>NC_053039.3:505205992-515205992 GCF_002575655.3 Aegilops tauschii subsp. strangulata | reverse complement strand
ATAAGCCGCCAGCTAAATTATGATGCCCACTGAGTTGAAGTCCCCGGCTCATTCCTGTCTTCTCCTCCGGCTGATCCCAAGACCTCGAAGGTTGATGATTTCCAGTCGATGCCGCTGAAAGCTTCAAACTGGGCTTCTTCGTCAATTAACCCGGCCGGGTCAATCTCCGGGGCGAAGGTGTGCTGACGAGCCGGAGGGATCAGATTGAGGGCTTCATAGCGAGGGGTTGGAATCCTCTGATTCTCCGCATCATAACCCGGCTGGTACTTGGTCAAGTTGGTGTTGTTCCCGATGAGGGTGGCCACCGGGCGTACAGCCTTCACACATGCCGCGAAGTCCTTCTGGTCGAAGGCTGAGCCGTCTTCCTTCAGGCTTGGGTAACCCAGGGCGATGTCTGCCAGGTCTAGCTCCGGCAGGAATGCCTTGGCCCGGCTCAGCGCGGCGATTGCTCCGGCTCTTGCGGAGGCCCGTCGCAGCTCTTGGATCCGCTGAGGCAGAACGGCGAGCCGGCGCAGGACTTCGGCCAGATGAGTTGGCACCTCGTTGGATAGGGCCACCACAGCTAAGGCACGCTGTGACCCGGTGTAGAGCTGTTCCACCAGGGTGTACACGGCCTTTAACTTGGTGACCACGCTCTGGTTGAGGTTGGCACTCCTGGGACCTGTTTAACAGAATCAGATAAGCCGGTGACAAGGATGAATCATGACATATATGAACTTCATGAAAGCCGGTGAGGCGACTTACCGAAGATAGCGGCCACCATTTGGGAAACCTGGCGCTTTAGGCCGGAGAGCTCGGCGGTCTTCTCAGCAAGAGCCTTCTCCGCCTGTTCTGCCCGGGTCACCAGTGCGGCCTTCTCTTCGACCCAGGCTTTTCTCTCAGCATCAAACTCGGTCTTCAATTTTTCTTGAGTGGCGATGCTGGATACAAACTTGGCGTTTGCCTTCCGGGTCTCCATCTCCTGCATCTTCATCCGGTTCTAGAGATCCGCAAGGTCCGCCTCTAGTTTCTTGCCAACAGCCTGCATATATTTCCGGGTTATTAACAGTCATTATATAAGTCCCAAGCGTTTTCCAAGCAAAGACACTTGGCACTTGGGGGCTAATGCATATTGAACGTATCTATCTACATACTGCCGGCTCAGTTGACTAAGCCGGAACCTAAGTCTACAACATATTCAAGCATAAGTCGTCGACTTGGGGGTTAGCATGGCAAAGGTAACTATGCAGTAAGTAAGAAGACAACAGAAGGATACCTCAGATTTTTGTTGGATCTGGTTGACCATGGCGACCTCGGCGTCCCGGCTCTTGTGTACTTGGTTGATGTAGCCAGAGACGAGCTCTCCAATGCTCAAGTCGGTGTAGCCGGAGAGGTCCAGGTTCACCCGGTGGGGCTGCAACAACTCCCCCTTCGCGGAGCATTTGGCTAGCGCAGTCGGTCTCCCCGGCTCAACGAACTCCGTCCGGGTGATTACCACGTCCGGGTCGTCTGCTGGTGGGGTTGAGCCGGAGGCCTCCGGGTTAACCGCAGTGTCGGTCGTGGCCTTGGTAGTCGGGGCTGAGGCCTCAGGTGCCGTGTCCATTGGAGTGGTGGCTTCGGGGGCGGAGGCAGCTGGCGGCTCTTTAGCCGTCACCTCCGGTTCAGGTATGTCCGGCACTCCGGCTGACCTGGTCTTCTTCGCTCTTTTGGTGAGCTTTGCCTGGGCACTGAAAAGACAGAAGTGTTAGGCACACAAAGAGTAAGTACAGACAAAGATAATGTAAGATGATTGTTGTTACCCGGGCGCAGTCTTGAAGGCCGGCAGATTTGACTGCATGGAGTCACCCGAAGAGGGGGAGGTCTCCTGATAATTGGAGTCAGAAGAGTTGAGTGGCTGACGGATAACACCCGCCAACGGATGAAAAGGGTACAAGTGAGAAAAAACCTCAGTGCGACGCTTCCTTGTTGCGTCGGGTAATCCGGCGGAGAGATCGGTGTCCTTGTTGGTCCGGGTGTGACGCCGGCTTTCGTGAACCTGTCGCTTCAAAAGAAATTGAGGGTCTTGATGAGCTAAAGGATGTGAAAAGCTTACTTTCCGGGTTACCCTTCGGACTTTCAGCTGTGGCAAGGGCTCCGAGTCGGAGGAAAGTGACATTACCTCTTCTACCACCGGGTTACTGGCGCCGGTGTCATCCTGTCAATGAGCAAGTATTGATAAGGCGGACAGCAACAAACAACAAATATAGCAAGAATTTAAAGGTTTAAGGGTTACCTCTAACTCGGAGCTGTCGCTTAATTGCATTAGCTCCGAAGCGGTGGGTCGGCTTCCCTTTTTGCGAGGGGCGGCTTTCTTGGCGGCTTTCTTTGCCTTCCTGGCCTTCTTGGCCGCCTCATGGTCATATTTGACCCGCCAGAATTTATCATCAGCCTGAAGAATACAGTAATGAATTCTTAAAACAGTTCAGGTCAAGGTTACATGCAGAAGAAGTTGAAAGGTTAAAGTCAGCGGCTCACCGCTGGGGCTGGATTGGTCTTGCAGAAGGGGGCTAACCCGGTCCTTCCACAGTCTGCCAGACTCTCGTTTAGAAGAGCCTTGGTCTCTTCCTCTGCAACGTCTTCTGGAAGATCATTGCGACTGTGCCTCTGCGGGTCATCCTTTCGCCCGGTGTACTCGCACATTAAGCCGGGGCGGCGGCTCAATGGGATCACCCGCCATGAGATCCAGACCCGGACCAGGTCGATTCCGTTCAGACCGTTGCCTAGCAGGGCCTTGATCTTATTGATAGTTGGAAGCAGAGGCTGGCGTTCCGCTGCAGTCAGTTTGTCCGGCAGTGGATGAGTCGGCTCTAGACGTGTTGGGCGAAAGCCGGGCAGCGGATTCTCATCAGCCGGGGACGTATCTTGGCAGTAGAACCAAGTCATGTTCCAGTCCTTGGGGTGGCTCGGCGGCTCTGCGTAAGGGAAAAGACAGTCCCTACGCCGCTGGATGGAGATGCCACCTAACTCTAGACTTGGCCCGTTGGCGCACTCATTTTGGCGGTTTAAGTAAAACAGCTCTCTGAAGAGCAGCAGACTCGGCTCTTCTCCAAGATACACTTCGCAAAAGACTTGGAAGTTGCAGATGTTGGATACGGAGTTGGGTCCTATATCCTGAGGCCGTAGGTCAAAGAAGTTGAGCACGTCCGTGAAAAACTTTGAGCCGGGCGGTGCGAAGCCCCGGCTCATATGATCTGCGAAGATCACTACCTCCCCGTCCCTTGGTTGTGGTCTCTCTTCCGACGGGTCAGGGGCATGGTAGGACATGATTTCCTTCTTAGGCAAATATCCGGACTTAACAAAACTGGCCAGGGTCTCGTTGGTGACGTTGGACCTCATCCAGTTGCAAGTGATGGGAGCCTTGGGAGGCATGGTGAAAGTTGGTGGTCTATGATAAAGAGAAAAAGTGTCCGGGTTAATATAAGCCGGAGATCTATCGTTCAAGCTAAGATGGCGGCTTATGAAGGGGACTAATGATATATACTCAGGTACAGTGGATTATTTAAGCCGCAGGGGCATTCAAGATAAGATTGATTGTTTACGGCTTTATCATAGTTAAGCCGGAGGATTCCACAGAGCATGGTTCTCTTTAAACCGGAAAGTTCTACGGCGCGTGTTTTCTTTAAGCCGGAAATGTAAGCCGCCAAGATTCTATGGTTGCAGTTTTTACTAAGTGTGGTAAAACAGGTTTCGCATACTACCATAACTTTTTTGGATCAAAGTGGTCGGAGCAAGGAAAATTTTCTAGACCTAAAATGCGGACGCAGGGGAGTTCTTGAGCTCGAAGGAGATCTTATGCAGTGGAAAGAAGTGTGTTTTGCAGGTGAAATGAGTAACAAACAACTACTGCAGCAAGTCTATACATATCTAAAGATCAAACAAGGGTGGCAACTACAAGAACTACTGAAGCCTGCGGACAATGGCGAAAAACGCGGATGAACTGTTTGAACTCTACCGCAGATCTGCTCTAACAAGGCAGAAGAGACTCACCGGAGTTGGAGAAGAGCGGAAGTAGCCGCCGTTTATCTGGTCCGAGTCAGGGTGATGCAGCGGCCGGGTTGATGAAGATCAGGGGCGCGACGGCGGCGGCAGTGGCAGAGCTCGGGCAGAGGAGCGACGGCGCGAGGAGGAAGAAGAGAGCGTGAGAAGAGCCCGTTGGGCCGGCCTATTTATAAGGCGAGGTCATAAGTGGGCGCGAGATTCAAGGAGACCACGGCGTGGTTATCTCCCCCCCACGACGCCTCGATTTTCGGAATGACAGTAAAGCAAAGATCCGTTGCGGATCTGGCGGAGTAGAAAACGGACTTAATGGAGGATGATGTCATGGCGGATTATCCGGAGTCCAGAGAATGACGTCACTCCGGGTTATGGCCTTCACATGTATGGTAAGCCGGAGATTTTTTCTGTCAGAAGAGTTGAAGATTGACATGAGTCGGCTCAAATCAATCTGGGGCCTAATGTTGAGGATATAGACCTTAGAGTCACCCGCCAGGAGGGGCCGGGTTACTCGTACGGTCGGGACCAGAAGCCCGGAGCCAAGTTTCAAGACGATGGGCCGGAGATGGGCTGAGACCCGGATATGGCTAAAGGCCTGTAGTTACAATCTTTATTATTGTAGAACTTGTAGTGTAAGGCAAGTATAGTTGAGAGTCCGAGCCGGACACTCTTATGAGCCGGCCGGGACTCTAAGGGCTGCTGGGCGTCAGCCTCCCTATATAAAGGGACGACCCGGCAGCGGTTTAAGGACAACAATCTCATCGAGAGCCGGGCATAGCTGTTTAGCTCCCTGGTGATCGTAACCCTAATCAATACGACCTCAAACTGGACGTAGGCTTTTACCTTCACCGTAAGGGGCCGAACCATTATAAAACCTCGCGTCCCTTGTTCCGCATAACCCCTTCAAGCTTCCTAGCTGCGATGGCTCCACGACTAAGTCCTAGCTCAAGGACATCTGCCGTGACAATTCCACGACACAGATCATGAATTCTTTTTCATGTTGCCCAATTTTTGTTCTTGGCTTGGTCATATTGACACGAGTCAAGTAGCTTTTTGCTTGATATGATGGTTCTTGATTTGGTCATATCGACATAGATCTAGAACTTTTCTTCAAGTAGCATGATCCTTGCTTTTTTCCTCCTTATGATGGTTCTTGATTTGGTGATATTGACGCAGATCTCGATTTTTTTTCAAGTGACATGATTCTTGCTCTTGGCTTGGTCATATTGACACATGCCAAGTAGCCTGCATCCTCCACAAATTTGGCATTCTACTCTTGGCATGGTCATATTGTGTCACGCCCAATATACGATACTATCCTAAAGAGACTCGATGGTCCCACCAAGGATAGAACCGCATATTGAAACACTTTTACCAGGTGGATATCATTACATCAACATTACATAATAGATGGGGATACATACAAGGCATACAAATGCCGCAAGAATACATCAATATACATGAGAACAACATCCGACTACGGATGAAACACAAACAGAAGCTCAAACGACATCCACCCTGCTAGCCCAGGCTGCCGACCTGGAACCTATCCCCTGATCGAAGAAGAAGCAGAAGAAGAACTCCAAAACAAACAACATCGCTCTCGCGTCATGATCATCGCATAACCTGTACCTGCATCTGTTGTTGTAGTAATCTGTGAGCCACGAGGACTCAGCAATCCCATTACCATGGGTATCAAGACTAGCAAAGCTTAATGGGTAAGGAAGGGGTAAAGTGGTGAGGTTGCAGCAGCGACTAAGCATGATATGGTGGCTAACTTACGCAAATAAGAGCGAGAAGAGAAGAAATGGAACGGTCGTGAAGCTAGCAATGATCAAGAAGTGATCCTGAACTCCTACTTACGTCAAACATAACCCAAAACCGTGTTCACTTCCCGGACTCCGCCGAAAAGAGACCATCACGGTTACGCACGCGGTTGATGCGTTTTAATTAAGTCAAGTGTCAAGTTCTCTACAACCGGACATTAACAAATTCTCATCTGCCACATAACCGCGGGCAGGTTCTCGAAAGTTTATACCCTGCAGGGGTGTCCCAACTTAGCCCATTATAAGCTCTCACGGTCAACGAAGGATATTCCTTTTCCCGGGAAGACCCGATCAGTCTCGGAATCCCGGTTTACAAGACATTTCGACAATGGTAAAACAAGACCAGCAAAGCCGCCCGATGTGCCGACAATCCCGATAGGAGCTGCACATATCTCGTTATCAGGGCAACACTGGATGAGACATCCTACGAGTAAAACCAGCCCTCAAGTTTCCCCGAGGTGGCCCCGCAATCTGCTCGTTTCAGGCCAACACTTAGAGAAGCATTGGCCCGGGGGGTTAAAATAAAGATGATCCTCGGGAGCGCGACTCCCAAGGGAAAAGAAATAGGTGATAGGCAAATGGTAAAACCAAGGTTGGGCCTTGCTGGAGGAGTTTTATTCAAAGCGAACTGTCAAGGGGTCCCCATAACACCCAACCGCGTTAGGAACGCAAAATCAAGGAACATAACACCGGTATGACGGAAACTAGGGCGGCAAGAGTGGAAAAAAACACCAGGCATAAGGCCGAGCCTTCCACCCTTTACCAAGTATATAGATGCATTAATTAAATCAGAGATATTGTGATATCCCAACATAAACATAATCCAACATGGAGCAATCTTCATCTTCACCTGCAACTAGCAACGCTATAAGAGGGGCTGATCGCACAAGCGGTAACATAGCCAAACAACGGTTTGCTAGGAAGGGTGAAAGAGGTTAGAGGCTGACATGGCAATTTGGGAGGCTTGAAGAGCAAGTGATAGGTAGCACAACATAGCGATAGAACGAAGCAACTAGCATAGCAATGATAGTAATGAGATCCAAGGTGACGGTCATCTTGCCTGAAATCCCGCTAGGAAGAAGAACGAGTCCAAGCAGAAGATGGAGCCACGAAGACGAAACAAGCGTAGACGAACGAATCCTTGCGATCGCAACAAAACAGGAACTATCGAGAAGAAGCACAACCGGAAAGAAGCAAACAACAAGGTAAACACACAACACATAACCAAACATGATGCTCAACCAAGTATGATGCATGACAAGGCTATATGATACTACTCATGGCAAGAGATGATGCATACAAGAGCAACACATCAAAGCAAGTTTAAATGAGGCCGGAAACAACATATAACAAATCTGGTAAGTATTCATATGCAAATTTCGAAATTGGTCCAGATCTGAATAAATCTTATGTTCAAGTTGTTAAACAACAAGTTAAGATGCACCAAAATGATCTACACGAAATTCTAGTCAGGTTACATATAAAGTTCATTTAGTTCGGAGCTACGGCCTAGAAGATATGAGCAAACCAAGTTAAACATGGCATTGATGCAAAATGCATTCAAACATCAAGCAAACACACTCAAGACAAGGATGCAACAAGGTAACATGAAACTACATGCAATAGTAAGCAAGTTTCATATAGAGCACACTCAAAACGGAGCAACGGTTCAATACATACACATGAAACAAGTTTAAAGGACAAGTTGTCCAAAACAGCAACTAGGCATCTAGCAAGTATCAAAACAGTATGCTACAGCACCTCAACATGAAAACCAAAGGCATGGGCATGATGTACAGGTAAAGCATGACAAAACATGAACACTGAGCTATCTCCAGAAATCACTAGAACATGCTCAAAAGGACATGGCAAGATTGCAAATAATAACAGTTTCACAGACTTGGCAGAAATCACTGGACATGGCAGAAATAACATCAGGTTGCTAAGTTTGGAGCTATCAAACAACATGCAACAGGAACAAATCATAGACAACAAAGGCACGAAATGAATCTACTAATTGCATAAAACAAAAGTCCCTTACTGATAACGAGCCACAAAGGCACAGAAGATATGATGGCACCCATGCAAACATAGCAAGTAATATGACAGATTCAGACTTGGCAGAAAAACTGAGCATGGCATAAACAGAATTATGAAGGTATCTTTACAAGCTCAAATCACTCATCACAAAGAATTTCATGGAATGAAATGGTAACCAACAGTAGGATGACATAATTATGAACCTAAGAGTGGCAAGAGCAAGTCCCTAGGACACATAGAACACTAGCAAAACACATGGCAAAACTGAACTTAATGTTAACAGGCTGACAGCAACATTATTTGGCAAGTTGAGAGCAAGATAAAAAATAAGCTACAGCAGGCTATAAATTCAAACAAGGGCATGGCTGGATAGATCATAATATTTATAACAAAACATCTTTAGTGAACAACTTCAGATTATGCATAGAACTCATGGTAGCAGTAGGTTTACATGGCATCACAATGTTACAGCTACAGACTTAGCCGAAATAACCAAGTCACAGAAATCAGCAACATCATGGAGGCTACTTTGCATGTTTGTGCTAGTCACCACATAGATCACAAAAATACAGGACAAGCACCTCTGAAACGATGGCATGATCTAGTTCAAAACACATGTAGAGCTCATGCTCATAGGATGAACACACAAATGCGACAAAAAAGACAAATCACCAAGTTATAACAAGTTTCAGCAGTTAACATCATTTAACACTCTTGCATGAATGATTAGGGCATCAAGATGGACTCAAACAAGCATGTCACAATGGAACAAAATGAAGAGCATCTCATGATGAACATGTTGACATATCATATGCACAAAACAGAGCTACGGTCATGGATATATAATGCAATGAATATAGCATGAAAATGTTGCAGATCCGGGGACTTAGACGAAATTAGACCTTCGAAAACGGGATGGGGCGATGCGGGATGGAGGGATCCGGGACGGGGTGCCGCGTTTGGATGGATGAACCGGTGGATCTCGTCCCACCTGGACGGATCCGGCCGGTTCAGACTCCGGCGATGGCGGGCGGCTCCGGCGAGGTTGGTGGGCAGCGGAGGCGGCGGATCCGGCCGGGATCGGGCTTCCCGCGGCCGGATCTGGCGGTGGTGGCGGCGGTGCTCGCGTGCGGGACGGCGGCGGGGCGACGAGGAGGCAGGGCAACGAGGCCTTGGCGGGGCGCGGGCGCGGGCGACCGAGGGCCGAGGCGAGACGGCGGCGGTCGGCGCAGAGGCCGAGGTCGGCGGAGGCGGGGAGCCGCGCGGGGCGGCTCGGGCCGGGAGGGCCGCGCCTGGGCCCGGCGGGCCTCGGTGGCACGCGGGACGGAAAGCGGCGACGCGGGACACGTGGCAGCGTGCGGTTGGTCGGGGCGGCAGAGCGGACATGTCCGGCGGTGGGAAGATGTGTCCGGCGGCGCGAGGAAGAGGAAGGCTAGGGTTTCATCCGGGATTTTCGGGGGAAGTCACATATTTATAGGTAGAGGGAGCCAGGAGAGTCCAAATGAGGTGCGGTTTTCGCCCACACGATCGTGATCGAATGACCGAGAGCATGGAGGGGAGTTGGATGGGCTAGGTGGGCTGTGTGAAGAGGTGCTGGGCTGCAAAGAGAAGGGGGTTTTCGGTTAACTCGGTTAACCGTTGGGGCATCAAACGACCTCCAAATGGAACGAAATTTGACGGGCGGTCTGTCGGTGATATACCAAGGCCACTCGGCAAATCTCGGCCCATTCCGAGAACATTTTTCTCCCGCTCACGAAACAAGGTCTGAGAGGGGCGACAGGCGCATGTGGGAGTGTCGGTTCGCGAAACGGACAACGGGGAAAAGGACCGGATGCAAGTTTCGAAAAACATGCAGATGAAATGCAGATGATGACATGGCAAAATGCAACACGCAAGCAAATGACATGGCAACAACGACGAATAAATGGAGGACACCTGGCGCATCGGATCCGGGGCATTACATATTGACACATGTCAAGTAGTATTTTCACCATATTTTAGATCTCGCTCTTGGCATGGTCATATTGACACGGGTCAAGTAGTATTCTCACAAGTTTAATATCTTACTCTTGGCACGGTCATATTGACACATGTCAAGAGGTTTTCTCAAAATTCGATATTTTGTTCTTGCCATGGTCATGTTGATACGTGTCAAGAAGTATAAATTGCATGAAAATTGCCTCTGGTTTGGTCATATTGACACAAATCAAGGTATTTATTCCCTTATGTAGAGTGAAGTCTTTGTCCTCAACGGAATCACGACAAAGGCATGACTCGGGGAAAATCAACATAAAAAATGATGAACAAATAAACTCATATGAAAAATATTGCAAAACAATAGGTTCTCATCAAAAGACACCATACTTAGTCACATGTTCGATGGTTACATGCGTGCATGATATGCTAAAATTGAGTCATGTAGCAAAACTTAATTAACCATGTTCAAAGTTGGGTGCATGGGAAACTGACATTCCCACTTCATGATGCATAAACAAAATGCCGCCCAAATTGTAAATGGTATTATATTAACCAAATATCTCTAAAATAGACTAAATGGGTGCACTATATAAAAATGCGTCGGCCCCAAATAATGTTAGCCGGCATCATCAACAAAATAACTAGATATGGGCGAATCTAGTGTATGTGCATGCAAAGTAAAATGGACACTTCGTACCTAGCTAATTTTAGGTTAATTGGAGTACATCCACCGAACTAAAATAAATTGTATGGTCCGTTCATATGGGATACATCATAAAAAACTAAAAGATGACCAGAGTCATAATCTGAGTCCGATTGCACTTGAAATATTGTAGTGCACTTGCATATGCCACCGAAACAAATTAAATATATTTTTATCTGCTCCATACATGTGTATGCTCAAAAAGGTCGCATCTAGCTTATCTTCGCATAAGATGAAAGTTAGATCATGCATCCCCCATACGGCTTGCAAATATTAAGAAAACGTACATGTCATCTACTCATAAAACAAAGAGTACTACAATTGTTAGTAGTAAAGTAGTTGCATTGCACAGAACACGTGCATGACTGTATGTCCCATACGCATGCATCATGACGTTTGAAGGCTCATTTAACAGATTGATCAACCATTAAGATTACGAGTCAAATAAAAGCGAAATATAAAAGTCATCGCATATGATAACATCAACAAAGTCCAAGGCTTCTCCGAGCAAGCCGGCATCGACGACGGCGAGGAGGAAGAGTTTTCTTTTATAATTTTGTAATGGTCGTATGTTGTAATCCCATGTAGTAGAAATGTTGGAATTCTTAATCAGGGTTTTTCTCTTTGAAGATGTAATTAACAGATTTTTTATGTAAATGTAAGAGCTCTGGAAATAATGTACCTGCAATGTTTGATTCTATTTTTATTTTATGCATTTAAATTTCACTCTGTATCAATAACGTGGACGCGTGTTTCACGCCCGCCATTTTCCCGTCATCAGCTGCCGCTACCTGAGAAGCAACAATAGCGGTTTGGGCTGCCATGGCCGCCGGGTCGCAGATTGCAGCCGCGCTCATGCACCTTGTTAGCACGCGCATGGCGGCTGCGGCCGGGCTCTCGTCGGAGTGGGCCACCAAAGTTGCCCTCACGACGCGGGTCCACGTGCCCATCTTTCACCGCCGACGATTGAACAGTGAAATGATATTTGGGGAGCGAGCTAGTGTGCTTGAGACGCCGGTTGTGGACTGTAGTGACACACCTTCTCGCATAAGCCATAGGCATACTATATGCTGACGGTGCTTCAGGATATTTTGTGTTGCATCTCACACGGTTGGTGATAATAAACTGTGCGGGATCTACTTGATTTTTCATCATGATTTGAATTACATAATGGGGTCACAGCGGCAATGGATGGTGTTTGAATTTCTAGACCTTTTATCTGCAGTGAACATGCAACTATATGTGTGCCGTAAAATAATTGGAATTATCAGAGTTCGTTTGAACATTTTACACATTAAATTGGTTTTTTAGCCATTTCAGGTGCACAATTCAAAATTAAACTACATGCACATGCTCCGGTGCACCAACATGGGTTGTAAAATCATATATGTGTCCATGGATTTATGCTTATGTCCCATGCAAGAAATGGGGATGAAATTCGAACACCACAACTCCATGGCTCTCCGGCAAACGTCGACGTACTTGCTTTTGTAGTTCTAGTGAATCCAAAATTCGTCCGAAATTATTGAAACTTGGCATGCTATCATGGAGCGGTATCAACATGCCGTGGTAAAATTTTTGTCTCATTTGGGGTAGGTTTGGGTATAAGCTTCTCATAAACCAGAGCTTCTCACAACAAGTGTGATGGTTTCGGTAGGGAACGTTTCACCTTTCTGGACGAAATGATATCCGTTGCCTCTTCTCGATTTCAAATTTTTCGTTCGTTCCAGACAGAGAGAACGACGAGCTCACAATGGCCCTCGGGAATCCTGAGCACCCTGGACGGACACGAGGCACGCCAGGCTCCGTTCCGTGGAAGGATGGTTTTCCGGACGCAGGCGGTTACAAAAGCCAGGAGAGGAGGAAAAAAATGGAGCAGACCCAAATTCAGAAGCTGCACGAAAGGGTTCAAGCGCTAGAGGAACGAGACAGCAATCGACATGCCGAAACTACCCCCGAAGCTACCCCGCCATCTCAGCGGAGAAGCAGCGTGGCTTCCACCGAGCTGCTTCGGCTGGAGCATGTCTTGACGGCTCCTGCTAGCTACCCCGTGGATGCTATCACGGAGTCTCAACATTGCCACCTTATGGCGCAATGGCGGAACTTCAAAGTCAAGGCGGCTGTTGGCTCTGTTTTACGTCCTGAACCCAGCGCAACCTACCACTGCCGGCCGATTCCAGAAGGATATGCTAGGGTGATGGTGGATGAAATAACGGAGGGATTTGAGGACCTCCAGCTTGACCACCCTACCGGTGAAGGGGAGACTCGGCTGGGTTTAGCTCTGAAGACTCCGTGCCTATGGCGGAAGGAGCTCATCAACCTTCCGAACTGGACGGCTCCGGCGAGTAAGGGCACTCCGCCTCCTCCTCCGCCTCCTCCTCTGGCGAGTGATTAGGGCACTCAGCCTCCTTCTCCGGCGCGTGGCGGCACTCCGCCTCCTCCTCCGCCTCCTCCTCCGGCGAGTGATCAGGGCACTCAGCCTCCTTCTCCGGCGCGTGACAGCACTCCGCCTCCTTCTCCGCCTGCGCCGGCGCGCCAGAGCAGCCAGCCTCCTCCTTCTCCGCCTCGTCGGCAAGGGCGGAAGAGACCCGCCGCCGCTCCGGCTGCTCCGGCGCGTCGTAGTCCTTCTCCTCCGCCTCGTAAGCAAGGAAAGAAGACAGCCGCAGCCGCTCCGTCTGCTCTGCCAGCGTCTAGCAGTACAGCTGCCAGAGGCGGGAGGCAATACAGATTCGGTCCTTCTCTGAAGACTCCAGAGAAGTTACCATACGAGAGGACCGAGGAGGAAACCAGGAAGATAATGCGAGCCGAAGTGACAAATTTCTTTGAAGGGGTGAAAGCAAAGAAACATCCACCTCCGGAGGAGAAGGTAGATCCGGTGAAAGCAAAGCACACTCTGGCTGCCCTGACAAAACCACCAAAGTCTCCGCCGAGAGGCAACTATGAGCGCATTCTTGCAAAGACATATGCCGAAGCGGAGCGGTCGGGAAGTACTGTCAGTGATCAAAGGTTAAAAGAACGACGAGCTGGGAAAAAAATTGCCCAGCTCGGCGAACAAGCGAACCAATCGTGCCCCCCGCTCAAGGTGTCAAAAGACATTGTCTCTAATGATCCGAGGATGGTGGCCGGTTATAGAAATCTTGGAGATTACCTGCCCGACGATGTACATTATGAAATCATGCAGGTGGACGAACACAAATACCATTACGGGAAGCCTCTCGTCAAAGATGAAAGATCTCTAACAACGATGATGCGAAGATTACATGATTGGTACATGAAAACCTGCAGAGAGTCTGATGGGATGAATACTTTGACGCTGAGAGTTAAACCGGAGCATGACCTCGTTGGAATTGAACTGCTGAATGTTCCATTTGAGGATTTCTTCCAGTTTTACAATCAAAAGGCCCTCGATAAAACAACGATCACTTGCTACTGTCTTTAAGTAGTACTACTTCTGTCATTAAGTCTCTCTATATAGGTCAGCTCTTTCATTGCATGTATTTATAATTATCCTCACTATATTATGCAGATTGAAGATCGCCGAATTGAAGAAAAGACAAATCGGTGATATTGGGTTCATTAACACAAATCTCATAGATGCATATACGGTTGAAAAACATGCCAAAGAAGCCGAGGCCAACTTGCTACGATCGTTGGTATTAAATCAAAACAAAGATATAATACTCTTTCCTTACAACTTCAAGTGAGTGTTACTGTCTTGTGCATATTCGGTTTCCCTTATTAGTCCAGGTTATGGTAATGTAATTGATGACTTATGCATGCATGCGCAGCTTCCACTATATTCTCCTAGAGATTAAGCTTGAGCAGGGAGTAGTAACCGTCTTAGACTCGAGACGAAAAGATCCCCAGGACTATGCGAACATGACTCAAATGCTCGAGAAGTAAGTTAAATCGATCATTATCCACCATATCAGCAACTTTGTTCATTTCCTGATATCAAGTAATTGTTTTCTTTGTCTGGCAGGGTTTGGAGAAAATTCACCACAAAAGCTCCGGGACTGCCGAAGAAGCTGCAATTTAAACACCCGAAAGTAAGTACTATAGAGCATGTTCCGCGCATCTCCTAGTGATTCAAGTGCTAGTTTCATCAATACCATTTAGCATGCTTGCTTATCAGTTTGATTGACCTCTATTTCTTGTAAAGTGGTTGTGGCAGGAACCTGGAATAATTACTGTGGATACTACGTTTGCGAGTCCATCCGCTACACGACCTGTGAGCGGGGCTACTCTGACGAACAATATGAAGTGCGTAAGCAATAATATTCACAATTTTATTTTATTACCATCATTTGTGTTGAGTTTCATTTATTCATATATATATGTATTGACCCCCTTCTTCAAATTAGATGTTCCGGAAGCGGGATGAACTCCTAGCACCAAATCGTATGCGAGCAATTCAAGAGGAATTGGCGGCATTCTTCCTTGACCACGTGATCGCTGAAAACGGAGAATACTATGTGGACCCTGTGTTCTTACAATTTAATTAGGAGATTGTATTGTAAGAGATAATTATTGTATATATGTAGCCGGTAGTGTCGGATAGATATACGAGAACTTGTTGTTCGGCCAATCTCTCAGAGAAGGAGAGGTGGTCGATATCACTTCTCTCTGTATGCATATGTTCATGACGATCTTCTGTTTCCTTCATTTGATTACTAGCTAGCGTGTCTAGTCCTCTCCATACGTATATAGTACGTAGCGTCGACCAAGCACGGAGATAAGAGAGGACACTTCTCTCTATTAATTAGCTAGCTAAAACAATATATGAAACACCTAAATTAACCCCCCAACCCCCCCCCCCTTTCAAAAAAAACAAAAACCCCAGCCCCTGAAATGCTGACGCGTGGATGCCTATTGGTCCCGGTTGGTGACACCAACCGGGACAAAAGGCCCTGCCTATTGGTCCCGGTTGGGTGCACCAACCGGGACCAAAGGCCCCCCTGCCTGGCCTGCCAGCAGCGGCCACGTGGAGGACCTTCTGTCCTAGTTCGTGTAAGAACCGGGACTAAAGGGTTAGGGCTTTAGTAACGACCCTTTAGTCCCGGTTCGAAAACCGGGACAAAAGGCCCTTACAAACCGGGGTAAAAGCCCCTTTTCCTACTAGTAGACGGCCACGTCACAGAAGCTCCATCCTATTGATTGGTGTCAGCGGCTAGACGCAGCGGTGGTCCTGCGCCAGACCTGGTAGGGGCCGCCTTAGACTAGCCACAGTGGAGAGTAACATACGCTAGTAACATACATATATCCCTAGATTATGTTACTATCTTCATAATGGGTAGTAACATAAGTGTGGTAACATGCAAAGCTTCATTTATTAGGTTATAGACTCATATTGTATTGGGACATGTGATGTTACAGTAACTAGCTAAGTTACTCAAACTACCTCTTTCCTCATTAACTCATTGCCACATAAGCAAATTTGCTGAGTTGGACTCGATGTTACTGCTGAAGTTACTCCCACTGTGGCTAGTCTTACCTCGCGGGACATGCGGGGACACTGGAGTGGTGTGATCTGGCTGGCACGCCTGGATACGAGGGGAGAGGGGCTGCACGCCCGACGATGGCCGGCGGCAGAGAATCTCCGTCCTTGCCCGTCGGTAGCAGCGGCAGGGGGTACTGCGCGAGACCTGTTGGGTCTACCTTACCTCGTGCGGGTGCGGGATTGTGTGGATACCGGAGCGTCGTGCCGCCGAAGTATATACGAAGAGATCGGCTCCATCGACTCTTGATTGACTGGCTCATTGATCGGTTACAGAAGGCGAAAGAGCGAACGACTGTTCAGTTCATTGACTAGAGAAGGCTACGTGCTAAAGAGAACTCGAGCCACACGATTTATTAGAAAAAGAAAGAGAAAAAACTGATGTGGCAGGGCTGATGAGGTGGACAGGCTGCATGTCAAGATAAATAAGTAGTGGGGATGAATCTGTATATAGGATTTCAGTAGTACACATGAATTTAAATATTTTTCAAGAATAATTTCAAAAAACTCAAGTAGTTAACTGACTTCATCAAGTAAATATTTTGTCCTTTTGGCCGAAACGCAAACCGGAATCATTGAAATTTAACTACAAAACATAAATAATACTGCTAGAAAACATACAATGAAGGGATTTTCAAGTTGGGGCGAGAATACAATTGGCATCCCACGACGATATTAAAACGACAAAGGTTCGGTAAACACATCACAACGAACATCTATGTACAGGGTATGGATAGATTTACCTTAAGGGTTTCCATACCTCTGTACTAAGACTCAATCTGACAATAAAAGAGCTATCACGATACCATCATAGAGGTAGACACAGATAAACGCGGCTCGGGAGAAGACGAGTCTGAGAGCTAACGGCGGTGATGACTGACATTCATCAATCGTCGAGCCATCCGCAGTTCCCTGGAGCAGGGGTGCGAAACAGGGCGGCCGGGGCGAAGCCAGAGATGCCGGCCACAGCGGGTGCTGCGGCAGGCGCGGGCTGGTCCGCCTGGGTCTCCTCCTGTGCTGAGCCCCGACAAACGTTGCCCACCGGTATCGGCTCCGGAACTTGTGGCGGTGCCCGGCCGTGAAGGCGCTCCTCCAACTCCACAATGCGCCGCTGCGCGTCCTCAAGGCGGTGGTAGACGTCAGTGAGCTCCTCTGCTACAGACTCGGCGACACAGCACTGGGCTCGAGCAAGTCTCCCGAGAGCGCGCATGGCGCCTTCCTCTAGATCACCGATCTCCTGGTGATGCGGTGCAGTGTGGGGGACGGGGACGGGGACGCAGGCGTCGACGAAGTAGCGGTACTCTGTCTCGCGGAGGAAGTCGGAGTGGGTGGCAGAGAGGCGGAGCAGGGCACGGCGTGCCAGGTCTTGGACACCCATCCCAAAAGAGCAGCGACGAATCGTCAGGTTGATGTTGTCCCGGCGGGGGTGGTGCTGGTGCACGGAGCGGAGTCGCAGTTGGGTGACGACTCCCACTTGGATCGCGTGGGTCTCCTGGCGCCGGGAACGGTACCTCGGCTGCTCGTAGCCTCCCAGGGTATGGAGAAGTCTCTCCAACTCCTCCGCGTAGCCTCCAAAACGTTGGCCAACAGTCTGAGCCATCTGGCAATCACAAGAGACGGGGTAAGCAGCCAAAAATTATAAATGTGCCAAATCGTGAATAACAGTGCAGCATGGAACAAAGATGCAGACATGAGAATATACTAGTTTGACACAAGAGAATTAATAAATTTTATTATCAAAATACACACGCGATTCCTGCCGGGTTGGCCGGCGATCATCCATACAAGGCTACAACGCCCAGCAAAGATCCCGGAGAAAAGCATATATAGTGTCCCAAGCACACGCCAGCGCGACCAGCAAAGCGACAAAGAACGAGAAACCAGATCAGATCCTCTGCGAAGCGACCAATCCACCTACACGGCTACACCCACCATGGCCCTCGACCAAAACAATGGCATGGCGTCCAAGTAGTACGCTCCGACGCCACCAGCAAAGCGACCAGAAACGAATTGCTCACCAAAACATCCAAATCCCTCCCCCGAAAAACACCCACGGCGAAGCAACCAAACCGAGACGAGGGACGGCCAGCAAGCACGCGATTATACTACTCTACGTCTTACCGCGGCAGGCAGGTGACGAGGAGGCGGCCGACTAGTCCCTCCGGCGACGAGAGAAGGGAGAAGATGGAGGCGGTTCGGAAGGAAGCGACGAGAGGAGACGAGTGTGGGGGAGAGGAATGGAAGCGGGGCGGGGTATAAATTGAGGCGTCCGTCCGTTCGGCGTAGGGGCGCGTCCGTTTCTTTCCGTTTCAGACGCTCCCTCGCTCTCACATGTGCCAGCCCATCGCTCCAAGGCAAAAAAATGTGCCAGTGGTACACATTTATTAGAAGATAAATATAATCCTCAAAAAAGGAAATAAATACGTATATGGTATACATGGAAAATATTTATGCCAATATGAAAATGATTGTGTTCTGTGCGCGCGCTATCGTGTGAACATATGAACCCTTTCTTTTTTGAGAGAGAGAGAGAGATGAACCCTTTCTTCTTCCTTGCATCGGCCGCCTCTGCTTGAATATGGCCCAATCGGGGAGTGCGGCGATTTGGCTCCCGGGCACATCTGCACCCGCGCTCACAGAAAAAATCAAAAAAAATACTAGAAAAATTCAAAAAATTCCAAAAAAAATTCGGGTGGTAGATAATTAGGTGCGTGAGGTGCGCTGCAAAAATCAACTCGTTTGGACATTTGAGCAAGAGCAAAAAAGACAAAATCGGGGTCCGTGAAAAAGTTTACTGTTCACAAACTGTTTTGACCCGATTTGTCTTTTTTGCACAGACTTGCTCAAATGTCCAAACAAGTTGATTTTTGCAGCGCACCTCATGCACCTAATTATCTACCACCCGAATTTTTTTTGAAATTTTTTGAATTTTTCTAGTATTTTTTTTGAATTTTTTGCTGAACAGGTGCATCTGAGCCCGGGCTCTGCCTTGAATTATCGCCAATCGGGTATCATATCATCTCTTACGCCAAACTTTTTTTAGGGGTAATGCATTTTATTCAATTGAATAAACTTAAACAAAGTCTAGGATCTCGTCTTCAACAATCAGTAGAATACAATATGGTAGCACATCAAGCCCGTCTTTATTCTTCTCAATGCTAACCCCCTCCATAGCTAGTCTATGCGCAGCACCATTTGTTATTCTTCTTACCTAGCACACCTTGGCTTCCTGTGGAGTCCGTAGTAACTCTTTGACTTCCTCTACCAGTGGGCCTACAGCCGAGAGATTCTTGTTGTCGTTCATTGTCGCCACCATCCCTTTGCTATCGAGCTCAAGGTGGACCTTCTAGATGTTTAGTTCTACCGCCAGTTGCACCGCTGGCCGACATGCTAGGTCTTCCAGTCAGGATCGGAACTGGCTGGAAGGAACATGCACGCCCCTCCCCTGTATGTACCAGCATGGTCCCGCGGGACCACTCCTCCTTCTCCTTTAACTTCTGGTGTTGAAGTAGCTCCATTGGCATTTACTTTGATCCGACCTAGCTCGGGTGGTTGCCATCTCTGTACCTGCTTCTGCTGTGAAATCTTGATCGGTCGCTCATGCACCTCCCGCCACTCCGCATATGATCATCTACCCTCTCCGCCACTCCCTTTGCATCACAAAATCTCTTGCCTTCGTGTGCCTAATTTCCTGCAAGCCAAAGGCCATATAGGCTCTGAATCATCGTCTCTCTTTCAACATCGCTTGCTGATGTCTACTACGCAACTTTATCCTTGTAGACGTTGTTGGGCCTCCAAGTGCAGAGTTTTGTAGGACAGCATCAAATTTCCCTCAAATGGATGACCTAAGGTTTATCAATCCGTGGGAGGCGTAGGATGAAGATGGTCTCTCTCAAATAACCCTGCAACCAAATAACAAAGAGTCTCTTGTGTCCCCAACACACCCAATACAATGGTAAATTATATAGGTGCACTAGTTCAGCGAAGAGATGGTGATACAAGTGCAATATGGATGATAGATATAGGTTTTTTAATCTGAAAATATAAAAACAGCAAGGTAACAAGTGCTAAAAGTGAGCGAAAACGGTATTGCAATGCTTCAAAACAAGGCCTAGGGTTCATACTTTCACTAGTGCAAGTTCTCTCAACAATGATAACATAATTAGATCATATAACAATCTCTCAACGTGCAACAAAGAGTCACTCCAAAGTCATTAATAGCGGAGAACAAACGAAGAGATTATTGTAGGGTATGAAACCACCTCAAAGTTATTCTTTCTGATCGATCTATTGGGCTATTCCTATAAGTGTCATAAAAGCCCTATAGTTCGTACTAAAATAACACCTTAAGACACACATTAACCAAAACCCTAATGTTACCTAGATACTCCAATGTCACCACAAGTATCCGCAGGTTTGATTATACGATATGCATCACACAATCTCAAATTCATCTATTCAAACCAACACAAAGAACTTCAAAGAGTGCCCCAAAGTTTCTACCGGAGAGTCAAGACGAAAACGTGTGCCAACCCCTATGCATAAGTTTACAAGGTCATAGAACCCGCAAGTTGATCACCATAACATACATCAAGTGGATCACGTGAATATCCCATTGTCACCACAGATAAGCACATGCAAGACACACATCAAGTGTTCTCAAATCCTTAAAGACTCAATCCGATAAGATAACTTCAAAGGGAAAACTCAATCCATTACAAGAAGGTAGAGGGAGAGAAACATCATAAAATCCAACTATAATAGCAAAGCTCGTGGTACATCAAGATCGTGCCAAATCAAGAACACGAGAGAGAGAGAGAGAGAGAGAGAGAGAGAGAGAGAGATCAAACACATAGCTACCGGTACATACCCTCGGCCCCGAGGGTGAACTACTCCCTCCTCGTCATGAAGAGCGCCAGGATGATGAAGATGGCCATCGGTGATGATTTCACCCTCCGGCAGGGTGCCGGAACAGGGTCCCGATTGGTTTTTCATGGCTACAGAGGCTTGCGGCGGCGGAACTCCCAATCTATGTTCTGTTCTGGAGGTTTGGGGATATATAAGAGGTATTGGCATGGAGAATGTCAGATCTCGGGTTCGGGCAAAACCCTCAAGGTCCGAACTCTGGGGTGCGTGCGAAGATTTCCTCCCTACCGATACCCGTCCTAACTGGCTAAGATCACAAGAACAAACTCGACGAACTCACAACACAAAAGACGCAAGACTTATACTGGTTCGGGCCACCGTCGTGGTGTAATACCCTACTCCAGTGTGGTGGTGGTGGATTGCCTCTTAGGCTGATGATGAACAATACAGGGAGAAGAACAACCTCCTAAGGTTGAGGTGTTCTTGTGCTCGGTGTGTGGCTAAGGATTGGGTGAGATGCCTCCGAATGAGTTATCCCTACGGTGGTGGCTAGCTCTACTTATATAGGCCCTGGTCCTTTCCCAAAATATTGAGCGGGAAGGGAGCCAACAACGGCCAATTTGAAAGGGGACAGCTAGTACAGCTTATCCTGACAAAAGCGGTCTTCGCCTGCAAAAGGCTCTGGTGATGACGCCGTCTTGGGCTCCATGGTGACCTCCGTCTTGCCGTCCTGCTGGTCTTGGTCTCGTTGCACCTATATGGAAACCTTTGCTTGATGCCTTGGTACTCCGCGCCTGCGCTTGCCCCCTTAGCACTAAAGAGGAAACAAGGACGCTGCGCGCGTTGGCGCCCGCTTGGTCTCGATCGTCATGGCTCACGTCACGAGAACCTCGCGAGGTTTGCCTTGCCTTGGTCTCTCCGCCCCTCGTGAGCCTGCCTGGCGAGGCCGCACCTGAGGGGGTCTCGCGTCATCCGCCTCGCGAGGGTCTTGAATGCCTTGTTGATGAAGATGGGTCGTATAGGCCTGCTTGCACAGCCACGCCGTGGGCCGCAGGCAGGCAAGTCTAGGGACCCCTGATACGTCTCCAACGTATCTATAATTTTTGATTGTTCCATGCTATATTAGATTCTGTTTAGGACATTATTGGGCTTTATTATACACTTTTATATTATTTTTGGGACTAACCTATTAACCGGAGGCCCAGCACAGAATTGCTGTTTTTTTGCCTATTTCAGAGTTTCGCAGAAAAAGAATATCTAACGGAGTCCAAACGGAATGAAACCTTCGGGAACGTGATTTTTGGAACGAACGTGATCCAGAGGACTTGGACCCTACGTCAAGAAAGTCACCAGGAAGGGACGAGATAGGGGGCGCGCCTACTCCCCTGGACGCGGCCTCCACCCTCGTGGGGCCCACGTTGCTCCATCGACGTACTTCTTCCTCCTATATATACCTACGTACCCCCAAACTACCAGATACGGAGCCAAAAACCTATTTCCACCGCCGCAACCTTCTGTACCCGTGAGATCTAAACTTGGGGCCTTTTCCGGAGCTCCGCTGGAGGGGGCATCGACCACGGAGGGCTTCTACATCAACACCATCGCCTCTCCGATGATGTGTGAGTAGTTTACCTCAGACCTTCGGGTCCATAGTTATTAGCTAGATGGCTTCTTCTCTCTCTTTGGATCTCAATACAATGTTCTCCCCCTCTCTTGTGGAGATCTATTCGATATAATCTTCTTTTGCGGTGTGTTTGTTGAGACCGATGAATTGTGGGTTTATGATCAAGTTTATCTATGAACAATATTTGAATCTTCTCTGAATTCTTTTATGTATGATTGGCTATCTTTGCAAGTCTCTTCGAATTATTAGTTTGGTTTGGCCTACTAGATTGATCTTTCTTGCAATGGGAGAAGTGCTTAGCTTTGGGTTCAATCTTGCGGTGTCCTTTCCCAGTGACAGTAGGGGCAGCAAGGCACGTATTGTATTGTTGCCATCGAGGATAACAAGATGGGGTTTATATCATATTGCATGAGTTTATCCCTCTACATCATGTCATCTTACTTAAAGCGTTACTCTGTTCTTTTGAACTTAATACTCTAGATGCATGCTGGATAGCGGTCGATGTGTGGAGTAATAGTAGTAGATGCAGGCAGGAGTCGGTCTACTTGTCGCGGACGTGATGCCTATATGCATGATCATACCTAGATATTCTCTTAACTATGCTCAATTCTGTCAATTGCTCAACAGTAATTTGTTTACCCACCGTAATACTTATGCTCTCGAGAGAAGCCACTAGTGAAACCTATGGCCTCTGGTTCTATTTTCCATCATATTAATCTTCCAACACTTAGCTATTTTTATTGCCTTTTATTTTACTTTGCATCTTTATCATAAAAATACCAAAAATATTATCTTATCATATCTATCAGATCTCACTTTCGTAAGTGACCGTGAAGGTATTGACAACCCCTTTATTGCGTTGGTTGCGAGGATTTTATTTGTTTGTGTAGGTGCGAGGGACTCGTGCATGGCCTCCTACTGGATTGATACCTTGGTTCTCAAAAACTAAGGGAAATACTTACGCTGCTTTACTGCATCACCCTTTCCTCTTCAAGGGAAAACCAACGCAGTGCTCAAGAGGTGGAAAGAAGGATTTCTGGCGCCGTTGCCGGGGAGTCTACGAAAAAGTCAACATACCAAGTACCCATCACAAACCCTTATCTCCCGCATTACATTATTTGCCATTTGCCTCTCGTTTTCCTCTCCCCCACTTCACCCTTACCGTTTTATTCGCCCTCTCTTTTCCGTTTGCCTCTTTTTCGCTTGCTTCTTGTTTGCTCGTGTGTTGGATTGCTTGCTTGTCACGATGGAAAAAGATAATACTAAATTGTGTGACTTTACCAATACCAACAACAATGATTTCCTTAGCACTCTGATTGCTCCTCTTACCGATACTAAATCTTGTGAAATTAATGCTGCTTTGTTGAATCTTGTCATGAAAGATCAATTCGTCGGCCTTCCTAGTGAAGATGCCGCTACCCATCTAAATAGCTTCATTGATTTGTGTGATATGCAAAAGAAGAAAGATGTGGACAATGATATTGTTAAATTGAAGCTATTTCCTTTTTCGCTTAGAGATCGTGCTAAAGCTTGGTTTTCGTCTTTGCCTAAAAATAGTATTGATTCTTGGAATAAGTGCAAAGATGCTTTTATCTCTAAGTATTTTCCTCCCGCTAAGATCATCTCTCTTAGAAACGATATCATGGATTTTAAGCAACTTGATCATGAACATGTTGCACAAGCTTGGGAGAGGATGAAATTAATGATACGTAATTGCCCTACACATGGTTTGAATTTGTGGATGATTATACAAAAAATTTATGCTGGATTAAATTTTGCTTCTAGAAATCTTTTAGATTCGGCCGTGGGAGGCACTTTTATGGAAATCACTTTAGGAGAAGCTACTAAACTCCTAGATAATATTATGGTTAATTATTCTCAATGGCACACCAAAAGATCCACTAATAAAAAAGTGCATGCGATAGAAGAAATTAATGTTTTGAGTGGAAAGATGGATGAACTCATGAAATTATTTGCTAATAGAAGTGTTTCTTCTGATCCTAATGATATGCCTTTGTCTACTTTGATTGAGAATAATAATGAATCTATGGATGTGAATTTTTTTGGTAGGAATAATTTTGGTAACAACGCGTATAGAGGAAACTTTAATCCTAGGTCGTACCCTAGTAATTCTCTAATAATTATGGTAATTCCTACAACAATTCTTATGGAAATTTTAATAAGATGCCTTCTGAATTTGAGACTAGTGTTAAAGAATTTATGAATTCGCAAAAGAATTTCAATGCTTTTCTTGAAGAAAAATTGCTTAAAGTGGATGAATTGGCTAGGAACGTTGATAGAATTTCTCTTTATGTTGATTCTTTGAAACTTAGATCTATTCCACCTAAGCATGATATCAATGAGTGTCTCAAGGCCATGAGAATTTCCATTGATGAGTGCAAGGAAAGAACCGCTAGGATGCGTGCTAAGAAAGATTGTTTTGTGAAAGCGTGTTCTTCTAGTTTCTATGAAAATAAAGATGAAGATCTAAAAGTTATTGATGTGTCCCCTATTAAATCTTTGTTTTTCAATATGAATCTTGATAATGATGGGACTGAATATGATCCACCTTTGCCTAGAAGGCGTTCCAAAAATTTGGAGTTTTTAGATCTTGATGCAAAAATTGGTAAAAGTGGGATTGAAGAGATCAAAACTCTAGATATTAATGAACCCACTATTTTGGATTTCAAGAAATTTAATTATTATAATTGCTCTTTGATAGATTGTATTTCCTTGTTGCAATCCGTGCTAAATTCTCCACATGCTTATAGCCAAAATAAAGCCTTTACTAAACATATTGTTGATGCCTTGATGCAATCTTATGAAGAAAAACTTGAGTTGGAAGTTTCTATCCCTAGAAAACTTTATGATGAGTGGGAACCTACTATTAAAATGAAAATTAAAGATCATGAGTGCTATGCTTTGTGTGATTTGGGTGCTAGTGTTTCCACGATCCCAAAAACTTTGTGTGATTTGCTAGGTTTCCGTGATTTTGATGATTGCTCTTTAAACTTGCACCTTGCGGATTCCACCATTAAGAAACCTATGGGAAGAATTAATGATGTTCTTATTGTTGCAAATAGGAATTATGTGCCCGTAGATTTTATTGTTCTTGACATAGATTGCAATCCTTCATGTCCTATTATTCTTGGTAGACCTTTCCTTAGAACGATTGGTGCAATTATTGATATGAAGGAAGGGAATATTAGATTCCAATTTCCATTAAGGAAAGGCATGGAACACTTCCCTAGAAATAAAAAAATTACCTTATGAATCTATTATGAGAGCCACTTATGGATTGCCTACCAAAGATGGCAATACCTAGATCTATCCTTGCTATTATGCCTAGCTAGGGGCGTTAAACGATAGCGCTTGTTGGGAGGCAACCCAATTTTTTTTTAGTTTTTGCTTTTTGCTTCTGTTTAGGAATAAATATTTGATCTAGCCTCTGGTTATATTTGTTTTTATGTTTTAATTAGTGTTTGTGCCAATTTTAACCTATAGGATCTTCTTGGATGATAGTTATTTGATCTTGCTGAAAATTCCAGAAACTTTCTGTTCACGAAAATAATTGTGAAAAATCACCAGAACGTGATAAAATATTGATTCCAATTGCTACTGATCAATAAACACATTGTCTAGGTCTTCCTATTTTTTCTGAATTTTTGGAGTTCCAGAAGTTTGCGTTAGTTACAGATTACTACAGACTGTTCTGTTTTTGACAGATTCTGTTTTTCGTGTGTTGTTTGCTTATTTTGATGAATCTATGGCTAATAAAATAGTTTATAAACCATAGAGAAGTTGGAATACAGTACGTTTAACACCAATATAAATAAATAATGAGTTCATTACAGTACCTTGAAGTGGTGTTTTGTTTTCTTTCGCTAACACAGCTCACGAGATTTTCTGTTAAGTTTTGTGTTGTGAAGTTCAAGTTTTGGGTGAAAGATTTGATGGATTATGGAACAAGGAGTGGCAAGAGCCTAAGCTTGGGGATTCCCATGGCACCCCAAGATAATCTAAGGACACCTAAAAGCCAAAGCTTGGGGATGCCCTGGAAGGCATCCCCTCTTTCGTCTACTTCCATCGGTAACTTTACTTGGAACTATATTTTTATTCACCACATGATATGTGTTTTGCTTGGAGCGTCTTGTATTATTTGAGTCTTTGTTTTTTGGTTTACCACAATCATCCTTGCTGTACACACCTTTTGAGAGACACACACATGATTCGGAAATTATTAGAATACTCTATGTGCTTCACTTATATTTTTTGAGCTATATAGTTTTGCTCTAGTGCTTCACTTGAATCTTTTAGAGCACGACGGTGGATTTGTTTTATAGAAACTATTGATCTCTCATGCTTCACTTATATTATTTTGAGAGTCTTAAAATAGCATGGCAATTTGCTTTAATTATAATATCATGAGAAATTTGATACTAGATAATTGTTTTGAGATATAAAGGTGGTAATATCATAGTTGTGCTAGTTGAGTAATTGTGGAATTGAAAAATACTTGTGTTGGAGTTTGTGATTCCCGTAGCATGCACGTTTGGTGAACCGTTATGTAACGAAGTCGGAGCATGAGGTATTTATTGATTGTCATCCTTTGTGTGGCGGTCGGGATCGCGCGATGGTTAACTCCTACAACCCTTCCCCTAGGAGCATGCGTAGTAGTACTTTGCTTCGAGGGCTAATAAATTTTTGCAATAAGTATATGAGTTATTTATGACTAATGTGAGTCCATGGATTATACGCACACTTACCTTTCCACAATTTTCTAGCCTCTTCGGTACCGTGCATTGCCCTTTCTCACCTTGAGAGTTGGTGCAAACTTCGCCGGTGCATCCAAACCCCGTGATATGATACGCTCTATCACACATAAACCTCCTTATATATTCCTCAAAACAGCCACCATACCTACCTATTATGGCATTTCCATAACCATTCCGAGATATATTGCCATGCAACTTTCCATCGTTTCGTTTATCATGACACGCTCCATCATTGTCATATTGCCTTGCATGATCATGTAGTTGACATTGTATTTGTGGCAAAGCCACCATTCATAATTCTTTCATACATGTCGCTCTTGATTCATTTCATATCCCGGTACACCGCCGGAGGCATTCACATAGAGTCATATTTTGTTCTAAGTATTGAGTTGTAAGTAAATAAAAGTGTGATGATCATCATTATTAGAGCATTGTCCCAAGTGAGGAAAGGATGATGGATACTATGATTCCCCCACAAGTCGGGATGAGACTCCGGACTAAATAAAAAAAGGAGGCCATAAAAAAGGGGAGAAAAGGCCCCAAAAAAAGAGAGAAAAAGAGAGAAGGGACAATGTTACTATCCTTTTACCACACTTGTGCTTCAAAGTAGCACCGTGATCTTCATGAAAGAGAGTCTCACATTTTGTCGCTTTCATATACTAGTGGGAAATTTCATTATAGAACTTGGCTTGCATATTCCAATGATGGGATTCATCAAAATGCCCGAGGTCTTCGTGAGCAAGCAAGTTGGATGCACACCCACTTAGTTTCTTTTGTTTGAGATTTCATACACTTATAGCTCTAGTGCATCCGTTGCATGGCAATCCCTACTCCTTGCATTGACATCAATTGATGGGCATCTCCATAGCCCGTTGATTAGCCTCGTTGATGTGAGACTTTCTCCTTTTTTGTCTTCCCACATAACCTCTACCATTATACCTTATTCCACCATAGTGCTATATCCATGGCTTGCGCTCATGTATTGCGTAAGAGTTGAAAAGGCTGAAGCGCGTTAAAAAGTATGAACCAATTGCTTGGCTAAAACCGGGGTTGTACATGATATGAATATTTCGTGTGGGGAAGATGGAGCATAGCCAGACTATATGATTTTGTAGGGATAACTTGCTTTCGCTATGTTATTTTGATAAGACATAATTGCTTGGTTAGCATACTTGAAGTATTATTTTTTATGTCAACATTAAACTTTTATCTTGAATTATATTAAATCTGAACATCCGTGCCACAATAAGAAGAATTACATTGAAATTATGCTAAGTAGAATTCCACATCAAAAATTCTGTTTTTATCATTTACCTACTCGAGGAAGAGCAGGAATTAAGCTTGGGGATGCTTGATACGTCTCCAACGTATCTATAATTTTTTATTGTTCCACGCTATATTATATTCTGTTTTGGACATTATTGGGCTTTATTATACACTTTTATATTATTTTTGGGACTAACATATTAACCGGAGGCCCAGCCCAGAATTGATGTTTTTTGCCTATTTCAGAGTTTCGCGGAAAAAGAATATCAAACGGAGTCCAAACGGAATGAAACCTTCGGGAACGTGATTTTTGGAACGAACGTGATCCAGAGGACTTGGACCCTACGTCAAGAAAGCTACCAGGAAGGAATGAGGTAGGGGGCGCGCCTACCCCCCTGGGCGCGCCCTCCACCCTGGTGGGGCCCACGTTGCTCCACCGACGTACTTCTTCCTCCTATATATACATATGTACCCCCAAACTACTAGATACGGAGCCAAAACCATAATTCCACCGCCGCAACCTTCTGTACCCGTGAGATCACATCTTGGGACCTTTTCCGGAGCTCCGCCGGAGGGGGCATCGACCACGGAGGGCTTCTACATCAACACCATAGCCTCTCCGATGATGTGTGAGTAGTTTACCTCAGACCTTCGGGCCATAGTTATTAGCTAGATGGCTTCTTCTCTCTCTTTGGATCTCAATACAATGTTCTCCCCCTCTCTTGTGGAGATCTATTCGATGTAATCTTCTTTTGCGGTGTGTTTGTTGAGACCGATGAATTGTGGGTTTATGATCAAGTTTATCTATGAACAATATTTGAATCTTCTCTGAATTCTTTTATGTATGATTGGTTATCTTTGCAAGTCTCTTCGAATTATCAGTTTGGTTTGGCCTACTAGATTAATCTTTCTTGCAATGGGAGAAGTGCTTAGCTTTGGGTTCAATCTTGCGGTGTCCTTTCCCAGTGACAGTAGGGGCAGCAAGGCACGTATTGTATTGTTTTCATCGAGGATAACAAGATGGGGTTTATATCATATTGCATGAGTTTATCCCTCTACATCATGTCATCTTACTTAAAGCATTACTCTGTTCTTTTGAACTTAATACTCTAGATGCATGCTGGATAGCGGTCGATGTGTGGAGTAATAGTAGTAGATGCAGGCAGGAGTCGGTCTACTTGTCGCGCACGTGATGCCTATATACATGATCATACCTAGATATTCTCATAATTATGCTCAATTCTGTCAATTGCTCAACAGTAATTTGTTTACCCATCGTAATACTTATGCTCTCGAGAGAAGCCACTAGTGAAACCTATGGCCCCGGGGTCTATTTTCCATCATATTAATCTTCCAACACTTAGCTATTTTTATTGCCTTTTATTTTACTTTGCATCTTTATCATAAAAATACCAAAAATATTATCTTATCATATCTATCAGATCTCACTTTCGTAAGTGACCGTGAAGGGATTGACAACCCCTTTATTGCGTTGGTTGCGAGGATTTTATTTGTTTGTGTAGGTGCGAGGGACTCGTGCGTGGCCTCCTACTGGATTGATACCTTGGTTCTCAAAAACTGAGGGAAATACTTACGCTGCTTTACTGCATCACCCTTTCCTCTTCAAGGGAAAACCAACGCAGTGCTCAAGAGGTAGCAACCCCCGTTCCCAGAACACCGACAGTAGCCCCTGGGCACAAGGCGTGCTCGGGCTTGGCTTCGAGGCGAAGCCAAAGTTGAAGAGCGAAGCGCCGCGGGCCCCAAAAGCCTGCGGCCTCTGTCGACGCGTGGAGGTTGATTGGCCGTGGGCGTCTCCGCTTCCCACGCCGCCTCGGCAACTGCCCGACTTGACAAGTCCCTTCGCGATCCCTCTGCCCGCCTTGACGAGCTGCTGGAGGCTGTAGATGAGGAGCGTTGTGCGGCTGCTGCCGCCGCCGTGAAGGGCCAGGTGGAGAACCTGCTGAAGAAGTTCCACGGCTTCGCTCTCGTGCCTTTGGCCGACGGTGCAGGTGAAGGCGATGCTACCGAGGAAGGAGCACCTCTTATGGGTGATGGCGGTGTCCAGGGGTGACCTGCGGCTGCTTTCCTGTTTCATTCCTGCAGCACGCATCAGGCCTCGTGGAGGCGTTAAACTTTTGTTTGATATTGTGAGAACAATATGTCTTGTAATATTTGCTTCGAGATTTTGCGATTTTTCTTCCTATTTGCTTCGTGTTCTGCGTCGGCAGAGCCCGGCCCCGCGCATACCTCAACCGCCGTTGGGCCGACCGGAGATGAGGACGGACCAAGGAGTGAGGGGCTACATGACCAGTTAGGCTCCTAAGTCGCGATGCTCAGGAGACCCCCTTGATGCGCAAACAGCTTATAGGGAGAATACGCGAGGATAGGTTAATGTTCTACGTCGGCAGGGCCCGGCCCCGTGCATACCTCAACCGCCGTTGGGCCGACCGGAGACCAGGACAGACCAAGGAGTGAGGGGCTACCTCACCAATTAGGCTCCTGAGTTGCGATGCTGAGGAGTCCCCCTTGATGCGCAAACAATCTCCATACATTTGCCCTCACCGAGGCTCGGCTCGGGAGGGGCGCGCGACGACCAGGTCCGGGAGACCTGGTTGGGTGGCGTACGCTTGGGCGTGACCCGAGCGCAGCCCCCGTGCCCAGCTCCCTCGCGGGGCTCTCCCGAGGGGTAGGCGTTGCGGTGAGGCCGGACACTGAGCTCTGGGGCTCCCTGAGGTTGGTACGGCCGTGAGGCCGCCCTCAGTTGTTTATCACCAGCGCGGAGCATAGTGCTTCCGCTTATGCACGGGCATAGCCGCTCCTCGGCAGTGTCGACGGCCAGCACGGAGCATGGTGCTTCCACTTGTGCGTGGGAGGGGGGCTCCCTCTTGGGAGAGCCCCCGGGGCGTGTACAGCCCCGCCCTGACACGTGGCTTGCACGGCAGGGCTAGACGAGGTGTATCTGGGCACTCGTGAGCCAGCGCGGGACTCACGAGGCCCTACCTCAAGGTGGGTTGCACCTGGTCTTGGTTCTTGTTCGCTGTGCTGGTCCTGCGAGGTGGTCAGACAACCTGCGCCGAACGAATCTCCTGAGGTTATCGCGTGAGAAAGCCAGGCACCAACGGCCCGAGGAGGTGACGTGAACGAGGCCGGCCCGCCAGATAGAGCTCAGCCATTGGATTTATCGACGCTGCAGGGACGGGCCCGAGCACAAATGTCGTGCTCAACTTACTCACGCGAAGGGTCCTGAAGAAAGACGGCCGGCGCACGGCTCCCCTGACGGGTGGCGATCGAGCAGGTAATAGTCATAGGTAGATTAAGCATGGAAAGCATACTGGATCAAATAAATGCAGGGAAGACACACGCCACTGGGTCAGGCCCGAGCGGCTTGGGGATGATGTAGCCCGAGGGGCGCCCCCAGCAAGGTAAGCTAAAGACATGAAGAAAAGGGATACATGCCACAGGGACGGACCCACGTGGTCTGGGAATGATGCTGCCCGTGGGGCGCTCCCAGCTAAATGAACTTGGAAAATGTCACCTGGTTCCGTTGATGAAGGAGAGTTGGGGAAGCTGAAGGTATGCGGCGAAGGGGTTGCTCCTCATGAGCCACCGGGGCCTTGAGCCTTGGGAGGCTCTGGGGGTCCAGGTGGTTCCCTGAGGACCGTCTGCATCTCCGTCGGGACGGCGTGGTGCGTGGCCTCCTAAGCCGCCAGGACGCTCCGCAGGTTGCGCTGATAGGCGAGCACCACGCTCGGCAGGCCAAAAGGCATGCGAACGTAGCTGTGCGGTGGACCCTCGCAGCGGCCCACGCGCGAAGGCTAGAAGAGCTCCTGAGATGCGGCCCTGTTGAGTCCTGGGACATCGATGCAGACGTGCAGCCCGGCATCCTTGCCTGGATGGGGAGCTGCGCCTCGTGAGCGGCGGTCGCCGCGCATGGCCCGTGCGTCTTGCAATTCCTGAGTGGTCTTGGTGATGAACTCCTGAGTGGTGGGCGCTCCTCGCCCTGTGTCCTCTTGAGGGAAACGTCCCGTGAAGCACGCCTCCAAGTGGTGCCCGAGCGCCTCCCTCGTGATGTTGGCAAAGTCTGAGGCCCTCCAGAAGAGAGCCCCCGAGCCCTGCCCGAGAGGGGCGCTGGGCGCGCTTTCCTATGCGATGGAGGGAGGCGCCCCAGGTGAGGGCGCCGATCCTGACGAGGCACCGCTCGCCTGGGACCCCGCGTGGTGCAGCAGCTTCTTCTTCTTGGGGTTGGCCTCAGGAGGGTGCTCGCCCTTGCTGTCGGGGTCGTCGATTGCTGGAGCTTGAAAGGCACGCTCGAGGGAGCACACCGTGTCTCTTTCTTCACACGGGACCGTGATGATTCCGCTCCTTCCCGGCATCTTGAGGACATTGTAGCCGTGATGGGTCTCCGCCATGAACTTGGCCAGGGCTAGATACCCGAGGATGGCATTGTACGGCAGACGGATGTGCGCGATGTCGAAGTCGATGAGCTCGGTGTGTTAGTTCTTGCGTTCTCTGAAGGTGACAGGGAGGCGGACCTGCCCTATCGGTGTGGTGGAACCGTCGGTCACTCCTGAGAAAGGCTTGGTAGGCTGAAGCTGGTCATATGGCACTTGGAGGTTGTCGAACGTGTCGACGGACAGGACGTTGAGCCCTGCCCCACCGTCGATGAGGGTCTTGGTAACTTGCACGTTGCTGATGACTGGTGAACAAAGCATCGGGAGGGCGCCAGCGGTAGCTGCGCACTTGAGCTAATCTGCCGAATTGAACGTGATGGGGCACTGGGACCATCTGAGCGGGCATGTGGCCTCGAGCTTGGGGAGGACTGCATTCACTTCCCGAGCAAACTGCTTGAAGATACGCAGCGAGGCTGGGGCTTGAGCTCCACCCAAGATGCAAGCGATAGCACGTGGCTCCTGGAAGCCCCCAGCCCCCTCGTCTTGATGGTGGTCGTCATTCCTTCTTGGCGGTGGCGGTAGCAGAGGGAGACCGGCGTTGCCCTGAGGACGATCCTCCCGAGGCTGATCCCTCCAGGCGCCCTGGCGAGGCTGATCCTGCCAGCGCTCCTCACAAGGCCAGTCTCACCACTCCTGGCGAGGGCCACGGTCGTCCCAACGTCCGCCACCACGTCCTCCTCGGCCATAGCCCCGTTCGCCGCGCTCGGTGCGTCGACCGAAGCGCCCTTCTCGAATGGCTCTGAGCTCTTGACAGTCGCTGGTGTTGTGGGTATTCAGGTTATGGAAGGCGCAGAACGGTCGGCTGCTCTTGGATGACTCGGGCTGGTCTCTGCCATGCTTGGTGTCCGGTTCCGCCGCGAGCACGACTGCTCCCTTGCGCTTCACGTCCTTGGCCTTGGCTTTCTTCTCCTCCAGGTCTGCAGCCGGGAGCTCGAGGAGGGAGAGGCGCCCCTCCTCAGCTCTTGCGCACTTGGTCGCCAGGTTGAACAACTCCATAGATGTGCACAGCTCCTCGTGGATAGCAAGCTCTTCCTTCATCTTGACGTCGCGGACGCCATCAGAGAACACAGAGATGATGGCCTCGTCCGTCACCTTGGGGATCTTGAGGCGGACGTTGTTGAAGTGTTGGATGTACTTCTGGAGAGTCTCTCCTGGTTGTTGCTTGACGCGGCGCAGGTCACCCGCGGTCGGCGGGCAGTCGCGAGTGCCCTGGAAGTTGGCGACGAAACGGTTGTGCATCTCATCCCAGGAGGAGATCGAGCCTGGGGCAGGTTTAGGAGCCAGGAGCGGGCGCCATCCTTGAGGGCCATGGGAAACCAGTTCGCCATGACTTTCTCGTCGCCATTGGCCGCCTCGATGCTCAGCTCGTAGAGCTGCAAGAACTCCGCGGGGTCGGGGGTGCCGTCGTAGCGAGGAGGCAGGTCTGGCTTGAACTTGCCCGGCCAGGCGACGCTACGCTGCTCAGGGGTGAAGGCCTGGCAGCCGGCCGTGGTCACCGGGGCCCGCCTTGGAGGTGGAGCTTGGTCTTGATGGGGTCCGCGCCAGCCACTGCAGGCGGCGCGCGGTCTTGCTGCAGCAAACGGTCCTGGCGCGGCGGTGCGAGGAGTGTTGGAGCGTTTTCTTGCGGCGGAGGGACTTCATGACAGCTTCTCTCTTCACGCGCGGGCGCCTGACGTGGTGGGTCGCGCCGCGGAGTCGCGCGCCTTGGCGCCAAGGCGCCGTCTTGGTGCAGAGGTGGTGGAGGTGCTCCGTGAGCCACGTCGCCCGTGGCTGACGAAGGGCAAGGCAAAGAGAGGGACGGCGCAGGGGAGCCCCCTGCGGCGCGGACGAGCTCGGTGATGCGGTCGAGCCAGTCCTCGTAGAGGTCGTTGACTGGGCAGTGGCGCAGGAGCTCGTGCGCCATGAGGAGCGCCGCTCGCGCGTCCATGGGAGCACGACGTGCATGGGACGAAGAACCAGCCGGGGTCAGCGATGGAGTGGCGGTGCGGCCGTCCTGCCGCACCGAGGGGTGCAGCGAGGATGCTTGCTGCTCGTTCCCCGCCGGGCCGGTAGCGGCGTTGGTGGCAGGCGACGGGGAACGACGAGGTGGCCCGCCGACGGGAGCTGTCTGAGCGACGCGGGCGGCGAGGGCTGCCTGACGCTCAGCACAAGTGCGGCGAGCGTCCGCCATGGAGACGACGGAGCAACGGGGCGCGGAGCGACGGAAGGGAGCTTCGGCGCACCCCTACCTGGCGCACCAAATGTCGGATCTCGGGTTCTGGCAAAACCCTCAAGGTTCAAACTCTGGGGTGCGTGCGAGGATTTCCTCCCTACCGATCCGCGTCCTAACTCGCTAAGATCACAAGAACGAACTCGACAAACTCACAACACAAAAGACGCAAGACTTATACTGGTTCGGGCCACCGTCGTGGTGTAATACCCTACTCCAGTGTGGTGGTGGTGGTGGATTGCCTCTTGAGCTGATGATGAACAGTACAGGGGGAAGAACAGCCTCCTGAGGTTGAGGTGTTCTTGTGCTCGGTGTGTGGCTAAGGATTGGGTGAGATGCCTCTGAATGAGTTATCCCTACGGTGGTGGCTAGCTCTACTTATATAGGCCCTGGTCCTCTCCCCAAATATTGAGCGGGAAGGGAGCCAACAACGGCCAATTTGAAAGGGGACAGCTAGTACAGCTTATCCTGATAAAAGCGGTCTTCACCTGCAAAAGGCTCTGGTGATGACGCCGTCTTGGGCTCCATGGTGACCTCCGTCTTGCCGTCCTGCTGGTCTTGGTCTCGTTGCACCGATATGGAAACCTTTGCTTGATGCCTCGGTACTCCGCGCCTGCGCTTGCCCCCTTAGCACCAAAGAGGAAACAAGGATGCTGCGCGCGTTGGCGCCCGCCTGGTCTCGATCGTCATGGCTCACATCACGAGAACCTCGCGAGGTTTGCCTTGCCTTGATCTCTCCGCCCCTCGTGAGCCTGCCTGGCGAGGCCGCTCCTGAGGGGGTCTCGCGTCATCCGCCTCGCGAGGGTCTTGAATGCCTTGTTGATGAAGATGGGCCGTACAAGCCTGCTTGCACAGCCACGCCGTGGGCCGCAGGCAGGCAAGTCTGGGGACACCCATTCCCAGAACGCCGACAGACAACAAGTCAGGGGGGTCCACGAGTCAACCACAAGGTCGGAGGGCGCGCCCTCCACCCTTGTGGATGACTCGGGACTCTTCTGGCCCAACTCTTTTGCTTCGGGGGCTTCTTTTGGTCCAAAAATAATCTCCATAAATTTTCAGGTCAATTGGACTCCGTTTGATATTCCTTTTCTGCGAAACTCAAAAACAAGGAAAAACAGAAACTGGCACTGAGCTCTAGGTTAATAGGTTAGTCCCAAATAGCATATAAATGCATGTAAAACATCCAAGATAGATAATATAATAGCATGGAACAATCAAAAATTATAGATACGTTGGAGACGTATCAGCATCCCCAAGCTTAATTCATGCTCGTCCTCGAGTAGGTAAATGATAAAAACAGAAATTTTTATGTGGAATGCTAGCAAGTGCACAATTTTGATGAATGATAATTTAAATCACTTTTTCTAGCACCATTATATATTATAACAGTAGCTCATATCATAAAGCTTTTCATGATCAAGTAGCAAGCTATTCACATGTTAAAGCATAGATCATAAACTTTCTTGAAAACTAACAAACTATGTTCTCAGTCATCAAACAATTGCAATTCATCTATTTTCAGGAAGGGTCTATGTAAGAGCTTTGATTTAGCAAATCCCACATACTCAACTATCATATAGTCTTCCATGATTGCTACCACTCAAAGCATATTTTTAGAACAAATAGCATCCATTGAACACAGAGAAAGATAGGGGCTTAATGTTTCGCCTCCCAACTTACTTATCATATAGATAATTGTCAACAATAATAATTCATGATCAAATATATTTGAATGGCCATATATGCTTAGATCTTTCCCCATCACATGATGCTTGCCAACTAAAGAGTAGGTTGGAATGAGAAGGAATACTACTGACTCTTGCATAAAAGTAAAAGATAGGCCCTTCGCAGAGGGAAGCAGGGATTTGCAGAGGTGCCAGAGCTCGAAGCTTTTAAAATAGAGATGAAAATAATTTTGAGAGGTATCCTTTCATTGTCAACATAACAACCAAGAGTTCCCAATATCTTCCATACTAGATACATTATAGGTGGTTCCCAAACAGAAAGGTGAAGATTTTACTCCCCCTCCACCAACAATCACATTCCACCGCTGGTCCGAAACAACGGGTACTGTCCAACTATCAACAATCTTGGGGGAGTTCTATTTGCAATTAAATTTGATTTGATTTGAGCATGGAACTGGGCATCCCGGTTACCATCCATTTCTCATGAATGATGAGCGGAGTCCACTCATCGTGAGAATAACCCACCTAGCATGGAAGATACTGACAGCCCCTAGTCGCTACATGAGTGATTCGGGCATACAAAACAGAGTATTATTTGAAGGTTTAGAGTTTGGCATATGCAAATTTACTTGGAACGGCAGGTAAATACCGCATATAGGTAGATATGGTGGACACTCATGGAAGAAACTTGGTTCAAGGATTTTGGATGCACAAGCAGTATTCCCACTTAGTACAGAGATTTTGGCTAGCAAAAGATTCTAAAAAGCAAGCACCACATGTTGGAGGATCCATAACAATATAACTTCTATACAAACATACCCAAACATAACTCAGTATGTTGTCTTCCTTGTTCAACTTCAACTAATTTGCTCAAGTTTGAAAATAATTAATGGGGCTCACAATCATAGAAGATGTCCAAGATAGTATATTTATATGTGCAATCTCTCTTCCTTCAATATTCTTTCATGAATTGTTCAAGTGACCAATACTATGTTTGCTAACTTTCAATAAATTTACAACCTCTACTTCTTATATGTGAAGTCATTACTCCCCATGGGACAAGCATATGAAACATATATAATTTCAGATTTATGATATTCAATTCATTCAACCATTTACTCATGGGATATAAGTGAAGCACACGAGTAAATGACAAACTACTCCAAAAAGTTATAAGTGAAGATCAATGAGTAGTCAAATAATTATTTAGCTATGTGAGGACTCTCTCTCTCATTTAAGTATTTCAGATCTTAAGTACTTTATTCAAACAACAAGCAAAACAAAATAAAATGGCATTCCAAGAATAGCACAACTCATGTGATGAAGCAAAAACTTAGGCTAAATCAATACTAACCGATAATTGTTGATGAAGAAAGGTGGGATGCCTACCGGGGCATCCCCAAGCTTAGATGCTTGGGACTTCTTGAAATATTATCTTGGGATGCCTTGGGCATCCCCAAGCTTGAGCTTTTGTGTCTCCTTAATGAAGGAAATATGCCCTAGAGGCAATAATATAGTTGTTATTTGTATTTCCTTATATCATGATAAATGTTTATTATTCATGCTAGAATTGTATTAACCGGAAACTTAGGACATGGGTGAATACATAGACAAACAGTATGTCCCTAGTGTGCCTCTACTAGACTAGCTCGTAAATCAAAGATGGTTAAGTTTCCTGACCATAGACATGTGTTGTCATTTGATCAACATGATCACCTCATTAGAGAATGATGTGATGGACAAGACCCATCCGTTAGCTTAGCATAATGATCCTTTAGTTTTATTGCTATTGCTTTCTTCATGACTTATACATATTCCTCTGACTATGAGATTATGCAACTCCCGAATACCGGAGGAACACTTTGTGTGCTATCAAACGTCACAACGTAACCGAGTGATTATAAAGATGCTCTACAGGTGTCTCCGAAGGTGCTTGTTGAGTTGGCATAGATCGAGATTAGGATTTGTCACTCCATGTATCGGAGAGGTATCTCTGGGCCCTCACACATCACTATAAGCCTTGCAAGCAATGTGACTAATGAGTTAGTTACGGGATGATGCATTACGAAACGAGTAAAGAGACTTGCTGGTAATGAGATTGAACTAGGTATGATGATACCGATGATCGAATCTCGGGCAACTAACATACCGATGACAAAGGGAATGACGTATGTTGTTATGTGGTTTGACCGATAAAGATCTTCATACAATATGTAGGAGCGAATATGAGAATCCAGGTTCCGCTATTGGTTATTGACCGGAGAAGTGTCTCGGTCATTGATGACCCACAAGTATAGGGGATCTATCGTAGTCCTTTCGATAAGTAAGAGTGTTGAACCCAACGAGGAGCAGAAGGAAATGACAAGGGGTTTTCAGCAAGGTATTCTCTGCAAGCACTGAAATTATAGGTAACAGATAGTTTTATGATAAGGTAATTTGTAACGAGTAACAAGTAACAAGTGTAAATAAAGTGCAGCAAGATGGCCCAATCCTTTTTGTAGCAAAGGACAAGCCTGACAAACTCTTATATAGAAAAAAGCGCTCCCGAGGACACATGGGAATTATCGTCAAGCTAGTTTTCATTACGCTCATATGATTCGCGTTCGGTACTTTGATAATTTGATATGTGGGTGGACCGGTGCTTGGGTGCTGTCCTTACTTGGACAAGCATCCCACTTATGATTAACTCCTATTGCAAGCATCCGCAACTACAAAAGAAGTATTAAGGTAAACCTAACCATAGCATGAAACATAATCAGCCCCTTACGAAGCAACGCATAAACTAGGGTTTAAGCATCTGTCACTCCAGCAACCCATCATCTACTTATTACTTCCCAATGCCTTCCTCTAGGCCCAAATAATGGTGAAGTGTCATGTAGTCGACGTTCACATAACACCACTAGAGGAAACACAACATACATCACATCAAAATATCAAATGAATACCAAATTCACATGACTACTTATAGCAAGACTTCTCCCATGTCCTCAGGAACAAACGTAACTACTCACAAAGCGTATTCATGTTCATAATCAGAGGGTATTAATATGCATAATGGATCTGAACATATGATCTTCCACCAAATAAACCAACTAGCATCAACTACAAGGAGTAACCAACACTACTAGCAACCCACAGGTACCAATCTGAGGCTTTGGGACAAAGATTGGATACAAGAGATGAACTAGGGTTTGAGAGGAGATGGCGCTGGTGAAGATGTTGATGAAGATTGGCCCCCTCCCGATGAGAGGATCGTTGGTGATGACGATGGCGATGATTTCCCCCTCCTGGAGGGAAGTTTCCCCGGCAGAACAGCTCCGCCGGAGCCCTAGATTGGTTCCGCCAAGGTTCCGCCTCGTGGTGGCGGAGTTTCTTCCCGAAAGCTTGCTTATGATTTTTTTCTTGGACGAAAGACTTCATATAGCAGAAGATGGGCACCGGAGGCCTGCCAGGGGGCCCATGAGGCAGGGGGGCGCGCCCAGGGGGTAGGGCGCGCCTCCCACCCTCGTGGCCAGGGTGTGGGCCCCCTCTGGTATTTTCTTCGCCCAGTATTTTTTATTAATTCCAAATATGACTTCCGTGAAGTTTCAGGAGTTTTGGAGCTGTGCAGAATAGGTCTCTAATATTTGCACCTTTTCCAGCCCAGAATCCCAGCTGCCGGCATTCTCCCTCTTCATGTAAACCTTGTAAAATAAGAGAGAATAGGCATAAGTATTGTGACATAATGTGTAATAACAGCCCATAATGCAATAAATATCGATATAAAAGCATGATGCAAAATGGACGTATCAACTCCCCCAAGCTTAGACCTCGCTTGTCCTCAAGCGGAAGCCGATAACGATAAATATGTCCACATGTTTAGAGATAGAGGTGTCGATAAAATAAAATACGGACATGAGGGCATCATGATCATTCTTTTAACAGCAACATATTTGAATATTGTCATATAATTTCTTATGCTCAAGTAATAATCTATTCACAACATCAAGTATGAATCAGAAACTTCATTGAGAACCAACAATTATAATCTCAGTCATTGAGGCAATTGCAATTTATCATAACATCGGAAAGAGTCTATATAAGAGCTTTTCAGCAAGTCCACATACTCAACTATCATTTAGTCTTTCACAATTGCTAACACCCACGCAATACTTGTGGTTACGGAGTTTTAATCGGACACAGAGAAAGATAGGGGATTATAGTTTCGCCTCCCAACCTTTTACCTCAAGGGTAATGTCAACAATAATAGCTCATGCTAACTTACATCCAATTAGATATATATATATCAGGATCATTCCAACACAGTGTGCTTGCCAAAAGATAAAATGTAAAAAAGGGAAGGTGAAGATCGCCATGACTCTTGCACAAGGGTAGAAGATAAAAGTAAAAGATAGGCCCTTCGCAGAGGGAAGCAGAGGTTGTCATGTGCTTTTGGTTGGATGCACGAAATCTTAATGCAAAAGAACGTCACTTTATATTGCCACTTGTGATGTGGACATTTATTATGCAGTCCGTCGCTTTTATTTCTTCCACATCACAAGATCGTATAAAGCTTATTTTCTCCACACTAATAAGTCATACATATTTAGATAGCAATTTTTATTGCATGCAACAATGACAACTTACTTGAAGGATCTTACTCAATCCATAGGTAGATATGGTGTGCTCTCATGGCAAAACTGGGTTTAAGTGTATTGGAAGCCCAAGTAGTATCTCTACTTGGTGCAAAGAATTGGCTAGCATGAGGAAGAAAGGCAAGCTCAACATGTTGGATGATCCATGACAATATACTTTATTTCGGATATAAGAAAACATAACCCATTACGTTGTCTTCCTTGTCCAACATCAACTCCTTAGCATGTCATACTTTAATGAGTGCTCACAATCATAAAAGATGTCCAAGATAGTATATTTATATGTGAAACCTCTCTTTCTTTATTACTTCCTATTAATTGCAACGATGACCAAAGCTATGTTTGTCAACTCTCAACATCTTTTGATCATCATACTCTCTATATGTGAAGTCATTACCCTCCATAAGATCAATATGATCTCTTTATTTATTTTTATTCTTCCCACCCTCCATAAGAAAACGGAGTCCGGAGAGAGCACGAGGTGCCCACGAGGCAGGGGGCGCGCCCAGGGGGGTAGGGCGCGCCTCCCACCCTCGTGGAAGCCTCGTGTCCTTCCCGGACTGCTTCTTATTTTCCTATTTTCTTAAATATTCCAAAACGGAGAAAAATTGCCATTAGAATTGTTTTGGCGTCGGTTTACTTACCGTACCACATACCTATTCCTTTTTGGAGTCTCAAACGTTCTGGAAAGTGCCCCTTATGTATTCCTCCGGGGTTATGGTTTCAATAATATTAGTTTCAACATTTATAGGATTAGGGGTGGGCATTCGGTAGAAACCGAAAATTCGGTTTATACCATTTGGTTTATATTTAAATTCGGTTTTGAAAACAAGAAACCAAAAATAGAAAGCCAAAATTGCTAACCGATTTTTCGGTTAACCGATACTTCGGTTCAGTTTTCGGTTTATTACCGAACAGTGCTTACTACGCAGCAGGAAGCGCTTCTTGTCTCAGCAGTAAACACCTCACGGTCTTATATCAGCCAGTGCCTTGCCCCCTTGATTGTTCGCAAGCGATGTGGGACTAAACAAATGCTGTACACTCCACCCGGCCGCAAGAAGTACTAGTTTTTGCGTTGGGCCTTGCAGTTAGTGGTGGGCCCAGGTCAAGAAAAGTAGAAGTACTAGTCAGAACGTGGGACAAAGAGGATGCATGGGCCTTCATAGGATGTGTGGTTGTAGCCTGGAGACGCGCACGTGGCCGCCAGCGTTTGGCGCTACGCGCGGGAGCGTACGGAGGGAGCCTCGTACAGGAGTCAGGAACTCGTTGCACTTCGGTTTTTTGTTCAGTTATCGGTTTAATACCGAACTGACCGATTTAAATTCGGTTATTAAACATAAATTCCGAATTTAATTGTGGCAGCACAAAAAACCAAAAATTCGGTTTATTCGGTTTCGGTATCGGTCCGGTATTCGGTTGGTCGGTTTTTATGCCCACCCCAATATAGGATTACCTGAGATAGAATGTTTGATTCTTTGACCGTTCACCACCTTCGGATTTGTTCCTTCGAAGTTGTTGATTTTTATGGCACCGGAACGATAGACCTCCTCGATAACGTAAGGACCTTCCCATTTAGAGAGAAGTTTTCCTGCAAAAAATCTTAAACGAGAGTTGAATAGTAACACATAATCACCTACGTTAAACTCACGCTTTTGTATCCTTTTGTCATGCCATCTTTTAACATTTTCTTTAAACAGTTTGGCATTCTCATAGGCTTGGGTTCTCCATTCATCAAGTGAGCTAATGTCAAATAACCTCTTCTCTCCGGCAAGTTTGAAATCATAACTGAGCTCTTTAATGGCCCAATATGCCTTATGTTCTAGTTCGAGACGTAAGTGACATGCTTTTCCATAAACCATTTTATACGGAGACATACCCATAGGATTTTTATATGCAGTTCTATAGGCCCATAGTGCATCATCAAGTTTCTTAGACCAATTCTTTCTAGATCTATTAACAGTCTTTTGCAAAATTAATTTGAGCTCTCTATTACTAAGTTCTACTTGACCACTAGACTCTGGGTGATAAGGGGATGCAATTCTATGATTAACATCATACTTAGCAAGCATTTTAGAAAAAGCACCATGAATAAAATGTGAACCACCATCAGTCATTAGATATCTAGGGACTCCAAACCTCGGAAAAATAACTTCTTTAAGCATCTTAATAGAGGTGTTATGATCAGCACTACTAGTTGGAATAGCTTCTACCCACTTAGTAACGTAATCAACAGCAACTAAAATATGTGTATACCCATTAGAGGAAGGAAACGGTCACATATAATCAAAGCCCCAAACATCGAATGGTTCAATAACAAGTGAATAGTTCATAGGCATTTCCTGACGTCTACTGATATTACCAATTCTTTGACATTCATCACAAGAGAAGACAAACTTACGAGCATCCTTGAAGAGAGTAGGCCAATAAAAACCGGATTGCAATACCTTATGTGCAGTTCTATCTCCAGCATGGTGCCCTCCATAGGCCTCGGAGTGACACTTGCGTAGGATCTGTTCCTGTTCATGCTCAGGTATACAACGTCTAATAACACCATCTACTCCTTTATAAATATGTGGGTCATCCCAGAAGTAGTGTCTTAAAGCATAGAAAAACTTTTTCTTTTGCTGGTATGTGAAACTAGGTGGTATAAATTTAGCAACAATGTAATTAGCATAATCAGCATACCATGGAGCAATACGAGAAGCATTTATGACATTCAATTGTTCATCAGGAAAGCTATCATCAATAGGTAGTGGGTCATCAAGAACATTCTCTAACCTAGACAAATTGTCTGCAACGGGGTTCTCAGCTCCCTTTCTATCAATAATATGCAAATCAAATTCTTGTAGCAAGAGAACCCATCTAATAAGTCTAGGTTTAGCATCTTTCTTTTCCATAAGATATTTAATAGCAGCATGATCAGTGTGAATAGTTACTTTAGAATCAACAATATAAGGTCTGAACTTATCACAAGCAAATACAACTGCTAAGAATTCTTTTTCGGTAGTAGCATAGTTTCTCTAGGCATTGTCTAGAGTTTTACTAGCATATTGAATAACATTTAATTTCTAATCAACTCTTTGTCCTAGAACAACACCTACAGCATAATCACTAGCATCACACATAATTTCAAAGGTTCAGTTCCAATCAGGTGGCTGAACAATAGGTGCAAAAATTAATGCTTTCTTAAGTATTTCAAATGCTTCTACACAATCATCATTAAAGACAAAAGGTATATCTTTTTGTAATAGATTAGTCAGAGCCCGAGAAATTTTTGAAAAGTCCTTAATGAACCTCCTATTAAAACCGGCATGGCCAAGGAAACTTCTTATACCTTTGATGTCCTTGGGACACGGCATCTTTTCAATAGCATCAACTTTAGCTTTATCAACTTCAATACCTCTTTCAAAAAATTTATGCCCCAAGACAATACCTTCATTAACCATAAAGTGGCACTTCTCCCAGTTCAAGACAAGATTAGTTTCTTCACATCTCTGCAAAACTCGATCAAGGTTGCTTAAGCAATCATCAAAAGAGGATCCATAAACGGAGGAATCATCCATGAAAACCTCACAAATCTTTTCACAAAAATCAGAGAATATAGCCATAATGCATCTTTGAAAGGTAGCAGGTGCATTACATAAACCAAAAGGCATACGTCTATAAGCAAAGGTACCAAAAGGGCAAGTAAAAGTGGTCTTTTCTTGATCATTAGCTAATACAGGTTTTTGAGAGAAACCAGAGTAACCATCTAGAAGGCAAAAATGTGTACGTTTGGATAATCTTTCTAGCATTTGATCAATGAAAGGCAAAGGGTAATGATCTTTTTTAGTAGCTTTATTTAATTTGCGAAAATCAATTACCATCCTATAACCTGTAATAATTCTTTGTGGAATCAATTCATCTTTATCATTAGGAACGACAGTAATACCTCCTTTCTTAGGGACACAATGGACAGGACTTACCCACTGACTATCAGCAACGGGATAAATTATACCTGCTTCAAGTAGCTTTAATATTTCCTTTCTTACCACTTCTTTCATCTTAGGATTTAACCGTCGTTGGTGATCAATAACTGGTTTAGCGTATTTCTCCAAATTTATTTTGTGTTGACATAGAGTGGGACTAATGCCCTTAAGATCATCAAGAGTATATCCAATAGCAGCACGGTCCTAGAGTTTTCAATAGTTTCTCTTCTTCATGCTCTAAAAGGTTAGCACTAATAATAACAGGATATATCTTCTTTTCATAAAGATAAGCATATTTAAGAGTATCAGGAAATGGTTTAAGCTCAAACACGGGATCACCCTTGGGTGGAGGAGGATCCCCTAGGATTTCAATAGGCAAGTTGTGTTTCAGAATAGGTCCCTGTTTAAAGAATACTTCATCTATTTCCCTTCTTTCATTCATAAACATATCATTTTCATGATCAAGCAAATACTGTTCTAAAGAATCATTAGGAGGCACGGCAATAGAAGCGGGACCAATAATTTCATCCTTACTAGGCAATTCCTCATCACGGGGTTGTCTACGAAATTTAGAAAAATTAAACTCATGAGAGATATCACCCAAACCAATAGTAACAACATCCTTTTCGCAGCTTATCCTAGCATTGACAGTGTTCAAGAAGGGTCTACCAAATATAATGGGACAAAAGCTATCTTGTGGGGAACCAAAAACAAGAAAATCAGTAGGATATTTAACTTTCCCACACAAGACATCAACATCTCTAACAATCCCAATCGGTGAAATAGTATCTCTATTGGCAAGCTTAATGGTAACATCGATATCTTCTATCTCAGTAGGTGCAATATCATGCATAATTTCTTTGTATAAAGAATGAGGTATTGCACTAGCACTAGCACCCATATCACATAAGCCATGATAACAATGATCTCCTATTTTAACAGAAATAACAGGCATGCCTACAACAGGTTTATGTTTATCTTTAGCACCAGGCTTAGCAATTCTAGCAGTTTCATCATAGAAGTAAATAACATGCCCATCAATATTATCAGCCAAGAGATCTTTAACCATAGCAATATAAGGTTCAACTTTAACTTGCTCAGGGGGTTTGTGTGTCCTAATATTACTTTTGGTGACAAAATTTGAAGCTTTAGCATGATCCTTTATTCTAACAGGGAAAGGTGGTTTCTCAACATGAGCAGTAGGAACAATAGGATCATTGTAAGTGATAGTCTTTTCTTCAACTTTAATAGGTGCAACTACTTTTAATTCAATGGGAGGATTATATTTAAACCATTTCTCCTTAGGGAGATCAACATGAGTAGCAAACGATTCACAGAAAGAAGCTACTATCTCAGAGTCAAGTCCATATTTAGTGCTAAATTCACGGAAAGCATTGGTGTCACAAAAGATTTAACACAATCAAACTTAGGTGTTATACCTGACTCTTTACCTTCGTCGAGGTCCCAATCTTCAGAGTTGCATTTAATTCTTTCCAATAAATCCCATTTGAATTCAATAGTCTTCATCATAAAGGAGCCAGTACAAGAAGTATCGAGCATGGATTGATTATTACGAGAAAGTCGAGCATAAAAATTCTGAATAATCATTTCTCTTGAGAGCTCATGATTGGGGCATGAATATAACATTGACTTAAGACTCCCCAAAGCTTGAGCGATGCTTTCTCCTTCGCGAGGCCAAAAATTATATATATAATTATGATCACGATGAACAAGATGCATAGGATAAAACTTCTGATGAAATTCCAATTTCAATCGTTTTTAGTTCCATGATCCCATATCATCACATAGCCTATACCATGTCAATGCATCTCCCGTCAAAGATAAAGGGGAGACCTTCTTCTTGATAACATCATCGGGCATACCTGCAAGCTTAAATAATCCACAAACTTCATCCACATAGATTAGGTGTAAATCGGGATGCAATGTTCCATCTCCTGCAAAAGGATTAGCTAGCAGTTTCTCTATCATACCCAAAGGAATTTCAAAGTAAACATTTTCAGTAGGTTTAGTAGGTTGAGGAGCAACTCTTTGCTCTACTGGTCAGGGTGAAGATACCCCGAACAAGCCCCTTAGAGGATTACTTTCCATAGTAGCAAGTGACAGTAAATTTCAGCACACTATATAAATTTTTCCTTACCAAATTCCACCTACCAAAGGCGCTTCACTCCCCGGCAACGGTGCCAGAAAAGAGTCTTGATGACCCACAAGTATAGGGGATCTATCATAGTCCTTTCGATAAGTAACAGTGTCGAACCCAATGAGGAGCAGAAGGAAATGACAAGCGGTTTTCAGCAAGGTATTCTCTGCAAGCACTAAAATTATAGGTAACAGATAGTTTTATGATAAGGTAATTTGTAACGAGTAACAAGTAACAAGTGTAAATAAAGTGCAGCAAGATGGCCCAATCCTTTTTTTAGTAAAGGCCAAACCTGGACAAACTCTTACATAGAAAAAAGCGCCCCCGAGGACACATGGGAATTATTGTCAAGCTAGTTTTCATCACGCTCCTATGATTCACGTTTGGTACTTTGATAATTTGATATGTGGGTGGACGGTGCTTGGGTGCTGTCCTTACTTGGACAAGCATCCAACTTATGATTAACTCCTATTGCAAGCATCCGCAACTACAAAAGAAGTATTAAGTTAAACCTAACCATAGCATGAAACACATGGATCCAAATCAGCCCTTACAAAGCAACGCATAAACTAGGGTTTAAGCTTCTGTCACTCTAGCAACCCATCATCTACTTATTACTTCCCAATGCCATCCTCTAGGCCCAAATAATGGTGAAGTGTCATGTAGTCAACGTTCACATACCACTAGAGGAAAGACAACATACATCTCATCAAAATATCGAACGAATACCAAATTCACATGACTACTTATAGCAAGACTTCTCCCATTTCCTCAGGAACTAACGTAACTACTCACAAAGCGTATACATGTTCCTAATCACAGGGGTATTAATATGCATAATGGATCTGAACATATGATCTTCCACCAAATAAACCAACTAGCATCAACTACAAGGAGTAATCAACACTACTAGCAACCCACAGGTACCAATCTGAGGCTTTGGGACAAAGATTGGATACAAGAGATGAACTAGGGTTTGAGAGGAGATGGTGCTGGTGAAGATGTTGATGAAGATTGGCCCCCTCCCGATGAGAGGTAGTTAGTGATGACGATGGCGATGATTTCCCCCTCCCGGTGGGAAGTTTCCCCGGCAAAACAGCTCCGCCGGAGCCCTAGATTGGTTCCGCCAAGGTTCCGCCTCGTGGCGGCGGAGTTTTTTCCCGAAAGCTTGCTTATGATTTTTTTCTCGGACGAAAGACTTCATATAGCAGAAAATGGGCACCGGAGGCCTGCCAGGGGGCCCACGAGGCAGGGGGCGCGCCCAGGGGGGTAGGGCGCGCCTCCCACCCTCGTGGCCGGGTGTGGGCCCCCTCTGGTATTTTCTTCGCCCAATATTTTTTATTAATTCCAAAGATGACTTCCGTGAAGTTTCAGGACTTTTGGAGCTATGCAGAATAGGTCTCTAATATTTGCTCCTTTTCCAGCCCAGAATCCCAGCTGCCGGCATTCTTCCTCTTCAAGTAAACCTTGTAAAATAAGAGAGAATAGGCATAAGTATTGTGACATAATATGTAATAACAGCCCATAATGCAATAAATATTGATATAAAAGCATGATGCAAAATGGACGTATCAGTCATGTCTACATAGTTCTCGAACCTGTAGGGTCCGCACGTTTAACGTTCGATGACGATTTGTATTATGAGTTATGTGTTTTGGTGACCGAAGTTTGTTCGGAGTCCCGGATGAGATCACTGACATGACGAGGAGTCTCGAAATGGTCGACAGGTAAAGATTGATTTATTGGAAGGTAGTATTCGGACATCGGAAGGGTTCCGGAGTGTATCGGGTACATATCGGAGTACCAGAGGGGTTACCGGAACCCCCCGGGGAAAGATATGGGCCACGGGCCATAGGAGGGAGGCTAACCAGCCCACAAGGGGCTGGTGCGCCCCCCACAAGGGAGGAGGCCGAATTGGACTAGGGAAAGGGGGCGCCACCCCCCTTTCTTTCTCCTACTCCCTCTCCTTCCCCTTTTCCCCCTCTGGTAGAAGGAAAAAAAGGTGGGGCCGAATCCTACTAGGACTAGAGTCCTAGTATGACTCCCCTCTCCTTGGCGCGCCCCTGGTGGCCGGCCTCCTCCCTCTCCTCCTTTATATACATGGGCAGGGCACCCCTTGGACATACAACAATTGTTCCAAGCCATGTGCGGTGTCTCTCTCCACGGTATGCTCCTCCGGTCATAGCGTCGTAGTGCTTAGGCGAAGCCCTGCGCGTATCACATCACCATCACCGTCACCACGCCATCATGTTGACGAAACTCTCCCTCGACCCTCTGCTGGATCAAGAGTTCGAGGGACGTCATCGAGCTGAACGTGTGCTGAACACGGAGGTGTTGTGCGTTCGATACTTGGATCGGTTGGATCGTGAAGACGTTCGACAACATCAACCGCGTTAACATAACGCTTCCGCTTCGGTCTACGAGGGTATGTGGACACACTCTTCCGCTTCGATCGTAGGAAATTTTTTTAAATTGCATGCTACGTTCCCCAACAGTGGCATCTGAGCCAGGTCTATGCGTAGATGTTATATGCACGAGTAGAACACAAAGAGTTGTGGGCGATCATAGTCATACTGCTTACCACCAACGTCTTACTTTGATTCGGCGGTATTGTTGGATGAAGCGGCCCGGACCGACATTACATGACCGCGTTCATGAGACTGGTTCTACCGACGTGCTTCGCACACAGGTGGCTGGCGGGTGTCTGTTTCTCCAACTTTAGTTGAATCGAGTTTGACTACGACCGGTCCTTGTTGAAGGTTAAAATAGCAGACTTGACGAAAAATCGTTGTGGTTTTGATGCGTAGGTAAGAACGGTTCTTGCTAGAAGCCCGTAGTAGCCAGGTAAAACTTGCAACAACAAAGTAGAGGACGTCTAACTTGTTTTTGCAGGGCATGTTGTGATGTGATATGGTCAAGACGTGATGAGATATAAATTGTTGTATGAGATGATCATGTTTTGTAAAAGTTATCGGCAACTGGCAAGAGCCTTATGGTTGTCGCTTTATTGTATGCACTGTTCAAGAATTCGGCGAATAAATCAGTTAACGGGCCCATTAATCTCTACTCGCTAGGTGCCCGACTCGAATAGTGCCTATTCGTGGTGTTAACTGCCCAAGCCGATTAACGGGCCTGTCAGGCCGAGTAATCGGTTGTCAGACCGATTAGTCGCCTTGACCAGTTAACCGATGGAAACGAAAGCCCAATATTTTGGCCTGCTCAGCCCCCTCCCGCTCCTACCTCCTACATTAGCTAGGTTTTGGCTCCTGGTGCCCCTCCCACTGCTTTTCCCATCCAACCCCGATCTGGCTGGCGGCTGGCAGGTCCTCGTCGGTGCCCGATCAAGTAGCTCTGCCGCTGCATGCTACAGTAGCCCCGCTGGCCGCCGCTAGCCTACCTGCTCCTCCTTCCCATCCATCGGCCGGACTCCTTCACCCATGGGCTCCTCCCAATCTCTATCCCGGCGGTTGGTCGCCATCTGCTCCCGACTGCCTGCTGCCGTCCCTGCCGCCCTTCTCCTCCATGGCTTCACCGGTGAGCAAGGTAACATCTTCTTCCCCTCTCAGTCTTTGTAGCCGTTGTGGTCCGATACATCATTGATTGAATTTCCAATTGCATACAGCCATACAGTAAGATGTGTGAGTGTGATCACTGATCAATATGTATGAGTCCTGATGATCTATTTGGGGAGTAGATGTAATGTAAGTATGTAACTAATTAACATTAGTAGATGGATGGGTTGTTCCAACTAAATTCCGTGGACACTCACTCCAATTACAGTAAATTAGTAGACGGATGGATGGATTGTTAAGCATCAAGCCATGTATGCCTGTCTATTATAGTAATTATTGATGTGTTAAAATGTTAATGCAGAAACACTCTAATTATAGCAATGAACTAATAATCCATGGATATTCTGCTTAGTGTATATTAAATATTAATTGTGGGAAGATCTATACATTAAGAACTCGTTGTTTACCAAGTTAGGTATAGTTTATATGAATTTTGGGCGGATCTGTACATGCAATAGTTGCCTACCTGGGATTTCTTATGCTACCATAGACATACTCCAAAGTCCTAACAAATCTAATTTTCTATGATATGATCTGTAGACTATAGATTAATTATTTAATACTACAGATCGCTCATTGGTACTTATTATGTTTGCTCATTCAATATATTTGTAGGGGTCTACGGTTGCCTCTAACGTTGCAAGTTCTCATACTCTCAAAATAAATTCAGATGACATGGGGTGGGTGTTTGCAACCTTGATCAATCCTTTAGATCTACAGCGAGTGAAGTGCAAGTTGTGTGGAAAGGAGATGGGTGGAGGCGTCAATAGGATGAAGCAACATATTGGGCAGGTAAAGTGAAGCGTGAAAATTTGCAATATGGCCACACCGGATCAGCAGAAAAGGTGTAAGGATGCTTATGAGGAACCACAAAAGAAGAAGAAGCTGAAAGAAAAACATGATGAAGATGAAGGGGAACGTAGTAATTTCAAAAAAATTCCTACGCACACGCAAGATCATGGTGATGCATAGCAACGAGAGGGGAGAGTGTTGTCCACGTACCCTCGTAGACCGAAAGCGGAAGCGTTAATACAACGCGGTTGATGTAGTTGTACGTCTTCACGATCCGACCGATCAAGTACCGAACGCACGGCACCTCCGAGTTCAGCACACGTTCAGCTCGATGACGTCCCTCGAACTCCGATCCAGCCGAGTGTTGAGGGAGAGTTTCGTCAGCACGACGGCGTGGTGACGATGATGATGTTCTACTGACGCAGGGCTTCGCCTAAGCACCGCTACGATATTATCGAGGTGTAATATGGTGGAGGGGGGCACTGCACATGGCTAAGAGATCAATGATCAATTTTTGTGTCTATGGGGTGCCCCCCTACCCCCGTATATAAAGGATCAAAGGGGGGAGGTGCGGCCAGCCTTGGGGCGCGCCAGGAGGAGTCCTACTCCCACCGGGAGTAGGACTCCCCCCTTTTCCTAGTTGGATTAGGACTTGGGAGGGGGGAAAGAGGAGAGGGAGAAGAAGGAAGGGGGGCGCCGCCCCCTTCTCCTTGTCCTATTCGGACTAGGGGGGAGGGGCGCGCGGCCCAGCCCTAGCCGCCTCTCCTCTCTTCCACCTAGGCCCACTAAGGCCCATTATGTTGCCGGGGGGTTCCGGTAACCTCCCGGTACTCCGGTAAAATCCCGATTTCACCCGAAACACTTCCGATATCCAAACATAGGCTTCCAATATATCAATCTTTATGTCTCGATCATTTCGAGACTCCTCGTCATGTCCGTGATCACATCCGGGACTCCGAACAACCTTCGGTACATCAAAACATATAAACTCGTAATATAACTGTCATCGAAACATTAAGCGTGCGGACCCTACGGGTTCGAGAACTATGTAGACATGACCAAGACACGTCTCTGATCAATAACCAATAGTGGAACCTGGATGCTCATATTGGCTCCCACATATTCTATGAAGATCTTTATCGGTCAGACCGCATAACAACATACGTTGTTCCCTTTGTCATCAGTATGTTACTTACCCGAGATTCGATCGTCGGTATCTCAATACCTAGTTCAATCTCGTTACCGGCAAGTCTCTTTACTCGTTCCGCAATACATCATCACGCAACAAACACATTATTTGCAATGCTTGCAAGGCTTAAGTGATGTGCATTACCAAGAGGGCCCAGAGATACCTCTCCGACAATCGGAGTGACAAATCCTAATCTCGAAATACGCCAACCCAACAAGTACCTTCGGAGATACCTGTAGAGCACCTTTATAATCACCCAGTTACGTTGTGACGTTTGGTAGCACAAAAAGTGTTCCTCCGGTAAACGGGAGTTGCATAATCTCATAGTCATAGGAACATCTATAAGTCATGAAGAAAGCAATAGCAATATACTAAACGATCAAGTGCTAAGCTAACGGAATGGGTCAAGTCAATCACATCATTCTCCTAATGATGTGATGCCGTTAATCAAATGACAACTTATGTCAATGGCTAGGAAACATAACCATCTTTGATCCACGAGCTAGTCAAGTAGAGGCATACTAGTGACACTCTGTTTGTCTATGTATTCACACAAGTATTATGTTTCCGGTTAATACAATTCTAGCATGAATAATAAATATTTATCATGATATAAGGAAATAAATAATAACTTTATTATTGCCTCTAGGGCATATTTCCTTCAGTCTCCCACTTGCACTAGAGTCAATAATCTAGATTACACAGTAATTATTCTTACACCCATGGAGCCTTGGTGTTGATCATGTTTTGCTCGTGGAAGAGGCTTAGTCAACGGGTCTGCAACATTCAGATCCGTATGTATCTTGCAAATTTCTATGTCTCCCACCTGGACTAAATCCCGGATGGAATTGAAGCGTCTCTTGATGTGTTTGATTCTTTTGTGAAATCTGGATTCCTTTGCTAAGGCAATTGCACCAGTATTGTCACAAAAGATTTTCATTGGACCCGACGCACTAGGTATGACACCTAGATCGGATATGAACTCCTTCATCCAGACTCCTTCATTTGCTGCTTCCGAAGCAGCTATGCACTCCGCTTCACACGTAGATCCTGCCACGACGCTTTGTTTAGAACTGCACCAACTGACAGCTCCACCATTCAATGTAAACACGTATCCGGTTTGCGATTTAGAATCGTCCGGATCAGTGTAAAGCTTGCATCGACGTAACCATTTACAATGAGCTCTTTGTCACCTCCATAAATGAGAAACATATCCTTAGTCCTTTTCAGGTATTTCAGGATGTTCTTGACCGCTGTCCAGTGATCCACTCCTGGATTACTTTTGGTACCTTCCTGCCAGACTTATAGCATGGCACACATCATGTCTGGTACACAGCATTGCATACATGATAGAGCCTATGGCTGAAGCATAGAGAACATCTTTCATCTTCTCTCTATCTTCTGCAGTGGTCGGGCATTGAGTCTTACTCAACTTCACACCTTGTAACACAGGCAAGAACCCTTTCTTTGCTTGATCCATTTTGAACTTCTTCAAAACTTTGTCAAGGTATGTGCTTTGTGAAAGTCCAATTAAGCGTCTTGATCTATCTCTATAGATCTTGATGCCCAATATATACGCAGCTTCACCGAGGTCTTTCATTGAAAAACTCTTATTTCAAGTATCCCTTTATGCTATCCAGAAATTCTATATCATTTCCAATCAGCAATATGTCATTCACATATAATATCAGAAATGCTACAGAGCTCCCACTCACTTTCTTGTAAATACAGGCTTCTCCAAAAGTCTGTACAAAACCAAATGCTTTGATCACACTATCAAAGCGTTTATTCCAACTCCGAGAGGCTTGCACCAGTCCATAAATGGATCGCTGGAGCTTGCACACTTTGTTAGCTCCCTTTGGATCGATAAAACCTTCCGGTTGCATCATATACAACTCTTCTTCCAGAAATCCATTCAGGAATGCAGTTTTGACATCCATTTGCCAAATTTCATAATCATAAAATGCAGCAATTGCTAACATGATTCGGACAGACTTAAGCATCGCTACGGGTGAGAAGGTCTCATCATAGTCAATCCCTTGAACTTGTCGAAAACCTTTCGCAACAAGTCGAGCTTTATAGACAGTAACATTACCGTCAGCGTCAGTCTTCTTCTTGAAGATCCATTTATTTTCAATGGCTTGCCGATCATCGGGCAAGTCAACCAAAGTCCATACTTTGTTCTCATACATGGATCCCATCTCGGATTTCATGGCCTCAAGCCAGTTTGCGGAATCTGGGCTCACCATCGCTTCTTCATAGTTCCTAGGTTCGTCATGGTCTAGTAACATAACCTCCAGAACAGGATTACCGTACCACTCTGGTGCGGATCTTACTCTGGTTGACCTACGAGGTTCAGTAATAACTTAACCTGAAGTTTCATGATCATCATCATTAACTTCCTCACTAATTGGTGTAGATGTCGCAGAAACCGGTTTTTGTGATGAACTACTTTCCAATAAGGGAGCAGGTACAGTTACCTCATCAAGTTCTACTTTCCTCCCACTCACTTCTTTCGAGAGAAACTCCTTCTCCAGAAAAATTCCGAATTTAGCAACAAAAGTTTTTCCTTCGGATCTGTGATAGAAGGTGTACCCAACATTCTCCTTTGGGTATCCTATGAAGACACATTTCTCCAATTTGGGTTCGAGCTTATCAGGTTGAAGTTTTTTCACCTAAGCATCGCAGCCCCAAACTTTAAGAAACGACAACTTTGGTTTCTTGCCAAACCACAGTTCATGAGGCGTCGTCTCAACGGATTTTGATGGTGCCCTATTTAACATGAATGCGGTCGTCTCTAAAGCATAACCCCAAAATGATAGCAGTAAATCAGTAAGAGACACCATAGATCGCACCATATCTAGTAGAGTACGATTACGACGTTCGGACACACCATTACGCTGTGGTGTTCCGGGTGGCATGAGTTGCGAAACTATTCCGCATTGTTTCAAATGAAGACCAAACTCATAACTCAAATATTCTCCTCCACGATCAGATCGTAGAAATTTTATTTTCTTGTTACGATGATTTTCAACTTCACTCTGAAATTCTTTGAACTTTTCAAATGTTTCAGACTTATTTGTCATTAAGTAGATATACCCATATCTGCTCAAATCATCTGTGAAGGTGAGAAAATAACGATATCCGCCACGAGCCTCAATATTCATCGGACCACATACATCTGTATGTATGATTTCCAACAAATCTGTTGCTCTCTCCATAGTTCCGGAGAACGGCGTTTTAGTCATCTTGCCCATGAGGCACGGTTCGCAAGTACCAAGTGATTCCAAAAGTCCATCAGTATGGAGTTTCTTCATGCGCTTTACACCGATATGACCTAAACGGCAGTGCCATAAATAAGTTGCACTATCATTATCAACTCTGCATCTTTTGGCTTCGACATTATGAATATGTGTATCACTACTATCGAGATTCATTAAAAATAGACCACTCTTCAAGGGTGCATGACCATAAAAGATATTACTCATATAAATAGAACAACCATTATTCTCTGATTTAAATGAATAACCGTCTCGCATCAAACAAGATCCAGATATAATGTTCATGCTCAACGCTGGCACCAAATAACAATTATTTACGTCTAAAACTAATCCCGAAGGTAGATGTAGAGGTAGCGTGTCGACGGCGATCACATCGACTTTGGAACCGTTTCCCACGCGCATCATCACCTCGTCCTTGGCCAATCTTCGCTTAATCCGTAGCCCCTGTTTCGAGTTGCAAATATTAGCAACAGAACCAGTATCAAATACCGAGGTGCTACTGCGAGCATTAGTAAGGTACACATCAATAACATGTATATCACATATACCTTTGTTCACCTTGCCATCCTTCTTATCCGCCAAATAGTTGGGGCAATTCCGCTTCCAGTGACCAGTCTGCTTGCAGTAGAAGCACTCAGTCTCAGGCTTAGGTCCAGACTTGGGTTTCTTCTCCTGAACAGCAACTTGCTTGCTGTTCTTCTTGAAGTTCCCCTTCTTCTTCCCTTTGCCCTTTTTCTTGAAACTAGTGGTCTTATTGACCATCAACACTTGATGCTCCTTTTTGATTTCTACCTCCGCGGCCTTTAGCATTGCGAAGAGCTCGGAATCGTCTTATCCATCCCTTGCATGTTATAGTTCATCACGAAGCTCTTGTAGCTTGGTGGCAGTGATTGAAGAATTCTGTCAATGACGCTATCATCCGAAAGATTAACTCCCAGTTGAATCAAGTGATTGTTATATCCAGACATTTTGAGTATATGCTCACTGACAGAACTATTCTCTTCCATCTTACAAATGTAGAATTTATTGGAGACTTCATATCTCTCAATCCAGGCATTTGCTTGAAATATTAACTTCAACTGCTGGAACATCTCATATGCTCCTTGACGTTCAAAACGTCGTTGAAGACCCGGTTCTAAGCCGTAAAGCATGGCACACTGAACTATCGAGTAGTCATCAGCTTTGCTCTGCCAGACGTTCATAACATCTGGTGTTGCTCCTGCAGCAGGCCTGGCACCCAGCGGTGCTTCCAGGACGTAATTCTTCTGTGCAGCAATGAGGATAATCCTCAAGTTACGGACCCAGTCCGTGTAATTGCTACCATCATCTTTCAACTTTGCTTTCTCAAGGAACGCATTAAAATTCAACGGAACAACAGCACGGGCCATCTATCTACAATTAACATAGACAAGCAAGATACTATCAGGTATTAAGTTCATGATAAATTCAAGTTCAATTAATCATATTACTTAAGAACTCCCACTTAGATAGACATCCCTCTAATCCTCTAAGTGATCACGTGATCCATATCAACTAAACCATGTCCGATCATCACGTGAGATGGAGTAGTTTCAACGGTGAACATCACTATGTTGACCATATCTACTATATGATTCACGCTCGACCTTTCGGTCTCCGTGTTCCGAGGCCATATCTGTTATATGCTAGGCTCGTCAAGTTTAACATGAGTATTCCGCGTGTGCAACTGTTTTGCACCCGTTGTATTTGAACGTAGAGCCTATCACACCCGATCATCACGTGGTGTCTCAGCACGAAGAACTTTCGTGTAACATCCCAAAATTCTAAATTTTGGAATGTTATAATAGACAGATTGATTGGATTGATTGTTTGATTGATTGACTGAAAGTGAGTGGAATTCGAAATCTTTTGAAAGTTAAATGAGAGGGAATAAAAGGACTTTCCCAAACTTTCATTTTGCTTTTATGATCTCCATGAATTCAAATTCTTTTCACCACAAAACCCTGGAGAGAAGATGACATGACTTCTTCCATTTATTTAAATGACAAGGGGTGTTGAAAATATTTGAATTTCATTTGAAAATATTTCCCATTTCTGAAACTTTATGCAACTCAATGATTTTCACGAGAGAAGATAAAATGACTTCTTCAAAACAAATGAAATATGAGTTGGGAGTTTCAAAGGATTAAAATCAAAGTCCCATTGAAATTATTTTTCAATATTGGAGTTATTTGAGTTTTATTCAAATTATTTTTCTCCAAAAATAAAATATATGGAAAATAGGGTAACATGATTCCCTACATCAGAAAATTGGAGAGAAATAAATTTGAAATCATTTTGGTATTTTTAAAATTATTTTTATTGGATTTTATTAAGGCAGTAGCACCGTTTGATTTATTTAAATTTGTGTGGATTTTATTTGACTTTACAAAAATGTCTACGTTGTAGGAAATCTTTTTCTGAAAATTTTGATATATTATATGCCTATATAATATTTTATTTTATATTTTATTTATTTTTCTCTTTGTTAAAAAAACTCTTCGAACAGTGCCAGGCCGAAGCCCAGCACTACTCTCTCTCTCCTCTCTCTCCCTCCGCCGAACTGGGCCAGCCCAGCTCCAGCTAGGCCGCGGCCCAGCGCGCCCGCGCCCGTCCTCGACCCCGGCGGAGTCCGCCTCCACCACGGCATCGCCGTCGCCGCCCCTGCCCGTGCGGGACTCCCTCCGCCGCCTCTCCTCTGCCCCCTCCCGCACGCCACCGCGCCGCCCCCTCCCCCCTTAAATAGCGCCGCCTCGGGCCCCGACCTCTCTCTCCTCCTCCCCCGCCGCAACCTCCGCCCTCGCCGGAGCCCCGCCCCGACGAGATCCGCCGTCGCCGCCTCGCTTCGTCCCGTCGCCGAGGACCGCCGCCGACGCCGCCATCCTCCTCACCTCGCCGCGCCGCGCCTCCCCGTGCTTCGACCCGAAGCAGCCGACCGCCGGAGCCACCTCCCCGCTCGCAGCCGACGCCATCGCCGCCGTCCCACCTCGCCGGCGACCTCCAGCCACCGCGGTAACCGCCGCCTGCCCCCGTCCGTCCGATCTGGATCCAACGGTCCAGATCAAGGTGTTTTTTTTCTTTTCTTTTCTTAAAAAAACGTTTTGTTAATGAACGTTCGCTGGTTAGAGTTAGAAAGTGAGTGTTCGCTCAGTAGGTTTTTTCTTTTATTTTTCTGTCCAGGGACCTAGTAGCAATTTGTTTTTCTTACAGAATAGCCCCTGGTTTTCAAACACTCACAACTTTTTACTCGTTTGTCCAAATCCAACGAAACCAACGCCCACGTCTTCGTATGATTCCCTCTATCCAGTAATACAACTCAAACATGTTTTTGAAATTTTAAAATTTGAATTAGATCAGATTTGAATTCAAACTTCGTTTGATCATAACTTGAGTTTCGTAGCTCCGATTTAGTTGATTCTTTTTGCAAATCGAAGCTCTTGACCTAAACTTTCTGATAAGGCCAAATTCATATAATTTTGGTACTGTTAGAAATTGTTTTATGTTGCAAGAGTTATTTGCTTGGTTTTGATGTTTCCCGAATTGTCTTCTTCGTTCTTTCTGATCTTTTGAGTGATTGCTTATGTGTGGTTACTATTGCTTGCTTACGATAGATTGACCGGAGTGTGACGAGTAGATCTATCAAGAGTTTTGAGTGCGAATCATCTTCATCAACATTGCAGGCAAGTAACATTTTGATCATATTTTTCCATACCCAGTTTTTATTGCATTGGATCAATCCTCAAACATTGCATGGTTAGGATCTAATTAAACTATGGGTATTGGGATGTAGTTGAGGTAGTACCTATTACCTGTGTTATTTAACAAACCCTTGGGAGTTACTTCTACGTTTGCTATTATATTGCCATGCTATGCTCGTAGACGTGGATTGGGTTTGAGAGATATTCATGATAGATGTGAGATTGTTAATAATGGTTTACTTAAGGTGGCAACTAAAACTCACATCTGGGTGGATTGAGGCACCTGGGGAACCCAGTGCTGCTAGTATTTTTGGATATCCCGGGGTACCCGTGTGATCATCCTCTGGACCGCCACCCAGGCTCAAAGGGATCATAAGATTATTCATGCTAGAAACTTCCGTGTGCAGCCACAAGCTATTATGGGCTCTAGCATAGTTGAGTAGGTTACATGATCTCTTGAAGAGGTGGGCTAGCAGATGTAGGGGAAAGTAGGTGTAACTATCCATCCGGAGTAAAGGGTGATTGTTTCTGAAAGACTGTGTCTTGGTCATGCGTTTCTCAAACATCATGCAGTGCGAGAATCAAGCGGAGGCGATCGAGTCTTGTGGGGAAAAGTGCACAAACCTCTGCAGAGTGTACAAACTAATCATGGTTAGCCGTGTCCCCGGTTATGGACATCTTGAGTATCTAGTTCTTGGATTATCCTGTTGATCTCATCATGTTACTTTAATTAATTTTGTTGGGTTAATGATGTTACTTAATTGGGATTGAGTTGGGGGTACCTTCTCAATGTTTAACAACCACCATTATAGTTAAATAAAATTTATTCCTTTGCAGTAGGGAAAAATTGGCTTTTCGCAAAAACATTATAACCATAGAGCTTTTCCACCAGCCATATATGCATGTAGTGATAGCCCTTGTTCAGCATTTCTCTATGGTGTTATTTTGCCAGCATATTCCATGTGCTGACCCGTTTTCGGGCTGCAACGTTTCATGTTGCAGGATTCTTACGACGAGTAAGTGATACGTTAGGGTTACGATTTCTACACTCAACTTTGCCGTTGGTGTTGATGGGAATCCACAACCTTGTTACTTCCGCTATTTGGATTGAGGTAATAGTATTTATGTTACTTTATACATGTGATTTACCTCTGTTATAAATCCTCGAGTACTGTGTGTGTCAGCATACCGATCCAGGGATGACACTTAAGCACAGAGACTTGATCCTTTCGGGTCGGGTCGCTACATTTCGCAACGGTGCATACTCAGGGAGAACACTTATACTTTGATAATTTAGTGAGGGATCATCTTATAATGCTACCGTCAATCAAAGCAAGATAAGATGCATAAAAAGATAAACATCACATGCAATCAATATAAGTGATATGATATGGCCATCATCATCTTGTGCTTGTGATCTCCATCTCCGAAGCACCGTCATGATCACCATCGTCACCGGCGCGACACCTTGATCTCCATCGTAGCATTGTTGTCGTCTCGCCAACTATTGCTTCTACGACTATCGCTACCGCTTAGTGATAAAATAAAGCAATTACATGGCGATTGCATTGCATACAATAAAGTGACAACCATATGGCTCCTGCCAGTTGCCGATAACTCGGTTACAAAACATGATCATCTCATACAATAAAATTTAGCATCATGTCTTGACCATATCACATCACAACATGCCCTGCAAAAACAAGTTAGACGTCCTCTACTTTGTTGTTGCAAGTTTTACGTGGCTGCTACTGGGCTTAGCAAGAACCGTTCTTACCTACGCATCAAAACCACAACAATAGTTTGTCAAGTTGGTGCTGTTTTAACCTTCGCAAGGACCGGGCGTAGCCACACTCGGTTCAACTAAAGTTGGAGAAACTGACACCCGCCAGCCACCTCTGTGCAAAGCACGTCGGAAGAACCAGTCTCGCATAAGCGTACGCGTAATGTCGGTCCGGGGCGCTTCATCCAACAATACCGCCGAACCAAAGTATGACATGCTGGTAAGCAGTATGACTTATATCGCCCACAACTCACTTGTGTTCTACTCGTGCATATGACATCTACGCATAAAACCAGACTCTGATACCACTGAAGGGGAATGTAGTAATTTCAAAAAAATTCCTACGCACATGCAAGATCATGGTGATGCATAGCAACGAGAGGGGAGAGTGTTTTCCACGTACCCTCGTAAACCGAAAGCGGAAGCGTTAATACAACGCGGTTGATGTAGTCATACGTCTTCACGATCCGACCGATCAAGTACCGAACGCACGGCACCTCCGAGTTCAGCACACGTTCAGCTCGATGACGTCCCTCGAACTCCGATCCAGCCGAGTGTTGAGGGAGAGTTTCGTCAGCACGACGGCGTGGTGACGATGATGATGTTCTACCGACGCAGGGCTTCGCCTAAGCACCGCTACGATATTGTCGAGGTGTAATATGGTGGAGGGGGGCACCGCACACGGCTAAGAGATCAATGATCAACTGTTGTGTCTATGGGGTGCCCCCCTGCCCCCGTATATAAAGGATCAAAGGGGGAGGTGCGGCCAGCCTTGGGGCGCGCCAGGAGGAGTCCTACTCCCACCGGGAGTAGGACTCCCCCCCTTTTCCTAGTTGGATTAGGACTTGGGAGGGGGGAAAGAGGAGAGGGAGAAGAAGGAAGGGGGGCGCCGCCCCCTTCTCCTTGTCCTATTCGGACTAGGGGGGAGGGGCGCGCGGCCCAGCCCTAGCCGCCTCTCCTCTCTTCCACCTAGGCCCACTAAGGCCCATTATGTTGCCGGGGGGTTCCGGTAACCTCCCGGTACTCAGATAAAATCCCGATTTCATAGGCTTCCAATATATCAATCTTTATGTCTCGACCATTTCGAGACTCCTCGTCATGTCCGTGATCACATTCGGGACTCCGAACAACCTGCGGTACATCAAAACATATAAACTCATAATATAACTGTCATCGAAACGTTAAGCGTGCGGACCCTACGGGTTCGAGAACTATGTAGACATGACCGAGACACGTCTCTGATCAATAACCAATAGCGGAACCTGGACGCTCATATTGGCTCCCACATATTCTATGAAGATCTTTATCGGTCAGACCGCATAACAACATACGTTGTTCCCTTTGTCATCAGTATGTTACTTACCCGATATTCGATCGTCGGTATCTCAATACCTAGTTCAATCTCGTTACCGGCAAGTCTCTTTACTCGTTCCGCAATACATCATCTCGCAACAAACTCATTAGTTGCAATGCTTGCAAGGCTTAAGTGATGTGCATTACCAAGAGGGCCCAGAGATACCTCTCCGACAGTCGGAGTGACAAATCCTAATCTCGAAATACGCCAACCCAACAAGTACCTTCGGAGACACCTGTAGAGCACCTTTATAATCACCCAGTTACGTTGTGACGTTTGGTAGCACACAAAGTGTTCCTCCGGTAAACGGGAGTTGCATAATCTCATAGTCATAGGAACATGTATAAGTCGTGAAGAAAGCAATAGCAATATACTAAACGATCGAGTGCTAAGCTAATGGAATGGGTCAAGTCAATCACATCATTCTCCTAATGATGTGATCCCGTTAATCAAATGACAACTTATGTCAATGGCTAGGAAACATAACCATCTTTGATCAACGAGCTAGTCAAGTAGAGGCATACTAGTGACACTCTGTTTGTCTATGTATTCACACAAGTATTATGTTTCCGGTTAATACAATTCTAGCATGAATAATAAACATTTATCATGATATAAGGAAATAAATAATAACTTTATTATTGCCTCTAGGGCATATTTCCTTCAGAAGAAGTACGTGCTAAGGTTGTCATTCAAGTTGATGATGACAAGAACGAGGAAGAGCTTCATGCAATTGGAGAAGGTGAAGCTCGCAAGTCAAGGCCTATTGATAAATATGTGATGCCAATTGATCCTTCCATTCCATTGAAGAAGTTCCAACAGAACATAAATGATGCAATTGATAAGGAGAAAGCTTACAGGGTAGGGCAATATTTGGCTAGATGGATGTACAAGAAAAATATTCCTTCCAATGTTGTCAATGATGATGACTTCAAGCAGTTTTGTGAAGCCCTTGGTCGGTTTGGTCCTAAATGGAAGCCACCTTCCCAATATATGCTCCGAGAGAAGATGTTGCTGCAAGAGGTGGAAAGAACAAAGGATTTGATGCAGCCACATGAGCTTGAGGGGGTGGAAACCGGGTGCTCTATCATGACCGATGCTTGGACCGACAAGAAAAGAAGAAGTATAATGAATTTGTGCGTGCATTGCAAGTTAGGGACCGCCTTCCTTGAATCAAAGGACGCGTCGGCGGATGCACACACAAGTCTATACATCTTCAATTATGTTGTTGAGTGCATTGAGAAAATTGGTATGATTTTTGAAGTCTCAAGTAGGTGCTGATTTTCATAATGTTGTAGGTGCTGATTTTGAGATTTTCCATCTTGTAGGTGCTGAAAATGTTGTGCAAGTGATCACGGACAATGCTTCCAACAACATGGGAGCAAAGGAGATGCTCAAAGGAAAATGGCCAAAGATCTTTTGGAGCTCATGTGCAACTCACACCCTCAATTTGATGGTAGAAGCAGTTGGGAAGCTAAAGCAATTTGGCCCTACAATCACCAAAGCCAAGCAAATGACAATTTTTCTTTATGCACATCATAAAACATTGTCCTTGATGAGGTCTTTCACGAAAAAAGAGACATTTTTAGACCGGGGGAGACACGATTTGCTTCGGCATTTCTTACGTTGCAAAGTTTGGTTTCTAAAAAGAAAGAACTAAGGGCAATGGTTTGTAGTGATGAATGGGAAGCATGCAAGCACACAAAAACGGTGAAAGGAAAGGCGGCCAACGCCACAATAATGAGTAGGGGCTTTTGAAAAAATGTATCACTTTGCATCCAGGTATGTTTATGGGGGCTGTTTGCATCTAGTCATATGTTGGGGTGTTTGCATCTATGTATTTCTACGTTGGGGCTGTTTGCATCTAGTCAAGTAGTCATAGTTGTAGTTGTAACTTGTGCATTTCTAATGTTGGGGCTGTTTGCACGTGCTTATATGACTCATTTGATCATTTTTATGTTACCTTGCAAGGTTTTTGAGCCATTGGTGAAGGTGCTTCGGTTGGCTGATGGGGATGGTCCATTTATGGCCTCTATGTATGGAGAACTAATAAGTGCAAAAAGGGAAATCAAGGTTGCTGTTGAAAATTCAGAAAAAGACTATTTGGTGATCACTAATGCCATGAATACCAAGATGAGTGGGAGGCTGGATTCTCCATTGCACATGGTAGCATACATCTTGAATCCCAAATATAGTTATGCTGACCCGAGCATCTTTACGGATGTGGAGGTAGTGGTTGCGCTTATGGAAGTCATGGAGACATTTTATCATGATGATGACATGAAGCAAAATAAGGTGTTTAACATTGACTTCACCAAGTTTAAAAAGAAAGAGGGTATGTTTGGGAAGGTGGCTGCATTGAAAGCAATGGAGAATAACAATTTCGATGCCGGTAAGCATGTTCTCAAAGCAAAAAAAAACTTATTATGACATTTATGAAATTATGGGCTGATTGCATGTTATTTCACTGGTCTCAAATTGTAGGTGATTGGTGGTCAACTTATGGATTACAAACTCCCACATTGCAACACATGGCCATAAGGATACTCAACTTGACCACAGGTTCATCCGGATGTGAAAGAAATTGGAGCACTTTTGAAATGGTAACTCTTAGACTTCTCACAATTAGTCAAATCTGAATATTCTTCTCACAATTAGTCAAATCTGAATATTCTTCTCACAATTTATTTCATGAGGCTTCCATTTTCACTTTGTAGGTAGATGCAAAGAGGGGAAATAAACTAGATGTGGCCCGTAGGGACAATCTAGTTTATATCCAATTCGATGGAAGGATGATTGATAAAAGAAAGAAGTTATCCTCTTCTAGTGATGTTCTTCTTGGTGAAGATGCGTCACGAGCACAAGATTGGATATGTGAAGATGCATACATTGATGATGAGTTTGATCCCACTACGGGGGTGCCATACAACATCATTGATGAAGCAATGGAGGAAAGCAAACCTATAGAGCTTTGTAGGAGTGCACGAGTTAGAGAACTCCATGAAGTTGAAGAATACATTGAGGATGATGATGATGAATCTAATCATGGGGTAGATATGGAGGATGATGAGATCGATTACGAGTCCGGTGATGATGGGGTGATGGCAACCAAAGATGATGATGAGGAGGAGGAGCCCCGCAGCCTTGAGCCATTCGTCGCAAACTTATTTTGCTTGCTATTTGTGTGCCCGAACCTTATGTTCTTAATCCTTATTACCTTGATACCTATTTCTATGTGTGTGGCCGAACCTTGTTACCATGTTACTTATTTGGCTATTTCTATCTATATGGCCGAACTTATCTGGACCTTGTTACCTATTCGTCTTGTGAACCTTATTATGAATTATATTCGCTATTCCCTATTTGTGTGGCTGCTATTTATCTTTACATGTGGATGCATATTGTGTGGCTGCCATTTATTTTGTATTCCCTATTTGTGTGGCTACCATTTATATTGACATGTTGGGTTGCATACTGTGTGGCTGCATATTTATCTTGATATGTTGGATGCATATTGTTTGTTATTTCCTATATCCGGGTTAATAATTTTACCTCTTGTGATCTTGTTTATGATTTTTATTTTTCATATGCCTATAGTACCATATTTTGCTATATCATATAGCTAGGAGACTAGGAGCATGGGAGTGTGGTACAATACATAATTTTTTGGATATATGTTGCTAAATTCCTATTTAATCTACCGATTAATGTTCGACCGGTTAATCCAGTTAATAGGCCGATTCACCGATTAATCGTTACTCCTAAGCCGACCGAGCAGTTACCAGTTACCGAGTTCCTCAACATTGATTGTATGAAATGCAATCGCCATGTAATTGCTTTACTTTATCACTAAGCTGTAGCGATAGTCATAGAAGCAATAGTTGGCGAGACGACCACGACGCTACGATGGAGATCACGGTGTCAAGCCGGTGACGATGGAGATCATGACGGTGCTTTGGAGATGGAGATCAAAGGCACAAGATGATGATGGCCATATCATGTCACATATTTTGATTACATGTGATGTTTATCCTTTATGCATCTTATTTTGCTTAGTACGGCAGTAGCATTATAAGATGATCCCTCACTAAATTTCAAGGTATAAGTGTTCTCCCTGAGTATGCACCATTGCTACAGTTCGTCATGCCGAGACACCACGTGATGATCGGGTGTGATAAGCTCTACGTTCACATACAACGGGTGCAAGCCAGTTTTGCACACGCAGAATACTCGGGTTAAACTTGACGAGCCTAGCATATGCAGATATGGCCTCGGAACACTGAGACCGAAAGGTCGAACGTGAATCATATAGTAGATATGGTCAACATAGTGATGTTCACCATTGAAAACTACTCCTTCTCACGTGATGATCGGACATGGTTTATGTTGGGGAACGTAGTATTTCAAAATTTTGCCTACGATCACGCAAGATCTATCTAGGAGAAGCATAGCAACGAGTGGGGAGAGTGTGTCCACGTACCCTCGTAGACCGAAAGCGGAAGCGTTTAGTAATGCGGTTGATGTAGTCGAACGTCTTCGCAATCCAACCGATCCAAGTACCGAACATACGGCACCTCCGTGATCAGCACACGTTCATCTCGGTGACGTCCCTCGAACTCTTGATCCAGTTGAGGCCGAGGGAGAGTTCCATCAGCACGACGGCGTGGTGACAGTGATGATGAAGTTACCGGCGCAGGGCTTCGCCTAAGCACTACAATGATTTGACCGAGGTGTGTAACTGCGGAGGGGGGCACAGCACACGGCTAAGAGAAACTTTTTGTGTGTCTTTGGGGTGCTCCCCTCCCACGTATATAAAGGAGGGGGGACGAGGAGGCCGGCCAGGGTGTGGCGTGATACGTCTCCAACGTATCTATATTTTTTGACTGTTCCATGCTATTATATTATCCATCTAAGATGTTTTATATGCTATTTTATATGATTTTTGGGACTAACCTATTAACCTAGAGCCCAGTGCCAGTTTCTGTTTTTTCCTTGTTTTTGAGTATCGCAGAAAAGGAAAACCAAACGGAGTCCAATTGACCTGAAACTTCACGGAGATTATTTTTGGACCAGAAGAAGCCCACGGAGTATCGGAGATGGGCCAGAAGAGTCCCGAGGCACCCACGAGGGTGGGGGCGCGCCCTACCCCCCTGGGCGCGCCCCCCTACCTCGTGGTCGCCTCAGAGACCTCCCTGACTTGTTTCCGACGCCAAAACCTCTTATATATACCCAAACTTCCAGAACGTAACCTAGATCAGGAATTCCGCCGCCACAAGCCTCTGTAGCCACCAAAAACCAATCGGGACCCTGTTCCGGCACCCTGCCGGAGGGGGGATCCCTCACCGGTGGCCATCTTCATCATCCCGGTGCTCTCCATGACGAGGAGGGAGTAGTTCACCCTCGGGGCTGAGGGTATGTACCAGTAGCTATGTGTTTGATCTCTCTCTCTCGTGTTCTTGATTTGGCACGATCTTGATGTATCGCGAGCTTTGCTATTATAGTTGGATCTTATGATGTTTCTCCCCCTCTACTCTCTTGTAATGGATTGAGTTTCCCTTTTAAGCTATCTTATCTGATTGAGTCTTTAAGGATTTGAGAACACTTGATGTATGTCTTGCATGTGCTTATCTGTGGTGACAATGGGATATTCACGTGATCTACTTGATGTATGTTTTGCTGATCAACTTGCGGGTTCCGTAACATTGTGAACTTATGCATAGGGGTTCCGTAACATTGTGAACTTGCGGGTTCCGTAACATTGTGAACTTGCGGGTTCAACGCATTGCAATACCGTTTTCGTTCACTTTTATCATTAGTTACCTTGCTGTTTTTATATTTTCAGATTACAAATACTCATATCTATCATCCATATTGCATTTGTATCACCATCTCTTCGCCGAACTATTGCACCTATACAATTTACCATTGTATTAGGTGTGTTGGGGACACAAGAGACTCTTTGTTATTTGGTTGCAGGGTTGTTTGAGAGAGACCATCTTCATCCTACTCCTCCCACGGATTGATAAACCTTAGGTCATCCACTTGAGGGAAATTTGCTATTGTCCTACAAACCTCTGCACTTGGAGGCCCAACGACGTCTACAAGAAGAAGGTTGTATAGTAGACATCAAGCAGTTTCTGGCGCTGTTGCCAGGGAGGTTAGTGCTTGAAGGTATATCTTTAGATCTTGCAATCGAATCTTTTTATTTCTTGTTTTATCACTAGTTTAGTCTATAAAATAAAACTACAAAAAAATGGAATTGAGGGTGCCTCATATGCTTCATCTTTTTAATATCTTTCATGAAAATAAGGATTCCGATAATTGTGCTCAATTGCTAGAGGAAGAATGCATTAGAATGTTTGGCACTAAATCTTTGAATGATGAGCATGATTGCAATGTTGTTAGTATGAACTCTTTGAATATCCATAGTACTAATGATGATTGCACTAGTCATGATGAAAATGTCTCTTATAAGCATGTAAATTTTTGTGGAGTGCATAGAGTTTGCAAGTACACACCAAGTAGGGAAGATAGATTTTGCAAGAGGCATAAGTATTTAGAAACTAAATGGTTGCAAGAAAGGCTAGATGTTTGTGCTGAAAATTTAAATTTTCTTAGCCATCCTTGTGAACTTTGCAATGAACGTGGTCATTTAAATATCCAATGCAAATTGTTTCATGATCGAATCGTGTCCAAAAATTGTGATGACTTGATTTCCCTTGCGCATCATAATGAATTTAGTTTGCTTTTGGGTTATGAAGAAATGAAACGTATAACTAAGGATATGCCAGAATTTGTCCTTGATAAAGTTCTTGATTTTGATCTAGAAGAAATTTTTATGTATTGTGCGGTGAATTGCATTGAAAATCCTTATATTTCCAATTACATAAAGAAAAGAAAACAAATAGAAGATGAAGAGAATACTAATGAAAGGGAAGAGACTTCCCAATATCCTCCTATTATTTCTTATGATGAATCAGGTAACGAGGAGGAGCTTTCTATTCAACCAATCTCATTAATAAGGAGCTCAAAAGAGAGGGTTAAACCCACACATGATGTGAAGAAGAAAAAGAAAAGACGGAGAAGAAAAGGTAGAAAGGTATCCCTCCCAAATGATGTTGCTCCTATTACTCATTGTGATCATGATAATTGCTATACTATTGGTGCTATCCATACTATTAATGACGAGAGTGATTATGCTTATGATATGAAAAGGCCCAAGCTTGGGGATGTTGTGTTTGATGAGAATGACATGTTTGAGAATATATTTGCTGCAATTAATGTTTTTTCCAAGCTTGGGGATGCTATGTTTAATGAAGATGATATTTTTAGCCTCCCAAGTTTTGATGAGCAAATTTATTATGATGATAGCATGCCTCCTATTTATGATGATTATTGTGATGACACTTACGCTATAAAAGTAGTGATGATTATATTTATAAAACGTGTCATGATTATGATTACCATTTTTCTGAACATTACTCTTTTAATGTGGAAACATTTTATAGTATTCGAGTCTCTTATGATACTCCCACTATTCCGAATGAGAAGAATTTTGCTTATGTGGAGAGTAATAAAATTTCTATGCAAGTAGATCATGAAAAGAATGCTTTACGTGCTGGTTATATGGTTGAATTCATTCATGATGCTACTGAAAATTATTATGAGAGAGGATCATATGCTTCTACATATTGCAATAATATCAAGTTTCCTCTCTATGTGTTGAAAATCTTGAAGATCTGCTTGTTTTACCTTCCTATGCTAGTTGTTTCATGTTCCCATAAGTTGTTTGCTCAAAAAATCCCTATGCATAGGAAGTGGGTTAGACTTAAATGTGCTAGTAATATTCTTCATGATGCTCCCGTTATGTTTCAATTCTTATCTCTTATGTGAGCATCATTGAAATCATCATGCCTAGCTAAAAAGGCAATAAAGAAAAGCGCTTGTTGGGAGGCAACCCAATTTTATTTTCGTTCTTTGCTTGTTGCTCCTGTTTAGTAATAAATAATTCATATAGCCACTGTTTAGATGTGTTTTTATTGTTTGAATTGGTGTTTGTGCCAAGTAGAACCTTTGGGAAGACTTGGGTGAAGTCTTTGTGATCTTGCTGTAAAAAACAGAAACTTTAGCGCTCACGAGATTAGCTGCCATTTTATACTGGAGAGTGATTTTAGGTTGATTCTTTTTTCAGATGATTAATAGACAATTTCCTCAGGTCCACCAATTTATTTCAGAATTTTTGGAGTTCGAGAAGTATACGTTTGATACAGATTACTATAGACACTGTTCTGTTTTTGACAGATTCTGTTTTCTATGTGTTGTTCGCTTATTTTGATGAATCTATGAGTAGTATCGGAGGGTATGAACATAGAGAAGTTGGAATACAGTAGATATTACACCAATATGAAATTAGAATGAGTTCACAACAGTACTAAAAGTGGTGATTTATTTTTCATATACTAACGGAGCTTATGAGTTTTCTGTTGAGTTTTGTGTTGTGAAGTTTTCAAGTTTTAGGTAAAGATTCGATGGACTATGGAATAAGGAGTGGAAAGAGCCTAAGATTGGGGATGCCCAAGTCACCCCAAGGTAAAATTCAAGGACAACCAAAAGCCTAAGCTTGGGGATGCCCCGGAAGGCATCCCCTCTTTCGTCTTCGTTCATCGGTAACTTTACTTGGAGCTATATTTTTATTCACCACATGATATGTGTTTTGCTTGGAGCGTCTTGTATGATTTGAGTCTTTGCTTTTTAGTTTACCACAGTCATCCTTTCTGTACACACCTTTTGGAGAGACAAACATGAATCAAAATTTATTAGAATACTCTATGTGCTTCACTTATATCTTTTGAGCTAAATAATTTTGCTCTAGTGCTTCGCTTATATCTTTTAGAGCACGGTGGTGGTTTTATTTTATAGAAATTATTGATCTCTCATGCTTCACTTATATTATTTTGAGAGTCCTTTAGAACAGCATGGTAATTTGCTTTGGCTATAAAATTAGTCCTAATATGATAGGCATCCAAGATGGGTATAATAAAAACTTTCATATAGAGTGCTTTGAATACTATGAGAAGTTTGATACTTGATGATTGTTTTGAGATATGAAGATGGTAATATTAAAGTTGTGCTAGTTGAGTAATTGTGAATTTGAGAAATAATTGTGTTGAAGTTTGCAAGTCCCGTAGCATGCACGTATGGTAACCGTTGTGTGACAAATTTGAAACATGAGGTGTTCTTTGATTGTCATCCTTATGAGTGGCGGTCGGGGACGAGCGATGGTCTTTTCCTACCAATCTATCCCCCTAGGAGCATGCGTGTAGTGCTTGGTTTTTGATGACTTGTAGATTTTTGCAATAAGTATGTGAGTTCTTTAAGACTAATGTTGAGTCCATGGATTATACGCACTCTCACCTTTCCATCATTGCTAGCCTCTTTGGTACTGTGCATTGCCCTTTCTCACCTTGAGAGTTGGTGCAAACTTTGCCGGTGCATCCAACCCCCGTGATATGATATGCTCTATCACACATAAACCTCCTTATATCTTCCTCAAAACAGCCACCATACCTACCTATTATGGCATTTCCATAGCCATTCCGAGATATATTGCCATGCAACTTTCCACCGTTCCTTTTATTATGACACGCTTCATCATTGTCATATTGCCTTGCATGATCATGTAGTTGACATCGTATTTGTGGCAAGGCCACCATGCATAATTTTTCATACATGTCACTCTTGATTCATTGTATATCCCGGTACACCGCCGGAGGCACTCATATAGAGTCATGTTTTGTTCTAGTATCGAGTTGTAATCACTGAGTTGTAAATAAATAGAAGTGTGATGATCATCATTATTAGAGCATTGTCCCCAAAAAAAGAGAAAGGCCAAAAAAAGAGAAATGCAAAAAAAAGGAAGGCCCAAAAAAAAGAAGAAAAAGGGGACAATGCTACTATCCTTTTCCACACTTGTGCTTCAAAGTAGCACCATGATCTTCATGATAGAGAGTCTCTTATGTTGTCGCTTTCATATACTAGTGGAAATTTTTCATTATAGAACTTGGCTTGTATATTCCAACAATGGGCTTCCTCAAATGCCCTAGGTCTTCGTGAGCAAGCAAGTTTGATGCACACCCACTTAGTTTCTTTTGTTGAGCTTTCATACATTTATAGCTCTAGTGCATCCGTTGCATGGCAATCCCTACTCCTCGCATTGACACCAGTTGATGGGCATCTCCATAGCCCGTTGATTAGCCGCGTCGATGTGAGACTTTCTCCCTTTTTGTCTTCTCCACACAACCCCCATCATCATATTCTATTCCACCCATAGTGCTATGTCCATGGCTCACGCTCATGTATTGCGTGAAAGTTGAAAAAGTTTGAGAATACTAAAGTATGAAACAATTGCTTGGCTTGTCATCGGGGTTGTGCATGATGGGAGCATTTTTGTGTGACGAAGATGGAGCATATCCAAACTATATGATTTTGTAGGGATGAGCTTTCTTTGGCTATGTTATTTTGAGAAGACATAATTGCTTGATTAGTATGCTTGAAGTATTATTATTTTTATGTCAATATTAAACTTTTGTCTTGAATCTTATGGATCTGAATATTCTTGCCACAATAAAGAAGATTACATAGATAAATATGTTAGGTAGCATTCCACATCAAAAAATTCTGTTTTATCATTTACCTACTCGAGGACGAGCAGGAATTAAGCTTGGGGATGCCTGATACGTCTCCAACGTATCTACAATTTTGATTGTTCCATGCTATTATATTATCCATCTAGGATGTTTTATATGCATTTATATGCTACTTTATATGATTTTTGGGACTAACCTATTAACCTAGAGCCCAGTGCCAGTTTCTGTTTTTTCCTTGTTTTTGAGTATCGCAGAAAAGGAAAACCAAACGGAGTCCAATTGACCTGAAACTTCACGGAGATTATTTTTGGACCAGAAGAAGCCCACGGAGTATCGGAGAAGGGCCAGAAGAGTCCCGAGGCACCCACAAGGGTGGGGGCGCGCCCTACCCCCCTGGGCACGCCCCCTACCTCGTGGCCGCCTCGGAGATTCCCCTGACTTGTTCCCGACGCCAAAACCTCTTATGGATACCCAAACCTCCAGAACATAACCTAGATCGGGAGTTCCGCCACCGCAAGCCTCTGTAGCCACCAAAAAACAATCGGGACCCTGTTCCGGCACCCTGCCGGAGGGGGGATCCCTCACCGGTGGCCATCTTCATCATCACGGCGCTCTCCATGACGAGGAGGGAGTAGTTCACCCTCGGGGCTGAGGGTATGTACCAGTAGCTATGTGTTTGATCTCTCTCTCTCTCTCTCTCGTTCTTGATTTGGCACGATCTTGATGTATCGCGAGCTTTGCTATTATAGTTGCATCTTATGATGTTTCTCCCCCTCTACTCTCTTGTAATGGATTGAGTTTTCCCTTTGAAGTTATCTTATCGGATTGAGTCTTTAAGGATTTGAGAACACTTGATGTATGTCTTGCATGTGCTTATCTGTGGTGACAATGGGATATTCACGTGATCTAATTGATGTATGTTTTGGTGATCGACTTGCGGGTTCCGTAACATTGTGAACTTATGCATAGGGGTTGGCACACGTTTTTGTCTTGACTCTCCGGTAGAAACTTTGGGGCACTCTTTGAAGTTCTTTGTGTTGGTTGAATAGATGAATCTGAGATTGTGTGATGAATATCGTATAATCATACCCACGGATACTTGAGATGACAATGGAGTATCTAGGTGACATTAGGGTTTTGGTTGATTTGTGTCTTAAGGTGTTATTCTAGTACGAACTCTATGATAGATCGAACGGAAAGAATAACTTCGTGTTATTTTACTACGGACTCTTGAATAGATCGATCAGAAAGGATAACTTTGAGGTGGTTTCGTACCCTACCATAATCCCTTTGTTTGTTCTCCGCTATTAGTGACTTTGGAGTGACTCTTTGTTGCATGTTGAGGGATAGTTATATGATCCAATTATGTTATTATTGTTGATAGAACTTGCACTAGTGAAAGTATGAACCCTAGGCCTTGTTTCAACGCATTGCAATACCGTTTTCGTTCACTTTTATCATTAGTTACCTTGCTGTTTTTTATATTTTCAGATTACAAATACTCATATCTATCATCCATATTGCACTTGTATCACCATCTCTTCGCCGAACTAGTGCACCTATACAATTTACCATTGTATTAGGTGTGTTGGGGACACAAGAGACTCTTTGTTATTTGGTTGCAGGGTTGTTTGGGAGAGACCATCTTCATCCTACGCCTCCCACGGATTGATAAACCTTAGGTCATCCACTTGAGGGAAATTTGCTACTGTCCTACAAACCTCTGCACTTGGAGGCCCAACAACGTCTACAAGAAGAAGGTTGTGTAGTAGACATCATGGCGCTCCAAGGCGGGGAGTCCTACTTGGACTCGCGGTCCAAGTAGGATTCGCCCCCCCCCCTTTCCTATTCCTAGAAGGAGAAGGGGAAGAGAGGGAGGAGAAGAAGGAATGGGGGGCGCCCCCAACCCTAGTCCAATTCGGATTGGGCTTGGGGGGCACACGCCTCCACCTGGCCACCGCCTCCTATCTTCCACTAGGGCCCATGAAGGCCCATTAACCCCTCGGGGGGTTCCGGTAACCCCCAGTACTCTGGAAAATGCCCTAACCTATCTGAAACCATTCCGGTGTCCAAACATAACCTTCCAATATATCAATCTTTATGTCTCGACCATTTCGAGACTCCTCGTCATGTCCCTGATCACATCCGGGACTCCGAGAAAACTTAGGTACATCAAATCACATAACTCATAATACAAATCATCATCGAACGTTAAGCGTGCGGACCCTACGGGTTCAAGAACTATGTAGACATGACTGAGACACATCTCTGGCCAATAACCAATAGCGGAACCTGGATGCTCATATTGGTTCCTACATATTCTACGAAGATCTTTATCGGTCAAACCGCATAACAACATACGTTATTTCCTTTGTCATCGGTATGTTACTTGCCCGAGATTCGATCGTCGGTATCATCATACCTAGTTCAATCTCGTTACCGGCAAGTCTCTTTACTCGTTTCGTAATGTATCATCTCATAACTAACTCATTAGTCACAATGCTTGCAAGGCTTATAGTGATGATCATTACCGAGAGGGCCCAGAGATACCTCTCCGATACACGGAGTGACAAATCCTAATCTCGATCTATGCCAACTCAACAAACACCATCGGAGACACCTGTAGAGCATCTTTATAATCACCCAGTTATGTTGTGATGTTTGATAGCACACAAGGTGTTCCTCCGGTATTCGGGAGTTGCATAATCTCATAATCAGAGGAACATGTATAAGTCATGACGAAAGCATTAGCAATAAAACTAAACGATCATTTGTGCTAAGCTAACGGATGGGTCTTGTCCATCACATCATTCTCTAATGATGTGATCCCGTTCATCACATGACAACACATGTCTATGGTCAGGAAACTTAACCATCTTTGATTAACGAGCTAGTCTAGTAGAGGCATACTAGGGACTCTCTGTTTGTGTATGTATTCACACATGTACTAAGTTTCCGGTTAATAAAATTCTAGCATGAATAATAAACATTTATCATGATATAAGGAAATATGAATAACAACTTTATTATTGCCTCTAGGGCATATTTCCTTGAGTCTCCCACTTGCACTAGAGTCAATAATCTAGATTAAATAGTAACGATTCTAACACCCATGGAGTCTTGGTGTTGATCATGTTTTGCTCGTGAGAGAGGCTTAGTCAACGGGTCTGCAACATTCAGATCCGTATGTATTTTGCAAATCTCCATGTCTCCCTCCTTGACTTGATCACGGATGGAATTGAAGCATCTTTTGATGTGCTTGGTTCTCTTGTGAAATCTGGATTCCTTTGCCAAGGCAATTGCACCAGTATTGTCACAAAAGATTTTCATTGGACCCGATGCACTAGGTATGACACCTAGATCGGATATGAACTCCTTCATCCAGACTCCTTCATTTGCTGCTTCCGAAGCAGCTATGCACTCTGCTTCACACGTAGATCCCGCCACGATGCTTTGCTTAGAACTGCACCAACTGACAGCTCCACCATTCAATATAAATACGTATCCGGTTTGTAACTTAGAGTCATCCGGATCAGTGTCAAAGCTTGCATCGACGTAACCATTTACGACAAGCTCTTTGTCACCTCCATAAACGAGAAACATATCCCTAGTCCTTTTCAGGTATTTCAGGATGTTCTTGACCGTTGTCCAGTGATCCACTCCTGGATTATTTTGGTACCTCCCAGCTAAACTAATAGCAAGGCACACATCAGGTCTGGTACACAGCATTGCATACATGATAGAACATATGGCTGAGGCACAGGGAATGACTTTCATTTTCTCTCTATCTTCTGAAGTGGTTGGGCATTGAGTCTGACTAAACTTCACACCTTGTAATATAGGCAAGAACCCTTTCTTTGCCTAATCCATTTTGAACTTCTTCAAAACTTTATCAAGGTATGTGCTTTGTGAAAATCCAATTAAGTGTCTTGATCTATCTCTATAGATCTTGATGCCCAATATATAAGCAGCTTCACCGAGGTCTTTCATTGAAAAATTCTTATTCAAGTATCCTTTTATGCTATCCAGAATTCCGTATCATTTCCGATCAACAATATGTCATCTATATATAATATCAGAAATGCTACAGAGCTCCCAATCACTTTCTTGTAAATACAGGCTTCTCTAAAATTTTGTATAAAACCATATGCTTTGATCACACTATCAAAGCGTATATTCCAACTCCGAGAGGCTTGCACTAGTCCATAAATGGATCACTGGAGCTTGATCGACAAAATCTTCTGGTTGCATCATATACAGCTCTTCTTTAAGATATCCATTAAGGAATGCAGTTTTGACATCCATTTGCCAAATTTTATAATCATAAAATGCGGCAATTGCTAACATGATTCGGACAGACTTAAGCATCGCTATGGGTGAGAAGGTCTCATCATAGTCAACTCCTTGAACTTGTCGAAAACCTTTCGCAACAAGTCGAGCTTTGTAGACAGTAACATTACCGTCAGCGTCAGTCTTCTTCTTGAAGATCCATTTATTCTCTATGGCTTGCCGATCATCGGGCAAGTCAACCAAAGTCCACACTTTGTTCTCATACATGGATCCCATCTCAGATTTCATGGCCTCAAGCCATTTTGCGGAATCTGGGCTCATCGTCGCTTCCTCATAGTTCGTAGGTTCGTCATGGTCAAGCAACATGACCTCCAGAACAGGATTACCGTACCACTCTGGTGCGGATCTTACTTTGGTTGACCTACGAGGTTCGGTAGTAACTTGATCAGAAGTTCCATGATCATCATCATTAGCTTCCTCGCTAATTGGTGTAGGAATCACTGGATTTCTGTGATGAACTACTTTCCAATAAGGGAGCAGGTACAATTACCTCATCAAGTTCTACTTTCCTCCCACTCACCTCTTTCGAGAGAAACTCCTTCTCTAGAAAGGATCCATTCTTGGCAACGAATGTCTTGCCTTCGGATCTGTGATAGAAGGTGTACCCAATAGTTTCCTTTGGGTATCCTATGAAGACACATTTCTCCGATTTGGGTTCGAGCTTATCAGGTTGAAGATTTTTCACATAAGCATCGCAGCCCCAAACTTTAAGAAACGACAACTTGGGTTTCTTGCCAAACCACAGTGTTGGGGAACGTAGCAGAAATTCAAAATTTTCTATGCATCACCAAGATCAATCTATGGAGTAATCTAGCAACGAGGGGAAGGGGAGTGCATCTACATACCCTTGTAGATCGCGAGCGGAAGCGTTCAAGAGAACGGGGTTGATGGAGTCGTACTCGTCGTGATCCAAATCACCGATGATCCTAGGGCCGAACGGACGGCACCTCCGCGTTCAACACACGTACGGAGCAGCGATGTCTCCTCCTCCTTGATCCAGCAAGGGGGGAGGAGAGGTTGATGGAGATCCAGCAGCACGACGGCGTGGTGGTGGAAGTAGCGGGATTCCAACAGGGCTTCGCCAAGTGCTGCGGGAGGAGGGAGATGTGTCACGGGAGGGAGAGGGAGGCGCCAGGGCTTAGGTTTTGCTGCCCTCCCTCCCCCCCACTATATATAGGTCCAAGGGAGAGGGGGGCGCAGCCTTGGCGCTTCCTCCAAGGAAGGGTGCGGCCAGGGAGGAGTCCTTCCTCCCCAAGGCACCTCGGAGGTGCCTTCCCCCTTTAGGACTCTCCCTTTTTTCTTATCTCTTGGCGCATGGGCCTCTTGGGGCTGGTGCCCTTGGCCCATATAGGCCAAGGCGCACCCCCTACAGCCCATGTGGCCCCCCGGGGCTGGTGGACCCCTGGACCCCTTTCGGCACTCCCGGTACAATACCGATAAAGTGCGAAACTTTTCCGGCGACCAAAATAAGACTTCCCATATATAAATCTTTACCTCCGGACCATTCCGGAACTCCTCGTGACGTCCGGGATCTCATCCGGGACTCCGAACAACTTTCGGGTTACCGCATACTAATATCTCTATAACCCTAGCGTCACCGAACCTTAAGTGTGTAGACCCTACGGGTTCGGGAGACATGCAGACATGACCGAGACGACTCTCCGGTCAATAACCAACAGCGGGATCTGGATACCCATGTTGGCTCCCACATGCTCCTCGATGATCTCATCGGATGAACCACGATGTCGAGGATTCAATCAATCCCGTATACAATTCCCTTTGTCTATCGGTATGTTACTTGCCCGAGATTTGATCGTCGGTATCCCGATACCTTGTTCAATCTCGTTACCGGCAAGTCTCTTTACTCGTTCCGTAACTCACATCATCCCGTGATCAACTCCTTGGTCACATTGTGCACATTATGATGATGTCCTACCGAGTGGGCCCAGAGATACCTCTCCGTTTATACGGAGTGACAAATCCCAGTCTCGATTCGTGCCAACCCAACAGACACTTTCGGAGATACCTGTAGTGCACCTTTATAGCCACCCAGTTACGTTGTGACGTTTGGTACACCCAAAGCATTCCTACGGTATCCGGGAGTTGCACAATCTTATGGTCTAAGGAAATGATACTTGACATTAGAAAAGCTCTTGGCAAACGAACTGCACGATCTTGTGCTAGGCTTAGGATTGGGTCTTGTCCATCACATCATTCTCCTAATGATGTGATCCCGTTATCAACGACATCCAATGTCCATGGTCAGGAAACCGTAACCATCTATTGATCAACGAGCTAGTCAACTAGAGGCTTACTAGGGACATGGTGTTGTCTATGTATCCACACATGTATCTGAGTTTCCTATCAATACAATTCTAGCATGGATAACAAACGATTATCATGAATAAGGAAATATAATAATAACCTATTTATTATTGCCTCTAGGGCATATTTCCAACAGTCTCCCACTTGCACTAGAGTCAATAATCTAGTTCACATCACCATGTGATTAACACTGACAGGTCACATCACCATGTGACCAACATCCAAAGAATTTACTAGAGTCAACAATCTAGTTCACGTCTCTATGTGATTAACACTCAATGAGTTATGGTTTGATCATGTTATGCTTGTGAGAGAGGTTATTAGTCAACGGGTCTGAACCTTTCAGATCCGTGTGTGCTTTACGAATATCTATGTCATCTTGTGGATGCTACCACGCGCTATTTGGAGCCATTTCAAATAATTGCTCTACTATACGAATCCGGTTTACTACTCAGAGTCATCCGGATTAGTGTCAAAGTTCGCATCGACATAACCCTTTACAACGAACTCCCTTTCACCTCCATAATCGAGAAAATTCCTTAGTCCACTAGGTACCAAGGATAAGTTCGACCGCTGTCATGTGATCCATTCCCGGATCACTATTGTACCCCTTGACCAACTCATGGCAAGGCACACTTCATGTGCGGTACACAGCATAGCATACTGTAGAGCCTACGTCTAAAGCATAGGGGATGACCTTCGTCCTTTCTCTCTCTTCTGCTATGGTCAGGTCTTGAGTCTTACTCAATACGCACACCTTGTAACACAGCCAAGAACTCCTTCTTTGCTGATCTATTTTGAACTCTTTCAAAATCATGTCAAGGTGTGCGTTCTTTGAAAGTATCATCGGGCGTCTTGATCTATCTCTATAGATCTTGATGCCCAATATGTAAGCAGCTTTTATCCAGGTCTTCCTTTGAAAAACTCCTTTCAAACAACCCTTTATGCTTTCCAGAAATATTACATCATTTCGGATCAACAATATGTCATTCACATATACTTATCAGAAATGTTGTAGCGCTCCCACTCACTTTATTGTAAATACAAGTTTCTAACAAACTATGTATAAACCCAAAAACATTGATCACTCCATCAAAGCGTATATTCTGACTCCGAGATGCTTGCTCTAGTCCATGGAAGGATCGCTGGAGCTAGCATACCTTTTAGCATCCTTAGGATCGACAAAACCTTTCCGATTCTATCACATACAACCTTTTCTTACGAAAACTGGTAAGGAAACTTGTTTTGACATCCATCTGCCAGATTTCACAAATGCAGCTAATGCTAACATGATTCTGACGGACTTAAGCATCACTACGGATGACAAAATCTCATCGTAGTCAACTCCTTGAACTTGTGAAAATACTCTGTGCCACAAGTCGAGCTTCACAGACGGTAACATTACCGTCCACGTCCGTCTTCTTCTCAAAGATCCATTTATCTCGGATTTCATGGCTTCTAACCATTTGTCGGAATATGGGCCCACCATCGCTTCTCCATAGCTCGTAGGTTCAGTATTGTCCAACAACATGATATCTCAGACAGGATCACGTACCACTCTGAAGTAGCACGCATCCTCGTCGTCCTACGAGGTTTGGTAGTGACTTGATCCGAAGTTTCATGATCACTATCATAAGCTTCCACTTCAATTGGTGTAGGTGCCACAGGAACAACTTCCTATGCCCTGCTACACACTAGTTGAAGTGACGGTTCAATAACCTTATCAAGTCTCCACCATCCTCCCACTCAATTCTTTCGAGAGAAACTTTTCCCCGAGAAAGGAATTGTTTCTAGAAGCAATTACTTTTGCTTCCAGATCTGAAATAGGAGGTATACCCAACTGTTTTTGGGTATTCTATGAAGACACATTTATCCGCTTTGGGTTCGAGCTTATCAACCTGAAACTTTTTCACATAAGCATCGTAGCCCCAAACCTTTAAGAAACGACAACTTAGGTTTCTCTAAACGGTGTCGTCTCAACGGAATTGCGTGGTGCCCCTTTTTAAAGTGAATGCGGTTGTCTCTAATGCCTAACCCATAAACGATAGTGGTAATTCGATAAGAGACATCATGGTATGCACCATATCCAATAGGGTGCAGTTATGATGTTCGGACACATCATCACACTATGGTGTTCCAGGCGGTATCAATTGTGAAACACTTTCCACAATGTCTTAATTGTGTGCCAAACTCGTAACTCAGATACTCATCTCTATGATCATATCACAGACATTTTATCCTCTTGTCACGACGATCTTCAACTTCACTCTGAAATTACTTGAACCTTTCAATAATTCAGACTTGTGTTTCATCAAGCAAATACACTCAGCATCTACTCAAACCATCTGTGAAGTAAGAGCATAACGATATCCACTGCATGCCTCAGCACTCATTGGACTGCATACATCAAAATGTATTACTTCCAATAAGTTGCTCTCTTGTTTCATCTTACTGAAAACGAGGCCTTTCAGTCATCTTGCCCATGTGGTATGATTTGCATGTCTCAAGTGATTCAAAATCAAGTGAGTCCAAACGATCCATCTGCATGGAGTTTCTTCATGCATATAAACCAATAGACATTGTTCGCATGTCTCAATCTTTTCAAAAACGACTGAGTCCAAAGATCCATCTACATGGAGCTTCTTCATGCACTCTATACCAATATGACTCAAATGGTAGTGCCACAAGTATGTGGAACTATCATTACTATCTTATATCTTTTGGCATGAACATGTGTATCACTACGATCGAGATTCATTTTAGGTGCAAGACCATTGAAGGTATTATTCAAATAAACAGAGTAACCATTATTCTCCTTAAATGAATAACCGTATTGCGATAAACATAATCCAATCATGCTCAACGCAAACACCAAATCTCGATAGTAGAGGGAGCATGCGATGCTTGATCACATCGACCTTGGAAACACTTCCAACATACATCGTCATCTCACCTTTAGCCAGTCTCCATTTATTCCGCAGCTTTTATTTCGAGTTACTAACACTTAGCAACCGAACCGGTATCCAATACCCTGGTGATGCTAGGAGTACTAGTAAAGTACACATTCATATAATGTATATCCAATATACTTCTGTCGATCTTGCCTACCTTCTCATCTACCAAGTATCTAGGGTAGTCCTGCTTCAGTGGCCGTTCCCCTCATTACAGAAGCACTTAGTCTCGGGTTTGGGTTCAACCTTGGGATTCTTTACTAGAGCAGCAAATGATTTGCTGTTTCATGAAGTATCCCTTTTTCCCTTGCCCTTCTTAAACTAGTGGTTTTACTAACCATCAACAATTGATGCTCCTTCTTGATTTCTACTCTCGCGGTGTCAAACATCGCGAATAGCTCAAGGATCATCATAACTATCCCTGATATGTTATAGTTCATCACGAAGCTCTACTAGCTTGGTGGCAGTGACTATGGAGAACTATCACTATCTCATCTGGGAGATTAACTCCCACTCGATTCAAGCGATTGTGGTACTCAGACAATCTGAGCACATGCTCAACGATTGAGCTTTTTCTCCCTTAGTTTGCAGGCTTAAGAAACTTGTCAGAGGTCTCATACCTCTTGACGTGGGCACTAGTCTGAAATCCCAATTTCAGTCTTCGGAACATCTCCTATGTTCTGCGACGTTTCAAAAAACGTCTCTTCTGCCACAATTCTAAACCGTTAGCATTACGCACTGAACTATCACGTAGTCATCAAAACGTGTATGTCAGATGTTTCGTAACATTTACAGACGACGCTGAGGTTCAGCACACCGAGCGGTGCATTAAGGACATAAGCCTTCTGTGCAGCAATGAGGACAATCCTCAGTTTACATACCCAGTCCGCATAATTGCTACTACCAACTTTCAACTAAATTTTCTCTAGGAACATATCTTAAACAGTAGAACTAAAGCGTATGACATAATTTGCAAAGACCTTTTGACTATGTTCATGATAATGAAGTTCATCTGATTATAGAACTCCCACTCAGATAGACATCCCTCTAGTCATCTAAGTGATACATGATCCGAGTCAAACTAGGCCGTGTCCGATCATCACGTGAGACGGACTAGTCATCATCGGTGAACATCTCCATGTTGATCGTATCTGCTATACGACTCATGTTCGACCTTTCGGTCTCTTGTGTTCCGAGGCCATGTCTGTACATGCTAGGCTCGTCAAGTCAACCTAAGTGTTTTGCATGTGTTCCGAGGCCATGTCTGTACATGCTAGGCTCGTCAACACCCGTTGTATTCGAACGTTAGAATCTATCACACCCGATCATCACGTGGTGCTTCGAAACAACGAACCTTCGCAACGGTGCACAGTTAGGGGGAACACGTCTCTTGAAATTTTAGTGAGGGATCATCTTATTTATGCTACCGTCGTTCTAAGCAAATAAGATGCATAACATGATAAACATCACATGCAATCAAATAGTGACATGATATGGCCAATATCATCTTGCTCCTTTGATCTCCATCTTCGGGGCAACAAGATCATCTTTGTCACCGGCATGACACCATGATCTCCATCATCATGATCTCCATCATTGTGTCTTTATGAAGTTGTCACGCCGACGATTACTTCTACTTCTATGGCTAACGCGCTTAGCAATAAAGTAAAGTAATTTACATGGCGTTATTCAATGACACGCAGGTCATACAAAAAATAAAGACAACTCCTATGGCTCCTGCCGGTTGTCATACTCATCGACATGCAAGTCGTGATTCCTATTACAAGAATATGATCAATCTCATACATCACATATATCATTCATCACATCTTCTGGCCATATCACATCACATAGCACATGCTGCAAAAACAAGTTAGACGTCCTCTAATTGTTGTTGCAAGTTTTTACGTGGCTTGTATAGGTTTCTAGCAAGAACGTTTCTTACCTACGTAAAACCACAATGTGATATGCCAATTTCTATTTACCCTTCATAAGGACCCTTTTCATCGAATCCGTTCCGACTAAAGTGGGAGAGACAGACACCCGCTAGCCACCTTATGCAACTAGTGCATGTCAGTCGGTGGAACCTGTCTCACGTAAGCGTACGTGTAAGGTCGGTCCGGGCCGCTTCATCCCACGATGCCGCCGAAACAAGATAAGACTAGTAGTGGCAAGAAAATTGACAACATCTACGCCCACAACTACTTTGTGTTCTACTCGTGCATAGAAACTACGCATAGACCTAGCTCATGATGCCACTGTTGGGGAACGTAGCAGAAATTCAAAATTTTCTACGCATCACCAAGATCAATCTATGGAGTAATCTAGCAACGAGGGGAAGGGGAGTGTATCTACATACCCTTGTAGATCGCGAGCGGAAGCGTTCAAGAGAACGGGGTTGATGGAGTCGTACTCGTCCTGATCCAAATCACCGATGATCCAAGCGCCGAACGGACGGCACCTCCGCGTTCAACACACGTACGGAGCAGCGACGTCTCCTCCTCCTTGATCCAGCAAGGGGGGAGGAGAGGTTGATGGAGATCCAGCAGCACGACGGCGTGGTGGTGGAAGTAGCGGGATTCCAACAGGGCTTCGCCAAGCGCTGCGGGAGGAGGGAGATGTGTCACGGGAGGGAGAGGGAGGCGCCAGGGCTTAGGTTTTGCTGCCCTCCCTCCCCCCACTATATATAGGGCCAAGGGAGAGGGGGGGCGCAGCCTTGGACCTTCCTCCAAGGAAGGGTGCGGCCAGGGAGGAGTCCTTCCTCCCCAAGGCACCTCGGAGGTGCCTTCCCCCTTTAGGACTCTCCCTTTTTTCTTATCTCTTGGCGCATGGGCCTCTTGGGGCTGGTGCCCTTGGCCCATATAGGCCAAGGCGCACCCCCTACAGCCCATGTGGCCCCCCGGGGCTGGTGGACCCCCTTGGTGGACCCCCGGACCCCTTTCGGCACTCCCGGTACAATACCGATAAAGTGCGAAACTTTTTCGGTGACCAAAATAAGACTTCCCATATATAAATCTTTACCTCCGGACCATTCCGGAACTCCTCGTGACGTCCGGGATCTCATCCGGGACTCCGAACAACTTTCGGGTTACCGCATACTAATATCTCTATAACCCTAGCGTCACCGAACCTTAAGTGTGTAGACCCTACGGGTTCGGGAGACATGCAGACATGACCGAGACGACTCTCCGGTCAATAACCAACAGCGGGATCTGGATACCCATGTTGGCTCCCACATGCTCCTCGATGATCTCATCGGATGAACCACGATGTCGAGGATTCAATCAATCCCGTATACAATTCCCTTTGTCTATCGGTATGTTACTTGCCCGAGATTCGATCGTCGGTATCCCGATACCTTGTTCAATCTCGTTACCGGCAAGTCTCTTTACTCATTCCGTAACTCACATCATCCCGTGATCAACTCCTTGGTCACATTGTGCACATTATGATGATGTCCTACCGAGTGGGCCCAGAGATACCTCTCCGTTTATACGGAGTGACAAATCCCAGTCTCGATTCGTGCCAACCCAACAGACACTTTCGGAGATACCTGTAGTGCACCTTATAGCCACCCAGTTACGTTGTGACGTTTGGTACACCCAAAGCATTCCTACGGTATCCGGGAGTTGCACAATCTCATGGTCTAAGGAAATGATACTTGACATTAGAGAAGCTCTTGGCAAACGAACTCCACGATCTTGTGCTAGGCTTAGGATTGGGTCTTGTCCATCACATCATTCTCCTAATGATGTGATCCCGTTATCAACGACATCCAATGTCCATGGTCAGGAAACCGTAACCATCTATTGATCAACGAGCTAGTCAACTAGAGGCTTACTAGGGACATGGTGTTATCTATGTATCCACACATGTATCTGAGTTTCCTATCAATAAAATTCTAGCATGGATAACAAACGATTATCGTGAATAAGGAAATATAATAATAACCTATTTATTATTGCCTCTAGGGCATATTTCCAACACACAGTTCATATGGTGTCGTCTCAACGGATTTAGATGGTGCCCTATTTAACGTGAATGCATCCGTCTCTAAAGCATAACCCCAAAACGATAGCGGTAAATCAGTAAGAGACATCATAGATCGTACCATATCTAATAAAGTACGATTACGACATTCGGACACACCATTACGCTGTGGTGTTCCAGGTGGCGTGAGTTGCGAAACTATTCCACACTGTTTCAAATGAAGACCAAACTCGTAACTCAAATATTCACCTCCACGATCAGATCGTAGAAACTTTATTTTCTTGTTACGATGATTTTCCACTTCACTCTGAAATTCTTTGAAGTTTTCAAATGTTTCAGACTTATGTTTCATCAAGTAGATATACCCATATCTGCTCAAATCATCTGTGAAATTCAGAAAATAACGATACACGCCGCGAGCCTCAAAACTCATCGGACCGCATACATCAGTTTGTATTATTCCAACAAGTATGTTGCTCGCTCCATTGTTCCGGAGAACGGAGTCTTAGTCATCTTGCCCATGAGGCATGGTTCGCAAGCATCAAGTGATTCCAAAAGCCCATCAGCATGGAGTTTCTTCATGCGCTTTACACCAATACGACCTAAACGGTAGTGCCACAAATAAGTTGCACTATCATTATTAAACTTATATCTTTTGGCTTCAAACTATGAATATGTGTATCACTACTATGGAGACTCAACAAAAATAGACCACTCATCAAGGGTGCATGACCATAAAAGATATTACTCATATAAATAGAACAACCATTATTCTCTGATTTAAATGAATAACCGTCTCGCATCAAACAAGATCCAAATATAATGTTCATGCTTAACGCTGGCACCAAATAACAATTATTCAAGTCTAAAACTAATCCCGAAGGTAGATGTAGAGGTAGCGTGCTGACGGAAATCACATCGACTTTGGAACCATTTCCCACGCGCATCGTCACCTTGTCCTTAGCCAATCTTCGTTTAATCCGTAGCCCCTGTTCGAGTTGCAAATATGAGCAACAGAACCAGTATCAAATACCCAGGTGCTACTACGAGCATTAGTAAGGTACACATCAATAACATGTATATCAAATATGCCTTTCACTTTGCCATCCTTCTTATCCGCCAAATACTTGGGGCAGTTCCGCTTCCAGTGACCAGTCCCTTTGCAGTAGAAGCACTCAGTCTCAGGCTTAGGTCCAGACTTGGGTTTCTTCACTTGAGCATCAACTTGCTTGCCATTCTTCTTGAAGTTCCCCTTCTTCCCTTTGCCCTTTTTTTGAAACTACTGGTCTTGTTAACCATCAACACTTGATGCTCCTTCTTGATTTCTACCTCCGCAGCCTTTAGCATCGCGAAGAGCTCAGGAATTGTCTTATCCATCCCTTGCATATTATAGTTCATCACGAAGCTTTTGTAACTTGGTGGCAGTGATTGAAGAACTTTGTCAATGACACTATCAACAGCAATATTAACTCCCAGTTGAGTCAAGTGGTTGTGGTACCCAGATATTCTGAGTATATGTTCACTGACAGAACTATTCTCCTCCATTTTGCAGCTGTAGAACTTATTGGAGACTTCATATCTCTCAATCCGGGCATTTGCTTGAAATATTAACTTCAACTCCTAGAACATCTCATATGCTCCATGAGATTCAAAACGTCTTTGAAGTCCCGGTTCTAAGCCGTAAAGCATGGCACACTGAACTATCGAGTAGTCATCAGCTTTGCTTTGCCAGGCGTTCACAACGTCTGGTGTTGCTCCTACAGCGGGTCTTGCACCTAGCGGTGCTTCCAAGACGTAATTCTTCTGTGCGGCAATGAGGATAATCCTCAAGTTACGGACCCAGTCCGTGTAGTTGCTACCATCATCTTTCAACTAAGCTTTCTCTAGGAACGCATTAAAATTCAAAGGAACAGTAGCACGGGCCATTGATCTACAACAACATAGACATGCAAAATACTATCAGGTACTATGTTCATGATAAATTAAAGTTCAATTAATCATATTACTTAAGAACTCCCACTTAGATAGACATCCCTCTAATCATCTAAGTGATCACGTGATCCATATCAACTAAACCATGTCCGATCATCACGTGAGATGGAGTAGTTTTCAATGGTGAACATCACTATGTTGATCATATCTACTATATGATTCACGCTCGACCTTTTGGTCTCAGTGTTCCGAGGCCATATCTGCATATGCTAGGCTCGTCAAGTTTAACCCGAGTATTCTGCATGTGCAAAACTGGCTTGCACCCGTTGTATGTGAACGTAGAGCTTATCACACCCGATCATCACGTGGTGTCTCGGCACGACGAACTATAGCAACGGTGCATACTCAGGGAGAACACTTATACCTTGAAATTTAGTGAGAGGTCATCTTATAATGCTACCGTCATACTAAGCAAAATAAGATGCATAAAGGATAAACATCACATGCAATCAAATAAGTGATATGATATGGCCATCATCATCTTGTGCCTTTGATCTTCATCTCCAAAGCATCGTCATGATCACCATCGTCACCGGCTTGACACCTTGATCTCCAACGAAGCATCGTTGTCGTCTCGCCAACGATTGCTTCTACGACTATCGCTACCGCTTAGTGATAAAGTAAAGCAATTACATGGCGATTGCATTTCATACAATAAAGTGACAACCATATGGCTCCTGCCAGTTGCCGATAACTGTTACAAAACATGATCATCTCATACAACAATTTATATATCATCACGTCTTGACCATATCACATCACAGCAAGCCCTGCAAAAACAAGTTAGACGTCCTCTACTTTGTTGTTGCAAGCTTTACGTGGCTGCTACGGGCTTCTAGCAAGAACCGTTCTTACCTACGCATCAAAACCACAACGATTTTTCGTCAAGTGTGCTGTTTTAACCTTCAACAAGGACCGGGCGTAGTCAAACTCGATTCAACTAAAGTTGGAGAAACAGACACCCACTAGCCACTTGTGTGCGAAGCACGTCGGTAGAACCAGTCTCATGAACGCGGTCATGTAATGTCGGTCTGGGCCGCTTCATCCAACAATGTCGCCGAATCAAAGTAAGACGTTGCTGGTAAGCAGTATGACTATTATCGCCCACAACTCATTGTGTTCTACTCGTGCATATAACATCTACGCATAGACCTAGCTCGGATGCCACTATTGGGGGACGTAGTATTTCAAAATTTTGCCTACGATCACGCAAGATCTATCTAGGAGAAGCATAGCAACGAGCGGGGAGAGTGTGTCCACGTAACCTCGTAGACCGAAAGCGGAAGCGTTTAGTAACACGGTTGATGTAGTCGAACGTCTTCGCGATCCAAGTACCGAACGTACGGCACCTCCGCGATCAGCACACGTTTAGCTCGGTGACGTCCCTCGAACTCTTGATCCAGTTGAGGCCGAGGGGAGTTCCATCAGCACAACGGCATGGTGACGGTGATGGTGATGTGATCCGCACTGGGCTTCGCCTAAGCACTACGACGCTATGACCGGAGGAGCAAACTGTGGAGAGAGACGCCGCACACGGCTTGGAACAATTGTTGTATGTCCAAGGGGTGCCCTGCCCATGTATATAAAGGAGGGAGAGGGAGGAGGCCGACCACCAGGGGCGTGCCAAGGAGAGGGGAGTCCTACTAGGACTCCAGTCCTAGTAGGATTCGGCCCCACCCTTTTTTCCTTCTACCGGAGGGGGAAAAGGGGAAGAAGAGGGAGTAGGAGAAGGAAAGGGGGCGCCCCCTTTCCCTAGTCCAATTCGGCCTCCTCCCTTGTGGGGGGGCGCACCAGCCTCTTGTGGGCTGGTTAGCCTCCCTCCTATGGCCCATATGGCCCATATCTTTCCCCGGGAGGCGGGGGGTTCCGGTAACCCCTTCGGTACTCCGGTATGTACCCGATACACTCCGGAAACCTTCCGATGTCCGAATACTACCTTCCAATATATCAATCTTTACCTCTCGACCATTTCGAGACTCCTCGTCATGTCCATGATCTCATCTAGGGCTCCGAACAAACTTCGGTCACCAAAACACATAACTCATAATACAAATCGTCTGACTATGAGATTGTTAGCTTAGCATAATGATCGTTTGTATTATGAGTTATGTGTTTTGGTGACCGAAGTTTGTTCGGAGTCCCGGATGATATCACGGACATGACGAGGAGTCTCAAAATGGTCGAGAGGTAAAGATTATATATTGGAAGGTAGTATTCGGACATCGGAAGGGTTCGGGAGTGTATCGGGTACATACCGGAGTACCGGAGGGGTTACCAGAACCCCCCCCCCCCCCCCCCCCCCCCCGTCAAAAGATATGGGCCATAAGAGGGAGGCTAACCAGCCCAAAGGGGCTGGTGCGCCCCCCCCCCCCCCACACACACACACACAAGGGAGGAGGCCAAATTGGACTAGGGAAAGGGGGCGCACCCCCATTTCCTTCTCCTACTCCCTCTCCTTCCCTTTACCCCCTCCGGTAGAAGGAAAAAAGGTGGGGCTGAATCCTACTAGGACTGGAGTCCTAGTAGGACTCCCCACTCCTTGGCGCTCCCCTGGTTCCCGGCCTCCTCCCTCTTCCTCCTTTATATACGTGGGCAGGGCACCCCTTGGACATACAACAATTGTTCCAAGCCGTGTGCGGCGTCTCTCTCCACAGTTTGCTCCTCCGATCATAGCGTCGTAGTGCTTAGGCGAAGCCCAGCGCGGATCACATCACCATCACCGTCACCACGCCATCGTACTGACGAAACTCTCCCTCGACCCTCTGCTGGATCAAGAGTTCGAGGGACGTCATCGAGCTGAACGTGTGCTGAACACGGAGGTGCCGTACGTTCGGTACTTGGATCGGTTGGATCGTGAAGACGTTCGACTACATCAACCGCGTTAACATAACGCTTCCGCTTTCGGTCTACGAGGGTATGTGGACACACTCTCCCCCTCTCGTTGATATGCATCTCCTAGATAGATCTTGCGTGATCGTAGGAATTTTTTTGAAATTGCATGCTACGTTCCCTAACACTTAATTCCTTTTGTACTATGGTTTCCCTAAATCTTAAAAACTTCATCCACACAAAACTCAACAAGCACTCATGAGATAAGTTAGTATAAATCATTGCATAAACCTTATCATTCTCTACTGTAGAAAATCACTAAAATTATAATTTGACATTTCATACTAAATGTCTCTGCATATTTAATACTCCCATCCTCAAATAGAATCATTAAACAAGCAAACATATGCAAACAATGCAAACATAGCAGCAATCTGTCTAAACAGAATAGTTTGTAAGGAAAATCCATACTTATTTAACTCAAAAAATTCTGAAATTTTACCACGCTGTAGAGAATTTGTCATAGCTTGCTGTGCAAAAAGTTTCAACATTTTATCACATTCTGACTTTCTAGGGAATTTTTGCAACAATGATAAACTTTCTGTTTTGAAACAGCAACTCATATACTTGCAAATTGAGCGCGGTGAAGGCTATCTTGACACTTTTATTGAACTAAAAGATATAAAACATGTCTCTGAATAACAGCAAGCAAATATAAACAAAAGAAAATGACGCTCCAAGCAAAACACGTATCATGTGGTGAATAAAAATATAGCCTCAAGTAAAGTTACCGATGAACGAAGACGAAAGAGGGGATGCCATCCGGGGCATACCCAAGCTTAGGCTCTTGGTTTTCTTTGAATATTACCTTGGGGTGCCTTGGGCATCCCCAAGCTTAGGCTCTTGCCACTCCTTGTTCCGTAGTCCATCAAAACTTTACCCAAAACTTGAAAACTTCACAACACAAAACTTAACAGAAAACTCGTAAGCTCCGTTAATATAATAAAAAAAATCATTCACTTTGGTACTGTCAAGACAAGATTCATAATTTTTCTCACATTATTCCTACTGTACCCTATCATTTCTATAATTTATATTAAGCAATATAAGCCATAGAAACTAGAAAACAAGCAAACTATGCATCGAAAACAGAATCTGTCAAAAACAGAACAATCTGTAACGATCTGAATTGAAATCATACTTCTGTAACTCCAAAAATCTTGAGAAATTTGGAAGTCCTAGGCAATTTGTCTATTAATCTTCTTCAAAAAGAATCAACTAAAAAGCACTCTTCTGCTAAAAATGAGAATTGTTTTCGTGAGCGCAAAAGTTTCTGTTTTTCAGCAAGATCAAATCAACTATCACCATAAGCTATCCCAAAGGCTTTACTTGGCACTTTATTGAAACAAAAACTATAAAACATGATTACTACAGTACCTTAATCATGTGAACATGCAAAAACAGTAGGGGTAAACATTGGGTTGTCTCCCAACAAGCACTTTTCTTTAATGCCTTTCTAGCTAGGCATGATGATTTCAATGATGCTCATATAAAAGATAGGAATTGAAACATAATGGAAGCATCATGAAGAATATGACTAGCACATTTAAGTCTAACCCACTTCCTATGCATAGGTATTTTGTGAGCAAACAATTTATGGGAGCAAGAATCAACTAGCATAGGAAAGCAAAACAAGCATAACTTCAACACTTTAAACACATAGAGAGGAAAACTTGATATTATTGCAATAAGTAGAAGCATCTGTTCCTCTCTCATAATAATTTTCAGTAGCATCATGAATGAATTCAACAATATAACCATCACATAAAGCATTATTTTCATGATGCACAAGCATAGGAATTTTACTACTCACCACATAAGCAAAAAAATTCTCATGAATAGTAGTGGGAGCAAACTCAACAAAATAACTAAGGCATAATCCAATTGAAAATTAAAATCAAGATGACAAGTTTCATGGTTATCATTACATCACAATAATCATCATATATAGCAACTTTATTCTCATAATCAATTGGAACCTCTTCCGAAATAGTGGATTCATCACTAAATAAAGTCATGACCTCTCCAAATCCACCTTTATCATTATTACAATAAGATTCAACACCCTCCAAAATAGTGGGATCATTACTTCCTAGAGTTGACACTCTTCCAAACCCACTTTCATCAATATAATCATCATAAATAGGAGGCATGCTATCATCATAATAAATTTGCTCATCAAAACTTGGGGGAGAAAAAATATCATCTTCATCAAACATAGCATCCCCAAGCTTGTGGCTTTGCATATCATTATCATCATGAATATTCAAAGAATTCATACTAACAACATTGCAATCATGCTCATCATTCAAAGATTTAGTGCCAAACATTTTAATGCATTCTTCTAACACTTTGGCAAAATTACCAGATCCTTATTTTCATGAAAGACATTAAAAAGATGATGCATATGAGGCAACCTCAATTCCATTTTTTTATAGTTTTCTTTTATAGAATAAACTAGTGATAAAACAAGAAACTAAAAGATTCGATTGCAAGATCTAAAGATATACCTTCAAGAAGTCACCTCCCCGGCAACGGCGCCAGAAAAGAGCTTGATGTCTAGTACTCAGCCTTCTTCTTGTAGACATCGTTGGGCCTCCAAGTGCAGAGGTTTTTAGGACAACAGGAAATTTCCCTCAAGTGGATGACCTAAGGTTTATCAATCCGTGGGAGGCGTATGATGAAGATGGTCTCTCTCAAACAACCTTGCAACCAAATAACAAAGAGTCTCTTGTGTCCCCAACACACTCAATACAATGGTAAATTGTATAGGTGCACTAGTTCAGCGAAGAGATGGTGATACAAGTGCAATATGGATGGTAGATATAGGTTTTTGTAATCTGAAAATATAAAAACAGCAAGGTAACAAGTGATAAAAGTGAGCGAAAACGGTATTGCAATGCTTTGAAACAAGGCCTAGGGTTCATACTTTCACTAGTGCAAGTTATCTCAACAATGATAACATAATTAGATCATATAACAATCCCTCAGTGTGCAACAAAGAGTCACTCCAAAGTCACTAATAGCGGAGAAAAAATGAAGAGATTATTGTAGGGTATGAAACCATCTCAAAGTTATTCTTTCTGATCGATCTATTGGGCTATTCCTATAAGTGTCACAAACATCCCTAGAGTTCGTACTAAAATAACACCTTAAGACACACATCAACCAAAACCCTAATGTCACCTAGATACTCCAATGTCACCACAAGTATCCGCGGGTTTGATTATACGATATGCATCACAAAATCTTAGAGTCATCTATTCAAACCAACACAAAGAACTTCAAAGAGTGCCCCAAAGTTTCTACCGGAGAGTCAAGACGAAAACGTGTGCCAACCCCTATGCATAAGTTCACAAGGTCACAGAACCCGCAAGTTGATCACCATAACATACATCAAGTGGATCACGTCAATATCCCATTGTCACCACAGATAAGCAAATGCAAGACATACATCAAGTGTTCTCAAATCCTTAAAGACTCAATCTGATAAGATAACTTCAAAGGGAAAACGCAATCCATTACAAGAAGGTAGAGGGGGAGAAACATCATAAAATCCAACTATAATAGCAAAGCTCGCGGTATATCAAGATCGTGCCAAATCAAGAACACGAGAGAGAGAGAGAGAGAGAGAGAGAGAGATCAAACACATAGCTACTGGTACATACCCTCAGCCCCAAGGGTGAACTATCCCTCCTCATCATGAAGAGCGCCGGGATGATGAAGATGGCCACCGGTGATGATTCACCCCTCCGGCAGGGTGCCGAAATAGGGTCCTAATTAGTTTTCGTGGCTATAGAGGCTTGCGGCGGCGGAACTCCCGATCTAGGTTCTGCTCTGGAGGTTTGGGAATATATAAGAGGTGTTGGCGTCGAGAACAAGTCAGGGGGGTCCACGAGTCAACCACAAGGTCAGAGGGCGCGCCTTAGGGGGTGGGAGCACCCTCCACCCTTGTGGATGACTCGGGACTCTTCTGGCCCAACTCTTTTGCTTCGGGGGCTTCTTTTGGTCCAAAAGTAATCTCCGTAAATTTTCAGGTCAATTGGACTCAGTTTGACATTCCTTTTCTGCGAAACTCAAAAACAAGGAAAAAAAACTGGCACTGGGCTCTAAGTTAATAGGTTAGTCCCAAAAATCATATAAAATAGCATATAAATGCATATAAAACATCCAAGATAGATAATATAATAGCATGGAACAATAAAAAATTATAAATACGTTGGAGACGTATCACTTGCACCAGCGAGCCATTCTTGCAACTAAGTGGAAATGGCACTTTGGGACCCACTCACCTCCGGTGGAATGGCTACAATGGCAGCCTTCTCCAACCAAAGCACCTTCTAGAACTGTTTGGAGTGCGGGCAACCCCAAAACCGGTGTAGATGGATTTTCTCTCTGCCACATGCTGCATAGAACACGCCCCCTTTGATTCTCCTACAGTGCAGTTCGGCTGCGACTACTAGCCCGTTCCTCAACCGTCCAGGTATGGATCTTTGCCTTATTCAAAGCATTTGTACCCTATAGTGCCAGCCAACCCTTGTGTTCTTTGAGCGAGGATGAACTGCTCGGTCGTCCGTCCTTCACCCCGTTGATGCTCATTCGCTAATGGTACGCCGACTTGATAGTAAAGTGGCCATTCTTTGTGAAACAAGGAGACCTCCTGAACAAGGTGGTGGATGCAAAAGATTATGGCATCTCTAAATGCATTCATCAAATGGTGGCCCCCATTTGTCCGCGAACATGTTAGGACATGGTTGTGCATATCCCTCTTGTACGGACAAGATGGCATCACCCAGAGAGTCCTCATATTACCATGTCATTTGACAAACATAAGGGTAGCCTAAAACACTGATGCAACACAACATCTGGGTGGGGAGTTACATGTAGTCTCATGATGGCAAAAGAAAAAGGGAAGGAGATTGAGGAGCAACTGCAGAACAATGGGTAGGAGAAGTGGTGGGAGAATAAGCGTGGATAAGAGAGGGAAGAAAAGAGAGACAGAAAGAAAGGGCGGAATATTGGAAATTAAAGGGCCGGAAAGGGAGGAGATTTTTTTAAAAAAATGTATGTCTGTGTAGAAAATATTTAAAAACTTAACTATGTTTCCACAAGAAGGGCCTAAAATTCGTACAGCGTCTGAAACAATTCAAATGAAAAGGTTTGCCGAGTGCCTCTGAAATAACAGTGGCAAAGATGAACATAGTGTACTGACGGCTTAAAACATCTCAAAGGACATTATGTTCGATGATAACACATGCAACTATCAATTAAAAATCATGAATTTAAGGTGAATAAACAAAAATAAAAGGAAAAAACAAAAGAACGAACATAAAACCAAAAAAAGATAACAAATTCAAGAAAGGGAAAAACAAAAATTTGGTCAGAAGCTTCTACAAGCAATACAAAATCGGTCAAGCAATATGAAGGAGCTATTTTTCTTCTTGATCTAGTTGTGCTTTAGCAAATCTGGCCTATTGGGGAAAGGGAGTACTGGAGATGCTCTTACACAAACCTAGCCAGGATCGTGCCGCGCGGACCGGCATGTGCATGGAATTTTGGCCCGGCACATGCCTCTCATGGCACGTGATTAAAAGTGTCGGTCCAGCCTTCGACCTGCCATGGAACAAGGCCGATCTAAACGCCAGGCCTTAAGACAACCCTTTTATTTGTGGGCCGGCATGACCCGACATGGCATGCGCCCGTCCGGCTTGTAACTAGTTATTTTTCTATATTTTTTATTTTTTTGCATTTCTTAACTTTTGGAGATTTTTCCCTATATTATTTTTGAATTTTTTAGATTCTTCTGTAGTTTTTACTACTGTCTCTGTTTCTTTTTAGTCTATATATAAGATTTGTCTTAAGTAAAACGTAGTGAAGTTTGACTAAGATTATAGGGAAAAATATCAACATTCACAATATAAAATCAATATCATTAGATGCATCATTGAATTAATTTTCATATTATATATCTCCAGTATTATAGATGTTGATAATTTTGTATATAAATTAAAGTTTATGAAGTTTGACTTAAGAAAAATCTTATATGCAAAGTAAAAAAGAAACGGAGGGAATACTTTTTTAGATTTTTTTTTGTTCAAACATAAACCTGAAAAGCTAAAAATGACGAAGGCCATTTTTTTTTTGAGTAACACAACGAGGGCCAGCTGTGCAGCCGTGCCGGCCCGGGCTTTATAACTGGTGCGCCTGGCCCAATCCCCGTGGCCAGGCCTTCGGGCCGCACGACCCTTTTACATGAGCCGTGCCATGCCAGGCCCTTTTACAGGCGGCCCGGCCCACGTGACCCTTTTACACCACCTGCTTCATTCGCTCAAAAAGAAAAGAAAAAACACCACCCGCTTCAACGCCGTCAAATCGACTTCCGCCCACAATCCCTAAAAAGAACTTGCGCCCACCAAATCACGCGTTCCCCACTCCGTTCCCCTCATGTCCAGCGCCGGCGACCCCGCCGGTGCGGCGGCCGCGGCGGCGCCAAACCCGTCGGTGCGCGCCCCCAGGCTGCCCCGCTGGACGCGGCAGGAGATACTGGTGCTCATCGAGGGCAAGCGCATGGTTGAAGTCCGCGGCGGCGCGCGCGGCGGGAGGGGGCGCCTGGCGGCGGCGGCGGCCGGGGCAACCGGGGAAGGGGCGGCGGCGGCGCTGGAGCCCAAGTGGGCCGCGGTCGCGGAGTACTGCCGGCGGCATGGCGTGGAGAGGGGGGCCGTGCAGTGCCGGAAGCGGTGGAGCAACCTCGCTGGGGACTGGAAGAAGATAAAGGAGTGGGAGCGGGCGGCCGCCGGCGCGCGGGAGCCCTCGTTCTGGGCCATGCGCAACGACGCGAGGCGGGAGCGCCGGCTCCCTGGGTTCTTCGACCGCGAGGTGTACGGCATACTCGAAGGTCGAGGTCGGGGAGTCGTCGCCGGCAGCAGCTCCGGCGGTGATGCCGCCATGGAGGAAGTAGGGGTGGTGCGCATGGAGGAGGATGGTGAGGAGGAGGAGACGGGGGAGGAGGAGGAGGAGAGAGGGAAGGGGAAGGAGGTGGCAGTGGCAGTGGAGACCGTGTTTGACAGTGGCCGGCCCGCCGGGGAGGAGGTCCTCTTCTCGGAGGACGAAGAGGAGGAAGATGCTGAGACGCCAGAGGCGACGCCGGCACCACCGCCGGCGGTCATCGCCTTGCCGATTTCGGAGAATTCGGAGGCATCAAGGCAACAGAGCGCACAGCAAGGCACAACAAAAGGCGGGCAAGGAGGGCATCAAGGCAGCACCAAGACAGCAGGCTCACCGACACTGCAGCAGAGCGGGCAGAAGAGACGGCGAACCGGCGACGACGGTGAGCCCAGAGCAGAAGGCATGGCAGACAAGCTGCTGGAGATCCTAGAGCGGAACAGCCAGCTCGTGGCGGCGCAGCTGGAGGCGCAGAACCTGAACTCGGAGCGAGACCGGGAGGAGAGGAGAGAGCAGGCCAACAGCCTCGCCGTCGTGCTCGGCAGGCTCGCCGATGCTCTTGGCAGGATCGCCGATAAGCTCTAGCTACCTGGACTGGAGCTGCATGCCTGGACAGAAGAAGTTGGGTGTACAGATTGGTATAGGAGGATGATTACTCTCCTGGCATTTGATTCCTTTTTCTCTTTGTGATGAACTTGTTCCGGAATTCGGTCCGGAAGGGTGGGGGATTTATCATGTACTGTATGTAGGGTAATATAAGGTTATATATAATATATATACTGTCATTCAGGTGATCTGATTCTGAACTAGAGAGATCTTGATTGTGTATTGCGTCTTGTGCTGAAATGGAAATATGTATCTTTTGCTGAGTACAAAAATTGTTTCTAAGCTTATTTGCCCTGTCACAAGTGTGTGGGATATCATCAACCCAAAATGTTTCCTATGCAATAGGGATTTCGAAGACTTCGGGCATCTGTTTTTTCAAGTGCAAATTAGTGAAGCAAGTGTGGAGAGAATGTGGATTGGAAGAACAAAGGGTGATCCTTAGCTCCAAAGTAAATTAATGCTAGAGGTATGATGGAATGCAAGGAATCTGCAGCATGAAGGAGGACAGAATTTGCATTATAGTGTTGTTGATGTGGACATGGTGGAATGAACTCGACAAAATCCAGAGAAGGGGAAAACGCAAAAATTTCTGGAGAAGTAGCGTGGATGACGATCAAACACCAGACAGCGGAGTTCCTGGAAATATCAGTTCCAGGCTGCGGGTGAAGCACTTGCGATCGCCAGCGAGTCGGGAATGGGCAAGGTGCTCCTGGAAACTGGTGATATGGAGTTGAAGCAGGGTATGGAAGCTGAGAGCTCTAGTTCGTCGCCCCTGTGTGCGATTTTTCAAGACGTGAAGGCTTTTGCTACACTTCATTTTCTGAATTTCAAAAGTCTTGTACTGCCCAAGAACATGTAATGATATTGCTCATGACCTTTCAGGTTTCAGCAATGGTTTCCATATGCCTGATGTAACGGCTCTGTGCCTGATGTAATGTCTTTATTGAAGAGCAATTTAGCTCTTTGATGTAATCTCTTTATTGGAGAGCAATTTAGCTCTTTCTATTAGTTGTTTACATGCTTAGGCATTAAAAAAACATCAGCCAACCAAATTGGCCATTTGGAGCTACAAGGCCACAGAAATTACTTGGAACTTGCAAGACAGTATCCATCAATCAATATCAGTACTCCACACGCTACTCCATATATAACTAACCAAATTTCCGGTTCGACGACAACTTGTACAAGAGCTTACAGTAAAAATAGTGCTACAAACATTACAGAGGCACACCATAAAGGCTTCAAGTCCAGTTACAGCAGCACTCAACAACTCAACACAGGATTACAAACCGCATAGGTACAGCTACTCCGTCAGGTGAAGAAAAATGGTAAAGAACAACAGATCGGATCAGAATCCCCGCAAGGCATGTGAACCGAGCATCTATCTACATATCACAAGGTGAGGTGAGCCGAGCTGAGCCTCACGAGGTTGGCATCAATGTGGCACCAACCAGAGGGCTCCGAAATAGACGACTGGAGTGAGGCCGAACTGGTTCAGGCATGAGGCGGCGCTCTGGATAAGCCATGGTGACTTTCAGGTGGTGGCGGTGGTGTTGGGGGTGTGGGCAGCTCCGGCCTGCTGTAGAACACCGTCGTGATGAACCCGGTGGCAGGGGAGCCCACGGACGACCGCACCCAACCGTTCGGTCCTTTGTCCAGATAGCAGTCCGTTATGTCATGCAGGGTGATTGCTGGGTCCACTTTCTTGCCAGCGCACATCAACTCCACCTGCAAGCACACCATAGGTCGATACATATGAAAAATATTGAAAGCTATCACTTGCTAGGAGGTTTTGATGAGCCGAGACAATGCTTCTCTTATTCTATACATGTAAAGCGGTGGCATGCACTCTGTTGCTGCATGCCCAAATGGGATTTATGATTACGCCCAAAAGAGGCAAAAGGATGTCCGACACAAATTCGGACTGCAAGCTGGGAACAATAATTTGAGTTTTTTCTCAGGTCTAGCTTATCACTGACACTGGGAGAAGGGAAAACATACCTCAGCTTCACTTGAAAGATTGAGTTTCTGCACAAGGTACTTTTGTATGAAGGAAGCAGGCAATTCAACATCCCTAGGTCAATGTGATAAAGGCGCAAGTTAGCACAAACTTAACATATTGTGTTTGTACATGAAACAGTAGCCTGGATAACTCACTTGATCCTCAAAAAATTTGTAGGTAGCTGTGGTAAAGGAGGTTGTCCCTTCCTGAAACAAATGAAAACACCAAAAGCATGATTTCTGTGTTTCCTTCAAAACGTACAATAAACGTCATAAGAGAAGTCTAGTGCTTCTTACTGGTCAAAAGCAGCCACTAGATAGAACCATAATGCTCGCAGTCTTCTCTTTTTCCTAGGTTGTTTTGCCTTGAATATTTTCTTTTTCCCCTTCAGAGGGAACACTTTCTTGCTTCCAGTCTTCTTCACTAGATTCTCCTTTCTTGTCGGGTATTCCTTAGACTCCAACAAGCGTTTCAAGAGGCTAGCCTTTGCTTCATTGGAAGGAGCACCATGCTCTGGATCACCAGACATGATTCCAGTTCTATTGTCCTCTTCGGAACCTGATTTGAGAGATTTTTTACTTTTACCAACTCTAATATGAGAGGCCAAAGGTTTCCATCCTCCAACTTTCTTTGTTGCATCTTTACTGCCCTGCAAGGTAGAATACTGCATATAAATCATGTAAAGCATGAAAAGAATAATTAACCATATATGACTTATATATTCAAAAAGAGTGAAACCCAAACAAAAATAGACCAATACATACATTGCAGGGTCTGAAGGGTGTGGACAATACTTCCCTTACAAACAGTTATAGCATTTGATGCATGCATAAATGACATTAAGTTTCCAACACAAATTTAACGGCATTGTGCATCATATGTGTATAGAAAACTAATAAGAGTTCAAGACGAACACAAAGACCGTGTTGTGCATCTATCCTAATGTCACCAACCGATACGTACGTGTGTACACACCGTAAATCTCACCAAGGTTGATTGAAAAGAGTCAACTAAATCGATGTTAGTATGATCCCTTACACAGTCGATGTTGATGCTACTCAATAACGACCTATATGATTAAACAAGAAAACCTCAGATGCACATAAACACTTCAGGTACCAAACAAACAAAGGATCAAAGGGCCTCATGTTCTATTCATTTAGCATACCAGAAATGCAATGTATAAAGAAGTGCCCAGAACCAAGATGTGCCCAAGAGAATAAAGTCAACCGACATGTTTTAGCCCCAAAGTAGTCACATAGTGCTGCTACGAAATTACAGCCTTCAGATTAAAACAAAAGCTACATACCAAAGACAAGCTGCGTAAGCACGAAGCTTTTGTTCTCCTCTTTGTAAGGCATTTCTGTATAGACACCCGAGGACCATGGACTGTCAGTGAAGATAGAGATCGTTCTTTTCTCTTGACAGGTGATTCGACCGGTGATATGGCTTCTTGGTCCACAACCTTCCGTCTTTTAGAAGGAAATATCTTTGACCTCACATATTGTAGGCTGTGATCAACTCTGAACAGAAAATTGATTGACATGAACCATAAGCTTAAGTTGTTTATTAAAAAACAGACAATAACGTCTGCTTGTGATATGTAGGTTGAGACAAACCTGAGTTTCTCCTCTGGAGCACAGCCTAAATCAATGTTGCAAGTAGGGCAGTAGCAGATCTCCTTATCGATGAACTCCTTAGATATGCACTTTCTGCAAACTGATCAAAGGTATAAATCAATGGCTGAAGCACAAAAATGGAAGAACCAATTAAGATTGTACAGATAATTTCTGAAGGGCTGTTTTTTACAGTAACCTTAAAAGGCTCAAACACACAGAAATCTAAGAAGAATAGCTGAAAATGCTCACTCCTTTCCAAAGATAGATGACGAACTGCTTTGCAATCACCAATACGCAACTTTAACCATTATTTTTTAGGGAAATACAAGTAATATATTACAAAAAAGTTATTATTGTGAAACTAATTTTCATGACAATCAAATGGTCTCGTCTACACCTAACCAGCCTAAATAATTTTTCCTGACAACTAATGAAGCTGAAGATGCCATAGAGGATCCACCAATCACAATCTGTCTACATTTCCAGTAACTTTCTTTACAGTTAGCTGGTGACCTCACTGTCTCCTTGTTTTTTTATTAAAGATAATACTCACACGAACAATTTTCCTATGACGCAGTACTGTAAAATTCTATGGGAGATAAAAGTCTTTATCATCCACTCCATTGACCGCCACCAAAATGCTTCCATTTTGTCCTAATCACAATTAAAAAATTATATGACAGAGAAAAGTACGCATTTCAAACCTAAACAGGTTTATTTAATGAAATGTACCTAATGACCTCAGTTTGTTCGCTGAAAATTTTAACCCTTCCCGGTGCCCCGACAGGCTCATGACCAACCAAAACAAAATAGCACCTAAGCCTCCTATAACGACAAATCCCTAACAAGCATTCAAGTAACTATTAAGCCTGAAACAATGTCAGCACCAACATGGCCCTGACACCGTTGATCACCAAGACAGATGAGAAGGGCTGCCATGGCAGCGAAACAGAAGCAAGGTGTCTGGAGAGGCCGGAGACGTATGCGGATGGAAGTGGCTGACAGTGGGACCGGGTGCAAGGGGTCAGCGCCTGACAAAGGGGCCCAGGCAGAGGGTTAGGTGAGCAGCGTGCATGTGTGAGCTGGTGTCGAGCTGGGGTGAGTTGTAGCGGTATTGATATAAACAGTGGGAATCTCTCTGTAGTGGTATCGAAGAAATGAAATAGAATCTATTTTCTCCCTGGTCTCTCTTCTTCTTCCTCCCCAAGCTATCTTCTCCCTCACCTGACCGCTATTTACCAGATCTCAACGATCCATGGCTATCACAGTTGGTATTCAGAGCTTCATTCGGTCAGTGCGCGCTTCCATATTCTCTTGATTGTGTGCTAAAATCCTGCAGAAGGTTGTGGATCGCCCTCGGGCTTGATCTATGTAATTCCCGAAGCGGGTTCACCGATTCGGGGCGGGGATCGCGACGGCGCCGTCCAAGCCAAGTGCTCAGGCAAGGCAAGTGTTGTCCTCCATGGAAGCATTTGAGGAGAGGTTGATGAAGGAGCTGGAGTCGCTCAAGTTCGTCAGGGACAATATGGAGGGGATCGACGCGATCTCGGCTAGGCTGGACGTTCTGGATAGGCGGATGGAAGAGCAAACAGGGCGCATCGACGCGGTGCAGGCTAAGGTAGATCTCACCATGAACTCCCTGGCGGACGTAAGGCAGGACCAAATGGCTGCGGCAAGGGTGGCCAAGTCGGCCGCAATTCCAAGCTCGCCAGGGGCTACAGGGCAGGAAGGGATCATTCAATCGCCACCACCTCGTCCCCCTCTTCCACCCTTACAGATTCCTCGGCCGGCTACATTTCAGTATCAGCCCGACATGGCTCGAGGAGAAGATATGCAGTTGTCTGCTCGCCGAAGCTGGATGCCCAAGATGAATTTCCCCAAATTTGATGGTACGGACATGCGAATCTGGCTGGATGGTTGTGATGCTTACTTTGCCCTGTATGATATTCCAGAGAATTTCAAAGTCACTTCAGCAACTCTGCATTTGGAGCGTGATGCAGCTCACTGGTATCATGCATTCAAACTGTCAGTCAGATGGGTGTATTGGGTGAGTTTCAGAGAGGCTGTGCTCGCAGAATTTGATGTGAATGTGCATAGAGAAACAATGAGGACCCTGCTTCTTCTGAAACAGAAGGGAACTGTTGAGGAGTGCAAAAGGGAGTTACTGCAATTAGTGTATCAGGTCAAGCTATATAAGCCAGCAGTTAGTGACACATTTTTGGTAACCAGATTTATGTTAGGGCTTAAGGAGGAGCTCAAGGGAGCTGTAGAGATACAATTTCCCATCACCATAGCTGCTGCAGCAGCTTTTGCAATGGTGCAGGAAGCCACATTGGCTAGACAAAAAAACAGCAAATTTCAGTCTAAAGCAACCTTCAGCAAACCAGGGAACAGAATAAGCACTGGGTCTGGAGAATTGTGGAAGGCAAGGCAGTTGAAGGAGTACAGAAGGGCAAATGGGTTAAGTTTTGGTTGTGGAGAAAATTTTGCTCCAGGGCATGTTTGTGTGCAGAAGCCAGCTGGTCCAGCCTAAGCTATGGCCATCACCACAGATCAACAAGACAATGCACAGATATCTGATAACATATTGGATGCTCTAGCAGTGCAAGAAGCCATTGAGGAGGAACTGTTGCTGTTTGTTAATGCCCTGTCAGGAGCTGAGCACCCAAAAACAATCAGATTCAGAGCTCTAGTGGGTAAAAGTTGTGCTGTCCTGTTAGATTCTGGCAGTACACATAGTTTTATTGATGCAGCTGTTGTGCCTAGAATAGCAGCAGAGACCAAACAGTTACCCACTCCTTTAACTGTCAAGGTGGCTAATGGGGAAACTCTTGCATGTTCATCTGAAGTTCCTGCTCTAACTTGGTGGTTACAGGGCAATACCTTTACTTATGCTGCTAAAGTGGTGGAGCTGGGAGGCTATGACATTATTTTGGGCATGGATTGGTCGGAACAATGGGGTCCCATGACCTGCCATTGGAAGGAAAAGTGGATTGAGTTTCAGTGCCAAGAAAAGATGGTCAAACTGCAGGGAATTCAAACTAACCAACAGTCTGAACTGAAGGAAATGTCTATGGATCAGGTTGTCAAATGTTACAAAGGGAATGACATATGGGCCACTGCTATTTTATTTCCACAAGACAAGACCCAACCAGAAGAGCCTCCTGCAGAAGTACAGCAACTGCTGCAATCCTTCTCTAATGTGTTCCAAGAACCAACAGGCCTGCCTCCTGTCAGAGCCCTAGACCATACCATCCACCTTATTCCAGGAGCCACTCCAGTAAATTGTAGACCTTACAGATACTCTCCTCTGCAAAAGGATGAGACTGAGAAGCAAGTGAGCAAAATGCTAGCTGAAGGGTTGATCGCACCAAGCATGGGTCCCTTTGCTATCACAAACAAGTTGCCTACAGCCTGCTGGCAAACCATAATTCATCTGATTTCACTTGGATCACTGACCATGCTCAGAATCTCACTGTCCTTCGAGCACCCAATCACTCATGTTATCTCCTGAATGGGCGAAACACTCGCGAAAAGCATGAGCCGCAAACCCATACTTGCGGTCCTGGGGAATTGGTAGAAGTTAGCCTCTCCGAGACAAGCTAACAGAGCATGTATATACTGAAGCTACCACCTTTCCACATCAGACATTCAGACGAGCATACCTGCTGCATATATAACCTCTATAACCCATACAACGAAGCAAATGGCAACGAAAACGCCAATTCTCTGACGAGACAGCCAACGCATCCACCTTCCACGCGCAGCACCCAGAACAGCACACAAATCGCAGCGCGTGGGAAAGTATGGACGCACGCCGCCACCTTTCCACGCATCGCCTCGGACGCGCCGGGGCCAGGGGTCACCGCGGCGGGCGCAGATTTGGCGCGCGGAACGGCCGGAGCAAGCGGCCGCCTTCCACGCTATAATTCGGCCACATCGCGCTACGGTCGCAAGCGAGAGAGCAAGAAAAAAACCGTGGAGCGGGGAGGGAGCGGGAGCGGTGGGGGGAACTCACAGGTGTGGAGGCACTCGGTGATGGTGGCGGCGTCGCGGAGCAGGCGGCGGCAGAGGGGGCAGGTCAGGCACGCCACCAGGGCCGCGCGCTTCACCATCACGACGCCCGCGCCCCCGCCCCCGACCCCGCCGTCTCCTCCCGCCCCTCCGCCGGACGGCGCGGGGCACGCCAGCACGGCGTTCTGCATGCCGGCCGGCGAGGGCCTCCCTTCTCCCCGGAGCGGACCGGACGCGAGCACGACCGGACGGAACCCCCCTCGGTCGCTCCCTCGTCCCTCCTCTGCGACAGCGACAGTGACGGCCGCTGTGTCGAATGTCGATCGATCCCAGGCGACGTGTCGGCCGAGGTCTAGGTCGCCGTGGACCCAGCCCACTCGCTCCCGCCCTGGCCCGAGCCCACCAGCCCATCCACCGCCCCACCGCCGGCCCGGCCCATGAGCCCGCAGTCATCGAGCCTTAACCACTCGCGTGGCGTGAATGCTTCACGTGGAGCACACTAATCCACACTCCCAGATCTGGAAGCCTCGGTGACCGCACGCCTCCCACCCACCCACGCGCCGCCCCGCCGCGCCGGAGCGCCGCCATGGAGGAGAGCGAGACCCAGCGCTGGGCGTCGCTGATGCCGGAGCTCGTCGACCGCATCGCCAACCTGCTTCTCGACGCCGCCGACGTCGACTGCTACATGACCCTCCGCGCCGTCTGCCACAGCTGGCGCGCGGCGACCGCCGACCCGGGGGGCACGCTGGACCCGCGCTTCCGGCCGCGCGGCTGGGTCATGCTCGACTACCCGTCCCACGGCGTCGACGCGCGCCTCCTCGTCAACACCGCCACGGGCCGCTTCCACGGCCGGCGCATGCCCATCCTCCGCGCCTACTTCGTCGTCTCCGTCACCGCCGACGGGCTGCTCGTGCTGGCCGCCAGGGACCCGCCCCACGCCGCCTGCGTGCTCCACCCCTTCACCGGCCACGTGGTCCGCTTCGCAGCCCGCATGCGCGCCCACGTGCTCGCCGCCGCCGTCTCCGGCTCGTCCCCGCCCTACCTCGTCCTCTACTGCCAGGACACCATGAAGCTCTACCGGGCCAGCCCCGACAGCAAGGAGTTCATCAGGTACAAGAAGAGGTACGCGTACCCTCTGGTCAGGAAGGCCGTCCAGGGCCTCGTCGCCGTCGACGGCCACCAGGGGCATCTGCCGCCGCTCCCGGCCGCGCTGGTCGCCAAGATCGCCGATCTGATGAGCCCTTTCAACGACGTGCCCGCCGACGTGCCCGCCGAGGAGATCGACACCGCCTCCTGGAAGCGCTGCTTCGTGGTGGAGTCCGCCGGGGAAACGCTGGTCGTCTTCAAGCTGGAGAGCCGCGTGGAGGTCTTCAAGATGGACATGGCCGCAAGCACGCTCGAGCGCATCAAGAGCATCGGCAGCCGCGCCATCTTCGCCGGCGGCTGTCACAGGTGCGTCTGCCTCGACGCCGACAAGTTCCCGTCCATCGAAGCCAACTGCGTATACTTCACGGACCGTCTGGGCTCGGAGTCCACCGACGTGTACCAGCTGAGCGACGGGGAGCAGTGTGAGAGCGTGGTGATGAGCGCTGCAACCGGAGACGCGCCGTCCGTGAACCTGAACCTGCCGGCCTTCCTGTGCCATCCTATGACCGCGCACCCGTTCACCATCATCCAGCTGCTCTCCATCTACACTTTCAACATGCAGTCTGGTCAGGTGACCCAGGTCGTGGAGGAGGAAGACCGTATCCTTGAGAAGCTCCGGACTGGTGAAATGTCCTTCTCTGACCTTCTCCGGTCCTGTCAAGCGGATTCCGATGCCGACGATTGAGCCAAGATTGATTCAGCATAGATACCGACGAAGATCGTATTTTGTCAAGCTTCATATGGTTAATCCATTGCAGTGTGTGTACTTTTGGTTTCACTGTCGTGGTTTCTTGAATGTTCTGTTGATGAGCCTTAAAACGTGTATCAATGCAATGCACCGTCTCTTTTACTTATGCAAGCTTTCTCGTGGTAATTCAATCTGGTGACTTGGCGATACAAGTGTATATCATGTTCATGCCAGTTTTGGGAGGAGATAAAGCTTACTTATTGAAGTGGTAATTAACTTGTTTTCAGTCTTTCTTTTCATTATCTGTTTGTGCTTACGTAGCCTCGGTCTTCCTCTATTGTTTCCCTAAATCTCTATCATGCTCTCTCTACCTTTCTTTCCTGAGGAGTGCTATACATTTGACGAATTGTCTTCCGATATTGCTCGCACGACTGTGAGCCATGCATCACCCTTTTATTAGAGCATCTCCAACAGCTGCGCTACATGCCGCGCCCCGTTCGCCTGGTTTTGCGCGGCCGTCAGCGCTGGCTCCAACAACCGCGCTAAAATGCAGCGCGCAAAAAATTTCGTCGAACACGTTGTGCGCGTCGGCCGCCGGCTCAACGAGTGAGCTCGTCGGCGCTTCGGTAGCCGCCGCGCCCGTCACACGCCCTGCAAGCTTCTTCCTCCTCGCCTTCGAGGTGCCGGAGCCGTCCGCCGCCTTGTTCTTTTTCGCCGATGCCTTGCCCTTCTTCGGTCGCGCCGCATTGGGGAGCTTCGAGGGGGGCGCCGCGGCTCGGGCCGGCGCCGGCGTGACGCCACCCGCTACCGAGGTCATCCGCGGCGGCATGAAGAGGCCGCGCGCGAGGCCGGTGGTCGGAGGAGCTCCGGCGAAGGCGAGGCCAACGCCCCCCCTCCCCCCCCCCCCCCGCGCGCGCGCTAGGGTTTGCGGCGGCGGTAGTGACGGCGGTGGACGGGTCGCGGCTATAGGATGGGGTGAGCGGGGTGCTGGCGCGTGCGTCCATGGGGTGCAGTTCGCCAGCGGCGGCGCGCACGCGGCGTAGGAGGCGGAGAGGAGAGAGTGCGGCGCGAGCGCTCGAGTGTGCCGCGCGCGAAAGCGGGCGCTCCAAATACACCGCGCGAGATAGCGAATCGACAGCGCGCCCAACTCCTTATACCGCGCGCGCGGTTATTGCGCGCCCGCTGGAGACACCCGGCGGGTTGCGCGCGCTAAAATGGCCAAATTTGCGGCGCAGAGCTTGTTTAGCGCGGCTGTTGGAGATGCTCTCAGACGTGGGACACAGATCTGACGATGCAATGGGAGTGTCGGATGGAAATCGGACAGGAAATGTCGTACCTGAAGCTTCTTCTTTCTTTTCTCTATCTTTGTCTACTGTCTTGTTTCCTGAGAAAATACCTTTTGCATTCATTAGTGCTTATTCACTTGTTCAAAATCTATTGTCAAACTACCAACATTTTCCTGACAGCATCCACTTACTGTAGCTGACATTTCTTCCCGCAAAAAAAAACGCTGACATTTCTTAGGATCTTTGTTGATTTATAAGTAGGTCATGCTCAATATTGTCTTGCCGCAACACACCATGATATTCAATGATGACCAAAAATGCTTAGAGAATACTCCCTCTATCCCAAAATGTAAGATCAATTTTGGATGGTGTCAAAAAATTTAGGACGGAGGGAGTACATTTGAATAGCCAATGGTCCCGGTTTCACAGAGTAAATAGCATAAGGCTACTACTTTACGGGCTAGGGTTTCAAAAAACTACCAAATTTGTTTTTTCTCTGATAACTACCAAATCGGGGGTCGGCTGTTTCAAAAAACCCAAATCATCGAGTTCTTACCAGTTGATCACAATTATGACAATTAGGTCCCAAGATAGTCGTTTGTTTGACCGTCACTTTGACTGTTAACTTACATGTGGGTCACGTACGTCAGCTTCCTCTTCCTCTCCTTTCCTTTCCTCTCCTCCTGTCTCCTCTGACCTCTTCCGAGCCAGCAGTCAGCGACCCTCTCCCCTCCGAGCTGGCCATCCTTTCCTCCCTCCCAAGCCAGCAACAACCCTTCCCTCCCCTCCCTAACCTCTCCATGGTTGTGGTCGGAGCTCGCTGGAGATCGCCAGAGCTCTTGGTGTTAGATGTGCCGCCGAGGAGGCATACCAGAGGCCGGCCTGGACCGCGACGGGGGTCCCCGCTTCGCGCCGCCTAGAGACTCCGCCATGCGCCACGGGGCTCTGGCCCGGGTCGCCGCGCCTCCTCCCGCTCCTCGACGTCGTCGCGGGCTCCGGCGTGGCCCTGGACCTGCAGGACATGCTCCGGCGCTTCTACTTCGACAACGTCTGCGGCGTGGCATTCGGCGTCGAGAGCTCCACTCTGCTCAAGCTCGAGGCAGGGGATTGCGGCAGTCGGAGGCACGAGGCATTCTTCGTGGCGTTCGACGACGTCGTCGAGATCTCCTTCGCGCGGCGGGTGGAGTGCGGCGGTCGGCGGTGACCTTGCCGGCGATGGCGGAGGGCTGCTGGCCGACGACCGTCACGACGGCTGCTGGCGCACGGCTGCTACCTCTTGAGCACTGCGTTGGTTTCCCTTGAAGAGGAAAGGGTGATGCAACAAAGTAGCGTAAATATTTCCCTCAGTTTTTGAGAACCAAGGTATCAATCCAGTAGGAGGCCACGCACGAGTCCCTCGCACCTACACAAACAAATAAATCCTCGCAACCAACGCAATAAAGGGGTTGTCAATCCCTTCACGGTCACTTACGAGAGTGAGATCTGATAGAAATGATAAGATAATATTTTTGGTATTTTTATGATAAAGATGCAAAGTAAAGAACGCAAAAATAAAAACGGCGCCAGAAATAGCTTGTTGTCGGGAGATTAATATGATGGAAAATAGACCCAAGGGCCATAGGTTTCACTAGAGGCTTCTCTCGAGAGCATAAGTATTACCGTGGGTGAACAAATTATTGTTGAGCAATTGACAGAATTGAGCATAGTTATGAGAATATCTAGGTATGATCATATATATAGGCATCACGTCCGAGACAAGTAGACCGACTCCTGCCTGCATCTACTACTATTACTCCACACATCGACCGCTATCCAGCATGCATCTAGAGTATTAAGTTCAAAAGAACAGAGTAACGCTTTAAGTAAGATGACATGATGTAGAGGGATAAATTCATGCAATATGATATAAACCCCATCTTGTTATCCTCGATGGCAACAATACAATACGTGCCTTGCTGCCCCTACTGTCACTGGGAAAGGACACCGCAAGATTGAACCCAAAGGTAAGCACTTCTCCCATTGCAAGAAAGATCAATCTAGTAGGCCAAACCAAACTGATAATTCGAAGAGACTTGCAAAGATAACCAATCATACATAAAAGAATTCAGAAAAGATTCAAATATTTTTCATAGATAAACTTGATCATAAACCCACAATTCATCGGTCTCAACAAACACACCGCAAAAGAAGATTACATCGAATAGATCTCCACAAGAGAGGGGGAGAACATTGTATTGAGATCCAAAAGGAGAGAACAAGCCATCTAGCTAATAACTATGGACCCGAAGGTCTGAGGTAAACTACTCACACATCATCGGAGAGGCTATGGTGTTGATGTAGAAGCCCTCCGTGATCAATGCCCCCTCCGGTGGAGCTCCGGAAAAGGACCCAAGATGGGATCTCATGGGTACAGAAGGTTGCGGCGGTGGAATCAGGTTTTTGGCTCCGTATCTGGTAGTTTGGGGGTACGTAGGTATATATCACTACAAAAAAATACACTTCCGTGATGATACGTGTTTGTCACAGTAGGTCGCATTTTTTGCCATGCATGTACATCCATGACAAATTTATGACAGAATCAAGATAGTCATACCTGTCCTGTCGTAGAAGTGTTCCATGACATTACCAAAATTATCATCACGGAAGTGTCCATTTCCATGACGATAAATCGCGCGTCACAGAAGTGCTTTCGTCAAGGGTGACCGACATGTGGCATCCACCGTAACGGAACGCCGTTAAGCTATCGGGTCGGGTTTTGGATCCGATAACCCGTTAACAGCCCCGACCAATGGGGATTTTCCACGTGTAAAATCATCATTGGCTGGAGGAGACATGTGTCAGGTCCGCGTTGGCACAGGCGTCACTCATCCAATGGGCGAGACGCGCCTATGATATGTTGACACGTGGACCGGCCCATCAAGTTTAAATGGGTCGGCGCAACTAAAGGCCCACAAGATTTTGCGGACCATAATGGGCCGGCCCAGCTAAAGGCCCGTGAGATTTTGCGGACCATAATGGGCTGGCCCAGCTAAAGGCCCACAAGATTTTGCGGGCCATAATGGGCCGGCCCAGGTAAAGGCCCACAAGATTTTTGTGTGCCATAATGGGCCGGCCCAGGTAAAGGCCCACAAGATTCTTGCGGATCATAATGGGCCAGCCCAGCTAAAGGCCCACGAGATTTCACCGACATTAATGGGCCGGCCCAGCTGTAGGCCCACAAGATTTTGAGGACCCTAGTAGGCCGGCCCATTAAATGGCTGCCATGTTTTGGGCCAAATGCCGGCCCATATTTGATCCGGTCCATTAATGACTTGCCACGCTCCGGGCCTAATAGTGGCCCATATGAGATCCGGCCCGTTAAAAGCCTACCACGTTGTGGGCCAAATTATGGCCCAAATCAGGTCCGGCCCTTTAAGAGGCTTTGGGCTCAAATATGGCCCATATCAGATTCGGCCCGTCAACTGGACACTATGCTTTTGGGCCCACTTGCTAAAGGCCCACTTAGTAATTCGGCCTGATATTAGTTTTGGCCTGTTAAGGGCCCGTTTAACATTTCGGCCCTATATTAATTTCGGCCTGTTAAAAGCCCGTCATATAGTTGGGCCTAACTACGGCCCGGTTTGCATCCGGCCTGCTCGCAGCCAATATCTGATTGGGCCAAACAAGGACCGAGACAATTTTGGCCTGTTAAAAGCCCGTGATTTGATTCGCACAATCATGGGCCGGGGTTCATTTCGGGCTGCTGCCGGCCCGTGAGCTGTTCGGCACGTTTCAGGCCCAACCTACATCGTGATTGCATGACGGCCCGATTATGTACCGTAATTTTACGGTTTGGCCGGTTTACTGCAAAGACAGGATATATATACAGTAAAATAACTACAACATCGTGAATAAGAATAAACCTAGACTATACAATAAAGAAATTACGGCATATTACATCCACTGGGCATCAAAGTTCGCCACTATGATAATAAAGCACAAGCAGACAGCAGATTACATACACTGGGCATCAAAGATCGCCACCAGTGCAAATAAACACGCCGACAAAAAAATATACAAAACCGACAGCACTTCAATAGAGTTCAAGAAAGGTTAGCCCTGCTGGGGAGCTGCAGCGCAAGCAGCTGAGCAAGATGATGAGACTGCGCTTGTTCAACACTTATATCTTCCTCACTCTGAAAGATAAACAAGCAGACAGATGACAGGTTTTGCACATAAAAGTATCAGTGCTGACAATTCATCACATTTCTTACTGACGAATAAAGTGACACAGTTTAAAATTGCATTAACACAATATGGTATTGTTCAGGTCAAGACATGGCAGAAAATGACATTGTGAAGGAGTTGGCAGCTTCACGACACCACTGGATTACAGATCAAGAACTCATAAGTATCAATGGTTAGTGTGTTGTCAATTTATACCATTTCAGATTGGCAAATAAAGAGACGGTTTAAATAATAGTAGAATGATATGACATTGTTCATAGTTAAGACATTGCAGAATATGACATTGTGCTGTAGTGGATAGGTTCACCATACCACTGGATTACGGATGAAGAACAGAAGCATACATGCAGTGCAAAAGAAGATCACTTGCTCTGTATAGTTTAATTTACATGGTATGAAGAAGAAACTTGGTTGTACAACTGAAAACTTAAATTGAGAAAGGACAAACTTTTGTTTATGAACTACATAATAAACTTTAAACAAGCAATTTGATGCAAACACCAAAAATAAACAGCTGTTGCAGTCATGCCTAACCAAATATATACAACAAAGTTTGAAGGCTTGAGATGGACAAACTTACATTACTGGTGAAGACAGGCTCTATAAAGGCCTTGTCCATGCTGATGGGGGGGCAATTCAAGAAGTTTACCACAGAATCTTCTTCAAAAGCATTGCCTTTATTCTATATTTTATTAAGAGTAAATATAGATGTGATAATATACGAAAAAATGGAGAATATTTAAGATAAGATGAAGAGTGATGCTACATAACCAAGTAGCTATAAATGTAAGTGCAGCGATACATGCAAAAGGTATAGCCAAGAGCAATGCACAACTAAACTTCTTCAGTACCAACCTTATGGTAAGAGTAAATATAGATCTGATGTGTAGAAAATGGAGGGCAAAGGAAAATAAGCTGCAGAGTGATGGTACATGAACAACTACCTGTCATTATAAGTACACTGATAAAGGACAACATGTACTTACAAGAACAACGCAGAGCTAAAAAAACATTGGCATTGGATATATTCTACACTAATGTAACCATTCATACAGATCAGATAATTTGGAGCGAACAATTGATAAGAAAGCTATCATGCATACTGCTGTCACATAATGAACCAGGTATGTATGCAAGTACAGTGATACAGGACAACAGGTACTAACAAGAGCAAAGCAGCGGCCAGCATATTTGCGATATCCTGTTGTTCTTGTCAAACCGGAATTCTTCTTCGAGCAGATTTCTTGCAAAAAAGATCCGTAAGGCACATGCGGAAAAGTAGAAGTTCAAATTGTTATGTGATTTCATAGACAGTACCTCATCCTGGGAACGAGACCAGTGCATAACAAGGTTTTTCCATTCAATGTCTTCTAAATTTAGCACAGGAGACTTCACCGGAAATTCGTTTATAGACTTGCCATCAAAGTGTGATTTCCTCAGGTAACACCGATACTGCTGCAATGCTTCCTTGAAAAGCACAAGCAAGCTTTGCTCGTCATGACTATCCAGATTGACCCTCGCCTAGTTACAACAATGTAATGTAAATCATTGATGTGTTCAATCAGCAGAAAACAGGAAAATAATAACCATGAATAATAGCACTTACACGTAAGTTGGACAGGAAGATGTGAAAATGGTGTTTGTCTTCACAATAATCTTCCCATGATGGGAATATATGCACGTAGTCCCTAACAACATTGAAAGCATTGTCTTTTAAACTGAGAATAAATGGAATGGGGTTCCAATCTGCAGGAATTGGTCGTCTCTGCAGTTGGGATAGGTCTTCGGCCGGTGGACTTGCTGTACTTTTTGCTGGAGTGGGATTTTTCTATGGTACAGCTGGTGCTATGGCAAATGAAATCGGTATACCTTTTGCTGGAGTGCAGGTCCTGTGTGGTGGGGCTAGTGGTGTGGCCAGTGAAGTATGGGTACAGTCTGCTGGAGTCGGTCCTACGTTTTGTGTCACTGGTTGTACAGCCAATATAAGTGGGGTGCTGTCTGATTTCTCCGGCACCGCCACGTTTTTCAAGGACTTTGCTGGTGCTCCTTCATGTTCGGCAATCACCGTCTTCCTTTTTGATGTCTGATGCACAAGAACAGCATTTGAGTGGAAAAACATGGTATGATGACAGATGGAATATGTATTGATAATGGATGGGCATGGCATCTCGACATATATGATGAGTAAACTAAGCAGATGACGGTGCAACAAAGTAGAAGAAATGCAAGACAACATATGCAAGATACCCGCAATCAATAAAACATTGCCAAATTAGAACGGGCACCTTGATGGGTGAACAGGACAGGCCATCTGCCTTTGACTCCTCGAGGTTAGAATAGTCATTAGGATCATATTCTAAACAAGAATCAACAGGTGGGGAGCGTATGAGTTTCATTGCATCCAGAATGGCACTCAATGCCTTGGTGCCAATTTTGTAAGTCATTGCAGTGTTTAGCTTCAAGAGTGGACTGCTGCTAGTGCGACACAAAGCAGCTACACAGATCATAGTGTAGATATAACGGGAAAACCTTAAGCATCAGAGTAAAATCAGCAAAGTGGAACTTGCTGGAATATATGTGCTAGTATTGCCGGTACGGCTAGAAAGGCTTCGGATACCAGCTCTCTTCAAGTGAAGGTGCAGTACTGTTAATATCAGTGTAACTCTCAAAGGCGACACAGCTCCCCGCATTTTCTTGCTATTCTTATAGGATTCAAGTGGGCAGGCCACTACAAATCCTATTCCTATGTTTACAAGATCCTACGAATCAAAGAGGCTCAAAGTGTCCATCACAACCGACTGTATAGACCTCTACACTGCAAATGTCCCTGCTCATCTTCAGTACAAGGAACATGTTGTACTACTATCATACTCCCTCCGTTCCAAAATATAAGTCTTGGTAGAGATTTCCACTATGGATCACATACAGATGTATCCAGATACATTTTAGAGTGTAGATTCACTCATTTTGCTCCATATGTAGTCCATGGTGGACTCTATACAAAGACTTGTATTTAGGAACAGAGAGATTACATATTAAAGAAGAACGGAAGAGGAACATGGTAAAGAAGAGCAAGCAGATTTTGGATAATAAAATGTTGGTTGCGCAGTGCCCACACATGATGAACCAGAGCGCATTAAGAATGCAACTCCCAGCTGTCTCTCGACCATTTCAGGCGGTTGGATGAAGATCCTACGTCTCCTAACCCTTCTTCTTCCTCGTCTCTGATTCTTCCCATACAGAACACCGCACGGGCCGCCGGCCGGACCATCGGCCCCCACCGCCTGCGTTCCTCCGCCACCCCCACCCCCACCCCCGCCCCAACCCCCACCTGCGTCGAGTTTCCTTCGTTCGGCGAGGCCCCACAACCACTCGAGCCCCTTCGATCGCACCGGCGAACTCCGACGAGCTCTGAAAAATCGACTGACCCAATTTTGAAATTTAGTCTACTGTGATTTAACTAGTGTGGAATATAAAAGGGGAAAACCATAAGCATTGGGAGTATAGTGTTGAGCGTGCCATGGCGGATCTGAAGGTGCAAACCGGACAAAGGCAACTTCGCAACCAAGACAAGAAATCAGAGTAAAGCAGTGGCGATCTATTTTCTTGCTGCGATAAATAAGTTGAGCAGATACGAAAGAGTACCGCCTCTGGTGCGGCGCCGTGTACGCATCTGCTGAGAATTTGACGGTGCTGCGGTAGCGATGGCTGTCGGCGGTGTGGAAGCAGATCTAGGAGGGTAGACGGTGGCGGCGGGGCGCGGTGGACGAGACGGTCGTAGGAGCGGCGCCGGCAAGGTGGACGACGGCGGGGATGAAGCGAGAGGACGGGATGCAAGGATCCCGGTCCGAAGCCGTGGATGAGAGAGGTCGATCTCTTGTAATGGACGGCGGCGTCGGGGTATCAGCTCCGGCATGGTGGAGGAGGACGGCGGTGGATGGGGTGGCGGACGGCGGCGGACGGAGGAGGGTGGGGTGGAGAGGGTGTTTTGGCGCCCACGGAGTACGAATGGGGAAAAGGGAGGTAGAGAGGAAGGGAGGAACCATGTATTCAGGGCGCGCTTGTCTCAAATGCGAGGAAATTTACAAACTTAGCCCCCGTTTCAAATTTCTACTACATCACAGCAACATTAGTCGGTTGGGGATAGGACAGTAATCTCGCATACACCGAATATTTGCCGACGAGAGTTTGTTTTTGGCGCCCACCGTGTATGAATATGAATCGGGGAGGGAGTCGATTTCGGCCGAGGACACACTGTGTTTTGGCGCCCACCGTGTATGAGTCCGGGTGAGAGGCGGTTACGTCACGTTTGGGTGAAATTACAAACCTACCCCTATCGAAACCTATAGAAATCCAGCAGATAGGCTTTGCGTGGCAGGGATAGGCAGTAGTGATTTCCATCTCGCAGATTTTGGTTTCAGGCGGTTACTGCGACTTTCCCCGCTTCGTTCAAATTTGCAGAGTGCACGTTTACCGTGCCAACTCAATTCGAATCCCGTTTGTATTCTATTTTTTTCGGGCGGGATCCATTTTCAATTGGAATTACATTCTATATACATCATTTTTTATATATACTTTCAAAAGCACAACAAAGAATTCTGCTCCTTTATATGTATAATATGATTTATAAATACAACGATCTTGAAATCTTAAGGTTGAATTCGAAATTTTTTAACCAAATTATGTTCTACTAAAATGTATGGATCAGTAATATCTACATATTAAATAACATAGATGTGCGTGAATTCATATGAGTATGCATGTTTGATAGATCAATTTTGGTTCGAGTATGGATTACATGTATCATCATCTCGGATTCAAATATTTGAATCCCTTTTTTGTTCACTCCTTTCACGCCCATCTCTCTCGCATGCATGCTCCTTCAGGTAGCTATCACTCTCTTTTCTCCAGCTCACCCGCACGCTCACTTCATGTTTCTCCTATCCTCGCAAACATGGTCTCTCGACTTCTCCCTTGAGAAGTGTCACACTCTCCCTATCATTATACATTACATGGTTTCCATTATCTCTCACGTCTCTACTGTTCTCTGGTATCACTCAGTACCTAAGCTTTCTTTTTCACCGCCACACACACAGTCTCCACTCGTCTTTCACTTTGTCTTTCTCTCTATGGGATTCTCTCACACACCCTATATGTCTCTACATATGACTCATACCACTAAAATTACTCTCTCTCTCTCTCTCTCTCTCGTGTAGACACAACATTTGTTGCGGTCTCCTTTTCGTCTCCATCCCAGACTGACATTATTCATTTGTTTACCGATCAGACAACCCCGACTACCGTCTCCTCTCTCTCTCTCACAGACACACACACACACACAACTCCTGCTTCCACTCCCCTTCCCGACTACCGTCTCTCTCTCACACACACACAAAACTCTCGCTTTCGCACCCCGACTCGTATTTCTCTCACAAACATTTATCGACTAGCTAGCCTCTAGATAGGTTTATACACCCGCACACTCGTGCTTCCACCATCGCATACATGTCTCTCTCCCGCTCCTTGTATCTATGTAGATTTTTCTTCCCTTCTTGAGACACACCCTCTCGATCGTGCACACACACACTATCGCCTCATTTTAAGCTGATACCTATCGCACACACACTCCTTGTGTCTTTCTCACACATGCACTCCGTCCTCCTCCACTCTCCCTCTCTCTCACACACACATGGGCTTTTTGCAACAACTAGCAAGATGCCCATGCGTTGCACGGAACATCAAGATGCATTTGTTGAGTAGTTTATCTTGTGGGGGAAAAGGATTAACGAGGGAAGGCCATATTTGCAAATGTGGAGAGGGGTGTGGGTATCTTTTTGCAAAATTGCCATAGTTTCCTTCCTATCCGTCAGATATAGATCGGACGGCCTATATTGCAGGATGGCAGGCACACGATCATCACCGACAATGCTTTTTATAAGAGTAGGGATAAAAAATAGAGTTGGTGATGATGGTGGGCCTGCCATCCTGCAATGTAGGTCGTCCGATTTATATCTGACGGATAGGAAGGAAAATATGGCAATTTACCCGCACTCTTCACCACATTTGCAGATAAGGCCTTCCCTCGTTCATCCTTTTCTCCCACAAGATCTTGATGTTCCGTGCAATGCACGGGCATCTTGCTAGTAAGAGTAGAAATTAGACATATACCACTTCTCGAATCTTGAAACCAACAACATTCCTCCCTTATCTCATCAAAACCGCCAAAGGAATATATTTTGAGTGAAACATAACATATTTTTAGTGATATACGTATTTCAAAACTAGACTTTTTTTTCTATCAAATCGGTGAATATGTATTAATCTACTTTGATCGTGTGGCAACGCATTGGCACATTGCTAGTAATTATTATAATTTTTTGGACACCTGACAAACGGTGGAGTACATATACGAAGAGAAGAGGCGCACGCACGCAGTCGGCCTCTCGCTGTCTCGCACACATGAGTGTTACGTAAAGGCGACATTAACAAATAAACCCTAAAACCCTAGGTGCACGATTGCTGCATTCGCGGGTACCGGGTACGTGGTGGAGCACCTTTGTAGGAATAGTCAGCTCGCGTGATAATTTGATCCGTAGGAGTTGATGGTCGGGACCACAGGTGAACGACTTGGAGCGCGGTGGCTCGCCAGTTGCCACAGATCGAGTAGCCACATTTAAAATATCGTTTTTTTAGCGGGGTTAAGAGTTCTGATTTTCAATGGCGCGTTATAAGTAGTAAGTAGTTTTTAGAACGATTGGTATGGAGCGAAAATGGAATTCATAGTACTACGTACCTCCTTGGCGTATGGTTGTATGGTTTTTTTGCGATGGAGGTTGTATGGGTTTATGTTGCGAGATGTTGAACCTGGTAGTTCTAGGGCAAATACTATGGTTTAGATTTAGATGCTGGTTTTCAGTAATGAAAATCGGAAGGGGAAACCCTTCTTTGATTAAAAAAACTACTACGTCCATTCTGGTTTACTAGTCCCCATCGTACTTTGGGTCAAAGTTTGTCCACGAATGTTACTTGTAAAATGTGAATGGAAAACGAGATTTTGTTATACCCAAACAAAACAGGACTGGAGGGAGTGATTGCTCTGACACGGACACGACCTCTCATAGCGCAGGCATTGAACCGGCGCGCCGTCCAAGGGGGCCGCACTCGCTGCAGGCCCGGCTCAGCACGCCTCCTCGCCGTGTGCAACCAGCTTAAGACTGCCCCGCCTGCCTTCATTGAATCCGCGCGTGTGCCGGCAACACGTCCTTCCGCGAGCCGGCAGGCATTTTAGAACACAAAAAATGACTAAAATATAATTAATTTACGCATGGTCTTGACTTGTTGTGCTCGCACTGGTAGCGGGAACTAGTAGAGGATTTTCTTTATTTATAACTCTCATCACATTTTTTTGGCTTTGAAGTGAATCATGGTTGTGGACATTATGTATGAATGTGCAGATATCTGTGAACACGAGTTTGATGTGGAAGTTGAACTTGGAATGTCGGGCTTGCGCGTGAACTATACCATGTCCAATGCTTCGTCTGTTATTGTTTGGAAAGTAATTGTTGTTATTACATGACCCGAAAGAAAATTTTTGTGCCACATCAGTAGATGCACGGACATCACAACAGGCATGCTGACTGGATAAACATTTGAACCTAGCTATTATGAAGGAAATTTTGTATTGACAACAGTTTTAGATAGCAAGAGACGCCTAGCCTGCTCTGCCTCTGCTAGCTTATTTCCGGCTTCTTCCATCTCTTCTTTGGCTTGGATGAAGAGAGCATCTGATTGCTCTTTTCGCTTCTTCAGGAACTCAGCTACATTCTCAAGGGCTGTTGCACGCTTTCTTTCAGCCTTTACTAATGACACGAGGACACGAACAGCTGACGACTCCACCTGGCTTGTGTGTAATCCAGCATCATCTGGAATTTGCACCTTGTGTCTAATCCAGCATCATTAGGGAACTGGCACCTTGTGTGTAATCCAGCCTCATTTTGGAAACATGATCTCGAGGTTGACCATACTTCCCTCCTCGCAGGAACTGCATCCTGACATGAAGTTACTTCTTTTTTAGATCAATACTCAGAGCAACCTAGATCCATTTAGTAGAAGCCAGATAAACAGAACTCGGAGAAGTGAATTCAAAAGGAAAAAAAATAAAAACAGACTACAAGGTGAGAACACCCACTTCCTACATCAAGCTAAAAACGAAAGCATTAGGACGATTAAGACTCTTCTTATTACACATCGAAGAACACCACGCTTAAGAGAAACAGAAACTACAACATATACACATCGAAGAACACGAGGCTACACGAAAGTAATTGAAAGGGTGTTACTTACCAAAGCTCGTTTTACAGGTTCGGTGCAGCTCCTCTTTAACTTGCCACGCTCCTTGAAGATGTCCCGAATATCCCGTGTTTGGTCTTCATTACTCCTCTGCATGTTCGCACTCGTGGTTTTAAAATCTCAACATGGCAAGAAAAATATACTACTAGTAATACTCGCGCATCTTGTGGGCAACATTAAAGCACTCGTCTGCCATGTTAGAGCATCTCCAACAGAATCGCAACGCGCGGCGCTTTAAAAAAGCGTTTACAGTGCTGAGATCGAGAAGTAGATACTAGAGAGTAGAGGATAGTTCTCAGCATAGATAGATAAAAAAAGATAATTCAACTACTCCTCGTCGTCCGACTCCTCCTCGGTGATGTCCTCCTCCGACGTCTGACTTTAGGCGTGAAGATACCGATCGTCGTCGGATTCCCAGGGCGACGCTGCTCCTAGCCTCATGTTGAATTGAGCGTCCGCTTTTCGCCTACGCTTGTCCTCGCGATAGGCGGCTCGCTCCGCCCTCCTCTTATCCCTCTTCGCCCTCCTTTGCGCGTAGAACTCGTGCTCTTTGATGATGTCCTGCGGGAAGTGTTGGCGCCACAGCGCCATGGCTTCCTCGTCCATCTCGGCGATGCCGAGACGGTGCTCCTTCCTCCGGTTGTCGCGACGATCCTCGTCGGTGCTAAGCCGCGGCAGAGGCGCGAGCTCCTGCGCCCGCTCCCGCGTCGGCACGTTGGGGAAGTTCAATGTTCTATGAGGCCACCGGAGGCGCCACACCGCCGCGTCATACGCGCGGGCGGCCTCGTTGGCGGTGTCGAAATTGCCGAGGCCGAGGCGCATCCCGCGGAACCGGATCTCGGCGGAGAAGCCGCCGGAGGGGCGCGCGCGGACGCCGCGGTATCCCCAAGTTTCCCGGTGACGCGGCGGCGGCGAGGCGAAAAAGAGCGGGGAGAGATCGGTGGCGAGGCACAGAGCGGGGAGAGAGCGGTGGCAAGGCACAAAGCGGTGGGAGGGCGTTGGATTTTATAAAGCGCGCCGGACGCCGCGGGCCAAAACTAGCGCACGCCCGGCCGCTTTTTCCCGCGCGCGCGATCCTTACCCGACCTCTCTGCTATCTCTACTCTCTTCTCTACTGTTATATTTATTTAATATTTAATATTTAATATTTAATATTTATCTCTACTTCCTTTACTGTCTACTTTTTTTCTCTATACTTTTTTTTCTTGCAATATAGGCCGTCCGATTTATATCTGACATATAGGAAGGAAACAAATGAGAATTTTGCAAAAAGATACCCATACCCCTCTCCATATTTGCAAATAAGGCCTTCCCTCGTTCATCCTTTTCTCCCACAAGATAAACTACTCATACAAATGCATCTTGATGCGTGCAACGCATGGGCATCTTGCTAGTTCTAAAAACCTTTCCATCATTTGCCACACTACTGGTTGCAGATGAAAAACCTACCCAAGCACAGCGCGATACAAGAGCGACGCACAATTACAAGCTGATATTCTGTTGGACAATGGAGGCTATAACCAATTACTTTTACGGGAACAATAGCACCCAGGAAATTTGAAGGGTAGGTATGAACAAAATTGGAACTGCACATGTACTGCTAGGTGATTCAATACACACATTACCAATCGAGGAGGAGAACGATGGTCGCGGCGGCCTCTGTGAGTCATGGTCGGCAACGGGAGTCAGTTCATTGTCCACGACGGTGGTACTTCTGCGCTTGGCGTCGGCTTCCGGGAAGCAGATCCGAGACCGTGGAAGACGATGCCGGGGAAGAGGCTCCATGTACGATGACGACGGTGGACCGGCTCCAGTGTGGCGTACGAGGTCGTCGATGAGGCAGATGCGCTGCGGTGGACGAGTGCGCCGATGTAAAGGGGAGGAGCACGAAGGCTACGGTGCCGTGGAGAAGTCTATTTTGCGGTGGGGATAGAAAATGGGGAGTATTCAGGTGTACTACTCTGGGTGCCGGGGTGGGGTTGGCTGGGTAGGGTGAACCTGAAGTTACGAAAACAGCCCCCTACCAAGCGTCATCCGTAGGCCTGTTCCGAAGGCTATGATGGTAACTTCCCACTGCTCGAATCAGGGTTGCGGGAGATTTTCCCGCCGACCTCAAAATTTTGTGACACTGGACTCCCCGTGTGGCGTGTTGAGTGATTCGGCTAAGCAACTAGCGAGTAGTAGTAGTAAACTCTGCATATTAGGTTTGATCGAAGTCAAATTTCCTAAAGTTTGACCAAGTTTATAGGAAAAATATAAACATTTACCATAACAAATATGTATGATGTGAAAGTACATTCAATAATGAATCTAATGGTATTTATTTGTTATTGTATATGTTAATATTTTTTGTTATAAGCTTTCTGAGAGTTTACAAAACTTGACTTTGACCAATGCTAATACGCGGACTTAAATAAAAACGGAGGGAGTACACATTTGTTTTCTTAGTTTGTAGTGAACTAATCATTTGTTGAAATTGTGAAATAAATATATTAGGTTATTGACTTCGAATGTAATGGTCTATACAATTCAATAGTTACAATCATTGTCGAATCTCAAGATGTATACAAGGTCTATAGTACTTCACAACATGCTCAAACTCACATACACACACAAAGTAAACTAGAAGACCGTTCTCTCATGTATACACAACGTATCGGCATCTGTCTATGTCTCACTCATGCATGATCATTTGCACATTCACACCTCTCTATGTCTGTATCACACGCACACTGTCTCCACATTGCCCTTCCACCACAACACACATATGGACACATACACACGTTCTCTCTCAGTCACACACACAAAATCAGTATTAAAAAAACTAGGGCGCACCTAAAACGTCCAAATCCAAATAAACACGAACTGGAGCTAAATTCAAATATATGGAAATATTGCAGCGTCAAGAACTTTCACAGGAAAAAAAGTTGAGTAATATTCGAGGATTGTTTTCACACACACAAAAAGGTTCGGTGGATGTCCTTCGAGCGCGACACGGTGACGCACCGTTCGATCGACCGCGCGGCCGCGGTTCACGCGCTTGCACAGGATTCCGTATCGTGGTTGTGGTACTAACTAATAAAAGCGCTGCCTAAGTCTAATGTTTACGTGTACTAGTACGGTTTTCTTTTAAGTTTGACCAACCTTATATATAAAACTAAAGTAAGCTCCCACACGCGCACTCATCAATATGCCGCCGCCGCCGTTGCGCATGCCGGAGCCCGCCTGCTCCGGCCAACAATTTCTCGCCCATCACCGCCGTGTCGCCGACATCCCTGTGCCATGAAGCCGAAGGCTCGCCCGCTCACGTCGTCTGCAGTCCCTCCTCGCGATGCCGCCGCGCTGCCAAGCACACGAGCAGCTGATGGAGCCGCGTCTATGCACGCAGCGTACGAAGAGGAGGACGAGCGCGTGCTCTAGCACGCCGGCGAGGAGGAACTAGCGTGTCATTGTCGTCTCCGCTCGCACGGAGGAGGCGCGCATGGTGGCTGTCGCGGCGGCAGCCAGTCGCGCGCGCCTCGAGCCCGCAAACCGGGTGCAGACGCGGAATCTACCTTCGAGACCTTGAATGCCACGTGGATCCTGCAATCTGAAGGAGCAATTTGGGTCAGTCGACTCATGTGAGCCGTTTGATGCAACATGGATGGCTAGAAGGGCTTCTTGCACCTCTTCTGCCGTCTTCTTCCTTCGCTCCGTCGAACTTCTTTCACAAATCGACTGACCCAAATTATACTACTAGTACGAACGTATTAAGTACACTAGGAACACGAAGATACGAGCAGTAGTACCAACTGCAAGAAGAACAGTAGTAAGACATAGTACTAGTACTACTGTATGTACTAAAGAGTTCAAATAACGAGAAAGAACATAAACATAGTTCTGTTGGGGCCTCAGCACAACACACCCTTGAAAATAAACAAAGCAACTAGTCCGCTTGACACTGCACTAGAACCAGCATGAGCGACGGCACTGCCACCTACTCGGAGTCCGAGTCCACGTCCTCGACTTCGTCCTCGTCCCTCTTCCTCTTCCTCTTCGCCGACGCTTCTTTGCTTGAACTGGACACTGGACTCTGCTTCTTCATCCAACCCTTGTAGATATTTAAACAAAGGTAGGCATCCATTGCTGCGTACAGGATGTGATCTTCATCTAATGTCTTCGACTCCCATGCATGATGAAACTCGTGATGAGGTTTCTTCAGTTTAGCGTACGAAGGATCAATCATGGCTACTGCCAGGGTCAGCATTGAAGGTTGAGAGGAGGACACCAGGCTTGCCTTCTGGAGATCGAAGGGCTGGCCTACAACGAGACCTATGCGACGCAGGACATCCCTGTCGTTCTTAAAGCCTACAGTAACGAATTTCACTCTTTTGTCCTTGAGGAAATTCTTAAAATCCTGGCACTCAATGTCGGCATGGCATATGTGGTAGATCAAGCAAACATTATGTACGCAAACCTGGATCACGGCGAGCTTCTTCCTCTCTTCGTCCTTTAGATCCTTCTCTCGTCCCAGGACTGTGGTGTACTCAACATCTAGCCCAGCGACCCACTCATCCGTTGAACTGTTGAACATGCGTAGGAAGCGAGCAAGCCATGCTTTCACCGTCTCGGATCCACGTGTGTAGATGACGATGAACTGATCGCCGGTGATGGCTCTAACCTGGTACTCAGCGGCGACCATGGAGATTTGGGAGGCCATGGATTTTGGAGGAGGGTTAGGAGAAGTTGAACTGTTGTACCCCGCAAAAAAAACTGGGAGCGAACTAATGTGAAAGGACGGTACGACTGGGAGCGAACTGTTGTAAGGTAGAAGACGGGGACGAGTAGGGCGTGCGAACGGCGTGGGGTTGCTGGCTTGCCCGGTGGATAAACGGTTGCAAGCCCCCAAAGAGTTCTCGAGAACTATGCGGGACCCACTAGATGTCATGTCTACTAGACCCATATCGTAGGCTTGACGGTATAGCTTCTGCCTGTTCGCACGCCATGCCGGCGCGTGGATGTAACTTCACTTAATTCCGTCAAACGTCGCGCCTCCCACGACCTCCGCCTCCCTCGCGCAGTCGCGCCCTTTGAGACTTCGACCGGCTATAAATAAGCAATTTTTTGCCTTTTTTTAGACAAGCAATTTTTTTTGCCTACTCCGCATGCATGATACTCCCTCTGGTCCTTTTTACTCCCGTCAACCGTTTGCAAAGTGTTTGACCAAATTTATACTTTTTTGAACACCACCTTAAATTAATTAACCAGCCACACCAGTACACTCATTCGATACAATATTCACCACACAGGGCAGTATGTTATTTACAAGAATACCATCTAATCTATTGTCAAAGCTTTCATCTTCAGGTCACGCATAGCAGATCTGTCATAGTCCCCCGATGCAAGAGACGCTACCACAAAAGCGCAATCAGTCTCTAAAATTACAGGATTATGAAGAGAAATACCTATGTAGAGACCGGCAATGCAAGCCCTAAGCTCCGCTTCCTCCACGCTTTGACAGGCATCAATGAAATCCCACGACCAAATTTATACTAAAAATATCAATATCTACAATACTGATTATAATGAGTATAAGAGAGAGATGATTATAGTAACATAGGTAGATACCGTAACATAATAAATGTGATGCTACTATGTGTCATGCATGGCAATAAATGAGACCACCTATGATACTAATCTATGATACTATGCACTATAGAGGTAGTAACATAGACTAGTAACATATGCATGTTACTAGTCTAAGTTACTCCCCACTATGACCAGCCTTAGAGTACCACTACCTCCCTTCTAGTTTAAAGGGCTCGATTCAAAATTTTCACCTACTCTTAGCAAGATAGTAGAGGCGGTGGAATAGTTTTTGAAGTCTGCAAAAGTACTCAACTAGTGTTGTCGTTCTTCACAAAAAAATGTGTTTACCAATGCATGCATGAACACTAGTTACTCTAACCCCCTCTCTTCTTTAATTCTTTGCCACATCAGCATGTTTGCTATTCCCGTGTGCATGATACCAGCTAAGATACCACCATTATGGCCAGTCTTAATCATCGCATGCAATAATTTAGTGCACCTTGAAATATGAACATGTGTGGGGCGTGTATGTTTTTAATGGTTTGAGACTATACCTAGCCCGGCATGCAAGATGACTTATTATGCACCGTTCCCCATACCTGCAGGAAGCCCGTTCGTCTCCAAATATTTTCCTCTCCATGTGTGGAAACAATATGCCTACCAAACTCTCCTTCTCCCTCCGACGGTCCCACGTGCACCACTCCACCACGTGTGAAAAAATCTGCATGCATGACTCTCCTCCCCCCACGTTCGTCCAATCCGTTGTGACCAGCAATATTTCCACCCCTTCGGTCCCCCATAATTTACTCCAACAAATATGCCCACGTAGCTGTTACTTAACTGCAGGTGCATTGGGTCACTGACATATTGTAACACCCCGCATGTAACTTGCCATATTTGTAACTCCGACTCTTGCCATTTTCGGCTATGTGTTATGATATTCCCTCCGTGGTCGGGTTTTGTCTTTCGTTTTTGCATTTTGTTCATGTCATGCATTTCATATCATGTCATCATGTGCATTGCATTTGCATACGTGTTCGTCTCATGCATCCGAGCATTTTCCCCGTTGTCTGTTTTGCAATCCGGCGCTCCTATTTCCTCCGGTGCACCCCTCTTGTTTTCTTTCATGAGCGGGTGTCAAACGTTCTCGGAATGGACCGAGGCTTGTCAAGTGGCCTTGGTATACCACCCGGAGACCACCGGTCAAGTTTCGTTCCATTTGGAGGTCGTTTGGTACTCCAACGGTTAACCGGGCATCCGCAAAGTCCATTTGTGTGTGCAGCAAAACCCCCCTAAAAACCAGCCCAAAACCCACCAAACTCTCTTCCATGCTCTAGGTCGTCCGATCACGATCGTGTGGGCGAAAACCGCACCTCATTTGGAGCCTCCTAGCTCCCTCTACCTATTTATATGTGAGTACCCCGAAATTACATTCGCAGTCCCCGAAACCCTAACTTCCCCCGCCGCCACCGGACGTGTCCGGCGCCCGCCGGACATCTCCGCCGCCGCGTCCAGCGAATCGGGCGCCGCCACGTCACCCTCCGGCCTCCCACCGCCGCCGGCCCGGCGAGCCCGAGGAGGGCCCGCCCGAGCCCAGCCGCCACCGCTCCTCCCGGGCCGCGCGCCCGCCGCCGCCGCCTCCCACCTGCGCGCCGCCGCCGGTCGGCGCCGCCCCGCCGCCGGTCGGCGCCGCCCCGCCGCGGCCGCCCGTCGCCGTTCCCCCGCATCGCCGTCGCCGGCCCGAGGCCCCGCCGCCTCCTCCCTCCGCCGGGGCCCGCGTCGCCGCCCCCCCCCCCCCCCCCGCGCCGGCGCCGCCATCTCTCCCTCCCGTCGCCGGCGAACAGGGCCCCGAGCCCGAGCCCGAGCTCTTCCCCCGATTGGATCTGGTATACTGCGTTGACTTTCTCGTGCCCGAAAATCCTCCAAGTCCTCAGTATTTTTGCATATGTGCCCCTGTTCAACAGTGCATAACTCCTTGCATGTAGCTCCGTTTCACGCGTGTAATATATCGAATTGTTCGACTCGTGATGCTCTACATTTTGTTCAATTACACCATGTTCATTAGAGGTCATATTGATGCCCAAATCTCTGTTGCAAGAGGGCTAGTTGCTGTTATCTGCTAGTTCTTAACAGAACTTGGAGATTTGTCATTTTTGTATCATTTAATCTGTACATCTTTTGGGTATGAGCTCTACATGTGTTTTGTTGTATGCCATGCTATCTTTCCAGTGGTGTATTCCATGTATTTTTGTGATCTCTGTGGTGACTAGCACAAGCATGCAAAGTAGGCCCCGTAATATTTCTGATTTCAGGGACTTAGTGATTTCTCTAAGTCCTTGTCTGCTGTTATTTTGTTGCCATGTAAACTTGATGCTACAGAGAGATCCATGCATATTTTGGAGATGATCAGTAAGGATGTTTTGTAGATAGGTGTAATTGATCCATTACTGCAATTGTTTGCAATTATGGAGTGCCATAGCATGACTCAATCTTGCTCTACTTTTGCTATAAAATATTTCTGGCAGATTCTTAACATGATATTCATTTTTGCCAAGCTTATTGTAGTTGATCCTTACATGATATGCTTTTGTTCTTGCCATGGATAGCTTCATAAACATGCCATATTTCGGTAGGTATGCTTGTTTTGTCATGCATTGCTCTGTAGTGAGTGCATCAAGCTCACAAAGAGGCCTTCATATTATTATTTCTGCCATGCTCTGTTTTCTGCTAAGTCTGAAACCTGATAACGAAACTTGCTATGTTTACATGCTTGCCATCATATCTTCTGGTCCTTTTTGGCTTATGGTCAGTAAGGGACTTTTGTCTTATGCATTTAGTAGAATACTGTCATGCCTTGTTTTGCCATGTTAAGTTCCTGTAGCATGTTGATTTCGTGCTCTGAACATTGCTACCTGATGTTGTTTTCTGCCATGTCCAGTTTTTCACTAAGTCTGTGATCCTGTTATCTTTTGCACTTTTGCCATGCTTGTTTGAGCTTGATATGTTATGATCTAGCCGTAGCTCAGTGTTCATCTTTTGTCAAGCATCTCCTCTAGACTACTGTCATATGCTTTGTTGCTATGTTGGAGTGCTGTAGCATTGTTACTTGTTGCATTTTAAGTGCTATCATGCTGTTAATCGCAGATTCGTGTCATTCTTGTTTTGCTCGCCATTTGCAAACCCTGCATCCGTTTCCGGTGATCTTTATATCGATTTCGACCGAAATAATCTCATCTTTCCAGTGGGATGCTTGGTTTGCCAAGTTACTGCCTTGTTCATCTTTTTCCTTCCGGAGCACGCATATGCATCGCATATCATATCTCGCATATCATACATGTTTTGCATCATGTTGCTTGTGCATTTCTCGTGATTGATTGTGGTTCCGTTGCTTGTGTTCTTGTCTTGGGTAGAGCCGGGAGATGAGTTCGTGAACGAGGAACCTGTTGAGTACGCTTACGAGGATCAAGCTTTCGACAACTCTGAGAACCTTGCAGGCAAGATGACCACCCCTCGAAATCACTTCTATCTTTGCTTTGCTAGTTGTTCGCTCTATTGCCATGTTGCGCTACCTACCACTTGCTATATCATGCCTCCCATATTGCCATGTCAGCCTCTAACCATCCTTTCCTAGCAAACCGTTGTTTGGCTAAGTTACCGCTTTTGCTCAGCCCTTCTTATAGCGTTGCTAGTTGCAGGTGAAGTTGAAGTTTGTTCCATGTTGGAACATGGATATGTTGGGATATCACAATATCTCTTATTTAATTAATGCATCTATATATATTTGGTAAAGGGTGGAAGGCTCGGCCTTATGCCTGGTGTTTTGTTCCACTCTTGCCGCCCTAGTTTCTGTTATACCGGTATTATGTTCCTTGAGTTTGCGTTCCTTACGCGGTCGGGTGATTTATGGGACCCCCTTGACAGTTCGCCTTGAATAAAAACTCCTCCAGCAAGGCCCAACTTTGGTTTTACCTTTTGCCACCTAAGCCTTTTCCCCCGGGTTTTCACGAGCCCGAGGGTCATCTTATTTTAACCCCCCCCCCCCGGGCCAGTGCTCCTTCGAGTGTTGGTCCGAACCGAGCAGCCTGCGGGGCCACCTCGGGGAAACTCGAGGTCTGGTTTTACTCGTAGCTTGACTTATCCGGTGTGCCCTGAGAACGAGATATGTGAAGCTCCTATCGGGATTTGTCGGCACATTCGGGCGGCTTTGCTGGTCTTGTTTTACCATTGTCGAAATGTCTTGTAAACCGGGATTCCGAGACTGATCGGGTCTTTCCGGGAGAAGGTTTATCCTTCGTTGACCGTGAGAGCTTATGATGGGCTAAGTTGGGACACCCCTGCAGGGTATTATCTTTCGAAAGCCGTGCCCGCGGTTATGAGGCAGATGGGAATTTGTTAATGTCCGGTTGTAGAGAACTTGTCACTTGACCCAATTTAAAATAAATCAACTGTGTGTGTAGCCGTGATGGTCTCTTCTCGGCGGAGTCCGGGAAGTGAACACGGTCTGAGTTATGTATGACGTAAGTAGGAGTTCAGGATCACTTCTTGGTCATTGCTAGATGACGACCGTTCCGTTGCTTCTCTTCTCGCTCTCTTTTGCATATGTTAGCCACCATATATGCTTATTGCCGCTGCATCTCCACCTCTTTACACCATCCTTTCCTATAAGCTTAAATAGTCTTGATCTCGCGGGTGTGAGATTGCTGAGTCCTCGTGACTCACAGATTCTACCAAAACAGTTGCAGGTGCCGACGATGCCAGTGCAGATGATGGGATCGATCTCAAGTGGGAGTTCGATGAGGAACGTGGTCGTTACTATGTGTCTTTTCCTGATGATCAGTAGTGGAGCCCAGTTGGGACGATCGGGGATCTAGCATTTGGGGTTGTCTTATTTTCATCTGGATTTTGACCGTAGTCGGTCTATATATTTGTATTTTGGATGATGTATGAATTATATTTATGTATTGTGTGAAGTGGCGATTGTAAGCCAACTCTTTATCCCATTCTTGTTCATTACATGGGATTGTGTGAAGATGACCCTTCTTGCGACAAAACCACTATGCGGTTATGCCTCTAAGTCGTGCCTCGACACGTGGGAGATATAGCCGCATCGTGGGCGTTACACATATGGGCCCAACAGGGGTCTGGCCCACATGTCAGTGACGCAACTGGACCTGCAGTGAAGTCAGTGCAGCTCAGTCCATATCTTACATAGGTGTGCCATTGCTCGCTATAAATACTGCGCCTTCCACGACATCGCTATCTCCTCCCCCTCACGTTCACGTTCATCGCTATCTCCTCCCCCTCCCTCTCACGTCGACCACCATGGCATTGCCCCTCCCAAGCCCTAGGAGCCCCTCGCTGCACCGCGCGGACGGTCACACGTCGCCGTTCCGTTCCTCGCCGCCACTAGTCGAGGAGGACGCGTAGGCGTTCCGCTCCTCGCCGCTACGCGACGCGTCGCCGTTTCGTTCCTCGCCGCCACTAGTCGAGGAGGACGCGTCGGCGTTCCGCTCCTCGCCGCGACGCGACGCGTCGCCGTTCCATTCCTCGCCGCCACTAGTCGAGGAGGACGCGTCGGTGTTCCGCTCCTCGCCGCGACGCGTCGAGGTGGACGCGTCGGCGTTCCCCATCTCGCCAGCACACGCGCCGGAGGACGCGTCGGCTCCCTGCTACGAGGAGAACGCTGCGCCGCCCGCCGAGCCCCCCAGCCTTGAGGAGCTTTAGAAAGAAATGGATGTCGCCTTGTGGGAGGCTTTGCCTCCAGCAGAGCGCGCCAAAATAGAGGCGGAGAAGAAGGCCGAGGAAGAGAAGCGCACCTCGGAACAAGCTGCCTGGGAGGCCTATGTCGCGTCCGAGAGAGTCAGGAAATTGGCTCTTTGGCAGAAGGCTCGTGCTAGGGCCGTGAGGGTGGCGGAGGACGCCCGTGCCGACGCCCTGAGTGCAGTCGGGCCCAAGCGCCTCATCTACGCTTAGCGGTACGTGGACCGGGTGCAGGCTTCCCGCGAGGAGGAGTACCTGTTGGCGCTGGGTCACCACACTGGTGAGATCGCGCTCGCCCGCCGGCAAGCCGCCAATCAGCACCTCACGAGTTGCGAGGCTGAGGAAGAGGCGTTGTGTCGGCGCGCTGGGAAACGGCCGCGCACCAAGGCACTCGTGGCGCGCCGCAAGCGCTCCTGCGAGCGCCGTGGCTTTTAGGAGGAGTATAATTTTTGTTTCGTAAGGCGATCTCATTAGTTTTGGGACGCAAATGATAAATCCCGAACGTTCAGGAATTTTTAGCGTCCTTAATTAAGTATGTAAAAGGGAAAGTTTGGAAACCTTGTGTATTCATACGCATTTTGCAAGTACGTGCATATAGCACAAACTTTACTATATACTATCGCACTACACGTCTCTCTCGATATATGCTTGCAGACTGTGCTACTCCCTTCGTCCAGGTCAATAAGTCATCTTTGGTTGTGCACCGTGACCAAGAAGGAGGGAAGACTTATACACCTAGACGGAGGGAGTACTACTATTACTTATGTACGTGCAAATGCACGTTAGAACATTACGATGCGGTTTTTGTAAAAGTAGAAAAACAACACTAGTCAAGCTTGTGAAACGATTCAATGCAAAACAAATGCAAAAATGCTCGTTTGATTGTTTACTTTTAGCTTCCTTCTCTGTGGTTATTTCTCTGTCGTACTTTGTACGGAGTATCTCACTGGTTGGAAAGGCATGCAAATTCCCAAACCGCTTCCTACACCCTGTATCGAATTTTTTGCCTAACAAGTTGTGCCGTGCAATTGGAATTCCAACTTGAGTACTACTACTAGTAGGAGTACCAGGGGCCAGTTCTTTTAGGCTTCTAGATTAGTAATCCCATAAGAGCAAGTACAATAGAGCTGAGTCAGCGGGCTATAAGAAATAAACTAGTATATTTCTGCTTAGTTGGAGGAAATAGAAGAGGAGAGAGAAGGTAAGCGGGCTCTTCGTGAAGAGCCAGCTCTAGCACGTGCTCCTAGGCACTTTGTGAGAATGAGAAGTGGGCCACATAATAAAAAAGTAGTACACTCTTTTGATCTATTATTGTACATGTTGGCTATAAGATGGGCTGTAGATGACATGGCACTGGCTTATAGCCAGTAGCTGGCTATACTATTAACCATGCTCTAAGTACTACCTCCGTCCTGGTTTATTGGTCCCCATTGTAATCTGTGTCAAATTTTGATCATAAATTTAACTAATGAAATGTTAGTGCATGTCACATGCACTACTCCATCCATCTAGGTGAGTAAGTCATCTTAGGCTGTGCACCGTGACCAAGGAGGAGGAGAAAACGAGAAACGTTAATGTTTATTTGCTAATTAATAGTATTCCATGCAATGAACTAACCACTGCATGTCGTGTTTGATATCTCAAGTCATTAAAAGCATGCACACTCTTTATCTCTTATTGGTTGATATGTCAAGAACAAGAAACGAGGTAGAAGTTAATGCACCGCGCCTAAGTGTTTTGGGATTATTTGTTTTTCGTAAGATGAGTTACACACCTAGACGGAGGGATTACAATGGTGAGGAATAAACCAGTTAAATCTTTGGTCAAAATTTAGCACAAATTACAATGGTGAGGAATAAACCAGGACGGAGTAGTAGTTTAGAAGCCCAAATAAATGAGTGAGGCGCCTTATTATTACTCTCCACTGTGACTAGTCTTGTGGGAAAAGCTGGGGAAGCCGCCAAAAGAACTGGCCCTAGGAGTAGTAGCTAGGGATCGAGTGTGCGAGATGAACCGGAGAAAGTAAATGCAGAGAGATGAAATGCAAAAAGACGGAGGGATGTGATGGTTGCTTGTCCGTTTATTTTACCAGGTCACTTATTACTGGGAGTGGTTGGGTTTTGTGATATGACGGCTTTACTGCCGCGCCACGAGCGGCGTGAGAGGTGAGACTCCCGTGCAGCGCCGCCCTCTACACTTGTACTACATCGGTCGTGGTTTATTAGTCCCCCATTGAATTTGACTGAAGATTTAACTGACAAAATGTTAGTGCATGTCAACAAAAACTATATCGTTGGATTCGTATTTGAACATAGTTTTGAATGATATAATTTTAGGTGACATGCATCAGTATTTATCGTACTATATATAATGTTCAATTTTTGGTCGTACTAATCTATAGTAGTAAGGTGCCCGTGCGTTGCACCGAAGAGTGAAATGCATTGATCGGGGAGTTGTTTATTTTGACAAAGGATGTGGGGGTCATCTCATGTGTAACGGGTATCGATAGGTTTCTTCGGATATTATTTCATCTCTAGAGCTCACAAACATCTGGGTGAAATAGATAAAAAGGTATCTTTTGCAAACAAAAGCGTTCAACTATTCAACCTGCATCCAAAACGTGTGAAGAAATAACACTTATTGTGCTTTGCAAGAAATGATCTTTAAGAATTAGTTTTTGAGTATCAATTGTTATACATGTTGGCTACAGATGACATGGCACTTTCTTATAGTCAACAGTTGGCTATACTATTAAGTAATATTAACCATGCCCTTATACACCTAGACGGAGGGATTAAATCAGAATGACTTGCAAGCGGGCAGAGGAGATGTAAGAAATGGTTCATCGTAAGTCTTTCACCAGTACTGTAGTAAAAATTCATACATGGAAGATTCTAGACTAAACCATAAACGGATACACTTTTATTCATGCGCGATACTCCAATAGAGCAAGATCCTGCATGGAAGTCTCCACATGCTTAGACAGCGGATTACATTGAGCGAAGACTAATGATCAACATTTAACTTGATAATGCGTACTTCCAGGTGAACCTCCTTGGAGTCCCCGTGCACCGCGTCGGCGGGTAAAGGAGGCCATGGGTTTTCCAAGTCCACATTGGCAGGATAGTCCCAGCTCCCCAGAGTCCAAGTCCGTTCGATGAGGCCGGTGTCGCCGCCCACGCGACCCGGAGGGGTAGTAACACTGACCACGCACCCGTACATCGGACTCGTGTCAGTGTCAGCAGCGTCGCCCCTGACGCACATTACAAAGACGGGGCGGCGGCCTGCGCGGGCCTCGCCGGTGCCCACGATCAAGAGGAAGACGTTGCCGTCCTCCTCCGAGACTAGCAGGCGGCGGTGATCCTGCAGCGACTCCGGCATGGTGAACGGGTAGCACGTCTCGTACTTGATGTTCTCCGCCAAGGGCCAACAGTGACCGCTGCACGCATCCGTGAGGTGATGCACCATGTCCGCCGGCGAGCCACAAAACGGCATCGGGCACTCATAGCAGTGGACGAAGGGCTCCTTGGAGGCATCGACGAGGCCGTCCATGAAACGGGAGTGGCTGTAGGGGACGTTGCGCCAGTTGAATATATGAGCAAGTTACTACGAGATTTAATCCGAATAAGCACAAAATAAATCATGACGGCTATAACAGAGATGAAACTAATCATGTGGACTAGCATAGTAGTAGGATACAGAGTAGAAACATGAATTCTACCACGATTTCGAACAGGAAGGACATAAACACATACGGTGCAACGGGAGCAGCACCGTTGGCGTTGAGGTTGTCGCCCATGTCCAAACACCACATAGAAACGGTCTTTGAGCACGGTTCGTAGTCGTTCCACGCTCGGGCATTGAAGTTTGTAACTATTTTAGATTAGAATATACTGCTCCTCCGGTGCTAGTAGTAGAGCAGAGTCCTACTCTACTACTCTACTCAAGCAAGTTAGGGCATAGGACTGTAGGAAGTACCAGTACTGTGATCACTCAAGCAAGTTGTCTGGCATCGACATGACCCTACGCTGCTGGTATGTGTCTCGTAAGTCAAGCGGCGTACTGTAGTCATCATCACCTGTCCACTTCCCGCAACACATATTCGCTTCTCCATCTTTGTCCGCACATAATCTCGTCCAATCTTCCATCCCTGCTAACAATGGCAGAACCGAGCAGCGTCCGCCGAAAGAGTGGCTGGAATTCGCTCCCCACAGAGGTAATCAAGCTCATTGTTTCGCGTGTGGACAATCTCAGTACCATGCCGCTCGCCGCGTGCTCGTCGGGGCTATACCGTTTACTCAAAGCCCTCAGGACGGAGCTTTTTAAGCCAGCTCCTTGCTTGCTGATGCCGCCTGATCTTCAGAAACGGCGTGTCACACAGCATAACGATCGTAGGGTGGCGAGCATCAACCCCCTTGACTGCGATCCGATCCCCGTCAGCCTCAACTACATTAACGGTATGTACTGGGTCGGCATGAACACGTCTTGGATGGTGCTCGTCGACGGTCGCGGCAGCTGGATGCTCGTGGAGGTCTACACCCGGCCTACACCCGGCGATTGATCCCCCTTCCTTCGGTTAACACTGCACTGCTTTGGCACCACGGCCCAGAATACTCGGAATCTTACAGTAGCCAACATGATACCAAGTTTGATTTGCTCAAGGTTGTAATCTGCCAAGTGCCCACAAGATCTGCGAATTATAAAGACTTTAGGCTAATTGCGTTCTTCAACCGCGGTCTCGCCTATCTGACAGGTCACTGCGGTAAGTGGATAAATCTGCACGTCCATCGCAGGATCATACATCCTCCATGGTTCTCTGATGCCATTGAACACAAGGGCTTCATTTACGCTGTCGACTCCTTCTATGGCTGGACGTATTGCTGGCCTACTCCAGTCATCGCTACAAACGGCTGTTACAGCAGTATGTTACTTTCCTATGATATCATGATGGCTTGCTTATATTACTGTCAACAGTTGCTGAAAAAATATTCATGCTCATAACATGTTGTTCTTAAGATTGACTAAATGAAGAGCCCTTTTTTATTTGACACCAACTTGATATGATGTTGTAGGCCGCCTGGTGTCCCTACCCTTCCTAATCCCAGAACCTTTCAAAGAAAAGCGGCATGGCAGTTGCAGGTGGTTCCTGGCTCGATCAGACGACGGCGAAAGATTGATGATCGTTCGCACGTACCGGACGTGTTGTTTCGCGGAATACAATCACAGTCACTGCAAGGTCTTTGAGCAGGATCCCAGCTTCTCTGGGCCTTCAGGAATTTTTGACTGGAGGCTGGTAAGTAGCCTTGGTACACGCTCTCTGTTTGTCAGACTGAATTATCCGATTAACCAGGAGATAACCGACGGCAAGGATCATGATGGCAGTGCGGTTTCGTTCATCAGGCAAAACTGTGTGTACACAGCGTATCATGCGTCTCTGCATGCACCATATCCTGATATGTGCCGCCACGCTCTGCAGCCCAAAGTAGGAGAGAGGGTCGCAAGTATCAGACTTCGACCTGCTGGCTGGAGTTTTCCCCGTCAGGCACCCATCTGGTTCAAGCCGTCAGCCAATCTTCACAGCTTAATAAATAGTAACGTCTAACTGAGCCAGTTAGTTAGATGCGTACACTTGGTGTAGTAGGATCTTTATTTAGTTTGATGCATACACTTGTTCTTTTTTGGTAGCCCTTTTGTAATGATGGCTGATGTTTGGTTTGGAAGAGAGAGCTGCGTCTTCACTCTTCTGGCCTGCTTACTGCTTCTGTTGCACCCCCAGCCCTGGTTGCTGCTGCTGCTGCTGTTTTCAATGTACAATCAGTAGTATATTTCGTCTGTTGGTTGAATAAATGTGTTGTTAGAACGACAAACACAATGTTTTGGAAGTCGTTCCACGGTTCGATCCTTTAGTGCCCCGTACCGTACGTAGCACATACTATTTTTCGTACGGAACACATTTTCCACTTGTTGATAACATGCAGCCCACTGATGAAGGCCCAATAGAGAAGCCCATAATTAACTGGAAGGGAGGCTCTCACATAAATCCGGCCCAGGTACATGCTCATGGTCCCCTAAACATAAATAAGTAAATAAATAAATAAATAAATAAAGCTAAATGCTCATGCACCAGTTCTTTGGGAAAATAGGTAGCCCAGTATTTCTTTTTGAAGAATACCCAAGCTAGGCCTATTTGTTTTCCCCGAATTACTGGGCTGCAAATCTTTCAAGACGAGGAGAGATGCATTCCGGCCTGTCTTAAGAGTATGGTCAATGTCTGTTAAAAGTAATATCAAAAGGGGTTGAAAATTCCAAAAAAATTATAGCAAATGAGATATAAGTTTTTTTTGTTTTTGTTCTTCACTGATATCTTATACGTATTTCATTGGATTTAACATGACATAGTACTAATTTATTTTTAAATTTGTTTTAGTATGGCCATTAATTTTTGGATTAAGAATATTTCGTTCCCCAGCAAAAATTTGCGAATTTTCAAAATTTCCCACATATTTAGTTAATTTTTTGACCCTGGTACTGACGAGAAAATGGCCAGCAATTCTAAAAATGGAAAACGGGCTGCAATAAATTCCATATGAATTAGAAAATGAGTAAAAATTATAAAAATAATAGCAAATGGGCTGTACACGCCACATATTTCGAGGCTGACTTGTTTACGCAAGGCTTTGTCAATGAACACACGATTCTAGCAGCAGTGATTGTTGGATGTCCATCCAACGGCCGACGTGCTTCTTCAATCTCTGATCTTCCTGCTCCAGCCGCCTAAACTAGTGCCGGCGGGACTGCCTGCTCCCTCCTCTTGTGGCCCGCTGTGATGCCGCGCAGGCTTCCCCGGCCCACCCTACTCCCTCCGCTGGCCTGGCCGCACGCAATCAAATGCCTCCTTATTACGCGAAAAAAATGATTCCTCCCACTGACATCTGGGGCGCACCGGTTGGGAGGCTGACCTGTGGGCCTACTAAGTTGACGCGTACACATGGCTTGTCAACTTAGTCAACAAACGATTCTAGCAGCAGTAACCGTTGGATTTGAATCGAACGGTCCTGCTGCTTCTTCAATCGCTGCTCTTCTTGCACCAGCCGCCCAAACCAGCGCCGGGGAGACCGCCTGCTCCTTCCTCCAGTGGCCGGCTGTGCTGCCGTTGAGGCCTCATCGCCCCCTACTACTCCCACCGCTAGCCAGGCCCTGCGGCGACGGCAGCCTCACACCGCAGCCGAACCAGTGAACCCTCGTACTCCTCTCCGCGTGGGCATCCACTGCCGCGTCTTCCCCGGCTCCGCGTCGTCCCCTTCCTAGGCCTCGCCGTCGTCCACCGCCTTGGTGCTCTCGGCACGGCGTGGTCAACGTGGTCAACGATGTTCCATCATAAGAGTACCGTACATGGAGAGGCTGACAGCTGGGTCCACGGCCACAACCCAGTTTTTTTGTGATTTGCCAAGTAAGTCGCTTTGTCAGGCCTGTTGGGCTGCAAATCTTTCAAGACGAGGAGAGCTTTCATTCGGCTGGCCGAGAAAATAGCCCATCAGTAATGAGAAATGGGCTATACATTTTTAAAACACATCAAACCGGCAATTAGTTTCAAATATCTTTTTTTTTCATTTCGAGATTTTAAATTATATTAATTTTTATGCGTGTAGAATTTGTTGGATTTTATATTGATATACATTTATTTTTTAAATCAGTTTGAATGTGAGTCGAAATTTCGGGATTAAAAACAGTTCGGACCGCACCGAAATATGCAAAATTTCGTATAATTTTTTAACCGTGGCCACAATATGGCCTGTAATGCTAACAAAAAGAATATGGGCTCCAAAAAACCTTAATAATTAGCAAATGGGCTGTAAATTATTAGAAATAATGGCAGATGGGCTGTATGTTGTTTTTCACAGATTTGAGGCTTTCCTAAAAAAGGTTGACGCACAAGCACTGACTGTTGGATGTCCATCCAACGGCCGTCGTGCTTCTTCAATCTCTGCTCTTCCTGCTCTAGCCGCTCAAACAAGCGCCGGCGGGACTGCCTGCTCCCTCCTCCCCGCGGCCGGCTCTGCTGCCGCGCAGGCCTCACCGCCCCACCGTACTCCCATCGCTGGCCTAGCCATCCCTCTACTCACCCACACCTGCTGTTATTCTCCGGCAACGGCGGACAAACCAGTAAACCCTCGTACAGTCGTACTCCCCTTCGCGTGAGAAACAACTGCCGAGTCTTCCCTGCCTCCGTGTCGTTCCCTTTCTAGGCCTAGCCGCCGTCCACCGTCCTGGTGCTCTCGGCGCGGCCTGGTCAATGTGGCCAACGACCGACATGCATCTGAAGTGGACTGTACGTGGAGAGGCCGACGGCTGGGTGTGCACGAAAATACAGTCATATTAATAATGATACGGAGGGTGTGCACGAAAATACAGTCATTACTGCGGCCTGCGGCCGCCAGCCAGCAGCTTTCCTCCCAACTTCACTCCCCCTCCCCATCCTCTCCTCGTAGTCTCCGCCGGACGCCGACGCTCGCCCCCTCCCTGCGGCGAAACCCCAGGCTCGGCGTCGGCGGGACCTGATCAGATCCGATGGGGGCGACGGAGCCGCAGTGGGTGCTGATGGCCACGGGGCGGTCGCCGACCAACATCGCGGTGATCAAGTACTGGGGGAAGCGGGACGAGGCGCTCATCCTCCCCGTCAACGACAGCATCAGCGTCACCCTCGACCCCGACCACCTCTCCGCCACCACCACCGTCGCTGCCAGCCCCTCATTCCCATCCGACCGCATGTGGCTCAACGGCAAGGTGAACTCCCCCTCCCCCCTGCCTCGACTCTTCTATTCTTTTCTTTCCTTTTCGCCCCACGCTCCCTTCCCCCCATCGCCGCCGCCGCCCCCGCCCCCGAGATGTTTGTTCTAGGGTGGATGCTATCGAATCCTCTGCTCCGCCGAGTGTCGGGGAATCCGTTAGATTTCAAGCTTGAACGAATTTCTGTCTCGTGTTTTTGGCATAACACGATGATTCGGTTAGTGTTGACAGATTGGCTGTCCCTGCTTAGATCTGGATCGGGACCTGTTTGAGATAGCCCGCTGCATTTGCAAAGGCAGTTGGCGGAGCCCTGAAAAATTGCCTTGTAAAGAAGAGCCAAAAGGCACACTTCTGTTTTTATTGTCTGCACTAGCTCTGAAGTACTTACTGTATTGTTGCCCTGCTCATGCTGCGATATTGGGCATTGACTCTAGTGGCCGGTGCAAGATGATTCTATAGCAATGCTTTGGCCGGAATAATGGAATTGCTGTCTGTTCAGATGGTAGTGTGATTCTGATTCAATCATCCTTTTGATTTGGAATTGGGCAGGAGATCGCGTTGTCGGGCGGGAGATTCCAGAGCTGCCTGAGGGAGATACGGAAGCGGGCTCGTGATGTCGAGGACGAGAAAAAGGGGATCAAGATCAAGAAAGAGGACTGGGAAAAGTTGCATGTCCACATAGCATCCTACAACAACTTCCCAACCGCTGCCGGTTTGGCCTCTTCGGCCGCTGGCCTTGCTTGTCTTGGTAATTCTCCTAGTTCAGATGCCACTGTTATAAGTCAGGAAAACATATGTATAACCAAAATTGTGAATATTTCGTGTCAGGCTTTGATTTCCTTTTGTTTTCTGCTGTTCTACACGCACCCGAGTTGTGTTTAGTAGCAGAGGGGTTTCTTATTCTCTTGCCAACATTAATTTTTTATGGGGGTAGATGCATTTCTAGCTAGAAGTGGACTGTGCTCCTATCGAGAGGTTTCTACCTTCCAGATACACCTTTGTGTGCTATTCATAATATTAGGGAAATGTTATGGTTATCCAACTGCCTATACTGCCCTGAATCCTGCTGTTAAGGCTGTCCTATTTATCTGCAATTTGTTCTTTATTTGGTTGTATAGAGGCACCAAAACATAATAAGTAGAAAATATGTTTCTTGGTAGTGGTCTGCTGGTTAATCTTTGCAATAATTCTGCCAGACTTAGAAATGGCTGGTCCTAACAAGTTCCATGATATACTGCTAATATCTGGTCCCGGGTCTTGTTTTGTCCTGATTGTCTAACACTTCTCTGCATGCTTGTTTTGTACAAATATAGATTACTTTATTTTGTGTCTTGAAGTTTGATAGTGCTATCCAACACAAAATGACTATTTTGATCATAAACATGCTAAGCGCTGTCTTGCTTTCATGCCAATAGCACAGCACATAATTACTCATTTGAATACTTGCAGTTTTCACCCTGGGAAAGCTAATGAATGTGAATGAAGATTACGGAGAACTTTCTTCAATAGCAAGGTCTGTACTGATACATTATGGAGCGACACCCTGTCTGTGCTCTATCCCGTTTGCTTGATGTATGGCGCAACAATGGAGTACTTCATTTTGTTAAATGATAAGCTAGCTGCTTGATCTTTTTTTGGGAAATCTAGTTGATTTCTCCTTATGGGTGTTGAGCAACTTTGTAAACCAGGCACCCTTCTTTTACCCTTCTAATACTTTGTACCGAACTTTAAGCTTTGAATGGAAAAGCTGGGCCAAGGCCTTTCATCTAAAAAAATGATAAGCTAGTGGATTTATGTCTTTGCTTTCCTTATATGCTTCTCTTGGCTGACAAATTTCAGTGCAGGCAGGGGTCTGGAAGTGCATGCCGCAGTATATATGGTGGATTTGTGAAATGGTGTATGGGAAAAGTAAGTTGTCTCTTGGTTATGGCAGAGAAATTGTATTTTTTTTAAATGCATGCTTTTCTGTTGGAAAACGATTAAGTTTGACTTTATACTTGTAGAATGACGACGGAAGTGACAGTATGGCAGTACAGCTTGTTGACGAGTCACATTGGGATGATCTTGTTATAATCATAGCAGTGGTATGTCAATGTGATATCTGTTATATAACATGATCTGTTTCATATATTTATCATTGGAAATTGCTCATCGAGTCATGGTTTCATTTACACCAAATCTCAAGTAGCTAGTGACACCATTTTCCCATTTTTGTCCCAACTTTTTTTCTTATTATGTTGCTTTGTGGAATTAGGTCAGTTCAAAGCAGAAGGAAACCAGTAGCACCAGTGGGATGCGAGACACTGTCGAAACAAGCCCCCTCTTGCAGTACAGGGCCCAGGTGAATGCATTTTCATCTTTAACTTGAAATGTTTTCAACAGTTCACATGATGTACATTTATTCTTATAAGAATCGTCATGAAGCTGCAATTTGAAATCTGAAATGTAATTTTACCCCTCCTGTTCTGTGGACCGTCAGGTTTTGTGGTTTTGAAAAAAAAACCCGAAGTGTTTTGGAAATTATACTGATCAATCTCTTTAGCTGCACTTTACTGTTTCTTGCACTCACTGTGCACTGCACTGTTTGTTGTATTCCAGACTGTAGTGCCAAGTCGGATATTGAAAATGGAAGATGCTATCAAGAATCGTGATTTTGAATCCTTCGCCAGGTTAACTTGTGCCGATAGCAACCAGTTTCATGCTGTATGTTTGGACACGAGTCCTCCCATCTTCTACATGAACGACACATCACACAGGTAGTTTTTTTCGCAGTCCTGATTTTGAGGATCTGTTCCTACTGAAATTCCAGAGTTAAGAATTGCTCTCTCAACCAACTGCAGGATAATTAGCCTTGTGGAAAAGTGGAATCACTCGGAAGGAACACCACAGGTATATTCTGTTCCTGTTTAACACGTGCTACCTTTTCAATTCTCTGAACTGTGTCTGCTGCCTAGGGATCTTAAATATAGTTCTGGTATCCATCAAGGCGGGCTAAACTTAATTATGACATGGCAGTACAAGCAGTGTTTACTGCACTGGACCAAACATGTATTAGTAGCATCACTTGTTGGAGTAATTTATCCTAATTTATAAGGTGTGAACCTTGGTAAAATCATTGCATGTTTCTGAAAAATAGCGAATATATGAGTCATGCTTATGCTTTGAAGTTTGAACCCTTGATTTTTATGGAACATATTTTTTAGAGTCCTTCCTTACTACATGAACTATTACTACTAGTAATAGTTCTGGAGCTGCAGACTTTTAAAATACTTCTATTGTTCTATAGGTGTTATATCTATTAAATAGCATCTAAAGTTTGAGTTATGAAAAGAATGCATGATAAATATCTTATTGTATTTCCTTCATCAAACGATAAAACTTCATTGCAATCTTGGCAGTATTATTTTTATTTTATTTGTCTTTGTCTGGTATGCATTTCACCTAAACTACAAATCATTGGTACTGGATGGTTTGATTGATCTGATACCGAAACCAACTCTTGTGTGTAAGACTTCTAAATTTGAAATTTGATTTCTTGTAATTGCAGGTTGCCTACACATTTGATGCTGGGCCTAATGCTGTCTTAATAGCACGGAACCGCAAAACTGCCACCCTTCTCCTTCAGAGGCTTTTATACACTTTCCCCCCACAGGAGAATGACTTGGACAGGTGTGTCTGATATTATCAAGATTAAAACCTAGTATTTATTTGTTTCTAGGTATACTACAAACATGTGCACATCTGACAAACATGATCATGGCAGCTATATGCTTGGCGATAAATCGATCCTAAGCGATGCTGGTTTGCAATCCATAGCCGATGTCGAGGCCCTTCCAGCGCCTCCAGAGATGAAAGCTCCAAACCAAAAATTCAAAGGTGATGTTAGCTACTTCATCTGTAGCAGGCCTGGGGCCGGCCCAAAAGTTCTCACCGATGAGAGCCACGCCTTGATTGATTCGGCCACGGGGCTTGCGAAAGGAGTGTAATTTTGGACGACGATAGGTTTACGTAACACTGTCTTTGGTTGAGATTAATGTAGAATTGTCCGTTGTTGTACACTCAGTACTTTCATCATTTTGATCTTGTACTGTACCTTCGATCTTGTACTATTTCCATCATTTTGTCCCTGACTGTTGTAGCCGCTTAAAGAACATGTATATTTCTTCAATAAAAGTTCGTGGAATGAATTATCATTTTATCGATCCCATTTTCTGTATAGTCCAATGCATGGATGTAATTGTTCTTGTTACTTTGGCATTCGAAAATAACTAGGGGTTGGGGCCCGCCATTGTGGGCCACTTGAGAGAAAGTTGTGCGCATCTCACCTTCATCTCAAAATATAAAAAAAACATTCTCGCGTCATGCAGACATCACACCCATCTCAAAAAGAAAGAGGCTCGAAAGACTTTTCTCAAAAAGAAAAAGAAAAAGTCTCATTGCCATTTAAAAAAAATCAAAAAATTTCTCACCGTGACCAACCAGCATGCGCCACGTGGCGTGGCTGGTTGGCCACCATTCTACAAAATTGTGATCGAAAATTGTTACTTCTGGTGTTCTTAATGGTTTTAATAATAGTACATAAGAGCATGAGGACTTCAACAAATTGTTACTGGTGTTCTTTATACTAGATGATCGATTTTAACACAAAAAGTATCTAAAACACATTTTTCCGTTTCCAGTGTAAGTATTTGATTGCAACACCTTGTGAGGAAAAAAAATTAAAATATGAACGGAAATGATATCTAGCGAACATTCGCTGGGAGCCAATCTTAGCGAACACCTTCCCTGACGTTGCATGGATCTTGGTGCAAGCCCGACGCCACGTAGATAAGCTAGAGTCATTCACTGTAACCCGTTTCCAGACAAACACTCTCTTTCTATCTAAAAAATGCACGAACCTATGTGGGTGAGGAGGGTTCAAAGCGGGGGTTTGTGAAATCTTGAGTTTAAGATGCTATATGTATCCTTGAAGCTATTTTGTGTTTTGATTCAATTTTTCATCTGAAAATTTGACCAAATAAAATCCAGAAAACCTGAATTTTCATTTCATCTATTTGAAAGGTCAAAGTCCTATTTTTTGGCCATGTGTCATTGTTTACAAGTCCATGGCAATATTTTGGAATTATTTTTCATTTTATCACGTGACAGTTTATTATTTACAATGTGGCATTTTTAGTATTAATAACTTGTCATTTTTATTATTAAGAGGATTTAAATTTTATCATTAAGAGGATTTAATTTTTATTGTTGAGAGGATGACATATTTATTATTGAGAGGATGCCGTTTTTAATTTTGAGAGGATGGCATTTTTATTAGTAAGAGGATGATATTTTTATTATTAATGGCATGGATTTTTTTCTTTTATTGGCGAAGGCAATTCCTGTGTGTTGATTTTTTATTTTATTTTTTGAAACAAAACAATAGAATCTAATTTGGGGTTTATCCAGATAAAATATTACTTATTTAGAGGATGACCGTTTTTGAAGTTTACCATGGAAATTTTATTTTGTAGATCACACGACATTTTTCTTATCATACTCACTGTAGATTTATAAATGAGAGAAATGACAGTAATAAAGAAGACCGACATTTTTTTCATAATTAAGATCATGGAAATTAGGGCCACCTTTTGTTGGTGACATTTTTTTGAAAAAAATACTTTCTTTGTTCCATAATATAAGACATTTTTACAAGCTACTCCCTCCGTAAACAAATATAAAAATATTTAGATCACTACTTTAGTGATCTAAACATTTTTATATTTCTTTATGGGGATGGAGGGAGTAGTAAACTGGGCATCTGGGTCAGGGTCGCGCCAGACATTTTGGCGCAGTGAGCGTCAAGTGAAGCAAGCAACCAAGGATTCCATTTCGGCCCACGGACTCCTCCCCTCCCCGTCGTCCGGGTCTCCTCGTCTTCTCCACAGCCCCGCAGTCTCGCGCACTGCCGCTCTCGAAATTTCGCGACTCCCTCTCGCCGCCTGCTCGACCGCCATGGAGATGGAGGCGATGGGGAAGAAGCAGCGGGAGGAGGCGCTCCTCCAGGCCGCCGCCGCCGGCAACCTTCGACTCCTCAAGAGTAACCCCGCCTCCTCCTCCTCATGCTCTTTCTTCTTAGGGTTTGATGATGGTATGGTAGTAGCTTGACGGATTAGTGCCCGACTCTGACTTGGCTCCCAATTCTCGCGTCGCCAAGAGATGGCGAGGTGGATGGGGTCAGCCGGGCAAGGCGAGGGCGCCGTCCTGGCGGCGGTGGAGGACGGCCAAGGGGACCGCGCGCTGCACCTGGCGGCCGGGGCGGGGCGGGTCGAGGTCTGCAGGTACCTCGTCGAGGACCTCCGCCTCGATGTCAATCAACTCAACTTCATAGGTGACGCCCCCTTCCTTGCTTCCCTTCGCGTCACTTGCAGCTCTGTCAACTTCTATTTATGTATTTTTATTTATGCTGATTCTGCTTACTGTCAGTTACTCCCACGCTGTATGGTGGAATTCGCATTTCAGGCTTCAGAATTGGTGTTACATGCTGTATGGTGTATGCATTTGTAAATTGTCAACTTCTATTTATGTATTAATATGCGGATTCTGCTTTACTAGTTAGTTACTACTTACTACCATGTGAAATCCGCATTTTAGGCTTCAAATTTGGTGTAACATGTTGTATGGTGTATATATGCATTTGTAAATTGTGATTAAGTGACAAGTGGATCGATTTCAAATATTCCCATGTCCAATATATGCACAGAGACATACCGCGAACATCGCCGGTTTTCTTTGGATATGTTGCATGGGCAAACCGCTACTCTTGTGGACTGTATATATAAAGTGTCTCCTCTGTCTGTCGTTGTGCAATTTTGTAAATAGTAAACATGTGTCAGATGGAAAGGCATTTGATACTGCACTTCTCTTTGCACGTTTGGCTCTCTTGTGTACAACTTTTTGTATTGAGGCCAGGATTGGCGTGATTTTGTTGAGCTCCTCATGTTTAATTTTTCGACTGTTGCAGGTGACACGCCACTGTACCTTTCTGCCTTGCATGGGAGGGCTGATGCTGCAAGATATCTTCTTGATCATGGTGCTGATCCACTAGCTGGCAAACTACACTCACCTCTCCATGGCGCTGCAAAGGAAGGTCTCTCTCTTTCCCAACAAGTATGCTTATTTATCACGTGTCAGTGCATACATTAGTCAATTTGATTTTTTGCCTTAGAAAGCCACATCACTGGATATAAGCAGCATTAGACTCCGACCAACATGGCCCAACAGCTGTGGGCTAGCAGGCATAGGGATCCTAACCGGTGGTAGGAGACACCGCATCAGCCTTAGAGATAACTGGATAAACCGTTTTCGTAATGGTTTTGCTAATTCTCTTTTTTTTTCATGAATACGCAAAGATTGTGTATCATTGCATTGATAGGAGGGGTGAAAAAATACAGAGGGTGATTGCTACAGCGGCCACGCGTACACGTTGGCGCGGGCTCAAGTAGCAGGAGCAGTTAGGGTAGGGGCTGCTCATCCCCGATACGTCAAGCTAGAGCCTATCTCTCAGGGATCATCATCGCCAAGCCGTTGGCGCCGGCGCTAGCCTATAGGCGCGCGTCTTCCTGATTAGATCGAAGCAAGCTAGCGATGGAGGGGTGTAGCTGGTTGAAGACACACCCATTCCGGTGTTTCCAGATTGCCCAGGCGGTTTTGCTAATTCTCGGTCAGTGAAAATTAGTCTCAGGATTCTTTTTTTTTGTTCTATCCGGCTGGTTATAAAATAAACTTTGAATTTGCCATTGTTAGATGAAGTAAGCATTTCTGGGTCGACTGATCCAAATTGGATTAATTTGTTAACATTTGTCTCACTAGTAGAAAACAGGGCTTTCGTTCGGGCCAGATAAGCCCATTAGTCCCGGTTCGTGCGGCTAAAGGCATTAGTCCCGGTTCAGATGAGCCCTTTAGTCCCGGTTTGAGACACGAACCGGGACTAAAGGGTGCGATGCCCTTTAGTCCCGGTTTGAGACACGAACCGGGACTAAAGGTCCCATTTTCAAACTCTACCCCCCTTGCGGTGGATCGCCTTTCCAGTTTTGTAAAAAGCAAAAGAAAATGATAAAAACTTCAAAAATTTGCATACGATGTCAGAAAAAAACGTATAATATATCAAAATGTTCAGCACGAAAATCTGCATCCAATTTTGACAGCCTACGACCTGTTTGCAAATTTTGAGAATCCTCAAATTCCAAAAGGGAAAAAAGATATGCTCAAATTTCAGTTTTTTGGTTAAATCTGGTCAAACTATGGTCAAACTACTTATTCAAGAAGTATTAGTGTTACTACATAATTATTCAAGAATATTAGTGTTACTAAATAATTATTTTAATTTTTTTGAATTTTGGTCAAATCTGGTCAAATTGTGGTCAAAATGTGGTCAAATTATGGTCAAACTACTTACTCAAGAAATATTAGTGTTACTAAATAATAATTATTTTTTAGAATAATAGTTTCAAACTCAAACAGTGAAACATGTGACTTCATGCTCAAGCTAAACTCCCGAGAGTTAATAGGATTGACATCTTACTATTGTCAGGAAAACAACAAGGGCAGACTTGGAAATCAGAGAGAATAGAACCCGGAAGTTAAGCGTGCTCAGGCTGGAGTGTTACCAACCGGGACTAAAGGTGGAGCTCCAGGCAGCGGGCACGTGGAGGGCCTTTAGTCCTGGTTCGTATAAGAACCGCGACTAAAAGGGGGCGGGGGGGGGGGGGGGGGGCCTTTAGTAATGACCCTTTAGTCCCGGTTCGAGAACCGGGACTAAAGGCCCTTATGAACCGAGACTAATGGCCCTTTTTCTACTAGTGTCTGGTAGCCTCTCTCTGTTTGGTTTTGCCCCATATCGTTGAGAGAGAAGTACGCATTTCTGGGCAGCTGATCCAAATTGGATCCATTCCTTCAAACTAGTTATTAGTTTTTGGTTGATAAGATTAGTATTTTGTTAACATTTGTTTGGTAGTTTCTCTCTCTTTGAATAAAGTAAGCAAGAAACACACATCACAGCGCACAAAGCTACAACCTTCACTCTTGTGATCGTTATAGTTGACTACTATGACACCTCTCTTGGCTTGTGTGATGCTTGATGTTTATATTTTAGCATATACTTCCTCCGTTCCTAAATATAAGTCTTTGTAGAGATTCCACTAGGAACCACATACGGATGTATATAGATGCATTTTAAGTGTAGATTCATTCATTTTGCTCCGTATGTAGTCCATCTAGTGGAATCTCTACAAAGACTTATATTTAGGAACGGAGGGAGTACATGCCATATTTTTTTATGTGATTTCCATCGAACAAAGCTCCCATATACTTGCCATATTTTTTATTTGGATGATGGCCGAAGAAACATTAACAAGTGTGTGGAGAGAATAACTTTGAGGTTGGGTATCTAATGTTATCTAAGGTTTTGATTATCATCTTATAAGCTCAAAATTGACGACTTCTTCTATTTCCAAGGATAGACAAGTAAAATTTGAATAGTCCCAATCCGTCCACTTTTGAAAACCTGGTCCTTGATGAGATATGTGGTAACCAAAATGGTTACTGGGCAGTTCATGATCACAAAACTGAAAACTGGCCCAGAGTTAAGTTTTAGTGCAAAATGAAAACTGAAAGCTGGAATCAATGTTGGGAAATATTCTTATCTCATTCATTCTTTTTTGAAACCTCGTTTTTCAGGACATTGTGAAATAGTAGAACTGCTGCTTTCAAGAGGAATCAATGTGGATTTAGATTCTGCACAAGGGACGCCATTGCATGCAGCCGCTATTTCTAAACACCATGACATAATTAAGATCTTGTTGGAGCACCATGCCGATGTAAGACACCAGTTTCTTGGTTCTCTTCTTTGCGGTGAAAAAGAGGACTCTGGAACGGAATATCTTGTGGCCAGTGGTACTCGTGCTTCATCTGTATATTCTATTTGGGAGTGCACTGGAATGGAAGATCTTGTTGCCTCTGATCTTGTGCTCCATCTGAACAAAAGATCTGCATTGTACTCTCCCTCTGTACACTAATATAGGACCATTTTTAGTGATCTAAATGGTCCTATATTAGTTTAAGAGGGAGTATTTGGTAACTCAAAAATTCATCATGGACAGTATTTAGTTATCCTAAAGTAAAACGTGCTCACTTTCCCAGAAGCCAACAAGTACATGTTATGTCTAATTTCTATGTAATATATTTCTTTCTGTTCCCTTCAGAAATACCAATATATTTAACACACCACGAGTATACTTTATTTCTCTATTGATGTATCTCAAAATTAATTTCTCTACTGGTCGCTCTTTTTCCCCGACTAGTGTAAGTGATTGATTCTTCCACTTTTCGTAGCCTAACAAGGTTTACGGTCTTGGTTATACCCCATTGAGTTGGGCCATCCGTGCCATCAGGCCCATGCCTAGAGAGCCGTTGGAATGTGTCAAGCTACTTGTTAAGGTCAGTACTCTTTCTTCGTATGGAGCTTTGTAGGCACAACTTCATTTTCTTTGTGTATATAACATATAAAGCATTAACCCAAACAAATGATCAAATAGTTATTCATTTGCACAGGCTGGTGCTGATCTGAATTTTATTGACTTCGATGGTGGTAGTTACGTGATGTTGGCAGTGAAGTTTGACTCACCTGGCATCATGAAGTTCTTACTAGATGCTGGTGCTAACCCCAATATTCCCGATGAAGTGAGCTTTACTTGTTTCCCTGTTTTGCTGTTTTCACTTGTCATCATCTACTTTTCATGCATATGCTGTAAGTTAGCCGACATTATCGTTCCATTTTTTTTATCTACGAGGTCATGTTAGGCTGTAGACTCTTGACACTTGACAGATTAGGATAATCATCTTACCCACACATCGTCTGACACCAGGAATAGGCTTGCATGAGGAGAAAACACTACTTCCTTGGGCTACAAAAAGATGGCATACACATTTTCGAGATTTAACTTTGATCATCAATTAGAGAAATAATACACAAGTCATGTAACTTAAAGATTATACCATTGGAAAATTCTTTATATAGTACGAATTTAATGGTATAATTTTTGTGACACATAACCCACATTTTATTGGTTAAGGTCAAGGCTTAAGACATTTGTGACGACTATATATGCAGTATGCAATGCAGCAAGCAGAAGAGAAGATGCTGCTTCTGTGCATAACCGAAATCCATTTTTCAGTTGCGAAGAAGAAAAATACATGATTCAAACCTATGTGGGATTATAAAATGGAATGGTTAGGTTGTATTTATACATCTGACATTCACTCCGGTCAATTCCTGATGACACATGGTCAGGGGAATTCAGTAACCTTATTTCACTTCTTATTCTGTGAGGGTACCTTCTTGCATCTTGGATTAAGTATTATAGGTACTGTAAATACTAAATACATAAGCAAAAGATGTAAAAATAGAGAACTTATGGTAGAGCAAAGTGCCAGTTATTATGCCATAGGCGAACTTATGCCAATATTCCTCAATCTCTTCAATCCATCTCACATTCTCACTTACTCATGCTTGATATCTCACCTCCATGTAAAGCGGACCTCCAAAACGCCATCTGAATAATTTCACTCTCAGATCAGCATAATAGATTATGTTATTTCCCTACTTGAGCTTTTGGTCACAATCAGAAGTCAGAACCTAATAACTACCTCAATAGATCTACAGATGCTCCATGTCCTGCTTCACGCCCTAACAGAACAGAAATATAAAGGCTCCCGTCAAAACAAAATACCTATTATAATTTATAAAGGATGCAAATATGAAGAAAATATGCATCACTGTTTACTTTCCTTGTATCATTAGAATTGATGGTATAAAGTTTCTTGCGCCCAGGTCATATATATCCTGAATTAGGGTGTACAAGCTATAAGATGTACTCCCTAAAATTTTACTAAATCAAAGACACTTATTTTGGGACGGAGGGAGTAGTTATGTACAGTCATTTTTCTTGCACATGCTTTTACAAAGATTACAACAATCTAAAAAAAACATGCGAAGAACATTAGTACTGGTGCTTTACATCTAGTTATTTATGATAAAAGTATAGCTTTTTAAATAAAGGGCATTTTCATTCAACCGATATATCGAGGTGATACAACTTCACTGAGCAAATGGCCGGCCTCCGCATAGCATGATGCACACAGCCAACACGTCCAACACAAAAAGGACGGACCCAATGTTAGAAGCTCCCACACCAGGTGGGGTCTAGAGAGGGATTATATGAGGCAAGCCTTACCCCCGCACATTGCAATGCAGAGAGGCCGCGTCGAACCCAGGACCTCTTGGCACAAGTGGGAGTACTTCACCACTGCACCAGGCCTGTCCTTCCAACATGTCCAACACAACTAAAAAGAAAAAAGAAAAAAAATGCGGATATAAGATAAAAATATAGCTATACCAGTGAATGTAAATAAATCAATGTAAATCGCAACCTGAAATCATGGAAGAATTCAGCACTGAAATCCATCACTACCTAGAGGTTTCTGCTGGCACGTCCCAGTGCCTCGATAATTTAGTGTGGGATAATGCATCAGACGCTTAGAAGAGGATCGGATCATGTGTCCTACCAAGGACCCCTTCGCCTGAACTTTGACTCTGCGGCCAGGAGGCAATGGAGGCCGGCACCAGTGCAGGAGGGATTACAGGTGGACTCCACATAACCTCGCTGTGACAAGGGCAGCGGTGGTGTAGAGAGGGAGGGAGGGAGACAAAGAGCTGTGTCTTTATAGTAGCAGAGATGATGTCGAAACATTGTAAAATTTGAATCTTCTGTGTTGTAAATTGCAGAGTATGTCATGTATATGTTTCTTGTCTACTGAATTAGGAATTGAAAAAAAATCTCCAGCTTCTTCATACCTGGTCAAAGAAACATAAAATGTTACTTCTGCAAAGGTTTCTTTTGCCCCTTCCATGTATATTTTGGTGTTTGTATCATCTTCATCCTATTGTGTTTTGAAAAGTCTATGCAATACAACATATTAGTTGAAGCTTTCGGTTATTAGTGTTAGTGTACTTGACGTAACCCTTGTCTTACAAATTTTGTTCGGAAGGATGAACGAGACTGTTCTATCATTTGTCCTTCATAGTGATCCTCTTGAAGTCCATCCAGCCATTTCGTTGAGATCTTAGGCTGTGATTCCAAAATATTAATTTGGAAATCTTTCAATTACATTTTGTATTTATATTTGTTATTTACTCTTGCAGTGTGGTAGGACACCAATTGAAGTTGCTGCCTCTAAAGGCAGTAGGGACATGGTTGAAATGCTATTCCCTTTAACTTCTCCTATTTCAACGCTGCCGGACTGGAGTATTGATGGAATCATTTCTCATGTGAAAAACTTTGGTTTGAAGCCGAGGGTATGTGTTTCATTCTGTGCTCACTTGCAGTTCCATATGTTATTTATCATCACCCTTTAGTTATGTTCTTTGGCAGTTCTGTCCATTTAGAGTACAAATAGGTTTAGTTCACGATTGTTGTAAATTCCACTGTGCAAACAAAAAATTCCATGCACAAATTTTACTTTTCGTGCATTGCATCACTATTAGCAAACTTTTTCGTATCATATATTAGAGAAGGAAGTGGGGAGAAAGAGCCCCATCCACATAGCATTCTTACATCATGTTACATGCAAGAGTCCACACCATGGAAGTATCAATTCAGGAGAACTAACTACTCTCTCTAACCAACCTAGCTAGGCCTCCGAAGAAGGCGGCGAAATCGCCTTTGAGGAGGCCAGCGGTACTCCACGCTCTACCTTCTTTCTCCATGTTGGCAATCACGATCTTAGCGGAGGGAGTCGCTCCGTCGAAGACGATGGCATTTCGATGTTTCCATAGTTCCCATAGTCCTAGAGATAGTATGGTGCGGCTATCCTTGGCCTTTATGTCTGTCGCCGTGCAAGAATTGCACCAGGGTATCAACTCCGCATCCGGCGTCGGCATCCACTACGGCTTGCGCAGGGCCTCGAGCGCCATATGCCATACTGACCTCGCAAGGACACACGACACAAGAATGTGATTGATCGTCTCCACGTCTTGGTCGCAGAAGGGACATGCCGGCTGATGAGGGAGGCCGCACCGCGCCAAGCGATCCGAGGTCCAACATCTATTCCGTGAGGCAAGCCAGTTGAAGAACCTACACTGTAAAGGGGCCTTAGATTTCCAGGCCATGTCCGCATAAGCTGCCACCTCGAGGCCCCAAAATTTGGAGGCGTACGCCGATCGCGCCGAGTAGCTGCCGTCATCCTCCCAGGCCCACCGAACCCGATCTCGTGCATCCACTGTAAGCATGGTTGGCGCCGTCCTGTCCCAAAGGAGGAGGACTTCCTGCAATGTCTCCTCATCTATGTCCGGCCCGACCTCGAGTGCCCAGGATCCACCTTGTATAGCATCATGGACTGTTCTGACTTCCCGAACGCGCCGCGGGATCCTCGCATATACTCTTGGAGCCAGCTCTTGGACCCTAAAACCTTGGAGCCATCGGTCCTCCCAAAACAGCGCCTCCTTGCCATCTCCCACATGTGTGATTGTGGCTGTTCTAAAGATTGAACGCGCTTCCTCAGAGATGCTGATCTCAAAGCCTTTCCATGGGCGTGAACTGTCCGTACGTTGTAGCCATGCCCAGCGTGCCTGGAGCGCGAAGTTGAGCCAGTGAAGATCCGGTATGCCTAGGCCTCCAGCCCATTTGGGCGCACAAACATTCCTCCAAGCCACCTTACATTGTCCATCGTTAGCCTCCTCTTTCCCACACCAGAGAAAACCCCTACAGATCTTGATGATTGCCTTAATCGTCCTTGGGGGAAGGCTCAGGGCAAGCATGGCATGAATCAGGGCAAGCATTAGCAAACTTCTAGTCTTTGGTATGACCTTATGGTGAACTATTAATGTGCTAGACTTAATAAAGTTATCTTGGATGATATTGTGCCAGCCCTGCAACTCCGGACAACAGTTTTTATTACGAATTTATAGTCTTATACATTAATTAGGATACGTCCTGATCTCCGGATAAACCCTGCAACACTGCAGTACAACCATAGTTAGTTTTAAATAGCGGGCTATGACTCTTAGCAGAGGACATCTCTAAACGCTATAGCGCGCTATTTAAAACTTTACTTCATCCGTTAGGACCAAAGTCTCTAAGCGCAGGATCTCTCTAAACGCTATAGCAGCGTTATAGCGTTTTCCTAGTCTTATACTCCCTCCGTCCCAAAATAAGTGTCTCAACTTTGTACTAAGTTTAGTACAAAGCTAGTACAAACTTGAGTTGCTTATTTTGGGACGGAGGGAGTACATTAATTAAGTGATATAGGCTGAGACTTACACATTTTTCTAGTCTTATATATTAATTAAGTGATATAAGCTGAGACTTACAAATTTGTACATTTTTCATGTTTACATTACAGGATATTTCTACATATTTATCCTAACAGCAATTTTTCTCTGATCAGGATAAAGAAATGTACGTAAAGAGAAGAACTGAAGTGAAACGGGAAGCTTCTGAGGCTTTAAGAGAGGGGACTATTATATGGCATCAGAGATGTATAGCTCTGTAAGTCACTAGGGCCCATTTTTATTGCCTGAAGGAGTGATGGTTATTTTTTTATATCTGTAAACTGTTGATCTCAGTCCACAGTTCCACACTAGTATATTTTTGTTCACACCGAAAATAAGGTGCACGTACTGCCACCTCTTTCTGGTAAAAACATGTGCTGTTAGATACTCAGTTCCACAGTACAAGGCATAGGCAATCTAGGCCAGCCGTCCTGCCCTCTTAGTAATTACGAGGTAGTTGAACAGTTTGTGTTGAAAGGGCTGAGGTAACACAGTACTGTTATACAGAAGTTCCTATATTGAAATGTATCTGTTTGTCCAATACATTTGCTGGTTTCATGTGTACAGAGATCTCTATATCGATCAGAATATATAACACTATCCGAGCACCATCCCCATTGATATATTTATTATCTTGTAGTACTCTTTTTTTAGGTATTGCTAAAAGCTGCATGTGATTGATGTGTTTGTAGACAAGGCATTTGACTCTAGTCCGGATGAGTATGCAACCATATTGGCAAATATTAGTCTATGCGCGTTGCGTGCTGGAAATGGAAGAGCTGCTCTGTCTTATGCTACCATGTGCAGAATGGGGCGACCTCTTTGGCCAAAAGCCTGCTACCGAGAAGGGGCAGCTCTTATGTTATTGAAGGTAAAAAGAACACAGTAGTTTTCTTCAAGCATCTGTGATCATGATCGTATAACTGATCATCTTATGGTGTGTACTCGTAGAAGTACGAGAGAGCATGTGAGGCTTTTGCGGATGGCTTGAAGCTTGACCCTACAAGTGGTGATATTGCAAATGCTTTAAGGTAACTGGTCCATGTTTTCGTGGTGTGTAGGGTGACGTGCAATCCCCTGCTTCGTAAGTTAAGTAAAAGAACAAATGATATCTTGATAGACAATTGTGTGCATGGAAGATGGTCTCCATCTCTAGAAGAATATTACATGGATTTGGTCATTCAAGTCTGTTAAGTTTTGTTTTTTCTTGAGCTGGAGCGATTTACTAATCGCGGAAAGAACACCACCTAGTGTTGATCTGTTTATTATCATGATACATCTTCAGGGCAAGCTGTACACAGATTCCTGACAATTCTCATGTTCAAAATATTTTGGTTGCAGGGAAGCCCAAGAAGCAGCGAAGAATGCTCGTCGCCGTGAAAAGTGACCAACTGACAAGTCTTACATGCAGAATCCGAGGCTTTGTTTTGTTGCTGAGCACCTTTTGTCTAGTCTGAGAACTTGTGATGATAGTATTCTGTGGTTCTTAATTAAGACTTCCGTCGCACCTATCGTTTTTAAGTATGACTGGGGATGAACTTGCTAGTTTGATTCCAGTTCAAGTGTCGACAAACTTTATCGTCACAGAACGTTAAGCTTGTTATATCTTTTGGTTGAAATCATGGAATTCAGTACTGAGGTTCCTTTGTGCATTGTGACTGGCAGCCATTCCAAAGTTGGTCTAGTCCCTTGCAGACAGGGATTGACCCTTGGGGGGTCCAATGGCACTAACCACAAAGGTTTGGACTTGAACTTGGTGTATTGGGCCAAAGGTCCAGGGAAACGTTTATTGTTCAGGAAATGTAGGGTATGTTATGTGTCGTGCCCTGAAGTAGTACTATCCTGATGCTTCAACTAATTGCTGTTTTTACCTGTTATTATTGCTGGTGCTTTAATTTGTTTGTACTCCCTCTGTAAAGAAATATAAGAGCATTTAGATTACTAATCTAGTGATCCAAACGCTCTTATATTTCTTTACGGGGGGAGTAACATCTTGTAGCTTCACTAGTCCGATCAGTTACTGGAAATATCCATGTTTAGACATGGCAGATTTCCCCACTTCGACAATGAAATCATTTTGATACGAATACGGCCATATATATGGACAAATAAACACCATGCCAGGAAACAGCATGCCAAATTTTTGCCACAAACAACAAACAAGAGCCCTACCAATTTTTCGCAAAATCGAAATGAGCATGCAAAAAAAGGTTGTCTAAAGGTATGTGAATTGGGCCAAATATCCAGGAATGCAAAAGATAATGTAGTCATGTTGTTTGGTTGCCTGCTGCATGGTAGTTGACACGTGGTTTCCTAGTGTGCAGGCACATTTGGTACACATTTGGTAGCAGCGGCTTCCCGCTTGCGATGAGAGGAGTATGAAGCCTAGGACAGCAAATGAAGCCTAGGACAAAAAATAAGAGAATCTTTCTCACCTCGTGGTCTGCATGAGTCTGCACGAGTGGAGACTGCTAATTCGGCCTTTCCTCCACAGCCTAGTCCCTTGTGTTTTTAAACACCGTGTGATGCAAGGAATTGATGTGAGTCAAGTAACTAAACACCGTGCGAAGTAAAAGATTTCATCCATATGCAGTTTATCAACCGTCATGTAGCCAACCAAACACCCTCTAATAGTAGTATCTTGACGACGCAAGCCAACCAACGCACATGTCCCCAAAGGCAACTGCCAATGGTCTTGTACAAGATGGATTAACAATCCGAATATCCATTTTTGAGCGAAGCCACATCTGCACCCAGTCAAGAAAAATTTCACAAAAAATACAAAATAAATTCCAAAAATTCAAAAAAAATGCATGGTATATAATTTGGTGCATGAGGTGCGCTCTTAGACCATTTGAACATACGAGTAGCTCTCAGCAAAAAAGACAAATTGGGTCGGAAAAATACATGAACAATAAATCTTTTTACACACCCCAATTTTAGGAGACTCACATCGAACAAGGAGTAGTATGCCACGGCGAGAAGCCATGGGGGCGGAAAGCATCACCGCGACCGTGTTGGGTTAAGCAGAGGAGTCGGGATGCCGTTCATGTCACTCCATGCTGACGTTGGGAGGAAGTTTAAGCGCGTCCGTGCTTAAACTGCCTTTCAACTAGTTCAAATCATTTATCGGCTTTGGTAAAAAAAATGCTTGATATTGCCAGCAAACTTCATGTTGATAAAGAATCCTCAAAAAATGTGGAAATAGTACGAGGAGAGATGTGTTTGATATGTGGTTAAAACTCCTTCAAACCTGAGGGGAAGGTGTGCAGGGAGAAAGTGATATAGCATATAAAGGCAAGTTCGTCGCAACGAAGCCCGACAAATAAAGGAGGACAAGAGTCCCCCCCCCCCCCCCCACACCCACCCACACACATGAAGCGCTGTTTTAATGAGTATCTTGATAATAATGGATTGTTCGGCAGTCGAATCTGGTAGTGCTCCATGCTTGGTAAAGAAGGCACTAACAAATCGGCGGGATGACTTCCCACCTAAGACCACCGCCACGGCCATCAAGAGGCCCCATGTCTTTGCGCGGATCTGGCGTTGTTACTCCAGTGCTTCATGATTTGCCAAAAAGGCACTAGCAAATCGATGGATGTCTGGCCAAAAAATATTTATGCGTCCTCTAGCACACCCCCGCGTCGCCCCCGTCTCGGTCGACTCGGGCGGCTCTTCAAACCCTAGCCGCCCGGGTCACCACCACCTCCCTCCCTTCCCTCCGCCGCCGCCGGAGGACGCCGCCGGTCTAAGCCCGGGGGCCGACGGAGGTGGCGGAGGCTCTCCTCCCTGGATCGCGTCAGAGGGGATGGGGCGGGACCTCCACGTGCGTGACGGCGCTGCGGCGATCTGATCCATGGTGGCACGACGGCGTGCTCTGGGCGGAGGCCTTGGGCGGCGGCGCGGTTGCCTGGTGGCGAGCCGGCGGCGGCGGCGTGAAGAGGGTGCCGTGGAGGTCCGGGCGGGCCAGGTCAGGATCCTGGGGCGGCGGCCCTGGACGGCGGCGGCGGGTGAAGCTCGGGCTTCTCGCGGCGGCATGGCGTGGTGCAGTCCATATCCAAGGCGGATCTGCGTCGGCGATCTCGTGGTTTTGCCACGGATTGGTTCCGATCAGAGACGGTGATGAGCGTGCGGGATCCATCTCGGCGGCTCTTGCGGTTTGGCGAGGGGGGTGGGAGTCCTCCTCCCAGGCTCCAGTGGTGTGATACGTCTCCAACGTATCTATAATTAATGAAGTCTTCATGCTATTATATTATCAACCTTGGATGTTTTATATGCATTTATATGCTATTTTATATGATTTTTGGGACTAACCTATTAACCTAGAGCCCAGTGCCAGTTTTTGTTTTCTCCTTGTTTTAGAGTATCGCGGAAAAGGAAAACCAAACGGAGTCCAATTGACCTAAAACTTGATGGAGCTTATTTTTGGACCAGAAGAAGGCCAAGGAGTCAAAGAGTTGGGCCAGAAGAGTCCCGGGCTGCCCACGAGGGTGGGGGCGCGCCTCCCTGCCTCGTGGACAGCCCGAAGACCCCCCCTGACTTGTTCTCGACGCCAACACCTCTCATATATACCCAAACTTCCAGAAAGAAACCTAGATCGGAAGTTCCGCCGCCGCAAGCCTCTGTAGCCACGAGAAATCAATCTAGGCCCTCTCTGGCACCCTGCCGGAGGGGGCCATCATCACCGGTGGCCATGGAGGACTATCCCGGAGAGGCCATCATCGCCATGAAGGCCAAGGACCAGAGGGAGAACCTTTCCCCTGTTAGAAATATGCCCTAGAGGCAATAATAAATTGGTTATTATTATATTTCCTTGTTCATGATAATCGTTTATTATCCATGCTAAAATTGTATTGATAGGAAACTCAGATACATGTGTGGATACATAGACAACACCATGTCCCTAGTAAGCCTCTAGTTGACTAGCTCGTTGATCAATAGATGGTTACAGTTTCCTGACCATGGACATTGGATGTCGTTGATAACGGGATCACATCATTAGGAGAATGATGTGATGGACAAGACCCAATCCTAAGCCTAGCACAAGATCGTGTAGTTCGTCTGCTAAAGCTTTTCTAATGTCAAGTATCATTTCCTTAGACCATGAGATTGTGCAACTCCCGGATACCGTAGGAATGCTTTGGGTGTACCAAACGTCACAACGTAACTGGGTGGCTATAAAGGTGCACTACAGGTATCTCCGAAAGTGTCTGTTGGGTTGGCACGAATCGAGACTGGGATTTGTCACTCTGTGTAAACGGAGAGGTATCTCTGGGCCCACTCGGTAGGACATCATCATAATGTGCACAATGTGACCAAGGAGTTGATCACAGGATGATGTGTTATGGAACGAGTAAAGAGACTTGCCGGTAACGAGATTGAACAAGGTATCGGGATACCGACGATCGAATCTCGGGCAAGTACTATACCGGTAGACAAAGGGAATTGTATACGGGATTGATTGAATCCTTGACATCGTGGTTCATCCGATGAGATCATCGTGGAACATGTGGGAGCCAACATGGGTATCCAGATCCCGCTGTTGGTTATTGGCCGGAGATATGTCTCGGTCATGACTGCATGGTTCCCGAGCCCGTAGGGTCTACACACTTAAGGTTCGATGACGCTAGGGTTATAGGGAAAGTATGTACGCGGTTACCAAATGTTGTTCGGAGTCCCGGATGAGATCCCGGATGTCACGAGGAGTTCCGGAATGGTCCGGAGGTAAAGATTGATATATAGAAAGTGAGGATTTGGCCACCGGAAGTGTTCCGGGCATCACTGCTAATGTACCGGGACCATCGGAAGGGTCCGGGGGTCCACCGGGAGGGGCCACCAGCCCCAGAGGCTTGCGTGGGCCAATAGTGGGAAGGGACCAGCCCCTAGGTGGGCTGGGGCGCCCCCACCAAGGCCCAAGGCGCCTCAAGAGAAGATGGGGGCAAACCCTAGGGCAGATGGGCCCTAAGGCCCACCCCAGGTGCGCCTCCCCCTCTTCCCCCTTTGGCCGCCACCCTAGATGGGATCTGGGGCTGCCGCACTCCTTGGGGTGGGAACCCTAGAGGGGGCGCAGCCCCCTCCCCTCCCCCTATATATAGTTGAGGTCTAGGGGCTGCCCAATACATGAGTTATTCTCTCCCAGGCGCAACCATACCTCTCTCCCTCCTCGTCTCTCGTAGTGCTTGGCGATGCCCTGCTGGAGTTCGGCGCTCGTCCACCACCACCACGCCGTCGTGCTGCTGCTGGACGGAGTCTTCCCCAACTTCTCCTTCTCCCCTTGCTGGATCAAGGCGTGGGAGACGTCACCGGGCTGCACGTGTGTTGAACGCGGAGGCGCCGTGGTTCGGCGCTTAGATCGGAATCAACCGCGATCTGAATCGCTACGAGTACGACTCCTTCATCCGCGTTCTTGCAACGCTTCCGCTTAGCAATCTACAATGGTATGTAGATGCACTCCCCTTCCCCTCGGTGCTAGATTACTCCATAGATTGATCTTGGTGATGCGTAGAAAATTTTAAATTTCTGCTACGATCCCCAACATCCCCATCCAGGGGGGAGGCCATGGAGGAGGAAGCACAAGGGGGAGAACCTCTCCTCCTCTCTCTTGGTGGCACCGGAGTGCCATCGAGAGGGGAATCATCGCCGCGATGATCATCTTCATCAACATCACCACCATCATCACCATCCTCATCTCTTTTACGCGGTCCAATCTCCCGCACCCCGCTATAATCCCTACTTGAACATGGTGCTTTATGCCACATATTATGATCCAATGATGTGTTGCCATCCTATGATGTTTTGAGTAGATATCCTTTGTCTTTGGGTTGATTGATGATCTAGATTGGTACGAGTTGTACGTTTTATTTTGGTGTTGTCCTATGGTGTCCTCCGTGTCGCGCAAGCGTGAGGGATTCCCGCTGTAGGGTGTTGCGATACGTTCATGATTCACTTATAGTGGGTTGGTGAGTGACTGAAACACAAACCCGAGTAAGGGGGTTGTTGCATATGGGAATAAAGAGGACTTGATGCTTTAATGCTATGGTTGGGTTTTACCTTAATGATCTTTAGTAGTTGCGGATGCTTGCTAGAGTTCCAATCATAAGTGCATATGATCCAAGTGGAGAAAGTATGTTAGCTTATGCCTCTCCCTCATATGAAATTGCAATGACGACTACCGGTGTTGTTAACAATTGCCTAGGACAATTCCGCACACCGATCCACCATTATTCCACACTCGCTATTTATAATATTTAGTAATATATTCTAACTTTATGATAACATCACCTACTTTTATGTTTTAGCTCTCCGATACCATGCAAAGTTATCCTCTTCATACCCACAACGTAGTTTTATTTCTCGTTGCTAGTTGGAAGCAAACGTTCGGTGTACGTAGAGTCGTATCAGTGGCAGATAGGGCTTGAGAGAATATTGATCTTACCTTTAGCTCCTTGTGGGTTTGACACTCCATACTTATCACTTCCACCTTTGGAAATTGCTACGATGATTCCCTGCACTTGGGGATTATCAAGCTCTTTTATGGCGCCGTTGCCGGGGAGCAATAGCATGGGGTTGATATTCTCGTGTGTGCTTGTTTGCTTTCTTCACTAAGTAGATTTTGTTTTTCCTTTTGTTTCTGTTTAGTTGTGGGTAAAACATACAAAAAAATTAAAGAATGAAAATACAAAAAAAAATTACTTGCCTCTCATGCCTAAAAAGTTTTTCAAAAAGAGAAGTGATTGGAAAGTGATGCATTGAAGAAGTGAGGGTCGACCTTGAGCACTTGTGCTCATGCTCACGGAAACAATGTAGAATTTTTCATGGAAGTTTCTCTGTAACTAATTATCCCCTTGTGTATATCCATTGTATTATAAAAATAATGTGCCAAGCTTTGGTTTTAGGATGATTAGATTGCTTGTTTACTATGTGCAGAACAAAAACAGAAACTTTGGCTGTAGCGCGTGATTTTACATGTTTTACTGGAAGGTCAAATGGGTCTGAAACTTTTTGGACATTACTTCTGTACAAATTGTTCAAATTGTCAAATTTATTTCATAATTTTAGGAGTTACAGAAGTTTACTAAACTTCCAGATTACTACAGACTGTCCTGTTTTTGACAGATTCTGTTTTTCGTGTGTTGTTTGCTTATTTTGATGTATCTATGGCTAGTAATGGAGTTTATGAACCATAGAGAAGTTGGAATAAAGTAGGTTTAATACCAATATAAATAAATAATGAGTTCATTACAGTACCTTAAAGTGGTAGTTTGCTTTATTACACTAACGGATCTCACAAAGTTTTTGTTAAAGTTTTGTGTGGATGAAGTGTTCGAAGATCGAGGAGCTATCAATATGAGAAGAATAAAGAGAGGCAAGAGTTCAAGCTTGGGGATGCCCAAGGCACCCCAAGTAAATATTTCAAAGGATACTCAAGCATCTAAGCTTGGGGATGCCCCGGTTGGCATCCCATCTTTCTTCTTCAACAAATATCGGTATACCTCGGTTTTTGTTTTGTTCACATGATTTGTGTCCTTTGTGTTTTTCTTTTTGTTTGAGAACCACACTAGTATGAGATGTCCCTTCATCAATTTATAGAATACTTCATGTGCTTCACTTATATCTTTTAAGTATGATCTTATGGAATTGTTCTTTGAGCTTCACTTATATCTTTTGAGTATGATCTTATAGAATTGCTCTTTGTGCTTCACTTAAATCTTTTGAGTATGGTTTTATAGAATGCTTCGTGTGCTTCACTTATACATTTTGAGGTTGGATATTGGTTAGCCTATATTAATTGTAGAATGCTCCATGAACTTCACTTATATCTTTTGGAGTATGAATAATACTATCATCTAAAGTGGGTTTGGAAGAGTGTCAACTTTAGAAATTAGTGATCCCACTATTCCGAATGAGAAGAATTTCGCTTATGTGGAGAGTAGAAAAATTTGTATGCTTGTAGATCATGAAAAGAATGCTTTATGTGATGGTTATATTGTTGAATTCGTTCATGATGCTACTGAAAATTATTATGAGGGAGGAACATATGCTTATAGGAGTTGCAATAATACCAAGTCTCCTCTCTATGTGCTTAAAGTTTTGAAGTTATACTTGTTTTGCCTTCCTATGCTAGTTCATTCTTGTTCCTATAAATTATGTGCTCACAAAATCCCTAGGCATAGGAAGTGGGTTAGATTTAAATGTTCTAGTCATATTCTTCATGATGCTCAATTTATGTTTCAATTCTTTTCTTTTATGTGAGCATCATTGAAATCATCATGCCTAGCTAAAAGGCATTAAAGAAAAGCGCTTGTTGGGAGACAAATCAATATTTACCTTTACTGTTTTTGTGTGTTTACATGATTAAGCTACTGTAGTAATCATGTTTTATAGCTTTTGTTTCAATAAAGTGCCAAGTAAGACCTTTGGGAAGACTTGAGTGAAAGTTAATGTGGTCTTGCTGTAAAAAACAGAAACTTTGCGCTCACGAGATTAGCTACCATTTTGTACAGAAGAGTGATTTTGAGTTGATTATTTTTGAATAAGATTAATAGACAATTTCCTCACGTCCACCAATTTATTTCATAATTTTTGGAGTAGCAGAAGTATGGTTGCTGTTCAAATCATTACAGACTGTTCTGTTTCTGACAGATTCTGTTTTCATTGCATAGTCTGCTTGTTTTCTAGTTTCTATGGCTTATATTTCTCAATATAAATTGTAGAAATGATATGGTACAGTAGGCATTGTGTGAGAACAATTATGAACCTTGTCTTTGACAGTACCAAAGTGAATGGTTTACTCTTTGTCATACTAACCTATCTCACGAAGTTCCGTTAAGTTTTGTGTCATTGAAGTTTTCAAGCTTTGGGTGAGATATCGATATGAGGAGAATAAGGAGTGGAAAGACCCTAATCTTGGGGATGCCCAAAGCACCCCAAGGTAATATTCAAGGAATACTCAAGCGCCTAAGCTTGGGGATGCCCCGGAAGGCATCCCCTCTTTCGTTTTCGAAACTATCGGTATACCTTACTCGGAGCTATATTTTTATTCGTCACATGATATGTGTTTTGCTTGGAGCGTATTTTCAATTTTACTTGCTGTTTGAATAAAATCATTGGATCTGAATTATTGAATGAAAAAGAATCCTCCCATGGCTAGTTAATTATTTGACTACTCAGTGTTCTTCACTTATACCTTTTGGAGTAGTTTGTCATTTACTCATGTGCTTCACGAATATCCTATGAGTAAATGGTTGAATGAATTGAATGTCATAAATCTGAATTTATATGTGTTTCATATGCTTATAACATGGGGAGTAATGACTTCACACATAATAAGTATAGGTAGTAAACTCATTGAAAGTTAGCAAACGTAGAATTGGTCACTTGAACAATTCATGAAAGAATATTGAAGGAAAAGAGATTTCAAATATAAATATACTATCTTGGACATCTTTTGTAATTGTGAGCACTCATTAAAATATGACATGCTAAAAGATTGATGTTGGACAAGGAAGACAACGTAATGGGTTATGTTTTCTTATATCCGAAATAAAGTATATTGTCATGGATCATCCAACATGCCGAGCTTGCCTTTCTCCTTATGCTAGCCAAACTCTTTGTACCAAGTAGAGATACTACTTGTGCTTCCAAATATCCCTTAAACTAGTTTTGCCATGAGAGTCCACCATACCTACCTATGGATTGAGTAAGATCCTTGAAGTAAGTTGTCATCGGTGCATGCAATAAAAATTTCTCTCTAAATATGTATGATCTATGCGAAGAAAATAAGCTTTATACGAACTTGTGATAGGGAAGAAATAAAAGCGACGGACTACATAATAAAGGTCTTTATCACAAGAGGCAATATAAAATGACGTTCTTTTGCATTAAGATTTTGTGCATCCAACCATAAAAGCCCATGACAACCTCTGCTTCCCTCTGCGAAGGGCCTATCTTTTTCTTTTATCTTCTACCTTATGCAAGAGTCATGGTGATCATCACCTTTCCTTTTTACACTTTTTCCTTGGGCAAGCACTTTGTGTTGGAGCGATCCGGATATATATATCTACTTGGATGTAGGTTTTCATGAGTTATTATTGTTGACATTACCCTTGAGGTAAAAGGTTGGGAGGCGAAACTATAAGCCCCTATCTTTCTCTGTGTCCGATTAAAACTTTGAACCCATAAATATCACATGAGTGTTAGCAATTGTGAAAGATTAAATGATAGTTGAATATGTGGAGTTTGCTGAATCAAAGCTCTGACATAGACCCTTCCTGAAAATAAGATGAATTGCAATTGTTTGATGACTAAGAGCACTGTTTGTTAGTTTTCAAGAAAGTTTATGATCTACACTTTAACATGTGAATAGCTTGTTACTTGATCATGAAAAGTTTTACGAGATGAGCTACTGTTATGACATGTATTGATGCTAGAAAAAGTGATTGAAATTATCATTGATCAAACTTGTGCACTTGCTAGCATTCACACTTCATAAATTATTTCTTTTATCATTTACCTATCGAGGACGAGCATGAATTAAGCTTGGGGATGCTGATACATCTCCAACGTATCTATAGTTTATGAAGTCTTCATGCTATTATATTATCAACCTTGGATGTTTTATATGCATTTCTATGCTATTTTATATGATTTTTGGGACTAACCTATTAACCTAGAGCCCAGTGTCAGTTTCTGTTTTCTCCTTGTTTTAGAGTATCGCAGATAAGGAAAACCAAACGGAGTCCAATTGACCTGAAACTTGACGAAGCTTATTTTTGGACCAGAAGAAGGCCAAGGAGTCAAAGAGTTGGGCCAGAAGAGTCCCGGGCTGCCCACGAGGGTGGGGGGCGCGCCCACCCCCCGGGCGCGCCTCCCTGCCTCGTGGATAGCCCGGAGACCCCCCTGACTTGTTCTCGACGCCAACACCTCTCATATATACCCAAACTTCCAGAAAGAAACCTAGATCGGAAGTTCCGCCGCCGCAAGCCTCTGTAGCCACGAGAAATCAATCTAGGCCCTCTCCGGCACCCTGCCGGAGGGGGCCATCATCACCGGTGGCCATGGAGGAGTATCCCGGAGAGGCCATCATCGCCATGAAGGCCAAGGACCAGAGGGAGAACCTTTCCCCATCCAGGGGGGAGGCCATGGAGGAGGAAGCACAAGGGGGAGAACCTCTCCTCCTCTCTCTTGGTGGCACCGGAGTGCCATCGACAGGGGAATCATCGCCGCGGTGATCGTCTTCATCAACATCACCACCATCATCACCATCCTCATCTCTTTTACGCGGTCCACTCTCCCGCACCCCGCTGTAATCCCTACTTGAACATGGTGCTTTATGCCACATATTATGATCCAATGATGTGTTGCCTGAAGGAAATATGCCCTAGAGGCAATAATAAAGTTATTATTTATTTCCTTCTATCATGATAAATGTTTATTATTCATGCTAGAATTGTATTAACCGGAAACATGATACATGCGTGAATACATAGACAAACAGAGTGTCACTAGTATGCCTCTACTTGACTAGCTCGTTAATCAAAGATGGTTATGTTTCCTGGCCATAGACATGAGTTGTCATTTGATTAACGGGATCACAACACTAGGAGAATGATGTGATTGACTTGACCCATTCCGTTAGCTTAGCACTTGATCGTTTAGTATGTTGCTATTGCTTTTTCATGACTTATACATGTTCCTATGACTATGAGATTATGCAACTCCCGTTTACCGGAGGAACACTTTGTGTGCTACCAAACGTCACAACGTAACTGGGGTATTATAAAGGTGCTCTACAGGTGTCTCCGAAGGTACTTGTTGGGTTGGTGTATTTCGAGATTAGGATTTGTCACTCCGATTGTCGGAGAGGTATCTCTGGGCCCACTCGGCAATGCACATCACTATAAGCCTTGCAAGCATTGTAACTAATGAGTTAGTTGCGAGATGATGTATTACGGAACAAGTAAAGAGACTTGCCGGTAACGAGATTGAACTAGGTATTGAGATACCGACGACCGAATCTCGGGCACAACATACCGATGACAAAGGGAACAACGTATGTTGTTATGCGGTTTGACCGATAAAGATCTTCATAGAATATGTAGGAGCCAATATGAGCATCCAGGTTCCGCTATTGGTTATTGACCGGAGACGTGTCTCGGTCATGTCTACATTGTTCTCGAACCCGTAGGGTCCGCACGCTTAAAGTTTCGGTGACGATTGTATTATGAGTTTTTGTGTTTTGATGTACCGAAGGATGTTCGGAGTCCCGGATGTGATCACGGACATGACGAGGAGTCTCGAAATGGTCGAGACGTAAAGATCGATGTATTGGACGACTATGTTCGGACACCGGAATGGTTTCGGGGAGTTTCAGACATATACCGGAGTACCGGGGGGTTACCGAACCCCCCCCCCCCCCCCGGAGTTTAATGGGCCAAGATGGGCCTTAGTGGATAAGAGGAGGGGCGCCTAGGGCTGGCCGCGCGCCCCCTCCCCCTCTAGTCCGAATTGGACAAGGAGGGGGGGGCGGCGCCCCCTTTCCTTCCCCCTCTCTCCTTCCCTTCCTTTCCCCCTCCTACTCCAACTAGGGAGTCCTATTCCCGGTGGGAGTAGGACTCCTCCCTGGCGCGCCCTCCCCTGGCCGGCCGCCTCCTCCCCCCTGGTCCTTTATATACGGGGGCAGGGGGCACCTCTAGAGACAACAATTGATCTCTTGATCTCTTAGCCGTGTGCGGTGCCCCCTCCACCATATTCTACCTCGATCATATCATAGCGGTGCTTAGGCGAAGCCCTGCGTCGGTAGCATCATCATCACCGTCACCACGCCGTCGTGCTGACGGAACCCTCCAGTGAAGCTCTGCTGGATCGGAGTTTGCGGGACGTCATCGAGCTGAACATGTGCTAAACTCGGGGGTGTCGTACGTTTGGTACTTGGATCGGTCGGATCGTGAAGACGTACGACTACATCAACCGCATTGTGCTAACGCTTCTGCTTTCGGTCTACGAGGGTACATGGACAACACTCTCCCCTCTCGTTGCTATGCATCACCATGATCTTGTGTGTGCGTAAGAATTTTTTTGAAATTACTACGTTCCCCAACAGTGGTATCAAAGCCTGGTTTTATGCGTAGATGTTATATGCACGAGTAGAACACAAGTGAGTTGTGGGCGATACAAGTCATACTGCTTACCAGCATGTCATACTTTGGTTCGGCGGTATTGTTGGATGAAGCGGCCCGGACTGACATTACGCGTACGTAAGCGAGACTGGTTCTACCGACGTGCTTTGCACACAGGTGGCTGGCGGGTGTCAGTTTCTCCAACTTTAGTTGAACCGAGTGTGGCTACGCCCAGTCCTTGAGAAGGTTAAAATAGCACCAACTTGACGAACTATCGTTGTGGTTTTGATGCGTAGGTAAGAACGGTTCTTGCTCAGCCCGTAGCAGCCACGTAAAACTTGCAACAACAAAGTAGAGGACGTCTAACTTGTTTTTGAAGGGCATGTTGTGATGTGATATGGTCAAGACATGATGCTATATTTTATTGTATGAGATGATCATGTTTTGTAACCGAGTTATCGGCAACTGGCAGGAGCCATATGGTTGTCGCTTTATTGTATGCAATGCAATCGCCCTGTAATGCTTTACTTTATCACTAAGCGGTAGCGATAGTCGTAGAAGCAATAGTTGGCGAGACGACAACGATGCTACGATGGAGATCAAGGTGTCGCGCCGGTGACGATGGTGATCATGACGATGCTTCGGAGATGGAGATCACAAGCACAAGATGATGATGGCCATATCATATCACTTATATTGATTGCATGTGATGTTTATCCTTTATGCATCTTATTCTGCTTCGATTGACGGTAGCATTATAAGATGATCTCTCACTAAATTTCAAGATAAAAGTGTTCTCCCTGAGTATGCACCGTTGCCAAAGTTCGTCGTGCCGAGACACCACGTGATGATCGGGTGTGATAAGCTCTACGTTCATCTACAACGGGTGCAAGTCAGTTTTGCACACGCAGAATACTCGGGTTAAACTTGACGAGCCTAGCATATGCAGATATGGCCTCGGAACACTGAGACCGAAAGGTCGAGCGTGAATCATATAGTAGATATGATCAACATAGTGATGTTCACCATTGAAAACTACTCCATCTCACGTGATGATCGGACATGGTTTAGTTGATCTGGATCACGTGATCACTCAGATGATCAGAGTTCTTAAATAATATGATTAATTAAACTTAAATTTATCATGAACTTAGTACCTGATAGTATTTTGCTTGTCTATGTTGTTTGTAGATAGATGGCCCGTGCTGTTGTTCCGTTAAATTTTAATGCGTTCCTTGAGAAAGCAAAGTTGAAAGATGATGGTAGCAATTACACGGACTGGGTCCGTAACTTGAGGATTATCCTCATTGCTGCGCAGAAGAATTACGTCCTGGAAGCACCGCTGGGTGCCAGGCCTGCTGCAGATGCAACTGACGACGTTAAGAACGTCTGGCAGAGCAAAGCTGATGACTACTCGATAGTTCAGTGTGCCATGCTTTACGGCTTAGAACCGGGGCTTCAACGATGTTTTGAACGTCATGGAGCATATGAGATGTTCCAGGAGTTGAAGTTAATATTTCAAGCAAATGCCCGGATTGAGAGATATGAAGTCTCCAATAAGTTCTACAGCTGCAAGATGGAGGAGAATAGTTCTGTCAGTGAACATATACTCAAAATGTCTGGGTATAACAATCACCTGATTCAACTAGGAGTTAATCTTCCGGATGATAGTGTCATTGACAGAATTCTTCAATCACTGCCACCAAGCTACAAGAGCTTCGTGATGAACTATAATACGAAAGGGATGGATAAGACAATTCCCGAGCTCTTCGCAATGCTAAAGGCTGCGGAGGTAGAAATCAAGAAGGAGCATCAAGTGTTGATGGTCAATAAGACCATCAGTTTCAAGAAAAAGGGTAAAGGGAAGAAGAAGGGGAACTTCAAGAAGAACAGCAAACAAGTTGCTGCTCAAGAGAAGAAACCCAAGTCTGGACCTAAGCCTGAGACTGAGTGCTTCTACTGCAAGCAGACTGGTCACTGGAAGCGGAACTGCCCCAAGTATTTGGCGGATAAGAAGGATGGCAAGGTGAACAAAGGTATATGTGATATACATGTTATTGATGTGTACCTTACCAGAGCTCGCAGTAGCACCTGGGTATTTGATACTGGTTCTGTTGCTAATATTTGCAACTCGAAACAGGGACTACGGATTAAGCGAAGACTGGCTAAGGACGAGGTGACGATGCGCGTGTGAAATGGTTCCAAAGTCGATGTGATCGCCATCGGCATGCTACCTCTACATCTACCTTCGGGATTAGTTTTAGACCTGAATATTGAGTGGTCTATTTTTGTTGAATCTCGAAAGTAGTGATACACATATTCATAATGTTGAAGCCAAAAGATGCAGAGTTGATAATGATAGTGCAACTTATTTGTGGCACTGTCGTTTGGGTCATATTGGTGTAAAGCGCATGAAGAAACTCCATACTGATGGACTTTTGGAATCACTTGATTATGAATCACTTGGTACTTGCGAACCGTGCCTCATGGGCAAGATGACTAAAACGCCGTTCTCCGGAACTATGGAGCGAGTAACTGATTTGTTGGAGATCATACATACTGATGTATGTGGTCCAATGAATGTTGAGGCTCGCGGCGGGTATCATTATTTTCTCACCTTCACAGATGATTTAAGAAGATATGGGTATATCTACTTAATGAAACATAAGTCTGAAACATTTGAAAAGTTCAAGGAATTTCAGAGTGAAGTTGAAAATCATCGTAACAAGAAAATAAAGTTTCTACGATCTGATCGTGGAGGAGAATATTTGAGTTACGAGTTTGGTCTACATTTGAAACAATGCGGAATAGTTTCGCAACTCACGCCACCCGGAACACCACAGCGTAATGGTGTGCCCGAACGTCGTAATCGTACTTTACTAGATATGGTGCGATCTATGATGTCTCTTACTGATTTACCGCTATCGTTTTGGGGTTATGCTCTAGAGACAGCTGCATTCACGTTAAATAGGGCACCATCAAAATCCGTTGAGACGACACCTTATGAACTGTGGTTTGGCAAGAAACCAAAGTTGTCATTTCTTAAAGTTTGGGGCTGCGATGCTTATGTGAAAAAGCTTCAACCTGATAAGCTCGAACCCAAATCGGAGAAATGTGTCTTCATAGGATACCCAAAGGAAACTGTTGGGTACACCTTCTATCACAGATCCGAAGGCAAAACATTCGTTGCTAAAAATGGATCCTTTCTAGAGAAGGAGTTTCTCTCGAAAGAAGTGAGTGGGAGGAAAGTAGAACTTGATGAGCTAACTGTACCTGCTCCCTTATTGGAAAGTAGTTCATCACAGAAACCGGTTCCTGTGACACCTACACCAATTAGTGAGGAAGCTAATGATGATGATCATGAAGCTTCAGATCAAGTTACTACCGAACCTCGTAGGTCAACCAGAGTGAGATCCGCACCAGAGTGGTACGGTAATCCTGTTCTGGAGGTCATGTTACTAGACCATGACGAACCTACGAACTATGAAGAAGCAATGGTGAGCCCAGATTCCGCAAAATGGCTTGAGGCCATGAAATCTGAGATGGGATCCATGTATGAGAACAAAGTGTGGACTTTGGTTGACTTGCCCGATGATCGGCAAGCAATTGAGAATAAATGGATCTTCAAGAAGAAGACAGACGCTGACGGTAATGTTACTGTCCATAAAGCTCGAATTGTTTCGAAAGGTTTTTGACAAGACCTTCTCACCCGTAGCGATGCTTAAGTCCGTCCGAATCATGTTAGCAATTGCCGCATTTTATGATTATGAAATTTGGCAAATGGATGTAAAGACTGCATTCCTGAATGGATTTTTGGAAGAAGAGTTGTATATGATGCAACCTAAAGGTTTTATCGATTCAAAGGGAGCTAACAAAGTGTGCAAGCTCCAGCGATCCATTTATGGACTGGTGCAAGCCTCTCGGAGTTGGAATAAACGCTTTGATAGTGTGATCAAAGCATATGGTTTTATACAGACTTTTGGAGAAGCCTGTATTTACAAGAAAGTGAGTGGGAGCTCTGTAGCATTTCTAATCTTATATGTGGATGACATATTGTTGATTGGAAATGATATAGAATTTCTGGATAGCATAAAAGGATACTTGAATAAGAGTTTTTCAATGAAGGACCTCGGTGAAGCTGCTTACATATTGGGCATCAAGATCTATAGAGATAGATCAAGATGCTTAATTGGACTTTCACAAAGCACATACCTTGACAAAGTTTTGAAGAAGTTCAAAATGGATCAAGCAAAGAAAGGTTCTTGCCTGTGTTACAAGGTGTGAAGTTGAGTAAGACTCAATGCCCGACCACTGCAGAAGATAGAGAGAAAATGAAATATGTTCCCTATGCTTCAGCCATAGGCTCTATCATGTATGCAATGCTGTGTACCAAACCTGATGTGTGCCTTGCTATAAGTTTAGCAGGGAGGTACCAAAGTAATCCAGGAGTGGATCACTGGACAGCGATCAAGAACATCCTGAAATACCTGAAAAGGACTAAGGATATGTTTCTCGTTTATGGAGGTGACAAAGAGCTCATCGTAAATGGTTACGTTGATGCAAGCTTTGACACTGATCCGGACGATTCTAAATCGCAAACCGGATACGTGTTTATATTGAACGGTGGAGCTGTCAGTTGGTGTAGTTCTAAACAAAGCGTCGTGGCGGGATCTACGTGTGAAACGGAGTACATAGCTGCTTCGGAAGCAGCAAATGAAGGAGTCTGGATGAAGGAGTTCATATCCGATCTAGGTGTCATACCTAGTACATCGGGTCCAATGAAAATCTACTGTGACAATACTGGTGCAATTGCCTTGGCAAAGGAATCCAGATTTCACAAGAGGACCAAGCACATCAAAAGACGCTTCAATTCCATCCGAGACCAAGTCCAGGTGGGAGACATAGAGATTTGCAAGATACATACGGATGTGAATGTTGCAGACCCGTTGACTAAGCCTCTTCCACGAGCAAAACATGATCAGCACCAAGGCTCCATGGGTGTTAGAATCATTACTGTGTAATCTAGATTATTGACTCTAGTGCAAGTGGGAGACTGGAGGAAATATGCCCTAGAGGCAATAATAAAGTTATTATTTATTTTCTTATATCATGATAAATGTTTATTATTCATGCTAGAATTGTATTAACCGGAAACATGATACATGTGTGAATACATAGACAAACAGAGTGTCACTAGTATGCCTCTACTTGACTAGCTCGTTAATCAAAGATGGTTATGTTTCCTGGCCATAGACATGAGTTGACATTTGATTAACGGGATCACATCATTAGAAGAATGATGTGATTGACTTGACCCATTACGTTAGCTTAGCACTTGATCGTTTAGTATGTTGCTATTTCTTTCTTCATGACTTATACATGTTCCTATGACTATGAGATTATGCAACTCCCGTTTACCGGAGGAACACTTTGTGTGCTACCAAACATCACAACGTAACTGGGTGATTATAAAGGTGCTCTACAGGTGTCTCCGAAGGTACTTGTTGGGTTGGCGTATTTCGAGATTAGGATTTGTCACTCCGATTGTCGGAGAGGTATCTCTGGGCCCACTCGGTAATGCACATCACTATAAGCCTTGCAAGCATTGTAACTAATGAGTTAGTTGCGAGATGATGTATTACAGAACGAGTAAAGAGACTTGCCGGTAACGAGATTGAACTAGGTATTGAGATACCGACGACCGAATCTCGGGCAAGTAACATACCGATGACAAAGGGAACAATGTATGTTGTTATGCGGTTTGACCGATAAAGATCTTCGTAGAATATGTAGGAGCCAATATGAGCATCCAGGTTCCGCTATTGGTTATTGACCGGAGACGTGTCTCGGTCATGTCTACATTGTTCTCGAACCCGTAGGGTCCGCACGCTTAAAGTTTCGGTGACGATTGTATTATGATTTTTTGTGTTTTGATGTACCGAAGGATGTTCGGAGTCCCGGATGTGATCACGGACATGACGAGGAGTCTCGAAATGGTCGAGACATAAAGATCGATATATTGGACGACTATGTTCGGACACCGGAATGGTTTCGGGGAGTTTCGGACATATACCGGAGTACCGGGGGGTTATCGGAACCCCACGGGGAGTTTAATGGGCCAAGATGGGCCTTAGTGGAGAAGAGGAGGGGCGGCTAGGGCTGGCCGCGCCCCCCCTCCCCCTCTAGTCCGAATTGGACAAGGAGGGGGGGCGGCGCCCCCTTTCCTTCCGCCTCTCTCCTTCCCTTCCTTTCCCCCTCCTACTCCAACTAGGGAGTCCTATTCCCGGTGGGAGTAGGACTCCTCCCTGACGCGCCCTCCCCTGGCTGGCCGCCTCCTCCCCCCTGGTCCTTTATATACGGGGGCAGGGGGCACCTCTAGAGACAACAATTGATCTCTTGATCTCTTAGCCGTGTGCGGTGCCCCCCTCCACCATATTCCACCTCGATCATATCGTAGCGGTGCTTAGGCGAAGCCCTGCGTCGGTAGCATCATCATCACCGTCACCACACCGTCGTGCTGATGGAACTCTCCCGTGAAGCTCTGCTGGATCGGAGTTCGCGGGACGTCATCGAGCTGAACGTGTGCTGAACTCGGAGGTGCCGTACGTTCGGTACTTGGATCGGTCGGATCATGAAGACGTACGACTACATCAACCGCGTTGTGCTAACGCTTCCGCTTTCGGTCTACGAGGGTATGTGGACAACAGTCTCCCCTCTCGTTGCTATGCATCACCATGATCCTCTGTGTGCGTAGGAATTTTTTTTGAAATTACTACGTTCCCCAACATTGCGATCCTATGATGTTTTGAGTAGATATCCTTTGTCTTTGGGTTGATTGATGATCTAGATTGATACGAGTTGTATGTTTTATTTTGGTGCTGTCCTATGGTGCCCTCCGTGTCGCGCAAGCGTGAGGGATTCCCGCTGTAGGGTGTTGCAATACGTTCATGATTCGCTTATAGTGGGTTGGTGAGTGACTGAAACACAAACCCGAGTAAGGGGGTTGTTGCGTATGGGAATAAAGAGGACTTGATGCTTTAATGCTATGGTTGGGTTTTACCTTAATGATCTTTAGTAGTTGCGGATGCTTGCTAGAGTTCCAATCATAAGTGCATATGATCCAAGTGGAGAAAGTATGTTAGCTTATGCCTCTCCCTCATATGAAATTGCAATGACGACTACCGGTGTTGTTAACAATTGCCTAGGACAATTCCGCACACCGATCCACCATTATTCCACACTCGCTATTTATAATATTTAGTAATATATTCTAACTTTATGATAACAGCACCTACTTTTATGTTTTAGCTCTCCGGTACCATGCAAAGCTATCCTCTTCATACCCACAACGTAGTTCTATTTCTCGTTGCTAGTTGGAAGCAAACGTTCGGTGTACGTAGAGTCGTATCAGTGGCAGATAGGGCTTGAGAGAATATTGATCTTACCTTTAGCTCCTTGTGGGTTCGACACTCCATACTTATCGTTTCCACCTTTAGAAATTGCTACGATGATTCCCTGCACTTGGGGATTATCATGGTGCCGCATTCAGGCAGTGGCCGGTGTGCCAGGGCTCCTACTGTGGCACTGCTGTTGCGGTTGGTCGCCGGATCTAGGCGGCTAGATCTGGGGCTTTGAAGGCGGTCGAGACAGTGCACAGGTTGTTGGGTGGAATTCTTGGGACGGATCCGAGTGAAAACTTGGTCTTCGGTCGTTGGCCGGAGCCTGTGATGACGATGCCCTTATCATCGTTTCCTTCATGAAGGCATCATCGAGGTACAAATCCCAAACCCACCCAATACCTCCGGGGGAAACCCTAGATCAGTTGATCGGATGACGGCGTCATTCATGCGTCGTTACCCCCTTGGGGGCGGCATTCTTGGAGATGCACTCGGGCTCGAGGGACCAGCGGATGGCTTCTTCGGTGGAGCGGTGTTTCTTTCTACATATTTATGGCGGCGGCTCTTGGCGGCATGGAGCAGCGGAGGCTTGACGTCAGATGTGTGGTGATGGACACGCGCAGGAGGTCGACGTTGTCTAGTGTCGTGGTGGCGTCGACGGCAGCTAGACCGGGCAAGGTTGATGCAGCAGTACAGCTCTGAAGATGGATTGGTGGCAAGTGGCTGCGACGGCCTCATACCCGGCAGGCGTCCTGGTTGAGGAGCACGCCGGACTGGTGGGTGTCCATACCCGGCAGGCGTCCTGGTTGGGACCTCAGGTCATAGATATTAGGTCTGGCTGTGATGTCTGTTTGGTATTAGGCCCAGACTATCAGCATCCCTTCATCAATTGGATAGGTGTAGCGACAGTTGTTGCTTAGACGGTGGCTTTAGTTTTATTGTTGTATGACTTTGTACGGTCTTGTGAGAATAATTAATAAAGTAACCGCATGCATCGTCCAGATGCAGAGCCGGGGTCCTCCTTTTCTAAAAAGAAATCGATGGATGTCTTCTCACCTTCTACCACCGCCTCGGCCATCAAAAGGCTGCTCATGTCAAGGCACAGATCTACCGTTGTCACTCTACGGTCTCTACACTAGCATTGTAGCATCCACCATGTCACCAGAGTCGTTGCCCTGGTGCTAGTGCTGGTGCCATGAACCCTTTCACCGGTTTGTAATAAGTTATGCTCGTAGGATCAAGTATTGATGCAATTTATTACTACAAGGCAAAATTGTTTTCCTTTTGTAGTATCTTCTCACGGTTTCGTATCTCCTTTGCTTATTTGAAATGGAAACCAGGCTGCCACTTTGTACGAAGGCGATCAATACTTGATGATCAGAAAATATAAGCAAGACGAGTATTTTTTGAAGATGGACCCCTGACGTGTAACACAATTACATCCATCAGAAGCGAAACGCAAGGAGCTCGTTGGGCTATGCCACGTCGGATACAATAGCGCGCACTTGCGTGTGGAAATTGTTTAAAAACAGCCGGCTGAGGCTGGTCATAGTGGGGAGTAACTTATACTAGTGTCATACATATGACACTAGTCTAAGTTACTATCTTCATAGAAGTAACATAGTAGTAGTATCATAGATGGCTTCATTTATTAGCTTGTAGACTCATTCTTTCTCGGAATGCGCTATGTTACAGTAACATATTATGTTACTCTAAACACCTCTCTCCGCATTAACTACATGCCACATAAGCAAAAAAAAATTGTAATGCGCTATGTTACTATCTAAGTTACTCCCACTATGACTAGCCTGATTTCAGCGTGGCGTAAGCCTCCTCCGACGTGCGGCACGTGTCCCGGTGGAGACCCGCACACCGCTTCTCCACCCCGTCCTTATCCCCACACGATACGTTTCGGCCACAAAAAAGCAGCTGGGCGTTGACCCAGCTCTCCCGTGGCTCTACAATGCATCTCTTTTCCCTGGTCGATGCTCTTCCTCTACCTCCTGCCTCATCTTTTTTTTTTCTAGAATATGCATGAGTGTGCATATCATATATTAAAGAAGAAGGGCAAAGTATGCCTCCACAGTTACATTACAAGCTTGTACGGCCTTACAACACGTACACACTCTACGTACATCTATACATATCCTACTCCTCCCTATTCATCCACTGATGTAATCCACCCAGGAACCCCTCCAACTTCCCTTTGAACAGACCCGCTGATGTCCACAGCGCGCACTCAGACTTTACCTTGTCAATGAGCCTCTCAACCGATGGTGACGCGCCGTCAAACACGATTGCATTACGATGCTTCCAAAGACATACATACTATATTGCTACTGGTGTTGTAGGAGCCCCATCTCTATTTTCACCGGGGAAATCAGAAGCTTGCTGCATGCCGCCCATGTGCTACCGTGGTCAGCTCGGGAGGCAACGCCTGCTGCAAGCCGCCCGTGGACGCTGCTGCGGGGGGTCACCTGTGCCGCAACGGGGGTCGCGCGACGGCGCTGCAACAGGCGAGGGGTGCGCGGCGGCGATGCAGTGGAGCGCTTGTAGGCGGCTCCCCGGTGCTGCTATGCAGCGCTCGCCGGCGGCTGAGCTGCAATGGTACTGCAATGGAGCTCCACCGGCGGCCTGGAGCTTCCTGCGGTGTGCAATGGAGCTTTGCCGTGGCTGCATAGCAGCTCCCCGTCATCACCGCGCGCTCCATCGCGAGCTTCCGTCATGGTCGCCGCGTGCTGCCTCGCGAGCTTCCGTCATGGCCGTCGTGCGCTGCCTCGCACAACCCGTCGTCGTTGGCGCTGCATCGCAGCATCCGCTGTCGTCGCCAGCGCTGCAGCAGCTCCCGCCATGGCCGTCGCGTGTTGCGTTGCACCACCCGTCGTCGCCGGCACTGCATAGCAGCATTCGCCGGCGCTGCATCCTAGCAACCACTCCACCGTCGTCTCCGGCGATGCATCACAGCTCCTGCCATGGCTGCCGCGTGCTGCGTTGCAACACCCTTCCTCGCTGGCACTGCATCGTAGCGTTCACCGTCATCGTCGGCGCTACATCACAGCAATCGCTGCTTGCGTCGCAGCTTCCGTCACCGTGGGTTGCATCGCAATATCAGCCATGGTCGCCGGCGATGCAGGATCCGTCGCCGCCGCGCGCTGCTCATAGGCGTTGCTACTGTCAGTGACGCAGGGGGCGAACCGATGCGTGTGCGCGAGGAAGAAGGAAGCCATGGACTGACGCTCGGGGGAGGAAGGAAGCGATGACGCAGCGTTGCCCTATCCAACGACTTAGGCACGATTGATCTGACGGCTACCAACCCGACTGATTTCCCGAGGAAATCAGTCGGATGATTTGTAGCAGCGCCCCTTGCGTATTGGACAGAAAAATAGAGGAAGAGGAGCGCTCGTTCCCTAGGTCTTCCTTCACCAGATGCGGCTGTCACCTTCTCCTCTTCCACACGCGAGTGCTCCTCTCTCCCCTTCCAGCGTCCTCCTCTCTCTCACTTCAACTAGTTTAACGAAGTGCCCCCCCTCCCCGCGGTCGTGGACAGATCATCACCGGCTTCACATTCAACAATGACCGTGGACGTGGCACTCTGACTCCACACCCGCATCGGGGCTGGGGGGGGGGGGGGCTGATGGTGGTTGAAACACCAAAACAACACGCTTGCGTGCTCTTTTAACAGTGGTGGCTCTTATTATCTGCTAAAAAAATCATACAAATACGTACGCATCCCATTTCACACAAAAAAAACATATTCGTGTGCTCACCTGCAAAAAAAAATACATATTCGTGTGCAGATTTTATATAATAATATAAGAAAACAAACGAAAGCCAAGCTTATGGTCTGCTCTGGCAGAGTTTGCCTTTCAAAAATAAAAATAAGAAACAAAGCTTGGGCTTCAATGTTTACCTAGGCATTGGCCATGGCCATGGGCTCTCGAACCATCAAAACAAAATCACATTTTCCCCGTCACAACATCTTGCCTGCTCTGCTCCCACGGCCCAGGGCTCACGGACTCCTCCCCTCCGGCTCTCCCCTTCTTCTCCACCCCGCACCACGCAGCGCACTGCCGCTCTCGAAATTTCGCCACTCCCTCTCGCCGCCTGCTCGACCCCTGGAGATGGAGGCGATGGGGAAGCAGCAGCGGGAGGAGGCGCTCCTCCGTGCCGCCTCCGACGGCAACCTCCGACTCCTCAAGAGTAACCCCGCATCTTCCTTACGCTCTTCCTTCTTAGGGTTTGATAATGGTAGTAGCTTGACGGATTTAGTGCCTGACTTGGCTCCCATTTCTCGCGTTGCGAAGAGATGGCGCGGTGGATGGGCTCGGGAGGCCCAGGCGAGGCCGCCGTCCTGGGCACGGTGGAGGACGGCGTAGGGGACCGCGCGCTGCACCTGGCGGCCGGGTCGGGTCGGGTCGAGGTCTGCAGGTACCTCGTCGAGGACCTCCGCCTCGATGTCAATCAACTCAACTTCATAGGTGGTGTTCCCTTCCCTGCTTCCCTTCGCGTCAATTCGCAGTTTCGTCAACTTTTGTTCATGTATTTATGCTTATTCTTCAGCTATTAGTTACTACCATGTGGAATTTGCATCTCAGGCTTCAAATTTGGTGTTACATGTTGTATACATTTGTAAATTGGGACCAAGTAACAAGAGGAGTTAAGATATCCAATATATGCACACAGCCATGCCCAGAGAGTCCATGCACTATACCACGAACATCGTCGATTTGCTTTGGATATGTTATATGGGCAAACCACCATTTGTGAACTGTATCTAAAATGTCTTCCCTGCCTGCCGTTGTACAATTTTGTCAACAGTAAACATGTGTCAGATGGAAAGGCATTTGTTACTGCGCTGGTGAAGTTCTCTTTCCACATTTGGCTCTCTTGTGTACAATTTTTTGTATTGAGGGCAGGATTGGCGTGAATTTGTTGAGCTCCTCATGTTTATTTTTTTGGCTGTTGCAGGTGACACACCACTGTACCATTCTGTCTTGTATGGGAGAGCTGCTGCTGCAAGATATCTTCTTGATCATGGTGCTGATCCACTAGCTGGCAAAGTACACTCACCTCTCTATGCCGCTGCAAAGGAAGGTGTCTCACTTTCCCAACAAGTATGCTTATTCATTGGCTCATTGCATGTGTCAGCGCATACATAGTCCATCTGGTTTTTTGCCTTAGAAAGCCACATCGCTGGATATAAGCAGCATTAGACTCTGACAAACTATCAATGGAACTGCGATAGCAATAAGAACTGGAAAGGGGTTCAGGAGACGTGATTCTCTTCTTTGATACTGTCAACCGTTTTATTGCTATCCTTCAGGGTTCGCTTGTTTTTAGTGATATGGATGATTGGAATAAAAAATGCTTGCTGTAGTTAAATCTAATCCTGTATTTGAATGGAGGGAATTAGAAATGGAGAAGGATAGGCATATGAACCTTCGTTTTCAACCCACAAGGGGGAGGCTAGGTTATGACGTGGAAAAGGGCATGGTTAACCATTTTGAATTTGTCATTGTTTCATCCTGTTATAAAATAAAACTTGAATTTGTCACTGTTAGATGAAATCAATTCCCTATATATCATCAAGAGAAGTAAGCATTTTTGGGTCGACTGATCCAAATTGGATCCATTCCTTCAAATTAGCTATTAGTTTTCTTTTGATAAGATTAGCTAGTCTTAGTTTGGTTAACATTTGTTTGGTGGCCTGTCTCTGTTGGAATAGACTTGGTTAATGAATAAAGTTAGCAAGAAACACTCGTCACAGGCACAGAGCTAGTGCGATCGTGACAGTTGACTACTATGACACCTCTCTTAGCTAGTGCTATGCTTGACGTTCTATTTTAGCATATCTTGCCATATGTTTTTATGTGATTTCCACCAAACAAAGCTCCCATATATATGATTTGGGTGATGGCCGAAGAAACATTATCATGTGTGTGGAGAATAACTTTGAGATTTGGAATTTTGAAGTTGAATATCCAGTATTATCCAAGTTGTTGATTATAATCTTATAAGCTCAAAATCGATGACTTCTTCTATTTCCAAGGATAAACAAGTAAATTTTTAATAGTCCCAATCCGATCACTTTTGAAAACCTGGTCCTGGATGAGATATGTCGTAAACAAAAAGGTTATTGGGCAATTCATGATCACTAAACCGAAAACTGGCCCAGAGTTATTTTTTTGTGCAGATGTATAGTCAGCTACATCTAAGGGAAAAGCTGTTGCCTTCTGACCATTAGGTCATGGGTTTGAGTCCTGGAAACAGCCTCTTGCAGAAATGTAGGGAAAGGCTGCACGCGTACAAAGGACCCAAAGTGGTTGGACCCTTCCCCGGACCCTGCGCAAGCAGGAGCTACATGCACCGGGCTGCCCTTTATGTAAAATCAGCTACATGTTGGAAAATATTCTTGTCTCATTCATTTTTCTGAAACTTCGTTTTCCAGGATATTGTGAAATAGTAGAACTGCTGCTTTCAAGAGGAATAGATGTGGATTTAGATTCTGCACAAGGGACGCCATTGCATGCAGCTGCTATCGCTAAAGACCATGACATAATTAAGATTTTGTTGGAGCACCATGCCGATGTAAGACACCAGTTTCTTGGTTCTCTTCTTTGCGGTGAAAAAGAGAACTCTGGAAGGAAATATCTTGTGGCTAGTGGTACTAGTGCTCCATCTCTATATTCTATATTTGGGAATGCATTGGAATGGAAAATCTTGTTGCCTTTGATACCTGTGCTCCATCTTAACAAAAGATTTGCATTGTATTTGAAGCAACAAAAGTTCATCATGGACAGTACTCCCTCCTTCCCAAATTATAAGGCGCGCGTTGACTTTTTTGGTTCTTCATTGCACAACTTTGACTATGATTTGCACTTATTGTATGCCTACAAAATTATTATAAAGACATATGAAATAGAATTGTTTCGCAAGACAAATACGATGGTATTATTGATACATGTTTAGTCCATGTACCTCGGTATATATTAATGGTCAAAGTCAATGCATCAAAGACCATGCAAAGTCAAGCGCGCCTTATATATTGGGAAGGATGTAGTACTTAATTATCCTAAAGTAAAATGTGCTCACTTTCCCAGGACCCAAGGACATGTTATGCCTAATTTCTATGTAAATATATTTCTTTCTGTTGCCTTCAGAAATACCAATATAATGAACACACCACACGTAGATTTTATTTCTCTATTGACTTATCTCAGAATTAATCTCTATTGGTCCCTTATTTTTTTGACAAGTGTAAGTCATTGATTCTTCCACTTTTCGCAGCCTAACAAGGTTTTCGGTCTTGGTTATACCCCATTGAGTTGGGCCATCAGGGCCTTCGAGCCCATGTCTAGAGAGCCGCTGGAATGTGTCAAGCTACTTGTTAAGGTCAGTACTCTTTCTCCGTGTGGAGCTTTGTTAAAGTTCTGTAGGCACAGCTTCATTTTCTTTGTGTATATGTTTTCTGTGGCTGATATATCAAGCATTAACTCAAACAAATGATCAAATAATTATTCATTTGCACAGGCTGGTGCAGATCTGAATTTTATTGACTTCGATGGTGGTAGTTACGTGATGTTGGCAGTGAAGTTTGGCTTCCCTGGCATCATGAAGTTCTTGCTAGATGCTGGTGCTAACCCCAATATTCCTGATGAAGTGAGCCTTACTTGTTTTCCTGTTTTGCTGTTGTCACTCGTCATCATCTACTTTTCATGCATATGCTGTAAGTTAGCTGAACATTGTTCCATTTTTTCTCTATGAGGTCATGTTAGGCTGTAGATCTTGTTTAAAAAAAAATGTGGCTGTAGACTCTTGACACTTGACAGATTAGGATAATCTTCTTACCCACACTTCCTCTGATGCCAGGAATAGGCTTACATGAGGATAAAACACTACTTCCTCCGACTACAAAAAGATGGACACACACTTCTCAAGATTTAATTTTGACCATCGATTATAGAAATAATACACAAGTCATGTAACTTAAAAATTGTATCATCGGAAAATTCTTTATATACGAATTTAATGGTACAATTTTTGTCACACATAACCTACATTTTATTGGTTAAGGTCAAGGCTTATGACATTTGTGACGACTATATATGCAATATGCAATGCAGCAAGCAGAAGAGAATATGCTGCTTCTGTGCATAACCGAAATCCATATTTCAGTTGCGATGAAGAAAAATGCACGAGTCAAACTTATGTTGGATTATAAAACGGAATGGTTAGGTTCTTTGTTTTCAAGGCGTCGCCTAGGCGACGCTTAGGCGTCAGAGCGCTTGGGGACGTCAAGGCGTCGTCGTCGCCTTAGTTTTCTATCTAAGGCGTCCGCCTTGTGCTGTTGAGGCGTCCAAGGCGTCGCCTAGGCGGATAAGGCGCCGCTTTAGTTGATTTTGGACGCCCTGGACATGCGTGGGCAGGTTGAGCGGGAACCAGCAGCTGGCGCGCGCCAGAAAGAGGAATTGGCGGGAGGGAAGAGAAATTGGGCGGGAGAGAGGGGGTAAACAGAGGCAGGAGAGAGAGGGGAACACACCCGTGACTCCAAATCGAGGGGAAAAGAGAGAGGAGCTCTCTCCTCTCATGCCGCCGGCCCAGATCCGCTCCTCCTCCGCCGGCCTCCCCCTCTCCGGCCAAGCTCCTCCTCCGCAGGCCCTTCCCCTCTCCGGCGGCCCTCCCCCTCTCCGGCCAAGCTCCTCCGCCGCCGGCAGCCCTCTCCCAAGGCTGCCATATTAGTACCCCTAGCGCCTAATAATAAGTGTCTAAGGCGTCGCCTCGCCTCGCGCTTTGAGCGCCTAGGCGTTGAGGCGCCCCCCCCCCCCCCCCAGCGCCTTAAAGCGCCTGGACGCCTTGAAAACATAGGTTAGGTTGTATTTATACATCTGGCATTCACTCCGGTTAATTCCTAGACATGGTCAGGGGAATTCAGTAGCCTTATTTCACTTTCTTATCCTGTGAGGGTACCTTCTTGCACCTTGGTTTAAGTGTTACAGGTACTGTGAATACTAAATACAATACTAAATACAGACGCAAAAGGATGTAAAAAATAGGTAACTTATGGTAGAGCAAAGTTATCAGTTATTGTACCATAGTCTACCAATTAATCGGAGATACCAAACCTATAGCAATATTCCTCAATCTCTTCAATCCATCTCACTTAGTCATGCTTGATATCATCGATTAACCTCCCATGTAAGATCAAGAAAATCCATCTGAATAATTTCACTCTCAGATCAGCATGATTGATTATGATATTTCCTGTTAGAGTACTATATATATACCCATGTAGCCTTTTGTATTTACCCAATTGTATAAGGGGTCTTTTGCGTATTTCCTACACATGTACATGTATATATACCGGCCTATGGTCCCATGGGAATACAAGTTGCATATTTCCTAACATGGTACTAAAGCCTAGGTTTTTTTAGCACGCGCAACTCGTGCTTGGTCCTCTACTCGCACCGCCGTGGTCTCCTCGCCGGTTGTCGCTGCTTTGTTTCCTTCAGTGGCTGCATTTCCTCTGCTCCGGTTGCTGCCCACCCTCCCAAGTACTTCGTCTGGTCAACACCCAATCCAGGCGCCCATCCAGTCAACACCCGGTCCAGGCGGAGGCCCTGCTTAACGCCTCCTTGATTTTGAGTCAGCTGCCGCGGCCCTGATCCTTCTGCCTGTCTCGATTCGGCTGCTCCAAGTCCTAATTCGGGCAACCCGCCTCCCATCAAGGCCGGAGCCTCGCCATGAGCCGTCGGATTTCGTCCTAAGCTGTTGGATTCTGCCCCCAACCGTCGGACTTCATTCCAGCGCCCGGATTTTGCCGCCTCCTGCTGGATTCCGTCGGTCCTGATTTGTGATGGCGCCATCTTCCTCCAGCGGCTGAAGCTTGCTTCGTTTCATGGTCTCTAGTTTTGTTCGGTTGGTTGACTAGCAAAGGAAAAAAAAAGAACAGGTACAATGTCTACATCGTCGGGCTATGTTGCAGTTCCTCGTCCGATGATCTTTGATTGTACTAACTACACTGAGTTCGTTGGCCTCATGCGCATCCATATGCGTGGTTTTCGTCTCTGGGGCGTTCTTTCTGGCAAGGTCCCTTGTATGTCGCGCTCGGTTCCTCTTGTGGCTCCTACTCCGCCAAAGCCATTGGTTCTTGTTGTGGATGCTCCTCGGGCTGCTAAGGATGCAACTAAGCTTGCTGATGAGGCTACTGTTCATGCTTATGATGAGCAGGTTTTGACCTATGAGGATCATCCCACCTATCATGAGGCTCTGTCTGCTTACACTCGGTGGTTAGATGGTGATGCTTGTGTTGCGACTGTTCTGCCTCAGTTTGCCTTTGAGTTCCTTGGCCTTGCTATCTTATTTGAGATGTGGACCCGTCCTGACCAGCGCTATCAGCTCTGGTGATGCTTTATACTTCATTGTGGTTCGCGAGGAGCATGCACTTCAGCAGGGCGACTCCATCGTTGATGAGTTCTACACACAGAGTTCTGCTATCTAGCGCCAGCTTGATTTTCTTTGCACTGTCTACTTGCCGCATCAGGTTCTTCATCCGTACTATAGGTTTTGTGATTGATGCTTCCCGCACTGAGCGACCACCCTCTACACAGCTAGGACATCCCCTTGAGTTCTGAATTTTGGAGCTTTTTTTCATATGTCTTCTGATTCTTTCGGTTTGTCCTCTCTTAGATCTCTGGATTTTCATGTTCATGTACTCACTGCTGATGGTACTCTTTTTGTTGTTAGCCGAGGCAATGTCACTACTTATTCGGTTTTTTATGTTGCTCATGTTCCTCGACTTACCATGAATATGTTTTCTGTTGGTCAGCTTACTGACTGTGGTTGTCGCGTCATCCTTGACGTTGACTCTTGTTCTGTTCAGGATCATCGCATGCACAGTTTGGTTAGGGCCCTCGTCGCCGTGACTCTCGGGGTCTTTGGGAGTTAGACTGGTTTCATGTTCTTTCCGCTGCCACCACTATCGCCAGTCCATCTGTTTTCGTCGCTTCAGCTACCGACTCCTTCCTAGCATCATCGACTTGGTCATCTTTGTGGTTCTCGTTTGTTGTCTTTAATTCGTCGAGGTCTTCTGAGCTCTGTCTTAGGAAACATCTCTTTAGATGGCCAGGGTTGTTGGCTTGGCACATAGATTTAGTTACCTTATCCTACTAGTGAGTTAGTGTCTCAGTGTCTTTTGGATTTAGTTCATTTCGATGTATGGGGTCTGGCCCCCTTCGCTTCAAAAGGGGCCATCGCAGTGAGGTTTTGTCCGTATATAAGTGTTTTGTTGGTTCCCTTCGCCTATTCGTGTGTTTCGTGCTGACTCCACCGGTGAGTATATTTCCAAGATGTTGCGTGGTGTTATTGCTAAGCAGAGGACTCTTGGTCAGTTCTCTTGTCCTAGTGCTCATGCTCAGAATGGTGTGACTAAGCGCAAGCATTGTCACCTTCTTGAGATGGCTCGTGCGTTGATGATCGATGCCTCTCTTCCTCACTTTTTGGGCTGAGGTTGTCTTCACTTCCTATCTCATCAACCTTTAACCAATCGCTGCTCTCCAGGGTGGCGTTCCTTTCGAGCGTCTCTTTGATCGTTCTACTAATTATTTCAGCGCTTTGTTTGTTTGGTTGTGTTTTCTACGTTCTTCTTGCCCCTGGTGAACGCACCAAACTGACCACTCAGACCGTTGAGTGTCTTCTTAGGCTATAGTGATGAGCAGAAGGGCTATTGTTGTTGGGATCTTGTTGGTCGTCGGATGCGTATTTCTTGGGATGTGACTTTTGACGAGTCTCGTCCCTTCTACCCGCGTCCATCTTCCTCGACCTTTTTAGTGGAGGATATATCTTTCCTCGCCTTTCCTTACACACCTATCACCCCCATTCAGCCATTGCCCGTCCGTCCTACTACCCCTGCTTCTTCGACTATTGCAGGTCCGACGCCACCATATCCCATGGTTTCCTCATCTCGCTTGTCACAAGATTCTGCACCTTCATCCCTGGTGTCTTCTCCGTCACCTTCGCCTATTCTGGTGATTCCTCGTATTCTTTCATCTTTTCCTCAATATTATACTTGTCGTCCGCCTGTTGTGGATGCGTCTACTGATGTGCCATCTTCCTCGTCTTAGCCTACTTATGGTTTGCGTCCTCGTCCGCTTTTGCCTGTTGACCGCCTTGGTTTTCAAGTGCTGGCGCTGTTGTCCTTGAGCCAACTTTTTATTGCAATGTTGTTGTTCACTCTATATGGCAGCTTTTGATGGCAGAGGAGATTGGTGCTCTTGAGCGCACCGTCATGTGGGATCTTTTCTCTTCCTCCCAGTGTTCGTCCCATCATTTGTCAGTGGGTCTACAAGGTTAAGACCCGCTCCGATGGTTCTCTTGAGCGTTACAAAGTTCGTCTTGTGGCTCGTGGCTTTTAGCAGGAGCATGGTCGTGATTACAATGAGACATTTGCTCCTATGGCCCATATGGCCACTGTTTGCACACTTCTTGTCGTTGCCTCTGTTCGCCACTTGTCTGTGTCTAGCTTGATGTTAATAATGCCTTTCTTAATAGTGAGTCGTGTGAGGAGGTTTACATGCAGCCATCGCCTAGGTATTCTATTCCCGACGGCATGGTTTGTCGTCTTCGTCGCTCTCTATATGGCCCCTTGGGCCATGGTTTGAGTGTTTTGCCTCTGTGGTGATTGTCGCTGGTTTTTCAGTGAGTGCTCATGATCCCGTGCTGTTTTGTCCACCTTTCTGCTCGAGGTGGGCCTCTTCCTCTATGAAGACCCCGAGTTTATTGCCTTTGTGAAGACAAGACTTAGTGAGCAGTTTCTCATATCTGATCTTGGTCCTCTTTGCTACTTTATTGGGATTGAGGTCTCTTCTACCTCTGTTGGATTTTTTATATCCCAAGAAAAGTATATCCAAGCTCTTCTTGCTCGTGTTGCTCTTACTAATGAGCGCACTATTGAGACTCCCATGGAGCTCAATGTTCACCTTCGTGAGACTGATGGTGGCCCCTTGTCTGATCTGACGTGTTATCGTCATCTTGTTGGGAGTCTTGTCTATCGAGCTGCCAATCATCCAGATATCTCCTATGTTGTCCATATTTTGAGTCAGTCTGTTCCTGCTCCCACTTCGGTTCACTACAATCACCTCCTTCATGTTCTCTGATATCTTCACGACACGATCTCTCACCACATGATCTTTCCCCGCTCCAGTTTATTACAGCTTCAGGACTATTCAGATGCTACGTGGGCTAGTGATACTGTGTTTTTCTTGGTGGTTCTCTCATAGCCTAGAAGACTGTAGTTTCCCGTTCCAATGTAGAGGTTGAGTTGCATGTTATGACTCTTTTGACAACGGAGGTAACATGGTTGTGGTGGCTACTTCAGGAGTTTGGTGTTTTTGTCACTACACCTACTTTGCTCTTGTCTAACAGTACATGTGCTATTAGCATTGCACGTGACCCTGTGAAGCATGAGCTCACCAAGCATATTGGTGTTTTCTGCTTTTTTTGTGCGTGCTGGTGTGCAGGATCAGGTTATTGCTCTTCAGTATGTGCCTTTTGGGTTACAGTTGGCGGATTTCTTTACGAAGGCCTAGGCTAGAGCGCAGCGTGGCTTCTATCTCTCCAAACCCAGTGTTGTTCATCCACGAGTTTGGGGGGGGGGGGGGGTTGAGTAGTTTATATATAGCCATGTAGCCTTTTGTATTTAGCCCATTGTATAAGGGGTTTTCTGCATATTTTCTACGCCTATACATGTGGCCTATGGCCCCATGGGAATACAAGTTGCATATTTTCTAACATTTCCCTACTTGATCTTTTGGCCACAATCAGAAGTTCAGAACCAAATAACTACCTCTTAATAGATCTACAGATACTGTATGCCCTGCTTCACGACCTAACAGAACAGAAATATAAAGGCTCCCGTCAAAACAAAATCTCTATTATAAAGGATACAAGTATGATGAAAATATGCATCTCTGTTTACTTTCGCTGTATCATCAGAATTGATGGTACTTCCTCCATTCCCTTATACAAGGCCACAAACTCAAACTACAGGTACCTAGGTAAAATTTAATGACTACTTTGCAAGCCAACTCTTCTTGTTAACTGGGATCATTAATATGCCCACATGCATGCAAGGAAGCAATGAGAAGGAAGTAGCACAGTGTCATTATGACTACATGCATGCAAGTATTAAACAAGTTGCTAGTATGAGAAAACATCATTAAATTTTGCCTTGGTTACTGTTAGTGCCCTTGTATAGATGCAAAATGTATTTCTCATAGTGGCCTTGTATAAGGGAATGGAGGGAGTATAAAGTTTCTTGTGCCCAGGTCATAGATACCCTGAAGTAGGGTGTACAAGCTAAGGTGTAGTTATGTACGGTCATTTTTCTCACACTTGCCTTATGCTTTTACAAAGATTACAAAAATCTAAAAATTAACATGTGAAGAACATCAGTACTGGTGCTTTACTTCTAGTTATTTATGATAAAAATATAGCTTTTTTTATAAAGGACATTTACATTCAGTCGATATATCGAGGTGATACAACCACACTGAGCGAATGCCCAGCCTCTGCTGTGCACTATGCACACAGCCAACACAACCAAAAAGAAGAAAATGCCAATACTGTATAAAAAATATAGCTATATCAGTGAACAGTAATAAATCAATGTAAATCGCAAACCTGAAATCTTCGAAGCATTTGGCACTGAAATCCATCACTACCTAGGTTTCTGCTGGTACCAACATCCCAGTGCCTCGATGATTTGGTGTGGGACACTACTATCGATGCATCAGACGCTTAGAAGAGGATCAGACGATGTGTCCCACCAAGGACTCCTTCGCCCCACCTGAACTTCGACTCTGGCCAGGAGGCAATGGAGGTCGGCACCGGTAGGGAGGGAGGGAGTTAGACAAAGAGATGTGTGTTTATAGTCATGTAAATGTTTCTTGTCTACTGAACTAGGAATTGAAAAAAAAAACTCCAGCTTCTTCATAGCCTGGTCAAAGGAACATAAAATGCTACTTCTGCAAAGATTTCTTTTGCCCCTTCCATTCATATTTTGGTGTTCGGATCATCTTCATCCTATTCTGTTTTGAAAAGTTTATGCAATACAACATATGAACTGAAGCTTTCGGTTATTAATGTTACGGTATTTGATGTAACCCTTGTCTTACAAATTTCGTTACGAAGGATGAATGAGTCTGTTCCACCATTTGTTGTCCTTGCATAGTGGTTCTCTTGAAGTCCATCCAGCCATTTCGTTGAGATCTTAGGCTGTGATTCCTAACTATTAAATATTAATGTGTAAATCTTCCAATTACATTTTGTATTTATATTTGGTATTTACTCTTGCAGTGTGGTAACACACCAATTGAAGTTGCTGCCTCTAAAGGCAGTAGGGACATGGTTGAAATGTTATTCCCTTTAACTTCTCCTAGTTCAACGCTGTCGGACTGGAGTATTGATGGAATCATTTCTCATGTGAAACACTTTGGTTTAAAGCCGAGGGTATGTGTTTCCTTCTGTGCTCACTTGCAGTTCCATATGTTACTTATCATCACCCTGTAGTCTGTTCTTTGGCAGTTCTGCCTATCATTTAGAGTAGAAAATAGTCTTTTCACGATTATTGTAAACTTCATTGTGCAAACAAAACATTCCGTGCAAATTTTACTTTTGGTGCATTGCATCACTATTAGCAAACTTCTAGTCTTTGGGTATGACCGTATGGTGTACTCCCTCTGTAAAGAAATATAAGAGCATTTAGATTTACGGAGGGAGTACATTAATTAGGATACACCCTGAATTCTGGATAAACCCTGCAACACTGCAGTACAACTCATTTTTTCTTGTCTTATACATTAATTAGGTGATATAGGCTGAGACTTACAAATTTGTGCATTTTGCATGTTTTACATTACTAGCTAGTTCTACATATTTGGTGTAATCACTTTCGTTTTTGTGGTCAGGATAAGCAAAAATGTGCGAAGATAAGAGCTGAACTAAAACAGAAAGCTTCAGAGGCTTTTAAGGAAGGGAAATATTATGTGGCATCAGAGATGTATACTGGTGTAAGTCACTAGGGCCCATTTTTATTGCCTGAAGGAGTGATGGTTATTTTTTACATGTGTAAACTGTTAATATCAGTCGATGCTATATTTTTGTTCACACCTCTTTCTGGTAAAACATGTGCTGTTGGATGTCAGTTCCACAGTACAAGGCATCCACAATCTAGGCGTCCTGCTCTCTTAGTAATTATGAGGTAGTTGAGCAGTTTGTGTTCAAAGGGCTGCGGTGGTGACACAGTACCTTTTTTTTAGAATGTAGGTAAGAAGTTCCTACTTTGAAATATATCTGCCTGTCCAATACATTTGCTGGTTTCATGTGTACGGAGATCTCTATATCAATCAGAATAACACCTTCTGAGCGATTGTCTTGGAGCACTATATTTTTTGGAATTGCTAAAAGTTGCATGTGACTGATGTGTTGTAGGCAATGGCATTTGACCCTAGTCCAGATGATTGTGCAACCATATTGGCAAATAGGAGTCTCAGTACGTTGCGCGGTGGGAACGGCAGAGCTGCTCTCTCTGATGCTACCATGTGCAGGATGGCGCGACCTCTTTGGCCAAAAGCTTGCTACCGAGAAGGCGCAGCTCTTATGTTATTGAAGGTAAAAAGAACGCAGTAGTTTTCTTCAAGCATTCGTGGTCATGATCATATAACTGATCATCCTATGGCGTGTACTTGTAGAGGTACGAGAGAGCATGTGAGGCTTTTGCGGATGGCTTGAAGCTTGACCCTACAAATGGTGATCTTGCAAATGCTTTAAGGTAACATGCTGCAGCCCCCTGCCTGCTTCAAAAGTTAAGTGAAAGGATACATGATATCGACCATTGTTTGTGTCCATGGAAAAGATGGTCTCCATATCTGGAGAATATTACATGGATTCAGTCATTCAAGTCCGTTGAGTTATTTTCTTGAGCTGGAGCGATTTACTAATCGCGGAAAGACGCCTACTGTCGATCTGCATAGTGTTATGATTGATCTTCAGAGCGAAGTTGTACACAGATTCCTGACAATGCTCATGTTCATAATATTTTGGTTGCAGGGAAGCCCAAGAAGCAGCAAAGAATGCTCGTAGCCGTGAAAAGTGACTGACGTGTCAAGTCTTACATGCAGAATCCGAAGCTCTATTTTGTTGCCGAGCACCTTTTGTCTAGCCTTAAAACTTCTGACGAGAATATCCTGTGGTTTTCAAGACTTCCGTCGCACGCATCGTTTGTAAATATAACCAGGTGAACTCGCTAGCTGTAGTAATCTCGATTCCAGTTCAAGTGTTAACAAACTTTATCATCGCAGAAAATTAAGCTTGTTGTATCTTGGGTGTAATCATGGAATTCAGTACTGAAGTTTGGGGCTAATGCAGACATTGAAGTTTCACGGGTAGCCTGTGAAGGAATACTAGAACAAGTTATTGATTTCGTCGGTAGCCTGGTTTGCCCCAAAAAAATTAGGTTTTATATGGCATTGGGCATACTTTGCCGAGAGGTTCTTGTGTTGGACGTATTATGTCTTTGTCGGGCTGCCGAGGAAAATGTAATTGGCTCGTTCTCTCGATCGTTGAAGCAGAGATCACATAGCCCACATATGTCAACTATTTCCCAGAATGCCTAAATTTTACTTGCATCTTGATCATTTTGATCCCATCTGCTCCTCTCATCTCAAAATTTCATTGAAGTCCCCAATGTTCATACATGGAAGGTCTAAATCAGCCTTATAAGAAACTTAGTCATGTTCCGTGTGAGATGCAGCAAGTTCCTATTCGCCTCCCCATACAAGCATGTAAGGCACCATGGTTGTTTTCCCACCCCCTGCACCGTCATATCTATGTGATACTAGCAACTCCACTCATGCTTGTATGGGGAGGCGAATAGGAACTCAACTCCATAAGCATGATCAAAACCCAAAATCCTCTACTCATGCCTGAACTCCCAACTCCATAAGCATGATCAAAACCCAAAATCCTTTGATTTCCTTTTCCTTTTTTTTCTTCTTTTTTCATCGGTTTTCCTTGTTTCCTTTATCCAGGCTCAAGCATGACATATAGTTAGGCCCGTTTATCTGTTATGGGACGCGTGCTTTTAGGCCAATTTGGATGGCATTTCCTAAATGGTGCCCGCTGCGCCCTTTTCTTCGAGCAACGCACTAACCACTTGGACAACGACACACTTGTGCTTACAGTCTTTCTTCTTTCCTTTTATTCTTTCTCTAGGTCGTTCGCTGGTAAGCTTCTGGGCGTTTTTTTTTCTTGTTCCTTTTTCACTTTTCTTTTCTCATTTCCCTTCTTTTTTTCTTTCCTTCAATGCGTGAGCTTTTTATCAAAGTCGATGAACTTTTTTCAAATTCAATGAACTTTTTTCAAAATCGATTAAATTTTTTCAAATTTGATGGACTTTTTTAAAATTCAATGAACTTTTTTTAAATCAGTGAACTTATTTTTCAAAACCGATGAACTTTTTTAAATTTTTGCGAACTGTTTTAAAAATTGATGAACTTTTTTCAAATTCAATGAACTTTTTTTTAAATCAATGAACTTTTTTCTAATTCGATGAACGTTTTTTCGAAACTGATGAACTTTTTTCAATTTTTGTGAACTTTTTATAAAATTAATGAACTAGTTTTCAAAATCGATGAACTTGTTTTCAAAATCAATGAACTTTTCAACTAATTTTCAGATTTTTTAGGTTAAATGTTTCACTAAACGAATGGTTAAGTAGCACCTTTTCCTAGTTGTAGAACAACAGAACTTGTGCGGTGTAGTGGTACTTGAGTTAGTGCACAAAAGACTTGCGAGCCTGAGTTTGAAATCCGGCTTTCGCGCTTTTTCTTCACGTTTTTTTTCTTGTGACGTCTTTTGCTGTGATCGATCGAAAACCCACCTGGGCCGGCCCAGTATCATGACGCTTCGAGCGCCACAACTCGAAACCGGCGCTGAAGGAGCTCCCAATTTGGACTGTTTTGAGGGCTTTTGGGCTGTTTTCACACACACACACACACACATAGGGGTAGTTACCGCACATGTCTCATATACTACCATATAGTATTATAAAGAGTCGCACTATTCATCACCCTGGGTGAGGAATAGTTATTCTTCACCCCTCTCTATTTTGACGTCAATGCATCGTATTTTTAGGCTTTGTAAATTTTGTATTATTTCATTTGTAAAAAGAGAACGTAAGAAAATATATACTCGTCGTAAAAAAATATTTATGTGACGTAAAATTACGAACGTAAAAACATAGTGTAAAACAAATGTGATATTTCTGGTCTTATAACCCTTTTTTTTTCTTATACCAAATTTTACGTAATGAATCAATATGAATGTAACTATTTGTATTCCAAATGTAATTTATTTACGAAGCGATCGTAAGATTACCTCGGGTGAAGAATAACTTATTCTACATCCTGGATGATGAATAGTATTACTATTATAAATATGTTTATATATTATATATAATATATTTCAAAGTGAGTTACATGGTAAAATTGCAAGCTGGCCCATGATTTTTATTATATTTGCGAAATAAGTATATATTTGTACTAAAAAAACATACCAAAATATGATGCATACTACCTAAAAAGTACTCCCTCCGTCCCATAATATAAAAACGTTTAGTGTCAAAAACGTTCTTATATTATGGGACGGAGGGAGTAGTACATATACTACCTAAACATCGTTATATACTACATACTACGCGTACATACTTTCCGATTTAATAGATAGTACATACAACATACAAAACTCAAGTGGTGGTAACTATCACTGGTGGTAGATAAAATTTGTCATATATATATATATATGTATATAAAATAGTGCTGAAAGAAATAAGATAAACTAAACTTGTTTTCAAGGGAATAATAAGATAAACTAAACGTGTCATGCCAGGCGCACACGCGGGCCAGGCATTGCCCCTAGGCGTGCCGCGAGCCGGGCACAGCCCGTTTAGCCATGTGCCAGGCCGGGCCCATTACATGGCGGGCATGCGTCTAATGAGCCGGCACGCCAGGTACGGCCCAGCTGACCAGGTTTGCTCCCACGGTCCACGGAGGCACGGACTCCTCCGCTCCGGGTTTCCTCGTCTTGTCCAGTGTCCAAGTCGAGTCCACACCAGCTAGCACCGCCGCGCGCTGCCGCTCTCTCTAGCGTATCGACCAAAGAGCAAGCCGCCGGCCGTGGAGATGGAGGCGACGGGGAAGCAGCAGCGGGAGGAGGCGCTCCTCCGCGCCGCCTCCGCCTCCTCAAGAGTAACCCCGCTTCCTCCTCCTCATGCTCTTTCTTCTTAGGGTTTGATGATTAGCTAGTTGCGTGATTAGTGCCTGACCTGGCTCCCAATTCTCGCATTGCGTGCGTACGCGAAGAGATGGCGCGCTGGATGGGGTCAGGGGGACAAGGCGACGCCGACGTACTTGCGGCGGTGGAGGACGGCGAAGGGCGTCGCGCGCTGCACCTGGCGGCCGGGGCGGGCCGGGTCGAGGTCTGCAGGTACCTCGTCTGAGGACCTCCGCCTCGATGTCAATCAACTCAACTGTCAAGGTGACGCACCCTTCCCTAGCCTTCGAGTCAATTTAAAGAGAGAGAACTTCAATAATTATTTTGTTACTACCATGTGAAATTTCCCTTTTAGGCTTCAAATTTGGTGTTACATGTTGTGCGCATCTGTCAATTGTGCTCGGGTGATAAGTGGAGTTAAGATATCCATGCACCATACCACAGATATCGATTTAACTCGGATATGTTATATGGGCAGGACTGTATCTAAACTGTCTCCTCTGTGTGTCCTTGTGCAATTTTAACTACAGTAAACATTGTGTCAGATGGAAAGACATTTGATACTGCATTAGGGGTTAGTTAAATTCTCTTTCCACATTTGGTTCTTTTGTCTATGACTGACCGATGCCTTGTTGATGTGAACCTTTTTCGTGTTGAGGGCAGGATTGGTGTGAATTCCTCATGTTTATTTTTCCGGTTGTTGCAGGTCACACGCCACTGTACCTTTCTGCCTATTTTGGGAGAGCTGCTGCTGCAAGATATCTTCTTGATCATGGTGCCGATCCACTAGCTAGCAAACTACGGTCACCTCTTTATGGCGCTGCAATGCATGGTCTCTCTCTTTATCAACAAGCTAGTATGCTACTTTTATATCATATGTGTCAGTGCATATACATAGTCAATTTGTTTTTTGCCTTAGAAAGCCACATCACTGGATAAAAGCAGCATTAGACTCCGAAAAACATTTGATAGATCTAGAAGAGCAAGAAGAACTGGAAAAGGTTTCGGGAGACGTGATTCTCTTCTTTGATGTTGTCAACTACTTTGTTGCTATTCCTTTAGGGTTCATTTGGATTTAGGGATATGGAGGCTTGGAATCAGAAATGCTTGCTGGAGTTAAATCTTATCTGTATTTGGATGGAGGGAACTGGAAAAGGCGAAGGATAGGGATATGAACCTGCGTTTTCAACCCAAAGGGGGGAGGGGGGAGGTGGGCTTGATTATGAGGTGGAAATCGGCATGGCTAACCTAAATTATCAAAATACCCTTGATACCCACATGCTAGATCTTTTTTTTATCTTAAATTTTGATACTACCTATCCCTATTCCATCACAAACCATGCATTGAGTGGATCAAAATTTTATATCCCACCTATAACCCACATCCTCATATCTCTCTATTCACTACCTCACTATCCATATATCCCGACATTTCTGCCCAGTGAACAGCCCGATTGATGCATAAGATGATCCCTTGTAGATTTTCCGGGGTTTATGTTTCCTACATGTTTGATACTCCCTCCGTTCCTAAATATTTGTCTTTGTAGAGATTTCAAATAGACTACCACACACAGATGTATATAGACATATTTTAGTGTAGATTCACTCACTTTGCTCTGTATATAGTCACTTGTTGAAATCTCTAGAAAGACAAATATTTAGGAACGGAGGGAGTAGTTGTCCTGAGCAGGCTCCTCAATTTGTGCACTACATTTGTAAGCTTTGAACTACAACAACAACAACAACAACAAAGGGGGGAGGGGGGAGGTGGGCTTGATTATGAGGTGGAAATGGGCATGGCTAACCTAAATTATCAAAATACCCTTGATACCCACATGCTAGATCTTTTTTTATCTTAAATTTTGATACTACCTATCCCTATTCCATCACAAACCATGCATTGAGTGGATCAAAATTTTACATCCCACCTATAACCCGCATCCTCATATCTCTCTATATTCACTACCTCACTATCCCTATATCCCGACATTTCTGCCCAGTGAACAGCCCGATTGATGCATAAGATGATCCCTTGTAGATTTTCCGGGGATTTATTTTTCCTACATGTTTGATACTCCCTCCGTTCCTAAATATTTTTCTTTGTAGAGATTTCAAATAGACTACCACACACAGATGTATATAGACATATTTTAGTGTAGATTCACTCACTTTGCTCTGTATATAGTCACTTGTTTAAATATCTAGAAAGACAAATATTTAGGAACGGAGGGAGTAGTTGTCCTGAGCAGGCTCCTCAATTTGTGCACTACATTTGTAAGCTTTGAACAACAAAGCCTTTAGGGGTTGTTTGGTTGCTTTCCTGGTCAGCATGCCTGTCAAATTTGGGAGCTTGGCAAGCGCCTGGGAAGCTGCAGATTTGTGCCTGGCCAAGCAAGCATTGTTTGACTGGTGACCACACCTAACCACACCTGGGGGTGAATTCTGGATGTCACATCAGCCTATTACTTTCCTTTTCCTACTCACATGCATGATTAGCATTGCCAGGCAGCACCCAGGCGTCCTTTCTCGATTGCCTGGACCAGGCTAGTGACGTTCTCCAGTTTCCAAGATAGGCTAATGTTGCTTATCGATTCCCAGGCCAGGCTAGCTTCGAGTTATCCAGGCACCAACCAAACAATATCTAGGCAGATCTCAGGCATCATTCAGGCCAGGCAAATTTGCTTCAGGACAAGAACCAAACAGGCCTTAGTCCCAAACAAGTTGGGGTAGGCTAGAGGTGAAACCTATAAGATCTCGCGACCAATTCATGGTTCTGACACATGGATAGCAAGCTTCCACACACCCCTGTCCATGGCTAGTTCTTTGGTGACACTCCAATCCTTCAGATCTCTCTTTACGGACTCCTCCCATGTCAAATTCGGTCTACCCCGACCTCTTTTGACATTATATGCACGCTTTAGCCGTCCGCTATGCACTGGGGCTTCTGGAGGCCTGCGCTGAATATGCCCAAACCATCTCAGACGATGTTGGACAAGCTCCTCTTCAATTGGTGCTACCCCAACTCTATCTCGTATATCATCATTCTGGACTCGATCCTTCCTCGTGTGACCACACATCCATCTCAACATGCGCATCTCCGCCACACCTAACTGTTGAACATGTCGCCTTTTAGTCGGCCAACGCTCATCGCCATACAACATTGCGGGTCGAGCCGCCGTCCTATAGAACTTGCCTTTTAGCTTTTGTGGCACTCTCTTGTCACAGAGAATGCCAGAAGCTTGGCGCCACTTCATCCATCCGGCTTTGAGTCGATGGTTCATATCTTTATCAATACCCGCATCCTTCTACAGCATTGACCCCAGATATCGAAAGGTGTCCTTCTAAGGCACCACCTGCCCATCAAGGCTAACCTCCTCGCGCCTAGTAGTACTGAAACCACACCTCATGTACTCGGTGTTAGCTCTACTAAGCCTAAAACCTTTCGATTCCAAGGTTTGTCTCCATACCTATTAACTTCCTATTGACCCCCATCCGACTATCGTCAACTAGCACCACATCATCCGCAAAGAGCATACACCATGGGATATCTCCTTGTATATCCCTTGTGACCTCATCCATCACCAAGGCAGAAAGATAAGGGCTCAAAGCTGACCCCTGATGCAGTCCTATCTTAATCGAGAAGTCATCAGTGTCGACATCACTTGTTCGAGCACTTGTTACAACATTATCATACATGTCCTTGATGAGGATAATGTACTTTGCTAGGACTTTGTGTTTCTTCAAGGCCCACCACATGACATTCCACGGTATCTTATCATAAGCCTTCTCCAAGTCAATGAACTTCATATGCAAGTTCTTCTTTTGCTCCCTGTATCTCTCCATAAGTTGTCATACCAAGAAAATGGCTTCCATGGTCGACCTCCCAGGCATGAAACCAAACTGATTTTTGGTCATGCTTGTCGTTCTTCTTAAGCGGTGCTCAATGACTCTCTCCCATAGCTTCATTGTATGGCTCATCAGCTTAATTCCACGGTAATTAGTACAACTCTGAACATCCCCATTGTCCTTGAAGATTGGTACCAATATACTCTGCCTCCATTCTTCTGGAATCTTGTTTGCCCAAAAAATGAGGTTGAAAAGCTTGGTTAGCCATACAATCCCTATGTCCCCGGGGCCTTTCCACACCTCAATAGGAATACAATCAGGGCCCATGGCCTTGCCTCCTTTCATCCTTTCTAAAGCCTCTTTGACCTCAGACTCCTGGATTCACCGCACAAAACGCCTGCTGGTCTCATCAAAGGAGTCGTCCAGTTCAATGGTAGAACTCTCATTCTCCCCATTGAGCAGCTTGTTGAAGTACTCCGCCATCTATGCTTAATCTCCTCGTCCTTAACCAGGAGTTGGTCTGCTCCGTCCTTTATGCATTTGACTTGGCCAACATCCCTCGTCCTCCTCTCTCGGATCTTGGCCATCTTATAGATGTCCCTTTCGCCTTCCTTCGTGCCTAACCGTTGGTAAAGGTCCTCATACGCCTGACCCCTTGCTTCATTGACAGCTCGCTTTGCGACCTTCTTCGCCATCTTGTACTTCTCTATGTTGCTTGCACTCCTATCTAGGTATAGGCGTCTGAAACAATCTTTCTTATCCTTAATCGCCTTCTGGACATCATCATTCCACCACCAAGTATCCTCAGCTTCGCTTCTCCTTCCTCTGGACACTCCAAACTCCTTTGAGGCCACCTTAAGAATGCAAGTCACCATCTTCATCCACCCATTGTCTCCATCCCCTCCTTCCTCCCAAGGGCCCTCCTTAATGACCCTCTCCTTGAACGCTTGAGCTACCTCCCCTTGAGCTTCCACTACTTCGTTCTAGCGACTTTGGCACGCTTATCCCGCTGGACACGAATCCGAAAGCAGAAGTCAGCAACCACTAGCTTATGCTGAGGGACAACACTCTCTCCAAGTATCGCCTTACAATCTAGGCACGCATGCCTATCTTCTCTTCTCGAGAGGATGAAATCAATTTGGCTAGTGTTGACCACTGCTAAAAGTCACCAGATGTGATTCTCCCTTTTTAAAGAGGGTGTTAGCTACGATCATGTCGTAGGCTAGAGCAAAGCTTAAGACATCGTCTCCTTGATTCCTGATGCCATAGCCAAAGCCCCCATGCACCCCTTCAAAACCTGTGTTAGATGTACCTCCGTGGCCATTGAGGTCTCCTCCTATGAAGAGCTTCTCGCCAATCAATACACTCCTAACCATGTCCTCCGGGCCTTCCCAGAACTCACTCTTAGTGTTCTCATCGTGGCCTACTTGCGGGGCATACATGCTGATAACATTGAGAACTAAGTCCCCAACTACCAGCTTGACTAGGATAATCCGACCCCCACGTCTCTTGACGTCTACCACTACATACTTGAGGCTTTTGTTGATAAAGATGCCTACGCCATTTCTGTTTGCAGCCATCCCCGTGTACCACAACTTGAAGCTGGTATCCTCCAATTCATTCGCCTTATGTCCCCTCCATTTGGTTTCTTGGACGCAAAGGATAGTAACACCTCTCCTCACTGCTGCATCAAATAGCTCCTGAAGCTTCCATGTTAGAGACCCTACGTTCTAGCTACCTAAGCGGATCCTCCTAGGCTCGGCTAGCTTCCTTCCCTTTGCACTCGTCGAGATAAATGCGAAGACCCTTGCTCATTTTTCACTACATCTGGGCGCAGATGTAGCACGCCATTAAGGATGCGACGACCCGATCCTCGCTCACTTGCCACCGTATCCAGATCAAGATAAGGCGTGCCACCGGGGAGGGGGTGTGACAGCCCGACCCTCGCCCATTTGACACCACACCCGGGTTTCGATGTGGCGCCTCGCTAAGAGGGTTACGCCCCAACGAAAATCTTTTGGGTTTCATCTACATAAGAGTGGCCGAGTCTTTACGTTGGCTCGCCAAGCCTATCACAACCCTCCTTTACCCGGGCTTGGGACGGATGTTGAGACAATGTAGGCGGAGTTATTTGTAAGCTTTGAACTAGTGTATCAATTTAAGATGGTAACCGGGTGGCAATTATGGCGATACAATAGGCTTTATAGGCAAGTAGCCAGAAGAAACAAGTGCTTTCTTTCTTTTGCGCAAGGTTATTTCCGAACGTTGGAGCTGATTCGGACATAACTACTAATCGGTAGATCACAATTCCTGTTGTCCATTATGCCGGAGTTGTCAAGTCAACATGTGAATAGACTCAAAAGTATGGTTCAAGAGGCCTATACTTGGACACAGAGGGGGTAACAATAATTTTTGGATAAATTGCGAAAGTCAGGACTTGAACTCGAGACCTTAGGCTCCGATACCATGTCAAGCTTCATGCAGTACCCAACGGGCAACAACAATTTTTGGATAAATTGCAAAGGTCGGGACTTGAACTCAAGACCTTAGGCTTTGGTACAATGTCAAGCTTCATGCACTAGCCAACGCAACCTAAAGTCCAAACTGATTGAAAGGGCTAGGCAATCCACATATACACTTCAACAAGAATTTCTCCCCAAAAATGCAACAAATTCTCACCTCTGAATAGCAAGTTGCAGAAGTACATGATTCCTCTCTGTTAGGAAAGCAACTTATCTCTATTGAAGTCCCAACGGCATATATATATTACACAAGACTTGAGGTGCAAGGAAAGTAAACAGTCTAATAAGGACTCTTAGACCAATACTAATACTTCCTAACACCGCGCCTCAAATGCAAAACATATGCAATAGCATTGCATTTCAAGAAGTGTAACACTAGAAGAAGAAAAATGATAATCCAAATCCACGTCTTGAGTGTCGTCGTACCATGAAGAGTCTTCAAAACCTGTCGAGTCGCCAAAGGGCATAACGAAGAAATGGCACATCAGAGGAAGACACCGCATCACTTGAAGATGCAAAAGAAGTATCAAGAGAAGATGGGTAGTCAGAGGAAGATGGCACATCAAGAGAATGAAGCATTGCTTCAAGAATCATGGCCCATGAAATTCGATGGTGAAAGAAGCTCGGCGGCAAGAGAATGGGCTTAGATTAACAATGCAAAGAGAGGCCACAAAAATCCTGTTGAGAGGACAATGACCAGAAAAAGGCCGACGGACAAAAGTTTGGTGGACTCACATGGCATAAGAAACACAAAATGTCAATGGATTTGGTGGACGCAGTGGAAAACAAAGAAAAGTAGAAAACGCGTAGTAGGGTAGATGCAATCAACACAGCCTGCAAAATGCAAAAGACGCCGGAAGAGATGACGTCACAGGTCGACGAGCATCAAGCACAGAGCCGGCGCATGTGCGAGACGGAACCAATATAGGAAACACCGTCGAGAATCAGCGGGCAGCGAGGGAGATGCATACCCTACAAGAACAACATGCCTCTTTTTTTCAGTAAAGAAACAAGCTGGGTCAAACCAGGAGAGTAGCACGGAGAGCAGCGGACAGCCTCGGCCTTGGAAACTTGGGACAGCAGCGGCAGTAGTAGGCAAGAACCACACTAGCAGCGACTCCAACTCCAAAGAGATCTAGGCGCGAGACCAAGTTGCAGGCTAAGCTAGAAGGCTGAGTAGTAGCAGCAGCAGCAGGTCCAAGCAAGAAGCAGAGCCATACACGGGTGCATTGCGGGAGGAGAACAGCCGTGGAAGAAGACCACGGCACTTGGTGGCGCGCCGAAAAGAGCAGAGGCGGGCTGCCCGCATTGGCGCTAATGGACGGGAGGAGCAGCATGACGCCTGGGTGGAGGCGCCGATCTGGAGTCGCGGGAGCGGCCGTTGAGTATCCCATCCAGAGGTGACGCGTGTCTGCCCAGCAGCGACCATGTAGAGGCCCAGCGGCCCATCGACACAATGGGCCCAAGTTGACGCAGGGGACGGCTGGCCTGAATTCCGCCGGGGTCGAAGGAGACGGCCATCGCCTGGTTGGAGCGAAAGCAAAGGAAATCTTTCGTGGGAGATCGATGAGAAGTCACGAAACAAGCACAAAGCACAGGGACGTGCGGATCATGACAGACCGGGAAAAAATACGATCGGGAGAGAGGACGAGTTGCGGCGTCCGGGGGAGACCTAAACCTAGGCTCTAATACCATGTTAGGAAAGCAACTTATCTCAATTGAAGGCCCAAGGGGCATATATATATTACACAAGACTTGAGGTGCAAGGAAAGTAAACGACTCTTGGACCAATACTAATACTTCCTAACACTCTCATCCTGCAATTTATCACCAAATGTTTCAAACTCAGCGTGCAGAACTACAACCCTCACTCTTAGGATCATGGAAGTTTACTACCATGACACCTCTCTTGGCAAGTGTGATGCTTGATATTGTTTTAGCATATCTTGCCATATGTTTTAATGTGATCTCCATCGAACAAAGCTCCCATATATATGATTTGGATGATGGCCGAAGAAACATTATCGAGCGTGTGTAGAATAACTTAGGTTTGGGATTTTCAAGTTGGATATCCAATGTTATCCAAGGTGTTGATTATAATCGTAGAAGCTCAATATTGATGCCTTTTTCTATTTCTAAGGTTTAGATACACAAGTAATGGAAGTTTAAATAGTCCCAATACGACCGCATTTCAAAACCTGGTCCTGGATTGGATATGTGGTAACGAAAAAGGTTAAAGTCAGCTATATGCTGGAAAATATTCTTGCCTCATTCATTTTTTCGGAACTTCATTTTCCAGGGCATTGTGAAATGTTAGAAATGCTGCTTTCAAGAGGAGCCGATGTGGATATAGATTCTGTACAAGGGACACCATTGCATGCAGCTCTTCTTTATAGACAAGATGGCACAATGAAGATTTTATTGGAGCACCATGCCGATGTAAGACATTGTTTGTTGATTCTCTCCTTTGCAGTGCAAAAGAAAACTCTGGAATGGGATCTTGTTGCCTTTGATACTTGCGTTCCATCTGAAAAAAGGTTTGTGTCGTATATGAAGCAACAAAAATTTCAACATGGACAGTAATTAGTTATCCTAAAGTGAAACGTGCTCACTTTCCCAGAAGCCAAGTAAATGTTATGTCTATTTTCTGTATAAATATATTTCTTTCTGTTTCCTTCAGAAATACTAATGTTTTTAAACACCACGAGCTGATTTATTTCTCTATTAGCATATATCTCAAAAGAAATTCTCTATTGGTCCCTCTTTTTGTTGACAAGTGTAAGCGGTTGATTCTTCCACTTTTCACAGCCTAACAAGGTTTTCGCTATTGGTTATACCCCATTGAGTTGGGCTCTCCGGCCCATGCCTACAGTGTCATTGGAATCTGTCAAGCTACTCATTGAGGTCAGTACTCTTTCTTCATATGGAGCTTTCTTAAAGTTTACTCTGTAGGCACAGCTTCATTTTCTTTGTGTACATGTTCTCTGTGGCTGACATATCAAGCATTAACTCAAATAAATGATCAAATAACTATTCATTTACACAGGCTGGTGCTGATGTGAATTTTATTGACTTCACTGGGATAGTTACGTCATGTTGGCAGTGAAGTATGACATACCTGGCACTGGCATCTTGAAGTGCTTACTAGATGCTGGTGCTAACCCCAATATTCCAGATGAAGTGAGTTTTATTTGTTTCCTGTTTTGCTGTTGTCACTTGTCAGAATCTACTTTTCATGCATATGCTGTTAGTTAGCTGAACATTGTTCCCCCGTTTCTCAATGAGGTCATGTTACGCTGTAGACTCTTGACAGATTAGGGTAATCTTAACCGCACTTCTGAGGCCAGGAATAGACTTGCATGAGGAGAAAACACTGCTCCCTCCGGCTACAAAAAAAGGGCACACACACTTCGAGATTTAACTTTGACCATCAATTATACCAAGTATACATAAGTCATGTGACTTTAAAAATTACACCACTGGCAAATTCTTTGGGATACAAATTTAACAGTATACTTTTTGTGACAAATAACCCACATTTTATTGGTTAAATTCATGGTCAAACTGAATCTCGAAAAGTCGTCGGTGGCGGGCCTCTCTTCCCTGCTCGATGGAGGTCGGCGTGGGCCGGTGGTATTGGGCGGTGGCGGGCGATGTCAACGGTGTGAAGGGCTGCGTGGAGGTGGTGGTTTGCGCATGGAGTGCCTGTATCTGGGGCGTTGGCCCTGTCGAGGAGCACACCTCCTACACGGCAGCGGGTGGCTGGCGCGGATGCTGAGGTGCGTCACCCTGGGCCGCATGGCCAGCGGGTCACCGGCGGGTGTGGATCTTGCTCCCAGGGCTTCCCCGTTGGTTCTTGGAGCCAATAAGGAGTGGTGGTCCCCTCCCTCGCTCCTCATCCTGCCCCGCCGATCCGTGATGCGGTGAACCTCTGGTTGGTCGGATCTGGTAATTGATTAGGGCTGGTGAGGCTGGGGGCTCAGGATGGGGGGAATCCCTTGGCTGCCGGCGGCGGCCACAATACTGGCGACACTTTGGGCGTTGTTCCCCTTCTTGTAGGTGCCATCAAGATCCTGCTCCTGCCCTCCACCTCCATGTCTCGGGTGAAAGCCAAAATCTCTTGATTGGGTGGCGACGACGCTTCAACGCCATTTTTCTTCTTGAAGGCGCCACTTTGAGATTGTGGAGTTGATGGATGGGGCTTCGGCGTTGGGGGTGGGCCGCTGGGATATCTACAGTGATGCTCCTGTTCGGCTGCTTGCGGTGACATTTGATCTTTGTCGGAGGCGGTGGCGATGTATGGGGTGTTGCTTTGCGAGATGAGGTCGCCGTGCTTGTCATCCTCTCCTCGGCAACCCGTGCCGTCTGTACTTCCCTGACGGCAAATTAGTTGTTTCCCATAGTGGTTGGGTCAGGTCATGCGTGCTCGGGGATGAGCAACTCTGCTTGGCTACAACACGGTGTCCTTTGATGCAGGCCGAGAGCGCAGGGGACCTTCTACAGAGGCAGAGACGGATGGCAAGACAACCGCATACACACCACCTTGAACAGCAGTTGGTACTCTGTTCGGTGCAGCGCAACGTAGACCACGTACAAAGCAAGTGCGTACAACAGAAACTAACCTGTAAAGGACAATAAATCATTTCTACACAGCCAAAGCGACCATAAAAAGTTGTACGCGCCCAAACCTATTAGCGTTCTATACCTATTTGGAGTACCGCCCAACCAATGACCAAAAATATTGGCAGCACTTGTGGGCGGATACAAATTGGACGCTATTTGGATGATTGACCACGTAGAACGTGCTGACTTTCACTTTCACTAGAAAAAGAGGTGTTTGATTGTCTTTTCTTGAGTACAAAAGCTACACTTCTTGCTTCCTTGCCAATTGTGACGGCTGAGGTTGTCTTTGGTTGGCATAACTCCTCTTCGAAGATATCAGATGAAGATTTTAACTTTTAGTGGAATCTTGGACTTCCAAATTGTCAAGGCTTAAAGACATTTGTTGATTGTTGGTTTTAGGATAGCTAACGAGTCTCGCCACTTGTTAAAGACATTTGTGCTGATATGTGCGGTGTGCAATGCAGCAAGAAGAGAATAGACGATGCTGCTTCTATGCATAACTGAAATCTATTTTTCAGATAACATGCGAAGAAGAAAAAGGCATGAGTCAAATGTATGTGGGATTATAAATGGTCAGGTTGTATGCAGCAAGAAGAGAATAGACGATGCTGCTTCTGTGCATAACTGAAATCTATTTTTCAGTTAACATGCGAAGAAGAAAAAGGCATGAGTCAAATGTATGTGGGATTATAAATGGTCAGGTGTATTTATACATCTGAAATCCACTCTGGTTAATTCCTGAAGACACATTGGTCAGGGGAATTCACTAAGAACAATGCCCGTGTGTTGCAACGGGATATAAATATTCTATTATGTGAGCTTGTGATTTACCTGCCTATAATATGCAATTGTGTAAATAAACGTTCATCAAATTCTGCCCGTGATTTACCTTATATTTTGATCAGAAGTTTGGTAAGTAAATTAAAATGAAATTGGTTCAGAAGGTAAGTAGATTAAGGTGATTGATTATCATACATGGAAGGTTGGACAAAGGGGCGGTGGAAAGAAAAGGTGAAACGGGAACCTTACGTTCTTTTTAGGTAGTAGAGAGTAGAGATTCTGTGAGGAAACCTTCTTGCATCTTGGTTTAAGTATTACAGGTACTGTAAATACAGAAGCAAAAAGATGTAAAAATAGAGAACTCATGGTAGAGCAAAGTTTCCGATTATTATACCATAGCATCTCAATTAATTGGAGATAGGAAACTTATGGCAATATTCCTCAATCTCTTCAATCGATCTCACTTAGTCAGGCTTGATACCGTGGATTCACCTCCATGCATGTAAAAGCAGATCACCAAAAATCCATCTGAATAATTTCACTCAGACCAGCATGATAGATATTATGGTATTCCCTAGAGCTTTTGGCCACAATCAGAACCCAACTACTTCTCAGTGGATCTATGGATGCTGCATCTCCCTCTTCACGTCCCATCGTCCCTGAGACTAGTGGTCTCTGACGATGCCTTCGATGCCTTCGATGCCTTCTTTTTAGGAGCTGAGATTCACGAGGTGCCTCACACCATACTTTCCTTTTAGCTCTCCCTAGTGCCAGCATTTGGGGAGAATCTCCCGGATCCTTCTTGTCCATAGCTTAGACCTTACCTTCGCGTGGGGAAATTAGAGCCTTAGCCCCCTACCTGACGCGCCAGATGTCGGAGTGTGTACTTAGGACACCGGGGATCAGTGAAACCCCGTATTTTTGAGTTTGGCCGGGGGCTAAAACACTTTGTCAATCCACGAGCAAAGGATCTCACACAAACACAGGGGATTTATACATGTTCGGGACGCTATCTGAGCGTAATATTACTTCCTGTTGGTATTGATATGAAGGGGGGGGGGGGTGATATAAGTGCTTCTGTGTTACAATGATGGTGGTTGGGGTGCAACCAGTGGTGGTCGGGATCTACCTAGAGTGCCCGAGCACCCATCTCTAACCTTCTCCCTTCCTACTACTTGGTGCTCTTCAAACGATGGATGCTAGTGTGCTTTTGTGCGTGTGTTCTTGCCTGTCCTACTAACCTCGGTCCTCCCTTATATGCTAGTGTGCTTTTGTGCGTGTGTATCGCAAACCTGAAAACTTGGGGGTATTCAGGATTGAAATCCATCACTACCTAGAGGTTTCTCCTGGCGCCAATGTCCCCGTACCTAGGTGATTTGGTGTGGGATACTATCAATGCATCAGATGCTTATAAGAGGATCGTACCATGTGTCCCATCAAGGACCCCTTCATGCACCTGAACTTTGACTGTGCAGCCAGGAGGATGGACGACGAAACTGCATGTTTACAGTTGTAAAAATGATTTTGAAACATTGTAAATTGCAGGGTATGTCATGTAAATGTTTCTTGTCTAGCAAATTATGAATTGAAAAAAAACTCCAGCTTCTTCATAGCCTGGTCTAAAGAAACATAAAATGCAACATCTTCAAAGATTCCTTCTGCCCTTTCCATGTATATTTTGGTGTCCGTATCATCTTCTTCCTATTCTGTTTTGAAAAGTTTATGCAATACAACATATTAGTTGAAGCTTTCAGTTATTAATGTTACTGTACTTAACGTAACCTTTGCCTTACAAATTTCATTAGGAAGGATGAACGAGGCTGTTCCATCATTTGCCCTTGCATAGTGATTCTCTTGAAGTCCATCCAGCCATTTGGTTGAGATGTTAGGCTGTGATTCCTAATTATTAATGATGGAAATCTTCCAACTACTTTTGTATTTATGTTTGGTATTTATTCTTGCAGTGTGGTACGACACCAATTGAACTTGCTGCCTCTAAAGGCCGTAGGGACATGGTTGAAATGTTATTCCCTTTAACCTCTCCTATTTCAACACTGCCGGAGTGGAGTATTGATGGAATCATTTCTCATGTGAAACACTTTGGTTTGAAACCGATGGTATGTGTTTAGTTCTATGCTCGCTTGCCCGTATGTTATTTATCATCACCCTGTAGTTCTCTTGTTTGGCAGTTCTGCCTATCATTTGGAGTAGAATTAGTTTTAATTCATGATTGTTGTAAACTCCATTGTGCAAGCAAAACATTCCATGCAAATTTTAGAACCATGACATGGTTAGGTTCTGGCCTTCCCGATGTTTTGGAGCTGGCTGCGATTGATTGTAAGGACACTGTTGATGAGTAATACAATTTTTACCCGCAAAACAAAAAAATCAATGCAAATTTTACTTTGGTGCATTACATCACTATGAGCGAACTTCTATCGTTGGGTATTGACTGTATGATGAACATTAATGTGCTAGCTAGACTTAACAAGTTGTCTTCATTGATATTCTGCCAATCCCTGCAGCTTCAGACAACAAGGTTTTAGTACGCACTTATGATACACCCTGCAACACTGCAGTACAACAATTTTTGTAGTTTTATACACTAATTAGGCGATATAGGCTGAGACTTACAAATTTGTACGTTTTATGTTTTACATTACAGGCTAGTTCTACATATTTGTTCTAACTGCAATTTTTTTTTTTGTGATCAGGATAAGCAAAAGCGTGCAAAGAAATTAACTGAACTGAAACAGAAAGCTTCAGAGGCTTTTAAGAGTGGGCAGTATTATATAGCAGCACTGCTGTATAGTAGTGTAAGTCACTAGGGCACATTTTTATTGCTTGAAGGAGCGACAGGTGTTTTCTATATTTGTAAACTGCTAATCTCAGTCCACACTATAGTTTTGTTCACACGAAAAATAGGTTTCATATTCTGGTAAAACATGTGTTGTTAGATACTCCATTCTACAGTACCCCCTCTATCCACATATATATTATACTCCCTCCGTCCCATAATATAAGATCGTTTTGCAAGCTGTTTTTAGCTTGTAAAACGATCTTATATTATGGGACGGAGGGAGTATGTTATAAAAAGTATACCTTCGAGTTTGTATTTGAAAGGAGTTTTCAATTGTACAATTTTATAGCATACATCTCATGAATTATTGATCTTCTTGATGGTCAAAGTAAATATCGGAATACATATTAGGCCCTATATATATGGATGGAGGGAGTACAAGGCATGCACAATCTAGGCCAGCCATCCTGCTCTCTTAGTAATTAGGAGGTAGTTGAGCAGTTTGTATACGGTTGAGGTAACACAATACTGTTGTACAAAAGTTCTTGGAGCACTCTGTTTTAGGTGTTTCTAAAAGATGCATATGATTGATGTATTGTAGGCAATGGCATTTGACCCTAGTCCAGATGATTTTGCAACCATCTTGGCAAATAGGAGTCTCTGCTCATTGCGCGCTATGAACGGAAGAACGGCTCTCGCTGATGCTAGCAGGTGCAGAATGCTCCGGCTTCTTTGGCCAAAAGCCTGCTATCGAGAAGGGGCAGCTTTTATGTTATTGAAGGTAAAAAGAAGATGGTAGCTTTCTTCAAGCATTCGTATCATGATCATAGAGCTGATCATCCTCTGTTTCGTACTTGTAGAATTATGAGAAAGCATGCAAGGCTTTTGCCGATGGCTTGAAGCTTGACCCTACAAACGGTGATCTTGCAAATGCTTTAAGGTAACTGGTCCATGTTTTCATAAGTTAAGTGAAAGGATAAATGATATCTTATAGACAATTGTGTGCATGAAAGATGGTCTCCATCTCTAGAGAATATTACATTGCATGGATTCAAGTCTGTTGAGTTCTTTTCTGAGTCGGAGCGATTTACTGATCGTGGAAAGAGCACCTAGTGTTGACCCGTGTGTTACTAGGGTTGATTGATATTCAGGGTAAGGAGTTGTACACAGATTTCTGACAATGCTCATGTTCAAAATATTTTGGTCGCAGGGAAGCCCAAGAGGCAGCGAAGAATGCTCGTTGCCCTGGAAAGTAACTGACGCTCCTGTCCTACAATGCACAATCTGCGGCTTTGTTTTGCTGCTAGCTAGCGTCTTTTGTCTAGTCTGAAAACTTCTAGCAAGAACATCCTGTGGTTTTTTAAGACTTTCGTGGTACCCATCGTTTGTAAACTGGATGCACTCGCTAACCGTAGTATGTTGATTCCAGTTCAAGTGTCGACAAACTTTATCGTCACAGAACGTTAAGCTTGTTATATCTTTGGTTGTTGGATCATGGAATTCAGTACTGAGGTTTCTCGTTGAACTTGGCATTGTGACTGGCAGCCACATTCTGAGGCTGGTCTGGTCCGGTGCGGATTGGGATTGGCCCTTGGTGGTTGCAATGGCATGAAGGGCGTGGTGGTCGTATGGCATTGTCGGGTCCCTGAGTAGCGAGGGAGCCTGGACTGAGAGCATCTCCAACCGCCAACAGCCCCCCCCCCCCCCCCCCCCCCCCCTTGATTTTTTAGCGCCGGCGCCCAAAAATCGGCCCAGTCGCGGCCCTAGGAGCCTGTTTTTCGCCGGTTTGGGCCGAAACTAGCGCCGGCGAACCCAGGCTGAACCGGGCGCGCTGGGGAGCGCCGGGGCAAGCGATTTTGGCGCGAACGAACTGCGGGTCTATCAAGTCAGCGACACTCGCCTCGTCGTCCTCACAGCGCCTCTGTTTCCCGCGGGGAATCAATGCCAAGGCTGTCGCCGTCAGCCTTCCATTGATTCCTCACGGGTGGCGCGGCGACGCCCCCCTCCCTCCACGCGTACACACGGCGCCCAGGCCGCTATAAAGCAACGCCTCCCCCTGCCTGTGGCCACACCCCGCCCACCGCCGCCTGAGCTCTGCCTCTCCCTCTCTCTCCCCGTGCGCAGCCGCCGCCGCCGCTCCTCCCCCCTCTCTCCCCGTGCCCATGGGCGAGCAGTTCCCCGGCGATGGGGCGGCGGACAATGGCTTCGGCCGCCGCTCGTTGCACGAGTGGGAAGCCCACTTGCTGTTCGAGGCCAACATCCCGGCGCCTCCCGACATGCGCGCGCCGGGGCGGTGGAAGCTCAGCACCGGTGGCGTCCCCATCGCCCCGCTGCCTGACGTCACCGTGCGCGCCGACGACGAGGTCGACCGCGTGCGGGCGTCGCTGACGCAGGAGCAGCGGGCCCTCCCGCAGTACGCCGCCGGCAACCACGAGGCGTGGGCGGCGTACTTCCAGCACCGGTAGGCGCAGCGGCTGGCCTCCACCAACGGGGCGCCGGTGGTGCGGGGGACGAAGAATAGCGAGGGACGCCGCCTGTTGTGGGGCGCCCCCGGCCGCACTCTCCACGCCGTCCTCCAGCACCTCGAGGGCGGTAATGACCCGCCGTTGACCTACCCTGCCGCCCCGCCACGCCAATGGATGCCGAGGAGGGCGGCGTCCTCTTCCTCTTCCTCCTCCCGCTCCTCACACTCCTCCGGGTCGCCGGCGCTGTTCAGCGTCAAGGCCGAGCCCGCGGAGACGCCGCTCGGCCGGTGCACCCGCAGCGCCGGCATCGTCATCAACGAGGGCGGGCGTGCCTCCTCCTCGGCTCCTCCCCGCTTCGTCAAGCCGAAGACAGAGCCAGGGCTCGCCGACGCCGTGAAGACGGAGCTCGGGCTCGCCTCCGTGAAGACAGAGCCAGGGCTCGCCGCTGTGAAGACGGAGCCGGAGCTCTCTGACGCGGCGGCCTTGAAGTGGGCGCGCGAAGACTGGGCGTGGACGGAGCTAGAGCTCCAGTGCCGCGCCCTAGAGCACATCGCCGCTCGGCGCCGTGGCCGCGACGAGGGAGGTGTCGTCGTTCTCGACGACGACAATGACAAGGACGCGCCGCCACCGGTCCGCCAGGGCGACCTCGGGCAAGGGTCCAGCGCGGGCGACCGCGTGAAGGAGGAGAAGGACGACGAGGACAATGGCGATGGCGGCGATGGCGGCGACTTCGCCGCACTCAGCGCGTTCTTCGGCTTGTAGTTGCGGCCTTTGTTTTAAGTATTTCACTTTTCTATGTAAAAGTCGCCTAAGAAATGTCATGTTTGCCGAATTTTAGCCGAATCTTCATCCCGTTTGCCAAATTTTAGCCGAATTCCTTTTCAAAAAAAATTAAAACGCCTTCTGGGGCCGGTGCCTGGGAACGCCAGAGCCCCCATGCCGATTTTTGCGCCGGTTCGCCCCTAGGCAGCGATTTTACGAGCCCCCTGAGGGGCCAACGGCTGGAGATGCTCTGAGAACCAAAACAACTATTTATTTCCGCTCTCGTTTTGCCTGGAGTCTACAATTACTTGGAGGCACAAATCCATAATTCAGTACAAGAGGCAACGCTTAATTCATGTGCTCCCTGTGGTATGCACTTGCAGGCCATGAGTCGGGAGCTACACTGTAGCACCCACCCTACCATCAGAGCCATTGCCCTAGAGCTAGATGCATGTGGGAAATCATGGGTGCGCGTGCGCCCCTTACTCGTCACGTCTGACACTACCGCTGGCAACATGAACCCCTTCACCCCGTCATATAACCAAATATTGATGCAATATATTATGGGCATGTTTGGTTGCCTGCATCAAATTTGAGCCATTTGTATCTGCAGCCCGACGCAACCAGCCTGAGTCAATGCACTTTTTTTCATTAATTTACGTAAAGTGGGGCTGTTGGTATTTCGACGTGGAGTTGAGGGACATTGTAATTAAACCGCTCGCGTAGCATGGGCCGATGGTGTGCAACAGGTTTCAGCTTCGCCAAACACTCCCCCCAAGAGATGGGATTTGTGGGGATAAGAGCATCTCCAGCTGTTGGCCCTCTCAGGACGCATAAAAATCGCCCCTGGGGGCGAGCCGGCGACACAATCGGCGCTGGGGGCGGTTTTGCGTCCAGTCGTTGCCCCCAGCTCGCCCCCAGGCGCCGAAATTGGCCCACTTTTCAGCCCCATTTTGGCGAATTAAAGGCCCATATGGGCGAGAATAGGCCCATATTCGGCGTGGTTCACCGTGGCTCGGCGTTCAATTATCAATGTAAATTTTTTCTTATAACATATTTCATCACAGAAAAATCAAATACTTCCAACAAAATAGTACAACAACAAATAGTTCAATACAAATTATATAGTTCAACAAATAAAAACTCATATTTCATCACACGTCGCGCCCGGCGTCCCCCTTGAGCCTCCATAGGTGCTCAATCAGATCTTTCTGCAGTTGATGATGCACCTGTGGGTCTCGGATCTCCTGACGCATACTGAGATAGGCAGTCCAGGTTGCCGGTAGCTGGTGATCAACTTCGGCTAGAGGATCCTGCCTGTAGTATGGTTCAGTGTCAAACACTGGGTCTTCTTGCTCGCTCTCGATGATCATGTTGTGCAAGATGACACAGCAAGTCATAATCTCCCACATTTGATCTTTCGACCAGGTCTGAGCGGGGTACCGGACAACAGCAAATCGAGATTGGAGCACACCAAATGCCCGCTCGACATCCTTCTTGCAAGCCTCCTGAATCTTCGCAAACCAGGCGTTCTTGCCTCCTGGCACAGGGTTTGAGATTGTCTTCACAAATGTCGACCATCTCGGATAGATGCCATCAGCTAGATAGTACCCCTTGTTGTAGTGCCGCCCATTGATTTCGAAGTTCACCGAAGGAGAATGACCTTCAACAAGCTTGGCAAAGACAGGAGAGCACTGCAGCATGTTGATGTCATTGTGAGTTCCTGGCATACCAAAGAAGGAGTGCCAAATCCAGAGGTCCTGTGTGGCCACCGCCTCAAGTACCACACTGCAACCGCCTTTGGCGCCTTTGTACATCCCCTGCCAAGCAAATGGGCAATTCTTCCATTTCCAATGCATGCAGTCGATGCTTCCAAGCATCCCAGGAAATCCTCTTGCTGCATTTTGTGCTAGGATCCGAACAGTGTCTTCCGCATTGGGTGTTCTCAAGTATTGTGCTCCAAACACTGCCACCATTGCCCGACAGAACTTGTAGAAGCACTCTATGCTGGTGGACTCGGCCATGCGCCCATAGTCGTCGAGTGAATCACCGGGAGCTCCGTATGCAAGCATCCTCATCGTTGTCGTGCACTTCTGGATCGAGGTGAATCCAAGTTTGTCGGTGCAATCCATCTTGCACTTGAAGTAGTTGTCGAACTCCCGGATGGAATTCACAATTCTGAGGAAGAGCTTTCGGCTCATTTGATAACGGCGCCGAAATGTTTTGTCGCCGTGAAGTGGAGCATCGGCGAAGTAGTCGGAGTAGAGCATGCATTAGCCTTCGAGACGATGCTGGTTTTTTGATTTCACCCGCCCCGGCGCCGAGCCACCTCGCCGCGGCTTTTCATTGCTCGCCAACAGCTGGGCGAGGGCGGCAAGTACCATCAGATGCTCTTCTTCCTGGACGTCGGCCTCGGCTTCCTCCTCCAGCAGCGCGGCGAGCGCTTCCTCGTCATCCGAGTCCATCGCTGAGGCAGGCAAATGCCGAACACCTTGCGCCCGGTTGGCGTGCACCCGCCGCTAAACTGCCCCTCCGCGGCCGGAAACGCCTAGCTGCTGTTGGAGGGGCTACCGCGGCGAACCTCTGCTATTTTTCCGGCGAGGAATGGCTATCTAGCGGTGAAGGGCGGCGAGCGGCGCCGGGATATAGCTAGTGGCGGCCGAGGGCGCGGGGGGTGGAAGGCGAGTCGGGGAAGAAAATCTTGACTTTTCACCTGAGGGTGTGGGCCAGCCGCGCTTTTCCCTTGCGCTGGAGCCCCCAATCGCCCCCCAGTGCGCCGGGTTCGGCCTGCGCGCGCCGGGCGAAAAAAGGGCCGAACCGGCGCTTTTCTTCGTCCTGGGGGCGCGACTGGGGCGTTTTTTTTGGCGCCGGCGCCGAAAAAGTGGCCTGGGGGCCTGTTGAGGGCGCGGCTGGAAGAGCATCTCCAGCCGTTCGGCCCCCCAGGAGCTTGAAATAGCGCCGCCTGGGGGCGCGTCGGCAAAAATATCGGCGTGGGGGTGGTCGGATTCCCAACCGCCGACCCACGCCCAACCCAGACGCCGATTTTTTGAAAAACAAACTCAGCCAAAATTCGGCCAACGCGACACATATTCGGCCAAAATGGTGATTTCATTGATATTTGTACATAAAAACTTAAAACATAATTCAAAAACTAAAAACATAAACTAAGCGCCGCCGTCCGCCGCCCCTCCTACAGGCCGAAGAATGCACCGAAGGCGCTGTAGTCCCCGTCATCGCCGGCCTCCTCCTTCTTCACACCGCCGCTGTCCTTGCTGCACCCCTGCCCTGCGTCGCCTTGGCGGACGGGTTTGGTTGGCGGCGGTGGTGCGTCGTCGTCACTGTCCTCGACGAAAATGACACCGCCCTCGTCGCGGCCGCGACGCCGGGCGGCAATCTCATCGAGGGCGCGGCGCTGGCGCTCCATCTCAAGTTTGACGTAGTCCTCGCGCGCCCACATGAGGGCGGCCTCGGCGGCGGCCATGTCGTCGTGCTCGCTCTTCACGGTGATGAGCCCCGGCTCCGTCTTCGGCTTGACGAAGCGAGAGGAAGAGGAACCACGGGCGCCCTCGTTGATGACGAGGGCGCCACGAGTGGTGTCTCCACGGGCTCGGCCTTGACGCTGGCGAGCGCCGGCGAACCAGAGGAGAGGGAGGAGGAGGAGAGGGAAGAGGAGAAGGAGGACTACCCACCCGTGCGCCTCGGCCGGGGCCGCCGGGTACTGGAGCGGCGGCTGGTTGCCGCCCTCGAGGTGCTCGAGGACGTAGTGCATCGTCCGCCGGGGACGCCCCACCACAGGCGGCGGCCATCGGCGTTGTGGCGCCCCCTCACCGGCGCGTTGTTGGTGGAGGCGACCTGCTCCTCGTGGCGGCGTTGGAAGTACGCCACCCAGCTGGCGTGGTTGTTGGCGGCGTACTTCGGATGGCCGCGCACCTCCTCTGGCAGGGAGGCCCGAACGCGCTCAATCTCGTCGTGGAAGTGGTCGGCGTTGGGCTGCCGCGGGACAGGGACGCCTCCGGCGCTGAGCCTCCACCGCCCCGGCGCGCGCATGTCAGGCGGCGCCGGGTAGTTGGCCTCCTGGAGGAGGTGCGCCTGCCACTCGTGCAGGGTGCGACGGCCGAAGCGTTAGCCGCCGCACCGTCGCCGGGGAAATGCTCACCCATCGGAGGCTGGTGGCGGGGGAGAGAGAGACGGGATGGGGCGCCGGCGACGAGAGAAGGACTGTGGGGGCGAAGGAGAGTGCGTCCACCGGCGAGGGAGGGACGGCTTTTTATAGCCGCCAGGGGGAGGCGCGGCAGGCGTGTGTGTACGCGTGGCGGGAGGGGGACGGCGCGTCGACGTGCCATCACTGCGCCGTCCGTGAGGAATCAATGGAAGGCTGACCGGCGGCAGCCTTGGCATTGATTCCCCGCGGGAAAATGAGGCGATGAGGAAGACGAGACGCGGCTGACCGCTGACTCGGCGGGCCCGCCCGACTTTCGCGCCACAAACGCTTTCCCTGGCGCCCCCGGGTGCCCCAGCGCGCCGGGTTCGGCCTGGGTCCGCCGACGCCAGTTTCGGGCCTAACCGGCGAAAATTGGGCTTCTGAGGGCGTAACTGGCCGTTTTTTCGGCGCCAACGATAAAAAAGTGCCTTGGGAGGGGGGGTGGGGGCTATTGGTGGCGCTGCTGGAGATGCTCTAACGCCCTTTATTGGCGGCAAGAGGGACGAAAAAGATTGGTGACGGTTAGGTTTGCTTGCCGCGAGTCGCTAGGGGGATGCCGGTATCAAGGGCATTTCAAGAAATATGGCGATTCTAACAGCTAGGACGACTCTCTTATAGTGGTTTTTTGGCCTTTTGCCTCCAGATTGATGGTTATTATGCAGTTCAAGGGCTTTTGAGGAGTCCGCCAACTCTCTTACATGTGCCCACTCAATGGTGTGACTCGCGAAAGCCTTTATTTATTTTTATCTTGAAAACCATACTTTGCTTGACAAACTTTAAAAGATGTTATCAGAAACCAGATTAAAAAGGAGAGAGGCATATTACGAGCAATTGGGAAATGTTTATGTACTAGATAAAAATGTAAGTATATATGAAATAAAATGATCATCGCGTATTCAAAATAATTAATGCATAAAATAGATTCAAGTACTAAAATAATCATTTGCTCCCTCCGTCCCAAAATAAGCGACGTGGAGTTGAACTAAAACCACGTCGCTTATTTTGGACAGAGGGAGTATGTTTTAAAAAAATTAGAAATTTAAATCTTGCTACTATTAGTACGAATATATGTTCATGTATATACTACTAAAAAAATTAAGCCATAAAAGGTAGAAAACATAACTCAATAAAGAGTAAAAATAAAATAAAACTTGAGAATAAAAATTTAAAAAGAGTAGAAATAGAAAGACCCAAGCGGCTCACGACTAGGGTTTCCTCTGCCTCTCGCCGGCCGCCGCTGGTCCGCTTGGTCTCCTATATGATTCTAGGACTATGGAGACATGATAGATCCCGGCCCTTGCCGGCGAGAGGGGGCTACGTGTTTAGGTGTTTTTTTCAGTCTCGTTAGGGTTTCTGCCATGCTCAGGAAGATGAGATGGCGGTGGCTTCCTGAAGATGAAATAAGGTTTTTCTCGCCTATCCCCAGGTGGTGTTTCTAGCGTTGTCGGAGGGCATGTGGAGGTGTGTCTCCGGCGGATCTCGTGGGATCCGGTAGATGTTTGATGAAGGTGGATCCGCTTGGATTCGGTCTTCGTTCGTCTGCGACCGTGTGTCTGCAGGTTGGATCCTTCCGATCTACACTTCTCTTCATCGGCAGCGGTTGTTGTTCTAGTGCGCTGGTCTTATGGGGCCTTAGAGCAACTCCAACGCGGTTAGCCAAACAGACCCGGATTTTTTCCGCCTTTTGTCCGTTTGGCTCGGCGAGCGGACATGCGTGTCCACTTTTCGTTTGGGTCAGCCGGTGTGCCCAACGGGGACGGACGCATTACGACGCACCCGGCACGGCGTCCACACGCTCGCCCTCGACGCCATGCGATTGCGACAAACCATAGTGGACGGGATCCACATGGTCTCAATGCCATGCGCTCTTCAGCAGCACCGGCGGCGGCGGCGCTCCCGCTCCAGCAGCAGCAGCGTTGGGGGTGGGAGGAGGGAGGGGCGAGACGAGGCCGGCCGTCGGAGTGGGTGCTTGGTGGCATCGTCGGGTGGGTAGAGAAAGAGGAGGAGCGGGAGGTGGGAGCTGGTGGGTCTGTGACAGGTGGGCCAGATCTCGCATGCAGTGAACGAAGAGGACATAGAAAACGCCCACTTTGTGTCTGCCTCCGACCCAAATTTGGGACGAAAATGGGTCCGAGCGAACACAAAATGGAAATGGGTCTCTGCGTTGGGCCGTATTTTTTGTCTGCGCGGACGAATTGGGTCGCTGCGTTAGAGTCACTTTTAGCACGACGACTTTCCAACTGTCTACTACAACAAGGTTTGTCCGACTCTAATGAGAGAGGGGCGATGACGGTGGCGTGACTTCGGCTCGCTCCAGTGCATGTAGTCTTAGCTAGGTAGTCTACGGACCTGGATGTAATTTTTATTTCTGGTGTTCTTTGTACTACCAATGATAGTTGGTGATCTATGGATCTGGATATTTTTTATTTCTGAGCAGATTGGAAGTTCTCTTAAAAAAATATAGGATAGGTATATATAAAAAAGAAGAAGAAAAATTGACGGAGTGAGCATCAAATGGTCTCCTCGTCTTCTCCAGACTGTCCACACTAATACTACCCCGCAGCGCGTGCCGCTCTCTCTCCCACGTATCGGCAAGGGAACAACCCGCCCGACTTCTCAATCGCCATGGAGATGGAGGCGATGGGGAAGCAGCAGCGGGAGGAGGCGCTCCTCCGCGCCGCCTCCGACGGCAACCTCCGACTCCTCAAGAGTAACCCCGCCTCCTCCTCCTCATGCTCTTTCTTCTTAGGGTTTGATGATGGTATGGTAGTAGCTTGACGGATTAGTGCCCGACTCTGACTTGGCTCCCAATTCTCGCGTCGCCAAGAGATGGCGAGGTGGATGGGCTCAGCCGGGCAAGGCGAGGGCGCCGTCCTGGCGGCGGTGGAGGACGGCCAAGGGGACCGCGCGCTGCACCTGGCGGCCGGGGCGGGGCGGGTCGAGGTCTGCAGGTACCTCGTCGAGGACCTCCGCCTCGATGTCAATCAACTCAACTTCATAGGTGACGCCCCCTTCCTTGCTTCCCTTCGCGTCAATTTGTAGCTCCTTTATCACTTTTAAAATTTATTTATTTATGTTGATTGCTACTGCTTACTAGTTACTATTATACCATGTGAAGTATGCATTTGGGGCTTCGAATTTGGTCTTATATGTTGTATGCATTTGTAAATTGTGATGAAGTGACAAGGGGAGTTGAAATATCCAATATATAGACATCCATGCTCAGAAAGTCCATGCACCATACCAGAAACATCGATTTTCCCCCTAAAAAAACATAATTTTTTTTATCCTTAACATCAAATTTCTTTGGGTATGCTATATATAGGCAAATCGCTGTATGAAGTGTCTCCTCTGTCTGTCGTTGTGCAATTTTGTCAGCACTAAACATTTGTCAGATGGAAAGCCTTTCACAGTTTCACCAGTGAAGTCCTCTTTCCACGTTTGGCTCTTTAATTTGTGTACAGTTTTTTGTATTGAGGGCAGGATTGGCGTGAATTTTGTTGAGCTCCTGATGTTTATTTTTCTGGCTGTTGCAGGTGACACGCCACTGTTCCTTTCTGCCACTTATGGGAGAGCTGATGCTGCAAGATATCTTCTTGATCATGGTGCTGATCCACTAGCTGGCAAACTACACTCGCCTCTCTGTGGCGCTGCAATGCAAGGTCTCTCTGTATGCTTATTTGTCATATATATATATGTGTGTGTGTGTGTGTGTGTGTGTGTGTGTGTGTGTGTGTGTGTGTGTGTGTGTGTGTGTATGTCAGTGTATACATAGTCAATTTGATTTTTTGCCTTAGAAAGCCACATCGATCACTCGATATAAACAGCAGTAGACTCCGACAAACTATTGATATATCTGGGAGAGCAAGAAGAACTGGAAAGGGGTTCCCGAGACGTGATTCTCTGCTTTGATGCTGTCAACCGTTTTGTTGCTATTCCTTTAGAGTTCGTTTGGATTTCGGGATATGAAGGCTTGGAATCGCAACTGCTTGCACGAGTTAAATCTAATCATATTCCTATATTTGGATGGAGGGAATTGGAGAAGGAGGAGAAGGATAGGGATATCAGATATCAGATATGAACCTGCGTTTTCAACCCAAGGGGGAGGCTAGTTCTGAACTTCTGATGGAAATGGAAATGGCTAACCAAAATTATCAAAATGCCCTGGATACCCACTTGCTGGATCTTTTCCTTTCTTGAATGAGTGAGGATATTTTGATCTTAAATTTTGATACTACCTATTCCTTCCATCACAAACCAATCATTCGAGTGGATTATCTATAATTAACCCACACATCCTCACACCTCGATCTGTCTCCAACTCTCCATATTCCCGGCCTCACTATCCATGTATCCAAACGCTGTTGCTTCTGCCCAGTGGCACAGCCCGATGTGATGCATAGGATGGCCCGTTCTAGATTTTTCAGGATTTATTATTCCTAACTCGTTTGATACTTGTCCTAAGCAACTTGTGCACTACATTTGTCAAACTTTGGCCGATGTACCAATTTAAGATGGTAATTGGCCGCCTGGCCGGGTCACAATTATGGCAATACACCAGGCTTATAGGCGAGAATAGCCAGAAGAAACAGGTCAGTGCTTTCTTTCTTTTGCACAAGGTTGTTTCTAAACGTTGGAGCTGATTCCTACATAACTACTAATCGGTAGATCATAACTCCTGTTGTTCCCAGCCTAAGTGATATTCTGGAACGTACGCGGTCTCAACTCGACGGCCAAGCGTACTGCCGTTCGTAGCATGATAGCCGCCGCTACTTCCTCCATTGTATGTCTCCAAGAAACCAAGCTAGCTCGCTGTGATCTCATCGGACCTTGTCATAGAAACGCTTGGTAGCTTGTTCCTGGATTTCTTCTGGCTCGCCGCAGACGGTACCCAGGGCGGCATCCTTCTTGCTTGGAGCCGCAACCCCATTGCCCTTACTAATCCCCATGTTGGTGACCACCACGTCTCCGCTGCGGTCACCACGCTCTTCGGTGGCGCGCACTGGTGGATCACGGGCGTTTACGGGCCGCAAGGGGACGATCAGAAGCTAGCATTCCTTGCGGAGCTGCATGACCTTCGCGCTACCATCGTCGGCCCGTGGATCGTGTGGGTGGGGATTTCAACATGATCACTTCCGCAACGGACAAAAATAGGCTCATCCAGCGCACCATGAATCGATTTCGACGATTCATCGCTGACTTTACCCCGCGCGACATCTATCTCCACGGTCGTCGCTACACTTGGTCGAATGAGCAGGACAACCCCACTCTCATCCGCAATGACTGTATCCTCGGTACCCCCTCCTGGGCGACTGACCACCCCTAGCACTAGCTCCGTTGCCTGTCCACGGCTACCTCCAATCACGCTCACTGCTCCTGGACTGATCCCCTCTACCGGGCGCAAAGAGGCGGTTCCACTCTGAGCGTTTTTGGCCCAAGCTCGATGGTTTTTAGGAGACTGGCAGACGCGTGGGCTTCTGTCGAGCCTGATCCGGACCCCCTCCGACGCATCTTTGCGCGCCTGAAGGCCACCGCGCGGCGCCTACGGGGCTGGGGCACGTGCTCCACCAACGCCATCGCCACTCAGCTCCTCCTCGCCCGCGAGCTTATTCTACGTCTGGATTCCGCCCAAGATTCTCGCGCTCTGTCCTCGGCCGAGTCTTGGTTGCGTCGTGAGCTCAAGCGCGCCTATCTTGGACTGGCTTCTCTTGACCGGTCCATCGCCCGTCAACGCATCCGCTTCCACTAGCTGCAGGAGGGTGACACCGCGGCGGCCCTCTTCAAGATCCATGCGGCGCACCGCACTACCAGGAACTGCATTCTGGCCCAGCTACCATCTCCGGCGAGACCGATCTGGCTCAAGCCGCGTTCGACCACTTCACTGCCATTCTTGGTTCGTCCGAGCCGCGCGTCAGGTCCCTCAACCTTGGGGTCTTCCATCACCGCTGCTTTGATCTCTTGGAGCTTGAACAGCCGTTCACCGAGGACGAAATTTGGTCGGCCATCAAGCAACTCCCCACGGGCAAGGCACCCGGCCCCGACAGCTTCACTGCCGAATTCCTTCCCGCCCGCTGGGGCACCATCAAGGAAGACATATGTGTAGTCTTTGACAAGCTCTACCTCAACAATGGCCGTGGATTCCATAAGCTCAATGAAGCTCTCCTTACCCTGATCCCCAAGAAGCAAGATGTCACCACCTTGTTCGACTACCGGCCTATTAGTTTGATCCACCTGCTGGCCAAGCTCTTTGCCAAGGTCCTCTCCCTTCAGCTCATCCCGCAAATTGGCCGAGATCGTCTCCTCCAACCAGGGCGCTCTCATCGCTGGTCGGAGCGTACATGATAATTTCATCTTAGTCCAGCAAGCGGCGAAGCTTCTTCACAACCTAAAGCTCCCCAGAGTGCTGCTTAAGCTCGACATTGCTCGCGCCTTCGACTCAGTCTCCTGGCCATTCCTGCTTGAGACCCTGCGCCATCTTGGATTTGGCCAGTGCTGGTGCGGCTGGATCTCCATCCTCCTCCTCTCAGCGTCCACCTGCGTCGTGATCAATAGCACCCTCGGGCCGCCGATCGACCACGCCTGTGGTCTCCGGCAGGGTGACCCGATCTCCCCTATGATGTTTGCCATCGCTATCTATTCCCTGAACTCTCTGCCCCAGTACGCGGTTCACGTCGGGGCCTTTCGCCGGCTCACTACGAGGCACGCCGTGTCCAGCATCTCGCTCTTCGCGGACGATGTGGTGATCTTTTGCCACCACGATCCCATCGAGCTCTCCATGGTGCGTGCCATCCTCGACATCTTTGGTAGCGCATCGGGCCTGTGCACGAATTGCCAAGTGCACCGCCATGGCCATCCAGTGCCCCCCGTCTGCACCTGCTGACATTCAAGCTGCCCTCGCCTGCCCCATGGCTGATTTCCCAATCAAATACTTGGGACTGCCGCTCCCCGTGCGTAGGGTGTCCACCTAGGCCCTGCTTCCCCTCCTGGATTGCCTCCGGGTGCGGCTGACCACCTGGAAAGCCACCCTACTTTTGCATGGCGAGCGCCTTGCCCTGGTTCGGCATGTCATGTCTGCTATCCCGATGCACATTCTCATGGCCATGGCCATCTCTCCCTCGATCCTCAAGCAGGCGATCAGAATCATCCGCGAGTTCCTTTGGCAGGGGCGCCGCGACGCCAAGGTCGGCTGTTGCCTCGTGTCTTGGCCCAAGGTGTGCCGACCGATCAGGCTGGACGGGCTCGACGTTCGTGACCTCCACCGATCCGGCATCACCCTTAGCACCCGATGGCTTTGTCTTCAGGCCATCGACGCCTCGCGACTGTGGCGCCATCTTCACCTTCCCTACGAGTCAAGGCCTTCTTTCGGGCCTCTACTACATGGGCTCTTGGCGACGGTAAGACCTGCCTTTTCTGGGAGGACCACTGGCTGGTTGGCCTTTCTGTCATCGACCTCGCGCCCTCGCTTATATGCAGACGCCACCGGCTCGTATGCGAGGGCCTCCACCAGCGCATCTAGATCGGCGACATCCGCGGTGCTCTGGGTCCCCAGGCCATTGTCGAGTACGTGGAGCTTTGGTGCCAGATTCAGGGGATACTCCTCCCCGCCATGGCCATCCAGTGCCCCCCGTCTGCACCTGCTGACATTCAGGCTGCCCTCGCCTGCCCCATGGCTGATTTCCCAATCAAATACTTGGGACTGCCGCTCCCCGTGCGTAGGGTGTCCACCTAGGCCCTGCTTCCCCTCCTGGATTGCCTCCGGGTGCGGCTGACCACCTGGAAAGCCACCCTACTTTTGCATGGCGAGCGCCTTGCCCTGGTTCGGCACGTCATGTCTGCTATCCCGATGCACATTCTCATGGCCATGGCCATCTCTCCCTCGATCCTCAAGCAGGCGATCAGAATCATCCGCGAGTTCCTTTGGCAGGGGCGCCGCGACGCCAAGGTCGGCTGTTGCCTCGTGTCTTGGCCCAAGGTGTGCCGACCGATCAGGCTGGACGGGCTCGACGTTCGTGACCTCCACCGATCCGGCATCACCCTTAGCACCCGATGGCTTTGTCTTCAGGCCATCGACGCCTCGCGACTATGGCGCCATCTTCACCTTCCCTACGAGTCAAGGCCTTCTTTCGGGCCTCTACTACATGGGCTCTTGGCGACGGTAAGACCTGCCTTTTCTGGGAGGACCACTGGCTGGTTGGCCTTTCTGTCATCGACCTCGCGCCCTCGCTTATATGCAGACGCCACCGGCTCGTATGCGAGGGCCTCCACCAGCGCATCTAGATCGGCGACATCCGCGGTGCTCTGGGTCCCCAGGCCATTATCGAGTACGTGGAGCTTTGGTGCCAGATTCAGGGGATACTCCTCCCAGCCATGGCCATCCAGTGCCCCCCGTCTGCACCTGCTGACATTCAGGCTGCCCTCGCCTGCCCCATGGCTGATTTCCCAATCAAATACTTGGGACTGCCGCTCCCCGTGCGTAGGGTGTCCACCTAGGCCCTGCTTCCCCTCCTGGATTGCCTCCGGGTGCGGCTGACCACCTGGAAAGCCATCCTACTTTTGCATGGCGAGCGCCTTGCCCTGGTTCGGCACGTCATGTCTGCTATCCCGATGCACATTCTCATGGCCATGGCCATCTCTCCCTCGATCCTCAAGCAGGCGATCAGAATCATCCGCGAGTTCCTTTGGCAGGGGCGCCGCGACGCCAAGGTCGGCTGTTGCCTCGTGTCTTGGCCCAAGGTGTGCCGACCGATCAGGCTGGACGGGCTCGACGTTCGTGACCTCCACCGATCCGGCATCACCCTTAGCACCCGATGGCTTTGTCTTCAGGCCATCGACGCCTCGCGACTGTGGCGCCATCTTCACCTTCCCTACGAGTCAAGGCCTTCTTTCGGGCCTCTACTACATGGGCTCTTGGCGACGGTAAGACCTGCCTTTTCTGGGAGGACCACTGGCTGGTTGGCCTTTCTGTCATCGACCTCGCGCCCTCGCTTATATGCAGACGCCACCGGCTCGTATGCGAGGGCCTCCACCAGCGCATCTAGATCGGCGACATCCGCGGTGCTCTGGGTCCCCAGGCCATTATCGAGTACGTGGAGCTTTGGTGCCAGATTCAGGGGATACTCCTCCCAGCCATGGCCATCCAGTGCCCCCCGTCTGCACCTGCTGACATTCAGGCTGCCCTCGCCTGCCCCATGGCTGATTTCCCAATCAAATACTTGGGACTGCCGCTCCCCGTGCGTAGGGTGTCCACCTAGGCCCTGCTTCCCCTCCTGGATTGCCTCCGGGTGCGGCTGACCACCTGGAAAGCCACCCTACTTTTGCATGGCGAGCGCCTTGCCCTGGTTCGGCACGTCATGTCTGCTATCCCGATGCACATTCTCATGGCCATGGCCATCTCTCCCTCGATCCTCAAGCAGGCGATCAGAATCATCCGCGAGTTCCTTTGGCAGGGGCGCCGCGACGCCAAGGTCGGCTGTTGCCTCGTGTCTTGGCCCAAGGTGTGCCGACCGATCAGGCTGGACGGGCTCGACGTTCGTGACCTCCACCGATCCGGCATCACCCTTAGCACCCGATGGCTTTGTCTTCAGGCCATCGACGCCTCGCGACTGTGGCGCCATCTTCACCTTCCCTACGAGTCAAGGCCTTCTTTCGGGCCTCTACTACATGGGCTCTTGGCGACGGTAAGACCTGCCTTTTCTGGGAGGACCACTGGCTGGTTGGCCTTTCTGTCATCGACCTCGCGCCCTCGCTTATATGCAGACGCCACCGGCTCGTATGCGAGGGCCTCCACCAGCGCATCTAGATCGGCGACATCCGCGGTGCTCTGGGTCCCCAGGCCATTATCGAGTACGTGGAGCTTTGGTGCCAGATTCAGGGGATACTCCTCCCAGCCATGGCCATCCAGTGCCCCCCGTCTGCACCTGCTGACATTCAGGCTGCCCTCGCCTGCCCCATGGCTGATTTCCCAATCAAATACTTGGGACTGCCGCTCCCCGTGCGTAGGGTGTCCACCTAGGCCCTGCTTCCCCTCCTGGATTGCCTCCGGGTGCGGCTGACCACCTGGAAAGCCACCCTACTTTTGCATGGCGAGCGCCTTGCCCTGGTTCGGCACGTCATGTCTGCTATCCCGATGCACATTCTCATGGCCATGGCCATCTCTCCCTCGATCCTCAAGCAGGCGATCAGAATCATCCGCGAGTTCCTTTGGCAGGGGCGCCGCGACGCCAAGGTCGGCTGTTGCCTCGTGTCTTGGCCCAAGGTGTGCCGACCGATCAGGCTGGACGGGCTCGACGTTCGTGACCTCCACCGATCCGGCATCACCCTTAGCACCCGATGGCTTTGTCTTCAGGCCATCGACGCCTCGCGACTATGGCGCCATCTTCACCTTCCCTACGAGTCAAGGCCTTCTTTCGGGCCTCTACTACATGGGCTCTTGGCGACGGTAAGACCTGCCTTTTCTGGGAGGACCACTGGCTGGTTGGCCTTTCTGTCATCGACCTCGCGCCCTCGCTTATATGCAGACGCCACCGGCTCGTATGCGAGGGCCTCCACCAGCGCATCTAGATCGGCGACATCCGCGGTGCTCTGGGTCCCCAGGCCATTATCGAGTACGTGGAGCTTTGGTGCCAGATTCAGGGGATACTCCTCCCCGCCATGGCCATCCAGTGCCCCCCGTCTGCACCTGCTGACATTCAGGCTGCCCTCGCCTGCCCCATGGCTGATTTCCCAATCAAATACTTGGGACTGCCGCTCCCCGTGCGTAGGGTGTCCACCTAGGCCCTGCTTCCCCTCCTGGATTGCCTCCGGGTGCGGCTGACCACCTGGAAAGCCACCCTACTTTTGCATGGCGAGCGCCTTGCCCTGGTTCGGCACGTCATGTCTGCTATCCCGATGCACATTCTCATGGCCATGGCCATCTCTCCCTCGATCCTCAAGCAGGCGATCAGAATCATCCGCGAGTTCCTTTGGCAGGGGCGCCGCGACGCCAAGGTCGGCTGTTGCCTCGTGTCTTGGCCCAAGGTGTGCCGACCGATCAGGCTGGACGGGCTCGACGTTCATGACCTCCACCGATCCGGCATCACCCTTAGCACCCGATGGCTTTGTCTTCATGCCATCGACGCCTCGCGACTGTGGCGCCATCTTCACCTTCCCTACGAGTCAAGGCCTTCTTTCGGGCCTCTACTACATGGGCTCTTGGCGACAGTAAGACCTGCCTTTTCTGGGAGGACCACTGGCTGGTTGGCCTTTCTGTCATCGACCTCGTGCCCTCGCTTGTATGCAGACGCCGCCGGCTCGTATGCGAGGGCCTCCACCAGCTCATCTAGATCGGCGACATCCGCGGTGCTCTGGGTCCCCAAGCCATTGTCGAGTACGTGGAGCTTTGGTGCCAGATTCAGGGGATACTCCTCCCCGCCATGGCCATCCAGTGCCCCCCGTCTGCACCTGCTGACATTCAGGCTGCCCTCGCCTGCCCCATGGCTGATTTCCCAATCAAATACTTGGGACTGCCGCTCCCCGTGCGTAGGGTGTCCACCTAGGCCCTGCTTCCCCTCCTGGATTGCCTCCGGGTGCGGCTGACCACCTGGAAAGCCACCCTACTTTTGCATGGCGAGCGCCTTGCCCTGGTTCGGCACGTCATGTCTGCTATCCCGATGCACATTCTCATGGCCATGGCCATCTCTCCCTCGATCCTCAAGCAGGCAATCAGAATCATCCGCGAGTTCCTTTGGCAGGGGCGCCGCGACGCCAAGGTCGGCTGTTGCCTCGTGTCTTGGCCCAAGGTGTGCCGACCGATCAGGCTGGACGGGCTCGACGTTCATGACCTCCACCGATCCGGCATCACCCTTAGCACCCGATGGCTTTGTCTTCAGGCCATCGACGCCTCGCGACCGTGGCGCCATCTTCACCTTCCCTACGAGTCAAGGCCTTCTTTCGGGCCTCTACTACATGGGCTCTTGGCGACAGTAAGACCTGCCTTTTCTGGGAGGACCACTGGCTAGTTGGCCTTTCTGTCATCGACCTCGCGCCCTCGCTTGTATGCAGACGCCGCCGGCTCGTATGCGAGGGCCTCCACCAGCTCATCTAGATCGGCGACATCCGCGGTGCTCTGGGTCCCCAAGCCATTGTCGAGTACGTGGAGCTTTGGTGCCAGATTCAGGGGATACTCCTCACCGCCATGGCCATCCAGTGCCTCCCGTCTGCACCTGCTGACATTCAGGTTGCCCTCGCCTGCCCCATGGCTGATTTCCCAATCAAATACTTGGGACTGCCGCTCCCCGTGCGTAGGGTGTGCACCTAGGCCCTGCTTCCCCTCCTGGATTGCCTCCGGGTGCGGCTGACCACCTGGAAAGCCACCCTACTTTTGCATGGCGAGCGCCTTGCCCTGGTTCGGCATGTCATGTCTGCTATCCCGATGCACATTCTCATGGCCATGGCCATCTCTCCCTCGATCCTCAAGCAGGCAATCAGAATCATCCGCGAGTTCCTTTGGCAGGGGCGCCGCGACGCCAAGTTCGGCTGTTGCCTCGTGTCTTGGCCCAAGGTGTGCCGACCGATCAGGCTGGACGGGCTCGACGTTCGTGACCTCCACCGATCCGGCATCACCCTTAGCACCCGATGGCTTTGTCTTCAGGCCATCGACGCCTCGCGACCGTGGCGCCATCTTCACCTTCCCTACGAGTCAAGGCCTTCTTTCGGGCCTCTACTACATGGGCTCTTGGCGACAGTAAGACCTGCCTTTTCTGGGAGGACCACTGGCTAGTTGGCCTTTCTGTCATCGACCTCGCGCCCTCGCTTGTATGCAGACGCCGCCGGCTCGTATGCGAGGGCCTCCACCAGCGCATCTAGATCGGCGACATCCGCGGTGCTCTGGGTCCCCAGGCCATTGTCGAGTACGTGGAGCTTTGGTGCCAGATTCAGGGGATACTCCTCACCCCCCCCACCGCCCCCCCCCCCCCCGATCGTGTGGTGATGAACCGCCTCTAGCACTTACACTGCCAAGTCTGCCTACCTTGCCTTGTTTCACAGCTCCACGGAAGCCTCCTTTTGGCGCCTCATCTGGAAACACTGGGCCCCGCTAAATGTCAAATTCTTCCTCTAGCTGGCCTCCCAAAACCGCTGCTGGACAGCCGACCGACTGGCACGGCACAACCTTGACCACGAGCCCACTTGCATCCTCTGTTCTCGGGAGGACGAAACCTTACATCACCTTCTTGTTGGCTGCGTGATCTCGCGGATTTCCTGGCATGAGATCCTCTCTTGGGCACGACTACCTCTGATGCCGCCTGACGGCTCCACTAGCTTCTAAGATTGGTGGACCATGGCAGCCGACCTGCACCCCGTGCTTCCGGCGCTGACTAGGCTTCCTCATCACCATCTCGGCCTGGCACATCTGGAAGCATCGGAACGCCTGCATCTTTGACAGCGAGACGCCCTCCGCTCACATGATCATCGAGGCTGTCAACGCAAAGATACGTGCCTAGTGTATTCACGAAAAAGATCCTGTTGTTCAATATGTCAGAAAATATCTCCCAAAACAATGCAACATATTCTCACCTCTAGATGGCAAGCTGCAAAAGTACATGATTCCTCTCATCCTGAAATTTATCGCCTAATGTTTCAAACTTGTAGTTTGCTTTGTAAGATTTGGAAATGTAGTTAGAGTACCAAACTTCCAATGAAGTTCATTGAAAAAAAAAAGCTTCTCTATGGGAATAAGGCTGCCAACATGGCCCCGCAGCTGCGAGTTAGCAGGTATAGCGATCCTAATTAGTCGTAGGAGGTGCAAAAGGCACCGAATCAGCCTTGGAGATAACTGGATAAACCTTTCTCCTAATAGTTTTCCTAATTCTTAGTCAGTCCAAGATTAGTCTCAGGATTCTTCTTTTTTTTTTTGTTTTATCCGGTTATAATAAATTCTGAAATTTTCACTGTTAGATGAAATCAGTGCCCCATATCATCGAGAGAGAAGTAAACATTTCTGGGTCGATTGATCCAAATTCGAGCCATTCCTTCAAATTACTTATTAGTTTTCTTTTGATAAGATTAGTCTTAGTTTTGTTAACATTTGTTTGGTAGCCTCTCTCTGTTTGAATAGATTTGGCTAAGGAATAAAGTAAGCAAGAGACACGCGTCACAGCGCATGGAGCTATAACCTTCAGTCTTGGGATCGTGACAGTTGACTACTATGACACCTCTCTTGGCTAGTGTGATGCTTGATGTTACTATTTTAGCAGATCTTGCCATATGCTTTTATGTGATTTCCATCGAACAAGACTCCCATATATATGATTTGGATGATGGCCGCAGAAAGATTATCGAGTGTGGGGAGAACTTTGAGGCTTGGAATTTTGAAGTTGGATATCCAATCTTATCCAAGGTGTTGATGACGACTTTCTTCTATTTCCAAGGATAAACAAATAAAATTTGAGTAGTCCCAGTCCAACCACTTTTGTAAACCTTATCCTGGATGAGATATGTGGTAACCAAAAAGGTTACTGGGCAGTTCATGATCACAAAACTGAAAACTGGCCCAGAGTTAAATTTTAGTGCAGATGTGTAAAGTCAGTTACATGTTAGAAAATATTCATGTCTCATTCTTTTTTTTTTAACTTTGTTTTCCAGGACATTGTGAAATAGTAGAACTGCTGCTTTCAAGAGGAATCGATGTGAATTTAGATTATGCACAAGGGACACCATTGCATGCAGCTGCTATTTCTACACGACATGACGCAATGAAGATTTTGTTGGAGCACCATGCCGATGTAAGACACCAGTTTCTTGGTTCTCTCATGTGGGCAGTGGTACTCGTGCTCCATCTGTATATTCTATTTAGGAATGCACTGGAATGGAAAAACTTATTGCATTTGATACTTGTGATCCATCTGAACAAAAGATTTGTGTTGTATTTGAAGCAACAAAAATTCATCATGGACAGTACTTAATTATCCTATAGTAAAATGTGCTCACTTTCCCAGAAGCCAAGTACATGCTATGTCTAATTTCTACGTAAATATATTTCTTTCTGTTGCCTTCAAAAATACCAATATACTCCCTTCGTTCCAAAATAAGTGTCGCCCAATTTACTACAAAATTAGTACAAGTTTGACTAAATCTACGACAGTTATTTTGGGACGTAGGGCGTATTTAACACACCATGGGTCGATTTTATTTCTCTATTGACATATCTTGAAATCAATTTCTTTATTGATCACTCTTTTTTTCCGACAAGTGTAACTGTGTAAGTGATTGATTCTTCCACTTTTCACAGCCTAACAAGGTTTGTGGTCTTGGTTACACCCCATTGAGTTGGGCCCTCCGGGCCATCAGGCCCATGCCAAGAGAGTCGTTGGAATGTGTCAAGCTGCTTGTTAAGGTCAGTACTCTTTCTTCATATGGAGCTTTGTTAAAGTTCTGTAGGCACAGCTTCATTTTCCTTGTGTATATGTTTTCTGTGGCTGACATATCAAGCATTAGCTGAAGCAAATGATCAACTAATTATTCATTTGCACAGGCTGGTGCTGATCTGAATTTTATTGACTTCGGTGGTGATAGTTACGTGATGTTGGCAGTGAAGTTTGGCTTACCTGGTATCATGAAGTTCTTACTAAATGCTGGTGCTAACCCCAATATTCCTGATGAAGTGAGCTTTACTTGTTTTCCTATTTTGCTGTTGTCACTTGTCATCATCTACTTTTCATGCATATGCTGTTAGCTGAACATTGTTCCATTTCTTCTCTATGAGGTCATGTTAGGCTTTAGACTCTTGACACTTGACAGATTAGGATAATCTTCTTACCGACACTTCGTCTGACGCCAGGAATAGGCTTGCATGAGGAGAAAACACTACTTCCTCCGACTACAAAAGACGGCACACATGCTTTTTGAGATTTAACAGTTAGCGAAATAATACACAAGTCATGTAACTTAAAAATTATACCATTGAAAAATTCTTTATATACAAATTTAATGGTATAATTTTTGTGACACATAACCCACATTGTATTGGTTATTAAGATCAAGGATTAAGACGTTTGTGATGACTGTATATGCAGTATGCAGTGCAGCAAGTAGAAGAGAAGATGCTGCTTCTATGCATAACCGAAATCCATTTTTGAGTTGCGAACAAGAAAAATGCATGAGTTATACCTATGTGGGATTATAAAATGGAATTGTTAGGTTGTACATATACATCTGACATTCGTCAATTCCTGATGACACATGGTCAGGGGAATTCAGTAAGCTTATGTCACTTCTTATTCTGTGAGGGTACCTTCTTGCAACTTGGTTTAAGTAGTATTATAGGTACTGTAAATACTAAATACATAAGCAAAAGGATGTAAAAATAGAGAACTTATGGTAGAGCAAAGTTGCTGGTTATTATACCGTAGGCTCTCAATTAATCGGAGATACCAAATTTATAGCAGTATTCCTCAATCTCTTCAATCCATCTCACTTAGTCATGCTTTGATATCGTTGATTCACCTCCATGTAAAAGTGGATCTCCAAAAATCCATCTGAATAATATCACTCTCAGATCAGCATGATAGATTATACCCCGAAGTAGGGTGTACAATGTTAGAGTAATCTAAACGTGTTGGATGTGTAGTACTCGCTAGTAGGTTGCATGTAACGCGTTATTTTGGCTTGGAAACCTAGGTGTGTCATATAGTACTAGGACAGGTAGGCTGTTCCACCGTTTGTCCTTGCATAGTGATTCTCTTGAAGTCCATCCAACCATTTGGGTGAAATGTTAGGCTGTGATTCCTAACTATTAATGTGCAAATCTCCCAATTACATTTTGTATTTATATCTGGCGTTTACTGTTGCAGTGTGGTCGCACACCAATTGAAGTTGCTGCCTCTACAGGCAGTAGGGACATGGTTGAAATGTTATTCCCTTTAACTTCTCCTATTTCAACGCTGCCGGACTGGAGTATTGATGGAATCATTTCTCATGGGAAACACTATGGTTTGAAGCCAGGGGTATGTGTTTCCTTCTGTGCTCACTTGCAGTTCCATATGTTATTTATCATGCATCACCCTGTAGTTTTGGTCTTTGGCATGCAGTTCTGCCTATCATTTAGAGTAGAAATAGTTTTAATTCACGATTATTGTAGATTATATTGTGCAAACAAAACATTCCATTCACAAATTTTACTTTTGGTGCCTTTGGGTATGACCGTACGGTGAACTATTAATGTGCTAGACTAATAAGTTATCTTGGATGATATTGTTCCAGCCCTGCAACACCGGACAATAGTTTTTATTACAAATTTATAGTCCTATACATTAATTAGGATACACCTTGAGCTCCGGATAAATCCTGCAGCACTGCAGTACAGCACATTTTTCTAGGAAGTGGAGTATTTGCACCCGAGCTCAAATGCTCCCTGGTGAACAGTAAAATCAGAAAAAAAAAAAGTAAAAAAATCCGTTTTTTTGTGCCAATTTTTGAGAAATGTTTTATGTGCTTGCAAAAATTTGTCATGAATGGACATTCCTGGAAGCCGTGGCAAAAAAATCGAAATCAATGCTCCTAGAATGCTATTTTTCAAAGCATTTTGGAGTACTGATTTTATTTTTATTTTTGCCATGACTTCCAAGAATGTTATTTCGCGATGAAAATTTTCAAGAATAGAACATATTTGTCAAAGGTTATCACCAAAAAAAACAGTTTTTTTGTTTATTCATTTTTTTCTCTATTTTACTGTTCACACGAGCTCATTTGAGCTCGGGAGTAGAAGAACACTTTCAATTTTTCTAGTCTTATACATTAATTAGGTGATGTAGGCTGAGACTTACAAATTTGTACATTTTTCATGTTTTACATTACAGGATATGTCTACATATGTATCCTAACCGCAGTTTTTCTGTCATCAGGATAAACAAATGTGCGCAAAGAGAAGAATAGAACTAAAACAGAAAGCTTCGGAGACTTTTAAGAGAGGGGAATATTTTATGGCATCGGAGATGTATAGTTGTGTAAGTCACTAGGGCCCATTTTTATTGCCTGCAGTGATTGTTATTTTTTATATATGTAAACTGTTAATCTCAGTCCATACTATATTTTTGTTCACATCGAAAATAGGTTGCATGTACTGCCACCTCTTTCTGGTAAAACATGTGTAATTACGATGTAGTTGAGCAGTTTGTGTTTTGTAAGCGAGCGGTGAACATCGTACCTCGTTGGAGGCGACGGTTGCGTGTTATATAGGAGGGGCATACAGATAGTTGAGATTACATCTTGAGAATCAAGAAAGAATGGAGAGAAGAGATGAATATTGTTACATGAGATCTTGGCTAACTAACTCTATCTAGCCAATACGGTTTAGGTAAACCGGTGTGCCTAAGTAGTGCGCCTCTCAACTACGTGACATATCATGTTTAACACCCTTCCATAATCACAGCTTTGTTAAGTTGAGATTACGTTTGAATTCTTCGAAGCTCCTTGTAGATAAGGCATAGGTGAAACCATATGCAACTTGATCTTGGGAATGAATAAAACGAATATCAAGTTTCTTTGCAGCAACTCTTTATCTGACATAGTGAGAATCTATTTTGATATGTTTGGTCTTTGCATGAAAAAACGGGTTAGCAGAAAGATAGGTGACACCTAGATTGTCACACCATAGACATGGGACCTTCTTACAACGCATCCCAAGTTCTTTCAGCAAAGACTGAACCCAAATAATTTTTGTTGTGGCATTTGCCAATGCTTTGTATTCCGCCTTTGTGCTAGATCTTGAAACTGTGGCATGTTCTTTGCACACATGGAGATTAAATTTGGTCCAAAGAACATTGCAAAGCCACTTGTTGAGAGCCTATCATCTAGGCAACCTGCTCAGTCAGAATCAGAGAATGCACTGACAAGAGTTGATGGTGACTTGCTGAATGTTAGTCTAATGCTCAAAGTATTTTTAACATATCTAAGTATGCGTTTTGCAGCTGGCAAATGCATTGTAGTAGGTGCATGAATAAACTGACATACCTGTTGACAGCAAAGGAAATATCAGGCATGATCAGAGTTAGGTACTGTAAAGCACCAACCATACATCTGTACTTGGTACTATCCTCTTGATTCAAGAGTTCTCCTTGTGACAAGGATAATTTTTCTGTGCTAGACAGTGGTGTTGATGATGGTGTACAACCCGGCAACCCAGCTCTAGCTACAAGATCAGTTGCATACTTTTCTTGAGATAGATGAAGATCATCTCCATTTCTCTACACTTCAAATGCCAAGAAAATAATGCAAGTCTCCTAGATCCTGGAGAGCAAACTCAGAGTTTAAATCTTTTAACAATCTTGTAATAGCCTCATTTGATGAACTTGTAACAATGATGTCATAAACATATATAAGCACAAATGTGGAAGTATTTGACTTATTATAAATAAACAATGAGGTGTTTGACTTGGAAGGAGCAAACCCAAGTGCTTGAAGTTTTGAACTTAAACGGGAGTACCATGACCTAGGAGCTTGCTTCGGTCCATACAAGGCCTTATCAAGCTTGCACACATGATGGGATGTATTTCTGTCCTCAAACCCAGGAGGTTGTCTCATGAACACTTCCTCTTCCAGAATGTCATGAAGAAACGCATTATGTACATCTAGTTGTCTCAAGCTCCATCCCATGAACACTGCAATAGACAAAACAAGACGAATAGTGGCAGCCTTTACAACAGGTCATAATCTATGAGGTACCTTTGCTTAAAGCCTTTTCCAACTAGTCTAGCTTTATAGCAATCTATGGTCCCATCAGACTTCTTTTTAATTCTGAAGACCCATTTGCAATCAATCACATTTTTTACCTTGACGAAAGGAACTAAATGCCAAGTTTTATTTTTCTGGAGCGTCATGTACTACTCTTCCATAGCCTTCGTCCACCGTGGGTCGCTCAGGGCTTTTGCAACAATATTTGGTTCATTTGTACTACAAGTAAGACCAACTTTTGCTGTGTGTTTATAATTTTTGGGTTGAGTTACTCCCTTTGAAGCCTTGTCCGTGGTGGCGAAGGAGCCAGCACAGAAGGTTTAGCAGACGGCGCGGAAGATCCCGCAGCAGGGCAACACACAAGCCCGAGGAGGATGGGCACGACAACCTTGGCGGGTGTTCTGTGGCTGCAGCGCGCGGCTCAGAGAAGCCAGGTGGCGCAGAAGATCCCGCACCTGCGGCAGTCTCATCATGAGCCGATGATGGAGTGGCCTGGGCGGAATCAATGCGGGACTCCGAGCCAGGGTCCTGGCGCTGCACACGCCACGTGTAGCAACGTGGTTCGTCCCCGAACTGTATGTGCGCCGACTGGTCTGCATGCGACCACGCGGCCTCAGATGATTGGCGCGGAGCAACACGGTCAGCCGATCCACTGCTGGCGTCATGACATGGCACGGATTCTGGAGTGGGTCGCTATAGTAAGTGCGGTGTGGATCCCGGGGTTGATCCCACTCACTGGCGCAGTGCAGACCTGCAGTGTGAGGATCCTGAGGCCGATTCGCCTTGTTCCTGAGGCTGATCCGCTCCGTCGTTGTTGTTGCCTTGTCCAGTAGGCATAGAATACCGATTTGGGTCAATTTCTTCATCATTTTCTATACCGTTTTTTCTGCTTCATCACAAGACTCATGTTCATCATTAGTAAGAGGATTAGTCAACAATTGATCACCAGTATTATAGTGTTCCCCTTGATCAATAACGGTGAGGTGAGATGGCAAAAGGATTTCTATTTGGAGGAGGGCGCTAGCAGTGGGATGAAGATGTGCAAAGGGGAAAACGGTTTCTTCGAACAGAACATCACAAGAAATGTAGACACGTCCAGTGGATACATCAAGGCATTTGACAGCTTTGTGGTGTGGACTATAACCGAGAAAAACACATTGTTTTAATCTAAACATGAGCTGGCGATTGTTATAAGGACGAAGATTTGGCCAACTAGCACACCCAAACACTCGTAGAGATGTGTAGTTAGGTTTTGTATGGAGAATACGTTCTACCGGAGTTTCATTGTGATGACACGACTAGGCAACATATTGATACGATAAACTCGGTAAGAAAGGCTTCGTCCCAAAATTTCAAGGGCATGGATGCGACAACAAGCAATGATAACCCTACTTCAACGATGTGTCTATGCTTATGTTCAGCAGATCCATTCTGTTGATGAGCATGGGGACATGATACATGATGTGGCATGCCAATTTGTTGGAAGAAGGAATTGGGGTTTCTGTATTCCCCTCACCAATCCGATTGTAGGCCTAGAATTTCACAATCAAATTTTCTTTCGACAAGTGCTTGAAAGTTGTGAAGAACTTGAAATACATCGAATCTTTTTTAAGAAGGTAGATCCAAGTATATTTGTTGTAGTCATCGATAAAACTCACATAACAGGAATGTCTACTGAACAAAAGTAGGAGAAGGACCCCAAACATCCGAGAAAATGAGCTCAAGTGGTTTGGTAGAAACACTCGTAGAAACCGGATAAGGTAATTGATGACTTTTAGCGCGTTGACAGGAATCACAAATTGTTTCACAACTACGCTCACCAACAAAGAACAAACAAGAGCTTATTTCTTCTAATTACTTGCTTGATTAAAGAAAAAGATCTATCATGCCACCGTGTTGGAGAGACTTTGGTGACACCATAGGCTTATTTATTGAATCTCCTAACCTCTGGAATCAACGGGTAAAGCCATCGAACACATCTACCTCAATATAGGATTTTCCTCGAGGCCTGATCCTTGATCAAAAAGAAGAACGGGTGAAATTTGAGGAAGACATGATTATGAATGATAATACAATGAACGAAAAGGAGGTTTTTCAAAGCACTAGGAATATGCAAAAAGAATCTGAGATGAATTTTTCTATGAAGGTTTTTTATTACTGAATGACCAACATAACTAATTCTCATACCTTCTCCATTGGCAGTGTGAACTTGCTCCTGGTCGCGGTACTTTTCATGCATGGTCACCTTTTCCAGCTCTCTCGTGGTATGATTTGTGGTGCCACTGTCGACATACCAATTGGTATCGACGCCGTAGGAGCCATCTACCGTCACTACCACTTTCTCATCTTGGGAAGATTCATCATCTTCCTCGAAACGATACTAGCAGTCGCGCACCGTGTGGCCTGGCTTGCCACAGATCTGGCAGCGCGTGACATTCGGACGGGTCTTGCCGGAGGATTTGCGGCGGCCCTTGTTGTTGTAGGAGGGTCATCCGCCTCCGCTTGATGGCTTGCCCTTGCTGCATGGAGGCCCGCGGTAGCGACATGAGCCACCGCTGCCACGGCCACGGAAAGCGGCGTCGGCAGAGAATTTGAATCCCCCACCAGAACTCGCACCATGGAAGAGGGCGATGAGCTGGTCAAAGTTGCTCATCTGAGCAAAGACGTCGTCTGAGGCTGATGCTCTCGGTGAGGGCTTCATTGGCCGAGACAAGGGGCTGGTACTCCATGTCGAGGTCGGCGATGATGTAGGAGATCAGCTCGTCGTCGTCGATCGGCTTCCTAGCGGCTGCAAGCTCATCTGTGAGAGACCAAATGTGAGCAAAGTATGCCACCACGGTTTGCGGCCCCTTCTGCACCGTGGAGAGCACGTTCTGGATGTTGTTGACGCGGGCCTTGGACTGCGACGAGAACATGCTCACAAGAGCAGCCCAAATCTCGTGCGGCATGGCAATGGAAGTGACCTGCACAAGGACTTCCTTGGAGAGGTTATTCAACAAGTGTCTTGAGTACCTGTTGTCCTTCTCTGACCTAAATCGAGTAGAGAAGATTGAGCGTTTTCGCATCTTTTCCGTCTTTGTCCTTCGTGGTGAGGAACTTGACGGGCGCTGGCGTGATGCCATCGACATAGCCAAAGCAACTAGCTCCCCTCAGCTGCGGTGTCACCTGTGCGTGCCACAACACGTAGTTGGTGCGAGAGAGCTTCTCTGCGTGAGGGCGGTCTGGACGATGCCGGAGGAGGACGACATGGCTGGGGATGGGTTTGGCTAGATGTAGTGGATAGAGGAGGCTTTTATTACCATGTAAGCGAGCGGTGAGCTTCGTACCTCGTTGGAGGCGACGGTTGCGTGTTATATAGGCAGAGGCATCTCCCTGAGATAAGCATACATATAGTTGAGATTACATCTTGAGAATCAAGAAAGAATGGAGATATAGAGATGGATATTGTTACATGAGATCTTGACTAACTAACTCTATCTAGCCAATACGGTTTAGGTAAACCGGTGCACCTAAGTAGTGCGCCTTTCAACTACGTGACATATCATGTTTAACAGTGTTCAAAGGGCTGTGGTAACACATTACTGTTATACAAAAGTGCCTATTTTGAAATTTATCCAATACATTTGCTGGTTTCATGTGTACAGGGATCTCTATATCAATCAGAACAACACTATCTGAGCGCCATCGTAAAAGATATGATTATTATCAGTACTCAGTTTTTTAGATATTGCTAAAAGCTGCATGTGATTGATGTGTTGTAGGCAATGTCATTTGACCCTAGTCCAGATGATTATGCAACCATATTGGCAAATATGAGTCTCTGCGTGTTGCGTGCTGGAAACGGAAGAGATGCTCTCTCTGATGCTGCCATGTGCAGAATGGCGCGACCTCTTTGGCCAAAAGCCTGCTACCGAGAAGGGGCAGCTCTTATGTTATTGAAGGTAAAAATAACACAGTAGTTTTCTTCAAGCATCCGTGATCATGATCGTATAACTGATCATTTTATGGTGTGTACTTGTAGAAGTACGAGAGAGCATGTGAGGCTTTTGTGGATGGCTTGAAGCTTGACCCTACAAATGGTGATCTCGCAAATGCTTTGAGGTAACTGGTCCATGTTTTCATAAGTTAAGTGAAAGGATAAATGATACATTACATTACATGGATTCAAGTCTGTTGAGTTCTTTTCTTGAGTCGGAGCGATTTACTAATCGTGGAAAGAGCACCTAGTGTTGACCTGTGTTATTAGGATTGATCTTCAGGGAAAGGAGTTGTACACAGATTTCTGACAATGTTCATGTTCAAAATATTTTGGTCGCAGGGAAGCCCAGGAGGCAGCGAAGAATGCTCGTTGCCCTGGAAAGTAACTGACGCGCCTGTCTTGCGTGCAGAATCTGAGGCTTTGTTTCGTTGCTAGCACCTTTTGTTAGTCTGAAACTTCCAGCAAGAATATCCTGTGGTTTTTATAAGACTTCCATGGTACCCATCGTTTGTAAACTGGATGCAGTCGCTAACCGTAGTATCTTGATTCCAGTTCAAGTGTCGACAAACTTTATCGTCACTGAACGTTAAGCTTGTTCTATCTTTGGTTGTTGGATCATGGAATTCAGTGGCAGCCATTCCGAGGTTGGTCTGGTCCTGTGCGGACTGGGATTGGCCCTCGGTGGTTGCAATGGCATGAATGGCACGGTGGTCGTATGGCATTGCCGGGTCGCCGAGTAGCGCCGGAGCCCGGAGAATGTAACTGGCTCGTTAGCTTTTCCTTTTTGTCTTGCGGGAAGTGGTAAATGATGAAATTTGCACTTGAACCAACCTTAGTCTCGGGTTGGTTGCCCAAAGGTCGGTGAATTGGGCAAAAGATCCAGGGAACTGTTTACTGTTCATATGTTCTGTGTCGTTCCCTGGAGCAGCAGTAGTAACCTGGCGCTTGCGGCTTCTAACCAATTGCTGTTTCTACCTGTTATTATTGCTAGTGCTTTGTTTGTAACATCTTGTAGCTTCACTACTCCAAGCACCTACTTGAAATATCCATGTTTAGGCATGGCAGATTTCGCCACTTGGACAAGAAAAAGTGATTTTGATGCAAATACGATCAAATAGAGACAAAAAACACCAGTTTGATTTCATCATGAACAGCGCGGCAAACTTTTCGCCACGAAGAAGAAGCAAGAGGAAATGTTTTCTTTCGCAAAATTTATGTTGCCCTACCTGGTTCTTGCCGAACCGAAATGAGCATGAGAAAACACTTTTGTTTTAAAAAGGTTGTCTGAAGGTCGGTGAATTTGGCAAAAGATCCAGGGAAATGTTTACTGTACTATCTGTTCTGTCTCATGCCCTGAAGTAGTAGTAGTAGTAGTAACCTGACGACGTGAGCCAACCAACGCGCACGTTGCCAAAGGCAACTGCCGACGGTTTGGTACAAAACGGATTAACAATCCAGACAGACGCCATCGATCAACCGCAGAGAGGGAGGGAGTTACTTGACGACAGATCAGATGGGATCCGTGGTGGGCACGGCGGCGAGCGGCGTGGGCACGCTGCTCGGCGGCGCCGTCGCCGCGCCCTTCAGGGCCATCCTCGGCGCGTCCTGCGAGGGCGTCTGCTCGGGGACGTGGGACGTGGCCTGCTTCCTGGAGCACCTCTGCGCCGCCAGCCTGGCCAGGCTCTTCATGGTCATCGTCCTCACCTACGTCGTGCTCTTCTTCGCCTACCTCGTGTGCAAAGCCGGGATCGTCCGCTGCGTGGCCAAGAACGCCTGCAAGGTCGCCGGGGCGGCGTGCTCCGGCTGCTGCCACGCGCTGAAGGGGTCGTCGTGCTTCCTCTGGCGCAAGCTGCGGGACACCAAGCGCGTGTACCACGGCCGCCGCCGGCGGCATCCGGACGTGGAGACGGGAGTTGGAGATTGGAGCTCCGACGAGGAGAGCGACGGCGATGGTGGCCACGGTCATGGTACAAGGAGGTGGGGCAGGGCGAGGGAGGGGTCGTCGTCGTCGGTGAGGGAGAGGAGGAAGGACAGGCTGCGCCGGTCGCTGCGCCTGAGGAGACTCACCTCCCACAAGGAGCAGTACGCCACGGCGAGAAGCCATGGGGGCGGAAGGCATCACCGCGGCAGGGTCGTGGTGCCGTCCACGTCGCTGCGCGTCGACGCCGGGAGGAAGTTCAAGCGCGTCCGTACATAAACCGTCTTCAACTAGTTCAAATCATTTACCGGCTTTGGTAAAAAGAAATGCTTGATATTATTGCCAGCAAACTTCATCTTTGATCAAGATTCCTCAAAAAAAAATGCGGAAATAGTGTGAGGAGAAATGTGTTTGATGTGTTGTAAAAACTCCTTCAAACCTGAGGGGGAGGTGTGTAAGAAGAAAGTGATACAACATGTAACGGTAAGTTCGTCGCAGCGAAGCCCGGCTAATAAGGTAAATGCTTGTACCCGGCGGACCGGCTGAAAATTGGGCCGGTCATGCACGAGCGTCGCGCGTGCGTACGTATCTTCAGTGGGCCCGTCCACCGCTCTCCCCTCACCTTATCTTCTCGGAGGCTTAAACGACCACATCCATTCCTCCCATCTCGCTCCGCTCCACCTCGTCTTAGCGTGTCGGCGCCGGGATTCTCAGCCACCACCGACGCGGTGCCGGCCGTCCATGGCCACTACCCACCTTTTGTTTCTTATATCTCTTCCATGGCTGCTCCACCAAACACCACCGCGGTGATCTGCGCCCACGGCCACGGCGAGCCGGGCCCATGGATGCGAGGCCGTGTAGGGGCCGTCCTGCGGCAGAGCCTGTTGCGTCCTCTGACCGGCGACGATGTCCGAGGTAACACGTTCGACCGGTGAGATGCGATGCTGGAACCGGCGTGGGGATTTGCTACAACCGACGCGGGGATTTGCTTCAACCGGCGAGGATGGTGGTGAGCGGCGACGGTGGTGGGCTGCGGTAAGTTGCTGCCTTTTTTGATTTTTGCTGGAAACACTTCTGATTTTTGCTGGAATCAGTTTCTCGATTTGCTGCAACAAGAGAGGACAGTGCTGGGCGGCCACGACGGTGGGGTGCCATGTTTTTTGCTACATAGGATTTTTGCTGGAACCAGCTTTTTGACCTGCTGCAATCGCCGAGGATGGTGTTGGAGCGGCTACGACGGCGACGCCATGACTTTTTTTGTTGCATCGTTTTTTTTGTTGGAAACCCCTTTTTCAATATTTTGCTGGAACTATATGTTTTTTTTGTTGGAACCATGTTTGTTTTTTGCTGGAACCATATCAATGTGTTTCGCTGGAAACACATCATTTTTGCTGGAACCACATTATTGTTTTGCTGGAACCATATCAGTTATTTGCTGGAACCATGTGTTTTGCTTTCAAACTGGCGTTGCTATTTTTGGCTACAATCGCCTAGCGCCGACCCCGACGACGAGCATCGAGCGGGGAACGGCGAGGAGCCAGCGGAGCTTCGAGGTCGCGCGGGCAAGGATGGATGGCGTTTTGTTATGTTTTTTTTTGTGCATGCAAGGCAAAAAGACAGAGAAGGAAAAAAAAAGAATACGCAATCTGACGGTTCGCGGCTTTTAGATCGGGTGGCCGAAAGGTTTGGCCGGTGCGCCGGCGCCTAATAGCGCCCGGCTAATAAAGATCAGCACAAGAGATAACGGACTGTTCGGTAGTCGCATCTGGCTGTGCTCCATGCTTCGCAAAGAAGACACTAGCAAATCGGTGAGATGTCTTCCCACCTTGTACCACCGCCATGGCCATCAAGATGCGCCATGGATCTGCCGTTGTCACTCTACATTAGCACGAGTCACTGAATTGTAGCATCCACCATATGCTGCTCTGGTGCTAGAGGCCACAAGGGGGATCGCTGACCGGACGTTGTTGCTGGCGCCATGAACCCCTTGTGTAAATATCAACAGAACATACGCTGATACTTTTAGAAAAGGTTTTTTGGTACCACCGGTTTGTAAGGGCATCTCCAGCCGTTTGGCCTCCCCAGGGCCATTTTTTTCACCGGCCAGAGGTGAGCCGGCGAAAGTTTTGGGTTGGGGGCTTGTTTATTCCCAGCCGGTCCCCCACCTCATGTTTTTCTCTTGCTTTTTATTGGTGCACGCCGCATGCTGGTCTTGCTTTATTTATGGTCCCGCCGCATGCATGTGGAAGAAAAAGAGAGGAGAGAGGAGAAAGAGATCCACTAGCCCCATAGTCAGCCATGCAAAAGAGTACCGCCGGCGTCCCCAGCTGCTCCCCAGAGGGCTAGGTTTGGGGTGGGTTCGCCGGTGCTACTATTGGCCAAATCCAGCGAAAAACAAGCTCTTGAGGGCCTGGCTGGGGCATTTTTCTTTGGCCGGCGTCAAAAAAGCGATCCCGGGGGCCTTGTTGGGGGACGGCTGAAGATGCTCTAATAAGTTATGCTCGTAGGACCAAATATTGATGCAGTTTATCACTAAAGTTTGAATTCTTTTTTCCAATTTTACTGTTCATATGGTGCATATGAGCACGGGCTCAAAAATGAATATTTGAAAATTGCTTACATTTTGTAGTATCTTCTAACGGTTTCCTATGTCCTCTGCTTATTTCAAATGGAAACAAGGCTGCCACTGTGTACCAAGTCGTTCAACACTTATGATTTGTTCGTGGCATACCTGTGTTTGGCTGTAATTGCTGCCACTTGATGTTGACCGGACGCATTTCACTTGTGCAATTGCCAAAACCTGAGTTGAACATGTTTACCTTGCCAAAATGCCGCAAGTTGGGTGGGAGGTTCTGCTGAAAACATGACGCCATGCATGCCAAATAAGCAAGGCGAGTATTTTCTGAAGACGGACTCCTGACGTGTAACACAATGTTGATCAAACAGTAATAGACAGAACTAGGCTGAAGTGAAACACCAGGAAGAGCATCGTTTTTCAGACAATTTCGATATCACATGCAAATACTTAAGAAAATGAAATAACCAGATTTGCAATGAAACAGATTATGATGGTTATAACATTCCAACCACAAAATTTGGTCTCCATAAACATGACGGTGAATTTAGGAAAAGTGTACTGGCAGAAAGAACGACAAATTATCCGCTTGCACGTATCATGCAAAACAACAGCGATTTACTCGACAGGCAGAAAATGAACAGTCGGCAGCAGAGAGACTAGCATGAGAGACTCGTGCGCTTTCACTCCTGGTCGAGGTCAAAGGCAACAATTTCTTCTGTGACATCAACCAACTCCTCCGCCTCAATCTCCTTGTACTCCGCCTCTTCTTCCTTGTCGCTCTCCTCCCCGCCTCTCAGCTCCATCCGGTATGCACGCTCCTCCTCGTGCAGCTGCTTCCACTTGGCCACCCATCCTTGCCATTCCTCTTGAAGCTGCGTCCGTCTCTTGCGCTCTAGCTCGCCCACCTGGTTGGACACGTCCAGATCCTCTTGTTCATACTTCTTGCTGTACCGCTTGAGGTTCTTTGAGATGTCCTCCTCCTTCTCAGGAGTAAGTAGTGATGGTGGCCTTGGGCGCCATTGGAACTGTACCATCATGCAGTAAAGGATGAAGCATTACTACAGCATATGCATGGAGAACTGGAGATTCAAAGAACAAAGTATGGACCAAAGCTCTACCTGATAGAAGTGATCTTTTGAAATCTTGTAAATTAGCTTCCCATTGAAGGACCAAATTTGGAAACCATTTTCCATCTCATGAACCGAAGTAACTGCAGTTGCGAGAAATCTGAACAAGCAAGTTCCACAATCATCTTAGTTCATCAGTGGTAAATGGAACACATTCTATTTTAGTTCTACTAAATTACAAGGAAATCAATCCATGGAAAATGAAACACTCTATTACTATTTGTTGCTTTCAACTAGTAAGGCCATACAATTTGAGGGTGAGTGTTTTAACAGGTGAAGAAAAATAAAGTTTCCATCAATATCAGCTGAGCCTCTATGTTCCCAGTGTTCAGGTTATGTATAATAATTCCTATAACCAATTCAGTAGATGTTTGTTATTGCTTTAACACTTGATTTTGTAAACTTCACCAGATAGTGACGTCAGGAAAAATTCATTAAGTGATAAGCTCACCTTCCAGTAGGATCCCACATGATGTCAGTCGCCATAAAATGCTCTCCTGTCGCCATGGTCTCAAGATCATCAACGTTGAAGAACTCCAGCTGGCCATTGAAACCCTTCAGCCCTGCCAGAACAATGAAACGCCCAGCAGGAGACCAGAACAATGCATTGGCCTGCTTGCCCTTGAGTGTGGTGAGCTTGGACACACGACTAACATTATTGTTGACTGCTTTCATCGTGTAGAAACTTATATCAGGCTTAGGCCCATCACCATGAATAACAGCAAAGCGGTGACCTTTAGGCTCCCATGCAAAGGCAATTATCTTGTCATTCTTGTTTTCCAATTCAAAGACCTCAATTGGGATGTCCCGTTCCTTGATTCTGAACAGCTCGAACCCAGTGTAAATGCTCTTCTTTGTTTTGGTGTACCTGTCTACCTGGACAGCCAGATATTCTCCATTGTTCTGCCAGTACATTTTGCAGTCACTAACACTGAAAAGGTTTTTCTGCCGAATCTCCTCTTTGCCCGGAATTTGCACAAGACTCACCTTTTAACACAAAGCACATATTTTAGCATTCGATGCTAACTGAAAGAACATCTTAGAAGAGGTAACTGTAGCAATTTGTACTTACCCTGGCAGGCTGGTTTCCACCACCTAATTCAGGCACAAAGAGTGATATGATAGGATCAGTAGGAGACCAACTGAAGTCAACCACATTTTCTACCTTTAGGGACTTCTTATCGATAAGAGAGAACGTATCAGTCTCATAGACAGATATAACATTCTTTCCAAGTCTAGCAAAATACTTATCATCTCTTCCACCACCCCACCTTAAAAGACACATAAAAAACCATATTAAGCATCGATTCAGGGCAACCTAATAAGTTGTGCATTCACTTCAAATTATAAAACTAGTGTTTTCACCTGAAGATAGGCCATGAAACACCAGAGACACCCATATTTCCACCAGTAGTGAAATCATCAGCACTTCCCTTGAAGTCCCGCATCACTTTTCCAGTGCGTACATCAAAGATATTCAGTACGACCCTCTACAAGCATAACAATGCAAGTCAGATAGGACACAAGACATGACAGAAAATAAGTCTTATCATATTCACTTACATGTGTGTCCCTAGGGTTGCTGGGCTCCTGGCTGCTGTAAGTGATCAAATATTTCTCACCGGGAGAGAAATCAATGAGTTTCACCTGTCACAGGTAGCTGTCAGCTAAAAGAACATCACGTATTGCACAGATTAACTGTTAGCAGAAACCATTACCTGTGGATGAGCAAAGCGCATTAGACGAACAAACTTATCATCGCCACCCCACACCTGTGCGCCCTGCCTATGCACGGTAGCCAAGTGTGTTCCAAGAGGGGACCATTGGATATAACTATCCGTCCAGTACTGGCAAAGAAGAAGGATATAGGATATTAATTAAAGTTAGTTCTCCATATAGAATAGGCCTCCCATGAACTTTATTTCCATTTTGTAATACAATCTAAATCCACAAAAAGTTAAGCACCTGCTTTTGGTACACAAGCTCAGGCATTGCCCGTCTGGCGTCGTTCCAGTACACTTCAGTGAACGTCCCAGCACGGATCACAAACTGATCTCTGGCCTTATCATCAGTTAGCCACTTCAGAAGATTTTCCTGCAAAACACACACATATAACACCCAAGTTACATGAAACCTGTCATAACATAAAGAAACAACATTGTGCGTGTGCGTGTGTGTGTGGGGGGGGGGGGGGGGGGGGAGGGGGGTACATACTCCAGGAGTGTATGGCTTGATTTCAGCAGGTGCCCATTCATCGGGAACTTTCATGTACTTCTCAAAGTCATCGAACATATTAACAGCAAATATGTGAGATTTGTCCAGTTTGTAGCCATTTGTTTTTTCCCTAGCAAGCTCAGCTTCCTGGCACATTGTCAAACAATCATCTTTGAGGGACATGAATAATTTGACAATCACAAAACGCAAAACAATTTATGAAAGCAAAAGTGGAGTTTGATTTGGATGGACATTTAAATAAATTTCGTCATAACTGCAAAACACTATTACATAATAGCAATAATCCAGTAAAACTAGAAGTACAAATACTCTTGCTTCGAGCAATCGTCTTTCTACAGGAAAATCTTATTAATTAAGCAATCGAACAAACTCTACCCAAACAAAGATGTTTTTCATGTGTGTTTCCTCTCTACTGATTATCTTCTTCCAATCCATGTTAACTACTAGTAAAAATGTGAATCATGGTAGATAGTTCAAATGAAACTGGGATGACCTTTTTCATAGAAGGAATGCACATGAGTTGCAAAGGCAACAGAATTAAGGCATTACCTCATTCCATCATGCAGACAAGTAAATAAATGTAACTGACAAGAAGCAACATACCTGCGGAGTGTTATATTCGATGAAGCAGTAGCCATAGGTCTTCTTGGTCTCTGGGTGTGTAGGCATCCAAAGCCCGCCTTCTTTGATGACACCAATTTGACTGTATATCTTGCGTACAACGTTCTCCAGCTTCTCATACTTTTCTGGGGGAACAACCGGCAGATTGTCCACCACAATAATGTTTGAAAAGCCCATCTCAAGCTCTGGAATGTCTTCATTCTGAAGTAAATCCTCATCATCACTGAAAATATAACCGCAACACAGGTAACAAAGTCAAGAAATACCCCAAGCCAGGAAAGCTATATATAGATAAATAATGTGAAGATGCCCCGGAATCAGTTCCCCTCCTGGTTAAGCAGGATTGAGGTATTATAGTCATTCTTCTTAAACATGCCATAGAGTGGGTCAGCATACTAGTGTACTGAACACAAACCAAGCAAGCAAGCATTCTGTTGAAAACTACACACCACTAGAATGAATCTGCGGCAAAAGAAAATCATTATTTCATAGATTCTAACAATCCTCCCGATGAGACAGATGTACTCTAATCAAATAGGGCAGGAGACACGCCATCAAGCAACCACGCGACGGATCTGGAAGGAGGTGCGGGTGGATACCTGAGGATGTCGAAGTCCTCGCCGGGCGGGAGGGTGATGGAGTCGACGTCGACGGAGTCGAGATCGATCCCAAGCTCCCGCGCGCGCGCATCTATGGCTTCCATCGAGATCGCTAGCGCCATCTTCGCTCCTCAGCGCGAGCGGGTTTGGGTTTGGGGGGCGCCCGGAGGCGAGGACGGCGGGGGCGGGGGAGACGCTGCTCTAGCTAGGGTTCTGGAATGGATGCGGCGGAGTGATGGGCTCTCTCAGCGACCTTATGCGCGACGCCCGTGCCATTCGTGGGCCTGGGCGGGCTTCAGTCTACCGCTCGAACAAATGGGCTGACAGTGCAGTCAAATGCATGTGCTGCTGATACCAGCGTAACTAATTTCGTCAACAAATCCTAAAGGTTTTTCGCCTCTGGCGGCCCTTCCATTGCCATCTAGAGTTTTTCTGATCCGCCGTCGGTCCGCCCCTCCGTGCAGCCCGTCCTGCTGCCGGGAAGTAGGAGGAGAGGACCGTCTGTTTTTTGCCTGACTCGGCGAGCCGTTGACAGGCGAAACCCTAGATGGCGGCCGAAGCGGGATCGTCTTCTGCAGGTTGGTCTGGGAAGAAGCTGAAGGAGATGTTGCAGCACCTGGATCTCCAGGATGATGAGTTGGATGATGTGATTGTGGGGGAGGAGGAAACAAAGAAGTACAAAGCAGATGCGAGATGGTTGGCGATCGGGAAGGTAAACACGACCCGCCCCTTCAGCTCATCGTCGATGTTCGAAACCATGAAGTCAATCTGGGGATTAGCACAAGTGTCGAAGTACAGGGAGGCTGGAGAAAATCTTTATATCTTTCAGATGTTTTGCCTGGGAGATTGGAAGAAAGTTGTTCATGGAGGACCATAGTTGTTCAGGGGGATGGGGATGCTAATTGAAGATTATGACAGCAAGCAAGATCCGGCATCCTTCGTCTTTGATGGCCTGTATGTCTGGGCGCAGATCCACAATATACTAGAGCTTTACCGTAAAATCGAGGTAGTCGATCAGCTAGCACGTCGTATCGGCCGGGTTAAGGAGACACAACTTTCACCTAGGCTCTTTTATGAGGGTGACTATGTAAGGGCCCGAGCTAGGGTTCTGGTGAATAAACCCCTTACCAGGGTGACTCCGTTGAACGTTGTGGGCGAGGGCAGAAAATTCCTCCCTGTCAAGTATGAGAAGATACCCTACTTCTGCCAAGTTTGCGGACTCATGGGTCATAATCATGAGGAATGTGGAGATGGAGTTTGGGAGGCAAAAGACAAGCAATGGGGAAGCTGGATGTTGGCATAGAGAAGGGAGATAACACAGGAGCAGCAAGGAGGAGGCCGAGCTTCTCGAGGTGGCCACTATGGGGGACGAGGCAGAGAAAGATCAGGCGGGGCGCTCCACCGCCTCGCCAAGCTTCACTAGTGCGTAAACGATCATCTCAAGAGGCGGGGCTGGACTCGGGAACAGAAGAGGGAGAAGAAGAAGATGTTACAAGTCCTCTGAAACTAGCTGATACAAGGGGAAAGGAGCATGAAGAAGGCCTGGGGGCTCGAAGGAATCTGAACTTCGCCATGTCTGGTAGCACACCTGATCAGGATCAGCAACCCAAGGTTGCGACAGGGGGGTCTGACGCTGGAAACATGATAGCGTCGGGCGACGTGGGCTAGGCTCTTGTGGCCGTTCCACCACTACCCCCATCATATGTGTCTCCCCGAGATGCCAAGAAAGCAAGGAAATCAGTTTCACCAATGAAGCAAAACACAAAAAAGTTGGCATTATTGGCGGGCTCCGACACGGGGTGCCACCAGGCCCAATGAAAATCTTAAGTTGGAACTGCCGTGGGATAGGCGACTCCACGACAGTTTGAGAGCTCCGCGATCTCATGGAGATCAGTTCGCCAGCTATCTTGTGTTCAGTTGAAACTCAATTACAAAAAAGTCGTGTTGAAGGTCTTCGGTCTTCTTTAGGTTATGATTTTAGTTTTGGAGTCGATAGTAGTGGTCGCAGTGGCGGTCTTTGTATCTTTTGGAAAAATTCCTTGGATGTTGCAATAAAGAACTATTCAGAGTATCATGTTGATGCCTGGGTCACAGTACCAGGTAAAGAGCAGTGGAGGCTGACATGTTTTTATGGAGAAGCTACCAGGAGTCTACGTTACAAGACCTGGGATACTATGAAAATATTGAGGGGAGAAAGCACCCTCCCGTGGATGTGCATAGGTGATTTCAATGAGATCGTGAGGCCTGAAGAGCAGCATGGCCCTAATGAACGTGAGAGCTCGCAGATCGATGCGTTCAGAGAAGCTGTTGGTGTGTGTGGATTAGCGGACTTGGGATACCGTGGACTAGACTAGATGTGGGAGAAGAAAGTTGCTGGAGGGCACTTCTGTCGTGTTCGCCTAGACAGAGCTTTGGCTTCGTCTTACTGGGTCTGCTCTTTTTCCTTTCGCTTCGGTTGAGCATCTTACCGCTGCAAAGTTTGACCACTGCCCTATTCTTCTGGAGACCGAACTGATTGATACAAGCGTGTGAGCAAAGCAAAAGCATTTTCGCTATGAATGTATGTGGAAACGAGATACACGGTTTGGAGATGTGCTTACCAAAGCCTGGAACCCAACTGGAAGAGCCCAAACCGTTACAGAGTTGTCCGATAAGTTGGCCTCGGTTGCTGGCAGGTTACAGAGTTGGGGACGAACCACTTTGGACGCGGTCCAATCTGAACTGCGCCAATTACGGAAGCAACTAGAGGTGATGCGCTCGCTCCCAAATTGCATGGGGCCGTCGACTGAGGAGGAACGGGTAGAAGCCCGCATGGTAGATCTCTGCCTAAGGGAAGAAATCATGTGGCGCCAGAGGGCGCGAATTCAGTGGCTTGCGGAAGGATATAGTAACACAAAATTCTTTCATCGCAAAGCTAGTGCTCGCAGGGCAAAGAACTGTATAGTTGAGCTGCAACGGGTTGACGGAACTATCTGTAAGGAGCAGCATGAGATTGCGGACATGGCTACATCCTTCTACAGTAATTTGTACGCTTCAGAAAATACGGCAGGAATCGAGGAAGTCCTTTCTCACGTACCGCCCAGGCCAGGTAGACGCTTCTATGAACGCCTCCCTTAATGCACAGTATAGCAAGGCCAAGGTGAAAGCGGCTTTGTTTCAGATGTTTCCGACAAAGGCTCCAGGGCCTGACGGCTTCCCTGCACATTTCTTTCAGTGGCACTGGGAGTTGTGTGGTGATGAGGTTAATGATATGGTGCTTCGAGTTCTTAATGGAGAGGATTCTCCGGAGGAGATCAACAAAACGTTCATTGTTTTAATTCCCAAGATTGCTACTCCAAACAATTTAGCACAGTTTTGACCGATAAGCCTCTGCAATGTGATCTTCAAGATTGCATCCAAGGTGTTGGCTAATCGGCTCAAGCTCATTCTCCCCGACATCGTCTCTGAGGAACAGTCAGCATTTGTACCAGGACGTCTTATTACCGACAATTTCATATCTGCCTATGAGTGTCTCCCCTATATGAAAACAAGGAAGCTGAAGGGTAACAGGTTTTGTGCATTAAAACTTGATATGATGAAAGCTTATGATAGGCTCGAGTGGCATTATCTGGAAAGAGTTATGCTCAAACTGGGGATTAGCCCGCGTTTTACACAAACAGTGATGAGGTGTGTTACATCTGTCTCTTTTTCTGTCATCTTTAATGGAGGTAAGCAAGAGGAGTTCAGTCCCTCCCGAGGGCTCAGGCAAGGTGATCCTATATCTCCATACCTATTTTTATTGGATACCGAAGGGCTCTCCTGTCTTTCGAAATCCACAAGGCCAGATGAGAGTGTTCATGGTATTATGGTGGCAGCTGGCGCCCCTCAGGTAAATCACCTACTTTTTGCCGATGATAGCCTTTTATTCTTTAATGCTACACCTGAGATGGCAAACAGAGTTGATAGCTTCCTGCAAAGATATTGTGCGGCTTTAGGGCAGCGCATCAATAAGGAGAAATCCTCAATATTCTTCAGTAAGGGCTGCTCGGAAACCTTGAGACAGGAGATCAAGCAAATCCTTGAAGTCCAAAATGAGAAATTGTCTGAAAAATACCTCGGCCTTCCTGCTGATGTGGGCAGAGCCAAGGAAGGGTCCTTCAAGTATCTTAAGGACAGGATTTGGAAGCAAGTGCAAGACTGGATGGAGAAGACACTTTCTGTTGGAGGAAAGGAGGTGCTCATCAAGTCAGTTGCTCAAACAATCCCTACGTACTCTATGGCATGTTTCAAGCTACCTAGAGGCCTGTGTCAGCACATCAATGGTATCTTGAGGAAATTCTGGTGGGGATCAAAAAATGGCGAGAGGAAGACTGCTTGTGTTTCTTGGGAAGTTATGACACTGATACGTCTCCAACGTATCTATAATTTATGAAGTATTCATGCTATTTTATTATCATTATTGGATGTTTTACAATCATTCTATAGCAACTTTATATCATTTTTTGGGACTAACCTATTGACCCAGTTCCCAGTGCCAGTTGCTGTTTTTTTCTTGTTTTTTACATCGCAGGAAATCAATATCAAACGGAGTCCAAACACCGCGAAACTTTTTGTGGATTTTTTATGGACCAAAAGACTCCCGATGGGCCAGAGCAGCACCTGGGGGTGCCCCGAGGGGGGCACAACCCACCAGGGTGCGCCTGGGGGCCCAGGCGCGCCCAGGTGGGTTATGCCCACCTCGGTGGCCTCCCGCACCCCCTCTTTAACCTATAAATTCACAAATATTCCGAAAACCCTCAGGGTTAACCTAGATCGGAAGTTCCGTTGCTGCAAGGCTCTATAGCCACCTAAAACCAATCTAGACCCCGTTCCGGCACCCTGCCGGAGGGGGGGGGGAATCATCTCCGGTGGCCATCTTCATCATCCCGGCGACCACCACGATGAGGAGGGAGTAGTCCACCCTCAGGGCTGAGGGTTTGTACCAATAGCTATGTGTTTAATCTCTCTCTCTCTCATGTTCTTGAGATGTCATGATCTTGATGTATCGCGGGCTTTGTTAATATAGTCGGATCATATGGTGTTTTCCCCTCTCTATCTTGTTGTGATGAATTGAGTTTTCCCTTTGAGATTTTGTTGTTATCGGATTGAATAATTTTATGGATTTGAGAACACTTGATATATGTCTTGCAATCGAATACTCGTGGTGACAATGGGGTATCGTATTGATTCACTTGATATATGTTTTGGCACTCAACTTGCGAATTCCCGATGTGACATTGGGGTAATCTATGCATAGGGGTTGATGCACGTTCTTGTCTTTGTTTCTTCGGTAGAAATCTTGGGGCACTCTTTAAAGTTCTTTGTGTTGGATTGAGTATTATGAATATTAATTTGCTTTGGTGTTATTTTAGTACGAACTCTAGGATAGATCGAACGCGAAGAATAGCTTTGTGTTATTTTAGTACGAACTCTTGAATGGATCGAACGGAAAGAATAGCTTCGAGCTGGTTTCGTACCCTACAAACAATTTATTCTTATGTTCTTCGCTAGATAGGAACTTTGGAGTGATTCTTCATCGCACTTTGAGGGGTAGTTATATGATCCAATTATATTAGCATTGTTGAGAGGTTGCACTAGCGAAAGTATGGACCCGAGGCTTCATTTTCAAGCATATATTGCAATACCATTTTTGTGCCCATTTACTATTTGCTACCTTGCTGTTTTTATTTATTCAGATTATAAAATATATTTCTACCATCAATATTACACATTTATCATCATCTCTTCGCCAAACTAGTGCACCTATACAAATTGCCATTGTATTGGGTGTGTTGGGGACACAAGAAATTTCTTGTATTTGGTTGCAGGGTCATTTGAGAGAGACCATCTTCATCCTACACCTCTCACAGATTAATAAACCTTAGGTCATCCACTTGAGGAAAAATTGCTACTGTGCTACAAAACTCTGCGCTCGGAGGCCCAACACATGTCTACAAGAATAAAGTTGCATAGTAGACATCAGACACATCCAAAAATCATGGGGGGCATGGGGTTCCGTGACATCGAGCTTTCTAATCTTGCCTTGCTTGCGCGGCAAGCTTGGCGTCTTCTCCAGGAAGGAAACTCCCTGAGCACCCGGATTCTCAAGGCTGTCTATTATCCTACATCTTTGATCCTTGAAGCAGAGTTGGGCAGGAACCCATCACAAGTCTGGCGATTTTTAGTGGAAGGTAGAGACACATTAAAGCTTGGGCTAGTTAAACGAATTGGACCCGGAGAAGACACCAATATCTGTCTGGATAATTGGATACCGCGAGACTTTAAACTGCGACCGGTGTACCCAAAAACGTCGAACCCCCCGCAGAAGGTCTCAGCACTCATCAATTCCATCACCTCATCATGGGATAGCGTCATGCTTGAAGAACACTTCTATACGATGGACAAGGAAGCGATTCTAAATATCCCTCTCAGCTCCCGAGTACGCTAGGACTTCTGGTCATGGTATTATGAACGAAAGGGCGTCTTTACAGTGAGGTCTGCGTACAAGCTTTTGTCCTCTACTAAGCAGCAGCGCACAGATTGGCTAGAACATAATGAGGGACACTCGCATGTCGAAACAGACCGCAGGTCTTGGTCTAACCTCTGAGGCGCAGCGGTTCCTTCGAAAGTCCGAGTTTTCGCTTGGAGATTGGCCAAAAGTTCCATTCCTATAGGAGATGTTCGTAAGCATAGAAGTATGGCTGATTCGGCGGAGTGCTCGATTTGTCACGCGACAGTTGATACATGGCGCCATTCCCTCTTTGACTGTCATATGGCATGATGTGTTTGGGCCCTCGCCGATGAGGATCTTACAGAGACTATCATCTCAAACAGGGTGGAAGACGCAAAGCGCTGGATGCTCTGGCTTGTCGACACTTTAACTACAACGGATCTAGCACATGTTTTGGTATTGATGTGGGCAATATGGTGGGTGAGACGCCGAGCCATACACGATAAGCAGTTCCAGAGTCCGCTGAGTACCCATATTTTCATCAACAAATCCCTAGCAGAGCTCGAGATGACCCCAGAGAGAAAATCACGCTCCAAGGACCTGCATGTAACTCCCAGGGACCTGCATGCAAACTCCAGGGACCTGCATGTGACTACAGGAAGTGGCGCGGAGCCGACATCGTCGACCGGGTGGCTTCCGCCTGAGAGACATGATGTCAAGATGAATGTTGATGGAGGCTTCTCGAAGATCGGCGATCGTGCTGCTTCAGCGGTGATCTGCAGGGACAAGGGAGGCAATTATCTGGGTGCCTCGGCTATCATTTATGAAGGTCGCCTTGATCCAACAATACTCGAAGCACAGGCATGCAGCGAGGCCCTCTCACTTGCATCCGATCTGCAGGTCCAGTCCGTGTGTGTGGCCTCAGATTGTTTGGAGGTAGTTACGAACATACAAGATGAAGTTCCTTGCCGGTATTATTCCATCCTGCAAGACATCAAGCACCAGAGAAGGTTATTTCAGGATATCAAGTTTATTCATGAAAATAGGAAGCATAATGGGGAGGCCCATGCCTTAGCAAAGGCGGCTGCTTCTCTTAGTCCCGGGCGCCATGTGTGGCTTAGTGTTCTGCCCGATATCATCTGTATCCCCATGTGTTTGAACATTTAATAAAGGGTGTAGTTGCTAAAAAAATAATTCTCAAAAACCCTCCAAAATAAAAACCATAACTCTGAGCTCTGCACATTTGGGCCGTCCGGTCTTGTTTGTCCCTCGATCTGAGCCGTCCTTCTTGTGCTCTGCTCACGCCATGTGTCCTCCTTCTCATCCCGTCCCGCTTGACCCCGCCCCTTTGCCTCTCCCTCTACACCCTACTGTCGACGTTGTCGCTTCTCCACCATATGCGCCGCCGGCTGAGAAGTTGAGTTGAGTAATAAAAATTTTGTGTGCTAGGTGGGGTAGAAGTTGAGATCCTTGCTGTCGAAATGCTAGCTATTTCTGAATTTATATATAGTGTCATGCATGTCTGCAATACATTAAAACTCTCACTACAAGAAAAACAAAAGCTTGGTATGACTCTTTTTCTTTTTTAATTGTTGATTATTGTCGTGCTCCTATTTTTCATCATTTTTTCTTTCACGTCAGTATTTAGTGTTTGCCTCTGTCAACTCCGAGTTTGATGCAGAAATGAGGTTGTTGCTCTTACTTCCCTATGTTATGCATTAAGCGACTGAAACACATCCCTTCGTCTCATTGATGTGTTATGAGGCAATTCCTTTTGATTCGCCCAGTTTTGTGCTTATTGAATATGCAAGTAGCAAGCCGCTACTTCTTGTATTTACGAATTAATTATGTGCTTTGGTGATAGTCGTCCTTTTGAAAAATGTAGTGCATTTTCACCTCATGTTCTGTATTGTCCATGCTTCTTTTCTTTGTTGTTAGTGGGTTGCTGGTCACGTTCGTAATGATATTCGGCAATACATGTATCCAGAGTTTTCCTATGTTATGATTTATCTTTCCTACAACCAGTACATCTGTTGGGAAACGTTGCATGGCAAACAAAAAAATTTCTACACACACAAGATCTATCCATGGAGATGCATAGCAACGAGAGGGGAGAGTGTGTCTACATACCCTCGTAGACCGTAAGCGGAAGCGTTTAGTAACGCGGTTGATGTAGTCGAACTTCTTTGCGATCCAACCGATCGAGTACCGAATGTATGGCACCTCCGCATTCAGAACACGTTCAGCTCGGTGACGTCCTCGCCTTATTGATCCAGTGAGACGGCGAAATAGTGGATGAGTTCCGGCAGCACGACGGCGTGGTGACGGTGGTGGTGATGCTATCTCCGCAGGGCTTCGCCTAAACACTACGAAAATATGACCGAGGGATGAAACTGTGGAGAGGGTGTCGCACACTGCTAAGAGATTGTCGTGGGCTATGTGTGGCACCACCTCCCACATATATATAGGTGGAGGAGAGGGGAGGCAGCCAGGAGGCGCCCCAAGTGGGGCTAAATCCCTTCCTTTCTCACATGAGGAGGGAAAGGCAGGAGGGGCCAACCCTCCCCCTAGGGCTGGTGGCCAGGGAGAGGGCGTGCCAGCCCCCTTGTGGGCTGGTGTGTCCCTCCCCTTGGCCCGTTAGGCCCATAGACCTCTCAGAGGTGTCCGGAACCCCTTCCGGCGATTCAATGACTACCCGCTGCACTCCGGAACTCTTACGGTGTCCGAATAGCATCGTCCTATATATCAATTTTTACCTCCGGACCGTTCCGGAGCTCCTCGTCATGTCGGTGATCTCATCCGGAACTCCGAACAACATTCAGTCGCCAAATCATATAACTCATATAACACTATATCGTCAACGAACGTTAAGCGTGCGGACCCTACGGGTTCGAAAACTATGTAGACATGACCGAGACACCTCTTCGGTCAATAACCAATAGTGAAACCTGGATGCCCATGTTGGTTCCTGCATATTCTACGGAGATCTTTATCGGCCGAACCTTATGACAACATACGTAATTCCCTTTGTCTGTCAGTATGTTACTTGCCTGAGATTCAATCGTCGGTATCTTCATACCTAGTTCAATCTCGTTATTGGCAAGTCTCTTTACTCGTTCCGTAATACATCATCTTGTAATTAACTCCTTAGTCACTTTGCTTGCAAGGCTTCTTATGATGTGTATTACCGACAGGACCCAGAGATACCTCTCCGATACACGGAGTGACAAATCCTAATCTCGATCTATGCCAACTCAACAAACACCTTCGGAGATACCTGTAGAGCATCTTTATGATCACCCAGTTACGTTGTGACGTTTGATAGCACACAAGGTATTCCTCCGGTATCCGGGAGTTGCATAATCTCATAGTCGAAGGAATATGTATTTGACATTAAGAAAGCAATAACAATAAACTGAACGATCATATGCTAAGCTAACAGATGGGTCTTGTCCATCACATAATTCTCCTAATAATGTGATCCCGTTATCAAATGACAACACATGTCTATGGTTAGGAAACCTTAACCATCTTTGATCAACGAGCTAGTCTAGTAGAGGCTTACTAGGGACACAGTATTTGTTTATGTATTCACACATGTAGTTCAGTTTCCAATCAATACAAGTCTAGCATGAATAATAAACCTTTATCATGAATAAGGAAATATAAAATAACAACTTTATTATTGCCTCTAGGGCATATTTCCTTCAACATTTTTTGCTTGGGCGACTTGTCGCTCTTGCATGCCCGACAGACATGCATCCATGGTGAATTGATGATCTTAAGCATGTCGAAAGAACATGACAAAAGACATCCATGATGGTGAGCTTCACTTCATTTCTCCATTGCAACCCCTAAAGGTAGAGTGTTTTAGTTTTATAACTTTTATGTTCTAGTTGCAATTTCACCTAAATATTTAACATTCAAGGTTTTGTGTTTATTGTGCATCTCGTATTCTGAGAGCATTTCATTGATTTGGTCTCCATGAATGTGAACAACAATGTCTAGGATACAGTTGAAGCAAATTGTTTTTCTTCATTTTCGGATATTTGCTTGTGCTGCCTAATAGAGATAATTGCCTTCTTTTAGTTGACATGCTGAGAAACAGTAAATTGAGAATTATTTAGTTCATTGCATGGTCAGATCTCCATTCTAACGACCACTCTGCCTGTGGCGTTTATGTCCTACACTCCCAGGTTAGTATGAAACCATCACATCTACATTCTACTTGGCATAATTTGTGTGCTTCTTACTTTCTCAAGAGGGAACAAAAAGTATGTTACATGAAAATTTGACATGGTAGATTGTGAACCACTACTTCAGACATGGACTATATCGAACAAATTAGCCATAAGTTCCGACTTAATGTTGATATTTCTGGCTCTCTAATAATGGTGTGTACACAAATAGTGCCAAACTGCCAAAGAGAATGTTACTAGACCCCATGCTTTAGTTTTTGCCAATATGTACATTATGTTGAGAGTTTTTTTAATTCATGTGGTGTAGATTGATGATATATGATGCTTTCATGGCTCAGTACAAGAACTAATCGTTGGTTGCTATTTTTATTGTCATAGTTTGGTGTCTGCCATCTAAAAATGGATTTAGATGGATACACCAGACTAAGAATGCTTTAATTTGCATCGAGTTGAGTTGCATGGTTACTGCTTCATATTTGTTCTGTCCGCCCATGATTGTTGCAACCCTTACATGAGGTATCGCCGGCTCTCGTGTCTATGTCAAAGAGTAGCAAATGGTAAAACTCAATCAAACAAAACCAAAACCCTAAAACGACCTAGTGGGTATTTACCGAGAGACATGAGGCATGGGTCGGCCAGCCCAAGGAGGGGGGGGGGGTCAAATCTAACCTTAAGCCCATCTCCTCTCTAAAAATAGTCAGTAGTGCAGAACCGGGCTATAGCACCGGTTCGTAAGGCCCTTTAGTGGCACTAAAGGGCCACCACGTGGCACGAGCCAACGCCGGGGGCGGGGAGGCCTTCAGTACCGGTTGGTAACACCAACCGGTACTAAAAGGTTTTGGGGGTTTGGGGTTTATGATTTCTTTTTTCCTTTAATTTTGTGTTTTCATTTAATTCTTTTTCATTTGCTGGTATTTTACGATACTACATATTGTACACGTTATGCATATATATATATATATATATATATATATATATATATATATATATATAAATAGAATTTCTCGTAGAACCGATCCTATTGAGGCGCTCCAAGAACTCTAGCATGTTTTTCTCTACGTCTGCTCGATACCATTCCAATGTCCATGTCTCTTGATTAATGGTATTTGGGTCAATGAACCCAATGCCATACCGTCCAGCTTTTTTCATTTCATAGATCTTCATCCTGCATAATACCACAGGTAATGATCAACGAGCACTACAACTAGCTTGAGACTTAAATTACAGAAAGAAATCACTTACAGACAATAGCAACTGATGATAGATTTGTCGAGTGCGTCTTGATTGAATAACCGAAACAGTTCTGTAAACTCAACATACAGAGCTAACTCATTGAAGTAATGCTCTGCCTTGACTTTCACCATGAGGGACTCTTGATTGGTAGTCTTGGCAATTTTCATGTACCATTCATGCAATTCATACATTCTCGTTGGGAGCTTCTTGACCTCCTCAGGCTTGACCAAAGGTTCACCGCGGGCATATTTCCGTTTTATGTCCTCCTCTCTAAGCGTATCCATGGGCTCCAGCTCTAGGAGTTGATAAACGATGATACCGAGCTCTGCAGCCTGCCTTCTATGCTCGTCGGTTATTACCAGCTGATCGGCGCCGGTACTCGCATGTGTTGGTACAATGAGTGGGGGGGGGGGTCGATTGCACCGCCTGTTCTCCCAGCTGGGGAACAATTTTCCCGCTTTTTTTGGCAGCTGCTTGGCTCGAGATCGAGTTCGACTCCTTATTTTGTTGTGCTCGATGTGCCTTCCTGATTTGGCGCTCATAGTTTGAGTCAACAGGCTTGGGAGCTGGTGCTTCAGCCATACGAATAAAGTGGTCAACAACATGCTCATGCACTTTCTCCTTTGGCGGCGGTGGCGGTTTTGGTCCAAAATGGGCGTCCACTTGGGCTCGCACTTCGGCTTCGTTTTCCTCCGGAGTTAGGTCGTAAGGCCTCTTTGGAAGAGGCGTGAGGCTTGGACCATATTGAAATCGCTTGCCTCCTGTACCTCTTGTACCTTGACTTGTACCGCTACGCACCATAGCTGCGGTGGCTCTCTTCCGCTGTTGCTGAGACGGCGGAGACGGCTGGCGTGGCTGACTTGGAGGAGGAGTGGGCTGGCACGGTGCCGGACTTGGAGCTGGAGGAGTGGCCTGACGCGGTGCCGGACTTGGAGGAGGAGGAGTGGCCTGATGCGTTGGCGGACTTGAAGGAGCAGGACTCTGCTGAGGCGGTGGACTTGGAGGAGCGGGAGTCTGCTGACACGGTGGCGGACTTCGAGGAGGAGTCGGCTGACGCGGTGTCGGTGGCCTTGGAAAGATGATGCAATCCTTTCTCCATAGGATGATATGATGTATGGCTGATAACCCACAAGTATAGGGGATCGCAACAATTTTCGAGGACAGAGTATTCAACCCAAATTTATTGATTCGACACAAGGGGAGCCAAAGGATATTCTCAAGTATTAGCAGCTGAGTTGTCAATTCAACCACACCTGAAAGAATTAATATCTGCAGCAAAGTGTTTAGTAGCAAAGTAGTATGGAAGTAACGGTAACGGTGGCAAAAGTAACACTAGCAGTTTTTGTAGTAATCGTAACAGTGGCAACGAAAAAGTAACTAAGCAAAGATCAATATGTGAAAAGCTCGTAGGCAATGGATCAATGATGGATAATTATATCGGATGTGATTCCTCATGCAACAGTTATAACATAGGGTGACACAGAACTAGCTCCAGTTCATCAATGTAATGTAGGCATGTATTTCGAATATAGTCATACGTGCTTATGGAAAAGAACTTGCATGACATCTTTTGTCCTACCCTCCCGTGGCAGCGGGGTCCTATTGGAAACTAAGGGATATTATGGCCTCCTTTTAATAGAGTACCGTACCAAAGCATTAACACTTAGTGAATACATGAACTCCTCAAACTACGGTCATCACCGGGAGTGGTCCCGATTATTGTCACTTCAGGGTTACCGGATCATAACACATAGTAGGTGACTATTGACTTGCAAGATAGGATCAAGAACTCACATACATTCATGAAAACATAATAGGTTCAGATCTGAAATCATGGCACTCGGGCCCTAGTGACAAGCATTAAGCATAGCAAAGTCATAACAACATCAATCTTAGAACATAATGGATACTAGGGATCAAACCCTAACAAAACTAACTCGATTACATGGTAAATCTCATCCAACCCATCACCGTCCAGCAAGCCTATGATGAGATTACTCACGCACGGCGGTGAACATCATGAAATTGGTGATGGAGGATGGTTGATGATGACGACAGCGACGGATTCCCCTCTTCGGAGCCCCGAACGGACTCCAGATCAGCCCTCCCGAGAGAGATTAGGGCATGGCGGCGGCTCCGTATCGTAAAAGGCGATGAATCCTTCTCTCTGATTTTTTTCTCCCCGAACATGAATATATTGAGTTAGGGTTGAGGTCGGTGGAGTCCCAGGGGGCCCACGAGGCAGGGGGCGCGCCCCGGGGGGCGCCCTGCACCCTCGTGGACAGGGTGTGGGCCCCCTGATGCTGATTCTTTCGCCAGTATTTTTTATTATTTCCAAAACGTGTCTCCGTGGATTTTCAGGTCATTCCGAGAACTTTTATTTCTGCACAAAAATAACACCATGGCAATTCTGCTGAAAACAGCGTCAGTCCGGGTTAGTTCCATTCAAATCATGCAAGTTAGAGTCCAAAACAAGGGCAAAAGTGTTTGGAAAAGTAGATACGTTGGAGACGTATCAACTCCCCCAAGCTTAAACCTTTGCTTGTCCTCAAGCAATTCAGTTGACAAACTGAAAGTGATAAAAAAAACTTTTACAAACTCTGTTTTATCTTGTTGTTGCAAATATGTAAAGCCAGCATTCAAGTTTTCAGCAAAGATTATGAACTAACCATATTCACAATAACATTTAGGTATCATGTTTACTCATATCAATGGCATAATCAACTAGCGAGCAATAATAATAAATCTCGGATGACAACACTTTCTCAAAACAATCATAACATGATATAACAAGATGGTATCTCGCTAGCCCTTTCTGAGACCGCAAAACATAAATGCAGAGCACCCCTGAAGATCAAGGACTGACTAGACATTGTAATTCATGGTAAAAGAGATCCAGTCACAGTCATACTCAATGTAAATTAATAGCAATGCATGCGAATGACAGCGGTGCTCTCCAACTGGTGCTTTTTAATAAGAGGATGATGACTCAACATAAAAGTAAATAGATAGGCCCTTTGCAGAGGGAAGCAGGGGTTTGCAAAGGTGCCAGAGCTCGAGTTTTGAAACAGAGATAAATAATATTTTGAGTGGCATACTTTCATTGTCAACATAACAACCAAGAGATCTCGATATCTTCCATGCTACACACATTATAGGCGGTTCCCAAACAGAATGGTAAAGTTTATACTCCCCCACCACCAACAAACATCAATCCATGGCTTGTCCGAAACAACAGGTGCCGTCCAACTAACAAAAATCCTGGGGGAGTTTTGTTTGCAATTATTCTGATTTGATTTGAGCATGGGACTGGGCATCCCGGTTACCGGCCATTTTCTCGTGAATGATGAGTGGAGTCCACTCATCGTGAGAATAACCCACCTAGCATGGAAGATACAGACATCCCTAATTGATACATGAGCTATTCGAGCATACAAAACAGAATTTCATTTGAAGGTTTAGAGTTTGGCACATACAAATTTACTTGGAACGGCAGGTAAATACCGCATAGAGGAAGATATGGTGGACTCATATGGAATAACTTTGGGATTTTATGGAAGTGGATGCACAAGCAGTATTCCCGCTTAGTACAAGTGAAGGCTAGAAAGAGACTGGGAAGCAACCAACTAGAGAGCGACAACAGTCATGAACATGCATTAAGATTAATCAACAATGAGTGCAAGCATGAGTAGGATATAAATCACCATGAACATAAATATCGTGGATGCTATGTTGATTTCGTTTCAACTACATGCATGAACATGTGCCAAATCAAGCCACTCAAATCGTTCAAAGGAGGATACCGCCCTATCATACCACATCACAATCATTTTAATAGCATGTTGGCACGCAAGGTAAACCATTATAAACTCCTAGCTAATTAAGCAGGGCATGAGCAAACTATAATCTCTAATTGTCATTGCAAACATTTTTCATTCATAATAGGCTGAATCAGGAACGATGAACTAATCATATTTACAAAAACAAGATAGGTCGAGTTCATACCAGCTTCTCTCATCTCAACCAGTCCATCATATATCGTCATTATTGCCTTTCACTCGCACGACCGAACGGTGTGGATAATAATAATAGTGCACGTGCATTGGACTAAGCTGGAATCTGCAAGCATTTAATACAAGGGAGAAGACAAGGTAATATGGGCTCTTGGTTAAATCAACAATAATGCATATGAGAGCCAGTCAACATTTTCATCGTGGTCTTCTCCTCTCGACCCCCAAAGAAAAGAAAAGAAAAGAAATAAAACTATTTACACGGGAAAGCTCTCAACAAGCAAAAGAAGAACGATAAATCTTTTTGGGTTTTCTTTTAATTACTACTACTACAGGCACGGAAAGTAAACTAGCTAAAAGCTATAACTAATTTTTTTTGGGTTTTCTTAAGGTTTTTCAAACACACAAGAAGAAGGCTTAGAAAACAAAATAAACTAGCATGGATAATACAATGAAAAAGTATGAGCACCGCCAACTGGCATGAGTGTGTGAACATGAATGTAATGTCGGTGAGAAATACGTACTCCCCCAAGCTTAGGCTTTTGGCCTAAGTTGTTCTATGCCCACGGATGGCCTGGCGGATATCCAAAGTCATAGCTGGGGTCGTACTGAGATGCAGCAGCTACTGCCTGACGAGCTGCAGCTTGGAGGCGTGCTGCCTTCGTCCTCCTCTCGTACTTTTTCGTCTCCTCCCTGGTTATAACATATCTCCTTTTTGCCTGAAAGTTAAAGAAAGTAGGAGCAGGCAGGGCTACATGGACAGTGCGCTGTCTGTCAAAGATTAGTCGATACAGGAGGGGCTGTTCATTCCTCTCAAGAAACTGATGGCGAACCATAGCATTATAATCTAGATAAGCAGGAGGTAACTCCATATCATTTTCATGTATGGGTACATCAAGATAATTAGCTACACGAGTTGCATACATTCCACCAAACAAATCTCCACTTGTACCGTTAAGATGCAACCCTCGTGCAACAATGGCCCCCAAGTTATGTTGTTTATCACCTAACATCGCACTCTTGAGGACACTAAGATCTGGAACGCACATGTGACAAGCCTCATCTTTACCATTAATGTGTCTACCTATAAACAGAGCAAAATAATGTATGGAAGGAAAATGAATGCTCCCTATGGTAGCTTGTGTGATTTCTCTAGATTCCCCCACAGTGATACTAGCAAGAAAGTCTTTATATTCAGATTTGCGAGGTTCGCTAACATTGCCCCACTGCGGGAGTTTACAAGCAGTATTAAAATCTTCTAGGTCCATGGTATATGATTTATCATAAAGATCAAATAAAACAGTGTGAGAATTGCGCGAGGATGTAAATTTAAACCTTCTCACAAAGGAATCAGTTAGGTAGTAGTATTGTGGGCACTTATCTGACATGAAGCCCTCAAGATCAGCGTTGCGCACATACGCGTCAAATTCATCCTTGATGCCTACTTGGACCATAAACTCCTCTGACGGCCATTCACAAGGCCGCACTTGAGCTTCCCTCGGTGGTTCATCGTCCGGCTCACGTATCGCGAGCCTTGGTCCTTGCTTCCTTGAGGAACAACCTTGGTACATTTTCCTAAACATTTTTCTTTCTCTGAAAAATTTCTGAAATTTTAGTGACTCAAAATAAAAGTGAACCAAACTCAACAAGATTGATAGAAACTACTCCCACAAGCTTCTAGAGGCTATATCATGCATTAAAACTACTTTGGACCATATAAATTTGACATGCAAGCTCAAGAACAAGGTCACCTTAGCAGCAAAAATTTGCAATAAATAAAGCACTAGAACAAAAACTAATTGGACCATTAGAGGAGTCACATACCGAAGAGCAATCTCCCCAAACAGTTTTGTGAATGGAGCTTTGAGCAAGGATATCGAAAATGGCAGCAAGATGAGCTAGAACACGGGTTTGAGCTATGGGAGGATTTTTTCTGGAGGAAGACGAAGTGAGTAGGTGTTGGAATAAGTGGAGGGGGTCCACGTGGGGCCCACGAGGCAGGGGGCGCGCCCCAGGGAGGTGGGCACGCCCTGTGCCCTCGTGGCCAAATGGTGAGCCCCCCTGGTGTGTTCTCAGTGCCAGAAATTCTTAAATATTCTACAAAAAATCATATTTCATTTTTAGGATGTTTGGAGAACTTTTATTTTTGGGGTATTTTTTATTGCAAGGGTAATTCAGAAAACAGACAGAAAATACGATTTTTGCTTTATTTAATCTAAATAACAAAAAGTAAAAGGAGGGTATAGAGAGTTGTGCTTTCGAACTTCATCCATCTCATGCTCATCAAAAGGAATCCACTAACAAGGTTGATCAAGTCTTGTTAACAAACTCTTTCTGAATCGCATGAAAGCGGAGAATTTTCGAATAACACTAGGTTACCTCAACGGGGATATGCACGTCCCCAACAATAAGAATATCATATTTCTTCTTGATAGTAGGAAGAGGAAATTCAAAACCTCCAATAATAACCGTTGAAGTTTTTCCAATAGAATTGATACTGTGGACTTGAGGTTGTTTCCTCGGAAAATGTACCGTATGCTCATTACCATTAACATGAAAAGTGACATTGCCTTTGTTGCAATCAATAACAGCCCCTGCAGTATTCAAAAAAGGTCTACCAAGGATAATCCACATACTATCGTCCTCGGGAATATCAGGAATAACAAAGTCCGTTAAAATAGTAACGTTTGCAACCACAACAGGCACATCCTCACAAATACTGACAGGTATAGCAGTTGATTTATCGGCCATTTGCAAAGATATTTCAGTAGGTGTCAACTTATTCAAATAAAGTCTATGATATAAAGAGAGAGTCATAACACTAACACCGGCTCCAAGATCACATAAAGCAGTTTTAACATAGTTTCTTTTAATGGAGCATGGTATAGTTGGTACTCCTGGATCTCCTAGTTTCTTAGGTATTCCACCTTTAAAAGTATAATTGGCAAGCATGGTGGAAATTTCAGCTTCCGATATCTTTCTTTTATTTGTAACAATATCTTTCATATACTTAGCATAAGGATTCATTTTAAGCATATCAGTCAAACGCATATGCAAAAAGATAGGTCTAATCATTTCAGCAAAGCGCTCAAAATCCTCATCATCCTTTTTCTTGGATGGTTTAGGAGGAAAAGGCATGGGTTTATGAACCCATGGTTCTCTTTCTTTACCGTGCTTCCTAGCAACAAAGTCTCTCTTATCATAACGTTGATTCTTTGATTGTGGGTTATCAAGATCAACAGCAGGTTCAATCTCTACATCATTGCTATTGCTAGGTTGAGCATCAACATGAACATCATCATTAACATTATTACTAGGTTCATGTTCAGTACCAGATTGTGTTTCAGCATCAAAAATAGAAATATCATTGGGATTCTCAGGTGTGTCAACAACAGTTTCACTAGAAGCATGCAAAGTCCTATCATTTTTCTTTTTCTTCTTCTTAGAAGGACTAGGTGCATCAGCATTAGTTCTCTGAGAATCTTGCTCAATTCTCTTAGGGTGGCCCTCAGGATACAAAGGTTCCAGCTGAGTCATTCTACCCCCTCTAGTCACAACTCTAACAACATTATCATTTTTCTTATTATTTAATTCATTGAGCAAATCATCTTGGGCTTTAAGCACTTGTTCAACCTGAGTGGTAACCATAGAAGCATGTTTACTAATAAGTTTAAGGTCACCTTTAACTCTAGACATATAATCACTCAAGTGTTCAACCATATAAGCATTACATTTCAATTGTCTACCAACATAATCATTGAAGTTTTCTTGCTTAACAATAAAATTATCAAACTCATCCAAGCATTGGCTAGCAGACTTATTACGATGAATATCACCTTCATCAAATCTATAGAGAGAATTTACCTTTACTACCTGTGTCGGGTTATCAAGACCATGTATTTCTTCAATAGGTGGTAAATTCTTAACATCTTCAGCTTTAATACCCTTTTCTTTCATAGATTTCTTTGCCTCTTGCATATCTTCAGGACTGAGAAATAGAATACCCCTTTTCTTCGGTGTTGGCTTAGGAATTGGTTCAGGAAGTGTCCAATCATTATCATTACTCAATATATTATTCAATAGCAATTGAGCTTGCTCAACAGTTCTTTCCCTGAAAACACAACCAACACAACTATCCAGGTGGTCTCTGGAAGCATCGGTTAGTCCATTATAAAAGATATCAAGTATTTCATTTTTCTTGAGAGGATGATCAGGCAAAGCATTAAGTAATCGGAGAAGCCCCCCAAGCTTGTGGGAGACTCTCTTCTTCAATTTGCACAAAATTATGTATTTCCCTTAAGGCAGCTTGTTTCTTATGAGCGGGGAAATATTTAGCAGAGAAGTAATAAATCATATCCTGGGGACTACGCACACAACCAGGAGCAAGAGAATTAAACCATGTTTTAGCATCACCCTTTAATGAGAACGGAAATAACTTAAGGATATAGTAGTAAAGAATTTTTTCCCCATGAGTGAATAGGGTGGCTATTTCATTCAATTTAGTAAGATGTGCCACAACAGTTTCAGATTCATAGCCATAAAAAGGATCAGATTCAACCAAAGTAATTAACTCAGGATCGACAGAGAAATCATAATCCTTATCAGAAATACATATAGGTGAAGTAGCAAAAGCAGGGTCATATTTCATTCTAGCATTCAAAGACTTTTCTTTCATCTTAGCTAACAGTTTCTTAAGATCATATCTATCTTTGCAAGCGAAAAGGTCTCTAGCAGTTTCTTCATCCATAACATAACCCTTAGACACATCAGGCAATTCATATCTAGGGGGAGAATCTTCATCATCACTTTCATCAATATTATCAGTTTCAATAATTTAATTCTCTCTAACCCTAGCAAGTTGTTCATCAAGAAATTCACCTAATGGCATAGTATTATCAAGCATAGAAGTAGTCTCATCATAAGTATCATGCATAGCAGAAGTGGCATCATCAATAACATGCGACATATCAGAATCAATAGCAGGAGTAGGTGTCGCAAGTTTACTCAAAACAGAAGGAGAATCAAGTGCAGATCTAGATGGCAATTCCTTACCTCCCCTCGTAGTTGAGGGAAAAATCTTAGTTCTTTCGTATTTCAAGTTCCTCATAGTGATCAGCAGATATGAATCCCAAGTGACTCAAAGAATAGAGCTATGCTCCCCGGCAACGGTGCCAGAAAATAGTCTTGATAACCCACAAGTATAGGGGATCGCAACAGTTTTCGAGGATAAAGTATTCAACCCAAATTTATTGATTCGACACAAGGGGAGCCAAAGAATATTCTCAAGTATTAGCAGCTGAGTTGTCAATTCAACCACACCTGAAAGACTTAATATCTGTAGCAAAGTGTTGAAGGAAATATGCCCTAGAGGCAATAATAAAGTTATTATTTATTTCCTTATATCATGATAAATGCTTATTATTCATGCTAGAATTGTATTAACCGGAAACATGATACATGTGTGAATACATAGACAAACATAGTGTCACTAGTATGCCTCTACTTGACTAGCTCGTTAATCGAAGGTGGTTGAGTTTCCTAGCCATGGACATGAGTTGTCATTTGATTAACGGGATCACATCATTAGGAGAATGATGTGATTGACTTGACCCATTCCGTTAGCTTAGCACTTGATCATTTAGTATGTTGCTATTGCTTTCTTCATGACTTATGCATGTTCCTATGACTATGAGATTATGCAACTCCTGTTTACCAGAGGAACACTTTGTGTGCTACCAAACGTCACAACGTAACTTGGTGATTATAAAGGTGCTCTACAGGTGTCTCCGAAGGTACTTGTTGAGTTGGCGTATTTCGAGATTAGGATTTGTCACTCCGATTGTCGGAGAGGTATCTCTGGGCCCTCTCGGTAATGCACATCACTATAAGCCTCGCAAGCATTGTAACTAATGAGTTAGTTGTGGGATGATGTATTACGGAACGTGTAAAGAGACTTGCCGGTAACGAGATTGCACTAGGTATTGAGATACCGACGATCGAATCTCGGGCAAGTAACATACCGATGAAAAAGGGAACAACGTATGTTGTTATGCGGTTTGACCGATAAAGATCTTTGTAGAATATGTGGGAGCCAATATGAGCATCCAGGTTCCGCTATTGGTTATTGACCGGAGACGTGTCTCGGTCATGTCTACATAGTTCTCGAACCCGTAGGGTCCGCACGCTTAAAGTTTGGTGACGATCGGTATTATGAGTTTTTGTGTTTTGATGTACCGAAGGTAGTTCGGAGTCCCGGATATGATCACGGACATGACGAGGAGTCTCAAAATGGTCGAGACATAAAGATCGATATATTGGACAACTATATTCGGACACCGGAAGTGTTCCGAGTGGTTTCGGAGAAAAACCGGAGTACCGGGGGGTTACCGGAACCCCCCGGGGAGTTAATTGGGCCTCATGGGCCTTAGTGGAAGAAGAGGAGGGGCGGCCAGGGCAGCCGCGTGCCCTCTCCCCCTCTAGTCCGAATTGGACAAGGAGGGAGGGGCGCCCCCCCCTTTTCCTTCTCCTCCTCTCTCCCTTCCTTCTCTCTCCTACTCCAACAAGGAAAAGGAGGAGTCCTACTCCCGGTGGGAGTAGGACTCCCCCATTGGCGCGCCCTCCTCCTGGCCGGCCGCCTCCCCCCTTGCTCCTTTATATACGGGGGCAGGGGGCACCTCTAGACACACAAGTTGATCTGTTGATCTATTCCAGCCATGTGCGGTGCCCCCCTCCACCATATTCCACCTCGGTCATATCATAGCGGTGCTTAGGCGAAGCCCTGCGTCGGTAGCAACATCATCACCGTCATCACGCCTTCATGCTGATGGAACTCTCCCGTGAAGCTCTGCTGGATCGGAGTTCGCGGGACGTCATCGAGCTGAACGTGTGCTGAACTCGGAGGTGCCGTACGTTCGGTACTTGGATCGGTCGGATCGTGAAGATGTACGACTACATCAACCGTGTTGTGCTAACGCTTCCGCTTTCGGTCTACGAGGGTACGTGGACAACACTCTCCCCTCTCGTTGCTATGCATCACCATGATCCTGCGTGTGCGTAGGAATTTTTTTGAAATTACTACGTTCCCCAACAATGGCATCCGAGCCAGGTTTTATGCGTAGATGTTATATGCATGAGTAGAACACAAGTGAGTTGTGGGCGATACAAGTCATACTGCTTACCAGCATGTCATACTTTGGTTCGGCGGTATTGTTGGATGAAGCGGCCCGGACCGACATTACGCGTACGCTTACGCGAGACTGGTTCTACCGACGTGCTTTGCACACAGGTGGCTGGCGGGTGTCAGTTTCTCCAACTTTAGTTGAACCGAGTGTGGCTACGCCCGGTCCTTGAGAAGGTTAAAACAGCACTAACTTGACGAACTATCGTTGTGGTTTTGATGCGTAGGTAAGAACGGTTCTTGCTCAGCCCGTAGCAGCCACGTAAAACTTGCAACAACAAAGTAGAGGACGTCTAACTTGTTTTTGCAGGGCATGTTGTGATGTGATATGGTCAAGGCATGATGCTATATTTTATTGTATGAGATGATCATGTTTTCTAACCGAGTTATCGGCAACTGGCAGGAGCCATATGGTTGTCGCTTTATTGTATGCAATGCAATCGCCCTGTAATTGCTTTACTTTATCACTGAGTGGTAGCGATAGTCGTAGAAGCAATAGTTGGCGAGACGACAACGATGCTACGCTGGAGATCAAGGTGTCGCGCTGGTGACGATGGTGATCATGACGGTGCTTCGGAGATGGAGATGACAAGCACAAGATGATGATGGCCATATCATATCACTTATGTTGATTGCATGTGATGTTTATCCTTTATGCATCTTATTTTGCTTTGATTGACGGTAGCATTATAAGATGATCTCTCACTAAATTTCAAGATAAAAGTGTTCTCCCTGAGTATGCACCATTGCCAAAGTTCATCGTGCCGAGACACCACGTGATGATCGGGTGTGATAAGCTCTACGTTCATCTACAACGGGTGCAAGCCAGTTTTGCACACGCAGAATACTCGGGTTAAACTTGACGAGCCTAGCATATGCAGATATGGCCTCGGAACACTGAGACCGAAAGGTCGAGCGTGAATCATATAGTAGATATGATCAACATAGTGATGTTCACCATTGAAAACTACTCCATCTCACGTGATGATCAGACATGGTTTAGTTGATTTGGATCACGTGATCACTTAGATGATTAGAGGGATGTCTATCTAAGTGGGAGTTCTTAAGTAATATGATTAATTGAACTTTAATTTATCATGAACTTAGTACCTGATAGTATTTTTCTTGTCTATGCTGATTGTAGATAGATGGCCCGTGCTGTTGTTCCATTGAATTTTAATGCGTTCCTTGAGAAAGCAAAGTTGAAAGATGATGGTAGCAATTACACGGACTGGGTTCGTAACTTGAGGATTATCCTCATTGCTGCACAGAAGAATTATGTCCTAGAAGCACCGCTGGGTGCCAGGCCTGCTGCAGATGCAACTGACGACGTTAAGAACGTCTGGGAGAGCAAAGCTGATGACTACTCGATAGTTCAGTGTGCCATGCTTTACGTCTTAGAACCGGGACTTCAACGACGTTTTGAACGTCATGGAGCATATGAGATGTTCCAGGAGTTGAAGTTAATATTTCAAGCAAATGCCCGGATTGAGAGATATGAAGTCTCCAATAAGTTCTACAGCTACAAGATGGAGGAGAATAGTTCTGTCAGTGAACATATACTCAAAATGTCTGGGTATAACAATCACTTGATTCAACTGGGAGTTAATCTTCCTGATGATAGTGTCGTTGACAGAATTCTTCAATCACTGCCACCAAGCTACAAGAGCTTCGTGATGAACTATAATATGCAAGGGATGGATAAGACAATTCCCGAGCTCTTCGCAATGCTAAAGGCTGCGGAGGTAGAAATCAAGAAGGAGCATCAAGTGTTGATGGTCAACAAGACCACCAGTTTCAAGAAAAAGGGCAAAGGGAAGAAGAAGGGGAACTTCAAGAAGAACGGCAAACAAGTTACTGCTCAAGAGAAGAAACCCAAATCTGGACCTAAGCCTGAGACTGAGTGCTTCTACTGCAAGCAGACTGGTCACTGGAAGCAGAACTGCCCCAAGTATTTGGCGGATAAGAAGGATGGCAAGGTGAACAAAGGTATATGTGATATACATGTTATTGATGTGTACCTTACTAGAGCTCCCAGTAGCACCTGGGTATTTGATACTGGTTCTGTTGCTAATATTTGCAACTCGAAACAGGGACTACAGATTAAGCGAAGACTGGCTAAGGACGAGGTGACGATGCGCGTAGGAAATGGTTCCAAAGTCGATGTGATCGCCGTCGGCACGCTACCTCTACATCTACCTTCGGGATTAGTTTTAGACCTAAATTATTGTTATTTGGTGCCAGCGTTGAGCATGAACATTATATCTAGATCTTGTTTGATGCGAGATGGTTATTCATTTAAATCTGAGAATAATGGTTGTTCTATTTATATGAGTAATATCTTTTATGGTCATGCACCCTTGAAGAGTGGTCTATTTTTGTTAAATCTCGATAGTAGTGATACACATATTCATAATGTTGAAGCCAAAAGATGCAGAGTTGATAATGATAGTGCAACTTATTTGTGGCACTGCCGTTTGGGTCATATTGGTGTAAAGCGCATGAAGAAACTCCATACTGATGAACTTTTGGAATCACTTGATTATGAATCACTTGGTACTTGCAATCCATGCCTGATGGGTAAGATGACTAAAACGCCGTTCTCCGGAACAATGGAGCGAGCAACAGATTTGTTGGAAATCATACATACTGATGTATGTGGACCGATGAATATTGAGGCTCACGACGGGTATCATTATTTTCTCACCTTCACAGATGATTTGAGCAGATATGGGTATATCTACTTAATGAAACATAAGTCTGAAACATTTGAAAAGTTCAAAGAATTTCAGAGTGAAGTGGAAAATCATCGTAACAAGAAAATAAAGTTTCTACGATCAGATCGTGGAGGAGAATATTTGAGTTACGAGTTTGGTCTACATTTGAAACAATGTGGAATAGTTTCGCAACTCACGCCACCCGGAACACCACAACGTAATGGTGTGTCCGAACGTCGTAATCGTACTTTACTAGATATGGTGCGATCTATGATGTCTCTTACTGATTTACCGCTATCGTTTTGGGTTTATGCTTTAGAGACGGCTGCATTCACGTTAAATAGGGCACCATCTAAATCTGTTGAGACGACGCCTTATGAACTGTGGTTTGGAAAGAAACCAAAGTTGTCGTTTCTTAAAGTTTGGGGCTGCGATGCTTATGTGAAAGAGCTTCAACCTGATAAGCTTGAACCCAAATTGGAGAAATGTGTCTTCATAGGATACCCAAAGGAAACTGTTGGGTACACCTTCTATCACAGATCCGAAGGCAAGACATTCGTTGCTAAGAATGGATCCTTTCTAGAGAAGGAGTTTCTCTCGAAAGAAGTGAGTTGGAGGAAAGTAGAACTTGATGAGGTAACTGTACCTGCTCCCTTATTGGAAAGTAGTTCATCATAGAAACCGGTTCCTGTGACACCTACACCAATTAGTGAGGAAGCTAATGATATTGATCATGAAACTTCAGATCAAGTTACTACTGACCCTCGTAGGTCAACCAGAGTAAGATCCGCACCAGATAGGTACGGTAATCCTATTCTGGAGGTCATGTTACTTGACCAAGGCGAACCTACGAACTAAGCGATGGTGAGCCCAGATTCCGCAAAATGGCTTGAGGCCATGAAATCTGAGATGGGATCCATGTGTTGGAAATATCCCCTAGAGGCAATAATAAATTGGTTATTTTTATATTTCCTTGTTCATGATAATCGTTTATTATCCATGCTAGAATTGTATTGATAGGAAACTCAGATACATGTGTGGATACATAGACAACACCATGTCCCTAGTAAGCCTCTAGTTGACTAGCTCGTTGATCAATAGATGGTTACGGTTTCCTGACCATGGACATTGGATATCGTTGATAACGGGATCACATCATTAGGAGAATGATGTGATGGACAAGACCCAATCCTAAGCCTAGCACAAGATCGTGTAGTTCGTTTGCTAAGAGCTTTTCTAATGTCAAGTATCATTTCCTTAGACCATGAGATTGTGCAACTCCTGGATACCGTAGGAATGCTTTGGGTGTACCAAACGTCACAACGTAACTGGGTGGCTATAAAGGTGCACTACAGGTATCTCCGAAAGTGTCTGTTGGGTTGGCACGAATCGAGACTGGGATTTGTCACTCCGTGTAAACGGAGAGGTATCTCTGGGCCCACTTGGTAGGACATCATCATAATGTGCACAATGTGACCAAGGAGTTGATCACGGGATGATGTGTTACGGAACAAGTAAAGAGACTTGCCGGTAATGAGATTGAACAAGGTATCGGGATACCGACGATCGAATCTTGGGCAAGTAACATACCGATAGACAAAGGGAATTGTATACGGGATTGATTGAATCCCCGACATCGTGGTTCATCCAATGAGATCATCGTGGAACATGTGGGAGCCAACATGGGTATCCAGATCCCGCTGTTGGTTATTGACCGGAGAACGTCTCGGTCATGTCTGCATGGTTCCCGAACCCGTAGGGTCTACACACTTAAGGTTCGATGACGCTAGGGTTATAGGGAATAGATATACGTGGTTACCGAATGTTTTTCGGAGTCCCGGATGAGATCCCGGACGTCACGAGGAGTTCCGGAATGGTCCGGAGGTAAAGATTTATATATGGGAAGTCCTGTTTTGGTCACCGGAAAAGTTTCGGGTGCTATCGGTAACGTACCGGGACCACTGGGAGGGTCCCGGGGGTCCACCAGGTGGGGCCACCGGCCCCAGAGGGCTGCGTGGGCCAAGTGTGGGAAGGGACCAGCCCCTAGGTGGGCTGGTGCGCCTCCCACAAGGGGCCCAAGGCGCAGGGAAGGGGGAAAGGGGGAAACCCTAGGCTCAGATGGGCCTAAGGCCCACCTAGTGGTGCGCCCCCCTCTCTCCCCCCTCTGGTCGCCCCCCTAGATGGATCTAGGGCTGGTCGCACCCCTTGGGGGGTAAACCCTAGATGGGGGCGCAGCCCCTCCCCCTCCCCTATATATAGTGGGGGTTTTGGGGCTGCCACAGACATGAGACTTCCTCTCTCTTGGCGCAGCCCTACCCCTCTCCCTCCTCGTCTCTTGCAGTGCTTGGCGAAGCCCTGCTGGAGTGCCACGCTCCTCCATCACCACCATGCCGTTGTGCTGCTGCTGGACGGAGTCTTCCCCAACCTCTCCCTCTCTCCTTGCTGGATCAAGGCGTGGGAGACGTCACCGGGCTGCACGTGTGTTGAACGCGGAGGCGCCGTGGTTCGGCGCTTAGATCGGAATCAACCGCGATCTGAATCGCTACGAGTACGACTCCTTCATCCGCGTTCTTGCAATGCTTCCGCATCGCGATCTACAATGGTATGTCTATGCGTAGAAAATTTTGAATTTCTGCTACGTTCCCCAACAGTGGCATCATGAGCTAGGTCTATGCGTAGTTTCTATGCACGAGTAGAACACAAAGTAGTTGTGGGCGTCGATTTTGTCAATTTACTTGCCGTTACTAGTCTTATCTTGATTCGGCGGCATCGTGGGATGAAGCGGCCCGGACCGACCTTACACGTACACTTACGTGAGACAGGTTCCACCGACTGACATGCACTAGTTGCATAAGGTGGCTAGCGGGTGTCTGTCTCTCCCACTTTAGTCGGATCGGATTCGATGAAAAGGGTCCTTATGAAGGGTAAATAGAAATTGGCATATCACGTTGTGGCTTTTGCGTAGGTAAGAAACGTTCTTGCTAGAATCCCATAGCAGCCACGTAAAACATGCAACAACAATTAGAGGACGTCTAACTTGTTTTTGCAGGGTATGCTTGTTGGGAATCGTAGCATAATTTTAAAATTTTCCTACGTTCACCAAGATGCATCTATGGAGTCTACTAGCAACGAGGGGAAAGGAGTGCATCTACATACCCTTGTAGATCGCGAGCGGAAGCGTTCCAATGAACGTGGATGACGGAGTCGTACTCGCCGTGATCCAAATCACCGATGACCGAGTGCCGAACGGACGGCACCTCCGCGTTCAACACACGTACGGTGCAGCGACGTCTCCTCCTTCTTGATCCAGCAAGGGGGAAGGAGAGGTTGATGGAGATCCAGCAGCACGACGGCGTGGTGGTGGATGTAGCGGTTCTCCGGCAGGGCTTCGCCGAGCTTCTGCGAGAGAGAGAGAGAGGTGTTGCAGGGGAGGAGGGAGGCGCCCAAGGCTGTAGGTTGCTGCCCTCCCTCCCCCCTTTATATAGCCCCCCTGGGGGGGCGCCGGCCCTGGGAGATGGGATCTCCAAGGGGGGCGGCGGCCAAAGGGGGGAAGGGGTTGCCTTGCCCCCCCAAGGCAAGGGGGAAGCTCCCCCCCTAGGGTTCCCAACCCTAGGCGCTAGGGGGGAGGCCCAAGGGGGGGCGGCCCAGCCCACTAAGGGCTGGTTCCCTTCCACTTTCAGCCCACGGGGCCCTCCGGGATAGGTGGCCCCACCCGGTGGACCCCCGGGAACCTTCCGGTGGTCCCGGTACAATACCGGTAACCCCCGAAACTTTCCCGGTGGCCGAAACTGGACTTCCTATATATAATTCTTCACCTCCGGACCATTCCGGAACCTCTCGTGACGTCCGGGATCTCATCCGGGACTCCGAACAACTTTTGGGTTTCCGCATACATATATCTCTACAACCCTAGCGTCACCGAACCTTAAGTGTGTAGACCCTACGGGTTCGGGAGACATGCAGACATGACCGAGACGCCTCTCCGGTCAATAACCAACAGCGGGATCTGGATACCCATGTTGGCTCCCACATGTTCCACGATGATCTCATCGGATGAACCACGGTGTCGAGGATTCAATCAATCCCGTATGCAATTCCCTTTGTCAATCGGTATGTTACTTGCCCGAGATTCGATCGTCGGTATCCCAATACCTTGTTCAATCTCGTTACCGGCAAGTCTCTTTACTCGTACCGCAATGCATGATCCCGTGACTAACGCCTTAGTCACATTGAGCTCATTATGATGATGCATTACCGAGTGGGCCCAGAGATAGCTCTCCGTCACACGGAGTGACAAATCCCAGTCTCGATCCGTGCCAACCCAACAAACACTTTCGGAGATACCCGTAATGCACCTTTATAGTCACCCAGTTACGTTGTGACGTTTGGCACACCCAAAGCACTCCTACGGTATCCGGGAGTTGCACGATCTCATGGTCTAAGGAAAAGATACTTGACATTGGAAAAGCTCTAGCAAACGAAACTACACGATCTTTTATGCTATGCTTAGGATTGGGTCTTGTCCATCACATCATTCTCCTAATGATGTGATCCCGTTATCAATGACATCCAATGTCCATAGTCAGGAAACCATGACTATCTGTTGATCAACGAGCTAGTCAACTAGAGGCTTACTAGGGACACGTTGTGGTCTATGTATTCACACATGTATTACGATTTCCGGACAATACAATTATAGCATGAATAATGGACGATTATCATGAACAAACAAATATAATAATAACCTTTTATTATTGCCTCTAGGGCATATTTCCAACAGTCTCCCACTTGCACTAGAGTCAATAATCTAGTTACATTGTGATGAATCGAACACCCATTGCGTCCTGGTGTTGATCATGTTTTGCCCTAGGGAGAGGTTTAGTCAACGGATCTGCTACATTCAGGTCCGTGTGTACTTTACAAATATCTATGTCTCCATTTTGAACACTTTCACGAATGGAGTTGAAGCGACGCTTGATATGCCTGGTCTTCCTGTGAAACCTGGGCTCCTTCGCAAGGGCAATAGCTCCAGTGTTGTCACAGAAGAGAGTCATTGGGCCCGACGCATTGGGAATCACCCCTAGGTCGGTAATGAACTACTTCATCCAGACTGCTTCCTGTGCTGCCTCCGAGGCTGCCATGTACTCCGCTTCACATGTAGATCCCGCCACGACGCTTTGCTTGCAACTGCACCAGCTTACTGCTCCTCCATTCAAAATATACACGTATCCAGTCTGTGACTTCGAGTCATCCAGATCTGTGTCGAAGCTAGCGTCGACGTAACCCCTTACGACGAGCTCTTCGTCACCTCCATAAACGAGAAACATATCCTTAGTCCTCTTCAGGTACTTCAGGATATTCTTGACCGCTGTCCAGTGTTCCTTGCCGGGATTACTTTGGTACCTTCCTACCAAACTTACGGCAAGGTTTACATCAGGTCTGGTACACAGCATGGCATACATAATAGACCCTATGGCCGAGGCATAGGGGATGACACTCATCTCTTCTATATCTTCTGCCGTGGTCGGGCATTGAGCCGTGCTCAATTGCACACCTTGCAATACAGGCAAGAACCCCTTCTTGGACTGATCCATACTGAACTTCTTCAATATCTTGTCAAGGTATGTACTCTGTGAAAGACCAATGAGGCGTCTTGATCTATCTCTATAGATCTTGATGCCTAATATATAAGCAGCTTCTCCAAGGTCCTTCATTGAAAAACACTTATTCAAATAGGCCTTTATACTTTCCAAGAATTCTATATCATTTCGCATCAATAGTATGTCATCCACATATAATATGAGAAATGCTACAGAGCTCCCACTCACTTTCTTGTAAACACAGGCTTCTCCATAAGTCTGTGTAAACCCAAACGCTTTGATCATCTCATCAAAACGAATGTTCCAACTCCGAGATGCTTGCACCAGCCCATAGATTGAGCGCTGGAGCTTGCACACTTTGTTAGCATTCTTAGGATCGACAAAACCTTCCGGCTGCATCATATACAACTCTTCCTTAAGGAAGCCGTTAAGGAATGCCGTTTTGACGTCCATCTGCCATATCTCATAATCATAGTATGCGGCAATTGCTAACATGATTCGGATGGACTTCAGCTTCGCTACGGGTGAGAAAGTCTCATCGTAGTCAACCCCTTGAACTTGTCGATAACCCTTAGCGACAAGTCGAGCTTTGTAGATGGTCACATTACCATCCGCGTCCGTCTTCTTCTTAAAGATCCATTTGTTTTCTATGGCTCGTCGATCATCGGGCAAGTCAGTCAAAGTCCATACTTCATTTTCATACATGGATCCTATCTCGGATTTCATGGCTTCTAGCCATTTGTCGGAATCCGGGCCCGCCATCGCTTCTTCATAGTTCGAAGGTTCACCGTTGTCTAACAACATGATTTCTAGGACAGGGTTGCCGTACCACTCTGGTGCGGAACGTGTCCTTGTGGACCTACGAGGTTCAGTAGTAACTTGATCCGAAGCTTCATGATCATCATCATTAACTTCCTCTCCTGTAGGTGTAGGCACCACAGGAACATCTTCCCGCGCTGCGCTACTTTCCGGTTCGGAAGGGGTGACTATCACCTCATCAAGTTCCACTTTCCTCCCACTCAATTCTTTCGAGAGAAACTCCTTCTCTAGAAAGGACCCGTTCTTGGCAACGAAGATCTTGCCTTCGGATCTGAGGTAGAAGGTATACCCAATAGTTTCCTTGGGGTATCCTATGAAGACACATTTTTCCGACTTGGGTTCGAGCTTTTCAGGTTGAAGTTTCTTGACATAAGCATCGCATCCCCAAACTTTTAGAAACGACAGCTTAGGTTTCTTTCCAAACCATAATTCATACGGTGTCGTCTCAACGGATTTTGACGGTGCCCTATTTAAAGTGAATGCGGCAGTCTCTAAAGCATAGCCCCAAAATGAGAGCGGTAAATCGGTAAGAGACATCATAGATCGCACCATATCCAATAGAGTGCGATTACGACGTTCAGACACACCGTTTCTCTGAGGTGTTCCAGGCGGCGTGAGTTGTGAAACTATTTCACATTTCCTTAAGTGTGTACCAAATTCGTGACTTAAATATTCTCCACCACGATCTGATCGTAAGAATTTTATTTTTCTGTCACGTTGATTCTCAACTTCACTCTGAAATTCCTTGAACTTTTCAAAGGTTTCAGACTTGTGTTTCATTAGGTAGACATACCCATATCTACTTAAGTCATCAGTGAGAGTGAGAACATAACGATATCCTCCGCGAGCCTCAACACTCATTGGACCGCACACATCGGTATGTATGATTTCCAATAAGTTGGTCGCTCGCTCCATTGTTCCGGAGAACGGAGTCTTGGTCATCTTACCCATGAGGCATGGTTCGCACGTGTCAAATGATTCGTAATCAAGAGACTCCAAAAGTCCATCTGCATGGAGCTTCTTCATGCGCTTGACACCAATGTGACCAAGGCGGCAGTGCCACAAGTATGTGGGACTATCGTTATCAACTTTACATCTTTTGGTGTTCACACTATGAACATGTGTAACATCACGTTCGAGATTCATCAAAAATAAACCATTGACCAGCGGGGCATGACCATAAAACATATCTCTCAAATAAATAGAACAACCATTATTCTCGGATTTAAATGAGTAGCCATCTCGAATTAAACGAGATCCAGATACAATGTTCATGCTCAAAGCTGGCACTAAATAACAATTATTGAGGTTTAAAACTAATCCCGTAGGTAGATGCAGAGGTAGCGTGCCGACGGCGATCACATCGACCTTGGAACCATTCCCGACGTGCACCGTCACCTCGTCCTTCGCCAGTCTCCGTTTAGTCCGTAGTTCCTGTTTTGAGTTACAAATATGAGCAACCGCACCGGTATCAAATACCCAGGAGCTACTACGAGTACTGGTAAGGTACATATCAATTACATGTATATCACATATACCTTTGGTGTTGCCGGCCTTCTTCTTGTCCGCTAAGTATTTGGGGCAGTTCCGCTTCCAGTGACCACTTCCCTTGCAATAAAAGCACTCAGTCTCGGGCTTGGGTCCATTCTTCGACTTCTTCCCAGTAACTGGCTTACCGGGCGCGGCAACTCCCTTGCCGTCCTTCTTGAAGTTCTTCTTACCCTTGCCCTTCTTGAACTTAGTGGTTTTATTCACCATCAACACTTGATGTTCTTTTCTGATCTCCCCTTCCACTGATTTCAGCATTGAATATACCTCAGGAATGGTCTTTTCCATCCCCTGCATATTGTAGTTCATCACAAAGCTCTTGTAGCTTGGTGGAAGCGACTGGAGGATTCTGTCAATGACCGCGTCATCCGGGAGATTAACTCCCAGCTGGGATAAGCGGTTGTGTAACCCAGACATTCTGAGTATATGCTCACTAACAGAACTATTCTCCTCCATTTTACAGCTGAAGAACTTGTCGGAGACATCATATCTCTCGACCCGGGCATGAGCTTGAAAAACCAGTTTCAGCTCCTCGAACATCTCATATGCTCCATGTTTCTCAAAACGCTTTTGGAGACCCGGTTCTAAGCTGTAAAGCATGCCGCACTGAACGAGGGAGTAATCATCAGCACGTGATTGCCAAGCGTTCATAACGTCTTGGTTCTCAAGGATTGGTGCTTCACCTAGCGGTGCTTCTAAGACATAATCTTTCTTGGCTACTATGAGGATGATCCTCAGGTTCCGGACCCAGTCCGTATAGTTGCTGCCATCATCTTTCAGCTTGGTTTTCTCTAGGAACGCGTTGAAATTGAGGACAACGTTGGCCATTTGATCTACAAGACATAGTGTAAAGAATTTAGACTAAGTTCATCTAATCAAATTATTTAATGAACTCCCACTCAGATAGACATCCCTCTAGTCATCTAAGTGAAACATGATCCGAGTTTAACTAGGCCGTGTCCGATCATCACGTGAGACGGACTAGTCAAGATCGGTGAACATCTCCATGTTGATCGTATCTTCTATACGACTCATGCTCGACCTTTCGGTCCTCCGTGTTCCGAGGCCATGTCTGTACATGCTAGGCTCGTCAAGTCAACCTAAGTGTATTGCGTGTGTTCCGAGGCCATGTCTGTACATGCTAGGCTCGTCAACACCCGTTGCATTCGAACGTTAGAATCTATCACACCCGATCATCACGTGGTGCTTCGAAACAACGAACCTTCGCAACGGTGCACAGTTAGGGTGAACACTTTCTTGAAATTATTATAAGGGATCATCTTACTTACTACCGTCGTTCTAAGCAAATAAGATGCAAAAAACATGATAAACATCACATGCAATCAAATAGTGACATGATATGGCCAATATCATTATGCTCCTTTGATCTCCATCTTCGGGGCACCATGATCATCTTTGTCACCGCCATGACACCATGATCTCCATCATCATGATCTCCATCATTGTGTCTTCATGAAGTCGTCACGCCAACGATTACTTCTACTTCTATGGCTAACGCGTTTAGCAACAAAGTAAAGTAAATTACATGGCGTTATTCAATGACACGCAGGTCATTCAAAATAATAAAGACAACTCCTATGGCTCCTGCCGGTTGTCATACTCATCGACATGCAAGTCGTGATTCCTATTACAAGAATATGATCAATCTCATACATCACATATATCATTCATCACATCTTTTGGCCATATCACATCACATAGCACTTGCTGCAAAAACAAGTTAGACGTCCTCTAATTGTTGTTGAAAGTTTTTACGTGGTTTGTAGGTTTCTAGCAAGAACGTTTTCTTACCTACGTATGACCACAACGTGATTTGCCAATTTATATTTACCCTTCATAAGGACCCTTTTCATCGAATCCGTTTCGACTAAAGTAGGAGAGACAGACACCCGCTAGCCACCTTATGCAACTAGTGCATGTCAGTCGGTGGAACCTGTCTCACGTAAGCGTACGTGTAAGGTCGGTCCGGGCCGCTTCATCCTACAATGCCGCCGAAACAAGAAACGACTAGTAGCGGCAAGAAGAATTGGCAAACTCAACGCCCACAACTGCTTTGTGTTCTACTCGTGCATAGTAACTACGCATAGGCCTGGCTCTGATGCCACTGTTGGGAATCGTAGCATAATTTTAAAATTTTCCTACGTTCACCAAGATGCATCTATGGAGTCTACTAGCAACGAGGGGAAAGGAGTGCATCTACATACCCTTGTAGATCGCGAGCGGAAGCGTTCCAATGAACGTGGATGACGGAGTCGTACTCGCCGTGATCCAAATCACCGATGACCGAGTGCCGAACGGACGGCACCTCCGCGTTCAACACACGTACGGTGCAGCGACGTCTCCTCCTTCTTGATCCAGCAAGGGGGAAGGAGAGGTTGATGGAGATCCAGCAGCACGACGGCGTGGTGGTGGATGTAGCGGTTCTCCGGCAGGGCTTCGCCGAGCTTCTGCGAGAGAGAGAGAGAGGTGTTGCAGGGGAGGAGGGAGGCGCCCAAGGCTGTAGGTTGCTGCCCTCCCTCCCCCCCTTTATATAGCCCCCCTGGGGGGGCGCCGGCCCTGGGAGATGGGATCTCCAAGGGGGGCGGCGGCCAAAGGGGGGAAGGGGTTGCCTTGCCCCCCAAGGCAAGGGGGAAGCTCCCCCTAGGGTTCCCAACCCTAGGCACATGGGGGGAGGCCCAAGGGGGGGGCGCCCCAGCCCACTAAGGGCTGGTTCCCTTCCACTTTCAGCCCACGGGGCCCTCCGGGATAGGTGGCCCCACCCGGTGGACCCCCGGGACCCTTCCGGTGGTCCCGGTACAATACCGGTAACCCCCGAAACTTTCCCGGTGGCCGAAACTGGACTTCCTATATATAATTCTTCACCTCCGGACCATTCCGGAACCTCTCTTGACGTCCGGGATCTCATCCGGGACTCCGAACAACTTTCGGGTTTCCGCATACATATATCTCTACAACCCTAGCGTCACCGAACCTTAAGTGTGTAGACCCTACGGGTTCGGGAGACATGCAGACATGACCGAGACGCCTCTCCGGTCAATAACCAACAGCGGGATCTGGATACCCATGTTGGCTCCCACATGTTCCACGATGATCTCATCGGATGAACCACGGTGTCGAGGATTCAATCAATCCCGTATGCAATTCCCTTTGTCAATCGGTATGTTACTTGCCCGAGATTCGATCGTCGGTATCCCAATACCTTGTTCAATCTCGTTACCGGCAAGTCTCTTTACTCGTACCGCAATGCATGATCCCGTGACTAACGCCTTAGTCACATTGAGCTCATTATGTTGATGCATTACCGAGTGGGCCCAGAGATACCTCTCCGTCACACGGAGTGACAAATCCCAGTCTCGATCCGTGCCAACCCAACAGACACTTTCGGAGATACCTGTAATGCACCTTTATAGTCACCCAGTTACGTTGTGACGTTTGGCACACCCAAAGCACTCCTACGGTATCCGGGAGTTGCACGATCTCATGGTCTAAGGAAAAGATACTTGACATTGGAAAAGCTCTAGCAAACGAAACTACACGATCTTTTATGCTATGCTTAGGATTGGGTCTTGTCCATCACATCATTCTCCTAATGATGTGATCCCGTTATCAATGACATCCAATGTCCATAGTCAGGAAACCATGACTATCTGTTGATCAACGAGCTAGTCAACTAGAGGCTTACTAGGGACACGTTGTGGTCTATGTATTCACACATGTATTACGATTTCCGGACAATACAATTATAGCATGAATAATGGACGATTATCATGAACAAACAAATATAATAATAACCTTTTATTATTGCCTCTAGGGCATATTTCCAACAATGCTATGTGATGTGATATGGCCAAAAGGATGTGATGAATGATATATGTGATGTATGAGATTGATCATGTTCTTGTAATAGGAATCACGACTTGCATGTCGATGAGTATGACAACCGGCAGGAGCCATAGGAGTTGTCTTAATTTATTGTATGACCTGCGTGTCAATGAAAACGCCATGTAATTACTTTACTTTATTGCTAACCGTTAGCCATAGTAGTAGAAGTAATAGTTGGCGAGACAACTTCATGAAGACACAATGATGGAGATCATGATGATGGAGATCATGGTGTCATGCCGGTGACGAAGGTGATCATGCCGCGCCTCGAAGATGGCGATCAAAGGCGCATGATGATATTGGCCATATCACGTCACTTTATGATTTGCATGTGATGTTTATCATGTTTACATCTTATTTGCTTAGAACGACGGTAGCATAAATAAGATGATCCCTCACTAAAATTTCAAGAGACGTGTTCCCCTAACTGTGCACCGTTGCGAAGGTTCGTTGTTTCGAAGCACCACGTGATGATCGGGTGTGATAGATTCTAACGTTCGCATACAACGGGTGTTGACGAGCCTAGCATGTACAGACATGGCCTCGGAACACATGCCAAACACTTAGGTTGACTTGACGAGCCTAGCATGTAGAGACATGGCCTCGGAACACAAGAGATCGAAAGGTCGAACATGAGTCGTATAGTAGATGCGATCAACATGGATATGTTCACCGATGATGACTAGTCCGTCTCACGTGATGATCGGACACGGCCTAGTTTGACTCAGATCATGTATCACTTAGATGACTAGAGGGATGTCTATCTGAGTGGGAGTTCATTAAATAATCATATGAACTTCATTATCATGAACATAGTCAAAAGGTCTTTGCAAATTATGTCATAGCTTACGCTTTAGCTCTACTGTTTAAGATATGTTCCTAGAGAAAATTTAGTTGAAAGTTGGTAGTAGCAATTATGCGGACTGGGTCCGTAAACTGAGGATTGTCCTCATTGCTGCACAGAAGGCTTATGTCCTTAATGCACCGCTCGGTGTGCCGAACCTCAGCGTCGTCTGTAGATGTTGCGGAACATCTCACATACACGTTTTGATGACTACGTGATAGTTCAGTGCGCAATACTAACGGTTTAGAATTGTGGCACCAAAGATGGTTTTGAAACATCGCAGAACATATGAGATGTTCCGAAGACTGAAATTGGGATTTCAGACTAGTGCCCACGTCAAGAGGTATGAGACCTCTGACAAGTTTCTTAAGCCTGCAAACTAAGGGAGAAAAGCTCAATCGTTGAGCATGTGCTCAGATTGTCTGAGTACTGCAATCGCTTGAATCGAGTGGGAGTTAATCTTCCAGATGAGATAGTGATGGTTCTCCATAGTCACTGCCACCAAGCTATTAGAGCTTCGTGATGAACTATAACATATCAGGGATAGATGATGATTCTTGAGCTATTCGCGATGTTTGACACCGTGAAAGTAAAAATCAAATAGGAGCATCAATTGTTGATGGTTAGTAAAACCACTAGTTTCTAGAAGGGCAAGGGCAAGAAGGGATACTTCATGAAACGGCAAATCAGTTGCTGCTCTAGTGAAGAAACCCAAGGTTGAACCCAAACCCGAGACTAAGTGCTTCTGTAATGAGGGGAACGGTCACTGAAGCAGAACTACCCTAGATACTTGGTAGATGAGAAGGCAGGTCGACAGAAGTATATTGGATATACATTATATGAATGTGTACTTTACTAGTACTCCTAGCAGCACCAGGGTATTAGATACCGGTTCGGTTGCTAAGTGTTAGTAACTCGAAATAAAAGCTGCGGAATAAACGGAGACTAGCTAAAGGTGAGATGACGATATGTGTTGGAAGTGTTTCCAAGGTTGATGTGATCAAGCATCGCATGCTCCCTCTACCATCGAGATTGGTGTTGAACCTAAATAATTGTTATTTGGTGTTTGCGTTGAGCATAAACATGATTGGATTATGTTTATCACAATACGGTTATTCATTTAAGGAAAATAATGGTTACTCTGTTTATTTGAATAATACCTTCAATGGTCTTGCACCTAAAATGAATCTCGATCGCAGTGATACACATGTTCGTGCCAAAAGATATAAGATAGTAATGATAGTACCACATACTTGTGGCACTGTCACTTGAGTCATATTGGTATAGAACGCATGAAGAAGCTCCATGTAGATGGATCTTTGGACTCACTCGTTTTTGAAAAGATTGAGACATGCGAACCATGTCTATTGGTATATATGCATGAAGAAACTCCATGCAAATGGATCATTTGGACTCACTTGATTTTGAATCACTTGAGACATGCAAATCATACCACATGGGCAAGATGACTGAAAGGCCTCGTTTTCAGTAAGATGGAACAAGAGAGCAACTTATTGGAAGTAATACATTTTGATGTATGCAGTCCAATGAGTGCTAAGGCATGCAGTGGATATCGTTATGTTCTTACTTCACAGATGATTTGAGTAGATGCCGAGTGTATTTACTTGATGAAACTCAAGTCTGAATTATTGAAAGGTTCAAGTAATTTCAGAGTGAAGTTGAAGATCGTCGTGACAAGAGGATAAAATGTCTATGATATGATCATAGAGATATCTGAGTTACGAGTTTGGCACACAATTAAGACATTGTGGAAAGTGTTTCACAATTAATACCGCCTGGAACACCACAGTATGATGGTGTGACCGAACATCATAACTGCACCCTATTGGATATGGTGCATACCATGATGTCTCTTATCGAATTACCACTATCGTTTATGGGTTACGCATTAGAGACAACCGCATTCACTTTAAAAGGGGCACCACGCAATTCCGTTGAGACGACACCGTTTAGAGAAACCTAAGTTGTCGTTTCTTAAAAGTTTGGGGCTGCGATGCTTATGTGAAAAGGTTTCAGGCTGATAAGCTCGAACCCAAAGCGGATAAATGCATCTTCATAAGAATACCCAAAACAGTTGGGTATACCTCCTATTTCAGATCTGGAAGTAAAAGTAATTGCTTCTAGAAACGAGTCCTTTCTCGAGGAAAAGTTTCTCTCGAAAGAATTGAGTGGGAGGATGGTGGAGACTTGATAAGGTTATTGAACCGTCACTTCAACTAGTGTGTAGCAGGGCACAAGAAGTTGTTCCTGTGGCACCTACACCAATTGAAGTGGAAGCTTATGATAGTGATCATGAAACTTCGGATCAAGTCACCACCAAACCTCGTAGGTCGACAAGGATATGTACTACTCCTGAGTGGTACGGTAATCCTGTCTTAGATATCATGTTGTTGGACAATACTGAACCTACGAGCTATGGAGAAGCGATGGTGGGCCCATATTCCGACAAATGGTTAGAAGCCATGAAATCCGAGATAGGATCCATGTATCAGAACAAAGCATGGACTTTGGTGAACTTGCCCGATGATCGGCAAGCCATTGAGATAAATGGATCTTTAAGAAGAAGACGGACGTGGACGGTAATGTTACCGTCTATGAAGCTCGACTTGTGGCAAAGAGTATTTTCACAAGTTCAAAGAGTTGACTACGATGAGGTTTTCTCATCCGTAGCGATGCTTAAGTCCGTCGGAATCATGTTAGGATTAGCTACATTTGTGAAATCTGGCAGATGGATGTCAAAACAAGTTTCCTTACCAGTTTTCGTAAGGAAAGGTTGTATGTGATACAATCAGAAATGTTTTGTCGATCCTAAGGATGCTAAAAGGTATGCTAGCTCCAGCGATCCTTCCATGGACTAGAGCAAGCATCTCGGAGTCAGAATATACGCTTTGATGGAGTGATCAAAGTTTTTGGGTTTATACAAAGTTTGTTAGAAACTTGTATTTACAATAAAGTGAGTGGGAGCGCTACAACATTTCTGATAAGTATATGTGAATGACATATTGTTGATCCGAAATGATGTAAAATTTCTGGAAAGCATAAAGGGTTGTATGAAAGGAGTTTTTCAAAGGAAGACCTGGATAAAGCTGCTTACATATTGGGCATCAAGATCTATAGAGATAGATCAAGACGCCCAATGATACTTTCAAAGAACGCACACCTTGACATGATTTTGACAGAGTTCAAAATAGATCTGCAAAGAAGGAGTTCTTGGCTGTGTTACAAGGTGTGAGTATTGAGTAAGACTCAAGACCTGACCAAGTGCAAGTGGGAGACTGTTGGAAATATGCCCTAGAGGCAATAATAAATAGGTTATTATTATATTTACTTGTTCATGATAATCGTTTATTATCCATGCTAGAATTGTATTGATAGGAAACTAAGATACATGTGTGGATACATAGACAACACCATGTCCCTAGTAAGCCTCTAGTTGACTAGCTCGTTGATCAATAGATGGTTACGGTTTCCTGACCATGGACATTGGATGTCGTTGATAACGGGATCACATCATTAGGAGAATGATGTGATGGACAAGACCCAATCCTAAGCCTAGCACAAGATCGTATAGTTCGTTTGCTCAGAGCTTTTCTAATGTCAAGTATCATTTCCTTAGACCATGAGATTGTGCAACTCCCGGATACCGTAGGAATGCTTTGGGTGTACCAAACGTCACAACGTAACTGGGTGACTATAAAGGTGCACTACAGGTATCTCCGAAAGTGTCTGTTGGGTTGGCACGAATCGAGACTGGGATTTGTCACTCCGTGTAAACGGAGAGGTATCTCTGGGCCCACTCGGTAGGACATCATCATAATGTGCACAGTGTGACCAAGGAGTTGATCACGGGATGATGTGAGTTACGGAACGAGTAAAGAGACTTGCCGGTAACGAGATTGAACAAGGTATCGGGATACCGACGATCGAATCTCGGGCAAGTAACATACCGATAGACAAAGGGAATTGGATACGGGATTGATTGAATCCCCGACATAGTGGTTCATCCGATGAGATCATCGTGGAACATGTGGGAGCCAACATGGGTATCCAGATCCCGCTGTTGGTTATTGACCGGAGAACGTCTCGGTCATGTCTGCATGGTTCCCGAACCCGTAGGGTCTACACACTTAAGGTTCGATGACGCTAGGGTTATAGGGAAAGTATGTACGTGGTTACCGAATGTTGTTCGGAGTCCCGGATGAGATCCCGGACGTCACGAGGAGTTCCGGAATGGTCCGGAGGTAAAGATTTATATATGGAAAGTTGTTGTTCGGGTTCCGGGAAAAGTTCGGGTTTTTCGGTATTGTACCGGGAAGCTTCCAGAAGGTTCCGGGGGATTCCGGAGGGGTCCGGAGGTCCGGAAAATGTTCCACCACGTCCAATATAGCAGCATGGGCTGTAAGGGGGCGCCCTAGCCTTAATGGGCCAGGGGCACCAGCCCCCCCAAGGCCCATGCGCATGGGAGAGGGGAAACCCTAAGGGGGAGGGCCTCCACTTGACTTGGGAGGCACTCCTCCCCCCTTTGGCCGCCCCCCAAGCCCCATCTAGGGCTGGCCGCACCCCTTGGGGGGGAAACCCTAGATGGGGGGCGCAGCCCTCCCCCTCCCCTATATATAGTTGAGGTTTGGGGCTGCCCAAGACATGAGAACGTCTCTCTTTCAGCGCAGCCCTACCCCTCTCCCTCCTCCTCCTCTCCCGCGGTGCTTGGCGAAGCTCTGCGGGATTGCCACGCTCCTCCATCACCACCACGCCGTCGTGCTGCTGCTGGATGGAGTCTTCCCCAACCTCTCCCTCTCTCCTTGCTGGATCAAGGCGTGGGAGACGTCACCGGGCTGCACGTGTGTTGAACGCGGAGGCACCGTTCTTCGGTGCTTAGATCGGAATCAACCGCGATCTGATTCGCTACGAGTACGACTCCCTCATCCGCGTTCTTGCAACGCTTCCGCTTAGCGATCTACAAGGGTATGTAGATGCACTCTGCTTCCCCTCGTTGCTAGATTACTCCATAGATTGATCTTGGTGATGCGTAGAAAATTTTGAATTTCTGCTACGTTCCCCAACAGTGGCATCATGAGCTAGGTCTATGCGTAGTTTCTATGCACGAGTAGAACACAAAGTAGTTGTGGGCGTAGATGTTGCCAATTCTTCTTGCCGCTACTAGTCTTATCTTGTTTCGGCGGCATTGTGGGATGAAGCGGCCCGGACCGACCTTACACGTACGCTTACGTGAGATAGGTTCCACCGACTGACATGCACAAGTTGCATAAGGTGGCTAGCGGGTGTCTGTCTCTCCTACTTTAGTCGGAACGGATTCGATGAAAAGGGTCCTTATGAAGGGTAAATAGAAATTGGCAAATCACGTTGTGGTCATACGTAGGTAATAAACGTTCTTGCTAGAAACCTACAAACCACGTAAAAACTTGCAACAACAATTAGAGGACGTCTAACTTGTTTTTGCAGCAAGTGCTATGTGATGTGATATGGCCAGAAGATGTGATGAATGATATATGTGATGTATGAGATTGATCATATTCTTGTAATAGGAATCACGACTTGCATGTCGATGAGTATGACAACCGGCAGGAGCCATAGGAGTTGTCTTTATTATTTTGCATGACCTGCGTGTCATTGAATAACGCCATGTAAATTACTTTACTTTGTTGCTAAACGCGTTAGCCATAGAAGTAGAAGTAATCGTTGGCGTGACAACTTCATGAAGACACAATGATGGAGATCATGATGATGGAGATCATGGTGTCATGCCGGTGACGAAGATGATCATGGTGCCCCGAAGATGGAGATCAAAGGAGCATGATGATATTGGCCATATCATGTCACTATTTGATTGCATGTGATGTTTATCATGTTATGCATCTTATTTGCTTAGAACGACGGTAGTAAGTAAGATGATCCCTCACTAAAAATTTCAAGAGACGTGTTCCCCCTAACTGTGCACCGTTGTGAAGGTTCGTTGTTTCGAAGCACCACGTGATGATCGGGTGTGATAGATTCTAACGTTCGAATACAACGGGTGTTGACGAGCCTAGCATGTACAGACATGGCCTCGGAACACATGCAAAACACTTAGGTTGACTTGACGAGCCTAGCATGTACAGACATGGCCTCGGAACACAAGAGACCGAAAGGTCGAACATGAGTCGTATAGGAGACGATCAACATGGAGATGTTCACCGATGATGACTAGTCCGTCTCACGTGATGATCGGACACGGCCTAGTTTGACTCGGATCATGAATCACTTAGATGACTAGAGGGATGTCTATCTGAGTGGGAGTTCAATAATCAGATGAACTTCATTATCATGAACATAGTCAAAAGATCTTTGCAAATTATGTCATACGCTTTAGTTCTACTGTTTAAGATATGTTCCTAGAGAAAATTTAGTTGAAAGTTGATAGTAGCAATTAGGCGGACTGGGTCCGTAAACTGAGGATTGTCCTCATTGCTGCACAGAAGGCTTATGTCCTTAATGCACCGCTCGGTGTGCTGAACCTCAACGTCGTCTGTAGATGTTACGAAACATCTGGCATACACGTTTTGATGACTACGTGATAGTTCAATGCGTAATGCTAACGGTTTAGAATTGTGGCACAAGAGACGTTTTTGAAACGTCGCAGAACATATGAGATGTTCCGAAGACTGAAATTGAGATTTCAGACTAGTGCCCACGTCAAGAGGTATGAGACCTCTAACAAGTTTCTTAAGCCTGCAAACTGAGGGAGAAAAGCTCAATCGTTGAGCATGTGCTCAGATTGTCTGAGTGCCACAATCGCTTGAATCGAGTGGGAGTTAATCTCCCAGATGAGATAGTGATAGTTCTCCATAGTCACTGCCACCAAGCTAGTAGAGCTTCGTGATGAACTATAACATATCAGGGATAGTTATGATGATCCTTGAGCTATTCGCGATGTTTGACACCGCGAAAGTAGAAATCAAGAAGGAGCATCAATTGTTGATGGTTAGTAAAACCACTAGTTTCTAGAGGGGCAAGGGCAAAAGGGATACTTCATGAAACAGCAAATCGTTTGCCGCTCTAGTGAAGAATCCCAAGGTTGAACCCAAACCCGAGACTAAGTGCTTCTGCAATGAGGGGAATGGTCACTGATCCAGTACTACCCTAGATACTTGGTAGATGAGAAGGCAGGCAAGGTCGACAGAAGTATATTGGATATACATTATATGAATGTGTACTTTACTAGTACTCCCAGCAGCACCAGGGTATTAAATACCGGTTCGGTTGCTAAGTGTTAGTAACTCGAAATAAAAGCTGCGGAATAAATGGAGACTAGCTAAAGGTGAGATGACGATATGTGTTGGAAGTGTTTCCAAGGTTGATGTGATCAAGCATCGCATGCTCCCTCTACCATCGAGATTGGTGTTAAACCTAAATAATTTTTATTTGGTGTTTGCGTTGAGCATAAACATGATCGGATTATGTTTATCGCAATACGGTTATTCATTTAAGGAGAATAATGGTTACTCTGTTTATTTGAATAATACCTTCAATGGTCTTGCACCTAAAATGAATCTCGATCGTAGTGATACACATGTTCGTGCCAAAAGATATAAAATAGTAATGATAGTTCCACATACTTGTGGCACTGCCATTTGAGTCATATTGGTATAGAACGCATGAAGAAGCTCCATCTAGATGGATCTTTGGACTCACTCGTTTTTGAAAAGATTGAGACATGCGAACCATGTCTATTGGTATGTATGCATGAAGAAACTCCATGCAGATGGATTGTTTCGACTCACTTGATTTTGAATCACTTGAGACATGCAAATCATACCACATGGGCAAGATGACTGAAAGTCCCCGTTTTCAGTAAGATGGAACAAGAGAGCAACTTATTGGAAGTAATACATTTTGATGTATGCAGTCCAATGAGTGCTGAGGCATGCAGTGGATATCGTTATGTTCTTACTTCACAGATGATTTGAGTAGATGCTGAGTGTATTTACTTGATAAAACACAAGTCTGAATTATTGAAAGGTTCAAGTAATTTCAGAGTGAAGTTGAAGATTGTCGTGACAAGAGGATAAAATGTCTGTGATATGATCATAGAGATGAGTATCTGAGTTACGAGTTTGGCACACAATTAAGACATTGTGGAAAGTGTTTCACAATTAATACCGCCTGGAACACCATAGTGTGATGGTGTGTCCGGACATCATAGCTGCACCCTATTGGATATGGTGCATACCATGATGTTTCTTATCAAATTACCACTATCGTTTATGGGTTAGGCATTAGAGATAACCGCATTCACTTTAAAAGGGGCACCACGCAATTCTGTTGAGACGACACCGTTTAGAGACACCTAAGTTGTCGTTTCTTAAAAGTTTGGGGCTGCGATGCTTATGAGAAAAAGTTTCAGGCTGATAAGCTCGAACCCAAAGCGGATAAATGCATCTTCATAGAAAACCCAAAACAGTTGGGTATACCTCCTATTTCAGATCTGGAAGCAATTGCTTCTAGAAACGAGTCCTTTCTCGAGGAAAAGTTTCTCTCGAAAGAATTGAGTGGGAGGATGGTGGAGACTTGATAAGGTTATTGAACCGTCACTTCAACTAGTGTGTAGCAGGGCACAGGAAGTTGTTCCTATGGCACCTACACCAATTGAAGTGGAAGCTTATGATAGTGATCATGAAACTTCGGATCAAGTCACTACCAAACCTCGTAGGACGACGAGGATGCGTAATACTTCAGAGTAGTACGTGATCCTGTCTTGGAAGTCATGTTGTTGGACAACGATGAACCTATGAGCTATGGAGAAGCGATGGTGGGCCCATATTCCGACAAATGGTTAGAAGCCATGAAATCCGAGATAAATGGATCTTTAAGAAGAAGACGGACATGGACGGTAATGTTACCGTCTAGGAAGCTCGACTTGTGGAAAAGAGTATTTTCACAAGTTCAAGGAGTTGACTACTATGAGATTTTCTCATCTGTAGCGATGCTTAAGTCCTTCGGAATCATGTTGGCATTAGCTACATTTATGAAATCTGGCAGATGGATGTCAAAACAAGTTTCCTTGCCAGTTTTCGTAAGGAAAGGTTGTATGTGATACAATCAGAAAGGTTTTGTCGATCCTAAGGATGCTAAAAGGTATGCTAGCTCCAGCGATCCTTCTAAGGACTGGAGTAAGCATCTCGGAGTTGGAATGTACGCTTTGATGAGATGATCAAAGATTTTGGATTTATACAAAGTTTATTAGAAACTTGTATTTACAATAAAGTGAGTGGGAGCGCTACAACATTTCTGATAAGTATATGTGAATGACATATTGTTGATCCGAAATTATGTAAAATTTCTGGAAAGCATAAAGGGTTGTTTGAAAGGAGTTTTTCAAAGGAAGACCTGGATAAAGCTGCTTACACATTGGGCATCAAGATCTATAGAGATAGATCAAGACGCCTGATGATACTTTCAAAGAACGCACACCTTAACATGATTTTGAAAGAGTTCAAATAGATCAGCAAAGAAGGAGTTCTTGGCTGTGTTACAAGGTGTGAGTATTGAGTAAGACTCAAGACCTGACCACAGCAGAAGAAAGAGAAAGGACGAAGGTCGTCCCCTATGCTTCAGACGTAGGCTCTACAGTATGCTATGCTGTGTACCGCACATGAAGTGTGCCTTGCCATGAGTTGGTCAAGGGGTACAATAGTGATCCGGGAATGGATCACATGACAGCGGTCAAACTTATCCTTAGTATCTAGTGGACTAAGGAATTTTCTCGATTATGGAGGTGAAAAGGAGTTCGTCGTAAAGGGTTACGTCGATGCGAACTTTGACACTAATCCGGATGGCTCTGAGTAGTGAACCGGATTCATATAGTAGAACAATTATTTGAAATGGCTCCAAATAGCGCGTGGTAGCATCCACAAGATGACATAGATATTCATAAAGCACACACAGATCTGAAAGGTTCAGACCCGTTGACTAATAACCTCTCTCACAAGCATAACATGATCAAACCAGAACTCATTGAGTGTTAATCACATAGAGATGTGAACTAGATTGTTGACTCTAGTAAACTCTTGGGTGTTTGGTCACATGGTGATGTGACCTGTCAGTGTCAATCACATGGTGATGTGAACTAGATTATTGACTCTAGTGCAAGTGGGAGACTGTTGGAAATATGCCCTAGAGGCAATAATAAATAGGTTATTATTATATTTCCTTGTTCATGGTAATCATTTATTATCCATGCTAGAATTGTATTGATAGGAAACTCAGATACATGTGTGGATACATAGACAACACCATGTCCCTACTAAGCCTCTAGTTGACTAGCTCGTTGATCAATAGATGGTTACAGTTTCCTGACCATGGACATTGGATGTCGTTGATAACGGGATCACATCATTAGGAGAATGATGTGATGGACAAGACCCAATCCTAAGCCTAGCACAAGATCGTATAGTTCGTTTGCTCAGAGCTTTTCTAATGTCAAGTATCATTTCCTTAGACCATGAGATTGTAAAACTCCCGGATACCGTAGGAATGCTTTGGGTGTACCAAACGTCACAACGTAACTGGGTGACTATAAAGGTGCACTACAGGTATCTCCGAAAGTGTCTGTTGGGTTGGCACGAATCGAGACTGGGATTTGTCACTCCGTGTAAACGGAGAGGTATCTCTGGGCCCACTCGGTAGGACATCATCATAATGTGCACAGTGTGACCAAGGAGTTGATCACGGGATGATGTGAGTTACGGAACGAGTAAAGAGACTTGCCGGTAACGAGATTGAACAAGGTATCGGGATACCGACGATCGAATCTCGGGCAAGTAACATACCGATAGACAAAGGGAATTGCATACGGGATTGATTGAATCCCCGACATAGTGGTTCATCCGATGAGATCATCGTGGAACATGTGGGAGCCAACATGGGTATCCAGATCCCGCTGTTGGTTATTGACCGGAGAACGTCTCGGTCATGTCTGCATGGTTCCCGAACCCGTAGGGTCTACACACTTAAGGTTCGATGACGCTAGGGTTATAGGGAAAGTATGTACGTGGTTACCGAATGTTGTTCGGAGTCCCGGATGAGATCCCGGACGTCACGAGGAGTTCCGGAATGGTACGGAGGTAAAGATTTATATATGGAAAGTTGTTGTTCGGGTTCCGGGAAAAGTTCGGGTTTTTCGGTATTGTACCGGGAAGCTTCCAGAAGGTTCCGGAGGATTCCGGAGGGGTCCGGAGGTCCGGAAAATGTTCCACCACGTCCAATACAGCAGCATGGGCTGTAAGGGGGCGCCCTAGCCTTAATGGGCCAGGGGCACCAGCCCCCCCAAGGCCCATGCGCATGGGAGAGGGGAAACCCTAAGGGGGAGGGCCTCCACTTGACTTGGGAGGCACTCCTCCCCCCTTTGGCCGCCCCCCAAGCCCCATCTAGGGCTGGCCGCACCCCTTGGGGGGGAAACCCTAGATGGGGGGCGCAGCCCTTCCCCTCCCCTATATATAGTTGAGGTTTGGGGCTGCCCAAGACATGAGAACGTCTCTCTTTCAGCGCAGCCCTACCCCTCTCCCTCCTCCTCCTCTCCCGCGGTGCTTGGCGAAGCTCTGTGGGATTGCCACGCTCCTCCATCACCACCACGCCGTCGTGCTGCTGCTGGATGGAGTCTTCCCCAACCTCTCCCTCTCTCCTTGCTGGATCAAGGCGTGGGAGACGTCACCGGGCTGCACGTGTGTTGAACGCGGAGGCACCGTTCTTCGGTGCTTAGATCGGAATCAACCGCGATCTGAATCGCTACGAGTACGACTCCCTCATCCGCGTTCTTGCAACGCTTCCGCTTAGCGATCTACAAGGGTATGTAGATGCACTCTCCTTCCCCTCGTTGCTAGATTACTCCATAGATTGATCTTGGTGATGCGTAGAAAATTTTGAATTTCTGCTACGTTCCCCAACATGGTAGCATCCACAAGATGACATAGATATTCGTAAAGCACACACGGATCTGAAAGGTTCAGACCCGTTGACTAATAACCTCTCTCACAAGCATAACATGATCAAACCAGAACTCATTGAGTGTTAATCACATAGTGATGTGAACTAGATTGTTGACTCTAGTAAACTCTTTGGATGTTGGTCACATGGTGATGTGACCTGTGAGTGTTAATCACATGGTGATGTGAACTAGATTATTGACTCTAGTGCAAGTGGGAGACCGTTGGAAATATGCCCTAGAGGCAATAATAAATTGGTTATTATTATATTTCCTTGTTCATGATAATCGTTTATTATCCATGCTAGAATTGTATTGATAGGAAACTCAGATACATGTGTGGATACATAGACAACACCATGTCCCTAGTAAGCCTCTAGTTGACTAGCTCGTTGATCAATAGATGGTTACGGTTTCCTGACCATGGACATTGGATGTCGTTGATAACGGGATCACATCATTAGGAGAATGATGTGATGGACAAGACCCAATCCTAAGCCTAGCACAAGATCGTGTAGTTCGTTTGCTAAGAGCTTTTCTAATGTCAAGTATAATTTCCTTAGACCATGAGATTGTGCAACTCCCGGATACCGTAGGAATGCTTTGGGTGTACCAAACGTCACAACGTAACTGGGTGGCTATAAAGGTGCATTACAGGTATCTCCGAAAGTGTCTGTTGGGTTGGCACGAATCGAGACTGGGATTTGTCACTCCGTGTAAACGGAGAGGTATATCTGGGCCCACTCGGTAGGACATCATTATAATGTGCACAATGTGACCAAGGAGTTGATCACGGGATGATGTGTTACGGAACGAGTAAAGAGACTTGCCGGTAACGAGATTGAACAAGGTATCGGGATACCGACGATCGAACCTCGGGGAAGTAACATACCGATAGACAAAGGGAATTGTATACGGGATTGATTGAATCCCCGACATCGTGGTTCATCCGATGAGATCATCGTGGAACATGTGGGAGCCAACATGGGTATCCAGATCCTGCTGTTGGTTATTGACCGGAGAACGTCTCGGTCATGTCTGCATGGTTCCCGAACCCGTAGGGTCTACACACTTAAGGTTCGATGACGCTAGGGTTATAGGGAATAGATATACGTGGTTACCGAATGTTGTTCGGAGTCCCGGATGAGATCCCGGATGTCACGAGGAGTTCCGGAATGGTCCGGAGGTAAAGATTTATATATGGGAAGTCCTGTTTTGGTCACCGGAAAAGTTTCGGGTGCTATCGGTAACGTACCGGGACCACGGGAGGGTCCCAGGGGTCCACCAGGTGGGGCCACCGGCCCCAGAGGGCTGCGTGGGCCAAGTGTGGGAAGGGACCAGCCCCTAGGTGGGCTGGTGCGCCTCCCACAAGGGGCCCAAGGCGCAGGGAAGGGGGAAAGGGGGAAACCCTAGGCTCAGATGGGCCTAAGGCCCACCTAGTGGTGCGCCCCCCTCTCTCCCCCCTCTGGCCGCCCCCCTAGATGGATCTAGGGCTGGCCGCACCCCTTGGGGGGGAAACCCTAGATGGGAGCGCAGCCCCTCCCCCTCCCCTATATATAGTCGGGGTTTTGGGGCTGCCACAGACATGAGACTTCCTCTCTCTTAGCGCAGCCCTACCCCTCTCCCTCCTCGTCTCTTGCAGTGCTTGGCGACGCCCTGCTGGAGTGCCACGCTCCATCACCACCATGCCGTTGTGCTGCTGTTGGACGGAGTCTTCCCTAACCTCTCCCTCTCTCCTTGCTGGATCAAGGCGTGGGAGACGTCACCGGGCTGCACGTGTGTTGAACGCGGAGGCGCCGTGGTTCGGCGCTTAGATCGGAATCAACCACGATCTGAATCGCTACGAGTACGACTCCTTCATCCGCGTTCTTGCAACGCTTCCGCATCGCGATCTACAATGGTATGTAGATGCACTCCCCTTCCCCTTGTTGCTAGATTACTCCATAGATTGATCTTGGTGATGCGTAGAAAATTTTGAATTTCTGCTACGTTCCCCAACACCATGTATGAGAACAAAGTGTGTACTTCGGTTGACTTGCCCGATGATCGGCAAGTCATTGAGAATAAATGGATCTTCAAGAAGAAGACTGACGCTGACGGTAATGTTACTGTCTATAAAGCTCGACTTGTTGCGAAAGGTTTTCGACAAGTTCAAGGGATTGACTATGATGAGACTTTCTCACCCGTAGCAATGCTTAAGTCTGTCCGAATCATGTTAGCAATTGCCGCATTTTATGATTATGAAATTTGGCAAATGGATGTCAAAACTGCATTCCTAAATGGATTTCTGGAAGAAGAATTGTATATGATGCAACCAGAAGGTTTTGTCGATCCAAAGGGAGCTAACAAAGTGTGCAAGCTCCAGTGATCCATTTATGGACTGGTGCAAGCCTCTCGGAGTTGGAATAAACATTTTGATAGTGTGATCAAAGCATATGGTTTTATACAGACTTTTGGAGAAGACTGTATTTACAAGAAAGTGAGTGGGAGCTCTGTATCATTTCTAATATTATATCTGGATGACATATTACTGATTGGAAATGATATAGAATTTCTGGATAGCATAAAAGGATACTTGAATAAGAGTTTTTCAATGAAGCACCTCGGTGAAGCTGCTTACATATCGGGCATCAAGATCTATAAAGATAGATCAAGACGCTTGATTGGACTTTCACAAAGCACATACCTTGACAAAGTTTTGAAGAAGTTCAAAATGGACCAGGCAAAGAAATGGTTCTTGCCTGTTTACAAGGTGTGAAGTTGAGTAAGACTCAATGCCCGACCACTGCAGAAGATAGAGAGAAAATGAAAGATGTTCCCTATGCTTCAGCCATATGCACTATCATGTATGCAATGCTGTGTACCAGACCTGATGTGTGCCTTGCTATTAGCTTAGCAGGGAGGTACCAAAGTAATCCAGGAGTGGATCACTGGACAGCGGTCAAGAACATCCTGAAATACCTGAAAAGGACTAAGGATATGTTTCTCGTTTATGGAGGTGACAAAGAGCTAGTCGTAAATTGTTACGTTGATGCAAGCTTTGACACTGATCTGGACGATTCTAAATCGCAAACCGGATACATGTTTACATTGAACGGTGGAGCTGTCAGTTGGTGAAGTTTTAAACAAAGTGTCATGGCGGGATCTACGTGTGAAGCGGAGTACATAGCTGCTTCGGAAGCAGCAAATGAAGGAGTCTGGATGAAGGAGTTCATATCCGATCTAGGTGTCATACCTAGTGCATCGGGTCCAATGAAAATCTATTGTGATAATACTGGTGCAATTGCCTTGGCAAAGGAATCCAGATTTCACAAGAGGACCAAGCACATCAAGAGACGCTTCAATTCCATCCGGGACCAAGTCCAGGTGGGAGACATAGAGATTTGCAAGATACATACGGATCTGAATGTTGCAGACCCATTTACTAAGCCTCTTCCACGAGCAAAACATGATCAGCACCAAGGCTCCATGGGTGTTAGAATCATTACTGTGTAATCTAGATTATTGACTCTAGTGCGAGTGGGAGACTGAAGGAAATATGCCCTAGAGGCAATAATAAAGTTATTATTTATTTCCTTATATCATGATAAATGTTTATTATTCATGCTAGAATTGTATTAACCGGAAACATGATACATGTGTGAATACATAGACAAACATAGTGTCACTAGTATGCCTCTACTTGACTAGCTTGTTAATCGAAGATGGTTGAGTTTCCTAGCCATGGACATGAGTTGTCATTTGATTAACGGGATCACATCATTAGGAGAATGATGTGATTGACTTGACCCATTCCGTTAGCTTAGCACTTGATCATTTAGTATGTTGCTATTGCTTTCTTCATGACTTATACATGTTCCTATGACTATGAGATTATCAACTCCCGTTTACCAGAGGAACACTTTGTGTGCTACCAATTGTCACAACGTAACTGGGTGATTATAAAGGTGCTCTACAGGTGTCTCCGAAGGTACTTGTTGAGTTGGCGTATTTCGAGATTAGGATTTGTCACTCCGATTGTCGGAGAGGTATCTCTGGGCCCTCTCGGTAATGCACATCACTATAAGCCTTGCAAGCATTGTAACTAATGAGTTAGTTGCGGGATGATGTATTACGGAACGAGTAAAGAGACTTACCGGTAACGAGATTGAACTAGGTATTGAGATACCGACGATCGACTCTCGGGAGGGTAACATACCGATGACAAAGGGAACAACGTATGTTGTTATGCGGTTTGACCGATAAAGATCTTCATAGAATATCTGGGAGCCAATATGAGCATCCAGGTTCCGCTATTGGTTATTGACCGGAGACGTGTCTCGGTCATGTCTACATAGTTCTCGAACCCGTAGGGTCCGCACGCTTAAAGTTTGGTGACGATCGGTATTATGAGTTTTTGTGTTTTGATGTACGGAAGGTAGTTCGGAGTCCCGGATATGATCACAGACATGACGAGGAGTCTCGAAATGGTCGAGACGTAAAGATCGATATATTGGACGACTATATTCGGACACCGGAAGTGTTCCGAGTGGTTTCGGAGAAAAACCGGAGTACCGGGGGGTTACCGGAACCCCCTGGGGAGTTAATTGGGCCTCATGGGCCTTAGTGGGAGAAGAGGATGGGCGGCCAGGGCAGCCGCGCTCCCCATCTCCCTCTAGTCCGAATTGGACAAGGAGGGAGGGGCGGCGCCCCTCTTTGTCCTTCTCCTCCTCTCTCCCTTCCTTCCCTCTCCTACTCCAACAAGGAAAAGGAGGAGTCCTACTCCCGGTGGGAGTAGGACTCCCCCCTTGGCGCGCCCTCCTCCTGGCCGGCCGCCTCCCCCTTGCTCCTTTATATACGGGGGCAGGGGGCACCTCTAGACACACAAGTTGATCTGTTGATCTATTCCAGCCGTGTGCGGTGCCCCCTCCACCATATTCCACCTCGGTCATATCGTAGCGGTGCTTAGGCGAAGCCCTGCGTCGGTAGCAAAATCATCACCGTCATCACGCCGTCGTGCTGACGGAACTCTCCCATGAAGCTCTGCTGGATCGGAGTTCGCTGGACATCATCGAGCTGAACGTGTGCTGAACTCGGAGGTGCCGTACGTTCGGTACTTGGATCGGTCGGATCTTTAAGACGTATGACTACATCAATCGCGTTGTGCTAACGCTTCCGCTTTTGGTCTACGAGGGTACGTGGACAACACTCTCCCCTCTCGTTGCTATGCATCACCATGATCCTGCGTGTGCGTAGGAATTTTTTTGAAATTACTACGTTCCCCAACAAGGGTTTAGTAGCAAAGTAGTATGGAAGTAACGGTAATGGTGGCAAAAGTAATAGTAGTAGGTTTTGTAGTAATCGTAACAGTGGGAATGGAAAAGTAACTAAGCAAAGATCAATATGTGAAAAGCTCGTAGGCAATGGATCAATGATGGATAATTATGTTGGATGCGATTCCTCATGCAACAGTTATAACATAGGGTGACACAGAACTAGCTCTAGTTCGTCAATTTAATGTAGGCATGTATTCCGAATATAGTCATACGTGCTTATGGAAAAGAACTTGCATGATATCTTTTGTCCTACCCTCCCGTGGCAATGGGGTCCTATTGGAAACTAAGGGATATTAAGGCCTCCTTTTAATAGAGTACCAGACCAAAGCATTAACACTTAGTGAATACATGAACTCCTCAAACTACGGTCATCACCGGGAGTGGTCCCGATTATTGTCACTTCGGGGTTGCCGGATCATAACACATAGTAGGTGACTATTGACTTGCAAGATAGGATCAAGAACTCACATACATTCATGAAAACATAATAGGTTCAGATCTGAAATCATGGCACTTGGGCCCTAGTGACAAGCATTAAGCATAGCAAAGTCATAGAATATCAATATTAGAACATAATGGATACTAGGGATCAAACCCTAATAAAACTAACTCGATTACATGGTAAATCTCATCCAACCCATCACCGTCCAGCAAGCCTATCACTACTGGAATCAGCTAATTTGCCATCTGCCAGCTCTTGGCCGTCTGCTAGCTGACGGCAAAGAAGCTCTTTGCCATCAGCTACCCAAAAGCAGACGGCAAAGAAATGGCAGACGGCAAAGAAGCTCTTTGCCATCTGCCAGCTCTTTGCCGTCTGCTAGTAGACGGCAAAGAATCTTTGTCGTCCGCTGGCAGACGGCAAATAGGGAGGTGGCCCCCACCCCCCGCCCGTTTGAAAAAAACTTAACGCCCCACCTCTTTGCCGTCCGCCAGCGGACGGCAAAGACGCAAAAAGGCGGACGGCAAAGATTGGCGGACAACTAGACGAATAGTTATAGCACAGGTGGGACACACCGCGCTGCTACTATGCCACCAACCGTCCACTCCAGTAGTCCCACGCCACCCACCCTGAGCCAGATCTAGATCGAGATCCCCCCCACCCACCAGCGGTCTCCCGTCCCCCCTTCCTCAACCTCCTCTCCTCTGCTGTCCATCGGAGGCCCCCGCACACAAGGGAAACTGCTGCTCGGCGTCTCCAGCAGCCAAGGACAGGCTCCCGGCCTCCGCGCGGCGTCGTCTCTTCCTTCCCCGTCGCCATCTGCCACCGTCGTCGTCCCGGTCCGGCCCTTCGTGCCGCAGGGGTAAGCACGCAAGCACGCACGTCGCCGCTCCCCTGCCTCTCTCCCTGTCCATCTCCGGCGGTTCCCTTTGTTGGCGGCGGCGGGGAGTCTGTAGATAGTTTCTTAGATGGAAACCTCGCAGAGTAGTCGTTTACGTATTTTGACTAGTCGTTTACGTATAAAGTTTCTTATAGATGGCAGCTGCTTGGACGCGGACGACACACGATCGAGTGGGGGAGAGGGAGACAGGATGATGGACGCCTATACGGGTGTGGGGGATCCCTGACAGCGGATCGAGAGCAGCATGAGCTGTATTTGTATGTCCGTCCGTGATTGAAGTGTCTCTGTTGAATACATCTAATCTGAACAATTTCACATTTGCTTCTCTGATAAGTAAGGTCTGTTTTCATTTACAGGTAGAAGATAGCGACAGAGTGGGAAGGTTTGTGCAAAGTTCTTCTCCTCCGTCGCCGTCCGTGACAAAGCTGCTGGGTGCATCCGTCCATCATCTGCAGATCTGAGTGAAGAGGGCATCCGTCCATCTCAAAAGGTTTAATTTTTGTACCCAGCTAATTAACTTGTCTTTTTTCATCAGTTCCTCCTTGAGTAATTGGAAAGGGGATTATATTAGACTGCTAGCTGATTCTTGGTGAAAATTGCTTTGCCTGTATGTATGTAGAGAGCCTTGTAGCAATGATTCTTGGTGAAAACGCCCTGTCCTCGATACCCCTTGGTTCATGGTAATTACTCGACATTTTGGAAATGAAACTGACAGAGTTTCGGTCCTAGATATTTCTTTGAGCAAATATTACAACTGGAACGCAGAATTCTGATTGCAGTCACAAGTCATGTGGAGTTCGAACTGTTAGTGAACATAGGTCCTACGTTCTAGTTGTAGGTTAAGTGCGAGCAATTTCTAGGAGTATGAGACCTCAGCTTCAATAGGTTATCTTCGGTTGCATTGTAGCTAAATTCCTCATTTAGTTTGTTTTCTTAGGCCAATGTCGTCCAGAAAATTCAGAATTTGTATATTGTTTCTATTAATTATAGCCAATTGGGTAGCGGATTTAATATGGCTAGGAAACCTCTGCCCAGACCCCCTCTCACCACCCTCTTCCTCTTAACTTAATAGGTTTACCACTTTCTGCATATAGGGAGCATGTTCTTATCAATTTACTCATTTCTTTTGTAGGCGATGGCTCCACGACATCTACAATCAGTATTTGCATGTTCTTAGCAGACAAATCTGGGAGAATGTACTAGCTGCATATATTGGTTCTTGGGTTTACTATTAGAGCTTTTTATCTGCATATATATATACATAGGAGTGAGAATGCCCAGGTATGCGACCCTAAATTTAGTTTCACTGCTTTCTTACTCGTGGGATTTATCCAATTAATAACTATAATGGATTAATGAGAAAAAGACAAGGGAAATTAGCTTTATAAAAATGAAACTATTCATGGTAAACATTTGGCAGAAGAGAATCACAAAATGAACAACAGCCTCCCTCACGGGAAACATCAGGTGTGGTAAAATGCTCACTTAAAAAAATAGAAACTAGAGATTACTTCCTAGTTTCCTTTTGCCTCGTTGCTACTGGTGTTGTCTGTTTAGGAACCCTCTGCCTCATGGTGTTCAGCTGGTTGGCACCAATCTGCTAAGTATACATAAAGTGAATTTGAGTTATATAAATATGCTAACTGTCTACAAGACATCACTAACATAGAACAAAATGATGTAGTCTAGAGTTCAACATGACTTTGTTTTTTCTGCTCTTTTTCGTAAGCATACCAAAGCGAATCCAACCTCAAGCCTTTGAAAGTTTGAACCATTGATCTGCTCTATGCTCCCTATCCATTTTCACATCAATTAGGTGCATCGACATTGACATCAACACGGGGCTGGGGTGGCGGCGTTGACGGCATCAACATCGACACGGGGCTGCTGCAGCGATGATGACGGCATCCTCACGGTGCTGTGGCACCGACCACGACGACGACAACATCATCACGGTGCTGCGGCGGTGGCGACACCGACGACATCAACACGGGCTTGTGGAGGTGCCGACGCTGACGACCTATACGCGTGGCGTATATTGTATATATATATATATATGTGTGTGTATTAATTATCTATATCAAATATGTATTATTGACTGTATGCAAAACATGTACTATTATGTAATGCATGTTACGTGAGTACTATGAAATGTATGTCTAAAGTGGAATAGGTAGATTTTTATTTTTTTTAAATCCAAATTAGTTACTAGTAGCTAAGCTGATGGCAAAGACTTTGCCTTTGCCGTCCGCCGTGGCAGACGGCAAAAAACAGCGGGCGCTGACGCATTGCTGACGTCAACGGGCGGACGGCAAAGAGGCGCTCAAATTTTCCGTCCGCTGGCGGACGGCAAAGGCCGCCGTTAGCCGCCTAACGGACTAACGCTGGCGGACGTCCAGTATTTTTGCCGTCCCTCCTCTTTGCCGTCCGCCGCTGTAGGCAAAGGAGTCTTTGTCGTCCGCCATAAAAAGCAGACGGCAAAGGACCTGTTTACCGTAGCCTACTTTGCCGGAGCCATTTGCCGTCCGCGGCTGACGGCAAAGGCCTTTGCCGTCCGCCGTTCGTGCCTTTGCCGTCCGCCGTGGCAGACGGCAAAATAGCTGTTTCATGTAGTGTATGATGGGATTACTCACGCTCGGGGGTGAGCATCATGAAATTGGTGATGGAGGATGGTTGATGATGACGACGACAACAGATTCCCCCTCTCCGGAGCCCCGAACGGACTCCAGATCAGCCCTCCCGAGAGAGATTAGGGCTTGGCGGTGGCTCCGTATCGTAAAACACGATGCATCCTTCTCTCTGATTTTTTCTCCCCAAACGTGAATATATGGAGTCAGGGTTGAGGTCGGTGGAGTCCCAGGGGGCCCACGAGGCAGGGGGCGCGCCCCAGGGGGCGCCCTGCACCCTCGTGGACAGGGTGTGGGGCCCCTGATGTTGATTCTTTCGCCAGTATTTTTATTATTTCCAAAACATGTCTCCGTGGATTTTCAGGTCATTCCGAGAACTTTTATTTCTGCACAAAAATAACACCATGGCAATTCTGCTGAAAACAGCGTCAGTCCAGGTTAGTTCCATTCAAATCATGCAAGTTAGTGTCCAAAACAAGGGCAAAAAGTGTTTGGAAAAGTAGATACATTGGAGACGTATCAATGGCCTCTCCTAGTGTGTGCTCCTCGTCACCTTTAGGAATGTCAAGCTCTAGCCTCGAATATTGTGCCACCACTTCATCAACCATGACACAAGCATAGCCAGTTGGAATCGGGTTACAATGGAAGGTTGCTTCAGGGGGATTTGTATAAGCAACGACGTCCGCCACCTTCATGGATATGTTCTTCATTTTGAAGTGTAGCTCACAATTAGTGTTCTCCATGATGTCATCCACAGGGTATCTATCCAGCAGTGCCTCATTGCCTGGGGCGGAACCCACACTGCTTCTCGGCATGGATGGGACGGTGCTATCCAATGATGCATCCGCTAGCTGCTGCCACTGCTGAGACCCCCTTTCCTCGCTAAGTGAGTCGATCTGCTGCTGCTGCCGCTCGAATTGGAGTGCCAACTCCCCGTGCTTTGATTCTAGGCCTTTAAGGCGTTCTGCTTCCTGCTTCCTCTGCTCCTCCTCCAGCTTCCTCTTCTCCTCCTCCTCCATCTTCCTTCTCGCACGGCTTCTGTTCGGTGTTCCAGTCTGCAACCCCCTCATACCACGGAACAACGCCTTTGCCTCGTGTTCTTCCTGGGTGTTCAGGATTTCCCAGGGCGTGCGTAAGCTCGTCGTTCTCTCTGTTGGGCGTGAACACCCCCGTTCGAGCCTCTTCTATTGCAACAAGTAACTTGTCATCGGCTCCTTTAAGACTTGCCTTCTTCAAAACCTAGCCTGTCTTTGGGTCCAACGCCCCCCCATGCGCATAGAACCAAGTCCTGCACCTTTCCGGCCAGCTCAATGTAATTGGAGTGACCCCTGCATCCAGCATATGTTGCTTAGACTTATCCCACTTAGGCTGGGCCACCGTGTAGCCACCTGGCCCCAGCGTATGGAAATGCTCCTTTTTTGCCGCATTGATCTTGTTTATTCTCGACCATTCCTTAGATAATTCCGATTCCTTGAATTTCATGAAAGTGGGCCAGTGATCTCTTTGCTTCTCCAGTGTTCTCGTGAATTCTGGAGTCTTCTTTTCTCCTTCGACGTACTTGGCACATATAGTTTTCTTGTGGGTGTTGAATGCAATTGCCATCTTCCTAAGAGCAGTGTCCTTGACTTTCTGCACATCTGCATCTTTGAAATGATCTGGTAGGGTGAAATGTTCCATGAGAGATTCCCAAAGCTGATCTTTTGCTCTTTGGTCAACCCAACTAAGATCTGGACGTTGCTTTGCTGGCCTTTTCCATTCTTGAATGGAGATCGGGATTTGGTCCTTCACAAGAACTCCACACTGACGAACGAACTTGTTCGCATTCTTCTTAGGCTCTCTTGATTCGCCATTAGGTTTGATGGCATTGATGTTGTACTTTACGCCCTCCTTCAACTTTTTGGCCGGGCCTCGCACTGTCCTGCTGCCTGTAGAAGACTTGCTCGATCCGGAGGGCTAAAAGAAGAAAGATCGATTCGTTAATATATATACAAATCATTTAAAACATGTGATGATCACCATATGCCTGCTTATATAAATATACCTTGCCGGTCTCTGTTATTTCAAGATCAACATTTTCTTCGTCATCATAATCATAGTTCATGACTTCATCAATTCGGTCGTCGCGATCGAATATCATATCATCACCCTCCCCGGTATTGTTTAGATATTGGGAGCCGTCATCTTGTTCATTCTGATCATCTGGCCCGCGAGGGGAGCGTATGATCTTGAACAGGGCCTCTTCTCCCTCTCTGCCGGTATTGTCCACCATAGCTTTTATTTAACTAATCCAGAAGAAATATAAAACAATTTAGTATTCAAATTACAATACATGCATGCAATCAATAAGGAAAAACTGAATCATAGTACATAATATGCATCGTCTCGAATAATGTATAATCTCGAATACATCGTCTCGAATAATTTATAATCTCGAATACATCGTCTTGAATAATATATATAATCTTGAATACATCGTCTCGAATAACTAAAAATAGAAATATTTCTATAACATTTCTATTACTAAAAAATAGAAATATTTCTAACATTTCTATAACTAATTAACACAATGTGTGTGTGTGTGTGTGTGTGTGGCCATGGCGGGGCAGGAGCTCACAGCGGTGAGGCGAGGCGTTGGGGCAGCGACGACGGGGACGGCGACGGGGACAGGGGTGGCGACGGGGGCATCGACGGGGGCGGCGGCAACGGGGCAGAGGAGAAGAAGCAGAGGAAGAAGAGAAGAACGATTTGAAGTGCTGCTATGTATAGAAGGCACCATTAGTACCGGTTGGAGCCACCAACCGGTACTAAATACCCCCCTTTAGTACCGGTGGAGCCACGACCTGGTACTAAAGGGGTGCGCTGCCACCCGCGGTGCGCAAAGTTTAGTCCCACCTCGCTTGTTGAGAGGAGCTCACACCGGTTTATAAGCCCCGCCGCGGCTACCGTGTTGAGCTCCTCTCTAACCAGGCCTTTGTGGGCCTATTGCAACTCTTCTGCCCTGTTGGGCCTACTGGGCCGTACGGGCCTGCATCCTGGCCCAATTAGAGGTTGGGTTTCTAGTCGTATGCAGGCCGTGGCGGCCCAGTAGGCGGGCTTTTTTATTTAGTTTTTTTTTCTTTTTTTCTTTTCTGCTTTATTTATTTATTTTCTTTTATTTATTTCTGAGTTGTTTTTTTGCTGTATTTAGAGTTTCTTTGTGAATATTTTTGCTTTAGGTACAAAAAATTACAAACTTTCTGTTAGTGCGAGTAGTTTTCAAATTTGAATTATTTGAAATTTGTGTGAATCACTAGTTTGTGAATAACTTTACTTTAAAAATAGATTTTTTAGTGATTCTTTTTTCTTATGTTTATATTAGTGTGTTCTATCAGTATATTCAATTTGGTAGTACTAAGGTTATTTAAAAAATGAAATGCCTCTATAACAGATGAGTTTTCGTCCGAAACCCTGATACTTCGAAATAGATTGTCCATTTTGTACACGAAGTGCATCCATTTTTTACCTTAACCCTCTCAACTTTTTTGCACATGCTATGTGGGTGAAATGATGATACCATGCCAACTTTCAACCTTTTCAGAGTTCATTTGTACTGCTTTTCAATTCCAGGGTCATTTAGCTATAAAAAATCAGTAAATGCATGAAAAATAGCAAATGATGTTAGAAAGGGTTGAAAGTTGATGACGTTGCTTTGAATGGTGCATACTGAACACACAAAAAGTCTGGAGTTGTAATAGGTTTAAAAAAATGAAATGCCTTTGTAACAGATGAGTTTTCGTCCGAAACCCTGATACTTCGAAAGAGATTGTCCATTTTGTACACGAAGTGCATCCAGTTTTTGCCGTAACCCTCTCTACTTTTTCGCACATGCTATGTGGGGTGAAATGATGATACCATGCCAACTTTCAACCTTTTCAGAGTTCATTTGTAGTGCTTTTCAATGTCAGGGTCATTTAGCTCTAAAAAAATCAGTAAATGAGCTGAAAAATAGCAAATGAAGTCACAAAGGTACACATTTGTCTGAAGCACAAAAGTACACGTTTCAAATACCAAAACACATAAGCACCCTAACTATTACAAAGATTACCTACGGTTTGTCCAAAGTGGGACTTTCCAGATATACAAGTCCGGAAACTCACTAGAGAAGAAAGTGATGACAGTGAAGCCGATCACATCCCAGAGTGGGATCTTTGGGTGTGAAACTTTTTCTTCGCGTGTGTCCCATTGCGCCGTAACCATGGACAATCTTCATCATTTAACAGGATGCTCGGGTCAATATTCACTATGAATGGAGCAATTTCATCAAACTTTTCATAATCTTCTGACATGTCTATCTTGTCATCCACTCCCACGATGTTTCTTTTCCCTGAAAGAACTATGTGGCGCTTGGCTCATCGTATGATGTATTCGCTTCCTTATCTTTTCTTTTTCTCGGCTTGGTAGACATGTCCTTCACATAAAAAACCTGCGCCACATCATTGGCTAGGACGAATGGTTCGTCCACGTACGCAAGATCGTTGAGATCCACTGTTGTCATTCCGTACTAGGGGTCTTTCGTTACCCCGCCTCGTGTCAGATTGACCCATTTGCACCAAAACAAAGGGACTTTCAAACCACGTCCATAGTCAAGTTCCCATATGTCCTCTATGTAACCATAATATGTGTCCTTTCCCCTCTTGGTTGCTGCATCAAAGCGGACACCACGGTTTTGGTTGGTGCTCTTCTTATCTTGGGCGATCATGTAAAATGTATTTCCATTTATCTCGTACCCTTTGAAAGTCATTATATTCGAAGATGGTAACTGGGACAGCAAGTACAGGTCATCTTCAATAGCGGCATCATGCATGGCACGTGTCTGCAACCAACCGGCGAAAGTCCCCGTTTGTTCACGTGTAATCCAGTCGTCAGACTGCTCTGGGTGTTTGGAGCATAGAAAATTCTTGTGTTCCTCCATATACAGAGCCACCAAGGCGGAATTTTGTAGAACTGTGTAGTGTGCTTGAGTGAGAGAATGCCCGTCCATACATATTATTTGTTCCGGTCCTAGCGTGCCATTTCCACCCAGTCTGCCCTTATGCCACGATTCAGGAACACCAATCGGCTTAAGGTCAGGAATAAAGTCAATACAAAACTCAATGACCTCCTCATTTTCATGGCCCTTGGAGATGCTTCCTTCTGGCCTCTCACCATTATGAACATATTTCTTTAAGACTCCCATGAGCCTCTCAAAGGGGAACATATTGTGTAGAAATACAGGACCCAGAACGTTAATCTCTTCGCATAGGTGAACTAGGACGTGCGTCATGATGTTGAAGAAGGATGGTGGGAACACCAACTCGAAACTGACAAGACATTGCACCAAATCATTCTCTAACCTTGGTATGATTTCTGGACCGATTACCTTTTGAGAGATTGCATTGAGGAATGCACATAGCTTCAAAATGGCTAATCGAACGTTTTCCGGTAGAAGCCCCCTCAATGCAACCGGAAGTAGTTGCGTCATAATCACGTGGCAGTCATGAGACTTTAGGTTCTGGAACTTTTCCTCTGCCATATTTATTATTCCCTTTATATTCGACGAGAAGCCAGATGGTACCTTCATACTGAGCAGGCATTCAAAGAAGACTTCCTTCTCTTCTTTGGTAAGAGCGTAGCTGGCATGACCCTGATGTATGCCGTCTTTTCCGTGCATACGTTGCTGGTCCTCCCGTGCCTCCGGTGTATCTTTTGTCTTCCCATACATGCCCAAGAAGCCAAGCAGGGTCACGCAAAGATTCTTCGTCACGTGCATCACGTCGATTGCAGAGCGGACCTCTAGGTCTTTCCAATAGGGCAGGTCCCAAAATATAGATTTCTTCTTCCACATGGGTGCACGTCCGTCAGCATCATTCGGAACAGGTTGTCCGCCAGGACCCTTTCCAAAGATTACCTTCAAATCCTTGACCATATCATGTACATCAGCACCAGTACGGTGGCGAGGCTTCGTCCGGTGATCCACCTCACCTTTGAAATGCTTGCCTTTCTCTCTTATGGGATGCCTGCTCAGAAGAAATCAACGATGTCCCAGGTACACATTCTTCCTACAATTATCCAAATATATACTGTCGGTATCATCCAAATAGTGCGTGCATGCGCGTTATCCCTTGTTTGTCTGTCCTAAAAGGTTACTGAGAGCAGGCTAATCATTGATGGTCACGAAGTGCAACGCCTTTAGGTCAAATTCTTCATGTTTGTGCTCATCCCACGCACATACACCTTTTACATTCCATAGCTGTAAGAGTTCTTCAACTAATGGCCTTAGGTACACATCAATGTCGTTGCCGGGTTGCCTAGGGCCTTGGATGAGCACTGGCATCATAATGAACTTCTGTTTCATGCACAACCAAGGAGGAAGGTTATAGATACATAGAGTCACAGGCCAGGTGCTATGGTTGCTGCTCTGCTCCCCAAAAGGATTAATGCCATCTGCGCTTAGACCAAACCATACATTCCTTGCGTCACCTGCAAAGTCCTCCCAGTACTTTCTCTCGATTTTTCTCCATCGCGCCCCGTCAGCGGGTACTCTCAACTTCCCATCTTTCTTACGGTCTTCTCTATGCCATCGCATCAACTTGGCATGCTCTTTGTTTTGGAACAAATGTTTCAACCGTGGTATTATAGGAGCATACCACATCACCTTGGCAGGAATCTTCTTCCTGGGGCGCTCGCCCTCGACATCACCAGGGTCATCGTGGCTGATCTTATACCACAATGCACCGCATACCGGGCACGCGTTCAAATCCTCGAACTCACCACGGTAGAGGATGCAGTCATTAGGGCATGCATGTACCTTCTGCACCTCTAATCCTAGAGGGCAGTCAGCCTTCTTTGCTTCGTACGTACTCTCGGGCAATTCGTTGTCCTTTGGAAGCATCTTCTTTAACATCATCAGCAACTTTCCAAATCCCTTGTCAGATACACCATTCTCTGCCTTCCATTGCAGCAATTCCAGTGTGGTGCCCAGCTTTTTCTTGTCAGCTTCGCAAATTGGGTACAACAATTTCTTGTGATCCTCTAACATGCGCTGCAACTTCTTCTCCTCCTTTTCACTTGCGCAGTTTCTCTTTGCATCGGCAATGGCCCGACCTAGATCATCAGCTGGCTCATCTGATGCCTCTTCTTCACCTTCTTCCCGCATTGCCGGCTCAACTTCTTCCCCCATTGTTGTACCATCGTATTCAGGGAACCCATGGCCAGGATAGTTGTCGTCGTTCTCTTCTTCTTCATTGTTTTCCATCATAACCCCTCTTTCTTCGTGCTTGGTCCAAACATTATAGTGGGGCATGAAACCGGACTCAGACAGGTGGATGTGAATGGTTCTTGACTTAGAGTAATTCTGATCATTCTTATAGCCAGCACATGGACAAGGCATAAAACCATCCGCCTGCTTGTTTGCCTCAGTCGCAAGCAGAAAACTATGCATGCCATTAACAAACTTGGGAGAGCATCGGTCATCGTACATCCATTGCCGGCTCATCTTTATTACACAACACCGAATAGACCAAATTAATACAAGTTCATACATAAAGTTCATACAACACTTATTGTCATAAAACAAACATACAAATAACTCTCTAGCTAAACCATTTAAAGGCAACAACAAATGCGATCAAGATTGCAACTAAGGTAACAATTGATCCAACAGCATAATGATACCAAGCCTCACTATCTGGCATATTTTCTAATCTTTCTAATCTTCAAGCGCATTTTCTCTATCTTGATCTTGTGATCATCGACAACATCGGCAACATGCAACTCCAATTCCATCTTCTCCCCCTCAATTCTTTTCAATTTTTCTTTCAAATACTCGTTTTCTTTTTCAACTAAATTTAACCTCTCGACAATAGGGTCGGTTGGAATTTCCGGTTCACATACCTCCTAGATAAAAATATCTATGTCAACTTGATGGGCATAATTTGTCATAAACACGAAATGCAACAAATAGTTATAAAATAGAATATACCACATCCGAATCATAACCGGGACGAGGGCCGGTGGGGACAGATATCAAAACCATGGCACTATGTATAACAAACAACATATGGGTAAGATAATTATACAAGTAACTATATATCTAAATCACACAAACATGATTTTTTTATATAAAAATATAAGAACAAGAGGCTCACCACAAGGTGGTGCCGGCGACGGGACGGTGTGGGCGATCGACGGTGTGGTTAGGACGGAGACGGGAAGGCACTAAGTAAACCACAGCTACATATGCAAACTAAGAGTTATTTTGACCTCAAATTGCATATAAATCAAATACTACCACATATAATTCCTCCCAAAATAAAACCCGCAAATCACTATACTTATAGAGCATTGCAAGAGCTAATCTAGCAATGAGAGATGAAAGGACAAAGTTGCTAACCTTTGTGATCACTTGGATGGATGGGGTGCCTTCAAACCTTCACAAATTTTGGCAAAAATGGAGTGTGAGCTCGAGAGGAAGAGGAAGAAAACAGAGGAGAGGGGAAAGGGGGAAGACAGAGCGCTCGGGCTCGACGAAGGGGTTTATATAGGATGACCTTTAGTACCGGTTGGCTATACGAACTAGTACTAAAGGTGCATCTCTAGTCCCGGTTCGTATAACCAACCGGTACTAAAGGTGCTGGTGGGGCCCCAGCCTGACACAAGCCTGCCACCACGTCTTTAGTACCGGTTCGTGGCACGAACCGGTACTAAAGGTTTGCCACGAACCGGTAGTGATGATGGCCTCCCGCCTAGCCTTTGGAAGCGGCACTAATGAGCACATTAGTGTCGGTTCAGTTACAAACCGGGACTAATGTGCTTCACATTAGGCCCTTTTTCTACTAGTGAGTCAAAATCGCACGTGGTCTTTTATTCAGAGAATTCATGGACCTGGCCAAAAACTAAGGTAGTGCAACACTTATACATAAACATGGATGAAATCATATGTGTTCATTTGTATAAGGTGGTTTTGGTAATTACTAACAACATATAGCTCATTGAACTATTGCTATTTCAAGATGATCATTTCAGAAAGTTCAATGATTGGCATGGCATGGATTAGGAATGTGGACCCCTCAAAATGCTAAGGACACATATTTGCTCAAGCTCAAGACTCTACATTTTCATTTTAGTGATCCAAGATCACATTGAGTCCATAGGAAAAGCCAATACTATTAAAAGGGGATGAGGTGTTGCTTAATGGCTTGCTTGCTCAAAATGCTTAGTGATATGCTCCAAAAACCCTCAACCACTTTCTCATATCCACATATGTCCCAAACCAAAAGTCAAACTCGACCCCACCAATTTGATCTATCCGGCGCCACCGAGTTCATTTGACATAGCCACTGCCAGAAACCCTAGTCACTTCGGTCTCACTGATAGGGATCTCGGTCTCACCGAGATGGGATTGCAAACTCTCTGTTTCCCTTCGTAATGTTTCGGTCTAACCGAGATGAGGGATCGGTCCCATCGAGTTCGCAATGCAAACTCTCTGTTTCCCCTTCCTAACATTTCGGTCTCACCGAAATGAGCGAATCGGTCCCACCGAGTTTGCCTAACCAACTCTCTGGTTAGCTTATTACCAAAGTCGGTCTCACCGAGTTTGTGTAATCGGTCTCACCGAGATTACGTTATGCCCTAACCCTAATGAAATCGGTCCCACCGAGTTGACATGTCGGTCCCACCGAAAGGCCTAACCTTCACATTTTGAACTGAATCGGTCTGACCGAGTTTTATGATTCGGTCTCACCGAGTTTGGTGAATTGTGTGTAACAGTTAGATTTTGTGTGGAGGCTATATATACCCCTCCACCCACTCTTCATTCACGAGGAGAGCCATTAGAACATGCCTACACTTCCAGCATACATTTTCCGAGAGAGAACCACCTACTCATGTGTTGAGGTCAAGATATTCCATTCCAACCACATAAATCTTGATCTCTAGCCTTCCCCAAGTTGCTTTCCACTCAAATCATCTTTCCACTAAATCCAAATCTGTGAGAGAGAGAGTTGAGTGTTGGGGAGACTATCATTTGACGCACAAGAGCAAGGAGTTCATCATCAACACACCATATATTACCTTTTAGAGAGTGGTGTCTCCTAGATTGGTTAATTAGGTGTCACTTGGGAGCCTCCGTCAAGATTGTGGAGTTGAACCAAGGAGTTTGTACGAGCAAGGAGATCACCTACTTTGTGAAGATCTACCCTAGTGAGGCAAGTCCTTCGTGGGCGATGGCCATGGTGGGATAGACAAGGTTGCTTCTTCGTGGACCCTTAGTGGGTGGAGCCCTCCGTGGACTCGCGCAACCGTTACCCTTCGTGGGTTGAAGTCTTCATCAACGTGGATGTACGATAGCACCACCTATCAGAACCACGCCAAAAATCTCCGTGTCTACATTGCGTTTGCTCCCTCCAAACTCCTCCCTTTACCTTCATGTGCAATGTTTTACATTCCGCTGCTATACTCTTAGACTTGCATGTGTAGGTTGATTGCTTGACTTGTTCTAAGTTGCTAAAATCTGCCAAGACTTAAAATTGGGAAAAGGCTAGATTTTTATTTGGTCAAGTAGTCTAATCACCCCCTCTCTAGACATACTTTCGATCCTACAAGTGGTATCAGAGCTTTGGTCTCCATTTGCCTTGATTTCCATAGATTTTGGTGATCATAGCCTTGGTTTCACAACCTAGGAGAGTATGGCGTCTAGCGAGGGAAATTACCACCGTAGAGGTCCTTACTTTGATGGTACTAATTTTGCTAGTTGGAAGCACAAGATGAAAATGCATATTCTTGGACATAACCCGCCGTTTGGGTGCTATTGCGTGTATTGGCTTGCAAGGTGAATTCTTTGATGGGAGAGAATCGAACTGTGAAGCTACCGAGGAAGAATTGAAGATGCTGCAATACAACGCTCAAGCTTGCGATATCCTCTTCAATGGATTGTGCCCCGATGAATTCAACAAAATCAACCGTCTTGAGAATGCAAAAGAAATTTGAGATACTTTGATGATATGCACGAAGGTATCGACTCCGTCAAGGAATCCAAATTGGATGTGCTTCAAAGTCAACTTGACAAGTTCAAAATGAAGGATGGTGAAGGTGTCGCTGAAATGTACTCTAGGCTTGCTCTCATCACAAATGAGATTGCCGGCTTAGGAAGTGAAGAGATGACCGATAGATTCATCATCAAGAATATCCTAAGAGCCTTGGATGGAAAATATAATACCGCGTGCACATTGATCCAAATGATGCCCAATTACAAAGATTCAAGCCTACGGAAGTCATTGGAAGAATTGTTGCTCACGAGATGTCACTCAAGGATAAGGAAGAGCTTCACAACAAGTCAAGTGGTGCTTACAAAGCTTCATGTGATACTCCTACATCATCAAGTGAGAAACAAACCTTCAATGAGGAATTGAGCCTAATGGTGAAGAATTTCAACAAGTTCTACAAGAGTAGAAGCAAGGAAAGAAGTTCCAAGTCAAGGTCCTACAATGACAAAAGATCTTCGAGTCATGAACGTAATTGCTACAATTGTGGAAGACCCGGACACTACTCCAATGAGTGTACGACTCCCTACAAAAGAAGAGAAGATTCACCCAAAAGGAGAAGTAGAAGAGAAGAATCACCACCAAGAGAGAGAAGGAGTAGAGATGATCGTTATGAACGAAGAACCTCTCGGAGAAGCAAGGATTCAGAAAGGAAGGACAAATCATCAAGGAGCTACACAAAATGAAGACATCAAGCTCATGTTGGTGAATGGGTATCCGGCTCCGACACCGACCATCACTCCGAAATAAGTTATCACTCCGACTCCGAATATACTCAAGATGAAGGTGTTGCTGGTCTAGCACTTGTGTCAACCAACTCCTACGACCTATTTGACTCACCAAATGAAGGAATTGGAAGATGCTTCATGGCTAAAGGCCCAAAGGTATCACACCCCGAGTATGTTGATTTCAATAGTGATGAAGATGACTTGCTAGGTGATGATGATTTACTTGTTGACAACTCTAGTGATGAAAACTATGATGAACTTGCTACTAATCATGATAATCAACATAAAACGAATGATGATGATAAGAAGGAGATTGAGCGTCTAACTAAAGAACTAAACACTCTTAAGTTAGCTCATGAAACTACCTTGGAAGATCATCGAGAACTTTTAAATACTCATGAGAAGTTACGCTTTGAAAAGCTCAACCTTGAGCAAGAGAATGGGTTCTTAAAGGCAATCAATGATGATCTTCGCAAGAAAAGTTCTTCTTACATTGCCAAGCTTTTACTCTTGTCTACTTACATGCCATAAGTTAAATCTAGCAACAAGAGTAAGAAAGATTCTTCATCTAGCAGTAACAATAATCATGCTAAATCCAATGTTGTTGCTTCTAGTAGTTCTCTTGATTCCACTAATGATTCTCTTAGCCAAATTACACTTGAGTAAGAAAATAGGTTATTGAAGGTAATTATAGATAAAGGTGTTTACAAGAGCCTTGCCGGAAGTAAGCAATTTGAGGAAATTGTACGCAAGCAAGGAAGGCACCGGAAGAATCAAGGTGTTGGTTTTGAACGAAAGTTCAATGTCAATGGAGTTGAGTGGGAAGAAGATCAATACTGAAGGAAATATGCCTTAGAGGCAATAATAAAGTTGTTATTTATATTTCCCTTATATCATGATAAATGTTTATTATTCATGCTAGAATTGTATTAACCGGAAACTTAGTACATGTGTGAATACATAGACAAACAAAGTGTCACTAGTATGCCTCTACTTGACTAGCTCATGGAATCAAAGATGGTTAAGTTTCCTAGCCATAGACATGAGTTGTCACTTGATTAACGGGATCACATCATTAGAGAATGATGTGATTGACTTGACCCATTCCGTTATCTTAGCACTTGATCGTTTAGTATATTGCTATTGCTTTCTTCATGACTTATACATGTTCCTATGACTATAAGATTATGCAACTCCCGAATACCGGAGGAACACTTTGTGTGCTACCAAACGTCATAACGTAACTGGGTGATTATAAAGGTGCTCTACAGGTGTACTTGTTGAGTTGGCATAGATCGAGATTAGGATTTGTCACTCCGGTTGTCGGAGAGGTATCTCTGGGCCCTCTCGGTAATGCACATCACTATAAGACTTGCAAGCAATGTGACTAATGAGTTAGTTGCGGGATGATGCATTACGGAACGAGTAAAGAGACTTGCCGGTAACGAGATTGAACTAGGTATTGAGATACCAACGATCGAATCTCGGGCAAGTAACATACCGATGACAAAGGGAACAACGTATGTTGTTATGCGGTTTGACTGATAAAGATCTTCGTAGAATATGTAGGAGCCAATATGAACATCCAGGTTCTGCTATTGGTTATTGATCGGAGAGGTGTCTCGGTCATGTCTACATAGTTCTCGAACCCGTAGGGTCCGCACGCTTAACAATCGGTGACAATCGGTATTATGAGTTTATGTGTTTTGATGTACCGAAGATATTTCGGAGTCCCGGATGTGATTACGGACATGACGAGGAGTCTCGAAATGGTCGAGACATAAAGATTGATATATTGGATGACTATATTCGGACACCGGATGAGTTCCGGGGGTCACCGGATAATTATCGGAGTGCCGGGGGCTTATCGGAACCCCCGGGGGAACTAATGGGCTAACATGGGCCTTGTGAGAGAGAGGAGGGGGCATGGGCTGGCCGCATCCCCCCCTTGAGGAGTCCGAATTGGACAAGGAGGGGGGCGACGCCCCTCTTTCCCTCCCTCTCACCCTCTCTTTCCTTCCCCCTTCCTCCTCCTAGTTGGACTAGGAAAGGGGGAGTCCTACTCCTACTAGGAGGAGGAGGACTCCCCCTCCTTGGCGCACCCCAAGGGTCGGCCGGCCTCCCCCTTGCTCCTTTATATACAGGGGCAGGGGGCACCCTAGAACACACAAGTTGATCATTGATCTCTTAGCCGTGTGCGGTGCCCCCCTCCACCATAATTCACCTCGGTCATATCATTGCAGTGCTTAGGCGAAGCCCTACGCCGGTAGCTTCATCATCACCATCATCACGCCATCGTGCTGACGAAGCTCTCCCTCGACACTCTGCTGGATCGTGAGTTCGTGGGACGTCACCGAGCCAAACGTGTGCAGATCGCGGAGGTGCCGTACTTTCGGTACTAGGATCGGTCGATCGTGAAGACGTACGACTACATCAACCGCGTTGTCATAACGCTTCCGCTTACGGTCCACGAGGGTACGTGGACAACACTCACCCCTCTCGTTGCTATGCATCACCATGATCTTGCGTGTGCGTAGGAAATTTCTTGAAATTACTACGTTCCCCAACAGTGGCATCGAGCCAGGTTTATGCGTAGATGTTATATGCACGAGTAGAACACAAGTGAGTTGTGGGCGATAATAGTCATACTGCTTACTAGCATGTCATACTTTGATTCGGCGGTATTGTTGGATGAAGTGGCCCGGACCGACATTACGCATACGCTTACGCGAGACTGGTTCTACCGACGTGCTTCACACACAGGTGGCTGGCAAGTGTCAGTTTCTCCAACTTTAGTTGAATCGAGTGTGGCTACGCCCGATCCTTGTTGAAGGTTAAAATAGCACATACTTGACAAAAAATCGTTGTGGTTTTGATGCATAGGTGATACGTCTCCAACGTATCTATAATTTTTGATTGTTCCATGCTATTATATTATCCATCTAGGATGTTTTATATGCATTTATATGCTATTTTATAAGATTTTTGGGACTAACCTATTAACCTAGAGCCCAGTGCCAGTTTCTGTTTTTTCCTTGTTTTTGAGTATCGCAGAAAAGGAATACCAAACGGAGTCTAATTGACGTGCCAATTTTGATGATTTTTTATGGACAAAAAGAAGCCCTCGGAGTAAAAGAGTTGGGCCAGAAGAGTCCCTGGCTGTCCACGAGGGTGGGGGTGCGCCCTACCCCCTGGGCGTGGGCCCCTATCTTGTGGACGACTCGGAGACCCCCCTGACGTGAGACCGACGCCAAAAAATCCTATAAATACAGAAACCTCCAGGACATAACCTAGATCGGGAGTTCCGCCGCCGCAAGCCTCTGTAGCCACCAAAAACCAATCGGGACCCAGTTCCGGCACCCTGCCGGAGGGGGGATCCCTCACCGGTGGCTATCTCTCTCTCTCTCTCTCTCTCTCTCTCTCTCTCTCTCTCTCGTTCTTGATTTGGCACAATCTTGATGTATCGCGAGCTTTGCTATTATAGTTGGATCTTATGATGTTTCTCCCCCTCTACTCTCTTGTAATGGATTGAGTTTTCCCTTTGAAGTTATCTTATCGGATTGAGTCTTTAAGGATTTGAGAACACTTGATGTATGTCTTGCATGTGCTTATCTGTGGTGACAATGGGATATCACGTGATTCACTTGATGTATGTTTTAGTGATCAACTTGCGAGTTCTGCAACCTCGTGAACTTATGCATAGGGGTTGGCACACGTTTTCGTCTTGACTCTCCGGTAGAAACTTTGGGGCACTCTTTGAAGTACTTTGTGTTGGTTTGAATAGATGAATCTGAGATTGTGTGATGCACATCGTATAATCATACCCACGGATACTTGAGGTGACATTGGAGTATCTAGGTGACATTAGGGTTTTGGTTGATTTGTGTCTTACGGTGTTATTCTAGTACGAACTCTATGATAGATCGAACGGAAAGAATAGCTTCATGTTATTTTACTACGGACTCTTGAATAGATCGATCAGAAAGGATAACTTTGAGGTGGTTTCGTACCCTACCATAATCTCTTCGTTTGTTCTCCGCTATTAGTGACTTTGGAGTGACTCTTTGTTGCATGTTGAGGGATAGTTATATGATCCAATTATGTTATTATTGTTGAGAGAACTTGCACTAGTGAAAGTATGAACCCTAGGCCTTGTTTCCTAGCATTGCAATACCGTTTACGTTACCTTGCTGTTTTTATATTTTTAGATTACAAAAACCTATATCTACCATCCATATTGCACTTGTATCACCATCTCTTCGCCGAAATACTGCACCTATACAATTTACGATTGTATTGGGTGTGTTGGGGACACAAGAGACTCTTTGTTATTTGGTTGCAGGGTTGTTTGAGGGAGACCATCTTAAATCTACGCCTCCCACAGATTGATAAACCTTAGGTCATCCACTTGAGGGAAATTTGCTACTGTCCTACAAACCTCTGCACTTGGAGGCCCAACAAAGTCTACAAGAAGAAGGTTGCGTAGTAGACATCAAGCTCTTTTCTGGCGCCGTTGCCGGGGAGGTGAGTGCTTGAAGGTATATCTTTAGATCTTGCAATCGAATCTTTTTGTTTCTTGTTTTATCACTAGTTTAGTTTATAAAATAAAACTAAAAAAATGGAATTGAGGGTACCTCATATGCTTCATGTTTTTAATGTCTTTCATGAAAATAAGGATTCCGATAATTGTGCCCAAGTGCTAGAAGAAGAATGCATTAGAATGTTTGGCACTAAATATTTGAATGATGAGCATGATTGCAATGTTGTTAGTATGAATTCTTTGAATATCCAGGATGCTAATGATATGCAAAGCCACAAGCTTGGGGATGCTATGTTTGATGAAGATGATATGTTTAGTCCCCCAAGTTTTGATGAGAATATTTATTATGATGAAAGCATGCCTCCTATTTATGATGATTATATTGATGAAAGTGGGTTTGGAAGAGTGTCAAATTTAGGAAGTAATGATCCCACTATTTTGGAGGATGTTGAATCTTATTGTGATAATTATGAACGTGGATTTGGAGAGGTCATGACTTTATTTAGTGATGAATCCACTATTTCGGAAGAGGTTCCAATTGATTATGAAAATAAAGCTGCTATCTATGATGATTATTGTGATGGCATGTATGCTATAAAGAATAATTATAACCATGAAACTTGTCATCATGATGTTAGTTTTCAATTGGATTATGCCTCACATGATAATTATTCTGTCGAGTTTGCTCCCACTACTATTCATGAGAAGAATTTTGCTTATGTGGAGAGTAGTAAAATTTCTATGCTTGTAGATCATGAAAAGAATGCTTTAGGTGATGGTTAAATTGTTGAAATTATTGATGATGCTACTGAAAATTATTATGAGGGAGGAATATATGCTTGTAAGAATTGCAATAATATCAAGTTTCCTCTCTATGTGCTTAAAGTTTTAAAGTTATGCTTGTTTTGCCTTCCTATGCTAGTTGATTATTGTTCCCGTAAGTTTTTTGCTCACAAAATCCCTATGCATAGGAAGTGGGTTAGACTTAAATGTGCTAGTCATATTCTTCATGATGCTCTCTTTATGTTTCAGTTCTTATCTTTTACGTGAGCATCATTGAAATCATCATGCCTAGCTAGAGGTGTTAAACGTTAGCGCTTGTTGGGAGGCAACCCAATCTTATTTTTGTTCCTTGATTTTTGCTCATGTTTAGCAATAAATAATCTATCTAGACTCTTGTTAGATGTGGTTTTATGTTTTAATTAGTGTTTGTGCCAAGTAGAACCTTTAGGAAGACTTGGGTGAAGTCTTTATGATCATGCTGTAAAAAACAGAAACTTTAGCGCTCACGAGATGTGCTGCAATTTTTTACTGGAGAGTGATTTTAAGTTGATTCTTTTTGCAGATGATTAATAGACAAATTCCTCAGGTACACCAATTTATTTCAGAATTTTTGGAGTTCCATAAGTATACGTTTGATACAGATTTACAGACTGTTCTGTTTTTGACAGATTCTGTTTTCATTGTGTTGTTTGCTTATTTTGAGGAATCTATGAATAGTATCGGAGGGTATGAACCATAGATAAGTTGGAATACAGTAGATATTACACCAATATGAATTTAGAATGAGTTCACAACAGTACCTAAGTGGTGATTTATTTTCTTATACTAACGGAGCTTACGAGTTTTCTGTTGAGTTTTGTGTTGTGAAGTTTTCAAGTTTTGGGTAAAGATTCGATGGACTATGGAGGAGCCTAAGCTTGGGGATGCCCGAGGCACCCCAAGGTAATATTCAAGGACAACCAAGAGCCTAAGCTTGGGGATGCCCCGGATGGCATCCCCTCTTTCGTCTTCGTTCATCGGTAACTTTACTTGGAGCTATATTTTTATTCACCACATGATATGTGTTTTGCTTGGAGCGTCATTTTTTTTCTTTTGTTTTGCTTGCTGTTTGAATAAAATACCAAGATCTGAAATTCTTAAATGTTAGATAGTCTTCACATAATTATATAATTATTCGACTACTTATTGATCTTCACTTATATCTTTCGGAGTAGTTTGTCATTTGCTCTAGTGCTTTACTTATATCTTTTTAGAGCACGGTGGTTGTTTTATTTTGAAGAAATTGATGAACTATCATGCTTCACTTATATTATTTTGAGAGTCTTTAGAACAGCATGGTAATTTGCTTTGGTTATAAAATTAGTCCTAATATGATGGGCATCCAAGATGGGTATAATAAAAACTTCCATATAGAGTGCATTGAATACTATGAGAAGTTTGATACTTGATGATTGTTTTGAGATATGAAGATGGTAATATTAGAGTCATGCTAGTTGAGTAATTGTGAATTTGAGAAATACTTGTGTTGGAGTTTGCAAGTCCCGTAGCATGCACGTATGGTAAACGTTGGGTGACAAATTTGAAGCATGAGGTGTTTCTTTGATTGTCCTCCTTATGAGTGGCGGTCGGGGACGAGCGATGGTCTTTTCCTACCAATCTATCCCCCTAGGAGCATGCGCGTAATGCTTGGTTTTTGATGACTTGTAGATTTTTGCAATAAGTATGTGAGTTCTTTATGACTAATGTTGAGTCCATGGATTATACACACTCTCACCTTTCCATCATTGCTAGCCTCTTCGGTACCGTGCATTGCCCTTTCTCACCTCGAGAGTTGGTGCAAACTTCACCGGTGCATCCAAACCCCGTGATACGATACGCTCTATCACACATAAACCTCCTTATATCTTCCTCAAAACAGCCACCATACCTACCTATTATGGCATTTCCATAGTCATTCCGAGATATGTTGCCATGCAACTTTCCACCATTCCGTTTATTGACGCGCTTCATCATTGTCATATTGCCTTGCATGATCATGTAGTTCACATCGTATTTGTGGCAAAGCCACCATGCATATTATTTCATACATGTCACTCTTGATTCATTGCCCATCCCGGTACACCGCCGGAGGCATTCATACAGAGGCATACTTTGTTCTAGTATCGAGTTGTAAATATATAGAAGTGTGATGATCATCATTAATAGAGCATTGTCCCGAAAAAAAGAGAAATGCCAAAAAAAGAAAGGCCAATTAAAAAAGAAAGGCCAAAAAAAAAGAGAAATAAAAGGGACAATACTACTATCCTTTTTCCACACTTGTGCTTCAAAGTAGCACCATGATCTTCATGATAGAGAGTCTCTTATATTGTCACTTTCATATACTAGTGGGAATTTTTCATTATAGAACTTGGCTTGTATATTCCAACGATGGGCTTCCTCAAATGCCCTAGGTCTTCGTGAGCAAGCAAGTTGGATGCACACCCACTTAGTTTCTTTTGTTGATCTTTCATACATTTATAGCTCTAGTGCATCTGTTGCATGGCAATCCCTACTCCTCGCATTGACATCAATTGATGGGCATCTCCCTAGCCCGTTGATTAGCCGCGTCAATGTGAGACTTTCTCCTTTTTTGTCTTCTCCACACAACCCCCATCATTATACTCTATTCCACCCATAGTGCTATGTCCATGGCTCACGCTCATGTATTGCGTGAAAGTTGAAAAAGTTTGAGATTACTAAAGTATGAAACAATTGCTTGGCTTGTCATCGGGGTTGTGCATGATGAGAGCATTCTTGTGTGACGAAAATGGAGCATGACCAAACTATATGATTTTGTAGGGATGAACTTTCTTTGGCCATGTTATTTTGAGAAGACATGATTGCTTAGTTAGTATGCTTGAAGTATTATTATTTTTATGTCAATATTAAACTTTTATCTTGAATCTTTCGGATCTGAACATTCATGCCACAATAAAGAGAATTACTTAGAAAATTATGTTAGGTAGCATTCCACATCAAAAATTCTGTTTTTATCATTTACCTACTCGAGGACGAGCAGGAATTAAGCTTGGGGATGCTTGATACGTCTCCAACGTATCTATAATTTTGATTGTTCCATGCTATTATATTATCCATCTAGGATGTTTTATATGCATTTATATGCTATTTTATAAGATTTTTGGGACTAACCTATTAACCTAAAGCCCAGTGCCAGTTTCTGTTTTTTCCTTGTTTTTGAGTATCGCAGAAAAGAATACCAAACGGAGTCCAATTGACGTGCCAATTTTTGATGATTTTTTATGGACCAAAAGAAGCCCCCGGAGTAAAAGAGTTGGGCCAGAAGAGTCCCAGGCTGTCCACGAGGGTGGGGGGCGCGCCCTACCCCCCTGGGCGTGGGCCCCTATCTCGTGGACGACTCGGAGACCCCCCTGACGTGAGACCGACGCCAAAAATTCCTATAAATACAGAAACCTCCAGAACATAACCTAGATCGGGAGTTCTGCCGCCGCAAGCCTCTGTAGCCACCAAAAACCAATCGGAACCCAGTTCCGGCACCCTGCCGGAGGGGGGATCCCTCATCGGTGGCCATCTTCATCATCCCGGCGTTCTCCATGACGAGGAGGGAGTAGTTCACCCTCGGGGTTGAGGGTATGTACCCGTAGCTATGTGTTTGATCTCTCTCTCTCTCTCTCTCTCGTGTTCTTGATTTGGCACGATCTTGATGTATCACGAGCTTTGCTATTATAGTTGGATCTTATGATGTTTCTCCCCCTCTACTCTCTTGTAATGGATTGAGTTTTACCTTTGAAGTTATCTTATCGGATTGAGTCTTTAAGGATTTGAGAACACTTGATGTATGTCTTGCATGTGCTTATCTGTGGTGACAATGGGATATCACGTGATTCACTTGATGTATGTTTTGGTGATCAACTTGCGAGTTCCGTAACCTCGTGAACTTATGCATAGGGGTTGGCACACGTTTTCGTCTTGAATCTCTGGTAGAAACTTTGGGGCACTCTTTGAAGTACTTTGTGTTGGTTTGAATAGATGAATCTGAGATTGTGTGATGCACATCGTATAATCATACCCACGGATACTTGAGGTGACATTGGAGTATCTAGGTGACATTAGGGTTTTGGTTGATTTGTGTCTTAAGGTGTTATTCTAGTACGAACTCTATGATAGATCGAATGGAAAGAATAGCTTCGTGTTATTTTACTACGGACTCTTGAATAGATCGATCAGAAAGGATAACTTTGAGGTGGTTTCGTACCCTACCATAATCTCTTCGTTTGTTCTCCGCTATTAGTGACTTTGGAGTGACTCTTTGTTGCATGCTGAGGGATAGTTATATGATCCAATTATGTTATTATTGTTGAGAGAACTTGCACTAGTGAAAGTATGAACCCTAGGCCTTGTTTCCTAGCATTGCAATACCGTTTACGCTCACTTTTATCATTAGTTACCTTGCTGTTTTTATATTTTTAGATTACAAAAACCTATATCTACCATCCATATTGCACTTGTATCACCATATCTTCGCCAAACTACTGCACCTATACAATTTACCATTGTATTGGGTGTGTTGGGGACACAAGAGACTCTTTGTTATTTGGTTGCAGGGTTGTTTGAGAGAGACCATCTTCAACCTACGCCTCCCACGGATTGATAAACCTTAGGTCATCCACTTGAGGGAAATTTGCTACTGTCCTACAAACCTCTGCACTTGGAGGCCCAACAATGTCTACAAGAAGAAGGTTGCATAGTAGACATCAGTAGGTAAGAACGGTTCTTGCTCAGCCCGTAGCAGCCACGTAAAACTTGCAACAACAAAGTAGAGAACGTCTAACTTGTTTTTGCATGGCATGTTGTGATGTGATATGGTCAAGACATGATGCTAAATTTTATTGTATGAGATGATCATGTTTTTTAACGAAGTTATCGGCAACTGGCAGGAGCCATATGGTTGTCGCTTTATTGTATGAAATGCAATCGCCATGTAATTGCTTTACTTTATCACTAAGCGATAGCGATAGTCATAGAAGCAATAGTTGGCGAGACGACAACGATGCTACGATGGAGATCAAGGTGTCGCGCCGGTGACGATGGTGATCATGACAGTGCTTTGGAGATGGAGATCAATGGAACAAGATGATGATGGCCATATCATATCACTTATATTGATTGCATGTGATGTTTATCCTTTATGCATCTTGTTTTGCTTAGTTCGACGGTAGCATTATAAGATGATCTCTCACTAAATTTCAAGGTACAAGTGTTCTCCCTGAGTATGCACCGTTGTGAAAGTTCGTCGTGCCGAGACACCACGTGATGATCGGGTCTGATAAGCTCTACGTTCACATACAACGGGTGCAAGCCAGTTTTGCACACGCAGAATACTCGGGTTAAACTTGACGAGCCTAGCATATGCAGATATGGCCTCGGAACACTGAGACCGTGTTGGAAATATGCCCTAGAGGCAATAATAAATGGTTATTATTATATTTCTTTGTTCATGGTAATTGTCTATTGTTCATGCTATAACTGTGTTATCCGGAAATCGTAATACACGTGTGAATACATAGACCACAACGTGTCCCTAGTAAGCCTCTAGTTGACTAGCTCGTTGATCAACAGATAGTCATGGTTTCCTGACTATGGACATTGGATGTCATTGATAACGGGATCGCATCATTAGGAGAATGATGTGATGGACAAGACCCAATCATAAGCATAGCTCAAAGATCGTGTAGTTCGTTTGCTAGAGCTTTTCCAATGTCAAGTATCTTTTCCTTAGACCATGAGATCGTGCAACTCCCGGATACCGTAGGAGTACTTTGGGTGTGCCAAACGTCACAACATAACTGGGTGACTATAAAGGTACACTACGGGTATCTCCGAAAGTGTCTGTTGGGTTGGCACGGATCGAGACTGGGATTTGTCACTCCGTATGACGGAGAGGTATCTCTGGGCCCACTCGGTAATGCATCATCATAATGAGCTCAATGTGACTAAGGAGTTAGTCACGGGATCATGCATTGCGATACGAGTAAAGAGACTTGCCGGTAACGAGATTGAACAAGGTATTGGGATACCGACGATCGAATCTCGGGCAAGTAACATACCGCTTGACAAAGGGAATTGCATACGGGATTGATTGAATCCTCGACATCGTGGTTCATCCGATGAGATCATCGTGGAACATGTGGGAGCCAACATGGGTATCCAGATCCCGCTGTTGGTTATTGACCGGAGAGGCGTCTCGGTCATGTCTGCATGTCTCCCGAACCCGTAGGGTCTACACACTTAAGGTTCGGTGACGCTAGGGTTGTAGAGATATGAATATGCGGAAACCCGAAAGTTGTTCGGAGTCCCGGATGAGATCCCGGATGTCACAAGGAGTTCCGGAATGGTCCGGAGGTGAAGAATTATATATAGGAAGTCAAGTTTCGGCCACCGGGAAAGTTTCGGGGGTTATCGGTATTGTACCGGGACCACCGGAAGGGTCCCGGGGGTCCACCGGGTGGGGCCACCTATCCCGGAGGGCCCCATGGGCTGAAGTGGGAAGGGAACCAGCCCTTAGTGGGCTGGGGCGCCCCCCATGGGCCTCCCCCTGCGCCTAGGGTTGGAAACCCTAGGGTGGGGGGCGCCCCACTTGCCTTGGGGGGCAAGTCTCCCCCCTGGCCGCCGTCCCCCATGTAGATGGGTTCCTGGCCGGCGCCCCCCTCCCAGGGGGCCTATATAAAGGGGGGGAGGGAGGGCAGTAGTATTACAGCCTTGGGCGCCTCCCCTCTCCCCTGCTACACCTCTCCCTCTCGCAAAAGCTCGGCGAAGCCCTGCCGAGATCCCGCTACATCCACCACCACGCCGTCGTGCTGCTGGATCTCCATCAACCTCTCCTTCCCCCTTGCTGGATCAAGAAGGAGGAGACGTCGCTGCACCGTACGTGTGTTGAACGCGGAGGTGCCGTCCGTTGGGCACTCGGTCATCGGTGATTTGGATCACGGCGAGTACGACTCCATCAACCTCGTTCATTGGAACGCTTCCGCTCGCGATCTACAAGGGTATGTAGATGCACTCCTTTCCCTCGTTGCTAGTATACTCCATAGATGGATCTTGGTGATGCGTAGGAAATTTTAAAATTCTGCTACGATCCCCAACAGACCGAAAGGTCGAGCGTGAATCATATAGTAGATATGATCAACATAGTGATGTTCACCATTGAAAACTACTCCATCTCATGTGATGATCGGACATGGCTTAGTTGATATGGATCACGTGATCACTTAGATGATTAGAGGGATGTCTATCTAAGTGGGAGTTCTTTAGTAATATGATTAATTGAAATTTAATTTATCATGAACTTAGTACCTGATAGTATTTTGCATGTCTATGTTGTTGTAGATAGATGGCCCGTGTTGTTGTTCCGCTGAATTTTAATGCGTTCCTAGAGAAAGCTAAGTTGAAAGATGATGGTAGCAACTACACGGACTGGGTCCGTAACTTGAGGATTATCCTCATTGCTGCACAGAAGAATTACGTCCTGGAAGCACCGCTAGGTGCCAAACCCGCTGCAGGAGCAATGCCAGATGTTATGAACATTTGGCAGAGCAAAGCTGATGACTACTCGATAGTTCAGTGTGCCATGCTTTACGGCTTAGAACCGGGACTTCAACGACATTTTGAACGTCATGGAGCATATGAGATGTTCCAGGAGTTGAAGTTAATATTTCAAAAAAATGCCCGGATTGAGAGATATGAAGTCTCCAGTAAGTTCTATAGCTGCAAGATGGAGGAGAATAGTTCTGTCAGTGAGCATATACTCAAAATGTCTGGGTATAACAATCACTTGATTCAACTGGGAGTTAATCTTCCTGATGATAGTGTCATTGACAGAATTCTTCAATCACTTCCACCAAGCTACAAGAGCTTCATGATGAACTATAACATGCAAGGGATGGATAAGACAATTCTCGAGCTCTTCGCAATGCTAAAGGCTGCGGAGGTAGAAATCAAGAAGGAGCATCAAGTGTTGATGGTCAACAAGACCACCAGTTTCAAGAAAAAAGGGTAAAGGGAAGAAGAGGAACTTCAAGAAGAACGACAAGCAAGTTGCTGCTCAAGTGAAGAAGCCCAAGTCTGGACCTAAGCCTGAGACTTAGTGCTTCTACTGCAAAGGGACTCGTCACTGTAAGCGGAACTGCCCCAAGTATTTGGCGGATAAGAAGGATGGCAAGGTGAACAAAGGTATATGTGATATACATGTTATTGATGTGTACCCTACTAATGCTCGCAGTAGCACTTGGGTATTTGATACTGGTTCTGTTGCTAATATTTGCAACTCGAAACAGGGACTACAGATTAAGCGAAGATTGGCTAAGGACGAGGTGACGATGCGCGTTGGAAATGGTTCCAAAGTCGATGTGATCGCGGTCGGCATGCTACCTCTACATCTACCTTCGGAATTAGTTTTAGACCTGAATAATTGTTATCTGGTGCCAGCGTTAAGCATGAACATTATATCTGGATCTTGTTTGATGCGAGACGGTTATTCATTTAAATCAGAGAATAATGGTTGTACTCTTTATATGAGTAATATCTTTTATGGTCATGCACCCTTGAAGAGTGGTCTATTCTTGTTGAATCTCGATAGTAGTGACACACATATTCATAATATTGAAGCCAAAAGATGCAGAGTTGATAATGATAGTGCAACATATTTGTGGCACTGCCGTTTGGGTCATATTGGTGTAAAGCGCATGAAGAAACTCCATTCTGATGGACTTTTGCAATCACTTGATTATGAATCACTTGGTACTTGCAAACCATACCTCATGGGCAAGATGACTAAAACTCCGTTCTCCGGAACAATGGAGCGAGCAACAGATTTGTTGGAAATCATACATACTGATGTATGTGGTCCGATGAATGTTGAGGCTCGCGGCGGGTATCGTTATTTTCTCACCTTCACAGATGATTTGAACAGATATGGGTATATCTACTTGATGAAACATAAGTCTGAAACGTTTGAGAAGTTCAAAGAATTTCAGAGTGAAGTGGAAAATCATCGTAACAAGAAAATAAAGTTTCTACGATCTGATCGTGGAGGAGAATATTTGAGTTACGAGTTTGGTCTTCATTTGAAACAATGCGGAATAGTTTCGCAACTCACGCCACCCGAAACACCACAGCGTATTGGTGTGTCCGAACGTCGTAATCGTACTTTACTAGATATGGTGCGATCTATGATGTCTCTTACTGATTTACCGCTATTGTTTTGGGGTTATGCTTTAGAGACGGCTGCATTCACGTTAAATAGGGCACCATCTAAATCCGTTGAGACAACATCTTATGAACTGTGGTTTGGTAAGAAACCAAAGTTGTCGTTTCTTAAAGTTTGGGGATGCGATGCTTATGTGAAAAAGCTTCAACCTAATAAGCTCGAACCCAAATCGGAGAAATGTGTCTTCATAGGATACGCAAAGGAGACTGTTAGGTACACCTTCTATCACAGATACGAAGGCAAGACATTCGTTGCTAAGAATGGATCCTTTCTAGAGAAGGAGTTTCTCTCGAAAGAAGTGAGTGGGAGGAAAGTAGAACTTGATGAGGTAACTGTACCTACTCCCTTATTGGAAAGTAGTTCATCACAGAAATCAGTTCCTGTGACTCCTACACCAATTAGTGAGGAAGCTAATGATGATGATCATGTAACTTCAGATCAAGTTACTACCGAACCTCGTAGGTCAACCAGAGTAAGATCCACACCAGAGTGGTACGGTAATCCTGTTCTGGAGGTCATGTTACTTGACCATGACGAACCTACGAACTATGAGGAAGCGATGATGAGCCCAGATTCCACGAAATGGCTTGAGGCCATGAAATATGATATGGGATCCATGTATGAGAACAAAGTGTGGACTTTGCTTGACTTGCCCGATGATCGGCAAGCCATCGAGAATAAATGGATCTTCAAGAAGAAGACTGACGCTGACGGTAATGTTACTGTCTACAAAGCTCGACTTGTTGCGAAAGGTTTTCCACAAGTTCAAGGAGTTGACTACGATGAGACCTTCTCACCCATAGCGATGCTTAAGTCCGTCCGAATCATGTTAGCAATTGCTGCATTTTATGATTATGAAATTTGGCAAATGGATGTAAAGACTGCATTTCTGAATGGATTTCTGGAAGAAGAGTTGTATATGATGCAACCTGAAGGTTTTATGGATCCAAAGGATGCTAACAAAGTGTGCAAGCTCCAGCGATCCATTTATGGACTGGTGCAAGCATCTCGGAGTTGGAATAAACATTTTGATAATGTGATCAAAGCATATGGTTTTATACAGACTTTTGGAGAAGCCTGTATTTACAAGAAAGTGAGTGGGAGCTCTGTAGCATTTCTAATATTATATGTGGATGACATATTGTTGATTGGAAATGATATAGAATTTTTGGATAGCATAAAAGGATACTTGAACAAGAGTTTTTCAATGAAAGACCTTGGTGAAGCTGCTTATATATTGGGCATCAAGATCTATAGAGATAGATCAAGACGCTTAATTGGACTTTCACAAAGCACATACCTTGACAAAGTTTTGAAGAAGTTCAAAATGGATCAAGCAAAGAAAGGGTTCTTGCCTGTGTTACAAGGTGTGAAGTTGAGTCAGACTCAATGCCCGACCACTGCAAAAGATAGAGAGAAAATGAAAGGTGTTCCCTATGCTTCAGCCATAGGCTCTATCATGTATGCAATGCTGTGTACCAGACCTGATGTGTGCCTTGCTATTAGTTTAGCAGGGAGGTACCAAAGTAATCCAGGAGTGGATCACTGGACAACGGTCAAGAACATCCTGAAATACCTGAAAAGGACTAAGGATATGTTCCTCGTTTATGGAAGTGACAAAGAGCTCGTCGTAAATGGTTACGTCGATGCAAGCTTTGACACTGATCTGGATGACTCTAAGTCACAAACCGGATACGTGTTTATATTGAACGGTGGAGCTGTCAGTTGGTGCAGTTCTAAGCAAAGTGCCGTGGCAGGATCTACGTGTGAAGTGGAGTACATAGCTGCTTTGGAAGCAGCAAATGAAGGAATCTGGATGAAGGAGTTCATATCCTATCTAGGTGTCATACCTAGTGCATCGGGTCCAATGAAAATCTTTTGTGACAATACTGGTGCAATTGCCTTGGCAAAGGAATCCATATTTCACAAGAGAACCAAGCACATCAAGAGACGCTTCAATTCCATCCGCGATCAAGTCAAGGAGGGAGACATAGAGATTTCCAAGATACATACGGATCTGAATGTTGCAGACCCATTGACTAAGCCTCTCTCACGAGCAAAACATGATCAGCACCAAGACTCCATGGGTGTAAGAATCATTATTGTGTAATCTAGATTATTGACTCTAGTGCAAGTGGGAGACTGAAGGAAATATGCCCTAGAGGCAATAATAAAGTTGTTATTTATATTCCTTATATCATGATAAATGTTTATTATTCATGCTAGAATTGTATTAACCGGAAACTTAGTACATGTGTGAATACGTAGACAAACAGAGTGTCACTAGTATGCCTCTACTTGACTAGCTCATGGAATCAAAGATGGTTAAGTTTCCTAGCCATAGACATGAGTTGTCACTTGATTAACGGGATCACATCATTAGAGAATGATGCGATTGACTTGACCCATTCCGTTATCTTAGCACTTGATCGTTTAGTATATTGCTATTGCTTTCTTCATGACTTATACATGTTCCTATGACTATAAGATTATGCAACTCCCGAATACCGGAGGAACACTTTGTGTGCTACCAAACGCCACAACGTAACTGGGTGATTATAAAGGTGCTCTACAGGTGTCTCCGATGGTACTTGTTGAGTTGGCATAGATCGAGATTAGGATTTGTCACTCCGATTGTCGGAGAGGTATCTCTGGGCCCTCTCGGTAATGCACATCACTATAAGCCTTGCAAGCAATGTGACTAATGAGTTAGTTGCGGGATGATGCATTACGGAACGAGTAAAGAGACTTGCCGGTAACGAGATTGAACCAGATATTGAGATACCGACGATCGAATCTCGGGCAAATAACATACCGATGACAAAGGGAACAACGTATGTTGTTATGCGGTTTGACCGATAAAGATCTTCGTAGAATATGTAGGAGCCAATATGAACATCCAGGTTCCGCTATTGGTTATTGACCGGAGACGTGTCTCGGTCATGTCTACATAGTTCTCGAACCCGTAGGGTCCGCACGCTTAACGATCGGTGACGATCGGTATTATGAGTTTATGTGTTTTGATGTACCAAAGATAGTTTGGAGTCCCGGATGTGATCACGGACATGACGAGGAGTCTCAAAATGGTCGAGACATAAAGATTGATATATTGGATGACTATATTCGGACACTAGATGAGTTCCGGGGGTCACCGGATAATTATCGGAGTGCCGGGGGGTTATCGGAACCCCCGGGGGAACTAATGGGCCAACATGGGCCTTGTGGGAGAGAGAGGAGGGGGCCATGGGCTGGCCGCACACCCCCCCTTGAGGAGTCCGAATTGGACAAGGAGAGGGAGCGGCGCCCCTCTTCCCCTCCCTCTCTCTCCCTCTCTTTCCTTCCCCCTTCCCCCTCCTAGTTGGACTAGGAAAGGGGGAGTCCTACTCCTACTAGGAGGAGGACTCCTCCCCCTCCTTGGCGCGCCCCAAGGGCCGGCCGGCCTCCCCCTTGCTCCTTTATATACGGGGGCAGGGGGGCACCCTAGAACACACAAGTTGATCATTGATCTCTTAGCTGTGTGCGGTGACCCCCTCCACCATAATCCACCTCGGTCACATCATTGCAGTGCTTAGGCAAAGCCCTGCGCCGGTAGCTTCATCATCACCGTCATCACGTCGTCGTGCTGACGAAGCTCTCCCTCGACACTCTGCTGGATCGTGAGTTCGTGGGACGTCACCGAGCCGAACGTGTGCAGATCGCGGAGGTGTCGTACTTTCGGTACTAGGATCGGTCGATCGTGAAGACGTACGACTATATCATAACGCTTCCGCTTATGGTCTACGAGGGTACGTGGACAACACTCTCCCCTCTCATTGCTATGCATCACCATGATCTTGCGTGTGCATAGGATTTTTTTTGAAATTACTATGTTCCCCAACAAATACCCCAAGATGAAGTTTGTTCCTCAACAAGAGAAGTATGATCCTACTTCTTTCCAAGGGACACAAGCTAAAGATGATCTTCCACCAGAAGACCACAAGCAAAAAGGCAAGGACAAGCTTCAAGAGGAGATTGATGCATTTGAAGAAGCTCCTAAGGCCTTGGTCAAGTGGGTTCCCAAGACTACGTCAAATACGACTACAACTCCAAGGATTCCCATCAAGATGATGTGGATCCCGAAGAAGAAGAACTAGAGAGTTCTTGAGGGTGACTCCGCCAACATACTTCACTCATATCATTTTGGCAAGGACAAGTGCAAACAACTTCCACATCTTACACTAGTTCAAGGAGTCACAAACCCTCTTGTTGGTAAGACAAGGGACAAGGTAACCTAATGCTTTCATGGACATCATCTATGTGTACATCACTCTATGTCTATGGATATCCTTGTTTGTTCCTTGTGGGACTAACCCGTGTAGGTATTGAAAGTGCAACTCACTCCAATGGATTGCTCCAAATGATCTACATCAACATTGAGCATCCACATCTTCAACATCACATGAAGTCATCATCGACAAAACCCAAGGTTTGTTCATCCCTCTTAGGGGGGATATCACATCTAGGGGGAGCTTTACTCTAATCAATTGAGCTAAAGCAACTCTAATGATGTGAACACAACAATGCTTTATGTAAAAGTGGTGACCCCACTTGTGCTTAAACGATGAGTATGACCTATGATCAAATGTTCTCATTTGACTCTAAGTCAATATACTCATATATAGATGACCTAGTCATCGCCAATTTCTTGATAGATGCTAGAGTGCGTGTGCATGCTTTGTCACATATTTCATTTGCCATTTTATTGTGTGAGCATGTTGACTGCATATTTTACTCATTCGAGAACATCCACTTGTTGTTTTGATTGTTTGGCTTTTTCTCTTTTGCCAAGTGGATGGACAAGAATGCCTAAGAACTTCCTCTAGCTATCTATGCTTTTCTCGTCTCAAACTCTATTCATGCTACATCACAAAGTTTGATCAAGTCAGATTCAAACCACTCTGTGTGAGGAGCACTCGGAGTCCCCGATTCGTAATAGACTTAAACTTCCAAAACCTCTCTGTGCATTTCGGTATGACCGATTCATCCACTTCGGTCACACTGAGTTTACTGAGTTGATCTAGGGTTTCAATCTCGGTGCAACCGATTTGAACTCTTCGGTCACACCGAGTTGCAGTAACCGCTTGCGATTCTGCATCTCGGTGCCGCCGAGTTGTTCCACTCGGTCACACCGACAGGGTCGGGATATATATATACCCACGGGTGAGATTATGGAATTTTTTTTAAAACTCCTCAGCCCGCGCGTGTCCTGCTCTGCCGCCTCGGGTCTCCGGATCGTCTCCTCGTCGCCAGCGACCTCCTGCCGCTGGTATACATTGCCGTCAACGGGATTCTGCCCCGCCGTTGTCGCCGTAGAGAACTCACCACCGAGCTAGGGTATGAGTTCGATCATTTGTGCTATTTCCTTACTTTGATTCGTAGCACATTGCTTTGCCATGATCTTCACCAAGTATGAAATCAATCTATCAAGAGAAAACATCCTTTAGGTTAGGTTTGATTCGAAAATTTAGGGTTAGGTTTCCGCCGAACTCATCTCGGACCGACCGAGTTGTAGAAATCGGTCTCACTGATTTGGCTTAGGCCATTGCACATGCGCTTTTCGGTCTGACCGAAAATTGCAAATCGGTGCGACCGAGTTCAACTCTCAGTGAAACCCTAGCGATCTCGGAGCCACCGAACTATGACTCGGTCTGACCGAGTTCACTAGTTTAGACTCCAAAAGTTGCTTCGGTATCACCGAGTTTAACAAATCGGTAGCTCCGAAATGATTTCTATGGAGGACTAAAACTAAGTTTTTGACTCATTTGTTTTGCAAAAACTCTGCACTTTGTGATGCTCATCCATTCTACCTCATCTATATCTATTCACAGGGTTTGCTGTCGGTTTGCTTGCCAGAATGTCTGACCAGAGTGATAGCCAGAACAGATCAGAAGAGCAAGTGCAAATGAGTGAGGGCACAAGTCCCTCAAGCAGCTATGGTGAGGGCAGCAGGAACACTCCCAGCAATTTGTCCAAGGCAGCCACTAGAACAAGAAAGAATAGAACCTCAGATTCTGAGGATGAGGACTATGTGGCTACTAAGGAGGAAGTGAGCTCCAAGAAGAAAGTGCTGAAGAAAGAGTATGCTGCAGCTGCATCAACTAAACCAGGAATGAACAAAAAGGCACCTGCAAAGAGAGTGCCAATGTCAAAGCCAAGGAAAGTTCCAACAGGAGAAACCATGAAATTCACAATAGAATGTGATGATGGTGAGGCAGTTGGAGATGTGAAGAAGAGGAAGAAGGCCAGAACAACTTCTGCCAAAGTTCTTGGACATCCTTCTATGAGAAGAAGTGATGATGAAGCTGAAGAAGAAGAAGAAGAGGAAGCCCAAGTGCTGAGAAAACTCAAACCAAAGATTCCAGACCACAATGACACTCATCCAGTGGCAGAGGACATGAAACTCAGAAAGGATGCTGGTATGAGACTTTGGAGGCAGAATGATCCTTATGCTGTGAGAAGAAGAACTGCAGTGGACTACAGGTTTCACACTAGAGAACCACAAGATTTCTATGAGACAATCCTGCTTGACAAGAAACCTATAGTCTGTGATATGAAGTGGGTTGATTGGGAATACATTGATGAGAATGAAGATCACTTCCCAAGTGTACATGAGAGCTTCAAGGCTTGTGAAGTTGATAAGTTTGTGGGACAGAAATCGACAAAGTGGAACGATGAACTCATCATGCAATTCTACTCCACTGCTCATTTCTATCCAGATGGTAGAATTGTTTGGATGTCTGAAGGTACAAGGTACCAGTCAACTTTTGATGAGTGGGCCAAGTTGATCAATGCCCCAGAAGAACATGAGGATGATTTGGATGTGTATGCCAAGAAGAAGAAAGACCACAACTCAATGGCAAATATGTACAAAGAGATCCCGGACAAAGCTTTGGAGAGACACAAGTTTGGATCTGTACATTATTTGTTGTCTCGTCTGCCTACTATCAACACCATCTTAAGGCATACTCTGTTACCCAAATCTGGTGATCACAAGATGATTAGAGGACATTCAATCAACTTGCTGCAGATATTTGATGTGCCACAAAAATTCAAGGTCATGAGTCTGATTGTAGAGACAATCAAAAGGACAGCTGCTGATCAGAAGAGATCTTGTGGGTATGCTCCACACATTCAGGTGCTCATCAACTCCAAGATGGGCATAGGCACTTACTTGTTAGACAAGGAGCATTTACCTTTGCACCCAGAATTTGAAGATAACACAGTTGTGATGAATGAGGATGACCCTTCATCAGTGCAAGCACAAGAGAAGAGAGCAAAGGCAAAGGCAGAAAAAGTTGCAAGGATGCCAAGTGTTGAGGAGGCATCTGAAGTATTCTTGAAGAGCAAACAAGATCAACTAGCTTATCTGATTCAAGCAACTTTGAGTATTGAGAAGGCTTGGCCACCCTGACTCATAATCAGGAGAGCTTGGAGAGGATTATAGAAACAAAGTTCTATGATCTTGATCTGAAAGTCACTGAGATATAGACTACAGTTGAGCAGCTCTAGGAGGAATAAGAGGAGAAGAGAGGACAGGGTACTACAAATGCTTTTCAGCGAGTGCCTAGAGGCCAGAGGTCAGCTGAGTGCTAGTGCCAGATACAAGAGCTACTTCATCTGCACTAGCAGCAACAGCTTCAGTGCCACCTCCAGCAGCCACTCCACCAGCTCCAACTACATCAACTGATGCCTTCGTCCTTGGAGTTCTCTCTACACCAACTCTCGAAGACCAAGTCTGAGAGACGCATAACACTATGCATTTTCAAACTTTTTGGTAACTTGTTGCCAAAGGGGGAGAAATGTATAGATCATAGGCTTCGAGAGAGAGTGTTGCTTTCTTTGTCTCTCTTGCAATTTGGTTGATACTTTTGTGTGTGCTTGATACTTTATGTCTGTGTGTGAGATACTTATATGATCATGTGTTTGATCATATCTTACTTTAATGTTTGCTTGGATGATATTATCTCTTACATCCCATATATGATCATTCACTTTGCTTGGTGATGAGTGCATGTTTTGATTCCTATCATTTTGAGCGCTTCACCAAGATGTATGTGACATGGAAGAGTAACCCATGATCCTAATTGATTGTGCATTCGCATTCAAAAGCAAATATTAAATAATGCACAAATTTAGGGGGAGCTCTTGCTTATCACATACTTCTCAAAACGACGATGTATTTTAAATCTTATCATTTGTCGAAGCTTTGATCTATATGTTGTCATCAATTACCAAACAGGGGGAGATTGAAAGTGCAACTACCCTTGGGTGGTTTTGGTAATTACTAACAACATATAGCTCATTGAACTAATGCTATTTCAAGATGATCATTTCAAAAAGATCAATGATTGGCATGGCATGGATTAGGAATGTGGACCCCTCAAAATGCTAAGGACACATATTGGCTCAAGCTCAAGACTCTACATTTTCATTTTAGTGATCCAAGATCACATTGAGTCCATAGGAAAAGCCAATACTATTAAAAGGGGATGAGGTGTTGCTTAATGGCTTGCTTGCTCAAAATGCTTAGTGATATGCTCCAAAAACCCTCAACCACTTTCTCATATCCACATATGTCCCAAACCAAAAGTCAAACCCGGCCCCACCGATTTGATCTATCCGGCGCCACCGAGTTCATTTGACATAGCCACTGCCAGAAACCCTAGTCACTTCGGTCTCACCGATAGGGATCTCGGTCTCACCGAGATGGGATTGCAAACTCTCTGTTTCCCTTCATAACGTTTCAGTCTAACCGAGATGAGCGATCGGTCCCAACGAGTTCGCAATGCAAACTCTCTGCTTCCCCTTCGTAACATTTCGATCTCACCGAAATGAGTGAATCGGTCCCACCGAGTTTGCTTGACCAACTCTCTGGTTAGCTTATTACCAAAGTCGATCTCACCGAGTTTGTGTAATCGGTCTCACCAAGATTACGTTATGCCCTAACCCTAATGAAATCGGTCCCACCGAGTTCACATGTCGGTCCCACCGAAAAGCCTAACGTTCACATTTTGAACTGAATCGGTCTGACCGAGTTTTATGATTCGGTCTCACTGAGTTTGGTGAATTGTGTGTAACGGTTAGATTTTGTGTGGAGGCTATATATACCCCTCCACCCACTCTTCATTCATGAGGAGAGCCATCAGAACATGCCTACACTTCCAGGATACATTTTCTGAGAGAGAACCACCTACTCATGTGTTGAGGTCAAGATATTCCATTCCAACTACATAAATCTTGATCTCTAGCCTTCCCCAAGTTGCTTTCCACTCAAATCATCTTTCCACCAAATCCAAATCTGTGAGAGAGAGTTGAGTGTTGGGGAGACTATCATTTGAAGCAAAAGAGCAAGGAGTTCATCATCAATACACCATCTATTACCTTTTGGAGAGTGGTGTCTCCTAGATTGGTTAGGTGTCACTTGGGAGCCTCCGTCAAGATTGTGGAGTTGAACCAAGGAGTTTGTACGGCCAAGGAGATCGCCTACTTCGTGAAGATCTACCCTAGTGAGGCAATTCCTTCGTGGGCGATGGCCATGGTGGGATAGACAAGGTTGCTTCTTCGTGGACCCTTCGTGGGTGGAGCCCTCCGTGGACTCGCGCAACCGTTACCCTTCGTGGGTTGAAGTCTCCATCAACGTGGATGTACGATAGCACCACCTATCGGAACCACGCCAAAAATCTCCGTGTCTACATTGCGTTTGCTCCCTCCAAACTCCTCCCTTTACCTTCATGTGCAATATTTTACATTCTGCTGCTATACTCTTAGACTTGCATGTGTAGGTTGATTGCTTGACTAGTTCTAAGTTGCTAAAATCTGCCAAGACTTAAAATTGGGAGAAGGCTAGATTTTTATTTGGTCAAGTAGTCTAATCACCCCCCTCTAGACATACTTTCGATCCTACAGTATACTTCGTCCATGTCACCCACGTGTCATCATGATGGATTCAAAGTCCTAGAATCCACACTTAGAGCTCCATCTTCGCTCCCTGTATATCTGTTGTCATCTCCATGTTTGATCAATACCAGTATGTCTATCTCTGGTATGTGTTAGGTCATTCATTCATGAGTAATATAAATACATTTTATTTAGGTCCTATCATATTCTCATGAACGATAATGAAATTTTCTAGAAACGTAAGTACATGATAATTCAGTTGTCGTTTGTGAGCTCTAGTCATTGGTCCTTTCATCTCGAAACTTGAGCTGGTGTAGGAGTTGTAGATGTTGCATGGTGCTAGGACTATGAGAGGTGTTGTGTAGCATCCTTGCGATGCAACGACGAAGACTGTATTGACCGCAACCAATGACTACAAGGCGTGGATCGAAGTGATTTACAGAAGAAATCAGTTATAGTATTCGCCTAAGAAAAAGGTGATGCTAGCACGATCGTCGACACAGATCGAGGTGATCCTCTTGTCAATTCAGATTCCCCCCCCCCCCCCCCCCCCAAATCTCTTCGTGCGTGATGGGTGGCTACTTCAACGACATCAAGGAGGAATTTCCCTCTACAGGACTTTGTGACGACACAATTATAGCTATCCCGTCTTCGTTCTCTCCACCAGCGATGCTACGACGACTAAGCTAGCGACAGTGAAATTAGTTCAAATGGATTTTCATGAGGGCTTACATGTACCTCTAAGTTTTCCCAATGTCTCTTGTAAAAGCGAGGACAACTGTCCTAGACCTGGGTATTTATTTTGCATACTCGTTTTCATTATGTAATATAATTTAGATATTCCCTGCAGATATTAGACTCTCGCAAAAAAGGGGTTAAACTCCCCCTCAACTGGCTGATTTACAGCATGGTCATTGGCTGCCTCGGTACTATGCCACACATCCCCCATGGACCCCACCCCAACCACGTTGATTGTTTGAGAAAAATCTCCACTCGTTTGTCTCTCTTAATTGTCTCTCTATCACACCGCAAGCCGTTAATGCATTAGATGCCACAACCGAAAACAATGGAATGGCGCACGCTTGCCGCCGCAGCTCGCTAACCCTCTAACGCCGCAAGCCTATGCTTGATGCAACAAGTCCATGCGCGTTGGCGCCGACGCAAGGTTGGGGAAGGGTCACCGACTCAAGGGCTGCTGCTGAACCTAGCACAGCTGCGCGCGTGCACATGACGTCCAGGAGGAGCATGCGCCGTGACTATGATGACCACGCCGGCAACAACACATTCGATGTTGCGTGACAATGGCTTGCCACGCCAACAATGACATCAATGTTGCTAGAGGTGACAGTAACATGGTCCATGTCAACAATGGGTGACAAAAAGCTCACATCACGCAAGGCGTAGGTGACCGCAACATGGTTCATGTTGTGATGATTTAGACGATTGATGGGTTGCAAAACAAAGATAAAAACGGTTCGACGAGGAATGCAGCATGGCTCGTGTTGCGAAGCGCGGAGCCCAATATAAGTCTTGTTGCAAAGGGTGATGACGCGTCACCCAATGAAGCATGAAACTGGGGGTTACGGTGTCAACTGAACTGAAATGAAGCGTGATCTTGAAATATTTGTTTAAACTGATCTGAGCTTCCTGAGCACAGTCATTAAGTTAAGCTCCATCCATAAACAAATGCATTACAATGTCGCCTTCGGCCTTGCTCTTCCTGCTCGCCGCCCACCTCGCCGCCGGCGAGACCACCACCTCCACCACGACCCTCACCGCCACCCCGGCGACGCTGACCAAACCAGACCACCACGCAGTCACCCTGCAATGGTCCAACCTCCCCGACCCGGGCCCGCTCGACTACGTGGCCGTCTACTCCCCGCCGACCTCCGGCGACCTCGACTACCTCGGCTTCCTCCTCCTCAACTCCTCCGCCTCCTGGGCCACGGGCGCCGGCAGCCTCGCGCTCCCGCGCCTGCCCGACCTGCGCGCCCCCTACCAGTTCCGCCTCTTCCGGGGGCCGCCGGGCGTTGACCAGGACGGCGACCCGCTCCCGGACGCCAGCCACCGCACCGCCGTCTCGGGCGACGTGGCCCACGAGGGATCCGGCGCCCGGCCCGCCCAGCTGCACCTGGCGTTCACCGACGAGGCGGACGAGATGCGGGTGCTGTTCGTGTGCGGCGACGGCGGGAGGAGGTCCGTGAGGTACGGGCCCGCCGGCCGGCGCGAGGAGGAGGAGGAGTGGGAGGAGGTGCCGGCGGTGGCGAGCACGTACGAGCGGCGCCACATGTGCGGCCACCCGGCGAACCACAGCGTCGGGTGGCGCCACCCCGGGTTCGTCTTCGACGGCGTCATGAAGGCGCTGCAGCCTGGGACCAGGTACTCCTACAAGGTAGTGACATGGTGAACTGTGGCTGCTAACACTAATTCTGTGCTGGCATTTTGATCTGAGTTTGATTTCCAGACAGACATAGCTCATTGTCCGCAATCCTAGTTTAGGATGTGCAAAATTACACTTAATTTCAGATGGGGTCGTCTGAAAGTTGTGCAAAATTTAATTCTAGAACACTAGCTTCAGTTTGATATACAGTGTAGTTTGTGACACAATACATAATTTCCGTAGCACATAGTTTCAAAAGTTCCAACCATAAGGAGCATCAAACATCATCGGCATTTGGCATAAACGCTCACCTAATCTTTTGAAGTTTGGACTGTCATTTGATAGGTTGGCAATGATTCAGGAGGCTGGAGTGAGACACACAGCTTCATCTCACGCGACGCCGAGGCCAACGAGACCATCGCATTCCTCTTCGGCGACCTGGGCACCTACGTCCCTTACAACACCTACTTCCGAACGCCTCAAGAAAGTCTGTCGACCGTGAAATGGATCCTCCGCGATCTCCAAGCCCTCAACGACAAACCGGCAATCATTTCACACATCGGCGACATCAGCTACGCCAAAGGTTACGCATGGTTATGGGATCATTTCTTCGAGCAGATCGAGCCCATCGCTGCCAGCACACCATACCACGTCTGCATTGGAAACCACGAGTATGACTGGCCTTCCCAGCCCTGGAAACCCTCCTGGGCAGCAAAGGTGTACAACGGGAAGGACGGCGGCGGCGAATGCGGAGTGCCATACAGCATCAAGTTCAGAATGCCCGGAAACTCTTCCCTCCCCACCGGCACCAACGCCCCCGACACCCGGAACCTCTACTACTCCTTGGACGCAGGTGTTGTCCATTTCGTTTACATGTCCACCGAAACAGATTTTACCCGTGGCAGTGATCAGTACAACTACATAAAGGCCGACCTCGAGCGCGTCAACCGGAGCCGAACGCCGTTCGTCGTGTTCCAGGGCCACCGGCCGATGTACACCTCGAGCAACGAGGCCAAGGACGCGGCTCACAGGGAGCAGATGATCCAGCACCTGGAGCCCCTCTTTGTGGAGCACGGCGTGACGCTCGCCCTGTGGGGGCACATTCACAGGTACGAGAGGTTCTGCCCCATGAAGAGCTACCGGTGCCTCAACACGTCGTCGAGCTTCGTGTACCCCGGTGCTCCTGTGCATGTCGTGATCGGGATGGCCGGGCAGGACTTCCAGCCGATGTGCCCATATTCCCTCAGCCGCAACGGTCCATGTACCGTGGCAGCGAGTTCGGGTACGCGAAGCTTGTGGCCACGAGGGAGAAGTTGACACTGATGTACATTGGGAACCATGATGGGCAAGTCCATGATATGGTCGAAATACTGTCGCCGCAAGTCGGTGCCGCCTGGTAAGTTGGTCGGTGCGATGCCGGAGAAGATGAGGTACCTGGGACTTGCCGGCGGCGTGGTGCTTGCCATGCTGCTCGGTTTCATGGCTGGCTTTGCTGTTAGAAAGAAGAAGGCGGGCTCTGCAGGATGGAGTCCTGTACAAGATGAGGAGTCCTGATTGGTTCGCCCCTTTACTCGTTTGTGTTGGTAAAAATTGCTCTTCCTTTTCCACTGTAACATATCTAGACACCAATTGAATGTCTAGACACGACAGCAACTAAATACTTAGTCTTCAGATTCACCGTCATCAGTGTGTCTGAATGAAGTAATACGATCTTGACACGCAGCGCTTACTGACGTCTTAGGGATGTAGGCGCTGTTTGGTTCTAGACCTAGCATTGCCACACTTTGCCACACATTTTTGCCAAGCTTGCCTAAGGTTAGTTCATCAAAATGAGAGCCACAAGTTGGCAAGCCTAAGGGAATCTTGCCACATTTTTGTGTGTGTATGTCATGTGGGGCCCAAGTGTGGCTTGCCTAAAGTGTGGCTTGAAACAAACACTCTGGTCAAACTTGCCTAATTTTAGGTGTGGCAATCTTTGACAAAGTTAGTCACAAACCAAACAGCCCCGTACTACGATGATTGATGTATTGCTTATGAATGTATCCATGGAATTTGTTCATCTTGTTCATTGTGGTGTGTTGATTGTCAGTGTGATTCTTCTAGTCTAGTGCTCATGCGTCTTGAGCTGAATAAAAGCCAAGTAGGTTTCTGTACCTTTCTTGTTTTAGTAGTATGTTGCTGGTGCATACCATGCTTGTAAAAGAATATATATTTGGTGTGAGACGGTCATTTGAACATTCGATTACCATGTCGATATATTACTGCTGCCCAAAGCCGCAAAGGTTGGAGATTTTCTGCACACTCACAGAAATTTATGATAATTGGATCAATCTCATAATAAATCGGTAGTACTGTACTTTGTAGTCTCCAAAAAATAATAATAGCAACAAACTCACACCAAGAGCAGGAGTCGACAAAGTGGCTACGCCTGCTATACACCACACAACACGGTGAGCAATTTAACCAGATGCTTGTTCAGCTGTAGCAAGTATTCTGTGGCAATGTATGCACCGGTTGGGATTTGCACCAAACCTGTCCACTTGTGTTGTCGGCAGTCGCTTGTTTCCGGTATCTCTGCCGTGGTCGCGCAGCGGGCACAAGAGCGGCATATCATGCTACGACGGTCAGCTGCTCTGGTACTCAGACGCGCTCAGGTACTCGCCGTTCTCCTCAAAGTACTCAACCAAGCGTTTCAGGAATCTGTCGCTGCTTACGGTCTCGGCATCGCACACTACGCAGCACTGCCGCCTTGCTCGTGTTACGGCGACGTTCATCCGCCTATGGTCACTCAAGAACCCAACCTGATGAAGCAAATGAATATAGATTTCAGATTTACCAACTAGACAAGAGCTCAAGCATCGAAGCTGCCCATGTAGTGGGTATGAATCTTCAATCATAATTGACAACAAACCAATTTTTGTTCATTATACATACTAACTCAGGGCCGCAGATACCCAATATTTGCACATCACTCACGTCATATCTAAAATGCTCACTCTATTTTATTAGACTTTTAATCGTATGGAACTTCCCGTCGTCTCATGCCCGTGTACATCAGACATTAAAACAGAGGATAATTCCTAACCTAGGAAGATCACGCAAGGAATCATACCTCTTTCTTTGGGTTGGATCTGACCATCGAAATGATTATGGCCTCTTTCTCCCTACCCTGAAATCCATCAACTGTTGATATCTCCAAGTCCTTCAATTTAGCATCTTTATTTCTCAACATTTTCAGGCAGGTTACCTGTTACACCATCCAAGGACCCAAAAATCAATTTCTAACAAATATGTGAAGACTCAAGAGCAGAACAGCAAAAAGAACATGCAGCAACAAAGGCTTGCACGGTGGCCCCCAAAACAACTAGCAAGTGTAAACAACTAAACATGATGCTACTGAATACATGCGTATGAAGAACACATGGCTAATAATTATCTACTATCTATAAATTTTGATTAACACTGAGAGCATGTAATAAAAAACCTGCGCAGAATACGGCGTAATAATGCCAATATCAATTGCACGGACACCACTCTCAACAAGCAACTTGGCATGAGCAATGGATACTGCAGCCTCGCCCTCATTCATGGTGCTCTCCTCTTCATCTTTCACTTCTTCCATGTCACACCTGAAAAGTACTTCAGACATGTTAGGAGTACTTTACATATCATTTCAAAAACATTCATATTGTTCATCACTTTGAATATTTAAATGTTTTTCATATTAGCCAATGGATGGTCCACATTTGAGATAATGTTGAACCTGTCTAATTATTGTATTAGCATATGACATATCTCTCTTCAGTCAAGCCACTACCTAGTCCTACTTTTGCACAAGAGTATCTTGAAAACTACAACACGATGCAGAGAGTGAGAAAACACAAAAATAGCGAAGGCTTCACTGCATGCAAACAATTTGCCACGTACGAGTACTCCAACAAGCCACTGAGGGGGAAAGGCACCAGAGAATACAGACCCTGTAGTGTCAACGAGTATAATAGTTGGTTCTGTTGAAGAAGATTTATTCACTCCTTCAAGATCATAGAGCATATGCCCAGCAACACTAGAATGCGCTTTGATCTGAGAATACAAAGGGGAAAACAACATGAGGAAAGTCGTGGCGTAAAGAGAAAGAGGGATTGAAACCAAGTTCCTAACAAGTAGCACAATAAGGTAAGAGAAAGCACACCTTATTATCGTAAAGTTCTTTTGATGACCAGTTCATGATTAGCTCGTGCATCCTGTACTGGACAGTGAGCATGGATGTGATTTCCTCTCCATAACCTTCTGTAAGGCGTTCAAAGAGTGTCTTTCCCATACCCTTTTTCTCAGCCTCAACACTTTGGATCGTTGGAGGAAGTTGAAGATGGTCTCCAGCAAGCACGCACCTTGGCCCCTGAATACCAAAAGAATATCAAATAAATAAGTATATAAATGAGAAGCTCCATAACACAAATGCTAACTTAACAAGAACATAAGAGTAACCCTTTCATCCAAATCATTATACATGCCAATCATGTCAAACACAGAAACAACTGCATTGGTGATGGCATAGCCAGCTACCACCATTTGAGAATCCCAAAACTAATGAACCACCAGAAGCAGGATACCATGACTGTAAAGCCAAAACTATATTCCCTAGGATCTGTCTACTGGTCACACTTATGGAGATTACAGCAGATTAACATTGCATCATTACAGATTTTTATCTTATATCCATACCGACGTGCTACAATTTACACCAATATAAGAAACCTGCCTCAAACATACATAGACCGATGATTCCTCAATGAATATATAAGTACATAAACCTATTTAACCATTAACAATTTATTCTCTTTTGAAAGGCATGTATGTTGCTATCTCAACTTTCATTGTAACTGTATTAAGTTACGACTTACCTTCAGTAAGGCTATCCAACATGCCACCTCGAGTGCCTGAGCAGCCTCATCAATAATTACCAAATCAAATGTAATGCCAGCTAGCTTTTTGGTAGATGCACCTGTCAAAGTCGACAGTACAACATCTGCATTTTTTATGACATCAGCGACTGCAAGCTGCTGTCGTTTTCGCTCCTCTTTGGCAAGGGTTTTAAGCTCTTTCCTGATGTCCCTTTTCGTGTTTCTATCTTTAGCTTTCAGCAATTTGCTATTAAGCACCTGACAGAAAGAACAGAGCATATCAGTAATTATCAAACTACATCGAATGAAATTACAGCTATTGGTCCTATCTAAATAGGATAGCTTCCACGCTAGACTACTCCTTAACAGCTGAGGATACACATGCTATCCTAGAATTACAGAAAACTTAAGAATTTGGAAATGAACGGTTACCTTCATTTCCTTGCGAATGTCTCCGGCCAAGCTGCTATTATCTGCTCGCAGTACCTGGTCCCAGAAGATTAATAAGGTTAAAGGGACACATTAAGGCATCACTGATAATTCATCTGCTTAGCCCACCCATTTTAAATTCAGTAGGACAAATGAACTAACCAATCAAGCTGCTTAAGTTAATAACAACTTAAGTTAATAACAAAAACATAGTAGAATTTTTTGTGTTAGGAAAAAAGGCATAACCTGCAGCAAATAGGAAAAATGATCCAACCAAAGGCTATACTTGAATCAAAAGTTGCATGCATGGTAGAGCGAAATAAAACATAACATGAATTCCCATAAAATCTCATATAAAGGCAAAGGTGGGTACACTTAACCATGCACTGGATGAGTATTGAAGTTCAATGTGATCCAAAGCATAACTTCCGAAATAATAAAAAAAGGAATTATTTTCATATAGTTCCCTAGTACAAAAGCAAATTGAACAACTTAAACTTAAACATGGGTTTTACCTGTGCATCAAGAGCACTGTCCAACACTTGCGGTAGTAAACGGGCAGGATGCCCTAACCTCACCAATTTTGTTCTACAGAAAGAAATAAGGATATTTAAGTAACTTAGGGTTGAGATGATTAGGTCACTAGAATCCACTTCTTTTGTAAGGGCTACATAGATTGTAACATTTTTCCCAGAGAAACAATGGAAGCAAAAAATATATGTTACACTTCTTTTAGCAACCTATACTGTGAGAGTCGCTCAACAATGTTATCGACAGCAATGTTGGAAGCAGCACAAGCAAGAATTTTCGCCCCACGCTTGACCTCCTGCAATATTATCTCAATGATGGTTGTTGTCTTCCCAGTTCCAGGAGGTCCATGAAGCAAAAAAGCATCCCTTGATCTGAGGGCCTTCGAGATAGCATCTTTCTACACAAGAAATATGTTACATTTCTCAATAAAATCTGTGCTGGTCGAAAAGCATTTCATAGAACCATTGACTTTCATGTCTAGTTGCCTACAGTTGTAAATTTATAACAGTTGTTTCATTTTATAATGCTTCAATGATACATGAAGACAAGTGAAAGAATTCAAGGCATGTCATAAAATGTACTCCCTCCGTTCCTAAATATAAGTCTTTGTAGAGATTTCACTATGGACCACATACGGATGCATATAGACATATTTTAGAGTACAGATTCACTCATTTTGCTCCGTATGTAGTCCATAGTGGAATCTCTACAGAGACTTATATTTAGGAACGGAGGGAGTAAAAGACATCCATTGCAACATTTCTGATTTATTGTTAAACAAATATTGTAACTACATTAAAAAAATCATGTACTGGAACTAGATTGACCTGTGCACTGCTTCAGGAGCACATATAAACTATAAGGAAAACCTATCAAAATGAGTTATCCAGTTTGCCCGTCAGGAGGCATCAGTTACTTTATAAAGATAGCAACATATATGATAGCAACACTAACAAATTAGATGGTGAACCTAACTGCTCTAGACTTGTCGTGAACACCAGTAGGTCCTAATGGCATTTTTTTTTTTATGTACTCAAATTGGGTGGATCAGAATTGAAATGGAACATAGGCAGCAACATGCAAGAATGTAAAAAGCAAAAACAAAGTCTAACCTGTGAGTCATCCAAATTCTTGTTAAACGGACTGAACTTCACGGCATCCTTGGAACGCATAGGGGAGTTCTCTCCAAATAACACAGGAACAAGGTTTGCAGAAGGTCCGGCTTGGATGCCCTTGCTAAGTTGAATTAATGCATCCTTCATCCTGCGGTAAGTAACCTACAAGAGGGATTAATAAACGGTATGATAATGCTGGTGCGCAAGTAAAAGATAAAGGATCATGGATTAAAAAACAAAGAGGTGCTAGGCGAAAAATATGCTTAAGCTTGTGCAATTCTACAATGAAACCATGCGGATTTTTTTGGAGTACCTCATTCGCAAGCTTCTCAAGACGGAGAGGGCTATTTAATCCATCTTCAGGAATATCATCAAAAACGACGGTAATGGAAGAATCCTGTTTGTTCAAACACAACATTGCAATCAGTATGCCTAGTACAATGCAAAGACTTAAATAACCAACAACCCTTAGATGTGAGTAAGATACCTTCAAGCGATAAACTACACCTTGCCCAAGAGCAGGGGATCCAGCATCTGCTTTATTTGGCTTGAGGGCAACCACGTCGTGCGTACCAAACTAGAGCAGCCAAGGGGGGAGACAGACAAGCAAGATCAGTGCTGCTAGCAAAAGAAACAAAGTGCCTAATCCCAGAAAAGTCCTGGGGACGTGATTCATTAATGAACTTGACAAATGCAAGTATTTGATTACTACACAATCCCTTTCCAGCGATTAACATTACATAATCACACATACAAATTGATTACACTACTCAAGTGGCATAATAATGGGATATAAGAGACAATTTCCATAGCCCACCAACGAATGATAAGTCGACAAGTGATCCAGACCACATTTGCAAAAAATTCCTAACCAGAGACCAGAAGCGGCATCCTGCTATATGTCATATTGCCAAACTGAGAAGAGGGGAAAGGAAGCAGCAAACCTCACCTTGTGAGGCGGAAGCACGTCGCTCTTGTTGGGCTGGAACTCGAGGAGCGTCTTCCCCATCAGCCCCGTCTACTCTACCCACCAAAGGCAACACACAGCAAGCTATAGATTAGCACCAACCAAACCCGCGCACCAATCGAGTCAGCACCAATGCGCCGAACCAGCAGCCTACCTGTGCGTCGGTGCACTTGAGGTTGGGCATGACGGACCCCCTCCTCTCCTTCCTCTTGGAGCTGGCCTCCGACTCCGCCGATATCTCCGCCGCCTGCGCACCAAGCCGCCGCAGCAGCTCATCATCGCAGCCCATTCCAACATCAAACCCGGGGGGGATGGGAGGGGAAGGGAGCAAACCTTCTCCAGGTCGATGAGGGGCGCCATGGAGGAGACGAACTCGTTGAGCGACATCATCTTCCCCGCCGCCGGCCCCTTGCCGGAGCCCCGCCCCCCGCCGCCGCCTCCTCTCCGCTCCTCCATGGCCGCCGCTCCTCGGATGACTCCGCCCAGGCCTAGCCGCCTCCGGTCCCACAGCAAGAGGAAAAGAGAGAGAAGCGAAGGCGCGTGGGCTCGGCCCACCTAGACATAGCTCGGCCCATTCGAAATACTCACGCGCACCAGGCCCATGCGGGCCCACCGGAGCGGCGCACGAGCCAAGCAACAACCCTAGCTAAAACCCCCTCGCCCCCCTCCGCCGCGCCTCCGCTCTGCTTTGCTCTCCGAAATCCCATCCGTCTCTCCTGCCCCCTCGGCGAAACCCTAGAATCCATCCGGCGCGGCATGGCGGACGGCGAGGGCGGCGCGGACGGCCTGGCGGAGAGGCTCGCGGGGGCGGAGATCGCCGCGGACGGCGGCGGCGGCGCCGGCGGTGGCGAGGAGGAGCCGAAGCTCTCGAAGAAGTGCGCCTCCTTCCTCGCTTCTTATTACCATCCTCCGTTTCGCGCGCGTCGTCGCCGTCTGCTCTTGCTTGTTTTGTTATGCTCTGGCTCTTGATTGTTGGCTGTTGTTGGCTTGCAGCGCCCAGAAGAAAGAGGAGAAGAGGAGGAAGCAGGAGGAGCAGCGCCGGCTCAAGGAGGAGGAGAAGAAGAGCAAGGTGTGATGCTGACCCTTTCTTCTGTCGTGCTACTTTTCTGATGCAGATAATGTTGACGCAGTTCTGCGGCTGGGGTCTGAGAGAGAGCTCCCTTCTCTCTGTCTTGTTTGCTGGAACACTAACATCTCCGTGTGTGCCTTTTAATTGTTGTATGTAGGCAGCGGTGGCTGCGGTGGCGGCCGGTGGAGCGCCCCAGCAGGCGGCGGCCGACGATGAGGACATGGATCCTACTGTATGTCATATCGGCGCCGCTTTCTTGCTGATGTATTATTACTGGCTGAATTGCGTTCTAGTTCTAATCAATGTGTTTCTTGCTGCAGCAATATTATGAGAATAGGCTCAAGACCCTTGACGTTCTCAAGGCCGGGGGTGCTAATCCCTATCCGCATAAGTTTCTAGCTAGCATCTCTGTGCCTGGGTATATTGAGAAATACAAGGGCCTTAATGAGGGGGAGAAGCTTGCTGATGTTACAGAGTGTCTAGCAGGTATATATTGTTCCATTGCCCTGGGGAGTATTATATGAGATTAGACATGGGTTTGATCTGTGGCTTTGTTTTTCAAAGGGAGGATCATGAACAAGAGAACATCATCTTCTAAGCTCTTATTTTATGATCTTTATGGTGATGGCGTGAAGGTTCAAGTAATGGCTGATGCCAGGTAAACTTTGAAGACTAATATGGTGTCTGTTTGGATGGCTTCGTCACTTTTTAGCTTGTCTATTACTATCAGTACCGACCTATGAAATGTATGGACTTCCATTCTCACATTTTTACCCGTTAATAGGACCTCGGAGTTGGAAGATACTGAATTCTCTAGTTTCCATTCTGGTGTGAAGCGAGGTGATATTGTTGGTATATGTGGAATTCCAGGTATGTTAGCTTTGCTTGCAACTTAATTGATTATTATCGCATCCACATCCAAATTCTATCTTTGAAAGAACCATACCAGTTCTTGGCTTCTGAGTTTTCACGGTTGCTACTTAATCAGCTACTTAAACACGTTGCTGCATCGCCAGTTCAGTCAATTGTGTTTGCATTCTGGTTTTATACTGGGTTGGACAAACCTTGTTTTAACAGAGTGGTTTTAATTTATTTTTCTTTATAAAATATAGTAAATAAGTGTTTATATTTTTCACGATTGATTTTGGGCCTGCTATTATAAGTACTTTTTTTTGTAAATTGTATATATAGCTTATATCTATAGTTGGTTGTACCATTGTTTAACTTTTTTTAACAAAAGTACAAAAGTATACATGTAGGTTGTTTCTTTTTGCTGTTGAACTGTGTCTGATGACTTGGAATTCTCACTTGTTAATCATCAGGAAAAAGCAATAGAGGGGAGCTCAGTGTATTCCCACGGAAATTTGTTGTGCTCTCCCCTTGTCTTCATATGATGCCCCGGCAGGTGCGAAGCAGAATCTGTTTGAAAGTTGGTTCTTGAAAGAACTGTTTTTCCGTCCATGCATTACTTACTTTTTCAGTCTGCAGTCTTTCCTCTGGTTTCTTAAGTCTTAGTTGGGTTTTTAGCTTAATTGAACTATTTACATTAGTATATATTTTACAGAAGAGTGAAGGAAGTGCGGTGCCTACGCAATGGGCCCCAGGAATGTGTAGGAATATCGAGAAGTATGTATTGAGGGACCAGGTTTGTTCTCATTCTAACTGTTACTTTTCTCGCACTAAATTCTTTCTGCGATGTGGAGTAGCTGTCAAACAAGTAGTAACTGTTAGGGATATTCCATAGGGTGTTATATGCATATGTTCCTTCTTATTTACATGTAGGGAAATTGGCCTTTTGGCCCATGGAAAAGATTAAGGTCCATTTCTAACTTGGTGTCATAAGCTTAGGCTTTCGTCTCCCAACTTGAGAGACCCTGGGAAGCCCAACATCGATCAGCCATCACCATAGATTAAGGCCCATTCCTAATAGTAACATTATTTTTTGTAGCATAGAATTTTGTATATTTAATCTTCCTTGTTGGTTTATCTCCTTCTGTGCGTGGTCTGTAATCAGTTTTAGCACATTTTGCACTTTACTTTCACATACAACATAATCTTAGGCAGTAAAATGCTTGCCATTGAGGACATAATTATATAACAAATCACTAGGCAGGTCTTTGAAGGCTTTACGAGCACCCTTAGGCATGTGATATGCTAAGGAATAGATCTTATGTCCACTTCCTCTTTGCTAAATCTCACCTGTTTGTTCACATTGTTATGGGTGTGGATGGGTAGTACAATGCCAGTTTCTCTACCAACTTAATTTGCTGAGTTGCTCCTGGTATTTCTAATTTGCATGACCAAGTCGTACTGTTGATGGATGTGACTTTCAGTTATCTCTTTGTCTCAACGGGCTGTCAATTCTGAATAATCCAGCATGCCACCTTTGGCCACATGTTCAAATGTTAATCATTTCCATTGGTGGTGCTTTGATTCTTGAACTGCTTGTTTTGTGATACCAGGAAACTCGTTATCGTCAACGATACCTTGATCTTATGGTAAACCATGAAGTGAGACATATCTTCAAGACCCGATCCAAAATTGTCTCGTTTATTCGAAGGTTTCTTGATGGGCTTGATTTTTTGGAGGTAGGATTCTTGAAATATGTTTTCTTGTACTTCTGATGATGCTCGGATGTTTGAACTATCTACATGTCTCTAGGTGGAGACTCCAATGATGAACATGATTGCCGGTGGAGCCGCTGCAAGGCCTTTTGTCACACACCATAATGATCTAAACATGAAGCTTTATATGCGTATTGCACCTGAGCTTTATCTTAAGGAGTTGGTTGTTGGTGGATTGGACCGTGTCTATGAAATTGGGAAGCAGTTCAGGAATGAAGGGATTGATTTAACACACAATCCTGAATTCACAACAGTTGAGTTTTATATGGCGTACGCAGATTACAATGACTTGATGGAGCTTACTGAAGCCATGATATCTGGTGAGAATCTATTTCATCGATATTTTCCTTCTTCCTTCGTACCTTTCTTCTTTTTCTGTAAATAATTTTTTATTTTGATGTTGACAGGTATGGTTAAGGAGCTGACTGGTGGGTATAAGATAAAATATCATGCCAATGGAGTTGATAATCCACCGATAGAGATTGATTTCACGCCTCCCTTTAGGTAATAGTAGGCATAATTAAGATGTACTCCCTCTGTCCCAAAAAGCTTGTCTTAGACTTGTCTAGATACAGATGTATCTAGACACATTTTAGTGTTAGATACATCCCTATCTAGATAAATCTAAGACAAGCCTTTTCGGACGGAGGTAATATTTGGTTAGTAGCATTTAAATTGCTTTTTGTGCTTTTTAACTGATCACCCAATTTATTGCCTTATTGCAGAAGGATAGACATGATTGAAGGATTGGAGGCTATGGCCAAACTGGAGATACCAAAAGATATATCGAGTGATGAAACAAACAAGTATCTGATAGATGCATGTGCCAAGTATGATGTTAAATGTCCACCTCCCCAGACAACAACACGGCTGCTTGACAAGGTTTTACTTTTAACTTGTGGGGACTCCATCCGATGCTGTGTCTTCATTATTTTTTGTTGGGTAGTTTTGGCCATACTTTTTGGCTTATATGACAAGTGTTTGGTGAAGAAAGTTGCATTCCCGTAGAACCCCTTATTTGGCATCATATTTTGCAACTTGCATTGTATTATGAAAACTAAACTCACAATCTCAGTGGTATTATTTGTTGTCATGGTCTAAATTACCGTTGGGTTTGTGCCTTTGTCCTTAAGTTTCTTGATGATTTGTTAGCTAATTTTACAAGCCATGGTCTTTTAACAGCTAGTGGGCCATTTCTTGGAGGAAACATGTGTGAACCCAACATTTATTATCAACCACCCAGAGATAATGAGTCCATTGGCAAAGTGGCATAGGTCCCGACCTGGGTTGACAGAAAGGTTTGAGCTCTTTGTTAACAAACACGAGGTATGTCCTATTCTTCATATAGGTCCTTTGATACCTGGTCTCGTTTATGCTGGCTTACACTGTGATCTGCAAATGTCTTCTAGGTGTGCAATGCCTACACTGAGTTGAACGATCCTGTTGTGCAAAGGCAACGGTTTGAGGAACAACTAAAGGTACCTGTTTGAATTTGCCTGAGAACTTAATATAACCTTGTGAATTGTAATTCTTGCTGTAACCACCCCACACTGTATGCTTTGAACTTGGCAAACGCCTAAGTAACCTTATTATATTTATTTTTCATGTTGATAATTAGACTGTATGCTGGGAAACTTGAATGTTGTGCATATATTTTGTGTGCACTTATAAGAACAGCGAAGCTATGGAAGGGGGTACACTAATGGAGCCTGCATTGCTCTACTTTCATGAGTTGCTTGTTGAGAAGTTAAATAATTTTCTGGTCTTATTAAAATATTCCAGGATCGTCAATCTGGTGATGATGAAGCTATGGCTTTGGACGAAACATTCTGCACTGCCCTCGAGTATGGACTGCCTCCGACAGGTGGTTGGGGTTTGGGAATTGATCGCCTTACAATGATGCTGACAGATTCCCAGAACATCAAGGTTAGGCTATTTCCATCATTTGTGTTTCACGCAGTGCAACACTTTTTGACTTGCATTGTGGAACTCATCTTTCTGATGCATTTTCAGGAAGTTCTCCTGTTCCCGGCCATGAAGCCCCAAGAGTAGCTGTTTGCAAACCCATCAACAGGTATGTGAACACACTACTTTATCTAGTACTCCGTAACTCTTTGTGTGCAACATAAAAATGCAAACCCGCTGGGTTTATGAAAGATGGGAAGTTGGCTTATCTCCATCTTAGTTACTTGTCTAATCTTGCATAACTGAGTCTTGCGGATCATGAAATGTTTCGGGTGTTAACAAAACTAAAGAGAAATAGTGCTCAGATTTCTTGTTGCACCTAAAAAATGCAGTATTTTGACCTGTTATACCATGGAACAGTTTGTCGATCTGACTTGGTGCGTCTATGCTGTTTCTGTAGAAGTAATTTTGTTTGCTGCGCTGAGGCTGGAGGATTATGACATGACAATACAAGGAGTTTTAACTGTGCTGGACAAAACATGTGTAGCAGCACTGGAGGTATAAGCTACTTTTGCGTGGAAGGGTTGTTGAAAATTTGAACTCCTGTTAGGGAGGAGCAGTGAGGCATATGAAGCAAGAATTAGAAGGAGCCAAAGTGTGCTACATGTTTGCTTGTTTTCTTTTTGAAAATTTAAAATTTAGTGCTTGGTATTGCTATACACTTTCTTGGATCTCCGTGTAACACTTGCCTTGCGTCTTATTTGTATGGACCACTAGAGGTAGAGGTGCCTCTTCCTCTTATGCTTGTAGCCAGGGTATTTGTTTTGAAAGATGGGTAGGATGAAAGGTCCCAGAAGCTGGCATTCGAATCAAAAATTTACAATACAACTGGAGGAACTTAAAGAGAGCTAAAATCAACTAAATACAAGCTGCCGTGGCCGCAATCTTCATATCTGGGTGGCAGTGGAGATATTTGAAGTTCTAGTTCGTTCTAATACAGACTTGTGTAAATTTGGCCAAGTTCATATAAATACCTAACATCTATACGGCACTAAATTAGCCTTGTTAGATTATATTTTCATACCATTTATTTGATGTTATAGATGTTAGCAATATATTTTCCGGAAATTGCCTTTGGTGACGGAGCTCACTGGAGGCCTCCAGATTCAAAATTAAAATTTCATCGAAATTCATATTTTTACATTTCAAAAAATTCTGAAAAAAAGTACAGATATACATGAAGGCATAATACACATGTGTGTAAATTTTCAGGGCAAAATACGTTGAAATGAGGGCTGTGCAAAAAAGACAAATCTGAGGCTCATGATACTATTCATCTTTCCAGTCCATGAATTTGTCTCTTTTGTACAGGTTGCATTTCAACGTATTTCATCATGAAATTTTACACACATGTGGGTTACATCCTTAGATACACGCATATTCTTTTTCAGAATTTTTTGAAACATAAAAGTTTGAATTTGAAATTTTCAAAAATAAAGGCCTCCATGGAGCTCGGCCTCCAAAACGCCATTCTCTATTTTTTCTATAAAGTTTGTCGTATTTAAAAGGTTTGACCCAGGAGAAATGTGAACTTCAAGAGTATATGTAAGACGTCGAGTATTAGTATTGCAACAGCAACAAATTAAACATGGTCGATTTTCTGGATCATTGGAACGGCCGAGCTTGTTCCAGCACCTCAATTGCGTCGTCCCCGTACTAGACGCTGCCACAGTGTCCCCAGCTCTGGGTGGGTAGCTAGCTCTCGTCCCTGGCCCAAGACGGCGACGCTGCAGTGAGCACGCCACGGTTCTTGACGGAATTCGGCCGACGCTTTTGAAATCTTCAAGCACCCGAGAATTATCACAAGCGCTCGCGATCGAGGATGCGCTCCCCAGTCCCCGCCTACGTGGCTACGTGTGGGACCCAAACATTAGGCGCCGGAAACGGACGTCTTCTCCACCGTCGCCAGAGGATTCCCCTAGCGACCGCTCAGCCACCAGGAGCCTCGCTCCCCGGCGCCGCCTGCCAGATGGATGCCCTCTCTCTACCCGCGGCTGCCTTTGGCGTGGACCCTCTGGATGCTGTCAGCCTCCTCCGCCATCCGCGTCGCCGTGTCGAAGAAGGCGGCCAGGGCCAGATCTGGGTTTTCATCTTCCTCCCTCTCTCTCTCTCTCTCTCTCTCTCTCTCTCTCTCTTTTTCTTCCTACTTCTTTGCGCCCTTCTTGTTCGTATGCTACCAAAGTTGAAATTTGGTAATTCTGGAGTCGGAAGTAGACCGGTTAAAACTTAAAAAAAGTAAATCAGTTCTAAGTTTCTTAGATCAATCAAATAGTTCAGCTGAAAGCTGCCTTCTTGGTCGATTTTTCATCCGAATCTGGTTAATACTCCAGTTAAGAAGCATTCATGTCCTTGGAGTAGCAACTTCCTGCTTTAAAAGTGATGTGACACCATGCGTCCGACGCAGGTCGCCGATATTGACCACCTTGTGTGTCCACTGCCGTGTGCAGACCGCAGAGTCGACATCACCAGGGACTTGTGCCTCTGCGAATGCATCTCCAAATTCCAATCACTTGAATCACATAGCTCTGTCTACCACTCCAACCAAACGGCTGCTCCGTTTACAGTAGAGAGAGAGAGGATGAAGATGAAATGGCCTGTCAAGAAGACTGATAAAAACACCCAGTTCAATCATATCCACAAAGTCGCCGCAACCGCGATGATCTTGCTCCTGATCGCCTCTGGAACACCATCGGCCACCTCCGCCGATGCAAAGGGCCGATCAACCTCGGGTTGCGTTGCAAGGGAACGGGAGGCGCTCCTTTCCTTCAAGGAAAGCTTCCTGGACCCCACCGGCCGTCTCTCCTCGTGGCGAGGCCGAGACTGCTGCCGGTGGCAGGGTGTCCGGTGCGACAACAGCACTGGACACGTCGTCAGAATCAACCTCCGCAACACCGCCCAAGATCCCTGGAGTGCTGACTTGATGCTATCGAGTGGCGAGCTGAGCTCCTCCATCACCGGGTTGCGATATCTGAGGTACCTTGATCTGAGCTACAATGACTTCAACCGGACAAGCATACCGATGTTCTTCGGTGCCCTCAACAACTTACGGTACCTCAACCTCTCATGTGCAAATTTTGAAGGCAGGATACCTCCACACATCGGTAATCTCTCCAAGTTGCGGTATCTGGATGTTAGTGATGATACTGGTAGTCTTTCAGTATCCCATTTTTCATGGTTGCGTAGGCTCTCCGTTTTGATTCATCTCGATGTGAGCCGAGTATTTGTCAGATCAGCTAGGAATTGGATCAGCCAAGTGAATATGCTGCCTAATCTTAAGGTCCTTCGATTGTCCGACTGCGGGCTTAACACTACCGTCTCTACTCTGTCCCCGTCCAACCTCACACATCTGGAGGTGCTTGATCTGTCAGGCAATTCATTTGACACTTCACTCCAACACAACTGGTTCTGGGATCTCACTAGCCTCAGGGAGCTTCGGCTCGCAGGGTGTGACTGGCCAGCAGGGCCTATTCCCGATGCTCTGGGCAACATGTCCTCCCTTGAGGTCATTGATTTAAGTGGCAACCATCAACTATTCGGGTACATCCCGGCAAACCTGGAAAAGCTATGCAATCTGCAGGTGCTGAATTTGGACTGGGTGAATATCAACGGGGACCTGACAACACTCATGGAAAGATTACCAAGGTGTTCGTGGAATGCGTTGCGTGAAGTGTACTTGTTACGAGCGAATTTGTCCGGGGAACTGCCAGATTGGATAGGAAATCTGACCAGTCTGAGCCAGCTTGACCTCTACCAGAACATGCTTGTTGGCCCGGTACCTGCCGGGATTGGAGCACTTGGCAATCTGGCTTACCTGGACTTCGGCTTGAGCAATCTCAATGGTGTGCTGTCGACGGAACATTTTGCAAACCTAGTGAGCTTAAAATATCTCGACCTTTCACACAACTCTCTGAAATTGGATCTAAATGGCAACTGGGTTCCACCATTCAGATTAGATAGAGGGTACTTCAGCTCATGTAACTTGGGTCCTCAATTCCCGACGTGGCTGAGATGGCAAGCTGGCATAACTCAGCTTGATATTTCCAACGCAAGCATAAGTGATGTCTTGCCTGACTGGTTCTGGACTGTTTCTTCTCATGCTTCAGTGTTGTACTTGTCAAGGAATCAACTGAGTGGGGCCTTTCCAGCACAGTTGGATCTACCGTCGGTTGATGTAATGGATCTCTCAAAAAATTCCCTGTCAGGGAAGCTCCCAGCAAATCTCACAGCTCCGCTACTCAGTCAGTTGCATCTTTCGAGCAATGATATCGAAGGTACCATCCCATCATATGTGTGTCAATTGAATGGTTTGTTGGAACTGGATCTGTCCAGCAATCAACTCACAGGAGATCTTCCAAGATGCCGAGAAAATATTACATGGAGATCCATTGGTCCCGATGTCACATATTGTGTTCAATTCGGTTGTTCCTTGTCGATTCTAGACTTGAAGAATAACAAGTTGTCAGGCAAATTCCCAGACTTCCTCCAAAATGCCTCATGGTTAACTTTTCTTGACCTTTCGCGCAATGTATTCGCTGGTAGTTTGCCAACATGGATAGATGAGAAAATGCCAAGCCTAGAAGTGCTGGTTCTACGATCAAACATGTTCTCTGGTCACCTTCCTAGGCAGTTTACAAATCTGTCCAGTCTTCATTACTTGGATGTGGCGCATAACAACATATCAGGGAAGATACCTTCCTCTCTTGGGAGACTGAAAGCTATGACAGGTGAATCCGAAGGAAGCAAAAAATAATTACAGCGACGACAGCATAATGACTGTCACGAAAGACCAGGAGCGTCAATACACCCTTGATTTCACAAACCCCATTGTGCTGATTGACCTGTCATGTAACATTATAACTGGACATATTCCGGAGGAACTATCTTTGCTTGGGCGACTTCAGACGCTGAATCTCTCTGGCAACCAGCTAGATGGAACAATCGTGGACGGTATCGGTGCCTTAAGGAAATTAGAATCTCTTGACCTATCCTACAACAGTTTGGCTGGTGAAATCCCGTCAGGTTTATCTGACCTCACATTTCTGAGCTGGCTAAACTTGTCCTACAATGGTCTATCAGGAAGAATCCCCTCGGGGAGGCAGCTACAGACACTCAATGATCCATATATATACGTTGGTAACCATGGGCTTTGTGGGCTTCCTCTCCCCAACAATTGTTCAAATGGAGCAAACCCAAGTGCCCATGAAGAACATGAAGGTGCACCTAAGGATACAACATATTTGTTCCTTGGCATAAGCATGGGGTATGTAGTGGGCCTGTGGACAGTGTTTTGCATCCTTCTGTTCAGCAGAACTTGGAGGGCTGCGTGGTTTCGGCTTTTCAATCAGTTGTGTGACAAGAGCTATGTGCAAGTGGCCGTTGCTAAGGCCGCCATGGCAAGGTGCTTCAGAGACGAGGCATTGTGAAGGTTTTCTTGCACCGCACAACCCTTGGATATATGGTCTTACAACCGGGTTGGATGGCGGTCCAATAATAGGATAGGTGTCTAGTCATCTTACCCTATTTTCGTCGGTTGTGGCAAGTTTCTTTTAAGCATGTCGTCGGATTGTTTGAGACCTTGTTTTGAACCTGAAACTTTATGCAATCAAATGGCTGTGTGCATCATGTGATGCAGAGGCCAGGGGTCTTCCTCCTTTTCGAAGAAAAAGTGTTATGTTGTGTGTAGTAATAATATGGTACAGAGAGAACATGTTTAATGCGTCTGTATCTTCAGTGTGGCTTATTTGATGGTCAATTACTGTTAGGATAATTGTTAAAAGCTCAAGTTGTGTAGCTGGAAGGAGTGTTTCATGTAACCAAGTCTAAACATTTGCTATGTCTTAGGAACTACGTCTAGTTTTGTGTGTGGTGTTTTTCTGGTACCAAGGAACTGCCACAACACTCTGCTGGTTTTCAACAGTGGTTGAGTGTATGAAGAAGTAAGCGACTTTTAAGTAGTGTGTGGTTTCTGTTAGTTTTGCCTGTCTGGATCTGTTTTTTCTCGTGTCCGATTTCTGTGCAAAACAAATGATCATTCACCAGCTTTTTGCACATGTGATGCGAAATCGTTCCAAGATGCATGTACAATGGTGGCATATGGATACATATGCCCCATGACAAAAAATAATTTAAGGCACCTACATTTATTTATTCTCCCCAATGCAAGCTACCACTAGTGGGCCTTATTAAGAAATAGAAAATAAAGACTCTAGTACACATGCATATCTACTTTTCACTCCAACCTTTTCAGCTTTTGTCACCGGACCACACTTTTTCTCTTCAAGCACCCGCTTCCCTATCCGAACCTACTTTACGTCATATCCGATCCTACATGACATGCGAGGCATCCCCTTGAGGCTATGCATTGTACATGCCCTAACTTGAATATCCATTGATCTTTATTCTGTCTGATAAATCCGGTTGTTTCTTGTCGATTCTAGACTTAAAGGTCTGGTAAATCCCGCACGGTTCAGTTTTCTTGACCTTTCCCGCAACATACTCTGGTAGTTTGCCAACATGGCTGGGTGAGAAAATGCCAAGCTTAGAAGTTTTGATTGTCCAGACTGAAAGAATACCTTCCTCTCGTTTCTGGCGAGGCCGAAAGCTATGACAGGTGAATCCGCCTGGAGCAAAAGTAATTTCAGCGACGACAGGATAATAACCGTCATGAAAGACCAGGAGCGTCAGTGCAACCTCGGTTTCACAAATCCAATCATGTTGATTGACCTGTCATGTTAGAGCTTAATATGTCGAAGTAAGCTTTTTCCTGTTAAAAAAATGCTGTAACATCTTAATTGGACAGTTCCGGAGGAACTATCTTTGCTTGACGGACTTCAGATAGCCGTTCAAACGGATCAAGATGAAGACGCATCTCCCAACGATACGATATCTTTGTTCCTTGGCATAAGCATTGGGTATATATGTGCATGCTGGGCCTGTGGAGAGTGTTCCGCATCCTTCTGTTCAGGGGAGCTTTTTGATGAGTTGTGTGACAAGAGCTATGTGCAAATAAATGGCTGGCTGCCATTAAGGCCGCCATGGTGAGAAACTTGAGAAGCCAGGCATTGTGAAGGTTTTCTTGCGCTGCGCAAACCCTGGATACATGGTCTTGTGTTCCTTAAGTGTCCTCTTGTGCGCACTAATATGATCAAGACAGAAGCTGCTTTCAACATGGTTTATTTTACAGTCAATTACTTGAGCATTCCGTGGCTGCATTCACCAGCTGTATATAATCTCATACAGAGCAGAGCAGAGCACTGGTAGGGGTGGTTCTTCTGCCAGTATAACTCTTACAGAAAAGAGGATGCCTCCAACCGCAAAAAAAGAAAAAAAAAGAAAAGAAAAGAGGATGCCTCAAATTCTGTTGTGGCCGCCTGGTATCGCTTATCCTGCCCGATCCAGCAGGTAGCATAGTCTAGACCGAACCGTTTGCCTGGACAGCTATGGTGCTCCATCTCATGATGACAAGAAAAGCCATGGCTGCACCAAAGTCGAAAACCTACAAATTAAGGATGAACCTACCGCCGTGGCCCCATCACGCCACACACTCACACCCGGGGCTCCAGCCACAGTTTCTCATCGCCTGTTGTCGCCAAGCTCTAGCAAGAGGATTTGAGGCCTGGCCTACAGCCGATCACGGACGCATGATGCAGCGCCGGCAGACGATCGACCGAGCGATAACTGTGCCCAAGCGTGTACTGTTAGTATGTAATTATGCGCTCGCCACGGAGCTCTCTCAGGGGGGTTCGTTGGCCGACACGGGAGCACACGCACATGCGCTCCAAGCCAGGAGGAGCTAGGGCGCTGGCGCGGACGACCGAGCGGTAATTGCGGGGGGCCGGACGCCGGCGGCGCTGGTGGCGCGACGACGACGGAGGCGGAGCCCATCGGCCATGTGCTCGCGCCATGCGCGCGCGCCACGCCATGTGCTAGGGCGAGCGAGGCCAGGCACGCGGCGCTGGCACAGACCGGGAGATAATTCGGGGGGTCCGGACGGCGGCGGCGCCGGTGGGCGACGTCGACGTGCGCCCGTGCCCGTGGCCGCGAGGCACGCACGCGCGACCGCGGGCCGGCAGGCCAGTAAAGTAAGACGTACGTGGGCATGCACGTACACGCCCCAACTAGCCAGAGCTATACTTGCGATCGACGTGAATGGCTGGCCACCTGCGTAGTATAGTGCATACGTATGTAGCTGTACAACCACGTATGTACGCGCGGACTCGTATGTATGTAACTGGAGAAGTTGAATGTGGTCCCAAAAGTACGAGTTTTCCGGTGGCATAATCCCTGAAAAATCGTCACATTAGACAAAGAGCGCTGGCTAGTTGGGACTATAATTTTGGGAACAGGCACAATTACAAAATCCCTTTGGTCTTCCTTCAAAAGAAAAAAAATCCCTTTGGTCTTTGCAAAATCTGTCAAGCTACAAATGAAGATTTCGAGCACGAACTATTACTATGCTCCCATGCTAAGCGGTTCTGGGAACAGGCACAATTTATCATCTCTGTCACGCGGTCAATTTGGCATTCTCGGAACTGAATCACGCATGACGAGGAGTGCGTGGATCCGGCGCATTCGGTCCGTCTAACCCGGGAAGCACTTAGAGCATCTACAGCTACATATGACAAATATGGCCCCGCAAACGCGTCCGGGCAGTGACCAGCCACGTCTCAAATTTTACTTGTTGCATCCGGACATTTCATACTCGATTCTTATATCCATACAAAGACATGTAAAAGAGTAGAACCTACATACTACGTCAATTCTAGCTACTCCTCGTCGGAGACCACAACGATCCCTGTGCCCGGCTCCGGCAGCATGGGCGGCAGCAGCAGCTCCGGCTCCTCCGGCTGCTCCGCTCCGGCCTCCTCCGCCTCTATTTCCGCGTCGAGTTCGGCGAAGAGCGCGTCGGACCCGGTTGGCCTCCACATAGGCCTCATCCTGGATGGACTCCTAGATGGACTCCGGGATGGCCTGCTGCTCGGCCATCTCGTCGGACTGGGCGACGGCGAACTCCGCATCTGCCTGCTCCATGTTGAAGGCCGGCACCTGCTGGTCCGGCTCCTTCCGCTCTTCCACCTTCACTGGAGCCATCTCCTCCTCCTCCTCTTCCTCGGCTGCTCCTCCTCCTCCTCCGGCTCCAGCGAGTCCAGAGGCAGCTCGACAGTGATGCGGGTGGCGCGCGCGGCTTGTCTTGCCCGGATCTCCTGCTGGATCTCGTAGCGGCGCCCCGGCGTCAGCATATGGCGTAGTAGGTGATCTTGCTCCGGACCATGCGGAGTGCCGGAGCGTGGGCGGAGCGTCCGACCGTGGGCAGAGCGCCGGAGCAGGAGAGGGAGGAGGTGGATGGGCTCGGATTGGCGGCGCGAAGAGGGAGGGAGGGCGATGGGTTAGGGTTGCGGGAAGCCGACCGGCTTAAATAGCCGGATTTGGTCTTGGGTGGCGAGCCGGAGCGCTGCCACGTGGCATTCACACCGCGGCGACGGACGTGGCGTCCGTCGGACCGTCGGGTTTCCGGGCGTTTCCGCGTGGGACCCCGCTGTCAGACCGACGTGGCGGGCGTGCCCGAGCGCCCCCTTATCCGCCCCAATTTTGGGCTGGATATGGGGGTGCCGGTCAGCCCGGGCGTTTGAGGGCCATTTGAGGGGCCCGTCTGGGTAAAAAAATCTTTACCAGACAGTGACGAAGCGGCCTGCCCGGGCGTATGAGGCGGGTTTGAGAGGTCCAGCTATAGATGCTCTTACCCTACTGGATATTCCTCTTCATCAGGCCAAGGTGCTGCCAGGTTATGGGTGGCGCCCCCCAAACCTTAGGTTTATTACTATCAACATAGCTGCAGCAACACGATGTGATGGAGGTAGAGGAGGAGTTGGTGGTGTAATCAGATCCTCATCTTCTTTTTTGGGGGCTTGGAGCAAGCCTCTTCTTCGAGTCACGGACCCTTTGATAGCAGAGGCTATGGCGGTTAGAGAGGGATAGTCTTGAAAACGGACTGCATGGAGGTGGTGAACCTCTGGAACACTCGTCACGATTCCCGTTCAGTTGTTACACCCATTTTGTTGTAAATTGGAGAGCTCTGTAATAATTTAGATATTTTTGTACTTGACATGTAACGAGGTCAGCTAATGGTCCTACACATTTGTGTGCTCAGCATGGGGATGTGGCCGAAAACTGGTATGATGGGCCTCTTGGTTTTCTCATCAGCAGCCTCTCGGCAACCTCTTTTGTTGAATAATGCTCTCATAATTCTCGGCAAAAAAAGGACCACTCAGTACGGACGTGTACGTGAGCTTGATGGCCATGGAATTAGTCGCGGCGGATGCACGACACGCACTCTGCGGCTACATACATCACCATCGTAGTGGTACATGGAGAATATTTGTGGTGTGCCGTCCGTACGACGCAGGAATTGACATGTTTGTGCCTCGGCACAAGTGTGTGTGAGGATGCTGTTTAGACAATAGAGTTTGATGTTTCACTCACAGCTTAGTGAGCAATGACTACAACCAAATAATTCGGTTGTTGCATTCATCGAGACCTTATCTCCTCCTTCACCGCCCTTCGTCAACCTTCGTTGCATCCCTTATCTTTGCTCGCATCGGATCGGAAGTCAATGAAGCATCCGCGATGCCGGGGAGCCCCATGGCTCGAGCTCCCCGGCAGTGGTTTGACGCATACGGGGACAAATCGAGGCCGGGAATGCCGGGTCAGAGTTACGGTTGTGGCTCGTGGTGTTGTGCTCACGGGAGGGGAGGGGAGGGCTAAAACTTCTTGGCTCAAAGAAAAGAAATGATAGAGGGGTCTCTATATTTCGCCCTTCCTCTTCCCTAAAAAAAGGCAAGTGGATGTTTTTAGACTGACCTTTACAAATTTTAGGATAGAGGGCCAATTAGGAAATTTGCTAGAGTGGGTAAAAACTTTAAGCCGGGATGAAGGGGTTTTAAGGAATCTGTTAAAATTGGTCTTACTTGTTCTATTACCATCAGTCTTGTTTAGATCCATGATAAAGACATATGGACGTCAAGGGCGTAGGTGGTTGCGAATTTCAGAAGTTCAGTTTATTTGCCCTACAGATGCTCCACCAATAAATTGTGGTTAATAAGTGAGTCTCGCACACTTGGTCAAGGGACTGGATGCACAAACTAGCCTCCCAAATTCAAAAAAGTGGTTGAAACTTCATCTATGTGGCTGAAACTTCAAAATGTGTTTGAAATTTCACGTATAGTAATCGAAACACAACTAAATGGAGAAAAACAAACTGAACCTTCAAAAAATAGGTGTGTGTGTTTTAGTAATTCAGATATACAAACACATGACTGACTACGTGGGGGGATCTTTCCGCTCTCGCAAGGCGACTAGGGCAAAACTTTCCTCCCTGGATCTCCTCTGAAGAGACGGTAGATTTGCCTCACCTCTGCCAGCCGCTCCGCTGACAGGTTGCGGTAAGGTGAATCCTTGTGCCTCGGCTCCGACTAGTAGATAGGTTAGGATTTTATTCCTTGCATGGGCGCCGTTCTAACGGATGGTGGCGCTTCATCTTCAAGTCAGACCTCCGCACTCCGATCTTCCTCAAGTTTGTTCATCAGGACGGATTAGACAAAACTCCGGCGTAGATTCCTAACAACTCCTCCAGGCGACCAAGGTTAGGGTTTTCTCATCGTTTGTACACAACGACGAATCTTGGTGTCATTTTCTTTATATCGACTCAAGTGTTTATTGCCGACGACTGCGGCTCCGGGGCACTGGTCCTTGGGGACCTTTGCACGAAGACTTCTTGGTTGTCATCGACAAGGTCAGCCTGACTACGATATGGGAGCGATGATAGTAGCACGTGGGCGACTCGTTCCGGCGCGTCAGTGGTCGTTCTATGGTACAAGGACTTCGATGTAACTTTTATTATGTTTGGATTGCTTTTGTACTTCTGATGAACCTTTTATAATAGTTCTGAGCCTTATTAAAAAGAATATACAAATGCCCGATTACAAGAATCGGCTTAAAACTTGTCACATTGTCTCGACCAACGCATCACACACAACCGCCGCTTCCTACCTCAAAAAAGAGATTAGGGTTCCTCTGCCTCCCGTCGGCATCGTCGCTGGTCCGTCTCGTCTCCAGTGACCTTGGGGCCATGGGGCGCGGTGGATCCCGACCCTTACTGGCGGGATGACTTCGTTTTTAGAGATTTTTTCAAGTTTTGTTGGGGTTTATGTCCTCAGGAAGACGAGACGACGGCGACTCTCTGAAGATGGAATAAGATTCTCTCCATCTAGCCCTTGTCCTATTGGTGCGTCTAGTTTCGTCAGTGGGCATGCGTATGTGTATCTCCGGTGGATCTGTCTTTGGTGGATCTGCTCGGATCTGTCGTCGTTCGTTGATGTTCGCATGTCTTCAGATTGGATCCTTCCGATCTACGCTACTCTTCATCGACGACGGTTGCTACTATAGTGCTCGTCTTATGGGGCCTTAGCCTGAAGATTTCTTAACTGTCTACTACACTAAGTTTTGCCCGGCTCCGGCGAGGTAGGGGCGATGACAGTGACGCACCTTTGACTCGCTTCAGTGCTTGTAGTCGTCGCTGGGTGGTCTACAGATCTAGATGCAATGTTTATTATTGGAATCCAATAACTCCCGAACGTTCGGATTTTGAGCACTTCGTCCCGAACGTTTTTACATGGAAACTTTAGTTCATAGGGGATGGCAACTTTAGTTGATATGGGATTACAACTTTCTCCTTTTTCGTTTTTTTGTCAGAAAATTGCCATGTTTCCCTAATCTCACGAAACCAAACTTGCCACCTAAAACGTTCGGGTTGCCATGCTTAAATCCCGAACGTTCGGGAGTTATCATTACCGTTATTATTTCTGATATTTGTTGTACTGCCATGATTGAAGATGAATAGATAAAAAATGAAAATAAAAACTTGTCACATTGCCCAAAGAAAAGATTTTTTTGAGTAACCCAAAGAAAAGAATTAAACTTGCGCCAAGTGGTCTCGCGGCCTGGCCTACCCGCGCGCGTCGCGACACAGGAGCACACGCACATGTCTTCGCGCCGCGTGCGCGCCCCACGCCAGGAGCCAGAGCGCGCGCTGCACTGCCAGCGCGGCCATGCTCTCGGCGCTGGCGCAGACGAGAAGACCGAGCGATAACTGCGAGGGCCCCGACGGCGGCGCCGCTGGTGGCGCGCGCCTATCTTTCCTCGGTGGACGTGAGACGCTGAATCTCTCCTGCAACCAGCTAGATGGAACAATCATGGACGGTATCGGCGCCTTAAGGAAATTGGAATCTCTGGACAGTTTGGCCGGCGAAATCCCGTCAAGTTTATCTGACCTCACATTTCTGAGCTGGCTGAACTTGTCCTACAATGGTCTATCAGGAAGAATCCCCTCGGTGAGGCAGCTACAGGCTACAGACACTCAACGATCCATATATATACGTCGGCAACCATGGGCTCTGTGGGCCTCCTCTCCCCAACAATTGTTCAAACGGAACAAATCCAAGTGCCCATGAAGAATACAAATACGCATCATTCAGTGATGCAACGTCTTTGCTCCTTGGCATAAGCGCGGGGTATGTGATGGGCCTGTGGACTGTGTTCTGCATCCTTCTGTTCAGCAAAACATGGAGGGTTGCGTGGTCTCGGCTTTTTGATCGGTTGTATGACAAGACCTATGTGCAAGTGGCCGTTGTTAAGGCCGCCATGGTAAGGAGCTTCAGGGGCGAGGCATTGTGAAGGTTTTCTGGCACTTCACAGAGCCCTTGGATATATGGTATATGTATTATGGCTTCTTAAGTGTTATATTGTGTGTAGTACTCCATGGAGTAATAATATGATACAGAGAGAACATGTTTAATGCGTCTGTATCTTCAGTTTGGCTTATTTTACGGTCAATTACTTAAGCATTCCATGGCTGCATTCACTAGGTACTCTCGCTTGCAGAGCAGAGCACTGCTTTGCTGTTAGTAATTGTTAAATGCTCAAGTTCTGCAGCTGGAAGGAGGAGAGTTTTATGTAAAGAAAAGTCTAAACTTATGTCAGTAAGAACTACGTCTGGTATTATGTGCCGTGTTTTGCTGGAATCGAGGCAAGGCCGCAACAGTTGATGCTTTTTGAAGGCGTCGTCCGGTCGGGCAACACGGGTAGCGATCGAGATCCGTTTTTTCTGCGCCCCTCTCCGATGTCTCTTTCCTCGCCGCCGCTGGGCAAAGCCCAAGCAGCCGACGGTAGTGGCGGGCCGCGGGTGGTTCGGTCTCAGCGATTCAAGCAAGCAGCGGAGGCAACTCGAAGCGAGCGGCGGCAGGTAGCACGACGGCCCCGTGACGATCTATGAGCGGCGGTGACAACGCGTGCTGCTCAGCAGCGGCCGTACCGGCAGACGTGCGGACTACCCGGCAACGGCTGTAGCTGCAGTACTCATACCAACGGCCACAACATGGCACATCGGTGGCAGCGACGCTCTCTGTCCAGCAGCAGTACACAATGCGCAGCAGCGATGGCGGTGATGCGTGCTCTAGAGGCAGAACGTTCCCGCAGTTTTGAGAGCTTCGTCTGCGGCCTAGTGGCGGCAACCACCTTGGCCTGGATCCTTTGGTCATGCAGAAGGCATGGCTATCGGTAGTTGTTCAGTTCTGGTTGTAGTGGCACCGGCCGGCCATTTGAGTTGCAGATTGCAGTGGTCACCGAAGGATTTTTGTGAGATTCATCTCTTCAGATCTGGTGGCTGCGGCCGGCGGCTCATACCGGCAAGGTTGTGGGATGCACCTGAAAGGCTTCTTTATAAGTTTTGGCGGCTCTCACTACTGTTAGTTTACCTTCACTAGTGCTATGGATGATGGCTTGACGCAGAGGGTATGGTTGTGCAGCGGCACGGTGGGATTTCTAGCCCAGCGCATGTTGCTGCTAGGATCGCGGAAAAGTGGCGGCGACGATACATGACTTCGATTTGATGGTGCTTTTCAAGTACCCGGTCTCGAGCTCCGGGGTGAAAACCCTAGGCCAGGCCCCATTGGTTATACCTAGCAATGGCGATGTTTTTGCGTCGTTACCTTGTTGAAGGCATTGCTCGGATATGCTCGGACTTGTTTTTCAGGGTGAAAACCTATAATCTCATCTTTGATGGTTGGATTCGGTGACGGCGGCGCTTGAGCGTCGTTCCCCTTCATGAAGGCGTTGCTATTGAAGAATTTCCTCGCTATCCTTGTGGCGTCAAGAGATGGTTGGTGCGGATATGGTTGTTGTCATAGTTTGTCGATCACTGTTTTGATTGCTTCGGTTTTTCTTTTTTTCTCGCGCGGGCATAGCTTAGGTCTAATATGACTTTGTTATTTGCTGGCGTGATTATTTGAGTGTGTGTGTCGGTGTTGGCTGTGTGCATCTTAGTTATGCAGAGGCCGGATGTGTACTCATTATGTTTGTATCCTCTTGATGCTTTATTTTGAGTCAATAAAATCCACTCTTTATTGAAAAAAGTACTTCCGGTGTAATTTCTATGCCTAAATGAATCTGTTTTTTCATGTCCCTTTTTTGCTTAAAACAAATTAAGGAACAATCATTCACCAACTTTTCCCACATCTACAGTGAACTTGTTGTTTCTCTATATTTTTTCTAGTTTTTTTTAGGGGAACAGTGGATTTCTTTTTTCATGCCCATGTTCTGAATGGTTTATTGGAATTGGACCTGTACAACAATAAGCTGACAGGAGATTTTCCAAGATGCCTAGAGGACAGTACATGGCTATCGATATCACATAGGGTCCCCATCACATATTGTGTTCAATTTGGTTGTTCTTGTCGATTCTACTATCTCGAAGAATAACAAGTCGTCAGGTAAATTCCCAGATTTCCTCCAAAATGTTGCATCGTTTAAGTTTTCTTGACCTTTCTGGCAATATACTCTGGTAGTTTGCCAACATGGATAGATGAGAAGAGTCGGTTCTGCGACCAAACATGTTTTGATCACCTTGGCAAGCAGTCACAACTCTGTCCAGACTCCATTACTTGGATGTGGCACATAACACCATATCAGGAGGCATCCTTCCTCTCTGGCAAGACTGAAAGCTATGACAGGCGAATCTGTCGGGAGCAAAAATAATTTCAGCATAATAACCGCCAGGAGATACCAATGCCATTGATTTTCACAAATCCAATTGTGTTGATTGACATATTCCGGAGGAGGTATTTTTGCTCGACGGATTTCAAACAGCTGTTCAAATGGATCAAATCCAAGTGCCCATGAGGAAGATGAAGATGCATCTCCCAGTGATACGATATCTTTGTTCCTTGGCATAAGCAAGGGGTATTTGATGGGCCTGTTGGACAGTGTCGTGCGTCCTTTTGTTCAGCATAGCTTAGAGGTCTGCAGTCTGCGTGGTTTCTGCTATTTGATCAGCTGTGTGACAAAGAGTCATATGCAAATGGCTGTTATTAAGGCCACCATGGTGAGAAACTTGAGAGGCCCCGCATTGTGAATATTTTCTTGCACTGCACAACCTTAACCTCATGGGGTTACTGAAGTGTTCTATTCTGTGTAACAATATGGTAATCTCTTTAGAGAGCAGAGCAGTGGTAGGCGGTGGGTGCTGGCAGTTAGTAGTACCAACTGTTAAAAAGGACTCAAATTCTGTTGACGCGGCCTGTTGTCGCCTGTCGTGTCCCGGCTCAGCAGTCAGCATAAACCGGACCATTTGTGTAACACCCACGATGCGGCTATATCTCCCACGTGTCGAGGCACGACTTAGAGGCATAACTGCATTGTGGTTTTGTCATAAGAAGGGTCATCTTCACACAATCCCATTCATGTTCACACGACAACGGATGCAAGTTTTTTTTTTCCAGTTATGCGAATTTGTATAATTTTAAGAGAAAAACAGTTTTGCAGAAAACCCCTTGTTATTCATGCATATAATAACTTCACAACCTTGCATCATAATTGAACAAACTAAATATGTAAAATGCTTAGAATTTTGTCTAGTTTCATAATACGCAACTTTTATCCATGTTAAAAAGGTTTAAAATGCTGTTTGCTTTTAATTTGCTAAATGTCATGTTAAAATGATTTATTTCATAACTAAATAACCGTAACTTCGAATTAAATAAATTTTATATGTAAATGGGGAGGAATAATGCATAGATTAACTTGGTGCACTTACTTTCCATGCTTAACAACAATAAAATATGGTTTAGGGCAGAACGGTAGCAAATTCAAAATATGCACATGGAGATTTTCCGGAATTATTGTTTGTTGTTCCGGCCTCATTTAAACTTGCCTAGATAGGTAGTTTTCATATGCTTCACCTCTTGCCATGTTTAATAACATTTAATATTGTTGGGTACATAAACGAGAGAGAACTAAAGAATTGATGTGGTGTTTCGTCAATATGCAACTCGTTGCATATTGAGCTCCACTTAATTTGTAGTATTGTTTGTGCACTTTGCCATGCATATTTAAACCGGACATGCATCATACTTGATTTTGCATCATGCCATGCTTATGTGATGGTTGTTTAACATGTTGTTTGCTTCTTTCCGGTTGTGCTTCTCCTTCTTAGTTCCGGTTACGTTGCGATTGTGAGGATCCGTTCGACTACGTTGGTTCGTCTACTTCATGGACTTGTTCTTCTTCCTTGCGGGATCTCAGGCAAGATGACCATTACCCTCGATATCACTTCTATCTTTGCTTGCTAGTTGTTCGTTCTATCGCTATGTTGCGGTACCTACCACTTGTTAATCATGCCTTCCATATTGCCATGTCAAGCCTCTAACCCACCTTCCTAGCAAATCGTTGTTTGGCTATGTTACCGCTTTTGCTCAGCCCCTCTTATAGCGTTGTCAGTTGCAGGTGAAGTTGAAGATTGCTGCATGTTATTTTGGGATATCACAATATCTATTATTTAATTAATGCATCTATATACTTGGTAAAGGTAAAGGGTGGAAGGCTCGGCCTTATGCCTGGTGTTTTGTTCCACTCTTGCCGCCTTAGTTTCCGTCATACCGGTGTTATGTTCCTTGATTTTGCGTTCCTTACGCGGTTGGGGTTATGGGACCCCCTTGACAATTCGCTTTGAATAAAACTCCTCCAGCAAGGCCCAACCTTGGTTTTACATTTGCCTAACAACCTATAACTTTCCCTTGGGTTCTGCAGGCCCGAGGGTCATCTTTATTTTAACCCCCCGGGCCAGTGCTCCTCTGAGTGTTGGTCCGAACCGAGCAGACTACGGGGCCACCTCGGGGAAACTTGAGGGCTGGTTTTACTCGTAGGATGTCTCATCCGGTGTGCCCTGAGAACGAGATATGTGCAGCTCCTATCGGGATTTGTCGGCACATTTGGGCGGTCTTACTGGTCTTGTTTTACCATTGTCGAAATGTCTTGTAACCGGGATTCCGAGTCTGATCGGGTTGTTCCGGAGAAGGAATATCCTTCGTTGATCGTGAGAGCTTGTGATGGGCTAAGTTAGGACACCCCTGCAGGGTATAAACTTTCGAGAGCCGTGCCCGCGGTTATGTGGCAGATGGGAATTTGTTAATATCCGGCTGTAGAGAACTTGACACTTGACTTAATTAAAATGCATCAACCGCGTGTGTAATCGTGATGGTCTCTTTTCGGCGGAGTCCGGGAAGTGAACACGGTTTGGGTTTTGTTTAAACGTAAGTTCAGGATCACTTCTTGATCACTTCTAGCTTCACGACCGTTGCGTAGCTTCTCATCTTACTCTTATTTTTTTCGTATGTTAGCCATCATATTTGCTTAGCGCTTGCTGCAACTCCACCTCATTACCATCCTACCCATAAGCTTAAATAGTCTTGATCTCGCGAGTTTTGAAATTGCTGAGTCCTCGTGACTCACAGATACTATCAAAACAGTTGCAGGTGCTGATGATACCAGTGCAGGTGATGCTACCGAACCCAAGTGGGAGTTCGACGAGGACCTTGGCCGTTACAATGTTTCGTTTCCTGTTGATCAGTAGTGGAGCTCAGTTGGGACGATCGGGGATCTAGCATATGTGGTTGTCTTCTTTTATTTGGGTTCCGTAGTCGGACCTTGATTGTACTCTGGATGATGTATGTTTAACTTGTTATTTGCGTGAAGTGATGATTGTAAGCCAACTCTTTATCCCTTTCTTATTCAGTACATGGGATTGTGTGAAGATAAACCCTCTTGCGACAAAACCATCATGCGGTTATGACTCTAAGTCGTGCCTCGACACGTTGGAGATATAGCCGCATCGTGGGCATTACAATTTGCTTGGATATATAGCTATGGTGCTTAATTAATACAGTAAATTCCATGACAAGAAAAGTTGAAAACCTGCAAACCAAGGAGAAACTGAGAGTAAACCTACCACCGTCGCTCCATCTCCATCACGCACGCACTCGCTCACACCCAGCCACGTACGTGCAGGCTCTTACCGCCTTGTCGCCAAGCTTTGGCAAGAGGGTTTATGGCCTGGCCTAGACGCGCATGCGCGCGCGCTCCACGCCAGGTGCTAGAGCGCGCCAGCGCAGCCGATCGAGCACGGACGCAGCGCCGGCAGACGATCGACCGAGCGATAACTGTGCCCAGGCGTGTACTGTTACTAATGTAATTATGTGCTCGCCGCCGAGCTGTGCCAAGGGGATTCGTGGCCGACACAGGAGCACACGCACATGCGCGCGCGCTCCACGCCAGGTGCTAGGGCACGCGGCGCTGGCGCGGACGACCGGGAGATAATTCCGGGGGGCCGGACCGCGGCGGCGCTGGTGGCGCGACGACGACGGAGGCGGAGCCCATCGGCCATGTGCTCGCACCATGCGCGCGCGCGCCACGCCATGTGCTAGGGCGAGCGAGGCCAGGCACGCGGCGCTGGCACATACCGGGAGATAATTCGGGGGTCCGGACGGCGGCGGGCGACGTCGACGTGCGCCCGTGCCCGTGGCCGCGAGGCACGCACGCGCGCTCGGACGTGGTCGCCGTACGTGCGTCTGCGAGGTCGATCGATGTCGTGCGTGGGCTCCGCTCAGGGCGCCGGCAGCGTCGCGGCCGCGCATTGACGCGCGCGTGTGGGCGTGTTGATTCGGCGAGCGACCGCGGGCCGGCAGGGCAGTAAAGACGTACGTGGACCAACTAGCCAGAGCTGTACGCCCGTGCGATCGACGTGAATGTCTGGCCACCTGCGTAGAACGTACGCATGAGACTGTAAGCACGTACGTATGTACGTGCGTGCCTGGCGGGAGGACCACTCAACGTACGTGTACGTGTACGTGGGCTTTCATGCCCATGCCCATGGAATTCGTCGCCATCGACGCACAGCACGGCGCGCACTGCGGCTGGCCGTATACATCACCATCGTGGTACACGGAGAATAGTTCTGGTGTGTCGTCCGCACGACATGTTTCTGCCTCGGCCACAAGTGTGGGTGGATGCTGTTTGTTTTGCTGCCACGCTTTCTTAGACCACTGCTGGTCTCCACTTGCGACCAATTTCTTCGCCACGTTTTTTTAGCTTGTCACCACTCGCTACAACTCAAGATAGTGACCATCAACTAACCACTGTATGCTAACTTCTGGATAACACATTTCGCAAACAAAAAAAAACTTCTATATAACATGGGCGCACAATTCAACTTTTGAATGCCTCCTTGCTCACAACTTTGTCCCTCATATAAAATTCCAATAATGATTACTGATCTAGTTATCGATTGCCTAGGATGGCGTCGAAGGCAGGCCAGGCAAGGTCGATGCGTCAGTTCCTGTTCTGGGGATGGACCGGTGAAATATGGAGGCGGCAGACTCTGAAAGTGTGCCAGACCAGTATTGGACCCAGTCCCGGTGTGTGGCTGGGCTGGGGCATCCGGCTATAGATGTTAGGGTTTGGTGCGATGTCCGTTTGGTATTTGACCCGGATATTCGACACACCTTCATCAAGGGTATAGGAGTAGCAACAGATGTTGCCTAGATGGTGGCTTCAGGCTGACTGTTGTATTACTTTGTATCGTCTTTGTGAATAATTAATAAAATGATTGCATGCATCGTCCAGATGCAGAGGGGGTTTATCCTTCTTTTCCAAAAAAAATCGATTGCCTAGGACAAATAACTTTCTTGTGCGACAAAAACATTTCTACTAAACAACTAACTTTTATTATCTTGCAAATTACTCATGGTTTTATTTCCTCTAAGTACCTCTAATTTTATTCTTGCAAACCTATCCCTACACCTACAAAATAGTTTCATACTTGTTCTAAGTGAAACAAATGTTAGGTGTGCGTAGAGTTGTATAGATGGTCGATAAAACTTGAAGGGAATATTAATTATACCTTTAGCTCCTTATTGGATTTGACACTCTTACTTATCGAGAAAGGCTAGAATTGACCCCCTATACTTGTGGGTTATCATGATCGGGCAGCAAAAAAAAACATCCACTGCATCTATCAACATCAAACTTCAATCTTCATATCTTAAATCCATACTAGTCATGCAAACTAAAAAAATCTATGTACTATGTACATATCTATACTACTCATCGTCGGATATGTCGACGATCTCCGTCCCGAACGGTGGGTAGATGGGAAACTGCGGCAGCTCTGCCGCATGTGAAGGCTCCGCCTCGCCATTGTCTAAAGCAGAGGCGAAGAGCTCGTTCATCTCCGCCCTTTGGTGCCAGATGAAGCACCAGTTGACCTCCACATATGCTTCATCCTGGATGGACTCAAGGATGACAGACTGCTCCGCCATCTCCTCCGCCTGCGTGACCTCGTACTCCACCGCACGCCCTCCATGGCGAAGCCCGCAGTCGGCTTCGCTACCTGCGACTCCATGGGCTTCGGCTCCTCCTCCTGCTCCTTCGCTTGAGCGAATCCGGAGGAAGATCCACAATGAAACTAGCAGCATGCCTCACCAGGATCTCCTCCGACAGTTGCAACCTCCCCTCCTGAGTGAGCATGGCGTAGGTGGTGATCCGATGCCTTAGCATGGCAAACGGCGGATGGAAGTGGAAGTGCCGACGGTGGAGAGGAGAAAGAGGAAGAAAAAGGGCGGGCTAGGATTGGGCTGCCGCCATCCGGCTTAAATATTTGGCTTCCTCCCTTGAGCGGAATGCTAGAGCGGCACCACACGGCGAGGAGCGGAAGGCTCTAACCGTCAGTCTGACGTGACGGGCATGTCTGAGCGCGTCCTACCCATGATGCATGCACACAACCCAGCTGAGCTAACACAACCACATCAGTGACAGTCTCCAAAAGTAGTCGCCAACTTGAGAAGAGCAAAGGAGATACTGCAGAATACAAGTTTAGTTGTAGAATTTGCATTGTTGGAAAACTGAACCTGGACTCAGTTTGGAACAATATTAAAAGCTTTTTAACTTTTATTTCTTTGGCCTCTTAATTAGCCAAGAATATAATTTCTGAAAGAGTGGATTTACATTTAGTGACATCATGACGTTCACTGAACTGAATACTGTGCAAACTGTCAGTTCAACTTGTTCATTAAGAATTTTTTGAATAAAACTGAGAAGCAACATACGGGTATGACTAAAAAAAATTCATTTTCACATGATTAATAAAACTGAGAACCAACATAGAGTCGTAGAGAATGTAAATAAGGCTAATTTTCAGTTCTTACTTCTTGAACTGCATCACTTTTCATATGGCACTAACTTGGCACTCATCTACCTTTTTCAGGCCATGCCATCATAGCCATCAAGACAGCGGCGCATGTCGTGGCTGCACTGAATCTCCTTATTACCACAGTCACAGTCAGAGTTACTGAGCTTATCACTGTGACGGTGGAAACTACACAACGCCCAACAAGTACTAGCAAAACCTCGAAGAACTGCCCGCTGATGTGACATATCCTTCGGGAATTTGTGTTGGGCCGGGGGGGGGGGCAATAGCCCCCTCTACTTCCTACTGTTCTATCCGTAAGTAAAACTCAGTTCTGCCTAGCCCTTGCCTTAGTCAAATCTTCCCCATGCTCCATTCTTTTGCCAACGATGATACTGTCTCTGTGAAGCAGGCCACTGAGCACAATGAGCTTCTGGATATGTTTCACCTCCCTCTTTCAGAACAGGCTTTAGATTCAGGACCCTCCTTCAGAATCTTCATCTTACTCAAGAAATTCATGACCATTGAAGCTACTCCTGGGGAAATGATTGCTTCTCTTCCAAGAAAATTTACGCCTTATCTTTTGCTCTTCAACTCTCAGATGGATATGGTCATCAAAATGCTCTCAGAGCTGAAGGATTCGGCCTGGCTACTTTCGAAGGACAGACCTAATACTAAGACATTCTTCTCAGAAAGAACTTTCATGTTGAGAAGATGCACATCGCTATCCTATGTGCTAATGGGCCTTTAGATCACCTCTTCCTGTCTTGCCCTTTTCACAGTTCCTGTTGGCATAGGATATGCATCGGTTCTTCTACTAACTCCAATGTCACCCCAGCCATCATTGCTGCCAAAGCTGCTTTTTCCAAGCCATTCTTCATGGAGGTAGTCATCTTGGTTGCCTGGTGCATTTAGAAGCGGAAGGAATAGAAAGATTTTTGAGAATACTAACCTTGGTTTCTCCTCTTTAAAAAAGAATGTACACCTATATCTTTTAGGCTCTCCTCTGAGCTTGTTGCTCCTGTTGGCTGCTGCCTCAACTCCGTGGCCTTGAACAATCCCCTATCTTTTCTTTCTCTTTGTATGTACTTTTTTGCAAGAAACTTCCAATCTATTAATCTTCAATCATGGCAGTACAAATAACAACAGAGCTAATAAAAATTAAAACCATGTCTGTGGACCACCTAGCGACGACTACAAGCACTGGAGCGAGCCAAAAACGCGCCGCCGTCATCGCCCCTTCCTCACCGGAGCCGGGGAAACCTTGTTGTAGTAGACAGTCGGGAAGTCGTCGTGCTAAGGCACCATAGGACCAGCGCACCAGAGTAGCAACCATCACTGATGAAGAAAGTCGTAGATCAGAAGGATCAAACCTGTAAACACCCAGACGAAGACGAACGAAGATAGGATCAAAACACATCCACCGAAGACCAGCACCGACCGGATCCCGCGAGATCCGACGAAGACAAACCTCACGCCTCCAACGATAGAACATGGGAGACATTATTTCTACTAAGGGACATCGCCGCCGCCACACATCTCCAACCAAGACATTGAATCTAACAAGAACGAGAACGGGGCCCCTCCCGCCGGCGGGGGACGAGATCCTCTGCACCTCCATGGCCTAGAGGTCATCGGAGATGGGGCGGACCGGCGGCGGTGCCAACGCTGACGGGAGGAGAAGAGCTTTTCTTGTGGAGAAGGAAAGAGTTTTTTCTTTGTATATACTTGTACTAAGTGGCCCAAGATCTTCACTTCAAATGTTTTCCCCAATTTCTCCTTGAGGTATTTAATTTCTTCAACATCAGTTATCGTTATATCATCAACATACACCACCAGGATAGCGGGGGGGGGGGGTATCAGGTGGAAACAGACTATCTTCTGAGAATCTGCAAATTTTCGTTATGGTCAATTTGATGTCATCTCAGCCCCTTCCCAGTCATTTTGTAGAAAACTACCTACAAACCACATGTTGTAGTTTGCATAGAAACCCTTCTTAAATGTCTGTCCTCCAAATTCAACCCGCTTTGTGGACGCATGGTTTTGGACCTTCTCGGGCCAGTGCCATTTAGGCATGTTGAGATTTTCATCAAAAGTAGCACTAGTGTTGTTGGCTGACAGTCAACAAGTTTTCTATTAGAGGACAACTATATTTAACTATCCAATTCTTTTTGAGAAATGCATTTGGCAATCTGTATTTTACAACTACAACCCATTCATTTTAAAAACTGCAACACCGATTATGCTGGCACATATATCTATATTTATAAAAATAAACCTAAATTTTGAGTATGGATATCTTTTTAAGTTGAGATGAACTTGTGTTTCAAACAATTACAAAAAAATGCAGTTACACAGGTTCTCGAAGACATCTACTGGAAGGAAATGTTGCGTGAGAAGCGACGTATTCCAAGAGCCATCAACATTCAGGAGGTCTGCCACCCATTCTAGTCTGCATCGACGTTTTTGTGTGATCGGCCTAAAGGAGGGCTCCCTTGGGATCCAAGGATCCCGCCATATGCGTATATTTTCTCCAGTACCAACACGCCAGATGCACCCCTGCTTAACTAGATCTAACCCATATTCAATGGCCGCCCATGTCGACGAACAATTCCTTGTGAAGACTGTGTCAATAATGGGTCCAGACGGATAGTACTTGGCTCATAGGACCTGTGCACATAGGCTCTCCGGAAACTGAATTACACGCCACGCTTGACGTGCAAGCAAGGCCTGATTGAACAACCTCACATTTTGGCACAAGCTCCTACAAATTTTGCATCCAGCTCATGTATGTACTCGCTAAGTCTTTTTTACTCACCGTATAAGATTTGTCTTATGTCAAACTCTGTAAGTTTGACCATATTTGTATGAAAAAATATCAACATCTATAATACTAAAGTTATACATTATGAAAATTAAATTCATGACGCATCTAATTATATGGTTTCGCATTATGAATGTTGTTATTTTTTCAATAAAGTTGGTCAAACTTTACTAAAATTGACTTTACACAAAAATTATATACGGAGTAAAATGGACTGGAGGGAGTATATATACTCCAATAAATTTCCCTTAATTAACCAAAATTAATTACTAATTTGGTGGATTTAACCTATTACAACTCGCAGATCCTAGCACTAAAAATAAGGATTTGAGGAAAGCATTAAAATTACATTCAAGACACGAATATTTGAGGCAATATTAATGCCATGCAATAAACTAAATTAATTATAGATTAAATGTGTGCCTTTTTGCGTAAACAATAAATGGAAATTTTATTGCATTATAATCCACGAAATAGGGTTTCCCCCCGCTTTAGATTATAAAGCAACCACCACAACAACATGCGGCAACCGCGGCCAACATAAAGGTCCAGCCAAGGAAAACGAAAATAAGTTACCACAAGTGCATTACAGAAGTGCAACACAGAACGGAGCGCTGGGGGCACAGCCAAACAACCCCAAAATATGTATCAAAGTCTAACTAATCCAGCTCAGGTGGTGGAGGCGGGAGCGGTGGCGCCAATGCTCCGGCGGTGGTGCGTAGAGCCGAAATGATACTGTCGATGAAGTCCCGATCACCTCGCTTGCTGAGCGGTCTCCATAGCTGTAAGAAGCCACATAGTTTGTAGATAGAATCAGTCGTACGAGTTGGAATCACATGCTCAATCACGAGCTTATTGCGAGCCGTCCACAAGGTCCACGCCATCGTCCCCAATATTACCCACAGACTAGGGCGCGTCCTGGCCTCTCGGCTTAGGACCGCCTGGAACAGATCGGGGAGGTTATCATGGACCCAATCACCACCAATCACCTCCCTGATGCAGCTCCAGAGGAAGACTGCCATCGGGCATCGAAAGAAAATATGGTTGGAATCTTCAGGTACGTTACATAGGGGGCATAGACCATCCCCGGGTCCATTCCTCTTTCTAACTTCCGTACCCGAGGGTAAACGGCCTCGCACCCATTGCCATAGAAAGATGCGAATCTTTAACGGTAGCTTAATTTCCCAAAGAAGGGTCATTTCAGTTGGAACCGGGGTAGCTAGCAAAGTGTGGTATAGGGATTTGGTAGAAAACCTCCCACTTGGTTCGAGGGACCAAGATATCGAATCTTCCTCCATGGAGGGGGAGTGTAGAGCAGTACATTGGAGCATCTCGTCCCATCGGTCCCGTTCTAACGGGCCAAAAGTTCGGTGGAAACCCACAACCCCCAAGTCAGTGAGGGCCGCATGCACGGAGACATGCGGTCGGACACAAATGGTAAATAGCGCATTGAAACGTTGGGCGAATGGTCTATCACCCGACCAACGGTCAAGCCAGAACAGGGTGTTGGTGCCCGTCCCTACCGAGATGGACGATCCAATCCGTAGGACCGGCATTAGCTGGATGACCGATTGCCAAAACTGGGAGCCACCCATCCGGGAGGCGAAGGCAAGGGGTTGTCCACGCAAGTACTTTGCGCGGATGATCTGGAGCCATAGGCCCCCATCCCCTGCCTCAATGCGCCATAGCCATTTGGAGAGCAAGGCTATGTTCATCCGCTTGGACGAGATGACTCCCAAACCGCCTTGGTCCTTTGGCTTGCAAACCTCAGACCACTTCACCATGTGATATTTTTGTCTATTGTCTGGTCCCGCCCAGAAGAACCGAGACAAATATTTGGCGACTTCCTGGTGAAGGGATTCATGCAAACTATAGAATCCCATCAAGTACATAAGCAGGCTAACTAAGGAGGAGTTCATCAACATGACCCGGGCCGCCTTGGATAGCCACCGCCCTTGCCATGGATCGACCCTGTGCTGAAGCTTGGACACCGTGGGGCGAAGATCCTTCGCCTGGAGGCGGGAATCGCTAATCGGGAGGCCAAGGTAGGAGGTCGGAAACGATCCTAGACGGTAGTTCAGCATATTGGCTAAGCGCCGGGATTCCTCCCTTGAGTAGCCTAGCACCATTACTTCGCTTTTGGCAAAGTTTATTCTCAGACCCGACATCTCTTGAAAACACAAGAGTAAGAACTTCAGATTTTGGATGTCAGTGTCCGAGCCTTCAACCATGAGGATGGTGTCATCTGCATATTGGAGATGAGTAATGCCCCCGTCACCGACTAGGTGCGGGCAGATCCCCGTGATATGGCCAGCCCTCCGTGCTTTGTCCAAGATTGTAGCAAGCGCATCCACAATCAGGTTAAACAGGAAGGGGGACAGGGGGTCGCCTTGGCGCACCCCCTGGGCAGTGCAGAAGTAAGAGCCAACTTCCCCGTTGATGTTCACTGCTGTGCGGCCAGACATAACCAACTGCATCACCCTAGCTATCAAATATGGGTCAAACCCACGCTTCTCCATGACCTCATAGAGAAAGAACCAATGGACCATATCATAGGCCTTATGGAAGTCAATCTTGAAGAAAACAGCACGGAGGTGCTTTCTCTTGACCTCATTGAGGATCTCGTGAAGCACTAGAACCCCGTCGAGTATGAATCGTCCCTTCGTGAACGCCGATTGGTTCAGGTGATGGATCCTTGGAGCCAAGAGAGCCGCCCTAGTGGCGTACCCCTTGGCTAGAATCCTAAAGATCATGTTAATGGCCGTGATCGGGCGGAACTGTCGAATATCCGATGCCCCTGGACTTTGGGGATCAGAGATATGATCCCATAGTTAAGGCGGGATACATCAAGGGCCCCCCTCAAAAATTCCCGGGATAACGACATAATCTGCCCTTGACGGTGGGCCAGAAAACTTGAAAAAACCAGACCGGGAGGCCGTCCGAACCTGGGGCAGAGGCCGGGTTCATGGACTTGACGATGGCCTCCACCTCCGATTCTTCAAAGGGGTTAAGAAGAGATTGGTTCTCTTCAGGAGAGACGCGGAGATGCTCGTCCCAAAAGTTCTCAGCTAGAGCAAGGCCCGCTCGAGGACGAGCGGAAAACAGGGTTATATAGAACCCATCAACATGAGCCCGGATCTCGTCCGGGTCCTGTAACAACCGCTCCCCATCCCAAAGGATGGGGATGGTGCATCGTCGCTTCCGGCCATTGGCAATGGCCTGAAAATAAGCCGTGTTGGCATCGCCAAAGAGGATCCAATTAAAAGAGCCGCGCTGGCGCCAGTATTCTTCTTCTTTGGCATAGATGTTAGTAAGGGTATCTTCCAGGCTATACCGAAGAGACCATTCCTCAGAAGACAGACTTGGGCCGTCAGCGCGTATGTCAAGTGCCCGGATCTCCATGAGTAGAGTCTGCTACTGGACCCGCAGGTCCCGCCCAATATTTGCGCCCTAGCCCTTCATAAATTGCCTGGAGCGTTTGTTCAAGTGGTGCCAATCGTCCATGACTGACATGGTCCGGTGAGGTTCAGCACGGGCCGCAATCCAATGGTCTCGAACGGCCGCAATGAATCTCGGATGGCGAAGCCAGAACGCCTCAAACCAAAAGCGGGGAGGAGGTCCGGGCCGCTCATCCATGGATGAAAGTAAGAGGGGTACATGGTCAGATCCAATCTGCGTGATGGCCTGGAGAGTATCTAAGGGGAACCGAAGTTCCCATTCAGGGGATATAAATACCCGGTCCAGGACACTCTGGGTCGGGTTCACCTGTTTATTAGTCCAGGTGAATCGGGCTCCGACCCTATCTAATTCCCGGAGCTCGAGGTTGGCAATCCAGTCATTAAAGCATTGCATGCCTGACTGGTCAACCCGACCATTATTCTTGTCAGCTACGGAATGGAGAAGGTTGAAGTCACCCCCAATGATCACTGGGAGAGTAGCCGCCCTAATCTTGGCGTGCAATTCAGCGAGGAACGCGGTGGAGCGACTGTGGTCAGCCGGGCCATAGACGACAATCACTTCCCATTTGAAGTTAACTGCCCTTCCCCACACTTCCATACTCATGAAGAAATCTCCGCGGTCCATGGAGCCAACCTCAAAGGTGGCATCCTTCACCCCAAGAAGGATGCCACCGGAGTGTCCCGGCACTCCACTAGATGGCAACCAGTGCCATGCAAACAAGTGTCGGCTCAATCGATCGAGTTCAGAGAGAGAGAACTCAGTCCTCATCGTTTCTTAGATCGCCACTATATCAATATTCTCCTCGCGCATGTAATCCACTAATTGGCGTCGACGGCCATGATGGCCGAAGCCGCGAAGGTTCCAGAATAGTGCACGCATACTACTCCTCTAGGGGATCCACGCTGGACCCCACTGCAATGGACGCACTAAGAGCCCGACGAAGCTGAGCCGTGCAAGAGCGTGTACGGCCCCGAACCTCTACCGGGGCAGCTGCCGACCTGTCACCCCTCCCCACGGGCTGTGTGTTGGGTGTCACGGCGGCCTCGGTAGCGGCAGCCTCGCGAGCCCTAGCGACTGCAAGGTGGCCATCAAGGATCTCCTTAGCCTTGATGGCCGCGATCTGTTCGAGAGCGGGGCCCTTCTCACCACGAAAGACAATCGCAGAGTCATTGGCAAGAAGGGCCAGTTGGCCTAAGGGAACGGCAGCTAGAGCTGAGAAGGAGTCCATCGGCTCCTCCTCAGCCGGAATCCCCCCATCAGTTGCTTCATCTATAAGCAAGCAATCAACAGCCGAAAGAACAGGGGGGTGGGTTGGGACGGACCTGAGTCCAGGTTGCGAGCCGCAGCCCGGCGAGCGGCCTTCTCGACTGCGTTGGGGGACGCACCAGTCGCCCGTGCAGCCAAGTCGATCCGCGCGCTCTTCTGAGTGATCGTCGCCGGAGAAGAGGCCGAACGCGGCCGGCCCTTGCCCTTCGGAGGACGTGGAGGCACCGGGGGGCGGACCTACCCAGTCCCGGTCACAGGAGAGGCCTCCCCCGCCCCAGCCCGCGGCGAAGTCAGTGGTGATGGAGCCTGGGCAAGAGCAGGTGAGGCCAGACGCGGGGAGGAGGGGGAGAGACCTCCAGGCTGACGTCGCTCGCACCGCTGACCGTCTCCGACTCCGAAGCGGCCACCGGGTGCCAAGGAGCAAAGGGAGGGCCACGCTGGGACGAAGCGGTGAATCAGCCTCGAGCATGGCGTTGAGAGCACGAGCATCCGCATCATCCGCCGGGTCTTGGGCAGTAGCATCATGGTCCAGAGAGAGCTCTTCGGTCGTCGCCTTGCCCGCCGGCTGAGGCGGCATATGTGGCTCAGGAGAGTCATCATCATCCCCGTTGGAGTTTGGGGAGTGGCTGTGCCAGCGTGGTGACCGGCCACCACCAGGGGAGCACGAGCCACCATCCAAGTCGCCATCGGGCCCGGGAGCCGCATCATCCGTCGCTGGTTCGGAGGAACCAGGAACGCCCCCTTCCACCGAGATTTTGAGGTCATATCCAGCATCACCGAAGAACATACGGATTGTTGTCTCCAGCTTAGTCAGGTCGGGGGTCTTGATCTTGACACGAACAGCCGGTCCGCGGATGAGAGAAGGGCCATCGACCTCCACGATCTTGCCAAGGAGTATGGACATGTTCCGAATGGCGCGCTCCTTCTTGGCAATCGGCGGTAGCCCACGTATTTGAATCCACACCGTCGAGAGAAAGGCCACCGCCATAGGGTCCACCAACGACATAGAGATGCTGACGGTGAGCTTGTTGAGAGCTAAAGTGAGCTGATCACTGCGGGTGCCGTAGCGCAAGCTGATAGGATTTGGAAACACCGCGGTAAACTCGTGATCGGAGATCGGAGTGACCTCACAATCCCAGTCAGCACGAAAGAGGTGACGGAGCTCCTCCGTGATGATAGCCGGGGAAGCCGACCGGCCTTCCAAGACCGAGATGAGAGCGGTCAGGGAAGGCACGGCCGCGTCCGCGGGCAGATCCATCTGGAAGAATCCAAGATCGTTTTGAGCATGGCCACATAGCATCAGCTCCCCCTCCTCCGGCTGAAGCGGGCAAAGAATTGCGGGGTGGTCCGTGCCCTTGCACTTGAAACAAGCCGGGGGATCCTTGCAATCGACCTAGCAGTGACCCTCTTTGCCACAATTGAAGCAGGATATGGTGCCGGAAGTGGACTTCGACGGAGGGGCCGGGGGGGCCGGCGTCGGGTTGGTGACGGAGGATGCTTGCCCAGCCCCACCGCCAAAACGCTGACCGGCCTTCTTCTTCTTCTTCGCGAAAGCACCCCAGGGGTTGGGAGCACCGAGACTCGGGGGAGGGAACTGCAGCTGACGCTGTGGCAGGTTGTACCGGTGAGGCGGGGACTGCTCCGCGCTGTTGGATGTGGGGTTCCGGCAAACCCTTAAGGTTCGAACACTGGGGTGCGCGCGAAGTCTCTCCCTCCTACCGATCTACGCTCTAGCTCGCTAAGATCTTGCGGATGAACTCGACGAACATGCAACACAGAAAGACATGCGGTTTATACTGGTTCGGGCCACCGTTGTGGTGTAATACCCTACTCCAGTGTGGTGGTGGTGGATTGCCTTTTGGGCTAATGATGAACAGTACAAGGGAAGAACAGGCTCCTGAGGTTGAGGTGTTCTTGTGCTTGTGTGGTTGAGGATGATCTGAACTAGTTCGGGATCAGTTGCCTCCTACTGTGGGGGCTAGTCCTATTAATAGAGGCCCTGGTCCTCTTCCCAAATATAGAGCGGGAAGGGAGCCAACAACGGCGGGCAAATTTGCAGGGGGGACAGCTAGTACAACCTATCCTGACAAAAGCGGTCTTCGCCTGCGAAAAGCTCTGGGGTGACGCCGTCTTGGGCTCCACGATGACCTCCGCCTTGCCGTCCTCCTGGTCTTGGTCTCGTTGCACCAATATGGCAACCTTTTCCTGATGCCTTGGTACTCTTCGCCTGCGCTGGCCTCCTTAGCACCAAAGAGGAAATAGAGACGCTGCACGCACTGGCACCCGCCTGGTGCCGTTCGTCATGGCTCATGTCACGAGAGCCTCGTGAGGTTTGCCTCGCCTTGATATCTCCGCTCCTCGTGAGCCTGCCTGGCTAGGCCACTCCAGAGGAGGTCTTGCGTCGTCCGCCTCGCGAGGCTTGGACCCTCGCAAGGGTCTTGGGTGCCTTGTTGCCGAAGATGGGCTGTACGGCCTGCTGCTTAGCCACGCTGTGGGCCGCAGGCAGGCAAGTCTGGAGACCCCCGTTTCCAGAACGCCGACACTAGCCCCCGGGCCCAAGGTGCGCTCGGGCTTGGCTTCGCGGCGAAGCCAAGGGTCAAGTTCGGAGCACCGTGGGCCCCAAAAGCATGTGGCCTCGGTCGACGCGTGGCGGTTGATTGGACGTGGGCGTCTCCGCTTCCCCACGCTGCCTCAGCAACTGCACGACTTGACAAGTCCCTGCGACATGCAAGGAAAATCATCATTACCTGCGATCGTGGGAGACGCCGGTTGGCCTTCTCTTGCTATAAATGGGGAGGGGGCGGAGCCCCCGTTGCCCATCTCTTCCTTGCTTGCTTGCTTCTTAGCTCCATTGCTTGTAGCCATCGATGGCGCCACGAAAGAAGTTCTCTGCTGCCGAGAAAGGAAAGGCCCCTCGCGAGGGCCCCGGTTCCCTGGCGCCCAAGCGCGGTCGCGGCCGTCCGCGCAAGCACGCCGCGACCCCCGCCGTGGCCCACCGTCGAGGTGGCGCCGCGGCACGCGGAGGGGATCGTCCCATCCATGGTGGTTCAGCCGATGAGGGGAGGCGCGCGATGGTGGCGCGGCCTCCCCGCCCGCGCTTCCATTCGGCTGAGGTGTCGCCGGAGTTCGTTGTTTGGTCGGAGAGCCCGGCCAGCAACTGGCTCCAACATCCGCGCTTCTTCGCCGGCGAACTGCCGGCCTCTGGTCCGGGCGGGCTTTGGCTGCAGGCGGACGGCTGCTGCAGCAGGGCCTCCTGGGTTACGGTCGAGACTTCCGCCGCGGGCAACATAGCCCTGGCCCGCGGCTTGCAGACGTTCGCCCGCGCGCGCGGCCTGGGCAGGCGGTGCACCCTCCACTTCAGGTACGATGGTGAATCGACCCTCTATGTGAGGGTGTTCGGGGAAGATGGTCGCCGCACTGGGTGCTGCCCCGAGACGAACGACGGTGAGGAGGTGCTCGGCCTTGGTGATGGTCGCGATGAGGATGAGGGCGAGCCTGCCCTCGGCGGCGACCGCGTCTCCTCCAGCTACGGCGGCTCTTCCTCCGGTGACAGCTCCAGCAGCGGTGGCTACGACCAGCCACCGCGTCGCCGCGCCCGCTTCAAAGGTGGCAGCGGGTCGTCTCGTCATCGCACCTCCGTGAAGCGAGAGGAGGGGTCTGGCTAGGCTCGGGGCGTCGCCAAGTGCCTGCCTCTGCGGATTGCTGCAACGCTGCTTTGCTTAGCTTTTTCTTTCTTTCCTGCATCGGAAAACGAAACCAGTATGGGCCCAGAGGGGCGTGTATCGAACTGTGGTTCTTTGGTTAATGCATTATGCGTGTCGTTCCCATGCGGTGCTATTATTTTGCGCAAAGTTAACTTAACCTGGTGTGTTTGGGACGCCCTTTCCCTCACGTGGTGTCCGCGTTGCTCGGAAACTGCAAAAAATTCGTTAGGGGGTGCACTAAAGGATTTGCCGTTCACCCAAGCCTTGACTTGGCGCCTTGTATCGCGGTACCCGTGGGGCACGGATTTAGGAGAGATGTGCCAGCTTCCAGGCTCGAACGAGGGTGGCTCGCGAGAAGGCAAAGAGAAGAGAAATGCTCGCGAGGTCACCTGCCTAGCCCCCTCGCGAGGTATGCGAGAGAGAGAACATGAGCAAACTAGAGCCGAAAAAAGCGGTAAAAGGCTGGGGAACCAAATCAGCAATGAACACCAAGAGCAACTCTGATTAAGGAAAAGCGAACCAACTATGGAAAGCAAAGGAAAAGCCGCGTCCGGCACCTAATCTAGTCTTCAAGTCTTCTCACCAGCACGGAGCTAAGTGCTGTCCACTAGGCGTGGGAGGGAGCCCCAGGGCCTGAGGTCGGCGCTCCTGAGACTCCGGGGCGTGTACAGCCCCAACTCATTATTACGTGAGAGTGTCACGGGCGGCGATTATTCACAGGCACCCGGCCTTCTTCACAGGCTCTGGGCCTTTCTTCTCAGGCTCTGGGCCTTTCTTCTCCGGCTCTGGGCCTTGCTTCTCAGGCTCTGGGCCTTGCTTCTCAGGCTCTGGGCCTTGCTTCTCAGGCTTTGGGCCTTGCTTCATGGATGGAACTTCCGGAGGTGCTGGATGTTCCAGGCATTCTGGATGGGTGTCCCATCCTGCATCTCCAGGCGCGCTACACCCGGCCTGGAGACATGAACGACCCTGAACGGTCCCTCCCATATGGGCGAAAGCTTGTGCAGCCCTTCCCTGGAGAGGACCCGCCTCAGGACGAGGTTGCCTACCTCGAGCGTCCTGGAGCGGATGCTGCGGCAGTGGTACCGCCGCAGAGCTTGTTGGTACCTTGCCGCCCTCAATGCGGCTTCACGTCGGCGTTCCTCCCCCAGTACGAGATCCGTCCCTCGCATGGCGTCCTGCTGCGTTTCGTCGAACGCCAGGACCCGCGCGGAGCGATGCTTGACCTCGTGAGGGAGGACTGCTTCGGCTCCGTAGACGAGGAAGAACAGAGTCTCGCCCGTTGGCTTGGTAGCAGTGGTACGGATGGACCACAACACGAACTGGAGTTCGTCGTGCCAGCCCCTGCCGCACGCCTCCAGCTTCTTCTTGAAGGTCCTGGTCTTGAGACCCCTCAGGACCTCAGCGTTGGCGCGTTCGGCCTGACCATTGCTCCTGGGGTGGGCCACCGAAGCGTAGCAGATCTGCGTTCCAAGGTTAGCACAGTAGGTTTTGAAGAGGTTACTAGTAAACTGTGAGCCGTTATCTATGATGATGCGGTTGGGGACCCCGAAGCGGCTCACGAGGCCCTTGATGAACTTGACAGCAGAGCCGGCTGGAATGGTACGGACGGCTTCCACTTCCGCCCACTTGGTGAACTTGTCGATGGCGACGTAGAGATAGCGGTAGCCCCCTGGCGCTCGTGGGAACGGGCCTAAGATGTCCAGCCCCCAGACCGCGAACGGCCATGTGAACGAGATGGTTTGGAGGCCCTGAGCAGGCTGATGGATTTGCTTGGCGTGGAATTGGCGAGCTTCGCAGGACTTCACCAGCTCGCCTGCATCGTTGAGTGTTGTAGGCCAATAGAATCTGTTGCGGAAGGCCTTGCCGACGAGGGTCCTTGACGACGAGTGATGTCCACAGTCCCCGCCGTGTATGTCAATCAGCAGCTCCCTTCCTTGATCGCTAGAGATGCAGCGCAGCGTGACGTCGTTCGGCCGTTTCCTGTACAACTCGCCGTCTTGAATGCAGTATGTCGTGGCCTGTCGGGCCACGCACTCCGCGTCTTCTTCCTTCTCCGGCAGCGTCCCGTGTATCAGGTACTCCTTGAATTCCTTGGTCCAGCACTCCTCCTGGGGCTCGAGCGCCAAGAGCAGCCGAGCTCCTGAGGTTGGGCCGCAGGCTGGAGCTCCTGTGGCCGGGGGCTGTAGGAGCTCCTCCCGAGGCTGAGTCATGCTTGAAAGAGGTGGCGTAGCTGATGGCTTCAAAAGCCGCTCTTCGAAGACGCCGGACTCTTGCGGTTGCCGCTTGGACGCTCTCTTGGCGATGTCGTCGGCTTCCTTGTTGGTGCCCCGGGGCATGTGCTGCAGCTCCAGGCCCGAGAACTGCTTTTCCATCTTGTGCACCTCCGCAAGGTAGGCCTCCATGTGCTCGTCCTTCGGCTCGTACACTTTGTTGGAGAAGTTGACGAGGAGCTGCGAGTCGCCCTTGACGGTAAGGTGCCTCACTCCCAGAGCCGCCGCAGCCTTCAGGCCAGCTATGAGGCCTTCGTATTCTGCGATATTGTTGGAGACCTTCTCGCCGTGCTGGAAGCAGAGTTGCACGGCGTAGTAAAGCTTGTCCTGAGTGGGCGAGATGAGCACTGCTCCAGCCCCCGCACCCTGGTGCGCGAAGGCGCCATCGAAATACATGACCCAGCCGTCTGGTGCCTCACTTCCTGGGGAGGTGGAACGGTCTTCTCCTTCCTCAAGAGCCGGGGCATCGGTCCATTCTGCCACAAAATCGGCGAGCGCAGCTCCCTTGATGACCCTGGTAGTGCTGAACTCCAGCTGGAATGCTTGCAGCTCGATGTTCCATTCAGCGACCCTTCCGGCCGAGTTCGGGCTCCTGAGTACCCTCTCCAATGGGTAAGATGATACGACCTTGATGGGGTGGCCCTGGAAGTAGTGTCGCAGCTTGCGCGAGGCCACCAAGAGTGTGAGCAAGAGCTTTTGCGGCATGGGGTAGCGTGCCCTCGCGTCCCGCAGTACGGTGCTGACAAAGTACACCGGGTGCTCGACGTGGGCTGGCACACTGTTGGGACTCCGGTCCTGCGAAGATTATGGCATATCCTGAGGTGGAGGGTTTCTTGAGACCTGACCGTCCTCAGGAGCTTCTGCGATGTTGCCCTGCTGAGCTTGGTCTTCCGCCGCTGATGGCTCTGATGCGCCTTCCTGACCCTGCGCTGCATCAGCTCTGGCTTGGCGCGACACACCCTTGTCTTGGCGCTCCTCCCGAACCGCCACCAGCGCCGCGCTGGCGGAGTACGGGGTGGCGGCAAGGTAAAGTACCAGAGGCTCGAGAGGCCGTGGTGCCACCATCACCGGGGGACTGGTGAGGTATTTCTTGAGGTCTTGGAAGGCCCGGTCGGCCTCCGGGGTTCACTCGAAGGGGCCCTTCTTCTTCATGAGCTTAAAGAAGGGTAAGGCGCGCTTGCCTAGCTTGGAGATGAAACGCCCTAACGCGGTCACCCGCCCTGCTAGCTTTTGCATCTCCTTGAGGGTCTGCGGTGGGCTCATGTCTTCGACGGCCTTGATCTTCTCTGGGTTCGCCTCGATCCCTCTGTGGGATACGAGGAATCCCAGTAGCTTGCCGGAGGGGACGCCAAACATGCACTTCTCCGGGTTAAGCGTCAAGTTCACCCGGCGCAAGCTCTCAAAGGTCTCCTTGAAGTCTTGAATCAACGTCCTCGCCTCGCGATATTTGACCACTATGTCATCAACGTAGGCCTCTGTGTTCCTGCCGAGCTGCCGCCCAAGGCGATGTGTATCAGCCGCTGAAAGGTTGCGCCCGCGTTGCGTAGGCCGAAGGGCATGCAGGTGTAGCAGTACACCCCACATGGCGTCAGGAAGGCCGTCTTCTCCACATCCTCCACCGCCATCTTGATTTGATGGTATCCAGAGAACGCATCCGGGAAACATAGCAAGTCGCACTCGGCGGTGGAGTCGATGATTTGATCGATGTGCGGAAGGGGGAACAGATCTTGGGGGCAAGCTTTGTTAAGATTGGTGAAGTCGACGCACATCCGTTCCTTCCCACCTTTCTTCGGTACAATGACGAGGTTCGCCAGCCAATCAGGGTATCGAACTTCTCGAATGTTACCAGCCGCCTCCAGCTTGCGTGTCTCTTGGACGATGAAGGCCTGCTTCTCAGTGGACTGCCGTCTTGCCCGCTGCTTCACTGGGCGCATGTTGGGGCACACCCTTAGATGATGCTGGATCACCTCCCTCGGGACCCCTACCAGCCGATTGGGCTCCCACGCGAATATCTCCTTGTTTGCACGCAAAAACCTCACCAAAGCTTCTTCTTGTCCCGGGTCAAGGCTGGTTCCTATGGTAAAGGTGGCCCCTGAAGACCCATCCTCGTCAACCGGCACCTGCTTGGTCTCCGCCTTGTCTTGGGTGAACAACTGCTTCTTCTTGGCGGGCGCGGTCTCCTTGGCCTCGGGCGTTCCGGCGCCGGTTGGCTGCGCTGCTGCCGCGGTCTTGAAGGCGAGCCTGAGCACCGTCACCGCCTCCTTAGTGTCCCCCTTGATGGTGAGGACGCCCTTGCTCCCTGGCATCCTCATGAGGTTGTAGGCCGGGTTGTTGGGGATCGTAGCAGAATTTAAAAATTTTCTACGCATCACCAAGATCCATCTATGGAGTATACTAGCAACGAGGGGAAAGGAGTGCATCTACATACCCTTGTAGATCGCGAGCGGAAGCGTTCCAATGAACGGGGTTGATGGAGTCGTACTCGCCGTGATCCAAATCACCGATGACCGAGTGCCGAACGGACGGCACCTCCGCGTTCAACACACGTACGGAGCAGCGACGTCTCCTCCTTCTTGATCCAGCAAGGGGGAAGGAGAGGTTGATGGAGATCCAGCAGCACGACGGCGTGGTGGTGGAAGTAGCGGGGTCTCGGCAGGGCTTCGCCAAGCTTCTGCGAGAGGGAGAGGTATTGCAGGGGGAGAGGGAGGCGCCAGGGGCTGTCATGTTGCTGCCCTCCCTCCCCCCCACTATATATAGGCCCCCTGGGAGGGGGGCGCCGGCCTGGATCCCATCTGCAAGGGGGGGGCGGCGGCCAGGGGGAAACTTACCCCCCAGGGCAAGTGGGGCGCCCCCCCACCCTAGGGTTTCCAACCCTAGGCGCAGGGGGGAGGCCCATGGGGGGCGCCCCAGCCCACTAAGGGCTGGTTCCCTTCCCACTTCAGCCCATGGGGCCCTCCGGGATAGGTGGTCCCACCCGGTGGACCCCCGGGACCCTTCCAGTGGTCCCGGTACACAACCGGTGACCCCCGAAACTTTCCCGGTGGCCGAAACTTGACTTCCTATATATAATTCTTCACCTCCGGACCATTCCGGAACTCCTCGTGACATCCGGGATCTCATCTAGGACTCTGAACAACTTTCGGGTTTCCGCATACTCATATCTCTACAACCCTAGCGTCACCGAACCTTAAGTGTGTAGACCCTACGGGTTCGGGAGACATGCAGACATGACCGAGACGCCTCTCCGGTCAATAACCAACAGCGGGATCTGGATATCCATGTTGGCTCCGACATGTTCCACGATGATCTCATCGGATGAACCACGATGTCGAGGATTCAATCAATCCTGTATACAATTCCCTTTGTCAATCGGTACGTTACTTGCCCGAGTTTCGATTGTCGGTATCCCAATACCTTGTTCAATCTCGTTACCAGCAACTCACTTTACTCGTACCGTAATGCATGATCCCGTGGCTAGCTCCTTAGTCACATTGAGCTCATTATGATGATGCATTACCGAGTGGGCCCAGAGATACCTCTCCGTCATACAGAGTGACAAATCCCAGTCTCGATCCGTGCCAACCCAACAGACACTTTCGGAGATACCCGTAATGCACCTTTATAGCCACCCAGTTACGTTGTGACGTTTGGTACACCCAAAGCACTCCTGCGGTATCCGGGAGTTGCACGATCTCATGGTCTAAGGAAATGATACTTGACATTGGAAAAGCTCTAGCAAACGAACTACACGATCTTTTGTGCTATGCTTAGGATTGGGTCTTGTCCATCACATCATTCTCCTTATGATGTGATCCCGTTATCAACGACATCCAATGTCCATGGTCAGGAAACCGTAACCATCTATTGATCAACGAGCTAGTCAACTAGAGGCTTACTAGGGACATGGTGTTGTCTATGTATCCACACATGTATATGAGTTTTCTATCAGTACAATTCTAGCATGGATAATAAACGATTATCACGAACAAGGAAATATAATAATAACCAATTTATTATTGCCTCTAGGGCATATTTCCAACACGGGTGACTCGCCGCCATGAACTGGGCAAGAGCTGTGTACCCGAGTATGGCATTGTACGGGAGACCGATGCGGGCGATGTCGAAGTCCACCAACTCAGTGCGGTAGTTGCCGCGTGTGCCGAAGGTGACAGGGAGGCGGATCTGCCCCAGAGAGTGGGCAGCTCCACCACCCACTCCTGAAAAAGGCTTGCTGAGGCTGAGCCGCTCGGGCGTCACGTGGAGGAGGCTGATGGCTTCTACGGAGAGCAAGTTGAGGCGGACACCGCCGTCGATGAGGGTCTTGGTGACGGCCACGTTGCAGATGGTGGGCGTGCAGAGCATTGGGAGCATGCCAGAGCCGGCGGTGGAGCCGGGGTGGTCTTCTGAGTCGAAGGTGAGGTCGGCCTCCGGCGCAGCCCAACCCGGCGGAGCCCCCGGGCGCTTGGAGGCTGCCCCAATCTGACAGAAGAAAGGCTTGATGTGGCGATCTGAAGGCGGTGCTTGAGAGCCACCCAGCAGCGCCGCGACTGCGTGGTGCGCCGGCACCACGTAGCGCGCGGTGAAGAGGTTGCGGAGTTCCTCCCAGGACGCCACCGTGGACCCCGGGAGGTTGAGCAGCCAGGCGCGCGGCTCGCCGGCGAGGGCCATGGGGAACCAGTTGGCCATGATCTTGCCGTCGCCTCCGGCATCAAGGACGGCCTCTTCGTATGCCCTCGACTCCAGGTCTGCCGCCAGGTCTGCCGCGTCGTCGTAGCGCAGCGGCATCTCTAGCTTGAACTTGGCTGGCCACTGCATCGCCGCAGGGCGGGGGCCAGGGCTCGGTACCCAGACTCCCTGCTGCTGGAGTCGGTCGCAGAGGCGGGTGGCGGCGCACCTGCTATGGGAGCGAAGCGCGGCGGCACGGGGCGCAGGTTGGTGGAGAGGAGCTCCGGCGCACCCCTACCTGGCGCGCCAAATGTCGGATGTGGGGTTCCGGCAAACCCTTAAGGTTCGAACACTGGGGTGCGCGCGAAGTCTCTCCCTCCTACCGATCTACGCTCTAGGTCGCTAAGATCTCGCAGATGAACTCGACGAACTTGCAACACAGAAAGACACGGGGTTTATACTGGTTCGGGCCACCGTTGTGGTGTAATACCCTACTCCAGTGTGGTGGTGGTGGATTGCCTCTTGGGCTGACGATGAACAGTACAAGGGAAGAACAGCCTCCTGAGGTTGAGCTGTTCTTGTGCTTGTGTGGTTGAGGATGATCTGAACTAGTTCGGGATCAGTTGCCTCCTACTGTGGGGGCTAGTCCTATTTATAGAGGCCCTGGTCCTCTTCCCAAATATCGAGCGGGAAGGGAGCCAACAACGGCGGGCAAATTTGCAGGGGGACAACTAGTACAAGCTATCCTGACAAAAGCGGTCTTCGCCTGCGAAAAGCTCTGGGGTGACGCCGTCTTGGGCTCCACGATGACCTCCGCCTTGCCGTCCTCCTGGTCTTGGTCTCGTTGCACCAATATGGCAACCTTTGTCTGATGCCTCGGTACTCTTCGCCTGCGCTGGCCTCCTTAGCACCAAAGAGGAAATAGAGACGCTGCGCGCACTGGCGCCCGCCTGGCACCCGCCTGGTGCCGTTCGTCATGGCTCACGTCACGAGAGCTTCGTGAGGTTTGCCTCGCCTTGATATCTCCGCTCCTCGTGAGCCTGCCTGGCTACGCCACTCCAGAGGAGGTCCTGCATCGTCCGCCTCGCGAGGCTTGGACCCTCGCGAGGGTCTTGGGTGCCTTGTTGACGAAGATGGGTCGTACGGCCTGCTGCTTAGCCATGCCGTGGGCCGCAGGCAGGCAAGTCTGGGGACCCCCGTTCCCAGAACGCCGACACGCGCAACCTGAACGAGCCGTGGACCGGGACCGGCGGGGAGGGGAGCGATGAGGGGGGAACGCCGGTCCCGCTTGCGCCCGCGACTTTGCCAGTGGTCCGGCAAGCGGTCACGTGACCTGTCCTCCCGCCCGAAGGGGTCCGAGGCCGTGCCAGAGCCCCTAGACACGAGCTCGGAGCGGAGCTCGGATTCCCTCCGCGAGGCCTCCAGGGAGGGCGCCAGGATTTGGTCGGGCGACGGTCCGCCGGCTCGTCGGCACGGCGCTTCGGGCGAGGGGCACCGTCACCCGCATCACGCGGCATCAGGGTCCGAGCGGCGAGCACGGACGGCGCGGGCACGGGAAGGGAAGCAGGGGGCGGCGCAGGACGGGAGGGAGCAGTCGGTGTCAAAACCGGCGGATCTCGGGTAGGGGGTCCCGAACTGTGCGTCTAAGGTCGATGGTTACAGGAGACGGGGGACACGATGTTTACCCAGGTTCGGGCCCTCTCTATGGAGGTAATACCCTACTTCCTGCTTGATTGATCTTGATGAATATGAGTATTACAAGAGTTGATCTACCACGAGATCGTAATGGCTAAACCCTAGAAGCCTAGCCTGCATGACTATGGTAATGAATCTATCCTTTCCGGACTACTCCCTCCGGTTTATATAGACACCGGGGGGATCTAGGGTTACATAGAGTCGGTTACATAAGAAGGAATCTTCATAGTTGGTCGCCAAGCTTGCCTTCCACGCCAAGGAGGGTCCAATCCGGACACGGGTACAGTCTTCGGCCTTCATGTCTTCACAGCCCACCAGTCCGGCCCATTGATAACAGGCCGGACGCCCGAGGACCCCTTAGTCCAGGACTCCCTGAGTAGCCCCTGAACCTGGCTTCAATGACGAGGAGTCCGGCGTGCAGATTGTCTTCGGCATTGCAAGGCGGGTTCCCCCTTCCGAACTCCAAGATAGTCTTCAGATGTAATGATTGTATCCGGACTTGTATACACAACTGCAGAGGATATAATGTTTCAGGAGTCCAATCCGCTGACAACTTTTTGGTATAAGACATCACGCCTGCTCGGCCATTATTTTCGAGAACCAGAGAATAACAGCAACTAGCCCTCTTCCAACAGAGATTTGGGCATCAAGATGACCTCTAATGAACATGGTGCAATTGAACAAAATGAAGAGCATCACGAGACGATCAATTTGACATATTACACGCGTGAATCGGAGCTACATGCACAGAGTTATAGCTATATGAACAGAGGCACTTGCTGATGAAATTCAAAGACTTAGAAAAAAAAGCGTTCGGGGGAAAGTCAACGTACGGGCTACCTTACGGGATCGATCGGATCTGGCCGGCTCGATGGCGCTCGGGCACTCGCCGGCCGGAGACGAAGGAGCGGCGCCGGCGCGGGGGAAGGAGAGGAGGAGAGGCGGCGGCGGCGGGGCCTGTGGCGGCGGCGGTGGGCGGCTCGGCGGCGGCGGGCGCTGGCCGGGAGGAGGCGCTCGGGCCTGCGCGGGGACGGGCGGGCCGGCCTCGGGCCTCGCGGGCCCGCGGCGGCGCGCGGCGGCGGAGGACAGGTGTCGCGGCACGATTCGCCGGGCGGAGCGGGCGGACGTTGTCCGGCGGCGCGAGGTGGAAGACGCTAGGGTTAGACTGCGATTCGTTTTTCGGGATGCCCACATATAAATAGGTAGAGGGAGCTTGGAGGCTCCAAATGAGGTGCGGTTTTCGCCCACACGATCGTGATCGAACGACCTAGAGCATGGAAGAGAGTTTGGTGGGTTTTGGGCTGGTTTTAGAGGGGGTTTTGCTGGACACTCAAATGGACTTTGCGGATGCCCGGTTAACCGTTGGAGTACCAAACGACCTCCGAATGGAACGAAACTTGACCGGTAGTCTCCGGGTGGTATATTATGACCACTTGACAAGCCTCGGTCCATTCCGAGAAAGTTTGACACACGCACATGAAAGAAAACAAGAGGGGTGCACCGGAGGAGATAGGAGCGCCGGATTGGAAAACGGACAACGGGGAAAATGCTCGGATGCATGAGACGAACACGTATGCAAATGCAATGCACATGATGACATGATATGAAAATGCATGACATGACAAAATATAAAACGAAAGACAAAACCCGACAACGGAGGGAAAATCATAACACATAGCCGGAAATGGCAAGAGTCGGAGTTACAAATATGGCAAGTTACATGCGGGGTGTTACAATCAATATCGTCAATGTTGTTCAAGTAATGCTAGTCCGCCGGACCCTGCCGTGCCAGCGACAACCTCTCCGCATGTGGGAGTTCAATCCAGAAGGGTCGCGGACTCTTCAGCACTTCTTCGGCACTACGCACGAAGGAATGTGGAGATTATTTTTCAGGAAACGAAAGCAATGGCCGGACTCCACGGAAGATATCGGCCTAGACTGTAACCATCCGCACACCCCGGTAAGTGCACGTTCGCCGAGCACCTCATAATCAGACACCAAGTGGTAAGACACTGACCGAATCATCCTTTTTCAGGGCTGGATAAAGAAAGTGGAACAGATTAGGTGTCCGGCTCCCCTTCCCGAAGACCCAGCTAGTCCTATGTTAACAAGGATGCTGGCCTCTGCACCATACCAGGCGCCGGCAAGGGAGGGTAAAGAGGAGAGTGAGAAGACCCGAGATGCCTTTGTTCCGGAGGTAAGTCAGATACTAAGTCTGGAGAAATCGACCTTTCCTCGCCTGAAGACAGAGGCAAAAGAGGACCCAGTATCCCTTCTCTGAGCAGGAGGAAAAGGGCCGCCTCCGAAGGTTGGGAGGGGCGGTCTCCCAAGAGGGGCAAGATGCCACCGTCGAGCGGCTTCGGTTTGGAAAGCGACGCCGTTGAACAGCTCCAACATGGGGACAAGCCCTCGACCAAACCGTAAGTGAATCCGGGGTACTTTGATAGCGTCCCGCTCCTTTGCCGTTACCAAAGATATACATAACGTGTCCGTGCATTTCTACAGGTCAGCAAAGAGTTTTTCGGGGCAATCCTCTTCTTCGGGAGGTCTCCTCCCGGAGATGATGGAAAGCGAGACGCCTCCCCCGACCTCCTCGCCCAATAAGACGGACGACTCCTAAGTGTCATTGCGGAGGGTTTTTCTTGCTCAACAAGCTATGCAGGGGATGAAAGAGGCAGTACCCGAAGGTGGATTTCCGACCGTCCGGGATTCTGGGGCCAATAATAAAGGCCCCGGACTGTCTGGCTTGCAGCCGACGATGATTCCGAAGACGGGTGAACAAATTCCTTCAAAGGATGGCTTTGCTCCTAGAGCGGCTTCCGGAGACCCAGAGGCTCCGGACATATTACGGGACATGTTGCAAAACGCATCTGCCTCGGGGGAACAGCGTACCTTGATGGGTACAGTGGTTGAGAAGATTTTGTTCGCGAAGAGCGGATTTAATGAAGCCTTCATGAGCCTGCTAAAAGGCTTCGAGGTTTGTGATATAATGTTTTCAGCTATGTTTTATTTGCAAAGATGCACCTGTGTATAGGTAGTAGCCCCTGAGACTCAGGTTGGCTTCCACTGGGAAGCAAACGGAGGATCGAAAAGGATCATTCGAGGACTAACCTAATGAACTTGAACACAGGCTGCTTCCCCCTTGGCCACTTCCCGGACTATGGATATTGCCGAGCTGTAGCGGAAGCTTGATGTAGCAGGGGACGATCTTGCGCTAATCAATATGCATCTTGACGAGTCGCAAGGTATGTATTCGGGGCAATCCCCATACATTTTTGTGGTATAAGCATGATGCTAAAATTTATATGCTGGAATATCCATGGCTGCAGATGGTGCTGCCGCCGTTGAAGTTCTTCGAGCGTAGCTGGCCCGGGCCAAGGAGCAGGCCCGGTGTAGCAATGCTGCTGCCGAAAAGGCATCGGCTGAGTTAAAAGCCGAACAAGCTGCACGGCGCCAAGACGAGGAGAAGATATCCATGATGGCGCTCGAACTGGAAAATGCTACTGGCCGCTATGAATTTCTGGAGAAGGAGAATAAAGCCTTAACGGCTGAACTGGACAAGGCCTTACAAGAGGTGAGAGAAGCGCGGTCGGAATCCAGAGCAGCCCGTGAGGAGATCCGGCAAGCTAGGGAGATTGCGGCTGGTAAGCCCTTTCTGCTGCAAACTAAGTTCGGTGATCCGAACTATGCCTAGCTTAACCAAGTGTGGAGTTCTCCGGACGAGTTCTTAGACTTGCCGAAGAGTTCTTCCGATGCGGCGCAGTATTACCAAGCGCAAGATGGGTATGCAACGGAGAAGCTTTTCTGGTCACAGTTTGGCGCATCAAAGCGCCCTCTGTTGCTGAATGAACAGATGTCCCAATGGGCCGAACTTCATAGGATATCCGGTGCTGCCATTAAGATCGTCATAATCCGGTTGTGGCCAACTGAGCATGTTCCCGATAGCTACTTCGGTTTGGTGCAAGTGCTTGTTGATGCAGTGCCGTGTATCGACGCGTGAAGCGGTCGACGTGCATTGAAGGTGCACGGATGGCTTTTGCCCGAGTCAATACATTCTGGGGAAAAATGAAGGCCATCGATGTTGCGGCGAAGAGTCCACCCAAGGGCAAGGACCGTCCTGAACCGGAGCATTATTTTGAAGACGTCCTAGAGGCCGCCCGCTTGATAGAGGGTCAGTGTTCGAAAGACATAATGTTCGAGTGAGGTGTATGAGAATTGTAAAAGACATTTTTATAGTTGATATATTTTTATGTTTTGCTTGAAAGCTTGTATTCCTCCTGTGCGGCCGTTTTAATATAATCTGAAAGTTTTCCAATCGTCGGCTTCAGCCCCCTCGTAGGAAGTACGGGGGTGTTCGGAAAAGCATTTAATCACTCTTTATCCAACGTCTTGGTCCATGAAGGAGGTGATAATGCGGTGAACCAGGCAATCGGACTATAGGGCGTTAACACTTTCACTTAGCCATAGGAGTTTTATGGTGGGGCTACGACATGGCCCCTGGTATGTATGCGGCGTATTATAATATAGTGCCTTACATATTTGATTTGAAAAAGATCCCTCGTGTGACACGGAGAATCGCTAAAGATTCCAATAAGTCGTCAAGTGGTTGACCAGCTCTCGCCGCATCATGACAGTCAGTTTTCGGCTTTCTCTACTGAGGTACTTGACCAGATGAACCGGAAGCACAATCCCAGTAGTTCTCCCTTTACTACCCTAGCCGATGGAGCGGAGCGTAGGGTAGCAAGCACAGGAGCCGGGCAACCCAAATATTGACCCAAGACAATGATTCGGAGCTGATGCATATAAGGCCAAACTTGCAACGCCGAAGTACGCTATATAGCTGTTCGGACTTTTGCTGGCAACTCATTTGTTCCCATACCGAGCCCCTGGCAGGTTATGCCAAGGTATATCTGTGAAACAACCATAGGAGCCATATTCATTGGCGAAACAACATGGATGATTAATTCGGATATTGTTTACTGGGACCTGAGCGTTATGCCAATGATTACTTTATATATATATAAAGACCACAACCTTGGCTATTTGACATGCTCGGGGTCGGAGGCGGAGGAAGAGGCATAGTACAGGCTCGAAATAAAGTGCGGTCTACAAAAAGTTATTTTGGACCTCCTGTCCCACGTCTGAGCCGTCTGTCCTCGGCGAGGGGGATCCTTGATGGAAGTAGCCCCTTAGGTGAGTGTACGGATCCGAACTCCGATAGAGTCCGTTTTAGATGTTTGCTCTATTCGTCACCTGTTTTTAAGAGATAGTGAAGGAAGAAATAAAAAGAAAATAGATAAAAAGTGTTACGGGAATGCTTGCAGGCTTGTCCGTGGTGTGCTTCCGCCCATGCCCATGGTATCTTGAGTGCGTAGTGATGTATGCGCGATACAAATTTTGCAGGTGTACGAGGTGGGCGGCGGAAGCCGGACTGCTATTTTCGCTGCGGGAGTAGTCGATCCTCGGGTGGGAATTGCTTCTGACCCCCGGTATTTCGTTGGTGAACCTCTCCGTCGTCCCTGTCGTCTGGCGGCCTCCTCCCCTTGTGTTCGGCATTGAGCTTGCTGGCCTGCTTAAAGACCCAGCAGTTTCTGTTAGTATGATTAGCTGGTTTATCGGGGTGGCCGTGAATCTGGCAGGGTCGGTCCAATATCCTGTCTACGTTGGACGGTTCGTCTCGGTTCGCCTTGAATGGCTTCTTCCGTTGACCGGGCTTGGGATTGCTGAATCCGGCGTTAACCGCTATGTCGCGTGATCTTTCACTATCATTGCGACTATTGTGTTTGCTTCGTCATGGCTTGCGGTTGCCGTCTCGGATTTCGGAAGTGCCCGGGTCGCTGGCGCTGTTGCTTCTACGAGCGAGCCAGCTGTCTTCTCCCGCGCAAAAGTGGGTCATTAGAGCAGTAAGGGCTGTCATGGATTTAGGTCCTTCTTGACCGAGGTGGCGTGCAAGCCATTCGTCCTGGACGCTGTGTCTGAAGGCTGCGAGGGCCTCCGCGTCCGGGCAGTCGACGATTTGGTTATTTTTGACTAAGAACCGAGTCCAGAGCTTCCTGGCTGACTCTCCGGGCTGCTGGACAATGTGACTTAGGTCATCGGCATCCGGTGGCCGGACATATGTCCCTTGGAAGTTGTCAAGGAAGGCTTCTTCCAAGTCTTCCCAGCTGCCTATGGAATTTTCAGGCAGGCTGTTTAACCAGTGCCGAGCTGGCCCTTTTAGCTTTAGTGGGAGGTATTTAATGGCGTGGAGGTCGTCTCCACGGGCCATATGGATGTGGAGGATAAAATCTTCTATCCATACCGCGGGATCGGTTGTTCCGTCGTATGATTCAATATTGACGGGTTTGAATCTGTCGGGGAATTCATGACCCATTACTGCATCAGTGAAGCAAAGAGTGTGTGCGGCGCCTCTATGTAGGGCCACACTGTGACGTAACTCCGAAGGAGTCCATTTGCGGTTTTCGGCTCGGGCGTGGATAGGTTTGTCACGTCCGAATAGGTAGCCATCATCGCGTGTCGAGGCATGCCCTCGCGATCCGTGGATCGATCTTGCGTGTCCTGCTCTACTGTCCAAGTCCCGTCGAAGGTCGTCTGTACAACCATGAGCTGTGTTATTCTTGCCTTTACGACGAGGTGGGGCGGTCTGGTGTTCGGCTTGAGTTGCCTCTTTATCCGGACAGAATTGTCGACGACCTACCGCATTGTGTGATGATGGTACGGGCTCCCACGCCTCGTCATCGAACTGAGGTAGCAATCTATGCTTCGGGTAGCTTTTGGCTGGGCCACTAAGGCCGTATTTTTCGGCGGCCAGGACTTCGGTCCATCTATCATTGAGTAGGTCTTGGTCGGCTTGAAGCTGCTGCTGCTTCTTTTTCAGGCTCCTTGCAGTAGCTATTAGCCTGCGCTTGAAGCGCTCCTGCTCGAGGGGTTCTTCGGGTACGATGAAGTCTTAGTCGCCAAGGCTTACCTCATCTTCGGAGAGCGGAAGGTAGTTGTCGTCCTCTGAATTGTCGCTGGGCAGGGCCTGTTCATCGGGGCTGGCTTGCCCATTTTTTTGTTCCTCCTGTTCGGATCTTGCTCCAACAGGGTCTTCATTGTTTTCGGCGTCGTCCGGAGTAGTATTTTCTCCGGTGCCAGCGTTGCTGCGATGTGACTTAGAGCGGTGTTTAGGGCGCCGGTACTTAGACTGTGTCTCAGGAGGTTTATTCTCAATTATATCTTCTTTGTCATCATCGCTAGCTTTTTTAGGTGTATCAACCATGTACACGTCATACGAAGAGGTGTCCGTACCATGTCCCGTGAATGGCGGGTCTTGGCCTTGCTCCTTGCCGGCATCGTCGTCTATATCGTCGATGTCTTCGGAGCCATAATCAAGCATGTCGGTTAAGTCCTCGACAGTGGCTATGAAATGGGTGGCGGGTGGGGAGCGAAATTCTCCATTATCAGCCTCTAGCTCGAACCAGACATAGTTCGGCTGTGAGTCCCCCGCCAAGGATAGGCTTTTTAATGAATTTAGAACGTCGCACAAGGGTGAGTGTTGGAAGATATCTGCGGCGCTGAACTCGAAGATCGATAACCGATCCAGCTCTGCGCCCGCAGGCGTGCGTGGTTCGGAACTTATAGCCGGAGACGAGTCCGGAATTCCATTGACATAGACATTGCAAGGTGCTGAGTCCGTGTGCGGCTCCAACGCCGCGGACTCCGGATCTAAGGCCGTAGCAGTTACAGGAACCATCTCCTGAATATGGTTCGATGACAGATTTAAGTCATGTTCATCGGAGCGAGGGGGAGCGATCGCCGTGGTCTCAAATCCATTGAAGATCAAGTCTCCATGGATATCCGTGACATAGTTCAAGCTTCCGAATCTGACCTGGTGGCCAGGGGCGTAGCTATCGATCTGCTCCAGATGGCCAAGCGAGTTGGCCCGCAGTACGAAGCCGCCGAATACGAAAATCTGTCCGGGGAGGAAGGTTTCTCCTTGGACAGTGTCACTATCGACGATTGAAGGGGCCATCGAACCTTTCATCGACGGCACAGTGGAACTCTCAATGAAAGCACCAATGTCGGTGTCAAAACCGGCGGATCTCGGGTAGGGGGTCACGAACTGTGTGTCTAAGGTCGATGGTTACAGGAGACGGGGGACACGATGTTTACCCAGGTCCGGGCCCTCTCTATGGAGGTAATACCCTTCTTCCTGCTTGATTGATCTTGATGAATATGAGTATTACAAGAGTTGATCTACCACGAGATCGTAATGGCTAAACCCTAGAAGCCTAGCCTGCATGACTATGGTAATGAATCTATCCTTTCCGAACTACACCCTCCGGTTTATGTAGACACCGGGGGGATCTAGGGTTACATAGAGTCGGTTACATAAGAAGGAATCTTCATAGTTGGTCGCCAAGCTTGCCTTCCACGCCAAGGAGGGTCCAATCCGGACACGGGTACAGTCTTCGGCCTTCATGTCTTCACAACCCACCAGTCCGGCCCATTGATAACAGGCCGGACGCCCGAAGACCCCTTAGTCCAGGACTCCCTCAGGAGCGGAGTGCAGGGAGGAGTGCAGGACAGGGGCACACAGTAGCCCTATAGACGAGGGGGTCTCGGGCCCCTGTGCAGGAGCGACCAGGCCTCCAGCAGGAGACAAGGCGAGGCCCAGGCCCACCCCACGGCCCAGAGGAGGAAAGCCCCCCGACACCAGAGGCCCAAGGCGCTCCAGGCGGCCCAGCCCACTACGCGATGGATCGCTGTGGGAGGGAAGGGTTTCCGGGAGCAACTAGTTAACGAGCGCTCCTCCGGGAGCCTCGCAACGATCAGCGGCACTTGGCGCGCTCTCAGCCATTCGCCACGTGTCGCGCTCTGGACGCTCCCTCCAGATTTTGTTTTTTTATTTTTCCGCACGCGTTTTCGGCTTTTTAAACGGTTTTTTTCCCCGGTTTTTTCGACGTTTTGGTTTTTTCCCGGTCTTCCTTAGCGTTTCGACCAAAACAAATTTGTGAAAAAAAAAATTTGCGCGAAAAAACGCGTTTACTTTTTTTTCTTTCGTGAAAAGTCACGTTTTTTCGCAAGAGGCACGGGTGTGCTTTAGCGAGAGTCACGGCCGTGCCTTTCGGAAACGAAAAAAAATGCGTTTTCTGTTTTTTTTTCTTTCGCGAGAGGCACGGTTGTGCTTTCGTGAGAGTCACGGTCGTGCCTCTCGGAAAGGGAAAAAACAAAACGCATTTTTTGTTTTTTTTTCTTTCGCGAGAGCCACGGTTTTGCTTCCGCGAGAGGCACGGTTGTGCTTTTGCGAGAGTCACGGCCGTGCCTCTCGGAAAAGGAAAAAATACGCGTTTTCTATTTTTTTTTTCTTTCACGAGAGTCACGGTTTTGCTTTTGCCAGAGGCACGGTTGTGCTTTCGCGAGAGTCACGGGCGTGCCTCTTTCGGAAAGGAAAAAAACGTGTTTTCTGTTTTTTTTTCTTTCCACGAGAGTCACTGTTTTGCTTCCACGAGAGGCACGGTTGTGATTTCGCGAGAGGCACGGGCGTGCCTCTTTCGGAAAGGGAAAAAACCGTGCTCCCGGTTTGGTTTTTTCGTCCGGTTTTTTTCGTGAAAAAAAAGTTCGTCAAAACCTATCAACATGGGATCTAGTTTTGAAGATCTCGACGCGAGGAATCCAATGGTGAAAACGGTTTGAGATTTGGACGCACGGTTTAAGAGATAAAATGTTTTGAATAAACTAATCTACAAAAAAGGGAAAACTCCCAGGTTGCGACAAGTGGCGCGCTGCATGTGCGCCACTTGTCGTGACCTGGAAAGATGGAGTGTTCTTTGCAACGAGTACTCCTTAATTAGTGATTTCGAGGGTGCCAGGAGGTGGCGGCGCAGTGCCGGCTCCGCCCATGTATGCGTACATATTCCCATTCTTTATTGTATATCCTAGCCATTCACCGCACAAAACATACAAACTTTAATTAAGCTTGGAAGGTTTGGTGGAGGAGCACTCCTGGGATGGAAGATGCGGACAATTTTCAAAACGGTAAGTACCTATATTCCTTAATATTTTTTAAGGGGAAAAGCAATTCATTCCTTAAGTAATAGTGTTCTTACAATCATTCATGATGATAGTGCTAATCTCCTGAGGACTATTTACTAACCAACATGCCCTTTTTTGTTGTTGACGTCCCATGGCTGCCATGGCATGCTCAACCTGGTTCTCTGTTCTCTTAGAACCACCTGGTACATGTTCCTTGAACGATCAAGTGACCCTGCATTCAAGTATATTACCGCGGGATGCTCTATGCAAACTTTAACTGAAAATAAAATGCTATTTGTATCACAGAAATCAATATATTTAGCTCCCAAAGAGGCAACTTTGATGAATTCAGGAATAAGGTTGCTTGAGATTAGACCCCAGACTCTTCCACAACCAAGGTTAATGGTAATAGTGGAGGTCAATATTGGTCAACCGATTGTCCCAGTCATGCATTCAGTCAACCATCATTGTGTTTTGGCACCGTGAAACTATCAGCTGAGCATGACGGGAGCATGTATTACATATACTAGAACGGTTGGGCGCGCTTTGCTGCGCGTTGGTGTTGTTGAGTTTCTTAAAAACATCACATCACTATGTTTTAAAATATAAGGACTATTACATTTTTAAAAAGTCAAACCTTTTTAAGTTTGATCAAATTTATAGAGAAATATATCAAAATACATAATACCAAATCGGTATACTTAGATTCATCATGAACTGAATTTCCATATTTTTTGTTTAATATTGTGGATGTTGACATTTTGGCTCTGAACTTGCTCAAAGTTAAAGGAATTTGACTTTTCAAAAAATAATACGCCTTATATTTTGAAATTAATGGAATATTTAGTTTGGCGGGGCAGGGAGATGAGGGAGTGTTTTTTTTTATACTTTGATGATTTGGTGGGCTTTTCTTGATCTGATTATGTGTTATCCATTGAGAAACCCATATTTATGTGGGAAAATTTCTATATCGGTAGTTGTATGTATTATATTGGTGCTAGAGTATAATATAGTGGCGTTTCTTTTTTCTAGTTGATAGGAGGGTGCACGGGATTGATATGTTTTCATAGGCGGTTGATACTGATTGATTTGAAAGATGATTGGCTCGATCAAAATCATAAACCAAAATCATAATTCAATACCTCAATCGAATTGAAGAGCTCCCAAATTTGGGAACAATAGTGAATTAAAATAATTGAATGGGAGATCACCTTGAGAAATTGTTGACCCAGTCAAAATTGAGCGACTCATTCTAAATTGAAGACCTTAAAAATTAGGAAGCATAGTGTATAGTATAAAAGAATTGAATGAGAGAGCTTTGAGAAATTATTGACCCGGTCCAAATTGGGTAACCCAATTTCAATTGGAGACCTCAATTGATTGTGAGCCCTTTAAAATTAGGGAGCTTAGTGTTATAGAGGATAAGGCTTTGATGACGTTGTAAGCAACATGGTAGCTTGAATTGATGAACCTTGATGTCTGTCCGTTTGTTACAAGCTCTCTCTCTCTTCGAAAAAACTATCGATCTATTCATCTTCAATCATGGCAGTACAACGAACACTAGAAATAATAAAAATTACATCCAGATCCGTAGACCATCCAGTGACGACTACAAGCACTGAAGCGAGCTGAAAACGCGTTGCCGTCATCGCCCCTCCCTCACCGGAGCCCATCAAAACTTGTTGTAGTAGACAGTAGGGAAGTCGTCGTGCTAAGGCTCCATAGGACTAGCGCACCAGAACAACAAGCGCCGCCGTTGAAGAGTAGTGGAGATCGGAAGGATCCAGCCTGAAGACACACAAACATATACGAACTACGACAAGATCCGAGCAAATCCACCAAGGACAAATCCGCCGGGGACACAGCTCCACATGCCCACCGACGATGCTAGATGCACCACCGAAACAGGGACTAGGAGGGGAGAAATTTATTCCATCTTCAGGGAGCCGTCGCCGTCTCATCTTCCTGAGCAGAACAAACCCTGACAAAACTCAAAGGAACATCTCTCTCTCACACACACATACAAACACACATGCACGCACCAAAGTGAAAGTGGGTTCCGATGTGTTTTATTCTGGTATGAAATACGGGCCAGGGTTAGAAGATACTCCCTCCGCAAAAATGTCTTACATTAAGTTACCGAGGTTGTAGTATATATGTGGCCATATGGGTGTCCTTTCTAAAAACAAACTTACAGAAGTATCACATGAAGGACATGAAGTTTGATCTTGTGTCACTCCCAGCTCAGTGAGCAATGACTACGACCAGATAATTCTGTTGTTGCATTCGTCATGACCTTATCTCCTCCTTCACCGCTCTTCGTCGACCTTCGTTGCCTCCCTACCCTCTGCCCAACTATCATCCTTCATCTGAGCCTTCAACTCGTCGGGATTGGACCGGAAGTCGATGAAACATCTGTGGTGGTAGGGAGTCTCATGGCTGGAGCCCCCGACAATGGTCTAACGCATATAGGGACAAATCAATACATGGAAGGGCCGGATCGGAATTACGGCAGTGGCTCGTGACGATGTGCTCGCGGGAGGGGAGATGAGAGCTAAAACTTCCAGGCGCAAAGAAAATACAGGGTAGAGGGGTCTCTATATTTCGCCCTCCCTCTTCCCTAAAATAAAGTCAACTGGATGTTTATGGACTGGCCTTTACAAATTTTAGGATAGAGGGCCAATTTGAAAATCTGTTAGAATGAGTAAAAACTTTCGGCTGGTAGTTTTCAAAAGGTGAATGGGTTTAAATAATCTGCTAGAACTGGTCTTAGAGCATCTATAGCCGGGCGCCTCGAAACCCCATCATACGCCCGGGCGGACGGCCCGGCCAGTGACCGGTTAGAAAAACATGACCCATACAAACGTCTCAAACCGGCCTGAAATGCCTGTGCTGACCAGCACCCCTCATATCTAGCCCAAATATGGGGTGGGTATGGGGAGGACCGGGTGAATCCGCCACGTCAGACACGGCTCACCCGACCCCACATATATTCGTCCGCATCCCCTCCCAGGACCAAAACCTAGCCACTCCACTCCCCTCCTCTCCATTCCACTCTGACATGGCGATCTCGAGCTGGCAGGGGACGCGCAACCCCGGACGGTCATCTCCTCCTCGGGGCCACGTGGGATGAACTCGGGGTCGACGGATCCGAAGGTGTAGGACTCAGATCCGCTGCACACCTTGTAGGAGAAGGCCCGATATCGCCGAACGGGAGCTTGGGAGGCAGAGCTTAAATTTACGTTGCATATAATAATATGGATTTGAGGTATCTGGTTATAGAATAGACTATTCGGAGGCGTGACCGGTCACTATCCATGGACGTATCCGGGCGCGTCTGCGGGCGTTCGAGAGGTCGAATTTGCCAAGTCCATTGTAGATGCTCTTGTTTCAGAAGTTCAGTTGTTTTGCCCTACCGTTACTTTTATGCTCCACCATTCAAGTGTGGTTAAGAAATGAGCCAGGCTCACTTGGTTAGGGGAGTGGAAGTACAAACTAGCCGCCAACATTCAAAAAAGTGGTTCAACTTCACCTATGTGGCTGAAACTTTAAAATGTGTTTGAAACTTCACAGATAGTGATTGAAGCACAACTGAATGAATAAAACCAAACTGGAACCTTTTAAAAAGGTACGTGTGATTTAGTAACCCGGCTATACAAACACATGCCTGACTACAAAGGGTTGAGGGTGTCTTTCTTTCCCCTCTCGCAAGGCGACTAGGATAAAACTTTCCTCCCCTCGATCTTCACCGACCAGCATATAGATTTGCCTCTCCTCTGCCAGTCGCGCCTTCGGTCGGTGGCGGTAAGGGGAATCCTTGTGCCTTGGCTCCGACTAGTAGATAGGTTAGGGTTTTAGTCATTGTTTTTCGAGCAATGACGGCAATTCTTCTTCGAGTCGGTCTTTCGGACTCCGATCCTCCTTAAATTCGTCCGTCAGGATGGATTAGACGGAGCTCTGGCATAGATTCTTACCAGCTCCTCAAGGCCACAAGGTTAGGATTTCTCGCCATGTGTACGTGATGACAAATTTTGGTGTCATGTTCTTCAAATTGATTCAAGTGTTCATCGGCGACGAATGTGGCTTCAAGGTGCTGGTGTGCTTAGGGATCCGTGCACAAAGACTTTCTACTGTCATCGACAAGGTTAGGCTGGCTCTGATACGGGAGTGACGATAGGGGCGCGTTGACGACTCGTCCCAGCGTTGCAGTGGTCGTTCAGTAGTACAGAGATTTTGATATAATTTTTATTATGTTTAGGGTGCTTTTGTACTTTTTTTAGGGTAGATCTCAGTCTTGTTAAAAAGAATATAGAAATGCCTGATTACAAAAAGGGGAACCGGATTAAACTTGCTACGCTGCCAAAAGAAAAGAATTGAACTTGCCATTATCACACTCGCCCTCACTCCCAAGTGGGAACTGCTAGTTATGGCCGTGCGCCAAGGGGACTCGTGGCCTGGCGTGCACGCGCGCGTCGCGACGCAGGAGCACACGCACATGTCTTCGCTCGCGCCCCATGCCAGGAGCCAGAGCGCGCGCTGCCCTGCCACTGCCAGCGCGGACGAGACGACCGAGCGATAACTGCGAGGGCGCCGCTGGTGGCGCGCGACGACGACGACGGAGGCGGACGGAGACCATGCACGGACGACGTACGTGGACGCGGGCCGCGCCGAGCGTCGGCCGTACACATGCGGATTGATGGCGCGGCGCGTGCGGGCTCCGTGGCGCCGGCAACGTCGCGGCCGCGCATTCACGCGCGCATGTGGGCGTGTCTGTTGTGACCCGCTCGACCGCGGCCCGGCCAGACAGCGGAGTAAGGACGGGGAGCGCACGCGCGCGAGCTGTACCTGCGACCGCGGTCGACGCGACATGGATGGATGGTGATCGTGGACGGACGGACGGATGGCTACGTACGTACTCGCGCGTGTCCGTAGTAGCTTCGTGCGTGCCGGCCGACCGGGCGAGAGGAGAAGGAGAGGACCACGCCAGGCTCGCCCGTCTCGTCTGTAGGCGTACGCTGGCTCCATCTCCATCTCCATCTCCGTGCCCATGGGATTTGTCGCCATCGATGGTCGATGCCACGAATGGCGCTGCGGTGTCATCGTACCTGCAGGACACTGGGTGTCTTTGGTCGGTTGGCGCCAACAAACTGTTTAGCGAAACAGAAAAAAGGGAAACGCAAATATTGTATTTAGCTACTGTAGCAGGTTATGTGCGTGGTTACTGTTCATGTAAATAAATTTAAAATTAATTTTGTTTGTATGTAATTTTTGTAAATATATACAATAGATTTGTAATTTGCAATTAAATCAAGTCATTTTAGCCTTAACCATATGGATGCGAAGGAGAAAAGTTAGGGAATTGTAGTTTAGGTGACTTCTCTTCTTCATGTTAGAGGATCCACTTCCACCAAACACTTGCTGAGACTAACCAAGTCCAACACGGTCCTGCATCGGCCCGTTCGGCGGTCCAGACGCTCTTTTTCCCGCAAATCAAGCAAAAAAACCAGCCGGCGGTCCAGAATGCTGCCACGCCCGCATCTGATTAACCTATCCAATCAAAAACCCCCATTCCTTTGCCCGCTCACGTTTCCGCCAGAAGCCAGTTGCATGCATTCATGCCGGCTCAGAGCTCACTGGAGCCGGTATTGAAGCGGCTCGCCGCCGATCGCCCTCTGCGCACGCCTTCTCTCCGCATTGAAACATGGTCCGTCTGCCCACTTACCTTCATTAAACCGGCGCGTGTGCCAAGGAACATATTCAGGCATTCTGAGCGGCACACGTCCGTTCCTGTGCCGACGAGCATAAAACATCTCTCCGGCTGGCTCCTCGCATTCGCCCGCTATATAAACGTGTCCAGGCGTCGGCCAAGAAGCACACCTCACCTCCGCTCTTTCCATCTCCTCATGGCGCAACATGCCCCATGGCCTCCGGTGAACAGTAGAAGGAGTTCTCCGGCATTGCAGCTGCCTGGGTTGCCCGGCGAGCCAGCCCGGTGCAGGCTAGCTTGTCGGCGCACCCTTCGGATCCGGCGCCACCATCACCACCCCCTCCTCGCCCGGTCAAGATGGACGCCGCGATCAATGTTGGCAACGCGTGAGGCAAGTGGTGAAAGAAGCCATGCTGACGGAGGTTGGCACATTTGCGGCCACCACAGACAGCGAGGAAAAGTAGGTCATGGGAGGCCGCTGCCGCTTGGGTCTCACGAAGGCCACTGCGTCGTCAGGTAACATAGCCGGTGTCTTGCCCGGTGAGCGGGGGCGTAGACCACGGTGACCGTCTTCCCCCACCCAAAAACCAACCCTAGTTTGTGCTTCACAGAAGCGGAAGGAGGCTATTCGTCCTCTCTCGCTGAAGCATATCCCTCAAGGGCATCCGACAGTCCGATGAGCAGGCTCCATACATGGGAAGACATGTTGTGGGAGTGGCAATCCATCGTGTTCGTCCGTAGACTAGGTTTACCGTAGCGCGGTATAGTTGATACGTCCATTTTGCATCATGATTTCCTACTGTTATTTATAATGTTTTTATGCATAATAATGCTTTATGGAGTAATTCTAATGCCCATTTCTCTCATAAAATGCAAGGTTTACACAAAGAGGGAGAATACCAGTAGCTGGAATTCTGGACCTGAAAAAGCTATGCCAGAGATACCTATTCTGCACAACTCCAAATAAGCTGAAAAATTATGGAGAATTATTATGGAATATATAAAAAATATTGGAGCAAATAACTACCGGAGGAGGGCCACCTGACCACAGCGCGCCCTGGTGGGTTGTGGTCAGCCCAGCCCACCTCCGGTGCCCATCTTCTGGTATATAAGTCATTTTGACCTAGAAAAAATAAGGAGAGGACTTTCGGGATGGAACGCCGCCATCTCGAGGCAGAACTTGGGCAGGAGCACTTTTGCTCTCCGGCGGAGCGATTCCGCCTGGGGAACTTCCGTCCCGGAGGGGGAAATCGAAGCCATCGTCATCACCAACAACCCTCTCATCTTTGGGAGGGCAGTCTCCATCAACATCTTCAACAACATCATCTCCTCTTAAACCCTAGTTCATCTCTTGTGTTCAATCTTTGTATCGGAACCTTAAATTGGTACTTGTGGGTGACTAGTAGTGTTGATTACATCTTGTAGTTGATTACTATATGGTTTATTTGGTGGAAGATTATATGTTCAGATCCAGTATGCTATTTAATACCCCTCTGATCTTGAGCATGAATATCATTTGTGAGTAGTTACTTTAGTTCTTGAGGTCACGGGAGAAGTTATGTTGCAAGTAATCATGTGAACTTGATATGTGTTTGATATTTTGATGATATGTATGTTGTGATTCCCTTAGTGATGTCATGTGAACCTCAACTACATGTCACTTCACCATATTTAGGCCTAGGGGAATTCATTGTGGAGTAGTTATTAGATGATGGGTTGCTAGAGTGACAGAAGGTTAAACCCTAGTTTATGCGCTACTTCGTAAGAGACCGATTTGGATCCAGATGTTTAATATTATGGTTAGATTTTATCTTAATATTTTTCTCGTAGTTGCGGATGCTTGCGAGAGGGTTAATCATAAGTGGGAGGTTTGTTTAAATAAGAACAGCACCCAAGCACCGGTCCACCCACATATCAAATTATCAAAGTAGCGAACGTAAATACAACAAACATGATAAATGTAACTAGATGAAATCCCCATGTGCCCTCATGAACGTTTTTCTTATTATAAGAAACCGTTTTGGCCTGTCCTTTGCCACAAAAGGATTGGGCTACCTTGCTGTACTTTATTTACCGTTACCGTTACTTGCTCGTTACAAATTATCTTGCTATCAAACTACCTGTTACCAACTATTTCAGTGCATGCAGAAAATACCTTACTGAAAACTACTTGTCATTTTCTTCTGCTCCTTGTTGGGTTCGACTTTACTTATCGAAAGGACTACGATTGATCCCCTATACTTGTGGGTCATCAATAGTTTAGTTAAAATATGCCTGAAATGTAAATGTTTTCGTCCGGTTTATATGGAAATCATCTGATTTGCATGTAATCCGTCCGGTTTGTTTAAATAGTGGTTAAAATGTACGTGGGTAGCGTTGGATGGCCGGCTCTCGCATCCGTGTTGGCGAACTGGGACCCCATGTCCACGGACGAATGCGGTGTCCGGTTTGTGGGTCACCGTTGGAGATACCCATATGCCCGAGAGTAGGCTTATTTGCACTTCTTTTCCATTTTAATTCTTGTCGAACAACTCCTCTTAATTAATAGATTGGAGCAAAACTTTTGCCCCCATTTCACACACACAAAACTAATAAATGGAAAAGGGCCCTAACAATTCCACCAAAAAGAACCCACCTAGCAAAAAAAATTGAAACAAACACAGCGAGTGAATGAAACGGGGGATTTGCCACACTTTTTGCAACTTGCCTATTTCCCACATTGATATGTGGTGGTCATGTGCCAAATATGCAAATATCAAAAGAAAAAAGTGTGGAAAATATACAAAAATTCCCGAATGAAACAGCCGGAATGAACCAACCATGCATCTCATTCTTGGGACAGCCCAAATAAAATCTCTTGACTAGTGTGCCCAAAATATTTACAGAGTTGAGTGGATAAGGTAGCTTGCTCAACAGGGATTTGGTTCCCCGTCACGCCTCCAATCACACGTACCCGAAGGCGAAACCCACCTACCGTTTTTGTTTTTGCACATCCACCCCTGCGTCGCCGGCAGAAGACGCAATTGGGTCCTCAACTCCACTTCTCCTCCTACCCGACAGCATCCTGAGCCCCCGCTCAATCTCTTCCTCAGTCGCTCGACCCCGCACTCCTCTGCGCTCGATCTTCGCGCTTGATCCTCTTTACATTAATATATGCTCTGAACAATGTTGCAACAAAGTTATACATATCTGTGTTCCAGCACTTTATGAACGGTGCTTTCTTAAAGCTGGAAATACATCCGATCTATTGAGTGATGCACGCCTAATTTGCTAATATACTTAAATAAATTAAATGCTTATACTAAAATTTTATATCTATGTATGAGTAATTTTGATAAATGATTTATGAAGATTAACTAGACGATAGTAGTGTTGGATATCAATAATAATCTTCTTTATGCTACATTTTTATGTACACTAAAAATGTGAATGCAATGTGCTAAATTTGATTCTATTTGTAGTTAATGTAGTTAAAGTTTTATTTATTTTTGATACATTGTGTCCTAAATATATTTACACCCAAACCTCATAATTTGCAAGAAAAATAAAAATACAAATTACATGATTTTGTGGTTAATCTGTGATACTCCCATTAACATATTGTATATATCTCTGCGTATGTCCTCACATACCTTGGTGGAAATATCTGATGGCGCTTTGTGGTTTATGATTAGGTATTTATAAATAAAAATTAGAGTATGTTAAATGTTCATGATGAGCTTGTCATCGAATCATTAGGTTCCTACATTATTTATCTTGTTGGGTCAAATATTTCTCACATGTTACATAGGGTTCAATAATCCATTGATACATGTTTGTGGTTTATATTTAGTATTGACATATAATCTCTCAAGCTAAGAGCCTTAATTACAACTTGTAGGACATTCATCTCAGAGAAACTAACAGCCTAACTAAGCTATTCACTGCCTATCAGATACGTTTGTTAGTGTGCTAGTGGTTTGTGGAGTGAACTTACTCCAGTTAATTGGGTATATATTTTCTACTCCCTCCGTCCATAATATAAGATGCTTTTTTATACTAGTGTAGTGTCAAAAAGTGTCTTATATTATAGGAGAAGGGAGTAGGTATGCACTGGTCTCTTTATTACAATAACGGTATTGCAGTGTAGTGTATTGGTCTCTATGAGGTTGGACGGGGGCCTCCATCCTCGGAGCCCAGGGCCTGTTTACCAGACCTATGGACCGGCTTTGGCAAGCACATTGTCGATGAGGTGCCTCCAGCAAACTCTCTTCACTTGTCTCAAAAAAAAGCAAACTCTCTTCACTGCCCCCACTCCCCTCTCCATCGTCTGTGTTGTCGAAAGGCAAACATTACGGCTGAATAAACCATCTAGACCACCGCTTCCTATCCTGGGACACCCTCCACCTTTAATCCTAACTATGTGTGCTCTGTGACCCTCAATGCGTCCAACCTCGCATGCTTACGCGCTACTGTCTTCAACAAGCATGCCGAGTGCATCCGTTTCTCTGGGTTGACATCTTCCGACATGTGGCGCGGGGGGGAGGGGGGGCGTTTCTCTGGATTGACATCTTCCGACATGTGGCGCGGGGGGATGTTAGAAATATGCCCTAGAGGCAATAATAAAATGGTTATTATTATATTTCCTTGTTCATGATAATTGTCTATTGTTCATGTTGTAATTGTGTTATCCGGAAATCGTAATACATGTGTGAATACATAGACCACAACATGTCCCTAGTGAGCCTCTAGTTGACTAGCTCGTTGATCAATAGATGGTTACGGTTTCCTGACCATGGACATTGGATGTCATTGATAACGGGATCACATCATTAGGAGAATGATGTGATGGACAAGACCCAATCCTAAGCATAGCACTAGATCGTGTAGTTCGTTTGCTAAAGCTTTTCTAATGTCAAGTATCATTTCCTTAGACCATGAGATCGTGCAACTCCCGAATGCCGTAGGAATGCTTTGGGTGTACCAAACGTCACAACGTAACTGGGTGGCTATAAAGGTGCACTACAGGTATCTCCGAAAGTGTCTGTTGGGTTGGCACGGATCGAGACTGGGATTTGTCACTCCGTATGACGGAGATGTATCTCTGGGCCCACTCGGTAATGCATCATCATAATGAGCTCAATGTGACCAAGTAGTTGGTCACGGGATCAAAGTGACTTGCCGGTAACGAGATTGAACGAGGTATTGGGATACCGACGATCGAATCTCGGGCAAGTAACGTACCGATTGACAAAGGGAATTGTATACGGGATTGCTTGAATCCTCGACATCGTGGTTCATCCGATGAGATCATCATGGAACGTGTGGGAGCCAACATGGGTATCCAGATCCCGCTGTTGGTTATTGGCTAGAGAGGTGTCTCTGTCATGTCTGCATGATTCTCGAACCCGTAGGGTCTACACACTTAAGGTTCGATGACGCTAGGGTTATAAGGAAGGTTTGTATGTGATTACCGAATGTTGTTCAGAGTCCCGGATATGATCCCGGATGTCACGAGGAGTTCCGGAATGGTCCGGAGACGAAGATTTATATATGGGAAGTCCTTATTCGGTCGCCGGAAGTGTTCGGGGATATATCAGTATTGTATACCGGGACCACCGAAAGGGTTCCGGGGGTCCACCGGGAGAGTCCACCTACCCCGGAGGGCCCTACGGGCTGAATATAGAGGGGAACCAGCTCCTAGGTGGGCTGGGTGCCAAACCCCCCTAGGGCCCATGCGCCTAGGGTTGGGGGAAACCCTGGAGGGTGCGCCGCCCCTTTGGCTTGGGGGGCAAGCCTCCCCCTTGGCCGCCGCCCCCCCTCTAGATCCATCTGGAGGGGGCCGGCCCCCCTCTCTCTTGCCCCTATAAATAGAGGGGGGTGGGAAGGCAGCCGCACCACATCCAAGGCGCAGCCCCTCCCCTCCCCAACACCTCTCCTCCTTCGCGTGAGCTTGGCGAAGCCCTGCCGGAGAACTGACACTCCACCACCACCACCACGCCGTCGTGCTGTTGTTGGAGCCTTCTTCCTCAACCTCTCCCTCCTCCTTGCTGGATCAAGGCGCGGGAGACGTCACCGGGCTGCACGTGTGTTGAACGCAGATGCACCGTTGTTCGGTGCTTGGATCGGATTCTGCCGCGATCTGAATCGCTACGTGTACGACTCCTCCAACCGCGTTCTTGCAACGCTTCCGCAACGCGATCTTCAAAGGTATGAAGATGCACTCCCCTCTCGTTGCTAGTAAACTCCATAGATTGATCTTGGTGATGCGTAGAAAATTTTTAATTTCTGCAACGATCCCTAACAGTAGTATCAGAGCCAGGTTTATGTGTAGTTTCTATGCATGAGTAGAACACAAGTTGTTGTGGGCGTCGATTTTGTCAATTTACTTGCCGTTACTAGTCTTATCTTGATTCGGCGGCATCGTGGGATGAAGCGGCCCGGACCGACCTTACACGTACGCTTACGTGAGACAGGTTCCACCGACTGACATGCACTAGTTGCATAAGGTGACTAGCAGGTGTCTGTCTCTCCCACTTTAGTCGGATCGGATTCGATGAAAAGGGTCCTTATGAAGGGTAAATAGAAATTGGCATATAACGTTGTGGTTTTGGCGTAGGTAAGAAACGTTGTTGCTACAAACCTATAGCAGCCACATAAAAATTTGCAACAACAATTAAAGGACGTCTAACTTGTTTTTGCAGCAAGTGTCATGTGATGCGATATGGCCAGAAGGATGTGATGAATGATATATGTGATGTATTAGAATGATCATGTTCTTGTAATAGGAATCACGACTTGCATGTCGATGAGTATGACAACCGGCAGGAGCCATAGGAGTTGTCTTAATTTATTTATGACCTGCGTGTCAACTGGAACGTCATGTAATTACTTTACTTTATTGCTAACCATTAGCCATAGTAGTAGAAGTAATAGTTGGCGAGACAACTTCATGAAGACACGATGATGGAGATCATGGTGTCATGCCGGTGACGATGATGATCATGGCGCCCCGAAGATGGAGATCAAAAGGAGCAAAAATGATATTGGCCATATCATGTCACTATTTGATTGAATGTGATGTTTATCATGTTTTACATCTTATTTGCTTAGAACGACGGTAGCGTAAATAAGATGATCCCTCGCTAAAATTTCAAGAAATTGTTCCCCCTAACTATGCACCGTTGCGAAGGTTCATTGTTCCAAGCACCACGTGATGATCGGGTGTGATAGGTTCTAATGTTCGCATACAACGGATGTAAGCCAGATTTACACACGCAATACACTTAGGTTGACTTGACGAGCCTAGCATGTACAGACATGGCCTCGGAACACAAGAGACCGAAAGGTCGAGCATGAGTCGTATAGCAGATACGATCAACATGAAGATGTTCACCGATGATGACTAGTCCGTCTCACGTGATGATCGGACACGGCCTAGTTGACTCGGATCATGTATCACTTAGATGACTAGAGAGATGTCTGTCTGAGTGGGAGTTCATTAATAATTTGATTAGATGAACTTAATTATCATGAACTTAGTCTAAAACCTTTACAATATGTCTTGTAGATCAAATGGCCCACGCTAATGTCAACCTCAACTTCAACGCGTTCCTAGAGAAAACCAAGCTGAAAGACGATGGTAGCAACTATACGGACTGGGTCCGGAACTTGAGGATCATCCTCATAGCTGCCAAGAAAGCATATGTCCTGGAAGCACCGCTAGGTGAAGCACCCGTCCCAGCAAACCAAGACGTTATGAACGCCTGGCAAACACGTGTTGATGATTACTCCCTGGTTCAGTGCGGCATGCTTTACAGCTTAGAACCGGGGCTCCAAAAGCGTTTCGAGCAGCACGGAGCATATGAGATGTTCCAAGAGCTGAAAATGGTTTTCCAAGCTCATGCCCGGGTCGAGAGATATGAAGTCTCCGACAAGTTCTACAGTTGTAAGATGGAGGAGAATAGTTCCGTCAGCGAACACATACTCAAAATGTCTGGGTTGCACAACCGCTTGTCTCAGCTGGGAGTTAATCTCCCGGATGACGCGGTCGTTGACAGAATCCTTCAGTCGCTCCCACCTAGCTACAAGAGCTTTGTGATGAACTTCAATATGCAGGGGATGGAAAAGACCATTCCTGAGGTATATTCGATGCTGAAATCAGCGGAGGTGAAGATCAAAAAGGAACATCAAGTGTTGATGGTCAATAAAACCACTAGTTTGAAGAAAGGCAAGGGTAAGAAGAACTTCAAGAAGGACGACAAGGGGGTTGTCGCGCCCGGTAAGCCAGTTGCCGGGAAGAAGCCAAAGCATGGACCCAAGCCTGAGACTGAGTGCTTTTATTGCAAGGGAAACGGTCACTGGAAGCGGAACTGCCACAACTACTTAGCGGATAAGAAGGCCGGCAATACCAAAGGTATATGTGATATACATGTTATTGATGTGTACCTTACCAGCGCTCGTAGTAGCTCCTGGGTATTTGATACCGGTGCGGTTGCTCATATTTGTAAATCAAAACAGGAGCTGCGGAATAAGCGGAGACTGGCGAAGGACGAGGTGACGATGCGCGTCGGGAATGGTTCCAAGGTCGATGTGATCGCCGTCGGCACGCTACCTCTACATTTACCTACGGGATTAGTTTTAAACCTCAATAATTGTTATTTAGTGCCAGCTTTGAGCATGAACATTGTATCTGGATCTCGTTTAATGCGAGATGGCTACTCATTTAAATCTGAGAATAATTGTTGTTCTATTTATATGAGAGATATGTTTTATGGTCATGCCCCGCTGGTCAATGGTTTATTCTTATTGAATCTCGAACGTGATGTTACACATATTCATAGTGTGAATGCCAAAAGATGTAAGGTTGATAATGATAGTCCCACATACTTGTGGCACTGCCGCCTTGGTCACATTGGTGTCAAACGCATGAAGAAACTCCATGCAGATGAACTTTTGGAGTCTCTTGATTATGAATCATTTGACACGTGCGAACCATGCCTCATGGGCAAAATGACCAAGACTCCGTTCTCTGGAACAATGGAGCGAGCAACCAACTTATTGGAAATCATACATACTGATGTGTGCGGTCCAATGAGCGTTGAGGCTCGCGGTGGTTATCGTTATGTTCTCACCCTCACTGATGACTTAAGTAGATATGGGTATGTCTACTTAATGAAACACAAGTCTGAGACTTTTGAAAAGTTCAAGGAATTTTAGAGTGAGGTTGAGAATCAACGTGACAGGAAAATAAAGTTCTTACGATCAGATCGTGGGGGAGAATATTTGAGTCATGAATTTGGCACGCACTTAAGGAAATGTGGAATTGTTTCACAACTCACGCCGCCTGGAACACCTCAGCGTAATGGTGTGTCCGAACGTCGTAATCGCACTCTGTTGGACATGGTGCAATCTATGATGTCTCTTACCGACCTACCGCTATCATTTTGGGGATATGCTGTAGAGACTGCCGCATTCACTTTAAATAGGGCTCCGTCGAAATCCGTTGAGACGACGCTGTATGAATTATGGTTTGGGAAGAAACCTAAGCTGTCATTTCTGAAAGTTTGGGGATGCGATGCTTATGTCAAGAAACTTCAACCTGAAAAGCTCGAACCCAAGTCGGAAAAATGCGTCTTCATAGGATACCCTAAGGAAACTATTGGGTATACCTTCTACCTCAGATCCGAAGGCAAGATCTTTGTCGCCAAGAATGGATCCTTTCTAGAGAAAGAGTCTCTCTCGAAAGAAGTAAGTGGGAGGAAAGTGGAACTTGATGAAATGACTCTTCTCGAACCGGAGAGTAGCGCAGCGCAGGAAAATGTTTCTGCGGTGCCAACTGGAGAGGAAGTTAATGATGATGATCGAGGAACTTCGGATCAAGTTACTACTGAACTTCGTAGGTCCACAAGGACACGTTCCGCACCAGAGTGGTACGGTAACCCTGTCCTGAAAATCATGTTGTTAGACAATGGTGAACCTTCGAACTATGAAGAAGCGATGGCGGGCCCGGATTCCGACAAATGGCTTGAAGCCATGAAATCCGAGAGAAGATCCATGTATGAAAACGAAGTATGGACTTTGACTGACTTGCCCGATGATCGGCGAGCCATAGAAAATAAATGGATCTTTAAGAAGAAGACAGACGCGGATGGTAATGTGACCATCTATAAGGCTCGGCTTGTCGCTAAGGGTTATCGACAAGTTCAAGGGGTTGACTACGATGAGACTTTCTCACCCGTAGCGAAGCTGAAGTCCGTCTGAATCATGCTAGCAATTGCCGCGTTCTATGATTATGAGATATGGCAAATGGACGTCAAAACGGCATTCCTTAATGGTTTCCTTAAGGAAGAATTGTATATGATGCAGCCAGAAGGTTTTGTCGATCCTAAGAATGCTGACAAGGTGTGCAAGCTCCAAAGCTCAATCTATGGGCTGGTGCAAGCATCTCGGAGTTGGAACATTCGCTTTGATGAGATGATCAAAGCGTTTGGGTTTACGCAGACTTATGGAGAAGCCCGTGTTTACAAGAAAGTGAGTGGGAGCTCTGTAGCTTTTCTCATATTATATGTGGATGACATACTATTGATGGGAAATGATATAGAATTCTTGGAAAGCATAAAGGCCTACTTGACTAAGTGTTTTTCAATGAAGGACCTTGGAGAAGCTGCTTATATATTAGGCATCAAGATCTATAGAGATAGATCAAGACGCCTCATTGGTCTTTCACAAAGCACGTACCTTGACAAGATATTGAAGAAGTTCAATATGGATCAGTCCAAGAAGGGGTTCTTGCCTGTATTGCAAGGTGTGAGATTGAGCACGGCTCAATGCCCGACCACAGCAGAAGATAGAGAAAAGATGAGTGCCATCCCCTATGCCTCGGCCATAGGGTCTATTATGTATGCCATGCTGTGTACCAGACCTGATGTAAACCTTGCCATAAGTTTGGTAGGAAGGTACCAAAGTAATCCCGGCATGGAACAGTGGACAGCGGTCAAGAATATCCTGAAGTACCTGAAAAGGACTAAGGATATGTTTCTCGTTTATGGAGGTGACGAAGAGCTCGTCGTAAAGGGTTACGTCGACGCTAGCTACACAGATCTGGATGACTCTAAGTCACAAACCGGATATGTGTATATTTTGAATGGTGGGGCAGTCAGCTGGTGCAGTTGCAAGCAAAGCGTCGTGGCGGGATCTACATGTGAAGCGGAGTACATGGCAGCCTCGGAGGCAGCACATGAAGCAATCTGGATGAAGGAGTTCATTACCGACCTAGGAGTTATCCCCAATGCGTCGAGCCCGATGACTCTCTTCTGTGACAACACTGGAGCTATTGCCCTGGCCAAGGAGCCCAGGTTTCACAAGAAGACCAGGCATATTAAGCGTCGCTTCAACTCCATTCGTGAAAATGTTCAAGATGGAGACATAGATATTTGTAAAGTGCATACGGACCTGAATGTCGCAGATCCGTTGACTAAACCTCTTCCACGAGCAAAACATGATCAACACCAGAACTCTATGGGTGTTCGATTCATCACAATGTAACTAGATTATTGACTCTAGTGCAAGTGGGAGACTGTTGGAAATATGCCCTAGAGGCAATAATAAAATGGTTATTATTATATTTCCTTGTTCATGATAATTGTCTATTGTTCATGTTGTAATTGTGTTATCCGGAAATCGTAATACATGTGTGAATACATAGACCACAACATGTCCCTAGTGAGCCTCTAGTTGACTAGCTCGTTGATCAATAGATGGTTACGGTTTCCTGACCATGGACATTGGATGTCATTGATAACGGGATCACATCATTAGGAGAATGATGTGATGGACAAGACCCAATCCTAAGCATAGCACTAGATCGTGTAGTTCGTTTGCTAAAGCTTTTCTAATGTCAAGTATCATTTCCTTAGACCATGAGATCGTGCAACTCCCGAATGCCGTAGGAATGCTTTGGGTGTACCAAACGTCACAACGTAACTGGGTGGCTATAAAGGTGCACTACAGGTATCTCCGAAAGTGTCTGTTGGGTTGGCACGGATCGAGACTGGGATTTGTCACTCCGTATGACGGAGATGTATCTCTGGGCCCACTCGGTAATGCATCATCATAATGAGCTCAATGTGACCAAGTAGTTGGTCACGGGATCATGTATTACGGAACGAGTAAAGTGACTTGCCGGTAACGAGATTGAACGAGGTATTGGGATACCGACGATCGAATCTCGGGCAAGTAACGTACCGATTGACAAAGGGAATTGTATACGGGATTGCTTGAATCCTCGACATCGTGGTTCATCCGATGAGATCATCGTGGAACGTGTGGGAGCCAACATGGGTATCCAGATCCCGCTGTTGGTTATTGGCTAGAGAGGTGTCTCTGTCATGTCTGCATGATTCCCGAACCCGTAGGGTCTACACACTTAAGGTTCGATGACACTAGGGTTATAAGGAAGGTTTGTATGTGATTACCGAATGTTGTTCGGAGTCCCGGATGAGATCCCGAACGTCACGAGGAGTTCCGGAATGGTCCGGAGACGAAGATTTATATATGGGAAGTCCTTACTCGGTCGCCGGAAGTGTTCGGGGGTATATCGGTATTGTATACTGGGACCACCGAAAGGGTTCCGGGGGTCCACCGGGAGGGTCCACCTGCCCCGGAGGGCCCTACGGGCTGAATATAGAGGGGAACCAGCCCCTAGGTGGGCTGGGCGCCAAACCCCCCTAGGGCCCATGCGCCTAGGGTTGGGGGAAACCCTGGAGGGGGCGCCCCCCTTTGGCTTGGGGGGCAAGCCTCCCCCCTTGGCCGCCGCCCCCCCCCCCCCTCTAGATCCATCTGGAGGGGGCCGGCCCCCCTCTCTCTTGCCCCTATAAATAGAGGGGGGTGGGAGGGCAGCCGCACCACATCCAAGGCGCAGCCCCTCCCCTCCCCAACACCTCTCCTCCTCCGCGTGAGCTTGGCGAAGCCCTGCCGGAGAACTGACACTCCACCACCACCACGCCGTCGTGCTGCTGTTGGAGCCTTCTTCCTCAACCTCTCCCTCCTCCTTGCTGGATCAAGGCGCGGGAGACGTCACCGGGCTGCACGTGTGTTGAACGCAGAGGCACCGTTGTTCGGTGCTTGGATCGGATTCTGCCGCGATCTGAATCGCTACGTGTACGACTCCTCCAACCGCGTTCTTGCAACGCTTCCGCATCGCGATCTTCAAAGGTATGAAGATGCACTCCCCTCTCGTTGCTAGTAAACTCCATAGATTGATCTTGGTGATGCGTAGAAATTTTTTAATTTCTGCAACGATCTCCAACAGGGGGGTGTTAAGAAAAAAATGCCAAGTTGAAAAATAAATGACTAATCATTCTGAGGCCTCCCCACTGAAACATTGTTGGCAAGTAGTATCATGCAGTGCCATGTGAGCATTAAGATGATGCGGCGCTACAATTAAAAGATGACATATTGCAGAAATTTTGTGGCAAATAGATGCGATGCAACTTCACACTGAGATTCTACATACGAATAAATAAGATGGCATCGGCATCACACATGGCTGTGTTTTTAAAAGTGTACATAATGTTTAGATATCGCACATGATTATAAACAGGGCATCGTTATTTATCTACTTTGAAATGTGTGACAACATTGTACATATGCAATTGGCGCGGAGGGGGGAGGGGATACTAAAGAAATTCAAAAAAAATATTTGATTTTTCCATGGATGATGATTCAAGGCGTGCGGACGGATCTCACGCCCTGAAACATCTTCCATGTGGGAAAAAAAGGATTTTTTTGGATTTTCTAGTATTTGTTTTGATTTTACTGTTCATGGCGGGAGCCGGGAGTAGATGAGCTCAGGAGGCAAATCGCCGCACGTCAACCAAGGTTGTTTAGAGTATCTACAACCCGGACCCCCAAAATGTCCCATTGGACACCAAGGGATTGTTCGAGCACTGTCTGAACAAGAGAAAGAAGATAAAAAGTCACCCAACCGGACCCCCTACTTTGTCCACAAATGACCGGGCTGTCCACAAATCTTCATATCCACAGCAAATATGGTGAGGATATAGGGATGTCCAGGCAGCCCTCCATGTAGGATGTGACCCACCCGGACCACTTTTTCTCTTTCTTTAATCTTTGTTTTCTCTTTCTCTCTCCATTCCCATCAATCACATGCATTTGACTGGACAATTTGAGGAGGATGTGATGGACATGGTTGATGTCATGTCCTGGGCGGTCCAGGGCGACGGCCCAAGGCGACAAGGTGCAACCAAAGATCGGCACGGGAATTCGAGGCCCAAAGGAAGGAGAAACAAAGCACAGCAGGAGCCAGCTACATGAAGGAAGATCGAGCAAGGAAGAGGTCGTCAAGCAAACAGAAGAACCCAACCATTTCCTGTTTTCCTGTGTAACTTTCCTCATTACCCGATTATGCCCGAACCCTAATTGAGAGGGGGAATCCGAATGCGTCCATAACAGTTGCATACATGCATAAATGAAGGATCAAAACAAACGCATCCGGTCATTGACCACGCATGTCCGCGAACTATTGGGTATTGATATTAGCCCATCATGGTTGTAGATGCTCTCAATGCACTACATTTTCTTTTTCTTTTAAGAAAAAACTCGACCAGTAGGGGGAGAAGCCCCTACTGATTTTTATTAAAGAAGAAGATGTGAGACCCGGTGTAAGAACCAAGTTTTGAACCCGCGCCGGCTGGGTGGCAACACTACACCCTGACCATTGAGCCGAGAGCTCATCCACTCTTTATTTATAGTTTTTTTCTAATACTCCCTCCGTTCCAAAATATAAGTCTTTGTAGAGATTCCACTATGAACCACATACGGATGTATATAGATGCATTTTAAGTATAGATTCATCCATTTTGCTCCGTACGTAGTCTACCTAGTGGAATCTCTACAAAGACTTATATTTAGAAACGGAGGAAGTATCAGGCTATAAAACTACCCTCCAGGAGGAACCATATGTACTTCGCGGCGCGCCTAAACTTTCTAACCTATGTGCTCCCTCATCTGTTAAGTAATACTGTAAGACTTTTTAAGCCATTATTATTACTTTGCAATAGGAAGCATTTTTTTTTTCATTCAGCTGGTCTTTCTTTGCCGTAACGCACATACTAGATGATTTCCCTGCGCGACAAAGTGGCAGGCGATCGATTTTCCAGAATCATACAAGCAAGCCACTAACTCCAGGGAATCAGATCGGCCGGGCCAGCTTGGGTGAGTGGCTAGCTGGCCGGTTGGCCGCGGGCGTGAACGCGATCACGAGTGGGGGGGAGGGGACAGGCAACGACCCGCGGCCCCAGCGGGAAAGGCGTGGCCGCCCCCCCTACCGGATCGGGTCGACGGCCGCGGCACGAGATGTGCGTGCATATGCGTCGGTTTGTTTATTATTGGCGGTGCATGCATGCATGCATGCGATCGAGAGCGGGCGAGACTTGCATGGGCCTCGCTTGCGTGCCTCGCCAGCTCGCCGTCTTGTCTGGGTCCGTTGGGCAACCCCCGCGCGCACGAAAGCTGGCCGGTGATATGCATGCATATGCGTCCCTGCGTCTGTGTATGGCTGCTCACAATGTTTGCCTAGACTGTCACCGTATCAGGCAGGATTGGACCGTGCCCTCGCGTTGTCGTTGCTTCATCGGGTCACAAGTTTGGGTCGAGCAAGCAAGCGGGTTTTTGGTGGCATGTTCGCCGTGTCAGGTGGAGAGAAGAGCCAAGGCCGGGACGGTGGAAGAGGTCATGGCTACGTCCATCGGCATCATCAGCTGCCTCTCCATCAACTGTTTGAACCACGGAAAGTAAAACTATATAAGAGATCATTGTGTCTACTAGTGCACTATACATGCATGCAGCGTGCGCGTCCTCGCATGCATCATAATTACAGCCTAATTAAGCAGGGTAGGAAAAAAGGTGATCAGCTGCCCAACAAAGTACGTACTGCTACGTGCCAGTGTCACCTTTTTTTACCTGGGTAACCCCGTACTAGTACAGTTATTTATTTATTTTTGAAAAAACTACTGTGGTACAGTTAACTTGCCGGCATCGTACGTGCGTACGTTGATCGTGACATGCATGACCGTGGCTCGCCGTGACCGTGAAGACCAGACTCGACTCCATCCACACTGGCGGAGCCGCGCGCGACACGTACGTACGTGTGCCACAGTCCCACCACACCGGCAGCCGGGCCCCGCCGCATGTGCCAGACAGGCCGGGGGCCCGCCACCAGGCACCGCTGGGAATCTGCCCCGACCCGGTCCATTACTCCCGGGCCCGCCTGTCTGCCCGGGCCCAGACACAGCACCTCCCTCGCTGTCCCCCCGGCCCACCCATCCCTGTCCTCGCGAGCGTGTGAGAGCAGCCCGGCACGCAACCACCAGCCACTCCAGCCAGCCACCCAGCACCAACCCGGCGCGGCTGCCATCCTCCCGCGCTATATATGCGGGGGCAGCCGCGCAACCCAAGCGAAGCAACGTCCGCACCTCAACCTCAACCACACGCTACGCTACCCAAGCCTCACGCACTTCTCATTTTCCAGCGATCTTTTTTGCCGGCGACGTACGCGAGGCGAGTTCGCACGTCCGTCCATGGAGATCATCGACGCGGAGCTGCGTCTCGGCCCGCCGGGCAGCGGCGGCGACGCGGCGTTCGGCTCGCAGAAGAAGCGGTCGTCGTCGACAGTGGCGGCGGCGGCCACGAGCGAGGCCTCCGGGACCGACGACCACGACGCCGCACCGGCTTCCAAGTAAGCGCCGGCCGCCACACGCCGTGCATATGTTAACCGCGATTAGTTGCTTGCAGGAGAGCTAATGGGTTCGTATGCATGATTTGTGCTTGCAGGGTTCAGGTGGTTGGGTGGCCGCCGGTGGGGGCGTACCGGAAGAGCACGTTCCAGTCGGCGTCGGCGTCGGCGGCGAAGGAGAGTAAGGGCGCCGGAGAGGCCGGGCAGAGAGGGGGCCTCTACGTGAAGGTGAGCATGGACGGGGCACCGTACCTGCGCAAGGTGGACCTGCGGACGTACGGGGGGTACGGGGAGCTGCGGGCCGCGCTGGACGCGCTCTTCGGCTGCTTCTCCTCCTGCTCCGGCCCCTCGCCGGACAACGGCCAGTTCGCCATGGCGTACGAGGACAAGGACGGCGACCTCATGCTCGCCGGCGACGTCCCGTGGGAGTAAGCACGCCAACCTCCATCCATCTTAATTTGCATACCAACCGACCAACGCCGATCTTTGGTGTGGATCTACGTGCTGCAATAGCTAGAACCTGAGTCTAACTAACGAGCGGTTGTTCGTCTGGTTCTGCAGCATGTTCATCTCCTCCTGCAAGAGGCTGAGGATAATGAGAAGCTCCGAAGCACGATGATGACGATGATGAAAAGGACACGATCAAGCACACATACATACATGAAGCAATCTGGAGATGATGGAAACCGGCCGTGGCACATGATCAGGAGAAGGACGCACGCATGGGCCAGATGCATGATCAGGCCATGGGTGAACGGCGACGGAGGCCGGGTTACGCGGGCACGCGCCTGGCATGTGAAGTACTCGATCCATGTACTCGGTACGAACGCGAGGCTGGGTCCAGGACTCACAGGCGCGCGCGCTCCGGCGGCCAGGCCGGCCGGCAGCAGCGGTACTGTTTTGTTGTACTAGTAGTAGGTACATGCATGTACTGGTGTACAGTCAGAGGTTCAGGCAGCCATGCAGTAAGAAAGAACTTGTGTGTAGATGCTTAGTTTGTAGTTAATCTAATCTTTTGTACCGCTGAGGAACTGGGACACGGATCGTAAAATGAGAGTGAGATTAAGCTCCAAATTTGGTGGTCTATTCATCCCTCAAAGATGAGTATACATTTTTGCTTTGTGTCTGCTGATGATGACACGAGTCATATCGAACTGGTAGTGGTGGTGGCGCGTGAACTGTCCATCCCAGGACACGTCCGATCAAGAAGCGATGTTTCATCATATTCCTTCCCCCTGTGGCGCCATTGCCAGGCATTCCCCTCGCTTTTCCCTTCTCCTTCCGTACCACTTCTCCCTTCTCTTTTCCTGTGGACATATTCCTTCCAAGAACAGTACACATAAACCACATCGATCTGAATGAAATCAAACACAAACATCCCATCTCATCAGCGACGACGATTTCTGCCAAGACGACTCGTTTTTCTTTTGTTTTGCAAATGGATAACACGCACAAATCCCGGAGTCCCTGCTCCGGGCAGCGGCACGGACGTAGAGGAGTCGCTGCATACGAATGTAGAGGAGTCACTGCAAGTCTGCAACGTACGTCACACACAGCATAACCGGGACCTCCACCCCCAATCCTCCAGGGCCATGGCTGCACGAGCAACCAAATTGATAAGGAAGCGTAGCTGCCCGATGTACTACCCCAGTAAGTAACATTGTACTCCTCTACTGTACTACACATGCCCGGTAGAAAACAAGGGCGCTTGATTGCGAGAGGGTAAGGTTGAACATTCTTCTTACAGGCTATGGCTAGCTACGGACAAGGGGCACTAGACCCACATGAACCATGCCATGCATGATGATGATGGTGATACAGATGCGGACCAGACAGTGGGGAGACAACAGTGCAGCGGCATCACGCGTTACCAGGTCATGGGATCCCAGCGGTGGGCAGGCAGGCAGGTCCACACCCCACAGACCGCAGACTAGCAGACCATACTCGGCAAGGAGACGGTGAGAGCGTGTAGCATGGCTTTCAGGCAGGAGCACCGAATGGAGCTGGCACCCAGTTGTAAAGAGTTGAAGACATACTCAGGGATAAGAACGAGCAATGTCGGGTGTTTACGACGGTAAGTTGTTCTGTATCTGTAAGACAAACGGGGGCGGGGCGACGGGAGGAAGGGGAGGGTTCATTTTACATCAGAGAGAGCGAGCGTACAAAATCAACTGCTTGCTCAGGCACACTTTTGCTGGGTTTCTTTCTCCCTTTTCGAATCGACGAGCCATGAATGAAGCCGCGCTTTGGGATGGAACAGATCTTGGTTTCTGCTCTTCTGGAGGATCGGAATATTCATTCATGCCTGTTGAGATGGACAAGCAGCAGCAAGCATCATGAGACTTTTGTATAATATTGAGTACAGGGCTACAAGGTGACATGGTATCGGTGGTGTTGTACGCAGGCAGACAAATGGTACAAAGGTAACCAACTAAGATATTATTCCCAATGATATAGCTTCCCCACTTGTGTGTAAAAAGTCCAAGCATAACCAACTTACAGTTATACGCATACATACATGCTACACACCCAGACACCATGTGGAAAGATTTCTCTTCATGTTTGTAAGATTTTATTGTCATGACTGTTTTTATGTATATCAACTTAGGATAAATAACCATGCAACATCTGAGTCTCTCTAGAAAACCGTCCGCCAACTTGTGTAAAATAGTCAAGCATAACCAACTTACAGTTATACACATAAAGACACACACGCATACCATGTGCAAAGATTTCTCCTCATGTTCCTTAGATCTTACTATGACTGTTCTCATGGACATCTACTTGCCATAAATAACCATGCAACCAAGGTTTTTGAGTCGCCGAGTCAAGCCAAGTCGCCGAGGCTGCGGCTAGTGGCTTGCTGGCTTGAGTCAGCGACTTGGCTTGATTAGTCGCCCCAAGTCGCCATGGCACAACAGTACATAGAGCAGCAGAGCACATACTTGCGTGTGCTCGGGATAGGTGTTTTGTATAAATGTTTCGCCGTATTATTAAGTATTCTCCTTTACAGCAGCAGAAGAGCACATATACAACAGAGAAAATATACTACATCTAAGCAGAGCACATATAGAGCCCACCCTGCGCTTTCTTTCATATACTATATCTAAGCAGAGCACATATATGGCCCACCCTGCGCTCTCTTTCCTTCGGTCCTCCTCCTTCCCCAGTCCCCACATGATCACATATACAACAGCAGCAAGCCACGCGAGCCAGCGAGTCGTGCGACTAATCGCCCCAAGTCACCGGCGAGCCACGCAAGTCGCGCGACTTGCTCCCTGAGTCAAGTCGCCTGCGCGAGCCAGCCACGCCGCGACGACTTGGCGATTAGTCGGCAACTAATCGGCGATTAGTCGGCGACTCAAAAACAGAGCATGCAACATCTGAGTCTTGCTATAAAACCGTCCACCAACTTGTGTACAATAGTCAAGCATAACAAACTTACAGTTATACATATACATGCACCACACCCACACACCATGTGGACAAATTTATCTTCATGTTTGTAAGATTTTATTATTCTAACTGTTCTTATGGATATCTACTTACGATAAATAACCACACAACATCACTGACTAGAAAACCTTTAGGTTCAAACCATCAGAGTTATTCTCAGTCATATATAGATATCAGGACTTACTGTACAAAGGCTAAAGCATGTATGCAAAGTTATACCTGCTTCTTTTTCTTCGGTCTCCTTTTGCGGCGTGGCTTATGAGCATCAGAATTTGAACTCAGAGTGCTGTTGTGATCTCCAGAAAGATTGGATGCTCTCCTATTTTTGAATGAGTTACCGCTTGTGCTGGTCGAAGCATTGCTAGAGCTGGACACCGCACGTTTATCCGCAGATCTAGCTCTATTAGGTGGTAATGAGCGAGGTGGTGGCATAAGCACTCGAGCATCTCTCTGCCGCTGCATTGCACAGTAGTGGGCTTAAATATAAGGAAGCAAAATTGTGACAGCTGATTGGGAAGACTGGAGACGCAGTGCAGAAAACAACCTGGTTCTTTTCATCACTCGACATACCAGACGCTGCCCTAGCTGAAGCACCAGGTTCTCTGAAAGAAAAAGCATTAGAATATCTTTCCTTACTATGCAACATTTATGTAGTGATGAAGTCACTGAACATAAGATGTTAAGGCAAAACAGATACTCCCTCCGTCCGGAAATACTTGTCCGAGGAATGGATGTATCTAGATGTATTTTAGTTCTAGATACATTCATTTGTATCCATTTCTACGACAAGTATTTCCGGACGAAGGGAGTACAAGGTTACAGTCCAGGCTGAGAAAATCTGTGGGGAATAATTTATTAGAAAATATGATGTTTTCCCACCACGAAATGAAATGATTCAAACTGCATGAGCATCAACCAACTACTGAAATGATTATAGACCCTGTTTTTCAGGAATCAGCCTTGTCCCTTGACTTCAAAACTAAGTTGATAATGACATTTGCCATGGGAATATCGTCCGGTCACAAAAAAATGCTATCTTGCAGACCCAGATAGGATATTTTGCAGCAGTAAAGCAACATTGCATGGATTCACTTACATATCATGATTACTCACAGATAGTTTTTGGATAACCCAATTTCATTAACACACTGTATGCAATAATGTAAGCCGAACTAAACATTAATTGGTCACCCCGTGTAATGTTCACAGAGTAACAAATTTATAGCATGATATACCACTGGGAACCTAATAGCAAGTACAATGCCCAAGAGTTGTGAATCATACTTTGTACTTTTATCGGTAAGCTCATCATCTGCCTCTTCATCACTTGAACTTCCAGACATAAAGAAATCATCTTCACTCACATCCAAGGTGTCATCGTCACTGGCTGTCTCTGTTGGGTGATGCAAAAACAAAATTTAGTGGTTTAGACAGTAGATATCTAGCCAACAGGTGGCACATATTTCAATGTAAACATGAAGGTTGAAGATGCAATCATAATCTAGATAAATCAATAATTGAAAGCTAATCAAGAGGAACATGTACCTTCTAAGTCCTTTCCATTTGCTGCAGCCGCGATGAGATTCTCCTTGATCTGTTTACGCCATGTATTCCTTTTCTCCACAACATCTGGTGTATTACCCCCGGTGAATAAAGGGAAATATTTTTCTTTCTTTGGGAAAAACTGCACAAGCAAAGATAAATAACCTTTAGCTGAAAATTAAAGGAGGTTCAATGGTTCTAGAACAAGTACCAGCCATGAATGAGACCAAGGATAGTCCTTGGTCCTAAATAAATATACAAAATCCTATGCCAAAAAATGGTTCACAAAGCAAGAGAAAGAACTTCAGTAAGCTTACTCTAACATATTCAAGATCTTCTCGCAATGTTGCCAACTTGTTGCTGGCCTCATCAGCATTTAAACGTTGCTGTTTATCAAGACGCCTTATCATCCTCTCAATCTTTCGCCTCTCTGTGAAGTTAGAATACCCACATCAAGAAAATCATAAGGTCATACAGGCAGACAGTCACAAAGGACACTAGAAACGAATACAAACAAAGGTAAGAGAACACCGACCAAAAAACTTTATCTTTCTATCCCTCAACTGTATTGTTCGTTGCATGGCCTCTTGAGTCTGTTTCTCTTGCTGTCTCTTTAGTTCTTCCAATTTCTTCTCTTGAGCAACCCTCATGTCATGAGGAAGGTCCTGTAGATAAAATATGCAACATCTCAATACAGGTCTCAAATGTATGTAGGGCTAAGGCTAATATGTGTTCTGCAAAATGGCACCAGATACATATGGAAGAGGCCCCAAGTCTGCCAGAACTTGTCAGTTTGGGAAAGCTTTGAGCATGGATTCCTTAATTTGGATTAGTATGAATCAAAACATATGTATGTACATCAGACATCACGCATGCCAGGCCTGGAAACATGGATATGCGCAAAACCAGTGTATCAGGTCCGGATACTCGGATACATTCAGGTATGCACAAATATGTACGTATCAAAGGAATTTCTATTTAAAAAAAATACGCCTGTGATACCTCTCCAGAATACGTAAAAACCCTACACCACCCCAACTATATACAGAACACCCCGCTGGCCCCCATGCCCACCTGAGAGCCGCACTTGCCCTACCTGATCACCGCCACACCAGCAAGAAGAAGGCCGGCCTTCGGTGTTCCCTCCCTGCATCTGAGAACCGTCACTCCTTCCCCCATTAGCACCGCCACCCCTAATCCCTCCCCCTTGACCTAAGTGCCTCTATGCAAGGAAGGAGGTCAGCTTCCAGTGCTCCCTCTCCACCCATCTGGCGCTGCACTGGAGAAAAACAAGCTAGCCGCTGCTCCACCCAACAAATTTGAGCACCGCCTCCTGCTCCTGCATTTCCTCCCAGGCTCCAACCAACCAGAGAGTCAACATTTTCTTGGCCATGGTCAGTTGAGACTTTACCCTTTCTGTCCTTTGCTTGCTGAAGTTGGTCTTCTTGTTGTCTAATGTTGTATATGCCTCACACTATTTTAGGATGTGCCGGCAAATATATATGCAACAGGCCTTTGTGGAATCACGTGGACATCTTAGAAGGAGGTGCAGGAGGTGGAGGAATTGCGCGATTCAGATGCAAGAATTGTACTCAGGAAGACAAAGGAAGCTACAACAGAGTCAAAATGGATTTGCTTGATATCCAATAAGGGGGTCAGATCATGCCCAAATGTGACAGGCCCTACTCTTCGGTGGCCTTCAAACTGAAGTTGCAGTGGCTGAAGAAAACTAAAATCATATCTACAGTGCATTTTCATGTTTCTATCAACTTATTAGCATTCCTAAACTGTCCTGTTTACATACAACCATTAATTTCTATTTTTAAAAATATTTATTATATATGAGCAAACATATCGCAATATCTGCACTTTTGAAAGAAAAAAAATGCCATTCTGCAGTACCGGTGTCTGTACCCATATCACCGTATCTTGGGGCAACCGAGTGCACAAGTAATGATTCCTTGAATAGATGTGAATTTTCCACCATCACTGCTGAGTGGTGACCTAAATCCTACTTGTTTTTCAGATAATTAGGGCGACCTGCTAAGCTTGGATAAAATAAACCACTCATCATCGACCCAGAGTCCCAGACTATACTTCCAAATGGAGTACAGCAATCAAATGTTATTCCTGACATTTTTCAGATGTATCGAGCATTCGAGCTAAATACAGTTCTCAAGCAACGTTGCACATACCCGTGCCAAAGCCAGCATCGATCCAGCTACAGCACTAAGCTCTTGAAATCCTTAGGGCGGGCACTGAACACAGCCAACCGCAAGCCAAATGAGGATAGCAAGTGCAGGGGCAACCGATACTTAATTGAGCAGACTTTGTAATCAACCACTGCTCGACCCAGGACAAGCATGAGCACTCCACGACTAATCGCTTATTAACCACAGGCGAGCGAGGAGGGGCCCTGTACCTTGCGGAGGAGGCGCTCGGTGGAGCGAATCTGATTCTTGAGCGTGGCAGTCTTGAAGACGGCGCCGCGCTTCCGCTTCCGGTCGGCGGCGGGCGCGGGCGCGGACGCGGAAGGCTTGGGGCGGCGTGCGGCCGGGGCGCGGCGGGGCTGGCCGCCGTGCGCCATCGCCGGAACCCTAGGGCGGCGGCGGAGGAGGGAGGGGTCGTCGCTTGTGCGTGGCGTGCGGGGTGACGTCTGAATGGCCCTGGGGTTCCTCGGTTGGGTTGGGCCGGGTCGGTCTTAACTCGCCAGCGTTTTGCTCCAGAGAGAGATTGCCCGCCCATGTAGAATGCGCGGCCTGCCATGCGCAGATGCGCTTCAGCGTTGCCGTGACCGGCCGGGCTGCCAGTGACTCAGAACTGTTTCTTTTATTCGTGTGGTGACCTAGAACTGTTGGTACTACTCGAATGGTGACACGTCAGCTGCCTCAAAATTTTCCCTATCTGGTGATCTTTGTGAATGGCTGACTCAGCAAAGAGATTGTGCTTGGCAGAGTTTCACATGGTTGTTTGGATTGGAGACCTCGCCTGCCCAGCCAAAATACTGAAGTTGATGTAAGACTTCGCGTCTTTTTTGGATAGGCTCCAATGTTTTGGTGTGTCAACCCACCTCAGCATCCCTCTCTATTTTTGCGTCAATTCATTGGAGAGATGAGACGGCCGAATCGTCCGTCAATATTTTTTGGTGCGCCCATGATTTGGCGGGGCGCACTTGGGTAAGAACCAAGCAGACTCCATATGTTACAAATTTTGAGACTTGGTTAGGTGTGGGAATGGTTGTTTGGGAGTACGGTGTTTGCAGGTAATGCTTCATCAACTTGGCAGGCAATTACCTATGGTCTAGAGCTATTGAAGAATGGGCCGATATGGACGGTCGACAATGGTCAGAGCATTCATATTTGAAGTGATCCATGGTTGTCGAGTCCCCAATCGTACAAATCCATGTCGCCCAAGGAAGATGCAGGATGTGTCGGGCCTATGAATTGCTCAATGGTCGAGGCACATGGAATGAAGATCTACTCCCTCAACACTTCCTCGCATCTGGCATGGAAGAAATTTTGAAGTTGCACCCTCTCCCCGCCAACATGATGATGCGCTAGCTTGGGCGCGGGACCCGAAGGGCCTCTTCTTCGTCTATGGTGCTTACAAGCTAGCACTCAAGGAGAAAGTCGGCACCTCTATGTGTGTGGCGAGCAGGGCACCAGAAGACAACCACAACGTCTAGAAGTCGGTGTGGAGGTGCCATGCTCCTCCTAAGGTACGCATTTTCGGATGGAAACTTGCTACAGATTTTTTTTGCCACTATGGAAAACAAATGTAAAAGAACTACGAAAAAATATGACATATGTGTTCTTTGTGGCGTTGAACGGGAGGATACATTTCACACTATGTGCAAAGGCCCTATGGTTGTTGCGCTATGGGAAGCCATGGAGTCCTGGCTGTTGGGGATCGTTGCAGAAATTAATTTTTTTTCTACGCATCACCAAGATCAAACTATGGAGAGACTAGCAACGAGAGAGAGGGGAGTGCATCTTCATACCCTTGAAGATCGCGATGCGGAAGCGTTACAAGAACGCGGATGAAGGAGTCGTACTCGTAGCGATTCAGATCGCGGTTGATTCCGATCTAAGCGCCGAACAACGGCGCCTCCGCGTTCAACACACGTGCAGCCCGGTGACGTCTCCCACGCCTTGATCTAGCAAGGAGAGAGGGAGAGGTTGGGGAAGACAACTCCAGCAACAGCACGACGGCGTGGTGGTGTTGGAGCAGCGTGGTACTCCGGCAGAGCTTCGCCAAGCACCGCGGAAGGAGGAGGTGTTGGAGAGGGGGGGGTTGCGCCTTGGATGTGGTGCGGCTGCCCTCCCACCTCCCCTCTATTTATAGGGGCAAGGGAGAGGGGGGCCGGTCCCATCCAGATGGATCTAGAGGGGGGCGGCGGCCAAGGGGGGAGCCTTGCCCCCCAAGCCAAGGGGGGCGCCCCCTTTAGGGTTTCCCCCCAACCCTAGGCGCATGGGCCCTAGGGGGGTTTGGCGCCCAGCCCACCTAGGGGCTGGTTCCCCTCCATATTCAGCCCATAGGGCCCTCCGGGGCAGGTGGACCCTCCCGGTGGACCCCCGGAACCCTTTCGGTTGTCCCGGTACAATACCGATAAACCCCCGAACACTTCCGGCGATCGAATAAGGACTTCCCATATATAAATCTTTATCCCCGGACAATTCCGGAACTCCTCGTGACGTCCGGGATCTCATCCGGGACTCCGAACAACATTCGGTAACCATGAACAAACTTTCCCTATAACCCTAGCGTCATCGAACCTTAAGTGTGTAGACCCTACGGGTTCGGGAGGCATGTAGACATGACCGAGACATCTCTCCGGCCAATAACCAACAACGGGATCTGGATACCCATGTTGGCTCCCACATGTTCCACGATGATCTCATCGGATGAACCACGATGTCGAGGATTCAATCAATCCCGTACACAATTCCCTTTGCCTACCGGTATGATGCTTGCCCGAGATTCGATCGTCGGTATCCCTATACCTTGTTCAATCTCGTAACCGGCAAGTCTCTTTACTCGTTCGTAACACATCATCCCGTGATCAATTCCTTGGTCACATTGAGCTCATTATGATGATGTCCTACCGAGTGGGCCCAGAGATACCTCTCCGTCACATGGAGTGACAAATCCCAGTCTCGATTCGTGCCAACCCAACAGACACTTTCGGAGATACCCGTAGTGCACCTTTATAGCCACCCAATTACGTTGTGACGTTTGGCACGCCCAAAGCATTCCTACGGTATCCGGGAGTTGCACAATATCATGGTCTAAGGAAATGATACTTGACATTAGAAAAGCTTTAGCAGACGAACTACACGATCTTGTGCTATGCTTAGGATTGGGTCTTGTCCATCACATCATTCTCCTAATGATGTGATCCCGTTACCAACGACATCCAATGTCCATGGTCAGGAAACCGTAACCATCTATTGATCAACGAGCTAGTAAACTAGAGGCTCACTAGGGACATGTTGTGGTCTATGTATTCACACATGTATTACGATTTCTGGATAACACAATTATAGCATGAACAATAGACAATTATCATGAACAAGGAAATATAATAATAACCATTTTATTATTGCCTCTAGGGCATATTTCCAACAGTCTCCCACTTGCACTAGAGTCAATAATCTAGTTACATTGTGATGAATCGAACACCCATAGAGTTCTGGTGTTGATCTGTTTTGCTCGTGGAAGAGGTTTAGTCAACGGATCTGTGATATTCAGGTCCGTATGCACTTTACAAATATCTATGTCTCCATCTTGAACATTTTTACGAATGGAGTTGAAGCGACGCTTGATATGCCTGGTCTTGTGAAACCTGGGTTCCTTGGCCAGGGCAATAGCTCCAGTGTTGTCACAGAAGAGAGTCATCGGGCCCGACGCATTGGGAATAACTCCTAGGTCGGTAATGAACTCCTTCATCCAGATTGCTTCATGTGCTGCCTCCGAGGCTGCCATGTACTCCGCTTCACATGTAGATCCCGCCACGACGCTTTGCTTGCAACTGCACCAGCTGACTGCCCCACCATTCAAAATTACACGTATCCGGTTTGTGACTTGAAGTCATCCAGATCTGTGTCGAAGCTAGCATCGACGTAACCCTTTACGACGAGCTCTTCGTCACCTCCATAAACGAGAAACATATCCTTAGTCCTTTTCAGGTACTCAGGATGTTCTTGACCGCTGTCCAGTGTTCCATGCCGGGATTACTTTGGTACCTTCCTACCAAACTTACGGCGAGGTTCACATCAGGTCTGGTACATAGCATGGCATACATAATAGACCCTATGGCCGAGGCATAGGGGATGACACTCATCTTTTCTCTATCTTCTGCCGTGGTCGGGCATTGAGCGGTGCTCAATCTCACACCTTGCAATACAGGCAAGAACCCCTTCTTGGACTGATCCATATTGAACTTCTTAAATATCTTGTCAAGGTATGTGCTTTGTGAAAGACCAATGAGGCGTCTCGATCTATCTCTATAGATCTTGATGCCTAATATGTAAGCAGCTTCTCCAAGGTCCTTCATTGAAAAACACTTATTCAAGTAGGCCTTTATGCTTTCCAAGAATTCTATATCATTTCCCATCAATAGTATGTCATCCACATATAATATGAGAAATGCTACAGAGCTCCCACTCACTTTCTTGTAAACACATGCTTCTCCATAAGTCTGTGTAAACCCAAACGCTTTTATCATCTCATCAAAGCGAATGTTCCAACTCCGAGATGCCTGCACCAGCCCATAGATTGAGCGCTAGAGCTTTCATACCTTGTCAGCATTCTTAGGATCGACAAAACCTTCCGGCTGTATCATATACAATTCTTCCTTAAGGAAACCATTAAGGAATGCCGTTTTGACGTCCATTTGCCATATCTCATAATCATAGAATGCGGCAATTGCTAACATGATTCGGACGGACTTCAGCTTCGCTACGGGTGAGAAGGTCTCATCGTAGTCAACCCCTTGAACTTGTCGATAACCCTTAGCAACAAGCCGAGCCTTATAGATGGTTACATTACCATCCGCGTCTGTCTTCTTCTTAAAGATCCATTTATTTTCTATGGCTCGCCGATCATCGGGCAAGTCAGTCAAAGTCCATACTTCATTTTCATACAAGGATCCTATCTCGGATTTCATGGCTTCAAGCCATTTGTCGGAATTCGGGCCCGCCATCGCTTCTTCATAGTTCGAAGCTTCACCATTGTCTAACAACATGATTTCCAGGACAGGGTTGTCGTACCACTCTGGTGCGGAACGTGTCCTTGTGGACCTACGAAGTTCAGTAGCAACTTGATCTGAAGTTTCATGATCATCATCATTAACTTCCTCTCTAGTCGGTGCAGGCACCACAGAAACATTTTCTTGAGCTGCGCTACTCTCCGGTTCAAGAGGCAATACCTCATCAAGTTCTACTTTCCTCCCACTTACTTCTTTCGAGAGAAACTCTTTCTCTAGAAAGGATCCATTCTTGGCAACAAAGATCTTGCCTTCGGATCTGAGGTAGAAGGTATACCCAATAGTTTCCTTAGGGTATCCTATGAAGACGCATTTTTCCGATTTGGGTTCGAGCTTTTCAGGTTGAAGTTTCTTGACATAAGCATCGCATCCCCAAACTTTCAGAAACGACAGCTTAGGTTTCTTCCCAAACCATAATTCATACGGTGTCATCTCAACGGATTTTGACGGAGTCCTATTTAAAGTGAATGCGGCAGTCTCTATAGCATAACCCCAAAATGATAGCGGTAGATCGGTAAGAGACATCATAGATCGCACCATATCCAATAGAGTGCGATTACGACGTTCAGACACACCATTACGCTGAGGTGTTCCAGGCGGCGTGAGTTGTGAAACAATTCCACATTTCCTTAAGTGCATGCCAAATTCGTGACTCAAATATTCCCCTCCACGATCTGATCGTAAGAACTTTATTTTCCTATCACGTTGATTCTCAACCTCACTCTGAAATTCCTTGAACTTTTCAAAGGTCTCGGACTTGTGTTTCATTAAGTAGACATACCCATATCTACTCAAGTCATCAGTGAGGGTGAGAACATAACGATAACCACCGCGAGCCTCAACGCTCATTGGACCGCACACATCAGTATGTATGATTTCCAATAAGTTGGTTGCTCGCTCCATTGTTCCGGAGAATGTAGTCTTGGTCATTTTGCCCATGAGGCATGGTTCGCACGTGTCAAATGATTCATAATCAAGAGACTCCAAAAGTCCATCTGCATGGAGCTTCTTCATGCGCTTGACACCAATGTGACCAAGGCGGCAGTGCCACAAGTATGTGGGACTATCATTATCAACCTTACATCTTTTGGCATTCACACTATGAACATGTGTAACATCACGTTCGAGATTCAATAAGAATAAACCATTGACCAGCGGGGCATGACCATAAAACATATCTCTCATATAAATAGAACAACCATTATTCTCATATTTAAATGAGTAGCCATCTCGCATTAAACGAGATCCAGATACAATGTTCATGCTCAAAGCTGGCACTAAATAACAATTATTGAGGTTTAAAACTAATCCCGTAGGTAATTGTAGAGGTAGCGTGCCGACGGCGATCACATCGACCTTGGAACCATTCCCGACGCGCATCGTCACCTCGTCCTTCGCCAGTCTTCGCTTATTCCGCAGCTCCTGTTTTGAGTTACAAATATGAGCAACCGCACCGGTATCAAATACCCAGGAGCTATGATGAGTGCTGGTAAGGTACACATCAATAACATGTATATCATATATACCTTTGGTATTGTCGGCCTTCTTATCCGCCAAGTACTTGGGGCAGTTCCGCTTCCAGTGACCGTTTCCCTTGCAATAAAAGCACTCAGTCTCAGGCTTGAGTCCATTCTTTGGCTTCTTCCCGACAGCTTGCTTACCGGGCATGGCAACTCCCTTGTCATCCTTCTTGAAGTTCTTCTTACCCTTGCCTTTCTTGAAACTAGTGGTTTTATTGACCATCAACACTTGATGTTCCTTTTTGATCTCCACCTCCGCTGATTTCAGCATTGAATTTACCTCAGGAATGGTTTTCTCCATCCCCTGCATATTGAAATTCATCACGAAGCTCTTGTAGCTAGGTGGGAGCGACTGAAGGATTCTGTCAATGACCGCGTCATCTGGGAGATTAACTCCCAGCTGAGACAAGCGGTTGTGCAACCCAAACATTTTGAGTATGTGCTCGCTGACGGAACTATTCTCCCCCATCTTACAACTGTAGAACTTGTCGGAGACTTCATATCTCTCGACTCGGGCATGAGCTTGGAAAACCATTTTCAGCTCTTGGAACATCTCATATGCTCCGTGCTGCTCAAAACACCTTTGGAGCCCCGGTTCTAAGCTGTAAAGCATGCCGCACTGAACTAGGGAGTAATCATCACTACTCGACTGCCAGGCGTTCATAACGTCTTGAGTTGCTGGGAAAACAGGTGCTTCACCTAGCGGTGCATCAAGGACATATGCTTTCTTGGCAGCTATGAGGATGATCCTCAAGTTACGGACCCAGTCCGTGTAGTTGCTACCATCGTCTTTCAGCTTGGTTTTCTCTAGGAACGCGTTGAAGTTGAGGGCAACATTAGTGTGGGCCATTTGATCTACAAGACATATTGCAAAGATTTTTAGACTATGTTCATGATAATTAAGTTCATCTAATCAAATTATTTAATGAACTCCCACTCAGACAGACATCCCTCTAGTCATCTAAGTGATACATGATCCGAATCGACTAGGCCGTGTCCGATCATCACGTGAGATGGACTAGTCATCAACGGTGAACATCTCCATGTTGATCGTATCTTCTATACGACTCATGTTCGACCTTTCGGTCTTCCGTGTTCCGAGGCCATGTCTGTACATGCTAGGCTCGTCAAGTCAACCTAAGTGTTTTGCTTGTGTAAATCTGGCTTACACCCGTTGAATTCGAACGTTAGAATCTATCACACCCGATCATCACGTGGTGCTTCGAAACAACGAACCTTCGCAACGGTGCACAGTTAGGGGGAACACTTTCTTGAAATTTTAGCGAGGGATCATCTTATTTATGCTACCGTCGTTCTAATCAAATAAGATGTAAAAACATGATAAACATCACATGCAATCAAATAGTGACATGATATGGCCAATATCATTTTGCTCCTTTTGATCTCCATCTTCGGGGCGCCATGATCATCTTCGTCACCGGCATGACACCATGATCTCCATCATCATTATCTCCATCATCGTGTCTTCATGAAGTTGTCTCGCCAACTATTACTTCTACCACTATGGCTAACGGTTAGCAATAAAGTAAAGTAATTACATGGCGTTTTCATTGACACGCAGGTCATACAATAAATTAAGACAACTCCTATGGCTCCTGCCGGTTGTCATACTCATCGACATGCAAGTCGTGATTCCTATTACAAGAACATGATCAATCTCATACATCACATATATCATTCATCACATCCTTTTGGCCATATCACATCACACGGCATATGCTGCAAGAACAAGTTAGACGTCCTCTAATTGTTGTTGCAAATTTTTACGTGGCTGCTATAGGTTTCTAGCAAGAACGTTTCTTACCTACGCCAAAACCACAACGTGATATGCCAATTTCTATTTACCCTTCATAAGGACCCTTTTCATCGAATCCTATCCGACTAAAGTGGGAGACAGACACCCACTAGCCACCTTATGCAACTAGTGCATGTCAGTCGGTGGAACCTGTCTTACGTAAGCGTACGTGTAAGGTCGGTCCGGGCCGCTTCATCCGACGATGCCGCCGAATCAAGATAAGACTAGTAACGGCAAGTAAATTGACAAAATCGACTCCCACAACAACTTGTGTTCTACTCGTGCATAGAAACTACGCATAGACCTAGCTCATGATGCCACTGTTGGGGATCGTTGCAGAAATTAAAAAATTTCTACGCATCACCAAGATCAATCTATGGAGAGACTAGCAACGAGAGAGAGGGGAGTGCATCTTCATACCCTTGAAGATCACGATGCGGAAGCGTTACAAGAACGCGGATGAAGGAGTCGTACTCGTAGCGATTCAGATCGCGGTTGATTCCGATCTAAGCGCCGAATAACGGCGCCTCCGCGTTCAACACACGTGCAACCCGGTGACGTCTCCCACGCCTTGATCCAGCAAGGAGAGAGGGAGAGGTTGGGGAAGACAACTCCAGCAGCAGCACGACGGCGTGGTGGTGTTGGAGTAGCGTGGTACTCCGGCAGGGCTTCGCCAAGCACCGCGGAAGGAGGAGGAGGTGTTGGAGAGGGGGAGGGCTGCGCCTTGGATGTGGTGCGGCTGCCCTCCCACCTCCCCTCTATTTATAGGGGCAAGGGAGAGGGGGGTCGACCCCCTCCAGATGGATCTAGAGGGGGGGGGGCGGCGGCCAAGGGGGGAGGCTTGCCCCCCAAGCCAAGGGGGGCGCCCCCTTTAGGGTTTCCCCCCAACCCTAGGCGCATGGGCCCTAGGGGGGTTTGGCGCCCAGCCCACCTAGGGGCTGGTTCCCCTCCATATTCAGCCCATAGGGCCCTCCGGGGCAGGTGGACCCTCCCGGTGGACCCCCGGAACCCTTTCGGTTGTCCCGGTACAATACCGATAAACCCCCGAACACTTCCGGCGATCGAATAAGGACTTCCCATATATAAATCTTTATCCCCGGACAATTCCGGAACTCCTCGTGACGTCCGGGACTCCGAACAACATTCGGTAACCACGAACAAACTTTCCCTATAACCCTAGCATCATCGAACCTTAAGTGTGTAGACCCTACGGGTTCGGGAGGCATGTAGACATGACCGAGACATCTCTCCGGCCAATAACCAACAGCGGGATCTGGATACCCATGTTGGCTCCCACATGTTCCATGATGATCTCATCGGATGAACCACGATGTCGGGGATTCAATCAATCCCGTACACAATTCCCTTTGCCTACCGGTATGATGCTTGCCCGAGATTCGATCGTCGGTATCCCTATACCTTGTTCAATCTCGTTACCGGCAAGTCTCTTTACTCGTTCGTAACACATCATCCCGTGATCAACTCCTTGGTCACATTGAGCTCATTATGATGATGTCCTACCGAGTGGGCCCAGAGATACCTCTCCGTCACACGGAGTGACAAATCCCAGTCTCGATTCGTGCCAACCCAACAGACACTTTCGGAGATACCCGTAGTGCACCTTTATAGCCACCCAGTTACGTTGTGACGTTTGGCACGCCCAAAGCATTCCTACGATATCCGGGAGTTGCACAATATCATGGTCTAAGGAAATGATACTTGACATTAGAAAAGCTTTAGCAGACGAACTACACGATCTTGTGCTATGCTTAGGATTGGGTCTTGTCCATCACATCATTCTCCTAATGATGTGATCCCGTTACCAACGACATCCAATGTCCATGGTCAGGCCGTAACCATTTATTGATCAACGAGCTAGTCAACTAGAGGCTCACTAGGGACATGTTGTGGTCTATGTATTCACACATGTATTACGATTTCCGGATAACACAATTATAGCATGAATAATAGACAATTATCATGAACAAGGAAATATAATAATAACCATTTTATTATTGCCTCTAGGGCATATTTCCAACACTGGCTACTACCCGAGGTCCAGAACATCCAACACAATGGCTCTGAATGGTTGCTTCATCTATTGGATACATGCACAAACACTATGCAGATGGTCATCCTCATGACATCCTAGTGCATTCGGCATTGCATAAATGAAGTCACACATCATAAACCAACACAACCAACTGAGAACTCAACGAGGTTTCTGAACAGCTCAATTGAATCCCTCATACGCATCAAGCAGAACCCAATGTTGACTTCGCCAAAGGCAAGATGGTGAATGCACTCGGGAACCAAACTCCGCCATCGAGTCCCATGTCTGGTCCGACAAGATCAGTGTGTGTGTGTGGGGGGGGGGGGGGGGCTGTAGAAAACCACAGTCAGGGACGGCGAAATTGAACATCGATGAGCTTTCATGGAGAACGAGTCCACTGGGGGTATAGGCATGGTGCTTCAGGATGAGATATGTGTTATCATTTCTCATCATGTCGCTATCTTCGTTGTTGCACATCACCTCTACAAGCGGAGTTTGCAGCTTGCCTGGAAGGCATCTCCATTGCACTTCAGTGAATGGAGAAACCTATTATCATTGAGCTTGGTTATTTGCAAGCAGTGGACTTTCCAATGCAAGATATTGTCAATAGATCTACAGTCATGTCGCTAGAAGAGGAGACGAAGAGCCTCTTGCAAGGTTGAGATCATTGAATTGAGCACATTCAATGGGCTGGTAACGGGGCTGCTCATCTGATGGCCAAATGGGATATTGTCCTAGTTATCTATGTATCTTTTGTTAAAATGAGCCAGTTTAATTAATATATGCTCATTTGACCAGCGAAAAAAGAGATTGAGTCATGGATCACAATGCACACATACAAGACTTATATCTCGAGGCTCAAATTGTTAGTGCAAGCCTACCTCCTCATTGAAGGTGGTTCAAACGCAAAGTAGTAAGGTCACAATGACCTCAACCACCAAGGTCCACCTATCCCTCCTTGAGCTAATACACAAATTAAGTTCATGCTCACTTGGGGGTAAATCTGCACAATAAGTAGACGATTTATAGCCTTCACAGACTTCTTACACCACAAGGTTGTGGTGTGAAGCGATCTCATACTAAATGAGAGGAACTTTACAACATTGAATGGTTGAAGATATCTAACTTGATAGTTGAGATCCAACAAATATTTCAATTTTATTTACATTAACATAGGCAACACCAGTTCCTAGCCGTCCCATCTCTTATCTAGCATGCTCGAACGTGCATTATGCCTACATTAGAGCATGACACATATTTCCATCAAATGAATTGCATCGGCAGAAGAAAGCTTTACTAGCCTTCTTCAAGGGTTGAAGGCTTCCAAGCGACTCTAAGCACCAAGGAGGCACACACACACCATCCAAGAGTAACAAGACTTGCACATGTCATTAGAATGAATCATTGCAAAAGATGATCAAGGTTTCACTCAATAACCCCTATGGATTTGTCTCAAGATTTTCGCACAAAGGAGAGAGAGTAGGCGGGCTGAAAAAAATCGATTGTTGAAAAAGCAATGTCCCTAGAAGTTCTGGACACGCGCTCCCGAGAATTTTGGACATGTTCAAAAATTTCAATGGCCAGACGGCAAACCTATATTTCGGAAGTAAGTTTGAATGTCCAAACAACAGGTACATGTGGGATAGAAGGCAGAACGTACGTGCCGAGACGATGCAAGTTCCAGCGTGTTCTGCAATGGTGATTATTGCCCTTACCTCCAATTTCTGGAAAACTAAATCCAAACAAGGATGGATTAAGCGCATGTTTTTTCTTTAAACGGAGGCCGAATGCTTTGCGTGGCGCAACAGTAGCGACCCTAAGGGGCTGAAAGGAGGTTTCATTTTATTATGACATCACATTAACAACACCACTAACTTGGCCTCCAATACCATGATGGATGAAGCGATTGTGCTCAAGTCAAGCATGGTCTGAAACATTTTGTACCAGGTTGGGGTTGCCGACGACGTACTCCACGTGGTAAAGCATGGTCTGAACCCGCCGTTGGCGTCCATGGCGGGGTGCACTCGTATTGTGCCGAACCGAGATGTTTGTTGTCATGAAGAAGGTGGGCACAAGAATAACCGGCATGGCGGCAGCAGTGGATGTTATCACACATCCCATGAGATTGTGAAGATATAGCTCGATCATTGTCCTCGCAAAGCCAGTGCTGTTGCTCACTGAGTTAGGTAGCTGGTTCGTAGGTCTCCTCCGCGTGTTCGGAACAGAAAACAGGGCACCCAAATCACTCTAGGCAAATATCTTTTTTATTTATTTTTGAGATACGATTGTCAAGAAACTGCTTTAAACACCAACAGGAACCAGATCTGAAAAGGGGAATGAAGAAAGAAAAAACACAGCCACGCTGGAATATACTCCTGTGTTTATATACTTGCGCTAAGGCAAGAACAACATTGAGCATCCGGTACCGCGAAATGATATATAGCATATCTTACGACGAAGTAAGACAAAACACGCGTCACGTCGAATATGAGACTGGCTACCTGAAACACGAACAACATCTAGACTGTATAGTCAGCAACTGTGTTGATCGACAGAAGTTCCATTCTTTCTTCATTATACGGCTACAGAAAGACATGAACACAATATGGGTTCAGGAAGAGTCGGGACAAAGGACTGCGGTATATCATCAGAGAGATGGTCTGATCAGGCCAATTGGACCACAAGAATAACAAGGCAGGGAGGCTGTTTTCTGTGAGCAAATGGCAGCACAACATACAGCACTCCCACAGCTGTATGGAAATAACAATCTTTACTGACTGAAACCCAATATTTCAGCCAGGTAGAAATAGAAGCCCCAGGTAACAATATTTGAGCAGAATATGACTTTCGAAGTCCCAGGCCCTTTTTAGCAGAATGGGTTAGTTCCAGCTAAGCTGTTGCGCCGAACAATCCAACTTTTCGAAAAACAAAGATCCTGGGTAAATTCCTTCGACAGGAAACCCGACAACCAGGTCTCTCTAAAAGATCTTTGCTAGCAGCATGGAAAAGGCAAACCCGACTTTTGTCCAACAAAGTGAGAAAGAAGCTTGGCAAGGTATTGATAAAGTCTGTGTATGGTCATCTCACAACCTATGAACTAGTAACAGCACACGACCACGTATCAAGTCAGTGAGCTATTTACAGTGACATGCAATGATGCAAACAAACAAGTCACACAAAATCATTCGATCGTCCAGGCTGTAGATTCCCACAAACAGTCCACAATCTCAAGAAAACCTTGCGGTTACGGCAGTGAACAGTACAGCACAGCTGTTGCCCACGCATCAGTCGGCAAAGGAGATCTGGGGAAGTAGGCCATTACAGAAAAATAGATGATGGCTTTTATGGACTGATCATTAATAGAAGAGAAAACTTTATATGGAAGTTCTTATCTATAGCATGACTCGGTCGACGGAGATAGAAAAATGGTAGTGCATACAGATATCAGACCCACTAACGCACGCTCAGCCTCAGTTGACCAGAGCCTACGTCTCCACTTTGGAGAAATGGTGATGAGAAGGAACATCACCATCGGACACCGCCTCCCGTTTCATCTCGTGTTCAAATTTTGTCAACCGTTTTGCGCGGGCTGCAGACACACGCATACATCAATCAATCCCTTTTTGATTAGCCCAAACACCCACTACCGGAAAAGCAGCCCCCACCACAAAGTGTATGGCTGGTGCACTACAGACCCGAAAAGAAACAAAATGAGAGCAGGCCAAGACTCTTTTGTAGCTCTCCGCATCACTCACACTCATAGGGGTATTGAAAGATGTAGGAGCATGATCAGGTTATTGCTTACCATATCCTTGAAAATTAAAAGTACCTTTGAACAAAAGATGGAAAAGGGGTAGTAGGTGACATCATATACCGTCGATACAACTTCCAGTGGAGAGGATCCTTTAGGTCTTTTCCTGCCTCCTTGTAGTTAGTGGATCAGAACCAGCAGTTTTTATCTTAACACTTTGATAACAGGTTCATGCATGCCTACTAGCAGCTGCGGGGATGGGTGTTGCAGCTGCTGTTACTATACTAGGCAGTGTTGTTGGGTTCAGGCTTCACTGGTTGGCCGTCCTGTGAATGTTGTGTGTCATAGATAGCCATGGCAAGGGAGACTGGCATCATGCAGAGAGCCTTTGATTGGAGAAATTGCATTGCGGCACCGATGTCCTCGTCCATCAGCTTCGCAACCTGTTTTTCCGTGCCATCCGTTGACCACTTTTCCCATATCTGCTGTTTGCTCCCACCATCGCTTGCTTCCCCCTAACGAAATTAAAGCAAGATAAAAGTTCAACAACCGAAAGATATGGCAATTTAGAGATGGAAAAGGACTCCCAGACAGATTTATTCTTCAAGTCAAGGTACAATTGATCAAGAAAGAATGATGCACACTATGTTATAACTATCATGGAGCAAATTCTGGGATGTCTCAGGTGCTCTAACGGGCCTCTGATAGCAATAAGTATAAATGATTTTTAACAAGAAGGACGAACAGAGTGTGACATAAAAAAAGTCAATAATGGAAATAAGGTGCTGAATGGATTCTGCCTTCAGCACCACTGCCCAGAAAGAAGAAAGCAAGAAGATTAAAATAAAAAGGATGTTGATAGCCAATTTCTGAAGGAGTAAAGGAAGGGGAATGGTTATTGCAGGGGAAACCTAAACTGCATACTGTACTTTTTATAGCCATGCTCAGTATAATAAACCAAGACAAAAGTGTACTTTGATTGGTATATTCATGGCACCACAGGTGGTGCTTTCCCAACCAGCAGTACATCTAGCAACTTCCACCATGGAAAAGAAAGAAAAGAGAAGTAGGTGGAAGAAGCCAAGGAAAAACATTTCAAGAATTACATGCAACATATGGAACCAAATAAAAGATCAATCAGTACTACGGTTTTACTATAAGCCTACCTCAATTGAAATGCAGTAAAATAGAAGAAGGTAATAGCGCACAATGCTATATTAGTCCATAGTCAGTTTTTGGCAAGTTTACCTTAACTGAAAGTGGAATGTCAGAAACCAGCTGTGCAACAGCACCAGCACCACCCAATCTGCTCATGCTTAACACCTAACATCAGGGAATCAAGGTTCCATCAAACTAAAATCACAATGGTTGTTGGCAGTTCATATCCAATAGCATAGTGAACCTTACCTTTACTTGAAGCCTAAGGAACTTCACATAATCCAGGATCTCATCTAGCATAACTGCCCTATCTGTCTGCATGTAGTTCAAAAGGAGACTCAGAATTTCTTCTAGTTGTCATATTTGGATGTTACATATTAAATACTCTGTATGTGGCGATTGTGCATGTATTGTTCTTCAAAAAAATAAAATATATATATAATTACCAGGGTACTCACTAGATTAACTCAAAAGGAAGGCATATACAAAGCTTATGGAGCGTGATAGAAAATAATATCTTTTTGGAGCTGAAAAGTTATTGGTCAAAATAAAGAAGCACAAAGATAATATAGTATTTTCAGCACATCATGACCCCAGACCACTTGCTGAAATTCTGTGAGGTCTCAATGGCAGGCATGTGAACTACAGAAGTCTTCACCCATATGATAACATCTACAAGTATAACTAAGAATGATTACCTTGTTCGTATTGGGGACCAATTCCTGTAGGGCCCTCATCCTTTCCGCTATCCTCTCTCTTCTTAGCTGCATTGGAACAAGTATGGTTCAGAATACTCCTGAATAAACACCTACCAGAATCGTAAAATAGGCTTAAAAAAATACAGAGTGGGAGAATACAGCCTGACATACAAACACAATCATACAACTGCTAGAGATATTTAATAATTAAGTTTAGAAAGGGCGGCGAACCTTAAAGTTAGTTACTTAGTAATCACATAACATTCAGTGAGTAACAGGATTATTGCAAAATGACATATGAGTAGTCAAAGGTAGCATGCAGACATCTAGCGTACTACAACCACATGGCAATACGTGACTTAGTGAGCCTTAGAGAAAACGCCAGATGCGTCTGCCGAATGACTGCCCATCATTTGGCTAACGCCAAACCATTTTTAAAGCATGTGATGACTTGTACAGCAAGTGAATTGATGCAATTGAATACAGGAACCTTGTCGCTTCGGTGTCAAGTTAGAGTTGATTGCTTGGTCACAGACTGACACTGTGCAAGCAAAGCATGACCCCAGGCCTTTGATTTGGTAACAGCATGGATGCACAGTAACGAGTAATGACCTAGGGTAGGCAGAGTGCGTAATCAACACAAGTTTTAACAGAATGAATGAATTCCATTACCCTCTCCGCGATGCTGTGGGGATCAGTCGCCTGACCGCGACGCGCCCGCACCTTCGGCCTCGGCGCCGGCGGCTGCGGCCCTCCAGCCGGCCCGCCCTGCTTCGGCTGCTGCGCGTGGAACATCTGAAACCCACAACAGGCCACCGGATATGACGCAGCTAGCACAAATTCTGAAAATTCAAAGCTGAAAAACGCACAATTTGCCAGCAGAATCGTACCTGTGGGGGAGGGTGGCTGGGGCGAAGGTGCGGCGGCTGGAGGCCACCGCCGAACACCGGCGGGAAGAGGCCGGGGAGCTGCACGCCGTCCCGCTCCTGCAGAGGCAAGCGATAAGATAACCCACGGCACGCGCGTTTCTTTGTGTTGGGCGAGAGCCAGCGCAAAAGGCGGAGGAAAAAAGGGGGGGAAAGCGGAGGGGGCGCTCACCGCGGCGTTGCCGGCGTCGTCGCCGATGCCGCCCCTGCTGCCGGAGGCGTCCGAGGCGGCGTCGAGGCTGAGGGCGAGGGAGAAGGGCTGGTCGCCGGAGGGGCGGCCGGCGGCGGAGAGGGAGTTGGTGAGGGAGAAGAACTGGTCGAGGAAGTCGTCCTCCGGGCCCTGCGGCGGCTGCCCCGCCATACCCGGCCGCCGGCGGGTGGGCCAAGCCGGTGCTCCCTCGCCGTCGGCTGCCGGCTATCGGCTCTCGGGGGGGCGGGCGTGCGTTTCCTCGGCGAGCGTGAGCCTGTGAAGTGGTGGGGATCGACGAGTGTTCGCTCGGCCTCCCTTTATTCACTCGGAAGTCCTCCGGCTCGTAGAGCAGGCTAGGCCATGGGCCTCGTGGGCCGACAGGTTGTGATTCGATAGAGCAGCGGCCTTCTCTGAGGCCTCGTTTGGTTTCAAGGGCCGATTATCCCAGGGCTCTAATCCCCCTCGGGGGGATTTCCATGGCCTCTCCCACACCACGGGGAGATTACCATGCCAGTTTGGTCAACAGGGAGGAGGGGTGGAGATCACGTCCATAAAAAGTGTAAACAAAATTGTAATATTCAGGAATCATGAAAATGACTCGGTTTCTTTACAGAAACATGATACCAATTCAGAAGTAATCAAAATTTATGTATATTTCCTTGAAAAAAAAATCAGGAATGACACAAAGTACTAGAGAATAATTCAGGAATTTTAAGGAAAAAACATGAAACACACAGATAATCAGCAAAATAACACTTCAACCCATTGACAGACGCTAACCACAAGTTATACATATTGATTCGCACAAATAACATAGCACTACTGAGGTGTGCTAATCATGGTTTTAACATCAAAAATACAAACTACGGCTAGAAATCCAGCAATAATAATCATGTTGTTCCATAAAAAATGCCCATGTCTGACTGGTCCATAGCAAAATGTTTGTTGTTGAAATAGTTACTCTACTGAAACTTCCACCATCAACTTCTTTGAACATTTTTATCGGATAGCTTTAGTAAACCTGCAAAACAAGAAAGAACAGTGTTCTTGCTACTTAATATCACGTTTAAAACTATATATAAGCACATATTTTTATTTACATGCATGTTTCGCAAAGAAACAGATGCACACATAATAAAATGTTGTCCTCTCTGACAATAATCTACAGGAAAACTCAAAACCTTAACAATACATTGATTCATGTTTTCATTGCTTTGTCACTAATACACGCTTTTCAAATCAAGCTTGAAGCTAAGACAACAACAGATCAATTCAATGGTGTATGAATAAAGTCAAAATGGACAGAGATGATGAACTGAAAAAAACACTGGTTCATAGAGTTTAAACCCAAAGCAATTATCAAGATTACATATGCTCAACCCATAGTTCTTTAGCTTGGTACAAAACGGAAGAACTTGAATGATTATACAAAAAACAAGAAGGTGAACTGCTTACACACCTTATGCTCTCTACATCTCAGAAATCTCCTCCTTCAACCAATAAAGCCGAAGATTTGGATCCTTGGTATTGATGAATATTTCTCGATTCATTGGGCATTTGAAAAGCCGCAGTGCCTTTGCTTTTTCTGCAACTGATAGATCTTCCATTGGTTCTAGCGCAGCCACACAGTTTCCAATTGAGAACATGTCATCTGGCTTTGATTCCTTCAACTCGTCAACCAGTTTTGCAGATTTTTTCTTCCGAAAATCCATGTAATCCTCAAGTACAACAGCGATCTGGCTTTGCTTCCTCTTTTTCACAGGCAGTGCTCTAGTTAAATTTCTAGGCACTGTTGTTGAACCAACAATGGGGTACTAGTTATTGCTACATGTTGGGAATCGTAGCATAATTTTAAAATTTTCCTCCGCTCACCAAGATGCATCTATGGAGTATACTAGCAACAAGGGGAAAGGAGTGCATCTACATACCCTTGTAGATCGCGAGCGGAAGCGTTCCAATGAACGTGGATGACGGAGTCGTACTCGCCGTGATCCAAATCACCGATGACCGAGTGCCGAACGGACGGCACCTCCGCGTTCAACACACGTACGGTGCAGCGACGTCTCCTCCTTCTTGATCCAGCAAGGGGGAAGGAGAGGTTGATGGAGATCCAGCAGCACGACGGCGTGGTGGTGGATGTAGCGGGATGCCGGCAGGGCTTCGCCGAGCTTATACGAGAGAAAGAGGTGTTGCAGGGGAGGAGGGAGGCGCCCAAGGCTGTCAAGTTGCTGCCCTCCCTCCCCCCTTTATATAGGCCCCCTGGGGGGGGGGGCGCCGGCCCTGGAGATGGGATCTCAAGGGGGGGGGGGGGGGCGGCGGCCAAAGGGGGGAAGGGGTTGGCTTCCCCCACAAGCCAAAGGGGGGCGCCCCCCAACCCTAGGGTTCCCAACCCTAGGCGCAGGGGGATGCCCAAGGGGGGCGCCCCAGCCCACTAAGGGCTGGTTCCCTTCCACTTTCAGCCCATGGGGCCCTCCGGGATAGGTGGCCCCACCCGGTGGACCCCCGGGACCCTTCCGGTGGTCCCGGTACAATACCGGTAACCCCCGAAACTTTCCCGGTGGCCGAAACTGGACTTCCCATATATAATTCTTTACCTCCGGACCATTCCGGAACTCCTCGTGACGTCCGGGATCTCATACGGGACTCCGAACAACTTTCGGGTTTCCGCATACATATATCTCTACAACCCTAGCGTCATCGAACCTTAAGTGTGTAGACCCTATGGGTTCGGGAGACATGCACACATGACCGAGACGCCTCTCCGGTCAATAACCAACAGCGGGATCTGGATACCCATGTTGGCTCCCACATGTTCCACGATGATCTCATCGGATGAACCACGATGTCGAGGATTCAGTCAATCCCGTATACAATTCCCTTTGTCAATCGATATGTTACTCGCCCGAGATTCGATCGTCGGTATCCCAATACCTTGTTCAATCTCGTTACCGGCAAGTCTCTTTACTCGTACCGCAATGCATGATCCCGTGACTAACGCCTTAGTCACATTGAGCTCATTATGATGATGCATTACCGAGTGGGCCCAGGGATACCTCTCCGTCATACGGAGTGACAAATCCCAGTCTCGATCCGTGCCAACCCAACAGACACTTTCGGAGATACCCGTAGTGCACCTTTATAGTCACCCAGTTACGTTGTGACGTTTGGCACACCCAAAGCACTCCTACGGTATCCGGGAGTTGCACGATCTCATGGTCTAAGGAAAAGATACTTGACATTGGAAAAGCTCTAGCAAACGAAACTACACGATCTTTATGCTATGCTTAGGATTGGGTCTTGTCCATCACATCATTCTCCTAATGATGTGATCCCGTTATCAACGACATCCAATGTCCATAGTCAGGAAACCATGACTATCGGTTGATCAACGAGCTAGTCAACTAGAGGCTTACTAGGGACACGTTGTGGTCTATGTATTCACACATGTATTACGATTTCCGGATAACAAAATTATAGCATGAATAATAGACAATTACCATGAACAAAGAAATATAATAATAACCATTTATTATTGCCTCTAGGGCATATTTCCAACAGTCTCCCACTTGCACTAGAGTCAATAATCTAGTTACATTGTGATGAATCGAACACCCATTGCGTCCTGGTGTTGATGTTTTGCTCTAGGGAGAGGTTTAGTCAACGGATCTGCTACATTCAGGTCCGTATGTACTTTACAAATATCTATGTCTCCATTTTGAACACTTTCACGAATGGAGTTGAAGCGACGCTTGATATGCCTGGTCTTCCTATGAAACCTGGGCTCCTTCGCAAGGGCAATAGCTCCAGTGTTGTCACAGAAGAGAGTCATCGGGCCCGACGCATTGGGAATCACCCCTAGGTCGGTAATGAACTCCTTCATCCAGACTGCTTCCTGTGCTGCCTCCGAGGCTGCCATGTACTCCGCATCACATGTAGATCCCGCCACGACGCTTTGCTTGCAACTGCACCAGCTTACTGCTCCTCCATTCAAAATATACACGTATCCGGTTTGTGACTTCGAGTCATCTAGATCTGTGTCGAAGCTAGCGTCGACGTAACCCTTTACGACGAGCTCTTCGTCACCTCCATAAACGAGAAACATATCCTTAGTCCTCTTCAGCTACTTCAGGATATTCTTGACCGCTGTCCAGTGTTCCATGCCGGGATTACTTTGGTACCTTCCTACCAAACTCACGGCAAGGTTTACATCAGGTCTGGTACACAGCATGGCATACATAATAGACCCTATGACCGAGGCATAGGGGATGACACTCATCTTTTCTATATCTTCTGCCGTGGTCGGGCATTGAGCCGTGCTCAATTGCACACCTTGCAATACAGGCAAGAACCCCTTCTTGGACTGATCCATATTGAACTTCTTCAATATCTTGTCAAGGTATGTACTCTGTGAAAGACCAATGAGGCGTCTTGATCTATCTCTATAGATCTTGATGCCTAATATATAAGCAGCTTCTCCAAGGTCCTTCATTGAAAAACCCTTATTCAAATAGGCCTTTATACTTTCCAAGAATTTCTATATCATTTCCCATCAATAGTATGTCATCCACATATAATATGAGAAATGCTACAGAGCTCCCACTCACTTTCTTGTAAACACAGGCTTCTCCATAAGTCTGTGTAAACCCAAACGCTTTGATCATCTCATCAAAGCGAATGTTCCAACTCCGAGATGCTTGCACCAGCCCATAGATTGAGCGCTGGAGCTTGCATACTTTGTTAGCATTCTTAGGATCGACAAAACCTTCCGGCTGCATCATATACAACTCTTCCTTAAGGAAGCCGTTAAGGAATGCCGTTTTTACGTCCATCTGCCATATCTCATAATCATAGTATGCGGCAATTGCTAACATGATTCGGACGGACTTCAGCTTCGCTACGGGTGAGAAAGTCTCATCGTAGTCAACCCCTTGAACTCGTCGATAACCCTTAGCGACAAGTCGAGCCTTATAGATGGTCACATTACCATCCGCGTCTGTCTTCTTCTTAAAGATCCATTTGTTTTCTATGGCTCGCCGATCATCGGGCAAGTCAGTCAAAGTCCATACTTCGTTTTCATACATGGATCCTATCTCGGATTTCATGGCTTCTAGCCATTTGTCGGAATCCGGGCCCGCCATCGCTTCTTCATAGTTCGAAGGTTCACCGTTGTCTAACAACATGATTTCCAGGACTGGGTTGCCGTACCACTCTGGCGCGGAACGTGTCCTTGTGGACCTACGAAGTTCAGTAGCAACTTGATCCGAAGCTTCATGATCATCATCATTAACTTCCTCCCCAGTAGGTGTAGGCACCTCAGGAACATTTTCCCGCGCTGCGCTACTTTCCGGTACGGAAGGGGTGACTATCACCTCATCAGGTTCCACTTTCCTCCCACTCAATTCTTTCGAGAGAAACTCCTTCTCCAGAAAGGACCCGTTCTTGGCAACGAAGATCTTGCCTTCGGATCTGAGGTAGAAGGTATACCCAATAGTTTCCTTAGAGTATCCTATGAAGACGCATTTTTCCGACTTGGGTTCGAGCTTTTCAGGTTGAAGTTTCTTGACATAAGCATCGCATCCCCAAACATTTAGAAACGACATCTTAGGTTTCTTCCCAAACCATAATTCATACGGTGTCGTCTCAACGGATTTCGACGGAGCCCTATTTAAAGTGAATGCGGCAGTCTCTAAAGCATAGCCCCAAAATGAGAGCGGTAAATCGGTAAGAGACATCATAGATCGCACCATATCCAATAGAGTGCGATTACGACGTTCGGACACACCATTTCTTTGAGGTGTTCCAGGCGGCGTGAGTTGTGAAACTATTCCACATTTCCTTAAGTGTGTACCAAATTCGTGACTTAAATATTCTCCACCACGATCTGATCGTAAGAATTTTATTTTTCTGTCACGTTGATTCTCAACCTCACTCTGAAATTCCTTGAACTTTTCAAAGGTTTCAGACTTGTGTTTCATTAGGTAGACATACCCATATCTACTTAAGTCATCAGTGAGAGTGAGAACATAACGATATCCTCCGCGAGCCTCAACACTCATTGGACCGCACACATCGGTATGTATGATTTCCAATAAGTTGGTTGCTCGCTCCATTGTTCCGGAGAACGGAGTGTTGGTCATTTTACCCATGAGGCATGGTTCGCACGTGTCAAATGATTCATAATCAAGAGACTCCAAAAGTCCATCTGCATGGAGCTTCTTCATGCGCTTGACACCAATGTGACCAAGGCGGCAGTGCCACAGATATGTGGGACTATCGTTATCAACTTTACATCTTTTGGTATTCACACTATGAACATGTGTAACATCACGTTCGAGATTCATCAAGAATAAACCATTGACCAGCGGGGCATGACCATAAAACATATCTCTCAAATAAATAGAACAACCATTATTCTCGGATTTAAATGAGTAGCCATCTCGAATTAAACGAGATCCAGATACAATGTTCATGCTCAAAGCTGGCACTAAATAACAATTATTGAGGTTTAAAACTAATCCCGTAGGTAGATGCAGAGGTAGCGTGCCGACGGCGATCACATCGACCTTGGAACCATTCCCGACGCGCATTGTCACCTCGTCCTTCGCCAGTCTCCGTTTATTTCGTAGTTCCTGTTTTGAGTTACAAATATGAGCAACCGCACCGGTATCAAATACCCAGGAGCTACTACGAGCACTGGTAAGGTACACATCAATTACATGTGTATCACATATACCTTTGGTGTTGCCGGCCTTCTTGTCCGCTAAGTATTTGGGGCAGTTCCGCTTCCAGTGACCACTTCCCTTGCAATAAAAGCACTCAGTTTCAGGCTTGGGTCCATTCTTTGACTTCTTCCCAGTAACTGGTTTACCGGACGCGGCAACTCCCTTGCCGTCCTTCTTGAAGTTCTTCTTACCCTTGCCCTTCTTGAACTTAGTGGTTTTATTCACCATCAACACTTGATGTTCTTTTCTGATTTCTACCTCCGCTGTTTTCAGCATCGAATATACCTCAGGAATGGTCTTTTCCATCCCCTGCATATTGTAGTTCATCACAAAGCTCTTGAAGCTTGGTGGAAGCGACTGAAGGATTCTGTCAATAACCGCGTCATCCGGGAGATTAACTCCCAGCTGAGTCAAGCGGTTGTGCAACCCAGACATTCTGAGTATGTGCTCACTAACAGAACTATTCTCCTCCATTTTACAGCTGAAGAACTTGTCGGAGACTTCATATCTCTCGACCCGGGCATGAGCTTGGAAAACTAATTTCAGCTCCTCGAACATCTCATATGCTCCATGTTTCTCAAAACGCTTTTGGAGACCCGGTTCTAAGCTGTAAAGCATGCCACACTGAACGAGGGAGTAATCATCAGCACGTGTTTGCCAAGCGTTCATAACGTCTTGGTTCTCTGGGATTGGTGCTTCACCTAGCGGTGCTTCTAAGACATAATCTTTCTAGGCTACTATGAGGATGAGCCTCAGGTTCCGGACCCAGTCCGTATAGTTGCTGCCATCATCTTTCAGCTTGGTTTTCTCTAGGAACGCGTTGAAATTGAGGACAACGTTGGCCATTTGATCTACAAGACATATTGTAAAGATTTTAGACTAAGTTCATGATAATTAAGTTCATATAATCAAATTATTCAATGAACTCCCACTCAGATAGACATCCCTCTAGTCATCTAAGTGAAACATGATCCGAGTTAACTAGGCCGTGTCCGATCATCACGTGAGATGGACTAGTCAAGATCGGTGAACATCTCCATGTTGATCGTATCTTCTATATGACTCATGCTCGACCTTTCGGTCCTCCGTGTTCCGAGGCCATGTCTGTACATGCTAGGCTCGTCAAGTCAACCTAAGTGTATTGCGTGTGTTCCGAGGCCATGTCTGTACATGCTAGGCTCGTCAACACCCGTTGTATTCGAACGTTAGGATCTATCACACCCGATCATCACGTGGTGCTTCGAAACAACGAACCTTCGCAACGGTGCACAGTTAGGGTGAACACTTTCTTGAAATTAATATAAGGGATCATCTTACTTACTACCGTCGTGCTAAGCAAATAAGATGCAAAAACATGATAAACATCACATGCAATCAAATAGTGACATGATATGGCCAATATCATTATGCTCCTTTGATCTCCATCTTCGGGGCACCATGATCATCTTCGTCACCGGCATGACACCATGATCTCCATCATCATGATCTCCATCATCATGATCTCCATCATTGTGTCTTCATGAAGTCGTCACGCCAACGATTACTTCTACTTCTATGGCTAACGCGTTTAGCAACAAAGTAAAGTAATTTACATGGCGTTATTCAATGACACGCAGGTCATACAAAATAATAAAGACAACTCCTATGGCTCCTGCTGGTTGTCATACTCATCGACATGCAAGTCGTGATTCCTAGTACAAGAATATGATCAATCTCATACATCACATATATCATTCATCACATCTTCTGGCCATATCACATCATATAGCACTTGCTGCAAAAACAAGTTAGACGTCCTCTAATTGTTGTTGTAAGTTTTTACGTGGTTTGTAGGTTTCTATCAAGAACGTTTCTTACCTACGTATGACCACAACGTGATTTGCCAATTTCTATTTACCCTTCATAAGGACCCTTTTCATCGAATCCATTCCGACTAAAGTAGGAGAGACAGACACCCACTAGCCACCTTATGCAACTAGTGCATGTCAGTCGGTGGAACCTGTCTCACGTAAGCGTACGTGTAAGGTCGGTCCGGGCCGCTTCATCCTACAATGCCGCCGAAACAAGAAACGACTAGTAGCGGCAAGAAGAATTGGCAAACTCAACGCCCACAACTGCTTTGTGTTCTACTCGTGCATAGTAACTACGCATAGGCCTGGCTCATGATGCCACTGTTGGGAATCGTAGCATAATTTTAAAATTTTCCTACGCTCACCAAGATGCATCTATGGAGTATACTAGCAACGAGGGGAAAGGAGTGCATCTACATACCCTTGTAGATCGCGAGCGGAAGCGTTCCAATGAACGTGGATGACGGAGTCGTACTCGCCGTGATCCAAATCACCGATGACCGAGTGCCGAACGGACGACACCTCCGCGTTCAACACACGTATGGTGCAGCGACGTCTCCTCCTTCTTTATCCAGCAAGGGGGAAGGAGAGGTTGATGGATATCCAGCAGCACGACGGCGTGGTGGTGGATGTAGCGGGATGCCGGCAGGGCTTCGCCGAGCTTATACGAGAGAGAGAGGTGTTGCAGGGGAGGAGGGAGGCGCCCAAGGCTGTCAAGTTGCTGCCCTCCCTCCCCCCCTTTATATAGGCCCCCTGGGGGGGGCGCCGGCCCTGGAGATGGGATCTCAAGGGGGGGGGGGGCGGCGGCCAAAGGGGGGAAGGGGTTGGCTTCCCCCACAAGCCAAAGGGGGGCGCCCCCCAACCCTAGAGTTCCCAACCCTAGGCGCAGGGGAGGCCCAAGGGGGGCGCCCCAGCCCACTAAGGGCTGGTTCCCTTCCACTTTCAGCCCATGGGCCCTCCGGGATAGGTGGCCCCACCCGGTGGACCCCCGGGACCCTTCCGGTGGTCCCGGTACAATACCGGTAACCCCCGAAACTTTCCCGGTGGCCGAAACTGGACTTCCCATATATAATTCTTTACCTCCGGACCATTCCGGAACTCCTCGTGACGTCCGGGATCTCATCCGGGACTCCGAACAACTTTCGGGTTTCCGCATACATATATCTCTACAACCCTAGCGTCACCGAACCTTAAGTGTGTAGACCCTACGGGTTCGGGAGACATGCAGACATGACCGAGACGCCTCTCCGGTCAATAACCAACAGCGGGATCTGGATACCCATGTTGGCTCCCACATGTTCCACGATGATCTCATCGGATGAACCACGATGTCGAGGATTCAGTCAATCCCGTATACAATTCCCTTTGTCAATCGATATGTTACTTGCCCGAGATTCGATCGTCGGTATCCCAATACCTTGTTCAATCTCGTTACCGGCAGGTCTCTTTACTCGTACCGCAATGCATGATCCCGTGACTAACGCCTTAGTCACATTGAGCTCATTATGATGATGCATTACCGAGTGGGCCCAGAGATACCTCTCCGTCATACGGAGTGACAAATCCCAGTCTCGATCCGTGCCAACCCAACAGACACTTTCGGAGATACCCGTAGTGCACCTTTATAGTCACCCAGTTACGTTGTGACGTTTGGCACACCCAAAGCACTCCTACGGTATCCGGGAGTTGCACGATCTCATGGTCTAAGGAAAAGATACTTGACATTGGAAAAGCTCTAGCAAACGAAACTACATGATCTTTATGCTATGCTTAGGATTGGGTCTTGTCCATCACATCATTCTCCTAATGATGTGATCCCGTTATCAACGACATCCAATGTCCATAGTCAGGAAACCATGACTATCGGTTGATCAACGAGCTAGTCAACTAGAGGCTTACTAGGGACACGTTGTGGTCTATGTATTCACACATGTATTACGATTTCCGGATAACAAAATTATAGCATGAATAATAGACAATTACCATGAACAAAGAAATATAATAATAACCATTTATTATTGCCTCTAGGGCATATTTCCAACACTACATTATTGAACCAGAAATGGGGTACTAGTTAAATTTCTCTCTACCACTACTTTACCTAAGAAAAGGTGAGAATTTTTTTTACAAAATAAACTCATGTCCGACTAGTTGTTATAATCAGCCCACATTTGCATCGCGATCTGATCTCTAAGAGTGTTTCCATTGTTTGCCTCATTGTGATGATGTTGGTTGACATCATCTCCCTCTGGAACATCAACATATGTTTTTGGTGGAATTAACGGTGGTTGGTGATCCAACCATGCCTCATCACCACTTTGATCTCTAATGATGTTATGGAATACAACACATGCCGCCGGAATCTTGATTTGTGACTCTATTGGGTAGTGATTGCCCACTTTCAAGATAGGGAAACGTTTTTTAGAACACCAATGCTCCTTTCGATGTGGTTCCGGAGAATTGCATGGGTATGGTTGAACAGCTCCCTATGGTCGGCATAGCCCGTATTAGATGAGCGCCGCCTCCTAAATTCACTCAGGTGATACCGAACTCCTCGATATGGTGCAATAAAAGAAGGTGTGTTTGCATATCCACCATCTACGAGATAAAATTTTCCATCTAGCACATGAAACCCCTTGCTAATAGCAGAACGAAGAACTCCTGCATCTGATGCAGATCCTTCCCACCCACATGAAATAAATGTGAAATTCAGATCAAAATCACATGCAACCATGACATTCTGTGAGAGGGTTCCTTTCCTATTCCTAAATGGGGGGGGGCTTATCTTCAGCAATAGTGATGGGGATATGTGTTCCATCTATAGCACCAATGCAGTTCTGCACATTGAAAAAGAAACAACAAAGTTGCTAGGTTTAGAAATCTATGTGGAGAAGTTTTCAAAAATTCCATTGATATGGAGATGTGTGTGTAGTGGTTCACCTGGAAATAAGGCCAATAGCGATTGTTCGAAACAATCTTCGGATGGGGCTGGAGTGAACTTGGAATCTTTATAAATCTTTGGGCTAGAGTTGGAATTAAGTCAAAAAAATCCTGTTTATCTTCCTATGAATTGTTTCTGCGCTGTGTTGGAAGTATTTTTGTAGATCTTGATTACTAGCATTGTGCGAGATCATGTACATGAACATTGCCAATTGCTCCTCGACAGAAACACGCGACGTGCCCTTCAATAGATTCCCTCTCTTCTAAGGTAATCCACGATAGACTTAAAAACCTCGGGTTCGATCCGAAACTCAACCCTAGACCAACTCTCGTGGCCTTCTAATATTTCCTTAACCTTTGCAGCCCCAGATAAAGATGATGTGTGAACTGGATGCTGCTCACTTGGGGTACAAACCTCAAACAGGAGAAGAGGTCCCTTGATCTGTATAGACGCTCGTCAGTGCGTGTAGCGGGAAAGAAATCACCATGGCAAAGAAAAATAGTGAGTGGAAGAGGAGGAGGAGGGGATAACCTTGATGAGAAAGAGGAGAATGATCTATGGCCATTGAAAGGATCGATATAGTTGACTAGAGGGGGGGGGGGGTGAATAGGCAACTAACAATTTTTAGCTTTTCTTTACCAATTTAAACTTTGCATCAAAGTAGGTTGTCTAGATATGCAACTAAGTGAGCAACCTATATGATGCAATGACAACAAGCACACAAGCAAGCAAGGGATATAACACAAGTAAGCTTGCGAAAGTAAAGGGACGAGATAACCAAGAGTGGAGCCGGTGAAGACGAGGATGTGTTACCGAAGTTCCTTCCTTTTGAGGGGAAGTACGTCTCCGTTGGAGCGGTGTGGAGGCACAATGCTCCCCAAGAAGCCACTAGGGCCACCGTATTCTCCTCACACCCTCACACAATGCGAGATGCCGTGATTCCACTATTGGTGCCCTTGAAGGCGGCGGCCGGACCTTTACAAACAAGGTTGGGGCAATCTCCACAACTTAATTGGAGGCTCCCAACGACACCACAAAGCTTCACCGCAATGGACTATGGCTCCGCGGTGACCTCAACCGTCTAGGGTGCTCAAACACCCAAGAGTAACAAGATCCGCTAGGGATAAGTGGGGGGAATCAAATTTCTCTTGGTGGAAGTGTAGATCCGGGCCTTCTCAACCAATCCCGAGCAAATCAACAAGTTTGATTGGCTAGGGAGAGAGATCCGGCGAAAATGGAGCTTGGAGCAACAATGGAGCTTTTGGGGGAAGAGGTAAGTCAACTTTGGGGAAGAAGACCTCCTTATATAGTGGGAGGAACAATCCAACCGTTACCCCCCACAACAGCCCCGCAAAGGGCGGTACTACCGCAGGAGGCAGCGGTACTACCGCTGATCACAGCGGTACTACCGCTCCCCCGGGCGGTACTACCGTGGAGTCTGGAGGGCAGGAGAGTGATAGACCGAGCGGTACTGCCGCGGTGGTAGGGCGGTACTACCGCTCATGAGCGATACTGCCGCCCTACTGCCGCTGCAAAGTACCGCACTATCCGACACGAAAAATGACCCCTCGAGTCGACACGGTAGGGGCCTGGTACCGTAGCGGTACTACTGCTGAGGACCCACCGGCGGTACTACCGCTGCGGAGCGGTACTGCCGCCTGTGACCCCTAAGCGGTACTACCGCTGGGCACCGCGGTACTACCGCTGGGACCAGACTCAGCCCAAAGAGAGAGGAAAGATATCTCCAATGAAGCGGAAAGGCTCAGAGGGTGCAAAGAGGATGTGTACATGTTGATTCCACCCTAGCCTTACCAAAGCGGACCCCCTCTTGATAGTACGGTGACTCCTACGAACTAATCCACCAAAAGAAGCGAAAGAGCTACACCGTCTTGAATGACACTCCGAGGGGAAAGAAATCATCTCGTGCCAAATGATGAATCTCTGAAATGCTCAAGGCACACGATTAGTCCGCAAACATGTTGTCATCAATCACCAAAACTACATCTAGAGAGATATGCCTTAACAATCTCCCCCTTTTTGGTGGATTGATGACAACCAGGGATTTGCACAAGGATATATCATGAAAGTAAAGATACTTAGAACTACAAAATATAGACGGGCTCCCCCTGAATGTGTGCACCTAGTTAGTAGTGCCTTTGGAATGTAGGACACACACATTAGGATCAACACTCCCCCTATATTTTATAGTCCAACAAGCTAAGCATAGGATACATGAGAGCAGGTAATATAACAGGATAGACAAGCAACTCATAAGATACCAAAGTACTAGAAAGACATAGATAAAGATAAGGTAGCATATGTCTTACACCATATGTCTGGAACTTAGGTCTCACTGGCACACAACCAAACAACCATATGTCTGGAACTTAAGTCTCACTGGCACACAACCAAACAAGGCAAATCGCGAGAAAACACAACGACACAACAAAGAAAACGACGACACCATAAAGCACACCATAAAGCAAATCCCTAAGCTCTCCCCCCTTTGGCATCGAGACACCAAAAGGGCAAAGAGCGACGCTACGGCTCCAGGTGAAGGCAAACTGAGGAGCTCTCTCATCACATCCCGGCAGGGTCATCTGCACTGCCATCCCCAGTCAGAAACGTCTCGGTGTCGGAATCGGTCCACGGACAGTGCTGCTGAATCCACTCCTCTTCCTTAGTGATCTGGCCCTCAGACCCACTGACAACGGTCGCACCCAGCTGACGCATGAGCTCCTTGTGACGCCCCCTGGCCTTCTTCTCAGCCACATGAGTCATGTACTGACCATGAGACTCCATGCAGAAGAGCTTCTTCATCTTGCGCTTGATCTTCTTTGCCCAAGAGGGCTCTGTCCCAGAAGGCTCATAATCCTCATCGTCATCATCGGCCTCAGCGCCGTCCTCGGTCTCCATGTCAGCAGCAGTAGATGGACCCCCGGATTTAGGGGCTGGGGTGCCCCAACTATCCTTCTTCCTCAGACGCTTGATCTCATGAGAAACCAATTCTCCAGTTTCCAGCATCACCTGGGGATAGACACGTGCCCAGGCCTTCTCAATGAGCAGCATGATGAACGGACCATAGATCGGGCACTTGCGCTCAGAAACGGCAATGAGAAGTTCAGACCGCATAACATGAGAAATGTCCAGGGACTCGCCAGTGTTTGCTTCCTTCTCATGCTGGCAGAAGAGAAGCATATCCACGAGATAGGAGTGGACCATATCCAGATTCCCGATGCGAGGAAAGAGGGTCTCTCGAAAGACACGGTGAAGGATGTCCAGGTAGGTAGACAACTCATAGGTTTCCTTCTTAGTCACAGGGTGAACCTTCACAGTGCAGTAGGGCCAGAGGGCTTGCTTGTGAGTGGAGTTGACGTTGCGGTGAGGGCGAAAGCCGACAGGAGTCTCAAGACCGCGATCTTCCACCTGAAGTAACTCCATGAAGGCCTTCCACTTGACAGACAGTAACTTGCCATTTGTCATCCAGGTCAGAGTCCTTTCTTCATCAGTGCCAAGATGGACAGTAGCATAGAATTGAGCCACCAAATCTGCATCAAAGTCCTTGTTGAACTGCATGATTCTGAGAATGTTGAGTTGAGCACACATCTGAAGAGCTTCACCAAAGTATTCAGGATCCTTTTCCATGGCATCCGTGTCGATGGAGCGAACATCAACATAGAGATTCTTCTTGGCCTTGATCACATCAAAGTAGATGGCAAACTGAAAGCGGTTCCAGAACGGGCGGTTGACAAAATTGGGTTCTTGGTCTTCCGCATAGGGGTTGCGGCGACGCCTTTCCCAGAACTCCTTAGCAGACAACTCAGTCACAGTCTTTCCCCTTGGCTTCGGCCTGTTGGCAAGTTTCTTCTGATGTTGAGGCGGAGGAGCCGCACTTGAGGAAGCACCTACTGACTCAGAGGTGCGGTAGCGCTTTGATGTTGCACGACCGGGGTTGACACGGCGAACTTGCTCCTCAGGACGTTCACCACCTGGAACCAAACACACGAACAGAAAAACCAACACGAAAGAAAAAGCGTAAGCCTCCAAACAAAACAACATGGATCAAACAGTGGTAGAGGAATGATGGAATCTGGCAGGCAGCGGTAGTACCGCTGGCCATAGGCGGCAGTACCGCTCCAGCGGGAGCGGTAGTACCGCGCAAGACTGGGAACCGGCGGTTCCTACTGCCGTGGTCAGATCCGGCACTACCGGACTGCCAAATTCAAAAATAATCCTACCAAAACTTAATCCACACAGTCTAGACGCCTTCTCCAAACAACTCAAGCCCAGATTTAGCCAAAAATCTAGAGATGCAACCACTATTGCCCCAAAACGCTAGATCTGAGAACTAGACAAAAAGAGAGAAGGAACGAGGGCAATACCGGCATCCATGGCAAGAGGACGAGGTGGGGATCGACTCCACCGAAGGGAATGGAGAGGGATGGCCCGGAGACGGCGGCCCGCCGGAGCCCTCCCGCGGCGAGGAGTCGCTGGAGAGAGGAAGAGGGACGAGGGGGCGGTGCGAATGGGTATGGGGGAGGAGAAACCTCCCCCTGCCCCGACATAACCCCCTGATCCCGCCCCCCAGCGGTAGTACCGCTCGGGTGGGCGGTAGTACCGCTTGTCAACATAAGCGGTAGTACCGCGCACCACCAGCGGTAGTACCGCCCAGCCAATACCCCAAAGACTAGACACAAAAGGCTTAGCTCAAAGAGAAAGGAAAAACAAAAAGGCAAGAAAAGGAGACTAAGACAAGGCAGAGAGAAAGAGAAGCAAGAGACAACGAGGACCAACCACAAGACACAGCCTCTCCAAAGGGGAGGGCGGTGGCCGGAGCCACCTATGTTTGAGTCAATTGGTATGGCACCATGAAGAATTATCCTTGGGCCCATGACCAAAACTCGTCTTTGAAGCACAAGTACCATCGAAAATGGCTAATGTGAAAGAGTTGATCAATTTATACATAATAAGGGGAGGGAGAGTTCATTAAGAGAACAACACTCCCCCTATGTCCATGCCTACACCTAAACAAGATAACAAGTTGAGTATGGTGGGGAGTGCAAGTGTTCAAGCAACATTGCTCGAATCGATGATATTTAGCTCATGCCTTAACTCGCAAAATCTTGCTTCATCCAACGGCTTCGTGAAAATATCTGCAAGGTTATCATGAGTGTTGACATAGTTGAGCTCGATCTCCCCTCACCTAATATGATCCCGGATGAAGTGATACCGAATCTCAATATGCTTCGTCTTGAAGTGTTGCACCGGGTTGAGAGAAATCTTGATGGCACTTTCATTGTCACACCAAAGAGGCACTTTGTCACAAATGACACCGTAATCCTTTAAAGTTTGCCTCATCCATAAGAGTTGTGCACAACAACCGCCGGCCGCCACATACTCCGCTTCGGTGGACGAGAGAGACACACAACTTTGCTTTTTTAGAAGACCAACTTACCAAAGAGCAACCAAGGAATTGGCACCCTCCGGAAGTGGACTTCCTATCCACTTTGTCTCCCGCCCAATCGGAGTCCGAATACCCTACAAGCTTGAAGTTTGATCCTCTTGGGTACCATAAGCCAAAGTTTGGGGTATGAGCCAAATATCGAAAGATTCGCTTGACCGCCACAAAGTGGCTTTCCTTAGGTGCGGCTTGAAAACGTGCACAAATTCCCACACTCAACATGATATCCAGTCTAGATGCACAAAGGTAAAGTAAGGAACCAATCATGGAGCGATATACCTTTTGATCCACTGCTTTACCATTGGGATCGATGTCAAGTTGGCACCTGGTGGGCATTGGAGTGGACCCCGGCTTGACATCACTTAGCTTGAATCTCTTGAGCATGTCTTGAGTGTATTTGGCTTGGTTGATGAAAGTTCCTTCTCTTCTTTGCTTTACTTCGAAACCGAGAAAGAACTTCAACTCTCCCATGGAAGACATCTTGAACTTTGAGGTCATGAGTGCGGCAAATTCCTCATTGAAAGCTTTGTTAGGGGAACCAAAGATAATGTCATCAACATATAGTTGGCACACAAACAACTCCCCTTTGACCTTCTTAGTAAAAAGAGTGGGGTCGATTAGCCCAACTTCAAACCCACGATCTTGTAACAACTCGGTAAGATGGTCATACCATGCACGTGGGGCTTGCTTAAGGCCACAGAGTGCCTTATCGAGTTGATACACATGATTGGGAAAGTAGGGATCCTCGAACCCGGGGGGTTGCTTGACATAAACCAACTCATTAATAGGACCATTAAGAAAAGCACTCTTCACATCCATTTGTTGCAACTTAAAGTTGTGATGAGAAGCATAAGCAATCAACAAATGAATAGATTCAAGGCGAGCAACGGGAGCAAATGTTTCACCGTAGTCGATACCCTCGACTTGGGAGTAGCCTTGTGCCACCAATCGTGCCTTGTTGCGGATGATGGTCCCATGAGCATCTTGCTTGTTCTTGAATATCCACTTGGTTCCAATGACATTGTGGTTCCCCGTTGGCCTTGGCACTAATCTCCACACCTTGTCGTACTCGAAGTTGTTGAGTTCTTCATGCATGGCATTGAGCCAATCCGGATCTTCGAGTGCTTCATATACCTTTTGGGGTTCCACACAAGAGACAAACGCATGATGTTCGCAATAGTTTGCCAATTGTCTACGAGTGCTTACCCCCTTTTGAATGCTTCCAAGCACATTCTTCATGAGATGACCCTTGGTGGAGAGCTTGGAAGCAATCTTGGCGGCACGACGCTCCAATTCCTCCTCGGTGGTGAGTTGAGGAGCGGTCACTTGATCATCTTGAGCGCCGTCTTGAGCTTGTTCTTGATCTTGAACTTGATTAGAGGAGAGAACTTGACCTTGGGCATCACTTGGTGTGTCACCACCGTCTTGAGGATGATCTTGCCCTTGGTCTTGTTCATGAGGTTGAGGGCCTTCACTTTGTTCTTCGGAAGCGTGTGGGCCTTGGGTTGGTGATGGCTCCACTTGAGTGGAGCATTGTCCTTCTCCTTCGGCCACAAGGGGTTCCTCAATGGGTAGGATAAAACCAACACCCATTCTTCTTATGGCTTGAGGAGGAATTTCATCACCTACATCACAAGTGCCACTTTGCTCCACTTGGGAGCCGTTATTCTCATCAAACTCCACGTTACACGTCTCCTCAATAAGTCCCGTGGATTTATTGAGGACACGGTAAGCATGAGAGTTTGTAGCATAACCAACAAAAATGCCCTCATAAGCTCTAGCCTCAAATTTAGACAACCGAACACCTTTCTTGAGAATGAAACACTTACACCAGAACACCCGAAAGTACTTGAGGTTGGGCTTGTTACCGGTGAGTATCTCATATGGAGTCTTGTTCAAGCCCTTGTGGAGGTAGAGCCGATTGGATGCATGACACGCGGTGTTGATGGCTTCGGCCCAAAAGTTGTATGGAGACTTGAACTCCGCCATCATGGTCCTTGCGGCATCCATCAATGTCCGGTTCTTCCTCTCCGCAACACCGTTTTGTTGAGGGGTGTAAGGTGCGGAATATTGATGCTTGATCCCCTCATCACTAAGAAACTCATCCAAGGTGTAGTTCTTGAACTCGGTGCCGTTGTCACTTCTTATTGTCAAGATCTTTGCATTGTGTTGACGTTGGGCTTCATTTGCAAAGTCAATGACGGTTTGTTGGGTCTCACTCTTCCTCTTGAAGAAATACACCCAAGTGTATCTAGAATAGTCATCCACAATCACCAAGCAATACTTTCTACCCCCCAGACTATCAAAGGATGGAGGCCCAAAGAGATCCAAATGAAGGAGCTTCAAAGGCCTCTTCGAGTAAATGAGAGTCGTGGGAGGGTGAGCCTTATCATGAAGCTTTCCTTCGATACAAGCACTGCAAGCACGATCTTTAGCAAAGCTAACGTTTGTTAGTCCACGAACATGGCCCCCCTTGAGAAGACTTTGCAAAGATCTCATATTGACATGGGCTAAACGGCGATGCCAAAGCCATCCCACGTCAACTTTAGCCATTAGGCATGTCGCGGTCTTAGTGGGTCGCTCCGAAAAGTTAATCACATAGAGACTGTTCTCGACATGCCCAACAAAGGCTACTTTAAGAGTCTTGCTCCACAAGAGGGCCACGGTATCAATATCAAAGAAGGTGGCAAAGCCCATGATTGCAAGTTGACAAACGGAAAGTAAATTGTATGCAAGGGACTCAACAAGCATGACTTTCTCGATCGTGAGATCATGAGAAATGACTACTTTGCCGAGTCCCAATACCTTAGAGGACGAGGCATCACCCCACTCGACATTGGTGGGCATAGATGGAATCTTGTGCACGTCCACCACCAAGTCCTTGCTTCCGGTCATATGATTTGTAGCTCCACTATCGAGCAACCATGATCCCCCACCGGAAGCAAACACCTACATGAGATCAATGCTTGGTTTTAGGTACCCATTTTGTAATGGGTTCTTTGATGTTAGTAACAAGGGTCTTAGGAACCCAAATAGACCATTCAATATACTCATGAGGAGAACCAACAAATTTGACATAAACATGCCCATCACTAGCATGACATAGCACATAAGAAGGATTAAAATCGCCAGCTTTGTTGGAAGGGGTGGCATTGCCCTTCTTGACACCGCCACCCTTCGCATTGTTCTTCTTCTCCTTGGAAGCACCCTCTCCCTCCTTCACAAAAGTTTGCTTGAGAGGAGGAGGTCGTTTGGTCTTGTCATTCTTCTTCTTGTTCTTGGGCTTGGGGGCGAACCCAATCCCCTCCTTGGCCACAACTTTCTTTTGATTGCTCAAAAGGTCGTTGAGGTTCTTCTCACCTTGTATGCATGACACAAGGCCTTTCTCAATTTGCTCCTTCAACTTAGCATTCTCCTCAACAAGATGCACATGCTCACAACAAGGGTTAGTAGCATTTGCATTATCAATTAACACCATATGAGGAAAGGTGGCTTTCTCCTTAGTTAGCTTCACTTGGAGTTGATCATGAGACTCCTTGAGGCTAGCATGAACACCCTTCAAGACTTTGTGAGCCTTGTCGAGAATGTCAAACTCCTCTTTGAGTCTAGCAAGATCAACCCCAAGCTTTGCCTTCTCGGAGTTTAGCACACGAGACACAACAAGAGCATGATCAAGATCTTTCTTTAACTTAGCATGATCATCGTTGTATGACTCCTCAAGATCCAAACGAAGACCACGCTCTTCGTCAAGAGCATTGGAAAGATCTGAGATCTCATCGGCATAGTCACGACTATGCCCCTCCATCTTAGAGATGGTGTCTTCGTGAGCCTCGATCATGTCATTGGCTTCACCGAGTTGTTCCAAGAGAGCAACGAAGTGCTTCTTGGATTTACCCTTGAGTTTACCCATAAAGGTCTCAAACTCATTTTCCTCCACATTTGTCCCCTCATGTTCATCAATGCTATCCGTCGAAGAAGGATGATTAATGATGGTAGTTTTGAAAGTGTTGGGGGTTACCTTGTTGGTGGCTTTAGCCATGAGGCACTTGGCGGTGATGTTCTCATTGGGTGAGTCGAAGAGAGACATCCGTGGAGTCATCGCAATGGCAACGGAGGCCATGGCAACCGACTCACCATCTTCATCATCGTCATCATCCTCGTCGTACTCTTCTTGTACGACTAATGCCTTGGGAGGAGTCTTCTTGGTGAAGTTGCTCTTGTTGGGGAACGACTTGGCCTTGTCCTTTCGGATGAGCTTGCCACCATTGTCTTCCCTCTTCTCGTAAGGGCACTCCGCAACAAAGTGGCTCACATTGCCACAATTAAAGCAAGTCCTCACTCATTGCTTGCCCTTTGCACCACTTGAATTGTTCTTGTTGAAGTTTGGCCTTGTGTTCTTCTTGCTCCAAAATTGCCTTGAAGCAAGAGCCATGTGTTCATGATAGGCATACTTCGTATTTTCGAGGTTGCCCTCCTCTTCTTCCTCTTCATCCTCTTCCTCCATACTAACCTTGGCCTTTAGAGCAAGGTTGGGCTTCTTTACTCTTTGAGAGCGAAGAACCGCATTGTCGGCGGTCTTGTCTAAGATGCTCATAGCAACGAACTCATCCAACACTTCACTTGAGGACAAGGTGTGGAAGTCCGGCCTTTGACGAATGACGGAGGACATGGCTTTGTGGTAGGGCATCATTGCCTTGAGGAATTTGCGCTTGATCCAATTGTCATCCGTGTCCTTAGTTCCATGATCTCGGAGAGAGACCACGAATTTGGTTACTCTCCGAAAAAGCTCACGAGGTTCTTCATCTTCTTTCATTGCAAACTCATCGGCTTCATCTTGCACAACTTCATAGTTGGAGCGTTGAATGCTTGCGCTTCCCCGATAGAGGGAAACAACTTGGAGCCAAGCATCTTTGGCCACGGTGTAGGGCCGGAGATGAGGAAGATCTTCGGGTGGGATTGCTTCTTGGATGATTAAGAGAGCATTCTCATTGAATTGATGATCCACAACTTCTCTAGGAGTGAAGTTACTTCGGTCATGCGGATAGAAACCTTCTTCAATGATTCTCCAAAGGTTAGTGTTCACATGATTTAAATGACGCTTAAAACGATAGACCCAAGAATCAAAATCTACATTCTTCTCAATCTTAGGGGCCGGTCCGGCATGATTCAAATGAGTGGAAGGGAGCGGTCCACCATAGACAAGTGGAGGTTCCACGTGGGCAAAGATGCCGGTGCCATTTTTACCACTAGAAGAAGGAGCTTTCTCGCTAGTAGCTTCCCCCTTGTCGGAGGTAGCATCTGTCACCTTGTTGGCGGGATCACCCACTTTCAACGGTGCGGTGGAAAGTTTAAGCCCTTCTAAGAATTTATTAAACATGCTTTCGACCTCGGTAGTCATGGAGGTTTTCAATGTGTCCAACGCCACATTGAATTCCTCACGAGAGACCGAGGTACCCCCATCTCCCATAGACGAGACCGGATTCACACCGGAGTGCTCCTCCACACCGTCTACGACGTCAACCATACTCTTAGGACGGTAAAGTCCTTAATAAAGAGACAGGCTCTGATACCAATTGAAAGAATCGATATAGTTGACTAGAGGGGGGGGGGGTGAATAGGCAACTAACAATTTTTAGCTTTTCTTTACCAATTTAAACTTTGCATCAAATTAGGTTGTCTAGATATGCAACTAAGTGAGCAACCTATATGATGCAATGACAACAAGCACACAAGCAAGCAAGGGATATAACACAAGTAAGCTTGCGAAAGTAAAGGGACGAGATAACCAAGAGTGGAGCCGGTGAAGACGAGGATGTGTTACCGAAGTTCCTTCCTTTTGAGGGGAAGTACGTCTCCGTTGGAGCGGTGTGGAGGCACAATGCTCCCCAAGAAGCCACTAGGGCCACCGTATTCTCCTCACGCCCTCACACAATGCGAGATGTCGTGATTCCACTATTGGTGCCCTTGAAGGCGACGACCGGACCTTTACAAACAAGGTTGGGGCAATCTCCACAACTTAATTGGAGGCTCCCAACGGCACCACAAAGCTTCACCACAATGGACTATGGCTCCGCGGTGACCTCAACCGTCTAGGGTGCTCAAACACCCAAGAGTAACAAGATCCGCTAGGGATAAGTGGGGGGAATCAAATTTCTCTTGGTGGAAGTGTAGATCCGGGCCTTCTCAACCAATCCCGAGCAAATCAACAAGTTTGATTGGCTAGGGAGAGAGATCCGGCGAAAATGGAGCTTGGAGCAACAATGGAGCTTTTGGGGGAAGAGGTAAGTCAACTTTGGGGAAGAAGACCTCCTTATATAGTGGGGGGTACAATCCAACCGTTACCCCCCACAACAGCCCCGCAGAGTGCGGTACTACCGCAGGAGGCAGTGGTACTACCGCTGATCACAGCGGTACTACCGCTCCCCCGGCGGTACTACCGTGGAGTCTGGAGGGCAGGAGAGTGACATACCGAGCGGTACTGCCGCGGTGGTAGGGCGGTACTACCGCTCATGAGCGACCGCCCTACTGCCGCTGCAAAGTACCGCACTATCCGACACGAAAAATGACCCCTCGAGTCGACGCGGTAGGGGCCTGGTACCGTAGCGGTACTACTGCTGAGGACCCACCGGCGGTACTACCGCTGCGGAGCGGTACTGCCGCCTGTGACCCCTAAGCGGTACTACCGCTGGGCACCGCGGTACTACCGCTGGGACGAGACTCAGCCCAAAGAGAGAGGAAAGATATCTCCAATGAAGCGGAAAGGCTCAGAGGGTGCAAAGAGGATGTGTACATGTTGATTCCACCCTAGCCTTACCAAAGCGGACCCCCTCTTGATAGTACGGTGACTCCTACTGAACTAATCCACCAAAAGAAGCGAAAGAGCTACACCGTCTTGAATGACACTCCGAGGGGAAAGAAATCGTCTCGTGCCAAATGATGAATCTCTGAAATGCTCAAGGCACACGATTAGTCCGCAAACATGTTGTCATCAATCACCAAAACTACATCTAGAGAGATATGCCTTAACAGCCGTCGTCTTCGCCGGAGGTGAGTGAAGCTTCGAGGCAGAGAGATCCAGGAAGAGGGAGGATGATGACCCCGGTCGCCGTTGCCCCCGCCGGAGGAGTAGGTCGTGGAGGTGTAGGCGGTGGTGCGTCGCCTCCGGTTGCCGGGGCAGAGCCTTGGACGGAGGAGGGCGGAGCGTGGTGGTGCGTCGCTCTCGGATCTTGCCGTCGCCGCCTCTCGTTCGCGAGACCGAGAGAGCGAGGGTTTCGTCCCCGACCACTGGAGGCGTGGAAGGCTCTCCCAGGGAAAAGGCGTGGAAAGGGCCGGGCTACCAATATCCCGTGGGCCGCCAAATGACCGGGTGGATCACCTAGGGCTAAGTTGGCTCATGGGTTCCCAGCCCGGGGAACAGGCAGGGACCCGGGGGGGGGGGGGGGGACCTTGAAACCAAACGAGGCCTGAGTGGTGCTCCTTTAATTTCTCAAGCCTCAAAAGAAAAGAAAAAAGAAATCTCTCCCAACCATATACTACCATGCAATGATGTAAGATGTTTAGATTGTACTAAAAAAATCAATGCGTTTAGGGAAGTGCTTGTACAAAAAATTTGTTTTTTTATAAAAGCATAGGTGTTTATTGTTACAGCAAAGGCCTGGTGAGCATTTTCGCAAAAAAGGCCTGGTGAGCAATCTTCAAATCATTCAAAAAAAGAGAGAGAGCAAAGGTGCCTAGATAAACACATGTACTATGCAAATAAACAAGAATGCTTAAGAAAAAAAACAGTTCATTTTCACAAGCACCTCTCTAAACGTCTTGCATTTTACATGGCCTCATGCTCTATTTATTTAACCTTTGACTCGAACCCTCCTCCTTCAAACTAGAAAAGCTCCAACGCTACCTAACATGTGGTTTACCCTTTTGCAACCATTGCCGCGGTAGCACACCTCCAACGGACTAACCACTCTAATGCATACCAATGAGCATGTGACCCCTCCCTCAATGCAATAAGACTAGTTATAGCTTTGGTTCAAGTAACAACAGTAACAACTTGCCTACGGAACATGATGTCAAGAGGTTGAAGAAAATGATAACATGATGTAATTCACAACACATAGGAACAACCCGACAGCATAGAACAAACTCGCCAGGATAACTTGATATAATTCAACGCGTAGGAAGAACCAGACGACACCGAACAAACCCATTGGTACGCCCCTTTGCCTGCCCATGAGTAAGCCCACTGTATATGGACTAGACCCTCCTTCATGACCTTCCGCATGCAATGTACATCTTGCTTCGAGACACGTTTTAAATGTTTCTTTTAGCATTTAAGTTATTTATATTCCTTAGTTGGTATACCCAATTTTTATGTTGGTAATAATAAGTAAATTCAAAGTTGTGAGTTTCTTAGCTTCAAATACTCCCATATTATACTTTTGATGGTTGAATTTATTTTTGGCCGGAAGGAGCGTGGGAAGAAAATAGATGAGCATTAGAATGGTAGGAGGAAGAGGCAACGGTGAGGTCTCGCCATGGCCGCAGCGGCAGCGAGGAGGAGGATGAGGAGGTGGCTGCGTGAAACCCTAACGCCACGAGTCACCCACGTGGTGATGACACGGGTCATGCTGAGATCTTTTAGTTTCTTAACTTTAACTACTTCAATTTATAATTTGAAGGGTTCATTTGTTTTTCCGTCGGAAGGATCGTGGGCAGAAAATAGATTGAGAAGTTTACCACAGTGAATTACATAAAGTTAAAACCAATAACAGAATTTAAATGGACAATATGTTGCTGGTTAGTAAAGTCTTAAGTTTGAAATCATAAAGAGAAAGTCATATAAAATACTAAGAGTAACAAAACAATATGTCCCCCGTGGCAAAGGAGTTAGGATCCTGGCTCTCTTTTTTTTTTTTTTTTTTTTTTTTTTTTGCAACGAACTAGAGTAGGATCCTAGCACGAATACCCGAAAAATCTTACTAGTTGAGTTGAACAAATCTCCTAATCTCGTGGAGTTAAACTAATACGTAGTATATTCTAACTAATCTCGTACTCGCACATGTTGCTCGAGCCCCGCTTGCAGTAGACCCCGAACAGCTCCACCTCGCCGGTCTTGAGATCGAGCTTGTACAGCATGCGAAGGTAGAAGTGGAAGAGCAGGCTGCCGCTCGCCTCCGAGAAGCACTCCAGCTCCAGCTTGTCTCCCTCCTCCCGCCATGGCGCCGGGCATCCGCGATCCACCATGATCCTCCACATGTCGAAGAACTTGTGCCGCGTCCACGTCGCTGGCTTCGCCTGGTCGTCCTCCAGTGTCCACAGAGATATTGTGATATTTTTCACCACGGCCAGGGCCAGCCGCCGCCTCCCGTTCACCATCGTCGACGTTAGGAGGAGGTCCTCGGCGTTGAACCCGCGCGCCTTGTCATGTTCTGGTCTCTGTAGAACTTTGTCCGCGAGCTTGATCGGCGCCGGCTGCCGCCGCCCGTCGAGGGGGAGCGCGAGGACGTGGTAGCCGAGGCACTCCGACTCGGACTTGCAGAGCCAGTACGCGACGCCGTCGAGGACAAGCGGCGCCGGTCGGAGGAACCTGCTCGGAGCGCCCAAGGGCAGGTGCGCGTAGGTTGCCACGACGGCGCCCCACGCACTCTTGGACGGCTCCACCGATGATGACGTGAAGGTCTGAAGCTGAAGCATCCCGGCGTCGGCCAGCTCGAGGTTCACGACGTGCAACCGGAAGTCGCCGCCGCCGTCGGGGAGGAGCACGAAAGATTCGTCCCAGGTGGACGGGCGTGGCAGGGATACGTGCTGCCCGGTGACGGGGTTGCATACGACAAGATCGGAAGGCTGCGGCGGGGAGAGGCCGGGCGGCGATGGGCGGCGGAGGGCGATGAGGCCGCCGCGCGACGCCACGGGCTCGTAGCCCTTAAGTTGACTTTCGCGGTCTTCGAGGAACTTGTGCGCGGCTTCGACAGCAGGGCGGGCGCCGGCGTCGACCCTCCGTGCCTTGAGGAGCTCCGCGCCGCCGCTGGAGAAGCCATAGAGGACGCCGAGGAGGTGCTCGGGGGAGACCGCCACCATCGTCGCCGATTCGCCGGCGATGTTCTTGTTCACACGCACTAGCACACGTTACACGTACCTACAGCAAGCCTCTTTCCCTGGATCAAAGCTCACGTCGATCTCAATGTGTGAACTAATTGCCGCCGGCGCTACTCTTATATGCATGGATCACAGGGGACGGTAAACCGAATCGGCCCCCGATCACTTTTTTCTTCTGCCAATCGAGTCCGATCTCGCTTTTTTTTTTTTTTGAGTTCCGAGTCCGATCTGGCAAGGTACTCGATATTTGCATAGCAAAGACATGGGCCTAAGCTCCGAGCGGCTCCAAGCCCAAAACAATTAGGTACAAGACCATAATTGCACGTATGTATATGTAGGAGTACTATAACATGCTTAAGGTGTTTCTTTTTCAATAAAAATAAATCGCCAAGGGCCAGTCCTGGCAGGTCTCATTTTTTTTTATGTACTATAACGTGTAAAAAATTGATCACGTAATGGCTCACAGGTTTTTTTCTTTCTTTTTTGCATCTAAAGCTCACAGATTCGAACACATGCCAGGTTTGTAAAAAGTGTATTTATACCTTATTAAAACAATTAGGGCGGGAAAATTAAGAAAATATTCTTACACCTCAGCAAAAATGTTGATGCATACAGAGAAAAATGTTTGTGTCGTGTTTGAAAATGGTGCATGTAAACAAGTCTTCATGTGTAAAAAAAAGTTCGCTTATTTTGGAAAGGATTTCATGTATTTAACGAAAATGTTCCGATTTAAAAAAAACTTTATGATTTTGGAAATATCAATGCATAGCTAGATTTACGTTTATACACTTTTGAGAAAAAAAACACGTAGTTTTCCCAAAAAACAAGAAAAAACTGTGAAAAGGAAACAATTGAAAAATAGTTTAAAACTATATGGAAAACCAAGAGAAAAATAAAAAAAAGATAATGTAAAAGCAAAAAAACCAAAGCAGCGAGAAAAACCTGCTTGGATGGGCTAGTCCACGTAGCATGCGGAGTGTGTATTTTAGATTCAAGTTGACACTATGAGTGTTAAATAGACAATCCATAACTGATCTATTCTCAATTGTTGATCGTTTTGCTAACGACATCGCCGTCATTACCAATGCTAGGGCTTCGTTGAGCGTTGATGTGGGACGCCAGTGATTAGCGAAGCTGCAAGGGTGCAATTGTCTCTTTTTAGATAACCATGCATTCCATTAAACCAAAGAGAGTTTACATGAACCCACATACATGGAAACAAAGAAACACATGGGGACCGAACATCTATCCTGGAAACCTTGCACGACGGAGCCTGAGAGAAACAAAGAAACAATCAAATCTCGGGCGCTCCTTGCACACGCTGAAACTGTCGACCATCTCCAACCTCCAACACTGTCGAGAAACTCGTTGGAGAAAGAGGAGAAAGGGCTCCTGAAGGAAATATGCCCTAGAGGCAATAATAAAGTTATTATTTATATTTCCTTATATCATGATAAATGTTTATTATTCATGCTAGAATTGTATTAACCGGAAACTTAGTACATGTGTGAATACATAGACAAACAGAGTGTCACTAGTATGCCTCTACTTGACTAGCTCGTTGAATCAAAGATGATTAAGTTTCCTAGCTGTAGATATGAGTTGTCATTTGATTAACGGGATCACATCATTAGAGAATGATGTGACTGACTTGACCCATTCCGTTAGCTTAGCACTTGATCCTATGACTATGAGATTATGCAACTCCCGAATACCGGAGGAACACTTTGTGTGCTACCAAACGTCACAACGTAACTGGGTGATTATAAAGGTGCTCTACAGGTGTCTCCGATGGTACTTGTTGAGTTGGCATAGATCAAGATTAGGATTTGTCACTCCGACTGTCGGAGAGGTATCTCTGGGCCCTCTCGGTAATGCACATCACTATAAGCCTTGCAAGCAATGTGACTAATGAGTTAGTTGCGGGATGATGCATTACGAAACGAGTAAAGAGACTTGCCGGTAACGAGATTGAACTAGGTATTGAGATACCAGCGACCAAATCTCGGGCAAGTAACATACCGATGACAAAGGGAACAACGTATGTTGTTATGCGGTTTGACCGATAAAGATCTTCATAGAATATGTAGGAACCAATATGAGCATCCAGGTTCCACTATTGGTTATTGACCGGAGACGAGTCTCGGTCATGTCTACATAGTTCTCGAACCCGCAGGGTCCGCACGCTTAACGTTCGGTGACGATTGGTATTATGAGTTTATGTGTTTTGATGTACCGAAGGTAGTTCGGAGTCCCGGATATGATCACGGACATGACGAGGAGTCTCGAAATGGTCGAGACATAAAGATCGATATATTGGAAGCCTATGTTTGCACATCGGAATGGTTCCGGATGAGTTCGGGCATTTACCGGAGTACCGGGAGGTTACCGGAACCCCCCGGGGAGTATATGGGCCTTATTGGGCCTTAGTGGAATAGAGGAGAGGAAGGGAAAAGGTGGAGGGCGCGCCCCCTTAGCCCAATCCGAATTGGGTGGTGGGCCGGCCCCCCTTCCTTCCCTCTCTCCTGCCCTTCCTTCTCTCCTACTCCTACTACTTGGAAGGGGGGAATCCTACTCCCGATGGGAGTAGGACTCCCCAGGGCGCGCCATAGTAGAGGGCCGGCCCTCCCCCTCTTCCACTCCTTTATATACGGGGGAGGGGGGCACCCCATAGACACACAAGTTGATCATTGATCTCTTAGCCGTGTGCGGTGCCCCCCTCCACCATAATCCACCTCGGTCATATCATTGCAGTGCTTAGGCGAAGCCCTGCGCCGGTAGCTTCATCATCACCGTCATCACGCCATCATGCTGACGAAGCTCTCCCTCGACACTCTGCTAGATCGTGAGTTCGTGGGACGTCACCGAGCCGAACGTGTGCAGATCGCGGAGGTGCCGTACTTTCGGTACTAGGATCGGTCGATCGTGAAGACGTACGACTACATCAACCGCGTTGTCATAACGCTTCCGCTTACGGTCTACGAGGGTACGTGGAAAATGTTGGGGAACGTAGTAATTTCAAAAAAATTCCTACGCACACGCAAGATCATGGTGATGTATAGCAACGAGAGGGGAGAGTGTTGTCCACGTACCCTCGTAGACCAAAAGCGGAAGCGTTAGCACAACGCGGTTGATGTAGTCGTACGTCTTCACGATCCGATCGATCAAGTACCGAACGCACGGCACCTCCGAGTTCAGCACACATTCAGCCCGATGACGTCCCTCGAACTCCGATCCAACCGAGTGTTGAGGGAGAGTTTCGTCAGCACGACGGCGTGGTGACGATGATGATGTTCTACCGACGCAGGGCTTCGCCTAAGCACCGCTACAGTATTATCGAGGTGGACTATGGTGGAGGGGGGCACCGCACACGGCTAAAAGATCAAACGATCAAATGTTGTTTCTCTAGGGTGCCCCTGCCCCCGTATAGAAAGGAGCAAGGGGGGAGGTGCGGCCGGCCAGGAGGGGGCGCGCCAGGAGGAGTCCTACTCCCACCGGGAGTAGGACTCCCTCCCTTTTCCTTGTTGGATTAGGAGTGGAGGGGGAAAGAGCTGGAGGAGAAGAAGGAAAGGGGGGGCGCCGCCCCATCTCCTTGTCCTATTCGGACTAGGGGGGAGGGGCGCGCGGCCCTTGCCCTGGCCGCCTCTCCTCTTCTCCACTAAGGCCCTCTATGGCCCATTAACCCCCGGGGAGTTCCGGTAACCCCTCCGGTACTCCGTAAAATCCCGATTTCACCCGGAACACTTCCGTTATCCAAATATAGGCTTCCAATATATCAATCTTCATGTCTCGACCATTTTGAGACTCGTTGTCATGTCCGTGATCACATCCGGGACTCCGAACAACCTTCGATACATCAAAACATATAAACTCATAATATAACTATCATCGAAATGTTAAGCGTGCGGACCCTACGGGTTCAAGAACTATGCAGACATGACCGAGACACGTGTCCAGTCAATAACCAATAGCGGAACCTGGATGCTCATATTGGTTCGCACATATTCTACGAAGATCTTTATCGGTCAGACCGCATAACAACATACGTTGTTCCCTTTGTCATCGGTATGTTACTTACCCGAGATTCGATCGTCGGTATCTCAATACCTAGTTCAATCTCGTTACCGGCAAGTTTCTTTACTCGTTCCGTAATACATCATCCCGCAACTAACTCATTAGTTGCAATGCTTGCAAGGCTTAAGTGATGTGCATTACCGAGTGGGCCCAGAGATACCTCTCCGACAATCGGAGTGACAAATCCTAATCTCGAAATACGCCAACCCAACAAGTACCTTCGGAGACACCTGTAGAGCACCTTTATAATCACCCAGTTACGTTGTGACGTTTCGTAGCACACAAAGTGTTCCTCCGGTAAACGGGAGTTGCATAATCTCATAGTCATAGGAACATGTATAAGTCATGAAGAAAGCAATAGCAACATACTAAACGATCGAGTGCTAAGCTAACGGAATGGGTCAAGTCAATCACATCATTCTCCTAATGATGTGATCCCGTCAATCAAATGACAACCCATGTTAATGGCTAGGAAACATAACCATCTTTGATTAACGAGCTAGTCAAGTAGAGGCATACTAGTGACACTCTGTTTGTCTATGTATTCACACAAGTATTACGTTTCCGGTTAATACAATTCTAGCATGAATAATAAACATTTATCATGATATAAGGAAATAAATAATAACTTTATTATTGCCTCTAGGGCATATTTCCTTCAGTCTCCCACTTGCACTAGAGTCAATAATCTAGATTACACAGTAATGATTCTAACACCCATGGAGCCTTGGTGCTGATCATGTTTTGCTCGTGGAAGAGGCTTAGTCAATGGGTCTGCAACATTCAGATCCGTATGTATCTTGCAAATTTCTATGTCTCCCACCTGGACTAAATCCTGGATGGAATTGAAGCGTCTCTTGATGTGCTTGGTTCTCTTGTGAAATCCGGATTCCTTCGCCAAGGCAATCGCACCAGTATTGTCACAAAAGATTTTCATTGGACCCGATGCACTAGGTATGACACCTAGGTCGGATATGAACTCCTTCATCCAGACTCCTTCATTTGCTGCTTCCGAAGCAGCTATGTACTCCGCTTCACACGTAGATCCCGCCACGACGCTTTGTTTAGAACTACACCAACTGACAGCTCCACCGTTCAATGTAAACACGTATCCGGTTTGCGATTTAGAATCGTCCGGATCAGTGTCAAAGCTTGCATCAACTTAACCATTTACGATGAGCTCTTTGTCACCTCCATAAACGAGAAACATATCCTTAGTCCTTTTCAGGTATTTCAGGATGTTCTTGACTGCTGTCCAGTGATCCACTCCTGGATTACTTTGGTACCTCCCTGCTAGACTTATAGCAAGGCACACATCAGGTCTGGTACACAGCATTGCATACATGATAGAGCCTATGGCTGAAGCATAGGGAACATCTTTCATCTTCTCTCTATCTTCTGCAGTGGTCGGGCATTGAGTCTTACTCAACTTCACACCTTGTAACACAGGCAAGAACCCTTTCTTTGCTTGATCCATTTTGAACTTCTTCAAAACTTTGTCAAGGTATGTGCTTTGTGAAAGTCCAATTAAGCGTCTTGATCTATCTCTATAGATCTTGATGCCTAATATATAAGCAGCTTCACCGAGGTCTTTCATCGAAAAACTCTTATTCAAGTATCCCTTTATGCTATCCAGAAATTCTATATCATTTCGAATCAGTAATATGTCATCCACATATAATATCAGAAATGCTACAGAGCTCCCACTCACTTTCTTGTAAATACAGGCTTCTCCAAAAGTCTGTACAAAACCAAATGCTTTGATCGCACTATCAAAGCGTTTATTCCAACTCCGAGAGGCTTGCACCAGTCCATAAATGGATAGCTGGAGCTTGCACACTTTGTTAGATCCCTTTGGATCGACAAAACCTTCTGGTTGCATCATATACAACTCTTCTTCCAGAAATCCATTCAGGAATGGAGTTTTGACATCCATTTGCCAAATTTCATAATCATAAAATGCGGCAATTACTAACATGATTCGGATAGACTTAAGCATCGCTACGGGTGAGAAGGTCTCATCGTAGTCAATCCCTTGAACTTGTCGAAAACCTTTCGCAACAAGTCGAGCTTTATAGACAGTAACATTACCGTCAGCGTCAGTCTTCTTCTTGAAGATCCATTTATTCTCAATGGCTTGCCGATCATCGGGCAAGTCAACCAAAGTCCATAACATGGATCCCATCTCAGATTTCATGGCCTCAAGCCATTTCGCGGAATCTGGGCTCACCATCGCTTCTTCATAGTTCATAGGTTCATCATGGTCTAGTAACATAACCTCTAGAACAGGATTACCGTACCACTCTGGTGCGGATCTTACTCTGGTTGACCTACGAGGTTCAGTAACAACTTGATCTGAAGTTCTATGATCATCATCATTAACTTCCTCACTAATTGGTGTAGGCGTCACAGGAACCGGTTTCTGTGATGAACTACTTTCCAATAAGGGAGCAGGTACAGTTACCTCATCAAGTTCTACTTTCCTCCCACTCACTTCTTTCAAGAGAAACTCCTTCTCTAGAAAGGATCCATTCTTAGCAACGAATGTCTTGCCTTCGGATCTGTGATAGAAGGTGTACCCAACAGTCTCCTTTGGGTATCCTATGAAGACACATTTCTCCGATTTGGGTTCGAGCTTATCAGGTTGAAGCTTTTTCACATAAGCATCGCAGCCCCAAACTTTAAGAAATGACAACTTTGGTTTCTTGCCAAACCACAGTTCATAAGGCGTCGTCTCAACGGATTTCGATGGTGCCCTATTTAATGTGAAAGCAGCCGTCTCTAAAGCATAACCCCAAAACGATAGCGGTAAATCAGTAAGAGACATCATAGATCGCACCATATCTAGTAAAGTACGATTACGACGTTCGGACACACCATTACGCTGTGGTGTTCCGGGTGGCGTGAGTTGCGAAACTATTCCGCATTGTTTCAAATGTAGACCAAACTCGTAACTCAAATATTCTCCTCCATGATCAGATCGTAGAAACTTTATTTTCTTGTTACGATGATTTTCAACTTCACTCTGAAATTCTTTGGACTTTTCAAATGTTTCTGACTTATGCTTCATTAAGTAGATATACCCATATCTGCTCAAATCATCTGTGAAGGTGAGAAAATAATGATACCCGCCGCGAGCCTCAACATTCATTGGACCACATACATCAGTATGTATGATCTCCAACAAATCAGTTGCTCGCTCCATAGTTCCGGAGAACGACGTTTTAGTCATCTTGCCCATGAGGCACGGTTCGCAAGTACCAAGTCATTCATAATCAAGTGGTTCCAAAAGTCCATCAGTATGGAGTTTCTTCATGCGCTTTACACCGATATGACCTAAATGGTAGTGCCACAAATAAGTTGCACTATCATTATCAACTCTGCATCTTTTGGCTTCAACATTATGAATATGTGTATCACTACTATCGAGATTCATCAAAAATAGACCACTCTTTAAGGGTGCATGACCATAAAAGATATTACGCATATAAATAGAACAACCATTATTCTCTGATTTAAATGAGTAACCGTCTCGCATCAAACAAGATCCAGATATAATGTTCATGCTCAACGCTGGCACCAAATAACAATTATTTAGGTCTAATACTAATCCCGAAGGTAGATGTAGAGGTAGCGTGCTGACGGCGATCACATGGATTTTCGAACCGTTTTCCACGCGCATCGTCACCTCGTCCTTAGCCAGTGTTCGCTTAATCCGTAGTCCCTGTTTTGAGTTGCAAATATTAGCAACAGAACCAGTATCAAATACCCAGGTGCTACTGCGAGCTCTGGTAAGGTACACATCAATAACATGTATATCACATATACCTTTGTTCACCTTGCCATCCTTCTTATCCGCCAAATACTTGGGGCAGTTTCGCTTCCAGTGACCAGTCTGCTTGCAGTAGAAGCACTCAGTTTCAGGCTTAGGTCCAGACTTGGGTTTCTTCTCTTGAGCAGCAACTTGTTTGCTGTTCTTCTTGAAGTTCCCCTTCTTCTTCCCTTTGCCCTTTTTCTTGAAACTGGTGGTCTTATTGACCATCAACACTTGATGCTCCTTCTTGATTTCTACCTCCGCAGCCTTTAGCATTGCGAAGAGCTCGGGAATCGTCTTATCCATCCCTTGCATGTTATAGTTCATCACGAAGCTCTTGTAGCTTGGTGGCAGTGATTGAAGAATTCTGTCAATGAAGCTATCATCTGGAAGATTAACTCCCAGTTGAATCAAGTGATTGTTATACCCAGACATTCTGAGTATATGCTCACTGACAGAACTATTCTCCTCCATCTTGTAGCTGTAGAACTTATTGGAGACTTCATATCTCTCAATCCGGGCATTCTTTTGAAATATTAACTTCAATTCCTGGAACATCTCATATGCTCCATGACGTTCAAAACGTCGTTGAAGTCCCGGTTCTAAGCCGTAAAGCATGGCACACCGAACTATCGAGTAGTCATCAACACGTGACTGCCAGGCATTCACAATGTCTGGAGTTGCTGGCGCAGGTGGTACACCTAGCGGTGCTTCCAGGACGTAACTCTTCTGTGCAGCAATGAGGATAATCCTCAAGTTACGGACCCAGTCTGTGTAATTGCTACCATCATCTTTCAACTTTGCTTTCTCAAGGAACGCATTAAAATTCAACGGAACAACAACATGGGCCATCTATCTACAATCAACATAGACAAGCAAGATACTATCAGGTACTAAGTTCATGATAAATTTAAGTTTAATTAATCATATTACTTAAGAACTCCCACTTAGATAGACATCCCTCTAATCCTCTAAGTGATCACGTGATCCAAATAAACTAAACCATAAACGATCATCACGTGAAATGGAGTAGCTTTCAATGGTGAACGTCACTATGTTGATCATATCTACTATATGATTCACGCTCGACCTTTCGGTCTCAGTGTTCCGAGGCCATATCTGCATATGCTAGGCTCGTCAAGTTTAACCTGAGTATTCTGCGTGTGCAAAACTGGCTTGCACCCGTTGTGGATGGACGTAGAGCTTATCACACCCGATCATCACGTGGTGTCTGGGCACGACGAACTTTCGCAACGGTGCATACTCAGGGACAACACTTGAAATTTAGTGAGAGATCATCTTATAATGCTACCGTCAATCAAAGCAAGATAAGATGCATAAAAGATAAACATCACATGCAATCAATATAAGTGATATGATATGGCCATCATCATCTTGTGCTTGTGATCTCCATCTCCGAAGCACCGTCATGATCACCATCGTCACCGGCGCGACACCTTGATCTCCATCGTAGCATCGTTGTCGTCTCGCCAATCTTATGCTTCTACGACTATCGCTACCGCTTAGTGATAAAGTAAAGCATTACAGGGCGATTGCATTGCATACAATAAAGCGACAACCATATGGCTCCTGCCAGTTGCCGATAACTCGGTTAAAAACATGATCATCTCATACAGTAAAATTTAGCATCATGTCTTGACCATATCACATCACAACATGCCCTGCAAAAACAAGTTAGACGTCCTCTACTTTGTTGTTGCAAGTTTTACGTGGCTGCTACTGGGCTTAGCAAGAACCGTTCTTACCTACGCATCAAAACCACAACGATAGTTTGTCAAGTTGGTGCTGTTTTAACCTTCGCAAGGACCGGGCGTAGCCACACTCGGTTCAACTAAAGTTGGAGAAACTGACACCCGCCAGCCACCTATGTGCAAAGCACGTCGGTAGAACCAGTCTCGCGTAAGCGTACGTGTAATGTCGGTCCGGGCCGCTTCATCCAACAATACCGCCGAACCAAAGTATGACATGCTGGTAAGCAGTATGACTTATATCGCCCACAACTCACTTGTGTTCTACTCATGCATATGACATCTACGCATAAAACCAGGCTCGGATGCCACTGTTGAGGAACGTAGTAATTTCAAAAAATTTCCTATGCACACGCAAGATCATGGTGATGTATAGCAATGAGAGGGGAGAGTGTTGTCCACGTACCATCGTAGACCGAAAGCGGAAGCGTTAGCACAACGCGGTTGATGTAGTCGTACGTCTTCACGATCCGACCGATCAAGTACCGAATGCATGGCACCTCCGAGTTCAGCACACGTTCAGCCCGATGACGTCCCTCGAACTCCGATTCAGCCGAGTGTTGAGGGAGAGTTTCGTTAGCACGACGGCGTGGTGACGATGATGATGTTCTACCGACGCAGGGCTTCGCCTAAGCACCGCTACAGTATTATCGAGGTGGACTATGGTGGAGGGGGCACCGCACACGTCTAAAAGATCAAACGATCAATTGTTGTTTCTCTAGGGTGCCCCCTGCCCCCGTATATAAAGGAGCAAGGGGGGAGGTGCGGCCGGCCAGGAGGGGGCGTGCCAGGAGGAGTCCTACTCCCACCGGGAGTAGGACTCCCTCCCTTTTCCTTGTTGGATTAGGAGCGGAGGGGAAAAGAGGTGGAGGAGAAGAAGGAAAGGGGGGGCGCCGCCCCCTCTCCTTGTCCTATTCGGACTAGGGGGGAGGGGCGCGCGGCCCTTGCCCTGGCCGCCTCTCCTCTTCTCCACTAAGGCCCACTATGGCCCATTAACCCCCGGGGGGTTCCGGTAACCCCTCCGGTACTCCGGTAAAATCCCGGTTTCACCCGGAACACTTCCGATATCCAAATATAGGCTTCCAATATATCAATCTTCATGTCTCGACCATTTCGAGACTCCTCGTCATGTCCGTGATCACATCTGGGACTCCGAACAACCTTCGGTACATCAAAACATATTACTCATAATATAACTGTCATCGAAACGTTAAGCGTGCGGACCCTACGGGTTCGAGAACTATGCAGACATGACCGAGACGCGTCTCCATTCAATAACCAATAGCGGAACCTGGATCCTCATATTGGTTCCCACATATTCTACGAAGATCTTTATCGGTCAGACCGCATAACAACATACGCTGTTCCCTTTGTCATCGGTATGTTACTTACCCGAGATTCGATCGTCGGTATCTCAATACCTAGTTCAATCTCGTTACCGGCAAGTCTCTTTACTCGTTCCGTAATACATCATCCCGCAACTAACTCATTAGTTGCAATGCTTGCAAGGCTTAAGTGATGTGCATTACCGAGTGGGCCCAGAGATACCTCTCCGACAATCGGAGTGACAAATCCTAATCACGAAATACGCCAACCCAACAAGTACCTTCGGAGACACCTGTAGAGCACCTTTATAATCACCCAGTTACGTTGTGACGTTTCATAGCACACAAAGTGTTCCTCCGGTAAACGGGAGTTGCATAATCTCATAGTCATAGGAACATGTATAAGTCATGAAGAAAGCTATAGCAACATACTAAACGATCGAGTGCTAAGCTAACGGAATGGGTCAAGTCAATCACATCATTCTCCTAATGATGTGATCCCGTTAATCAAATGACAACCCATGTCAATGGCTAGGAAACATAACCATCTTTGATTAACGAGCTAGTCAAGTAGAGGCATACTAGTGACACTCTGTTTGTCTATGTATCCACACAAGTATTATGTTTCCGGTTAATACAATTCTAGCATGAATAATAAACATTTATCATGATATAAGGAAATAAATAATAACTTTCTATTGCCTCTAGGGTATATTTCCTTCAGAAAATACTCTCCCCTCTCGTTGCTATGCATCAGCATGATCGTGCGTGTGCGTAGGAAAATTTTGAAATTACTACGTTCCCCAACAGTGGCATTAGAGCCAGGTTTATGCATAGATGTTATATGCACGAGTAGAACACAAGTGAGTTGTGGGCGATAATAGTCATACTGCTTACCAGCATGTCATACTTTGATTCGGCGGTATTGTTGGATGAAGCGGCCCGGACCGACATTACGCGTACGCTTATGCGAGACTGGTTCTACCGACGTGCTTCGCACACAGGTGGCTGGCGGGTGTCAGTTTCTCCAACTTTAGTTGAATCAAGTGTGGCTACGCCTGGTCCTTGTTGAAGGTTAAAACATCACATACTTGATGAAAAATCTTTGTGGTTTTGATGCGTAGGTAAGAACGGTTCTTGCTCAGCCCGTAGCAGCCACGTAAAACTTGCAACAACAAATTAGAGGACGTCTAACTTGTTTTTGCAGGGCATGTTGTGATGTGATATGGTCAAGACATGATGCTAAATTTTATTGTATGAGATGATCATGTTTTGTAACGGAGTTATCGGCAATTGGCAAGAGCCATATGGTTGTTGCTTTATTGTATGAAATGCAATCGCCATGTAATTGCTATACTTTATCACTAAGCGGTAGTGATAGTCATAGAAGCAATAGTTGGCGAGACGACAACGATGCTACGATGGAGATCAAGGTGTCGCGCCGGTGACGATGGTGATCATGACGGTGCTTTGGAGACGGAGATCAAAGACACAAGATGATGATGGCCATATCATATCATTTATATTGATTGCATGTGATGTTTATCCTTTATGCATCTTATTTTGCTTAGTTCGACGGTAGCATTATAAGATGATCTCTCACTAAATTTCAAGGTACAAGTGTTTTCCCTGAGTATACACCGTTGCAAAAGTTCGTCGTGCCGAGACACTATGTGATGATCGGGTGTGGTAAGCTCTACGTTCACATACAACGGGTGCAAGCTAGTTTTGCACACGCAGAATACTCGGGTTAAACTTGACGAGCCTAACATATGCAGATATGGCCTCGGAACACTGAGACCGAAAGGTTGAGCGTGAATCATATAGTAGATATGATCAACATAGTGATTTTCACCATTGAAAACTACTCCATCTCACGTGATGATCGGACATGGTTTAGTTGATATGGATCATGTGATCACTTAGATGATTAGATGGATGTCTATCTAAGTGGGAGTTCTTTAGTAATTTGATTAATTGAACTTTAATTTATCATGAACTTAGTACCTGATAGTATTTTGAATGTCTATGTTGTTGTAGATAGATGGCCCGTGCTGTTGTTCCGTTGAATTTTAATGCGTTCCTAGAGAAAGCCAAGTTGAAATATGATGGTAGCAACTACACGGACTGGGTCCGTAACTTGAGGATTATCCTCATTGCTGCACACAAGAATTATGTCCTGGAAGCACCGCTAGGTGCCAAACCCGCTGAGGGAGTCCTGGATTAAGGGGTCCTCGGGCGTCCGGGCTATGTAACGTGGGCCGGACTGATGGGCCGTGAAGATACAAGATAGAAGACTCTCTCCCGTGTCCGGATGGGACTCTCCTTGGCGTGGATGGCAAGCCTGGCGTTGGGCTATGAAGATTCTTTTCTCTGTAACCGACTTTGTACAACCCTAGTCCCCTCCGGTGTCTATATAAACCGAGGGTTTAGTCCGTAGAGGCAATCACAATCATACAGGTTAGACTTCTAGGGTTTAGCCATTACGATCTCGCGGTAGATCAACTCTTGTAATCCTCATATTCATCAAGATCAATCAAGCAGGAAGTAGGGTATTACTTCCATAGAGAGGGCCCGAACCTGGGTAAACATCGTGTCCCCCGTCTCCTGTTACCATCGACCTTAAACGCACAGTTCGGGACCCCCTACCTGAGATCCGCCGGTTTTGACACCGACACCCGCTGCAGGAGCAACGCCAAATGTTATGAACGTCTGGCAGAGCAAATCTGTGGACTACTCGATAGTTCAGTGTGCCATGCTTTACGGCTTAGAACCGGGACTTCAACGACGTTTTGAACGTCATGGAGCATATGAGATGAACCATGTTTTACGCCCCAGGTCACCAGATTAGTTTTGGAAACCTAGACTACGTCGCTGATATCCGAGGAGACTTGATCTTCCAAGGATTCGCGCCCTCAACCTCCGCTCTGGCCTTAGATCCAGAGCGTATCGCCAGGTCCGAAGACGGGCTCCCTGAGCTCGCCGGACTATCTGCGGCCATTAGGCCCATTGTGGGAGAGCCGGAGGAAGTAGTGTCGCTGGCAGCCATCTTGGAGCCGGACCCTTCTCCGGATACTGGCTCCGAATCCTCGGAGTCAACATCGTGTGAGTTCGGCCAAGGAGTTTCCCTCTCGCCGTACTCCACGGGCTCTCTTCTCTCGGGCCAAACCTCGCCTTTAAGCGAGGCTCTGGACTTAATGCGATCCCTTGTCAATACAAAGGAGCAACGTCCGAACTATGCCCAGCCCGAACTAGGGGCTGAGAGCAAGGAATTTTATGTCCCACCCACCACCCACTTTATAGCCACTGTCGAGGACTTAACCGACATGCTCGATTACGGCTCCGAAGACATCGACGGTATGGACGACGATGCCGGAGAGGAGCAGGCCGAAAATCCGCCGTTCATCGGATGTTGGACGGCCACCTCTTCGTATGACATATACATGGTGGATACACCCAAAGCGGGTAACGGCGATGACAAAGAAGATCCAGTCGAGGATATACCTCCAGGGATACAGCCAAAGCGCCGACGTCAGCGGCGCCGCTCTAAATCATGCCGTGGAAAAGATAGCGATACCGACACAGGAGAAAACAATACCCCGGACGATGCCAAAGACAAAGAAGACCCCGTCGAGCCAACTTTCGAACAAGACGAACGGGAAGATGGGCAAGTCAGCCCTGATGAACAGGCCATAAACGAAGACTCGGATGACAGTAATTATCTTCCGCTCTCCGAGGATGAGGTGAGCCTCGGCAACGAGGATTTTATCGTGCCTGAGGAATCTCTCGAGCAGGAGCGCTTTAAGCGCCGGCTAATCGCCACAGCAAGGAGCCTGAAAAAGTAGCAGCAGTAGCTTCAAGCTGATCAAGATCTGCTCAACGATAGATGGACTCACGTCCTAGCAGCCGAGGAATACGGCCTCGAGCGCCCAACCAAAAGTTACCCGAAGCGTAAACTTCTACCTCAATTCAACGACGAGGCACTGGACCCCGTACCGTCAGCATGTAACGCAACTGACCAACCACCACGTGACTAGGATAAAGCGGCAACTCAAGCCGAGCACCAGCCCATACTACCTCGCCGTAAAAACAGAGACATAACAGCTTGGGGTTATACATATGACCTGCGGCAGGACCTGGAGAACAGAGCAGGTCAGACCAGATCGGTCTATGGATCGCGGGGGCGTGCCCCGACGCGCGACGACGACCATCTGGCCGGACGTGACAAACATAACCACGCCCGAGCCGAAAACTGCAGACGGACTACATCCGAACTACGTCGTGACTTGGCCCGATACAGAGGCGCCGCACACCCCCTCTGCTTCACCGATGAAGTAATGGAGCACGAATTCCCAGAAGGGTTTAAACCCGTGAATATCGAATCATATGATGGGACAACAGACCCCGTGGTGTGGATTGAGGATTTTATTCTCCATATTCATATGGCCCGCGGTGATGATCTTCATGCCATCAAATACCTCCCACTAAAACTCAAGGGGCCAGCTCGACACTGGTTGAACAGCCTGCCCGAAAACTCCATTGGCAGCTGGGAGGACCTGGAAGACGCCTTCCACGACAACTTCCAAGGTACATACGTCCGACCTCCGGATGCAGATGACTTAAGTCATATAGTCCAACAGCCCGGAGAGTCAGCCAGGAAATTCTGGACTAGGTTCTTAACTAAAAAGAACCAGATCGTCGACTGTCTGGATGCCGAATCCCTAGCGGCCTTTAAGCATAGCATCCGCGACGAATGGCTCGCCCGACACCTCGGCCAGGAAAAGCCGAAGTCCATGGCAGCCGTCACGACACTAATGACCCGCTTTTGTGCGGGCGAAGATAGTTGGCTAGCCCGTAGCAATAATAATACAAGTGAACCTGGCACATCTGAAGCCAAGAATAGCAACGGCAAGCCCCGGCGCAACAGGCATAAGCGTCAAAACAATGGTGACAATATAGATGACACGACGGTCAACGCCGGATTCAATGGCTCCAAGTCCGGTCAGCAGAAGAAGCCATACAAAAGGAACAATCCGGGCTCTTCCAGCTTGGACCGCATACTCGATTGTCCATGTCAGATCCACGGCACCCCTGATAAACCAGCCAATCACACCCACCGGAGTTGTTGGGTCTTTAAACAGGCCGGCAAGTTAAATGCCGAGGATAAGGAGAAGGGGTCGCAAAGTGAGAACGACGACGAAGAGCCCCGTCCGCCGAACACAGGGGGACAGAAGAAGTTTCCCCCCAGGTTAAAACGGTGAACATGATATACGCTACCCATATCCCCAAGAGGGAGCGCAAACGCGCGCTCAGGGACGTCTATGCGATAGAGCCAGTCGCCCCAAAGTTCAACCCATGGTCATCTTGCCCGATCACCTTCGATCGCAGGGACCATCCGACCAGTATCCGTCATGGCGGTTCAGCCGCACTGGTCCTCGACCCAATCATCGATGGATTCCACCTCACGTGAGTCCTCATGGATGGTGGCAGCTGCCTGAACCTGCTCTATCAGGATACATCACACAAAATGGGCATCGATCCCTCAAGGATCAAGCCTACAAAAACTACCTTTAAAGGAGTCATACCAGGTGTAGAGGCCCGTTGTACAGGCTCAATCACACTGGAGGTTGTCTTCGGATCCTCGGACAACTTCGGAAGCGAAGAGTTGATCTTTGATATCGTCCCCTTCCGCAGCGGCTATCACGCACTGCTCGGACGAACCGCATTTGCTCAATTCAATGCGGTGCCACACTATGCTTATCTCAAGCTCAAGATGCCCGGACCACGCGGTGTCATAACAGTTAATGAAACACGGAGCGCTCCCTCCGTACCGAGGAGCACACCGCTGCCCTAGCAGTAGAAGTACGGAGCGGCCTTTTCAAGCAGAACCTTAATTCGGCGGCCAAGCTCCCGGACACTGTCAAACGAGTCCGGACTACTCTGCAGCAGGACAGTCCAGCTCGTCAAGAGCTCGACTAGCAATTTGGCCTCCGTCCCATTCCCGACCAAACAGCGACATTCATACCGCGCATACATAACTACGCACTAAAAATACCATGGGCATAGACGGAGGCATAACTAGATTGTGGTCCATAATATGGCCCAACCTCCCCTGGACACACATACTTTCACATTTTCTTTTTCATCCTTTTCATGTTTCTTTTCCACAGGCCTTTCCTGATGGCCTGATCATCGGTCCTTTCGAAGGATAGATACACCAAGACGACAAGAAGCATTGACCTATAAGGGAACCTCTAGGTGGTATTTTTGACGATCACTCTATTGGGGAACGTAGCAGAAATTCAAAATTTTCTACGCATCACCAAGATCAATCTATGGAGTAATCTAGCAACGAGGGGAAGGGGAGTGCATCTACATACCATTGTAGATCGCGATGCGGAAGCGTTGCGAGAACGCGGATGAAGGAGTCGTACTCGTAGCGATTCAGATCGCGGTTGATTCCGATCTGAGCACCGAAGAACGGTGCCTCCGCGTTCAACACACGTGCAGCCCGGTGACGTCTCCCACGCCTTGATCCAGCAAGGAGAGAGGGAGAGGTTGGGGAAGACTCTGTCCAGCAGCAGCACAACGGCATGGTGGTGATGGAGGAGCGTGGCAATCCCGCAGGGCTTCGCCAAGCACCGCGGGAGAGGAGGAGGAGGGAGAGGGGTATGGCTGCGCTGAAAGAGAGACGTTCTCATGTCTTGGGCAGCCCCAAACCTCAACTATATATAGGGGGGGAGGGGGCTGCGCCCCCTCTAGGGTTTCCACCCCAAGGGCTGGCGGCCAGCCCTAGATCCCATCAAGGGGGGCGGCCAAGGGGAGGAGAGGGGGGGGGGCGCCCCACTAGATGGGCCCTAAGGCCCATCTGGACCTAGGGTTTGCCCCCTCCCACTCTCCCATGCGCCTTGGGCCTTGGTGGGGGGGGGGGGGCGCACCAGCCCACCTGGGGCTGGTCCCCTCCCACACTTGGCCCACGCAGCCTTCTGGGGCTGGTGGCCCCACTTGGTGGACCCCCGGGACCCTTCCGGTGACCAAAACAGGACTTCCCATATATAAATCTTTACCTCCGGACCATTCTAGAACTCCTCGTGACGTCCGGGATCTCATCCGGGACTCCGAACAACATTCGGTAACCACGTACATACTTTCCCTATAACCCTAGCGTCATCGAACCTTAAGTGTGTAGACCCTACGGGTTCGGGAACCATGCAGACATGACCGAGACGTTCTCCGGTCAATAACCAACAGCGGGATCTGGATACCCATGTTGGCTCCCACATGTTCCACGATGGTCTCATCGGATGAACCACGATGTCGGGGATTCAATCAATCCCGTATGCAATTCCCTTTGTCTATCGGTGTGTTACTTGCCCGAGATTCGATCGTCGGTATCCCTATACCTTGTTCAATCTCGTTACCGGCAAGTCTCTTTACTCGTTCCGTAACTCACATCATCCCGTGATCAACTCCTTGGTCACATTGTGCACATTATGATGATGTCCTACCGAGTGGGCCCAGAGATACCTCTCCGTTTACACGGAGTGACAAATCCCAGTCTCGATTCGTGCCAACCCAACAGACACTTTCGGAGATACCTGTAGTGCACCTTTATAGTCACCCAGTTACGTTGTGACGTTTGGTACACCCAAAGCATTCCTACGGTATCCGGGAGTTGCACAATCTCATGGTCTAAGGAACTGATACTTGACATTAGAAAAGCTCTGAGCAAACGAACTACACGATCTTGTGCTAGGCTTAGGATTGGGTCTCGTCCATCACATCATTCTCCTAATGATGTGATCCCGTTATCAATGACATCCAATGTCCATGGTCAGGAAACCGTAACCATCTATTGATCAACGAGCTAGTCTCCTAGAGGCTTACTAGGGACATGGTGTTGTCTATGTATCCACACATGTATCTGAGTTTCCTATCAATACAATTCTAGCATGGATAATAAACGATTATCATGAACAAGGAAATATAATAATAACCTATTTATTATTGCCTCTAGGGCATATTTCCAACACACTCTACCTATTTTCAGGACCCGCACGCAGCTCTCCCTTGGTCGTGGCATGTTAAATAGCCCTGTTGCTTATCGCACTACTTGTACAAATACGCTTTGACATACTAATCAAACTATAGTGGAAACAGTTTGCGGCCCAACTTCTGCGGCACTAGCTTACTACTTCCTTTTTTCTTGATAATCTTATCAATTGCACCCGTACACTTTGGTACGCTTTAATTCGCCAGGGGCTTCATTGCACCCCATACTACGGCAACAAAGTCCGAACACTTTTTACAGTATAGTTCGGCACCCCGAATTTAGCATTATATGCATTGGCTTCGAATCATGTCTTTGGTCAATAGTTGAGTTGCCCGGCTCCTGTGCTTACTACCTTACTGTTGGAAATATGCCTTAGAGGCAATAATAAAATGGTTATTGTTATATTTCCTTGTTCATAATAATTGTCTATTGTTCATGCTATAATTGTGTTATCCGGAAATCGTAATACATGTGTGAATACATAGACCACAACATGTCCCTAGTGAGCCTCTAGTTGACTAGCTCGTTGATCAACAGATAGTCATGGTTTCCTGACTATGGGCATTGGATGTCATTGATAACGGGATCACATCATTAGGAGAATGATGTGATGGACAAGACCCAATCCTAAGCATAGCACAAAGATCGTGTAGTTCGTTTGCTAGAGCTTTTCCAAATGTCAAGTATCATTTCCTTAGACCATGAGATTGTGCAACTCCCGGATACCGTAGGAGTGCTTTGGGTGTGCCAAACGTCACAACGTAACTGGTGGCTATAAAGGTGCACTACGGGTATCTCCGAAAGTGTCTGTTGGGTTGGCACGAATCGAGACTGGGATTTGTCACTCCGTATGACGGAGAGGTATCTCTGGGCCCTCTCGGTAATGCATCATCATAATGAGCTCAATGTGACCAAGTGTTTGGTCACGGGATCATGCATTACGGTATGAGTAAAGTGACTTGCCGGTAACGAGATTGAACAAGGTATTGGGATACCGACGATCGAATCTCGGGCAAGTAACGTACTGATTGACAAAGGGAATTGTATACGGGATTGATTGAATCCTCGACATCGTGGTTCATCCGATGAGATCATCGTGGAACATGTGGGAGCCAACATGGGTATCCAGATCCCGCTGTTGGTTATTGACTGGAGAGTCGTCTCGGTCATGTCTGCATGTCTCCCGAACCCGTAGGGTCTACACACTTAAGGTTCGATGACGCTAGGGTTGTAGAGATACTAGTATGCGGTAACCCGAAACTTATTCGGAGTCCCGGATGAGATCCCGGACGTCACGAGGAGTTCCGAAATGGTCCGGAGGTGAAGGATTGTATATAGGAAGTCCAGTTTCGGCCACCGAGAAAGTTTCGGGGTCACCGGTATTGTATCGGGACCACCGGAAGGGTCCCGGGGGTCCACCGGGTGGGGCCACCTACCTTGGAGGGCCCCATGGGCTGGAGTGGGAAGGGAACCAGCCCCTGGTGGGCTGGTGCGCCCCCCATGGGCCTCCCCCTGCGCCTAGGGTTGGAAACCCTGGGGGTGGGGGGCGCCCCACCTGACTTGGTGGGCAAGTTTCCCCCCTTGGCCGCCGCCCCCTGTAGATGGGATCTCCAGGGCCGGCGCCCCCCAGGGGCCCTATATATAGAAGGGGGGAGGGAGGGCAGCAGCACCACAGCCCCTGGCGCCTCCCTCTCCCCCTGCAACACCTCTCCCTCTCGCTGAGCTTGGCGAAGCCCTGCCGAGATCCCCGCTACTTCCACCACCACGCCTTCGTGCTGCTGGATCTCCATCAACCTCTCCTTCCCCCTTGCTGGATCAAGAAGGAGGAGACGTCGCTGCTCCGTACATGTGTTGAACGCGGAGGTGCCGTCCGTTCGGCGCTCGGTCATCGGTGATTTGGATCACGACGAGTACGACTCCATCAACCCCGTTCACTTGAACGCTTCCGCTCGCGATCTACAAGGGTATGTAGATGCACTCATCTCTCTCGTTGCTAGATGACTCCATAGATTGATCTTGGTGATGCGTAGAAAATTTTAAATTTCTGCTATGATCCCCAACACTTACGTTCCGCTATATCGGCTAGGGTAGTAAAGGGAGAACTAGTGCGATTGTGTCCCGGTTTATCCGGATGAGCACCTCAGTAGAGAAAGCCAAAAACTGACTGTAATGATGCGGCGTAGCCGGTCAGCTATTCGAAGGTTACATCTTTTGTGATTTTTTCCGCATTATCTGATGAATCGGTCTTTACCCGATCAGGTGTTTACAACACCCTAGTTCGGACTCATGAATACTAGGGGCCGCGCCTAAATTTCTATTGTCAAACTCCTATGGCTAAGTGAGGGTGATAAAGCCACATAGTCCGATTGCCTGGTTCGTTGCGCTAAACACCTCAATCAAGGACCAAACCTTTGGATCAAGAGTGTTTAGATTCCATCCCGGACACCCCCGTACTACCTACATGGGGGATGAAGCCGACGACTGGCCAACTCTCAGATTTAATAAGAAGGGCCGCACAGGAGGTAAAATTTCAAAAAATAAACAAGCATTATATTACATATCAGCTCTGTTTCATACTACAGGACAAGATAAACATGAATGTATTCATTCAAAAATAATGTCCTTAGCACATTGATCCGCTACAATGCGGGATCCCTCCAGGACATCATGAAAATATCGCTCGGGCGTGCGGTGCTCCTTGCCCTCGGGCAGTCCCTCGGTCGCGAGCTTGACGACATTCATCTTCGCCCACTGCACCTTGACACGGGCGAAGACTATCCGCGCACCTTCGATACAGACCGACCGCTTGATGGCGTCAAGCCGGGGGCACGCATTGACCAGCCGCTTCATGAGCCCGAAGTAGCTGCTGGGTATGGCTTCGGCAGGCCACAGCCGGATTGTTAAGTCCTTCATGGCCAGTTCGGCCACCCTATGCAGTTCAACCAGCTGTTTTAGCTGATCGCTAAAGGGCACCGGATGTTCTGGCGCAAGGTATTGCGACTAGAACAGCTTCTTCGTTGAGCTCCCCTCTTCGGTTCGGAAGAATTCCGCAGCGTCAGAAAGACTGTGCGGCAGATCCGCAAACGCCCCTAGAGAACTCCAAATCCGGGTTAGCAAGAGATACCTCTTCTTCACATACTTGCTTTGCATAATAAAAGCCTTACCCGTCGCGATTTTCTTGGCCTCTTGGATTTCTTGGAGGGCGCCCTGGGCTTCAACCCGGGCCTCCTATGCGCTTTGGTGGGCCTTTGCAAGCTCGGACTCTTGATCCACAATCTTGCGCTCCAAGGACTCGTATTTCTTTACGGTGTCCTGGAGTTCTTGCTGGATCTCCTCGACCCTAGCCTCGTGCTTTTCGCGGACGGATTGTTCTTCTGCCGCTCTCTCCTGGGCTTTTGCCAGCGCGGCCTTGAGGGTCTCCACCTCGGTCGCAGCTCCTACGACATATCATGATACTGTGATGAACATGAAACAATTCATATCTTTCTAGATTTGAATAGGCCATTGCATACCTTGCTTGTCCTCTAGCTGGTTTTTTACACGGCTGAGCTCTTCCTCGGTCCGCTCCAGACTCTGCTTCAGTCCGGAGACTTCGGTAGTGTGGGAGGTTGCAGCCAGCAACGACGCTTGCTTATTCACATAGACATGTATGGTTAGTGTCTTGCAAAAATTATTTGATCCTCTGTCCGGTTTTTCCGAACACTGGACAGAGTCTCAGGGGCTACTGTCTATACCGTGACATTCTTTTCACATAATTGCGTTGCTTACCTCAAAGCCTGTTAGAAGGCTTGTGCAGGCTTCGGTCAGTCCGCTCTTCACGGACTGAATCTTCTCAATCACTGTACCCATGAGGGTACGGTGTTCCTCAACAATAGAAGCACTTCGCAGCGCTTCCAGTAGAGTATCCGGTGCCTCTGGTTGGACAGAGGTCACCGGCGGAATGGGCACACCTCCTTCTTTCAAAGGAGGCTGCTTGCCGGATTCCGGAGCCGTATAGGTCTCCGGGACCGTATTCGGCAGGGGGCCGAATTGGATATGGACCCCATCGCCAGTCTCCATGGGGATTTGCCCCCCCATGTGTCTGGCGGCCGAGGTTTCACCCTCTGGCGCCGCCCTGACGGCCTCCTGCGTCTCTCCCTGGCCTGGGATCCTTCGGGACAACACCTCAGTGTCATCCATGGCCCTGGGAGAGGAGTCCGCCGGAAGGGACCCGCTGTCCATCACCTTCGGATCCAGCGAATTCCCCGAAGATGAGGATCGCTCGAGGTCGGAACGAGCCGGACTGTAAGTGCATGATTCAACATGTTAAAACTACGAAGTAAAGAGGCTGATATATGAATGCGTCAGGGTCTTTGAGTACTCACGATTCGGCCAGGGGCTTATCTCTGGGGCGCCGTTCTGGGCTGCTATCGATGTCCCACGCGGAGTTATCCGCGAGCGAGACCTTCCCCTTCTTGGACGCCTCTGCCTCCAGATTTGTGGAGGCCGCCCTCTTCTTCCTTCCCCCCTCAGGGGGAGAGTTGCTTTCCTCCTCCTCGTCATCCTTGGCGGTGGAGGAGTGAGTCTCGGCGTCTTCAGACGTCACGTCCGAAGCGCCCTTGCGGCGGAGACCACTTCTGGTCTCCTTGGCCTTTTTCTTGGCCTTCTTCTCCGGCGCCTGGTAGGGCACCGGAACCAGCATCTTCGTCAGAAGCGGGATGTATGGTTCCTCGGGCAGCAGAGCCGGACACTGAATCCGCTCCGCCTTCTTTGTCTAGCCCTGAAAAAATAAATAGGGAGGCTTAGGCACCTTCCCTGAAAAAGCAAGTAAAGGATACACCTTAGAATGCGAAAGACTTACCGGACTGGTGGGATGGGCCAGGTCGTGCCCACGGTCCTCGGTCGTCTTCGGCCACGTCTCGTTGGCCTTGAAGAGCACCTTCCAGATATCTTCGTGCGTAGTTCCGAAGAACCGTTGCAAGGTCTGGTGCTCGGCCGGATCGAACTCCCATAGATGGCAAGCCCGGCTCTGGCATGGAAGGATCCGGCGAACTAGCATCACCTGGATCACGTTGACGAGTTTGATGTTCTTGTCCACCATGCTCTGGATGCGCGTCTGCAGCGCTGTCAGCTCGTCCGACGAAGCCCAATTCAGGCCCTTCTCTAGCCAGGAGGTGATCCGCATTGGGGCACCAGACTTGAATTCGGGAGCCGCGGCCCAGGTGGCGTCGCGGGGCTCTGTGATATAGAACCAAAGTTGCTGCCACCCTTTGACGGTCTCCACAAAGGTACCTTTGGGCCATGTGACGTTGGGCATCTTGCTCACCATGGCGGCTCCGCACTCTGCGTGTTGACCATCCATGATAACCCACAAGTATAGGGGATCGCAACAATTTTCGAGGGTAGAGTATTCAACCCAAATTCATTGATTCGACACAAGGGGAGCCAAAGAATATTCTCAAGTATTAGCAGTTGAGTTGTCAATTCAACCATACCTGGATAACTTAATATCTGCAGCAAAATATTTATTAGCAAAGTAGTATGGAAGTAGTGGTAACGGTAGCAAAAGTAATATTTTTGGGTTTTGTAGTGATTGTAACAGTAGCAACGGAAAAGTAAATAAGCAAAGAACAATATGTGAAAAGCTCGTAGGCATTGGATCGGTGATGGAGAATTATGCCGGATGCGGTTCATCATGTAACAATCATAACATAGGATGACACAGAACTAGCTCCAATTCATCAATGTAATGTAGGCATGTATTCCGAATATAGTCATACGTGCTTATGGAAAAGAACTTGCATGACATCTTTTGTCCTACCCTCCCGTGGCAGCGGGGTCCTAATGGAAACTAAGGGATATTAAGGCCTCCTTTTAATAGAGTACCGGACCAAAGCATTAACACATAATGAATACATGAACTCCTCAAACTACGATCATCACCGGGAGTGGTCCCGATTATTGTCACTTCGGGGTTGCCGGATCATAACACATAGTAGGTGACTATAGACTTGCAAGATAGGATCAAGAACTCACATATATTCATGAAAACATAATAGGTTCATATCTGAAATCATGGCACTCGGGCCCTAGTGACAAGCATTAAGCGTAGCAAAGTCATAGCAAAATCAATCTCAGAACATAGTGGATACTAGGGATCAAACCCTAACAAATCTAACTCGATTACATGATAAATATCATCCAACCCATCACCGTCCAGCAAGCCTACGATGGAATTACTCACGCACGGCGGTGAGCATCATGAAATTGGTGATGGAGGATGGTTGATGATGACGATGGCGACTGATTCCCCTCTCCGGAGCCCCGAACGGACTCCAGATCAGCCCTCCCAAGAGAGTTTAGGGCTTGGCGGCGGCTTCGTATCGTAAAACGTGATGAATCTTTCTCTCTGATTTTTTTCTCCCCGAACACGAATATATGGAGTTGGAGTTGAGGTCGGTGGAGCTCCAGGGGGCCCACGAGGCAGGGGGGCGCGCCCAGGGGGGCAGGCGCGCCCCCCACCCTCGTGGCAAGGGTGTGGCCCCCCGGCCTTGATTCTTTCGCCAATATTTTTATTATTTCCAAAAATAATCTCCGTGGAGTTTCAGGTCATTCCGAGAACTTTTGTTTCTGCACATAAATAACACCATGGCAATTCTGCTGAAAACAACGTCAGTCCGGGTTAGTTCCATTCAAATCATGCAAGTTAGAGTCCAAAACAAGGGCAAAAGTGTTTGGAAAAGTAGATACGACGGAGACGTATCAATCCACCACCTTCGGCTTCACATTGAAAATCTTGAGCCACAGTCCAAAGTGGGGTGGGATGCGAAGGAAGGCCTCGCACACGACAATAAATGCCGAGATGTTGAGGAAAGAATTTGGGGCTAGATCATGGAAATCTAGCCCATAGTAGAACATGAGTCCGCGGACGAAAGGATGGAGAGGAAACCCTAGCCCGCGGACGAAGTGGGGGATGAACACCACCCTCTCATGGGGCTTCGGGGTGGGGATGATCTGTCCCTTGGCCGGAAGCCGGTGGGCGATTTCCTTGGCCAAATACCCCGCCTCTCGGAGCTTCGTGATGTCCTTCTCCTTGACGGAGGAGGCCATCCACTTGCCTTGCGCTCCAGATCCGGACATGGTCGGAGTGCTTTTTTGAGGCGGAAAAGATGAAAACTTGGGTGCTGGAGCTCGAGAATGGGAGGGGCAAAGAGAGAGAAGGCGTGGGTGAAAGAAAGGAATCCTTATCTCCTTATAAAGGCAGTGAATATCAAGCGCCTCCCCACTCACCTTAAAACTCGCCTATTCCCAAGGGCCGTGCAGATGGCACGGTTGGATTACCCACACCCGTATTGATGAGAATCCCGTAATAAAGGGACACGATCTCTGCTGCGACAAGACGTGCCAATGGAAACCGCATCATGAAGTGTGGAGCGGCAGGCTAGAAAACGGTTCGAAATAATGACCGGGTGGTGACATGATGTCACACTACAAAAAGTTGTCAGTAGATTGGACTCGTGAAATATTGCACTCTCTGCAGTTGTGTGTGGTATTTGTTTTGCAGTTCCGGACACGTTTCCTGTGTTCGAAGGCTGCTTTGGAGTATTCGGAGGAGGAACCCACCTTGCAATGCCGAAGACAATTTGCGCGCCGGACACGTCGTCATTGAAGCCTGGTTCAGGGGCTACTGAGGGAGTCCTGGATTAAGGGGTCCTCGGGCGTCCGGACTATGTAACGTGGGCCGGACTGATGGGCCGTGAAGATACAAGACAGAAGACTCTCTCCCGTGTCCGGATGGGACTCTCCTTGGCGTGGATGGCAAGCCTGGCGTTGGGCTATGAAGATTCTTTTCTCTGTAACCGACTTTGTACAACCCTAGTCCCCTCCGGTGTCTATATAAACCGGAGGGTTTAGTCCATAGAGGCAATCACGATCATACAGGCTAGACTTCTAGGGTTTAGCCATTACAATCTCGCGGTAGATCAACTCTTGTAATCCTCATATTCATCAAGATCAATCAAGCAGGAAGTAGGGTATTATCTCCATAGAGAGGGCCCGAACCTGGGTAAACATCGTGTCCCCCATCTCCTGTTACCATCGACCTTAGACACACAGTTCGGGACCCCCTACCCGAGATCCGCCGGTTTTGACACCGACACCCGTTGCAGGAGGAACGCCAGATGTTATGAACGTCTGGCAGAGCAAATCTGATGACTACTCGATAGTTCAGTGTGCCATGCTTTACGGCTTAGAACCGGGACTTCAACGATGTTTTCAACGTCATGGAGCATATGAGATGTTCTAGGAGTTGAAGTTAATATTTCAAGCAAATGCCCGGATTGAGAGATATGAAGTCTCCAATAAGTTCTACAGTTGCAAGATGGAGGAGAATAGTTCTGTAAGTGAGCATATACTCAAAATGTCTGGGTATAACAATCACTTGATTCAACTGGGAGTTAATCTTCCTGATAATAGTGTCATTGACAGAATTCTTCAATCACTGCCACCAAGCTACAAGAGCTTCGTGATGAACTATAATATGCAAGGGATGGATAAGACAATTCCCGAGCTCTTCGCAATGCTAAAGGCTGCGGAGGTAGAAATCAAGAAGGAACATCAAGTGTTGATGGTCAACAAGACCACCAGTTTCAAGAAAAAGGGTAAAGGGAAGAAGGGGAACTTCAAGAAGAACGGCAAGCAAGTTGCTGCTCAAGTGAAGAAGCCCAAGTCTGGACCTAAGCCTGAGACTGAGTGCTTCTACTACAAAGGGACTGGTCACGGGAAGCGGAACTGCCCCAAGTATTTGGCGGATAATAAGGATGGAAACGTGAACAAAGGTGTATGTGATATACATGTTATTGATGTGTACCTTACTACTGCTCGCAGTAGCACCTGGGTATTTGATACTGGTTCTGTTGCTAATATTTGCAACTCGAAACAGGGACTACGGATTAAGCGAAGATTGGCTAAGGACGAGGTGACATTGCGCGTGGGAAATGGTTCCAAAGTCAATGTGATCGCAGTCGGCACACTACCTCTACATCTACCTTCGGGATTAGTTTTAGACCTGAATAATTGTTATTTGGTGCCAGCGTTAAGCATGAACATTATATCTGGATCTTGTTTGATGCGAGACGGTTATTCATTTAAATCAAAGAATAATGGTTGTTCTATTATATGAGTAATATCTTTTGTGGTCATGCATCCTTGAAGAATGGTCTATTTTTGTTGAATCTCGATAGTAGTGACACACATATTCATAATTGAAGCCAAAAGATGCAGAGTAGATATGACAGTGCAACTTATTTGGTGGCACTGCCGTTTGGGTCATATTGGTGTAAAGCGCATGAAGAAACTCCATTCTGATGGACTTTTGGAATCACTTGATTATGAATCACTTGGTACTTGCGAACCATGCCTCATGGGTAAGATGACTAAAACTCCGTTCTCCGGAACAATGGAGCGAGCAACAGATTTGTTGGAAATCATACATACTGATGTATGATACGTCCATTTTGCATCATGCTTTTATATCGATATTTATTGCATTATGGGCTGTTATTACACATTATGGCACAATACTTATGCCTATTCTCTCTTATTTTATAAGGTTTACATGAAGAGGGGGAATGCCGGCAGCTGGAATTCTGGGCTGGAAAAGGAGCAAATATTAGAGACCTATTCTGCACAACTCCAAAAGTCCTGAAACTCCGCAGAGGTCATTTTTGGAATTAATAAAAAATACTGGCGAAAGAAAGTACCAGAGGGGGCCCACACCCTGGCCACGAGGGTGGGGGCGCGCCCCCTGCCTCGTGGGCCCCCTGGCAGGCCTCCGGTGCCCATCTTCTGCTATATGAAGTCTTTCGTCCGAGAAAAAATCATAAGCAAGCTTTCGGGAAGAAACTCCGCCGCCACGAGGCGGAACCCTTGGCGGAACCAATTAGGGCTCCGACAGAGCTATTCTGCCGGGGAAACTTCCCTCCGGGAGGGGGAAATCATCGCCATCGTCATCACCAACGATCCTCTCATCGGGAGGGGGTCAATCTCCATCAACATCTTCACCAGCACCATCTCCTCTAAAACCCTAGTTCATCTCTTGTATCCAATCTTTGTCCCAAACCTCAGATTGGTACCTGTGGGTTGCTAGTAGTGTTGATTACTCCTTGTAGTTGATGCTAGTTGGTTTATTTGGTGGAAGATCATATGTTCAGATCCATCATGCATATCAATACCCCTCTGATTATGAACAGGAATATGATTTGTGAGTAGTTACGTCTGTTCCTGAGGACATGGGAGAAGTCTTGCTATAAGTAGTCATGTGAATTTGGTATTCGTTCGATATTTTGATGAGATGTATGTTGTCTCTCCTCTAGTGGTGTTATGTGAACGTCGACTACATGACACTTCACCATTGTTTGGGCCTAGAGGAAGGCATTGGGAAGTAATAAGTAGATGATGGGTTGCTAGAGTGACAGAAGCTTAAACCCTAGTTTATGCGTTGCTTCGTAAGGGGCTCATTTGGATCCATATGTTTCATGCTATGGTTAGGTTTACCTTAATACTTCTTTTGTAGTTGCGGATGCTTGCAATAGGGGTTAATCATAAGTGGGATGCTTGCCCAAGAAAGGGCAGTACCCAAGCACCGGTCCACCCACATACCAAATTATCAAAGTAACGAACGCGAATTATATGAGCGTGATGAAAACTAGCTTGACGATAATTCCCATGTGTCCTCGAGAGCGTTTTCCTTCATATAAGAGTTTGTCCAGGCTTGTCCTTTGCTACAAAAAGGATTGGGCCATCTTGCTGCACTTTATTTACTTTCATTACTTGTTACTCATTACAAATTACCTTATCACAAAACTATCTGTTACCGATAATTTCAGTGCTTGCAGAGAATACCTTGCTGAAAACCGCTTATCATTTCCTTCTGCTCCTCGTTGGGTTCGACACTCTTACTTATCGAAAGGACTACGATAGATCTGTTGGAAATATGCCCTAGAGGCAATAATAAATGGTTATTATTATATTTCTTTGTTCATGATAATTGTCTATTGTTCATGCTATAATTGTGTTATCCGGAAATCGTAATACATGTGTGAATACATAGACCACAACGTGTCCCTAGTAAGCCTCTAGTTGACTAGCTCGTTGATCAACAGATAGTCATGGTTTCCTAACTATGGACATTGGATGTCGTTGATAACGGGATCACATCATTAGGAGAATGATGTGATGGACAAGACCCAATCCTAAGCATAGCATAAAAGATCGTGTAGTTTCGTTTGCTAGAGCTTTTCCAATGTCAAGTATCTTTTCCTTAGACCATGAGATCGTGCAACTCCCGGATACCGTAGGAGTTCTTTGGGTGTGCCAAACGTCACAACGTAACTGGGTGACTATAAAGGTGCACTACGGGTATCTCCGAAAGTGTCTGTTGGGTTGGCACGGATCGAGACTGGGATTTGTCACTCCGTGTGATGGAGAGGTATCTCTGGGCCCACTCGGTAATGCATCATCATAATGAGCTCAATGTGACTAAGGCGTTAGTCACGGGATCATGCATTGCGGTACGAGTAAAGAGACTTGCCGGTAACGAGATTGAACAAGGTATTGGGATATCGACGATCGAATCTCGGGCAAGTAACATACCGATTGACAAAGGGAATTGTATACGAGATTGATTGAATCCTCGACATCATGGTTCATCCGATGAGATCATCGTGGAACATGTGGGAGCCAACATGGGTATCCAGATCCCGCTGTTGGTTATTGACCGGAGAGGCGTCTCGGTCATGTCTGCATGTCTCCCGAACCCGTAGGGTCTACACACTTAAGGTTCGGTGACGCTAGGGTTGTAGAGATATGAGTATGCGGAAACCCGAAATTTGTTCGGAGTCCCGGATGAGATCCCGGACGTCACGAGGAGTTCCGGAATGGTCCGGAGGTGAAGAATTATATATAGGAAGTCAAGTTTCGGCCACCGGGAATGTTTCGGGGGTTATCGGTATTGTACCGGGACCACCGGAAGGGTCCCGGGGGTCCATCGGGTGGGGCCACTTATCCCGGAGGGCCCCATGGGCTGAATTGGGAGGGCAACCAGCCCTTAGTGGGCTGGGGCGCCACCCATGGGCCTTCCCCCTGCGCCTAGGGTTGGAAACCCTAGGGTGGGGGGGGGGGCGCCCCACTTGCCTTGGGGGGCAAGTCTCCCCCCTTGGCCGCTGCCCCCTCCCTTGATGGGATCTTGGCCGGCGCCCCCCCTCCCAGGGGGCCTATATAAAGGGGGGGAGGGAGGGCAGCAACACAACAGCCTTGGGCGCCTCCCTCCTCCCCTACTACACCTCTCCCTCTCGCAGAAGCTCGGCGAAGCCCTGCCGAGACCCGCTACATCCACCACCACGCCGTCGTGCTGCTGGATCTCCATCAACCTCTCCTTCCCCCTTGCTGGATCAAGAAGGAGGAGACGTCGCTGCACCGTACGTGTGTTGAACGCGGAGGTGCCGTCCGTTCGGCACTCGGTCATCGGTGATTTGAATCACGGCGAGTACGACTCCGTCATCCACGTTCATTGGAACGCTTCCGCTCGCGATCTACAAGGGTATGTAGATGCACTCCTTTCCCCTCATTGCTAGTATACTCCATAGATGGATCTTGGTGAGCGTAGGAAAATTTTAAAATTATGCTACGATTCCCAACAAGATCCACTATACTTGTGGGTCATCAATGTATGTGGTCCGATGAATATTGAGGCTCGCGGCGGGTATCGTTATTTTCTCACCTTCACAGATGATTTGAGCAGATATGGGTATATCTACTTGATGAAACATAAGTCTGAAACAGAAAAGTTCAAAGAATTTCAGAGTGAAGTGGAAAATCATCGTAACAAGAAAATAAAGTTTCTACGATCTGATCGTGGAGAAGAATATTTGAGTTACGAGTTTGGTCTTCATTTGAAACAATGCAGAATAGTTTCGCAACTCACGCCACCCGGAACACCACAACGTAATGGTGTGTCGGAACGTCGTAATCGTACTTTACTAGATATGGTGCGATCTATGATGTCTCTTACTGATTTACCCCTATCATTTTGGGGTTATGCTTTAGAGACGGCTACATTCACGTTAAATAGGGCACCATCTAAATCCGTTGAGACAACACCTTATGAACTGTGGTTTGGCAAGAAGCCCAAGTTGTCGTTTCTTAAAGTTTGGGGCTGCGATGCTTATGTGAACAAGCTTCAACCTGATAAGCTCGAACCCAAATCGGAGAAATGTGTCTTCATAGGATACCCAAAGGAGGCTGTTGGGTACACCTTCTATCACAGATCCGAAGGCAAGACATTCGTTGCTAAGAATGGATCCTTTCCAGAGAAGGATTTTCTCTCAAAAGAAGTGAGTGGGAGGAAAGTAGAACTTGATGAGGTAAATGTACCTGCTCCCTTATTGGAAAGTAGTTCATCACAGAAATCTGTTCCTGTGACTCCTACACCAATTAGTGAGGAAGCTAATGATGATGATCATGTAACTTCAGATCAAGTTACTACCAAACCTCGCAGGTCAACCAGAGTAAGATCCGCACCATAGTGGTACGGTAATCATGTTCTGGAGGTCATGTTACTTGACCATGACGAACCTACGAACTATGAGGAAGCGATGATGAGCCCAGATTCCGCGAAATGGCTTGAGGCCATGAAATCTGAGACGGGATCCATGTATGAGAACAAAGTGTGGACTTTGGTTGACTTTTGCAATGATCGGCAAGCCATCGAGAATAAATGGATCTTCAAGAAGAAGACTGACGCTGACGGTAATGTTACTGTCTACAAAGCTCGACTTGTTGTGAAAGGTTTTCGACAAGTTCAAGGAGTTGACTATGATGAGACCTTCTCACCCGTAGCGATGCTTAAGTCCGTCCGAATCATGTTAGCAATTGCTGCATTTTATGATTATGAAATTTGGCAAATGGATGTAAAGACTGCATTCTTGAATGGATTTCTGGAAGAAGAGTTGTATATGATGCAACCTGAAGGTTTTATCGATCCAAAGGATACTAACAAAGTGTGCAAGCTCCAATGATCAATTTATGGACTGGTGCAAGCATCTTGGAGTTGGAATAAACGTTTAGATAGTGTGATCAAAGCATATGGTTTTATCCAGACTTTTGGAGAAGCCTGTATTTACAAGAAAGTGAGTGGGAGCTCTGTAGCATTTCTAATATTATATGTGGATGACATATTGTTGATTGGAAATGATATAGAATTTCTAGATAGCATAAAAGGATACTTGAACAAGAGTTCTTCAATGAAAGACCTCGGTGAAGCTGCTTATATATTGGGCATCAAGATCTATAGAGATAGATCAAGACACTTAATTGGACTTTCACAAAGCACATACCTTGATAAAGTTTTGAAAACGTTCAAAATGGATCAAGCAAAGAAAGGGTTCTTTCCCGTGTTACAAGGTGTGAAGTTGAGTTAGACTCAATGCCCGACCACTGCAGAAGATAGAGAGAAAATGAAAGGTGTTCCCTATGCTTCAGCCATAGGCTCTATCATGTATGCAATGCTGTGTACCAGACCTGGTGTGCCTTGCTATCAGTTTAGCAGGGAGGTACCAAAGTAATCCAGGAGTGGATCACTGGACAGCGGTCAAGAACATCCTGAAATACCTGAAAAGGACTAAGGATATGTTTCTCGTTGATGGAGGTGACAAAGAGCTCGTCGTAAATGGTTACGTCGATGCAAGCTTTGACATTGATCCGGATGACTCTAAGTCACAAATCGGATACGTGTTTATATTGAACGGTGGAGCTGCCAGTTGGTGCAGTTCTAAGCAAAGCGTCGTGGCGGGATCTACGTATGAAGCGGAGTACATAGCTGCTTCGGAAGCAGCAAATGAAGGAGTCTGGATGAAGGAGTTCATATCCGATCTAGGTGTCATACCTAGTGCATCGGGTCCAATGAAAATCTTTTGTGACAATACTGGTGCAATTGCCTTGGCAAAGGAATCCAGATTTCACAAGAGAACCAAGCACATCAAGAGACGCTTCAATTCCATCCGCGATCAAGTCAAAGAGGGAGACATAGAGATTTGCAAGATACGTACGGATCTGAATGTTGCAGACCCGTTGACTAAGCCTCTCTCACGAGAAAAACATGATCAGCACTAAGACTCCATGGGTGTTAGAATCATTACTGTGTAATCTAGATTATTGACTCTAGTGCAAGTGGGAGACTGAAGGAAATATGCCCTAGAGGCAATAATAAAGTTATTATTTATATTTCCTTATATCATGATAAATGTTTATTATTCATGCTAGAATTGTATTAACTGGAACTTAGTACATGTGTGAATACATAGACAAACAGAGTGTCACTAGTATGCCTCTACTTGACTAGCTCGTTGAATCAAAGATGGTTAATTTTCCTAGCCATAGACATGAGTTGTCATTTGATTAACGGGATCACATCATTAGAGAATGATGTGATTGACTTGACCCATTCCGTTAGCTTAGCACTTGATCGTTTAGTATGTATTGCTATTGCTTTCTTCATGACTTATACATGTTCCTACGACTATGAGATTATGCAACTCCCGAATACCGGAGGAACACTTTGTGTGCTACCAAACGTCACAACGTAACTGGGTGATTATAAAGGTGCTCTACAGGTGTCTCCGATGGTACTTGTTGAGTTGGCATACATCAAGATTAGGATTTTTCACTCCGATTGTCGGAGAGGTATCTCTGGGCCATCTCGGTAATGCACATCACTATAAGCCTTGCAAGCAATGTGACTAATGAGTTAGTTGCGGGATGATGCATTACGGAACGAGTAAAGAGACTTGCCGGTAACGAGATTGAACTAGGTATTGAGATACCGACGATCGAATCTCGGGCAAGTAACATACCGATGACAAAGGGAACAATGTATGTTGTTATGCGGTTTAAACGATAAAGATCTTCGTAGAATATGTAGGAACCAATATGAGCATCCAGGTTCCGCTATTGGTTATTGACCGGAGATGAGTCTCGGTCATGTCTACATAGTTCTCGAACCCGTAGGGTCTGCACGCTTAACGTTCGGTGACGATCGGTATTATGAGTTTATGTGTTTTGATGTACCGAAGGTAGTTCGGAGTCCCGGATATGATCACGGACATGCCGAGAAGTCTCGAAATGGTCGAGAAGTAAAGATCGATATATTGGAAGCCTATGTTTGGACATCGGAATGGTCCCGGATGAGTTCGGGCATTTACCGGAGTACCGGGAGGTTACCGGAACCCCCTGGGGAGTATATGGGCCTTATTGGGCCTTAGTGGAATAGAGGAGAAGAAGGGAAAAGTTGGAGGGCGCGCCCCCTTAGCCCAATCCGAATTGGGTGGGCGGCCGCCCCCCCTTCCTCCCCTCTCTCCTCCCCTTCCTTCTCTCCTACTCCTACTACTTGGAAGGGGGGAATCCTACTCCCGGCGGGAGTAGGACTCCTCAGGGAGCGCCATAGTAGAGGGCCGGCCCTCCCCCTCCTCCACGCCTTTATATACGGGGGAGGGGGGCACCCCATAGACACACAAGTTGATGATTGATCTCTTAGCCGTGTGCGGTGCCCCCCTCCACCATAATCCACCTCGGTCATATCATTGCAGTGCTTAGGCGAAGCCCTGCGCTGGTAGCTTCATCATACCATCATCACGCCGTCGTGCTGACGAAGCTCTCCCTCGACACTCTGCTGGATCGTGAGTTCGTGGGACGTCACCGAGCCGAACGTGTGCAGATTGCGGAGGTGTCGTACTTTAGGTACTAGGATCGGTCGATCGTGAAGACGTACGACTACATCAACCGCGTTGTCATAACGCTTCCGCTTACGGTCTACGAGGGTACGTGGACAACACTCTCCCCTCCCGTTGCTATGCATCACCATGATCTTGCGTGTGCGTTGGAATTTTTTTGAAATTACTACGTTCCCCAACAGCTCCATCTTTGCCATAGCCATGGAGGCACCATCGTCGCTTTGGGTTTTGTGAACGAAGACCAGGTCCGCCGCACGCGGCAGGGCACATAACGTTGTGGCATGTCGGCCGGGGGCCTGGACACTGATCCGGAACTTTCATCGACACTGTCGAGGAAGACCACTAGATCCACAATCCACAAACTCCTCTCTTTCCAGACCGACCATCATGTTCCGCACACTATAGCGACCACCAAAGGTAGTAACCACCAGCCACCTCCTGAACAAGGACACCCTGCTCCTCTATGACGTTGGAAGGAGCGTCACATCGACGAGGACGAAGTAGGTGGGCACAAACTTCCGGTGGAGACGTCGCCGCCACTGTCTTGCCGACGTCAACCAGGTAACCTAAACCACGACGAGTAGACATGACATACAGCTACGCGACGCCCCCCTTAAAGACATCACCAGTGTGGGAATGGAGCCGATGCAGATTTATTCTCGGGGCGCCGCTCCCACCATCCCAACGGCGCCGCAGAACACACTACCCCAAGACTATTTACAAGCCAGAAGAGAACCGGGATCCCTCTCCCGTCGCCGGAGAGGAGAGGAATTCACGGCCTTGCTGGCGCCTGTGGGGAAACCGCCTCTCCTAACCATTTGTTCGTGGGTAGAGAAGTGATGCGGGGAGAGAAAACAGAATCGTTGTTACACAAGGGCACAATTGCCGCGTGCCACAAACATTCCCTAACCCGATCCAGTGATCAGTAAGGAATATTATAGTTGTCAGTTTGATAATACTACGAACCAATAGTTACTCCTACTTGAGAGTGCTGTTTTGGCTCATGAAGAGGATGGCACCACAATAATTATACTTTTCAAACCAGTGGTTCAAGCTCCAACTCTGCTGCTGATCTGGTCACAGAGCAACACAGTGCGTATAACGTCTACAATGTCAATTTAATTCATATGCAAACTTTCAATGAAACAATGGGACTCCTGTAGTTGTACATGAGAGAACATCCATATAATACGAACCACAAAACACCGTCGTCGATTTCAGTATATAGTTGATTCAAATAATTTGCTTGGAAAGACTATTCACCTTCCAAAGATCGTGCATATTGCTTGCCTTGTTTCTTCTTTTCAAGAAAGCCAATTAAGAAGCATGGCTCAGATATATTCACTATCATGGGCTTTGATAGGTGAAAGGTGTATAATGGAAAAGAGTGTGCTATTTTTGGTAACTCATATGGGTTGACATAATAGTTCAGCCCATAAATTTTCAGTTCAGTGTTTTGAGCATTTGAGAAACGAAATGACTCGTATCGAAAAGTACCATGCATATAGCTTTGTGGTTGTCCTAAATCATAACGACGTGCCATGGTAAGTTGTATGCTTACCATGGGTGATGTGCTTGCGCCGGGGTGGTAAGAATACATCATAATACCAAGTTTAACAAAGTTCAACAAAATGTTTTCCAAGATTCTTTTTTCTTCTTCTAAAACATACGTTGAATAAACGGAAAAACATACATATATATAACGCTTGCCGGTGATGTGCTCGATCATGTCCTCGCAATTAGAGGCAGAAGCTACGTGATTTACCAGAACAGAAGTAAATACAGAGTAGCTGTGTGGCTGTCCTAAATAAAAATGCATACAATCATATGGCTTTGTGCATGGTTGTCCTAGATCATAATGACGCGGCCATATGTAAACCGTGTGCATGCTTAAATGCAGGGATTTTACACATCACAATGCTGTAGTTTCTGTAAGATATACCGTAGTACTATTACATCATACCAAGTTTAACAAAATGTTGTCCAAGATTCTTCTCCTTTTTTGACAAACATATGTCTAATGCAATAAAATCATGTAACAACTGTAAGAACATAGCTAGTATGTTACTCTACCGCATTCTGTACTGGCGCACCGACGGTGTTTTTCTCGACAGAAGAACGCTATTCCTGCGTCAATACAGGATTGGCCAGTTCATCTTATGCGGGTAGTACCCATGGCTTGTCAACACCGCAGCATCACAACTGTCGGCACCATAATACTCCGGATATGGACAAGGTCTCTTTGCATCCCGTCTGGCCTTTGGCGGCCCGTTTGGGGAGTCGACATGGCCCCGCTTAAGGCCAACATACTTGCAACCAAGCCGAGTTCCATGCAGTTCGCATATGGCGCTCTCGGCGCACAACCTGTCAATGAATTTTACTACAGCGGATCCCTCATCTTCAAGCATATGCATATCATGAAGTTCTCCGAACCGAGCAAGGGTTTGCCTCAGCTCGCCTTCAGTTACACATGGATCCAAACCACGTACGAGGACTGTTGTGTATGCAGTAGAATTTTTCACTTGTTTTTCTCTGCAAAACAGCTTCGCCATGATCTGCTGCCATGTCCAGATGTCTGGAAAATGAGGAGGGACGACATGCTATGCTGAAACCGAATGTTCTTCTCGCAGAAAACGAGGCCATGCCTTCCAAGGTCTTGCTCGTCATGTTGATCGCAATGATCCAGACTTGGGTAGTTGCCGGGGCTAGATTTCTGGAAAATAATTCACGGGAAGAGTGATCCCTTTGTTCGGACCTACGTGGTCCTGCAACCTTATGAACATTGTCTTTCTCCTTAAGAACAAAGAGGTGAGGCAAATATTTTGCCTTCATTTCAAAGAAGAAAGAAAAGACATAAAAACATCGTTTTACATAAAACGTGAATACTGCACTATACATGGTACAAAGTTTAACAAAATGTTGTCCAAGATTCTTCTCCTTTTTTGACAAACATATGTCTAATGCAATAAAATCATATAAGAACTGTAAGCACATAGCTAGTACTCCCTCTTTTCCAAAGTAAGTGTCGTGATTTTAGCTCAAAGGTTAAATTTGAACTAAACACGACACTTATTTTAGAATGGCGACCTCATTCTGTAATGGGAAAGTAGTGGCTGCACCCATCTTCGGTGCACTCACGCAAGAAAACATAGCAAAACACTTCAAAAAATTCTGAAACTTTGTGGTAATGATCATCAACAAATGTTATGGGCACTTGCGAAGTTTGGTGATCAAATAATATTCAAGGAGTTCTGTACAAAAATGACAAAATTACAAAATCTGCTCAAACAGTGCACTCAAATTTTGACTAATTTTCAGTGATTTTATCTTTTTTGTACAAAGCTCCTCGAATGTTGTTTGACCACCAAACTTTGCAAGCGCCCATAACATTTGTTGATGATCGTTCCCATAAAATTTTGAATTTTAAAAAAATGTTTTGCTATGTTTTCTTACGTGGGTGCACCGAGCTGGGGTGTAGAAAGACCACACTCTCCTGTACTGGCATACCGACAGAAGAACACTGCCCCTGCATCAATACAGCATTGACATCTTCAGCTTATGCGGGTGGTACCCATGGCTTGTCAACACCGCAGCGTCACAACTGTCGGCACCATAATACTCCGGATACGGGCGAGGTCTCTTTGCATCCCGTCTGGCCTTTGGCGGCCCGTTTGAAGAGTCGACATGGTCCCGTTTAAGGCGAACATACCTGCAACCAAGCCGAGTTCCACTCAGTTCGCATATGGCGCCGAGAGCGCACAACCTGTCAATGAATTTTACTACCGCGGATCCCTCATCTTCAAGCATATGCAAATCATGAAGTTCTCCAAGCCCAGCAAGGATTTGCCTGAGGTCGTCCTCAGTAACACTTGGATCCAAACCACGTACAAGGACTGTTGTGTATGCAGTAGAATTTTCACTTGTTTTTTCTCTGCAAAACAGCTTCGCCATGATCTGCTGTCATGTCCAGATGTCGGGAAAATGAGCAGGGACGCCATGCTATGCTGAAACCGAATGTTCTTCTTGCAGAAAACGAGGCCATGCCTTCCAAGGTCTTGCTTGTCATGTTGATCGCAATGATCCAGGCGTTTTCGTCGTGGATGCCCACCTTGGACAGCAGGTAAACAACGACATCATTCCCATGCATGCTCAGGGTTGGGGCTGCTGTCATGTTAGTCAGTGTAAATTTTCCAGAGCGGCCGCCCCTCAGCTCAGGCATGTCGGAGTGCTTTGGGCTGTCGATTTTGATATCATCGACGTCGACCTCACAGTTTTTGGTCCAACCATCTGAAGAAAGCTTCCTGACCCATGCCACGGCCCTCCAACCATGGAGGCTGATGGTGTCCTTTCCGTCCCCGGTGCACGTGTTGTCGTGCACCAGGTCAGAATCAAACTGCACATCGTTGATGGCATATGGATCATGATTAATGCTACCACGAGTGATGCTAGTCCGTGTTTTGATCTCGACAAACTTGATCAAACCATCGACGTAGGCGACATCGCGATGTACCCAGGATGGGGATTTTTCGATATCCTCGTTATTGCCGGCCATTGGCCTGGGCAGCGGCATGAAGCGCGCAACGGGGTTCTCGTGGAGCACTGTGCAGAGCAGAATACCCTGCCGGAGATTGACCCAGCCTAGCGACCCTTCCTCCGGCAGGGCGATGACCTTGTCGATCTGTAGGTTGTAACAGCTATACATGGTCCTGGGTGACATTGTTGGCTCCAACTGCACAGACTTGGTGATCCACCTCCACTGCTTGGACGGAAAGATGTGAAGATTGTACCAGCCCGGGGTCAGCAGCTGCGGAGAGAGAACGGCGACGGCGAACCCTTCCCCGTCGGCCGTGCGCAGGAGGCCCACCTCCCGGGGATCGGAGGTGAAGGGGCCTGGGCTCGGGAGCCGGACGAGCGAGGGCCTATCCGGGATGGCCGTGTAGACGAAGAAGTTACGGCGGACCCCCTCGTCGCCCGCGTAGTCGACGGAGAGCACGGCGACGTACTCGTCCGAGCACACGAGGCGTGGCTCCGCGGCGAGGCCGTTCTTCTCGTCGAGGCCGCGGCAGTGGACGGTGAAGTGGGAGAGGGCCGGCGGAGCGGCGAACCAGAAGGAGACCTCGAGGATGAGGCCGTTGCTGGCGAAGGCCGTGGCGGTGGTCCCGTTCCTGCGGTCGGACATGTACGCCCTCGCGTCGAGGAGGACCCAGTCGCGGGCGACAGTGGCGTCGTGGTCCGGTAGGGACGGCGGATGGAAGGAGGAGGGGTCCATCGAGAGAAACACAGGACCCGATCGAGATCGATTTGCTAGCGCACGGGAGAGTGCCGGCGGCGATCTGCTTGGACCGGCAGGAAAACCTAGAAAAAGACGCGGGCGGTGTTGTTGTGCCACCTCCTCAGTTTTGGCTTACCAGTTCGTATTTAGGTCATATTTTGACCATGATTTTTACTAATAAATTGTAAGTTATATGTAGTAAAAATAATATTCTCGGAAACTATGTTTAAATACGAATCCAACGATGCACTAACATTTTGTTAGTTAAATCTATGGTTAAAATTTGATATCAAATATAAAAAGGATAAATAAACTAGGATAGATGTAGTATTTCCTAGATTTTGGTCCTTATACCGATTGTATAGTCTCTTGTCACATGTCTTCTTCTCCTCCTACCCCCTCCGTATGATAAACTAAAGAAAAAAGTGTATTTTTGGTCCCTCAAGTTCTCAAAAAAATATAGACTTGGTCCCTCAAGATTTTTTGGAATACATTTAGTCCTTCAATTCCCAAAATCGGATAAGTTTGGTCCAAAACCAGATTTTAAGCACGTTGACTAAGTTTGACCAAGTTTGACCGATGGAAGAGTAAAGTCATAAAATAGCAAAAAAATTAAAAAATCTGAAATTTTGTGGCAACCAAAATGCTTGGGTGCGCTAGTTGCGTCAAAATTTGTGTGGTGTTTCGATTTTCGAGGAGCGCATGGCAAAAAGAAAATAAATTTTGGCTCAAAAGAACCAATTTTTTTCTAGAGCTCTTCGGATGTTATTTGACCACAAAACTTTACACACACCTAGAGCACCCAAGCATGTTGGTTGTCATGAAATTTCAGATTTCTATTTGCTATATTTTTTAATGCACTGTTCACCGGTCAATCCTGGTCAACCAGGTCAAATCTTGGTCAACATGCTCAAAATCTGGTTTCGGACCAAACTTATCTGGTTTTGAGACTCGAAGGACCAAACGTATACCAGAAAATTTTGAGGGACCAAGTCTATATTTGGGGAACTTGAGGGACCAAAAACATACTTTTCTCTAAACTAAACGTACTTCGCCTTCCTTATTCATTTTTTATGAAAAAAAGTCGTATATATGAATTAATTCAAACAAACCTTCTTACAATCATCCAGTACAACATACGCCAACATAATTAACAAGAATTCATCGGACCTAGTACTAATGCTAAACTTGGCAAACTCATGTGCCACCCCATTGCAATCCGGTTTATCTTTGAAATATTAAAATTTTGGATTTGTTGGAGATACTCAGAGCCTCTTTCGTCAGATCAGCCGGAGGAGACCCGTCAAGCTTCTCATTTGCAAGGAAAGAATGTATGAAAGCACAACGAGTCTAAGAGACTGGTGAAGGATGATACCGATATAAAGTCCTGCGATGCAGACGCGGAGCTCAGCTTCATTCACAGGGGTACAACGGTGAATAAAATCCCACCAAAAAACGTTAATTTCTCCAGAAGAAATACGAGTTATAACCCTCACACCGGCAACATTAGTATGCTCCACAGAACTGACATCAACATTGATCTTGATATGGTTAGTAGGGGAAGGTTTCCACACCACTTGATCTTTTAACGGTGCAATAAGCTATAACACCTCTCACCTTCTCCTTACCTTTGTTGCTAGTGTCCAACTGACAGTGTCTCGTGATAGGACGTGAAAGTGGACCAATCATTGTCTACAAAATTTGTAGAGGCATTAATGGATTCATTCCCCCTTCCTAAAAATTAAATCGTTTCTCAAGTGCCATGCTCACTAGAAAAGAAACAAGATTTGCTCCCTCTACTGCAAGCTCAACTAAGCTAGCAAAATCAATAATCAATCTCGTCCCCAACACTTGAGGAACTCTTCATCCGGAATATACCATGAATCTCAAGGCCAATCGCAGAGCGCAAGCTTTAGAACAACTTACCAAAGCATGAAAAGTGTTTTCATCTTCTACACCACAAATAGAACACATAACCGAATGAGTCCGATGGTGCTTAACTATCATCTGGACCGCCAAACTATTGGTTGCAGTGCGCCATGCAAAATCATGATCTTCTGAGGAATATTAACCTTCCAAATTAAACCCCAAATCCTCTTTTCCCGCTCTAGTTCGTCGCTAGATTGGCTAACAGTATGCTGCCTATTCTTCAATTTAAGCGTAAAATTGTACACACTTTTAACACAAAATATACCTTCTCATGGTGCCGCGCAACAAAATCCCCGTCTCCAGAGGCTTGAATATGAATCTTTAGAATTTTCTCCGCAACATGTGGATAGAAAAAGATACTTAATCAATTTTTTTATCCCAACACTTATGCCCACTCATGAATAAATCGGATACTCACTTCAACCTGGTATTACGCCTTCTAGCTGGAATTTTAAGGCCATGTCCCCTGGGTATCGAATTATCCCTCCAAATATTAACACTAGATCGATCATAGACCCGCCAAATGATCCCCTTTTAATTAGTTTCAGACCATGCGTAATACCTTGCCAAGTCACTGAAGTAGCATTAATTAAACTCATTAAGAGATGCTAGAATGGTGGCCAACCAGCTACGCCATATGGCGCATGCTGGTTGGTCAAGGTGAGAAAATATTTTTTAGACTTTTTTAAATGGTAGGGAGACTGCTTTTGAGAGAAGGTTTTCTAGGTTTTTCTTTTTTCCTTTTATAAGATGGTTGTGATGTCTATGTGACGCGAGAGTATTTTTTAAATTTTTTAACATGATAATGAGATGTGCATAGCTTCTTCTTAAGCGGCCCGCAATGGCGGGCCGCAACCACTAGTAAGGAATTAAACACCGTATCCAAAATATGTCTGTAAGGATAACACTTTGCCTTCATCAACTTCGCACACAACGAGTCACGACATGCCTGTTTAGTCAAAAGAGCTTGATTAAAAAGTCTGAGATCAAGCAAGCCCATGTCACTCTTCACTTTTGCAATTAGGCCTTGTTAGTTTTGTCCCATGCCAACCAATGTATTTTCCTTCTATCTTCTTCATCTTCCTACCAAAAATTCCTGATAATATGGGATAACTCATCACAAAGAGAAACCAAAAATTTGGAAATTCTCATAGCATACACATGTAGAGCCTGAATTACTGTTTTGAGTATTCATTGTTGCATGGATCTAAATAATGGCTTGGATATGAAGTGTTCAAGCATACTTACACTCTCCAATTAATGCATGAAAATCTTGAAATTGCAAAATCTAAATTTAAAGGTACCTGTGTAAAGTATCCACCGTTGAATCTTGCGTCGTGGTTAGTGCTATATTTTCTGATCCGGGTAGAAGTCCACTCCCCATTAGTCCAACACTAAACAAAAAACATACTTTGCCTTTTGTTTTCGAAAACACTAACGCCCACATGTGTGGGCGTTAGACAACTCGCTCACACGCCTCCATCGTCGTCCAACGCCTTTTGCACGAATCTCGGCATGAAAAGGCTGATTTTTGTGTGCCACGTAAGACAACTCGTGTGTGTGGGTGTGAGGGAGTTCGCCCGCGCGCCGGTTTCTCTCCGCGGTCAACGTTTCGCCAGTCGGGGCGTGCGATGAAACTGTTGTCGCGCCCGCACGCCGTGCACCACTTCTGTTCCCCATCTCCTACGACTGCCCATTCTCCCGCTCTCCCCCACCCAAGCTGTCATTTGCCATGTTTTGGGATGGTACATGGCAATTGCCCTATTTTGTGAGCATGAGCAGATGGCAACTCTCTTTTTACCCCGAACATGTTATTGTTGCCACGTCTGTTTTGTAGCGTTACATGGCAACTATCTAGTGTTAGTATGTGACAACTCCTAAAGATACCACCATCGCCCACATGCCCGTCTCCTCTCCCACACACCAAAAGCTATCAGTTGCCATGTGTTTTGCAAGGTACATGGCAACTACCCTATTTGTGAGCATGAGCAGATGGCAACTCTCTTTTTACCCCGAACATGTTATTGTTGCCACGTCTGTTTTGTAGCGCTACATGGCAACTGTCTAGTGTTAGTATGTGGCAACTCCTAAAGATACCACCATCGCCCACATGCCCGTCTCCTCTCCCACACACCAAAAGCTATCAGTTGCCATGTGTTTTGCAGGGTACATGGCAACTGCCCTATTTGTGAGCATGAGCAGATGGCAACTCTCTTTTACCCCGAACATGTTATTGTTTCCATGTCTGTTTTGTAGCGCTACATGGCAACTGTCTAGTGTTAGTAGGTGGCAACTCCTAAAGATACCACCATCGCCCACATGCCCGTCTCCTCTCCCACACACCAAAAGCTATCAGTTGCCATGTTTTTTAGGGTACATGGCAACTGCCCTAGCGCGCTTGTAAGCAGATGGCAGCTCTCTTTTTATCGAAACATGTTTTTTGCCATGTTTTTTAGTGCTACATGGCAACTGTCCAGTGTTAGTAGGTGGCAACTCCTAAAGTTTTTCAAATCATGGTATCTGTAGTAGACCAGACCATACATGGCAACAGCTGCAGTTGCCCAAAAATGGCATCCTACACACTTTCGACCTAAGATGGCAACTGCAGTTGAGCAACCATGGCAACTGTAGTTCAGCAACATGGCAACTGCAGTTCAGCAACATGGCAACCGAAGAGGTCCGGACCATGGGAATCGTGGCAGGACGCGTGGTTACTGACACACGGGGCGTGTGGCTCGCAGGCGGGGAGGGGCGACGGCCGAGATGGGTCGTGCGGGCCGCGCGCTCGCTCGCCCGGACGTGCTCGTGCGGGGGCGATCGCGCTGCACCGGACATGCGGGCTGTGGCTGCGCGCGCCCGTACACGGTCGTGCGGGCGGGGTCGTCTCCGTGACACACAAGGCGTGCGGCACAACCACCCGATACACCACACGTGTGGCAGTTATCAGCGTCCTTTGTTTTTGATACGCCGGCCACTTGGCTTATATCCCTCTAACCCGTGTGTTGACGTCAAGGTGCACGACGAAAATACACTAGTAGAAAACAGGGCTTTGGTCACAGGGCAGTTTTCACATTAGTCCCGGTTCAGTCACGAACCGGGACTAATGTGAGCATTTATCCCGGTTCGTGCGGCTAAGGCATTAGTCCCGGTTCACCTGGGCCCTTTAGTCCCGGTTGGTGCCACGAGCCGGGACTAAAGGGTGCGATGCCCATTAGTCCCGGTTGGTGGCACCAACCGGGACTAAAGGTTAGACCTTTAGTCCCGGTTGGTGCCACCAACCAGTACTAATGGGCTTTGAGGCATTAGTACCGGTTCATGGCACGAACCGGTACTAAAGGTCCCATTTTCAAACTCTACCCCCCCGGACCGCCTTTTCAGTTTTAGAAAAAACAAAAAAAAATGATGGAAGTGTCAAAAAAATAAAATAAAATAAGTTTCCCATGTGATATGTGGTCTAGTTGTTGGGAAAATTAACAAATATGAATTTCGACTTTATTTGCAAAATCTCTGAATTTCTTAAAATGGGCATAACTTTTGCATACGAACTCGGATGAAAAAGTTTTTTTTATGAAAAATCATCTACTCGAAAAGTTACAAACGAATTTAACCTGGGGAACCCCGCTAAACATTTTCAAAATCCTCAAAAACCTAACAGAAAAAAGATACGGGGCTTTTAAGATCTGGAGAGGCAAAAAAATTCAAAAAATTTCAAATTGTGGTCAAACTATGGTCAAACAATGGTCAAACTAATTATTCTAGAATATTAGTGTTACTAAATAATTATTTCAGTTGTTTTGAATTTTGGTCAAATCAGGTCAAACTGTGGTCAAACAATGGTCAAACTAATTATTCCAGAAATATTAGTGTTACTAAATAATTATTGTTTTTTAAAACAATAGTTTCAAACTCAAACAGTGAAATGTGTCACTTCATGCTCAAGCTAAATTCCTGAGGGTTAATAGGATTGACATCTTACTATTGTCAGGAAAACAACATGTGCAGACTTGGAAACGAGGGAGAATAGAACCTGGAAGTTAAGCGTGCTCAGGCTGGAGTAGTGAGAGGATGGGTGACTGTTCGGGAAGTTAGATGATTTGGAATGATGAGGGGTGATTAGAGATTAGAGGATAAATTGAGCAGTGATGAGGGACGGTGATTAAAGATTAGAGGTTAAAATAATTCAGAAATTTGAAAATAAAAAAAAATAAAAAAATTCGCAAATTTTTTTTTCAAAAAAAAAATCATAAAATTTTCTTTAGTCCCACGAACCGGGACTAAAGGTGGAGCTCCAGTCTGCGTCCACGTGGACGGCCTTTAGTCCTGGTTCATGTAAGAACCGGGACTAAAGGGGGGAGGCATTAGTAACGACCCTTTAGTCCCGGTTCAAAAACCGGGACTAAAGGCCCTTACCAACCGGGACAAAAGCCCCCTTTTCTACTAGTGATAGGTGTCTCGGCGTACCGTACATAGGCTGCGACACGACTCAAAAACACTTGGCGTATTAAAACAAACTCGACATATAGGGGTAAAAGCCGATTGCCACTGTGGCCCGCATGACAAACAGCCGCTCCACGTGGTCGTGCTTGTCCCACTTGATGACACCATGACGGTGGCGCGTGGAAGCCGTGTGTCTCTGACGGCAGACACAACATGCGGTCAGCATTTGACCGCAGGCCGCAGACAGTTGCTCACACGCAACATCGCCGTCTGTGCACGCCTCATCACCCTACGTGACCATGTGGGTTCCGCCACTGCCTTTAACATGGCATAACACACACTCTCTCGACATTGGCGGCAACGTGTGGAACCCTCGGCCTACGTGTTGGTTCTCGGCTTATTATCCGACACATGCCGCCGCCGTGTAGCCCCTGGGCCCAACTGAAAGCGAGGAGCAGCACTCGGTTTACCTCTATGCCATGTATGTCGATGGGCCCTCGACCTTTTATATGGCCACATGGCGGCCCCCAGTGGGGGCTGCCGTAGATGAAAACCGATTGTCGGGCACTCGGCTTACCCCGAGCCGTTAATGTGGGTCGGCCATCATCTGCCTTTTTTTTGCCATGGGCTGCTGTTCGCCTCGTCTCTATTTGTGCCGTTCACCTTGAACATCACGTAAGCGACGACATCGTTACTATGCATACTCAGGGTTGGGGTGGCTGTCATGAGGTTCGTCAGTGTTAATTTCCCAGGGCAGCCGTCCCTCAGCTCTGGCAGGCCAGGATGCCCTCACAGTCTTTGGTCCAAGCAACGGAACAAGGCTTCCCGACCCATGCGACGTCCCTCCAACCATGGACGATGACGTGTCAGTTGTTTTCCTGGTGTACATGTTGTTCAGCTCCATGTCTGAATCAAACTGAATATCATCGTTGATGTTATATGGATCATGGGTAATGTTACCATGAGTAATGCTAGTTCATGTTTTGATCTCCAAAATTTTGATCAAACCATGGATAGACATCGCGATCACTACCTGAATCAGCGGGTATGCCTACGGCCTAAGGCATAGGCCGAAACCCCGTCGGCAGCGGCATGAATCGATCAATGGGGAATTTTTGATATCCTCGTTATTACCGACCATTGGCCTAGGCAGCGGCATGAACCACACCACGTGGTTTGGGTTCTCGTCCCCATCAACATGCAAATGAGCCAAGGAAAAGTGCCCAAATTGCGTATATCTCTCAAAACATCCCAAGTCTGGATTCAACATATACGCATGTAAGCATCCATGGTTCATGTCCTGCCTCACGAACAACGCAATCAATATGGTACACATAGTGTCCCAATACCTCAAGATTTATTGAATTATTACGATAAATACCTATACCACCACTACTACCATTGATGTTTATTGCATAGCTATTATCAAAACCAATAGTACTAGCTAATCCTTCTATACCCTCCGAGTCTCAACTATACTACAAAGCACGGTAGGGGCCGCGGCAAATTTCTTCGCTAACTCGTGATGCTCTCAAAATGTCAGGGCTTTGCTTGCACCAAGACAGTTCCAACTGATGATATACCTATTGGGCCCAGCGGAACTCTGCGAGGGAGCCCGCCGATATTGCACTCTTCTTGCCGTTGTTCTTATCCTGAATGGTTCTTTAACCATTAGCACCAGTCTTTGTGCGTTTCAGATCTTGCGGAGGCCTCGGAGGCACCGGTAGTCGTGGCAAGGGCAGAACACCGCATCCAAATAACCCTAGCCGAGCATAACCTCCTCTAGCAACAGCTTCAGCCGAAGTATCATAGGGCCTCTTCCTGTTGCCGTCAGCATCTACCATGGTAACATCCCAACTGTCGGCACCATAATACTCCGGATACGGACGAGGTCTCTCTGCATCCCGTTTGGCCTTTCGCTGCCCGCTTGGAGAGTCGACGTGTTCCCGTTTAAGGCGAAGAGGGTACTCGGAACCAAGCGTTGTGAAATTCAGTTCGCATATGGCGTTCTCGGCGCACAACCTGTCGACGAATTTGACTACCGCGGATCGCTGATCTTGAAGCATCTTCATGTCATGAAGTTCTCCATACGGAGCAAGGATTTGCCTCAGCTCGTCCTCGGTAACACATGGATCCAGCCCACTTACAAGGACTGTTGTGTATGCACTAGAGTTTTCACTTGTTTTGGTCAGCAAACCAGCTTCGCCATGATCTGCTGTCATGTCCAGATGTCTGAAGAATGCGCAGGGACGGCATCCTATACCGAAACCGAATGTTCTTTCCGAAGAAAATGAGGCCATGTCTTCCAAGGTCTTGCTTGTCATGTTGATCGCAACTATCCAGGCGTTTTCGTGGTGGATCTTCACCTTGGAGATGAGATAGACAACGACATCGCTACCATGCATGCCCAAGGTTGGGTTAGCTGTAATGAGGTTCTTCAGTGTTAATTTCCCAGAGTAGCTGCCCCTCAGCTCAGGCAAGCTGGAATATCTTGGGTTGTCGATGTTGATATCATCGACGTCGGCCTCACAGTCTTTGATCCAAGCATCCGAAGAAGGCTTCCTGACCCATGCGATGGCCATCCAACCATGGCAGACGGAGGTGTTTGCACCGTCCAACTCCAAGTCTGCATAAATCAGCATATTTCTGATGGCATTGGGGCCACGAGTGGTGATGCTTCTCCGCGTTTCGATCTCGACAAACCTGATCAAGCCGTCGACGTAGGCGACATCGCGATGCAGCCACGCACAGTTTTCGTTTTCATCGTCGACCATGTTCATGTTGGCGGCCATTGGCTCGGGCAGCGGTATGAAGCGCAGCACGGGGCTGAGTTCCTGCAGGTCGAGCACGTTGCAGACAAGGATACCCCTCCAGAGATCAACCCAGCCCAGCGAACCTTCCTCCGGAAGGGCGATGACCTTGTCGATCGTGAAGGTCTGATGATCCTCCGTCGGCGACTTTGGCTGCAGCTGCACAGTCTTGACGATCCACCCCAACTGTTTGGACGAGAAGATGAGGAGATCATAGCTGCCCGGGATGATCAGCTGCGGGGAGAGAACCGCGACGACGAACCCTTCGCCGTCGGCCGTGCGCAGGAGGCCCATCGTCCGGGGATCGAACTTGATGAGGAACGGGTTCGGTAGCCGCACGAGCGAGGGGCCATCCGGGATGGCCGTGTAGACGAAGTAGTCACGGCGGATCCTCTTGCGGCCCCGGTATGTGTATGTGAAGTCGATGCTGAGGATGGCGACGTACTCGTCCGAGCAGACGAGGCATGGCTCCCGGGCGAGGCTGTTCTGCTCGTCGAGGCCGCGGCAGTGGACGGTGAAGTAGGAGAGGGCCGGCGGGGCGGCGAACCAGAACGACACCTCGACGGTGAGGCCGTTGCTGGCGAACGCCGTGGCGGTGGTCCCGTTACTCCGGTCGGACATGTACGCCGTCGTGTCGAGGAGCACCCAGTCGCGGGCGATGGTGGCATTGTACTCCGGCAGGGAAGGTGGATGGTAGGAGGAGGCGTCGATCGAGAGAAACAACGGCCGGGGCGAGAAGAACCGTGGACTCTTTTGACTCCGAAGCAGTCACGAACTAGTGTCTTTTTTTTTTAACCTGCGAACTAGGTTACTGTTACCTTTTCCCGTATAAATTGTGGAATAAGCCATTTAACTCAGCCCACTACTTAGAGCATCCACAGTCGGGCACCTCAAACACGTAGGCGAGCGGACCGGTCATTAACCGCTGAAAAAACCGACCAATTCGGGGCCTCAAACCAGCCTGCAATGCCCAGGCCATCCGGCCCGCCACGTCAGCCCGACCCACCACCGATACCACAAATATCCCCTTCGATGAACCCTAGACCGCAGTCCACTCAGTCCACTCCACTCTCTTTGTCCACTCCTCTTCCAAATCCGTCGCCTCCTCTATCAATCCGACCCATGGCTAATGACCGCTGCAGCTTCGGCTCCGGCAACGATGAGAGGGACATTGATGCGGTCGCTCCCCACATCCCGTTGCTCTACTGGCGGCTAGATCGGGGTGGCAGCAGCAGCGGCAGCTCGCGGAGCGACGCGCCATCCCACTTTGCCCACTGTCGCAGTGCGGGAGACGTTGTCGGGCCCTCCCATCGGGCGTGCAGCACCAGTGATAGCGTCGACTGTTCCACCCGAGTCCAAGTACGCCGCCCCACTCCCCCCTCTCGCCACATCTCAGCCACCTCCAGAGGGCGTCCACGCGCACCGTTGGGTTCTTGTGCCCTCGCCGGCGCCAGGCCGGTTGGGAACGCCCATGTCGGAGGCGCGGCCACACGGCGCGAGAGGCAACGCATGATGTAGTGGCCGGTAGCGGCGATGTGTCGGCGAGGCGTCGGGCAATCGCGCGCATGCCGGTCGATCTCGAGGAGTGCGTCCGTCCTTCGCCGCTATTTGACAACGGCGGAGTCAGATGCGCGGCGGCTCCGGCAGGAACGCCAAAGCACTCCGGCTCGCCATCAAGCTGTCGGAGCGCAAGGCGGCGGCTCAGGCAAAGGCGAGGAGGCACACCAAGGAGCAAGAGTGCTTGCTCCGGAGGCTAGCCGAGGTGCAGATGGACCTATCGAACGATGACGACGGCGGATCAAGCTCGAACGATGATGACGACGACTCTCCGGCGGCCGACGCCTACACCGTCGGCCAAAGCAGCACCGTCGACCGCAAGGGGAAGGGGTCGGCAAGGAAACGCCGTTTAATTTAGTTTTCTTCTTCTTATGTTTAAGTATTATCCATGGAAACTACATATTTTTGTTGTCTGATGATCTTTTATGGCTGAATTATGCCCGATTTAAGTAGATTTGTTGCTAGTTCTTTGATCTACGTAGGTTTTTTTCATACAATGCGTGTGTTGCATGGATACGAGAGACCAATTTGAGATACACGGGTGCGGATGCATTAAAATAACATGTGCCTGGTCAATGCCCGTGGACGTGTCTGCGGCCATTTGAGGCCGGAGTTGGTGTCCTCACCTGTAGATGCTCTTAGATTCTGTCCAACCAAAGTGAAGGAGTGCGAAAGAGGGAAATGACAGTTGCATGTAGTCTCTCTCCTCCCTCCTTGTAAAAACCAATCCCTTTTATTTCTATGGGATGTTTTGGTTGTTTGATATTTAATAAACTGACTTTTGGTTCAGAAAGTTTTTATATACTTGAAGTCCTAGCCAGAAGATTTTACGAAGAAGGTCAATCTTAGATACATTTGAACTAGTTTTGGTTTTACTGTTTCAATAATATTTGAGATCGGTTTCATGAACATTACAATTTTTCAAATGAATTTGAACAAATATTCCATTAGGGCATCCCAACGCTGACCCGTGTATATCTTCGGTATATGTCCGTTTTTATGTTTGGACGTGGTCCATAGACATGATGCGGAAGGAGTCATCCAACGCTAATCACAAAATATCCAGTTGAAAGAAGAAAAACTAGGTCAAGACGTGGCTTGCGAAGCACGTGAAAGAAAAATAAATAGAAAACAGACCTGCAGGAGAGGAGAAAATTGATCATGCGCAGAAAAAAAGAAAACGGGCATGCATAGGGTTTGCTCGAAAAAAAAGAAACGGGCTGCGAGTGGGGGGGGGGGGGGGGGGGCGATCGGTGACGAATGACAATAATTTCTTCTTAGTTATGTCTTGCACTTCAAGTCTCTTCCCTCACGATGTACTCTCTATATATATAGGTCGTGAAGGTCATATATAGCTCACGAAGGTCAGATCAATACAACACCGAAATATTAAGCCATCCTACAATTTCTACATAATATTAGAGTGGTTAGTCTCACAACGCCAATCCTAAATTTTCCCACCACTTGCACAGCGCGCCACCTCCGGGGAGATTAATCTCCTCTCCTTGGGGGCGCGGTACCTGATCAATTAATGATTAGATCAGTCTCGTAGTTTAAATCCAATTTTTGAGTTCACTAGATCGATTCCATAGATCAACTTCAGTTTTCAAAATTCGCAAATAAACCTTTTGATCATAGGATAAAATTCCAATGAGAAATCAAGCAATTATCAGGTGATCGCAGCGGCATCTATCCGACCTAGCCTTCTTCTCGCCGCCGCAACCACAAGCCTTACGCAGCAGCATCGCCAAGCTCCACCACCTAGGGGCCCAGCGCGCGGTACTCGGAACGACATCGATCTCAACTCCAAACGGCTTCATCGAATCCTTCGAGGGCAGCGCACACCCCGCGCGGCATGCGGTTGCTTCCATTTGCTTCGAGCGCAACCATGCCGCGCCATGGACGATAGCCGACCAGCTCACCATCTTCCAGCAAGCAGCATCTCCAGGCGCGACGCGCGACATCGATCCCATCGGTACATGCATGCATGCATGCAAGGAGCAAGGGTCTAAAATTTCAATGAAATTTCCGAAATTTCGCATATTTGAGTGGGGTCCGAAATATTTTTAATCTGGAATTTTGAGGTAGATCCAAACTAATTTCAAAATAAATTTGAATTATGTTAGAATTCATTAAAATTAAGTGAAATTTGAAATAAAAATCCGAAATAATTTCCGAAATATGCGAAATTTCCGAAATTTCACATATTTTAGTGAGGTCCGAAATTATTGTGTTTCCGAAACTGATCCAGCCAAAGGTGCACGCATGGGTTATGCAAGGATTTTTCTGCTTGTTGTGGCTACATTCACGAGCTATTACGGGTGTTTTACGAAGTAGTTTTGAATTGAAACATTGTGATTGATTTAGGGGTGAGGGAAGTGCCCCACCCACCTAAAATTCAGGGGTGGGGGCCAGAGGGAAGGCTCTGTAATCACCCCGTAAAAGGCCCGTGGATGTACGGTTATTGGTGCAACAAATACATCCACGACTCCACGTGATCCTCTACACCAGCATCACGGCATGGGTCTACATTGACAACACCCATGTAAGTGCAGCATGACTCGGAGTTTCAGATCGAGTCAATTATACCGGTGGTGTCAGAACTTGTCGTGAACGATCACTTTGGTGCTAGAACTTGCGGCATACATCGAACTGGTGTAAAAACTTGGCTCGGTCGTGCAAATACGGTGCAAATCACGTTTGGATACGAAAGCGGCGCTGACCAGGCTCGCATGCATGGCGCAGGTCCCGCTGTCAGTGATAGGAAGGGAGGAAGGACGGCGTGTGGTCTGTTTTCTACAAAAACACTCTTGATTTTATTATTATTTTCACATAAGAGCTCCTGCTCACGTTGGAGAGCTGGCATGTTTTCCCTCTCTGTGGACAGTCCGTCCCGCCTGTTAGTACAGTATGGAAATTTGAAAGAAAAACTCGAACTTGCTATCATATAGGTGGGAAACAACCGGTCATAGCCACTGCACCAACAACGTCATCACACCTATAGTTCGTAAGTCCTTTGTAATGTAGTAGAACAAAGTCGCTCCTGGAGTTTGTCTTTTTAGAAATATGTAAAGGTATGCAAATTCTAATCTCACTAATAAAAATAAAGTTTAATTATTCTTGCAGTATAAATAATACATACTCCCTCCGTTTCAAAATGTAAGTCCTTTTAGAGATTCCACTACAAACTACATACGGATGTATATAGACATATTTTAGAGTATAGATTCATTCATTTTGCTTCGTATGTAGTTCATAGTAGAATCTCTAAAAAGACTTATATTTAGGAACGGAGGGAGTAAAACGGAAGAAATTCTTTAGAAAATAGTTCACATATTATTTTAAAATTATGCATATATCCAAAATAATATTTATGAAATATAAAAATGTTTTTATACTGTAAAACAATACAAATAAAGCCAATTTTTCAATCTTTTTTTAGAAAGCTGTAGAATATATATAAGTAAAATCTAGTATTATATTATAAGTAATATACATATAAAAATAAATCACATTACAAAATTTTGACGTATTACTTTAAAATTTATCCATATGATTAAATTATAAATTACAGAAATATTCATGTAATAATATGCATATTGAATAAAATATGTCAAATTTATTTATATTTTTCCGTATATTTCAGTAAATGCTTATATAAGTTTAAAAATGTCAGAGTTTTCACAAAATATTGATTGATGCAGTATATAAAAGTGTTCATGTTTTAAGAATTTTTGTTTTTATATCCTTTTAAATATTATAAGGGAATGCACTTCATGCGGCCCATTTTGCACTATTACTTTTTATAAGTTTACATCATATATGTAAATTATAATCAAATGTTATAAATAATATATATATATATATATATAAACATTTAAATTATAAAATTATTCACTTATTATTTAAATTTTTATCCATATATTCGAATTATAGATTACAATAGTATTCAGATTATAATTTGCATAATTCACAAAACATGAAATGGAATTTCTATGTTTTATATATTAAATAAATGTTCATATATGTTTAAAATGTTCACAGTTTTAATAAAATATTCATGCATATAAAGTGCTCATTTTTATAATTTAATTTATTTTACTACTATGTATATTTTTTGTAACACATGATTATAATATAAATAGATTTTGTTAAAAAATAACACTGCAAAATGGAGGTCCCACCAACTGCAGCCCACATAGGACGTGAAGGATATATACATGACGTATCCTGTCAAAACAAGAAAGTCTAGTCGTGGTTAACCATTGGCGGAAGCTAGCAAACCTACATGGTTCGATTCGCAGTCGTGCTATTTTTTTTATAATTTATATGTGGCTGATATATGGAACCCATATGGCCAACATTTTGACACGTGCCAGGGGCTATTTCGTGAGGATAAAAAAATTTCAAGTTTCTTTTTGGTAAAATAACAGGCCGCATGTCATCTGGTGGCTGATAGCGGGACCCTGCTCCATGCAAGTGAGCCTAGTCAGTGTCACTTTCGTATCCAAACACGATTTGCACCGTATCTGCATACCCGAGCCAAGTTTTTACACTAGTTTGATGTATGCCGCAAGTTCTAGCACCAAAGTGACCGTTCATGACAAGTTCTAACACCATCGGTGTAATTGACTCTTTCAGATCACACGATGACACGAGGGCGAACAATTGCATGAGGACGGCACCGAGCACTACATCAAAAACCCATGCAGCTTCATCGAGCCAAGCGCAATCACCTACACCAAGCGATCTTCATCGACCCTGCGCCACGGCACCAAGCTGTACAATTACATCACGCCCAATAAAAAGAAAATTCTTCGTCGAGCACCTCTACGAGAAGCGACCACGTCATGCATCAGCCATGCATATCCAGACCGGTGTGAAAAGAGATGCAATTTTTCATGAACTTCTCTGGCACAACATGAAGGAAATATGCCCTAGAGTCAATAATAAAGTTGTTATTTATATTTCCTTATATCATGATAAATGTTTATTATTCATGCTAGAATTGTATTAACCGAAAACTTAGTACATATGTCAATACGTAGACAAACGAGTGTCACTAGTATGCCTCTACTTGACTAGCTCGTTAATCAAGGATGGTTAAGTTTCCTAACCATAGACATGAGTTGTCATTTGATGAACGGGATCACATCATTAGAGAATGATGTGATTGACTTGACCCATCCGTTAGCTTAGCACTATGATCGTTTAGTTTATTGCTATTGCTTTCTTCATAACGTATACATGTTCCTATGACTATGAGATTATGCAACTCCCGAATACCGGAGGAACACTTAGTGTGCTATCAAACGTCACAACATAACTTGGTGATTATAAAGATGCTCTATAGGTGTCTCCGATGGTGTTTGTTGAGTTGGCATAGATCGAGATTAGGATTTGTCACTCCGATTGTCGGAGAGGTATCTCTGGGCCCTCTCGGTAATGCGCATCACTATAAGCCTTGCAAGCAATGTAACTAATGAGTTAGTTACAGGATGATGCATTACGAAACGAGTAAAGTGACTTGCCGGTAATGAGATTGAACTAGGTATGATGATACCGACGATCGAATCTCGGGCAAGTAACATACCGATGACAAAGGAAACAACATATGTTGTTATGCGGTTTGACCAATAAAGATCTTCGTAGAATATGTGGGAACCAATATGAGCATCCAGGTTCCGCTATTGGTTATTGACCGGAGATGAGTCTCGGTCATGTTTACATAGTTCTCGAACCCGTAGGGTCCGCACGCTTAACGTTCGATGACGATCGGTATTATGAGTTTATGTTTTTTGATGTACTGAAGGTTGTTCGGAGTCCCGGATGTGATCACGGACATGACGAGGAGTCTCGAAATGGTCGAGACATGAAGATTGATATATTTGAAGGCTATGTTTGGACACCGAAAAGGTTTCGAATGAGTTCGGGCATTTTCCGGAGTACCGGGGGGTTACCGGAACCCCCCGGGGAGTTAGTGGGCCTTAATGGGCCATGGTGGATGAGAGGAGGAGGCGGCCAAGTGGGAGGTGCGCACCCCCCAAGCCCAATCTGAATTGGGAGGGGGGGCCTTTCCTTCACTCCCTCTCCCTCTTCCTTCTTCTCCTACTCCAATTAGGGAAGGGGGGAAACCTACTCCTACTAGGAGTAGGAATCCCCCCTTGGGCACGCCCCATGAGGCCGGCCCTCCCCCTCCTCCACTCCTTTATATACGGGGGAGGGGGGCACCCCATAGACACACAGGTTGATTGTTTAGCCGTGTGCGGTGCCCCCTCCACATATTTCCACCTCGGTCATATCGTTGTAGTGCTTAGGCGAAGCCCTGCGTCGGTAACTTCATCATCACCGTCATCACGCCGTCGTGCTGACGAAACTCTCCCTCGGCCTCAGCTGGATCAAGAGCACGAGGGACGTCACCGAGCTGAACAGTGCAGATCGCGGAGGTGCCGTGCGTTCGGTACTTGATCGGTTGGATTGCGAAGACGTTCGACTACATCAACCGCGTTACTTAACGCTTCCGCTTTCGGTCTACGAGGGTACGTGGACACACTCTCCCGCTCGTTGCTATGCATCACATAGATAGATCTTGCGTGATCGTAGGCAAATTTTTTGAAATACTGTGTTCCCCAACACAACACGGCATTGACACTTCGTTATCGGGAGGAACGCTTTCAAGCGACACATTACCATCGAGGCGTCGCTACAACGCCATGGGCGACACTTTATCGCCAAGGTCTTCATCAACATCTTTGTCAACACACCGCCACCGCGCCGTCCACAAGATGGACACCTATCGTCCTCTGACAGATTTTTTTGCAAGATGTGACTTCGACGACGACAATGGCCGCGTCACGACGACGGCATCGACCACGTCATTTACAATGGCACGACTACATCAACACGACGCCACTTTAGTGACGACCCCTTGCACGGCCACTCAGTCCTGGCAAAAATGATGTGTGCTCGATGGGTTTCCTCGGGTCCTGACAAAACCGGTGGACCCATCGCCGACGGCACCCTCGCCGACGGCACCCTCTGACACCCACAAGGTGCATCATCCATGTCTGCAGCTCCTCCATAGCGCATTTTTTGCGCCTCCGGCTTTGTGCGGCTTCATCATCCGCAACGACTGCATCATCGAACACGACAACCTCGATCATGACTACATCATGATCGGCTACCTCGACATCGACATATAGGGCTACGTCTATAGTTACTCATCGACAACAATTCTAGTCAACGGCGTCTGCGTCATCACTAGTGTCCACGCCACTCCCACTTGGGCTGTGAGAGGGAATAGAGAAGAGACAAGGAAGGCATCAGAATGGGACGCAGCCACCGACCGAAGCGCATGACTTCAAATTCAGTCACAATCGTTTGCTTCACTCCCGCTACGACTGAGGGAGAATGTTAGAAGTACATACGTGTAATTAGAGACAATGAGATATAGCGATATAATTAGTTTAAACATAACATGTCTACTCCATGTCTCTCCCCTCACAATGTACTCTATATATACGCTATACAAGGGTCAGATCAATATAACACCGAAATATTCAGCCATCCGACAATTTCTGCAGTCATTTGGAGGATGGTGGCGTGGTGGTGCTAACAATTGGTGGCGGATCGGCGGAAACCATGGTGGATTGAGGTGACACAGTGATCCGCGGCCATGATATGGGAGGCTGGCGGCGGTGTGATGTATGGGTCCACGCGCTATTGTGGCTCGACATATGACGGGGCAAGATGTGATCTCCAGGTGAAAGCCTAGCACCAACTTTGGACATGCCGGTGATGATGTGAGCCCCCACATCTCCCTTGTCACTTGGATCTACTGTTTTCTAGGTGAAACCCCAAATTTCGACTTTGGCGCAGCAGGCGTAGGCGGCGTACTGATTACTCCTCGCTGAGGGCGTCCCCTTATGGGTCCGGTCCTCTTTTAGATGTTAGTGGAGCGTGTCCTCCTTCAGTGTTGTTGACAACTTGACGGATGCGAGGCCTCGGGCCAATGTGGTGTGTTGATGCAGTTTGTAAGCCGGAGTAGTGACTCCGGATCATCAAGCACGGTGTTGCCTCAGGTCGCTTTGGGTGACTGAGTCCTCAACTCATTTGAGACACAGCCATGGGATTGGTGTGTTTGTGTGATTCATTTGTATCGGTTTTCGACCAATTTTTTTTATTAACTGTAATTATCTTTTCTAAATAAAAAAGGCCGAGCTAAGCTACTATCTTGCTTACTAAAGTATAGAAAAGAAAAAGAAAGCACATGGGTTGGTGCGTGTGGCAACTCGATCGGTGCACATGAAGTGCACTATGGATTCGGTAGGTCGGCATATATTGTGTTTCTGTGTTGTTCCACTCGATCGGAGCAGATCACGCCTTCCAAAAATGGACAGTCTTCTATGTGCACGGCGCGTTGCTTGCTTGCGCCGCGACGGACGATTCTACTCTTCAATCGCTCCCGCGTGCGTGCGTGCATGCTTGTGGCCATTGCTTAACGTGATTAGACCGGTCGGTCGAGCTAAGCTGGCTAGCAGGCAAGATTCGGGCACAATCGTCGTGTCCATACTGTAGCATAGACCAGTTGCACGCTTTTAGCCGTTTTTTGTACCGTGAAGCCATGCATTCCAACGCTCTACGCTTCAACAAATCACGAATTAGTTACACCATCGTCACCGGCCGGCCGCCGACATATATGCAAGTGAAATACACGATGGCGACGAAAGCCTTTACATTGCTTTCATGTTGTGCAATCTTCACTGTCACTCAAGAGCAGCGGAGAGAGAGAGAGAGAGAGAGAGAGAGATAGATAGATAGAGAGAGAGAGAGAGAGAGAGAGAGAGAGAGAGAGAGAGAGAGAGAGAGAGAGAGAGAGAGAGGCGTTCGTTGCTTCCGGTTTGTGTTGCTACTCTTCACCGTTACTCTTTCTATCCTGTGAATGTGATACGACTCAACTGTGTCTCTCTGTATCCATCTCGATGGAGACATCGACGGCCGCCGCCAAAATTCCCCTTTAAATACCGCAGCCACCGGAAAGAGCTGCATTAGTCTCATCACCCATACTGCAGTGCTGAGTGCAGACCACAACAGAAAGAGCTAGCACTCCCGGTCAATCGCCCCTCGCTCCCACTCGTGTAAGATGGCAGGCACTCCGGTATGAACTTTCTTACTAGTGGCACACATACGGTGAGTTCATGAGTCTAGCTCATTCATTTGTATGGTGCACATGTGTACTGCTTTTTTCAGGACGTGAACCTGGACGGCAGCCTGATCACCGGCTGCACACCCTTCGGCTCGCGCACGACGACGCTGTCCCTGCACAATGAGGAGGAGACGGCCATCGCCGCGGGGAATGGCGATGGCAACGAGCCCAGCGGCCGGTACATTCTCGTGGCGGGGCGCGCCGACGAGAAGGACGGCCTGCGCCAGACGATCGCGGGCGGCGTCCTCAAGCCAGGGATCACGTACCGCGTGGCCGGGTGGATCGGCCTGGGCGCAGGCGCGGCGCGGGGGACGAGCCACCCGGTGCGCGTCAACCTTGGTGTCACTATGGACGACGATGACAATGAGAGCCTGCAGGTGGAGTGCGGCGCGGTCTGCGCCGAGGCCGGCGGGTGGACGGAGATCATGGGCGCCTTCCGCCTCAGGACGGAGCCGCGCGGCGCTGCGCTTTACGTCCACGGCGGCCCCGCCGGCGTCGGCGTCAAGGTCATGGATCTCCGCGTTTTCCAGACAGACCGCGAGGCGCGCTTCCGGCAGCTCAAAGACAAGACTGACCAGGTGAGCATGCACGGATCGATGCACTGACTATGTAGCCATGTTTCACTTTCCATGTGCCACCTGCATATATAGTTCTTGATGTGGCACGTAATGATTTAGGCGCGCAAGAGGGACGTGATCCTCAAGCTGGGCGCGGCGACGGGAGCGGCGTCCGTGCGCGTCGTGCAGATGGACAACAGTTTCCCTTTCGGGACATGCATCAACACGACGGTGATCCAGAACCCGGCCTTCCTCGACTTCTTCACCAACCACTTCGACTGGGCAGTCTTCGAGAACGAGCTCAAGTGGTACCACACGGAGGCGCAACAGGGCCAGCTCAACTACGCCGACGCCGACGCGCTCCTCGCGCTCTGCGACCGCCTGCGCAAGCGCGTCCGCGGCCACTGCGTCTTCTGGTCCGTGGACGGCGACGTGCAGCAATGGGTCAAGAACCTCGGCAAGGACGAGCTGAAGTCCGCCGTCCAGAGCCGCCTCGAAGGCCTCGTCTCCCGCTACGCCGGCAAGTTCCCGCACTACGACGTCAACAATGAGATGCTGCACGGCCAATTCTTCCGGGACCGCCTCGCCGACGAGGACGTCCCGGCGTTCATGTTCAAGGAGGTGGCGCGGCTCGACCCGGAGCCCGCGCTCTTCGTCAACGACTTCAACGTGGAATGCGGCAACGACCCCAACGCGACGCCGGAGAAGTACGCCGAGCAGGTCGCGTGGCTGGAGAGCTGCGGCGCCGTGGTGGGCGGCATCGGGCTGCAGGGCCACGTGCAGAACCCCGTCGGGGAGGTCATCTGCGCCGCGCTCGACAGGCTCGCCACCACCGGCGTGCCCATCTGGTTCACGGAGCTGGACGTGTCGGAGCCCGACGTGAGCCTCCGCGCCAAGGACTTGGAGGTGGTGCTCCGGGAGGCATACGCGCACCCTGCGGTGGAGGGCGTCGTGCTCTGGGGGTTCATGCAGGGCACGATGTGGCGGCAGGACGCCTGGCTCGTAGACGCCGACGGCACCGTCAACGAAGCTGGCCAGATGTTCCTGAACCTCCAGAGGGAATGGAAGACGGACGTGCGCGGGAACGCCGACGGCGATGGAAACTTCAAGTTCAGGGGCTTCCACGGCAGATACTTCGTCGAGGTCACCACGGCGACGGGGTGTCGGATGCTCAAGACGTTCACGGTGGAGAAAGGAGACAACACGCCTCTCCTGGTGGATTTGGGCGATGCCTGAGTGCCTGACGGTAGATCTATCTACACTTGTACTAGTATATACTTACCAATCTGATTACATGTATGTACATGGGTCATACGCTGATGTGATTGACACGTTAAGGAAGGTGCTCTATAAATACTGAAGACGAATTCATCTTTTCTTTCCCCTTCAAGGCGACTAGGAAAATCTTCTTTCCCTCCATCTCCACCGGTGAACATGTGGATTCGCCTCCCCTCTGCCTACTGCTCCGGCTGCCGGTGACGGGGAGGGGATTTCTGGTGCCTCGGCTCCAGCTAGTAGATAGGTAGGGTACGTTTTGGTTCTCGCAGGGGCGCTAGTTGGACGGTTGGCGGCGCTTCTTATTCAAGTCAATCTTCTGGGTTTCGATTCTCCTCAAGTTCGTCCGTTGGGACGGGTTAGACGGAGCATTGAAGTAGATTCCTGCCAGCTCCTCGGGGCGGCGAGGTTAGAGTTTCTCATGCGTATGCAACGACAATATTTGGTGTCAAGTTCTTCAGACTGATTTAAGGATTCAAACGCGATGACTGCGGCATTAGGATGCTGGTCCTTAGGGACACATGCATGAAGATTTTCCGGCTGTCATCGACAAGGTCAGACCGGCTCCGGTATGTGAGCGACGACAACGGCGCGTCGGTGGCTCGTTCTGGTGGCGACAATGATCGTTCGATGGTCCATAGACTTCGATGTAATTTTTACTATGTTTTGGTGCTTTGTACTTCCGGTGAATCTTTATAATAGATCTGATCATTTTCGCAATAAAAAAATGCTCTATAAATACCACTCCATCGGTCCTAAAATTCTTGTCTTACATATGTCTAGATATGAATGCATCTAACACTAAAATGTAACTAGATACATCCGTATTCAGACAAATTTGAAACAATAATTTTAGAACGGAGTTAGTATAAGCAAAAAGGCGCTCTATAATTTTCACATTTCTAAGGTAGCGGGTGTTGCAAGAAAAAAAGCGCTCTATGGGGCTGTTTGGATGGGAGCCCAGAGCTGCCTTGCCAATTTTTTGGTCGTTGACTGATGGGTTGGTACGTGTTTGGATCACAACCAATTTTATGTATCCCTGCCAATTATTTGGTCACCCTTTCAGATTCTACAGCAACCTGTGGGCGAGTCCCTGGCGGCCAAATCGAGCGCCAAATTTTTAGCAAGCCCTCATTTTGATAGGGCTGGTATGGGCACAAACCAAACAGCCCGTATAATTTCCACATTTCTAAGGTAGCGGGTGTTGCAAGACAAGTGGTTGGGGGAATGCCATCCTCTCTGAACAATATCCATTTACACCACATTGCAAGCAAGCTCCCGTATCAGTCCTCGAAGAAATACAGTGTCCGTCTCAGGGGTCGGTGTTGGAGATGCCCTAAGCTTTCTTTATTTATTGATTTAGCAACTAAACGTTTCAATGCATTGGTGAGTTTACTTCATTTGAGTTTTTTGACTAGGTTCCCGTGCTTGCCATTATTTCTTGTCATCTAAGTGCTCTCTCTCGTCTTTCATTACTTGGTCCGCTCATGTCATTTTTTCGCTTACATGACATACTTAGGGCAACTCTAACGGATCCCCTATACGGATATTAGAGAGGATAAATTTGGCTTTACTCCTATATGCCGCACCTAGCTGAAGTCCTAAAACATATAAGAGATGATAACTTTTACTCCCCGACCAAAAAGCCCCTCCAAATATGCTTGGCGCTTGCGCGGCCGAGTAAAAGTGGCGCGCCTCTTTCTCTCGACCTCGCGCCTCCGCCATTCCCACCGCAGTCGTCGCCAACGATGACTGGCTCTCCCGCCGTAATGGATAGCCAAGACCCTTCCGCCACCCGCCGGCCACCGCGGCTGGCAACCACCCCCGCGCCCCCGCCCGTGCCGACAAAAAAGGTTGGGGATGAAAAAAGTCCGCCGGCCACAAGCACCGACCTCAATCACAACAAAGACCACCGGGGTGGCGACTGCCTCTCCGGCGAAGGTCGACCGCCCTCCCGCCGGATAGAAGAGTGCTCGAAAACTGACGGGTGTGGCGGCCCTCACGGAGAACGTCGAGAAGAAGAAGAAGAAGAAGAATACTCCGGTGCGCCATCCACGTCCGGTGCCTCGTGGAGCGTCTCCGGTGACCCCTACGGCCACTGCTCCGGGGCGTCCGGCAGCCGCAGTCGGCAAGAAGGGTTGCAGCAGCCAAGTGCTCGACGAAATGCCAACAAGGTAAAAAAACATCTTTCACATTTCAGCCATCAAATTTTAGATGGTAATTGTTGTTGGCCGATGGTGATGATGTTTGTTCGTTTTGTTGTCGCAATGTGGAGATGAGCATGGATGAATTCTTAGCATGTTTGGAGTCCTCGGCTACGTTGGGGCTAGATGATCTCATTTATTACTCAATTTGGGATCATTCGGAGGTGGTTGGAGAAGAGGAGGTGGCCGAAGAGATGGAAGAAGAGAATATTGAGGAACGTAGTAATTTCAAAAAATTTCCTACGCACACGCAAGATCATGGTGATGCATAGCAACGAGAGGGGAGAGTGTCGTCCACGTACCCTCGTAGACCGTAAGCGGAAGCGTTATGAGAACGCGGTTGATGTACTCGTACGTCTTCACGACCCGACCGATCCAAGTACCGAACGCACGTCACCTCCGAGTTCAGCACACGTTCAGCTCGGTGACGTCCCACGAACTCACGATCCAGCAGAGCTTCGCGGGAGAGTTCCATCAGCACGACGGCGTGATGACGGTGATGATGATGCTACCGACGCAGGGCTTCGCCTAAGCACCTCTACGATATGACCAAGGTGGATTATGGTGGAGGGGGGCACCGCACACGGCTAAAAGATCAACTGATCAACTTGTGTGTCTATGGGGTGCCCCTCTCCCCCGTATATAAAGGAGTGGAGAAGGGGGAGGGCCGACCCTCTACTATGGCGCGCCTTGGGGAGTCCTACTCCCACCGGGAGTAGGATTCCCCCCTTCCAAGTAGTAGGAGTAGGAGAGAAGGAAGGGGAAGAGAGAAGAGAAGGAAGGAGGGGGCGCCGCCCCTCCCCCTAGTCCAATTCGGACTAGGCCTTGGGGGGGGGGGGCTGTCCTAGGCAGCCCCTATCTCTCTCCCCAAAAGCCCAATAAGGCCCATATACTACCCGGCGAATTCCCGTAACTCTCCGGTACTCCAATAAATACCCGAACCACTCAGAACCTTTCCGATGTACGAATATAGCCTTCCAATATATCGATCTTTACATCTTGAACATTTCGAGACTCCTCGTCATGTCCCTGATCTCATCCGGGACTCCGAACAACCTTCGGTACATCAAAACACATAAACTCATAATACCGATCGTCATTGAACGTTAAGCGTGCGGACCCTACGGGTTCGAGAACTATGTAGACATGACCGAGACTCATCTCCGGTCAATAACCAATAGCGGAACCTGGATGCTCATATTGGCTCCTACATATTCTACGAAGATCTTTATCGGTCAAACTGCATAACAACATATGTTGTTCCCTTTGTCATCGGTATGTTACTTGCCCGAGATTCGATCGTCGGTATCTCAATACCTAGTTCAATCTCGTTACCGGCAAGTCCCTTTACTCGTTCCGTAATGCATCATCCCGCAACTAACTCATTAGTTACATTGCTTGCAAGGCTTATAGTGATGTGCATTACCGAGAGGGCCCAGAGATACCTCTCCGATACTCGGAATGACAAATCCTAATCTCGATCTATGCCAACCCAACAAACACCTTCGGAGACACCTGTAGAGCATCTTTATAATCACCCTGTTACGTTGTGACGTTTGATAGCACACAAGGTGTTCCTCCGGTATTCGGGAGTTGCATAATCTCATAGTCATGGGAACATGTATAAGTCATGAAGAAAGCAATAGCAACATACTAAACGATCAAGTGCTAAGCTAACGGAATGGGTCAAGTCAATCACATCATTCTCTAATGATGTGATCCCGTTAATCAAATGACAACTCATGTCTATGGCTAGGAAACTTAACCATCTTTGATTCAACGAGCTAGTCAAGTAGGGGCATACTAGTGACACTCTGTTTGTCTATGTGTTCACACATGTACTAAGTTTCCGGTTAATACAATTCTAGCATGAATAATAAACATTTATCATGATATAAGGAAATATAAATAACAACTTTATTATTGCCTCTAGGGCATATTTCCTTCAGTCTCCCACTTGCACTAGAGTCAATAATCTAGTTCACATCGCCATGTGATTTAACACCAATAGTTCAGATCACCATGTGATTAATATCCATAGTTCACATCACCATGTGGCCAACACTCAAAGGGTTTACTAGAGTCAGTAATCTAGTTCACATTGCCATGTGATTAACACCCAAAGAGTACTAAGGTGTGATCATGTTTTGCTTGTGAGAGAAGTTTAGTCAACGGGTCTGCCAAATTCAGATCCGTATGTATTTTGCAAATTTCTATGTCTACAATGCTCTGCACGGAGCTACTTTAGCTAATTGCTCCGACTTTCAATATGTATCCAGATTGAGACTTAGAGTCATCTGGATCAGTGTCAAAACTTGCATCGACGTAACCCTTTACGACGAACCTTTTGTTACCTCCATAATCAAGAAACATATCCTTATTCCACTAAGGATAACTTTGACCGCTATTCAGTGACCTACTCCTAGATCACTATTGTACTTCCTTGCCAAACTCAGTGTAGGGTATACAATAGGTCTGGTACACAGCATGGCATCCTTTATAGAACCTATGGCTGAGGCATAGGGAATGACTTTCATTCTCTTTCTATCTTCTGCCGTGCTCGGGCTTTGAGTCTTACTCAATTTCACACCTAACACAGGCAAGAACTCTTTCTTTGACTGTTCCATTTTGAACTACTTCAAAATCTTGTCAAGGTATGTACTCATTGGAAAAACTTATCAAGCGTCTTGATCTATCTCTATAGATCTTGATGCTCAATATGTAAGCAGCTTCACCGAGGTCTTTCTTTGAAAAACTCCTTACAAAAACTCCTTTATGCTTTCCAGAAAATTCTACATTATTTCCGATCAACAATATGTCATTCACATATATTTATCAGAAATACTGTAGTGCTCCCACTCATATACAACTCTTCTTTAAGAAATCCATTAAGGAATGTAGTTTTGACATCCATTTGCCAGATTTCATAAAATGTGGCAATTTGCTAACATGATTCAGACAGACTTAAGCATCGCTACGAGTGAGAAAATCTCATCGTAGTCAACACCTTGAACTTTGTCAAAAACCTTTTTCGACAAGTCTAGCTTTGTAGATAGTAACACTACTATCAGCGTCCGTCTTCCTCTTGAAGATCCATTTATTTTCTATGGCTTGCCGATCATCGGGCAAGTCAACCAAAGTCCACGCTTTGTTCTCATACTTGGATCCCATCTCAGATTTCATGGCCTCAAGCCATTTCGCGGACTCTGGGCTCATCATCGCTTCCTCATAGTTCGTAGGTTCGTCATGGTCAAGTAAATGACCTCCAGAACAGGAATACCGTACCACTCTGGTGCGGATCTCACTCTAGTTGACCTACGAGGTTCGGTAGTAACTTGATCTGAAGTTACATGATCATCATCATTAGCTTCCTCACTAATTGGTGTAGGAGTCACAGGAACAGATTTATGTGATGACCTACTTTCCAATAAGGGAGCAGGTACAGTTACCTCATGAAGTTCTACTTTCCTCCCACTCACTTCTTTCGAGAGAAACTCCTTCTCTAGAAAGGATCCATTCTTAGCAACGAATGTCTTGCCTTCGGATCTGTGATAGAAGGTGTACCCAACTGTCTCCTTTGGGTATCCTATGAAGACACATTTCTCCGATTTGGTTTGAGCTTATCAGGATGAAACTTTTTCACATAAGCATCGCAACCCCAAACTTTAAGAAACGACAACTTTGGTTTCTTGCCAAACCACAGTTCATATGGTGTCGTCTTAACGGATTTAGATGGTGCCCTATTTAACATGAATGCAGCTGTCTCTAATGCATAAACCCAAAACGATAGTGGTAAATTGGTGAGAGACATCATAGATTGCACCATATCTAATAAAGTACGGTTACGATGTTCGGACACACCATTATGCTGTGGTGTTCTAGGTGGCGTGAGTTGCGAAACTATTCCGCATTGTTTCAAATAAAGACCAAACTCGTAACTCAAATATTCTCCTCCATGATCAGATCGTAGAAACTTTATTTTCTTGTTACGATGATTTTCCACTTCACTCTGAAATTATTTGAACTTTTCAAATGTTTCAGATTTATGTTTCATCGAGTAGATATACCCATATCTTCTCAAATCATCTGTGAAGGTTAGAAAATAACGATACCTGCCGCGAGCCTCAACACTCATCGGACTGCATACATCAGTATGTATTATTTCCAACAAGTCTATTGCTCGCTCCATTGTTCCTGGAGAACGGAGTCTTAGTCATCTTGCCCATGAGGCATGGTTCGCAAGCATCAACTGATTCGTAATCAAGTGATTCCAAAAGCCCATCAGCGTGGATTTTCTTCATGCGCATTACACCAATATGACCTAAACGGCAGTGCCACAAATAAGTTGCACTATCATTATTAACTTTGCATCTTTTGGCTTCAATATTATGAATATTTGTGTCACTACGATCGAGATCCAACAAACCATTTTCATTGGGTGTATGATCATAGAAGGTTTTATTCATGTAAACTGAACAACAATTATTCTCTAACTTAAATGAATAACCGTATTGCAATAAACATGATAAAATCATATTCATGCTCAACGCAAACACCAAATAACATTTATTTAGGTTCAACACTAATCCCGAAAGTATAGGGAGTGTGTGATGATGATCATATCAATCTTGGAACGACTTCCAACACACATCGTCACTTCACCCTTAACTAGTCTCTGTTCATTCTGCAACTCCTGTTTCGAGTTACTAATCTTAGCAACTGAACTAGTATCAAATACTGAGGGGTTGCTATAAACACTAGTAAATTACACATCAATAACATGTATATCAAATATACCTTTGTTCACTTTGCCATCCTTCTTATCCGCCAAATACTTGGGGTAGTTCTGCTTCCAGTGACCAGTCCCTTTGCAGTAGAAGCACTTAGTCTCAGGCTTAGGTCCAGACTTGGGCTTCTTCACTTGAGTAGCAACTTGCTTGCCGTTCTTCTTGAAGTTCCCCTTCTTCCCTTTGCCATTTTCTTGAAACTAGTGGTCTTGTCAACCATCAACACTTGATGCTTTTCTTGATTTCTACCTTCGTCGATTTCAGTATCACGAAGAGCTTGGGAATCGTTTCAGTTATCCCTTGCATATTATAGTTCATCACGAAGTTCTAGTAACTTGGTGATAGTGACTAGAGAACTCTATCAATCACTATCTTATTTGGAAGATTAACTCCCACTTGATTCAAGTGATTGTAGTACTCAGACATTTTGAGCACATGCTCACTAACTGAGCAATTCTCCTCCATCTTGTAGGCAAAGTGCTTGTCAAAGGTCTCATACCTTTCGACATGGGCATGAGTCTGAAATACTAATTTCAACTCTTGGAACATCTCATATGCTCCGTGTCGTTCAAAACGTCTATGAAGCCCCGATTCTAAGCCGTAAAGCATGGTGCACTAAACTATCAAGTAGTCATCATATCGAGCTTGCCAAACGTTCATAACGTCTGCATCTGCTCTTGCAATTGGTCTGTCACCTAGCGGTGCATCAAGGACATAATTCTTCTGTGCAGCAATGAGGACAATCCTCAGATCACTGATCCAGTCCACATCATTGCTACTAACATCTTTCAACTTAGTTTTCTCTAGGAACATATCAAAAATAAAACAGGGGAGCTAAACGCGAGCTATTGATCTACAACATAGATATGCTAATACTACCAGGACTAAGTTCATGATAAATTTAAAGTTCAATTAATCATATTACTTAAGAACTCCCACTTAGATAGACATCCCTCTAGTCATCTAAATGATCACGTGATCCAAATCAACTAAACCATGTCCGATCATCATGTGAGATGGAGTAGTTTTCAATGGTGAACATCACTATGTTGATCATATCTACTATACGATTCACGTTCGACCTTTCGGTCTCCAATGTTCCGAGGCCATATCTGCATATGCTAGGCTCGTCAAGTTTAACCCGAGTATTCTGCATGTGCAAAACTGGCTTGCACCCGTTGTATGTGAACGTAGCGCTTATCACACCCGATCATCACGTGGTGTCTCAGCACGAAGAACTGTCGCAACGGTGCATACTCAGGGAGAACACTTATACCTTGAAATTTAGTGAGAGATCATCTTATAATGCTACCGTCGATCTAAGCAAAATAAGATGCATAAAAGATAAACATCACATGCAATCAATATAAGTGATATGATATGGCCATCATCATCTTGTGCCTTTGATCTCCATCTCCAAAGCACCGTCATGATCACCATCGTCACCGGAGCGACACCTTGATCTCCATCCTAGCATCGTTGTCGTCTCGCCAACTATTGCTTCTACGACTATCGCTACCGCTTAGTGATAAAGTAAAGCAATTACATGGCGATTGCATTTCATACAATAAAGCGACAACCATATGGCTCCTGCCAGTTGCCGCTAACTCTGTTACAAAACATGATCATCTCATACAATAAAATTTAGCATCATGTCTTGACCATATCACATCACAGCATGCCCTGCAAAAACAAGTTAGACGTCCTCTACTTTGTTGTTGCAAGTTTTACGTGGCTGCTACGGGCTGAGCAAGAACCGTTCTTACCTACGCATCAAAACCACAACAATATTTCGTCAAGTATGTGCTGTTTTAACCTTCACAAGGACCGGGCGTAGCCACACTCGATTCAACTAAAGTTAGAGAAACTGACATCCGCCAGCCACCAGTGTGCGAAGCACGTCGGTAGAACCAGTCTCGCATAAGCGTACGCGTAATGTCGGTCCGGGCCGCTTCATCCAACAATACCACCGAATCAAAGTATGACATGCTGGTAAGCAGTATGACTATTATCGCCCACAACTCACTTGTGTTCTACTAGTGCATATAACATCTACATATAAACCTGGCTCGGATGCCACTGTCGGGGAACGTAGTAATTTCAAAAAAATTCCTACGCACACGCAAGATCATGGTGATGCATAGCAACGAGAGGGGAGAGTGTCGTCCACGTACCCTCATAGACCGTAAGCGGAAGAGTTATGAGAACACGGCTGATGTAGTCGTACGTCTTCGCGATCCGACCGATCCAAGTACCAAACGCATGGCACCTCCGAGTTCAGCACACATTCAACTCGGTGATGTCCCACGGACTCACGATCCAACAGAGCTTCGTGGGAGAGTTCCGTCAGTACGACGGCGTGATGACGGTGATGATGATGCTACCGACGGAGGGCTTCACCTAAGCACCGCTACGATATGACCGAGGTGGATTATGGTGGAGGGGGGCACCGCACACGGCTAAAAGATCAACTGATCAACTTGTGTGTCTATGGGGTGCCCCTCTCCCCCGTATATAAAGGAGTGGAGGAGGGGGAGGGCCGGCCCTCTACTATGGCGCGCCCTGGGGAGTCCTACTCCCACCGGGAGTAGGAGTCCCCCCTTCCAAGTAGTAGGAGTAGGAGAGAAGGAAGGGGAAGAGAGAAGAGAAGGAAGGAGGGGGCGGCGCCCCTCCCCCTAGTCCAATTCGGACTAGGCCTTGGGGGGGCACAGCCTGCCCTAGGCAGCCCATCTCTCTCTCTCCCATAAAGCCCAATAAGGCCCATATACTCCGCGGCGAATTCTCGTAACTCTCCGGTACTCTGATAAATACCCGAACCACTCAGAACCTTTCCGATGTCCGAATATAGCCTTCCATTATATCGATCTTTACGTCTCAAACATTTTGAGACTCCTCGTCATGTCCCTGATCTCATCCGGGACTCCGAACAACCTTCGGTACATCAATACACATAAACTCATAATACCCAACCCCACCGAACGTTAAGCGTGCGGACCCTACGGGTTCGAGAACTATGTAGACATGACCGAGACTCATCTCCGGTCAATAACCAATAGCGGAACCTGGATGCTCATATTGGCTCCTACATATTCTACGAAGATCTTTATCGGTCAAACCGCATAACAACATACGTTGTTCCCTTTGTCATCTCAATACCTAGTTCAATCTCGTTACCGGCAAGTCTCTTTACTCGTTCCGTAATGCATCATCCCACAACTAACTCATTAGTTACATTTCTTTCAAGGCTAATAGTGATGTGCATTACCGAGAGGGCCCAGTGATACCTCTCCGATACTCGGAGTGACAAATCCTACTCTCGATCTATGTCAACCCAACAAACACCTTCGGAGACACCTATAGAGCATCTTTATAATCACCCAGTTATGTTGTGACGTTTGATAGCGCACAAGGCGTTCCTCCGGTATTCGGGAGTTGCATAATCTCATAGTCATAGGAACATGTATAAGTCATGAAGAAAGCAATAGCAACATACTAAACGATCAAGTGCTAAGCTAACGGAATGGGTCAAGTCAATCACATCATTCTCTAATGATGTGATCTCGTTAATCAAATGAAAGCTCATGTCTATGGCTAGGAAACTTAACCATCTTTGATTCAACGAGCTAGTCAAGTAGAGGCATACTAGTGACACTCTGTTTGTCTATGTATTCACACAACTAAGTTTCCAGTTAATACAATTCTAGCATGAATAATAAACATTTATCATGATATAAGGAAATATAAATAACAAATTTATTATTGCCTCTAGGGCATATTTCCTTCAGAGAAGGTGGCTGATGGAGATGAAGTTGATGAGGTGGTCGAAGCAAGCACAAGGTCGTCAAGGTCATGCACTCACAACTACAATCTGAAGGAAATATTCCCTAGAGGCAATAATAAAGTTGTTATTTATATTTCCTTATATCATGATAAATGTTTATTATTCATGCTAGAATTGTATTAACCGGAAACTTAGTACATGTGTGAATGCACAGACAAACAGAGTCTCCCTTGTATGCCTCTACTTGACTAGCTCGTTAACCAGAGATGGTTAAGTTTCCTAACCATAGACATGTGTTGTCATTTGATGAACGGGATCACATCATTAGAGAATGATGTGATGGACAAGACCCATCCGTTAGCTTAGCATAATGATCGTTTAGTTTTAGCTCTATTGCTTTCTTCATGACTTATACATATTCCTCTAACTGTGAGATTATGCAACTCCCTAATACCGGAGGAACTCTTTGTGTGCTATCAAACGTCACAACGTAACTGGGTGATTATAAAGACTAGTACAATGCCCGTGCGTTGCCACAGGCCTTTAATTTTTTCCATGTTGGTGTATAAAACTTGATGATATTTTTGTGCCTTTCAATGACATCGCATGGGGACCCTTGTCGATGTTTTTAAACGTCGACATAATCCATCTTTATCTCTCTCATCCCCTACAATAATAAACATATATGTAGAAATATACCTTTTGTGTTATCATGTGCTAAATATATACAAAAAATAACAATTATTTGTATGCACCTCTTCTGATTGTGTAAAACTCGACGAGGTCTCGGTCCAATCCATCAAAGCATCATCCGAAGCCATCAGTTTTAAACTCTGACCCGAAAAAGTAAAGATATATTCATCGATTAGCTGCTAGATAATAGCATGTGACATTTTTAGTCGCTAAGTGGTAACTTCCAAATTCAGAGAAACCCTGGAATTAAAAAAGGGCAATCCTGAGCCAAATCCGTGTTTTGAGAAAACAAGGGGTTCTCGAACTAGAATACAAAGGAAAAGGATAGGTGTAGAGACTCAATGGAAGCTGTTCTAACGAATCGAGTTAATTACGTTGTGTTGTTAGTGGAATTCCGAAGTGAGTGGCATCGTGCCTTCTTTTCGAGCGGGTCACATCCAATTTCGATATGGCTCACCTTTGAATCACTTGTTGGTAATTATTCCATAGAAATGACTTATTAGGATACGTGATATTATTCACTATATAAAAAATGTGTGACATTTCTTTCAAAGCAAACAGTGGCTTTTCCCTTAAAAAAGCAATCAACAACTCATTTTCTTCTTATCTAAAAAAGGCGATTCACTCTCTCAGCCCACAACACATTGCTCACACTCATATCTCATTCCCCGAACCTACTCACCCCGCGCTGTCGCCATCTCTCCCCACCATGGAAAATCATATCCAAATAAATGCCAGCTCTATCAAAAAAATGAAAAAAAAATCTAAAGATACTTTAACATTGTTATCTATCTTGGTACTGCTTCTCATCTCACTTGAAAAGAATATTTACAAATGATAATACTTTTGCTCATATCTCTTCTAAGCAACCTGATGAACATTGTAGTCAATGATACGTCCTTGGTGCTCAAATGGTGAAGCTTCTACTTCACTCCTTGCTTTCTTTAAGAATTGGCACATATTACAATCAAGGACTCCTAATCTCTTGGGCATATATCACATCAAACGATAGGGCATTCTACACAATTGTTTCCCTCCCACTGAACCTGAAGTTATTAGCCCTACACAAAGGAGTTATTCATGTTGATTTTAACGATGATGGTATATTTGGTGGATCTACCATTGAATATATCAGACTGCATATGAGGATATATGTGCCTGAATGTGATAGGGACCTGCATCCTTGATCCCAGGCTTATTAATCTTGGTGGACTCGATGAGGTCAATGTTGGCAATACTGCCATCACAAAGCCACATTTTATAATGGAAGCAACATGGTGAGACTCAAATATTGTATTAGGATTTGCGAGCAGCATGTTGAACCCCAAACTGGAGTCATTCTTGTCCTTGAGGCTGAGGTACAGCTTGGTAGCAATCTCTTCAAAGCAGAAGTGGTGGAACTTGATCTTGTCTTCGCCGGTCTTTTATTGGATCAGCATGCTACCACACTTGTCAGAACGACCCTCTATGAAAATATATATTTTAAGAGACATTGGAACAATGCTTTGACAGTACAGGGTTTGTTAGCATGCACTAATCCACTAATCTTTAAAATGAATAAATGTTAGTAATTATATCAAAACCAGAAGATGAACAACACTACTGCTCTCTCCACGACATAAACCGACGAATTCTAGACTCTAACAATCCTGAATATGTATGAATAAAACAACCAGGCTCAGCTATTTTGCATAAACCATGAAAATCTATAGGAACTTCAATGTGTTCAATTGAAAAAATAGCACATGACTATAGAAAGAACAGCAGGCTTGATAATAACTAATCCATGAACAGAACTTGTTTAACACATGACTAATCCATGACTATAAAAAGTTCATTATACTCGGTCACTCGTCTGTTGCGTGCCATGATTTTTCCGTCTTTATTGACCATCATTACTTTGATCCGTCTAACTTGTTTAGCATGTAGCATGTATTCCCATATTGTATGGCTCAATCATTCAAACCTCTATATCGATCATTTACTTGCTTGTGTGGTCTGGGATGCCTTGTGTCCTGTCTATTTGTAATATGATTTTGCTGGCAGGATTTGCTTGTCTTTCTGGAAGGACTGGTTTATCGAGCGATTCTGATCAAGGTGGCCCTTGTCAGCTATTCACGTCCATAGCGATGAATGACTCAATCACTTGGCGCTCCTGTCTAGAAAAAAAAATCATTATAAAGTTGGCCCTAGGCGTTTCTAGTGATTTTACAAGAAGAATCAATATAAAGTCTTATAGTCTGCCTGTAGTTGTCATTCTCACGTTTGAAATTTTCAATCTTCTTCCGGACTTAGTCTGGTCCACTTAACCATGTACGCGAGGTTGTGCTTCAGGGATGGACATTCCTTATGTGAAATCCAATATGGGATACATAGTAACATCAACATGTCAGGCAAAGAGTCACATCGAAGAAAAAACACAAGAAAACTATGAACAGGTTTGTTTCTGTTGAAGACAATCAACAATAGATCATCATTTTTCTGTTTATCTGTTTTTATTTCATTTTAACAACAGGTCATCATTTTTCCATAGGCTATTCACTTAATTGGTCTCATTGAAATCATTTTGACAACACCCTAAAGGTAAAACAGAACTTGCCATGGTTTTCCATTGAGCTGAAGAATAAAATAAACCACATGCCTGGGAAGTAGATTGATACTGTTGAGTCCAAGAAGATCCATTAGAAACAGCTGATTTAGTGGCCCAAGCTTCTATAGTATATGGTGCAGTATTGCCGATGAATGTAGCAGAAATGCTTTCCTCCAATTTAGCCATTTTTAAATCAAAATCAACAATATTTTCACTGCATTTCACCACATTTAGTTATATTAAAATTTCAGGAATACAAAGTAATAATTTGACAATGGTGCTAAATAAATAAATTATTTCACTCGTAGAGTGCTAGTTCTGGTATCCTAGCAAAGTAAGCTAAATCAAAGTGTCATAGCTAAGAAAGCATACTCAAAACCTCTCTCGATTTTTTTACACCATTACCATACGTGTTTCCAGACTTGATTTTGCTGTTAGGAGCCAGCAACAGCAGCCAGAAGCATTGGCATTATTGATGATATAACTGAACCTTTATGTAGCAAGTGTTTCAGAGATTTATATTCGACACAACAACTTGCAGAATACTACTTTGAACTTAAAAGGTGAGGGAGAAATCAAAACTTGAGTCACACAGTCACATCAATGATACGATGAGAATGAAAAAATCAATGGAAAAGTACCGCTTAATATTTCACAGTTTCATCATGGTCATCAACACCGTTAAGTTGGAATTCGAGAGTTTTAGGAAATGTGACTGTGATTCAGTAGATTTCCCTTCTGCCATAAATAATGATGTATGGATAGCTGCAACTTTTCTTCATACTATCCCAACGCACGGACACATGTAGGACAAAAAATGACAGCAATCATGGGAAAACATACCATTACCAAAATCAAAGGTATAACATAATATATTGTCAGCATGATAAAAATGAGATCATGTTAATTTCCCTATAAAACTGAGATCAAAGGTATATATTTCACAGGAATTTGACAACCACGATCATAAGTTCTGAATGGCGCTTCAAGGATTAAAAAAACATATTGCCCTACAAAAATAAATAAATATTCAAGGAAGACAACTGATGGTTGAATCCTGAAAGTCTAAAATCTCTAGATCACATATCTAGCATCTGATACTTACATCCCTAGTAAAATATAATTTTAAAATTTCCTAGAATACGAAAAGAGCCCTATATAGCTACAAGAGATATGTATGAGGTGACAAGCTCTTACACATGTATATATGTATGAGGTGGTCAGGAGTGAATCCCTTTTCTGATCTCTTTCTTTCATCCATTGTTCTCTGTCTCGCTTGATCCAGTCATGTTCCAGCACTCCTCACAAAAGTATCACTTCCAGACTCCTAGTATGGGCCGAAAGGAGGAGTTTTATTTTTTCTGATTATACATGCAACAGGGAATAGTTAAAAAACAATAACAAATTAAATGATCATGTGGTGAACCGGCTTCTTCTCCACTGCATTTGCTGATGACATAGGAAGTCACTGCAATATGGTATTATGAAATTATTTTTCATGAAAAAATGATGATACACTTTCATCTAACCAACTTGAATACTCACTTTCCTCAAGAAAACAATCTGAATAGTCTTGTGCATGGCATGATCCAAATTCAGACGACACACTTCCTTATATGCTATCTATTAATGAACGAACGGGTACTTACATGTATATGAGGCCAGAACCAGGCGTCACGGACAGGGTATCTGTCTTCCACATCATCAGCATGGAGGAGCTCCTCCTCGGCTGCTCACTGAAGGACGACAACGATGTATCCATTTCCCATCTCTATTGTGGAAATGCATTCTGGAAACAATAAAAGAAACAATAAAAATACAGAGAGTTATACTAAAGAAGAAAAATCCTTGCATGCCAATCGTATGAAATAGCTAATGCAATTATCCCATATATAAATGCATCCCTAACACCAGCAACCGCTCCGGAATATATTCCACGTAAAAAACGCACCGATCATAGATTTATGAGATAAAAGTAATAGAGTCAAGTTAGACTACCCAAAACGATGCATGTGGTTCTACTTGTCACTTTTGACCTTAAGTGGTTTCCGTGGACATATAGTATGATGAATTTACTACATAGTGACCTTAAATTGTTTCAGTACACATATAGAAGGATAGAAATTCTACATGTACTGGGAACTACCACCAAAGCCATGTTCTATTGGATCCAGCTTGAACAAAAAAATTATATTGATTCATCAATCATAGACATAAAGTTTGGCTCAAAGAAGGAGGACTACATACAACTTCCAAAATTTTATGTGTGCCAACCAGTGGTTTCGGGCTGACATTCAGATAGACGATGCAGCTTGGAAGTAATTCTAAATGACAGTCATTTTCCATATTATATCTGCAGGTGCATGCTAGTGCAAAGTAGTGCTACATCATGAAGTTGTTGTAAGGTACATCGGGAAATAAATAAAAATTCAGTGCAAGCATGGTTGCAAATTATTTTTCAAGAGCGTAGCGTGCAGGCCACTTACCAGGTCCGGCACCCATACACCCCTAGTAATTAGCAATGGTGAAAAGTCTAGACTAATTGGATGGCACAATCAATAGAAGCAAAAAAAAATCCTTGGGCGCCTCTCCACGATCCGTTGCCCGGTCCACCTCGGAGATTGGCCTGCTTCGAGCCCCGTTTGTGTTCAGCAACGGCGGCGGCCCTGCAACTGCAATCATTTATCCTAGTCTCCATAGTAGAACAATGGATGATCACAACTTCAAATTCTAGTATATACTGAATTAGTAAGGACCAGCGGGATAGCAAAAATTTAGAAAAATTCATTCTAAAATAGAAACCTCTAATTAATCAGACAATAAACTTGCCCTTTGATCTGATGATGAAAGGCACAAATGAATGGTTGTCGTGCATGCACATAAAAAATCCACACAAGAGTATGCAATCATCAATTCAATTTTTACAGCCTGGGAGTTAACACTGATAGGCCTTGCCTTGAATCAGGTCAAAACGAATGACCACAAGATTTTATTGGTACAGACTGCAGACCAAAAATTCCTCTTAAACACTTTTTACTGACTTCTGTATTGTTTTGTTCAGTACTTCAGTTCTTCAGTTTAGCATTCTAAACAAGCCAATGATGTTGAAAACAAGGTATGCTATTACAGATAGTTTTAAGGCTTGGCAACCAATGAATTTAGTAGCACACAATTAAACAACATCAGGTGACAAATTCAGCTTCCATGCTGATCCTAAATACTGCAACAAAATGTTTGACAGAATATGCAGGTCAGTTTGGCACTATAAGTTCCCAATCATTAGCTCGCCTCAGGGGTAAAACAAGCTACCATATAGTAAAGTACCAAATCACATGAGCAGTGTTGTAATCAGTCATGTAGATATTATAGAACATCACTAATTTTAACCAGTTCTGTAGTAGGTGTATATCTTTAGTGATTTTGGAAGCTTTGTAAGACTAATTCCCAAATTCCATCTGGTAGTAATTAAAAAATTCCATACAATGAAAATACTCGTATATATTTCCATCATGAACTCAATATACGTGTGAATAAATCGATAAGTAAATCAATATGGTGCATACTCTAAAATCTCAGAGATCTTTGATGTTGTAGAAGTTATTAGTCTTCTACTCGTTTCGGAAATCCCTACGGAAAAAGGGAGTACATTTCAAACTCCAGAACATGATGGTGCAAATGGTGAACTGAATAAAGCTATAATGGGCCAGTATACTACATGGAGCATAAATCTGCAATATGAATTTTGTAGTTATAGTATTATTACTTTCTTCGAAAATGAAAATCTATTTGCAGCATGGGTGTGAAGCATGCATACGCGTGCACAATCAAGGATTGAAGTCCAAATCTCAGCATGTTCCACGTCACCAGAACATCATCGTATTCCCAAGTAACCAAAAATATTATTACTCCTGGTTGCCGTGAAATTTCTGCAACAAAGAGGGGACAATTCAGTACAGAGATAACAGAGAGAAGGGAGACGTAGTGTTGTTGTCATTGTGCTCCCTCACCTCCCGGCCCTGCAACTTGAAACCACCGGCACCTCTGCACTGCAACCCCGTATGCACATCGTCCCTCTCCCTCGCCCGACACAAGACACACAAGCTAGCACCGGCCAAAAATCAATCAATCAATCAGTCAGTGAGGGGAAGCTTGTTGATTGACATCCAAAAATTCAATGAGTTAGAGAGCAGAATGAACTCATTAATAGCACACATAAACAACCAACCATCCCCTGGTTCAAACTGGTACTGGTACATATTTACAGATTCGACGGTTCGGTTTAGGCACCAGAAAGCAAAAAGCAGAGGTATAAGATGAGAGATAACATAGAACCAGAAAGCAGGATGACGACACAGAGAAAAACGTTCAGATTGCAATTCGTGTATACCAAGCTATGCTATGCATTTTGGCATAAGTTGTGGAATCACGCACATATTTTCTTTCAAATAAAAGTAGTACTCAAAGTCTGAATTCAGTTTCAAAGAACAAAGCACGCATACTGAAGTTCGATGACAGGTCGACGGAGGTTGTCCCTGCAGGACACCTTGTCGGACAGCGCTGAACTTGTTGCCGGTGATGCTAGGCACTGGGGGGACGGCATGAACAGCAGCATCGGCGGGAACAGCCTGACGAAGCATTTTAAAAGCATTCATACAGAATATAATCTTCTAGATGATAACAATAAAAAATACAAGTGCAATAATCCACCAAATGTAGGAAAGCATTGTTACAGAATATATATTCTAATCCGTGATACATAGAGATCTGAAACCATTGATCACATGCAAGAAAACAGGAGGAGGAGGTGCACAACTACATGTAGGGCGTGCAGACGCCGCTGAATTCATGAGTCGTTGGCTCCTGTTGCTTCCGTCGATCTCGTCATCCCCAAAGTCAAGTATAGTGCCATAACATCAATCATATATGTGTTGGCATTTTACTGTACCTGTTATGACAGGGATGGCCTTGCTTTAAATAGAGCATGTTCAAAGTGTGAGAGTTCAATCAAACTCGACGAACTCATTGATGGTGTCCAATTTACCAGGAATTGGGTTCTCTCATCCAAAGCGGCCACAACTACTTAGTTTTACCTAAACAAGGAAGGCATGGTCAAACAATTTAATTCCACGCGTTGCACATTCATAGATCACATGACAGATGTACCACGCATTCATAATTGTACAAAGTAAGTACCAAGTGTTCCCGAAAGAATAAATCCACACACGCAATCAGCTAAACATAAAAACTTACCTCAAAAAAATAGGATGTATGGTGAGTTAGTGCTTGCACGGGTTCATATTTTCCTTACTTCTGATTCGCTCTCCCCAATATACTTGTTCAATTGATCAGGCCCCTAAAGTTCCAGAAAAGGAAACATTGTACAGTTTATACAGAACACAAATTAGGTAGAAAGAATATGGCAATCTCAAAATAAATTTTCATTAGTGTTTTCCCACAACCTGGAGATCCAAGCAGAAAAAGACCAGCTCGCATGACTGGCACCAAAAAGGGAAGATGAAACCATAATTAGGTATTTAAAGTAGTAACATGAAACACTAAAACTTATAAAATGCAAATAAAAACCACAGATCTTGGTGAACTACCTTCGATATGAATTCAGAGGTGGCTAACGGTTTTAATCTACCAATCACTATGATGACCAGATGACACATAGTTAACTGCAATACCACACGCCCTGCCCTGTTCATCTCTTAGGGCAGCAATGTGGTCACTGGATAAAGATTAAAAAAATTCAGGCGCCTGGTTTGAACAATAACACACGCCCTCCCCTGTTCCCAAAAAATACCATCTACATGGCCACTGGCTAAAGTTTCAGGAGTACCCATTCTTGGAGTCGCCCAATCGAGTCCTAAATGTTTTAGCAAAGTATAAAGTACAAAGGTTAATCATGTGTCGCTGCATGTTTCAGCAATTATATGGTAAGGAATCAAGATATGAACTCAGGCATACCTTGGTATCTTGGCCTTCTAGTTCATCATAGATCAGGTTCAGCCTTTCAGGTACCTAATAAGAAATAAGGACAGATTTGTCAGGTGGCAACTTAGATACCAACGATGACCGTGTATGCCTGAGACCAACAAGCAACTCATAGGGGAGGTGGGTTAAGACAAGAAGCAGCTCATCAGGGAGGTGGTGAATCTAAGGATGCCCATCTGCACCGGGGAGCAGAACAAGATGTGGTGTGGTGAGACTGCAATAACAGGCTCATTGCCCATAACCGTGTGGCGGACATACGAAATTCAGTTTGTTCCTAGCTACTCCCTCCGTTCCTAAATATAAGCCCTTTTAGATATTCTAATGTGGACTACATACAAAGCAAAATGAGTGAAACTACACTCTAAAATACGTCTATATACATCCGAATGTAGTCCGTATTGAAATCTCTAAAAAAAGGTTTATATTTTGAAACAAAGGGAGTAGATTTTATGTCTTGTATATAAATGGACCCGAGAGATGAAATTTAGTCCTCTCCCCAACCAGACATACCAGCCCCGGCTTCTTCCCAGCGGTTGTCGGATCATGCTCCAGGACAAGTTTTTTTACGAGGATTGAAATGCAAACCCTTGTGTTGCTATGCTTCCACCCAAGATAGTATTCTTGGATGAAAGTTATCAAATACCAGAATGTAACAGAACTAAACATTACATTTGTGAGATTTGAAATCACTCACCACAGAACAAGCCTATCGTCGCAAGAAAGTGCTAATGAAACACAAGTTTTATAGCAACCACGGTTTAATCATCATTTGGGACACGGTAAAGACCAACCACAAACCTAGTCACGGAAGCAGCTTCCCGGCCATGAAGCACGCGAACTTATTGCTCCGGGAGTACTCATACGGCACCCCAGCCACGGTGAGCAGCCGCTCCAGGACCTCCTTGGCCCGGTCGGGCTCCGCGGTCTCGCACTCCAGCTCGTAGTTTGTGCCGAAATCGAAGTGTGTCTCGTCGAGCTCTAGCACGAGCCCCTGCCCCTCGCCCTCCTCGAGCTCATACACACCGCGAGTGTTCCGGAAGCCGCCGAGGCAGACGAACGGCGCTTTGTCCCCGCCGACGCCGTACTCGTCGGAGACGAGCCGGACGATGGGGGAGTCGACCGCGTTGAGACGGGCGGGGTTGTCGACGCAGGTGAGGGCGACGGTGGGGTCGAGGGGCTCCACGACCTCTTCAACGCGGCTGACGCCGGCGTCGATGCGCGGGCGGCGCTTGAGTGTGAGGACGGCGCGGGAGGGGTCGCGGTCGTCGGTGCCGTAGAGGCGGACGTCCCGCTGGGCGGCGGTGGCGGCGGTGAGGGGCCGCGCTGGGGCGTCGGTGCGGAGCAGGCGGGGCGCGAGGAAGGAGGAGAGGCGCCGGTGTGCAGCCGCGTCGGGGAGACGGAGCTTGATCTCGACCTCCATGGGGTTGGGGTTGCGGCTAGGGCTGGGGGGGCGGGGCCTGGAAGGGGCGGGCGGCGGCGGCGTCTACTCTGGGAGTTCTAGGGATCGAGAGGAGCGGACGAAAAAACCTACCAAAAAAACCAGTGGAAGGTGGGACGAAAAAAGCCGGACGAAAATGGTGGGACGAAAATAAACTCGGAACGGAGACTACCAACTGAGACATTAGGAGTAGAGATGCTCTACAGGTGTCTCCGATGGTGTTTATTGAGTTGGCATCGATCGAGATTAGGATTTGTCACTCCGAGTATCGGAGAGGTATCTCTGGGCCCTCTCGGTAATGCATATCAGTATAAGCCTTGCATGAAATGTGACTAATGAGTTAGTTACGGGATGATGCATTACAGAATGAGTAAAGAGACTTGCCGGTAACGAGATTGAACTAGGTATGATGATACGCACGATCGAATCTCGGGCAAGTAAGATACCGATGACAAAGGGAATGAAGTATGTTGTTATGCGGTTTGACTGATAAAGATCTTCGTAGAATATGTAGGAGCCAATATGAGCATCCAGGTTCTGCTATTGGTTATTGACCGGAGATGTGTCTCGGTCATGTCTACATAGTTCTCGAACCTTTAGGGTCCGCACGCTTAACGTTCGATGACGATTTGTATTATGAGTTATGTGATTTGATGACCGAAGTTTTTTCGGAGTCCTGGATGAGATCACGGACATGACGAGGAGTCCCGAAATGGTCGAGAGGTAAAGATTCATATATTGGAAGGTTACATTCGGACACCGAAATGGTTCAGGAAGTCTCAGATGAGTTTCGGAGTACCGGGGGTTACCGGAACCCCCCCGGGAAGTATTGGGCCTTAATGGGCTTTAGTGGAAAGGAGAGAAGGGCCACAAGGGGAGGCCCCCCCCAATGGCAAGTCTGAATTGGACTAGGGAGTGGGCGGCGCCCCCTCTTTCCTTCTCCCTCTCTTCCTCCTTCCCTCTCTTGGAAAAGAAAGGGGACTCCAACTAGGATTGGGAATCCTAGTTGGACTCCCCTATGGGGCGCTGATGTCTACTACGCAACTTTATTCTTGTAGACACGTGTTGGGCCTCCAAGCGCAGAGTTTTGTAGGATAGTAGCAATTTTCCCTCAAGTGGATGACCTAAGGTTTATCAATCTGTGAGAGGTGTAGGATGAAGGTGGTCTCTCTCAAACGACCCTACAGTCAAATACAAGAAAACTCTTGTGCCCCTAACACACCCAATACAATGGAAAATTGTATAGGTGCACTAGTTCGGTGAAGAGATGGTGATAAAAGTGTAATATGGATGGTAGAAATATATTTTTATAATCTGAATAAATAAAAACAGCAAGGTAGCAAATAGTAAGGGCACAAAAACTGTGTTGCAATGCTTGAAAAGGAGGCCTAGGGTCCGTACTTTCACTAGTGCAACCTTTCAACAATGCTAACATAGTTGGATGATATGATTATCCCTCAAAGTGCAATAAAGAATCACTCCCAAGTTCCTATTAGCGGAGAACAAAAGATATAATTTGTTTGTAGGGTACGAAACCACCTTAAAGCTATTCTTTCCGTTCAATCTATCCTAGAGTTCGTACTAAAATAACGCAAGCTATTCTTTCCGATCTATCTAATCAGGAGTTCGTACTAAAATAACACCAAAGCAAATTCATATTCATAATACTCAATCCACACAAAGAACTACAAGGGGACCCCAAATTTTCTATCGGAGAAAAGATAATAAAAACGTGCATCAATCCCTATGCAAAGATTACCCCAATATGACCGCGGGAATCCGCAAGTTGAATGCCATAACATATATCGAGTGAATCAATAAGATACCCCAATCTCACCTCAAGGATTCATATAGCAAGACATACATAATGTGTTCTCATCTCTAAATATTCAATCCGACATGAAAAAACATCAAAGGGTAAAGATTCAATTCATCACAAAAAGAGTATAGATGGGAGAAACATCATATGATCCGACTATATTAACAAAGCCCATGATATAGATCACGAGAGAGAGAGAGAGATTAAACACATAACTACTGGTACAAACCCTCAGCCCCGAGGGTGGACTACTCCCTGCTCATCGTGGTGGCCGCCGAGATGATGAAGATGGCCACCGGAGATGATTCCTCCCTCCGGCAGGGTGCCATAACGGGCTCCCGATTGGTTTTCGGTGGCTATAGAGGCTTGCGGCGGCGGAACTTCCGATCTAGGTTAACCCCGAAGGGTTTCAGAATATTTGGGAATTTATAGTGCAAAGAGGGGGTGCGGGAGGCCACCGAGGTGGGCACAACCCACCTGGGCGCCAGGGGGCCCTGGCGCGCCCTGACGTGTTGTGCCTCCCTCGGGGCACCCCCCAGGTGCAGCTCTGGCCCATTGGGTTCCTTATGGTCCAAAAAATCTCCAAAAAGTTTCGTGGTGTTTGGAGTCTGTTTGATATTGATTTCCTGCGATGTAAAAAACAAGCAAAAAACAGCAACTGGCACTGGGTCAATAGGTTAGTCCCAGAAGATGATATAAAGTTGCTATAAAATTATTGTAAAACACCCAAGAATGATAAAATAACAGCATGAATACTTCATAAATTATAGATACATTGGAGACGTATCAGCATCCCCAAGCTTAATTCCTACTCGTCCTCGAGTAGGTAAATGATAAAAGAAATAATTTATGAAGTGTGAATGCTAGCAAAGTGCATAAGTTTGATCAATGATAATTTCAATCACTTTTCCTAGCATCATAACAACAATTATTTCTTATAAAACTTCTCATGTTATAGTAGCAACCAATTAACATGTTAAGGTTCAAACAATGAATTCTCTTGAATGTCAACAATCTATATTCTTAGTCACCAAGCAATTGCAATTCAACTTATTCAACGGATTTTAAGTAAGAGCTCCACATACTCAACCATCTTATAGTCTTCTATGATCGCTAACACTCACCGCATAGACATGAGCAAAACGTTTCAACCGGACACATAGAAAGATAGGGACCTATTGTTTTGCCTCCCAACATATTCACCTCACGGGTGATGTCAACAATAATTACTCATGCTTCGCATATTCAACTGGACATATGTGCCTAGATCTTTCCTCACCACATGATGCTTGCCAAAAGAGAAAAAAAAGGAATAGAGAGAAAAACTTTGACTCTTTGCATAAAAATAAATACTGAAAAAGTAAAAGATAGGCCCTTCGCAGAGGGAAGCAGAGGTTTCCATGCGCTTATTTGTTTGTATGCTCAACCCCTTAGTGCAAAAGAACGTCATGTTATATTGCCCCTTGTGATAGCAACCTTTATTATGCAGTCCGTCGCTTTTATTGCTTTGCCATCATAAGTTCGTACAACGCTCAATTTTCTCTTACACTAAATGATCTAACACTTTTATAAGCAATTTTTATTGCCTTATTGCACCGATGACAACTTACTTGAAGGATCTTGCTCAATCCTTAGGTAGGTATGGTGGACACTTGAAAATAAGATTTGGATTTAAGGGTTTTTGGATGCACAAGTAGTATCTCTACTTAGTGCGGAATTTTTGGCTAGCAAAGATAGGGGGAAAGCACCACATGTTGAAGGATCTATGACAATATAACTTCTACGTGAATATGAACAAACATAAATCATTACTGTAGCGACCCGACCTCAGACGGTCAAGTCTCTGTGCTTTAGTGTCATCCCTGGATCGGTAATGCTGACACACACAGTACTCGATTGGATTTATAACAGAGTAGCAATCACACACTTATTACATCGAATGTCTCAAAAGAGAACTTATTACAATAAATATGGCTTAAGGCCATCTAAACCGATAACAGCGGAAGGCTTGGAAGATAAAGTGAGTCCATCAACTCCAACGGCATAGCTGAGTGCATGGCAAACGACCTAGCGATCCTTACTCCTCGTCTGAAAAGTCTGCAACATGATATGTTGCAGCCCGAAAACGGGTCAGCACATGGAACATGCTGGCAATATAACACAGTAGAGCAATGAACAGGTAAATGCTATCACTACATGCATATATGGCTGGTGGAGGCTCTATGGTTATATAGTTTTGCGAAAAGCCAATTTTCCCTACAACAAAGGAATAAATTTTATTTAACTATCATGGTGGTTGAAACATTGAGAATGGTACCCCCATCTCAATCCCAATTAAGGTAATCCTTAAAAACCCAACAAATTAATTTAGAGTGATGAGATCAAATCAATAATTCAAGTACCAGATACCCAAGATGTCCATAACCGGGGACACGGCTAACCATGATTAGTTTGTACACTCTGCAGAGGTTTGCGCACTTTTCCCCACAAGACTCGATCTCCTCCGTTTGATTTCTCGCACTACATGGTGTTTGAGAAATGGATGACCGAGACACAGTCTTTCAGAAGCATTAACTCTTTACTCTGGTTGGACAATTACACCTACTTCCCTCTACATCTGCTAGCCCACCACTGAAAGAGGTCACATAACATACTCAACTATGCCAGAGCCCATAATGGCTTGTGGCTGCACACGGAAGTTTCTAGCATGAATAATCTTATGATCCCTTTGAGCCTGGGTGGCGGACCATAGGATGATCACACGGTATAACCCCAAGATATCCTAGGACAACACTGGATTCCCCAGGTGCCCAAAACAAACAATCCACCCAGATGTGTATTAAAGTTGCCACCTTAAGTTGAACCATTAATTAACAACTCACATCTGTCATGGATGCACTCAAACCCAATCCACGTCTACGAGCATAGCACGGCAATATAAGCATAACGTAGAAGTAACTCCCAGGGTTTGATAATAAAATAGGTAATAGGTTCTACCTCATCAACTACTTCCCAAACCCACATGTTAAGAGATCCTACTCATGCAATGTGTGAGGGTTGTAACTAATGCATAAAAACTAGGTATTAAAGGGGTATGATCAATGTGTTACTTGCCTTGCTGACGATCTGCAAAATCTAGAGACTCGTAGTAGCACGCTTCGCACTCCGGGAATTCTATTGCAAACAAACAATAGCATACATAAGCAATCAAGAAGATATGCGCGGGTAAATATCAAATAAGAAGATCTAACCAGAAAGTTCAACTGAAGAACTCCGGTTTGCAAAAAGAATCAAATCAAACGGAGCAACGAAACTCAAACTGCGAAAGAAACACGATCCGATTACTAATCTTGACTAAAGTCAAATTTACAGTACCAAAATCATGTTCAAGTTGGTTAAACAGAAAGAGGGTTTAGAGACGAAGATCTAGGCGCTTGAATTGCCTGATTCCGATAAACGAGCGAAAAGATAAACTAAAACGAAAATTAGGGCAGAAATCGCGATCAGAAATTATCACGGAAAACCCTGGAAAAAGAAAAACTGACGAACAGGCTAACGAACGAGCGTTCGCTGTCTGTGAAAAATGGGTGAACGGCGTTCGTTAAAACGACAGAAAACGATCTTAGGGTTTCTGAAAACCGGAATAAAATCGATCCAAAGAAAAACGATCTTAGGGTTTTTGAAAAAAAAACGACCGGTCAGCGGTGAACGGCGGCGGCTCGGCGAAGTCCGGCGGCGGCAGCGGCGGCTCCAGCGGCGAGGCGACGGGGCGGCTAGCGCGGTGGCGGCGGCTAGCGGCTAGGGTTAGGGCGGGGCACGGGCACGGGGCGGGCTGGGGCGGCCTCGGCGGCTTATAAGGCCGGCCGGGGGAAGGAGTCCGGGTCGAATTCGGCCCGTTAAGTCGGTTGCCTCTTTTTTTTTAAATAAGTCCTGACGCAGAAAAACAGAGAAAAGAATTACTAAACGGATTCCAAAAATCCTGAAATAAATTTCCCCGTCCTCTAAAAATATGCCGGACAAGGTGAACATTTATTTAGGACTCTAATGCAATTTTGAAAAACGCGTATTTTCTTAATTCAAATAAAATAGCAATAAAATCATTTATTTGATTCTAATAATTTTCCTCCAATATTTCATCTATTTTGGAGAAGTCATATTATCTCCTCTCATATATTTTAAATTTGAAATATTTTCGGAGAGAAAAACCATTAAATCCAAAATGATCCTTGTTTCAATATTTGATAAAATTCAAATATGAAAAACGTGAAATCCCCAACTCTCTCCATGGGTCCTTGAGTTGCTTAGAATTTTGAGGATCGAGAAACAAAAATGCAATAAAATATGATATGCATGAATGACCTATGTATAACATTCCAAATTGAAAATTTGGGATGTTACAATTACTTTGTCTTCCTTGTCCAACGTCAACAATTTTGGCATATATTATTTTGATGGGGGCTCACAATCACAAAATATTTCCAAGATAGTGTATTTGCATGTGAAAGTTCTCTTCCTTATACTAATTATTCGCGAATTGCTTGTATGACCAATATTGTGATTGTCAAACCTCAAAAGATTTCACTTTCTAAACCTGATGTGAAGCTACCACTAGGCAAGATATGATTTCAACTTCATGATATTCAATTTATTCAACAATTTACTCATAGGATATAAGTTAAGCACAAGAGTAATTGACAAAGAAAAGGGCTTCATTGACGGGATGTGAATGCCGCTTACTTAGCCTCTCTGGCAACTATTTGAGGACTCTATTTTATTTAAAAACTTTCAGATCTAAGTACTTTATTAAAACAGCAAGCTAAACAAAATAAAATGACATTCTAAGAATAGCACACATCATGTGAAGAAGCAAAAACTTAGGCTCAACCGATACTAACCGATAATTGTTGAAGAAGAAAGGTGCGATGCCTACCGGGGCATCCCCAAGCTTAGATGCTTGAGACTTCTTGAATATTATCTTGGGATGCCATGGGCATCCCCAAGCTTGAGCTTTTGTGTCTCCTTAATTCTTTTTATATCACGGTTCCCTAAATCTTAAAAGCTTCATCCACACAAAACTCAACAAGAACTCGTGAGATAAGTTAGTATAAACCAATGCAAAAACCTTACCATTATCTACTATGGCAAATCACTAAAATTATTATTCAACATTGCATACTAAATGCCTCTGCATATTTAATACTCCTATCCTCAAATAGGATCATTAAACAAGCAAACATATATGCAAACAATGCAAACATAACAGCAATCTGCGAAAATAGTACAGTCTGTAAAGAATGCAAGTGTATCAATACTTATTCAACTCAAAAAATTCTAAAAATTTAACACAATGTAGAAAATTTATCAGAGCTTATTGTGCAAAAAGTTTCAACATTTTATCATATTCTGACTTTTCTAGGGAATTTTTGCAACAGCGGTAAACTGCCAGAACGGGCTCCCGATTGGTTTTTGGTGGCTACACAGGCCTGCAGCGGCGGAACTTCCGATCTAGGTTAACCCCGAAGGGTTTTAGAATATTTGGGAATTTAAAGTGCAAAGAGGGGGTGCAGGAGGCCACCGAGGTGGGCACAACCCACCTGGGCCCGCCAGGGCCCCCTGGCATGCCCTGGTGGGTTATGCCTCCCTCGGGGCACCGCCCAGGTGCATCTCTGGCCCATTGGGTTCCTTCTGGTCCAAAAGAAATCTCCAAAAAGTTTCGTGATGTTTGGACTCTGTTTGATATTGATTTCCTGTGATGTAAAAAACAAGCAAAAAACAGCAACTGGCATTGGGCACTGGGTCAATAGGTTAGTCCCAAAAAATGATATAAAGGTGCTATCAAATGATAGTAAAACACCCAAGAATGATAAAATAACAGCATGAATATTTCATAAATTATAGATATGTTGGAGACGTATCAAGCGGGCCCCCCTTGGCCGGCCTCCTCCTCCCCCGTCCTTTATATACGTGGGCAAGGGGGCACCCCAAGGCACAACAGACAATCTCTTAGACATGTGCGGTGCCCCCTCCACAGTTTAACACCTCGGTCATATCGTCGTAGTGCTTAGGCGAAGCCCTGCGCTGGTAACTTCATCATCACCGTTGCCACGCCGTGGTGCTGACGGAACTCTCCCTCGTCCTCAACTGGATCAAGAGCTCGAGGGACGTCATCGTGCTGAACACGGAGGTGCCGTACGTTCGGTACTTGGATCGGTTGGATCATGAAGACGTTCGACTACATCAACCGCATTACTAAACGCTTCCGCTTTTGGTCTACGAGGGTACGTGGACACACTCTCCCATCTCGTTACTATGCATCTCCTAGATAGATCTTGCGTGATCGTAGGAATTGTTTTGAAATACTGCGTTCCCCAACAGTGGCATCCGAGCCAGGTCTATGCGTAGATGTTATATGCACGAGTAGAACACAAAGAGTTGTGGGCGATAATAGTCATACTGCTTACCACCAATGTCTTACTTTGATTTGGCGACATTGTTGGATGAAGCGGCCCGGACCGACATTACATGACCGCGTTCATGAGACTGGTTCTACTGACATGCTTCGCACACAGGTGGCTGGCGGGTGTCTGTTTCTCCAACTTTAGTTGAAGCGAGTTTGACTACGGCCGGTCCTTGTTGAAGGTTAAAACAACACACTTGACAAAAAATCATTGTGGTTTTGATGCGTAGGTAAGAACGGTTCTTGATAGAAGCCCGTAGCAGCCACGTAAAACTTGCAACAACAAAGTAGAGGACGTCTAACTTGTTTTTGCTGGGCATGTTGTGATGTGATATGGTCAAGACATGATGAGACATAAATTGTTGTATGAGATGATCATGTTTTGTAAAAGTTATCGGCAACTGGCAGGAGCCTTATGGTTGTCGCTTTATTGTATGAATGCAGTCGCCATGTAATTGCTTTACTTTATCACTAAGCGGTAGCGATAGTCGTAAAAGCAATAGTTGGCGAGACGACAACGATGCTACGATGGAGATCAAGGTGTCAAGCCGGTGATAATGGAGATCATGACAGTGCTTTGGAGATGGAGATCAAAGGCACAAGATGATGATGGCCATATCATGTCACATATTTTGATTGCATGTGATGTTTATCCTTTATGCATCTTATTTTGCTTAGTATGGTGGTAGCATTATAAGATGATCCCTCACTAAATTTCAAGGTATAAGTGTTCTCCCTGAGTATGCACCGTTGCTACAGTTCGTCGTGCCGAGACACCACATGATGATCGGGTGTGATAAGCTCAACGTTCACATACAGCGGGTGCAAGCCAGTTTTGCATGTGCAGAATACTCGGGTTAAACTTGACGAGCCTAGCATGTGCAGATATGGCCTCGGAACACTGAGACCGAAAGGTCGAACGTGAATCATATAGTAGATATGATCAACATAGTGATGTTCACCATTGGAAACTACTCCCTCTCACGTGATGATCGGACATGGTTTAGTTGATATGGATCACGTGATCATTTAGATGACTAGATGGATGTCTATCTAAGTGGGAGTTCTTAAGTAATATGATTAATTGAACTGAGGACAAATAGTAAAAATCTTACCATCATTCCTAAATAGATGTTACCGTAGTTCAGTACGAACACTATTGGTCGCACGTTTTGAGTACTAAGATTTTTAAGTCCAGAAAAATAATTTGTCTTGATAGTATGAAGATCCTCAAGCCATGAAACATAATCACCTATCTCCTCGCAGTTTAGTTCAGCCCCGGGACAGTGGACGGTCATGTCTACCAAGCGCCGGACATGTTTGCTTGAATGGAAATAAGCTGTCAATAGAAATTAGTTGTCAACTATTTTTTGAATAAACAATATCGAAGACATAAATATGGTTGAGAAACTCACATAATGGTATAACTGGAGGCGTCTGCACATCGACCCAGATGTCTCTATTACCTTCAGTATCATCTTCGGGACGAATATCAAAGGTGATAAACATATCAGGCTCAAATGCATAAGCCTTGCATAGTGCTTGCCAAGTTTTGCATTCAAAATAGGTAGTCTGCGTTGTATAATTTTGCGTGGAAACTATAACCATGCTCGGTCTTCAAGTTAACTCGCTTTACCTCCGTAGTAGTTTGCATAAGACTGAAACCTATCTTATCCAAGACAAAAACTCTTGCATGGCAGGGGATACGCTAGTAGAATAGTAAAAAAATTAAATTATAAGTTGAAGCAAATGAAGCAGATGTCATGCTGAATTACGAAAAAAGACTTGTCGTTGTGACTTACTGTATCCACTTCGAAGTTCTCGTCTAGCTTGATGCTGAAGCGCCTATCATCATCTAGGAAGATTCTGTCGCACAGGCCGCGCTTGTCTTCGCAGTATTCGCAAATACCGAAATCCTTTTCGTCGTCAGACATTTCCTATGTTCATAGTTGAAACATTAATTGAAAATCGATCGAAGGCAACTACCAGGATACTCAACACACAAATCCGGGCACTCGATATTTCCTACATATTCTGGCACAATTCATGCCAAAATTCACGGAAAAATCCGGCATGACCTTTGCTAAAATAGGACATATCGAGCGCCTGAAATTTGCCAGAACGGAAATGAATCAACACTCCGGCAAAACATAAGCCCCTCGGAGGTATAACCTGCAAACATGACCGGCCACTTGGGCAAGCACATATCCTATTTGAGCAACACAAGATATACATTTCAAAATATCTTATAGGACTCATATTGACATGAGCATTCAATAAGCAAAACCAAATCGTAAAATAAATAAGTATTCAAATTAGCATGCATTCAATAAGCAAAAGTAAATCATCTCATGCGTCCGTACATCGTCAAATATTATCACTAATACACCCCGAATAGTATCATACATATAACATCACTAATACAACTAAAACCCTAGCGCACGACGGGTATCGGCGCGGGCGGTGGACACCCACAGAGAAGGAACCATCACAGGATCATAGCTCCAGTGAGATCCCTGGAGAACCTGCCAGGCATTGGAGAACCTGTGCTCCAACGCAAACAAGTAGCGACGGACGTGCGCGTCCTCCTCACTGACACGGTGACGCACCACCTCCGCGGGGTCCTCGAGCCTCTGGACCGTCACTGGCCCACGCGACCGCAACCAAAAAAGGTTCGGGTCAACAACGGGCTGACTCCTCACGAACCTCGCCCCCCGGTAGGTAGCGCCTCCCAGTACCACCCCGGCGGATCCCAGTCCCGGACATGGCCCATCTGGTGACGCAGGTGTCCTCCGCGATAGGCATCGTCGACGTCGATGCAGGAATAATTGCTTTAGCTAAAAAAGTAAACTAGTTCTATTAATTTTCGTACCAAAAATAAAATAGTTGTATTAACTCAACTAGTTCAATTAAGCACTTACTATAAATATAAATAAACTAGTTCAACTAGTTATATTAATTTTCTTACTAATTCTATTAAGCACTTACTAAAAAACAGTAAAAAAACTAGTTAGATGAAGTCTAAAATTTAACCCTAACTAATTTGATGAACTCTAAAATTTAATCAACCCTAACTAATTAGACGAACTCTAAAATTTAACCCTAAATAATTTGATGAACTCTGAAATTTAACCCTAACTAATTAGATGAACTCTAAAACTAATTCTATTTAACAACTAATGCCATAATTAGCATCTAATTTGATGAACCCTAACTAATTAGATGAACTCTGAAATTTAACCCTAAGAACCCTAGCTAGGTAGAGGTAGGGGAGGAGGAGGAGGACGTGCTCACCTCGGGTGCCGGCGGAGTTAGGGAGAGGGCCACACGTCGTCGAGGTCGGGGACGGGGTCGGGGCGGCGGGCGCACGGCGGAGGGCGGCGATGTAGGGGGCGTCGAGGTCGGGGTCGGCGGTGGCGTCGAGGTCGGGGTCGGGCTCGGGGCGGCGGGCGCACGGTGGAGGGCGGTGATGTAGGGGGCATCGAGGTCGGGGTCGGGGCGGTGTCGAGGTCGGGGTCGGGGGCGGCGTCGAGGTCGGGGGCGGGGGCGGCGTCGTCGGCGTGCGGAGGGCGACGAGAGAGCGCGCGGCGGCCGGGCGATGACGGCGGCGACAGCAGACGCACGCGTGTTGGATTTGGGGGAAGTGGGTGTTGGGGAAGAAGAACGGTTGGTTAAGTGGAAAGTAGCAGCTGCGCGTTCCACGGAAAGTGCTACTGCTACATTAGCTATAGCGCGTGTCCATAAAGCCCGCTGCTGCTACGCATTTCTCCTTTATTTTTCTTTTTCATTTATTTTTCATTCACATTTTATTTTTTCCTTCCCCTTTTTCTATTTCTTTCATTTTCATTTACTTTTCTATATGTTTTTCATTTTATTTTCCTTAGCAGTAGCGCTTACTGCGCGAAACACGCTGCTACAACAATCTTAGCAGCAGCGCGCTTTCCTTAGGCACACTACTACTATAGGTAGCCTGGCAAGAATAGTAAGGGGAATTGTAGTAGTAGCGCCTCTACAGTTAGACGCGCTACTGCTATGATCTTAGCTGCAACACGTTTGGATAACATGCGCTAATGGTAAATTGTAGCAGCGCTTCTTTTTGTCCCGCGCTACTGGTAAGTTTCTGTGTATAAGGTTTTTCCCTAGTAGTGTCCTAGAGAAAGCTAAGTTGAAAGATGATGGTAGCAATTACACGGACTGGATCCATAACTTGATGATTATCCTCATTGCTGCACAGAAGAATTACGTCCTGGAAGCATCTCTTGGTGTACCACCCGCGCCGGCAACTGCAGACATGGTGAATGCCTGGCAGTCATGTGTTGATTACTACTCGATAGTTCAGTGTGCCATGCTTTACGGCTTAGAATCGGGACTTCAAAGACATTTTGAACGTCATGGAGCATATGAGATGTTCCAGGAGTTGAAGTTAATATTTCAAGCAAATGCCCGAGTTCAGAGATATGAAGTCTCCAACAAGTTCTATAGCTGCAAAATGGAGGAGAATAGTTGTGTCAGTGAACATATACTCAGAATGTCTGGGTACCACAACCACTTGACTCAGCTGGGAGTTAATCTTCCTGATGATAGTGTCATTGACAGAGTTCTTCAATCACTGCCACCAAGCTATAAAGGCTTCGTGATGAACTATAATATGCAAGGGATGGAGAAGACTATTCCTGAGCTGTTCGCGATGCTAAAGGTTGCGGAGGTAGAAATCAAGAAGGAACATCAAGTGTTGATGGTTAACAAGACCACTAGTTTCAAGAAAAAGGGCAAAGGGAAGAAAGGGAACTTCGAGAAGAATGGCAAGCAAGTTGCTGCTCAAGTGAAGAAGCCCAAGTCTGGACCTAAGCCTGAGACTGACTGATGTTACTGCAAAGGGACTGGTCACTAGAAGCGGAACTGCCCCAAGTATTTGGTGGATAAGAAGGATGGCAAAGTGAAAGGTATATTTGATATACATGTTATTGATGTGTAGCTTACTAATGCTCGTAGTAGCGCCTGGGTATTTGATACTGGTTTTGTTGCTCATATTTGCAACTCGAAACAGGGGCTACGGATTAAACGAAGATTGGCTAAGGACGAGGTGACGATGCACGCGGGAAATGGTTCCAAAGTCGATGTGATCGCCGTCGGCACGCTACCACTACATCTACCGTCGGGATTAGTTTTAGACCCGAATAATTGTTATTTGGTGCCACGTTGAGCTTGAACATTAGATCTAGATCTTGTTTGATGCGAGACGGTTATTCATTAAAATCAGAGAATAATGGTTGTTCTATTTATATGAGTAATACTTTTATGGTCATGCACCCTTGAAGAGTGGTCTATTTTTGTTGAATCTCGATTGTAGTGATACACATATTCATAATATTGATGCCAAAAGATGCAAAATTAATAATGATAGTGCAACTTATTTGTGGCACTGCCATTTAGGTCATATTGGTGTAAAGTGCATGAAGAAACTCCATGCTGATGGGCTTTCGGAATCACTTGATTATGAATCACTTGATGCTTGCGAAGCATGCCTCATGGGCAAGATGACTAAGACTCCGTTCTCCGGAACAACGGAGCGAGCAACTGACTTATTGGAAATAATACATACTGATGTATGCGGTCAGATGAGTGTTGAGGCTCGTGGCGGGTATCGTTATTTTTTGACATTCACACATGATTTGAGCAGATATGGGTATATCTACTTAATGAAACATAAGTCTGAAACATTTGAAAAGTTTAAAGAATTTTAGAGTGAAGTGGAAAATCATCGTAACAAGAAAATAAAATTTCTACGATCTGATCGTGGAGGTGAATATTTGAGTTATGAGTTTGGTCTTCATTTGAAACAATGTGGAATAGTTTCGCAACTCACGCCACCTGGAACACCACAGCGTAATGGTGTGTTCGAACGTCGTAACCGTACTTTATTAGATATGGTGCGATCTATGATGTCTCTTACTAATTTACCGCTATCGTTTTGGGGTTATGCTTTAGACACGGCTGCATTCACGTTAAATAGGGTACCATCTAAATCCGTTGAGACGACACCATATGAACTGTGGTTTGGCAAGAAACCTAAGCTGTCGTTTCTTAAAGTTTGGGGTTGCGATGCTTATGTGAAAAAGCTTCAACCTGGTAAGCTCGAACCCAAATCGGAGAAATGTGTCTTCATAGGATACCCAAAGGAGACTGTTGGTTACACCTTCTATCACAGATCCGAAGGCAAGATATTCGTTGCTAAGAATGGATCCTTTCTAGAGAAGGAGTTTCTCTCGAAAGAAGTGAGTGGGAGGAAAGTAGAACTTGATGAGGTAATTGTACCTTCTCCCGAATTGGAAAGTAGTTCATCACAGAAATCAGTTCCAGTGATTCCTACACAATTAGTGAGGAAGCTAATGATGATGATCATGAAACTTCAGATCAAGTTGCTACTGAACCTCGTAGGTCAACTAGATTACGATCCGCACCAGACTGGTACGGTAATCCTATTCTGGAGGTCATGTTACATGACCACGAACCTACGAAATATGAGGAAGCGATGATGAGCCCAGATTCTGCAAAATGGCTTGAGGCCATGAAATCCGAGATGGGATCCATGTATGAGAACAAAGTGTGGACTTTGGTTGACTTGCCCGATGATCGGCAAGCCATAGAGAATAAATGGATCTTCAAGAAGAAGACTGACGCTGACGGTAATGTTACTGTCTACAAAGCTCGACTGGTTGCGAAAGGTTTTCGACAAGTTCAAGGAGTTGACTACGATGAGACCTTCTCACCCGTAGCGATGCTTAAGTCTGTCTGAATCATGTTAGCAATTGCCGCATTTTATGATTATGAAATTTGGCAAATGGATGTCAAAACTACAGTCCTAAATGGATATCTTAAAGAAGAGTTGTATATGATGCAACCAGAAGGTTTTGTCGATCGTAGAGGTGCTAACAAAGTGTGCAAGCTCCAGTGATCCATTTATGGACTGGTGCAAGCCTCTCGGAGTTGGAATATATGCTTTGATAGTGTGATCAAAGCATATGGTTTTATACAGACTTTTGGAGAAGCCTGTATTTACAAGAAAGTGGGTGGGAGCTTTGTAGCATTTCTAATATTATATGTTGATGACATATTGTTCGAAATAATACAGAATTTCTGGATAGCATAAAAGGATACTTGAATAAGAATTTTTCAATGAAATACCTCGGTGAAGCTGCTTATATACTGGGCATCAAGATCTATAGAGATAGATCAAGACGCTTAATTGGACTTTCACAAAGCACATACCTTGCTAAAGTTTTGAAGAAGTTCAAAATGGATCAGTCAAAGAAAGGGTTCTTGCCTGTGTTACAAGGTGTGAAGTTGAGTCAGACTCAATGCCTGACCACTGCAGAAGATAGAGAGAAAATGAAAGTCATTCCCTATGCTTCAGCCATAGGTTCTATCATGTAAGCAATGTTGTGCACCAGACTTGATGTGTGCCTTGCTATAAGTTTAGCAGGGAGGTACCAATGTAATCCAGGAGTGGATCATTGGACATTGGTCAAGAACATCCTGAAATACCTGAAAAGGACTAAGGATATGTTTCTCGTTTATGGAGGTGACAAAGAACTCGTCGTAAATGGTTACGTCGATGCAAGCTTTGACACTGATCCGGATGACTCTAAGTCACAAACCGGATACGTATTTATATTGAATTGTGGAGCTGTCAGTTGGTGCAGTTCCAAGCAGAGCGTCGTGGCGGGATCTACGTGTGAAGCGGAGTACATAGCTGCTTCGGAAGCTGCAAATGAAGGATTCTGGATGAAGGAGTTCATATCCGATCTAGGTGTAATACCTAGTGCATCGGGTCCAATGAAAATCTTTTGTGATAATACTGGAGCAATTGCCTTGGCAAAAGAATCTAGATTTCACAAGAGAACCAAACACATCAAGAGACGCTTCAATTCTATCCGCGATCAACTCAAGGAGGGAGACATAGAGATTTGCAAAATACATACGGATCTGAATGTTGCGGACCCGTTGACTCAGCCTCTCTCACGAGCAAAACATGATCCGCACGAAGACATGATACATCTCCAACGTATCTACTTCTCCAAACACTTTTGCCCTTGTTTTTGACTCTAACTTGCATGATTTGAATGGAACTAACCTGGACTGACGCTGTTTTCAGCAGAACTGCCATGGTGTCATATTTGTGCAGAAATAAAAGTTCTCAGAATGACCTGAAAATCCACGGAGACACGTTTTGGAATTAATGAGAAATATTGGCAAAAGAATCAACATCAGGGGTCCACACCCCTGGCCACGAGGGTGCAGGGCGCGCCCCCCTTCCTCGTGATCCCCCTGGGACTCCACCGACCTCAACCCCAACTCCATATATTCACTTTCGGGGAGAGAAAAAATCAGAGAGAAGGATTCATCACATTTTACAATACAGAACCGCCGCCAAGCCCTAATCTTCCTCGGGAGGGCTGATCTGGAGTCCATTCGGGGCTCTGGGAGGGGAATCCGTCGCCATCGTCATCATCAACCATCCTCCATCACCAATTTCATGATGCTCACCGCTGTGTGTGAGTAATCTCATCGTAGGCTTGCTGGACAGTGATGGGTTGGGTGAGATTTACCATGTAATCGAGTTAGTTTTGTTTGGGTTTGATCCCTAGTATCTATTATGTTCTAAGATTGATGTTGCTATGACTTTGCTATGCTTAATGCTTGTCACTAGGGCCCGAGTGCCATGATTTTAGATCTGAACCTATTATGTTTTCATGAATATATGTGAGTTCTTGATCCTATCTTGCAAGTCAATAGTCACCTACTATGTGTTATGATCCGGCAACCCCGAAGTGACAATAATCGGGACCACTCCCGGTGATGACCGTAGTTTGAGGAGTTCATGTATTCACTAAGTGTTAATGCTTTGGTCCGGTACTCTATTAAAAGGAGGCCTTAATATCCCTTAGTTTCCAATTGGACCACGCTGCCACGGGAGGGTAGGACAAAAGATGTCATGCAAGCTCTTTTCCATAAGCACGTATGACTATATTCGGAATACATACCTACATTACATTGATGAACTGGAGCTAGTTCTGTGTCACCCTATGTTATAACTGTTGCATGAGGAATCGCATCCGACATAATTATCCATCATTGATCCATTGCCTATGAGCTTTTCACATATTGATCTTTGCTTAGTTAATTTTCTGTTGCCACTGTTACGATTGCTACAAAAACTATTACTGTTACTTTTGCCACCGTTACTGTTACTTCCATACTACTTTTCTACTAAATATTTTGCTGCAGATATTAAGTCTTTGAGGTGTGGTTGAATTGACAACTCAACTGCTAATACTTGAGAATATTTTTTGGCTCCCCTTGGGTCGAATCAATAAATTTGGGTTGAATACTCTACCCTCGAAAACTGTTGTGATCCCCTATACTTGTGGGTTATCAAGACTCCATGGGTGTTAGAATCATTAATATGTGATCTAGATTATTGACTCTAGTGCAAGTGAGAGACTGAAGGAAATATGCCCTAGAGGCAATAATAAAGTTGTTATTTATATTTCCTTATATCATGATAAATGTTTATTATTCATGCTAGAATTGTATTAACCGGAAACTTAGTACATGTGTGAATACATAGACAAATAGAGTGTCCCTAGTATGCCTCTACTTGACTAGCTCGTTAGTCAAAGATGGTTAAGTTTCCTAACCATAGACATGTGTTGTCATTTGATGAACGGGATCACATCATTAGAGAATGATGTGATGCACAAGACCCATCTGTTAGCTTAGCATAATGATCGTTTAGTTTTATTGCTATTTCTTTCTTCATGACTTATACATATTCCTCTGACTATGAGATTATGTAAATACCTAATACCGGAGGAACACTTTGTGTGCTATCAAACATCACAACGTAACTGGGTGATTATAAAGATGCTCTACAGGTGTCTCCGATGGTGTTTGTTCTGTTGGCATATATCGAGATTAGGATTTGTCACTCCGAGTATCGGAGAGGTATCTTTGGGCCCTCTCGGTAATGCACATAACTATAAGCCTTGCAAGCAATGTGACTAATGAGTTAGTTACGGGATGATGCATTACGAAATGAGTAAAGAGACTTGCCGGTAACGAGATTGAACTAGGTATGATGATACCGAGGATCGAATCTTGGGCAAGTAACATACCGATGACAAAGGGAATGAAGTATGTTGTTATGCGGTTTGACCGATAAATATCTTGTAGAATACGTAGGAGATAATATTTGCATCCAGGTTCGTCTATTGGTTATTGACCAGAGATGTGGCTCGGTCATGTCTACATAGTTCTCGAACCCGTAGGGTCCGCACGCTTAACGTTCGATGACGATTTGTATTATGAGTTATGTGATTTGATGACCGAAGTTTGTTCACAGTCCCGGATGAGATCACGGACATGACGAGGAGTATCAAAATGGTCGATGTAGGGTAACGCAGCAGAAAACAAAAAATTTCCGACCTATGCACCAGCCCAGGACCACTATGGAGACTGCATACATGGTTTGATCTTTTTGGTTACCGACTCGTAGCGCAGCGGAAAGTAGAGTCGATGACGATTGGCGGTGCAGATCCCCGCAGCTAGGATTTACAACCTCCCAACCGCGAGGATGTAAACCCTCATCTGCTCCTCAGACAGCCCTCCGGGAGGTGGTCGAACAGCCCCCCGGACGGTGTCGCGGACAGCCCTTCGGGAGGACGTTCGAAACTCGAACGGTCACTCGGACAGCCCTTCGGGAGGACCTTCGAAACTCGGACGGTCACACGGACAGCCCTTCAGGAGGCACTCACGAACTAAGACCGAAACTATGATCTCTCTACAGAGTTGCACACATATGGTGTCATCTATCCGGCAGGGCTTCGCCGTCCAGAACTAGTTCCTGCCGGAACCCAGATAGCCTTACGGCTCTACAAAACTCTTTTCGTGGGAGGGAGAGAAGAAGCCAGATAATGCATGGCATGTGTATGAGAGCAAGGGATGAAGAGATGGCAGCCCTCACCTCCTCTATTTATAGGAAAACCAAGGGATAGTGTGCCTCCACAAATTACCAAAACCCCCCATGCATTAGGTCACACATGAGGGTGTTAAGGACAAAATGGGATGCCATGTGGAGCTCCAAGGAGCTCCACCACCCATGGCCGGCCACCCCTAGGGGGCCCCCCAAATGGGGTTCCTTCCCTTGTAAGCCACTTCCTTCTAGAACTTTGACCAAGTCCAAAAAGGTGGCTCTCCAAAAATATCCCAAAAAGCACTTTCACTATTCACGACGACATTTTTCAGCGTCCGTTCGAACTGAAAATATTTATGTGGGCTTAGAACATTTCCAGTACCCACTAAAATGATTTTCAATGCGTTCCGAAACAATTCCGGTTTTAGTGATTTTCATCTGCGAAACGCATCTGAAGTAGCTCCGGCAGCTCCAGAACATTTCCGGTTTTTATCTCAGAAAATTCCAAAAAGCTTCCAGAATGATTCTAGCATCCTCCAAGAATTATCAGGCATGTGCCGAAACCAATTTGACTTTATGGTGTGTCCCGAAACAACTTTTCGGTATCATCGAAACTTATCCGATGACCTCTCTCTGCACTACGATTCCGCTGTCCGAAACTTTTCGGTGTCCGAAACTTTTTCGGTGATTTTCTCTCAGACTCCCTGTCTAGTATTCAGCAGATAGATGACCCTTAAGCGTGTGACCCTATAGGTTCGGTGAAGCATAGACATGACCCGGAACCCCTTCCGATCAATGATCAACATCGGAGCCGTGGACACCCATATTGACCCCTATACCCACACGAATAAATATTCGAGTGAACCTCCAGTTGCCGTGTGCTATTCCTGTTGCTTCGCGATATGTTACAAATACCCGAGGTGAGACATGGTGGCATTCCCGTGGATCAACAACTTGTCCACTATGCTAGTTACCTCGTTACCGGTTTTGTTCTCTTTTCTCGTTTCATGTTCCGGCATCCCCGTGATCAAATCACAAAGTGTCTGGCCAGACGATGATGGACACCATAACACCGAGAGGGCCCGAGTATATCTCTCCATCGTCGGAGGAGCAAATCCCAATCTCGAGCTATCAAGTCACTTAACATACTTTCCCATGAACACGTAAGCCGCCGTAATAGCCATCCAGTTACGGATGACGTTTAACAAACCCCAAAGTTCATGAAGCAAGCATGAAGAAACTCGATACTCTCATGGTCTAAGGGATTATGCAAACATTAACTATCTCTGTGTTATAAACCATTAACTTGTGACGAATGTATCTCATAGCATAACATCAATTCGGGTCGATTCAACACAAATGTCCTTCCTGACATTGTGCCCTCAAAATTGCTTGGCATAGACATGCCCATGATTGGGAAAACATAATCATCATGCAACACTTGAGCTAGTCTTAGAGGCACGACTAGGAATACATTTTACCGTTTATTATTCCACACGTGCATATGGGTTCTCCCCAGAGCCTTTATGGATATATGGGCTCGGGAACCACAGCAGTTATAGCATGGAACATAAACATAATTATGAACAGGGAGATAATCAATAACATTTATTATTGCCTCTAGGGCATATCTCCTACAGACTCCCACTTGCACTAGAGACAATAATCTAGCTTATGCTAATGCACTTCACACCTGTGGCACACCGGTGTAAATATGCTTCGCTTGTGGTATAGCCTGATGTCCAACGGATCTGACGACTTCAGATCCGTGTGTATCTTTGCATGTCCTCGCGTTTTCACGTTTTCTCAAAATTCATATTTTGTGTGGACTTGGCTTTGTATGTATGTGAATCACAGGTCGAACCTGGATTCCTCAGACAGAGTTATGGAGCAACTACCTGCAGTAGTGTCCCATTGTCAAAAGCCATCTTGGAACTATACTAAGTTCATGAATGAACTATATGATTCAACATCTTCCTTGTCGCTTCTAAAGCGTCAACATACTTAGTCCTTGTTATAGAATTCGCCACAGTAACTAGTTTAAACAAATTCCAACTAACTGTGCCACCACATTGTGTGTTACACAAAACCCTTAATTTAAATCGAAAATCGCATGGAGAAAAGATGAAGACTGTATCGATGTAACATTTTACAACGAACTCTTCATGATCTCTGCTTGCGAGAAAACCATGTCATCAGTACTTACTCTAGTACTCTGTGACATCTTTCACTGTTGTCCCATGATCAGTAATTTGATCACTTTGGTATCCATACTCGCAACACCTTGGGAGTATCGGACATATCTGGTTGTTTTACATACCATGGAATACATGATTAATCCAAACACAAAAGTGTGTGGAATCTGCATCATGTATTTTACTCATCAGTGTTTGGGACACCGAGTCTTGCAAAAACTCTTTCCATGTGACTTTCGCAAGAATCACTCCATGGCGTTTTAAATGCTAAAAGGTTTTAGCATCTTGTCAATATGTATTCATTGCTTATCCCCATTAGGTAAATCTATCTCCATAGATCATCATGCCTAATATTGAGGCCATTTAGCCTAAGCACTTCATCGAAAAACTACTTTCAAATGAAGTCCTAATTCGTGTCAAGAAATTTATTTCCAATTACCAATGTGCCAAGCACATAAGGTTTTTAGAAATATTATTACGCTCCCACTTACTTTCTTGAATTACAAGCATCTTCGTTACCCATTGATGAATTCAAAACCCCTTTGACCATTTCATCAAAACACGAAGATTCCAACTCCATTTTGCTCTCTTCTGTCCATTGCTGGAACTCTGAAGTTTGCATACCTAATAGCATCCTCTGGATCAACAAATTACTTTGGACTGTATCATATACAAGTCCTAGCTTTCATTTCCATCAGATGGAAATCCTTTTATCATCCATGTTTCATATCTCATGATTGAAATATGTATTAATTGCTAGTTCAACCCGAACCGACTTTAAGCATCGCTACGATGAAAACAACCTCATCGTAGTCAACTCTTGAACTTGTTATTTCAACAAGTCAAGCTTTATGGATAAAACATTTTTATCCGTATCAGTTTTCAGTTCCATAAATATTCGTTAGACTCTAAGTCTTCCGAAAGGTGTATCAAGGTTTAAATCTTGAATCACTTATATGGAAACTAACTCGGGTTGTATTGGCATTTAGCCAATTCCGGAGTCAGGGCCCATCAACGCTTCCTTGTGTATCGTAGGTATAATTTTGTCTAACAACAATATCTCGTTTGCGCACCTGAGAGGTTTGCACGAGCCTTGCCTACGTGGTTCAGCTGCAAGTTCGACCGAAGTTCATACGTTTTATTGTAGAGACTTCCGTATCAGTCGCAGTAGGAAACTCTGGAATTACTTCCAAGGTCTCTTTCCTTTGATCTGATGACGTAGATACTGTTTATCTCGTCGAGTTGCACTATTCTCCCACTCACCTTTTTGAAAGAACCATTCTCTTTAAAAGCACACCGTTTCGTGGCAAAAACTATTTGCCTCGGTATTTTGAGGGAGGAATACCCAACATTTTGGTATAACCTATAGAGTAGCACTTGTCTGATTTGGAATAGGTTTGTAACCTTTTACACAAGCCCCATATTCCAAATGTTAAGAAAAGATATAACATGGTTGGGCGTACCATACCCTGGCTTCATTTTAACAGACCCGATGTAGCTCTTTTCAGTGTAAAAGCCGCAGTCTCTAAAGCATCACTTTAAAAGGGATAATGGCAAATTTATTTATGTCATCTTTGACCTTACCATGTCATAAATGGTTTGATTACATCTCCACAGACTTTCCACTTGCAGTGGTTGTTCCGGGAGGTGCAAGTTATGAAACCCCTTTCACAACTCATCGGACATTCGCTAAACATGTAACTCAAATATTCCTTTGTGCAATCAAATTGCAGAAACATAATTTTCTTGTTACAATAACTTCTACTTCATTTTTGAGAACCTTTCGAATGATTTCAAAAGATCCAGACTTACGTCTCATCAAGTAAATATCCATATATCTACTTGAGTCATTTCTGAAGATAAATAAATCCACCACTAACAACACTTATCGGACTACACACATCAAATGTATGATCACTAATAAGTTTGTTGTTCGTTCCTTATGGCCTGTGAACGGTATTTTAGTCACTTCACTTTTCGGAGGAAAGTTGCAAGTGTCAGATGATTCAAAATCAAAAAGACTTCAAAATCCATCATAATGGAATTTTCCATGCGGGTTTCTCCAATGTGACCAAATGTAGTGCCACACTTGTGTGGTATTCTTTTAGTCTTGCGACATTTAGCGTCAGTGTTATGGATGTATCATATTACCATCAATATTCATAACATACGTCCCATCGATGATGGAAGTATGGCCCTTATGTTATTCATAATACTTAACAACAATTGTTGTTTTTATGAACAACTCTTTTGCAACAAACATTGTGCAATGGGCTAGAGTGTATGAAACTCTAAAATGAATTATGAAAGTAAACCCAGAGGTATTGTATTATTATCAATATTCATAACATACATCTCATTCATAATGAAAGTATGGCCCTTGTGTTATTCATAACATCGAACATAAAAAGTTCTCTTATGAACAACCTTCTTGCAAGATACCTTATGCAATGGGATATAGTTTGTAAAACTCTAAATGAATTATGAAAATAAATACAGACGGCAATACACCGATGAAAGGTATAGTAACATTTACTATGTTCCCTGTGTATACCTTAACCTCATTTCTAGCTAGTCTTTCAGGCCATAGTAGTTCTTACATCGAGTTGCAACAGAATGCAATCGAGCGGGCATTTTTGTGATGAACTCACAATACCCAAGAATTAGTGATTTAACATGTTTAACCATAATTCGCAAGAACTATATCTTTGACCGGCCTTCTATACATCAAAAACTTGTATGACATTCATACATGAGCTGGATATTCCAGTCTTCTTTCCTTTTGCCTTTATACTTCTAACAGTTTAACTTTTAGTATTTCTCCTACTCTCAGAAGAAGCACCCAACTTAAGAGTGGCATTAGCCCCGGACTTCCTAGGCGTGTAAGTCATACTAACACCCTTTGGACACTTCCTTTCTCTTTAAGTTGTTGTTTTATTCACCTTTCATTATATGACAGGCGTTCTTCTGGATCCCTTTCCCAACAGTCAAATGCATAGTAAACACTTTTACTAATACTTGCAAACAAACATTGCTTTGTTTGTATCTGAAAATAATTTTCAGTTCCATGAATATCATATAACTATCCCAACTTTCGAAGTTTGGGTTTCATGGAAGCAAACATATTCCACTTGACCGTAACAGAATTCTAGCTTTTGGATCGAAGGACGAGAGTCACATGATCCATAGCATTAGCGGGAGGATACGAAAAGCATGCGATAGGACAAAGTCCTTCTCGGCACTTTTGAGGACAATCCTCATATTACGTTACCAATCTTAAACTTTTAACCAGATATTTAATAGCTATTCAATTTTAATAGGGAAGGTGGAAATGCGAGCCATTATTCTACAACTATTATGCAAACCACACTTAGACAGTGTTCAAAATTAATTGCATTGAGAATTAAACATGTTAATTCAACTGTGCGCTCCCACTCAAATCAATATCTCTCAAAATTGATTGTGAGTGATACAAGACCCACATTTCAATTGTTCGCCATTGGTGTAACACCATTGATGACGAAAAATCTCAACCGGTAGGCCAACTTGCCAATCACATCTCTATGTGACTCTTGTTCATCTTTCGATGCGTGTGTTCCGAGCTCATGACGGTCATGCCTGAACGTCAAGACAACCAAGTGATCTCGCTGCGAGGTCTCAACTCACCCGCCTCACACTTATCTAATCGTTCGTACCCGTGTGACACGGCGCACCCCCGAAAGATAGGTGCCATGACGGTGCTACACTTGGGAGAACACTAATTACTTGGTATTTTTGTGAGAGATCACCCTAATAAAAAGCGACTACCGCGCAATCAAGAAGGGTGCATCATAAGGGATAAACATCTCAGGCAATTCATAATAGCATGATATGGTATAGCCCTTTCTGACGGAGAAGTATTTCATTTCTTTGTCTTCGGCATTCGCGTCGGTGTTCACCTTCGCGAAGATTGCCACCACCTTGTCGATGCACCATATAATATTGCTATCTCCATAGCGTATAAAATTAATGCATTACTTAAGGTTGACACGCAGGTCATTAAAGTGCAATCATATGGCTCCAGCCATCATGCCGAATCATGACACGCAGGTCATGTTAATCAAATTACATCATATAGTCATCTCATACATAATTGAATTAGTATGAGCACTGTTATACCACATAACATGCACATCCTGCAAAACCAAGTTAGATGCCTCTAATCGGTTTATGCAAAATTTATTTTACGTGGCTTCTAAGGTTTTGACTTAAACCACAGCTACCAACATTTTATCATCAAGTATGATTATTCAGGTTGCTAGATTAACATCTCGGGGTGTATGAAACACGGGATAATTAAATCCCGAGCCCCATACTAAACTTCGTCATACGCATGACCCCCGTGCAGATCATATCTGCAAAGCCCTTTCATCTGTGAATTTCATCTTTCTTTTGACTACGGCAGAACCCAAAGAACTGATAGCACTTCCATGATCAATCAGGATTACGGATTGCCAGAACTTTGTCAAATTCCACCATGCTGTCTCGAGACTGAGCAAACGCAGATTGTAGGGAAGCAACAAGATCGTCGGGTAACAGATTTCATCTGTCACCCGCATAAATAATTTTCAGCAATAGATCTCATCTACTACCTAATTATATTATGCAATACCCATACATCTCCATGTATTCTAGATCGAAACCTGCATCTACGCATAGCACGGCTGATGATGCCACTGAAGGGTAACACAGCAGAAAACAAAAAAATTTCGACCTACGCAACAGCCCAGGACCACTATGGAGACTGCATACATGGTTTGATCTTTTTCGTTACCGACTTGTAGCGCAGCGGGAAGTAGAGTCGATGACGATCGGCGGTGCAGATCCCCGCAGCTAGGATTTACAACCTCCCAACCGCGAGGATGTAAACCCTCATCTGCTCCTCAGACAGCACTCCGGGAGGCGGTCGAACAGCCCCCTGGATGGTGTCGCGGACAGCCCTTCGGGAGGACATTCGAAACTCGAACGGTCACTCGGACAGCCCTTTGGGAGGACCTTCGAAACTCGGACGGTCACACGGACAGCCCTTCGGGAGGCACTCACGAACTAAGACTGAAACTACGATCTCTCTACAGAGTTGCACACATACGGTGTCATCTATCCGGCAGGGCTTCGCCGTCCAGAACTAGTTCCTGCCGGAACCCAGACAGCCTTACCGCTCTACGAAACTCTTTTCGTGGGAGGGAGAGAAGAAGCCAGATAATGCATGGCATGTCTATGAGAGCAAGGGATGAAGAGATGGCAGCCCTCACCTCCTCTATTTATAGGAAAACCAAGGGATAGTGTGCCTCCACAAATTACCAAAAACCCCCATGCATTAGGTCACACATGAGGGTGTTAAGGACAAAATGGGATGCCATGTGGAGCTCCAAGGAGCTCCGCCACCCACGGCCGGCCACCCCTAGGGGGCCCCCCCAAATGGGGTTCCTTCCCTTGTAAGCCACTTCCTTCTAGAACTTTGACCAAGTCCAAAAAGGTGGCTCTCCAAAAATATCCCAAAAAGCACTTTCACTATTCACGACGACATTTTTCAGCGTCCGTTCGAACTCAAAATATTTATGTGGGCTTAGAACATTTCCAGTACCCACTAAAATGATTTTCAACGCGTTCCGAAACAATTCCGGTTTTAGTGATTTTCATCTGCGAAACGCATCTGAAGTAGCTCCGGCAGCTCCGGAACATTTCCGGTTTTTATCTCAGAAAATTCCAAAAAGCTTCCAGAATGATTCTGGCATCCTCCAAGAATTATCAGGCATGTGCCAAAACCAATTTGAATTTATGGTGTATCCCGAAACAACTTTTTGGTATCATCGAAACTTATCCGGTGACCTCTCTCTGCGGTACGATTCCGCTGTCCGAAACTTTTCGGTGTCCGAAACTTTTTCGTTGATTTTCTCTCAGACTCCCTGTCTAGTATTCAGCAGATAGATGACCCTTAAGCGTGTGACCCTATAGGTTCGGTGAAGTATAGACGTGACCCGGAACCCCTTCCGATCAATGATCAACATCGGAGCCGTGGACACCCATATTGACCCCTATACCCACACGAATAAATATTCGAGTGAACCTCCAGTTGCCGTGTGCTATTCCTGTTGCTTCGCGATATGTTACAAATACCCGAGGTGAGACATGTTGGCATTCCCGTGGATCAACAACTTGTCCACTATGCTAGTTACCTCGTTACCGGTTTTGTTCTCTTTTCTCGTTTCATGTTCCGGCATCCCCGTGATCAAATCACAAAGTGTCTGGCCAGACGATGATGGACACCATAACACCGAGAGGGCCCGAGTATATCTCTCCATCGTCGGAGGAGCAAATCCCAATCTCGAGCTATCAAGTCACTTAACATACTTTCCCATGAACCCATAAGCCGCCGTAATAGCCATCCAGTTACGGATGACGTTTAACAAACCCCAAAGTTCATGAAGCAAGCATGAAGAAACTCGATAGTCTCAAGGTCTAAGGAATTATGCAAACATTAACTACCTCTGTGTTATAAACCATTAACTTGTGACGAATGTATCTCATAGCATAAGATCAATTCGGGTCGATTCAACACAAATGTCCTTCCTGACATTGTGCCCTCAAAATTGCTTGGCATAGACATGCCCATGATTGGGAAAACATAATCACCATGCAACACTTGAGCTAGTCTTAGAGGCACGACTAGGAATACATTTTACCGTTTATTATTCCACACGTGCATATGGGTTCTCCCTAGAGCCTTTATGGATAGACGGGCTCGGGAACCACAGCAGTTATAGCATGGAACATAAACATAATTATGAACAGGGAGATAATCAATAACATTTATTATTGCCTCTAGGGCATATCTCCTACAGTCGAGAGATAAAGATTCATATATTGGAAGGTTACATTCGGACACCGGAATGGTTCAGGAAGTTTCGGATGAGTTTCGGAGTACCGGGGGTTACCGAAACCCCCCCCCCCCCCCCGCGAAGTATTGGGCCTTAATGGGCTTTACTAGAAAGGAGATAAGGGCCACAAGGGGAGGCCCCCCCACGGCAAGTCCGAATTGGACCAGGGAGGGTGTGGCGCCCCCCTCTTTCCTTCTCCCTCTCTTCCTCCTTCCCTCTCTCCCTCTCTTGGAAAAGAAAGGGGAGTCCAACTAGGATTGGGAATCCTAGTTGGACTCCCTTATGGCGCGCGCCCTGATACGTCCATTTTGCATCATGTTTTCTTACTGTTAGTTATAATGTCTTTATCCATAATAATGCTTTTTGGAGTAATTTTAATGCCTTTCTCTCATAAATTGCAAGGAACACACCAAGAGGGAGAATTCCGGCAGTTGGAAATCTGGACCTGGAAAAGCTGCGTTAGGCTACCTATTCTGCACAACTCCAAATGAGCTGAAACTTCACGGAGTTTTTATGGATTATTTAAGAAATACTGGAGCCAATAAACACCAGAGGGGGGCCACCAGGTGGGCACAACCCACCTGGGTGCGCCAGGCCCCCTAGGCGTGCCCTGGTGGATTGTGGCCTCCTCGGCCCACCTCCGGTGCCCATCTTCTGGTATATAAGTCATTTTGACCTATAAAAAATAAGGAGGAGACTTTCGGGATGGAGCGCCGCCGGCTCGAGGCGGAACTTCGGCAGGAGCACTTTTGCCCTCCGGCGGAGCGATTCCGCCGGGGGAACTTCCCTCCCGGAGGGGGAAATCATCGTCATCATCATCACCAACAACTCTCCCATCTTGGGGAGGGCAATCTTCATCAACATCTTCAACAACACCATCCCCTCTCAAACCCTAGTTCATCTCTTGTGTTCAATCTTGTTACCAGAACTATAGATTCGTGCTTGTGGGTGACTAGTAGTGTTGATTACATCTTGTAGTTGATTACTATATGGTTTATTTGGTGGAAGATTATATGTTCAGATCCATTATGCTATTTAATACTCCTCTGATCATGAACATGTTTATCATTTGTGAGTAGTTACTTTTGTTCTTGAGGTCATGGGAGAAATCATGTTTGCAAGAAATCATGTGAACTTGATATGTGTTCGATGTTTTGATAGTATGTATCTTGTTATTCTCTTAGTGGTGTCATGTGAACGTCGACTACATGAAACTTCACCATATTTGGGCCTAAGGGAATGCATTGTGGAGTAGCAATTAGATGGTTGGTTGCGAGAGTGACAGAATCTTAAACCCAGTTTATGCACTATTTCGTAAGGGACCGATTGGATCCAAAAGTTAAATGCTATGGTTAGAATTTATTATTAATACTTTTCTCGTAGTTGCGGATGCTTGCGGGAGGGTTAATCATAAGTAGGAGGTTTGTTCAAGTAAGAACAGCACCTAAGCACCGGTCCACCCACATATCAAATTATCAAAGTAGCGAACACAAATCAAACCAACCTGATGAAAGTGACTAGATGAAATTCTCGTGTACCCTCAAGAACGCTTTGCTTATCATAAGAGACCGTTTTGGCCTGTACTTTGCCTCAAAAGGATTGGGATACCTTGCTGCACTTTTGCTACTACTACCATTACTTGCTCGTTACAAATTATCTTGCTATCAAACTACTCCGCTACTTACAATTTCAGCACTTGCAGACATTACCTTACTGAAAACTACTTGTCATTTCCTTCTGCTCCTCGTTGGGTTCGGCACTCTTACTTATCGAAAAGAGCTACAATTGATCCCCTAAACTTGTGGGTCATCAAGGCTATTTTTTGGCGCCGTTGCCGGGGAGTGAAGCGCCTTTGGTAAGTGGAATTTGGTAAGGAAACATTTATATAGTGTGCTGAAATTTATTGTCACTTGTTACTATGGAAAACAATCCTTTGAGGGGCTTGTTCGGGGTATCTTCACCTCGTACGAACCAAAATTAGTTACCCCTCAACCTACTGCACCTACATGAAATTCCTTCGGGTATGATAGAACAACTGCTAACTAATCCTTATGCAGGAGATGGAACCGAACATCCTGATATGCACTTGATATATGTGGAACAAATTTGTGGATTGTGCAAGCTTGCAGGTTTACCCGGGGATGAAGTGATGAAAAAGGTTTTCCCTTTTTCTTTGAAGGGAAAAGCATTGGCATATATAGGCTATGTGGTGATATTGGATCATGGAATTGGAATCGTTTGAAATTGGAGTTCCACCAAATTTTTTATCCTATGCATCTAGTTCATCGTGATCGGAATTATATATATAATTTTTGGCCTCATGAAGGAGAAAGTATCGCTCTAGCTTGGGGGAGGCTTAAGTCAATGTTATATTCATGCCCCAATTATGAGCTCTCAAGAGAAATTATTATCCAAAAATTTTATGCTTGACTTTCTCGTAATGATCAAACCATGCTTGATACTTCTTGTGCTGGTTCATTTATGAAGAAGACTATTGACTTCTGGTGGGATATGTTGGAAAGAATTAAATGCAACTCTGAAGATCGGGAACTCAACGAAGGTAAAGAGTCAGGTATTAAACTTAAGTATGATTGTGTTAAATCTTTTATGGATACTGATGCTTTTCAAAAGTTTAGCACTAAATATGGACTTGACTCTGAGATAGTAGCCTCATTTTGTGAATCATTTGCTACTCATGTTGAACTCCCTAAGGAGAAGTGTTTTAAATATCACCCACCTATTAAAGAAGAAATTAAAGAACTAGTACCAGTTAAAGAAGAAACTATACTTTATAATGTTGATCCAGTTGTTCCTTCTACTTATATTGAGAAACCACCTTTCCCTGTTAGGATAAAGGAACATGCTAAAGTTTCAACTGTGGTTAACAAAAGCTATATTAGAACACCTAAGCCTGATGAACAAATCAAATTAGAACCTAGTATTGCTATGGTTAAAGATCTCTTGGAAGAAGATATGGATGGGTATATTATTTACTTCTGTGAAGAAGCTGCTAGAATTGCTAAACCTGATAAAAGAGATAAACATAGACCTGTTGTTGGCATGCCTGTAATTTTAGTTAAAATAGGAGATCACTGTTATCATGGTTTATGTGAAATGGGTGCTAGTGTGAGTGCTATTCCTTACACTTTATATGAAGAAATCATGAAAGACATAGCACCTGCTGAGATAGAAGAAATAGATGTTACTATTAAACTTGCTAATAGAGACACCATATCACCAGTTGGGATTATTAGAGATGTTGAAGTCTTGTGTGGGAAAATTAAATACCCTACTGATTTTCTTGTTCTTGGTTCCACACAAGATGACTTTTGTCCCATTATCTTTGGTAGGCCTTTCTTGAATACAGTTAACGCCAAGATAGATTGTAAGAAACAAACTGTTGGTGTTAGCTTTGGTGATGAGTCTCATGAGTTTATTTTTTCCAAGTTTAGTAGAAATCATCATGAAAAAGAATTGCCTAGTAAGGATGAATTAATTGGTCTTGCTTATATTGCTATTCAACCTACTGATCCTTTAGAACAATATTTGCTAGACCATGAAAAATGATTTACATATGCATGAAAGAAATCAAATAGATAAGATTTTCTTTGAACAACGTCCTCTGCTTAAACACAATACACAATTTGCCTATTGAAACTCTAGGAGGTCCTCCTCGACCTAAAGGAGATCATATGTTTGAATTAAAACAATATGCTTATCTCGATGAAAAGAAAATATATCCTGTTATTATTAGTGCTAACCTTTCAGAACATGAAGAAGAAAGATTATTGAAAGTCCTAAGGAAGCACCGGGCTGCTATTGGATATACTCTTGATGATTTAAAGGGCATTAGTCCCACTCTATGTCAGCACAAAATTATTATGGAACCTGATGCTAAACCCGTTGTTGATCACCAACGTCGGTTGAATCCAAAAATGAAGGAAGTGGTAAGAACGGAAATCTTAAAACTTCTGGAAGCAGGTATAATCTATCCTATGCTGACAATAGATGGGTAAGCCCTGTTCATTGTGTCCCTAAGAAAGGAGGTATTACTGTTGAAGAATGAACTTATTCCACAAAGAATTGTTACGGGCTATAGAATGGTAATTGATTACAGAAAATTAAACAAAACAACTAGAAAAGATCATTACCCTTTGTCTTTTATTGATCAAATGCTTGAAAGATTATCTAAGCACACACACTTTTGCTTCCTAGATGGATACTCTGGCTTTTCACAAATACCTGTTTCTCAACCTGGTCAAGAAAAGACCACTTTTATTTGTCCCTTTGGAACTTATGCTTATAGACGTATGCCTTTTGGGTTATGTAATGCACCTGCTACCTTTCAATGATGTATGACTGCTATATTCTCAGCCTTTTGTGAAAAGATTGTTGAGGTTTTCATGGATGACTTTTCTGTTTATGGGAAGTCTTTTGATGATTGTTTATGCAATTTTGAGCGAGTTTTGCAGAGATGTGAACAAACAAATCTTGTCATGAATTGGGAGAAGTGCCACTTTATGGTTAATGAAGGCATTGTCTTGGGTCATAAAATTTCTGAAAGAGGTATTGAAGTGCACCAAGCTAAGGTTGATGCAATTGAGAAAATGCCATGTCCTAAGGACATCAAAGGTATTCCTAGTTTCCTAGGTCATGATGGTTTCTATAGGAGATTTATCAAAGACTTTTCTAAAATTTCTAGGCCTCTTACTAATCTTTTGCAAAAGGATATTCCTTTTGTTTTTGATGATGATTTTTTTAGAAGCCTTTGAAACACTCAAGAAAGCCTTAATATCTGCACCTATTGTTCAACCACCTGTTTGGAACTTGCCTTTTGAAATTATGTGTGATGCTAGTGATTATGCTATTGGTGTTGTTCTAGGACAAAGAGTTGATAAGAAATTGAATGTTATTCATTATGCTAGTAAAACTCTAGAAAGTGCTCAAAGAAATTATGCTACTACTGAGAAAGAATTATTAGCAGTGGTGTTTGCTTGTGATAAATTTAGATCTTATATTGTTGATTCCAAAGTAACTGTTCACACAGACCATGCTGCTATTAAATATATTATGGAAAAGAAAGATGTTAAACCTAGACTTATTCGTTGGGTTCTCTTGTTACAAGAATTTGATTTACATATCATTGATAGAAAAGGAGCTGAGAACCCCATAGCTGATAATTTGTCTAGGCTTGAAAATGTGCTTGATGACCCACTACCTATTGATGATAGTTTTCCTGATGAGCAGTTGGCTGTAATAAATGTTGCTAATAGTACTCCTTGGTATGCTGACTATGCTAATTACATTGTTGCTAAATATTTACCACCTAGCTTTACATACCAGCAAAACAAAAAATTCTTCTATGATTTAAGACATTACTTTTGGGATGACCCACATCTTTATAAAGAATGAGTAGATGGTATTATTAGACGTTGTGTACCTGAGCATGAACATGGACAAATCATACGGAAATGTCACTCTGAGGTTTATGCAGGGCATCATGCTGGAGATAGAACTGCTCACAAGGTATTGCAATCTGGATTTTATTGGCCTACTCTCTTCAAGGATGCCCGTAAGTTTGTCTCTTCTTGTGATGAATGTCAAAGAATAGGTAATATCGTTAAGCATCAAGAAATGCCTATGAATTATTCGCTTGCTGTTGAACCATTTGATGTTTGGGGATTTGATTACATGTGACCTTTTCCTTCCTCTAATGGGTATACACATATTTTGGTTGTTGTTGATTATGTTACTAAATGGGTAGAAGCTATTCCAACTAGTAGTGCTGATCAAACACCTCTATTAAAATGGTTAAGCAAGTTATTTTCCCAAGGTTTGGAGTCCCTAGATATTTAATGACTGATGGTGGTTCACACTTTATTATGGTGCTTTCCGTAAGATGCTTGCTAAGTATGATGTTGACCATAGAATTGCATCACCCTATCATCCTCAGTCTAGTGGTCAAGTTGAACTTAGCAATAGAGAAATAAAATTAATTTTATGAAAGACAGTTAATAGGTCCAGGAAGAATTGGTCTAAGAAATTAGATGATGCACTTTGGGCTTATAGAACAACATATAAAAATCCTATGGGTATGTCTCCTTATAAAATGGTTTATGGAAAAGCCTATCATTTGCCTCTTGAGTTAGAACATAAAACATATTGGGCAGTTAAAGAGCTCAATTATGATTTCAAACTTGCTGGTGAAAAGAGGTTATTTGATATAAGTTCTTTAGATGAATGGAGAACCCAAGCTTATGAAAATGAAAAGTTATTCAAAGAAAAAGTTAGAAGATGGCATGACAAAAGAATTCAAAATCGTGAGTTTAAATTTGAAGAATATGTTCTTTTGTACAACTCTCGTTTTAGATTTTTTGCAGGAAAGCTCCTCTCGAAATGGGAAGGCCCATACATCATCGAGGAGGTTTACCGGTCTGGAGCCGTCAAAATAAATAACTCCAAAGGTACTAACCCGAAGGTTGTCAATCGGCAACGAATAAAGCATTATATCTCAGGTACGCCTATTAATGTTGAAAGTAATATTATCCAAACTTTGACACCGGAAGAACACATAAAAGAGTCCTTCCGGAACACTCCAGAATCATGAAAATAAAGAGGTACGTGATACAGTAAGTAAACGGACTCGTAAAAATCCGCAAAAATATTTTTTATCAGTTTTGGAATATTTTAAACTTTTGGAAATAAAGAAGCTTCCAGGAAGCGTCCCCTGGTGGGCACAAGACACCAGGGCGCGCCAGGCACCTGGCGCGCCCAGGTGGGTTGTGCCCACCTGGGACACCTTCCGTACTCCGTTTTTCTTCTGTATGCTTGTCCTCCAAGATAAGAAATCTATATATACTCCCCGAACCTGTTAACCACCGTATCGTGGAGAAACCCTCTGTCCTCTTTTTCTCCCGCTGCTTTCTGTCAGATCCCATCTACCATGGTCTCTTCAAGCTCCTCCAAGGACAAGTTCTTCAAGAACGTCATCAACCCTTATCTGCGGGAGGTGGTGCAGCACCCTCAAACCATCCAGATGCAGGAGGGGGTGGTGTACATCCGCGATGAGCAAGGTCCCAAGGGCGCAGGAACTGTGCAGGCCAGGCTTGAAGCCATGGAGCAGGAAGTCTTCCTGTGCAAGGGGATTGTGGAGCGTGGGCTCAATGCTAATCACCTTATGATCACGGACCTTTCCCGTGATCTCAAGGTGGATGGCAAGCCCATGAGACATCGTCTTCACCCTCAACGAGCAAATAAACTTCCTACGAAGCCAGATCTATGACATCCAAAACCAAGTCTTTGAATATGAGGCGAGGTTCAAAGGTATGAGTTTGGCTGCTAGTTGCAGGACCCGTGAGACTCACTCCTCCTCTTATGATGGTGGACCGCTGCCATGGAAGTCCGAGGACAAGATCTCTTCTTCACCACCATCTTCTTCTTCACCACCAAAGAAGAATTGAGTATCGGGTATGGGCACTCCCCTTGGCTTCCGCCAAGCTTGGGGGAGGTGCCCCGGTATCGTATCATCCCACTATCTTTTTGCTTTTACTTATCTTAGTTCGATCATTTGCTTTCAGATGAAATAAAGTTTAGTTCGATCCTTTCTTCATTGAGAGTTTGCTTAGTGATCTATCCTTGTAATCGTGTGCAAGTTATATAATAAAGTTAGTTTGAGTTTTTGCTTTCTTTACTCTCATGTTGCAAATAAATAAAATAAATAAAGAAATAAAAAGAACAAAGGAAATAAATCAATAAGATTATATACTAATCCTATGGTAGGTGATGGCACCACATAAGGAAAAGTATAAGTAGAAAATTTCATTAGGGACTGACAAACATAGCGTTAGTCAATGATGCAACTCATGAAAGAATTAATAAGGGATTGATCATACAAACAAATAAGTGCATGGCAACCTCTGCTTCCCTCTGCGACGGGCCTATCCTTTATTTTTACGCACTTACTTTTATGCAAAGAGTCAAAATTTTCCTTCTATTCCTTTTATTTTTCTCCTTCGGCAAGCATCATGTGGTGAGGAAAGATCTAGGCATATATGTCCAGTTGAATATAGATGACATGCGTTATTATTGTTGACATCACCCTTGAGGTGAGTATGTTGGGAGGTGAAACTATAAGCCCCTATCTTTCTATGTGTCCGGTTGAAACGTTTTGCTCATGGGTACGAGGTGAGTGTTAGCAATCATAGAAGACTATATGATGGTTGAGTATGTGGACTTGCCTAAAGGCTCTGACACGCGACCCTTCCTGAAAAGATGATGAATTGTAGTTGCAAAATGGACTAAGAACATGGTTTGTCGGTTTCTCATAGAGTTTTTGCTTTATACTTCGATTGTGTGATGAACTATTACTTATTCATGAGAAGTATATGATAAAAGTTCTATGGTAAAAGTCCTATGTTTAATGTTGTTGCTGTTATAATAATCAACATGATGCTTCTATGTCTGTATTTTGTTTTTATCGACACCTCTCTCTCAAAGCATGTGGACATGTTTTTCGATTTCGGTTTTCTCTTAAGGACAAGCGAGGTCTAAGCTTGGGGGAGTTGACACGTTCATTTTGCATCATGTTTTCTTATTGTTATTTATAATGTTTTTATCCATAACAATGCTTTTTGTGGTAATTCTAATGCCTTTTCTCTTATAAATTGCAAGGAACACCCCAAGAGGGAGAATTCCGGCAGCTGGAAATCTGGACTTGGAAAAGCTACGTCAGGCTACCTATTCTGCACAACTCCAAATGAGCTGAAACTTCACGGAGATTTTTTATGGATTATTTAAGAAATACTGGAGCCAATAAACACCAGAGGGGGGCCACCAAGTGGGCACAACCCACCTGGGCGCGCCAGGCCCCCTAGGCATGCCCTGGTGGATTGTGGCCTCCTCGTCCCACCTCCGGTGCCCATCTTCTGGTATATAAGCCATTTTGTCCTAGAAAAAATAAGGAGGAGACTTTCGGGACGGAGCGCCGCCGTCTCGAGGCGGAGCTTGGGTAGGAGCACTTTTGCCCTCTGGCGGAGCGATTCCGCCGGGGGAACTTCCCTCCCGGGGGGGGGGGAAATCATCGTCAGGATCATCACCAACAACTCTCCCATCTTGGGGAGGGCAATCTTCATCAACATCATCAACCGAACAATCTCCTCTCAAACCCTAGTTCATCTCTTGTGTTCAATCTTGTTACCGGAACTATAGATTGGTGCTTGTGGGTGACTATTAGTGTTGATTACATCTTGTAGTTGATTACTATATGGTTTATTTGGTGGAAGACTATATGTTCAGATCCATTATGCTATTTAATACTCCTCTGATCATGAACATGTTTATCATTTGTGAGTAGTTACTTCTGTTCTTGAGGTCACGGGAGAAATCATGTTGCATGTAATCATGTGGACTTGATATGTTTTCGATGTTTTGATAGTATGTATGTTGTTATTCCCTTAGTGGTGTCATGTGAACGTCGACTACATGACACTTCACCATATTTGGGCCTAAGGGAATGCATTGTTGAGTAGCAATTAGATGGTGGGTTGCGAGAGTGGCAGAATCTTAAACCCTAGTTTATGCGCTATTTCGTAAGGGACCGATTGGATCCAAAAGTTTAATGCTATGGTTAGAATTTATTCTTAATACTTTTCTCGTAGTTGCGGATGCTTGCGGGAGGGTTCATCTTAAGTAGGAGGTTTCTTCAAGTAAGAACAACACCTAAGCACCGGTCCACCCACATATCAAATTATCAAAGTAGCGAACACAAATCAAACCAACATGCTGAAAGTGACTAGATGAAATTCCCGTGTACCCTCAAGAACGCTTTGCTTATCATAAGAGACCGCTTTGGCCTGTCCTTTGCCTCAAAAGGATTGGGCTACCTTGCTGCACTTTTGTTACCACTACCATTACTTGCTCGTTACAAATTATCTTGCTATCAAACTACTCCGCTACTTACAGTTTCAGCACTTGCTGACATTACCTTACTGAAAACTACTTGTCATTTCCTTCTGCTCCTCATTGGATTTGACACTCTTACTTATCAAAAAGATCTACAATTGATCTCCTATACTTGTGGGTCATCACGCCCCCCTTGGCCGGCCTCCTCCTCCCCCCTCCTTTATATACGTGGGCAGGGGGCACCCCAAGGCACAACAGACAATCTCTTAGCCGTGTGCGGTGCCCCCTCCATAGTTTAACACCTCGGTCATATCGTCGTAGTGCTTAGGCGAAGCCCTGCGCTGGTAACTTCATCATCAACATATCGTCGTAGTGCTTAGGCACATTTCACGACCAATGCAACCAATGGTACAATTGCATCAATCAAGTCAATCATACATCACCGAGTTGTGTGCAAGTGGTGGAGTATGACCCCTACATCAAGGCACTATTGAAGCATAGAAACATTAAGTTCGGCCACAAGCCCTGCACATTGCATCATGGATACAAATATCTATGCAAGAATAAGAAGTGGATCCAAAGAGTTCCGGAGACCACTCCAAAGAGATCAAGGTTGAGCATATCAATTGAGGAGGACAATGAGGTGGAATTTGAGACCAACAATAGGTAAGGGAACAAAATTGCAAAAGAGAGAAAGAAGCGAAATGCATACTGTGGCACATACAAAGAAGATCTTGTGCGCATGATTGAGGCCAAGAAAGGTGTTGGTGGCCGAGAGCAAAGAAGAGAAGATGGCGAGGTGGAATGAGCTCACGATGTTGGAGGATTTGTAATGCCAATTTGGCTGCCGAAGAGAGAAATTTGACGGTAGAGGAGCATAGACTTGCACTTGAGGAGGAGAGGATTCGTAATGCCAAGAAAGCTGAAATCATGCTATCATGTCCACAGTGGATGAAATGTAAGAAAATATTGGGAGCTCACTCGTGGGGAGATCTTGCCCGAAGCGGAAGGTGTCGGATTCAGGGTTCCGCAGACCCTTGAGATGTTCGAACTCTGGGGTGCGTGCGAAGAACTCGTCCTCCCTAGTCTGCCTGCTCGCTAATCCCACGGCCTAGCCCGACGAACAGGATGAACAAAAGACACAACAGTTTACCCAGGTCCGGGCCACCTTGCGGTGTAAAACCCTACTCCAGCTTTGTGGTGGATTGGCCTCGAGGGGCTGAGAATGAACTAGTACAGTGGGGAATAGCCTCAGGAGGAGAGGTGTTCTTGTGCTCGATGAGCCGGTGGGTGAGAGGATGATCTGTCTGATCCCCTTTCTATGGTGGTGGCTAAGTCCTATTTATAGTGGCCTTGGTCCTCTTCCCAAATGTGAGGCGGGAAGGGATCCCACAAAGGCAAAATTTGAAGGGAGACAACTCGTACATGCTATCCTGACAAAAGTAGTCTTCACCTGCCAAAAGCTCCGGGTCATGACGCCGTGGTGGGCCCGACGATGACCTCCGCTTTGCCGTCCTAGCGCTCTTGGTCTTGTTGCACCGAAACGGAAACCTTTGCTTGATTCCTCGGGACCTCGCGCCTGCGCTTGCCTCCTTAGCGCCAAAGAGGAAACTGGTACACTACGCCCATTGGCACCCGCCTGGCCTTGGTCGTCATGGCTCATGTCACCCGAACCATGCGAGGTGCACCTTGCATAGATATCTCTGCTCCTTGTGAGCCATCCTGGGGAGGCCACCCCTCGAGGAGGTCTTGGTGTCGTCCGCCTCGCGAGGGTCTTGGGTTGTTGATCCCGCAGCTGGGCCGTACCATGTCGTTCCTGGAGCCACGTCATGGGCTGCAGGCAGGCAAGTCAGGGCACCCCCAGTCGCAGGACACCGACAATAGCCCCCGAGCCCAAGGCATGCTCAAACTTGGCTTCCAGGCGAAAGCCAAGGGGCAGGTGCGGGGCGCCGCGGGCCCTAACCGCTTGCTGCCTTGGTTGACGCGTGGTGACTGATGAGACACAGGCGTCTCCACTTCCCCATGCATACTTGATATCCGCCTAGCTCGGCGGCCGCTTGTTGCCAACGCAGCCCCGCCTTTGTCGTTTGCCATGCTCATGCTTGGCTTCTCCATCTATTCGAGAGACAGTGGCTCTCTTCCCAGATTTGACGCCGGCGCCGGTCTTCCCTTGCTGCTATGGAGCCGAGGTCGAGGAAGAAGGGGAATACCTGCGCTCTGGTTGAACCCCCTCCAGCCTTCAAGCCCGCCCTCGAGCGGTCGACGGTGGTTAACCAAGTTGGGCTGGAAAAGATCCGTCCGGCGCTCGCCGCTGATTCCAATGAGTGGAAGGCAACGGTGGTTTGGCCTGCTTCCCGGGCCTTAGTCGACATGGCAGCCACTGAGATCCCCATCCATCTTCACACCCTCTTGGCCGGCATGGTCCCTCCTTTCTCCGATTTCTTCAACGCCATACTCTCGCATTACCAAGTCCACGCGCTGCATCTGGATCCCCAATCCATCATTCTCCTTGCTGTCTTCGCCTTCGTCTATGAGGCCATGGTGGGCATTGCCCCTTCCGTTGCCTTGTTTCGCCATTTCTTCTCGCTTCACCTGGTCGACGCCTGCCAGGGCTCAGTGTGCATGGCCTTTCAGGCCGTAGTGGCTACGGCCGGCTCGGGCATCGACTTCAAGATCTCGCTGGTTGTAAGTGGATTCCGAAAGTGGTGGGTGTTCGTGGATGCCGGCGTGCTCAACTCCCTGCTCTTGCTCCCACGGGTGCCGGACGTACCTAGCTCCGGCTGGGGGCACGCGAAGCTCATCGACCATCGGCTTGCTCACGTTTGGCGCCGTCTGGCCAGGTTGAAGAAGCTCGGGGTGACGGCGCCCATGGTGGTGAAGGAGTTCGTCCGGTGTCGCATTACCCCGCTTCAGTGTCATTCTCGACAAATGTGGGCCTTCAGTGGCTGCGGGGACTGACGGTGTCCTGGAGTAGGGGGTGCTCACCACGTCGTCTCCCGACCAGTTGGATCGGGCTGAGGACCCCCATGGCGGTTCACTATTGGGCCAGTTCGGACAGCCCATGCAGCATACAAGGAGGATTCTACAAGACTTGGCGCCCAAGACAAGGACTCCTCTAAACCCTAGGCCTACGGTGCATATATAAACTGAGGCCAGGCTAGTCAATAGACAATCTCATATTCATTACTACAATCTCGTGGTAGATACATGTACTCTGTACTACACCCATATGAATACAATCAAAAGCAGCATGTAGGGTATTATCTCATCAACAGAGCCCGAAGCTGGGTAAAATCCCGTGTCCATGTTACCATCGCTCCCAGACGCCTAGCTTAGGACCCCTACTACGAGATACATCGGATATTGAACCAACATTGGTGCTTTCATTGAGAGCCTGCTAGCGGTCGCCACGGGGCGATGGGAATTCGGATCGTCTCCGGCGCGATCTACGCATCGGAGCCGAGCTTTATGGTCGATGTCGGCATCTTTTGTCGCCGGCTCGACTGGTCACCTTGGCTTAACCAAGGACAGTGCCCTACCTCCAATCATCATGTTCGGACGAGGGCCTTCGTCAACATCAACTCCGATCTCTATCATGATCTTGGAAGAATCATCCACGTAGCTCGGGGGCTCAACGTCAACATTGCCCTCGGGCGACCGTGCTGTTTTTTCCAAACAGCAAACTTCTATCCGCTGCCACTACCTCCTCGAGCATCGCTTTGACGATTCCTTCTGTGGAATTGTGTGGAATTAAGTGTACAACAACCATGCCAAATTTCGTCGAGTTCCTATGGAGGAATCTCTGGCAATCTACGATATACCGGAGCCCTATCAAATCTGGATGGGAATCTGGACGAGTTTAGGGTGTGGTCTCCAGAGCCCAGCTCGGAGGTCCTTTGGAAGATCCAACCGTTCATCTGCTGCGGAATTCCCATACATACCACACCTCCAAATTCAAGCTCGATCCGACGGTTCAAACTCCGGGAACCTTCCGATGAGTGGACCAATTTTCGGATCTGTTTTCTGCGCGAATACGAATCCGGCCCGAGTTCATGTTTCTTCATGAACGGAATATTGGACAACCCTTTTTGAAGGAATTTTTTTTCTAGGGTATTGTGCGTTGTTTTTAAACACGTACCCATAAAATTTTAAGCCTCCTCCGAGGTAATCTTCACCATCACGCTGGTGTCAAACTAGTCCGGCAATATTGCTCCACGGCTGCCGACCTGCGCTAGACACGTCGCCGCTTTGTTGAGCCGAGCTCAACTTCTTCGATCACCATCTCGGCAAGCCGAACAAGAGTTCAGCATCGCGAAGGATAAATCATCACCAACATTGCTGCCCCATGGATTACACGGAGCGGGCACACCGGCATCGCCGCATGGTCACTTCATCAAGCCGGCATTGACCGCGTCACAAGTCACGACCTGCGTCAGCATGGCCGCACTGTTGCTTCTTCAAGCCGATGTCCATCATGCCGACCTGCTTCAACACCTCGGCTGACATGGCAGCTGCAACGTCTCCTCACCGACCTGCTCCATCACCTCGGTTGGACCGGGGGCTTGGCTATTTCTTCATCAACATACTCCGGTGACTTCGGCATCACCAGCCGACCAGCTTCGTCACGTTAGCTGGACCGAGGGCTTTGTCTCGGCAAGCCAACCTTTTCCAGCATCGCCATGCCGTCGCTTTATCGCCCATCAGGCAATGGGTGTGCGAATCGAGTCCCAATTTTGCAAGTCACCTTTCTTCGGATTGCTACAACAAATAAACCAGGTGCTATTCATCCTAGTAATTTTTGCTTGTTTGGGTTTATTTTTCCCAAGGAATTATTACTCTGGTTTCTTCCATCATCTGTACGCGGGTCTATCAAATGGTGGCCGCATTAATGACGGTCAGATGGTGGTTCGGTAATGGACTTCGACTACGTCACGTGGTCTCATCGGCAAGCCGACACCGTCGTCCCAATCGCCGTAAATCAGCTCGCATGATCACCTTGTTGGTCGTGTTGCCGTACCGACGTGTTCGGTTGCCTCGGGGACTTCGGCGTCATTGAGAGAGCTCTACCTCATCGAGTGTTCGGCACACAGGCCATATGTCTTTTATTACTCACTTGGCATAAATTATTAATTATGCAACATTTTTTTAATTTATTATTCCTATTATCTCCTGCTTGCACTATTTTCTGTGCACAGATAAAGGATTTGGATCGGGCAGCGCTGTCACCTCTGCGTACCGACGTACCACGTCACCTCGGCTGGACCGAGGGCTTCGTCATCACTTCATTAACCCACGACGGGGACTTCAGCGTCACACTACGGGCCTGCATTGGCCGTGCTATGTCGCCACTTCGGAGTGCCGAGCTCTTCGCTCCGCCACCTCGGGACCGGCTTGCGGGCTGGGACCTTGTCCTGCCGTAAGCTCGGGCTGTGCATCGACACCGAGCACATTAACCAGCTAAGTCGCTTTTATGCTCAGAATTTTCAATTTTAAATTTTGTTCGGTTCGACCAAGCATTATACCTTGTCAAAACTTTGTTTGTGACACACAAATTCAAATACCTAGTTTAGTTGGGGGCTTCCTTTATGAAGCCTTTCCTCTTGCATATGATTATACTTGTACGGCTTCGTTCCTTGTTCATGTATTACGCCACAATATGCACCATATTGACTTAAGTGTTCCGCAAGCTGGGTTGCCTTGCTCCCGTGTTTACCCCTACGTTCCCGATTGTTCGGCTAGGGAGTAAAGGGAGCACCTCTGCGATTGTCACGATCGGGTCATCTGAGCTCGGACCTCAGACTGGGTGAAGCCGAAAGCTAGCGCTCTTATTGTTTTCAATCATGGTCGGCACACAACGGAACTCATGAGTACAAAAAATCTATTACACAAGTCTCATAGTGACAATGAGCAACCGAAGAAAGGTATCAGTGGAGGTACTATTTTCTTCGAAGATGCTTCTTACACTTCGTCAGTAATATACCAAAGGTTCCCAGAGCGCGCTTTGTCTGTTACCGCCTTATGGCCTGATTGCCTGGTTATCGGAAACACCATTGATATTCTCGACAGGTGGAGTACATAACACTTTTCGGTCCTTGACTGAAGAGGGAGAAGCCGACGGTCGGTTAAGACGCGTTTAAAGTTCGGGTGAACACATATATGATATAAGTACTTAGGTACATACAATCATTATACATATTATTTTTACCCAAGTCACTTGGGGGCTCTTAAATTTATGAGCCATTTTATAATACATGATTTCTTCCTAGTCGTTGCAATGTCTTTTTCTATCACTCCTTTTTCGACGCGAGTGTGTGGTCAATAGCCGGGGAGCCTAATTTCTCTCTCAAAGCCGCTAGAGTTTAGTTCGCTAAATTGGCCTAACGAGAAGTACTCCGCCTTAGGGATAGGAGGTTGAAGCCGTAGGCTGACCCGCTTCAAGTCTTGAGATAGGATGTGTCATATTAAAGCACGACATAAGCACTTTTTTTTCTAAGACCAATTTTCGGATTGGCACCGAACACTTGATCTTGTTCGGACGTCAAGTTTTTACTGACGTTTTTTGGTTTTCCAAGCTTACGGCACCTTTAAACTATTTGTGTGTTTCCCGCATAAGTCTCGCAGTGCAACGCCGGACACCTTTAGAGATTCGGCAAAAACATTCTCGGATATTGCTATATATGCATCGGTTTCGAATTGTGTCTTCGGTCAATAGTTGGGTTGCCCGGCTCCTGTGCTTGCCTCCTATGTTCCGCTTTGTTCGGCTAGGTGTGCAAAGGGAGAACCACTGCGATTGTGCTTCCAACTCGCATGGTTAAGCACCTCAGTGGAGAAAGCCGAAAACTGACTGTCACAATAAGCGTAAACTGGTCAGCGATCCGATGACTATGTTAAATGACGGGCCATTCATAACATTGGCCGAAGTGTTTACGGCTTGACCTCGGCTATCGCCGAACACTAACCGGGGGCTCGTAGCTAGCTTCCCCAGTTTAAAGCTCCTATGACTAAGTGAAAGTTATAAAGCCCGCATATCTGATTGCCTCGTTTCCACTAACACAACCGCCTTCGGGCACCGAGACGTCGGCTAAGGGTTGTATTGTTATTGCGAAAACACCCTGCGTAGCATCTACAATGGGGCGGAAGCCGACGATGGGCCACTTTCAACTAATAAACGGTTGCAACGGAGTCAAAATAAACATATCATCGGCGTTTGTATTTAATATACAAAGGCTGCCTCCCGTAATCATCGGTATAAAGCCATACATATGCATCAATTTGACTTAAGATTTTGGCCAAGCTGGGTTGCCTGGCTCCTGTGCTTATCCCTACGTTTCCGATTGTTCGGCTAGGCGATAAAGGGAGCACCTCTGTGATTGTTACTACCGGGTCATCCGAGTTAGTACCTCAGACTGGGTGAAGCCGAAAGCTAGCAATCTTAAAAGATCACATTGGTTGGCAACGACGGAAGTAAAAAATTTGGTTCATTAATACCACATTGATCGGAGGTGTGTTTTCATGATCATGATAAGCATGACAACCCAAAGAAAGAAACCGATAGCGGGACTATTTTCTTTGGAAGATGTTGATTGCGTTAAAACGTAATATAACATATCTCTCCGTGTACCTTTGTTTATAAAACCGTATGACCGGATTGCCTTGTTTGTCGTAAAACTTTGCCCTTATAACGGCTTTATAAAGTAGGACAAACACTCCCCACCTACTGGCCTAGGAGGTTGAAGCCGATGGTCGGTCAACAAAGTTTTGTACAATGCGGATTTGAGCATTAATGATGAAAAGTACTTGGATACATAGAATCATTACACAGAAAAATTGCGAGTAAAATCCATTTACTGCAATCCATATTTTAAACCCCTTGGGGCCTACCTTTGCGAGCTCGGATTTTGACCAGCTCTAAACTCTTTTAAGAGATCTTTATTCTCTTTCCGAGAATTTTGTGTTAAACACAACAAAATTTTCTGTCAAACGGATATCGATCCTTAATTCGGCCACCCGTGCCCACATTAAGGCTCGGGTGCTACTGGGCTTTGCGCTCATTATTTAAAAATATTAAAGGCGCACATCTATCCTCTAATCTGGTGTTGCCACCCGACCAGCGTCTCGGGGGCTACTACATTGCCTATTCAATGCAGAAAATTCAAAGTGCTCAGTGTTCGGCATAACCGAACTATGGACAAGCGCGTCTTCGGATGACAATAAGTACCATATGGGACTTATCCGGCATCAAGCTGATATATCACGGCGACTTCTCACGACCCTCTCACAGGGGCCCGTCCGCCGATCACTATTACCTCTAATATATTACACTGCGTTTCTATTCCTATGTATGCTGCCGAGCTAGGAGTTGATCCTCAGGCCGATTTCATGACCTGGGTCTCAGGGGCTACCAGGATCAGCAGTTTTATGTTTTCCTTCAGGTGCATCTCGGATTTTAGGCCGATAGACACCTTGAGGGCTACTTGCAATACATCTCGTCAGCAAATAAATTTACACGCATCAGAAATAAAATCCACAAACAATCAGCCCATGACCGAGGTGCTGAGCCACCTCGGAAGCAGTTTGGCATATAGCTCGGATGCAAGTGGCTGGCTCCTTAGAGGGCATTTCCGGCATTAAGCTCGGCTAACAATTTTTTGAACCAAGGTGATCTATGGCACCTCGGACATAGTCCGGCGTTGGAGCTTGGACATAGTTCGTCGTAGGAGCTCGACTATAACAATACTCTTCCGATACAGTCCGGCGTTGGAGCTCGGATACATTCCGGCGCTGGAGCTCGGAAGCGGTCCGGCGTTGGTGTTCGGTTGCAAAAGATACCTCGAATGCAGTCCGGTGTTGGAGCTCGGATGCAAGAGGACACTGCCGCCCGGGAACAACTTCAAACCCGTGGTGTGGCGTAAAAATAACAGGGCATTGATAAAGGCCGGAAACTTAAAGGGACTCCTCGGATACCTGACGTGTAAACTCTTCGGATGCACTTCAGTGATCCTCAAGATCGAAGATGAGAAGACTTGTTGAACCAATTTTCAAGACCGACGACCAAAGATGAAGAACAGTTCGGAAGAATCGAGGAGCGTCCCCAACTTGAAGACTGGTTCAGGGGGCTACTGACGGTGTCCTGGACTAGGGGGTACTCACCACGTCGTCTCCCGACCAGTTGGATCGGGCCAAGGACCCCCATGGCGGTTCACTATTGGGCCAGTTCGGACAGCCCATGCCGCATACAAGGAGGATTCTACAAGACTTGGCGCCCAAGACAAGGACTCCTCTAAACCCTAGGCCTACGGTGCATTTATAAACCGAGGCCAGGCTAGTCAATAGACAATCTCATATTCATTACTACAATCTCGTGGTAGATACATGTACTCTGTACTACACCCATATGAATACAATCAAAAGCAGCATGTAGGGTATTATCTCATCAAGAGAGCCCGAAGCTGGGTAAAATCCCGTGTCCATGTTACCATCGCTCCCAGACGCCTAGCTTAGGACCCCTACTATGAGATACGCCGGATATTGAACCGACAGGGACCCCATGAGGCTCCAGGTGCCTGTGCTTCCTCCCGAGATGCTGCGCAGAGTGCTCGAGCTCTTGACGGGCGACCCGGCGCCAGCCATGCTTCCGGAGGAGGGCTGCCTCCTGTACTATAGCGCGAACAAGGAGGAGTTCGTGAGGCAGATGCCCCCTTTTGATGAGTGGGGGTTGTGCCCGGCCTGCCTTGAAGGGCCCCGCGAGAATCCCGTCCTCGTGGTCCCTTTGCCCAACGACCCTGCGGCACGCGCCCCAGAGGTGGATGCAGGGGGCCGAGCACCGTCGAGTGCCGCCGGGGCGGCTGCTGAAGAGATGACGCAGTCCAGCGCTTCTGAGATGGCAGTCCGCGAGGCTCGGGCAAGCTGTCCTAAGGGGGCGGCTAGAGAGCTGGCACAATCCGAGGCTCCTAAGGCCGCCGCTCCAGGAGCCCCACCGAGTGTCCTCGATGCTGACGATCACGCTCCAGACTTCGGCCATCTTCGCCTGAACCTTGAAGTACTTCGCAAGAGGAAGGGGCCTCCGAGCTTCAATGGTGGTGCATACCGACCGCTGAAGCAGAGGAAGTACATAGCCATAGACGAGTAAGTACCTTATCTATGTGATTCCTTGCGCGTCGCGTCCTTTCCTGCGAATGGCTCTTCAGGATACCTTCGGCTGTGGCGGCGAGATCTCCTGAGGAGCGGCCTCCACCAGCCCTTGGCCCGCTCTTGGGGTTGAGCTCCCCATGCTGGACCACAGCGCGAGGCACGGGGCCTATCCAAGAGGTAGACACTCCGATGGGGGTCTCGATCCTGCGTACCTGTCGCCCTTTCTTCATGGCCCGGCCTGGGGTAAAGAAGGCGTGCCGAGGGCTCCTCCATTGGTCATCGCTGGTGGCTGGGTAATCCCAGCACCGGCTTCATCTTCAAGCAGCAAGGCCACGCCACCCAGCACCTCCGCCGTGGCCCGAATGGTGGCGGGGGAGGCACCGGCCTTCATCCCCCTGCCAGAGGCAGGTGAGCCACCCCAAGCTTCCCCAACAACCCCCAACGCGAAGGATGGGCTTGGCCATGTGCTGGAGCTCGCGTGCGGGTGCGGCGTTGTACGCCACGAGCTTCTCCGGGACGTGATGGGTGCACTGAGCCGGCTTGGAGAAGAGCTTGCTGACGTCGGCGCCCGCCTTGAGACGGAGGACCTTCGCCTCGAGCACGAGTGGCACAAGTTGAAAGTCGTCATCAACCTTGGGCATCTTTAGCATGAGCGCGCCGACGCGAAGGCCACGGTGTCCCTTGTGACCACGCGCGAAGCTTGTGCCTGGGCCTTGGAGGAGGCCAGAGCAGCCGACCATCGCCGCGAGGCTGCCGAGGAGCGTGAGCGGGAACTCCAGGCCACGAACGCTGCCCTTGAGCAACGGATTGAAGCGCGCAGGGCCGTCTTGGCCGCATCACTTAGGGGAGCACCTTCTGATACGTCCATTTTGCATCATGCTTTTATATCAATATTTATTGCATTATGGGCTGTTATTATACATTATGTCACAATACTTATGCCTTTTCTCTCTTATTTTACAAGGTTTACATGAAGAGGGAGAATGCCGACAGCTGGAATTCTGGGCTGGAAAAGGAGCAAATATTAGAGACCTATTCTACACAACTCCAAAAGTCCTGAAACTCCACGAAAGTCAAATTTGGAATATATTAAAAATATTGGGTGAAGAAAGCACCAGAGGGGGGCCACCCACCGTCCACGAGGGTGGAGGGCGCGCCCTACACCCCTGGGCGCGCCCCTGCCTTGTGGGCCACCTGGAAGCCCCCCAATGCCCATCTTCTGGCATAAGGTGTCTTTTACCCTGGAAAAAAGAAGAAGGAAGCTTTTGGGACGAAGTGCCGCCGTCTCGAGGCGGAACCTTGGCGAAAAAATCTAGGGCTCCGGCGGAGCTGTTCTGCCGGGGAAACATCCCTCCGGGAGGGGCAAATCCTCACCACCGTCATCACCATCGATCCTCTCATCGGGAGGGGGTCAATCTCCATCAACATCTTCACCAGCAGCATCTCCTCTGAAACCCTAGTTCATCTCTTGTATTCTGTGCAATGAAATATGACATCAATGTGCGTTGTCCTCTCATGAAACATTGGATTCTTTGTAAGATATATGGCACTTTGACTGTCAGAAAATATGGTAGGGCAAGATGAATCTCCACAAAGCTCAGTGTACAAACCTCTCAACCAAATAGCTTCTTTGCATGCCTCAGAAATAGCCATATACTCGGCATCAGTAGTGGAACAAGTCACAATAGACTACAAAGTTGCTCTCCAACTCACAACACAACCACCAATGGTGAAAACATAACCTGTGAGTGATCTTCTCTTATCCAAATCACCAGCAAAATCAGAATCAACAAAACCAACAAGTCCATCTCCAGTTTTCCCAAACTATAAACAAGCATTAGAAGTACCACGCAGGTATCTGAAAATCCACTGAACTGCTCTCAATGCTCTTTTCCAGGATTAGCCATGTATCTACTGACAACACTCAATGCATAAGATAAATCTGGACGAGAACAAACCATGGCATACATAAGTGAACCAACTGCACTCGAATAGGGAACTCTAGACATGTACTCAATATCTGCATCTGACTTATGACATAAAGCTGAAGATAATTTGAAGTGTGCAGCTAACGGAGTACTTACTGGCTTGGCATTATGCATATTAAAACGACGAAGAACTTTATCAATATATCCTCTCTGACTTAGATATACTTTTCCAGACTATTGAGGATATTACTACTAGGTGTAAACCGGCCAAGGAAGCCGAGTTATCCCCATAATGGATTGTTATACTTAAAAGCCCATGAAGACAAGGAATAAAGCGTTTTACTACAGAGACTCGAAGGCCCAAGGCCCAAAGGTAGATTAGGTCCTGTAGCTATAAACCGCCATGTAGTACATGACTTGTATTGTAAGATATGACAAAGTAGAGACCGAGCCGGTATGTGTATAAACCGGCATCGGGACTCTGTAAGCCGGCGGGCGTCGACCTGTGTATATAAAGGCACGACCCGGCGGCGGCTCAAGGACGACAGACAACAACTCGAGACAAAGGCGAAGCGTATTCGCTCCCTGGTCATCGAAACCCCAGCAATTCCATCACAACTAGACGTAGGCTTTTACCTTCATCGTAAGGGGCCGAACTAGTATAAAACTCTCGTGTCCCTTGTCCGGTTTAACCCCTTTAAGCTAACCCGTTGCGATGGCTCCACGACTAAGTCCTTTCGCTAGGACATCTGCCGTGACAATTCCACGACAGTTGGCGCCCACCGTGGGGCTATCGCGCGATGGTTTCGAGTTCTTGAAGGGCAATTTTGAAGGGCTCAAGGGATACGCCATGGGCCGGATGACCAAGAGTCATTGCGGCAAGCTCTACATCGACGACGCAGGCTGGGGCCCCGAGGCTGGCTCAATCAAGTACGGGTACCGGGTCCCCTTTGGAGGAATTCACGTCTTCATCGGCAAGATCGGCAAACCGGGCCCTGAGCCGGACATCTGCACCGACCTCGTCGAGACGGCTCAGCATGCAAGCCCTGCCCGGGTTCAGCCCGCCGTGAAGCGTGCGTTCGTAGGATTCATCAATGGTGCGGAACTTGAACTGGCGTCCGATGGTGAGACCGTCGTCCACTCAGATCACGAGTCGTCCACCGGGGAGACCGAGTCACTGTACCAACTGCAAGATGGCCAGTTTGGGGGCTATTCCGATGGCGACAGTATTCCGGACCCCTTTGAACCGGCGAACCGGGTTGCGATCTTCATGGCTGGAACTCAGCCCATGTTGCAATCTTCAACCGCGGCAGTGATAATTTCCGGATCAGCAGCTGGGGCAGGAGGCCCCGCGCGCCGGCCGGCCCAAATCTTGTCCGATTTATTGGACGCCTAGACGACCTTACTGACCACACAAGTTACCGCCGACACGCAAGATCAGCATAATGCGGAGGTGGCTAAGCTGCAGGATCAGATAACTCAAGCTAAGGAGGACTTAGCGGCTGAAGAAACCAGGATGGCTGAGGAGCGGGCCGCTTTAGAGGCACAAGCACAGCGGATTCAGGCGGAAAATTATCGACTCCTGTTGGATCAGAACGCTTCAAACGACGTGTTAAGGAGAAGGCATCGGTCACGACTACCACCGGTTTATGAGGCAATGAATCTCTTTGACACGCCAGGAGCAGGAACCAGTAATCCGGTAGCGGTGAACCGGATTGAGGCGCCGAGGACCGGAGCACCGGATCAGCCACGGATGACGAATCCCCCTCGACGGACCCATAACCCGCTGCAGATTGTACCGGCACCGCCGGGTCACTTCTCCACCCCTTTGGATAATATGACCGCTGCCGCATCACGATTAGCCGCTATTCCAATGGATGGTGAATCCCTAGCGGCGGTTGAAACGTGGCATGCTCGGGATCTTCTTCAGACGGCTTTGGTGTAGCAGCAGGCTTATTCATACAGCCGAGACAGAATTCATTCAACCACACGCCCGAGCCGGAGTTATAGCAGGCACATCGATGAACCGGCTGTGTCAAGCAGTGCGCGGAACCGAGACGCTCCTCGAGGGCATAATCCGGCGCGTGGTGGGGCAAATGCCCAGGATGTGGTGAACAACGGAGCACGTCGTGAAGCCGAGTTAGCTGCGCAGGACCGTCAACTCACTCCGGTTCGTCTGGTGGCTTCCGTAGAGCAAGGCCTTACTTTCAGCTCTTGGGGGCTGCCCGCCTCGTCCCGGCTTTGCGCAATGTACGGCTGCCCAAGGATTTCAAGGGCCCCCGTAAGGTGCCTAATTACAACACTGATTTGCCTCCCGAGTCATGGATTGAGAGTTATGAGATGGCTATGGAGATGTTAGATGTGGATGAAGCGGCCTGCGCGAAATATTTCGCTATGATGTTGGATGGAACAGCTCGCACGTGGTTGAAAAGCTTACCAGTTAATTCCATTGAGACATGGGCTGAGTTAAAAGCCCGGTTTATAGCAAACTTCAAAGACACGTGCAAGCAACCTATGTCAATTGTGGACTTAGCCGCCTGCGTCCAGGGAGAAGGCGAGTCAACAACCCATTGGGTGCGCCAGGTTTCAAAGATCTTACATTCTGTGGATCGCATCAAAGCCGACTCGGCGATTATAACATTGGAGGGGAATTGTCGGTTTCAGCCTTTAAAGTTGAAGTTGGGACGGCTCAAGCGTCACTGCAATGACATGGGAACACTTATGGCTTCTCTGGTTAAGTATGCTGATTCTGATAGTACCAAGGACCCCGAGTCTGACGATGACAAACCGGGGAAGGGAAAGAAGAGCGGCAACGCCAAGGGGCAGCACCATAACCCGACGGGCCACAATAATAATGGTAAGCGGAAAGCAGATCATAATTCAGATTTTGTGGCTAACACCAATACACAGGGTAATGGTCAGCGTCGTAAAGGAAAGCCGCCCCCAAGAAGGGCAGAGCCCAGTCCTAATCCGTAGCACCTAAATTACCTGTTGAACCAGCGCTGCCCGAAGCATCCTGGAACGCGGGACAAACCAGCCACGCACCTCTGGAAAGATTGTTATATCATGCGAGAATTCAAAAATTCAGACTTCTTCCGGAATGATCATGGACCATCCGGCGGTTCAGGACCCGGGTCCTATGGGCCGGGTTATGGAGGAGGCAATTCCGGTTCAGGATTCCAAGGCAATCAGGGTGGACATGGCAATCAAGGCAATCAGAGCAACCAGGGTGGTTATAACCAACAAGGACCGCAACAGCAACAGTTAGGGTACCAAAGTCACCCAAAGCAGTTGAATAGTGGACAGTACCACGTTTTCACCACCAGCTTATGCAAACGCGATCAGAAGCTTCATAAACGAGTGGTGAACTCGGTTGAACCAGCAGTGCCTCGTTATTTGCAATGGTTCTAGCAGCCTATTGTCTGGAGCCGAGAGGATCACCCACCCCGGGTTGACAATCCGGGTCATTTGGCGTTGGTGGTGGCGCCTCAGGTTGGAGGTTATAAGTTCACTAAGGTGCTCATGGACGGAGGCAGCAGTATCAACATCTTATATTATGACACCTTCCGTCGTATGGGGTTGACAGATAAGAATCTTAAACCGTCGATCACTGTTTTCCATGGTGTGGTGCCTGGCAAATCAGCCTATCCGGTTGGTAAAATAGCTCTGGAAGTCGCTTTTGGAGATGAGTATGACTCAAGATCAGAGACATTGACTTTCGAAGTGGTGAAAATCCAAAGCCTGTATCATGCCCTGTTTGGACGGCCAGCTTATGCTAAGTTCATGGCACGACCCTGTTATGTTTATCTGCAGCTCAAGATGCCGGGTCATAAAGGGACTATCACAATACATGGAAGCCGCAAGATCGCTTTGGAGTGTGAGGAAGGTGATGCGGCCTATGCTGAGTCGGTTTGTGCAGCAGAGGAGTTGAAGTTCTATAAGGACAACGTTGATCCGGCGGACATGACTTCTTTGAAGAAACCAACCACGGAGCATGATCCGGCCTTGAAGTTTAAATCGGCTGATGAGACTAAGATGGTTGATTTTGTGCCTGGCAATTCATCCAAACAGTTCATCATCAGTGCAAATCTGGATCTAAAATAGAAAAGCGCGCTCATCGAGTTCATCCGTGAGAATCGGGATATCTTTGCATGGAAGCCTTCTGACATGCCGGGTGTACCGAGGGAACTCGCTAAGCACACCCTTAATATTGATCCCAAGTTTAAACCGGTCCAACAATTCCTTCGCCGGTTCAATGAAGAGAGGCGCAAGGCTATTGGTGAGGAGGTAGCTCGGCTCTTGGCAGCAGGGTTCATTGTTGAAGTTTTTCATCCGGAGTGGTTGGCTAATCCGGTGCTGGTGCTTAAGAAGAATGGGACCTGGCGTATGTGTGTGGATTACACGGATTTGAACAAAGCGTTTCCGACGGATCCTTTTGCCCCCCCCCCCCCGTATCGATCAAATCATTGATGCTACGGCGGGTTGTGAGCGTTTGAGTTTTCTGGATGCTTATTCAGGTTATCATCAGATTAAGATGGCAGTTAAGGACCAGGAGAAGACAACTTTCATAACTCCCTTTGGAGCCTTCTGCTATGTGTCTATGCCCTTTGGGCTCAAGAGTGCCCAGGCAACTTATCAGCATTGTTTTCAGAATTGTCTTCATAACCAGATTGCGCGCAACGTTCATGCTTATGTGGATGATATTGTGGTGAAGTCCAGGAAGGAGGAAACATTAATAGATGATTTAAAGGAGACCTTTGATAACCTCCTGGTTTATAAGATGATGCTCAACCCGGCCAAGTGTGTTTTTGGTGTGCCAGGAGGCAATCTTTTGAGTTTTCTGGTGTCTAACAGAGGCATTGAAGCTAATCCGGAGAAGATCAAGGCTATTACTTCACTGACTAAACCGAAGTGCATCAATGATGTTCGGCGACTGGCAGGCCGGATTGCAGCATTGAGCCGGTTTATAAGTCGTCTCGGGGAGAAGGCCATCCCTTTATATCAAATGCTGAAGAAAACGGACAACTTTGTCTGGAGTGATGCGGCTAAGGAAGCGTTTGAGGCTCTGAAGCGGCAGCTTGCCGAACCACCTGTTCTTGCTGCTCCCATGGACAAGGAACCATTGCTGTTATATGTGGCTGCTAATGCTCGAGCTGTTAGCGTGGCTATTGTGGTGGAGCGCAAGGAGGCAGGAAAGGAGTATCCGGTTCAACGGCCAGTTTATTATATCAGTGAGGTGCTCATTGAGTCAAAACAGAGATATCCACATTGGCAGAAGCTTGTATATGGGGTTTTTATGGTGAGCCGGAAGCTGAAACAATACTTTCAGGGCCATCCCATTACTGTGGTCAGTTCTGCTCCTTTGGGAGATATCATCTAGAACAGAGAAGCGACTGGCCGGGTTGCTAAGTGGGCTATTGAGCTTCGGCCTCACGGATTAAAATATATGCCTCGCACGGCCGTCAAGTCTCAAGCACTCGTGGATTTCATCAATGACTGGACAGAGTTGCAGGTGCCGGAGAATAGACCGGATAACACATACTGGACGATTCATTTCGACGGATCCAGGCAATTGGAGGGCTCGGGCGCTGGAGTGGTTCTTACTTCCCCTCGAGGTGACAAATTTTGTTATGTTCTCCGCTTGATGTTTCCTTGTACTAATAATGCAGCTGAGTACGAGGCCCTGCTCCATGGTCTTCGGATGGCTAAGGAGATGAATCTGAGCCGGGTTAAATGTTTTGGTGACTCGGACCTAGTGGCTCAACAAGTTTCTGGTACTTGGGATTCCAAGGACCCCATCATGGCAGCGTATCGTCGAGAGGTGGATATTGCTGCAGGTCATTTCAAGGGTTATTAGGTTGATCATGTAGACCGGCGAAAGAATGAAGCGGCAGACGCTTTAAGCCGGTTGGGCTCCCAGCGTAAACCGGTGCCGCCCAACGCTTTTCTTGATGTTTTGCATAACCCGTCGGTCAAGCTACCCACGGAGGAAGACTTAGCTATTCCTGATCCGGAGGCTCAGTTGGTGGCGGAGCTTCATGTCACCCCGGATTGGACGATCCCATATTTGGCGTATATGAACCGGGGTGAGTTACCAGAGGATGAAGTTCTGGCCAGGCAGATAATCCGGCGTTCCAAGTCCATGACTATTGTCAACGGCGAGCTACATCACTGCAGTGTCTCAGGGGCTTTTCAACGTTGTGTTTCTCCTGAAGAAGGTCGTGAAATTTTACGCGAGATTCACGAAGGTGATTGTGGTCATCATGCCGGTTCAAAGTCCCTGGTGGCTAAGGCTTTTCGTCACGGTTTATATTAGCTGACGGCTCATGCTGATGCTGAGGACTTGGTCAAAAGGTGCGATGGCTGTCAGAAGTTTGCACGCCGGGCTCATGTTCCGACTCAGGACCTGAGGATGATTCCAATTACCTGGCCGTTTGCAACCTGGGGGCTTGATATGGTTGGACCCTTTAAGAGGTATAAGGATAAGAAGACCCACCTCTTGGTGGCGGTTGATAAATTTACCAAGTGGGTGGTGGCAGAGCCAGTTAGCAAATGTGATGCATCCACAGCGGTTCAATTTATGAAGAAGGTGATATTCCGTTTTGGTTTTCCACACAACATTATAACAGACAATGGCACGAATCTTTCCAAGGGTGCTATGGAGGAGTTCTGTCAAAGAGACCACATCCGTCTTGATTTGTCTTCAGTGGCCCACCCCCAGTCTAATGGTCAAGCGGAGAGAGCTAATCAGGAAATCTTGAAGGGGATCAAGCCCCAGCTTATGGTTCCTTTGCAGAGGACACCGGGTTGTTGGGTTGAAGAGCTGCCTTCCGTTTTATGGAGCATTAACACCACCCCCAATAGATCTACGGGTTATACACCCTTCTTCATGGTTTATGGAGCGGAAGCTGTCCTTCCAAGTGATATTCGTCATGACTCACCACGAGTGGCAGCTTATGTTGAAGCGGATAATGAAAGAACACGCCAGGATGCGTTGGACCTGTTGGATGAGAAACGGGACGTAGCGGCGGCTCGCTCGGCGATTTATCAGCAAGACCTGCGGTGTTATCACAGTCGCCGGGTTAAAACCAGAACTTTTCAAGAAGGCGATCTAGTGCTCCGGCTTATCCAAGATCAGACCGATATGCACAAGTTATCCCTGCCTTGGGAAGGGCCCTTTGTGGTCAGCAAGAATCTGAACAACGGATCAGATTACCTCATTGATGTTCGAGAGCATAAAGACTCACGCAAGTCAGAAGAGGAGACGATCCGGCCGTGGAACATAGCTCATCTATGGCCGTACTACACCTGAGCCATAGGCTCCTATCATGTACATATTTTGACGATGTATATATTATGATCAATACAATAAACCGGAGCCCCAGCTAAAGCGGGGTATCTATTGTTTTCTCATATCATGAGTGGTTACACGAAGGATTCTGTTTGTGAAGCGACATCCGGTTTACCCTTTGATTCAGCTTTACAACTGTCTATTCAATATAAGTCACTTGGGGGCTTGGTCGTATTCGAACCATAGCTACACCTCTTGGCTAGCTCAAAAGCCACGACAGTAAGTCACTTGGGGGCTTGGTCGTATTCGAACCATAGCTACACCTCTTGGCTGGCTCAAAAGCCACGACAGTAAGTCACTTGGGGGCTTGGTCGTATTCGAACCATAGCTACACCTCTTGGCTGGCTCAAAAGCCACGACAGTAAGTCACTTGGGGGCTTGGTTGTGTTCAACCATAGCTGCACCTTTTGGCTGGCGCAATGCCATTACTTAGGGGCCAAAGAGTGTTGTCAAGAACAACTCAAACATAGGCACCCGTTGAGCACAGCTCAAAATGTTGCTTGGGGATTCTTTGCTATCGAAATGAACAAAGAAATCTACACTTGCAATAGGCTATCAAGCTGTGGCTTGGAAGCCTGGTATATACACCTAAAACCCCGGGTTAACCTGCCTTCATTAAGTAAGTCACTCCGCCCAGGTAAGCCTGGTATGACCCGCCAACTTGACAAGTCAATCGCATATGACCCTGAACTTGTCAATGATAGACCGGCGATTGGTTAAAGACGGAGGACCATCTTAAAAGGCTTTGTAAAATGGTTTAACTCAGTGGCCTGGCAGCCCATGAAAAGCCTCGCATTTGAGCCTGGCAGCCCTCGAAAAGTCTCGACTACAAGTTTTTTTTCTCTGGTTTTTATTGATCAGTTTTGTTTTTCTCCCTTGTTAAAGTTTTGAGCAAAACCGGCGTCCAATGCCCCGGCCTGATTATAAGTCATCCGTATAAACCGGTGTTTATTTAACCCGGCCTAGAGTTAACTATAAGTTTCCAGGATGATCATCCGGTGTTTATCATAACCCGGCATCACTTATTATATACCAGCATAACATGGTTTGAGTCATCAATACTCAGTATTTGGGTCGTCACCCTTATTACAAGAATGTTGGTAAACCAACAAAGTGATTCAATATCACAGGTATGGTATGTTTCATATTTCATTATTTAAAGCTATGGTTATCAACCTTGGCTATATATTGGGCATTATGACCCATCCAGCGGTAAACCGCCAGGATAGTTTTCACTTTGTTTTTTGCAGAAACAGGGCGATGTAAAACCGATAAAGATCATAAGCAAATATAGCATGACGGATTAACAATATTGTGTGCAACAAGTATGCGCGATGGCATATCAGATCAGTTGTTCAAGCTAGCCTATTACAAGGCGTTTCGACTGCCCATAAGAATGATTGCTTTTCACAAAGATGACAATAGGCACAAGTTAAACCGGCTTCCGGATTATGATTCTGCCTCAGGTTGATGTGAAGGTTGCGGATCTTCCTACGCCGGTTCATCCTCCTTCTCTCCACCCAGTGGCTAGAAGTCAACAGTTGTCCAATCAATTCCTGATAAGGCTTGAAAGACAGCTTCGTCGTGTATAAGATCAGATGGTTCAACATCAGGAGCGTAAGTGTGCTTACGGATCGGCGGGATCAGACTTTCCACGTCATAAGTTGGAGCACTTATTCGCTTGCCACTGGCGTCATATACATTCTGGTAAATTGACAAGTTAGTATCTTCAGCCAACTTACTTGCCAGTGGTCGCATCTCTCTTCTGATAGCCCGGAGATCGTCATTGTTAAATTCTGAACCGTCCTCTTTTTGGCTTGGGTAGCCATTTCCAACGTCTTCCGGATCAAGGTCAGAGATCCAGGCCTTGGCGCGCGTTAGTGCAGTAAGGGCACTGGACCTAGCAGCGGATTTCTTCAATTCCACAATCCGGGCAGGCATCATAGACAATTTTTCCAGCGTTTCCTTGATTAGCGACGGGGGCGGATGGTTATTGGAAGCTGTGCAGATAGCTCGTTGCGCGCCGGTATAAAGCTGCTCTACCAAAGTATAGACGGCCTTCAGTTTTTTGCGCATATCTACGCCAAGATGAGTAACACAGCTACCTGCAAAAGGATCATATTATTATTAAACAGGAAGTTTTTATAACTGGTGTTGTTACATATTGGTGAAGAGATTGTTACCAAAGATGGCAGAGGTCATGGCATCAATCTGCCGCTTCAGGCTGCTCAGCTCTTCTGTGGCCGGTTTAAGGGCGTTTTCCGCATCTTCTGCCCGCTTTAACAAGGTGGTCTTTTCAGTTGCCCAATCTGCCCATTCGCCTTTGAAGAATTCCTTCAGCCGCTCCATGGTTGTTAAAGCGGTGGTCAGCTCGCTCTTAACTTTGCAAGTTTTGTCTACCTGAGACTTGATGTTTCCTTGGAGATCAGTGACTTGGGAGTCTTTTTTGGACAACTCAGCCTGCAAAATACAGATAATAAGTTAGCATTACAACATTGAAGTCCCAACCACATAACAAGTTATCTACTTGACACTTGGGGGCTAATGCGGATTGCTTCTTATCAGCTATTACTTTAAAGTCTCAAGCACATAACAAGTTATCTACTTGACACTTGGGGGCTAATGCGTATTCGTTCAGATTCAGATGGATTGTCATCATTATAAGTGGTGAGATTAGTAGGATGTACCGGTTCATTCTAAAAAGATATAAGCCGGTTCATGGGGGCTACACCAGCAAAATGCAAATATCGATTCAAGACCCGGTTTAAACCAATGTTATGCACCGGCCCTTGGGGGCTACTAGAGTTGATACGTTAGACCAGTTCTAACAAAGGGACTTTTGGAATATTTATGCAAAGGGAAAGTGACATTTCCCTCATATCGCTCCTTCATCAGGCCTACTAAACCGGCTTAAAAGTCGCGGCTTGTATACAGGCGGTTTAAAAACCAGAATGAAGGTCTTCAGCGCTAAGGTTGTATAATTGGATAACTCGGATTTCCATTTCCCTTTGTCCATAGCAGAAATGTCTTCTTTGGCGCTATGCTTTGATAACGCGACAGGACTACCAGGGGAGCTGAAACCAAGGCCAGTTACGACAACATCGTCGTCCGTAGTTTTGGCAGGGCTTGGTGGTTTATCGGATGCTTTAGCCGGACTCGGCAGATCAACAATTGGACTTAATGGATCAGCTGACTGGCTTGTTGGATTATTTTCTACCGGTTCAACAAGCGTGTCGGTTGCTTGAGGTTCCGGATTATCAATAACAGTGTCAGCCTCCGGGTCAATAGCCTCTGGGGTTTTCTCCGGCTCGTTAGCCGGTTCATGGTCGGTTGGCTTGTGCAATCTAGCCTTCTTGCTTGGTCTGGCTTTAGCATTGAAAAAGTGCAGGCACGAAGATCAATATGACAATATGATACAAGACCAAGAAGTTAAAAGTATGTTATGCTTACCCAGGGACGGTTTTCATAGGAGGAAGTTGTGTCGCTGACGACTCGCCGGACGATGAATGGGAAGTTCCCTGATAATTTGAGTCAGACGGATTAAGAGGATATCGGATGTAACCCGCCTTAGGGTAAAGGGTGTTAGGAGTATAAGCAACCTCTTGGCGGCGTTTGCGAACCGGCGAATTTGGTAAACCGGAGGAGGTCACCACTTGGCCACTATGTCGAGTTGTGTGGCGAGCTTCATGCTGCTGCGTCTTTAAAAGAAAGTGCGGGTCCAAATAAGAAAGAGGGCATGAAAGTTTTACTTTCCGAATGGCTCGACTGATTCTTGGTACTGGCACAGGATCAGAATCAGAAGAAAGAATAGTTACCTCATCAGCATGGCTGGCTTCCGCTTCATCCTGATAATGATCATTGTCAATAAGGTGTATAAAAAATGAACCGAGAGAGTCAAGTTCTACCTCTGAATCCGGAATTTCCATATCATCATCAATAATGGGCTCGGACGGTTCAACGTTCCTTCTTTTCATAGGCTTTTTTGAAGCCTTGGTCTTAAGCCGAGGATTCTTTGCCGGTTTATCTTGTGATTTTTTCTTCCAGAATGGATCATCGGCCTGCATAGACAAATAGTAAGTCATCAAAGGAGAAATTTAACAAAGGATGGATAAAGGCAGAAATACGATAGATTATACCTTTGGCGGTTTATTGGCAGCATAGAAAGGACTGAGCCCGGTTTTGCTGCATACATCTATTGGCTCATTAAGCATCTTTTTAACAGCTTCGGTGACTTCATCATCAGTCAGCTGAATGTCAATATGGCGTTGCGGGTCTTTCAGATCCCCTGTGTATTCACACATTAAACTGGGCCGCCGGCTTAAAGGTAAAATGCTGCATGAAACCCAGCATCAGACAAAATCCATGCCTGCCAGCCCATTTGCAACAAAGGCTCTGAGCTTTGCCAGCTGAGGGGCATATTTTGCTCGCTCCTGGGCTGTCAACCGTTGAGGAAAGGGATGAGCTTGGGTAAGCCGGTGTGGACGGTAACCCGGCAAAGGATTTTCAGGAGCTGGGGCTGTGTTGCGGCAGTAGAACCAAGTCTGATTCCAGTCCTTAGGATGACTATGAAGCTTGGCATGAGGGAAATCAACATCTCTCCTCTTCTGAATTGAAACCCCGCCTAGTTCAGTATTGGGGCCATCCGTAAACTCAGTACGGCGGTTTAGATAAAAGAAATCCCGGAACAGATCAATAGTAGGCTCCTCTTGCAGGTACACTTCACAGAATACTTGCCAGTCACAAATATTGGATATAGAGTTTGGACCGATGTCTTGGGGATGGATTTGAAAGTCGGCGAGCACATCCCGAAATTTTTTTGATCCGGGAGGAGTAAAGCCTTGGCTCAATTGATCAAAAAATACAATAACTTCTCCGTCTTGGGGTTTAGGAGGAAATTCTGGACCGGGGACTCGCCAGTGGATAGTGTCCTTATTTGCTAAAGCGCCCGTTGCAACACAACCAGCCAGCTGCGCTTCCGTAACCCGGGAAGGAACCCAATTACAGGAACATAATTGTTTGGCCATTTCTGATGACAAGCTGGAAAAAAGCACGGTATCCGGGTTAAAGTTCATGGTTACAACTTACAAACCGGCGCAATGATGGAAGACGATGATATTTCAAGCCTTTGGGTGTACTAAACCGGATTTCAGCACTTAAAGCAAGTTGGCGGTTTAACAGAGGGCTAATGGTATATGATGAGTTATCAAAGTTTAAAGGATAAACCGCCTGCAATGGTATAGAGGCTACAGATTTACAAAAATTTCTAAGTATGGCGCAAACAGATAGCACAGATCGGTGGTATAAATTTTGATCTGCCACAGTTCTAAAAAGAGGAAATAAATTTAACCTAAAATGGTGGCAGTGGAAGAACATGTTTGTTTGATTGGATCTCAGGCGGTAAAGGTGTTTTCTGAGGTTGGTAAAGGACGCTAGACTATCATCGCCTACTTCTACTATTAGTTGCAAATCAGGTTATGAGATCTAAGAACAGAAAGAAGATGAAGAGGGAAGAACACCGACGAACGGCAGAACCCTAATGCAGATCTGAGGTTGAAAAGGAAATGAACTCACCAGGTGCTGCGGAACAGCGGAGGAGCGCCGCGTTGCTCTGGTTCGATCAGGTTGATGTAGCGGCCTTGGTTGATGCAGATACGAAGGTCGACGGCGGCGGCAGAGCTTCGGTTCTGAGACGTCGCGAGGAAGAAGGAGATGAAGAGAAAGGGGGAAAAAGTAAAGGACCCTCGGCCATATTTATAAAGACGAAAGGATAAGGGTCAAGCGCAAGAATAGAGGAGCCTAACAAATGGATATGTGACAGATTTGTTGCCTCGATTGTCGGAGGTTCATTAATGAAGGTGAGGAATATACCATTTAAAATGACAAATGACGTCATGGCGGTTTATGATGATTTTGGATGATGACTTCATGGCAGTTTACAAGATTTATGCGAAGATATGGAAGAAGAAATTTTCTCAAGGTTTCGGAGATTGACATGAACCAGTTCAAATCAATCTGGGGCCTAATGTTGGGGATATTACTACTAGGTGTAAACCGGCCAAGGAAGCCGAGTTATCCCCATAATGGATTGTTATACTTAAAAGCCCATGAAGACAAGGAATAAAGCGGTTTACTACAGAGACTCGAAGGCCCAAGGCCCAAAGGTAGATTAGGTCCTGTAGCTATAAACCGCCATGTAGTACATGACTTGTATTGTAAGATATGACAAAGTAGAGACCGAGCCGGTATGTGTATAAACCAGCATCGGGACTCTGTAAGCCAGCGGGCGTCGACCTGTGTATATAAAGGCACAACCCGGCGGCGGTTCAAGGACGACAGACAACAACTCGAGACTCAGGCGAAGCGTATTCGCTCCCTGGTCATCGAAACCCCAACAATTCCATCACAACTAGACGTAGGCTTTTACCTTCATCGTAAGGGGCCGAACTAGTATAAAACTCTCGTGTCCCTTGTCCGGTTTAACCCCTTTAAGCTAACCCGTTGCGATGGCTCCACGACTAAGTCCTTTCGCTAGGACATCTGCCGTGACAATTCCACGACACAGACGGTCTATCTCTAGATATTTCCATGCCAAGTATTTTCTTTGCTGCACCCAAATCCTTCATCTCAAATTCATTACTCAATTGCTTCTTTAGTTCATTAATATCTGACATACTCTTTGCAGCAATAAGCATATCATCAACATAAAGGAGCAAATAAATAGTTGAACCATTGACAGTTTTCAAATAAACAAAACTATCATAATTAGACCTTTTGAAACCTTGAGATAGCATAAAGGTGTCAAATCTCTTGTACCACTGTCTAGGGGATTGCTTCAATCCTTAAAGAGATTTCTTTAACTTACAAACAAGCTTTTCTTTTCCAGGAATAACAAAACCTTCAGGTTGTTCCATATAAATATCCTCTTCTAATTCTCCATGTAAGAATGCAGTTTTAACATCCAATTGTTCAAGCTCAAAGTCATGCATGGCAACAATACTGAGTAAAGTGCGAATAGAGCTATGCTTCACAACAGGAGAAAAGACTTCGTTATAGTCAATACCTGGAATCTGACTGTAACCTTTAGCAACTAACCTTGTCTCGTCATTAGGAGAAACACCTTCTTTCCTCTTGAAAACCCACTTGCAACGAATAGGTTTCTTCTCTCTAGGTAATCGTACTAAATCCCAAGTGCCACTCTTTTCAAGTGATTCCATCTCATCATGCATAGCGGTCATCCACTTGTTACTATGACCAGAAATAATAGCCTTGGAATATGAAGAAGGCTCAGCATTACTTTCAATTTCTTCTGCAACAGATAAAGCAAAAGAAACAATATTGCCCTCTTCAATTAACCTGTTAGGTTTATTAATACCCCGCCTAACTCTGTCACGTGCAAGATTCCAACTGGGCGGAATAATGGGATGATTTGGAGTGGGACTGACATGATCATCATTAACGACGGGTTCATCATGTGCATCAACAATTTCATTACCAGATGTATCACCTGAATCAATAACATGCTCCACCTGAACAGTAGGCTCCTGAACAATAGGCTGTTGTTCACTCTCAACGGGAACATTAGTAGATGAAACATCATGTAACTTAGCAGATCCATTAAAGATAACATTTCTGCTAATAACAATCTTCTGGGTTTCAGGATTCCATAATTTAAAACCTTTAACACCAGACTTATAACCAAGAAAGATGCACTTAACAGCCCTAGGCTCCAATTTTCCATTATCAACATGAGCATAAGCAGTGCAACCAAAAACTCTCAATTGTGAATAATCAGCAGGTGAACCAGACCATACTTCAATTGGAGTTTTCTTATTAAGAGCAATAGATGGTGAACGATTAATCAGATAGCAAGCAGTGGAAGCGGCCTCAGCCCAAAACCGCCTATGCAAACCTGCATTGGACAACATGCAACGGGCTCTGGAAATAATGGTCCTGTTCATACGCTCAGCAACACCGTTTTGTTGAGGAGTATAAGGAACGATGTAGTGTCTCACAATGACTTCAGACTTGCAATAATTCTTAAATTGCTTAGAACAGAGTTCCATACCATTATCCGTGCGAAGTATCTTTACCTTCTTTTCAGTTTGTCTTTCAATCATAATCTTCCACTCCTTAAATGTTGAGAATGCTTCATATTTATGCTTCAAGAAATAATGCCATACTTTTCTCGAATAATCATCAATAATAGTCAGCATGTAACTAGCACCACCTAGTGACTTCTTGCGAGATGGTCCCATAAATCAGAATGGACATAATCGAGAATACCTTCAGTTGTATGAGTCGAAGTGTTGAACTTCACCCTCTTGTGCTTGCCGAAGATACAATGCTCACAAAATTTCAATTTACCAGGTTCATATACATCAAGAAGACCTCTCTTATTTAACTCTGCTAAACCAAGTTCACTCATATGTCCAAGACGCATATGCCAAAGGTTAGCAGCATCACAATCAGAATTCTTTGAAATAGTTGGAGTAGCGTGACCTGAAACGGTAGAACCTCGAAGGTAATAAAGACCATTGGTCGAACTTAAGTCACCTTTCATCACAACAAGGGAGCCATTGGTGACCTTCAAAACACTATCTCCACCTGAATACTTGTACCCCTTTGCATCAACGGCACTAACAGAGATAAGATTTCTCTTCATCTTCGAAATATATCGAACATCTGTCAAAGTTCTGATTGTACCATCAAACACCTTGATTCGAACGGAACCTATGCCTTCAATCTTGCACGGTGAATTATCAAAACCCAAAACAGAACCAGCAGCAATAGTTGAATCAAAAGTATTAAACCAATCTCTATGCGGGCACATATGAAAAGTACATGCAGTGTCAAGTACCCACTCATCATTGGTCTCAGCACATCCAGCAATAACAACAAGAGCATCATCAGAACTATCATCACGAGCAACGTTAGCAGAATTTTCACCGTGTTTGTTACCTTTCCTCTTTTCTTTATTCTGCAACTTGAAACACTCTGAGATGTCATGCCCGTCTCTCTTGCAATATCTGCAATATTTCTTGTCTCTGGATTGCGACCGGCCCCTGTAGCCGTTTTTACTTTTGCCTCTATTTCCATTATTGGAGTTCTTCTCCTTTGTCCTGCCACGAATAGATAATCCCTCGGCTTGGGATGAACTTGAACCATCATGAGGCACCATTAATTTCATCTTCTCCTTAGAGTTCAAAGCTTCATAAACTTCATTAAGCGTGAGAGTATCACGACTGTATAATATGGTGTCTCTAAAATTGGTATAAGAACTTGGCAGTGAACAAAGTAACATTAAAGCAGTATCTTCCTCTTCATACTTAACCTCCATTGCAGCTAGATCATATATGATCTCTTTAAATTCTGAAATATGATTCAGAATATTACCTCCCTCGGGTAACCTGTGCAGGAATAATTTTGCTTCAGATGCATCTTGCTGGTGAGATCTTTAGTCATGCAAATCCCTTCCAGCTTTAACCATAGAGCGGCGGCAGTTTTCTCGCTCAGAACTTCCTGCAAAATATTATTATGCAAATGGAGTTGAATTTTTGACAAAGCCTTACGATCAATTCTCTTCTCCTCATCAGTCCAGTCCTCAATTCAGTTCTTCCCAAAACTATCCAGTGCTTCATCATAGTCGGTCTGTGCCAACAACGCCCGCATCTTGACTTGCCGTAGGGTAAACCTTGTGTCACGGTCCAGCGGCGGAAGATCGTACTTCATGGAAGCCATGAGTGGATAAATCTGTGTACACAAAGTAGTACAAGCCCGTAGAAAAATTCTTGATAGAATTAATTTGCAGAGCAGACGAAAACGTAGGATAAATAGCACCTGATAGTACGGCCAGTGGACGTAGCAGTTGACGAAGAAAAAACTAGCACTGTGGCCTTCACGTGAGTGCTAGTCGGCCACTAGTACTAGTACTTGAAACCGATCTGACTTGACTTGACGTGATGTGAAGCAACAGCACCAGCCTCGGATCTCGATCCTGTACTTGGACAGGAAGACGTGGCCGTGTTTTGTTGACTGGCGACGGCGGCTGCAGCGTGGTTTGCCTCCGATCCCGAAAACGAGACTAGGCTTCGGTGGATATCTGCAGCGATGCAAAGCAAAACTTCTTTTCGGTCTCGGCTTCGTAGCAGCGGAAATCGGTCCGACTTCGGATCAACGGATCGCCAGACACGTGCGGCGGCGCACACGGGAACCCTAACCCTCCCGTCTCAAATCTCGTATCTGAAACGTGGCTTTGTATACCACTTGTTAGATAATAACGAGAAATAAACGAGATAGAGAGACACGGATTTTTACGTGGAAACCCTTGCAGGAGAAAACCACAGACGCACGAAGGCACAATCACGATGAGGAGGAGTATTACAAGCACGAGACGACACACCGTCTTAGGTGCGACTACATGGGGTATATATGAGGGGCAACACATAGGAGTCCTTGTAGGACAAGTAAACGAGTTGTACTCGTACGCGTCGGTACCAACGAAAGGCCCACACCGTATGTACTACGTCTAGTCCAATACGGTAGAATTTGGATCACAATTTAACACGTTCGATATTTTGATGAGATGTATGTTGTCTTTCCTCTAGTGGTGTTATGTGAACGTCGACTACATGACACTTCACCATTGTTTGGGCACAGGGGAAGGCATTGGGAAGTAATAAGTAGATGATGGGTTGGTAGAGTGACAGAAGCTTAAACCCTAGTTTATGCGTTGCTTCGTAAGGTGCTGATTTGGATCCATATGTTTCATGCTATGGTTAGGTTTACCTTAATTCTTCTTTCGTAGTTGCGGATGCTTGTGAGGGGGTTAATCATAAGTGGGATGCTTGTCCAAGGAAGGGCAGTACCCAAGCACCGGTCCACCCACATATCAAATTATCAAAGTAACGAATGCGAATCATATGAGCATGATGAAAACTAGCTTGATGATAATTCCCATGTATCCTCGGGAGCGCTTTCCTTTATATAAGAGTTTGTCCAGGCTTGTCCTTTGCTACAAAAAGGATTGGGCCACCTTGCTGCACCTTGTTTACTTTTGTTACTTGTTACCCGTTACGAATTACCTTATCACAAAACTATCTGTTACCGATAATTTCAGTGCTTGCAGAGAATACCTTACTAAAAACTGCTTGTCATTTCCTTCTGCTCCTCGTTGGATTCGACACTCTTACTTACCGAAAGGACTACAATAGATCCCCTATACTTGTGGCTCATCACCTTCCGAAGAGAAAGAGATCCAGAAATGCAAGGAGGCACTGGTGCTGGAGGCCTTGGAGCTCAGCCTGGAGCTTGAGCGGCTGGAGGTCAGGGAGCGCCAGGTGGCCATGCTTGAGGACGCCATCACCGCGCGGGAGGCCAAGATCCAGGAGGAGGTCGGTCAGAGGGTGGCGTAAGCTCACGCGGATCTTGCCGACGAGCACCGCCTGAAGCTGGAGTTCCTGGAAGCCGAGGTTAAGGCCAGGACTGCCGCCCTCAGGATGAAGCTGGACGAGGCGGAGCAGCGCGAGAGGGCCACCAAGGCAACTCAGGCCTCCGCCCAGGCTGACTTGGCTTCCACCCGCGCCGACTTGCTCTCACTCCAGCAGCAGATCGATGGCGCCGTGTCCCTCGCAAAGAAGAATGTGGATGAGGCGTGCCGTCGGCAGACGCTGCAGCGCGAGCATGCTTCTATGCTCCAGGCCCTCAGGGTGAGAGTCTACCGAGCCTTGACTACCATCTGCGAGGAGAACGCCCCTCACCCGCGCAAGGAAGATTATGCCAGCCACCTCCGCTTCTTCACCGAGGTTGTGACCTGCTTGGAGGATCGGGTCGCGAAGGCTTGCGAGCTCGTTGAAGAGAGAAGCCGGGGCCTTCTTGGGTGCGCGTTCTCGCGCGTCTTCAGTCACCTCCTGAACCTTGATCCCCACTTCAACTTCGATGCCGCCATAGCCCCCGCGCCCGGGGTCATCCAGGACAACCTGGCGACCTGGGTGGATGACATCGTGGACGCGCTGGTCGCGGAGTTCGCTCCCGAGGATGATGCGGCCGTGATCGCGGTCGATGGGGATGATGCGGAGGGCGACCATGAAGACGACGATGGTGACAACGCAGATGCGTGGATGAAGACGGTGAGCACGGCGTGGAAGGCAGTGCCTCCGACTAGACCTGTATTTCCTTTTGCCTTAACCTGGATGAAAGAAAAACCTTGGGCGCGGCCCTGCGGGGCATGAAAGCAATTTTTGAAAGGGGGGCCACTTATAATGCAGGAAATGAAATGTACAAACTGGCAAAATGCCTTTTAAGGATGAAGTTAGGGCGCGTCGTCGCGGGCCTGCGGGCCCCCTAGTGGGGTACTGTTGCCACTTATCTTGGTTCTGCAGGTCTTGAGCGAGCCCTGACGTCCTGGTTGAACCTTCCTCCTGAGGTGAGCCCTTCGGGGCCGCGCTAGATTCCAGGTCTCCCGAGAAGCCTGCTGCCCGTCCAAGAGAGCCTCGCGAGGAGCGAATGCCGGAGTACGACAAGGTATGCGTGTGGTGATCCTGCGGCGATTGCCTCCTTGACCCCGGAGGGGTCCTGTCGCCGTCTGGGCTGGCTCGAACGTGCCTGGCGCGCACATACCGCCCCCAGCCCCCGCTCGCGGGGCGCTCGCAGGGGGGTAGCAGGTGTGAGCCCCTCAGAAAAAGGGGCAACTAGAAATCGAGAAACCGACACAAATCAAGATAAAATTCCCCCCGTTTTTGATAAACACAAGGAACTTCAAATCTCAGTCAAAAAAGGCGGCGAGTCGATTTACAGAAAGATGGGCGAAAGCAAACGACCGCATCCGGCACCTAGCTAGTCTTCTTGTCTTCTCACCAGCGCGGTGCTAAGTGCTTTCACTGGGTGTGAGCATGGTCATTGGGGGGACAGTGTCGACGGCCAGCGCGGAGCATGGTGCTTCCACTTGGACGTGGGCGGGAGCCCCTGTGAGGCCCGAGGGCGGCACTCAGGAGACTCTGGGGCGGGTACAGCCCCACTCATTATTAAGTGAGAGTGTCACGAGCAGAGACCTTCACAGCCATGGGCCTTGCTTCATGTCGCCTGACGAGGGCCCCGCCCTGCGCCTCCCCCAACCACCGTTGGGGCGTCCGGAAACCAGGACGAGGCCAAGGGGCAAGGGGCTCGACGACCGCGGGGCCCCCGCCGGGGGGAAGTGCTCGCCGGCGCCTTCGCCGACAGAGGACCTAACTCCGTGCAGCGCCTGGCTCCACGCGGCGCGGGGGAGGCCCTGGCACTGGGCTCCCCCCGCGCAACCCCCAGTGCGGCTCTCCTACCTGGGGCGGGGCCATTGCCCCGCGGTCTCTGGCTGCCGCCGTGGCCTAGTTCACCTGCGGTCCACGGTTAGCGTAATCATGCTCCAGAGATATTGGCAGTACCCAGCGGCTGTCATCGTTGAAGGGGTCGGTGAAGCTTCCGGGCAGCTCGTGGAAAGCCTCACCCTCTTGCTTCCCTCCTACCCAGCTTGGCTCAGAGAGCGGGTGAGGGCCTCCTCTAGGCGTGTACATCAGGCCCACCATGAGAGGCACGTAGACGTTTGAGATTGCCGCCTCAGGGCCGTCGCCGGGGTGCACTGCGTGGTGGGCCGCTAGGTCCGGTGCCAGGCTCTGATGACCGTGGGGTGACATCCCAGCGCGCCCCCGCAAGGGACCGCTAGAGCTTGCCTCGCCCGGAGTCAGCGCAGTCGTGGTAGGACGAGCGGCGCTGCGGGCCATGTTGATGCTGTCGAATCCCCCAGGCGCTCCGGGGGTGCGCGGGCATGCCGGGGTCCGGCGGGCCCCCTGCCACAACTGTGGCGTGGGCAGGGTGCAGAAGGGTGCCGCACCCCTGCAGGCGGCGTCAAGCAGCTCAGCGACCCGCTCCATCTGGGCGTCGCGACCGCCCTCCGCCAACCTGCAATGCAGCAGCTCCCGCACCACGATGAGCGCGGCTCGCATGTTTGCCTCCTCGTGACGAGTGTGTAGTGCCGTCGCCGCGGCTTAGCCCGAAGATCGTGTGGTGGCGCGCGTATGTTGTGACGCAAGTGCGAACGGCGCTGGCCTGCGTCGCCCGCGTCCGGCGCTGTTGGGCGGCGTGCGGGACACCTGGAGCACGGTGTGGAGGTCTTCTTGGGCGGACGGCACCGCCCGGGCGGGCCAAGCAGCCCAGTGCTCGGCGTGAGCCCTCGTATCGTCAGCCATCATAACTGCAGGGTGATGGCAGGCCGACTGGAAGAAGAGAGGCTCCGACGCACCCCTACCTGGCGCGCCAAATGTCGGATTCAGGGTTCCGCAGACCCTTGAGAGGTTCGAACTCTGGGGTGCATGCGAAGAACTCGTCCTCCCCAGTCTGCCTGCTCGCTAATCCCACGGCCTAGCCCGACGAACAGGATAAACAAAAGACACAGTAGTTTACCCAGGTTCGGGCCACCTTGCAGTGTAAAATCCTACTCCTGCTTTGTGGTGGATTGGTCTCGAGGGGCTGAGGATGAACTAGTACTGTGGGGAACAGCCTCAGGAGGAGAGGTGTTCTTGTGCTCGATGAGCCGGTGGGTGAGAGGATGATCTGTCCGATCCCCTTTCTATGGTGGTGGCTAAGTCCTATTTATAGTGGCCTTGGTCCTCTTCCCAAATGTGAGGCGGGAAGGGATCCCACAACGGTCAAATTTGAAGGGAGACAACTAGTACATGCTATCCTGACAAAAGTAGTCTTCGCCTACCAAAAGCTCCTGGTCGTGACGCTGTGGTGGGCCCGACGATGACCTCCGCTCTGCCGTCCTGGCGGTCTTGGTCTTGTTGCACCGAAATTGAAACCTTCGCTTGATTCCTCGGGACCCCGCGCCTGCGCTTGCCTCCTTAGCGCCAAAGAGGAAACTGGTACACTGCGCCCGCTGGCGCCCGCCTAGCCTTGGTTGTCATGGCTCACGTCACCCGAACCTCGCGAGGTGCACCTTGCATAGATAACTCAGCTCCTCGGGAGCCAGCCTGGGGAGGCCCCCCTCGAGGAGGTCTTGATGTCGTCCGCCTCGTGAGGCTTGGCCCCTTGCGAGAGTCTTGGGTTGTTGATCCTGAAGCTGGGCCGTACCAGGTCGTCGATGGAGCCACGTCATGGGCCGCAGGCAGGCAAGTCTGGGCACCCCCATTCCCAGGACACCGATAGAAGGCTATCTTCGGAATGGCTATCATGATGGTGGTGGCTGCCGAGAGGATGGTGGTGGCGACCGAGAGAATGGTGGTGGTGATGGTGGCCGAGAGGATGATGATGGTGGCGGTGATGATTTCTTCGACGAGGACTTCGTTTGAGTTCATGCATTGCCATTGGTTGGCTCGATCCACAACATACACAAGTTATGTTTGTGGTGATTTTGGATCAAACTTTGTGTTTGAAATGATGCCTTTTGATTGAACTACGCATGTTTGAATTTGAAAATTGCAATGATGAAAGTATATGCTTGTTATCGGTTATGTTATGCATGTTTTAATTTGAATGTTTTTATTATATATATTGTGTAGTGTTTAAAGTTGATACGGCTATGACACAAAACCTATACAAACTACTTTCTTTACTTTACTAAGTTTAGGGGATCGGTTAGGTGCGGCCACCTATAGGGGAGTAAATGTTTACTCTCTTAACTTTATTCGGCCGGATCCTCCTCTATTTTTAGGGGATCGGTTAGTCTTAGCATTTGTACACTATGAAGCACCGGAAAGGACCTTATATTCTGATGTACGATGGTAACTTCTGTCTGTGTAAATAATCTTCTCTTCCACATGAAGACAATACAAAAATGCTGGTAAGATATTCTTGTAAAAGATACTACTACTACTATAGTAATCACCATCCAATAAGGAGTACTTTGATATCAAAATAAATGTTAGTAAGATGGCTTTCACTGAGATTAAACATATCCGCGAGACAGAAAAAACATATGTCTCATGCCTCGAGACAGATCCCAAAGTAAAGGTAAATGTTTGTGCGTGGTGTGCCGGCCGAAAATTCGGCCGGTCTCGTGCCTCGTTGGCCTTGCGCGCCCACCAAACCGAGCCCCCCACGTGAGACGCGTGTATACTGTGGGGTCCAGCGCAGACCGGCCTTATCCTACCTTATCTTCTCCACCGCTTCATCCCCTACCTCCCAGTCTTCATTCTTCTCCTCCCCACTCCCCCGCGCTCACTACCGGACTCGCGCCCTATGCCTACAGCCCAGGGCCGTCGGCATAGATCTATGCCTACGGCTGCCGTCGGCATAGCCCCGTCGGCGTAGATCACGTCAGCGTAGTCCTGTCAGACCGTCGGCGTAGTATAGCCGTCGGCATAGGGGCCTATGCCGACGGCCGGGCGTCAGCCGTCGGCATAGTTTAGCCGTCGGCAGTGTTTTTCGCCTGACGGCAACGGACGGCGCCGTCAAAAGAGCTAACGATTCACGGAATGCCACGTGGCAGAGGTATGCCGACGGCTTGGCCGTCGGCATACCTCTGCCACGTGGCACTCCGTGGTGCCTCCTGGTGGCAGGGCTATGCGGCCGGCTGCAGGAGCAGCGGCAGGGTCGGGGGAGGCCGGGGCAGCACGCGGTCGGGGGAGACCGGGGCAGCGGCGGGGTCGGGAGAAGGCCGGGGCGACGGTGGGTGGAGACGGCGGCGACGGCGGGTGTGGAGGCGGGGGCGGCGACGCGGCTGGAGTGGGAGGTGCGGCGGCGGCAGGGGAGGGGTGTGCAGGGGAGTGGGAGGTGCGGCGGCGGCAGGGGGCGTGCTGGAGTGGGAGGTGCGGCGGCAGGGGAGTGGGAGGTGCGGCGGCGGCAGGGGGCGTGCTGGAGTGGGAGGTGCGGCGGCAGGGGAGGGGCATGTGGCGGCGGCGGCAGGTCGGGGTGGTGGGTGCGGCGGCGGCGCTCAGCTGGTCGGGGTCGGGGGAGATAGAATGAGTGGCCCGTGGTCGACGCGAGGGGATAAGGGGTATCTATGCCTACGGCTAAGCCGTCGGCATCGCTGAGGTCGCCACGTGGCACCTATGCCGACGGCTTAGCCGTAGGCATATATATATATATATTTTTATTTTTTTTATTTTTTTTGAATGACACATGGTATATAATTATATTAAAAATGATACACGGTATACATATTTTTTACATGCATGAACATTATTTACAATGTACAACAATTTTCATGATCCTTTTTTTTAATGGTTTGAAACATTATTTTTAATTACATGATCCTTTTTTTTATATTGTACAACAATTTTCTAAAATATCACGTATATTTTTTTCTGAACCGAATTTTTTCTATGGTCACCAACATTTCTTTATGATATAAATATTTGCTAAATTGTACTAACAAAAAATGTACATTGTGTTAAAATATTTCGAAATAAATTGAGGGGGGCAACATTTCTTTATGATATAAATATTTTCTATGGTCTCGCGAAAGGTGATACATAGGAGAGCAACTGACTGAGGGGTACCGTTACCGAGTGCCTGATCCGGTAACTATGCGAGTGCCTGATCCGTCTACTACCGTTTCCCCCCTCCAGGTGCCGGCGCTGGCGCCGTCCGTGAGGGGGGGCACACCCCGGAGACGCGTGCCGCCTCTTCGGACACGCCCCGCATGTATGAGGGCCGGGTACGACGCTCCGGTGGCATTGTTACCCCCAGGGCCCCCGTCCCAACTAACCCAGGAGCGGTTGACCACGAGATCTAGCTCTTAGACTTCCCACGGACGGGCTTTGACCAGTGGACCTCTCCACCTGGTTGTGTCAGGTCCGCCCATAGGGACGCCCGGGAGCAACATTCGGGCCAAACCCACAGCTAAATCCACTCCGTGTAGACCCGACGCGTCCGTTTCCCCTTCCAGGTGCCGGCGGCGGCGCCGTCCGTGAGGGGGGCCACGCACTGGAGACGCGTGCCGCCTCTTCGGACATGCCACAACACCACCCCGCATGTATGAGGGCCCGGTACGACGCTCCGGTGGCATTGCTACCCCCCAGGGCCCCCGTCCCGCCTAACCCTGGAGCGGCTGACCACGAGATCTAGCCCATTGACTTCCGACGGACGGGCTTTGACCAGTGGACCTCTCCACCCGGTTGTGTCAGTTCGGCTCATAGGGACACCCGGGAGCAACATCCGGGCCAAACCCACAGCTACATCCACTCCGTGTAGGCCCGACGCGTCCGTTTCCCCCCTCCCGGTGCCGGCGGCGGCGCCGTCCGTGAGGGGGGCCACGCACCGGAGACGCGTGTCGCCTCCTCGGACATGCCACAACACCATCCCGCATGTATGAGGGCCCGGTACGACGCTCCGGTGGCATTGCTACCCCCAGGGCCCCCGTCCCGACTAACCCTGGAGCGGTTGACCACGAGATCTAGCCCTTTGACTTCCCACGGACAGGCTTTGACCAGTGGACCTCTCCACCCGGTTGTGTCAGGTCCGCCCATAGGGACACCCGGGAGCAACATCCGGACCAAACCCACAGCTAAATCCACTCCGTGTAGACCCGACGCGTCCGTTTCCCCCTCCAGGTGCCGGCGGCGGCGCCGTCCGTGAGGGGGGCCACGCACCGGAGACGCGTGCCGCCTCTTCGGACATGCCACAACACCACCCCGCATGTATGAGGGCCCGGTACGACGCTCCGGTGGCATTGCTACCCCCCAGGGCCCCCGTCCCGCCTAACCCTGGAGCGGTTGACCACGAGATCTAGGCCATTGACTTCCGACGGACGGGCTTTGACCAGTGGACCTCTCCACCCTGTTGTGTCAGTTCGGCTCATAGGGACACCCGGGAGCAACATCCGGGCCAAACCCACAGCTACATCCACTCCGTGTAGACCCGACGCGTCCGTTTCCCCCCTCCCGGTGCCGGCGGCGGCGCCGTCCGTGAGGGGGGCCATGCACCGGAGACGCGTGTCGCCTCCTCGGACATGCCACAACACCACCCCGCATGTATGAGGGCCCGGTACGACGCTCCGGTGGCATTGCTACCCCCAGGGCCCCCGTCCCGCCTAACCTTGTAGCGTTTGACCATGGCATCTAGCCCTTTGACTTTGCACGGACGGGCTTTGACCAGTGGACCTCCCCACCCGGTTGTGTTAGGTCAGCCCATAGGAACACTTTGGAGCAACATCCGGGCCAGACCCATAGCAAGATCCCCTCCGTGTAGAGCCGACACGTCCGTTTCCCCCCTCCAGGTGCCGGCGGCGGCGCCGTCCGTGAGGGGGGCCACGCATCGGAGACGCGTGCCGCCTCTTCGGACATGCCACAACACCATCCCGCATGTATGGGGGGCCGGTACGACGCTCCGGTGGCATTGCTACCCCCCTAGGGCCCCCGTCCCGCCTAACCCTGGCACGGTTGACCACGAGATCTAGCCCTTTGACTTTGCACGGACGGGCTTTGACCAGTGGAACTCTCCACCCGGTTGTGTCAGGTCGGCCCGTAGGGACACCCGGGAGCAACATCCGGGCCAAACCCACAGCTACATCCACTCCGTGTAGACCCGACGCGTCCGTTTCCCCCCTCCAGGTGCCGGCGGCGGCGCCGTCCATGAGGGGGGCACACCGCGGACGTGAGGGGGGTCACACTCTGGAGACGGGTGTCGGGCGTTTGCAACCGCCACAAAACTTCTGTCGGCATAGCTGTTTTTGATTTTAATAAAATATAAGGATATACATTCAAAAGAACATGACCGCACATTATTAACGTGCTCGAAAAAATACAAACTATATATATATATATATATATATATATATATTCATAATATATGAAAAAAAATACAAACTACATATAAATTCATATGTATGTTTATATTTAACATGCTACATGTTAGTTGATATAATAATACATAAAAAAGCATAAAAAATATATAGGAAAAAATATCTAACTATGCCGACGGCTATGCCGTCGGCATAGGGACGGCCAGGGTTTAGGCGGCGGGCGGTGTGCCGCGGATCGCTGACGTGGCGTATATGCCAACGGCAGCCGTCAACATAGGTTCTGGACGCTGCGGCCCGGATCGGTGACGTGGCATGCGGACCTATGCCGACGGCCCCCCGTCTCGGCAATCGGCATAGCTACGACGACGTTAGCCGCCCGTCACCAGCGGGGTCGCCGGGCCCACGAGTATGCCGATGGCTGTTGTAAGCCGACGGCAGCTGTCGGCGTACTTGCAGCTAGGCCAACGGCCGTTCTATGCCGACGGTTGCCGTCGGCTTAGCTCTATGTAGCCCGACGGTCAGAATACGCCACGGCCAGGGCCAGGCTGTCGGCATAGCTCCGAAGAGGCCGACGGGGGCCGCCGGCATTGTTTTGGCCGTCGGGGTAGCACCTTGTTCCGGTAGTGGCTGCCGCTCTCGTCCTCTCCGCGACCTCTCCCTTCCCTACTGCAAGCCCCGCTGCCACCGCCGGCGTTCGCTGCCGTGGCACCGCTGCAAATGCTTGCCGGCGTACGAGCAGGTTGACGTGCTGTACGAGGCAAGCTACAACCAGATTTGGTGGAGCTGCAAGCAGCAGAGGCAAGCGGTGGAAACGGCGACGGACGCCGCTGCTAGCCGTCGATGCCTAGCTGGACCGGCGACGTCGGTGCTACATCGAGCAAGATGGCGAGCATGACCCGCGCGCGCCAGTGCACGGGATTTTGCTGCAACCGTGCAATGGAAGAGCTGGAACCAGCATGGAGTTTTGCTGGAATCGGCAACGAGCGGATAGACGGAGGATTATTGCTACCATCGCTTGTTTTTCTTGCTGGATCCGGTACTTCTTTTGCTACCACGGGTATGCTGGAACCAACTTTTTTCTTTTGCTACCACAGGTGTCTTGTTTTGCTGGAACGAGATTAATTTTTTGCTACAAGGGGTTGTGCTGGGTTTGCCCCTTTTTTTAGCACATGCAGCACCAATGTTACCACCGGTGATTTGTTTTGCTGGAATCGGTGACTTTTTTTTGCTAGGATCCGTAATTTTGTGTGATTTTTGCTGCATCCGGCATTCAATTTTGCTACGGCCGGCGTTGATTTTGTTGGAATCGGCGAGTGTTTCTTTGCTCGGAATGTGCAAATGTGATGTTTTTTTCCGGTCGAGTTTTTTGCTACAACCATGGTTTGATTTTGCTGGAATTGGAGACAAATTTTGCTACATCCATGTTTTGATTTAATTTGCTACAATGGCGATGACAGGCGGCACCAGCGAGCTTTAATTTGTTAGAACCAATCCTTTTTTTTGCTACAACCGCCCGTTTGTTTTGCTGCTACCGGCAATCGAGAGAGAGTACAATTTTTTTTGCGAGCTCGTCGCCGGAGGTGCTGCGACCTGCAACCGATGCACGCCGGAGTTGTGCTAGGCACCACCGGAGCTGCGACTGTTGTCGCGGGAGCTGCAACCATGGGTACAAGCTGTTGCATGCCACGGAGCCAGCGAGGAACACAGGAGACGAGGGTGGCGACCGGTGGTGAGGGCGGCGACCGGCGGTGAGGACGCCATCTGGCAGCGCGGGGCGACGAAGCGAGGAGATCTAGGTGAGGAGGCGGCGGAGGAAGGAGGTCTATACGAGGGGGGCCAGCACGGGTAGAGATCGAAGAAGATGCAGATCGAACGGCTGGGGGCGCTGCATCGGGCGGCTGGCATGTGCGACCGGCCGAACTGTTGGGCCGGTGCGCCGGCGCCCAGCACTGCCCTAAAGTAAACATACCTCGAGACAAAAAAACTACTACTCGATCTAATTCAATTACTTGGTACTGTGAAGAGCGTAGACTTGCACTTGAGGAGGCAGAGTACATGGCTTTCACTTGAGAATTAAACACATCCACGAGGCAGAAAAAGCATACTTCACATACCTCGAGACAGATCCTAAAAATAAACATACCTCGAGACAAATTTAAAGAAACTACTAGTTCTACTTCAATTTCACACACACAAAAATTTGAATTACTTCGTGCACGGTAAAATGAGAACTAGACTCTTTAACTATAACAAACAATTTGGACGATTCTTTCAGCTTTGCGCGGAAGTTGGTGTGCATGCGTCGCGCCATATATACCATCTCATTTAGCTCTTGAGCTTGAGCACTGCTGCATCATCAATATGGTACTCGCACATGTTGCTGGAGCTCCGCTTGCAGTAAATGCCGGCGAGGTTGAGGGAGACCTCCTCGGTCTGTTTCTCGGTTTGTAGGTCGATCCTGTAGAGCATGCGATGGTAGAAGTGGAAAAGCAGGCTGCCGCTCTCCCCTGACTCTGAGAAGCACTCCAGCGCCACCCTGTCTCCCTTCTCCCACGACGGCAGCCGGCCCTTTCGCTCCAATGTGATGTTCCACAAGTCGAAGAACTTGTGACGCGTCCACCTCGCCGGCTTCTCTGCCTGATGCTCGTCCAGCGTCCATAGAGATATGGTGACATTTGCCACCGCGGCCAGGGTCAGTCGCCGCGTCCCATTCACCGTCGTCGACGCCAGGAGGATGTCCTCGGCGTCGAAGTTGTCGCCGCGTCCTCGTGTTTTTGGAACTTTGTCCGGGAGCTTTATCGGCGCCGGCTGCCGCTGTCCGTCGAGAGGGAGCGTGAGGACGTGGTAGCCGAGGGACTTGGACTCAGACTTGCAGAGCCAGTACGCGACGCCGTCGAGGAGGAGCGGCGAAGGCCGGATGAACCTGCCCGGGGCGCCCAGGGGCAGGTTGGCGTACGTGGCCACGACGCCATCCCACTTGCCCTTGGCCGACGAGAAGGTCTGGATCTGGAGCATCCCGGCGTCCGCCAGTTCAAGGTTCACGATCTGCAGGCTGAAGCTCGTGCCGTGAGCTAGCAGCACAAAGGACTCGTCCCAGATGGACGGGCGCGGCAGAGAGACGTGCTGCCCGGTGACAGGGTTGCACACGACGAGGTCTGAAGGCGGCAGCGAGAGACCGGGCAAGACGACTGCGGGCGGCGATGGACGGCGGCTGAGGGCGACGAAGCCGCCGCATGACGCCACGGGCTCGTAGCCCTCGAGTTCGCTTTCACGATCCTCGAGGAACGCGCACGCGGCTTCGAAGGCGACGCGCGTATCGGTGGCGTGTGCCTGTGTCTTCAGCAGCTCGACGCCGCCGCTCGAGAATGCGTAAAGGACGCCGAGGATGTGTTTGGGAGAAACGCCCGATTCTTGTGCCACCATGGTGACCGCGTCTTCCGTTCTTCTCTCGCGCGTTGTTTGCCGGGTGTTCTCCCCTCCAGTTCGCGCGTTTTTTGGCTCGATCACAACTTACACGTCGATCACAGTCTATGCCCTAATCGCAGGAGTTGTTTTTTTTTTTGAGCTGGCTAATCGCAGGAGTTATATATATATATATATATATATATATATATATATATATATATATATATATATATATATATATATATATGCTCCGCGTGATCGGTAATCCAACTCGGTCTGCCGGCTTCCGAATCCATACTGGCGTCGACGACCCGCAGGCCGAGATATATTGAGGGGCCGTGTTGAAGTGTACCTATCAGCCCAACTATAATTACGATACGTAGCCCAACCAACATGAACAGCCACGGCCCAGCTTCCAAGATGACTGCTTGGAGTTTCTAAAAAAAAAAGAGATGACTGCTTGGATCCGGCGCCTAAAAAAAGAAAAGAAAAGAAAAGACTGTTTGGATCCAGAGGAACCTGCCAGAAAGACGCGACTTACTTTCCAAGATTTTCTTCTAAAAAAAACTTTTCAAGATTTTTGGTCTTACCATATCATCTCTTGGCACCTGGCCCTTGGATTCTTCTCCTCCCCGTGCTAACCGTCTTCGACTCTCTCTCTCTCTACAACTTGCAGCCATCCATTGACATGCGCCAAGCCAACGGCGTAAAGCTAGGAAAAACGGCCGGGGCAAGAGAGCCCTGGAATCTTTTGACTCCGAAGCATTCATGGCTGCCCATTCATGCATTCAATTTTTTTCTATGCATGTAGTGCATGGATCAATATGCTGGTTTGGATATAAAGTATTCGAGTATATCTAGATATTATGGTGACAGGGAAACTGTGAAATTGTATAAAATTTAAAGTTAAGAGAGGAGTCGGTATCCCCCCGCAAAAAAAAGAGAGGAGTCTGTACGGCGCAAGGTTTTTAATTTCGGAAACCAAATTATTTCGGAGCTCACTGAAATATGCGAAATTTCAGAAATTTCGCATATTTCGAAAATTATTTCGGATTTCACGATTTCAAGTTTCACTTAATTTTATTGAATTTTAACAAAATTTAAATTTGTTTTCAAATTAGTTTGAATCTGCATCGAAATTTCGGGGTTAAAGTTATTTCGCACCCCACTGGAATATGTGAAATTACGGAAATTTCACTGAAATTTAGTTGAAATTTTTAACTACGGCGTTCGTTTCGTCTCCTAGATTACATTAATGGCACAACTTTCTCAGTGTCAATTTTTTCCCTAACGATTCACCCCTCCGTTTTAACCGATTCCTTTTGTCTTTCCGTCCTCACCTAAACAACCTTCAAAACCTACCTCTGACTCGCCCTCATCCCTCTTTTTCGCCTCCTTCTTCTACCGCCGCCACACTCCTTCCTCACCCTCGCCGATGATGACCACCTGCCGCACGACCCCGTCGTAGCTCTCCTCGGTGCGCATCTTCTCGCTGCCATACCCCCGCCCTTGGCGCTTCTAGACCACCGTCATACACCTCTAACTCCCTCCCCATGGCCACATCGGCCATTTATGAGCTCAAGCGCCTCATCATGAGGCATCCCTCTAACTTCTCCTTACAAACCCCGGCTTCACCGGGTGGCACAACAGTGGGTTGCCAAGGCTACAGCAGGGTGCGGTACCATGCCACCGCTGCAGTAGTCGCACAGTGTCAGAATCAGAGGATTTTGTCATCATCATGGACTCGAGTTTCATCGACATGTACGTCATATGGGATGGGGGAGGTAGGTGGCGAGAGATGGGGAGGCAGAGAATGGTAGCCGGGGGAGATGGAGCGGTAGCGAGATTGGACAAGCTTGCAAGCGGAGTACGAGGCAAGATTTCCTTTCCGGGTCGGGGGAAGGCTTCCTTGTGTGCGTGTGTGCGTGAGTTGGGATTATTTCCGGCGTCGGTGGCAAATATGCATGGGTCAAAGTGTTTACTTTTTTGAAAGGGAAGAAAAAGGGAAGGGAGGGGGAGGGGTGGAAACCCTAGAAGCGAGGCTGGGAGGATAAGGTTGTCATGAGCAGAAGTTTGTATGTTTACAATCAAGTGGATAATACTTTTTTGGCGGGAAAACTCCCGATTTATTCATCAAACATCATGGCAGTAAAAAAACACGACAAGTAACAAAAATTACATCAACGTCCGTAGACCATCTAAGACGACTACAAGCACTGGAGCAAGCCGAAGGTGTGCCGCAATCATCTCCCCTCACTCACTTGAGCCGGGCAAACTTTTGTTGTAGTAGAGAGTCGGAGTTGCCGTGCTAAGGCCCCAAAGGATCAGCGCACTAGAAGAGCAACCACCACCAATGAAGATAATTGTAGATTGGAATGGTCCGACCTATAGAGAAATGAGCACAGGTGAATAAATATTGGGTCCATGCAGATCCGCCGAAGACAAACACCGATCGAATCCTGCGAGATAAACCGGACACACCGCACGCCCTTCGACGACACGAGGCGTGCCGCCGGGACTAGGGCAAGCTGCGAACAACCTCGTTCCTTCTTTAGGGTGCCGCCGCCTCCTCGACTTCCTAAACAGGACATGAACCCTAAATATAATAGAAAAGCACCTAAAAACAAAGCATGAGCCCTCCCACCGGCAAGGACCGGGATCCGCCGTGCCTCCATGGCCCTAAGGCCACATGAGACGAGGCACATAGACGACAACGTCGACGGGAGGTGTGGAAACCCTAAATGCCTGGGAGCCTTTCTTTCTTTCTTACGAAGAAAGAAAACAGTTCATCCATTGAATATCGTTCATATGTTGGTCATAGATATTTACTGAATTTGGAGATGCGTATTTGTGTGTGCACAACTTCCATATCTTGAAATTGTGAATGTTGAGAAGTGCAAGCCTTTCTCTTCTAGAAAATTGGGGAATTGGCTCACACATTATACAATAATTTGATGCACACATGCTAATTTTAAATGGCTAGGAAGCACAAGGGAAAGGTTCTATTTTGAATTGGTTCCTTTATTGCATGGTTTGATCACAATTTCTAAATGATGATTAGAATGATACTCGAAGATATGAAGGTTCTCCAAGACCAGATTAAATCTCTTCTGCAACTTGCAACTGTAGTAAGGCTTTTCAATAAAATTCTACTATGTATACTACAAACTAAAAGAGGACGTAACCAAGTAATGATATATTTTTGTCCCAAGATAGCTATCAAGTTCTAGCGCATGGGTTGAGGACTGCATTTGGCACCATCTTCGCCTGGGTTGTCTTTGACCCCATCCTATCACCGAGCTCCTCTCAATGAATTCAGCCTACAATTTCTACAGAACCACCACGAGGAGGCCACCATGGAGTCAGAATAGGTTGTTGTCCAAGTCAACACTCACCTGTGACTCCTCTACACATTTTCTTGAATTCCGTGGCAACGCACGGGTGTTTAGCTAGTGTAATGGTGAAGTATAAATTGTTGAGCCGTGATGGTGTGCTGTGAGCACCTGGTCTCGAGCTCTGGGGCGAAAGCCTAGGTCAAACCTGAGTGGTTATACCTGGCAATGGAGGCATTGCTCGGATATGTTCGGACTGATTCTTCTGGGTGAAAACTTTGATTCTGACCTTTGTGGTTAGATCTGGCGAGGATGGTGCTTGAGTGTCACTTCTTTGCTGAAGGCATTGCTGTTGAAGATCCTCGTATTCCATGTGGTGTCAATGGTTAGTGCAGATATAGTCTCAGTTATAGCTTGTCGATCGCTCATATGATCGCTTTGGGCTTTTTTCTTTCTTCCTTTTGCTTTTTCCACGCCTAAGCATAGCTTTTGGTCTTAGGACTTTGCTAGTTGTTGATGTGTTTTTGCGTGTGTATGTTAGGTTGGTTGTGTGCATCCTAGTTATGCAGAGGCCGGGTGTGTGCTCATTATATTGTATCCTCTTGATGCTCTTTTGAGTCAATAAAATCACCCTTTGTCGAAAAAAGTAGTTGACAATGGTTAGTGCTAGCCTTCCCTTGTAAACCGTGGAATAAGCAATATGACCGGCCACACTAGATTTGTCAGGGTGGTGTGGTGTAAGAATTTCATCTCCATTTTTCGCTGGAAGAACTCCTGTCGGCAAAAAAATTGGTATGGCTCCTTTTGTGGGATTTTTTGACATTGGGCAAAAACAAACAAAATTAGACTAGAAAGTGGGGGGTGGGGGTCGGGACTCCAAGATGTGAATCAGGCTATGCTCTGATCCAAGATGATGTAGGATGGAACCCTAGTTCATGATCTTTTCACACATGGAGGGGGGGAAGGGAGCAAATCAAGAGAAGAACACAAGATGAACAGTCAAATAGACAAGAGCCAGTCACACACATGCTAAATCCACATACACATAGAGGGATACAAGGATCGAAATCCAACACAAGAGGGTACAAGAGGAACTAGTTCATCCCAATCCTTGAAGGAATTGAGGTCTTGATATCCTTAGAGGATCTTTCCAATATGGGTCTTGAATCCACTAGGGATCTTCTCCTAGGAGGTCTTGATCTCCATAGGAGTAGGGGTAAGGAGCAAAGCTCTACTAAATCTCTAATATCTTTGCTAACCCTAGAAATGGAGAGGAGGATGTCTATTTATAGAGCTAGGGGCTAAGGGGTAATAAAGGGGAGTTTACAAGGCACTTGGGCCTAATGTTGTGCGCACGCGCCAGATGTCCGGCCCGACACGGGATGCCGGACGTCTGGGTTGGATAGCCAGATGTCCGACCTAGAGGGCGAGTCACTTCTCTCCTTCTATGGATAGTCGGGGCTGGATTTTCGGGCGGGCACTGGATGTCCGGTTGTTCGACGGGCGCCGGATGTCCGGGGGTCGTCCGGATGTTTGGCCGCTGTAGAGTCGCCTCACGTCCATTCTTCTATGGTCTTCCTCTGTTTGTTGGCGCCGGATGTCCAGCCGCTATAGCTCCGTGATGACTCCACTTGAGGCACTCCTCGCTCCGCTTCCGTGTGGACTTGGCCTATGCTTCGAGCATCTCCATGGTTCCTGAGCACATGTAATGTCTTTGCATTAGGTAGCAACCATGTCTCGCATGAATGGAAAGGGGAAGCATTTAGGAGCGGGTTCACCTTGTGTCCAAATGGCACATGCTCGAACTCTCGTCGTATGTCCACTAGGGGCTTGGGGAGTAGTTGTAGTGTAAATGGGAATGACTGTATGATGCTCCGCATCACCTGAATGCAGAAAATATTGCACATGCATTTTAGACATGTTTTAATTATTTCACACGCACTAGATTTTAGACACATATTACAATGATTTCAGAAAAAAGAACGTCATTGTAATTACGTAACTCAATTTGAGAAAATACTAAACATGCATTTTAGGCAGATGATAATCATTTCATACATATTTCGACTATTTTGTACTTATTTTGCTATACAAAAATGACAAAATTGTGATTTTCTAAACAGTGAATAATACATGTACTGTTCATCTTTCCAACATGATTTTTTTCCATTTTATGTAATTCACATGGTTATTTATTTCAGCATCAAAATTTTGACATGTGTATATACATCCATATAAACATGCTGAATTTTTCAAGTTTTTTTAGACTTCGAAATAGTACTATTTTTTCACTGTTCAAAATATAGAGCTCACTATTTTGTCACTGCTTTTACGTAACCTAGGTAGTAGTAACAGTGAAGAGTAACGGTGAAGAGCGATAACGAACGAGGCACAAACCGGAAGCAACTCTCTCTCTCTCTCTCTCTCTCTCTCTGGCATGCTCGCATGCTGCAGCTCTTGAGTAGTAACAGTGAAGATTGCACAACACAAGGGCTGAGACCTTTCTCGCCAGTGCTACTATTTCCCAAACGAGATATGGTACGTGTCATTTAATTCTTCGACGGCGAGACGAGAGGCGTGCCAACTTGCTTGCAGTGCGACCATGTAACTAATTCGTGTTAAATTCAAGCGTGGCCTTGCAAATTGCAATGCATGGCTTCAAGTCAACAAAAACGGCTTCACGCATCTTGCCTGCCTGCTAGCTCGATGGGTCTAATCACGTTAAGCAATGGCGAGACGCATGCAGGAGCGCTACGACCCATATTTTCGTCAGGAACTCAGGATGATCAGTAAAATCGACCATTGCGGCGCACACGCCGTGCACGGAGAAGACTATACAGTACATTTTAGAAGGCCCTGCGACCAGGGGCGGAGCCAGAAAATTTCGCCAATGGGTTCATTCACTAACTAGCTGTGAAAATTTTGCATGAACTAAGTGCGATTTTGTGACATATTGCAGTGAGATTATACCAGTCAAAGAAAGCACAATGAATATGAATATGATATCACTTATCACACATATTTGTTACTTTAAAATTCAAGAGTGCATAACATACCGATTAGATGGAATTACAAAATCACTTGGAAAAATTTAACATATCAGTCAAAGAAAGCACAATTTAACGATGATGTTACCTTGGCAAAATAGTTGGCAATTTCCTTATGAATATCTCCACATACCCACTTGCAATTATTTGGAACATTCTCAAGAACTACCTTTCGTATATCATCATTTTGATTTGCCAAAGTCTTTACCAACTCTCAAAAGTTCCCCTTGTTTTTGACTCTTCTGATTCATCATGGCCTCGGAAAGCTAGGCCTGGATGCAACAAGTATCTAACTGAATCTATTGAAGCATTAAGCCGAATTCGAATTTGCTTTTTTGTAAGATCAGTTTGCTTATCGAGAGCAACCTGAATTGATTCATCTCAATTCATCAAAGCATCATATCGTTTTACTGCTACATTATGAAAGTTATTAACATTACCTTTACCCACTCATGGGTATCCAGCCTACTTTTCTTGTTCCAACCGGTCCAACCGTTAATTCCAAATGCATCACTCCTAGCTTGTCCCTCGTTATTATCTCTGAAAAGATAGCAACATAAACAAAAGGCCGTACGCACCTTGTCACTATACTCAAGCCAACAGCCATAATCTTTAAACCATTCTGAATTAAATCTGTGGAGTATCTCCAATGTCCCTGTGTGGATAAACAAAAGGAGACGGCGCCCTGTAAGGTCTCCTCGATGTCCCCGCATCATTATCTGGATCAGGTGATTGACCTCTCTTTTTTGAAAAATATGTTTCCATAGCCTACATCAATCAAAGTCCACGAAAAAAAGAATAAGAAAATTAGGGCAAAAAGTTCCCCGTACTAGGCTATTAGATTTAGATTGGGTAGAACGTATAGAGGAAAGAGATGTGGAGGTGATCTTTCTGCCTTGAATTAAACTGCAGCTAAGAGCTTCTGCGCTTGCCGCTATTGATTTGTAATTGTGTGCTACTGCGCTTGCCGTCGGGCTTTGGCGTCTGCTGAGGAGGTGAGGACCGACGGGCTAGGGCTAACCGAAATCTGGGCTAGACAGGAGAGAGAGAGGGGGGCGGGGTGAGACGGGGGAGAGACGAGGCGTGTGCGCGGCTGCCGTACGTGTAGGTATTGATCTCGTAACGAACAGGCTTGACAGTGGGCTTTTGGGCCTTTTTATTTGTCTAAACATGTGGCGTTAGCAGCTTGATGGGTCAGGCTTATTTTTTTATTGGGGTCAGGCGTAATATGTCGTACATACATGCACGTAGCTGGAGAAAGTCATTGGGTTCATCTGAACCCAATGGTATAATGTTGGCTCCGCCCTGCCTACGACACAGAAACCTGCACCTGGCTACACGTGGGAACCCGTACACTGTGCCGTGTCGAGGATGAAAGTTCATTCCATGCATTGGTTTCCTTCAGCCATGCTCGGAATATTTGGGAGCACATGCGTGTCGTATGGCCCTTGCCCCGTGATGTACTGTCAGTAGACAGTGGGAATGATTCGCTCCTGAATGTTCAAATTAATTGCACAGCAACCGTGCGGGACACGGTGATTATGTTGATCTGACGCATTTGACAGCTTCGGAATGGCTTGTGTCGTATGCCGAGTTGGTTAACGTCCAGGAGAGTGTAAGTCTAGCATTTTTTGTTTGAAGTCCCTTGGTTACTCTCACATGATCCAGATAACGTCCTATAGGTTACTCTCACATGCCCTAATAGCCTAGTACGGGGAACTTTTTCGGAAAATGCCAATGGAGGCCGGGCTACAGGTAAGCCGGAATCCTATCCGTCTGACCACCACAGGGATCTGTGCTGCCAGTGTGTATAGCGCGTATTTGATTTATTTTTGCCCTGTATTGAACCAGGGAGGTCCCACCCACATGCAAAAGCACCTAGGCTTCGTACGTTGGTCTGACATATGTACTCACATCATCGATAGCTGTAGCAGACATGGCCCTGCGCGTGGAGACTTGTACGTCTTGTGCATGCATGCGGTGGAGGATTGCTGGCCAGGGGACACCACGAGCAGGTCAAGCGCGGACGTGGAGCATTTTGGGCCAGCGAACACTCATTTTTGTTCACTGTTAGCTGTCCAATAAGTAAGCAAGTTTAATTTGGTTCATGTTAATTCGCCTGTCCGTTCGTAGGCGTGTGAAGGTGTGTCTCCGGCGGATCTATCTTTGGTGCATTTGCTCGGATCTTGTCGTTGTTCGTCTACATTCGTGTGTCTTCGGGTTGAATCCTTCCAACCTACGTTATTCTTCATCGGCGGCGGTTGCTGTTTTGGTGCGCTGGTCCTATGAGGCCTTAGCACGACGACTTCCCGATTGTCTACTACAACAAGTTGTGCCCGACTCCGGCGATGGAGGGGTGATGACGGCGGCGCGCCTTCGGCTCGCTTCAGTGCTTGTAGTCGTCGCTAGGTGATCTACGGATCTGGATGTAATTTTTATTTCTGGTGTTCGTTGTACTACCATGATTGAAGACGAATAGATTGAAAGTTTTTCTAAAAAAAATAAAAAAAATAATTCGTCTGTCCGTTTTGATCAGCAAATCGAGCACGTTTTCACCGTCGTTGTGTTTAAAACCCATTACTACTAAGGTTGAACTTCCTTTGTTTTATCTCTAATGATTTTGCGTTTTGCGTGGCGCGGCGGGAAAGCACCGTCATCATCTCGACTAGAAAAGTTTTTGGAGCAGCGCTTCCATCAGTTGTCACCTCGTACAGCTAGCCCACGTATGTGTCGAGCACGCATAGTGCTTTGAGGAGACCGGCCGGAAAAGAGATGAACAATGGCATGCCTGCACTGAGTCCTCAACTGTACTCTCATTTCACGCAGATTGCTTGAGACTGAAAATCAAATTAGTCTCTCTGATGGACGTTTATCTCTAATGATTTTTAGATTTCTGTACCACCGGTGCGGTCCAGTTAAACAATCACATATAAAACATGATTCACATGATAACACGGATTTATTTAGTGCTCCAATTTAAATAAAAAGATAAAACGGCTAGCGAGCATCAATTCAAAAATCGTCTTCAAGCAATGCACGAGTAGGGGTCCTGAAAATGGTAGTCACCACAAGCACCAGCCACGCAGGTAATATAATCGTACACTTCAACTTCCAAAATTTGAAGCGAAGGCTACATTTTCATTTATTGTACCAACCAAAACGAAATTCAACTCAGGTCCTAGAAGTTTTGTAAAAATCAAGAGTGATCTTTGGTATTCCATCCGCAACCAAAGCTAGCAACACTCAAAGCTACACATCCTAAATCATAATTTCGGATAGACTGTAGTCAGCCAACACCATAACAATGTTCAGATAATTCGTCAGGGGGAGATAATCAAGTTACCACCGCGTAGTACCATAGACCAACTAATTAATCCGCAGCAAATCTGTACAATACTAGCACTTGGACACTGTAAAATCCAAATGCAGACATATATTCAGTTCTAGTTCGTCCAGCACATATGCACCGGCTTTGTACAGAGTTTCGCCAAATTGATCAAAAATCACCTGGATGTAAACATTACTGGCACGCCTCTCGATTGGCGGGTTAGCTCTCAATGAATCTCCACTGCAAAAAATGATATCTTCACAAAATCAGAGTGAAACCCCACTCACGCTCGACAGGTGTTTTTCCGATCATTGCCCTAGCAAATAAATTTCAGTTAGGTTAAGAATTCAGGGGAAAAAACTATCCTAGCAAATAAATTTCTGATCCTTATCCTTGATTGAACTGTCGTCGGTGGACATATCGCCGGAGCAGAGCCGCCGCCACGCTGCGCAAAGAGAAGGGGATTGGGGACTGAAACCTGTTCCGTGGCTGTGGCTCTATCTGCTCCACAAGCTAACACCGGGGGTGTCTGATGGAGTGGCATCAGATTCTCTCACATGTGCGGTTTCGAACGACCGAACGTGTCCCAGTTTTTCGGTGCAGGCTCGGGAACAACTGTGTGCAATGGGCCGCACACAAAATACTATAGGCCTGCCACTAGGCGTATCACGGACCGTATTCCCCCAAGTAGGCCTGCCACGGCGCTGGCACGAACTGACGGATTCCGAATCCCAAAGCCCAACCAGACGCACAAGATTTCGGCAGCGCGGCCACCAAAAGCCCGCACTCGAACTTTTTGCCCTAATTTTCTTATTTTTTTTTGTGGACTTTGATTGATGTAGGCTATGGAAAGATAATTTTCAAAAAAGAGAGGTCAATCACCTGATCCAGATAATGATGCGGGGACATCGAGGAGACCTTACAGGGCGCCGTCTCCTTTTGTTTATCCACACAGGGACATTGGAGATACTCCACAGATTTAATTCAGAATGGTTTAAAGATTATGGCTGTTGGCTTGAGTAAGTGACAAGGTGCGTACGGCCTTTTGTTTATGTTGCTATCTTTTCAGAGATAATAACGAGGGACAAGCTAGGAGTGATGCATTTGGAATTAACGGTTGGACCGGTTGGAACAAGAAAAGTAGGCTGGATACCCATGAGTGGGTAAAGGTAATGTTAATAACTTTCATAATGTAGCAGTAAAACGATATGATGCTTTGATGAATTGAGATGAATCAATTCAGGTTGCTCTCGATAAGCAAACTGATCTTACAAAAAAGCAAATTCGAATTCGGCTTAATGCTTCAATAGATTCAATTAGATACTTGTTGCATCCAGGCCTAGCTTTCCGAGGCCATGATGAATCAGAAGAGTCAAAAACAAGGGGAACTTTTGAGAGTTGGTAAAGACTTTGGCAAATCAAAATGATGATATACGAAAGGTAGTTCTTGAGAATGTTCCAAATAATTGCAAGTGGGTATGTGGAGATATTCATAAGGAAATTGCCAACTATTTTGCCAAGGTAACATCATCGTTAAATTGTGCTTTCTTTGACTGATATGTTAAATTTTTCCAAGTGATTTTGTAATTCCATCTAATCGGTATGTTATGCACTCTTGAATTTTAAAGTAACAAATATGTGTGATAAGTGATATCATATTCATATTCATTGTGCTTTCTTTGACTGGTATAATCTCACTGCAATATGTCACAAAATCGCACTTAGTTCATGCAAAATTTTCACAGCTAGTTAGTGAATGAACCCATTGGCGAAATTTTCTGGCTCCGCCCCTGGTCGCAGGGCCTTCTAAAATGTACTGTATAGTCTTCTCCGTGCACGGCGTGTGCGCCGCAATGGTCGATTTTACTGATCATCCTGAGTTCCTGACGAAAATATGGGTCGTAGCGCTCCTGCATGCGTCTCGCCATTGCTTAACGTGATTAGACCCATCGAGCTAGCAGGCAGGCAAGATGCGTGAAGCCGTTTTTGTTGACTTGAAGCCATGCATTGCAATTTGCAAGGCCACGCTTGAATTTAACACGAATTAGTTACATGGTCGCACTGCAAGCAAGTTGGCACGCCTCTCGTCTCGCCGTCGAAGAATTAAATGACACGTACCATATCTCGTTTGGGAAATAGTAGCACTGGCGAGAAAGGTCTCAGCCCTTGTGTTGTGCAATCTTCACTGTTACTACTCAAGAGCTGCAGCATGCGAGCATGCCAGAGAGAGAGAGAGAGAGAGAGAGAGAGTTGCTTCCGGTTTGTGCCTCGTTCGTTATCGCTCTTCACCGTTACTCTTCCCATACCGTGATAACGATTCGACTATATCCATCTCGACGTCGACGGCCGCCGCAAGAATTTCCCTTTAAATACCGCAGCGCACCGTGATCCATTCCCTCACTCACACAGCAGATCAACCAATCCGACCAACATCTTCACAGCTCTCACTCCCACTCGCGTAAGATGGCAAGCACTCAGGTATGTACAAGTGCAGCGCACGGTCGATCGAGTAACTTGCATGCATGCAGCTAGGTGTGTAGCACACCATGAGTCCAGTTAGCTCATTTGCATGGTGCACTTGTGTGCCGCTTGTTTCAGGACGTGAACATGGACGGCAGCCTCACCGGCTACGCACCGTTCGGCTCGAGCACGACGACGCTGTCCGTGCACAACGAGGAGGAGACGGCCATCACTGTGGCCGTGGGTGGCAACGAGCCCAGCGGCCGGTACATCCTGGTGGCGGGGCGCGCCGTCGAGAAGGACGGCGTGCGCCTGCCGATCCCGGTGGGCGTCCTCAAGCCTGGGATCACGTACCGCGTTGGCGGGTGGATCAGCCTGGGAGCAGCACGGGGCACCAGCCACCCCGTGCGCATCCACCTTGACGTGGACGACAATGGCAACGAGACCCTGGTGGAGTGCGGCGCGCTGTGCGCCCAGGAGGGCGCGTGGACGGAGATCATGGGCGCCTTCCGGCTCAGGACCGAACCGCGCAGCGCCGCGGTTTACATCCACGGCGCCCCTGCCGGCGTGGACGTCAAGGTCATGGATGTCCGCGTCTTCCCGGTGGACCACAAGGCGCGCTTCAGGCAACTCAAGGATAAGACTGACAAGGTGAGCATGCATGCATATACACTTTTTCATGGACGTGCATGCATATTTGATGTGTCACGTAAGGTGATCATACGAGCTCCATTATTGATGCAGGCGCGCAAGAGGGACGTGATTCTGAAGCTGGGAGCGGGAGCGGCGGCGTCCGTGCGCGTGGTGCAGTTGGACAACGCCTTCCCCTTCGGGACATGCATCAACACGTCCGTCATCCACAACCCGGTCTTCCTCGACTTCTTCACCAACCACTTCGACTGGGCCGTCTTCGAGAACGAGCTCAAGTGGTACCACACCGAGGCGCAGCAGGGCCAGCTCAACTACGCCGACGCCGACGCGCTGCTCGCCTTCTGCGACCGCCAGGGCAAGCACGTCCGCGGCCACTGCGTCTTCTGGTCCGTGGACGGCGATGTGCAGCAGTGGGTCAAGAACCTCAACAGGGACCAGCTCAGGTCCGCCATGCAGAGCCGCCTCGAGGGCCTCGTCTCCCGCTACGCCGGCAGGTTCAAGCACTACGACGTCAACAACGAGATGCTGCACGGCCGCTTCTTCCGCGACCGCCTCGGCGACGAGGACATCCCGGCGTACATGTTCAAGGAGGTGGCGCGCCTGGACCCGGAGCCCGCGCTCTTCGTCAACGACTACAACGTCGAGCGCGGCAACGACCCCAACGCGACGCCGGAGAAGTACGCCAAGCAGGTCGCGTGGCTGCAGGGCCGCGGCGCTGTGGTGGGCGGCATCGGGCTGCAGGGCCACGTGCAGAACCCGGTCGGGGAGGTCATCGGCGCCGCCATCGACAGGCTCGCCAAGACCGGCGTGCCCATCTGGTTCACCGAGCTGGACGTGCCCGAGTACAACGTCAGCCTCCGCGCCAAGGACCTGGAGGTGGTGCTCCGGGAGGCATACGCGCACCCGGCGGTGGAGGGCATCGTCTTCTGGGGCTTCTTGCAGGGCACCATGTGGCGCGAGAACGCCTGGCTCGTCGACGCCGACGGCACCGTCAACGAGGCCGGCCAGATGTTCCTCAACCTGCAGAGGGAGTGGAAGACGGACGCGCGCGGGAACGTCGACGGCGACGGCGACTTCAAGTTCAGGGGCTTCTACGGCAGGTACGTCGTGGAGGTCACGACCGCGACGGGGAAGCAGATGCTCAAGACCTTCACCGTGGAGAAAGGGGACAACAACACAGCTCTCCTCGTGGATTTGGCCGACGCCTGACTGCCTGACGGTGAATCTATCTAAGATGCTGCTATTTATACCGATATATATAATTACATGCATGCATCTGTGTACAACGGTCGTCATACGCTGTTGTGATTGAAAGGGCGACACGTCAAGGAATAAGGTTGTATAATTTTTCACATTTCTAAGGTAACGGGTATTGTATTTTGTAAGAGAAGTGTAAGGTATTGTGCTCCTAAATCTGATGAAGATGATTAAAGCAAAAGGCCTATTGGTCTTATATTAAATATATCCATGGTATGTATCAATGTATGTTCAGACATTACTCTCACTGATCTAAAAGATATTATTAAATGGACTTGACAAAAAATGATGTTTACTCTGTTAAAAAATATTATAAGAAACTGACTGAAAATGGTATCAATTTTCCACATAGCTTTATGTGGAAAACAAAAATTCCAATTAAGATCTTTGAGTGGTTAGTTCGTAGAAATAATATCTTAACAAAAGAAAATTTAGTGAGGAGGGGATGACTTGGTAGCAGGGCTTGCCCCTTTTGTGGTTTGGATGAATATCTATTGATCATTTTTTCATGAAGTGTTCCCTAGCTAGAAGGCTGTGGAATATTAGAAAATGTGCTTTGATTTGCTTGACATACGTGACAAATTAGATGCTTTGCTTCATACTCCCTTCGTTCTTTTATATAAGATGTATTTGTTTTTTAATAAAATACCACAATGTAATGTGCATTTCTTCTAATTCTTCATAATTCCTTTTTAGCCCTCCAGAAAAAAGTGAAGTATCTCTCTCCCAACTGCTTATATCTCTCCTTCTGGAAAAAAAATGAAAGTATCTCTCTTCCAATTGCTTGTATCTATTCCTTTCCTAACCTAATTGATTTACTTGTCACTAACCAATGGATCAGGCAAGGATAAGTTTGTCCTAAATTCTCTACAATTCCGTGTCTTCATCACTGTGCTGAAAAAATACACCTTACATAAAGGGACGGAGGAAGTACTTGCCTGAAATGATTTAGAACTGATGAAGAGCACCTGGTATTTCTGTGGTATTTGATAATGTAAAAGTTACTGACCCTTGTGTCCCCAATAACAAATCGCTAGATGGCTAAATGATTGGACTGCTTTGCAGAAAAATCAAAGAAAACTGAAACAAGTGGTAGAAATGCTAGTGCACAGAACAACTGAAATATTCAAGGCTGGCATTTTGATGTGCTTCGGATAAAATGAAGATGTGTGAAAGTCAGCTTCTGTGAGGACCATGATGGAGAAGCCCCTTTTGGTCATTTCTTCTTTAGTTTGCTTTGCTCAAATGTAAATGGCTGGCTTGGGTACTTTGATTTCACCCATTTCTGTGTTCTGGTAGTTGTTTGTTGTATTATTATAAGCAGGGAACCTGCTGATGGTGATTAGAAGTCCCAAGTGGATTTCACAAGGTGATGGTCACCTTGCGGCTGGTTAGGTGCCCTACATTATATAGGTGTGATGCCTTTTATTCGCTGTTTAGTAGTTGTAAAAGATAGGGTGGTTTTTGATAAATGAAATTGGGGGGAGAGCCCTTTTTATCAAAAAAATCCATGGTGCATATGATTGTGTACACTTTGTGCTCGAATTTTTCTAAAGGGCTGCAAGAAAAACAAACCTCACAAGCAACCCAACACCCCTTGCAAATTGTATGCATGTGGATAGGACGAAGGAAAACCCGATGTCATTTATTCTTTTGGAACTATAAAATTCAAACATTTTAACTTCTGAATTGCATCTGATTTTGCAATTCACCAAATTGGTTGGATTAGTCTCAGTGAGTTTTGATATTATATCTTGTTGTGCATAGTTTCGTCAAAAACACCTTAAAAGTGGCCATCGAGAGATTTATTACATTGCCATTCAGAAATTCATGGAGTTGGTAGGCGAGCATGTCCATGTGGTGACATGTATTGAGTCACAAGAGCGGCCGAATGCACAATATGTTGGAAATATGCCCTATAGGCAATAATGAAGTGGTTATTATTATATTCCTTTGTTCATGATAATCGTTTATTATCCATGCTATAATTGTTTTGACCGGAAACTCAAATGCATGTGTGGATACATAGACAACAACATGTCCCTAGTGAGCCTCTAACGGACTAGCTCGTTGATCAAAGATGGCTATGGTTTCCTAGCCATAGACATGAGTTGTCATTTGATAACGGGATCACATCACTAGGAGAATGATGTGATGGACAAGACCCAAACTATAAACGTAGCATATGATCGTATCAAGTTTATTGCTATTGTTTTCTGCTTGTCAAGTATATATGTTTCCAATGACCATGAGATCATGCAACTCACTGACACCGGAGGAGTACCTTGTGTGTACCAAACGTCGCAACGTAACTGGGTGACTATAAAGGTGCTCTACAGGTATCTCCGAGGGTGTCTGTTGAGATGGCATGGATCAAGATTGGGATTTGTCACTCCGTATGACGGAGAGGTATCTCAGGGCCCACTCGGTAATACAATATCACAGTAAGCTTGCAAGCAATGTGATCAATGAGTTAGTCATGAGATCTTGTATTACGGAACGAGTAAAGAGACTTGCCAGTAATGAGATTGAACTAGGTATGGAGATACCGACGATCGAATCTCGGGCAAGTAACATACTGATGATCCACAAGTATAGGGGATCTATCGTAGTCCTTTCGATAAGTAAGAGTGTCGAACCCAACGAGGAGCAGAAGGAAATGATAAGCGGTTTTCAGCAAGATATTCTCTGCAAGCACTGAAATTATAGGTAACAGATAGTTTTGTGATAAGATAATTTGTAACGAGCAACAAGTAACAAAGTAAATAAAGTGCAGCAAGGTGGCCCAATCCTTTTTGTAGCAAAGGACAAGCCTGGACAAACTCTTATATAAAGAAAAGCGCTCCCGAGGACACGTGGGAATTATCGTCAAGCTAGTTTTCATCACGTTCATATGATTCGCGTTCGGTACTTTGATAATTTGATATGTGGGTGGACCGGTGCTTGGGTGTTGTCCTTACTTGGACAAGCATCCCACTTATGATTAACTCCTATTGCAAGCATCCGCAACTACAAAAGAAGTATTAAGGTAACCTAACCATAGCATGAAACATATGGATCCAAATCAGCCCCTTACGAAGCAACGCATAAACTAGGGTTTAAACTTCTATCACTCTAGCAACCCATCATCTACTTATTACTTCCCAATGCCCTCCTCTAGGCCCAAATAATGGTGAAGTGTCATGTAGTCGACGTTCACATAACACCACTAGAGGAGAGACAACATACATCTCATCAAAATATCGAACGAATACCAAATTCACATGACCACTAATAGCAAGACTTCTCCCATGTCCTCAGGAACAAACGTAACTACTCACAAAGCATATTCATGTTCATAATCAGAGGAGTATTAATATGCATATAGGATCTGAACATATGATCTTCCACCAAATAAACCAACTAGCATCAACCACAAGGAGTAATCAACGCTACTAGCAACCTACAGGTACCAATCCCGGACTTAGAGACAAGAATTGGATACAAGAGATGAACTAGGGTTTGAGAGGAGATGGTGCTGGTGAAGATGTTGATGGAGATTGGCCCCCTCCCGATGAGAGGAGCGTTGGTGATGACGATGGCGATGATTTCCCCCTCCCGGAGGGAAGTGTCCCCGGCAGAACAGCTCCGCGAGAGCCCTAGATTGGTTCCGCCTCGTGGCGGCGGAGTCTCGTCCCAAAAGCTTGCTTATGATTTTTCTTCGGACGAAAGACTTCATATAGAAGAAGATGGGCACCGAAGGGCCAACAGGGGGCCCATGAGGCAGGGGGGCGCGCCCAGGGGGGTAGAGCGTGCCCCCCACCCTCGTGGCCAGGGTGTGGGCCCCCTCTGGTATTTCTTCCGCTCAGTATTTTTTATTATTTCCAAAAACAACTTCCGTGGAGTTTCAGGACTTTTGGAGTTGTGCAGAATAGGTCTCTAATATTTGCTCCTTTTCCAGCCCAGAATTCCAGCTGCCGGCATTCTCCCTCCTTATGTAAACCTTGTAAAATAAGAGAGAATAGGCATAAGTATTGTGACATAATGTGTAATAACAGCCCATAATGCAATAAATATCGATATAAAAGCATGATGCAAAATGGACGTATCAACTCCCCCAAGCTTAGACCTCGCTTGTCCTCAAGCGGAAGCCGATAACGATAAATATGCCCACATGTTTAGAGGTAGATGTATCGATAAAATAAAATACGGACATGAGGGCATCATGATCATTCTTATAATAGCAACATATATATATATATTGTCATATGATTTCTTATGCTCAAGTAATAATCTATTCACAATGCAAAGTATGAATTAGAAACTTTATTGAGAACTAACAAACTATAATCTCAGTCATTGAAGCAATTGCAATTTATCATAACACCAGAAAGAGTCTATGTCAGAGCTTTTCAGCAAGTCCACATACTCAACTATCATTTAGTCTTTCACAATTGCTAACACTCACGCAATACTTGTGGTTACGGAATTTTAATCAGACACAGAGAAAGATAGGGGCTTATAGTTTCGCCTCCCAACCTTTTACCTCAAGGGTAATGTCAACAATAATAGTTCATGCTAACTTACATCAAATTAGATATATGTATATCAGGATCTTTCCAACGCGCTGTGCTTGCCAAAGGATAAAATGTAAAAAGGAAAGGTGAAAATCACCATGAATCTTGCAAGAGGTAGAAGATAAAAGTAAAAGATAGGCCCTTCGCAGAGGGAAGCAGAGGTTTCCATGCGCTTTCAGAGTTGGATGCACAAAATCTTAATGCGAAAGAACGTCACTTTATATTGCCACTTGTGATATGAACCTTTATTATGCAGTCTGTCGCTTTTATTTCTTCCGCATCACAAGATCGTATAAAGCTTATTTCCTCCACACTAATCAATCATACATATTTAGAGAGCAATTTTTATTGCTTGCACCGATGACAACTTACTTGAAGGATATTACTCAATCCATAGGTAGATATGGTGGACTCTCATGGCAAAACTGGGTTTAAGGGGTTTTGGAAGCACAAGTAGTATCTCTACTTGGTGCAAAGAATTTGGCTAGCATGAGGGGAAAGGCAAGCTCAACATGTTGGATGATCCATAACAATATACTTTATTTCAGATATAAGAAAACATAACCCATTACGTTGTCTTCCTTGTCCAACATCAACTCTTTAGCATGTCATATTTTAATGAGTGCTCACAATCATAAAAGATGTCCAAGACAGTATATTTATATGTGAAACCTCTCTTTCTTTATTACTTCCTATTAATTGCAACGATGACCAAAGCTATGTTTGTCAACTCTCAACAACTTTTAATCATCATACTCTTTCTGTGTGAAATCATTACTATCCATAAGATCAATATGATCTCTTTTTATTTCTTTTTATTCTTTCTTTTTCTTTTATTCCCCCAAGATCATAGCAAAATAATCAAGCCCTTGACTCAACACTAATCTTTATTATATAACTCACGGACTCGATTACATAGAGGGATCATAAAGCAAAACTCAAAACTAGATCATACCAAAACTTTATTCTACTAGATTAAGATATTACTAAAAGGATCGAACTAAGAAAAACGGTAAGGATAGGAGATGTGGTGGTGATACCATACCGGGGCACCTCCCCCAAGCTTGGCAGTTGCCAAGGGGAGTGCCCATACCCATGTGATTATGTCTCCTTTGTTGGCGAGGAAGGTGGTGGAGTTGTTGATGATGTGGGCTTGTCGTCCATCTTCCAAGGCATAGGCTCACCATCATAGAAGGATGATCGAGTCTCCGGGATCCTCAAATCTGCAGCCAAACTCATCCTCTTGAATCTATATTCATACTCACAGTTTTGGTTTTGCAGGTCATAGATTTGGGCTTGGAGGTGCTCGATCTTCTCGTGAAGCTTGAAGATGGTCTCCGCAATGTTCTTGGCATCCAGCTTGTGGTTGTTGGTGAACTCCGCAATCATCATGTGGTTGGAGTTGAGTCCACGTTCCACCATCCCCTAGCACTTGAAAACCTGTTGCACCAGTGCTTCGAGCCTCGTCTCCACGCTTCCGGTCCCCTTCGGTCCCTCAACATCGCGGATGTGCAGCAACCCATCACGCATCTCAATGGCTTGAGGGTGTCACAGCACCTCCGCGAGGTAAGGGTTGATGACCTTCTCGAAGAACTTGTCCTTGGGTGCGCTTGGAGACGTCATGATGATCTAGATCTGTCAGAAAAACAGCTCGAAACGAAAACACAGGATATTTGCATGATACAGGGGTCAAAACCTTCGGGAGATTATATAATGAATTTTTACCGACCAAAATACGTATCGTGCAAGAAACGGAGTCCGGAGAGCACACGAGGTGCCCATGAGATAGGGGGCGCGCCCAGGGGGTAGGGCGCGCCCTCCACCCTCGTGGAGCCCTCGTGTCCTTCCCGGACTGCTTCTTATTTTTCTATTTTTCTAAATATTCCAAAACAGAGAAAATTGCCATTAAAACTGTTTTGGAGTCGGTTTACTTACCGCACCACATACCTATTCCTTTTCGGAGTCTGAAACGTTCTGGAAAGTGTCCCTTATGTATTCCTCCGGGGTTACGGTTTAAATAATATTGGTTTCAACATTTATGGGATTACCTGAGATATAATGTTTGATTCTTTGACCGTTCACCACCTTCGGATTTGTGCCTTCAAAGTTGTTGATTTTTATGGCACTGGAACGATAGACCTCCTCGATAACGTAAGGACCTTCCCATTTGGAGAGAAGTTTTCCTGCAAAAAATCTTAAACGAGAGTTGTATAGCAATACATAATGACCTACATTAAACTCACGCTTTTGTATCCTTTTGTCATGCCATCTTTTAACTTTTTCTTTAAACAACTTGGCATTCTCATAGGCTTGGGTTCTCCATTCATCAAGTTAGCTAATGTCAAATAACCTCTTCTCACCGGCAAGTTTGAAATCATAATTGAGCTCTTTAATAGCCCAATATGCCTTATGTTCTAGTTCGAGAGGTAAGTGACATGCTTTTCCATAAACCATTTTATACGAAGACATACCCACAATATTTTTATATGCAGTTCTATAGGCCCATAATGCATCATCAAGTTTCTTGGACCAATTCTTTCTAGATCTATTAACAGTCTTTTGCAAAATTAATTTGAGCTCTCTATTGCTCAATTCTACTTGACCACTAGACTGTGGGTGATAAGGAGATGCAATTCTATGATTAACATCATACTTAGCAAGCATTTCACGGAAGGCACCATGAATAAAATGTGAACCACCATCAGTCATTAAATATCTAGGGACTCCAAACCTCGGAAAAATAACTTCTTTAAGCATCTTAATAGAAGTGTTATGATCAGCACTACTAGTTGGAATAGCTTCTACCCACTTAGTAACGTAATCAACAGCAACTAAAATATGTGTATATCCATTAGAGGCAGGAAACGGTCCCATATAATCAAAGCCCCAAACATCAAATGGTTCAATAACAAGTGAATAATTCATAGGCATTTCTTGACGTCTACTAATATTACCAATTCTTTGACATTCATCGAAGATAAGACAAACTTACGGGCATCCTTGAAGAGAGTAGGCCAATAAAAACCGGATTGCAATACCTTATGTGCAGTTCTATCTCCAGCGTGGTGTCCTCCATAAGCCTCGGAGTGGCACTTGCGTAGGATCTGTTCCTGTTCATGCTCAGGTACACAACGTCTAATAACACCATCCACTCCTTCTTTATAAAGATGTGGGTCATCCCAGAAGTAATGTCTCAAATCATAGAAAAACTTTTTCTTTTGCTGGTATGTGATACTAGGTGGTATAAATTTAGCAACAATGTAATTAGCATAATCAGCATACCATGGAGCAATACGAGAAGCATTTATGACATTTAATTGTTCATCAGGAAAGCTATCATCAATAGGTAGTGGGTCATCAAGAACATTCTCTAACCTAGACAAGTTATCTACAACGGGGTCCTCAGCTCGCTTTCTATCATTAATATGCAAATCAAATTCTTGTAGCAAGAGAACCCATCTAATAAGTCTAGGTTTAGCATCTTTCTTTTCCATAAGGTATTTAATAGCAGCATGATCAGTGTGAATAGTTACTTTAGAATCAACAATATAAGGTCTCAACTTATCACAAGCAAATACAACTGCTAAGAATTCTTTTTCAGTAGTACCATAATTTCTCTGGGCATTGTCTAGAGTTTTACTAGCATATTGAATAACATTTAATTTCTTATCAACTCTTTGCCCTAGAACAACACCTACAGCATAATCACTAGCATCACACATAATTTCAAAAGGTAAATTCCAATCAGGTGGCTGAACAATAGGTGCAGCAATCAATGCTTTCTTAAGTATTTCAAATGCTTCTACACAATCATCATCAAAGACAAATGGTATATCTTTTTGTAATAAATTAGTCAGAGGCCGAGAAATTTTTGAGAAGTCCTTAATGAACCTCCTATAAAATCAGGCGTGACCAAGGAAGCTTCTTATACCTTTGATGTCCTTGGGACAGGGCATCTTTTCAATAGCATCAACTTTAGCTTTATCAACTTCAATACCTCTTTCAGAAATTTTATGCCCCAAGACAATGCCTTCATTAACCATAATGTGGCACTTCTCCCAATTCAGGACAAGGTTAGTTTCTTCACATCTCTGCAAAACTCGATCAAGGTTGCTCAAGAAATCATCAAAAGAGGATCCATAAACGGAGAAATCGTCCATGAAAACCTCACAAATCTTTTCACAAAAATCAGAGAATATAGCCATCATGCATCTTTGAAAGGTAGCAGGTGCATTACATAAACCAAAAGGCATACGTCTATAAGCAAAAGTACCGAAAGGGCAGGTAAATGTGGTCTTAGCTTGATCATCAGCTGACACAGGTATTTGAGAGAAACCAGAATAACCATCTAGAAAGCAAAAATGTGTATGTTTGGATAATCTTTCTAGCATTTGATCAATAAAAGGTAAGGGGTAATGATCTTTTTTAGTAGCTTTATTTAATTTGTGGAAATCAATTACCATCCTATAACCTGTAATAATTCTTTGTGGAATCAATTCATCTTTATCATTAGGTACGACAGTAATACCTCCCTTCTTAGGGACACAATGGACAAGGCTTACCCACTGACTATCAACAACGGGATAAATTACACCTGCCTCAAGGAGCTTTAGTATTTCCTTTCTTACCACTTCTTTCATTTTAGGATTCAGCCGTCATTGGTGATCAATAACAGATTTGGCGTCTTTCTCCAGATTTATTTTATGTTGACATAGAGTGGGACTAATGCCCTTAAGATCATCAAGAGTATATCCAATAGCAGCACGGTGCTTCTTCAGAGTTTTCAATAATTTTTCTTCCTCCTTCTCTGAAAGGTTAGCACTAATAATAACAGGATATATCTTCTTTTCATCAAGATAAGCATATTTAAGAGTATCAGGTAATGGTTTAAGCTCAAACATGGGATCACCCTTGGGTGGAGGAGGATCCCCGAGGATTTCAACAGGCAAGTTGTGTTTCAGAATAGGTCCTTGTTTAAAGAACACTTCATCTATTTCCCTTCTTTCATTCATAAACATATCATTTTCATGGTCTAGCAAATATTGTTCTAAAGGATCACTAGGAGGTACGGCAATAGAAGCAAGACCAATAATTTCATCTTTACTAGGCAATTCCTCTTCACGGTGTTGTCTACGAAATTTAGAGAAGTTAAACTCATGAGACATATCACCTAAACCAATAGTAACAACATCCTTTTCACAGTCTATCTTAGCATTAACAGTGTTCAAGAAGGGTCTACCAAATATAATGGGACAAAAGCTGTCTTGTGGGGAACCAAGAACAAGAAAATCAGCAGGATATTTAGTTTTCCCACACAAGACTTCAACATCTCTAACAATTCCAATTGGTGATATAGTATCTCTATTGGCAAGCTTAATTGTAACGTCAATATCTTCTAACTCAGTAGGTGCAATATCATGCATAATTTCTTTGTATAAGTCAATAGGTATTGCACTAGAACTAGCACCCATATCACATAAGCCATGATAACAATGATCTCCTATTTTAACAAAAATAACAGGCATGCCTACCACAGGTCTATGTTTATCTTTAGCACAAGGTTTGGCAATTCTAGCAGTTTCATTACAGAAATGAATAACATGCCCATCAATATTATCAGACAAGAGATCTTTAACAATAGCAATATTAGGTTCAACTTTAACTTGCTCAGGAGGTATATAAGTTCTAACATTGCTTTTACGAACCACAGTTGAAGCCTTAGCATGATCCTTTATTCTAACAGGGAAAGGTGGTTTCTCAACATAGGCAATAGGAACAATAGGATCATTATAAGTGATAGTCTTTTCTTCAACTTTAATAGGTGCAGCTACTTTTACTTCTATGGGAGGATGATATTTAAACCACTTCTCCTTAGGGAGATCAACATGAGTAGCAAAAGATTCATAGAAAGAAGCTACTATCTCGGAGTCAAGTCCATATTTAGTGCTAAATTTACGAAAAACATCGGTATCCATAAAAGATTTAATACAATCAAACTTAGGTGTCATACCTGACTCCTTACCTTCGTCGAGGTCCCAATCTTCAGAGTTGCGTTCAATCTTTCCAATAAATCTCATTTGAATTCAATAGTCTTCATCATAAAAGAGCCAGCACAAGAAGTATCGAGCATGGTGCGATTGTTATCCGAAAGCCGAGCATAAATTTTTTGAATAATCATTTCTCTTGAGAGCTCATGATTTGGGCATGAATATAACATTGACTTAAGCCTCCCCCAAGCTTGAACGATGCTTTCTCCTTCGCGAGGCCAAAAATTATATATATAATTACGATCACGATGAACAAGATGCATAGGATAAAACTTCTGATGAAATTCCAATTTCAATCGTTTGTAGTTCCATGATCCCATATCATCACATAGCCTATACCATGTCAATGCATCTCCCTTCAAAGATAAAGGGAAGACCTTCTTCTTGATAACATCATCGGGCATACCTGCAAGCTTAAATAATCCACAAACTTCATCCACATATATTAGGTGCTCATCGGGATGTAATGTTCCATCTCCTGCAAAAGGATTAGCTAGCAGTTTTTCTACCATACCCGAAGGAATTTCAAAGTAGACATTTTCATTTTGAGTAGGTTCAGTAGGTTGAGGAGCAACTCTTTGCTCTACTGGTCGGGGTGAAGATACCCCAAACAAGCCCCTCAGAGGATTACTTTCCATAGTAACAAGTGACAGTAAATTTCAGCACACTATATAAATTTTTCCTTGCCAAATTCCACCTACCAAAGGCGCTTCACTCCCCGGCAAAGGCGCCAGAAAAGAGTCTTGATGACCCACAAGTATAGGGGTTCTATCGTAGTCCTTTCGATAAGTAAGAGTGCCGAACCCAACGAGTAGCAGAAGGAAATGATAAGCGGTTTTCAGCAAGGTATTCTCTGCAAGCACTGAAATTATAGGTAACAGATAGTTTTGTGATAAGATAATTTGTAACGAGCAACAAGTAACAAAAGTAAATAAAGTGCAGCAAGGTGGCCCAATCCTTTTTGTAGCAAAGGACAAGCCTGGACAAACTCTTATATAAAGAAAAGCGCTCCCGAGGACACATGGGAATTATCAACAAGCTAGTTTTCATCACGTTCATATGATTCGCGTTCGGTACTTTGATAATTGGGATTATTAATTCTATGCCCCCGGTTCCTTAGTTCTGCTCACTTTTCCCCAATCGTTAACTTTTTCCTCACTTTTCCCCATGTATCGAGTTTTCTGCTTTCACATTTTCCTCACTTTTCCCTCCGAAAAATTGCTCAAAAAGGACCCAAGTTTCGCAAATGGGGAAAAGTGAGCACAACTAAGGAAAATTTGATATGTGGGTGGACCGGTGCTTGGGTGCTGTCCTTACTTGGACAAGCATCCCACTTATGATTAACTCCTATTGCAAGCATCCGCAACTACAATGGAAGTATTAAGGTAAACCTAACCATGGCATGAAACATATGGATCCAAATCAGCCCCTTACGAAGCAACGCATAAACTAGGGTTTAAGCTTCTGTCACTCTAGCAACCCATCATCTACTTATTACTTCCCAATGCCCTCCTCTAGGCCCAAATAATGGTGAAGTGTCATGTAGTCGACGTTCACATAACACCACTAGAGGAGAGGCAACATACATCTCATCAAAATACCGAACGAATACCAAATTCACATGACTACTAATAGCAAGACTTCTCCCATGTCCTCAGGAACAAACGTAACTACTCACAAAGCATATTCATGTTCATAATCAGAGGAGTATTAATATGCATATAGGATCTGCATATGATCTTCCACCAAATAAACCAACTAGCATCAACTACAAGGAGTAATCAACGCTACTAGCAACCTACAGGTACCAATCCCGGACTTAGAGACAAGAATTGGATACAAGAGATGAACTAGGGTTTGAGAGGAGATGGTGCTGGTGAAGATGTTGATGGAGATTGGCCCCCTCCCGATGAGAGGAGCGTTGGTGATGACGATGGCGATGATTTCCCCCTCCCGGAGGGAAGTGTCCCTGGCAGAACAGCTCTGCCAGAGCCCTAGATTGGTTCCGCCAAGGTTCCGCCTCGTGGCGGCGGAGTCTCGTCCCGAAAGCTTGCTTATGATTTTTCTTTGGACGAAAGACTTCATATAGCAGAAGGTGGGCACCGGAGGGCCAATAGGGGGCGCACGAGGCAAGGGGGCGCGCCCCCCACCCTCGTGGCCAGGGTGTGGGCCCCCTCTGGTATTTCTTCCACTCAGTATTTTTTATTATTTCCAAAAACAACTTCCGTGGAGTTTCAGGACTTTTGGAGTTGTGCAGAATAGGTCTCTAATATTTGCTCCTTTTCCAGCCCAGAATTCTAGCTGCCGGCATTCTCCCTCCTTATGTAAACCTTGTAAAATAAGAGAGAATAGGCATAAGTATTGTGACATAATGTGTAATAACAGCCCATAATGCAATAAGTATCGATATAAAAGCATGATGCAAAATAGACGTAACACATACCGATAGACAAAGGGAACTACATACGGGATTAGCTAAATCCTTGACATCGAGGTTCGACCGATAAAGTTCTTCGTAGAATATGTAGGAACCAATATGGGCATCCAGGTCTCTCTATTGGTTATTGACCGTAGAGGTGTCTCGGTCATGTCTGCATAGTTCTCGTACCCGCAGGGTCTACACACTTAACGTTTGGTGACGATATAAGTATAGTTGAGTCATTATGGTGCTCACCGAAGGTTGTTCGGAGTCCCGGATGAGATCCCGAACATGATGAGGAACTCCAGAATAGCCCGGAGGTGAAGATTGATATATAGGACGAAGGGAATCGGAGTCCAAAAATGTTCTGGGGGTACCAGGTTATGGCCAGGAGTGCTAAAATGGGTTTCGGGAGGCCCCGACAAGTGTTGGGGGGCCTCATGGGCCAAGGGGAGGGGGCACACCAGTCCACTAAGGGGTTGTGCGCCCCTCCCCCTGTTGGGGAACGCAGTAATTTCAAAAAAAATCCGGAACGCAGTAATTTAAAAAAAATTCCTACGCATACGCAAGATCCATCTAGGTGATGCATAGCAACGAGAGGGGAGAGTGTTGTCCACGTACCCTCGTAGACCAAAAGTGGAAGCATTATGACAACGCGGTTGATGTAGTCGTACATCTTCACGATCCGACCGATCCTAGTACTGAAAGTACGACACCTCCGCGATCTGCACAGGTTCAGCTCGGTGACGTCCCACGAACTCTAGATCCAGCTGAGTGTCGGGGGAGAGCTTCGTCAGCACGGCGGCGTGATGACGGTGATGATGAAGTTACGAACGCAGGGCTTCGCCTAAGCACTACAACGATATGACCAGGGTGGAAATATGTGGAGGGGGGCACCGCACACGGCTAAACAATCAACTTGTGTGTCTATGGGGTGCCCCCTCTCCCGTATATAAAGGAGGGGAGGAGGCCGGCCGTCCCTAGAGGGCGCGCCAAGGGGGGAGGAATCCTCCTCCTAGTAGGAGTAGGATTCCTCCTTTCCTAGTCCTACTAGGAGAGGGAAGGAAGGAGAGGGGGAGGGAGAGCGAAAGAGGGGCCGCGCCCCCTCCCCTAGTCCAATTCGGACTCCCTTGGGGGGCGCCACCTCTTGGCTGCTGCCCTCTCTCTCCCCTAAAGCCCACTAAGGGCCCAATTATTTCCTGGGGGGGGGGGGGGTCCGATAACCCTCCGGCACTCCGGTTTTATCCGAAACCTCCCACAACACTTCCGGTGTCCGAACATAGCCGTCCAATATATCAATCTTTATGTCTCGACCATGTTGAGACTCCTCGTCATGTCCGTGATCACATCCGGGACTCCGAACTACCTTCGGTACATCAAAACACATAAACTCATAATACCGATCGTCACCAAACGTTAAGCGTGCGGACCCTACGGGTTCAAGAACTATGTAGACATGACTGAGACTCATCTCCGGTCAATAACCAATAGCGGAACCTAGATGCTCGTATTGGTTCCTACATATTCTACGAAGATCTTTATCGATCAAACTGCATAACAACATACGTTGTTCCCTTTGTCATCGGTATGTTACTTGCCCGAGATTCGATCATCGGTATCTCAATACCTAGTTCAATATCATTACCGGCAAGTCTCTTTACTCATTCCGTAATGCATCATCCCGCAACTAACTCATTAATCACATTGCTTGAAAGGCTTATAGTGATGTGCATTATCGAGAGGGCCCAGAGATACCTCTCCGACAATCGGAGTGACAAATCCTAATTTCGATCTATGCCAACTCAACAAACACCATCGGAGACACCTGTAGAGCATCTTTATAATCACCCAGTTACATTGTGACGTTTGATAGCACGCAAAGTGTTCCTCCGGTATTCGGGAGTTGCATAATCTCATAGTCATAGGAACATGTATAAGTCATGAAGAAAGCAATAGCAACAAACTAAACGATCAAGTGCTAAGCTAACGGAATGGGTCAAGTCAATCACATCATTCTCTAATGATGTGATCTTGTTAATCAAATGACAACTCATGTCTATGGTTAGGAAACTTAAACGTCTTTGATTCAACGAGCTAGTCAAGTAGAGGCATACTAGTGACACTCTGTTTGTCTATGTATTCACACATGTACTAAGTTTTCGGTTAATACAATTCTAGCATGAATAATAAACATTTATCATGATGTAAGGAAATATAAATAACAACTTTATTGTTGCCTCTAGGGCATATTTCCTTCAGTCTCCCACTTGCACTAGAGTCAATAATCTAGATTAAACAGTAATGATTCTAACACCCATGGAGTCTTGGTGTTGGTCGTGTTTTGCTCGTGAGAGAGGCTTAGTCAACGGGTCTGCAACATTTAGATCCGTATGTATCTTCCAAATCTCTATGTCTCCCTCCTTGACTTAATCGCGGATGGAATTGAAGCGTCTCTTGATGTGCTTGGTTCTCTTGTGAAATCTGGATCCCTTTGCCAAGGCAATTGCACCAGTATTGTCACAAAAGATTTTCATTGGACCTGATGCACTAGGTATGACACCTAGATCGGATATGAACTCCTTCATCCAGACTCCTTCATTTGCTACTTCCGAACCAGCTATGTACTCCGCTTCACACGTAGATCCCGCCACGACGCTTTGCTTAGAACTGCACCAACTTACAGCTCCACCGTTCAATATAAATACGTATCCGGTTTGTGACTTAGAGTCATCCGGATCAGTGTCAAAGCTTGCATCGACGTAACCATTTACGACGAGCTCTTTGTCACCTCCATAAACGAGAAACATATCCTTTGTCCTTTTCAGGTATTTCAGGATGTTCTTGACCGCTGTCCAGTGATCCACTCCTGGATTACTTTGGTACCTCCCTGCTAAACTAATAGCAACACACACATCAGGTCTGGTACACAGCATTGCATACATGATAGAACCTATGGCTGAGGCATATGCAATGACTTTCATTTTCTCTCTATCTTCTGTAGTGGTCGGGCATTGAGTCTGACTCAACTTCACACCTTGTAACACAGGCAAGAACTCTTTCTTTGCTTGATCCATTTTGAACTTCTTCAAAACTTTGTCAAGGTATGTGCTTTGTGAAAGTCCAATTAAGCGTCTTGATCTATCTCTAGATCTTGATGCCCAATATATAAGCAGCTTCACCGAGGTCTTTCATTGAAAAACACTTATTCAAGTATCCCTTTATGCTATCCAGAAATTCTATATCATTTCCAATCAACAATATGTCATCCACATATAATATTAGAAATGCTACAGAGCTCCCACTCACTTTCTTGTAAATACAGGCTTCTCTGTATAAAACCATATGCTTTGATCACGCTATCAAAACATTTATTCCAACTCCGAGATGCTTGCACCAGTCCATAGATAGATCGCTGGAGCTTGCACACTTTGTTAGCATCCTTTGGATTGATAAAACCTTCGGGTTGCATCATATACAACTCTTCTTCCAGAAATCCATTCAGGAATGCAGACTTTACATCCATTTGCCAAATTTCATAATCATAAAATGCAGCAATTGCTAACATGATTCGAACGGACTTAAGCATCGCTACGGGTGAGAAGGTCTCATCGTAGTCAACTCCTTGAAATTGTCGAAAACCTTCCGCAACAAGTCGAGCTTTGTAGACAGTAACATTACCGTCAGTGTCAGTCTTCTTCTTGAAGATCCATTTATTCTTGATGGCTTGCCGATCATCGGGCAAGTCAACCAAAGCCCACACTTTGTTCTCATACATGGATCCCATCTCAGATTTCATGGCCTCAAGCCATTTCGCGGAATCTGGGCTCATCATCGCTTCCTCATAGTTTGTAGGTTCGTCATGGTCAAGTAACATGACCTCCAGAACCGGATTACCGTGCCACTCTGGTGCGGATCTTACTCTGGTTGACCTACGAGGTTCAGTAGTAACTTGATCTGAAGTTACATGATCATCATCATTAGCTTCCTCGCTAAATGGTGTAATAGTCACACGAACTGATTTCTGTGATGAACTACTTTCCAATATGGGAGTAGGTACAGTTACCTCATGAAGTTCTACTTTCCTCCCACTCACTTCTTTCGAGAGAAACTCCTTCTCTAGAAAGGATCCATTCTTAGCAATGAATGTCTTGCCTTCGGATCTGTGATAGAAGGTGTACCCAATAGTCTCCTTTGAGTATCCTATGAAGACACATTTCTCTGATTTAGGTTCGAGCCTATCAGGTTGAAGCTTTTTCACATAAGCATCGCAGCCCCAAACTTTAAGGAACGATAACTTGGGTTTCTTGCCAAACCATAGTTCATATGGTGTCATCTCAACGGATTTAGATGGTGCCCTATTTAACGTGAATGCAGCTGTCTCTAAAGCATAACCCCAAAATGATAGTGGTAAATTAGTAAGAGACATTATAGATCGCACCATATCTAATAAAGTACGACCACGACGTTCGGACACACCATTACGCTGTGATGTTCCGGGTGGCGTGAGTTGCGAAACTATTCCGCTTTATTTCAAATGAAGACCAAACTCGTAAGTCAAATATTCTCCTGCACGATCAGATCGCAGAAACTTTATTTTCTTGTTACGATGATTTTCCACTTCACTCAATTTTTTTTTGAACTTTTCAAATGTTTCAGACTTATGTTTCATCAAGTAGATATACCCATATCTGCTCAAATCATTTGTGAAGGTCAGAAAATAATGATACCCGCCGCGAGCCTCAATATTCATCGGACCACATACATCAGTATGTATGATTTCCAACAAATCTGTTGCTCGCTCCATTGTTCCGGAGAACGGAGTTTTAGTCATCTTGCCCATGAGGCATGGTTTGCAAGTACCAAGTGATTCATAATCAAGTGATTCCAAAAGTCCATTAGTATGGAGTTTCTTCATGCGCTTTACACCAATATGACCCAAACGGCAGCGCCACAAATAAGTTGCACTATCATTATCAACTCTGCATCTTTTGGTTTCAATATTATGAATATGTGTGTCACTACTATCGAGATTCAACAAAAATAGACCACTCTTCAAGGGTACATGACCATAAAAGATATTACTCATATAAATAGAACAACCATTATTCTCGGATTTAAATGAATAACCGTCTCGCATCAAACAAGATCCAGATATAATGTTCATGCTTAACACTGGTACCAAATAACAATTATTCAGGTCTAAAACTAATCCCGAAGGTAGATGTAGAGGTAGCGTGCCGACAACGATCACATCGACTTTGGAACCATTTCCCACGCGCATCGTCACCTCGTCCTTAGCCAATCTTCGCTTAATCCGTAGTCCCTGTTTCGAGTTGCAAATATTAGGAACAGAACCAGTATCAAATACCCAGGCACTACTGCGAGCATTAGTAAGTTACACATCAATAACATGTATATCACATATACCTTTGTTCACCTTGTCATCCTTCTTATCCGCCAAATACTTGGGGCAGTTCCGCTTGCAGTGACCAGTCCCTTTGCAGTAGAAGCACTCAGTCTCAGGCTTAGGTCCAGACTTGGGCTTCTTCACTTGAGCAACAACTTGCTTGCCGTTCTTCTTGAAGTTCCCCTTCTTCCCTTTACCCTTTTTCTTGAAACTGGTGGTCTTGTTCACCATCAACACTTGATGCTCCTTCTTGATTTCTACCTCCGCAGCCTTTAGCATTGCGAAGAGCTCGGGAATCGTCTTATCCATCCCTCGCATGTTATAGTTCATCACGAAGCTTTTGTAGCTTGGTGGCAGTGATTGAAGAACTCTGTCAATGACACTATCAACCGGAACATTAACTCCCAGCTGAGTCAAATGATTATGATACTATTCTCCTCCATTTTGCAGCTATAGAACTTATTGGAGACTTCATATCTCTCAATCCGGGCATTTGCTTGAAATATTAACTTCAACTCCTGGAACATCTCATATGCTCCATGACGTTCAAAACGTCGTTGAAGTCCCGGTTCTAAGCCGTAAAGCATGGCACACTGAACTATCGAGTAGTCATCAGCTTTGCTCTGTCAAGTGTTCACAACGTCTGGCGTTGCTCCTGCAGCGGGTCTTGCACCTAGCGGTGCTTCCAGGATGTAATTCTTCTGTGCAGCAATGAGGATAATCCTCAAGTTACGGACCCAGTCCGTGTAGTTGCTACCATCATCTTTCAACTTAGCTGTCTCTAGGAACACATTAAAATTCAAAGGAACAGTAGCACGGGCCATTGATCTACAACAACATAGACATGCAAAATACTATCAGGTACTAAGTTCATGATAATTTAAAGTTTAATTAATCATATTACTTAAGAACTCCCACTTAGATAGACATCCCTCTAATCATCTAAGTGATCACGTGATCCAAATCAACTAAATCATGTCCGATCATCACGTGAGATGGAGTAGTTTTGAATGGTGAACATCACTATGTTGATCATATCTACTATATGATTCACGCTCGACCTTTCGGTCTCAGTGTTCCAAGGCCATATCTGCATATGCTAGGCTCGTCAAGTTTAACCCGAGTATTCTGCTTGTGCAAAACTGGCTTGCACCCGGTGTATGTGAACGTAGAGCTTATCACACCCGATCATCACGTGATGTCTCGGCACGACGAACTTTCGCAACTGTGCATACTCAGGGAGAACACTTGTACCTTGAAATTTAGTGAGAGATCATCTTATAATGCTACCGCCGAACTAAGCAAAATAAGATGCATAAAGGATAAACATCACGTGCAATCAATATAAGTGATATGATATGGCCATCATCATCTTGTGCCTTTGATCTCCATCTCCAAAGCACCGTCATGATCACCATCATCACCGGCGCGACACCTTGATCTCCATCGTAGCATCGTTGTCGTCTCTCCAACTATTGCTTCTACGACTATCGCTACCGCTTAGTGATAAAGTAAAAACAATTACAGGGCTATTGCATTGCATACAATAAAGTGACAACCATATGGCTCCTGCCAGTTGCCGATAACTCTGTTACAAAACATGATTATCTCATATAATAAAATTTAGCATCATGTCTTGACCATATCATATAACAACATGCCCTGCAAAAACAAGTTAGACGTCCTTTACATTGTTGTTGCAAGTTTTACGTGGCTGCTATGGGCTGAGCAAGAACCGTTCTTACCTACGCACAAAACCACAACGATTTTTCGTCAAGTGTGCTGTTTTAACATTCAACAAGGACTGGGCGTAGCCACACTTGATTCAACTAAAGTTGGAGAAACTGACACCCACCAGCCACCTATGTGCAAAGCACGTCGGTAGAACCAGTCTCGCGTAAGCGTACGCGTAATGTCGGTCCGGGCCGCTTCATCCAACAATACCGCCGAATCAAAGTATGACATGATGGTAAGCAGTATGACTATTATCGCCAACAACTCTTTATGTTCTACTCGTGCATATAACATCTACGCATAGACCTGGCTCGGATGCCACTGTTGGGGAACGCAGTAATTTCAAAAAAAATTCCTACGCACACGCAAGATCCATCTAGGTGATGCATAGCAACGAGAGGGGAGAGTGTTGTCCACGTACCCTCGTAGACCGAAAGCGGAAGCGTTATGACAATGCGGTTGATGTAGTCGTACGTCTTCACGATCTGACCGATCCTAGTACCGAAAGTACGGCACCTCCATGATCTGCACACGTTCAGCTCGGTGACGTCCTACGAACTCTAGATCCAGCTGAGTGTCGGGGAAGAGCTTTGTCAGCACGACGGCGTGATGACGGTGATGATGAAGTTACCGACGCAGGGCTTCGCCTAAGCACTACAACGATATGACCGAGATGGAAATCTGTGGAGGGGTGCACCTCCCCCGTATATAAAGTAGGGGAGGAGGAGGCCGGCCGGCCCTAGAGGGCGCGCCAAGGGGGGAGGAATCCTCCTCCTAGTAGGAGTAGGATTCCTCCTTTCCTAGTCCTACTAGGAGAGGGAAGGAAGGAGAGGGGGAGGGAGAGGGAAAGAGGGGCCGCGCCCCCCTCCCTTAGTCCAATTCGAACTCCCTTGGGGGGGCACCTCCTGGCTGCTGCCCTCTCTCTCCCCTAAAGCCCACTAAGGGCCCAATTACTTCCCGGGGGGGGTCCGATAACCCTCCGGCACTCCGGTTTTATCCGAAACCTCCCGGAACACTTCCAGTGTCCGAACATAGCCGTCCAATATATCAATCTTTATGTCTCGACCATTTCGAGACTCCTCGTCATGTCCGTGATCACATCCGGGACTCCAAACTACCTTCGGTACATCAAAACACATAAACTCATAATACTGATCGTCACCGAACGTTAAGCGTGCGGACCCTACGGGTTCGAGAACTATGTAGACATGACTGTCGGTGTCAAAACCGGCGGATCTCGGGTAGGGGGTCCCGAACTGTGCGTCTAAGGCGGATGGTAACAGGAGGCGGGGGACACGATGTTTACCCAGGTTCGGGCCCTCTCGATGGAGGTAATACCCTACTTCCTGCTTGATTGATCTTGATGGTATGAGTATTACAAGAGTTGATCTACCACGAGATCGTAGAGGCTAAACCCTAGAAGCTAGCCTATGATTATGATTGTTCTTGTCCTACGGACTAAACCCTCTGTTTTATATAGACACCGGAGGGGGATAGGGTTACACAGAGTCGGTTACAAAGGAGGAGATCTACATATCCGAATTGCCAAGCTTGCCTTCCACGCAAAGGAGAGTCCCATCCGGACACGGGACGAAGTCTTCAATCTTGTATCTTCATAGTCCAACAGTTCGGCGAAAGTATATAGTCCGGCTGTCCGAGTACCCCCTAATCCAGGACTCCCTCAGTAGCCCCTGAACCAGGCTTCAATGAGGATGAGTCCGGCGCGCAGATTGTCTTCGGCATTGCAAGGCGGGTTCTTCTCCAAATCCTGAGTACCTGTCGAGTAGTGTCCGGCTTCCCATGAATGTTGCACTCCTCAGCTTCTGCGCCAATTAATGGTAATCTTCCACGTGTCGAGCGAATGTGAGAAGTCGGGGCATTTTTACACTTGCCACCCTAATCCTGTGAGCAAATCATCTATTTAAAGAGCCGGGGATCCCCGGATACAGATCACACCATCCTCCCACAACGAGTATCCATCGGAGCGCGCCCGGAAAAGCCCATCCCATCATGGCCGGCCATCGCAACTCCTCCTCTCGCTCCCGTAGCACTAAGCCGGGTAATTGGAAGAAGTGTTCTGTCCCCCACATCCAATTAGTAGAGTTACAGACCCAGGGGTTTCTCCCTCCAGCGTATATGGTCCCCGTCCGAGCCGGACTAGCCACTTACAATGGTGAGGAGCAAGCGGAGAGCTTTCCCAACCCATCCGTGGGGGAGCGGGTATGCCTTACCCCTTACTTATTAAGGAGACTTGGATTTCCAATCCATCCATTCCTCCGCAGGCTCCTGGAGTTCTACGGCCTCCAGCTGCATAATTTTACTCCATCCTCCATATTACACATCGCGGGCTACGTCGCTCTTTGCGAGCTATTTCTGGGCTGCGAAGCTCATTTCGAGCTATGGCAGAGGCTACTCTGCCTCGTACCCCGTACACAGGAGGGGTCAATATATCAAGTGGGCGGAGCCAAGATATGGCGCATCGCCGGGACCGGATACCTGTCCGGTACTCCGAAGAAGACATCCGAAGACTGGCCTTCGGAGTGGTTTTATATGGAGGACGTCCCCCTTCCGGACCCTATTCGGATGGGCCTTCCTGAGTTCAATAACGCCCCTTTGAAGAAATGCCGCAGCTGGCGCCCTCGGAGCCCCCAGGAGGAAGATAATAGAGAGATCCTTTTCTAATGGGCCGGATAAAAGCGCTGGCCAGATCAGGGTTCACCATAATTGAGGTCATGTCAATATGTATAATGCGGGGGGTGTAGCCACTTCAATATCGGGGACAACCCATGTGGCATTTCAATGGAGAAGACGATGCCACCCGCTGCGGTCGTAAAGGTCCGGACTCCGCCGTTGCTCTAGCGAAAATACTGTCTGATTTGTACAAAGGAGAGGAAGAGGAGTTCATCCGCATTAAGCCACGAGATGGATTCTCCATGTACAACCCCCCAAACTGGGTGAGCTGCTACCTTTTACTCCAGACCTTCCCACATCCTTCATGAGAAATATTTACCTTGCTATTTCATAGCAGGAACTGCGAAAAGCTTTGAGGGAGATCCACAGCCCGTCTCCACAGCCAGAGGACCCTGACCGGGCCCTCGACCCCGGACTCGAAGAAGATCCGGACATATTTGTGGAGCTCGTCGACAGGGCGTTCTATCAGTTAAGCTGCGACGGTGCCTTGGTGGCCATCATAGCCGATTATCCTGGCCTGCTCCCTGCATCGCATGTAAGTAAAACCGGAGTCCTAACTTCCGAGAAGGATCCCTTCTTTGCACCTTACCCATCGCACACGTATTGCGTCTTACAGGGAAGGCCCTCGGGGCGCCATGCCGAACCCGCGGTGTCTCATGAACAAGGGGCATCGAAGCCGGAAGGCAGTCAGGACTTAGACGCCGTCACAGAGGTATGAAAAAACCCTGCTCCGTGGTTGTCGTCTTTTAAATATAATAACGCCCATGGTTCCTGGCAGAAAAAACGCTCGCGGGACCGTGTCCGGAGAGCGTGCCGGCCACGCCTCCACCAGCCGGACTCCAAAACCGGACTTAGGGGCAGATGCTAACGTGGGGACAACACCGGATGTTCCTCCTACAGAGGATGCGGATAGGCTGTCCGCTACGAATTCCGAAGTGGAGAGCGCCATGAATCACAGGCATCGCCGGGCCGTATTGAAGGAAATTTGCCCTAGAGGCAATAATAAAGTTATTACTTATTTCCTTATATCATGATAAATGTTTAATATTCACGCTAGAACTGTATTAACCGCAAACATAATACATGTGTGAATACATAGACAAACAGAGTGTCACTAGTATGCCTCTACTTGACTAGCTCGTTGATCAAAGATGGTTATGTTTCCTAGCCATAGACATGAGTTGTCATTTGATTAACGGGATCACATCATTAGGAGAATGATGTGATTGACTTGACCCATTCCGTTAGCTTAGCACTCGATCGTTTAGTATGTTGCTATTGCTTTCTTCATGACTTATACATGTTCCTATGACTATGAGATTATGCAACTCCCATTTAACGGAGGAACACTTTGTGTGCTACCAAATATCACAACGTAACTGGGTGATTATAAAGGTGCCCTACAGGTGTTTCCGAAGGTACTTGTTGGGTTGGCGTATTTTGAGATTAGGATTTGTCACTCCGATTGTCGAAGAGGTATCTCTGGGCCCACTCGGTAATGCACATCACTATAAGCCTTGCAAGCATTGCAACTAATGAGTTAGTTGCGGGATGATGTATTACAGAGCGAGTAAAGAGACTTGCTGGTAACGAGATTGAACTAGGTATTGAGATACCGACGATCGAATCTCGGGCAAGTAACATACCGATGACAAAGGGAACAACGTATGTTGTTATGCGGTCTGACCGATAAAGATCTTCGTAGAATATGTAGGAGCCAATATGGGCATCCAGGTCCTGCTATTGGTTATTGACCAGAGAGGTGTCTCGGTCATGTCTACATAGTTCTCGAACCCGTAGGGTCCGCATGCTTAATGTTCATTGACGATATAATACTATGAGTTATGTATGTTGGTGACCGTATGTTGTTCGGAGTTTTGGATGAGATCACGGATATGACGAGGAACTCCAGAATGGTCCGGAAGTAAAGATTGATATGTGGATAGTAGTGTTTGATCTCCGGAAAGGTTCTGGAATCCATCGGAAGGGGTTCCGGATGTTTCCCGAAATGTTTGGGCACAATAACACTTTATCTGGGCCAAAGGGGAAAGCCCACGAGGTTTTTGGAAAGTGCAAAAGGAAGTTTTGCGGAGTCCAGGGGCCAGACGCCAGGGTCCCTGGCGTCTGGGTCCAGACGCCGGGAACCCTGGCGTCTGGCCCTGGAGTCTGAGAAGGACTCTTGCCTTTTGGGTGAAACCGACTTTGTGGAGGCTTTTACTCCAAGTTTCGACCCCAATGCTCAACATATAAATAGAGGGGGTAGGGCTAGCACCCAAGACACATCAAGAAACACCAAGCCGTGTGCCGGCAACCCCGTCCCCTCTAGTTTATCCTCCGTCATAGTTTTCGTAGTGCTTAGGCGAAGCCCTACGGAGATTGTCGTGCTGCCGGAACTCATCTACTACTTCGCCCCTCTTGCTGGATCGAGAAGGCGGGGACGTCATCGAGCTGAACGTGTGCAGAACTCGGAGGTGCCGTGCTTTTGGTACTTGGATCGGTCGGATCGTGAAGATGTACGACTACATCAACCGCGTTGATATAACGCTTCTGCTTACGGTCTACGAGGGTACGTAGACAACACTCTCCCCTCTCGTTGTTATGCATCACCATGATCTTGCGTGTGCGTAGGAATTTTTTTGAAATTACTACGTTCCCCAACAGTGGCATCCGAGCCAGGTTTTATGCGTTGATGTTGTATGCACGAGTAGAACACAAGTGAGTTGTGGGCGATATAAGTCATACTGCTTACCAGCATGTCATACTTTGGTTCGGCGGTATTGTTGGATGAAGCGGCCCGGACCGACATTACGCGTACGCTTACGGAGACTGGTTCTTCCGACGTGCTTTGCACAGAGGTGGCTGGCGGGTGTCAGTTTCTCCAACTTTAGTTGAACCGAGTGTGGCTACGCTCGGTCCTTGCGAAGGTTAAAACAACACTAACTTGACAAACTATCGTTGTGGTTTTGATGCGTAGGTGAGAACGGTTCTTGCTAAGCCCAGTAGCAGCCACGTAAAACTTGCAACAACAAAGTAGAGGACGTCTAACTTGTTTTTGCAGGGCATGTTGTGATGTGATATGGTCAAGACATGATGCTAAATTTTATTGTATGAGATGATCATGTTTTGTAACCGAGTTATCGGCAACTGGCAGGAGCCATATGGTTGTCGCTTTATTGTATGCAATGCAATCGCCCTGTAATGCTTTACTTTATCACTAAGCGGTAGCGATAGTCGTAGAAGCATAAGATTGGCGAGACGACAATGATGCTACGATGGAGATCAAGGTGTCGCGCCGGTGACGATGGTGATCATGACGGTGCTTCGGAGATGGAGATCACAAGCACAAGATGATGATGGCCATATCATATCACTTATATTGATTGCATGTGATGTTTATCTTTTATGCATCTTATCTTGCTTTGATTGACGGTAGCATTATAAGATGATCCCTCACTAAATTATCAAAGTATAAGTGTTCTCCCTGAGTATGCACCGTTGCGAAAGTTCTTCGTGCTGAGACACCACGTGATGATCGGGTGTGATAGGCTCTACGTTCAAATACAACGGGTGCAAAACAGTTGCACACGCAGAATACTCAGGTTAAACTTGACGAGCCTAGCATATAACAGATATGGCCTCGGAACACGGAGACCGAAAGGTCGAGCGTGAATCATATAGTAGGTATGATCAACATAGTGATGTTCACCGTTGAAACTACTCCATCTCACGTGATGATCGGACATGGTTTAGTTGATATGGATCACGTGATCACTTAGAGGATTAGAGGGATGTCTATCTAAGTGGGAGTTCTTAAGTAATATGATTAATTGAACTTAAATTTATCATGAACTTAGTCCTGATAGTATTTTGCAAATTATGTTGTAGATCAATAGCTCGCGTTGTTGCTTCCCTATGTTTATTTTGATATGTTCCTAGAGAAAAATTATGTTGAAAGATGTTAGTAGCAATGATGCGGATTGGATCCGTGATCTGAGGATTATCCTCATTGCTGCACAGAAGAATTATGTCCTTGATGCACTGCTAGGTGACAGACCTATTGCAGAAGCAGATGCAGACGTTATGAACGTTTGGCTAGCTCAATATGATGACTACTTGATAGTTTAGTGCACCATGCTTAACGGCTTAGAATCGGGACTTCAAAGACGTTTTGAACGTCATGGACCATATGAGATGTTCCAGGAGTTGAAGTTAATATTTCAAGCAAATACCCGAGTTGAGAGATATGAAGTCTCCAACAAGTTCTATAGCTAAAAGATGGAGGAGAATAACTCAAGCAGTGAGCATGTGCTCAGATTGTCTCGGTACTACAATCGCTTGAATCAAGTGGGAGTTAATCTTCCAGATAAAATAGTGATTGACAGAATTCTCTAGTCACCATCACCAAGTTAGTAGAACTTTGTGATGAACTATAGTATGCAAGGGATGACGAAAGTAATTCCCGAGCTCTTCGCGATGTTGAAATCGATGAAGGTAGAAATCAAAGAAAGAGCATCAAGTGTTGATGGTCAACAGGACCACTAGTTTCAAGAAAAGGGCAAAGGGATAGAAGGGGAACTTCAAGAAGAACGGCAAGCAAGTTGCTGCTCAAGTGAAGAAGCCAAGTCTGGACCTAAGCCTGAGACTAAGTGCTTCTACTGCAAAGGGACTGGTCACTGGAAGCGGAACTTCCCCAAGTATTTGGTGGATAAGAAGGATGGCAAAGTGAACAAAGGTATATTTGATATACAAATTATTGATGTGTATTTTACTAGTGTTCGTAGCAACCCCTCGGTATTTGATACTGGTTCAGTTGCTAAAGAGTAGTAACTCGAAATGGGAGTTGCATAATGAACAGAAACTAGTTAAGGATGAAGTGACGATGTGTATTGGAAGTGGTTCCAAGATTGATATGATCATCATCACACACTCCCTATACTTTCGGGATTAGTGTTGAACCTAAATAAGTGTTATTTGGTGTTTGCGTTGAGCATGAATATGATTTGATCATGTTTATTGCAATACGGTTATTCATTTAAGTTAGAGAATAATTGTTGTTCTGTTTACATGAATAAAACCTTATATGGTTACACACCCAATGAAAATGGTTCGTTGGATCTCGATCGTAGTGATACACATATTCATAATATTGAAGCCAAAAGATGCAAAGTTAATAATGATAGTGCAACTTATTTGTGGCACTGCCGTTTAGGTCATATTGGTGTAAAGCGCATGAAGAAACTCCATGCTGATGGGATTTTGGAATCACTTGATTGTGAATCACTTGATGCTTGCGAACCATGCCTCTTGGGCAAGATGACTAAAACGCCGTTCTCCGGAACAATGGAGCAAGCAATAGATTTGTTGGAAATCATACATATTGATGTATGTGGTCCGATGAATATTGAGGCTCGTGCGGGTATCATTATTTTCTGACCTTCACAAATGATTTGAGCAGATATGGGTATATCTACTTAATGAAACAGAAGTCTGAAACATCTAAAAAGTTCATATAATTTCAGAGTGAAGTGGAAAATCATCGTAACAAGAAAATAAAGTTTCTACGATCTGATCGTGGAGAAGAGTATTTGAGTTACGAGTTTGGTCTTCAGTTAAAACAATGTGAAATAGTTTCACTGCTCACGCCACCTGGAACACCATAGAGTAATGGTGTGTCCGAACATCGTAACCGTACTTTATTAGGTATGGTGCAATCTATGATGTCTCTTACCGATTTACCACTATCGTTTTGGGGTTATGCATTAAAGACAGCTGCATCCACGTTAAAAAGGGCACCGTCTAAGTTCGTTGAGACGACACAATATGAACTGTGGTTTGGCAAGAAACCAAAGTTGTCGTTTCTTAAAGTTTGGGGTTGTGATGCTTATATGAAAAAGTTTCATCCTGATAAGCTCAAACCCATATCGGAGAAATATGTCTTCATAGGATACCCAAAGGAGACTGTTGGGTACACCTTCTATCACAGATCCGAAGGCAAGACATTCGTTGCTAAGAATGGATCCTTTCTAGAGAAGGAGTTTCTCACGAAAGAAGTGAGTGGGAGGAAAGTAGAACTTGATGAGGTAACTGTACCTGCTCCCTTATTGGAAAGTAGTTCATCACAGAAAATTGTTCTTGTGACTCCTACACCAATTAGTGAGGAAGCTAATGATGATGATCATGTAACTTCAGATCAAGTTACTACCGAACCTCGTAGGTCAACCAGAATGAAATCCGCACCAAAGTGGTACGGTAATCCAGTTCTGGAGGTCATGTTACTTGACCATGACGAATCTACGAACTATGAGGAAGCGATGATGAGCCTAGATTCCGCAAAATGGCTTGAGGCCATGAAATCTGAGATGGGATCCATGTATGAGAACAAAGTGTGGACTTTGGTTGACTTGCCCGGTGATCGGCAAGCCATAGAAAATAAATGGATCTTCAAGAGGAAGACGGACGCTGATAGTAGTGTTACTATCTACAAAGCTAGACTTGTCGGAAAAAGGTTTTTTGACAAAGTTCAAGGTGTTGACTACGATGGGATTTTCTCACTCGTAGCGATGCTTAAGTCTGTCCGAATCATGTTAGCAAATTGCCACATTTTATGAAATCTGGCAAATGGATGTCGAAACTACTTCCTTAATGGATTTCTTAAAGAAGAGTTGTATATAATGCAACCAAAAGGTTTTTTCAATCCTAAAGGTGCTAACAAAATATGCAAGCTCCAGCGATCCATCTATGGACTGGTGCAAGCATCTCGGAGTTGGAATATATGCTTTGATAAGTTGATCAAAGCATATAGTTTTATACAGACTTGCGGTGAAGCCTGTATTTACAAGAAAGTGAGTGGGAGCACTACATCATTTCTGATAAGTATATGTGAATGACATATTGTTGATCGGAAATAATGTAGAATTATTCTGCAAAGCATAAAGGAGTTTTTGAAAGGAGTTTTTTAAAGAAGGACCTCGGTGAAGCTGCTTACATATTGAGCATCAAGATCTATAGAGATAGATCAAGACGCTTGATAAGTTTTTTCAATGAGTACATACCTTGACAAGATTTTGAAGTAGTTCAAAATGGAACAGTCAAAGAAAGAGTTTCTTGCCTGTGTTACAAGGTGTGAAATTGAGTAAGACTCAAAGTCCGACCACGGCAGAAGATAGAAAGAGAATGAAAGTCATTCCCTATGCCTCGGCCATAGGTTCTATAAAGTATGCCATGCTGTGTACCAGATCTATTGTATACCCTACACAGAATTTGGCAAGGGAGTACAATAGTGATCTAGGAGTAGATCACTGGACAGCGGTCAAAATTATGCTTAGTGGAATAAGGATATGTTTCTCGATTATGGAAGTGACAAAAGGTTCGTCGTAAAGGGTTACGTCGATGCAAGTTTTGACACTAATCTAGATGACTCTAAGTCTCGGTCTAGATACATATTGAAAGTGGGAGCAATTAGCTAGAGTAGCTCCGTGCAGAGCATTGTAGACATAGAAATTTGCAAAATACTTACGGATATGAATGTGACAGACCCGTTGACTAAAATTATCTCACAAGTAAAACATGATCACACCTTAGTACTCTTTGGGTGTTAATCACATAGCGATGTGAACTAGATTATTGACTCTAGTAAACCCTTTGGGTGTTGGTCACTTGACGATGTGAACTATGGGTGTTAATCACATGGTGATGTGAACTATTGATGTTAAATCACATGGCGATGTGAACTAGATTATTGAATCAAGTGCAAGTGGGAGACTGAAGGAAATATGCCCTAGAGGCAATAATAAAGTTATTATTTATTTCCTTATATCATGATAAATGTTTATTATTCATGCTAGAATTGTATTAACCGGAAACATAATACATGTGTGAATACACAGACAAACAGAGTGTCACTAGTATGCCTCTACTTGACTAGCTCGTTGATCAAAGATGGTTATGTTTCCTAGCCATAGACATGAGTTGTCATTTGATTAACGGGATCACATCATTAGGAGAATGATGTGATTGACTTGACCCATTCCGTTAGCTTAGCACTCGATCGTTTAGTATGTTGCTATTGCTTTCTTCATGACTTATACATGTTCCTCTGACTATGAGATTATGCAACTCCCATTTACTAGAGGAACACTTTGTGTGCTACCAAACGTCACAACGTAACTGGGTGATTATAAAGGTGCTCTACAGGTGTTTTCGAAGGTACTTGTTGGGTTGGCGTATTTCGAGATTAGGATTTGTCACTCCGACTGTCGGAGAGGTATCTCTGGGCCCACTCGGTAATGCACATCACTATAAGCCTTGCAAGCATTGCAACTAATGAGTTAGTTGCGGGATGATGTATTACAGAACGAGTAAAGAGACTTGTCGGTAATGAGATTGAACTAGGTATTGAGATACCGACGATCGAAACTCGGGCAAGTAACATACGATGACAAAGGGAACAACGTATGTTGTTATGCGGTCTGACCGATAAAGATCTTCATAGAATATGTAGGAGCCAATATGGGCGTCCAGGTCCCGCTATTGGTTATTGACCAGAGAGGTGTCTCGGTCATGTCTACATAGTTCTCGAACCCGTAGGGTCCGCAGGCTTAACGTTCGTTGACGATATAGTACTATGAGTTATGTATGTTGGTGACCGGATGTTGTTCGGAGTTTTGGATGAGATCACAGATATGACGAGGAACTCCGGAATGGTCCGGAAGTAAAGATTGATATGTGGATAGTAGTGTTTGATCTCCGAAAAGGTTCCGGAATCCATCGGAAGGGGTTCCGGATGTTTCCCGAAATGTTTGGGCACAAGAACACTTTATCTGGGCCAAAGGGGAAAGCCCACGAGGTTTTTGGAAAGCGCAAAAGGAAGTTTTGCGGAGTCCAGGGGCCAGACGCCAGGGTCCCTGGCGTCTGGGTCCAGACGCCGGGAACCCTGGCGTCTGGCTCAGGAGTCCGAGAAGGACTCTTGCCTTTCGGGTGAAACCGACTTTCTGGAGGCTTTTACTCCAAGTTTCGACCCCAAGGCTCAACATATAAATAGAGGGGTAGGGCTAGTACCCAAGACACATCAAGAAACACCAAGCCGTGTGCCGGTAACCCCATCCCCTCTAGTTTATCCTCCGTCATAGTTTTCGTAGTGCTTAGGCGAAGCTCTGCGGAGATTGTTCTTCACCAACACCGTCACCACGCCGTCATGCTGCCAGAAGTTATCTACTACTTCGCCCCTCTTGCTGGATCGAGAAGGCGTGGACGTCATCGAGCTGAACGTGTGCAGAACTTGAAGGTGTCGTGCTTTCGGTACTTGGATCGGTCGGATCGTGAAGACGTACGACTACATCAACCGCGTTGATATAACGCTTCCGCTTACGGTCTACGAGGGTACGTAGACAACACTCTCCCCTCTCGTTGTTATGCATCACCATGATCTTGCGTGTGCGTAGGAATTTTTTAGAAATTACTACGTTCCCCAACACGTACTCCGCGACCCTGGTTTCTCTGAAGAGGCGTTCGATGCCTTCAACTCAGGGGACGCGTACATCCGAGCTGCTCAAAATGGTCTTGCCAGAGCCACGGACCAGTACGTAAGGTAAGAAGATCTGATAATTGTGTATATCAGTAGCCCCTGAGACTTGAAACAGTTGACACAACTGATTTAAGGATCATTATGTGCGTAGGTTCTTACGGAGAAGAATACCTAGTTGTCTCAAGAGCTGGAGTGCAAAGCCCAGCTACGGGCCGCAGTTGCCGCAATGAAGGAGTCCGAGAAGGCCCCATCTGGTAACACTTGTTTGTATCAAAAAGAATGACATGTACCAGTGAGTATGCGGCATGCATGCAAATCAAACAATAGATTCTGCAGATGATCCCGGAGTGAATCCGGAGGTCATGCGAGGTGATGAGCAACATGCTCAACAACAGCTAAAGGGTGGCGAGCGCGTGCTTACACAGGTTAGGCGGGAGAAAAGTGATCTCCAAGATGCCAATACCCGACTGGGCGTTGAACCGAAAGATGTTCGGGCCCAGCTTGCGGACTCCGTAAAGGAGAATAAGAGGATTTGACGCGGCATTTTTAGTAAGTGCTTGAACGAACTTTTATAGAGGTCGGCGAAGAAACCGGCTAACAGAGTTATATCTGTAGGTATGCTGACGGGTCGTCCCGCAGAGGAGATGCCCGGGTCTGCGGGTGATCTTCTGCGAGAGCTCTCACAACTGCACGAACAAGTTCGGCAGGTGATGCAGGGCATTGCCCAGGCCTTGTGGCCATCCGCCTCCCTGGCAGGAAGCACGGGGGAGCTTGTAGAGATGCTCAAGGGAGCGTGGCGGCGCTTCCGATTATGGAAGATATCTGCCAGCCGACAAGGTGCAAGGGAAGCCTGGGCCATGGTGAAGACTCGATATACCAAGGCTGACCCGAACCATATGGTCGAAGTCGGACCTGTGGGGTCTGACGGGAAAGAGATCCATGTCAATTTGGTGTATGACTAGGTGAAATTAGCCGCAAAGTATTCCCAACAGGATTGTAGGCTAGACAACCTGTTGGATGGTATAGAAGAAGAATTTAGTCAGTCTAAGTGACTGTGTACTTCAAATGACATATTTTTTCCCTAGCCGGATTATAAATCATTTGTCATGGCGGACATTTTCGCTTCGACCTCCGGACCCGACAGTTCAGAGTGTATCCAAATACCCACTCAGTTATGTAAAAACTGGGGTACGCGTGGAAACCAGGCGTAGGGGTCATAAGTGCTTGAACAGATAAGTACCCAACTAGCTATGTTATATTACATGGATAGTAAGAAACATCTTCCAGGGAGAATAGTTCCGTTAAGGGTTCCTTTCCCTGGGTATGCATGCATTAATGTGCATGTCCAAACTGCGAACAGAGACGCAGGATATAAACATCTGGGGGCATGTATTGCAATAAGTAAAAGTCATCTTTTGTTCACCGACCGAATATTCCCTTAAGAACGCTAGCTTTCGGCTTCACCCAGTCTGAGGTACACATCCGGCTAACCCGTCAGTAAAAATCGCAGAGGTGCTCCCCTTATGCCCTAGCCGAATTAACGGGAACGTAGGGCATAAACACAAGAGCCAGGCAACCCATCTTGGCCAAAACTTAAGTCATATCGATGCATATAATGGCGAAGAAAAGGTACATGTAGAAAAGTAACACGTGTGCAAGGGGCATAAAGCCTGGAGTATAATTATATTAAGCTTCTGTGTAAGAAGCCCCCAGGTATAATGAGCATGCACGGCGCGTCAAGATTGTGTAGTCAAGACACACTTTAAGCTTTTAAGGCCATGAACAAAAGAGAAGAAAGAAAGAAAGACAGATAGCGGATATATATGAAAAAAAGGGTGGAGGTAAGGAGACGAATACAGAGTCCGGCACTAGGTGTAGAATATTCGGAGTCTGGCCGCGTTCCATGGGTTTGGCTCGAGTCGATTGTCCGATGCATCATGCAGACTGTACGCCCCACCGGTGAGAACTTTATCGATGATGAAGGGACCTTCCCATTTGGGCTTGAGCTTGTCCTTTTTCTTCTCTGGTAGGCGTAGAACGAGTTCGCCAACGTTATAAGTTTTGGCCTGTACTTCTTTGCTTTGATACTGTCGAGCCTGTTGCTGATAGAATGCGGAGCGAGCTTTTGCAACGTCACGCTCCTCCTCCAGGGCATCTAAATTGTCCTGCTGATCAAGCTCGGCTTCTTTATCTTCGTACATGCGCACTCGAGGTGAGTCATGAATGATGTCACAGGGCAGTACCGCCTCTGCGCAGTACACCATAAAAAACGGCGTGTATCCGGTAGTGCGATTCGGCGTGGTCGGCAGCCCCCATAGTACGGAGTCGAGCTCCTCAACCCAGTGCGTATCTGATTCCTTCAAGGATCGCACTAGTCTGGGTTTAATGCCGCTCATAATAAGACCATTTGCTCGTTCGACTTGACCGTTTGTTTGGGGGTGATAGACGGAGGCATAATCGAGCTTAATGCCCATGTTGCCGCACCAAGTTTTTACCTCGTCAGCTGTGAAGTTCGAGCCGTTATCGGTGATGATGCTGTGGGGGACGCCGTAACGGTGTACAACCCCGGATATGAAGTCTATCACTGGTCCGGACTCGGCCATTTTAACTGGTTTGGCTTCTATCCATTTGGTGAATTTATCCACCATGACCAATAGGTTTTTTTTCTTATGGCTTTCCCCTTTAAGGGGTCCAACCATATCAAGTCCCCCAGACCACAAAGGGCCAAGTAATGGGGATTGTTCGGAGAGCAGTACGTGGCAGATGGCTTTGGTTTGCAAAAAAACTGGCAACCGACGCATCGTTGGACGAGGTCCTGTGCGTCTGCTCAGGCCGTCGGCTAGTAAAAACATGTACGGAAAGCCTTGCTTACAAGGTCCCGAGCTGCGGCATGGTGGCCGCCGAGTCCAGCATGAATTTCTGCCAAAAGTTGCCATCCTTCCTCTTCGGAGATGCACCTTTGAAGTACTCCGGTAGCGCTTTTCTTATAAAGCTCTCCCTCGTGGACCTTGTAGGATTTAGACCGCCGCACAATGCAACGTGCCTCGTTTGGGTCCTCAGGGAGTTCTTGCCTAGTTAGGTAGGCCAAGAAGGGTTCTGTCCACGGGGCTATGACAGCCATAATCACGTGGGCCGAAGGTGTTATTTCGGTGGCAGAGCCGCCGATTACGTCAGAGTTTTCGGGATCGGGCGTTGTGGCCGGGTCCGGACTGTTGTTGCCGGTCTCCCCTTCCCACACCATGGATGGCTTAAACAGCCTTTCCAAGAAGATATTGGGTGGGACAGGGTCGCGCTTAGCGCCGATGCAGGCGAGGATATCCGCCGCTTGATTGTTTTCTCGGACCACATGGTGGAACTCGAGCCCCTCGAACCGAGCTGACATTTTGAGGACGGCGTTGCGGTAAGCCGCCATTTTTGGGTCCTTGGCTTCAAAGTCTCCATTTATTTGAGATATTGCGAGGTTCGAATCCCCATGCACCTCTAGGCGTTGAATGCCCATGGAGACTGCCATCCGGAGACCACGCAACAGGGCCTCATATTCTGCTGCATTGTTGGAGTCTGTGTATAATATTTGGAGTACGTATTGGACTGTATCTCCGGTGGGGGAGGTCAGGACGACGCCTGCCCCCAGACCAGCCAGCATCTTAGAGCCGTCAAAGTGCATGATCCAATTGGAGTACGCGCCGTACTCTTTAGGGAGTTCGGCTTCTGTCCATTCAGCGACGAAATCAGCCAGTACTTGCGACTTAATGCCTCGCCGTGGTTTGTATGTTATGTCGAACAGGAGGAGCTCAATAGCCCATTTAGCAATCCGGCCCGTGGCATCGCGGTTATTTATTATGTCGTTGAGTGGTACTTCAGAAGCCACCGTAATTGAACACTCTTGAAAGTAGTGTCGTAGTTTCCGGGATGCCATGAAGACCGCGTATGCTATCTTTTGATAATGTGGGTGATTTGCATGGAGTGAGGACAGTGGATACGTAGTATACCGGCTTTTGAAGCGGGAACTTATGTCCGTCCGTCTCTCGTTCGACGATGAGCACTGCGCTTACAACTTGGTGTGTTGCCGCTACATATAACAGCGTTGGTTCGCCGATATTTGGCGCGGCCAAGATTGGGTTGCTGGCCAAGACGGCTTTTATTTCTTCCAATCCGGCCATGGCCGCATCCGTCCATTTGAAGTGTTCGGTGCGTCGAAGAAGGCGATAAAGAGGTAGTGCCTTTTCTCCCAATCGGGAGATAAAGCGGCTTAAGGCAGCCACACATCCAGTTAGTTTCTGGATTTGCTTAAGGTCTGTTGGGATAGCCAACTGTGACAGAGCTCGGATTTTAGCCGGATTTGCTTCAATTCCTCTATTGGAAATGATGAGCCCAAGAGCTTTCCGGCGGGCACGCCGAAAACACATTTTTCCGGATTGACCTTGATGTCATATGTTCGGAGATTGTCGAACGTCAGCCTCAAGTCGTCTATTAAGGATTCGACGTGTCTGGTTTTAATGACCACATCGTCTACGTATGCCTCCACTGTTTTGCCGATTTGTGTTTCCAGACATGTCTGAATCATGCGTTGATAGGTTGCACCAGCGTTTTTGAGCCCGAAAGGCATGGTGTTAAAACAGAAGGGGCCTTGTTAAGGTCCTTGAAATCGACACATAGGCGCCAGATTTGTCCTTCTTTGGTACCATTACCAGGTTTGCTAGCCAGTCCGGATGTTTTATTTCTCTAATGAATCCGGCCTCGAGTAACTTGGCTAGCTCCTCTCCCATGGCTTGTCGCTTAGGCTCTAAGAAACGCCGAAGAGTTTGCTTGACCGGCTTGTATCCCTTTAGAATGTTTAGGCTATGCTCAGCCAGCCTCCGTGGGATTCCTGGCATGTCTGAAGGATGCCAGGCCAAGATGTCCCAATTCTCGTGCAAGAACTCCCGCAGTGCGGCGTCTGTTGTGGGGTTCAGCTGTGCCCCGATGGATGCTGTTTTTGTAGGGTCCGTTGGGTGGACCTGGAATTTGACAATTTTGTCCGCTGGTTTAAAAGAGGTGGACTTGGGTCTTTTGTCGAGTATCACGTTATCCCTGTCCACTGTGGAGCGCAGCGCAGTTAGTTCTTCGGCCACGAGGGCTTCGGATAACACCTCGAGGGCCAGTGCGGCGGTTTTATTTTCGGCGCGGAGTGCTATGTCCGGATCACTAGCTAGACTCATTATTCCATTGGGCCCGGGCATCTTGAGCTTCATGTACCCGTAATGGGGTATAGCTTGGAAGATCGTGAATGCCTCCCGCCCTAAAAGGGCGTGGTATCCGCTACTGAACGGGGCCACTTGGAATGTGATTTCTTCGGTCCTATAATTCTCGGGCGTGCCGAATACCACATCTAGTGTGATTTTTCCCGCACATCGTGCCTCCCGACTAGGGATGATTCCTCTGAAGGTCGTGCTGCTCTGCTCAATGCGGATCTTGTCTATTTCCATTTTGCTAAGAGTCTCCTCGTAGATGAGGTTTAATCCCCTGCCACCGTCCATGAGCACTTTAGTAAGCCGGAAGCCGTCCACAATTGGACTAAGGACCAAAGCGGTTGGTGCTCGGACTATTCGGAATTGAGGTTCGTCACTGGCATTGAAGGTTATGGCCGTATCGTTCCATGGATTTATTGCTGCAACGTGGCAGACTTCGGCGAGGCTGCGGAGTGCTCACTTGCGCCTATTATTTGAGGCGAAAGTCTTGAAGACTGTCAATACTGTATTGTTATTTTCCACGGGATGGTGCTCTGTGGTATTGTTGATGAGGAGATCCTCGCCGCTCTTGGCCACCTGCCGGAGTATCCAACATGCTCTAAGGCTGTGTGTTGGCATGGTATCCGGTGTACTGTGAATTTTGCATGGCCCATTGAGCCATCCCTCCAATACAGTTCCGCGCCCTGTAGTGGGCTTTGGTTTCTTTGTAATTAGATCGGGTGACTTACGAGAGTACACCCTTTTAGTTCGGACGGGTGGTTTAGTGAGAGCCGGAGGATCCCAGAATTTTGTTTGGGTTTTCCAGGTGCTTTCCATCGCACAGTACTTCCGTACTATGGCCGCCAAGTCAGCGAAGTGTGCTATGTCATGGTGGCTTATGGCGTTGATGATGCCTTATCCGTGCAATTTTTGCAAAAGAATGAAATTGCGTCTTCCTCGCGACAATCCTTGACCTTGCTCATTACAAGGAGGAATCTGGCCCAATAGTGATGTACTATCTCTTGGGGCTCTTGTCTAATGTGGGAAAGATCACTTATGTCTGGGTGGGTGGGTAGATTTAGGTCCAAACCCTGACCCGATCTGAGACCCAGGGGCAGAGGAGTTTCCGAGCTTGGCAGTTCGGGCTCCGGGATGTTGCCCAATTTTTCTGGCCCGCTGTCCGATTCTAAGTTCGAAGCTTGGGCCATGTCCTCCCGTAGACGGGTATCCGGCTCGGAGAGCTCGGGAATCCGGACATAGTTCGTCCTCAAGATAGAGGAAGAATCGCTGCGTTGCTCCTCCACCACCGCTATCTAATGGGTGACCGGCGAAGAGTTAATCTCCCTTTGGTCGGGTTTAAGCCTGATCCGACCATTGTCCGTAGCGACTCCCAGGGCGGCGATGCGATCCAAGAGCTCGTTCAAGGAAGAAAGCTCCATTGGATCCATCTGCTCGGCGAATCCCGAGCCGACGTGGAGGCTGTTTTTGATGACCCGAGAAGTCATCGTCGGCGCGACGGCCGAACGGGCGGTCATGACGAAGCCGCCTAATCGAAGAGTTTGGCCTACAGCCAGGGCTCCCCCCGAGGTAATGTTGTCCTTGACAACAAGACGAGCCATCAAGCCTTATCGTGACGGCACAGTGGAACTCTCAATGAAAGCACCAATGTCGGTGTCAAAACCGGCGGATCTCGGGTAGGGGGTCCCGAACTGTGCGTCTAAGGCGGATGGTAACAGGAGGCAATGGACACGATGTTTACCCAGGTTCGGGCCCTCTCGATGGAGGTAATACCCTACTTCCTGCTTGATTGATCTTGATGGTATGAGTATTACAAGAGTTGATCTACCACGAGATCGTAGAGGCTAAACCCTAGAAACTAGCCTATCATTATGATTGTTCTTGTCCTACGGACTAAACCCTCCGGTTTATATAGACACCGGAGGGGGCTAGGGTTACACAGAGTCGGTTAAAAAGGAGGAGATCTACATATCCGAATTGCCAAGCTTGCCTTCCACGCAAAGGAGAGTCCCATCCAGACACGGGACGAAGTCTTCAATCTTGTATCTTCATAGTCCAACAGTTCGGACAAAGTATATAGTCCGGCTGTCCGAGTACCCCCTAATCCAGGACTCTCTCAATGACCGAGACTCATCTCCGGTCAATAACCAATAGCGGAACCTGGATGCTCATATTGGTTCCTACATATTCTACGAAGATCTTTATCGGTCAAACCACATAACAACATACATTGTTCCCTTTGTCATCGGTATGTTACTTGCCCGAGATTCGATCGTCGGTATCTCAATACCTAGTTCAATCTCGTCATCGGAAAGTCTCTTTACTCGTTCCGTAATGCATCATCCCGCAACTAACTCATTATTCACATTGCTTGCAAGGCTTATAGTGACGTGCATTACCGAGAGGGCCCAGAGATACCTCTCCGACAATCGGAGTGACAAATCCTAATCTCGATCTATGCCAACTCAACAAACACCATCGGAAACACCTGTAGAGCATCTTTATAATCACCCAGTTACGTTGTGACGTTTGATAGCGCACAAAGCGTTCCTCTGGTATTCGGGAGTTGCATAATCTCATAGTCATAGGAACATGTATAAGTCATGGAGAAAGCAATAGCAACAAACTAAACGATCAAGTGCTAAGCTAACGGAATGGGTCAAGTCAATCACATCATTCTCTAATGATGTGATCTCGTTAATCAAATGACAACTCATGTCTATGGTTAGGAAACTTAAACATCTTTGATTCAACGATCTAGTCAAGTAGAGGCATACTAGTGACACTCTGTTTGTCTATGTATTCACACATGTACTAAGTTTCCGGTTAATACAATTCTAGCATCAATAATAAACATTTATCATGATGTAAGGAAATATAAATAAAAACTTTATTATTGCCTCTAGGGCATGTTTCCTTCACCCACCACATCTCACGTAACCAGGAGGGTTGGTGCGCCCCTTGGGCTGCCTCCCCCTTGCTTGGGGGGCAAGGCACCTAGGGGGCCACCCAAAACCCATCTAGGGTTGTTTTTGTGGCCGCCGCCCCCCAAGGGGAAACCCTAGGGTGCCTCCTCCTCCCCCTTTCCCCTATATATATAGAGGTAGCGAGAGGGCAACCGCACCCCATCCATGCCACGGTGCTGCCCTCCCTCTCCCTCGTAGTCCTATTCCCCTCTGTAGTGCTTAGCGAAGCTCTGCCGAGATTCCACCGCCACCGCGCCGTCGTGCTGCCGGAGGACTCGAGCTACTACTTCACCATCGCTCGCTGGATCGAGGAGGTGAAGGCATCATCAAGCCATACGTGTGTTGAATGCGGAGGTGCCATCCGTTCGGCACTTGGATCGGGAGTTCGCGAGACGGATCGTGATTGGTGAAGACGATGTGGCGGCGACGGTGGCGCATGGTCGCGCCCAACGATGACGCTCCTTTAGTGGCGGCTCCCCGGTTCTCCTCCAAGGTTGACACAATTGAGGTGGAGGCTTGGCACACAGCCCCCAATTGCTTCGTTATGTGGACGACGCATGTACGTGGAGAGATGGGACTGATGATGGATTGATGGTGACGGTCAGGGTTGAAGATGTATATCTAAGAGCTCTCCCAAAGCCTCCTCCATTGATGTAGCATCTCTCCTTTGGTCCATGGTCTCTAGATGTTGAATTGTTATCCAAATTCATATAAATATAAAGGCTAACTTCTAACGGAGCAGAGTGGAGGCCCGTCATCGTATGGATCAGTATCGATCTACCGGAGTGGAGGCCCGTCGCCATATGGATCAATATCCTTTGTAAGCCGCCTCACGGGATAGGATCATCATTTTAAATCCCCGACATTTGTAACCTCTTCTGATATAGTGAAGTTTCACTAGTTGACGCCCGTGGTTTTTCCCCTTCTCATTGGACGGGTTTTCCACGTTAAAATCCTTGTGTCCCCTGTGTTGATTTGATCCTCTTCGTTTTCTTGCTTGTCATATTGCTAACACTAGGTGAGCCCAATTCTTTCCTAAAACATCCCTTGATGGCCAAGGAAGTCGTAGGAACAAATGGGTACGAAATCCACGAAGAATTCCGTCCGAAAAGACAATTTGAAGGTTTTAGGGCCTGGTATGAGTAGTGGTAAGAGTCACCTCGCTCATACCTTGCATCTTCGAGCGCTCTGTCCTAGCTCCTTGGTAAAACAGCCGCCATTTCTTCATACGAACTCAGATTTTTTTACGTTCTTGGCCACGTTGGAATCATATGAATGACAGAATGCACCAGTGGTATTCGTTCTTCATTTTGAGAAATTAAAAAAAATGTCATTTTTGATCTTCCACAATGCCAAGGTCTGGTTCCTGGATGTTATCTATTTGTGGATGATACATTGCTTTTCTTTCGTGCGAGTTCTGAACAAGCGACAATTGTCAAGGGGGTGTTGAACACATATGCGGAGGCTACGGGACAACTCATTAACCCGGCGAAGTGTTCCATCTTGTTTGCAGACAATTGCCAAGTGACGACCTCAAATGAAGTTAAAAATATATTGGGAGTTGCTCAGGAAGTATTTGAACCAAAATACCTGGGTCTTCCGGTCCCAGAGGGGAGAATGAACAAAGGTAAATTAGAACCACTTCAAGCCAAGTTGAGCAAGAGGCTAGTGGATTGGAGCGAGAGGTATATGTCCATGGCAAGTAAAGAAGTTCTTATTAAGGCGGTTGCACAAGCAATACCTACATATGTTATGAGTGTTTTTAAATTGCCCATGTCAGTTTGTGATGACTTGACCCGCATGATAAGGCAATACTGGTGGGGTGTGGAGAATGGGAAGAGGAAAATGGCATGGCTTGCTTGGGATAAAATGATACTACCCAAAGCTATGGGTGGAATGGGATTCAGGGACATGAGAGCTTTTAACCAAGCTCTCCTAGCCAAGCAGGCATGAAGATTAATTGAACACCTTGAAAGTTTAGTCGCGAGACTGTTGTGTGCCAAATATTACCCCACTAGTAGAAAAGAGGGCTTTGGTTCAGGCCGGGTCAGCCCATTACTCCCGGTTCAGTCCAGAACCGGGACCCATGGGGGCACTGGTCCCGGTTCGTGAGGCCAGGGGCCTGCCGGGCCTCGTGGGGGCATTGGTCCCGGTTCGTCTGGCCCCTTTGGTCCCGGTTGGTGGGACAAACCGGGACCAATGGGCCTCGCTCCTGGCCCACCACCATTGGTCCCGATTGGTGGCTTGAACCGGGACCACAGGCTGCCCTTTAGTCCCGGTTCATACCACGAACCGGGACCAATGAGGTGCCTATATATACCCTTCGCCCGCGAGCAGAGCACTCCAGTGCTCTATTTTTCTCTGGCCGGCCAGGGGAGGGCTTTGTGGTGCTCTACCTCACCTCCTATGCACATGAGGTGTTCGATGAAATGCCCGAGCCACACTAGTTAAGCTTTCTCGTCTCGAAGCTCGACCTCAAAGCTCCATTTTCCTCGAGATTTTTCTAGGTTTGGCGGCCCGTCACGTCCCATTCCCGTCTTCACCGCCGTCGATCGCCCGCGCCGATCTCGTCGCCGGCACCACCATGGTGAGCCTCTTGTTCTTATCTTCTTTCTGAAAGAAAAAAATTCTTACTTTAGATAGATACTTGTCTAATTTTCTTACTATTTTATTGCTTGTTATTATATAGTGCGATGGTTTTGGTATCCGCCCCCGTCGGCCCTCGTCCTGTCTATGATTCAGATGTGGTATATATTATCTTTATAACTATTGGTTCATTTATTGTTTATGAAAATTATGCCGACCAACGTGAGATAGATTCTATTTATCTAGGAGGTATGTGAACCGGAAATTCCAACCGACCCTATTGTCGAGAGGTTAAATTTAGTTGAAGAAGAAAGCAATTTCTTGAAGGAAAAAATAAAAAAAATTGAGGAGGAGAAGATGATATTGGAGTTGCATGTTGCGGATGTCGTCGATGATCACAAGATCAAGATGGATGCAATGCACTTGAAGATTAGAAAGATTAGAAAATATGCCATTCATACCGAGGCTTGGTATCATTATGCCGTTGGATCAATTGTTACCTTGGTTGCGCTTATGATCGCATTTGTTTTTGCATTGAAATGTTTTACATAGTTTCAATGTATGGTTTAATTAATTAGATGCTCTGGAGAGCTATATGTTGTTAGATGAGAACTATGTATGTACTTTGGTTTTAATGTGATGATGAACTTCTATTAATTTGGTCACTTAATTATCTATTCATGATGTTCTGTAATGGTTTTTGACACACTTAATTATATATAATGCACGCAGATGAACCGGCAATGGATGTACGGTGACAGACACACCTCCGAGTATATTAAGGGCGTGCATGATTTTCTTGAAGTGGCTGAGGCAAACAAGCAGAATGGTTTTATGTGTTGTCCATGCCCTAAATGTGGGAATACGAAGTCTTACTCTGACCGGAAAATCCTTCACACCCACCTACTTTACAAGGGTTTCATGCCACACTATAATGTTTGGACGAGGCACGGAGAAATAGGGGTTATGACGATGGAAGACGGCGAAGAAGAAGAGGACGATGACAACTATGTGCCCCCTGAATACGGTGATGCTACAACGGGGGAAGCTGCTGAAGATCAAGAGGAACCAGACGATGTGCCCAATGATGCTGCAACGGGGGAAGCTGCTGAAGATCAAGAGGAACCAGTGATGATCTCCGCCGGGTCATTGTCGATGCAAGGACGCAATGCGAAAGTCAAAAGGAGAAGCTGAAGTTCGATCGCATGTTAGAGGATCACAAAAAAGGGTTGTACCCCAATTGCGAAGATGGCAACACAAAGCTCGGTACCGTACTGGAATTGCTGCAGTGGAAGGCAGAGAATGCTGTGCCTGACAAAGGATTTGAGAAGCTATTGAAAATATTGAAGAAGAAGCTTCCAAAGGATAACGAATTGCCCGACAGTACATACGCAGCAAAGAAGGTCGTATGCCCTCTAGGATTGGAGGTGCAGAAGATACATGCATGCCCTAATGACTGCATCCTCTACCTCGGTGCGTACAAGGATCTGAACGCATGCCCGGTATGCGGTGCATTGCGGTATAAGATCAGACGAGATGACCCTGGTGATGTTGACGGCGAGCCCCCCAGGAAGAGGGTTCCTGCGAAGGTGATGTGGTATGCTCCTATAATACCACGGTTGAAACGTCTGTTCAGAAATGAAGAGCATGCCAAGTTGATGCGATGGCACAGTGAGGACTGTAAGAAAGATGGGAAGTTGAGAGCACCTGCTGACGGGTCGCAGTGGAGAAAAATCGAGAGAAAGTACTGGGCTGAGTTTGCAGGTGACCCAAGGAACGTATGGTTTGGTTTAAGCGCGGATGGCATAAATCCTTTCAGGGAGCATAGTAGCAATCACAGCACCTAGCCCGTGACTCTATGTATGTATAACCTTCCTCCTTGGATGTGCATGAAGCAAAAGTTCATTATGATGCCAGTTCTCATCCAAGGCCCTAAGCAACCCGGCAACGACATTGATGTGTACCTAAGGCCATTAGTTGAAGAACTTTTACAACTGTGGAATGGAAACGGTGTACGTACGTGGGATGAGCACAAACAGGAGGAATTTAACCTGCACGAGTTGTTGTTTGTAGCCATCAACGATTGGCCCGCTCTCAGTAACCTTTCAGGACAGACAAACAAGGAATACCACGCATGCACGCACTGTTTAGATGACACTAGAAGTATATACCTGGACAAATGCAGGAAGAATGTGTACCTGGGCCATCGTCGATTTCTTCCGACCAACCATCAATGTCGAAAGAAAGGCAAGCATTTCAAAGGCGAGGCAGATCACCGGAAGAAGCCCGCCATGCGTACTGGTGATCACGTACTTGCTATGGTCAATGATTTACACGTAATCTTTGGAAAGGGTCCCGGCGGACTAGCTGTTCCGAATGACGCTGAGGGACACGCACCCATGTGGAAGAAGAAATCTATATTTTGGGACCTACCCTACTGGAAAGACCTAGAGGTCCGCTCTTCAATCGACGTGATGCACGTGACGAAGAACCTTTGCGTGAACCTGCTAGGCTTCTTGGGCGTGTATGGGAAGACAAAAGATACACCTGAGGCACGGGAGGACCTGCAACCTTTGCACGAAAAAGACGGCATGCCTCCGAAGAAGTATGAAGGTCCTGCCAGCTACGCTCTTACGAAAGAAGAGAAAGAAATCTTCTTTGAATGCCTGCTCAGTATGAAGGTCCCGACTGGCTTCTCGTCGAATATAAAGGGAATAATAAATATGCTAGAGAAAAAGTTCCAGAACCTAAAGTCTCATGACTGCCATGTGATTATGACGCAACTGCTTCCGGTTGCATTGAGGGGGCTTCTACCGGAAAACGTCCGATTAGCCATTGTGAAGCTATGTGCATTCCTCAATGCAATCTCTCAGAAGGTGATCGATCCAGAAATCATACCAAGGCTAAGGAGTGATGTGGCGCAATGTCTTGTCAGTTTCGAGCTGGTGTTCCCACCATCCTTCTTCAATATCATGACGCACGTCCTAGTTCATCTAGTCGACGAGATTGGCATTCTGGGGTCCGTATTTCTACACAATATGTTCCCCTTTGAGAGGTTCATGGGAGTCCTAAAGAAATATGTCCGTAACCGCGCTAGGCCAGAAGGAAGCATCTCCATGGGCCATCAAACAGAGGATGTCATTGGGTTTTGTGTTGACTTCATTCTTGGCCTTAAGAAGATAGGTCTCCCTAAATCACGGTATGAGGGGAGACTGACTGGAAAAGGCACGCTAGGAGCGGACTCAATAATATGCAGGGACGGGCATTCTTGGTCTCAAGCATACTACACAGTTCTACAGAACTCTACCTTGGTGACCCCGTATGTCGATGAACACAAGAACAGTCTGCGCTCCAAACACCCGGAGGAGTGCGACGACTGGATTACATGTGAACACATCAGGACTTTCAGCAGTTGGTTGTAAACACGTCTCAGAGGTGACAACACTGTTTGTGATGAGCTGTACTCATTGTCCAGGGGACCATCTTTGACTGTATTGACTTACAAAGGATACGAGATAAATGGGAATACATTTTACACGATCGCCCAAGATCAAAAGAGCACCAACCAAAACAGCGGTGTCCGCTTTGATGCAGCAACCGAGAGGGGAAAGGACACATATTATGTTTACATAGTGGACATATGGGAACTTGACTACGGACATGATTTTAAGGTCCCTTTGTTTAAGTGCAAATGGATCAATCAGTCAGGAGGCGGGGTACAGGTAGACCCACAGTACGGAATGACAACAGTGGATCTGAAAAATCTTGGGTACACTGACGAACCGTTCGTCCTAGCCAATGATGTGGCACAGGTTATCTATGTGAAGGACATGTCTACCAAACCGAGAAAAAGAAAAGATAAGGAAGCGAATACATCATACGATGAGCCAAAGCGCCACATAGTTCTTTCAGGAAAAAGGGACATCGTGGGAGTGGAGGGCAAGACAGACATGTCTGAAGATTATGAAAAGTTTCATGAAATTCCTCCCTTCAAAGTCAAGGTTGGCCCAAGCATCCTAATAAACGATGAAGATTATCCATGGTTACGGCGCAATAAGCAAATGACACAAGCGAAGAAAAAGTGAAGACTTTCTCCCGCAACTATTATGATGATACCATGCCAACTTTGTAACAGACGAGTATGATACCATTGTCCATTTTATACACGAAGTGCATCCAGTTTTTGCCGTAACCCTCTCAACTTTCTTGCACATGCTATGTGGATGAAATGATGATACCATGCCAACTTTCAACCTTTTCAGAGTTCATTTGAAATGCTTTTCAATTTCAGGGTCTTATAGCTCAAAATAATCAATAAATGCATGAAAAATAACAAATGAAGTCAGAAAGGGTTGAAAATTGATGATGTGGCTTTGAATGGTGCATTTTGAACACACAAAAAGTCAGGAGTTCAAATAAGTTTTAAAAAATGAAATCCCTTTGTAACAGACGAGTTTCCGTATGAAATCCTGATACTTCGAAAGAGATTGTCTGTTTTGTACACGAAGTGCATCCAGTTTTTGCCTCAACCCTCTCAACTTTCTTGCACATGCTATGTGGATGAAATGATGATACCATGCCAACTTTCAACCTTTTCAAAGTTCATTTGAAATGCTTTTCAATTTTAGGGTCTTATAGCTCAAAATAATCAGTAAAGCATGAATAATGGTGCATGAAAAACAACAAATAAAATAAATAAGTAATTAGAAACAAAATAATATAAACTTTAATAAAATATATAAGTAGAAACAAAATAAAATAAACTTTAATAACATAAATAAAATTTATGAAACTAAAATTGTCAAAGTATTTTCTGTTCAAAACATTATAAGCAACCTCTAGTATTATTGAAACTAAAATTATAAAAAATTGATGCAACTAAAATTATCGAAGTATTTTCTGTTCAAAATCATTGAAAGCAAAAAGAATTTTCATAAAGAACTTTTTTTGTTAGAAACTTTAATAGCAAAAAGAATTATCATAAAGTAAAATAAATAAGTAATTAGAAACAAAATAAAATAAGATAAATAAGTTTTTTTGTTGTAAGTAGAAACAAAAAAAGCAAAAAAGAAAAAAAAACAGGCAAAAAATAAAAAATATGCCACCTACTGGGCCACCACGGCCTGAATACGACTAGAAACCCATCGATGGGCCAGGATTCAGGCCCGCAGAAGGCCCAGTAGGCCCATCAGGCATAGCAGTGACAATTAGGCCCGAAAGCCTGCAGTGGAGAGGAGCTCGAGAGGGGAGCGGCAGTGGGGCTTATAAACCACTGCGCGCCCCTCTCAACTAGCGAGGTGGGACTAAACATTCGACGCGGGCGCAGCACCACAAGGCCTTTGGTCCCGGTTGGTGGCACCAACCGATACTAAAGGGGTGCATTGGTACCGGTTCGTGGCACTAACCGGTACCAATGCCCCCCATTTAGTCCCAGTTGGTGCCACCAACCGGGACCAAAGCCGCTGAAAAGAGGCCTTTGGTCCCGGTTGGTGACACCAACCGGGACTAAAGGTGGCATTGGTACCGGTTTGTGCCACCAACCGGGACTAAAGGTGGCATTGGTACCGGTTTGTGCCACCAACCGGTACCAATGGGTTTGCTATATAAGCCAGCACTTGTGAAAATTTCGTCAGTTCTTCGATCCCTCCGACGACGCCGCCAGGCTGCCCGAGCTCGCCGTGCCTCTGCCGCGCCCCCGACCACGCCGCCGTCGGCCCTGCCCCCCGACCACGCCGCGCGCCCTCGCCGTGCCTCTGCCGCGCCCCCGACCCGCCCCGCCGTCGCCGTCGCCGTCGCCCGCGCCCGTCATCGCCGTCGCCGTCGCCCGCGCCCTCGCTGTCGCCGCGCCCTCGCCCGACGTCGTCGCCGCGCGCCGTCCCTGCCCCGACGCGCGCCGCTCCTGCCCTGACGCCGTCTCCGCGCCACTCCCCTGCTTGCCCCGACACCGCCCGCCGCGCGCTCCTCCCTCTGTGAGCACCGCGCCTCTGCCGGCCCCGCCGCCGTGCTATTTTTTTACATGTTTTTAGATTTTCATATATGTATGTATGTATTTTTTAGATATATGTATTTTTTTATGTATGTTCATATATGTATGTATGTATTTTTTACATGTTTTTTGTATGTATGTATGTATTTTTTTCAATTGTAATGATGTTTTAAAAATACATATATGCAAAATTTAGATTTTTAGAAAAGTTTTATCTATATATGTTCTCTGATTTAGTACATTTTAGGTTAGTTTCATTTTTAGAAAAGTGTTATATATTTAGGAAGAAGGAATAGAAGGAAGAAGAAAAAGTTTTATATATGCAAAAGTTACATTTTTAGAAGAGTTTTATATATCTAGCTAGGAAAGGAAGAAGAAGAAGAAGAAGAATGAGAGGAAAAAGGAAAATAAGAAGAAGAAGAAGAAAGGAGAAGAAGAGGAGAGGAAGAAGATGAGAAATAAATAAGAAGAAGAAAAAAGAAGAAAAAGAAGAGGAGAAGAAGAAAGGAATAGAGGAGAAGAAGAGAAAATAGAATTCTATTTTCTCTTCTTCTCCTCTATTCCTTTCTTCTTCTCCTCTTCTTTTTCTTCTTTTTTTCTTCAATCTTCTCCTCTATTAATATCTTCTTCTGCTCTTTTTATTTCTTCTTCGTCTTCTTATTTTTTTATCGGATATGTCGTTGTCGATATACCCCGTGTCCCGATAACTTCAACACGAGGGGGGGGGTCGACCTACCCCCTCCCCGATAACATTATTTTCCCATGTATGTATGTCGTCGTTGTCGATATAACCCCCTCCCGGATAACTTCGACCGTGATAACTTATACCACGGGAGCACCCCCGGCCCTCTCACTCGACCAAAACTCTCGAGGACACCCAAACCCTAGAAAAAAACGATGTCGGTCTCCTACCCCCTCCCGCCGCGCCCCTACCCTTGAAGCGTTGCCGAGGCCACCCCAAACCCGGAATAAGCTAGGTCTACGTTTGCACTAATATATCCACCTGCTGTCATGTTTGTGTAATAATTGCCATGTTGTAATATTTGCAGAAACAATGGAGCACGGACGAGACGAGGAAGCAGAAGAGGTGTTGGGGGACATAATCTTAGCCGGAGGTGATGTCTTGTCGTATCTTAACGACAATGATGGTCTGGAAGAACAGGGTAAAGAAGCAGGCTACGGTGATCGAAGAGTGGAGGAGGAAAGACATGATTATGATGGCTCCGGTGACCCAATGCTGGTGCAAGAAGGAGCCCGTGGTGACGGCTCCGGTGACCGAACATAGTCCGGCCAGGTAAATATATTAGTTAAGCCTGTGCTGACTAGCTAATTGATGCATTCATTGTTTTGGTATGTACACATATTAATTAACTCTCGTCTTTCTTCTTTTTTCTAGCCCTCCGGATCGAGCACAACTTCGGTAAAGAGACGAGGCCCGAAGAGAAAGTTGCGCTCGGATTAAAGGTTTGAGATCACAGCAATCGCGCGCGACGGCCAACCGATTGAACCCATCCGGACAAAGGAAGCATTTGCTGCTCAGTGCGGGGTTCTTGTTAGGGACAAGATCCCGATCAGCATCCACCAATGGTATAAGCCTAAGAAGGAAGACCCTGAGGTGTCTTATGTCAATTATATGCAGAAAGATGATCTTTGGACTGAGCTGAAGGCAAATTTCACCCTACCGCCAGAGGAGGATCCGGAGAAGCCAGTTAAAGAGCAATTAATCAAGTCTCATGCTCTTAAGAAGATGGCAGACCTATTCAGGAGGTGGAAGAATGAGCTGAAAACGTTTGTCGACAAAGAACAGACACCAGAATTCATCGGCAAATATGAGAAGATCAGAGATCACTGGCCCGCATTTGTGGCCCACAAGACATCGGAAAAGAGTAAGAAGTTGTTAGCGACAAACAAGAAAAATGTTGCGAAGAAGAAGCTTCACCATCGCACGGGGTCAGGTGGCTACCTCAAAGCCCGGCCTAAGTGGGCCAAGGCTGAGAATGATCTGCTTGATAAAGGGATCGAACCAGAGACAATGAACTGGCCAGACCGTTGCCGGACTTGGTTCTTCGGGGCTGGCGGAACCTTGGACCCTGTATCAGGGAAGTGCGTTTGGACGGACGAGCTTTTGAGAATACCAGTCAAGAGGCTTCAGCACTATATCGATGCAGCGCGGCAAGGGACGTTCGTTCCAGACAGAGAGAATGACGAGCTCACAATGGCCCTCGGGAATCCTGAGCACCCTGGACGGACACGAGGCACGCCAGGCTCCGTTCCGTGGAAGGCTGGTTTTCCGGACGCAGACGGTTACAAATGCCAGGAGAGGAGGAAAAAAGTGGAGCAGACCCAAATTCAGAAGCTGCACGAAAGGGTTCAAGCGCTAGAGGAACGAGACGTAGCTCGCAGCAAGCAACCTGCCGAAACTACCCCCGAAGCTACCCCGCCATCTCAGCGGAGAAGCAGCATGGCTTCCACCGAGCTGCTTCAGTCGGAGCATGTCTTGACGGCTCCTGCTAGCTACCCCGTGGATGCTATCACGGATTCTCAACATTGCCACCTTATGCCGAAATGGCAGAACTTCAAAGTCAAGGCGGCTGTCGGCTCTGTTCGACCTCCTGAACCCGGCGCAACTTTTCACTGTCGTCCGATTCCAGAAGGATATGCTAGGGTGACGGTGGACGAAATAACGGAGGGATTTGAGGACATTCAGCTTGACCACCCTACCGGTGAAGGGGAGACTCGGCTGGGTTCTGCTCTGAAGACTCCATGCCTATGGCGGAAGGAGCTCATCAACCTTCCGAACTGGACGCCTCCGCCTCCTCCTCCTCCTCCTCCGGCGAGTAAGGGCACTCCGCCTCCTCCTCCGGCGAGTGATCAGGGCACTCAGCCTCCTTCTCCGGCGCGTGGCGGCACTCCGCCTCCTCCTCCGCCTCCTCCTCCGGTGAGTGATCAGGGCACTCAGCCTCCTTCTCCAGCGCGTGGCGGCACTCCGCCTCCTTCTCCGCCTGCGCCGGCGCGTCCGAGCAGCCAGCCTCCTCCTTCTCCGGCTCGTCAGCAAGGGCGGAAGAGACCCGCCGCCGCTCCAGCTGCTCCGGCGCGTCGTAGTCCTTCTCCTCCGCCTCGTAAGCAAGGAAAGAAGACAGCCGCAGCCGCTTCGTCTGCTCTGCCGGCGTCTAGCAGTACTGCCAGAGGCGAGAGGCAATACAGATTCGGTCCTTCTCTGAAGAGTCCAGAGAAGTTACCATACGAGAGGACCGAGGAGGAAACTACGAAGATCGTGCGAGCCGAACTGACGAACTTCTTTGAAGGGGTGAAAGCAAAGAAACATCAACCTCCGGAGGAGAAGGTAGATCCGGTGAAAGCGAAGCGCACTCTGGCTGCCCTGACAAAACCACCAAAGTCTCCGCCGAAAGGCAACTATGAGCGCATTATTGCAAAGACATTTGTCGAAGAGGAGCGGTCGGGAAGTACTGTCAGTGATCAAAGGTTAAAAGAACGACGAGCTGGGAAAAAATTGCCCAGCTCGACGAACAAGCAAACCAATCGTGCCCCCCGCTCAAGGTGTCTAGCGACATCGTCACTAATGATCCGAGGATGGTGCCCGGTTATAGCAATCTTGGAGATTACCTGCCCGACGATGTACATTATGATTGCTTGGACGTGGACGAACACAAATACCATTACAGGAAGCCTCTCGTCAAAGATGAAAGATCTCTAACAACGATGATGCGAAGATTACATGATTGGTACATGAAAACCTGCAGAGAGTCTGGGGGAGGAATACTTTGACGCTGAGAGTTAAAGAGGAGCATGACCTCGTTGGAATTGAAATGTTGAATGTTCCATTTGAGGAGTTCTTCCAGTTTCTCAATCAAAAGGCCCTCGATAAATCAACGATCACTTGCTACTGTCTGTAAGTAGTACTACTTCTGTCATTAAGTCTCTCTATATAGGTCAGCTCTTTCATTGCATGTATTTATAATTATCCTCACTATATTATGCAGATTGAAGATCGCCGAATTGAAGAAAAGACAAATCGGTGATATTGGATCCATTAACACAAATCTCATAGATGCAACTGAGGTTAAATATCATGCCGAAAATACCGAGGCCAACTTGCTACGATCGTTGGTAATAAATGAAAACAAAGATATAATACGCTTTCCTTACAACTTCAAGTGAGTGTTACTGTCTTGTGCATATTCGGTTTCCCTTATTAGTCCAGGTTATAGTAATGTAATTGATGACTTATATGCATGCGTGCGCAGCTTCCACTATATTCTCCTAGAGATTAAGCTTGAGAAGGGACTAGTAACCGTCTTAGACTCGAGACGAAAAGATCCCCAGGACTATGCGGACATGACTCAAATGCTCGAGAAGTAAGTTAAATCGATCATTATCCACCATATCAGCAACTTTGTTCATTTCCTGATATCAAGTAATTGTTTTCTTTGTCTGGCAGGGTTTGGAGAAAAGTCACCAAAAAAGCTCCGGGACTGCCGAAGAAGCTGCAATTTAGACACCCGAAAGTAAGTATTATAGTAGCATGTTCTGCGCATCTCCTAGTGATTCAAGCGCTAGTTTCATCAATACCATTTAGCATGCTTGCTTATCAGTTTGATTGACCTCTATTTCTTGTAAAGTGGTTGTGGCAGGAACAAGGGAATGATTTCTGTGGATACTACGCTTGCGAGTCCATCCGCTACACGACCTGTGAGCGGGGCTACTCTGACGAACAATATGAAGTGCGTAAGAAATAATATTCACAATTTTATTTTATTACCATCATTTGTGTTGAGTTTCATTTATTCATATATATATATATATATATATGTGTGTGTGTGTGTGTGTATATATATATATATGTATGTATTGACCCCTTCTTCAAATTAGATCTTTCGGATGCGGGATGAACTCCTACCACCAGATCGTATGCGAGCAATTCAAGAGGAATTGGCGGCATTCTTCCTTGACCACGTGATCGCTGAAAACGGAGAATACTATGTGGACCCTGTGTACATATATAATTAGGAGATTATATTGTAAGAGATAATTATTGTATATATGTAGCCGGTAGTGTCGGATAGATATACGAGAACTTGTTGTTCGACCAATCTCCCGGAGAAGGAGAGGTGGTCGATATCACTTCTCTCTGTATGCATATATATGTTCGTGACGATCTTCTGTTTCCTTCATTTGCTTACTAGCTAGCGTGTCTAGTCCTCTCTATACGTATATAGTACGTAGCGTCGACCAAGCACGGAGATAAGAGAGGACACTTCTCTCTATTAATTAGCTAGCTAACACAATATATGAAACACCTAAATTAACCCCCCAAAACCCCCACCCCCCCCCCCTTCAAAAACAAAAACCCCAGCCCCTGAAATGCTGACGCGTGGATGCCTATTGGTCCCGGTTAGTGCCACCAACCGGGACCAAAGGCCCTCCTGCCTGGGCTCGCCGCACCGGCCACGTGGAGGCCCATCTGTCCCGGTTCGTGTAAGAACCGGGACTAAAGGGCTAGGGCATTAGTAACGACCCTTTAGTCCCGGTTCAACAACCGGGACAAAAGGCCCTTACCAACCGGGACAGATGACCCTTTTTCTACTAGTGCCCTTCTGGCAGCTTGGTGGACACTGTGTTTACTGGCAATGCTTCTGCTGTCTGGAGAGGTATAGAACATGGGCTAGAGCTGGTGAAAAAAGGCATGATCTGGAGAGTGGGTAACGGCAATAGTATCAGAACTTGGCGAGATCCATGGATCCCAAGAGGGCCTGTGCTAAAACCAATTACCCCAAAAAGAAGATGTCGACTGAACAGAGTTTCTGAGTTTCTTGATCATAGAGGTAATTGGAATATTGATCTTCTAAATGAACAATTTTGGCCGGTAGACGTGCAAGTGATCCGGAGCATTCGAACATCACCGAGCTAGGATGATGATTTTCTTGCATGGTTTCCGGGCAAGTTTGGGCAATTCTCAGTCAAATCGGCCTACCATTGGGCGATGCAGGAGCACATACAACGTCACAACCCAGGTGCTAGCAGCTCAAGACCCAAGGGGGATCGCGCCTGTTGGAACTGGGTGTGGAAGGCCCGAGTACCACATAAAATGCGAACATTTGCATGGAAGGTCTCGGTTGGCGTGTTAGCTACTGCAGCATGCAAAGTAAAGTGTCACATTAGCGAATCTGAAGTTTGTCGGTTGTGCGGAGATTCAAAGGATGGCTCATTTCATGCATTAATAACATGTCCAAGCTCTGTCGCGATATGGAATACAATGAGGTAGGTTTGGCCACTCCCGACTAATGATGAGTTAATCTACACGGGGCCGGAATGGTTAATGTCACTGCTTGCGGATAGGCCAGAGAAGATACGCGCAATGATTATCATGTTGCTTTGGCGCATATGGTCTGTACGGAATGACCAGTTGCACCATAAAGCCACTCCACCGCTTGACATCACAAAAGACTTTTTATGCAGCTATTTATGTTCTTTCAATCAGGCCCAGAAGTACATAATTGAGGATATCATTAAAGGAAAAATGACCGTGGATGAACAGGTGGCCATCCCGGCTCCTATTAGTGCTAAACGTGCACCCTGGCCAAAACCTCCCCTGGGATGGGTCGCACTATCTACGGATGGATCATTTGTGAAGGAGACAGGACTAGCTGGGTCCGGCATGGTGCTTAGGGATTCCGAGGGGGAGGTTATCTTCTCGGCTTACCGGTACCAGTTCAACTGCAAAGATGCCCTTGAAGAAGAGATTAGCGCTATTCTTGAAGGAGTGTCAATGAGTATACAGCGGTCAGAATTGCCAATTGTGATCCAATCCGATAACGCGACCGTTGTTGCTGCATTGACTGATGACTCGTTGGACTGTTCTGCATACGGTCATCTCATGTTGGAGATCAAGAAAACGCTAGACTCGCGTGGGTTTATTCCGTTGAAAATTGAGCGTCATCAAAATAGAGTTGCTCATAGTTTAGCTAGTATAGGAAGATCTGGTGGTAGCACCGCTTGTTGGTTGCTCCGTGTGCCAGACAGCGTTACTCATGATGTACTAGCAGACTGTAATTCTGTTTCTGAGAAATAAAACCCACATTATCCCGCAAAAAAAAGAATCCCTTTCATCATGCTAAGTACATGGGAGTTCCACATCACCTACAAAAACAAAGAAAACTAACAAAAAACAACTAAGAATAAAGAATATGGAATGCTCGAGATGAAAAGAGTAAATGCTGGAAATTATGCACATGGACATGCAATTGGCTAAATGAGACATGATATAAGGAGATAATATGCAATAAATGAGATCCAAAAATGCGTATAAAATAGAGCCATCAATTGCTAGATGGCTAAATGATTAGACTGTTTTGCAGAAAATTAGAGGAATCAATGAAAGCGAACATCGGTGGTAGAAATGTTAGAGCAGGCAGCAAATGAAGTCTTTCTTGCAATTCAAGGCTGGCGTTTTGGTGTGCTCCGGATGAAGTGGAGATCTGGGAAATTTAGCTTGTGTGAGGACCGTGATTTAGAAGCCCCTTTTGGTCATTTGTTGTTTATTTTTCTTTGCTCAAATGTAAATGTCTGGCTTGTGTACTTTGATTTTACCCATTTCTGTGGTATGGTAGTTGGTAGTTTGTATTAGTATAAGCAGGGTACCTGCTGATGGTGATCGGAAGTCCTAGGTGGATTTTACAAGGTCATGGTCAGCTTACGGCTGGTTAGGTGCCCTAGGTTATATCGTGTGTGATGTCTTTGATCCTGTGTTTAGTAGTTGTAGAAGACTTGATGGTTTTTTTATAAATGAAACCGGAGGGAGGACCCTCTTTATCCAAAAAAAAACGTGGCATATCTTTGTGTACACTTTACGTTCGGATTTTTTTTTAAAGGGCTGCAATAGGGTGGGAAGATTTTTAGCACTGTTGAGCGATCCTAATACTCCGGCAAGAAAAAAGAATCCTCGTAAGCAAAAGAGCGACCCGAACACCCCTTGCAAATTGTATGCATGTGGATAAGATGAATGAAAACCTGATGTCATCGATTCTTTTGAAACTCTAAAATTCAAATATTTTAACTCCTGAATTGCGAATACAATTTTAAGATTCATCAAATTGGCCAGATATGTCTCAGTGAGTTTCAATACTACTCCCTCCGTCTTTGAAAGAGTGTACTTCCAACTTTGTTGGAGGTCAAACTATTTTAAAGTTTGACCGAGTTTGTGCAAAAATATGTCAATGCTTGTGAAACCAAATATGTATATGACGAAAATATATTTTCTTATGAATCTAATGCTACTAATTTGATGTCATAAATGTTGGTCTACTATTGTATAAATACGGTTAAATATAAAAAAGTTTGACTTTCCAACAAAGTTGGAAGTACATTCTTTTAAGGACGGAGGGAGTACATCTCATAGTGCATATTTTCCCCCAAAACACCTTAAAAGTGGCCATCAAGAGATTTATTACTAGCCATCCAAAGATTTATGGAGTTGGGTTCTCAAAAAAGAGATTTATGGAGTTGGTAGGCGAGCTTGTCCGGAGTCTGTGGTATGGATTGAGTTGCGACAACGGCCCGACGCACAATGTGGCGAATGTTGACCAGATGTGTTTTACGTACTTCAATCAATAGTATAATGAAAACCACTACGTAACTGGGCCACATATTTGCCCTCCCCTTTTCTCTTACAACAGTTTTAACATGGACCCTCTCATCTCCTCTTTACATGAGAGGTAAGAGTATATAATAGATCTGAGCCGTTGATTTCATTAAGTAGTGGGTCTGAGTACCCGTCAAAAAATTGATGGGTCGAGTAAGGATGAGGATTTGGCGGTCTTGGGTGCTCTACCAGCTATATGAATATTAAATTAAAAAAATACCATGATCTTTATTAAAAAGAATGGATTTTTGGGATATCAAACTTGGGTGTCTAATCTACTCCCGTATGAAGTTTCATGAAGAAACGACATCCATGATATTGTTAGTAAAACAGTCTAAAGAATCCTATGTAAGAAAAAAAAAACTATTTGAATGGATCATAGGTCTGACTGTTATGTTCGCCACAGATACTATGTATGCCATTTCTTAATGAAACTAAATGAGGGAGTAGAATGGGCACCAAGTTTGATATCCTAAAATTCCAAGTTTTTTCTTAATTTCGTGCTTTCTAAATTTAATATTTATGGGGGGGGGGGGGGGGGGGGGGGGGGGGGCGGTTGGAGCACTCACTCAGGGATACCATGCATTTATCGTCTGATTAGCTCTTACCTTCTCACCTCTACTGTATGCATATATCTAAATAGCATGGCATCATCAATGATTTTCGCAAAATTAAAATTCAAAATTGTTCATCTCTCAAACCAAAAACATGATGATGATCCGCTTTTACCGCTGGCTTCCTTTCAACGAGTTTTACGAAAATGCCAGGTTTTCTTTTTTGTCAAAATATGACAACATGGGATCTAGATTCTAAGCACTTGTCGAGACGAACGCACGGGTGAAGATGACCGAACAATTTAAAATTTTAATTTCATACAATGATGTCAGCATGATGCATGCGATTTCTACATTCATGCAAGTGCTTTAGAGAAAAATCTTATTGGGAGATACTAGCACAGGAAGACAGTATGCTCCATATATTTTCCCCTAAAATAACAGATAGATAGATTTTATTAATGAAAACCATTACTTACATAGTTCTAATTATAGTAATCCAGCATTTTTGGCTTGTTGATAGTTCGTTTGGTGGGGAGGAATTGGTCCTTCTCTTCTCACTTCAAGATTTATAATCTGAAGCCATTGGTTGAGGTCACATATTTTACAATAATGAAGTCTTAAGCAAACTGGTTTAGTCAATTATTCGAACTACTGTTTTATTCATACGATATAATTTGCGTTTTAACAAATCAGACCTTTGTGGGGGCTTCCCTGATTTCTCTTATCATTGATGGATTAGAAAAAAAACCATAGGGCCATCCAAGTCAGACGTTCCTTGGTAAAAGCAACACAGCACTATTTTTTCCGAGGAAAGGTGCCCAGCTCCTCAGTTTCATTTCTGAAATCAGACTACATAGTCCAACATGATTATACCCTGGCCATCCTCTTACGCTAGGCTTCTGACCACAGCACACAGCTAAAGGGCAAGAACCAAAACAAAACAGCTAAGTACCAGGTAATATCCTTTCTATTCCACCTCACACAGGCGAAATATCACCGCTCCGCACACTCCAAACTCCTCTGAGAACATGTTACATGCACAAAAATAGAAACCTATAGGCTCAAACAAGCAAAGTGCAAACTAAGAGTTAGTATGTTATCTGCGCACTTGGCTCTGTAAGTTCCTCTATGTGTATCACTTGATGCGGAGGCCAAGGGTAATCCTCCTTTTCGGAAAAAATGGCTCTGTAAGTTCCTGTGGTTTGCATCAGCGGTCAGCGGCTCAGCGCACATCCCTATGCCTTCCCGTTCAGAATTTCATGTTTAGTCCATCTTGGATTTCTGAAGGTTAGAAACGGTAGTTGCAAGTTGCAACACTTACTGTCAGATGCTTCTTTCCACAATTAAGTTAGCTCTGAAATTAAGAAGCAGTGCCAAGGATTGATTTACTCATCGTACCCAAGATCATGAGCTGCATATACCAAGACGAGCATCCACCATCTTGAGCAGACGGTTGACTTCATCCTGCTTGATCGCGACACTCACCACAGCACAGAGGTCTTTGTCGTCGTTGCCATCATAGAAGCATCCTCTTTCTTTTGCATCGGCCACTATCTTCTGCCAGACTGTCCTGCTGCTCGACAATGTAGCCGCGTCGCCAAGAATCCAGAAGCAATGCCTGCAAAAGAAGACAGCAACAGAAGCGCCCACAACTGAAGTAGCAACATATGGCCCCAATTTTACTATGAGTTGAAGAAGTCCTCTCGACCAACCAGGCGACTAATTGTTCACTCACTTGGCCCGTGTTTGCGCCACGTTGGTACGCCTCTGATCGGAGAGGAACCCGACCGATCCATGGGTATTGGCCCGCACGGCGGAGAAGATGACGACATCCTCCTCGGCACCCTGGAACCCGTCCACGGTTCGGATCTTTACGGATAAACCGCAATACTTGTCGTGCTCCAAAGCAAGGCTCTCCTGGATGGCGCGGACTTGGGCCTTGTACGGCGATACCACGCCCACGCTGAGCTTGCTTCTTGTGTCAACTGACTCAGTACACACAAACCCAAACTCAACTGATGATAGGAAGCAAAGGAAAGGAAATATGTTTGATGAATCTACAGCTGCGGAATATTTAGGTAGCTGCAGCATACCTTGGGACAATCTCTGCACAATCCGGGTCACCGCAGCGACCTCAGCAGCGTTGCTCAGGCTTGTGCCATGCATGCCCGAGCTTTCGATCCCACCTTGGATGTTGATGAAGGAGTAGGGGCCATACATTGGGCCATCCAGGAGCTTCCTCTCGTAGTCTCTGTGAAGGACGTTGGGGCCATCTGTCACCTTCCTACAGTAAAAACTTGAGATGGGGAACTTGCTTATTTCCGGGTGCATCCTGTACTGCACATCGAGGAGGTGCTTCGGGTGTCCTAGCAAGCAAAGCCTCTCGAACAGACTTCTTCCAAAGCCGGCCTCGGCGCTGAGCTGGAGCAGCCAATTGTGAGTGTGAGCATTGCTTGATCTGATACACCGGGACTGACCAACCGACAGGCTAGAAGAAAAAGGATAACATTACCTTGCTTTTGACAAGCGCTGGTAGCTGGCATTCATCACCGATAAGAACAGCACGGTGGATACCAAGCTGTAGAGGTATCAGCGACTCACACTCCTTCAGCTGCGCCGCCTCATCGATAACAAGGAGCTCAAACGGCTTGAAATCACGGACACGTCGCAGATTGAATGAGCTAGCAGCAGTGCAAAGTATGATCGTGGCGTTGTTCAGTATGTAGTCTTCGATTTTGCTTGAATCGCTTGGAAGCAAATCAAACCAATCGGGCAAGTGTTTTAGCTTGTTAAGACACAATGCTCTTGCTTCTTGGAACTCTGGCCACCCCCCGTTTTTTAAGAAGAGTTTCCCCAGAGGGCGCTCCGGCTCCGACCGGAGAAGTTTCCCGAAAGCTTCGAGTGAGCGCAGGATCTCATCCAGGTAATCAAATCTCCTAGCGGGTAAGGGAAGATCATTGCGGAGAGTCTCGAAGCAGTGGCGCGGTGCTTCCTCATGACATTGGTAATTGTCTATGAAGAATTCCTTGAATGTCAACTTCCTCCTCCTCTCTAGTTCAGCATCCCCCACCCCTTGCAGCCGCAAAATATCACCCGTACGCTCCGATCGAACATCCTTAAGATACGAAGAGTGCATGGCCAACGGCTTCACAAGAAGTTCTAGCATGCCATTCACATAGTGCCTCCAGTGCGCCGCCACATTCACAAGTCGGTACACACGCCAATCCAAGAAGATGTTTGCAAGGTTTTCATCCACGTTCATCCGATCTTCGTTGCCAAACAACACGACATTGCCCAGGGAGAAGTGTTTTCCACCGCCGCCGTAGGACTCATCCTCGAGAAGACCGAGGACACGGGAGGCAACCTCCACAACCGCCGTGTTGGTCGGAGCGCAAGCTAGTGTCCTGCGGTTTTTCTTCAGCATTGACCACAAGAGAGATATGATGGCCTTGGTTTTCCCTGTTCCAGGTGGTCCCCAGATAAGGCGCACCCAGCACCTAGCTTCATCCATTGCTGAAACACAATCAAGTACCGCCTTCTGCTGTGAGGTGTTGAGCTTGAATTTTTCAAGGCCATCCAGCGCCTTATCTGACGCTAACCCTGAAGATACCTCTGGCAACAATGAATTGCGATCCTGGCCGACCTGCCATCAGAAAATAGGAACCATCACAACATATTGATCAAGTAGAAAGACACAAACCATGCGATAGTACTAAATAGATACATACAGTTGGAGCATACTCTGCAATCCTCTCTACGAGGCTACTGCCCCAACGGCTAAGGATGCCGGCTTTCAGTTCCAGTGCATCATGTATATGATTGTTGGTCTTCATATTGATAAGAAAGACTGCAAAAAGAGGCAATGCGATCACTTCTTTTTGACCTTGTCGTTTGACAGGTAGTTTACCCGACAGCAGCCTTATTAATATTGTTGTGCCAGTGTCTACCACTTGGGGGGGAGGTGTTGGTGCATTTTTCTTTTCTTTTTCGAAAAGGGGGTGAGCCCATGCCTCTACATCAACTGCTGTTGCATTTTTCTTGAGAAGAGATGGCACGGCAATGTCTTGTGAAGAGGTGACAGTATTGTCCATATCTTCAGAATAGCCGGTGGTGGTGCCTTCGTCATCCTTGCTTCCACTTTTACTATCTTCGGATGGAGGCACTACAGCTATGACAAATGGGTCCAAGTCTATGTGGCGGGTCGGTTTCCGACTTGTGAGCACCAATATATCCTCGACTTTCGGGGCGTAACTACCAGCTGGCCGAGGTTCCTTGAACGAGATACAGAATTCTGAAGTGCGTTCCTGTTGGATCCAGATCACTTGGGCCACCGGCGCGTGCCGGATGCCGCGCAGTGCGGAGCAGAGATCCGCACGAGTTTCTTCCAATAGTGGAGCCATGAATGAGCCCATGTACCCCTCTACCGAAGTGAAAGTTGTTGGTATCACCTTCACCTGAATGAAATGAAGCACGTACATATATAGAGGTTAGCAGCAACTTGTCAGATCTTTGTAGGAGCATTTTTATTTTCCTTTCGAAAAGAGGGTTGAGACCCAGTCCTCTGCATTGAACGGGAAAAGTATCGGGTGCTCCCACTTGGGGTGCTCCCGGTGGTCCAAATTAGAAAAGAAAACATTCTTAAATGTTCCCAAAAAATCCGAAAAAAAAGTGAATGCTCACAAGGAATGTGACTACTACCCCCAAAAATTTCATGTCCAAACTCGAAACGCACATTGAGAAACAAAAATGTGAATTCTAGCATGAATAGTGTAAGAAAAAGACAAAAGCAACATTGATACTATTCACATCTGGATTTCACTTTTTTGTTTCTCAATGTGCATTTAGAGTTTGGACCTGAAATTTTTAGGGGTTGTAGTCACATTCCTTGTGAACATTCATATTTTTTTGAAACATTTAAGAACGTTTCTTTTTAATTTGGAGCACCGGGATTCCCCCAAGATGGGAGCACCTGATAGTTTCCCGCATCGATCGATGCACACAGACGTCAAACAATTGTTGCAACGTTTACACGGTCCAGCACAAGTTTAGGAAATATAAAGAAAGGCCGGACAGAACAACCAATGAGAAAGAACACCAATATATGAAGCCTCATGCAACACAAATCCTATTAGTACGGTGCCACCCATATAGCCATGTGCAATAACGGCAGCAGGCACAGCTAGATCGATGCCCGTGCCCTAAAAAATCACCCCCCCCCCCCCCAATCCCATACCCCCCAATCCCATATTTTTTTGGATAAAGGGTGTGTTTTATTAACTCAAAATGATGCATCAGAATAGAAACACAATGTGTACATCCCTCTGCATAACTAAGATTCACACAGCCCCCAATCTCATATGAGCCCTAAATTAATTTCGAAAGCTTGCTCTACAGCTGATCTAACATTACGCATATACTTCATCCAGAAGAAGCAAGCTATACTTAGCCTTGCCAAGTACTCCCTCCTTCCCATAATAAATGTCTCAATCTTAGTACAATTTTGGGAGCAGTACAGAGCGTCAATATATGATTAATGGAAGCAAGAAACGAAGGAAGAGGGAAAGACTCGCCTCGTTCTTGAAGAAATCATCGTTGAGCAGATCTTGCAGTTTCCATGAGAAGCTTGGCTTTGGCGGCCCCTTGTACCTGTTCCAATCTGGCGTAGTGGAAATGCTCCTCCATGGATCCGCTTTCCCCACCGGTCCAAGCCGCCGGACTCCGCCGCCTAGGGAAGCCTTCCTTCGCAGACGCCCGGCGGTGGCTCTGCTCAATGCGGCGAGGCGTGAAGGAATCAGATGGCGCATAGCCGCAGCCATGCTTGGAATGGAGCGGCAGCCTCCAGCAGGAAGATGGAAAAAGGGTCTGCGTTTTGGGATACTCCGCCCTTGTCGATGTGGGCTCTGTCCCTGCTCTTCCGACGATTTGGGCCGTGTCCGTCCCCTGGTTTTCTGTATTCGGCCTGCTTTAGGTCCACGGCTCCTTTTTGTTCAACGGAAAAGTGAAATGAAATCCACTAAAAAGAAACTCGAATGGGATCATTCTTTGCTCCACGGCTCCTGGAGTAAGGAATAGTGAAATGAAAAAAAAACTTGAAATGGAATTCTTCTTTGGCCATTGCTCGACACCGGTCGACTGGCGCCAGCCTCGGCTGGTTGCATCCCGACCGTGCGATGTGACTTCTCCCAGCCATTACATCTACCTCCCCTCTTTGTCTCCACGCACCCGTTTCGTTTTCCCCCAAAATCACATTAACGTGCATGGGAAGGCGACAACGAGCACAGCCAACCGCCACCGTGGACCCACGCGTGCGCGACCGACCTCGGCTTGTTGCATCTCAAAGAAAACAAGTCATTGTTGGTTCGGTCGCCATTGCAACATCCCACGGCACGGTTCCAGTTGGCCGTCGTCTCCATTGCAGCATCTCGAGCGACGGTTCCAGCTCTCCGGGGTGGTTGTTGTAGCATCCCATAGCACGATTCCAACTCGTCATCGTCGCCATTGCAGCATCCCGAGCGACGGTTCCACCTCACTAGGGTCGCCATTGCAGCATCCCATGACACAGTTCCAGCTCAAGTGGTCGCCAGTTGCAGCCCATCGCGGACACCGTTGCAGCATCTTATGGCCTAGGTTTCGGCTCGTGGTCGTCATAGTTGCAACATCCCGTCGCTACGGTTCCAGCATACGAGGACCTCCGTCATAGCACCCCAGGTCGCCGTGGTTTCAGCACGCGGTGGACCCCCCCCCCCCCCCCGGGTCGTCGCCATCGTAGCCCCAGCGCCGTGGTTCCATGCAGGACACGCTGTCGTAGCACCCGACCGACGCGGTTGCAACACGCGGTCCATAGCAATCGTAACCATCATAGCACCCCTACCGCCGCGTCCCTAGTTGCAGCGTGCCCTACCTTGTCGTTGTAGCACCCTGCCACTGTTGTTCTAACAAGACAGGGTGCTGGTCACATCACTCGGCGCCGACGGCTCCATCACCTGCCTCTCTCCCCGTCGCAGCATGCCACGTTAGATGGCTCATTGTCTCCAGCCCCGACGGCTAAGGCTCTGATGTGGAGAGGAAGGGAGTGAGTGGGCGGCCATCATAGATGAGAAGGAAGGAGAGGGGGAAGGGCATGAAGGAGGTGTGAGACGGTGCATGGAGGTGGTGTGTGGCCGTCGACGACAAGGATATGCGTGGCTCTGGAGTATCTGCGCGATGACAAAATGGATTGCGACATGGGGACAACAATTGTTGTCTGAGGGGGGGGGCTTTCCCTAGACATAAGGATGGGGAACCGATGGGTAGGGCCTGTAAATGACGTGTCACATGTCCAAGAGAGCGTCCGATAGAGGTGACCGGCCCAAGCCTTGACTGATCGCCTGACATAGACCATTTAGTTCTTATGGTGGCACTATTCACGTGTTTAGTTCAAAGGAATAGAACAAAGAAACAATAGATGGTTTTTGTTTGCAAATAAAACTCTGGATTTATATTAAAAACTTCTAACAATACAGGACATCTCAAAAACCAATGAAATTACAAACAGGTTCTTACATAGCGAAACAAACTTAATCTCCAATATGAGCCAAAGCCGCACCATCGCGGCCGCTCCATCGTTGAAGTCAGTCTGACATTGTATCCTACAATCGAGGAGTCTTTGCGCTAAGGTCTAGTTGCCAACGCCACAAATAAAAAGCCGTTATCGTAGAAGCCATATGTATATGGGAAATTCTAGAGCTGGACCATTTCCTAAATAAACCTTCCGGCAACTTCACAACAATGGTGTAGAGAGCGCTGCAACAATGAAGAGGGAGCACAAACCACCAGAAAGCAATATATCGCGTCAGGGGGACACCCAAGGGGAGAGCAGGCCACATCCTCATCGCTGCCATAGAAACGATCGAGGGAACATCACCTCAATCCCCAAAGGTCGGCCTTCCACCATCCAAATCACTAGTCGCTCGCAAACACCAGCGTTGCAAAGAGCCCGAAGAAGAAGATCATTACCTAAACATCAACACGAAGACACATGGAGTGCCCATCTAGATTTGAAGGACCAGAGATGGCATATACACCACCTCCTAGGTCCAACACCGATAGCTTGGGGAACCACCGCTTTGATGAGAAATTTGTAGCAAAGAAAAAATGAATGAAATTTTGCTTGGATCTCGATTTCAAATTAAAAACCTAAGAATTTTACAATCTGCATGGACCTCTTTTTCAAATTCCTACACATGAAGAACAGGACTAGGATCGTTGGTGACGTAGTGATATTTTAGTTATACTTTTTCATGTAGTTTGACTTTTAATTTGACCGTATTTACTAGTATTCATGTGTTCCGTATTCCAGTGAACCAAACGTCAAAGCTTGCAAAATTCCAGTATTTCTAACCCTGGGTTTTGCGTAGACATTTGTATCGTATTCTTGTGTTTTTTCTATTCTTATGTTTTTGGAACCATGCAGGCGAAAGTAGCCTTAAGAGCTCGTCCAATATGTTTTTATAAAGATTAGATACCTGGATCGGTAGGATGCACATAGCTAATAACAACACACATACACAAAGAATCACACCAACATATAGTAATGTCATACAAGGCCAAAGCTATGCATCGGTGGAGTAAAATGAAAAAAGAAAAATTGCCAAGCGATTAAAACAATGATCAACAAGGCTACAACGATAACCATATCCGCATCGACCATCCCTTGACATAACAAATACAACAAGAAAGGTTCCCCAAGAGAAATACCTTCAGGAAGCGAACGCTGATCAGCCACAATATCGGCATATAAAACCAAGGCATATCATGGATTTTCATTCTAAAGATCAAGTCCGAGCAATGCCTTCAACAAGACAACACCACAAAAAATATTTTCATTGTTAGGTATAACCAATTGATAGGGTTTGAAGGAAATATGCCCTAGAGGCAACAATAAAGTTGTTATTTATATTTCCTTATATCATGATAAATGTTTATTATTCATGCTAGAATTGTATTAACCAGAAACTTGATACATGTATGGATACATAGACAAAACACAGTGTCCCTAGTAAGCCTCCACTAGACTAGCTCGTTAATCCAAGATGGTTAAGTTTCCTAACCATAGGCATGTGTTGTCATTTGATGAACGGGATCACATCATTAGGAGAATGATGTGATGGACAAGACCCATCCGTTAGCTTAGCATAATGATCGTTAAGTTCTATTGCTATTGCTTTCTTCATGTCATATACATATTCCTTTGACTATGAGATTATGCAAATCCCGGATACCGGAGGAATACCTTGTGTGCTATCAAACGTCACAACGTAACTGGGTGATTATAAAGATGCTCTACAGGTATGTCTGAAGGTGTTTGTTCGGTTGGCACAGATCGAGATTAGGATTTGTCACTCTGATTATCGGAGAGGTATCTCTGGGCCCTCTCGGTAATGCACATCATAATAAGCCTTGCAAGCAATGTGACTAATGAGTTAGTTGCAGGATGATGTATTACAGAACGAGTAAAGAGACTTGTCAGTAACAAGATTGAACTAGGTATGAAGATACCGACAATCAAATCTCGGGCAAGTAACATACCGTTGACAAAGGGAATAACGTATGTTGTCATTATGGTACGACCGATAAAGATCTTCGTAGAATATGTGGGAACCAATATGAGCATCCAGGTTCCTCTATTGGTTATTGACCGGAGAGGTATCTCGGTCATGTCTACATAGTTCTCGAACCCATAGGGTCCGCACGCTTATCGTTCGATGACGATTTTGTATTATATGAGTTATGTGATTTGGTGACCGAATGTTGTTCGGAGTCCCGGATGAGATCACGGACATGACGAGGAGTCTCGAAATGGTCGAGAGGTAAATATTCATATATATATAGGATGATGGTATTCCGACACCGGAAGTGTTCTGGGGGTATCGGGTACATATCGGGTCACCGGAAGGGGTTCCGGGCATCCCCCCAGCAACTACATGGGCCTAATGGGCCAAGAAGGGGACAGACCAGCCCCTAGGTGGTTGGTGTGCCCTATGTAGGCCAAAATAGGGGGGAAGGAAAGAGGAGAAGAGGTAAAGGAAGGGGAGGGATTCGGCCTCCCCTTCCTTCTCTCCTCCCTCCTCCTTCCTTCCCCCTTCGGATGAATATGGAAGGGGGGAGGCCGAATTGGGAGGCGCCCAAGTAGGATTCCTCCTACTTGGGGCGGCCCCTTGGCTGCCTCTCCTCCCCTCCAACCTATATATATGAGGGGGGGTGAAGGAAATATGCCCTAGAGGCAATAATAAAGTTATTATTTATTTCCTTATTTCATGATAAATGTTTATTATTCATGCTAGAATTGTATTAACCGGAAACTTAGTACATGTGTGAATACATAGACAAAACAAAGTGTCCCTAGTATGCCTCTACTTGACTAGCTCGTTTATCAAAGATGGTTATGTTTCCTAACCATAGACATGTGTTATCATTTGATGAACGGGATCACACCATTAGGAGAATGATGTGATGGACAAGACCCATTCGTTAGCTTAGAATTATGATCGTTACAGTTTCATTGCTAATGCTTTCTTCATGACTTATACATGTTCCTCAGACTATGAGATTATGCAACTCCTGAATACGGGAGGAACACCTTGTGTGCTATCAAACGTCATAATGTAACTGGGTGATTATAAAGATGCTCTACAGGTGTCTCCGATGGTGTTTGTTGGGTTGGCATAGATCGAGATTAGCATTTGTCACTCCGTGTATCGGAGAGGTATCTCTGGGCCCTCTCGGTAATGCACATCACTATAAGCCTTGCAAGAAATGTGACTAATGAGTTAGTTGCGGGATGATGCACTACGGAATGAGTAAATAGACTTGCCGGTAACGAGATTGAACTAGGTATTGAGATACCGGCGATCGAATCTCGAAAAAATAACATACCGATGAGAAAGGGAACAACGTATGTTGTTATGCGGTTTGACCGATAAAGATCTTCGTAGAATATGTAGGAGCCAATATGAGCATCCAGGGTCCGCTATTGGTTATTGGCCGGAGATGTGTCTTGGTCATGTCTACATAGTTCTCGAACCCGTAGGGTCCGCACGCTTAACATTCGATGACGATTTGTATTATGAGTTATGTGATTTGATGTACCGAAGGTTGTTCGGAGTCCTGAATGAGATCATGGACATGATGAGGAGTCTCGAAATGGTCGAGACATAAAGATTGATATATTGGAAGGTTATATTCGGACACCGGAAGGGTTTCGAAGTGTATCGAGTATTTTTCGGAGTACCGGGAGGTTACCGGAACCCCCCAGGGAGTCTATGGGCCTTATTGGGCCCTAGTGGAGAAAGAGGGCAGCAAGCAAGGTGTGGGGCGCGCCCCCCTAGGCCCAAACCGAGTTGGTTTAGGGTTTGGGGGGTCGGCCCCCTCTTTCCTTCTCCCCTCCTCCTCTTTCCTCCTTCTCCTAGTAGGAATAGGAAAAGGGGGGGCAAACCTACTTGGAGTAGGATTGCCCCCCCTTGGCGCGCGCCTCCTCCTTGGCTGGCCTCCTCGTCCCTCCCCCTTTATATACGTGGGAGGGGGCACCCCAAAAACACACCAAAGTTTCTCTTAGCCGTGTGCGGTGCCCCCCTCCACAGAAACACACCTCGGTCATATCGTCGTAGTGCTTAGGAGAAGCCCTGCGCCGGTAACTTCATCATCACCGTCACCACGCCGTCATGCTGACGGAACTCTCCCTCGGCCTCAACTGGATCAAGAGTACGAGGGACGTGTGCTGAACACGGAGGTGCCGTACGTTCGGTACTAAGATCGGTCGGATCGTGAAGACGTACGACTACATCAACCGCGTTGATATAACGCTTCCGGTATTGGTCTACGAGGGTACGTGGACACACTCTTCCCGGCTCGTTGCTATGCATCACCTAGATAGATCTTGCGTGATCGTAGGAATTTTTTTGAAATTACCACGTTCCCCAACAGGGGGGACCGCTAGAACATACAACATTGATTCCTAGTCGTGTGCGGCGCCCCCTACACAGTTTACGCCTCTGGTCATATTCATGTAGTGCTTAGGCGAAGCCCTGCGCGGATCACTTCACCATCACCGTCACCACGTCGTCGTGCTGACGGAACTCTTCCTCGACACTTTGCTAGATCAAGAGTTCGAGGGACGTCATCGAGCTGAACGTGTGCAGAACTCGGAGGTGCCGTACGTTTGGTGCTTGATCGGTCGGAACGAGAAGAAGTTCGACTACATCAACCGCGTTGTCAAACGCTTCCGCTTTCTGTCTATGATGGTACGTGGACACACTCTCCCCCTCTCATTGCTAAGCATCTCCTAGATAGATCTTGCGTGAGCGTAGGAATTTTTTTGAAATTGCATGCTACGTTTCCCAACAGGGTTAGACCTTGCATTTTCACCCTAGAGTTTGAGACTGGTACTGGAGAAGCACCACCAAATCAAAGTCATCATATGTTGTGGCCACCACTTTCAACAATCCTAATAGCTATATGTGTAGCATTGTATTGACATGAGATGTCAGACAAGACCGTGCTAGCACAAGCAAGCAGAAAAGTCACGACAAGAGTTAGTTGGCACAAAAGACTCCAAACATCAAAGATCGTCATGGCACATCGTGCCCTCGATTGAGGAAGGAAGGTCACTGGCACCATATAAGTTCCAATTCGGGACCCTCCCGCGGTGCTGCACCACCCTCATGCTCTACCGTCCTCGTCTATGGCGGTGATAGCCCACAAGTGTAGGGGGTCTGTTGTAGATCATTTTGATAAGTAGAGTGTCAAACCCAACAAGGAGCAGAAGGAATTGGTTGATGAAAATAGCAACGAATCACTGCGAAAGTTGCAAAGACTATCTGTATGTTTGTTTCATCATGAGAATAATTACAAGAATGTAAATTGCAATAAAAAAGTGTAATGATGAAGCGCGTAGCTTAATCCTTAATTTTGCTAAGGTCAAGCCAATGATATTACTTACTCCTCCATATGAGTGCATTACGCATATTACGTAAAAAGTAATCTCAAAATGCTTAGGCACGATGCATTAAGTCCCCACCTTGTTCCTTATTTTTGCCATGAAAAAAGGAATCAGCCAATAGTGGACGTGTGGCCTGTATGTCTTCATTGACTTGAGACTACATAACACGGCATGCAATGGTATTAATTAGCAAATAAACATTAAGTTCCCTTGTTTTTTCCTTCGTCTTGGTCGCAGTGCAGAACCTAAGATGCCCAATGCACATGTATGGAGGGAGTGTATGGATCAAATCGTTCTCAAGGGCGGGGGGAATTTCATCTAGTTTCGTTGATATTAACTTTCATTACTTTGATAAGTGTTGTGCAGTGGAGCCTAAACTTATGTAATGTTTTTACTTGAAAAATGCATACTTATGATTATACCCTCCATGCAAGCATCCACAAATAAAAGAGAATAATTAAGATAACATCTAACCATAACATTAATTTTTTGGTGTCCCCAATTACTCCTTATCCAATAAATTACAAACTCGGGACATGATAATATCTGCCACTCCAGCCATCCATGCTAAGAGAAGTTATCCCATAATGCTCTCCTCTAAGCCCAAAAAGGTGAATTGATATGCATAAGATGTTCTCATATCACCACCAGAGAATTACAATACAACATAATTTCAAAACATTAAACTTTACTATTTTCACATGTTTACTAGTTACAAGGTTTCACTTAAGTCCTCAAGAGCTTAACGGACTACTCAAGAGATATCATATAGATTATGATCAGTGGAGTAATGATATGACAAATAATTTGAACATACAAATATTCTACCAACAAATCACGAAGCATCACCTATTAAGCAAATATTAACACCAGGAAGTGATCACAACAACTAAGATGAGAGAATAGTTCACATATTGAAGTCTAAGGTTGGAGATGGATGATGATGAAGAGTATGCTGGTAATGATTACGATGTTGATGATGATCACCACAATGAACGGAGTGTTGGTGATGTCGATTGATTCAATTTCCCCTACATAGTGGGGAATGATGCCGGAGAAACAACCCTCTAGGAGCAAGAGAGTGCTCCGCTCAGTTTCCGCCTTGTAGATGGTGGCAAAAGATCACGTAAAATAAACTGAGGGTTTCTGTGGTAATATAGGATCATGGGTGTCGAGAGGCAGCTAGAGGTGCCTTGTGGGCCCCTCGCGCCCTGTTTGCACAACCCAAGGGCTGGTCGCATGGGCCTCATAGGCACCCGCCGTCAAGTGGGCCTTGGCCCCTGGCTCTCTTGTCACGCAAAATCTCTTCTAGTATATTTCTTTGTTTTTTCGGTCTTTGGAAAATTATTTTATCTATTGATCCTTATTTTGGTGCTTTTTTGTACGATTTCATTAATTTCACATCCTCGAGTAACCATGTAAATTAAGTGTAAAAAGGTAGATGTGATATGTGCAAAATATCCTTAATACTGAGCAATCTATACTAAGAAATAGTGATGCAAAATGGACGTACTGGCTCCCCCGAAGCTTAGACACCGCTTGTCTCCAAGTGAATGTCGAGCTTAGTAACATGACCACGGGTTTATGTATAGTGAGGTGTCGATAATAAAGAATACATATATGACAACATCACCATTACTATTTATGACCAAACATTTTTGAACAACTCTCCCTTGTAAAACTTCCTGTGAGGCCGTCATGACACCTTTACATGCAAAATTTCAAGAACTAAAATTAATTGATCATTCTAGACCATGTTTTAGTTACTTAGCAATTGCATTATCCTCATTCATCTAGAAGGGTTTATGTTCGTGTTTTTGTTTATCAAACACCACATGCTCGACTATCTCTTAGTCTTAATAATTAATTAGCTCTCATAAGCACATTTTTAGAATAACTCACTTCAGCCCGACAAAAAGGAAGAATCAAGTTTAGCAAATGTATACCTTCTTACTTACTCATTTCAAGCATAATGTCAATAATAAGAAGTAAACATGCACTACTAGGCAAAAGCCTAGCAGTAGCGCGGGTTTTGGTGCTATCAGTAGCGCGGGTGGCCGCACTACTAATACGGCGCTACAGCTAAGTGGTAGTAGTAACACGGTCTAAACCAGCGCTACTACTAATAACTGTATCAGTAGCGCAGGTCTGTCACGCGCTACTATTAAGTAGCTGTAGCGCTTTTTCTGCCCCGCGCTGTTGTTGTAGCTTTCAACATTATTTTTGCTTCCTATTGATGTAGGACAGCACCCGTTTCAATAAACTGCAATTTCACATATACCACAATTCCAGATACTCATCTATAGGCATACAGTAGTCATACAATATCATAAAGCATTATAGGTACTCATATATAGTCAACATACATCCTCACATGAATATAGCATATATGATAAGCAGTACTAGGTAGTCTTACAACCACATATATATATAGCAGTTCTACTAGGTATAGCCATACAGCCACACACACATATGTAGTTCTAGATGATATCGACGACGATCATCATCCTCAAGCCTGGGCGGTGGGTGTTCCTTAGGATGACCTGTCCAACATGAAGATTCTTGCCAACGAGGAAGCTCGTACACCCAACCGAGCTTAAGTGTGTGCGACCGTCCGTGTCCAGGCCGTACGTACAGGTGGTGACGGAGCCCCTTGCGGTAAGGTGTATTCCAGCTGAGCCTTCTTCATCAGGCTCGATACCACAACTCACAGATTGGCTCTTTGGCAATTTCTGAATAAGAAAAACATATCAATTAATAAGTAGCCTTGCACATACTCTTGCAAATATATTTCTACTAAGTATAGATTTCTACAATATCAAAAGACACAGCACTACACATTTCTACTAAGCATGAATTCTACTAATAAGTATGGATTATCTACACCATTAACAGTTCCTTGGATTCTACACTAATAAGCATGTCATCAGACTCTACACTAAAGCATATCATCGACTAGATTCCAGACAACATATCATTGGACTCTACACTAAGCATATCATCGGATTCACTAAGCATATCATCAGATAATTTGCATTTGTAAGTATGACAATAAAGCATATATATATAATCAAATTACTATAGTAAGTATAACATACCATATCATGCCTATCAACCATGGTACTTGTCAGGCGGGTCACGAATGACACCCTGAGAAAGTCATCACGTGGCGGAATTATGTCCCATAGGTTGCACACCTCCTCCTCGCCCAGCCTCATTCTTTGAGCATAGATGGCTTCATGAAGTGGGTCCTCATCATCTTCATCAAGTGGGTCCTCATCATCTTCATCATCTTCCTCCTTGTTGATATAAATGACAGCCAACTTGGGTCTTTCTACTCTGAAGGAGAAGATGATCAACTCACCACCTGTAATACCCATGCGTGCGAGGAAACGGACCCATCCATCTCCTCCAATCTACGACATATTGCGTCCTTTCTCGACCTCCATAGTGTAGGGCCCCCTAGGAGCCTCAAAGGTCACAGTGTCTCCGGTCAGCTTGTTGAATTTCAACCTCACATTGCATCGGACGATCTGTGTAAAAAAAGCAAAATGACACAATGCATTAATGCCAACACTAAAAACAAAATAGTTGTTACAAGTTTCATATAATTTCTTACTGCCGCATGATGAAAACTCGGCTGGAAGTAGATGTCGAATAGCTTGCCAGTTGCAAGGCTGCTGGCGCACCTTGACTTGCACAGTCGACATGGTGGTGGTGGTGGTCGCGCCATTTTCCTAAAGCAATATGAGCAAAGATGAACGATCCACTTCACAGGAAAGAAAAACAATAACATAAAGTTCTCAATGCATCGATCTTAATCGGAAAATAAAATATTCAGGCTTAGTAACTCAAATTAACATATAAGATGATATGAGGTTAGCAACAGACATTACATATAACAAGAACTGCCATGCTACTGTTTTCAATCTTTGTTGCCTATCTTGTGCATATAAAAAAAATCAACAAACAGTGTTATGCCATCTCAAAGGTCACAAATGTGCTATGCCATCTAACCTAAACTAAACAGCAAGATATCTCAACACAAGCCAAACTGAATATATTCAGGTTTATATGTGATACTAACAATAGGATCTAGAGATGCTGGAATTAACCCAATCAAAAAACAGTGGTACACCAACTTCAATATAGCATAAAAAAACAACTACTGTGAGGAACACAAGAACCACAACTAAAGCAGAGCATCGGTATACCAGCTATAATCCCTAAAAACTTGGATCAGTCAACAAGCTAGCATCAGTACTAATTAAACAAGATCAATGGATCTAACAACCACATGTAGCAACTTAGCATGGGATGATCATCAAGCTCAACATGCAAACCAACATAGCAAACTAGGATCGACTAGTCATGAAGCTCAACATAGTACCATACTAGTGAGGGGTGCGCGGGTGGGGGCGTGAGGTTTTCTTTTGGTATAGTAGTAGCGCTGGGTATGGGTCGGCATTACTGCTAAGGCCACTAGCTATAGCATGGGTGGACAGGGCACGCTACAGCTAAGTGGGCTTCCGTTCTGGCCCTGTGGCCCAAGTAACAACAGTGCGGGCCTTGCTAACAAACGCTGCTGCTAAGACATACCAGTAGCGTGCTTTGCGACCCGCGCTACTGCAAATTACCAGTAGCGTGGGTCCCTAACAAACGCTACTGCTAAACTTCTATGTATAAGCGTTTTCCTAGTAGTGATGATCACAATCTTAAAAATTCATATTCTCATGGATCTTTATCCAACATGTTATATTTACTTTTAAAGAACAAGCTGGCTCAAGGAAATTGACTCAATGTAAAAGTAAAAGATATGCCCTTAACAGAGGGAAGCATGGACTGTCATGCGCTTTTCTTTTGTTTTTTGGCGCTCAAATCTTAGTGAATTGGAACTTTATTTTCCATTGTCCCTTATGATGGTGCCCATTTGTGTTATTATTATGGTTGTTTTCACCATCGCAAGTTCATGGAAAACATCGATTCCAAGTCACTAAAATTTCAGATTTTTTTGGTAACTTCGTTACCTGCACTGATACATCTCCAACGTATCTATAATTTTTTTATTGTTACATGCTATTATAGTATCAATCTTGGATGTTTTATATACATTTACAACCAACTATATATCATTTTTCGGGACTAACCTATTAACTTACTGCCCAGTGCCAGTTGCTGTTTTTTGCCTGTTTTTGGTTTTGCAGAATATCAATACCAAACGAAGTCCAAATGCCACGAAACATTTTGGTATTTTTTTGGACATAAGAGACCCTGAAAGCTTAGGGAGGGGACGAGAAGATGGAGCAGTGGCCCACGAGGCTCTGTTTGACCTAACACCACCTCTATAAGTTCTCTAAAATCGTGAAACCTACATAGGAGTCCATGAAATACTTTTTCCACCGCCGCAAGACTCTGTTCATGAGAGATCCCATCTGGAGGCCTTTTCTGATACTCCGCGGAGGGGGAATCAATCACATAGGGGCTCCACATCAACCGAGCTGTCCTTCTGACGATGCGTGAGTAGTTTACCACAGACCTACGGGTCCATAGTTAGTAGCTAGATGGCTTCTTCTCTCTCAATGTTCTTCAATACAATGTTCTCCTTGATGTTCTTGGAGTTCTATTTGATGTAATCACTTTTTTGCGGTGTGTTTGTTGGGATCCGATGAATTATGAGTTTGTGATCAGATCTATCCATGAATATTATTTGAGTTTTCTCTGAACTCTTTTATGCATGATTACTATAGCTTTGTATTTCTTCTCTGATCTATTGATTTGGTTTGGCCAACTAGATTGATTCATCTTGCAATGGAAAGAGGTGCTTTGTAATGGGTTCGATCTTGCGGTGCTCGATCCTAGTGACAGAAAGGGACATGACACGTATGTATCGTTGCCATTAAGGATAAAAAGTTGGGGTTTATTCATACATGAGTTTATCTTGTCAACATCATGTCATCTTGCTTAAGGCGTTACTCCGTTCTTTATGAACTTAATACTCTAGATGCATGGTGAATAGCGGTCGATGTGTGGAGTAATAGTAGTAGATGCAGAATCATTTCGGTCTACTTGTCTCGGACGTGATGCCTATGTATGATCATTGCCTTGGATATCGTCATAATTATTTACTTTTCTATAAATTGCCCAATAGTAATTTTTCTACCCACCGTATGCTATGGCCCCCGGGTCTATCTTTTATCATATATAAAAACCAAAAATACCTTGCTGCATTTTTACTTTATTTATTTCATTTTGTATTTTTTTCCGATCTATTTATCAAATACCATACATTTTAATCTTGCTTATAACCGTCATGGATTGACAACGCCTTGTTCGCGTTGGGTTGCAAGGATTTGTTGTTTATGTGTAGGTGCTGCTAACGAGGTGTTGCTTGGTTCTCCTACTGGATTGATAAACTTGGTTCTTAACTGAGGGAAATACTTATCTCTACTGTACTGCATCATCCCCTCCTCATCAGGGAAATCCCAACGCAGTTCACAAGTAGCATGCACAAATGAAAATTTACTTTGAATAACCTTACTCAATAGGATAGGTAGGTGATGTTTGGCAAGTGTACAGAGTTTTGCAGTACATTTTTCGAAGTAAGGATATCAATCCCATAGGGAGCACAAGGAGTGGTCTTTGGCTCTTGTACATGGTTACTGCAATGTATCTGTAAGTTAATTGAGGTCCAGAGCAAAAGCAAGTGCAAAGGTTGAAATATTGCAAGTGTTTGGTGACTAAAACTGAAATTTCAATAATAAAGTAAAACAACAAGAGAGTAGTGGAAACGTTGAAATCAACAATATGGGCTAAGGCATTCTGAGGGAGTCTGGATTCAAAACTACCATTTATCTAACATAATTATGTGAATACATAATTCTAGGTTCAGATCGCTAAGTCATCTCACATTGTTTCCATAAGTGGGTAGAGCCTGGCACATCCTACATGCATACATGCGTAGATACATATCACACACGTCAACACCATTCCTCTCCACATCTAGGTCCACACAACCATGGTTAAGGGTCCCGTGGACGCGACTAATGGGCGGTCTCTATTATTCCCCTATCAACTACTCAGGGAAGGATGGAAGTAGTTACCGTCACCTCAGTACTTCCACAAGCCACCATCACAACAACAATAATATTCTTCACATCTGAAAGACAATATATTGAGTGGCCGACTTCACACAACATTGTGAAGAACATTAACATAAACATGCAAAAGAACATATTGTATCCTATCGGTCTTCAACACCTAAACATACAAGGGTTCCTCCATATCCTCAAGAACTAGGGATGTTTACTCAGACATAGAGACAACAAGCATCATAGGGATACTCATGGATGCATGATCAATGTAATACACATTGGAATCCACCTAGGGTTTGAGTATTACAAAGAGATGAAGGGCCAGTTCTTTTGCTGGCTTCTAGAATAAGCTAGAATAAGTTGCCCTCTACCTAGCTTATTTTAGAAGCTCAACCAATTCATTTCTTAGAAGCTTACTAATTAAGACTTGACTAATAGGCTTCTAAATAAATATTGTTGGTTGTGTTTCTAGAATAAGCTAGGTAGGAGGAAGCTTATTCTAAAAGACCAAGATAGTCACCAAAAGAACTGCCCCGAATGTTAGAGTGATGATGGTGACAACAGTTAATGCCGGATTCTCCTTGATTGGGTTGATGGCGTGACAGAGCCCTTCTATCAATTCCCCCTCTGGATCCCTTCCTAAGGATAGGGTTCTTGATCAGGTGCATGTTCTCGTCTCTCCATGTCTCTTCTCAACGATACGAAGGCACGAGGGTGAAGTAGTTGACCTAGCGGAGAATGTACTACTTGGTATGAGCACTTGCGCTCATACAAGGCGTTGTTTCCGCTTCTGGAAGCGCATGTCCAACTACTATTTCTCCTATTTGGTTGTTGCGTCATACCATAGGTTATTGGCATGCCAATTAGTGTGATTTTTACCATAATTGATGTTTTTTTCTTTAGTACCTTAGATTACCTAAATCGTTATGATCCTAAAAGAATCAGCAAAAAGGGTGCACAAACGCGATAAAATCCCTAAAATCCTACGCCTACATGCAAAACAAGAAGTAAATTATGATGTAAAATTGGACTCATCAACTCCCCCAAGCTTAGAGATGTGCTCATCCTCGAGAAAATATAAATGTAGAGAGTTGTAATGGATGAGTGCAATGCATCAAAAGAGCTATAATAGATATAGAATCAAGAGCTCTCAGTTTACTTTCAGAAAATTGCACATTCAACTTGTTTTCAATGCTTGTCGTCTACTTTTCTGTTTTCTCTTGCTGTGGTAAGAAGGCCTATTTGTGTGTCCAATATCACACGCGTCACTAGTAATTCCTTTGGGCCACTAATAAACGTGACACAGAAGCTCACGCGGCAGGTGGGACCCTGGGTCTCTACCACTGCAATCCCCATACTAGTGACCCATTTTGGACTCAATTCAACTAGGAAATAGTGCCAGGACGCGGGCCCGGCTCATCTTACTTGTGGCATCCAGATTGAAATCCCACGCCACTAGTATAGTAAGTACTAGTGGTGAGCCCTATGTTCGAGCACCAATAGTAAGATTTGCCTAGTACGGATGTTGGCTCCGTCTTAATAGTGGTGTGCATTCTGTAGCGCTCACTACTAGTGAGATGCTATCACAAGCATCGCAACCACATGCCATTGGTATTGTGACAAAATACCTATGACGTTACTTTTTACCCATGCGCCACCACTACTAGAAAACAGGGCTTTGGTCACAGGGCAGTATTCACATTAGTCCCGGTTCAGTCACGAATCGGGACTAATGTGAGCATTCGTCCCGGTTCGTGCGGCTAAGGCATTAGTCCCGGTTCACCTGGGCCCTTTAGTCCCGGTTGGTGCCACGAACCGGGACTAAAGGGTGCGATGCCCATTAGTCTCGGTTGGTGGCACCAACCGGGACTAAACGTTAGACCTTTAGTCCTGGTTGATGCCACCAACCGGTACTAATGGGCTTTGAGGCATTAGTACCGGTTCATGGTACGAATGGTACTAAAGGTCCCATTTTCAAACTCTACCGCCCCCCCCTTGGACCGCCTTTTCAGTTTTAGAAAAAACAAAAGAAAATGATGGAAATGTCAAAAAAAATAAGTTTCCCATGTGATATGTGGTCTAGTTGTTGGAAAAATTTACAAATATGAATTTCGACTTTATTTGCAAAATCTCTCTAGAATTTGTAAAATGGGCATAACTTTTGCATACGAACTCGGATGAAAAAGTTTTTTATATGAAAAATCATCTACTCGAAAAGTTACATCCGTTAAGCATTTTCAAAATCCTCAAAAACCTAACAGAAAAAAAGTTATGGGGCTTCTAAGATCTAGAGTGGAAAAAATCGAAAAAATTTCAAACTTACTAGTGGCGCACCATTTGCTAGGTGCGCCACTAGTAACAGAAAAAAATATAGTTTCAATTTTTTTTTGGAAAAAATGTGGTCAAATCTGGTCAAACTGTGGTCAAACAATGGTCAAACTAATTATTCTAGAATATTAGTGTTACTAAATAATTATTTCAGTTATTTTGAATTTTGGTCAAATCTGGTCAAACTATGGTCAAACAATGGTCAAACTAATTATTCTAGAATATTAGTGTTACTAAATAATTATTTCAGTTATTTTGAATTTTGGTCAAATCTGGTCAAACTGTGGTCAAACAATGGTCAAACTAATTATTCAAGAAATATTAGTGTTACTAAATAATTATTGTTTTTTAAAACAATAGTTTCAAACTCAAACAGTGAAATGTGTCACTTCATGCTCAAGCAAAATTCCTGAGGGTTAATAGGATTGACATCTTACTATTGTTAGGAAAACAACAAGTGCGGACTTGGAAACGAGGAAGAATAGAACCCAGAAGTTAAGCGTGCTTAGGCTGGGGGAGTGGGAGGATGGGTGACCGTTCGGGAAGTTAGATGATTTGGAATGATGAGGGGTGATTAGAGATTAGAGGATAAATTAAGCAGTGATGAGGGGTGATGATTAGAGATTAGAGGTTAAAATAATTCAGAAATTTGAAAATCAAAAAAAAATTCAAAAAACCAACCGGGACTAAAGGTGGAGCTCCACGTGGCCGCGGCCTTTAGGCCCGGTTCATGTAAGAACCGGGACTAAAGGGGAGAGGCATTAGTAACGACCCTTTAGTCCCGGTTCAAAAACCGGGACTAAAGGGCCTTACCAATCGGGCCAAAAGCCCCTTTTTCTACTAGTGCACTAATTACCTACACCTACAGGGGTTTCTGCACTAGTGTCCCCTTCAAGAATGAACCGGGCCTTGGATCTTTGTTACCATTTAACTTCTTGGTCTCATAGTAGACACACTAACTACTCATTGGACTGGCTCTTAAGCTCAATCTCGTTAGAGGAAACAATACGTTTCTTAGGTATCTTTTTAGGTCACCAGTGATAGTGGAAAGATGTTGTTTCCTTAATCCCGCTGGTGTGTTTCGCCCATCCAGTTAGGAATTGTCACATAGAGCGAATCTTAGAGTTCCATCTTTGGATGGGAGTTTCACCAAGAACATGCCTTTCTCAAACATTCTTGACAACTTCTGCAAAGCCATCACGTTGTACCAATCCTAGTTCAAACTTGAATGGGCGGTTTGCAGGCAAGTCAGTTGCAGAATTTGAGTCGAGAATTATTGTGGCGTGGTCCGACGATATCTCGGTACTCTCGAGGGCACGCATGGTTGCCATAAGGAATTTTTCTTCCCATTCGATGTCCATGAGAAGGCATTCAAGTTTCTCATATGTTGGCATCAGACGATTTATGTCCCAAGTAAATTGATGACCAGACATCTTAGCCTCTCGCGGTCCAAACTATCACTAACAACATTGAACAAGAGAGTCCAAAGTATGTCGAACCGATTGTTGTTTTTTCTCTTGCTGGTAACGTAAGATATTGAAATCACCCAAATGATCATGGGGTATGGGTTATCCTTTGCAAGATTAACCAGTTCATGAAAAAACCCAGGTTTATACTTGTCTTGGGCAGCTCCATACTGCCACCTAACACCACATAACTTTGTTAGCTATGTTTCGAAGATGTAATTTCATCTGAAACTCTCCAGCCTAAAGGGATAACAAATCCATCTTCGAAGTTAGAACTCCAAGCAAGATCAGTGGCGGGTGAAGTCCCCCCCCCCCCCCCCCCCCCCCCCCCGAAATGTGGTCGAGGACATACACCAGAAAATCATGTCTACCCCCTTTGGTGATGGAACAAAATCCAACCCATGTTCACCAACAAAATGGGCATTGTGTTTATGCTTAGCCAAATCAGTGAGGCCTCTCCTATTTCAAATCATGTCTTGAATGGGGAAACTTAGGATCGTTGGAGAAAGTTTCGCCATCTTGGCAGTTTTTGCTTCTTTTTGAGGAATGGGACTTAGACTTGTGGAAAGACACTGTTAGGTTGCATAGAATGGATCCAGATCCCGCGCCAACCAGGTGAGGAAGAAGCAACCCCTCAAAATTATACAACTCCAAGATAGGTCGAAGAAGAGTGCTTAATTCAGCCCGATAACTGAAGTCCTATAACTGTTGCTATGAGAGGATCCATGACATCTATAGAAAGGGCTAAGGTACGAAACAAGTGTAGTTGACAAAATGTGGAAAAGTCCTTTTGTTCTCCAGTCTTAAGTACCGATCACGCTAAAGTAAAGTGCTTTATTCAGGAGTATAGCTTCGTACAAACGACATGCAATGCTTGCAATGAAAGCACCAATAACATCTCTGTTCTCTCACACAATTGGCGATGTCTTCATGCTTAGCCTAGTCTTATCCAAAACATGCATGCCTATCATGACGAAACTCTCTCATATCCAAAATATGTCTCGTGGGAAGCTCAGGATGGAGAAAATTTCGCCTCCTTACGTGTTTTTTGTTTGTTTGTTTCTTTTTGAGGAATGAGACTTGAACTTGCGGGAAGACAGTGTTTGGTCGCATAAAATGGACCCTGACCCCACATCATCCGATCCCACTTCCGTTAGCACGACAACCAGTTGAGAAAGCAGCTGCTGGCCGTCAAAGGCGTCTGCCATTTACTCTTCCTCGGTCATGGGGTATGGCGAGGGCTCAAACCCTAAGAAAAAGAAAAACTTGCCTCTTCCGTGGTAGTATCTTTCTCTCTCTACAACTACAACTTGCAGCCGTCGTCCAATTACAAGCGTGCATGGTGGGTTTGTTTCACGCGCGCGGACGAAACGGAAGGAAGCCGCAAGCCAACAGCGTAAAGCTAGAAAAAGCGGCCGAGGCAATAAGCTGCGTGCATGAATGAGGCCTGGATTCATGGTAGATATGTGACCACTGGATACTGGGTGTGTGTGTGTGTGTGTATGTGTGACTATCCCGGGTTAATTACAACGCTTTTGGCCCTTTTTGTATCTTGAAGCCATGCATTACAACGCTCTACGCTTAATTAAACAACTTACTTACATTATCGTCGCAGCCAACATGCAAGTGAGGCGGCTGCAGGTTGGCTGGCTACCCTTTCCTTTCTTTTCTTCACGGTTACTCTTTGGACACTGATATATTAGTAGTAACGAGTAGTAAACCATATCTATCTCGACATCGACGGCAGCCGCCAAATTTTCCCTTTAAATAGCGCAGCCACTGCGATCCATCATCACCTCACCCACACCGCAGTGCACACCACAACCGAGAGAGCCAGTGCTTGTTTCGCTCTTCAAAACTCACTGCTGAGCTCCCACTCGCGTAAGATGGCAAGCACTCAGGTATGTACAAGTTCAGCGCACGGTCGATCGAGTAACTTGCATGCAGCTAGGTGTGTAGCAGTAGCACACCATGAGTCCAGCTAGCTCACTTGCATGGTGCACTTGTGTGCTGCTTGTTTCAGGACGTGAACATGGACGGTAGCCTCGCCGGCTGCGAAGCGTTCGGCTCGCGCACGACTATGCTGTCCGTGCACAGTGAGGAGGAGACGGCCATGCTCCCCATCACCGTGGGTGGCAGCAAGCCCAGCGGCCGGTACATCCTCGTGTCGGGCCGCGCCGACGAGAAGGACGGCCTGCGCCAGCCGATCACGACGGGCGCCCTCAAGCCTCGGGTGACGTACCGCGTGGCTGGGTGGATCAGCCTGGGCGCGGGCGCAGCGCGGGGGACGGTGCGCGTCAACCTTGGTGTGGACGAGGACGACAATGGCAACGAGAACCTGGTGGAGTGCGGCGTCGTGTCCGCTGAGGCGGGCGGGTGGACGGAGCTCATGGGCGCCTTCCGGCTGAGGACGGAGCCGCGCAGCGCCGCGATTTACGTGCACGGTGCCCCCGCCGGCGTCGACGTAAAGGTCATGGATCTTCGTGTCTTCCAGACGGACCGCAAGGCGCGCTTCAGGCAACTCAGGGACAAGACTGACAAGGTGAGCATGCATCCACGTAACCAGGTGCTACCTGCATGATTTTTTTTTCGAGAATGACCTGCATGATGGCGCGCCTGCATCCACGTAACCATGGCTCTGCATGCATACTTGGTGCGGCACGTAATGCATGATCCATGCACAGGCGCGCAAGAGGGACGTGGTTCTCAAGCTGGGCGCGGCGACGGGAGCGGCGTCCGTGCGCGTCGTGCAGATGGATAGCGCCTTCCCATTCGGGACATGCATCAACACGACGGTGATCCAGAACCCGGCCTTCGTCGACTTCTTCACCAACCACATGGACTGGGCCGTCTTCGAGAACGAGCTCAAGTGGTACCACACGGAGGCGCAGCAAGGGCAGCTCAACTACCGCGACGCCGACGCGCTCCTCGACTTCTGTGACCGTCTGGGCAAGCGCGCCCGCGGCCACTGCATCTTCTGGTCCGCGGACGGCGCGGTGCAGCAGTGGGTCAAGAACCTCGACCGCGACCAGCTCAGGTCCGCCGTCCAAAGCCGCATCCAGGGCCTCGTGTCCCGCTACGCCGGCAGGTTCCCGCACTACGACGTCAACAACGAGATGCTGCACGGCCGCTTCTTCCGGGACCGCCTCGGCGACGAGGACGTCCCGGCGTTCATGTTCAAGGAGGTGGCGCGGCTGGACCCGGACGCCGCGCTCTTCGTCAACGACTACAACGTGGAGTGCGCCAACGACCCGAACGCGACTCCGGACAAGTACGCCGAACAGGTCGCATGGCTGCAGAGCTGCGGCGCCGTGGTGCGCGGCATCGGGCTGCAGGGCCACGTCAGCAACCCGGTCGGGGAGGTCGTCTGCGGCGCCCTCGACAGGCTCGCCGCCACGGGCGTGCCCATATGGTTCACGGAGCTGGACGTGTGCGAGCCCGACGTGGGCCTCCGCGCCCAGGACCTGGAGGTGGTGCTCCGGGAGGCGTACGCGCACCCGGCGGTGGAGGGCGTCGTGTTCTGGGGCATCATGCAGGGCAAAATGTGGCGCAAGGACGCCTGGCTTGTCGACGCCGACGGCACCGTCAACGAGGCAGGCCAGACGCTCCTCAATCTCCAGAAGGAGTGGAAGACGGACGCGCGCGGAAGCGTCGACGGCGATGGGAACTTCAAGTTCAGGGGCTTCCATGGCAGATACGTCGTGGAGGTTACTACCCCGACGGGGAAGCAGATGCTCAAGACCTTCACCGTGGAGAAAGGGGACAACACCCCTCTCCTCGTGGATTTGGCCGACGCCTGACTGACGATGAATCTATCTAAGAAACTACTTATTTTTACCAATCTAATTACATGCATGGACGACACGTGAAGGAATAAGCTGTATAATACTATTCACATTTCCAAGGTAATGGGTATTGTATTTTGTAAGAGAAGTGTAAGGTATTGTACTGCCTACATCTCATGTCGATGGAGATGATTGAAGTAAAGAGTACCTATATATGGTGTTCAAAGGATTTGTTCTCAATTTTTTTGTCAATTGATTAAAGTAATAATAATATTACAAAGAGAAAAAATTGCAACTGAGATATAAGTATAACACAACAGTCTTGCTAAGTCTCAGTCGACTGAGACTTCGTTAAGTCTCTGTTGATGCTATATCCATAAAATCTTACATTGAAATCCGTGCAAAAAATCATCTAGTTTTTTCTTTTTCGCTCTTATATATTATGTCACTTGACTGGGACTTTGTTAAATCTCAGTCGACTGAGACCTAGCCATACCCATAACACAAAACCACATTTCTAAAGTAATTAAGAAGCTCAACTGATACCCAAAACTCTAGGACCAAGTAGTGACGACAAAACACATAATTACTCTGATTAATCACTTAATGAAAAATATGATGTGTAGGCCCCATGTTTAAATGACTAGGGGGACAGCTTGGCTTGAGTACATTGACGGGGCTTGCCGACGAGGGCGAGACCAACCGCCGACGGATGCATATGGGGCTCATCGCCGAGGATCGCATGCCTCTGAAGCTGTACAGGAAGGGGCTTGACGACGAGGACGAGGACGGACCGTCCAAGAGTGGGGCCTAGGCTGAAGTGATCAAGCTTTCATCGAAATAGTTTAAATTTGCACTGGGCAATGTACTTGGAATTTAGTTATGCTATCCATATCTGATCAATCTAATTACATACATGGTGATTGAAAGGACGACACATCCAGGAATAAGTTTGTATAATTTTTTACATTCGATCCATGGTAACAGTATTGTGCTTTGTAAGAGAAGTGCAAGGTATTGCACTGCCTAAATCTATGATGGAGAAGATTAAAGCATACAAACTATTGATCGTTATAATTATACAAAAGATTTGTCGTTTTTGGTCTCTCAATATCTCAAAAAGTATAGGCTTGGTCCCTGAAGATTTTTTGGTATACATTTGGTCCCTCAAGTCTCAAAACCGTATAAGTTTGGTCCTAAACCAGATTTTGAGCACATTGACCGGGTTTGACCGCCACAAAACCGCCCTGTGAACAGTAATTTCAAAAAAAGAACAAAATTTTGGACAAAAAAATATGGTTGCGCCTTCCGTATGTAAGCATATTGGACCCCAAAAAATTTCAGATTTTTTTTATTTTTTGATATTTTTTCGAATTTACTATTCATCGATTAAATGTTTTTGTTTTTTTGCCACTAGCTCCTCGAGTGTCGAAGGACCAAAATATTTGGTCGCACCTTGCGCATGTAAGAATATTGGATCCCCCAAAAATTTGGATTTTTTTGAAGTTTTTTTCGAATTTACTGTTCACTGGGCGGTTTTGTGGTGGTCAAACCCGGTCAACATGCTCAAAATCTAGTTTTGGACCAAACTTATACGGTTTTGAGACTTGAGGGACCAAATGTATACCAAAAAAATTTGAGGGACCAAGTCTATACTTTTTGGAAACTTGAGGGACCAAAAACATACTTTTCTCTAATAAAATTAGGTAGGGCCTATGTTGTTCAAAAGATTCAGCCTCAACGAATTGGTACCACTTTACGGGTTTTTCATAGATCAGTACAAAGTCTAGGGCATGTGGTAACAAATCGATCTAAACTGTGTATAAACACGTATTGACGGTGAAAATGACCGATGGGGCCCGTCTTTTAGGAGCCGATGTGGCATGTTCTTTTGTTGTTCTGATTTTTTTTCAGCTGAGTAAAGTACAAATATTAAGACGTGAAAATTGCAACTGAGATAACACAATGCAACAACCATAAAATAAGGCATTTCAACTAATACCCACAAGTCTAAGACTAAGTAGTAACGATAAAACACAATCACTCTCCTTAAGTGAATAGAAGGATGGCTCGGCTTGACATACTCAAAAATCAAAATAGGCTTAAAATCCATACCATTTTTCTAAAGATTAGCTATCAGATCAAACTTTTAACGTCATAAAAACTAGTATCCAGCTCCGACTATACAAAACTGACAAACAACAATCAACTAGCAATACAAACGATAACAACAATAGCAACGACAAGCATCAGTTCCCCACATCGCCCTCAAGATCTAGCAGCAATGCGGCACCACACCACCTTCCTCCCTCAAATCCTCCTCTAACCACTAGTATTGGCCACCGACCGTCCCCTACTCCCTTCTCCCCCACCAACCCCTTGACGTGTGTTCCTCTTCCCCACGCCGCTCCCGCCATGATGGAAAAATCTGGAGGCGAGCCCATCAGGAGCTCGGGGGAGAGGCGGGGACCACATGATGTGGCCCATGTGGAGGAGAATGAGATTTTTTGGGCTGAGAGTGATCTTGGGGAGAGATGGAGAGTTGAGCTCTCGCTAAAAAATGAGCTCCACCTACTTTGTGTCTATGACTCATGGTACCTGGTTGTCAGATTTGTGTTCAGGTGGTTGATCTGATAAAATTTGTGTTTTTTGTTACTAAGTAGTCCTAGAGTTTTTCATGGATAGACGTATCAGTTTTGTAGAAGAGCAACACCAAGATGGCCACATTGTCATTTTGCAATCAACACCATGGCCACACACGCCAACACTCCTCATGCCAACTACTCACCACCCGCCAATCTATCCACCCAAAAAAGGTACAAGCCTACATCACTCCACAACAGATTTGTCGTCCTCCAGCCTCAGCCACCTGCATGAGCACTATACCTGCGGAAGGCCGTGCCCCCATTGAAAACAACATCATTGCAGTGTTTCTCTAGCGCCCAAGCCACAAATGTTCAGAATAAAAATTTGTTCTGAATTTCAAAAATGAACCTAATTACAAAATTTCTTCACATATTCAAAAAATTACAACAGATCTATGCCTTCCATTTTTTTTGGAATTTAAAAAATATTCCTGTTTAACAAAATCACAACTTAAAAAATTGTTCATGTTTACCAAAAAATGATTGGAATTTAAAAATACCCCCATTTCCAAAATTTGTTCACATGTCCAAAAATATGTTCAGAAAAATTAAAAAAATCACATTTAAAAATGTGTTTGAAATTAAAAAAAAAATCCCGCTTTCAAAATTTGTTTGTGGTATTCATAAATTGTCCACATTCTCGAAAAAATGTTTCAGAATGTTAAAAAATGTTCTCTTTTCCGAAATTTGTTCCCATATTAAAAAAAAGTTTACAATTCAAAATTATTTTGCGATTTCAGGAAAGCGATTTTAGGAATGTTCCTGTTTTCAAATTTTGTACACAAATTCAGATATTTTAATATTTTTAGAAAATGTTTTTTAATCCTTGCATGTTGTTTTGAAATCCGCGAATACTTTTTTGAATTAACATTTTTTTTAAATTCATGATTTTTTTTGTATTTATGAATATTTTCTGAATCCGCGGACGTTGTTATGAATTGTTGAAAATAATTTAAATTTGTGAGAATTTTTTGAATTTGCAAACATTAGTTTAAACTCAAAAACATTGCTTGAAATTCTAAAACAGTTTTTGGGAACTTTTTTTAATTACTAACTGACATATGTAAAAAAACCCATAATTAAGTAAGAAAAACACTTGTAAAAATACAAGGAAAAAATAAACCATGTTGCTGGGCCGGCTGCCAGCATCGACGCAGGCGACACATATCACGAAAAATCACTAGTTGAGGAGCGCTCCCCGAAATGATTAGTCGGGGTGCAAGACTTTTCCGGACCGCTCCGCGCGCGACACTTGTCGCACTGAGGGGCACTCCCGTGATTTCTGGTTTCTGGTTTTTCCTTTTTTCACTTGAGTCCTTGTAATTTTAGTGTTTTGTAATACACTTTTGATCTATTTCTGAGATCTGTTTCTCTCTAGTGTCATCGACCTGTCGCCGCCGACTGGGCTTTCGTTGCCGTCCTCGCCGCGCATCACGCCCGCCGCTCTTATCGCCTGCTTACGGCGGCCCTTCTTTACCGTCGACGGCGCTTCGCCATTCGCACCATCGTCGTTGCCTACCAGTTTGCATTCGTTGGTTCCTAATTTTCATTTTGTTTCCCTTTTTGTTCCCATTATATTTCCGGGATGGAGATTTATGGGATGATTATGGGTGGAGGCTTCCAAGATTTCATAACTGAATTACATCAGAGTACAACATCAGATAGTTTCATCACTCACTTACACCATACAGGCATATAGCTAGCTACGCCATTACACCACAGCACCAAGTTTCACATGCAACATCTAAAACCTATGGAAAGTAGCATCATATACGTTATATAGACAGATGGATCTCATCTAGAAAACTACTGAAGTTGAAGGCGAATATTGAACCTTCAATAATGTTGACCATCATTGCAACTTTAGGTCAGTGGCTGTGGATGATTGCCCGCCCAACCTTATCATCTTGAGAAAGATTTCAATATTGTACTGTGGGTGTTGAATGAATACCTTCATTGCCTCTTAACTAATGTCTTTTTGTGACACAAAAGTTGCAAATAGCTTCTATGCTTCTGAAAGTGCATTATATCGACTAGAGGGGGGGTGAATAGGCGATTTTTATGAATTCTTCACTGAGGAATTTGCGGGTGAGGAAATTCCTTAGCGAAGAACTACTTGCAGCGGAATAAATACTCAAGAGTAAGCATAGCAGAACATAGGCATGGTCATCATGATGAAATGAAGACAAACACAGAGTACAGAAAGCGTAAACACAGGATAGCACAGGATGAAGACAAACAGACTGAAGAAATTGAACTGAGGAAATTGAGAAAGTCTTCAGTCAAAGTCTTCAAACACAGATATGACAAGCACATAACACAGTAATGAGGAAATGAAAGCGTTCAGGAAATAGAACCAGTAAGCTCGGTGAAGACAATGATTTGGTAGACCAGTTCCAACTGCTGTCTCAGTTGTACATCTGGTTGGAGCGGCTGGGTATTTAAACCTGAGGACACACAGTTCCGGACACACAGTTCAGAACACACAGACACCTAGTCCTCACCGTATTCTCTTTGAGCTAAGGTCACACAGACCTCGCCCAATCACTCGTGGTAAGTCTTCAGGTGACTTCCGAACCTTCACAAACTCGGTCACTCGGCGATCCACAATTTCCTCTTGGATGCTCTAGACCATGACGCCTAACCGTCTGGAAGAAGCACGGTCTTCAAAGGTAACAAGCGTCGGATCCACGCAGGATCAATCTCTTTAGTGATGCTCAATCACTTTGGGTTTGTAGGTGTTTGGGTTTGGGGTTTTTCCTCACTTGATGATTTTCGCTCAAAGTCCTCGGAGGATGGGATGCTCTCAAATGACAAGTGTCAGTTTCTCTCGGAGCACCCAACCAGCTAGTGGTTGTAGGGGGCGGCTATTTATAGCCTAGGGAGCAGCCCGCATGATAAGACATAAATGCCCTTCAATGATTTGAACGTTAGGTGGGTAGATATTTTGGGACAGCTGGTGCATAGCACAGCAACGGTCGGAAATTTGAGGTTCAAATTCCTCACGGCTATCATGTTCATCACTGTGTAGGCAATCCGCACTGGCGAATTCCTAACTCCTCAGTCAGAACAAGTTCCTCAGAGACCGGAAGAACTTCGTCTCTATCACTGAAGAATATGACTGTACTGTATGAGATTTCCAATGGCTTCACTCGAAGGGATTGGTAGGTGTAGGATTTTGAGTTGAGCATCACATGGAAATTTTTCCTTAGTATTTCCTCGATCCCCTTTAACAGTACGGTGTTTCCTATGACTCAAGAAAGAGAAAATGAAACTATGAAAACAAAAGTCTTCACGCTTCATATTCCTCAAATGAATACCAAGTCTTCAAGGTCACACCAATTTCTTCACTTTCAAAGTCTTCAGAAAGTCTTCAGAAATCCAAAGTCTTCAGTCGAAGAACTTCATTTTTAGGGGTCGACTTTCACTGTAATTATCAAACTCCTCATAGACTTATAGATCTGTGTACACTCACAAACGCATTAGTCCCTTAACCTATAAGTCTTCAATACACCAAAATCACTAAGGGGCACTAGATGCACTTACAATCTCCCCCTTTTTGGTGATTGATGACAATATAGGTTAAGTTTTCAACGGGGATAAACATATGAAGTGTAAATACTGATATTGAGGAATTTGATTGCAAGATATAGAAGAACTCCCCCTGAAGATGTGCATAGTGAGGAATTTGCTTTTGAAGCAATGCACACTTGAAGAGTTGAATCATGGAGATCTCCCCCTATATCTTGTAATTCATACACGCATTTGACATAATATATGAAGAATTTGAAATGCATGATGAAATATGGTGACTGATGTAATTCAGCATGCATGCAATAACATTAACGAGGAATGCAGAAGAAACAGCAAAAGTATCAGGTCACCATAGAGTTTAAGTCTACAACTCGATCCAGCAAAGTCTTCAAAAGAACGAGAGTTGCAACTTAAAAAAAACGCCCATTTAAGATAGACCCGCTTGAAGACTAACTCAAATTTCTCCCCCATTGTCATCAAATGACCAAAAGGGTCAAAAATGAGGACTAACGCCCCTGAAGAATATCAAGGTGATGAAGGAGCGTCAGCGTTGATGGGGTCAGTTGTTGGAGCAGGGCCTGCCGCAGTGTCGTCCAAATCTTCATGTTCATCAGTGTCACGTGATGAAGAATAGGAGCTGGCCACCAAGGAAGGAACCTTGACCTTCTTGTACTTCTTCAGAGGAGGTGCAGCCCAGTCAACATCGTCCTTGAGACCCATTGTCTTCAGATCTTCTTCACTATAGACTTGAGACAGAACAGCCCAGGTGCGGTTGAGGATTTCATGAAGGTAGTAGTGGTTTTTCTTCACTGCATTCTGGGTAGCAGTCATGTTGTGAAGAATTGAACCAAACTGACGCTTGACCCATTTATGATTGCGATCAACCTTCTGGTGAAGACTGAGGAGAAGCTCACGCTCAGTCATCACCCTGGGTGCTGTGCCTTGAGGATTTTGCTTGGGTGCGTTGGCGGCAGAGTCATGGGTGGCAGAGTCATCATTGGTGGAGTAGGATGCAGCCTTGCGAAATTGTCCATCCAATGGACGAATGCCTTCATCAATTACAGCAGTAGCCTTGCCCTTTTCATCAGCTGAGGAAAATGTCCGTTTGAGGACTTCAATTGGGGGCAAGTAGCTGCAATGGTTCAGTGTATCAGCTTTATAGTTGAGTGAAGACCTTGTCCTGATGAATGTCATAATCCAAGGTGCATAAGGCTTCAACTCAAATGGTGACATGGCGACATTAGCCAGAGTCCTCATGAAGAAATATGGAAGTTGATGGGAATGCCATGAATGATATTGAAAGCAGATTCTTCATGATGCCAACGACTTCTTCTTCATTTGAGTCATGACCCTTGATTGGACTCAATGTCTTCATCAGAATGCGATAGACAGTCCGAGGCACATACAACAATTCCTTCACAAGGAATTTTGTTCTTGAGGTCTGACCTGGCTTCAAAGGCTTCATCAGCACTTGCATGTAGTGATCAATTAGCTCAGGTTCATTGTAGACGCAACAAGCACCTTCAAGGGGCGGACAGAGAGGTAAGGCATGAGGCAATTCAGTAGTTGGTGCCTTGTAGTGAGTGTTTTCAGACATCCAGTCCAGCACCCATGAATTCACATCTTCAGAATTTCCGGTGATGTGCAGCGTTGCATAGAATTGAAGAATAAGTTCTTCATTCCAATCACAGATGTCAGTGCAGAAATTTAACAGTCCAACATCGTGAAGAACACTGAGGACTGGCTCGAAGCATGGAAGAGATTCCATGTCCACGTGAGGAATGTGCTCATGATCGAAGACTTTGTCTTTGTCGAACAGCACTGAGGAATAGAAATTTGCCTGGCTGGCAGTCCAGAAACGCCTCTTCCTTATGCGAGCAGAGTCATAAGGGTTGTAATCAATGAAGAATACATGCTCGCCAAAGAAGGCATCAGTCTTGAATTTTTGCTTCCTGGAGAATGGATCCTTTGGTTTGGGCAGAGGAGTGTCAGTGAGTTGCATCACAACCTCAGGAATCGCAATCTCAGGTTCTTCAGGCTGAGGAATTTCTGGTCCCTCTTCAGTGGCAGCCTGGTTCTTGAATTCTTCATTTTCAGTTTCTTCAGCACTAGCGGCTGTAATGTATTCATGAGCTTCATCAGATCCCATTTGAACTGTAGTGACTGGGGACTGAGGAATTTGCTGCAGTGGAGTGAAGAGTGGAGAATTGGGGTGCTGACTTTCCCAAAAGTCATCATTCATCACAAGTGTGGTACAGCCAATGTCCACATCTTCATCTTCAATTTCTTCAACGCCGGCCTCTTCAACAGTAAACTGAGGCACAGGCGAGGAAACAACTGGGGTTGAAGGGATTTCATCCACTTCAATTTCTTCATCCATCTGCTCTGACGTAGCAGCAGAAGGAGTTTCTTCATCAGATCCGCTAGGGATCACATATTCTTCATCAAAAGGAACAAGGTCCTTTGATGGCATGGTTGAGATTGGAACAACATCAATCGGGTTTGCAAAAGAGCTGGTCATAGGCTTCATTTTCTTCGGAGCAGAAGAATCTGAAGAAGCTGATGCTTTCCTTTCTTCACTGTTGCACGCTCTGCAGCCTTGATCTTCTTCACATCTGATGTAGATGGAAGGATTGGAGTTGGAGTAGGCGCAGGTGGAGCAGAGGAATTTGGTGCAGTTTCTTCAGGCACAACTGATGCAGTTGCCCTGACCTCTTCATTTTCTTCAGGCGCACCACAAGTGGGTGCCCTGGGAATTTTATCAGCGGCTGGAATGCAGTCATCAGCCCTGGAACTCACATTATCTTCAGCAGCCTGATTGTCATCAGCGGTGCTGGCATGTTCTTCAGTTTGCTGAGCAGATGCTTCAGCCGGAGTGACTTCAATATGCACAGGGGCAGCGGCACTTGAAGTGAGTGTCTTCGTCAGATTGACGAACCTGACCTTGGCTCCTTTCCAATCAGCATAGTAAGCGTTGAAATCATCGCTGAGGACTTTGATTTCAGACTGGAGCTTTACGAGTTCATCAGTTGTCATAGAGACAACGTTGTTCTTCAGAAACTTCTCCTTCCTGTACTGTGCTTTCTTGAGTTGCCTGGCCTTCTCATATTTCCATTTTTCTTCACTGATGAAATGGGTCGGCATGTGACTTTGGCCAGGTGTCAACTCGAAATCAGGCATAGGAGTGTTTGGGTCCTTGTGCCAGAGATCAATATAGTCGAGGATCAGCTTTGGATCCAAAAGGAGTAGCACTTCTGTGCCCTTGGCTCTAGCGGCCTTGACTTGCCTGTCTCTGATGATCTTAGCAAGTTCTTCATCATCAGCTTCGTCATCTTCAGACGGTACTTGGAAGGCGACCTGCTTCTTTTGAGGACTTGGGCGAGAGCCTCGTCCTGCAGTGGTCTTAGTCTTCAGCAGAGAGGGTCCTGTTGAAGAATATGGTGCAGCTGAGGAACTAGCTGAAGCTCCTGAGGCAATGGAGATGCCTGTAGTCCTTTGGCACGTGGCAAGATGCACAGGTGCTGAGGATTTTGTCGGAGCAGCTGAGGACTTTGGAGGAGCAGGAGCGGCTTGAGGAATTTGCCGTGAGAGCTTAGCTGAGGAAATTGGCTGTGAGGGCATTGAAGAAGAGGCACTTGGCTTGTGCGCAGGCTTCTTTGCCATGGATTTCTTCGGCCTTACAGAGGCCTCAGCAGCAGCAGCAGCAGTGGAATCTTCATTGAATTTCCTCACTGCATCTTTTGCCTGTTTGGCCAACTTGGCCTGGCGCTTGGCCCATTCTTCAGGAAAATCCTCACCGCGGTTGATGCTAGTGGGATCTGCCTCTTGCCAGGTGCCAATGGAGGTCTTGAGCATGGAGGAGTAACAACGAATTTCTTCATGTATTTTGGAGTCACATACCTGTACTCCCTCCACTCTTTTGCCCATCTCCTTTCTATCCTCTGAATGCGCACCTTGCGCTGATTTTTATCTTCCTCAGGGGGTGTGCAGTACCCAGCATAAATGTCCTCAGGGATTTCAAAGGCAGTATTGACCTCAGGCCTCTTTCCTCCTTTCTGTGGCCTCTTTCCATTAGCCATTTTCTTTAGTTGAGGAATTTGAAGAATTGAACTCTCTGAAGAAGTATGCAACTTTTCTTCAAGGAATGCTGGAAATGAGTTAAGTTGATGAGAACCTAGTGATTCAGCAACGGACATGAGTACCTATGAACAGAGTATAGTTGCGAGGAATTTGGAGAGGTCATATGCGTTCTCAGAAGGTTTTTCAATAAGAACAAGTTTGAGGAATTTGACCAGATGAGTCTTGAAGAATTTCACTAAGCGTTCTTTGTCTTAGGTTATAGAGTTGTATAGATCGAAGATCCACACAATTGAGGAATCTTGAAGAAAAGTGATGCTTAGAGAAACGAATCAAGAGCAGAAGACATGTGAGGTGTTTAGTATGTGAGGATTTGAAGAAAAACACCTTTCAAGATTTTGTAGTAAACATTTGAATCAAAGTGGGCAGTAAAAGTAACTTTTAATTACCCGAAACGAAGAACACGACGAACTGGGATGTGGAGAAGTGAAGCTCGTCTGTGCAGATCTTCCACGCCCTAACTTGGCGGAGGAAGACGGCTACGGCGGCGGCGGAGTGAAGATTTCCGCGGCCGGCATGAGTACGGCGGCGACGAGGTCGAGGCAGTGAAGCTCTTCCTCACTGGCGACGATGATGTAGCGGCGGCACTAGGGTTTGAGAAGCTCGAGCTTGGAGAGAGGTCGAGCGGAGTAAAAGAAGTGAGGAAGGGGAGAGGGGATATTTATAGCCACGGTGAAAAACGGTTCGCCCGAAGAAATTGGACGAACGTGCCCCTGACCCTTCTCATTCGCATGACATGTGTCACCCACGTACTGAGAAGTGGAGATCGTGTTAGATCGTGGGTGAATAGATAAGTATATCGTGGGAAGCGGAATGGTTTGAGCGGCAAAGCCGGAAATTTGGATAAGATAAGTTAAAAGTTCCGTTCGCAAATTCTTCAGCTGACAAGGACGCAGTGAAGATTTTGAATGAGTTTCAAATAGAACGCACATGAAGAATTTGTGAATAGATTGGGTTGAGTATAGCATAGAGGGGGAAGGGTCCGATCACATTCACTTGGCAGAAAAAACCAACTAGAAGAATTAGCCATAAGTGAAAGCTGTAGAGGACATGAACTCATATATATATATATATATATATATATATATATAGCCAATGAAGAGAAACGACAGAAACAGTGAAGATTTTGCAAAGTTGAAGAATATGAACAACTGAGGAATTTCAAAACTGAGGAAAAACTCAAATTGAAGATTTTCAACTTTTGTGGTGGCGTGACCCACCGTATAAGAATGATGATTTCAGACACCGCGTAGAATTGTTGTAGGGTTCTGAGAATCAAATTCTTCATTAATTTTTTCACACTTAGAGTGTTATTCTTCATTGATTGAAGAAAAACGTTTCTTCATGTGTTGCACATCTAAGTCATCAATTTTGCATAAGTGTTAGGATGAGTGTCCTTTTCAAAGAACATTCGAAGATTCTAAGATATTTAGCTCACACCGCAACTTGCTAAATCTCTTCCCATCCAAGGGCTTTGTGAAGATATCGGCTAGCTGTTCTTCAGTCTTCACATGCTCAATAGAAATGTCGCCCTTCAACACATGATCGCGAAGAAAATGATGACGAATCCGAATGTGCTTTGTCTTTGAGTGCTGAACTGGGTTGTGAGCAATCTTGATGGCACTCTCATTGTCACAGAACAGAGGCACATTCTTCACATTGACGCCGTAGTCCTTGAGAGTTTGCTTCATCCACAGCAATTGAGCACAGCAAGAACCAGCAGCAATGTACTCAGCTTCAGCAGTAGACAGTGATACGCAGTTCTGTTTCTTCAAGGACCAACAGACCAAAGATCGTTTGAGGAAATGACATGTACCAGATGTTGACTTGCGATCCACACGATCACCAGCATAGTCAGAGTCAGAATATCCAATGAGATCAAAAGCCGAGCCCTTGGGGTACCATAATCCTAGTGTTGGTGTGTGAGCTAGATATCGAAGAATATGCTTCACAGCCTTATGGTGTGATTCCTTCGGTGTAGCTTGAAATCGGGCACACATGCAAACACTAAGCATAATATCTGGCCTAGATGCACATAAGTACAATAAAGAACCAATCATGGAGCGGTATACCTTTTGATCGAAGTCAATACCATTTTCATCAGTGCACAGATGGCCATTTGTGGGCATAGGAATTTTGACGCCTTTGCAATCTTGCATGCCAAATTTCCTCAGTACATCCTTGAGGTATTTCTCCTGAGATATGAATATGCCATTGCGTTGTTGACGAATTTGAAGACCTAAGAAGAATTTCAACTCTCCCATCATAGATATTTGATATTCTTCACTCATCATATAGGCAAATTCATCACTATAACGTTGCTCAGTACAGCCAAAGATGATGTCATCAACATATATTTGGCATACAAACAATTCATCATCATATGATTTAGTGAAAAGAGTAGGGTCGAGTGAACCGGGTTTGAAGCCTTTCTTCATGAGGAATTCCTTCAAAGTATCATACCACGCCCGAGGGGCCTGCTTGAGGCCATAAAGGGCCTTATTTAGTCTGAAGACTTTGTCAGGATGCTTAGGATCTTCAAAACCTGGGGTTGAGCAACATATACTTCTTCCTCAAGCTTACCATTGAGGAATGCACTTTTCACATCCATTTGATATAAAGTGATATCATGATGGTTAGCATAAGCAAGTAATATGTGAATAGCTTCAAGTCTAGCAACAGGTGCAAAAGTTTCATCGAAATCAATTCCTTCAACCTGTGTGTAGCCTTGAGCTACTAGCCGTGCCTTATTCCTCACCACAAGGCCATTTTCATCTTGATTGTTGTGGTAGATCCACTTTGTGCCAATGATATTGTGTTTGCGAGGATCTGGACGATTGACCAGTTCCCAACTGTTGTTGAGCTCGAACTGATGTAATTCTTCTTGCATGGCCTGAATCCACTCAGGCTCCAGAAATGCTTCATCTGCCTTAGTGGGCTCTGAGATAGAGACAAAAGCATAGTGCCCACAAAATTTAGATAAATGTGAAGCTTTTGAGCGTGTGAGAGGACCTGGTGCTTCAATGTCATCTATGATCTTCTCAACTTGCACTTCTTTGCAACGCGAGGATGAGTAGGTTGTCGTCGAGGAATTTGATCAGCATTTTCTTCAGCAATTTCTTCAGATGCATTAGCTCGATGTTCTTCACGTTCTGGAATGAATTCTTCAGCAGATTCTTCGGTAGGAATGACATCCTCAGTAGCCTTGAACTTGATAGTTTCCTCAGGTCCTGGTTCATCTATCACAGAGGGTAGGTGCTCTCTTTGCGAGCCATTAGTTTCATCGAACCGCACATCTATAGTTTCAACAACCTTGTGAAGAACGGTGTTGAAGACTCTGTAGGTGTGCGAGTCCTTTCCGTAACCAAGCATAAAACCTTCATGTGCTTTCGGTGCAAATTTAGCATTGTGATGAGGATCTCTAATCCAACATTTAGCACCGAAGACTTTGAAATAACTCACATTGGGTTTCTTGTCAGTGAGGAGTTCATAGGCAGTCTTCTTGAAGAATTTGTGAAGATATACCCTGTTGATGATGTGGCACGCAGTATAAATTGCCTCAATCCAGAAGTGAGGAGGCGTCTTGTACTCATCAAGCATAGTCCGAGCCATCTCAACAAGAGTTCTGTTCTTGCGCTCCACGACGCCATTTTGCTGAGGAGTGTAAGGAGCAGATAACTCATGAGTAATACCAAGTCCATCAAGATAGTCACCAAGACCAGAATTCTTGAACTCAGTTCCATTGTCACTTCTGATATGCTTGATCTTCACACCAAAGTTGGTTGAAGCCCTCGAGGAAAATCGTTTGAAGACTTCTTGCACTTCATGTTTGTAAGTAACAATGTGTACCCATGTGTAACGAGAGTAATTATCAACAATAACAAGCCCATAGAGAGATGCGTCATTTGTGACAGCTGAGTAATGGTTAGGACCAAAGAGGTCCATGTGAAGCAATTCGAATGGTCGAGTAGTGGTCATGACAGTCTTCGCTGGATGCTTAGCCTTGGTCATCTTTCCAGCTTCACAAGCTCCACATAGGTGATCCTTGAGGAATTTGACATTCTCAATGCCAATGACATGCTTCTTCTTTGCAAGCGTGTGCAAATTCCTCATGCCTGCATGACCAAGTCGTCGATGCCATAGCCATCCTTCTGAAGCTTTTGCAAGTAGGCACACGGCTAGTTGCAGTCCTGTAGAGAAATCAACAATATACAAGTCTCCTCTCCTAAAGCCTTTGAAGACTTTGGAATTGTCAGCTTCCATAACCACAACACAACGATACTTGCCAAAGACAACTACCATATCAAGATCACAAAGCATTGAGACAGACATGAGGTTGTATCCTAAGGACTCGACAAGCATGACTTTGTCCATGTGTCGATCCTTTGTGATCGCAACCTTACCTAGACCCAATACCTGACTTTTGCCTTTGTCAGCGAAGATGATATGCTTCATATGCGATGGTGATAAGGGAGCATCAATCAATAGATTCTTGTCACCAGTCATGTGATTTTTACATCCACTATCGAGGACCCACTCAGTGGCTTTGGGTTGATCATCCCGCAGATGAATTAGTGCAGCTTACGAACTTCATATACTTCATCAGTGAAGAATATGACATCAATTCATCAGATCAATTTCATCAAGCAATAGAACAGATAAAGCAGTATGAGGACGTGAGAGATGAAAGTTCATTTCTTCATGATTAGCCTACGTCCTTTCAGACAAACTTCAGGTCTCCAGCAAATTCTTCAGACGTTCAAGTACGTCTGGAGACCTGACCCTGCAGAAGAGATTAGTTCTTTTTCTTCACCACCCACATCTGAATGGGTGGAAAAGAGTTCATCACTCTGCGAGCTCCATATGAGAAAGGTGGCATAGAAGCCAATCCGTTTCGTTTCACATAAGAGAAGTTAGGGTAAGCATATGAATAAGCAGAGAAATTCTTCGAGGACTTATGAACATAATGATTAGAAGAATAATGCTCATATTCATAGCCCTTGGCTCCTCCCTGCGAAACATAGTTGTTAGCACGATGATGTTCATATGAGGACTTTGATCCTCTTGAGGAATTTGATCCATGTGAGGAATTTAGTCCGTATGAAGAATTTGATCTGGGGTTCCTATTCCTCACAGGTGGTGTCATGAGGACATTCACCTGCAGACTTTCAAGGCATCTTTTGGGAACCCAGATTTTCTTCATAGGAGAACCGTTCCTGCAGTTAGTGCCAACATATCTAGCAAATGCTTCACCATTCTGATTTTTGAACAATTTATAGTTGGAGTCAAATGACTCATCAAAAGAATGAGGAGATTTACATGTAAAGCCAGATAAGTTAGATGGATCAACTGGAGGTCCCTTTGCAGCAACCCATGAGGTTTTGGGGTACTGCTCAGGCTTCCAATATGTACCATCAGCATTGAGTTTTCTCTCAAAGGCAATACCCTCTTTCCTAGGGTTTCTGTTGAGGATCTGCTTTTTAAGCACATCACAAAGAGTCGGATGCCCTTTGAGACTTTTGTACATGCCTGTCATATACAATTCCTTCAGCCCTGCATCGTTAGTGATACTAGCAATCCTCAGATGAGGAATTAATGATTGCAGAGACAGTTGAGGAATTTGTAGCATTAGGAGCATTTGAACATTCAGGTGAAGAATTAGCAGATTCACGTTCAATGCATTTCAAACATGGAGGAACAAATTCTTCCTGAGCAGCGCTGATTTGTTGAGCAAGTAATGAATCGCGCTCCTTCTGAAGATCTTCATAACTCACTTTTAGCTTCTCTAGATCTTGCTTTCTTTGAAGAAATTCATAAGAAAGCTTCTCATGATTAGACAAAAGAGTGTTATGATGACCTTGAAGGTTGTCATACCTAGTTTGAAGTCTCTGAAGATTTTCAGTCAAGGTTTTAGTGCGATCCATTTCTTCACCCAACATATCATCACTCTTGTCTAGCATGTTTTGAACCTTTTCAAGGGCCCTTTGTTGTTTCACAGCAATCTTAGCAAGTTTAGAATAGCTAGGCTTAAGGTTTTCATTAGATTCATTTTCACTTGATTCATATGAGGCATATTTGAGTACCTTGGCACCCTTTGCCATGAAGCAATAGGTGGGAGAGTAGTCATCATTGCCTTCATCAGTCTTGTTGGTGAGGTCATTTTCTTCAGAGTTGAAGATAGACTTGCCGATGAATGCAGTAGCGAGGGCTAGGCTCGCCACACCGGATTCGGAATCCTCAGATGCCTCCTCTTCCTCATTTTCTTCAGATTCAGCCTCAGAGTCCATTTCCTTGCCAATGAATGCCCGAGCCTTCTTGGAGCTACTCTTCTTGTGAGATGAAGACTTTGAGGATTTGGATGATGAAGATTTTGAGGATTTCTTCTTTTTCTTCGTATCATCAGAGCTGTAATCCTTGTATTTCTTCTTCTTTGATTCCTTTTCCCACTGAGGACAATCTTGAATGTAGTGTCCTGGTTTCTTGCATTTGTGAAAAAGCCTCTTCTTGTAGTCACTGGATGAGGAATCATTGCTCCTTTAGGGTCTTCCAAAGCGACCACGTCTTGAGAGCTTCTGGAATTTCTTCACAAGCAGTGCTAGATCATGGCTCAGTTCTTCAGGATCACCAAGACTGCTTTCAGAGTCTTCATCTTCAGACTCAGAAACTGCCTTGGCCTTCAGTGCACGTGATCTGCCATAGCTCGAACCATAGAGATCTCTTTTTTCAGCAAGCTAGAACTCATGAGTGTTTAGCCTTTCGAGGATATCAGCGGGATCAAGTGACTTGTAATCAGCACGCTCTTGTATCATCAAGGCCAAAGTATCAAATGAGGAATCAAGCGATCTCAGCAGTTTCTTCACCACCTCGTGGTCGGTGATGTCAGTGGCACCAAGTGCTTGAAGCTCATTTGAGATATCAGTGAGGCGATCGAAGGTTTGTTGAACATTCTCATTGTCGAGTCTTTTGAAGCGGTTGAAGAGATTGCAAAGAACATCAACTCGAGAGTCACGCTGTGTTGAGACTCCTTCATTTACTTTGGACAGCCTATCCCAGATAACCTTAGCAGTTTCCAAAGCACTCACTCTTCCATACTGTCTTTTGCTCAGATGGCCACATATGATATTCTTCGCTTGAGAATCAAGTTGCTTGAATCTCTTCACATCGGCAGCGTTTAGTGAGGGTGAGACAGAGGGAACACCTTTTTCCACAACATACCAGAGATCGTTATCAATTGCCTCAAGATGCATTCGCATCTTATTCTTCCAGTAGGGGTAGTTCGTCCCATCGAAGGTAGGACACCCAGCAGAGACCTTGATCATACCTGCGGTCGACATAACTAAAACTCCAGGTGGTTAAACCAAAATCACACAGAACAAGGGAGTACCCTGCTCTGATACCAATTGAAAGTGCGTTATATCGACTAGAGGGGGGTGAATAGGCAATTTTTATGAATTCTTCACTGAGGAATTTGCGGGTGAGGAAATTCCTTAGCGAAGAACTACTTGCAGCGGAATAAGTACTCAAGAGTAAGCATAGCAGAACATAGGCATGGTCATCATGATGAAATGAAGACAAACACAGAGTACAGAAAGCGTAAACACAGGTTAGCACATGATGAAGACAAACAGACTGAAGAAATTGAACTAGGGAAATTGAGAAAGTCTTCAGTCAAAGTCTTCAACCACAGATATGACAAGCACACAACACAGTAATGAGGAAATGAAAGAGTTGAGGAAATAGAACCAGTAAGCTCGGTGAAGATAATGATTTGGTAGACCAGTTCCAACTGCTGCCTCAGTTGTACATCTGGTTGGAGCAGCTGGGTATTTAAACCTGAGGACACACAGTCCCGGACACCCAGTCCTGAACACACAGTCCAGGACACCTAGTCCTCACCGTATTCTCCTTGAGCTAAGGTCACACAGACCTCGCCCAATCACTCGTGGTAAGTCTTCAGGTGACTTCCGAACCTTCACAAACTCGGTCACTCGGCAATCCACAATTTCCTCTTAGATGCTCTAGACCATGACGCCTAACCGTCTGGAAGAAGCACAGTCTTCAAAGGTAACAAGCGTCGGATCCACGCAGGATCAATCTCTTCAATGATGCTCAATCACTTTGGGTTTGTAGGTGTTTGGGTTTGGGGTTTTTCCTCACTTGATGATCTTCGCTCAAAGTCCTCGGAGGATGGGAGCTCTCAAATGACAAGTGTCAGTTTCTCTCGGAGCACCCAACCAGGTAGTGGTTGTAGGGGGCGGCTATTTATAGCCTAGGGAGCAGCCCGCATGATAAGACATAAATGCCCTTCAATGATATGACCGTTAGGTGGGTAGATATTTTGGGACAGCTGGCGCATAGCACATCAATGGTCGGAAATTTGAGGTTCAAATTCCTCACGGCTATCATGTTCCTCACTGTGTAGGCAATCCGCACTGGCGAATTCCTAACTCCTCAGTCAGAAAAAATTCCTCAGAGACCAGAAGAACTTCGTCTCTGTCACTGAAGAATATGTCTGAACTGTATGAGATTTCGAATGGCTTCACTCGAAGGGATTGGTAGGTGTAGGATTTTGAGTTGAGCATCACATGGAAATTTTTCCTTAGTATTTCCTCGACCCCCTTTAACAGTACGGTGTTTCCTATGACTCAAGAAAGAGAAAATAAAACTACTAAAACAAAAGTATTCACGCTTCATATTCCTCAAATGAATACCAAGTCTTCAAGGTCACACCAATTTCTTCACTTTCAAAGTCTTCAGAAAGTCTTCAGAAATCCAAAGTCTTCAGTCGAAGAACTTCATTTTTAGGGGTCCACTTTCACTGTAATTATCAAACTCCTCATAGACTTATAGATCTGTGTGCAATCACAAACGCATTAGTCCCTTAACCTATAAGTCTTCAATACACCAAAATCACTAAGGGGCACTAGATGCACTTACAGCTTCTACGTACCCATTCAAATTTTGACCACTATGGTGGCTCGCCACCCTAAATAATTAACTACGTTAATTGCATATCACGGCAGTGCATTCTTCAAACTCCTGGCATATACTTCTAGCCTATTTAATCCTTCTCGTGGAGAATTTGGTTCACCCAACTGTTTCACCATTGCACTGCCAATGATCACTCGATCTGCACCGCAGCCGGCAATCTATGTACATTTATAAGTGAAGGTTAGCAAGGTAATTACCTTGTTGAGATTTTGCAGTCAAGATTATCAACTTTTGGTGAATCTTCCGGTGTGTTGTTTATATTACCTGGCTAACATGTTCCAGGGTTGATATGCTGAAGCTGACCGCCACTGCCTTGTTAGTGACCTACGGACCATTACAAAAGGTATGTGACTGGTGATACTTTCAAAAGAATGAGGGGGAAATTGACACTATTTTTTTCCTGGTTAACTTTAATTAATTTGATGGTTGTAAAACATCTTTTCTACAAACCTGTCTAATCCCCTGAAGAAGATCCTTGACACGTGGGTTTACGGTTTCCCGGGCTCCTGTAACTCCAGCAACACTTACCTGCATGATGCAATTAATTAGGGGATAAATTTTAGTCATGAGATCTTGACCACAAAGCTAAAATTGTAATAAGAAGCTAGGATTGTACGCATGTGTGTTGTGCAACTTATAAGGTAAACAAACCCTTCCGAAGCTTTTGTGATTTCTTTCACCCTCTCTAATGGTGTAGCTGGTGTTGTATGGAGAATCTACAATCATTGATTTAAAAGTATATAACATGTTAATGTTTGGTCGATTAATCATGTGCTCTGTTAGCATTGCGTTAATGTTGAGGGGGCATGCACATACCATCTCCAGTTCGTTCTCGATGGTCTCTTTCCTGAAATCATGTATCTCGTCGTATGGAAGGTCTGATATGATAATGAAAACTAATGCAATCTGTTTCTCATTGATTGCAAAGTGATACACAGGGAGTACATATAGGGGCCGAAGCCAGCCCAGTGCGTGGGCAGCGTGGGGGTCGTGTCGTGGAGCGTGGGACGCTCCAACGCTGACCAAGGCTATCGCCTAACCCCCCCCCCCCCCGTAGTGTCAACGGCGGGCTGGACGACGTTGAGACTGGACTGGATGTCGATGAAGGCGGCGGAGGGGAGCCCCTTGGTGAAGATGTCCGCGTATTGCGCACTTGTTGGAACATGCGGGACTCTGACCTCACCTAAAGCTAGTTTCTCTCTTACAAAGTGTATGTCAATCTCTATATGCTTAGTTCTACGATGCTGAACAGGGTTACATGAGATGTACATAGCAGAAATGTTGTCACAGTACACAATAGTAGCTTGCTGAATAGGGCGATGAAGTTCACCAAGGAGCTGACGAAGCCGGACTATTTTAGCAAAAGCATGCACAACCGAGCGATACTCGGCTTCCGTAGAAGACCTGGAAACAGTAAGCTGCCGTTTGGACGACTAAGAAATCAAATTATCACCCAAATATACACAATAACCGGAAGTGGAACGTCGAGTATCGGGGCAACCTGCCCAGTCCGCATCAGAGTACGCTGTGAGAGTGAGTGGAGAGGAACTGTTGATGAGAAGACCATGGTCGATAGTGCCTTTGAGATAGCGAAGAATGCGTTTGATGTGGTTGTAATGCGGAAGGCGGGGATCGTGCATGTAAAGACAAGCTTGTTGCACAGAGTAGGCGAGCTCGGGACGTGTGAGAGTCATGTATTGCAATGCTCCGGTAAGACTGCGATAAAGGGTAGGATCAGGAATAGGGTCACCAGAAGAAGACAGCTTGGATCCAGTGTCTGCAGGAGTGCGCATGGGATGACAATCAAGCATGCCAGCTTTGGATAGAATGTCTAGTGCATACTGTCTTTGGGAGAGAAAGAGGCCGGGCGAGGAGCGGGAAACGGCGATGCCGAGAAAGTGATGAAGATGGCCAAGATCTGTCATGAAGAATTCAGTGCACAAGGAAGAAATAATGTGCTCAAGAAAGGAGGAAGAAGAAGCAGTGAGGACTATGTCATCTACGTAAAGAAGAAGGTAAGCTGTGTGAGCATCGGATTTGAAAATAAAAAGAGAGGAGTCAGAGTGGGAAGGGAGAAAGCCGATGGTGTGCATAAAAGTTGCAAAACGTTGGAACCAAGCACGCGAAGCTTGCTTTAAGCCATACAGCGATGTCTGCAAGTGGCAAACATGATCAGGGAAGGATGGGTCAGTGAAGCCGAGAGGTTGTCGACAGTACACTGGCTGAGTGAGAGAGCCATGAAGAAAGGCGTTCTTGACATCTAATTGGTGAATGGGCCAGTCAAAGGAGACGGCAATGCTAAGAACATCGCAAATGGTGCTAGGTTTAACCACCGGAGAGAAAGTTTCATCAAAATTGATACCAGGTTGCTGTGAGTCCCCACGACAAACCCAACGAGCTTTGTAGCACGAGAGAGAGCCATCGGAGTTGAACTTGTGATGGAAAACCCATTTGCCAGAGACCACATTAGCACCGGATGGGCGAGGAATCAGAGACCATGTCTGATTATGTAAGAGAGCATCATACTCATCTTTCATTGGTTGGAACCAGTTGGGGTCAAGAATCGCTGCTTCGTAGGAGGAGGGAATTGGAGAGATAGGAGGAGAGGGGGTGGAAGATGTGGTTGCGGTCAAGTTGAGACGGCGAGCAGGCTGTCCAAAACCAGACTTACTATGCGTGCGCATATTGTGGTCATTTGCAGGAATGTGTAAAGGAATGGCGCGGGGAGGAAGTGGGCGAGGTACGTCGGATGAGGAAGGACTGAGAGAGTGGGAGGAAGAAGAAGAAAGGGAGCTAGTGGAATTGTTTAATGGGGCGGATGGCGAGCCAGTGGCGGATGCATGCGGGAAAGGAGTGACTGGGGATGGTGGGCCTGTTGCAGGGGAAGGGCAAGTGGAGGGCGAGAGAGGCGTGGAGGAAACAGAGGGAGGGGTCTGGTTGCAAGGTAGGGGCTGATGGACGGGAACAGGACGATGCATAGCATGCACGTCGATCGTATGGGATTTTGGCAATGAAGCATAGGGTGCGGAAAGATGAGAGAAGAGATTGGGAGGGTTGTGGTTAGCAAAAGGAAACACTGTCTCGTCGAAAGTAACATGGCGAGAGAGTATAATGTGGTTGGTTGGGAGGTGAAGACAACGGTAGCCACGGTGATCGTCCGAATACCCAAGAAAAACACAAGGCAGCAATCTCGGTGCTAGTTTATTTGCGACTGTAGCGGAAAGGTTAGGAAAGCAGAGACATCCAAAAATGCGAAGATCTGCATAGGAGGGAGAGGAAAGAACGAGGGAATCATAGGGAGAGAATTTGGGGCAGGTCTTGGTGGGTCGTATGTTGAGTAGAAAAGTGGCGTGGCGGAGGGATTCGACCCAATATTCAGGTGGCATAGATGCTTGGATTAAAAGTGTGCGAAGAATATCGTTGATACTACGAAGAGATCGCTCGGCCTTTCCGTTTTGAGGAGAGGTATGGGCAAGAAAACCGAAGGAGAATGCCATGATGAAGAAAAAAATCGCGGTTGCGAGAATTGTCAAACTCACGACCATTGTCACATTGAAGAAAACAAATGGGAAGAGAGAAGTGTTGGGGAACGTAGTAATTTCAAAATTTACCTACGCACACGCAAGATCATGGTGATGCATAGCAACAAGAGGGGAGAGTGTTGTCTACGTACCCTCGTAGACCGTAAGCGGAAGCGTTATGACAACGCGGTTGATGTTGTCGTACATCTTCACGATCGACTGATCCTAGCACCGAAAGTACGGCACCTCCGCGATCTGCACACGTTCGGCTCGGTGACGTCCCACGAACTCACGATCCAGCAGAGTGTCGAGGGAGAGCTTCGACAGCATGACGGCGTGATGACGGTGATGATGAAGCTACTGGCGTAGGGCTTCGCCTAAGCACTGCAACGATATGACCGAGGTGGATTATGGTGGAGGGGGGCACCGCACACGGCTAAGAGATCAATGATCAACTTGTGTGTCTATGGGGTGCCCCCCTCCCCCGTATATAAAGGAGTGGAGGAGGGGGAGGGCCGGCCCTCCTATGGCGCGCCCAATGGGGAGTCCTACTCCCACCGGGAGTAGGATTCCCCCCCCCCCTTCCCTAGTTGGACTAGGAGTGGAAGGAAGGGGCAGGAAGGAGGAAGGAAAGGGGGGGCGGCCCCCTCCCAATTCGGATTGGGCTTGGGAGGGGCGCCCCCTCCTTTGCTCCCTTCTCCTCTCTCCCACTATAGCCCAATAAGGCCCATATACCTCCCGGGGGGTTCCGGTAACCTCCCGGACTCCGGTATATTCCCGATCTCACCCGGAACCATTCTGATGTCCAAATATAGTCGTCCAGTATATCGATCTTTATGTCTCGACCATTTCGAGACTCCTCGTCATGTACATGATCATATCTGGGACTCCGGACTATCTTCGGTACATGAAAACACATAAACTCATAATACCGATCGTCACCGAACTTTAAGCGCGCGGACCCTACGGGTTCGAGAACTATGTAGACATGACCGAGACTCATCTCCAGTCGATAACCAATAGCGGAACCGGGATGCTCATATTGGTTCCTATATATTCTATGAAGATCTTTATCGATCAAACCACATAACAACATACGTTGTTCCCTTTGTCAACGGTATGTTACTTGCCCGAGATTCGATCGTCGGTATCTCAATACCTAGTTCAATGTCGTTACCGGCAAGTTTCTTTACTAGTTCCATAATGCATCATCCCGGAACTAACTCATTAGTTACATTACTTGCAAGGCTTATAGTGATGTGCATTACAGAGAGGGCCCAGAGATACCTCTCCAATACACGGAGTGACAAATCCGAATCTCGATCTATGCCAACTCAACAAACACCATCGGAGACACCTGTAGAGCATCTTTATAATCACCCAGTTATGTTGTGACGTTTGATAGCACACAAAGTGTTCCTCCGGTATTCGGGAGTTGCATAATCTCATAGTCATAGAAACATGTATAATTCATGAAGAAAGCAACAACAACATACTAAACGATCATGTGCTAAGCTAACGGAATGGGTCAAGTCAATCACATCATTCTCTAATGATGTGATCTCGTTAATCAAATGACAACTCATGTCTATGGCTAGGAAACTTAACCATTTCAACGAGCTAGTCAAGTAGAGGCATACTAGTGACACTCGGTTTGTCTATGTATTCACAGATGTACTAAGTTTCCGGTTAATACAATTCTAGCATGAATAATAAACATTTATCATGATATAAGGAAATATAAATAACAACTTTATTATTGCCTCTAGGGCATATTTCCTTCAGTCTCCCACTTGCACTAGAGTCAATAATCTAGTTCACATCGCCATGTGATTTAACACCAATAGTTCACATCGCCATGTGACTAACACCCAAAGGGTTTACTAGAGTCAATAATCTAGTTCACATCTCTATGTGATTAACACCCAAAGAGTACTAAGGTGTGATCATGTTTTGTTTGTGAGATAACTTTAGTCAACGGGTCTGCCAAATTCAAATCCGTATGTATTTCGCAAATTTCTATGTCTATAATGCTTTGCACGGAGCTACTTTAGCTAATTGCTCCCATTTTCAATATGTATCTGGATTGTGACTTACAGTCATCTAGATCGGTGTAAAAACTTGCATCGACGTAACTCTTTACGACGAACTCTTTATCACCTCCATAACCGAGAAATATTTCCTTAGTCCTCTAAGGATAATTTTGACCGCTGTCCAGTGATCTACTCCTAGATCAAAATTTTACTCCCTTGCCAAACTCAGGGCAGGGTATACAATAGGTCTGGTACACAGCATGGCATACTTTATAGAACCTATGGCTCAGGCATAGGGAATGACTTTCATTCTCTCTCTATCTTCTGTTGTGGTCGGTCTTTGAGTCTTACTCAACTTCACACCTTGCTGATGGGGAACGTAGCATAAATTCAAAATTTTCTACGCATCACCAAGATCAATCTATGGGTTAACTAGCAACGAGAGAGAGGGGAGTGCATCTTCATACCCTCGAAGATCGCGATGCGGAAGCGTTGCAAGAACGCGGTCGGTGGAGTCGTACACGAAGCGATTCAGATCGCGGCCGAATCCGATCTAAGCACCGAACAACGGTGCCTCCGCGTTCAACACACATGCAGCCCGGTGACGTCTCCCGTACCTTGATCCAGCAAGGAGAGAGGGAGAGGTTGGGGAAGACTCCGTCCAGCAGCAGCACAATGGCATGGTGGTGATGGAGGAGCGTGGCACTCCAGCAGGGCTTCGCCAAGCACTGCGAGAGACGAGGAGGGAGAGGGGTAGGGCTGCGCCAAGAGAGAGGTGTTCTCGTGTCTATGGCAGCCCCAAACCCCCACTATATATAGGGGAAAGGGAGGGGCTGCGCCCCCACCTAGGTTTCCACCTCTAGGGGTGGCGGCCAGACCTAGATGGGACTTGGAGGGGTGGCCAAGGGGGGAGAGAGGGGGGCGCACCACTAGGTGGGCCTTAGGCCCATCTGAGCCTAGGGTTTCCCCTTTTTCCCTTCTCTCTTCGCCTTGGGCCCTGGTGGGGGGGGCGCACCAGCTCACCTGGGGCTGGTCCCCTCCCACACTTGGCCCACGCAGCCCTCTGGGGCCGGTGGCCCCACCTGGTGGACCCCCGGGACCCTCCCGGTGGTCCCGGTACGTTACCGATAGCACCCGAAACTTTTCCGGTGACCAAAACAGGACTTCCCATATATAAATCTTTACCTCCGGACCATTCCGGAACTCCTCGTGACGTCCGGGATCTCATCCGGGACTTCGAACAACATTCGGTAACCACGTATATCTATTCCCTATAACCCTAGCGTCATCGAACCTTAAGTGTGTAGACCCTACGGGTTCGGGAACCATGCAGACATGATCGAGACAACTCTCCGGCCAATAACCAACAGCGGGATCTGGATACCCATGTTGGCTCCCACATGTTCCACGATGATCTCATCGGATGAACCACGATGTCAAGGATTCAAGCAATCCCGTATACAATTCCCTTTGTCAATCGGTACGTTACGTGCCCGTGATTCGATCGTCGGTATCCCAATACCTCGTTCAATCTCGTTACCGGCAAGTCACTTTACTCGTTCCGTAATGCATGATCCCATGACTAACTACTTAGTCACATTGAGCTCATTATGATGATGCATTACCGAGTGGGCCCAGAGATACCTCTCCATCATACGGAGTGACAAAATCCCAGTCTCGATTCGTGCCAACCCAACAGACACTTTCGGAGGTACCTGTAGTGCATCTTTATAGTCACCCAATTACGTTGTGACGTTTGGTACACCCAAAGCACTCCTACGGTATTCGGGAGTTACACAATCTCATGGGAAATGATACTTGACATTAGAAAAGCCTTAGCAAACGAACTACACGATCTTGTGCTATGCTTAGGATTGGGTCTTGTCCATCACATCATTATCCTAATGATGTGATCCCGTTATCAATGACATCCAATGTCCATGGTCAGGAAACCATAACCATCTATTGATCAACGAGCTAGTCAACTAGAGGCTCACTAGGGACATGTTGTGGTCTATGTATTCACACATGTATTACGGTTTCCAGTTAATACAATTATAGCATGAACAATAGACAATTATCATGAACAAGGAAATACAATAATAACCATTTTATTATTGCCTCTAGGGCATATTTCCAACACTTGCAACACAGGCAAGAACTCTTTCTTTGACTGTTCCATTTTGAACTACTTCAAAATCTTGTCAAGGTAGGTACTCATTGAAAAAACTTATCAAGCGTCTTGATCTATCTCTATAGATCTTGATGCTCAATATGTAAGCAGCTTCACCGAGGTCTTTCTTTGAAAAACTCTTTTCAAACACTCCTTTATGCTTTCCAGAAAATTCTACATCATTTCTGATCGACAATATGTCATTCACATATACTTATCAGAAAGGTTGTAGTGCTCCCACTCACTTTCTTGTAAATACAGGCTTCACCGCAAGTCTGTATAAAACTATATGCTTTGATCAACTTATGAAAGCGTATATTCCAACTCCGAGATGCTTGCACCAGTCCATAGATGGATCGCTGGAGCTTGCACATTTTGTTAGCACCTTTAGGATTGACAAAACCTTCTGGTTGCATCATATACAACTCTTCTTTAAGAAATCCATTAAGGAATGCCTTTTTGACATCCATTTGCTAGATTTCATAAAATGGGGCAATTGCTAACATGATTCAGATAAACTTTTAAGCATCGGTACAAGTGAGAAAATCTCATCGTAGTCAACACCTTGAACTTGTCGAAAACATTTTTGCGACAATTCAAGCTTTGTAGATAGTAACACTACTATCAGTGTCTGTCTTCCTCTTGAAGATCCATTTATTCTCTATTGCTTTCCGATCATCGGGTAAGTCAACCATAGTCCATACTTTGTTCTCATACATGGATCCCATCTCAGATTTCATGGCCTCAAGCCATTTTGCGAAATCTGGGCTCATCATCGCTTCCTCATAGTTCGTAGGTTCGTCATGGTCAAGTAACATGATTTCCAGAACAGGATTACCGTACCACTTTGGTGCGGAACGTATTATGGTTGTCCTACGAGGTTTGGTAGTGACTTGATCTAAAGTTTCATGATCATCATCATTAACTTCCTCACTAATCGGTGTAGGCATCACTGGAACTGTTTTCTGTGATGAACTACTTTCCAATTTGGGAGAAGGTACAATTACCTCATCAAGTTTTACTTTCCTACCACTCACTTCTTTCGAGAGAAACTCCTTCTCTAGAAAGGATCCATTCTTAACAACGAATATCTTGCCTTCGGATCTGTGATAGAAGGTGTACCCAACAGTTTCCTTTGGGTATCCTATGAAGACGCATTTCTCCGATTTGGGTTCGAGCTTATCAGGTTGAAACTTTTTCACATAAGCATCACAACCCCAAACTTTAAGAAACGACAGCTTAGGTTTCTTGCCAAACCATAGTTCATACGGTGTCATCTCAATGGATTTAGATGGTGCCCTATTTAACATGAATGTAGTTGTCTCTAATGCATAACCCCAAAAAAATGATAGTGGTAAATCGGCAAGAGACATCATAGATTGCACTATATCAAATAAAGTACGGTTATGACGTTCGGACACACCATTACGCTGTGGTGTTCCGGGTGGCATGAGTTTGTGAAACTATTCCACATTGTTTTAATTGAAGGCCAAACTCGTAACTCAAATATTCGTCTCCGCAATCAAATCGCAAAAAACTTTATTTTCTTGTTACGATGATTCTCTACTTCACTCTGAAATTCTTTGAACTTTTCAAATGTTTCAGACTTGGGTTTCATCAAGTAGATATACCCATATCTGCTCAAATCATATGTGAAGGTCAGAAAATAACGATACCCGCCGCGAGCCTCAACACTTATCGGACCGCATACATCAGTATGTATTATTTCCAATAATTCAGTTGCTCGCTCCATTGTTCCAGAGAACAGAGTCTTAGTCATCTTGCCCATGAGGCATGGTTCGCAAGCATCAAATAATTCATAATCAAGTGATTCCAAAAGCCCATCAGCATGGAGTTTCTTCATGCGTTTTACACCAATATGACCTAAACGGCAGTGCCACAAATAAGTTGCACTATCATTATTAACTTTGCATCTCTTGGCTTCAATATTATGAATATGTGTATCACTACGATCGAGATCCAACAAACTATTTTCATTGGGTGTATGACCATCAAAGGTTTTATTCATGTAAATAGAACAACAATTATTCTCTGACTTTAAATGAATAACTGTATTGCAATAAACATGATCAAATCATATTCATGCTCAACACAAACACCAAATAGCATTTATTTAGGTTCAACACTAATCCCGAAAGTATAGGGAGTGTGCGATGATGATCATATCAATCTTGGAACCACTTCCAACACACATCGTCACTTCACCCTTAACTAGTCTCTGTTCATTCTGCAACTCCCGTTTGGAGTTACTAATCTTAGCAACTGAAGTAGTATAAAAAACTGAGGGGTTGCTATAAACACTAGTAAAGTACACATCAATAACATGTATATCAAATATACCTTTGTTCACTTTGCCATCCTTCTTATCCGCCAAATACTTGGGGCAGTTTCGCTTCCAGTGACCATTCCATTGCAGTAGAAGCACTTAGTCTCAGGCTTAGGTCCAGACTTGGGCTTCTTCACTTGAGAAGCAACTTGCTTGCCGTTCTTCTTGAAGTTCCCCTTCTTCCCTTTGCCCTTTTCTTGAACTAGTGGTATTTTCAACCATCAACACTTGACGCTTTTCTTGATTTCTACCTTCGTTGATTTCAGCATCACGAAGAGCTTGGGAATCGTTTCCGTTATCCCTTGCATATTATAGTTCATCACGAAGTTCTAGTAACTTGGTGATAGTGACTAGAGAACTCTGTCAATCACTATCTTATCTGGAAGATTAACTCCCACTTGATTCAAGTGATTGTAGTACTCAGACATTCTGAGCACATGCTCACTAGCTGAGCTATTCTCCTCCATCTTGTAGGCAAAGTACTTGTCAAATGTCTCATACCTTTTGACATGGGCATGAGTGCGAAATACTAATTTCAACTCTTGGAACATCTCTTATGCTCTGTGGCGTTCAAAACGTCTTTGAAGCCCCGATTCTAAGCCGTAAAGCATGGTGCACTAAACTATCAAGTATTCATCATATCGAGCTTGTCAAACGTTCATAACGTCTGCATCTTCTCCTGCAATCGTTCTGTCACCTAGCGATGCATCAAGGACATAATTTTTCTGTGCAGCAATGAGGATAATCCTCAGATCACAGATCCAATCCGCATCATTGCTACTAACATCTTTCAACTTAGTTTCTCTAGGAACATATCAAAAATAAAATAGGGAAGCTAAACGCGAGCTATTGATCTACAACATAGATATGCAAATACTATCAGGACTAAGTTCATGATAAATTAAAGTTCAATTAATCATATTACTAAAGAACTCCCACTTAGATAGACATCCCTCTAGTCATCTAAATGATCAGTGATCCAAATCAACTAAACCATGTCCGATCATCACGTGAGATGGAGTAGTTTTCAATGGTGAACATCAGTATGTTGATCATATCTACTATATGATTCACGCTTGACCTTTCGGTCTCCACTGTTCCGAGGCCATATCTGCATATGCTAGGCTCATCAAGTTTAACCTGAGTACTTTGTGTGTGCAAAACTGGCTTGCACCCGTTGTATGTGAACGTAGAGCTTATCACACCCGATCATCACGTGGTGTCTCGGCACGACGAACTTTTGCAACGGTGCATACTCAGGGAGAACACTCGTACCTCGAAATTTAGTGAGAGATCATCTTATAATGCAATAAAATTTAGCATGATGTCTCATACAATAAAATTTAGCATCATGTCATGACCATATCACATCACAACATGCCCTGCAAAAACAAGTTACACATCCTCTACTTTGTTGTTGCAAGTTTTACGTGGCTGCTACGGGCTGAGCAAGAACCGTTCTTACCTACGCATCAAAACCATAACGATATTTCGTCAAGTATGTGCTGTTTTAATCTTCAACAAGGACCGGGCGTAGTCACACTCGATTCAACTAAAGTTGGAGAAACTGACACCCGCCAGCCACCTGTGTGCGAAGCACGTCGGTAGAACCAGTCTCGCATAAGCGTACGCGTAATGTCGGTCCGGGCCGCTTCATCCAACAATACCGCCGAATCAAAGTATGACATGCTGGTAAGTAGTATGACTAGTATCGCCCACAACTCACTTGTGTTCTACTCGTGCATATAACATCTACGCATAAACCTGGCTTCGATACCACTGGTGGGGAACGTAGTAATTTCAAAAATTTACCTACGCACACGCAAGATCATGGTGATGCATAGCAAAAAGAGGGGAGAGTGTTGTCTACGTACCCTCGTAGATCGTAAGCGGAAGTGTTATGACAACGCGGTTGATGTAGTCGTACATCTTCACGATCAACCGATAGTACGGCACCTCTGCGATCTACACGCGTTCGGCTCGGTGATGTCCCACGAACTCACGATCCAGCAGAGTGTCGAGGGAGAGCTTCGTCAGCACGACGGCGTGATGACAGTGATGATGAAGCTGCCGGCACAGGGCTTCGCCTAAGCACTGCAACGATATGACCGAGGTGGATTATGGTGGAGGGGGGCACCGCACACGGCGAAGAGATCAATGATCAACTTGTGTGTCTATGGGGTGCCCCCTCCCCCATATATAAAGGAGTGGAGGAGGGGGAGGGCCGGCCCTCCTATGGCGCGCCCCATGGGCAATCCTACTCCCACCGGGAGTAGGATTCCCACCCTTCCCTAGTTGGACTAGGAGTGGAAGGAAAGGGGGGCCGTCCCCCCTCCCAATTCGGATTGGGCTGGGGGGGGCGCCCCCTCCTTTGCTCCCTTCTCCTCTCTCCCACTATGGCCCAATAAGGCCCATATACCTCCCGGGGGGTTCCGGTAACCTCCCGGTACTCCGGTATATTCCCGATCTCACCCGGAACCATTCCGATGTCCAAATATAGTTGTCCTCGTCATGTCCGTGATCATATCCGGGACTCTGAACTACCTTCAGTACATCAAAACACATAAACTCATAATACCGATCGTCACCGAACTTTAAGTGTGCGGACCCTACAGGTTCGAGAACTATGTAGACATGACCGAGACTCATCTCCGGTCAATAACCAGTAGCGGAACCTGGATGCTCATATTGGTTCCTACATATTCTACGAAGATCTTTATCGGTCAAACCGCATAACAACATACGTTGTTCCCTTTGTCAACGGTATGTTACTTGCCCGAGATTCGATCGTCAGTATCTCAATACCTAGTTCAATCTCGTTACCGGCAAGTCCCTTTACTCGTTCTGTAATGCATCATCCCGCAACTAACTCATTAGTTACATTTCTTGCAAGGCTATAGTGATGTGCATTACCGAGAGGGCCCATAGATACCTCTCCGATACACGGAGTGACAAATCCTAATCTCGATCTATGCCAACTCAACAAACACCATCGGAGACACCTGTAGAGCATCTTTATAATCACCCAGTTATGTTGTGATGTTTGATAGCACACAAAGTGTTCCTCCGGTATTCGGGAGTTGCATAATCTCATAGTCATACGAACATGTATAAGTCATGAAGAAAGCAACAACAACATACTAAATAATCAAGTGCTAAGCTAACGGAATGGGTCAAGTCAATAACATCATTCTCTAATGATGTGATCTCGTTAATCAAATGACAACTCGTGTCTATGGCTAGGAAACTTAACCATCTTTGATTCAACGAGCTAGTCCAGTAGAGGCATACTAGTGACACTCTATTTGTCTATGTATTCACACATGATATAAGGAAATATAAATAACAACTTTATTATTGCCTCTAGGGCATATTTATTATTTCCTTCAAGAAGTGAGCATACACATATTTTTGGAAATTCACAAACACAGTGTGCACATCAGATTTGTAGCGAAGGGGAAAGGTCCACATGAAATGCGAGTAGTCATCCACTATTACAAGATAAAACTTAAACCCGGAACGCTAGGGATAGGAGATTGCCAGAGATCACAGTGTAACAACTCAAAGGGAAATGAACTAGTAGTAGTAGATGTGCCAAAGGGCAGCCTAACATGTTTGCCCATCTAACAAGACTGACACAAAGCGGAATAATGAGACTCCCGAACATGAGGTAGCTGAAACTCGCGAAGCAAAGTGGTCGTGGTGGCACTGTTCGGATGTCCGAAACGACGATGCCAAAGGGGGATGGAGGCGATCATGGCATGAACTTGCGGTGTTGGAGAGGCATCGTGGACAGTGTACATGTCACCGGAGCTATTGAACCAAGCGATCACCTCCTTGCTGCGAAGATCCTTCACAGACACACCCAATGGATCAAATTCAACAAAGATAAGGTTATCAATAGTAAACCGGCGAACATATATGAGGTTTTTGATAAGAGCAGGAGCGACAAGCACTTCTCGTAATGATAGGTTAGGGGAGAGCGAAGTGGAACCAGTGCATGAAATAGGAATAGACGAACCGTTGCCTACAGTAATCGAGGGAAATATAGAGGGATGAAGAGAAGACAGGGAAGAGCTAGATGCAGACATGTGTGAGGAAGCACTAGAGTTGAATATCCATTCCATACCTGCGTCCTGGGTGGTAAGCGAGTTCATGGCCGTGATGAAGGCAGCCTGATCCTAGTTCGGCGCGGGTGTTGTCGAGGGCGACGCAGCAGTGGAAGCCGGTGGTGGCGCCTGATCCCATGGTGAAGTAGAGGGAGAAGCGTAGGGGTACGTTGATGGAGCCGGGGGAGGCGCCGCCGCCTGGTATAGAGGAGCGTACGCTGTGTAGGCATGCTGGGGAGGCCTTGATTCGAGGAGGCCTAGAGAGCCAAGTTGTGGACGCATGCCGAGCGCCCAAGCCCCGCTGTATGCCGGAGGAGCGCCGTAGGGAGAGGGCGCAGACCACGGCATGGACCAGGCCTGAACAAGCCCGGTCCAGGGATTGTGCGAAGGACGCCATGGAATCGGGGGAGTGGTTGAGGGCACCGCAGGAGCAGATGGTGGTGCAGGTGAGGCTGAAGACGATCCCAAAGAGCGCTGCTGAGGAGGACGGTAAACAGGGTTCTTGCCTTTGTAGTTTAGACTCGGGTGCCAACCGGGGGGTGGCAGTGTGGAAGACGACCTGGAGGGCAGGGTCGGAGTTTGTGGAGCAGCTGCGGCAGCAGGATGCGTGGTCGCGTGGTAGAGGCGCAGCGCAGTAGCCTTGCGCGCCTGGTTCTGCTCCTCCATCTGAAGCATGGAGCGGGCCTTGGCGAGCGTTGGCAGAGGACGGAGGAGAGGGATCAGGGTCACCTGCTGAGCGAAACGGTCGTCAAGACCACCCATCAGTGCGTGAAGAAGCGGCCGATCAGCAACCACCTCTCCAAGCTCGCGGAGCTCGTCGCCGATCGCCTTCACGCGTTGACACAACACGCCCACGGGGCGATCGCCCTGCGTGATCGTGCGAAGCTCGGTGTTGAGGGCGGAGACGCGAGGATCCTGGTTGTCCTGGAAGAGCCGGTGGAGCTCGGCCCAAATATCACGCGCGGAGGCACCATCCGTCACCACAAGGTTGAAGAGCTCCGTCGAGATGCGAGTATACAGCAACTGGATGATGGCGAGGTCGTCTTTGGTCCAGCGGGGATCATGGGGAGCGGGTGGGTTATCGCCGGATATGTGGTTGAGAAGAGAGCAGCGACCGAGATGTATCTCAAAGAGATGACGCCAGTGGTAGTAATTGTGGCTGTTAAGATCAAGAACTATGGGGATGAAGGGAGTGATATCGGTGATGGTGTCTCTAAAGGTGAGGGATGGAGGTGGGATGGGGATGATGGCTGGCGGAGCGGTTGGGCGGTCGTGGATGGGAGCTCTGGCCATGGGTAAGGTTTGGCCGCCGGGAATAGGAGCAGTAGTGAGAGGAGTGGTTTGGCCAGCGGAGAGTTGGGGATTCGGCTGGCCGCTGGGGAGAGGGAGAGTGGTTGCCCGCTAGTGTTCGTCATGGCGAGCGAGGAGAGGGATGATCGATATCTGATACCATGAAAACTAATGCAGTCTGTTTCTCATTGATTGCAAAGTGATACCACTAGTAGAAAACAGGGCAAAGGTCACAGGGCAGTTTTCACATTAGCCCCGGTTCAGTCACGAACCGGGACTAATGTGAGCATTGGTCCCGGTTCGTGAGCCCAGGGGGCCGGCCGGGGCCTCGTGGGCATTGGTCCCGGTTCGTATGGACTCTTTGGTCCCGGTTGGTGGTACAAACCGGGACCAATGGGCCACGCTCCTGGCCCACCACCCTTTAGTCCCGGTTCATACCACAAACCGGGACTAAAGGGCTGGTCCTAGTTGCGGCCAGTGTTTAGTCCCACCTCGCCAACCGAAGGGCGCTCACACCAGTTTATAAGCCCGTCCCTCTATGCCTTGTTGAGCTTCTATTAAAGTGAAAATAGATGCCCTTATACAGGAAATTTGACTTAAATTCATAGTAAATTTCATAGAAATTTAGTATGAATTTAGGTTGAATTTTCTCTATAAGTGCATCTATGTTCATTTTTTTATATTTATAACCTTTTCAGAGTTCATTTGAAATGCTTTTCAATTTTAGGGTCTTATAGCTCAAAATAATTAGTAAATGCATGAAAAATAACAAATGAAGTCAGAAAGGACTGTGGCCCCATGAGCACCTTTAGTACCTATTCGTGGCACGAACCGGTACTAGGGTTTCTTACTAGCTAAGCAGTTTTTTAGTCCCACCTCGCTAGCTGAGAGGCACTAGGAGCGGTTTATAAGCCCTGAGTGCAGAGACGATGAAGAAGAGGCGCAATGCTCACGTTGCTTAGCTTGAAGCCTTGAGGAATAAGGTAGACTGCATCGAGCTATGTGCAGTGCAGTCTACACTATTCCGAAAGGCTTGAAGCAAATCAACGCGCATTGCGCCTCTTTTTTATTTTTAATCATTAAAAGCAAAAAGAATTTTCATAAAGAACTTTTTTTGATAGAAACTTTAATAGCTGAAGAATTATCATAAAGTAAAATAAATAAGTAATTAGAAACAAAATAAAATAAATAAGTTTTTTGTTGTAAGTAGAAATAAAACAAAATAAATATAGCAAAAAAGAAAATAAAAAAACTAAATACAGCAAAAAGAATTTTCATAAAGAACTAATGGCACTAATAGAAAGTTTATATGTTTTCTAAAACTAATGGCACTAACAGACAGTTTATAATTTTGCTGACCTAAAAGCAAAAAGAATTAAAAAATAAAGCAAAAAACAAAACAAAATAAGTAATGCAAAAAATTTAAAAAACTGCCACCTATTGGGCCACCACGGCCTGAATACGACTAGAAACCCAACCTGGGCCAGGATTCAGGCCCGCAGAAGGCCCAATAGGCCAACAGACAGCACAGTGTGACATTAGGCCCGTAAGCCTGCATTTGAGAGGAGCTCGAGAGGGCAGCCGCAGTGGAGCTGATAAACCACTCCGAGCCCCTCTCAACTAGCGAGATGGGACTAAACTTTTGGCCGCGGGCAGCGCAAGGCCTTTGGTCCCGGTTGGTGGTACCAACCGGGACCAATGCCCCCCCTTTAGTCTCGGTTGGTGCCACCAACCGGGACCACAGCCCTCTGCTTCCCGCCCTTTGTGCTGGTGAAAAGAGGCCTTTAGTCCCGGTTGGTGGCACCAACCGGGACCAAAGGGTGGGTATTGGTTCCGGTTGGAGCCACCAACCGGGACCAAAGCCTTTGCTATATAAGTAACACTTTGGAAATTTGCTGATTTCCATCGCCAGTGTCCCCCCGCCCGACGACGCCGCGAGCTCGATCTACGCCGCCAGGCTGCCCCGTCGTCGTCGCCGTCGCCCGTGCCCCCGAGCCCACGCCATCGCCCGTCGCCGTCGTCCTCCGCCCCCCGCCGCCGTCGCCGTCGGCATCCGTCGCGCCCCCCCGAGCCGTCGCCCCATACGTCTCCGTCGCCGCCCTCCGCCCCCGGCCCGCCGCGGTCGCCGTCGCCCTCCGCCACCCTGTGAACGCCGCCCCGATCCCCTCCTCCTCCTCCCTGTAATGGATGTGTAGTTAGATTTGTAATTAGATTGTTGTAATTGGATTTGTATGTGTAGTATTAATTTGGATGTAATTAGATTTGTATGTGTAGTATTAATTTGGATGTGTAGTTAGATTTAGTTGTTGTAATTAGATTTGTATGTGTAGTTAGATTTGTAATTTAGTTGTATTAATTTGGATGTGTAGTTAATTAGATAATTTAGTTGCTGTAATTTAGATGTATTAATTTAGATGTGTAGTTTAGATTTTTTTGGTGATATTATTATTGAATATGCAAATGTTTGTATGTTCATATGCAAAGAATATATCAATTTTTTCATAGAATTTTTATGATTTTTTCTGTTGTAATTTTGTTGATAGAATTTTTATGATTTTTTTTGTTCATAGAAATTGTGTATGATCAAAGTCATTTATGTATGTTCATATTTAGAAGAAAAAGAAGGAGAGAAAAAAGGAAAATAAGAAGGAGAAGAAGAAGAGAAGAAGAGAAGAAGAGGAGAGGAAGTAGAGGAGGAATAAATAAGAAGATGAAAAAGAAGAAAAAAAAGAGTAGAAGAAGAAGAAATAGAGGAGAAGAAGAGGAAATAGAATAATATATTATTCTATTTTTTCTTCTTCTCCTCTATTCCTTCTTCTTCTCCTCTTTTTTTCTTTTTTTTCTTCGATCTCCTCCTCTATTCCTTTCTTCTTCTCCTCTTTTTTTTGCGTCTTCTTCCTCTTCTTATTTTTTATCGGGTATGTCGTTGTCGATATATGTACCCCCCTCCCCAATAACTTTTAGTAAGTACTACCTAGAAAGTGTTTAATAGAATTAGTTAGAAAAATAATAGAACTAGTTAAACTAGCTAGTTTATTTTTAGTAAGTACTACTTTATTCTATTTATAGTAAGGAAATTAATAGAACTAGTTTGTTTTTTTAGTTAAAGCAATTATTCCCGCATCGACGTCGACGATGCCTATCCCGCATCCTCGTCGTCGACTCGGCGGAGGAGGCCGGCTTGATCAGAGGGGCCATGTCCGGGACTGGGCTCCGCCGGGCTGGTTTTGGGAGGTGCTACCTTCCGGTGGGCGTAGGTTGGTGAGGAACCAGCCCGTCGTTGACCCGATCCTTGTTTGGTGGCGCTCGCGTGGGCCAGTGACGGTGCCGAGGCTTCCGGACACCGCAGAGGAGGTACGTCACCGTGTCAGCGAGGAGGACCAGCACGTCCGTCGCTACATGGTTGCGTTGGAGGGCAGGTTCGACAGTACCTGGCAGGTTCTTCAGGGATCTCACTGGAGCTATGATCCTGTGATGGTTCCGTCCCTTTGGGTGTCCACCGCCCGCACCGATGTCCGTCGGGCGTTACTGTTCTAGCTGTACTAGCGATGCTATATGTATGATAGTATTCGAGGTGTATTAGTGATAATATTCGGCGATGTACGGACGCATGGAGATGATGTAGTTCTGCTTATAATTGAATGCATCCTAATTTGAATACTACTTTATTTTGTGATTTGATTTTGCTTATTGAATGCTCAGAGTGGAAAACTACTCCGATCCTACTTTGAATGCTAAAATTGGAGAGCACTATGATTAGTTGATAGCTTATAGGGTTTTTGTTTTCGCAGAAATCTAGGAGCCCCCCCCCCGGCCCCTCCATCATCCCCGCCATCGTCCCCGTCACCGCCCCCTCCGACATCGAGGTGAGACCAGCCAAATCCTCTTTAGAAAGATAATTAAACGATATTTCGGGTTGACTGTAAGTCTGTCGAGTCTCCACCATATATGAGAGGACGAAGAATCCCGACTGTTGTCGTGGGGGTAGCTTCTCCTTCGTTCCCGTGTGCTAGACAATTTGGTGTAATGCACTCGAGAACGAAAGGAGGAGCTACCATCACCGACGGTCGCAAATGTCAGAGAGGAATCAGTGAGGGAGAGTTCCACCATATATATATGAGAGGACGAAGAATCCCGACTGTTGTCGTGGGGGTCGCTTCTCCTTTGTTCCCGTGTGCTAGCTAGACATTTTGGTGTAATGCACACGGGGACAAAGGGAGGAGCGACCATCACCAACGGTCGAATGTATACACCACGTGAGCTGAGAGTTTTCAAGAAAAGACTCAATAAACCGATAGTCAACCCATGATGAATAATAATGATCTAACTTAGGTTTTTTAGTACATATATTTAATTGTAGATGTTTAATATTTGAATTATATATGAACATAGGAAATGTCGTACTCGGACGACGAAAGTCTCCCGGGGGAGTGCGACTGGTGCCACGACGACCGAGGTCAGTGCGACAGGCCTCACCTGGACGAAGATCCGCGCTTCAGTATTAAGCTGGAGGAGACGTTCGATGTTGAAACGGTACGCAACGACGACAAGTGTTATTTTTTCGTAATTAAGCACGACTTCAACTATTTCAACGTGTACTTTTCATCTTTTACAATTCGGCTAGCTTATCCCATGCCACGCAAGACGCTACATCTTGGAGAGGATGGGTTTTGAAGACCATGAAAGTATGGAAACAAAGAAAATTCACCTAAGGACCCATCATGATATAGATTTTGAAGTAAAGCTGTATAATTCTGAGAGCGTAACCCATTTTGGTTGCAAAAATTGGGAAGCATTTTGCAAGATGTATGGTTTTGATGAGGGTATGCTTGTCACCATGGATCTTGGTGATCCTGACATCGAGCAAGACAATATGGACATTTGGGTCCTTGTTGATACGCCTCCAATTCTACCGCTATGTGAGTTTCTCAAACATAGTTATTAGCTAATTTATATTGTTCATTTCAAAATAGTTGACAGCTTATTTTCATTGACAGCTTATTTTGATTGTTCAAACAATGTGCGGAACATGGTAGACAGAACCTACTACACCGATGGCTCTGAGTTAACTTATAAGGAGAAAACTCATCTGGTCGGATTTTGTACTGATATTGAGAATTACAATATCTACAATCAAACTCCTCATCATGATGGTCCTCCATACATGCCACTAGTGCACGTGGTGAACTACGGTAACTACTATGGAGATACCCTGGTAAGATTTCTTACTATTACGACATCCGTGCATATTTTGCATAGTTCTAAAACTAGTGCATTATCATTGCTAACTATGAAGTTATTACTATGTTTTTCAACAGATAATCCCAGAGGATTGTGTGCCTCATTTGATGTATCAGAATGGTAGGCTTGATGTTTTGAATATACAACCAGGTCATCCTACGAATCTCAACTGTCCATACCGGATTTCTAAAAGAAGTGGAGACATGCAAATCAAAGAATGGAAAAAATGTATGGACAGTCACAAGGAGCTTCTTGGAAGCAAAAGGAAGCGAGGCGCAAGAATTGGAGACAGGATGATCTCCATTCTCCATAATGGAGAGTCAGGGTCTATATTGTTTTATTCTATTTTACCTTAAAGAGGGTATTTCGGTCCTACCTAATACTGATGATCATGTGCTAAGAACAATTAAGTAGGGTTGGTTCGATGACTGTGAGGATGATGATCGATCGTATGACTTGTTATTAATAACGAGTAGAAGTTGTATGATGATGATTAGTAGGACTTGTTATTATATATGATGATGCATGATGCGTGCATGAAGAGTTATTATATATCAGCGGGTGAAATGAACATGGATTGGATTGAAGTGAAGGCAACATGCATGTGGTGCGTGTCGAAAGTAGTACAATCCAAACTTGATCAAGTCCGGATTAGTATTACTTTCGACATGCACCACATGTTGCCTTCACTTCAATCTAAGCCATGTTTAGGCATAGCAGTACGTAGCGTTGGTGAACCAAGCACGGAGATATAAGAGAGGACACTTCTCTCTAATAGCTACCTAATAACAACCTAAATTAACCCCCCAAAACCCCCAACCCCCCCCCCCCCTTTCAAAAAAAAAACAAAAACCTCAGCTCCTGCCAGGTGCTGACGCGTGGATGCCTATTGGTCCCGGTTGGTGGCACCAACCGGGACCAAAGGCCCTCCTGCCTGGGCTCCCCGCACTGGCCACGTGGACGGCCTTTAGTCCCGGTTCGTGTAAGAACCGGGACTAAAGGCCTAGGGCATTAGTAACGACCCTTTAGTCCCGGTTCCTGAACCGGGACTAAAGGCCCTTATGAACCGGGGTAAAAGCCCCTTTTCCTACTAGTGTACAGAGGAGGTACATATAGGGCCGAAGCCAGCCCAGTACGTGGGCAACGTGGGGGTCGTGGCGTGGAGCGTGGGACGCTCCAACGCTGACCAAGGCTATCGCCTAACAGATAAGACCGGGAGTACATGCATATAACAAGTGTGAATTAGTAAACCAATTTGTAAATAATTACTACTAGTTAGCTAAGGGCTTATTTGGTTTGGAGCCTTTCTATAGGAAAATTACTGCAGATCACTACAGGAAACAGCTACTTTGCCGTCTGCCACGGCGGACGGCAAAGGCTCGAAAGGCGGACGGCAAAAGGCTCCGGCAAAGAAGGCTACGGTAAACAGCTGCTTTGCCGTCTGCTTCCTGGCGGCGGACGGCAAAGGCTCTTTGCCGTCCGCGGCGGACGGCAAAGAGGGCGGACGGCAATAATTGCGCTGTCAGTCCGTTAAGTGGCTAACGGCAGACCTTTGCCGTCCACCGCTGACGGCAAAATTTCTCTGGTCTTTGCCGTCTGCCACAGATGGCAAAGTGCAGGTTCTTTGCCGTCTGCCACAGATGGCAAAGTCTTTGCCGTCTGCCACTGTAGGAAAACTGACCAAATGGGTCAGCTCCCAGGAAGCACAGTTGGCTGCCACGTGGCTTCTTTGCCGTCCGCGACAGACGGCAAAGAGCTCTTTGCCGTCGGTGGCAGACGGCAAAGAGCCTGCATATTGGCTGTTTTTTCTGTTTTTTATTAAATCCCACAATTTGCACAGAAAATATATATGACATATATAGATATATTTCCATATCACATATCCAGCACATAAGTTTCATATCACATATCACATCAGTTTCATCCATACACATTGTTCATACATAAGCAAGTTCCATCCATACACATTGTTCCATCCATATATATATTACAATGCAAAGTTTCATCAAGATAGCAAGTTCCATCATAGCAAGCTAGATATAATGCAAAGTTTCATCAAAGGAAAAGCAAGCACTCCATCATAGCAAGCTAGCTTCCATGAAGTGAATGAAATCTGCAAAATGGTAAATAAGAAAGTTAGAAATAGGTGACTAGAACAAGAAGAAGACTAGAACAAGAAGTATAAACTGGATCATTTATAAGCTAACCTAGGAGCTACTCAGGTAAATTGGGTCATTTTAGAGCTAACTTGGATAAACTGGATCATTTATAAGCTAACCTAGGTAAGATGGGTCATTTTGGAGCTAACCTAGGTGAAATGGGTCATTTTGGAGCTAACCTAGGTGAAATGGGTCATTTTAAAGCTAACGTAGGTAAAATGGATCATTTAGGAGCTAATCTACGTAAAATGGGTCATTTTAGAGCTAATTTAGTTGAAATGGATCTTTTTGAGCTAACTTAGGTGAAATGGATCATTTAAGAGCTAATTTAGGTGAAATGGATCGTTTTTTAGCTCACTTAGGTCAAATGGATCGTTTATGAGCTAAATTAGTTGAAATGGATCGTTTATGAGATAACCTAGGTAAGATGGGTCATTTTGGAGTTAACCTAGGTGAAATGGGCCATTTTAAAGCTAACGTAGGTAAAATGGATCATTTAGGAGCTAATCTAGGTAAAATGGGTCATTTTTGAGCTAACTTGGATGAACTGCATTATTTATAAGCTAACCTAGGTAAAATGGGTCATTTTGGAGGAAAATAAGCTAACTCTAGGTCATTATGGTAAGCATATTGGAGGAAATAAAGCTAAGTCTAGGTCTTTATGCATTTGTTAAGCAAAACACTAGAGAAACTTACCGTGATCAGGGAGGTGTAGGAGCGGGGTGGCTAGTGCCGCTACCTGGAGAAGGATCGTGCGATGCGTTTCTGGAGTTAAGCTGCACCAAAGATCATTTCCAATGTCTCGTTAGCATTACGACACTCAAATGTTAAGACTACCAAGTAATGTCCATTCAAACTAAACTCACCGTGCTCCCAGGAGCAATCACTGGCATCGGCGGAGCGGGCTGACCGGACTTCTCGCACACAGACTGCACATTTGGTTTTCAGAACAGAGTCATACTAGTTAGTAATGAGACTCAAATGTTAAGACTAGCAAGTAATCTGCAGAAGAAACTTACCACAAGGAGCTCGTACATGGCCCTTGCCTGCATGTCATTCCGTGCCCTCTCCTCCTCCATCATCTTTCTCGTCCTCTCCTCCATCTCCCGCTGCCTCTCCGCCGCCTCCGCCAGAAGTTTCTCCGTTCTATCTCTCTCAGTCTGTATAGCAGCCTGCAACACCACTCACATGACCATTTGTAATCATTGATGGAAGCGCACACAATGTAATGGAGAAAGATAACTGAGTACGTATCACTAACCTTGATGGCGAGTTGCACTGGCCGTTCACGAGGCCTTATCTCAGGAGCGGAGCTCGACTGGCGCGCCTTGATCTCCGGGAGAGTGCTAGGACAACGGATAAGTCCATCTCCAATGGCTATGGAGCCATGGGACCTCCCGCCACCAGATATCATCACCAGCTCTGGATCAATGGGACCCTGGCTCGGGTTAAAGTCCTCCCCTTTCCTCGCCTTCCCCTCATCTCTATATCTCACGAGCTTGTTGTGGGAGGAGATGTTGGTGAAGTTGTTTGCATCATCGAGGTCAGACTGAGAGAAAGCCTTGACTTTCTTGAAAGAGCCAGTGTGGGCCATGGCATACAGGTCGTACACCTCTGGCACCTTATCCGCCTTATTGTGGCGTGCCTGAAAGAGAGAAACAATGAAAATTAGTAATTAAAGGGCTCAAGCTAGCATGATGAATGAATTGCATGAATCATGAAGCAAACCACATACCCAGTTGCGCCCGAACTGATATAAGTTTGAGCTGCCTTGATGGTGTGGCACACCTTCCATTTGGGCACGTTTGTCCTTGGCCTGGTTGTGGAGGGCTAGCCATTCTTGTGAGCACCACTCATCGACGAACACCTCCCAACAATCCATCCGATCCGCACACCATCTCGGAGGCGCCTAAGTTAGCAAATGGAAACTTGAGCGCTACGGCTAAGAATTACTAAATGAAGGAACTTAAGTAGAAGGCCTTAAGAATTACCTTCATGTACTGCTCCTTACTCAGGAACTTATCGCGGCACGCCGGCTTGGTCTTCTTGATACCACGCAAGGCGTAGTAGTCTCGAACAGCCTGCACCCGAGCCTCGTGCCGTAAGTTCTGGAGTAGGCGCTTGCAGACGTTCTGGATAACATTTGCGCTGTCCTCCTCGTATCCCTCCTCACACCTGTAGAATGTCTGCAATCAAATGAGACAATATTGATTAGTACAATTAATAACTAGCTAGTTGAAGATTTTGAAATGTGTAAAGGAGAAATTACCCAGAACGTCCTGATCACCATGTCTGCCCTCGTGTCGCACACGACACCGTCGATAATGACATCCGGCGGGGCCGGGGCAGCCACGTAGTGCTCCCAGCTCAACCCAAGCTCTGGAAGCCGACCCTCACCAGGCAACGTGACAAACCCCGGGAAGTTTTGCCGGCAAAGAACTCCAAGGACGGAGGTGGGCCGGCGGACACTATGATGGTGGTCCCAACCCCTGCAGCATGACAAGGCCAACGCATTAGTTATTTGAAGAAACGTGAATGCAGAAGGTACAAAAATATTAAATGCACTTACGTACCTCTCCCCATCAGGGAAGATCAACCACCTCTGCTCGCGGGTCGCCGGCATGGACGGGAGCCATGTAGCACCACGCTGGTAGACGGTGCCACCCTCCTCCTCAAGATCAGTCGGCTCCCCGCCATCATCAGCATGGCCACTCGGCTCCTCGGGCTGATCCGGCCAGGTACCCCATCCGGACGTGTGCTCCTCCGGTGTCTCGTGGGCCGAACTCTCGTGGGCCGAAGGCCAGTCGACCCGAGGCTCGTGGGCCCAAGACCCGTGGACCGGAGGCTCGTGGACCGGAGTCCGTGTAGCCTCCTCCTCGGACGAGTCCACCCTAGCAGTCACGTGCTCGGGTGAAACAGCTGGGGGTGGCGGCGAGGAAGGCGCCGTAGCAGTCACCCTACCTCCTCTCCCGCGACCACGTGCCCCACCTCCTCTCTTCCTACCTCGTCCCCTGCTGGGCATCGCGGTCGACGAAGAAGGGCCCGGCGGTGTGGACATACTGTCCAGCAACGCTCGGCGGAGAGGTACGTCTGGAATCGAAGACCTCAGACCACGCGCCGACGAAGGGGCCTTGGCGCGCTCCCGACCAGCGCCCACCATCTTTCAACACCTGCCATGACAAACAGTAAACGAAATTAGTACAACATAAAAAAAAGACCGACATGAATAATAATGTGTGTATCACTTAAGTGTATCATCATCAAGTACAACATTAAAAAATTTAATACCTGACACTACTAATAATCTCGATCAGTATCATCAATAAATGCATAATCATCATCATCACTATAATCAATGACGGGCTCATTGGGTTCAGTGGCATCAACATGTGCAAGGCCACCTTGACGTAATCGGTCAAGCAATGACAGGTCATCCGCAGCAGTAACCTCTTCTTGTTCCGGCTCTTCTTGTTCCTCCTCTGGGGTGATGTCGGATTCATTGTCGCTGTCTACTTCAATGTTTTGGGGTGAAGTATAGCGGTTCTTGAAACGCTTTTTGGAAAGACGTGTCTCTTGGAAGAATTCTCCTTCATATGTGTCTGGGTTAATGTGAGGTTCATAATCCTCTTCCTTTGGGGGAGATAGTCTAGCACGTGGCGGCACTTCATAAACGACATCCCAACCTTTCAGATTTGGATTAGTTTGGCAGGCGCACGGTAGATAGAATACTTGGGTCGCCTGTTGAGCCGTAATATAGACATCAGGAACATCTAAATGGGTGCTTTGGTTGATTTCAACTAGCCCTATATGTTCATGAGTCCTTCTAGTCTCCTTCGGCTGAAACCAATAACATTTGAAGACTACGACATTCGGTGGGTTTTCACCATAGAATAGAAGTTCATAAATTGCTTCAACTCTCCCATAATACTCGGTACCTCCTTCGCCGATAGCAGATACACAACAATTTGTAGACTTTCGGTCGGCCATAGATAGCTCTTTGCCATAGGTACGAAAGCGATACCCGTTGATGTCGTATTTGTCAAATGAACGGACCTTATAGTCAAAACCATTAGCGACTTGTCTCAATTCGGCGTCCATAGACTCCGAATTAGCCTACAAGTTTAATATGAAAGGATTATTGCATTACGCACAAATTAGCGAATGAAACCGGGATAGCCGCCTACAAATTAGCCTACAAGTCTAATAGAAATTACCGTTTGTTTGAACCAAGAGATGAAACCGGGATAGCCGCCTCCTTGCTTTGCGAGAAGCTCATACTCTTCGACAGAATCCTTCTGGATCACCGCTCCATACGAGAATAAGGCGACGTATCGACTGTATGAAATATCCAGGAATAAGAGCAGTTCAAAGGAAATAGAAGTTGCGAAACTATGTACCGAGAACTTACTCGATGTACGGCCGCACTTCTATCAGGTTGTTGAAGATATACAACGAAATGGTCCGCCATTGTTCGTTATCCAAAGATACTGGATCTGAAACACTGGCTGGTGCGAGATTCCCTTTGAATAGGCTGAGGTTGGATCCACCCTTTTTAGGGTCGTCAGCATTGTACCGAGGCTTCGGATTATGCAAATGACGATTTTTGGCTTCGTAGTGTGCTGTCACGAAGTTTGCCGCCTCCTCAATGATGAATGCCTCAGCCATCGATGCTTCAATTCTACGTTTATTTTTACATTTTTGTCGAAGCGTCTTCTGCATCCTCTCAGTTGGGTAGCACCAACGATTTTGCACGGCCCCCCCCCCCAATCTTGCCTCGGTCGGGAGATGCAAAATCAAATGTTGCATTGGATTAAAGAAGCCCGGTGGAAAGATCTTCTCTAACTTGCAGATCAACTCCGGCGCCAACTCTTCCATTTCTTCTAGCACGCCAGGCGATAGTTCTTTCGCACAAAGAACACGGAAGAAATAGCTGAGTTCTGCCAGTACTAGCCATTCATCCTCAGGGATGAAGCCACGCAACATCACCGGCATTACCCGCTCAATCCATATGTGCCAATCATGACTCTTGAGACCAAATATCTTCAATTTATCAAGACTGGCTCCCCTCTGTAGATTCGCTGCATACCCATCGGGGAACATCAACTGCATTTTCACCCACAAGATAATTTCCCTCATAGCTGGCCTTCCAAGATTGAACCATGCCTTTGGCTTCGTCCAGTTCTGCTTTACTTTCGGTTCTTTCATGTTTTGTAACGGCCTATCACATAGCGCCTCCAGATCGACTCTAGCCTTAGTATTATCCTTTGACTTCCCATCTATGCCGAACAATGTACCAAAAAGTGCCTCGGCAATATTCTTCTCAGTGTGCATCACGTCGATGTTGTGTGGGCAAAGGAGGTCTTTGAAGTAAGGCAGATCCCATAAGCATGTTTTGTGAGTCCAGGCGTGCTTAGAATTATACCCCTTGAAGTACCCTGGACGCTCTGGATCTGGCTCGAGAGTGTTTAACTGATCCAGGGTCTGTTGGCCTGTCAATGCATGTGGTGCAGAGTTTTTGACAACTCTACCTCTGATGAAGTTCTTCTTGTCTTTCCTGAACTTATGGCGAGGATTCAGGAACTGTCTATGCATGTCGAAGCAAGAAAACTTGCGACTGGCCTGAAGCCAACGAAACTCAAGAGCTCCCTTGCATGTGGGGCACGGGAACCTTCCATGCACACACCAGCCAACGAATAGCGCATACGCCGGCAAGTCATGCGTCGAGTACGTGTACCAGACACGCATTATGAAGTTCCGTTTGCTATAGGCATCGTATGTCTTGAACCCATTATCCCAGGCTTCTTGCAATTCGTCCTTAAGCGGTTGCATGTACACATTCATATTTTTCCCCGGATAGTTTGGCCCTGGAATTATCAACGTCAGGAAAATGTTCTTTCTTTGCATAATCTGTCCGGGGGGGAGATTGAGTGGAAAGACAAATACGGGCCAACAACTGTATTGGGCTGCCGTCATACCAAACACACTGAACCCATCCGTGCTGATGCCGACTCGAGGATGCCTCGGATCTGCCGCTTTGTCACCATGTAATTCATCAAACTTTTTCCACGCAACACCATCCGATGTGTGTACAATCATCAGATTCCCATCTGCATCTAGTTCGGTTCTTTTGCCCGTTTTGTGCCATGTCATCTGTCTGGCCGTCTCTTCGACCATGAAAAGACGTTGAAGTCTTGGTACGATTGGCATATACCGAAGAACGCTAACGGGGATTTTGGTCTGTGTCTTCTCACCCATACCGTTGTCTACCACAACATACCTGGAAGACTTGCAAATGGGACAATAGTTCAAGTCCGCATAGTCAAGCCTAAACAAGACACATCCTTTCTCACAGGCATGTATCTTATCATAGGGCATCTTCAGTGCACGGAGGATTTTGTCCGACTGGTATAGGTTTGCAGGCATTACATGGCCTTTGGGTAGAAAGCGTCCAAATACTGTCATCATTGCATCGTAGCATTCTCTGCCCAAGTTGAACTGAGCCTTCAGAGCCATTACTTGTGAGATGGCATCCAACTGACAAAGCTCAGTGTGCTCATGTAGCGGACGTTTTGAAGACTCCAACATTTCATTGAAGGCCTTTCCAGATTCCTCCATCTCCTCATCCGAATCCCGAGCATCATCAAAGTCTTGCACCATGTTTTCCATCCCGGTACCATGCTCGTCGGTGCGACGACGATCCACCTCAGCTCGGTCACGTTGGGCAGACTCACCATGAAATGTCCACACCGTATAATCGGGCGTAAAACCACTCTTCTGCAGGTGTTTGCCCATTTCAGCCTCTGTCCTCTTTTCCCAATTGCCGCACCGTAAACAGGGGCACCAGGTTTTCCTCTGGCCATTTGCAAATGCGGCTCGCACAAACCCCTTGGTTTTTGTGAACCATTCAGTGCTCCATTTGTTCTGACCAGTGTGACCGGTGTACATCCACGCACGATCACTCATCTTGACTTTCAGAGCTACTAGACACACAACAAATATATATATATATATATATATATATATAATTCACCATGTATGTATTCATCAGTTGATCTACTTTGTCAATTTTATTACGTCCATGCAACCTACACTCTAATAGGTAATGATAGGTCCTAATCCCACCCGAGTATGTTTAGATTGGGTTCATTTTCCCATGCTATGCCCCGGATCCTACGCAAAATTTCGGCAGCACCTCCCCGCTATTCTCCTGATACACGTCTCTGCAATAAACAGAGAGGATGTGTACCCGGAGAACAACAGGGGAGGCACTGACGAAATTTATGCGTCGGATCCGGAGCAAAGCATATGGGAAAACGAACCCAATCTAAACATACTCGGGCTGTCCATGGATAGCGTTGGACAATTCGAAAGAATCAAGGTTATAAATATGCAAATGCATGCATATTTATAACTATGACGCTTTCGAACAGGAGACACATATTGGTTACGCATACTGATGATTCAAGACACATATATATCTAGCTATCAAGTTTCATCGGAATAGATCAAATAATTAATGGGGGAGGAGGACATGTCATTTGTGCTCACCCATGAACGAAGGGGCAGAGCTCGTCAAACGCACGGCGAGGTCGTCGAACACCAAACCTCGCAGCGATGAAACAACTGCACATTTAAAACTACCCGATCAACACAATTATATATGATGTTTTTCATAAAAAAATCGAAAGATATATGACCTAACTAATAATTCACAAATATATGACCCCGTCGGCTTCTGGAAGGCCAAAGAACACCTTTTCGGGAGGTGTCGGGGGTCGGGGTGTCGTGTCGGTCTCGGGGTGCCGTGTCGGGGTCGGGGTCTCGGGGTCGGGGTGTCGTGTCGGTCTCGGGGTGCCGGGTCGGGGTCGGGGTGCCGTGTCGGTGTCGGGGTCGGGGTGTCGGGTCAGGCTCGGGGTCGGGGTGTCGGGGTCGGGGTCGGGGTCTCGGTGTCGGGGTGTCGGGGTGTCGGGGGTGTCGTGTCGGGGGTCGGGGTGTCGTGTCGGTGTCGGGGTGCCGTGTCGGTGTCGGGGTGCCGTGTCGGGGTTGGGGTGCTGTTTCGGGGTCGGGGGGTCGGGGTGTCGTGTCGGGGTCAGGGGGTTAGGGGGTCGGGGGGTCGGGGTGTCGTGTCGGGGTCAGGGGGTTAGGGGGTCGGGTGTCGGGGTGGAGTCGGGGTCGGGTGTCGGGGTGTGGTGTCGGGGTTGGGGGGTCAGGGGGTCTTCTCATTCTTCTACTACTTCTACTTCTTCTCATTCTTCTACTTCTTCTCATCCCCCGTCTTCTTCTTCTTCTTCTTCTTTCTCCTCCTCCTCCTCCTCCTCCTCCTCCTCCTCCTCCTCTTCTTCTTCTTCTTCTTCTTCTTCTTCTTCTTCTTCTTTCTCCTCCTCCTCCTCCTCCTCCTCCTCCTCTTCTTCTTCTTCTTCTTCTTCTTCTTCTTCTTCTTCTTCTTCTTCTTCTTCTTCTTCTTCTTCTTCTTCTTCTTCTTCTTCTTCTTCTTCTTCTTTCTCCTCCTCCTCCTCCTCCTCCTCCTCTTCTTCTTCTTCTTCTTCTTCTTCTTCTTCTTCTTCTTCTTCTTCTTCTTTCTCCTCCTCCTCCTCCTCCTCCTCCTCCTCCTCTTCTTCTTCTTCTTCTTCTTCTTCTTCTTCTTCTTCTTCTTCTTCTTCTTCTTCTTCTTCTTCTTCTTCTTCTTTCTCCTCCTCCTCCTCCTCCTCCTCCTCTTCTTCTTCTTCTTCTTCTTCCCCCTTCTACTTAACCTAAACCTAAACTAAAAACCTAAACTAATTAAAACTAAACTATTAAACTAATTATACCTAAACTAATTAAACTAAATAACCTAAAATAATTAATTCTAAACTGAAAAAACTTAAACTAAAAAACCTTATCTAAACAGAAAAGAAAAACAAAAAAACAGAAGAAAAAAATGGGAGGGGCTCACTGTGGGGGGCGGCGACGGGTCGGGGAGGGGCCGGCGACGGGGGGCCGGGGCGGGGCGGTGGAGGAGGCGGGGCGGCGGGGGTCGGGGCGGCGAGGGGCCTGGGCGGCGGGGGGCCGGGGCGGGGGCGGTGGAGGAGGCGGGGCGGCAGGGGCCCGGGCGGCGGGGGGCCGGGGCGGGGCGGGTGGAGGAGGCGGCCTCGGGCGGCGGGGGGGCCGAGGCGGCTGTGGGCCGGGGCGGCGGTGGGGCGCGGGGCGGCGGGGGGCCGGGGCGGGGGGCGACGGGGCGGTCGGGCGGCGGGGAGCCGGGGCGGTGGGGCGGCGGCGCGCGGCGGGCGGGGTGGGAGGAGAGGCGAGGAGGAAGTGAGTAACGGGCGGGGGGTACCTGCCGTTAGTCAAGTGCCCTCTTTGCCGTCCGCCAGCCTTTGTCGTCCGCCTTTTTGCCTCTTTGCCGTCTGCTAGCGGACGGCAAAGAGGTGGGCCGTTAAGATTTTTTCAAACGAGCGGGGGGTGGGGGCCACCTCACTCTTTGCCGTCTGCCAGCGGACGGCAAAGATTCTTTGCCGTCTGCTGGCAGACGGCAAAGAGCTGGCAGATGGCAAAGAGCTTCTTTGCCGTCAGCCTTTTCTTTGCCGTCTGCTTTTGGGTAGCTGATGGCAAAGAGCTTCTTTGCCGTCAGCTAGCAGACGGCAAAGATCTGGCAGATGGCAAATTAGCTGATTCCAGTAGTGGATGTAGTATTAGTTTGTAGGAAATGAGCACAAAAATTACTAGTTACCTTTGACACCGGCTTCTTTGGCAGCGGCAGCGAAGTTCCCCGTCCCACGGCGCACAATGGGGTTTGACCAGTTGTTCACTCTCACTGTATCTAGCACTAGGAATCGATCGGGAGCTGGGTCACGCTTGAACCGTGGATGGGTTTGATATGCGTGCGCGCGCGTTTATATAGGCCGACGGCGTCTCACTGGCAGGGCAGGGCAGGACGACGGGGGCACCGGTGCAGTGTGGTGGGGAGGAAGAGGAACCCAGGACGCGTTTCACCGTGAAGAACGTGTCTGTCTCCTTCATGTGATGCGTCCACCGTCCACCGTGCGTACAGTGGCACCGATGGGGGCCGGCCGGGCTCCCGTTCATGATGCCATCGATTGATCAGTCAGTCCTCTGTCTGACGCCACCACTAGCTGTGACGTCAGCCACGTGACGCTCGCTCACATCACGGCACATGTATGTTGTGCTTGTACAACGAGCACGTGTTCTCCGCGCCTGCGGGAATCAGGAGACTTGCAACCAGCCAGCCCCCGACCAGATCCTGTTATCACTTCAGCTTCTAGAATCCTCGTGAAGTGGTGATTGCCATGCACATCATCTCCTTTTCTTTTTCTTTTGCAGGGAGCACATCATCTTAATTTTGGATTTGACACTGTTGTGCTTTCTACTCTCTCCGTCCCATAATATAAGATCGTTTTTTACACTACAAAGCACATCATCTTAATTTTGGATTTGACTGTATTGTGCATACTATTCCCCCGTATAGTGTCAAAAACGCTCTTATATTATGGTATGGGGGAATATTATGCAAACCAGAAAAAGTCAACAATTCGCAGCACGGGCTCAATCCATCAGTCCCCGCCTTCGTCACATCGCCGGGACGGGAGCGTCACGATAGAAGGAAAGGAGGTGTGAGTGTGACCCCAAAAAGGAGAACCCTAGCCGCCATGCACTCCCCCATTGCATCACAAGCCTCCCCCTCCTCCACCGGCGGTAGTTGTATTTTGCGGTTCTTCCCCGTAGTGGCGGCGGTGCTCGATATCTTAGCCGGAGCGGCTAGGGAGCGGCGATGTCTCAAGATCAAAATGATACCCTTCCTGCCTTATCATCGCTCCGGCGATGCGTCAACTCTCCGGTGGCTCTGTTCAGGTTCACTCGGCTTTGATCTTAGGTGGACATATTTGGATCCGGTTGGCGCTGAGATCCATATGGATTTGGACGGCCCTCATGGTGTTAGTGTGTTTGTAGTTACACCCCTTTTGATCTAAGTTTTTCTTCTGATGGTTACTCCTCTGGTGTGTTGACACTTTGGGTCTTTTTTTGCGAGAAGGATCAAATCTATTATAAAGATTCACCGAAAGTACAAAACACCCCAAACATAATAAAAAATTACATCGAGGTCCATCGACCACCGAACGACCATTGTTGCTGCCAGAACGAGCCGCCGACATGCCGCAGTCGCCACTCCCATACCGGAGCTGGCCTGAGCTTGTCGATGACAGCCGGGAAGTCTTCGTGCACGTGCCTCTAAGGACCAGCGCCCCCGAGCCGCAGTCGTCGTCGTCGTTAAATCCTTGAATAGATCTGAAGAACCTAACACCAAATATCGCCGTTGCGTACGCCCGACGAGAAACCCTAACCTCAACGCCCCGAGGAGCAGGCGGTACGAACACCAGTCAACGTACGAACACCAGTCAACATACGAACACCAGTCAATGTAGAGTTCAGTGTGACCCAGTCCGGAGTCCTAGTGCAATGATGAAACAACTGGATAAAGCGGCTTCTCCGAGAGAAGGGTTGGAGAGGCTAGAAGACTTCGCCAGGAGCCTCAAGGATGCACTACATTGATATGTAATACAGAATCATAGTTCATTCCCTAGATCGCCATTATATGCAAAAATAAAGGCAGTGAATGGTATTAGGTTCGTGGTCAAGTATGCAAGGGTAGGAGCAATATACTTATTACCTATTATTTTTGTATGGCAAGAACGCACTAGAGTTTGCTTTCTTTCACGAGTTGCTACGAGTTTCCGCTCTAGAACCGCAACCAAACAGAGCTGTGGTCATTTGCTTTCTTGTAGTTGCGAGAGTTTGTTTATGTGCCCTAACAAATTAATTATAATATACCCATATCATAATTGTTTATGTGCCTGAAGTTTGTTTATGTATATATTGTTTTATGTATTCATAGTAATCATGCAGTGGAGAGTACATAAACTTCAGGTGTCCATATCATGTTTGTAATGTCAAGAGGAGCAAGCTTATTCACGATGGTATCGGGCCCGATCCACCAAGCTCCTCATGCCGTTGGAAATTGTCATATCGTCCTCCGAGTTGTTCCCAAGAAGTGGATTTGCTCTCTTGAAATGGAGTAGGATGGAACTCCTTTTGATCAGGATGTAGGCCAAAGGTCACCCGACAGTGACTTCACAAAAGAATCACTGACTTGGAGGAGTACCTCGAAGGAGCTGTCAACGTGATCTTGAATGATGGGGGTATTATGCCTCTTTAAAGAAAAACCATGATCTTTGAGGGCTCACATCTTACGAGCCCAACTAAGTATCAAGGGGACTTCACACAACATCATGCCTATGGTAGCCCAGGGCCCACGACCAGTCATGATCCAACATTGAGCTCCTCTTCAACGCAAACCATGGTCTGTCGAGACTTCTCCAGCAAGGTTGATACCCATTCATCATGGAACCAAGGATCCTCGTCAACTTGGGCAACGCTCTTGAAATCATCTTGATCGATGCGCTCGAGGTCCCACAAGTCCCTAGCTCCGCAATCACCCCCGACATGCATTCCCTGTCCGTGAATGTGCCGAGGCTTCTGTGACCCAATTCACCTCTCACGTGTTTCTTGCATTTTTGTCCAATATTTCAATCGGTGGCATAGATAGCCTAAATTGCCCAGAACCATCGTGGAGAAAGGGTGGACATAGATAAGAAACCAAACGGATCCAATACCATCCTAACAATAGTGTTCTACTGTATTTAAAAAAAGAACAACCTTTGGTATGATTTTGCACTTCAAATAATTTTGAATGCTTGGGAACCACAAATAGCAATGCAACAATAGTGATAACGCTTAGTAGCAGAGTAGCAGCAAAGGGATCAATTTTCTTACCTGGAAACATCCGATTATCACTGGAGGGCTGCTAGTAGATACCACAATCAAAAAACATCATACTAATAAGTGTCATGATCACATCATCTACAAAACCGCGGAAGCTGAAGTGGTCCTTGCTTGCGGCACTGACTTACCACTAATGATTAGTTTGTCGAATAAGTAAGAAATAGGAGTAAATATATTTCGCAATGGGCCGTGACCTGTGGGCCATACCTAGACATGCTATCAAATGTGGGATTTGGGGCTTGTGTTACTAATTACTCCCTCCCTTTCGATTTATAGGGCTTATCTTAAAATTTTAGCTTTTCCATTTTGTAAGTCTCAAATTGATTGTTCCCAATTACATGTTCAAATTTCAAGCTGCATTATATCATGGCATGTCTTCCCTCCGTTCGGAAATACTTGTCGCCAAAATGGATGTATCTAGAACTAAAATACATCTAGGTACATTCATTTCTCCAACAAGTATTTCCGAACGGAGGGAGTAAGGATTAAGAGAAATTTGACCAATGCATGTAGTAGTTCTTGGTAATTTATTGTTCTTGCCTACATGCATTGCAACTACTGCATTAGTAAACATACCTTTTTGAGGAAAACAAGCATATTAATTGAGTATTTTTGCAAACTACAAAAACAAATCCACCACTTACCATCTACCTTGGTTGGTGAGATTTTTGAACTGAGCCTGTAAACCGGAAGAGAGGTACTTCAATAAGTTGGTCATGGATCGTGATCCTTTATTCCTCATAAATGCAACCTCATTTATTTTCTTTTCAATTGCTTTAATATTATGGGACCGATGCCCCCATGGGTCCCGGTTCGTGAGTGAACCGGGATTAATGGGCTTTTCAGGCATGGACCAAAGCCTTGTTTTCTACTAGTGAACTCTTCTCTAGGAGAAGACGCTTCAACCAACTATTTCACCATTACACTTCGAACGATCACTCCATCTACATCCCACTCGGCAATCTATGTCCACCCATGAGTGGAGGTCGGCAATACAATTATTATATTCACTTGATATTAACACTCCCAAGTTAACACAACAAAGGAACAAAAGCATATCCAAACACTAACTATAAAAGTAAACACTAGTCTCTTTTTGCAACACAAAAATTGCAAATACCTTCTACCCTTCATCGATTTAAATTTTGACCACCTGGCTTGCCACCCTAAATAATTAACCATTTAAATTGCATATCATAGGAGTGCATTCTTCAAACTCTTGGCATATACTTCTAGCCTCTTTAATCCTTCTCTTGGAGAGTTTGCTTCACCCAACTGTTTCACCATTGCACTACCAATGATCACTCCATCTGAACCCCACTCGGCAATCTGTGTCCATTCATAAGTGGAGGTCAGCAATGTAATAATCTTATTGAGATTTTTCAATCAAGATTGCTATTTTTTGGTGAATCTTTCGGTGTGTTATCTACCTGGCTAACATGTTCCGGGGTCGATATGCCAAAGCCAACTGCCACTGCCTTATCTGTGACCTACGGACAATTACAAAATATATATGACTGATGATACCTTTAATATAACAAGGGGGAAATTTACACTATTTCTTTCCTGGTTAAGAGAGATGATTTTATGGTTTTAAAAATCCTTCTACGAACCTGCCTAATCTCCTGAAGAAGATCCTTGACACGTGGGTTTACAGTCGCCCTAGCTCCTGTAACTCCAAGGACACTTACCTGCATAATGCAATTAATTAGGGGACTGAAATGTTAATCATGATATCTTGACCACAAAGCCAGAATGGGAATACGAAGCTAGGAGTTTACGCATGTGTTGTGCAACTTACAAGGTAAACAAACCCTTCTGAAGCTTTTGTGATTTCTTTCATCCTCTCTGATGGTGTAGCTGGTGTTGTAAGAAGGATCTACAATCATTCATTGAAGAAAAATATCATGTTTAATGAGTGGCTTAAGTCTCAGTTCTGTTAGCATTGGATTAATACATAACAGGGGCATGGACCGATGCACGTACCAGCTCTAGATTGTTCTTGATGGCTTCTTTCCTGAAAGCATGCATCTCCTCGTATGGAAGATCGGGTATGATAAGGCCTGGAGTACATGCATGTAACAAGTGCGAATTAGCAAATCTGTTGTGTTGATTGTCAACGTTGGATAAAATATTTAGTTTGCTAACTCAGTTAATTACCTTTGACACCGGCTTCCTTGGCAGCCGCGGCGAAACTCCCTGCCCCACGGCGCAGGATGGGGCTGAAATAAGAGAAGATGACCACGGGGCAGGACAGCTCCGGCGTCACCTCCTTCAGCATCGACATCACGGCGTCGGTGGTTGCGCCAGCGGCCAACGCCCGCGCCGCGGAGGCCTGGATCACCGGCCCGTCGGCGGAGGGGTCCGAAAAGGGCAAGCCGAGCTCGATGACGTCGGCGCCGAGGCTGTCAAGGAGCTTGAGCGCCTCCGCCGTGGTCGCCAGGTCGGGGTCGCCGGCGGTGATGTACGGGATAAACGCCGTCTGCGCGCGCGCAACAGTAAAGCGTCGGTCGAGTAGCATCGATCACTTACGTGCATGCAATTGCAAGCTGCGAACTGAACTGAGCTTAGTAGTACGGTCGGCGCGCGTACCTTGCCATTCGCCCTGCCCCGAGACATGGCCTCTGCCACCGACAGGCCGCGTTTGCCGGCCGCGGACAGCGACGCGGACCTCCCAGCCAGCGCGGGCGCGGGTACAGTCACCGCCGGTTCGAGCGACGCCACCGCCGCCGCGGCGACTGCTCTGACCACGGGCCTCCCCGGCAGCGGCACGGGCACCGCCACAGAGGCCACCGTGCCGCAACGCATGGGGCGGCTCAACGACGGAGCCGAGGAAGATGCCTTGAGCGCGAAAGCCATGCAGATAGCGCGACGGACGGCAGGCAGGAAAGTCAGCCGACGTCGCCCTGGTCGCTGTGTTGGCAGGTAGGTGGCTAAGATATACACGAGCAGCAGAGAGATCACTTCGACTTTTCCGGACGAGACGAGTGAAGTGCTGGTGCGCGTCCGTTTATATAGCAGCAACCGCGGCCGCCGCCGGCGCTTCGCAGAGAGGAAAACACAAACGCGGCTACGAGTAAACTAATGGTGGGGTTGATTCCATCTCCACCGCACGCGGCCACTGAAACGCGCCGGGCTGAAGTCCGACTACGTCTTACATTTTGGTCGTTTAATTTATTAATTGACTTTCTTTGACTTGTTTTTTTTTTGCGGGGTTTCTGAATTATTGATCAAACCAGTAGCACAGGAAAAAACACGAATACGCAAAAGAATTTCTTATCATTGCATTGATAGAAGGAATAGAAAATAGCAATTACAGAGGGGATCGCACAAGCACTAATATAATGGCCGGCATGAGTGAGAGTGCCCTAAAACCACATGCATGGAAAGAGGGGGATGCAAGAAAGACTACCTTTCTAGGATCAAGAGCCCCAGTCCCTTAGCTCCAGCGCGAGCATCGTCCTTGATGGTATCAGGGAGGCGCAACATAGATGACCGGTCACCGTTGAAAACTTACCTATTATGATGCTTCCAAAGCCACCAAGACGTAAGTATGATGAGGTATGCCAGACCGCGACGAAGGAGAGGGGGCGCGTTGTGGACGGTGGTGGAGAACCAGTCGAGGAATTCAGCATCAGAGCCGAGCAGAGCGTTCGTGGCTCGGCACCACACGAGCACCTCGTGCCAGACTTGGCGGAAGAAGGAGCATCCAGTGAGGAGGTGTTGCATCGTCTCCAGTTCTTGGTCATAAAGGAAGCAGAGCGCAGCATGATGGAGGCCAGGGCGCGTGAGCCGATCGATCATCCATCAACGACCTTGGATCACAAGCTAGAGGAAGATCAATATGGAGGTGCACCTAAGTTTCTAGGTGAGACGCCAAGAGGCGGTGGTGTGGAGCCCGAGAAAAGGGCTAGATAGCATGACTTAGTAAAATGCGCACAATCAGATGTCCAGTGCCATGAGATGCGGTCGTCCTTGCTAGAAAGGGCACTGGCCCTAAGTTGGCGCCACATGGACACGTACTGGATCAAAGCCACATGACCGAGCGATCCAGCAGGCCCTCGCAAACGTTGCGCGCTTTCTGCCGGCGTCGAGGAACCATCGCGTGAAGGCAAGGCGATCTCAGATATGGAAGATCCATTCAACCAATGATCCTGCCAAAAGCGATAAGTGTTGTCATCGCCAAGCACCTAGGGATTGCATAGATATGGAAGATCCATTCAACCAATGATCCTGCCAAAAGCAATAAGTGTTGTCGTCTCCAAGCACCCAGGGATTGCATAGATATGGAAGATTCATTCAACCAATGATCCTGCCAAAAGCGATAAGTGTTGTCGTGGCCAAACACCCGGGGATTGCACCTCGACGCCGCAGGGGATGTGGAGGTGTTGTCAGGGGCGCGAGGTGTCAGTTTTGTGCAGCCAAAGCCATCGGGCCCGCAGGGATGACCTATGCATTGCATATTTGGGATGCCCAGCCCACCTAGCGCAAGCGTCTGACAGACCTTGGCACAATTGACGAGACAATGCCCACCACTAATCATCCTGTGGTCGTGCTACATGAAGCTATAGATGAGGTCTAACCGTCTGGAAACCTCCACTAGTTTGCGTCCGGTTTGAGAAAATTCAAAAAAGCGGACGTATCCATGGACAAATACGGGTCCATGTTGGATGGCAAATGCGTCTGAACAGCTCGGTCCGAACGTATGCGAGCGCTTTGAGGGGCTGCGTTGGAGGAAAAAGCGGACACATTTGATCATTTTCTGAAACTTCAACACAAAATGGACCGCATCTGAAAATTTTCGCAAAGTTACCCATTTACAAGCTAGATAGCATGACGCCTTGGGCCGGGGCGCCATGATAGATAGCACGACCATATCATGACGCCCCAGGCCTAGGCATCACGAATGGATCACTTTGTGGGGGAAATTCAAATCCAGTTCATTTTGTGCTGAAGTTTAAGAAAAGGGTAAAATTTATCCATTTTCACAGGTTGCGGGTGGCCCTTATGAGTGCAAATTTGATCAAATATGCAAGATGTCCATGTCTGCTGCATAGTTCGGATGCGCGAACGAGTCTGCTCCATCTTGCACAGCTCTACAAATGATCCTGACATCGTTGGCAAAAAAAAAATATCCTGACATGACGGCGACTCAATATAATACTCTCTCTTTCATATTGTAGTGCGTATTTTTTTTGAAAAGTCAAACTTTATAAACTTTGATCAAATTTATAGAAAAAATTGTATATGCCTACAATACCAAATATGCAAAATATGAAAATATTTCTTATGATGAATCTATGATATATGCTTGGCATTCTAGATGTAAATGTTCAATTTTTAAAGTTGATCAAAATTTGTGATGTTTGACTTTTATAAAAATCTATATGCACGACATTATGAAGCGGAGGAGAATGTCTCTTCGCGTCAGTTATCCCACGAGTATCCACGTGTTTTTTTTTGGCGGAGGGCATGTACTTCACGTGTTAAATATGTGAGGTAAGATCACTCAACGGATGTACGTCACCACCGGCTTGAAAATGAAACAGATGAAATCGACCACGACCGGTCTTCTCAGCCGATTCCTGTCTTCCTTAACGCGGAACACAGGCGACGACTTTTTAACGCGGTGGAGGCGTGGAGCACGAGGCGAGTGACCGGTGATTAGGTTTACTACTTATGCCGGTGATTAGCCTCAGATGGTCAGCTCTTCTCTGGTGCAACTGCCGCAATAGTTTATCAATAATCTTAACCTACGTAGTTCCGGCAGTTCATGCCCTCTCCCTCGGGCAGTTCCGGCAGAGCAGTCCTCTCTCCCGTCCTCGCCGCAGGGGACGTCGTCTCCGGCCCGGCCACCACCGCGGTTCGTCCGGCAACTCTCTGGCTTCGCCTTGCGCTTAATGTGTTTGACACATTGTCTGACAGAATATTTGTTGGGGAACGTAGCATGCAATTTCAAAAAAATTCCTACGATCACGCAAGATCTATCTAGGAGATGCATAGCAACGAGAGGAGGAGAATGTGTCCACATATCCTCGTAGACCGAAAGCGAAAGCGTTAGTTTAACGCGGTTGATGTAGTCAAACATCTTCACGATCCAACCGATCAAGTACCGAACGTACGGCACCTCCGAGTTCAGCACACGTTCAACTCGATGACGTCCCTCGAACTCTTGATCCAGCATAGTGTCGAGGGAGAGTTTCGTCAGCATGATAGCGTGGTGACGGTGATGGTGATGTGATCCGCGCAGGGCTTTGTCTAAGCACTACGTGAATATGATCGAAGGAATAACCCGTGGAGGGAGACGCCGCACACGGCTTGGAACAATTGACGTGTCTCCAAGGGGTGCCCTGCCCACATATATAAAGGAGGAAGAGGAGGAGGCCGGCCACGAGGGGCGCACCAAGAGATGGGAGTCCTGTGATTACTAGAGTCAATAATCTACTTCACATCGCCATGTGATTAATGCCCAAAGAGTACTAAGGAGTGATCATGTTTTGCTTGTGAGAGAGGTTTAGTCAACGGGTCTGCCACATTCAGATCTGTATCTATTTTGCAAATTTCTATGTCTACAATGCTTTGCACGGAGCTACTCTAGCTAATTGCTCCCACTTTCAATACGTATCCAGATTGAGACTTAGAGTCATCTGGATCGGTGTAAAAGCTTGCGTCGACGTAGCTTTACGATGAACTCTTTATCACCTCCATAACCGAGAAATAGTTCCTTAGTCCTCTTAGGTAATTAAGGATAACTTTGACCGCTGGCCAGTGATTCAATCCTGGATCACTATCGTACCCCCCTTGCCAAACTCATGGCAAGGTACACAATAGGTCTGGTACACAGCATAGCATACTTTATAGAACCTATGGCTGAGGCATAGGGAATGACTTTCATTCTCTTTCTATTTTCTGTCGTGGTCGGTTTTTGAGTCTTACTCAACTTTACACCTTGTAACACAGGCAAAAACCCTTTCTTTGACTGATCCATTTTGAACTTATTCAAAACTTTATCAAGGTATGTATTCATTGAAAATTCTTATCAAGCGTCTTGATCTATCTCTACAGATCCTGATGCTCAATATGTAAGCAGCTTCACTGAGGTCTTACTTTGAAAAACTCCTTTCAAACACTCCTTTATGCTTTCCAGAAAATTCTACATCATTTCCGATCAACAATATGTCATTCACATATACTTATCAGAAAGGCTGTAGAGCTCCCACTCACTTTCTTGTAAATACTTGCTTCATCGCAAGTCTGTATAAAACTATTTGCGTTGATCAATTCATCAAAGCGTATATTCCAACTCCGAGATGCTTGCACAGTCCATAGATGGATCGCTGGAGCTTGCATATTTTGTTAGCACCTTTAGGATTGACAAAACCTTCTGGTTGCGTCATATACAACTTTTATTTAATAAGTCCATTAAGGAATGTAGTTTTGATATCCATTTGCCATATTTCATAAAATGCGGCAATTGCTAACATGATTCGGACAGACTTAAGCATCGATACGAGTGAGAAATCTCATCGCAGTCAACACATTGAACTTGTCGAAAACCTTTTGCGACAATTCGAGCTTTGAAGGTAGTAACACTACCATCATCGTCCTTCTTCCTCTTGAAGATCCATTTATTCTCAATGGCTTGTCGATCATCGGGCAAGTCCACCAAAGTCCACACTTTGTTCTACTACATGGATCCTATCTCAGATTTCATGGCCTCAAGCCATCTGTCGGAATCTGGGCTCATCATAGCTTCTTCATAGTTCGTAGGTTCGCCATGGTCTAATAACATGACTTCCAGGACAGGATTACCATACCACTCTGGTGCGGAACGTGCACTGTTTGACCTACGAGGTCTAGTAGTAACTTGATCCGAAGTTTCATGATCATCATCATTAGCTTCCTCTCTAGTTGGTGTAGGCATCACGGGAACGGATTTCACTGATGTGCTACTTTCCAAATTGAGAGAAGGTATAATTACCTCATCAAGTTCTACTTTCCTCCCACTCACTTCTTTCGAGAGAAACTCCTTCTCTAGAAAGGATCCATTCTTAGCAACAAAGATCTTGCCTTCGGATCTGTGATAGAAGGTGTACCCAATAATTTATTTTGGGTATCCTATGAAGACGCACTTCTTCGATTTGGGTTCGAGCTTATCAGGCTGAAACTTTTTCACATAAGCATCGCAACCCCAAACTTTAAGAAATGACAACTTAGGTTTCTTGCCAAACCATAGTTCATACAGTGTCATCTCAACTGATTTAGACGGTGCCCTATTTATCGTGAATGCAGCTGTCTCTAATGCATAACCCCAAAACGATAGTGGTAAATTGGTAAGAGACATCGTAGATCGCACCATATCTAATAAAGTACGGTTACGATGTTCAGACACACCATTATGCTGTGGTGTTCTAGGTGGCATGAGCTGTGAAACTATTCCACATTGTTTTAAATGAAGGCCAAACTCGTAACTCAAATATTCGCCTCCGCGATCAGATCGTAGAAACTTTATTTTCTTGTTACGATAATTCTCCACTTCACTCTGAAATTTTTTGAACTTTACAAATGTTTCAGACTTGTGTTTAATCAAGTAGATATACCCATATCTGCTCAAATCATCTGTGAAGGTCAGAAAATAACGATACCCGCCGCGAGACTCAACACTCATCGGACCGCATACATCGGTATGTATTATGTCCAACAAGTCAGCGGCTCGCTCCATTGTTCCGGTGAATGGAGTCTTAGTCATCTTGCCCATGAGGCATGGTTCGCAAGCATCAAATGATTCATAATCAAGTGATTCCAAAAGTCCATCCGGATGGAGTTTCTTCATGCGCTTTACACCAATATGACCTAAACGGCAGTGCCACAAGTATGTTGCACTATCATTATCAACTTTGCATCTTTTGGCATCAATATTATGAATATGTGTATCACTACGATCGAGATTCAATAAACCATTTATATTAAGTGTATGACCATAGAAGGTTTTATTCATGTAAACAGAACAACAATTATTCTTTGACTTAAATAAATAACCGTATTGCAATAAACATGATTCAATCATATTCATGCTCAACGCAAACACTAAATAACATTTATTTTAGGTTCAACACTAATCCCGAAGGTAAAAGGAGTGTGCGATGGTGATCTTATCAACCTTGGAATCATTTCCAACACACATCGTCACCTTGCCCTTAACTAGTCTCTGTTCATTTTGCAACTCCTGTTTCGAGTTACTAATCTTAGCAACTAAACTGGTATCAAATACCCTGGGGTTACTATGAACACTACTAAGTACACATCAATAACTTGTATATCAAATATACTTTTGTTCACTTTGCCATCCTTCTTATCAGCCAAGTATTTGGGGTAGTTCCGCTTCTAGTGACAATTTCCTTTGCAGTAGAAGCACTCAGTTTCAGGCTTAGGTCCAGCTTTGGGCTTCCTCACGGGAGTGGCAACTTGCTTGCCATTCTTCTTGAAGTTCCCTTTCTTTCCCTTGCCTTTTTCTTGAAACTAGTGGTCTTGTTAATCATCAACACTTGATGCTCTTTCTTGATTTCTACCTTCACCGATTTCAGCATCGCGAAGAGCTTGGGAATCATTTTCATCATCCCTTGCACAATATAGTTCATCACAAAGTTCTAGTAGCTTGGTGATAGTGGCTAGAGAATTTTTTCAATCACTATCTTATTTGGAAGATTAACTCCCACTTGATTCAAGCGATTGTAGTACCCAGACATTCTGAGCACATGCTCACTAGTTGAGCTATTCTCCTCCATTTTGTACGCAAAGTACTTGTCAAAGGTCTCATACCTCTTGACATGGGCATGAGTCTTGAAATACCAATTTCAGCTCTTCGAACATCTCATATGCTCCGTGGCGTTCAAAACGTCTTTGAAGCCCCGATTCTAAGACGTAAAGCATGGTGCACTAAACTATCAAGTAGTCATCATAACGAGTTTGCCAAACGTTCATAATGTCTGCATCAGCTTCTGCAATAGGTCTGTCAGCTAGCGATGCATTAACAACATAATTCTTCTGTGCAGCAATTTGGATAATCCTCAGATCACGGACCCAATCCGCATCATTGCTACTATCATCTTTCAACTTAGTTTTCTGTAGGAACATATCAAAAATAAAACAGGGAGCTAAACGCGAGCTATTGATCTACAACATAGATATGAAAATACTATCAGGACTAAGTTCATGATAAATTAAGTTCAATTAATCATATTACTTAACAACACCCACCTAGATAGACATCCCTCGAGTCATCTAAATGATCACGTGATCCATATCAACTAAACCATGTCCGATCATCACGTGAGATGGAGTAGTTTTTAATGGTGAACATCTCTATGTTGATCATATCTACTATATGATTCACATTCGACCTTTCGGTCTCAGTGTTCCGAGGCCATATCTGCATATGCAAGGCTCGTCAAGTTTAACCCAAGTATTCCGCACGTGCAAAATTGTCTTGCACCCGTTGTATGTGAGCGTAGAGCTTATCACACCCGATGATCACGTGGTGACTCGACAAGACGAACTGTCGCAACGGTGCATACTCAGGGAGAACACTTATACCTTAAAATTTAGTGAGGGATCATCTTATAATGCTACCGCCGTACTAAGCAAAATAAGATGCATAAAAGATAAACATCACATGCAATCAAAATATGTGACATGATATGGCCATCATCATCTTGTGCCTTTGATCTCCATCTCCAAAGCACCGTCATGATCTCCATCTTCACCGGCTTGACACCTTGAAATCCATCGAAGCGCCGTGGTCGTCTCACCAACTATTGCTTCTACAACTATCGCCAACGCATAGTGATAAAGTAAAGCAATTACATGGCGTTTGCATTTCATACAATAAAGCGACAACCATAAGGCTCCTGCCAGTTGCCGATAACTTTTACAAAACATGATCATCTCATACAATAACGTATATCACATTATGTCTTGACCATATCACATCACAACACGCCCTGCAAAAACAAGTTAGACGTCCTCTACTTAGTTGTTGCAAGTATTACGTGGCTGCTACGGGCTTCTAGTAAGAACCGTTCTTATCTACGCATCAAAACCACAACGGTGATTTATCAAGTTTGCTGTTTTAACCTTCAACAAGGACCGGCCGCAGTCAAATTCGATTCAACTAAAGTTGGAGAAACAGTCACCCGCCAGCCACCTTTATGCAAAACTAGTTGCATTTCTGTCAGTGGAACCGGTCTCATAAACGTGGTCATGTAAGGTTAGTCCGGGCCGCTTCATCCAACAATACCGCCGAATCAAAATAAGACATTGGTGGTAAGCAGTGTGACGATCACCGCCCACAACTCTTTCTGTTCTACTCGTGCATATCACCTAGGCATAGACCTGGCTCTGATGCCACTGTTGGGTAACATAGCATGCAATTTCAAAAAAATTCCTACAATCACGCAAGTATCTAGGAGATGCATAGCAACGAGAGGGGGAGAGTGTGTCCACGTACCCTCGTAGACCGAAAGCGGAAGCGTTAGTTTAACACGATTAATGTAGTCGAACATCTTCATGATCCAACCGATCAAGTACCGAACGTACGGCACCTCCGATCCTTGGTAATGTGATGGTGATGTGATCCGCGCAGGGCTTTGCCTAAGCACTACGTGAATATGACCGGAGGAATAAACTGTGGCAGGAGACGCCGCACACGGCTTGGAAAAATTGGTGTGTCTCCAAGGGGTGCCCTGCCCACGTATATAAAGGAGGGAGAGGAGGAGGCCGACCACCAGGGGTGCGCCAAGAGAGGGGAGTCCTACTAGGACTCCAGTCCTAGTAGGATTCGACCCCCCTTTTTTTCCTTCTTCCGAAGGGGAAAGGGGGAAAGGAGAGGGAGTAGGAGAGGGAAAGGGGGGCGCCGCCCCCTTCCCTAATCCAGTTCGGCTTCCTCCCTTGTGGGGGGCATGTCAGCCCCTTGTGGGCTGGTTAGCCTCCCTCCTATGGCCCATATCTTTCCCCGGGGGGTTCCGGTAACCCCTCCGGTACTCCAGTATGTACCCGATACACTCCAGAACCTTCCGGTGTCCGAATACTACCTTCCAATATATAAATCTTTACCTCTCGACCATTTCGAGACTCCTCGTCATGTCCTGATCTCATCCGGGACTCCTAACAACCTTCGGTCACCAAAACACATAACTCATATAATACAAATCGTTATTGAACATTAAGCGTGCAGACCCTACGGGTTCGAGAACTATGTAGACATGACCGAGACACCTCTCCGGTCAATAACAAATAGCGGAACCTGGATGCTCATATTGGCTCCCACATATTCTACGAAGATCTTTATCGGTCTAACCGTTATGACAACATATGTTATTCCCTTTGTCATCGGTATGTTACTTGCCTGAGATTCGATCGTCGGTATCCTCATACCTAGTTCAATCTCGTTACCGGCAAGTCTCTTTACTCATTCCGTAATGCATCATCCCGTAACAAACTCATTAGTCACATTGCTTGCAAGGCTTATCATGATGTGCATTACCGAGAGGGCCCAGAGATACCTCTCCGATACTCGGAGTGACAAATCCTAATCTCGATCTATGCCAACCTAACAAACACCTTCAGAGATACCTGTAGAGCATCTTTATAATCACCCAGTTACGTTGTGATGTTTGATAGCACACAAGGTATTCCTCCGGTATCCGGGAGTTGCATAATCTCATAGTCAAAGGAATATGCATAAGTCATGAAGAAAGCAATGGCAATAAAACTTAACGATCATTATGCTAAGCTAACGGATGGGTCTTGTACATCACATCATTCTCCTAATGATGTGATCCCGTTCATCAAATTATAACATATGCCTATGGTTAGGAAACTTAACCATTTTTGATTAACGAGCTAGTCTAGTAGAGGCTTACTAGGGACACTGTGTTTTGTCTATGTATCCACACATGTATCAAGTTTCCGGTTAATACAATTCTAGCATGAATAATAAACATTTATCATGATATAAGGAAATATAAATAACAACTTTATCATTGCCTCTAGGGCATATTTCCTTCAATATTGTAATTTTGTTAGGGAAAATGATGGATTCCGATGCTTCTTTGGACGGGGAGTATGGACCAACGGATCTTGACCGAATCATCCAAGATAAGCTCTTCGATTCCTTCGATTCGGACGAAAAAGTGGACATGATTATGCTCATGAGCATCCAAGAGGAAATGGACCGCCTAGTGGAGCATTTCTCAACTTCAAGGGCTCAATCAAGGAAGAAGAGTGATCAACCGGGATATGGTGTCCGGAGCAAAGCTACTGTACAGGGAGTACTTTTCTCTAAAGCCTGCTTCCCCGGATGATCCATAGTTTTGTCACCGTTTTCGCATGCGGAAACCACTGTTCTTACGCATTGTGGAGGGAGTGGAGGCACACGACGACAACTTCAAGCTCACAAGGGATTGCGGCGGACAACTCTCTTTCTCTCCTAAGCAGAAGTGCGTGGCTGCTCTGAGGATGCTTGCACTTGGTACTGCTGCAGATGCCATTGGTGAGATGGTCAGGATGGGGGAGAACACGTGCTTGAAGACTACTGTCAAGTTCGCCGCGCCGTGGTGGAGGTGTTTGGACCTGAGTAGCTCTCAGAACCAAATGTGTAGGACACGGAGAAGTTGTTGGCTATTGGACAGGCAAGAGGGTTTCCAGGAATGCTCGGATAAATTGATTGCATGCATTGGCAATGGAAGAACTACCCCAAAGGTTTACGGGGAATGTATCAAGATCACACCAGAGAGGCCACCATCATACAAGAAGCGGTGACAGGACTTATGGATTTGGCATGCTTTCTTTGGAATGCCGGGTTCTTGCAACGACATCAACGTGCTTGAACGTCCTCTAGTGTTCAGGAGGCTTTGCAATGGGGAATCACCTCTGTGCAACCACACCATCAACGGCCGAGACTACAACATGGGATACTATCTTGCCGATGGTATCTACCCGCACTGGGCGACGTTTGTGAAGACCATATCGGAGCCGTGTGGCAGGAAATAGAGCCACTTTGCAACAACGCAGAAGCGGCTAGGAAGGATGTGGAGAGGGTATTTGGTGTGCTTCAAGCTCATTGAGGAATTGTGCGGAGTGCTGCAATGATGCGGGAATCAGAAACTTTGTGGTAGCTGATGACATGTTGTGTTGTTCTGTATAATATGATTGTCGAGGATGAGGGTGATGGTGTAGCCCAAACCCATGATTTCGAAGCGCCTAGAGAACAAGTTGAAATCCCGGAAGATTAAGATGCGGCTCAGCTGATAAACTTTCTGCGGATGCATCAGAATCTTCGAGATCAGCAGGTGCACACGCAACTACTCAATGATCTTGTAGAGCACATGTGGACCCATAATGACAACCAAGAAGCCAATGCTTGAGTTTGACACTTAAAATAAACTTTATGTAAACACTATCTATGCTTCGTACCAAAATTTGCTATTTATCTGCGACATTGACTTATATGATCGACGTGCATGTATTTGCATGGATTTGAGAGTTCAGATTTGAGATATATAGATGTCGAAACGGAAATACGAGCGCCTGTCCGGATGCGCCCGCGTCCGCGGGCGCGTCCACGGACGTATAGAGGTCGGATTTGCCAACTCCGGCTGTAGATGCTCAAATCTTCCAAAAACATTCTCTTGCCCCCCTGATTTTCACTTGGGTGGGGCCCATCCTCTCCCCTATTTCCAGTCACAAAACTCGTCAGCATTTACGTAATGTCCTTACGTAACTTTTCGTAAGTGTAGCATCGCTCATAGTTTATCCTCCTCCTCCTCCTCAGGTTTCTGCTGAGCAGCCTAAAAAACAGTACAAGATACAACAACTAGCAACAAACATCCCTGCAATAAAAAAATAAAAAAAATACTAGCAACAAACACAGAAGTGGTGTGATGAAATGATCACATGACTGCAAATACGAGGATCGGAAGCTCACAACCACCACAGGCACTGCAAAATAATGATCACAAAAAACAAATTGCAGCAGCAATGTAGATACATCATTTTCTTCCAGATTTGGACATACTCTAATAAACCATTATATTCGCTTTCATCAAAGTAAAGTATTGTTTGCGTTAAAACGTTCTTTTTAGACCGACTGATCTCACAGACTTTTAAGCCGCGTCCGTCGCTCTCCACATGGCATGTGGCCCACGTCTCCCTCTCCCGAAGCGTCACGGGCCATCCCATCTGGAGATCCGATACGGCGCGTACCGCGCCCGCGAGCGTCGTGGCGCGTACCACCCCCCCCCCCCCTCGCCCGCAGCTGTTTCTATGGGCCGGCCCATTTCGGGGTTTAACCCCAACCAGTTTTGGGAAGGTTCTAGAACCTTCCCTGAACCGGGTTTTTAAGTTTTTCTTTCGGTTTTTATTTCTATTTTTTTCTTTTTCTGTTTTCTTTTCATTTTTTCTTTACTTTTATGTTTTCATTTTTATTCTTGTTTTTCAATTTCCGAAAATCTATTAATTCACGATTTGTTTCTAATTTTTTTTGAATGATGAACATTTTTTCCAAAATCGTGGTTTTATTTTTACTAAATCGTTACTCTTAAATCATTTACATTTTTTTGAAACTGTGAACATTTTTTAGAAACTCACGAACATTTTTTTCAAAATCGTGAACATTTTTTTTAGAAATTTATGAACATTCTCTTAAGTCATGAACAAGTTTTCAAAATCATGAACATTTTTTTGACATAATGCAAATTTTAAAATTAAAGGCTACCTTTTCAAAATCATGAACATTTCTTTTCAAATTCGTGAATATTTATAGAATTGGTGAACATTTTTTGAATCGCGAACATTTTTTCCAAATTCGTGAACATTTTTTGAATTAGCGAACATTTGTTTGAATTTTTTAAATTATGAATATTTTTTAAGTTTGTGATTTTTTTTACTAATTCGTGAACAGTTTTTGAATTCCAGAGCATTTTTCTGTAATCATGATTTACTTATTTTGTGAACATTTTTCAATTTCACGAACATATTTTTTAAATCATGAACATTGTTTTAAATTCATGAACATTTTTTAAATTTGTGAACATTTTTTGCCAAATTCATGACAATTTTTGAATTACCGAGCATCTTTTTCGAAATCATGATTTTTTATGAAATCATGATTGTTTTATTTAAAATTACAACCTTTCTGAAATTTAGGACCTTGATATCCTGAATTATTAAAAAAAGAAAAAAAAAGAAAAAGGAAACATTCGCAACAAAAAAAACAGGCGGCGTCCCGGCCACACATAGGCCGGCCCAGAAGGGGAGCGGGGGTGCACTCGTGTTGCGCCCTATAGGCGCTCCCCTTCCTATCTCCCCTGATTTCTTTTCCTTACTCATCCCTCCATCTTATCTGTTTCACTCTCTCCCTCTCTTGTGGTTTTCTCGTTACAGGCGCCACCACCGTATAGCTGTGACTCACCATGCTTGGCGCTAGGCCGGTGGCAGCTGCTTCAAGCATGACACCACCGCAACCGCTACTGCTGCAGCCACTTTTGTCTCTCTTCCACCCTCGCTTCTCTCTTTCTCTAGATGCAAGAACACCACCAACGCAGCATCCAACAGGTGCCAACAGCTGCAACCGCGGATCTCGCCGGCAAAAGGTTGCTTCTATGCAACGCACGTGATGCTACTTCATGTGGATCTCGTGGTCGGCGCAGCTGCAATGCAACGGGCTCTGTTGCTACGACCCGGATCTTGTATTTTTCAGAGCGTGAAGATTTTAGCAACTACAGAAAAATAAATATCTAACAATAAATTAAAACAAAAGCTAATCATTGTAATTAATTTTATCCATGATTATTTAGCTAGTTTTTAGCGAATGAGCCATGGCTCTATATGAATGGGACACCAGCATCGCACTAAAACCCTCAGAGGCTGCACAATGGCGTCGGATGCGTCGCCACGACGATGAAGCTGGAGAACAAAAATGTGCGTCGAGGCCACACTGATGCCACACCACCCTTAGGTGGCCACCCTAACAACCAAATCCATCACCAACCTGTAAGGAGAATGCTGCATCGTGATTAGATTCAAACAACACTTATTCGCTGTCGCCGCCATTGACGAAGCCACACCACTACCCGGTTAAAGCCCTAGCTAATAAGACCTAAATGAAACCTACAACAAACATGAGAGCCCAAGCTACCCCCTTATTAGTTGATGGTGGCGAGGCCATCGGGAGGAGAGGGGTCACTGAAAGGGTCATCGTCATGGAGTCGAGTTCGCCTTTCTCTCTTCTCTCCGATATGAAAATAAGTCACAACTTCAATCGATTGATTAGTCAATTGATTATTTAACTACTTAACTATGATGTGTATTTGGGGCCATGACAGGGCAGTTGAGAGGAATGTTGAAGTCAAGAAAAATGCAATTTTGATGGTGCATGCAATGGAGGACGAGGTTGTTGCATTTGGGAGGAAGGTTCCGGTTGGGAGGAGAATGACCCGTTTGAGGAAAAAGTTTGCAACTAAGGAGAATGAACACAATTGAGAAGGAGAAAGCTGCAATTGAGAACGAGGATGCAGTTCAGAGAAAAATCGCATTTGAACAAAAATTAAGAATGTTTTAGTTGAGCAAAATGATACCATTAGGGATGCAAATTTGTGATCCTAGGGTATCCTTGACCTTCTTAGTTCAACCAATTAACTTCTTACGATTTAGTTCGTTCAGTTTATCTAAAGAGGATAAGAAAATACCTTAGAGGCTACCATTTATAGCCTTAGATAAAATTAAGACGGAGAGGGTTGCAGTTGAGAACAATGATACAATTACAAGAGAGGTCGTAGTCAACAAAAGAGGAAAAGGCTGAGTATGCAATCAAGATATGGAGGAGTCGGTCAAGAAGGACAAAGTTTGTGAAGGCAAAAGAGGCAAGAACGCGATTGAGAATGATACTACTTTACTGCAACATTTACTCGAAAATCTGACAAGCGTGCATACTTATTTACATTCTGCTCAATACCGCCACATTGAAAAGTAGTACATCAACTAATTTCCAAGTTATAACACGCGGAAAAGATGTGCTAAGTAATTAAATAATGCGGGCTTGACAAGTATGTTCCTCTGAAGTCGTCGACAAGTGGTTGCACATCGAATCTATCTTGTCAGTTGTGCGTCTTGACACGTTTGTTTGAATCACCCCCCACCCCTCGCTCTTTGTTATTTACATTCCAATTTTACTCTTTCTCACACCATTGATAGGTGGGTCCCACCTAGTTTTGAGAGAGAAGACTCGAGATACGTATGCGCGACCATAGTCCAGGACCATATTGAAGTCGTATTTGTAAGTATCAGGGCCGTATTGTAGGCTTGTAGCACTTTCTAAGTTTGGGGGCTATTTTGGACATCGGCACCAAGTTTTTTTTTTTTTTGCATCGAATCGGCACCAAGTTTAGGGAGGCAAATATGCATATTACTCTGCGCCACCAAGACGACGGAGCCAGAGAACAAAAATCTGCACTGAAGGCACGCTTGTGCCATACCACCCTCGCTTGACAACCCTAACTCTCATATTCATCACTGACCTCTAAGGAGATTGCCGCATCATGGTTGGATCTGGACCACACTTATTCGATGTCGTTGCCATTGTCGAAGCCACAACACTACCCGGCTAAACCCTAGCTAAATAACTAATTTCTGAGTTAAAACACGCACAACAGATGCGCTAAATAAATAAATAAATAACGCAGGCATGACACGTTTGTTCCCCTGAAGTCGTCGACAGGTGGTTGCACGTCGAATCTATCTTGTCAGGTGTTTTTTTAGGTAGTGCGTTTGACATTTTAACCCTGGAGTGTGTTTGGGCCAGTGCTTTGGACGTCGATGTTCCCTTGTAATGGACGCGCTCGTTTCCCACGCGGTAGAATAATATACCGATGCGAGCGCCCCATTTCTCCCCTGGCTTCCCCGCGGGACTGAACTGCGGGCTCTCGCTTCATCAACTATATAAACGAGCACAGACCATCATCTGACCACATAGAGACTTCTATCGGGAGTTGAAGTGTTTGTACGTACGCTCACAAATCTAGAGATACAGATACAGTGAGTGTGTAGCATTAGCATCCGTGTCGAGCGGCATGGCTTTCGCGCTCAAGGCGTCGTCGACGGCTCACGCGCTCAGCCACCCGACGCGGCGCGGTTCGTCGCCCGCTGTGTTGGTGGCCACGCGGGGCAGGCTTGTGGTCAGGGCCGCCGCTGCCGCGGCGCCGGCGCCGGCCTCGTCCGAACCCGCTGTGGTGCTCAGAGCGCCGCCGCGCGTCCCGGCGGCGTTCGTGCCCGTCGCCGACTGCTCCGTGGCACGGACCTTGACCAGGGTCAAGGAGCAGGGCAAGGTACGCGCGCGCACCCTTGTTAAGCATAATTTGCATTGCAGAACGTACGTAGGCGTACCGTAAGTAAGATCCTTGGTAATGTGAAGTCTTATATATATTATATTGCGCGCGCGTGTGCAGACGGCGTTCATCCCGTACATCACCGCCGGCGACCCCGACCTGGCGACCACCGCGGAGGCACTCAGGCTCCTGGACGCCTGTGGCGCCGACGTAATCGAGCAAGCCAGCTAGGCATGCCCTTCTCGGACTCCTAGGTCGACGGGCCGGTCATCCAGGCCTCTGCAGCACGGGCGCTGGCGTCCGGCACGACGATCGACGGCGTGTTGTCCATGCTCAAGGAGGTGACGCCGGAGCTGTCCTGCCCGGTGGTGCTCGTCTCGTACCTGGGCCCCATCGTGCGGCGGGGCGCGGCCAACTTCACCGCCGCTGTCAAACAGGCCGGTGTTTTTTGAAAAGGTAATTTATCAAGAACGTCGCCACAAATTAGTTTACAAGAGCTGTCCCGCTTATTAATACCCGTTCCACCAGGTCTTATAGTGTCCGATCTTCCTTATGCCGAGACATGTCCATTCAGAAATGAAGCCATCAAGAATAACCTAGAGCTTGTATGTGATCTGCTCCCTCTTCAACAATGTACCTGAAACAAAACAGAGCAGGATTTGTAGTGCCAGCCATTAACAGTTTTCTGATTGATATAATGTTTTCAGGTGCTACTTACAACACCAGCCACACCAGCAGAGAGAATGAAGAAAATCACTAGCGCTTCAGAAGGGTTTGTATACCTTGTAAGTGCCAAATGGATGAGTACATTTGTCCTAATTAATTGTTCCTTGCAACTTTACCTTTCTCATCTTAATTCTTTAATCCAATTATGCAGGTAAGTGTCAATGGAGTTACAGGTCCACGACCAAATGTGAACCCGCGTGTCAAAGATCTTCTTAAGGAGATTAAGCAGGTTCGAAGAAAAGATTATAAAAATAGTCTTGCTAAATCTCAGTCGACGTTATCTCTCAGTCGACTGCGACTTGGTTATGCCTCAGTCGACGTTATATCCGTGGGATCATACATTGAGATTCATGCAAAACTTTGTTTTTAGTTTTACCTTTTTCCTTTCTTACATGGTATGTCACTCGACTGAAACTTGGTTAAATCTCAGTTGACTGAAACCTAGCAACACCCTTATAAAAAACCACCCCCTCTGTCAACGAAGTTGCTAAAATTATCATCCTATATATGCTCCTGCGTGTCTACATATATGCTCAAATGGTTTCCCAATTGTCTGTAGGTCACTGACAAAGCAGTGATTGTTGGCTTTGGTATATCGACACCTGATCATGTTAGACAGGTAAGAATAAACCCTTTTGCCGGAGACGAAAAGTTTGCAGACATTAGTATTGTTTTTGTGTGAAGTTCAACAGCTAATTGAATTTTATAAGTTGGTGCAGATCGCTGAGTGGGGTGGTGATGGGGTGATCGTTGATAGTGCAATGGTGAAACAATTGGGTGAAGCGGCTTCTCCGACAGAAGGGTTGAAGAGGCTAGAGAACTTCGCGAGGAGCCTCAGGGATGCACTACAGTGATATGTAATACAAAAGCATAGTTTATTCCCTAGATCACCATTATATGTGAAAATAAAGGTAGTGAATGGTATTAGGTTCATTGTCAAGTATGAAAGGTAGAAACAATATACTTGCCTATTACTTTTATATGGCAAGAACACACTAGAGTTTGCTTTCTTTCACGGATTCCGCTCTAGAAGGGGAGAGGATTTGGGGCATGCGCTTGTAATTAGCTCAAAGGTGGGTTGCGGAATAAATATTCAGTAAGTTGGTGTGATCCTTTATTACCCATAAATGCAACCTCATTTATTTGCTTTTCAGTTGCTTTAATATTATGAATTTTAATCTTCTTCGTGTACAATATTCAATATGGACGATACACTAATCCTTGCAAGTAGCAAAGCTAGTGAGATTGACAACCTCACTAGAGGTGTTGGTACCAATTGAAAGCTTCTTAATTGAGCGCATGACTAATCATTGACTCGTAGGGGATTATGTGGATTTGATATCTTGATTCTCACTAAGTGAAACTTGACAAACCCTTGTGCTTGGGGACAACAAGATTTTGTTGGAACTTAATTATAAATAAAACATATGTAAATCTCTTGTACTTGGGTGGTTGGGTGATTCCGTGCAGCTCCCACTCGTTGTGCGCATGCTCCCGAAGCCGCAACTCCCTCTCCTGGCCCATAGACAAATCTCTGTGTTCGGATCACCCTGCACAGCTGGAGGAGGAGGAGGGACGACGGTTAGGGGTCTACAAGACATGTCCTAAGTAGCTTGAAGATCGATTCATGAAATCCTCCTCGGGATCAAGGGTGAAGGTTAGCCCAACCCCGTTGTGCTTGAGGGTGCAGATGTTGGTGCTTGTTGATGTCGATGAAGACCTATGGTGGATGGAGTTGGCATAATCTGGTGCTGCCAACATGAAGGTAGGTGGTGACATGGTGCGGCCGTCGCCACTCATCGACGAGGAATCAGTAAATGAAGGACGGGGCATGCGAGACTTGAGACACTCACAATCGCTCGCATCGATGAAAGGACGGCAAACTCAAGAGTGTAGTCACGCCAACGTGGGCGGTCTCACCATCGTTCCACCGCCGACATTGTCGAGTGCATGGTGTCGGTGTAGTTCTCGTAGTAGGAGGAGGGAGAGGGGTCACCGAATAAAGAGGGTGTAGATTCAGTGATTGGGAAGGCTATCAATGATGCCAACTGGTACTAGTTGCCTCATGCTCCCGAGTAGCTAGGGTGAGCTCTAGTCGGGCCAGCCGATCACGCTCAACTAGAGTGGCCAAATGCGTAGCCTCTAATTTTCTTCCTCGAGCGTGTCAGCGGCGATTGATCTGTTGTAGGCTACTCGGCCTTTCGGGTCGCCGCCTCCGCGGCCTTAGCTGTCGAAGCTACTGCACCGATGCCACCATCAGCAGCGTACCGAGTGGCTCCGCAACATGATCAAATAGAAGTGGCATGTCTGCCAGGTAAACCTGAGCCACAGGGGCACAATTTTGATATCTCTCCTTCCCCTCATACCTAGACTTCATGAGAGGGTACAATAAGTCAGAACGCAGCGTGCCAACCAGCTAGCTAGCAGGCTTGTTAGGACGGGACCTCTGGGAGCGCCTCCGACATCGGATAGGCGTCCGCCTAGATGGCCAGCATGAAACCACCACCTGCAGGCACAAGATGTCTGTGTCATTGACATAGAAATGCATATTCCCACCCGCTGGTAACGTGACGTCGGTCAGCGGAGCATCGGGATGCCATGCTGAGTCGTTGGCGCAGGAGCTGAGTGAACCAAAGAGGATAACCTGCTCCGGAACCAGTTCGCCGCCGATCGCCGATGAAGAAGAAACTATCTACATCATAGATTGATCGATGCTATGACCAGAGGTGGGCACCAACTGTCGTGGATAAAATCCTAACAATGAGTATAGGGGCCTGTATGGTGGAGCATAGAGACTATTAGGTGCAAATGGGCGTGCACACATGGACGTATACATGTTGATGCCCTGAGCGGCGGAGTTAATACTCTACTTCATGTGGTGTTCTCTCTTATGTATAGGATGATTACAAAATCGTTGTGAAATCTGAGCTACTAGCATATAGTAATGAGCATGCACACGACTGAAATCAGGGAACAAAGCAGACATGCATATGAGAAAAAGAGGAAAGTGTAAGGGGCGCGTGGCACCGCAGAGAATCCTCTCAGGCGATGGATTAGGCTGGTCACAGTTGGAGTGACAGGGCTATATTGGATTTGCATGTGGAAGTATATATGATTTGAAGATTTATCAACATAATGACTTTCCGACTTCCCGTTGTTTTTTTTTGTTGACAACTTTCCGACTTCCCGTTGTTTGCTCTACCTCGGACATTTCTTTGTATATGTCAAGTTATATCTATACGGAAGAAGTCTTCAGCAAAGAGAAAGAACTGGAGGGAGTTCAGATTTGAGAACGTAGGGCACTTTGTATCCACATCTGAATCGGTTCGAAACAGAGTGTCTTTTATGGGGTATGAGATACAGAGTGATTGGCAAAGCACCAGGATGACAAAGTTGCCAGGATATGCATGGAGTATTGCTTGTTATCTTTACCCTGATTTGATTAATTTGCTAGCATTAAATATATTCGGATGGTTTGTTGCTTCAATCTTGTACTTCCCCCGTCTAGAATTAACTGTTGCTTCATTTGAACGACAGTTAATTCTGGACGGTGATAGTAATAGTCTTGTATACAAAAGATGGGGAGCGGAAATAGAATCAAGTGTTTGGTTTTGCTTCTGCACACCCTCCCTAATCTATCATTCTTAAAAAGTTACTCCCCACTATTTCCTATTCTCTCATCATGCACACTATTCACATCAGCGATGTGCAAACTACATCATTTCCCTTTACATGTAGGCTATACACATCAGCAGCCACGTCAACAGTTCTGCACCCACCCAGTCATGAGACATGCATCATTCCACCGGGTATTAGACTATTAATTGCCTCTCCAGCCGGGTATTTAGTTGGGCGGAAGCACTGACGACTACCCCTCCCTCCGGCCTCTCTAACTTCTCCACAATCCAGCCCGATATAGTTTGGCCAGAGGAACTGACGATTACCTCTCCCTCCGGCCTCTCCATCTTCTCCATAATTGCCTCCGGTTGAATTTCCTGGTCCCATTCGTCTTCTGCCCCTTCCTCAAAGAGTCGTATTCTCCAATATAAAGCAAGTTTCAGCTGCCGAATCCACCCGCACTGATCAGTAGCACTGGCGATCGACAAGACCATAGAGCAGCCGCTCACTCACCGGATCGCCAGTGGATATCCGGTCAATCTCCCAGTAGGCAATCTCAGGACGCTGACAGGTCCGTCGCATGATACTCACCGTCTGGCCACACCGCGTCACTTGCCTCCGTCCTACCCGGTGACGCCGTCCCATCCTGGGCAACGTCGAGGCGTCCGATTCCAGCACGTTGCTTGCTACCGTGTTGAATTGATGGACGCCAGGAGTCTGTGTTGTACGTCCCAGCGGGGGCCAACACACTCGGAGTCGTCCACCCTCTTCTCCAAATCCAGCGCATGGCTTGCTGTCGTATTGATGGGAGCCGAGGAGTCCGCGCTGTACATCGCAGGAGAGGCCGGAGCGCGTGGAGTCGCCAGCCTTTTCTCCTACTCGCCATCCTACACTGCCGCCTCTACCCCAAGTGTCTTCAGCGTGAACGGCAAGCATGGGCACACAGGTGAGCTCCTCTTTTCAACAGATTATTTCCACTGTATTGCCTATTCTATTTGGCCCAGCTGCGTCTTCCTCAGCTAGCTACATCAGTTTCAATACAGGATAAAATTTGATTTGTTTAGTCTTTTGGACCTTACACTTTGATTGATTGGACTATACATATGTCAGGGTATGTGGATTCACAAGAGATGCGCTGTACGAATCGTAAAGTATGATTGTTCAGTGGTAAAAGTGATCGCTTTTGGTATTTCAAAAGGAAATAAAAAACCATGGTATATATGATGTGATTAAGGCTCCTAAGATTCTCTGGATTTTTTGTAGTTGCACGCCGAATAAAATATAACAATGCAATGGGTCACTATTCTGGATTATTCTTTTGTACCCAACTAGCAAAGTGGCCCGCTCGATGCGCAGGCTAGAATTTTAGAAAGTTCAATAATAAGAGCATATTATTTGATTTGTCTTCAAAAACTGAAACACAATGTGATGACCTTCGAAATTTAATATTTTTGCGAACATAGTTTTCTCTTAGGCATGTTTGTTCTTTTATTGATATATAGATATATGTGTTATCCATTTATCATTTACATGCTAATTATTCATACCGTACTAACATTTTTATTACCAGTCACATCACAAACATTATATTTGTGTTATTTTTCGTGCATTTTATCATGTTAATTTTTTATTTTCCTTTATTAGATAATAATTTAATATTTCTCATTATCTTTGTGTAATCATATGTAAGTTTGCTATAGATGTGTTCCTGCAAAAATAATTGCTATCGATGTGCCAAATTATCATATTAATTGTAATTTAATGATTTTTACTATAAGTGTTTTTCAGTTTTGTATATAAAGTTAGAGTGTATCTAAATATTATACATATCCATCAAAATTGTCGTGTTAGATTTTTTATTTGACGTGCAGTAAGCAGAAGCAATGTTAGCTTGGCTAGATTCCGGTGTATATGTAAAAGGACGGCAACAACAAAGGGATGACACAAGGGAGAGAACTATGGTATGACGGTGAAGACACATGGTCAGCCAGAGGAGAGGCTCGGTCGATCTCACTGGTGGCCCAACCGCCCCGGCAAGCTGCCGCAAAACCATAGGGACGATGGATGGCCGGCGCAGGGGATATGGAAGAGACATTGGTGTGTTATTTTTATCCTTGGTGCTACGGCTTGTTTTGGGCATTTTTTCGACTGGGCATACTATTCAATCTAAATGTGGCGCTGGATAGGATTTTTGACATTGGTTGTTCTAGATTTATTAATGGGAATTATCTTTAGAAATTAATGGTTAGATGTTCGGATTTTGTAAAGTATTTTTATTTTTTGGGGGGCCCTCAATGTTCTCTTAATATATATCGTACTCAGACATACAAAAGATTAAGTTGATTATTGCTTGAGGTTTAATGGGAGCATACATATGTTGGATGCACTAAAAGGTTTGCAAATTTAGATGATCCACAACATACCTGGGGTATGGATCATCGCTACTTCTGATGGGAGAAAGTATGTAAGAATTATTTCTCAAACTTGTTTGGCGCATAGATGATACTAACATAAATATATGCATGGATGATTGATCGATCCGTCCATGGATGTAACATGACATGTGTGGCCTAGAATATAGAATGGGTAAGAGTCAAAGACCGACCCATTATATTGCAATGGTGGATAAATTTACCAATTAGCTCTTGGTTTGGCCGCTTCGCTGCACATTGTTGGAAGAGACGCTGGAACGCTCGATAGGGAATATATTCGGAGGAACTATAGCGTAACAACATGACCATCGAACTTGATCAAATTACTGCAATTTTTTTCATGTGTCCATATATCTAAGTAAGAATACATGGCATTAGTCCAAAATAGGGCAGCACACTTGTAAGTGCATCTAGTGCCCCTTAGTGATTTTGGTGTATTGAAGACTTAAAGGTTAAGGGACTAATGCGTTTGTGAGTGTACACAGATCTATAAGTCTATGAGGAGTTTGATAATTACAGAGAAAGTCGACCCCTATAAATGAAGTTCTTCGACTGAAGACTTTGGATTTCTGAAGACTTTCTGAAGACTTTGAAAGTGAAGAAATTGGTGTGACCTTGAAGACTTGGTATTCATTTGAGGAACATGAAGCGTGAAGACTTTTGTTTTCGTAGTTTCATTTTCTCTTTCTTGAGTCATAGGAAACACCGTACTGTTAAAGGGGGTCGAGGAAATACTAAGGAAAAATTTCCATGTGATGCTCAACTCAAAATCCTACACCTATCAATCCCTTCGAGTGAAGCCATTGGAAATCTCATACAGTTCAGTCATATTCTTCAGTGACAGAGACGAAGTCCTTATGGTCTCTGAGGAATTTTTTCTGACTGAGGAGTTAGGAATTCGCCAGTGCGGATTGCCTACACAGTGAGGAACATGATAGCCCTGAGGAATTTGAACCTCAAATTTCCGACCGTTGCTGTGCTATGCGCCAGCTGTCCCAAAATATCTACCCACCTAACGGTCATATCATTGAAGGGCATTTATGTCTTATCATGCGGGCTGCTCCCTAGGCTATAAATAGCCGCCCCCTACAACCACTAGCTGGTTGGCTGCTCCGAGAGAAACTGGCACTTGTCATTTGAGAGCATCCCATCCTCCGAGGACTTTGAGTGAAAATCACCAAGTGAGGAAAAACCCCAAACCCAAACACCTACAAACCCAAAGTGATTGAGCATCACTGAAGAGATTGATCCTGCGTGGATCCGACGCTTGTTACCTTTGAAGACTGTGCTTCTTCCAGACGGTTAGGCGTCATGGTCTAGAGCATCCAAGAGGAAATTGTGGATCGCCGAGTGACCGAGTTTGTGAAGGTTCGGAAGTCACCTGAAGACTTACCACGAGTGATTGGGCGAGGTCTGTGTGACCTTAGCTCAAGAAGAATACGGTGAGGACTAGGTGTCCTGGACTGTGTGTTCAGGACTGGGTGTCCGGGACTGGGTGTCCTCAGGTTTAAATACCTAGCCGCTCCAACCAGACGTACAACTGAGACAGCAGTTGGAACTGGTCTACCAAATCATTGTCTTCACCAAGCCAACTGGTTCTATTTCCTCAACCCTTTCATTTCCTCATTCATCTGTTGTGCAATTGTTCATATCTGTGTTTGAAGACTTTGACTGAAGACTATCTCAATTTCCTCAGTCTGTTTGTCTTCATCCTGTGTTATCCTGTGTTTACGCTTTCTGTACTTTGAGCTTGTTTTCATTTCATCATGATGACTATGCTTGTGTTCTGCTATGCATACTTTTGAGTACTTATTCCGCTGCAAGTAGTTCTTCGCTAAGGAATTTCCTCACCCACAAATTCCTCAGTGAAGAATTTATAAAAATCGCCTATTCACCCCCTCTAGTCGATATAACGCACTTTCAATTGGTATCAGAGCAAGGTACTCCCTTGTTCTGTGTGATTTTGGTTTAACCGCCTGGAGTTTTAGTTATGTCGACTGCAGGTATGAAGAAAGTGCCATGCCCCATCTTTGACGGTCATGATTATCCCAAGTGGAAGGCCATGATGAGGAAGCGCCTCATGGCAATGAACAGCGAGCTGTGGACCGTCACTGAGATTGGTCTTACCGATCTATGCAAGATGGCGGACACTGATGATATTCGCAAGTACACCCGACTTGACATCATGGCGAAGGATATCATCTGTTCCTGCCTATCCAGAGATGAATTCAGGCGCATTATGCATCTTTGCAATGCGAAGCTTATCTGGGACCGAATCTCTGCCGTCTATGAAGGTCATCGAACTTGCCATGATCCCTGGTTTGAGGATTTCAAGGAATCACTCAAAACGATGACTTTCAAACCTGAACCATCATCTTCTGCACCATGCCTCATGGCAAAAGGTGCCAAGGTAACCGAATGTTCCTCATCCGAGTCTAGTGATGATGAATCTGATGATGATTTTGGACCTAGCTATACCAAGCTTGTTTGTATTGCCACTAAACAACAAAAGGCCTTGGAAAAGGTTCAAAACATGTTAGATAAAAGTGATGATATGTTGGGTGAAGAAATGGATCGCACTAAAACCTTGACTGAAAATCTTCAGAGACTTCAGACTAGGTTTGACAACCTTCAAGGTATACTCTCTTATCTGATCATGAGAAGCTTTCTTATGAATTTCTTCAAAGAAAGCAAGATCTAGAGGAGCTAAAAGTGAGTTATGAAGATCTTCAGAAGGAGCGCGATTCATTACTTGCTCAACAAATCAGCGCTGCTCAGGAAGAATTTGTTCCTCCATGTTTGAAATGCATTGAACGTGAATCTGCTAATTCTTCACCTGAATGTTCAAATGCTTCAAATGCTACAAATTCTCCAACTGTCTCTGCTATCACTAATTCCTCATCTGAGGACATTGCTAGTATCACTGACGATGCAGGGCTGAAGGAATTGTACATGACAGGCATGTACAAAAGCCTCAAAGGGCATCAGACTCTTTGTGATGTGCTTAAAAAGCAGTTCCTCAACAAGAACCCTAGGAAAGAGGGTATTGCCTTTGAGAGGAAACTCAATGCTGACGGTACATATTGGAAGCCTGAGCAGTACCCCAAAACCTCATGGGTTGCTGCAAAGGGACCTCTAGTTGATCCATCTAATTTATCTGGCTTTACATTTGAATCTTCTCATTCTTCTGATGAGTCATTTGACTCCAACTATAAACTGTTCAAAAATCAGAATGGTGAAGTATTTGCTAAATATGTTGGCACTAACTGTAGGAACGGTTCTCTTATGAAGAAAATCCGGGTTCCCAAAAGATGCCTTGAAAGTCTTCAGGTGAATGTCCTCATGACACCACCTGTGAGGAATAGGAACCCCAGATCAAATTCTTCATACGAACCAAATTCTTCATATGGATCCAAGTCCTCATACAGACCAAATTCCTCACATGGATCAAATTCCTCAAGAGGATCAAAGTCCTCATATGAACATCATCGTGCTAACAACTCTGTTTCACAGGGAAGAGCCAAGGGCTATGAATATGAGCATTATTCTTCTAATCATTATGTTCATAAGTCCTCGAAGAATTTCTCTGCTTATTCATATGCTTACCCTAACTCCTCTTATGTGGAAAGAAATGGATTGGCTTCTATGCCACCTTTCTCGTATGGAGCTCGCAGAGTGATGAACTCTTTGCCACCCCTTCAGATGTGGGTGGTGAAGAAAAAGAACTAATCTCTTATGCAGGGTTAGGTCTCCAGACGTGCGTGAATGTCTGAAGAATTTGCTGGAGACCTGGAAAGTGCCTGAAAGGACGCAGGCTAATCATGAAGACATGAACTTTCATTTCTCACGTCCTCATACAGCTTTATCTGTTCTATTGCTTGATGAAATTGATCTGATGAATTGATGTCATATTCTTCACTGATGAAGTATATGAAGTTCGTAAGCTGCACTAATTCATCTGCAGGATGATCAACCCAAAGCCACTGAGTGGGTCCTCGATAGTGGATGTACAAATCACATGACTGGTGACAAGAATCTATTGATTGATGCTCCCTTGTCACCATCGCATCTGAAGCATATCATCTTCACTGACAAAGGCAAAAGTCAGGTATTGGGTCTAGGTAAGGTTGCGATCACAAAGGATCGACACATGGACAAAGTCATGCTTGTCGAGTCCTTAGGATACAACCTCATGTCTGTCTCAATGCTTTGTGATCTTGATATGGTAGTTTTCTTTGGCAAGTATCGTTGTGTTGTGGTTATGGAAGCTGACAATTCCAATGTCTTCGAAGGCTTTAGGAGAGGAGACTTGTATATTGTTGATTTCTCTACAGGACCGCAACCAGCCGTGTGCCTACTTGCAAAAGCTTCAGAAGGATGGCTATGGCATCGACGACTTGGTTATGCAGGCATGAGGAATTTGCACACGCTTGCGAAGAAGAAGCATGTCATTGGCATTGAGAATGTCAAATTCCTCAAGGATCACCTATGTGGAGCTTGTGAAGCTGGAAAGATGACCAAGGCTAAGCATCCAGCGAAGACTATCATGACCACTACTCGACCATTCGAATTGCTTCACATGGACCTCTTTGGTCCTAACCATTACTCAGCTGTCACAAATGACGCATCTCTCTATGGGCTGGTTATTATTGATGATTACTCTCATTACACATGGGTACACATTGTTACTTACAAACATGAAGTGCAGGAAGTCTTCAAACGATTTTCCTCGAGGGCTTCAACCAACTTTGGTGTGAAGATAAAGCACATCAGAAGTGACAATGGAACTGAGTTCAAGAATTCTGGTCTTGATGACTATCTTGATGAACTTGGTATTACTCATGAGTTATCTGCTCCTTACACTCCTCAGCAAAATGGCGTCGTGGAGCGCAAGAACAGAACTCTTGTTGAGATGGCTCGCACTATGCTTGATGAGTACAAGACGCCTCATCACTTCTGGATTGAGGCAATTTATACTGCGTGCCACATCATCAACAGGGTATATCTTCACAAATTCTTCAAGAAGACTGCCTATGAACTCCTCACTAACAAGAAACCCAATGTGAGTTATTTCGAAGTCTTTGGTGCAAAATGTTGGATTAGAGATCCTCATCACAATGCTAAATTTGCACCGAAAGCACATGAAGGTTTTATGCTTGGTTACGGAAAGGACTCGCACACCTACAGAGTCTTCAACACCGTTCTTCACAAGGTTGTGGAAACTGTAGATGTGCGGTTCGATAAAACTAATGGCTCGCAAAGAGAGCACCTACCCTCTGTGATAGATGAACCAGCACCTGAGGAAACTATCAAGTTCAAGGCTACTGAGGATGTCATTCCTACCGAAGAATCTGCTGAAGAATTCATTCCAGAACGTGAAGAACGTCGAGCTAATGCACCTGAAGAAATTGCTGAAGAAAATGGTGCTGAAGAAAATGCTGATCAAATTCCTCGACGACAACCTACTCATCCTCGCGTTGCAAAAGAAGTGCAAGTTGAGAAGATCATCGATGACATTGAAGCATCAGGTCCTCTCACACGCTCAAAAGCTTCACATTTATCTAACTTTTGTGGGCACTATGCTTTTGTCTCTATCTCAGAGCCCACTAAGGTAGATGAAGCATTTCTGGAGCCTGAGTGGATTCAGGCCATGCAAGAAGAATTACATCAGTTCGAGCTCAACAACGTTTGGGAACTGGCCAATCGTCCAGATCCTCGCAAACACAATATCATTGGCACAAAGTGGATCTACCGCAACAAGCAAGATGAAAATGGCCTTGTGGTGAGGAATAAGGCACGGCTAGTAGCTCAAGGCTACACACAGGTTGAAGGAATTGATTTCGATGAAACTTTTACACCTGTTGCTAGACTTGAAGCTATTCGCATATTACTTGCTTATGCTAACCATCATGATATCACTTTATATCAAATGGATGTGAAAAGTGCATTCCTCAATGGTAAGCTTGAGGAAGAAGTATATGTTGCTCAACCCCTAGGTTTTGAAAATCCTAAGCATCCTGACAAAGTCTTCAGACTAAATAAGGCCCTCTATGGCCTCAAGCAGGCTCCTCGAGCGTGGTATGATACTTTGAAGGAATTCCTCATGAAGAAAGGTTTCAAACGCAGTTCACTCGACCCTACTCTTTTCACTAAATCATATGATGAAGAATTGTTTGTATGCCAAATATATGTTGATGACATCATCTCTGGCTGTACTGACCAACGTTATAGTGATGAATTTGCCTATATGATGAGTGAAGAATATCAATTGTCTATGATGGGAGAGTTGAAATTCTTCTTAGGTCTTCAAATTTGTCAACGACACAATGGCATATTCATATCTCAGGAGAAATACCTCAAGGATGTACTGAGGAAATTCGGCATGCAAGATTGCAAAGGCGTCAAAATTCCTATGCCCACAAATGGCCATCTGTGCACTGATGAAAATGGTATTGACTTCGATCAAAAGGTATACCGCTCCATGATTGGTTCTTTATTGTACTTATGTGCATCTAGGCCAGATATTATGCTTAGTGTTTGCATGTGTGCCCGATTTCAAGCTACACCGAAGGAATCACACCATAAGGCTGTGAAGCATATTCTTCGATATCTAGCTCACACACCAACACTAGGATTATGGTACCCCAAGGGCTCGGCTTTTAATCTCGTTGGATATTCTGACTCTGACTATGCTGGTGATCGTGTGGATCGCAAGTCAACATTTGGTACATGTCATTTCCTCGGACGATCTATGGTCTGTTGGTCCTCGAAGAAACAGAACTGCGTATCACTGTCTACTGCTGAAGCTGGGTACATTGTTGCTGGTTCTTGCTGTGCTCAATTGCTGTGGATGAAGCAAACTCTCAAGGACTACGGCGTCAACGTGAAGAATGTGCCTCTCTTCTATGACAATGAGAGTGCCATCAAGATTGCTCACAACCCAGTTCAGCACTCGAAGACAAAGCACATTCAGATTCGTCATCATTTTCTTCGCGATCATGTGTTGAAGGGCGACATTTCTATTGAGCATGTGAAGACTGAAGAACAGCTAGCCGATATCTTCACAAAGCCCTTGGATGAGAAGAGATTTAGCAAGTTGCGGTGTGAGCTAAATATCTTAGAATCTTCGAATGTTCTTTGAAAAGGACACTCATCCTAACACTTATGCAAAATTGATGACTTAGATGTGCAACACATGAAGAAACGTTTTTCTTCAATCAATGAAGAATAACACTCTAAGTGTGAAGAAATTAATGAAGAATTTGATTCTCAGAACCCTACGACAATTGTACGCGGTGTCTGAAATCATCATTCTTATACGGTGGGTCACGCCACCCCAAAAGTTGAAAATCTTCAATTTGAGTTTTTTCCTCAGTTTTGAAATTCCTCAGTTGTTCATATTCTTCAACTTTGCAAAATCTTCACTGTTTCCGTCGTTTCTCTTCATTGGCTATATATATATATATATATGAGTTTATGTCCTCTACAGCATTCACTCATGGCTAATTCTTCAAGTTGGTTTTTCTGCTAAGTGAATGTGATCGGCCCCTTCCCCCTCTATGCTATACTCAACCCAATCTATTCACAAATTCTTCATATGCGTTCTACTTGAAACTCGTTCAAAATCTTCACTGTGTCCTTGTCAGCTGAAGAATTTGTGAACGAAACTTTTAACTTATCTTATCCAAATTTTCGGCTTTGCCGCTCAAACCGTTCCGCTTCCCATGATATATTTATCTATTCACCCACGATCTAACACGATCTCCACTTCTCAGTACGTGGGTGACACATGTCATGCGAATGAGAAGGGTCAGGGGCACGTTCGTCCAATTTCTTTGGGCGAACCATTTTTCACCGTGGCTATAAATACCCCCTCTCCCCTTCCTCACTTCTTTTACTCCGCTCGACCTCTCTCCAGCTCGAGCTTCTCAAACCCTAGCGCCGCCGCTACATCATCGTTGCCGGTGAGGAAGAGCTTCACTGCCTCGACCTCGTCGCCGCCGTACTCACGCCGGCCGCGGAAATCTTCACTCCGCCGCCGCCGTAGCTGTCTTCCTCCGCCAAGTTAGGGCGTGGAAGATCTGCACAGACGAGCTTCACTTCTCTACATCCCAGTTCGTCGTGTTCTTCGTTCGGGGTAATTAAAAGATACTTTTACTGCCCACTTTGATTCAAATGTTTACTACAAAATCTTCAAAGGTGTTTTAATTCAAATCCTCACACACTAAACACCTCACATGTCATCTGCTCTTGATTCGTTTCTCTAAGCATCACTTTTCTTCAAGATTAGTCAATTGTGTGGATCTCCGATCTATACAACTCTGGAACCTAAGACAAAGAACGCTTAGTGAAATTCTTCAAGACTCATCTGGTCAAATTCCTCAAACTTGTTCTTATTGAAAAACCTTCTGAGAACGCATATGACCTCTCCAAAATTCCTCGCAACTATACTCTGTTCACAGGTACTCATGTCCGCTGCTGAATCACTAGGTTCTTATCTACTTAACTCATTTGCAGCGTTCCTTGAAGAAAAGTTGCATACTTCTTCAGAGAGTTCAATTGTTCAAATTCCTCAACTAAAGAAAATGGCTAATGAAAAGAGGCCACAGAAAGGAGGAAAGAAGCCTGAGGTCAATACTGCCTTTGAAATCACTGAGGACATTTATGCTGGGTACTGCACACCCCCTGAGGAAGATAAAAATCAGCGTAAGGTGCGCATTCAAAGGATAGGAAGGAGATGGGCAAAAGAGTGGAGGGAGTACAGGTATGTGACTCCAAAATACATGAAGAAATTCGCTGTTACTCCTCCATGCTCATGTAACACCCTGGGAATCATGCTACAGTAACTCCCTGTGATTAAACTAATCATGTTGCTAAACAGGGCTTGGTCACATTTGAATCACCTTCCTTTTCAAACTCCTAGTTCAAACTTCAAATATAATTAAAGTGAAAAATAAAAGTTTTCAAAAACTCAAACAAAAATGTTCAGTGGGTGCCAAATATTACACTGGTAATTATGGTGGAGAAAACACATTTTTATAAAATACCTAAATACTTTTAAATGAAATAAAACAGAAAAGGAAATAAGCAAATAAAAAGAAAACAGAAAACAGAAACAGAGCAGGAAAAAAAAAGGAGCAGGCCTTCCCCCCCCCACTGGACCCGTGGCCCATCTGCACCGAACCCCCCCCCCCCCCGGCTCAAACTGGGCCGCACCCCCGCACCCCCCGACCCCGGCCCAGCCCACCTCTCCTCCCTCGCCCCCTTCCCTGTTCCCCCGACCGGGTCGGAACAGGGGCGCGCGCTCCCGCCCGACCACCTCGCCGGCACCGACGCCGGAGAGGATAAGGGCGCCAGCGGCCCCCGCCCCCTCGGGCCTCTCTCCCACTCACCCCGCTCACTCCCTCGGCCTCTGCGCCTCTCCCCCGCCAGATCCACCTCTCTCTCCCCTTCGATCTCCTCTGCCCGCGCGTGCTCGCCGCCGTTCACCGTCGAACTCGCGGCCACCGTGCCCCGATCGCCCCGACGACGTGCCCGAACGACTTCCCGCCGTCGACTACGTCGACTACGCCCTCGGGAACGAGTCGAGCGCCTCTGCACCGGCCTCCCCGAGCTCGTCTTCAACCTTCGGCCGCCGTCGTTCGTCGCCGATTCCGGCTACCCCGCGCCCTCCCCGAGCTCACTGCCACTCCCTACAGCCTCGCAGTGAGCCTCTCCTTCTCCTCCCCCTCTCCGTTAGCTCGCTCGCACTCCGTAGCTGCTCCCCCACGCGCGCCCGAACGCCACACCGCGGAGCTCGCCGCCGGCGTGTCTCCGGTGACCAAATGGTCACGGCCGTAGGCCCGCTAGCCCGACCGCACCGTGCCGCGCCCGCCTAGGTAGTTAGTTCGGCCGTTCGCGCGCTCTAACGCAGCTTCCGTCGGGCACCCGTAGCACCTCGCCGCCGGCGAGCTCGTAGCGGTCGTCCCCGGCCGTTTCAGCCCCTCCGACCACCGCCGTTGGACGCGCGACGTCGAGCCGCGTCGAACGCGCCCAGCCCCGCCCCCGCAAACCCACTGTGGGTGAAACCCGCGCCCCTCCCGCGCGCGCCGCCGTGCGTTTTGGTCGCCGGCGTTGCTCCGGCGCCGGCCGCCGACGTGGCAGGCCTGGGGCCACCCCAGTGCCCCTGCCAGTGGCCCCCACGGGCCCCAGTTGACTGGGTTGACCCAGTCAACTGCTGACTGGGCAGGCCCAGTCACTGACATGCGGGCCCCGCCGCAAAAATAAAAAAAAGAGAAAATGTTTTATAAATAAAAATAATTATTTTAACTAATCACTCACTGACATGTGGGGCCCACCCCTCTAATTATACTGTTAGATTAGTTTAATTAAGTATTAGACTAACAGAGGCTGACATGTGGGTCCCACTGGACCCACCTGTCTGGTTTGACTGGTCAGCCGACCTGTTGACTTGCTGACGTCAGCATTGCCTCATGCTGACGTCATAATTCATTTTTCTTAATATAAATAATTCCAGAAATTCAAATAAACTTTGAAAATTCATATCTTTTAAACCGTAACTCGGATGAAAATGTTTTCTATATGAAAGTTGCTCAGAACGACGAGACGAATCCAAATACGCAGTCCGTTCATCCACCACACCTTCCTAACCTATCGAACTAGCAACTTTCCCCCTCCGGTTCGTCTGTCCAAAAACGCGTAACATCGGGAATACCTCCCGGATGTTCCCCCCCTTCACCGATACCACCTGCTGTCGCGTTAGGACACCCCTAGCACCGCTCATTGTCATGTCACGCATCGTCATGCTTATGTTTGCATTGTATTTACTGTTTCTTCCCCCTCTTCTCTCCGGTAGACTACGAGACCGACACTGCTGCTACCCAGTTCGACTACGGAGTCGACGACCCCTCCTACTTGCCAGAGCAACCAGGCAAGCCCCCCCCCCTTGATCACCAGATATCGCCTACTCTTCTCTATACTACTTGCATTAGAGTAGTGTAGCATGTTACTGCTTTTCGATAATCCTATCCTCATGCATAGCCTGTCATTGTTTCTACAATTGTTACCCTTACCTGCTATCCTACTGCTTAGTATAGGATGCTAGTGTCTCATCAGTGGCCCTACACTCTTGTCCGTCTGCCATGCTATACTACTGGGCAGTGATCACTTCGGGAGGTGATCACGGGTATATACTATATACATTATATACATGACACATGTGGTGACTAAAGTCGGGTCAGCTCGTTGAGTACCCGCAAGTGATTCTGATGAGGGGGCTGAAAGGACAGGTGGCTCCACCTCGGTAGAGGTGGGCCTGGGTTCCTGACAGCCCCCGACTGTTACTTTATGGCGGAGCGACAGGGCAGGTTGAGACCGCCTAGGTGAGAGGTGGGCCTGGCCCTGGTCGGCGTTCGCAGATAAACAACACGCTTAACGAGTTCTGGGTATTTGATCTGAGTTTGGCCATTTGGTCTATACGCACTAACCATCTACGTGGGAGTAGTTATGGGTATCCCGACGTCGTGGTATCAGCCGAAGCTCTTTTGACGTCAGCAACTGAGTGGCGCGCGCCGCATTGGACCGTACGCTCGCGCTTGTATTAAGGGGGCTAGGTCTGCTTCCGGCCGCGTACGCAACGTGCAGGTGTGCATAGGGCGATGGGCCCAGACCCCTGCGCGCATAGGTTTAGACCGGCGTGCTGACCTCTCTGTTGAGCCTAGGTGGGGCTGCGACGTGTTGATCTTACGAGGCCGGGCATGACCCAGAAAAGTGTGTCCGGCCAAATGGGATCGAGCGTGTTGGGTTATGTGGTGCACCCCTGCAGGGAAGTTTATCTATTCGAATAGCCGTGTCCCTCGGTAAAAGGACGACCCGGAGTTGTACCTTGAGCTTATGACAACTAGAACTGGATACTGAATAAAATACACCCTTCCAAGTGCCAGATACAACCCGGTGATCGCTCTCGAACAGGGCGACGAGGAGGGGATCGCCGGGTAGGATTATGCTATGCGATGCTACTTGGAGGACTTCACTCTATTCTCTTCTATATGCTGCAAGATGGAGATGTCCAGAAGCGTAGTCTTCGACAGGACTAGCTATCCCCCTTTTAATTCTGGCATTCTGCAGTTCAGTCCACTGATATGCCCCTTTACACATATACCCATGCATATGTAGTGTAGCTCCTTGCTTGCGAGTACTTTGGATGAGTACTCACGGTTGCTTCTCTCCCTCTTTCCCCCCTTCCTATCTATCTGATTGTCGCAACCAGATATTGGAGTCCAGGAGCTAGACGCCACCGTCGACGACGACACCTACGACACTGGAGGTGCCTACTACTACGTGCAGGCCGCTGACGACGACCAGGAGTAGTTAGGAGGTCCCAGGCAGGAGGCCTACGCCTCGTTCGATCTGTATCCCTGTTTGTGCTAGCCTTCTTAAGGCAAACTTGTTTACCTTATGTCTGTGTTCAGATATTGTTGCTTCCGCTGACTCGTCTATGATCGAGCAATTGTATTCGAGCCCTCGAGGCCCCTGGCTTGTATTATAATGCTTGTATGACTTATTTATGTTGTAGAGTTGTGTTGTGATATCTTCCCGTGAGTCCCTGATCGTGATCGTACACATTTGCGTGCATGATTAGTGTACGGTCAAATCGGGGGCGTCACAAGTTGGTATCAGAGCCGACTGCCTGTAGGAATCCCCCTATCCACACTCCTTGGCCGAAGTCGAGTCTAGACATTACAAAACATTTTACTAACATGGTTGTGTGTCTTACGGCCCACGTCGCCATTGGGTGGTACTAGGATCTTTTACTCCTCGACCTTTACTCTGGGACTCTGAACTCTCTTCTACTCGGGTTAAACGAATTTACTAACTCTAACACTAGGATCCCGTGACCACATTCACCCCAAAGTTGGATAAGCCATAGTTGTTTCTTAGAGTAGTATTTTGAACAATACACACACTAGCATTTGACTCCTTTGAAACGTCTTTTGCTTTCAGATGGAACCCACGAGGCAGGTCGTTCGCCACACGATGGCCATTGGTGCCTCGGGATCACCTGCGGTGCTAGCTGAGATGATGACCTATCTGGGTTATCGCTGGCACCCTGAGTACACCGTCGACGAGGAGTACCAGGATTTTAACCAGGAGCAGTACTGTGCCATCGTCCACCTCTACTCTCGGGAGTACGACTCCACTACTGTGCTGCACACCGCACATGGTGTTGGTGTGACCATCGATATGGCTGTCCATGATGCTGCCTATGCTGCTCTGACACGTCTTCGTGGAGAGTATCAGGAGTTGGACACCTCCCCTTTCAGGCACATTGCTATCGCCTCTGATGTTGGTGCGGAGGGATACTATACTGCTGCCTACTCCACTGTCACCCGAGAGCCCTTCTACCATCAGCACCTGGTTCTGCATGCTGATGGGCTGGATCGAGCTAACCGAGCTCTTCGCCACGAGATGTACACCACCCGGCAGCACCTTTTCCGTGCTCTGACACTGCTGCACCCCTTTGTCCGGTCTGGACAGGTACCGCGTACTGCGATCTACCCAGCCAGGACCGTGATGCCCCACGGTGTTGGTTGGCCAGAGGTGGGAGGCTACTCTCCCGCACTTGGTCCTCTTCTGCCACCTGAGCGTCGGGCTCTACACCTGAGTATCCGCGGCCCCCAGTCTGCTGACGTGGAGGGCTATCCGTTGCCTCACTACCAGCTGTCGGGCTACGATTACCTCCACAGTACCTCTTGGGACTGATGTAGTCTTGCTTAGTTAGTATTAGTTGCAGTCGCCGCGAGCCTGTGTGCCACCTATGGTGTTTTAGCCTATGTACTGAACTCGATGTACTGAACTCTATGCATGACCCCTTTTGTAAAGTTATGCCGACTACTATGTAGTAGCTATCGTGCTCCTTTCATTATGCATGTTTCATCATGAATGATTCTTGTCATTGCAAATTTTCTCAATGCTGAACTACCCCTGTTATATATTAACAGGATGGTTAGACCAGGTGGTCGTGGTCGTGGTGGCGATGCCCCACCACCACCTGAGTACATGGCTGGTATGATCCAACAGTTTGAACTGAACCGCCAATTCATGGAAAATATGATGGCTCAGTTTCCTCGCCCCAATATGAACCAGCAGCCAGCCCAAGTGACTCTTCAAGATTTCATACGCCTCAACCCAACCATCTACCGCAGCTCAACTCAGCCTCTGGATGCTGATGACTGGCTCCATGACATCACCTATGAGATGGAGTCTGCTGATGTAGCCCCTGCCAGCTATGTCAATTTTGCTTCCTTCTTCTTGAAGGGACCCGCAGCTCAATGGTGGGACAGCCACAGGCGTACTCTGCCAGCTGGAACAATCATCACCTGGCCAGACTTCCAAGCTGCTTTCCGTGCCGCTTCATTCCTCAAGGAGTCATGGACCGGAAGAAGCGTGAGTTCCGCAACCTCACCCAAGGCAACAAATCTGTCGAAGCTTATCAGCGGGAGTTTCTGGACTTGTCCCGCTATGCTGAAGAAGACATTGCAACTGATGCACGCAGACAGGAGAAGTTCCGTGATGGCCTTCAAGCTGACATCAAGCTCGCACTTCTAGTGCATGACTTTGCTGATTTCGCCACCTTGGTGAACAAGGCCATCAATGTCGAAACTGGTGTGCAGGAATACCAGAGCTCTCACAGGCGCAACCGTGACACGGGCTCATCTTCGGGTTCGCCCGCACAGAAGCGTAAGATATGGATCCCGAACAGCACATACCGTCCAAATGCATCTGCCCCAAGGCAGACCTATGCTGCACCTCGTCTGCCTCCACCACCATCTAGGCAGACAAGACTTCCAGCCCCACCATCCCAAGCTCCGGTTCCCACTCCCAATAATGGTCTGTGCTACAAGTGTGGACAACCCGGTCACCGTGCCAGGGACTGCCATCAGAATCAGAATCAACTTGCCCTTCCAGCAACGGGCCGTGGTAACAACCAGCCCCGCAGCAACAATGCTAAGCCTTATGGTCGTGCTCATGCCAACCACGTTGATCTCAACGAAGCTCAAGACCAGCCTGCTACTGTGATGGGTACACTCCTCGTAAATTCAGTACCAGCATCCGTTTTATTTGATACAGGTGCATCGCATTCATTCATGTCAGAAGATTTTGCATACAAGCACGACGTTAAATGTGAGGAGATGAACACCTCTGTATTGGTCAAAACCCCCGTGGGACAGTGTCAAACCTCCTTGGTTGGCATCGATGTCCCCGTGGAAATCGAAGGGCTGGAATTCTATGCCTCTCCCATTATCCTGAAGTCGTCTAACATCGACCTCATTTTGGGTATGGATTGGTTGAAAGCGCATACTGTTTCTATAGTTTGCGCCACTAAGACCGTCCATCTGCTACACCCTTCTGATGAAATAGTTGCTTACCAAGCTCATCTGGTGCAAAATGCCGAGGCAAGGCTTTACGCATTGAATGCCTTGAACGCTGCACCACTCGAGGGCATTGAAAACATTCCCGTCGTGCGTGAATTCCTCGACGTCTTCCCTGAAGAACTTCCGGGGATTCCCCCTGCTAGAGCTGTCGAATTCATCATCGACTTGAAATCAGGCACCACTCCCATAGCCAAGCGACCCTACAAAATGCCGCCGCATGAACTCCTTGAGCTTAAGGAGGAAATCGACAAGTCTCTTCGCAAAGGATTCATTCGCCCAAGTTGCTCTCCTTGGGGAGCACCTTCTCTCTTTGTCAAGAAGAAGGATGGGACTAGCCGATTGGTTCAAGACTACCGTCCTATAAACCAAGCTACCATTCAGAATAAATACCCTCTTCCTCGGATCAATGATCTGTATGATCAACTGGCGGGTTCGTCAGTGTTCTCTAAGCTCGACTTGAGGTTGGGCTACCACCAGATCCGTGTTCGCGAAGAGGATATCCCAAAGACCGCCTTCGTGACTCGCTATGGTTCATACGAGTACACCGTCATGTCTTTCGGTTTAACCAATGCTCCAGCCACCTTCTCTCGTCTGATGAACTACATATTCATGGATTACCTCGACAAGTTCGTCGTGGTTTATCTGGATGATATCCTGATATTCTCCAAGAACGAAGAAGAACATGCTGAACATCTTCGACTTGTGCTGGAAAAGCTACGAGAACATCAACTATATGCCAAGTTCTCCAAATGTGAATTCTGGCTACCGGAGGTAACCTATCTTGGGCATGTCATCTCTAAGGATGGTATTGCCGTCAACCCCGAGCGAGTTCAGGCTATTCTTGATTGGACTCCTCCCAAGAACGTTAAGCAAGTCAGAAGTTTTCTCGGTCTCGCCAGCTATTGCCGTCGATTTGTCGAGAACTTCTCCAAGATCGCCAGGCCTCTGACTAACCTGTTGCATAAGGGTGTCAAGTTCCAATGGACAGACAAATGTCAGGAAAGTTTCCAGGCACTCAAAGACAAGTTGACCTCTGCTCCAGTTCTAGCTCCACCTGATACTAAGAAGGACTTCGTCATCTACTGCGACGCTTCCCGTCAAGGATTAGGCTGTGTCCTAATGCAAGACCGCAAAGTGATTGCTTATGCCTCTCGACAATTGCGCCCTCACGAAGAGAACTACCCAGTTCATGACCTCGAACTTGCTGCAGTCATTCATGCGCTGAAGCAGTGGCGACATTACCTTCTCGGTAATCGTTGCGAGATCTTCACTGACCACCAAAGTCTGAAGTATCTGTTTACTCAGCCAGATCTGAACCTCCGCCAGCAGAGATGGATGGAGCTTGTTGCAGACTTTGACTTGGGTATTTCCTATACGCCAGGCAAGGCTAATGTAATTGCTGATGCCTTGAGCCGCAAGTCTTACTGCAACCACCTTCAGGTTCACAAAGTTCAGCCCTCGCTTGTGGAGGAATTCAGGAAGCTGAACCTCCATATTGTTCCTCCGGGTGCACTCATTCCCCCTCCTAAGGAGTTTGGCAAGGTGAACCTCCACGTTGTTACCCAGGGTTCTCTCAATACCCTAGTTGCTAAACCAGATCTCGAGGACAGCATCAAAAGGCTACAGCAGTATGACTCTGAAGCCTACAAGATTAAGCGCTACCTCGCAGAAGGAAAGCCCTCATTCTTCACCATTGCTGAAGATGGCACCCTATACTTCAAGGGCCGCCTAGTGGTGCCATGTACAGAGAAAAACCTGGATATGACACAGGAAGTTATGAAAGAAGCTCATGATACGCCTCTGTGTATCCATCCTGGTAGTACAAAGATGTATCAAGACATCCGACAGAGATTCTGGTGGTCTAATATGAAGCAAGACATTGCTCGTTATGTTGCTGAGTGTGACGTTTGCCGTCGTATCAAAGCAGAACATCAAAGGCCTGCTGGAACTCTGCAACCTATCTCTATTCCTGAATGGAAATGGGACCATGTTGAGATGGACTTCGTCACTGGATTTCCCAAATCACAGAAAGGTAATGATGCTATTCTTGTCGTCATTGACCGGCTTTCCAAAGTTGCACATTTCCTGGCAGTCAAAGAAACGATCACTGCTAGCCAGTTGGCAACGCTCTATATGTCCAGGATTGTTTCACTCCACGGTATTCCATTGGTTATCAGTTCAGACCGTGGTAGCTTATTCACTTCAAGATTCTGGGCAAGTTTCCAAGAAGCTATGGGAACTCATCTGTCATTCAGTACTGCGTTTCATCCTCAATCACAAGGACAAGTTGAACGCGTCAACCAAGTTCTCGAAGACATGCTTCGAGCTTGCGTTATTTCCTTCGGCAAGAAATGGGAGGAATCTCTCCCGTATGCTGAGTTCTCTTATAATAATAGCTATCAAGCTAGTCTGAAGATGGCCCCCTTCGAAGTGTTATATGGACGAAAGTGCCGAACCCCTCTGAACTGGTCAGAAACTGGGGAACGTCCACTCTTCGGTCCGGATATTATCCAAGATGCCGAAGAACAAGTCCGCATTATTCGCGAGAATCTCAAGACTGCTCAGTCACGTCAGAAGAGTCAGTATGACCGTCATCATAAAGACATGGTCTATCAACCTGGCGAAAAGGCTTATCTTCGAGTCACACCTATGAAGGGTGCTCACCGCTTCGGGATCAAGGGCAAACTAGCTCCTCGCTATATTGGCCCATTCACTATCCTCGAAAGGCGTGGAAAAGTGGCATACCAACTGGAACTACCGCCGAACCTTTCTCAGGTTCACGATGTGTTCTATGTGTCACAGCTCCGCCGTTGCTTCAAGGATCCAATCCGAGCTGTGGATCATGAAGTGCTCGAATTGCAGCAAGACCTCTCCTATAAGGAGCATCCGGTCCGCATTCTCGACCAAGCTGAACGCCGCACACGTCAGAAGGCGATCAAGTTTCTCAAAGTCCAGTGGTCGCACCATTCTGAAGATGAGGCCACTTGGGAACGAGAGGATCGCCTGCGCGAAGAATACCCCGCACTGTTTCCTTCTACCTCCTAAATCTCGGGACGAGATTTCTTGTAGTGGAGGAGATTTGTAACACCCTGGGAATCATGCTACAGTAACTCCCTGTGATTAAACTAATCATGTTGCTAAACAGGGCTTGGTCACATTTGAATCACCTTCCTTTTCAAACTCCTAGTTCAAACTTCAAATATAATTAAAGTGAAAAATAAAAGTTTTCAAAAACTCAAACAAAAATGTTCAGTGGGTGCCAAATATTACACTGGTAATTATGGTGGAGAAAACACATTTTTATAAAATACCTAAATACTTTTAAATGAAATAAAACAGAAAAGGAAATAAGCAAATAAAAAGAAAACAGAAAACAGAAACAGAGCAGGAAAAAAAAGGAGCAGGCCTTCCCCCCCCCACTGGACCCGTGGCCCATCTGCACCGAACCCCCCCGGCCCAAACTGGGCCGCACCCCTCGACCCCGGCCCAGCCCACCTCTCCTCCCTCGCCCCCTTCCCTGTTCCCCCGACCGGGTCGGAACAGGGGCGCGCGCTCCCGCCCGACCACCTCGCCGGCACCGACGCCGGAGAGGATAAGGGCGCCAGCGGCCCCCGCCCCCTCGGGCCTCTCTCCCACTCACCCCGCTCACTCCCTCGGCCTCTGCGCCTCTCCCCCGCCAGATCCACCTCTCTCCCCCCTTCGATCTCCTCTGCCCGCGCGTGCTCGCCGCCGTTCACCGTCGAACTCGCGGCCACCGTGCCCCGATCGCCCCGACGACGTGCCCGAACGACTTCCCGCCGTCGACTACGTCGACTACGCCCTCGGGAACGAGTCGAGCGCCTCTGCACCGGCCTCCCCGAGCTCGTCTTCAACCTTCGGCCGCCGTCGTTCGTCGCCGATTCCGGCTACCCCGCGCCCTCCCCGAGCTCACTGCCACTCCCTATAGCCTCGCAGTGAGCCTCTCCTTCTCCTCCCCCTCTCCGTTAGCTCGCTCGCGCTCCGTAGCTGCTCCCCCACGCGCGCCCGAACGCCACACCGCGGAGCTCGCCGCCGGCGTGTCTCCGGTGACCAAATGGTCACGGCCGTAGGCCCGCTAGCCCGACCGCACCATGCCGCGCCCGCCTAGGTAGTTAGTTCGGCCGTTCGCGCGCTCTAACGCAGCTTCCGTCGGGCACCCGTAGCACCTCGCCGCCGGCGAGCTCGTAGCGGTCGTCCCCGGCTGTTTCAGCCCCTCCGACCACCGCCGTTGGACGCGCGACGTCGAGCCGCGTCGAACGCGCCCAGCCCCGCCCCCGCAAACCCACTGTGGGTGAAACCCGCGCCCCTCCCGCGCGCGCCGCCGTGCGTTTTGGTCGCCGGCGTTGCTCCGGCGCCGGCCGCCGACGTGGCAGGCCTGGGGCCACCCCAGTGCCCCTGCCAGTGGCCCCCACGGGCCCCAGTTGACTGGGTTGACCCAGTCAACTGCTGACTGGGCAGGCCCAGTCACTGACATGCGGGCCCCGCCGCAAAAATAAAAAAAGAGAAAATGTTTTATAAATAAAAATAATTATTTTAACTAATCACTCACTGACATGTGGGGCCCACCCCTCTAATTATACTGTTAGATTAGTTTAATTAAGTATTAGACTAACAGAGGCTGACATGTGGGTCCCACTGGACCCACCTGTCTGGTTTGACTGGTCAGCCGACCTGTTGACTTGCTGACGTCAGCATTGCCTCATGCTGACGTCATAATTCATTTTTCTTAATATAAATAATTCCAGAAATTCAAATAAACTTTGAAAATTCATATCTTTTAAACCGTAACTCGGATGAAAATGTTTTCTGTATGAAAGTTGCTCAGAACAACGAGACGAATCCAAATACGCAGTCCGTTCATCCACCACACCTCCCTAACCTATCGAACTAGCAACTTTCCCCCTCCGGTCCGTCTGTCCAAAAACGCGTAACATCGAGAATACCTCCCGGATGTTCCCCCCCTTCACCGATACCACCTGCTGTCGCGTTAGGACACCCCTAGCACCGCTCATTGTCATGTCACGCATCATCATGCTTATGTTTGCATTGTATTTACTGTTTCTTCCCCCTCTTCTCTCCGATAGACTACGAGACCGACACTGCTGCTGCCCAGTTCGACTACGGAGTCGACGACCCCTCCTACTTGCCAGAGCAACCAGGCAAGCCCCACCTTGATCACCAGATATCGCCTACTCTTCTCTATACTGCTTGCATTAGAGTAGTGTAGCATGTTACTGCTTTCCGATAATCCTATCCTGATGCATAGCCTGTCATTGTTTCTACAATTGTTACCCTTACCTGCTATCCTACTGCTTAGTATAGGATGCTAGTGTTTCATCAGTGGCCCTACACTCTTGTCCGTCTGCCATGCTATACTACTGGGCCGTGATCACTTCGGGAGGTGATCACGGGTATATACTATATACATGCTATACTACTGGGTCGGCTCGTTGAGTACCCGCAAGTGATTCTGATGAGGGGGCTGAAAGGACAGGTGGCTCCACCCCGGTAGAGGTGGGCCTGGGTTCCTGACAGCCCCCGACTGTTACTTTATGGCGGAGCGACAGGGCAGGTTGAGACCGCCTAGGTGAGAGGTGGGCCTGGCCCTGGTCGGCGTTCGCAGATAAACAACACGCTTAACGAGTTCTGGGTATTTGATCTGAGTCTGGCCATTTGGTCTATACGCACTAACCATCTACGTGGGAGTAGTTATGGGTATCCCGACGTCGTGGTATCAGCCGAAGCTCTTTTGACGTCAGCAACTGAGTGGCGCGCGCCGCATTGGACCGTACGCTCGCGCTTGTATTAAGGGGGCTAGGTCTGCTTCCGGCCGCGTACGCAACGTGCAGGTGTGCATAGGGCGATGGGCCCAGACCCCTGCGCGCATAGGTTTAGACCGGCGTGCTGACCTCTCTGTTGAGCCTAGGTGGGGCTGCGACGTGTTGATCTTACGAGGCCGGGCATGACCCAGAAAAGTGTGTCCGGCCAAATGGGATCGAGCGTGTTGGGTTATGTGGTGCACCCCTGCAGGGAAGTTTATCTATTCGAATAGTCGTGTCCCTCGGTAAAAGGACGACCCGGAGTTGTACCTTGAGCTTATGACAACTAGAACTGGATACTGAATAAAATACACCCTTCCAAGTGCCAGATACAACCCGGTGATCGCTCTCCAACAGGGCGACGAGGAGGGGATCGCCGGGTAGGATTATGCTATGCGATGCTACTTGGAGGACTTCACTCTATTCTCTTCTATATGCTGCAAGATGGAGATGTCCAGAAGCATAGTCTTCGACAGGACTAGCTATCCCCCTTTTAATTCTGGCATTCTGCAGTTCAGTCCACTGATATGCCCCTTTACACATATACCCATGCATATGTAGTGTAGCTCCTTGCTTGCGAGTACTTTGGATGAGTACTCACGGTTGCTTCTCTCCCTCTTTCCCCCCCCCCCCCTTCCTATCTATCTGATTGTCGCAACCAGATATTGGAGTCCAGGAGCCAGACGCCACCGTCGACGACGACACCTACGACACTGGAGGTGCCTACTACTACGTGCAGGCCGCTGACGACGACCAGGAGTAGTTAGGAGGTCCCAGGCAGGAGGCCTACGCCTCGTTCGATCTGTATCCCTGTTTGTGCTAGCCTTCTTAAGGCAAACTTGTTTACCTTATGTCTGTGTTCAGATATTGTTGCTTCCGCTGACTCGTCTATGATCGAGCAATTGTATTCGAGCCCTCGAGGCCCCTGGCTTGTATTATAATGCTTGTATGACTTATTTATGTTGTAGAGTTGTGTTGTGATATCTTCCCGTGAGTCCCTGATCGTGATCGTACACATTTGCGTGCATGATTAGTGTACGGTCAAATCGGGGGCGTCACAGCTCAAGACCTCCATTGGCACCTGGCCAAGAGGCAGATCCCACTAGCATCAAGCGCGGTGAGGATTTTGCAGAAGAATGGGCCAAGCGCCAGGCCAAGTTGGCCAAACAGGCAAAAGATGCAGTGAGGAAATTCAATGAAGATTCCACTGCTGCTGTTGCTGAGGCCTCTGTAGGGCCGAAGAAATCCATGGCAAAGAAGCCTGCGCACAAGCCAAGTGCCTCTTCTTCAATGCCCTCACGGCCAATTTCCTCAGTTCAGCCCTCACGGCCAATTCCTCAAGCCGCTCCTGCTCCTCCAAAGTCCTCAACTGCTCCGACAAAATCCTCAACACCTATGCATCTCGCCACGTGCCAAAGGACTACAGGCATCTCTATTGCCTCAGGAGCTTCAGCTAGTTCCTCAGCTGCACCATATTCTTCAACAGGACCCTCTCTGCTGAAGACTAAGACCACTGCAGGACGAGGCTCTCGCCCAAGTCCTCAGAAGAAGCAGGTCGCCTTCCAAGTACCGTCTGATGAAGAACTTGCTGAAATCATCAGAGACAGGCAAGTCAGGACCGCTAGAGCCAAGGGCACAGAAGTGCCACTGCTTTTGGATCCAAAGCTGATCCTCGACTATATTGATATCTGGCACAAGGACCCAAACACTCCTATGCTTGATTTCAAGTTGACACCTGGCCAAAGTCACATGCTGACCCATTTCATTAGTGAAGAAAAATGGAAATATGAGAAGGCCAGGCAGCTCAAGAAAGCACAGTACGGGAAGGAGAAGTTCCTGAAGAACAACCTTGTCTCTATGACAACTGAGGAACTTGTAAAGCTCCAGTCTGAAATCAAAGTCCTCAGCGATGATTTCAACGCTTACTATGCTGATTGGAAAGGAGCCAAGGTCAGGTTCGTCAATCTGACAAAAACACTCACTTCAAGTGCCGCTGCCCCTGTGCATATTGAAGTCACTCCGGCTAAAGCATCTGCTCAGCAAACTGAAGAACATGCCAGCACCGCTGATGACAATCAGGTTGCTGAAGATAATGTGAGTTCCAAGGCTGATGACTGCATTCCAGCCACTGAAGAAATTGCCAAGGCACCCACTAGTGGTGCGCCTGAAGAAAATGAAGAGGTCAGGGCAACTGCATCAGTTGTGCCTGAAGAAACTACACCAAATTCCTCTGCTCCTCCTGCGCCTACTCCAACTCCAATCCTTCCATCTGCATCAGATGTGAAGAAGACCAAGGCTGCAGAGCGTGCAGCAGTGAAGAAAAGGAAAGCATCAGCTTCTTCAGATTCTTCTGCTCCGAAGAAAATGAAGCCTATGACCAGCTCTTTTGCAAACCCGATTGATGTTGTTCCAATCTCAATCATGCCATCAAAGGACCTTGTTCCTTTTGGTGAAGAATATGTGATCCCTAGCGGATCTGATGAAGAAACTCCTTCTACTGCTACGTCAGAGCAGATGGATTAAAAAATTGAAGTGGATGAAATCCCTTCAACCCCAGTTGTTTCCTCGCCTGTGCCTCAGTTTACTGCTAAAGAGGCCGGCGTTGAAGAAATTGAAGATGAAGATGTGGACATTGGTTGTACCACACCTGTGATGAATGATGACTTTTGGGAAAGTCAGCACCCCAATTCTCCACTCTTCACTCCACTGCAGCAAATTCCTTAGTCCCCAGTCACTACAGTTCAAATGGGATCTGATGAAGCTCATGAAGACATTCCAGCCGCTAGTGCTGAAGAGACTGAAAATGAAGAATTCAAGAACCAGGCTGCCACTGAAGAGGAACCAGAAATTCCTCAGCCTAAAGAACCTGAGATTGCGATTCCTGAGGTTGTGCAACTCACTGACACTCCTCTGCCCAAACCAAAGGATCCATTCTCCAGGAAGCAAATATTCATGACTGATGCCTTCTTTGGCGAGCATGTATTCTTCACTGATTACAACACTTATGACTCTGCTCGCATAAGGAAGAGGCGTTTCTGGACTGCCAGCCAGCAAATTTCTATTCCTCATTGCTGTTCAACAAAGACAAAGTCTTCGATCATGAGCACATTCCTCACGTGGACATGGAATCTCTGCCGTGCTTCGTGCCAGTCCTCAGTGTTCTTCACGACGCTGGACTGTTAAATTTCTGCACTGACATCTGTGATTGGAATGAAGAACTTATTCTTCAATTCTATGCAACGCTACACATCACCGGAAATTCTGAAGATGTGAATTCATGGGTGCTGGACTGGATGTCTGAAAACACTCACTACAAGGCACCAGCTACTGAATTGCTTCATGCCTTACCTCTCAGTCCGCCCCTTGAAGGTGCTTGTTGCGTCTACAATGAACCTGAGCTAAGCGATCACTACATGCAAGTGCTGATGAAGCCTTTGAAGCCAGGTCAGACCTCAAGAACAAAATTCCTTGTGAAGGAATTGCTGTATGTGCCTCGGACTGTCTATCGCATTCTGACGAAGACATTGAGTCCAATCAAGGGCCACGACTCAAATGAAGAAGTTGTTGTCATCATGAAGAATCTGCTTTTCAATATCATTCATGGCATTCCCATCAACTTCCATGATTTCTTCATTAGGACTCTGGCTAATGTCGCCATGTCACCATTTGAGTTGAAGCCTTATGCACCTTGGATTATGAGATTCATCAGGACAAGGTCTTCACTCAACTACAAAGTTGATACACTGAACCATTGCAGCTACTTGCCCCCAATTGAAGTCCTCAAACGAACATTTTCCTCAGCTGATGAAAAGGGCAAGGCTACTGCTGTAATTGATGAAGGCATTCGTCCAATGGATGGACAATTTCGCAAGGCTGCATCCTACTCCACCAATGATGACTCTGCCACCCATGACTCTGCTGCCAACGCACCCAAGCAAAATCCTCAAGGCACAGCACCCAGGGTGATGACTGACCATGAGCTTCTCCTCAGTCTTCACCAGAAGGTTGATCGCAATCATAAATGGGTCAAGCGTCAGTTTGGTTCAATTCTTCACAACATGACTGCTACCCACAATGCAGTGAAGAAAAACCACTACTACCTTCATGAAATCCTCAACCGCACCTGGGCTGTTCTGTCTCAAGTCTATAGTGAAGAAGATCTGAAGACAATGGATCTCAAGGACGATCTTGACTGGGCTGCACCTCCTCCGAAGAAGTACAAGAAGGTCAAGGTTCCTTCCTTGGTGGCCAGCTCCTATTCTTCATCACGTGACACTGATGAACATGAAAATTTGGACGACACTGCGGCAGGCCCTACACCAACAACCGACCCCAACAACGCTGACGCTCCTTCATCACCTTGATATTCTTCAGGGGCGTTAGTCCTCATTTTCGACCCTTTTGGTCATTTGATGACAAAGGAGGAGAAATTTGAGTTAGTCTTCAAGCGGGTCTATCTTATGGGCGTTTTTTTTCTAAAGTTGCAACTCTCGTTCTTCTGATGACTTTGTTGGATCGACTTGTAAACTTAAACTCTATGGTGGCCTGATACTTTTGCTGTTTCTTCTACATGCTTATTTCTCATTAATGTTATTGCACGCATGCTGAATTACATCAGTCACCATATTTCATCATGCATTTCAAATTCTTCATATATTATGTCAAATGCGTGTATGAATTACAAGATATAGGGGGAGATCTCCATGATTCAACTCTTCAAGTGTGCATTGCTTCAAAAGCAAATTCCTCACTATGCACATCTTCAGGAGGACTTCTTCTATATCTTGCAATCAAATTCCTCAATATCAGTATTTATACTTCATATGTTTATCCCCGTTGGAAACTTAACCTATATTGTCATCAATCACCAAAAAGGGGAAGATTGTAAGTGCATCTAGTGCCCCTTAGTGATTTTGGTGTATTGAAGACTTATAGGTTAAGGGAATAATGCGTTTGTGAGTGTACACAGATCTATAAGTCTATGAGGAGTGTGATAATTACAGAGAAAGTCGACCCCTATAAATGAAGTTCTTCGACTGAAAACTTTGGATTTCTGAAGACTTTGAAAGTGAAGAAATTGGTGTGACCTTGAAGACTTGGTATTCATTTGAGGAACATGAAGCGTGAAGACTTTTGTTTTCGTAGTTTCATTTTCTCTTTCTTGAGTCATAGGAAACACCGTACTGTTAAAGGGGGTCGAGGAAATACTAAGGAAAAATCTCCATGTGATGCTCAACTCAAAATTCTACACCTATCAATCCCTTCGAGTGAAGCCATTGGAAATCTCATACAATTCAGTCATATTCTTTAGTGACAGAGACGAAGTTCTTCAGGTCTCTGAGAAATTTGTTCTGACTGAGGAGTTAGGAATTCGCCAGTGTGGATTGCCTACACAGTGAGGAACATGATAGCCCTGAGGAATTTGAACCTCAAATTTCCACCGTTGTTGTGCTATGCGCCAGCTGTCCCAAAATATCTACCCACCTAACGGTCATATCATTGAAGGGCATTTATGTCTTATCATGCGGGCTGCTTCCTAGGCTATAAATAGCCGCCCCCTACAACCACTAGCTGGTTGGCTGCTCCGAGAGAAACTGACACTTGTCATTTGAGAGCATCCCATCCTCCGAGGACTTTGAGTGAAAATCACCAAGTGAGGAAAAACCCCAAACCCAAACACCTACAAACCCAAAGTGATTGAGCATCACTGAAGAGATTGATCCTGCGTGGATCCGACGCTTGTTACCTTCGAAGACTGTGCTTCTTCCAGACGGTTAGGCGTCATGGTCTAGAGCATCCAAGAGGAAATTGTGGATCGCCGAGTGACCGAGTTTGTGAAGGTTCGGAAGTCACCTGAAGACTTACCACGAGTGATTGGGCGAGGTCTGTGTGACCTTAGCTCAAGAAGAATACGGTGAGGACTAGGTGTCCTGGACTGTGTGTTCAGGACTGGGTGTCCGGGACTGGGTGTCCTCAGGTTTAAATACCTAGCCGCTCCAACCAGACGTACAACTGAGACAGCAGTTGGAACTGGTCTACCAAATCATTGTCTTCACCAAGCCAACTGGTTCTATTTCCTCAACCCTTTCATTTCCTCATTCATCTGTTGTGCAATTGTTCATATCTGTGTTTGAAGACTTTGACTGAAGACTATCTCAATTTCCTCAGTCTGTTTGTCTTCATCCTGTGTTATCCTGTGTTTACGCTTTCTGTACTCTGAGCTTGTTTTCATTTCATCATGATGACTATGCTTGTGTTCTGCTATGCATACTTTTGAGTACTTATTCCGCTGCAAGTAGTTCTTCGCTAAGGAATTTCCTCACCCACAAATTCCTCAGTGAAGAATTTATAAAAATCGCCTATTCACCCCCCTCTAGTTGATATAACGCACTTTCAACACTGTCTGGCCATTTATGCTCGTACGGCCCATAGCACCGCTTGTTGGTTGCAACGTGGTCCGGATTTTATTTATAATCTTGTACTGGCCGATTGTAAACTTATGGACATTAAATAAATCTCCATATTTACCAAAAACAAATTAGTTCACGTTCCTGTCTAGTGACGGTGCATGTACTATATTATTTCTTTATGCATCCGTATAAGCATGCATGCATGTACGCATATAGAAAGCAATATGCCCACATTATGCATGCATGGAGATTTGTTCTTTTTAAGAGAAGTCCATTGCATGCACGTCACCTTGCAGGTTTTATATTTTTTTCCTGAAGAAAGTCCTACTCCTATGCATGCACGTAAGGTAATGCTATATTTTTTATATCTCAGGACTACACATACGTAATTCTTATTTTAGGATAGACCCGCACGTACATGCTAAGAATAGCTGCAGTTTTTTCTTCTCTTTGAGATAAAGCCCTCTTAGATCTAATCCATTTGTTACGTCTTTTAAGTTATGGGTCCACCAAATCAACGACCAGATATTTCTAATTATTATGGTAATTTCTAGCTTATTTATCTTTTGTCTGGTTAACCCATCAACCATTTTTTATATATAATAGATTGATGTTACTGTATGAGCCATTTAGATTTTGACGCTACTAATTTTATATGGCATTTGGCTATGCTCAGAAGAGACCATGAAGGTCAAGACATCCAGGAAGGCATGAGCTATTCCAACTCTTGGGTGTTCCAATATCTTTTATATTCAATTGTTCAAATCATCATGCTTATATGCATGTTATAAAACAAAATTCTTTGAATTTAAATAAAATTTATCATAAAAGTAATTCCAATATTTATCAATTATTCTTTAGTACCAAGTGTTACCGTGTGCCATTTAGATTTTGACGTTACTCATTTTATATGGCATTTGGCTATGTTCAGAAGAGACCATGAAGGTCAAGGCATTCAGGAAACAGGAGCTATTCCAGCTCTTGGGTTGGGGAACCGGGACTAAAGGGTCGTTACTAATGCCTAGGCCTTTAGTCCCGGTTCTTATACTAACTGGGACAGATGGGCCTCCACGTGGCCGGTGCTGCGAGCCCAGGCAGGAGGCCCTTTAGTCCCGGTTGGTGGCACCAACCGGGACCAATAGGCATCCACGCGTCAGCTGTTCAGGGGTTAGGGTTTTTGTTTTTTTTTCTGAAAGGGGGGTGGATTTGGGGGTTTTGTATGGTTAATTAAGGTGTTTCATATATTGTGTTAGGTAGCTAATTAATTAATAGAGAGAAGTGTCCTCTCTTATCTCCGTGCTTGGTCGATGCTACGTACTATACATAGAACGGCCCTCAACACGCTAGCTAGTAAGAAAATGAAGGAAACCATTAAGTACAGAAGTTCGTCATGCATACCGAGAGAAGTGATCGACCTCTCCTTCTCCGAGAGATTGGTCGAACAACAAGTTTTTGTATTATCTATCTGACACTACTGGCTACATACATATACGATATGTAAGATCTCTTACAATCCCCTAGCATTTGAACTCAACTTCCACATGGTATTCTCCGGCTTTATTGATGACGTGGTCAAGAAAGAATCCCGCCAATTCCTCTTGAATTGCTTTCATGCGATCATGTGGTAGGAGTTCATTCCGCATCTGCCACGTCTAATTTGAAGAAGGGGGTTAATACATATATATGAATGAAACTCAACAGAAATGATGGTATAATAAAATGAAATTGTGAATATTATTGCTTACGCACTTCATATTGTCTTTTAGAATAGCCCCGCTTATTTTTCAAAGTCGCGTTGTAGATGAACTCGCACACGTAGTATCCACAGTAATCATTCCCTTGTTCATGCTACAAGCACTTTACGAGAAATAGAGGTCAATCAAACTGATAATGAAGCATTATAAATGGCATTGATGAAAGTAGCTAGAATCAACGGGAGATGCGCGCAACTAGCAAGCTAGTAGTACTTACTTTCGGGTATGTATATCGCAGCTCCTTCGGCAGTCCCGGAGCTTCTGCGGTGAACTGTTTCCAAACCCTGCAAGACAAAGAAAATAATTATTACTTGAGATATCAGGAAATGAACAAAAAGTTGCCGATATGGTGCGATAATGATCGATTGAACTTACTTGTTGAGAATTTTAGTCATGTCCGCATAGGTCTCGGGATCTTTTCGTCTCGAGTCTAAGACGGTTACTAGTCCCCGCTCAAGCTTAATCTCCAGGAGAATATAGTGGAAGCTGCGCACGCATGCATAACTCATCAATTACATTACTATAACCTCGCTCGAGTAATAAGGGAAACCGAATATGCACACGACAGTAACACTCACTTGAAGTTGTAAGGAAAGAGTATTAAATCTTTGTTTTGATTTATTAACAATGATTTGAGCAAGTTGGCCTCGGCCTCTTCGGCGTTCTTTTTAACCTGAAATTCATCTATGAGAGTTGTTTTAATGAACACAATATCATACATTTCTGCTTTTCTGCACTCGACGATCTTCAATCTACATAATATAGTGAGGATAATTATAAATACATGCAATGAAAGAGCTGAGCTATATATAGAGACTTAATGACAGAAGTAGTAATTACAGACAGTAGCAAGTGACCGTTAATTTATCGAGGGCCTTTTGATTGAAGAACTGGAAGAACTCCTCAAATGGAACATGCAACAGATCAGTTCCAACGAGGTCGTGCTCCTCTTTAACTCTTAGATACAAAGTATCCGTCCCCCCAGACTCTCTGCAGGTTTTCATGTACCAATTATGGAATCTTCGCATCATCGTTGTTAGAGATTTTTCATCTTTGACGAGAGGCTTCCCGTACTCGTATCTGTGTTCGTCCACCTCCAAGAAATCATAATGTACATCGTCAGGCAGGTAATCTCCAAGATTGCTATAACCGGGCACCATCCCCGAAGCATTAGCGACGATGTCGCTAGACACATTGAGCGGGGGGCACGATTGGTTCGCTTGTTCGCCGAGTTGGGCAATTTTTTTCCCAGCCGCTCGTCGTTCTTTTAACCTTTGATCACTGATAGTACTTCCCGACCGCTCCGCTTCGATATATGCCTTTGCACTAATGCGCTCATAGTTGGTTTTCGGCGGAGACTTTGGTGGTTTCCTCAGGGCATCGATAGTGCGCTTTGCTTTCACCGGATCTACCTTCTCCTCCGGAGGTGGATGTCTCTCTGCTTTCGCCCCTTCAAAGAAGTCCTTCACTTATTTTTGCACGATCTTCTTGTTTTCTTCCACGGTCATCTCGTACGGTAACTTCTCTAGAGGCTTGAGAGGTGGACCGTATCTGTATTGCCTCCCGCCTCTGGCTGTACTGCTAGACGCCGGAGCAGACGGAGCGGCTGCGGCTGTCTTCTTTCGTGCTTGCTTACAAGGCGGAGGAGAAGGACTACGACGCGCCGGAGCAGCCGCGGCGGCGGCGGGTCTCTTCCGCCCTTGCTGGCGAGGTTGAGAAGGAGGAGGCTGGTGGCTGCTCGGGCGCGCCGGCGCAGGCGGAGAAGGAGGCGGAGTGCCGCCACGCGCCGAAGAAGGAGGCTGAGTGCCCTCATCGTCACTCGCCGGAGGAGGAGGCGGTGGAGGAGGCGGAGTGCCCTGACTTGCCGGAGGAGGAGGAGGAGGCGGAGGCATCCAGTTCGAAAGGTTGATGAGCTCCTTCCGCCATAGGCATGGAGTCTTCAGACAAGAACCCAGCCGAGTCTCCCCTTCACCTGTAGGGTGGTCAAGCTGGAGGTCCTCAAATCCTTCTATGATTTCATCCACCATCACCCTAGCATATCCTTCTGGAATCGGCCGGCAGTGAAAAGTTGCGCCAGGTTCAGGAGGTGCAACAGAGCCAACAGCCGCCTTGACTTTCAATTCCATCCACTGCATCATAAGGTGGCAATGCTGAGACTCCGTGATAGCATCTACGGGATAGCTAGCAGGAGCCGTGAAGACAGGCTCCTGAAGCGGCTCCGTGGAAGCCACGTTGCTTCTCCGCTGAGATGGTGGGGTAGCTTCGGGTGTAGGTTCGGCAGGTCACGTGCTGCGAACTGCCTCTCGTTCCTCTAGCGCTTGTACCCTTGCGTGCAACGCCTGTAGTTGGGTCAACTCATTTTTCTTCTTCCTCTCCCGGCGTTTGTAACCGCCTGCGTCGGGAAATCCAGCCTTCCACGAAAGGGATCCTGGCGTGCCTCGTGTCCGTCTAGGGTGCTCAGGATTCCCGAGGGCCTCTGTGAGCTCGTCGTTCTCTCTGTCCGGAACGAACGTCCCTTGCTGCGCCTTTTCGATATGCTCCTGAAGCTTCTCGATGGGTGTGTTCAGCTGCTCGTCGGTCCAAACGCACTTCCCTATTACAGGGTCCACTTTTCCCCCAACCCCGAAGAACCAAGTCCTGCAACGGTCTGGCCAGCGTCGCGTCTCTGGTTCGATCCCTTTATCAATGAGGTCATTCTCAGCCTTGTCCCACAACGGCCGGGCTTTCAGGTAGCCACTTGACCCCGTGCGATGGTGATGCTTCTTCTTTGCAGCATTTTTCTTGTTTGTCGCTGACATCTTCGCTGCTCTCTCAGATTTCTTTTTGGTGACAAATTCGGGCCACTGATCTTTGATCTTCTCAAATCGGCCGATGAATTCTGGAGTCTTGTCTTGGTCGACAAACGATGATTTCAGCTCATTCTTCCACCTCCTGAATAGCTCAGCCATCTTCTTAAGAGCATAAGCCTTGATCATTGGCTTTTTAACTGGATTCTCCGGATCCTCCTCTGGCGGGAAGGTGAAATTTTCCTGCAGCGCGGTCCAAATATCAGCTTTCTGCCTATCGCTGACATAAGACACCTGAGAGTCTTTGTCCTTAGGCTTCAACCATTGCTCGATGCTGATCGGGATCATGTCCCTCACTAGAACCCCGCACTGAGCATTAAATTTTTGCTTGGTCCGGAGGGGTTCAATCGGTTGGCCAGCGCGATCAATTTCGATGATCGTTTACCTTTCATCCGCGCGCAACTTTCTCTTCGGGCCTCGTCTCGTTACCGAAGTGTTGCTCGATCCGGAGGGCTAGAAAAGAAGAAAAAGAAGAGAGTTAATATGTGTACATACCAAAAACAATTAATGCGTCAATTAGCTATAGCCAGCACGTGCTTAATTAATTAATATATATACCTGGCCGGACTCCGTTCGGTCACCGAAGCCGTCATCACGGTGTCCTTCCCCCTCCATTTGCTCACCGGAGCCGTCATCACGGTGTCCTTCCCCCTCCATTCGGTCACCGGAGCCGTCATCACGGTGTCCTTCCTCCTCCATTGTTTGATCATCGTCGTAGCCTGATTCTTCATCCTGTCTTTCCAGACCATCGGTGCATGTGTCGTTGAGAAACGACAAGACGGCATCACTTCCGTGTGCGATTTTCTTCCCCAACACCGCTTCTTTGCTTCGTCTCGGGGGTGCGGATCCATAGTTTCTGCAAATATTTACAACATGGCAATTATTATTCAAACATGACAGATGGATATATTAGTGGCAAACGTTGAACTAGCTAGCTAAGCACAATAAGGAATCATATTAGTGGCATGGCCTCGATGCTTCTCTAGGGTTTGGGGTGGCCTCAGCAACGCTTCAAGGGTTTGGGGTGGCCTCAACAATGCTTCAAGGGTTCGGGGTGGCCTCGACGACAACGCTCTTTTAACTTGGTAAATTTGGGTGGCCTCAAGAGAGTTTGTCGATCGGGTAGGGGCGCGGCGGGAGGGGGTAGGAGACCGACATCGTTTTTTTCTAGGGTTTGGGTGTCTTCGAGAGTTTTGGTCGAGCGAGAGGGCCGGGGGGTGCTCCCATGGTATAAGTTATCACGGTCGAGAGGGGGTATATATATCGACCGCCCCTCATGTCGAAGTTATCCGGGAGGGGGTTATATCGACAACGACGACATACATAGATGGGAAAATAATGTTATCGGGGAGGGGGTATATCAACCCCCCCCCCCCCCCCGTGTTGAAGTTATCGGGATAGAAGAGAAGAAGAAAAAAAATAGAATTTTCTTATTTTTTCTTCAATGTAACTTTTGCATATATGAACATACATACATAAATTATACATACATGGAAAAAAATTGATATGAACAAAAAAACATCATATATGAATATTTTGTATATACATCCATATCCATCCATCCATCCATTCATACATACATACATGCACAAAAAAATGCTATGAACAAAAAATCAGTAGAATTTTTTTTCTTAAATGTAACTTTTTGCACTAGAACTATTTCAAATAATTCCTTTCAAATGCCACAAAATTTTTGAGAAGTCCTCTGATGCCTATAGATCATTTTTGTTCAAAAACCCACTTTGGTCATTTGAAAATTTTGAGCACAACTTCCATTTTTCAATTTTGGTCCAATCTTGTCATTGAACTACAACCCTATTTTTCCTTGCTAAAAAAATTCTGAATTTTTTACATGTTGTAGTCCTTCCTACTAAACCCTTAAGTCCAGAAGGGCAGCCCCAATTTCATCTACCAAGTCCATCAAAAAATTCATGTAGTTTCTGTCCAGCACTAAATTTTAATAAAACTTGCACTAACAAGTTTTTCCTTTTAACAAACCAACTTGACCATCTTCACCAACATCCAAGGAGACATCATCCTGCCAAGTTTCACATAAAACAAAGTTCCCTAGCTAGCCCTAGCATTTCATCAAACACCTTGTGGACATGGCTGAAAACATGCAATTCTCTGAAACTTTGCACTGAACCAACTTCACCATCATCACATACATGAAGGAAGGACAGAGGAGAGGGGTGGGAGGGAGGAGGGAGTACCCGCATGTCCGGCGGGCAGTGGTGCGGCGGCGTTGACGGCAGGGCAGGGGCGTGGCGCAGCGTCGGGGCAAGGCAGGGGCGCGGCGGCGTTGGCGTCGAGGTCGAGGTAGGGGCGCACGACGGCGTCGTCGGGGCAGGGTAGGGGCGCGACGATGTCGGGGCGAGGCAGGGGCGCACAGCGTCGGCGTCGGGGCAGGGCAGGGGCGCACGACGTCAGCGTCGGGGCACGGCAGGGGCGCGGCGGCGTCGGGGCACGCAGGGCGCGGCGACGGCGTCGGGGCAGGCAGGGCGCGGCGACGGCGTCGGCATCGAGGTCCGGCAGCCTGGCGACGTCGAGGTGTTCGTCGGTGTCGATGCGTTTAGCGGCAGAGAGGCAGATCGAAGAACTGAATGAAAAATTTCACAAGTCCAGCTTATATACACAGAGCATTGGTCCCGGTTCGTGCCTCCAACCGGTACCAATGCCCCCCTTTAGTACCGGTTGGTGGGACGAACCGGGACCAAAGGTCTCTTTTCAGCAGTCCAAAGGGTGGGAAGCGGCGGCCTTTGGTCCCGGTTGGTGGCACCAACCGGTACTAAAGGGGGGCATTGGTACCGGTTCGTGCCACCAACCGGGACCAATACCCACCTTTAGTCCCGGTTGGTGCCACCAACCGGGACCAAAGGCCGCGCACAGCAGCGTGGTGGTGGGAGTTTAGTCCCACCTCGCTAGTTGAGAGGGGCGCGCAATGGTTTATAAGCCCCACTGTCGCACCCCTCTCGAGCTCCTCTCTATTGCAGGCTTACGGGCCTAATTGTCACTGCTATGCCAGATGGGCCTACTGGGCTTTCTGCGGGCATGAATCCTGGCCCATTGATGGGTTTCTAGTCGTATTTAGGCCGTGGTGGTCCAGTAGGTGGCAATTTTTTTATTTTTTTCCCAGTTTTTTTGTTTTCTTTTTTGCCTTTTTTTGTTTTGTTTCTACTTACAACAAAATACTTATTTATTTTATTTTATTTTGTTTCTACTTATATATTTGCTATTAAAGTTTCTAACAAACAAAGTTCTTTATGAAAATTCTTTTTGCTTTTAATGATTTTGAACAGAAAATACTTTGATAATTTTAGTTGCATCAATTTTATATAATTTTAGTTTCATAAATTTTAGAGGTTGCTTATAATGTTTTGAACAGAAAATACTTTGATAATTTTAGTTTCATAAATTTTATTTATGTTATTTTGTTTCTACTTATATATTTTATTAAAGTTTATATTATTTTGTTTCAAATTACTTATTTATTTTATTTTATGATAATTCTTTTTGCTATTAAATTTTCATACGAAAACTCGTCTGTTACAAAAGGATTTCATTTTTTGGACTTATTTGAACTCCATAGTTTTTCTATGTTCAAAATGCACCATTCAAAGCCACATCATCAATTTTCAACACTTTCTGACTTCATTTGTTATTTTTCATGCATTTACTGATTTTTTTTCAGCTATAAGACCCTGAAATTGAAATGCATTTCAAATGAACTCTGAAAAGGTTAAAAGTTGGCATGGTATCATCATTTCACCCACATAGCATGTGCAAGAAAGTAGAGAGGCTTACGGCAAAAACTGGATGCACTTCGTGTATAAAACGGACAATCTCTTTCGAAGTATCAGGATATCATACGTAAACTCGTCTGTTACAAAAGGATTTCATTTTTTTGAACTTATTTGAACTCCATAGTTTTTCTATGTTCAAAATGCACCATTCAAAGCCACATCATCAATTTTCAACCCTTTCTGACTTCATTGGTTATTTTTCATGCATTTACTTATTTTTGTCAGCTATAAGACCCTGAAATTGAAAAGCATTTCAAATGAACTCTGAAAAGGTTAAAAGTTGGCATGGTATCATCATTTCACCCACATAGCATGTGCAAGAAAGCAGAGAGGCTTAGGGCAAAAACTGGATGCACTTCGTGTACAAAACGGACAATCTCTTTCGAAGAATCAGGGTTTCATACGGAAACTTGTCTGTTACAAAAGGATTTCATTTTTTTGAACTTATTTGAACTCCATAGTTTTTTTATGTTCAAAATGCACCATTCAAAGCCACATCATCAAATTTCAACCCTTTCTGACTTCATTTGTTATTTTTCATGCATTTACTGATTTTTTCAGCTATAAGACCCTGAAATTGAAAAGCATTTCAAATGAACTCTGAAAAGGTTAAAAGTTGGCATGGTATCATCATTTCACCCACATAGCATGTGCAAGAAATTAGAGAGGCTTACGGCAAAAACTGGATGCACTTCGTGTACAAAACGGACAATCTCTTTCGAAGTATCAGGGTTTCATACGGAAACTCGTCTGTTACAAAAGGATTTCATTTTTTGAACTTATTTGAACTCCATTGTTTTTCTATGTTCAAAATGCACCATTTAAAGCCACATCATCAATTTTCAACCCTTTCTGACTTCATTTGTTATTTTTCATGCATTTACTGATTTTTTTCAGTTATAAGACCCTGAAATTGAAAAGCACTACAAATGAACTCTGAAATGGTTAAAAGTTGGCATGGTATCATCATTTCACCCACATAGCATGTGCAAGAAAGTAGAGAGGCTTACGGCAAAAACTGGATGCACTTCGTGTACAAAACGGACAATCTCCTTCGAGGTATCAGTGTTTCATACGAAAACTCGTCTGTTACAAAAGGATTTCAATTTTTTTGAACTTATTTGAACTCCATAGATTTTCTATGTTCAAAATGCACCATTCAAAGCCACATCATCAATTTTCAACCCTTTTTGACTTCATTTATTATTTTTCATGCATTTACTGATTTTTTTCAGCTATAAGACCCTGAAATTGAAAAGCACTACAAATGAACATGGATAGATAAGTGACCAAATTAATAGTAGTTCATCATCACATTAAAACCAAAGTACGTACATAGTTCAAATTGAACAACATATAGCTCTCCAGAGCATCTAGTTAAACCATACATTGAAACTATGTAAAACCTTTCAATGCAACACCAAATGCGATCATAATCACAAATAAAGTAACAATTGATCCAACGGCATAATGATACCAAGCCTCGGTATGAATGGCATATTTTCTAATCTTTCTAATCTTCAACCGCATTGCATCCATCTTGATCTTGTGATCATCGACGACATCCGCAATATGCAACTCCAATATCATCTTCTCCTCCTTAATTTTTTTTTTATTTTTTCCTTCAAGTAATTGTTTTCTTCTTCGACTAAATTTAACCTTTCGACAATAGGGTCGGTTGGAATTTCCGGTTCAACCACCTCCTACATAAATAAAATCTATGTCACGTTGGTCGGTATAATTGTCATAAACAAGAAATGAACCAAATAGTTATAAAAAGATAATATATACCACATCCGAATCATAGACAGGACGAGGGCCGACGGGGGCGGATACCAGAACCATCGCACTATATAATAACAAGGAATAATAAAAGTAAGAAAATTAGACAAGTATGTATCTCAAGTAAGAATTTTCTTTCTTTCAGAAAGAAGATAAGAACAAGTGGCTCACCACGGTGGTGCCGGCGACGAGATCGGCGCGGGCGATCGATGGCGGTGAAGACAGAGACGGGACGTGACGGACCGCTAAACCTAGAAAAATCTCGGGGAAAATGGAACTCGGAGGTCGAGTTTCGAGAGAAGAAATATTAACTAGTGTGGCTCGGACATTTCAGCGAACACCTCATGTGCATAGGAGGTGAGCTAGAGCACCCAAATGCCCTCCCCTCGCCGGCCAGCAAAAAACAGAACAGGGTGGAGTGCTCTGCTCGCTGGCGATGGGCTATATATAGGCAAATCATTTGTCCCGGTTCGTGGCTGGAACCGGGACCAATGGTTATGGGCCAGGAGCGAGGCCCATTGGTCCCGGTTCGTTCCTAGAACCGGGACAAATGGGTCCAGACGAACCGGGACAAAAGCCCGCGAGACCCCGGCCGGCCACCTGGGCTCACGAACCGGGACGAATGCACCCGTTGGTCCCGGTTCGTATAAGAACCGGGACTAATGGGCTGGCCAGGCCCGAACGGAAGCCCCTTTTTCTACTAGTGGTAATGAGTCGGTGCCATAAAAAAAATTATGCACCGAAGCACATACTTACTTCCATGCCAAATACAAGAGGCAATAAACTAAGCACACACCCCTCGTGCAAAGAAGCAGCAGTGAGCCACGAACGAGACAGTGGAAGTAGGGTAACTGTTGCCGATATATACTAGTTTATGTGTGTGTGGGGGGGTTGGGGGGGGGGGGGAATCTCCAATCGACTTTTAAATATTTTCATCTGGCATTGACATCTGCGTGGCATGCTTTTCAGAGTTTGGGCACCGAACACAGAGTGAAAGACCTAAAACATACCCCTTCAGATGAAAGGGTAACGATGGTCTAATTAAATTCTAGTGAATTTCACTGATCAAGTTTGGTACACGCGTTTCTGCCTATCCGCAGATTCTACACTATGTGTGACGCGCATTTATGCCTGTCTGCGAATTCTACACTATCTAGGTCAATGATGAAAACTAAGGTCCTACACTATGTTGGCTAAAACCAGTGTTAAATTCACTTTTGCTTCATTTTGGCATCGGTCCTCTCCATTAATTACCGAGCCGGTGTCATAAATACAATTCTAGAAACCGGAGCACCTACTTGCACCAATGCCAAATCCAACGAGGCAATAAGCTAAGCGCTCTCGCTCGTGTGAAGAACTGACAGTGGGCCACGAACGAGACGCTGGTAGTGGGGTAACTGTGGTTGATATATAGTAGTTTCTGTGCGTAGGCCCAATCTCCAATCGATGTCCAATTCTTCCACAGTTGGGTGGTGCTAAATATTTTTCATCTGGCATTGACGTCTGCGTGGCATACTCTTTAGAGTTTGAGCACCGAACACAACATGAAAGGCCTAAAAATACCCCTTGACATGAAAGGGTATGGTGGTCTAATTAAAATTCTAGTGAATTCATAGATCAAGTTTGGTAGTACGCGCATTTCCTCCTTTCGCAGATTCCTCACGCGATCAAGTACGTCGGACGACAACGAGAAGAAATCAAAGCTAAGTTTTGCTCGTGGATTGCTGCTAGCAGATGTTTTGAACAACGGCAACACGCATGTACACGACGTCCTGATCGATCAGCTGCTGGTGCATGTGCCGGTGCCTTTGGTGAAGGTAGCTCACGTACAGCTGACGGATTCATCATCCTCTGTAGCTAGGTAGCTAGCTAAGACCATGGATGAATTAGTCCACGACCAGCAATCAGTACACAGACGTGAACAAACAGCCAGACGGCTGGAAACACAACGCGCGCGCACACGAGAGCACGATGAAGCTGATCGTGTGGATCTCTTCAAGGATACAGCCTCGTACGGAAAACTACTTCGCGTTTCCATCGACTCGTACGGCCCACATATAGGCCTGCACCCTCGTCTTTCCAGCTCCACCCCCGCCCGCATCGCCGCCGCGCACACAAACCCTAGCTGGCCGTTCGCACTTCGCGTGGCACCGGTCGATCTGTAGTTTCGCCGGCGATGGAATGGAATCCCGGGTATCCAAGAAGAAGAAGAGGAAGAGGGACACGGAGAGTAGCCCGTACGTTCTCCCGGCTCTCCGACGATCTCCTCGTCGAGATCATCTCGCGCGTGCCCTTCAAATCCACCCGTTGCTGCAAGTGCGTCTGCAGGCGATGGCGCGACGTCGTCTCCAACCCTGACCACCGCAAGAAGCTGCCTCGGTCGACCCTCGCCGGCTTCTTCTACAGAACCGGGCATCTGTGTTGCAGAACTATGAACCGTCATTACAAAAGCCTAACAGGGAAGAAGTGGTGCCGCGGCATCGACCCCGCCCTCAAGTTCCTGCCCAAATACAGACTCTGTGACATTCACATTGACATGTTGGACTGCTGCAATGGCCTCCTGCTTTGCCGACGACAGCAGACCGATTATCACGGGACAACGGACTACGTGGTGTGCAATCCGGCCACTAAGACATGGATTGCCGTGCCTGGCACCGACCGGTCCCGCGAGCTGCGCGTCGCTCGCCTTGGGTTCGACCCGGTCGTCTCCTCTCACTTCCGTGTACTTGAGTTTGCACCGACGGATGATAATGATACACACGTCAAGCCATTGGGGATCTACTCCTCAGAAGCTGGAGCCTGGACACATCGGAGCGATTGGAAATGTCCAATTGATATAAATAAATATTCCAGTAGCGCATTTTTCAGAGGGGTGCTATATTTATCTTCCTATGAAGATAAGGTTGTAGCCGTCGACTTGGAGGGAAATTGTAGGGTCATTCATATTCCTACCTTACATGATTCTTGTATTGCTCGTGAAGTTTATGTATCACAGGGACAATTGTATGTTGTAATTTCTAGTGATTCTGAACTATCAATGTGGGCTCTTGAAGATTCTAGTACTGAAAATTGGACCTTGAAGCACAATCTCAGCCATTTGCAATTGTTTGGAGCAGAGGATTCATCTTATGAGCAGGACTATGATATTATCATCCACCCAGAATGCAATCTGATATTTATACTACTTACGAGATTCTACTCGACATGCAGATCAGCGACGAAACTAATGTCATACGACATGGATTCTAGGACTGTGCATTCTATAAGTGATTTTGCACATGACTGGAAGAGTCCTTATCTTTCATATGTTCCCTTGTTCTCAGGTTCACTGGCTGATGGGCAGTAGAAATCTTAATTGCATAGTGTGTATTTGTTTTTTTGCCAACAGAATGTCATGTATCTTTTTTATGAACAGGATGGCGTGTAACCCTTTTATGATATTTTTGTTGTTAGGTCTTGAATCCAACCAGCTGGGACTTGGCTAACATTTTATGACGTTGTGCTAGTTTTTTTATCTGTGCTTATGTGCACTTATCTACCTCTTATGCGGGTAGATATTGCAGTTAATTAACAACAAAGCAACACTATTCTTCTTTCTAAAATGTTTTTACACTACCAGATCAAATCTACTAAAATGCAACACTAAAAACATGTTATAAAAAGTTACATAGGTAGTACTTTCATATAGGACCACTAATTCGTCGGTTGCCACTTATTTTCTTTTGTTTCTCTTCTCTTTTTTTTCCTTCACTCCGGCCATTCCCATCCTTTTCCCCACAAGAGCAACCATCCTGTGCGCCCTTCTGGTCCCCTCCCCTTCAATCAGCGCCACCACCACTACTGTCGACTCCCGTTGTGTGGCCAGAGCCGCCTCCACATCACGCTCTCTTCCTCCTCCCGCCTCCTCGTCGCAGAGCACGACAGCGGGCCCAAGTGCTTGTGGCGGAGGTCCTGCACCTCTCTGTCGTGCAGGTGGTTACTGCAGAGCTCGACTCGGGCAACAAAAGCCAGAAATTGCACCTCTTGCTCAGCTTAAAGTTCGGCTCTAGCAAAGGAAGCAGAGGGTGGCTTGTTTTGGTTACGTTGTTGGCTCTGTACATTGGGTTGGCATGTTTGTTACTTGTTTTGGCTCATGTATATGAATTTTGTTTATGTTAGCAGGTGAGATCGATGTTAGCAATTTATGGTAGGTGAGGTACGTGTGGAATCATGAATGTCAGCAGAGCCTATAAACATAGATCAGGTTATAGCATAGTTATTACATTATAGGAACTTGGATGCATTATAAGTAGGAGGAAGCTACATGTGACGCAAAAGATAATATGGAGGCCTCAATGAATTCAGGCAATGAGCACCAGTGAAGATATGACGATGAGCAAAAACTCTGTACTGATTATATAACACACATGAATAGTATTGGCACTGATGATGGTTCCAGAAGCGATCTAAAGTGATTTGCGGGGCATAATGTGGATTGTAATCAGACCTGGAAAACCACAGAGTATGAGCAACTCTTCGCTCGTTGAACCAGTAAGGCCCTTTTCAGCCAGGACCACGAAGATGAGGCAGACGCTGTTGGAAATATGCCCTAGAGGCAATAATAAATGGTTATTATTATATTTCTTTGTTCATGATAATTGTCTATTGTTCATGCTATAATTGTGTTATCCGGAAATCGTAATACATGTGTGAATACATAGACCACAACGTGTCCCTAGTAAGCCTCTAGTTGACTAGCTCGTTGATCAACAGATAGTCATGGTTTCCTGATTATGGACATTGGATGTCATTGATAACGGGATCACATCATTAGGAGAATGATGTGATGGACAAGACCCAATCCTAAGCATAGCTCAAAGATCGTGTAGTTCGTTTGCTAGAGCTTTTCCAATGTCAAGTATCTTTTTCCTTAGACCATGAGATCGTGCAACTCCCGGATACCGTAGGAGTGCTTTGGGTGTGCCAAACGTCACAACGTAACTGGGTGACTATAAAGGTACACTACGGGTATCTCCGAAAGTGTCTGTTGAGTTGGCACGGATCGAGACTGGGATTTGTTACTCCGTGTGACGGAGAGGTATCTCTGGGCCCACTCGGTAATGCATCATCATAATGAGCTCAATGTGACTAAGGAGTTAGACACGGGATCATGCATTACGGTACGAGTAAAGAGACTTGCCGGTAACGAGATTGAACAAGGTATTGGGATACCGACGATCGAATCTCGGGCAAGTAACATACCGATTGACAAAGGGAATTGTATACAGGACCACGAAGATGAGGCAGACACGACACAGGGTTCACAATTGGCCTATTGAAGACAGTCAGTTCACGGTCTGGTTTGTTGGATTCATGCATCTTGAGTCAGGGCCATGACCTTTGAGTTGGATTGGCAGTTTATTCATCATCCCTAGCCTCTTGTGCAGATTCTTCAATAACAGAGGCATTGCCCAGTGCATTCTTATTTACATTGACATTTTCAGTGGTCTGCTCATTTGCTTCAGAAGCATGTGGAATTTATTCATCAGCTGATGCAGCCGCAATCTCATTCTCTTCATGGACTATGGTGGAGGTATTTTCTTCAAGAATGCTTGCCATGGGAGGGGGTGGAGGCCCTTGGACTTTGTGAAGCCATTTAAAAGGCGAACAATGTTGTTCTTTGTCTGCCACCCTAAATAATTAACCATGTTAATTCCATATCATGGGAGTGCATTCTTCAAACTCTTGGCATATACGTCTAGTCTTTTTAATCCTTCTCTTGGAGAATTTGCTTCACCCAACTGTTTCACCATTGCACTACCAATGATCACTCCATCTGAACCCCACTCGGCAATTTGTGTCCATTATTCATAAGTGGAGGTCAGCAATGTAATAATCTTATTGAGATTTTTGAATCAAGATCACAATTTTTTGGTGAATTTCTCGATGTGTTATCTACCTGGCTAACATGTTCCGGGGTTGATATGCCAAAGCCAACCGCTACTGCTTTGTTTGTGACCTGCGAGCAATTACGAAAGATATTTGACAGATGATACTTTGAACATAACAAGGTGGGAAATTTATTTCTTTACTGTTTTTTTTTTGGAAAAGGAGGCAAACCCCATTTCTTTACTGGTTAAGAGAAAAGAATCAATGGTAATATTTTTTTTCTATAAACCTGTCTAATCTCCTGAAGAAGATCCTTGACACGTGGGTTTATGGTCGCCCTGGCTCCTGTAACTCCAACAACACTTACCTGCATAATGTTATTTATTATGGGTTTAACATCATGAGATCTTGACCACAAAGCCAAAATTGTAATAAGAAGCTAGCTAGGATTGTACGCATGTGTGCTGTGCAACTTACAAGGTAAACAAACCCTTCTGAAGCTTTTGTGATTTCTTTCATCCTCTCTGATGGTGTAGCTGGCGTTGTAAGGAGGATCTACAATCATTTATTGAAAACCCATAACTTGTTTAAGGACTGGCTTAATCCTGAGTTCTGTTAACATTGCGTTAATGTTTAATGAGGGCATGCACGTACCAGCTCTAGATTGTTCTTGATGGCTTTTTTCCTGAAAGCATGCATCTCCTCGTATGGAAGGTCGGGAATGATAATGCCTGGAGTTCATGCATGTAACAAGTGCGAATTAGCAAATCTGTTGTGTTGATTGTCAACGTCGGATAAAATATTTATAGTTTGCTAAGAGTGCTGCTACACACACGACGGTTGTGGACGATCTCCGCACGATGAAGCACATCAACCCGTCCATGCGTCGATTCAAAGTGAACCTACACCGTTAAATACTCCATCGTGCGCAGTTCGTCCGGCTATTGTCGTCCACACAGCAGTTTCGGTTTGCTAATAACTCAGTTAATTACCTTTGACACCGGCTTCTTCGGCAGCCGCGGCGAAACATCCCGTCCCACGGCGCACAATGGGGTTGAAGTAAGAGAAGATGACCACGGGGCAGGACAGCTCCGGCGTCACCTCCTTCAGCATCGACATCACGGCGTCGGTGGTTGCGCCAGCGGCCAACGCACGGGCAGCGGATGCCTGTATCACTGGCCCGTCGGCAGAGGGGTCAGAGAAGGGCAGGCCGAGCTCGATGACGTCGGCGCCTAGGCTGTCGAGGAGCCTGAGCGCCTCCGCTGTCGTTGCAAGGTCGGGATCGCCGGCGTTGATGTACGGGATGAACGCCGTCTGCGCGCGCGCAACAGTAAAGCCTTAGTCGATTAGCATCGATCTTTTACGTGCATGCATGCTGCGAACTGAGCTTAGTACACTCGGCGCACTTACTTTGCCATTCGCCCTGACGCGAGACATGGCCTCTGCCACCGACAGGCCGCGCTCGCCGGCCGCGGATAGCGACGCGCACCTCCCAGCAGGAGCGGGCGCGGTCACCGCCGCCACGGCGACCGCTCCGACCACGGGCCTACCGGGCGTGGGCACCGCCACCGCGGCCTGGCCACGACGCATGGGGTGGTTCAACGGCAGAGCCGAGGAGGACACGAAGAGGGACGCCTTGAGCGCGAAGGCCATGCAAACAGCGACGGACGGCACGCACGCGCGCACGCAACTCAGCCAAGGTCGCTCTGCGGGCAGGGCTAAAATAGAGGAGCAGCAGAGAACACTTCAACTTTTCCGCGCGAGATGACTCAAGTGCTGGCGTGCGTGCGTTCGTTTATGTATAGCAGAAGCAGCAGCCGGCGGCGGCTCTACGCAGGGAGGAGAAACAGAGGAAGCTAGCAGTAATAATTAGTACGTAGTAGTTATAAACTAACTAATCGTGGGTTGATTCGATCTTCACCGTGCGCCGCCACCGCACGCGGGCACAGGAACGTGCTGGGCTGAAGCCTAGTACGTACACTACATTTTGGTCACTTAATTTAGGGGCCACATACTTGCAGTGCAACTGTGTTTTTTAGCATCATTCGATTTTCTTAGCCTTTAGATTGAAATCCAACGGAGCCATCTTTTTCCTCCTCCCGCGCGCCATCTTTTTCCTCCTTTCTTATTTGATCTGCCCTACCGGCCAACCACCTGCGACTCCGGCGGTACCTCCGCCTTCGCCCTGTTGTCGCTGCCCCGGTCTTCCCTCTAAAGCTGACCACCAACTCCGGCACCAATGACACCCGGACTCAAACTTGCGAAGAACCTCATGCCTCTCCGTCACCGGCGATGTTGTGGCATCCCCGTCTCCGATGATCTCCTGGCTCGCACCCGATGGTGACACCTCGGCTAGCCACGGAGACCCCCCTCTGGGCTGGTGATATACGTGTGCTGATCGAATAGATAAGTTCAGGTAACTGATGTTTAGCAGCGCTTAATTTGTCGGCTCATACATATTTGGTACCTCAAACTTTAAAACCAATAATTTAAGACCCTCTTAACCAGCAAATGGCAGTTTGGAAGTATGGCAATTGCATACAATTTGCATGGCAATTTAAGTTGGCCGAGGATGGCAAGTTTAGTTGACAAGCATGATAAATGCGTCTTGGTACATTTTTGTCAGGATTTGCCATGCTTGCAACCTAAAGTTGTCATCTAATATAGATTGCCATAAAAACATTCGATTTGCCATCCCCTCCCTGCGAGCGTCAACTAAATAGCCTACCTATAATATATATCCTGAACTTTCAAATGTTTAGAACAATGACCGAGGAGATGATTTGGCTGCCATGTGTCATATGTGTTCAAAATCACAACAAGTTATCAACGTAACCGCTTCAAGTTAGGATAGAAACTAAATTTGCCTAGTTTTACTAGTTTTTCAATTAAAGGCCAAATCCGATCAAGTCGATGATTTGAGAGACCAAAATGGACATTTTCATTTGCTTTCAATACATGAATTGTAAGTTCGCAACACATTTCCTAGAGAAGGAATAGTATCACCATTTTTTGTATTGATTCTGTCATTTACACTTTATACTGGGTTCGGAAGTGAAAGTCCCCTTCTACTCCTAAGCTCATTTGAGCTCCGGATGAACAGTAAAATCGGAAGAAAAAGTTGAAAAAAAATTCAAAAAAATCTGATTTTTTTGCTGCAAACTTTGACAAATGTTTTGATTGCCTGCAAATTTTCATCATGAATTGACATTCCTGGAAGTTACAACAAAAATATAAAATTCATTACTCCAAAATGCTTTCGTAACTTTAGTGATCTAAAAGATCTTATAAAAGTTTACAGGTGGAGTAGCATTTTTGAAGCATTGATTTTGCTTTTTTTTTTTTGCAAAGATTTCCCCAAATGTTATTTTATGATAAACTTTTGCGGGAGCATTTGAGCTCAGGACTAAGATATTCCGCGTCCATTCGGAAGCCTCTTTCGTGGGAAGGAACAATATAGTTCATCGTATCATTCGTGAGAAGGAATATTATATTCCCCGCAGAGAGAGAAGGAATATTATATGCCGCAACCGTCCGTTGCAATTGCAATATCCCGACGTGGCCTGTGGGTTTGCTGCATCGGATGAGTCAGTGCTCTGTACACGACAAAAATCCGACGATTCACACACGATGAATGAATCCGGCCGGGCATTCGAAAGAGCACCGGCCGCTGGATATCATGCATGGAGCAGTTTTGACATCGGATCGCAAGGAGGCGAGTGATCCTGACATCACGATGGCATCATCGAGAACATGCCAGATCAACCAACGGATTTACTACTGCAGGGCGGCTTTCGAAACTTTGAAAGTTATAAAAGGATGAAGTCTATCAGGACTGATCTTCTCGGCCGACGCTCGTGCTCCGGCCGGACCTCGTCTTCCTCTGACTCCAGCAGAAGCGATGACTTTTGATGCAGTAGAGCACGAGGCGACCGATTCGGTGATAAGCGCATCTTTAACGCTGACACACAAACCTCTTGCCTGCGTCTTGATCACGCTGTCCAGACGGCGGAAACCATCCAATATAGTTTTTTTATCGGTCCGCAGCATGGTCCGAACGTGAATTCTCCGGCAAATCAGAGACAAACATGAGGGGCTTTGTGGTAGTCTGGATTGATCCCACGCCCTCTTCTAACACCCTGACCCACGAAAACCCCTCCTCACTCGTCCGCGCGTGTTTCCGTCATGCGCCAGCTGCCCGCATTCATATCCCTATAGAGCTCATCGTTCAACATTGAAGACGGCTTAGGGCAGACGCGACCACTTACTGCCTCCGTCGTTGGAGCGGCGCGCCGGCCGAGGGCGCCGCCCGTGACGCGTCTCCGGTGTCCGCGCCTGTTCAATGCCGGAGGCGCGTGACTGGACGGGACGGGACATATATCTACCACGCCCTTTCAATGCCGTTGTCCGTCCATATGCCGCCATTAAGTAGGCTCGTCGGCCGAGGAACCCACTCCGGCGCCACGCATGATGCACCCGGACGTCTCGCCTCACGGGAATCCTCTATATAAAGGCGGCCACACCTGCCTAAGTCCACACCACAACAGAAACTTTTTCCCATCCTCCTCCCTTGCACTACATCCACCATGACTGCACGGAGATGAAGCACGCCGTGGCCGCCCTTGCCCCCGCCTGGCAGAGCCGCCGTGCCAGGCGGATCAAGGCCGGCTTGCCCGTAGCTCGCCCGAGGCCTCTTCCTCCTCCGACGAGACCACGATGGGGACGGGCTCCGACGACACCGCTCCAGCTATTGTGCCTCCTGTGCACGCCGACTTCACCCATGGACCAGGCGCATACGCACTACAACGCCGCCATGGCGAGGTCCGGCCTATGTCGGCGTTCCAGCAGGCACGGGAGGAACAAGAGTAGTAAATATTATCAAACCTCAAGACATGCCTATGAATTATTATTTTGTTACGAACCTTTTAATTTCTAGTGTTTTGATTTCATGGGACCTTTTCCAACTTCATATTGTAACACATATTTTAGTTGTTATTGATTATGTCACCAAGTGGGTAGAAGTTATTCGAACTAAAAGTAATGATCATCATACTTCTTTTAGAATATTAAAAGGTGCTATCTTTTCAAGGTTTGGAGTTCCTAGATACCTTATGAATGATAATGGTTCATATTTTATACATGGTGAATTCAGATAAGTTTTAACTAAGTATGACATTAATCATAGAGTATAACCTTACCATCCTCGGTCTAGTGATCAAGTAAAATTAACCAGTAGAGATATGGCGTTAATTTTACAAAAGACTAGTTCGAAGACCATCCATGACGTGGATATGACATCTAGGTACCGCCAACCAGAAAATGGTTGGCCATGTCATCTCTGAGCAAGCTGAGTTATCCACTCAAACCCAAAGGCCAAGCATAAACCATACCTTCTTGGAAGGAAAGGCAACGTCGGTCTATAGGCACATGGCATGGTCCGGTTCACCCCGCGTGTGCAACACGACCTTTTATCCGACGTGAACCATGTAAACCTATATTGGCCATTTATGTAAGAGGTGAGCTAGGGTCCTCTCATGATGGATCCAACACTTTCTAGAGCAATCTAGGGCCAGGGTTTCCACATAACACATTCTTCCATCGAACATTTCAGACACGTTTGGGGGAGCTTACAAGTTGGCTGCTTTGTGTTTGGACCGCGTTTGGACTATCTGGGCGAACCAATGGGCCGAGAGTAGGGGACACCCTTTGAGTGCCCCAAGATTTTCTACACATAGCATTGAACGTGAACTTACCCATGTTTGACGGCTGATTTGATATGGGGGCCCTCACATCATGATGACATGGCAGGGGATTCTCACACCTTTGACTTGGCTGTTAAACTACAGTAGGGCCCACTTATAAGCTCCCACGTTCCCCTCTCTCCAACCCTTTCTTTCTATGGCATTCCAAGGAATAGGTTGAGAGCTGCATCGGACGGTGGCTCATTCGTTGCCGAAGACACGGGCGAGTTGCTAGGAGGTGGCCATGGTCGGTAGTGAGCTTATGGACTAGATGGGCAATAGGATGACAGTGGAGGTTGCTGAGCCGACAACGACACTTGACAACTCAGTGTTCCCTTGGGACAAGTGATCGCGAGGTCGTGCTTGATGTGTGGTGGTGGCAGTGCGATGAGGAGGTTCCGAGACCAAGAAGGCGCGACGACCGGTGTGGGGAGCTCGTGGGCAAGGTCGAAGGCCTGCCTGCTGCCTTTTGTCGCCAGACCGACCCTAGCTTTCGTGGCCTCTCTTTTTTTTTTCTATTTATTTTTTATTTTTCCCTTTTTCCTTTTTACTTCTCTTGCATTTTCCCTGTTCTTTCTTGTTTCTTTAAAAGATTTTTTTGAAAAATAAATGAACGTTTTAGAAAATACACGTGAACACTTTCCAAAATCACAAGAGCATTTAAAAAAATAGACAATTACTCCCTCCATTTCTAAATATTTGTCTTTTTTAGAGATTTCAAATGGACTACCACATACGGAGGGAGTACTTTTTTCTTACATACACGAATATTTTCATGTGTGAATATTTTGAAATTAGACAAATATATTTTTATTAAAAGAGCAATCAATTTTTAAAACTATACTAACATTTTTGGTAAAGTACTTTTTAACAATTTACTAATGAAATGAATAATTTAAAATATGATCATTTTTTAATACCTGATCTATTTTTTAAAAAATATATGAATAATTTTATAAAAATATAATAACCTTTTTTGAAAGGGTATGCATATTGTTGTATTCGATATATGCTATTACTTTTTAACACGTGAATGTTTCACTGTTTTGCGATAGTTTTCACTTATTTTATTATTAAACTGATCATAATTATTTATATATGTAATGTTACCGCAATTTCAAAGAATGAAAAATTGCTCTAATTTATAGTGAGCAGAATCAAGGAAGCGCTTTGACCGATGCTAGGCTATCTCGCTCGCAATAAGCGGCCTATAGTTTTTTTCTATATATACTCTTTTTTTTTTATATATATACTCTATTTAATAAGCGTCGTATTGGTTAGTTTCTTTACGGGTCATGGGCTTTCCATGTTTTGCACGGAAGCAACAAGCTCAATGGGCTTATAACTGACGCGTATCGGCCGCCGTATCCGATTACAAAACAAGCTGAGACGACAGTCATCCGAGCTTCGTAAGCCAACACCCGTAGCCGCCTCCTGTCGATTTCGTCGTCTCCACGGAGCAGCGATCACGGCTTTCGGCGAGATCCTTGACGACTAGGTCTCTCTCTCTTATACACACACACATACAACAAAATATGTGCCCTACTTATTGCACATCTAAGTGAATGAATTAAGCATAAAGAGGAAAAAAAAGAAAAAAAATATACACACGAATCTCAACGTAAGATCAAAGATATAGGATTTAGATGTGTAATATTTATGGCACATCTAGATGAGCTTTAGCAAAACTGAACAATTGTCCTATTTCAACCCTAGCCAAATATGATGATGTTCCCTGTCATCAAATTCTTGTTCCAATCTGATTCGGAGGGTGTTTTTTTTTGCCTCGACATTTTCATTTGATTTGTACCATAAGTTGTCTCTGAAGTTCGTGCTCTGTTCCCGCGAGGTTCTTTTCCGACGAATACGAGCCATTAGGCAAATCATAACTATTTCATTGCTTTCTGAAAGGTTCCTTTTATGATTGTGTTCACAGTGTCCAACCAAACACCAGCATGTCACCGGCGATGAGCAAGCTGCATATGAACGGGAGGCTGTACGTGGATGACATGGCCCCAGGCACCAGCGATGCGGACCTCCTCCGCCACTTCGGAAGCTACGGGGACGTGGCTGACATCTTCATTCCAACTGTCAACTGACCGCCTCACCGGCGGCCCCCGCTGCTGCGCCTTTGTGCAGTTCTCTAGCCTTCGTGATGCCGGCCGTGCCCTCGCCGACCCATGCCATGTCATCAACGGCCGGGAGGTACCTATGTCAACCTCGCTCGCAGTTTCTTCTTTACCCATATAATTAATGACAGAATCATGGTTTTCATTCTGCGTGAGATTTCGATGAAATTCACTAGACACTGAAATATTTATTTTTTGGCAAAAATAATTCAGCAATTTCAGTAGTACATGGAAATACAAATATTTAAATCATGCCTACTTGGGGATTTAATTTTCTTTTGTACAAAATTTGGCTTTCCATTCATGCCTACTTGGGAATTTCAAATCCCATCCGAGACAGGTTCTTCTAAACCCGCTGGGTGCATTGCACCCATCATGAACAATAAGATCAAAAGAAGTAACAAACAAGAAAATACATCTAAATTTTGTTGCTTCGATTATGATCAAATGTAGTAGGTGCTTGCAAAATTTGATGGCCAAATAACATCAGAGGAGCTACATAAAAACATAATTACTTCTCAGGATTTTCTGCACTTTTGAGCAGATATTTTTTTGTAGCTCCTCGGATGTCATTTGTGCACCAAAAATTGCAAGCACCTAAAATATTTGATCATAGTTGAAACCACATACTTTCAGATTTTTTTGATTCTGCTGCAAATTTTTTATTTTATCCAACGTTGATTTAGCCACAACTTTTCCAGTCCCATGTATATGGTTTGGTGTGTATGTAGGCTGATAGATTTGAAATGCCTCTTCATGTGCAGGTATACATTGCAAGGGCACGACCAAGAAATTTCAAACTATCAAGTGTATCCCGGTACAGCCCCCCCCCCCCCCCCCCCCCCCTCTCTCTCTCTCTCACACACACACACACACAACAACAACAACAACAACAACAACAACAACAACAACAACTACTACTACTACTACTACTAAATCCTCCCCTTTTTTAACCCTAACCTTAGCTTTTGTCAAGTTCTCCAAGAAGATGATGCCCCCTATGATCATTCTTCTTCCAATCTGATCCGTGATTCGGAGGTGTTTTTTCCCTTGCAACTTTTATATGATTTGTATTATAATTTTTAGTTGTCCGTAATGTTCATGCTCAACCCCCGTGATGACGTTCTTTTCTGACCAACAATTGTAGCCATAAGGCAAATCACAACTATTTCAGCTTTCTGAACGGTTCCTTTTTACGATTTATGTTTACAGTGCCCAACCAAACACCAACATGTCACCAGCAATGAGCAAGATGCATATAAATGGGAGGCTGTACATAGATGACATGGCCCGAGGCACCTGTGACGCGGACCTCCGCAACCACTTCGGTCGCTACGGGGACGTGGCTGACATCTTCATTCCCACGTACGGCCTCACTGGCCAGCCCCGCTGCTGCGCCTTTGTCCAGTTCTCTAACCCCATTGACACCTGCCGCGTCCTCGCCGACCCATGCCATGTCATCAACGGACGGCAGGTACCTATGTCAACCTCGTTCGCAATTTCTAATTTTCATGCATATTGAATGACTGGATCGTGCCAGTGCTGCTGCATAAATTTTGTTTTTGCTGGGACAATGCTGCTACATATTACTAGTGCAAATGCAGAGTTGATTTTTCGAGAGATATTACCAATGACTGGGACTTTTTATGGGCATTTGCCGTGCACCAGAACTGATTCTTTTACTGGTTTTGTTTCAGAGAAAGGTGTGATAGCTCCCGGGTGCCTCTATACCCTTAGGAACAGTAAATCCAAAAGAAAATGGAAACAAATTTCTAAAAATCTGAAACTTTGGGATTAAGACCTGTCTCTTTTGCTTTCTCTATCTGTCGATATGGGATATCCATAAGAGGGTGATTAAGCTTTTGTTTGAGTGGCAACCCAGTTAAAGTCAGACAATATTTCCCGCAAAAAAAAAGTCAGACAATATAAGTCATATTTTTTCCCTGTTAGAACGAGGATTTTACCAACTGTTACTCTGCTATTTTGTTGCTTAGGTTGTACTACAACATCATAATTATAGGCAAGTACATCTGCATATATTCACGATTTAAATCGTGGGCGATAATGGCCGCAATCGCCGCAGGGAAAACATGGCGCGATTTGCAGGCAGGCGAAAATCGGGGGAGATTGTGCAAGATTGCTGGAGATCGCGTCAGTTTAGGCTGAAATTTCCATGCCAAAAAAGTTGCTGCTATTTCCGTTTGAGCGCGATTTTAATCAGTGATACGAATCCAATAACATTAGTTATGTTTCACAAGAACTATATAATAAATAGAGTAACTACCTGCCAGAAAGGAAACTAAATACCCAGCTTATATACATTAGGACTGATAGTGAATAGTAATACGAGGGAATGTAATACATAGCATGATAATTTTAGTCTCTTTTGTACAAAATTTGGCTTTCCATTCATGCTTACTTGGGAATTTTAAATCACGTATATATGGTTTGGTGTGGTCATAGGCCGATGGACTGAAAATGTCTTTTCCTGTCCAGGTGTACATTGGAGGGGCACAACCAAGACAGTTAGAAGAATCAAGTGTGGATCAGTACAAGCCTCTCTGCGAGCGGCAAATGCGGAATGGCCCATGGCGTGGATATCGGGTTGGTGACATCGGCAAGACATCTATAGGTCCACTTGCGTTTGACTCCATCATAATATACATCTCGGAGGATGGTTTTCAAGCATGGGGCAGACCGATAAGAATGCACACTGAGAGCAAGTCTACCGGGTACGGGCCAAGGCAACATTGATATGAGCTCTGTGAAAGACCGTGCTCATTGTTCATCAAGGGGCGAGCCTTCTGCAAACTTTGGCCAATACTGTTTGGTACCTCTGTGCTACCGTGAGTCACATGCTACGATCGACGTTGGGTGAAGCTTTGTTGGACATACGCCTAATGCTGAATTTACACATTCAGCCTGGGGCTGCTCCGGCCCTCTATACTTCTTAGGATTTTGCTAGCAGCCTTTTAGCTTGGTTATTTCGTGTTCTGAGCTGTTGCTCTCATGAGTAGTCTGGAAAAATTGGTTACTGGTATCCCCAGTTCCCCGTTGGAACGTTTATGTACTCGTGCCCCGCTTTCGTAAAAGAAGATAATGAAGTTTTTTTTCGAGAAAACTTTTGATCTATTCATCTTCAATCATGGCAGTACAACAAACACCATAAATAATAAAAATTACATCATGATCCGTAGACCACCTAGCGACGACTACAAGCACTAAAGCGAGCCGAAGGAGCGCCGCCGTCATCACCCCTCCCTCGCCGGAGTCAGGCGCAACTTGTTGTAGTAGACAGTCGGGAAGTCGTCGTGCTAAGGCCCCATAGGACTAGCGCACCAGAACAGCAACCGCCGCCGATGAATAATAACGTAGATCGAAAAGATCAAACCCGAAAACACACAAACATAGACGAACGATAACCAGGTCCGAGCAAATCCATCGAGGATAGATCCGCCGGAGGCACACCTCCACACGCGCACCAACGTTGCTAGACGCACCATCGAAACAGGGGCTAGACGGGGAGACCTTTATTCCATCTTCAGAGAGCCGACGCCGTCTCGTCTTCCTGAGCAGAACACAAACCCTAACAAAAATCAAAGAAACAACTAACAACGGAGCCCTCCCGCCGGGCCTTGCCAGGATCCACCATACCCCCATGGCCCTAGGGCCACCAGAGGCGAGGCGGACCCATGGCGGCGCCGGCGAGAGGCACGAGCCCTAGCTTCTTTGAGGAGGAGGAAGACGAGGTGTTACTCCTTCAATTCAAATATATAGGATTTAATACCTTTTTTATCTGTATTACCTTTGACCGCGGGTTAGAATAATAATAGATGACATCTATGTTACACAAAGCATATTGTCGAATTTGTATGTGAACGGAGTTTCTACTGATATAATTTAAGGCTCGCCAGTATGAATTGAGCCTTTGAAGCCCCTCGAATTGCACGTGCTAAGAAGAAACTGTGCTCATGTGGATACACGGTTAGAAAATTTGATTTTGCTATTTGTCAAGCACCTGAAATTTTATTGACCGTCAATCAATTTCGTAGCCGTATGTTTCTTTAGGATCAGCCGTATATATAGGGAAGCGTTACCTTATTTTTCAACCGATCAATCAATTCCTTCTATGACCCAAGTCATTTTCAGTATTTTCTATTTGTGGGCCAGAATTTTTTTGCCATGGAGCTTTCTAGGACTTGGTGTGTGCACAAGTCTACACATATGATTATTTTTATTTCAGCTTGTTTTGTTATTTATTTTGTATTTATTTATTTTGTGTTTGTATTGTTGTATAGATTGGTGTTCTTTCCTCTGTGTGTGCGTATATGTGCACACGCGCGTGTTCCCCTGGGTGCTTTTGTGTACGTGGCGTGTATGCCTATCTCACTTTTAGTCTTCATGGTGAATGGCCCACCCTTTTTTTGAACCTTGTCAATGATCGAACGAACTTAGAGATATGAACTGAGTGCCATTTGATGAGTAAAATCAAACATGGAGAGGGATATGGAAAGGATGAAGAAATGAAAGAGGAAGTCATTGCTAATAGTAACGACTTGTAACGATCCATTGGTTCATGTAGAATCCATGTCCTAGGTCTATCAAAAAACATTCTTTTCGCTAAGCGCACTCGTGCATTCATGAGAGAGATGGGGGAGTGACTCTATATGAGATGCAATTCATCTTCGACATTTGGGATACTATTAATCTTCAACATTGGTGTTTTGTGTTTGAACACTTAACATGGATTTACAGTACAAATTGTACTATTATCTCTTTTTTGCGAATAAATTGTACTATTATCTAACATCATCCCTACCAGATGCTTGTTCTTATACATTGCAAAACAGCACAAAGTTCTATGAAATATTTGTATAAGTGTTTGCCATCATTTTCTTTCTTCTATAGGGCAATACCAATGTCTTAATTCATTCTATGTTAGAACAGAACTTTCTTTTGTTTTCTTCTCTCTCTCTCTCTCTCTCTCTCTCTCTCTCTCTCTCTCTCTCTCTCTCTCTTCTATGTATATATTTGTCGGTTTTGCGATTTGACAGACGCCTAATTTTTTTCAACTCAGTTAAATTTTCCCCATTTACATGTGTGTTTGCTTCTTTTTTTGAGCTTTTTTTCTTTTATGTGTATACGTGATGTTGTGTGTTTTGTAATTATACATGTAAATATTGTACAACATGTGTGTAAATTATACTGGAGTGCCAATATTGATTGGACAACATCTAGAATACGGATGGTAATGTTATAAGTGGATGTGGACCTTTTGTAGTCGGTGTACTTTTTGGCTTAAAATCTCATATTGATAGGACAACATGGATGGTAATGTTACTCAGAAGTAGATTGTAATGTCCGCTTAGCGTGATAATGTGCCATCTAGAATACGCTCACTTCTGTTGTAGTAGCAGCAAAATTCCGTATGCTTTTGGATCTGCATAGTTTTCGTACATTTCATGCCCCGCTCGAGGCATATTCCATGCCTTTGTATAAGTAATGGCCTAGTCAGTTTTGCATGGTTTTGCAGCAACTTATGATAAGCGTCAAACCCGTGTATCTCTAGTAAAAAATGATCTGTGTGTTGTATATTTTAACTTTCATGAATAGGAACATCTGGATATTAATGTGTTGTATACATTGTTGCTAGCTATATTGGAATTTGATATTAGTTGGTGTTTTCTAGCATGATCGCTCATCGCGAGGTTTCCCTTTTGCTTGATGGAAACATTAATTTTTGTTTTCAATAATGCTTTATGTGATGGTTCAACTTTGTTAGATGTACATTAAAGATGGTTTTGCTCACGTGAGTAAGAGTGAGACCTGGATGAAGGGTGGGTTGTACGTTAACCATGAGGCTAAGCGGTTTGTTGTACGGATCCATGGGTAAGTCACTCCCTAGTATGTCATTATATCTATGTTGTTGTGGGCATGCTTGCTTAATTTGATGCTATTTTGATCGTGCCATGCTGTAGTATCAATGCCATGCAACCAAAGGCCAGGAAGATTTTGAAGCTTCTGCGCTTGAGATAGCTGGGTTGGCTAATAGTTGGTTGTTTCAGTGCATCTCTTGTTTAAAATGATTGCTACTCCCTTCATTCATAATTCTTGTCGTGGTTTCAGTTAAACTAAAACCATGACAAGAATTATGAAACAGAAGGAGTACTTTTGTTCATTGTGCCATTGGTTTACTTTCATAGATCTTCAATGGATTGTTCCTGACGCTGAAGGTCAACAAAGCCACCATCAACATGTTGCTCAGGGTCGAGCCATATGTTGCATATGCGTATGTTATATGTGTACAGTACATTTTGGTTGTGTTGGTACGCCTTCAAGATGCAATGATTGCACCGTTGTTGTCATGGCACCTTTGCTAAACAAATGTATAGTGCCTATAATATCATTTTGTTAGAACTTTGACTAAATATGCCTTTAGCCATTCCTCAAGCATGGGGGGTTGAATACCTTGTGAAAAAGAGTGGTATGATACTTAATCACCCCATGCATTTCTTAAGCTAAATTAGTTGTGAAGGAAATTCTAGGCCATGAGATTTTCTGCATCCAGAGCATAACAAGTCAAAGATACATTGGGTATTGAAAGAGTCTCATGTGATGTTCCATTTGTAGCTAATTGTATAAAATTATGATATTTGTAGCTACCCAAACCTAAGGAGCGCCAGGGAGTTGATGTACAAGAGAGGTTTATGGCAAGCTCAACAAGCAAAGGATTCTTCTGTCCAGCAACAAAGTTATCGAGGAGGTTAGCAGCCGATTGCCCTGCCTCATGTGATCTCTTTACTTTGTATCTCCAAACGCAACTTGTTCTACTGACCATTTTGTTGGGCTCATGAGGGTGTTGGAAAGCACAACATGATATGCATTTGAGGACCTTGTTCACGAAGATCTTGACTGTCAGTCGGCCCACAATTGAAGGAGGCGAACAAGTTCATCTGGCCATCCAAGCTGAAGGAGTCGCTGGGAGGCCTCAAGAAGAAGAGGAACCACTACGTTGAGGGTGGTGAAACGCACAACCGCGAGAACTGCATCAACCAGCTCATTGGGAGGATGAATTAGGCTGTTTAGCATATCATCGATGATCCCTTGTGTTTGAGCGATGTTTTATTTGTTAGGAGCATCTCCAACAGATGCGTGGTTGTGCGGCGCGCTAATTTTTTTGTGGCACCGAAATAGCGTTTTAGCGCGCTGGACTGGTGTTTTGCTTTACCAAAAATGCAAAAACACGATGTCCAATCGCGCTGGCCCACCTGCAGCAGCCCAGATTTTGCAGCGCGCGTGAGCGGGCGCACCAAGTACGTAGCGCGTGATGCAGTTTTCCCCAGCGTGTTGAACCTTGTTTACCGTGCGCGAATGCTGGAGCCCTACTTTCGGTCGCACGCACGCTATATAGCCATTTTTTTCAGCGCGCGGCTTATCTAGCGCATCCGTTGGAGATGCTCTAATCACTTAAGCATGCTTAAAGTTAGGAAGAAGTGAAAGGTGGATGCTGAATGCAATTTTGATATTGCGGAACGATGCATGTGTTGGAAGAACTTGAGTCTCTATGTGAAGGTTATGAGATGTATTTAATGGACTGGCTCAACTTTCCACCGATTTTTCTTTTGGACAAACAACTTCTAAGAGATAGAAAACAAACACAAAGCAGGGAAACAAACATCTATTGCAATGCTAAAGGAATATAAACGGTCCAAAAGTGTTGGAACGAGAACATCGCTTGTCGGCGATCGGATCACCGTCGAACGCCGGTGCAACTAGCCGGAACAAGAACACAACCAGCTAAGCGGGCAGGTGGATGCTTCTCACGCGAGACTTACGAAGCAAAGTCATCTCCTGCGACAAGTCTGATTAATCTGTAGAAAAACACGGCAAAACACACGCACGGCATAACTTTTTTAAAAAAAACTGGCATATGATTACATAGACTCCAAGGGAAACATCAAACACTACTAATACTTGCCGACCTAGCCCAACATGACCTGACTTAGACTATCCAACGACACCAAAATGTATAGAACTACGGTTTGCAACACCTAACAAAAACTAGTTGCGTGCGCCCTCTAATGCTTCCAATAGCATTGGCGACCCGAGGGGCATGCAGCAGCGCCATACGGGCAGGGGACGACGGTCTTGTATTTGGCTGGTCGGTCGATGTGGCACCGCTCCAACTCGGTCTTGGGGTCTCCCTGCTGGAATGCCTGCACTGCTGGGGTAGTAGGAGCGCTGGTGATCGGCATCACATGTCCGAAGTATTTGGCTGACCGTGACATAAAGTCTTCGTCGGGAGATAGCGTGTAAGGCACCCCGACCCCGCCGCGCTGGAGGGTGCAGATGAGGCGCTTCGTGATGTCTGCCATGAGCTCGTCGGTGGAGTCGGGGCCGGCTGCTGCTGCCATCGCGCCCCCGCTGCCACCGATCGCCTGTTGGCGAAGCCTCGACCTTGACGAGGCAGCCGTGGAGTACTTTCCGATGGTGCGCTCGTACATGCTAGCGGCGGAGCACACGTACGACCAGGAAGCAAGCTAACGGCCTGCTGGATCGATTTCTCACGCCAGCTGACACAAGCCTTAATCGATCTTGATGTCGCACGCGGGTCGACACAGAGAGACTCCGGATTTATGTGTTTTACGGAGTATTACTTTGATCTCACGATTCGGTACAATATTACAGGGGTATGTGTACATATATATAGTAGCTAGGAACTCTAATCCTAGCCCTACTAGGAGTCCTATAACTACACGGTGACGAGTTCTAGACTTCTAGTCCAAGCCGGACGTGGACAGCATGGTTAATTCCACCATCGCCGAGGAACCGTACTGCGGTGCATCGGCGGCGACATGAGACACCTTCTTAGTGCCAGCGATGAAGGTCCCCGGTGCCGGTACATTTTTTTTCGAAAAAGAGGATGGCCCCGGCCTCTGTATCTGAGAGATGCATGCGTTCATTTTATTCATTATTTACAAAGACCTTATAAACTAGTACATCAGGTAGTCTGAAGCCATCATCTTAACAACATCTGTCGCTACTCCTATCCACTTGATGAAGGGGTGCCGATGGTCCGAGCTTAATATCAAACAGACATCGCCACAAATACTATCTAAAGTCGGAGGCCCCAACCAAGCCACATACTGGGTTTGGAGCGCAAACCGTTCCGACGCGCTCTCATAGGCCGTTGCTGTCGTCTTCCACTGATCCATCTTCAGAGCAGGTACTGACGCAACAACCTTGCCAGGCCTGTCGTCGACGCCTCCACGGCGCCAGACAACGCCTCCTCCCTGCGCGGGTCCATCATCACACATCCGTCGCCGAGGTCTTCCCGCGCTACGCCGCCGAGACTCCAGGTCGTCGATGCGTCACATGGAAAGCCGCTCCACCGTTGAAACCGTCCACTGGTCCCTCAAGGTAATGCACACCTCCAAGAATGACGCCCCCAAGGAGGGAACGACACAAGTGCGCCGTCATCATCCAATCGACTGATCTTGGGTTTTCCCCGGAGGTAGCGAAAGGAGTTGGGAGCTTTCACCTCGATGATGCCTTCAAGAAGGAAACGACGCCGAGGGCGTCACCATCACCAGCTCCAGCCACCGGCCGGATACCAGGTTTTCACCCGGATCTGTCCCATAAGCATCCAACCGACAACATGTGCACCGTCCAGACCGCCTTACAGATCTGGCCACCCAGATCCGGCGACAATCCACAACGGCACTGCCACCGTGGGATCCCTGACACACCGGCCACTGCCTGCGTGTGCCATCACTGGAGCCTGGGAGGAGGGCCGCCACCCCACCTCGCCAAACCGCGAGAACCGCCGAGAGGAATCCCGCGCGCTCGTCACCGGCGCCGATCCGATCCAATCCGGAGCCAAAGTCACTAGATCACCGACACAGATCCGGCTTGGAGAGGGACATCGCCATGCCATGCCGCTGCGAGAGGCCTAGAATTCACCTGCAAACACCTTCTAGGGTCGCCGTCCCGGGTCACCACCGCCACGAAGTCCTCCACGCCGCTGCATCACCCACGCCAGCGAGCCGTTGCGTCGCGGCGCCTTGTGCCGCGCCCAGGCCCGAAGAGGCCGGCCCGTGCCGCCCCATCGCGCGAGGGGAAGAGGACGCCCCACCGACGCCGTCGCCGGTCGGGCTTCGCCCGGCTGCTCCCTTAGGCGGTGGCGAGGAAGGGGGAGGCAGGAGGAAGCGACCAACGGCGCAGATCGAAGGCCCTCCACATTGCCTCGCCGGTGCGACGCAAGAGGAGGAGGTTTCCATGTAGGCGCCAGGTAGCGTCATGTTGGTTTAGCCCGAGCGCGTGGCATCGCCGTAGTAGGAGGAGGCGAGGTAGCTGCTGGTCGAGGGCGCCGCATCGCCGTAGTAGGAGGAGGCGGAGTAGCTACTGGTGGAGGGCGCCGCGTTGCCGTATAATTCAGCTGGACCGGTTACAGTCACATATACAGTGCATCAGAGTTACCAAAAAAGGGTCTGTGAAAGGGACGCGGTTGTTCTGATCCCGAGCTCTCATGTGGTGTGCGTTCGTTTATATAGCAGCAGCAGCCGGCGCCGGCGCTAAGAGCAACTCCAATGGGGCGACCCATTTCGTCTGCCGCCGTCCGTTTGGGTCGGCGCGGACACAAAAGTTGTTGGGGAACATAGTAATTTCAAAAATTTCCTACGCACACGCAAGATCATGGTGATGCATAGCAACGAGAGGGGAGAGTGTTGTCCACGTACCCTCGTAGACCGAAAGCGGAAGTGTTAGCACAACGCGGTTGATGTAGCCGTACGTCTTCACGATCCGACCGATCAAGTACCGAACGCACGGCACCTCCGAGTTCAGCACACGTTCAGCCCGATGACGTCCCTCGAACTCCGATCCAGCCGAGTGTTGAGGGAGAGTTTCGTCAGCACGACGGCGTGGTGACGATAATGATGTTCTACCGACGCAGGGCTTCGCCTAAGCACCGCTACAGTATTATCGAGGTGGACTATGGTGGAGGGGGGCACCGCACACGGCTAAAAGATCAAACTATCAATTGTTGTGTCTCTAGGGTGCCCCCCTGCCCCCGTATATAAAGGAGCAAGGGGGGAAGTGCGGCCGGCCAGGAGGGGGCGCGCCATGAGGAGTCCTACTCCCACCGGGAGTAGGACTCCCTCCCTTTTCCTTGTTGGATTAGGAGTGGAGGGGGAAAGACACTACTAGGAAAAGGGCTATAGATGGAATGGCCACTAATGGCGCACCAGACACGTGGTGCGCCATTGCTATATAGCAGTGGCGCACCATGTGCTGGTGCGCCATTAGTGTGAAAGACACTAATGGCGCACCAGCCACACGGTGCGCCATTAGTAACAAAATTTTATTTTTTTATTTTTCCAAACATACTAATGGCGCACCAGCCAGATAGTGCGCCACTACTAATTTTTTTTATTTTTTATTTTTTTGCAAAACTACTAATGGCGCACCAGGGAACAGTGCGCCATTACTAGTGTTTTTTTTCTTGCAAAACTACTAATGACGCACCACCAGCAGGTGCGCCATTAGTAACCAGGATTACTAATGGCGCATTAGGTGGTGGTGCGCCATTAGTAACCTGGGACGAGCTAGATATTTTGGACAGCCACACCTACCCACTCACTTTCCCCACTTCATTCTCTCCACCTCCTACTCCAAGCTTGTCTCGGCTGCCTCCTCCTCCTCACCTCATTTGCACCATAAATTCATCCAAATTAAGTGGTTAAATTACCTTTTTTGATAGGCAAGTAAGGGGGAAGCTATCTTTATGTTGTTCTCCCTCTCGAACAACGTGCACATGCACTTTTTATGGCCTAGCTAGATTTATGTATGTTTGTGGTGTTGCATATGTTTGTGGTGTTGCATATATGTTTGTGTTTGCAGGTACCGGTATTTGAAATGCGATAGTTGCCAATATTTTGCCGAAATGTTGATTCATTTCCGTTTCGGCGAGAATTTTGGCACTATGCATTCTTTTTGGTCCTATTTTTAGGGAAAGTCATGCCAAATTTTTTCTTGGTTCTAAAATATCGTTTTGCTCTACCCCGTAGGCGACCATGGTCCGCACGATGACCGAAGGCATCGTGAATAGGTTTTTGAGCTCCGCGAAGGCCGAGATGCTTGAAAAGAACGAGACGGAGATAAGATGTCCGTGTCGAAGATGCAAGCTGAAGAGCCTTATGCGGACCCGGATTCCGGGCAGGTGCGAGACCACCTGCTCTTGCGTGGTTTCATGGATGGCTATCGGTGGCAAGGTGATGAAGATGACTATGAAGTCGTCCATGGGGGTCGGGCAAGAAATGAGGATGGGCAGCAAGACAACCACCGCGGCTCGGGCGAGCGAGAAGACGAAGAATCTCCAGGACATGATCATGACGGTGATGCTGTACACAGTCATCATGTAGAAGATGCCGGACATGATGATGAGGAAGATGCGGGAGCAGACGAAGGGCATGATCATGAAGATGAAGATGCCGGCGGAGCAGACGACGATGGACCATCGATGGGCTGGGTGCAGGACCCTCATATTCAGGAGCTGCTTCTCAAGCAGACAGATAACGCAAGAGCTGCCGCCCGAGAGAAAGCCAAGCTGGATCAACTGGAGATAGACGCGGTTACTCCATTGTATGAAGGATGCAGGCCCGAGGATACCCGCCTGAAAGTAACGCTCATGGCTCTGGAGATGAAGGTAAAACACAAAATGACCGACGCATGCTTCGACGAGAACATGTCATTCGGGCACGAACGTCTTCCCAAGGGGAACAAGTGCCCGACCAGTTTCGAGGAGGCGAAGAAAATCGTGTGTCCTCTGGATTTACCGCACGTGAAATACCATGTGTGCATGAACAATTGCATCATTTATCGGGACGAGCGCGCGGAGTCTACCATATGTCCGGTGTGCGGCGTCACTCGATACAAGAAGAGGAAGAAAGCTCCTCGAAAAGTGGTGTGGTACTTTCCGATCACTCCTCGTCTGCAGCAGTATTTCGCGGACCCTAAGGTAGCAAAGCTCCTGCGTTGGCACGCGGATAGGGAGGAGAAGAAGCGAGAAGATGACGCAAATGATCCGGAGATAAATAAAAAAGACAAGATGCTGAGTCACCCTAAGGATGGGAGCCAGTGGCAAGCGTTGAACTTCGAACAACCAGAATTTGGGAAGGATCCAAGGAACATCGTGCTGGGCGCGAGCACCGATGGAGTCAATCCGTTTGGCAGCCAGAGAAGCACACATAGCACCTGGCCTGTGTTTGTGTGGATGTACAACCTTCCCCCCTGGTTGTGCATGAAGAGGAAGTACATTCACATGAGTATACTAATTGAAGGGCCGAAACAACCAGGGAACGACATCAATCTGTATCTGGGGCTGCTGAAAGAGGAGCTAGACACGCTGTGGAAAACGCCAGCCAATACGTGGGATGCCGCAGAGAAAGAATATTTCCCTATGAGAGCCGCACTACTCACGACGGTGCACGACTATCTCGGTTACGGATATCTCGCGGGGCAGGTGGTCCACGGATTTTCTGGATGCGTCAGGTACATGGATGACACAACGTATCGCCAGCTAGATAGAGATCCTAGGTCTTCGAAAACCGTGTTCATGGGACATCGAAGGTGGCTTCGCGACGATGACCCGTGGAGGAAATTCAAGGATCTGTTCGATGGTGAAACCGAACCCCGAAGACGCCCGCGTACGAGGAGCGGCGAGGAAATAGACGAGCTGTTGAAAAATTGGAAAGATTGCCCACTGCCGGGAAAGAAGCAAAAGGCGCCAGAGCCAGGAAAGAAGCGAAAGGCGCCAGAGCCACTGCTGAAGGTATGGAAAACGAGGTCTGTTTTCTGGGACTTGCCGTACTGGAAGATCCACCGTGTGCCTCACAGCCTTGATGTCATGCATATCACGAAGAACGTGTGCGAGAGTCTGCTTGGTACCCTGCTCAACATGCCAGAGAGGACCAAAGATGGGCCGAAAGCAAGGGCAGACTTGAAATCAATGGGCATCAGGGAGGAGCTTCACGCTAATGATGATGATGATGATGAGGCGAAGCAGGACACGGAAAGTCGTCGCAAAGGCAAAAAGGCCAAGAAGACCGGAAATGACTTCCCTCCCGCGTGCTTCACTCTAAGTCAGGAGGAGATCGATCAGTTTTTCACCTGCCTCGTAGGAGTAAAACTTCCTTACGGTTACGCGGGGAAGATAAGAAGATACCTAGACTTAGCGAAGCAGAAGTTTAGCGGGATGAAGTCTCACGACTGTCACGTGCTGATGACGCAGATACTTCCAGTTGCAATCCATGGGATCATGGACGCGCACGTCCGTGAAACGCTATTTGGCCTATGCAACTTTTTCGACGTCATCTCTCGGAAGTCGGTTGGCGTGAGGCAACTCAGAAGGCTACAGGAATAGATCGTGGTGATACTATGCGAGCTTGAGATGTACTTCCCTCCCGCATTCTTCGACGTTATGGTGCATCTGCTGGTCCATATCGTGGAGGATATCATCCAACTCGGGCCGACGTTCCTGCACAGCATGATGCCGTTCGAAAGGATGAATGGTGTCATCAAAGGATACGTTTGCAACATGTCACATCTAGAGGGAAGCATAGCCAGGGGCTTTCTGACCAGGGGCTTTCTGACAACACATAGACATGGTCGATCCTTGGGTGGTACAGCACAAAACGTTTATTGAGAAGACGTACAATGACCGAGGCCAACAGAGGACGGACGGAGATATAATCAAAGAGCACAACTCATGTTTCACGCATTGGTTCAAGCAGAAGCTTCTGTCGTACCCTTTACATGAGGATTCTTCCGCGGAAGAACAACTCATATTCGCCTTGTCACAGGGCGCCGAGCACAACCTGATGACGTATGAGGCGTACGATATCAACGGCTACACATTCTACACCGAGGACAAGGACATGAAGAGCGATGGTTATCAGAATTCCGGGGTAACGATGGAATCCTACACCGGTAACGACAAGGACAGATACTACGGAAGGATCGATGAGATCTGGGAGCTGAGCTACGCCGGAGAGAAGGTCCCGATGTTCCGTGCCAGATGGGCCAAGAGCGTCATAAAAGAAGACCGGTATGTCACCACCATGGTTATACCCGAAGCCAAATCCAAGACCGCAGGCGCGAACGTCACCGCGAAAAATGAGCCATGGGTACTGGCTTCCCAAGTGGACCAATACTTCTTCATTACCGACCCGTCAAAGCCCAGTCGTGTTGTCGTGAGGAGAGGCAAAAGGAAGATCATCGGAATGGATGGAGTTGCCAATGAGCAAGACTTCGACAAGTACGACGACCCGAAGATGGAACATGACAACGACGACGAAGTATCAGCATACACCACAAGAAGAAGCAGGACCACCCTACCTAAAGGACGTCCGTTCAAGAGAAGAACTCCATTTACGAAAAATAAGGACAAGAAGATTGTGAACAGATAGCTAGCTAAGAATTCCATTTCTCAATTGTATTTCGACATACTGAAATGATATTTCTTCTGTTCTAGTGTCCTCATGAATATTTATTTATGTTTATTATTAATATTTTTTGAACTCATGAATATTTTTAAATTTCATGGGCACTTTTTGAATTCATGAATATTTTTTAAATTTGATGATATTTTTTCATATTAAATATGAAAAAATATTGAATATTCATGAGGTCGACACTCGATCTCGATCCCCCTCCATCTCGATCGCTATCCCCCCTCGCCAGAGCCCCCTCGCCGCCGAGCACCCCCCCACCCTCCCCCGCTCCACCGCCGCCGCCGACCCCCGCACCCTCCCCGCTCCACCGCCGCCGCCGACCCCCCGCACCCTCCCCGGCCCGCTCCACTGTCACAAATGAATGCAACTAAAATTGCAAAAAAAAACAAATTTGATTATATTTTCAAATAATAAATTTGATGATTTTTTCATATTCATAAATATTATTACTGTTTTTATAAAAATTATTACTGTTTCATATTCATATTCATTTTCTAAAAAATTATTACATGCAACAAAAAATAATAATAATAATAAAAGTTTACTAATGGCGCACCTCCGGCTGGTGCGCCATTGCTACATTAAAAAAAGTTTACTAATGGCGCACCCATCGTGGGTGCGCCATTGCTATATAAAAAAAACATTCTAATGGCGCACCGCTTCGTGGTGCGCCATTAGAATGTTTCCCCCCTATAGCTAATTCCTCCCTCTCCCTCGCCAGTTCCCCTTCGTCCCTCTCCCTCGCCAAGATCCACCCGCGCCGCCGCCCCCGCGCCCCGCCGCTCCTTCGCCGCCCCGCCCCAGCACGTACGTCCCCTCCCTCCCTTCCCTTATCCCCCGACCCACTGCGCCGCCTCCTCGACGCGCCGCCTCCTCGACGCGCCACTGCCCGCAGCCTCCTCGACGTCGGTGTTCTCCTACGGCAGCTTGCCGTTCTCCCACAGGTGATTCCTCCCCTCTCCTCCCCTCCCTCCTTCCCCCTAGGTTTTCTTGCCTCCTCCCACCATGGCTACCTCCGGCGAGCACGACGCTGCACCGACGCCGACCTAGCTCCCGGGCTCCGCCGCCCCCACCCACCCCCTCCCTCGCCTTCGCCGCACCCACCCACCCCCTCCCTCGCCTTCGCTTCCCCTCGCCCTCTCCCCCAGAGCCCGGAAAGCCTCGCCGCTGTCGCCCCGTCTCCTCCCACCTGCCGCCAGACCGCAACCGCCGCCGCAGCCATCCAAGGTTTTTTGCTTGATTTTAGTTATCAGCATACTTGTAGTTAGGGATCCCCTCCTGTTATTTTTTTGATGAGATGCTTAAGGCAGCTAGTGGGTTCTGTTGTTATCAATCTTAAGGCAGCTAGTTTCTGTAAATCTAGTCTGAAACTAGTAGAGCTCTTGGTGATTTGCAAATTCAGTTTAAATAAAAATTTGGTACATGACTACTGATCATGTATGAAAGATGTTGCTACTGGATGAGCACAAGAACTACTGTTATATTGCTTGTTTTTCATTTGATGATTCTTAAATTGTTTTCTGAAGATTGCTGAAGAGCACAACTTTCTGATCTTTGAAGACTGCAAATTCACTGACATTGGGAACACAGTAACTACACAATAGGAAGGGTGAGAGCAGAATAAAAATAAACCACCTATTAAGTTTGTTTATTTTATATTTACTGGCATAAGATAACTAGGGCTTGATGTATGGAGGCTTGTCTACTTGCTGCTAATACAACATAATATTTGATATGAGCAGGGTGAACAACCTTCAGGTCCCGGGAATCTACTCAAGGCTACACAGTTGCTGTAAGTACTCCATTTTCTAAAGCTTATCACATAGTACTAGCATTTTCTTCCGGTGCAAAAGAAAAGGGCTGTTGTTTGTCTAAAATGAACTGAAAACACTTAGATACTTATTAATGTTTCCTAACACGAATACTTCCTGTAAAGTTGATTTTATAAAGATGTGTGATCTTTGTTTCTGAGACTGAAAGTGCTTCTATCTCAAAAAAAGAAGAAGCAAAAAATTAAAAGTGCTCATTCTAGTGGCAAGCACAGCTCCTGTCACTTGTGACCATTGCTGCTGGGAGCTTGATGGCATCTTGCCACACGCCCTTCCCTTTTAATGCAGCTCCTTAGAGATCTACACCACCTTGTATACTATTCAGAGAAATGTATAACACTTATGTACCCAAATTGTATTTGTTTTCTGTGTACCCAAATATGTACCACCTTGTATACACCACCTTGTATAGAGGTACCCAAATTGTATAGAGGTACCCAAATATGTACCCAAATTTTTTGATGGTTTTTGTTTTCTGTGTTACTGACCAAAATGCATTTTCTGAATTTTTGCTGTCAAAAACTGTATGTGCAATCTCCAGAACAATTATGCTTATGCTGAGAACTTCATGTATGTGTAAACTGCCATAGGTACCATCAAAGAAGAAAAAAATCCTTAATATACATACTAATGGCGCATCACACCGCAGTGCGCCATTAGTATGCCAAAGGATACTAATGGCGCATCACCACGCAGTGCGCCATTAGTATGCCAAAGGATACTAATGGCGCATCACCACGCGGTGCGCCATTAGTATGGCTAGGCACATGGGTAAATATGGCCCCCTAGGAGGCTTACTAATGGCGCACCGTGGCCTATACTAATGGCGCACTGCCTGGTGCGCCATTAGTATACCAGATACTAATGGCGCACTAGTGGTGCGCCATTAGTAAAAAATACTAGTGGCGTGGTGCTAGTGGCGCACCAGTAGTGCGCCATTAGTAGGCAAATATGGTGCGCCACTAGTAAGCCTTTTTCTAGTAGTGAGAGGAGGGAGAGAGGAAGGAAAGGGGGGGCGCCACCCCCCTCTCCTTGTCCTATTCGGACTAGGGGGAGGGGCGCGCGGCCCTGCCCTGGATGCCTCTCCTCTCTTCCACTAAGGCCCACTATGGCCCATCAAGCCCCGGGGGGGGGGGGGGGGTTCCGGTAACCTCCCGGTACTCCGGTAAAATTCCGATTTCACCCGGAACACTTCCGATATCCAAATATAGGCTTCCAATATATCAATCTTCATGTCTCGACCATCTCGAGACTCCTCGTCATGTCCGTGATCACATCCGGGACTCCGAACAACCTTCGGTACATCAAAACATATAAACTCATAATATAACCGTCATCGAAACTTTAAGCATGCGGACTCTACGGGTTCGAGAACTATGTTGACATGACCGAGACACGTCTCCGGTCAATAACCAATAGCGGAACCTGGATGCTCATATTGGCTCCCACATATTCTACGAAGATCTTTATCGGTCAGACCGCATAACAACATACGTTGTTCCCTTTGTCATCGGTATGTTACTTGCCCGAGATTCGATCGTCGGTATCTCAATACCTAGTTCAATCTCGTTACCGGCAAGTCTCTTTACTCGTTCCGTAATACATCATCCCGCAACAAACTCATTAGTTGCAATGCTTGCAAGGCTTAAGTGATGTGCATTACCGAGAGGGCCCAGAGATACCTCTCCGACAATCGGAGTGACAAATCCTTATCTCGAAATACGCCAACCCAACAAGTACCTTCGGAGACACCTGTAGAGCACCTTTATAATCACCCAGTTACGTTGTGACGTTTGGTCGCACACAAAGCGTTCCTCCGGTAAACGGGAGTTGCATAATCTCATAGTCATAGGAACATGTATAAGTCATGAAGAAAGCAATAGCAACATACTAAACGATCGAGTGCTAAGCTAACGGAATGGGTGAAGTCAATCACATCATTCTCCTAATGATGTGACCCCGTTAATCAAATGACAACTCATGTCAATGACTAGGAAACATAACCATCTTTGATCAACGAGCTAGTCAAGTAGAGGCATACTAGTGACACTCTGTTTGTCTATGTATTTACACAAGTATTATGTTTCCGGTTAATACAATTCTAGCATGAATAATAAAATTTATCATGATATAAGGAAATAAATAATAACTTTATTATTGCCTCTAGGGCATATTTCCTTCAAAAGTCGGCCCAACGCGCCGACCCAAATGGACGCGCGTCTGCTTTCGTCCGCCTGCCGACCCATTCCTGGCCCATTTTTGAGCCGGATTTGCGTCAGCGCGGACACGAAACGGACGCATGCGCGCTCGCTCCCTCCCCTCCCCGGGCCCGCTGGTCGGTGGCACATTGGCCTCCCCTCTCCCCCCAGCCAACAGCAACCCTCGCCCGCCTCCTTCGTCGGCAACGTCGTCGCCTCCACATCTGCGCCATTTTTGCCGGCGACTCTGCCAGCTGCCACCGCCTCCACATCCGCCCAGCAACGCCGCCCACTCCCCCCGTCGCCCGCCAACGCCGTTTTTCCGCCGGGGAGAAAACTGCTTCCCACCGCCGCTCCCCCACCGCACAGCCGCCCGCAACCAAGAAGCCGACCGACACGCTCGTCGGACAACGGTCCCCTCGTCGGACGCCGGCAGGGTAGCTAGCTGGTCCGTGCGCGTCGCGACTCCCCTCGCCGGCCGTCTCCTTCTTCGACGCCCACAAGCTGTTCGACAGTTTGCCAAGGTACGAAATGGACTCCGCCGACGAGTTCTTCTTCCACAATTTCCTTTGCGACTCTGACGATTCGTCGTCCGACGACGAGGAGGAGATATTGGCTGCCGTGTTGGTCCATCACCACCTAAACAGCCAGCGGCCATTGTTCCGTGGCTCCATTCCGGGCCACCTTCCGGCATTGAATCGCTACCGAGAGAGTGGGCATTTCCTTCTCTGGAAGGACTACTTTGATACAACAAACCCGTTGTTCAAACATAAAAAGTTCCGCCGCCGTTTCCGTATGAGTAGGCATGTTTTCAACCGTATTAGAGAGGGAGTGGTCGGCTATGATGACTATTTCGAGTGCAAAGAGGATGTCGTCGGCAAGATTGGTTTCTCCTCTTATCAGAAAGGCACTGCCGCCATCCGAATGCTCAAGAGAGGGAGTGCCCGGTGATCTCATTGACGAGTACGTCCGTATGAGCGAGTCTACATGCCTAGAGTCCCTGTACAAATTATGCAAGATTGTTATTGCTGTGTTTGGCCCTGAGTACTTGAGAGAGCCGAGAGCTCAAGATACAGCCCGTTTGTTGGCGATGAATGCCTGAAGGGGCTTCCCAGGGATGCTTGGCAGCATAGACTGCATGCACTGGGAGTGGAAGAACTGTCCTTCTGCTTGGCAAGGGCAGTATAAGGGACATGTCAGGGCTTGCACTATCATACTAGAGGCCGTGGCGTCTCAAGATCTCTGGATCTGGCACTCTTTCTTTGGCTTGGCTGGATCACAGAATGATATCAACGTGCTTCAGCGCTCGCCGGTGTTTGCTAGGCTTGCCGAAGGCAACAGCCCACCGGTGAACTTTACTGTCAACGGACACAACTACGACAAAGGATACTACCTGGGTGACGATATCTATCCTCAGTGGACCACTATTGTCAAGACAATACCCAACCCTGTCGGAGAGAAGAGGAAAAGATTTGCCCAAGAGCAAGAGAGTGCTAGGAAGGATGTCGAACGTGCCTTTGGTGTTTTGCAATCTCGATGGGGCATCGTTCGGTATCCTTCTAATACCTGGAGCACGCAGAAACTGTGGAAGGTGATGGCTACTTGTGTGATCATGCACAATATGATCGTAGAAGACGAGCGCCCGGAACGTCTGTACGATCAAGGCCTTCAGTTTCAGGGTGAGAATGTTGTGCCTGAGCATGGAGTAGCGGCAACGTTTGAACAGTTCACCCAATTTCATGAAGACATGCGTGATTGGGAAACTCACGTGCAGCTGCAAAGGGCGTGTTTGGTTCCAGTTTGGAACAGTAGCTGCATTGCATACACATCTCAACCCAGCCTGGCTCTGGAAAAACAGCCTCATATGCGACATCTGCGAGTTGTTTGGTTGCCTGCATATGGACTTCCTGCATTAGGGGATCAACTTTGGCATGTTGTTTGGTTGCCTGCATTGTCTCGGCGCATGCAACTACACGTTGTTTGGTTGCCCGCATGGGGTATGATTAAGAGTTAGCACTTGCACTTAGCACACAGGGTTAAGAGCTAGCAGAGGAAGGAGGAGAAGAAATGCAGTCTCCTCGGACCATGGCGACTGCGGTGGATAGTGGCCGTGGCACCGTGTCCGACATGACGAGCATGGAGTCGCGGACGAGCGACCCCGCCGGCGGCACGGCGAGCGACACCGTCGGCGAACTAGTTGCGGTGCTCGCGCAAAGACAGTGGACAGAGGAGGAGAATGCAGTGCTCGCGCCATGGTATTGTCAATGCAGTGGACGAGAGAGTAGGCCGAGATGAGCGACGCCGGAAACGACTCTAGTGTAGTAGCACGCGGGCAAGGAGATCAAGGGGAAGGGCTTCGGTGTCGAGAGGGACGAATAGGAGGGCTCAGAGCAGAGGACAGAGGAGCTCGACATGGCGGCGTTAGTGCAGTAGACTGCTGTTGAAAGAGAGATGAAGCTACGATCGTCGAAACCAAAAACTTGCAACACAAATGTTGTGAGGGACTGCGAGATTAGGCTGCTGGTCAAAGGAAATTTCAAATGATCGATCATGCGTGACGAATCTGACAAAATTCGTCCAGAATAGCTCCAAAAGCGAACACGAGATTAAGAACTTATGGCCGACGAAACTATGAACCGATCGCCTGAATGGAACCGTAGCATCGAGGTGCATCTTTTTCGTGTAGAGCTTACCTCAAATCGAAGCACCGTTGTGTAGATCAGAGGGAGGAGATTAGATAGGAGCTTACTCGAGGTTGAAAAAGAACTCGCGTAATCACCTCGCATCCCTCCCGTCTCCACTCGTGCAAGGGCCCACCGGCTAGCGCTCGCCTTGGCCTGGCTCGCGAGAATCTGCCGATTCCTGGGTTTCCAGTGAGCCAGGCCCAGAGGTGCTTTAAGTTTCGTGCTATGCAGGCCCAACAGGAAAACCAAGCAACCAAACAGCCCGTTCCCTTCTCGCGCGGGCCTGGTTGGGCCTCATGCGAGCAACCAAACACGCCCAAAATGATTCGGTTGAGTATATGTGGGCTCATGTTAGCAACCAATAGATGTATCTTCTTTTATTCGTTTGCAAAACTATGTGAAACATTTTTATTTGTATCCGACTTGTAAAACTATGCTATTTTATTCGGTAAACTATGTTATTTGACAATATGTTTGAATGCAAATCCGTGTAATATTGGGTGGCCAGCCGGCCACGCCGGCATATATGGGTCAGCGCGTTGGGCGTGCTGCCGACCCAAATCTAAAAAAAGACGGACGCCGGGCGGGCGTCCGATCCAAACGAACAAAAAGCGGACGAAATCGCCGTCCGTTTAGCTCGCCTCATTTGAGTTGCTCTAATGGTGGGGTAAATTAAATCTTCACCGTTCGCACGGAGGCGACACATCACGGTGGCATCATCGGCGTTGTAGGATAATGCATTCCAGGACGCACGTGCTGCCGCATGTATTTGCACGCGTCAGCGGCACCTCCTGTCCACGTGTTAAATATGCATGATGTAACGGATATAACTCAACGGATTTACTACAACTTAGTCACCACGTGTTAAATATCCATGACAGTTGGTTCCCAACCAAACACACCCCTAATGACCGGTCTTCTCAGCCGATTCGAGCTCTGTCTGGACTTCGTCTTTCTCTGGCTCCGGCAGAGTTGATGACTTTTTGACGTGGTGGAGCACGAGGCGAGCGACCGGTGACTAGGCATACAAGTCGCTCGCTCTCACCATTAAAAGAACTCGTATGCTAGCTACAGCCCTTCCTGGATGCAATAGTTTATCCTCTTCCTCCTCATATTCACGCTCAGAAACCTACAAAAATACAAAATATAATGACTTACTTTGCTTCGTTGAACTAAAACCACGACAAGAATTATGAAACCGAGAAAGTACTTTGGTTCATTGTCCCAATGGTTTAGAGCATCTCCAACCGTTCGGCCCCCCAGGGCGCTGAAAAAGAGCCGCATGGGGGCGAACCGGCGCTAGCTTGGCGCGTGGGGGCAACTCCGTTCTCAGTCGTCGTCCCCCAGGTCGCCGCCGATATTGCGCGTGCTCGGCGATATTTCATACAAATTTGTGCAAACTCGGCGATCGGGCACGAACTCGGCGAAATTTCATTGAAATTTGTAAAAAAAAAGATAAAACATGCAAACTACGCCCACTACTATGCCAAACTACGCCTAGCCACTGCGTCGCGTCCACCGCCCGCCATCTACATGCCGAGAAGCCTGTAGAAACGGCTGTAGTCGCCGTCGTCGCGCGCCCCGCCGTCCCTGCCGCACCCACCACTCGCGCCGCCCGTCGGCGTTGAGGCGGCCGCGGGGGATAATGCCGTTGGCGGAGGCGCTCGAAGTACATCGTCCACAGCGTTTCACTGTCGGCGGCGTACCTCGGCTCGTTCCGCTGCTCCTCCGTCAGGGACGAGCGGATACGGGCGATATCGGCCCGCCGCGCCGCCCCTTCGGGCACCGGTGGCACCGGGACGCCGCCGGCGCTCAGCCTCCACGCCCCCGGCACACGCATGTCCGGGGGCGCCGGATACTCGGCCTCGTAGAGGAGGCGCGCCTCCGGCTCTTGGAGATGGCGGCGGCCGAAGCCGTTCGCCGCCGCGCCGTCGCCTGGAAACCTCTCGGCCATTTGCTCGTCGGCGGGAAGGGGGAGAGTGTTGCTTTGTGCGGCAGTTGCAAGGGGGGATGTGAGAGCTGTGTGGTGTTCACCAGCAGGGAGGTCACCTTTTATAGCCGCAGCGGGGCGGCGAGAGGCTGCATGTCGGGCGACGCGTGGCGGGAGCGGCAGGATGAAAGTGCGTTAAGTCGACTAGAGGGGGGGTGAATATGCGATTTTTATAAATTCTTCACTGAGAAATTTTAGGGTGAGGAAATTTCTAAGCGAAGAACTACTTGCAGCGGAATAAGTACTCAGATGCAGACATAACATGACATAGGCATAGCCATCATGATGAAATGGATAAACAAACACAGAGTACAGAAAACGAAAGCACGGGATAAACAGGATGAAGACAAATAGACTGAAGAAAATTGAACTGGGGAAATTTAGAAAGTCTTCAGTCAAAGCCTTCAAACAGATATGAACAAGCACACAACACAATAATGAGGAAATAGAAGGGTTGAGGAAATAGAACCAGTAGTCTTGGTGAAGACAGTGATTTGGTAGACTAGTTCCAACTGATGTGACAATTGTACGTCTGGTTCGAGCGGCTATGTATTTAAACCTGAGGACACACAGTCCCGGACACACAGTCCTCACCGTATTCTTCCATAGCTAAGATCACACAGACCTCGCCCAATCACTCGTGGTAAGTCTTCAGGTGACTTCCAAACCTTCACAAACTCGGTCACTCGGCGATCCACAATTTCTTCTTGGATGCTCTAGACCATGACGCCTAACCATCTGAAAGATGCACAGTCTTTAAAGGTAACAAGCGTGGAATCTACACAGAAACAATTTCTTCTGTGATGCTCAATCACTTTGGGTTTGTAGGTGATTCGGTTTGGGTTTTCCTCACTTGATGATTTTTTCTCAAAGTCCTCGGGGGATGGGATGCTCTCAATGACAAGTGTCAGTTTCTCTCGGAGCAGCCAACCAGCTAGTGGTTGTATGGGGCGGCTATTTATAGCCTAGGGAGCAGTCCGACATGATAAGACATAAATGCCCTTCAATGATATGACCGTTAGGTGGGTAGATATTTTGGGACAGCTGGCGCATAGCACAGCAACGGTCGGATATTTGATCTATCAAATTCCTCATGGCTATCATGTTCCTCACTTGTAGGCAATCCGTACTGGCGAATTCCTAACTCCTCAGTCAGAACAAATTCCTCAGAGAACAGAAGAACTTCGTCTCTGTCACTGAAGAATTTGACTGAACTGTATGAGTTTTCCAATGGCTTCACTCGAAAGGATTGGTAGGTGTAGGATTTTGAGATGAACATCACTTGGAAACTTTTCCTTAGTTTTTCCTCGATCCCCTTTAACAGTACGGTGTTTCCTATTACTCAAGAAAGAGAAAATGAAACTACGAAAACAAAAGTCTTCGCGCTTCAAGTTCCTCGCATGAATATCAAGTCTTCACGGACACACCAATTTCTTCACTTTCAAAGTCTTTAGAAAGTCTTCAGAAATCCAAAGTCTTCGGTTGAAGACACTCATTTTTAGGGGTCGACTTTCTCTGTAAATATCAAACTCCTCATAGACTTATAGACCTGTGTATACTCACAAACGCATCAGTCCCTTAACCTATAAGTCTTCAATACACCAAAATCACTAAGGGGCACTAGAGGCACTTACACGGGACGCGTGTCGGTGGCTGATACGTCTCCAACGTATCTATAATTTTTGATTGTTCCATGCTATTATATTATTTGTTTTGGATGTTCAATGGGCTTTATTATACACTTTTATATTATTTTTGGGACTAACCTACTAACCCAAGGCCCAGTGCAAATTGCTGTTTTTGCCTATTTCAGTGTTTCACGGAAAAGGAATATCAAACGGAGTCCAAACGGAATGAAACCTTCGGGAGCGTGATTTTTGGAACAAACGTGATTCAGAGGACTTGGAGTGGACGTCAAGAAACGAACGAGGAGGCCATGAGGCAGGGAGGCGCGCCTGCCCCCCTGGGCGCGCCCCCACCCTCGTGGGCCCCTCGTAGCTCCACCGACCTACTTCTTCCTCCTATATATATCCACGTACCCCGAAAACATCCAGGAGCACCATGAAACCCTATTTCCACCGCCGCAACCTTATGTACTCGTGATATCCCATCTTGGGGCCTCTTCCGGCACTCCGCCAGAGGGGGAATCGATCACGGAGGGCTTCTACATCAACACCATAGCCTCTTTGATGATGTGTGAGTAGTTTACCTCAGACCTTCGGGTCCATAGTTATTAGCTAGATGGCTTCTTCTCTCTCTTTGGATCTCAATACAAAGTTCTCCTCGATCTTCTTGGAGATCTATTCGATGTAACTCTTTTTTGCGGTGTGTTTGTCAAGATCTGATGAATTGTGGGTTTATGATCAAGATTATCTATGAACAATATTTGAATCTCCTCTGAATTCTTTTATGTACGATTGGTTATCTTTGCAAGTCTCTTCGAATTATCAGTTTGGTTTGGCCTACTAGATTGATCTTTCTTGCAATGGGAGAAGTGCTTAGCTTTGGGTTCAATCATGCGGTGCTCGATCCCAGTGATAGAAGGGGAAACGACACGTATTGTATTGTTGCCATCGAGAATAAAAAGATGGGGTTTATATCATATTGCCTGAGTTTATCCCTCTACATCATGTCATCTTGCCTAATGCGTTACTCTGTTCTTATGAACTTAATACTCTAGATGCATGCTGGATAGCGGTCGATGTGTGGAGTAATAGTAGTAGATGCAGGCAGGAGTCGGTCTACTTGTCACGGACGTGATGCCTATATACATGATCATGCCAAGATATTCTCATAACTATGCACTTTTCTATCAATTGCTCCGCAGTAATTTGTTCACCCACCATAATACTTATGCTATCTTGAGAGAAGTCACTAGTGAAATCTATGTCCCCCGGGTCTATTTTCCATCATATTAATCTCCTGTCAACTAGCTATTTCTTTCGCCGTTTATTTTGCAATCTTTACTTTCAATCTTTATCATAAAAATACCAAAAATATTATCTTATCATCTCTATCAGATCTCACTTTTGCAAGTGGACGTGAAGGGATTAACAACCCCTTTATCGCGTTGGTTGCAAGGTTCTTATTTGTTTGTGTAGGTACGAGGGACTTGCGTGTGGCCTCCTAATGAATTGATACAATGGTTCTCAAAAACTGAGGGAAATACTTATGCTACTTTGCTGCATCACTCTTTCCTCTTCAAGGAAAAACCAACGCATGCCCAAGAGGTAGCAGTGGCACCTTCACTGCGCCGCCTGTGAGGCATCAATGGAGGCTGACCGGCGCGGCAGCCTTGGCATTGATTCCCGCGGGAACCGAGGCGATGAGGACGACGAAGCAGCGTCTCGCTGACTCGGCGGGCTGATCCTCGTTCGCGCCAAAATCACTTGCCCCGGCACCCCCGGGCGCCCCCCAGCGCGCCGGGTTCGGCATGGGTCTGCCGGTGCCAATTTCGGCCCAAACCAGTGAAAACGGGCTCCTGGGGACGCGACTGGGCTGATTTTTGGGATAAACATATGAAGTGTATATACTGATATTGAGGAATTTGATTGCAAGATATAGAAGAACTCCTCCTGAAGATGTGCAATAATGAGGAATTTTATTTTGAGGCAATGCACATTTGAAGAGTAGAATCATGTAGATCTCCCCCTATATCTTGTAATTCATACACGCATTTAACATATGATATGAAGAATTTGAAATGCATGATGAAATATGGTGACTGATGTAATTCAGCATGCGTGCATTAACATATATGAGGAAATAGCATGCAGAAGAACATAGCAAAAGTATCAGACCACCATCGGGTTTAAGTTTACAACTCGATCCAGTAAAACTTCAAAAGAACGAGAGTTGTAACTTAGCAAAAAAACGCCCATATATAGAGACCCGCTTGAAGACTAACTCAAATTTCTCCCCCTTTGTCATCGAATGACCAAAAGGGGCGAAAAATGAGGACTAACGCCCCTGAAGAATATCATCACGAAGTCGATGGAGGAGCGCCAGCGTTGTTGGGGTCGGTTGTTGAAGTAGGGCCTGCCGCAGTGCCGTCCAAATCTTCATTTTCATCAGTCTCGCGCGATGAAGAATAGGACCTGGCCACCAAGGAAGGAACTTTGACCTTCTTGAATTTTTCGATGGTGGCTGAGACCAGTAAGTCCTGCTTGAAGCGCATCTGCTTGAGATCTTCTTCGCTGTAGAGATGAGACAGAACAGCCCAGGTGCAATCAAATACTTCATGGATGTAGTAATGGTTCTTCTTCACTGAATTGTGTGTAGCAGTCATGTTGTGAAGAATTGAACCAAACTGAGGCTTGACCCATTTGTGGTTGCGATCGACCTCTGATGAAGACTGGGGAGAAGCTCACGATCAGTCATCACCCTTGGAGCTGTGCCTTGAGGATCTTGCTTTGAGGCATTAGCGGCAGAGTCGTGAGTGGCAGAGTCATCATTGGCGGAGTAGGATGCAGCTTTGCGAAACTGTCCATCCAATGGACAAATGCCTTCATCAATAACAGCAGTAGCCTTGCCCTTTTCATCAGTTGAGGAAAATGTCCGCTTGAGGACTTTAATGGGGGGGCAAGTAGCTGCCATGGTTGAGTGTGTCAGCCTTGTAATTGATTGAAGACCTTGATCTGAGGAATCTGATAATCCAAGGAGCGTAAGGCTTCAATTCAAAAGGTGACAATGCAATATTTGTCAGAGTCCTCATGAAGAAATCATGGTAGTTGACAGGAACTCCATGGATGATGTTGAAAAGCAGATTCTTCATGATGCCAACGACCTCTTCTTCATTAGAGTCGTGGCCTTTGATTGGACTCAATGTCTTGGTCAGAATGCGATAGAAAGTTCGAGGCACATACAACAATTCCTTCACGAGGAATTTGGTTCTTGGGGCTTGACCGGGCTTTAGCGGCTTCATCAAGACTTGCATGTAGTGATCAGAGAGCTCAGGTTCATGGTATATGAGACGCGCACCTTCGAGGGGAGGACTGACAGGCAGGGCATGAAGCAATTCAGAGGCCGGTGCTTCGGAGTGAGTGTTTTCTGTCATCCAGTCCGACACCCACACATCTTCAGCATTTCCTATGATGTGCAGCGTCGCGTAGAACTTAAGAATTAGCTCTTCATTCCAATCAAATATGTCAGTGCAGAAGTTTAGCAGTCCAGCGTCATGAAGAACACTAAGGACTGGGGTGAAGCAAGGCAGTGATTCCATGTCCACATGAGGAATATGCTCATGGTCAAAGATCTTGTCCTTATCAAAAAGCAGTGAAGAGTAGAAGTTTGCTTGGCTGGCTGTCCAGAAACGCTTCCTTCGAAGACGAGCAGAGTCATAAGCGTTGTAATCTGTGAAGAATACATGCTCATGGAAGAAGTCATCAGCCTTGAATTTTTGCGTCTTGGAGAAGGGATTCTTCGGCTTGGGCTGAGGAGCATCAGTCAATGCCCTTACAGCTTCAGGAATCACAATCTCAGGAACCAAAGGCTGAGGAATTTAAGTTTCCGCTTCAGTAGCAGCCTGGGTCTTCAACTCTTCATCAACATTAACATCAGCACTAGTGGCTGGAATTTCTTCAGGAATGGAAGAAGTGACTTGAGGTTCGTCAGAGCCCATTTGAACTTCTTCAGTCTGAACTAGGGACTGAGGAATCTGTTGCAATGGTGTGAACATGGGAGAGTTGGGGTGATGACTTTCCCAAAAGTCATCATTCATCACTGGAGTGGTGCTCCCAATGTCCACGTCTTCATCTTCTTCATTCAATTCTTCAACGCCTGCCTCTTTAGCTGTGAACTGAGGCATAGGCGATGAGACAACTGGGGTTGAAGGGATATTATCCACTTCAATTTCTTCATCCAATTGCTCTGAAGAAGTAGCAGAAGGAACATCTTTATCAGATCCGCTTGGGATCACATAATCTTCACCAAAAGGAATGATTTTATTTGATGGCATGCTTGAGACGGGAACAACATCAATGGGATTCTCAAAAGAGCTTGTCAATATCTTCATATTCTTCGGTGCTGAAGTTTGTGATGAAGCAGATGCTTTCCTCTTCTTCACTGCTGCTCGCTCCGCAGCCTTGGTTTTCTTCGCATCTGATGCAGAAGGAAGAATGGGACTTGGCGTAGGTGCCGGAGGAGCAGAGGAAATTGGTTCATTTTCCTCAGGCACAACTGGTGCAATTGGCCTGACAGGTGCAGTTTCTTCAGGCACAGCGACAGATGCTTTAGCTGGCCTGGCTTGTTCTTCAGGCGCAACACTAGTGGTTGCCCTGGCAATGTCATCAGCGGCTGGAATAGTTTCATCAGCCTTGGTACTTGCAGTTTCATCAGTAGCCTGATTTCATCAGCGGTGCTGGCATGTTCTTCAGTGGGCTGAGCAGATGCTTCACCCTGAGGTGAATCGTGTTGCGATGATGCAGCATCATTTGAAGTGAATTTCTCAGCCAACTTCACAAATCTGACTTTGGCTCCAAGCCAATCGGCGCGGTAGATGTTGAATTCATCACTGAGTCCTGTGATCTCAGTCTGTATAGCAACAAGTTCATCAGTTGTCATGTTGACAACATTCTTCTTCAGAAAGCGCTCTTTATTGTATTGAGCTTTCTTCAGCTGCCTGGCCTTCTCAAACTTCCATTTTTCTTCGCCAATGAAGGCGGTCAGCATGTGACTTTGGCCAGGAGTAAGCTTGAAGTCAGGCACAGGTGTGTTGGGGTTCTTGTGCCAGAGATCAATGAACTCAAGGATCAGCTTGGGATCCAGCAGGAGAGGAACTTCACTTCCTTTGGCTCTAGCGGCCCTTTGCCGTCTGTCTCTTATGATTTCGACGAGTTCCTCATCATCAGCTTCGTCTTCACTGGACGGTACTTAAAAGGCAACCTGCTTCTTGTGAGGACTTGGTCTAGAGCCTCGTCCAGTAGTTGCCTTAGTCTTCAGCAGAGTGGGGCCAGTTGAGGATTGTGAAGGAGTTGAAGAACTTGCAGAGGCTCCTGAGGCAATAGATTTTCCTGTGGTCCTTTGACACGAGGCGAGATGCACAGGTACTGAGGACTTTGGAGGAGGAGCTGAGGACTTTGGAGGAGCTGGAGCAGCATGAGGAATTTGCTGTGAGGGCTTTGTAGAACTGGGCCGTGAGGGCATTGCTGGGGTGCTTGGCCGTGAGTGCATTGAAGCAGAGGCACTGGGCTTGTGTGCGGGCTTCTTGGGCATGTCCTTCTTAGGCTTGCTAGCAGAGGCCTCAGCACTGGCAGCAGCAGAGTCTTCATTGAATTTCTCCACTGCCTCTTTTGCCACTTTGGCCAGTTTTGCTTGACGTTTGGCCCATTCAGTGGGAAATTCCTCACCGCGCCTGATGCTAGTGGGATCAGGTTCTTACCCAGGTGCCAATGGAGGTCTTGGGCATGGAGGGTGTACAGCGAATTTCTTCATGTACTTGGGAGTGACATAACGATATTCCCTCCATTCTCTGGACCATCTCCTCTCAATCTTCTGAATGCGTACTTTGCGCTCATTCTTTGTTTCATCAGGGGGTGTACAGTACCCTGCATAGATGTCATCAGGAATTTCAAAAGCAGTGTTGACTTCCAATTTCTTCCCTCCTTTCTGAGGTTTCTTGCCGTCAGCCATTTTCTTCAGTTGAGGATTATGAACGATTGAATTCTCTGAAGAGGTATGCAACTTTTCTTCGAGGAACACTGCACATGAGTTAAATTGATGAGAACCTAGTGATTCAGCAGCGGACATGTGTACCTGTGAACAGAGTATAGGTGCGAAGAATTTGGAGAGGTCATATGCGTTCTCAGAAGTTTTTTTTGCAAAAAGAACACGTTTGAGGAATTTGACCAGATGTGTCTTGAGGAATTTCACTAAGCGTTCTTTGACTTAGGTTCCAGAGTTGTATTGATCGAAAATCCACACAATTGAGGAATCTTGAAGAAAAATGTTGCTTAGGGAAACAGATCAAGAACAGATGTTTGTGTGAGGTGTTTAGAGTGTGAAGATTGAAGAATAAACACCTTTTGAAGATTTTGAAGAAATCATAAGTATCAACGAGGGCAGTAAAAATGACTTTTAATTACCCTTGACGAAGAACATGATGAACTGAGAGGTGTAGATTTAGAAGTTCGTCAATCCAGATCTTCCACGCCCTAACTTGGCAGAGGAAAACAGCTACGGCGGCGGCGGACTGAAGATTTCCGCAGCCGGCGCGAGTACGACGGTGACGAGGTCGAGGCAGCGAAGCTCTTCCTCACCGGCGACGATGGAAGTAGCGGGGGCGCTAGGTTGTGAGAGCTCGAGCGAGGGAGTGAGGTCGAGCGGAGTAAAAACAGTCTGAGGAGGGTGAGGGGTATATATAGTCGAGGTGAAAAACCGTTCGGCCAAAGAAAATGGACGAACGTGCCCCTGACCTTTCTCATTCGTGCGACAAGTGTTACCCACGTATAGAGAGGTGGAGATCGTGTGAGATCGTGGGTGAATAAGATAATCATATCATGGAATGTGGAACGGTTTGAGCGGCAAAAGCCAAAAATTCATATATGAAAATTTTAATGTTTCGTTCGCAATTTCTTCAGCTGACAAGGACACAGTGAAGATTTTGAATGGGTTTCAAATAGAACGCACATGAAGAATTTTGAACAGGTTGGATTGAGTTTAGCATAGAGGGGGAAGGGTCCGATCACATTCACTTAGCAGAAAAGGCAACTTGAAGAAATAGCAATAAGTGAATGCTGTAGAGGACATAAACTCATATATATATATATAGCCAATGAAGAAAAACGACGAAAATAGTGAGGATAATTCAAAGTTGAAGAAATTGAACAACCGAGAAATTTCAAAATGAAGAAAAACTCAAATTGAAGATTTTCAACTTTTGGTTGGTGGCGTGACCCACCGTGTAAGAATGCTGATTTCAGACGCCGCGTACAATTGTCATAGGGCTCTGAGAATCAAATTCTTCGTTAATTTCTTCACACTTAGAGGGTTAGTCTTCATTGATTGAAGAAAAACGTTACTTCGTGTGTTGCACATCTAAGTCATCAGTTTTGCATAAGTGTTAGGATGTGTGTCCTTTTCAAAGGACATTCGAAGATTCTAAGATATTTAGCTCACACCGCAACTTGCTAAATCTCTTCTCATCGAAGGGCTTTGTGAAGATATCGGCTAGCTGTTCTTCAGTCTTCACGTGCTCGATAGAGATGTCGCCCTTCAACACATGATCACGAAGAAAATGATGACGAATCTGAATGTGCTTTGTCTTCGAGTGCTGAACTGGGTTATGAGCAATCTTGATGGCACTCTCATTGTCACAGAAGAGTGGCACATTCTTCATGTTGATGCCGTAGTCCTTGAGGGTTTGCTTCATCCATAGCAACTGAGCACAACACGAACCAGGAGCAATGTATTCAACTTCAGCAGTAGAAAGTGATACGTAGTTCTGTTTGTTCGAGGACCAACAGACCAAGGATCGTCCGAGGAAATGGCATGTGCCAGATGTTGACTTGCGGTCCACACGACCACCAGCATAGTCAGAGTCTGAATATCCAATGAGATCAAAAGTCGAGCCCTTGGGATACCATAACCCATTTGTTGGAGTGTGATCTAGATATCGAAGAATATGCTTCACAGCCTTATAGTGTGATTCCTTCGGCGTAGCTTGAAAGCGGGTAGACATGCAAACGCTAAGCATAATATCTGGCCTAGATGCACATAAATACAGTAAAGAGCCAATCATGGAGCGGTATACCTTTTGATCAAAGTCAATACCATATTCATCAGTGCAAAGATGGCCATTTGTGGGCATAGGGATTTTGACGCCTTTGCAATCTTGCATGCCGAATTTCCTCAATACATCCTTGAGGTATTTCTCCTGAGATATGAATATGCCGTTGCGCTGTTGACGAATTTGAAGACCTAAGAAGAATTTCAATTCTCCTATCATAGACATTTGATATTCTTCACTCATCATATAGGCAAATTCATCACACGCCCGAGGGGCCTGCTTGAGGCCATAGAGGGCCTTATTGAGTCTGTAGACTTGGTCAGGATGCTTTGGATCTTCAAAACCTGGGGGGTTGAGCAACATATACTTCTTCCTCAAGCTTACCATTGAGGAATGCACTTTTCACATCCATTTGATATAAGATTATATTATGATGGTTAGCATAAGCAAGTAATATGCGAATAGCCTCAAGTCTAGCAACAGGTGCAAAAGTTTCATCGAAATCAATTCCTTCAACCTGTGTGTAGCCCTGAGCTACAAGCCGTGCCTTATTCCTCACCACAAGGCCATTTTCATCTTGCTTGTTGCGGTAGATCCACTTTGTGCCAATGATATTGTGCTTGCGAGGGTCTGGTCGCTTGACAAGTTCCCAGACGTTGTTGAGCTCGAACTGATGTAATTCCTCTTGGATAGCTTGAATCCACTCAGGCTCCAGAAATTCTTCATCTACCTTAGTGGGCTCTATGATAGAGACGAAAGCAAAGTGCCCACAAAAGTTAGACAAATGTGAAGCTTTTGAGCATGTGAGAGGACCTGGTGCATTGATGTCGCTGATGATTTTCTCAATCTGCACTTCATTTGCAACGCGAGGATGTGCGGGTTGGCGACGAGAAATTGGATCAGCATTTTCTTTAGAGCCATTTTCCTCAGGTGCACCAGCATAATGTTCTTCACGACTTGGAATGACTTCTTCAGTAGATTCTTCGGTAGGAATGACATCCTCAGTAGCCTTGAACTTGATGGTTTCCTCAGGTGATTTTTCATCTAGCACAGGAGGTAGGTGCTCTCTTTGCGAGCCATTAGTTTCATCGAACCGCACATCTACAGTTTCAACAACCTTGTGGTGAACGTTGTTGAAGACTCTGTAGGTGTGCGAGTCCTTTCTGTAACCAAGCATAAAACCCTCATGTGCTTTCGGTGCAAATTTAGAACTGTGATGAGGATCTCTAATCCAACATTTAGCATCGAAGACTTTGAAATAACTCACATTGGGTTTCTTGTCAGTGAGGAGTTCATAGGTAGTCTTCTTGAAGAATTTGTGAAGATATACCTTGTTGATGATGTGGCACGCAGTATCAATTGCCTCAATCCAGAAATGACGAGGCATCTTGTATTCATCAAGCATACTGCGAGCCATCTCAACAAGAGTCCTGTTCTTGCGCTCCACGATGCCATTCTGCTGAGAAGTATAAGGAGCAGATAACTCATGAGTAATACCAAGTTCATCAAGATAGTCATCAAGACCAATATTCTTGAACTCATTTCCATTGTCACTTCGGATGTGTTTGATCTTCACACCAAAGTTGGTTGAAGCCCTCGAGGAAAATCGTTTGAAGACTTCCTGCACTTCACGTTTGTAAGTGACGATATGCACCCATGTGTAACGAGAGTAATCATCAACAATAACAAAGCCATATAGAGATGCTTCATTGGTAAATGCAGAATAATGGTTAGGACCAAAGAGATCCATGTGAAGCAATTCAAATGGACGAGTGGTAGTCATGATAGTCTTCACGGGATGCTTGGCCTTAGTCATCTTTCCAGCTTCACAAGCTCCGCACAGGTGATCCTTGAGGAATTTGACATTCTCAATGCCAATGACATGCTTCTTTTTCGCGAGCGTGTGCAAGTTCCTCATCCCAGCATGACCGAGTCGTCGATGCCATAGCGAGCCTTGTGAAACTTTTGCAAGTAGACATATAGCTGGTTGTGGTCCTGTAGAGAAATCAACAATATACAAATCTCCTCTCCTAAAGCCTTCGAAGACTTTGGAATGGTCAGCTTCCATGATCACAACACAACAATACTTGCCAAAGATAACAACCATATCAAGATCACAAAGCATTGAGACTGGCATGAGGTTGAATCCTAAGGACTCGACAAGCATGACTTTGTCCATGTGTCGACCCAATACCTTGCTTTTTCCTTTGCCAGCGTAGGTGATATGCTTCAGATGTGATGGAGATAAGGGAGCGTCCATCAATAGATTCTTGTCACCAGTCATGTGATTTGTTCATCCACTATCAAGGACCCACTCAGTGGCTTTGGGTTGATCATCCTGCAGATGAATTAGTGCAGCTTACGAACTCATATACTTCATCAGTGAAGAATATGACATCAAATTCATCAGATCAATTTCATCAAGGAAATAGAATAGATATAGCAGTATGAGGACGTGAGAAATGAAAATTCATTTCTTCATGATTAGCTTGCATCCTTTCAAGCAAATTCAGGTCTCTAGTAAAATTTTCAGACGTTTAAGTTCGTCTGGAGACTTGTCCCTGCATAAGAGATTAGTTCTTTTTCTTCACCACCCACATATGGAGGGGCGCAAAGTGTTCATCATTCTGCGAGCTCCATAAGAGGAAGGTGGCATAGAAGCCAGTCCACTTCGTTTCACATAAGAGGAGTTAGGGTAAGCATATGAATAAGCAGAGAAATTCTTCGAGGACTTATGAACATAATGGTTTGAAGAATAATGCACATATTCATAGCCTTGGGTTCTTCCCTGCGAAACAGAGGCGTTAGCACGATGATGTTCATATGGGGACTTGGATCCTTTTGAGGAATTTGATCCATGTGAGGAATTTGGTCCGTATGAGGACTTGGATCCATATGAAGAATTTGGTACATATGAAGAATTTGATCTTGGGTTCCTCTTCTTCACAGGTGGTGTCATGATGACATTCACCTGAAGACTTTTAAGGCACCTTTTGGGAACCCAGATTTTCTTCATACGGGAACCGTTCCTGAAGTTAGTGCCAACATATCTAGCAAACACTTCACCATTCTGATTTTTGAACAGCTTATAGTTGGAGTAAAATGACTCATCAGAAGAATGACGAGATTCACATGTAAAGCCAGATAGAGTAGATGGATCTACTGGAGGTCCCTTTGCAGCAACCCATGATGTTTTGGGATACTGCTCAGGCTTCCAGTATGTTCCATCAGCATTGAGTTTCCTCTCAAAGGCAATACCCTCTTTCCTAGGGTTCCTGTTGAGGATCTGCTTTTTAAGCACATCACAAAGAGCCTGATGCCCTTTGAGGGTTTTGTACATGCCTGTCATATACAATTCCTTCAGCCCTGCATTGTCAGTGATACTAGCAATATCCTCAGATGAGGAACTAGTGATAGCAGGGACAACTGAAGAATTTGTAGCAATAGAAGCATTTGAACTTTCAGGTGAAAATTAGCAGATTCACGTTCAATGCACTTCAAACATGGAGGAATAAATTCTTCCTGAGCATCGCTGCTTTGTTGAGCAAGTAATGAATCACGCTCCTTCTGAAGTTCTTCATAACTCACCCTTAGCTTCTCAAGATCTTGCTTTCTTTGAAGAAATTCTAAGAAAGCTTCTCATGATCAGATAAGAGAGTGTTATGATGACTCTGAAGATTGTCAAACTTGGACTGAAGTCTCTGAAGATTTTCGGTCAAAGTTTTGGTGCGATCCATTTCTTCACCCAACATATCATCGCTCTCATTAAGCATATTTGAACTTTTTCCAAAGCTCTTTGTTGTTTAGTGGCAAGGGAAGCAAATTTGAGGCATGGTGCATAGGATGATGATTCTGACTCGAAAGTCATAGCCTTGCGCGATACCGTAAAATCCTCAAACCAGGGATCGCGGTCAGTTCTATGACCTTCATAGACCTCAGATAAGCTTCGCATGGCTGAGATGCATAATGTTCCTGAACTGATTTTGAGACAGACAGGAGCAGATGATGTCACTACAAAAAAAGACACATCCGTGACATTTTGGGCCGAATGAAAAAAATTCTGTCATACTTATAACACTTCTATGACGATAATTGTGACAAAACCCGGTATCATCATAGATGTGGTGGGCTCCTACTTCTATGAAAAAAAATCATGAAAGAAAATGGGCTTTTCGTCCTGGGCGGGCCGGAGACGCAGCTGCATGACATTATTTGGGCCGTCCATGACGAAAAAACGTGGTAGAAGCGAGGGCGAGGAAAATATCGGGGTGTTCCCGGTTACGGTGGGTGGTCGGGGCCGAGCGATGCGCATTTCTCTCATACACGCACGCGTGTGGGTGCGAGGCGCTGGGCTCTAACTGAACCCAAGCGAGACGTTGGGCTCTAACTGAACCCGAGCGATTGCACTGCAGGCTATGCGTTACTGAACCCGAGCGATCGATCGATGGCTGTTTACTGAACCCGATCGGGCGATTCCTTCGCTATTGCTGCTAACTGAAGCCGATCGATGTTGCCTCTGGATGAACAGTGAGCGTTGCTGGGGGGGGGGTTGGATGAACAGTTCCCGGTGGGGGTGGATGAACAGGACCCCGTGGTGTTGCCTCTGGATGAACAGGACCCCGATCGATCGAGCCGGTTGGGGCTGGATGAACAGGACCCCGTGGAGGGCTGGATGAATAGGACCACCCCGTGGAGGGCTGGATGAACAGTAGACGGTGGAGGGCTGGATGAACAGTAGCCCGTGGAGGGGTGGTTGAATAGGAGCCTGTGGAGAGGGCTGGTTGAACAGTAGCCGGTGGAGTAGCGCGCAGTGGAGGCTGGATGAACAGGAGCCCGTGGATGAACAGTCGCAGGTGGAGGCTGGAGGAGGTCGACGGTGGATGAACAGTAGCCCGTGGAGGCTGGAGGGGGTCGATGGTGGAGATGAACAGTATCCTGTGGAGTCCCGTTTTGCGGTACGCCACACCCCTCTCGATGAACAGGACCCCCGTTTCGACCGTAGCGCTCCAACACAAGTCTGTTTCCTCCGTTTTGCGGTACGCCAGACCCCTCCCGATGAACAGGATCCCGTTTTGACCGTGGCCGGTCGAACACAAGGCCGTTTTCCTCCGTTCTGCGGTACGCCAGGCCTCGTTTCCATCAGCTGTTCTGTCCAAGCCCTCCCGATGAACACGACGACGCATTCCGTTTCGACCCAGCCGGTTGGCTCCCCATGAACACGACGACGACGATGTTTCTCCGTTCCGACCCATCCATGTACACGAGCCCTGGCCGTACGTATGCGTGAGTAGGCGTTCGAGACCCTGCCCGTATGTACGTACGTGGTTGTATTTTCTTTCTTGCACACTGGCCGCTGTACGTACGTGTACATGCTACGTATGCACCTCTACTACGACACGTGCGCGCCTCTACATGGACCAGTATGTACGTACACGTTCGCGACCAGAATGACAATGCTACGTACGCTTCGACCAGGTGGGTCCCGACTGTCAGGCACTTCCTTGCGTGCGAAGATGTAGCTGGTGGGTCACAGCAGTCAGGGGGCGAATCGTTTTTTTTTTGCCCGGACGCACTTCCTTGCGTGCGAAGATGTAGCTGGTGGGTCCCAGCAGTCAGGAGGGAAACGCTTTTTTCGCGAAATACGGTGGCCCGTTCGGTGGGTCCCGGCTGTCAGGTGGAGGAATAATTATTTTGTGCGTAATAAGGAGGCACTTCCTTGCGGTTGTCGTGGACCCAGCTGTCAGCCTCTTCACGTACAGTACTCTTTTGATGGAAGTCGGTCGTTGACCACATTGACCACGCCGCGCCGAGAGCACCATGGCGGTGGACGACGGCGAGGCCTAGGAAGGGGACGACATGGAGCCGGGGAAGACGCGGCAGTGGATACCCACGCGAAGAGGAGTACGAGGGTTCACTGGTTCGGCTGCGGTGTGAGGCTGCCGTCGCCGCAAAATAACAGGGGGTGTGGGTGAGTGGAGGGATGGCCTGGCCAGCGGTGGGAGTAGTAGGGGCGGTGAAGCCTCCGCAGCAGCACAACCGGCCATGGGAGGCAGGAGCAGGCGGCACGACCGGCGCTGCTTTGGGCGGCTGGAGCAAGAAGACCAGAGGTTGAAGAAGCACGACGGCCGTTGGATGGACATCGTACGGTCACTACGACTAGAATCGTTTATATTGACTAAGTTGACAAAGCCCTTGGTACGCGTCAACTTAGTAGGCCCACGGGTCAGCTTTCGAAACGGTGCGCCCCAGATGTCAGGGGGAGGAATCATTTTTTGGGCGGGTGAAGCTAGAATATCCGAGATTGAAGAAGAAGCACGGCATCCGTTGGATGGACATCCAACGGCCACTGCTGCTAGAACCGTGTGTTGACTATAAGTTGACAAAGCCTTGCATACGCGTCAACTCTCTTTTTTTAGGGGACGCGTCAACTTAGTAAGGCCACAAGTGGGTGGCAGAGAACTTACATCCCATTTGAGATTTGTAAGAATGTGCAGCCAATTTTTGAATTCTAATGGAATTTACTACAGCCCATTTACAGTTTGTTAAAAGTACAGCCCATTTCAACCAACCGTTCAAAACAGAATTCAATAAAATTTCCCACATTTTGATGGGATCCGAAATATTTTTATCCCGAAATTTCTAGTCAGATTAAATACAATTTCAATATAAATATATATTACGTAAAAATCCAACGAAACATTGCGCTCGCAACAATTAATGAAATTAAAATTTTCAATATCCAAAAATAATATTTTATAAAGTAATTACGTGTTTGGTGCATTTTTTATAGTTACTGCCCAGTTTTTATAATTACATCCCATTTATTATTTCTTAAAGCCCATTTTCTTGTTAAGCCTAATGCATCCCTCCTAGGAAAGATTTGCAGCCCAGCGGGGCGGAGAATAACAACTTGACCTTGCCTGGGTATTCCTAAAAAAAGTATAGCTGGGCTAGCCATTTTCAGCTTGAAAAAAATTAATATCTAGGCTGGATATCTGGCCTGGGCTAGACGGGCCACAGCCCGCCCAGTTAATAGCTGCAGCGATGTTTTCGTTATTGTTCAGAGGAGAAAAATTAATATTTGGGCTAAACATCGCTCAAGAAAAACTCTGCAGTGCTCACACCTCAAAAAGACAGATACTGCTCGAGCTGCTTGGTCCCAGCTGTCGGTCACTTCTTGTGCAATTCTCTCGTTTATTGACTACATAGGTTGACAATGGTGTGGGACCGTGATGTCAGGAAACCAGGAGGAAGCAAAAAAATATAGTTTATATACTAATAAGGAGGCACTTGCGTACGTGCGGCTATGACCCTGGTGGGTCCCCACTGTCATCCTCTCCAAGTAAAGTCATCTCCTCATCCTCATGTCCATTGACTATGTTGACAACGCGAGACGGCGGCGCCACAGCGAGCGCAACAACTCGAAGGACGACGGAGAGGGCCTCGTCGGCCCTACGGATGGTCTGATATAGCGCCCGCTTCTCATTCGGGAAGCCAGGATCATAGGGCCACATGTCCGCGACGGCATTGTCGTTCGCTTGTTCACCGGTGCTCGTTGAAGAGACGGAGGTTGCAGCACATGTCCTCCTGCGCTGGTAGCTCTTCCGCCATTAGGGCGTCGAAGTGCGGCCGCACCTGCTCTATGGTGAACACGGCATGAACCAGCTTGGACAGTGGCGCCGGCTCCTGGTCGGAAGCTACGTCCATCGTCTGATTGTCGTCTCTCAGCTCGGCGAGCTAGCTGGCGAGCCAGCATGTCCGGCTGCTGGACCGACCCGCTGCCAAGCACGAGTCTGACTGCCCTAGCCCACCCAGACCGCCTCCCTCACCCGCGCGCGCTTTTGGCCCGAAACAGTCAGCGCCGCCCACCCCGCTTCCCGGTGCAGGCGATTGCTCCGCCTTCAAACGACACAAGTGCCGTCCGTCCGTCCTTCTGCCGCCCACATTAATGGTACGCGGTTGCCGAGGCGGCTACTCCGGCACCACACGTCCGTCCCTCCGCCACCCACCATTGCTATATAAACTGTTGCGCCGGCCATAGCCGTAGTCATCCGCATCCGTTCCCTTTCTCCTGTCCACACCACTACTGCCCACCATGGCTTCCTCGCGCTCCAGCACTCTTCGGGACGGGCGAACGACGAACCACAAGGAGATGGCAGCCATTGCTGCCGACTGGCTGGCAGGCAGGCAGCCGGAGGACGACGACGTCCCAATGGAGAACATGGTAGTCGACGATCCGGCGCCAACCCCCTCCTCCGCGCCATCCTCGCCGGTGCATTGCACCATGACCATCGGCGAGGCCCGTGCCCAATATATGGACACAGTGAGGCAGAAGCGTGAGGAGCAGTTCCGGGAGGCGCAGGCCGACGCCGCCTACAACCACCATCTCCTCCAGGAGCACATGCAGGCGGAGGAGCTGCTCGACTCGTACCGCTCCGCTCGCGAGGTCCACCTCGAGCGCTGGCGGTACCGCATGCGGGTGGCGGAGGCTGCGGCCGCCTACAAAGAGGGCGATGAAGCGAGCGAGGCGCTGTTTGGCGAGACCGAGGACGAGGCAGAGGACAATGCCGGCTCCGACGAGTCCCCGCTCCGCTGGCGTCGATGAGGCCCTGCTCCGTCGAGGCCCCGCGGCGCCAACAACGAGGCAGAGGACACTGCCGGCTCTGCCGAGGCCCCACCCTGCCGGCAACGAGGGGGAGGATTTCTCCTGCTCCGCCGAGGCGCCGCCCGCCGGCAACGAGACAGAGGACATCACTGGCTCCGCCGAGGCCCCGCCCCGCTCCCAACGAGGCCACGCCACACAGAAAACGAGGAAGAGTAGAACACGGTAGGTCGCTGCCGCTCGGGTCCAAGTAAGACCACCGCTGCTACCCTTTGGTTGCTGGCACTGAGCTGTACATCATGGAGCAATTATATGATTACAGGATGATTGAAGAGCGCTCTGTGGTTGTGCAAGCTCATGAGATACAGTCATTTGCTAGAGAACTTGAGCACTTCAGTTGTATGCTACCGAACCAGTTTGTTGCCGGAGGTATCATCACTAAGCTTCCTCCTTCGTGGATCTCCTTGGCACTCTTGATGTGGAAGAAAAGGTGAGAGCAAAGGACACACGTGCCCGAGGAATTGAGGGAGGATCTAGTGCCAATCTGGTACAGAAGAGGAACTTCCAGCCCCACAAGTTCAAGAACAAGGGCAAGTTTGATGGTAAAGCAAAGTTTGATGGGAAGAACAAGGCTGTGCAACACACGAACTTCAAGAAGAAGAATGACAAGAAGAAAGGTGTTTGTCATGTGGGGATCCTGATCATTGGGCTCCTAGTTGCCCTAATCGCTATGACAAGCTAGGCGGGTTGACCACTAACGGCCGGTTAGCTTCTTGGCGGCGACGTGGAGTCGGAGAGCTATGTTGGAGAAGGACGTTGCTTCTACTTAACTGCTGGTGCAGTTGGCTGCCTGACACGTGGGCCCAACAGGCATCTGGGCCACATGTCAGTTACGCAACTGCACCTGCAGTTAAGTCACTGAAGCTTCTGTTCGGCTCAGCCGGACATAGGTGGGTAGCTTCGGTTAATTAATTATACCTCCAGCGCACCCCTTTTTAGTTGAAGAATGTATGAAATGTAATGAAATCCAGCATGTTTATATGAATCCGACCATGTATGAATGAATTTATTTCGATTGGTTCGAATTCTTGTATCACTGGCATTGGATGAACATGCAAAACAATACGTACTAGCATTATTCCCAGGGTGATCACCTCGTTTGCAGCAGTTTCACATGTACTCCCTCCGGTCCTTTCTAGTCTGCATACAAGTTTTGTTTGCAGTCAAAGTATCTCTACTTTGAGCAATCTTATAGAAAAAAGTATGCACTTTCACAATGTGCGAAGTAAAAAGGAACAGAAGGAGTACAAAGAGTTTGAGCAGCTTTTTAGCGTTCCTGTACATTGCAATCAAACACACAAGCCTGGCAATTCATAGAGAACATTCAAAACAATTGATGATTATGCATCTCAGCGATTCACATGTCAGAGCCAATATTTACTTCACAACTAAAGAAAAAATGGATCGACGTTGCTGATAGCAAAGGGCGTCCCATTCGAAAATATCAAACGCGTGTCTTCTTGCTAAAATCAATGAGCAAAATTTGACAAGGTTGTCCCATTCCAAATTATCAAATGCCTACGATTGTGGAATGGGCAGGTTTGCCATCAGTTCGGACATTGACATGGCACCTCATGCTAAATAAACCAGCTGTTCTTCTTGTGCAGTTCCACCAAAATCAACCAAATTCGCGCGGCACCTCCTTTCTTGTGGTGGAAATGAATGATTCGATGTATTCATGAACATTTTGTGCAGTTTCCATTGAAATCAAGCTGAGCACCCCTGTTTGCACAAATACAAAAAAAAGTGATTAGTATAAAGCAAATTGTACTATGAATTGACAATTTAAACAGGCACCTACATGGTCCATGTAGAGCACACTTTTAGAAAAATGGAACTCAACGGAAAGAATACTAGAACAACATTGTACTCGCGCATCACAGCAAGAAAATGGAGATTTGTCAGTCCTTCTAAGCTGAAGTTAGTTTGGTCTTGTGGGAGGTAATGTAATCATCCTTCAACTGCTCCTTCTGATGAGAAGATAGACATGGCTTCTTCACCCTGGCATAATCGGAACTAGTCACTTCACGTACTCCATATTCTTCTTCAGAGGAGGATGATCTTGTTGTGCAAAGACAAGAGGACAACTAAATGCTAGCATCCCTGTTTGCTCGAAAAACGGAAAGGAAATATTTAAAACGGCACAGATGAAGCACTTCTCAAGGACAATACCACTTTCTGATGACAGTATCTAAGCAGTAGCACAACACCAATAGAGATGACAAAGCTCAGTCATATGGATGAAATCAGTGGCCGAGAACCAACCTTTTGTTGGGGAACATAGTAATTTCAAAAATTTCCTACGCACACACAGGATCATGGTGATGCATAGCAACGAGAGGGGAGAGTGTTGTCCACGTACCCTCGTAGACCGAAAGCGGAAGCGTTAGCACAACGCGGTTCATGTAGTCGTACGTCTTCACGATCCGACTGATCAAGTACCGAACGTACGACACCTCCGAGTTCAGCACACGATCAGCTCGATGACGTCCCTCGAACTCCGATCCAGCCAAGCTTTGAGGGAGAGTTCCGTCAGCACGACGGCGTGGTGACGATGATGATGTTCTACCGACGCAGGGCTTCGCCTAAGCACCGCTACAATATTATCGAGGTGGACTATATGGTGGAGGGGGGCACCGCACACGGCTAAGAGATCCAAGGGATCAATTGTTGTGTCTAGAGGTGCCCCCTGCCCCCGTATATAAAGGAGCAAGGGGGGAGAGGCGGCCGGCCAGGAGGAGGTGCGCCAGGGAGTGAGTCCTACTCCCACCGGGAGTAGGACTCCCTCCTTTCCTAGTTGGAGGAGGAGAAGGGGGATGGAGGAGGGAGAGAGGAAGGAAAGGGGGGCGCCGCCCCCCTCCTTGTCCAATTCGGACTAGAGGGGGAGGGGGCGCGGCCTGCCCTGGCCGCCCCTCCTCTTCTCCACTAAGGCCCATCTTGGCCCATTAAACCCCCGGGGGTGTTCCGGTAACCCCCGGTACTCCGATAAAATCCCGATTTCACACGGAACACTTCCGATATCCAAATATAGTCTTCCAATATATCAATCTTTATGTCTTGACCATTTCGAGACTCCTCGTCATGTCCGTGATCACATCCGGGACTCCGAACTATCTTTGGTACATCAAAACACATAAACTCATAATATAACCGCCATCGAACTTTAAGCGTGCGGACCCTACGGGTTCGAGAACTATGTAGACATGACCGAAACACGTCTCCGGTCAATAACCAATAGCGGAACCTGGATGCTCATATTGGCTCCTACATATTCTACGAAGATCTTTATCGGTCAAACCGCATAACAACATACGTTGTTCCCTTTGTCATCGGTATGTTACTTGCCCGAGATTCGATCGTCGGTATCTCAATACCTAGTTCAATCTTGTTACCGGCAAGTCTCTTTACTCGTTCCGTAATACATCATCCCGCAACTAACTCATTAGTTGCAATGCTTGCAAGGCTTATAGTGATGTGCATTACCGAGTGGGCCCAGAGATACCTCTCCGACAATCGGAGTGACAAATCCTAATCTCGAAATACGCCAACCCAACAAGTACCTTCGGAGACACCTGTAGAGCACCTTTATAATCACCCAGTTAAATTGTGACATTTGGTAGCACACAAAGTGTTCCTCCGGTAAACGGGAGTTGCATAATCTCATAGTCATAGGAACATGTATAAGTCATGAAGAAAGCAATAGCAGAATACTAAACGATCGAGTGCTAAGCTAACGGAATGGGTGAAGTCAATCACATCATTCTCCTAATGATGTGATTCCGTTAATCAAATGACTGTTGGAAATATGCCCTAGAGGCAATAATAAATGGTTATTGTTATATTTCTTTGTTCATGGTAATTGTCTATTATTCATGCTATAATTGTATTGTCCGGAAATCGTAATACATGTGTGAATACATAGACCACAACATGTCCCTAGTAAGCCTCTAGTTGACTAGCTCGTTGATCAACAGATAGTCATGGTTTCCTGACTATGGACATTGGATGTCATTGAGAACGGGATCACATCATTAGGAGAATGATGTGATGGACAAGACCCAATCCTAAGCATAGCATAAAAGATCGTGTAGTTTCGTTTGCTAGAGCTTTTCCAATGTCAAGTATCTTTTCCTTAGACCATGAGATCGTGCAACTCCCGGATACCGTAGGAGTGCTTTGGGTGTGCCAAACGTCACAACGTAACTGGGTGACTATAAAGGTGCACTACGGGTATCTCCGAAAGTGTCTGTTGGGTTGGCACGGATCGAGACTGGGATTTGTCACTCCGTGTGACGGAGAGGTATCTCTGGGCCCACTCGGTAATGCATCATCATAATGAGCTCAATGTGACTAAGGCGTTAGTCACGGGATCATGCATTGCGGTACGAGTAAAGAGACTTGCCGGTAACGAGATTGAACAAGGTATTGGGATACCGATGATCGAATCTCGGGCAAGTAACATACTGATTGACAAAGGGAATTGCATACGGATTGATTGAATCCTCGACACCGTGGTTCATCCGATGAGATCATCGTGGAACATGTGGGAGCCAACATGGGTATCCAGATCCCGCTGTTGGTTATTGACCGGAGAGGCGTCTCGGTCATGTCTGCATGTCTCCCGAACCCGTAGGGTCTACACACTTAAGGTCCGGTGACGCTAGGGTTGTAGAGATATATGTATGCGGAAACCCGAAAGTTGTTCGGAGTCCCAGATGAGATCCCAGACATCACGAGAGGTTCCGGAATGGTCCGGAGGTGAAGAATTATATATAGGAAGTCCAGTTTCGGCCACCGGGAAAGTTTCGGGGGTTACCGGTATTGTACCGGGACCACCGGAAGGGTCCCGGGGGTCCACCGGGTGGGGCCACCTATCCCGGAGGGCCCCGTGGGCTGAAAGTGGAAGGGAACCAGCCCTTAGTGGGCTGGGGCGCCCCCCTTGGGCCTCCCCCCATGCGCCTAGGGTTGGGAACCCCGGGGGGAGCTTCCCCCTTGCCTTGGGGGGCAAGGCACACCTTCCCCCCCACTTGGCCGCCGCCCCCCTTGGAGATCTGATCTCCCAACGGCTGGCGCCCCCCCCAGGGGTCGTATAAATAGTGGGGGGAGGGAGGGCAGCAAACCACAGCCTTGGGCGCCTCCCTCCTCCCCTGCAACACCTCTCTCTCTCGCAGAAGCTCGGCGAAGCCCTGCCGGAGACCCGCTACATCCACCACCACGCCGTCGTGCTGTTGGATCTCCATCAACCTCTCCTCCCCCCTTGCTGGATCAAGAAGGAGGAGACATCGCTGCACCGTACATGTGTTGAACGCGGAGGTGCCGTACGTTCGGCACTCGGTCATCGGTGATTTGGATCACGGCGAGTACGACTCCGTCATCCACGTTCATTGGAACGCTTCCGCTCGCGATCTACAAGGGTATGTAGATCCACTCCTTTCCCCTCGTTGCTAGTAGACTCCATAGATGCATCTTGGTGAGCGTAGGAAATTTTTAAATTATGCTACGATTCCCAACAGTGACAACTCATGTCAATGGCTAGGAAACATAACCATCTTTGATTAACAAGCTAGTCAAGTAGAGGCATACTAGTGACACTCTGTTTGTCTATGTATTCACACAAGTATTATGTTTCCGGTTAATACAATTCTAGCATGAATAATAAACATTTATCATGATATAAGTAAATAAATAATAACTTTATTATTGCCTCTAGGGCATATTTCCTTCACCTTTGTCAGGAGGCTTATTGTGTAGAGCATATAGATGAAGCACTTCTCCGGAACCATCTGTTGCTATCTACTGTGGTGGCCATGCTTACTATATACTCCCTGATTAGTTTAATGTTTCCAACATCTTCTTGTGCAGTTCCACTAAAATATAAGGTATCTTCAAAGAAGATCCCTGTTTGCACAAGTAGAGATAATTACGTATTACATTAAGAGTGGCATCAAATCAGTGCCAAAAAAATTGCTCGTTCCAGCCATAGCAATAAATTAAGATGCAAAACTATATCATTACTTGTGTCATCACAGTTCCAGTGCTTCATTACAACACCGGGAGTTGATTTTTGTTTTTATTCCGCTTGTTCTTCCCCTTCATCACTTGGTTCAATAACAGACAAGCATCGCCTTCAATGTAAGATTTGGCATGTCAATTAGGTTGCACAAGTATAGCACTAAACAATGACATTAATTTTCTGATGAAAGTGGCAAAATACAGGCCAACAGTTGTGAAATATCCTTATCTTACCTCAATGGGATATTACGGTGCACATACAGATTGGAAGTCTTGTCTCCATTTGTGCAGTTCACTAAAATCAAGCAACATTACCATACAAGTTGCACAACATATGAAAGCACACTGCAGAATCATGTGAAAGAAGGCTAGTACTGACCTCTCATGACGCGGAATTCAAACAACTCACAAGAAGAAGATCTGAACCAAATTTGCCAACACGGATAGGAAGTAAGATCTCCTCTTGTGCAGTTCCACTAAGATCAAGCAACCAAGCAACGTTGTCGGTGTGACATTTTGGTTGAACTACACAAAACACTCTTAAAACAAAAGTGTTTTGTGCAGTGCAACAAAAGGTCACAATGGCAACGAGGTGAAGTAGATAACCCTGTGTACACAGAGGTGCAAAGGAAACAACTAGTGGTCAATAACGGTGGATGACATAGAAGCCAACAAAAAGAAGCATCTACCTTATCTAAATGGGAAAGAAAGCAAGACAATAGCATTTCTCAAACGGTGGCATTGATTAATATTAACAGAGAGATTATATTAACAATAAAATTCGTTAAACATGTAATTTGCTTTTAACTGAGGCATTGCATCAATTTTCCAGCGGCATTATTAGAGGGTGTTTGTTTATAGGGACATTTTGGTGGAGGGACTAAAAAAACTCCGTGTCAGTCCCATCTAAACCAAACAGGAGGGACTTTTAGGGACTAAAAGTGGGCATTTTGGACTAAAGAAAGAAGTCCCCGAGGGAGAGTATTTTTGGGACTTTTTCCAACAGTTGCCCCTACCACGCATCGCACCTTGTCTCTATTAGTTCATTACTAGGGGTAACATGGTCTTTTAGCATGTCATTTAATAACCTCTAGTCCATGTTTAGTCCCTGGAACCAAGCAGGTAGGGACTAGGGAGTTTTTAACCAAACAGGGCCTTAGATTTACAACAGCTAAAGAGTTGCACGGGACAGTGGACGCACCAGCACCATGTGCACCTACCGATATACTGGGGTGATGCACAGTCTGTTGCAACAAAGAACAAACAACCAAGGAGCGTATTTGTGTTGGTCCCAGTTTTGTTATCTTTAGACACCTTTCCCTATGTGAGCGTAGCAAATCTAGTCCTGCTCAAACTCTACAGCCTTGTCCCCCAAAACATAAGATCAGTTTGTTACAGATGTGCGTACTGCGTTTGTCATTGTTTTCCCTTTTCGACCAACGTAGGTGCTGGATAGCCAGTCTGTACTAGTACTTTCCCCCCTTCCTTTCCTCTTTTAACCACGTCCTAGATTTGTGCGATACAACTTTCCCCACTACTTTCCCCCTTCCTTTCCTTTTTGAACCACGTCCTAGATTCATGCTATACAACTTTTCCCACTACTTTCCCCCATTCCTTTCCTCTTTGAACCATGTCCTAGATTCATGGTATACAACTTTCCCCACTACTTTCCTGTTTGATCCAACACCTAGATTCGAGTGCAGAAGCGGAAAAAGCCCACATGCAGCTAGAGCAATGCATGTGGAATAAGTAAATTATACCTTAAGGTTCTTGGGGTGTGGTTCGGTGGGCGACCGGAGGCCGTTCGGCCCACACTATGTACGGCGGCGAAGAAGAAGGGGCCGGAGGCCCTCCCACGCCGCAGCTGGGTGAAAGTGAATAGCTGCACCGGTACACAGCATTGCATACATGATAGAGCCTATGGCTGAAGCATAGGGAACATCTTTCATCTTCTCTCTATCTTCTGCAGTGGTTGGGCATTAAGTCTTACTCAACTTCACACCTTGTAACACAGGCAAGAACCCTTTCTTTGCTTGATCCATTTTGAACTTCTTCAAAACTTTGTCAAGGTATGTGCTTTGTGAAAGTCCAATTAAGCGTCTTGATCAATCTCTATAGATCTTGATGCCCAATATATAAGCAGCTTCACCGAGGTCCTTCATTGAAAAACTCTTATTCAAGTATCCCTTTATGCTATCCAGAAATTCTATATCATTTCCAATCAGCAATATTTCATCCACATATAATATTAGAAATGCTACAGAGCTCCCACTCACTTTCTTGTAAATACAGGCTTCTCCAAAAGTCTGTATAAAACCATATGCTTTGATCACACTATCAAAGCGTTTATTCCAACTCCGAGATGCTTGCACCAGTCCATAAATGGATCGCTGGAGCTTGCACATTTTGTTAGCACCTTTAGCATCGACAAAACCTTCTGGTTGCATCATATACAACTCTTCTTTAAGAAATCCATTAAGGAATGTAGTTTTGACATCCATTTGCCAGATTTCATAAAATGTGGCAATTTGCTAACATGATTCGGACAGACTTAAGCATCGCTACGAGTGAGAAAATCTCATCGTAGTAAACACCTTGAACTTTGTCAAAAAACCTTTTTCGACAAGTCTAGCTTTGTAGATAGTAACACTACTATCAACGTCCGTCTTCCTCTTGAAGATCCATTTATTTTTCTATGGCTTGCCGATCATTGGGCAAGTCAACCAAAGTCCACACTTGGTTCTCATACATGGATCCCATCTCAGATTTCATGGCCTCAAGCCATTTCGCGGAATCTGGGCTCATCATCGCTTCCTCATAGTTCGTAGGTTCGTCATGGTCAAGTAAAATGACCTCCAGAACAGGATTACCTTACCACTCTGGTGCGGATCTCACTCTGGTTGACCTACGAGGTTTGGTAGTAACTTGATCTAAAGTTACATGATCATCATCATTAGCTTCCTCACTAATTGGTGTAGGAGTCACAGGAACAGATTTCTGTGATGAACTACTTTCCAATAAGGGAGCAGGTACAGTTACCTCATCAAGTTCTACTTTCCTCCCACTCACTTCTTTCGAGAGATACTCCTTCTCTAGAAAGGATCCATTCTTAGCAACGAATGTCTTGCCTTTGGATCTGTGATAGAAGGTGTACCCAACAGTTTCCTTTGGGTATCCTATGAAGACACATTTCTCCGATTTGGGTTCGAGCTCATCAGGTTGAAGCTTTTTCACATAAGCATCGCAGCCCCAAACTTTAAGAAACGACAACTTTGGTTTCTTGCCAAACCACACTTCATAAGGCGTCGTCTCAACGGATTTAGATGGTGCCCTTTTTAACGTGAATGCAGTTGTCTCTAATGCATAACCCCAAAACGATAGTGGTAGATTGGTAAGAAACATCATAGATCGCACCATATCTAATAAAGTACGGTTATGACGTCCGGACACACCATTACACTATGGTGTTCCAGGTGGCGTGAGTTGCGAAAATATTCCACATTGTTTCAAATGAAGACCAAACTCGTAACTCAAATATTCTCCTCCACGGTCAGATCGTAGAAACTTTATTTTCTTGTTACGATGATTTTCCACTTCACTCTGAAATTATATGAACTTTTCAAATGTTTCAGACTTTATGTTTCATCAAGTAGATATACCCATATCTGCTCAAATCATCTGTGAAGGTCAGAAAATAATGATACCTGTCGCGGGCCTCAATATTCATCGGACCACATACATTAGTATGTATGATTTCCCACAAATCTGTTGCTCGCTCCATTGTTCCGGAGAACGGCGTTTTAGTCATCTTGCCCAAGAGGCATGGTTCGCAAGCATCAAGTGATTCCAAAAGCCCATCAGCATGGAGTTTCTTCATGCGCTTTACACCAATATGACCTAAACGGCAGTGCCACAAATAAGTTGCACTATCATTATTAACTTTGCATCTTTTGGCTTCAATATTATGAATATGTGTATCAATACGATCGAGATCCAACGAACCATTTTCATTGGGTGCGTAACCATATAAGGTTTTATTCATGTAAACAGAACAACAATTATTCTCTAACTTAAATGAATAACTGTACTGCGATAAACATGATCAAATCATGCTCAACGCAAACACCAAATAACACTTATTTAGGTTAAACACTAATCCCGAAAGTATAGTCAGTGTGCGATGAGGATCCTATCAATCTTGGAACCACTTCCAATACACATCATCACTTCATCCTTAACTAGTTTGTGTTCATTATGCAACTCCCGTTTCGAGTTACTACTCTTTAGCAACTGAACCAGTATCAAGTACCGAGGGGTTACTATAAACACTAGTAAAGTACACATCAATAACATGTATATCAAATATACTTTTGTTCACTTTGCCATCCTTCTTATCCGCCAATTATTTGGGGTAGTTCCGCTTCCAGTGACCAATCCTTTTTGAAGTAGAAGCACTCAGCATCAGGCTTAGGTCCAAACTTGGGCTTCTTCACTTGAGCAGCAACTTGCTTGCCGTTCTTCTTGAAGTTCCCCTTCTTTCCCTTTGCCCTTTTCTTGAAACTAGTGATCTTGTTAACCATCAACACTTGATGCTCTTTTCTTGATTTCTACCTTCGCTGATCTCAGCATCGCGAAGAGCTCGGGAATTACTTTCATCATCCCTTGCATATTATTGTTCATCACGAAGTTCTATTAACTTGGTGATAGTGACTAGAGAACTTTGTCAATTACTATCTTATCTGGAAGATTAACTCCCACTTGATTCAAGTAATTGTAGTACTCAGACGATCTGAGCACATGCTCACTGGTTGAGCTATTCTCCTCCATCTTATTGGCAAAGTACTGTCAGAGGTCTCATACCTCTCGACATGGGCACGAGTATGAAATACCAATTTCAACTCTTGGAACATCTTATATGCTCCATGGCGTTCAAAACATTTTTGAAGTCCCGGTTCTAAGCCGTAAAGCATGGTGCACTAAACTATCAAGTAGTCATCATACCGAGCTTTTGTCAAAACATTCATAACGTCTGCATCTGCTCCTGCAATAGTTCGGTCACCTAGCGGTGCATCAAGGACATAATACTTTTGTGCAGCAATGAGGTTAATCCTCAGATCACGGACCAAGTCTGCATCATTGCTACTAACATCTTTCAACTTTGCTTTCTGAAGGAACGCATTAAAATTCAACGGAACAACAGCATGGGCCATCTATCTACAATCAACATAGATAAGCAAAATACTATCACGTACTAAGTTCATGATAAATTTAAGTTCAATTAATCATATTACTTAAGAACTCCCACTTAGATAGACATCCCTCTAATCCTCTAAGTGATCACGTGATCCAAATCAACTAAACCATGTCCGATCATCACGTGAGATGGAGTAGTTTCAATGGTGAACATCACTATGTTGATCATATCTACTATATGATTCACTCTCGACCTTTCGGTCTCAGTGTACCGAGGCCATATCTGCATATGCTAGGCTCGTCAAGTTTAACCTAAGTATTCCGCGTGTGCAACTGTTTTGCAGCCGTTGTATTTGAACTTAGAGCCTATCACACCCGATCATCACGTGGTGTCTCAGCACGAAGAACTTTCGCAACGGTGCATACTCAGGGAGAACACTTATACCTTGATAATTTAGTGAGAGATCATCTTATAATGCTACCGTCAATCAAAGCAATATAAGATGCATAAAAGATAAACATCACATGCAATCAATATAAGTGATATGATATGGCCATCATCATCTTGTGCTTGTGATCTCCATCTCCGAAGCACCGTCATGATCACCATCGTCACCGGCGCGACACCTTGATCTCCATCGTAGCATCGTTGTCGTCTCGCCAACTTATTCTTCTACGACTATCGCTACCGCTTAGTGATAAAGTAAAGCATTACAGGGCGTTTGCATTGCATACAACAAATCGACAACCATATGGCTCCTACCAGTTGCCGATAACTCGGTTACAAAACATGATCATCTCATACAATAAAATTTAGCATCATGTCTTGACCATATCACATCACAACATGCCCTGCAAAAACAAGTTAGACGTCCTCTACTTTGTTGTTGCAAGTTTTACGTGGCTGCTACGGGCTGAGCAAGAACTGTTCTTACCTACGCATCAAAACCACAACGGTAGTTCGTCAAGTTAGTGTTGTTTTAACCTTCACAAGGACCGGGCGTAGCCACACTCGGTTCAACTAAAGTTGGAGAAACAGACACCCGCCAGCCATCTGTGTGCAAAGCACGTCGGTAGAACCAGTCTCGCGTAAGCGTACGCGTAATGTCGGTCGGGGCCGCTTCATCCAACAATACCGCTGAACCAAAGTATGACATGCTGGTAAGCACTATGACCTGTATCGCCCACAACTCACTTGTGTTCTACTCGTGCATATCACATCTACGCATCAAACCAGGCTGCGATGCCACTGTTGGGGAACGTAGTAATTTCAAAAATTTCCTACGCACACACAGTATCATGGTGATGCATAGCAACGAGAGGGGAGAGTGTTGTCCATGTACCGTCGTAGACCGAAAGCGGAAGCGTCAGCACAACGCGGTTGATGTAGTCGTACGTCTTCATGATCCGACCGATCAAGTACCGAACGTACGGCACCTCCGAGTTCAGCACACGTTCAGCTCGATGACGTCCCTCGAACTCTGATCCAGTCGAGCTTTGAGGGAGAGTTCCGTCAGCACGACGGCGTGGTGACGATGATGATGTTCTACCGACGTAGGGCTTCGCCTAAGCACCGCTACAATATTATCGAGGTGGACTATGGTGGAGGGGGCACCGCACACGGCTAAGAGATCCAAGGGATAAATTGTTGTGTCTAGAGGTGCCCCCTGCCCCCGTATATAAAGGAGCAAGGGGGGAGAGGCGGCCGGCCGGGAGGAGGCGCGCCAGGGAGGAGTCCTACTCCCACCGGGAGTAGGACTCCCTCCTTTCCTAGTTGGAGTAGGAGAAGGGGGGAGGAGGAGGGAGAGAGGAAGGAAAGGGGGCGCCGCTCCCCCCCCCCTCCTTGTCCAATTCGGACTAGAGGGGGAGGGGGGCGCGGCCTGCCCTGGCCGCCCCTCCTCTTCTCCACTAAGGCCCATCTTGGCCCATTAAACCACCGGGGGGGTTCCCGTAACCCCCGGTACTCTGGTAAAATCCCGATTTCACCCGGAATAATTCCGATATCCAAATATAGGCTTCCAATATATCAATCTTTATGTCTCGACCATTTCGAGACTCCATGTCATGTCCGTGATCACATCCGGCACTCCGAACTATCTTCGGTACATAAAAACACATAAAATTCATAATATAACCGTCATCGAACTTTAAGCGTGCGGACCCTATGGGTTCGAGAACTATGTAGACATGACCGAGACACGTCTCTGGTCAATAACCAATAGCGGAACCTGGATGCTCATATTGGCTCCTACATATTCTACGAAGATCTTTATCGGTCAAACCGCATAACAACATACGTTGTTCCCTTTGTCAACGGTATGTTACTTGCCCGAGATTCGATCGCCGGTATCTCAATACCTAGTTCAATCTCGTTACCGGCAAGTCTCTTTACTCGTTCCGTAATACATCATCCCGCAACTAACTCATTAGTTGCAATGCTTGCAAGGCTTATAGTGATGTGCATTATCGAGTGGGCCTAGAGATACCTCTCCGACAATCGGAGTGACAAATCCTAATCTCGAAATACGCCAACCCAACAAGTACCTTCGGAGACACCTGTAGAGCACCTTTATAATCACCCAGTTATGTTGTGACGTTTGGTAGCACACAAAGTGTTCCTCTGGTAAACGGGAGTTGCATAATCTCATAGTCATAGGAACATGTATAAGTCATGAAGAAAGCAATAGCAGAATACTAAACGATCGAGTGCTAAGCTAACGGAATGGGTGAAGTCAATCACATCATTCTCCTAATGATGTGATCCCGTTAATCAAATGACAACTCATGTCAATGGCTAGGAAACATAACCATCTTTGATTAACGAGCTAGTCAAGTAGAGGCATACTAGTGACACTCTGTTTGTTTATGTATTCACACAAGTATTATGTTTCCGGTTAATACAATTCTAGCATGAATAATAAACATTTATCATGATATAAGTAAATAAATAATAACTTTATTATTGCCTCTAGGGCATATTTCCTTCACATTTGTCAGGAGGCTTATTGTGTAGAGCATATAGATGAAGCACCTCTCCGGAACCATTTGTTGCTATCTATTGTGGTGGCCATGCTTACTATATACTCCTTGATTAGTTTAATGTTTCCAACATCTTCTTGTGCAGTTCCACTAAAATATAAGGTATCTTCAAAGAAGATCCCTGTTTGCACAAGTAGAGATAATTACGTATTACATTAAGAGTGGCATCAAATCAGTGGCAAAACAATTGCTCGTTCCAGCCATAGCAATAAATTAAGATGCAAAACTATATCATTACTTGTGTCATCACAGTTCCAGTGCTTCATTACAACACCAGGAGTTGATTTTTGTTTTTCTTCCGCTTGTTCTTCCCCTTCATCACTTGGTTCAATAACAGACAAGCTTCGCCTTCAATGTAAGATTTGGCATGTCAATTAGGTTGCACAAGTATAGCACTAAACAATGACATTAATTTTCTGATGAAAGTGGCAAAATACAGGCCAACAGTTGTGAAATATCCTTATCTTACCTCAATGGGATATTACGGTGCACATCCAGATTGGAAGTCTTGTCTCCATTTGTGCAGTTCACTAAAATCAAGCAACATTGCCGTACAAGTAGCACAACATATGAAAGCACACTGCAGAATCATGTGAAAGAAGGCTAGTACTGACCTCTCATGACGCGGAATTCAAACAACTCACAAGAAGAAGATCTGAACCAAATTTTCCAACACGGATAGGAAGTAAGATCTCCTCTTGTGCAGTTCCACTAAGATCAAGCAATCAAGCAACATTGTCTGTGTGACATTTCGGTTGAACTGCACAAAACACTCTTAAAACAAAAGTGTTTTGTGCAGTGCAACAAAAGGTCACAATGGCAACGAGGTGAAGTAGATAACCCTGTGTACACAGAGGTGCAAAGGAAACAACTAGTGGTCAATAACGGTGGATGACACAGAAGCCAACAAAAAGAAGCATCTACCTTATCTAAATGGGAAAGAAAGCAAGACAGTAGCATTTCTCAAACGGTGGCATTGATTAATATTAATAGAGAGATTATATTAACAATAAAATTCGTTAAACATGTAATTTGCTTTTAACTGAGGCATTGCATCAATTTTCCAGCGGCATTATTAGAGGGTGTTTGTTTACAGGGACATTTTGGTGGAGGGACTAAAAAAACTCCGTGTCAATCCCATCTAAACCAAACAGGAGGGACTTTTAGGGACTAAAAGTGGGCATTTGGGACTAAAGAAAGAAGACCCCGAGGGAGAGTATTTTTGGGACTTTTTCCAACAGTTGCCCCTACCACGCATCGCACCTTGTCTCTATTAGTTCATTACTAGGGGTAACATGGTCTTTTAGCATGTCATTTAATAACCTCTAGTCCATGTTTAGTCCCTGGAACCAAGCAGGTAGGGACTAGGGAGTTTTTAACCAAACAAGGCCTTAGATTAACAACAGCTAAAGAGTTGCACGGGACAGTGGACGCACCAGCACCATGTGCACCTACCGATATACTGGGGTGATGCACAGTCTGTTGCAACAAAGAACAAACAACCAAGGAGCGTATTTGTGTTGGTCCCAGTTTTGTTATCTTTAGACACCTTTCCCTATGTGAGCGTAGCAAATCTAGTCCTGCTCAAACTCTACAGCCTTGTCCCCCAAAACATAAGATCAGTTTGTTACAGATGTGCGTACTGCGTTTGTCATTGTTTTCCCTTTTCGACCAACGTAGGTGCTGGATAGCCAGTCTGTACTAGTACTTTCCCCCTTCCTTTCCTCTTTGAACCACGTCCTAGATTTATGCGATACAACTTTCCCCACTACTTTCCCCCTTCCTTTCCTTTTTGAACCACGTCCTAGATTCATGCTATACAACTTTTCCCACTACTTTCCCCCATTCCTTTCCTCTTTGAACCACGTCCTAGATGCATGGTATACAACTTTCCCCACTACTTTCCTGTTTGTTCCAACACCTAGATTCGAGTGCAGAAGCGGAAAAAGCCCACATGCATCTAGAGCAATGCATGTGGAATAAGTAAATTATACCTTATGGTTCTTGGGGTGTGGTTCGGTGGGCGACCGGAGGCCGTTCGGCCCACACTATGTACGGCGGCGAAGAAGAAGGGGTCGGAGGCCCTCCTGCGCCGCCGCTGGGTGAAAGTGAACAGCTGCGCCGGTAGTGGATTCCCTCCCTCGCCGACGACGACAGCGTTAAGCCTCCTTCCCTTCCCAGCGGACGGATCCTACTGGCTCTTTGACCAGCAGTAAGGGGAGAGAGAGAGAGGCCAACGAATTCTTGTTTAGATCTGGAGAGGGTGAGAGAGTGTGAAGAGAGCAACTACAAGCAGACCAGCAGTGAGGGGAGAGAGAGAGGCCAACGAAGTCTTGTTTAGATCTGGAGAGGGTGAGAGAGTGTGAAGAGAGCAACTACAAGCGCTGAGGCTCCAGCGTGTATATATATACTGGAGAGAGAGTGAAGAGTGCAAACCCTAGAAAACAAGCGCCGAGTCTGCAGCTGGTCGTATAGCTCCGTATCCATCCATTTTGAGCAGTCAAAGAATCCTCCTGGCACGAATTATGCTCAAGTGTAGTTATCGAACCCGAGACCTCAAGTTTGATGAGCGAACAGGCTAACCAGCTACACAACCCTCCCGTTATGTTCAACGAGAGGAAAATAACCTTTTATACATTCCTGCATTCGTGTGACAAGCATGCCGTGTTTTTTTTTGTGTGGGAGTCATTGGGCTTTAAATCATAATCGTGTCATGTGGCTTTGGTGGTAAGACTATCCACAGTGGTGCCGAAATAATGCAGCCTTAGTCACCATACCTCTCTCCATGTAGTACGTTGGGCCCCACCAGTCAGAGGGTGAAACAAACAAATTAATAAGAAAAATTAAAAGCGCCAGCGGTGTATCTTACCTCACACATCTCGCTACTGCTCGGGAACACTGTCCAATTGATCCCTCTGTTCGCTCATGTACTATCTTAAGTGAATCCTTATTATAACATGCACACAATTTTGGGCACTTGTATTCGACCTAAGTCAGCGTGCCACCGTATCTCGTACGACTCCCTCCGTCTAGGTGTAATAAATCACGTTAGAAGGTGCAGCGGGACCAAGGTGCAAGCAGACTGGAGGAGAAGGAGAAACTTGACCGGTCATTCCTCCAATCAAAGCCCTGATTTCTGTCTCTAAACGCAACAATTAATCCAAACAACTAAGAGATGCCGTTTTAGCTACCATGCAGGGCCACGTATTAACTCGCATGCAAGCCGACTTTGATTTCTTGACTGATCAACACGTAGTTGCGCTCCATGCATTGGGTTTCCGGGGGAGATAACAAGGCAGAGTAAGGAGCGTTTGGTTACATTGCTTAGGCTTGTCATAGTGCTGAGTAACTTGGACTAGTAACATGCATATGTTACTAGTCTATGTTACTACAACGCGAAGTTTGCCGTCCGAAGCGAGCCGATCTGGCTCTCCTGAGCTAGCAAGGTTTTTCTAGCCCACCCAAGCTAGCTGGCCCACAAAAGCTAACATATTTTAACAGTTCCAAATGCCTAACCTTGCTCGGCTATGCTATAAGCTATTCTTACTAAGGATCCAAATGCTCCCTAAGTAACAACGCTCGCTAGCAACGAGGCCAGGAGGGGATTGAGATGCGAAGTTAATGGACGACACCTAAACATTTTGGGAATATCTGATTTCCGTAAGATGACTTAACACCTAGACGGAGGGAGTACTACTCCTCAGTCCAGGTTTGATGGAATATTCGTCACCTCTTCGCTTCTTGTACGTACTCCATTTGTATCTCACTTCCTGTGGCTTCGCACTCGCACGATTTTCCTATTCTATGAACCTGTGTGTGCGTGTGTGTGTGTGTTTAACAGCATGTGTGTGTTAGTGAGAGCGACAGATCGACCTACTCCTACAGAGAGATGGTGTGTAGTGTATGATTTTAGCCACAATAGTTGGTGCATCCTCTCATTTCCGGGCGTCCGGTAGGGACAGGCGGACAGCTGCCACGCCCGCTCCTGACCAGCCTGGCCCACCCAAAGCCCCTCCATCGCCCGCGCGCGCTTCCCGCCCGAAACGGTCAGCGCCGCTCCACAGAATCGGTGCCGCATTCATGCCCGGGTAGAGCGGACGCGACCTCTCACTGGCGCCTGCGTTGAAGGGAGAAGCGGATTCAAGAGTGATGGTTGCTTCGTCCATCCAATTTACTGTTGGGTCTATGTGATTTGACGGCTCATTGGTCATTATTACTGAGGTGGTAGGACTGATGGATGTCCCACGCTTTCGGCGAAAGGAGGTACTACTTGATTACAATTTTCTCCATTCTTACGGCGGAGGAGTGCAAGAGGAGTAAAAACACGCAGGATCGGTGATTACATGGCCCACCTCACACTATCACCATATTTTCTGGACACCGTGCGACACCTAACTCTTTACATAGTATTCCCTCCGTTCCTAAATATAAGTCTTTGTAGAGATTCCACTAGGTGGACTACATACGGAACAAAATGAATGAATCTACACTTAAAATGCATCTATATACATCCGTATGTGGTTCATGGTGAAATCTCTACAAAGACTTATATTTAGGAACGGAGGAAGTACTAGTATAGTACGTACTGTAATTTATCAGCGAGATAGTACAATGCTATGAAGCTTCCAGCTTCTGTTACATGTATCTTGCGTCCAAGGTTGCCCGTTGCACCATTTCATCAAATACAAAGGAGACTAACATGCATGCTATTGCATCTCAATGATTGACAGATCATAGCAAATATGTACTCCCTCTGTTCCAAAATAAGTGTCTCAACTTTATGCAGGGGGTGTTTGTTTCCAGGGACTTTTTAGTGTAGGGACTAGAAAAAGTCCCTCTTAGAGACTTTTTAACCAAACAGGAGGGACTACTAGGGACTAAAACTTGTTTTTTGGGACTTAATGAAGAAGACTCTCAAGGAGAGTCTTTTTTTGGACTTTTCCAACAATGCCCCTCCTTGCACCCATTGCCCCGCCGCCCCATGGTGTTGTTTGGTTGTTATTTTTCAGTATACTGGGGGTAACATGGTCATTCAATAACCTCTAGGGAGGGACTAGGGATTTTTTAGTCCCTGAAAACAAACAGGGAGGGACTTTTTAGTTGGGACTAGAGAAAGTCCTAGGACTTATGAACCAAACAGGGCCTCAATATGGACTACATACGGAGCAAAATGAGTGAATCTACACTCTAAAATACGTCTATATACATCAGTGTTTGGAGTATAGTTCATATTGAAATCTACTAAAGGACATATATATTCCAAAAAATATGATAATCTCTCTAACCAAGGTAGTAGGGACGAGGAGTAAACAGAGGGAGTAGTAAAATTTTCTCCTCGTCCTGCGAGCCACCGCGCGCGTGGGCGAGGGAGCGGGCGTAAGGCGTACAGTACTACTACTAGTAAGCAAGCTTCACCTCATCCTGTGAGCCACCGCGCCCGTGGGCGGGGGAGACGGTGTACTAAGCAAGCTTCTCCTCATTTTGCGAGTTGACGGGACACATCAAAAGTACTCCAATGTATAGAGCCTTGCCTCTAAGGTAGGCCCCACATGGTTTGCCTCTTTTTTAACATAACGCGTCAAGTCGAAATTTGTTTGTTCACCCATGGTAGACGATCCTCCCTCCATCTAGTGGACAACCAGTACACGTGCCAAATTACCACGTGGGCTGCCTTTTCGTACAGAAATGAGCTCCACCGTGTACCCGCGCGGGTGTGGTTGGGAAAGAGACGGGAGTACGTGCGCCATGCGTGCACCTCTTCTCTTCGTGCACGTCCCCCACCTACATGGGTGTGTGTGAGAGATACAAACCTAGACAAATGGCTTGTGCGTTCGTGAGTGTTTTTTGTTTTGGGGGGGAGGTTGATTTCGTGAATGTATTTGTGGGAATATGTGTCGATGACATCTCAAACAAAATTTTGCATGCAATGTGTGTGAAATGGAGGCCTATCCATATCATACATAGAGGGCCGGGCGATCCACGAGAAGAGAGGGAGGGGTCATAGATATTGATAGAGTCGAAGATAGGATCAAGTGGGTGGGTGCGAGATCGATGAAGAGAGCCATCAAAATTGTGTGTGTGTGTGTGTGTGTGTGTGCAAGTCAAAGATATAGGGCGACTGACCTACCGGAACGTCAGAGGGCACAGGTCAAGTTTGTGTGTGGCAGGGAGACATGACTAGAGCGCTCGATGTATCGGTGTGTGTGTGTGTGGGAGGGGGTGGGGGAGGGGTAGGCAGAGGCCTAACTATAGAGGTAGAACGACTCGTATATGTGTTGAAAAGGAGAGACCCAGCTATGTCTTGAGGGAGATCGGTCGACATCCATACATAACTGAAGGACGGGAAATAGGATGGGACAGAGAGAGAGAGAGGAGAGAGAGAGGGAGGGGGAGGGGTAGAGTGCTGGATGGGTGATGGAGTTGCTTCTCGAAGATGGTGGGAGAGGCCTACTAGACAAACTGAGGGTGGAACTGCAATATTATCAATAAGAGTGGGGATGTGTTTCTGTGTGTGCCTGTGCTTGATAGATCTGTCGGGACGCATCCATGGATGATGAAGGGAACCATGTGTTTGGTAAGCAAACCTAACTAGATCGGTAGATCAATTATTGTTTGTCGGAGGAAGGGAGAGACATAACTAATGAGGTAGATCGATCGACGCATGGGGAAAAACGAGTTATAAGGACCTAGCTAGCTATATGTATAGCGGGAGATCGGTCGGTGTACGTCCATTTGTTAGAGGCAAATAAGGCCCAGCAAGACGGATAGACAGAGAGAATGGAGCTAGGAGGTGGCTGCGAGAGGCCCAGCTACTAGCTAGATAGGGGGAGGAGTGTGCAGTTGTGAGATCGATGAAAAGAGGGGCGAGAGTTTACACGTGTGTGGGACCGTATGAGAGACACGAGGCAAGGACACATAAAGGAGGAGATTGAAGGTGCGTGTGTATGTTGTAGGCAGACATCGCTCGAGAAGTTTATCGATCGGTGTGTGTCGGAAAGGAGTTGTGGAGACTGTGGGGGAACGACCTAAAGAAAAAAAAGAATGTGCGCGATGGATAGAATGCTGAGGGAGGGGGAGGGCGAGGAGGGTGTGTGCATGCACGAGAGAAAGTTAGTGGTAGCTACAAAGGTTAGAGGATTGTGTGGGTGTAAGAGACTAACAAAGATCATAATTTGATATGAAAGTGGATTCATATATTTGAATAGGAGATCATAGTGTTTTAAACATATGCATGCATGAATATAGCGGCCATACGCGTGTTGTGGTTTTGCACATGTTATACCATAATGTGATAATGCATGGCGTTTGCAACTCACAGCTAAATGTCGAACAATCTAAACCATACTATGCATCGAACAATCTCACATTTTATTTGAATTTGTGATAATGTGTGGCCTTTGCAGCTTGCAACTAAATATCGAACAATCTAAACAATACTATATATCGAACATTCTTACATTTTATTTGAATTTGTGGTAATGTGTGGTGTTTGCAACTCACATCTAAATACTTGTAGGCGTAGGGGGCGGGGCAGCATACATAATGTGATAAACACATTATACATATGAGACATGGTTTAGATTATAAAGATCTAGCTAGAGCTTGAAATGTACTATGATTTGAAATCAACATAAAGTGGATTCAAAAAATCGAGTTTGAGTTCATATAGTACACATAGTTCATATGTAACTCGAGACTAATCATGTGGTGTGATGTGAAGATAATACACAAACGATGGTTTAACTTGACAATAATGATGATTGTAGATCTTATTAAAATCGAGAAACGAATTCAAATGCTTTGACTTCACAACAATCATTATTGTAGATCTTATTCAAATAGAGAAACGAATTCAAATTTAGTTGATATTGAAGCGGTAGTATATACGTTTGGAATGCACTAAAACGTTCATTTGAGTAGTAGGTTGCATGCATTATACACGTAGCAAAATATTTTAATTAAACATACATGAATTGAAAGTTTTGAATGACATTTGTAGTGCGAATTGATTTGGTACAGTACACGTTAGGCTTGTCCGGAAATTTCAACCCGCGCCTTGTTAGCCCAAAATATTTAAGATATATCTTTGTCTCGTTGTGCTCCGACAACACCCTCCATCTCAACCCGCGCCTTGCTATTCCAAAATTACAATGCGCGAAAACTCCCACCTCCTCTGAAATCCCGACACGCGAAATGCCCGTGATACCCCTGAACCGAAAGAACCGCCTCAAATCGGTGGGGGTACTTTCGTAACTTACCCTACATATCAGACAAGCGCATCCCTAAGCCATGGTTCCCCACTCCCATCCCATCCGTCCACCCATTCGTACACCGAGGCCGGGAAAACCCGCGAAGCCCCACACCCTCCTCCGTCCGCCACCCAGCCGGAGCCTCTTCCCCGACGATGTCGTCCACAGCAACACCTCGACGTCCCTCATCCACCGTACCGGATGAGGATCCGTTGTCGATCTGGTCGTCCCGCCTGTTCAGCCACCCCGTCCTCCACCTCCAAGGAGCTGCCCCGATGTTCCCCTCGTCTTTCGCGCCACCGCCATTCCCACACCGCCGTCTTCACCTGCACCACCGGAAGAGCATCATCATCACCGTTTCCTCGGATGAAGCTGCGGCCTAATCGGCGCCACCAAAGAGGTTGTACACTAATTGCCGCATTTTCTTCTTGATTCGATCTCACGGTACTGCCGGCGCTCGGTCCCGAGCCGACACGGTGCGGCTCCATCCACGGCGGTGTCGCCGGCCACTTCCTCCACGGCGTCGCTCCCTCGGCGGCGACGTCCACATCAGTAGGAGATGCTGCTGCTTTAGCTCTCGCTCGCGCTGCTTCTCTGCTCTTGCTCTCGGTCCCCTGCCTTGTCTGCTCTTGCTCGCGCTGCTGCTCTCGCTCTTCCTCTTGCTTGCGATGCTGCTCTGATTTAGCTACACTTCAGTCGACTGAATCGACTTTTGGGTCAGTCGATTTTCAGGGGGTGGGGGGGATCGCCGGACTTAAGGAAGAACCAGCCGCAGCGGGGAGGGGGGCTCGCCGGAGAGGTACCCCACTATCTATCTTAGGGTTCAGGGTGGGGGCGGTGGTCGCCGGCGGTGGTGGGGTGGTGGCGTGGGGATCGCCGGAGAAAAAGCTCGGCACGGGGGGGCCTAGAGGGATGGTCGGGGCGGCGGCGGACCGGCGGTGGGGAGTGTTTTCGGGGCGGGCGGAGCGGCGTACCGCCGGCTGCGGGTGGCGGGGGCGGCTGTTTGGCCAGTGGTGGCTAGCAGCTCACGGGGTGGAGGTTGAAGATGAACTGCAGGCCCTTGATTTCGTATCCAACTGCTGCAAAATCGACTGACCAGAGATGAAAAATTCAGCCGACTGACGTGTAGCCTCACCTCTAGTGCGTTCAGTTTCGACAGTAAAATTCAGTTTCGACAGCAAAATTCAGTTTCGACAGTTAAGTTCAGTTTTGACAGTTAAATTCAGTTTCAACGGTTAAATTCAGAGATGAGCGGCTGATGTATTTTACATCTAGCACTTTGTGGTTATGTATTTTACGTCATCTATTGGAGATGCTATTAGAATTCCACTCAGGTTAACGCTGTCTCTCTTGTCCTGCTTCAGCCTCGGCGTCGTACAACTCACCGGAGCTGCTCCAACGACGAAACCCTCCATCACAGCGGCGCGGTACCTCGGGCTCCATCTCCAGATGCCTAAGATCTTCTTCCCCTCCTCCGACAGCCAAGTCAGCCGGAGCATCCTCACCGGCCAACCCAATCACGCTGAGATCGACATGGCTTCGCCAAAGAGGTTGTACACTTGTTGCTTCTCTTTTTTACTCTACATGTTATATATATATTTTCCACTGAGCACACGGAGTAACGGGAAATACGATTATTTTATCCTACTATATGATAAGCAGTGAGGTACCAGGCTACTTAGCTATTCGTGATGGACTCTCTTGAACGCCATCAATATTTATCTCTGCACGTTTGAGCTGTGCATTTGTCGATGGCCCTGGGAGCTGAGCTAGTAGGGCAGTGGCCTGGGTCCAAAGTAATAGAAGTAGCACAAAAACATTTTTTTAGTGTAGGCTTTTCCTTGCTCAAGCCTGCCTACTAGAATCGCCAGTGCTTGAAAGGAAAAGTGAATGAAAAACATAGGAAGTGGAAAGTTTCCTATGGTACTACTTTTCATGAATTTGGTGCAAAGGAATGGAGCAAAGGAAAACTGTAGGATTTGCTCCTTTAGTGTCTCCTTGAAAGAAAAACCGTAGGAATTTTAATTTCCACTTGTCCTCCATTTCAAATTCCTATTCATGAAGCACAAGACTTAGAGATAGTAGCATAATAGCATTATAACCGTAAATTTTTCTTGTGGTTTGACTTAATCTCACCATGCTTCTTTGCATCCTGTGTTCTTCCAATTCTTGTGAACCAAACATCCAGATTGGCAGAAATCCTGTGTTTTTAAATTCTCTGTTTTGCACGTGCATTCCTATCCTATTCCTGTCTATTTCCTATCCCTGCATTGTTATAATCCTCAAATACAAACAAGCCCTTACACAATTACTTCTGTTACAGATATGTGTCAAAGAAAACCTTGTGTGGTTTGTCCTGCTCCTGCGGTGCTGTGTTCCACCCTAGCTCAGCTGCTCCAACGACGGAAGGGTTCACCACAGCAGGGATCCGCTCTCCAGACTGTCTTTCGCCGCCTCAGATCTTCTTCCCCGCCGCTGCCAGCCACGACAACTGCATTACCATCATCAACTGAGCAGATGACCTTGAGGACTACACGGGTCCGCAAGAGAGGTCGCACTCTTTCGTGTCTGCTTACGTTATGCATCGCTTAATATGATGACATGCTACTTTATCGTCGTGTTCACCTATTAGACTCCGAGTCAGGTCCAAACTTATGCTGAAACTTGAGTTTTTAAATGGTTGTGGGGTACATATTGGGGCAACAATCAGTATTATCTGTCTACTATCTCATTAATCTCAGGTGTGTACTATGAGTTTCATGTTGGGTGCAAACAAACATTAAAGGAGCCATTATCTGTATTTTTTAACTAAAGCTATTATCTGCCTGCTATCATTGGTTTTGGGTCTATCCACAGTTTGCTACCATCACTCTGGATTTGTGCATGCACTCCTTACATAATCTCACTATGTTTTATTCCTATGCATGTCAGTTATTGTACACAATGGAACTGAACATGTAGATCAAAAGAGACGAGCCTTGCGTGGCAATAAAATTTCATGCAGATGTCGCTCCATGGTGGGCGCAAAGGCAGCCCCCCTCCACCCATTTCGGATCGTAATCAAGAGGAAGATAACTGTTCTGAGGGGGATTCAGAAGTAGAAGACCACTCCTTTTTACCCCATGAGGTCTTCGCTCTAACTTGGCATGCTGATGTTGGTAATATCATGCATATGGTGCCTTGCATTGCTTACTGTATACATCAAAGATGTCATCTGCTTAGTTTAGACATGCTTTGTGTCAATGCCATCTGTTTAGTTTCTTTATTGTATATGTGAATCATGCAATGCCATCTTGTTTAGCCAGGCATCATATATGTGAATTTTGCAATGCCACCCTGGTTAGCCAGTCATCTTATATGTGAATTATATCATGACATCATTTTTTATTACGTGTTAAATTTGTCAACAATTTTAGTACATTCAATTACTCTTCGTGCGCATCAGCCATTCGGCACGGTCATGGAAAATTCTGGAGTGGAAACAAGGTCTTCAGAGCAGACAATGCTATATGATGAAGCGCATGTCTTGCTGGTTACAGATAGCTCCTCAGAGAAGGATTTAGAGACAGATGACCAGTCCTATTCCCCCCCCCCCGAGGTGCATGCTCTAACTTGGCAGGGTTATGTTGCTCATATCGTGTGTATGGTATCTTGCATTGCTATGTCATTTTCTTAGTTTAGACATGCTTTATGTGAATGCCGCATGTTTAGTGTTTAATTACCATATATGTGAATTATGCAATGCCATCTTGTTGCAAGACATTATATATGTGAATTATGCAATGCTATCTTGTTGCAAGGCATTATATATGTGAATTATGCAATGCCATGCTGTTTAGCCAAGCGTCATATATGTGAATTATATCATCCCGTCCTTTTTTTGTATTTCTCATTGCTTTTGTCGACAATGTCTCTATATTCAACCGCTCTTCTTGTGCATCAGCCATTTGAATTGGTGATGGAGAAATCTGGAGTGAAAACAAGGTCTTCAGAGCAGACAATGCTACCTGCTGAAGCAGATATCTTGCTGGTTACAGATAACTCTTCAGAGGAGGATTCAGAGGCAGATGACCAGTCCTATTATCCCCCTGAGGTGTATGCTCAAACTTGGCAGGGTTATATTACTCATATCATGTATTGTATTGCAATGCTTAGTTTTTACATCATATACACGATATTGAATGCCATCTCCTTAGTTGACACATCATATATGCGATTGCCCTCTGCTCACTTCCTTAGTATATAAATCATATATTTGAATTATATCATGCCATGATGTTTACATAGACAGCATGTATCTGAATTATGGCATGCCAACCCATTTTCTAAAGACATAATATAGTTATATCATCTCATCTTGTTTACATAGTCATCATATTTTGAATTATGTCATTCTATCCGTGAATTATATCATGCCATCATGTTTCCATCGACGGCATGTTTGTGATTTATGGCATGCCAACCACTTTAATAGACACATCGTATAGTTATATCATGTCATCCTGTTTACATAGTCATCATATTTTGAAGTATGTCATTCTATCCTGTTTAGTTAGCCATCATACATGTGAAATTGTGTCATGCTATCCTGTTTAATTAGCCATCATATATGTGAAATTATGTCCTGCTATTCTGTTTGGTTAGACCACATAAATGTGAATTATTTCATGCCCTGTTTTCTTCCCTACTATCCATTGCACCTGTCTATCTTACAATGTCTGTACATTCAATTACTTTTCTTGTTTATCAGCCATTTCAATTGGAGGGGGTGATGGCAGTATCTGTGGGAGTAAAAACACGGTCTTCAGAAAAGATCATGCTACCTGTCGATGGAGATAGAACCACGGTTGTACTTGCCCAAGAACCAGCCCCACCACACATAACCCAGACTCACGCAGATTGTACCCTTACCCAGTTGGACAGAGAACCAGCTACACCCCTTCTAACCCCGACCCCAGCAGATAGTAACCCAGTTCTCGTTGACACAGCACCGTCTCCACCACAGAGCACCCAAACACAAGCAGTTAGTAAGGCAACTGCAGTGCCCAAAGCACGAGGACCACCACTCCGAACCCCAAGTCAACGCTTAAAGCAGAAGAAAAATTGTTCTCAGGTCAGGTTCCGTAGCTATGGTTCATACAACTTTGCTCTTGCATCACTATATTTACTCATACCAACTAATTTCAAATTTGAAGGATGCAATTGAAAATCCAATGGCGCAACAGGTATGTTTTAAACCTGTTTCTTTAACGTGTTTGCTGTTGTAACTTGCTCTATGTTGATTTCAGTTTCAATTGAATAAATAGTTATGTTCTCATGCCATGCACATTACAAGTGTTGTTATTGCTGTGTAGTTTCCCACACTTATATTCTGTCTATGCTGCTTTGTCTTAAATAGATATGATTCGAACTGTATCTATCTTGATTTGGCAACATAAACTAGAATGATATAGACCATACAGTGACCATACTACATAGATATATGTTTGTTTCATGTTGTTATTCTGTCCACCTTACTACTGAACTGGTTTACCAAAATGAGTTTCATATACTACATTGGAAACATGTGGTGTGTTTGTTTGTTTCTCTTTTAGAACGCGGATAAAATATTAGAGAAGAGTACCCCGTTATGCAATGGTAAAGGAAGTAATGCAGATAAGGTTCAAGATAGTGAGACATCCCTGTTGGTCTCCAAGAAAGCTGATAAAAACTATATTGAAGACACTGAGACAACCCCAAAGTCATGTCTTGATGTAGTGTTCGAGTTACTGGCTACTACTGCTGGCACCAGCTCTTCGAACTCGCTGCCTGAATCAGTACGGCTTCTTGAGTCTCAACTTCAAGTTGAAAGACATCGATCAGATGTTATGCGACAGGAAGCCGAAGGACCGAGGAAGTCCCTGCATAATTCAGATGCATACTTTCTGGTGCAACAGCAAGTGTTGGAGGATTTAAGCGCCAAACAAGAGAAAGTTAATAAGCTTGCTAAGCATCTTGCCAGCATTATGGGTACCCAGGATATTGTTTCTTGAGCTCTTCTGAAGTGGTTTCAGATCTGGACTTGTTTTGCTACGGCGTTTATATGCTGCTTTGTTCCCTATATTTGCACTGGTGGCGAACTTTGATGCCCAGTGGATGTAATATGTGTAATAGCCGTGATAGCCTAGCGTAAGTTGCTTGCTTATTTATTTCCTTATTGTCTTGTTTATTTGTTTTTTCTTGTAGTCAGTGCAATTCTTTTTCCGCGGTTTGCTAGTGGCCGCAATAACCTATTTTTTAAAACTAGGCCACAATAACCATGGGCTACATATTTACTGTAGTTAACATGGGCCTCCTACGGGCCGTAGAAACAATGGGCCTTCTACGGGGCGTAGAAACAATGGGCCTTATACGGGCCGTAGATACAATGGGCCTTCTACGGGCCGTATCATCAATGGGCCTTCTCCGGGTCGTATGATCGGTTGGCCAAACATGGGCCAATAACAGACCACATTATGGCCATAAATGAGCTAGAGTTGAAATCGTCCGTTCATGGGCCGACCATAACGGGCCGTCGTTAATCGGCCGTATTTGATGATGCTATGAAAATGGCCCAACGTATTAACGGGCCACAAACGGGCCAACTGTAACCATGGGCTAAATTTGGCCCACAAGCAGAAAATGACAGTAATGGGCCATAAGTAAACGAATGCTGGAAATGAGCCCAAGAATAAATGGGCCCTGAGAAGGCCGAAAGATAACATGGGCTGGAAACGGCCCAACGGAATAATGGGCCGCTAATGGGTATAAAGTGATACACTGTTCATTACGGGCCAGTTTCACCACGTGCCGTTAATGGGTATAAAGTGATACATTGTTCATTACAGGCCAGTTTTACCACGGGCTGTTAATGGGCCGAGAGTTACTAAGGGCCTCATATGGGCCGAAAGACGTCATGGGCCATACATGGGCTGGAAGTTAAAACGGGCTGGAATTATATTGGACGGCCCAGATGACGATACTGGGCCTAATTCGGATAGGCCGTAAACAGGACCTGGGTTAGCGGGCTGTAAATGGGCTATATGCGAACAGGCCATTAACAGGCTTGCCGTGGGCCGGCCCACCACCTTTTGACCAAGTCAAACGGGCCAGCCTTTTCACAGGAATGGGCCTCTGTTGGGCCGTGCCACGTGTCGATGTATCATAGGCGCTTTGGGTCCAATGAGTGGATGACATCTGTCCCAACGGTGAGCCGACACGTGTTTCCTCCAACAAATGATGATTTTACACGTGGAAAATCCCCATTGGTCGGGGCTGTTAACGGATTATCGGATCCAAAACCGGACCCGATAGCTTAACGGCGTTCCGTTACGGTGGATGCCACGTGTCGGTCACCCTTGACGAAAGCACTTCTGTGACGCGCGATTTATCGTCATGAAAGTGGACACTTCCGTGATGATAATTTTGGTAATGTCATGGAACACTTCTACGACAGCACAGGTATTACTATCTTGATTTTGTCATAAAATTATCATGGATGTACATGCATGACAGAAAACGTGACCTACTGTGACAAACACGTATCATCACGGAAGTGTATTTTTTTGTAGTGTGTCCTTCGCCGTGAGGTTGAGAAGCGTGTACTTGTGAATGTCATCAGCCTCTTCCATTTTGCATAGATCGGTAAGACCAATCTCAGTGACGGTCCACAGCTCGCTATTTATCGCCATGAGTCGCTTCCTCATCATGGCCTTCCACTTGGGATAATCATGACCGTCAAAGATGGGGCATGACACAGTCTTCATTCCTGCGGCCGACATAACTAAAAACTCCAGGTGGTTAAACCAAAATCACACAGAACAAGGGAGTACCTTACTCTGATACCAATTGAAAGTGCGTTAAGTCGACTAGAGGGGGGTGAATAGGCGATTTTTATAAATTCTTCACTGAGGAATTTCAGGGTGAGGAAATTCCTAAGCGAAGAACTACTTGCAGCGGAATAAGTACTCAGATGCAGACATAACATGACATAGGCATAGTCATCATGATGAAATGGATAAACAAACACAGAGTACAGAAAGTGAAAGCACATGATAAACAGGATGAAGACAAACAGACTAAAGAAATTGAACTGAGGAAATTTAGAAAGACTTCAGTCAAAGTCTTCAAACAGATATGAACAAGCACACAACACAGTAATGAGGAAATGGAAGGGTTGAGGAAATAGAACCAGTAGGCTTGGTGAAGACAGTGATTTGGTAGACCAGTTCCAACTGCTGTGACAGTTGTACGTCTGGTTGGAGCGGCTAGGTATTTAAACCTGAGGACACACAGTCCCGGACACATAGTCATCACCGTATTCTCCTTGAGCTAAGATCACATGGACCTCGCCCAATCACTCGTGGTAAGTCTTCAGGTGACTTCCAAACCTTCACAAACTCGGTCACTCGACGATCCACAATTTCCTCTTGGATGCTCAAGACCATGACGCCTAACCGTCTGGAAGATGCACAGTCTTCAAAGGTAACAAGCGTCGGATCCACACATGAACAATTTCTTCAGTGATGCCCAATCACTTTGGGTTTGTAGGTGTTTGGGTTTGGGTTTTCCTCACTTGATGATTTTCGCTCAAAGTCCTCGGAGGATGGGATGCTCTCAATGACAAGTGTCAGTTTCTCTCGGAGCAGCCAACCAGCTAGTGGTTGTAGGGGGGCGGCTATTTATAGCCTAGGGAGCAGTCCGACATGATAAGACATAAAGGCCCTTCAATGATATGACCGTTAGGTGGGTAGATATTTTGGGACAGCTGGCGCATAGCACAGCAACGGTCGAATATTTGATCTATCAAATTCCTCAGGGCTATCATGTTCCTCACTTGTAGGCAATCCGCACTAGCGAATTCCTAACTCCTCAGTCAGAACAAATTCCTCAGAGAACAAAAGAACTTTGTCTCTGTCACTGAAGAATTTGACTGAACTGTATAAGATTTCCAATGGCTTCACTCGAAAGGATTGGTAGGTGCAGGATTTTGAGATGAGCATCACTTGAAAACTTTTCCTTAGTTTTTCCTCGACCCCTTTAACAGTACGGTGTTTCCTATGACTCAAGAAAGAGAAAATGAAACTACGAAAACAAAAGTCTTCGCGCTTCAAGTTCCTCGCATGAATATCAAGTCTTCACGGACACACCAATTTCTTCACTTTCAAAGTCTTCGGTTGAAGACATTCATTTTTAGGGGTCGACTTTCTCTGTAAATATCAAACTCCTCATAGACTTATAGACCTGTGTATACTCACAAACGCATCAGTTCCTTAACCTATAAGTCTTCAATACACCAAAATCACTAAGGGGCACTAGATGCACTTACACGGGACGCGCGTCGGTGGCGCCTTCACTGCGCCGCCCGTGAGGCATCAATGGAGGCTGACCGGCGCGGCAGCGCGGCAGCCTTGGCCAGCCTTGGCATTGATTCCCGCGGGAACCGAGGAGATGGGGATGACGAAGCGGCGTCTCGCTGACTCGACGGGCCCATCCTCATTCGCGCCAAAATCGCTTGCCCCGGCGCCCCCGGGCGCCCCCCAGCGCGTCGGGTTCGGCATGGGTCTGTCGGCGCCAATTCGGCCCAAACCGGCGAAAACGGGCTCCTAGGGGCGCGACTGGGCCGATTTTTGGGCGCTGACGCGAAAAAATCGGCTGGGGGGGCGTGTTGGGGGCACGGCTGGAGATGCTCTTACTTTCGCAGATCTTCAATGGAGCGTTCCTCAAGCTAGAGTCAACAAAGCCACCATCAACATGCTACGCAGGGTCGAGCCATATGTTTCACATGGGTATGTTGTATGTCTACATTTTGGTTCTGTAGGTACTGGCAAGGTGAAATGATTGCATTATTGCTGTCATGGCCTCTTGGCTAAACAAATGTACAGTGCCTATAATATCATTTTGGTCATAACTTTGACTAAATATGTCTTTAGCCATTCTTGAATCCTAGGGGGTTGAACACTTTGTGAAAAGAGTGGTCTGAAACATAATCACGCCATATATTTCTTAAGCTGAATTAGTTGTGAAGCAAATTATAGGCCATGAGATTTTTTGCATCATGAGGATAACTAGTCAAAGGTATATTGGGTATTGCAAGATTCTCATGTGATGTTCCATTTGTAGCTAATTGTATAAAATCGTTACGTTTGTAGCTAGCTAGCCAAACCTAAGGAGCGTTAGGGGAGTTGATGTACAAGCGAGGTTTATGGCAAGCTCAACAAGCAAAGGATTACTCTGACTAACAACAAAGTCATCGAGGATGTTAGCAGTTGATTGCCCTCATTTGATCTCTTTACTTTGTATTTCCAAACGCAACTCTGGTATATGATATTCTAACCATTTTGTTGGTCTCATCAGGGTGTTGGAAAGCTCAACACGATCTTCTTTAAGGGACCTTGTCCACAAAGATCTTGACCCTCGGTCGGCCTGCACTTGAAGGAGGCGAATAAGTTCCTCTGGCCACTCAAGTTGAAGGTGCCGCCAGGGGGGCTCAAGAGGAAGAGGAACCACTACGTTGAGGGTGGTGACACGGGCAACCACGAGAACAACATCAACTAGCTCAACAAGAGGATGAACTAGGTTGTTTGGCATATCATCATGGTCCCTTATGTTCGAGCGATGTTTTGTTTGTTAATCACTTTAAGCATTCTTTACATCAGGAAGAAGTGGATGGTGGATGTAATTTTGATATTTCGGAACCATGCATGTGTTGGACGAACTTGAGTATGTGAAGGTTTTGAGATGTATTTAATGATCTGGCTCAACTTTCCACTGATTCTTTTGGACAAACAACTTCTAAGAGAAAAGAAATAAAACACAAAGAAGCAGGGGAAACAAACATCTATCACAATGCTAAAAGAACAAATAGAGCAAAAGTACTTGTGCAACCTCTCTAGTGCTTGAAATGGCATCGGCGACCGGAGGGCCACGTAGGGACATACCGACAGTCTTGTAGTTCACCGGTCGGTCAACATGGTTCATCTCCGCTTCGCCGTGTGCAAAGTTGCATTACCCCTCAAAGCGGCATCTCCCACTGCCCAGAGGTTGCACAACTCTATCTTGGGATCACCCTACTGGAATGAAGGAGGAGGAGGAGGAGAAGGATGCACAGCTGGGGTAGGAGAAGCGTTGGTGGTCGGCATGGCATGTCCAAAGTAATTCGCATATCGTGCCATGAAATCTTTGTTGGGACGAAATCTTTGTTGGGACATAGCGTGAACAGCATCCACAATCTCACCGCGCTGGAGGGTACAGATGAGTTGCTTCGTGTCTGCCAAGGGCTCGTGGGGACCTTGGGCAAATACATTAATTATTTTATGGTAAGTTTTTATACTTACTTAACTTAATTGTACATATTCTAGTTTCTTACCAAAAGTACCATAATATAGTTTTGATGGGTCTAATTTTTTTTCTATTATAATTAACCGCGTAGTATTGTTGGTAAATAGTAGTATGGTGTGAATTATTATGCAATTGTAATGTATATCCATGGAAACTTTGTCTTTGTTAAATTTTAATTATACCATGTAAGAAAATTCTTTATGAGCACTCCATGTATGTGCTTGTGTTCATATATATAAGTATCATTATATCATGGTAGATGTTTCTAAACTATTGGATGTAATAACGTCTTATATTATGGGGTGGAGGGAGTATTTTATAGTGTATTACTATAGGTAAGCATATCTATAGAAACTTGTAGTGTGTGACAAATGTTTCTGTAAACTGCGCTCAGTACTAATTTGACATCATATGCATGATTTGTTTTTGTATTTAGAATATCATCGTTACTATAATAATCAAACAATATAAAATATTAGTGATTCTATTTTTGCATGTACATGATCTGGCTATTTCATATGCTCATCTAGAATGCACTTGGTTTGACTGGTGCATGAGACTGCTCATGCCAATTTCTCAAATGAAAGGTTGTACATTAATTTAACATCAAAATCTAATTATTATGGCATGTAGGTTGCCCTACTCCTCCTTGTCTGGCCTATAGGTCACCGTACTAGTAAGACGATGTGACGTTGGTGTAATGTGGCGTTGCATGTCATGATCGGGTCGTCCTTGTTCTTGCCGTACAAAAAATAGTAGGCAACTATCTTGCTTCTACCCTTTCATACTTGACCAGAAAACTAAAACAATTCGGTGCCTTTATTTCCACATATCATGGTGATCTAGATAATGAACTATGCTTGTGTGCTGCAGATCATTGCATTGCATCCTTGAGGCTCCCGGCGAAGCCTTCTAGCCTCTTCAACCTTTCTCTTGGAGAAGCCGCTTCACCCAACTGTTTCACAATTGCACTACCAATGATCACTCCATTTGCACCCCATTCGGCAATCTATGTCCACTATAAGTGGATGTCAGCAATGTAATTATTTTATTATGATTTTCCAAATCAATATTATAACTTTTTGGTCAATCTTCCGGTGTGTTATTTACCTGGCTAACATGTTTTGGGGTCCGGTATGCCAAAGCTGACTGCTACTGCCATGTCTATGACCTGCGAACAACCACAAATGATATGTGGCTGGTGATACTTCGAACATAACGCCGAGGGAGGGAGGAGGGAGACAGACACTATTTCTTTCCTGGTTAACAGAAAAAGAATCGATGGTTACATTTAGGCCTTCATGACGAATTGTAAACTCGTGGATTCGATCGATCCCCGTTGAGGATCCTGTGGATTCACCTCCCCCATGCCTCGGCTCAGATTGGTACATAGGTTAGGGTTTTATTCCTCGTAGGGGTGAAGCTTCAAGGCGTCGTCCACGGCTCATGCGCTGAGCCACTCGAGGCGGCTTGCTTCGTCGGCTGTGGCGGTGTCCGCGCCGGGGAGGCTTGTGGTCGCCGTGGCGCCGGCGCCGGCCTCGTTCGACCCGGCTTCGGTGCTCAGAGCGCCGCCGCGCGTCCCAGCGGCGTTCGTGCCCGTCGCCGACTGGCGGAGACTGGTCGTGAGGCAGACCCTGTCCAAGATCAAGGAGCAGGACAAGGTAGTACATCCATCCGTCGCGCAATCGCGTTGGGATTAATCTAAGGCAAGGGCTGCAAGGCACATCAATCAATTGTTGCGCTTGCGTATGTATGCCAGCAGACGGCGTTCATCCCGTACATCACCGCCGGCGATCCCGGCCTGGCGACAACAGCGGAGACGCTCAGGCTCCTTGACGCCTGCGGCGCCGACGTCATCGAGCTCGGCATGCCCTTCCCGGACCCCCTACGTGGACGGGCCAGTCATCCAGGCCTCTGCAGCGCGAGTGCTGGCCAGCGGGACGAGGATCGATGCCGTGCTGGCGATGCTGAAGGAGGCAAGGTGACGCCGGAGCTGTCCTGCCCGGTGGTGCTCGTCTCGTACCTGGGCCCCATCGTGCGGCGGGGGCCAACTTTCCCGCCGCTCTCAAACATGCCGGTGTGCAAGGTCCTCCTACTACTCCGGAGCTGCCCCGGTCTATAATATCCGTTCCACCAGGTCTTATAGTGTCTGATCTTCCTTATGCCGAGACATGTCCATTCAGGAATGAAGCCATCAAGAACAACCTAGAGCTTGTATGTGCTCTCGCTCCACTAATATATACATTACGAGTATATCTGACACAGAGCTGGATTTCTAGTACCAGCAATCAACATTTTTTTTTGTTTGAACTTATGTGCTAATTACGACACCAGTCACACATGTAGAGAGGATGAAGAAAATCACGAAAGCTTCAAAGGGGTTTGTTTACCTTGTACTGTAAGCCAAATGGATGGGTAAATTTGTCCAAATTGTTCCCTGCAAGTTTGTCTTTCTCATGCTGGCCTGATTATTAAAATCTTTACTCTGTAATCTAATCAAGCAGGTACTAAGTGTCAATGGAGTTCCTGGTCTTTTTTTTTTAAATGGAGCAACCGTGGACTCGCGTGTCAAGGATCTTCTTAAGGAAATTAAACAGGTCATCAACAAACCTGTGGCTGCTGGCTTTGGCATACCGACACCTGATCATGTTAGACGGGTAAAACAAACCTATTTATGGATAGAGATTCACCATGAATTAGTACTGTATTTTTTTACTGAACTCCAACAAGCTAATTAAAATTTAATAAATAAACACAGATAGATGCAGTGATCATTGGCAGTGCGATGGCCCAGCAACTGGGTGAAGCGGCTTCTCCAAAAGAAGGATTGAAGAGGCTAGAAGAATATGCCATAGTTCTTAGAGCGTCTCTAGCAGATCCTGTATAATGCCCCGATCCATAAAATAGCCGTCAGAATATGGGTCCGTGCAGAAAATCGTGCCCGATCAGACCACGCAAACGCGTTCGATCCATAAAAATTTTTGCGAGGCGCGGCATAATTCCCATCCCAACCCGTGAAAACGCGGGTTTCTCCCCCCCCCCCCCCCCCCGTCCCATCGGCGCCCTGTATATAGTGGTAGCGGTTGGCGGGGAGGACATTTCAACCTGCGCTTTTCCGCACCCACCGCCGCCCCTCTCCCCCTCGCCCCACGCTTTTCCCCAGCCCCCGCCGTTGGGCCGCCGCCTATGATTCCGACCAAACTAGCCGGAGGGCTGCCACACGCCCAAGCTTGCCCTCCGCCACTTCCTCCTGCGTCGACGGGCCGGAAAGTTGCAGATCGGTGGATGTTCGTCGCGGTGGCTGGATTTGGCGTTTCTGGCCACCGGTGGTTGTGCCAAGCCATGGATTGGTCGGGGAGCACCCCGCGCAGCCCCGGCAAAGCCCCAGCGCCGCATGCAGGTACTGGTTCGTCCTGTAGCCGCCGTCGTCGGTTTGCCGGCAAGGATTCAGCCGGCCGTCGCCCGGGCTCGGCGCTCGCGCAGCGGCTCGCTGATGCCGCTCATACAGTGCGTCGACTGCATGCGAACAGTGCTGCGGCTGACTTCTAGCATGCCGAACCACCCCGGATGGGTATTCTTCAAATGCGAAAACGACGGGGTATGTTGTTCTTTCCATTCAGCTTTTGTCAACCTATTCGGTTCAATTTCGATAGCTTATGGAGATCGTCATGTGTGTAGGAAGATGGATGCTCATTTTGGTTTTGGGAAGGAGAATACATTGATTTATTGATAGAAAGAAACTTAATAGATGTTTGTGCACTCCTTAGTAGAATTGAGGCTAATGATGTGGCTGCATGTGCAATTAAAGAAGAAACTAGAGGGAAAGCAACGTCTACTTCTTTAGAACCAAAGAAGAAGAGTGAAGAATGCAAGATCAAGAATCCGCAGATCAACAACGAATGCACGGAGAAGATGTTGGTTCAACTAGTGGGAGCAGTTATGGAAGTTGGATATATTCTAAAATGCCTAATTGTGGTTCTTGTTTTCTTTGGTATTGCTGTTCTAGAAAAGATTTGTGAATTATTATGTATCCAATGCCCTTGAAGAAAATAAAAAAGTAAAGAAATGTGTTTTCCTGCCGGAAATTGAAATGCAAATTACTGATATCATAACTGCGGGGTCTGACTCTGTTGCTGCCCGCGCTGGCCCGCAAAGCCGTTTTTCCGCAAACTGTATACGCGTTTTGCGGGTCGGTATTATACGGGGTCTGCTAGATATGCTCTTAAGGATGTGTTGTACAGTATATAGATACAGATTCTAAAAAAAGATATTAGAAACATGCTTAATTAATTGGATTGCCACATGTACATATAAAAAAAGGGCTATTAGTTAATTCGGTCCACTAGCTAGCTTGCTTTTCTTTTCTTTTTTTAACATCAGTAGAGACGCAAGCGCTCATATATACGTGCATACACTCACCCCTATGAACGCACACACGCACACCCTACCCCTATGAGCACCTCCGAGAGACTGAGCCGGGATGTCATATTGAAATTTACGAAGACACGTAGGTGCCTCGTCGTCAACGGGAACGTCTCCTCCCACTGAAAGGCATCGCCGGAAATCCTGAAATAAATCTAGGAATAATGCGAGCACCAGGACTTGAACCCTGGTGGGCTAGAGATACCACTGTCCCTCTAACCATCCAACCACAGGCTGGTTCGCAGCTAGCTTGCTTTTCAAATATATATGAGTGTCGAAGCAGAGTATTTTTTTATGTCAACTAGAAATTGACCGTTCGTTGCAATGGGGTGTAACTATTCTACAACCTCTGTCTCAAATTACTTGTCTTAAATTTGTCTAGATATACATCCATACCTACACAAATCTAATACAAGTAATTTAGGACTGAGGGAGTAATACATTTTAGCATCTTGTTGATTGTTGGTTTAAGATAGCTAACCGCTCATTTTAGCCCATTATTTTCTTGTTGTCTCACACATATGTGTTCTCTATACGGCCTCGGCTGTACATCCTATAGTTCGCATGTGTGTGATTGCACTGGCCTAGTTGAGTTCTAAGGTGAATTGGTATCTACTTTTCTGATAAAAAAAAAGGTTATTGGGGTATTTGCTAGTTCTTGTACCATCTGTACTCACCCTTTCTGTTAATAAGTTTGTATTAGGCATGAAGAAATAAGAAGGTTGTATGATATTTGTTCCATGTCAGTCCTGCCAACCAATGGTTGAAACTAAGTAAGGTACTACTCCCTCCGTTCCAAAATACTTGTCGTGGTTTTACTTGAAATTCGAACAAACACTTGAATCAAGCAAACACATGAATCTCACATGAACCAAGCAAACACATGGATCTCATCCCTCAAATGGTGACTGCCTGTAACGTAAATAGCACACAACTATGTTATATGCCTTCAGTAGTCGCTCAAGTTTCACTTCTTCCTCAACTTCAGGTCATTTTGGAATCTAAACATCCACAATTATGCTTCCTACTCCCTCCGTCCCATAATATAACATTGTTTTGCAAGTTGTTACCTCAAACTTAATGGCTTCAGCAGCAAATTCATATTGAAAATTTTGGAGACCACTTCATCAACAGTCACCAAGCAAATCAAGTTTCTTCTTCAAGGCATCTGAAAAGTCCCTAGAGTAGTGAACCGACTTAGTAACACCCTGTGTAGCTTGCAGAGAGACCTTACCACAATACTGAATGACCAAAGACTCTTAACTAATGTGCATGTCCCAGTTTAGCCACTCCAACATCAGTAACGTTATGACACACCCGAAGCATGAGATTACTCAAGCATGGGGTGTGCGCAATGAAGCGCATCCCAGCATCAGTTACCGCATGACACGATATATGCTTGAGTGTCTCCAGATGTGGTGAGAATGAGAGGGCCTTCATCCCCTCGTCATCAAAGAAGTTGGCTTTGTTTAGCACGAGAACACAAATTGGGCAGGACTGAATGAGTACCAGAAATCCATGTTGTGTGAATCCTATTTCTAATGGATAGTCACGGGGACATCCTGTAAACCTGAGGCGTACAGTCAGAAGCATAGGATAGCTGAGGGCTAGAGCGTAAAGGTTGTCATCAATAACTGACGTCCTGATTTCACAATAGCTGGCATCGCTAGAGTAGCGCTGCAGGTTGAGCCAAAGTGAGATGCTTTTAAGGTTGCTGCAGCTTCGAGATAATGCAATAATGTCATTGACATCCTACTTCTGGGCAAGTTTTAATATGCAGCAACCTTAAATCCTTCGAACTCTCACAGCAAAAATCATATATATCCGTGCTGTGAGCATTGTACAAGGAGTCATAGACAACATCACCTGGAAGAATATCATATCTTTCTCTTTTCCTCTCAAACTCAACTTCTGGAGCTTCATCCATCATGAACCAAACTTTAGGAAGTCATGATGATTGATTCCTATGCAATTTTACTGCCTCCCCCCAACACACATACAGCTTCGGTGTGTTCCCCGTCGTGCTGCTGGAGCTCTCTGGCACGGAAATGGGAGACATGCAGCGTCGTCTCAAAGTTGAATTTGGAAATGCACGTGCGTCTTATTATTCTTTGGAATAGAAGAGTACTCTTTTTGTGTGGCAAGAACACTAGTCAATTATTTGCTATGTTGTGGTGGCAGAGTTTGTTTATCAGCACTCTGTCCATCTAAAGGTGCAATTGGTGGAGGTATCAGGGGGCTTCTCAGGCTTTTGGGGATTCTCGGCTGTCCGATTGCGTAGTAAATCGACATAAGCCATCCGATCTTATCAAGGGGCAGCAAAAGTCCTAGCGTAGGCTGCCTCCCCCAGCCTTTCCAATTCACCTCCAGCCCGCCTCCACTCGTGTTTGAGCTCTTGAGAAAGAACATAACGATGAAGTGCCATGATCACACCATTTGCAAACCATCAAGTGAAATCTATATTGTAAGACTACACTGGTAAAATTTTCAGATGGATATTATGTTTGTCTTTTTGCGGGGTAGATGGATATTATGTTATGTAAACCCAACATAGAGAAATGTTGCTATAAAACCAACCTGACTAAATTATCTAAGAGGAAACTTAACTAGGATATACCACATGAACCACATACATCTTTAGAAAGAGTTACATCCATAAGTGACAAGACAATAGTACCATGGGCATCAAAGTGATCATAAGCATCCAAAATTTCAGCCACGCTAGTTGGCGGGCTACCATCAAGATGCCGTTTGCTTTCTCGACTTAATTTTCTGGTGGTACATCAGGCTTCATTTTCTTCCCTGAAACATTGTCAAGGGATGCCCACTCAGGATATGGGCATTCGTAGCACCAATCGGGACCAGTATATCGCACACAGTGCAGCCATAGTCCCTCCTCGTCGCCATCATAACTGCCAAATGAACAAAGGATTTATAAGTAACGCCCGAAGAATTCAAAAGCAACTAGCCTACTACATACAGATCTCGTAAATGTTTGTTTAGTTCGAGCCTGCCCTTTATGATCAAGTGAACTTGTAGCTTTAGGAACTCACCCGACAGGAGCAAGATTTGGACAATTCGTGCACATTGGATCAATACCAAATTTCAAATCGGCTTCAGCACTGTTGTCAGGGTCTGATGATGGCAATGAGCACGCTAGTGAGGTTTCCCTATGGATACTCGTTCCCTTTGATGAACGCGGACAAAAATCCCCCGAAACATAGAGCTCATCATTAGCTATTGGGTAACCAAGGTGTTTTAGATGCACCCGTATCTGCATTTTTCAAAGTTTTGGGCAACAGAAAAAATGTATCAGCAAGACATAACAAAAATATAGAGATAGGCGGCATGATTAAGATTCTTTCTTTCAGAAGTAATGTATCCAGTATGAAGCCTCTTAAACAAGAAAACAAGAGCTATGGATCATGGAAAGGAGGCATTGATCGTTCAAATGGAAACTATGATTGCCAGGTTCATCATGGAGGCCTTGTCTAACAGGTGTTTAAGTATGATTCATATAGTACAATGATATAACAGGTTCAGGCAACCGTTAGGAGGACTCAGGTGTAGCGGCAACCGGCGCAACACCTTGGCTCCGGTCATCTTCCAAAGCCTAGGTTCGTGCACGATAGAATGAACCAACTTCTGGCAGTTCCAGGCCCCTTCATTGTACACACAAGCATTGCACAGTGTCCAAATCTTTCACAGTGGCCGGATGATTCAGAAGCTAGGCCTTTAATGTTTATTACCAGGATGTTTCACCTGTGTGAACGTAAGCAGACACACATGCATTCATAGAAGGTAAAACAGGATTAGGTACCTGGTGAGTTCGGCCAGTGACAGGTTTGCACAAGACAATGCTGTGGTTCCCATCAGTGCAAATCCTCTGAAACTTGGTGCATGCTTGTTTTCCACTTGGGAGGGCTTTACCAGGACCATTAGATACCTGTGGTTGAAAAACCAAACTCAGCATATGTACTTTTGGACAAAAACAATTCACAATACTTTACAGACCTCAACAGTGCTCCTTCCTTCCCTTGCATTGAAGTTTACATTAGCATCAACAGTTTGCTGCAAAGAAATCCATTTAAATAAAAATGGATGACACAAAATAAAATAACATCTGAAGGTTTCTTCTGTTTTACAGAATTTGTCACTGAGACATTCCCAGCCTGGTGGTTATAGCTTTTATTTATAAATAAATATTTGCTAAAGACATTCCAGACCCGGTGGGCATAGATTTTATTTTATACATAAATATTTGCTAAAGACTAGGAAGTTCCATTCCAAGTGAATGGATTTGGTTTGCTCTTAGGAAGTCTGAACTCTCTGCCGCCGGCATAACATTTCAGACTTAGTGTTCAGCTATGAAGCTAATGGCTCCACAAAGTGGAGTTTACTTTTCTTGAAATGTTTATATAGTTTAACTGCGAAGCTACGCAATTCGGTCACAAGAGATCAGAAGATATTCTAAAAGCTTTTGCATAGTAACAAGCGGAATCTGAAGAACTGAAATAACATAAACCTCGGAATGAAACTGCAAGAAATCCTTTTAAAGTAAACAAACCATAAAAATCTATTCAACTTATTTTACAACAGAAACAGCTTCTGTTCATGGATCCAAAGATACACCATACAACTGTCACAGTAAACAAACATTATTACCTCGCCTTCAGGAAATACACCAACAACTTTGGCTACATATTCTTTCTGCAGCAAATTAGCTTCTATCTGTGGTAACAATAATTAAAATGAACAAATTGCATAATAAGATAAAATATCTCAAAGGGCAGAATGTATGGTAAGTGCAGACACACATGATAAACAGGATGATATGCTGACTGTAGACTGCACAATGAACAGGTGTGGAGTGATAAAATAAGGTTAGTGCTAGCACCTGTTGCCTGAAACATTCTGCTCGTTCAGCACTTTTAGCGAATATAAGGAGACCTGAAACTAACCGGTCTAACCGATGCACAGCTGAAACAATAATAGAGGTGGTCAAGGAATTTTAGGACATCCATAAATAGCAGTAGAAGTACACAGTTACAGCACAAGGAAGAAACAAAAGAAGAAAGTCTATTTTGTCGTGCTCGCTTCACCCCCGTGAATAAAATTTTGCACGGATAACGCCCCTGATTTATAACTTTGCATTGACTTAAACCTCTACTCAGGGATTAATGCTGGCGTGGCTCAGGGATAGACAGATACGCGCTGATGTGGCTTCAGGTTGGCTCCGCCTCATGCTTCGCCTCCTTAACTGAGACATCGCGTGAAGCTTCAGGTCCAGCTAAGGTCATGAATTAATCTTGTTGTGGATCCTTGAGCAGGTGCTTGTGGTGGAGCAGTTGCGCAGGCACATGGCAATAAGTCTGATGCTGTGAGAGGCGACCTTGCACAACCGGTGAGATCGAGCTATCCCATCCCCGCTCTGAATTCCTAGACACATATGACGATAAGGCAAGGCCCTCAATAAATTGAGAAACTAAAGCACTGCAGCAGTAGAGCCAGAAATTGAAGCAATCCCAACGATGTTGCTTCCATGTTATTTGCAAAATGTACCCCTGTGGGTGATTTCTAATCCAATCTTCTGTCCCTTTTCTCTTCCTAACTCGCTCCTATCCCCCAACCCACGCTAAAGAATCAGTCCTCTGTCAATTCGTAACAGAGGAGTCAGTGGGAGATCGAAATGTCACAGCATTGCTCATGACTCATGCGGTTAAGGATCACAGAAGGGGAACGTGGAGTCTAAGACCTCACAGAGTTTGGTGGGGTCCATAGAGGCACTAAAACAGCCGGCAGGGCACGGCCGCGTAGCTTGCATGGTGGAGGTCTGAGGTGCTGGCATGGAGTCTCGCGCAGCGGGCAGGCACGTGGGCAGGAACCAGCTCACACAGTGTAGAACTCACATCTTCGAGACCGTAACATGAGAGTGAGAGGCGCCATGGACTGTCTCTGTTTTCCAGTCACGCCCGAAGGAGTACATGACCAAGAGGGGATAAGACAGTGATGAATGATCCTCTTTGCTGCATAAGTTCCCTATACATGGCGTTCGAGCATTACAAACCGCTATTCGCATGGAACCCCAGAGGAAGGGGGTGACATTCAGTGATCCCAAATTTAGTTGACAGGGTTAATGTGAGCACAATAAATAGTTTGAGGGAATAAAAAGGACTTTCTCCTAAAGAGTAGTTTGAGGGTGTATAATGGAAGCCATTACCCAATGATGGCATAACTGAAGCAAAGGATACGAAACAGGGGTGTCAATCCATGCTCTGCCTCCATAATGCCTACTACGGTGTTTTTGCGGTACTGTCCACAGGGATGAACCTACACAATAAAAACACTTCCCTTATGTACGTACCAATAAGTGACAGAAGCTAAATATAGCTGAACAGACAGAATTAGCATTCTAGTTCTCAAAAGCCGCGTTCATCTTGAACATACAAAAATCTCATCAACTGAATATGTTATGGCTAACTCTTTATCAAAACAAATCTCAGACTTCACCATGAATTCATAAATTCAAACACGACAGACCTAAATTATTTTCATATTATAGAAGGGTTATAGTGATTGATTTTCCTCTTTTTTCTGAATCATGGTTCTGGTGATCAGCAGCTACAACAATGTACCATACAATAATTACTACAAAATATGTCCTTGTAATTCCAAAGAAGCCCCTCTGGCGGAAAATAAATCCAATAAAATAAACTTTAAGAGCAAAGCTTGTGTAACTTGCAGACTTGACAGAACCTAATTGGTTATAGTTCAGCTGTTCATGTAATTCTGATCAAGAAGTTCCAATAACTATAATAGTATTATATTATACATGCAATTTCATGAAATTTGTTAAAAGAGGAAAGCTGCATAGTATTTTTTATCATGCATCACATAGTATAACATCTTTCTCGAATATTACAATTATAGGCTTACTGGAACAGATGCTGGTTTGCAAACAGTTACAACATCAACTTCATTCTGAAGGATTACAATATTACCACCCAAGACTGGTGGCTCGTGCCTGAAAGAGTAACCACCTTCAGGAAAATATACCAACTCAAAATTTTAAATGAGAAATATTTATGTTTAAAGCAAGAATAAATAGCTTCAGTTGTTAGAAGCCAAAGGAAGCATAAATTGGCAATCACTATTGTCTTAAAAGCCAATAATAAATGCCATTACTACTACCCAGAGTACAACTCTTTCTTAATTTAGTTTAGCTAAATAATAGCATGAATGAAGAAAAAAAAGATAAATGTGACATTGACCAATATATCCATTAGTTGGTAAACTGTTTTATTTGGATTTTTTGTGGTTCATGTAAGACAATATCATGTGCAGTAATAACTTATGTTGCACCCAATTTTGGAACACTTGTTTGTAGGTAGAAAAAATAATTCTCAGCCACAATACTGCTCTGTGAATATATGCCATTTAGGACACCGCCAGGATCTCCAACAAACAACTTTGACCACCACTTGGTAAGTTTGCATACAAGCTGAAAACCTATGCATTGTTATAGAATAAGTAAATATAAATCCACTTACTGGCATATATCTCCATACAAATCGAATGGTCACAGCAATTGGCTTTGACTAACAAATTATGCATACTACACAAGATTTTTTTTATATAGAATCTCTATGTTAGTGGTTAGAGTTAGAGCAGTTTAACTGCATGTATTTTCCAAATAACATGTGTTTACTGAACCGAGGGAGTAATCACTTTTGCTAAATGGTCCAGTACAAAGCAATAATAAAAATGAAACTTAAAAACCTTACACACCTGTGCAAGAAATGGCTTATCTTTTGTGATGATTTCACAATATAGTCTGCATGAACCATTTGCTCATCCACCTGAAGCCTCCCACACTTCACTGCATGAACCTAGCAATTTCAGCTTTTATTTCAGATACAGAAATGACGATATTGCCAATAAAGCTGCTTACATTCAATGTACAAGCGTTAAATCATTAAAAGACACTATGCAGTTCAAGATAGTGGAATGCGGAATCAACTACACATATATTCAGAAGCAGGGTTCTAGACTTCTGGTAAATGTATTTCTACAACTAAAGCAGACGGATCTTATGCTTGAGCATACGAGCAAGGCATGGTGTGATGCAGATAGTATTAAAAGAGAGTATTGCACGCCTACATAGTATTCACGGGGGCGCCCCTTGAATTCATCCGTGAAGAGATCTACAATGGTCTTCCCAGCCCATCTGTTCTTCGCCTGCAAACCAAATTCAGAATTTGGTCCAAACAATATTTGGTAAGACCAACTGTAGCAAGCAAATCCCTAATGTTATTCTATATGACTGGAACAAAATACTAGAAGATAAGGCTAAAACATTCAGAGTTGTGAATGGCTGTGTAGTTCCATTATTTTGAGTGGAACAGCAAAATCCACGACTGCTGCACATACGCCCTAAGCAATTGAAACTGGAAGCCAACAATATATAAATTAACAAGTAAAACTAAATAGGTGGGCGAAGAGAAGGTCTGGTTACATGGGAGATGAACTCGAAGTAATAGGGCCTCACGTAGCGCCGCCCTGCGAGGAGAAGGGAGCCGTTCTTCAATGGTCAATTCGGGGAGGGCTTAGGGTTGGAAACTCAGAGGGGGTGGGACGGGGCGAGGCTGCGCCGCAGCGGCTACCGTTGCGGAAGATGTAGTCCTGCGCCTCGGGCGGGTTGGCCGGCGTCTGCCACACGATCCCGGCTCCCGCGAGCGCCCCCGCCATCTCAGGCGGCAACGGCTGAGCCCCGGGGGCACGCTCCTCGGTCTCAGCAGCTCACCGCCGGAAACCTAGAAGAGAACGGCGGCGGCGCACGGCTTGGAGGTGGATTTGGGGAGAGCTGGTGCTGCTGTAGCCGTGTAGTGGTGCGGGTGGGGTTACGACCGTTGGATCGATATGTGATCGATTAGGTAGCGTCGGATTAAACATGTCTCCTAATGTCTGTTTAAAACTGTACTTGTCAAACTACTCCCTCCCGTCATTTTTAGTGTACATATAAGTTCTAAAGTCAAAGTATCTTTGTTTAACCAAACATATATTCCCTCCGTCCCATATTGATAAATGTAGTTTCATACTCCCTCCGTCCCATAATATAAGACTTTTTTTGACTCTAGACTCTAATGTAGTGTCAAAAACGTCTTACATTATGGGACGAAGAGAGTAGTATATATAATTGGTATTGTAGATGTTGATATTTTTTAATATAAATTTGGTCAAACTTTGAAATATTTGACTTAACAAAAATCTAATACACGGAGTAAAAAGTACCGAAGGCAGTACTGCTTTGTGAGCGTCATAATCCACATGATAAAAAATATCACAAACAAATTTATAGTTAAAGAAGTTTTAGAAAAGCAACATTTTAGAAAATCAACTTGCAAATACGCTTAAGCCTTTCTCGTGCAAAGCGAGGGGTGTTGGCTCCAGCTTCATTCTCGTTATATTTAAGTAGGTACACTGAAAATGTTTTCTTAGTTTGCTTTTGTTAAACAGATTCAATTGATAGTTAGCCGTGGGAACCCAGAGAATTCTCACAAAACATTTTTGTTCAAAACGGGCAGTTCAAGTATCATTTGACGCCGTTTAAGAAGTCCGACAATGGCCAAGTTTCTGTCCATTGCTACTATGCATCGGTGTTTAAAGATCCGATCCATGGCACGAAGGCCGTGATAATTGTTCGAGGGTGCATAAGAACTGCTATGAGATGCGGGAAGCACAACTTAGACCTAGCCATTGCAATCCCAACTTACTCAGAACCGAAAAGCCCAGGGTCGCTAAGACCTGGAGCGGTATACTTTCTCTTTCAAACACAGAGGCGATTCTCACATCAACATTGCAACTACTAACATTACATGCATCACTGTTGGACACTGGTGCGTTGGTACTCATCAAAAAGTGATGCTTTTGTTCTCTTATGACATGCAGATGCATAGAAAGAGAATATGTCCTTGATCTCTAGTTTTTGGGCGCTTCACACCGCGAGTCGAAAGTAAAAATCAAAGCATCTCGGGTTGATACCCCTTTGATCCTGCGGATGAATGAAGCATCCAAGCCTAACTTGATAAATTTACAGAAGCGCTTCTAGGTAAGCAACCCAGATGTCAAGCAAAGGGTCTTTATTAGCTTTGTGTCTTTCTAAATTTGGTTGCATTATATATATTAGCATTGCTACATAGTTATGTTTTCATGACCCTAATCTTACAATTGGTTGATTCATTTATCACACCATGCACATTGTTGCTTTACTCCCTATTTTTCTGTTGTAGAAGTGTCACATTTTTCGATAAATGGTGGATTTTATTGACTCAAAATGAAGCATCAAATGGATACAGACACCATGAGTACACACCCAGCCTCTGCATAGCTAGGATGCACACAACCAACATCAACACACACATCAAAAACATGCTGGCAAAGAGCAAAGCCATATAAGACCAAAGCTATGCCAAAGCGAGAGGGAAAAATCCCTAAGGAGATCAAAATAGTGGTCGACAAACTACAAGTATACAGCAATGACCTTATCCGCACCAATCATTTTTTGACATCACAAGGTCAACGATGTTCTTCAACAGCAACACCTTCAAGAAGGGAGCGATGTTGAAGCGTCGTCGTCACCAGATCCAACCCCCAAAGTCCATATTCTAGGTTTTCACCCTGAAGAACAAGTCCGAGCATATCGGAGCAAGTACCACATGGAGTGTCACAAGGAGGGCATAAGGAGAAAGTACCAACAAATTTGTCAAATTATGTAGTTCGAGTATGCTATATGAGATGACGACCTTGGAGGTCGTACTAATGCTCGTTCCAGCCTTGGACGCATAAGCAATTCATTTTCATAGGACAACCTGGGTTGCAGTATGACCACCTGAGGCCATACTAGCATCTATTTAGATGTCGTAGGAATAGCCAAGTCTACCTAGTGGTCTCACGGGGTCCTACATGAACAAAATATCAAGATGAAGATAACTCAAAAAAATTCCAACCAAATCATGGAGGTAAATGATTCAAAGCGAAATAGCTAATAGGAAAAGCCCAGTATATGGTGGGAAAACACAAAATTAAAGGAGTTCAAGTAAAGAATTGGCCGCCAAAACCCATCATGGTGAAGTGATGTGAGTGGTGTCTCATCTTGGATCATAGACCCCATCTCTAACTGGTCTTGGGGGACTAGTGGACCCAAGATTATCTCCACTATCCTTCCCACCTAACACCTCCATATGTATCCTTTAAATTTGTCAAGCACCCCTAGCTTATATATAAGACCTCCCAACTCTCACTTGAATCTACTCAAGGACAGAGGGCAAAATCTCCAAGGAGGGAGTTCTAATTTGGAACTGAGGAGTCCTTCTAGCACTCAGATTGATGGCATGAGAAGTACCATGACACAGAGTCCCTCATTCGTAGAAGAGCCGCCGTGACCCGACTCGACCATTGAGCCTCCTAGTCAGATAAAGTAAAAAAAAAAGAGAAGCACACAAGTTCTGGAATACAAATCTTGTTTGTACACTGAATTACTTGTTTTTATGTGTTCTCTACATGTGTATGGAACCTTGTGGGGTGGTGTTTATGGTGTGGTGCCAATTGTACAACGGTGTGTACAACTCTGTTTCAGTCCAAGACTTTCGGGTCGAGTTTTGGTAAAATCTTCCAACCTATTACTTGCTCTAGTAAATACACTATAGTTGGGTACTCCTGCCTTGAGCGGGAATTCTTTATTTTGATTACAAACAACTCTTGAGCACCTTAGATACAAGCACTCTAATTAAAGCTATAAAATGATACACTCTTAAACCCATTTGTCTACTTAATTGTGATGCTTAGGTTGACTACAAAAGACCTTTTGTGAGACTAGTAAAATAGAAAATCAAAAGACATAACGATTCTTATGCACCCTCAGACTATCAGTGAAGCAAAGGTCGTCACCTATAAGAAGGGATTTTATTTTTTACCTAGTGATAATAAGTGGTCCAAGTTTTCTTAATTTAAGCTCGGGGAGATGCTCCGACACTCTCTTTTAATAGTTGCATTTTTTTATCATTTCTCTAAACTTAGGCACGTAAATGTCTTAAGCTTCATGAGGTTATTTTAATTTTTAGTTGTGTTTTGTATAGAACCTATTGCTATTAGACATGAGTTCAAAAGAGTCAACCCGGTGTTAAGCAGTGTGAATAGTTCACCGGTCATAAGGTACACCATTGAACTCATTTTGTACCCTTGATCACTAATGTTAAGTAGTTGCTATAGTACAACACCAAATATCTAACTCTAAATAGGTATATATTTTGTTGTTTAATGTAAATGTTTTACTAGCCTAGTTTTAAAGTTTCCGGCTTAGCTCTCTCGGTCTAGCGTGTGTGTCGTCTTCCAGAAATTCAAATTTACACTTGTTTGTGTCATCATTTAGAACTATCTTGACTTTGTTTGCGGGTATTGAACCTAAAGTTAACAACGTGTGAGATGATAGGTACATGTTGTCTCTACAGACACAATTCTTTCAGAAATTTATAAAAACATTTTAGTGGTACTACAACTACTATAACGATAACATCTAGAAGGGTGGTAGCACTAGTTTTTTCTCTCACACTCCAATTTGCCTCGCTCGAAAGTAATGGGTGGAAGCGACAAGCCCTATGCCCCTACCCTACTTGGTACCGTCTTTGTAGTCCTTGAAATTTCTTCACACATGCTAGTCAAGCCATCCCTTGCCTCTGTCAAAGGACGGTGCATGAAAGAAACATATGGTTTCATGCATGTTTAGCATGGCTCGGTAGAACAGGAGCGACATGGCGAAAAGCCGCACCATTATCCCAAACATCTTCAAGAAATATATCAAAATATATTCGCCATTAACACTAACAATCCCGAGGAACCGCCAACAAAAGATCAACATCTATAGGCCCCTTTTCATTTTTTAGGACAGACATCAACGTCTATGGCCCCTTTTCACTTTTTCCCTCCTGAAACCGAATGCAAATTTGGTGGCACCTCTTGAGGTTTGCGAATATATGATTGTTATTTTAGTTTCTTCTTGGAATTATATTCAGTACCTGCAGATTCCTTCCCGTTGCGTGTTTATCCACGCGACGCACGTTGTCCACGCACTGCTAATGAAAAGTTCATTTACTATTTTGCCCAGGCTCAAGATCGAAGCGGGCTGGCTCGCCACTGGGTTCCTGTACTCCCTTCGTGTTTAAAAAGAAGTCTTGAAGAAACAATTTAAATTTTGGCTAGGTTTGTAGGAAAGAAAAATGCAGCGAGCCATACATGCCTTTCGTGCTCAAAAGACGACCACAAGGGATGCCGGCCGGAGGCCAAGCGAGGAGCGGGTGGAAGCGCGCGCGATCATGGGTGCAGCTTGGTGCATCAGCTTGCACTTGACCTGTCTGACAACTGGACGTACTACAATGCAGAATGAAACAAACAGATGCCTTCTATCGGCTTCACACTTCATGTGTTACTTTTTGTGTCCGTACCAATTCGACTAGTCAAGAATGCACTGTCAGTGTCCCAAGGACGATATGCCTCGTGGCATGACAAAAACGGACCCTTCCAACTCAAGACACATCTTTGCCATCAAATATCTTGTACATCGCTCGGCCGACTCAGAGCATCCAGGACTTGGCAAATCCGGCCCCTCAAACGCCCGCGAATGCGTCCGGGCATGTCCGCGGGCATTGATCGGGCACTCCTTAAAAAATGTAATCCACATCCGGACACCTCAATTACCATATCTCAAATCTATACAAACTCATGCAACTACATCGATGACACGCATCGTCCGGCTAATCCATCACACTACACTAACACATGCCACCGGACTATCAAAATTTGACATGTTTGGCTATGGTGGAGTTCATCCATGGCTGCCCTTGCCCTTCCCGGCACCCTAGCCGTCCTTCTCGCGGAAGTACCGGTTGAAGACGCGGTACGGATCGAGCCGGATCTGCTCGTCGCTGCAGCTATCCTCGCCGTCGATGTCCTCCTTCTCCTTCTTCGGTGGCAGTCCGGCCATGGCATGGACCGCCCGATTCTGCTCACGGGGGAGAGCGCGCGTGTTCCTCCGCTGTCGTTTCTTCACAATGCGGGCGCGGATGACTTTCTCCTCTGCGGTCGCCCGCGCCGCCGCTTCGGCCGCCTCCGCCGCCACCATTTCCACCGCGAGACGGGCCTCGGCGGCCCTTAGCCTCTCCTTCCCATAGCAGGCCGCCCGTTCCCGGAAGGACTCGTACTCTGCCCGATCGGTGATGGGGAAGGAGAGGTGTTCCGGCCGGGACCGCGAGGGTCCAGCACTAGAGGACCCGAGCGTCAGGTGAGTTGCCGCTATGGCGTCGCGGCGGACGGATCCATCCGTCGGGCGGGCACTGTCCTCCCGGGAGAGGCGGAGTGCAATGCGGACTGTCATTGCCTCCTCCAACCCACACGGGACGACACCCCAGTCGACGGATCCGGACTGGTCGGAGTCCGGTCTGCTGCCTGCCATGGTGGAGAAGGTCGCAAACCGCCGGAGGTGAGCTCGGATGGCGGAGGGGAGTGGAGGGGAGGGGAGTGAAGTGGCTAGGGTTTGGTCCGGCGAGAGGATGGGGATGAATATAAGTGGGGTTGGGGGGGCCAGCATGGGTCGGGTCCGACCTGGCGGGCGCGCCCGGGCGCCCCCATATCCGCCCCAAATTTGGGCTGGATATGAGGGGTGCCGGTCAGCCCGGCGTTTGAGGGGCCCGTCTGGGTCCAAATTTCGTGACCGGGCAGCGACCGGGCGGCCTGCCCGAGCGTTTGAGACGGGTTTGAGTGGTCCGGTTGTAGATGCTCTCACCACCAGAAATCGTCAAGATGTCACGTCCTAAATAAGGATTAACTTCTCAAACAAATACTTTTAGGAGGTAGGGATATGAGATTCTGAGGAAAGTTAACTAGATCGGCTAGTGGTGCCTTCTGTAAACGTGTTTCGACGTTTTTTTAACATCGTACAATCGAAGTCGCTCATATACAGGAGCATACACTCACTCTACGAACGCCCGCATGCATGATGTTTTTTTAACATCGTACAATCGAAGTCGCTCACATACAGGAGCATACACTCACTCCTACGAACGCATGCACGCACATCCTACCCCTATGAGCCTTCGAGAGGCTGAGCTGACATAGTATATTGAGATTTTACGAAGACACCACAAACACCTCACAGTCGACGGGAACGTCTCCTTTCACTGAACGCACATCGCCGGAAGCCTATGCGAGCACCAATGTCAAGCCGAGGACTTGAACTCTAGTTGGTTGGGGATACCACTGTCCTCCTAACCATCCAACCACAGGTTGATTCATGATGTTTGTTTTCTGAAATTAGTTATTGGACAAATCTTCTCTTCTCAACTAACTATAGGTGGATACCCCGCGCGTTGCCCTAGGACATGTAGCAGGATTCTAAGTGCTAAATGGCTTGGTCTCAACAACCATTGAAATGATGCTTTTATTTACTAATGGCCCATTGATATCTTTTGTGTTTTTTGCAAGAAATCGGCATGTGGTTATGTACATGCTAAGGCTGGTCGTAATGGGAGTATCATAACTAGTATCGTGAATGCCAACCATGCAATTTTGATGAGGTGGCATGGAATTAAATGAAGAAAGAGAAGGTTGAGTATCATATCATGATGCCATATCACAATAAATGATATACTATTATGTGTAATGCATGGCAATAAATAATGTACTATGTGATACTAATATATGATACTCCTCGTTACGACCAACCTAAATAGGACATACACTTTGCAATTAATATTTTGAAGGGTTCCTATATACAACTGAAAGATCGAGGATGTCGCCTAGAGGGGGGTGAATAGGCGCTTTAAAATAATTACGGTTTAGGCTTGAACAAATGCGGAATAAACCTAGCGGTTAATTTGTCATGCACAAAACCTACAACAACTAGGCTCACCTATGTGCACCAACAACTTATGCTAAGCAAGATAGACAACTAAGTGATAGCAAGGTATATGACAAGAAACAATATGGCTATCACAAAGTAAAGTGCATAAGTAAAGAGCTCGGGTAAGAGATAACCGAGGCACGCGGAGACGACGATGTATCCCGAAGTTCACACCCTTGCGGATGCTAATCTCCGTTTGGAGAGGTGTGGAGGCACAATGCTCCCCAAGAAGCCACTAGGGCCACCGTAATCTCCTCACGCCCTCGCACAATGCAAGATGCCGTGATTCCACTAAGGGGCCCTTGAGGGCGGTCACCGAACCCGTACAAATGGCAACCCTTGGGGACGGTCACCGAACCTGTACACTTTGGCAACCCTTGGGGGCGGTCACCGGTACCCGTCAAATTGCTCGGGGCGATCTCCACAACCTAATTGGAGACCCCGACGCTTGCCCGGAGCTTTACACCACAATGATTGAGCTCCGAACCCCACCAACCGTCTAGGGCGCCCAAGCACCCAAGAGGAACAAGCTCAAGGGTACCAAGCACCCAAGAGTAATAAGCTTCTCAACTTGTAACTTCCACGTATCACGTGGAGAACTCAAACCGATGCACTAAATGCAATGGCAAGGGCACACGGAGTGCCCAAGTCCTTCTCTCTCAAATCCCACCAAAGCAACTAATGCTAGGGAGGAAAATGAGAGGAAGAACAAGAAGGAGAACATCAAGAACTTCAAGATCTAGATCCAAGGGGTTCCCCTCACAAAGAGGAGAAAGTGATTGGTGGAAATGTGGATCTAGATCTCCTCTCTCTTTTCCCTCAAAAACTAGCAAGAATCCATGGAGGGATTGAGAGTTAGCAAGCTTGAAGAAGGTCAACAATGGGGGAAGAACACGAACTCAATGGATAAGGTTGAATGGGGAAGAAGACCCCCTTTTATAAGGGCTCCCGAATCCAACCGTTAAGTGCTCAGTCCGCGCACGAGCAGTACTACCGCTCAGGGGAGCGGTACTACCGCCCGGGCAGTAGAACACAGAGAGAGGAGCAAAACAGAGGGCGAGGCAGAGCCGTATGAGCGGCACTACCGCTGGAACCAGCGGTACTACCGTTGGCCGCAGCGGTACTGCCGCTTGGCCCAGCGGTACTACCGCTGGGACCGCGCACCGCGCCTACCATGAGCACAGGGAGAAGGAACAGGGAGGAGGACCATTGAGCGGCACTAGGGGCGGTGGTAGCCGCGGTACTACCGCACACGAGCGGTACTACCGCTTCTACTGCCGCTGAACCCGACACGAGAAAACCACGTCTCGAGTCGAGGCGGTACCAGCGCGGAACCGGAGTCGTACTACCGCTTATGGCCATGGGCGGTACTACCGCTGTGGGGCAGCGGTACTACCGCTTGTGGTGATACGCGGTACTGCCGCTCCGGCCCAGCGGTACTACCGCTGGCGCCATCCTTATGCCACTTCGAAGAGTGAAACCTCCAACCGAGAAGAACCGGCATAACCTCCAACATCGAAAACATCATAGAAGATGCATGTGAACTCCGTTTTCGATGAACTCGAGCTTGTCATGAAAATGACCATAAGCTCCAAATCTCACAAGGAGAAGAACCAAACAAGAACCAAAAAAGATGATGCAAGGATGCAATGGTTTAAGCTCTCTACGAACGATACGATCAAGCTACTCATCGAGAGCCCCCCTTGATAGTACGGCAATCGATCCTATAACCCGGTCTCCCACAACTACCATGAGACCGGTAAAATAGAAAACCTATCAAGGGCAAACCTTTGCCTTGCGCATAGTCCACTTGAGCTGGATGATGACGATCTTGACGCCCTCAAGTTGGACCACCTTTCTTGATTGCGTTGGCTCGGTGAAGACTAGTGGATTGCTCCCCCATACTCCACTATGGGTGAGGCACTCTTCTGCACATCTTCATAAATCCATTGTCACCACAATGGACGGCAAGCTTCAAGCATTTGATCTCTTCGTGTTGCTCCACTTGAACTTCCACACCGCAACCTAACCCCACAAAGAACTCTCACGAATACCATGGGTTAGTGCACAAAGCGTAATGGACAATGCTTATCATACCATGGGATCACTTGATCCCTCGGTACATCTTGTACGCTTTGTGTTTTGATCAACTTGACTCACTCTTGACTTAGCCTTGATCAACCTTGACTCTTTCCAACTATCTTTATTTGTATGATGTCTTGAAGGTAAACATGAATGATCACACAATCTTCTTCTTCAAGACATGCTTGCAATAAGCTCAACACTCACAAGACCAATATTTGGATAATTCCTTAATAGCACCTTGGTCATCAAAAACTCTCCTTGAAACCAACAAATGGACTCCAAGAAAAGCCTATGGACAAACCCTTCAAATATAACTCAAGGCAACCATTAGTCCATAGAGATTGTCATCAATTACCAAAACCAAACATGGGGGCACCGCATGTTCTTTCAACCACCTATGACTCCTAAAACTGTATCTGTATAAACAATAGGGAGTTAAAAATGCATCTAAATAATGGTAGAAGTTCCTTCTTGAATAATGGTATAAATAATGGTATAAACCTGCTCTTCAAGGCGAAAACCTATAATTTGTATACATAATGGTATAAACAATAGGGTTCCTTGTTGAAGACTTTGCTTTGAGATTGCCCGCACCTGCTCTTCAAGGTGAAAACCTATAATCTAACCTTTCGTGGTTAGATCCGGTGACACATCATTTCCCTTCTTAGAGGCATTGATTTTGAAGAATCTCTATCATAGTCTGTGTGTTGTGAAGATAATGGTAGAAGTTATTGTTTGTTGTTGTGTGCCGTTTGATTTCTTAGCAACTCTTCTTGTGCTTGCTTTTTTTTTATCTTTTTTCTCCGCCTAGGCTTAGCTTCGATTTTGTGTGACTTTACTAGTTGCCCTTGTGATTTATTTGTGTGTGTTGGTGTTGGTTGTGTGCATCCAAACTATGCAGAAGCCTGCTATGTGTTCATGTTGTTATTTTTTGGGGGGTAAAACTTGTATTACTCAAATCGTGGCATTATTACAGTCCGCATTACAAAGATTAACTACCTCAGGTAGACCGAAGCCTAACCTAACGATGGTTCTATTTTCAGTTCTAGTATACCTAGCCAAAATATCGCTGACCAAGTTCTGGCTTCGGTTGATGTGAGTAATACAAAATATTACGAAGAGACAGAAGATATTTGATTTCAGCAATTAGTGACGCAAATACTGATCTGTCCACCTCCTTCTCCTTTAGCATGTTTACTGCCGATAGTGATTCTAGTTCCACACAAATGGGTAGCTCCGATCTTGTAATGGCAATAGATATCCCTTCCATTCAAGCGCATAATAACTCTGCTTCTAGTGGGTCTCTACGGGAGAACAGCTCACGGCAAGAGGAGAATATAATTTTACCTAGTATCGTCTTGATTCTTTATTTTGAGTTAATAAAATTCACTCTTTCTCAAAATAATAAGATAATTCCATAAAATATATCCCGTAAGTGTAGCATGGCTGAATTAAACTAACAGTTTTGCTAAGTCTCAGTCGATGTTATATTCATTTGATCTTGCATGGAGATTCGTGCAAAAAAATTATTTTCCGTTTTTTCTTTTTTCTCCTTATATACTATATCACTTGACTGAGTGGTTAAGTCTCAGTCGACTGAGACGTAGCTACACTCTTAAACTAAATTGATCTGTGTGTACTATCTCCTTCAAGCTTCCACCCAGCTACCAGTCTAGCTTGTGCTGCACTGCTGCTGCTGTATAACCACAAGCACAGCACCCCATTCTACTCATCGACCCCTCAGCATCCTACACTTCGATCCCATCAAGTTCAAGGGTGTCCAGGTGTTCTTGCATAGATACACTGAAGCTTACACCCTTAAACTAAATCTTGTTTGTACATTGAATTACTTGTTTTTTTTGTTTTTTTCTACAGGGGTATGGAACCTTGTGGGGTGGTGTTTACGGTGTGGTGCCAATTGTACAACGGTATGTGCAACCCTGTCTTGTTTCAGTCCAGGACCTTCACTTCGAATTTTGGTAAAATCTTCTAACCTATTACTTGCTTCAATAAATACATTGTAGTTGGGTACTCCTACCTTGAGCGGGAATTCATTATTTTGATTTGGAACAACTCTTGAGCACCTTAGATACAGCACTCTAATTACAACTAGAAAATGATACACTCTTAAACCTATTTGTTGTCTTAATTGTGATACGTAGGTTGACTACAAAAGACCTTTTGTGATACTAGTAAAATAGAAAATCAAAAGACATAACGGTTCTTATGCACCCTCAAACTATGAGTGAAGCAAAGGTCATCACCAATAATAAGGGATTTTAACCATAATGATAACGAGTGGCCCGTGCTTTCTTAATTTAAGCTCGGGGAGATGATCCCACATTCTCTTTTAATAATGTATTTTCTTCTTTTTGTCATTTCTCAAAATCTAGGCCCGTAAAAGTCCGAAGCATCATGAGGTTATTATAATTTTTAGTTGTGTTTTGTATAGAACCAATTGCTTATTGGACACGAGCTCAAAAGAATCAACCCGGTGTTAAGCAGTGTGAACAGTTAACCAGTCATAAGGTACACTATTGAACTCATTTTGTACCCTAGATCACTAATATTAAGTAGTCGCTGTAGTACAATGTCAAATATCCAAATCTAAAGAGGCATAGATTTTGTTGTTTAGTGTAAATGTTTTGCTAGCCTAAGTAGCCTACTTTAATGTTTTCGGTTATCTCTCTCGGTCTAGCGTGCTTGTTGTCTTTCAAAAATTCAAATTTACACTTGTTTGTGTCATCATTTATAACTATCTTGATTTATTTTTCTGCGGGTATTGAACATGAAGTTAACAATGTGTGAGATGATAGGTACATGTTGTCTCTACATGCTCAATTGTTTCAGAAATTTATAAAACCATTTTTGTGGTGGTACAACTAGTATAACGATAACATATAGAAGGGTGATGGCACTAGGTTTTTTCTCTCACGCTTCTTTTTGCCCAGCTCAAAAGTAATGGGCGGAAGCGACGAGCCCTACGCCCCTACCCTACTTGGTAACATCTTTGTCATCCTTGAAATTTCTTGACACATACTAGTCAAGCCATCTCTTACCCCTGTCAAAGGACGGGGCATGGAACATATGGTTTCACACATATTTAACGTGGCTCGACATAGTGCTAGCGCCATGGCGAAAAGCCGCACCATTGTCCCAAACCTCTTCAAGAAATAAATTGAAATATCTTCGCCGTTAACACTGCAACAATCCCAATGAACCACCAACAAAACATCAACTTCTACAGCCCCTATTTTTACTTTTTCGGACAAACATCAACGTCTATAGCCCCTTCTCACTTTCTTCCTCGTGAAAGTGAAATGCAAATTTTGTGGCGCCTTTTGAGGTTTGCGAATGTATGATTGTTATTTTGTGTTTTTTTGTTCTTCTTGGAATTCTATTCAGCACCTGCAGATTCCTTCTCGTTGAGTGCTTATCCACGCGACACACGCTCTGCATGCACTGCTAGTGAAAAGTTTAGTTAGTACTACCTCTGTAAGTAAATGTTTTTGCAGTTCAAGCCCAGGCTAAAGGATTAAAGGTCGAAGCAGGCTGGCTCCACCACTGGGTTCCTCAACTCCCTTCATGTTTGAAAAGAAGGCGTATGTTTTTTATTCTGAAATCAAACAATTTAAATTTTGTCTAGGTTTGTAGGGAAAAAATTGAGGCGAGCCATATATGCCTTTCGCGCTCAAAAGACGACGATAAGGATGCCCGGCCGAAGACCAAGGATCATGATTGAAGATGAATAGATTGAAAGTTTTTCCTAAAAAAAGAAGTATGGAAGCACGCGCGAGCGTGGGGTGCAGCTTGGTGAATCGGCCTACAACTGATCTGTCTGCCCAACTGGACGCAGTACAACGCAGAATGAAACAAACAGATTCTTCTTATCGGCTTCACACATGAATGTGTTACTTTTTGTGTCCGTATCAATCAGTTTCCTGTCTAGACTATCAAGCCATGTACCGTCAGTGTCCCAAGGACGATATTTATGCCTCGTGACGTGACAAAAACGGAGCCTTCCAACTCAAGACACGTATCAAATCGTTGAGATGTCACCTCCTAGATAGGGCTTAACTGCGAACCAACCTGTGATTGGATGGTTAAAGAGACAGTGGTATCCCCAGCCTATCAGGGTTCAAGTTCTGGTACTCGCATTATTCCTGGATTTATTTTAGCATTTCCGGCGATGCGCTTTCAGTGGGAGGAGACGTTCCCGTCGACGACGAGGCGCCTACGGTGACTTCGTAAATTTCAAGATGATATGCCGGCCCAGTCTCTCGGAGGTGTTCATAGAGGTAGGGTGTGTGCTTTCATAGGGGTGAGTGTATGCGCATACGTATGAGTGCTTGCATTTGTACTGATGTTCAAAAAAAAATAGGGCTTAACTTCTCAAGCGAATATTTTCAGGTGGCTAAAATGGATCTGAGGGAAGTTTAGCTAGATCGCCCAGTGATGCCTTGTGTGGACGTGTTTCGACATTCCTTTTTTTTTTTGTAATTATTAGCTATGTACCCGTGCGCTGTCACGGCGGTCGAATATTTTTTATAACACAATAAGGGGGCCATACGGGACAAATCATTTTTTTAGGAAAGCGATCATGGCGAGCTTTCTTGATTAGATAAAAGAGTTACATCGTTCACCAAACTCGCAAAAATAAAGCTACGGGGATCATAGTCCCAAACACAAGTTCTAGACATAGCCACAGAATTTCTAGCTAGCTCATGCGCCACTACATTGGCCTTCCTATTACAATGTTTCACAAGAACATTATCAAAACCAGCAAGAAGAATATTACAATCCGTGTAAACTGCACTTGCTGATGTAGCCGAGAAACCTCCATCATTGATGGTTTGAACAACTTGAAGACAATCAGTGTGAATTGCGAAAGAGTTCATACCTACTTGTTGTGCAATTTGCAAGCCCTCTCTGAAAGCAAAAGCTTCAACCACCGCTGCATCGGCAACATGGGGAAGATGACGCTGGGCACAGCTAATGCACTCACCTCTATGGTCTCTGATAACCACACCTATTCCACCATCATCCGAATCCTCTCCAAATGCAGCATCCACATTAATTATTAGCTTTCCTTCCATTGTCTTCTTCCATCCTTCTCTTAACACCCCACCCTTATGATTGCTCGCATGCTTGTAATTAGCCATCAACGCAGCAATGGAGATCACTACAAATCTTGAAACAAAGCAAATAGACAAAATATGATTATATCTTGGTTATAAAGTATAGATTTTCCAGCTGTTTCTTAAACTGGTAAAATATGTATGTGTCCATGATTAATCTACTTTATTGTGTTACCAAATATAAGAGTTTCATTGATACTTCCATGTTTATTAGGCCCCCTCACATTTGGGTCAAAGTTTGACTATATATTTAACTAGCAAAATATAATTTAACAAAAATAATATCATTGCAAACTTCTTTCAAATACCAATCTAATAATATAATTTTTATAGCAAATAACTTATATTTTTCTAATCAAATCTAAGGTCTAAGTTTAACACAAAATACGAAGAGGGCTAATAAACCCGGACGGGGGTAGTATTTGCTTATGGGCCATGAATTTATTGCTATTTGTTGGGTTACCAAATATGTCCGATAGATACTAAGTTGGGAGGTTGGACGAAGGGGTGGTGCAAATAAAGTGAAACATGGAACCTTACATTCTTTTTAAGTATATAATATAGTAGAGATAGAGGTATAGATATAGAGATTAAGCAAATCCTGTCTTCTCAATTAATAAGATGAGTTAGACCTTTTGTCTTCATTTCAAAAATAAAATAAATGCAAATCCAAGGATTGGGTTATGGATTCCAACTTATGGAAATCCCCAACCCCCCACCCCCCCCCCCTTATTCCATTCTGACGGCGATGATATGTAACACAAATGAAGTCGCGTCACCCCACAAGATAATTTTGTTCTTTCATGGGACACTAGTAGAAAAAGGGTCTAATGTGAAACTCATTAGTCCCGGTTTGGTATTGAACCGGCACTAATGTGACCATTAATGCCGGTTCCAACGGCCAGGCGGGCGGCGCTCATTAGTACCGGTTCGTGGCGAACCTTTAGTACCGGTTCGTGCCACGAACCGGTACTAAAGAGGTGGTGGCCTTTAGTACGGGTTGGTGGCTCCAACCGGTACTAAAGAGCCCCCCCCCTTTAGTACCGGTTGGAGCCACCAACCGGTACTAAAGGTGGTGCGCTGCCACCCGCAGTGCACAATGTATAGTCCCACCTCGCTAGTTGAGAGGAGCTCGCACCGGTTTATAAGCCCCGCCGCGGCTACCGTGTCGAGCTCCTCTCTAAGTAGTCCTTTGTGGGCCTATTGCAAGTCTTCTGCCCTGTGGGGCCTACCGGGCCGTACGGGCCTGCATCCTGGCCCAACTAGAGATTGGGTTTCTAGTCGTATACAGGCCGTGCCGGCCCAGTAGGCTGGCTGTTTTTGCTTTATTTAAAAAATAAAAATAAAAATAAATCCTTACCAACCAGGACTAAAGGTCCCCCAGACCACGGCGCGCCTCGTGCCACGTGGTGGGCCTTTGGTCCCGGTTCGTGTTAAACCGGGACTAAAGGGGGGACCTTTAGTCCCCACTCTTTAGTACCGGTTCCAGAACCGGTACTAAAGGTCCTTACGAAGCGGTACTAAAAGTCGTTTTTCTACTAGTGGGAATTTGCTCATGCGATCATGCCCACCAGTTACGCATCTATGTTAGGGGTTGCGTAAGTGGGCGGTTGTCTCGGGAGGCTTGCCTCCTTACTAGAGATATTCTTGGCTAAAATGGCTTTCCTAGGCTAGAAGGTATGGAGGTGCCGATTCGACAAGTGGAGGCAACAACACAAGGTGACTGTCATTCAGTGGTGCTCTTCGAGTACCGGGTCTTGAGTTTCCGGGCTACAAACCCTAGGTCTGGTCATACTTGGTTGTACTTGGCAATGCAGTGTTTAGACAACGATTTCCTTGTTGAAGCCTTTGGTTGGAGATGCTCACACCTGCTCTTCAAGGTGAAAACCTATCATCTGAGTATCTAACCTTTCGTGGTTAGATCTGGTGGCAATAGCGTAGGCATGTCGTTTTCCTTCTTGGAAGCGTTGTTTTTGAAGAACCTCTATCATAGTTTGTGTGTTACCAAGGATAGGATAGTGGTAGATGCTGCTGTTGTCGTTTGATTGCTTCGGCAATTCCTTTTGTGCCTGACATTTTTTTTCTTTTTTCTCCGCCTAGTCGTAATTTCGGTTTTGCTTGACTTTACTAGTTGCCGATGTGATTTGTGTGTGTGTTGGTGTTGGTTGTGTGCATTCCAACTATGAGGAGATCTGGCGTGTGCTCGTTGTGTTTGTATCTCCTTGATTTTTTTAGTTAATAAAATTCATTCTTTATCAAAATAATAAGATAATTCTATTCGGAAAAAAATAAGACAATTCCATAAAATATGTCTAGTAAGTGTAGCATAGCTGAATTAAACTAAAGCGATCCGTGTGTACTATTTCCTCCAAGCTTCCACCTAGCTAACAGTCTAGCCTGTGCTACTTCTGCTGCTATATAACAACAAGCACAGCACCCCATTCTACTCACCGACCCCTCAGCATCCTACACTTCGATCCCATCAAGTTCAAGTGTGTCCAGGTGTTCTTGCATAGATACACTGAAGTGAGTAATAGCATCCTTAGCTACGTGGATGGCTTTAGCGCTCAAGGCGTCCCTCTCGCCGTCTTCCTCGCCTCTGTCGAGCCCCCAGAGAAGCCGCGCCAGGGCGGCAGTGGCAGTGGCCACACCGGGGAGGCCTGTCGTCGCCAGGGCACTGGCCGCGGCCTCGGTCGACCCGGCGGTGGTCATGCCGACGGCGAGGAGGCTTGCGGTCAGGGCCCGCGCAGCGGCGACCTTGCTTGCCCCGGCACCGGCCGGTAAGAGCGGCATGTCGGTAGCGAAGGCCATGTCCCAGGCCAGACACAAGGGCAAGGTACGTACATGCAGCGCACCAAGTTTATTTTGTTTTGCACCACGATGCAACGCATGGACCGACCGATACTTAAGTTTTTTGACTGCACATAGACGGCGTTCATCCCGTACATCACCGCTGGCGATCCCGACCTGGCCACGACGGCGGAGGCGCTCAGGCTCCTCGACACCCTCGGTGCCGACGTCATAGAGGTGGGCATGCCGTTCTCCGACCCCTACGCCGACGGCCCCGTCATCCAGGCGTCCGCTGCGCGGGCGCTCTCGGCCGGCGTGACAACGGACGCCGTGATGTCGATGCTGAAGGAGGTGACGCCGGAGCTGTCCTGCCCGGTGGTCATCTTCTCTTACTTCAACCCAATCGCGCGGCGGGGAACGGGGAGCTTCACCGCTGCAGCCAGAGAGGCCGGTGTACGAGGTAAACAGTTGTCTTCTTCGCTGACGCAGGTGGTTCTTTATGCATAAAAATCGTAACATGCAGCTACTCTATATGGCTTTTACAACTTTTTTGGAAGGAATATAGTTTTTCAAGTCAATATTCATTATTATAAACTTTGTAACTTCTGAAAATATAATGGAATTACTAATTCGCTCTTCATGTGCTACAGGTCTTATAGTACCTGATCTTCCTTATATCGAGACAGGTGTTCTTAGGAATGAAGCCATAAAGAACGACATCGAGCTGGTATGTCTAATAACACGCGAAACAGTCTTGCTCCCACTTTATATATAAAGGCACAAACGACCAAACCCATATAAAATGCTGAGAAAATCCTCTTGCAACAAGGTCGAAAGAAAAATAAAAAGGCACCGGGCTAGTGGCACAAGTCCCCTAACCCAACACCAAGCATGAAAAGTAGGAGAGGTCACCCCTAACACACTACAACCAAGAGTACATAAGAGGACCGGAACCGTGCTGGCATGAGAAATCACCGAGCCCCGAGAACCTCGTATGCCTGGTAAAACACCCCCCCCCCCCCCCCCTCCTAGATAAAGGCACAAACAACCGAAACGATATAAAGTGTTGAGTAAACCCTCATGCAAAGCTGCTAGTCGAAAGAAAAATGAAAGGCACCGAGTGAGTGGCACAAGTGCAGGCCACCCCTAACAAACTATAATCAGGACTACTGAAGAGGGCCGGAGTCATGCCGGCATGAGAAATCACTGTACCCCGAGGACCTCATATTCCTAATAACACCTTGGAGATTTTTTATCATTGAGGTAAGTCAAGGCAAATCATCAAACGGAAAAAGTAAAACATAGCAAATAATCCAAATCGTTTTTGTCATTAAGCATTAACAGTGTAGTTGTACTCGAGGCTGATGAAGTGATGGGTGCAGGTGCTGCTCACAACACCATCTACAAAGGCAGACATGATGAATGAGATCACAATAGCTTCCGAAGGGTTTGTTTACCTTGTAAGTGCCAAGTAGATGTTTCGTTAAAATCCAAACTGCTTCGTTGCAATTTGCAAGTTTAGCATTTATATATACTACTAGACGAGGAGATATGGTAATGAACGTCTTAATCACATACTATTACACAGGTAAGTATCAACGGAGTTACAGGAGCCCGCCCAGATGTGAACCCGCGGGTGAAGGATCTTCTCAAGGAGATTAAGCAGGTTTGTAGAAAAAAATGATAAATTGTCCCTTTTTTGCAGGAAATGGTAACAATTATTTTCTCTAGTCTAGCTATATTGTGACTGTCCTCCAAGAACCTTATGTAGTTATGTTTTTGTATATGCAGGTCACTAACAAAGCAGTGGCTGTTGGGTTTGGCATATCGACCCCTGACCATATTAGACAGGTAAAAGACGTTTTCCCTATATATAAAGATTCATTTGTTCTTCTTTTTTCTTCTAAATTTTACTCATATCATAACTATGCTGCTGTTTCTATTGCCTAACGGTTGCAACGGGATGCATACAGGTTGCACAATGGGGTGCAGATGGAGTGATAATCGGTAGCGCGATGGTAAAGCAGTTGGGTGAAGCTGATTCTCCGAGAGAAGGTTTAAAGAGGTTGGAAGTATACGCCAGGAGCCTGAAGGATGCACTCAGCAGCGGGTCCACCATTGGGGCGAGTTGGGGCGACCGCCTCAGTTCTTCAACGTCATGGCAGGGTACTTCCCCTGTCTATTGACCAGTGGTGCAGCGCAATCGAGCACCCTTGTTTATCCGGTGCCCTGGCAAACCTCAGTACCAGATGCACTTTCAGAATTATGTACATATTAGAAGGGTTGGGCGTGATTTGTTGTGCTGTTGGTGTTGTTGGGTTAAATATTCGATGTATTACCTTTTTAAAAATTCAAATCTTTTAAGTTTGATCAAATCTAAAGAAAAACATATCAAATCAAATCGATATTTTAAAATTCATCATGAAATGAATTTCCATACTTTTCTCTTTAATATTGTAGATGTCGATATTTTTGCTCCGAACTTGGTCAACATTAAAGAAACTTGACTTTCTACAAAACTAATACCCTTATATTTTGACCCATGGAATATTTAATTTTGCGGGTGGGGAGATGATTGTGTCCAAGGAGACATGAGCATATCGATGGTTTAATGGCTCATCAAACGGATGAAGTTAACCGCATCATAAGCTACATTGGAAAACTGCTGGTTTTATATATATAAAAAAACTTTCTAGGATTTCAAACTTGAGGACAAGTTTAGGCTCACATTATTGGGGAGTTGTTAGGACCAAACCGGTATTGCGGCTTCCAGACCATTCACGAGTAATCCAGGCAACTGTTACGTTATTCGGAGATCTGTTGAACATGGCTCAATCCTAGTGTTGGACCCATTAAAAGGACACAGGAAATTAAACTTCGAATTCATAGGGTGATCCTCGAGGTGAACTGACCGTACCCTAAACCAACATAGGTGAACACATGTTGCTCGAAGAGGAAGGAATTGGCTTACTTTTAATTCCTAATACAGCACCATGTATATATTTATGATTTCTTGGTCTATCCATCTGTGTTTACATGCATGCGACACCTGATGCACAAGCTCAGTGATGGATGTCCTTGTGAAGGCGCACCCCCGTCGGCGGACTATATAGTGCTACCTGTTACCAAATCAAAAATTTCGAAAAAGCTGAGTATATAGACACGTCATATATTTACCATCCACCAAATTTACAGTTCAAGATACAAAAAGATAAGCTTGACAGCAAACAGTGTTGAATTCAAGACCCACAATAAATAGTGTTTCATGTAATGTCCTCAACCAGACTTGCCTTTATTGTATCATGAATTGTGCATTGAATTTACAGTTCCAATATTGTGAGATGAAAGATACATGTTGTGTCTATATACACAAATGTTTTAGCAATTTATGAAAACATTTTGGTACTTCTACCACATACAGAAGGGTGGTAGCACTAGATTTTTCTCTCACGCTCCTTTTTGCCTGGCCTGAAAGTAACGGGAGGAAGCAACGAGCCCTACGCCTCTATCCTGCTTGGTACAACTATCTTTGTCATCCTTGGAATTTCTTCATATAGGCTAGTCAAGCCATCGCTTGCCCCTGTCAAAGGACGGTGCATGAAACATATGGTGGGTTGACACATGTTTGCCGTGGCTCAATAGAATGACAAAACAGACGTCGCAAAAAGGCGCACCATGATCCCAAACATCTTCAAGATATATCTCAAAATATCTTGGTCATTAACAGTGTAACAATCCCGAGGAACCGCCAAGAAAACATGCAGTTCGGTTCCATGCGACGATTCGTTCTCAAAATACCTCAAAATAGCATATGCAGATTCCTTTTCGAAATGATGCGTGTTTATTCACGCGACGCACATTCTCCACGCACTGCTAAGGAAAAGTCTATTTACCATTTTGCCTTTGCCGAATTTGTAGAGAAACTAGGATGAGGTATACATGCCTTTCGCGCTCAAGACGAGGATAAGGGATATGGCCGTCGGAGACCAAGCAAGGAGCGAGTGGAAGCGCGAGCGCGAGCGTGGGTGCATTAGCTTGCACCTGACCTGTACGTGACACAAACAGATGCCTTTGGGCTTCCATGTGTTACTTTTTTGTGTCTGGACCTATCAGTTTCCCTGTCGAGACTAGTCAAGCCGTGCACCAGCTTGCTAACCGTCAGTGTCCCAAGGACGATGTGCCTCGTGACATGACAAAAATGGACCCTTCCAACTCAAGACATATATCTTCTTTTTCTAGGGGGAAACTCAAGACATATATCTTTGCCATTAAATATCTTGTACGTACGTTTTCACGGAGGAAAACTAGCATGGAATCTCTCAATGAGATCTGTTTTCCTTCTAAAATACGAAGCATTCTACAAAAAATCTCAAAATATTTGCAAACACACATCATACAAGAATATGAACTTACATGCGAGACCTTGAATAAATCAGCAACTTGGTTTTTCTGCATGCGTGGGCGCCGCGTCATAAGCATAGCTTGTTGCGCCTTTGGACCTTTATCCTGCCGGGGCAACCTTCTTAAAAGACAGAAGCTTGTAAAAACAATAGTTTAAAAAACTGATAGTATATACCAGAAGACGGCGCCAACCACGATCTGGATAGATCGCTGTCCTAGAGAAGTTGGCACCACAGAGGACCATAAGAGCAACTCTAGTGTGGATCGCCTGATGGATATCACCAAATGTCTGGGAACACATCCGGACGTGTCCTTCACATATGGATTGTGGGTTAGGATCATTGTTTACGAAATCGGTAACTAATAGTTGCTCGGTCGGCTTGGGAGTAGCGATTAATTGGTGAATCGGCCTATTAACTGAATTAATCGGTCGACCATTAATCCGTAGATTAAATAAGAACTTGCCAACATATATCTAGTTTTTTATGTGTTACACCATACTCCCATACTCTCAGCCATGTAATATACCAAAATATGCTACTGTTTTGTTGAACCCTAACTAATGAGGAGCTAGAGGGGGATGTGAGGTGTTATGGGGCAAAATTTTGGGCTTTGTTTGCCAACAAGTTAGTGGGCCAACAACGATTAATCGGTCTGTCTGACGGGCCTATTAATCGGGCTAACAAGTTAACACGATGAATATGTGTTATTCGATTCGGCCACCCTACGAGTAGCGATTAACTGGCCCGTTAACTGATTAATCGAACGAATTCTTGAACAGTGGTTATGATTGACAATGGCCATGCAGGCGCCAGGAGGGAAAAAAAGACGAGTAGACGGTGGGTTTGGGCGGACGTCTAGACCGGTGGCGGTCGTTTTGATGACTGATACGTCTCAAACATGTTTATTTGCAAGCTCGAGTCGCTCGGGCCCTCGCGGAGGAGCAAACTCGGGTAGTCCGTGCCCTCGGAAGCCTTCCTCCCAATGAGGATGTCTTTGGTGCTGCATCTAAACACATGCATCTCCAGCGCAGCAGATATAGACACGTCACTAGATATATACGGGTCAGATTTGCCCATTCTAATCGTAGATGCTCCAAGTGTAGACGTACCGGTGCTTAAGAAAAATCGCTTTATTTTACTTACTAGATAGACACCTTGGATCGTACAAAGTCGTGGATCTGCAGTAGTGCCAGCGTCCGCATGGTCCGCCGACAAAACTGTTGCATGTCTGGGCGCCACAACATGCCGTAAGGTTAATCATAGGATTCTTCCCGTAGATCTAGCACTATTTTGGTGACAAAAGCCAGCGCGGGCAGTTTGGCTTTGTATATGACCAATCAGTCTGCTACGGAAAGGTGGTCGACTGTTTTCTTCCTCAACTGCTGTATATGAACTGTTACTGTCTTGGTTCGCTTTCCTCGTATAAACACTTTATTCAGCACATTTAACCTGAAGATTAAGAGTGGGAAAAGGAGAAAAGCGAGTTCAAGGACATGTCAGAGAACCCACAACAACCGAATTGAGCGTAGCTCTTTTTAAGTTGTATTTGTTTGGATTGTTTACCGCATGTGTCATGTGGTGAACTGAATTTAGCTCTGATGATTAAGTTCCTTGTGATGGAATCAACTCACCAGGGTTCAAGTCCTGCACTCGGCATATGATAGTCGCATTTTCCTGGATTTATTTCAGACCTTTCGGTGATGTACGTCCAGTGCGAGAGGATATTCCCATTGAAAACGAAGATCAGACTTCGTCAATCTAAGATGACGTGCCGGCTCAGTCTCTCAGAGATGCACATAGGAATAAGGTGTGTGTGCGTGCATTTACAAAGATGAGTGTATGTGCGTATATATGAGCGTCCACGTTTGAACTATGTAAAAAAAAAACCACAACTGCCATGGGGCAAAGATCTGGTAGCACCGTAAAGACTAGACTTAACCAAACGAAGTATCACCACACCATTACAGTTAAAACGGTTACAACCTAGACAGCCAAACAAACCACTCATTACGAGCTCTACCCAACTGCTATATAATCACAAGCAGACCAGCTGCTCTGCTCATTCTCGTCATCGATCCCACTCCCAGCTAGCAGCATCAATCTTACACTTCGATCCCATCAAGTCCAAGCGCGCCCAGCTGTTCTTGCATATAGATACACCGAAGTGAGTAACAGGCTAACAGCATCGTCCGTCTACGTACATGGCTTTCGCGCTCAAGGCATCCCTCTCGCCGTCTTCCTCGCCTCCGTCGAGCCTCACAGCGGCCACAGTGGCCACACCGCCGGTAAAGCCTGTATTCGTCAGAGCCCCGCTCAAGGCATCCCTCTCGCCGTCTTCCTCGCCTCCGTCGACCCTCACAGCGGCCACAATGGCCACACCGCCGGTAAAGCCTGTATTCGTCAGAGCCCTCGCCGCGGCCTCAGTCGACCCGGCAATGGCCACGCCAGCCGCGCCGGGGAGGCATGCGGTCAGGGCGCGCGCAACCGCGCTGGCCCCGGCAACGGCGCCCGTGCCCGCCGGTAACGGCGGCCTGTCGGTAGCGAAGGCCATGTCCCGGGCCAGAGACAACGGCATGGTACAGATCGGTCGATGCTCAAGTTTTTTTTTCTTTGCGGGAAGATGCTTAAGTTTTTTGACTGCGCACAGACGGCGTTCATCCCGTACATCACCGCCGGCGACCCCGACCTGGCGACCACAGCGGAGGCGCTCAGGCTATTGGACGCCTGTGGCGCCGACGTCATCGAGGTGGGCATGCCGTTTTCCAACCCCTACGCCGACGGGGCCGTCATCCAGGCGTCCGCGGCGCGGGCGCTCGCGGCCGGCGCGACGTCGGACACCGTGATGGCGATGCTGAAGGAGGTGACGCCGGAGCTATCCTGCCCGGTGGTCATCTTCTCCTACTTCAACCCCATCGAGCGGCGGGGGACGGGGAGCTTCACCGCCGCAGCCAGAGAGGCCGGTGTACGAGGTAACCACCAGCTGTCTTCTTCGTATCACCGCTAATTAACTACTCCCTCTGTTCCATAATGTAAGATGTTTTTTAAAACCATATTAGTGTAAAAAAAACGTCTTATATTATGGAACGGAGGAAGTACTACACATGCATTTCAGTAGTTACTTAATCACACTGATCAATTCTTCATTAGTATTAATGAAATTAGTTTTTCATGTGAGTAAAACTTACTTATAATGGAGTTACTAATTCACCCTTGTCACATGTGTCACAGGTCTTATAGTACCCGATCTTCCTTATACCGAGGCAAGTGATCTGAGCATTGAAGCCAAGAAGAACGAGATCGAGCTGGTATGGTCTTCATAGAGCGTTTTATTAACTCAAAATGTAGCCGCAATCAGATACAAATGATGATCTTATACAGCTAAGATATACACAACAATCACCAACAGTCTATGACAAAAAGAAAAGATAAAAACTGATATATCGGCAACAACAAAGTTATATAGGACCAACACTATACTTATATCGAAAAAGATGATGGACCGATCCCAAGTTTATGCTGCTATCAATATTAGGTAAAAACCTTCATAACCATCCGCTCCAATCGCATATAAACCATCTTGAACAACTAATAATAGGAGTACATCTTGAGTAGGGTGTTTTGGTGTCCAGGCTCATCTGCACCCTGTTAAAAAATAATTCGTAACAAATTCAAAAAAAACAAAATATTCCAAAACAAATTTTGTGCGGTAGACAATTCGATGCGTGAGGCTCGCTCCAAATTTCAAGTCATTTGGACATCTGAGCAGCTCTCAGAAAAAAAGACAAATCGGATCAAAACAGTACATGAACAATAAACATTTTTACAGACCCTCAATTTGTTTTTTTTTTGCTGAGAGCTCGTCAGATGTCCAAATGATTTGAAAATTTGAGCGAACCTCACGCATCAAATTGTCTACCGCACTTTTTTTTTTTGGAATTTTTTGCATTTTTCTAGTATTTGTTTTGATTTTTTTTGTCAGCGGGGGTGCAGATGATCTCGGGTGCAGAGATGGATTTTCCGTACATCTTAAGTTATTAAGTATTTTACTCATTCAAAAAGAAAGAAAGAAAAGAAAATAGTCAAGTTGCACACTTGTACTCAGGCTAGGCTGATGAAGAGATGGGTGCAGGTGCTGCTTACAACACCATCTACAAAGGCAGAGAGGATGAACGAGATCACATCAGCTTCCGAAGGGTTTGTGTACCTTGTAAGTGCCAATTAGATGCATAATTAAAATTCAAACTGCTTTGTTGCAAGTTTAGCGTTTATATGTAGTGACCATGTGGTAATTAACGCTTTAACCACATTGCACAGGTAAGTATCAACGGATTAACAGGGACCCGCCCAGATGTGAATCCACGCGTTAAGGATCTTCTCAGGGAGATTAAGCAGGTTTGTAAAGAAAAACTGTAAATAAATTATTCGTATTTGCAAAGAAATGGTAGCTTCTTTTTCTCTCTCGTCTACCTATGCATGTATTATGTTTTTCTAGTTACCGGCAGAAGATTCAAATAATCACAAGTGGACATTGTCACACGCGGTCGGTATCAGGCCCGCTCGTTCCCACGTGATTTGTGCAGTCCTAATACAACTAGCACATATACTGACATCCATGCACCATATACAAAGCGTTATAGCGTTCATATTATCTACACCCTCGCCAACAGATGGACCAGAAGGCATTCAAACGAGCACCGCATTGAGTGATACGTCAATTAAGTCGGGCCTGTACCACCTAGGAGCCCCCCCCCCCCCCCCCCCCCCCCCCCCCCCGCGCATCAGCCAACTTCAATATTCTGACATGAACACTTATTGTGTCTTGAGACAATGTAAGGCATCTCCAACAAAAAATCTCCCGTATCCGTCCGCGGACAGGGGGACCAGTCCGCGGACACGGATGCGGGAGGCAGCCATCCAACGCTAGCCACATACAATTCAACCCGCATGTTAACAAAGCAGGCGAAATTCATGCAAACCGGCAGATATTCATCAAAGTTCAAATAGAAAATAGCACAAATCATCCACACATAGCATGCAAACTAAATCTAGTACAACAAGGTCTTGAATTCGACTAGATCCCGGATGTCCAACAAGTTTTTCATGAACGGACCATGTCCTCCCACACATACTTCCCCTTTAGTTTCATCCAACAATGTGTGCACGTAAATGGCTGTCCCTCTGACCTGTGGTACACCACGGCGGCGCGTGCGGACTACATATAATGTGTAGACCAGCATTGAGTGAATGGATCAATCAACAAGTTGAGCAAGAGGAAGTAAAACTTACCATCTCCTCCATGTCCACGTGCCATGGCCACCTTGCCTCAAGCTGACTAATCAAGTTGCAAAACTTGATGACGCTGGCCAAGATAGCATGCCAGTGATATGGCAACGACCTCATGTTGCGTCATTGAATGATGTACATGTCGTAGGGCGCAATGTGCTTTCCTGCGTGAAACTTTTCACGCACTTGCTCCCAGAAGGGCGGTCCTCTGGTCCTACCTATGAAATCCGCAGATACGGCCAGCCATGCATCGCACAACAACTCATTCTCCATGGTCGAGTAGCTCACCATCCTACGTACTCTAAAAACGACATAGCATTTGAAAATAAGCTCAATGATATTTGATCGAACACCTGCCGGGCGTGGTGTCTGCCATGGAGGTCGTCAACAGTGGGCGGAGTGTACCTGGGTACAAACGGCTCCAGGGCGGAAAGCTGCTGAATCGAGTGAAACGAGTGGAGTCTGTCTTTTATTAAAGGAGTGAAATATGTCGTTCCAAACGAATAATGATTGAAAATATTTGTTTGAATTAAGTGAATTGGGTGAAATCTGTTTTTTAAAACGAGTGAAGTATATTTTAAACGAGCACATCGTTATTTTTGAAATCAGGTTATGCTCCGCAAAATAGCAGAATCGGGTAAACAGGCATCTCTCACGCCCCTCTTGAGCACCCAGATCCTGAACTTGCCCCCAAATAATGTCAATTTTTCTTGTTAGAGGCTGTCTCCCCAAAGACACAAAAAACGACGGATGAAGTGAAGTACACAGCTGAAACCATCTCTCTTCTCCCTCTGTTCATCCACCGGACACGGCTTGAGGAAGATGTGCAGTACACAGCCACGAGTGATGAAGTGGGGCGTGCTTCTTTTCTTTACAATTAGGTGGGGGGTGCTTAATGATGTGTGGCCAACATCAACAGCAGTTATGCCACACCCCGAACTGCAGGCCGAAGGCTGACAGACAAGCCCGTATTCATACAAACATAAAGAGAGTGTGACCCACTGAGGCGTGGTATAGCGTGTCGTATTCCACTGCGTCGGCGATTAACGCGTGAGGTATTTCGCACGGGACTATATTAAATACTCATGATGTGCTCGCAGATGCACGGGATTTCGGCATTGCGTGGCCGCATGTTAAAAAAATCCGCGTCTCAGAAGCTCTATCTATTCATTTTCGAGTAACCAGCAGGAGCTATGTTATGATTGTCCTTCATCAGAAAACTTATGTAGCTATGTTTCTGTATGCAGGTCACCGACAAAGCAGTTGCTGTTGGATTTGGCATATCCACCCCTGACCATGTTAGGCAGGTAATAAACAAGTTTTGCTATGTGAGAAGACCGTATGTTCTTCTAAACCTTAATACGCATGTATATATGATAATGATTACTCCCTCCGTTTAATATTCTTATTGTGATTTTAGTTTAGATTTTCATAATTCTTGTCGTGGTCTTAGTTCAAATTTAAACGAAAACCACAATAAAATTTATGGAACGGGGGGAGTATTATTTTGGCGAAAGAGTTTTATATTAGCTAACGAATTGTTACTGGATGCATGCAGGTTGCTCAGTGGGGTGCAGACGGTGTGATAATCGGCAGTGCGATGGTGAAGCAGCTAGGTGAAGCAAATTCTCCGAGAGAAGGATTAAAGAGGCTGGAAGTATATGCCAAGAGTCTCAAGGATGCACTGCATGCCGTGATATGTACAATATAGGATAAGGTTACTAAACATGGACAAACCGGAATTGCGATGGCAAGTTGGCTTGGTGTTCCAATAATACAAGTGGTGGTAGAAATCTAGAATCAATAAGCTAGAAGTATTTGTTAGTTTTTTCTTGTATGGCATGCAATGATGCAAATGATGGCGGTTGGAGTACGCGGTTCTTTCCTTCTAGCCAATTAATTAAGTTTATTAACTTAGAAAAAAATCTTGTATCCGCTCCTCGATCGTCTTTATTACAAGAAAAATATTGCAACTTACCGCCTCTTTACGTAATCTTCTAAACTAATCTCTCCACCCCGCCTGAATTCAACAGGATGCCCCCTTCCCTTAATTTCCTACTGTGTACAACCAAAAAACGCTAGCTAAAACGTTACGTTAATCACATAACAAACTTGTGTATCCTTATCGGAAAAAAAACTTGTGTGTGTAGTATACTAGTATTGCTCTCTCTCTCTCTCATCACAGATGCTTTGTGTATAAGCTTGATTTTATTGGCAGTGAAACGAAAAATAAAACCATTGACATGTACTTACAAAGATGCATCGACGATGGTAAATCACGTTCATGTTCTCAAATGAAACGCGAGAGAGCTGCATGTTTTTTATTTTGACACAAATTTTGATCGACAGCTGCTACCAGGTGTGGACAGTTTCTCTTCTTCTTTTTTTTGAGATGGCGACCTTGTGGGCTGCGGGACGGCCTGTAGCGCGGTCGCATGGCCCGGCCTGCTAATGCAAACGAGGCCCCCCATCCCTCTGCTTTTTTATTCTTCCGTCGGCTTCGTTACGACGCGGCCCGCCGCGCAGCCCAGTCAAAGAAAAAGTCCACGCCACCTCACTGCGGGGACGCCGTCGCGCGGAGCCAGCCAGCAGCCAGGGCGTTCGCCGCCGGCCGCGACCATGGGCGACGGCAAGCGCAGCGTCGCGGAGACCTTCTCCAACCTCCGGGAGCGCGGCAAGGTGCTCTCTATGCCAACCCTCCCCCCCCCCCCCCCCCCCCCCCCCAACCCAACCTTCGACCCGCGCGTTACATTCTTGATTGTGCCGTCCGTGTGCGTGTATGGGTGGGGGTGGGGTTCTGCGTCGGTGTAGCGAATTAAGTATAGATGCTTGGTTGTCGATGCTGATTCTTTTTTGGGAATACGTCAAGGGGTTCAGGAAATTTGCTGCTAATTCAGGTGTACAAGCCTGCAACAGCCTGAATCTATTCCTCTCATCGATATTAAATTCACAATGGTGGCCTTTCTCCATGTTTCTTACAAACAGGCCAATGCAAATTTGTGGGGTTACGTTACATGTACTCGATGAATTTTCCACATGGCACGCCTTTCGCGGAAAACACTACTAGCAGTTGCACATATTTTCTCTGTGTGTGTGGTGGGGGTGGGGAGGGGTGTTCATTTTAGGGTGTTCGGCTAACACTGGAAATTTTCAGACGGCATTCATCCCATTCATCACCGCCGGTGACCCTGATTTGGCGACCACGTCGAAGGCGCTGAGGATCCTAGACTCCTGCGGCTCAGACGTGATCGAGCTTGGTGTGCCCTACTCGGATCCATTAGCTGATGGTCCTGTCATTCAGGTACATGTTCCGATTTTTCTTCATGCTTATCAGCTTTACTAGTACTTGTCATTGGGCTACAAGTGTTTTTGGGTTCACAGCCATTTCATTTTCAGGCTGCAGCATCCCGTGCGCTTAAGAAAGGCACCAAGCTCGGTTCTGTCTTGGCGATGCTCACGGAGGTTATACCAGAGCTCTCTTGTCCAATAGTTCTCTTCACATACTACAACCCGATTCTAAAGAGTGGAGTGCGGAACTTCATGGCTAAGATTAAGCAAGCTGGTGTACATGGTATCTTTTCTTACTACTAATATGCTGATTGTGATGTATCTATTCTGCATTTATGCTGTTGTTAGTAGTTGCTGTTGTTGATCAGCTTTTTTTTCTGAGAAATTTGATTTGCTTGCTATGCTGCAGGTCTTGTCGTACCTGATCTTCCTTTGGAGGAGACAACATTGTTGAGGAGCGAGGCCACTATGCATGACATAGAGCTGGTGAGTCCTTGCTCTCATCTTGTCATGTAATGTTCGTGTGAATTTTTTCTTGTATTTGTGTTATTGGTGCCCTACATCGATCATCTTTAGGTCCTAAAATAGATTCTCACTAGAGATTAGACCTATGCATTTTCAGCCAGTTCTATGTTGATGGTTACATCGAATTATCTAGAACCTTAACAAGGCTGGTCCATGGAATGAGAAGTAAGACCAGGTCAAAAGACCCTTCTGGTGAGGCAATTTTGACTAGGCCACATTCAGAAATTCAGTGCAATCTGGTTTCAGATCCTTGAATATGGGTACCCCTGATTGTTGTGGATTTGGCCTGCTGCGGCCTAAAATTTGGGGTAAACCAGGCCAAGGGACCAGTTCAGGCCTGGGCAGGTTGATCAGGCTGCACTAGGTGGGCCAGTAGGTGCTCAGGTTTACTTGATATCACCTGGATACACTTTTATCTTATATGTTAAAACTGTATGGTCATGACATATCCATGCATTGAAGTGCTAAACATGACTGACCGGTTACCTACACTACCTGGTTAGAATGGTATCGCAGTAGAAATATTTTGTGTATATATCATGGACTTTTAACTGAAAGAGTTTTCTTGAGTTTATTCGTTTATCGATTTATATTTTCACTTGGCTGCAGGTGCTACTTACAACACCAACCACACCAACAGAGAGGATGAAGGAAATCACAAAAGCTTCAGAAGGATTCGTTTATCTTGTGAGTGTCAAGAAGACACCTACTATTTGCTCAAAGTTTGTCACTAGATTCAAACAACATTTATTGCTTTTATCCCTTGCTTAGTAATAGTTCAAGTTGTGTGGAATATTTATTAACTAGTCTATGTGTTTGCATATTAATAACACACCATATAATTTGTCATCTTGGGCTTATAACTTCCCTGGAATTTGAGCAGAAAAGTATTAAAGGAAGGCAACTGTAAGTTTGCAAACTGCAAGCAACATGAAGGGTCACTTTATCTATTATGTTCACCTCATGTTGTACATCAACCCTGATATCTTTTAATTAAACACTCGATTTGGTAACTAGCTCATACGTTATGCAGGTGAGTGCTGTCGGAGTTACAGGTGCACGCTCAAATGTAAACTTACGCGTTGAGCATCTTCTTCAGGAGATCAAGCAGGTTTGCGAAACTATAACCCTCTTCTCATTGGTAACAGTAAACTGGAGCAAGCATATAGTTTTGTGTATAGAAATCTGCTCTAAAGAATGCTTATAGTTAATATAACAGCCTTTTTCCTTGAGTTTTCAGGTTACAGACAAACCTGTGGCTGTTGGCTTTGGCATATCAACTCCAGAGCATGCGAAGCAGGTGAATATAGGCTCTCACAACTTCCCTGTCAAGTGTTTGGTCTATCTTTTGTTGCAAGTTTTGATAGCTTTTCTGTTTGTAATACAGATCGCGGGCTGGGGAGCGGATGGTGTGATTATTGGCAGTGCGATTGTTAGACAGTTGGGCGAAGCCACTTCTCCTGAAGAAGGGCTGAGAAGAATAGAAGAGTACGCCAAGAGCATCAAGGCTGCTATTCCATGAGATGGCAGTTCCATCATGAACAAGCCAATTAGTAGATCGTAAGCATGTCGTTTATCATCTGGTAGTCTGCTCGATGGACCTGGAATTTGTAGTTTGTCTAGCATATTTGATTCCAGTGCTCAAAACAATTATAACTTTGTGTGTTATAATCACAATATGAATTAACAAGGTAATCTGGAAATGGTACGAAGCTCGATCGTGAAATACTAATTGTTTATCATTTCTCTTTCGAGGAAAGATATTGTGAGATGTAGTGTTCTTATGCGGAAATATGGAATATTAGAATTTGGAAGGACTTATCCTGAGAGGAGCAACAGGATAAGTCCATGGTGCATTTATATGGCTCGCTTGAATTTTGCCATCTGAGTCCATTCCTCTCATTTTCTATGCGCTGAAAACGGCACTGCCCTCAGATTCTTCTCCTTGCCCTCTTCAGGAGGGACGCAGGGTCTGTCAGGCTAGGCTACAGTCTGATCCCCACTGTACGGTGTGCCGATAACTTCTTGTTTCAAGCTCATATTTATTGCGTACTCTTCCTTTTGCAATATGTGTTGTTTTAGTAAACACGCAGTCAAACATTTTATGCGCCATTAGATTTTTTTCAGGACAGATGCTTTGGTACAATATAATTGCGATGTTTTTACTGTATCCGAGCTGCATATTGGGGTTGTATACTTGTCATGCAGCTTTAGAAATAAAAGGTTGAGTTCCTTTCTGGCTTGGTTGTCTGGACATGGTCAACATGGAAGAACCAGTCCCTGGTTTATATGTATGATGTCCTTGATTATTATAATATCTAACTGTACCCACTTGTCAGCATTTCATATAAGATTACCTTGGTTTGTGGCACAATTGGAGGATGAGAGTAGCAAGGACAGAAACATCATTGACTTTTCAGACCTTTCCCTTTCCTGAACCGAGCAGATAATTTTTTTTCTATGGACCATGACATTAGAAAATATCCAGCTGTTGGATGATCATCTGTTGGTGTAGTCTCCAGCCAAGGAATATACACATGCATCCAAGCTTCCAAAAGAATAGTGTGGTCCAGTGTACTCTTGGGCTATAGTAGTATTGGAAGTTGACTTTTCTTCTCCCGTCTCCCCACACCAACTGAGCACAATCATCTTTCTTCTTCCAATTCTGGCTGAAAGACAAGATCACATCCATCTGCAGCCATCTGCTCATCACCATTTATCTTGCCTCAGGTTCTTAACTTCTCTTTCTTCACAATTTTTTTCCATTAATTTCTTTCTCGTTAATTCCTTTTCTTCTCTGAAATCGAATATTTTGCAATTTGCAGGAATAATATCTCCTCTCAGAATGGGTGCTGAACTAACTGTTACGGGGTGGTTCTTGTCGCCAATCATACGGGAGATGCAGGATACCGCTTTGGCCTACATAAAGGGGCAATTCAGTTGGAAGAAAGATCAGGAGAAGGACCTTGAACGCCTTGACATCACCCTGACAGAGATTCTGACCATTGTGGATGTCATCGAGAAGAGGGAGATCAAGGATGGGAACCAGAGGAGGCTGCTAAGCATACTTAAAGACGCCATTTACGGCGCTGTCGATGTGCTGGACGGCTTCCAGTACATGGTCCTCAAGTCCAAGGTTGATAGCCAGTCTGCGGTGAGTCGTGTGACCTCAACCTGTATTTACTTGGGTAAACGTTTGATCGGTGCCGACGAATTCCGGGGGAAGCTAGCAGATATTTTGGAGAAATTGGGCGTGGTCAAGACAACGGCAGATACCTTATTGAAGGTAGTTAATTTTGACAATGCTACTGCAAAGTTATTGCCAGTAACACGGCTGCGTGTAACTTCCCCTTTGAAGGAAAATCACCATATATATGGTCGAAGAGATGAGCTTCATAAGCTGAGAGATATGTTGTTTGAGATAAGCCACAGTGATGCACCCCGACCCAGTAATGCACCTGTACCCGGTGACTCAAGCATTGATATTATATCCATTGTAGGTGTTGGTGGGGTTGGGAAGACTAGCCTTGCACGGTTGGCATTTGAAGATGAACAAATACGCATGAACTTCGGTCTCAGGATGTGGGTTTCTGTATCTGATACTTATGATGAGATTAGATTAACAAGGGATATTTTGGAGTCTTTAACTGATGCAAATTATCACACTGTTGCTGAATTTGATGAATTGCAGAATGCTCTTCGTGAAAAGATAGCTGGAAAGAAATTTCTCCTCATACTAGACGATGTTTGGTATGACGAGGACAGAACAAAATGGGAGAATGAATTACTATGGAGCAAAGTGCTGTCTTCTTTGAATACTGGACTGGAAGGGTCGAAGATTTTGGTGACAACTCGAGCTGACAAAGCTTGCAGTATCCTACATGCTAGGACACCCCCTTTACGTTTGGGAGGATTGGACAGAGATGATTACTGGTTGCTATTCAGAAACCATGCCTTTGGTGAGAAATACCCAGGACAATTTCCAGAACTCAGGGAAGTAGGAATACAAATTTGTCGCAGATTGAATGGTTTGCCTCTAGCAGCAAAGATAATCGGTCGCCTATTGAATGCTGATTTGGATGTCAGCCACTGGAAGAAAGTTCTGGAGAGTGATTTATCTGATGATGTTATGAAGGTTCTCAGGTTGAGTTACCAGCACTTACCTGTCCAATTGAAGCTATGCTTTAGCTTCTGCAGCCTTTTCCCGAAGGACTGGCGTTTTGAACCTCAAAGACTCACTGAAATGTGGATTGCGCAGGGTTTTGTGCAGAGGGAGGATTCATATGACACTGATACAAATATTGAGGATGTGGCAAAGGGCTACTTCAATGAACTTGTGCAAAGATCATTCTTTGAGCGGTCATTGTTGGACCTCCCAACAGAGTATGTCATGCATGATTTGATCAATGACTTGGCTCGGAATGTCTCGAAGGATGAGTATGTCAGGGTGGAAAATGATAAACAAAAGGAGATCCCACCAAACATTCGTCATCTATCAATATCAGCAAATTTGTTAGGCAGCATGAAGAAAACAGAGTTGAGAAATTTGCGCACCTTGATTGTTTGGAAGAAGACATGGTCTTGCTTAAAATTATCCCTTCCAGATGATGTATTCAAGAAGTCCAAAAGCATCCGTGTGCTGGACTTGAGCGGTTGTTGCCTGGATAGGTTGCCGACATCAGTGGAAGTTCTTAAACATCTGCGTTATTTCGCTTTTCGGGTTCCTCAGAGGCTGTGGCAAACATCATTGATTCGGCTCTACCACCTGGAGGTCTTGGTCACAAGAGGGCACTCCTGCCGGGAAAGTGAATGCGCCAACCTTCCTGCAAACATGAAGAGGAACCTGCTCAAATTAAGAAAAGCTTTCCTTCTCAATGTTGGCGGCGCCACGATATCTGGTTTCGGAGGACAAACTCTTCTCCATGGCCACGGGGAGTTCCATGTCAGGAAGGAGAGTGGCTACAGACTAGGTGAGCTGAAGGAGGTGAAAAATATTAGTGGACAGTTAAAAATTAGATCTCTCGAGAATGTTGAACATCAGCAAGAGGCAGTTAATGCCTGCCTAGATTGCAAAGAGCATATTGAATATTTGGAACTTGAGTGGAGCATCCATGCAAGGGCTTTAACTTCTGATATTGATAACGATGTGCTCAATGCCCTTAGACCTCACCCTAATCTTGATCGGTTGAAGATCATTGGATATGGAGGAACGAGGTCACCCAGTTGGTTTGAGGCAAATTGGCTGACTGCATTGAGTTCTTTAGTTCTTGAGAACTGCATTGGTTGGGTACAGTTGCCCCCTTTTGGTCAGCTTCCTCTGCTCAAGTATCTTGAACTAAGAGGCATGCATGCTGTCAGGCAGATTGGTCAAGAATTCTATGGGAATGGTGACATAAAGGGCTTCCCAATTTTGGAAGACATGATATTTGATGGCATGCTCAACTGGGATGGCTGGTCTGGAATCGGAGATGGTTCTTTGTTTCCATGTCTTGAAAGGCTACTCGTATCACGGTGTCCAAAGATTCGAGAAATACCAACCTTTAGTGCAACACCAAGAGTTGAAGTCGAAATATCACCTGATTCACCGCCAGCTTCTTGTTTAATCGAGTCACTAATTGCAACCGCATCACGGTTGATCTTTCTAGTTAGCTCCTACAGCTTCTTGAGTGAACTAACCACTGAGCAACTAAACCATGTCGCTGAGTTGAACCTGCAGAACTGTACAGATTCAATGCCAGCGGGTGGATTTCACAGACTTAGCTCCCTTCAGGTGTTCAGGATCAGCAACTGTTCAACGTTACTGTCATCGGTCAGTACAGAAGCAGTTGACACATATTTACTTCCTCCATCTCTTTGCCATATTGAAATAGCTCAAAGCAATGTTCATTGCAGCTTACTACCAAGGTATTTGCAAGGCCTAACTTGTCTCTCGACGTTGGTGCTCAATAGCTGCCATTTGATGACATCATTGTCATTTGCTTCTGAAAACCCCCACCTCGTTGCTCTGGAAAGTATAACCATTAAAGATTGCAATGAACTTGTTTCATTGGATGGATTTACAAATCTTGGTGCTCTCCGGAAGTTAGTTGTTGCAGATTGTTACAATTTCTGCTCCTTGCCAGCTGACTTGAATATAGTGGGATCTCTTGAGAAATTAGTCATATGTGGGTGCCCAATGATGAGGTTTCTCCCTGAAGATGGCCTGCCAGCTTCTGCGCAGACTACTTTGTTATCAAAATGCCATCCAGAGCTTGATACCCAGCTTCAGAGGAAGGAAGGTGCTGAATGGAACAAGATTGTTCATATCCCTGAGAAGAAATTAGAGGTATATACTGTTCGCATTCACTTATATTGGATCTTCATCTTATTACAATTTCTGTGTCCTCTTTTATTTGCACACTTCTACTTGTACTTTGGTGGAGCGTGTACCAATAATTGACAAAGTCAAATCACTTTTCTCATTGCTAGTTTCCAACAAAGTTCAGTTAGTACAATGATATGTGCTTTTACTTATATTTTGCCATCTGCTCAGGTAGGGCTGATTGATTTGTTGACTATATTTCCGGCCAATTCTTCCTGAAGATGTTATTATACTCTCTGACTACAAGGTATGTTTTCCTAAACCACCATGATGCATTTGGGTTTAGTCGAACCAGATATCACTTCCAGTGTTCTGGTACCTGTGTAAAGCTTTTGCTCTGTTCCAGGATTGCAAACTCTTGGATGGATATTGCCTTTGCAGTTTACCAGCCGCAACTCTGCAAGGGGAAAGACAATCTTTCTGTATGTTGCATGTGTTCAGATTTTCATCAGCTGCTTTTTTTTTGCGGAACGATTTTTAGGTCAGGTTTGTATATTTTTATTTTCCGTAAATGTAGACAGGGTGGACTGAAGTTTGGTCTTTGGTGGCTGAAAAACAAAAACCATGTTCTGAGAAGAATTCTAAAGAAGAACTGGCACTCACTTGCAATAACTGCCTTCCTGTGCAGCGTGCACTGAACAGTGTTACAATCGAACAAGGCAGCAAAAATACACTTCCCGTGCAGCGTGCACAGTTTTTTTTTTTTTTTTTGCTAGGGAGCTAGTAGTAGAGTTGGATGACTTGTAACCCAAGGGCCTGGAATTGGTAGTTCATCTAGCGTATTTGAATATTTGATTCTAGCACTTGAACCAACCGGCATATGTTCATGTGTTAGAAACACAAAAAATGATGATTCAAGGTAATTCGGAAATGGTAGGAAGCTTGGTCCCACAAGGCTGATTGAGTAGAGGTGATAAATCCTGATATTTTGTTTCTAGTTCATTCTTTTCTGCGAGTTGGTAGAGCGTTTTCCAGGTTCTGAAATATGAATGCTTCAGTTCTGTCGAATAAATGGACAGAGTATCTGACCGACCTTTTGGAGGAGTTCGTTTTTCCTTTTTCCTCTCTTTAGGAATAAAAGTTTGTGAGACGTCGTGCTCTTTTGCTTTCTGAAACATGGAATGCTAGAATTCGGAAGGGCTTATCCTGAGAGGAGGTACAGGATAAGGCCGTGGTGCATTTATATGGCTGGCTTGAATTTTGCCATCTGAATCCCATCATTTCACCTCGTTTTCTACGGGGCTGAAAATGGCATTGCCCTCAGATTGTTCTTCTTACTTAAGAGTGTGATCTATGAGTCTGGGTTTACAGTGTGATCCCCTCCCCATTGTACCATATGCCGATAACTTATTTGTTCTAGCCTCGTACTCCCTCGTCCAGAAATACTTGTCGGAGAGATGGATGTATCTAGACGTATTTTAATTATAGATACAACCATTTCTCCGGCAAGTATTTCCAGATAGAGGGAGTATTTATTTCGCAATCTTCCTTTTGAAATATATCCCCGTCTGTTTTTTCAGGAAAGATCATTTGATGCAATAAATAAATTTACAATGTTTTTACTGTGTCCGAGAATGCTTATCATGCGGTAGAGTTGTAGAAATAGAAGGCTGAGTTTCTGGATTTTGGTTGTGTGGTCAACATGAACATGGAAGAGGAGAAGCTTATCTGAATTTGGGGAGCAGTGTTACAATCGAACAAGGCATCACAGCAACTACCTCTCCGTGCACTGAACAATGAGCAGCTTTTGGACGACCTGTTGTTAAATAACCAGAGTAGATGACCACAACAAAAGTCAATTGCCTGTGCAAATACGCATCGTCCACGCGCTCTGCCATCTTCATCTCCTTGCGTTCAATTGACATGAGGTAAACGGAAAAGGAAGAAAAGAATGGTTTTAACACCTGAGTTTGACTACTTTCAACTGGGTCAGTACATACATACATATAGCATCTCATGTGAAATTAACACACGTGGTGAAAAATAATTTACCAGCATCTACAATTCATTTCCGGAATAAGACACAGATAATAGTACTAGAAGCATTTTCCAGTTAGTGTGTGGTCTTCAGAACCAGCTGGTGTTTGGCCTTGAGGTACGGGGAGCCCTCGGCGGCATTCAGGCCAAGCAGCCCCAAGCAATTCTCCTCGTTTCTTTTCTTCACCAGGACCAGTTCCAGCAGTGAGTGATTTTCTGCTAGCTTTTGCCTCCAGGGTAAGGATGCAGAGCGGCGTCCCGCTAAGGCGACAGCCTACTAGTGCAACTTCAACAAACCCGTGTAACTCAAGCTAGAACTAATTTCTCTTGAGATTAACTACGAAGCGCGCCGCTTACACCCCTGCCCCAGGACCAGGAGTGATCATATCTCGTCACAGCATCTCCGGTGGGTATTAGTGCATGCACGTATCTCCATTGCTTTGCTTCCCCTGAAAACAGAAGCAGATTTCGAAATCAACCATGAAAACGATGCTCATGTAAAGATGTTAATGCAACAGTGGATGTCAGGATTATTAATGACTAATAGAACAAGCATCAGCATATCGTGTAAATCACACATAATACGGACTCATGGCTAACCCAGACCAGGGATGTCTAGAAATCACAACTTCAAAGGACACTTTCAGGCTACTAGAAAAACAACAAATGCAAGTATGACACAATCAATGCACAGAAATATACGAGGACTAAAAGACTAGCGGGGAACTTGCACATTGCTGTGATGCAGATCAATGTTGATGCTTGCACCTGAATTGATAAACTATCCATTCTATGAAGAGATAGTTTGTCCATATGTTGGATTCTTCAGATTCAGCATACAGAAAAATTTCTTACAGTGAAGAGAGAAAAGCAAAACACACACAGAGACTACCTTCTCTCTAGAGGATCCCATATATGCAGCTTAGTGTCACTTGAGGTCAAAGGAATATGCGTACCATATATATGCAGAGTGAGCATTACTTCCGCCTTGAAGCAATAAGCTTGGCGATGAACTCGTTCAGAACAGAGGGATATGTCGTGATTATATGCTCCCAGCCATTAGTCGCCATTACTCTCTTCAAACGCGAGGGAGACTGGACTTGGATAAACTCCAAGCACGCCTCTTTCAATCCACGACAATGATGCTTCTCAGCTAGAGCAAGAGTGGACGCCACCGAGCTCACACCTATCCGCTCAGATAACCGCTTTTCACAGATGAACTTGAGCCGCTGGAGATCATATCGGTCTGCCGCTACCAACAAGTCCTGCAGCCAAATTTCATGCTCATCTTGTCCTGGTTCCACAGCTTCTGACATTTCATCTTCATCTGCTTGTTCTTGTTCCTCAAAATCTATCATGTGATTCTCCTCCATGATGTCCTTGTACATCTCAGGGAATGAGTCTGTGTAGACGAAGCTAAGCAAAGCCCTGAACACTTTTGCTTCCATGTCTTTGATCTGTATGATGCTGGACGTGGCAGTGCCCTCCTTCATGGGACCAAAGAGTTGTGCCCTGAACACTGTGGATCGGGCTGCGAGCACGCAGCGGTGTGCGGCGAACGTCTCACCGCCGACCTCAAATGCCACATCAGCACCAAGCTTATCATCAAGGAGATTGCTAAAATGCTGGTGTATGTCAGGCAGGGTGCCACCGGCATCATCCTTACTTCTGGGGTCCTTGCAAACCATGATGTCGCAACGGATGGTAAAACAATCACATATCAGATCCGGGGACTGCTCAAGGGTGCGTCTTCTCACGAACTTGCCGATGCCCCACATTGGAACGCTGCTGGAGAAGCTGTAAGTTTTAGTTCCACGAATGTACGTTGGCATCTGCTTCTCGACCTGGTTGATGAGACTGAAACTGAACTTCACCTCCACTTCCTCCTCGTCGACATCGGAGTCATAGAGAAGGGTCAGATAGACGGAAATGTAGTCGGCGCAGCTCGGGTCCAAGCCATTGGGGTAGTACTCGAGTAACCAATCGTGGTCTCCTACTACAAAATGACCAGAGGTGATGTTCTCGCCGGTGGGGAAGAACTCTTTGGTACGCGAGTAGCCCTTGACAATGAGCAGGTGGTACCCGGCGTCCACACCGGCGCTGGCGTAGACGCCCGACATTTCGCAATGGCACTGGTTGTGTCCGTCGAGGACAGTTACGCCGGCGAACGACGACATGACGAACCTGCAACGAGGTCGCCGAAAATCTATCTACTCAGTCACCATTCACATTCCTAATAAGTTTCGGAGTTGGGAGTTGGGATCAATGGGCTGAGGGGCGAACCTGGGATTGCACCCGCGGCCGCACGGAGTCGCCGTCGCCTCACTCGCTGCGCCGCCGACGCCGAGGCCGCTTCTCCCCGGAAGGAGAGTTTGCGGCGAGCTGAGGGGAAAACCTGGTCACGTCCTGCGGCCGCACGCACCGCACAAAGTCGCCGCCGCAAGACGAGCCTCCACCCGCTGCGCCGCCGCTCCACTCCCCGGAGACAGAGTTTGCGCCGGCGGCGGCTCGTCTGCGTGCGACCTGGGCCGGCCTACAGCTAGCTAGGGTTGGTTAACAACAACAACAACTCACCACGTCATTGGGCTTGAAGGCCCTCAGTCCACGAACTGCAAAGCCCATCGCTCAGGGGATATTATTTTATTCAGTGTAAATCAAGCTGAATTTTCAACAACAACAAAAAGAGAGAGAATATAATCCAGTCAAAAAATGTGCTATATCACATTAGAATTTGTATTTATGGAATTCCAAACAGCACTTGACTGATTTTCTTTTATCACCAAAAAAATGTTTTTCTTAACTGAGGTTAAAACTTTCTGCATCTGTATTTACATAAACTCAGGGTTGTTCTTTGCGTTCTTTTTTTTCCGACATGTTAAGAGCCACTCGGGCGCGATTTGGTCTCTATGCACTGGTTAGCTGCAGATGCTACGAGAGGGGCGTTTTGGCTCTGGGAGCATTTGCTCCTGGACGAACAGTACCGCAAAAAAAGTGGTCAAATATTTTTTTTTATTCTGAATTTTTGTGTGGATATTTGTGTTAGTGTCGCAACTATGCTTGACAATTTTCAAGTGAAACGGGGTAGTAGTGTTTCGTCGGTGAAAAAACAAATTTAGGGTAACATTTGGTGTTTAAAAAAAATTTTTTCATAGGTCCAAATGTTTAACATTTTTGCCTAAAACTTTGCAGGTAGTATTTGGATGTGACTATAAATACATAAAAAATTGTTGGGACTTTTATTTTGATATTTCAAAAGAAAAATCCAGCATGTGCTCAACGGAGCCCAATTGAATTTTCACAGATGCTGCTTACTACTACAACACTAACAACTCCAACATAGAGGATGGAGGTCACGAAGACACTTGTCCCCGGATTTGAACAACATTTATTGCTTTCATCCCTTAGTTAGGGCATTTTTAAGGCGGACTCATAAACCTTCCGCAACCGTCCGGACCGCGGAAGCCACCCAACACAATCCTGTATCGGCTCGCAGGGTGGTCCGGTAAAACAGAGAAAAAGTGAGGGAGGTTTGCGGGAGTCCGGACACGCGAAACGGACGAATCCGACACCCCAGGCCCACCCAAAACCCTTCCCGGACCCCGCAACTCCATCCTCCCTATTCTCTCTCCTTCCTTCTTTCTTTGGACCCGGCGACTCCATCCTCCCTATTCTCTCTCCTTCCTTCTTTCTCTCTTGTCGTCGTCGTTGCTCCACCACCCAGGCCACCAGGCCACACCCCTGCCAAAAATCTGCGTCTTCGTCACCTCCAGCGATCCAGCAGGGCTCCTCGTAGCTTCTCCTCCGTCTTCGTTCAACCCCCTGCCCTCCGACCGCCCCTTTCAACCCCCTGCCCTCCGACCGCCCCGCAAGGTACCATCATCTACCATGCCCGACAACTGTTCGATGAATCGCTGGAGCTGAAAACAGTTGTCCCTTCTTTTTTGTAGCAATGGATTCCGATTTGGAGTACATATACGAGCAGTATGTTGATCCATTGGATGGCTCGTCGAACGAGGAGGAGTACTCCGATGAGACGGCGATAATGTAGGCGGTCATTGAAGACGCGGAGCATGCGGAGGAGCATGTTCTCAATTTCAAGGGCTCAATCAAGGGCCATCGAGTTCTCAACCACAACAGGGCGCGCGGGCATTTGACACTGATGGCCGACTACTTTTCCCCGATGCACTCTTCGCTGACCATTTTCGCCGGGGTTTTCGGATGCGCAAGACCGTCTTCGATCGTTTGTACCAAGTCGTCCGGTCCTACGATGACTACTTCATCCTGAAGAAGGACGTTGTGGGAATGATTGGCTTCTCTGGTTACCAGAAGTGCACTGCCGCGCTCCGGATGCTTGCATATGGCACGGCCACTGATTCGTGGGACGAGTACCTACGGATGTCTGAGAGCACGTGCAGAGATGCCATGATCAGGTTTGCAACTGTCGTGGTCGAGGTGTTCGGACCTCAGTACCTAAGAGAACCAACAGTGGCAGACACCGGGAGGCTCCTAGCAATCTCAGAAGCAAGAGGGTGGTCAGGTTTGCTTGGATCTCTTGACTGCATGCATTGGAAATGGAAGAACTGCCCGAAGGCTTTACATGGGCAATATCAGGGTCATGTTAAGAAGCCCACCATCATTCTTGAAGCAGTTGCATCACATGATATTTGGATTTGGCACGCTTTCTTTGGCATGCCCGGGTCTCACAGACATCAATGTGCTGCAATGATCGCCGTTGTTTGTGAGGCTGACTGAAGGAAAAGCTCCTCCTTGCCACTATATTGTCAATGGACATGAGTACAACACGGGCTACTATCTGGTTGACAGTATCTATCCTCCATGGGCTACCTCTGTCAGCACCATCTCAAATCTAGTTGGCCAGAAAAAGGCTCACTTTGCCCAAAGACAAGAAGCAGCTAGAAAGGATGTCGAGACGGCATTTGGAGTTCTTCAGGCCCGTTTTGCAGTTGTTCGTGGACCTACAAAACAATGAGATCCGGAGACCTTGAAGGAGGTGATGACATGTTGTGTGATCATGCACAACATGATCGTCGAGGATGAGGGTGACGATGCTGCCGCAGCTCTGGAATTTGAGAATATAGGTGATCCTATCCAACTTCCGGACCAAAATCCGGCTACGTTTGAGAAGTTTATTCAAATGCATCAACAAATTCGGCATCGACCAACTAACGAGCAACTCAAGGAAGATCTGATTGAGTATCAGTGGGCGGTGAAAGGGGACAACAATGTTGGGATGCAAAATATTCGAACTTTTTTAAATTTTAACTAGTGCCGCATGCGGATATTTGAATTTCTGTGCCCTTTGCATACGGCTACTTGATTGTGCGGACTGGAAAAAAAATCCAGAAGGCTGGATGTATGCGGCTACGACGGGATGTCGACCTCCCGCATCCGCGTCCGTGGACTAATTCCCCTATCCGTGGACGGATGCGGGAGGGTTTTTGCAGGTTGTCGTTGGAGATGCCCTTAGTGCCGGTTCATCTTGAGGAGTGAATAGCATAAAACTACCACTTTTCGTCCTATTGTTCCAAAAAACTATCACATTTTTGTTTGTGACTGATAACTACCGAAACCTGCGTCGGCTGTTTCAAAAAACCCAAAACGCCCGTGGCTAAGAAATTAAACCGGTTTATGACAAGTCGGGCCCGCACCTAAACGAACCGTTTGTTTGACCGTTCCTTTGACCGTTAACTGACATGTGGGGCCCACATGTCAGTTATCTCTTCCTCCTCCTCCTTCTTCTCTCCCTTATCTCTCTCTCTCTGCCAGCCGGCAAGCCTTCCGGCGGCCGTAGCAGAGGCCGGCCTCGCCCACGACGGCAGGAGGCGCGCGCTCCAGCAGCGACGCAGGCCGTCCGCGGCGAGCTCGAGGGAAGCAGAAGCGAGGTCGAGGTGCTCCTGCACGAGCTGCCCACGAGGCCACCGTGCTCCGCGTCCATGGCATCGGTGGCGGCGCTGATGCGGGCAGGGGAGAGACCGTGGAGTGTGGTGCCGCACTCGTGGGGTTGCTCCGGTGCTCCAGCCACGCGCCCTCCTTTCCCATCTCGAATCCCCTCCGTAGTTGTGGTCAACGCTCGGGTCCGAGCTCCCGAGGCCGGCCGCCATGACTAGGCTCAAGCTCGAGCTCGAGCTCCTGCCTCGCGAGCTTCCTGGCCTGCACTTCCCACGCCCGCAAGCCCGCCTTCTGCGCCCAGCCGCAACGGCCATCGCCGGTGAGCGGTGCTGCCCCCTGGCGCCCGTGGAAGGAAGCTCCACGGTGGCGCCATGGCTGCTGGTCGCGACAGAAGGGAGCACCACGCGCCGCCCCGCGACGGAAGGGAGCTCCACGGCGGCGCCATGGCTGCTGGCCGGTGACCCTCACGGCGGCTGCTGGCGCACGGCCACGGGAGGGACCCAATTGCTTTTTTCAAAAGTTTACAGGGACCCGATTGCGTTTTTGAAAAGTTTGCAGGGGCCTGATGGCATTTTTGAAAAGTTTGCGGACACTGACATGTGGGCCCCACATGTCAGTTAACGGTCAAAGGAACGGTCAAACAAACGGTTCGTTTAGGTGCGGGCCCGACTTGTCATAAGCCGGTTTAATTTCTTAGCCACGGGCGTTTTGGGTTTTTTAAAACAGCCGACGCCGGTTTCGGTAGTTATCAGTCACAAACAAAAATGTGGTAGTTTTTTTGAAACCATAGAACGAAAAGTGGTAGTTTTATGCTATTTAACAGAGGAGTACGTCAAGAGCATCAACGCCGCTGTTCCATGAGATGAGTTGTTCCATGGTGACTGTAGTTGTCTTTGCTTTCTCTTTTCTGGAAAAGAGACTGAAATGTCGTGTTCTTGTGCAGATTGAAGCATGGAATTCTAGGGTTTGCAAGGACTTATATCCTGAGAGGAGCTAAAGGATAAGCCCGCGGTGCATTTATATGGCCGGCTTGAATTTCGCCATCTGAGTCCGTTTTTCATCAAATTCACTGTATCCGAGCCTCGTATCAGATTGGGATAGCAGGTTAGGTTTCTTTCTGGGTTTGGCTGTCCGGACGGTCAACACGGAAGAGGTGAAGCTTATCTGAATTTGTGGGCGGAGCGGAGCGGTGTCACAACTGAACAAGGCAGCAACTGCCTCGATCTCTGTGCACTGAACAATGGGCAGGTTGCAGATTTCTTTTTCTTTTTCTTTTTTTTGTCGATGGAGGTTGTAGATTTGGATGACCTGTAATAATAGTTAAATAACCGAAGTAGATAGCCACGGCGAAAGTCAATTGCCTGCGCAAATACGCATCGTCCTCGCCCGTCTTCATCTCCTCGCCTTCAACTGAGAAGACAGAATGACAGAGGAAGAGAGGAATGGTTTTAACACCTGAGTTTGACTATTTTCTACTGGATCACTACAAACATAAAACATAGCATCTCATGCGAAATTAAGACCCGTGGTGAAAAAACTTTCACGAGCGTACGTCTATATAATTCAATCCCGGAACAAGATAGGGGTAAAAAGTACCAGAGGCAAAAAGTGAAGGGCAAGAGGGATAATGAACGAATCCATCATCTTCTTTGCCCGTGAATTTGGGTATATATACGTGGACGAAAGTGCACATTCGCTTAAACGATGAGCCACACATTGCTTAATTAACAAGCAACTACTAAATCCAAAGTAACTTAATTAACAAGCAAGTAATCATGCCCTTAACACACAGGTCGATTCGACTGCGTCTTTATCAACAGAAAGAAATGATTGGCCTTTGCCTTTTTTAGTTTGGATGAGAGCTGGAACAAAGGATATCCAATCAACAGCAAAAGGGAGCGTTCAAGAGCGAATCTGTGCTCACCATCATGCAACTTGTCACATCACATCCATGGTGCAGTACAGGGATAAGCATGGATCACGTTGCAATCCACCGTGTCACGTCCCCAAGCCACAGGTTGTCGCAATTCGCGCACAGGAGCATATGCTGAAACTTAAATTAGAGGCGCAGATTTCATCCTGTTTCAGGGCACCAGAAAATGTGCTTCCTTCTATTTTTTGTGGTGTAGGTGTGACAGGTGAGTCTATGTCAGTGTACCTGTCCGATCTCTTTAAAAAATTGTGCTACAATCCCCGGTTTACTTTAAAGAGTGCAGTGGTGCAAGTTTTGTTGTTTTTAATTCCTGATATACAAGAAACAGACATGCATAAATTTACATATATCGATGGCTGTTGGTCGTGAGCACAAACTATTCAGAAAACAATTTGGAAAAAAAAAACTCAGAAAACATAATAGGGGTATATTTGTAAATTTTAGACCAGCTCGGAATTGTCATGTGGACATTTTTTGCGCCGTCTAGCTGGTTTTTGGAAAACCCGTCAGCCACTTAACGAAGTTTAGGGTGCTAGTTTTTTTATTTAGAATCAACGTTCTTCAATAAGCAGTCAAGTTTCTCTAAAAAATACTCCCTCCTCCAAAAATTTAAACTTTGTACTAAATCAGCGGCACTTGTTTTAAAATGAATGGAGTATTAAACAATCAAGGTCACTGGAATGTTGGCAGCAGTTGGTGGTCAGAGAAGCCACACACGACTGTCAATTATATCATGAAGGGCATTTAGCTAGGCGGAACGATTTCTACATAGTTTCTTCTCACGTCACTCTCATAGTTCTCAACAAAGCAAGTAATCTTATTTGTTGAGGTTTCTAGTACTCTCTTAATCATAATTGATGTACCGGCGGCCCAATCCTTCGATGAGACAGAGTGGGGAGATAACTACCGATTTGGTGGATTTTGATCTTGACGATCAAGCTATACCGTACCCGATGATATGATTTGGAATCGCTAAGCCAATCTCCAATTAATGATAATATTGTCGTAGGCACGATCAACCTGAGCAACGAAGGTCGAGTTTCTGCGGACAATCGAAGAACCGACAAGAACTATGGTGAATTGCAGTCTGAAATCATGGATGATAGATTAAGCACACGAAAAAGATGAACGAGTTGGAATTCCACTATGGGTCTAACAAGAGAGTAGGCGTACACATTTCATAAATACAAATTGTTTCAATAGCTAAACAATACAATGAAACACGCCTAAAACCTAAGCTAATGATGTATTATTAGAGGAGCGCGCCAACGTGTCGATGTCCCCTAGCTGATGGAAAACTTGATCAACATCTCATCATGCGGATGCCTACTTCCTTGGTTCCCTTGTTGCAGTAGAAAATGTCCAACTAGGGGTAACTCTGACGGGATCACCAATCAGACGACACCAAATGTCTGCAGATATGTTCGAATGTGTTCTCGGACGGCAGGTTGGGCGTTGGCCGGCCATCCAATCATAGTCTCAAATCTGACAATGGATTATAATTGACAGTGGCTAGGCGGACCGAGGAAAAAAGAGGTGAATGGGACATATGGGCTATGGGAAGATGTGGCCCAACTAACAGTGGGCCAGACGGACATCTAGACATCATGACTACCCTATATGCCCATAGTTTGGTGCTGATTTGGGTGTTTTGGACGCCTGGATCGGTCCGGATAAATTTGATGACTTCTATTGGATGGCTTAAAGTGACTAGGCTCCTCAGTCCGGACATTTACGGGCGATTTGATGATCCACATTGGAATTGCCCTAAGCATTCACCACGTGGCTGCAACACACATGGGCCCACGACCCGCCTCTTTGCATTAATAATTGGCATGCATGTCTTCTACTCATTAACACACCTGGGCCAACAAAAACACATGGAGTACATCTTTCGTCTATACTAATCCTTTCTAGTACATCCTTCAAATCATTTGTTCCTGAATACAAGAAAATTATCGCATGGAGGTAGTATTATATTCTTGTTAGTAAAATCCTATTTACTAAGGAACAAAGTACGTGCCCATTTAATTGGCACGTACGAGCTCCATCATTGGTACTTGTGAGATTGCGACTTTAGGTGTGGCATGGGGTGTAACTGTGGCAGAACGAGCTCCATCATTGGTACTTGTGAGATTGCGACTTTAGGTGTTAGCATGGGGTGTAACTGTGATAGAGATATCCTTACCCCTTCCCCCGATCTCATGAATCAAAATCTCCCTCGACTGTAGCTCATCATTCCCACTCAAATATTGTTTTAAATCTGCAATGTTAAATATGGGACTAACCCCAGATTCTATAGGAAGATCAAGCTTATATAAATTATTATTTTTTGCCACCTGAAATGATCCATCCGCACGAGACATTAATTTTGAATTGTGTAATTTCTCAAATGCAATCACACTAAATCACCTGGCTCAAACACGATGCCCTGACTACCAGCAAGTTCATACTTGGCAATCATGTGTCTATATTTTTCTTACTTGTCTCATGTATCTTTAATGCTAACTCAGTGCATTCTTTATGATCAAGATTTACCTTCTCTGAAGATGGAATAGGTAATAAGTCAATAGGCACACGAGGTATAAATCCATAAGCAATCTCATCTAAAAAATGGCATAACTTTGTGGTAGAATGAAAATGATTATAAGCACACTCTACATGAGGTAGACATTTTTTCTACATCTTTAAATTCTTTTTCAAGACAAGTCTGAGCATATAGTAGACAATGTACGATTAACCACCGCATTTTGACCATATGCTTGAGGATGACATGCAGTACTAAATAAAACCTTATTCCCCAATTTTGTCCACAACACCCTCCGAAAGTGGCTAAAAAATTGGTGTCACGATTAGAAACAATTCTATTTGGCACAAGATGTGAACGAACTACTCTAAAGAACAAATCAGCAATGTGAGTAGCATCTTCACTTTTATGACAAGATATAAAATGTGTCATATTAGAGAAACTATCGGCAACCACAAATATCGTTTCTGTTATCACAAATACACTATCCAACCCTTGTCTTGTCCAAGGCATTCCTAATACAAAGTCCATGGATATATCTTCTCATGAAGAGCTAGGAACAATGAGAGGCATATACAAAGCATGTGGATTTAATCATGACTTAGCTTAGCTTTTTGGCGTGTCGTGCATCGTGCAACATAACTCTCCACATCTGTTCTTATTTTCGACCAAAAGAAGTTATCAACAAGGATGCCTTCTGTCTTCTTGACACCAAAATGTCCCACGATCGAGTCCTCCATGCACCTCCTGTAATAACAAAAGACAAACAAAAATATATGGGATGCATAGCTTATTAACACGAAAAAACTGTCATTAACGACGAAGTTACTCCAAGTTCTATCCTCTCTACAATCGAGTAATATATATTTAAACTGACACTATTAGCATATTGTTGTTTTATAGTTTCAAGTTCAAAAAGATTGAAATCTAATTGTGATAACATGGTATAACGTCTAGACAATGCATTAGGAGTAAGATTTTTTTTTCTTCTCTTCCTTTTGGAAATGCAAGGTTGCGTTTCGAGCTTTTACTCTCTGGTCAACATGGAAGAGATGAAACTTATCTGAATTTGAGAGAGCAGTGTTACAATCGAACAAGGCAGCAACTACCTCTCCATGCACTGAACAATGAACAGGTTGTAGATTTGGATGAGCTTTGGTTAAATAATCAAAGTAGATAGCAACAGATAAAGTCAACTGCCTGTGGATACGCATCGTTCATGCGCTGTGCCATGTTCATCTCCTCGCCCGCGTTCAACTGGGAAGAGAGAATGAAAGAGGAAGAGAAGAATGGTTTTAACACCTGAGTTTGACTTCCCGCTAAAAAGAACACCTGAGTTTGACTATCTTCAAATGGATCAGCCCAAAAGAATATGACATTTGCAATTGAAATTAACGCACGTGGTGAAAAAAACGTCACCACCATGTACGTATAATTCTCTTCCAGAACAAGACACGGATAAGAGGACGGTCATATTGGTCTCATTTTTTCAAAAAGGAGGATTACCCGGCCTCTGCATCGATGCACATGGTCATCTTTATTAATTATTCACTAGAGTCTAAAAAAATGGATACAATGATCAACCAGAAGCCATCTTCTAGGTGAACAAAATCGCTACACCTACAAGTATACAGATGTGCCATGTCCGCATAACAGATACAATCTAATCTAGTGGTCTTAATAACATCGGGACTGGGTGTCCCATAACGTGCACCGCCTGCGCATGCTCTAGGATCCGCCGCCATCTTCCGCCATCCCGTCTTTAGGAGGAATCACTGCAAAGATCCTGCAAGTCCCATCTGCCGTCGACGTCACCATGACACCAGACAGCGCCACCAGCCTAAGCGCGTCGATCAAACCGCGTCCAACACTGAGACTCCACTGCTCCACGCCACCGAGACCCACCATCTTCAATGCGGTCGATGTAACACCGCTTCACCTGTTGGCCTCTCCAGTGAACCACTGCTCCAAGACGATGCCCCCAGGAGGGAGAACGGCACCAAAGTCTTCGTCATCATCCGATCCGAGAGATCCAGATCTAGGGTTTTCCCCGGAACAACTGCCACCTGCAGGAAGAGGGGCACGCCATCTGCAACTGTCGGCGTACCCAAGCGGTGCCCACCGCCGCATAGCTCTCACGACGACGCCAAGAGCGTCGTCGCCGCCCTAGGGTTTTCACCCGAGAGACCGTGATGTGGGAAAAGGTGGGGCGGACCCGAACGATGTCTCCAGGAGGAAAAACGGCACCCTCGAGTGTCGTGGCCGACAGGAGCCGACCTGAGAATTATCCCAATCCGGATCCCCACCTCCCGCTCCGTCCCAACCCGGTAACCGGCTAGCAGCACGGCCATGTCCGATAAGACGGAGTGCACGCAACATGGGTTGAAGGAAGGAGTAGGTCAACACCGTTGGCCGTCAGGGCAGCAAGCCACAACACCAACCCACCGGTGAATCGCCGGCCACCCGGTCCGATCGCCGGCAGCCCACCGCCCCGTCGCGCCACCAGATAGGGACGCTAACCCAGGGGCCGCCCTCCTTGATCCAGGGCCCTACGCCATAGATCGGGAAGGGTTGCGCCAGCCCTGCCACGAAGGCCACCACTAGGACGCTGGCTGGCCGCCACGCCGTCGTTGTCCATTAGGGCACCTTGCTCCAGGTCGACGCCGCCACGATCCAGATCAGGATCACACCCTCGAGATGGGGCGTCCCGCGCCACCCAAGGACCCGAGAGAGGAGGCAGTACCTCCGCCGCCGGCGTCGGATGCACGGACTTTGCCCAGCTTCGATCACCAACGACGGCGGAGGGGAGGGAGGGGAGGCTGGGAGGACCGGCAGCTGGGGCTGGGGCCCCTCAGTCGTCCGTGCGAGGGGCGACGGAGGGAAGGGGAGGCCTTGGGAGCGTCTTTGTCGACGAAACAAAATGAATGGTCTTTGCTTTGCCTTTTTGGACGAGGCTAAGAACAAAACAAAGAAAAACGCTAAAGCGAGCATTCAAGAGCGAATCTGTGCTCACCATCATGCAAAGTTGTCACATCCATCCTGAAATACAGGGATGAGCATGGATCACGTTGCAATCCATCGTGTGATGCCGCCAGGCCACAGGTTGTCGCAATTCACCCACAGGACTGAAAGTTCAAAACTAGAGGCCCAGATTTACGTTATGTTCCAGGCCGCTATAAAATGCTCATCTATTTTTCGTGGCGTAGCTGTGACGAGTGGGTCTACGTCAGTGGCCCAATCTGACCTCTCATAAACTTTGTCCATTCATTGGTTCACCTTTTCTTTAAAGAGTGGTGCAAGTTTTCCTTTTTGTGGTGGAAAAGGTGGTGCAAGTTGCCATGGAGCTTTGTCCTGAATAAGTAGATGCACTGAAAATGAAATGTATGAAGGATGAGAATAAATCTGTATTCTGAGATACAAGAGATAAACATGCGTAAACTTACCTGCTGCGGCGCTTCCTTGTCAGGACTATCCGGAGGCAGGTTGGTCGCAATGCTGCGGCGGGACACGTGACGTGGGCCCGGCCCGCATCTCCGCCTGGATCTCCGCATGCTGCTCCAGCATGAGCAGCTTGTAGTAGGTTATCTTACTGCGGACCATGGTGGCGTCGGCGTTGGCGAGCCTCCAAAGGGATGAGAATAGTGAGAGGAGGGGGCAACGGTGGCATGGACGAGAGGAATGAGAATGAGACGACTTAGGGTTGTCTTGCCATCTAGCTTAAATAGCTGGACTTGGTCCCTCAAGCGTCATGTCAGAGCAGCGCCACATGGCACAATGAACGCATCCTCGCCTAAAATTGGAGGAGCCGCCCGTCGGACCGATGGGTTTCCGCGTAGGACCCGCCCTCTAGTCTGAGGTGGCGGCCGCATCCAGGCGCGTCCAAACGTCCCTATATCCGCCCCACATATGAGTTGGATATGGGGTGTCGGTCATTTTTGACAGGTTGGGTAGCATTTCCCTGTCTGGGCTGGCCGTCCAGACGTTTGTGGCGGGTATGGGGGCTTCGGTTGTAGATGCTCGGAGAAAAGGGTCTAGTAAGGGCACATCCTTAATTATGTAAAATATTGCTATTTTATAATAAATAAAAACATGACAGAGATGTTGCACAACGAAAATGTCACCACAATTCAAGACACAATCTTATTCCACAAAGCACGTTTAAGAGGACGACTGCCCTCTTTTCTTTGAAAAGAAACGGAGAGTCTTTGTCGACGGAGAGAAATAAATGGCCCTTGCCTTTCTGGATTAGGGAAAAACAAGGATATCCTTTAAACAGCCAAAGGAGCAATCAAGAAAGAACCAATGCTCGTCATTTTTGTCACATCAATGGTGCAAAAGGTAGATAAGAATGGACCAAGTTGCAGTCAAGCGTGTCATGTCACTGGTCGCCATTAACGTACAGGAGCTCCATCACCCATATGCTGAATTGAAACGAGAGGTGCACCTGCCATCTCCATTTCCTTTTCCCCGAATCAGTAGGAAAATGAAAATGAAAGAACATTTATGTGGTGATAGGCGAGCCTGCTAAGTCTCCGTGCCACACTGATTTCTGATTATTTTTTTTTGCCAAAAAACTTCCAATCTATTTATCTTCAATCATGGTAGTACAACGAACAGTAGAAATAATAAAAATTACATTCAGATCCGTAGACCACCTAGCGACGACTACAAGCACTGAAGCGAGCCGAAGGCGCGCTGCTGTCATCGCCCCTCCCTCACCGGAGCCAGGAAAACCTTGTAGTAGTACAGTCGAGCGCCCCAAACCCACCTCAAACTCCCGGGCGAACAGCCTGGTCACTGATCGGTCACAAAAATTTGACCCAGACGGATGCCTCAAACCGGCCTCAAACACTCGGGCTGATCGACACCCCTCATATCTAGCCCACATAGGGGGCGGATATGAGGCAGCCCATGCACGTCTGGGCGTGACTGGGCACCCCGCTCCAGATCATAGCGGTCCCACCTGCAGCCACCCAAAACTCCTTCCTCTCTTATCTCTGCACCCAAATTTTAGTCCCACCTTGCCGCGAACGCCAACCAGCTTAAATAGCCGCGTGGGCGGATGGCGGCAAGCTTCTCTGTCGTTGCATAGGTCGATCAATTCTCACTATGTAAACGAGGTAGCTTGACACTAGATTACACTTTATCAATTGATGGTTGTTCATAGAGTGTCAAATTCATCTCGTTCATATACCTTGATAGGCCTACGATAATGAAAGAGTAATTTATCTTGTTCGTCGAATTTTATTATTAGCTACACCCAAAAAGAGTTGTGCAAACATCAATATTTCATTTGTGAAGGAGATAGACCATGACTATGAATTTTCTTTGTTAAGCAAAGAAGATTCACAGTGACAATATATCTCCTTAACAAAGAATGCAATGATGATTGAAGCTTTGCTTCTGGACGACTCGGCTGTTTAAGCTGGTCGACTAGCTCCTCGTGCTGGTCGACTAGCTCCTCATGCGGCGAGGTGGGACTAAACATCTGAAACCCGGCTATTTGGTGTTATCACCTGATCAATTCTAGCTAAACAGCCCAGCCATCCCAACATGATCGACATGCATGCGTTTGCATGTATTAGATGTTTTAGATATAGGGTTTATGGTTGCAAATGACCAAATCCGAGGCCTGCCCGATCACTGTCTGTGGGCTGGATGCTTGATGGCCCAAAATTGCAAGTTGCGGCTGTAGATCTTTTTTGGAGCCAGAGTTGCGGCTGTAGATGCTTTTACGTGGTTCATATTTATATGCTTTAAAAGTGAGAGAGAGAGAAAGCGAACTGAGCCTAGCTCAAAAGGTTTGGTTTTTTAATGGAATCAACCCATCATGATTCAAGTCATAGATTTAGCACTGGTGTTTGTATTTTTCTGGATTTATTCTAGGATTTTCAACGATTCTCGCTTAGTGGGAGGAGACATTCCAGTCAGCCATGGAGGCATTGTGGTGGCTTCACCAGTCACACAATGATTCCCTCGAAGGTACTCATAAGGGCAGTGTCGTGGTTTTGTCACGGCAGATGTCCTAAGGAAAGGACTTAGTCGTGGAGCCATCGCGTGGGTTAGCTTAAAGGGGTTAAAGCGGACAAGGGACGCCGAGAGTTTATACTGGTTCGGCCCCTTGCGGTGAAGGTAAAAGCCTAATCCAGTTGGTGTGGAATTGCTAGGGTTTCGATGACCAGGGAGCGAATACGCTTTGCCTGAGTCTCGAATTGTTGTCTGTTGTCCACAAACCGCCACCGGGTCGTCCCCTTATATACATGGGTTGACGCCCGTCGGTTTACAAAATCCCGAGGCCGGCTCATAAACGTGTCCGGCCCGGTCTCTACTCTTTCTATCTTACAACACAAGTTTACATATCAACGCCGGTTTATGTCTACAGACCTTAAACCGGCTTTTGGGCCCTGGACCTTCATAAAGCGTCACCGTCTTTGTCTTCATGGGCTTCAGATACAGTGAACCATTATGGGGCTAACCCGGCCACTCCTGGCCGGTTTGCGCCCAGTAGTAATATCCCCAACATTAGGCCCCAGATTGATTTGAACTGGTTCATGTCAATCCTCAATATTTAAGAAGAATCTTCTTCAGCACCTTCACATAGTCTTGTAAACCACCGTGACGTCACCTTCCAGGACCATGATAAAATCGCCATGACGTCATCTGTTATTAAAAACTGCGTATAACCCACCTTCATTGATGGTCCTCCGACAATCGAGGCAACAGAGCTGTCACATATCCCATTTTTTCGGGCTCCTTGATTCTCGCGCCTACCTTTTATCCATTCACCTTATAAATAAGGCCGAAGGGTCCCTTTCACTTTCCCCCTCGTGCCTCTTCGCGTCATCTTCTTCCTCGCGCCGACCGACCCTCAAGCTCTGCCGCCGTCATCGTCCTTCGCCTCTGCCTCAACGACGGCCGCTGCATCAACCTGACCGTACCAGAGAAACGCGACGATCCTCCGCTGCTTCCTCAGCACCAGTAAGTTCCTTCTTTCCTCACTCCAGATCTACCATTAGGGTTCGGTGTTCTTCATAGCTCTTCAAAGTTCTTGAAACTGTTCTTCCTTGTTCCTCTTCAGTAATACCAATGGCTAGTTAGATCTGATTTCTCCAGCCCCCTTATGGTTTAAACTCCCTTTTTCTTTGTTAGGGCTTAAAACTCATCTTAACTTGCTGAACTCTTCAAACGCTTGAACTAGGTCAGAATATATTTTGATTTTCCAACACACGGTAGATCTGAAATTACCATGTCTCGTCGTGAAACTTGTTTTTCCTTCACTTACGCACCTTTAGACATATATCTTCAATACCAGATTAGGCGGTTTAACCTCATAGAAAAATGATGACCCAGTAGATACCATTAGTCCCCTGTTGAACCGCCAATGCATTCGTCATTGTACTGTCTCTATTGTCAAACTCCGGTTTACCGACAACAAACCCCTGTTTAACAATATGCTTACGTCCTTGTACTGCTTTTATAGCTGTTCACTGTGTATTTTAAACCGGCAATAATCATGTTTCAGCTTCTCACTGCAATGGCCAAGCAAGTCTATGAATGCAACTGGGTTCCTTCCCGGGTCACGGAAGATCAGTTAAACAGATGCGTCATAACGGGCGCTTTGGCCAAAAAAGATGTCATCCACTGGAGGGCCCCTGGCCCGGAAAATCCTCCTACACCCAAGGATAGAGAGGTAGTCGTTTTTGTTGACCATCTGGGCCGAGGCTTTAGCCCTCCCGGTTCAAAATTCTTCCGAGATGTATTGGCTAATTTTCAACTCCGCCCTCAAGACATCGGTCCAAATTCTGTGACCAACATCTGCCACTTCCAAGTCTTTTGTGAAGCTTATCTGCAAGAGGAACCTATAGTTGAACTGTTTAGGGATTTCTTTCACTTAAACCGTCGCACAGAGTTCACATATGGACCCAATACTGAATTGGGCGGAATGGCGGTTCAGAAAAGGAAGGAAGTCACTTTCCCTCATCCCAAGCTCCACAGTCACCCCAAAGAATGGAACCAGACCTGGTTTTATTGCAAGGATACATCTCCAACTGATGAAAACCCCCTGTCGGGTTACTGCCCTGAACGCCTTAGCAATACACATCCTTTCCCTCAGAGGTTAACAGCAAAGGAAAGGGCCAACTATGCCCCACAGCAGTCGAAGCTTAGAGCCTTTATGGCTAACGGTTTAACAGGTGTTGATTTTGCTCGTTGCTGGATCGGCTGGAGCATCCTACCCTTAAGCTGGTGCCCCGGCTTGATGTGTGAATATACAGGGAGTTTGACCGACCCTCAACGGCACATTAATATTCAACTGACAGAAGCTGAAATTACTGAGGCTATCAAGAAAATGTTAAATGAACCGGAGGCCGTCTGCAGCCAAACCGGACTAAGTCCTTTCTGTACCTTTAACAAACCGCCATCTGTAAGAATTATCTAACTTCCTTACTATAAGTTACCTCTTTTCAGCATATTTCCTGAGAGTTTGTCTGATTTTGACAAGGTGATGATCCGTTCTGAAATAAAAAGCCACAAGACAAACCAGCAAAACCGCAAGACAAACCGGCCAAGCCAGTTCGCCCAAAGACCAAGGTTGTTAAAAAACCTGCCAAGAAAAGGACCACTGCATCCTCCGAGCCAAATGCTGATGACGATGTGGGTAACCCGGAATCAGAGGTAGAACTTGACTCTCTTGGTTCATTTTTCGTACACCTCATTGACAATGATTATTATCAGGACGACTCTGAAGGCAGTCATGCTGATGATGTAGAGGTAATCATTCTTTCCTCCGATTCAGATCCTCTGCCAACATCAAAAATCCGTCGAGCAAACCGAAAAGTAAAATTTTCTCACCCCTTGCTTACTTGGACCCAAACTTTTTTTTGAAGACGCAGCAGCACGAGGCTCGCCGCACAACCCGGCACAGCGGCCAGGTAGTTACCTCCGCCGGTTTACCAAATACTCCGGTTCAGAAACGCCGATCAGAGGTCTCTTATACCCTTGACACTTCATGCCCCAAAGCGGGTTGTTTCCGCCAGCCTCTTAACCCATCTGATTCAAATTATCAGGGTACTTCCCACTCATCTTCTGGCGAGTCATCAGCCACAAAACTTCCACCCCTCAAAACAGTTCTTGGGTGAGCTATACACTTGTTTTTATCCCTGATGTGTTATTTTTATAGACTGTACTGATCCACATATTTATGTTTCTCAGTGCCAAGCCCAGACCCAGCAATAAGGCTCGGTTGAATAAATCGGCTGATGATAGCGTGGCTGTTGAATCGGAAAAGACTCCAGATCCTGAAGAGACCAATGCTAATGCCATGCTCAATGATCCGCCGCTTCAGGACCAGGACTTGTTTACTGAACAAGTAGAATTGACACCACAAGCCATGCTGAAAATCCGTCCAGCCCGGCCCGACCTGATGATAAACCGGCCAGCCCAGCTAAGGACACTGACAAACCGCCAACTCCCGTGAAAGCTGCTGAAGATAAAGAGGATGATGTTATAGTTACCGGCGTGGGCCACACCGCTCCTGGCAACCCAGTCGCTTTATCCAAACATAGCGCCAAGGACAAGCTTTCTGCTATGGGCAAGGGCAAATGGAGCACCGATTTATCCAGCTACACTCATCTCAGCACCCAAGACATTCACTCTGGCTTCTTGAATCGTCTGTACACCAGTCGTGATCATGAAGCCGGTTTAGTAAATCTGATGAAAGAGCGATATGAGGTAACCATACAACTATGTCTCTTATGTCCATTTTCAAGTATCAACTCCAGTAGCCCCCAAGCGACGGTTTATGATACCAATCTAAACCGGGACTTAGTAACAATCTTTATATTTGCAACACTGCATTTCTTTTTTCACTGGTGTAGCCCCCAAGTGACGGTTTAACTTTTATAAAGATGAACCGGGACTGTAGAAGAATTCGCATATCAGCAGTTATGAGCAAACACACATTAGCCCCCAAGTGCCAAGATTAATACATGTATTGTGCTTGGGACTTGTAGAAATTTCTGATAAGGAGCAAATATGCATTAGCCCCCAAGTATCAAGGGCAGAACTTGTTATGTCCTTGGTACTTCAAACATGTACTGTCAACTCATTATATATCTGTCTCTTTATAGGCTGAGCTGAGCAAGAAGGAAGCTCAAACCGCTGATCTGCAAGAGAACATCAAGTCTCAGCAAGCCGAAACCTCCAAAGCCAGGGAAGAGTTGACTAGCGTTTTAGACGCTATGGAGAAACTGAAAGAGAGCTTCAACAAGGAGCGGGCGGATTGGGAGACAGAAAAATCCGCTTTGCGAAAAAGGGCCGAAGACGCAGAAGCAGCTCTTAAACCGATGGTAGATGAACTGACTGGTGTAAAGCGGCAGATTCATGCCATGACTGTTGCTGTGTTCGTTAAACATCTTTTCCTTATGCTTTCAACATATCTTCCCATGTGTTGCCGGTTTACTGATGTTTACAATGATGCAGGAACTCGCATTAGCCATCTGGGCTCTGATGTTCAAAAGAAGCTGAAGGCTGCCTATACTCTGATAGAGCAGTTGTATACCGGTGCGCAGCGGATCATCTACACCGCTTCACACAATAAGCCTCCCCCCACTTTAATCAAGGAAACCTTAGAAAGGTTATCTATGCTTCCTGCCCGGGTAGAAGAACTTAAAAAGTCTGCTGCAAGAGCAGGCGCTCTGACCGCCCTAACCCGGGCAAAAGCATGGGTACCTAACTTGGATCCAGTGGAAGCGGCCAAAGGCTATCCCAGCTTGAAAGAAGACGGATCAGAATTCGGCAATGATGACCTCCGAGCCATAAACCGGGAAGTACGTCCAATGGCTTGTCAACTGGCTGAAGAGGTGGATCTCTCGTACTATCAGGCGAGTTATGATGACAAGAACAGACGGGTTGTTGCACCAATTCCGGAAGCGCAAAATCTTATCCCACCAATCCGTAGGCACACTTATGCCCCTGACATTGAACCGTCCACGCTTATAAGCGATGAAGCTGTATTCCAAGCCCTAACTGGGATCGACTGGGCAACTGTTGACTTCCAGCCACTGGGTAGAGAGGAGGGAGTTGAACCGATGCAAGATGATCCGCAGCCGTCAGGCCAAGCTGGTGACGAATCCTGATCCGGAGGCCAGTTTAGTCTTCTACATGCCGCAATACTTATTGTGCAACAATTATCCTTTTGGGCACTGAAATGCCTTGTAATAGGCTAGTTAAAACACTTGATCTGATATGCCTTCGTGCATATTTATGTGTGCCTGACATTTGTTGATCCGCCATGCTTGAAGACATATTATGCTCATAACTCATAACGATTTACTCAAGCTATTCCTGCACACAAGAAGTAGATAGTGTCCTGGCGGTGTACCGCCGGACGGGTCATGATGCCCAGATATATAGCTAAGGTGTATAACCGAAGCTGAAAAAAGATGATCAAATATGAAAAATAATTCATACCTGTGACCTTAGGTTATAATGTTGGCTGACCAACTATTGTAATGAGGGTAACAACCCTAATCCGGAGCATTAGTAACTCCTATTATATGATGTCGGTTTACAATAAAATCGTTCCGGGTTGTGATAAACACCGGTTTATTCAATACTGGTGACTTTTAGTCTAAACCAGACCGGGTTGATAGTCTCCGGATTATAATTTGATCATGTACTGACAACTTGGAGTTGACAGCCTAACCGGGTTGATGAACACCGGTTTAAAAACATCACAAATCTTGTCAAAAGAGAGAAAACTTAGCAAAAAGCGAATAAAAACCCTTGTAGTCGAGGCTTTTCATGGGCTGCTAGGCCCCAAATTCGAGGCTTTTCATGGGCTGCCAGGCCACTGAGTTAAACCATTTCACAAAGCCTTTTAAGATGGTCCTCAATCCTTAACCAATCATCGTTTTAACTTGACAAGTTCAGGGTCTTTATTTTAGAGTAACTTGTCAAAGTTCGAAGGGTCATACCAGGTTTACCTGGGCGGAGTGACTTACTTAAATAGGCAGGTTAACCTGGGGTTTTAGGTGTATACACCAGGCTTCCAAGCCATGGCTTGATAGCCTATTACAAGTGTAGATTCTTTGTTCATTTCGACAGCAAAGAATCCCCAAGTAACATTTTGAGCTGTGCTCAGTGGGTGCCCATGTTTGAGTTGTTGTTTTATAACACTCTCTTTGGCCCCGGATTGATTTGGCTTTGAGCCGATCAAGAGGTGTGACTATGGTTCGGATACGACCAAGCCCCCAAGTGATGTAATATAAAGCTTTGAGAAGCTGAATCAAGGGGTAAACCAGATGCCGCTTTATAAACAGAAGCTCCATGTAACCACACATGATGTAAGAAAAACAACAGATACCCCGCTTTAGCTGAGGTTCCGATTTATTATATTGATCATAATATATACATTGTCATAATATGTACATAAGCATAGCCTATGGCTCAAGTATAGTAGGGCCGAAGATGAGCAATATTCCACGACCGGTTGGTCTCCTCCTCCGATTTACGTGAGTCTTTGCGCTCTCGAACATCGATTAGGTAGTATGACCCATTGTGCAGATTCTTGCTGACCACAAAGGGTCCTTCCCAAGGGGGGGATAGCTTGTGCATATCCGTCTGATCCTGGATGAGTCGAAGCACCAAATCGCCTTCTTGAAAGGTTCTGGTTCTAACCCGGCGGCTATGATAACGACGCAGATCTTGCTGATAAATCGCCGAACGGGCTGCTGCCATGTCACGCTCCTCATCTAACAAGTCAAGAGCTTCCTGCCATGCCTTCTCGTTGTCAGCTTCAACATATGCCGCTACACGAGGTGAGTCATGACGGATGTCACTAGGAAGAACCGCTTCCGCTCCATAAACCATGAAGAACGGTGTGTACCCTGTCGATCTGTTGGGTGTGGTATTGATGCTCCATAACACAGAAGGTAACTCCTCAACCCAACAACCCGGCGTCCGTTGCAAAGGAACCATAAGCCAAGGATTGATGCCTCTCAAGATCTCTTGATTGGCCCTCTCCGCTTGACCATTGGACTGGGGGTGAGCCACTGATGATACATCAAGCCGGATGTGCTCACGTTGACAGAACTCCTTCATGGCACCCTTTGACAGATTGGTACCATTGTCTGTTATAATGCTGTGTGGAAAGCCAAACCCGAAGATCACCTTTTTAATGAATTGAACCGCCGTAGCTGCATCACACTTACTGACTGGCTCTGCCTCCACCCACTTCTTGAACTTATCAACCGCCACCAAAAGGTGGGTCTTCTTGTCCTTGGATCTCTTGAAGGGCCCAACCATATCCAGCCCCCAAGTTGCAAACGGCCAAGTGATTGGAATCATCCTCAATTCTTGAGCCGGTACATGAGCACGTCGTGAGAATTTTTGACATCCATCACACCTTTTGACCAAGTCCTCGGCATCAGCATGAGCTGTTAACCAATAAAAACCGTGATGAAACGCCTTGGCCACCAAAGACTTTGAACCGGCGTGGTGACCACAATCTCCTTCGTGGATCTCACGCAAAATTTCACGGCCTTCTTCAGGAGACACACAGCGTTGAAACGCCCCTGTCACACTGCAATGATGTAACTCTCCATTGATAATAGTCATGGACTTGGACCGCCGGATTACCTGCCTGGCCAAAGTTTCATCCTCTGGTAACTCGCCCTGGTTCATATACGCCAAATATGGAACCGTCCAATCCGGAATAACATGAAGAGCCGCCACCAACTGAGCTTCCGGATCAGGAATAGCCAAATCCTCTTCTCCAGGGAGCTTGACGGACGGATTATGCAACACATCCAGGAAGACATTAGGTGGAACCGGTTTACGTTGGGAACCCAAACGGCTTAAAGCGTCCGCCGCTTCGTTCTTTCGCCGGTCCACATGATCCACCTGATAACCTTTGAAGTGACCTGCAACAATATTGTTGGGGAACGTAGCAGAAATTCAAAATTTTCTACGCATCACCAAGATCAATCTATGGAGTAATCTAGCAACGAGGGGAAGGGGAGTGCATCTACATACCCTTGTAGATCGCGATGCGGAAGCGTTGCAAGAACGCGGATGAAGGAGTCGTACTCGTAGCGATTCAGATCGCGGTTGATTCCGATCTAAGCACCGAAGAACGGTGCCTCCGCGTTCAACACACGTGCAGCCCGGTGACGTCTCCCACGCCTTGATCCAGCAAGGAGAGAGGGAGAGGTTGGGGAAGACTCCATCCAGCAGCAGCACGACGGCGTGGTGGTGGTGGAGGAGCGTGGCAATCCCGCAGGGCTTCGCCAAGCACCGCGGGAGAGGAGGAGGAGGGAGAGGGGTAGGGCTGCGCCGAAAGAGAGACGTTCTCGTGTGTATGGCAGCCCCAAAACCCCAATATATATAGGGGAGGGGGAGGGCTGCGCCCCCATCTAGGGTTCCCCCCCCCCCAAGGGGTGCGGCCAGCCCTAGATGGGGCTTGGGGGGCGGCCAAGGGGTGGAGAGAGGGGGCGCCCCACTAGATGGGCCTTAGGCCCATCTGAGACTAGGGTTTCCCCCTTTCCCCCCTTTCCTGCGCCCTGGGCCTCTTGTGGGGGGGGCGCACCAGCCCACCTGGGGCTGGTCCCCTCCCACACTTGGCCCACGCAGCCCTCTGGGGCCGGTGGCCCCACCTGGTAGACCCCCGGGACCCTCCCGGTGGTCCCGGTACATTACCGATATCACCCGAAACTTTTCCGGTGACCAAAACAGGACTTCCCATATATAAATCTTTACCTCCGGACCATTCTGGAACTCCTCGTGACGTCCGGGATCTCATCCGGGACTCCGAACAACATTCGGTAACCACGTACATACTTTCCCTATAACCCTAGCGTCATCGAACCTTAAGTGTGTAGACCCTACGGGTTCGGGAACCATGCAGACATGACCGAGACGTTCTCCGGTCAATAACCAACAGCGGGATCTGGATACCCATGTTGGCTCCCACATGTTCCACGATGATCTCATCGGATGAACCACGATGTCGGGGATTCAATCAATCCCGTATTCAATTCCCTTTGTCTATCGGTATGTTACTTGCCCGAGATTCGATCGTCGGTATCCCGATACCTTGTTCAATCTCGTTACCGGCAAGTCTCTTTACTCGTTCCGTAACTCACATCATCCCGTGATCAACTCCTTGGTCACATTGTGCACATTATGATGATGTCCTACCGAGTGGGCCCAGAGATACCTCTCCGTTTACACGGAGTGACAAATCCCAGTCTTGATTCGTGCCAACCCAACAGACACTTTCGGAAATACCTGTAGTGCACCTTTATAGCCACCCAGTTACGTTGTGACGTTTGGTACACCCAAAGCATTCCTACGGTATCCGGGAGTTGCACAATCTCATGGTCTAAGGAAATGATACTTGACATTAGAAAAGCTCTGAGCAAACAAACTGCACGATCTTGTGCTAGGCTTAGGATTGGGTCTTGTCCATCACATCATTCTCCTAATGATGTGATCCCGTTATCAACGACATCCAATGTCCATGGTCAGGAAACCGTAACCATCTATTGATCAACGAGCTAGTCAACTAGAGGCTTACTAGGGACATGGTGTTGTCTATGTATCCACACATGTATCTGAGTTTCCTATCAATACAATTCTAGCATGGATAATAAACGATTATCATGAACAAGGAAATATAATAATAACCAATTTATTATTGCCTCTAGGGCATATTTCCAACAAATATCCACCTCATGACGATATGTCGCCATGAGTGGGTCCTTGGAATCCCAAGTGCCGGACACTTATTGAGCCACCAGGTCCAAGTCACCGAAGCACTTAACTCGGCTTAGGTTCATCTCCTTAGCCATCCGAAGACCATGGAGTAAGGCCTCATATTCAGCTGCATTGTTAGTGCAAGGGAACATTAAACGGAGAACATAACAAAACTTATCACCTCGTGGGGAAGTTAATACGACTCCAGCCCCCGAGCCCTCCAATTGACTGGACCCATCAAAATGAATAGTCCAATAAGTATGATCCGGCTTCTCTTCTGGCGCTTGTAGTTCTGTCCAATCATTGATGAAATCCACAAGTGCCTGAGATTTGATCGCCGTTCGGTGTATGTATTTCAACCCGTGAGGCCCAAGCTCGATGGCCCACTTAGCAATCCGGCCAGTTGCTTCCCTGTTCTGGATTATATCCCCCAAAGGAGCAGAGCTGACCACCGTGATGGGATGACCTTGGAAATATTGCTTAAGCTTTCGGCTTGCCATGAAAACTCCATACACCAACTTCTGCCAATGCGGGTACCTCTGCTTGGACTCAATAAGTACCTCACTGATATAGTAAACCGGCCGTTGAACCGGATATTCCTTTCCGGCCTCCTTGCGCTCCACCACAATAGCCACGCTAACAGCCCGGGCATTAGCTGCCACATATAACAACAATGGCTCTTTGTCAACCGGAGCAGCGAGAACCGGCGGATTAGCCAGCTGCCGCTTTAAATCCTCAAATGCTTCATTAGCGGGGTTACTCCGGACGAAGTTATCCGTTTTCTTTAGCATCTGATACAAAGGGATGGCCTTCTCGCCAAGGCGGCTGATAAACCGGCTCAACGCGGCAATCCGTCCTGCCAGCCGTTGAACATCATTGATACACTTCGGTTTGGCCAAAAAAGTAATGGCTTTGATCTTTTCCGGATTAGCTTCAATGCCCCTGTTAGACACCAAAAAACCCAAGAGCTTGCCTGCCGGTACACCAAAAACGCACTTGGCCGGATTAAGCATCATTTTATAAACCCACAGGTTATCAAAGGTCTCCTTCAAGTCATCAATCAATGTCTCCTTCTTCCTTGATTTCACCACAATATCATCTACATATGCATGAACATTGCAGCCGATCTGATCATGAAGACAATTCTGCACACACCGCTGATAGGTCGCCTGGGCACTCTTTAGCCCAAAGGGCATAGACACATAACAGAAGGCTCTAAAAGGAGTTATGAAGGTTGTCTTCTCCTGGTCCTTAACTGCCATTCTGATCTGATGGTAGCCAGAATACGCATCCAGAAAGCTCAAACGCTCGCAACCCGCCGTAGCATCAATGATTTGATTAATACGAGGGAGGGCAAAAGGATCTGCTGGATAGGCTTTGTTGAGATCTGTGTAGTCCACACACATACGCCAAGTGCCATTCTTCTTGAGCACCAGCACCGGATTAGCCAGCCACTCAGGATGAAATACTTCAACGATAAATCCAGCCGCCAAGAGCCTGGCTACTTCTTCACCAATAGCCTTGCGTCTTTCTTCATTGAACCGGCGAAGAAATTGCTTGATCGGTTTATACTTGGGATCAACATTGAGAGTATGCTCAGCGAGTTCTCTCGGTACACCTGGCATGTCAGAAGGCTTCCACGCAAAGATGTCCCGATTCTCACAGATGAACTCGATGAGCGCGCTTTCCTATTTCAGATCCAAGTTAGCGCTGATGCTAAACTGCTTGGACGAATCGCCGGGCACGAAGTCAACAAGCTTAGTCTCATCAGCAGATTTAAACTTCACGGCCGGATCATGCTCTGTAGTTGGTTTCTTTAATGAAGTCATATCTGTCGGATCAACATTGTCCTTATAGAACTTCAATTCCTCAGTTGCACAAACCGACTCAGCGTATGCCGCATCGCCTTCTTCACATTCCAAAGCAATCTTGCGACTCCCGTGCATTGTGATAGTCCCCTTATGACCCGGCATCTTGAGCTGCAGATAAACATAACAGGGCCTTGCCATAAACTTAGCATAAGCCGGTCGTCCAAACAGGGCATGATATGGGCTCTTGATTTTCACCACCTCAAAGGTCAACTTCTCTGATCTTGAATCATGCTCGTCGCCAAAAGCAACCTCCAGAGCTATCTTACCAACGGGATATGCCGATTTACCAGGTACCACACCATGAAAGACCGTGTTGGACGGTTTAAGATTTTTATCTGTTAACCCCATGCGACAGAAGGTTTCATAATAAAGGATATTGATACTACTCCCCCCATCCATGAGTACTTTGGTGAACTTATAACCTCCCACCTGAGGTGCCACCACCAATGCCAGATGACCCGGATTATCAACCCAGGACGGATGATCCTCTCGACTCCACACAATAGGCTGTTCAGACCAGCGTAAGTATCGGGGAACCGCCGGTTCAACGGAATTCACTGCCCTTTTATGAAGCTTCTGATCACGCTTGTCCAGGCTAGTGGTGAAGACATGATACTGCTCGCTATTCAACTGCTTCGGGTTGCTCTGGTAACCCGACTGCTGCTGTTGCTGTTGCTGATTCCCCTGATTATTATAACCACCTTGGTTGCCCTGATTGCCTTGATTACCCTGTCCACTCTGGTTGTCGTGAAAGCCTGAACCGGAACTACCTCCACCGTAACCCGGCCCATGAGATCCGGGGCCTGAACCGCCACCCGGTCCACGATCATACCGAAAAACATCAGAGTTTTTGAACTCTTGCATGATGTAACAATCTTTCCAGAGGTGCGTGGACGGGTTCTCCTTCGTCCCGTGCTTTGGGCAAGGCTGGTTCAACAGATAAGACAGGCGGTCCGGATTAGGACTTGGTCCTCCACCGCACTGGGGCGGTTTACCTTTACGCCGTTGGCCTTTGTCCTGCGCGTTGGTATTAGCCACAAAATCCAAGCTATTATCCACTTTACGCTTACCGTTGTTTCCATGGCCTGCCGGGTTGTGCTACTGCCCCTTGGTATGTCCGCTCTTCTTTCCCTTCCCTGTCTTGTCATCGTCAGACTCGGGGTCCTTGGTACCATCAGAGTCGGCATATTTCACCAGAGCAGCCATGAGAGTCCCCATATCATTGCAGTGGCGTTTGAGCCGTCCCAACTTCAGCTTCAGAGGTGCGAACCGGCAATTGCCTTCCAACGTTAAAACTGTTGTGTCAGCGTTAATGCGGTCCGATGAATGCAAAATCTCCGAAACCCGGTGCACCCAATGGGTTGTTGATTCTCCTTCCTCCTGGACACAGGCAGCTAGGTCCACAATTGACATGGGCTGCTTGCACGTATCCTTGAAGTTCTGGATAAATCGGGCCCTCAGCTCGACCCATGACCCAATGGAGTTAGCTGGTAACTTTTTCAACCAAGTTCGAGCCGTTCCTTCCAACATCATGGTAAATTATTTAGCGCACGCCGCATCGTCCACATCCAGCATCTCCATTGCCATCTCATAGCTTTCCACCCATGACTCGGGGGATAAATCGGCGGTGTAATTTGGCACTTTTCGTGGGCCTTTGAAATCCTTGGGCAGGCGCACGTTGCGCAGTGCTGGGACGAGACACGGTACTCCCAAAGAGGTAGAGGTAACCCCTGGTTCCACCGATGTGGTTGGACGAACCGGAGTAAGTTGGCGGGCCTCATGCTGTGCTGCTAACTCGGCTTCTCGACGAGCTCTAGCGCGATCCACCACATCCTGAGCATCACCACCACCACCCGCCGGGTTATGGCCACGGGCGGATCACGGTTCCGCGCATTGCTTGATACTGCCGGTTCATCCATACGCCTGCTGTAGCTCCGCTTGGGCGGGGACTAGAATGGATCCTCTCGCGACTATATGAATAAGCCTACTGCTGAACCAAAGCTGTCTGAAGAAGCTCCCTAGCCCGTCGAATCTCGACTGCCACCAGAGACTCGTCTTCGATCGGAAGGGCCGCCGGCCGTGAAGCGGCAGCGACAATGTTGTCCATCAGGTTAGAGTAATGACCCGGTGGTGTTGGGACATGCTGTGGCAAAACGTGATTATGGCGAGGCGGATCCACCAATCGTGGCTGAACCGGCGCCCCCGCTCCAGGTGCCTCCGCCCGGTTTACCATCGACGGATTACTGGTCCCCGCTCCTGGGGTTAGGGATGGCAGCTTTGCCCATGGGTATGGGTACCCGCGGGTACCCTACCCGAAAACAACGGGTATGGGCAAGACTGGAAGAGATTTTGTACCCATGGGTAATAGGTATCCATACCCGCAAAATATATGGGTAGGATATGGGTATGACATTGCGCCCATGGGTAACCCAATGGATACCCAGAAACAATTAATAAATGAAAATAACTCCTATGACATGTGGGGTCATCATCCAACTCCTATGGCCCATCCTAAGTCTCGATTCATTAAATTTTCCATAGCTCATAGGCCCGTAATCACCTGCTCGCCACTCCTCATGCGTCCTATGTGACTCGTTGAAAAGTTGAAAGCTTGACTCTTTGCTACCAGACTCCTATCCAACGCTCGATCCAGCGATTCCCCATTCCCAGCACGACCTCCCACTGTACCGGGTTTCTACTAACCGCCCGCTCATACTCCCTTGATGCCTCCAAGAGGCCACCCACCATAGTAGCTCATGTTAGTGATATACTACTCATCCATGATCACTTGAAGTTTAAACCCATTTCTCTACATTTTGAAATTTTAAATGCTATAACTATTATATCCACTGGATACCCATTGGGTATAGGATACCCGATGGGTATGGGCATGGGTGCCAATTTATGCCCATGGGTATTGAAATGGGTGGGTATAGAAATTTTCTGTGGGTATGGGTTTGGGTAGAAGAAGGTTGTACCCGCACATACCCTACCCATTGCCATCCCTACCTGGGGTGTTAAAGAGGTTCCTGGCCTCATAAACCAGCGGCAGGCGAGATTGGTACCTCCTCTTCAGGACATCATTTGACGCACTCTGATCCAGCATAAGCCGGTAAGCCCGTGCATCCAATGCGGCCCGTTCCGCAGCCATCCTGGTATCCTCAGCTGCCAAGTCGGCTTTGGCCTGGGCGATCTGATCCTTCACCTTCGCGATTTCCGCATTATGTGCATCTTGATCCGCCGGGTTAACCTCCGCCATCAGCGTTGCCAAAGCGTCAAATAAATCAGATAGAACCTGAGCCGACGGTTGCACAGGGCCTCCTGCCCCGGCCGCTGTCGCTGCTGCTGATCCGGAAATCATCGCTGCCGCGGTCAAAGAGTGGAGCGCTGGTTGCGTACCGGCCATGAAGATCGCAGCCCGGTTTGGCAGATCAAAGGGGTCCAGAATACTGTCGCCATCGGAACAGCCCCCAATCCGGCCATCTTGCAACTGATATAACGACTCGGTCTCTCCAGTTGATGACTCGTCGCCGGAATAAACGACGTTTTCACCACCAGATTCCGATCTATCCTCAGATTCCCCTCCGTGGATGACTCCCACGAAGGCATGCTTCATGACAGGCTTAACCCGGGCAGATCTCGCACGCTGAGCCGTTTCGACGAGGTCGGTGCAGATGTCCAGCTCAGGGCCCGGTTCGCCGATCTTGCCAATGAAGACGTGTATGCCACCAAAGGGGACCCGGTACCCGTACTCGATTGAGCCGGCCTCGGGGCCCCAGCCTGCATCGTCGATGTAGAGCTTGCCACGACAATTCTTGGTCATCCGGCCCACAGCGTAGCCCTTGAGTCCTTCGAAGCTGCCCTCTAAGAACTTGAAACTATCGTGCGATAGCCCCATGGTGGGCGCCAACTGTCGTGGTTTTGTCACGGCAGATGTCCTAAGGAAAGGACTTAGTCATGGAGCTATCGCGCGGGTTAGCTTAAAGGGGTTAAAGCGGACAAGGGACGCAGAGAGTTTATACTGGTTCGGCCCCTTGCGGTGAAGGTAAAAGCCTAATCCAGTTGTTGTGGAATTGCTAGGGTTTCGATGACCAGGGAGCGAATACGCTTTGCCTGAGTCTCGAGTTGTTGTCTGTTATCCACAAACCGCCGCCGGGTCGTCCCCTTATATACATGGGTTGACGCCCGTCGGTTTACAGAATCCTGAGGCCGGCTCATAAACGTGTCCGGCCCGGTCTCTACTCTTTCTATCTTACAACACAAGTTTACATATCAACGCCGGTTTATGTCTACAGGCCTTAAACCGGCTTTTGGGCCCTGGGCCTTCATAAAGCGTCACCGTCTTTGTCTTCATGGGCTTCAGATACAGTGAACCATTATGGGGCTAACCCGGCCACTCCTGGCCGGTTTACGCCCAGTAGTAATATCCCCAATAGGCAGGGAGTGTGTGCGTGTTTATGGGGATGAATGTATGTGTACGTATATGAGCGTCTGCATCTATACCGTGTTAAATAAAAATGAGAGAAAAAATACCGTGTCAATTTTTTTAGAAACGAAATGATGAACATCAATGCTCAAATAAAAGCCGGTTTATTTTTCAAATTTCGCTCCAAACACCATGCACTGTTTCTTTGATATAAAGGAAAGGTAAAATTGACCTAAAAAAATCTCCGCCGGTACAACTTAGCACAACTAGAAAAACTAAGTTAAAATTGTGTGTTAGGAGTTCCAAAAAATAACAGCTCGTGGGTGCAAATCATTGAGCCCAGATCCTGACCCGCGCCCTCCCTCCCTCCCCGTACCCCCCCCCCCCCCCGAGCAGGGCGACCGGGGCGGCCCTCCCTCCCCTCGCCGCCCAGCCCCCTCCTCCCACCCCTCCTCCCGCCGCTGGCATGGCCGGGCGTTTCCCGCGCGGCGCCATGGCGAGGTCGGCGGTGGCGGCCCTCTTCCTCTCCCCCTCGCGATTCCCCGGCTCGGGCGGCGGTTTCCGGCGACGGTGCGCCTCGGCGGGCGGTGCTCCGGTGTAGATCGGGCGCAGATTCGGCGGCGACGCGGCCCTTTGGCGGCTGGCGGCGGGGGTTGGCCGGCGGAGCCCTGCAGGCCCAGATCTGGGCCCTTTTGGGCCCGATCTGGGTCAGGGCGGGTTGGTCTGGCCTCCGGCGGGTCTCCTCCGGCTGGGCTGGCGGGATGCGGTCGTTGGGTTCGGCGGCTCTGCGCTGCGTCGGCTGCAGCGCGGCAGCAGGAGCTTAACGGGTCCGATCTGGGCCCGGCTGGGCAGGGGGTCCGGCGTGCTCCTGCGCCTGCGTCCGGTCTGCTACGGCTTGTGCCAGTGGAGGTTGTCCCCTCCCACATGGCTGTGGTGCTCCTGGTCCCTATCGGCGGTGGTCTCGTTTGGTTCGGCCGGCCTCGCAGCGTCTGCGGTGGAGAGACGACGGTGGTGTCCTCGTGACTGTGGTAGCGCAGGTTGGTGGGCGGTTGGCGTGGTGGAGCCGCCGGTTGGTCCTGGGTTGTGGGTATGAGGGGTAGGGCGAAATCCCTCTCGGGTCCGCCCAGCACCGACGCGGTGACGCCTGCGGGCGCCATCAACCTTCTTGAAGGGCGTCGGGAGTACCTCTCGCCCGCTTCCCTCCGTGTACCGGGAGAAATCCTAGGATTCGTCCGGGCAGCAGCGTCGTCGTCATCGCAGTCCTTCTTGAAGGTGTTGCTTGGTTCGCGGCGACTCGATGGCATTGGAGCGTGGTGGATGTTTCCGGTGGGCGCAGCGGTTGCGGGACGCATCAGCTCTCGTTCATCCGGTGCTGCCGGCATTTCTTTCTCTTGCTTTTCTCTTGTTTTTCTTTTGGGCATGATTGTGTTGTTTGCCCCAGCATCGAACTTCTGGCTGTATCGAGTGGTTGCTCTATTAATATAGCGGGGCGCAAGCCTTTTTCGGCAAAATAACAGCTCGTACCCAGGGCACCCAACCGCCAGGGTTTCCCGTACCTCCTCTCTTGTATCCTTAGGGCTATGGAGGCACGATGGATCTTGACCTTTGCCGGTTGGAGGGTTCCCTTTTGTGTTGTTTTTAGTTTTGTTAAATGGTGTCTTGCTCGGAGAGGCGAGGCAGCGACGTCTCTCTTAAGATGTAATAAGGTTCCTCCCGCTTTGACCCCGTCTCAGTGGTGCTTCTAGTGTCATTAGAGGACGTGTGGAGGTTTATCTCCGGCGGATCTCGCGGTGTCCGGTTGGCGTTTCTCTTTGGTGGATCCACGTGGATTCGGTTTTCGTTCGTCTATGTTACGCTGGTCTTGTCGGGCCTTTGAGTCGCTCTAGTGCTTGCAGTCGTCGTTAAGTGTTTGCGGGTCTGGATGTAATTGTTATTTTTTGTTTTCTTTGTACTATTTTGACAGTTAATGAACAAACCAGAAGTCTCTCCCGAAAATAAATAAATCAAAAAGATAAGATAAGCAAGGCTACCCGCGCCACCGGCCTTCTAGGAAAGCATCCATTTTGAAACTGAAATAATAGGAGTGCAATTTATTTCTAAAAAGGGAAAGCCAAGAAAAATCAAAAGCTCAGATTCTCATCTAAAAAACGGAAAAGGGGAGGAAATCCGCGCCGCCGCAATACCGCCGCGTGCGCCGGCGCGGAGCCGTGCGCTCGTGATCGCCCGCCTGCTGACTCACCATTTTTCCCTTTTACCAACCAGCCAAGCCACCATCCAATCCCCGCTCCCTGTCTCTTCCTCCTCCCTCCCACTACCCGTCTCTCCCCTCTCCCCCCAAGCGAAACACAACACCGACCAGAGAGGGAGGAAAATTCCCGATCAAACCCTCGAATCCTCCGCGGCCTCGTGGAATCCCAGCCCGCCGCAGCCTCGCCCTCCCCGCGCCGCGGTTCGGGATCAGGAAGGTTCGGACGGCGGATTCCGGTCGCATGGAGCGCGTCTTCTCCGTCGAGGAGATCCCCGACCCCTTCTGGGGCCAGCCGTCGCCGCGGCCGGCGGGGGCGTCGGCCGCTGGCCCCGCGTCTTCCGGAGGGGGCGGCGCGGAGGGCGCGATGAACCGGTGCCCGTCCGAGTGGTACTTCCAGAAGTTCCTCGAGGAGGCCGTGCTCGACAGCCCCGCCGCCGACCCTGGCCCGATGGCCGGTGCTAGCGGGGGCGGAGTGGGGGCCGCGGAGGTGAAGCGGACCGCCGCTGCGGTGGCGCCGGCGCCGGCGGCGACGGGCGCGGTGGTGGACCCGGTGGAGTACAACGCGATGCTCAAGCAGAAGCTCGAGAAGGACCTCGCCGCCGTCGCCATGTGGAGGGTACGACCGTCAGCTCTTACCATCTTATTAGGCGTTTCGAATGCTAGGCCGTGCTCCGAAATGTTTAGCCATTTTATTAGATCGGTCATTGTGGTTACCTTATACTACTAGTAATGTGATCTGCAGAGCTCTGCATTGCCTGCTCCCTTCTAGGAATCTGTATATGGTATATACAATACGACTGCTTCGGTCCCGCCTTGGCTATGATATTGTAGCATCTGCGATCTGGATGGGTTCGGGCAAAATCTGTCTTCATAGTGCATCATCTGTAGTTGTACCCCAAATAACAAAAACAAAGACAAAAACAAAATGGTTTATCCTTATGTGTAGGCATTGGCTAGCATAGAGATCACAGAATGTGTTGCGAGTTTGATGATTCTGTGAATTTCTGACTGTTTGGGAGTCCAATGCGGCCACCATTCGATCACTTTTTGGTGAGTGTTTGGGTGCTCAGTTTGAATCCCTGTCGTAAAGCAGATGTGCTTGTGCTTTAGTTGGCTGATGTCACCTTTATTTGTCTTCTGTCTGTTTCCAGTTGCACGACCAATGATATTAGCTTATTTTGTTATGCTTGGGAATTATATGAGCTGTTGAGTTTTGACTTCAGCACATTAATAATTTGATTTGCTCGTTAATCAGAACTTCTCTCCTTATGTTCCCCCCACTAAAGATGTGCTGTTAAGTTGTGTGTCTTTTCCTCGTACTGTTATGTCATTCCAACTGTAGCCTTTTCAAAGAACTAACCCTAAAACACTCAATCTGTGGGGGGAAGACAGCCCCCGGGGGATTTTTGGAAGGTGAGGAACTCCCTCGAACACTCTCATGTGGGGAGCTGGCACTAAACGTGCCAGTGAGGGGGATTTTGTATGCGGGACCCAGGCTTTGAACCCGGGTCGGCCGCCCCACTATAGGAGGCGTTACCTGGAGCTGAATAACGTGTTCGCTTCTAACTTCTAAGAACTAACTCTATATTTATTGCTTTATTATACACTGCTATTATATTTAAAAGGACAAGTAAGTTCACGTGCTTTTTTTTTATTTTTAATGCATCTCTGTTATTCTGCTCATTTGTAACACTAGCTTGTGTCATTTTCATTTTTAATGCATTTCTGTTATTCTGCTCATTTGTAATACTAGCTCATGTCATTTTCGTCCGCAGGCCTCTGGTGCCATGCCTCCAGAACGTTTTGCAGCTAGTCCGTCATTGCCAAATGCAGATGTTCAGCATATAGGCACTATTAATCCCATAGGAGGTACTTATCTTCTGGTCACATCTTTGAACTAGTTAGGAACCTGCGGTAGGGAATGAACTACTGTGCACCATATTTGCTTAATGGTTCTTAAATCTTTGATTTGTTACATCTTTTTTCTGATTCTCATAAAAATGGAAATATTCTATTTGAAATGAACAGTGTTAAATTGTATTTCTTGGAATCTTGTTAAAACATTTCTTTGCTGGATTGCCTGCTGGCAAGCGTGTTTATGTTTATTCTCTTTCCCCGACCTAGGAGGGCACACTCAGTATCCTGTTTTGAGTTCTCAAAAGAAATCATCCTGTTTTTTCCTTGAGCAGATAGACTTCACAGTTTAACTGAGTAGTGTAAATTATAGTTCCGTGGCATCATGCTATGCCATGTTGTGAAACATAAGCAGAAAAGCATATTCTGTGATGCTGACATGACATGTCTGGCTTTTGGACACATATTAGGTAATGTGGTTCCAGTTCAAAACAAGCTAGCTGGTGGCGCAAGTGGGGTGTCGGGTCCGCATCTGGTACAAAATGCCGATGCCCTTGTAAAGCAAGCTGCTAGCTCTTCTTCGCGGGAGCAGTCAGAAGATGATGATATGGAAGGAGAAGATGAGATCACTGGGAATGGTGCCCCTACTGATCAAAGACTGCGGAGGAGGTAATCACTTTTACCTGCTTGTAATTATATGCACCATCTTGTTGTCTCGTCATGCACGAATGCCCTCAAGTTAGCCCTTTCTTTAGAATTTCCCACTTGCTTAGCTCCGTCAGTTTCCAGCAGTATCATCATCTCTTTGCCATGTTACACAGCAGAGTAATTTGTATGGGTGTTCATATCTTGGCTACAGACATAGGTCATTGCTTCTGTGCTTTATGATTGTTCAATGGACAAGTAAAGGTTAAAAAACGTATCCATATCATATTCGTTAGATGACTTGTCTGATACTGATGGAGTGATTGTATCAAGTAGAATAAAAAAGATATGAATGGTCTGCTTAGTACAGGACTGAAAATGATACCACAGTTAGATACAAGTATGCACAGCGCACTAGGCGTATAGATTGCAGAACGGCATTTCGGTCTTTAGTAATGTCAAACTATTGAACTGTAAATCATGGTATGCTGGTTTGCACTTTAGCATCTTTTTATCGTGAATAGTGTAACTCCTGATGTTGTGCTGGGGTCTCTCTCTATGACGCTATTGAGCGTCCACTTCTTGGATATTATGCTAGCTTCTTGACTGGTTCCAGGAAGCAATCCAATCGGGAATCGGCCAGGCGTTCAAGAAGCAGAAAGGCAGCTCACCTGAATGAGCTAGAAGCACAGGTCTGATAATTTACAATGTCGTTTGTTGATGGACACATGATACTGAAATCTTCGCCTTATGAATTTTTGTTGTGGTTGGCTCGTTACAGGTATCACAGTTAAGAGTTGAGAACTCGTCACTGTTAAGGCGACTTGCTGATGTTAATCAGAAATACAATGGTGCTGCTGTTGACAATAGGGTATTAAAAGCAGATGTTGAAACCTTAAGAGCAAAGGTATGCTCCTTTATTATATGCCTTTTGTGCTATGCATCTGTGTCTCTTGGATCGGCCGCTTAGGCTTGTTCGAAATGACATTTCCACCTCAGACTGCACGATACCCAGTTTTTAGAGAAAGATCCGTTGCCACTGTATCCTATAGTCTTTATGTTGGCCATTGTCTGCTCTGAACATACTTACACACCAAATTTCTCAGGTGAAGATGGCAGAGGACTCGGTGAAGCGGGTGACAGGCATGAGCGCTCTGTTCCCTGCTGGCTCCGACATGTCATCCCTCAGCATGCCCTTCACCGGCTCCCCATCGGAGGCCACCTCCGACGCGGCCGTCCCAGACGACCTTAGCGCTTACTTCTCGACAAGCGAGGCCGGAGGTAACGGGTACATGCCTGAGATGGCTTCCTCTGCGCAAGAGGATGACAATTTCCTCAACGAGGCCATGGATACCGGCAAGATGGGCAGACCTGATTCGCTGCATCGTGTGGCGAGCCTGGAGCACCTCCAGAAGAGGATGTGTGGCGGGCCGGCTTCATCTGGATCGACCTCGTAGGAGCAGCCCGCTCCTTGGGGCCAGGAAGTCCCACGAAATTATTATTGGGCGGACATATCTTGGTGGTGGATGTTGATAATCCTATGCTATTTGTTCTTTGGCTGTGACCTCTAGTGTCCTCGTCGCTATGTTCCTGAAACACAGCAGATAGTAAAACTGTGCGTTGTCATTGCTCATTGCTGCCGGGTACTTTGGATGGACGTCGTTTCTGGCAGCCTGCTTTCAAATATTTTATCTTCTTTTTTTCGACGAACATTAAAAGTGAACGAACGAGAGATCCTGGCTATTAACATCTTCGCCTGTAGAAACTGCAGGAGCCTGAATCAACTTCATAAAATATTTATAAACGGCATTAGAAATTCTTCACTGTTTGAACATTGGCCGGAGATGCACCCTGAACTTGGCAAACGCGGCTGAAGATGGCAGGAACAAAGAGTAGTAGGAAATGAAGAAAACACATAAAATCACCGAGAGAAATAGTCCCCCCACCACCGGAGTGGCGATCGTCGAGATTGCCTTTATGCAGGAACCATCAAAAGTACACTTTGTGTTCACCGACGCATGCAAAGTTGATTGGAAATGACGCTGTAAATGACACTACGTAAGTACACTTTGGAGAAATGCCCAAACCAAGGGATTCCATTGCCCATTACGGCAAAAATGTAAGGTCCATCACAGTCTGTTCAGAAATTATGCCCACTATGGCTTAAGAAAACCAATTCATATATGAGGTTTGTTCGCAAAGCGAACAATAAACAATGAATGAGGCCGTACCTCGTAAGAAAATCCTAGGCTACATAAAGCACATAAACATATTCATGTTACAACAAACGCTAAGCGCAAGCACCAGACGCCAAAACTCCCATCTCTTCATCAGCCAAAACGAATCCGAGACGCAGCACAGGGGTTACGGCAACCGTCATCAGCCATAACAGTAGCAAACTATCCTCTTGTTCTTCTATCTCCTCTTTTGGGGGTGATATTTTGTACCTCCACTGCCGAAACAAACCCATGTATGTGATCAGTCTGATCTAGGGCGACTGGAGTTCTTGTGAGAGTTCTTGTACAGTGGCAGCACCGAGCGGCTGCCACGTTTCCTTCTAGCAAAGCAACGCCAGTAAAAAAGCCAAAATAATAGCAACAAGGCTATGGGGATGGCCCATCTGCGGACACAAAGGGTGACATATTATTAGAAAAGAAGGCAGCCTGCGAGATAATATATGTTTGCTCTTATATATTTATTACATTACATGGGGACGAAAGACCTACCTGTCCAGATCGAGAAGTGGACTGTACACGATGGTTTCCCAGGATGAAACGATTATGTGCCAAGCTGGATTATAGTAAAGCGATTCTGCTGACCAGAACATTCTTGTATATGTCTCCAGGAAGATAAACATTACCCATGCAGCAATTTCAAGTAGAAAGAACTTGATCACAAAGCGCCCAAGCACGACCATGACCAGAGCGAAGGTCACCAACCAATTGAAGAGCTTGTTATTGTACTCCTTGATGAAAAGAGCACGAGATTTGAGGAGCATCTGCATGCAATACCAAATTGGAGTTCAGTTAGATATTAATCATAAGCTTCAAAAGAATTGAAGCGGCCTGTAGATTTGTGAGTAAAGACAGAACATAACAATTTGCAGAATCTGTGATGCTCTGTTATGTTACGATCCAAATTCAGGTATAATGATAAAGGCTAACTTCTGACAAGCAGAGCGGAGCTCAGGCCGTCGCCGGTAGGCTTGGGCTGGAGCAGAGCGAAGTTAGCCCATGTGGGCCCCTTTCAGTGACGCCCGCCTGGGGGATGAACAACAGTGCTGTGCATTCGTTGAATTACTTGAAGCAATTTCCAACCCCACTGATTTCCATCATAGCAAAATTTGTATCTTTTGTTTCTGGTGGTTTGGCTGGTGCTCTTATAATTATGGGATTTCTGGGTGAATCCATCCTTGAGGGTCATGCAAGTTCTTTGTCGGCACTTTTTGGCTTCCTGTTACTTGCATCTTATCCACCTTCTATATTTCACATCTATAACTTTTGAAGATTTTCGGAAGGAATCTATTCTGGGATACTATTGTTTTTGGAACAATAGCAGCTATAAGTCGAAAAGTAGTGGCTGATGAACTTCAAGCGATTGACCCAGAAGGGGCTATGTGCCTCGTTGTCCAGCAAACCCATTACATGCCGAAGCGGCGGCGTGGTAAAGAAAGCAATGAACTGGTTCGGAAAGAATTTGAAACACTGTTTCAGGTACCTGAATTCAGCTATAGTGCTGTTGTGATTAAGACAATACTCTTCTGTAGCATTTTGGCTTTTGATAATAATAACAATAGTTAAAGTTCTTTTTCTAGCATGGGACAATTAAATTAGTTAATAGGTGAACATATAAGTGACATTTTCCCCTGATATAGATATGACAATGTTGAGCTTTCAAGTTCTTTTTCCATCTCTTTCAGCTAAAGAGTGATATATCTAAAAAAACAGGTTAGTTTTGGTGTTTCGATTAACAGGACTCAGCAAAGTGGTTAGCTTCCTAGATATCATCTGCCACCGGCATTAGATTTTCATCGTTGGTTGAGATCCAGGATATATCTGTATTGGCTATGTGGTTTGTATTTTCTATATAGCTCTGAGAAGTGTCTTGTTAAATTGTGAATGCAGTATACCATAGTAATGCTATTAGAAGAGATGGTCTCCATTTTCATCACTCCTTACTTGCTCATTTTTGAGGTACCAAAGGTAATGGTCTGAACTAGCTCAATGAATGTGTTCCTCTACAGTTTTGTAACAACTGTGAATTCTTATAAATTTACAGCGTGTGATGACATTCTGCACTTCATCTCGGACTTCACAATTTATGTAGACGGTGTGGGAGATGTAGGCAGGTCAGTTGCTGAAGTTTCTTCTGAATTTATGTTCTGACCATCTATCTTTGTTGAGCCTCTGCAACACTTAACATCATTGATTTGCTGTGTTTCAATAGTTTAAGCTTGTTTGACTTCAGAAGACACGGTAATAGAAACTATGGTTCTCCATTTGATGCACCTAAAAACCTGAGGAGCTCCCAAGGGAAAATGGAGAAATCATTCTTAAGGTAAATTAGACTTTCAAGTACTTCACACGCTTCTTACTAGCTTGGTGTACTTAAGTAGTTTCCCGCAAAAAAAGGTGTACTCAAGTAGTTATTTTCCTGGAAGTATGTGTATCCATTGTAAGCTGCCGCATGGGATAAGTTGATCAGTTGTAAATCCCCGGCGTTTGTAGCTTCCCCCGATATAGTGAAGAAGATTTGTTGGTTGGCACCCGTGGTTTTTTCCCCTTCGTGTTGGAGGGGTTTTCCATGTTAAATCCTTGTGTCCCTGTGTTTGATTTCGTCTTCATCGTATTCGATTGCATGTCGTATCTCTAACATGCGCCATGATTTTGAAGCATGGCATATCGAAAAGCTGATTCAACATGTCAGTTGTCAGAGTTTAAATGACGGATGCAAAGAGCTGAAGCATAAGTTTTATTTTGGGATGTTTCTCAAGACTTAATGTCATGTATCTAGTTCATTAGCCTGCATGGTTCTTTTGCTATTCAAGGAACCAGTAGTGATGATATAAGGTCACAAATATTAGCCTTACCCATGGGAGAAAATGTTACCAATATGGAAATGCCTGAATCTCTAGCACAATAGCTAGATGAGATGAAATATGATACTGGGCAATGAATGAGTGGTAGAAAGAGTTCAATAATTGACCATAAATGTGCATAGGTGCTGCTGTATCCACTTGTCATGCAAAGTATGTTTGGAATAAAAGACAGACCTTTGACATCCTATGATCATATCTTTCCTTCGCAGGCCCCACACATTCCATTACAAAAGTCCGATTGCAGTAAAAAAAGCCTGCATTGAACTTTGCCATGGAAGGAAGTTTCAAGACTTGAAGGTGATCCATTTGATCTTCACATTCCGAAAAACGTGCTTCGCAAAGCTTGGACGATTGATACTCATTAGCTAGAAGGAAGTTTTTGTACACCTACAAGGTACACCCTGTAAGTATGTAAATATATTATCTTGAGTGGAAGTTTATTACAAGGCATGTAAGAAATGGCACAAAAAGCAATGCAAAACAACAAAAAGATTCGAGAATCCACATGAAGATCTGTATCACCATAGTACATATCAAAGGAGCATTTTATAATTCATTTTGAAGTGCATCAAAACAATTAGTACCAATTGGAGACTACGTGCATTTAAATATCCGTTACATTAGAACAACATAGAACTATTAACGAACCTTTGTAATCTCATCTTCAAGCTTGAGGATTGACTGTACAGCATGATGCTTACCAAAGTGCTGTTTATCAAACAGCAATTTGGCTTCGCCATTCGCCACCTCATGAATTTGCTGCAGTTTCTCTACTGGTACAGGTAGACGTAAGCCCTCCAGTTTTTCCTTATATACCTTCAGACAGCGTTCAAGAATAGCCTTGTTGAAAATTTCAACAAGAGATCCGGTTGATGGAATCTCTCCTTTATTCAAAGCTTCAAGTATCTGAAGCATAAGAGGAACAATTATTCTAAGAAACTAATTTATCAGCTATAGGTCAACATCAACCACATCAAGTATCTTTACCTGCTGCAGAAAGGACACAAATTCCTTTCCATTCAGAGTTTTTCCCTGCACAAATTTAGGTTTAATGATGGATCCAACAACCTGCTTCAATTGCTCTCGCCTTGTAACGTATAACGGCTCAAGCTCTTTGTCATCCATGTCGCATAGCTTTGTTCTTTGTAGATGAGGCTGTAAATAACAACCAGCGCCATTGATTTAAAACTAGGATATCAAAAACAAATTTCAGAAAGAGTTGCTAAAATCAAGTTTCCAATGTACTAGGTTTTTAGAAGTTGTACCAAAAGCTCAAAACTGAATTTTCCCAAGCAAGCTTTGCCGAAACCCTCTTGGAAACGGTTTTGTTTTTTAAACAAGCCATGATAAATTATTTTCAAGATTGACTTTGCCTTAAACATATGGTTCAAAAAGAACAATATTCTATCGTTGGAGTATGTTGATAAGTATCACTTTAAATAAATGTTTCGGACCTAAGCTTCTGAAATAACCTTCTACATGACAAATTTGAAAACAGATGTTCAAAATAAAAATTTGAAAACAAGCTTATATGAATACTCATTAAAAAAGTTAAGTTCTGAAATAATTTATGAGATTTTCCCTCCAGTTACGCATTTATAAAGGCAAGTTAACAAAATGGTTCTAGAAAAATATTAAGTCTCTAGATGTGTTTAGAATGACTTCTATAAAAAAGTTGAAGCTAAAATTTTTTTAGAGGTAGTTCAGGAATACGGTTTTAGCATATTTTTTACAACTACATTTCAGAAGAGAAACTTTGCAAGCAATCATTCAAAGAATTTGTGCTCTCACTTGTATTTTCTGATGGGAGGTTTTATATGAGAAAATAAGCTTCATAAACAAGAATAGAAGATCTTTAAGGTAGCTAATGGCTATCTTAACTAAAGTTTGAACCTAGGTCAAATTTAGCATATATGTACCTGGGGCAAGCTAAAAGCAGTGCTGTTGTTTCCCATAACTGCCAACGAATCCCTGATTTGATTGACCTAAAAACACATTATGAAAAAGAAATTGTATGAGAGTTCGGATTTCGATTTCTTTTGTAAGACACTGTAGACTCACAGATAACTGTACCTCGTCAATATATTTGTTCCCTGAAGAAATAGATACAGCAAAAAAGCATGTCAGTTGTACTATACGTAATAATTTTCTCTGCTAAAACATCATTAATTGGACTAACCATTATCATTAGGCACCCGTTGGAGGGCTTCATTGACCATTTGCTGAACTGATTTTCCTTCTGCTCAAAAAATTAAATACTGTCAGAGGACATTTCTATGTGATAATACAAGAGTAGTAAGCAAAATATCAGATAGTTGAGACAGATGGTAAGGAAAGTGCATAACTCAAGTGATCATTCTGACTAACACTAGCGAAAACATCATCTAATACGCAGCAAAATGTTAACAACTAACAGCTTCAATAAAAAACATTGATACCACCACAGTGGTAAATAACCCTAAATAACATGTCATTATGTTGTCGCAAAATTTTAGTGGACATTTCAAAAGGCTCAACTGATCAGCTCTACTTAGATTGTACTGTTTCACAATAAGTCAAGTACAATGTATTGTTTGTCCAAATTAAACATACACAATCTCATAAACAGGCAAAGTATTGGGATACAGGAAGGAAATGAATGATATGTGATTACTCATAGTGGTGCAATAACTGATGTTGCATGAATAACAGCCCATAGTTTGCTGTTCTGTCAATTCTGTCTATCAAACTGGTGTAAGCTATGCTTGTTGAACCCTATTAACACGTTGCTAAAATGGACATATACTTGTATGGGGTTTATCACATGCTGTACAGAATAATGGCCATTAGTCATATACTTGTTAGGTTCAGACACTAGCTCTATTTTTCTCGTCATACTCACAGAACAACTGTTTAATAAGTAACTTACGCAGGAAATCCCTCTGGATAAGCCAGAGAAGCTTTGCTGGCTCAAAAGCAATCTCTTCTCCCTGATGCAATTCAGAACAAGAAGCTCTGTTAATAGTTATACATATTCCTATTATACTGATATAGATTCAAGAAAACTGAATATTACCTTCACTCTGCTCGCCACAAGTAGCAAACGAAATTTCAAGGGAAAATGTCAGTGTTAGAAAAGATTAAATTGCAAATGAGAACAGAAAGAGGAAACAAACCTTCCATAGAATTCTTCAGCTATTTCAACAGCAAATGAGAGCCTAGATATATCAGCTTCACGCACCTGCAATGTGCAGAGTCACGATAAAATAAAATTATATGTGCACATTGAGAGAGAGAGAGAGAGAGAGAGAGAGAGAACCGTCTCAGGAAGGTTATAGATAAGCACAGAACTTAAGACTGTCGCCAAAGCAAATATCCTGCCCAAAGAAAAACATTCCAACACAGTATGATTTTCAGTCCTAGAAAAAGATCACAAAAAGGCACACAGCACATATCTGAGCACAAACCTATCATCGTATACATTGGACTTCCCAACACTCTCAAATCCTTCTGTGTCAAGATAAAGGACAGATACTTTGGTGCCATCAACATCCATCTCAACAGGTTTACCCCAAATCCATATACCTGCAATAAGAGAACAGGTATGGTCATAAATTTATAAACTTCCCTCAGCAAATAGAGAATACAGCTACAAGAACATGATCTCGCAACAAAAAAGTCACCTTTAGTTTTAGTATCCCGCATATGACCAACTCCAAAACCTGCCTCATCAAGTTTATTAATTTATTTATTGTTAGTCCTGGAATGCATTTCATTGAATCCATGGCTAATACTAGGAGGAGCCAAGCAGCATCTACCTTTATCACATGATAAGGAGAGAAGTTGGTTCAGAAGAAAAGACTTTCCAGATCGATATGGACCAATGACCTGTGTTGGCCAAACAATCAGCAGACATAAGATGGTGCTTTGGCTTTTTTCAAAAATGAAAATTGAGAAAGGATATAAGATCTTCCAAATAATAATCCAAACTTACACCAACAATAGCGATAGGATTTTCGATCCTCCGAATGGCCTCAAGACCTTGTTCTGACAGACGGAGCTTAGTGTGGCCATAATCTGGCTCCACAATCGGAAACCTGCACAGGCATACCTGGTTAATACTCAACAGGTATCCAATTTGACAGAAGCCTAGCACATACTGAGCACAGCTATGTCTTTCATCATTTTAACAGAATGTTCACAAGCATATTCGTAAATGAAGTTGTCTGCTTCAGGGTTCAATTACTAAGAAAGAAGCCTATCCAGTGCTCTCAATGAACCCTTCAGTGTGGTTTCTCACTCAATATCATACACATTGTGGGTGACTGGGTGTTCAGTGTATCATCATCTAAGAAGGATCATTCACACAAAAGAAAAAAGATGATAACCTTACTAATCTAGCAATGCCCGATGGAGACTACAAGATATCAGGATATAATGCTTCGCATCACTAAATTGAAAGCAGAGAAGTAAACAAAACAAGGAGAAATATTCATTAATCAGCTCTGAAGCAAGCATAATTCATTAAATCAGCCAGTGTCAAACCAAAGCTCAACATTCGATAAAAGTCTAGGACATAATGAGCACGGCTATGTCTTTCATCATTTTCAACTGAATGTTCACAAGCATATTCGTAAATGAAGTAGTCTGCTTCAGGGTTTAATTACTAAGAAAGTAGCCAATCCAGTGCTCTCGATGAGCCCTTTGATGTGGTGCCTCACTAAATACCATACACATTGTGGGTGACTGGGTGTTCAGCGTATCATCATCTAAGAAGAATCGTCATTCACATAAAAGAAAAAAGTAATGACCTTTTTACTAATCTGGCAATGTCCGATGGAGACTACAAGATATCAGGACCTAATGCTTCACATCACTAAAATGGAAGCAGAGAAGTAAACGAAACAAGGAGAAATATTCCTCAATCATCAGCTCTGAAGCAAGCATAATTCATCAAATCAGCCAGTGTCAAACCAAAGCTCAACTTTCAGCGCTGCTCCGAGGTTGCAACTATTTATTCACAAGTATCAGTAACAAAATGACCTTGCCCAGGTAGTGTATGTACCAACCACATATTAGCATGACCTCGTCCATGTACAAGTCACGATGTAGGAGTACCAACCACATATTATTCCTCGACATCTCACCTAACTTTGTATCTAATGAATGGAGACATGAGAAGCAAATGACCTGAAACAAGGTGGGACTGAAGAAGGAAGGGACAGCCAGAATTAGCATTGCAGGAACCGCGGAGCGCTTTCCCATTCTTACTCCCGGACAGGACACCGTAACATCCCGTTGCGTGTATCAGCAAAATCATTCACGGTTCCAGCAAACACCGCGCGTGCATATACAGAATGAGAGAGCTGGCAGCAGACGCGACGCCACATTGCGCAATCCAAAGAACAAAAATAAATAGCATGCCAAATCCGTTTCGACACCCCTGAGCGCAGCACAGGCAGCGCAATCGGCAGCACCGACAGACAGAGCGAGCAAGCAGGCAGGGAAAAAACAGGGCGGAGGGGCGGGACTCACGCGCGCTCGAGCTCGTCGGGATCGGGATCTCCGGCTGCGGCCGCGGCGAGCCAGAGCAGCGCCACCGCGCAGATCCCCGGGGCCCACCGGCGCCCCATCCCCGCCGCCTCCCAGCCGGCCTCAGATCTCTGCGCGCGCGCCCCAATGCGGAGCGGCAATGGCCCGCGGGAGCGGGGGGGGCACCGCCGTCACCTGGACCCCGTCAAGCCGGCTCCGCGCGGCCCGGGACGGGATCCGAGAATGGGCGAAGCGCTGGGCTGGGCTGGGCGGTGGGGATCTGATCCGGGGCTCTCGGCGCACGGGGGGATGGTTGCGTCGGCGAGGGGGAACTGGTTGGTGGTGGTGGCGACGACGAGGTCGCTGGCTGGCTCGATCGAGGGGGGAGGTGGAAGATTTTCGGGGAGAGGGAAGGAAATCAAATGTGATTAATGCCGTCGTTATTAACCCCCGCTTGTTTAAGGCGCGCTCCCTGTCTGTTGATGCCTCGTGCGCGTGACGCTTCCTTTTCCGGGGCCCACGTGTCAGGGGGTCGCGAGCACGGCTCCGGCTACCTCGCGGCACGTTGCGCCGGGCGGGCCCGCGCGGCAGTGACCGTGTAGGAACACGGGGTGCCTGTTAGAGATTCCGGCACGGTCCGTTGACTTGTCTGCCTGATTTTGCAGATAAAGATGCTACGTGCCCCCTTCCGTTAAAAAAATTTGTCGCGTGCCTCTCTATAATTTTTTTTAACACAGTATAATCAAAGTCGCTCACCTACACGAGTATAAACTCGCCCTCTCTACAAAACTTCTCATAAAAGTAGTTTTACACAGGCACGAGAAGTTCTCGGGTCAGTTTTTTTTTTCAATGCACCCCGCCCTATGGCTCGGTGAGTTTTCTTTTTCAGTTTACACTACACGTCTTTCCCAGAATATATTTTTCTTTCTGTTTCCCATCAAACAAGTATGCAAATGGTATCAATGTAATAATTGAAACAATGTTATTACAGACACACATGCTTGATAATCATTTCAAAACCATAGTATATGAAATTTTGATTCGAAATTCAAATTCAAATTGAAACAGGACAAATGGTCCAAATCAGTTTGGAGTAGAACATACTACGGACAAGTTTATTGACCGTGAAGCGACCACATATGCTTAACTATATCATCACAGAGTTGTTCATGACTTGCACGGGTTTCCATCCGCCGATGCATTTCAAGAAATTTCTGGAGTCGTCCTTCATCCCTCTGCGGCTAAGCATGTGGTATATAAGTTTGTTCCTCTCATTCTCATAGTTTTCCACTCGTTCTCTATGATCGTATTATGCAAGAGCGCACACACGGTCATGATGCACCAAGAATCATTTTGGTGTCAAAATCGTGCAGGATCACTCACAATGGCAAAAGCGGGCCTGTACAACCTCAAATGCCTGCTCGACATCTTTATACATGTTTATTGACACCTCACAAAGTGAATATTCTTGTTAACTTGAGGGTTTGATATTGTCTTCACAAAGGTAGTTCACGTAGGATATATGCCATCAACAAGATAGTAGCCCATGTTGTATTGACATCCATTGACTTTGAAATTCATCGGTGGTGTCTCTCCAACATAAAGCCTTGGAAATTGAGGATATATTTGCAAAACATTTAGGTCATTGTGAGATCCTGCCGATCCAATATGAATGCCACATCCAAAGGTTCACAATTTCTAGAATTATGGTTGTATCTTTAATTTTTTTTAATTGTCCATGTGATGTTGCAGGACATTTCATCCACTTCCAATGCATGCAAGCAATGCTTCCAAACATACCACGGAAGCCCTTTGGTGCACCCATCTAACGAAGTCTTGCAGTGTCCTCTTCATTTGAAGCTCGAAGATATACATCTCTGAATACCTCAATGATAGACTTCACAATTTTGTTCAAACTCTTAGTTCAAGTGATCTCTACCGTTCCAATCTAACCATCAATAGAATTGGTTGGATAGCCATATGCAAGCATGCGCACCACCATTGAAACCTTCTTCAAAGTACCATGATCTTGCTGACTAGTTGCATTTCTTCTCCGCACAAAGTACAAACAATGATTTTACATGATATGAACAATGTGCAAGAATAAACTCTTGACATTCAGAACCTTCTCCTAAAATTTTATAGAAGTTGTCTGCGAAGAGGTAGATGCTCGTCAAACGACCAGTTTCCTGTAGTGTTGCATCAACCATTCCACTTGTTGATGGCACCATTACGAGTTTAGGGTTGCGCTTGATACTAGATGTGGGTATGTCTAATTAATAAACACATATTTTAATCAACCCCACTTTTGAAAATATATTAGCACTTAGCTGATATTCACAATATCTATTTGTATTTTTCTTATTTGCATCATTGCTTAGCTTATGCGCTACTTCATATAGCACCAAGTCATTAGATATTAGTATCGTGTAGAATTTTTGCTTGTTAGTCCAACTTTGTGATATTTTCACATATATGATATGTATTTTTTAATATTTTTTTGTTGGTGTTGGGGCAAAAATACTAACACTGGTACGCGCCGGTGCTATACAAACAGGTTTTAACCCCTTTCCGCGACGGCATTTGGGACCGTCGCCAAGTGAGTGCGGGCGATAGGGTGTGCTTCCCACACGACCCATAAACCGTCGGGGATATGGAGCAATGATCCAGAGGCCTTCCAAAATGTAATTGTGTGTGATGCGACACACAATAAATTCTTTCGCACGTGTGGTATCGGTGATTAAACGTTTCTAATGACGTAGTGAAACCATACGGTCTGTCGTAATGAACCATTTGGGAAACAATATGTAAGACACACGGGCCAACATATGAACTGTGTGCGATTTGTGCCCCATCGCACACGAGTTTTCTGGTAACCCGTCTGCCATGCAAGACTCCATCGCACACGTTTCCCAACAATTACCGTCTGCGATAATGTCCTATCACAAACGGTTCAAGAGCCCCTTCGCACACATACAAGTGTTGTAGACCGTTTGTGATTTGTTGGGTATCATCGACGGTTGCCGCAAAAGTGACGTGTGCTTTTCGTTTGGGATCCCACACGTTTCCTGAAAAAATTACGATTGGGATCGTATTTTACATTGGGCGCGGTTTACTCCGAGTTCTCGTGTGCGATAACGCGATATCACAAACGGTTCCGGAGACCCTACGCACACGTAGTAGTGCTGCAAATCGTTTGTGATCTGCTGTGTATCACCGACGGTTCCGCTATGATTGACGTATGTTTTCCGATGTGAATCGCACACACTCAGTTAGTTGAACCGTGTGCGGAGCTATTGCCAGGTTAAAACAAAAATATCCCATTTTGAATCGGCCTGCAAAAAGCAAATTCGCCATAATATTCTATTGAACAAAAAAACAAAAATATCCCATTTTGAATCAACACGCAAAAAGCAAATTCGCAACAATATTCAATTGAACAAATAAACAAAAATATCCCATTTTGAATCAGTACGCAAAAAGCAAATTCACCATAATATTTAATTGAACAAATAGTATCCACGGGAAGAACATTCATCAGATTTCGCAACAATTGCAATTGAACATATGGTAGCTAAATTTCAATGATTTGTCCACACATATATGCATTACATAATTAATCATAGTGTACGAAATACGAAGACCTCATCAGATGGAAAACAATATATGTTTAGCGGCTAACTCTTACTCAATGTTGCAGGAGAAGGCATGCTGAAATCTTCATTATCACCAGTGCATTTGATGTAGTGATTCAGGAAGAAGTCGCTGATAAATCTCCGAATCATCAGCAATTCACTAGCCGGAAGCGGTTCAGGGGTCCTCAATTTTAAGATGAGCTGCAGTATTTTTAAGATCAGAATGTGCCATATGAGTGGAGTAGAAGATATTAATTAAGATAGACTTACTGGTACTAATTCGCAAGGATCGTCACGACTATCAAGAGATTTGCAGATGGAGATCATGTGTCTGCAAACATAGTATCCACAAAGGTTGGTCCCTGCTTCTTGCGGAGGACACTGAATTTTTTTGTACAGAATTAGTCATGTATTTGTCCTGTTAGGAACAACCTAACCGGTGTTAGATGTATTATTTTTTCTCTGGACAAAATAGAAAGAGGTTTATTTAGAAGCTTGAACATTTGACTAGCGTAAGAAAAGGTATTTGCAGACTGTTGGATAAATTTTCCGAAAATAACGGATTTCGATGTGTTACCGGAGAAACGATCTCGTGCTGCAGAGGCAGTTCCCTCTTGAACATGTTCCTAGTTTAGTTTTTCACAATGCGAGCACACTACAAATGAAGATGAATTTTGACAACATCAATTATTGAACCAGATATGAATGCAAATTAATTTCAACATCACATAATTCAGTACCTATCCATGAATTGCTGAAGATGCTCAGATCATGAGCGTTTGTTGACTCTCTGAGAGAATCGATGTAGTAAACTATGTTCTTGTTTGGAACAATGAATACCAATATCCAGTGATTGCTACATATTAAGAAAGCCATGAACTTACGAATTATGTCAAAATCTAAAAGACAATCAGTGTATGTGTGGTTGTTTACTTGACTTACCATTCATGATATGGCCAGAGAAATGATTCTGCATGGGACGTGTTTTTGAAGAAACGGACGACCGTGTTAACGGCCCAATCCATAGGTCCTTACCATGTATTGTTGTGCCATTTGCTAATTCAAGATCTATGAAATACACACTCTCCCTTTTTCTTCTCTGGGCGTTCAATCCCCTGAGAGGAATAAAATGCAGTTAGCTGTTTATCATTTACAACCTTGTATGGAGAAGTTGATCAGAGTTTGTTAAGTACTTACAACATCAGGCATCTAACAAGAGTGGCATCGAGCTCGTTGAAGTTGAAGAAGAGATGTAAATCCTCGAAACTCACATTGATGAAACCAACATCGTGTCGGAAATGATCTCTATTGTAGTGGACTAGCAAACCATGATGACCTTCTGACATTAGATCCATGCAATATTCATGTAACTCGCGACAACTAGAGCTGCACTCATCAAAGTATTCGCCAACAAGAAATGGCTGGCCATGGACGTAATAGCGTGCTTGAAGTACGTCTGCTTTACTTTTAGCAAGCAACAAACGTACTTCTTCATCATCCATGTCGTCAGAAATAATATTACTCCCCGATTCGAACAAGCTGCTGTTAATTTGGTTCTGGGCGATGAGTGCTTTAAGTAAGAGGCAATCGTTCTCTTTCCTCTTCACTTTCCCGCTGCGCTTCCTCGGGGGTGTATCCTTTTTGGCCACTTCCTTCTTGGTACTTGAAGCATTTCTGGCAGAACGTCTGGTTGCCTGCAAGGTAGACTGCCGAGCAGATGGTGAAGCTTGGACGGACTGCTTAGCAGACGGTTTATCTATGTCGGGCCGCTGAGATGGCGGTGCTGCTGTGACGGACTGCTGGGCTGAAGGAGCAGAGGTATCGGACTGCTGACCATGCATTGAAGCTATGTCGGATTTCTGCGCAGGTGGTGCCAACTTGTCGGTGTGCTGAGGAGGCCGTGCCAACGCGTTGGTTTGCTGAGCAGGAAGTGCTGACGCATTGGTATGCTGATCATGCGACTGCGGACCGACGGACTGATGAGCAATCGGTTCTGGACCTACAAAATGCTTAGCAGGCGGTTCCGAAGCATCAGACTGCTTAGCAGTCCGTTCCACCAGGTTGGTCTGCTGAGCATGTGCTGCAGCTGGGTCTCCCCCCGCTGCTTCAACGGCCGGCATCTGAATCGGTGGTGCATCTTCAGCAGTTGTAAGCCTTGCCACTGGCTGCTTTGGGGCAGAGGATGACATGGCATGTACGCCACAAAGTCGGGCCGGCTGATCACATGTTGATGCATCAACCCGTGAGAGCTGCTGTGGCAAGGAGAGCGTCACCGGTTGAGGGGCGACAGTGGTTGCTCTTGGCGGGGCTTCAGGGATCTCATCGATGAACTCTATTTCCTTTCGTGGCCACTGGATGTGATGTAACAATGTTTCTCCCAAGGTCCTTTGCTCATCGAAGTCTCCTAGACATTCTTCAGGGCAAATTCATTGAATCCAGGCTTTACTTCAGTCACGTAGCACTTCACACAGCTCGGCTTCAATGGCATATTGTCCAACAAGAGGCCATCTTCCAAGAAGGGTGGGCAAACCCAAGCTGTTGCATATTTTAATGTACCTTCATAATGTGTAAGCACGCCCCTCAGTCTGTCTTTCATTCCAGATAGATCAGATATAGCATCATCACGAGCAGCTGCAGTCTCAGTGTCGCTGGGGTCAGCTGATGCACAGCTACTCTTGTGCAGTGTTGTCGCGCAATAAGCAGCATCCTCCATGCTCGCCTCCCCTCCCATCTGCTGGCTATCTGTCAGTGTTAGAGTCTTCTGTATCATCATTGACTCCCCAACATACTTTCGAACAGCCGGATAAATCTCCTTCCTCAACCTTTCATACAATGCATTCTGCTTCAATTCACTCCTCGCTTTTTTCATGCTGAGCCTCCCTTCTTTGTTGAGTGTGAAAGCCCTCTTGTGCGGGACATTAACACCTATACCCCTTGCACGGCCAGGGGGCTCTTTTGTTTCCAGAGCAACAGACAGAATGTCACATGGCCTTGAGTTCTTGTAGAACCTTCCAGAGATCTTGGAAGCCTGTAACATCACTTGATACAGTTCGGCATCACGTGAGTTTTCAAAGTAATAAGTTCCGTCATCACGCCTCTTTGTGTTAGAAATATGCCCTAGAGGCAATAATAAATTGGTTATTATTATATTTCCATGTTCATGATAATCGTTTATTATCCATGCTAGAATTGTATTGATAGGAAACTCAGATACATGTGTGGATACATAGACAACACCATGTCCCTAGTAAGCCTCTAGTTGACTAGCTCGTTGATCAATAGATGGTTACGGTTTCCTGACCATGGACATTGGATGTCGTTGATAACGGGGTCACATCATTAGGAGAATGATGTGATGGACAAGACCCAATCCTAAGCCTAGCACAAGATCCTGTAGTTCGTTTGCTAAGAGCTTTTCTAATGTCAAGTATCATTTCCTTAGACCATGAGATTGTGCAACTCCCGGATACCGTAGGAATGCTTTGGGTGTACCAAACGTCACAACGTAACTGGGTGGCTATAAAGGTGCACTACAGGTATCTCCGAAAGTGTCTGTTGGGTTGGCACGAATCGAGACTGGGATTTGTCACTCCGTGTAAACGGAGAGGTATCTTTGGGCCCACTCGGTAGGACATCATCATAATGTGCACAATGTGACCAAGGAGTTGATCACGGGATGATGTGTTACGGAACGAGTAAAGAGACTTGCCGGTAACGAGATTGAACAAGGTATCGGGATACCGACGATCGAATCTCGGGCAAGTACTATACCGGTAGACAAAGGGAATTGTATACGGGATTGATTGAATCCTCGACATCGTGGTTCATCCGATGAGATCATCGAGGAGCATGTGGGAGCCAACATGGGTATCCAGATCCCGCTGTTGGTTATTGACCGGAGAGTCGTCTCGGTCATGTCTGCATGTCTCCCGAACCCGTAGGGTCTACACACTTAAGGTTCGGTGACGCTAGGGTTGTAGAGATATTAGTATGTGGTAACCCGAAAGTTGTTCGGAGTCCCGGATGAGATCCCGGACGTCACGAGGAGTTCCGGAATGGTCCGGAGGTAAAGATTTATATATGGGAAGTCTTGTTTTGGTCGCCGAAAAAGTTTCGCGCATTATCGGTATTGTACCGGGAGTGCCGAAAGGGGTCCGGGGGTCCACCAAGGGGTCCACCTGCCCCGGGGGGGGGGCACATGGGCTGTGGGGTGTGCGCCTTGTCCTATATGGGCCAAGGGAACCAGCCCCAAGAGGCCCATGCGCCAAGATATAAGGTAAAGGGAGAGTCCTAAAGGGGGAAGGCACCTCCTAGGTGCCTTGGGGAGGATGGACTCCTCCCTGGCCGCACCCTTCCTTGGAGGAAGGGCCAAGGCTGCGCCCCCCCTCTCCCTTGGCCCTATATATAGTGGGGGGAAGGGAGGGCAGCAAACCCAAGCCCTGGCGCCTCCCTCTCCCTCCCGTGACACATCTCCCTCCTCCCGCAGCGCTTGGCGAAGCCCTGTTGGAATCCCGCTACTTCCACCACCACGCCGTCGTGCTGCTGGATCTCCATCAACCTCTCCTTCCCCCTTGCTGGATCAAGAAGGAGGAGACATCGCTGCTTCGTACGTGTGTTGAACGCTGAGGTGCCGTCCGTTTGGCGCTAGGATCATCGGTGATTTGGATCACGACTCCATCAACCCCGTTCTCTTGAACGCTTCCGCTCGCGATCTACAAGGGTATGTAGATGCACTCCTCTCTCTCGTTGCTAGATGACTCCATAGATTGATCTTGGTGATGCGTAGAAAATTTTGAATTATTACTACGTTCCCCAACAGTGGTATCAGAGCTAGGTCTATGCGTAGTTTCTATGCACGAGTAGAACACAAAGTAGTTGTGGGCGTCGATTTTGTCAATTTACTTGCCGTTACTAGTCTTATCTTGATTCGGCGGCATCGTGGGATGAAGCGGCTCAGACCAACCTTACACGTACTCTTACGTGAGACAGGTTCCACCGACTGACATGCACTAGTTGCATAAGGTGGCTAGCGGGTGTCTGTCTCTCCCACTTTAGTCGGATCGGATTCGATGAAAGGGGTCCTTATGAAGGGTAAATAGAAATTGGCATATCACGTTGTGGCTTTTGCATAGGTAAGAAACGTTCTTGCTAGAATCCCATAGCAGCCACGTAAAACATGCAACAACAATTAGAGGACGTCTAACTTGTTTTTGCAGGGTATGCTATGTGATGTGATATGGCCAAAAGGATGTGATGAATGATATATGTGATGTATGAGATTGATCATGTTCTTGTAATAGGAATCACGACTTGCATGTCGATGAGTATGACAACCGGCAGGAGCCATAGGAGTTGTCTTAATTTATTGTATGACCTGCGTGTCACTGAAAAACGCTATGTAATTACTTTACTTTATTGCTAACCGTTAGCCATAGTAGTAGAAGTAATAGTTGGCGAGACAACTTCATAAAGACACGATGATGGAGATCATGATGATGGAGATCATGGTGTCATGCCGGTGACGAAGGTGATCATGCCGCGCCTCGAAGATGGAGATCAAAAGGCGCAAGATGATATTGGCCATATCATGTCACTTTATGATTTGCATGTGATGTTTATCATGTTTACATCTTATTTGCTTAGAACGACGGTAGCATAAAAAGGATGATCCCTCACTAAAATTTCAAGAGACGTGTTCCCCCTAACTGTGCACCGTTGCGAAGGTTCGTTGTTTCGAAGCACCACGTGATGATCGGGTGTGATAGATTCTAACGTTCGAATACAACGGGTGTTGACGAGCCTAGCATGTACAGACATGGCCTCGGAACACATGCGAAACACTTAGGTTGACTTGACGAGCCTAGCATGTACATACATGGCCTCGGAACACAAGAGACCGAAAGGTCGAACATGAGTCGTATAGTAGATATGATCAACATGGAGATGTTCACCGATGATGACTAGTCCGTCTCACGTGATGATCGGACACGGGCTAGTTTGACTCGGATCATGTATCACTTAGATGACTAGAGGGATGTCTATCTGAGTGGGAGTTCATAAAATAATCAGATGAACTTAATTATCATGAACATAGTCAAAAGGTCTTTGCAAATTATGTCATAGCTTACGCTTTAGTTCTACTGTTTAAGATATGTTCCTAGAGAAAATTTAGTTGAAAGTTGATAGTAGCAATTATGTGGACTAGGTCCGTAAACTGAGGATTGTCCTCATTGCTGCACAGAAGGCTTATGTCCTTAATGCACCGCTCGGTGTGCTGAACCTCAGCGTCGTCTGTAGATGTTGCGAAACATCTGACATACACGTTTTGATGACTACGTGATAGTTCAGTGCATAATGCTAACGGTTTAGAATTGTGGCACCAAAGACATTTTGAAACGTCACAGAACATATGAGATGTTCCGAAGATTGAAATTGGGATTTCAGACTAGTGCCCACGTCAAGAGGTATGAGACCTCTGACAAGTTTCTTAAGCCTGCAGACTAAGGGAGAAAAGCTCAATCGTTGAGCATGTGCTCAGATTGTCTGAATACCACAATCGCTTGAATCGAGTGGGAGTTAATCTTCCAGATGAGATAGTGATGGTTCTCCATAGTCACTGCCACCAAGCTATTAGAGCTTCGTGGTGAACTATAACATATCAGGGATAGACATGATGATCCTTGAGCAACTCGTGATGTTTGACACCACGAAAGTAGAAATCAAGAAGGAGCATCAATTGTTGATGGTTAGTAAAACCACTAGTTTCTAGAAGGGCAAGGTGTCGGGGATATACCCCGCGGTATGACCCGGCCGGAAGTATGACCCGGCCGGACTTGGCGCTTCACCGTGACCCGCCGGAGGACTGGCGACTCACGGGTCTGGCGGCTCACTGTCAGATGACTCACGAGCCGGACGACTCACGGATGGCCCCGACGACGGGTCAGATAGAAGACTAGGCCCAAGGCCCAGAAGGCTGGCTCATGTGATGATGGGCCGGCTTAAGAAGAAAGGGATGACGAATATTTCCTTTACGAGGAAGCAAGACCCGGACTTGTAATTAACTTGTAAGAGAAGATAGACTAGTCCTAGTCCTACTAGGACTCCACATGTAACCCGCCCCTCTAACTTATATAAGGAGGGGCAGGGCTCCCCAAAGAGGGACGAGCAACAAGAAACAATCTCTAGGGCTAGACACAAAGAGCCGGCTTACCGGCGACTCTCTCATAAGCACAATGAGACCTAGCCACAAACAGCATGTAGGGCTGTTACCGGATGATGTTTCCCGGGGCCCGAAGCTGTCTAAACCCTCGTCTTGTGCGTTGATCCGCCCTGCGTCTCTCATCCCAATCAACCCCTCTCAAGCTACTACATAGATGCGTTGGCCTCACGACTAAGTCCTTACACCTAGGACATCTGACGTGTTAATTCCACGACAGTTGGCGCCCACCGTGGGGCCCGCGCACGGTGGTGATGAGTTCTTGGAGGGAAACCTTTAGGGATCAATATGTTCGCCATCTAGTTGATGGTTAAAGTTCGCTGGTCAATTTTGGAGCTAGCAGCACGAAATTGAGTTCAAGAAAAACCAGCCTTCGCTGGTCCAAATAAACAGTCAGATCAAGAGTTGCCAACACAATCGTTTTTCACTACAACCTGTTTTCGTCGGCTGGGTAAATCTTCATCTGTAATCATGTGGTCGGAGCTCCATTTGTTCGGTGCTGGTTTACCAGATCAGAAGTGCAGATCAGCAGACGCGATGAGCCGCCGTCGAGTCCCAATCAAGTTATAATCAGACTATGGATCGGACACCGTTTGGGAAGATTGATAAGGAATTGATTGCTAGCTACAGGGAAGGAGATTGTTCTGTTGACCGAGTCTGAAGCGGCATCACGCCGAGTCTAACTCACCCTTGTCTAACGCCAGCGCCTCTTGCTGACCACAATCACGGCTCTGTCGCAATCACCTCAAGCGTGGCACAATTTTGACCCGCCGAGCCATGGTCAATACCTCTACCACTGACCTGGAGCGCCACGACCTCGCTTCGCTTGGCCTGGAGCCACTATATCCAACGACCCAAACGAGGACACGGACGGGGGGATTGGACTCGGACTCTGCGCCTCCGTCAGTCGCCGCCGACGGTCGTCTCTGTTCTGGCTGCGGCTAGCTGAGGCGCCTTGGAGGTTCCAACCCGCCGTCTTCAGCCGCCTCGAGCAACCCTTGCTGAGCCACCGCGGTGCCGTTCGCTCTTCGCCGTTGTGACCCAAGGCCTCGAGTTGCCGCCACCTCTGCAGCTCTGCTTGAGCTGCCATACGCAGCGTCGCCGAGCCACTACTTCAAAGCCGGCCATGACCCGGACTCGACCGTCGTCCCCGCCCGCGTCAACGCCTTGAGGCGCCCGCCTCTGCTGAGCCGCTCCGGTCTCCAATCACCTCCGGGCTCGCAGCGCCCGTGGGCCGACTCCGCCTTGCTGCCTGGCACGTCGCTTCTCTGGGCGACCCGCCTCCAACCGCGCCCTGAGCCGCCGCCGCCCAGGCCATCTTCTGCGCTGTCGTACTGCTTCTGAGCCGCCCGGGACCCCTCGCCGGCGGGACTAAGTCGGGCCCGCGACTCCGCCCAACTCGAGCTGTCGCCTCCGCCAGAACCGTCACCGCTGCCTGGCCCGCCAAGTCGCCTACCACCGATTCCGTGTGTGTTGACCCGCCGTTTGCGCAACACCGGCCTCACCTCGGGTCACCGCCACCGCCCGGTCGGCCCTGAGCCGCCTGGGTCGTGATTCGACTCCGCCGGTTTACTTCCGCCTCGCTTCGGCCTCTGAGTCGCCGCCTATGGCTGTGTTGAGCCGCCGCCACGGTTCTCCGCGCCGTTCCTCTGTTGTGCCTCTACTATGGCTGGCCCGCTTCCAAAGCCTCATTAACGGGGCCGTCGCCGTGAGCCGCGTATGCTCAGAACCGCTGCCCGCCTCGGGATGGGGTGGTGACTGACCGAGCCTGCAAGCCACTTACGTCGTCTCGAGGGCTGGCCCCTGTTCTGCTGACCTGCGGACCAGCCCACTGCCGTGGTTTGCCCCGCCGGGTCATCTCGTCCCGCTGTGGCCACGCCCGCGCGTGCTTAAACCGCCAGTCTCGCGCTGAGTTGCGCCATCACTGCCTCCTGCTGAAACCACTGCTGACCTGAATCGCTTCGAGTAAGCCGTGCCACAAGCCTCCTCTACCTGTTATGAGCCGCCCTGTGTGCCTCTGAGCCACCGCCTCCGTCGCTATGCCAAGCAATCTGTCCAGTCCTTGAATCATCCTACTGCTAGACCATCCATCAAGGAAGAAAATATACGCTAGCACTACTGGTCCTAATTAGTGACCAGGACAGGCGATTAATTAATCTATCTAGCCAGCCGGCGCTACCACGGCCTCACTCAGTCTAACCCATGCCCCTGCGTGCTGTCCTTTGCTAATTGATGTATGAAGAAAAGGAGTGTGGGGAAGTACTACATCAGAACAGTCAAAGTGAGACAGGCTGTGGATTTTTGTCTGACGTTTAACCAGCATTATCTAATGCCTGCATCTGCGTTTATCCGGAAAATAAATCAGGTGCTATCTGTTCCCAGTATTTTTAGCACATATTAATTCTTCTGAGAACAATTACTCTGCCCTGTAATATTCTTACGCAGGGCGACTATTAAAAGAAAAAGGGGTGGTGTTATGTCGCGCGGCTTCACGGACAGGCGTGTCGCGGTCCGGTTTTCATGAACGCGCCGGCCGACTCGCCAGTCCGCGCTGCCTTACAGCGCCACGGACGACTCACCCGTCCGCCCTCGTGGCCGGTTCACGTGTCTGCGCCAGCTTACAACGCCGTGGCCGACTCACTGTCCGCGCCGGCTTATAAAGGTCACGTCCGACTCACCCGTCCACACCGGTTTACCACGCCGCGGTCGGTTCACCCGTGAGCAACTTCCACTTCACCTAGCGATCATCAATTTCATGGCGGATTATTTCCGGCCTGGCACATCAGGTGATATCCATCTAAAATATATTTTATTGGTACATATTATTTTGTCAAAAAGCAGTTTATCTTTGTCTTGGTCTGCAATATTGTTGATGCAGGACAATTGTTCACTACATCAAAATGACGTGGTTAACTCGCCCGACCGCACCGGTTTACAACACCGCGGCCGGTTCATCTGTCTGAGCCGATGCTGAGGTCGTCTTTTCCGTCCGCCTCTCGCGGCCTGGTCTATATCAACATACCGGGCCACACCCGTCTGCGTGAGCTGATTATTGAGTATGAGTAAGTCACTACTTGGGAAGCCCGGTTTTCTTTCAACAAAATGGAGGTAATTATCATATACTATCAACCGTCGTCTGCACCGGATGGCTCAATGGACATGCGCACAAGTCGCCGTCATTACAGTTTGGTTGAACTTCAAACAACCAGTTGGAAGGAACCATTGGCCGAGTTGCTGACACGGCTCATACAGGATCATTTATAACCCGCCGCAGTCACCTCAACCTTCTATGGATACACATCGTGCTATCAACACCAATGATATACAAGTTATGCCGGTTTATATCACGGTTAAATATGGAGAATCTCAAGCCAACTCCTCGAGTCATCTTGAGACTCGGGGGCTACAGTGACATGACTGACATGACTCGGGAACCCGGGGTCGTTGGAGGGAATGATAACCCGGTTCCGGAGGTTGCTACCATATTGATGAAAATTTAAAGGCTGTCAGAAAATTGCCGGTTCAAAATAAAGATTCCGGTTTAAAATCCGGTTCAAGAGAAATTTATCTGCCACAAAGCTTTGAAGCTCCCAATCCGGTTCAAAATCCGGTTCAAGGAAAAATTAAAGGGACTAAAGAGTCTGTTACAAAGCACAACTCAAACATAGGTAAATGTCCATTGGGAGCTGATCGTATTCGAATTTAGCTTAACCCTTTTGGTGTGACCCTGATCGTATTTGAATCAGAGTCGATAAATATTCTCATGATCACTTGGGGGCTTCCTGTTCAAACATAGGTCGTATTCGAACCAAAGAGAACATAGCTGTCGATGCCCACTTGACTGGCACACTGCCGAGCTCATTGGGGAGTTTCTTGGTCATATTTGAACCATAGCTCAACCCCCTTGGGAACCGACGTGGATCGTATTCGAATCAGCGTCGTTAAACAACTCTCAAGGTCATTTGGGGGCTTCCTGTTCAAACATAGGTCGTATTCGAACCAAAGAGAACATAGCTGTCGGTACCCTCTTGATCGGCAACGCCAAAGCCACTGGGGGCTATATGATCGTATTCGAATCTTAGCTTAACCCCTTTGGGACGGTTTTCTGATCGTATTCGAATCAGAAGCCTAAAAAATTTTGAAGTCTCTTTTTGCAAACAATTTTTGGATTTTATTTGAAGCTCTTTTTCATATCTAAAGTGTATATGAGTGGTTGTTATTTAACCCGGCTTGATTTTCAATGGTAAATCGCCAGCTTATGACAATCATCATCTATGTGGAAGCATTGGCTTCTGAGGATTGGGTTATCGCCCTTACTACACAGGTCATGTAAACCGGCAGTACAAATTCAATATCATAGTGGTTATATGTGAGATATTATGACCTGCCTTGCGGTAAACCGCCAAGGGATCTTGCGATATACTTGTGTGCAGGATAAGACTACATTTGGGTGGTTACCCGCCCTGGCTTTTGATATTAAGTCGCCAGGGCGTATGTTGTTTAAAACTCTGTGCAGGATTTGCAGAACTGTGACTTATACAAATGCTTAAGTTCAAGCTCATCATTAAAATTGATGCTTCAAAATGATTATCCGTTCTGGATTTTCTCCAAGGATATAAGCCACCGGGTTCTAAAAATTCCGGCTTACAATGGAGGCGTATTAAATCGCCATCGGCCAAGAGCCGCCGGGTATTTAAACTCCTGATTTACTTATCAACAGATGAGGTATTCAAAGTCGCTTTGGCGCAATGGCTATTATTTTATCAATGGATATGATTTATTCTACAATGGAAGGAATAGTCCCGAGTCGCTGCAGGCTTACGACCCGGCACTTGGGGGCTACATTATTCAAATTGATATTACATCAAATATGCAAGTCCCATGTCACTGCCAGCATGCACCATGGCACTTGGGGGCTAATGCAAAGTCATTTTTTGCTCAACTTATTGAAGACCCGACTCATCACATTCTAAATGAGCCGGCCCTTAGGGGCTACCAATTGCTCCTGTCGAAAATTCAAGGTACACAAGCCTTAATCCATTATATTGAAAGATCCACTATTCAGTTGGTAGAGTACAAAGCTCTTAACCTTGTGGACGTGGGTTCAAGCCCCATGGTGGAGATTACATCATATGATGTTATTATCAATGAATCATATTTACAAAGTCCCTGCTCATTATTGCATAATGACCCGGCCCTTGGGGGCTACACGTTACTGCTCAAATTTACATCATCATATTTACAAAGTCCCTGCTCATTATTACATAATGACCCGACACTTGGGGGCTAATGTATATTGCTCTCTGCTGAAGACAATTCTAGGATGACCCGGCTGCACTACTATGACTATAGCCGACTCATGGGGGCTACACAACTGGATTTTATTTAAAGCCATGGTGATAAGTCCCGGCTTATTCATGCTGATTAAACCGGCCCTTGGGGGCTACAGGTAATATGGATATAAGGGAGAAATATCTTCAAATTCTCAGTTTTGAGTAAATCAGATTGACCTGGTGTCTGCAAAAATCATAAACCGGCGTCGGTGACAATTATGACTTGGCATCATCTATTTATAACCCGGCAATTTTGGTACTCATAAACCGGCAAGTTTTATATCTTTAAGCCGACTGAATATAAGTTGAATATGTGAAGACCAATATTTTTGTCAAGTCAGAGCATTGAAAGCCGACTCAAGTGGATTATCTCTTACAATATTTCTCAACAAGAGACCAATGTCAGCAAATTGACTCTGAAGCTGGCCTGTTGACCCGGATTTTTCAAAGGAAGTATCTGGATTTTTTGCATTGGCAAAATTTGAACATATCTGCTAAAGAGATTTGCTATGAGATTATGGATACATATCAAGAAGGAAGATGACAAGGAAATAAGGATGATCATGTGCCGGCTTACAAATAATATTTAACCCGGAACACAACCTGTCAAATTTGTTCTTGTGTTTATATTGCAGATTAGTTTAACATGGATAAATCCAAATTAAACTGGGGGCTAATGTCGGGGATATACCCCGTGGTATGACCCGGCCGAAAGTATGACCCGGCCGGACTTGGCGCTTCACCGTGACCCGCCGGAGGACTGGCGACTCACGGGTCTGGCGGCTCACTGTCAGATGACTCACGAGCCGGACGACTCACGGATGGCCCCGACGACGGGTCAGATAGAAGACTAGGCCCAAGGCCCAGAAGGCTGGCTCATGTGATGATGGGCCGGCTTAAGAAGAAAGGGATGACGAATATTTCCTTTACGAGGAAGCAAGACCCGGACTTGTAATTAACTTGTAAGAGAAGATAGACTAGTCCTAGTCCTACTAGGACTCCACATGTAACCCGCCCCTCTAACTTATATAAGGAGGGGCAGGGCTCCCCAAAGAGGGATGAGCAACAAGAAACAATCTCTAGGGCTAGACACAAAGAGCCGGCTTACCGGCGAATCTCTCATAAGCATAATGAGACCTAGCCACAAACAACATGTAGGGTTGTTACCGGATGATGTTTCCCGGGGCCCGAAGCTGTCTAAACCCTCGTCTTGTGCGTTGATCCGCCCTGCGTATCTCATCCCAATCAACCCCTCTCAAGCTACTACATAGATGCGTTGGCCTCACGACTAAGTCCTTACACCTAGGACATCTGACGTGTTAATTCCACGACACAAGGGCAAAAGGGATACTTCATGAAACAGCAAATCATTTGCTGCTCTAGTGGAGAATCCCAAGGTTGAACCCAAACCCGAGACTAAGTGCTTCTGTAATGAGGGGAACGGTCACTGAAGCAGAACTACCCTAGATACTTGGTAGATGAGAAGGCAGGCAAGGTCGACAGAAGTATATTGGATATACATTATATGAATGTGTACTTTACTAGTACTCCTAGCAGCACCAGGGTATTAGATACCGGTGCGGTTGCTAAGTGTTAGTAACTCGAAATAAAAGCTGCGGAATAAACGGAGACTAGCTAAAGGTGAGATGACGATATGTGTTGGAAGTGTTTCCAAGGTTGATGCGATCAAGCATCGCATGCTCCCTCTACCATCGAGATTGGTGTCAAACCTAAATAATTGTTATTTGGTGTTTGCGTTGAGCATAAACATGATTGGATTATGTTTATCGCAATACGGTTATTCATTTAAGGAGAATAATGTTTACTCTGTTTATTTGAATAATACCTTCAATGGTCTTGCACCTAAAATGAATCTCAATCGTAGTGATACACATGTTCGTGCCAAAAGATATAAAATAGTAATGATAGTACCACATACTTGTGGCACTGCCATTTGAGTCATATTGGTATAGAACGCATGAAGAAGCTCCATGTAGATGGATCTTTGGACTCACTCATTTTTGAAAGATTGAGACATGCAAACCATGTCTATTGGTATATATGCATGAAGAAACTCCATGCAGATGGATCGTTTGGACTCACTTGATTTTGAATCACTTGAGACATGCAAATCATACCACATGGGCAAGATGACTGAAAGGCCTCGTTTTCAGTAAGATGGAACAAGAAAGCAACTTGTTGGAAGTAATACGTTTTGATGTGTGCAGTCCAATGAGTGCTGAGGCATGCAGTGAATATCATTATGCTCTTACTTCACAGATGATTTGAGTAGATGCTAAGTATGTTTACTTGATGAAACACAAGTCTGAATTATTGAAAGGTTCAAGTAATTTCAGAGTGAAGTTGAAGATCGTCGTGACAAGAGGATAAAATGTTTGTGATATGATCATAGAGATGAATATCTGAGTTACGAGTTTGGCACACAATTAAGAAATTGTGGAAATTGTTTCACGACTAATACCGCTTGGAACACTATAGTGTGATGGTGTGTCCGAACATCATAACTGCACCCTATTGAATATGGTGCATACCATGATGTCTCTTATCGAATTACCACTATCGTTTATGGGTTAGGCATTAGAGACAACCGCATTCACTTTAAATAGGGCACCACGCAATTCCGTTGAGACGACACCGTTTAGAGAAACCTAAGTTGTCGTTTCTTAAAAGTTTGGGGCTGCGACACTTATGTGAAAAAGTTTCAGGCCGATAAGCTCGAACCCAAAGTGGATAAATGCATCTTCATAAGAATACCCAAAATAGTTGGGTATACCTCCTATTTCAGATCTGGAAGCAAAAGTAATTGCTTCTAGAAACGGTTCCTTTCTCGAGGAAAAGTTTCTCTCGAAAGAATTGAGTGGGAGGATGGTGGAGACTTGATAAGGTTATTGAACCGTCACTTCAACTAGTGTGTAGCAGGGCACAGGAAGTTGTTCCTGTGGCACCTACACCAATTGAACTGGAAGCTTATGATAGTGATCATGAAACTTCGGATCAAGTCACTACCAAACCTCGTAGGTCGACAAGGATATGTACTACTCCTGAGTGGTACGGTAATCCTGTCTTAGATATCATGTTGTTAGACAATACTGAACCTACGAGCTATGGAGAAGCAAAGGTGGGCCCATATTCCGACAAATGGTTAGAAGCCATGAAATCCGAGATAGGATCCATGTATCAGAACAAAGCATGGACTTTGGTGAACTTGCCCGATGATCGGCAAGCCATTGAGATAAATGGATCTTTAAGAAGAACACGGACATGGACGGGAATGTTACCGTCTATGAAGCTCGACTTGTGGCAAAGAGTATTTTCACAAGTTCAAGGAGTTGACTACGATGAGATTTTCTCATCCGTAGCGATGCTTAAGTCCGTCGGAATCATGTTAGCATTAGCTGCATTTATGAAATCTGGCAGATGGATGTCAAAACAAGTTTCCTTACCAGTTTTCGTAAGGAAAGGTTGTATGTGATACAATCAGAAAGGTTTTGTCCATCCTAAGGATGCTAAAAGGTATGCTAGCTCCAGCGATCCTTCCATGGATTAGAGCAAGCATCTCGGAGTCAGAATATACGCTTTGATGGAGTGATCAAAGTTTTTGGGTTTATACAAAGTTTCTTAGAAACTTGTATTTACAATAAAGTGAGTGGGAGCGCTACAACATTTCTGATAAGTATATGTGAATAACATATTGTTGATCCGAAATGATGTAGAATTTCTGGAAAGCATAAAGGGTTGTTTGAAAGGAGTTTTTCAAAGGAAGACCTGGATAAAGCTGCTTACATATTGGGCATCAAGATCTATAGAGATAGATCAAGACGCCTGATGATACTTTCAAAGAACGCACACCTTGACATGATTTTGAAAGAGTTCAAAATAGATCAGCAAAGAAGGAGTTCTTGGTTGTGTTACAAGGTGTGAGTATTGAGTAAGACTCAAGACCTGACCACAGCAGAAGAGAGAGAAAGGACGAAGGTCGTCCCCTATGCTTTAGACGTAGGGTCTACAGTATGCTATGCTGTGTACCACACATGAAGTGTGCCTTGCCATGAGTTGGTCAAGGGGTACAATAGTGATCCGGGAATGGATCACATGACAGCGGTCGAACTTATCCTCAGTATCTAGTGGACTAAGGAATTTTCTCGATTATGGAGGTGAAAAGGAGTTCGTCGTAAAGGGTTACGTCGATGCGAACTTTGACACTAATCCGGATGACTCTGAGTAGTAAACCGGATTCGTATAGTAGAGCAGTTATTTGAAATGGCTCCAAGTAGCTCGTGGTAGCATCCACAAGATGACATAGATATTCGTAAAGCACACACGGATCTGAAAGGTTCAGACCCGTTGACTAATAACCTCTCTCACAAGCATAACATGATCAAACCAGAACTCATTGAGTGTTAATCACATAGTGATGTGAACTAGATTGTTGACTCTAGTAAACTCTTTGGATGTTGGTCACATGGTGATGTGACCTGTGAGTGTTAATCACATGGTGATGTGAACTAGATTATTGACTCTAGTCCAAGTGGGAGATTGTTGGAAATATGCCCTAGAGGCAATAATAAATTGGTTATTATTATATTTCCTTGTTCATGATAATCGTTTATTATCCATGCTAGAATTGTATTGATAGGAAACTCAGATACATGTGTGGATACATAGACAACACCATGTCCCTAGTAAGCCTCTAGTTGACTAGCTCGTTGATCAATAGATGGTTACGGTTTCCTGACCATGGACATTGGATGTCGTTGATAACGGGATCACATCATTAGGAGAATGATGTGATGGACAAGACCCAATCCTAAGCCTAGCACAAGATCGTGTAGTTCGTTTGCTAAGAGCTTTTCTAATGTCAAGTATCATTTCCTTAGACCATGGGATTGTGCAACTCCCGGATACCGTAGGAATGCTTTGGGTGTACCAAACGTCACAACGTAACTGGGTGGCTATAAAGGTGCACTACAGTATCTCCGAAAGTGTCTGTTGGGTTGGCACGAATCGAGACTGGGATTTGTCACTCCGTGTAAACGGAGAGGTATCTCTGGGCCCACTCGATAGGACATCATCATAATGTGCACAATGTGACCAAGGATTTGATCACGGGATGATGTGTTACGGAACGAGTAAAGAGACTTGCCGGTAACGAGATTGAACAAGGTATCGGGATACCGACGATCGAATCTCGGGCAAGTACTATACCGGTAGACAAAGGGAATTGTATACGAGATTGATTGAATCCTCGACATCGTGGTTCATCCGATGAGATCATCGAGGAGCATGTGGGAGCCAACATGGGTATCCAGATCCCGCTGTTGGTTATTGACCGGAGAGTCGTCTCGGTCATGTCTGCGTGTCTCCCGAACCCCTAGGGTCTACACACTTAAGGTTCGGTGACGCTAGGGTTGTAGAGATATTAGTATGCGGTAACCCGAAAGTTGTTCGGAGTCCCGGATGAGATCCCGGACGTCACGAGGAGTTCTGGAATGGTCCGGAGGTAAAGATTTATATATGGGAAGTCTTGTTTTGGTCGCCGGAAAAGTTTCGCGCATTATCGGTATTGTACCAGGAGTGCCGAAAGGGGTCCGGGGGTCCACCTGCCCCGGGGGGACGACATGGGCTGTGGGGTGTGCGCCTTGGCCTATATGGGCCAAGGGAACCAGCCCGAAGAGGCCCATGCACCAAGAGATAAGGTAAATGGGGAGTCCTAAAGGGGGAAGGCACCTCCTAGGTGCCTTGGGGAGGATGGACTCCTCCCTGGCCGCACCCTTCCTTGGAGGAAGGGCCAAGGCTGCGCCCCCCCTCTCCCTTGGCCCTATATATAGTGGGGGGAAGGGAGGGCAGCAAACCCAAGCCCTGGCGCCTCCCTCTCCCTCCCGTGACACATCTCCCTCCTCCCGCAGCGCTTGGCGAAGCCCTGTTGGAATCCCGCTACTTCCACCACCACGCCGTCGTGCTGCTGGATCTCCATCAACCTCTCCTTCCCCCTTGCTGGATCAAGAAGGAGGAGACGTCACTGCTCCGTACGTGTGTTGAACGCGGAGGTGCCGTCCGTTCGGCGCTAGGATCATCGGTGATTTGGATCACGACGAGTACGACTCCATCAACCCCGTTCTCTTGAACGCTTCCGCTCGCGATCTACAAGGGTATGTAGATGCAATCCTCTCTCTCGTTGCTAGATGACTCCATAGATTTATCTTGGTGATGCGTAGAAAATTTTGAATTATTGCTACGTTCCCCAACACTTTGCACGTGCCCGCAAGTAGTCTCTGGCGCGTTGGCCCCTGATTTCACTAAAGGTCGGATTCCCACCCGCCGCTACTGCTTCTTTGTCCTCCTGGTCCCATATCAGTTTCACGCCGTAGTATCCTGCCACACCCATACGGTGGGGGTGTATCACTACAAAAAAATACACTTCCGTGATGATACGTGTTTGTCACAGTAGGTCGCGTTTTTTGTCATGCATGTACATCCATGACAAATTTATGACAGAATCAAGATAGTCATACCTGTGCTGTCGTAGAAGTGTTCCATGACATTACCAAAATTATCATCACGGAAGTGTCCACTTCCATGATGATAAATCACGCGTCACAGAAGTGCTTTCGTCAAGGGTGACCGACACGTGTCATCCACCGTAACGGAACGCCGTTAAGCTATCGGGTCAGGTTTTGGATCCGATAACCCGTTAACAGCCCCGACCAATGGGGATTTTCCACGTGTAAAATCATCATTGGCTAGAGGAAACACGTGTCGGCTCACCGTTGGGACAGATGTCATCCACTCACTGGACAGAAGGCGCCTATGATACGTCGACACGTGGCACGGCCCAACAGTGGCCCATTCCTGTGAAAAGGCCGGCCCATTTGACTTGGTCAAAAGCTGGTGGGCCGGCCCATGGAAAGCCTGTTAACGGCCTGTTCGCATATAGCCCATTTACAGCCTGCTAACCCAAGGCCCGTTACGCCCTATCCGAATTAGGCCCAGTAGCGTCATCTGGGCCATCCAATATGATTCCATCCCGTTTTCACTTCTCGCCCATGTATAGCCCATGACATCTTTCGGCCCATATGAGGCCCTTTGTAACTCTTGGCCCATTAGCGGCCCATGCTGAAACTGACCTGTAATGAACAGTGTATTACTTTACACCCATTAACGGCCCGTGGTGAAACTGGCCCGTAATGAACAGTGTATCACTTTATACACATTAACAGCCCATTATTCCGTTGGGCCGTTTCCAGCCCAAGTTAACTTTCGGCCTTCTGAGGTCCCATTTATTCTTGGGCTCATTTGCAGCATTCGGTTACTTACGGCCCGTTACTATCATTTTCTGCTTGTGGGCCAAATTCAGCCCGTCGTTACAGTCGGCCCGTTTGTGGACCGTTAGTCTGTTGGGCCATTTTCATAGCATCACCAAATACGGCCTATTAACGATGGCCCATTATGGTCGGCCCATGAACGGACGATTCCAACTATAGCCCGTTTACGGCCATAATGCGGTATGTTTGGCCAATCGATCATACGACCCGTATAAGGCCCATTGATGATACGGCCCGCAAAAGGCCCATTGTTTCTACGGCCCGTAGAAGGCCCATTGTTTCTACGGCCCATAGAAGGCCCACTGTTTCTACGGCCAGTAGGAGGCCCAGTGTCACTACAGTAAATATTAGCCCATGGTTATTGTGGCCTAGTTTTAAAAAATAGGTTATTGCAGCCACTAGCTAACCGTGGAAAAAGAAGTGCAATGACTACAAGCAAACAAATAAACAAGACAACATGGAAATAAATAAGCAAGCAACTAATGCTAGGCTATCACGGCTATTACACATATTACATCCACTGGGCATCAAAGTTCGCCACCATTGCAAATATAGGGAACAAAGCAGCATATCATATACACTGGTTGTCAAAGTTGGCGACCAGCGCAAATAAACGCCGCAGCAAAACAAATCCAGAACTGAAACCACTTCAGAAGATCTCAAGAAACAATATCCTGGGTACCCATAGTGCTGGCAAGATGCTTAGCAAGCTTATTAACTTTCTCTTGTTTGGCGCTTAAATCCTCCAGCGCTTGCTGTTGCACCAGAAAATATGCATCTGAATTCTGCAGGGACTTCCTTAGTCCTTCAGCTTCCTGTCGCAGCACATTTGATCGATGTCTTTCAACTTGAAGTTGAGACTCAAGAAGACGAACTGATTCTGGCAGCGAGTTCGAAGAGCTTGTGCCAGCAGTAGTGGCTAGTAACTCGAACACTACATCAAGACATGACTTTTGGGTTCCCTCACTGTCATCAAGATAGTTTTTATCAGCTTTCTTGGAGAGCAACAGGGATGTCTCACTATCTTGAACCTTATCTGCATTACTTCCTTTACCATTGGATAACGCGGTACTGTTCTCCAATATTTTGTCCGCATTCTAAAAGAGAAACAAGCAGACACATCACATGTTTACCATGTTGTATATGAAACTCATTTTGGTAAATGAGTTCAGTAGTAAAGTGGACAGGACAACAACATGAAACAAACATATATCTATGTACCACGGTCACTTTATGGTCTATATCATTCTAGTTTTTGTTGCCAAATCAAGATAGAGACACAGTTAAAATAATATTTGTTCAAGACAAAGCAGAATAGACAAAATATAAGTGTGGGTAACTATAGAGCAATAACAACACTTGTAATGTGCATGACATGAGAACATAACTGTTTATTCAATTGAAATTGAAATCAACATAGAGCAGGTTACAACAGCAAACCAGTTAAAGAAACAGGTTTAAAACATACCTGTTGCGCCATTGGAGTTTCAATTCCATCCTTTGAATTTGAAAATAGTTGGTATGAGTAAATACAGTAATGCAAGAGCAAAGGAGTATGAACCATAGCTACAGAACCTGACCTGAGAACAAATCTTCTTCTCCTATAAGCGTTGAGTTGGGATTCGGAGTGGTGGTCCTCGTGCTTTGGGCATTGCAGTTCCCTTACTAACTGCTCGTGTTTGGGTGCTCTGTGGTGGAGACGGTGCTGTGTCAACTGGAACTGGGTTACTATCTGCCGGGGTTGGGGTTAGAAGGGGTGTAGCTGCTTCTCTGGCCAACAGGGTAGGGGTACAATCTGCGAGAGTCTGGGTTATGTGTGGTGGATCTGGTCATTGGGCAAGTACAACCGTGGTTCTATCTGCATCAACTGGTAGCACTATCTTTTCTGAAGACCGTGTTGTTACTCCCTTAGATACTGCCATCACGCTCTCCAATTCAAATGGCTGATAAACAAGAAAAGTAATTGAAAGTATAGACATTGTATGATAGACAGGTGCAATGGATAGTGGGGAATAAAAAAGGGCATGAAATAATTCATATTTATGTTGTCTAACCAAACAGGATAGCATGACACAATTTCACATATATGATGGCTAACTAAACAGGATAGCATGACACAATTTCACATTATGATGGCTAACTAAAAAAGATGGAAAGACATAGTTCAAAATATGAGACTATGTAAACAGGATGACATGACATAACTATATAATGTGTTTATTAAATAGGTTGGCATGCCATAATTCACATACATTCACGGATAGAATGCCAGAATTCAAAATATGATGACTGTAAACACTAAACAGGATGAGATGATATAACTATATGATGTCTTTATTAAATGGGTTGCCATGCCATAATTCAGATAGATGACGTGTATGTACTATGTAAACATGATGGCATGATATAATTCAAATATATGATTTATATAGTAAGCAAGTAAGCAGATGGCAATCCATATATGATGTAAAAACTAAGCAATGCAAGACAACATGCATGACATGGGTAATATAACCCTACCAAGTTTGAGCATAGACCTCAGGGGGGAAATAGGACTGGTCATCAGTCTCTGAATCCTCCTCTGAGGAGCTCTCTGTAACCAACAAGATGTCTGCTTCAGCAGGTAGCATTGTCTGCTCTGAATACCTTGTTTTCACTCCAGATACTTGAAGGAAATATGCCCTAGAGGCAATAATAAAGTTATTATTTATTTCCTTATATCATGATAAATGTTTATTATTCATGCTAGAATTGTATTAACCGGAAACTTGATACATGTGTGAATACATAGACAAACAGAGTGTCACTAGTATGCCTCTACTTGACTAGCTCGTTGATCAAAGATGGTTATGTTTCCTAGCCATTGACATGAGTTGTCATTTGATTAATGGGATCACATCATTAGGAGAATGATGTGATTGACTTGACTCATTCCGTAGCTTAGCACTCGATCGTTTAGTATGTTGCTATTGCTTTCTTCATGACTTATACATGTTCCTATGACTATGAGATTATGCAACTCCCGTTTACCGGAGGAACACTTTGTGTGCTACCAAACGTCACAACGTAACTGGGTGATTATAAAGGTGCTCTACAGGTGCTTCCAAAGTTACTTGTTGGGTTGGCGTATTTTGAGATTAGGATTTGTCACTCCGATTGTCGGAGAGGTATGTCTGGGCCCACTCGGTAATGCACATCACTATAAGCCTTGCAAGCATTGCAACTAATGAGCTAGTTGCGGGATGATGTATTACGGAACGAGTAAAGAGACTTGCCGGTAACGAGATTGAACTAGGTATTGAGATACCGACGATCGAATCTCGGGCAAGTAACATACCGATGACAAAGGGAACAACGTATGTTGTTATGCGGTCTGACCGATAAAGATCTTCGTAGAATATGTGGGAGCCAATATGAGCATCCAGGTTCCGCTATTGGTTATTGACCGGAGAGGTGTCTCGGTCATGTCTACATAGTTCTCGAACCCGTAGGGTCCGCACGCTTAACATTACGATGACGGTTATATTATGAGTTTATGTGTTTTGATGTACCGAAGGAGTTCGGAGTCCCGGATGAGATCGGGGACATGACGAGGAGTCTCGAAATGGCCGAGACGTAAAGATCGATATATTGGACGACTATATTCGGACTTCGGAGAGGTTCCGAGTGATTCGGGTATTTTTCGGAGTACCGGAGAGTTACGGGAATTCGTATTGGGCCTTAATGGGCTATACGGGAAAGGAGAGAAAGACCCCAAAGGGTGGCCGCACCCCTCCCCATGGACTAGTCCGAATTAGACTAGGGAGGGGGGGGGGGGGGCGCCCCCTTCCTTCTTTCTCCTTCTCCCTTCCCTTCTCCTATTCCAACAAGGAAAGGAGGAGTCCTACTCCCGGTGGGAGTAGGACTCCCCCCTTGGCGCGCCCTCCTCCTTGGCCGGCAGCCTCCCCCTTGCTCCTTTATATACGGGGGCAGGGGGGCACCCCAAAGACACAACAATTGATCATTGATCTCTTAGCCGTGTGCGGTGCCCCCCTCCACCATATTACACCTCGATAATATCGTAGCGGTGCTTAGGCGAAGCCCTGCGTCGGTAGAACATCATCATCGTCACCACGCCGTCGTGCTGACGAAACTCTCCCTCAACACTCGGTTGGATCGGAGTTCGAGGGACGTCATCGAGCTGAACGTGTGCTGAACTCGGAGGTGCCGCGCGTTCGGTACTTGATCGGTTGGATCGTGAAGACGTACGACTACATCAACCGCGTTGTGTTAACGCTTCCGCTTTCGGTCTACGAGGGTACGTGGACAACACTCTCCCCTCTCGTTGCTATGCATCACTATGATCTTGCGTGTGCGTAGATTTTTTTTTGAAATTACTACGTTACCCAACAATACTTCCATCACCGCTTCAAATGGTTGATGCACAGGAAGAGTAGTTGAATATGCAAACGTTGTCGACAAATGGAACACATAATACAAAAAAATGATAGCATGATATAATTCACATACATGATGATTGGCTAAACAGCATGGCATTGCATAATTCACATATATAATGCCTTTGCAACAAGATAGCATTGTATAATTCACATATATAATGTCTTGCAACAAGATGGCAATGCATAATTCACATATATGGTAATTAGACACTGAACAGGTGGCATTCACACAAAGCATGTCTAAACTAATCAAATGACATAGCAATGCGAGACACCATACGCACGATATGAGCAACATAACCCTGCCAAGTTAGAGGCATACACCTCGGGGGAATAGGACTGGTCATCTGTCTCTAAATCCTCCTCTGAGGAGCTATCCGTAACCAGCGAGATATGCGCTTCGTCAGATAGCATAGTCTGCTTTGAAGACCTTGTTTTCACTCCAGAATTTGCCATCACCGTGTCAAATGGCTGATGCACACGAAGAGCAGTTGAATGTACTAACATTGTTGACAAATGTAATATGTAACGAAAAAAAAGGATGGCCTGATATAATTTACATATAAGATGACTGGCTAAGCAGGATGGCATTGCAAAATTCACATATATGATGCCTGGCTAAACAAGATGGCGTTGCATAATTCACATAAACAATGAATAAACTAAACAGATGGCATTCGCACAAAGGATGTCTAAACTAAGCAGATGACATATTTGATGTATAAAGTAAGCAATGCAAGACACCATATGCATGATATAACCAACATCAGCATGCCAAGTTAGAGCGAAGACCTCAGGGGGTAAATAGGAGTTGTCTTCTCCTTCTGAATCCCCCTCAGAACAGATATCTTCCTCTCGATTACAATCCGAAATGCGTGGAAGGGGGGCTGCCTTTGCGCCTACCATGGAGCGACGTCTGCATGAAATTTTATTGCCACGCAAGGCTCGTCTCTTTTGCTCTACATGTTCAGTTCCATTGTTTACAATAACTGTCATGCATAGGAATAAAACATAGTGAGATTATGTAAGGAGTGCATGCAGAAATCCAGAGTGATGGTAGCAACCCGTGGATAGACCCAAAACCAATAATAGCAGGCAGATAATGGCTTCAGTTAAAAAATACAGATAATGGCTTCTTTACTGTTTGTTTCCCACCCAACATGAAACTCATAGTAGACACCGGAGATTAACCAGATAGTAGATAGATACTATTGATAGCGGCCCCGATATGTACCCCACAACCATTTAAAAACTCAAGTTTGACCATTAGTTTGGAGCTGACTCAGAGTCTAATCGGTGAACAGGACGATAAAGTAGCATGTAATATTAAGCGATGCATAACGTAAGCAGACACGAAAGAGTGCGACCTCTCTTGCGAACCCGTGTAGTCCTCGAGGTCATCTGCTCGGTTGATGATGGTAATGCAGTTTACATGGCTGCCAGCGGCGGGGAAGAAGATCTGAGGTGGCGAAAGACAGTCTGGAGGCCGGATCCCTGCTGTGCTGGACCCTTCTGTCGTTGGAGCAGCTGAGCTGGGGTGGACGACGGCGCAGCAGGAGCGGGACAAACCACACAAGGTTTTCTTTGACAACTATCTGTAAGAGAAGTAATTCTGTAAGGGCTCGTTTGAATTGGAGGATTCCAACAATGCAGGGATAGGAAATAGACAGGAATAGGATAGGAATGCACGTGCAAAACAGAGAATTAAAAAACACAGGATTTCTGCCAATCTGGGTGTTTGATTCACAACAATTGGAAGATCACAGGATGCAAAGAAGCATGGTGAGATTAAGTCAAACCACAAGAAAATGTATGGTTATAATGCTATTATGCCACTATCTCTTAATCTTGTGCTTCATGAATAGGAATTTGAAAAGGAGGACAAGTGAAAATTAAAATTCCTACGTTTTTTCTTTCAAGGAGACACTAAAGGAACAAATCTGTGTGCTCAGTGGACAATATATATAACATGTAGAGTAAAAAAGAGATGCAACAAGTGTACAACCTCTTTGGCGAAGCCATGTCGATCTCAGCGTGATTGGGTTGGCCGGTGAGGATGCTCCGGCTGACTTTGCTGTTGGAGGAGGGGAAGAAGATCTTAGGCGTCTGGAGATGGAGCCCGAGGTACTGCTCCGCTGTGATGGAGGGTTTCGTCGTTGGAGCAGCTCCGGTGAGTTGTACGACGCCGAGGCTGAAGCAGGACAAGAGAGACAACGAACAACGTTAACCTGAGTGGAATTCTAATAGCATCTCCAATACATGACGTAAAATACATAACCACAATGTGCTAGATGTAAAATACATCAGCCGCTCATCTCTGAACTTAACTATCGAAACTGAACTTAACAGTCATACCTGTGCTGTCGTAGAAGTGTTCCATGACATTACCAAAATTATCATGGAAGTGTCCACTTCCATGACGATAAATCACGCGTCACAGAAGTGCTTTCGTCAAGGGTGACCGACACGTGGCATCCACCATAACGGAACGCCGTTGTAACAACCCGGATTTGGTAGAATCCAAGTCTCTGTGCTTACTGCGCTGTCCCTGGATCATAGCTAGCACACACAGTAACAAAAATGAATATCAGTAAGACATACATCATTCTACTACAACGGTAGATCCAGATATATATAAATCATACCTTAGGCACAGCTCAAGTTGGCAGATAATACAGCGGAATTATACGTAGTCACTAAGTTAGGCTCCATCAACGCCACTGGGCTCGTTGAGTGTAGACCATAACCCTATCGTCTCTTAATCTGTCGAGATCTGCACATGACAGGTGCAGATGAGTACGTGGAATGTACTCGCAAGTTGCAAAGGAAAGTATAACAGATTATATATGCAGGATAAGTATTGGTGGAGGTTTCCTTTGCATAAAACCAATTTTCTCCTATAATAAATTTTGTAAACTTCTTTTGAAATAGAAATAGTTTTTAGTATAAAAGGTAGGAGTGAGACACTTGGATATACGCACCAGTGCTCATTCTCCAAAAATAGTTTAAAACATACATAAGGTTGAAGTGAAACACATTCACTGTGCTCATTCCTCAACTTTAACCCTTAAAACAGATTTTTAGAAAAGAGAGGGGAGATTCTTCTTCAGTCCAAGTCTTCAATTGCTCAAAATTGCCCGTAACCGGGGGCACGGCTAATCGATTAGGTTAAACCCTCTGCAGAGGTCGTACATGTTCCCCACATGACACAACCAACCCCGTTTATCGTTACACACTTGGGTGTACGACTAGGAGGAGGTTGTGACGAAGCCTTTCTGTAACAGCCCCCTATACCACCAAGCCGCCCGCAACTTCGGCATGAAGGCCTCTCTCCGATGGCGGTCCTGGGGTAGGGTTTCCCATTAGTACTAAGCTAAGCCAGATCCCATAGTAGCATGCGGCTGTACTGGAAGCTATATCAAACTGTACTTGGAAGATCTCAGTCCCCTGGACGGCAATCCCCACCAAAAAAACCTGTGTGCAAGACCCCAGTCGGGCGCATTCATTGCAAGACCCCGATGGGCGCAATCACTTGTAGACGCTCCCGTCAATACCATTCCGCCCAGGGAGTAGAAGTAAAATAGTATATAGTTTTGTTTTCCAAAAGTTTTCACAAAACGTTGCCCCAAAAGAGGCAAGTTTAAAGGTTTAAAACAATTTTGGTTTTCATCCCACCCATTTTGTGCAAGCGTGGCCAAGCATGGTTGCAAGTCTTGAACCTATGGCTCTAGCTAGTAATAATACTTGTAAAACTTTTATAAAACATGCATAGTATTAACATATAAAGGAATATGCATAATATGAAAACATAGATCAAAGCATGATCAATTTGCAACTTGCCTGAGTCTTGAAGTTGATTCCCTACTTGTTATCGTCACTCCTTTACGTTACGATATATCTAACGACGAAAGAAAATACTGTTGGGGATCGTAGCAGAATTTTAAAATTTCCTACGCATCACCAAGATCCATCTATGGAGTATACTAGCAACGAGGGGAAAGGAGTGCATCTACATACCCTTGTAGATCGCGAGCGGAAGCGTTCCAATGAACGAGGTTGATGGAGTCGTACTCGCCGTGATCCAAATCACCGATGACCGAGTGCCGAATGGACGGCACCTCCGCGTTCAACACACGTACGGAGCAGTGACGTCTCCTCCTTCTTGATCCAGCAAGGGGGAAGGAGAGGTTGATGGAGATCTAGCAGCACGACAGCGTGGTGGTGGAAGTAGCGGGATCTCGGCAGGGCTTCGCCAAGCTTCTGCGAGAAGGAGAGGTGTTGTAGGGGAGAGGGAGGCGCCAGGGGCTGTGATGCTGCTGCCCTCCCTCCCCCCACTATTTATAGGCCCCCTGGAGGGGGGGGGGCGCCGGCCCTGGAACCCATCTACATGGGGGGGGGCGGCCAAGGGGGAAGGGGGGTGGCTTCCCCCCAAGCCAAGTGGGGCGCCCCCACCCCTAGGGTTTCCAACCCTAGGCGCAGGGGAGGCCCAAGGGGGGGAGCCCCAGCCCACTAAGGGCTGGTTCCCTTCCCACTTCAGCCCATGGGGCCCTCCGGGATAGGTGGCCCCACCCGGTGGACCCCCGGGACCCTTCCGGTGGTCCTGGTACAATACCGATAACCCCCGAAACTTTCCCGGTGGCCGAAACTGGACTTCCTATATATAATTCTTCACCTCCGGACCATTCCGGAACTCCTCGTGACGTCCGGGATCTCATCCGGGACTCCGAACAACTTTCGGGTTTCCGCATACTAATATCTCTACAACCCTAGCGTCACCGAACCTTAAGTGTGTAGACCCTACGGGTTCGGGAGACATGCAGACATGACCGAGACGCCTCTCCGGTCAATAACCAACAGCGGGATCTAGATACCCATGTTGGCTCCCACATGTTCCACGATGATCTCATCGGATGAACCACGATGTCGAGGATTCAATCAATCCCGTATACAATTCCCTTTGTCAATCGGTATGCTACTTGCCCGAGATTCGATCGTCGGTATCCCAATACCTTGTTCAATCTCGTTACCGGCAAGTCTCTTTACTCGTACCGTAATGCGTGATCCCGTGGCTAACTCCTTAGTCACATTGAGCTCATTATGATGATGCATTACCGAGTGGGCCCAGAGATACCTCTCCGTCACACGGAGTGACAAATCCCAGTCTCGATCCGTGCCAACTCAATAGACTGTTTCGGAGATACCCGTAGTGTACCTTTATAGTCACCCAGTTACGTTGTGACGTTTGGCACACCCAAAGCACTCCTACGGTATCCGGGAGTTGCACGATCTCATGGTCTAAGGAAAAGATACTTGACATTGGAAAAGCTCTAGCAAACGAACTACACGATCTTTGAGCTATGCTTAGGATTGGGTCTTCTCCATCACATCATTCTCCTAATGATGTGATCCCGTTATCAATGACATCCAATGTCCATAGTCAGGAAACCATGACTATCTGTTGATCAACGAGCTAGTCAACTAGAGGCTTACTAGGGACACGTTGTGGTCTATATATTCACACATGTATTACGATTTCCGGATAACACAATTATAGCATGAACAATAGACAATTATCATGAACAAAGAAATATAATAATAACCATTTATTATTGCCTCTAGGGCATATTTCCAACAGTCTCCCACTTGCACTAGAGTCAATAATCTAGTTACATTGTGATGAATCGAACACCCATAGCGTCCTGGTGTTGATCATGTTTTGCTCTAGGGAGATGTTTAGTCAACGGATCTGCTATATTCAGGTCCGTATGTACTTTACAAATATCTATGTCTCCATTTTGAACACTTTCACGAATGGAGTTGAAGCGATGCTTGATTTGCCTGGTCTTCCTGTGAAACCTGGGCTCTTTGGCAAGGGCAATAGCTCCAGTGTTGTCACAGAAGAGAGTCATCGGGCCCGACGCATTGGGAATCACCCCTAGGTCGGTAATGAACTCCTTCATCCAGACTGCTTCCTGCGCTGCCTCTGAGGCTGCCATGTACTCCGCTTCACATGTAGATCCCGCCACGACGCTTTGCTTGCAACTGCACCAGCTTACTGCTCCTCCATTCAAAATATACACATATCCGGTTTGTGACTTCGAGTCATCCAGATCTGTGTCGAAGCTAGCGTCGACGTAACCCTTTACGACAAGCTCTTCGTCACCTCCATAAACGAGAAACATATCCTTAGTCCTCTTCAGGTACTTCAGGATATTCTTGACCGCTGTCCAGTGTTCCATGCCGGGATTACTTTGGTACCTTCCTACCAAACTTACGGCAAGGTTTACATCAGGTCTGGTACACAGCATGGCATACATAATAGACCCTATGGCCGAGGCATAGGGGATGACACTCATCTTTTCTCTATCTTCTGCCGTGGTCGGGCATTGAGCCGTGCTCAATTGCACACCTTGCAATACAGGCAAGAACCCCTTCTTGGACTGATCCATATTGAACTTCTTCAATATCTTGTCAAGGTACATACTCTGTGAAAGACCAATGAGGCGTCTTGATCTATCTCTATAGATCTTGATGCCTAATATATAAGCAGCTTCTCCAAGGTCCTTCATTGAAAAACACTTATTCAAATAGGCCTTTATATTTTCCAAGAATTCTATATCATTTCCCATCAATAGTATGTCATCCACATATAATAAGAGAAATGCTACAGAGCTCCCACTCACTTTCTTGTAAACACAGGCTTCTCCATAAGTCTGTGTAAACCCAAACGCTTTGATCATCTCATCAAAACAAATGTTCCAACTCCGAGATGCTTGCACCAGCCCATAGATTGAGCGCTGGAGCTTGCATACTTTGTCAGCATTCTTAGGATCGACAAAACCTTCCGGCTGCATCATATACAATTCTTCCTTAAGGAAGCCGTTAAGGAATGCCGTTTTGACGTCCATCTGCCATATCTCATAATCATAGTATGCGGCAATTGCTAACATGATTCGGACGGACTTCAGCTTCGCTACGGGTGAGAAAGTCTCATCGTAGTCAACTCCTTGAACTTGTCGATAACCCTTAGCGACAAGTCGAGCCTTATAGATGGTCACATTACCATCCGCGTCTGTCTTCTTCTTAAAGATCCATTTATTTTCTATGGCTCGCCGCTCATCGGGCAAGTCAGTCAAAGTCCATACTTCGTTTTCATACATGGATCCTATCTCGGATTTCATGGCTTCTAGCCATTTGTCGGAATCCGGGCCCGCCATCACTTCTTCATAGTTCGAAGGTTCACCGTTGTCTAACAACATGATTTCGAGGACAGGGTTGCCGTACCACTCTGGTGCGGAACGTGTCCTTGTGGACCTACGAAGTTCAGCAGTAACTTGATCTGAAGCTTCATGATTATCATCATTAACTTCCTCCCCAGTCGGTGTAGGCACCACATGAACATCTTCCCGCGCTGCGCTACTTTCCGGTTCGGAAGGGGTGACTATCACCTCATCAAGTTCCACTTTCCTCCCACTCAATTCTTTCGAGAGAAACTCTTTCTCCAGAAAGGACCCATTCTTGGCAACAAAGATCTTGCCTTCGGATCTGAGGTAGAAGGTATACCCAATGGTTTCCTTAGGGTATCCTATGAAGACGCATTTTTCCGACTTGGGTTCGAGCTTTTCAGGTTGAAGTTTCTTGACATAAGCATCGCATCCCCAAACTTTTAGAAACGACAGCTTAGGTTTCTTCCCAAACCATAATTCATACGGTGTCGTCTCAACGGATTTTGACGGAGCCCTATTTAAAGTGAATGTGGCAGTCTCTAAAGCATAGCCCCAAAATGAGAGCGGTAGATCGGTAAGAGACATCATAGATCGCACCATATCCAATAGAGTGCGATTACGACGTTCGGACACACCATTTCGCTGAGGTGTTCCAGGCGGTGTGAGTTGTGAAACGATTCCACATTTCTTTAAGTGCGTACCAAATTCGTGACTTAAATATTCTCCACCACGATCTGATCGTAAGAATTTTATTTTCCTGTCACGTTGATTCTCAACCTCACTCTGAAATTTCTTGAACTTTTCAAAGGTTTCAGACTTGTGTTTCATTAGGTAGACATACCCATATCTACTTAAGTCATCAGTGAGAGTGAGAACATAACGATATCCTCCACGAGCCTCAACACTCATTGGACCGCACACATCGGTATGTATGATTTCCAATAAGTTGGTTGCTCGCTCCATTGTTCCGGAGAACGGAGTCTTGGTCATCTTACCCATGAGGCATGGTTCGCACGTGTCAAATGATTCGTAATAAAGAGACTCCAAAAGTCCATCTGCATGGAGCTTCTTCATGCGCTTGACACCAATGTGACCAAGGCGGCAGTGCCACAAGTATGTGGGACTATCGTTATCAACTTTACATCTTTTGGTATTCACACTATGAATATGTGTAACATCACGTTCGAGATTCATCAAGAATAAACCATTGACCAGCGGGGCATGACCATAAAACATATCTCTCATATAAATAGAACAACCATTATTCTCGGATTTAAATGAGTAGCCATCTCGAATTAAACGAGATCCAGATACAATGTTCATGCTCAAAGCTGGCACTAAATAACAATTATCGAGGTTTAAAACTAATCCCGTAGGTAAATGCAGAGGTAGCGTGCCGACGGCGATGACATCGACCTTGGAACCATTCCCGACGCGCATCATCACCTCGTCCTTCGCCAGTCTCCGTTTATTCCGCAGTTCCTGTTTTGAGTTACAAATATGAGCAACCGCACCGGTATCAAATACCCAGGAGCTACTACGAGTACTGGTAAGGTACACATCAATTACATGTATATCACATATACCTTTGGCGTTGCCGGCCTTCTTGTCCGCTAAGTATTTGGGGCAGTTCCGCTTCCAGTGACCACTTCCCTTGCAATAAAAGCACTCAGTCTCAGGCTTGGGTCCATTCTTCGACTTCTTCCCAGTAACTGGCTTACCGGGCGTGGCAACTCCCTTGCCGTCCTTCTTGAAGTTCTTCTTGCCCTTGCCTTTCTTGAACTTAGTGGTTTTATTCACCATCAACACTTGATGTTCCTTTCTGATCTCCACCTCCGCCGATTTCAGCATCGAATATACCTCAGGAATGGTCTTTTCCATCCCCTGCATATTGAAGTTCATCACAAAGCTCTTGTAGCTCGGTGGGAGCGACCGAAGGATTCTGTCAATGACCGCGTCATCCGGGAGATTAACTCCCAGCTGAGACAAGCGGTTGTGTAACCCAGACATTTTGAGTATGTGCTCACTAACAGAACTATTTTCCTCCATTTTACAGCTGAAGAACTTGTCGGAGACTTCATATCTCTCGACCCGGGCATGAGCTTGGAAAACCATTTTCAGCTCTTTGAACATCTCATATGCTCCATGTTTCTCAAAACGCTTTTGGAGACCCGGTTCTAAGCTGTAAAGGATGACGCACTGAACGAGGGAGTAATCATCAGCACGTGATTGCCAAGCGTTCATAACGTCTTGGTTCTCTGGGATTGGTGCTTCACCTAGCGGTGCTTCTAGGACATAATCTTTCTTGGCAGCTATGAGGATGATCCTCAGGTTCCGGACCCAGTCCGTATAGTTGCTGCCATCATCTTTCAGCTTGGTTTTCTCTAGGAACGCGTTGAAGTTGAGGACAACGTGGGCCATTTGATCTACAAGACATATTGTAAAGATTTTAGACTAAGTTCATGATAATTAAGTTCATATAATCAAATTATTCAATGAACTCCCACTCAGATAGACATCCCTCTAGTCATCTAAGTGAAACATGATCCGAGTTAACTAGGCCGTGTCCGATCATCACGTGAGACGGACTAGTCAAGATCGGTGAACATCTCCATGTTGATCGTATCTTCTATACGACTCATGCTCGACCTTTCGGTTCTCCGTGTTCCGAGGCCATGTCTGTACATGCTAGGCTCGTCAAGTCAACCTAAGTGTATTGCGTGTGTTCCGAGGCCATGTCTGTACATGCTAGGCTCATCAACACCCGTTGTATGCGAACGTTAGAATCTATCACACCCGATCATCACGTGGTGCTTCGAAACAACGAACCTTCGCAACGGTGCACAGTTAGGGGGAACACTTTCTTGAAATTATTATAAGGGATCATCTTACTTACTACCGTGGTTCTAAGCAAATAAGATGCAAAACATGATAAACATCACATGCAATCAAATAGTGACATGATATGGCCAATATCATTTTGCTCCTTTGATCTCCATCTTCGGGGCACCATGATCATCTTCGTCACCGGCATGACACCATGATCTCCATCATCATGATCTCCATCATTGTGTCTTCATGAAGTTGTCACGCCAACGATTACTTCTACTTCTATGGCTAAGGCGTTTAGCAACAAAGTAAAGTAAGGCGTTATTCAATGACACGCAGGTCATACAAAAAATAAAGACAACTCCTATGGCTCCTGCCGGTTGTCATACTCATCGACATGCAAGTCGTGATTCCTATTACAAGAATATGATCAATCTCATACATCACATATATCATTCATCACATCTTCTGGCCATATCACATCACATAGCACATGCTGCAAAAACAAGTTAGACGTCCTCTAATTGTTGTTGCAAGTTTTTACGTGGCTTGTATAGGTTTCTAGCAAGAACGTTTCTTACCTACGTAAAACCACAACGTGATATGCCAATTTCTATTTACCTTCATAAGGACCCTTTTCATCGAATCCGTTCCGACTAAAGTGGGAGAGACAGACACCCGCTAGCCACCTTATGCAACTAGTGCATGTCAGTCGGTGGAACCTGTCTCACGTAAGCGTACGTGTATGGTCGGTCCGGACCGCTTCATCCCACAATACCGCCGAAACAAGATAAGACTAGTAGCGGCAAGAAGAATTGGCAACATCTACGCCCACAACTGCTTTGTGTTCTACTCGTGCATAGTAACTACGCATAGGCCTGGCTCTTGATGCCACTGTTGGGGATCGTAGCAGAATTTTAAAATTTCCTACGCATCACCAAGATCCATCTATGGAGTATACTAGCAACGAGGGGAAAGGAGTGCATCTACATACCCTTGTAGATCGCGAGCGGAAGCGTTCCAATGAAAGGGGTTGATGGAGTCGTACTCGCCGTGATCCAAATCACCGATGACCGAGTGTCGAACGGACGGCACCTCCGCGTTCAACACACGTACGGAGCAGCGATGTCTCCTCCTTCTTGATCCAGCAAGGGGGAAGGAGAGGTTGATGGAGATCCAGCAGCACGACGGCGTGGTGGTGGAAGTAGCGGGATCTCGGCAGGGCTTCGCCAAGCTTCTGCGAGAAGGAGAGGTGTTGCAGGGGGAGAGGGAGGCGCCAGGGGCTGTGATGCTGCAGCCCTCCCTCCCCCCACTATTTATAGGCCCCCTGGAGGGGGGGGGGCGCCGGCCCTGGAACCCATCTACATGGGGGGGGGGGAGCGGCGGCCAAGGGGGAAGGGGGGTGGCTTCCCCCCCAAGCCAAGTGGGGCGCCCCCACCCCTAGGGTTTCCAACCCTAAGCGCAGGGGGAGGCCCAAGGGGGGCGCCCCAGCCCACTAAGGGCTGGTTCCCTTCCCACTTCAGCCCATGGGGCCCTCCGGGATAGGTGGCCCCACCCGGTGGACCCCCGGGACCCTTCCGGTGGTCCCGGTACAATACCGATAACCCCCAAAACTTTCCCGATGGCCGAAACTGGACTTCCTATATATAATTCTTCACCTCCGGACCATTCCGGAACTCCTCGTGATGTCCGGGATCTCATCCGGGACTCCAAACAACTTTCGAGTTTCCGCATACTAATATCTCTACAACCCTAGCGTCACCGAACCTTAAGTGTGTAGACCCTACGGGTTCGGGAGACATGCAGACATGACCGAGACGCCTCTCCGGTCAATAACCAACATCGGGATCTAGATACCCATGTTGGCTCCCACATGTTCCATGATGATCTCATCGGATGAACCACGATGTCGAGGATTCAATCAATCCCGTATACAATTCCCTTTGTCAATCGGTATGCTACTTGCCCGAGATTCGATCGTCGGTATCCCAATACCTTGTTCAATCTTGTTACCGGCAAGTCTCTTTACTCGTACCGTAATGCATGATCCCGTGGCTAACTCCTTAGTCACATTGAGCTCATTATGATGATGCATTACCGAGTGGGCCCAGAGATACCTCTCCGTCATACGGAGTGACAAATCCCAGTCTCGATCCGTGCCAACTCAACAGACACTTTCGGAGATACCTGTAGTGTACCTTTATAGTCACCCAGTTACGTTGTGACGTTTGGCACACCCAAAACACTCCTACGGTATCCGGGAGTTGCACGATCTCATGGTCTAAGGAAAAGATACTTGACATTGGAAAAGCTCTAGCAAACGAACTACACGATCTTTGAGCTATGCTTAGGATTGGGTCTTGTCCATCACATCATTCTCCTAATGATGTGATCCCATTATCAATGACATCTAATGTCCATAGTCAGGAAACCATGACTATCTGTTGATCAACGAGCTAGTCAACTAGAGGCTTACTAGGGACACGTTGTGGTCTATATATTCACACATGTATTACGATTTCCGGATAACACAATTATAGCATGAACAATAGACAATTATCATGAACAAAGAAATATAATAATAACCATTTATTATTGCCTCTAGGGCATATTTCCAACAAATACTTCAACACACAACAATTCAAATAAAGATCCAAATAAAGATTCAAATTAACAATACAAACACATTCTTAGGATAATTATCATGTCGTGGCTATGGTTGAGATAAGAAGTTTCTTTTGATGGTAATGTGTCATAGATTTTATTCTAGGGTGGGTCAAGTTGGTTCAAGGGAAGATCATGGTGTCAATATATAGAGTGATTGAGAGACAAGTTTTTATAACCAAATTTCCATAAAGAAACTATTCAGAATATTAGACTTGTGGTCGACTATGAGAATTGAAAGTTATGAGTTTAGGGAATTGAAACTAATAATTTACTAACTCCAAATTTGTGTGATAGTAACATATGACCACAGAGATTTGTAGGGATCAATCTAAGAGATTTATCTAAGCATAAAATTTAATTGGTCGAAGATGTTAAATTATGAGTAAGGAACGTGATTTTATGGTGTAGAGGCTAAAACATGAATTAAGCATGGTTGAAAAATTAAGGTATGGGTCATAACAGATAGGTATGGTTCTAACGATCAAATTTTATATAATAAGCTTTTGGGTATGAATTATAGATTAAAAGATATGGCAAAATATTCAATTTACCATTTAAACCAAAACTAAATTTCAGTTTGCTCAAAAGTGAAATTTTATAATTTCATAAAAAACTACAGGTTCCAACGAACCTGGGGATATCTTATTTGTCGAAATCGGACATACGGTTTGGGAGATACGAATTTCCGAAGTTTAGATATTTTTCTGAGAAAATGACTTACGGAATTTTAGAGGAGGATTGCCGGAGTTGTCGCCGGAGTTGGGGAAGAAGGTCGCCGGAGTTGTGGAAGAAGGTCCCCAAAGTCAAGTAGCAGGGGAACGGCGAAGAGCTCGACAAGGGGAGTCCGTTGGATAAGGTCACGGGCTCGGCCTTGTCCCGTGGCGGCGTGGAGCGGCCGCCGGAGCTGCCGAACTCCGACGAGCAATTGCTCGCAGAGGAGGGCGAGGTAGAGAGGGGTTTTCTTGGGAGGGGATGAGGACTGTGAGGTTCACCTATGGGTACTATTTATAGGAGAGGGGGAGGTCAGAATTTGAGCAGATGGTGATGCTTAATGGTGGCTGTTCCTCTGCCTTGTAATGGCCACTATGGGAGTTTCCCAGGCGCACTGAGGAAGGCACAGGGTCGAGGGAGGCGAGAGGGTTCCGTTCAGAGAAGTTTCGGGGCGAGGAAGAGGAGGGGAAGAGGTGCAGGCGTCCATGGCTGTAGGCTCTCTGTAGGTGTTCGTGTTCGTGAACGAACGAAGAGAGGAGGAAGAAGATGTTACCTGGAGTTGGGCTAAGGAAAAAAAGATTAACATGGGCCTTAGTGGAAACTGGCCCAGGGAGCAAGAGAAAGAAAAATTAATATAGAAGTGAGGTGGACTTAGCCCAATTCGGTTGGAGAGAGATAGAAACAATGTGCGAGAAATTGTGGAATGGCCCAATTCAATTTTATATGTTTTTCTAATCTTTTAAGGTCATTATAAATTCCCTATAAGAACCACAATGATTTAAAACTCAATCAAATATTCCAATGAGCCCTATTAAATATTTTCTAACTTTTTCTTATGGAGAAGTCATATTATCTCCTCTCATTAATTTTTTTACTTAAATGCTTTGCAATATTTAAATGGTATTAAAATTCCATATAAGATCCAACTTCACTGAAACTCATAATTTCAAAAAACTTCGAATGAAATATCCATCCACCACATTTGAGAAAGTCATTTTATTCTCACTCCATAAATCTAAAGGTGGTTCCGAATATTTCATAGGAGTCCAAAACAAAGAAATCCAATTTGATTTTTTTAACATGTCTCAAATGTTTTTTTACTTGACAATCACAACAACTCACTCAATCATATCTTATTATTAACATTCCAAAATTTGGAAAATCTTGGGATGTTACGGCCGTTAAGCTATCGGGTCGGGTTTTGGATCCGATAACCCGTTAACAGCCCCGACCAATGGGGATTTTCCACGTGTAAAATCATCATTGGCTGGAGAAAACACGTGTCGGCTCATCGCTGGGACAGATGTCATCCACTCATTGGACAGAAGGCGCCTATGATGCGTCGACACGTGGCACGGCCCAACTGTGGCCCATTCCTGTGAAAAGGCCGGCCCGTTTGACTTGGTCAAAAGCTGGCGGGCCGGCCCATGGAAAGCCTGTTAACGGTGTGTTCGCATATAGCCCATTTACAGCCCGCTAACCCAAGGCCCGTTACGCCCTATTCGAATTAGGCCCAGTAGCGTCATCTCGGCCATCCAATATGATTCCAGCCCGTTTTCACTTCTGGCCCATGTATGGCCCATGACGTCTTTCGGCCCATATGAGGCCCTATGTAACTCTTGGCCTATTAACGGCCCGTGCTGAAACTGGCCCATAATGAACAGTGTATTACTTTACACCCATTAACGACCCGTGGTGAAACTGGCCTGTAATGAACAGTGTATCACTTTATACCCATTAACGGCCCGTAATTCCGTTGGGCCGTTTCCAGCCCATGTTATCTTTCGGCCTTCTCAGAGCCCATTTATTCTTGGGCTATTTTTCAGCATTCGTTTACTTACGGCCCGTTACTGTCATTTTCTGCTTGTGGGCCAAATTCAGCCCGTCGTTACAGTCGGCCCGTTTGTGGTCCGTTAATACGTTGGGCCGTTTTCATAGCGTCATCAAATACGGCCTATTAACGATGGCCCGTTATGGTCGGCCCATGAACGGACGATTCCAACTCTAGCCCGTTTACGGCCAGAATGCGGTCTGTTTGGCCCATGTTTGGCCAATCGATCATACGGCCCGTATAAGGCCCATTGATGATACGGCCCGTAGAAGGCCCATTGTTTCTACGACCCGTAGAAGGCCCATTGTTTCTACGGCCCGTAGAAGGCCCACTGTTTCTACGGCCCGTAGGAGGCCCAGTGTCACTACAGTAAATATTAGCCCATGGTTATTGTGGCCTAGTTTTAAAAAATAGGTTATTGCAGCCACTAGCAAACCGCGAAAAAAGAACTGCAATGACTACAAGCAAACAAATAAACAAGACAACAAGGAAATAAATAAGCAAGCAACTTACGCTAGGCTATCACAGCTATCACACATATTACATCCACTAGGCATCAAAGTTCGCCACCAGTGCAAATAAACGCGCCGACAAAAGAATATGCAAAACTGAGAGCACTTCAGAAGGCACTAGGCCTGGCCACGTCGGGCCCCCCAAACAGCTGAAGAAGCTGAGTAGACCTCAGTTGTGTCAACGATAGATGCATCAACACTAGATTTAAGGCATGATGGTGCGCACGGCAATCCTCTGACATCTTCATTGCATCTTTGACTTCAAGTCGGAGCTGAGCTGAAGCAAGCCTTTCCGCTTTAAGTTGAGACTGAAGAAGTCGAACTGATTGAGGCAGCGACTGCACAGAGGTTGTCTCACACCTGCTGGTGAGTAGCTTCAGCTCACTGTCTTCATCAAGACAGGACCTTGGGGTCATCTCGCTGTCCTCAAGATGGTTTGGCTCACTATCTTCCCTAAAGTTCTGCCTGGCGTAAGAGATACGAGTCTGAAAGAGAAACAAGGAGACACGTAACAGGTTTCACAATGGATCTGTTCTGCATAAGGAACATGTTTTTACAACTACAATTTGAAACTGGTAGTTGTTGCAAACATCCAATCAGATGTAAACAGCAAAGCAAACAGCAGTGGAGGAAATGATGCCTATCCAAATCTATACTAGAACAAAGTTTGAAGGCTTGAGAAGGATGAACTTACATTACATGTTAACACGGGCTGGACAAAGCCCTTCTCCATGTTGATGGAAGGATAATTCAATAAATTCCCCAAAGAAAATTCTTTATAAGCGTTGCCATTATTCTACATTTTGCAAAGAGTAAATATAGATCAAATAATATTGGAAGAAACAGAGGATAATGAAGCTCAGGTGCAGACTGATGATACATAATCAAATAGCAATTAATTAAGTACAGCGTTACAAGGGAAAAGGGAGAGAGGTACTGACAAGAGCAATGCAGAGCCCATTATTGTTTTGAGATCGTATGATCCTTTGAGCAAGGAGATTCATCTGAAATTAGTTTTCATACAAGAGAGAAGGTAAGGCACACGCAGAAATTTAGGAGTTCAAATTTTGAATTGATATCATAGACAGTACCTGACGCTGGGCTCCCAGCAGTTCTAATAGGGGTTTGGCCACTGGAGTAGGGGTAAAGTGTGGTACAGTTGGGCCTGTGTTTTCTGTGGCTGCTGATCTATCTGATTTAACAGGTATCACTACCTTTTCCAAATACCTAGTTTGTACTCCTTGAGGATCTGCACTCACCCTCTTCCTTTTGGACATCTATTACGAAAGAACAACATTTGACTGGAAAAACATAGTGTGACGACACATGGAATAGGTACAGAAAATGGATAGGTATGGCATATACTCATATATGATGCTTAAACTAAGCAGATGGTATAACAAAGTAGAAGTAAAGCAAGAGGTCAGATGAAAAATATGTGCGACCAATACAACTTTGCAAAGTTAGAGCAAGCACCTTGATGGGTGAATAAGATAGGCCATCCTCCACCATGCCAAGTTTGTTAGCCAGTGGATCGTTCCGCAATATTCCTCTCATGCGCCCATTCTCATATTCATTTTGATAATGTTCAATATCTGACATGCATGAAAACATAAAAACAAGTGAGATTTTCTTTGTAATGCAGAAGTGATTCTAATCCAATACTGCCTCCCTGTAAACCCCTTTGTGCTATCTCTGCAATTCTTTTAAAAGATGCCATGCATGCTGTAATTTGTTGTGTGCATTAATATAATGTGGCCCACTACTCAAAATATGAGAGCTCCAGAAGTGATGACACTTCGCAGATGATAGCTTCAACATATAGTAAAGAAGAACAAGTCGACCTGACCTGACAGATTCAAAATATACTAAGGGAGAACAACTCGACCTGACCAGTCGACCGCAAGAGAAGAGTATCATCTTAAAGAAGAGCAGAAGAGCAAGCAGTTGAAGATATTACAAGTCTTTCAATATAATGTCGGTTGGCCACCCATGATGAACCAGAGCGCACAGAGAAATACTATTCTTTCTGGTCTCTCCATATGTGGCTCACATGCATTTCGAAACTAAAGTAGGAACATTTAGCTAACCAATTAAACATCTCTCAGTTTTACTAATATCAGCAATAATATCAGATATGAATTTGTACAACTAAGCTTGTTTAGCTCGATGGGTGGAGCAGTGCTATTACGACACGAACCACGTAGGCTGATTGTGGTCATCATAAAATGGGGAAAACATAAGCATGACGAGTACAGTGTTGACCGTGGCAGTGGGATGGCAGATCTGAAGCTGCAAACCGCGCAAAGGGTAGTTAGCAACCGATGTTTGCTTTGAAATAACAACTAAGATTTGGTATGGACAAGAAAGTACGGTCAACAAGTGACAAAGAAATGCAATTATGCTGTCTCTCTATATGTCGCGACATGCATTTGGAAACTCAAGTGGGACCTTTAGCTAACCAATTAAATGTGTCGGTTAACTAATATCAGTATCATATCACAATCATATTTGAACAACTAAGCTTTCAAATTCTGAGTGTTGTGTTGTTTAGCTTGAAGGGTGGAGTAATGCTAGTACGACAGAAAGCACCTACGCAGATCATAGTAGAGTAGATAAAAGGGGAAAACCCTAAGCATCAAGAGAAAAATCAGGAAAGTGGAACTAGCTGGACCAGTGGGTGGCGCACATGCTTTTCGAAACGAATATAGGAACATTAGGTGACCAATTAAACGTTCTCTGTTTTAGTGATATGAGCATCATATCAGATTCGTATTTCAACACGTAAGCTTTGGGTTGAGGTCTTGAGGAGCAGTGCTAGCACGACACGAAGCACCTACGATGATGGTAGTGAATATAAAGGGGGGAAACCATAAGCTTTACGAGTATAGTGCCCGTGCCATGGCGGATCTGAAGGTGCAAACCAGACAAAGCTACTTCGCAACCAATGTTTGCTTTCAACTAGCCACTATGATTTGGTACGGACAAGAAAAGTACAGTAAACAAATTACGATCTATTTTCCGGGTGAGATCAATAACTTAAGCACATATGGAAGAGTACCACCTCTCTTGCGACGCCGTGTAGGCCTATGCTGATACGTTGAGGGTGCTGCGGGTGCGATGGCTGTCGGCGGCGGGGAAGAAGACTTTAGACGGCAGACGGCCGGGTTGGGGGATATATCCTGTTGCCGTGGCGAGGCGGTCGTAGGAGCGGCAACGGCAAGGTGGACGACGGCGCCGATGAAGCGAGAGGAGGCGATGAAAGGATCCTGGTCCAGCGCCGTGGATGAGAGACGTCCATCTCTTGCAGTGGACGACGGGGTAGGGGTAGCGGCTCCGGCAAGATGGAGGATGGGGTGGCGGATGGAGGAGGCTGGCCACAGTGCGGAGGTTGTCGTGCTGCCGACGGTGTATGAATGGGGAAATGGAGGGGAGGGGGGATCTCAAACTTTGGGACGCGCTTGTCTGAAATGGGGGAAAGTTACGAACTTATCCCCCGTTTAAAATTTCGGACATCGCGTCGGTTGGGGATAGGACGGTAATCTCGCATCTCCCAAATATTTGCCGGTAACTATTTCGGGCGAGGAGAGGGTGTTTTGCCACCCACGGTGTATGAACGGGGCTGACAGGTAGGGCGGTTGTGTCACGTCTGATGGAAGTTACACATCTGCCCCTATTTAAAATATTAGCCTACATCGATTTCAGACGAGGAGAGTTTGTTTTGCCGCCCACCGTGTATGAATGGGGAAATGGAGGAAGAGACACATGTCTTTCGGACGAGCTTGAATCAAATGTGTTTTGCCGCCCACGTTTGGCGCCCACCGTGTCTGAATGGGCTCAGAGGCCGTCGTGTCATGTCTGATTGAAGTTACTAGTCTACCCCTATCGACAGCAGTGTAAATCCGGTCGATAAGGATGTCAAGTGTCAGGGGTAGACAGTAATTTCCATCTCGCAAACACTTGCTTCGGGCAGCCCACAAATTATAGTGGGTGTTTAGCCGCTTCGTTCAAAACTTGGGAGAATTAGCATTCACGTTTGCCCTGGGACCTGGCAAACTAAATTCAAATCCAATTTGTATTCGATTACGAATATCCACAGATAATTATACGTTTTGTTATTTATTTCTTCAAAACCAGAACAAAGATTTATTCCACCTTTATATATGATTATGATTTAGAAATGCCGTGATCTTCGAATTCAGTAGGTTGGATACACTCTGAGTCAAACAGTTATTTCATCCAATACAATATGCTCACACGAAAAACAGTTCACCTTATTTCAATCATACAAGTACTGAGGTTTACCTCGCCTAAAAAATTCGGATCATTACAACACATGGACAACATAGGGGGTCTTGCAACATAATCCATTCAGAGACATGACACAACATGCAAGTACAATAATCTAATGACAATTTCAACTGGTATCTAAAGAAGAACCGGGATTACCTTGGGCTTCAGATAGCAGAAACAGCAGGACCTCCTCCGTCTTCAAATGCAACATTCTTACTTCCTCCAATTCTTGGGTTGCTTGCATAATGCGTGCCGCTAATTCCGTAATTTCCAGCCTCAAGATAAAGATTACCTCATTCATGGTAGCCACACCATCTCTTTTTGCCTCTAGTAGAGCCTCAAGCACTATAATATCTGTGCTCAGACTGCTCTCCGGTGGTGTTGCCTCTGAACTGCTACCATCTGGTAACATGGATGGCGCACTGCTTCCACAAATAGATTCTGGGGTTGTACATTATGTCCTAGTGTGAACGGCATCCTGAAAGGTTTCCGCTGGACATCAGTAAGAGATAGTTATCGTATGATCCAGGCAGTAAGCTTACATGGTAAACGACGGACGAATTATTGCCGAGCATGGCAAACTATATTTAAATGGTTCGAAGCAGCATCAGCCGAAAAGAAATTAAAATGGTAAGATGAAACTAGGGATGTAAGTGGCAAATAAACGACATCCGCCAGTCCCATCTAGTTAGTTTTTGCTACCTCCCTAGTTCATTTTCCTCAAAAAACAAAAACTCTTTTGAACTATCATACCACTAGTGGACTTTAATCGGGATTAAACGGGACCCAGTTGACATCCCTAGTTGAAAGGGAGTGTACAACCGCTATATTTAAGTTGCCAAGGCATCTAAGCAGTTGAAATAATCTGAGAAAGCACTTAACAGTGTGGCCTCATATAAACTACGAAGACAGTCTTGTGATGAAGTTGAGAGGAAAAGTTAAGGACTCAAATGAAATAGGCATGCATTTCTTTACGATAGTATAGCAGGCACTGCTGACATATTGGCCAACTCAGGTATAGCGTAACAACAAATAAGCATTCGAATCAAGCAATACAGCAAAGCAGACAACTGAACTATTTGTAATTCGGTAGGATTACACGTTGAGGGCACAAGCCAAGAAAGCAGCCCACTCGCATTACATTTCACATGTACTAAAACACACTGGCTTACCATATGTTGCCGTGAAGCCTAGCTGCGGTTGCAATGTTCTTTGAAGATATCGTCAACATCCCGTAGTTGCAAATCTAGTTGTTGTAGTTTATTCTGCACCATCTATTTAGGTAAAATTAATTTTAATCGCATGCACTGGTCCGAATTGATCATCAATGGTTCATATAAACTAATGAAAGAAGGGTGTGTGCATACACGACAATATATCTGCTTCCCTCTATTTTTATGCTTGTTCGAGGTGCTAGCCCCAAAAGAACAAATATTTTGCTTGATGGGGTTGGCAGCTCCATAATTAATAGAAGCATCAAATTAGTGATGCAACTTGGGAAGATCAAGAACACACAAACAAGTAATGAATAGAGGCTCGGAGCAGTGATGTAATAGCTAGCATCAGAAAATGTAGGGTAAAACGAACAAAAAGCAGCGGAACCACATGCTAGTTTGCTGATGTGTAATTAAGCATAGAGAACATTAAGCAGTCAGATGGAACCAACAGGTGGCATCAGAACAAAACTAAAGCATATTAACTATATGTGCACTGGTATGTAATTTAGCACATGTAACATGTTCACTACCAGAAGTATGGCCCTACAGGTGCAAGCAGAATAACGCGTATAATGAAAAACTGAATGATGCCCTGAAGAAATTCAAAGGTGCGGTGCTTATGCTAGGAAAGTGAACGTAGGCGCCGGCCGTTGGATAATAGTACCTGATTCTCGGCGGCGTATGGGTATCATTGTCATACTTGATAGCTAAGGATCGTCGATGGTGCTCGTGTTGCGGTTGAGTTTGGGCCGGCTGTCGCCGTCGCTGAAGCGGCTCCGGTGCTACGGTTGCGGCGCCTGTCGACATACAAGAAAGCTCATCTGTGGTAAGTGAACAGTTGCATGATAAAGAGAAAAACCGAAGGAGTACAAATCGAAATAACCTGATGAGGCTGCGGAGTCGGTAAAGCAGGGCCGGTGGAGTTGAATACGGCGTCCGTGGAGCGGGTCCGGTGCAGTGGACGAAGGCTTCGGCGGGCGCGTTTTACAGTGCTTTCGGTGAGGCGGATCTGTTGCGGCGGACGAGGGCTTGTATGAAGGGCCATCGAAGGGGTGGACAAGGGAGTCAGTGAAGGGCCTACGCTGTGGTGGACGAGGGCGCCGGTTAAGTAGATCCGGTGCGGTGGACCATGATGGCGGTCAAGGAGATCTAGAGCGGTGGACAAGCCAGTCGCTAAAGCGGCTCCGGTGAAGTGGCGAGTTGGCAGTTGGGGGTTCCAAGGTGCGGAAGGTAGATTCGGCGGGGTGTGAGGTCCACCGCTGCGGCGGAGGACTAGATTCGTTGGCTTGCCGTGGTTGGGGGGGGGGGGTCGGGGAGGGGAAGGGGAGGGGCTCTGGGGAAGAATGTTGGGGGCAAAGAGGGGAAAACAATGGAGTTACCAAAGCAGCCCTTTTCCGTTCATGTGGCAGGGGTAAAACAGGAATATCGCAGGGCTAAACTTTCGGGCGCGTGATATTTCGATGTGAGCGGGAAGTTTGAAAGCTTTTGGCGCCTAAAATTATAAGTATTCTGCTCTCGTACGGCCGACTATGATATCATGGTCGACAATTTGTTTGTTTTGCACGCAAAAAAATGTGCAAGTTTTGAAAATCAATGTCTCCAACTCGAAACTTAGATTGTCCATTCAATTCAAATATGGATCATTGAGCTACTACAAGCAAATACCATCATACGGTCCAATTCAAATGAAATTCCAAATGTGTTTATCCTAAATATGATGACAAAAGCAAAAATGTGTATGTGTATGAATAAAGTGGATGATTATAAAGTTTGAACATGCCCGTATGTGTATATCTCTAGGTTTGATATATGAATTTGAAATCACGAAATCCCGGCTTAAAAAATGTACCTCCGTTTAAATGAATTACAAAAGCTAATGATGGAGTCGAATTCCAAAATTCCAATCTTAGGTTTGTAATTCTGGTACATCAAGGTATATCACGCATGTTCAAAAGTATCGTTATCTCATAGTACAAACTGTGAAACAAATTGATCAACCATGAGTGCACAATATCTCAATTACGCTAAAGTCCCTCAAATATAGACACCTCACTCTTTATCTGAAGTCAACCTCCCCACCACCACACACACACACATAGAGAAGTCGTTCTCTCCCCCAAACACCAACACACAAGCACATTAACACCCCTCTCTCTTGTAAAATCCGGACCCCAACATAGGTCTCTATCACTTTGTCTCTCGGAGTCTCGGGCATGCACACATCTCTTCCCTCACTCTCTAGGTCTCCCGCTATCTCTCTTACCCAAGCACACGCACTCTGTAGAGTGTATATTTCCCATACACACAAAACGTCGCCCCCAAACGTCTATCTCCCTAGTTATGTGGTTCTCGCGCACTCACCTCACACACCACCCCCACTGCAAACAAGCACACTTTGTCTCCTTGTGCACCACTCTCCTCTTTCTATCTCTCCCACATGCGGACCCGCCCCAGCTCCTTCCCTGTATACATATATGTCATGACTCTTTGCATAGCTCCCTAATGTATAATCGTTCTCGATTTCGCACATTGTTCTCTACACCATCTATTCTAGATCTCTCATGAAGTCCCTATCACACACACGATGACTCGCTTCCCTTGCGTCTCCGTTCATAGGCCAATTTCGGACAACATCAACATTGTCTCCCTATCTATACGCCATTTATGGACAGAAACGACCCCTCTCGCCCCCTCTCTTCCTCTCTCTCTCTCTCTCTCTCTCTCTCTCTCTCTCTCTCTCTCTCTCTCTCTCTCCGTCGCTAGCTCTCTCTTTCTCTCGCTCTCACACCCCTCTCCCACACACACACTCGATGTCTCTTCCAAATACTCTGCTCCCCCCGCCCGCACCCGTGCTATCTCGCTACTACACATGTCACACCATTCCCCCTTCCCTTATACTAGGTTTACATCATCAGTGGTCTCTCTACTCCACATACACCTCTCCCTCTCACACACAAATGCGTGCACAAACACACACAGACACGCACAAACACCCATTTATCTGGATCCTGATCTCTCCTCATGTCCGCATGTGTATCTCACACACTCACTCTCTAATTATGTATATGTGTCTCCACGTTACACAACACAAAGCCCCATGTACATGTCTCTCTCTATCCTCCACACACATAGACACAAAGAATCTGTTATCATTGCCTCAGTCTCTAACATATCAACCACGCACACTGTCTCTCTTTCTCTCGCAAACACGCTCAACAAGGGTTTCCCCGTGAATAACTTACCGTCTATTCATCAACAGTCGTGGCAGTACGGCGAACACGAGACGTGAAAAAGAATAAATCTACACGTGCTTAGACCACCTAGTATGACTACTAGGACTAGAGCAAGCCAAAAAGCGCGCCACCGTCACCCCCTCCTTGTCGGCGACGGGTAAATCTTTGTTTTACACAGTCGAGAAGTCATTGTGCTAAGGCCCCACATGCCGAGGCGTTGAATAGAATGTAGATGTGCTAGTTTACGGTAGCAAGTATCGATAATACGTTTGTATCTCCATACTTATATTTCTTCTCTTATAAAAAACCGAGTTGGTGATGATGGTACGTGTGCCATCTTGCAATATAGACTGTCCGATCTATATCTGACGGATGGAAATTAAACTAAAAGATACCCGCACCCCTCTCCACATTTGCAGACAAGGCCTTCCCTCGTTCATCCTTATCTCCAACAAACCTCATTGTTGAGCAATTAAGAAAGGAAGCCTCTGGAACAAACTGGCCTCGTGGCCGCTGCCGGCGTCGTCAATCCCCATGCCTCCGCTCAGTCCGACCACCAACCACCACCACACCCCACTCCTCTTCACCTTATCTCATATTTCTCGAGATATCATTAGTTTTTACACATGGGATTACTCCCGCAAGGGTCAATCACAACAAGTGTTTTATAAAAAATGCATCTTGATGTTCTGTGCAATGCACGGATCTTGCTAGTACTCCTACACAAGACTAAGTTGGTGATGCTGGTGTGTCTGCCATCCGTCGTTTCTGACCATTAGATCTACATCTAACGATTGTGAGGTAAGTTGTTGCCTTTTCTCACCAACATCCCACTTGTCTACCAATTTGCAGAAAAACCCATAATTAGTATCTTAAAACCAACCACATCCCTCCCTGACCTCACCAAAACAGCCCAAGGAATATATTCTAATTGAAACATAATATATCTCTAGTGACATATGTATATCAAAATTAGAGTGTTTTGTACCAAGTTTGTGAATAAGTACTATTCTAATTATGATTCGTTGCAACGGACATGAACATTGCTAGTATTTCCAACCATGCTTTTTTTCCTAGTATTCCATAGTTTCGAGTTTTCCATCAAGATATTAGTCACTCATGGTTGATATTTACTTTCAATCATGTACACATATGCACTATGTAACTAGCCTTGCTTATTGGCTTCCAAAGCTTAACTTTCACTCCTACTTACAATATGTAGAGTATTTAACAAAAAACTACCACTTTCAACCAGCCCTAGGAAGAATCTATTGTACAAAAAATAGCAAAAACATACCCAAAATTTCTTAATCCACGCCAAAAACTACCTAGTACTCCTACCGATTAGGTTCATTTAAACCCATTTATGACAGGGTTGGCCCACACGTCCGTGCTGACGAGGCAGCTTAAACCAACACATTTTGTTTGACCGTTGACACGAGGGACCCACATCTGACCTTCTATCCTGTCATTCCCCCTCAAATCATTATTTTTCCTGAACATTACTTCAAACAGTACTGATGCGTGTTCGTCGGTGGCGCCGGTGATGAGCGAGTTGGCCGCCGCTCCGCCGGACGGGCCGGACGCCGCGCTGGCCTCCGCACGGGTTGGCAGGCTGGCCCGAGCATGACTCACGAGCGAGCAAGCCGCCGCGCTGGCCTTCGCTCGAGCCAGATGGCTGGCCTTAGAGCCGCGCGCGCGAGCAAGCCGCCGTGCTGCCGTGCCAATCTAGCTAGCAAACCTTGCAGACAAGCAGCTGGACGGAGCTATCTTGGCTAGCTAGCGGCCGCGAGCGCCGGACGGAGCTGGCATCCGGGCTGCCGCAACATGGGCTCCGCACCGCCGGCGGTTTTGACCTCGCCTTCTGCCGGCGGCGGTAGCTGCATCCCATGGCCGAGGATGACTAGGTGGACGGGCCGGAGGTAGGAGGTCACTCAAGGATTTTTGTTGGTAAGAGCATGTACAATGGTTGAAAAGGTAGTCTTATCTTAAGTCTGCCACATATGCAAGTGGTAGTAGTTTCTTGGCATTTTAGTGGTTTCTTGCATTATTAGAGCAAGTACAATAGAGCTGAGTCAGCGGGCTATAAGAAATAAACTAGTATATTTCTACTTAGTTGGAGGAAAGAGAATAGGAGAGAGAAGGTAAGCGGGCTCTTCGTGAAGAGCCAGCTCTATTACGTGCTCCTAGGCACTTTGTGAGAATGAGAAGTGGGCCACATAATAAAAAAGTAGTACACTCTTTTGATCTATTATTGTACATGTTGGCTATAAGATGGGCTGTAGATGACATGGCACTGGCTTATAGCCAGCAGCTGGCTATACTATTAACCATGCTCTTAGGGGTTTCTTGTAAGGAACAATGTACGTACTACTAGCGACAAAAGGCGATTCTAGGTTGCGTTGTACTCCAACGAGTACTACTAGTGGTCGCGGGAGTGTATACCTCGTTTTGTGGGTTCGATCCCGGCCGAACGCACGGTGGCCTTTTTTTTAAAAATAGTACTACTACACTTTGCTGCGAGCCAATATTTTACACGGGTAGTTTGAGTTTTGAAGTCAAACGAACGTGCGGCCCCACAATTTGGGTGCACTGGACAGCCTAGCCACGTGAACGGGTTTTCCTTCCCAGCATCCCGTGGCTCGCGTGCTCGCCCTAGCCGCACCTCGCTTGCAGCTTCCAGCTAGTAGCATATTTAAACTAGCGCCTCCCAATTAAGCCCGAGGAGCCGGAAAAGCCTGGCGGGGCATTGGGAACTGTGCAATATGACTCTGTACGTAAAGTGCTCTACTACTACTACTCTGTAGCTTGTGGCGTTGCACGCATGGACTTCACTCCATTATCGGCTCTACTATAAAATAAATTCCTCTTGACGTGTTTTTTTTGAAACGGAGGCAAAAGCTTTGCTTCATCTCATTCATAAAGAAGGAACTACTAACAAAGTTTGACGAGATCCATTACACCTCCACAAATGGAAGCGAAAAGCCTAGTCTCGCTGTATCAAATAACTCAAATGTTCTGCCCCCGCAGTAATCGTCGCTGATAAACAGGCTGCTAGTGTGTGCGTGAGAGGAGCGGCTGAGTAGGCCAGCTACGTGAGAGGAGCGGCTGAATAGAGCACCGAGAGTACCCACTAGGCCACTACGCATGTGTACTTCCCCTGCATTGATAGTACAGCGATGGTTCTAGAGAACAGTAGTACCCTCCACTTCCAACTGTAGCTCCTTGGCCCTGAGATTCAAGAGTTCAAAACTAGTGCACTATACTAGACTAGACCAGAAGTACAGTACATCGCACTACTAGTTGAGAAAAGTAGTACTAGTACTGCTACAGTACGAGTACGTACTCCTCCGCCACATAATGTAAGGCGTTTTTGACACTAGTTGGTGTGTACAAAAAATGGCAAAAACATACCCAAAATTTCTTAATCCACGCCAAAAACTACTACCTAGTGCCAAAAATTTCTTACTAGTGCTATTATTTACAGTATAATGCAATCCCATAACGTTCCATAATGCTAGTACTAGTAGTAAATAATAGCCTCACCCCTTCGCTGAGGAACGATCTACAGTTGGAAGGGACGAGGCCCTACGGTTACTACGCTCTTATCTCCTCCTCGCCAGTTCCCCTCCCCCCGAAGAGAAGGCAGTTCGTCGCTGCTCCCATGGATTCGCCAGGCGGTTCTCCTCCTCGTCGGGGCTGGGAGACCTTGGACGACGATCCTCTGGGAGAAATCGCACGCCGCTCCGACATCCTCACCGCCACAAGACTCGGTGCTTCCTGCACCAACTTTTTCAAGACGCTGCTTAAACAGGCTTGGGAAAAGGCCATGCTTGTTGGTCTTCCATGCGTCCTCGAGGAGAAGGTTCTTCTATGGGACAATCCTTCGAACAGTCCACCGCTCCCTGGCCATGGTTGCACGTTGACTCCGCTAGAGTTGCCGACGTTGAGAGGTAGTCGGATTTTGTCCGATGAGCAGGTCAGTAATGGAGTTTGATCATGTAGTACTTAGTTATTCCATTTCCATCCCGTAATTTCTCCGCTGCCCACCGTCTTATATATAGGTCTGGGTCGGTGCCAACGAAGATTGGCTTGCATACCTCCAGCCGGATACACCATCATTTTGCACAACATCCACAGAAGTGCGGCCGTTCCGGTAGACCCCTTCTCCACCATTGGGATCGGCCTTCCGGACTAGCTGGGCTTGAATACGTATGATGATGCCTACATGAGATTGAAGAAGATAGCAATTGCGGACCTGCCGACAAAGCGACGCGGCTACGACGATTACTATCTCATCGCAGTGTTCGACATAAGGATTGCCATCAATGCAAGAGGCATTACCGGCAGAGGCTGGCGCATGTTGGCGGCGGCAGATTTGTACCCCTACACGTTCGAAGACGCCGTGCGCCATCTAAGCCGCATCTTCGCGGTGACAAGCCAGGGGAATTGTTTCATCTGGTTGCCATCCTACGGTACGGGAGATTACAAACGGAATGCACAAACCATCATTTGCATCCCTAACGGTACTCCATTATTTTGCAGGGACCAGTCATCCCCCGATCAAAATAAGATCGCCGATCCTGGATGTGCATTTGCATCCGCGATTCGGTCTAACCTGGAACCTTGTAGCTGACTTTGGCATATTGGGATCAACTATCTTAGCAGTCGTTACCCATGGTACCACTGATGTGCAACATGGTCACACAATCTACCACGATCGGACCGTCACCATCTACCCAGGTATTCCATTTTTTAACCCTCTCGCCTTCTCTTTCATTGTTGTACTAGTAGTATACTTTGTAGTACTAGTAGGAGTACTTTTTACCTTGGAGGACGCGTATAGCTAGCTAGGCCCTTGAAGACTTGAACCCACCAGCTGCCACCATTTTTGTTTTTCCATGTCTTACTATCTCATCCATGTAGCCAAGAGTGGCTATATATAATAAGCCAGTTATTTTACTTCCTCTATACCGGAGTAGTACTATTTGCTGCACAGTATTACTGACCGCCATATTTGAGCACAACATTATTATGCATGGACCTTGACTATGTACGTCACCATGTGTCCAGATCTGGGATGCCGCGTGTACCAGATGAACGGCGCCGAGTTCGACCCCCGTGATGCTACGTGGGTGCCGAGGAACACTCTTGGAGAGTACTCGCTTTTCATCGGGGACAGCTACCCCATTGTGAAGCGGATGCCACCTTCCGTGCACGACACAGAAGGCCTGCCGTTCATGAAGCATGGTTGTGTCTTCAGTGCGCACCGCCGGATGAACGACATGCTGGGACACGCTATCCCTGATTTATGCCGCTTCAGCTTGGATGAGTCTCCATCGTGTGGAACCGGACTAGAAAGCTGCGACAATGATTCCCGTTGCCCACCGCTATGGATCGTGCCATCCATGAAGAACACCTAGGACTGGAACCTGGAGGAGGACATGTAGCCCATCTATAACGTGTATGTGGAGTACGGTAATTGTGAACGGTAGCGCTGTGAATATATGTAGACTAGTCGTGCACAAATTCATCACATGAATTGGAGATGAACTTGTGTGGCATACTGGCATTTGTCCTTTAGAATTTATTACTAGTAAATGTGTTATGTGTATGTGCAACTTGTGTGGTTGTTGCACGGGCTCCAACACGCTCTTTGAGAAAAAAAGGTGGCACAGCTTTGGATATACGTGACGTGGCGGCATCATACAGTAACATCGTTCGCTATAGTTGTAGTACACTCCTACTAGGACGACAACTCCTATAAAACCTTGCGCTTGGCTCTTTGCCTCTTCGGGAGGTTCAACAGTTCGTACTCGTGTGAACCTTGCACTTGGCTCTTCGCCTCTTCGGAAGGTCCGACAATGATGATACTACAGTACAATATGCTTCTCGCAATCTGACACCGATTGAACTGTTGCACGTCCACCACGAGGGCAAGGGCGAGGGAGAGGGAGAGGGAGAGGGCGCTGTAGTCAAAACCCTCTCCTCGTCCTGCGAACCACCGCGCGCGTGGGCGAGGGAGAGGCATAGTAAGCAAGCTTCTCCTCGTTCGGCGAGTTGACGGGACACATCAAAGCAGTACTAGTAGTAGTAGTCCATACTGCGTCCTTTCCTATTAATATGGCTTAATTTGAAACGCGAAAAATACACTGGCGGTCAACGTATGTAACAATATGCTCTTTACGGTCACTATATATAGTTTTGCGGCGATTATACGATCACTAGCTCATCGTAGAGCACCGTATTGCACCCTACTGACCGGCCACATAGTCGACATGGCACTTTGTTGACTGGTTAAATTGTCACCTGGTTTCTGGGTCCCACCTGTCAGTTGGCAGAGCAAAGAAATCACTTAAACAAAACTTTACGCAGGCGCGACACGAGTCCAACCCTTGCGCGCGAACCGCCCTGGCTGTGTATGTGAGTGCATGCACGTGTCCTCCCTCGGTCTTCCAACAAAGAGTGTACATCGGCTATAAAACAAAGAGTGTAGTACATGATGTACATCTACACTTCCAATGCATTTAGCCTTTAATCTAAATCGATATTGATTGACTAATGCACCAACTTGTGCTGTAGGTATAGGCTACATGTCTATCCTTAATTGCAGCATGCAACGGCCTTCATTTAATCTTCTTATCTCAATGGTCGCATGCACACATAAGTCTGCTACTTTTGGGCGTTAATTATGCCCTGGTCAATGTGTAAATCTCTAAATGTACAGTCTTTCACGGACGTAGGGAGTAGGTTGAGCACTTGAGCGTGAGCGTGTGTGTTGCATCGTGTGCTGTGTGCCGCATGGGTGCATGAGTGTTGCGTGCGTCCATGTGTACGTGTGAGTGTTGCATGTTGCATGCATGCATGCATGGGGCTTACTCCCTCCCATTGACATGTTCATATTTCAAGCTTCCTCTGTTCCCTCCATATGGTGATACTCCCTCTGTTCCCAAATAGTACGGAGTAAAAGCCTCCCTCTGTTCCCAAATACTGAGTATTTGTCTTTCTACAGATTTCAACAAGTGACTAGGTACGGAGCAAAATGAGTGAAGTGAGCGTAGAGGCATAGGGATACTGTAGAAAGGAAGTCCTCGCGATCCATTATTCCCCATCTCGGTCAGAGAGAACTATTCAACTAGTCTTCGCAGTGAAGTGACAATACACGCTGTAGCAGATGGGACACGTAATTAATAAGCTGAACCAGCGTGTTGGTGTTACTAAATCAGCCTTACCCAGTACTGCCATCATGTTTGCCAGTAGAGCACGCTTCCGCAAATACGCCTACGCACCTCTGTCCTCCATTAACTGACATATGGGCCCTGTTGTGGTAGACCCACATGTCAGCAGTGTAACTATTTACACTCCGAAGGACGGTATATCCTGGTAGTAGTACTAGTAGAATTGAGATTGAATGCACTTTCTTCCCCGTCTTCCACTCTTCTTCCTCCTCTCTTCTTCTTCCTCCTCTCTTCCCCATCGTCGGCCGCACACCATTTACCCCCGCTCACTGATCGCCCACCCGCTCCATCTTCCTTGGTAGCTCGCGCGTACCATATCCCCCTGCTCACTGCTCGGCCACAAGAGGAGAAGCTTCTTCGCTCGCCCGCCCGAATCCACTTCCCCGCTGGCTCGCAGGCACCGAAAACCCCAATGGCAGAACCGACTGACACGCAGAGCCGCGATTGGAATTCCCTCCCCGATGTTCTCTTGGAGCAGATCTGTAGTCGTATGGACCTACTCAGCACCGTCCGTCTGGCCGCATGCTCGGTGTCTTTGTACCGTCTACTCGTCTGCAACCGGCCGGCTCTTTTCAAGACACCCTGCTTGCTGATGCCCGATCCTCGCAGGTGGCCCAGACACCGACTTGACGATCCTATGGAGGTTGCCGTGGTGCCCCTCGACATGCTACCACTACCCGTCCACCTGTCCTTCATGCATGACCACTACTGGGCGGGCATGAAGGCCAACTGGATCGTCCTCATCCACCACACCGGTAGTCCGTGGCGTCTCGTGGATATCTACACCCAGCGAGAGATCACCCTTCCATCATTGGATACCGCCGCCATCGAGCCTCGCGGCCCGCCGGACACTCCTGCCTACTACGCACGAGACGCGTCAAGCTTTTGGCTCGACCTCTGTTTGCAGAAAGTTGTAATCTGCAAAGTGCCCACACCATCAGAAGACTACATGGATTACAAGCTCATTGCCTTGTTCAACATGGGATTAGTCTATCTGGAATCCGGTCGCCATACATGGTTATGGCTCATCATCAATCCTGTTGAGGCAACATTTCTGTCTGATGCTATAGTGCATGATGGCATCGTTTACGCGGTCGACACACAGATTGGCTGCCTATACTGGTGGAATCTATCGTCGTGTAATTGTTCTATCTCATCTCATCTTTACCTTATGAATACGACTGCCTGTTCATTTGTTACAAATTTAGAATGCATAACATGTCTATAACCACATCATTGCTATATGTTCCTCTCATTTCCTAGATTTTTATGACCACACATGTTATTGTTAGAGTTGATATGAGAACAATTGGCATCTAATGATTGTTAGAATACATATTATGAGCATAACATCATGATTGCTATATGTTACTCTCATTTACAAGATTTTTATAACAACGCATGTTATTTCTTAGAGTTGATATGAGAACAGTAGTAGTAAGTCCTATGGTAGAATATGAGTAGGCGCTGTCATAGCTATTTTCCTCTCATTGTTACATGATGTTTGAACCATGACATATTGCTAGAATATGAAAGCCATTGGCTTATTTTTTTAACTTGGGGTATGATTATGACCACGGCATTGCAATTCTCTGTCTATGATATGTGTCACTGTTATAATAATCTTAATTCCACACATACTCTGAACATGATTGTTTATTTTTGTCCTTTTGGTCTCCAATTTGAATTGTTGCAGCAGACGCAAATGCGCTGGCCTTCATGATTCCAGGACCTGGAATCATACCAGCCGATGGGTGGTGGTTTATCGCTCGTTCAGCTGACGGCGGTCATTTGATGCTCATTCGTACGTACCAAATTGACCAAACCATTACATCAAACCACATGCAGTACAATGCGTGGGGCGTTCGTGACATTGATGGCTATGGCTGCTTTGTGTTCGAGAAAGATCCCAGCTTCGTTGGGCCAGGCGTATTCAACTGGAGGTGGGTTTATAGCCTCGGCAACCACTCCTTGTTCCTCGGGCTCAATTATCCGATCATCCAACCAATCATCGATCATATCACCGGCGATGATTGCTGTGCTATGCAACTTCCATTCGTGAGGGGGGGCTGTGTTTACACATCATACCATGGGTTTCATGGATCACCATATCCAGAGATTCGTCGACACAGCTTGTTGCCAGATAATCTTCAGTGTGTGAAATGCATCAAGCTTCCATGCGATGGATGGCTTTTGCAAACCCGAAATGCGGCGATGTGGTTCATGCCAACAGCAAATATGCACAACTTGATTCGTGCTGATATCTAGACTGAGCCATGTATTTTGCTGCTGTAGCACGACCCTCTTTTGTTGGATATTATGTACTGTTGTTAGTTTGAAGCACTCCTCTGGTTTGAAGGATAGATACCTTCCTGGGATCAAGTGCATCCTAACTCACCTGCGTAGGATGTACTGATAATGATGATGGAGATGCTGTGCAGAAGCCATATATATATATATCAGTTAGGCTCCAAGTGCGTACTTGTTAGTTAAACCTATGTATAAATTGTGACACTAAATACGACTAGTAAGTAGTACAGTAGCAGTACTAGTATACGTCGGTCAAATTATTCATCATGTCCACACATTGAATTGACGTGACAACACGCTGCGCGTGAGGTGACACAAGAATCCCGGCGGCGTGTTCGGGTATTCTGGACTTCAGATTTGGAGTACCACTTATCTGTCGAAATCTTTCATCATTCACTTAAAACAGTCGATTGATCATACATTGAGTACCATATAACTGGAATTACCGATGCAAGTCGAAGAGGGATTGGTCGGTGCTGCCGGCTGGCGTCAAGTTCGATCCCACGGATCAGGAGCTGATCGAGCACCTTGAGGCCAAAGTGAGTGCTGACAGCGCGAGATTTCAGTCTCTCATCGATTTGTTCATACCAACCATCGACAGCGAGCACGGCATATGCTACACCCATCCTCAGAAACTTCCAGGTAAGACACCGATCGGCCGTCTACTTGCACAAAAATATTCCTTTGTTTATAGCTCTATTTTTCTTTTTAGACGCAGACCTGGTGAAGCAATTACAATTTGACAGTTAATAAAAAGTGAAACAAGTGACTGCAACATGCCAAAGATGTTATGAAAATGCCAACTAGGTACACTAAAACCTGTATTCCACAATACTGCAGGTATCACACTGAGTGGCCTAAGGAAGCATTTCTTCCAGCGCAATTCCAGGGCGTTCAAAAGGGGAACGTGGACGCGTCGCAAGATACAGTCGGAGTGCGGCATGCACGTGATGTGGCACAAGACCGGCAATACCTTGCCGGTGATGGTCAACGGCCGGCAGACGGGCAGCAAAAAAGGTTCTGGTGCTGCACACCAACAAGAACTTCGACCAGCAGAGGACCAACTGGGTGATGCACCAGTACCACCTCGGGGACCTAGAGCAAGAGAAGGAGCGGGAGCTGGTCCTCTGCAAGATTTTCTACCAGACGAACACTAGGGCCAGGAGTAAAAAGATTATAAGTTAGTTTGGTATTGGTAGTTGTACTACCTTGTCGCCCGCAAGTTGGTATTGTTGTTAATCTTTTGGTATGAACTTGGATTTGCTTCCAACCATCATGCCGAGGGTCGACGTGGATATAAAGCTGAATCATTTGTTTCGAAACGAATTTTCAGGCACCTGATTTTTATTTGATGGGTAGCATAAGCACCCGCCGTTCGAATTCCCAGTTCTCCAATTTTTTCGAAACAAGTGCATCATTTATTATCACGATAAAAAATAATATCCGTGCTGCATCCCAGTTATCAGTCTGTACTTGCAGAATTATCTCGTTTATTGAGCATGTATATTGTTTTTTCAGGTCGAGCAAGTTTCAACTGGGCTGTAGACTGCCCAGGGTTGGTTTCGTTTTTAACAGGCCCAGCCCATGAAGACAACGGGGCACACAGATCCAGCAGGTATCTACTGGCCTCTGGCCCGCCAGCGTTAGTTATATTTTGTCTTACAACATCCGCAGGCAGTTTTTTTACTGAATCAAACACACATCCCAGTTCTATTTTCCTCTTGAAACGCATGTCCTACATCCGTTTTCTAATCTCTACCTATAGTTTTACTAGTTCATATACACGTATCATTATATTGAAAACACATAAAATTCCCTTTTCATATTTACATCCTTATTTTTGTTGTTTTTCCCACCCAGCGTTGATTTTTTTACCACTGGTTTTCCCTTAAACCAACTCAATTGTCCCACGTCTTATTTGCTTACAAAAGCAAAACGATTTTTTGGCAAATCAATAAGTTCTTAAAAAATGTTTATCATTTCGGGATTACAACAGTTCGGACTCCACCGAAATATGCAAAATAAGGTTGAACTTTTTGACCGTGGTCCTGGGCAGAAAATGGGCTGTAATAAATTACTTAAGAATTAGCAAATGGGCTGCAAATTATAAAAAATAGCAAATGGGCTTTATGTTGTCTGCCACAGATTTGGAGGCTGACTTGTGGGCCTACTAAGTTCATGCGTACACAAGGTTTCTCAAAAAAGAAACTTAGTCAACAATCGACTCTACCAGCGTCAGACTGTTAGATGTCAATCTAACGGCAATCGTGCTTCTTCAGTCTCTGATCTTCCTGCCCCAGCCGCCCAAACCAGCGCCGTCGGAACCGCCTGCTCCCGCCTCCCGTGGCTGGCAGTGCTGCCGGGTAGGCCTCACGGCCCCATCATACTCGCATCCCTGACCTGTCTATCCCTCTACTCACCCACACCTCCTGTTATTTTCCGGCGACGGCAGCCGAACCAGTCAACCCTCGTACTCTCCACCGCGTGGGCAGCCACTACCATGTCTTCCCCGACTCCGTGTCGTTCCCTTCACAGGCCTCGTCGTCGTCCACCGCCCTGGTGCTCTCGGCGCGGCGTGGTCAACGATGTCCATCCAACAGCCATATTGCTTCTTCAACCTCTGGTCTTCTTGCCCCAGCCGCCCAAAGCAGCGCCGGTCGTGCCGCATGCTCCTGCCTCCCGTGGCCGGCTGTGCTGCCGCGGAGGCCTCACCGTCCCCATACTACTCCCACCGCTGGCCAGGCCATCCCTCCACTCACCCACTCCCCCTGTTATTCTGCGGCGACGGCAGCCTCACACCGCAGCCGAACCAGTGAACCCTCATACTCCTCTCCGCGTGGGCATCCACTTCCGCGTCTTCCCCGGCTCCGCGTCGTCCCCTTCCTAGGCCTCGCCGTCGTCCACCGCCGTGGTGCTCTCGGCGCAGCGTGGTCAATGTGGTCAACGACCGACTTATATCGGAAGAGTACTGTACGTGGAGAGGCTGACAGCTGGGTCCACGGCAGCCGCAAGGAAGTGCCTCCTTATTACGCGCAAAATAATTATTCCTCCACCTGACAGCAGGGACCCACCGGATGGGCCACCAGTATTTCGCGGAAAAAATGTTTCCCCCTGATTGCTGGGACCCACTGGACGGGCCACCGTATTTTGTGAAAAAAACGTTTGCCCCTGACTGCTGGGACCCACCGGACGGACCACCGTATTTCGTGAAAAAAACGTTCCCCCGGCTGTCAGCTCGGACCCACCGGAAGTGCCTCCTTATTACGCACAGAAAAATGAATACTCCCCCTGCTAGCTGGGACCCACCATGGTGGGAGGCTGACTTGTGGGCCTACTAAGTTGACAGGGATGGAGGGCTTTGTCAACTTAGTCAATATGAACGATTCTAGCTCCAGTGACCGTACAATGGCCATCCAACGGCCGTCGTGCTTCTTCAATCTCTGCTCTTCCTGCTCCAGCCGCTCAAACAAGCATCGGCGGGACTGCTTGCTCCCTCCTCCCCGCGGCCGGCTCTGCTGCCGCGCAGGCCTCACCGCCCCACCGTACTCCCATCGCTGGCCTAGCCATCCCTCTACTCACCCACACCTGCTGTTATTCTCCGGCGACGGCAGACGAACAAGTAAACCCTCGTACAGTCGTACTCCCCTCCGCGTGGGAAACAACTGCCGAGTCTTCCCTGCCTTCGTGTCGTTCTCTTCCTAGGCCTCGCCGTCGTCCACCGCCCTGGTGCTCTCGGCGCGGCTTGGTCAACGTGGTCAACGACCGACATGCATCTGAAGTGGACTGTACGTGGAGAAGCCGACAGCTGGGTCCACGGCCGCACGCAAGGAAATGCCTCCTTATTACGCGCAAAATAATGATTCCTCCACCTGACATCAGGGACCCACCGAAAGGGCCTCTGTATTTCGCGAAAAAAAGTTACCGCCGCTCACAGCTCGGACCCACCAGCTATATCTTCGCACGCAAGGAAGTGCCTCCTTATTACGCACAAAAAAAATGAATAGTCCCCCTGTTAGCTGGGACCCAGTATAGTGGCAGGCCGACTTGTGGGCCTACTAAGTTGACGGGGACGGAGGGCTTTGTCAACTTAGTCAATATGCACGATTCTAGCTCCAGTGACCGTACGATGTCCATCCAACGGCCGTAGTGCTTCTTCAACCTCTGGTCTTCTTGCTCCAGCCGCCCAAACCAGCGCCGGTCGTGCCTCGTGCTCCTGCCTCCCGTGGCCGGCTGCGATGCGGCGGAGGCCTCACCGCCCCCTACTACTCCCACCGCTGGCCAGGCCATCCCTCTACTCACCCACACCCCCTGTTATTCTGCGGCGACGGCAGCCTCACACCGCAGCGAACCAGTGAACCCTCGTACTCCTCTACGCGTGGGCATCTACTGCCGCGTCTTCCCTGGCTCCGCGTCGTCCCCTTCCTAGGCCTCGCCGTCGTCCACCGCCCTGGTGCTCTCGGCGCAGCGTGGTCAACATGGTCAAGGAACGGCTTCCATCGGACGTGGACTGTACGTGGAGAGGCTGACAGCTGGGTCCACGGCCGCAGCAAGGAAGTGCCTCCTTATTACGTGCAAAATAATTATTCCTCCACCTGACAGCGGGGACCCATTGGACGGGCCACCGTATTTCGCGAAAAAAATGTTTCCCCCCTGACTGCTGGGACCCACTAGCTACAGCTTCGCATGCAAGGAAGTGCGTCCGGAAAAAAAAAACGATTCACCCCCTGACTGCTGGGACCCACCAGCTACATCTTCGCACACAAGGAAGTGCCTGACAGTCGGGACCCACCTGGTCGAAGCGTAGGTAGCGTTGTCATTCTGGTCGCGAACGTGTACGTACATATATACTGGTGGATGTAGAGGCGCGCACGTGTCGTAGTAGAGGCGCGTACGTGTCGTAGTAGAGGCGCGCACGTAGCATGTACACGTACGTACAGCGGCCAGGGTGCAAGAAAGAAAATACGGCCACATATGTGTACATACGGGCGGGGTCTCGAACGCCTACTCACGCATACGTACGACCAGGGCTCGTGTACATGGCTGGGTCGGAACGGAGAAACATCGTCGTCGTCGTGTTCATGGGGAGGCAACGGAATGCGTCGTGTTCATGGGGAGGCAACGGAATGCGTCGTGTTCATCGGGAGGCAACGGAAAGCGTGGGAGCCAACCGGCTGGGTCGGAACGGAATGCATGGTCGTGTTCATCGGGAGGGCTTGGACGGAACAGGCGATGGAAACGAGGCCTGGCGTACCGCAGAACGGAGGAAATGGACCTCCTACGGTCGAAACGGGGGTCCTGTTGATCGGGAGGGGTGTGGCGTACCGCAAAACGGAGGGAACGGACCTCCTACGGCCGAAACGGGGGTCCTGTTGATCGGGAGGGGTGTGGCGTACCGCAAAATGGAGGAAACGGACCTCCTACGGTCGAAACGGGGGTCCTGTTGATCGGGAGGGGTGCGGCGTACCGCAAAACGGACGAAAGGGACCTCCTACGGTCGAAACGGGGGTCCTGTTGATCGGGAGGGGTGTGGCGTACCGCAAAATGGACGAAACGGACCTCCTACGGTCGAAACGGGGGTCCTGTTCATCGGGAGGGGTGTGGCGTACCGCAAAATGGGACTCCACGGGATACTGTTCATCTCCACCGTCGACCTCCTCCAGCCTCCACGGGCTACCGTCGACCTCCTCCAGCCTCCACGGGCTCCTGTTCATCCAGCCTCCACCGCGCGCTACTCCACCGGCTACTGTTCAACCACCCCTCCACCGTCTACTGTTCATCCAGCCCTCCACACCACGGGGTCCTGTTCAACCACCCCTCCACGGGCACCCCTCCACCGTCTACTGTTCATCCAGCCCTCCACACCACGGGGTCCTGTTCATCCAGAGGCAACGCCACCGCTCTCTGTTCATCCAACCCCCCCGCAACGCTCACTATTCATCCAATCGATCGGCTTCAGTTAGCAGCAGTAGCGAAGGAATCACTCGATCGGGTTCAGTTAATAGCCATCGATCGATCGCTCGGGTTCAGTAACGCGTAGCCTGCAGTGCAATCGCTCGGGTTCAGTTAGAGCCAACGCCTCGCACACATGCGCGTACGTGTATGAGAGAAACGCGCATCGCTCGGCCCCCGACCTCCCACCGTAACCGGGAACTCCCCGAAATTTTCCTCGCCCTTGCTTCTACCACGGTTTTTTCCATCATGGACGGCCCAAAGAATGTCATGCAGCTGCGTCTCCGGCCCGCCCAGGACTAAAAGCCCATTTTCTGTCATGATTTTTTGTCATAGAAGTAGGAGCCCACCACATCTATGGTGATACCGGGTTTTGTCACAATTATCGTCATAGAAGTGTCATATGTATGACAGAAAAAAATTTCGTTCGGCCCAAAATGTCACAGATGTGTCTTTTTTTGTAGTGTATGTTCTTCTTCTGAAGTTCCGATTGCTTGAAACTCTTCCAGCAAACTCTTTAGTTGCCCCGACCCTTTTGAATTCTGCCCAGTCCGCCTTTGTAATTTGGGGGTATGCGGGGATTGGGTCCTTGCCTTCACTCAAGTACTTCTTGTACTACACGTGCTTCCAGTTTCTCCAAGCATCCCTATCCTTCTTCAGTGCAGCGTGTTCCACCTGCATTCTCCACTGCTCTGGAACATTGAAGTGATCCATGATCTCCCGGACTATCCTTCACTGTGGTTCTGTGTCAGCCTTCCGAAACCCCGGCAGATTAATGTTGAGCCTTGCCCTGCCAACAAATCCACACACACTCCTGAACCTCGTGCGTGCTTTATCTAGTTTAGTTGGAGCCCAAGACTTTAAATCAATCTCGGTTACTTCATATACACCTTTAGGCTGGTGTGTGGGCTTCCTTGGAGCGTTCCTCCGTGTCCTGACCGGAAGGGTAATTGCTGCAGCTCTATCCCGTCCAAGATTACTTGATCCCTCACAATCTGCTGAAGACCTAGGGTTGTCCGAATCAGATGAAGATACATCGCCTGAAGCATGAATGATGTCACTGCTACTCGGCATCTATAGAGAACACATGTGAAACTCAGGAAAGGAGGATAAGCATAAAACTAACAACTTGGTATCAAGCTATCTAAACATGTCATGCAATAATTTAGAAAATGTACGGCTAATTTGTTAAGTTTGTGTGACTCGGGCGCCCGGGATCTATAAATAGGCAGTAACTTATTGGAACAAATACAACTTATATGTAGTAAGGAAGGTAGATAATGAAATATACACGCTCTCCGTTATTTTATAGCCAATTTGGGAACATATGGAACGAAATAGGAAGAGGGTTTGCGAGGAAATATGGCTCGTCGCGATGGAGAGCAGTAACTAACAGGCTTCTTAATGCAAACCTAGCCGGATGATAGGAGAGGCAAGGGTTACTGCATCGATATGCTCGAGGGTGGCTGACGAGCGAACGAAGACGGCGAGGCGCGGGCCGCCGCGTGTTGGGAACGACAGTGGAGGTAGGCTTGACGCCGAAGAGCGGGCACACGGCCGGGGTGAGCACGGCGGCGCCGGAGAGGGTTCTGTTGTGGATCTGGGGGAGGGGGGAGCTGGTGATGGAGATTGGGTGGACTAGTTGAGTGAAACGCGGGCAGACGATGGGGGGTGTTGGCGGCCTAGGTGAAAAGGGTGAAAAATATCCTCGGTTGCCGCGCACGCAGAAAGGCCTGTGCAAACGGTTGCCTCTAAGCGCTCGTGTGCACAAACAGAATAATTCGTTTGAAATGAAGACGTACTAATTTTGAAATGAAGACGTGAGCTCATCGTTTCGCCTCTAAAATTTTCCCACGTAAAGCAATCACAATTATACCACGGGTTTGATTTGTTCGCGCATTTCAGGTCTCGTGTGCTATATGTAAGACATTTTTTGGCATTTACCGTGCATTTTGGCATATAAATCAATTCCTAGCCGGACTGCATTTCCTGTCGAAAGGGATGAGGATTGCTGTTCGATCTGGGAGCATCCAATGGTTTAGACGTACGATCCGTGGGGTTTGAGTTCTGGCCAATCAGAACGCACGACTCAGATCGCGCGCACAGCAAAGGCGGGGCATCGGCCACGGTTTGGTAGGCACACGGCTTTCGTGAGTGAACCGTGTGCTATTTGTAATTTTTATTGCGAGGGGCTATTTTGAAACATTTACATGTGTTGTCGAAAGGGATGAGGATCGCCGTTCAATCAAGGAGAATCCAACGGTGCAGACGTACGATCCGTGGGGTTTGGTTTCTGGCCAATAAAAACGCACGACTCAGATCGCGCGCGTGGCAGAGGGGGGGTGGCATCGGCCACGGTTTAGTGGACACATGGCTTTCGTGAGTGAACCTTGTGCTATTTGAAAACATTTACATTACCTAACATCATATTTTTATTTGAATGAAACATGAGTTCATCGTTTCGCCTCCAATTTTTTTCCATGGCAAGAAATCACGATTATACCCTATGGATTGATTTTCTGGTACATTTTACCAGGCGGCAGGCCTCGCTAGCAATCTCAAACTTTGAATATGCAAAAAAAGATCTTGTTTGTATATATATATACATATATATATATAGTGTTACTATTCATCATCCAGGGTGCAGAATAAGTTATTCTTCACCCGAGATAATTTTACGATCGTTTCATAAAGAAATTACGTTTGAAATACAAATAGTTACATTCATATTGATTCCCTACATAAAATTTGGCATAAGAAAACAAAAATATAGGTCATAAGATCAGAAAAATGCATTTTACGTATATTTAACACTATGTTTTACGTTTGTAATTTTACGTAACATAAATATTTTTTACGACCACTATATATTTTCTTACGGTCTATTTGTACATATAAAATAAGACAAAACTTATGGAACGGAAAATTACGGTGCATTGATGGTAAAATAGAGGGGGGGTGAAGAATAACTATTTCTTACCCAGGGTGACGAATAGTCAATCCCTGTGCGTGTTAGTAAGATCATTTGTGTGTCGCTTTGCGAGTTTTCATTCATTGTGCTAGAAACGGGAAAAAACTTCAAACAGTTTGGCCGCAGGGTGCGGCCAGAGGCATAGGCCTTGTTGTTATTTAAATTTCAGGAAGTGCATATAGAGTCCGGAAAATAACAAAAATCATTGTGTCACTCTCGCGTGCTCTCACGATCGCATGGGAAAATTTTGGTAACGTTTGGCACAAGTTTTGGTGCTCGCACCTTCCATACCGGAGCATCCAACAAGAAGGATCATAGTTTCCAAAAGGTGATGTGGCACTTCGGACTACAAATCGTCAGTTACTAGCTACATCGTTCCGGCCCATTTCAGGTCGTCTGCTATGTTTAAGTCATTCTTTGCACTTACCTTGCATTGCATCTTAGTGCATATAATTAATTAAAGTCAAAAACCCTACTACAACTACATGTGGGTGTTTTAGTTAGGCTATATATATACTTAGGCTACTCATAGTGGAGAGTGTCATATACTAGTATCAGGCATATATATATGATACTAGTGTATGATACTACCTTTAATTAATTATAGCGCATAGTATAATACATAGAGTATAGTATCATAGATCATATTTATTGCCATGCATGACAGAAATTAGCATCACATTTAACATGATACGGTATCTACCTATATGTTACTCTAACCCTCTCTATATATATTTAAATCTTTGCCACATCAGCATACTTGCTTTTTCCGAGTGCATGACATCGTCGGCTATGATACCACCACTATGGCCAGCCTTATATAGTGGGGAATATCATATACTATATATAGTATCATGCATATGATACTAGTGTATGACACCACATACGTATGTTCATAGTGCATATATAGTATCATAGAGTAGTATATATCATAGATGACCGCATTTATGGCCATGCATGGCACAAAGTAGTATAGCATTTATTATATATGTTACGGTATCTACCTATGTTACTGCTTCTTTGCCACATCATCATATTTGCTATTTCCCGAGTGCATGATACCGGCTATGATACCCCCACTATGGCCACCCTAAGGCTGGTCGTAATATGGGAGTATCAAGCGGTATCATGCATGCCAACTAGATTTTTTGGATGATGTGGCACACAGTTAAATGAGCAAAGAGAGGGTGCGGTATCATATCATGATACCGTATCATATCAAATGTTGTACTACTTTGTGTCATGCATGGCAATTAATAAGGCAACCTAAGATACTAACTTATGATACTATGCATGCGCGCATTACGGAGGTATTACCGATCATATACTAGTATCATACATATATACTCCCTCCTTTCTGGTTTATAGGATTATCTCAAAATTTTAGTTTTTTCATTTTATAAGGCTCAATTTGGTTGTTCCCCATCACATGTTCAGATTTCAAGGTGCATTAAATTATTTCATGCAAGTATTAAGAGAAAATTGACCAATGCATGTACTTTATGCATGCATGTATTGCAATTAATACATTGGTAAACATAATTTTTTGAGGAAAACAAAGCATTAATTGGGTGTTTTTGAAAAGTACAAAAAGTATTCCACCACTCACCATCTACCTTGGTTGGTGAGATTTTTGAATTGAGCCCTATAAACCGGAAAGGAGGGAGTATGATACTAGCTAGTCTATGATATACTAGCTACCTCACTAAGAGCATGGTTAATAATACAGCCAACGGTCGGCTATAAGAAGTTGCCATGTCATATACAGCCAACCTCTTAGCTGGCATGTACAATAATAAGTTTTAAATGCGTACTAGTTTATCAATAGTTGGCCCACCTTACATCCTCACAAAGTGTCTTGGGTCTCGTGTTGTAGCTGGCTCTACTAACCAAGAGCCCGCTTCTCTTCTCTCTCCTCTTCTCTTTCCTCCAACTAATAAGCACATATATATTATTCTATTCCTTATAGCCTGCTTATGTCACTCTATTGTACTTGCTCTAAAATGCATAGTATCATAGAGTAGTATCATATGTAGTACTTTATTTATTGTCATGCATGACACATAGTAGCATAGCATTTATTATGATACGGTTTCATGATATGATACTTAACCCTCTCTTTCTTCATTTAATTCTATGACAACTCATCAAAATTGCCTAGTTGGCATGCATGATAATAGGTATGATACCCCCTTACTATCAGCCTAGCAAAGAAGGTGTACAGATCATTTGTGCGTCGCTTTGTGAGTTTTCATCCGTTTGTTCGAGAAGCGGGGAGAAGTTTCAAACATTTCGGCCGCGAGGTGCGGCCACTGGCGTAGCCCTAGTTGGTATTTTAATTACAGGAAATTCAGATGGAGTTCGGACATGATCAAAATTGATGTGTGCCTGTGGCGTGCTCTCATGACCCCATGGAAAAAAATGGTAAAGTTTGGCACAAGTTTTGATGACCACTCCTTCCAAACCGGAGCATCTCACATGAAGGATCATGGTTTCGAAAAGGAGATGTGTCAATTCAAACTCCTGTGGCCGGTGACTTCATCGTTTGTCATCATAAAAATTTCCACGGTACGCAATCACCATGATACCACGGGTTTGATTTTCTGGCGCATTTCCAGGGCCGGTCCTGAGATTTTGGGGGCCCGGTGCGGAACTCAAACTCGGGGCCCCTTAATATAGACATCATGACAATAAAATTGCGGGTCTAACAAACGGCGGTTTCCTGAAAATGGCAACAACCTCGGTCGATTTTCCTAAGGAGAACACGAGGCATGAATGGGAGTGACGTGGCCGACCGCAATACCTGGGCGAGGCCCACGTTGTCGCGGGTAGCAGGGTCTCCGGGGTAGACACCAGGCCATAAAAGAGGGGTAGTAGAGTGATGGTCGGAACGGCGGCAGACCGAGAACGCAGGAGGTGGCTAGAGCAAGCCGGCACGGCAGCGTAAAACAAGCCGCGGGTGATTGTGGACAGAAGTACATCCAGGGACGGAGTTAGAAAATTGGCATGGAGGGGGCTAGACTATAAGCATGATGTTCACATTGCACCTAACCAATTGGCTTTATTATTTGTATGAATTAGCTCTTTTCCTATTCATGTCTTCCAAGTACAAATGGATAATTGGAAATTTCCTAATTAATTATTGATGTTTGTAATTTCTAAAATTCATCCCACTTCTTTAGTTTTATAGTCACAAATTAATCTAATGTCAAAAATAGAGCTAAGGCGCAATCAAATTAGATATAGAGTAAACTAACCTTTCTTCCTTAGACCATCACTGTCATGCTTATTCGTGTGGGTGACACCAGCCGGCCGGCCATGTGTGGTGCCCTTGCAGTTCTGGATTGCTGCCCTTCTCACTCTCTATGGATCCACTGATATCAGCTTGATCAGGCGCTCTGTTGAATCGATGTCCATTGGCAGGCAGTCGGCGAACGTGCGTTTGTGCGTGTGCTACAAGGACTTGGAGTCCAGATCACCGGAGAACGGAGCTGCGGACTTCATCGGCGACTCGGCGTCGGTGCATCGCGACTCCACCTGCGACTCACGATTGCGGCCAGTCAGCTAGGGTTAACCTGAATCGGGATCCGAAAGAAGAATCGGGCCATCAGCGACTCACGAAGACGCCGTGTAATCGGTGTGATCAGCGCAAAATGCCAACGGCGGTCACGCTACATGTCGTCCTAGCCCATGGGCTACCTGCCTACGTAACAGGCTTTTGGGGGCCCCTGGATTTGGGGGGCCCGGGGCGGCCGCCCCCCTGCCCCCCTCAGGGCTGGCCGTGGGCATTTCAGGTATCATTAGCTATATTTAAGACATTTTTTAGATTAACGTGCATTTTGTGCATAAAAATAAAATTACAACCGGAACTGCATGTGTTGTCGAAAGGGATGAGGATCGCCATTCGATCTAGGAGCATCCAGCGGTGCAGATGTACAATCCGTGGGGTTTGGGTTCTGGCCAATCAGAAAGCACGACTCAGATCGTGGGCGGGGTTTGGTTGGCCACGGCTTTCATCAATGAACCATGTGCTATTCGCAAACCAGATTGCATATTTTTGTTCACACATACTGTAGTGAGATCAATTGAGTGTGCTACCTCTATGATATAATAATAATAATAATAATAATAATAATAATAATAATAATCTATACCTAGTATTAAAGGGAGGTGATATTCTTGGTTTCATCCCGCTTCGTTTGGTCCCGCTTCAATTAATTTCACGTACGCTATTTGGTTTCCTTACTTGCCACCCATTTTGGCCCAACGGAGGAAGCCCATCTGGCAGCGCACTGTGGCCCAGGTCCGGAGAAAAATAAAATTGCCGATGGGAGGGTTTGATCTCCTAACCTGCCAACCGGCCACACACACTTTGTCCAAATGACCCAGCTAGAGATATGAGTGGATTTGTTTTCTCCCGTTGCAATGCACGGGCCTTTTTGCTAGTAATAATAATAATAACAAAAAACAATTCATATTCATTGCCTGAGCTGACAGCATATCAAGGTCAACATATTAACGGTTCTTACATCAACAAAAAACCGGGCATAACTCACAAATTCAGTACACACGACAGTTCTAAATTGAACGAATTAAGTTGTAGGGTAGGCATAAAGACTAGTCTTACGGCTTAATTCCCATGTACATGGGGGAACTGGGATCATTATGTTGACCCTGAATGAACTTGGGTTTTCTGATGATTTTACGCTTCTCTGTTACACCGGTGCATGATCCCTTGGCTGGCAACTCATCAAATTCATCGTACTCGTCATCATCGGCAACATCGTCGACACCTAATACCCTTCTCTTCCCATGCATCGCTACATGGGAGTTCTTATGCAAGGGGTCTTCCACAAAGAAAATCTGGGTAGCATTGTTGGCAAGAATGAATGGGTCTGCGTGATATGCCATTGTTGTCCTGTTAACACTTGTCTTCCTGTACTCATCAGTCCTTACATGACCAAGAGGGATCCATGCGCACCTGAATAATGCCACCTTAACTTTCACATAGTCAAGCTCCCAAATCTCTTTGATGGTTCCATAGTATACCCTTTTATCAGCTTCATTTACAGTCATGCATTCTATTCGAACAGAGCTGTTCTGATATGAGGTCTTCTGATCACGTTCCTTAATGTAGAACGTGTATCCATTTATGTCATATGCTTGGTACGTCAACACCATAGGTGATGGCTTTTGTGCCAACCACGTAGCAATGTCATCGATGGATCCTTGTGCCAAACGATTCTTCAGCCATTCGGCGTAGTTCTTAGTGTGCTCCTTCATCTGCACATCTGATGAAGGCACTATCAGTGTCAAAACTGGCAGATCTCGGGTAGGGGGTCCCAAACTGTGCGTCTGAGGATCAAAGGTAATAGGAGACTGTGACACGATGTTTTACCCAGGTTCGAGCCCTCTTAATGGAGGTAATACCCTACTTCCTGCTTGATTATCTTGGATGAATAAGGGGTTTACAAGAGTTGATCTACCTCGAGATCGTAATGGCTAAAACCTAGATGTCTAGCCTGTACGATTATGATTGCCTCTACGGACTAAACCCTCCGGTTTATATAGACACCTGAGGGACCTAGGGTTGTAGAGAGTCGGTTTATAGAGGAAGGAATCTTCATATCCGAACGCCAAGCTTGCTTTCCACGCAAAGGAGAGTCCCATCCGGACACAGGAGGAAGTCTTCTGTCTCGTATATTCATGGCCCATTATTCCGACCCATGTCACATAGCCCGGACACCCGAGGACCCCTTAATCCAGGACTCCCTCGGTAGCCCCTGAACCAGGCTTCAATGACGACGTGTCCGGCGCACTGATTGTCTTCAGCATTGCAAGGCGGGTTCCTCCTCCGAATACTTCAAAATAGTCCTTGAACACAGAAAACGTGTCCGACTCTGCGAAACAGATACCACACACAACCACAACAGGGTATAATATTTAACAAGTCCCATCTACTGACAACTTTTGTGGCGAGACGTTACGTCCCTGCCTGGTTATTATTTCGAACCATCGTTTAGCCTCCCGCTCCATGTTACAAGACACGGTCTTTATTGGCACATCTTGTCAAAGCAGAGATCGTTCCCCCTTATCACGGGATTCTTATCAATATGGGCGTGGGTAATCCAACCGTGTCGTTTGCATGATCCCTTGGGAATAGGCGAGTTTTAAGGCCCGTGAGGAGGCGTTCAATATTCATTGCCTTTATAAAGGGATACAGGCCCGTCTTTCTCCCCCACGCCTACCTCTTCCTTTCCAGCCTCAAGCTCCAACGCCTAGGTCTCGATTTCTTTCATTGCTACGAAGCCTCCTAGTTATGTCCGGATCCAGCTCCCAAGGCAGGTGGGCAGCCTCCTCAGTCACCGAGGAAGATATCATGAAGCTTCGGGAGGCGAGGTACCTGACTTCGGAAATCACCCACAGGCTCCCTGCCAAGGGGCAGGTTGTCCCTACACCAAAATCCGGCGAGAGGGTTGTATTCATCTCTCACTTCCTCTGTGGGCTAGGGTCGCTCTCCACCCCTTCGTTCGTGGCCTTATGTTCTATTACTGGCTAGATTTTCACGATCCAGCTTCGGACTCCATTCTTCACATCTCGGCGTTTATCGTCATGTGTGAAGCTTTTCTCCGCATCCCCCCACACTTCGGTCTATGGCTCAAGACCTTCAACGTGAAGCCGAAGGTAGTCGGCGGGGAGCAAGCGGAGTGCGGTGGTGCTATGGTGAGCAGGCTCGCCAATTCTATCTGGCCAAAAGGCACCTTCACGAAGACCTCCAACTTATGGCAGCGGGAGTGGTTCTACATCATCGAACCCCACGGTACCAAATGGGCGGCCATGCTTGCGTTCCGATCTGGCCCTCCATTGCAGCTCGCATCGTGGATTAATAAGGGGCTAGACTGGAGATCAACTAATGAAGTGCAGATGCTGCAAAGTCGTATCCAGAGCATCCTCGAAAAGGACACCGGCCTTATTAAACGTGATCCAGGTGATGCTAGTCCGCCGGATCCTCCCGTGCCAGCGACGGCCTCTCCGTATGTGGGAGTTCAATCCGGAAGGACCGCGGACCCTTCAGCAATTCTTCGGCAGAACACACAGAGGGATGTGGAAACTTCTCTTCAAGACTCAAAAGCAGTGGCCGGACACATCCGAGGACATCGGCCTCGACTGCAACCATCCGGATACTTCGGTAAGCACCCAACTTCTGAACGCAACTTGGTTGATTATCCCATAGCGATGTACTAAGAAACCTATCTCCGACCAGGGCTGGATAAAGAAGGCGGAACGAATTAGGTGTTCATCTCCACTTCCTGAAGACTCAGCTGATCCTGTGTTGACGAGGATGCTGGCCCCGGCGCCATATCAAGTGCCGGCGAAGGAGGACCAAAAGAAGAGCAAAAAGGCTGAAGGTGGCCTCCACTCTAAAGGTATACTGGACGCTATGTCCGGGGAGTCTGAAGCTGCCCCTTCTGAAGATGAAGATGAAGGGGAAGAAGAAGGTGAAATCCCTTCTCCCCACGGGAAGAAAAGGACTGCCTCCAAAGACTTGAAGGTGGAGGCATCCAAGAGAGGGAAGATATCCCTGTCAGATGGTTCGAGTTCGGAAGCCAATGTTCTCGCGAAGCACCTCTCAAGGGACAAGCCCCTTGCCGAATTGTAAGTGAACAAGGATGCTCTAGACATATCCCGTTCTTTTCGGTTTGCAAGGGTAACATTTAAGCTATATGTTTGCAGTCCGGACCGCTGTCTACGTCAACAGTCCTCCTCATCGGGGGACTTGCCTCCGGAGATGATGGAAAGCGAGATGCCTCCACCAGCCTCCTCGCCCCTTAGGGCGGATGACTTCGAGGTGTCGTCCCGGAGGTCTCCCCTGACAATCAAGCGGCGCGGGGGACAATGAAGACAACGCCCGAGGGTGATACTTCGATCGTCAAGGGTCCAGGGGGCGCAACCCCCACGGGGACCAACAATGAGGGCCCCGAACTATCCGGTTTAGAACCGAAGATGACTCTAGGGTCGAGTAAGCGTACCCCTTTGAAGGGAGTCCGTACTCCCGTAGTAGCCTCCAGGAATCCGGAGGTGCCGGATACTCTGATGGGCACATTGCAAAGTGCGTCCATCGCAGAGGAACATCGTACCTTAATGGGTACGGTAGTTGAGAAGATTCTGTCCGCGAGAAGCAGATTGAATTAAGCTTTCACGGGCCTACTAAGGGTCTTCGAGGTATGCAATGTAATATCTTTAACCGCTCTTTACATGCAAAATGCGCCTGTGTATAGATAGTAGCCCCTGAGACTCTGATCGGTTTCCACAAGGAGGCGATCAGAGGATCAAAAAGATATGCTTAGGAAGTAACATTGTCGGAGTAAATGGCCACGGGTAGCCTAACCGACTACCCCTGGTTCTTCAGAAAAATTATCAGGCCTTTGGGCCTCCAAGCACTCCAAGCATTGGGCCGCCTTCCCTGGCCGGCTACCTCTGAAGCCGACTCCCGGAAGGCGAGCCAACCTCAGCAACCCCTCCCCAGGACGACTACGGGATGGCCGACTCCAAGAAGCCGGCCAAGAAGAACGCCGACTCCAAGAAGCCGGCCGAGACCACAACCACCGAAGCTGTTCCCACATAACGGCGACAAGACGGGGTGTGGCCACAGTGCGGCCCACTACCCCCGAAGCCCGAGGCGGGCATGGCTACAGGAGGCCGTACGGGACGGCCGTCTTCCGTGCGGCTCGGCACTGTAGCCATGCTAGCCTCGACGTCATCCACGACGGACTCCCGTACGGCCCACGGGCGGCTGGCCCCTTCAGCCAGAGAGAGGCGTGAAGGCGGCCCAGCCTTTCTCAGTCGGCCAAGAGCGTAGCCGGCCCCCAGAAGCCGGCTACCCCCTTCCTCGAAGTAGGAGCCCCATTAAGGAGACAAGACGAGGTAAGGCTACAGTGATAGCCCCCGAGGCGGCCCACTATAGCCACGCTTACCTCGACAAAGCCCTCGTCATCAGAGGCGAGGCTATAGTAAGCAGCCGCCGACAAGACCCTAGGCGGTGGGGCCGGCCTGTCGACCAAGGAGCCGGCAGCCGGCGGGACCCAATTGCCGGCGGAGATGCCGGCAAGCGTAGACACTGACGGCTGGGACCAGCTCCCAGTCGGATTACCATTGTACCCCCGGGGGGGTAGGCCTATATAAACCCCCCGGAGCACCCATGCAAAGGGTTGGCCTCTGATCATAGTTGGCTTCTAAGCATAGCACACACACCATAGATAGAGAGAAGATAGAGCTAGCCTTGTTCTTCTTCTCCCTTGAACCCCAAAACAGCTCTAGGAGTGATTGTAGCTACTTTCACCAATCTAGTGATCATGCGGAGACCCTGCAGAGCAGGACTAGGGGTGTTATCTCCTCGGAGAGCCCCGAACCTGGGTAAGATCCGCCGGCGTGCATGTCTTCGCCTCATACCGTTTCCAAGCACCGACGACGTCTTATTGGCACCCACACAGATAAGCCATCCCTTGGCATATGTCGCACCAACCACCCGACATTTGGCGCCCACCATGGGGCCAGGTGCACCGTCGTCCGGAGACCTGTTCTGGACGGGAACCCTCTTCCTCCCCCGCGAGCGCAGCCAGCCTGCTGTGCCCGATGGCGTTTGCCACGACGCGCTGCAAGGCGTCGACGACGCCTGCGCAGCGAGCTGCCTCGCCGATCTGCTCGGCGAGACTCGCATCTCCGACGAGCCTGCGTCCGAGGCAGGCACCGACTACCCCGAGAGCCGCCTTGTTAGCCTCCTCAACCAGCTTCACGTCCCCAGCGAGCCTGCTGCAGATGTGGAGTCGGTCGGCTCCACCGACCCGATGCTCGTCGACTCCGACACCGCATCGCTTGACGCCTACCCCTCCGACGTGGTGGTCTTCGACGACCCCCTCCCTCGAGCTGACAGCGGCAGCAGCGCTGTCACCGAAGTGCTGGTCATCAGTCACATCGCCAACTTGGGCGAGAACGCCCACGACGCCCTGCAAGCGGCAATGCACGACCTCTCCGTCCCCATCCCGGCCGATGCCGACGCCGAGACCCTGGAGGCACGCCGCCTTGCCCTCATCGCGGAGGGCCAGAAGATAGCCTCCATGAGAGGCCTCACCGAGGCCCACCAGCGCGAAGTCGACCGCGCCGCCTTCGGTACGCTGCCGCCTAGCGGCCCGAGCCGAGCCGGCTTCGTCCAGAAGCGCGGCGCGGCCGTTGCCAGCATGCTGGGCGCAGATCGCCCCGTCTACGCCACCCCGCTCGAGAATCTGCGAGCCGCTCAGGCGGCTGCAGAGGAGCTCAATGGGCTGGAGCCGATGAGCTCCCCTACATGACGAGACGGATCCAGCAGCTGCTCGACGTGGCTGCAGAACGGCGCGAAGCCGGCGCCCGTGCTGATAGTCATCCCCCGCGCCGGGAGCACGCCGCGACGTCCCGCTCGCCGACTGCGAGCGGCGCGCGCCAGAAGAAAGACAAGGAGCCGGCTGCCAGCCGCAGCCGGACTCGCATCACTATCGAGCGCGACGCGGAGGGCCGCCCTCGAGCAGTAGAGCACCAAGGAAATCAGCCCCCTCCTCCGCCTCGAAGAGAAAGACGCCTCACTCCGCCGCCTATCACACACCCGACTCTTGGCGACCGACTCGGCCACAGAGAAGGAGTCGGCGAGAACGACGCCCGCCACAGGATCGACCGCCTTGCTCGGTCCTTGGCGTTAGAAGAAGAAGACGATGTCGGCCCGCCATGCTTTGGCCCCCGCATCCGCGACGAGCCCTTCCCCAAAGGGTTCTCGCTCCCCAGAGACACGCCCAAGTACAACGGCTCGGTGAAGCCGGAAGATTGGCTCATCGACTACTCCACGGCCGTCAGCATAGCCAACGGCAATCGGCGCGTCGCCGTGAAGTATGTCCCCCTCATGCTGCAAGGCACGGCACGCACATGGCTCAACAGCCTCAAGCCCTACAGCATCAACAGTTGGCTGGACTTCACCGAAGTCTTCGTCCGCAACTTCACCAGCACCTACAAGCGGCCTCCCAAGCCTCGCCAGCTCTCCCTCTGCGTCCAAGGGCCCAACGAGTCGACCCGCGACTACCTCACGCGATGGGCCGAGCTCCGCAACTCCTGCGAGGGAGTGCACGAGGTCCAGGCCATCGAGTACTTCACCGCCGGGTGCCGAGAGGGCACCCTCCTCAAGCACCGACTCCTTTGCGACGAGCCGGCTACCCTCGATGAGCTGCTGGTCATCGCTGACAAGTACGCCACCGCCGACTCCTCAATGAAGACCGAGCTCCGAGTGGACGCCTCGGGAAAAGTAATTGCTCCGGCTCCCAAGACGCCGGCTGGCGACCCTAATCGGCGCCCCTACCAGAACGACCACAAGCGCAAGGGCCCCATGCCGACTCCCTCCAGTCGGCAGGTGGCCACAGTTGAAGACGAGCAGCCCGAAGATCGGCCCGCTCCCAAGAAGAAGGGTGGCCGGCCGCCTTGGCAGCCGTCTTTCTCCTACGAGCAAGCACTCAACTCCCCCTGCAAGTTCCACAGCGGCGCGAAGCCGTCCAACCACACAACCCGGAAATGCCACTGGCTCACCCGCATCACCAAGGGCGAGGGGATGTTGCCGCCTCCGCCTCCCGGCCCGCCGCCTCCAGCCCCCCAGCAGCCGGCGGCTCGGCCGGCAGTCGGCGCCATCCAAGACGAATTTCCCGAAGAGCACGCCGCCTACGTCGTCTTCACCAGTCAAGCCGACGACAAGCGCAGTCGGCGCCGACAGCATCAAGAAGTTAGCGCAATCGCCTCTAGCACCGCTGAGTTCATGCACTGGTCAGAAAAGCCAATCAGCTGGAGCCAGGCCGACCACCCAGAGGTGATGCCTTCGCCTGGCTCCTATGCAATGGTCTTGGACGTCACCCTCGCGGCGGAGAGGCGAGCTGCCAGATTTTCCCGCGTCCTGATAGACAGCGGAAGCAGTATCAACATACTGTACCGCGATACCATGGAGAAGCTGAACATCAAAGCGAAGCAGCTCATGCCGAGCCGCACCGTCTTCCACGGTATCGTCCCCGGCTTGTCTTGCTCTCCAATCGGCAAGATCAAAATGGATGTTCTCTTCGGAGACAAATATCATTTTCGCTGGGAAGCAATATGGTTCGAGGTAGTGGATTTAGAAAGCCCCTATCATGCACTGCTTGGCCGACCTGCTTTGGCCAAGTTCATGGCTGTGCCCCACTACGCCTACCTAAAGATGAAGATGCCGAGCTCGAAGGGGATCATCACGGTAGCCGGCGACTACAAGAAGTCCATCGAGTGCGCCATGGTCAGTAGCCGGCTGGCCGAGTCCCTCGTGGTGGCAGAAGAGAAGAAGATGTTGGAACGGGTTGTGGCCATGGCCGGCAAGCAGCCGGCCTTGCCCCCCAACCCCAAGGATTGTGATGCGCAGGGCTCTTTCCATCCTGCCAAAGAGACGAAGAAGATACCTCTGGACCCGGAGAACCCGGAGAGGTTCGCTGTGATTGGGGCGAACTTGGACAGTAAATAGGAAGGCGAGCTCGTCGACTTCCTCCGTGAGAATCGAGACATCTTTGCATGGTCCCAAAAGGACATGCCGGGTGTCCCGAAGGATTTCGCCGAGCACAAATTACATGTCCGAGCTGATGCGAAGCTGGTCAAGCAACCCCTCCGCCGACTGTCAGAAGAGAAGCGAAGAATTGTGGGAGAAGAGATAACCCGGCTCCTTGCCGCCGGCTTTATCATGGAGGTGTTCTTTCCAGAGTGGCTTGCCAACCCAGTTCTGGTTCTGAAGAAGAATAACAAGTGGCGTATGTGTATAGACTACACGAGTTTGAACAAGGCCTGCCAAAAGGATCCATTTGCTCTGCCACGGATTGACCAAGTGATAGACTCCACAGCCGGATGCGAGCTGTTAAGTTTTTTGGATGCATACTCAGGGTATCATCAGATCAAGTTGGACCCGGCTGACCGCCTGAAGACTGCCTTCATCACACCCTTTGGAGCTTTCTGCTACCTGACAATGACATTCGGCTTGAGAAATGCCGGTGCCACTTTTCAGCGTTGCATGCAGAAATGTCTCTTGAAACAACTCGGCAGAAATGCCCACGTCTACGTAGACGACATTGTGGTGAAGACAGAGAAGCACGGTACCCTGCTGGAGGACCTGAAAGAAACATTCGCCAACTTGCGCCGATTCCAAATCAAGCTCAATCCTGAGAAGTGCGTGTTCGGAGTGCCAGCCGGCCAGCTCCTAGGCTTCCTGGTCTCCGAATGCGGCATTGAGTGCAACCCCGTCAAGATCAAGGCCATCGAAAGGATGGAGATTCCCACCAAGCTGCGAGATGTGCAGAAGTTCACTCGCTGCTTAGCCTCCCTGAATCGTTTTATCAGCCGACTAGGAGAGAAGGCTCTCCCCCTGTACCGACTCATGAAGAAGTCCACTCACTTCGAGTGGAATGATCAAGCCGACCAAGCCTTCCATGAGTTGAAGAAAATGCTGACCACTCCGCCTGTCCTGGCTGCGCCGACTGAGAAGGAGCCCATGCTCCTCTACATCGCCGCGACTAGCCGAGTCGTCAGCACTGTTGTTGTGGTTCAGCGCCCGGAGGAAGGCCGAGCCCAGCTAGTCCAGAGGCCGGTCTACTATCTCAGCGAAGTGCTATCCAGCTCGAAGCAAAACTACCCGCACTACCAGAAGATGTGCTATGGGGTGTACTTCGCTGCCAAGAAACTGAAGCCCTACTTCCAAGAGCACCCCATCAAGGTCGTGTGCACCGCCCCGCTTGCCGAGATCATAGGCAGCCGGGATGCATCCGGCCGGGTGGCTAAATGGGCCATTGCATTGGCGCCCTACACGATCTTCTATCAACCCCGCACCACCATCAAGTCGCAAGCATTGGCCGACTTCCTCGTCGACTGGGCTGAGACCCAGTACCTACCGCCGGCTCCCGACTCTACCCATTGGCGGATGCACTTTGACGGGTCCAAGATGCGCACCGGCTTGGGAGCCGGCATCGTCCTCACCTCTCCCAAAGGCGACAAGCTCAAGTACACGCTGCAGATCCACTTCGCCGCCTCCAACAACGTGGCCGAGTACGAGGCGCTCGTACACGGGCTCCGGCTAGCCAAAGAGCTTGGCATACGCCGGATCCTGTGTTACGGCGACTCGGACTTGGTGGTCCAGCAATCATCTGGCGACTGGGACGCCAAGGACGCGAACATGGCGAGCTACCGATTCCTCGTCCAGCAGATAAGCGGATATTTCGAGGGGTGCGAGTTCCTTCACGTGCCAAGGGCCGACAACGACCAAGCAGATGCCCTAGCACGGATCGGCTCCACCCGACAAGCCATACCGACTGGCATCTCCCTCCAGCGCCTCCTCAAGCCGTCCATCAAGCCGTCTCCAGAGTCGGATTCCATTTTCGTACCGCCTGCGCCAGATACAGCCGGATCCGACTGGAGAAATCCCGCAGGCGGCGCGGGGACTTCGACAACCGGCCCGGGGACTACGGTAGTCGCACCCGGCCCCGGGACTTCAGAACCCGGCCCGGGGACTGCAGCAGTCGGCCCGGGGACTACAACAACACAAGAAGTGGTGGCCGACTCCAATTCAACGCCACCCAACCCACCCACCCGAGTCATGGTGGCCACATTAACAGAAGAAGAAGTCACAGCTCCCTCATGGGCCCAGCCCATCCTCAAGTTCCTAGTCAGCAGAGAGCTGCCGGCTGACGAGATCTCAGCAAGACTAGTGCAACGACGAGCCGCAGAATATACAATAATCAACAGAGAGCTTGTGAAGCGCAGCGTCACTGGAGTTTTCCAGCGTTGTGTCGAGCCAGAAAAAGGAGTGGAAATCCTCAAAGACATCCACCAAGGCGAGTGCGGCCACCACGCAACCTCAAGATCCCTTGTGGCCAAAGCTTTCCGCCATGGTTTCTTCTGGCCGACTGCCTTGGAGGATGCTAAAGATATAGTCAAGAGCTGCAGAGGATGCCAAGTTTTTAGTTCCAAGCAACACCTGCCGGCTTCTGCACTCAAGACCATTCCCCTCACCTGGCCTTTTGCCGTCTGGGGACTGGACATGGTGGGACCCTTCAAGACAGCCCGCGGCGGCCTGACACATCTACTGGTCGCTGTGGACAAGTTCACAAAGTGGATCGAAGCCAAGCCGATTAAGAAGCTCAATGGGCCGACTGCCGTAACATTCATCACCGACATCACTACTCGGTACGGCGTGCCGCACAGCATCATCACCGACAACGGCACGAACTTTGCCAAAGGAGCACTGGCATGTTTCTGCGCGACGCAGGGCATCCGACTGGACTTAGCGTCCGTTGCCCACCCGCAGTCAAACGGCCAGGTCGAGCGAGCAAATGGACTCATCCTCTCCGGCATCAAGCCCTGACTGGTTGTACCACTGGAGCGATCGGCCGGCTGCTGGCTCGAGGAGCTGCCGGCTGTCCTCTGGAGTCTGCGCACTACACCCAACAAGTCAACCGGCTTCACTCCATTTTTCCTCGTGTACGGCGCCGAGGCTGTCATCCCAACAGACATCGAGTTCGACTCGCCTCGAATCACCATGTACACGGAGGAGGAGGCCAAAGAAGCAAGAGAAGACGGCGTGGACCTACTGGAAGAAGGCCGGCTGTTAGCACGCAGCCGGTCCGCCATCTACCAGCAAGGGCTGCGCCGCTACTACAACCGCAAGGTCAAGCCAAGATCCTTCCAAGAGGGCGACCTTGTGCTCCGGCTGATCCAGCGAACAGCCGGCCAGCACAAGCTCTCGGCCCCTTGGGAAGGCCCCTTCTTCATCAGCAAGGCACTCGGCAACGACTCCTACTACTTGATCGACGCGCAAAAACCAAGAGCATGCAAGAGAGACGACTCCGGCAAGGAGTCGGAGCGACCATGGAACGCAAACCTCCTAAGACGATTTTACAGCTAAAAAGCAGTATGTATCACGCTACCCCTTTTATATTAAGTACAAACCAACATGCCCCCCGAACAGTACTCGGGGACTGCCTTTTATTTATCTATGAATGACGAGTGTCATATCCATGAATGTATTATTACATTTCGAATTCTTGTCCGGCACCGGGTTCGACTAGTCGGCCCGGGGACTGGCCGCCTTGAGCTATATCGAAAGTTCTTCCTAAAGTCAGAAAAGTAGTGCGTCGGCTCCCGAGTCCTCTCTTATTGAAAGTCGCAGCTCAAAGAACTGACTGTCCGACTAGCAAGAGGCAAGACAGAAAGGATGCCCACACGAAAAATGGCTAAGGAACAACGAACCTATATAGCAAAGAGACGGCCTCCAAACATGCCTGCCGGCTTTCAAAGCAACCGGCTGGCCGGCTTCCTAAAAAACTTAAGCTTTAGTCCAACAAAGCTAGAGTACTTCCCCCCCCAATCGGCCAAGCACTCCCCCGGCTACAGATTGCGGAGCAACTGTTGGACTGGGGAGGCGGCAACCAAGGGAGGGCGGCAAAGGAAAAAGCAGAAGGACAAAAAGCAAAAGTACAAGGAAAGGCCGAATGCATAGGTCATATATATACATAAAGCCGCCAACAGGCCGGCAACAGACATAAGTTCGAATACACCCAGTTGGTGGAACTGTGCGAATTTAACCAAACATTGTTCTAAAGAGTAATAAGACAGGAAAAGCAAAATACGGCAGACTAGGGCGCGACATGAAGGCCGAGCTGGTCGGTGAAGGCGGCCCCGCCGGCTGAAGGAGTGGCCGACTAGCGGGCCCCGGCTTGACCACCACCTGCGGCAGGAGACGCACTCGCACGCGACGTAGTGCTGGAGGCACGGTCAGGCTGAGGCTGGCCGGCTACTCCACCAACCGCCTCGGCGTCTTCACCCTCCTCCTCCTCCTCTTCGCCCTCGTCGCTGGAGTCGATCTCCTCCGCCGAGTCCTCACCGTACGCTGGGTCCAGCCCGAACCACTCCTCCGGCTGGGCGACTCCATTGTCGTCCACCTCGGGGGCGAAGACGCTAGTATCGGTGTAGTCGGCGATCGCCGAAGCCCGCCGAATGATGGCCGGCCGCACCGGCTCCAGCTCCGTGTCGGCTTGCTACCGCCAGGTAGCCAGCTGGTCCAGGCTCAGGCCGGGATACCAGGCCTTGACGAACTCCAGCGCCCGCTTGGCGCCGGAGCGAGCCGCCGAGGCCTTCCAAGCCTCGAAGCGGCCGACTGCCACCTCCAGCCAGTCGGCAGTCCGACTGGGGGTGCGAGGGACCATTTGGCCGGGCCAGAGGGCAGCCAAGACCTGCGACCCGGCACGCTGAAGCCGGCGGAGCAGCTGGTGAGCCGGCTGGATGCGAGCCTGGATCGCCAGGAGCTGTTCCTCGAGCGAGCGGCCGGCAGTTGGCGAGATCTCAAAGCCAGCCTGCCTTCGCGCTTGGCAACGGGCCTCGATGGTCTGGTTAGCAGTAGTAGAATAGCCGGGGAAATACTCTGTGCAAGAAGAAAGGAAGAAAAGAACACCAAAATCAGAAAACAAGCCAAAGCGGCAGATGGCAAGAAAGGGCGAAGAGGTAGACGGCTTACCGTCAACCAGATCTTCGAACTGGCCATAGCCGGAGACCAGAGTCTGCCTGGCCTCTGCCCAGCCGGCCGCCTCCGTCTCGAACTCGGCCTGGAGAGTGGCTTCGCGATCCTGCGCAGCCTTCAGCGCCGCCTTGTGGCCTTCCTCCTGGTCGGCCAGCTTCTTGACCAGGCGGTCGCGCTCCTGCACCAAGGCGGCGAGCTCGGCGTCCTTGGCACGAAGAGCAGTCTGGGACTCCCCCAGCTGTGCCCTCAGACTGGCGCCGGCCGCTGCAGAAACGGCAGAAGAAGAAGAAAAGTAAGAAGTCGTCAAGGAAGATCCGACCCGACTGCTCAGCAGTCGGCCCGAATCTCGGGGACTACACCCAGTGGGTGCGCTGACGCGCCCCCACATGAGATAAAGAACAAATCACGCACCTCGGCTCTCAGTAAGGTCGGCGGTCTTCTGAGTCAGCTCCCGAGCCTGGGAGTTGAAGGCGGCCACTCGAAGGTTGTGGTAGTCCTGCGAGATGGACAGAAGACCAAAGTAAGAACAAAAACAGCAAAGGCAAATCCTCCAAGAAGTTCCAAGCCGCCTGCTCAGCAGCCGACTCGGAACTCGGGGACTACACCCAGTGGGTGCGCTGACGCGCCCCCACGGAAGAAATCAAGATAAAGAAGAAGCAAGATGGGAATACTAACCCGGATGGCCGCCCGCGTTGCGAGGAACTCGTCGGTGAACTGCCTCAGCGCCGCGGCTTGGCTTTGGAGCCGGGTCCGGACGTCTTGTGCAGCCACGTTCACCACGGCCGTCCCTCCGCCTGGTGTCCACCCCGAGGTAGCGCTGGCCGCCTCCACATCTCGGGCCGACGAGCTGGAACCCACGGCCGGCTGTGGCTCCGACGCGGCCTTCTGCGACTCCGACGCGGCCTTCCCCGCACGCCGGCTCGATGGAATCCGGATCGCCGTCTCAGCCCTCGCGGCAGGCTCGCCCTCCGCCGACTGGGCAGGCGGCGGATCAGGCCGGCTGCCTTGGGCTGCCCCAGTTGGCGGGGTCGGCTCCGGCGCCTTCTCCAAGATGATGACGTCGTCGCCGCTTCCCCCCAGCCCTGGCTGGTCGCTACTGGCTCCCCCTGGCGAGGGCTCCATGTCCCCAGGCGCCATGACGCGCAGCGGGGTGACCATCAAAACCTCCCCCGCCGCCGCCACGGCCTCAGCCTCTGCCTGGGCCCTGGCTGCGGCCTCGGCGAGTGCCTTCGCCGCCTCTTCCTCCCGTGCCGCCTGGGCGGCGGCCGCCTTCCGTGCCTCCGCCTCCCGTGCCTCCTGCTCCTCCCGCGCCTCCCGCGCATTCCTTTCCGTCGCCTCCTGGAGGTCGGCGCGGGGGTCCACGCGGCGGGTGGTGCTCCCAGAGCCCCTTGGCGACTCGACGACGGAGCTGGCAGCCGCCCGCTCAAGTGACAACGGAGCTCTGATCGTTGAAGAAAAAGACGAGAGTTCAAGAACCACCAAAGAAAGAAAGAAAGAGAGTACACAAAGAAAGTGAACTTACGCCGACACGGTCTGCGGTTGCTTCACCACCTTGCGGAAGCGAGCCGCCTTCGCGGCCGCCTCCTCCCGCCTGGTGGCTGCCGCCCCGCCTCTGGGTTTCTTCGTTCGGCTACCGAACAAGCCCTGGGCGGCGCGACGCTTCTGACCTCCACCCCGAGCAGGCTGCGCGGCGGAGGAACCCGCGCCGCGTCCAGATGCCGGCTGGCGGCGCGGGACGGCTTCGGCTTCATCATCGTCCGGCCAGTCGTCAAAGGTGGCACTGAACCCGGAGCCGCCTGCTTCGCCGCCGGCTTGGCCCCCGCCCGGCTCGACGTCGTCGTCCATATCAACCGCCCTCAGGTCGGGGTCCTCCAGATCGTGTTCGGTCCGGTCGGGGGCGAATCGGCGCTCCGCGTCTGACCCGCCGGCCGGCCGAAGCAGAGAGCTCTGTCGAAGAACAAGCCGACTAAGTCAGAGTCGGCCAAGAGGTGCTCGGCAACAAATCAAAGAGAGAGAAAAAGAGACAAGGGGAACATACCGTAGGCGGAGGATTGGCTCGGCTATATGGCTCCTTGCCGAACTGCCACTCTTCGGTGAGTTTGCAGTTCGCAAGGTAGTTCACCATGTGGGCGACCTCCTCGCGCGGCATCTCCTTGGTGCACATTCGGCTCGGATCGAGCTGGCCGCTCATCTGACAGATCAGATGAGGCCAACTCTGGAGCGGAAGAACCCGGCGCGTGACGAACGCGGCCAGAAGATCGGGCCCCGTCAGGCCCTTCGACTGGACCATCACCCGCAGTCGGGCGACGGCGGCGTTTCCAGCCGGCGACAGCGTCACCGCCCGGAAGGACCACTGGGGCAGTCTGCCCGCCGGTGGGCCGGCTACGTAAGCCGACAGGTTGATGTAGTCGCCCCGTGGGGCGATGTTACGCACGTAGAAGTACGACTTCTGCCACTTCTTCACCGATTGGATTAGCGGGATGACGGGGAAGGGGTTGTCAGCGACCGATCTCCGCAATGCGATGAAGGCGCCAGTCTAAGCCGGCACGCCCCGCATGCGCGTGCCCAGCTTCGACTGGAAGAACTCCCCCAGAGCTCGAGGGTGGGGAGGACGCCGAGGTAGCCCTCGCACAGGGTGACGAAGGCGGACAGCAGCACCACCGCGTTGGGGGTGAGATGGTGCGGCTGGAGCTGATAGAAGTCGAGCCAGGAGCGGAAGAAGGCGCTCACTGGCAGGCCGAAGCCGCGCAAGAAGTGCGAGCGGAAGAGCACCCGCTCGCCCTCCTGCGGCTCCGGTGTGATTTCCCTCGCCGGCGCGAGGCGGACCTCCACTTTGTCCGCGGTGGGCAGCCGCCGCGTGTCGTGGAGGAAGTCGACATGGTCGTCGTGGACGTTGGAGCCGTCCCAATCCCCACCATACTGCTCCGTGGCGGGAGGCATGGCGAAAGCTAGCGCGGCGGCGGAGGAATGCGCAGTGGAAGAGCGCGGCGGCGAGGCGCTGTCGCAAGAGCGGGCGAGCGAAGAAGACGGTGGAAGTAGGAGGAGCGTGCGAGGGCCTGCCGCCCTCCACCTCCCCCTACTTATAGCCTCGCGAGGCAAGGCCGAAGAGGCCGGACGTGGGATTAACTGTGCCCACTCCCCCCACGTCTCGCGATTATTGCGCATAAATGCGAGCCGAAACTGCCGCACGGGACGTGCGGGCGGTTTCGGGATACAAAGGATCCGCGCCTGGGCCGGGGCGCGGACGTGGCGGGCCCCCTCTCTGCGGCGACGTCCCGTCACGCGCGTGGGCTGGCAGGCTTTTTGGCCACGTGGTTCGCAGACGGCCAGTGGCCGGCCCGCGGCCCGGTGCACGCGACAGCAGGCTCCCGCCCTCCGACTCCAGAAGATTTCGACTCGGGCGGCACGCCTGACCAAGGCCGGCTCCAAGCTGCCGGCTTGTCAAGATAGGAAGCTGATCGAGCTTCTCAACCCCTACTCCACCTCGAAGCCCAATCAGCTTCGGGGACTACTGTCGGAGTAAATGGCCACCGGTAGCCTAACCGACTACCCCTGGTTCTTCAGAAAAATTATCAGGCCTTTGGGCCTCCAAGCACTCCAAGCATTGGGCCGCCTTCCCTGGCCGGCTACCTCTGAAGCCGACTCCCGGAAGGCGAGCCAACCTCAGCAACCCCTCCCCAGGACGACTACGGGATGGCCGACTCCAAGAAGCCGGCCAAGAAGAATGCCGACTCCAAGAAGCCGGCCGAGACGACAACCACCGAAGCTGTTCCCACATAACGGCGACAAGACGGGGTGTGGCCACAGTGCGGCCCACTACCCCCGAAGCCTGAGGCGGGCATGGCTACAGGAGGCCGTACGGGACGGCTGTCTTCCGTGCGGCTCGGCACTGTAGCCATGCTAGCCTCGACGTCATCCACGACGGACTCCCGTACGGCCCACGGGCGGCTGGCCCCTTCAGCCAGAGAGAGGCGTGAAGGCGGCCCAGCCTTTCTCAGTCGGCCAAGAGTGTAGCCGGTCCCCAGAAGCCGGCTACCCCCTTCCTCAAAGCAGGAGCCCCATTAAGGAGACAAGACGAGGTAAGGCTACAGTGATAGCCCCCGAGGCGGCCCACTGTAGCCACGCTTACCTCGACAAAGCCCTTTTCATCAGAGGCGAGGCTACAGTAAGCAGCCGCCGACAAGACCCTAGGCGGTGGGGCCGACCTGTCGACCAAGGAACCGGCAGCCGGCGGGACCCACCAGCCGGCGGGACCCAATTGCCGGCGGAGAAGCCGGCAAGCGTAGACACTGACGGCTGGGACCAGCTCCTAGTCGGATTACCATTGTACCCCCGGGGGGTAGGCCTATATAAACCCCCCGGAGCACCCATGCAAAGGGTTGGCCTCTGATCATAGTTGGCTTCTAAGCATAGCACACACACCATAGATAGAGAGAAGATAGAGCTAGCCTTGTTCTTCTTCTCCCTTGAACCCCAAAACAGCTCTAGGAGCGATTGTAGCTACATTCACTGATCTAGTGATCATGCGGAGACCCCGCAGAGCAGGACTAGGGGTGTTATCTCCTCGGAGAGCCCCGAACCTGGGTAAGATCCGCCGGCGTGCATGTCTTCGCCTCATCCCGTTTCCAGGCACCGGCGACGTCTTATTGGCACCCACACAGATAAGCCATCCCTTGGCATATGTCGCACCAACCACCCGACAAACATAATTAATTTGAAAACAGGCTGTTATGTCAATGGCAACCGCCCAAGCTACGAAAGTTGCAGATCTAAAGCATAAACTTGAGTTAGCTGATGAGGACATTACTCTTATTAATAGGTGGCTCGACGAGGCACAAGGTATGTTCTGGGACAGCCCGCTTATGCATGTATACTAGTATGAGCACGAAGCTGAAAATTATACACTGTAACATGCATAACTGTAGATGGTGCTGCCGCGGTTGAGACCCTTTGGGCTGAGCTTGCCCGGGCCAAGGAGCGGACCAGAGTGAGCAATGCGGCTGCCAAGAAGGCGGCTACTGATTTAAAGGCCGAACTGGCCGCTCGGCGCCAGTGCGAGGAGAGAATATCTACCATAGAGCGAGAGCTAAAGGATGCCACTGGCAAATGCAAATCACTCGAGGAGGATAACAAAGCCAAGGCAGCCGAACTCGATAAGGCCTTACAAGAGGCGAGAGAAGCACGGTCCGAGTCTAGAGCGGCTCGGGAGGAGATCCGTCAAGCTGGGGAGATAGCGGCTGGTAAGCCCTTTCTTTTACAGACTAAGTTCGGCGACCCGGAGTATGCTCTGCTTAATCAAATGTGGAGTTCTCCAGATGTGTTCTTGGACCTGCCGAAGAGTGTCTCCGACGTAGTGCAGTTCTTCCAAGCACAGGAAGGACGTGCTGTGGAGAGGCTTTTCTGGTCTTTCAACATGCCACGGCGCCCGGCGTTGCTGAGCGAACAGATGGCCCAGTGGGCCAAGCTCCACAAGATGTCCGGAGCTGCCATGAAGGACGTCGTGGTCCGGCTATGGCTGGCTGAACCCATTCCGAACAGCTATTTCAGTTTGGTGCAGCGACTTGTCGATGCAGTGCCGCGTATCGATGCCGTCAAGCGGTCGGCGTGCATAGAAGGTGCCCGGATGACCTTCGCCCGCGTCAAGATGTACTGGGCAAAAATGAAGGCCACCGATGTTGTAGCTAAGGGCCCGCCCGGAGGTAAGGACCATCGCACGCCGGAGCATTATTTGGAGGACGTCCTAGAGGGCGCCCGCTTGATAGAGGGTCAGTGCTCGAAGGATATTATGTTAGAATAAATGTACCAGAATTGTGAGAACAATATTATGATACATTAAGGCTGTGTTATATTTATACCTTTGGCTGAAAGTTATTTCCTCCTGTGCGGCCATTTTTTATAATCTGAAAGTTTGCCAGTCGTCGGCTTCGGCCCCCTCGCATATAATACGGGGGTGTTCGGAATAGCACCTGATCACTCTTAACCCAACGTCTTGGTCTGGAACGGAGAAGTCAGTGCGGCAAACTAGGCAATCAGACTATAGGGCTTTAACACTTTCACTTAGCCATAGGAGTTTGACGGTGGGTCTACGATGTAGCCCCTGGTATGTACGCGGTTATCCGAATACAGTTGCGTTACATAGGTGACAAAAAAATGGTCCTTCGTGTAATACGGAAGAAATCACAAAAGATTCTTATAAGTCACCGAGTGGTTGACCAGCTCTCGCCGCATCATGACAGTCAGTTTTCGGCTTTCTCTACTAAGGTGTTAACCAGGTGAACCGGAAACACAATCGTAGTAGTTCTCCCTTTACTACCCTAGTCGATAAGACGGAATGTAAGGTAGTAAGCACAGGAGCCGGGCAACCCAACTATTGACCAAAGACATGATTCGGAGCTGATGCATATAATGCCAAACTCGTGACACCGAAGTATGCTGTAAAGCTGTTTGGACTTTTCGGCAACCCATATGTTGCCGTATCGAGCCCCTGGCGATGTGTGCCGAGGTGTGTGCGTGAAACAACCGAATAAGCAAAACATAGTTCTATGAGGAAGAGCAACTACAGAAGACGGATTATGTTCACTAGGATCTGATTGATATGTCGAACGTAATCTTACAGATTATAACACCATTACCCAGGCTATTTTACATGCCAGGGGTCGAAGGCTGAGGAAAGAGGCTCTATACAGGTTTTAAATAGAGTGTTTGGTCTACAAAAAATCTTTTGGACCTCCGGTCGCACGTCTGCGCTGGCTTTGCCTCAGCGAAAAGGATTCCTTAAAAGGAGGAATCTTTGGTTATTTGTACAAAACCGGGCTTAGAAAGTGTCCTTGTAGGTCCATGGGATGAACAGGTTTTGATTCACCTATTGCAAAAGATAAGATATAGTTAGAAAAGAGAAGAAGGCTATAGGAGGGTGAACCGTATTATAGGCCTGTCCGTATTGTGCTTCCGCCGATGACCAAGGTATTTTAAGTGCATAATTATGCATGCGCGATACAAACTTTGCGGGTACAAGAGGCGAACGATGGAGGCGGAACTGCTAATCCAGCTCTAAAATTGACCACTCCTGTGCAGTAGAGGCCGGCGGCTTAATGGCCGATGAGATATGCGGCTTGATGGGGCCGCTTTGCACCTCGGTTGCGATGGACGTGGTATGCTCCTCGGTACGGGGGGAGTATTCCGTGTTTCCGTTGATCGTGATGACACCGCGTGGACCGGGCATCTTATGCTTTAGATAGGCATAGTGTGGGACCGCATTGAAACGAGCAAAAGCGGTCCACCCGAGCAGTGCATGCTAGCCACTGCGGAACGGGACAATATCGAAGATCAAGTCTTCGCTTTGAAAGTTGTCCGGCAAACTGAAGATGACTTCCAATGTGATTGAGCCCGTGCAGTGAGCTTCTACGCCGGGTGTTACTCCCTTAAAGGTAGTTGTGGTGGGCTTGATCCTTGAGGAATCAATGCCCATCCTGTGGACAGTGTCTTGATAGATTAAATTAAGGCTACTGCCGCCGTCCATAAGGACTCGCATGAGATGGAATCCATCAATAATTGGATCGAGAACCAGAGCTGTCGAACTTCCGTGACGGATACTGGTTGGGTGGTCCTTGCGATCAAAAGTGATCGAGCAGGCCTCCCATGGGTTCAATTTTGGGGCGACCGGCTTTATGGCGTAGACGTCTCGTAGTGTGCGCTTGCGCTCCCTTGTTGGGATATGCGTCACATATATCATGTTTACTGTTTTTACTTCGGGAGGAAATTGCTTCTGTCCCCCGGTGTTTGGTTGGCAAGTCTCTTTGTCTTCGCTGTCACTGGGCGGCCCCTTCCCTTTGTGTTCGGCATTTAGCTTGCCGGCTTGTTTGAAAACCCAACAATTTCTGTTGGTATGGTTGGCGGGTTTGTCAGGGCTGCCATGAATCTGACAGGGCCGATCCAGTATCTTATCTAAGCCGGATGGGCCATCTCTGTTTGCCTTGAATGGCTTCTTCTGTTGACCGGATTTGGAGCCACTAAATCCGGCGTTGACCGCCATGTCTTGGGTTCCTGCATTATTGTTTCGACGCTTGTTTTTATTGCGTCATGGCCTGCCATTGCCGTCCCTGGCCTCGGAGGTGCCAGGATCGCTGGTGCTATTGCTTCTACGAGCGAGCCAGCTATCTTCTCCCGCGCAAAAGCGGGTCATCAGTGCGGTAAGAGCCGCCATGGACTTTGGTTTTTCTTGGCCGAGGTGACGGGTGTCAGTGTCAAAACCGGCGGATCTCGGGTAGGGGGTCCCAAACTGTGCGTCTAAGGTCAATGGTAACCGGAGACGGGGGATACGATGTTTTACCCAGGTTCGGGCCCTCTTGATGGAGGTAATACTCTACTTCCTGCTTGATTGATCTTGATGAATATGAGGATTACAAGAGTTGATCTACCACGAGATCGTAAAGGCTAAACCCTAGATGTCTAGCATGTATGATTATGATTGCCTCTATGGACTAAACCCTCCGGTTTGTATAGACACCGGAGGGGCCTAGGGTTGGACAGAGTCGAATTACAAAGGAAGGAATCTACATATCCGAACGCCAGGCTTGCCATCCATGCAAAGGAGAGTCCCATCCGGACACGGGAGGAAGTCTTCTGTCTTGTATCTTCATAGCCCATTAGTCCGGCCCAAGTTACATAGTCCGGATGCCCGAGGACCCCTTAATCCAGGACTCCCTCAGTAGCCCCCTAACCAGGCTTCAATGACAATGTATCCGGCGCGCTGATTGTCTTCGGCATTGCAAGGCGGGTTCCTTCTCCGATTACTTCAAAGTACCTGACCCGAAAAGCTGTACTTGGTTTGTGCTTTAATGTCACACCCTTTGGCTTCCGCGCCTCTGTTGCTTCTGCTTCCACGTGTCGAGCGGATAGAGAGGTCAGGTTATTTTTTGCACATAACACCCCGGCCATGTAAGAAAGGCATCTATTTAAAGAGATTGGATCTCAGATCCCATTCCACACCAAGCGGAAAATCCTTAGAGCTTGCTAGGAGAAACCATCCCAACATGGCTAGTGTTCCCAGTTCTTCCTCCCACCACCACGGCTCCGAAAAAGGCGATTGGGAGAGATGTTCCGTATCCCACGATCAGCTGATTAAGCTTCAAACGCAGGGATTTCTTCCCCCCGCGGACCTAGTCCCTGTTCGGGCAGGATTGGCCTCCTTCGATGGCGAGGCCCAGGCGGAAAATTTCCCCAATGCAACCAGGGGGGAACGGGTGTGCTTCGTTTCCTACTTGTTAAGAGGCGTCGGGTTTCCAATCCACCCTTTCCTCCGAGGACTCCTGGAGTATTACAGCCTCCAACTGCACAACCTCACGCCTGCCTCTATCCTGCACATCGCGGGTTTGGTTGCTCTTTGAGAGCTATTCTTGGGCTATGAGGCCCATTTTTAGTTATGGAGGAAGCTATTCTGCCTCATTCCTCGTACCTAAAAGGGATCCATATTCGAGGTGGGCGGCGCCGAAGTATTGCGCATAGCCGGGACCGGATACCTGTCCGGCACGCCGAAAAAGGCGTCCGAGGAGTGGCCCTCAGAATGGTTCTATATTGAGGACGTCACTCTCCCCACCAGTCTGAATGGGTCTTCCTGAATTTTCCAGTGCTCCATTGAAGAAACTCCACAGCTGGCTCCCTCGGAGCCTCGAGGAGGAGGATAGTGCAGAAGTCCAACAATTAATGGGTAAGATAAGGACACTCGCCCAGTCCGTATTATCAATAATCGAGGTGATGGCCACTTCCATAGCGCGAGGTGTTCAGCCGCTCCAATTCAGGGGCTCCCCATGTGGCATTATAATGGGGAGGATGACACCTCCCGCTGTGGACGAAAGGGCCCGGATTCCCTCACCGCCCTGGCCGCAATATTGGCCGACCTGTATAAAGGGGAAAAAGAGGAGTTCACTCGTCTTACACGCCGAGAGGGTTTTTCCATGTACAGTCCTCCTAACTGGGTGAGTTTTACTCCCACCATATTACTCAACCCTTTCCTTGAGCCACTTTTAATTAACCCGTCCATTTGTAACAAGAATGGTGGAAAGTTACCGCGGGGATCTATAGCCCCGCCCCACAGCCGGAGGACCATAACCGGGACCTTGACCCCAGATTCGAAGAGGATCCGGACATATTTGTAGAGCTTGAGGAGGGAGTATTCTACCAGGCGAGCTACGATGGCACAGAAGTGGCCATCATGGCCGACAATCCCGGCCTCCTTCCTGCCTCACATGTAAGTAATCAGAAGACATCTCCTCCGAAAGAGCTTCCTCATTCTGCCTCACCCACCGCACTGTCTCGTGCTCCAAAGGGGAGGCGCTCGGCGCGCCATGCTGCACCAGAGGCGACTCACAAGAGAGCGGCGCCCGCGCCGGGCAAGCCTTCAAAGAGGAAGACAAATGAAAACACGGCCGAGCCTTCATCAAAGAGGTATGGCTTTTTAAATATGCCCCTTGGCAGTCACATCGAACTGTGACATCGTCCGCTGTGTCTTATCAGGAAGAGCGTGCACCGGACTATGTACGGGGGTCCTGCCAGTCACGCCTCCACCAGTCAGGTTCCAGACCTTGCCTTAAGGACAGAGGCTGACACGGGAGTGACGCTGGATTGCCCTTCCGCAGAGGATTCAGATGATATGTCTGTCATGAATCTTGAAGTGGAGAGTGCCATGAATCATCGGCGCCAAAGGTCCGCTCTCCGCGACCCCAGCTTTACAAAAGAGGCATTTAATGCCTTCAGCTCGGCTGATGCATACCTCCGGGCTGCTCGGGATGGGCTTGCCAGCGCCACGGGCCAACATTTAAAAGATATGCGGGTAAGTACGCATTGTACGGATTTGGTAATCATATACCTGTAGCCTCCGAGACTTGAAGTAGTTGATACAACTGATTTAAGGATCATTGTATAATCAGGCACTCACGGAGAAGAACAGCCTATTGTCTCAAGAGCTGGAAAAGTGTCAGAACCGGCTGGTTGCGGTTACCACCGAACTGGAGAAATCCAAGAAGGTAACACCTGGTAATGTTCCCCTCCATCCAGAAAAATGTAATCATATACCAGTAATGTTAATAATGTTGCATTTCCGATGACAGGATCAGCAGATCAACTGAAAGGGGAACTAAAAGTCGCGCATGCGGGTGAACAAGAGGCCAAAAGGCAACTGGCCGCAGGTGAACGTGTGCTGACACAGGTCAGAGATGAAAAGAACAAGCTGCAGGATTCCAACACCCTGCTGGGCGAAGAACTAAAAGATGTGCGAGCCCAGCTAGCCGACGTCGTCAAGGAGAATAGGAGGCTACGAGGCGGCATTTTCAGTATGCTGTTGAACTTACCTTCATGCAATTCAGTGAAGAAATGATCTAACAGATTTATGTCTGCAGGTATGCTGACTGGCTATTCGAGGGAGCTCGACGACGCTTCCGATTATGGAAGATATCGGCCTGCCGAGAAGGTGCGCGAAAGGCCTGGGCCATGGTAAAAACACGGTACACCAGCCTTGATCCGAATCATATGGCCCGGTGTCGGTGTCAAAACCGGCGGATCTCGGGTAGGGGGTCCCGAACTGTGCGTCTAAGGTCGATGGTAACAGGAGACGGGGGACACGATGTTTACCCAGGTTCGGGCCCTCTTGATGGAGGTAATACCCTACTTCCTGCTTGATTGATCTTGATGAATATGAGGATTACAAGAGTTGATCTACCACGAGATCGTAATGGCTAAACCCGAGATGTCTAGCCTTTATGATTATGATTGCCTCTACGGACTAAACCCTCCGGTTTATATAGACACCGGAGGGGACTAGGGTTGTACAAAGTCGGTTCACAGAGGAAGGAATCTACATATCTGAATGCCAAGCTTGCCATCCACGCAAAGTAGAGTCCCATCCAGACAAGGGAAGAAGTCTTCAGCCTTGTATCTTCATAGCCCATCAGTCCAGCCCATGTTACATAGTCCAGGACTCCCTCAGTAGCCCCTGAACTAGGCTTCAATGACGAGGTGTTCGGCACGTAGATTTTCTTCGGCATTGCAAGGCGGGTTCCTCCTCCGAATACTCCAAAGCTGCCAGAAAATGTGCCCGGCTCTGCAAAACGAGTACCACACACAACCGCAGAGAGTATAATATTTCACGAGTCCAATCTACCGACAACTTTTGTAGTGTGACATCACATCACTGCCCGGTCATTATTTCGAATCGTTTTTAGCCGCCCGCTCCATGTTTCAAGATGCGGTTTTATTGGCACGTCTTGTCGAAGCAGAGATCGTGTCCCCCTATTGCGGGATTCTCATCAATACGGGCGTGGGTAATCCAACCGCGTCGTCTGCACGACCCTTAGGGAATAGGCGAGTTTTAAGGCGAGTGGGGAGGCGCTTGATATTCGCTGCCTTTATAAGGAGATAAGGATTCACCTTTTCACCCACGCCTTCCTTCTCTCTGCCCACCCATTCTCGAGCTCCAGCACCCAAGCTCTCATCCTCTCCGCCTCAAAAAAGCACTCCGACCATGTCCGGATCCGGAGCGCAAGGCAAGTGGATGGTTTCCTCCATAAAGGAGAAGGACATCACCAAGCTTCGGGAAGCCGGGTACTTGGCCAAGGAAATCGCCCACCGGCTTCCAGCCAAGGGGCAGATCGTCCCCACTCCGGAGCCCCATGAGAGGGTAGTGTTCATCCCCCACTTCGTCCGTGGGTTGGGATTTCCTCTCCACCCATTCGTCCGTGGACTCATGTTCTACTACGGGCTGGATTTCCACGATCTGGCCCCCAACTCCTTCCTCAACATCTCGGCATTTATTGTCGTGTGCGAGGCCTTCCTTCGCATCCCACCCCACTTCGGACTGTGGTTAAAGATCTTCAATGTGAAGCCGAAGGTGGTGGATGGCCAACACGCAAAGTGCGGAGGCGCCATGGTGAGCAAGATGCCCAACGTCACATGGCCCAAGGGTACCTTTGTGGAAACTGTCAAAGGGTGGCAACATCAGTGGTTCTACGTCACAGAGCCCCGCGACGCCACCTGGGCCGCGGCTCTCGAATTTAGGTCCAGGGCCCCAATGTGGCTCACCTCCTTGCTAGAGAAGGGCCTGGATTGGGCCTCGTCGGACGAGCTGACAGCACTACAGATGCGCATCAAGGGCATGGTCAACAAGAACATCAAACTTGTCAATGTGATCCAGGTGATGCTTTTTCGCCGGATCCTTCCTTGCCAAAGCCGGACCTGCAATTTGTGGGAGTTCGATCCGGCTAAGCACCAGACCCTGCAACAGTTCTTCGACGTTACGCACGAAGGCATCTGGAAGGTGCTCTTCAAGGCCAATGAGAGGTGGCCGAAGGAGACCGAAGACCGTGGGTATAACCTGGCTCATTCCGCCAGTCCGGTAGGTTTTTCATATTGCAAGGTGTATCCTTCACCTGTGTACTCAAGGAAGATGTCTAAGCTTCCATATCTGTCTTTCCAGGGCTGGACAGAGAAGGCAGAGCGGATCGAGTGTCTGGCCTCGCTGCTTGAAAACCCAGCTATCCCTCTTCTAACGAAGACGCTGGTTCCGGCGCCTTACCAGGCGCCGGAGAAGAAGGCCAAGGGGGCCAGAAGTGGCCTCTGTCATAAAGGCACTTCGGACGTGACGTCCGAAGACGCCGAGACCCACTCCTCCCCCACCGAAGATGACGAGGAGGAGGAGGAGGAAAGCAACTCTCCCCTGGAGGGGGGAAGGAAGAAAAGGGCGGCCTCCACGCATCTGGAGGCAGAGGCGTCCAAGAAGGGGAAGATCTCCCTCGCGGATAACTCCGCGTGGGACATCGACAGCAGCTCCAAGTGGCGCCCCAGGGATAAGCCCCTGGCCGAATCGTAAGTACTCAAAGACGCGCACATATATCCAGCTCCTTTACTCCCTGGTTTTAACATGTTGAATCATGCACTGCAGTCCGGCTCGCTCCGACCTCCAGCGATCCTCATCTTCGGGGAATTTGCTGGATCCGAAGGTGATGGACAATGGGTCCCTTCCGGCGTCCTCTTCTCCCAAGGCCATGGATGACACCGAGGTGTTGTCCCGAAGGACCTCCCCAGGCCAGGGAGAGACGCAGGAGGCCATCAGGGTGGCGCCGGATGGTGAAACCTCGGCTGCCGGACACATGGGGGAGCAAATCACCATGGAGACGGGCGATGGGGGCCATATCCAATTCGGCCCCCAGCCGAATACAATTCCGGAGACCTATACGGCTCCGAAATCAGGCAAGCAGCCTCCTTCGAAAGAAGGAGGTGCACCGATTCCACCAGTGGCCTCTGTCCATCCAGAGGCACCGGATACTCTACTGGAAGCGCTGCGAAGTGCTTCCATTGTTGAGGAACACCGTACCCTCATGGGTATGGTGATTGAGAGGATTCAGTCCGCGAAGAGCAGACTGACCGAAGCCTGCACAAGCCTTCTAACAGGCTTTGAGGTATGAAACGCAATTTATGCAAAAGGAATGTCATAGTATAGACAGTAGCCCCTGAGACACTGTCCGGTGTTCGAAAAGAAAAGCCGGACAGAGGATCAAACAATTTTTGCAGGAGACTAACCATATGTGTCTATGTGAATAAGCATACGTCTTTGCTGGCTGCGACCTCTCATACTGCTGAGGTTTCCGGACTAAAGCAGAGTCTGGAGAGGACCGAGGAAGAGCTCGGCCGTGTGAAAAAGCATCTGGAGGACCATCAAGGTATGCGATGACCTTGTGTAGATTCAGAAAGGATGAATGATTTGTGTTGACCATAATGCCATGATATTTTGTAGGAGCGGCGACCGAGGTGAAGACCCTCAAGAAGGCGCTGGCTGAGGCCGAGGAGAGAGTGGCAAAGGAACAAGCCGCCCGCGAAAAGCATGAGGCCAGGGTCGGTGAGGTACAGCAGGAGCTCCAGGACGCCGTGAAGAAATGCGAGTCCTTGGAGCGCAATATTGCGGATCAAGAGTCCGAACTTGCCAAGGCCCGCCAAAGCGCACAAGACGCCCGGGTTGAAGCCCAGGGCGCCCTCCAGGAAATCTAGGAGGCCAGGAAAATTGCGGCGGGTAAGGCTTTTATTATGCAGAGCAAGTATGTGAAGAAAAGGTACCTCTTACTGACCCGGATTTGGAGTTCTCTAGGGGCGTTTGCGGATCTGCCGCGCAGTGTTTCCGACGTTGCGGAGTTCTTCCGAGCCGAAAAGGGGAGCTCAACGGAGAAGTTGTTCTGGTTGCAATACCTTGCGCCAGAGCATTCGGTGCCCTTTAGCGATCAGCTAAAATAGCTGACCGAACTGCATAGGGTGGTCGAACTGGCCATGAAGGATTTGATAATCCGTTTATGGCCTGCCGAAGCCATACCCAGCAGCTACTTCGGGCTCGTGAAGCGGCTGGTCAATGCCTGGCCTCGGTTTGATGCCATCAAGCGGTCGGTCTGCATCGAAGGTGCGCGGATGGCCTTCGCCCGCGTCAAGGTGCAGTGGGCGAAGATGGACGCCGTCAAGCTCGCGACCAAGGGACCGCCCGCGGGCAAGGAGCACCGCAAGCCCGAGCGCTATTTTTATGATTTCCTGAAGGGATCCGCATTGTAGAGGGCCAGTGCTCCAAAGACATTATCTTTGAATCAAGTCATTCATGTTGTCCCTTCGTGTATTATGGAACAAAGCCGTTGTCACATCCCTAGTTCTGGTCTGACCTAGGCTAGCTTCCTTGTGAGCATCATGTTTAAATTCAAATGAAATTTGAATTGAGGAATTCTCAAAGCCTCAGAAACCTTCTAAAAATAATCAACATTTAATACTTATCAAATGAGTCCAAGAAAATGTTCCTATTATTCTGTGAAAATATTGGTAAGAGGTAAAATCCAAACCAATATTTTTGGAATCACAGAAATATTTATTTTGGGCCTTTTGAATTAAATCAATGACATATTTGAGTTGAATTTATTTCTGTTATATAAGAAATAAAGTTCAAATATTTTTGTAAGTTGCTTGTGACCTCGGACTAGTTTCTGAGCTCACATAACAATTTACAGAAAGCTCAAAAAATGATTTGATGTTTTAAATCAGATCAAAACAAAATGCAAAGAAATAGAAAACTAAAACAAATAAAAGAGAGAGAGGAAAGGACTGACCTGCCCTACCTGGCCCGTCCCTGTAGCAGCCCAGCTGGGCAAAGCCGGCCCAGCCCACCACCGCAACCCCCTCTGTCGCCTTCCTCCTCGCGCCAGTAGGCAGGGGCGCGTGCCCGGCGCGCGCAGCCACACGCCGGCCACCTCCTCCCTGCCTGGCTGCCTCCTCCTCCCCCCCGGATGTCTCTCGCAGCGCCATGCAGCCCCCTGGTCCCTCTCACTCACTCCCGACCTCTTTTCCCTTCTCTGCTCTCTCTCCCTCTCTGCCCGAGTGGAGCTCGTCGACGCCGCTCGCCGTTGCCGTGGCCACCGAGCCCCCCTCGCCTAGCTAGGATGCCCAGCAGCTCCGCCACCTCGCGCTATGCCTCTCCACCGAAAGAAGCCACTCCGGACGCCCTGCAACGACTGCATCGTCATCGTCTTCGAGCTTCGGCCGCCGGCAACCCCACCGTCGATTCGACGCCGTCCGTGCCTCCCTGAGCTCGCCGAGAAGCTCTTCGTGACCGCGGTGAGCCCCCGGTCATTTCCCCCTAACCCTGCCCCCGTTTGGTTGCCGTAGCACCATTCCCCACGAGCACCGAAGCCGCCGTCCGCCATTTCCGCTGCACGCATAGCCTCCGTGCTCCCCTGGCCTCACCGTGCTGCTCTTAGTGCTCCCCGTGCCTAGCAGGTGCTGCCCAGCCCCTCCATTTGCTCACTGATACACCGTAGCGACGCGCCCGTGCACCACCGAACACCACCGCCGCCAAAGCTCGTCGCCGGCATGAATTCCGGTGACCCCGCGACCTCTCACTTGGTCCTTTGGATGCGCAAGATCAAGGGCTACGCCCTGGTGCCCTCGGCACGTGCAGCCGACGCCCGTAGCGCGTTTCCGGCGTGCCTCCGCCGCGCTGGATGGTCGCCGGCGGACTAACCCCGGCCGTGCTGACGTGGCCAGGTTAATTAGGCGTTAACCACCTCTTAATCAAACCCAAGAGTCACAGACAGCCGGGCCCCACCTCATAATTAACCACAGGGTTATTCCTTGCTTTAAATTAAGCTAATGCTTTGACCCCGCCACCTCAGCGTTGACCTGGGCCCCACTGTCAGGTTTGACTTGGACCAGCCCTTTGACCTGCTGACGTCATGCTTACACATTGCTGACGCAGTTAATCGTTTTCTGGATTAAAAATAATCCAGGAAATTCCAGAAATTGTTATAAACTTCTAAAAATCATAGAAAATAATCTATAACTCAGATTGAAAAGATTTATATATGAAAAATGATCAGAAAAATCCAATCTATCCATCTGTACCATTTTCATGCATGTTAGAACAATTTATGGCTGCTGTTTAGGACAAATCATGTAAATGGCATTTGAATTTCCACATATGAAGTTTGAATTTGAACCTAAGGTTCAAACCAACTCCATTTAATATGTTGCTAGTTGCATTAGCTCAAAACACATTCATATTGCCATGTCATGATCATGCATCATATTGTGCATTGCATTGATTGTATTTCTTCTCTGTTGCCAGTATTTGTCCCCTCTCGGTAGACGATGTTCCGGCGTTGTGATCGTTGACACTAATGAAGACTCAATGCTATCTTCAGAAGTGCCAGGCAAGCAAAACCCCCTTGTTCATTCCGATACAATCCCACTCTCTTGCTCCTGCTCTCTTTTACTGCATTAGGACAACAACGTTTCAACTGTTACATGCTGCGGTAGTTGAACCCCTTTCCTCTGCATGACCTGTCATTGCCACAGTAAATAGATGAAACCCACTAGCATGAGTAGGAGTTGTTTGAGCCCTGATGTGCCTACTCATTCATGCTTGTTTGTCATGCCTGCTATTGCTTAGAGTTGTGTCAGGTCTGATTCATCGGGGATGAATTGGAAAGTGGTGAACATGTCCTATTGTGTGAGAGCTAAGGGTGTGAACACGATTTGGTAAAGGTAGCGGTGCGAGGCCATGTAGGAGTACATGGTGGGTTGTCTCATTGAAACCGTCCTCAGGAACCGAGTTCTGTGTTTGTGATCCATGAACAGTTACTACCACACATTGGAATGCTTAAGTGCCCCTCTCGACTTATTAATCAACTTGATCTCTGTCCAGGAGTTGCAACTAGTTTCTGGTGTTTGTAGGTAGTGTTAGTAGTCTACCAAGTGGCACCCGGTATAGGTGGGCTTGGGACAGACTAGGCACCGTGGCCGGGTATGCCAAGCGTCGCTCGTTTGGTGGGCTTGGAACCCTGTACACATCGTTTGGGGCCGTGAGTGACACCCCGGCCAGATCTCCTTGCGGATGGAACCCGAATAGGCGATAAACCTGGACGAGAGACTTGTGTGGTTAGTCAGGTCGTGGCCGACTCCCTCGCCAGGCTTCTGCTTGAAGGTTGCCGAGGTACACGACGTGTACATGGTGGTAAGTGGCGAGAGCGTGTGTGAAGAAGTACACCCCTGCAGGGTTAATATGATCTATTTGAATAGCCGTGTCCGCGGTAAAGGACTTCTGGGTTGCCGGTACAGTTCATAGACAAGTGAAAGTGGATACTCTAAAATGCGCAAGATAAGCGTGAGTGTTATGGATGGCGTTCTCGTAGGGAGACGGGAGCGGATCCATAGTGGTGTATTGGTATGGTGAATTTGTGGACTCGTGTGCGCCACCTCAAAAGAGTTACTTGCAGTCATAGTTCAGGATAGCCACTGAGTCAAAGCTGGCTTGCTGCAGTTAAACTCCACCACCCCTTAGTTGATACCGATGCATATGTAGATAGTTCTGATGTAAGTCTTGCTGGGTACATTTGTACTCACGTTTGCCTATTTTATGTTTTGCAGAGAGACGTCAGTCTCGCTAGTAGTTCCGTGTGGACTTCGACGTTTAGCTTGATACCTCAGCTACGATCTTGTGCCCTCGGCAGGATCTGGTAGATAGTCAGGCTTCTCAGCCTTTTTCATTTGTAGATGTCTGTACTCAGACATGTTAAGCTTCCGCATGTGTTTGACTTGTATGCTCTGAATGTTGGGTCATGAGACCCATGTTTGTAATATCTGGCTCTTCGGAGCCTAATGAATAAATACTCTGAGTCGTAGAGTCTTGTTGTGATGCCATGTTGTATTTGCACATATCGAGCATATTGTGTGTATGATTGAAATGCTTGGTATGTGTGGGATCCGACAACCTAGTTGTTATCCTTGGTAGCCTCTCTTATGGGGAAATGTAGTCTTGTGCTTCCATGAGCCATAGTAGTCCGCTACAGCCCGGTTCACCGGAGTCCTGCTAGCCCAGCACTACTGCTCCGGAACACTTGACTGGCCGGCATGTGATTCACTTCGTTCCTGTGTCTGTCCCTTCGGGGAAATGTCACGCGGTGACATCCGGAGTCCTGCCTAGCCTGCTACAGCCCGGGTTCCCGGAGTCCTGTTAGCCCAGTGCTACAGCCCGGATTCACACGCTGCCGACGGACATGCTCGATGTTGATTCATGTATGCCTGTCCCCGTAAGTTAGTGCCACTTTGGGTTCACGACTAGTCATGTCGGCCCGGGTTCTCTGTCATATGGATGCTAGCGACACTATCATATACGTGAGCCAAAAGGCGCAAACGGTCCCGGGCCATGGTAAGGCGACACCTGTGGGAATACCGTGCGTGAGGCCGCAAAGTGATATGAGGTGTTACTGGCTAGATCGATGTGACTTGGAATCGGGGTCCTGACAGCCGTTATGTAATATAATGTTTTTTTTAAATTCTACCTCCCGTGCGGCCGTTTAGTTAAGTCTGAGAGTTGGCCAGTCGTCGGCTTCAGCCCCCACGTAGGTAGTACGGGGGTGTTCGGGATGAATCTAAACACTCTTGATCCACGATTTTGGTCCTTGAAGGAGGTGTTTAGCGCAACGAACCAGGCAATCGGACTATGTGGCTTTATCACCCTCACTTAGCCATAGGAGTTTGACAATAGAAATGTAGGCGCAACCCCTAGTTAGTTTTTAATCCGGATTAGGGCGCTGTAGACACCTGATCGGGTAGAGACCGATTCGTCGCATAATGCGGAAAAAATCGCAAAAGATTTGTAACCTCCGAACAGCTGACCGGCTCACGCCGCATCATGATAGTCAGTTTTCGGCTTTCTCAACTGAGGTGCTCATCCGGATAAACCAGGACACAATTGTAGTAGTTCTCCCTTTACTACCCTAGCCGCTATAGCGGAACGTAAGGTAGTAAGCACAGGAGCCGGGCAACCCAAGTATTGACCGAAGACATGATTCGGAGCTGATGCATATAATGCTGAAATTCGGGGTGCCGAACTGTACTGTAAAAAGTGTTCGTACTTTGTTGCCGTAGTATGGAGCATAAGGAAGCCCCTGGCGAATTAAAGCGTATCAAAGTGTACGGGTGCAATCGATTAGAATAGCAAAATAAAATGAAGAAGTAAGCTAGTGCGACGTAAGTTGGGCCGCAAACTGTTTCCATTATAGTTTGATTAATACGTCAAAGCGTATTTGTACAAATAGTGCGATAAGCAACCTGGCTATTTAACATGCCAAAACCAAGGGGGAGCTGCGTGCGGGTCCCGAAAACAGGTAGAATGATCGTCAAGAGGAACATCTAGAGATTCCCCCACACGTCTGTACTGCTTGCCACCTTGGTATATCTATCCTTTGAAAGGACCGATGATCAGCCCGTCAGGAAGGGCCTGTAAAAAAGAGACCAAAAAATGGTAAGAAGGAAAAGGAAAAGTATCTGTGGGAGCCGTATGATGAACCCCAATCAAGTTATGCCTCCGTCTATGACCATGGTATTTTGAGTGCGTAGTTATGTACGCGCGGTACGAATACCGCCATTTGGTCGGGACGGAGATGGAGGCCGAGTTGCTAGTCGAGCTCCTGACGAGCTGAACTATCCTGCTGCAGAGTTGTCCAGAAGCGTTTGACAGTGTCTGGGAGTTTGGCCGCCGAATTAAGGTTCTGCTTGATAAGGCCGCTCTGTACTTCTGCTGCCAGGGCAGCGGTGTGCTCCTCGGTACGGAGGAAGCGTTCCGTGTTTCCATTGACTGTTATGACACCGTGTGGTCCGGGCATCTTGAACTTGAGATAAGCATAGTGTGGCACCGCATTAAATCGAGCAAATGCGGTTCGTCCGAGCAGTGCGTGATAGTCACTGCGGAAGGGGACGATATCGAAGATTAAGTCTTCGCTTCGGAAGTTGTCCGGAGATCCGAAGACGACCTCCAATGTGATTGAGACCGTGCAGCGGGCCTCTACACCTGGTATAACTCCTTTAAAGGTAGTTTTTGTGGGCTTGATCCTTGATGGATCGATGCCCATTTTGCGCACTGTATCTTGATAGAGCAGGTTAAGGCTGCTTCCCCCGTCCATGAGGACTCGCGTGAGGTGGAATCCATCAATGATTGGGTCGAGGACCAGTGCGGCTGAACCGCCATGACGGATACTGGTCGGATGATCACTGCGATCGAAGGTGATCAGATAGGATGACCATGGGTTGAATTTAGGGGCGACTGGCTCTATCGCATAGACGTCCCTGAGCGCGCGTTTGCACTCCCTCTTGGGGATATGGGTAGCGTATATGATGTTCACCGTTTTAACCTGGGGGGAAACTTCTTCTGTCCCCTTGTGTTCGGCGGACGGGGCTCTTCCTCGTCGTTCTCACTTTGCGACCCCTTCTCCTTATCCTCGACATTTAACTTGCCGGCCTGTTTAAAGACCCAACAACTCCGGTGGGTATGATTGGTTGGTTTATCAGGGGTGCCGTGGATCTGACATGGATGATCGAGTATGCGGTCCAAGCTGGAAGAGCCCGGATTGTTCCTTTTGTATGGCTTCTTCCGCTGACCGGACTTGGAGCCACTGAATCCGGCGTTGACCGCCGTGTCATCCGTATTGTCACCATTGTTTCGACGCTTATGCCTGTTGCACCGGGGCTTGCCATTGCTATTCTTGGCTTCAGAGGTGCCAGTTTCACTTGCATTATTATTGCTACGGTCTAGCCAACTATCTTCGCCCGCGCAAAAGCGGGTCATGAGTGTCGTGAGGGCTGCCATGGACTTCGGCTTTTCCTGGCCGAGGTGTCGGGCGAGCCATTCGTCGCGGATGCTATGCTTAAAGTCCGCTAGGGCTTCGGCATCCGGACAGTCGATGATCTGGTTCTTTTTATTTAAGAACCTAGTCCTGAATTTCCTGGCTGACTCTCCGGGCTGTTGGACTATGTGACTTAAGTCATCTGCATCCGGAGGCCCGACGTATGTACCTTGGAAGTTGTCGCGGAAGGTGTCTTCCAGGTCCTCCCAGCTGCTAATGGAGTTTTTAGGCAGGCTGTTCAACCAGTGCCGAGCTGGTCCATTGAGTTTTAGTGGGAGGTATTTGATGGCATGAAGATCATCACAAGCTGTTCACCAGTACTTATCAGAGCGGAAGATAATTAATGCCATCCAAGTCTTTGTTTACGACCTGTTCATCAGGGCTAACTTGCCCATCTTCCTGTTCGTCCTGTTCGAAAGTTGGCTCGATGGGGGTCTTCTTTGTCTTCGACATCGTCCTGAGTATTGTTTTCTCCTATGTCGATATCGCTATCTTTTCCACGGCGTGATTTAGAGCGGTGCCGCTGACGTCGGCGTTTTGGCTATATCTCAGGAGGTTTATCCTTGACTGTATCTTCTTTGTCATCGCCGTTACCCGCTTTGGGTGTATCCACCATGTATGCGTCATACGAAGAGGTGGCCGTCCAACGTCCGATGAACGGCAGATTTTCGGCCTGCTCCTCTCCGGCATCGTCGTCCATACCGTTGATGTCTTCGGAGCCATAGTCAAGCATGTCAGTTAAGTCCTCGATAGTGGCTATAAAGTGGGTGGTGGGTGGGACGTAAAATTCCCCTCTCTCAGCCCCTAGTCCGGGCTGGGCGTAGTTCGGACGTTGCTCCTCTGTAATGACGAGGGATCGCTTCAAGTCTAGAGCCTCGCTTAAAGGCGAGGTTTGGCCAGGGAGAAGAAAGTTCGTGGAGTACGGCGGGGAGGGAACTCCTTGGCCGAACTCACACGATGCTAACTCCGAGGGTCCGGAGTCGGTGTCTGGGGAGGGGCCCGGCTTCATGATGGGTGCCAGCGACACTACTCCCTCCGGCTCTCGCGTGCCGGGCTTAATGGCCGCAGACAGTCCGACGGGCTCAGTAATCCCGTCTTTGGACCTGGCGATGCGCTCTCGATCTAAGGCCAGAGCGGAGGTTGGGGTCGTGAACCCTTGGAAGATCAAGTCTCCTCGGATATCAGCGACATAGTCCAGATTTCCAAAACTAATCTGGTGACCTAGGGCGTAGCTGTCAATCTGCTCTAGATGGCCAAGCGAGTTGGCCCGTAGTGCGAAGCCGCCGAATACGAAAATCTGGCCAGGGAGAAAGGCCTCCTCCAGGGTCGTGTTGTTGTAGATGATGAATGGAGCCATCGAACCTCCTGGTGCCGACACAACGGAACTCTCAATCAAAGCACCAATGTCGGTGTCAAAACCGGCGGATCTCGGGTAGGGGGTCCCGAACTATGCGTCTAAGGTCGATGGTAACAGGAGACGGGGGACACGATGTTTACCCAGGTTCGAGGCCTCTTGATGGAGGTAATACCCTACTTCCTACTTGATTGATCTTGATGAATATGAGGATTACAAGAGTTGATCTACCACGATGGCTAAACCCTAGATGTCTAGGCTTTATGATTATGGTTGCCTCTACGGACTAAACCCTCCGGTTTATATAGACACCGGAGGGGACTAGGGTTGTACAAAGTCGGTTCACAGAGGAAGGAATCTAAATATCCGAATGCCAAGCTTGCCATCCACGCAAAGGAGAGTCCCATCTGGAAACGGGAAGAAGTCTTCAGTCTTGTATCTTCATAGCCCATCAGTCCGGCCCATATCATATAGGCCGGATGCCCGAGGACCCCTTAATCCAGGACTCCCTCACCCGGGTCGGACCTCGGGGGTCAGATGGAAAAGAAATTCTAGTTAGTTTGGTATATGACCAAGTAAAGATAGCCGCCAAGTATTCCCAACAGGATTGTAAGCTAGATAGCCTGTTAGATGGCATAGAGGAAGAAGTTTTTGAGTCCAAGTGACTATGTACTTCAATGGACAAATTTGTCCCTAGCCGGATTGTAAAACGATTGTCATGGCAGACCTTTTCGCTTCGACCTCTGGACCCGAAGGTGCGGAGTGTTTCCGAATACCAGGGCGGCAATACAGACCGGGGTATGCGTGGAAAACCAGGCGTAGGGGTCATAGTTGCTTGAATAGACAAGTTGTATCCAGCTAGCTATGTTATATTACATGTTGATTTTAAGAAACATCTTCCAGGGAGAATAGTTCCGTTAAGGGTTCCTTTCCCTGGGTGAACATGCGTTGGTATGCATGTCCGAACTGTGACCAAAAAGTCACAGCAGACGTAACATCCAGGGGTTCATAGTGTAATGAGTGCAAAACATCTTTAGTCCGCCGACCGAATATTCCCTTAAGAACGCTAGCTTTCGGCTTCACCCAGTCCGAGGTACACGTCCGGATGACCCGGCTGTAACAATCGCAGAGGTGCTCCCTTTATGCCCTAGCCGAACAAACGGGAACGTAGGGCATAATCATAGGAGCCAGGCAACCCAGCTTGGCAAAAACTTAAGTCATAACGATGCATATAATGGCGAAGAAAAGGTGTCGGAGTAAATGGCCACGGGTAGCCTAACCGACTGCCCTTGGTTCTTCTGAAAAAATTATCAGGCCTTCGGGCCTCCAAGCACTCCGTGCATTGGGCCGCCCTCCCTGGCCGGCTACCACTAAAGCCGACTCCCGGAAGGCGACCCCGCCTCACCAACTCCTCCCCAGGACGACTACGGGGTGGCCGACTCCAAGCAGCCGGCCAAGAAGGACGCCGACTCCTAGGAGCCGGCCAAGACCGCAACCACTCCAAACCACTCCCACATAACGGCGACATGACGGGATGTGGCCACAGTACGGCCCACTACCCCCGAAGCCCGAGGCGGGCGTGGCTACAGGAGGCCGTATGGGACGGACGTCTCCCGTGCGGCTCGGCACTGTAGCCATGTTGGCCTCGACGTCACCCACGACCGACTCCCGTACGGCCCGCGGGCGGCGGGCCCCTTCGGCCAGAGAGAGGCGTGAAGGCGGCCCGGCCTTTCCCAGTCGGCCAAGAGCGTAGCCGGCCTCCAGAAGCCGGCTACTCCCTTCCTCGAAGCAGGAGCCCCATTAAGGAGACAAGACGAGGTAAGGCTACAGTGATAGCCCCCAAGGCGGCCCACTGTAGCCACGCTTACCTCGACAAAGCCCTCGTCATCACAGGCAAGGCTACAGTAAGCAGCCGCCGACAAGACCCTATGAGGTGGGGCCGGCCTGTCGACCGAGTAGCCGGCAGCCGGCGGGACCCACCAGCCAGCGGGACCCAGCAGCCGGCGGAGAAGCCGGCGAGCGTAGACACTGACGGCTGGGGCCAGAGCCCAGCCGGATTACCATTGTACCCCCGGGGGGTAGGCCTATATAAACCCCCCGGAGCACCCATGCAAAGGGTTGGCACCCAAGCATAGTTGGCCTCTGAGCATAGAGTTGCCTTCTTAGCATAACACACACACCATAGATAGAGAGAAGCAAGAGCTAGGCTTGTTCTTCTTCTCCCTTGATCTCAACAGCTCTAGGAGCGATTGTAGCTACCTTTTATCGATCTAGTGATCATGCGGAGACCCCGCAGAGCAGGACTAGGGGTGTTATCTCCTCGGAGAGCCCCGAACCTGGGTAAGATTCGCCGGCGTGCATGTCTTCGCCTCATCCCGTTTCCAGGCACCGGCGATGTTTTATTGGCTCCCACAATGATAAGCCATCCCTTGGCATATGTCGCACCAACCACCCGACATTTGGCGCCCACCGTGGGGCCAGGTGCACCGTCGTCCGGAGACCTGTTCTGGACGGGAACCCTCTTCCTCCCCCGCAAGCGCAGCTAGCCTGCTGCGCCCGATGGCGTTTGCCTCAACACGCTGCAAGGCGTCGACGACGCCTGCGCAGCGAGCCGCCTCGCCGATCTGCTCGGCGAGACTCGCATCTCCGATGAGCCTGCGTCCGACGCAGGCACCGACTACCCCGAGAGCCACCTCGTCAGCCTCCTCGAGCAACTTCACGTCTCCAGCGAGCCTGCTGCGGACATGGAGTCTGTCGGCTCCACCGACCCGATGCTCATCGACTCCGACACCGCGTCGCTTGACGCCTACCCCTCCGACGTGGTGGTCTTCGACGACCCCCTCCCTCGAGCTGACAGCGGCAGCAGCGCTGTCACCGAATTGCTGGTCATCAGCCACGTCTCCAACTCGGGCGAGAATGCCCGCGACGCTCAGCAAGCGGTGATGCACGACCTCTCCGTCCCCATCCCGGCCGACGCCGACGCCGAGACACTGGAGGCACGCCGCCTTGCCCTCATCGCGGAGGGCCAAAAGATAGCCTCGATGAGACGCCTCACCGAGGCCCACCAGCGCGAAGTCGACCGCGCCGCCTTCGGCACGCCGCCGCCTAGCGGCCCGAGCCGAGCCGGCTTCGTCCAGAAGCGCGGCGTAGCCGTTGCCAGCATGTTGGGCGCAGATCGCCCCGTCTACGCCACCCCGCTCGAGAATCTGCGAGCCGCTCAGGCGGCTGCAGAGGAGCTCAATGGGCTGGGAGCCGATGAGCTCCCCTACATGACAAGACGGATCCAGCAGCTGATCGACGCGGCTGCAGAACGGCACGAAGCCGGTGCCCGTGCTGATAGTCATCCCCCGCACAGGGAGCACGCCGCGACGTCCCGCTCGCCGACTGCGAGCGGCGCGCGCCAGAAGAAAGACAAGGAGCCGGCTGCCAGCCGCAGCCGGACTCGCATCACCATCGAGCGCGATGCGGATGGCCGCCCTCGAGCTGTGGAGCACCAAGGAAATCTGCCTCATCCCCCGCCTCGAAGAGAAAGACGCCTCACCCCGCCGCCTATCACGCACCCGACTCTTGGCGACCGACTCGGCCGCCGAGAAGGAGTCGGCGAGAACGACGCCCGCCACAGGATCGACCGCCTTGCTTGATCCTTGGCGTTAGAAGAAGAAGACGATGTCGGCCCGCCATGCTTTGGCCCCCGCATCCGCGACGAGCCCTTCCCCAAAGGGTTCTCGCTCCCCAGAGACACGCCCAAGTACAACGGCTCGGTGAAGCCGGAAGATTGGCTCATCGACTACTCCACGGCCGTCAGCATAGCCAACGGCAATCGGCGCGTCGCCGTGAAGTACGTCCCCCTCATGCTGCAAGGCACTGCGCGCACATGGCTCAACAGCCTCAAGCCCTACAGCATCAACAGTTGGCTGGACTTCACCGAAGTCTTCGTCCGCAACTTCACCAGCACCTACAAGCGGCCTCCCAAGCCTCGCCAGCTCTCCCTCTGCGTCCAAGGGCCCAACGAGTGGACCCGCGACTACCTCACGCGATGGGCCGAGCTCCGCAACTCCTGCGAGGGAGTGCATGAGGTCCAGGCCATCGAGTACTTCACCACCGGGTGCCGAGAGGGCACCCTCCTCAAGCACCGACTCCTCTGCGACGAGCCGGCTACCCTCGACGAGTTGCTGGTCACCGCTGACAAATACGCCACTGCCAACTCCTCAATGAAACCGAGCTCCGAGTGGACGCCTTGGGGAAAGTAATTGCCCCGGCTCCCAAGACGCCGGCTGGCGACCCTAATCGGCGCCCCTACCAGAACGACCACAAGCGCAAGGGCCCCATGCCGACTTCCTCCAGTCGGCAGGTGGCCACAGTTGAAGACGAGCAGCCCGAAGAGCGGGCCGCTCCCAAGAAGAAGGGTGGCCGGCCGCCCTGGCAGCCGTCTTTCTCCTACGAACAAGCACTCGATGCCCCCTGCAAGTTCCACAGCGGTGCGAAGCCGTCCAACCACACAACCCGGAAATGCCACTGGCTCACCCGCATCACCAAGGGTGAGGGAATGTTGCCGCCTCCGCCTCCCGGCCAGCCGCCTCCAGCCCCCCAGCAGCCGGCGGCTCGGCCGTCGGTCGGCGCCATCCAAGACGAATTCCCCGAAGAGCACGCCGCCTACGTCGTCTTCACAAGTCAAGCCGACGACAAGCGCAGCCGACGCCGGCAGCACCAAGAAGTGAATGCAGTCGCCTCTAGCACCGCCGAGTTCATGCACTGGTTGGAAAAGCCAATCAGCTGGAGCCAGGCCGACCACCCAGAGGTGATGCCTTCGCCTGGCTCCTATGCTATGGTCTTGGACGTCACCCTTGCGACGGAGAGGCGAGCTGCCAGATTTTCCCGCGTCCTGATAGACAGCGGAAGCAGTATCAACATACTGTACCGCGATACCATGGAGAAGCTGAACATCAAAGCGAAGCAGCTCATCCCGAGCCGCACCGTCTTCCATGGTATCGTACCCGGCCTGTCTTGCTCTCCAATCGGCAAGATCAAAATGGATGTTCTCTTCGGAGACAAAGATCATTTTCGCCGGGAAGCAATATGGTTCGAGGTAGTGGATTTGGAGAGCCCCTATCATGCACTGCTTGGCCGACCTGCTTTGGCCAAGTTCATGGCTGTGCCCCACTACGCCTACCTGAAGATGAAGATGCCGAGCTCGAAGGGGATCATCATGGTAGCCGGCGACTACAAGAAGTCCATCGTGTGTGCAATGGCCAGTAGCCGGCTGGACGAGTCCCTCGTGGTGGCAGAAGAGAAGAAGATGTTGGAACGGGTTGTGGCCATGGCCGGCAAACAGCCGGCCTTGTCCCCCAACCCCAAGGATTGTGATGCGCAGGGCTCCTTCCAGCCCGCAAAAGAGACGAAGAAGATACCTCTGGACCCGGAGAACCCGGAAAGGTTCGTCGTGATTGGGGCGAATTTGGACAGCAAATAGGAAGGCGAGCTCGTCGACTTCCTCCGTGAGAATCGAGACATCTTTGCATGGTCCCGAAAGGACATGCCGGGTGTCCCGAAGGATTTCGCCGAGCACAAGCTACACGTCCGAGATGATGCGAAGCCGGTCAAGCAGGCCCTCCGCCGACTATCAGAAGAGAAGCGAAGAATCGTGGGAGAAGAGATAGCCCGGCTCCTTGCCGCCGGCTTTATCATGGAAGTGTTCTTTCCAGAATGGCTTGCCAACCCAATTCTGGTTCTGAAGAAGAATAACAAGTGGCGCATGTGTATAGACTACACGAGTTTGAACAAGGCCTGCCCAAAGGATTCGTTTGCCCTGCCGCGGATTGACCAAGTGATAGACTCCACAGCCGGATGCGAGCTGTTAAGTTTTTTGGATGCATACTCAGGGTATCATCAGATCAAGTTGGACCCGGCTGACCGCCTGAAGACTGCCTTCATCACACCCTTTGGAGCTTTCTGCTACCTGACAATGACATTCGGCTTGAGAAATGCCGGTGCCACTTTTCAGCGTTGCATGCAGAAATGTCTCTTGAAACAACTCGGCAGAAATGCCCACGTCTATGTAGACGACATTGTGGTGAAGACAGAGAAGCGCGGTACCTTGCTGGAAGACCTGAAAGAAACATTTGCCAACTTGCGCCTATTCCAAATCAAGCTCAATCCCGAGAAGTGCGTGTTCGGAGTGCTAGCCGGCCAGCTGCTAGGCTTCCTGGTCTCCGAACGCGGCATTGAGTGCAACCCCGTCAAGATCAAGGCCATCGAGAGGATGGAGATTCCCACCAAACTGCGAGATGTGCAGAAGTTCACTGGCTGCTTAGCCTCCCTGAATCGTTTTATCAGCCGACTAGGAGAAAAGGCTCTCCCCCTGTACCGATTCATGAAGAAGTCCACTCACTTCGAGTGGAATGATCAAGCCGACCAAGCCTTCCATGAGTTGAAGAAAATGTTGACCACTCCGCCTGTCCTGGCTGCGCCGACTGAGAAGGAGCCCATGCTCCTCTACATCGCCGCGACTAGCCGAGTCGTCAGCACTGTTGTTGTGGTCCAGCGCCCGGAGGAAGGCCGAGCCCAGCTTGTCCAGAGGGCGGTCTACTATCTCAGCGAAGTACTATCCAGCTCAAAGCAAAACTACCCGCACTACCAAAAGATGTGCTATGGGGTGTACTTCGCTGCCAAGAAATTGAAGCCCTACTTCCAAGAGCACCCCATCACGGTCGTGTGCACTGCCCCGCTCGCCGAGATCATAGGCAGCCGGGATGCATCCGGCCGGGTGGCCAAATGGGCCATTGCCTTGGCGCCCTACACGATCTTCTATCAACCCCACACCGCCATCAAGTCGCAAGCATTGGCCGACTTCCTCGTCGACTGGGCCGAGACCCAGTACTTACCGCCGGCTCCCGACTCTACCCATTGGCGGATGCACTTTGACGGGTCCAAGATGCGCACCGGCTTGGGAGCCGGCATCATCCTCACCTCTCCCAAAGGCGACAAGCTCAAGTACACGCTGCAGATCCACTTCGCCGCCTCCAACAACGTCGCCGAGTACGAGGCGCTCGTACACGGGCTCCGGCTAGCCAAAGAACTCGGCATACGCCGGATCCTGTGCTACGGTGACTCAGACTTGGTGGTCCAGCAATCATCTGGCGACTGGGACGCCAAGGACGCGAACATGGCAAGCTACCGTTTCCTCGTCCAACAGATAAGCGGATACTTCGAAGGGTGCGAGTTCCTTCACGTGCCAAGGGCCGACAACGACCAAGCAGATGCCCTAGCACGGATCGGCTCCACCCGACAAGCCATACCGACTGGCGTCTCCCTCCAGCGCCTCCTCAAGCCATCCATCAAGCTGTCTCCAGAGTCGGATTCCATCTTCGTACCGCCTGCGCCAGAAACAGCCGGATCCGACTCGAGAAATCCCGCAGGCGGCACGGGGACCTCAACGACTAGCCCGGGGACTGCCGTAGTCGCACCCGGCACAGGGACTTCAGAACCCGGCCCGGGGACTGCAACGACACAAGAAGCGGTGGCCGACTCCAATTCAACACCAACCCACCCACCCGAGTCATGGTGGCCACATTAACAGAAGAAGAAGTCACAGCTCCCTGATGGGCCCAGCCCATCCTCAAGTTCCTAGTCAGCAGAGAGCTGCCGGCTGATGAGATCTCAGCAAGACTAGTGCAACAACGAGCCGCAGCATACACAATAATCAACAGGGAGCTTGTGAAGCGCAGCGTCACTGGAGTCTTCCAGCGTTGCGTCGAGCCAGAAAAAGGAGTGGCAATCCTCAAAGACATCCACCAAGGCGAATGCGGCCAGCACGCAGCCTCAAGATCCCTTGTGGCCAAGGCTTTCCGCCATAGTTTCTTCTGGCCGTCTGCCTTGGAGGATGCTAAAGAAATAGTCAAGAGCTGCAGAGGATGCCAAGTTTTTAGTTCCAAGCAACACCTGCCGGCTTCTGCACTCAAGACCATTCCCCTCACCTAGCCTTTTGCCGTCTGGGGACTGGACATGGTAGGCCGTTTCAAGACAGCCCGCGGCGGCTTGACACATCTACTCGTTGCTGTGGACAAGTTCACAAAGTGGATCGAAGCCAAGCCGATTAAGAAGCTGAACGGGCCGACTGCCGTAACATTCATCACCGACATCACTACTCGGTACGGCGTGCCGCACAGCATCATCACCGATAACGGCACGAACTTCGCCAAAGGTGCACTGGCACGTTTCTGCGCGACGCAGGGCATCCGACTGGACTTAGCGTCCGTTGCCCACCCGCAGTCAAACGGCCAGGTCGAGCGAGCAAATGGACTCATCCTCTCCGGCATCAAGCCCCGACTGGATTTACCACCGGAGCGATCGGCCGGCTGCTGGCTCGAAGAGCTGCCGGCTGTCCTCTGGAGTCTGCGCACCACACCTAACAAGTCAACCGGCTTCACTCCATTCTTCCTTGTGTACGGTGCCGAGGCTGTCATCCCAACAGATATCGAGTTCCACTCGCCTCGGATCACCATGTACACGGAGGAGGAAGCCAAAGAAGCAAGAGAAGACGGCGTGGACCTACTGGAAGAAGGCCGGCTGTTAGCCCTCAGCCGGTCCGCCATCTACCAGCAAGGGCTGCGCCGCTACTACAACCGCAAGGTCAAGCCAAGATCCTTCCAAGAGGGCGACCTTGTGCTCCGGCTGATCCAGCGAACAGCCGGCCAGCACAAGCTCTCGGCCCCTTGGGAAGGCCCCTTCGTCGTCAGCAAGGCACTCGGCAACGACTCCTACTACTTGATCGACACACAAAAACCAAGAGCATGCAAGAGAGACGACTCCGGCAAGGAGTCGGAGCGACCATGGAACGCAAACCTCCTAAGACGATTTTACAGCTGAAAAGCAGTATGTATCATGCTCCCCTTTTTTTGTATTAAGTACAAACAACAGGCCCCCCGAACAGTACTCGGGGACTGCCTTTTATTTATCTATGAATGACTAGTGTCATATCCATGAATGTATTATTACATTTCGAATTTTTGTCCGGCACCGGGTTCGACTAGTCGGCCCGGGGACTGGCCGCCTTGAGCTATATCGCAAGTTTTTCCTAAAGTCAGAAAAGTAGTGCACCGGCTCCCAAGTTCTCTCTTGTTGAAAGTCGCAGCTCAAAGAACTGACTGTCCGACTAGCAAGAGAGAAGACAGAAAGGACGCCTGCACGAAAAACGGCTAAGGAACAACTAACCTATATAGCAAAGAGACGGCCTCCAAACATGCCTGCCGGCTACCAGAGCAGCCGGCTGGCCGGCTTCCTAAAAAACTTAGCTTTAGTCCAGCTAAGCTAAAGTACTTCCCCCTCCCCAATCGGCCAGGCACTCCCCTGGCTACAGATTGCAGAGCAACTGTTTGACTGGGGAGGCGGCAACCAAGGGAGGGCGGCAAAGGAAAAAAGCAGAAGGACAAAAAGCAAAAAGTACAAGGAAAGGCCAAATTGCATAAACTATATATACATAAAAGCCGCCAACAGGCCGGCAACAGACTTAAGTTTGAATACACCCAGTGGGTGGAATTGTGCAGACTTAACCAAACATTGTTCAAAAGTAACAAGACAGGAAAAGCAAAAAATGGCGGACTAGGGCACGACATGGAGGCCGAGCTGGTCGGTGAAGGCGGCCTCGCCGACTGAAGGAGTGGCTGCCTAGCGGGTCTCGGCTTGGCTACCACCTGCCGCAGGCGACGCACTCGCGCGCGACGTGGTGCTGGAGGCGCGGTCAGGCTGAGGCTGGCCGGCTGCTCCACCAGCCGGCTTGTCGTCTTCACCTTCCTCCTCCTCCTCTTCACCCTCGTCGCTGGAGTCGATCTCCTCCGCCGAGTCTTTGCTGTACGCCGGGTCCAGCCCGAACCAATCTTCCGGCTGGGCGACTCCATTGTCGTCCACCTCGGGGGCGAAGACACTGGTGTCGGTGTAGTCGGCGATCGCCGAAGCCCGCCGAATGATGGCTGGCCGCGCCGGCTCCAGCTCCGTGTCGGCTTGCTGCCGCCAGGTAGCCAGCTGCTCCAGGTTCAGGCCGGGATACCAGGCCTTGACGAACTCCAGCGCCCGCCTGGCGCCGGAGCGAGCCGCCGAGGCCTTCCAAGCCTCGAAGCGGCCGACTGCCACCTCCAGCCAGTCGGCGGTCCGACTGGGGGTGCGAGGGACCGCTTGGCCGGGCCAGAGGGCGGCCAAGACCTGCGCCCCGGCACGCTGAAGCCGGCTGGATGCGAGCCTGGATCGCCAGGAGCTGTTCCTCCAGCGAGCGGCCGGCGGTTGGCGAGATCTCGAAGCCGGCCTGCCTCTTCGCTTGGCGACGGGCCTCGATGGCCTGGTTGGCGGCAGTCGAATAGCTAGGGAAATACTCTGCGCGAGGAAGAAAGGAAGAGAAGAACACCAAAATCAGAAAACAAGCCAAAGTGGCAGATGGCAAGAAAGGACAAAGGGATAGACGGCTTACCGTCAACCAGATCCTCGATCTGGCCATAGCCGGAGACCAGAGTCTGCCTAGCCTCTGCCCAGCCGTCCGCCTCCGTCTCGAACTCGGCCTGGAGAGTGGCCTCGTGGTCCTGCGCCGCCTTCAGTGCCGCCTTGTGGCCTTCCTCCTGGTCGGCTAGCTTCTTGACCAGGCGGTCGCGCTCCTGCACCAAGGCGGCGAGCTCGGCGTCCTTGGCACGAAGAGCAGTCTGGGACTCCCCCAGCTGTGCCCTCAGACTGGCGTTGGCCGCTGCAGAGACGGCAGAAGAAGAAGAACAATAAGAAATCGTCAAGGAAGATCCGAGCCGACTACTGAGCAGTCGGCCCGAATCTCGGGGACTACACCCAGTGGGTGCGCTGACGCGCCCCCACATGAGATAAAGATCAAGCCACGTACCTCGGCTCTCAGTAAGGTCGGCAGTCTTCTGAGTCAGCTCCCGAGCCTGGGAGTTGAAGGCGGCTACTCAAAGGTTGTGGTAGTCCTGCAAGATGGACAGAAGACCAAAGTAAGAACAAAAACAGCAAAGACAAAACCTCCAAGAAGTTCCAAGCCGCCTGCTCAGCAGCCGACTCGGAACTCGGGGACTACACCCAGTGGGTGCGCTGACGTGCCCCCACGAGAGAAATCAAGATCAAGTAGAGAAATCAAGATCAAGAAAGAACAAGATGGGAATACTAACCCGGATGGCCCCCCGCGTTGCGAGGAACTCGTCGGTGAACTGCCTCAGCGCCGCAGCTTGGCCTTGGAGCCGGGTCCGGACGTCTTGTGCGGCCACGTTCACCACGGCCGTCCCTCCGCCTGGTGTCCACCCCGAGGTAGCGCTGGCCGCCTCCGCATCTCGGGCCGACGAGCTGGAGCCTACGGCCGGCTGTGGCTCCGATGCGGCCTTCTGCGGCTCCGATGCGGCCTTCCCCGCACGCCGGCTTGGCGGAATCCGGACCGCCACCTCAGCCCTCGCGGCCGGCTCGCCCTCCGCCGACTATGCAGGCGACGGCTCAGGCCGGCCGCCTTGGGCCGCCCTAGTTGGAGGAGTCGGCTCCGGTGCCCTCCCCAAGATGATGACGTCGTCGCCGCTTCCCCCAAACCCTGGCTGGTCGCCGCTGGCTCCCCCTGGCGAGGGCTCCGTGTCCCTAGGTGCCATGGTGCGCAGGGGGTGACCATCAAAACCTCCCTCGCCGCCGCCGCGGCCTCAGCCTCTGCCTGGGCCCTGGCTGCGGCCTCGGCGAGTGCCTTCACCGCCTCCTCCTCCCGAGCCGCCTGGGCAGCGGCCGCCTTCCGCGCCTCCGCCTCCTGTGCCTCCTGCTCCTCCCGCGCCTCCCGCGCGTTCCTTTCCGTCGCCTCCTCGAGGTCGGCGCGGGGGTCCACGCGGCGGGTGGTGCTCCCAGAGCCCCTTGGCGACTCGACGACGGAGCCGGCAGCCGCCCGCTCAAGTGACAACGGAGCTCTAATCGTCGAAGAAAAAGACGAGAGTTCAAGAACCACCAAAGAGAAGAAAGAAAGAGAGTACACAGAGAAAGAGAACTTACGCCGACACGGTCTGCGGCTGCTTCACCACTTTGTGGAAGCGAGCCGCCTTCGCGGCCGCCTATTCCCGCCTGGTGGCTGCCGCCCCGCCCCTGGGCTTCTTCGTTCGGCTGCCGAACAAGCCCTGGGCGGCCCGGCGCTTCTGGCCTCCACCCCGAGCAGGCTGCGCGCCAGAGGAGCCCGCGCCGCGGCCGGATGCCGGCTGGCGGCGCGGGACGGCTTCGGCTTCATCCTCGTCTGGCCAGTCGTTGAAGGTAGCAGTGAACCCGGAGCCGCCTGCTTCGCCGCCGGCTTGGCCACCGCCCGGCTCGACGGCGTCGTCCATATGGACCGCCCCCAGGTCGGGGTCCTCCAGGTCGTGTTCGGTCCGGTCGGGGGCGAAGCGACGCTCCGCGTCTGACCCGCTGGCCGGCCGAAGCAGAGGGCTCTGTCGAAGAACAAGCCGACTAAGTCAAAGTCGGCCAAGAGATACTCGGCAACAAGGCTGAGAGGGAGAGAGAACAAGAGACAAGGGGAGCGTACCGTAGGCGGAGGATTGGCACGGCTATATGGCTCCTTGCCAAATTGCCACTCTTCAGAGAGTTGGCAGTTTGCGAGGTAGTTCACCATGTAGGCGACCTGGTGGCGCGGCATCTCCTTGGTGCACATCCGGCTCGGATCGAGCTGGCCGCTCATCTGACAGATCAGATGAGGTCGGCTTTGGAGCGAAAGAACCCGGCGCGTGACGAACGCGGCCAGTAGGTCGGGCCCCGTCAGGCCCTCCGACTGGACCATCACCCGCAGTCGGGCGATGGCGGCGTTTCCTGCCTGCGACAGCGTCACAGCCCGGAAGGACCACTGGGGCAGCCTGCCCGCCGGTGGGCCAGCTACGTAAGCTGGCAGGTTGATGTAGTCGCCCCGCGGAGCGATGTTCCGCACGTAGAAGTATGACTTCTGCCACTTCTTCACCGATTGGATTAGCGTGATGACGGGGAAGGGGTTGTCGGCGCCCGATCTCCGCGACGCGATGAAGGCGCTAGTATGAGCCGGCACGCCCTTGCTGCGCGTGCCCAGCTTCGACTGGAAGAGCTCCCCCCAGAGCTCAAGGGTGGGGAGGACGCCGAGATAGCCCTCGCACAGGGTGACGAAGGCAGACAGCAGCACCACCGCGTTGGGGGTGAGATGATGCGGCTGGAGCTGATAGAATTCGAGCCAGGAGCGGAAGAAGGCGCTCACAGGCAGGCCGAAGCCGCGCAGGAAGTGTGAACGGAAGACCACCCGCTCGCCCTCCCGCGGCTCCGGCCTGATTTAATTCGCCGGCGCGAGGCGGACCGCCACCTTGTCCGCGGCGGGCAGCCGCCGTGTGTCGCGGAGGAAGTCGACGTGGTCGTCATGGACGATGGAGCCGTCCCAATCCCCGCCAAGCTGCTCTACGTGGGGAGGCATGGCGAGAGCTAGCACGGCGGCGGAGGAGCGTGCGGTGGAAGAGCGCGGCGGCGAGGCGCTGTTGCGAGAACGAGCGAGGGAAGAAGACGGTGGAAGCAGGAGGAGCGTGCGAGGGCCTGCCGCCCTCCACCTCCCCCTACTTATAGCCTCACGAGGCCGAAGAGGCTGGACGCGGGGGGAGACGTGGGATTAACTGCGCCCACTCCCCCCACGTCTCGCGATTATTGCGCGTAAATGCGAGCCGAAACTGTTGCACGGAACGTGCGGGCGGTTTCGGGATACAAAGGATCCGCGCCCGGGCCGGGGCGCGGACGTGGCGGGCCCCCTCCCTGCGGCGACGTCCCGTCACGCGCGTGGGCTGGCAGGCTTTCCGGCCACGTGGCTCGCCGATGGCCCGTGGCCGGCCCGCGGCCCGGTGCACGTGCCAGCGGGTTCCCGCCCTCCGACTCTAGAAGATTTCGACTCAGGCGGCGCGCCTGACCAAGGCCGGCTCCCAGCTGCCGGCTTGTCACGATAGGAAGCTGATCGAGCTTCTCAAACCACACTCCACCTCGAAGCCCAATCTGCTTCGGGGACTACTGTCGGAGTAAATGGCCACGGGTAGCCTAACCGACTGCCCCTGGTTCTTCTGAAAAAATTATCAGGCCTTCGGGCCTCCAAGCACTCCGAGCATTGGGCCGCCCTCCCTGGCCGGCTACCACTACAGCCGACTCCCGGAAGGCGACCCCGCCTCACCAACTCCTCCCCAGGACGACTACGGGGTGGCCGACTCCAAGAAGCCGGCCAAGAAGGACGCCGACTCCTAGGAGCCGGCCAGGACCGCAACCACTCCAAACCACTCCCACATAACGGCGACGTGACGGGATGTGGCCACAGTACGGCCCACTACCCCCGAAGCCCGAGGCGGGCGTGGCTACAGGAGGACGTACGGGACGGACGTCTCCCGTGCGGCTCGGCACTGTAGCCATGTTGGCCTCGACGTCACCCACGACCGACTCCCGTACGGCCCGCGGGCGGCGGGCCCCTTCGGCCAGAGAGAGGCGTGAAGGCGGCCCGTCCTTTCCCAGTCGGCCAAGAGCGTAGCCGGCCTCCAGAAGCCGGCTACTCCCTTCCTCGAAGCAGGAGCCCCATTAAGGAGACAAGACTAGGTAAGGCTACAGTGATAGCCCCCGAGGCGGCCCACTGTAGCCACGCTTACCTCGACTAAGCCCTCGTCATCACAGGCGAGGCTACAGTAAGCAGCCACCGACAAGACCCTATGCGGTGGGGCCGGCCTGTCGACCGAGTAGCCGGCAGCCGGCGGGACCCACCAGCCAGCGGGACCCAGCAGCCGGCGGAGAAGCCGGCGAGCGTAGACACTGACGGCTGGGGCCAGAGCCCAGCCGGATTACCATTGTACCCCCAGGGGGTAGGCCTATATAAACCCCCCGGAGCACCCATGCAAAGGGTTGGCACCCAAGCATAGTTGGCCTCTGAGCATAGAGTTGCCTTCTTAGCATAACACACACACCATAGATAGAGAGAAGCAAGAGCTAGGCTTGTTCTTCTTCTCCCTTGATCTCAACAGCTCTAGGAGCAATTGTAGCTACCTTTTATCAATTAGTGATCATGCGGAGACCCCGCAGAGCAGAACTAGGGGTGTTATCTCCTCGGAGAGCCCCGAACCTGGGTAAGATTCGCCGGCGTGCATGTCTTCGCCTCATCCCGTTTCCAGGCACCGGCGACGTTTTATTGGCTCCCACAATGATAAGCCATCCCTTGGCATATGTCGCACCAACCACCCGACAAAAGGTACATATGAGGAAAGTACACATATGTGTGGACCTTGATGCTCGAAAAATAATAATAATAAGCTTATGTAAAAGAAGCCCCCAGGCATTATAGGCGTATACATTCAAGTATGTGTACGTCATAGTTGCGCGACTTAGCCGCACAAGAGCTTAAATCTATATATAAAAAATTAAAGAGAGGAAAAAATGGAGACAAAGGGAGAAGAAAACGGACAAAGAGTCCGGCTCTAGGCATAGAATCTTCGGTCTGGTGGCATTCCACGGGTTCGGCTCTAGGCGATTGTCCGATGCATCACGCAGGCGGTATGACCCTCCAGTGAGAACTTCATCTATGATGAAGGGACCCTCCCACATGGGCTTGAGTTTGTCCTTTTTATTTTCTGGCAAGCGTAGAACGAGTTCACCAACATTATAAGTCTTGGCCAGCACCTCTCTGCTTTGATATCTGCGAGCCTGTTGTTGATAGAATGCAGAACGGGCTTTTGCAACGTCGCGCTCCTCCTCCAAGGCATCTAGACTGTCCTGCCGATCCAACTCGGCTTCTCTCTCTTCATACATGCGCACTCGCGGTGAGTCATGAATAATGTTGCAGGGCAAAACGGCCTCTGCGCCGTACACCATGAAGAATGGTGTGTATCCGGTAGTGCGATTGGGCGTGGTCCGCAGCCCCCAGAGTACGGAGTCGAGCTCCTCAACCCAGTGCTTGTCTGATTCCTTCAACGACCGCACTAGTCTAGGCTTAATGCCACTCATAATAAGACCATTAGCTCGTTCGACTTGACCGTTTGTTTATGGATGATAGACCGAGGCGTAATCGAGCTTAATGCCCAATTTAGCACACCAGGTTTTCACTTCATCGGCTGTGAAATTGGAGCCGTTATCGGTGATGATGCTGTGTGGGACACCATAACGGTGCACGACACCGGATATAAAGTCTATCACCGGTCCAGCTTCAACCATTTTCACTAGTTTGGTCTCTATCCATTTGGTGAATTTATCTACCATGACTAGCAGGTATTTTTTCTTATGGCTTCCTCCTTTAAGGGGTCCGACCATATCAAGCCCCCAGACCGCAAAAGGCCAAGTAATGGGGATTGTTTGTAAAGAAGTAGGCGGCATATGGCTTTGATTGGGGAAGAGCTGACATCCGTCACAACGTCGGACCAGATCCTGTGCATCTGCTCGGGCCGTCGGCCAAAAGAAACCTGTACGGAAATCCTTACTTACAATGGCCCGAGCTGCAGCGTGGGGACCGCCGAGGCCAGCATGGATTTCGGCAGGAGGTGTCGTCCCTCTTCTTCGGAGATACACCTTTGAAGGACTCCGGTAGCACTTTTCTTGTAGAGCTCTCCGTCATGGACCTTGTAGGCTTTCGAGCGCCGAACAATGCAGTGAGCCTCATTCTGGTCCTCAAGGAACTCTCGCCTATTAAGGTAGGACAAGAAGGGTTCGGTCCATGGGGAAATTACTGTCATTATTAGATGGGCCGATGATGTTATTTCAGTGGCTGAGCCCCCGATGATATCGGTATTGTGTTCGGAATCTGTGGGTATAATCGGATCCGGACTAGTGTTGCCGCTCTCATCCTGCCACACCACGGATGGCTTGAAAAGCCTTTCCAAAAAGATGTTAGGCGGGACGGGGTCACGCTTGGTGCCCATGCTAGCAAGGACATCCGCCGCTTGATTGCTTTCCCGAGCCACATGATGAAACTCGAGTCCCTCGAACCGAGTTGATATTTTGAGTACGGCGTTACGATAGGCTGCCATCTTCGGATCTTTGGCATTGAAGTCTCCATTTATTTGGGATATTGCGAGATTCGAATCCCTGCGCACCTCCAGGCGTTGTATGCCCATGGAGGCAGCCATACGAAGACCGTGCAATAAGGCCTCGTATTCGGCTGCATTGTTGGAGTCTGTGTATAATATTTGGAGTACGTACTGGACTGTGTCACCAGTGGGGGACGTTAAGACAACGCCCACTTCTAAGCCAACCAGCATTTTAGAGCCATCGAAGTGCATGACCCAGTTGGAATATGTGCCGTACTCTTTAGGGAGTTCGGCCTCTGTCCATTCGGCGACGAAGTCGGCCAATACTTGGGATTTAATGGCTCGGCGCGGTTTGTATGTTATGTCGAATGGAAGGAGCTCAATGGCCCACTTAGCAATCCGGCCCATAGCGTCGCAGTTGTTTATTATGTCATTGAGTGGTACTTCGGAAGCCATCGTAATAGAGCACTCTTGGAAGTAGTGTCATAGCTTCCGGGATGCCATGAAGACCGCATACGCTATCTTTTCGTAATGGGGGTACTGGGATTTGCACGGTGTGAGGACAGTGGATAGTAGTATACTGGCTTCTGGAGTGGGAATTTGTGTCCGTCCGCCTCTCGCTCAACGACGAGCACCGTGCTCACCACCTGGTGTGTTGCAGAGATGTATAATAACATTGGTTCGCCGACGTTTGGTGCGGCCAGGATTGGGTTGCTCGCTAAAAGAGCCTTTATTTCTTCCAGTCTAGCCGTTGCCGCATCCGTCCACTCGAAATGGGCAGTGCATCGGAGAAGGCGATAAAGTGGCAATGCTTTTTCTCCTAATCTGGAGATAAAGCGGCTTAAAGCTGCCACGCATCCGGCAAGTTTTTGGACCTGTTTAAGATTTGTTGGTATAGCCAATTGTGATAAAGCCTGGATTTTGGCTTGATTTGCCTCAATTCCTCTATTGGAAACGATGACGACCAACAGTTTTCCAGCGGGAACGCCGAAAATACACTTTTCCGGATTGAGCTTGATGTCATATGTGCGGAGGTTGTCGAATGTGAGACGTAGGTCGTCTATTAATGACTCGACGTGCCTAGTCTTGATGACTACGTCATCCACATATGCTTCAACTGTCTTGCCGATTTGTTTCTCCAGGCATGTTTGAATCATGCGTTGGTAGGTGGCGCCAGCGTTTTTAAGCCCGAAGGGCATAGTGTTGAAGCAGAAAGGGCCGTATAGGGCAATGAATGCTGTTGCGGCTTGATCGGACTCCTTCATTTTGATTTGATGGTATCCGGAGTATGCGTCGAGGAAACACAGTGAGTCGTGTCCCGCGATAGCATCAATGATCTATCGATGTGGGGGAGGGGGAAGGGATCCTTAGGGCAGGCCTTGTTGAGGTCTTTGAAATCGACGCACAGGCGCCAGGATTTATCCTTCTTTGGCACCATCACCATGTTTGCTATAGCCAGTCCAGGTGTTTCATTTCTCTAATGAATCCGGCCTCAATTAACTTGGCTAGCTCCTCCCCCATAGCTTGCTGTTTGGGTTCGGAAAAGCGCCGCAATGTTTGCTTGACCAGCTTATATCCCTTCAATATATTGAGGCTGTGTTCGGCCAACCTGCGTGGGATCCCTGGCATATCAGAAGGGGGCCAAGCGAATATGTCCCAGTTTTTGCGTAGGAACGCTCGTAGTGCGGCGTCAACCGTTGGGTCTAGCTACGCCCTGATGGAAGCTGTCTCCTTGGGGTCCGTCGAGTGGACTTGAAATTTGACTATTTCGTCTGCTAGTTTGAAGGAGGTGGATTTGGGCCGCTTATCAAGAATTACGTCGTCCCTATCCACCGTGGAGCGTAGTGCGGTTAACTCTTCGGCCGCGAGGGCCTCGGACAGTGCCTCTAGGGCCAGGGATGCCGTTTTGTTTTCGTCGTGGAGGGCTATGTCCGGATCGCTGACGAGAGTGATAATACCGTTGGGCCCGGGCATCTTGAGCTTCATGTACCTGTAATGAGGTATAGCGTGGACGTGTGTGAATGCATCTCGCCCCAACAGGGCGTGATATCCACTGTTGAAAGGGGCCACTTGGAAGGTTATCTCTTTGGACCGGTAATTCTCCGGCGTGCCGAATACCACGTCGAGTGTAATTTTCACCGCGCATCGTGCTTCCCGGCTAGGAATAATCCCTCGGAAGGTCGTGTTACTTTGCTTGATGCGGTTCCTGTCTATTTCCATTTTGTTGAGTGTATCCTCGTAGATGAGGTTTAGTCTGCTGCCTCCGTCCATGAGCACTTTAGTGAGCCGAAAGCCGTCCACAATTGGATTGAGGACTAGGGCGGCTGGTGCCCGTACTGACCGGGATTTTGGTTTGTCACTGGCATTGAAAGTCATGGACGTGTCGTTCCAGGGGTTTTTTGCTGCGACTTGGCAGACTTCGGCAAGGTCGCGGAGTGCCCTCTTGCGCCGATTGTTTGAAGCGAAAGTCTCGAAGACCGTCAATACTTTGAGGTCGTCATCGTCCGGGGGACGTTGCTCTGAGGTGTTTTTGGTGAGGATACCCTCGCCGCTTTTGGCCACTTGCCGGAGTATCCAACATGCTCTAAGGCTGTGGGTTGGTTCAGTGTCCGGTGTCGTGTGTATTTTGCATGGCTTATCGAGCCATCCCTCCAGAACGGTTCCATGTCCCGTAATGGGCTTAGTTTTCTTCAATATGGGGCCGGGTGCCGCGCGAGGGTGCACCCTTTTCGCCCGCCCGAGGGGTTGAGTGAAGACTGGTGGTTCCCAGCGAGCTGTCTGAGTTTTCCAGGCGCTCTCCATTGCGCAGTACTTGTGTACTATGGTCGCCAAGTCAGCGAAGTGTGAAATGCAACGGCGGTTGATGGCGTTGAGGATTCCTTCGTCCGTGCAATTGTTGCAGAATATTGAAATCATGTCCTCGTCGCGGCAATCTTTAATCTTGTTTTTGACAAGGAGGAATCTGGCCCAAAAGTGATGGACTGTTTCCTGAGACTGCTGTCGAACGTGCATGAGGTCGCATATATCCGGAGAAGCGGAATTACTTGGCGAATATTGCTCGTGGTGGGTGGGTGGCTTTAAATCCGATCCCTGACCCAATTTGGAGTCCGGTGTGTGAAAAGCTTCCGAGCTTATTAGTTCGGGCTCCGGGATGTTGAATGATTTTTCAGGCTCGACGCCCGATTTTATGTTCGGAGGACTAGGAGTGCCGTCCCGCAGACAGGTATCCGGCTCCCGAACATAGCTCGTCCTCAATACCGGGGAACAGTTGTTATTTTGCTCCTCTACGACCTCTATCTGACGGGTGATCGGCAGATATTTGATTTCTCTCTGGTCGGGTTTAAGCCCAACCTGATCATAGCCTGTAGCGACCCCCAAGGCGGCGATGCGATCCAGGAGTTCGTTGTCGGTTCAATATCCGGCATATCTCGTAGTAGGGGTCCTAAGCTAGGCGTCTGGGAGCGATGGTAACATGGACACGGGGTTTGACCCAGCTTCGGGCTCTCTTGATGAGATAATACCCTACATGCTGCTTTTGATTGTATTCATATGGGTGTAGTACAGATTATATGTATCTACCACGAGATTGTAGTAATGAATATGAGATTGTCTATTGACTAGCCTGGCCTCTGTTTATATATGCACCGTAGGCCTAGGGTTTAGAGGAGTCCTTGTCTTGGGCGCCAAGTCTTGTAGAATCCTCCTTGTATGCGGCATGGGCTGTCCGAACTGGCCCAATAGTGAACCACCATGGGGGTCCTCGGCCCGATCCAGCTGGTCGGGAGACGACGTGGTGAGTACCCCCTAGTCCAGGACACCGTCAGTAGCCCCCTGAACCGGTCTTCAAGTTGGGGACGCTCCTCGATTCTTCCGAACTATTCTTCATCTTAGGTCGTCGGTCTTGAAAACTAGTTCAAGAAATCTTCTCATCTTCGATCTTGAGGATCGCCGAAATGCATCCGAAGAGTTTACACGTCAGGTATCCGAGGAGTCCCTTTAAGTTTCCGGCCTTTATCAATCCCCTGTTATTTTTACGCCACACCACGGGTTTGAAGTTGTTCCCGGGAGGCAGTGTCGTCTTGCATCCGAGCTCCAACGCCGGACTGCATTCGAGGTATCTTTTGCAGCCGAGCACCAACGCCGGACCGCTTCCGAGCTCCAACGCCGGAATGTATCCGAGCTCCAACGCCGGACTGTATCCGAAGAGTATTGTTATAGTCGAGCTCCAACGCCGAACTGCATCCGAGCTCCAAAGCCGGACTGTATCCGAGCTCCAACGCCGGACTATGTCCGAGCTCCAATGCCGGACTATGTCCGAGGTGTCATAGATCACCTTGGTTCAAAAAAGTGTTAGCCGAGCTTAATGCCGGAAATGCCCTCTAAGGAGCCAGCCACTTGCATCCGAGCTATATGTCGAACTGCTTCCAAGGTGGCTCAGCACCTCGGTCATGGGCTGATTGTTGCCAATTTTATTTCCGACGCGTATAAAGTTATTTGCTGACGAGATGTATTGCCAGTAGCCCTCAAGGTGTCTATCGGCCTAAAATCCGAGATGCACCTGAAGGAAAACATAAAACTGCTGATCCTGGTAGCCCCTGAGACCCAGGTCGTGAAATCGGCCTGAGGATCAACTCCTAGCTCGGCAGCATACATAGGAATAGAAACACAGTGTAATATATTAGAGGTAATAGTGATCGGCGGACGGGCCCCTGAGAGAGGGTCGTGAGAAGTCGCCATGATATATCAGCTTGATGCCGGATAAGTCCCATATGGTACTTATTGTCGTTCGAAGACGCGCTTGTCCATAGTTCGGTTATGCCGAACACTGAGCACTTTGAATTTTCTGCATTGAATAGGAAATACAGTAGCCCCCGAGACACTGGTCGGGTGGCAACACCAGATTAGGGGATCGATGTGCTCCTTTAATATTGGTAAATAATGAGCGCAAAGCCCAGTAGCCCCCGAGCCTTAATGTGGGCACGGGTGGCCGAATTAAGGATCGATATCCGTTTGACAGAAAATTTTGTTGTGTTTAACACAAACTTATCGGAAAGAGAATAACGATCTCTTAAAAGAGTTTAGAGCTGGTCGAAATCCGAGCTTGCCAAGGTAGGCCCCAAGGGGTTTAAAAGATGGATTGTAGTAAATGGATTTTACTCGCAATTTTTATGTGTAATGATTCTATGTATCCAAGTACTTTTCATCATTAATTCTCAAATCCGCATTGTACAAAACTTTGTTGACCGACCATCGGCTTCAACCTCCTCGGCCAGTAGCTGGGGAGTGTTTGTCGTACTTTATAAAGCCGTTATAAGGGGAAAGTTTTACGGCAAACAAGGCAATCCGGTCATACAGTTTTATAAACAAAGGTACACGGAGAGATATGTTATATTACGTTTTAATGTAAGAAACATCTTCCAAAGAAAATAGTCCCGCTATCGGTTCCTTTCTTTGGGTCGTCATGCTTATCACGATCATGAAAACTCACCTCCGATCAATGCGGGAGGAAAATATTGAGGATTTAGTTCGGCGAAAGTTCCCGAACTCTACGGTATTAATGAACCAATTTTTTTACTTCCGTCGTTGCCAACCAATGTGATCCTTTAAGATTGCTAGCTTTCGGCTTCACCCAGTCCGAGGTACTAACTCGGATGACCCGGTAGTAACAATCACAGATGTGCTCCCTTTACCGCCTAGCCGAACAATTGGGAACGTAGGGGTAAGCACAGGAGGCAGGCAACCCAGCTTGGCCAAAATCTTAAGTCAAATTGATGCATATGTATGGCTTTATAACGATGATTACAGAAGGCAACCTTTGTATATTAAATACAAATGCCGATGATATGTTTATTTTGACTCTGTTGCGACCGTTTGTTAGTTGAAAGTGGCCCATCATCGGCTTCCGCCCCATTGTAGATGCTACGTAGGGTGTTTTCGCAATAACAAAACAACCCTTAGCCGACGTCTCGGTGCCCGAAGGCGGTTGTGTTAGCGGAAACGAGGCAATTAGATATGCGGGCTTTATAACTTTCACTTAGTCATAGGAGCTTTAAACTGGGGAAGCTAGCTACGAGCCCCCGGTTAGTGTTCGGCGACAGCCGAGGTCAAGCCGTAAACACTTCGGCCAATGTTATGAATGGCTCGTCATTTAACATAGTCATTGGATCGCTAACCAGTTTACGCTTATTGTGACAGTCAGTTTTGGGCTTTCTCCACTAAGGTGCTTAACCATGCGAGCTGGAAGCACAATCGCAGTGGTTCTCCCTTTGCACACCTAGCCGAACAAAGCGGAACATAGGAGGCAAGCACAGGAGCCGGGCAACCCAACTATTGACCGAAGACACAATTCGAAACCGATGCATATATAGCAATATCCGAGAATGTTTTCGCCGAATCTCTAAAGGTGTCCGGCGTTGCACTGCGAGACTTATGCGGGAAACACACAAATAGTTTAAAAGTGCCATAGGCTTGGAAAACCCAACAATTTAGTAAAAACTTGATGTCCGAACTAGATCAAGTGTTCGGTGCCAATCCCAAAATTGTTCAAAAAAGGGGTGCTTCTGTCGTGCATTAATATGACACATCCGATCTCAAGACCTCAAGCGGGCCAGCCCACGGCTATAACCTCCTATCCCGAAGGCGGAGTACTGCTCGTTAGGCCAGTTTAGCGAACTAAACTCGAACAGCTTTGAGAGAGAGATTAGGATCCCCGGCTATTGACCACAAACTCGCGTCGAAAAAAGGAGTGATAGAAAATGATTTTGCAATGACCAAGAAGAAAACATTTATTATAAAACGGCTCATACTAATTTAAGAGCCCCCGAGTGACTTGGGCAAAGAATTTTATGTATAATGATTTTATGTACAGAAGTACTTATATCATATCTGTGTTCACCCAAACTTTAAACGCGTCTTAACCGACCGTCGGCTTCTCCCTCTTCGGTCAAGGACCGAAAAGTGTTATGTACTCCACATGTCAAGAATATCGACGGTGTTTCCGATAACCAGGCAATCAGGCCATAAGGCTGTAACAGACAAAGCGCGCTCAGGGAACTTATGCTATATTACTGACGAAGTGTAAGAAGCATCTTCGAAGAAAATAGTACCTCCACCGATACCTTTCTTCGGTTGCTCATTGTTACTATGAGACTTGTGCAATAGATTTTTTGTACCCATGAGTTCTGTTGTGTGCCGACCATAATTGAAAACAATAAGAGCGCTAGCTTTCGGCTTCACCCAGTCTGAGGTCCGAGCTCGGATGACCCGATCGTGACAATCGCAGAGGTGCTCCCTTTACTCCCTAGCCGAACAGTCGGGAACGTAGGGGTAAACACAGAAGCAAGGCAACCCAGCTTGCGGAACACTTAAGTCAACATGGTGCATATTGTGGCGTAATACACGAACAAGGAACGAAGCCATACAAGTATAATCATATGCAAGAGGAAAGGCTTCATAAAGGAAGCCCCCAAGCAAACGGGGTATTTGAATTTGTGTGTCACAAACAAAGTTTTGACAAGGAAGTTTTCACAAACAACTTTTTGCCAAAAAAAAGTATAATGCTTGGTCGAACCGAACAAAATATAAAATTGAAAATTCTGAGCATAAAAGCGACTTAGCTGGTTAATGTGCTCGGTGTCGATGCACGGCCCGAGCATACGGTGGGACAAGGTCCCAGCCCCCAAGCCGGTCCCGAGGTGGCGGAGCAAAGAGCTCGGCACTACGAAGTGGCGACATAGCACGGCCAATGCAGGCCCGCAGTGTGATGCCGAAGTCCCCGACGTGGGTTAATGAAGTGATGACGAAGCCCTCGGTCCAACCGAGGTGACGTGGTACGTCGGTACGCAGAGGTGACAACGCTGCCCAATCTGCATCCTTTATCTGTGTGCCGAACACTCGATGAGGTAGATCTCTCTCAACGATGCCGAAGTCCCCGAGGCAACCGAACACGTCGGTATGGCAACACGACCAACAAGGTGAGCACGCGAGCTGATTTACGCCGATTGGGACGACGGCGTCGGCTTGTCGAAGAGACCACGTGACGTAGTTGAAGTCCATTACCGAACCACCATGTGACCGTCGTTAATGCGGCCACCATTTGAGAGACCTGCGTACAGATGATGGAACAAACCAGAGAAATAATTCCTTGGGAAAAACAAACCCAAACAAGCAAAAATTACTAGGATCAATAGCACCTGGTTTATTTGTTGTAGCAATCCGAAGAAAGGTGGCTCCCAAAATTGGGACTCGATCCGCACACCCATTGCTTGATGGGCGATAAAGTGACGGCATGGCGATGCTGGCAAAGGCTGGCTTGCCGAGGCAAAGCCCTCGGTCCAGCTAACACGACAAAGCTGGTTGGCTGGTGACGCCGAAGTCACCGGAGTATGTTGATGAAGAAATAGCCAAGTCCCCGGTCCAGCCGAGGTGACGGAGCAGGTCGGTGAGGAGACGTTGCAGCTGCCATGTCAGCCGAGGTGTTGAAGCAGGTCAGCGTGATGGACATCGGCTTGAAGAAGCAACAGTGCGGCCATGCTGACATAGGTCGTGACTTGTGACGCGGTCAATGCCGGCTTGATGAAGTGACCATGCGGCGATGCCGGTGTGCCCGCTCCGTGTAATCCGTGGGGCAGCGATGTTGGTGATGATTTATCCTTCGCGATGTCGAACTCTTGTTCGGCTTCCCGAGATGATGATCGAAGAAGTTGAGCTCGGCTCAACAAAGTGGCGACGTGTGTAGCGCAGGTCGGCAGCCGTGGAGCAATATTGGTGGACTGGTTTGACACCAGCGTGATGGTGAAGATTACCTCGGAGGAGGCTGAAAATTTTATGGCTACATGTTTAAAAACAACGCACAATACCCTAGAAAAAAATTCCTTCAAAAGGGTTGTCCAATATTCCGTTCATGAAGAAACATGAACTCGGGCCGGATTCGTATTCGCGCAGAAAACAGATCCAAAAATTGGTCCACTCATCGGAAGGTTCCCGGAGTTTGAACCGTCGGATCGAGCTGAAATTTGGAGGGGTGGTAGATATGGGAATTCTGCAGCAGATGAACGGTTGGATCTTCCAAAGGACCTCCAAGCTGGGCTCTGGAGACCACGCCCTAAACTCGTCCAGATTCCCGTCCAGATTTGACAGGGCTCCGGTATATCGTATATTGCCAGAGATTCCTCCATCGGAACTTGACGAAATTTGGCATGGTTATTGTACACTTAATCCGCACAATTCCACCGAAGGAATCGTCAAAGAAATGCTCAAGGAGGTGGTGGTAGCGGATACAAGTTTGCTGTTCGGAAAAAATAGCACGGTCGCCCGAGGGCAGTGTTGACGTTGAGCCCCCGAGCTCCATGCATGGATGATTCTTCCATGATCATGATAGAGATCGGAGTTGATGTTGACGAAGGCCCTCGTCTGAACATGATGATCAGAGGTAGGGCATAGTCCTTGGTTAAGCCAAGGTGGCCAGTCGAGCCAGCGACAAAAGATGCCGACATCGACCATAAAGCTCGGCTCCGATGCGTAGATCGTGCCGGAGACGATCCGAATTCCCATCGCCCGTGGTGACCGCCAGCAGGCTCTCAATGAAAGCACCAATGTCGGTTCAATATCCGGTGTATCTCGTAGTAGGGGTCCTAAGCTAGGCATCTGGGAGCGATGGTAACATGGACACGGGGTTTTACCCAGCTTCGGGCTCTCTTGATGAGATAATACCCTACATGCTCCTTTTGATTGTATTCATATGGGTGTAGTACAGATTATATGTATCTACCACGAGATTGTAGTAATGAATATGAGATTGTCTATTCACTAGCCTGGCCTCTGTTTATATATGCACCGTAGGCCTAGGGTTTAGAGGAGTCCTTGTCTTGGGTGCCAAGTCTTGTAGAATCCTCCTTGTATGCGGCATGGGCTGTCCGAACTGGCCCAATAGTGAACCGCCATGGGGGTCCTCGGCCGATCCAGCTGGTCAGGAGACGACGTGGTGAGTACCCCCTAGTCCAGGACACCGTCATTCGTTTAAAGACGACAACTCCGTTGTATCCATCCGTTTGGAGTATTCGGAGTCAATACGGAGACGATTTTCGATGACCTGAGAAGTCATCGTCGGCTTGACGGCCGAACGGGTAGTCATGGTAAAGCCGCCCAGCCGGAGGGTTTGGCCTGAGGCCAGGGCTCCTAGTGATACTGTCCTTGATGACATGGCGAGCCATCAACCCTATCTTCGACGTCACAGTGGAACTCTCAATGAAAGCACCAATGTCGGTGTCAAAACCGGCGGATCTTGGGTAGGGGGTCCCGAACTATGCGTCTAAGGTCGATGGTAACAGGAGACGGGGGACACGATGTTTTGCCCAGGTTCAGGCCCGCTTGATGGAGGTAATACCCTACTTCCTGCTGGATTGATCTTGATGAATATGAGGATTACAAGAGTTGATCTACCACGAGATCGTAAAGGCTAAACCCTAGATGTCTAGCCTATATGATTATGATTGCCTCTACGGACTAAACCCTCTGGCTTATATAGACACCGGAGGGGCCTAGGGTTGTACAGAGTCGGTTTACAAAGGAAGGAATCTACATATCCAAACGCCAGGCTTGCCATCCACGCAAAGGAGAGTCCCATCCGGACACGGGAGGAAGTCTTCTGTCTTGTATCTTCATAGCCCATTAGTCCGGCCCAAGTTACATAGTCCGAACGCCGGAGGACCACTTAATCCAGGACTCCCTCAACGGGCGAGCCACTCATCTCGGGCGCTATGTTTAAAGGCCGCGAGGGCTTCGGCGTCCGGACAGTCGACAATTTGGTTCTTTTAATTAAGAACCTGGTCCGGAGTTTCCTGGCTGACTCTCCAGGCTGCTGGATGATGTGACTGAGGTCATCGGCGTCTGGAGGCCGGACATATGTACCTTGGAAGTTGTCGCGAAAGTCGTCTTCCAAGTCTTCCCAGTTGCCAATGGAGTTCTCTGGGAGGCTATTTAGCCAGTGCCTGGCTGGTCCCTTTAATTTTAGTGGGAGGTATTTGATGGCATGGAGATCATCACGGCTGCTCATGTGGATATGGAGAAGGAAATCCTCAATCCATACTGCGGGGTCGGTTGTTCCATCATATGATTCGATATTCATGGGTTTAAACCCTTCCGGGAATTCGTGCTCCATTACCTCCTCGGTGAAGCATAGGGGGTGTGCGGCGCCTCTATAACGGGCATCGTCGCGACGGAGTTCGGCGGACGTCCCTATGCGGTTTTTGCCCCGAGTGAGGTTGTCTTGGTCACGCCGAGCCTTATAGCCGTCATCTTGTGTTGGGGCACGTCCCCTTGACCCGTTTTGATCTGGCTAGGCCTGCCCTAGTGTCTAGGTCCTGCCGTAGGTCATAGGTGTAATCCCGGGCCACCGTCTCCCTGCTTTTATTGCGGTGTAATGTGGGCTGGTGTTCGGTTTGGGTAGCTATTCTATCTCGGTTACGCGGTGTCCGGTCTGGTTTATCAGCTGCGTTACGCGCCGATGTTATAGGCTTCTGTGCCTCAACGTCAAATTGGGGTACCAACTTGTGCTTCGGGTAGCTTTTGGTTGGTCGCGCAAGGCCGTACTCCTTGGCTGTCGGGACATTAGTCCATCTGTCGTTGAGCATATCCTGTTCAGCTTAAAGCCGTTGCTGCTTCCTTTTCAGGCTCCTCGCGGTTGCGATGAGCTATTGCTTAAAGCGTTCCTGCTCGAGGGATTCCTCTGGCACGATGAAGTCTTCGTCGCCGAGGATTACTTCGTCTTCGGTGGGCGGCATATAATTGCTGTCCTCTGAGTCCTCGTTCCCGACTGGCTCGTCAGGGTTACCCTGCCCCTCCTCCCTATCGTCCTACTCGGATGTTGGTTCGATGGGGGCGTCTGGGTCTTCGGCATTCTCCGGAGTGTTATCGTCTCCATTGCCGGTACTGCTTTCTTTGACGCGGCGTGATTTTGAAAGATGCCGCTGATGTCGGTGCTTTGGTGGTTTATCAGTGCTATTGTCCTTGATTAGATCCCTACCGTCTTCACCGCCATCCTCCTTTGGCGTATCCACCATGTATATGCCGTATGTGGAGGTGGCCGCCCAACGTCCGATACCCCCCGGGTTTTGGCTTTGTTCATCTCCGGCATTGATGTCCGTACCATAGATGTCTTCGGAGTTACGGTCAAGCATGTCGGTTAGGTCCTCGACAGTGGCTATGAAGTGGGTGGTGGGTGGGACATAAAATTCTCCGCTCTCAGCCCCTAGTCTGGGCTGGACGTAGTTCGGACGTTTCTCCTCTGTAATGTCGAGGGATCACATTAAGTCCAGAGCCTCGCTTAAAGGCGAGGTTTGGCCAGGGAGAAGAAAGTCCGTGGAGTTCGGCGGGAAGAAAACTCCTTGACCGAGCTCACACGATGCCGACTCTGAGGGTTCGGAGCCAGTTTCCGGAGAAGAGTTCGGCTTCATGATGATTGCCGGTAACACTACTTCCTGCGGCTCTCCCGTACTAGGCTCAATAGCCGCCGAGAGTTCAGCGGGATCGAGAATCCCGTCTTCGGACTTGGGGATGTGCTCCGGATCTAATGCCGGAGCGGATGGTGGGGTCGCGAACCCTTGGAAGATCAAGTCTCCTCGGATATCAACGACATAATCAAGATTTCCAAAATTGATCTGGTGGCCTGGGGCGCTATTGATCTGCTCTAGATGGCCAAGCGAGTTGGCCCGCAGTGCGAAGCCGCCGAAGACAAAGATCTGGCCGGGGAGAGAGACCTCCCTCGGGGCAACTTTGTTGTAGATGACTGATGGAGCCATCAAACCTTCTGACGACGACACAATGGAACTCTCAACGAAAGCACCAATGTCGGTGTCAAAACCGGCAGATCTTGGGTAGGGGGTCCCGAACTGTGGGTCTGAGGATCGAAGGTAACAGGAGACTGGGACACGATGTTTTACCCAGGTTCGGGCCCTCTTGATGGAGGTAATACCCTACTTCATGCTTGATCATCTTGGATGAATAAGGGGTTTACAAGAGTTGATCATATCGTAATGGCTAAACCCTAGATGTCTAGCCTGTACGATTATGATTGCCTCTATAGACTAAACCCTCCGGTTTATATAGACACCGAAGGGACCTAGGGTTGTACAGAGTCGGTTTACAAAGGAAGGAATCTTCATATCCGAACGCCAAGCTTGTCTTCCACGCAAAGGAGAGTCCCATCCGGACACGGGAGGAAGTCTTCTGTCTTGTATCTTCATGGCCCATTAGTCCGCCCATGTCACATAACCCGGACGCCCGAGGACCCCTTAATCCAGGACTCCCTCAGGCACCATTGGGAAGAAGTTTGGCGTATCTCCGCCAAGTGTTCTTCGGGATAAGTGCTGAGAACTGGGCTGTTAAGCAGTATTGTCAAATGGGCTTTCTCTGCCAATTCTTCGGGTGCAGCCATTTGCGTGCCAGCAAGGACCGGCTTACCTTTCAGCCTTCCCTCGTGGCAAGAGAGGGGCAAACCTATAGGTCTTTGTTCGGTGCAAAACTCAACCACCTCCTCCACGGTATAACCTTGTAGGATGCTTGCCTCTACATGGTTTCGGTTCTGACAAAAGCGCTTCAGTATTCCCATGAACCGCTCGAAGGGATACATGTTGCAAAGAAACACAGGACCACAATACTTTATCTCGTCTACAAGGTGCACAGTGAGATGGACCATGACATCAAAGAATGACGGTGGGAAAAACATCTCTAGGTTGGACAATATTCTTGCAATATCATCTTTCATATGATCGTACTCTTCAGGATCTACAACTTTCTGCCATAGTTGGTTGAAGAAATCACAGAGGTCAATGAGTGCGTTTCTTATATCTTTGTCCATGATAACCCACAAGTATAGGGGATCACAACAGTTTTCGAGGGTAGAGTATTCAACCCAAATTTATTGATTCGACACAAGGGGAGCCAAAGAATATTCTCAAGTATTAGCAGTTGAGTTGTCAATTCAACCACACCTGGATAACTTAATATCTACAATAAAGTATTTAGTAGCAAAGTAGTATGGAAGTAATGGTAATGGTAACAAAAGTAATATTTTTGGGTTTTATAGTGATTGTAACAGTAGCAACGGAAAAGTAAATAAGCGAAGAACAATATGTGAAAAGCTCGTAGGCATTGGATCGATGATGGAGAATTATGCCGGATGCGGTTCATCATGTAACAATCATAACATAGGGTGACACAGAACTAGCTCCAAATCATCAATGTAATGTAGGCATGTATTCCGAATATAGTCATACGTGCTTATGGAAAAGAACTTGCATGACATCTTTTGTCCTACCCTCCCGTGGCAGCGGGGTCCTAACGGAAACTAAGGGATATTAAGGCCTCCTTTTAATAGAGTACCAGACCAAAGCATTAACACATAGTGAATACATGAACTCCTCAAACTACGGTCATCACCGAGAGTGGTCCCGATTATTGTCACTTCGGAGTTGCCGGATCATAACACATAGTAGGTGACTATAGACTTGCAAGATAGGATCAAGAACTCACATATATTCATGAAAATATAATAGGTTCGGATCTGAAATCATGGCACTCGGGCCCTAGTGACAAGCATTAAGCATAGCAAAGTCATAGCAACATCAATCTCAGAACATAGTGGATACTAGGGATCAAACCCTAACAAATCTAACTCGATTACATGATAAATCTCATCCAACCCATCACCGTCCAGCAAGCCTACGATGGAATTACTCACGCACGGCGGTGAGCATCATGAAATTGGTGATGGAGGATGGTCAATGATGATGACGACGACGGATTCCCCTCTCCGGAGCCCCGAACGGACTCCATATCAGCCCTCCCGAGAGAGTTTAGGGCTTGGCTGCGGCTCCGTATCATAAAACGCGATGAATCTTTCTCCCTGATTTTTTTCTCCCCGAACACGAATATATGGAGTTGGAGTTGAGGTCGATGGAGCTACAGGAGGCCCACGAGGCAGGGGGCGCGCCCAGGGGGGCAGGCGCGCCCCCACCCTCGTGGACAGGTGGTGGGCCCCCCTGGCCTTGATTCTTTTGCCAGTATTTTTAATATTTTCCAAAAATAAGTTCCGTGGAGTTTCAGGTCATTCTGAGAACTTTTGTTTCTGCACATAAATAACACCATGCAATTCTACTGAAAACAGCGTCAGTCCGAGTTAGTTCCATTCAAATCACGCAAGGTAGAGTCCAAAACAAGGGCAAAAGTGTTTGGAAAAGTAGATACGACGGAGACGTATCAACTCCCCCAAGCTTAAACCTTTGCTTGTCCTCAAGCAATTCAGTTGATAAACTAAAAGTGATAAAGAAAAACTTTTACAAACTCTGTTTGCTCTTGTTGTTGTAAATATGTAAAGCCAACATTCAAGTTTTCAGCAAAGATTATGACTAACCATATTCACAATAGCACTTAGGTCTCATGTTTACTCATATCAATGGCATAATCAACTAGCGAGCAATAAAAATTAATCTCGGATGACAACACTTTCTCAAAACAATCATGATATGATATAACAAGATGGTATCTCGTTAGCCCTTTCTGAGACCGCAAAACATAAATGTAGAGCACCTTTAAAGATCAAGGACTGACTAGACATTGTAATTCATGGTAAAAGAGATCCAGTCATAGTCATACCCAATATAAATTAACAATAATGAATGCAAATGACAGCAATGCTCTCCAGCTGGTGCTTTTTAATAAGAGGGTGATGACTCAACATGAAAGTAAATAGATAGGCCCTTCGCAGAGGGAACCAGGGATTTGTAGAGGCGCCAGAACTCGGTTTTGAAATAGAGATAAATAATATTTTGAGCGGCATACTTTCATTGTCAACATAACAACCAAGAGATGGCGATATCTTCCATGCTACACACATTATAGGCGGTTCCCAAATAGAATGGTAAAGTTTATACTCCCCCTCCACCAACAAGCATCAATCCATGGCTTGCTCGAAACAACGAGTGCCTCCAACTAACAACAGTCCCAGGGGGAGTTTTGTTTGCAATTATTTTGATTTGATTTGCATAAAGCATGGGACTGGGCATCCCGGTGACCAGCCATTTTCTCGTGAGTGAGGAGCGGAGTCCACTCCTCTTGAGAATAACCCGCCTAACATGGAAGATACGGACAACCCTAGTTGATACATGAGCTATTCGAGCATACAAAACAGAATTTCATTTGAAGGTTTAGAGTTTGGCACATACAAATTTACTTGGAACGGCAGGTAAATACCGCATATAGGAAGGTATGGTGGACTCATATGGAATAACTTTGGGGTTTAAGGGATTGGATGCACAAGCAGTATTCCCGCTTAGTACAAGTGAAGGCTAGCGAAAGACTGGGAAGCGACCAACTAGAGAGCGACAACAGTCATGAACATGCATTAAAATTAATGAACATTGAGTGCAAGCATGAGTAGGATATAATCCACCATGAACATAAATATCATGAAGGCTATGTTGATTTGTTTCAACTACATGCGTGAACATGTGCCAAGTCAAGTCGCTCGAATCATTCAAAGGAGGATACCACCCCATCATACCACATCACAACCATTTTAATAGCATGTTGGCACGCAAGGTAAACCATTATAACTCATAGCTAATTAAGCATGGCACAAGCAACTATAATCTCTAATTGTCATTACAAACATGTTTATTCGTAATAGGCTGAATCAGGAACGATGAACTAATCACATTTACAAAATAAAGAGAGGTCGAGTTCATACCAGCTTCTCTCATCTCAATCAGTCCATCATATATCGTCATTATTGCCTTTCACTTGCACGACCGAACGATGTGAATAATAATAATAGTGCACGTGCATTGGACTAAGCTGGAATCTGCGAGCATTCAATAAACAGGAGAAGACAAGGCAATATGGGCTCTTGGTTAAATCAACAATAATGCATATAAGAGCCACTTCAACAATTTCATTATGGTCTTCTCCTATCGACCCCCAAAGAAAAGAAAAGAAATAAAACTATTTACACGGGAAAGCTCCCAACAAGCAGAAGAAGAACATGAAATATTTTTGGGTTTTCTTTTAATTATTACTACAGCAAAAAAGTAAACTAGCTAAAAGCTACAACTATTTTTTTTGGTTTTCTTAAGGTTTATCAAACACACAAGAAGAAAGCAGTAAAAAGGAAAATAAACTAGCATGGATATTACAATGAAAAAGTATGAGCACTGACATCTAGCAATGAGTGTGCGTGAACATGAATGTAATGTCGGTGAGAAATACGCACTCCCCCAAGCTTAGGCTTTTGGCCTAAGTTGGTTTATTGCCACGGCTGGCCTGGCGGATATCCAAAGTTATAACCGGGGTCGTACTGAGATGCAGCGGCTATTGCCTCCTGAGCTGCAGCGTGGCGGCGAGCTGCCTCCGCCCTCCTCTTGTACTCATCTGCCTCCTCTCTGGTAATTACATATCTTCCTTTTGCCTGATAATCAAAGAAGGCAGGAGCAGGGAGAGTAATATGGACATCGCGATGTCTGTCAAAGATTAAGCGATACTGGAGGGACTGCTCGTTCCTCTCAAGAAAACGATGATGAACCATGGCATTATAATCTAAATAAACATTAGGCAGCTCAACATCATACTCACGTATAGGTACCTCAAGAAAATTAGCTAGACGGGTTGCATAAATTCCTCCAAAGAAATCTCCATTAAATCTATTATGATGCAACCTACGTGCAACAATGGCTCCCAAATTATAAGATTTATCTCTAACACAGCACTCCTAAGAATACTGAGGTCAGGGACACACATGTGACATGCTTCATCCTTACCATTTATGCACCTACCTATGAAGAGAGCAAAATAATGTATAGTAGGAAAATGAATGCTCCCAATGGTAGCTTGTGCTATATCTTTAGATTCCCCCACAGTTATACTGGCAAGAAAATCTCTAAATTCAGATTTGCGAGGTTCACTAGCACTACCCCATTGTGGAAGTTTGCAAGCAGTGGTAAAATCCTCTAAGTCCATGGTATAAGAATTTTCATAGATATCAAACAAGACAGTTTGAGAATTGAGTGAAGATGAAAATTCAAACCTTCTCACAAAGGAACTAGTGAGATAGTGGTACTGACGGCATTTTTCTGCCTCGAAGCTCACAAGATCGGCGTTACGCAAATATGCGTTAAATTCATCCTTAATTCCTGCTCGATCCATGAAGTCTTCTGAAGGCCATTCACAAGGCCGCACTGGAGCGTCCCTTGGTGGTTCATCGTCAGCATCACGCATTGCAAGCCCAGGTCCTTGCTTCCTTGAAGAACCACCTTGGTACATTTTCCTAAACATATTTTTTCCTCTGAAAAATTTCTGAAAATTTTAGTAACTTCAAATAAAAGTGAACCAAACTCAACAAAATTGATAGCAACTACTCCTACAAGTGCCTGGAGCCTATATCATGCATTAGAACTACTTGGAACCATATAAATTTGACATGCAAGCTCAAGAACATGGTCACCTAGGCAGCACAAATTTGCAATGAATAAAGCACTAGAGCAAAAACTAATTGGACCAATGGAGGAGTCACATACCAAAGAACAATCCCCCAAAGCAGTTTTGTGAGAGGTGCTTTGAGCAAGGAGATCAAAAATCACAGCAAAATGAGCTAGAACGCGTGCTTGAGCTGGATGGTGATTTTTTTTGGGAGGAAGAAGAAGTGTGTGGGTGCAGGAATAAGTGGAGGGGAGCCACCATGGTCCCACGAGGCAGGGAGCGCGCCCTGTAGGGGTGGGCACGCCCTGGACCCTCGTGGCCAGGTGCTTGCTCCCCCTGCTGTGTTCTTAGTGCCAGATATTCTCAAATATTCCAGAAAAATCATATTAAATTGGCAGGGCATTTGGAGAACTTTTATTTTCGGGGTATTTTTTATTGCACGGATAATTCAGGAAACAGATAGAAAAATACTATTTTTACTTTATTTCAACTTAATAACAGAAAGTAGAGAGAGGGTACAGAAGGTTGTGCTTTCTAATTTCATCCATCTCATGCTCATCAAAAGGAATCCACTAACAAGGTTGATCAAGTCTTGTTAACGAACTCATTCCGAATAACATGGAACCGGAGAAATTTCGAATAACACTATGTTACCTCAATGGGGATATGCACATCCCCAATAATAAGAATATCATATTTCTTCTTGACAGTAGGAAGAGGAAATTTAAAATCTCCAAAAATAATCGATGGAATTTTTCCAATAGAGTTGATACTATGAACTTGAGGTTGTTTCCTCGGAAAGTGTACCGTATGCTCATTACCATTAACATGAAAAGTGACATTGCCTTTGTTGCAATCAATAACAGCCCCTGCAGTATTCAAAAAGGGTCTTCCAAGAATAATAGACATACTATCGTCCTCGGGAATATCAAGAATAACAAAGTCCGTTAAAATAGTAACGTTTGCAACCGCAACAGGCACATCCTCACAAATACCGACAGGTATAGCAGTTGATTTATCAGCCATTTGCAAAGATATTTTAGTAGGTGTCAACTTATTCAAATCAAGTCTATAATATAAAGAGAGAGGCATAACACTAACACCGGCTCCAAGATCACATAAAGCAGTTTGAACATAATTCCTTTTAATGAAGCATGGTATAGTTGGTACTCCTGGATCTCCTAGTTTCTTAGGTATTCCACCCCTAAAAGTATAATTAGCAAGCATGGTGGAAATTTCAGCATCCGATATCTTTCTTTTATTTGTAACAATATCTTTCATATACTTAGCATAAGGATTCATTTTGAGCATATCAGTCAAACGCATACGCAAGAAGAGAGGTCTAATCATTTCGGTAGAGCACTCAAAATCCTCATCATCCTTTTTCTTGGATGGTTTGGGAGGAAAAGGCATGGGTTTCTGAACCCATGGTTCTCTTTCTTTACCGTGCTTCCTAGCAACAAAGTCTCTCTTATCATAACGTTGATTCTTTGATTGTGGGCTATCAAGATCAACAGCAGGTTCAATTTCTACATCATTATCATTACTAGGTTGAGCATCAACATGAACATCATCATTAAAATTATTGCTAGGTTCATGTTCATCACCAGATTGTGTTTCATCATCAGAAATAGAAATATCATTTGGATTCTTAGGTGGTTCAGGAATAGGTTCACTAGAAGTATGCAAAGTCCTATCATTTTTCTTTTTCTTCTTTTTAGAAGGACTAGGTGCATCAACATTATTTCTTTGAGAATCCTGCTCAATTCTCTTAGGATGGCCTTCAGGATACAAAGGTTCCTGAGTCATTTTACCAGTTCTAGTAGCCACTCTAACAACACAATCATTACTCTTACTATTTAATTCATTGAGCTAATCATTCTGAGCTTTAAGTACTTGTTCTACTTGAGTGGTAACCATAGAAGCATGTTTATTAATGAGTTTAAGTTCACCTTTAACTCTAGACATATAATCACTCAAGTGTTCAAGCATATAAGAATTGCGTTTTAATTCTCTACCAAAATAAGCATTGAAATTTTCTTGTTTAACAATAAAATTGTCAAACTCATCTAAGCACTGTCTAGCAGACTTATATTGAGGAATATCACCTTCATCAAATCTATAGAGAGAATTTAACTTTACTACCTGTCTCGGGTTATCAAGACCATGAGTTTCTCGATAGGTAATGGATTAGGATCATATATTTCTTCAACAGGCGGTAAATTAAGACCATGTATTTCTTCAATAGGTGGTAAATTCTTAACATATTCAGCTTTAATACCCTTTTCTTTCATAGATTTCTTTGCCTCTTGCATATCTTCAGGACTGAGAAATAGAACACCCCTCTTTTTTGGAGTTGGCTTAGGAGGTTCAGGAAGTGTCCAATTATTTCATTTGTCAACATATTATTCAATAGAATTTCAGCTTCATCCGGTGTTCTTTCCCTGAAAACAGAACCAGCACAACTATCCAGGTGGTCTCTGGAAGCATCGGTTAGTCCATTATAAAAGATATCAAGTATTTCATTTTTCTTGAGAGGATGATCAGGCAAAGCATTAAGTAATTGGAGAAGCCTCCCCCAAGCTTGTGGGAGACTCTCTTCTTCAATTTGCACAAAATTATATATATCCCTTAAAGCAGCTTGTTTCTTATGAGCAGGGAAATATTTAGCAGAGAAGTAATAAATCATATCATGGGACTACGCACACAACCAGGATCAAGAGAGTTGAACCATATCTTAGCATCACGCTTTAATGAGAACGAAAATATTTTAAGGATATAAAAGTAGCGAGTTCTCTCATCATTAGTGAATAGGGTGGCTATATTATTTAATTTAGTAAGATGTGCCACAACAGTTTCAGATTCATAGCCATAAAAAGGATCAGATTCAACCAAAGTAATTATATCAGGATCAACAGAGAATTCATAATCCTTATCAGTAACGAAGATAGGTGAAATAGCATAAGCAGGATCATATTTCATTCTAGCATTCAGAGTTTTTTGTTTAAGCTTAGCTAATAATTTCTTAAGATCACTTCTATCATTGCAAGCAAGGAAGTCTCTTTTAGTTTCTTCATCCATAACATAGCCCTCAGGCACAACAGGCAATTCATATTTATTAGGGGAGCCTTCATCATCACTATCATCAATATTATTAGTTTCAATAATTTCATTCTCTCTAGCCCTAGCAAGTTGTTCATCAAGAAATTCACCAAGTGGCACAGTATTATCAAGCATAGAAGTAGTTTGATCATAAGTATCATGCATAGCAGAAGTGGCATCATCAATAACATGCGACATATCAGAATTAATAGCAGAAGCAGGTTTAAGTGTCCCAAGCTTACTCAAAACAGAAGGTGAATCAAGTGCAGAGCTAGATGGCAGTTCCTTACCTCCCCTCGTAGTTGAGGGATAAATTTTTGTTTTCTCGTCTTTCAAGTTCTTCATAGTGACCAGCAGATATAAATCCCAAGTGACTCAAAGAATATAGCTATGCTCCCCGGCAACGGCGCCAGAAAATGGTCTTGATAACCCACAAGTATAGGGGATCGCAACAGTTTTTGAGGGTAGAGTATTCAACCCAAATTTATTGATTCGACACAAGGGGAGCCAAAGAATATTCTCAAGTATTAGCAGTTGAGTTGTCAATTCAACCACACTTGGATAACTTAATATCTGCAGCAAAGTATTTAGTAGCAAAGTAGTATGGAAGTAATGGTAACGGTAACAAAAGTAATATTTTTGGCTTTTGTAGTGATTGTAACAGTAGCAACGGAAAAGTAAATAAGCGAAGAATAATATGTGAAAAGCTCGTAGGCATTGGATCGGTGATGGAGAATTATGCCGGATGCGGTTCATCATGTAACAATCATAACATAGGGTGAAACAGAACTAGCTCCAATTCATCAATGTAATGTAGGCATGTATTCCGAATATAGTCATACGTGCTTATGGAAAAGAACTTGCATGACATCTTTTGTCCTACCCTCCCGTGGCAGTGGGGTCCTAACGGAAACTAAGGGATATTAAGGCCTCCTTTTAATAGAGTACCGGACCAAAGCATTAACACATAGTGAATACATGAACTCCTCAAACTACGGTCATCATTGGGAGTGGTCCCGATTATTGTCACTTCGGAGTTGCCGGATCATAACACATAGTAGGTGACTATAGACTTGCAAGATAGGATCAAGAACTCACATATATTCATGAAAACATAATAGGTTCAGATCTGAAATCATGGCACTCGGGCCCTAGTGACAAGCATTAAGCATAACAAAGTCATAGCAACATCAATCTCAGAACATAGTGGATACTAGGGATCAAACCCTAACAAATCTAACTCGATTACATGATAAATCTCATCCAACCCATCACCATCCAGCAAGCCTACGATGGAATTACTCACGCACGGCGGTGAGCATCATGAAATTGGTGATGGAGGATGGTCGATGATGATGACGGCGACGGATTCCCCTCCCAGGAGCCCCGAACAGACTCCAGATCAGCCCTCCCGAGAGAGTTTAGGGCTTGGCGGCGGCTCCATATCGTAAAACGCGATGAATCTTTCTCCCTGATTTTTTCTCCCTGAACACGAATATATGGAGTTGGAGTTGAGGTCGGTGGAGCAACAAGGGGCCCACGAGGCAGGGGGCGCGCCCAGGGGGGCAGGCGCGCCCCCACCCTCGTGGACAGGTGGTGGCCCCTGGCCTTGATTCTTTCGCCAGTATTTTTAATATTTTCCAAAAATAAGTTCCGTGGAGTTTTAGGTCATTCCGAGAACTTTTGTTTCTGCACATAAATAACACCATGGCAATTCTGCTGAAAACAACGTCAGTCCGGGTTAGTTCCATTCAAATCACGCAAGTTAGAGTCCAAAACAAGGGCAAAAGTGTTTGGAAAAGTAGACACGACGGAGACGTATCAGTCCATCAGATTCCTGATTGCCACCGGGAGGATTTGTGTCAACATTACGTGGCAATCATGTGATTTCATGTGTCCCAACTTCATTTTACCCGAGCTCACATCCATGAGACTTCTGATGTTTGCGCAGTAGGAAGAGGGTGTCTTAGCTGACAACAAATAGGTGAAGAACTGTGTTGCTTCTTTTGTACTGAAATTGTAACTCTGGCGAGCTTTGATGAATTTGTCATCATCGTCTGCTTCACTCTTGCATTTTGATTGATCGGCAAGCATATCGATCCGTGAACCGTCACCATCCTGTCTTTTACCTTTAATCTTGAGCAGAGTACCAAGGATGCTTTCACATACGTTCTTCTCTACGTGCATGACATCTATGCAGTGACGTACACGTAGAATCTCCCAGTAAGGTAATTTCCAGAACACCGATTTCTTCTTAAACACTTGACCCTTGGGTGTTTTTTTCACTGTCAAAGGGTGGTTCTTGCCAAGCACAACATTAATTTTTTTAGCCATGTTGTGGACCACCTCCCCTTTATAGGGTCTTGGGCCCACACCTGCCTTTGCCGTACCATCAAATTCAGCTTTCATCTTTCGGTATGGGTGATTTTTCCGTAAGAACCTACGATGATGCAAATACACGGTTTTGTGCGAGCTGGGAAGTCTTCTGCTAGCTGTCCTATCCATGCATGTGACACACCCTACATCTCCCTTTGTTTTCTGCCCTGATGTGTTGACTAATGTTGGAGAAATGCCTCAAGGAGAAATACACAATTTTGTGCGAATTGGGAATTCTTCTTAGATCTTCAAATTCGTCAACAGCGCAATGACATATTCATATCTCAGGAGAAATACCTCAAGGATGTACTGAGGAAATTCGGCATGCAAGATTGCAAAGAGGTCAAAATTCCTATGCCCACCAATGGCCATCTATGCACTGATGAAAATGGTATTGACTTCGATCAAAAGGTATACCACTCCATGATTGGTTCTTTATTGTATTTATGTGCATCTAGGCCAGATATTATGCTTAGTGTTTGCATGTGTGCCTGATTTCAAGCTACACCGAAGGAATCACACCATAAGGCTGTGAAGCATATTCTTCGATATCTGGCTCACACACCAACACTTGGATTATGGTACCCCAAGGGCTCGGCTTTTGATCTCATTGGATATTGAGACTCTGACTATGCCGGTGATCATGTGGACCGCAAGTCAACATCAGGCACATGCCATTTCCTTGGACGATCTTTGGTCCTCGAAGAAACAGAATTGCGTATCACTGTCTACTTCTAAAGCTGGGTACATTGCTGCTGGTTCTTGCTATGCTCAATTGCTGTGGATGAAGCAAACTCTCAAGGACTACGGCGTCAACATGAAGAATGTGCCACTCTACTGTGACATTGAGAGTGCAATCAAGATTGCTCATAACCCAATTCAGCACTCGAAGACAAAGCACAATCAGATTCGTCATCATTTTCTTCGTGATCATGTGTGGAAAGGCGACATCTCTATTGAGCATGTAAGGACTGAAGAACAGCTAGCCGATATCTTCACTAAGCCCTTGGATGAGAAGAGATTTAGCAAGTTGAGGTGTGAGCTAAATATCCTAGAATCTTCGAATGTTCTTTGAAAAGGACACTCATCCTAACACTTATGCAAAATTGATGACTTAGATGTGCAACACATGAAGAAACGTTTTTTTCAATCAATGAAGACTAACACTCTAAGTGTGAAGAAATTAACGAAGAATTTGATTCTCAGAACCCTACGACAATTGTACGCGGTGTCTGAAATCATCATTCTTATACGGTGGGTCACGCCAGCACCAAAAGTTGAAAATCTTCAATTTGAGTTTTTCCTCAGTTTTGAAATTCCTCAGTTGTTCAATTTCTTCAACTTTGCAATATCTTCACCATTTTCGTCGTTTTTCTTCATTGGCTATATATTTATATGAGCTTATGTCCTCTACAGCATCCACTTATTGCTATTTCTCCAAGTTGCCTTTTCTGCTAAGTGAATGTGATCGGACCCTTCCCCCTCTGTGCTAAACTCAACCCAGTCTATTCACAATTTCTTCATGTGCGTTCTATTTGAAACTCGTTCAAAATCTTCATTGTGTCCTTGTTAGCTGAAGAAATCGTGAACGAAACTTTAAAATATTCTAATCTGGATTTTCAGCTTTTGCTGCTCAAACCGTTCCACATTCCATGATAATACTTATCTATTCACCCACGATCTCACACGATCGCCACCCCTTAGTACGTGGGTGACACATGTCAAGCGAATGAGAAGGGTCAGGGGCACGTTCGTCCAATTTCTTCGGACGAGTGGTTTTTCACCTCGGCTATAAATACCCCTCCCCTTCCTCACTTCGTTTTTACTACGCTCGACCTCACTCCCTCGCTCAAGCTCTCTAACCCTAGCGCCGCCGCTACTTCATCGTCGTCAGTGAGGAAGAGCTTCACTGCCTCGACCTCGTCGCCGTTGTACTCGTGCCGGCCGCGGATTTCTTCACTCTGCCGCCGCCGTAGCTGTCTTCCTCAGCCAAGTTAGGGCGTGGAAGATCTGAACCGATGAGCTTCACATCTACACTTCCCAGTTCGCCATGTTCTTCGTCCAAGGTAACTAAAAGTTACTTTTACTGCCCTCTTTGATTCAAATGTTTTCTACAAAATCTTCCCAAGGTGTTTATTCTTCAAATCTTCACACACTGAACACCTCACATAACATCTGTTCTTGATCTGTTTCCCTAAGCAACATTTTTCTTCAAGATTCCTCAATTGTGTGGATTTTCATTTGTACAACTCTGGAACCTAAGTCAAAGAACGCTTAGTGAAATTTTTCAAGACTCATCTGGTCAAATTCCTCAAACTTTTTCTTTTTGCAAAAACTTCTGAGAACGCATATGACCTCTCCAAATTCCTCGCAACTATACTCTGTTCACAGGTACACATGTTCGCTACTGAATCACTAGGTTCTCATCAACTTAACTCATTTGCAGCATTCCTCGAAAAAAAGTTGCACACCTCTTCAGAGAATTCTGTTGTTCATATTCCTCAGCTGAAGAAAATGGCTGACGGCAAGAAGCCTCAGAAGGGAGGAAAGAGACCTGAGGTCAACACTGCGTTTGAAATCCCTGATGACATCTATGCAGGGTACTGCACACCCCCTGGAGAAACAAAGAATGAGCGCAAAGTGCGCATACAGAAGATAGAGAGGAGATGGGCACGGGAATGGAGGGAGTACAGATAAGTTACTCCCAAGTATATGAAGAAATTCGCTCTTAATCCTCCATGCCCAAGACCTCCATTGGCACCTGGCCAAGAAGCTGATCCCACCAGCATCAAGCGCGGTGACGACTATCCAGATGAATGGGCCAAGCGCTAGGCCAAGCTAGCCAAAATAGCTAAGGAAGCAGTGAGGAATTTAATGAAGACTTTGCTGCTGCTGCTACCACTGCTGAGGCCTCTGCAAGCAAGCCAAAGAAGGCCATGCCAAAGAAGCCTGCTCATAAGGCAAGTGCTTCACTCCCAATGCCCTCACGGCCAAGTTCCTCAGCAATGCCCTCACGGCCAGATTCTTCAAAGCCCTCACGGCCAATTCCTCAAGCTGCTCCAGCTCCTCCAAAGTTCTCAGCTCCTCCGTCAAAATCCTCAGCACCTGTGCAGCTCGCCACGTGCCAAAGTACATCAGGCATCTCTATTGCCTCAGGAGCTTCTGCTAGTTCTTCTGCTCCACCCGATTCATCAACTGGCCCCTCTCTGCTGAAGAAAAAGGCCACTGCTGGACGAGGCTCTTGACCAAGTCCTCACAAGAAGCAGGTCGCCTTTCAAGTACGGTCCAAAGATGACGAAGCTGATGATGAGGAACTTGCCGAAATCATCAGAGACAGGCAGCTCAGGGCCGCTAGAGCCAAAGGCAGCAATGTGCCATTGATACTGGATCCGAAGTTGATCCTAGACTTCATCGACCTATGGCACAAGGATCCCAACACATCTTTGCCGGAGATGAACCTCACTCCTAGTCAAAGTCGTGTTTTGAACGCCTTCATTGATGAAGAAAAATGGAAATTTGAACAGGGAAGGAGGGTGAAGAAAGCGCAGTACAAGAAAGAGCGCTTTCTGAAGCAGAACATTCTGAAACTTTCACCTGAACAACTTGTTGCTCTTCAATCTGAGATCAAGCAACTAAGTGATGAATTTGATCGCTACTATGCTGACTGGCTTGGTGCCAAAGTCAGATTTATCAAGATAACTGAGAAGTTCACTTCCAATGTTACAGCCCCAACGCAACAAGAAAATCCTCAGGCTGAGGCATCTGCTCAGCCTACTGAAGAGCATGCCAGCACCGCTGATGAAAATCAGGCTGCTGAAGAAACTCAGAGTACCAGGGCTGATGACTGCATTCCAGCCGCTGAAGAAATTGCCACGACAACCACTAGTGTTGCGTCTGAAGAAACTGAAGAAGTCAGGGCAACTGCATCAGTTGTGCCTGAAGTTATTGAACCAAATTCCTCTGCTCCTCCTGCACCTACCCCAACTCTGATCCTTCCGTCTGCATTAGATGTGAAGAAGACCAAGGCTGCAGAGCGTGTAGCTGTGAAGAAAAGGAAGGCATCAACTTCATCAGATTCTTCAGCTCCGAAGAAGATGAAGCCATTGTCTAGCTCTTTTGAAAATCCAATTGATGCTATTCCTGTCTCATCCATGCCATCTAAGGACCATGTTCCTTTTGATGAAGAATATGTGATCCCAAGCGGATCAGATGAAGAGATTCCTTCTGCTGCTTCATACGAGCTGTTGGATGAAGAAATTGAAGCGGATGCAATCCCTTCAACACCAATCATCTCATCACCCATGCCTCAGTTCACTGCTGAAGAGGCTGGCGTTCAAGAAAAGAGTGATGAAGACTCCAGTTATGAACGCCGACTTTTGGGAAAGTCAGCACCCCAATTCTCCTCTGTTCACCCCTCTACAACAAATTCCTCAGTCCTCAGTGACTACAGTTCAAATGGGATCTGAAGAACCTCATGCCACACTGTCTGTCCATGAAGAGATTCCAGCCACTAGTGCTGAAGAAAATGTTAATGAAGTATTGAAGACCCAGGCTATCACTGAAGAAGAAGCTGAAATTCCTTAGCCAGTGGGTCCTGAAATTGCGATTCCTGAGGTGGTGATGCAATTGACCGATACCACTCAGCCCAAGCCAAAGGATCCCTTCTCGAAGAAGCAGAAATTCAAGGCTGATGACTTCTTCGGCGAGCATGTGTTCTTCACAGACTATAATCCTTATGACTCTGCTCGTCTTAGAAGGAAGCGCTTCTGGACTGCCAGCCAAGCAAATTTTTGTTCTTCACTGCTCTTCAAGAAGGACAAAGTCTTCGACCATGAGCATATTCCTCACGTGGACATGGAATCACTGCCTTGCTTCACCCCAGTCCTCAGTGTGCTTCATGATGCAGGGCTGCTCAACTTTTGCACGGATATTTGCGATTGGAATGAAGAACTCATTCTTCAATTCTATGCAACTCTGCATATCACAGGCGATGCTGACGATGTGAACTCTTAGGTTGTGGACTGGATGACCTATAATACTCACTATAAAGCACCGGCCTCTGAATTACTTCACGCCCTGCCAATTAGTCCTCCCCTTGAAGGAGCTCGTTGCCTGTACCATGAGCCTGAACTCAATGCCCATTACATGCAAGTGCTAATGAAGCCTCTGAAGCCCGGTCAAGCCCCAAGGACCAAATTCCTCGTGAAGGAATTGCTATATGTGCCAAGAACAGTTTATCGCATTCTGACGAAGACTTTGAGTCCTATCAAAGGCCACGACTCGACTGATGAAGAAGTCGTTGGCATCATGAAGAATCTGCTGTTCAATATCATGCATGGCATTCCTGTCAACTATCATGATTTCTTCATGAGGACTCTGGCAAATGTTGCACTCTCTCCGTTTGATTTGAAGCCTTACGCACCTTGGATTATGAGATTCCTCAGAATAAGGTCTTCACTCAACTACAAGGCTGATTTTCAGAATCACCTCGGCTACTTGCCCCCAATTGAAGTCCTCAAGCGGACATATTCCTCAGCTGATGAAAAGGGCAAGGCCGCTGCTGTATTGATGAAGGCAATCATCCATTGGATGGTCAGTTTCGCAAAGCTGCATCGACCAATGATGATTCTGCTACTCATGATTCTGCCGCTAATGCATCAAAGCAAAATCCTCAAGCCACATCTCCCAGGGTGATGACTGACCGTGAGCTTCTTCTTAGTCTTCACCAGAAGGTGGATCGAAACCACAAATGGGTTAAGCGTCAGTTTGGTTCTATTCTTCACAACATGTCTGCTACACACGATGCAGTGAAGAAAAACCATTACTACCTCCATGAAGTCTTCGGTCGCACCTGGGCTATCTTATCACATCTGTATGGTGAATAAGATCTGAAGCAAATGGGTCTCAAGGAGGATTTTGACTGGTCTGCTCCTCCACCGAAGAAATTCAAGAAGGTCAAGGTTCCTTCCTTGGTGGCCAGCTCATATTCTTCCTCACGCGAAACCGATGAGCATGAAGACTTGGACGACACTGCGGCAGGCCCTACAACAACAAACAACCCCAACAACGCTGGCGCTCCTCCATCAACATGATATTCTTCAGGGGCGTTAGTCCTCATTTTCGACCCTTTTGGTCATTTGATGACAAAGGGGGAGAAATTTGAGTTAGTCTTCAAGCAGTCTACATATATGGGCATTTTTTTGCTAAGTTACAACTCTCGTTCTTTTGAAGACTTTGCTGGATCGAGTTGTAAACTTAAACTCTATGGTGGTCTGATACTTTTGCTGTGTTCTTCTGCATGCTTATTCCTCGTTAATGTTAATGCACGCATGCTGAATTACATCAGTCACCATATTTCATCATGCATTTCAAATTCTTCATATTATGTCAAATGCGTGTATGAATTACAAGATATAGGGGGAGATCTCCATGATTCTACTCTTCAAGTGTGCATTGCTTCAAAAGCAAATTCCTCACTATGCCCATCTTCAGGGGGAGTTCTTCTATATCTTGTAGTCAAATTCCTCAATATCAATATTTACACTTCATATGATTATCCCCATTGAAAACTTAACCTATATTGTCATCAATCACCAAAAAGGGGGAGATTGTAATTGCATCTAGTGCCCCTTAGTGATTTTGGTGTATTGAAGAATTATAGGTTAAGGGACAGATGCGTTTGTGAGTGTACACAGGTCTATAAGTCTATGAGGAGTTTGATATTTACAGAGAAAGTCGACCCCTAAAAATGAAGTTCTTCGATTGAGACTTTGGGTTTCTGAAGACTTTGAAAGTGAAGAAATTGGTGTGACCTTGAAGACTTGGCATTGATTCGAGGAACATGAAGCGTGAAGACTTTCGTTTTCATAGTTTCATTTTTATCTTTCTTGAGTCATAGGAAACACCGTACTGTTAAAGGGGGTCGAGGAAATACTAAGGAAAAATTTCCAAGTGATGCCCAACTCAAATCCTACATCTACCAATCCCTTCGAGTGAAGCCATTGGAAATCTCATACAGGTCAGTGAATTTCTTCAATGACAAAGACGAAGTTCTTCTGGTCTCTGAGGAATTTGTTCTGATTGAGGAGTTAGGAATTCGCCAGTGCGGATTGCCTACACAGTGAGGAACATGATAGCCCTGAGGAATTTGAGCCTCAAATTTCCGACCGTTGCTGTGCTACGCACCAGCTGTCCCAAAATATCTACCCACCTAACGGTCATATCATTGAAGGGCATTTATGTCTTATCATGTTGGGCTGCTCCCTAGGCTATAAATAGCCGCCCCCCTACAACCACTAGCTGGTTGGCTGCTCCGAGAGAAACTGACACTTGTCATTTGAGAGCATCCCATCCTCCGAGGACTTTGAGCGAAAATCATCAAGTGAGGAAAACCCAAACCCAAACACCTACAAACCCATAGTGATTGAGCATCAGTGAAGAGATTGATCCTGCGTGGATCCAACGCTTGTTACCTTTGAAGACTGTGCATCTTCCAGACGGTTAGGCGTCATGGTCTAGAGCATCCAAGAGGAAATTGTGGATCGCCGAGTGACCGAGTTTGTGAAGGTTTGGAAGTCATCTGAAGACTTACCACGAGTGATTGGGCTTGGTCTGTGTGACCTTAGCTCAAGGAGAATACGGTGAGGACTGTGTGTCCGGGACTGTGTGTCCTCAGGTTTGAATACCTAGCCACTCCAACCAGATGTACAACTGTCACAGCAGCTGGAATTGGTCTACCAAATCATTGTCTTCACCAAGCCTACTAGTTCTATTTCCTCATCTCTTTCATTTCCTCATTTACTGTGTTGTGTGCTTGTTCATATCTGTTTGAAGACTTTGACTGAAGACTTTCTCAATTTCCTCAGTTCAAATTCTTCAGTCTGTTTGTGTTCATCCTGTTTTATCCTGTGCTTACGCTTTCTGTACTCTGTGCGTGTTTATATTTCATCATGATGACCATGCTTATGTTCTGTTATGTTTGCATCTGAGTACTTATTCCGCTGCAAGTAGTTCTTCGCTCAGGAATTTCCTCATCCTGAAATTCCACAGTGAAGAATTCATAAAAATCGCCGATTCACCCCCCTCTAGTCGATATAACGCACTTTCAATATCTGTGAAGCCCTTGTTTGATAGACCGTTTGCTGCTTTAAATCTGAGAAGCGCCAGGGTGGCACTCAACTTGGAGTATTTCTTTTTGCATCCTCGATACAATTCTTTCTTGGAGTCTGCATCAATGGTTGGCAGATCCTTATACCCAATCATATCCTTTTTTTGGGCCCTCGAAATCTGCAATCATAGCAGCAAAATCTGGCATATCAAGATCGTCGTCATCTGCGTCGACGTCTTGGTTTTCCAGGGGGCGTTTCGGCTTTCCGGTGTTCCATTGGTAGCTTGATGCCTCTGCCCCGATGTTAGATTCAACATCCATGTGACACTGATCGGGGTTTGTCATCTCTCTGCCCTGGTATCTTCATCCATGGCCTCCTCTTGACCGTGTCTGGTCCAACGTGTATATCCATCCATGAATCCCCTTGAGACTAAGTGCAACTGGACATTTGCAACTTCATGTGACTCTGTATTGGCACAATCAGTACATGGACACAGGATGTAATCCGCATCACCAACTCTCCTCTTTATACTTTCAGCCAAATTCATGAACTCTGTCATGCCACTGATAAAATCTGCTGTTTTTCGATTCTTCATCCATCGAGATCGTTCCATCTGCACCACACGAATGGTAATTAAAAAACAACAACAACATTAATACACGGATTAACTACTGCCCAAAGATGTGTGCATAAATCACAAGGTTTTATTTTCATAATTACTGAGGGTGCTCCATGTTGTTATCCAGACGTGCAATGACAAAAATTAATGGCCAGTCAATTTACACGCAGAGTACTAGTACAACACTACCCTTAGGAATTGAATACCTCAATTAATCCACTCACAAAATGAATACCGTAATTAATTAGCCGCGCGGTGACCACCACCCAGCAGACAGAGAAGCGCGTTGCGGCGGCACGCCGAGACAGAAGGGTCGAGGAGCAAAGCTTAGTGCGTTAGTCGCCTGAAGTTCGACCTCCACTATCCCGCCATCGACCGCGATGGATGTGCTCGAATCACGCCGCCGCCGACCTCGATGCTTGAGCTCCTCCTATCTCCCACCGCAGACCGATGATTGACCTCCTATGACGCCGCCACCGCCCATCGACCGAGGATTGACCTCTTCTCCGGTAGCCGCTGCCTAGGCCGCGCCGCCATCTCTATATGCAGACTGGCTATTTTTTTTACGGATATGCGCAGAGCGGCTGTTTACACAGTATCACTGTAACTCAATTATATGGACAGGGTAGTACATCACATACGGTTATGTAACGGCAACCATGTCTAACCTACGTTGTCTTCTCACACGGTTTGGTGCGGAAATCGTGTGTGACGTTGTAATACCTAACACAAATGACATGTATAAACAATGTGCCGTATACAACACATAGTGCCATAAGTAGTTCCCGACCGTTAGCTTATCCCCACAGTTTCCCCATTTCCCCAAATCCCTACATAGCCTCCAAATTCCCTCACGTGGTGCTGACATTGGGGGAATGCGGACAAGTGGTGCTGATGGTTTCGGTGCGGCTGCTCCTGCTCGTATCGCCGCCGAGCACTTGCCTAAGGTCATCAGAAGGCAGGTGTACTACGGATCTGAATCGTCTTGTCAGGCTCCAATCTATCCCGATCTTTTTTAGCAGGTCCAAAGTATAGCTCCTTGCTGAATCCCTCCTGAATAACACCCCCTCCCCCCAGGAAAGCGATCTGCCGCCGGATCCGGAGCATGACTCCAGACTCTCGCAACACGAGTTCGACTCTGAGTTTTGCGCCACCGAGAAGTACCAAAAGCTAAGTTGTGTGCACGGGCACACTCCTGCTCGACGTGTATGCATGGAGGGATTCGACATTGGCAGGCGGTTTCTCAGTTGCCCCTTAGAGGTTAAGTGCTAAGTTCATCATTTTACTTCAGTTAATGCCACCGCTCATCCTGAATACTATTTAACATTGGCAGGGATATGAGGCTTGTGCCTTTGTTAACTGGCTGGATGAAGAATGGCATGGCAGGGCTCGGAGTGTTATCGCCAATCTTGTTGGGGAATGTAGTAATTTCAAAAATTTCCTACGCACACGCAAGATCATGGTGATGCATAGCAACGAGAGGGGAGAGTGTTGTCCACGTACCCTCGTAGACCGAAAGCGGAAGCGTTAGCACAACGCGGTTGATGCAGTCGTACGTCTTCACGATCCGACCGATCAAGTACCGAACGCACGGCACCTCCGAGTTCAGCACACGTTCAGCTCGATGACGTCCCTCGAACTCCGATCCAGCCGAGCTTTGAGGCAGAGTTCCGTCAGCACGACGGCGTGGTGACGATGATGATATTGTACCGACGCAGGGCTTCGCCTAAGCACCGCTACAATATGACCGAGGTGGATTATGGTGGAGGGGGGCACCGCACATGGCTAAGAGATCCAAGGGATCAATTGTTGTGTCTATGGGGTGCCCCTGGCCACGTATATAAAGGAGTGGAGGAAGGGGGAGAGGGCCGGCCCCTATGGCGCGCCCTGGAGGAGTCCTACTCCCACCGGGAGTAGGATTCCCCCCTTCCAAGTAGTAGGAGTAGGAGTCAAGGAAAGGGAAGAGGGAAGAGAAGGAAGGAGGAGGCGCCGCCCCTCCCCCTAGTCCAATTCGGACTAGTCAATGGGGGGCGCGCGGCCTGCCTTTCTCTCTCCCCTAAAGCCCAATAAGGCCCATATACTTCTTCCCCCGTATTCCCGTAACTCCCCGGTACTCCGAAAAATACCCGAACCACTCGGAACCTTTCCGATGTCCGAATATAGTCGTCCAATATATCGATCTTTACGTCTCGACCATTTCGAGACTCCTCGTCATGTGCCTGATCTCATCCGGGACTGCGAACTACCTTCGGTACATAAAATCACATAAACTCATAATATAACCGTCATCGAACTTTAAGCGTGCGGACCCTACGGGTTCGAGAACTATGTAGACATGACCGAGACACGTCTCCGGTCAATAACCAATAGCGGAACCTGGATGCTCATATTGGCTCCCACATACTCTACGAAGATCTTTATCGGTCAAACCGCATAACAACATACGTTATCCCCTTTGTCATCGGTATGTTACTTGCCCGAGATTCGATCGTCGGTATCTCAATACCTAGTTCAATCTAGTTACCGGCAAGTCTCTTTACTCGTTCCGTAATACATCATTCCGCAACTAACTCATTAGTTGCAATGCTTGCAAGGCTTATAGTGATGTGCATTACCGAGTGGGCCCAGAGATACCTCTTCGACAATCGGAGTGACAAATCCTAATCTCGAAATACGCCAACCCAACAAGTACCTTTGGAGACACCTGTAGAGCACCTTTATAATCACCCAGTTGCGTTGTGACATTTGGTAGCACACAAAGTGTTCCTCCGGTAAACGGGAGTTGCATAATCTCATAGTCATAGGAACATGTATAAGTCATGAAGAAAGCAATAGCAACATACTAAACGATCAAGTGCTAAGCTAACGGAATGGGTCAAGTCAATCACATCATTCTCCTAATGAACTGATCCCGTTTATCAAATGACAACTCATGTCTATGGTTAGGAAACTTAACCATCTTTGATCAACGAGCTAGTCAAGTAGAGGCATACTAGTGACACTCTGTTTGTCCATGTATTCACACATGTATTATGTTTCCGGTTAATATAATTCTAACATGAATAATAAACATTTATCATGAAATAAGGAAATAAATAATAACTTTATTATTGCCTCTAGGGCATATTTTCCTTCAGTCTCCCACTTGCACTAGAGTCAATAATCTAGCTCACATCGCCATGTGATTTAACACCAATAGTTCACATCACTATGTGATTACGACCCATAGTTCACATCGCCATGTGACCAACACTCAAAGAGTTTACTAGAGTCAGTAATCTAGTTCACATCGCTATGTGATTAGCACCCAAAGAGTACTAAGGTATGATCATGTTTTGCTTGTGAGAGAAGTTTAGTCAACGGGTCTGCCACACTCAGATCCGTATGTATTTTGCAAATTTCTATGTCAACAATGCTCTGCACGGAGCTACTCTAGCTAATTGCTCCCACTTTCAATATGTATCTAGATCGAGACTTAGAGTCATCCAGATCTGTGTCAAAGCTTGCATTGACATAACTCTTTACGACGAACCTTTTGTCACCTCCATAATCGAGAAACATATCCTTATTCCACTAAGGATAATTTTGACTGCTGTTCAGTGATCTACTCCTAGATCACTATTGTACTCCCTTGCTTATCTCAGTGTAGGGTATACCATAGATCTGGTACACAGCATGGCATACTTTATAGAACCTATGGTTGAGGCATAGGGAATGACTTTCATTCTCTCTCTATCTTCTGCCGTGGTCAGGCTTTGAGTCTTACTCAATTTCACACCTTGCAACACAGGCAAGAACTCTTTCTTTGACTGTTTCATTTTGAACTACTTCAAAATCTTGTCAAGGTATGCACTTCTCCGATTTGGGTTCAAGCTTATCATGTTGAAACTTTTTCACATAAGCATCGCAACCCCAAATTTTAAGAAACGACAACTTTGGTTTCTTGCCAAACCGTAGTTCATACGGTGTCGTCTCAACGGATTTAGATGGTGCCCTATTTAACGTGAATGTAGCTGTCTCTAATGCATAACCCCAAAACGATAGTGGTAGATCGGTAAGAGACATCATAGATCGCACAATATCTAATAAAGTACGGTTACGACGTTCAGACACACCATTACACTGTGGTGTTCCAGGTGGCGTGAGTAGTGAAACTATTTCACATTGTTTTATCTGAAGGCCAAACTCGTAACTCAAATATTTAACCTCTGCGATCATATCATAGAAACTTTTATTTTCTTGTTACGATGATTCTCCACTTCACTCTGAAATTCTTTGCACTTTTCAAATGTTTCAGACTTGTGTTTCATCAAGTAGATATACCCATATCTGCTCAAATCATCTGTGAAGGTCAGAAAATAACGATACTTGCCGCGAGCCTTAACACTCATCGGACCGCATACATCAATATGTATTATTTCCAATAAGTCAGTTGCTCGCTCCATTGTTCTGGAGAACAGAGTCTTAGTCATCTTGCCCATGAGGCATGGTTCGCAAGCATCAAGTGATTCATAATCAAGTGATTCCAAAAGTCCAACAGCATGGAGTTTCTTCATGCGCTTTACACCAATATGACCTAAACGGCAGTGCCACAAATAAGTTGCACTATCATTATTAACTTTGCATCTTTTGGCTTCAATATTATGAAAAATGTGTATCACCACGATCGAGATCCAACAAACCATTTTCATTGGGTGTATGACCATAGAAGGTTTTATTCATGTAAACAGAACAACGATTATTCTCTAACTTACATGAATAACCGTATTGCAATAAACATGATCCAATCATATTCATGCTCAACGCAAACACCAAATAACATTTATTTAGGTTCAACACTAATCCCGAAAGTATAGGTAGTGTGCGATGATGATCATATCAATCTTGGAACCACTTCCAACACACATCGTCACTTCACCCTTGACTAGTCTATATTCATTCTGCAACTCCCGTTTCGAGTTACTATTTTAGCAACGGAACCAGTATCAAATACCGAGGGGTTGCTATAAACACTAGTAAAGCACACATCAATAACATGTATATCAAATATACCTTTGTTCACTTTGCCATCCTTCTTATCCGCCAAATACTTGGGGTAGTTCCGCTTCCAGTGACCAGTCCTTCGCAGTAGAAGCACTTAGTCTCAGGCTTAGGTCCAGAATTGGGCTTCTTCACTTGAGCAGCAACTTGCTTGCCGTTCTTCTTGAAGTTCCCCTTCTTCCCTTTGCCCTTTTCTTGAAACTAGTGGTCTTGTTAATCATCAACACTTGATGCTCTTTCTCGATTTCTACCTTCATCGATTTCATCATCATGAAAAGCTCGGAAATCATTTTTGTCATCCCTTGCATACTATAGTTCATCACGAAGTTTTACTAACTTGGTGATGGTGACTAGAGAATTCTGTCAATCACTATTTTATCTGGAAGATTAACTCCCACTTGATTCAAGTGGTTGTAGTACCCAGACAATCTGAGCACATGCTCACTGCTTGAGCTATTCTCCTCCATCTTTTAGCTATAGAACTTGTTGGAGACTTCATATCTCTCAACTCGGGTATTTAATTGAAATATCAACTTCAACTCCTGGAACATCTCATATGGTCCATGACGTTCAAAACGTCTCTGAAGTCCCGATTCTAAGCCGTAAAGCATGGTGCACTAAACTATCAAGTAGTCATCATATTGAGCTAGCCAAACGTTCATAACGTCTGCATCTGCTCCTGCAATAGGTCTGTCACCTAGCGGTGCATCAAGGACATAATTCTTCTGTGCAGCAATGAGGATAATCCTCAGATCACGGATCCAATCCGCATCATTGCTACTAACATCTTTCAACTTAGTTTTCTCTAGGAACATATCAAAAAATAAAACAGGGGAGCTAAACGCGAGCTATTGATCTACAACATAGATATGCTAATACTACCAGGACTAAGTTCATGATAAATTAAAATTCAATTAATCATATTACTTAAGAACTCCCACTTAGATAGACATCCCTCTAATCATCTAAGTGATCACGTGATCCAAATCAACTAAACCATAACCGATCATCACGTGAAATGGAGTAGTTTTCAATGGTGAACATCACTATGTTGATCATATCTACTATATGATTCACGCTCGACCTTTCGGTCTCAGTGTTCCGAGGCCATATCTGCATATGCTAGGCTCGTCAAGTTTAACCTGAGTATTCTGCGTGTGCAAAACTGGCTTGCACCCGTTGTAGACGGACGTAGAGCTTATCACACCCGATCATCATGTGGTGTCTGGGCACGACGAACTTTGGCAACAGTGCATACTCAGGGAGAACACTTTTATCTTGAAATTTAGTGAGAGATCATCTTATAATGCTACCGTCAATCAAAGCAAAATAAGATGTATAAAAGATAAACATCACATGCAATCAAAATATGTGACATGATATGGCCATCATCATCTTGTGCCTTTGATCTCCATCTCCAAAGCATCGTCATGATCTCTATCGTCACCGGCATGACACCATGATATCCATCATCTTGATCTATATCAATGTGTCGTCACATGGCGCCTCACCAACTATTGCTCTTGCGACTATTGCTATCGCATAGCGATAAAGTAAAGCAATTATTTGGCGCTTGCATCTTATGCAATAATGAGACAACCATAAGGCTTTTGCCAGTTGTCGGTAACTTCAACAAAACATGATCATCTCATACAACAACTTATATCTCATCACGTCTTGACCATATCACATCACAACATGCCCTGCAAAAACAAGTTACACGTCCTCTACTTTGTTGTTGCAAGTTTTACGTGGCTGCTATGGGCTGAGCAAGAACCGTTGTTACCTACGCATCAAAACCACAACGATAGTTCGTCAAGTTAGTGCTGTTTTAACCTTCTCAAGGACCGGGTGTAGCCACACTCGGTTCAACTAAAGTTGGAGAAACTGACACCTGCCAGCCACCTGTGTGCAAAGCACGTCGGTAGAACCAGTCTTGCGTAAGCGTACGCGTAATGTCGATCCGGGCCGCTTCATCCAACAATACCGCCGAACCAAAGTATGACATGCTGGTAAGCAGTATGACTTATATCGCCCACAACTCACTTGTGTTCTACTCGTGCATATAACATCTACGCATAAAACCTGGCTCGGATGCCACTGTTGGGGAACGTAGTAATTTCAAAATTTCCTACGCACGCGCAAGATCATGGCGATGCATAGCAACGAGAGGGGAGAGTGTTGTCCACGTACCCTCGTAGACCGAAAGCGGAAGCGTTAGCACAATGCGGTTGATGTAGTCGTACGTCTTCACGATCCGACCGATCAAGTACCGAACGCACGGCACCTCCGAGTTCAGCACACGTTCAGCTCGATGACGTCCCTCGAACTCCGATCCAACCGAGCTTTGAGGCAGAGTTCCATCAGCACGACGCCGTGGTGACGATGATGATATTCCACCGACGCAGGGCCTCGCCTAAGTACCGCTACGATATGACCGAGGTGGATTATGGTGGAGGGGGGCACCGCACACGGCTAAGAGATCCAAGGGATCAATTGTTGTGTCTATGGGGTGCCCCCTGGGCACGTATATAAAGGAGTGGAGGAAGGGGGAGAGGGCCGGCCCCTATGGCGCGCCCTGGAGGAGTCCTACTCCCACCGGGAGTAGGATCCCCCCCCTTCCAAGTAGTAGGAGTAGGAGTCAAGGGAAGAGAAGAGGGAAGAGAAGGAAGGAGGGGGCGCCGCCCCTCCCCCTAGTCCAATTCGGACTAGTCAATGGGGGGGCGCGCGGCCTGCCTCTCTCCCCCCTAAAGCCCAATAAGGACCATATACTTCTTCCCCCGTATTCCCGTAACTCCCCGGTACTCCGAAAAATACCCGAACCACTCGGAACCTTTCCGATGTCCGAATATAGTCGTCCAATATATCGATCTTTACGTCTCGACCATTTCGAGACTCCTCGTCATGTGCCTGATCTCATCCAGGACTGCGAACTACCTTCGGTATATCCAATCACATAAACTCATAATATAACCGTCATCGAACTTTAAGCGTGCGGACACTACGGGTTCGAGAACTATGTAGACATGACCGAGACACGTCTCCGGTCAATAACCAATAGCGGAACCTGGATGCTCATATTGGCTCCCACATATTCTACGAAGATCTTTATGGGTCAAACCGCATAACAACATACGTTGTTCCCTTTGTCATTGGTATGTTACTTGCCCGAGATTCGATCGTCGGTATCTCAATACCTAGTTCAATCTCATTACCGGCAAGTCTCTTTACTCGTTCCGTAATACATCATTCAGCAACTAACTCATTAGTTGCAATGCTTGCAAGGCTTATAGTGATGTGCATTACCGAGTGGGCCCAGAGATACCTCTCCGACAATCGGAGTGACAAATCCTAATCTCGAAATACGCCAACCCAACAAGTACCTTTGGAGACACCTGTAGAGCACCTTTATAATCACCCAGTTACGTTGTGACGTTTGGTAGCACACAAAGTGTTCCTCCGGTAAACGGGAGTTGCATAATCTCATAGTCATAGGAACATGTATAAGTCATGAAGAAAGCAATAGCAACATACAAAACGATCAAGTGCTAAGCTAACGGAATGGGTCAAGTCAATCACATCATTCTCCTAATGATGTGATCCCGTTTATCAAATGACGACTCATGTCTATGGTTAGGAAACTTAACCATCTTTGATCAACGAGCTAGTCAAGTAGAGGCATACTAGTGACACTCTGTTTGTCTATGTATTCACACATGTATTATGTTTTCAGTTAATACAATTCTAGCATGAATAATAAACATTTATCATGAAATAAGGAAATAAATAATAACTTTATTATTGCCTCTAGGGCATATTTCCTTCAAATCTCGCATAAGATAACGTAAAGCTGAAGAAGAAACTGGCTGATTTGGAATGTACAATCATTACGATGAAGCAAGAAAGAATCAATCACATGCAAGAGATGAAAGTAAGAGACAAGAAGGAACTAGCATGTGTAGTTCTGGTTGTCGCATTAGCCATGTTCTATGCGCTGTTTGCAATGATGATTAGGGGTTTTGTTTGACAGTATTGCTAAAGCACATCTAGATGTGCTCTAAGTAATGCACATCTAGGTCCTATGCCATTGATGTTACGCAAAGATTCGTGTAAATATTTTCCTTTGTCTTTTTTTTCTTTTACCTTTGTAGTTTGATTATTATCACTGGCTTTATCAATAAGAAGATCTCAATGTATTGCTTGCCAACTGTCCTACTCCATTCGTACTGGTACCGGTGCATAATCCCAAAACTCGTTCCTTCTTTTTGTCCTGAAAAAATAAACCAGCCAATAGGAGTCCTGCGCAACCCCGGGAATTTGGACTGGGTACAAATAATTGCGGTTGATTATATCAACGGTTAGATAATACGTCAACCCCCGCTTCAATTGGCATTTCCTCTTCTCTGCATACCCCGCTTAAGTGTCCACCATCTTCATCGTCCCCTGCAGGCCGCGCTACACACTGGCACACACTCTGCTGCCATGTCGAGCGACAACGTGGACGACAGTTCGGCCAGTAGTCTGGCGCCCGATGATAGGTCAACATCGGCATCCTCCCACTCATCTTCCATGAGTCCGGCGTCGATCCCAGACCTCGATTATATCTGGATCATGGAAGGGATGCTGCCTCCGGAGTCATCAGACGACAACCAGACGGACGAGGAGCCGTCGGAGGATGGAGAAGAGGACGACGATGATGATGAGGAGGAATGGTCGAACAAGGAGGACGAGGACGACGACAGCAACAATGATGACGACGACGGTGGTGATGAAAAGCCAACCGTCAGCGGCAAGAAGCGTCGCCGCCAAGACGATGTCGTGGGGCCATCCAACAACAACAACAACAAGAAGGACTAAATTAAGCATACTGTACATATATCTGTTTCCGTCCGCTCATATTAATTTGTTATCTGTGTTTATCCTGTCAATCTCATCGCAGACGGTTAGTAATAAGTATTCGACAGAGATCTTCTACATTATCGCCCATAGGTTGGTTTGTTGAACTGTGTGCCCTGACAAGCACATAATTCACAAAAAAAGTCCGTATGAGCTGTCTATAATGATCGCACACAATTCTGATTACCGACCTGTTTGCCGGGTATCACACACATCTTGTTATGCTGAATCGTTTGTGTTCACCTCGATCATTGCAAACAGTTCATCGGAGCGAACTGTATGCCGTATATCGCACACACATTGACATGGCTGCCCGTTTCTGTTGTTCTGTCTAATCGCAAACAGTTCGTATGGATCAACCGTATGCTTAACATCGCACACGCAACTAAAATCTGAACCATGTTTGATGTGCTCGCCATTGCAAACGGTTTGCACCCTTTTTGACGGTTATTTTACACCACCGTTTGCGATTATTGCATCGCACACAGTTTCGTCGAAGAGTCTCTGATCGTAGTGTCGCATTAGCAGCATCCTGCAGTAGTGTAAGGTGAACATGGTTCCATGTGCACCCATATGAATAGTAATTTAAAGAAAATACAAGACAAATTCAATTTTTTTTTGCAATTTTATAGTATCAAACTTGGTTCAAAATTCTACTCACGTGTGAAGTTTCATGAAGAAATAACACATGTGGTATTCTTAGTGAAGAAAATACAATTGGGGCCTTACTATTCATCAAACAATGTTTTTTAATATAGCTTCGGTTTTTTTCACTTTTGCCTAGAATACATGAATGTAATTTCTTTGTGAAGCTTCATATGCGAGTATACCAGTCAACTTTGCATGTTACAAAAAAACAGATTTTTTTTCTAGTATTTGTTTTGAATTTACTATTCATAAGAGGTGCACGTGGAACCATGTTCACCAAATTCGCGTCCGTGTTGGGGTGCTTAAGTAATGGATAGAAATATTTTGATGATGCCATTTGCACCTCGAGACTCATACGGCTCTCAGGTTCAATTTGCTTTGGAGCGATGTGTTCCTGCTGTGAGTGGAGAGCTTGGAATCACTAGTGAGCTTGCACGTGCAATGCACGTCTCAAATTTAAACAAAATGATACCACATTGATACGTCTCCAACGAATCTATAATTTTTGCTTGTTCCATGCTGTTATATTATAATTCTTGGATGTTTTACAATAAAATTATATAAACTTTATATCATTTTTTGGACTAACCTATTGACATAGTGCCCAGTGCCAGTTGTTGTTTTCTGCTTGTTTTTTTACTTTGCAGAATATCAGTACCAAACGGAGTCCAAACGCAGCAATTTTTTTTGGAGATTTTTTACCAGAAGACACCACATGGGCCAAAGAAGTACCAGAGGGGAGGCTCGAGGTGGGCACAACCCACTAGGGCACGCCAGGAGGCCCAAGCGCATCCAGGGGGTTGTGCCCCCCTCGGTGACCTCCCGCGCCACCTCTTCGCCCTATAAATCCCCAAATATTCCACAAACCCTAGGGGAGTCGACGAAACACAATTCCAACCACCGCAAGTTCTAGAACCACGAGATCCAATCTAGACACCATCATGGAGGGGTTCATCATCCTCATTGGTGCCTCTCTGATGATGCGTGAGTAGTTCATCATAGACCTACGTGTCCATAGGCAGTAGCTAGATGGCTTCCTCTCTCTCTTTTGATTCTCAATACAATGGTCTCCTGAAGATCTTTTTGATGTAACTCTTTTTTGCGGTGTGTTTGTTAGGACCCGATGAAGTTTGAGTTTATGATCGATCTATATCCATGAATATCATTTGAGTCTTCTTTTGATCTCTTATATGCATGGTTATTTATAGCCTCGTATTTCTTCTTCGAATCTTTGGTTTAGTTAGGCCAACTAGATCGATGTTTCTTGCCATGGGAAGAGGTGCTTTGTGATGGGTTCGATCTTGCGGTGTTCTTTCCCAGTGACAGAAGCGGCAGCAAGACACACATGTATCATTACTATTAAGGATAACAAGATGGGGTGATGTCTACTAGAGTACATCGGTATTTCCCCAAAGAGGAAGGGATGATGCAGCACAATGACGGTAGGTATTTCCCGCAGTGATGAGACCATGGTTATCGAACCAGTAGGAGAACCAAGCATCACAACATAAACAACCCTTGTACACAAATAACAAATACTCGCAACCCGACGCGTTAAAGGCTTTGTCAATCCCTTTCGGGCAACAACGCCAGAAATTGGCAAACGGACGTGATAAAAATATGATAGATTGGATAAATAGATCTCGAATAAAAGCAAATTAAAATAAAGTGCAACAAGGTATTTTTGGGTTTTTGGAAATATAGATCTGAAAACAAAAGCAAATAAAAGTAGATCGCAAAGGCAAATGTATTAAAGAAGAGACTCGGGGACCGTAGATTTCACTAGTGGCTTCTCTCGAGAAAAATAGCAAACGGTGGGTAAACAAATTAATGTTGGGCAATTGATAGAACTTCAAATAATCATGATGATATCTCGGCAATGATCATTGTATAGGCATCACATCCAAGATTAGTAGACCGACTCCTGCCTGCATCTACTACTATTACTCCACACATCGACCGCTATCCAGCATGCTTCTAGTGTATTAAGTTCATGGAGAAACGAAGTAATGCAATAAGAACGATGGTATGATGTAGACAAGATCTATTTATGTAGAAATAGACCCCATCTTGTTATCCTTAATGGCAACGATACATACATGTCGGTTCCCCTTCTGTCACTGGGATCAAGCATCGTAAGATCGAACCCATCACAAAGCACCTCTTCCCATTGCAAGATAAATAGATCAAGTTGGCCAAATAAACCCAAATATCAGAGAAGAAATACGAGGCTATAAGCAATCATGCATATAAGAAATCAAAGAAGACTCAAATAACTTTCATGGATACAATGATCATAAACTCAAAGTTCATCCGATCCCAACAATCACACCGCAAAAAGACTTACATCATATGGATCTCCAAGAGACCATTGTATTGAGAATCAAAAGAGAGAGAGGAAGCCATCTAGCTACTAACTACGGACCCGTAGGTCTACAAAGCACTACTCACGCATCATCGGAGAGGCACCAATGGACATGATGCACCCCTCCGTGATGGTGTCTAGATTGGATCTGGTGGTTCTGGACTCTGTCGTGGCTGGAATTGATTTTCGTCGACTCCCCTAGGGTTTATGGAATATTGGGGTATTTATAGAGCAAAGAGTCGGTTCAGGGGACACCCGAGATGGGCACAACCTGTTGGGGAACATAGTATTTCAAAAAAATTCCTATGATCACGCAAGATCTATCTAGGAGAAGCATAGCAACGAGCGGGGAGAGTGTGTCCACGTACCCTCGTAGACCGAAAGCGGAAGCGTTTAGTAACGCGGTTGATGTAGTGGAACGTCTTCACGATCCAACCGATCCAAGCACCGAACGTACGGCACCTTCGTGTTCAGCACACGTTCAGCTCGATGATGTCCCTCGAGCTCTTGATCCAGTTGAGGCCGAGGGGGAGTTCCGTCAGCACGACGGCGTGACAATGGTGATGATGAAGTTACCGGCGCAGGGCTTCGCCTAAGCACTACGTCGATATGACCGAGGTGTGTAACTGTGGAGGGGGGCACCGCACACGGCTAGGAACAATTGATATGTGTTCTAGGGGTGCCCTCCCCACGTATATAAAGGAGGGAGAGGGAGGGAGGCAGCCTAGGGCGCGCCCAAGTAGGAGGAATCCTACTTGGGCCCCTAGTCCAATTCGCCCCCCTTACCATATTTGGACAAGGGGGAAAGGAAGGAGGGAGGAGGGGAAGGAAGTAGGAGTCCTACTTCATACTTTCCTTTTCCTCCTCTCCTTTCCCTTTCTCCCCACGTGGCTGACCCTGTAGGGGGCGCACCAGCCCCTTGTGGGCTGGTGTGTTCCCTTACTTGGCCCATAAAGCCCACATCTTTGCCAGGGGTTGCCCGGAACCACTTCTAGTGACCGGGTATCACCCGGAACACTTCCGGTGTCCAAATACCATCGTGCTATATATGAATCTTTACCTCTCAACCATTTCGAGACTCCTCTTCATATCCATGATCTCATCCGGGACTCCGAACAAACTTCGGTCATCAAATCACATAACTCATAATACAAATCGTCATCGCACGTTAAGCGTGCGGACCCTACGAGTTCGAGAACTATGCAGAAATAGCCGAGACACATCTCCGGTCAATAACCAATAGCGGAACCTGGATGCTCATATAGGCTCCTACATATTCTACGAAGATCTTTATCGGTCAAACCACATAACAACATACTGTTGGGTAACGTAGTAATTTCAAAAAAAATCCTACGCACACGCAAGACCATGGTGATGCATAGCAACGAGAGGGGAGAGTGTTGTCCATGTACCCTCGTAGACCAAAAGCGGAAGCGTTAGCACAATGCGGTTGATGTAGTCGTACGTCTTCACGATCCGACCGATCAAGTACCGAACGCACGGCACCTCCGAGTTCAGCACACGTTTAGCCCGATGACGTCCCTCGAACTCCGACCCAGCCGAGTGTTGAGGGAGAGTTTCGTTAGCACGACGGCGTGGTGACGATGATGATGTTCTGCTGATGCAGGGCTTCGCCTAAGCACCGCTACGATATTATCGAGGTGGACTATGGTGGAGGGGGGCACCGCACACGGCTAAAAGATCAACTGATCAATTGTTGTGTCTCCAAGGGGTGCCCCCTCCCCGTATATAAAGGAGTGGAGGAGGGGGAGGGCCAACCCTCTCTATGGCGCACCCTAGGAGGAGTCCTACTCCCACCGGGAGTAGGATTCCCCCCCTCCTCTTCCAAGTAGTAGGAGTAGGAGTCAAGGAAAGGGAGAGAGAAGAGAAGGAAGGAGGGGGCGCAGCCCCTCCCCCTAGTCCAATTCGGACTAGGCCTTGGGGGACGCCCAGCCTCTCCTCTCTCTTTCCCCAAAACCCAATAAGGCCCATATACTCCCCGGCGAATTCCCGTAACTCTCCGGTACTCCGAAAAATACCCGAATCACTCGGAACCTTTCCGATGTCCGAATATAGTCGTCCAATATATCGATCTTTATGTCTCAACCATTTCGAGACTTCTCGTCATGTTCCCGATCTCATCCGGAACTCCGAACTACCTTCCGTACATCAAAACTCATAAACTCATAATATAACCGTCATCGAAACTTTAAGCGTGCGGACCCTACGGGTTCGAGAACTATGTAGACATGACCGAGACACGTCTCCGGTCAATAACCAATAGCGGAACCTGGATGCTCATATTGGCTCCCACATAGTCTACGAAGATCTTTATCGGTCAGACCGCATAACAACATACGTTGTTCCCTTTGTCATCGGTATGTTACTTGCCCGAGATTCGATCGTCGGTATCTCCATACCTAGTTCAATCTCGTTACCGGAAAGTCTCTTTACTCGTTCCATAATACATCATCCCGCAACTAACTCATTAGTTGCAATGCTTGCAAGGCTTATAGTGATGTGCATTATCGAGTGGGCCCAGAGATACCTCTCCGACAATCGGAGTGACAAATCCTAATCTCGAAATACGCCAACCCAACAAGTACCTTTGGAGACACCTGTGGAGCACTTTATAATCACCCAGTTACGTTGTGACGTTTGGTAGCACACAAAGTGTTCCTCCGGTAAACGGGAGTTGCATAATCTCATAGTTATAGGAACATGTATAAGTCATGAAGAAAGCAATAGCAACATACTAAACGATCGAGTGCTAAGCTAACGGAATGGGTCAAGTCAATCACATCATTCTCCTAATGATGTGATCCCGTTAATCAAATGACAACTCATGTCTATGGCTAGGAAACATAACCATGTTTGATCAACGAGCTAGTCAAGTAGAGGCATACTAGTGACACTCTGTTTGTCTATGTACTCACACATGTATTATGTTTCCGGTAAATCCAATTCTAGCATGAATAATAAACATTTATCATGAAATGAGGAAATAAATAATAACTTTATTATTGCCTCTAGGGCATATTTCCTTCAGTCTCCCACTTGCACTAGAGTCAATAATCTAGTTCATATCGCCATGTGATTTAACACCAATAATTCACATCAGCATGTGATTAACGCCCATAGTTCACATTGTTATGTGACCAACACCCAAAGGGTTTACTAGAGTCAATAATCTAGTTCACATCGCTATGTGATTAACACCCAAAGAGTACTAAGGTGTGATCATGTTTTGCTTGTGAGATAATTTTAGTCAACGGGTCTGTCACATTCAGATCCGTAAGTATTTTGCAAATCCTATGTCTACAATGCTCTGCACGGAGCTACTCTAGCTAATAACTCCCACTTTCAATATGTATCCAGATTTAGACTTAGAGTCATCTGGATCAGTGTCAAAAACTTGCATCGACGTAACCCTTACGATGAACCTTTTGTCACCTCCATAATCGAGAAACAAATCCTTATTCCACTAAGGATAATTTTGACCGTTGTCCAATGATCTACTACTAGATCACTATTGTACTCCCTTGCCAAACTCAGTGGTAGGGTATACAATAGATCTGGTACACAGCATGGCATACTTTGTACAACCTATGGCTGAGGCATAGGGAATGACTTTCATTCTCTTTCTATCTTCTGTCGTGGTCGGGTTTTGAGTCTTACTAAATTTTACACCTTGTAACACAGGCAAGAACTCTTTCTTTGATTGTTCCATTTTGAACTACTTCAGAATCTTGTCAAGGTATGTACGAAAAAACTTATCAAGCGTTTTGATCTATCTCTATAGATCTTGATGCTCAATATGTAAGCAGCTTCACCGAGGTCTTTCTTTGAAAAACTCCTTTCAAACACTCCTTTATGCTTTGCAGAATAATTCTACATTATTTTTGATCAACAATATGTCATTCACATATACTTATCAGAAATTGTAGTGCTCCCACTCACTTTCTTGTAAATACAGGCTTCACCGCAAGTCTGTATAAAACTATATGCTTTGATCAAATCATCAAACCGTATATTCCAACTCCGAGATGCTTGCACCAGTCCATAGATGGATCGCTGGAGCTTGCACATTTTGTTAACACCTTTAGGATCGACAAAACCTTCTGGATGCATCATATACAACTCTTCTTTAATAAATCCATTAAGGAATGCAGTTTTGTTTATCCATTTGCCAGATTTCATAAAATGCGGCAATTGCTAACATGATTCGGACAGACTTAAGCATAGATACGAGTGAGAAACTCTCATCGTAGTCAACACCTTGAACTTGTCGAAAACCTTTTCCGACAATTCTAGCTTTGTACATAGTAACACTACTATAAGTGTTCGTCTTCCTCTTGAAGATCCATTTAATCTCAATGGCTTGCCGATCATTGGGCAAGTCAATCAAAGTCCATACTTTGGTCTCATACATGGATCCCATCTCAGATTTCATGGCCTCAAACCATTTTGCGGAATCTGGGCTCATCATTGCTTCCTCATAGTTCGTAGGTTCAACAAGGTCTAGTAAAATGACTTCCAGAACAGGATTACCATACCACTCTGGTGCGGATCGTACTCTGGTTGACCTATGAGGTTCGGTAGTAACTTGATCTGAAGTTACATGATCATCATCATTAGCTTCTTCACTAATTGGTGTAGGAGTCACAGGAATAGATTTCTGTGATGAACTACTTTCCAATAAGGGAGCAGGTACAGTTACCTCATCAAGTTCTACTTTCCTCCCACTCACTTCTTTCGAGAGAAACTCCTTCTCTAGAAAGGATCCATTCTTAGCAACAAATATCTTGCCTTCGGATCTGTGATAGAAGGTGTACCCAACAGCAACTTTTGGGTATCCTATGAAGACACACTTTTCCGATTTGGGTTTGAGCTTATCAGGATGAAACTTTTTCACATAAGCATCGCAACCCCAAACTTTAAGAAACGACAGCTTAGGTTTCTTGCCAAACCATAGTTCATACGGTGTCGTCTCAACGGATTAGACGGTGCCCTATTTAATGTGAATGCAGTTGTCTCTAATGCATAACCCCAGAACGATAGTGGTAAATCGGTAAGAGACATCATAGATTGCACTATATCCAATAAAGTACGGTTATGACGTTCAGACACACCATTATGCTGTGGTGTTCCAGGTGGCACAAATTTGTGAAACTATTCCACATTGTTTTAATTGAAGACCAAACTCGTAACTCAAATATTTGTCTCCGCGATCAGATCGTAGAAACTTTATTTTCTTATCACGATGATTTTCCACTTCACTCTAAAATTCTTTGAACTTTTAAAATGTTTCAGACTTATGTTTCATCAAGTAGATATACCCATATCTGCTCAAATCATCTGTGAAGGTCAGAAAATAATGATACCCGCCGCGAGCCTCAACACTCATCGGATCGCATACATCAGTATGTATTATTTCCAATAAGCCAGTTGCTTGCTCCATTGTTCCGGAGAACGGAGTTTTAGTCATCTTGCCCATAAGGCATGGTTCGCAAGCATCAAGTGATTCCAAAATCCCATCAGCATGGAGTTTCTTCATGCGCTTTACACCAATATGACCTAAACGGCAGTGCCACAAATAAGTTTCACTATCATTATTAACTTTGCATCTTTTGGCTTCAATATTATGAATATGTGTATCACTACGATCGAGATCCAACAAACCATTTTCGTTGGTGTGTATGACCATAGAAGGTTTTTATTCATGTAAATAGAACAAAAATTGTTCTCTAACTTAAATGAATAACCGTATTGCAATAAACATGATCAAATCATATTCATGCTCAACGCAAACACCAAATAACACTTATTTAGGTTCAATACTAATCCCGAAAGTATAGGGAGTCTGCGATGACGATCATATCAATCTTGGAACCACTTCCAACACACATCGTCACTTCACCCTTAACTAGTCTCTGTTTATTCTGCAACTCCCGTTTCGGGTTACTAATCTTAGCAACTGAACTAGTATCAAATACTGAGGGGTTGCTATAAACACTAGTAAAGTACACATCAATGACATGTATATCAAATATACCTTTGTTCACTTTGCCATCCTTCTTATCCGCCAAATACTTGGGGCAGTTCCGCTTCCAGTGACCAGTTCCTTTGAAGTAGAAGCACTCAGTCTCAGGCTTAGGTCCAGACTTGGGCTTCTTCATTTGAGCAGCAACTCGCTTGCCATTCTTCTTGAAGTTCCCCTTCTTCCCTTTGCCCTTTTCTTGAAACTAGTGGTCTTGTCAACCATCAACACTTGATGTTTTTCTTGATTTCTACCTACATCGATTTCAGCATCACGAAGAGCTTGGGAATCATTTCCGTTATCCCTTGCATATTATAGTTCATCACGAAGTTCTAGTAACTTGGTGATAGTGACTGGAGAACTTTGTCAATCACTATCTTATCTGGAAGATTAACTCCCACTTGATTCAAGTGATTGTAGTACTCAGACATTCTGAGCACATGCTCACTAGCTGAGCTATTCTCCTCCACCTTGTAGGCAAAGTACTGTCAGAGGTCTCATACCTCTCGACGCGGGCATGAGTATGAAATACCAATTTCAACTCTTAGAACATCTTATATGCTCTGTGGCGTTCAAAACATTTTTGAAGTCCCGGTTCTAAGCCGTAAAGCATGGTGCACTAAACTATCAAGTATTCATAATACCGAGCTTTTGTCAAACGTTCATAACGTCTGCATCTGCTCCTGCAATAGGTCTGTCACCTAGCGGTGCATCAAGGACATAATACTTCTGTGCAGCAATGAGGTTAATCCTCAGATCACGGACCAAGTCCGCATCATTGCTACTAATATCTTTCAATTTAGTTTTCTCTAGGAACATATCAAAATAAAACAGGGGAGCAAAACGCGAGCTATTGATCTACAACATAGATATGCTAATACTACCAGGACTAAGTTCATGATAAATTTAAGTTCAATTAATCATATTACTTAAGAACTCCCACTTAGATAGACATCCCTCTAATCTTCTAAGTGATCACGTGATCCATATCAACTAAACCATGTCCGATCATCACGTGAGATGGAGTAGTTTCAATGGTGAACATCACTATGTTGATCATATCTACTATATGATTCACGCTCGACCTTTCGGTCTCAGTCTTCCGAGGCCATATCTGTCATATGCTAGGCTCATTAAGTTTAACCTGAGTATTCTGCGTGTGCAACTGTTTTGCACCCGTTGTATTTGAATGTAGAGCCTATCACACCCGATCATCACGTGGTGTCTCAGCACGAAGAACTTTCGCAACGGTGCATACTCAGGGAGAACACTTATACTTTGATAATTTAGTGAGGGATCATCTTATAATGCTACCGTCAATCAAAGCAAGATAAGATGCATAAAAGATAAACATCACATGCAATCAATATAAGTGATATGATATGGCCATCATCATCTTGTGCTTGTGATCTCCATCTCCGAAGCACCGTCATGATCACCATCGTCACCGGCGCGACACCTTGATCTCCATCGTAGCATCATTGTTGTCTCGCCAATCTTATGCTTCTACGACTATCGCTACCGCTTAGTGATAAAGTAAAGCATTACAGGGCAATTGCATTGCATACAATAAAGCGACAACCATATGGCTCCTGCCAGTTGCCGATAACTCGGTTACAAAACATGATCATCTCATACAATAAAATTTAGCATCATGTCTTGACCATATCACATCACAACATGCCCTGCAAAAACAAGTTAGACGTCCTCTACTTTGTTGTTGCAAGTTTTACGTGGCTGCTACGGGCTGAGCAAGAACCGTTCTTACCTACGCATCAAAACCACAACGATAGTTTGTCAAGTTGGTGCTGTTTTAACCTTCGCAAGGACCGAGCGTAGCCACACTCGGTTTAACTAAAGTTGGAGAAACTGACACCCGCCAGCCACCTGTGTGCAAAGCACGTCGGTCGAACCAGTCTCGCGTAAGTGTACGCGTAATGTCGGCCCGGGCCGCTTCATCCAACAATACCGCCGAACCAAAGTATGACATGCTGGTAAGCAGTATGACTTATATCACCCACAACTCACTTGTGTTCTACTCGTGCATATGACATCTACGCATAAAACCTGGCTCGGATGCCACTGTTGGGTAACATAGTAATTTCAAAAAAATTCCTACGCACACGCAAGATCATGGTGAAGCATAGCAACGAGAGGGGAGAGTGTTGTCCACGTACCCTCGTAGACCGAAAGCGGAAGCGTTAGCACAACACGGTTGATGTAGTCGTACGTCTTCAGGATCCGACCGATCAAGTACCGAACGCATGGCACCTCCGAGTTCAGCACACGTTCAGCCCGATGACGTCCCTCGAACTCCGATCCAGCCGAGTGTTGAGGGAGAGTTTCGTCAGCACGACGGCGTGGTGACGATGATGATGTTCTACCGACGCAGGGCTTCACCTAAGCACCGCTACGATATTATCGAGGTGGACTATGGCGGAGGGGGGCACCGCACACGGCTAAAAGATCAACTGATCAATTGTTGTGTCTCCAAGGGGTGCCCCCTCCCCATATATAAAGAAGTGGAGGAGGGGGAGGGCCGGCCCTCTCTATGGCGCGCCCTAGGAGGAGTCCTACTCCCACCAGGAGTAGGATCCCCCCCTTCCAAGTAGTAGGAGTAGGAGTCAAGGAAAGGGGAGAGAGAAGAGAAGGAAGGAGGGGGCGCAGCCCCTCCCCCTAGTCCAATTCGGATTAGGCCTTGGGGGGGGCGCCCAGCCTCTCTTCTCCCTTTCCCCTAAAGCCCAATAAGGCCCATATACTCCCCGGCGAATTCCCGTAACTCTCCGGTACTCCGAAAAATACCCGAATCACTCGGAACCTTTCCGATGTCCGAATATAGTCGTCCAATATATCGATCTTTACGTCTCGACCATTTTGAGACTCCTCTACATGTCCCCGATCTCATCCGGAACTCCGAACAACCTTCGGTACATCAAAACTCAGAAACTCATAATATAACCGTCATCGAAACTTTAAGCGTGCGGACCCTACGGGTTCGAGAACTATGTAGACATGACCGAGACACGTCTCCGGTCAATAACCAATAGCGGAACCTGGATGCTCATATTGGCTCCCACATATTCTACGAAGATCTTTATCGGTCAAACCGCATAACAACATACGTTGTTCCCTTTGTCATCGGTATGTTACTTGCCCGAGATTCGATCGTTGGTATCTCAATACCTAGTTCAATCTCGTTACCGACAAGTCTCTTTACTCGTTCCGTAATACATCATCCCGCAACTAACTCATTAGTTGCAATGCTTGCAAGTCTTATAGTGATGTGCATTACCGAGTGGGCCCAGAGATACCTCTCCGACAATCGGAGTGACAAATCCTAATCTCGAAATACGCCAACCCAACAAGTACCTTTGGAGACACCTATAGAGCACCTTTATAATCACCCAGTTACGTTGTGATGTTTGGTAGCACACAAAGTGTTCCTCCGGTAAACGGGAGTTGCATAATCTCATAGTCATAGGAACATGTATAAGTCATGAAGAAAGCAATAGCAACATACTAAATGATCGAGTGCTAAGCTAACGGAATGGGTCAAGTCAATCACATCATTCTCCTAATGATGTGACCCCGTTAATCAAATGACAACTCATGTCTATGGCTAGGAAACATAACCATGTTTGATCAATGAGCTAGTCAAGTATAGGTATACTAGTGACACTCTGTTTGTCTATGTACTCACACATGTATTATGTTTCCGGTTAATACAATTCTAGCATGAATAATAAACATTTATCATGAAATAAGGAAATAAATAATAGTTTTATTATTGCCTCTAGCGCATATTTCCTTCACATACGTTGTTCCCTTTGTCATCGGTATGTTACTTGCCTGAGATTCGATTGTCAGTATCCTCATACCTAGTTCAATCTCGTTACCGACAAGTCTCTTTACTCGTTCTGTAATGCATCATCCCGTAACTAACTCATTAGTCACATTCCTTGCAAGGCTTATAGTGATGTGCATTACCGCGAGGGATCAGAGATACCTCTCCGATACTCGGAGTGACAAATCCTAATCTCGATCTATGCCAACCTAACAAACACCTTCAGAGACACTTGTAGAGCATATTTATAATCACCCATTTACGTTGTGACGTTTGATAGCACACAAGGTGTTCCTCCGGTATTCGGGAGTTGCATAATCTCATAGTCAAAGGAATATGTATAAGTCATGAAGAAAGCAATAGCAATAAAACTTAACGATCATTATGCTAAGCTAACGGATGGGTCTTGTCCATCACATCATTCTCCTAATGATGTGATCCCGTTCATCAAATGACAACACATGTCTATGGTTAGGAAACTTATCCATCTTTGGTTAACGAGCTAGTCAAGTAGAGGCATACTAGGGACACTTTGTTTTGTATATGTATTCACACATGTATCAAGTTTCCGGTTAATACAATTCTAGCATGAATAATAAACATTTATCATGATATAAGGAAATATAAAATAAGAACTTTATCATTGCCTCTAGGGCATATTTCCTTCATTCTCCCACTTGCACTAGAGTCAATAATCTAGGTCACATCGCCATGTGATTTAACACCAATAGTTCACATCACCATGTGATTAACACCCAAAGTGTTTACTAGAGTCAGCAATCTAGTTCACCTCGCCATGTGATTAACACCCAAAGTGTACTAAGGTGTGATCATGTTTTTCTTGTGAGAGAGATTTAGTCAATGGGTCTGCCACATTCTGATCCGTATGTACTTTGCAAATTTCTATGTGTACAATGCTCTGCATGGAGCTACTCTAGCTAAATGCTCCCACTTACAATATGTATCCAGATCGAGACTCAGAGTCATCCAGATCAGTGTCAAAGCTTGCATCGACGTAACTCTTTGCGACGAACTCTTTATCACCTCCATCACCGAGAAATATTTCCTTGGTCCTCTAAGGATAATTTTGACCAATGTCCAGTGATCTACTCCTAGATCACTATTGTACTCCCTTGCCAAACTCAGGGCAGGGTATACAATAGGTCTGGTACACAGCATGGCATACTTTATAGAACCTATGGCTGAGGCATAGGGAATGACTTTCATTCTCTCTCTATCTTCTGCCGTGGCCGGGCTTTGAGTCTTACTCAACTTCACACCTTGCAACACAGGCAAGAACTCCTTCTTTGGTTGTTCCATTTTGAACTACTTCCAAAACTTGTCAAGGTATGTACTCATTGAAAAAACTTATCAAGCATCTTGATCTATCTCTATAGATCTTGATGCTCAATATGTAAGCAGCTTCACCGGGGTCTTTCTTTTAAAAACTCCTTTCAAACACTCCTTTATGCTTTCCAGAAAATTCTACATCATTTCCAATCAACAATATGTCATCCACATATAATATCAGAAATGCTACATAGCTCCCACTCACTTTCTTGTAAATACAGGCTTCTCCGCAAGTCCGTATAAAACTATATCCTTTGATCAACTCATCAAAGTGTATATTCCAACTCCAAGATGCTTGCACCAGTCCATAGATGGATCGCTGGAGGTTGCACACTTTGTTAGCACCTTTAGGATCGACAAAACCTTCTGGTTGCATCATATACAACTCTTCTTTAAGAAATTCATTAAGGAATGCAGTTTGGACATCCATTTGCCAGATTTCATAAAATGTGGCAGTTGCTAACATGATTCGGACAAACTTAAGCATCGCTACGAGTGAGAAAATCTCATCGTAGTCAACACCTTGAACTTGTCGAAAACCTTTTGCGACAAGTCGAGCTTTGTAGATAGTAACACTACCATGACCGTCCGTCTACCTCTTGAAGATCCATTTATTCTTAATGGCTTGCCGATCATCGGGCAAGTCCACCAAAGTCCATACTTTGTTCTCATACATGGATCATATCTCAGATTTCATGGCCTCAAGCCATTTATCGGAATCTGGGCTCATCATCGCTTCCTCATAGTTCGTAGGTTCGTCATGGTCTAGTAACATGACTTCTAGAATAGGATTACAGTACCACTCTGGTTGACCTACGAGGTTCATTAGTAAGTTGATCTGAAGTTTCATGATCATCATCATTAGCTTTCTCACTTGTTGGTGTAGGCATCACTGGAACTGATTTCTGTGATGAACTACTTTCCAATTCGGGAGAAGGTACAATTACCTCATTAAGTTCTACTTTCGTCCCACTCACTTCTTTCGAGAGAAACTCCTTTTCTAGAAAGGATCCATTCTTAGCAACGAATATCTTGCCTTTGGATCTGTGATAGAAGGTGTACCCAACAGTCTCCTTTGGGTATCCTATGAAGACACATTTCTCCGATTTGGGTTCGAGCTTATCAGGTTGAAACTTTTTCACATAAGCATCACAACCCAAACTTAAGAAACGACAGCTTAGGTTTCTTGCCAAACCACAGTCATCTCAACGGATTTAGATGGTGCCCTATTTAACGTGAATGCAGCTGTCTCTAATGCATAACCCCAAAACGATAGTGGTAAATCGGTAAGAGACATCATAGATCGCACCATATCAAATAAAGTACGGTTACGACGTTCGGACACACCATTATGCTATGGTGTTCCAGGTGGCATGAGTTTGTGAAACTATTCCACATTGTTTTAATTGAAGGCCAAACTCGTAACTCAAATATTCGCCTCTGTGATCAGATCGTCGAAACTTTATTTTCTTGCTACGATGATTCTCCACTTCACTATGAAATTATTTGAACTTTTCAAATGTTTCAGACTTGTGTTTCATCAAGTAGATATATCCATATCTGCTCAAATCATCTGTGAAGGTCAGAAAATAATGATACCCACCGCGAGCCTCAACACTCATCGGACCGCATACATCAATATGTATTATTTCCAATAAGTCAGTGGCTCGCTCCATTGTTCCGGAGAACGGAGTATTAGTCATCTTGCCCATGAGGCATGGTTCGCAAGCATCAAATGATTCATAATCAACTGATTCCAAAAGTCCATCCGCATGGAGTTTCTTCATGCGCCTTACACCAATATGACCTAAACGGCGGTGCCACAAGTATGTTGCACTATCATTATCAACTTTGCATCTTTTGGCATCAATATTATGAATATGTGTATCACTACGATCGAGATTCAATAAACCATTTATATTAAGTGTATGACCATAGAAAGTTTTATTCATGTAAATAGAACAACAATTATTCATTGACTTAAATGAATAACCGTATTGCAATAAACATGATCCAATCATATTCATGCTCAACGGAAACACCAAATAACATTTATTTTAGGTTCAACACTAATCCTGAAGGTAAAGGGAGTGTGCAATGGTGATCTTATCAACCTTGGAATCACTTCCAACACACATCATCACCTCGCCCTTAACTAGTCTCTGTTTATTTTGCAACTCCTGTTTTGAGTTACTACTCTTAGAAACTAAACCAGTATCAAATACCGAGGGGTTGCTATTAACACTAGTAAAGTACACATCAATAACATGTATATCAAATATACTTTTATTCACTTTGCCATCCTTCTTATCCGCCAAGTATTTGGTGTAGTTCCGCTTCCAGTGACCATTCCCTTTGTAGTAGAAGCACTCAGTTCCAGGGTTAGGTCTAGCTTTGGGCTTCTTTATGGGAGTGGCAACTTGCTTTCCATTCTTCTTGAAGTTCCCTTTCTTTCCCTTGCCCTTTTACTTGAAACTAGTGGTCTTGTCAACCATCAACACTTGATTTTTTTTCTTGATTTCTACCTTTGCTGATTTCAGCATCGTGAAGAGCTTGGGAATCGTTTCCGTTATCCCTTGAATATTATAGTTCATCACGAAGTTCTGGTAACTTGGTGATAGTGACTAGAGAACTCTGTCACTCACTATCTTATCTGGAAGATTAACTCCCACTTGATTCAAGTGATTGTAGTACTCAGACATTCTGAGCACATGCTCACTGGTTGAGCTATTCTCCTCCATCTTGTAGGCACAATACTTTTCAAAGGTCTCATAACTCTCGACATGGGCATGAGACTGAAATACCAATTTCATCTCTTGGAACATCTCATATGCTCCGTGGAGTTCAAAACGTTTTTGAAGTCCCGGTTCTAAGCCGTAAAGCATGGTGCACTAAACTATCAAGTAGTCATCATACCGAGCTTTGTTAAATGTTCATAACGTCTGCATCTGCTCCTGCAATAGGTCTGTCACCTAGTGGTGCATCAAGGACATAATTCTTCTGTGCAGCAATGAGGATAATCCTCAGATCACGGACCAAGTCCGCATCATTGCTACTATCATCTTTCAACTTATTTTTCTCTAGGAAGATATCAAAAATAAATGGGGAGCTACATCGCGAGCTATTGATCTACAACATAGTTATGCAAATACTATCAGGGCTAAGTTCATGATAAATTAAAGTTCAATTAATCATATTACTTAAGAACTCCCACTTAGATAGACATCCCTCTAGTCTTCTAAATGATCACGTGATCCATATCAACTAAACCATGTCCGATCATCACGTGAGATGGAGTAGTTTTCAATGGTGAACATCACTATGTTGATCATATCTACTATATGATTCACGTTCGACCTTTGGGTCTCAGTGTTCCGAGGCCATATCTGCATATGCTAGGCTCATCAAGTTTAACCCGAGTATTCTGCATGTGCAAAACTGGCTTGCACCCGTTGTATGTGAACGTAGAGCTTATCACCCCCGATCATCACGTGGTGTCTCGGCACGACGAACTGTCGCAACGGTGCATACTCAGAGAGAACACTTATACCATTAAATTTAGTGAGGGATTATCTTATAATGCTACCGCCGTACTAAGCAAAATAAGATGCATAAAACATAAACATCATATGCAATCAAAATATGTGACATGATATGGCCATCATCATCTTGTGCCTTTGATCTCCATCTCCAAAGTACCGTTATGATCTCCATCGTCACCGGCATGACACCATGATCTCCATCATCTTGATCTCTATCAATGTGTCGTCACATGGTCGTCTCGGCAACTATTGCTTTTGCAACTATTGCTATCGCATAGAGATAAAGTAAAGCAATTATATGGCGCTTGCATCTTATGCAATAAAGAGACAACCATAAGGCTCCTACCAGTTTGTGACAGCCTGGTTTTTGCCCTTTCTTATTTGCTTGAAATTTCATTTGAAAGTTTTTGAAACTTGGAGTTTCTGAATCTTTTCATTTGGACTTAAACACTTGGGCATCCTTGGCTTTCACCCAAGTGTTCACTTCTCTCCCAAACCATCACTTCACTTCTGATCCACCACAAAATAACCTTTGGAATATTTTTCTTAAATGAAAAATATTCATTTTCTCTCAAAAACCCTAAGCCAGATCTGTTTGCTTCAAGGCAACCCTAATTTTTATGGCTCAGAAAATTCTAAGATAATTCACAAATATTCTAGGGACCCTAGGGCACCTCCCTGAGCAAAAATATTTCATCACTTTTTGGAATATTTTTGCTACAGAAAATCTTTTCTATTCTGGACAGAAATGGTGGTTTCTACAGCAACTACCATTTTACTTGCTCCATTTGACCTGAACTTTCTTGTGCATCTTTACCTTAGTAACTTATAACTAGCCTCCAAAGCACAGCCCCAAACTCCCAGCCATTTGACCACAGTAACATCACAAAGTTACTGACCAGAAACTTACCTGGCTTGTAAAATCTTCTCTACTGCACCTGGATCCAAACCAAACCGTGGTAAACTTCAGAACTACCACAAACAACATGCCAGACATGATTTTTGGACGAAGGCTGGCCTGAGGAGAGAGTTCGCGCGGTGACCACGCGTGTCCACGATGCCAGGCATGGGTGTCGACGCGCTCTGGCTGACGCCGAGCGCTCTGTTCGAGCGTGCTCGCTTCCCCCGCCTGCCCAACCATGCCAAACCTCGCCACCATCATCGTCTCGACATCCTTAACTCCTCCCTGGCACTCGCCGACGCCGGAGCTCGCCGCAGCGAGCACGGGCAAGGTCCGGCCAGCCCAACAGTGCGGAGCGCACTGTGCTCGTCGCCATCCCCTTGATCCTGTGCTCATCTCTGCTCGCCCACAGTGGCTGCGTGACCTCCGTCGCCTTCTCCCCCTCTCACTGACGCCGGTGTCGCCGGGCGCCGTGGACAGGTGTCCACCGGCGGAGCCCGAAGCACCCACGCCGCTCGCCTATAAATAGAGCCACCCCCAGCCTCCTCGAGCACCATCCAGCACTCACACACACCCCACGATCGAGTAGGAAGCCGTAGCCCGTCCGGGCAGGCCTCCGGCCGCCGTCCCCGAGCTCGAGCTCGCCGGCGATCCCCTCTGGTCGCCGCGGTAGCTCCAGCCCCTCCCAGGCCTGGGCGACCCCTCCAAGGCCTCCGCCTCTCTCCGGTGAGGCCATCTCGCCCGCTTGGAGCCTCTGGAGTGACCTCTGCTCGCCGTCTTCCTCAACTCCGGTGACCTCCACGTTCTGCCTCCGCTTGCGAGCTAGTTTCCGACGCCGTCCGACCACCCCTAGCCACGCTACGGGTACGGGCAGGTGCGCCATCGTCCCCTCTCTCTATCCCTCCCTCTCGTTTGGGCCAAGGAGCCCTCGTCGCCGGCGAGAGCTCCGGCGAAGCCGCGACCCTCTCTATTTCTCTCTCCCTCTTCCCCCACCTGACTAGCGGGGCCCACTAGTCAGCCACTCAATACACGCGCGCAGCGGTACGAGTGGTGGCGCCCCTGGGCTTTATGCCTTCGACGTCACCCCCCTAGCTGTTTCTTTTTATTCAAATTCATTTATATTCCAGAGAGCTTCAAACAATTTTAACTTTTTAATATGCCCAAATGAGATGATTCTTTTTGCATTGTGTTCTTTGAAAGGAAATCTAACAGCTCACCAAAGATGAGATTTTTCTGAGCTGTTTAGAATTTCTGGTGAATTTCAGAAGTGTTCTTGATATTCTCTTTTTGTGTTTAAAATTATTTTCAGAAGGTGAGGCTTGTCTTGAGGATCACCAGGAGGCTTGTGAACTTCATCTGCACTAAGGCAGGCCACAACAACATTTTTATGATGCCATTTCAATATTTGTGATTTTCTCACTTAAATGAAATGAATAACCCATGCATTTAAATAATTATTGAATTATTTGTATTCTGTTAAGTATTGGTCAGTTGTTATGCTTGATTTACAGAATAGTTGAAACTAGTTTAAGTGGGTAAAGCAAGTTAAAATTTATTTGAGGTGATGTTAGAAATAATTTTGTTATGCATGGTAGTAATTATTTAAAGCTTTGTGTTTGCATTCTTAAATTGATAAAAATTGTTAGAAAATATTCTGTTAAGTACTTGTTTAATCATATTACTTGTCTTACAGAATGTTTGAACGCAACTTAGTGATAAAGAAATTAAGAGTTGTTGATAATGATATCTTTTGGTCAAGCATATGAAAAAATTATCAGAGTTACTTTCTTGCGTAGGAAATTAATAAAACTTGTTGAAAAATATTTTGGTTAAGTTGTGAGTCATTTTGAGCAAGTAGAGTAATATGAGTTGTTGACGTTTATGCTTGGTGTGCATATGGATGATGTCGGTCATTTTTATCAATATGTGATGCATGTGATGTTTTGCATTTCATGGCATGCTATGAAACCGGTCATTTTTAGTTTAAAGTTAATCCTGAATATAACTCAACTTGAATATACCGTTGACTGGGTCATGGTGCCGCTGAATCGAGTTTCTTTCCAGTGCAACCACATTTGCCTTGTGGGAAGGCCTTGATTCGTTCCATTGACACGGCCTTTGGTCGGTGCCTCCATCTAGGGAAGATTATTGACGTGTTTGCCCTGGCCCGGTAAGCACACATAATCTTGTGTGCTCGTTGATGAGATTATGGTACCGAGTCCCCGAGTGGGAGTGTTTTGACCACGACGGTGGTCGGGGTGTCTTTGGTAGACACGGGGCCACCCAGGACCAGCCCGTTGGGGATTTGGGTCGGAGTGGCCGGGAGAGTGTTGTGGCAATGGAGGGGTTTTGTCGGAATACCGTTGGTCCACCCGATTGGGAATGCGAGGCCATGGGTTCCGTGGTGTGGGTACAGTGTGCTACCTCTGCAGAGTGTATAATCTATCGATAGCCGAGTCCACGGTCACGGACACCTCGTACTAGGTCCCACCATGAGTCAACGTCTAATAAATATTGCACACTAAGCTATGAACTTTGCATTGTCAATGGATGGCAGAAAGGCCATGGAGGTATTTGGCACCAAATGATGTTCGTGGTTGTGATCGCCGTAAGGATCACGAGTTGTTCTTGAGAAAGACCACTATGGTGGTGTGTTTGTGGTCCAGAGATGATCACAGTTGGTAAGCTGTCCTGAGGGACGTTCGGGCTTGATCACAGCATGTTGACATATAATGTTGCATTATTAATAATTGGTTAAATATCATGATATTGTTTGTCATTATGATTATGCTTGTTGTGAGCTTGCAAGTACATTCAATGTACTAACCTGGCGTGTCATGCCAGATTTCAGGAAAGTCTCGTTGGAAAGGAGCGCTGTTCGAGTCTAGATCGTGTCCACATCAGTGTCCCTGTGATATGGCGCTTCCGCTACGACGTTATTCCGCTGCCACGTAGTTGTTCAAGTCAAGGCCCCTTTATGTTCATTAAATAATGTACATATTGTTCCGCCGCACCGAGTGTGCCGCTTGGCCTCGACCACTGTTGTAATATGAACTCTGTTCCGCTAGCATCAATAAAGCGGTTGTTTTCTGTACCAATATGTTGTGTGTTGCCAGAAGACATGATCTCTGGGCTGGCAATGCAGGGTAAACCGGTCGCTCTGAGCCGGGGTGCCACAACGGTTGGTACCAGAGCCGCGCTGACTGTAGGCCACGCTAGACTACGACGTGTTAACTAGACGCTAGACACGAGTAAATGTGAGTGTCGGTAGCAGTTATAGCTGGTTGTTGCATTGTAGTCATTTGATTATTATTTTTATGCTAACCTGTTAATGGTTGTGAGTGTAGATGGCTCCGGTGCCGTATCCGTGCCAGTTGCAGTTGATGCCGTACACGTCACCGCACCATCTCCGCAACGTGTGGCGTCGGCTGTACCCTCACAGAGATGAACCAGTCTACCGTGTGTACCGGGAGTGTCTAGCAGACTCAGTGTATGAGTATCACGCAGTGGTTACTCTGCGCACCAGTTCCGATTCCGGCTCTTACACTCGCACTTCTCAGAGCGGTTACGCCTCCACCGCTTCTCAGGCTGTCCAGTTTGCCACATTTGAGGTCCTTGTCGAGCTTCGTTATACCAAGGTTCAAATGTAGCATCACCCAGGATTCTATTACTACCCATCTCTGCACGACAACGGTCGTGTCCGTTTTCCTCTCGTTAACCTGGAGTCTGATAGTGTTGCTAGCCATCTTGCTCGCTATATCACTGCTAGCTATCTAATGATCCACGAGCTAGCTCGAGAGCTTACTCGTGCCCGTACTGCTTTAGCCGCTACCTTGGTCACTACTAGATCCACCACTACTCCATCCTCACTGGGATTTACCCCTTATGTCCCAGTTAGCTCTAGCTCCCCTATTTCGCCGGTTACTCCCCCGAGTAGCACAGGCGTTCCGGCCGTGAACCCTCTCAGTACTCCTGCCGAGTGGGTCTCACTTCTTGCTACTCCTGCTGCCCCGATGCTTCATCCTACCCCTGCCCCTGAGGGAGAGCCCTCGAGGCAGCGTCGTCGTGTTACCTTTAACCCGGAGGTTTCCGTTAACCACGTCAGTTCGGGATCTGAGACCGCTTCAGGGGAGGACACCGCAGCACCAGCAGAGCAGTAGTGTCTTTGAGTATTCGCAGTCGTCTAGATGGTGTACGGATGTAGTTGTACGAGTCATGATGCTTCATGTATGAGAGTAGTGGAACCAGTCAGGTTGTTAAATTTTCATGTATGAGTCTATGTATAATTATGATGGGACTTTAATCGCCGTATTCTCTTCGCTCTTTTGTCTTTTTCGAGAATTGTTGCTGGCTTTTCCCCAATTTTATTCTTAGATGTCTCTCATCTCGATTTTGTTGCCTTGGGAAAAATACTCAATAGGATGACGCGGGGAGGCGGCAGTAGCAACGTTCGTTAGGGAACTCCTGTTCGTCGTTCCGCACGACAGGCAGGATATTCTCCCGAGCCGTACGTTCAGCCACCACCTCCTCTGCCTGATCCTCCCTCCACCGAGCAAGTTCTGCGTATGTTTGAAGAAAAAAGGAACAATGATCTGATTGAAATATTGAGAAGTGTGCAAGCTATAGTTGGACAAAATGGAAATCAGAATGGTCATCACTCAAAGCTGTCAGATTTTTAGAGGACCAATCCACCCAATTTCAGTCAGGTTGTTGACCCATTGGATGCGGACGATTGGTTGCGCACCATGGAGAAAAAGCTTGAGATCGCCCATACTGAAGGAAATGATAAAGTCCCATTTGCAACCCATTACCTTGAAGGCGCAGCTGCCATATGGTGGGAAAATACAAAAGCCATGTGGCCGATTGATGAGGAAGTCACCTGGGAAAAATTCAAGGATAAGTTCCGCAAATATCACATCCCTACTGGAGTTATGAAGGCCAAGCAGCGTGAATTTCTCGCGCTTGTCCAAGGAAATCAATCTGTGGCCGAGTATCTGCAAAAATTCAATCATCTGGCCCGTTACTCTCTGTATGACATAGCCACCAAAGAAAGGAAGATGGACAGATTTCTTGGAGGTTTAAATCCGCAACTTCGGTGTGCTCTCAGTACGTTTGATTTCACGGATTTCCAAACTCTGGTAGACAAGGCATTCATTGCTGAACGGGAACACAAGCTTATATCAGATAATAGGCCTGTTAACGACAACAAGTGCAAGTTTAAGCCAAAGAAGGATGGGCAACCTATGCAAAAGGCTCGTACCTGGCAGCAGACTCATGTGGAATACCGGCCAAATTGGCAGCAGAATGTTAACAAGACCACCACTCAAGTCAAGAATGTTGTGGCCAATCCAATGCATGAGGAGCGGCAGCGCAATAATTCTTGTTTCACTTGCGGGCAGCGCGGACATTATGCCAAACAGTGCCCCAAGAACCACAAGGTGAATGCGCTGAGCAGGCCACAAGTCAACTTTATGGAGTCAGGGCCAACCCAGCAAAACTTTACTGGGCACGTGAATCATATCTCCGCCGATGAATCCTAAGAGAAGCCAGAAGTCATCATTGGTATGTTTTCTGTTAATGACATACCTTCAGTAATTTTATTTGACTCTGGGGCTTCCCATTCTTTTATTTCTCGGATTTTTGCCGCCCAAAACAATTTTCCTTGCACAATTTTGGGCAAAAATATGCTGGTACAAACCCCGGGATCTATAATCAAGAGCAATCTAGTCTGCCGTGATCTGGAGATCAATATCAACGGGGTCCACTTTCCAACATCTCTGATAATCATTGTCTGAACAGTTGGATATTATATTGGGAATGAATTGGCTGACCAAATATCAAGTTTGTATAAACTGCTCAACCCGAGAAGTCAATTTAACTAGTCTGAATGGGCAGCTCACCAAATTCTATGCTCGCAAGCATATACCCAAGCCAGAACTAGTGTGCACTGCTGTGGTCGAATTGGAATTTATTCCTGTGGTCAGTGAGTACCCTGATGTGTTTCCAGAAGAACTGCCAGGCATGCCACCAGATCGGGAACTGGAATTTGCCATAGACCTTGTGCCCGGAACCGCACCATTATACAAGAAGTATTACCGGATGCCCTCATCAGAATTAGTGGAACTAAAGAAACAGCTTGACGAATTACTCCGGAAAGGTTATATTCGTCCTAGCTCTTCACCGTGGGGGTCACCTGCAATCTTCGTGGGTAAAAAGGATGGCAGTCTCCGTATGTGCATAGATTATCGCCAGCTGAATGAGGTCACCATCAAAAATAAATACCCACTGCCAAGGATTGATGATCTGTTCGATCAGCTCAGTGGGGCTAAAGTATTCTCAAAAATCGATTTACAGACCGGGCATCATCAGCTCAAGATTAAAAGGGAAGATATTCCTAAGACCGCATTCACTACACGATACGGTCATTACGAATATACTGTGATGTCCTTTGGTCTCACCAATGCCCCTGCCTTCTTCATGCATATGATGAACAAGGTGTTCATGGACTTCCTCGACAAATTTGTGGTAGTCTTTATCGTCGACATCCTCATTTACTCCAAGAGTGAAAAAGAGCATAAGGATCACCTCCGGGCAGTGCTACAATGGCTCCGCAACCATCAGCTATACGCCAAGTTCAGTAAGTGCGAATTTTGGCTCAAGCAAGTTGGGTTTCTCGGGCATGTACTATCTGCCGAAGGCATAGCCGTTGACCCGAGCAAAGTAAATGATGTGCTCGATTGGGTACCGCCCACGACTGTAACACAGATCCGGAGTTTCCTTGCATTAGCTGGATACTATCGTCGTTTCATTGAAGGGTTTTCCAAAATTGCTAAACCTATGACGGAACTGCTCAAAAAGGATACAAAGTTTGAGTGGACCAAGGACTGTGAGAAGAGTTTTTATGAGCTAAAGACGCGTCTGACAACCGCGCCCGTATTGACTCTTCCAGACATTCATCGCAGCTTCGACGTGTACTGCGATGCCTCCAGACAAGGTATTGGCTGTGTATTGATGCAAGATGGCAAGGTAGTAGCCTATGCATCACGACAACTATGACCACATGAGGGAAATTATCCTACTCATGATTTGGAATTGGCTGCAGTGGTTCATGCATTAAAAATTTGGAGGCACTATCTCATTGGAAAAAGGTGCCACTTTTTTACCGACCATAAAAGCCTCAAGTACATCTTCACTCAGCCAGATTTAAATCTCCGCCAGCGAAGATGGTTAGAGTTGGTCAAGGATTATGACCTTGGAATAAATTACCATCCAGGCAAGGGCAACGTCGTTGCCGATGCGCTCAGTCGAAAGCCCGTCAGCTTAAATGTCATGTTAAAATCATTGCCTACCAAACTTCAGGAGGAGATCGCTCAGCTCAACTTGGTCATCGTGGATGCTGGCCTCACTAATATTTTGGAAGTTACCCCCACACTTGAGATGGAAATCCGCAAGGCCCAGCCAGATGACGCCAAGCTACGAAAACATGCAAGGCAGCCCCCAGATTTCTTCAGGACAACTTCGGTACCCTCCGATTCCGTGGACGAATTTGTGTACCAAATCAACCGGACTTGAAGAGGAAAATCTTGTCAGAAGCACACGAATCCTCGTATTCCATTCATCCGGGAAGTACGAAAATGTATCAAGACCTTAAACAAATATTTTGGTGGAATGGGATGAAGAAAGACATTGCCTATTTTGTAGCCTGTTGCGACATATGCAACAAGGTGAAAGCAGAGCATCAGAAGCCAGCCGGACTTCTCCAACCACTGCCAGTTTCACAATGGAAATGGGATGATGTTTGCATGGACTTCATCACCGGATTGCCTAGGACTCAGCGATGCAAAGACGCAATCTGGGTTATAGTGGACACCCTAACCAAGGTTGCTCATTTCATCCCGGTCAGCACCAGATACAGAGCAAATGAACTGGCGCAACTGTATGTATCCAGAATCGTCAGTCTGCATGGGGTACCCCGGACTATCACTTACGACCGAGGTTCTTTGTTTACCTCCGCTTTTGGTCCCGCCTCCATCAAGCCTTGGGGACAGCACTAAAATATAGTACTGCTTATCACCCCCAGCCGGACGGTCAGACAGAGCGAGTAAATCAAATACTCGAAGATATGTTGCGAGCCTGTGTGCTAGCCAACGGGGCGAACTGGGAAGATTGCTTGCCATACGCCGAGTTCTCGTATAACAACAGTTTCCAGACCAGTCTAAAGATGTCACCCTATGAAGCTCTATATGGTCGTAAGTGCCGCACTCCTCTAAATTGGTCTCAAGCTGGAGATTGCCATATCTTCGGAACCGATCTCATGATGGAAGCCGAGAAACAAGTCAGGGAAATCAGAGGCCGACTGCAATTGGCCAAATCCCGTCAGAAGAGTTATTATGATGCAAAGCACCGGCAGGTCAGTTTTGAACCCGGAGAACATGTGTACCTCCGAGTCACTCCTATGAAAGGAGTTAAGCGATTTCAGACTCGTGGAAAGCTGGCAACCAGATTCATTGGTCCATTCTCAATTATGTCTCGAGTAGGTACAGTTGCATACCAACTGGAACTACCCCCGAGTTGTCAGAAATACACAATGTGTTCCATGTTTCGCAATTGAGACGATGCATATCCCCGCCTGAGAAAAGGACTGCAATGGCTGAGATAGAATTGGCAAAGGATTTAACTTATGAAGAAAGACCGTCCAAAATTTTGGATCAAGTGGAAAGGGTCACTCGCAGCAAAGTCAGAAAAATTTTCAAGGTTCAGTGGGAGCATCACACCGAGTCAAAAGCAACTTGGGAGCAGGAAGAGTTCCTTAAGAGTCAATATCCAGAGTGGTTTTCCCAAGCAACCGAATCTCGAGGACGAGATTCATTCTAAGTGGGGGAGGTTTGTGACAGCCTGGTTTTTGCCCTTTCTTATTTGCTTGAAATTTCATTTGAAAGTTTTTGAAACTTGGAGTTTCTGAATCTTTTCATTTGGACTTAAACACTTGGGCATCCTTGGCTTTCACCCAAGTGTTCACTTCTCTCCCAAACCATCACTTCACTTCTGATCCACCACAAAATAACCTTTGGAATATTTTTCTTAAATGAAAAATATTCATTTTCTCTCAAAAACCCTAAGCCAGATCTGTTTGCTTCAAGGCAACCCTAATTTTTATGGCTCGGAAAATTCTAAGATAATTCACAAATATTCTAGGGAACCTAGGGCACCTCCCTGAGCAAAAATATTTCATCACTTTTTGGAATATTTTGGCTACAGAAAATCTTTTCTGTTCTGGACAGAAATGGTGGTTTCTACATCAACTACCATTTAATTGCTCCATTTGACCTGAACTTTCTTGTGCATCTTTACCTTAGTAACTTATAACTAGCCTCCAAAGCACAGCCCCAAACTCCCAGCCATTTGACCACAGTAACATCACAAAGTTACTGACCAGAAACTTACCTAGCTTGTAAAATCTTCTCTACTGCACCTGGATCCAAACCAAACCGTGGTGAACTTCAAAACTACCACGAACAACATGCCAGACATGATTTTTGGACGAAGGCTGGCCTGAGGAGAGAGTTCGCGCGGTGACCACGCGTGTCCACGATGCCAGGCATGCGTGTGGACGCGCTCTGGGTGACGTCGAGCGCTCTGTTCGAGCATGCTCGCTTCCCCCGCCTGCCCAACCATGCCAAACCCCGCCACCATCATCGTCTCGATGTCCTTAACTCCTCCCTGGCACTCGCCGACGCCGGAGCTCGCCGCAGTGAGCACGGGCAAGGTCCGGCCAGCCCAACAGTGCGGAGCGCACTGTGCTCGTCGCCATCCCCTTGATCCTGTGCTTGTCTCCGCTCGCCCACAGTGGCCGCGTGACCTCCGTCGCCTTCTCCCCCTCTCACTGACGCTGCTCGTCGCCGGGCGCCCTGGACAGGTGTCCACCGGCGGAGCACGAAGCACCCTCGCCGCTCGCTTATAAATAGAGCCACCCCCAGCCTCCTCGAGCACCATCCAGCACTCACACACACCCCATGATCGAGTAGGAAGCCATAGCCCGGCCGGGCAGGCCTCGGGCCGCCGTCCCCTATCTCGAGCTCGCCAGCGATCCCCTCTGGTCGCCGCGGTAGCTCCAGCCCCTCCCAGGCCTGGGCGACCCCTCCAAGGCCTCCGCCTCTCCGGTGAGGCCATCTCGCCCGCTTGGAGCCTCTGGAGTGACCTCTGCTCGCCGTCTTCCTCAACTCCGGCGACCTCCACGTTCTGCCTCCGCTTGCGAGCTAGTTTCCGACGCCGTCCGACCACCCCTAGCCACGCTACGGGTTCGGGCAGGTGCGCCATCGTCCCCTTTCTCTATCCCTCCCTCTCGTTTGGGCCAAGGAGCCCTCGTCGCCGGTGAGAGCTCCGGCGAAGCCGCGACCCTCTCTGTTTCTCTCTCCCTCTTCCCCCACCTGACTAGCGGGGCCCGCTAGTCAGCCACTCAGTACACGCGTGAAGCGGTACGAGTGGTGGCGCCCCTGGGCTTTACGCCTTCGACGTCACCCCCCAGCTGTTTCTTTTTATTCAAATTCATTTATATTCCAGAGAGCTTCAAACAATTTTAACTTTTTAACCATAAGTCCAAATTAGATGATTCTTTTTGCATTGTGTTCTTTGAAAGGAAATCTAACAGCTCACCAAAGATCAGATTTTTCTGAGCTGTTTAGAATTTCTGGTGAATTTCAGAAGTGTTCTTGATATTCTCTTTTTGTGTTTAAAATTATTTTCAGAAGGTGAGGCTTGTCTTGAGGATCACCAGGAGGCTTGAGAACCTCATCTGCACTAAGGCAGGCCACAACAACATTTTTATGATGCCATTTCAATATTTGTGATTTTCTCACTTAAATGAAATGATTAACCCATGCATTTAAATAATTATTGAATTATTTGTATTCTGTTAAGTATTGGTCAGTTGTTATGCTTGATTTACAGAATAGTTGAAACTAGTTTTAGTGGGTAAAGCAAGTTAAAATTTATTTGAGGTGATGTTAGAAATAAAATTTTTATGCATGGTAGTAATTATTTAAAGCTTTGTGTTTGCATTCTTAAATTGATAAAAATTTGTTAGAAAATATTCTGTTAAGTACTTGTTTAATCATATTACTTGTCTTACAGAATGTTTGAACCCAACTTAGTGATAAAGAAATTAAGAGTTGTTGATAATGATATCTTTTGGTCAAGCATATGAAAAATTTATCGGAGTTACTTTCTTGCGTAGGAAATTAATAAAACTTGTTGCAATATATTTTGGTTAAGTTGTGAGTCATTTTGAGCAAGTAGAGTAATATGAGTTGTTGACGTTTATGCTTGGTGTGCATATGGATGACGTCGGTCATTTTTATCAATATGTGATGCATGTGATGTTTTGCATTTCATGGCATGCTATGAAACCGGTCATTTTTAGTTTAAAGTTAATCCTGAATATAACTCAATTTGAATATACCGTTGACTGGGTCATGGTGCCGCTGAATCGAGTTTCTTTCCAGTGCAACCACATTTGCCTTGTGGGAAGGCCTTGATTTGGTCCATTGACACGGCCTCTGGTCGGTGCCTCCATCTAGGGAAGATTATTGTCGTGTTTTCCCTGGCCCGGTAAGCACACATAATCTTGTGTGCTCGTTGATGAGATTATGGTACCGAGTCCCCGAGTGGGAGTGTTTTGACCACGACGGTGGTCGGGGTGTCTTTGGTAGACACGGGGCCACCCAGGACCAGCCCGTTGGGGATTTGGGTCGGAGTGGCCGGGAGAGTGCTGTGGCAATGGAGGGGTTTTGTCGGAATGCCGTTGGTCCACCCGAATGGGAATGCGAGGCCATGGGTTCCGTGGTGTGGGTACAGTGTGCTACCTCTGCAGAGTGTATAATCTATCGATAGCCGAGTCCACGGTCACAGACACCTCGTACTAGGTCCCACCATGAGTCAACGTCTAATAAAAATTGCACATTAAGCTATGGACTTTGCATTGTCAATGGATGGCAGAAAGGCCATCGAGGTATTTGGGACCAAATGATGGTCATGGTTGTGATCGCCGTAAGGATCACGAGTTGTTCTTGAGAAAGACCACTATGGTGGTGTGTTTGTGGTCCAGAGATGATCACAGTTGGTAAGCTGTCCCGAGGGACGTTCGGGCTTGATCACAGCATGTTGACATATAATGTTGCATTATTAATAATTGGTGAAATATCATGATATTGTTTGTCATTATGATTATGCTTGTTGTGAGCTTGCAAGTACATTCAATGTACTGACCTGGCGTGTCATGCCAGATTTCAGGAAAGTCTCGTTGGAAAGGAGCGCTGTTCGAGTCTAGATCGTGTCCACATCAGTGTCCCTGTGATATGGAGCTTCCGCTACGACGTTATTCCGCTGCCACTCGAGGCCCCTTTATGTTCAGTAAATAATGTACATATTGTTCCGCCGCACCGAGTGTGCCGCTTGGCCTCGACCACTGTTGTAATATGAACTCTATTCCGCTAGCATCAATAAAGCGATTGTTTTCTATACCAATATGTTGTGTGTTGCCAGAAGACATGATCTCTGGGCTGGCAATGCAGGTTAAACCGGTCGCTCTGAGCCGGGGTGCCACACAGTTGCCGATAACTTTAACAAAACATGATCATCTCATACAACAATTTATATATCATCACATCTTGACCATATCACATCACAACATGCCCTGCAAAAATAAGTTAGACATCCTCTACTTTGCTGTTGCAAGTTTTACCTGGCTGCTACGGGCTTCTAGCAAGAACCGTTGTTACCTACGAATCAAAACCACAACGATTTTTTGTCAAGTGTTTCTTTTTAACCTTCAACAAGGACCGACCATAGTCAAACTCGATTCAACTAAAGTTGGAGAAACTGACACCCGCTAACCACCTGTGTGCGAAGCACGTCGGTAGAACCAGTCTCATGAACGCGGTCATGTAATGTCGGTCCGGGCCGCTTCATCCAACAATACCGCCAAATCAAAGTAAGACGTTGCTGGTAAGCAGTATGACTATTACCGCCCACAGCTCTTTGTGTTCTACTCGTGCATATAACATCTACGCATAGACCTGGCTCGGATGCCACTGTTGGGGAATGTAGTATTTCAAAAAAAAATCCTACGATCACACAAGATCTATCTAGGAGAAGCATAGCAACGACCGGGGAGAGTGTGTCCATGTACCCTCGTAGACCGAAAGCGGAAGCGTTTAGTAACGCAGTTGATGTAGTCGAACGTCTTCACGATCCAACCGATACAAGCACCGAACGTACGGCACCCCGTGTTCAGCACACGTTCAGCTCTATGCGTCCTCGAGCTCTCGATCCAATTGAGGCCGAGGGAGAGTTCCGTCAGCACGACGGCATGACGACGGTGATGATGAAGTTACCGGCACAGGGCTTCGCCTAAGCACTACGACAATATGACCGAGGTGTGTAACTGTGGAGGGGGGCACCGCACATGGCTAGGAACAATTGATGTGTGTTCTAGGGTGCCCTCCCCACGTATATAAAGGAGGGAGAGGCAGGCATGCAGCCTAGGGCGCGCCCAAGTAGGAGGAATCCTACTTGGGTCCCAAGTCCAATTCGCCCCCTTACCATATTTGGACAAGGGGGAAAGGAAGGAGGGGGGGAGGAAGTAGGAGTCCTACTTCATACTTTCCTTTTCCTCCTCTCCTTCCCTTTCTCCACACGTGGCTGGCCCTATAGGGGGCGCACAGCCCCTCGTGGGCTGGTGTGTTCCCTTACTTGGCCCATTAAGCCCATATCTTTGTCGGGGGTTGCCCGGAACCACTTCCGGTGACCCGGTATAACTCGGAACACTTTCGGTGTCCAAATACCATCGTCCTATATATGAATCTTTACCTCTCGACCATTTCGAGACTGCTCGTCATGTCCGTGATCTCATCTAGGACTTCGAACAAACTTCGGTCATCAAATCACATAACTCATAATACAAATCGGCATCGACTGTTAAGCGTGCAGACCCTACGGGTTCGAGAACTATGCAGACATGAACGAGACACATCTCCGGTCAATAACCAATAGCGGAACCTAGATGCTCATATTGGCTCCTACATATTCTACGAAGATCTTTATCGGTCAAACCGCATAACAACATACGTTGTTCCCTTTGTCATCGGTATGTTACTTGCCCGAGATTCAATCTCGGTATCCTCATACCTAGTTCAATCTCGTTACCGGCAAGTCTCTTTACTCGTTCCGTAATGCATCATCCCGTAACTAACTCATTAGTCACATTGCTTGCAAGGCTTATAGTGATGTGCATTACCGAGAGGGATCAGAGATACCTCTCCGATACTCGGAGTGACAAATCCTAATCTCGAGCTATGCCAACCCAACAAACACCTTCGGAGACACCCGTAGAGCATATTTATAATCACCCAATTACGTTGTGACGTTTGATAGCACACAAGGTGTTCCTCCGGTATTCGGGAGTTGCGTAATCTCATAGTCAAAGGACTATGTATAAGTCATGAAGAAAGCAATAGCAATAAAACTTAACGATCATTATGCTAAGCTAACGGATGGGTCTTGTCCATCACATCATTCTCCTAATGATGTGATCCCGTTCATCAAGTGACAACACATGTCTATGGTTAGGAAACTTAACCATCTTTGATTAACGAGCTAGTGAAGTAGAGGCATACTAGGGACACTTTGTTTTGTCTATGTATTCACACATGTATCAAGTTTCCGGTTAATACAATTCTAGCATGAATAGTAAACATTTATCATGATATAAGGAAATATAAAATAACAACTTTATCATTGCCTCTAGGGCATATTTCCTTCACAACCCACCTGGGCGCGCCTGGGCTCCCATGCGCTCCCTGGTGGGTTGTGCTCCGCTCGGAGCACCCCCCAGGTACTTCTCTGGCCCACTGGATGTCTTCCTGGGCGGAAAAATCCATAAAAAGTTTCGCTGCGTTTGGACTCTGTTTGTTATTGATTTCCTGTGATGTAAAAAGCATGCAGAAAACAGCAACTGGCACTTGGCACTATGTCAATAGGTTAGTACCAAAAAATGATATAAAATGATTATAAAACATCCAAGAATGATAATATAACAACATGGAACAATCAAAAATTATAGATACATTGGAGACGTATCATGGGGTTATTCCTACATCAATCGATGTCGTCTACATCATGTCATCGTTCTTATTGTATTACTCCCGTTTCTCATAAACTTAATACACTAGATGCATGCTGGATAGCGATCGATGTGTAGAGGAATAGTAGTAGATGCAGGCAGGAGTCGGTCTACTAATCTTGGACGTGATGCCTATATATTGATCATTGCCTTGGATATCATCATAATTATTCAATATTCTATCAATTGCCCAACAGTAATTTGTTTAGCCACTAGTGAAATCTACGGCCCCCGAGTCTTTACTTTGAGATATATTTTAATTTGCTTTTGTTTTCAGATCTATTATACCAAAACCCAAAAATACCTTACTACACTTTTTTATTACTTAATTAATTTCCCGTTTTATCAAGATCTATTTGTCCAATCTAAACAATTTTTATCCCGTCAACTTACAATTTCTGGCACCGTTTGCCGTAGAGGGATTGACAACCCCTCATAAGCGTCGGGTTGCAAGTATTTGTTCTTTGTGTGCAGGTACCATTTACATAGTGTTGCTTGGTTCTCCTACTAACTTGATACCATGGTTTCATAACTGAGGGAAATACCTACCGTAGTTGTACTGCAACATCCCTTCCTCTTTGGGGAAATACCGACGTAGTTCAAGCGACATCAGAAGGAATTTCTGGCGCCATTGCTGGGGAGACATCATCATCATCTATCAGGTTCCTAATCACAAATCTCATCTCCTTGCAATTTACATTATTTGCCATTTGCCTCTCATTTTCATCTCCCCCACTTCACAAAAAATTGTCGTTTTATTCGCCCTATTTTTCATTCGTCGTTTTCTCATCAGATCTATCTATTTGTTTTCGATCTTGCTTGCCCTACTTTGTCACTATGGCCAGCATGACTACCCCTCCTTTGTCACCAGATTTTGAAGTTTTATACTTCAAGAAGAAACAAGGAGAAAATTTGAAAGATGCTTGGTATAGGCTAATGGAATCCTATCGCATTTGCAACCTAAAGGGGCGTGCGAAGATTTTGCTATGAAATTTTTACATAGGATTAGCCTTGCATCATAGACAACTTTTGGATTTTGCCGCTAAAGGGAACCTTATTGAGCTTGATGCTAATACTGCTTATGAGATCCTAGAGGGGATTTTGGGAATTCCACCACCAAAAAAGGATTTCTTTTATTCAACAAGGGGTTCAAATTTTAGACAAGTTTAGTGATTTGCATAAACATATGGTGGGGTTGCAAAAAGATAATGAACCTCTGAAACATATTAGTGGAAACCTCAATCGCACGAATACTTTGATTACTCTTTGCAGTAAACGGTTGGACATTTTAGATCTCAAGATGGTTTATTTTCCTGAGAATCTGGGGAAGCGTAAATAGCCTCCCGACTTTGAGAAATCCATTACCAAAGTATCAAAAACTAAAGAAGACAATACTTGAATCTATACATTATGCCTAGCTAGGGGCATAAAACGATAGCGCTTGTTGGGAGGCAACCCAATGAATAAAATTTATTTTTGCCTTTTTCTTTCTATTATTGAGTGTTTACACAATTATGCCTCTGTTATGATTGCTTTTTTATGTTTTAATTAGTATTTGTGCCAAGTAAAGCCTTTGGGATAGCTTTGGTGATAGTTGATTTGATCCTGTTGAAAAACAGAAACTTTTGCATCCAGTAATAGAATTGTTTAAATTCACATAAGCGACGAAAAATTCTGAATTTTTTACACATGAGTGATATACAAATTGCCTCTCTTTTACTATTGTTTCAGAATTTTTGGAGTTACAGAAGTATGAGAACAATTCACATCTTTACAGACTCTTCTGTTTTTGACAGATTCTGTTTTCTTTGCATTGTGTGCTTATTTTGATGAATCTATGGATTGTATCGCGGGGGGGGGGGGGGGGGGTATAGGCCATGGCAAAGTTAGAATACAGTAGATATAATGCAATAACAAAATTTGAATGGGTATTCAATAGTACTTAAAGTAAAGATTGGTTTTCTTATACTAACAGATCTCATGAAGGTTTTGTTAAGTTTTGGATGAGATCGCAATGGATGAAGGAATAATGAGTGAAAAGAGCCTAAGCTTGGGGATGCCCCATGGCACCCTGATACGTCTCCAACTTATCTATAATTTTTGATTGTTTCATGCTGCTATATTATCATTCTTGGATGTTTTATAATCATTTTATAGTCATTTTATATCATTTTTTGGTACTAACCTATTGGCATAGTTGAGGGAGTCCTATATTAAGGGGTACACGGGCGTCCGGGCTATGTGACATGGGCCGGACTAATGGGCCGTGAAGATACAAGACAGAAGACTTCCTCCCGTGTCCGGATGGGACTCTCTTTTGCGTGGATGGCAAGCTTAGCGTTCGGATGTAAAGATTGATTTCTCTGTAAACCGACTCTGTACAACCCTAGGCCCCTCCGGTGTCTATATAAACCGAAGGGTTTAGTCCGTAGAGGTAAGTAGAATCATAATCATACATGCTAGACATCTAGGGTTTAGCCACTACGATCTCGAGGTAGATCAACTCTTGTAACCCCATATTCATCCAAGATAATCAAGCAGGAAGTAGGGTATTACCTCCATCAAGAGGGCCCGAACCTGGGTAAACATCGTGTCCCTGTCTCCTGTTTCGATCGATCCTAAGCCGCACAGTTCGGGACCCCCTACCCGAGATCCGCCAGTTTTGACACCGATATTGGTGCTTTCATTGAGAGTTCCTCTATTGTGTCGATGACAGGATTGATGGCTCGCCTTGTTATCAAGGACAATATGACTTCCGGAGGAGCCCTGGCCTCAGGCCAAACCCTCTGGCTAGGCAGCTTTACCATGGCCGCCCGTTCGGCCGTTAAGCCGATGATGACCTCTCAAGTCATCGAAAATCGTCTCTGTGTTGGCCCCGAACACTCCAAACGGATGGATCCGTAGATTTGTCATCTTTAAATGAACTCCTGGATCACATCGCCGCCCTGAGGGTCGCTACAGACTATGATCGAATTGGCCTTAAACCCGATCAGAGAGAAATCAAATCTCCGCCAATCACCCATCAGATAGTGGTCGTAGAGGAGCAAAACAACAACAACTCTTCCCCTATGCTAAAAACAAGCTATGTTCGGATCTCTAAGCTCAAAGAGCCGGATACCCGTCTGCGGGGTGACACCCCCAGTCCTCCGAACTTAGAATCGAGCGTTAAGCCTAGGGGGTCATTGGACATCCCGAAGCCCGAACTAATGAGCTCGGAAGTTTTTCAAACTCCGGACTCCATAGTGGGTCAGGGTTTGGATTTAACGCCACCCACCCACCACAAACAATATTCGCCAAGCAATTCCGGTCCCCCGGATATATGCGACCTCATATACGTACGACAGCAGCCTCAGGAAACAGTCCATCACTCTTGGGCCAGATTCCTCCTTGTCAAGGACAGGATTAAAGGTTGCCGTGACGAGGACACAATTTTAGTATTCTGCAATAATTGCACGGATGAAGGGATCCTCAACACCCTCAACCGCCGTCGTGTATCACACTTCGCTGACTTGGCAACCATAGTACAGAAATACTGCGCAATGGAAAGCACTTGGAAAACTCAGACAGCTCGCTGGGAACTACCGGCTTTCACGCCACCTCCCGGGCGGGCGAAAAGGATGCACCCTCGCGGCGCACCCGACCTCGTGGGCAAGAAAATAAAACCCATTACGGGGCGTGGAACCGTTCTTGAGGAATGGCTCGATAAGCCATGCAAAATACACACGAGACCGGATACCGAACCAACCCACAGCCGTAGAGCATGTTGGATACTCCAGCAAGTGGCCAAGAGCAGCGAAGATATCCTCACCAAAAACACATCGGAGCAGTACTCTCTGGAAAACGACGACCTCAGAGTATTGACGGTCTTCGAGACTTTCACTTCAAACAATCGGCACAAGAGGGCACTACGTGACCTCACCGAAGTCTGGCAAGTTGCAGCAATAAATCCTTGGAATGACACGGCCATAACTTTTATTGCCGATGACGAACCAAAATTTCGGTCAGTCCGAGCACCAACCGCCTTGGTTCTCAACCCAATTGTGGATGGCTTTCAGCTCACTAAAGTGCTCATGGACGGCGGCAGCGGGCTGAACCTCATCTATGAGGACACGCTCAATAAAATGCAAATAGACAGAAGCCGCATCAAGCAAAGTAATACGACCTTTCGAGGAATCATTCCCAGTTGGGAAGCAAGATGTGCAGGAAAAATTAAGCTCGACGTGGTATTCGGCACGCCAGAGAACTATCGGTCCAAAGAGATAACCTTCCAAGTGTCCTCTTTCAATAGTGGATATCACGCCCTGTTAGGGCGAGACGCATTCACGCGTTTCCAAGCCATACCTCATTACGGGTATATGAAGCTCAAGATGCCCGGGCCCAATGGTATTATCACTCTCGCCAGTGATCCGGACATAGCACTCCGCGCTGAAAACAAAACCACATCCCTGGCCCTCGAGGCACTATCCGAGGCCCTCGCGGCCGAAGAGTTAACTGCACTACACTCCACGTTGGATAGGGATGACGTAATTCTTGATAAGCGGCCTAAATCCACCTCCTTCAAACCAGCAGACGAAATAGTCAAATTTCAGGTTCACCCAAATGGACCCTAAGAAGACAGCTTCCATCGGGGTACAGCTGGACCCGATGATCGACGCTGCATTACGCACGTTCCTGCGCGAGAACTGGGACATATTCGCATGGCATCCCTCAGATATGCCAGGAATCCCACGTAGGTTGGCCGAACACAGTCTCAATATATTGAAGGGACACAAGCCGGTCAAGCAAACACTGCGGCGCTTTTTCGAACCCAAACGAGAAGCTATGGGGGAGGAGCTAGCCAAGTTAATTGAGGCCGGGTTCGTTAGAGAAATAAAACACCCGGACTGGCTAGCAAACCTGGTGATAGTACCAAAGAAGGACAAATCCTGGTGCCTCTGTGTCGATTTCAAAGACCTCAACAAGGCCTGCCCTAAGGATCCCTTGCCCCTCCCCCGCATCGATCAGCTCACTAATGCCACTGCAGGACACGACTCACTGTGCTTCCTTGACGCATACTCCGGATACCATCAAATCAAAATGAAGGAATCCGATCAAGCCGCAATGGCATTCATTAGCCCATATGGGCCTTTCTGCTTCAATACTATGCCCTTCGGGCTAAAACACGTAGGCCCACCTACCAACGCATGATTCAAACATGCCTGGAGAAACAAATCGGCAAAACGGTCGAAGCATATGTGGATGACGTCGTCATCAAAACTAAGCACGTCGAGTCACTAATAGACGACCTGCATCTCACATTCGACAACCTCCGTACATATGACATCAAGCTCAATCCGGAAAAATGTGTTTTCGGTGCCCCCACCGGAAAACTGCTGGGCTTCATCGTCTCCAATAGAGGAATTGAGGCAAACGCAACCAAAATCCGAGCCTTGTCACAATTGGCTACACCAACAGACCCCAAACAGGTCCAAAAACTAGCCGGGTGCGTGGCAGCTTTAAGCCGCTTTATCTGCAGGTTAGGAGAAAAGGCATTGCCACTATCTCGCCTGCTCCGGCGCACCGACCACTTCGAGTCGACGGATGCGGCAACGGCCGGAGTGGAAGAAATAAAAGCTCTATTAGCAAGCAACCCAATCCTGGCCACGCCAAATGTCGGCGAACCCATGTTATTATACATCTCTATAACACACCAGGTGGTGAGTGCGGTGCTCCTCGTTGAACGAGAGGAGGACGGACACAAATTCTCACTCCAGAAACCGGTATACTATGTATCCACTGTCCTCACACCATGCAAATCCCGGTACCCTCATTACCAAAAGATAGCATACGCGGTCTTCATGGCATCCCGGAAGCTACGGCACTACTTTCAAGAGTGCTCGATCACGATGGCTTCCGAGGTACCACTCAATGACATAATAAACAACCGCGACGCTACAGGCCGGATTGCCAAGTGGGCCATTGAGATCTTGACATTCGACATAACATACAAACCGCGCCGAGCCATCAAATCCCAAGCTTTGGCTGACTTCGTCGCCGAATGGACAGAGGCCGAACTCCCTAAAGAGTACGGTACATATTCCAACTGGGTCATGCACTTCGATGGCTCTAAAATGCTGGCCGGTTCAGGAGCGGGCGTTGTCTTAACGTCCCCCATAGGAGACACAGTTCAATATGTACTCCAAATATTATACACAGACTCCAACAACGCAGCCGAATACGAGGCCTTATTGCACGGCCTTCGGATGGCTGTCTCCATGGGCATACAACGCCTGGAGGTGTGATACGTCTCCAACGTATCTATAATTTTTGATTGCTTCATGCTATATTATATTCTGTTTTGGATGATTAACGGGCTTTGTTATACACTTTTATATTATTTTTGAGACTAACCTATTAACCGGAGGCCCAGCCCCAATTGCTGTTTTTTTGCCTATTTCAGAGTTTCGCAGAAAAAGAATATCAAACGGAGTCAAGAAAGCAACCAGGAGGGCACGAGGTAGGGGGCGCGCCTACCCCCTGGGAGTGCCCTCCACCCTCGTGGGGCCCACGTTGCTCCACCGACGTACTTCTTCCTCCTATATATACCTACGTACCCCCAAACCAACAGAAGCATCCACGAAAACCTAATTCCACCACCGCAACCTTCTGTACCCATGAGATCCCATCTTGCGGCCTTTTCCGGCGTCCTGCCGGAGGGGGCATTGATCACGGAGGGCTTCTACATCAATACCATAGCCTCTCCGATGATGTGTGAGTAGTTTACCTCAGACCTTCGGGTCCATAGTTATTAGCTAGATGGCTTCTTCTCTCTCTTTGGATCTCAATACAAAGTTCTCCGCGATTCTCGTGGAGATCTATTCGATGTAATCTTCTTTTGCAGTGTGTTTGTTGAGACCGATGAATTGTGGGTTTATGATCAAGTTTATCTATGAACAATATTTGAATCTTCTCTGAATTCTTTTATGTATGATTGGTTATCTTTGCAAGTCTCTTCGAATTATCAGTTTGGTTTGGCCTACTAGATTGATCTTTCTTGCAATGGGAGAAGTGCTTAGCTTTGGGTTCAATCTTGCGGTGTCCTTTCCCAGTGACAGCAGGGGCAGCAAGGCACATATTGTATTGTTGCCATTGAGGATAACAAGATGGGGTTTATATCATATTGCATGAGTTTATCCCTCTACATCATGTCATCTTACTTAAAGCGTTACTCTGTTCTTTTGAACTTAATACTCTAGATGCATGCTGGATAGCGGTCGACGTGTGGAGTAATAGTAGTAGATGCAGGCAGGAGTCGGTCTACTTGTCACGGATGTGATGCCTATATACATGATCATACCTAGATATTCTCATAACTATGCTCAATTCTATCAATTGCTCAACAGTAATTTGTTCATCCACTGTATGCTCTTGAGAGAAGCCACTAGTGAAACCTATGGCCCCCGGGTCTATTTTCCATCATATTAATCTTCCAACACTTAGCTATTTTTATTGCCTTTTATTTTACTTTGCATCTTTATTATAAAAATATCAAAAAAATTATCTTATCATATCTATCAGATCTCACTTTCGTAAGTGACCGTGAAGGGATTGACAACCCCTTTATTGCGTTGGTTGCGAGGTTTTTATTTGTTTGTGTAGGTGCGAGGGACTTGAGCGTGGCCTCCTACTTTGATACCTTGGTTCTCAAAAACTGAGGAAAATACTTACGCTACTTTACTGCATCACCCTTTCCTCTTCAAGGGAAAACCAACACAGTGCTCAAGAGGTAGCAAGATGGATTTCTGGCGCCGTTGCTGGGGAGTCTACGCAAAAGTCAACATACCAAGTACCCATCACAAACTCTTATCTTCCGCATTACATTATTTGCCATTTGCCTCTCGTTTTCCTCTCCCCCACTTCACCCTTGCCGTTTTATTCGCCCTCGCCTTTTCCCGTTCACCTCTTCTTCGTTTGCTTGTCGTTATGGCTAGTCCTCTATCTTCTCCGTTGTCTCCCGAGAATGAAGTTCTTAATTTTAAGCAAAGGGAGGGAGAGAATCTAAAAGACGCTTGGTATAGAATTTGCAATGCTCAAAATAGATCTACCAGGAAGCAATCTACTTCCGTTCTTCTCCGCAATTTTTATGTAGGTGCTTCTCCTTGGTACAGATATATTCTTGATACCATTATTGGTGGGAATTTCTTGGGTAGCCATACTTTTGATTCTTATAATGCTATGATAGATTTGTTTGGCTCACCACCTCTTTTGGTTAATGGAACTATGTTAACTTTGGAGCATGTAATGCAAAGACTTGAAATTATTGAAAATAAAGTTGCTACCATAGAGTTAACTGAAAATTTGGATAAAAAGATCCACAACCAAATTACCCAATATGGATCTAAAGTAGGAGTCACTTTGAAAAATATTAAGGAGGAGGAGCCCTTAGTTGATGAAAGAATAAATCAGGATTCTACTAGAATCGATAAACTTGAGGGTATCATTACCAACTTGGGGACCGCCTTTTCTTCCGTAAAAAATACTCCAAGTCCTCCGACTAAAATTGCCAAGCTTGTTTATGTTCCTAAAAATAAGGGTGAATCCTCTAGTAAGGAAAATGCGGATCTAAAATCAATAAGTGTTCATCCCAATCTTTTTGCTATCATTAAGGAACCGTTTGTCGCAAATGTATTTCTTTATTTTGTGCCTAGAAGTTTTATAATTAATAGAAAGAAAGAAACTCCTAAGGGTGATAGGTGTCTTATTGAAGAATTGGCTACCAAAGATGGCAATACCTAGATCTATCCTTGCTTTTATGCCTAGCTAGGGGCGTAAAACGATAGCGCTTGTTGGGAGGCAACCCAATTTTTTATTTTTTATTTTTTGCTTTTTGCTTCTGTTTAGGAATAAATATTTGATCTAGCCTCTGGTTAGGTTTTTTATGTTTTAATTAGTGTTTGTGCCAAGTTAAACCTATAGGATCTTCTTGGATGATAATTATTTGATCTTGCTGAAAATTCCAGAAACTTTCTGTTCACGAAAATAATTGTTAAAAATCACCAGAACGTGATAAAATATTGATTCCAATTGCTGCTGATCAATAAATAAATAGTCTAGGTCGTCCTATTTTGGCTGAATTTTTGGAGTTCCAGAAGTTTGCGTTAGTTATAGATTACTACAGACTATTCTGTTTTTGATAGATTCTGTTTTTCGTGTGTTGTTTGCTTATTTTGATGAATCTATGGCTAGTAAAATAGTTTATAAACCATAGAGAAGTTGGAATACAGTAGGTTTAACACCAATATAAATAAATAATGAGTTCATTACAGTACCTTGAAGTGGTGTTTTTTTTTTCTTTCGCTAACGGAGCTCACGAGATTTTCTGTTAAGTTTTGTGTTGTGAAGTTTTCAAGTTTTGGGTAAAAGATTTGATGGAGTATGGAACAAGGAGTGGCAAGAGCCTAAGCTTGGGGATGCCCATGGCATCCCAATATAATCTAAGGACACCAAAAAGCCAAATCTTGGGGATGCCCCGGAAGGCATCCCCTCTTTCGTCTACTTCCATCGGTAATTTTACTTGGAGCTATATTTTTATTCACCACATGATATGTGTTTTTCTTGGAGCGTCTTGTATGATTTGAGTCTTTGCTTTTTAGTTTACCAAAATCATCTTTTCTGTACACACCTTTTGAGAGAGACACACATGATTCGGAATTTATTAGAATACTCTATGCGCTTCGCTTATATCTTTTGAGCTATATAGTTTTTGCTCTAGTGCTTCACTTATATCTTTTAGAGCATGGCGGTGGATTTGTTTTATAGAAACTATTATTCTCTCATGCTTCACTTATATTATTTTGAGAGTCTTAAACAGCATGGTAATTTGCTTTAATTGGGAAATTAATCCTAATATGTTAGGTATTCAAGACTAGAAAAAACTTTCTTATGAGTGTGCTGAATACTAAGAGAAGTTTGATGCTTGATGATTGTTTTGAGATATGGAGGTAGTAATATTGAAGTTGTGCTAGTTGAGTAGTTGTGAAATTGAGAAATACTTGTGTTGAAGTTTGCAACTCCCGTAGCATGCACGTATGGTAAACGTACAAATTTGAAACATGAGGTGTTCTTTGATTGTCTTCCTTATGAGTGGCGGTCGGGGACGAGCGATGGTCTTTTCCTACCAATCTATCCCCCTAGGAGCATGCGCGTAGTGCTTGGTTTTTGATGACTTGTAGATTTTTACAATAAGTATGCGAGTTCTTTATGACTAATGTTGAGTCCATGGATTATACGCACTCTTACCCTTCCATCATTGCTAGCCTCTTCGGTACCGTGCATTGCCCTTTCTCACATTGAGAGTTGGTGCAAAGTTCGCCGGTGCATCCAAACCCCGTCATATGATACGCTCTATCACACATAAACCTCCTTATATCTTCCTCAAAACAACCACCATACCTACCTATTATGGCATTTCCATAGCCATTCCGAGATATATTGCCATGCAACTTTCCACCGTTCCGTTTATCATGACACGTTCATCATTGTCATATTGCTTTGCATGATCATGTGGTTGACATCGTATTTGTGGCAAAGCCACCGTTCATAATTTTCATACATGTCACTCTTGATTCATTGCTATCCCGGTATACCGTCGGAGGCATTCATATAGAGTCATACTTTGTTCTAGTATCGAGTTGTAATCATTGAGTTGTAAATTAATAGAAGTGTGATGATCATCATTCATAGAGCATTGTCCCAAAAAAAAGAGAAAGGCCAAATAAAAAAAAGAAGGCCAAAAAAATAAAAATAAAAAGGGACAATGCTACTATCCTTTTTTTCCACACTTGTGCTTCAAAGTAGCACCATGATCTTCATGATAGAGAGTCTCTTGTTTTGTCACTTTCATATACTAGTGGGAATTTTTCATTATAGAACTTGGCTTGTATATTCCAACAATGGGCTTCCTCAAATGCCCTAGGTCTTTGTGAGCAAGCAAGTTGGATGCACCCCCACTTAGTTTATTTTGTTGAGCTTTCAGGCATTTATAGCTCTACTGCATCCGTTGCATGGCAATCCCTACTCCTTGCATTAACATCAATCGATGGGCATCTCCATAGCCCGTTGATTAGCCGCGTTGATGTGAGACTTTCTCCTTTTTTGTCTTCTCCACATAACCCCCATTATTATATTCTATTCCACCCATAGTGCTATATCCATGGCTCATGCTCATGTATTGCGTGAAGGTTGAAAAAGTTTGAGATTACTAAAGTATGAAACAATTGCTTGGCTTGTCATCGGGGTTGTGCATGATGAGAGCATTCTTGTGTGACGAAAATGGAGCATGACTAAACTATATGATTTTGTAGAGATGAACTTTCTTTGTCCATGTTATTTTGAGAAGACATAAATGCTTAGTTAGTATGCTTGAAGTATTATTGCTTTTATGTCAATATTAAACTTTGATCTTGAATCTTTTGGATCTGAATATTCATACCACAATTAAGAGGGTTACATTAAAAAATTATGCCAAGTAGCATTCCGCATCAAAAATTCTGTTTTTTATCATTTACCTACTCGAGGACGAGCAGGAATTAAGCTTGGGGATGCTTGCTACGTCTCCAACGTATCTATAATTTTTTATTGCTTCATGCTATATTATATTCTGTTTTGGATGATTAATGGGCTTTGTTATACACTTTTATATTATTTTTGGGACTAACCTATTAACCGGAAGCCCAGCCCAAATTGCTGTTTTTGCCTATTTCAGAGTTTCGCTGAAAAAGAATATCAAACGGAGTCCAAACGGAATGAAACCTTCGGGAACGTGATTTTCGAAACAAACATGATCCAGAGGACTTGGACCCTACGTCAAGAAAGCAACCAGGAGGGCACGAGGTAGGGGGCGCGCCTACCCCCTGGGCGCGCCCTCCACCCTCGTGGGGCCCACGTTGCTCCACCGATGTACTTCTTCCTCCTATATATACCTACGTACCCCCAAACCAATAGAAGCATCCACGAAAACCTACTTCCACCACCGCAACCTTCTGTACCCGTGAGATCCCATCTTGGGACCTTTTCCGGCATCCTGCCGGAGGGGGCATTGATCACGGAGGGCTTCTAAATCAACACCATAGCTTCTCCGATGATGTGTGAGTAGTTTACCTCAGACCTACGGGTCCATAGTTATTAGCTAGATGGCTTCTTCTCTCTCTTTGGATCTCAATACAAAGTTCTCCGCGATTCTCGTGGAGATCTATTCGATGTAATCTTCTTTTGCGGTGTGTTTGTTGAGACTGATGAATTGTGGGTTTATGATCAAGTTTATCTATGAACAATATTTGAATCTTCTCTGAATTCTTTTATGTATGATTGGTTATCTTTGCAAGTCTCTTCGAATTATCAGTTTGGTTTGGCCTACTAGATTGATCTTTCTTGCAATGGGAGAAGTGCTTAGCTTTGGGTTCAATCTTGCGGTGTCCTTTCCCAGTGACAGCAGGGGCAGCAAGGCACATATTGTATTGTTGCCATCGAGGATAACAAGATGGGGTTTATATCATATTGCATGAGTTTATCCCTCTACATCATGTCATCTTACTTAAAGCATTACTCTGTTCTTTTGAACTTAATACTCTAGATGCATGCTGGATAGCGGTCGATGTGTGGAGTAATAGTAGTAGATGCAGGCAGGAGTCGGTCTACTTGTCACGGACGTGATGCCTATATACATGATCATACCTAGATATTCTCATAACTATGCTCAATTCTATCAATTGCTCAACAGTAATTTGTTCATCCACTGTATGCTCTTGAGAGAAGCCACTAGTGAAACCTATGGCCCCCGGGTCTATTTTCCATCATATTAATCTTCCAACACTTAGCTATTTTTATTGCCTTTTATTTTACTTTGCATCTTTATTATAAAAATACCAAAAATATTATCTCACTTTCGTAAGTGACCGTGAAGGGATTGACAACCCCTTTATTGCGTTGGTTGCGAGGTTTTTATTTGTTTGTGTAGGTGCGAGGGACTTGAGCGTGGCCTCCTACTGGATTGATACCTTGGTTCTCAAAAACCGAGGGAAATACTTACGCTACTTTACTGCATCACCCTTTCCTCTTCAAGGGAAAACCAACGCAGTGCTCAAGGGGTAGCAAGGTGCGTGGGGATTCAAACCTTGCAATATCCCAAATAAACGGAGACTTCGACGGAAAAGATCCGAAGATGGCGGCCTATCGTAACGTCATACTCAAAATATCAACCCGGTTCGAGGGACTCGAGTTTCATCATGTGGCTCGAGAAAGTAATCAAGCGGCGGATGTCTTTGCTCGCATGGGCACCAAGCGTGACCCCGTCCTGCCTAACATCTTTTTGGAAAGGCTCGTCAAGCCATCCGTGGCGTGGCAGGATGAGAGCAGCAACACTAGTCCGGATCCGATTATACCCCCAGATTCCGAACACAACACCGATGTCATCGGGGGCTCGGCCACCGAAATAGTACACCATCGGCCCATCTAATAATGGCAGTAATTTCCCCATGGACCGAATCCTTCTTGGCCTACCTCAATAGGCGAGGGCTCCCGGAGGATCAAAATGAGGCCCGATGCATCGTTCGACATTCAAAAGCCTACAAGGTTCATGCAAGAGAGCTCTACAAGAAGAGCGCTACCGGAGTCCTTCAAAGATGTATCTCCGAGGAGGAGGGATGGCAGCTCCTGGCCAAAATCCATGCTGGTCTCGGCGGTCACCACGCCACGGCTCGGGCCCTTGTAAGTAAAGCCTTCCGTACCGGTTTCTTCTGGCCAACGGCCTGAGCAGATGCACAGGACCTTGTCCAACGTTATATAGGGTGCCAACTTTTCACCAATCAAAGCCATATGCTGCCCACCGCTCTACAAACAATCCCCATTACTTGGCCTTTCGCGGTCTGGGGGCTTGATATGGTCGGGCCCCTTAAAGGGGGAAGCCATAAGAAAAAATACCTGCTGGTCATGGTAGATAAATTCACTAAGTGGATAGTGGCCAAACCAGTTAAAACGGCCGAAGCCGGACCGGCGATAGACTTTATATCCGGTGTCGTACACTGTTATGGTGTCCCACACAGCATCATCACCGATAACGGCTCCAATTTTGCAGCCGACGAAGTGAAAACCTGGCGTGCTAACCTGGGCATCAAGCTCGATTATGCCTCCGTCTATCACCCACAAACAAACGGTCAAGTCGAACGAGCTAATGGTCTTATCATGAGCGGCATTAAGCCTAGACTAGTGCGGTCTTCGAAAGAATCAGACAAACACTGGGTCGAGGAGCTCGACTCAGTACTCTGGGGGCTCCGGACCACGCCCAATCGCACTACCGGTTACACACCATTCTTCATGGTGTATGGCGCAGGGGCTGTTTTGCCCTGCGACATCATTCACGACTCACCTCGAGTGCGCATGTACGAAGAGAGAGAAGCCGAGCTTGATCGGCAGGACAGTCTAGATGCCCTGGAGGAGGAGCGCGACGTTGCAAAAGCCCGTTCCACATTCTATCAACAACAAGCTCGCAGATATCAAAGCAGAGAAGTGAGGGCCAAGACTTATAATGTTGGTGAACTCGTTCTACGCTTGCCAGAAAAGAAAAAGGACAAACTCAAGCCCAAATGGGAGGGTCCCTTCATTATAGATAAAGTTCTCACTGGAGGTGCATACCGCCTGCGTGATGCATCGGATAATCACTTAGAGCCGAACCCGTGGAATGCCGCCAGATTCCGAAGATTCTACGCCTAGAGCCAGACTCATTGTTCGTTTTCTTGTTCTTCTTTTTACATTTTCCTATCTTTAATTTTTTTCCGCTTTATAGCTCTTATGCGGCTAGACCGCACACTTATGAGGTACACATCTCTAAATGTACACGCCCATAATACCTGGGGGCTTCTTTTACAGAAGCTTATTATCATTTTTCGAGCATCAAGCTCACAAACATATGTGTCCTTCTCTCATATGTACCTTTTCTTTGCCATTATATGCACCTTTATGACTTAAGTTTTTGCCAAGCTGGGTTGCCTGGCTCTTGTCCTTATGCCCTACGTTCCCGTTTGTTCGACTAGGGCATAAAGGGAGCACCTCTGCGATTGTTACAGCAGGGTCATCCGGACATGTACCTCAGACTGGGTGAAGCCGAAAGCTAGTGTTCTTAAGGGAATAATCGGTCGGCGGACTAAAGATGTTTTACCCTTGTTGCAATGTGAACCCCCAGATACTATGTATACTGCGATTTTTTTGAATCACAGTTCGGGCATGCATACTAACGCATGTTCACCCAGGGAAAGGAACCCTTAACGGAACTATTCTCTCTAGAAGATGTTTCTTACAATCAACAAGTAATATATCATAGCTAGCCAGATACAACTTGTCTGTTCAAGCAACTATGACCCCTACGCCTGGTTTCCACGCATGCCCCGGTATTTATTACCAGTTCGGTATTCGGAAACACTCCGCACCTTTGGGTCCGGAGGTGGAAGCGAAAAGGTCTGCCATGACAATCGTTTTACAATTCGGCTAGGGACAAATCTGCCAATTGAAGTACATAGTCACTTGGACTCAGAAGCTACTTCTTCCTCTATACCGTCTAACTTTCTAACCTACAATCCTGTTGTGAAAACTTGGCGGCTATCTTTACTTGGTCATATACCAAGCTTACTGGAATTTCTTTCCCATCTGACCCCCGAGGCCCGACCCAGGCCATATGATTCAGATCAAGTCTGGTGTACGCGTTTTCACCATGGCCCAGGCCTCGCGTGCGCCTTCCCGGCATGCCGATATCATCCATAATCCAAAGAGGCAGCTTGCTCCCTTGAATAGCTTCACATGCTCCTCCATACTTCCTGGAGGGGATGCGGATGGCCATAAAGCCTTAGCAACACTCTGCATCGCTTTTCGAGCTCGGTCGTGCACTTGGGACAACTCTTGTAGCAGATCGCCTTGAGATCCGGACATTTCCTCTTCGGGATCTCCAGTCAGTATACCTGCAGACATAAATCTGTTAGCTCATTTCATTGCCGCATTACATGAAGGTAATTTCAAACGCATACTGAATATGCTACCCCATAGCCTTCTGTTCTCTTTTACGGCGTCTGCTAGCTGGGCTCTCGCACATCTTTTAGCTCTTCACCCAGCAGGGTGTTGGAATCCTGAAGCTTGTTCTTATCATCCCTGGTCCGCGTCAACTCACGTTCGCCAGCGGCCAGTTGCCTTTCGGCATGTTGTTTACCCGCTTGCGCGACCTTCAGTTCCTCTTTCAGTTGATCTAACGATCCTGCCATGGGAAATACAACAGTATTAACATTACTGGTATATGATTATATTATTCTGATGGAGAGGAACATTACCAGGCGGTGCCTCCTTGGACTTCTCCAGTTCGGCGATAACAACAGCTAGCTGGGTCCGACACTTTTCCAACTCATGAGATAGCATGTTGTTCTTCTCCGTGAGTGCCTGATTATACAATGATCCTTAAATCAGTTGTTTCAACTGCTTCAAGTCTCGGGGGCTACTGGTATATGATTACCAGATATGTACAATACGTACTTACTCGCATATCTTTTAAATGCTGGTCAGTGGCTCTGGCAAGCCCGTCCCGAGCAGCTCGGATGTACGCATCAGCCGAGCTGAAGGCATTGAATGCCTCTTTAGTAAAGCTGGGTCGCGAAGAGCGGCTCTTCGGCGCCGATGATTCATGGCGCTCTCTACTTCAGAGTTCTTGACGGATACATCATCCGAATCCTCTGAAGGAGGACAATCCGGCAGCACTCCCGCGTCAGCCCCCGCCCTAGAGGCAAGGTCTGGAACCTGATTGGTGAAGGCACGACCGGCAGGATCCCGGGACATAGTCCGGCAAACACTCTTCCTAATAAAACACAGCGGACAATGTCGCAGTTTGATGTGACCGCTAGAGGGCATGTTTAATGTCATACCTCCTTGATGGAGGCTCGGCCGTGTTGTCTTTCGCCTTCCTCTTCGAAGACCCGCCCGGCGCAGGCGCCGCCCTCTTATGCGACGCATGTGGTGTGGCATGGCGCGCCGAGTGCTTCCCCTTTGGAGCACGACACGGTACGGCGGGTGAGGCATAATGAGGAAGTTCTTTTGGAGGAAATGTCTCCTGACTACTTACATATGAAGCAGGGAGGAGGCCAGGATAATCGGCCATGATGGCTACTTCGGTGCCATCATAGCTCGCCTGGTAGAAGACTCCCTCCTGGAAGTCTACGAATATGTCCGGATCCTCCTCGTATCCGGGATCGAGTCCTAGTTGTGGTCCTTCGGCTGTGGAGCGGGGCTATGGATCCCTGCGACGACCTTCCGCTATTCCTATTAAAATGGACAGGTTAATGTCACTCAAACCTAATTCAGGGAGAAGATTGAGTAAGGTGGTGGGATTAAAACTCACCCAGTTAGGAGGATTGTACATGGAAAATCCCTCTCGGCGCTTAAGACGAGTAAACTCCTCTTTCTCCCCTTTGTACAGATCGGCCAATATTGTGGCCAGGGTGGCGGAGGGGTGTCCGGACCCTTTCGTCCGCAGCGTGAGGCGTCATCTTCCCCATTATAGTGCCACATAGGGAGCCCTCTGAATTGGAGTGGCTGGACACCCCGTGCTATGGAAGTCGCCATTACCTCGATTATTGATAATCTGGACTGGGCGAGTGTCCTTATCTTGCCCATTAATTGTTGGACTTCCGCACTATCTTCCTCCTCGAAGCTCCGAGGGCGCCAGTTGTGGCATTTCTTCAATGGAGAGCTGGAAAATTCAGGAAGGCCCATCCGGACTGGGTCGGGGAGGGCGACATCTTCAATATAAAACCAGTCCGAGGGCTACTCTTCGGACGCCTTCTTCGGCGTGCCGGACAGGTATCTGGTCCCGGGTATGCGCCATACCTCGGGGCCGCCCACCTCAAATACCGGTCCCTTTTGAGTGCGAGGGACGAGGCAGAAAAGCTTCCTCCATAACTCAAAGTGGGCCTCGCAGCCCAGGAATAGCTCGCAAAGAGCGACAAAACCCGCGATGTGCAGGATGGAGGCTGGAGTAAAATTGTGCAGTTGGAGGTCGTCGTACTCCAGGAGACCTCGGAGGAAAGGATGGATTGGAAATCTGATGCCTCTGAATAAGAAGGATACGAAGCACACTAGCTCCCCCCTGGTTGGATTGGGGAAATTTTCCGCCAGGGCTTCACCAGTAAAAGAGGATAATCCTGCCCGGACAGGGACTAGATCCACGGGGGGAAGGAATCCCTGCGTTTGAAGCTTCCTCAGCTGACCATGGGACATTGAACATCTCTCCCAATCGCCTTTCTTGGAGCCATGGGGGCGGGAGGAAGAACTGGGAGCGCTGACCATGTTTGAATGGTTTCTCCTAGTGAGCTCTAAAGATTTTCCGCCTGGTGTGGAATGGCATCTGAGATCCAATCTCTTTAAATAGACACCTTTCTTATGTGGCCAGGGTGTTATGTGTAAAAAATACTCTGACCTTTTGTATTTGCTCGGCACGTGGAAGCAGAGGCAACGGAGGCGCAGAAGCCAAAGGGTGTGACATTAAATGAAAAGCCGAGTACAACTCTTCGGGACAGATGCTTTGAAGTATTCGGAGAAGGAACCCTCCTTGCAATGCCGAAGACAATCTGCACGCCGGACACATCGTCATTGAAGCCTGGTTTGGGGGCTACTGAGGGAGTCCTGGATAAAGGGGTACTCGGGCGTCCGGGCTATGTGACATGGGCCAGACTAATGGGCCGTGAAGATACAAGACAAAAGACTTCCTCCCATGTCCGGATGGGACTCTCTTTTGCGTGGATGGCAAGCTTAGCGTTCGGATGTAAAGATTACTTTCTCTATAAACCGACTTTGTACAACCCTAGGCCCCTCCGGTGTCTATATAAAACGGAGTGTTAAGTCCGTAGAGGCAAGCAGAATCATAATCATACAGGCTAGACATCTAGGGTTTAGCCACTAAGATCTCGAGGTAGATCAACTCTTGTAACCCCATATTCATCCAAGATAATCAAGCAGGAAGTAGGGTATTACCTCCATCAAGAGGGCCCGAACCTGGGTAAACATCGTGTCCATGTCTCCTGTTACCATCGATCCTAAGACGCACAGTTCGGGACCCCCTATCCGAGATCCGCCGGTTTTGACACCGGCAATAGTGTCAAGTGCCAGTTGCTGTTTTTACATGTTTTTTACATCGCAGGAAATCAATACCAAATGAAGTCCAAACGCTGTGAAACTTTTTGTGGATTTTTTTGGACCAGAAGACATCCAGTGCACTGAAGAAGCACCTGGGGGTGCTTCGAGGCGAGCACAGCCCACCAGGGGGCACCTGGAGGCTCAGGCGCGCCCTGATGGGTTGTGCCCACCTCGGTTGCCTCCCGAACCGCCTCTTTACTCTATAAATACCCCAATATTCCAGAAACCTTATGGGAGTCGATGAAAATCAATTCTAGCCGCCGCAAGTTCCAGAACCACTAGATCCAATCTAGACACCATCACGGAGGGGTTCATCATGTCCATTGGTGCCCCTCCGATGATGCGTGAGTAGTCCTTTGTAGACCTTCAGGTCCGTAGTTATAGCTAGATGGCTTCCTCTCTCTCTTTTGATTCTCAATACAATGGTCTCTTGGAGATCTATTTGATGTTACTCTTTTTGCGGTGTGTTTGTTGGGATTAGATGAACTTTGAGTTTATGATCAGATCTATCTTTTTATTCATGAAAGTTATTTGATTCTTCTTTGATCTCTTATATGCATGATTGCTTATAGCCTCGTATTTCTTCTCTAATATTTGGGTTTTTTTTGGCCAACTTGATCTTGGGAAGAGGTGCTTTGTGATGGGTTCGATCTTAAAGTGCTTGATCCCAGTGACAGAAGGGGAACCAACACGTATGTATCATTGCTATAAAGGATAACAAGATGGTGTCTATTTCTATATAAATAGATCTTGTCTACATCATGTCATCATTCTTATTGCATTCCTCCATTTTTCCATTAACTTAATACACTAGATGCATGCTGGATAGCCGTCGATGTGTGGAGTAATAGTAGTAGATGCAGGCAGGAGTCGGTCTACTAATCTTGGATGTGATGCCTATATAATGATCATTGTCTGGATATCTTCATGAATATTTGAAGTTCTATCAATTTCCCAACAGTAATTTGTTTACCCACCGTTCGCTATTTTTCTCGAGAGAAGCCACTAGTGAAAACTACGACCCCCGGATCTCTTCTTTAATATATTTGCCTTTGCGATCTATTTTCCTTTGCTTTTATTTTCATAAGGCGGCTTATGGAAGACCGGCTCGCATTATGGTGGGCCGGCTTAAGAGGAAAGCATAAGGAATATTCCCTTACAAAGGAAGCAAGACTAGGAGTCCACCTGTAGTAGAGTACTCCTAATCCTACTAGGACTAGTCATGTAACCCGCCCCTTCAACTTATATAAGGAGGTGCAGGGCACCCCAAGAGGGACAAGTTTCAAAAGTTAGGGTTAGACAGACAAGTCTATCACTCTCAAGATAGAGCACCCTTGTAATTGTGAGCACCATGATCAATATCAATAAAGCAGGATGTAGGCTTTTACCTCCACCGTGAGGGGCCGAACCTGGGTAAAAAACCTTGTGTCTCTCGCCCCACTCAACCCCTCTCAAGCTACCACATAGATGCGTTGGCCTCACGACTAAGTCCTCACACTAGGACATCTGCCGTGACAAATCCACGACAGTTGGCGTCCACCGTGGGGCCTGCGCACGGTGGTGTTGAGTTCTTGGAGGGATCTCTCACAGGGATCGGGAAGCTCGCGACTTCATCAGATGAGAAAAGATCCACCAAATTCATTGTTTTGCAACCATGATTAATCTAGGAGCAGACAATACGAGAAGCTAGGGTTCTATGCGCACCACCGCATGTGACCTATTGATATGTCGGTCCGAGTGAAGTTGATTTCTGCCGGAACGGCTGTGCGATCTGGCGAAACCGAGACCGACTCAAAGTACTACGTTGTTCGATTGCCGTTTTATACGGGAGAGCCGGCGCATGTGAACAAAATTGCATCCATGGCAGTCGCAGATTCGTTTCAAGTCCTGAGATTGCTACCTTGATGTTGTAGCTACGCACTACGTCAGAACATCAAATCAGATCAGTGCTAGTACGTACTTTATATTAATGGCTGATTCAGTACCCATGTGAAGGTCACGCATGATAACCCACAAGTATAGGGGATCGCAACAGTTTTCGAGGGTAGAGTATTCAACCCAAATTTATAGATTCGACACAAGGGGAGCCAAAGAATATTTGAAGGTATTAGCAGCTGAGTTGTCAATTCAACCACACCTGGAGATTAATTATCTACAGCAAGTAATCAGTAGCAAAGTAATATGATAGTTTTGATAGGAGTGACAGCAGCAACGGTAACAGTAACAGTGATAGCAGTGATTTTGTAACAAGTGTAACAGTGATGATAGCAGTAGTAACTTAGCAGAAACAATATAAGATAAATTCGTAGGCATTGGATCGGTGACTTGTTGGATGATATTCATGATGTGACATTTATAACCTAGGGCGATACGACACTAGCTCCAGTTCATCGATATAATGTAGGCATGTATTCCGTAAATAGTCATACGTGCTTTATTAAAAGAACTTGCATGACATCTTTTGTCCTACCCTCCCGTGGCAGCGGGGTCCATATTGGAAACTAAGGGATATTAAGGCCTCCTTTTAATAAAGAACCTGAACAAAGCATTAACACATAGTGAATACATGAACTCCTCAAACTACAGTAATCACCGGAAGAAGTCCCGGTTATTGTCACTCCGGGGTTACCGGATCATAACACGTAGTAGGTGACTATAACTTGCAAGATCGGATCTAAAACATGGATATAATGATGGATTCATAAACGGTTCATGTTGGGGATATTACTACTAGGTGTAAACCGGCCAAGATAGCCGGGTTACCCCCATAATGGATTGTTTATGCTTAAAGCCCATGAAGACAAGGATAAAGCGGATTATTACAGAGACTTGAAGGCCCAAGGCTCAAAGGTAGATTAAGGCCTGTAGTTATAAACCGCCATGTAATTCATGACTTGTATTATAAGGTATGACGAAGTAGAGACCGGGCCGGTATGTGTATAAACCGGCGTCGGGACTCTGTAAGCCGGCGGGCGTCGACCTGTGTATATAAAGGCACGACCCGACGGCGGTTCAAGGACAACAGATAACAACTCGAGACTCAGGCGAAGCATATTTGCTCCCTGTTTCGAAACCCCAGCAATTCCATCACAACTAGACGTAGGCTTTTACCTTCATTGTAAGGGGCCGAACTAGTATAAAACTCTCGTGTCCCTTGTCCAGTTTAACCCCTTTAAGCTAACCCGTTGTGATGGCTCCACGACTAAGTCCTTTCGCTAGGACATCTACCGTGACAATTCCATGACAGTTGGCGCCCACCGTGGGGCTATCGCGCGATGGTTTCGAGTTCTTGAAGGGCAATTTTGAAGGGCTCAAGGGATACGCCGTGGGCCGGATGACCAAGAGTCATCGCGGCAAGCTCTACATGGACGACGCAGGCTGGGGCCCCGAGGCCGGCTCAATCGAGTATGGGTACCGGGTCCCCTTTGGAGGAATCCACGTCTTCATCGGCAAGATCGGCGAACCGGGCCCTGAGCCGGACATCTGCACCGACCTCGTCGAGACGGCTCAGCGTGCAAGCCCTGCCCGGGTTCAGCCCGCCGTGAAGCTTGCGTTCGTAGGCTTCATCAATGGTGCGGAACTTGAATCGGCGTCCGATGGCGAGACCGTCGTCCACTCAGATGACGAGTCGTCCACCGGGGAGACCGAGTCACTGTACCAACTGCAAGATGGCCAGTTTGGGGGCTATTCCGATGGCGACAGTATTTCGGACCCCTTTGAACCGGCAAACCGGGTTGTGATCTTCATGGCTGGAACTCAGCCCACGTTGCAATCTTCAACCGCGGCAGCAATAAATTCCGGATCGGCAGCTGGGGCGGGAGGCCCCGCGCGCCGGCCGGCCCAAATCTTGTCCGATTTATTGGACATCTGGACGGCCTTACTGACCACACAAGTTATCGCCGATACGCAAGATCAGCATAATGCGGAGGTGGCGAAGCTGCAGGATCAGATAACTCAAGCTAAGGAGGACTTAGCGGCTGAAGAAACCAGGATGGCTCAGGAGCGGGTCACTTTAGAAGCACAAGCACAGCGGATTCAGGCGGAAAATTATCGACTCCTGTTGGATCAGAACGCTTCAAACGACGTGTTAAGGAGAAGGCATCAGTCACGACTACCACCGGTTTATGAGGCAATGAGTCTCTTTGGAACGCCAGGAGCAGGAACTAGTAATCCGGCAGCGGTGAACCGGATTGAGGCGCCGAGGACCAGAGCACCGGATCAGCCACGGATGACAGATCCCCCTGGACGGACCCATAACCCGCTGCAGATTGTACCGGCACCGCCAGGTCACTTCTCCACCCCTTTGGATAATATGATCGCGGCCGCATCACGATTAGCTGCTATCCCAATGGAGGGTGAATCCCCAGCGGCGGTTGAGACACGGCGTGCTAGGGATCTTCTTCAGACGGCTATGATGCAGCAGCAGGCTTATTCATATAACCGAGACAGAATTCATTCAACCCCACACCCGAGCCGGAGTTATAGCAGGCACATTGATGAACCGGTTGTCTCAAGCAGTGCATAGAACCGAGACGCTACTCGAGGGCCTAATCCGGCGTGTGGTGGGGCACATGCTCAGGATGTGGTGAACAACGGAGCACGTCGTGAAGCCGAGTTAGCTGCGCAGGACCGTCAGCTCACTCCGGTTCGTCCGGTGGTTTCCGTAGAGCAAGGCCTTACTTTCAGCTCTTGGGGGTGCCCTGCCTCGTCCCGGCTTTGCGCAACGTACGACTGCCCAAGGATTTCAAGGGCCCCCGTAAGGTGCCTAATTGCACCGCTGATTTGCCTCCCGAGTCATGGATCGAGAGTTATGAGATGGCTATGGAGATGTTAGATGTGGATGAAGCGGCCTGCGCAAAGTATTTTGCTATGATGTTGGATGGAACAGCTCACACGTGGTTGAAAAGCTTACCAGTAAATTCCGTTGGGTCATGGGCTGAGCTAAAAGCCTGGTTTATAGCAAACTTCAAAGACACGTGCAAACAGCCTATGTCAATTGTGGACTTAGCCGCCTGCGTCCAGGGTGAAGGCGAGTCAACAACCCGTTGGGTGCGCCGGGTTTCAAAGATCTTACATTCTTCAGATCGCATCAATGCCGACTGGGCGGTTATAACATTAGAGGGTAATTGTCGGTTCCAGCCTTTAAAGTTGAAAGTTGGGACAACTCAAGCGTCACTGCAATGACATGGGAACACTTATGGCTGCTCTGGTTAAGTATGCTGATTCTGATGGTACCAAGAACCCCGAGTCTGACGACGATAAGACAAGGAAGGGAAAGAAGAGCGGCAACACCAAGGGGCAGACGCATAATCCGTCGAACCATAATCCAACGGGCCACAATAATAATGGTAAGCAGAAAGCAGATCATAATTCAGATTTTGTGGCTAACACCAACACACAGAGCAATGGTCAGCGTCATAAAGGAAAGCCACCCTCAAGAAAGGCAGAGCCCAGTCCTAATCCGGAACGCCTGAATTTCCTGTTGAACCAGCCCTGCCCGAAGCATTCATTGCAGGACAAACCGGCCACGCACCTCTGGAAGGATTGTTATATCATGCGAGAATTCAAAAATTCAGATTTCTTCCGGAATGATCATGGATCATCCGGCGGTTCAGGGTCCGGGTCCTATGGGCCGGGTTATGGAGGAGGCAACTCCGATCCGGGATTCCAAAGCAACCAGGGTGGACATGGCAATCAAGGCAACCAGAGCAACCAGGGTGGTTATAACCAACAGGGACAGCAGCAGCAACAGTCAGGATACCAAAGTCACCCAAAGCAGTTGAACAGTGGACAGTACCACGTTTTCACCACCAGCTTATGCAAACGTGATCAGAAGCTTCATAAACGAGCGGTGAACTCGGTTGAACCGGCGGTGCCTCATTATTTACGATGGTCTGAGCAGCCCATCATCTGGAGCCGAGAGGATCACCCGCCCGGGGTTGACAATCCGGGTCATTTGGCATTGGTGGTGGCGCCTCAGGTTGGAGGTTATAAGTTCACTAAGGTGCTCATGGACGGAGGCAGCAGTATCAACATCTTATATTATGACACCTTCCGTCGTATGGGGTTGACAGATAAGAATCTTAAACCGTCGAACACTATTTTCCATGGTGTGGTGCCCGGCAAATCAGCCTATCCGGTTGGTAAAATAGCTCTGGAAGTCGCTTTTGGAGATGAGTATGACTCAAGATCAGAGACATTGACTTTCGAAGTGGTGAAAATCCAAAGCCCGTATCATGCCCTGTTTGGACGGCCGGCTTATGCTAAGTTCATGGCGCGACCCTGTTATGTTTATCTGCAGCTCAAGATGCCGGGTCATAAAGGGACTATCACAATACATGGAAGCCGCAAGATCGCTTTGGAGTGTGAGGAAGGTGATGTGGACTATGTTGAGTCGGTTTGTGCAGCAGAGGAGTTGAAGTTCTATAAGGACAATGTTGATCCGGCGGACATGACTTCCTTGAAGAAACCAACCACGGTGCATGATCCGGCCTTGAAGTTTAAATCGGCTGATGAGACTAAGATGGTTGATTTTGTGCCCGGCGATTCATCTAAACAGTTCATCATCAGTGCAAACCTGGATCCGAAATAGGAAAGCGCGCTCATCGAGTTCGTCCGTGAGAATCGGGATATCTTTGCATGGAAGCCTTCTGACATGCCAGGTGTACCGAGGGAACTCGCTGATCACACCCTTAATATTGATCCCAAGTTTAAACTGGTCCGACACTTCCTTCACCGGTTCAATGAAGAGAGGCGCAAGGCTATTGGTGAGGAGGTAGCCCGGCTCTTGGCGGCAGGGTTCATTGTTGAAGTTTTTCATCCGGAGTGATTGGCTAATCTGGTGCTGGTGCTTAAGAAAAATGGCACCTGAAGTATGTGTGTAGATTACACGGATTTGAACAAAGCATGTCCAACGGATCCTTTTGCCCTCCCCCGTATCGATCAAATCTTGATGCTACGGCGGGTTGTGAGCGTTTGAGTTTTCTAGATGCTTATTCAGGTTATCATCAGATTAAGATGGCAGTTAAGGACCAAGAGAAGACAGCTTTTATAACTCCCTTTGGAGCCTTCTGCTATGTGTCTATGCCCTTTGGGCTCAAGAGTGCCCAGGCAACTTATCAGCGATGTGTTCAGAATTTTCTTCATAACCAGATTGGGCGCAACGTCCATGCTTATGTGGATGATATTGTGGTGAAGTCCAGGAAGGAGGAAACATTAATAGATGATTTAAAGGAGACCTTTGATAACCTCCGGGTTTATAAGATGATGCTCAACCCGGCCAAGTGTGTTTTTGGTGTGCCAGCAGGCAAGCTTTTGGGTTTTCTGGTATCTAACAGGGGCATTGAAGCTAATCCGGAGAAGATCAAGGCTATTACTTCACTGGCTAAACCGAAGTGCATCAACGATGTTCAGCGACTTGCAGGCCGGATTGCAGCATTGAGCCGGTTTATAAGTCGTCTCTGGGAGAAGGCCATCCCTTTATATCAAATGCTGAAGAAAACGGACAACTTTGTCTGGAGTGATGCGGCTAATGAAGCGTTTGAGGCTCTGAAGCGGCAGCTTGCCGAACCACCTGTTCTTGCTGCTCCCATGGACAAGGAGCCATTGCTGTTATATGTGGCTGCTAATGCTCAAGCTGTCTGCGTGGCTATTGTGGTGGAGCGCAAGGAGGCAGGAAAGGAGTATCCGGTTCAACGGCCAGTTTATTATATCAGTGAGGTGCTCATTGAGTCAAAACAGAGATATCCACATTGGCAGAAGCTTGTATATGGGGTTTTTATGGCGAGCCGGAAGCTGAAGCAATACTTTCAGGGCCATCCCATTACTGTGGTCAGTTCTGCTCCTTTGGGAGATATCATCCAGAACAGAGAAGCGACCGGCCGGGTCGCTAAGTGGGCTATTGAGCTTGGGCCTCACGAATTAAAATATATGCCTCGCACGGCCGTCAAGTCTCAAGCACTCGTGGACTTCATCAATGACTGGACAGAGTTGCAGGTGCCGGAGGATAGACCGGATAACACATACTGGACAATTCATTTCGACGTATCCAGGCAATTGGAGGGCTCGGGGGCTGGAGTAGTTCTTACTTCCCCTCGAGGTGACAAATTTTGTTATGTTCTCCGCTTGATGTTTCCTTGTACTAATAATGCAGCTGAGTACGAGGCCCTGCTCCATGGTCTTCGGATGGCTAAGGAGATGAATCTGAGCCGGGTTAAATGTTTTGGTGACTCGGACCTAGTGGCTCAACAAGTTTCTAGTACTTGGGATTCCAAGGACCCCCTCATGGCAGCGTATCGTCGAGAGGTGGATATTGTTGCAGGTCATTTCAATGGCTATCAGGTTGATCATGTAGACCGGCGAAAGAATGAAGCGGCGGATGCTTTAAGCCGGTTGGGCTCCCAGCGTAAACCGGTGCCGCCCAATGTTTTCCTTGATGTTTTGCACAACCCGTCGGTCAAGCTACCCACGGAGGAAGACTTAGCTATTCCTGATCCGGAGGCTCAGTTGGTGGCGGCGCTTCATGTCACCCCGGATTGGACGATCCCATATTTGGCGTATATGAACCGGGGTGAATTACCAGAGGATGAAGTTCTGGCCAGGCAGATAATCCGGCGTTCCAAGTCCATGACTATTGTCAACGGCGAGCTACATCATTGCAGTATCTCAGGGGCTTTTCAACGTTGTGTTTCTACTGAAGAAGGTCATGAAATTTTACGCGAGATTCACGAAGGTGATTGTGGTCATCATGCCGGTTCAAAGTCCTTGGTGGCTAAGGCTTTTCGTCATGGTTTCTATTGGCTGACGGCTCATGCTGATGCTGAGGACTTGGTCAAAAGGTGCGATGGCTGTCAGAAGTTTGCATGCCGGGCTCATGTTCCGGCTCAGGAGCTGAGGATGATTCCAATTACCTGGCCGTTTGCAACCTGGGGGCTTGATATGGTTGGACCCTTTAAGAGATCTAAGGATAAGAAGACCCACCTCTTGGTGGCGGTTGATAAATTTACCAAGTGGGTGGAGGCAGAGCCAGTTAGCAAATGTGATGCGGCCATAGCGGTTCAATTTATGAAGAAGGTGATATTCTGTTTTGGTTATCCACACAGCATTATAACAAACAATGGCACGAATCTTTCCAAGGGTGCTATGGAGGAGTTCTGTCAAAGAGAGCACATCCGTCTTGATATCTCTTCAGTGGCCCACCCCCAGTCTAATGGTCAAGCGGAGAGAGCTAATCAGGAAATCTTGAAGGGGATCAAGCCCCGGCTTATGGTTCCTTTGTAGAGGACACCGGGTTGTTGGGTTGAGGAGTTGCCTTCCGTTCTATGGAGCATTAACACCACCCCCAATAGATCTACGGGTTATACACCCTTCTTCATGGTTTATGGAGCGGAAGCTGTCCTTCCAAGTGATATTCGTCATGACTCACCTCGAGTGGCAGCTTATGTTGAAGTGGATAATGAAAGAGCACGCCAGGATGCGTTGGACCTGTTGGATGAGAAACGGGACGTAGCGGCGGCTCGCTCGGTGATTTATCAGCAAGACTTGTGGCGTTATCACAGTCGCCGGGTTAAAACCAGAACTTTTCAAGAAGGCGATCTAGTGCTCCGGCTTATCCGAGATCAGACCGATATTCACAAGTTATCCCCGCCTTGGGAAGGGCCCTTTGTGGTCAGCAAGAATCTGAACAACGGGTCATATTACCTCATTGATGTTCGAGAGCATAAAGACTCACGCAAGTTAGATGAGGAGACGACCCGGCCATGGAGCATAGCTCATCTGCGGCCTTACTACACCTGAGCCATCGGCTCCTATCATGTACATATTTTGACGATGTATATATTATGATCAATATAATAAACCGGAGCCCCAGCTAAAGCGGGGTATTTGCTGTTCCCATATCATGAGTGGTTACACGGAGTTTTCTGTTTGGAAAGCGACATCCGGTTTACCCTTTGATTCAGCTTCTGCAGCAGTCTGTCAATTTAAGTCACTTGGGGGCTTGGTCGTGTTTGAACCATAGCTACACCACTTGGCTAGCTCAAGGCCACGAAAGAAAGTCACTTGGGGGCTTGGTCATGTTTGAACCATCGCTACACCTCTTGGCTGGCTCAAGGCCACGAAAGAAAGTCACTTGGGGGCTTGGTCATGTTTGAACCATCGCTACACCTCTTGGCTGGCTCAAGGCCACGAAAGAAAAGTCACTTGTGGGCTTGGTTCTATTCAAACCATAGCTACACCACTTGGCTGGTTCAAAAGCCACGACAGTAAGTCACTGGGGGCTTGGTTGTGTACAAACCATAGCTACACCTTTTGGCTGGCGCAATGCCATTACATGGGGGCCAAAGAGTGTTGTCAAGAACAACTCAAACATAGGCACCCCGGGTTAACCTGCCTTCATTAAGTAAGTCACTCCACCCAGGTAAGCCTGGTATGACCCGCCAACTTGACAAGTCAATCACATATTACCCTGAACTTGTCAATGATAGACCGGCGATTGGTTAAAGACGGAGGACCATCTTAAAAGGCTTTGTAAAATGGTTTAACTCAGCGGCCTGGCAGCCCATGAAAAGCCTCGCATTTTGGGCCTGGCAGCCCCTGAAAAGCCTCGACTACAAGTTTTCCTCTGATATTTTATTGGTCAGTTTTTTATTTCTCCCTTGTTAAAAGTTTTGAGCTAAGCCGGCGTCACATGACCCGGCCTGATTATAAGTCATTCATATGAACCGGTGGTTATCATAACCCGGCAACACTTATTATATACCAGCATAACATGATTTGAGTTATCAATACTTAGTATTTGGGTCGTCACCCTTATTACAAGAATATTGGTAAACCAACAAAGTGATTCAATATCACAGGTATGATATGTTTCATATTTCATTATTTAAAGCTATGGTTATCAACCTTGGCTATATATTGGGCATTATGACCCGTCCGGGGGTCAACCGCCAGGACAGTTTTTACTTTGTTTTATGCAGAAACAGGCTGGTATAAACCGATAAAGATCATCAGCAAATATAGTATGACAGATTAAAACTAGTGTGCGACAAGTATGCATGATGGCATATCGGATCAGTTTTTCAAGCTAGCCTATTACAAGGCATTCTAATTGCCCAAAAGAATGATTTTTTTTCAAGGATAACAAAAGGAACAATTTATACCGGGTTCCGGAATATGATTCTGCTTCAGGTTGATGTGAAGGTTGCAGATCTTCCTGCGCCGGTTCATCCTCCTTCTCTCCACCCAACGGCTGGAAGTTAATAGTTGTCCAATCAATCCCTGTTAAGGCTTGAAAGACAGCTTCGTCGTGTATCAGATCAGACGGTTCAACATCAGGAGCGTAAGGGTACTTACGGATCGGCGGGATCAGATTTTCCACATCATAAGTTGGAGCACTTATTCGCTTGCCGCTGGCATCATATACATTCTGGTAAATTGACAAGTTAGTATCTTCAGCCAATTTACTTGCCAGTGGTCGCATTTTTCTCGTGATAGCCCGGAGATCATCATTGCTGAATTCTGAACCGTCCTCTTTTTGACTCGGGTAACCGTTACCAATGTCTTCCGGATCAAGGTCAGAGATCCAGGCCTTGGCGCGCGTCAGTGCAGTAAGGGCACCGGACCTAGCAGCGGATTTCTTCAATTCCACAATCCGGGCAGGCATCATAGATAATTTTTCCAGTGTTTCCTTGATTAGCGACAGTGGCGGATGGTTATTGGAAGCTGTGCAGATGGCCCGTTGCGCGCCGGTATAAAGCTGCTCTGCCAGAGTATAGACGGCCTTCAATCTTTTGCGCATATCTGTGCCAAGATGAGTAACACGGCTACCTGCAAAAGGATCCAATTTTTATTAAAACCAGAAGTTTTTATAGCTGATGTTGTTACAGATTGGTGAAGAGGTTGTTACCAAAGATGGCAGAGGTCATAGCATCAATCTGCCGCTTCAGGCTGCTCAGTTCCTCTATGGCCGGTTTAAGGGCGTTTTCTGCATCTTCTGCCCGTTTTAACAAGGTGGCTTTTTCAGTTTCCCAATCTGCCTGTTCGCTTTTGAAGGATTCTTTCAACTGCTCCATGGTTGTTAAAGCGGTGGTCAGCGTGCTCTTGACTTTGCAAGTTTCATCTTGCTGAGACTTAATGTTCCCTTGGAGATCAGTGATTTCGGAGTCTTTTTTTGGACAACTCAGTCTGCAACATACAGATAATAAATTACAACATCAAAAGTCTCAAGCACATAACAAGTTATCTACTTGACACTTGGGGGCTAATGCGGATTGCTTCTTATCAGCTATTCATTTAAAGTCTCAAGCACATAACAAGTTATCTACTTGACACTTGGGGGCTAATGTGGATTGCTTCTTACCAGCTATTCATTTAAAGTCTCAAGCACATAACAAGTTATCTACTTGATACTTGGGGGCTAATGTGTATTCATTCAGATTCAGATGGATGGTCATCATTATAGGTGGTGAGATTAATAGGATGTACCGGTTCATTCTAAAAGATATAAGCCGGTTCATGGGGACTACACCAGCAAAATGCAAATATTGATTCAAGACCCGGTTCAAACCAATGTTATGAACCGGCCCTTGGGGGCTACTAGAGTTGATATATTGGACCAGTTTTAACAAAAGGACTATTGGAATATTTATGCAAAGGGAAAGTGACATTTACCTCATACCGCTCCTTCATCAGGCCTACTAAACCGGCTTCAAAGTCGCGGTTTGTATACAGGCGGTTTAAAAAACCAGAATGTAGCTCTTGAGCGGTGAGGTTGGAATAGTTGGATAGCTCGGATTTCCATTTCCCTTTATCCATAGCAGAAATTTCTTTGGCGCTATGCTTTGATAAAGCGACAGGACGACCAGGGGAGCTGAAACCAAGGCCAGTTACGACAACATCGTCATCTGTAGTTTTGGCAGGACTTGGCGGATTATCAGATTCTTTAGCCGGGATCAGCGGATCAACAGTTGGACTAAGTGGATCGGCTGACTGGCTTGGCGGATTATTTTCTACCGGTTCAACAAGTGTATCAGTTGCTTGAGTTTCCGGATTATCAGTAACAGTGTCAGCCTCCGGGTCAATAGCCTATGGGGTTTTCTCCGGCTCGGTAGCCGGTTCATGGTCGGTTGGTTTGTTAAATTTAGCCTTCTTGCTTGGTCTGGCTTTAGCACTGAAAAAGAGAGCAGACACGAAGATCAATATGATAAAATAATACAAGACCAAAGAGTTAAGAGTATATTATGATTACCCAGGGACGGTTTTCAGAGGAGGAAGTTTTGTCGCTGACGACTCACCGGAAGATGAATGGGAAGTTCCTTGATAATTTGAGTCAGATGGATTAAGAGGATATCGGATGTAACTCTTTTTAGGGTAAAGGATATCAGAAGCATAAGCAACCTCTTGGCGGCGTTTGCGAACCGGCGAATTTGGTACACCGGAGGAGGACACCACTTGGCCGCTATGTCGAGTTGTGCGGCGAGCTTCATGCTGCTGTGTCTTTAAAAGAAAGTGCGGGTCCACATAAGAAAGAGGGCATGAAAATTTTACTTTCCGAATGGCTCGACGGATTCTTGGTACTGGCACAGGATCAGAATCAGAAGAAAGAATAGTTACCTCATCAGCATGGCTGGCTTCCGCTTCATCCTAAGAATGATCGTTGTCAATAAGGTGTATAAAAAGTGAACTGAGAAAGTCAAGTTCTACCTCTGAATCCGGATCATCATCAATAATAGGCTCGGACGGTTCAACGTTCCTTCTTTTTGCAGGCTTTTTTGAAGCCTTGACCTTAATCCGAGGATTCTTTATCGGTTTATCTTGTGATTTTCTCTTCCAGAATGGATCATCAGCCTGTATAGACAAATAATAAGTCATCAAAGGAAAAATTTAACAAAGGATGGTTAAGGGCAGAAATACGAAAGATTATACCTTGGGCGGTTTATTGGCAGCATAGAAAGGACTGAGCCCGGTTTTGCTGGATGCATCTATTGGTTCATTAAGCATCTTTTTAACAGCTTTAGTGACTTCATCATCAGTCAGCTGGATGTCAATATGGCGTTGCGGGTCTTTCAGATCCCCTGTGTATTCACACATTAAACCGGGCCGTCGGCTTAAAGGTAAAATGCTCCATGAAACCCAGCATCGGACAAAATCCACGCCTGTCAGCACATTTGCAATAAACGCTCTGAGCTTGGCTAGTTGAGGGGCATATTTTGCTCGCTCTTGGGCTGTCAACCGCTGAGGAAAGGGATGAGTTTGGGTAAGCCGATGTGGACGGTAACCCGGCAAAGGATTTTCATTGACTGGAGCTATGTTGCGGCAGTAGAACCAAGTCTGATTCCAGTCCTTAGGATGACTATGAAGCTTGGCATGAGGGAAATCAACATCTCTCCTCTTCTGAATTGAAACCCCACCTAGTTCAGTATTGGGGCCATCCAAAAACTCAGTACGGCGGTTTAAATAAAAGAAATCCCGGAACAGATCAACAGTAGGCTCCTCTTGCAGGTATACCTCACAGAAAACTTGCCAGTCACAAATATTGCATATGGAGTTCGGACCGATGTCTTGGGGATGGATTTGAAATGTGGCAAGCACGTCACGGAAGAATTTTGATCCGGGAGGAGTGAAGCCTCGGCTTAGGTGATCAACAAATACAATAACTTCTCCGTCTTGGATAGTGTTCTTACTTGCTAAAGCGCCCGTTGAAACATAACCAGCCAACTGCGTTTCCGTAACCCGGGAAGGAACCCAATTACAGGAAAAGAATTGTTTGGCCATTTTTGGTGACAAGCTGGAAAAAAGCACAATATCCGGTTTAAAGTTCATGGTTATAACTTATAAACCGGTGCAATGATGGAAGTACAATATCCGATTTAAAACAGGTTGGTGGTTTAATAGAGGGCTAATGGTATATGATGAGTTATCACAGGTTCAAGGATAAACCACCCACAATGGTAAAGTATGGTGCAAACAGATTTCACAGATCGGTGATATAAATCTAGATCTGCCACAGTTCTAAAAAGAGGAAATAAATCTAACCTAAAGCCATGACAGTGGAAGAACACATATGCTTGGATGGGATCTTATGCAGGAAAGGGTGTTTTTTGAGGATTAAAAGGGGGCGCTAAACTACTGAAGCTCGCCTTTGTTATCAGATTCGGATCAAAACTATGCGATCTAGGAAAGGAAAGATGAACGGTGAAGAACACCGACGAACAGTGGAAACCCTAATGCAGATCTGACGTTCGAGGAGAGGTACTTACTGGTGCTGCTGAACAGCGGAGGTGCGTCGCAGTTCTCTGGTCAAAACAGGTTGATGCAGTGGCCTGGGTTGGTGTAGACGCGAAGGTCAATGGCGGCGGTGGAGTTCGGGCGCTGAGGCGTCGCGAGGAAGAAGACTTGAAGAGGAAAAGAGAGAGATGGAAAGGGCCCTCGGCCGTATTTATAAGGACGAAAGGATAAGGGTCAAGCGCGAGAATCGAGGAGCTTAACAAATGGATATGTGGCAGATTTGTCGCCCCGATTATCGGAGGCTCATTAATGAAGGTGAGGAATATACCATTTAAAATAACCGGTGACATCATGGCGGTTTATTATGATTCTGGATGATGACGTCATGGCGGTTTACAAGATTTATGCGAAGATATGGAAGAAGAAATTTTCTCAAGGTTTTGGAGATTGACATGAACCAGTTCAAATCAATCTGGGGCCTAATGTTGGGGATATTACTACTAGGTGTAAACCGGCGAAGATAGCCGCGTTACCCCCATAATGGATTGTTTGTGCTTAAAGCCCATGAAGACAAGGATAAAGCAGATTATTACAGAGACTTGAAGGCCCAAGGCTCAAAGGTAGATTAAGGCCTGTAGTTATAAACCGCCATGTAATTCATGACTTGTATTATAAGGTATGACGAAGTAGAGACCGGGCCGGTATGTGTACAAACCGGCGTCGGGACTCTGTAAGCCGGCGGGCGTCGACCTGTGTATATAAAGGCACGACCCGGCAGCGGTTCAAGGACAACAGATAACAACTCGAGACTCAGGCGAAGCATATTTGCTCCCTGATCATTGAAACCCCAGCAATTCCATCACAACTAGACGTAGGCTTTTACCTTCATCGTAAGGGGTCGAACTAGTATAAAACTCTCGTGTCCCTTGTCCGGTTTAACCCCTTTAAGATAACCCATTGCGATGGCTCCACGACTAAGTCCTTTCGCTAGGACATCTGCCGTGACAATTCCACGACAGTTCAGATCTGAGTTCATGGCACCCACGCCCAAAGTGACAAGCATTAAGCATAGAAAAGTCATAGCAATATCAATCTAAGAACATAGTGGATACTAGGGATCAAGCCCTAACAAAACTAACTTGATTACATGATGAATCTCATCCAACTCCTCACCGACCAGCAAGCCTACGAAGGAATTACTCACTCCCGGTGGGGAGCATCATGGAATTGGCGATGGAGATGGGTTGGTGATGACGAAGAACGAAGATCCCCCTCTCCGGAGCCCCAAACGGACTCCAGATCTGCCCTCCCGAGGAAGAACATGGCTTGGTGGTGGCTCCATCTCGTGGAATGCAATAATTCTTTCTCCCTCATTTTTTTCTGGAATAATGTGATTTTATAGTATCAGGGGGATCGTCTGCAGGGCCACCAGGTGGGTACAACCCACCTGGGCGCTCCAGGAGAGGGGCACCCTGGTGGGTTGTGTCCACCCAGGGGCCCCTCTCCGGTGGGTCTTGGCTCCAAAAATTCTCTTTTATTCCATAAAAAATCCTCGCAAAGTTTCGTTTCATTTTGAGAACTTTTATTTCTGCACAAAAACAACACCATGGTAGTTCTGCTGAAAACAGCGTCAGTCCGGGGTTAGTTTCATCCAAATCATGCAAATTAGAGTCCAAGACAAGAGGAAAAGCGTGAGAACAAGTAGATACGTTGGAGACGTATCAACTCCCCCAAGCTTAAACCTTTGCTTGTCCTCAAGAAATTCAGTTGATAAACTGAAAGTGAGAAAGAAAAACTTTTACGAACTCTTTTCCTCTTGTTTGCATAAATAGGCTTAAACAGCACGTAGGTTTTCAGCCAGCATTATAACTAACCATGTCGACAATAACAGTTAAAGATTATATTAACTCATATCAATGGCATAATCAGCTAGCGAGCAATAATAAGATATCTCAAACAGCAACACGTTTGTCAAAACAACCATGATATAATATGACAATAGTGGTATCTCGCTAGCCCTTTCTGAGACCGCAAAACATAAATGCCGAGCACCTCCAAAGTTCAAGCAGCGATTAAACATTGTAATTAATGGTAGAAAAGATCCAGACATGATGCACCCAACATTAGCTACACATAATGCACCCTTCTTATTCACTTCACGACCATCAGTTATCAACATCTTCCATGCTAAGCACGCTAGTGGCGGTTCCCAAGCGATAAAAGTAAAGGTTTTGGCTCCATTGGGAGTTTTTGTTTGATTATTTCAGAGATGAACTCTTTTTCATATTTGCAGTTTGGGACTAGGCATCCCTATTACCGCCCATTTTCTCGTGCGATGGCGAGTGAATAAACACTCGACCTGAGAATAACCCTCTTAGCATGGAAGATACCGACCACCTCCTGTCGTTCCATGAACGATCCAGGCACACAAAAAGGATAATTTTTAGAAGTTTTTAGAGGTGGCACATGCAAATTTACTTAGGACGGCAGGTTAATACCGTATATAGGTAGGTATGGTGGACTCATCTGGAATAACTTTGGGTTCAAGGTTTTTGATGTACAAGCAGAATTCCCACTTAGTACAGGCGAAGGCTAGCAATTAGGTTGAGAAGTGGCCATCTAGAGAGCAACAACGATCATAACCATACATTATGCATAAGTAACATTGGACACTAGCATGAGTAGGATATGGACACCATGAATATAAATATCATAGAGGCTATGTTGGTTTTGATTCAACTACATGCATAAACATGTGCCAAGTCAAGCCACTCGGGCATTCAGAGAAGGATACCATATCATCATACTACATCACAATCATTTTAACGCTATGTTGATATCCAAGATAAATCATTATCCGCTCCTAGCTACTTATGCATGGCATGAGAAACTATAATCTCTAATTGTCATTGCAAACATGTTTAATCATAATGGGCTGAAGCATGGATACTAGGTTAAACATATTTACACAAGCAGAATAAGTCGAGTTCATACCAGTTTCTCTTTGCCACGCCAGTTCATCGAATGTCGTCATTATTGCCTTTCACTTGCATGACCGAATGATATGAAAATAATAATTGTGCAAGAGTGTCGTGGACTAAGCTGGAATCTGCAAGATAATTTATTCAACAGGAGAAGAGAAGGTAAAATGGGCTCTTTATTAGTTCAACAATTACTCATATGAGAGCCACTCAACATTTTCATCGTGGTCTTCTCCTCGGTAAGACTCGAATAAAAAGAAAAGAAATTCAGAGAAACACACTGAAATATTTTTGGAGTTTTTGGTTTTCTTCAACAGGCAAATAAAAGGGAAAAGCAAAAACGAGAAAAACAATTTACACGGGGAAGCTCCCAACAAGCAAAAGAAGAACAAGGAAATATTTTTGGATTTTCTTTTTAGTACTACTACTAAGCATGCATAGAAAGCAAATTACTACAACTAAATTTTTTGGTTTTTCTAAAGTTTTCCAAACACACAAGAAGAAAGCAAAAAAATCTAAGCATGGATGATACAATGAAAAAGTGTGACACCAACAAATAGAATGATATGTAAATATGAATATAATGTCGGTGAGAAACATGTACTCCCCCAAGCTTAGGCTTTTGGCCTAAGTTGGTAATCAATCAGTAGCCTGGAGGGTAGTAGGGATCCTGAGGAGCTGGCATCCACTCATCCCACTGCCGAGGCTCCTCCTGTGCTGCCTCCGCAGCAGCCTGAGCGTCCCGGTAGGCGATGATGTCCGTGGGCATAATCCTATATCCGCCCCTGGCAAAAGGATCAAACAAAGCAGGTGCAGGAAATGGGATAACATCACGAGTTTTAACGCTAAAGACCAGGTTATAAGGAATGGAAATATCAGGACGATCATGTGCAAGAAAGTGATGGTGTTCCATGGCTACACGGTCCAGATAAACCTTGGATCAAAGGGTAATCATGAGGGCGTATCTCAACATTGAAGTGAGCCGCCAAGTGAGTAGCAAAAATCCCACCATGTATTTCCCCCCGGGATTTATTAAGATGTAGGCGACGGGCCACAATAGCTCCCAAGCTATAAGTGTTATCACCCTCCAGTACCTAGCGTAAAATAGCAAAGTCTGGTGCGCTGAGCGCACGTACTTTCTTTCTAGCAAGCAAACACTTAGCTACAAATAAAGCAAAATAATGTATAGCAGGAAAATGTAAGCTAATAGTCGTGGTGGCTGACACCCCTCTCTCATCCCCCACTGTGAAAGTGCGATAAAAGTCCTCAAACCCAGCCAGCCTAGGCTCAGCCAAGCTCCCATTAGAGGGTATCATGCATATGTCACAAAACTCAGTAAGTGGTATCTGATGGTTTTCAACATATAAATCAAAACTCACTTCAGGAGGATCATTTCTATGTAAGAAAGTAAAACTCTGAACAAAGATGTTTGTGAGGATTTGGTGCTGGTCACACTCATCTGCGATGAAGTCGGTGAGACCGGCATTGGCAATATATTGCGTGAACTCCTAAAGAATTACAGCCTCTTCCAGGAACGGGGTGTGCGGCCATTCGCACGGCCGTACCTCCGCCAACATCCGAGGATGGAGATCACTATCAGATGACTCCCCAATAACACCATTGGCGTTCTTCTTAGAGCCAAACTTCCTCAAGATATCCATGTTCGCGTACAATTTGCTGAAAATAAAATTTTTTGGGGTGACAAAAATTTGTCAACAGAACTTTATAAGATTGGTAGCAACTACTCATAGGGATACATAGAGGCCATAGCAAGCATTCAAACTACTTAGAACACTAAGAATTGAACATGCAAGCACATTGATACGTCTCCGTCGTATCTATAATTTTTGATTGTTCCATGCCAATATTCTACAACTTTCATATATTTTTGGCAACTTTTTATACTATTTTTGGGGACTAACATATTGATCCAGTGCCCAGTGCCAGTTCCTGTTTGTTGCATGTTTTATGTTTCGCAGAATATCTATATCAAACGGAGTCCAAATAGGATAAAAACAGACGGAGCTTATTTTTGGAATATTTGGAATCTGGGAGAAAGATCAACGTGAAACGGTGTCCGAGGTGGGCTCGAGGCAGGGGGCGCGCCCCTGGCCCTCGTGGTCCACCCGTAAGGCGGTTGATGCCCTTCTTCGACCGCAAGAAAGCTAATTTTTGGTAAAAAAAATCACGGTGAAGGTTTCAGTCCAATCGGAGTTACGGATCTCCATATATACACGAAACGGTGAAAGGGCGGCAGACGAGAGCGCAGAAACAGAGAGAAATAGAGAGACAGATCCAATCTCGGAGGGGCTCTCGCCCCTCCCACGCCATGGAGACCATGGACCAGAGGGGAAACCCTTCTCCCATCTAGGGAGAAGGTCAAGGAAGAAGAAGAAGGAGGGGGGCTCTCTCCCCCTCGCTTCCGGTGGCGCCGGAACGCTGCCGGGGGCCATCATCATCACCGCGATCTACACCAACACCTCCGCCATCTTCACCAACATCTCCATCACCTTCCCCCCTCTATCTACAGCGGTCCACTCTCCCGCAACCCACTGTACCCTCTACTTGAACATGGTGCTTTATGCTTCATATTATTATCCAATGATGTGTTGCCATCCTATGATGTCTGAGTAGATTTTCGTTGTCCTATCGGTGGTTGATGAATTGCTATGATTGATTTAATTTGCTTGTGGTTATGTTGCTATCCTTTGGTGCCCATCATATGAGCGCGCGCGTGGATCACACCATAGGGTTAGTTGTATGTTGATAGGACTATGTATTGGAGGGCAAGGGTGACAGAAGCTTCAGCCTAGCATAGAAATTGATGCATACGGGATTGAAGGGGGACCAATATATCTTAATGCTATGGTTGGGTTTTACCTTAATGAACGTTAGTAGTTGCGGATGCTTTCTAATAGTTACAATCATAAGTGCATAGAATTCCAAGTAAGGGATGACATGCTAGCAGTGGCCTCTCCCACATGAAACATGCTATCAGTCTAGTAAAGTAGTAAATTGCTTAGGGACAATTTCACAACTCTTACCACCACTTTTTCACACTCGCTATATTTACTTTAGTTGTGTCTTTACCTAAACAGCCCCTACCTTTTGTTTACGCGCTCTTTATATTCTTGCATACCTATCCAAAAACACCTACAAAGTACTTCTAGTTTCATACTTGTTCTAGGTAAAGCGAACGTCAAGCGTGCGTAGAGTTGTATCGGTGGTCGATAGAACTTGAGGGAATATTTGTTCTACCTTTAGCTCCTCGTTGGGTTCGACACTCTTACTTATCAAAAGAGGCTACAATTGATCCCCTATACTTGTGGGTTATCAAGACCTTTTTCTGGCGTCGTTGCCGGGGAGCAATAGCGTGGGGTGAATATTCTCGTGTGCGCTTGTTTGCTTTATCACTAAGTAATTTTTATTTGTTGTTCTTAGTTGTTTTATATCTTTAGTTATGGGTAGGAAACGCAAAATACCAAAAAATTAGTTGTAACCTACTGAACCAATGGTTGAAGAACCACTCAAAATCTATCACACTCCTGAAGCTTATTACTTGGATCACCTTCGATCCCTATGTGCTCGTGCTGAAACCCCAACTAGCTTAGTTGAGGGCAAATCTTTAGATGAGCATGCTTGTTATGTGCGACACTGTATATCTGAAAAAGGGAAACTTTTGCTGGGTCAAATTCATCGTTTGCAATGCTATGCTTGGAATTTATGTTATATATATATATATGATTTTACTTGTTGTTCTGAAAACCCTAAGAAACACCTTCCCTACCAATGTGAGTTTAGTGATAATGGAATCGTATCTTCGTATGCTAAGGGTGTTTATAATTACTATGATGTTCAACAAATTGAAGAATTTGTTGCTTTTAAGGGTGCTTATGAAATTGCTTTTTTGATTGAAAAGTATGGTGCTACTCTTTACAAATCTGAAAATTTTACCATACTTAAATATTGCTATGATAATTATGCTTCTAATGCCTATGTTGAACCATATATTGAGGACCACTCCGTTGTCCAAGAAGAGACTAGTATTTTGCAGGAGACTATGGAAGAAGAAATTGATGAAACTGTGAGCTCATTGGATGAAAAAGATGATGAGGAGAGCGAAGAACAAAAGGAGGAAGAGCGGATTAGCTACCCGTGCCCACCTTCTAATGAGAGTAACTCTTCAACTCATACATTGTTTAATTTCCCTTCGTGCTTACCGAAGGATGATTGCTATGATGATTGTTATGATCCCGTTGATTCTTTTGAAATATCCCTTTTTGATGATGCTTGCTATGCTTGTGGCCAAGATGCCAATATGAATTATGCTTATGGAGATGAACTTGCTATAGTTCCTTATGTTAAACATGAAATTGTTGCTATTGCACCCACACATGATAGTCCTATTATCTTTTTGAATTCTCCCGATTATACTATATCGGAGAAGTTTGCCCTTATTAAGGATTATATTGATGGGTTGCCTTTTACTATTACACATGATGATTTTGATGAATATAATATGCATGTGCTTGCTGCTCCTACTTGCAATTATTATGAGAGAGGAACTATTTCTCCACCTCTCTATGTTTCCAACACAATAAAATTGCAAGAAACTGTTTATACTATGCATTGGCCTTTACTATGTGTGCATGAATTGTTCTTTTATGGCATGCTGATGCATAGGAAGAGAGTTAGACTTCGTTGTTGCATGATATATGTTACTTCGTGCTCACTACTAAATCACAAATCAACGTTAATTAAAATTGGCTTTGATATACCTTGGGATCCGGGTGGATCCATTACTTGAGCACTATATGCCTAGCTTAATGGCTTTAAAGAAAGCGCTGCCAGGGAGACAACCCGGAAGTTTTAGAGAGTCATTTATTTCTGTTGTGTGCTTTTATAAAGTTTAGAAATAAAAATAATGTGCCAATGTTTGCCTTTAAAATGTTTACAATGCTTGCTGGTTTGTACGGTGCAGGACAGAAACTTTGGCTGTAGAACGCGATTTTTCATTTTTTTACTGGAACGTCAAATGGTTCTGATTCTTTTCGCACTGTCTTTCTATACAAATTGTTTATTTTTCCTAATTTTTCAGAATTTTTCTAGTACCATAAGTATGGTGAATATTCAGATTATTATAGACTGTTCTGTTTTAGACAGATTCTGTTTTTGATGCATAGTTTACTTGTTTTGATGAAACTATCAATTTATATCAGTGGATTAAGCCATGAAAAAGTTATATTACAGTAGACATAATGCAAAAACAAAATACGAATTGGTTTGCAACAGTACTTGGAGTAGTGATTTGCTTTATTATACTAACGGATCTTACCGAGTTTTCTGTTGAAGTTTTGTGTGGATGAAGTGTTCGATGATCGAGAAGGTTTCGATGTGAGAAGAAGGAAGAGAGGCAAGAGCTCAAGCTTGGGGATGCCCGAGGCACCCCAAGTAAATATTCAAGGAGACTCAAGCGTCTAAGCTTGGGGATGCCCCGGAAGGCATCCCCTCTTTCCTCAACAAGTATCGGTATGTTTTCGGATTCGTTTCATTCATGTGATATGTGCAAATCTTGGAGCGTCTTTTGCTTTTGCTTTAGTTTTCATTTTTCTTTTACGCACCATGCTGGTATGAGATAGTCCTTGGTTGATTTATACAATGCTCTTTGCACTTCTCTTATATCTTTTGAGTATGGCTTTATAGAATGCTTCATGTGCTTCACATATATCATTTGAAGTTTCGATTGCCTGTTTCTCTTCACTTAGATAACCGCCATTTGTAGAATGCTCTTTTGCTTCACTTATACTTGTTAGAGCATGGGCATATATTTTGTAGAAAGAATTAAACTCTCTTGCTTCACTTATATCTATTTAGAGAGATGACAGGAATTGGTCATTCACATGGTTAGTCATAAAATCCTACATAAAACTTGTAGATCACTGAATATGACATGTTTGATTCCTTGCAATAGTTTTGCGATATAAAGATGGTGATATTAGAGTGATGCTAGTGGGTAGTTGTGGATTAGTAGAAATACTTGTGTTGAGGTTTGTGATTCCCGTAGCATGCACGTATGGTGAACCGTTATGTAACGAAGTTGGAGCATGAGGTATTTATTGATTTTCTTCCTTATGAGTGGCGGTCGGGGACGAACGATGGTCTTTTCCTACCAATCTATCCCCCTAGGAGCATGCGTGTAGTACTTTGTTTCGATGACTAATAGATTTTTGCAATAAGTATGTGAGTTCTTTATGACTAATGTTGAGTCCATGGATTATACGCACTCTCACCCTTCCATCATTGCTAGCCTCTTCGGTACCGTGCATTGCCCTTTCTCACCTCGAGAGTTGGTGCAAACTTCGCTGGTGCATCCAAACCCCGTGATACGATACGCTCTATCACACATAAGCCTCATTATATCTTCCTCAAAATAGCCACCATACCTACCTATCATGGCATTTCCATTGCCATTCCGAGATATATTGCCATGCAACTTCCATCATCATCATATACATGACTTGAGAATTTATTGTCATATTGCTTTGCATGATCGTAAGATAGCTAGCATGATATTTCATGGCTTGTCCCTTTTTTGATGTCATTGGTACGCTAGATCATTACACATCCTGGTACACCGCCGGAGGCATTCATATAGAGTCATATCTTTGTTCTAGTATCGAGTTGTAATAATGATTTGTAAGTAAATAAAAGTGTGATGATCATCATTATTAGAGCATTGCCCCAGTGAGGAAAGGATGATGGAGACTATGATTCCCCCACAAGTCAGGATGAGACTCCGGACGAAAAAAAAGAGAAAAAGGCCAAAAAAGAGAAGGCCCAAAAAAGAAAAGAAAAAAGAAAAATATGAGAGAAAAAGAGAGAAGGGGCAATGTTACTATCCTTTTACCATACTTGTGCTTCAAAGTAGCACCATGTTCTTCATATAGAGAGTCTCTTGATTTATCACTTTCATATACTAGTGGGAATTTTCATTATAGAACTTGGCTTGTATATTCCAACGATGGGCTTCCTCAAATGCCTTAGGTCTTCATGAGCAAGCAAGTTGGATGCACACCCACTTAGTTTCAATTTGAGCTTTCATGCACTTATAGCTCTAGTGCATCTGTTGCATGGCAATCCCTACTCCTCGCATTGACATCAATTGATGGGCATCTCCATAGCCCATTTATTAGCCGCGTCGATGTGAGACTTTCTCCCTTTTTGTCTTCTCCACAGAACCCCCATCATTTTATTCTATTCCACATATAGTGCTATATCCATGGCTCACGCTCATGTATTGCGTGAAGATTGAAAAAGTTTGAGAACACCAAAAGTATGAAACAATTGCTTGGCTTGTCATCGGGGTTGTGCATGATGTGAATATTTTGTGTGGTGAAGATGGAGCATAGCCAGACTATATGATTTTGTAGGGATGACTTTCTTTGGCCTTGTTATTTTGAAAAGACATGATTGCTTTATTAGTAGGCTTGAAGTATTATTGTTTTCATGTCAATATTAAACTTTTGTTTTGAATCTTATGGATCTGAATATTCTTGTCACAATAAAGAAGATTACATTGATAAATATGCTAGGTAGCATTCCACGTCAAAAATTCTGTTTTTATCATTTACCTACTCGAGGACGAGCAAGAATTAAGCTTGGGGATGCTGATACGTCTCCAACGTATCTATAATTTTTGATTGTTCCATGCTATTATATTATCTGTTTTGGATGTTTATGGGCTTTATTAAACACTTTTATATTATTTTTGGGACTAACCTATTAACCTAGAGCCCAGTGCCAGTTTCTGTTTTTTGCCTATTTCAGTGTTTCACAGAAAAGGAATATCAAACGGAGTCCAAACGGAATGAAACCTTCGGGAGAGTTATTTTTGGAACGGAAGCAATCCAGAAGACTTGGAGTGTACATAAGGGAAGCAACGATGAAGGCACGAGGCAGCGGGCGCGCCCACCCCCCTGGGCGCGCCCTCCACCCTCGTGGGCCCCTCGCGGCTCCCCTGACCGACTTCTTTCGCCTATATATATGTCCGTATACCCTAAAAACATCGAGGAGCAGAATAGATCGGGAGTTCCGCCGCCGCAAGCCTCTATAGCCACCAAAAACCAATCGGGACCCTGTTCCGGCACCCTAACGGAGGGGGATCCCTCACCAGTGGCCATCTTCATCATCCCGGCGCTCTCCATGACGTGGAGGGAGTAGTTCACCCTCTGGGCTGAGGGTATGTACCAGTAGCTATGTGTTTGATCTCTCTCTCTCTCTCTCTCTCTCGTGTTCTTGAGCTGATACGATCTTGATGTATCGCGAGCTTTGCTATTATAGGTTGATCTTATGATGTTTCTCCCCCTCTACTCTCTTGTAATGGATTGAGTTTTCCCTTTGAAGTTATCTTATCGGATTGAGTCTTTAATGATTTGAGAACACTTGATGTATGTCTTGCGTGGGATAACCATGGTGACAATGGGTTATTCTATTGGTTCACTTGATGTATGTTTTGGTGATCAACTTGCGGGTTCCGCCCATGAACCTATGCATAGGGGTTGGCACACGTTTTCGTCTTGACTCTCCGGTAGGAACTTTGGGGCACTCTTTGAGGTTCTATGTGTTGGTTGAATAGATGAATCTGAGATTGTGTGATGCATATCGTATAATCATACCCACGGATACTTGTGGTGACATTGGAGTATGTAGGTGACATTAGGGTTTTGGTTGATTTGTGTCTTGAGGTGTTATTCTAGTACAAACTCTATGATAGATCGAACGGAAAGAATAGCTACGTGTTATTTTACTACGGACTCTTGAATAGATCGATCAGAAAGAATAACTTTGAGGTGGTTTCGTACCCTACCATAAGCTCTTCATTTGTTCTCCACTATTAGTGACTTTGGAGTGACTCTTTGTTGCATGTTGAGGGATAGTTATATGATCCAATTATGTTATTATTGTTGAGAGAACTTGCACTAGTGAAAGTATGAACCCTAGGCCTTGTTTCCTAGCATTGCAATACCGTTTACGCTTACTTTTATCGCTTGCTACCTTGCTGTTTTTATATTTTCAAATTACAAAAACCTATATCTACTATCCATATTGCACTTGTATCACCATCTCTTCGCCGAACTAGTGCACCTATACAATTTACCGTTGTATTGGGTGTGTTGGGGACACAAGAGACTCTTTGTTATTTGGTTGCAGGGTTGTTTGAGAGAGACCATCTTCATCCTATGCCTCCCACGGATTGATAAACCTTAGGTCATCCCCTTGAGGGAAATTTGCTACTGTCCTACCAACCTCTGCACTTGGAGTCCCAACAACGTCTACAAGGAGAAGGTTGCGTAGTAGACATCAGATGTCTCCTCCACCACGTCTCTGAGCCGCCGGGGTTGGCCCTGCTATTTCCACGGCAGTGTGGTATGTCGTCGTGGCCCTCAACGGACCAGTTGGACTTTGCCATCTCTGCATGAACGGACCTCGCCGTCGGGCCACTACCACTCGCCAGTTTTGCCGCTGCCTGAGAGCCGCCTTGCCGCGGGCCTCCACTATCTGCCTCATTCGACCAGAAACGGCCGCGAGCCGCCCGGTTTCCATGAGCCACCGTCACCTTGCCTGAGCCGTCTGCACGCCTCTGCCATCTTCACCGCTGGCCCCCAGCCGGCTGTGCCCTCTCCGCGTGACCCGCTCAGGCCGGTTCTGCCGTGCCTCGTTCCATTGCCGAGCCGCCATAAGCGTTGTTTGTGTTGCATTGAGTCGCTGGATCACCTCTGCGCTGAGCCGCCGTTGTGGCCACTTCGTTCTACTTCCCCGGGGCCTCCTCAAGCTTTTCCCCAGGAGAGGCTTGCTACCTTCATCATGCGGCATGGCTGCAACCCGCCATCGCCGGGCCAGCCTCACCTTTTGCTCCGAGCTACCGCCAGGTCAATCCCCTGCTACGTTGAGCCGTCGGGGCTGTATTGAGTCACCAGTTAGTTTTGTTGAGCTGCCCCTGTTCACTTGTCCTTGTTGTAGCTTCCGGACAAATCAGGTGAATTCTGTCCAGTCAATACTTATTGATATAATTTTTATTCTTTAAAAGAACAAGTACTCTGGCTTGCGATATTTTTTGATGCAGGACAAATTGTTTACTGCAAAGGTGACCATTACGTCACGGAGTTTATTGAATAACTCATACCGGAAGTGTTCAGTGAGTGTTGCGAAGATTCTCAATTCGCTTCAAGCTTCTGGTTTACATAAATTCCAGCGTTCCGCTGTTCAACTATATACCGGTTTATATCACGGTCAAGTATGAGGGATCTCAAGCCAACAACTCGAGTCGTCTTAAGACTCGGGGGCTACAATGGCATGACTCGGCAAATCTTGCCAGTTTCAGCAAATTCAAGAACCCCGGGTCATTGGAGGGAAGATAACCCGGTCCCGGAGGCTACTGCTATATTGATGAAAATTTAAAGGCCGTTAGAAAATTTCCAGCTCAAAATGAAGAATTCCAGTTTAAAATCCGGCTCAAGGAAATATTCATAAAGCTTTGAAGCTCTCAATATCCGGTTTAAAATTCTGGTTCAAAAGAATCCATCTCTGGCAAGTTCGAGTTCTTAGAAAAAAAATTAAAAGATTGCCAAAGAGGACTTGCTGCCATGATGCGCGGTTCAAACATGGTCCTACCTTATTGGCTTATCTTATTACAGATCACTTGGGGGCTTTCTGCTCACTGAGCATAGTTGTGATTACCCTCTTGATCCGGCTTACACGCCTTGTTACAAATCACTTGGGGGCTTCCTGCTCACTGAGCATAGCTGTGATTACCCTCTTGATCCGGCTTACACGCCTTGTTACAAATCACTTGGGGGCTTCCTGCTCACTGAGCATAGCTGTGCTTACCCTCTTGATCCAGCTTGCACGCCTTGTTACAAATAACATGGGGGCTTCCTGCTCACTGAGCATAACTGTGACTACCCTTTGATCTGCTTGTACACCTTGATTGCAAATAACTTGGGGGTTTGCTGCCCAAGTTGAATTGTTACCAAAGAGAACTTGCTATAATGTGCAGTTCAAACATAGGTAACCTGCCTTGATGGCTTGTTAAAGGTCACTTGGGGGCTTCCTGTTCACCGAACATAGCTATATTCACCCCTTTGACTGGCTCGGACGCCAGGTGTATTCACCAAAAATCCGGGTTATCCTGCCTTTGTATGTCTACCACTCCGCCCAGGTAATCTTGGAATGACTCGCCGTACTCTTGACAGTCAATCTTATAAAGACCCTGAACTTGTCAAACTTAAAACGGCGATTGGTCATGCGAGGCCCGGTTTACATGTTTGAATAAGGATTAACTCAGTGGTTGTGCGGCCCTTGAATAGCACTTGATATTGAGGTTTGGCAGCCTATGAAAGCCTTGTTTTTCTGCTTTGTTATTTTCTATGAACATTGTTTGGGTTCATATCTTTGTACCATATTGACATATGGTTTAAAATGATTCAGGCCATGTAGCCTTAATCCTTATGGCTCATATTTGAGTATATCTGAGGTTTTGATAACCCGGCCTGTCTTTGGACGATAAGTCGCCAGTATGCTTTGATTGTGGACTTGGAGTTCTGCGATCTAAGTCTTTGGGTTGTTACCCTTGCTGCATATGGCGTTGTAAGCCGGTAGTATGAACCGATTTCACAGGCCATGTAGCCTTGATTATATGACTCATCATTGAGCATCTTTGGGTTTGATAACCCGCCCTGATAGCAGACTTTAAGTCGCTAGGATATTTTGCCTTGAACAATCAAAATGATGATACTTCATGACTCCGGGTTGATGCTGGCCCCGGATTATAATTATCAAAGCATCACCATGGTATTAATCTACAGGTATGTCTTTCAATAATGGTATGAATATTTTGGGTTTGGTAAACCGCCCTGGCTATGGACTTTAAGTCACCAGTATACTTTGGATTGCGCAATTGGGATTATGTGCTTATGAATACTTGGGTTGTCACCCTCACTGGATGTGGCGATGTAAGCCGGGAATTTGAGCCAATTTTCCAGGTATATTTTTAAATTGTTGGATGAATATGCGAGGTTTGATAACCCGCCCTGGCTTTGGACGTTAAGTCGCCAGTATATTTTGGATTGCGCCATTGGAATTCATGCACTTATAAATCATTGGATTGTTACCCTCACTGGGTATGGCAATGTAAGCCAGCAGTATAAATCAATCCTACAGGTATATTTTCCTGGTTATATGAATATGGGAGGTTTGATAACCCGCCCTGGCTTTTAACTTTAAGTTGCCCGTATGTTTAGGCTTGAATGGCCTTAATTCTAGTCTTTTCCATAATTGCATATGACTATATTATGTTTGGGTTGTTACACGCCCTGGCTTTTGACATTAAGTTGCCAGGGCATATGTTGTTTAAACTCTGTGCAGGATTTGCAGAGCTATGACTTACATAAATGATTAAGTTCAAACCCATCATCAAAGATTGAAATTGGTGTTTCAAAAGGGTTATCAATTATTGATTTTTCACAAAGACTATAAGCCGTCGGGTTACAAAGATCCCGGATTACAATGGATGCGCATTAAGTCGCCATCGGCCAAGAGCCATCGGGTATATAAATTCCGGATTTACATGTCAAAAAATAAAGTATTCAAATCTTTAATAGAAAAAACTTAGCTGGATTTTCATTATGATATTGAATGATTGAGGTTTTCATTTTGGATTATATTATTTAAATCTTGAATAGCCAACATGGCTGCATTTTTATTATGGTTATCAATAACCAATATTATGATTGAGGTTTTCAAAGTCGCTTCAGCGCAATTGTTATTATTTCTTCATCAATAGATATGATTTATTCTACAATGGAAGGAATAGTCCCGAGTCGCTGCAGGCACACGACCCGACACTTGGGGGCTACATTATTCAAATCATGATTATATCAAATATGAAGTCCCATGTCGCTATAAGCATGCACCATGACACTTGGGGCTAATGCAAGGTCATTTTTAACTTGCCTTTATTGAAGACCCGACCCCTCACATTGTGATGAGCCGGCCCTTGAGGGCTACTAATTGCTCCTATCAAAGGTAACCCAAAACTTTGGAGCTACATCATTTGGTGTTATTAATTACTGCTCAAATCTACATGATCATATCTACAAAGTCCTTGCTCATTATTGCATAATGACCCGACCCTTGGGGGCTACACTGGTTGAAGTGTTTATGAGCATAAGGCAATTACAAGTCCCAGGTTGCTGCAAGCATGATAACCCGACACTTGGGGGCTACATAAGTGGAATATTCAGTTTTGACTAGTGACTGAGATGAGCAACCTGGATTTCTTCAAGGTTGCAACATTTATATTGAAGCAAGTCTTAAGCTGTTACTACGCTCCCTTCTTCATACTTGGGGGCTACAAGTGATATGCATATAAGGGAGGTACACTTTCAAGCTTGATGTTAGCAACAATTATGACCAAGTGCCATCAATATTGACAAAACCCGCAATTTTGGCAATGATAAACCGGCAAGGACTACATCTTCAAGCCGGCTGAATATCAGTTGAATATTTCAAGACCAATATTTTTGTCAAGTCAGAGCATTGAAGGTCGACTCAAACGAATTATTCTTCACAATGTTTTTCTGTGAGAAACCAATGTCAGCAAATTGATTATGAGGCTGCCCTATTGACCCGGATTTTCCAGAAGAAGGAAATGACAAAGACTTAAGGATGATAAGGTGCCGGATTACAAGAATTTTTAACCCGGAGCACAACCTGTCAAATTTCTTTCTTGTGTTTATTTTGCAGGATCAGTTTACCATGGATAAATCCAAATTAAACTGGGGGCTAATGTCGGGGATATACCCCGCGTATGACCCAGCCGGAAATATGACCCGGCCGAACTTGGCGACTCACTAGTGACTCGCCCAGACTTGGCGGCTCACTAAGTGACCCGCCCGGATCTCTCCACTCACTGATGACCCGGCCGGGCCTGGTGACTCATTGGTGACCCGGCAGGCGGGTCAGAGGAGCGACAAGACCCGGTGGCCCAGAAGGCGGCTCATGGAAGACCGACTCGCGTTATGGTGGGCCGGCTTAAGAGGTAAGCATAAGGAATACTCCCTTACAAAGGAAGCAAGACTAGGACTCCACCTGTAGTAGAGTAATCCTAATCCTACTAGGACTAGTCATGTAACCCGCCCCTTCAACTTATATAAGGAGGGGCAGGGCACCCCAAGAGGGACAAGTTTCACAAGTTAGGGTTAGAAAGACAAGTCTATAGCTCTCGAGATAGAGCACCCTTGTAATCGTGAGCACCATGATCAATATCAATGAAGCAAGATGTAGGCTTTTACCTCCACCGTGAGGGGCCGAACCTGGGTAAAAAACCTCGCGTCTCTCGTCCCACTCAACCCCTCTCAAGTTACCACATAGACGCATTGGCCTCACGACTAAGTCCTCACACTAGGACATCTGCCGTGACAAATCCACGACAAGATGTAGTTATCCAATCTATCATATTTTTATCACGTTCGTTTGCCAATTTTTTGCGCCGTTTGACAACCCCTTTAATACGTCGGGTTGCGAGTATTTGTTATTTGTGTGCAGGTGCCGTTCACGTAGTGTTGCGTGGTTCTCCTACTGGTTCGATAACCTTGGTCTCATCACTGAGGGAAATACCTACCGTTGTTGTGCTGCATCATCCCTTCCTCTTTGGGGAAATACCGAAATTTGTATGTGCCATCTCTAATTTTCAAAATAAACTTCTCTTTTGTGTGCTCGTACCGCTCATGAACCGGTAGGGGGTGGCTAATATATTTCCATGCTAGATATGTTATTCTCATGATGAGTGTTTATTCACTTGTCATTGCGCGAGAGTAAGGCAAAGGTATTAGGGATGCCCAGTCCCGAAATCAAAAATGAATTTACTTTATGTTGTCAAATAATAAATTCCTTGGAAAGTGTTGGTATGGAGGGCACCCGTGGATACGGTTAGCCATGGAAAGTGAAAGTATTGTTGAAAAAGGAATAAACTTTAATTTCTGTTTGGGAACCGCCTATGATATATCTAGCATGGAAAGTATTGGGAACTACTCGATCGTTCTCGTTGACAGGAAAAGCATGCCTCCCAAAATATTTTTATCGCTATCTTTTTCACTATGAGCTCTGGCACCTCTACAAATCCCTACTTCCCTCCGCGAAGGGACCTTATTTTACTTTATGCAATTTTTATTTTTAATTTGAGTCTCCATCTTCTCTTATAAAGCACCAACTAAGGGGCACTATGATCGTACCTGAGCATTGGGTGTAGCTAATATGCGAGTGTGTTTCATGAATGGATCAATGATTGAGCATAATGGGCTAGGGATAACTTATTTTAGCATTGATATTTTGAAAGACATGGTTGCTTGTTGATATGCTTGAGTATTTAAGTCCTCATGTCAAAACTAGACTATTGCTTTGAACCATATAAAATTCCAAATGTCCATGCTACAAAGAAAAGAATATGAGATGAGCATCTTAGGCAGCACTCCACATCAAAAATTCTGTTTTTTATCATTTACCTACTCGAGGACGAGCATGAATTAAGCTTGCAGATGCTGATATGTCTCCAACGTATCTATAATTTTTTATGGTTCCATGCTGTTATATTATCATTCTTGGATGTTTTATAATCATTTTATATCATTTTTGGTACCAACCTATTGACATAGTGCCAAGTGCCAGTTGCTGTTTTTTTCCATGTTTTTACATCGCAGGAAATCAATAACAAATGGAGTCCAAACGCAGCAAAACTTTTTGGATTTTTTTGGACCAGAAGACATCCAGTGGGCCAAAGAAGCACATGGGGGGTGCTCCGATGGGAGCACAACCCATCAGGGCGTGCCTGGAGGCCTAGGCGCGCCCTGGTGGGTTGTGCCCACCTCGGTTGCCTCCTGAACCGCCTCTTTACTCTATAAATAACCCAATATTCCAGAAACCCTAGGGGAGTCGACGAAAATCAATTCCAGCCGCCGCAAGTTCCAGAACCACCAGATCCAATCTAGACACCATCACAGAGGGGTTCATCGTGTCCATTGATGCCTCTCCGATGATGCGTGAGTAGTCTTTTGTAGACCTTCGGGTCCGTAGTTAGTAGCTAGATGGCTTCATCTCTCTCTTTTGATTCTCAATACAATGGTCTCCTGGAGATCTATTTGATGTAACTCTTTTTGCGGTGTGATTGTTGGGATCAGATGAACTTTGAGTTTATGATCAGATCTATCGTTTTATCCATGAAGGTTATTTGAGTCTTCCTTGATCTCTTATATGCATGATTGCTTATAGCCTCATATTTCTTCTCCGATATTTGGGTTTTGTTTGGCCAACTTGATATATTTATCTTGCAACGAGAAGAGGTGCTTTGTGATGGGTTCGATCTTACGATGCTTGATCCCAGTGACCGAAGGGGAACCGACACATATGTATCTTTGCTATTAAGGATAACAAGATGGGGTCTATTTCTACATAAATAGATCTTGTCTACATCATGTCATCATTCTTATTGTATTACCCCGTTTTTCCATGAACTTAATACACTAGATGCATGCTGGATAGCGTTCGATCTGTGGAGTAATAGTAGTAGATGCAGGCAGGAGTCAGTCTACTAATCTTGGACGTGATGCCTATATAATGATCATTGCCTGGATATCATCATGATTATTTGAAGTTCTATCAATTGCCCACCAGTAATTTGTTTACCCACTGTTCGCTATTTTTCTCGAGAGAAGCCACTAGTGAAAACTACGGCCCCCGGATCTCTTCTTTAATATATTTGCCTTTGCGATCTATTTTCCTTTGCTTTTATTTTCAGATCTATATTTCCAAAAACCCAAAAATACCTTGCTGCACTTTATTTTAATTTGCTTTTATTCGAGATCTATTTATCCAATCTATCATATTTTTATCACGCCCGTTTTCCAATTTTTGGCGCCGTTGCCCGAAAGGGATTGACAACCCCTTTAAAACGTCGGGTTGCGAGTATTTGTTATTTGTGTGCAGGTGTCGTTCACATAGTGTTGCATGGTTCTCCTACTGGTTCGATAACCTTGGTCTCATCACTGAGGGAAATACCTACCGTTGTTATGCTGCATCATCCCTTCCTCTTTGGAGAAATATCGACGTAGTTCTAGCAGACATCACACCCCAAGTTGATATTCAAGGAGAACCAAGCAACTAAGCTTGGGGCTATATTTATATTCGTCACATATCATGACCCTCTTTCTTCTAATGACCATCGGTATTTTATTTGGAGCTATATTTATATTCGTCACATATCATGAGTTTTACTTGGAGCGTCTTGTATTATATGACTCATTGCTTGTTTTGCTTTTTAGTTTGTCACAAGTATCCTTGGTGGACACACATATTTGAGAGAGCCAAAATTATGCTATGATTTTTTAGAATTGCTCTATATGCTTCACTTAAATTTTTTGAGCTATGGAATTGCTCTGCTTCAGTTATATCTTTTTGAGCATGGTGTGCTTTAATATTTTTGAAGAAATGCTCTCATGCTTCACTTAGATTAATTTGAGAGTAATTAAATTTTAAAGAAATTCTCTCATGCTTCACTTATATTATTTTGAGAGACAAAAAAATTTATGCTCATTTTCTTCACTTAAATTTGTTTGAGCTTGCCAAAAGCATTTGCAACATATGAAACTAGTCCCAAAGTGATAGATATTCAAGAGAGATATAAAAACTTTCATGAAGATCATTGGACAAAATAAACTTGAATCTTTGTAATAGTTTTGAGATATGATGATAGTGATATGTGAGTCATGTTGGTGAGTAATTATGCTTTAGTAAGAATATTGGTGTTAAGGTTTGTGATTCCCTATGCGAGCACGAAAGTCAATAGTTATGCAATGAAATTATATCCTACTTGTGGTGCATTATTCGGTGTTAGTTATGCTTAGTGCTCGCTTATGTGATTTTTTTTGTTTCTTGGTTGGTTGCTTCTCAATCTATTTGCTAGCCTCCACTTGTACTAACTAGAAATACTACTTGTGCATCCAAATTCTTTAAACCCAGTTTTGCCACATGAGTCCACCATACCTACCTATATGTGGTATTTCCATGCCGTTCTAAGCAAATTTGTATGTGCCATCTCTAATTTTCAAAATGAATTTCCTTTTTGTGTGCTCGTACTTCTCATGAAGCGGCATGGGGTGGCCAATATTTTCCATGCTAGATGTGTTATTCTCAAGATGAGTGTTTATTCATTTGTCATTGCACGAGTGTACGGCGGTAATAGGGATGCCCGATCCTGAAATGAAAAAGAAATTTACTTTATGTTGTCAAATAATAAATTCCTTCGACAGTGTTGGTATGGAAGGTACCCGTGGAATGTGAAAGAATGGTGGAAAAAGGAATAAACTTTATTTTATGTTTGGGAACCGCATATGATATATCTTGTATGGAAAGTGTTGAGATTACTCGGTCGTTTTCGTTGACGAGAAAAGTATGTCTCTCAAAAAAATTTATCTCTCAATTTAAGCTTTGAGCTCTGGCACCTCTACAAATCCCTACTTGCCTCTGCGAAGGGCCTATCTATTTACTTTATGTAATTTTTATTTTTATTTGAGTCTCCATCTTGTCTTATAAAGCAACAACTAAGGGGCACTATGATCGTACTTGAGCATTGGATGTAGCTAATATGCGAGTGTGTTTCATGAATAGATGAATGATTGAGCATGATGGGCTAGGGATAGCTTTCATGAGGGGATTGAGCCATCGCCTGAGGGTGTTGATGGGAGGGGACTTGTGCGGGGGTGTGTGTGCGATGGGAATAGGTGAGTGATGCCTCTCTAAGCGACGTTGTGATGCATAGGGATGAAGAGTGAGTGTGTGATCTCCCATTTTTCTACTTAAATAAATGAATGTGTGTTGGTGAGGGGCGAGGCCATGTAGGCGATGGTGAACTAAACCGGGGGTGGCCCATCTTGCAGGAGGCCTGTACATGGGCCGGTCTTAGGACCCGGTAGGCCAGGACGTGGCAAGAGCCCTTCGCCTTGTAGGAGGTCTATCTTCTAAAAGTTTCTTCATCTTGGCGTGCAAGCCAAGGACCCCCTCATCAGTTCGGGGCTCTAGGTTGGTTAGGAAATCTTGTAACCCCAGACCTCGTCCACTTTTATAAGGCGAGGCTAGGGGGTTGATTGAGATCATCTAACATCTTGTCATCTTCTCGGTAGCAAAAATCCTTATATTGTAACACTCTCATCCGAGGTGTTTTTACCATAATAAATCAAAGCAAAAGCATGAGTAGTGTATTACCTCAACCATGAGGGTATGAACCTGCGTAAATTCCCTATGTGTGATCCCTTTTGCAACATCTGGTCATGCTCTGCACCCTACCGGGACTACTGATGGGTTCCAATACTGTTAGTAGGCCCAAAAAGAGTGTGGCCCACAAAACTAGTGACATAATGACATTGTTAATTAAACAATGGTTGTACTCACTACCCTCTTCCACTAGTAGAAAAAGGGCCTTTAGTCCCGGTTCTGGAACCGGGACTAAAGGGTCGTTACTAAAGCCTCCCCCTTTAGTCCCGGTTCTTACACGAACCGGGACTAAAGGCCCTCCACGTGGCCACTGCCTGGAGGTCCACCTTTAGTCCCGGTTGGTAACACCAACCGGTACTAAAGGAAATTTTATGATTTTTTTTTTGAAATTTTTTTTGAATTTTTTTTTATTTTCAAATTTCTGAATTATTTTAACCTCTAATCTCTAATCACCCTCATCACTGCTTAATTTAACCTGTAATCTCTAATCACCCCTCATCATTCCAAATCATCTAACTTCTCGGACGGTCACCCATCCTCTCACTACTCCAGCCTGAGCACGCTTAACTTCCGGGTTCTATTCTCCCTCGTTTCCAAGTCTGCACTTGTTATTTTCCTGACAATAGTAAGATGTCAATCCTATTAACCCTCAGGAATTTAGCTTGAGCATGAAGTCACACATTTCACTGTTTGAGTTTGAAACTATTGTTTTAAAAAACAATAATTATTTAGTAACACTAATATTTCTTGAATAAGTAGTTTGACCATAGTTTGACCAGATTTGACCAAAATTCAAAAAACTGAAATAATTATTTAGTAACACTAATATTTCTTGAATAATTAGTTTGACCATTGTTTGACCACAGTTTGACCAGATTTGACCAAAATTCAAAAAACTGAAATAATTATTTAGTGACACTAATATTCTTGAATAATTATTTAGTAACACTAATACTTCTTGAATAAGTAGTTTGACCATAGTTTGACCAGATTTAACAAAAATTCAAAAAAACAGAAATTTGAGCATAACTTTTTTCCTTTTAGAATTTGAGAATTCTAAAAATTTGCAAATAGGTCGTAGGCAGTCAAAATCGGATGCGGATTTTCGTGCTAAACATTTTGATATATTATACGTTTTCTCTGACATCGTATACAAAAGTTATAGCCGTTTTACATTTTCCCTACACTTTTTGCAACACATGTCCAAATTTAAGTTTTTAAATTTTCCTAACTAGTACATGTAGTAACATAACTACATCTGGAAGGATTTTAATTTTTGAAGTTTTTATCATTTTCTTTTGCTTTTTACAAAACTGAAAAGGCGATCCAGGGGGGGTAGAGTTTGAAAATGGGACCTTTAGTACCGGTTCGTGCCATGAACCGGTACTAATGCCTCAAACCCCATTACTACCGGTTGGTGGCTCGAACCGGGACTAAAGGTCTAACCTTTAGTACCGGTTGGTGCCACGAACCGGTACTAATGGGCATCGCACCCTTTAGTCCCGGTTCATGGCACCAACCGGGACTAAAGGTCCCATTTGAACCGGGACTAATGCGTGTACGGTGCCCTAGCCGCTCGAACCGGGACTAATGCTCACATTAGTCCCGGTTCGTAATGCAACCGGGATTAATGCTCTTTTCTGGCCGAACCAAAGCCCTGTTTTCTACTAGTGTTCATCTGTGATCATCCAAGTAGGCTCGCCTTTATGTAGCCCATGTTGTAACAAATATGACCTTGTTAATTAAGCACAATGTACACATTGCAAAATTATAATGATCGTTAGATATGGCAGAGTAGAGTATATCATGGAGTAGTTGTGAGACATCATTCCATTGCAATATAACTCAATTTAAGTTTCCCTTTATTGTTAGAGTTCTGCATTGTAACTTGATACTGGTAGGTGAGGAGATTCAAAGCCAGATGGCTTTAATGGAAGCAGGATGCACTTTCCATTGCGCTAGGAGGCTCTCCCCGTTGATACCAAACCTTTTGCAATTTTCCAGTGCGTTGCAACGAGGGCATAAATATTCTAGTGAATCAACACCAATCATGTCCGATATATGCCTTACACCACCCACCATATTCTAATGCAGGAAGTGGTTTGATTTGATTTGATTGAGTTAATACAAAATTTTAATTTGATTGAGTTAATGCAAAATTTTGATTTGATTTGATTGTTCGTGTCCGACATATAGCTAAATTGATTCGATTGAGTTAATGCAATTGCCTTGCATCCACCAACGGGTTGATTTGGTTGGTTGGATGCAAAATTGTTGATTTGATTGTTCGTGTCTGACATATAGCTAGAATGATTTGATTTGACTTGATTGAGTTAATGCAATTACCTTTCTCACCTATCAATGGAGGCGCTTCAAAAGATTTGACTTCACTGAGATAATGCAGGACGTGGGGGAGGGAAGACTTCACCAACGGAGACCCAAAATTTCAGTTTAGAGAGCTTGTTTCTAATGTTGTAACATAAGTTTGTGACGATGAAGAGTTGTAATGCTTCTAGTGTACCACTCTCATCCACACTCTACAGCCATCCTGCCCGCTGTAGACGCTCACAGCGCCTGTGTTTCATCTATTATATATAAAAAGTAATTTACGGTGAATCAGGATTAAGAGAATCTATCTATTATATATAAAAAGTAATTTACGGTGAACCAGGATTAAGAGAATTATATATAAAAAGTAATTTACGGTGAACCAGGATTAAGAGAATTAGGATAAAAATCCCACATTAATTAGAAAATACTAGCCTTTGATCTGGCGAATCTCTTAAAATTATGTGGCCGTTCAATTTGTGTAACATATATCACATGGTGGGCCTAAGAAAATATAGGTGACACATGTACACATAAACATATGTACATGTTTAAGGAAGAAAAAAAATATTTGGTAAACATACCACGATGGGAAAGAAGAAAAAATTGGACTGTCACGTCCAACGTACAGTCCCTGACTTGAAAAAAACATACGTACATATTTGTTTTTTGGAATATTTGGTAAACATACCACGATGGGAAAGAAGAAAAAATTGGACTGTCACGTCCAACGTACAGTCCCTGACTTGAAAAAACATACCTACATATTTGTTTTTCGGAAATATAACTTGCTAACTAAAAAACATACAACTTTAGGAAAGATGAAGATAAATTGGACTGTCACGTCCATAGTACTTGAAAAAACAAGAAATCTGGCTCCCCAAAAAAGTAGGACTCTCGGATAAAGAAACAATTAGCTTGCGAAAACAGGACTGTCACGTGAGACGTGCATCCCTTTACCGGAAAAACAAGAAATTTGGCTATTCAAAATAAGTTACATTAACGTGCCATATGAGGAAAGAAAGGCCAACCACGTTACTTTTTTGACATGGAGCCAGCCACAATTACTTGAAAACAAAGGTCATGCATGCCACATTTTCAAAAAATTAAAAAGAGAAAAAAAAAGTGCAACATGGCCTCCGCGCGACACATTATGCACCAAACACATCGTCATGCCGTCATCCTGACTTGAATCATGTCTCAAGTTTTTGTGTGGCCGCTGAACGATCGCACGGTTCAGAGCCGTTCGCGCTATGAGGCACGCATGCAAATCGTTCGCGCGCAACCTATTACAAAAACACATACATGATCATGTACGAGATGCTTTATATAGTCAAGAATAACTTAGGCAGTTCAATTAAAAAAATTAGAGAGTTAGGTACATAAAATTGGAACATTTTTGGATTGTACATGCAAACATTGAACATTTCCAGTACCTTCAAAGGACTAACCTGGTATTTGTGGCTACCGTTTAAATTTAAAATTTGATTTACTGGTATAATTTAATACTTATCTATTTTTTTCGAGTAATACTGTTTAATTTTCATATTTATTTATTTTTTGAACATTTTTGGTTTCTTGCTAACTTGGTATTACATGATCTTATCATCAAATAGCTCAACGTCCAAACTACTTATGTGTACTAATCTAATATTCGAAAAAAATTAGCTACCATATAAGATATAAAATAGAAACTATGCTACATGTACAAATGAATGACTACACAAAACTAACCAAAAGACAACAACGTTACTTATTACTCCCTCCCTCCCAAAATATTGTGACTCGACTTTGTACTAAAGTTAGTATAAAGTTGAGTCACTTATTTTGGGACGGAGGAATTATAATACAGTGTAAAAATATATACGGATATTAAGAAACTGTTATTTAAAGAAATGTTCCACTCAAGACTGCATATGTTATTCTTAGGAGAGAAAAGGCTACACGGTGACCGGCGTATTAAAAAAACTTCTTTACAAAATTTCACTATTGACCCAAGAGAAAACCATGGATATCAGATTGTTCTTTTTTTACATTAAAGATTCGCTCATTATGGGACATACTAGCACACTGATTATACTTAGGGATAGTCTCGGGATTTATAGCATAAATGCACCATAGTATAAAAGTAATGCCAAAAGATGAACTAGATTTGATTGTTCAATTGGATTTCTAGCGGATGGCAAGACCAATTTCCATGATTTGAATACGCGAAAAAATCATATGACGGGATGTGCATGGAAGAGGAGGATCTCTTGGTGGTAATTACACATGTACATGTAGAAGGGAGGAAAATAATACTGCTATAGAAATATCAATACAATGAAAACACGTTTGTTGTTGAGAATTAGGCGTTAAGGTCTGAACTTCTTTATCCACAATCTTATCTGCAATAATTTTTATTTAAATAATTTTAAAAACATTGAATAATGACTCTCATGAGTTTTTACTACGTAGATTGTTTGATGTGTGAAATTGAAAATCGTGCGATGTTTCCTATACATCACTGAATTTCAAAGTAACAAAAATGGCGTGCAAACTTTTGGAAAAGATTATGGCTCATGGGTTCATATGTCTTTTCTATTGTGCAAATCAAACACCCTTTGCATACAGCAAGATGTGTCGTTGCAATGCCACAAAAATCAATAACATAGATTTAGATTCAGGAATTGTGCCGTCCTAGCATGCATAGTCATGCTATATGACACGAAAAATAAATATGAGCAAGATTGTGAAAAACAAAAACAAAGGAACAACAAGGAGAGAATTAAAAAATATATGTAGATATAGAAAACTCATAGTAGACTCTCTCTAATTCCAGTTCTGCATATATGATTGTATTGTTAGAACCATTGAAAAGAAAATAATACGCTGGACTTATTTATTTATTTGATTTTAGAAGAATATTCATACGCAAAGAAGTTCTCATAATTTTACGCCTTGAAGATAGTATCGAGGTCTAACTCCCCAAGTGTTATAAAAAAATCTACAAAAGGTAACAAAATTGAATATTCACTCCTTTCAAATGTTTATTTTGTTATTCAGTTGAAAGATAACATAAAAATCATATCGCCTATGCTAAACTTAACCAATGTTTGCAAACATATAAATTTATATGTGTGCATCTAACACCAATGGTTGATAATTTAAATGTTTATTTGCTTGCCGATCTGATGTCGTGTGATACTATAGGCTACTCCCAAACAATACATGTGTCCATAAATATAACACATTACCTTTCAAAATGGCATGATAGTAATTCACCCAAAAACTGAAATATTATCACAGGCGTTTCGTGCAAATGCAATATTTATAGGGAAAGTTATTTATTGTGGGTATGGAATGGATGTTCATATGGAATGATGCGAAATCCATGAAATCATAAGTTTAATTTAGAGACATTATCGATTGCCTAAGAAACATGCCGTCTCAATATTTATAGGGAAATTTATTTGTCGTGGTTATGGAATGGACTTTCATATGGAATGATGTGAATATCCATGAAAGCATGAGTTTAATTGACAGATATTATCGATTCCCTAAAGAAGATGCTAGTTACTGTAATAAAGCTGGATGCCTGCCTGTAGAAGAATCGTACTAGACAGGTCTTTTCTTATGTTTTTTTTTTTTAAGAATCACCGGGGGGAGTTTCCCCACCTGAATATATTGCTCAAAGTGGCCAAAAAGCCTGAGTAGTGATCCAGTTTATAAGGAAAACCGGATCGAAAACCTTAACAAATTGATCCCGTTTATAAGGGAAACCGGGCCGAAAAACCGAACAAGGCACGACCTAGCTGGCAGAGACATCACCACGAGAGACATAAGTAGATGTGGGGTCTCTTATGATCTTATCCACAGGGTGCTTATTTTGGGAGGAAAGACTAATTCTAGCCATGGATGGATTCCGCTGATCCACTCTGATCTGTCACAAGGCAACGCAGTAAATTAGCCCTTATCCTTGCATGCATGCATCAAGTCAAGGTTGGTTGGTATCCCCATCTGAATCCCGATATATTAGCCAGGTTCGAGCAAGCTGGCCGTGAGTGTTAAGTAGAGTATAAAGCTGCATGCGGATGGCCAGTCCAATCCGGCCCTAGTCACCCGCGATACAAATCACACTCCTGCCAGGAGACATCACCACGAGAGACATAAGTAGATGTGGGGTCTCTTATGATCTTATCCACAGGGTGCTTATTTTGGGAGGAAAGACTAATTCTAGCCATGGATGGATTCCGCTGATCCACTCTGATCTGTCACAAGGCAACGCAGTAAATTAGCCCTTATCCTTGCATGCATGCATCAAGTCAAGGTTGGTTGGTATCCCCATCTGAATCCCGATATATTAGCCAGGTTCGAGCAAGCTGGCCGTGAGTGTTAAGTAGAGTATAAAGCTGCATGCGGATGGCCAGTCCAATCCGGCCCTAGTCACCCGCGATACAAATCACACTCCTGCCAGGAGACATCACCACGAGAGACATAAGTAGATGTGGGGTCTCTTATGATCTTATCCACAGGGTGCTTATTTTGGGAGGAAAGACTAATTCTAGCCATGGATGGATTCCGCTGATCCACTCTGATCTGTCACAAGGCAACGCAGTAAATTAGCCCTTATCCTTGCATGCATGCATCAAGTCAAGGTTGGTTGGTATCCCCATCTGAATCCCGATATATTAGCCAGGTTCGAGCAAGCTGGCCGTGAGTGTTAAGTAGAGTATAAAGCTGCATGCGGATGGCCAGTCCAATCCGGCCCTAGTCACCCGCGATACAAATCACACTCCTGCCAGGAGGACGCACCTGCCATTTCTAGTAGTTCGTTTCTCTCTCTGACTCGGAGGGGCATCAGCCATGGGAGTGGAGGAGCAGGGGAAGAAGAATGGCGGCGATGGGGGCGGGACGACGAACAAGTACGCTGTCGCCTGCTCCGTCATCGGCTCCATCATCTCCATCCTCATGGGCTACGGTACGTGATCAGAACCAAACACCGTGCATGCATGCCCATCATCCTCTGTTACGTTCTGCGATCGAGTTAACGACGGCCGGCCGGGTGGGTGATGTTGTGGATGCAGACACCGGCGTGATGAGCGGCGCGATGCTGTTCATCAAGGAGGATCTCGGGACCAACGACACGCAGGTGCAGGTCCTCGCCGGCATCCTCAACGTCTGCGCGCTCGCCGGCTCCCTCACCGCCGGCCGCGTCTCCGACTGGGTGGGGCGCCGCCGCACCATCTCGCTCGCAGCCTGCATCTTCCTGGCAGGCTCCGTCCTCATGGGCCTCTCGCCCAACTTCGCCACGCTCCTGGCCGGCCGCTGCGTCGCCGGCGTCGGCGTCGGCTACGCGCTCATGATCGCGCCCGTCTACGCCGCCGAGATCGCGTCCGCGGACATCCGCGGCTCGCTCACCTCGCTCCCCGAGATCTGCATCAGCTTCGGCATCCTCATTGGCTACGTGTCCAACTACTTCCTCGCCAAGCTGCCGCTGGTCTACGGCTGGCGCACCATGCTGGGGCTCGGCGCGCTCCCCAGCGCCGTGCTCGCCATTGGCGTCCTGGCCATGCCGGAGTCGCCCCGGTGGCTCGTCATGCAGGGCCGCCCCGACGAGGCCCTCGCGGTTCTCCGGAAAGTCTGCAACACGGTGGGAGAGGCCGACGTGCGGCTCGCGGACATCAAGAGCGCTGCCGGGTTCGTCGAGGGAGACGCCGCGTCCGCGCCCGCGCCCGGCAGCGGCGGCAAAGGCGTGTTGAAGGAGATGTTCCTGCACCCGACGCCGACCGTCCGTCGCGTCCTCGTGGCCGCCCTGGGCATCCACTTCTTCCAGCACCTGAGCGGGATCGAGGCCGTGGTGCTCTACACCCCGCGGATCTTCAAGGCGGCCGGAATCGCCACCCGCAGCAAGATCCTCGCGGCGACCATCGGCGTGGGCGTGACCAAGACGGTGTTCATCATGACGGCGATCCTGCTCGTCGACCGCGTCGGCCGGCGGCCGCTCTACCTGTCCAGCCTGGCCGGCATCGTCGCCTCGCTAACCTGCCTCGGCCTGGGGCTCACCGTCATCGAGCATTCGCCTCACGGCCACGGCGCGCCCTGGGCGGTCGTGCTGGCCATCACCACGGTGTTCACCTTCGTCGCCTCCTTCTCCATCGGCGTGGGGCCCATCACGTGGGCCTACAGCTCGGAGGTCTGGCCGCTCCGGCTGCGAGCGCAGGGCGCCAGCATCGGCGTGGCCATCAACCGCATAATGAACGCCGGCGTGTCCATGACCTTCGTCACCCTGTACAAGGCGATCACCATCGGCGGCGCCTTCTTCCTCTTCGCCGGGTTGGCGGTGGTAGCTGCCACGTTCTTCTACTTCTGTTGCCCGGAGACGCAGGGCAGGCCCCTGGAGGAGATCGAGGAGGTGTTCAGCCAGGGTTGGGGCGCCCGGCGGAGGCAGCAGCCGTCGTCTTTGCCGGTGGCCGACAGCAAGGCATAGTGTTTCACGGTGACGGTACAAACCATGTACCAGGACGTGTCCAGACTTCGCATGGCCGTAGTGTTTGGTCATAGGATTTTAATAGCTTTTATTACAAAAGTGCTGCACTTTGGAAGGTTTATTAAAGAGAAAGATAACCTATCAGTACTGTATTGTAGTAGCTGTCGTGAGTATTGACAAGAAATTTCCAACACGATCTTTAGAAAAAGAATGAACTTTTTATGGGAAATGTTTATATCTCACTCACTGAGGGAGCTACAGCAAGGCCGAGTGAGCCGTGGCCAGCCCAGCCCATTAGGGAAAATTGAGTTTTGACTTGTCCCACCCAAGTATACTTTAAATCACTAAGCTCCCTAGGTTTAAATTTTAAAAACTGAGCTCCCTAGGTTGGAAACAGGTACTCCCTCCGTTCCAAAATAGATGATCCAACTTTGTACTAACGTAGCGTTGGAGTTCGGAAGCATTTCTTTCAAGCATTGCTACCGTGAGGCAAATCAAGTAGCGGATGAGTTAGCAAATAAATTTTTATTAATAGATCCTCTAGTTCTTGGGAATCTATCATTCTCTTGTAAATGACATGCCTATTTTTTGAAACGAGGCAAAAGATTTGTCATTTTCATTGATTAAGAAGAATGCAGCAATTGATTTTGGTGGGTGAATCCATTGTGGGTCATGCGTTGAGTTTTGTGGGCCACTGTGGGTCCCTTTGGTCAGAGTTTTCAGATTGTTGGAAAGGGAAGGGTCAGCTTTCTCTTGTCAAGCCTTCCTGGGTGGAAACATGGCGAGCATGTTGCGCTGGCCGTCCACAGATGGGAGAGGCGTTGGGGAGGGATTTGGGGTGGTCGTCACCGGGTCTCGTCCCATTTTCACCGAGTCGCAGATCAACGGCAGGGGGAAAGCCACCACACGAGCTTCCCAATCTATCTCGTGTTAAGGCGTTCTCTTCCTCGAGCAGCGTCGTCAACAGTTGGGCGGTGTGATACTGGTGTCGTCTAAGCTACGCTCTCACGCCTTGCTTTGCTCGAGGGGTTGTGCGTGGAGTGTTGCTTCCGCCGGTGAGATGAAGACGCTCTCGGGTGTGGTTGACTTTGGTTCTGGTCTGTTTCTCCTCCTTGGATTTCACCCCTGCTTTATTTGCTTCTCGTGAGTCTAGTTCGCGGAGGGTGTCAGTGTCACGGGCCTTGATCTAGCTAGGGTTTGGCAAAGATCAAGGATGTAGAGGAAGGAGGAAAAGGGGATCGGCAGGAGGAGGACCAAGAACAACTTCGTTTCTCTCTTCTGTTCTGTTTCACAAATATCTAGATACCCGCCCTCACACGCACGGCACAACCACTCTTAACCCCTCCGCGGCATGCAGCCATCGCTCTCTATTACACACGGGACGGGACCCACTGGTCAGCCGCACTCACACCTACTTAGTTCCCGTGGCTGGTCATCTCGCACGCCTTGCTCACTGATGGGTGGGGGCATCTTGCCAGGCGTGACATTCTTCCCTTCTTGTGTGCCGACTTGTCCCCAAGGCAGTGTTGCTGGAAACCGTAGCTGCCACGTTCTTCTACTTCTGTTGCCCGGAGATGCAGGGCAGGCCTTGGAGGAGATCGAGGAGGTGTTCAACCAGGGTTTGGGCGTCCGGTGGAGGCAACAGTCGTCGTCGTTGCCGATGTCCGACAGCAAGGCATAGTGTTTCACGGTGACCGTACAAACCATATACCGGCTGGGACGTGTTTGTGCCAGGCCCAGACTCTCATGGTCATAGTGTGTTTCCTCATACTAGGATTTTTATAGCCTTTAGTGATGCACTTTGGAAGGTTTAAACAGGAAGATCACCTGTAGTAGCTATCTTGAGTATTAACAAGACTTTTACGAAACTTCTGATTTTTTTTCTTTTCGAAATGGCCATCTTTTAAGTTTCGCAGGATTCAAAACGCAGGAACATGAAAATGCAGGAATAGAGTGGCATGTCCTGTAGCACCCTACATGATTTGAGCAAAAGTTTTTATAGCGCAGGAAAAACAAAGAAATCTTATAAAGAGGTTTGAGTGGATGAAATTTTCTTTCAAAATGTAGTACAATCCTATGAAAAAAAATCCTAAGGATTCCAATCCTACGAATCAAACGACCATCATAGGAAAAAAATTCCTAACAGTACAAATCCTCCAAAAATCCTATGAAATTGTTTTCAATCAAAGGAGTCCTAGCTCTGAAGACCATTTGCTCTTGCTATATCTCACTCTGGAAGTCTCCAAAGTTCTGAATGCACATAAAGTATATCAAAGAATGTGCATTAACTCTTAGGGTTCAACTTCCGTATGTTTGGTTGCACCTTGTAGCGTATACTGCATCAGGCACTTTTCTTTGGAACATATGAGAAATTTAGGGTGACTCAAAACTTATAAAGGCATCCCTATCTCTCAATCTTCTTCTGTGCCAAGGTTGTTCCAAAAACTCCATTGCAAGTACAATTACTAGAGCAAAAGCAAAAATACCTTAAGCAATGGGCGACTTTGTTTCTTAATAAGCATAGATACATTGTAAATTGGATGGCCGCTCCCTCACATCGCTCTCTCGAGGGCATCTCGATGGTGCCCCAAAACCCTAGCCAGTAGCCACCATTAGTACCTTCCTCCTAAGAAGGACACTGAGCAAGTCTGTGCAGCTGTTAGTGACGACGGCAACTAGCCCCCTCCTGGCGTGCCCCTCCCTCGGCCCCGAAAGCCGGGGTGGCAGCCTCCGATGGTTGACGCACAAGTCCAAGGACATTACCTTCTCAATGGAAGATGAACTCCATGAACTGTGAAATCCATGCCCCAAAGTGGAGGAGATCCATCCACACATAATCAAGAATAAGCTTACAACATCGGTGAACTACAGGTTCAATGAGGGTGAAACTTTGTGATTTGCTCAGATGAACATCTCTCTTGATGTCACAGTTGGTGCTTATGAAACCAAAAAGACCTTTTGGAAGAGGACCGAGGAATATTATGCACACAATGTCCCCACTACCACCAACTACACACAAGGTTCTCTCGCCAACCGGTAGAGTGTAATCAAAGACTGTTGCAATCATTGGTCCACTACTAGGGAAAAGCCTAGTAGTAGAGCGGGTTTAATGCCTACTAGTAGCGAGGCGCCCCGCGCTACTAGTAAGGCGCTACAGCTATTGCTTAGCAGTAGTGCCAGAAACACACGCTACTGCTAAGATGTATATCCGTAGCATGTATAATTTCATGCGCTACTGCTAAGCTAACTATTAGTAGCATGCTTCCAATCCAGCGCTACTAGTATTCTATTTTTCAATTTATTTTTATTTTTAGTGTATTTATACGTCGTTATACAAATTTTGATACAATACCAATTAAGAGGTTATTATATCATTATGTCCATGATGAATGAATATATCATTGTGAGGAAGAAACATGGATTAGATTCATTTGGATGAATCAAAAGTTGAATTAGGACGACGATCCTACTAATTCAACTTTGGGTCACTTTTGATCCATCCACGTGAATCTAATCCGCGTTCCTTCCACCAATGATATAATAACTAATCATGATCATAATAACAAATCATCATGATAATCATGATCAACATCATCATATTAATATAAAAACACTTGCATCATATCATCACCAACAACACTAGCTAATAATCATCATAGTCATTATCACCAACACTATTTAATCATCATAGTCATAGTGTAGCTATCTAGTCAGCACCAACACTAGCTAATAATAATCATCATAGTCATTACCACCAACACTAGCTATTTAATCATCATAGTCATAGTGTAGCACATCATCATCTTCAAACTCATTCTAGCTAGCTAATCACTCCTGCTGCTCTCGCTCTCTCTAAGGTAAAATAACATAAAACATGTGTAGCACTCCTACTTCATCATATTGGAGAATGCAGATGAACCTATCTTCTAATTGTGGGTTGCGCTTCTGATTGTTGCCCCCTAGTACTTCTCTGTTGTGATCCTTCACAATTTTGCTCCAGTCTTTGACTATTAAGACTTGCTCGCTTTTAGAAATAATGAATGCATTCATGTGCAATGTAGGATGTCTTGGCTGTAAGCTAATCATTCTCATGCGACCTTTAGGCTCGATCCAACGAGGCACAACGTTCATCGGGAGTCCCTATTGAAGAACATCGTAGTAACATACTTAGCAATGAAGTTTAGCTTAAAAAATAATGTATGCAAAGATGCACTGAGGACAAATAGTAAAAATCTTACCATCTTTTCTAAATAGATGTGACCGTAATTCAATACGCACACTAGTGGTCGCACGTATCGAGTACTAATATTTCGAAGTCCAGGAAAATAACCTATCTTGACAGTATCAAGATCCTCAAGCCATGAAACATAATGACTTATCTCCTCGCTGTTTAGTTCAGCCCCGGGACAGTAGTAGGTGCTATCTACCAAGAGCCGGACATGTTTGCTTGAATGGAAATAAGCTTTCAATAGAAATTAGTTGTCAACTATTTTTAAATAAATAATATAAATTACTTAATGTTGAGAAACTCACATATAGATAGAACTGGAGGCGTCTGCACATCGACCCAGACGTCAATATTACCTTCAATTTCATCTTCCGGACGAATATCAAAGGTGATAAGCATATTAGGCTCAAATGCGTACGCCTTGCATAGTGCTCTCCAATTTGAGCATTCATAATAGGAGTAGTTCTCTGCATTGTATAATTTTACGGCAAAAGCATAACCATGCTCGGTCCTCAAGTGAACTCTCTTTACCTCCATACGGTCCATAGCACTGAAACCAATCTTATCCAAGACATGATGTCTTGCATGGCAGGGGATACGCTAGTAGAATTGTAAAAAATTAAAATTATAAGTTGAAGCAAAAGAAGCAGAAGTCATGCTTAATTACGAAAAAAACTTGTCGTTGTGACTTACTGTATCCACTTCAAAGGTCTCATCCAGCATGATGCTGAAGCGCCTACCACCAACTAGGTGAGGCCTGTCGCACAGGCCGCACTCGTCTTCGCAGTATTCGCACATAGCGAATTCCCTTTCGTCGTCAGACATTTCCTATGTTCATAGTTGAAACATCAAAAATCGATCGAAGGCAACTACCAGGAAACTCAACACATAGATCACTATTACTCAATATGCAACGGGTTGACTTTAGGTCTGTCGAGTCTTCCTTCCTAAACTCTCATCTCACGTATATGGTGGGCACCCCCTCTCTGATATTGCGACCATCGGTGATGGTAGCTCCTCCTCTCACTCCAAAGTGCATTACACCAAAATGTCTAGCACCTTGGAATGAAAGGGAAGCTACCCTCATGATACGTCTCCAACGTATCTATAATTTTTTATTGTTCCATGCTATTATATTATCATTCTTGGATGTTTTACAATCATTTTATAGTCATTATATATCATTTTTGGTACTAACCTATTGACATAGTGCCCAGTGCTAGTTGCTATTTTCTGCATGTTTTTTACATCGCAGAAATCAATATCAAACGGAGTCCAAACGCAGCGAAACTTTTTGTGGATTTTTTTGGACCAGAAGACATCCAGTGAGCCAAAGAAGTACTGAAGCGGGAGCCCGAGGTGAGCACAAGACACCAGGGCGCGCTTGGCCCAGGCGCGCCCTGGTGGGTTGTGCCCACCTTGGTGGCCTCCCGCACCGCCTCTTTGCTCTATAAATACCCCAATATTCCAGAAACCCTAGGGGAGTCGATGAAAAAATCAATTCCAGCCACCGCAAGTTCCAGAAACACTAGATCAAATCTAGACACCATCACAGAGGGTTCATCATGCCCATTGGTGCCTCTCCGATGATGTGTGAGTAGTTCTTTGTAGACCTACGGGTCCGTAGTTAGTAGCTAGATGGCTTCCTCTCTCTCTTTTGATTCTCAATACAATGGTCTCTTGGAGGTGTGTTTGTTGGGATCCGATGAACTTTGAGTTTATGATCAGATCTATCTTTTTATCCATGAAAGTTATTTGAGTATTCTTTGATCTCTTATATGCATGATTGCTTATAGCCTCGTATTTCTTCTCTGATATTTGGTTTTTGTTTGGCCAACTTGATCTATTTATCTTGCAATGGGAAGAGGTGCTTTGTGATGGGTTCGATCTTACGGTGCTTGATCCCAGTGACAAAAGGGGAACCGACACGTATGTATCATTGCCATTAAGAATAACAAAATGGGGTCTATTTCGACATAAATCTTGTCTACATCATGTCATAGTTCTTATTGCATTACTCCCTTTTTCCATGAACTTAATACACTAGATGCATGATGGATAACGGTCGATGTGTGGAGTAATAGTAGTAGATGCAGGCAGGAGTCGGTCTACTAATCTTGAACGTGATGCCTATATAATGATCATTGCCTGGATATCATCATGATTATTTGAAGTTTTATCAATTGCCCAACATTAATTTGTTCACCCACGGTTTGCTATTTTTCTCGAGAGAAGCCACTCGTGAAATCTATGGCCCCCGGGTCTCTTCTTTATTATATTTGCCTTTGCGACCTATTTTTATTTGCTTTTATTTTTAGATCTATTAAATCAAAAATACAAAAATACCTTTCTGCACTTTATTTTATTTGGCGATCCTTCTATCAATTTATTACAACTTTCTCACGTTCATTTGCCAATTTCTGGCGTCGTTGCCCGAAAGGGATTGACAACTCCTTTAATACGTCGGGTTGCGAGTATTTGTTATTTGTGTGTAGGTACCGTTCACGTAGTGTTGCGTGGTTCTCCTACTGGTTCGATAACCTTGGTCTCATCACTGAGGGAAATACCTACCGTTGATGTGCTACATCATCCCTTCCTCTTTGGGGAAATACCGACGTAGTTCTAGCAGACATCAAAAGGAATTTCTGGCGCCGTTGCCGGAGAGACATCATCAACATCTACCAGGTTCCTAATCACAAATCTCATCTCCTTGCAATTTACATTATTTTTCATTTGCCTCTCGTTTTCCTCTCCCCCACTTCACAAAAATTTGCCGTTTATTCGCTGTCTCTTTTTCGTTCGCCATTTTCTTGCCAGATTTGTTTTTAAGTGCAATCTTGTTGCGTAGTCACAATGACTCAAGAGAACACCAAGTTGTGTGATTTCTTCAATACCAACAACAATGATTTTATTAGCACTTCGATTGCTCCTCCCACCACTAGTGCGGAGTCTTGTGATATTAATACTGCTTTGCTGAATCTTGTTATGAAAGATCAATTTTCCGGTACTACTAATGAGGATGCCGCGTCCCATCTTAACACATTCGTGGAATTATGCGATATGCCAAAGAAAAAGATGTGGACAATGATGTGGTGAAGTTGAAATTATTTTCGTTTTCTTTGCGAGATCGTGCAAAAATTTGTTTTTCTTCTTTGCCTCGCAATAGTATTGATTCTTGGGATAAGTGCAAGGATGCTTTCATTACTAAGTATTTTCCGCCCGCAAAAATTCTTTCCCTTAGAACCCAGATCATGAATTTCAAGCAACTTGAACATGAGCATGTTGCACAATCTTGGGGAAGGATGAAATTGATGCTAAGGAATTGCCCAACTCATGGGTTAAATCTTTGGATGGGCATACAAAATTTTTATGCGGGGTTGAATTTTGTTTCTCGTAATCTTTTAGATTCCGCTGCGGGTGGTACTTTTATGGAAATTACTTTGGGTGAAGCCACCAAATTGCTTGATAATATCATGGCAAATTATTCACAATGGCATACCGAAAGAGCTCCTACTAGTAAAAAATTAATTCGGTTGAAGAAATTTCTTCTTTGAGTGAAAAAGTTGATGCTCTTATGAAATTGGTTGCTCATAAAAGTGCTCCTATTGATTTGAATGATGTGTCTTTGTCTACTTTGATTGAGCAAAATAGTGATGCCATAGATGTGAATTTTATCTCTCAAAATAATTTCAATAACAATGCTTATAGGGGTAATTTTAATCCTAGGCCTTTTCCTAGTAATTCCTCTAATAATTATGGTAATTCCCATGGTAATCCTTCTTATAATAATAATAGGAACACCTATAATCTTGAGAATAATATTAAAGAACTTATCAATACTCAAAAGTTTTCAATGCCACAATAGAAGAAAAGATGAATAAGATTGATGATTTATCTAGAAGTATTGATAGAATTTCTCATGATGTAGAAAATCTCAAGATGAAATATTTTGTGCCTAAGGTTGAGGAATCAATTAAAGCTTTATATGTTTCTATGGATGAAAGTAAGAAAAGAACCACTATGCTTAGAGCTAGAAGAGAATTTTTGGAAAAGACGTTTTCTAGTGATTGCTTTCATAAAAGTGATGAAGATCTTAAGAAGATTGGTGTTTCTTCTATTGATTCCTTATTTAGTAAAATTAAAATTGATGAAAAAGGGATTGTAGAAGAGTCAACTTTACCTAGAAGGCGTCCCGATAATTCGGAGGGTGAAAATCTTGCTGAGAAAATTGATAAAAGTGGGTTTGAAGAGGTCAAGACTTTAACTAGTGATGTGCCCACTCTTTTGGATTACAAAGACTTTAATTATGATAGTTGCTCTTGGATTGATTGTATTTATTCTTTGCAATCCATGATAAATTCACCCCATGCTTATGAACAAAATAAAGCTTTCACTAAACATATTGTTGATGCTTTGATGAAAGCTTTGGAAAAAAGTTGGAATTAGAAGTTTCAATTCCTAGAAAACTACATGATGAGTGGGAACCTACTATCAAAGTCAAGATTAAAAATTATGAGTGTTTTGATTTATGTGACTTGGGTGCTAGTGTTTCTACAATTACGAAATCTTTATGTGATGTGCTTGGTCTTACCGATATTGAAGAATGTTCTTTAAATTTGCACTTAGCGGATTCTACTATTAAAAAGCCTATGGGAAGAATTAATGATGTTCTTATTCTTGCAAATAGGACTTTTGTGTCCATAGATTTTATTGTTCTTGATATTGATTGCAATCCGTCTTGTCCAATTATTCTTGGTAGACCGTTTTTACGTACTATTGGTGACGTGATTGATATGAAAGAAGGCAATATTAAATTTCAATTTCCACTAAGGAAGGGTATGGAACACTTCCCTAGAACAAGAATTAGGCCACCATATGAATCAATCATGAGGCATCTTATGGATCTAGAAACAAAGATGACAATACTTAGATCCTTGCTTTATGCCTAGCTAGGGGCGTGAAACGATAGCGCTTGTTGGGAGGCAACCCAACTTGTATCTCCTTGCTTTTTAATTTTCTTGCTGTTTTCAATAAAATACCCAATTATGCCTCTGGTTAGAAGTGTTTTTGTGGTTTAAATTAGTGTTTGTGCCAAGCAAAGCCTTTAGGATCTTGTTGGGTGATAGTTGATTTGATCTTGTTAAAAACAGAAACTTCTGCGCTCAGAAAAATAATTTTCAAAAATCACAGAAACGTGATTTTGCTCTGAATGTTTTACACAAGATTTATATACAAATTTCCCATGTTTTCCTAAATTTTCAGAATTTTTGGAGTTACAGAAGTATTCGAAGTTCTCAGATTGCTACAGACTGTTCTGTTTTTGACAGATTCTGTTTTCTTTGCATTGTATGCTTGTTTTGATGATTCTATGGTTTTCTTTGAAGAGGTTTTGCCATAGAAAAGTTGGAATACATTCAATATAATGCAAAAGTAAAATATGAATGGGTTTGCAGCAGTACTTATAGTAGTGATTTGCTTTCTTATACTAACGGATCTCACAAAGGTTTTGTTGAGTTTTGTGTGATTGAAGTTTTCAAGTTTTGGGTGATGTTACGATGGAAGAAGGAATAAGGAGTAAGAAGAGGCTAAGCTTGGGGATGCCCATGGCATCCCAACGTATTATACAAAGAGAAGCAAGCAACTAAGCTTGGGGATGCCCGAGTGGCATCCCCTCTTTCTTCTAACAACCATCGGTATTTTACTCGGAACTATATTTTTATTCGTCACATACTACGAGTTTTGCTTGGAACGTCTTGTATGATATGAGTCTTTGCTTGTTTTGCTTTTTGTTTTAAGTCATGAATCCTTTCTAGACACACCTATTTCAGAGAGCTAAAATTATGATATCACTTGTTAGAATTGCTCTCTATGCTTCACTTAAATCTTTATGAGTTATGGAATTGCTCTAGTGCTTCACTTATATCTTTTTGAGCACGGTGTGGTTTGTCATTTTTGAAGAAATGCTCTCATGCTTAACTTAGATTTATTTGGGAGTTAGTATTTTTTTAAAGAAATTCTCTCTTGCTTCACATAAATTAATTTGAGAGAAAGAAAAATTATGCTCATGATCTTCACTTATATTTGTTTGAGCTTATCAAAAGCAACACATAAAAATTGGTCCCAAAGTGATAGATATCCAAGGACGATATAATAAAAACTTTCATGAAGATCATTAGACAAAATAAACTTGATTCTTTGTAATAGTTTTGAGATATGGTGATGTGATATGTGAGTCATGTTGATGAGTAATTGTGCTTTAGTAAAAATATTGGTGTTAAGGTTTGTGATTCCCTATGCAAGCACAAAAGTCAATAGTTATGCAATGAAATTACATCCTACTTGTGGTGCATTATTCGGTGTTAATTATGTTCAATGCTCGCTTATGAGATTTTTCGTTTCTTGGTTGGTCGCTTCTCAATCTTTTTGCCTTCATTTGCACTAAGTATGACCACTACTTCCGCATCCAAAATCCTTTAAACCAGTTTGCCTTATGAGTCCACTATACCTACCTATATGCGGTATTTCCTTGCCGTTTAAGCAAATTTGCATGTGCCATCTCTAATTTTAGAAATAAACTTCTCTTTTGTGTGCTCGTACCGCTCATGAAACGGTAGGGGGTGGTTAATATATTTCCATGCTACGATATGTTATTCTCATGATGAGTGTTTATTCACTTGTCCTTGCATGAGAGTAAGGCAAAGGTATTAGGGGTGCCCAGTCCCGAAATGAAAAATGAATTTACTTTATGTTGTCAAATAATAAATTCCTTGGAAAGTGTTGGTATGGAAGGCACCCATGGATACGGTTAGCCATGGAAAGTGAAAGTATGGTGGAAAAAGGAATAAACTTTATTTTCTGTTTGGGAACCGCCTATGATATATCTAGCATGGAAAGTATTGGGAACTACTCGATCGTTCTCGTTGAAAAGCATGCCTCCAGAAATGTTTTTATCTCTTTCTTTTTCGCTTTGAGCTCTGGCACCTCTACAAATCACTACTTCACCTCTACAAATCACTACTTCCCTCTACGAAGGGCCTTTCTTTTACTTTATGCAATTTTGATTTTTAATTTGGGTCTCCATCTTCTCTTATAAAGCACCAACTAAGGGGCACTATGATTGTACTTGAGCATTGGGTGTAGCTAATATGCGAGTGTGTTTCATGAAAGGATCAATGATTGAGCATAATGGGCTAGGGATAACTTATTTTAGCGTTGATATTTTGAAAGACATGATTGCTTGCTGATATGCTTGAGTATTTAAGTCCTCATGTCAAAACTAGACTATTGCTTCGAACCATATAAAAGTCCAAATGTCCATGCTACAAAGAAAAGAATATGTGATGAACATGTTAGGCAACATTCCACGTCAAAAGTTCTGTTTTTATCATTTACCTACTCGAGGACGAGCAGGAACTAAGCTTGGGGATGCTGATACGTCTCCAATGTATCTATAATTTTTTATTGTTCCGTGTTGTTATATTATCATTCTTGGATGTTTTACAATCATTTTATAGTCATTTTATATCATTTTTTGGTACTAACCTATTGACATAGTGCCCAGTGCTAGTTGCTATTTTCTGCATGTTTTTTTAAAGAGATAATTAGATTTATGCCCCTAGTTGTGTCCCACTCGTCTGTTTTACCCCTAATTTCCAGAAGTCACCGGTTCTGTCCAAGTCACTTTGCTCCTCTTATGCTTTTTCCCTTTGACTGTTTGACTGCCAGTTTGAAAACTTCATAACTAATTCATACTAAATCAGAAAAATGCAAATAAGATACCAAAATGTTCAAAAAAAACATCACCTATATGCTAGTGTCATTTGCATTCATGAAAAAAGTGTTGGAAAGTGCATATCCGAGTTTTAGCTCTTTTGATACCACCATGAATAGCAAAATCTAAAAAAACCTAAAAAAAATATGGTGGCAAAGAACGACAAATGTTCTAAGTGCTTACCAAGTTTCATAAGGGAACGACATTCGTGGAAGTCGTGGCAAACAAATAATCTATTTTGGAGTGCTGATTGTTTTTTCTGTTGGGGCACCCGTGAATGTCATTCCCTGACGAAACTTGGCGAGCACTTAAAACATTTCTCATTCTTTGCCACCAATTTTTTAAAATGTTTTTGAATTTTTTTAGATTTTACAATTCATGGTGGTAGCATAAGAGCTAAAACTCGGATGGGCACTTTCAAACACTTTTTTCATGAATGCAAATGACACTGACATATAGGTGATGTTTTTCCGAACATTTTGGTATCTTATTTGCATTTTTCTGATTTAGTATGAATTAGTTATGAAGTTTTCAAACTGACGGTCAAACCGTCAAAGGGCAAAAGCATAACAGGAGCGAAGTGACTTCAACAGAAGCGGTGACTTTTGTAAATTAAGGGTAAAATAGCCGAGTGGGACACAACTAGGGGCATAAATCTAATTATCCCTTTTTTAAAGGGATAATTAGATTTATGCCCCTAGTTGTGTCCCACTCGTCTGTTTTACCCCTAATTCCCAAAAGTACTGGTTCTATCCAAGTCACTTTGCTCCTATTATGCTTTTGCCCTTTGACCATTTGACCATCAGTTTGAAAACTTCATAACTAATTCATACTAAATCAGAAAAATGCAAATAAGATACCAAAATTTTAGAAAAACATCACCTATATGTTAGTGTCATTTGCATTCATGAAAAAAGTGTTGGAAAGTGCCCATCTGAGTTTTAGCTCTTATGCTACCACCATGAATAGTAAAATCTAAAAAAGTTCAAAAATTTAAAAAAAAATTGGTGGCAAAGAATGACAAATGTTTTAAGTGCCTGCCAAGTTTCATCAGGGAATAACATTCATGGGTGCCGCGGCAAAAAAACAATCAGCACTCCAAAATAGATTATTTTTTTGCCACGACTTCCACGAATGTCGTTTCCTAATGAAACTTGGCAAACACTTAGAACATTTGTTGTTCTTCGCCACCATATTTTTTTGAATTTTTTTAGAGTTCACTATTCATGGTGGTATCAAAAGAGCTAAAACTCGGATGTGCACTTTCCAACACTTTTTTCATGAATGCAAATGACACTGACATATAGGTGATGTTTTTCTGAACATTTTGGTATCTTATTTGCATTTTTCTGATTCAGTATGAATAAGTTATGAAGTTTTTAAACTGATGGTCAAACAGTCCAAGGGCAAAAGCATAAGAGGAGCAAAGTGACTTGGACAGAACCGGTGACTTTTGGGAATTAGGGGTAAAACAGACGAGTGGGACACAACTAGGGGCATAAATCTAATTATCCCTTTTTTAAATCGCAGGAAATCGATATCAAACAGAGTCCAAATGCAGCGAAACTTTTTGTGGACTCTTTTTGGACCAGAAGACATCCAGTGGGCCAAAGAAGTACCGAAGAGGGAGCCCGAGGTGAGCACAAGACACCAGGGCGCGCCTGGAGGCCCAGGTGCGCCCTGGTGGGCTGTGCCACCTCGGTGGCCTCCCGCACCGCCTCTTTGCTCTATAAATACCCCAATATTCCAGAAACCCTAGGGGAGTCGACGAAAAAATCAATTCCAGCCGCCGCAAGTTCCAGAAACACCAGATCCAATCTAGACACCATCACGGAGTGGTTCATCATGCCCATTGGTACCTCTCCGATGATGCGTGAGTAGTTCTTTGTAGACCTACGGGTCCGTAGTTAGTAGCTAAATGGCTTCCTCTCTCTCTCTTTTGATTCTCAATACAATGGTCTCTTGGAGATCCATCTGATGTAACTCTTTTTTGCGGTGTGTTTGTCGGGATCCAATGAACTTTGAGTTTATGATCAGATCTATCTTTTTATCTATGAAAGTTATTTGAGTCTTCTTTGATCTCTTATATGCATGATTGCTTATAGCCTCGTATTTCTTCTCCGATATTTGGGTTTTGTTTGGCCAACTTGATATATTTATCTTGCAATGGGAGGAGGTGCTTTGTGATGGGTTCGATCTTACGGTGCTTGATCCCAGTGACAAAAGGGGAACCGACACGTCTTATCCATGAAAGTTATTTGAGTCTTCTTTGATCTCTTATATGCATGATTGCTTATAGCCTCATATTTCTTCTCCGATTTTGGGTTTTATTTGGCCAACTTGATCTATTTATCTTGCAATGGGAAGAGGTGCTTTGTGATGGGTTCGATCTTACGGTGCTTGATCCCAGTGAAAAAAGGGGAACCGACACGTATGTATCGTTGCCATTAAGGATAACAAGATGGGGTCTATTTCTACATAAATAGATCTTGTCTACATCATGTCATAGTTCTTATTGCATTACTCCGTTTTTCCATGAACTTAATACACTAGATGCATGCTGGATAGCGGTCGATGTGTGGAGTAATAGTAGTAGATGCAGGTAGGAGTCGGTCTTGTGTCCTAGCTGCAAGTATGTAGGAGCGTGCTCGGTGGCACTTTACTCGTGCCGGTGACCTGCGATGCTGCAAGGACGGAGGTTCAACGGATACTTACTGGAGCCATAGGCAGTCAGTGTTGGAGTTAAACCCGACGTGGTTTCTCTCGTACGTGATGTACGCACGTATCCGTGTAGGATACAGAACCTTCACTGAGTAGGTTACGTATAGGCCTAGTTCTCTAGTATATATATGTACCTATCCCCTTGTAAACACCACCGTGAGCTGATAGATCAAATCAATACAAACCAAAGGCACGACACGAGCCTTTTGTGCGATACAACTCGGCGTGTCTCTCCTGTGCTAGTCTCACGTGCGTTGTCAAAGCTAAGGATCGATTGCTAGCTTGGCTAGCTTTACACTGCGGCTGATCGATCACGAGTTAGCTTTGTTTTTGTTCATCGCGCTCGTCTCCGTTGTCGGTCGTCGCGTGTCGCCGGAAAGTACTCGGCGACGTCGTCTGGGCCAACAGTTGGTATCTAGAGCAAGGTTGGTCTTCTAGTAACGGAGGATCATGGCGGACGACGATAAGAACAAGCAACTGGCAGAGTACTTCGGTGCGGCTAAAGTATTTGCTGCTCCGGCGAGTTCGTCGTACCCACGATTTGATCGCGAGAACTTCGGGGTCTGGAAGGCCCTCATGGAGTGTGGTCTCCGCGCCAACGAGCTATGGGACGTGGTCGACCCAGGAGGCAACGCGTTCAAGGAGGGAGCCGAGCACCGGAAGGATTGGCAGGCGGCGTCGGCGATTTATTCGGTGATGCCGATGGATGTCCTCCAGCACCTGATCGCCAAAGCAACGGCGAAGGAGGTGTGGGATACGCTGAAACTCATGTTCGAGGGACACACCCGCGTCAAGCAAGCCAATCTCCAAACTCTCCTAAGGAACTACGAGACTTTGGTCATGGGCGACGATGAGTCCGTGGATGCGTTCGCTTCACGGGTAGCTACTCTCGTCAATCGGATTCGCGCGCTTGGAGAAAACATAACGGAGACCTCGGTTGTCCGGCGGTTCTTGCGCGCGGCCCCTCCCCGGTACCAGCAGTCGAGCAGTGCGTCGATCTCGCGACTCTCTCGATCGACGATCTTGTCGGACGGTACAAGGCTCATGATGAGCGGATGCGGTACAGTCTTGGGGACGAGAGGAACGACGAGCTTGTGATGCTCACAAAGGCGCAGTGGATCGCCCTTGAAAAGCAAGGCGGATCCACAAGCAGCAGCAAGAAGAAGGGCAAGCAGCGCTCGACGAGAAAGAACTTCGCTGACTCAGATGACGACTCAGACGATGGGGCTGCACCGCCACCGAGGAGAAAGTTTGACATCAGGAAAATGAGGTGTTATAACTGTGGCCTCCTCGGTCACTTCAAGGCTGACTGCGAGGAAGCACCGACGCAGAAGGCGCTCATGGCCCAGCAAGGAGATGATGGTGACATGATGTTGATGAGCGAACTTGTAGACGAGGAGGACCCAGTTCTTCAAGTGTCGGCTAAGGAAATTGTCGCGCTCCGTGAAGAAAAGGTTCACTCTCAAGATCATGGTTCGGAAACTCGTGTCGATGCTGCAGACGCGGGGGGTGATTCCGAAGCTTACATCGATGTTAGAGGCATAAGTGCTAACTTCGCTGGAGTGGATGCAGCGATTGCCGCGTGTGCTCGGCCGTGGAGAAGCAGCCTTGTTACAGATCTGAGAAACACGAATGTCACTTCGGTGTACGTGGCACCTGAAGAGCACGAATTAAAGTATGCTGATGTTGAGGTGAACAAGTACGCAGCGATTATGTCAATGGAAGATAGTGCATCCGGTCGTGCGGCTAGCTCGTGTGTATTGGATGCTAGTGCAAGTAGTATCCCACGAAGAAATATGGGAGCATCTTGCGTTGGGCCAATAACGAGCAGGCCAGAGAGAGGCAATAGTAGTGATGGCTGTTGCAGCCCACGTACGGGCAATAGTAGTACGTGGACGCGAGCAGGTGGCCGAGACGAGATGTGATGGTGTGGCCGGTGCAGCGTGGATGGCTAGCATTCCATCCAGCAGGCCAGCTACAATAAGCGTTCCACAAGGAAGCCCAATATCACGTGGAGGCCTAGTGCTTGGGCTAGAACGTGAGCATATTCCAGAAGCTCTGGACGGAGGTACTACTACCCATAAAGTTTTTTCTAGCATGCGAGAAGATATGCAAGGTATACTCACGGAAGGCAAGCTAGAAATTAGCAGCAACTGTGCAGGGCTTACGAGGAGCAGTTCCGAAGAGCCCAAATCACCAGCAACAGGAACTTTGGCAAGTCCAGACGACAGTGTGTCTTCTTCGGTAGCACGAGAACGATGCGTGTTGGACATATCCTCAGAGAAAGCGCTTCGAATAAATTCGGTGAAGATGAAGAGTAAAGGGCAACGAAGTTTGCACATCGAGGAACCGGAAATTTTTTGAAGACGCAAATACGGAGGAGTGTTGGCGTCGTGCTATGGAAGAAGAGTTGGGCTCGATCCATAACAATAATTCATGGGAGCTTGTGGATCTTCCCAACAATGAAAAACTAATAGATCTCAAGTGGAAATTTAAGATCAAGAAAGATGTTGAAGGGTGCATGAAGCACAAAACGAGGCTAGTGGCTAAAGAGTATGTGCAAGAGGAAAGTATGGACTTCGAAGAAGTGTTCGTTCCCATTGCAAAGATGGAGTCGGTGAGATTACTCATCGCTCTCGTGGCTCAGGAATCATGGAAAATACATCACATGGATGTAAAATCCGTGTTTTTGAATGACGAGTTAGAAAGAGATGTGTATGTGAATCAGCCACCAGGATTCATCAAAGAGGGAAAAGAGCACAAGGTACTGAAGTTACATAAAATCTTGTATGGGCTATGGCAAGGACCTCGGGAGTGGAACATCAAACTTGATCGGACATTGATTTCTCTTGGATTTGAGAAGGCCCCACTAGAGCATGTGATGTACAGGCGAGGTGAAGGAAGGGACCGTCTACTAGTTGGCATATACGTCCACGACCTATTGATAACTGGAGCAGATGAAGAGGTGATTGCAAAGTTCAAACTACAGATGAAAGAGCTTTTCAAGATGGATGATCTAGGTCTTTTGAGCTACTACCCCGGGATAGAGGTACATCAAAAGACGAAGGGGAACACACTATGCCAGGAGGCATACACAAGGAAGGTACTTCAAATCCGTGGCATGAAAGATTGCAATCCAGTTGATGCTTCAATGAAACTTCGTCTTGAGCTGAGCAAGAAGAGTAAAGTACCCGTAGTTGATGCAATAGAGAATGTTGCAACGGCCGTTGCGGCGTGTCAAGGTGTGTGGCTAGCGAGGCTACATGGTGATCTCATGGATCGAGATCCGGGACAAGTGGTGCTCAATGTTGATAGCAAGTCTGAAAGTTTTCTACGCGAAGATCCAGTGTGGCATGATAGGAGCAAGCACATTGATACGATGTATCACTATATAAAGGACTGCGTAGAAGAAGGCAAGACGGAGGTCAACAACATTCGCACCGATGATCAGATGGCAAACATGCTAACCAAGGCTTTGGATCGAGAGAAGTTCTTGGAGATGCGAAGAAGAATCGGCGTCGGAGCTGTGACGTGACGACGTCGTGTTTAGGGGGTGATTGTTGGAGTTAAACCCGACGTGGTTTCTCTCGTACGTGATGTACGCACGTATCCGTGTAGGATACAGAACCTTCACTGAGTAGGTTACGTATAGGCCTAGTTCTCTAGTATATATATGTACCTATCCCCTTGTAAACACCACTGTGAGCTGATAGATCAAATCAATACAAACCAAAGGCACGACACGAGCCTTCTGTGCGATACAACTCGGCGTGTCTCTCCTGTGCTAGTCTCACGTGCGTTGTCAAAGCAAAGGATCGATTGCTAGCTTGGCTAGCTTTACACTGCGGGTGATCGATCACGAGTTAGCTTTGTTTTTGTTCATCGCGCTCGTCTCCGTCGTCGGTCGTCGCGTGTCGCCGGAAAGTACTCGGCGATGTCGTCTGGGCCAACAGTCAGTACAAAAACCTAGATAGAGTGAGGGGAAGTGGGGGAGCACCTTGAAAATCTAAGCACCTCCATCGCGGATCCATCGAATCGAGGGGATCCCCGACGAGCGCCTCTCCCAGTGGCATGATGAGATCTTCGACGGTGTCCTGGTCAACGATGTTGCCTCGCCTCCAAATTACCAAATCGTGCACGACCGGCCACCGGTTCTCCAGATGGCGCCCGGTCCCCGCGCCGGGTTCACTCTGCTCTGCCCGTGACGTCCATCGTGTCCTCTCCTGTCACTCACCGATCTGGTCCGCTGTCGTCATCCGGTGCTGCTTCTCCACTGCCGACCACCGCAGCTTCCTGCGGCCTGCTGCTGCGACGAGCCGGCCGGGTAGGAGCCGAGGCCACCAGAGGAGGTGGGGGAGTGGAGATGAGGAGGCGGCGTGTAGGGGAGAGGTGGAGACGAGACGAGCTCCCTTTTTTTCCCTGTCTATATCTTTTCTGCCCAATACCGGTGCGTCTGCGTAGCCCTGCGCGATCTATCTTTTGTCGTACATGCGAACGCGCGAGGAGGCGCCATTCTCCCGTAGCTTATTGTATTGGATATTATTCTGATTGTAGGATCGGAATAGTATTACAGAATCACTTACAGGATCAGAATATATATATTTCACATGATTCTGTGTGGATATATAAATTAGGCTGCATACTAGTACATGAATTACTTCGTGGTGTATTGTTTTGGATGCCGATTTCTAACCCAGTTGACCTGGGTTAAAGTCCTACAGAACACTGGTTTTTAATTATTTTTCTACTGATTCTATGTCTATATATATCAGGCTGCATGTTAGTGTGGAAATAGGTTGTTGATTTGGTGGTGAGTGATGCATTGCTACATCCAAAAGGTCTTGGTTCAAGTCATAGGCAATGCAACGTTTTTTTTTAACATTTTTTCACTCCCAAGCCTTCGGCCAATTTGCAAATGGATCCCGATAAAAATAGTTAATTTATGAGCGGTCAAAGAAATGATGACATTCCCGCAAAAAAAAAAGAAACGATGACATGGCATCCATGTTGTCATTTTTTTCCTTATCCGGTTTTGGCCTTATTTAATCAAATTAATGAGTTTACAGACTAAATCCCATCAGTTCCTGAGTTGTTGGCCTAAACTATGCAATCTATTTGATTTTATGGACTAGTGGCGCATCTTCGTCCCAAATAAACAGTGTCAACCTCATGATTTTCTGCATTTATTCCAGGCCTTATGGCAATGTGCGTTTAGTAGGAGGAGATGTTCCCGTCGACTACGAAGGCGTCTGTGGCGACTTCATCAATCTCAACTTGATGTGTCATCTCAGTCTCTCGGAGGAGCTCATAGGGTTGAGTGTAGTGCGTGCGTTCATAGGGTGAGTTATGCTCGTGTCTGTGAGCATCTTCGATTGCATTGTGTTAAAAAAAAATATAGGTCGGTGGCATCCTAGCACCCTACCTATTGTATCAATAGACGTGATATTCATACCAGCATGTTAGAATAATTCTTTTATGTCGAGACACCTCTAGGAAGCGGAAGTGCGTAAATTGCAATTCCTATTCTATTGAGACCGTGGGATGTTAATTTAAGGTTGATCTTATTGTGTTGGGAATGCAACATTTTGAAAGAATACTTGTGATGGATTGACAGTTTATAAGATTGACACCGCCAGGACTAAAGGAACTAAAAGTACAACTAAAGAATTGGAGGATAAGAGATTTATTTGCCCAAGCGTTTCCCAGCCGTGACATATATGTGTATAAACCTTATTCATGAAATTTTTCTTTCTCCCTTCACACTGGTTACTCATAGAGCATTCTTTGTTTGAGGTAAAATTCCAACATGTGACATATGAAGACTGGTAGAAAATAGGATTTATTTCAGTCTGTAATTTATAATATATCTATCTAACATCAAATTAAATGATAGAGTATCTCATACAATACTTAAATATATTTTACCCTCTAAAAATTCAAAGCTTAATGAATCTGGTTGATGTCCCTGTTTGAAATACTTGACGATCTTCTTTTCCAACCCCTAGCACGAAAAGAGTGATATTCTAACCACCATACAAAAGTCATTGATATTTGTTCAATTATTTTCCTTACGGGTTTAAGTTCATTGATACTTTTTGATGCATGACAATTTATTCATATATTATTTCTTGCGTCACAAATAGGTGATTTTATATGTTTCACCAATAACCTTGGCGATGATGACATGTAGGAGTCAATATGGAGAGACTTATGCACGTCCGTCTTATTTTTTTCTGCAAAAAGAAAAAAGGGTCTTCTTTTTGTACATGAGGATTGAAAAAAAAAATCAATCAGACATAGGCTTTTGGTTTTAACGTGAGGCATCTGAACTCCGTATATTTTTTTTATTTCTTCAAGCGGACATGCACGTGGATTCCGTATAGTTGGAAACTGGGGTGTGCGCTCATTTTTTTTTGAAATTGTGCGCTCATTTTTTAGCGTGAGGAAAAGGCACATGTTCCGTACGTACCTTTTTTGCCTTCGTTTTCAAAATGGTGAAGGCACCTGATTTATTGTAACTTTGACGTAGTTGAACATGGCCAGATTTTTATACCGTGAGGACTCCTTTTTTTAACCTTATTTACTTTTTTATAATAAGGCAGGACCTATCCTTTGTGTACGTATAGGCTTAAATCTTTACGTACATAGATGAACATGGTGATTTTTATAGCGTGAAGACTCCTTTTTTTACCTGATTTACTTTTTAATGATAAGGCAGGGTATATGGCACGTTTCCTTTCAAGTGTAGTATGTATGGACCCTTGCCTGGTTGCATCTCTTACTTTTAAATGTACATATTGCTAAAGATGGCAATAGTTTCTATATCTCATTTAATTCTAGACGCGGATTAAGATCTAATGGTTACTTATAAGTAGTTTTTGAGGATTAGCGTGGAGGCTCGTATGGTGCCTTCAATTAGTAAATATAAGATTTTGGTACATGAATCATTTCATGGTGTATTGTTTTGGATTCCGATATATAACCCAGTTGACCTGGGTTCAAGTCCTACAGAACACAGGTTTTTAATATTTTTCTACTGGTTCTAAGAGTGTATATATGTATGTCTATATATATCGGTCTGCATGTTAATGTGGAAACAGGTTGTTGTTCTGGTGGTCAGTTCTGGTGGAAACAGGTTGTTGGTTTAAGTCATAGGCAATGCAATGTTTTTTTAATATTTTTTTCGCTCCCACGCCTTTAGCATGGTTTGTGAGAAAAAAAACGAAACCAATTTGCAAATAGATGCCCAACAAATAGTTAATTTATGAGCGGTGAAAGAAATGATGACATGGCATTGATGTGGTCATTTTTTCCGCTCAGCCGGTTTTGGCCTTATTTAACCAAATTAACGAGTTTACATACTAAATCTGATCAGTTCCCGAGTTGTTGGCCTAAACTATGCAATCTGTTTGAGTTTATGGACTAGTGGCGTACTTTAGTCCCAAATAAACAGTGTGAACCCCATGATTTTTTGTATTTACTCGAGGCCTTCCGGCAATGTGCATTCAGTGAGAGGAGGCGTTCCCCTTGACTATGAAGGCGTCTGTGGTGACTTCATGAATCTCAAGATGATGTGCCATCTCAGTCTCGCGAAGGAGCTCATAGGGTTGGGTGTGGTGTGTGCGTTCAGAGGGGTAAGTGTATGCTCGTGTATGTGAGCATCTTCGATTGTACTATGTCGAAAACATATAGAACATGGGGCAAATTCTAAAATTCCCCAAATTCTTATACCACTCTAGAATATGACCAGCCCAGGTGGTCCTTTTAGACTTCTTAAATACAACATCTTCATCAAGCATCACAAGCATTTGTCCTAGAAGATCCGGAGAGACCTCAGTGGAATCTTCTGTGTCAGTACTCACTACAGCAGACTCATTCTTCCTCTTACGATCAACAGATTTAATGTTGAGTGTTATCTATCTATCTATCTAGCTAGAGAGAGAGAGAGAGTGAGGGAGAGAGAGAGAGAGTCAATATTTAAATGGTTATATATTTAAATTCAGAGATATGAGACAGAAAGAGAGGGGTGGATCTAATTATATTACTCCTAAGTCCTTAGTGCATAATGTTTTATCAATACCTTAAATTTGATTTGATGGAAAGGAGGTACTAGCACTAAGAAGGGAAGGCAGTTGCCGCCCTTGTCCCTTGTTGCTGACCTGCCATGGCGGCGTTGATCATTGGCTCGCTTAGTAGTGCATTTTGTGATAAGAGTGAGGATCGATAGTAAGAGAGATGGGGGTTGGGGTTGGCCAGTTTAGTTACGGCTCTGAGCAAAATAATTTTCCTACTTTAAATTTTTTTGCCAAATTACATTTTATTAGAGATGGCTTTGCAGAAATTGCATGAGCGAGTGGTTCATATATTTTTTTCTTCAAGTCATACAAATTTTTGGTTAAGATAGGAGGGTAAATGCATTTATTTGTTGCTTCAGGAGCTAATAAAACACATGGTGGTGTATAATTTGCATGCCCAACAACGGACATCATATTTTTATTTCGTGGTAATGCACAATATGAAGGAAATATGCCCTAGAGGCAATAAAAAAGTTATTATTTATTTCCTTATATCATGATAAATGTTTATTATTCATGCTAGAATTGTATTAACCGGAAACTTAGTACATGTGTGAATACATAGACAAACATAGTGTCACTAGTATGCCTCTACTTGACTAGCTCGTTAATCAAAGATGGTTGAGTTTCCTAGCCATTGACATGAGTTGTCATTTGATTAACGGGATCACATCATTAGGAGAATGATGTGATTGACTTGACCCATTCCGTTAGCTTAGCACTCGATCGTTTAGTATTCTGCTATTGCTTTCTTCATGACTTATACATGTTCCTATGACTATGAGATTATGCAACTCCCGTTTACCGGAGGAACACTTTGTGTGCTACCAAACGTCACAACGTAACTGGGTGATTATAAAGGTGCTCTACAGGTGTCTCCAAAGGTACTTGTTGGGTTTGCGTATTTCGAGATTAGGATTTGTCACTCCGATTGTCGGAGAGGTATCTCTGGGCCCACTCGGTAATGCACATCACTATAAGCCTTGCAAGCATTGCAACTAATGAGTTAGTTGCGGGATGATGTATTGAGATACCGACGATCGAATCTCGGGTAAGTAACATACCGATGACAAAGGGAACAACGTATGTTGTTATGCGGTCTGACCGATAAAGATCTCCGTAGAATATGTAGGAGCCAATATGGGCATGCAGGACCTGCTATTGGTTATTGACCAGAGAGGTGTATCGGTCATGTCTACATAGTTCTCGAACCCGTAGGGTCCGCACGCTTAACGTTCGTTGACGATATAGTACTATGAGTTATGTATGTTGGTGACCGAATGTTGTTTGGAGTTTTGGATGAGATCACGGATATGACGAGGAACTCCGGAATGGTCCGGAAGTAAAGATTGATATGTGGATAGTAGTGTTTGATCTCCGGAAAGGTTCCAGAATCCATCGGAAGGGGTTCCGGATGTTTCCCGAAATGTTTGGGCACGAGAACACTTTATCTGGGCCACAGGGGAAAGCTCATGAGGTGTTTGGAAAGCGCAAAAGGAAGTTTTGCGAAGTCCAGGGGCCAGACGCCAGGGTCCCTGGCGTCTGGTCCAGACGCCGGGAACCCTGGCGTCAGGCCCTGGAGTCCGAGAAGGACTCTTGCCTTTCGGGTGAAACCGACTTTGTGGAGGCTTTTACTCCAAGTTTCGACCCCAAGGTGTTGGGAATCGTAGCATAATTTTAAAATTTTCCTACGCTCACCAAGATGCATCTATGGAGTGTACTAGCAACGAGGGGAAAGGAGTGCATCTACATACCCTTGTAGATCGCGAGCGGAAGCGTTCCAATGAACGTGGATGACGGAGTCGTACTCGCCGTGATCCAAATCACCGATGACCGAGTGCCGAACGGACGGCACCTCCGCGTTCAACACACGTACGGTGCAGCGACGTCTCCTCCTTCTTGATCCAGCAAGGGGGAAGGAGAGGTTGATGGAGATCCAGCAGCACGACGGCGTGGTGGTGGATGTAGCGGGTCTCGGCAGGGCTTCGCCGAGCTTCTGCGAGACGGAGAGGTGTAGCAGGGGAGGAGGGAGGCGCCCAAGGCTGTAGGTTGCTGCCCTCCCTCCCCCCCTTTATATAGGCCCCCTGGGGGGGCGCCGGCCCTGGAGATGGGATCTCAAGGGGGGGCGGCGGCCAAAGGGGGGAAGGGGGTGCCTTGCCCCCCAAGGCAAGTGGGAAGCTCCCCCCTAGGGTTCCCAACCCTAGGCGCATGGGGGGAGGCCCATGGGGGGCGCCCAGCCCACTAGGGGCTGGTTCCCTTCCCACTTCAGCCCACGGGGCCCTTCGGGATAGGTGGCCCCACCCGGTGGACCCCCGGGACCCTTTCGGTGGTCTCGGTACAATACCGGTAACCCCCGAAACTTTCCCGGTGGCCGAAACTTGACTTCCTATATATAATTCTTCACCTCCGGACCATTCCGGAACCTCTCGTGACGTCCGGGATCTCATCCGGGACTACGAACAACTTTCGGGTTTCCGCATACACATATCTCTACAACCCTAGCGTCACCGAACCTTAAGTGTGTACACCCTACGGGTTCGGGAGACATGCAGACATGACCGAGACGCCTCTCCGGTCAATAACCAACAGCGGGATCTGGATACCCATGTTGGCTCCCACATGTTCCATGATGATCTCATCGGATGAACCACGGTGTCGAGGATTCAATCAATCCCGTATGCAATTCCCTTTGTCAATCGGTATGTTACTTGCCCGAGATTCGATCGTCGGTATCCCAATACCTTGTTCAATCTCATTACCGGCAAGTCTCTTTACTCGTACCGCAATGCATGATCCCGTGACTAACGCCTTAGTCACATAGAGCTCATTATGATGATGCATTACCGAGTGGGCCCAGAGATACCTCTCCGTCACACGGAGTGACAAATCCCAGTCTCGATCCGTGCCAACCCAACAGACACTTTCGGAGATACCCGTAGTGCACCTTTATAGTCACCCAGTTACGTTGTGACGTTTGGCACACCCAAAGCACTCCTACGGTATCCGGGAGTTGCACGATCTCATGGTCTAAGGAAAAGATACTTGACATTGGAAAAGCTCTAGCAAACGAAACTACACGATCTTTTATGCTATGCTTAGGATTGGGTCCTGTCCATCACATCATTCTCCTAATGATGTGATCCCGTTATCAGTGACATCCAATGTCCATAGTCAGGAAACCATGACTATCTGTTGATCAACGAGCTAGTCAACTAGAGGCTTACTAGGGACACGTTGTGGTCTATGTATTCACACATGTATTACGATTTCCGGACAATACAATTATAGCATGAATAATAGGCAATTACCATGAACAAAGAAATACAATAATAACCATTTATTATTGCCTCTAGGGCATATTTCCAACAGTCTCCCACTTGCACTAGAGTCAATAATCTAGTTACATTGTGATGAATCGAACACCCATTGCGTCCTGGTGTTGATCATGTTTTGCTCTAGGGAGAGGTTTAGTCAACGGATCTGCTACATTCAGGTCCGTATGTACTTTACAAATATCTATGTCTCCATTTTGAACACTTTCACGAATGGAGTTGAAGCGACGCTTGATATGCCTGGTCTTCCTGTGAAACCTGGGCTCCTTTGCAAGGGCAATAGCTCCAGTGTTGTCACAGAAGAGAGTCATCGGGCCCGACGCATTGGGAATCACCCCTAGGTCGGTAATGAACTCCTTCATCCAGACTGCTTCCTGTGCTGCCTCCGAGGCTGCCATGTACTCCACTTCACATGTAGATCCCGCCACGACGCTTTGCTTGCAACTGCACCAGCTTACCGCTCCTCCATTCAAAATATACACGTATCCGGTTTGTGACTTCGAGTCATCCAGATCTGTGTCGAAGCTAGCGTCGACGTAACCCTTTACGACGAGCTCTTCGTCACCTCCATAAACGAGAAACATATCCTTAGTCCTCTTCAGGTACTTCAGGATATTCTTGACCGCTGTCCAGTGTTCCATGCCGGGATTACTTTGGTACCTTCCTACCAAACTTACGACAAGGTTTACATCAGGTCTGGTACACAGCATGGCATACATAATAGACCCTATGGCCGAGGCATAGGGGATGACACTCATATTTTCTATATCTTCTGCCGTGGTCGGGCATTGAGCCGTGCTCAATTGCACACCTTGCAATACAGGCAAGAACCCCTTCTTGGACTGATCCACATTGAACTTCTTCAATATCTTGTCAAGGTATGTACTCTGTGAAAGACCAATGAGGCGTCTTGATCTATCTCTATAGATCTTGATGCCTAATATATAAGCAGCTTCTCCAAGGTCCTTCATTGAAAAACACTTATTCAAATAGGTCTTTATACTTTCCAAGAATTCTATATCATTTCCCATCAATAGTATGTCATCCACATATAATATGAGAAATGGTACAGAGCTCCCACTCACTTTCTTGTAAACACAGGCTTCTCCATAAGTCTGTGTAAACCCAAACGCTTTGATCATCTCATCAAAGCGAATGTTCCAACTCCGAGATGCTTGCACCAGCCCAAATGTCAAAGTTGGAGTTTTTCTAGAACATCGAACTTCTTTGTTATTTTGAATTGAACTTATCAGTTTTATTCTTTAGTAACTGGAAGAATCTGATTTTTTCAAATAAATATCAAACTGCTCCACTTTTTCCAATTAAACTTCTTGGTTTTATTCATTAGTAACGAGAAAACCCAGGTTTTTTATATACATTGAACTGCTCCGTCTTTTAAAATTGAACTTCTTGGTTTTAATCTTTTGTATCGGGTCTGAGATTTTTGTAAATATCAAACAACTTCAATTTTTAATTCGGACTTCTTAGTGTTATTCATTAGTAACGGGGAAAGTCCTAGTTATAAATATCGAACTGCTCACTTATTTAAATTTTGAACTTCCAGATCTTTTTAAAAAATAGGGGCTACAAACTCTTTGAACTGCTCGGTTTCTAATCTGACTTTCTTGGTTTTGGAATAAACAGTTTGAACTTCTATGTCTTTAAAAATCCTCAAAATGACATTGATTTTTTTGTTTTTTGAACTTGCGAATCCTAGGTTTTAATATACATTAAACTTTTGTGTTACTTTAATTTGAAATTAATTTTTTCTTATTTTTGAGTAAAGAATTGTTTTTGGTTTTAAAATAAAAGTCAAATTTGACTAATTATTTCAATTTGAACTTCATGGTTTATCCTTTAACAACAGTGGATATTTGAGTTTTTTGAAATGGTTGAATCCTAGTTTTTAATTAACACAAAAGCACTTCGTTAGTTTCGTATGAACTTCTGGGTTTTCTGAAAAACGAGGAAATTCTATTTTAAACTTTTTTTAGTTGTTCCTTTATTTTTATTTTGAACTTCTTTGTTTTATTCTTTAGTAACGAGAAAAAGTCTGAGTTTTTGATGAACTTTGAACTTCTCTATTATTTAATTTGAACTTCTTAGTTTTATACTTAGAAAATATCATTGTTTAAAAATATCATTGGGCATACATTTATTTTACCTACAAACGGGAAGTGTTTGAGTTATTTTGTATTAATTGAACTACTCTACTTTTTTAATTTGAACTTCTTGATTTTATTTATTAGTAACGTGTAAATTATGAGTTTGTTATAAACATCGAAATGCTCCATTTTTTAAATTGGAATTTCTTGGTTTTATGTTTTAGTTATTAAAATAGTCCTAGTTTTCTAAGAAACATCGAACAGTTCTGTAATTTAATTTTTAGTGTCTAGTTTTCTTTTTATAAATCTTTTTTTCTATTTAAATTCCTGAATTTATCTGCTTTTACATTTTGAACTTCCTGGTCGTCCTTTTTAGAAATAGGAAAAATTTCATTTTTATTGGTATTTTCATGTTTTTATGTTTTGTTCAGGTTACCATTCTCTCAGTTCAAAAACTATATGATTTGCCTCGATAACAGTAAGTGAACTTTGTGGACATTATTTATAAAACACACTCTTTTTCTAGTATGTGAATTTTCCTATATATGTACAAGAACCTTTTGTTTGTTTGCACCTCAACAACCAACATGGAACAGTACGATTGGAAAATCATAGAAAGCTATACCAGATGAATCATTGAAAATATTGACCAAATCACACAACAAAATGGCCAGGTCGAGGGCAGTTCTTTCACAGGCATTAGAAGGAAACAAGTAGGGTATGGAAGAAACAAAATCTGAAGCGAGGTTGAGATCCCTCCTCGATGCACAATGCACAACTCCTGTGCAGGGGATCCATTTTTGCCAGCGACTTGAGAAAATCATTGTATCTTAATTCTACAGTCGAAGAGCCAGACTCAGCATGCCTTCTTCTGCAAAACGAAAATCTGAGCACATATATAAGAAGAAAATAGTTATATGAACTAGCACGAACAAAAAGTGTGTCAGGGCATATTTTTTCTGAACTTCATAGGAAAAAACTCTCTGTATTTTTTCAACCCTTGCTCTATGTGAACTTCAATTCCCAGACAAGCAGAACTTGGTCGATCGAACCAATGGATCGACAGGACAAGGAGGACCTTGCGGACGGCAACTGCACTGTCAGGCATCGGAAACATCCTGCGTTCGCGCTGCACAGGGGGTTGGGGACGACGACATCGACGGGATCCAGGAGCTTGAAGAACAAGACCGGCGATCGAAGGGGTGGGTCGCGATGGTGGTTAGAGGGTCGTCCAAGGAGGTGCTCGTTCCAGCCGCGCACAAAGAGGAACCAGGCGGCGACTAGTGGGAGGATCCTGGGAGTTCCCCGGAGGCAGAGAAGGAGAAGATTAAGGCAGAGGGTGGGAGAAGGCTGACCAGAGGGTAGATGTGCGGGGTTGACCGGAGGTGAGGGACGCGGTGAGCAGCGGCGACCGGTGGTGGAGGCGTGAGGCGGCGGCAGGATGCGGCAGAGCGCATGGGGTTTCCGAGGAGTGCGCGTGGCGGCGGGGGTCTCCGTGGAGGGGGCATGGCGGCGTGGGTCTCTGGGGAGTGAGCGTGGCGGCGTCGGTGTCCGGGGAGGGCGCGGATGAGGCGTGGGGGTCGGGGGAGGGGGCCAACGGCGGGGGATCTGGGGGTGTGGGCAGTTTTTTTTAACACAGTACAGACGCAAGCGCTCATATACACGCGCATACACTCACCCCTATGAACGCACACACGCACACCCTACCCCTATGAGCACCTTCGAAAGACTGAGCCGGCATATCATCTTGAAATTTACGAAGTCACCGTAGCCACCTCGTCGTCAACGGGAACATGTCCTCCCACCGAATGCACATCGCCGAAAATCCTAAAATAAATCCAGGAATAAATGCGAGTACCAGGACTTGAACCCTGGTGGGCTTGGGATACCACAGTCCCTCTAACCATCCAACCACAGGTTGGTTCGCAGGGGTGTGGGCGGTTGCGGGGTGGAGTGTGGGAGACGTGGGGAGAAGATGCGTTTTTTTCTGTTTTATTATTATCTGGCACCAGACACACCGGTTTGGGAGGATCTCCTCGCACTCTATATAGGGCGCGTTGTGATCTGAACTAGCAGTTGGGGCACGGTGCTGCCGTGCCTCCTGAGTGGAACCTGTGCGGTGCCTGTTAGGTTGGCAACCTTTTCAGTACCTTTTTTAATCTGGTTAACACATGTCAATGGATAACTATGTAATACTATTGAAAGTAGTATGTTGCTGGAGCAAAGACAGGAGCATAATTGTGGAAACATACACCTAGAAAGAAAAAAAACCACTCAACAATGTAATCTGAAAAAACAGTACAAACTCCTAGGAATCTCTAACTGGGTAATATGGTTTTACACGTTTGAGATCCCCTTGCTCTCTTGTCCTTTTGATGTTAGTAACTTCCTGGTTCTTCTAGCACTTCAGCCACTGAAATATCATTCTGCATCTTTTCGCCATTTTGTAACTTCATCAATGGTAGCTACCACATGACATAGAAATGAGATGTTAAAGAAAACCATCTATATGTCAAGGAAGGAAGGGAACAACATTCAGTATAATCAGGCACAAAGATAGTTAGATATATCGACTCTTTAATAAGAATGCCTGACAAGCTTTGTGCTTCATTGTAAAGATCATGCCGCTGCTCATCCAGATGGCCGTTGTCACCAGCCTGATCTGCCAGATAAGAATGCTTGATATCATTAAACAAAATATTAATTTGTGGGAAAGGAAGAATATAACAGCTATGAGAAAGAAATCTCTAGAAATAAATAATTAATGCAATGAATAGGGATATTAATAATCGAGTTTACCGCGAATTGTCTGTCAGAGTAGGTATTTGAAGCTGATCGGGTTGTAGGAATACACAAACAATAGAGAGATAGTGGCAAAGGTACTGATAAGGTTATCAATGTTTACATATATCAAATCTATCAATCTGACTGGGTGTTCCACAATGAGGAGTAACCCTCCCAACTATAATAACAGAAATTTAAATGACACTTTGCATGTCTACGCAATCAAAGATGCAAGCATACAAGAACTAACGGTACTCTCAATGAAACATATGTAGGTAGAACACACATCATATAAGATAAAAATAAGTAGAGAAATATCTATCACATATAGTAGTTAAATGGTGATAAATTACATGAAAGCTAGCACTTACAGATATAATAATAGCTACAGAACCTGGTATAACCTGCAAGATCTGGTTGCATTTCTTCGTTTTTGAGATTACACATAAATGATAATGGTGAACATACCAGCGGATGCGATGGTCGTTGTCCCCTGCCGAGACATCCTCGCCTAACCACTCCACTGCGACCCAGTGCCATCTATCCCGCCTCACCCACCGTTGTCCCTGTCTACAACATTATCATAATTAAGTAACTTAGGTATGCTCATATACCAAAAATTGTACCCTCCCGAGTTCCATGAACCAGACCCATTCTATATGCTACAGTCATGTCATCATCATAGATTACAAGAAAGTACACTAGTTAATTCCTACAACGACCTAAATAGCAACAAATCGGGCAGCGCTGACTAAAGGCAAGCAACAACGTTCCACCCACTGTGACGTTCATAGAAATATATGTGCAGAGCACAAATCAGGCTAAACCAAACAAGGGTAAAAAGTTTGCACTCTCATGTGTGAACCGAGCCAAATCACAAGTCATTCAGTCATGTCTATGCTTTTGTACAAGAGCAAAAGCATGCACCAACCTTTCATAATAGATCCGCAAACTGGCTGGTACAAGCAAGTTTGAACCAGATCACAAGGTAATAAAAAGATAGGATAGCTACCCCGAAAACATGGTTGATTTGAAACTGAAGAAAATTTCCCTTCATTTCCTTAAGTTTCTTGCACAAGTCAACCATGTTATCATTCCTAGCACACCAGAGATCTTGGACCGGCTCCAGAAATTTAAGTGTGTTACTTATGCTAAGATAAGAAAACTGAGTGCTAATAAAGCCTCCAGCAACTGGAGAAACTCTTCAAAGAGCTCTGATTAGTTTCACCAGATTTTCTATGCCCTAACAATTAAGACCTTTATCAAATTATTGCTTGCCCAAATAAAATGATAGGATGTGGGCTACCTTAACCTATATATAAATGTGTTAACAGATGCAGCATAGAACTTTCCCTTGGCGAGGATAAACTGAGGACCATGATGATAAAATAATACAAGATGAAAGCAGATGCCATTCGACCTCTTTTGATTTGACCACAAACATATTCGAATCCCTTCTTAGCAATGCATGATATTCAGCACCATTATTCGTTGCAATACCCAAACACTCTCGTAGTTGAGCAATCTTCAGTTAAAGTAACTAAACACTAACAAAACAAACCAGCATAGTAACTGTTGGCATACATATATACCATAGATCCATCCGACCGCCTTATTATTACACCAGCGCCTGGTTTCCCAGGATTTCCATTGCAAGCACCATCAAATTCAAGAATTCAGGACAGTTATAAAGACAAGGTCCAGTGATGAGAACAAGCCAACATTTCCTCAGTGAAGACAAGTTGCAAATATGCTTATCTCTACTACCTAAAAAAAGAGTTAGGTTCCAAGCAAGCAATCAAACCTCTCACTCCGAACAAATTTTTTATTTTCTTTTATCTTTAGCAGGCTAATCAAGCATAAAAAAATTCTCATTAACATGTTTGTGCTGATGATTCTATTGATTATTGACTCACTTTCAAACCATTATTTGTTAGATCAATAGGCATTTAATTGACAATAATGCAAATTATAAATTAATTGAGAAAAGGATTAAGAGGGAGAAGGGGACATCTTACCAGCTGAAAGAAACACAAGAGTGAGGGACGGCAGAGACGGGCAAACAGCACCACATTTTTTATTATTTAGTACTGCTGCCATAAGGTCATTCTATAACAAAGAACTCATTGGGAAGCAGCAGTTGCACTGGGTTACCTGGTATAAGACCAACACATTATTCCCAAAAAGAAACATAAGTTGCAATTTTGTAGGACGGAAAAGCATACAAAATAATAGAGAGAATTGGGATATACATCCACATGGGTTGCTAAATAAAGTGTATGCACAATTAGTCAAATTCATCTAAAAACTAAAGTATGCATCATTAACCTAACCTACGGTCTGCTTGTGATGTATTTAGGGCTGTGCAAGAGATTTCTTTTCTTTGCAATGAACAAGGCCCAACTTTGAAAGCAGGGATGCAAAATTTAATGTAATGATCAAAAAGCACAATTTGGAGAACAGTTAGATTCCAAAAGTCCAGCTAGATCAAAGCAACTCAAAATAAAACATGGTCTGAAATTAAAAAAGTCCCGTTCGGTGACCGCTAGCCCCGGCCACCCCAGCCTCTGCTCCGGCTTCTTGGCAACACCGCTCTAGGACCTTGTTCGGGCTATATGTTTCTACTTGGCAAAATATTTGCTTCTTCAACAATAAAATTTCATTTACCTAGTAAGAGAGATGCATACGAGTTGCAAGTAGCAACTGCAAGTAATTGCAGGATGTAGTACAGGTTAGGAAGATGAAGTATAGCACTGACCCAATTGGATGCCCTGGCCTTGTGCTTCTTGGACACGACCCGATGCACCTGCCCTTGGCGTCGACCATGGGCAGGCCAGACTGGGCGGAAAAGAGTGTGTCGATCCCTGCCAGACACCACATCCTCGAGCGTCACCATGTGACTCATCTGCAGTAGACCAAACCCAATCCCGATTCAATCCCCACAAACCGTCAGATAAAGTATCCACTTTCTTTAACAGAGATCTCTGAAACTTGTGAGATGTACTCAGCCAGATCTGTTACTATCTGATCTGAACTCTCAAAAATCCTTATTTCAGTATTCAGTTTTGGTTCATAAGGCAGCTATTTCTATGTCCATTGTTTTCTCCGGCATAGAACTCTATCATTCTTGCTACACCAAATAATCCAGCACAAAAAGCAACAGTATATTACCAACAAGAAGGCCCGGCAGAAGTGACCCAACTCGTGGTTAGAACATTACAATTTAAGAAAACTTCAACATAGTGATAGCATCTAGTAATACATCTCTAGTAGCTAGTTACAGTTTTCACACATCAAAAGGGAGGGATTTGATGAGAGAATCGGGATGCCTAGGTGAGAACCAGGAAATCAATTAAGTTATGAGACAGATAATATAAACAATCAGGGCAAGCCAAAAATTGGAGCATAGCTAAAGCAGGCAGCTATGCATATATTTAACTATTGGTAGGCCTAACATTAGGTCCATCATTGCATTGATATAATCCCACTTCCTATCCATCCACCAGCCCAAGAAATAAATGCAACAGGCCAACCGCAATACTAGTTTTCTTGGCCTAAACTTGCTGCATGCTATAATGCATTCCCTTAAAAATAGTTTAAAGCAGATTACATCCAAGCTTCATGTACATGTGCCCCGCTCCTTCCACTGGCTATCGATACAGCTTTGCTTTCATACAGACACAAGAAGCCTCGATCCTATAAATTAAAACATCGGGTCTTAATGCATTTGCTTTGTGGATTTCCATTCACAGTCATGATGTAAGTGTGCAACGTGCACACACAATCAGAAACATTTATCTAAAGAACGAAATAGACCTATTTTGTTTTTCTATTAGAAGCTAAAACACATGTCACACGCCTCTTACTCCCAAGGCGGAGGTGTGCGCTCTGGTATGCACTTAGTCTGATTGCCATGAAAGAATTAAAGATAGTGATCCCATTACTTATCATGTAATATTTGCAAAGAGGAAGATGAACTTGTCAGATAACCATTGTATATACCAAACAATATTGTTTCTTCTAGAACGTGAGCATATTCCAGAAGCTCTGGACGGAGGTACTACTACCCATAAAGTTTTTTTCTAGCATGCGAGAAGATATGCAAGGTATACTCACGGAAGGCAAGCTAGAAATTAGCAGCAACTGTGCAGGGCTTACGAGGAGCAGTTCCGAAGAGCCCAAATCACCAGCAAGAGGAACTTTGGCAAGTCCGGACGACAGTGTGTCTTCTTCGGTAGCACGAGAACGATGCGTGTTGGACATATCCTCAGAGGAAGCGCTTCGAATAAATTCGGTGAAGATGAAGAGTAAAGGGCAACGAAGTTTGCACATCGAGGAACCGGAAATTTTTTGAAGACGCAAATACGGAGGAGTGTTGGCGTCGTGCTATGGAAGAAGAGTTGGGCTCGATCCATAACAATAATTCATGGGAGCTTGTGGATCTTCCCAACAATGAAAAACTGATAGATCTCAAGTGGAAATTTAAGATCAAGAAAGATGTTGAAGGGTGCATGAAGCACAAAACGAGGCTAGTGGCTAAAGAGTATGTGCAAGAGGAAAGTATGGACTTCGAAGAAGTGTTCGTTCCCATTGCAAAGATGGAGTCGGTGAGATTACTCATCGCTCTAGTGGCTCAGAAATCATGGAAAATACATCACATGGATGTAAAATCCGTGTTTTTGAATGACGAGTTAGAAAGAGATGTGTATGTGAATCAGCCACCAGGATTCATCAAAGAGGGAAAAGAGCACAAGGTACTGAAGTTACATAAAATCTTGTATGGGCTATGGCAAGGACCTCGGGAGTGGAACATCAAACTTGATCGGACATTGATTTCTCTTGGATTTGAGAAGGCCCCACTAGAGCATGTGATGTACAGGCGAGGTGAAGGAAGGGACCGTCTACTAGTTGGCATATACGTCGACGACCTATTGATAACTGGAGCAGATGAAGAGGTGATTGCAAAGTTCAAGCTACAGATGAAAGAGCTTTTCAAGATGGATGATCTAGGTCTTTTAAGCTACTACCCCGGGATAGAGGTACATCAAAAGACGAATGGGAACACACTATGCCAGGAGGCATACACAAGGAAGGTACTTCAAATCCGTGGCATGAAAGATTGCAATCCAGTTGATGCTTCAATGAAACTTCGTCTTGAGCTGAGCAAGAAGAGTAAAGTACCCGTAGTTGATGCAATAGAGAATGTTGCAACGGCCGTTGCGGCGTGTCAAGGTGTGTGGCTAGCGAGGCTACATGGTGATCTCATGGATCGAGATCCGGGACAAGTGGTGCTCAACGTTGATAGCAAGTCTGAAAGTTTTCTACGCGAAGATCCAGTGTGGCATGATAGGAGCAAGCACATTGATACGATGTATCACTATATAAAGGACTGCGTGGAAGAAGGCAAGACGGAGGTCAACAACATTCGCACCGATGATCAAATGGCAGACATGCTAACCAAGGCTTTGGATCGAGAGAAGTTCTTGGAGATGCGAAGAAGAATCGGCGTCGGAGCTGTGACGTGACGACGTCGTGTTTAGGGGGTGATTGTTGGAGTTAAACCCGACGTGGTTTCTCTCGTACGTGATGTACGCACGTATCCGTGTAGGATACAGAACCTTCACTGAGTAGGTTACGTATAGGCCTAGTTCTCTAGTATATATATGTACCTATCCCCTTGTAAACACCACCGTGAGCTGATAGATCAAATCAATACAAACCAAAGGCACGACACGAGCCTTCTGTGCGATACAACTCGGCGTGTCTCTCCTGTGCTAGTCTCACGTGCGTTGTCAAAGCAAAGGATCGATTGCTAGCTTGGCTAGCTTTACACTGCGGGTGATCGATCACGAGTTAGATTTGTTTTTGTTCATCGCGCTCGTCTCCGTCGTCGGTCGTCGCGTGTCGCCGGAAAGTACTCGGCGATGTCGTCTGGGCCAACAGTCAGTACAAAAACCTAGATAGAGTGAGGGGAAGTGGGGGAGCACCTTGAAAATGTAAGCACCTCCATCGCGGATCCATCGAATCGAGGGGATCCCCAACGAGCGCCTCTCCCAGTGGCATGATGAGATCTTTGACGGTGTCCTGATCAACGATGTTGCCTCGCCTCCAAATTACCAGATCGTGCACGACCGGCCACCGGTTCTCCAGATGGCGCCCGGTCCCCGCGCCGGGTTCACTCTGCTCTGCCCGTGATGGTCATCGTGTCCTCTCCTGTCACTCACCGATCTGGTCCTCTGTCGTCATCCGGTGCTGCTTCTCCACTGCCGACCACCGCAGCTTCCTGCGGCCTGCTGCTGCGACGAGCCGGCCGGGTAGGAGCCGAGGCCACCAGAGGAGGTGGGGGAGTGGAGATGAGGAGGCGGCGTGTAGGGGAGAGGTGGAGACGAGACGAGCTCCCATTTTTTCCCTGTCTATATCTTTTCTGCCGATTACCGGTGCGTCTGCGTAGCCCTGCGCGATCTATCTTTTGTCGTACATGCGAACGCGCGAGGAGGCGCCATTCTCCCGTAGCTTATTGTATTTGATATTATTCTGATTGTAGGATCGGAATAGTATTACAGAATCACTTACAGGATCAGAATATATATATTTCACATGATTCTGTGTGGATATATAAATTAGGCTGCATACTAGTACATGAATTACTTCGTGGTGTATTGTTTTGGATGCCGATTTCTAACCCAGTTGACCTGGGTTAAAGTCCTACAGAACACTGGTTTTTAATTATTTTTCTACTGATTCTATGTCTATATATATCAGGCTGCATGTTAGTGTGGAAACAGGTTGTTGATCTGGTGGTGAGTGATGCATTGCTACATCCAAAAGGTCTTGGTTCAAGTCATAGGCAATGCAACGTTTTTTTAAACATTTTTTCACTCCCAAGCCTTCGGCCAATTTGCAAATGGATCCCGGTAAAAATAGTTAATTTATGAGCGGTCAAAGAAATGATGACATTCCCGCAAAAAAAAAGAAACGATGACATGGCATCCATGTTGTCATTTTTTTCCTTATCCGGTTTTGGCCTTATTTAATCAAATTAACGAGTTTACAGACTAAATCCCATCAGTTCCTGAGTTGTTGGCCTAAACTATGCAATCTATTTGATTTTATGGACTAGTGGCGCATCTTCGTCCCAAATAAACAGTGTCAACCTCATGATTTTCTGCATTTATTCGAGGCCTTATGGCAATGTGCGTTTAGTAGGAGGAGATGTTCCCGTCGACTACGAAGGCGTCTGTGGCGACTTCATCAATCTCAACTTGATGTGTCATCTCAGTCTCTTGGAGGAGCTCATAGGGTTGAGTGTAGTGCGTGCGTTCATAGGGTGAGTTATGCTCGTGTCTGTGAGCATCTTCGATTGCATTGTGTTAAAAAAAATATAGGTCGGTGGCATCCTAGCACCCTACCTATTGTATCAATAGACGTGATATTCATACCAGCATGTTAGAATAATTCTTTTATGTCGAGACACCTCTAGGAAGCGAAAGTGCGTAAATTGCAATTCCTATTCTATTGAGACCGTGGGATGTTAATTTAAGGTTGATCTTATTGTGTTGGGAATGCAACATTTTGAAAGAATACTTGTGATGGATTGACAGTTTATAAGATTGACACCGCCAGGACTAAAGGAACTAAAAGTACAACTAAAGAATTGGAGGATATAAGAGATTTATTTGCCCAAGCGTTTCCCAGCCGTGACATATATGTGTATAAACCTTATTCATGAAATTTTTCTTTCTCCCTTCACACTGGATACTCATGGAGCATTCTTTGTTTGAGGTAAAATTCCAACATGTGACATATGAAGACTGGTAGAAAATAGGATTTATTTTAGTCTGTAATTTATAATATATCTATCTAACATCAAATTAAATGATAGAGTATCTCATACAATACTTAAATATATTTTACCCTCTAAAAATTCAAAGCTTAATGAATCTGGTTGATGTCCCTGTTTGAAATACTTGACGATCTTCTTTTCCAACCCCTAGCACGAAAAGAGTGATATTCTAACCACCATACAAAAGTCATTGATATTTATTCAATTATTTTCCTTACGGGTTTAAGTTCATTGATACTTTTTGATGCATGACAATTTATTCATATATTATTTCTTGCGTCACAAATAGGTGATTTTATACGTTTAACCAATAACCTTGGCGATGATGACATGTAGGAGTCAATATGGAGAGACTTATGCACGTCCGTCTTATTTTTTTCTGCAAAAAGAAAAAAGGGTCTTCTTTTTGTACATGAGGATTGAAAAAAAAATTCAATCAGACATAGGCTTTTGGTTTTAACGTGAGGCATCTGGACTCCTTATAATTTTTTTATTTCTTCAAGCGGACATGCACGTGGATTCCGTATAGTTGGAAACTGGGGTGTGCGCTCATTTTTTTTTTTGAAATTGTGCGCTCATTTTTTAGCGTGAGGAAAAGGCACATGTTCCGTACGTACCTTTTTTGCCTTCGTTTTCAAAATGGTGAAGGCACCTGATTTATTGTAACTTTGACGTAGTTGAACATGGCCAGATTTTTATACCGTGAGGACTCCTTTTTTTACCTTATTTACTTTTTTATAATAAGGCAGGACCTATCCTTTGTGTACGTATAGGCTTAAATCTTTACGTACATAGATGAACATGGTGATTTTTATAGCGTGAAGACTCCTTTGTTTACCTGATTTACTTTTTAATAATAAGGCTGGGTATATGGCACGTTTCCTTTCAAGTGTAGTATGTATGGACCCTTGCCTGGTTGCATCTCTTACTTTTAAATGTACATATTGCTAAAGATGGCAATAGTTTCTATATCTCATTTAATTCTAGACGCGGGATTAAGATCTAATGGTTACTTATAAGTAGTTTTTGAGGATTAGCGTGGAAGCTTGTATGGTGCCTTCAATTAGTAAATATAAGATTTTGGTACATGAATCATTTCATGGTGTATTGTTTTGGATTCCGATATATAACCTAGTTGACCTGGGTTCAAGTCCTACAGAACACAGGTTTTTAATATTTTTCTACTGATTCTAAGAGTGTATATATGTATGTCTATATATATCGGTCTGCATGTTAGTGTGGAAACAGGTTGTTGTTCTGGTGGTCAGTTCTGGTGGAAACAGGTTGTTGGTTTAAGTCATAGGCAATGCAATGTTTTTTTAATATTTTTTCGCTCCCACGCCTTTAGCATGGTTTGTGAGAAAAAAAACGAAACCAATTTGCAAATAGATGCCCAACAAATAGTTAATTTATGAGCGGTGAAAGAAATGATGACATGGCATTGATGTGGTCATTTTTTCCGCTCAGCCGGTTTTGGCCTTATTTAACCAAATTAACGAGTTTACATACTAAGTCTGATCAGTTCCCGAGTTGTTGGCCTAAACTATGCAATCTGTTTGAGTTTATGGACTAGTGGCGTACTTTAGTCCCAAATAAACAGTGTGAACCCCATGATTTTTTGGATTTACTCGAGGCCTTCCGGCAATGTGCATTCAGTGAGAGGAGGCGTTCCCCTTGACTATGAAGGCGTCTGTGGTGACTTCATGAATCTCAAGATGATGTGCCATCTTAGTCTCGCGAAGGAGCTCATAGGGTTGGGTGTGGTGTGTGCGTTCAGAGGGGTAAGTGTATGCTCGTGTATGTGAGCATCTTCGATTGTACTATGTCGAAAACATATAGAACATGGGGCAAATTCTAAAATTCCCCAAATTCTTATACCACTCTAGAATATGACCAGCCCAGGTGGTCCTTTTAGACTTCTTAAATACAACATCTTCATCAAGCATCACAAGCATTTGTCCTAGAAGATCCGGAGAGACCTCAGTGGAATCTTCTGTGTCAGTACTCACTACAGCAGACTCATTCTTCCTCTTACAATCAACAGATTTAATGTTGAGTGTTATCTATCTATCTATCTATCTAGCTAGAGAGAGAGAGAGAGTGAGAGAGAGAGAGTCAATATTTAAATTCAGAGATATGAGACAGAAAGAGAGGGGTGGATCTAATTATATTACTCCTAAGTCCTTAGTGCATAATGTTTTATAAATACCTTAAATTTGATTTGATGGAAAGGAGGTACTAGCACTAAGAAGGGAAGGCAGTTGCCGCCCTTGTCCCTTGTTGCTGACCTGCCATGGCGGCGTTGATCATTGGCTCGCTTAGTAGTGCATTTTGTGATAAGAGTGAGGATCGATAGTAAGAGAGATGGGGGTTGGGGTTGGCCTGTTTAGTTACAGCTCTGAGCAAAATAATTTTCCTACTTTTAAAAAAATGTGCCAAATTACATTTTATTAGAGATGGCTTTGCAGAAATTGCATGAGCGAGTGGTTCATATTTTTTTTCTTCAAGTCATACAAATTTTTGGTTAAGATAGGAGGGTAAATGCATTTATTTGTTGCTTCAGGAGCTAATAAAACACATGGTGGTGTATAATTTGCATGCCCAACAACGGACATCATATTTTTGTTTCGTGGTAATGCACAATATGAAGGAAATATGCACTAGAGGCAATAAAAAAGTTATTATTTATTTCCTTATATCATGATAAATGTTTATTATTCATGCTAGAATTGTATTAACCGGAAACTTAGTACATGTGTGAATACATAGACAAACATAGTGTCACTAGTATGCCTCTACTTGACTAGCTCGTTAATCAAAGATGGTTGAGTTTCCTAGCCATTGACATGAGTTGTCATTTGATTAACGGGATCACATCATTAGGAGAATGATGTGATTGACTTGACCCATTCCGTTAGCTTAGCACTCGATCGTTTAGTATTCTGCTATTGCTTTCTTCATGACTTATACATGTTCCTATGACTATGAGATTATGCAACTCCCGTTTACCGGAGGAACACTTTGTGTGCTACCAAACGTCACAACGTAACTGGGTGATTATAAAGGTGCTCTACAGGTGTCTCCAAAGGTACTTGTTGGGTTTGCGTATTTCGAGATTAGGATTTGTCACTCCGATTGTCGGAGAGGTATCTCTGGGCCCACTCGGTAATGCACATCACTATAAGCCTTGCAAGCATGGCAACTAATGAGTTAGTTGCGGGATGATGTATTGAGATACCGACGATCGAATCTCGGGTAAGTAACATACCGATGACAAAGGGAACAACGTATGTTGTTATGCGGTCTGACCGATAAAGATCTCCGTAGAATATGTAGAAGCCAATATGGGCATGCAGGTCCCGCTATTGGTTATTGACCAGAGAGGTGTATCGGTCATGTCTACATAGTTCTCGAACCCGTAGGGTCCGCACGCTTAACGTTCGTTGATGATATAGTACTATGAGTTATGTATGTTGGTGACCGAATGTTGTTCGGAGTTTTGGATGAGATCACGGATATGACGAGGAACTCCGGAATGGTCCGGAAGTAAAGATTGATATGTGGATAGTAGTGTTTGATCTCCGGAAAGGTTCCAGAATCCATCGGAAGGGGTTCCGGATGTTTCCCAAAATGTTTGGGCACGAGAACACTTTATCTGGGCCACAGGGGAAAGCCCATGAGGTGTTTGTAAAGCGCAAAAGGAAGTTTTGCGGAGTCCAGGGGCCAGACGCCAGGGTCCCTGGCGTCTGGTCCAGACGCCGGGAACCCTGGCGTCAGGCCCTGGAGTCCGAGAAGGACTCTTGCCTTTCGGGTGAAACCGACTTTGTGGAGGCTTTTACTCCAAGTTTCGACCCCAAGGCTCAACATATAAATAGAGGGGTAGGGCTATCACCCAAGACACATCAAGAAACACCAAGCCGTGTGCCGGCAACCCCGTCCCCTCTAGTTTATCCTCCGTCATAGTTTTCGTAGTGCTTAGGCGAAGCCCTGCGAAGATTGTTCTTCACCAACACCGTCACCACGCCGTCGTGCTGCCGGAACTCATCTATTACTTCGCCCCCTCTTGCTGGATCGAGAAGGCGAGGACGTCACCGAGCCGAACGTGTGCAGAACTCAGAGGTGCCATGCTTTCGGTACTTGGATCGGTCGGATCGTGAAGACGTTCGACTACATCAACCGCGTTGATATAATGCTTCCGCTTACGGTCTACGAGGGTACGTAGAAAACACTCTCCCCTCTCGTTGCTATGCATCACCATGATCTTGCGTGTGCATAGGAAATTTTGAAATTACTACGTTCCCCAACAGTGGCATCCGAGCCTGGTTTTAGGCGTTGATGTTATATGCACGAGTAGAACACAAGTGAGTTGTGGGCGATACAAGTCATACTGCTTACCAGCATGTCATACTTTGGTTCGGCGGTATTGTTGGATGAAGCGGCCCGGACCGACATTACGCGTACGCTTACGCGAGACTGGTTCTACCGACGTGCTTTGCACACAGGTGGCTGGCGGGTGTCGGTTTCTCCAACTTTAGTTGAACCGAGTGTGGCTTCGCCCGGTCCTTGAGAAGGTTAAAACGGCACTAACGTGATGAATTATCGTTGTGGTTTTGGTACGTAGGTAAGAACGGTTCTTGCTAAGCCTGTAGCAGCCACGTAAAACTTGCAACAACAAAGTAGAGGACGTCTAACTTGTTTTTGCAGGGCATATTGTGATGTGATATGGTCAAGGCATGATGCTATATTTTATTGTATGAGATGATCATGTTTTGTAACCAAGTTATCGGCAACTGGCAGGAGCCATATGGTTGTCGCTTTATTGTATGCAATGCAATCGCCCTGTAATTGCATTACTTTATCACTAAGCGGTAGCGATAGTCGTAGAAGCAATAGTTGGCGAGACGACATCAACGCTACGATGGAGATCAAGGTGTCGCGCTGGTGACGATGGTGATCATGACGGTGTTTCGGAGATGGAGATCACAAGCACAAGATGATGATGGCCATACATATCACTTATATTGATTTCATGCGATGTTTATATTTTATGCATCTTATCTTGCTTTGATTGACGGTAGCATTATAAGATGATCTCTCACTAAATTATCAAGGTATAAGTGTTCTCCCTGAGTATGCACCGTTGCGAAAGTTCTTCGTGCTGAGACACCACGTGATGATCGGGTGTGATAGGCTCTACGTTCAAATACAACGGGTGCAAAACAGTTGCACACGCGGAATACTCTGGTTAAACTTGACAAGCCTAGCATATGCAGATATGGCCTCGGAACACTGAGACCGAAAGGTCGAGCGTGAATCATATAGTAGATATGATCAACATAGTGATGTTCACCATTGAAACTACTCCATCTCACGTGATGATCAGACATGGTTTAGTTGATTTGGATCACGTGATCACTTAGAGGATTAGAGGGATGTCTATCTAAGTGGGAGTTCTTAAGTAATATGATTAATTGAACTTTAATTTATCATGAACTTAGTCCTGGTAGTATTAGCATATCTATGTTGTAGATCAATAGCTCACGTTTAGCTCCCCTGTTTTATTTTTGATATGTTCCTAGAAAAAACTAAGTTGAAAGATGTTAGTAGCAATGATGCGGATTGGATCCGTGATCTGAGGATTATCCTCATTGCTGCACGGAAGAATTATGTCCTTGATGCACCGCTAGGTGACAGACCTATTGCAGGAGCAGATGCAGACGTTATGAACGTTTGACAAAGCTCGGTATGATAACTACTTGATAGTTTAGTGCACCATGCTTTACGGCTTAGAACCGGGACTTCAAAAATGTTTTGAACACCACAGAGCATATAAGATGTTCGAAGAGTTGAAATTGGTATTTCATACTCATGCCCGTGTCGAGAGGTATGAGACCTCTGACATTACTTTGCCTACAAGATGGAGGAGAATAGCTCAACCAGTAAGCATGTGCTCAGATTGTCTGAGTACTACAATCACTTGAATCAAGTAGGAGTTAATCTTCAGATAAAATAGTGACTGACAGAGTTCTCTAGTCACTATCACCAAGTTGCTAGAACTTCGTGATGAACTATAATATGCAAGGGATAACGGAAACGATCCCCAAGCTCTTCGTGATGCTGAAATCGACGAAGGTAGAAATCAAGAAAAGCATCAAGTGTTGATGGTTAACAAGAACACTAGTTTCCAAAAAAGGGTAAAGGGAAGAAGGGGAACTTCAAGAAGAACGGCAAGCAAGTTGCTGCTCAAGTGAAGAAGCCCAAGTCTGGACCTAAGCCTGAGACTAAGTGTTTCTACTGCAAAGGGACTAGTCACTGGAAGCGGAACTGCCCCAAGTATTTGGCGGATAAGAAGGCTGGCAAAGTGAACAAAGGTATATTAGATATACATGTTATTGTTGTGTACTTTACTAGTGTTTATAGCAACCCCACGGTATTTGATACTAGTTCAGTTGCTAAGAGTAGTAACTCGAAACGGGAGTTGCAGAATGAACAGAAACTAGTTAAGGGTGAAGTGACGATATGTGTTGGAAGCAGTTCCAAGATTGATATGATCATCATCGCACACTCCCTATACTTTCGGGATTAGTGTTGAACCCAAATAAATGTTATTTGGTGTTTGCGTTGAGCATGAATATGATTTGATCATGTTTATTGCAATACAGTTATTCATTTAAATTAGAGAATAATTGTTGTTCTGTTTACATGAATAAAACCTTCTATGGTCATACACCCAATGAAAATGGTTTGTTGGATCTCGATTGTAGTGATACACATATTCATATTATTGAAGTCAAAAGACGCAAAGTTAATAATGATAGTGCAACTTATTTATGGCACTGCCGTATAGGTCATATTGGTGTAAAGCGCATGAAGAAACTCCATGCTAATGGGCTTTTGGAATCACTTTATTATGAATCACTTGATGCTTGCGAACCATGCCTCATGGGCAAGATGACTAAGACTCCGTTCTCTGGAACAACGAGCGAGCCACTGACTTGTTGGAAATAATACATACCGATGTAAGCGGTCCAATGAGTGTTGAGGCTCACGGCGGGTATCATTGTTTTCTGACCTTCACAGATGTTTTGAGCAGATATGGGTATATCTACTTGATGAAACATAAGTCTGAAACATTTGAAAAGTTCAAAGAATTTCAGAGTGAAGTAGAGAATCATCGTAACAAGAAAATAAAGTTTCTACAATCTGATCGTAGACACAAATATTTGAGTTACGAGTTTGGCCTTCAATTAAAACAATGTGGAATAGTTTCAAAAATTCATGCCACCTGGAACACCACAGCATAATGGTGTGTCCGAACGTCATACCCGTACTTTATTGGATATAGTGCAATCTATGATGTTTCTTACCAATTTACCACTATCGTTTTGGGGTTATGCATTAGAGACAGCTGCATTCACGTTAAAAAGGGCAACATCTAAATCTGTTGAGACGACACCATATGCACTGTGGTTTGGCAAGAAACCAAAGTTGTCGTTTCTTAAAATTTGGGGTTGCGATGCTTATGTGAAAAAGTTTCATCCTGATAAGCTCAACCCAAATCGGAGAAATGTGTCTTCATAGGATACCCAAAGGAGACAGTTGGGTACACCTTCTATCACAGATCCGAAGGCAAGACATTCGTTGCTAAGAATGGATCCTTTCTAGAGAAGGAGTTTCTCTCGAAAGAAGTGAGTGGGAGGAAAGTAGAACTTGATGAGGTAATTGTACCTGCTCCCTTATTGGAAAGTAGTTCATCACAGAAATCTGTTCTTGTGACTCCTACACCAATTAGTGAGGAAGCTAATGATGATGATCATGTAACTTCAGATCAAGTTACTACCGAACCTCGTAGGTCAACCAGAGTGAGATCCACACCAGAGTGGTACGGTAATCCTGTTCTGGAGGTCATGTTACTTGACCATGACGAACCTACGAACTATGAGGAAGCGATGATGAGCCCAGATTCCGCGAAATGGTTTGAGGCCATGAAATCTGAGATGGAATCCATGTATGAGAACAAAGTATGGACTTTGGTTGACTTGCCCGATGATCGGCAAGCCATGGAAAATAAATGGATGTTCAAGAGGAAGACAGGCGCTGATAGTGGTGTTACTATCTACAAAGCTAGAATTGTCGCAAAAGGTTTTCGACAAGTTCAAGGTGTTGACTACGATGAGAGTTTCTAACTCGTATCTATGCTTAAGTCTGTCCGAATCATGTTAGCAATTGCCGCATTTTATGAAATCTGGCAAATGGATAAACAAAACTGCATTCCTTAATGGATTTATTAAAGAAGAGTTGTATATGATTCAACCAGAAGGTTTTGTCAATCCTAAAGGTGCTAACAAAATATGCAAGCTCTAGCGATCCATCTATGGACTGGTGCAAGCATCTCGGAGTTGGAATATACGCTTTGATAAGTTGATCAAAGCATATAGTTTTATACAGACTTGCGATGAAGCCTGTATTTACAAGAAAGTGAGTGGGAGCACTATAGCATTTCTGATAAGTATATGTGAATGACATATTGTTGATCGGAAATAATGTAGAATTATTCTGCAAAGCATAAAGGAGTGTTTGAAAGGAGTTTTTCAAAGAAATACCTCGGTGAAGCTGCTTACATATTGAGCATCAAGATCTATAGAGATAGATCAAGACGCTTGATAAGTTTTTTCAATGAGTGCATACCTTGACAAGATTTTGAAGTAGTTCAAAATGGAACAGTAAAAGAAAGAGTTCTTGCCTATGTTACAAGGTGTGAAATTGAGTAATACTCAAAACCCGACCACGGCAGAAGATAGAAAGAGAATGAAAGTCATTCCCTATGACTCAGCCATAGGTTCTATAAAGTATGCCATGCTGTGTACCAGATCTATTATATACCCTACACTGATTTGGCAAGGGAGTACAATAGTGATCTAGGACTAGATCACCGGACAGCGGTCAAAATTATCCTTAGTGGAATAAGGATATGTTTCTCGATTATGGAGGTGACAAAAAGGTTCGTCGTAAAGGGTTACGTCGATGCAAGTTTTGACACTGATCCAGATGACTCTAAGTCTCAATCTGGATACATATTGAAAGTGGGAGCAATTAGCTAGAGTAGCTCCGTGCAGAGCACTGTTGACATAGAAATTTGCAAAATACATACGGATCTGAATGTGGCAGACCCGTTGACTAAACTTCTCTCACAAGCAAAACATGATCACACCTTTGTACTCTTTGGGTGTTAATCACATAGCGATGTGAACTAGATTATTGACTCTAGTAAACCCTTTGGGTGTTGGTCACATGACGATGTGAATTATGGGTGTTAATCACATGGTGATGTGAACTATTGGTGTTAAATCACATGGTGATGTGAACTAGATTATTGACTCTAGTGCAAGTGGGAGACTGAAGGAAATATGCCCTAGAGGAAATAATAAAGTTATTATTTATTTCCTTATATCATGATAAATGTTTATTATTCATGCTAGAATTGTATTAACCGGAAACTTAGTACATGTGTGAATACATAGAAAAATATAGTGTCACTAGTATGCCTCTACTTGACTAGCTCGTTAATCAAAGATGGTTGAGTTTCCTAGACATTGACATGAGTTGTCATTTGATTAACGGGATCACATCATTAGGAGAATGATGTGATTGACTTGACCCATTCCGTTAGCTTAGCACTCGATCGTTTAGTATTCTGCTATTGCTATCTTCATGACTTATACATGTTCCTATGACTATGAGATTATGCAACTCCCGTTTACCGGAGGAACACTTAGTGTGCTACCAAACGTCACAACGTAACTGGGTGATTATGAAGGTGCTCTACAGGTGTCTCCAAAGGTACTTGTTGGGTTGGCGTATTTCGAGATTAGGATTTGTCACTCCGATTGTTGGAGAGGTATCTCTGGGCCCACTCGGTAATGCACATCACTATAAGCCTTGCAAGCATTGCAACTAATGAGTAAGTTGCGGGCTGATGTATTACGGAACGAGTAAAGAGACTTGCCGGCAATGAGATTGAACTAGGTATTGAGATACCGACGATCGAATCTCGGGCAAGTAACATACCGATGACAAAGGGAACAACGTATGTTGTTATGCGGTCTGATCGATAAAGATCTTCGTAGAATATGTAGGAGCCAATATGGGCATCCAGGTCCCGCTATTGGTTATTGACCAGAGAGGTGTCTCGGTCATGTCTACATAGTTCTCGAATCCGTAGGGTCCGCACGCTTAACGTTCGTTGACGATATATTACTATGAGTTATGTATGTTGGTGACCGAATGTTGTTCGGAGTTTTGGATGAGATCACGGATATGACGAGGAACTCCGGAATGGTCCGGAAGTAAAGATTGATATGTGGATAGTAGTGTTTGATCTCCGGAAAGGTTCCGGCATCCATCGGAAGGGGTTCCGGATGTTTCCCGTAATGTTTGGGCACGAGAACACTTTATCTGGGCCAAAGAAGAAAGCCCACGAGGTTTTTGGAAAGTGCAAAGGGAAGTTTTGCGGAGTCCAGGGGCCAGACGCCAGGGTCCCTGGCGTCTGGGTCCAGACGCCGGGAACCCTGGCGTCTGGCCCTGGAGTCCGAGAAGGACTCTTGCCTTTCGGGTGAAATCGACTTTGTGGAGGCCTTTACTCCAAGTTTCGACCCCAAGGCTCAACATATAAATAGAGGGGTAGGGCTATCACCCAAGACACATCAAGAAACACCAAGCCGTGTGCCGGCAACCCCGTCCCCTCTAGTTTATCCTCCGTCATAGTTTTCGTAGTGCTTAGTCGAAGCCCTGCGGAGATTGTTCTTCACCAACACCGTCACCACGCCGTCGTGCTGCCGAAACTCATCTACTACTTCGCCCCTCTTGCTGGACCGAGAAGGCGAGGACGTCACCGAGCCGAACGTGTGCAGAACTCGGAGGTGCCGTGCTTTCGGTACTTGAATCGGTCGGATCGTGAAGACGTTCGACTACATCAACCGCGTTGATATAACGCTTCCGCTTACAGTCTACGAGGGTACGTAGACAACACTCTCCCCTCTCGTTGCTATGCATCACCATGATCTTGCGTGTGCGTAGGAATTTTTTTGAAATTACTACGTTCCCCAACACAATATTCAACTTTATGTTACAAAGTGTCAATGGCTCGGAAGACATCAGATTTGTCTTCTTGGCTTGGCCGCGTCACGGGCAACGCACGCCTCCTAGCCCTTGATGGCAGTGGCGGATCAGCATGGACAGGGGGGAGAGGAGGTGGTCAGGGAGGAGAGCAGAACGGTTGGCAGGGGACTCCTCCTTCGCGGCCCATGGGGAAGTACAATGTGAAGAACAGAGGACGTCATGGCGAAGGTGAGGCGGACGTCTTCCAGTTTTAAAGGAGAGGGCTCCAGCAAGACCCGCCACAGCGGAAACCGAGCGATGAGGGGAGGGTTCAACAAGAAAAGGGAAGGGTCTGTCATGGGGTGGGGTCTTTTCTGTTCGGAACGCATGTTAGAAATAAATTGGTGGATAATCCGGACAACCACATCCCCACCCCCCCCACACACACAATGGGATAGATTTGGGTGAACCTGGATCATCGAGACGGTCGGATATTGGGTAGCCCACTAGACACCCCTTTGATGTCCGAACACGCTCGGACACACGGGGAAGAAATGACCTTCGACCATAGAGACTAGCTTAATTATTTGTTTGATGCATTTATATGCATTGTAGCCTGTAGCAATGCACGGGCATTCTACTAGTAATGATAGGATCCAAGAGATATGATTTAGTCAATGGTACTGTGAGGACATGTTTAACCACATTTCACTCCCTTATATATGGTACCTACTGTGCCAACCTTGTATGGAGGTGCTTGACCATTGGTTTCATGAAATCAATGGCACTACCAAGCATATTTTGTTGTTGATTTTTTCGGTGTGTATTCGACTTCATCAGAAAGGAAATACCTTTCTTTTGTACTTCTTGATGCTAATCAATGAACTAACCTTTTGCACAGCTGATGACAATATATATTTTACTAGGTGCTAGATTATATTCTTCCATTTATCCTTTTGGTTTGTGATGTTTAGTGGCACTTAATAAGAATATGAACACAAATTGTTTAATCATTCAATTCAGCAGGGTTGATGAATATGATGGACTGTGGGACTGTCCCTAGACACAAGCTTTTGTGGGCTTTGCCATGTTTTCTCGCTCAGGCAGCCACAACTCTGTCCATAGACTCCCTCCCTCCCTCCTGACCCCCTCCCGCCGCCGCCCAGGGTAATGTGTCCATCGGAATTAACTGGAGGTGCTGACAAGGCAATTGCACTAGTATTGGAGTTGAGTCAAGGGAGCACTTTCACGTGGAGACCAACTGGTTCATTGATTGCTAGTAGTACGCGGAGGTTTCGTTCGTGTACTTGGGGATCACGGGAAGACTGCTCGGTTATTTTTCACAGGGTCAGCCATACAAAGAACCATGGCGCCATCGGGTATCAGGTTTGAGGTGGAGAAGTTCAACAGAACTAAAAACCTTGGGTTATGGCAGACAAGGGTGAAAGATTTGTTGGCATAACATGGATGCTTGAAGGCGTTACAGGAAGTCATGTCAGCTGAGACGGAATTATCATGTGATGGATGGAAATTCATGGATTGATTTGGGAGCCTGGGTCGGACTAGATAGTCTGACGGATCGACGCAAGTCGGTTGCTATAGAAGACGGTGGTGAGATCGGCGATGACGACATTGGAGCGTGACGCCGATGGTGACCGACTTTTGGGTGTGGAAACACATGGCACAGGCCCGAGGCTTGTGTGGCTTCAACAAGACTATGGCGCGGGGTCGATTCAAGACGGTGCACATGAGAGCTTGAAGTCGACGGGGCGCGGGGTGGACTGATCATCTACCATGGAGTCATGTTGAAGGTGGAGCTGGATTGAGGGGCTGCGATGTAAGGATCCAGGGAATCAAAGCTTATTCACCAATGGAGAAAAGCGAGTGACACGTAGTTTGGAATGGAGCCCAGTGGTCTGATGGAAGCGTGAAACTCGTCATCGGTCGGTGATGATCGGTGGTACTCTGCAGTGGGGGTTGAGTGATGTGGGTTCGCGACCCTTTAGATTCGACCGGGACAGCGGAGGCTCGACGCGGTAATAGCGGCGAGGCGTGCGGTATGCAGGGGACATGGAGACGGGCCAGGGCTCTGGTGGTCATACATGTGGTGAGACAACTGCGAATTTGACTCGGGATGACTACAAGCAATGGTGAAATTCCTTCAAGTTTTAGGCAGGCGGTCAAGAAAGGAGCGGTGATGTTGAGTTCAGGTAACTCTTATGTGTAACACCCAATATGTGAGTTGTTCACTTTCACGCAGGTCATTGATCAGTGTGTGATGGTGTTGGACTGATACTCTGGAAGTTGGGAGCACAAACTGGAGTAACAAGGAACTTAATTTTGCTCGAGTGTTGACTGTGGTCAAGAAAATAAGGGACTACAAGTTGCAGGTGGAGTCATATGGAGTCTTTGGAGTAGCAACGGTTCTCATGGGATAAGCTCAAGTCCAATGTACATGGAAGTTTGACGCATGGACAAATTCAAGGTGGTGGAGAATATTCGCCAAGGTGGAGTTTGTTAGAGTTGTGTCGAATATTGTGTACAAGTTAGGTTACAGTTGGACTCTGAGTTGTATTGTGTTAAGATAGGATATGGAGTCGTGTCCTAGTAGGACACTTGTATCCTAGGCCTCTCATATATAGCGGGGCTAGACACACGATGTTATCTATGCCAACATAATAGCACAGGCGCGCAAGGGGGAGCCGGCGGCGTGTGCCGGCGCCCGGGTGGCCGGTGTGCGGTATTGTGACGGTGTCACGGGGAGGAGCGCCCATAGTCAAGCCCCGGGGATGTAGCCATATCGGTGAATCTCGTTAACAAATGTCGGTGTCGTGCTCGTGTGATTGCTTGATCCTCGGATGATCGACGAAGTGCCTCGGATTTATTTTAACAGTGTTAAGTCCTCGTAGGACCAGCACACCAGAACAGTAACAACCACCGATGAAAAGATGCGTAGATCGGAAGGATCCAACATGAAGATAAAACGAACGAAGGCCGGACCCGAATAGATCCATCAAAGACAATCATCAGACGAATCCTGTGAGATACGCCGGAGACCTCCACACACATTCCGACAATCGAAAGGGGCCAGGCAGGGAGAAAATTATTGCATGTTCAAGAAGCCCCCACCGTCTAGCCTTCCTTAACAGGACAGAAACCCGAACAAAACGGAAAAAACCATCTAAAAATGGAGCCATCCTATGGACAAGGGCCGAGATCCACCGCGCCCCATGGTTCTAAGGCCAACGGAGACTAGACGGACGGACGAGAGCATCAATTGGTGAACCTGCTTCATTTAGTACAGAACAGAACTTGTTTTTCTTTTTTGAGGGGAAATCAACTTGGTTACTATGTACGTGTCATAATTATGCTACGTCATCAAATGATCAAAGTACATTAGCGATAGCTGGCTCAACTGGTTCATTCTATTTGAGTCGACGAAAATCTTTTCTCTCTTACTTATATAGTATTCGTGTGAGCTGCAAATTTCCCCTTTCACACGGACTAGTGTAAATAAAGATTTTTATTTTTCCTCTTCGTTCCACTCCGACCGGCACCAAACCATTTATTTCCTTCCGCTTGTTCTAACTCCGATTCATTATTTATTTGCTCAAAAGATTGTGTGTGTTAGGCGCCAAAAGTATATGGTGACGTCGTCTTTTCTTTAGCATGTAAGAAACAAATCTGCCCGGAGTACTTCTCTCCACTCCTTCCCTCCCTCCATAGGGCCAAGTTGGTCCTAAACCGCAGAGTCATTTTTCTGTTACACGAAAAGCTGCAATATGACGTTCTATCTCATACCCTCTTGGACGGGACATCTATGTTGGTGTAATGCCACACACTTCAATGGACAAATGTATGGAATGTCATGCCCCTTATTCCCGCTTCGCTATAGTGGTCAGGCAGTGCGATGCCAGGACTTTTTTAAAATTGTTTTTGCATCGTCATGCTGTTTTTAGTGATTCTATTTGGATCAATGCACATCTTTTCTCCTCTTACTTATAAACTCGTCGTGTGAGTTAGGATCCATTCGGGCGGATGCAAACTTTTCCCTTTCACATAGACTAATGTAAAAAAAAAATTCCTCTTCATTCCACTCGGACAGAAATGGAACCATTTATTCCTATCCCCCGTACTAACTCCGACTCATTTTTTCTTTGCTCACAAGGTCGTGTGTGTTGGGCGCCAAACATATGGGGTGACGTCTTCTTTTCTCTAGCCTGAAAGAAACGAACCTGCCCGGAGTACTTCTCAACATCCCTTCCCCCCTCTAGAGGGCCAAGTTGCTCCAGCACCGCCGGGTCATTTTTCTATGACATGAAAAAGCTGCAATATGTCGTTCTCACTCGCACTCTCTTCAACTGGACATTTATGTTGGAGTAATGACGCATACTTTAATAGATAAATGCATGGAGTGTCATGTCCCTTTTTTTCGCTTCATCATAGTGGTCAGGCTGTGCGACGCTGGGACTATAGAGTAATGTAACTCTGTTTTTTCGCACCGTCTCTCCATCATGCTGCTTCGGCGCTGTGACACCTGATGTATGGAGTGTTAAGTATTTATTTCATTCTGTGCCGGAGGGTTGGTTTCCTTGCTCAACTTTATGTGCTTGGGGGCTAAAGTTTTGTAGCAACATAAGTGTTTTCCCTCCGCTAAGACTAATGGATCGTTTATTTTCCATCCTTCGAATGCGACGGATGCAATTTTTCTCTTCTGCATGGACTAGCGTCAAATTTATATTTTTTATTTTTTGTCTTCATTCCAATCAAACAGACACCAAATCATTCATTTCCTTCCACTCGAACTAACTCTGAATCAAATATGGCTTGCTCACAAGCTCGTTTGTATTGGGAACCAAAAGTACGGAGTAAGGGCCTGTTCGGTACTCCTCCAGCTTCCAGATCCGCCTAAATCTGCGGTGGAGCTGAGCCGAACGGTTCCGCTCAGGAAAGCTAGCTTCCTGGATCGAAGGACAGTCCACGTACAAAAAACTGGAGCGGCGTTTCTGGCGATTCAGGAAAAAGGAAACCGAGAGTTGGCGTAAATTACGAGTAGTGCCACCGCCAAGCAAGGTTGGAAAACGCGATAGGCGTAAGCGAGGCGGTTGGCCTTCGCCTAGTGCCTAGGCGGTGCTTAAGCGCCCTAAGCGCAGCCTAGACGGTTATATAATTTTTACTATCAGGGTGTATATGTGGTTATTATATGTATTTTATTAATTTAGGGCATATAAGTATGTTAACTACCAGCTACTATGATTGGAATATGGCCCTTTTGGCATATCAGTGCAATATGGCATGCCTTCTCGTTTGGGTAGACAATTTCTTACTTGCTCTGCCTAGACTTCTGCTTATGACCTAGGCGAGGCGTTTTGCTATTGCCTAGCGCCTAGGCATGTCTAAGCGCCTCCTAGGCACTGCCTTTTCCAACAGAGCCGCCAAGTGACTCGATGGCTGCGTACCAGTTCGCTACCTTCGTTATATTCTCCTGATGACGTGGAGGCATCAGTATCTTTCACTCTGAACTGGGCCAAGCCCAGCTACTCTCCTCCTGTGTCCGGCTGGGCCTAAGGCCACCTTAACTGTTGAGCTAGCTGGGGGAAGATCCTAATGGACGCTCGTTGCATCAAGTTGCCGCTGCTTCGCACAAAGGCGAGTGAGCTAGCGATTAAGATGGGCCGGCCCAATTACGAGATTTCGCACGTGCTACAGTGTACGTTTTTGGAACATTCTGGAAGGTTCCTAACCGGTTTTGGGAACCTTCTAGAAGCTTCTTGACCCAGTTTTTTCACTAGTTTTCTGTTTCCTTTTCTTTTTTTGTTTCTTTCTTCGTTTTTCTGTTTGTTTATTCCATTTTAGTTCCTTTTTCTTCTTTTTTTTATTTTCTTTTTGTTCTCCTGAATTTCAAATTCTTTTCGAAAATTCTAAAAATGTTTAGAAGTTCAAAAAATGTTCTTGTTATTAATATTTGTTCACAAATACAAAAAAATGTTCTTCATTTTCTAAAAAATGTTCTTCATTTTTGAAAAAAAATGTTCGCTTTTAGAAACAAATCCATAGGTTCAAAAAGTTGAACTTTTCAAATTGTGTTTAGGAGTTTAAAAAAATTTCCCATTTTCAAAATTTGTTCGCCAATTTCCAAAAAATGTTCATGTTTTCAAATTTTTTGGGAGATTCAAAAAATGTTTCCATTTAAATAATTGTTCGCAAATTCCAAACATATGTTTGTGTTTCAATTTTTGTTCGGGAGTTTCAAAAGAAGTTCGCTTTTTAATAAAAGTTTGGATTTAAAAAAACAGTTTATAGGTCTCAAAAAATGTTCCCAATTTGAAAAAATGTATGGAATTTCAAAAATGTTCAGAAATTTTGAAAATTGTTTGCGTTCTAAAAAAATATTCGTTTTATAAAAAAGCTTGAAATTTTTGAACCACTAAAACTCGGTTGCTACAGGAAACACAAAGCTCGTCTGCTACAGGACATACAAAGCCCGTCTGCTACATTAGCCTACTCTCTGCAGTGACCCAGCTCGCTACAGTGCATTGGTTGCTATATGGGCCGGCCCAATAGGGGAGCGCTCTGTTTGACGCAGCGAGCGTCGAACAGGAGCTCCCCTAGCTGGGCTCCAGTCCGTCTGAGCAGGTTGGCCTGCTGGCACGTACGAGAAGCTGGAGCGAGCGTGCCGAACGGTTTTTCATCAATCGCAATCCATGGAAGAAGCCATCATCGGGAAATAGAAGCCAGATTTGTGGATTTGGTGAAGCTGGAGGAGTACCGAACATGCCCTAAGGCTAGCCTTTTTTTGCCTCTCGTGTTTTTTCTCTACTATTTGGACCTGGAAGTAACGCATCCGTCCGGACTACTTCTGTCCACCGCTCCTCCACCGTCGTGTCATTTTTCTATGTCAAGGAAAGGCTGCAACATGTCCTTGGCTCTCGCAATTTATTTGATGGAACATCAGTGTTCGAGTAATGCTGCCAACTTCAATGGACAGATTTTATGGAGCGTCTTGTCCTTTTTTCGGCTTCTCCTCCAAAGTGGTCAGTCGGCTGTGCGGCACTCCAAGGACATCAAACACCCATGGGGCAAGCAGCAAGAGCCATGCTGTGAGTGGAGCTAGAACTTCGTGTGAGCCCATCGACCGTGGTTAGGTAAGCTCATGACACCAATGATTGCAAAGTATGCGACTAAAGGGGTTTGGTGCTCATGACAGCAATGATTGCAAAGTGTGTGACCAAATGCGTTTGGTGAGATGCCCAGCACGACGGGGATCTAGAATCGGAGGGGCTCAGTGCTATAGCCGACACAACATAAGTTGGGACCAGAGGCGCGTAGTGTTGCAATCGGACATGGCGGCGAGCCATAACAACTACAACTAGAGGTGCCCAGTGCTGCAACCGGCATGACGACGAGTTGGAACCTACAATGAAGCATTTTGATTGGAAAGTTAGATACTTGTATTGTTCAATTTTAAAATAATTATATTATTCTAGCATTGAGATGGGTGGGTGTGGCAACATCTTTATGTTCTAGTAGGAATGTTAGAATGGATTGTCGCCTAGACCAAGTCATAGGCAATTCCTTTGGAAGCATGCCAAGGAGATGCCCAATATGTAAAGGGAACTGTGAACCAAATATTTGTCCTGATTATTGGGGGAATTGGTATACAATTGGAAAGTTTATGCACACTCGGTATGAGTGTCCAAATAAAGAGTGAAATGCGCCGCCGGTCCATAAACTCGAACCCATTGCACATTTTAGGACAATAACTCATGACATTATCAGATTTAGTCCACAAACTCGTTAAGTTGATCAAATCGGCCCGAGAGGGAAAAAAAACCAGCCACGTGGATGCCATGTCATCGTTCCTTGACCGCTCATGAATTAGCTATTTTTAGAAGGGTCTATTTGTAAAGTGGCTGGGTTCTTCATCACAAACCATGCGAAGGGCGTTGGACAAAAAATTAATATGCGGCTCAAATTGTATGTATTCACGTAGAATCATGAGAAAAAAACCCGAAGATCACACTTCATTGTTTTCCAATCACGCGATTTGTTTCCTTCTATTGCGCTGACTGTTGTTTGTTGCTAGATCATCGCGTTCCCTTCCCTCCTCATTTGTCTTCTGTGACTTGCCGATCATGGCAACATTGCTTGGCAATGGACCACTTTAATTGTTGGGGAACGTAGTAATTTCAACAGTTTTCCTACGCACACGCAAGATCATGGTGATGCATAGCAACGAGAGGGGAGAGTGTTGTCTACGTACCCTCGTAGACCGTAAGCGGAAGCGTTATGACAACGCGGTTGATGTAGTCGTACGTCTTCACGATCGACCGATCCTAGCACCGATGGTACGGCACTGTAACGCCCCGGATCCGATGCGCCAGGTGTTCTCCAGTTATTCGCCGTCGTTGCCATGTCATTTGCTTGCGTGTTGCATTTTGCCATGTCATCATCTGCATTTCATCTGCATGTTTTTCAAAACTTGCATCCGGTCCTTTTCCCCGTTGTCCGTTTCGCGATCCGACACTCCCACACGCGCCCGTCGGCCCCCTCGGACCTTGTTTCGTGAGCGGGAGAAAAACGTTCTCGGAATGGGCCGAGATTTGCCAAGTGGCCTTGGTATACCACCAGTAGACCACCTGTCAAGTTTCGTTCCATTTGGAGGTCGTTTGATGCTCCAACGGTTAACCGGGTAACCGCAAAGTCCTTTTGTGTGTTGCAGCAAAACCCCCCTCCAAACAGCCCACAACCCACCTAAGTCACTTCCATGCTCTAGGTCGTTCGATCACGATTGTGTGGGCGAAAACCGCACTCCATTTGGAGTCTCCTAGCTCCCTATGCCTATATAAACACCCCCTCCGAAATTGCGGGCAAAACCACTCCTAACCCTAGATCAAATCGCCCCCGCCGCCACCGGACAAGTCCACCGCCGCCGGACGAAAGCCGCCGCCGCCCCGGGCCTATTGGGAGCCGCCACGTGGCAGCCGGCGCCGCCGCCACCCGCAGCCCGCCCGGGCCCGTGGCCGGCCCTCGCGGCCCGCGTCGCCTCCTCCCGCCGCCCGTCGCCCACTCCCGCGGCGCCCGCCGCCGCCTCAAGCGCCGCCACCTCGACCTCCTCTGGCCCGCGCCGCCGCCGGCGAGCTCGCCGCCCGCGTCCCCGCGGCGCCCCGCCGCCTCGCCGCCCATCTCCGCCGACCCGCGCCACGGCGAGCTCCGCCGCCGTGCCCCGACGCGCCTCCTCTCCGGCCGCGTCTCCCTCTTCTCCTGGTATGCTTGTTTTTTCATGCATTGCTTTGTGGTGAGTGAATCAAGCTCACAAAGATGCCTTCATATTACTGTTACTGCCATGCTCTGTTTACATGGTTGCCATCATATCTTCTGATCCTTTTTGGCTTATGGTCATTAAGGGACTTTTGTTCTATGCATTTAGTAGATTAATTCCATGCCTTGTTTTGCTATGTTAAGTTCCTGTATCATGTGTTTTTCTTGCTCTGAACATTGCTACCTGATGCTGTTTATGCCATGTCCAGTAATTTCACCAAGTCTGTGAACCTGTTATCTTTTGCACTTTTTCCATCCTTGTTTGAACCTGTTATGGTGTGATCTAGCCGTAGCTCAGTGTTCATCTTTTGTCAAGCATCTCCTGTAGATTACTTCCATATGCTTTGTTGCTATGTTGGAGTGCTGTAGCATAGTTTCTTGATGTATTCTAAGTGCTATCATGCTGTTAATCGCAGAATCGTGTCATTCTTATTTTGCTTGCCATTTGCAAACCGTGCATCCGTTTCCGGTGATCTTTATATCGATTTTGACCGAAATCATCTCATCTTTCCAGTGGCATGCTTGGTTTGCCAAGTTACTGCCTTGTTCATTCGTTTTTTCGGAGCACGCATATGCATCGCATATCATATCTCGCATATCATTCATGTTTTGCATCATGTTGCTTGTGCATTTCCCGTGATTGATTGTGGTTCCGTTGCTTGTGTTCTAGTTTTGGGTAGAGCCGGGAGACGAGTTCGTGAACAAGGAACCTGTTGAGTACGCTTACGAGGATCAAGCTTAGTCACATTGCTTGTTACCAGCAAGTCTCTTTACTCGTTCCGTATTGCATCATCCCGCAACTAACTCATTAGTCACATTGCTTGCAAGGCTTATAGTGATGTGCATTACCGAGAGGGCCCAAAGATACCTCTCCGACAATCGGAGTGACAAATCCTAATCTTGATCTATGCCAAATCAACAAGTACCATCGGAGACACCTGTAGAGCACCTTTATAATCACCCAGTTATGTTGTGACATTTGGTAGCATACAAAGTGTTCCTCCGGTATTCGGGAGTTGCATAATCTCATAGTCATAGGAACATGTATAAGTCATGAAGAAAGCAATAGCAACATACTAAACAATCAAATTCTAAGCTAACGGAATGGTTCAAGTCAATCACACCATTCTCCAATGATGTGATCCCGTTAATCAAATGACAACTCATGTCTATGGCTAGGAAACATAACCATCTTTGATTCAACGAACTAGTCAAGTAGAGGCATACTAGTGACACTCTGTTTGTCTATGTATTCACACATGTACTAAGTTTCCGGTTAATACAATTCTAGCATGAATAATAAACATTTATCATGATATAAGGAAATATAAATAACATCTTTATTATTGCCTCTAGGCATATTTCCTTCATTAATATTATCTGAAATCCACTACACACACACATAATCACTATTCTAATCAGAGGGTCAGGATAATATTCTAATAATTAACTGACCCACCGTAGTAGTAGTTGAACTGCACCCAGTGACAACCTATGTTAAAGTTTTGACAAAATCTACATAGTTTAAGAGCAGTTTTGCAAACCGTTTTTTCCATATAGAAAGTTGGAAAGCTTTTGCCAATCCGCTCATTTCTAAACCGTTTATCCGAATGAGGCAAATAATACTGCGTTGGAAAGCTTCTTCCAATCCGCTCATTCTACATATAGAAAGTTTTCCAAATTCCTTACGGTTCAAGAGTGATTTGAAAAAAGGAAAAACATTTCAAACAGAACAGCCGAGCTTGTATTTTCGGATTTTTCCCAAAATGGTTAATCTGATTGGTGCAAATGATATGGTGTTGGAAAGCTTATGAAAATGCGCTTCTTTTTCATATAGAGTTCGTTCCAATTTTGAACGGTTTAAAAGTAATTTAGAAAACGGTTGAAGTTCCTCCGAGTTTGTATTTTCGGTTTATTTTCTAAATGCTTTATCGGAATGTAGCAAATAATATGGCATTGGAAAGCTTGATATAGAATGTTTCTACCAATTCTTTATGGTTTTATGGTAATATCTAAAATGAATAAAAACGTTTTTTGGCCGTATTTTTCGCGAACTTTGTCGGAATGACAAATAATGTACGCTCGAAAGCTATGAAAAATGTGAAAAAAATTATATAGAAAGGTTTCTTTCATTTCTAGCAGTTTTTGAGTAATTTATAAAACGGGAGATCATGTGTTCTGCCTTACTTGCGAAAACAGAGTCTCTGGAAATGCACTGCGTGAAGAGGTTGAACTTCTGGGGCAGTTCTGTTGGAACTTCACTCCATTTTTTGCGTGCTGTCTTTTGCCCGTAACTCCCAACCACTTACCGGAATTGAGAAAATTATATACCGATGGAAAGCTATTGAAAACACAAAAATTTCATGTGTTGATTATTTTTTCATACTCGCGAAGATTTAAAAGATTTTTTTCTGAATACATAAAAATGTGCTTTAGACGGTATACATGAAACTTTTTTTTCGTAATGTAGCATATAATATAAAGTTGGAAAGCTTATGAATAGGAGCAAATTTTTCATGACAAATTCGTTTCCATTTAAGAGTAGTTTTAAAAATGGAAAAACAACATTGTTTTGTCTCTTTTTTTATCACGTAATTAAAGCTCGGATGCATCACAATATAAATTTTTGAATCGTGTAGGTAGGAACACGTGAACTACTTGCAACAAACCTTTTAGGTCTATTACTTTTGTATTCTTTTATTTTCATATGAAACGCATACCGTGTAGTAGTTGAACTCCTTGTTATTTTCACATTGAACTTCTGTCACGTATTTTCATTCACAATTCCTCACCCATTCATCGGAGTTGCACAAATGATACACCTTTCTGAAACCTTCTAAAAAGACACAACTTTGCCTTATATGATTAAAATTTTGTTTCAAACAACATACACCAATTTGTTTTAACCGTTTATATTGGAGTAGATCATACGATATACGCTTTTAGAAAGTTGTTGAATAAAGAGAATTTTTTTTATGGTAGAGCATTTTTGTTTCAAATTTTTAATAGAATAATAGAATTATTTTAAAACACCAAAACAACATATTTTTGTGTGTGTTTTTGAACATGTAAATACATGGTGAACCTCTCTCATATTATTTGTTTAACTTTCCCAGGCCAAGCACTTGAATTTCTTGCAACAAAACTTTTAGCCTTTGCCTTTTTATTCTTTTATTCATACAAAATGCACACCGTGTAGTACGTGAACTTCTAGCAGTTATCAATTTGAATTTCTCTCTGTGACGTGAAAATATCTGAGTTTTATAGGCATTGAACCGCTCTACCTTTTTAATTCAAACTTCATTATTGTCTATGTTTAGAAATGTCAAAGTTGGAGTTTTTCTAGAACATCGAACTTCTTTGTTATTTTGAATTGAACTTATCAGTTTTATTCTTTAGTAACTGGAAGAATCTGATTTTTTCAAATAAATATCAAACTGCTCCACTTTTTCCAATTGAACTTCTTGGTTTTATTCATTAGTAGCGAGAAAACCCAGGTTTTTTTATATACATTGAACTGCTCCGTCTTTTAAAATCATTTTTATTGGTATTTTCGTGTTTTTATGTTTTGTTCAGGTTACCATTCTCTCAGTTCAAAAACTATATGATTTGCCTCGATAACAGTAAGTGAACTTCGTGGACATTATTTATAAAACACACTCTTTTTCTAGTATGTGAATTTTCCTATAGATGTACAAGAACCTTTTGTTTGTTTGCACCTCAACAACCAACATGGAACAGTACGATTGGAAAATCATAGAAAGCTATACCAGATGAATCATTGGAAATATTGACCAAATCACACAACAGAATGGCCAGGTCGAGGGCAGTTCTTTCACACGCATTTGAAGGAAACAAGTAGGGTATGGAAGAAACAAAATCTGAAGCGAGGTTGAGATCCCTCCTCGATCCACAATGCACAACTCCTGTGCAGGGGATCCATTTTTGCCAGCGACTTGAGCAAATCATTGTATCTTAATTCTACAGTCGAAGAGCCAGACTCAGCATGCCTTCTTCTACAAAACGAAAATCTGAGCACATATATAAGAAGAAAATAGTTATATGAACTAGCACGAACAAAAAGTGTGTCAAGGCATATTTTTTCTGAACTTCATAGGAAAAAACTCTCTGTATTTTTTCAACCCTTGCTCTATGTGAACTTCAATTCCCAGACAAGCAGAACTTGATCGATCGAACCAATGGATCGACAGGACAAGGAGGACCTTGCGGACGGCAACTGCACCGTCAGGCATCGGAAACATCCTGCATTCGCACTGCACAGGGGGTTGGCGACGACGACATCGACGGGATCCAGGAGCTTGAAGAACAAGACCGGCGATCGAAGGGGTGGGTCGCGATGGTGGTCAGAGGGTCATGCAAGGAGGTGCTCGTTCCAGCCACGCACAAAGAGGAACCAGGCAGCGACTAGTGGGAGGATCCTGGGAGTTCCCCGGAGGCAGAGAAGGAGAAGATTAAGGCAGAGGGCGGGAGAAGGCTGACCAGAGGGTAGAAGTGCGGGGTTGACCGGAGGTGAGGGACGCGGTGAGCACCGGCGACCGGTGGTGGAGGCGTGAGGCGGCGGCAGGATGCGGCGGAGCGCATGGGGTTTCCGAGGAGTGCGCGTGGCGGCGGGGGTCTCCGTGGAGGGGGCATGGCGCCGTGGGTCTCTGGGGAGTGAGCGTGGCGGCGTCGGTGTCCGGGGAGGGCGCGGATGAGGCATGGGGGTCGGGGGAGGGGGCCAGCGGCGGGGGATCTGGGGGTGTGGGCAGTTTTTTTAACACAGTACAGACGCAAGCGCTCATATACACGCGCATACACTCACCCCTATGAACGCACACACGCACACCCTACCCCTATGAGCACCTTTTGAAAGACTGAGCCGGCATATCATCTTGAAATTTACGAAGTCACCGTAGCCACTTCGTTGTCAACGGGAACATGTCCTCCCACCGAATGCACATCACCGAAAATCCTAAAATAAATCCAGGAATAAATGCGAGTACCAGGACTTGAACCCTGGTGGGCTTGGGATACCACAGTCCCTCTAACCATCCAACCACAGGTTGGTTCGCAGGGGTGTGGGCGGTTGCGGGGTGGAGTGTGGGAGACGTGGGGAGAAGATGCGTTTTTTTCTGTTTTATTATTGTCTGGCGCCAGACACACCGTTCGGGAGGATCTCCTCGCACTCTATATAGGGCGCGTTGTGATCTAAACTAGCAGTTGGGGCACGGTGCTGCCGTGCCTCCTGAGTGGAACCTGTGCGGTGCCTGTTAGGTTGGCAACCTTTTCAGTACCTTTTTTAATCTGGTTAACACATGTCAATGGATAACTATGTAATACTATTGAAAGTAGTATGTTGCTGGAGCAAAGACAGGAGCATAATTGTAGAGACATACACCTAGAAAGAAAAAAAACCACTCAACAATGTAATCTGAAAAAAACAGTACAAACTCCTAGGAATCTCTAACTGGGTAATATGGTTTTACACGTTTGAGATCCCCTTTCTCTCTTGTCCTTTTGATGTTAGTAACTTCCTGGTTCTTCTAGCACTTCAGCCACTGAAATATCATTCTGCATCTTTTCGCCATTTTGTAACCTCATCAATGGTAGCTACCACATGACATAGAGATGAGATGTTAAAAGAAAACCATCTATATGTCAAGGAAGGAAGGGAACAACATTCAGTATAATCAGGCACAAAGATAGTTAGATATATCGACTCTTTATCAAGAATGCCTGACAAGCTTTGTGCTTCATTGTAAAGATCATGCCGCTGCTCATCCAGATGGCCGTCGTCACCAGCCTGATCTGCCAGATAAGAATGCTTGATATCATTAAACAAAATATTAATTTGTGGGAAAGAAAGAATATAACAGCTATGAGAAAAAATCTCTAGAAATAATTAATTAATGCAATGAATAGGGATATTAATAATCGAGTTTACCGCGAATTGTCTGTCAGAGTAGGTATTTGAAGCTAATCGGGTTGTAGGAATACACAAACAATAGAGAGATAGTGGCAAAGGTACTGATAAGGTTATCAATGTTTACATATATCAAATCTATCAATCTGACTGGGTGTTCCAGAATGAGGAGTAACCCTCCCAACTATAATAACAGAAATTTAAATGACACTTTGCATGTCTACGCAATCCCAGATGCAAGCATACAAGAACTAACGGTACTCTGAATGAAACATATGTAGGTAGAACAACACATCATATAAGATAAAAATAAGTAGAGAAATATCTATCACATATAGTAATTAAATGGTGATAAATTACATGAAAGCTAGCAATTACAGATATAATAATAGCTACAGAACCTGGTATAACCTACAAGATCTGGTTGCATTTCTTCGTTTTTGAGATTACACATAAATGATAATGGTGAACATACCAGCGGATGCGATGGTCGCTGTCCCCTGCCGAGACATCCTCGCCTAACCACTCCACTGCGACCCAGTGCCATCTATCCCGCCTCACCCACCGTTGTCCTTGTCTACAACATTATCATAATTAAGTAACTTAGTTATGCTCATATACCAAAAATTGTACCCTCCCGAGTTCCATGAACCAGACCCATTCTATATGCTACAGTCATGTCATCATCATAGATTACAAGAAAGTACACTAGTTAATTCCTACAACGACCTAAATAGAACCAAATCGGGCAGCGCCGACTAAAGGCAAGCAACAACGTTCCACCCACTGTGACGTTCATAGAAATATATGTGCAGAGCACAAATCAGGCTAAACCAAACAAGGATAAAAAGTTTGCACTCTCATGTGTGAACCGAGCCAAATCACAAGTCATTCAGTCATGTGTATGCTTTTGTACAAGAGCAAAAGCATGCACCAACCTTTCATAATAGATCCGCAAACTGGCTGGTACAAGTAAGTTTGAACCAGATCACAAGGTAATAAAAAGATAGGATAGCTACCCCGAAAACATGGTTGATTTGAAACTGAAGAAAATTTCCCTTCATTTCCTTAAGTTTCTTGCACAAGTCAACCATGTTATCATTCCTAGCACACCAGAGATCTTGGACCGGCTCCAGAAATTTAAGTGTGTTACTTATGCTAAGATAAGAAAACTGAGCGCTAATAAAGCCTCCAGCAACCGGAGAAACTCTTCAAAGAGCTCTGATTAGTTTCACCAGATTTTCTATGCCCTAACAATTAAGACCTTTATCCAATTATTCCTTGCCCAAATAAAATGATAGGATGTGGGCTACCTTAACCTATATATAAATGTGTTAACAGATGCAGCATAGAACTTTCCCTTGGCGAGGATAAACTGAGGACCATGATGATAAAATAATACAAGATGAAAGCAGATGCCATTCGACCTCTTTTGATTTGACCACAAACATATTCGAATCCCTTCTTAGCAATGCATGATATTCAGCACCATTATTCGTTGCAATACCCAAACACTCTCGTAGTTGAGCAATCTTCAGTTAAAGTAACTAAACACTAACAAAACAAACCAGCATAGTAACTGTTGGCGTACATATATACCATAGATCCATCCGACCGCCTTATTATTACACCAGCGCCTGGTTTCCCAGGATTTCCATTGCAAGCACCATCAAATTCAAGAATTCAGGATAGTTATAAAGACAAGGTCCAGTGATGAGAACAAGCCAACATTTCCTCAGTGAAGATAAGTTGCAAATATGCTTATCTCTACTACCTAAAAAAAGAGTTAGGTTCCAAGCAAGCAATCAAACCTCTCACTCCGAACAAATTTTTTATTTTCTTTTATCTTTAGCAGGCTAATCAAGCATAAAATTTTTCTCATTAAAATGTTTGTGCTGATGATTCTATTGATTATTGACTCACTTTCAAACCATTATTTGTTAGATCAATAGGCATTTAATTGACAATAATGCAAATTAGAAATTAATTGAGAAAAGGATTAAGAGGGAGAAGGGGACATCTTACCAGTTGAAAGAAACGCAAGAGTGAGGGACGGCGGAGACGGGCAAACAGCACCACATTTTTTATTATTTAGTACTGCTGCCATAAGGTCATTCTATAACAAAGAACTCATTGGGAAGCAGCAGTTTCACTGGGTTACCTGGTATAAGACCAACACATTATTCCCAAAAAGAAACATAAGTTGCAATTTTGTAGGACGGAAAAGCATACAAAATAATAGAGAGAATTGGGATATACATCCACATGGGTTGCTAAATAAAGTGTATGCACAATTAGTCAAATTCATCTAAAAACTAAAGTATGCAGAGAGCAAGACAACATGTGACATCATTAACCAAACCTACGGTCTGCTTGTGATGTATTTAGGGCTGTGCAAGAGATTTCTTTTCTTTGCAATGAACAAGGCCCAACTTTGAAAGCAGGGATGCAAAATTTAATGTAATGATCAAAAAGCACAATTTGGAGAACAGTTAGATTCCAAAAGTCCAGCTAGATCAAAGCAACAGAAATAAAACATGGTCTGAAATTAAAAAAGTCCCGTTCGGTGACCACTAGCCCCGGCCTCCCCAGCCTCCGCTCCGGCTTCTTGGCAACACCGCTCTAGGACCTTGTTCGGCTATATGTTTCTACTTGGCAAAATATTTGCTTCTTCAACAATAAAATTTCATTTACCTAGTAAGAGAGATGCATACGAGTTGCAAGTAGCAACTGCAAGTAATTGCAGGATGTAGTACAGGTTAGGTAGATGAAGTATAGCACTGACCCAATTGGATGCCCTGGCCTTGTGCTTCTTGGACACGACCCGATGCACCTGCCCTTGGCGTCGACCATGGGCAGGCCAGACTGGGCGGAAAAGAGTGTGTCGATCCCTGCCAGACACCACATCCTCGAGCGTCACCATGTGACTCATCTGCAGTAGACCAAACCCAATCCCGATTCAATCCCCACAAACCGTCAGATAAAGTATCCACTTTCTTTAACAGAGATCTCTGAAACTTGTGAGATGTACTCAGCCAGATCTGTTACTATCTGATCTGAACTCTCAAAAATCCTTATTTCAGTATTCAGTTTTGGTTCATAAGGCAGCTATTTCCATGTCCATTGTTTTCTCCGGCATAGAACTCTATCATTCTTGCTACACCAAATAATCCAGCACAAAAAGCACCAGTATATTACCAACAAGAAGGCCCGGCAGAAGTGACCCAACTCGTGGTTAGAACATTACAATTTAAGAAAACTTCAACATAGTGATAGCATCTAGTAATACATCTCTAGTAGCTAGTTACAGATTTCACACATCAAAAGGGAGGGATTTGATGAGAGAATCGGGATGCCTAGGTGAGAACCAGGAATTCAATTAAGTTATGAGACAGATAATATAAACAATCAGGGCAAGCCAAAAATTGGAGCATAGCTAAAGCAGGCAGCTATGCATATATTTAACTATTGGTAAGCCTAACATTAGGTCCATCATTGCATTGATATAATCCCACTTCCTATCCATCCACCAGCCCAAGAAATAAATGCAACAGGCCAACCGCAATACTAGTTTCTTGGCCTAAACTTGCTGCATGCTGTAATGCATTCCCTTAAAAATAGTTTAAAGCAGATTACATCCAAGCTTCATGTACATGTGCCCCGCTCCTTCCACTGGCTATCGATACAGCTTTGCTTTCATACAGACACAAGAAGCCTCGATCCTATAAATTAAACATCGGGTCTTAATGCATTTGCTTTGTGGATTTCCATTCACAGTCATGATGTAAGTGTGCAACGTGCACACACAATCAGAAACATTTATCTAAAGAACGAAATAGACCTATTTTGTTTTTCTATTAGAAGCTAAAACACATGTCACACGCCTCTTACTCCCAAGGCGGAGGTGTGCGCTCTGGTATGCACTTAGCCTGATTGCCATGAAAGAATTAAAGATAGCGATCCCATTACTTATCATGTAATATTTGCAAAGAGGAAGATGAACTTGTCAGATAACCATTGTATATACCAAACAATATTGTTTCTTCTAATAGACTGAGAGGTGAAACCTCAGCCTAGCTCTTTATTTAATCTCCCAGTCTTGGACATGGTTTATCTACTACTGATCAAAAATCAATTTAAAAGGAAAAGAACATATCATGAGTCAACGACCAAACAAGCTAACTCTCAGATCATATTTATAGATGAAACCACGTTCTGTCAAGCTGCAATTACCGAAAAAGGGTTTCCCCCCGCTTTGTATTCCAAAGCAACCAACACCGATACAGGATCGCTGGGGCGAATAGCACAACAAGCCCAAAAGAAAAAGAAGAAGAAGCAAATGCCAACAACGGCAGTCAAGCTGCAATTAGCCACGAGGCCATCACCCAAAACTGCATATCCTTACAGAACTGGGGAACATAGACTGGACAGAAACATAACAACAAGAAAATTAGAGGAACCCAACAATTTATAATATACTTGAGACAAATACCAAAAACCAAAATGGAGATTCATTACCTTTGATGTCAGTGCCCTCTGAATCACTACCAGGACACAACTGAAACAAGAGGGCCATGCAACATCTTTCCTTCAAACCCGATGATAATATCCTAAGTGGATTCTTTCTTGCAACAGTAATATGGTTTGCGTCCTTGCAACGGTCAACTACATATATTTCAGAAAGATGGCAAACTTCAGTATAACCAAGACACTGATGAGTAAGTTCAATTTCAACACTAAAGGAAACCATCATGTGAGTGTAAACATCAGGGTGAACTATCATATGATCGTATACATAGTTGCATTATGGCGAGATGTTCTGCATGATAATACCTAACGAGCAACAGATTTAAGTATATTCAGAACTCCTAATTTCAACCACTAAACCAGTGTATATAACCATATGAATTACATCAAATGGAAAAGATCAGCGAGGGAATTCCCTCCATAACAAAGAGATGAAATGTGTGCCAATGGCCATGTATAAAAGCTCCTGAGGACGAACCATGACAAAGTGCCTAACATAATATTTGGTAGGGTAGCTTCCCTTCTTGACTCTTTCAATATGAGAAATTTAGTTCATTTAGCTGGATTTCACATTTAGGATGATATGATATTAGTGCAAGAACAGATTCATAGAACTTCTCTTTGCCACTTTCCCATATCCGCTCTTCCGCTCCCATATTTCTGTAAAGAAGCAAGTTGAGTCTCAAGTTACGTTAATAGATTTAAACAATCGCAATAGTGGAAGTAAGAGGTGGAGCAGAAATGGCTGAAAGAGATCAGCATACATATTTACCTTTTGCACCATGCCCCTTCGTTACGACGTAGGTGCCTTCATAGCTTGTCTTAATTTTTGAAATGACAAGGGTGCCTGTAAGAGTTCTGCACATCATTGGATACTTGGACTTGTGAAAGCATCTTCAGAACATCAATCAAATGAAAATCATTGGAATCAGGAGAGATAACCCAGGTTTTTTTCCTGTTACAGTTCCCCCACTCCGATGTGATTTGACATTGAAGGATAAAATAAGATGACTACATATGTTGTGCAAGTAAATGGCAGTCCATAAGATTGTAATAATATTCAGAATTAAGATACCAACCTTTCTATTTTGTAGTACAACAAGCGAGATCAGGTTTCCAATTACCTGCATAATTCAGATGTAGCACAAGTCACCAAGTCGGAGATCATTGTACCATTGTGTCCTAGCTGCAAGTATGTAGGAGCAGTGCTCGGTGGCACTTTGCTCGTGCCGGTGACCTGCGATGCTGCAAGGACGGAGGTTCAGCGGATACTTACTGGAGCCAGAGGCCGTCAGTGTTGGAGTTAAACCCGACGTGGTTTCTCTCGTACGTGATGTACGCACGTATCCGTGTAGGATACAGAACATTCACTGAGTAGGTTACGTATAGGCCTAATTCTCTAGTATATATATGTACCTATCCCCTTGTAAACACCACCGTGAGCTGATAGATCAAATCAATACAAACCAAAGGCACGACACGAGCCTTCTGTGCGATACAACTCGGCGTGTCTCTCCTGTGCTAGTCTCACGTGCGTTCTCAAAGCAAAGGATCGATTGCTAGCTTGGCTAGCTTTACACTGCGGGTGATCGATCACGAGTTAGCTTTGTTTTTGTTCATCGCGCTCGTCTCCGTCATCGGTCGTCGCGTGTCGCCGGAAAGTACTCGGCGATGTCGTCTGGGCCAACCGTCAGTACAAAAACCTAGATAGAGTGAGGGGAAGTGGGGGAGCACCTTGAAAATCTAAGCACCTCCATCGCGGATCCATCGAATCGAGGGGATCCCCGACGAGCGCCTCTCCCAGTGGCATGATGAGATCTTCGACGGTGTCCTGGTCAACGATGTTGCCTCGCCTCCAAATTACCAGATCGTGCACCACCGGCCACCGGTTCTCCAGATGGCGCCCAGTCCCCGCGCCGGGTTCACTCTGCTCTGCCCGTGACGTCCATCGTGTCCTCTCCTGTCACTCACCGATCTGGTCCGCTGTCGTCATCCGGTGCTGCTTCTCCACTGCCGACCACCGCAGCTTCCTGCGGCCTGCTGCTGCGACGAGCCGGCCGGGTAGGAGCCGAGGCCACCAGAGGAGGTGGGGGAGTGGAGATGAGGAGGCGGCGTGTAGGGGAGAGGTGGAGATGAGACGAGCTCCCATTTTTTCCCTGTCTATATCTTTTCTGCCCAATACCGGTGCGTCTGCGTAGCCCTGCGCGATCTATCTTTTGTCGTACATGCGAACGCGCAAGGAGGCGCCATTCTCCCGTAGCTTATTGTATTGGATATTATTCTGATTGTAGGATTGGAATAGTATTACAGAATCACTTACATGATCAGAATATATATGTTTCACATGATTCTGTGTGGATATATAAATTAGGCTGCATACTAGTACATGAATTACTTCGTGGTGTATTGTTTTGGATGCCGATTTCTAACCCAGTTGACCAGGGTTAAAGTCCTACAGAACACTAGTTTTTAATTATTTTTCTACTGATTCTATGTCTATATATATCAGGCTGCATGTTAGTGTGGAAACAGGTTGTTGATCTGGTGGTGAGTGATGCATTGCTACATCCAAAAGGTCTTGGTTCAAGTCGTAGGCAATGCAACGTTTTTTAAACATTTTTTCACTCCCAAGCCTTCGGCCAATTTGCAAATGGATCCCGGTAAAAATAGTTAATTTATGAGCGGTCAAAGAAATGATGACATTCCCGCAAAAAAAAGAAATGATGACATGGCATCCATGTTGTCATTTTTTTCCTTATCCGGTTTTGGCCTTATTTAATCAAATTAACGAGTTTACATATTAAATCCCATCAGTTCCTGAGTTGTTGGCCTAAACTATGCAATCTATTTGATTTTATGGACTAGTGGCGCATCTTCGTCCCAAATAAACAGTGTCAACCTCATGATTTTCTGCATTTATTCCAGGCCTTATGGCAATGTGCGTTTAGTAGGAGGAGATGTTCCCGTCGACTACGAAGGCGTCTGTGGCGACTTCATCAATCTCAACTTGATGTGTCATCTCAGTCTCTCGGAGGAGCTCATAGGGTTGAGTGTAGTGCGTGCGTTCATAGGGTGAGTTATGCTCGTATCTGTGAGCATCTTCGATTGCATTGTGTTAAAAAAATTATAGGTCGGTGGCATCCTACCACCCTACCTATTGTATCAATAGACGTGATATTCATACCAGCATGTTAGAATAATTCTTTTATGTCGAGACACCTCTAGGAAGCGGAAGTGCGTAAATTGCAATTCCTATTCTATTGATACCGTGGGATGTTAATTTAAGGTTGATCTTATTGTGTTGGGAATGCAACATTTTGAAAGAATACTTGTGATGGATTGACAGTTTATAAGATTGACATAGGCTTTTAGTTTTAACGTGAGGCATCTGGACTCCGTATATTTTTTTTATTTCTTCAAGCGGACATGCACGTGGATTCCATATAGTTGGAAACTGGGGTGTGCGCTCATTTTTTTTTTTGAAATTGTGCGCTCATTTTTTAGCGTGAGGAAAAGGCACATGTTCCGTACGTACCTTTTTTGCCTTCGTTTTCAAAATGGTGAAGGCACCTGATTTATTGTAACTTTGACGTAGTTGAACATGGCCAGATTTTTATACCGTGAGGACTCCTTTTTTTATACCTTATTTACTTTTTTATAATAAGGCAGGACCTATCCTTTGTGTACGTATAGGCTTAAATCTTTACGTACATAGATGAACATGGTGATTTTTATAGCGTGAAGACTCCTTTTTTTACCTGATTTACTTTTTAATAATAAGGCAGGGTATATGGCACGTTTCCTTTCAAGTGTAGTTTGTATGGACCCTTGCCTGGTTGCATCTCTTACTTTTAAATGTACATATTGCTAAAGATGGCAATATTTTCTATATCTCATTTAATTCTAGACGCGGGATTAAGATCTAATGGTTACTTATAAGTAGTTTTTGAGGATTAGCGTGGAGGCTCGTATGGTGCCTTCAATTAGTAAATATAAGATTTTGGTACATGAATCATTTCATGGTGTATTGTTTTGGATTCCGATATATAACCCAGTTGACCTGGGTTCAAGTCCTACAGAACACAGGTTTTTAATATTTTTCTACTGATTCTAAGAGTGTATATATGTATGTCTATATATATCGGTCTGCATGTTAGTGTGGAAACAGGTTGTTGGTTTAAGTCATAGGCAATGCAATGTTTTTTTAATATTTTTTCGCTCCCACGCCTTTAGCATGGTTTGTGAGAAAAAAACGAAACCAATTTGCAAATGGATGCCCAACAAATAGTTAATTTATGAGCGGTGAAAGAAATGATGACATGGCATTGATGTGGTCATTTTTTCCGCTCAGCCGGTTTTGGCCTTATTTAACCAAATTAACGAGTTTACATACTAAATCTGATCAGTTCCCGAGTTGTTGGCCTAAACTATGCAATCTGTTTGAGTTTATGGACTAGTGACGTACTTTAGTCCCAAATAAACAGTGTGAACCCCATGATTTTTTGGATTTACTCGAGGCCTTCCGGCAATGTGCATTCAGTGAGAGGAGGCGTTCCCCTTGACTATGAAGGCGTCTGTGGTGACTTCATGAATCTCAAGATGATGTGCCATCTCAGTCTCGCGAAGGAGCTCATAGGGTTGGGTGTGGTGTGTGCGTTCAGAGGGGTAAGTGTTTGCTCGTGTATGTGAGCATCTTCGATTGTACTATGTCGAAAACATATAGAACATGGGGCAAATTCTAAAATTCCCCAAATTCTTATACCACTCTAGAATATGACCAGCCCAGGTGGTCCTTTTAGACTTCTTAAATACAACATCTTCATCAAGCATCACAAGCATTTGTCCTAGAAGATCCGGAGAGACCTCAGTGGAATCTTCTGTGTCAGTACTCACTACAGCAGACTCATTCTTCCTCTTACGATCAACAGATTTAATGTTGAGTGTTATCTATCTATCTATCTAGCTAGCTAGAGAGAGAGAGTGAGAGAGAGAGAGTCACTATTTAAATGGTTATATATTTAAATTCAGAGATATGAGACAGAAAGAGAGGGGTGGATCTAATTATATTACTCCTAAGTCCTTAGTGCATAATGTTTTATCAATACCTTAAATTTGATTTGATGGAAAGGAGGTACTAGCACTAAGAAGGGAAGGCAGTTGCCGCCCTTGTCCCTTGTTGCTGACCTGCCATGGCGGCGTTGATCATTGGCTCGCTTAGTAGTGCATTTTGTGATAAGAGTGAGGATCGATAGTAAGAGAGATGGGAGTTGGGGTTGGCCAGTTTAGTTACGGCTCTGAGCAAAATAATTTTCCTACTTTAAAAAAATGTGCCAAATTACATTTTATTAGAGATGGCTTTGCAGAAATTGCATGAGCGAGTGGTTCATATATTTTTTTCTTCAAGTTATACAAATTTTTGGTTAAGATAGGAGGGTAAATGCATTTATTTGTTGCTTCAGGAGCTAATAAAACACATGGTGGTGTATAATTTGCATGCCCAACAATGGACATCATATTTTTGTTTCGTGGTAATGCACAATATGAAGGAAATATGCACTAGATTGTCGGAGATTAGGATTTGTCACTCCGATTGTCGGAGAGGTATCTCTGGGCCCACTCGGTAATGCACATCACTATAAGCCTTGCAAGCATTGCAACTAATGAGTTAGTTGCGGGATGATGTATTGAGATACCGACGATCGAATCTCGGGCAAGTAACATACCGATGACAAAGGGAACAACGTATGTTGTTATGCGGTCTGACCGATAAAGATCTCTGTAGAATATGTAGGAGCCAATATGGGCATCCAGGTCCCGCTATTGGTTATTGACCAGAGAGGTGTATCGGTCATGTCTACATAGTTCTCGAACCCGTAGGTTCCGCACGCTTAACGTTCGTTGACGATATAGTACTATGAGTTATGTATGTTGGTGACCGAATGTTGTTCGGAGTTTTGGATGAGATCACGGATATGACGAGGAACTCCGGAATAGTCCGAAAGTAAAGATTGATATGTGGATAGTAGTGTTTGATCTCCGGAAAGGTTCCAGAATCCATCGGAAGGGGTTCCGGATGTTTCCCGAAATGTTTGGGCACGAGAACACTTTATCTGGGCCAAAGGGGAAAGCCCACGAGGTTTTTGGAAAGCGCAAAAGGAAGTTTTGCGGAGTCCAGGGGCCAAACGCCAGGGTCCCTGGCGTCTGGTCCAGACGCCGGGAACCCTGGCGTCTGGCCCTGGAAACCGACTTTGTGGAGGCTTTTACTCCAAGTTTCGACCCCAAGGCTCAACATATAAATAGAGGGGTAGGGCTAGCACCCAAGACACATCAAGAAACACCAAGCCGTGTGCCGGCAACCCCGTCCCCTCTAGTTTATCCTCCGTCATAGTTTTCGTAGTGCTTAGGCGAAGCCCTACGAAGATTGTTCTTCACCAACACCGTCACCACGCCGTATTGCTGCCGGAACTCATCTACTACTTCGCCCCCTCTTGCTGGATCGAGAAGGCGAGGACGTCACCGAGCCAAACGTGTGCAGAACTCGGAGGTGCCATGCTTTCGGTACTTGGATCGGTCGGATCGTGAAGACGTTCGACTACATCAACCGCGTTGATATAACGCTTCCGCTTACGGTCTACGAGGGTACGTAGAAAACACTCTCCCCTCTCGTTGTTATGCATCACCATGATCTTGCGTGTGCGTAGGAAATTTTTGAAATTACTACGTTCCCCAACAGTGGCATCCGAGCCTGGTTTTAGGCATTGATGTTATATGCACGAGTAGAACACAAGTGAGTTGTGTGCGATACAAGTCATACTGCTTACCAGCATGTCATACTTTGGTTCGGCGGTATTGTTGGATGAAGCGGCCCGGACCGACATTACGCGTACGCTTACGCGAGACTGGTTCTACCGACGTGCTTTGCACACAGGTGGCTAGCGGGTGTCGGTTTCTCCAACTTTAGTTGAACCGAGTGTGGCTACGCCCGGTCCTTGAGAAGGTTAAAACGGCACTAACGTGACGAATTATCGTTGTGGTTTTGATACGTAGGTAAGAACGGTTCTTGCTAAGCCTGTAGCAGCCACGGAAAACTTGCAACAACAAAGTAGAGGACGTCTAACTTGTTTTTGCAGGGCATGTTGTGATGTGATATGGTCAAGGAATGATGCTATATTTTATTGTATGAGATGATCATGTTTTGTAACCAAGTTAACGGCAACTGGTAGGAGCCATATGGTTGTCGCTTTATTGTATGCAATGCAATTGCCCTGTAATTGCTTTACTTTATCACTAAGCGGTAGCGATAGTCGTAGAAGCAATAGTTGGCGAGACGACATCGACGCTACGATGGAGATCAAGGTGTCGCGCCGGTGACGATGGTGATCATGACGGTGTTTCGGAGATGGAGATCACAAGCACAAGATGATGATGGCCATACATATCACTTATATTGATTTCATGTGATGTTTATCTTTTATGCATCTGATCTTGCTTTGATTGACGGTAGCATTATAAGATGATCTCTCACTAAATTATCAAGGTATAAGTGTTCTCCCTGAGTATGCACCGTTGCGAAAGTTCTTCATGCTGAGACACCACGTGATGATCGAGTGTGATAGGCTCTACGTTCAAATACAACGGGTGCAAAACAGTTGCACACGCGGAATACTCGGGTTAAACTTGACAAGCCTAGCATATGCAGATATGGCCTCGGAACACTGAGACCGAAAGGCCGAGCATGAATCATATAGTAGATATGATCAACATATTGATGTTCACCATTGAAACTACTCCATCTCACGTGATGATCGGACATGGTTTAGTTGTTTTGGATCACGTGATCACTTAGAGGATTAGAGGGATGTCTGTCTAAGTGGGAGTTCTTTAGTAATATGATTAATTGAACTTTAATTTATCATGAATTTAGTCCTGGTAGTATTAGCATATCTATGTTGTAGATTAATAGCTCACGTTTAGCTACCCTGTTTTATTTTTGATATGTTCCTAGAAAAAACTAAGTTGAAAGATGTTAGTAGCAATGATGCGGATTGGATCCGTGATCTGAGGATTATCCTCATTGCTGCACGGAAGAATTATGTCCTTGATGCACCGCTAGGTGACAGACCTATTGCAGGAGCAGATGCAGACGTTATGAATGTTTGACAAAGCTCGGTATGATAACTACTTGATAGTTTAGTGCACCATGCTTTACGGCTTAGAACCGGGACTTCAAAAATGTTTTGAACGCCACAGAGCATATAAGATGTTTGAAGAGTTGAAATTGGTATTTCATACTCATGCCCGTGTCGAGAGGTATGAGACTTCTGACATTACTTTGCCTACAAGATGGAGGAGAATAGCTCAACCAGTAAGCATGTGCTCAGATTGTCTGAGTACTACAATCACTTGAATCAAGTAGGAGTTAATCTTCCAGATAAAATAGTGGCTGACAGAGTTCTCTAGTCACTATCACCAAGTTGCTAGAACTTCATGATGAACTATAATATGCAAGGGATAACGGAAACGATTCCCAAGCTCTTCGTGATGCTGAAATCGACAAAGGTAGAAATCAAGAAAAGCATCAAGTCTTGATGGTTAACAAGACCACTAGTTTCCAGAAAAGGGTAAAGGGAAGAAGGGGAACTTCAAGAAGAACGGCAAGCAAGTTGCTGCTCAAGTGAAGAAGCCCAAGTCTGGACCTAAGCCTGAGACTAAGTGTTTCTACTGCAAAGGGACTAGTCACTGGAAGCGGAACTGCCCCAAGTATTTGGCGGATAAGAAGGCTGGCAAAGTGAACAAAGGTATATTAGATATACATGTTATTGTTGTGTACTTTACTAGTGTTTATAGCAACCCCACGGTATTTGATACTAGTTCAGTTGCTAAGAGTAGTAACTCGAAACGGGAGTTGCAGAATGAACAGAAACTAGTTAAGGGTGAAGTGACGATATGTGTTGAAAGCAGTTCCAAGATTGATATGATCATCATCGCACACTCCCTATAATTTCGGGATTAGTGTTGAACCCAAATAAATGTTATTTGGTGTTTGCGTTGAGCATGAATATGATTTGATCATGTTTATTGCAATACAGTTATTCATTTAAATTAGAGAATAATTGTTGTTCTATTTACATGAATAAAACCTTCTATGGTCATACACCTTCTGGGTCCAGACGCCGGGAACCCTGGCGTCTGGCCCTGGAGCCCGAGAAGGACTCTTGCCTTTCGGGTGAAACCGAATTTGTGGAGGCTTTTACTCCAAGTTTCGACCCCAAGGCTCAACATATAAATAGAGGGGTAGGGCTATCACCCAAGACACATCAAGAAACACCAAGCCGTGTGCCGGCAACCCCGTACCCTCTAGTTTATCCTCCGTCATAGTTTTCGTAGTGCTTAGTCGAAGCCCTGCGGAGATTGTTCTTCACCAACACCGTCACCACGCCGTCGTGCTGCCGGAACTCATCTACTACTTCGCCCCTCTAGCTGGATCGAGAAGGCGAGGACGTCACCGAGCCGAACGTGTGCAGAACTCGGAGGTGTCGTGCTTTTGGTACTTGAATCGGTCGGATCGTGAAGACGTTCGACTACATCAACCGCGTTGATATAACGCTTCCGCTTATGGTCTACGAGGGTACGTAGACAACACTCTCCCCTCTCGTTGCTATGCATCACCATGATCTTGCGTGTGCGTAGGATTTTTTTTGAAATTACTACGTTCCCCAACACAATATTCAACTTTATGTTACAAAGTGTCAATGGCTCGGAAGACATCAGATTTGTCTTCTTGGCTTGGCCGCGTCACGGGCAGGGCACGCCTCCTAGCCCTTGATGGCGGTGGCAGATCAGCATGGACAGGGGGGAGAGGAGGTGGTCAGGGAGGAGAGCAGAACGGTTGGCAGGGGACTCCTCCTTCGTGGCCCATGGGGAAGTACAATGTGAAGAACAGAGGACGTCATGGCGAAGGTGAGGCGGGCGTCATCCAGTTTTAAAGGAGAGGGCTCCAGCGAGACCCGCCACAGCGGAAACCGAGCGATGAGGGGAGGGTTCAACAAGAAAAGGGAAGGGTCTGTCATGGGGTGGGGTCTTTTCTGTTCGGAACGCATGTTAGAAATAAATTGGTGGATAATCCGGACAACCACATCCCCACCCCCCCCCACACACACACATTGGGATGGATTTGGGTGAACCTGGATCATCGAGACGGTCGGATATTGGGTAGCCCACTAGACACCCCTTTGATGTCCGAACACGCTCGGACACACGGGGAAGAAATGACCTTCGACCATAGAGACTAGCTTAATTATTTGTTTGATGCATTTATATGCATTGTAGCCTGTAGCAATGCACGGGCATTCTACTAGTAATGATAGGATCCAAGAGATATGATTTAGTCAATGGTACTGTGAGGACATGTTTAACCACATTTCACTCCCTTATATATGGTACCTACTATGCCAACCTTGTATGGAGGTGCTTGACCATTGGTTTCATGAAATCAATGGCACTACCAAGCATATTTTGTTGTTGATTTTTTCGGTGTGTATTCGACTTCATCAGAAAGGAAATACCTTTCTTTTGTACTTCTTGATGCTAATCGATGAACTAACCTTTTGCACAACTGATGACAATATATATTTTACTGGGTGCTAGATTATAATCTTCCATTTATCCTTTTGGTTTGTGATGTTTAGTGGCACTTAATAGGAATATGAACACAAATTGTTTAATCATTCAATTCAGCAGGGTTGATGAATATGATGGACTGTGGGACTGTCCCTAGACACAAGCTTTTGTGGGCTTTGCCATGTTTTCTTGCTCAGGCAGCCACAACTCTGTCCATAGACTCCCTCCCTCCCTCCTGACCCCCTCGCGCCGCCGCCCAGGGTAATGTGTCCATCGGAATTAACTGGAGGTGCTGACAAGGCAATTGCGCTAGTATTGGAGTTGAGTCAAGGGAGCACTTTCACGTGAAGACCAACTGGTTCATTGATTGCTAGTAGTATGCGGAGGTTTCGTTCGTGTACTTGGGGATCACGGGAAGACTGCTCGGTTATTTTTCACAGGGTCAGCCATACAAAGAACCATGGCGCCATCGGGTATCAGGTTTGAGGTGGAGAAGTTCAACAGAACTAAAAACCTTGGGTTATGGCAGACAAGGGTGAAAGATTTGTTGGCATAACATGGACGCTTGAAGGCGTTGCAGGAAGTCATGTCAGCTGAGATGGAATTATCATGTGATGGATGGAAATTCATGGATTGATTTGGGAGCCTGGGTCGGACTAGATAGTCTGACGGATCGACGCAAGTCGGTTGGTACAGAAGACGGTGGTGAGATCGGCGATGACAACATTGGAGCGTGACGCCGATGGTGACCGACTTTTGGGCGTGGAAACACGTGGCACAGGCCCGAGGCTTGTGTGGCTTCAACAAGACTATGGCGCGGGGTCGATTCAAGACGGTGCACATGAGAGCTTGAAGTCGACGGGGCGCGGGGTGGACTGATCATCTACCGTGGAGTCATGTTGAAGGTGAAGCTGGATTGAGGGGCTGCGATGTAAGGATCCAGGGAATCAAAGCTTATTCACCAATGGAGAAAAGCGAGTGACACGTAGTACGGACTGGAGCCCAGTGGTCTGATGGAAGCGTGAAACTCGTCATCGGTCGGTGATGATCAGTGGTACTCTGCAGTGGGGGTTGACTGATGTGGGTTCGCAACCCTTGAGATTCGACCGGGACAGCGGAGGCTCGACGCGGTAATAGCGGCGAGGCGTGCGGTATGCAGGGGACATGGAGACGGGCCAGGGCTCCGGTGGTCATACATGTGGTGAGACAACTGCGAATTTGATTCGGGATGACTACAAGCAATGGTGAAATTCCTTCAAGTTTTAGACAGGCGGTCAAGAAAGGAGCGGTGATGTTGAGTTCAGGTAACTCTTATGTGTGACAGCCAATATGTGAGTTGTTCACTTTCACGCAGGTCATTGATCAGTGTGTGATGGCGTTGGACTGATACTCTGAAAGTTGGGAGCACAAACTGGAGTAACAAGGAACTTAATTTTGCTCGAGTGTTGACTGTGGTCAAGAAAATAAGGGACTACAAGTTGCAGGTGGAGTCATATGGAGTCTTTGGAGTAGCAGCGGTTCTCATGGGATAAGCTCAAGTCCAATGTACATGGAAGTTTGACGCAAGGACAAATTCAAGGTGGTGGAGAATATTCGCCAAGGTGGAGTTTGTTAGAGTTGTGTCGAATATTGTGTACAAGTTAGGTTACAGTTGGACTCTGAGTTGTATTGTGTTTAGATAGGATATGGGGTCGTGTCCTAGTAGGACACTTGTATCCTAGGCCTCTCATATATAGCGGGGCTAGACACACGATGTTATCTATGCCAACATAATAGCACAGGCATGCAAGGGGGAGCCGGCGGCGTGTGCCGGCGCCCGGGTGGCCGGTGTGCGGTATTGTGACGGTGTCACGGGGAGGAGCGCCCGTAGTCAAGCCCCGGGGATGTAACCATATCGGTGAATCTCGTTAACAAATCTCGGTGTCATGCTCGTGTGATTGCTTGATCCTCGGATGATCGACGAAGTGCCTCGGATTTATTTTAACAGTGTTAAGTCCTCATAGGACCAGCACACCAGAACAGTAACAACCACCGATGAAAAGAGCGTAGATCGGAAGGATCCAACATGAAGATAAAACGAACGAAGGCCGGACCCGAATAGATCCATCAAAGACAATCATCAGACGAATCCTGTGAAATACGCCGGAGACCTCCACACACATTCCTACAATCGAAAGGGGCCAGGCAGGGAGAAAATTATTCCATGTTCAAGGAGCCCCACCGTCTAGCCTTCCTTAACAGGACAGAAACCCGAACAAAACGGAAAGAACCATCTAAAAATGGAGCCATCCTATAGACAAGGGCCGAGATCCACCGCGCCCCCATGGTTCTAAGGCCAACGGAGACTAGACGGACGGACGGAAGGACGAGAGCATCAATTGGTGAACCTGCTTCATTTAGTACGGCTTCAGACTCTTGATTCCTTGGTTGGAGACCTCGCACGCGGTGGATGTTGGAACCTGCTTCATTTAGTACGGCCCACCGGCTGTGTTTGTATTGATGTTCAAAAAAAGCCACGGCACGTTGTATCTCCACCCTGCGACACTTTATACGATTATTATATAGTTGTAAATATATATAGAATATAAGTAGTATTCCATATGCATGTTGAGAAAAATATAATTAGAATGATTTAAGCTAGGATGTGTGCATGTTGAGAGAGAATATAAATAGCAATTTTCATGCATGTTAAGAGAAATAGTTAGTGGGGCGATGAGGTGATATGTGTGCATGTTGAGAGAATTAAGATAGGAGGATCACCTATTTAGGTATATAGGATTATCATAGAGTGTATTAACTGACTGGACTGTCCATTAGTTTCCGTGAACACTAGCTTCCATCTTTGTGTCTGTTGTATTTGCGCTGGTTTTGTTTTCAATAGTAATCATTTCCATATTTGTTTCCGGAGTTCTGTAAAAGAATATGAAAACAAATGTGACAGCACCCACTTTCATCCATTTCCGCTCCGTTTTCAGCCCTAATTCAGTCATTGAAGCGCAAATGGATCCACTTGACACTGAATACTGCTAGTTGGCTGGAGCAACTCTAGTACACGAGAAGGGAGTCACAGGAAGACGTCAGTGCGCGCCCTGGACTTGATCACCACGGTCACCGCCACGGCCGGCGGAGCCCTCAGAACTCGCCCTGTTCACGTCTGTACTCCTCAAGGTGCAGCCACGATAAGGCCTCCATGAAACTGGGGAAGCGGTCATTGACGAGCAGGGAGGTGCCCATGACCCGGAGCCTGGGGGTCACCCCGCGGAGCAGCTGCAGGACGAGAGCGATGAGCAACGTGCCGTGGCTTTTTTTGAACATCAATTTTTGAACAACAACTATATCCGTTCCAGCATAGCCGGTGGGCCGAAGACGCGAAGACCAGGGCGCTTAGCCACCGGTGGGCCGAAGACGCGAAGACCAGGGCGCTTAGCCACCGGTGGGCCGAAGACGCGAAGACCTGGGCGCTTAGCCACCGGTGGGCCGAAGACGAGCGCACCGCTGACGCTGCCTGCCAGTAGTATTTTAGTACCACACCGCTCGTTTCGGTAGACACCTCGCGGGTTAAATAGCGAGACGTTCAACCATGTATCGCCGACGACGCAAAGCTAGCACTAGCTATGCTGGCCTGTCGAGGCAAAAAGCGGTCGTGACGTACTTCTGGCCGGGTTTGGCCCAGCAGCCTGTAACCCTAGGTCGCTGTTAACTCGTGCATGTTGGGGGCTAGAAGTACGGAGCGATGTAAGTCTTTTTTGCATCTTGATGCCGTTTTTCATTTACCTTGGTTCATTCTATTTGAGTCGACGAAAATCTTTTCTCTCTTACTTATATAGTATTCGTGTGAGCTGCAAATTTCCCCTTTCACACGGACTAGTGTAAATAAAGATTTTTATTTTTCCTCTTCGTTCCACTCCGACCGGCACCAAACCATTTATTTCCTTCCGCTTGTTCTAACTCCGATTCATTATTTATTTGCTCAAAAGATTGTGCGTGTTAGGCGCCAAAAGTATATGGTGACGTCGTCTTTTCTCTAGCATGTAAGAAACAAATCTGCCCGGAGTACTTCTCTCCACTCCTTCCCTCCCTCCATAGGGCCAAGTTGGTCCTAAACCGCAGAGTCATTTTTCTGTTACACGAAAAGCTGCAATATGACGTTCTATCTCATACCCTCTTGGACGGGACATCTATGTTGGTGTAATGCCACACACTTCAATGGACAAATGTATGGAATGTCATGCCCCTTATTCCCGCTTCGCTATAGTGGTCAGGCAGTGCGATGCCAGGACTTTTTTAAAATTGTTTTTGCATCGTCATGCTGTTTTTAGTGATTCTATTTGGATCAATGCACATCTTTTCTCCTCTTACTTATAAACTCGTCGTGTGAGTTAGGATCGATTCGGGCGGATGCAAACTTTTCCCTTTCACATAGACTAATGTAAAAAAAAAATTCCTCTTCATTCCACTCGGACAGAAATGGAACCATTTATTCCTATCCCCCGTACTAACTCCGACTCATTTTTTCTTTGCTCAGAAGCTCGTGTGTGTTGGGCGCCAAACATATGGGGTGACGTCGTCTTTTCTCTAGCCTGAAAGAAACGAACCTGCCCGGAGTACTTCTCAACATCCCTTCCCTCCCTCTAGAGGGCCAAGTTGCTCCAGCACCGCCGGGTCATTTTTCTATGACATGAAAAAGCTGCAATATGTCGTTCTCACTCGCACTCTCTTCAACTGGACATTTATGTTGGAGTAATGACGCATACTTTAATAGATAAATGCATGGAGTGTCATGTCCCTTTTTTTCGCTTCATCGTAGTGGTCAGGCTGTGCGACGCTGGGACTATAGAGTAATGTAACTCTGTTTTTTCGCACCGTCTCTCCATCATGCTGCTTCGGCGCTGTGACACCTGATGTATGGAGTGTTAAGTATTTATTTCATTCTGTGCCAGAGGGTTGGTTTCCTTGCTCAACTTTATGTGCTTGGGGGCTAAAGTTTTGTAGCAACATTAGTGTTTTCCCTCCGCTAAGACTAATGGATCGTTTATTTTCCGTCCTTCGAATGTGACGGATGCAATTTTTCCCTTCTACATGGACTAGCGTCAAATTTATATTTTTTATTTTTTGTCTTCATTCCAATCAAACAGACACCAAATCATTCATTTCCTTCCACTCGAACTAACTCTGAATCAAATATGGCTTGCTCACAAGCTCGTTTGTATTGGGAACCAAAAGTAAGGAGTAAGGCCTGTTCGGTACTCCTCCAGCTTCCAGATCCGCCTAAATCTGCGCTGGAGCTGAGCCGAACGGTTCCGCTCAGGGAAGCTAGCTTCCTGGATCGAAGGACAGTCCACGTACAAAAAACTGGAGCGGCGTTTCTGGCGATCCAGGAAAAAGGAAACCGAGAGTTGGCGTAAATTACGAGTAGTGCCACCGCCACCAAGTGACTCGATGGCTGCGTACCAGTTCGCTACCTTCGTTATATTCTCCTGATGACGTGGAGGCATCCGTATCTTTCACTCTGAACTGGGCCAAGCCCAGCTACTCTCCTCCTGTGTCCGGCTGGGCCTAAGGCCACCTTAACTGTTGAGCTAGCTGAGGGAAGATCCTAACGGACGCTCGTTACGTCAAGTTGCCGCTGCTTCGCACAGAGGCGAGTGAGCTAGCGATTAAGATGGGCCGGCCCAATTACGAGATTTCGCACGTGCTACAGTGTCCGTTTTGGGAACATTCTGGAAGGTTCCTAACCGGTTTTGGGAACCTTCTAGAAGCTTCTTGACCCGGTTTTTTCACTTGTTTTTCTGTTTCCTTTTCTTTTTTTCTGTTTCATTCTTCGTTTTTCTGTTTGTTTATTTCATTTCAATTCCTTTTTCTTCTTTTTTTATTTTCTTTTTGTTCTCCCGAATTTCAAATTCTTTTTGAATATTCTAAAAATGTTTAGAAGTTCAAAAAATGTTCTTGTTATTAATATTTGTTCACAAATACAAAAAAATGTTCTTCATTTTAGAAAAAATGTTCTTCATTTTTGAAAAAAATGTTCGCTTTTAGAAACAAATCCATGGGTTCAAAAAGTTGAACTTTTCAAATTGTGTTTAGGAGTTTAAATTTTTTTTCCCATTTTCAAAATTTGTTCGCCAATTTCCAAAAAATGTTCATGCTTTCAAATTTTTTGGGAGATTCAAAAAATGTTTCCATTTAAATAATTGTTCGCAAATTCCAAACATATGTTCGTGTTTCAATTTTTGTTCGGGAGTTTCAAAAGAAGTTCGCTTTTTAATAAAAAGTTTGGATTTAAAAAAACAGTTTATAGGTCTCAATTTTTTTTCCCAATTTGAAAAAATGTATGGAATTTCAAAAAAGTTCAGAAATTTTGAAAATTGTTTGCATGCTCAAAAAATATTCGTTTGACGCAGCGAGCGTCGAAGAGGAGCTCCCCTAGCTGGGCTCCAGTCCGTCTGAGCAGGTTGGCCTGCTGGCACGTACGAGAAGCTGGAGCGAGCGTGCCGAACTGTTTTTCATCGATCGCAATCCATGGAAGAAGCCAGCATCGGGAAATAGAAGCCAGATTTGTGGATTTGGTGAAGCTAGAGGAGTACCGAACATGCCCTAAGGCTAGCCTTTTTTGCCTCTCGTGTTTTTTCTCTACTATTTGGACCTGGAAGTAACGCATCCGTCCGGACTACTTCTGTCGACCGCTCCTCCACGGTCGTGTCATTTTTCTATGTCAAGGAAAGGCTGCAACATGTCCTTGGCTCTTGCAATTTATTTGATGGAACATCAGTGTTCGAGTAATGGTGCCAACTTCAATGGACAGATTTTATGGAGCGGCTTGTCCTTTTTTCGGCTTCTCCTCCAAAGTGGTTGGTCGGCTGTGCGGCACTTCAAGGACATCAAACACCCATGGGGCAAGCAGCAAGAGCCATGCTGTGAGTGGAGCTAGAACTTCGTGTGAGCCCATTGACCGTGGTTAAGTAAGCTCATGTCACCAATGATTGCAAAGTATGCGACTAAAGGGGTTTGATGCTCATGACAGCAATGATTGCAAAGTGTGTGACCAAATGCGTTTGGTGAGACGCCCAGCACGACGGGGATCTAGAATCGGAGGGGCTCAGTGCTACAGCCGACACAACATAAGTTGGGACCAGAGGCGCTTAGTGTTGCAATCGGACATGGCGGCGAGCCATAACAACTACAACTAGAGGTGCCCAGTGCTGCAACCGGCATGACGACGAGTTGGAACCTACAATGAAGCATTTTGATTGGAAAGTTAGATACTTGTATTGTTCAATTTTAAAATAATTTTATTATTCTAGCATTGAGATGGGTGGGTGTGGCAACATCTTTATGTTCTAGTAGGAATGTTAGAACGGATTGTTGCCTAGACCAAGTCATAGGCAATTCCTTTGGGAGCATGCCAAGGAGATGCCCAATATGTAAAGGGAACCGTGAACCAAATATTTGTCCTGATTATTGGGGGAATTGGTATACAATTGGAAAGTTTATGCACACTCGGAATGAGTGTCTAAATAAAGAGTGAAATGCGCCGCCAGTCCTTAAACTCGAACCCATTGCACATTTTAGGACAATAACTCATGACATTATCAGATTTAGTCCACAAACTCGTTAAGTTGATCAAATCGGCCCGAGAGGGAAAAAACCAGCCACGTGGATGCCATGTCATCGTTCCTTGACCGCTCATGAATTAGCTACTTTAGAAGGGTCTATTTGTAAAGTGGCTGGGTTCTTCATCACAAACCATGCAAAGGGCGTTGGACAAAAAAGTAATATGCGGCTCAAATTGTATGTATTCACGTAGAATCATGAGAGAAAAACCCGAAGATCCCACTTGATTGTTTTCCAATCACGCGATTTGTTTCCTTCTATGGCGCTGACTGTTGTTTGTTGCTAGATCATCGCCTTCCCTTCCCTCCTCATTTGTATTCTATGACTTGCCGATCATGGCGACGTTGCTTGGCAATGGACCACTTTAATTGTTGGGGAACGTAGTAATTTCAACAGTTTACCTACGCACACGCAAGATCATGGTGATGCATAGCAACGAGAGGGGAGAGTGTTGTCTACGTACCCTCATAGACCGTAAGCGGAAGCGTTATGACAATGCGGTTGATGTAGTCGTACGTCTTCACGATTGACCGATCCTAGCACCGAAGGTACGGCACCTCCGCGATCTGCACATGTTCGGCTCGGTGACGTCCCATGAACTCACGATCCAGTAGAGTGTCGGGGAAGAGCTTCGTCAGCACGACGGCATGATGACGGTGATGATGAAGCTACCGGCGCAGGGCTTCGCCTAAGCACTACGACGATATCACCGAGGTGGATTATGGTGGAGGGGGCACCGCACATGGCTAAGAGATCAAGGATCAACTTGTGTGTCTATGGGGTGCCCCCCTCCCCCGTATATAAAGGAGTGGAGGAGGGGGAGGGTCGGCCCTCCTATGGCGCGCCCCATGGGGAGTCCTACTCCCACCGGGAGTGGATTCCCCCCTTCCCTAGTTGGACTACGAGTGGAAGGAAGGGGGAGGAAGGAGGAAGGAAAGGGGGGCCGTCCCCCCTCCCAATTCGGATTGGGCTTGGGGGGCGCGCCCCCTCCTTTGCTCCCTTCTCCTCTCTCCCACTATGGCCCAATAAGGCCCATATACCTCCCGTGGGGTTCCGGTAATCTCCCGGTACTCCGGTATATGCCCGATCTCATCCGGAACCATTCCGATGTCCAAATATAGTCGTCCAATATATCGATCTTTATGTCTCGACCATTTCGAGACTCCTCATCATGTCCGTGATCATATCCAGGACTCCAAACTACCTTCGGTACATCAAAACATATAAACTCATAATACCGATCATCGCCTAACGTTAAGCATGCGGACCATACGGATTCGAGAACTATGTAGACATGACCGAGACTTATCTCCGGTCAATAACCAATAGCGGAACCTGGATGCTCATATTGGTTCCTACATATTCTACGAAGATCTTTATTGGTCAAAAAGCATAACAACATACGCTGTTCCCTTTGTTATCGGTATGTTAACGTTACTTGCCCGAGATTCGATCGTCGGTATCTAAATACCTAGTTCAATCTCGTTACCAGCAAGTTTCTTTACTCGTTCTGTATTGCATCATCCCGCAACAACTCATTAGTCACATTGCTTGCAAGGCTTATAGTGATGTGCATTACCGAGAGGGCCCAACGATACCTCTCCGACAATCGGAGTGACAAATCCTAATCTTGATCTATGCCAACTCAACAAGTACCATCGGAGAAACCTGTAGAGCACCTTTATAATCACCCAGTTACGTTGTGACATTTGGTAGCACACAAAGTGTTCCTCCGGTATTCGGGAGTTGCATAATCTCATACTCATAGGAACATGTATAAGTCATGAAGAAAGCAATAGCATCATACTAAACAATCAAATGCTAAGCTAACGGAATGGTTCAAGTCAATCACATCATTCTCCAATGATGTTATCCCGTTAATCAAATGACAACTCATGTCTATGGCTAGGAAACATAACCATCTTTGATTCAACGAACTAGTCAAGTAGAGGCATACTAGTGACACTCTGTTCGTCTATGTATTCACACATGTACTAAGTTTCCGGTTAATACAATTCTAGCATGAATAATAAACATTTATCATGATCTAAGGAAATATAAATAACATCTTTATTATTGCCTCTAGGGCATATTTCCTTCATTAATATTATCAGAAATCCACTACACACACATAAACACTATTCTAATCAGAGGGTTAGGATAATATTCTAATAATTAACTGACCCACCGTAGTAGTAGTTGAACTGCACCCAGTGACAACCTATCTTAAAGTTTTGACAAAATCTACATAGTTTAAGAGCAGTTTTGCAAACCGTTTTTTCCATATAGAAAGTTGGAAAGCTTCTGCCAATCCGCTCATTTCTAAACCGTTTATCGGAATGAGGCAAATAATACTGCGTTGGAAAGCTTCTTCCAATACTCTCATTCTACATATACAAAGTTTTCCCAAATTCCTGACGGTTCAAGAGTGATTTGAAAAAAGGAAAAACATTTCAAACAGAACAGCCGAGCTTGTATTTTCGGATTTTTTCCAAAATGGTTAATCCGATTGGTGCAAATGATATGGTGTTGGAAAGCTTATGAAAATGCGCTTCTTTTTCATATAGAGTTCGTTCCAATTTTGAACGGTTTAAAAGTAATTTAGAAAACGGTTGAAGTTCCTCCGAGTTTGTATTTTCAGTTTATTTTCTAAATGCTTTATCGGAATGTAGCAAATAATATGGCATTGGAAAGCTTGATATAGAATGTTTCCACCAATTCTTTATGGTTTTATGGTAATATCTAAAATGAATAAAAACGTTTTTGGCCGCATTTTCGCGAACTTTGTCGGAATGACAAATAATGTACGCTCGAAAGCTACGAAAAATGTGAAAAAAATTATATAGAAAGGTTTCTTTCATTTCTAGCAGTTTTTGAGTAATTTATAAAACAGGAGATCATGTGTTCTACCTTAATTGCGAAAACAGAGTCTCTGGAAATGCACTGCGTGAAGAGATTGAACTTCTGGGGTAGTTCTGTTGGAACTTCACTCCATTTTTCGCGTGCCGTCTTTTGCCCGTAACTCCCAACCACTTACCGGAATTGAGAAAATTATATACCGATGGAAAGCTATTGAAAACACAAAAAATTCATGTGTTGATTATTTTTTCATACTCGCGAAGATTTAAAAGATTTTTTCTGAATACATAAAAATGTGCTTTAAACGGTATACATGAAACTTTTTTTTCGTAATGTAGCATATAATATAAAGTTGGAAAGCTTATGAATAGGAGCAAATTTTTCATGGAAAATTCGTTTCCATTTAAGAGTAGTTTTAAAAATGGCAAAACAACATTGTTTTGTCTCTTTTTTTATCATGTAATTAAAGCTCGGACACATCACAATATAAATTTTTGAATCGTGTAGGTAGGAACACGCGAACTACTTGCAACAAACCTTTTACGTCTTTTACTTTTGTATTCTTTTATTCTCATCTGAAACGCATACCGTGTAGTAGTTGAACTCCTTGTTATTTTCACATTGAACTTCTGTCACGTATTTTCGTTCACAATTCCTCACTCATTCATCGGAGTTGCACAAATGATACACCTTTCTGAAACCTGCTGAAAAGACACAACTTTTCCTTATATGATTAAAATTTTGTTTCGAACAACATACACCAATTTGTTTTAACCGTTTATATTGGAGTAGATCATACGATATACCCTTTTAGAAAGTTGTTGAATAAAGAGAATTTTTTTATGGTAGAGCATTTTTGTTTCAAATTTTTAATAGAATAATAAAATTATTTTAAAACACCAAAACAACATCTTTTTGTGTGTGTGTTTTTGAACATGTAAATACATGGTGAACCTCTCTCAAAATATATTTTTAACTTTCCAGGCCAAGCACTTGAATTTCTTGCAACAAAACTTTTAGCCTTTGCCTTTTTATTCTTTTATTCATACAAAATGCACACCGTGTAGTATGTGAACTTCTAGCAGTTATCAATTTGAATTTCTCTCTGTGACGTGAAAATATCTGAGTTTTATAGGCATTGAACCGCTCTACCTTTTTAATTCAAACTTCATTATTGTCGATGTTTAGAAATGTCAAAGTTGGAGTTTTTCTAGAACATCGAACTTCTTCGTTATTTTGAATTGAACTTACCGGTTTTATTCTTTAGTAACTGGAAGAATCTGATTTTTTCAAATAAATATCAAACTGCTCCACTTTTTCCAATTGAACTTCTTGGTTTTATTCATTAGTAACGAGAAAACCCAAGTTTTTTTATATACATTGAAATGCTCCGTCTTTTAAAATTGAACTTCTTGGTTTTAATCTTTAGTATCGGGTCTGAGATTATTGTAAATATCAAACAACTTCAATTCTTAATTCGGACTTCTTGGTGTTATTCATTAGTAACGGGGAAAGTCCTAGTTATAAATATCGAACTGCTCACTTATTTAAATTTTGAACTTCCAGATCTTTAAAAAAAATAGGGGCTACAAACTCTTTGAACTGCTCGGTTTCTAATCTGACTTTCTTGGTTTTGGAATAAACAATTTGAACTTCTATGTCTTTAAAAATCCTCAAAATGACATTGATTTTTTTATTTTTTGAACTTGCGAATCCTAGGTTTTAATATACATTGAACTTTTGTGTTACTTTAATTTGAAAGTCACATTTTTCTATTTTTGAGTAAAAAATTGTTTTTGGTTTTAAAATAAAATTCAAATTTGACTAATTTTTTCAATTTGAACTTCATGGTTTATCCTTTAACAACAGTGGATATTTGAGTTTTTTGAAATGGTTGAATCCTAGTTTTTAATTAACACAAAAGCACTTCGTTAGTTTCGTATGAACTTCTGGGTTTTTTGAAAAACGAGGAAATTCTATTTTAAACTTTTTTTAGTTGTTCCTTTATTTTTAAATTGAACTTCTTTGTTTTATTCTTTAGTAACGAGAAAAAGTCTAAGTTTTTTTATGATCTTTGAAGTTCTCTATTATTTAATTTGAACTTCTTAGTTTTATACTTAGAAAATATCATTGTTTAGAAAATATCATTGGGCATACATTTATTTTACCTACAAACGGGAAGTGTTTGAGTTATTTTGTATTAATTGAACTACTCTACTTTTTTAATTTGAACTTCTTGATTTTATTTATTAGTAACGTGTAAATTATGAGTTTGTTATAAACATCGAAATGCTCCATTTTTTAGATTGGAATTTCTTGGTTTTATGTTTTAGTTATTAAAATAGTCCTAGTTTTGTAAGAAACATCGAACAGTTCTGTAGTTTAATTTTTAGTGTCTAGTTTTCTTTTTATAAATCTTTTTTGTTTTTTCTATTTAAATTCCTGAATTTATCTGCTTTTACATTTTGAACTTCCTGGTCGTCCTTTTTAGAAATAGGAAAAAATCATTTTTATTGGTATTTTTGTGTTTTTATGTTTTGTTCAGGTTACCATTCTCTCAGTTCAAAAACTATATGATTTGCCTCAATAACAGTAAGTGAACTTCGTGGACATTATTTATAAAACATACTCTTTTTCTAGTATGTGAATTTTCCTATAGATGTACAAGAACCTTTTGTTTGTTTGCACCTCAACAACCAACATGGAACAGTACGATTGGAAAATCATTGAAAGCTATACCAGATGAATCATTGAAAATATTGACCAAATCACACAACAAAATGGCCAGGTCGAGGGCAGTTCTTTCACAGGCATTTGAAGGAAATAAGTAGGGTATGGAAGAAACAAAATCTGAAGGGAGGTTGAGATCCCTCCTCGATGCACAATGCACAACTCCTGTGCAGGGATCCATTTTTGCCAGCGACATGAGCAAATCATTGTATCTTAATTCTACAGTCGAAGAGCCAGACTCAGCATGCCTTCTTCTGCAAAACGAAAATCTAAGCACATATATAAGAAGAAAATAGTTATACGAACTAGCACGAACAAAAAGTGTGTCAGGGCATATTTTTTCTGAACTTCATAGGAAAAAACTCTCTGTATTTTTTCAACCCTTGCTCTATGTGAACTTCAATTCCCAGACAAGCAAAACTTGGTCGATAGAACCAATGGATCGACAGGACAAGGAGGACCTTGCGGACGGCAACTGCACCGTCAGGCATCGGAAACATCCTGCGTTCGCGCTGCACAGGGGGTTGGGGACGACGACATCGACGGGATCCAGGAGCTTGAAGAACAAGACCGGCGATCGAAGGGGTGGGTCGCGATTGTGGTCAAAGGGTCGTGCAAGGAGGTGCTCGTTCCAGCCGCGCACAAAGAGGAACCAGGCAGCATCTAGTGGGAGGATCCTGGGAGTTCCCCGGAGGCAGAGAAGGAGAAGATTAAGGCAAAGGGCGGGAGAAGGCTGACCAGAGGGTAGAAGTGCGGGGTTGACCGGAGGTGAGGGACGTGGTGAGCAGCGGCGACCGGTGGTGCAGGCGTGAGGCGGCGGCAGGATGCGGCGGAGCGCATGGGGTTTCCGAGGAGTGCGCGTGGCAGCGGGGGTCTCCGTGGAGGGGGCATGGCGGCGTGGGTCTCTGGGGAGTGACCGTGGCGGCGTCGGTGTCCGGGGAGGGCGCGGATGAGGCGTGGGGGTCGGGGGAGGGGGCCAGCGGCGGGGGATCTGGGGGTGTGGGCAGTTTTTTTAACACAGTACAGACGCAAGCGCTCATATACACGCGCATACACTCACCCCTATGAACGCACACACGCACACCCTACCCCTATGAGCACCTTCGAAAGACTGAGCCGGCATTTCATCTTGAAATTTACGAAGTCACCGTAGCCACCTCGTCGTCAACGGGAACATCTCCTCCCACCGAATGCACATCGCCGAAAATCCTAAAATAAATCCAGGAATAAATGCGAGTACCAGGACTTGAACCCTGGTGGGCTTGGGATACCACAGTCCCTCTAACCATCCAACCACAGGTTGGTTCGCAGGGGTGTGGGTGGTTGCGGGGTGGAGTGTGGGAGACGTGGGGAGAAGATGCGTTTTTTTCGGTTTTATTATTGTCTGGCGCCAGACACACCGGTTCGGGAGGATCTCCTCGCACTCTATATAGGGCGCGCTGTTATCTGAACTAGCAGTTGGGGCACGGTGCTGCCGTGCTACCTGAGTGGAACCTGTGCGGTGCCTGGTAGGTTGGCAACCTTTTCAGTACATTTTTTAATCTGGTTAACACATGTCAATGGATAACTATGTAATACTATTGAAAGTAGTATGTTGCTGGAGCAAAGACAGGAGCATAATTGTAGAAACATACACCTAGAAAGAAAAAAAAACCACTCAACTGAAAAAAACAGAACAAACTCCTAGGAATCTCTAACTGGGTAATATGGTTTTACACGTTTGAGATCCCCCTGCTCTCTTGTCCTTTTGATGTTAGTAACTTCCTGGTTCTTCTAGCACTTCAGCCACTGAAATATCATTCTGCATCTTTTCGCCATTTTGTAACTTCATCAATGGTAGCTACCACATGACATAGAGATGAGATGTTAAAGAAAACCATCTATATGTCAAGGAAGGAAGGGAACAACATTCAGTATAATCAGGCACAAAGATAGTTAGATATATCGACTCTTTATCAAGAATGCCTGGCAAGCTTTGTGCTTCATTGTAAAGATCATGCTGTTGCTCATCCAGATGGCCGTCGTCACCAGCCTGATCTGGCAGATAAGAATGCTTGATATCATTAAACAAAATATTAATTTATGGGAAAGGAAGAATATAACAGCTATGAGAAAGAAATCTCTAGAAATAAATAATTAATGCAATTAATGAATAGGGATATTAATAATCGAGTTTACCGCGAATTGTCTGTCAGTGTAGGTATTTGAAGCTGATCGGGTTGTAGGAATACACAAACAATAGAGAGATAGTGGCAAAGGTACTGATAAGGTTATAAATGTTTACATATATAAAATCTATCAATCTGACTGGGTGTTCCAGAATGAGAGTAACCCTCCCAACTATAATAACAGAAATTTAAATGACACTTTGCATGTCTACGCAATCCAAGATGCAAGCATACAAGAACTAACGGTACTCCGAATGAAACATATGTAGGTAGAACAACACATCATATAAGATAAAAATAAGTAGAGAAATATCTATCACATATACTAATTAAATGGTGATAAATTACATGAAAGCTAGCAATTACAGATATAATAATAGCTACAGAACCTGGTATAACCTGCAAGATCTGGTTGCATTTCTTCGTTTTTGAGATTACACATAAATGATAATGGTGAACATACCAGCGGATGCGATGGTCGTTGTCCCCTGCCGAGACATCCTCGCCTAACCACTCCACTGCGACCCAGTGCCATCTATCCCGCCTCACCCACCGTTGTCCCTGTCTACAACATTATCATAATTAAGTAACTTAGTTATGCTCATACACCAAAAATTGTACCCTCCCGAGTTCCATGAACCAGACCCATTCTATATGCTACAGTCATGTCATCATCATAGATTACAAGAAAGTACACTAGTTAATTCCTACAACGACCTAAATAGCAACAAATCGGGCAGCGCCGACTATAGGCAAGCAACAACGTTCCACCCACTGTGACGTTCATAGAAATATATGTGCAGAGCACAAATCAGGCTAAACCAAACAAGGATAAAAAGTTTGCACTCTCATGTGTGAACCGAGCCAAATCACAAGTCATTCAGTCATGTGTATGCTTTTGTACAAGAGCAAAAGCATGCACCAACCTTTCATAATAGATCCGCAAACTGGCTGGTACAAGCAAGTTTGAACTAGATCACAAGGTAATAAAAAGATAGGATAGCTACCCCCGAAAACATGGTTGATTAGAAACTGAAGAAAATTTCCCTTCATTTCCTCAAGTTTCTTGCACAAGTCAACCATGTTATCATTCCTAGCACACCAGAGATCTTGGACCGGCTCCAGAAATTTAAGTGTGTTACTTATGCTAAGATAAGAAAACTGAGCGCTAATAAAGCCTCCAGCAACTGGAGAAACTCTTCAAAGAGCTCTGATTAGTTTCACCAGCTTTTCTATGCCCTAACAATTAAGACCTTTATCCAATTATTCCTTGCCCAAATAAAATGATAGGATGTGGGCTACCTTAACCTATATATAAATGTGTTAACAGATGCAGCATAGAACTTTCCCTTGGCGAGGATAAACTGAGGACCATGATGATAAAATAATACAAGATCAAAGCATATGCCATTCTACCTCTTTTGATTTGACCACAAACATATTCGAATCCCTTCTTAGCAATGCACGATATTCAGTACCATTATTCGTTGCAATACCCAAACACTCTCGTAGTTGAGCAATCTTCAGTTAAAGTAACTAAACACTAACAAAACAAACCAGCATAGTAACTGTTGGCGTACATATATACCATAGATCCATCCGACCGCCTTATTATTACACCAGCGCCTGGTTTCCCAGGATTTCCATTGCAAGCACCATCAAATTCAAGAATACAGGACAGTTATAAAGACAAGGTCCAGTGATGAGAACAAGCCAACATTTCCTCAGTGAAGATAAGTTGCAAATATGCTTATCTCTACTACCTAAAAAAAGAGTTAGGTTCCAAGCAAGCAATCAAACCTCTCACTCCGAACAAATTTTTTATTTTCTTTTATCTTTAGCAGGCTAATCAAGCATAAAAATTTTCTCATTAACATGTTTGTGCTGATGATTCTATTGATTATTGACTCACTTTCAAACCATTATTTGTTAGATCAATAGGCATTTAATTGACAATAATGCAAAATAGAAATTAATTGAGAAAAGGATTAAGAGGGAGAAGGGGACATCTTACGAGTTGAAAGAAACGTAAGAGTGAGGGATGGCGGAGACGGGCAAACATCACCACATTTTTTATTATTTAGTAGTGCTGCCATAAGGTCATTCTATAACAAAGAACGCATTGGGAAGCAGCAGTTGCACTGGGTTACCTGGTATAAGACCAACACATTATTCCCAAAAAGAAACATAATTTGCAATTTTGTAGGACGGAAAAGCATACAAAATAATAGAGAGAATTGGGATATACATCCACATGGGTTGCTAAATAAAGTGTATGCACAATTAGTCAAATTCATCTAAAAACTAAAGTATGCAGAGAGCAAGACAACATGTGACATCTTTAACCTAACATACGGTCTGCTTGTGATGTATTTAGGGCTGTGCAAGAGATTTCTTTTCTTTGCAATGAACAAGGCCCAACTTTGAAAGCAGGGATGCAAAATTTAATATAATGATCAAAAAGCACAATTTGGAGAACAGTTAGATTCCAAAAGTCCACCTAGTAAGAGAGATGCATACGAGTTGCAAGTAGCAACTGCAAGTAATTGCAGGATGTAGTACAGGTTAGGAAGATGAAGTATAGCACTGACCCAATTGGATGCCCTGCCCTTGGGCTTCTTGGACACGACCCGATGCACCTGCCCTTGGCGTCGACCATGGGCAGGCCAGACTGGGCGGAAAAGAGTGTGTCGATCCCTGCCAGACACCACATCCTCGAGCGTCACCATGTGACTCATCTGCAGTAGACCAAACCCAATCCCGATTCAATCCCCACAAACCGTCAGATAAAGTATCCACTTTCTTTAACAGAGATCTCTGAAACTTGTGAGATGTACTCAGCCAAATCTGTTACTATCTAATCTGAACTCTCAAAAATCCTTATTTCAGTATTCAGTTTTGGTTCATAAGGCAGCTATTTCCATGTCAATTGTTTTCTCCGGCATAGAACTCTATCATTCTTGCTACACCAAATAATCCAGCACAAAAAGCACCAGTATATTACCAACAAGAAGGCCCGGCAGAAGTGACCCAACTCGTGGTTAGAACATTACAATTTAAGAAAACTTCAACATAGTGATAACATCTAGTAATACATCTCTAGTAGCTAGTTACAGATTTCACACATCAAAAGGGAGGGATTTGATGAGAGAATCGGGATGCCTAGGTGAGAACCAGGAAATCAATTAAGTTATGAGACAGATAATATAAACAATCAGGGCAAGCCAAAAATTGGAGCATAGCTAAACCAGGCAGCTATGCATATATTTAACTATTGGTAGGCCTAACATTAGGTCCATCATTGCATCGATATAATCCCACTTCCTATCCATCCACCAGCCCAAGAAATAAATGCAACAGGCCAACCGCAATACCAGTTTTCTTGGCCTAAACTTGCTGCATGCTGTAATGCATTCCCTTAAAAATAGTTTAAAGCAGATTACATCCAAGCTTCATGTACATGTGCCCCGCTCCTTCCACTGGCTATCGATACAGCTTTGCTTTCATACAGACAGAAGAAGCCTCGATCCTATAAATTAAAACATCGGGTCTTAATGCATTTGCTTTGTGGATTTCCATTCACAGTCATGATGTAAGTGTGCAACGTGCACACACAATCAGAAACATTTATCTAAAGAACGAAATAGACCTATTTGGTTTTTCTATTAGAAGCTAAAACACATGTCACACGCCTTTTACTCCCAAGGCGGAGGTGTGCGCTCTGGTATGCACTTAGCCTGATTGCCATGAAAGAATTAAAGATAGTGATCCCATTACTTATCATGTAATATTTGCAAAGAGGAAGATGAACTTGTCAGGTAACCATTGTATATACCAAACAATATTGTTTCTTCTAATAGGAGCAGTGCTCGGTGGCACTTTGCTCGTGCCGGTGACCTGCGATGCTGCAAGGACGGAGGTTCAGCGGATACTTACTGGAGCCAGAGGCCGTCAGTGTTGGAGTTAAACCCGACGTGGTTTCTCTCTTACGTGATGTATGCACGTATCCGTGTAGGTTACGTATAGGCCTAGTCCTCTAGTATATATATATGTATCTATCCCCTTGTAAACACCACCGTGAGCTGATAGATCAAATCAATACAAACCAAAGGCACGACACGAGCCTTTTGTGCGATACAACTCGGCGTGTCTCTCCTGTGCTAGTCTCACGTGCATTGTCAAAGCAAAGGATCGATTGCTAGCTTGGCTAGCTTTACACTGCGGCTGATCGATCACGAGTTAGCTTTGTTTTTGTTCATCGCGCTCGTCTCCGTCATCGGTCGTCGCGTGTCGCCGGAAAGTACTCGGCGACGTTGTCTGGGTCAACAGTTGGTATCCAGAGCAAGGTTAGTCTTCTAGTAAAGGAGGATTATGGCGGACGACGATAAGAACAAGCAACTGGCAGAGTACTCCGATGCGGCTAAAGTATTTGCTGCTCCGGCGAGTTCGTCGTACCCACGATTTGATCCCGAAAATTTCGGGGTCTGGAAGGCCCTCATGGAGTGTGGTCTCCGCGCCAACGAGCTATGGGACGCGGTCGACCCAGGAGGCAACGCGTTCAAGAAGGAGGGAGCCGAGCACCGGAAGGATTGGCAGGCGGCGTCGGCGATTTATTCGGTGATGCCGATGGATGTCCTCCAGCACCTGATCGCCAAAGCAACGGCGAAGGAGGTGTGGGATACGCTGAAACTCATGTTCGAGGGACACACCCGCGTCAAGCAAGCCAATCTCCAAACTCTCCTAAGGAACTACGAGACATTGGTCATGGGCAACGATGAGTCCGTGGATGCGTTCGCTTCACGGGTAGCTACTCTCGTCAATCGGATTCGCGCGCTTGGAGAAAACCTAACGGAGACCTCGGTTGTCCGGCGGTTCTTGCGCGCGGCCCCTCCCCGCTACCTGCAAATTGTCACAGCAATCGAGCAGTGCGTCGATCTCGCGACTCTCTCCATCGACGATCTTGTCGGACGGTACAAGGCTCATGATGAGTGGATGTGGTACAGTCTTGGGGACGAGAGGAACGACGAGCTTGTGATGCTCACAAAGGCGCAGTGGATCGCCCTTGAAAAGCAAGGCGGATCCACAAGGAGCAGCAAGAAGAAGGGCAAGCAGCGCTCGACGAGAAAGAACTTCGCTGACTCAGATGACGACTCAGACGATGGGGCTGCACCGCCACCGAGGAGAAAGTTTGACATCAAGAAAATGAGGTGTTATAACTGTGGCCTCCTCGGTCACTTCAAGGCTGACTGCGAGGAAGCACCGACGCAGAAGGCGCTCATGGCCCAGCAAGGAGATGACGGTGACATGATGTTGATGAGCGAACTTGTGGACGAGGAGGACCCAGTTCTTCAAGTGTCGGCTAAGGAAATTGTCGCGCTCCGTGAAGAAAAGATTCACTCTCAAGATCATGGTTCGGAAACTCGTGTCGATACTGCGGACGCGGGGGGTGATTCCGAAGCTTACATCGATGTTACGGGCATAAGTGCTAACTTCGCTGGAGTGGATGCAGCGATTGCCGCGTGTGCTCGGCCGTGGAGAAGCAGCCTTGTTACAGATCTGAGAAACACGAATGTCACTTCGGTGTACGTGGCACCTGAAGAGCACGAATCAAAGTATGCTGATGTTGAGGTGAACAAGTACGCAGCGATTATGTCAATGGAAGATAGTGCATCCGGTCGTGCGGCTAGCTCGTGTGTATTGGATGCTAGTGCAAGTAGTATCCCACGAAGAAATATGGGAGCATCTTGCGTTGGGCCAATAACGAGCAGGCCAGAGAGAGGCAATAGTAGTGATGGCTGTTGCAGCCCACGTACGGGCAATAGTAGTACGTGGACGCGAGCAGGTGGCCGAGACGAGATGCGATGGTGTGGTCGGTGCAGCGTGGATGGCTAGCATTCCATCCAGCTACAATAAGCGTTCCACAAGGAAGCCCAATATCACGTGGAGGCCTAGTGCTTGGGCTAGAACGTGAGCATATTCCAGAAGCTCTGGACGGAGGTACTACTACCCATAAAGTTTTTTCTAGCATGAGAGAAGATATGCAAGGTATACTCACGGAAGGCAAGCTAGAAATTAGCAGCAACTGTGCAGGGCTTACGAGGAGCAGTTCCGAAGAGCCCAAATCACCAGCAACAGGAACTTTGGCAAGTCCAGACGACAGTGTGCCCTCTTCGGTACCACGAGAACGATGCGTGTTGGACATATCCTCAGAGGAAGCGCTTCGAATAAATTCGATGAAGATGAAGAGTAAAGGGCAACGAAGTTTGCACATCGAGGAACCGGAAATTTTTTGAAGACGCAAATATGGAGGAGTGTTGGCGTCGTGCTATGGAAGAAGAGTTGGGCTCGATCCATAACAATAATTCATGGGTGCTTGTGGATCTTCCCAACAATGAAAAACTGATAGATCTTAAGTGGAAATTTAAGATCAAGAAAGATGTTGAAGGGTGCATGAAGCACAAAACGAGGCTAGTGGCTAAAGAGTATGTGCAAGAGGAAAGTATGGACTTCGAAGAAGTGTTCGTTCCCATTGCAAAGATGGAGTCGGTGAGATTACTCATCGCTCTCGTGGCTCAGGAATCATGGAAAATACATCACATGGATGTAAAATCCGTGTTTTTGAATGACGAGTTAGAAAGAGATGTGTATGTGAATCAGCCACCAGGATTCATCAAAGAGGGAAAAGAGCACAAGGTACTGAAGTTACATAAAATCTTGTATGGGCTATGGCAAGGACCTAGGGAGTGGAACATCAAACTTGATCGGACATTGATTTCTCTTGGATTTGAGAAGGCCCCACTAGAGCATGTGATGTACAAGCGAGGTGAAGGAAGGGACCGTCTACTAGTTGGTATATACGTCGACGACCTATTGATAACTGGAGCAGATGAAGAGGTGATTGCAAAGTTCAAGCTACAGATGAAAGAGCTTTTCAAGATGGATGATCTAGGTCTTTTGAGCTACTACCCCGGGATAGACGAAGGGGAACACACTATGCCAGGAGGCATACACAAGGAAGGTACTTCAAATCCGTGGCATGAAAGATTGCAATCCAGTTGATGCTTCAATGAAACTTCGTCTTGAGCTGAGCAAGAAGAGTAAAGTACCCGTAGTTGATGCAATAGAGAATGTTGCAACGGCCGTTGCGGCGTGTCAAGGTGTGTGGCTAGCGAGGCTACATGGTGATCTCATGGATCGAGATCCGGGACAAGTGGTGCTCAACGTTGATAGCAAGTCTGAAAGTTTTCTACGCGAAGATCCAGTGTGGCATGATAGGAGCAAGCACATTGATACGATGTATCACTATATAAAGGACTGCGTGGAAGAAGGCAAGACAGAGGTCAACAACATTCGCACCGATGATCAGATGGCAGACATGCTAACCAAGGCTTTGGATCGAGAGAAGTTTTTGGAGATACGAAGAAGAATCGGCGTCGGAGCTGTGACGTGACGACGTCGTGTTTAGGGGGTGATTGTTGGAGTTAAACCCGACGTGGTTTCTCTCGTACGTGATGTACGCACGTATCCGTGTAGGATACAGAACCTTCACTGAATAGGTTACGTATAGGCCTAGTTCTCTAGTATATATATGTACCTATCCCCTTGTAAACACCACCGTGAGCTGATAGATCAAATCAATACAAACCAAAGGCACGACATGAGCCTTCTATGCGATACAACTCGGCGTGTCTCTCCTGTGCTAGTCTCACGTGCGTTGTCAAAGCAAAGGATCGATTGCTAGCTTGGCTAGCTTTACACTGCGGGTGATCGATCACGAGTTAGCTTTGTTTTTGTTCATCGCGCTCGTCTCCGTCGTCGGTCGTCACGTGTCGCCGGAAAGTACTCGGCGATGTCATCTGGGCCAACAGTCAGTACAAAAACCTAGACAGAGTGAGGGGAAGTGGGGGAGCACCTTGAAAATCTAAGCACCTCCATCGCGGATCCATCGAATCGAGGGGATCCCGACGAGCGCCTCTCCCAGTGGCATGATGAGATCTTCGACGGTGTCCTGGTCAACGATGTTGCCTCGCCTCCAAATTACCCAGATCGTGCACCACCGGCCACCGGTTCTCCAGATGGTGCCCGGTCCCCGCGCCGGGTTCACTCTGCTCTGCCCGTGACGTCCATTGTGTCCTCTCCTATCACTCATCGATCTGGTCCGCTGTCGTCATCCGGTGCTGCTTCTCCACTGCCGACCACCGCAGCTTCCTGCGGCCTGCTGCTGCGACGAGCCGGCCGGGTAGGAGCCGAGGCGATCAGAGGAGGTGGGGGAGTGGAGATGAGGAGGCGGCGTGTAGGGGAGAGGTGGAGACGAGACGAGCTCCCATTTTTTCCCTGTCTATATCTTTTCTGCCCAATACCGGTGCATCTGCGTAGCGATCTATCTTTTGTCATACATGCGAACGCGCGAGGAGGCGCCATTCTCCCGTAGCTTATTGTATTGGATATTATTCCGATTGTAGGATCGGAATAGTATTACAGAATCACTTACAGGATCAGAATATATATATTTCACATGATTCTGTGTGGATATAAAAATTAGGCTGCATACTAGTACATGAATTACTTCGTGGTGTATTGTTTTGGATGCCGATTTCTAACCCAGTTGACCTGGGTTAAAGTCCTAGAACACTGGTTTTTAATTATTTTTCTACTGATTCTATGTCTATATAAATCAGGCTGCATGTTAGTGTGGAAACAGGTTGTTGATCTGGTGGTGAGTGATGCATTGCTACATCCAAAAGGTCTTGGTTCAAGTCATAGGCAATGCAACGTTTTTTTTAACATTTTTTCACTCCCAAGCCTTCGGCCAATTTGCAAATGGATCCCGGTAAAAATAGTTAATTTATGAGCAGTCAAAGAAATGATGACATTCCTGCAAAAAAAAGAAATGATGACATGGCATCCATGTTGTCATTTTTTTCCTTATCCGGTTTTGGCCTTATTTAATCAAATTAACGAGTTTACAGACTAAATTCCATCAGTTCCTGAGTTGTTGGTCTAAACTATGCAATCTATTTGATTTTATGGACTAGTGGCTCATCTTCGTCCCAAATAAACAGTGTCAACCTCATGATTTTCTGCATTTATTCCAGGCCTTATGGCAATGTGCGTTTAGTAGGAGGAGATGTTCCCGTTGACTACGAAGGCGTCTGTGGCGACTTCATCAATCTCAACTTGATGTGTCATCTCAGTCTCTCGGAGGAGCTCATAGGGTTGAGTGTAGTGCGTGCGTTCATAGGGTGAGTTATGCTCGTGTCTGTGAGCATCTTCGATTGCATTGTGTTAAAAAAAATATAGGTCGGTGGCATCCTAGCACCCTACCTATTGTATCAATAGACGTGATATTCATACCAGCATGTTAGAATAATTCTTTTATGTCGAGACACCTCTAGGAAGCGGAAGTGCGTAAATTGCAATTCCTATTCTATTGAGACCGTGGGATGTTAATTTAAGGTTGATCTTATTGTGTTGGGAATGCAACATTTTGAAAGAATACTTGTGATGGATTGACAGTTTATAAGATTGACACCGCCAGGACTAAAGGAACTAAAAGTACAACTAAAGAATTGGAGGATAAGAGATTTATTTGCCCAAGCGTTTCCCAGCCGTGACATATATGTGTATAAACCTTATTCATGAAATTTTTCTGTCTCCCTACACACTGGATACTCATAGAGCATTCTTTGTTTGAGGTAAAATTCCAACATGTGACATATGAAGACCGGTAGAAAATAGGATTTATTTCAGTCTGTAATTTATAATATATCTATCTAACATCAAATTAAATGATAGAGTATCTCGTACAATACTTAAATATATTTTACCCTCTAAAAATTCAAAGCTTAATGAATCTGGTTGATGTCCCTGTTTGAAATACTTGACGATCTTCTTTTCCAACCCCTAGCACGAAAAGAGTGATATTCTAACCACCATACAAAAGTCATTGATATTCGTTCAATTATTTTCCTTACGGGTTTAAGTTCATTGATACTTTTTGATGCATGACAATTTATTCATATATTATTTCTTGCGTCACAAATAGGTGATTTTATACGTTTAACCAATAACCTTGGCGACGATGACATGTAGGAGTCAATATGGAGAGACTTATGCACGTCCGTCTTATTTGTTTCTGCAAAAAGAAAGAAGGGTCTTCTTTTTGTACATGAGGATTGAAAAAAAATATTCAATCAGACATAGGCTTTTGGTTTTAACGTGAGGCATCTGGACTCCGTATATTTTTTTATTTCTTCAAGCGGACATGCACGTGGATTCCGTATAGTTGGAAACTGGGGTGTGCGCTCAAATTTTTTTTTTGAAATTGTGCGCTCATTTTTTAGCGTGAGGAAAAGGCACATGTTCCGTACGTACCTTTTTTGCCTTCGTTTTTAAAATGGTGAAGGCACCTGATTTATTGTAACTTTAACGTAGTTGAACATGGCCAGATTTTTATACCGTGAGGACTCCTTTTTTTTTACCTTATTTACTTTTTTATAATAAGGCAGGACCTATCCTTTGTGTACGTATAGGCTTAAATCTTTACGTACATAGATGAACATGGTGATTTTTATAGCGTGAAGACTCCTTTTTTTACCTGATTTACTTTTTAATAATAAGGCAGGGTATATGGCACGTTTCCTTTCAAGTGTAGTATGTATGGACCCTTGCCTGGTTGCATCTCTTACTTTTAAATGTACATATTGCTAAAGATGGCAATAGTTTCTATATCTCATTTAATTCTAGACGCGGGATTAAGACCTAATGGTTACTTATAAGTAGTTTTTGAGGATTAGCGTGGAGGCTCGTATGGTGCCTTCAATTAGTAAATATAAGATTTTGGTACATGAATCATTTCATGGTGTATTGTTTTGGATTCCGATATATAACCCAGTTGACCTGGGTTCAAGTCCTACAGAACACAGGTTTTTAATATTTTTCTACTGATTCTATGAGTGTATATATGTATGTCTATATATATCGGTCTGCATGTTAGTGTGGAAACAGGTTGTTGTTCTGGTGGTCAGTTCTGGTGGAAACAGGTTGTTGGTTTAAGTCATAGGCAATGCAATGTTTTTTTAATATTTTTTCGCTCCCACGCATGGTTTGTGAGAAAAAAACGAAACCAATTTGCAAATAGATGCCCAACAAATAGTTAACTTATGAGCGGTGAAAGAAATGATGACATGGCATTGATGTGGTCATTTTTTCCGCTCAGCCGGTTTTGGCCTTATTTAACCAAATTAACGAGTTTACATACTAAATCTGATCAGTTCCCGAGTTGTTGCCCTAAACTATGCAATCTGTTTGAGTTTATGGACTAGTGGCGTACTTTAGTCCCAAATAAACAGTGTGAACTCCATGATTTTTTGGATTTACTCGAGGCCTTCCGGCAATGTGCATTCAGTGAGAGGAGGCATTCCCCTTGACTATGAAGGCGTTTGTGGTGACTTCATGAATCTCAAGATGATGTGCCATCTCAGTCTCGCGAAGGAGCTCATAGGGTTGGGTGTGGTGTGTGCGTTCAGAGGGGTAAGTGCATGCTCATGTATGTGAGCATCTTCGATTGCACTATGTTGAAAACATATAGAACATGGGGAAAATTCTAAAATTCCCCAAATTCTTATACCACTCTAGAATATGACCAGCCCAGGTGGTCCTTTTAGACTTCTTAAATACAACATCTTCATCAAGCATCACAAGCATTTTTCCTAGAAGATCCGGAGAGACCTCAGTGGAATCTTCTGTGTCAGTACTCACTACAGCAGACTCATTCTTCCTCTTACGATCAACAGATTCAATGTTGAGTGTTATCTATCTATCTATCTATCTATCTAGAGAGGGAGAGAGACTGAGAGAGAGAGAGTCACTATTTAAATGGTTATATATTTGAATTCAGAGATATGAGACAGAAAGAGAGGGGTGGATCTAATTATATTACTCCTAAGTCCTTAGTGCATAATGTTTTATCAATACCTTAAATTTGATTTGATGGAAAGGAGGTACTAGCACTAAGAAGGGAAGGCAGTTGCCGCCCTTGTCCCTTGTTGCTGACCTGCCATGGCGGCGTTGATCACTGGCTCGCTTAGTAGTGAATTTTGTGATAAGAGTGAGGATCGATAGTAAGAGAGATGGGGGTTGGGGTTGGCCAGTTTAGTTACGGCTCTGAGCAAAATAATTTTCCTACTTTAAAAAAATGTGCCAAATTACATTTTATTAGAGATGGCTTTGCAGAAATTGCATGAGCGAGCGGTTCATATATTTTTTTCTTCAAGTCATACAAATTTTTGGTTAAGATAGGAGGGTAAATGCATTTATTTGTTGCTTCAGGAGCTAATAAAACACATGGTGGTGTATAATTTGCATGCCCAACAACGGACATCATATTTTTGTTTCGTGGTAATGCACAATATGAAGGAAATATGCTCTAGAGGCAATAATAAAGTTATTATTTATTTCCTTATATCATGATAAATGTTTATTATTAATGCTAGAATTGTATTAACCGGAAACTTAGTACATGTGTGAATACATAGACAAACATAGTGTCACTAGTATGCCTCTACTTGACTAGCTCGTTAATCAAGGATGGTTGAGTTTCCTAGCCATTGACATGAGTTGTCATTTGATTAACGGGATCACATCATTAGGAGAATGATGTGATTGACTTGACCCATTCCGTTAGCTTAGCACTCGATCGTTTAGTATTCTGCTATTGCTTTCTTCATGACTTATACATGTTCCTATGACTATGAGATTATGCAACTCCCGTTTACCGGAGGAACACTTAGTGTGCTACCAAACGTCACAACGTAACTGGTGATTATAAAGGTGCTCTACAGGTGTCTCCAAAGGTACTTGTTGGGTTTGCGTATTTCGAGATTAAGATTTGTCTCTCCAATTGTCGGAGAGGTATCTCTGGGCCCACTCGGTAAGGCACATCACTATAAGCCTTGAAAGCATTGCACCTAATGAGTTAGTTGCGGGATGATGTATTGAGATACCGATGATCGAATCTCGGGCAAGTAACATACCGATTACAAAGGGAACAACGTATGTTGTTATGCGGTCTGACCAATAAAGATCTCCGTAGAATATGTAGGAGCCAATATGGGCATCCAGGTCCCGCTATTGGTTATTGAGCAAAGAGGTGTATCGGTCATGTCTAAATAGTTCTCGAATCCGCACGCTTAACGTTCGTTGACGATATAGTACTATGAGTTATGTATGTTGGTGACCGAATGTTGTTCGGAGTTTTGGATGAGATCACGGATATGACGAGGAACTCCGGAATGGTCTGGAAGTAAAGATTGATATGTGGATAGTAGTGTTTGATCTCCGGAAAGGTTCCAGAATCCATCGGAAGGGGTTCCGAATGTTTCCCGAAATGTTTGGGCACGAGAACACTTTATCTGGGCCAAAGGGGAAAGCCCACAAGGTTTTTGGAAAGCACAAAAGGAAGTTTTGCGGAGTCCATGGGCCCGACGCCAGGGTCCCTGGCGTCTGGTCCAGACGCCGGGAACCCTGGCATCTGGCCCTGGAGTCCGAGAAGGACTCTTGCCTTTCGGGTGAAACCGACTTTGTGGAGGCTTTTACACCAAGTTTCGACCCCAAGGCTCAACATATAAATAGAGGGGTAGGGCTAGCACCCAAGACACATCAAGAAACACCAAGCCGTGTGCCGGCAACCCCGTCCCCTCTAGTTTATCCTCCGTCATAGTTTTCGTAGTGCTTAGGCGAAGCCCTGCGGAGATTGTTCTTCACCAACACCGTCACCACGCCGTCGTGCTGCCGGAACTCATCTACTACTTCGCCCCCTCTTGCTGGATCGAGAAGGCGAGGACGTCACCGAGCCGAACGTGTGCAGAACTCGGAAGTGTCGTGCTTTCGGTACTTGGATCGGTCGGATCGTGAAGACGTTCGACTACATCAACCGCGTTTATATAACGCTTCCGCTTACGGTCTACGAGGGTACGTAGAAAACACTCTCCCCTCTCGTTGTTATGCATCACCATGATCTTGCGTGTGCGTAGGAAATTTTTGAAAGTACTATGTTCCCCAACAGTGGCATCCGAGCCTGGTTTAGGCGTTGATGTTATATGCACGAGTAGAACACAAGTGAGTTGTGGGCGATACAAGTCATACTGCTTACCAGCATGTCATACTTTGGTTCGGCGGCATTGTTGGATGAAGCGACCCGGACCGACATTACGCGTACGCTTACGCGAGACTGGTTCTACCGACGTGCTTTGCACACAGGTGGCTGGCGGGTGTCAGTTTCTCCAACTTTAGTTGAACCGAGTGTGGCTACGCCCGGTCCTTGAGAAGGTTGAAATAGCACTAATGTGACGAATTATCGTTGTGGTTTTGATACGTAGGTAAGAACGGTTCTTGCTAAGCCCGTAGCAGCCACGTAAAACTTGCAACAACAAAGTAGAGGACGTCTAACTTGTTTTTGCAGGGCATGTTGTGATGTGATATGGTCAAGGCATGATGCTATATTTTATTGTATGGGATGATCATGTTTTGTAACCAAGTTATCGGCAACTGGCAGGGGCCATATGGTTGTCGCTTTATTGTATGCAATGCAATCGCCCTGTAATTGCTTTACTTTATCACTAAGCGGTAGTGATAGTCGTAGAAGCAATAGTTGGCGAGACGACAACGACGCTACGATGGAGATCAAGGTGTCGTGCCGGTGATGATGGTGATCATGACGGTGTTTCGGGGATGGAGATCACAAGCACAAGATGATGATGGCCATACATATCACTTATACTGATTGCATGTGATGTTTATCTTTTATGCATCTTATCTTGCTTTGATTGACGGTAGCATTATAAGATGATCTCTCACTAAATTATCAAGGTATAAGTGTTCTCCCTGAGTATGCACCGTTGCGAAAGTTCTTCGTGCTGAGACACCACGTGATGATCGGGTGTGATAGGCTCTACGTTCAAATACAACGGGTGCAAAACAGTTGCACACGCGGAATACTCAGGTTAAACTTGACGAGCCTAGCATATGCAGATATGGCCTCGGAACACTGAGACCGAAAGGTCGAGCGTGAATCATATAGTAGATATGATCAACATAGTGATGTTCACCATTGAAACTACTCCATCTCACGTGATGATCGGACATGGTTTAGTTGATTTGGATCACATGATCACTTAGAGGATTAGAGGGATGTCTGTCTAAGTGGGAGTTCTTAAGTAATATGATTAATTGAACTTTAATTTATCATGAACTTAGTCTTGGTAGTATTAGCATATCTATGTTGTAGATCAATAGCTCACGTTTAGCTCCCCTGTTTTATTTTTGATATGTTCCTCGAAAAAACTAAATTGAAAGATGTTAGTAGCAATGATGCGGATTGGATCCGTGATCTGAGAATTATCCTCATTGCTACACAGAAGAATTATGTCATTGATGCACCGCTAGGTGACAGACCTATTGCAGGAGCAGATGCAGACGTTATGAACGTTTGACAAAGCTCGGTATGATAACTACTTGATAGTTTAGTGCACCATGCTTTACGGCTTAGAACCGGAACTTCAAAAATGTTTTGAATGCCACAGAGCATATAAGATGTTCGAAGAGTTGAAATTGGTATTTCATACTCATGCCCATGTCGAGAGGTATGAGACCTCTGACATTACTTTGCCTACAAGATGGAGGAGAATAGCTCAACCAGTAAGCATGTGCTTAGATTGTCTGAGTACTACAATCACTTGAATCAAGTAGGAGTTAATCTTCCAGATAAGATAGTGACTGACAGAGTTCTCTAGTCACTATCACCAAGTTGCTAGAACTTCGTGATGAACTATAATATGCAAGGGATAACGGAAACGATTCCCAAGCTCTTCGTGATACTGAAATCGACAAAGGTAGAAATCAAGAAAAGCATCAAGTGTTGATGGTTAACAAGACCACTAGTTTCCAGAAAAGGGTAAAGGGAAGAAGGGGAACTTCAAGAAGAACGGCAAGCAAGTTGCTGCTCAAGTGAAGAAGCCCAAGTCTGGACCTAAGCCTGAGACTAAGTGTTTCTACTGCAAAGGGACTAGTCACTGGAAGCGGAACTGCCCCAAGTATTTGGCGGATAAGAAGGCTGGCAAAGTGAACAAAGGTATATTAGATATACATGTTATTGATGTGTACTTTACTAGTGTTTATAGCAACCCCACGGTATTTGATACTAGTTCAGTTGCTAAGAGTAGTAACTCGAAACGGGAGTTGCAGAATGAACAGAAACTAGTTAAGGGTGAAGTGACGATATGTGTTGGAAGCAGTTCCAAGATTGATATGATCATCATCGCACACTCCCTATACTTTCGGGATTAGTTTTGAACCCAAATAAATGTTATTTGGTGTTTGCGTTGAGTATGAATATGATTTGATCATGTTTATTGCAATACAGTTATTCATTTAAATTAGAGAATAATTGTTGTTCTGTTTACATGAATAAAACCTTCTATGGTCATACACCCAATGAAAATGGTTTGTTGGATCTCGATTGTAGTGATACACATATTCATATTATTGAAGTCAAAAGACGCAAAGTTAATAATGATAGTGCAACTTATTTATGGCACTGCCGTATAGGTCATATTGGTGTAAAGCGCATGAAGAAACTCCATGCTAATGGGCTTTTGGAATCACTTGATTATGAATCACTTGATGCTTGTGAACCATGCCTCATGGGCAAGATGACTAAGACTCCGTTCTCCGGAACAATGGAGCGAGCCACTGACTTGTTGGAAATAATACATACCGTTGTAAGCGGTCCAATGAGTGTTGAGGCTCACGGCGGGTATCATTGTTTTCTGACCTTCACAGATGTTTTGAGGAGATATGGGTATATCTACTTGATGAAACATAAGTCTGAAACATTTGAAAAGTTCAAAGAATTTCAGAGTGAAGTAGAAAATCATCGTAACAAGAAAATAAAGTTTCTACAATCTGATCGTAGAGACAAAAATTTGAGTTACGAGTTTGGCCTTCAATTAAAACAATGTGGAATAGTTTCACAAACTCATGCCACCTGGAACACCACAGCATAATGGTGTGTCCGAACGTCATAACCGTACTTTATTGGATATAGTGCAATCTATGATGTTTCTTACCAATTTACCACTATCGTTTTGGGGTTATGCATTAGAGACAGCTGCATTCACGTTAAAAATGGCAACATCTAAATATGTTGAGACGACACCGTATGAACTGTGGTTTGGCAAGAAACCAAAGTTGTCGTTTCTTAAAATTTGGGGTTGCGATGCTTATGTGAAAAAGTTTCATCCTGATAAGCTCAAACCCAAATCGAAGAAATGTGTCTTCATAGGATACCCAAAGGAGACAGTTGGGTACACCTTCTATCACAGATCCGAAGGCAAGACATTCGTTGCTAAGAATGGATCCTTTCTAAAGAAGGAGTTTCTCTCGAAAGAAGTGAGTGGGAGGAAAGTAGAACTTGATGAGGTAACTGTACCTGCTCCCTTATTGGAAAGTAGTTCATCACAGAAATCTATTCTTGTGACTCCTACACCAATTAGTGAGGAAGCTAATGATGATGATCATGTAACTTCAGATCAAGTTACTACCGAACCTCGTAGGTCAACCAGAGTGAGATCCACACCAGAGTGGTACGGTAATCCTGTTCTGGAGGTCATGTTACTTGACCATGACGAACCTACGAACTATGAGGAACCGATGATGAGCCCAGATTCCGCGAAATGGTTTGAGGCCATGAAATCTGAGATGGGATCCATGTATGAGAACAAAGTATGGACTTTGGTTGACTTGCCCGACGATCGGCAAGCCATAGAAAATAAATGGATGTTCAAGAGGAAGACAGGCGCTGATAGTGGTGTTACTATCTACAAAGCTAGAATTGTCGCAAAAGGTTTTCGACAAGTTCAAGGTGTTGACTACGATGAGAGTTTCTCACTCGTATCTATGCTTAAGTCTGTCCGAATCATGTTAGCAATTGCCGCATTTTATGAAATCTGGCAAATGGATAAACAAAACTGCATTCCTTAATGGATTTATTAAAGAAGAGTTGTATATGATGCAACCAGAAGGTTTTGTCAATCCTAAAGGTGCTAACAAAATATGCAAGCTCTAGCGATCCATCTATGGACTGGTGCAAGCATCTCGGAGTTGGAATATACGCTTTGATAAGTTGATCAAAGCATATAGTTTTATACAGACTTGCGGTGAAGCCTATATTTACAAGAAAGTGAGTGGGAGCACTATAGCATTTCTGATAAGTATATGTGAATGACATATTGTTGATCGGAAATAATGTAGAATTATTCTGCAAAGCATAAAGGAGTGTTTGAAAGGAGTTTTTCAAAGAAAGACCTTGGTGAAGCTGCTTACATATTGAGGATCAAGATCTATAGAGATAGATCAAGACGCTTGATAAGTTTTTTCAATGAGTACATACCTTGACAAGATTTTGAAGTAGTTCAAAATGGAACAGTAAAAGAAAGAGTTCTTGCCTATGTTACAAGGTGTGAAATTGAGTAAGACTCAAAACCCGACCATGGCAGAAGATAGAAAGAGAATGAAAGTCATTCCCTATGACTCAGCCATAGGTTCTATAAAGTATGCCATGCTGTGTACCAGATCTATTATATACCCTACACTGATTTTGGCAAGGGAGTACAATAGTGATCTAGGACTAGATCACTGCACAGCGGTAAAATTATCCTTAGTGGAATAAGGATATGTTTCTCGATTATGGAGGTGACAAAAAGGTTCGTCGTAAAGGGTTACGTCGATGCATGTTTTAACACTGATCCAGATGACTCTAAGTCTCAATCTGGATACATATTGAAAGTGGGAGAAATTAGCTAGAGTAGCTCCGTGCAGAGCACTGTTGACATAGAAATTTGCAAAATACATACGGATCTGAATGTGGCAGACCCGTTGACTAAACTTCTCTCACAAGCAAAACATGATCACACCTTTGTACTCTTTGGGTGTTAATCACATAGCGATGTGAACTAGATTATTAACTCTAGTAAGCCCTTTGGGTGTTGGTCACATGACGATGTGAATTATGGGTGTTAATCACATGGTGATGTGAACTATTGGTGTTAAATCACATGGTGATGTGAACTAGATTATTGACTCTAGTGCAAGTGGGAGACTGAAGGAAATATGCCCTAGAGGAAATAATAAAGTTATTATTTATTTCCTTATATCATGATAAATGTTTATTATTCATGCTAGAATTGTATTAACCGGAAACTTAGTACATGTGTGAATACATAAACAAACATAGTGGCACTAGTATGCCTCTACTTTACTAGCTCGTTAATCAAAGATGGTTGAGTTTCCTAGCCATTGCCATGAGTTGTCATTTGATTAACGGGATCACATCATTAGGAGAATGATGTGATTGACTTGACCCATTCCGTTAGCTTAGCACTCGATCGTTTAGTATTCTGCTATTGCTTTCTTCATGACTTATACATGTTCCTATGACTATGAGATTATGCAACTCCTGTTTACCGGAGGAACACTTAGTGTGCTACCAAACGTCACAACGTAACTGGGTGATTATAAAGGTGCTCTACAGGTGTCTCCAAAGGTACCTGTTGGGTTGGCGTATTTCGAGATTAGGATTTGTCACTCCGATTGTTGGAGAGGTATCTCTGGGCCCACTCGGTAATGCACATCACTATAAGCCTTGCAAGCATTGCAACTAATGAGTTAGTTGCGAGCTGATGTATTACAGCACGAGTAAAGAGACTTGCCGGTAACGAGATTGAACTAGGTATTGAGATACCGACGATCGAATCTCGGGCAAGTAACATACCGACGACAAAGGGAACAACGTATGTTGTTATGCGGTCTGACCGATAAAGATCTTCGTAGAATATGTAGGAGCCAATATGGGCATCCAGGTCCCGCTATTGGTTATTGACCAGAGAAGTGTCTCGGTCATGTCTACATAGTTCTCGAACCCGTAGGGTCCGCACGCTTAACGTTCATTGACGATATAGTACTATGAGTTATGTATGTTGGTGACCGAATGTTGTTCGGAGTTTTGGATGAGATCACGGATATGACGAGGAACTCCGGAATGGTCCCGAAGTAAAGATTGATATGTGGATAGTAGTGTTTGATCTCCGGAAAGGTTCCGGAATCCATTGGAAGGGGTTCCGGATGTTTCCCGAAATGTTTGGGCACGAGAACACTTTATCTGGGCCAAAGGGGAAAGCCCACGAGGTTTTTGGAAAGCGCAAAAGAAAGTTTTGTGGAGTCCAGGGGCCAGACGCCAGGGTCCCTGGCGTCTGGTCCAGACGCCGGGAACCCTGGCGTCTGGCCCTGGAGTCCGGGAAGGACTCTTGCCTTTGGTGTGAAACCGACTTTGTGGAGGCTTTTACTCCAAGTTTCGACCCCAAGGCTCAACATATAAATAGAGGGGTAGGGTTATCACCCAAGACACATCAAGAAACACCAAGCCGTGTGCCGGCAACCCCGTCCCCTCTAGTTTATCCTCCGTCATAGTTTTCGTAGTGCTTAGGCGAAGCCCTGCGGAGATTGTTCTTCACCAACACCGTCACCACGCCATCGTGCTGCCGGAACTCATCTACTACTTCGCCCCTCTTGCTGGATCGAGAAGGCGAGGACGTCACCGAGCCGAACGTGTGCAGAACTCGGAGGTGCCGTGCTTTCGGTACTTGAATCGGTCGGATCGTGAAGACGTTCGACTACATCAACCGCGTTGATATAACGCTTCCGCTTACGGTCTACGAGGGTACGTAGACAACACTCTCCCCTCTCGTTGCTATGCATCACCATGATTTTGCGTGTGCGTAGGAATTTTTTTGAAATTACTACGTTCCCCAACACAATATTCAACTTTATGTTACAAAGTGTCAATGGCTCGGAAGACATCAGATTTGTCTTCTTGGCTTGGCCACGTCACGGGCAGCGCACGCCTCCTAGCCCTTGATGGCGGTGGCGGATCAGCATGGACAGGGGGGAGAGGAGGTGGTCAGGGAGGAGAGCAGAACGGTTGGCAGGAGACTCCTCCTTCGCGGCCCATGGGGAAGTACAATGTGAAGAACAGAGGACGTCATGGAGAAGGTGAGGCGGGCGTCATCCAGTTTTAAAGGAGAGGGCTCCAGCGAGACCCGCCACAGCGGAAAACCGAGCGATGAGGGGAGGGTTCAACAAGAAAAGGGAAGGGTCTGTCATGGGGTGGGGTCTTTTCTGTTCGGAACGGATGTAAGAAATAAATTGGTGGATAATCCGGACAACCACATCCCCACCCCCCCCCCCACACACACACACATATTGGGATGGATTTGGGTGAACCTGGATCATCGAGACGGTCGGATATTGGGTAGCCCACTAGACACCCCTTTGATGTCCGAACACGCTCGGACACACGGGGAAGAAATGACCTTCGACCATAGAGACTAGCTTAATTATTTGTTTGATGCATTTATATGCATTGTAGCCTGTAGCAATGCACGGGCATTCTACTAGTAATGATAGGATCCAAGAGATATGATTTAGTCAATGGTACTGTGAGGACATGTTTAACCACATTTCACTCCCTTATATATGGTACCTACTGTGCCAACCTTGTATGGAGGTGCTTGACCATTGGTTTCATGAAATCAATGGCACTACCAAGCATATTTTGTTGTTGATTTTTTCGGTGTGTATTTGACTTCATCAGAAAGGAAATACCTTTCTTTTGTACTTCTTGATGCTAATTGATGAACTAACCTTTTGCACAGCTGATGACAATATATATTTTACTGAGTGCTAGATTATAATCTTCCATTTATCCTTTTGGTTTGTGATGTTTAGTGGCACTTAATAAGAATATGAACACAAATTGTTTAATCATTCAATTCAGCAGGGTTGATGAATATGATGGACTGTGGGACTGTCCCTAGACAGAAGGTTTTGTGGGATTTGCCGTGTTTTCTTGCTCAGGCAGCCACAACTCTTTCCATAGACTCCCTCCCTCCCGACCCCCTCGGGCCGCCGCCCAGGGTGACGCCAGGGGGATCAACTCCTCGCGCCGCCAACCCTCCAAAAGGCAGATCTCTGCCGCCGCTGCAGACGGCACTGGCCGCGGTGGTGGCCGCGCCCAACGCCTAAAGGGGTAGGGCAGGAGGGAAGTGACGGACCTCCCATCAAGCGGCAGGGGCGCCTCGTGCGGGGTGTCTTTGTGCTGCAGCCACGGCGGCGTCCTGGCTGTGCGGCGGTAGCCGGCGAACCCATGACTGGCGAGGTCCTCCGGTGGGATTCTCCGCTACTGCGATGGGCAGCGGTGGTGGCCGTGGATCTGGCATCCCAGCCAGATTCGTCGTGGTTCGGCTATGGCTGGCCGGCGGCGCATGATGGGGCCGGGGTGGGGCGGCCGGTGGTCCTCAACCGGCTTTACAACGACACCATACGTCTACATGGCGAGGGTGTGCTCGCATCCAGTCAGGGGCGAGATCATGGTGGCGCTACATCCCGTGAAAATCGCGCCGACTTCGGTCATGGCGGACGATGACGGCGTCTCCGACGCCCCCTGTTGAGGCATCGTCGTTGCAAACTGCGTCAACATGATCGGGATGTTCGGGGGAAACCCTAGATCAGGGTCTATCGGATCGGACAATGACGGCGCCTTCGGTGTCGTGCTCCCTCCTGAGGGCATCATTTTGAAGCAGGAGCTGGCTGGAGGGGACGAGGAGGAGCGGTGTTTCGTCTACCGCAAGGCCGACGACGGATCCCGGCGGCATGGCGCTGCGGAGTTTCAGCGACGGGCGCGTGTGGTTGGATACGTGCAAGATGGCGGCGTTGTGTGGCGCCGTGGTGGCGCCGATGGCAGCTAGACCGGGCAAGGTACATGCATCAGTACAGTACTGAAGATGGATTGGTGGCAGGTGGCTGCAGCGACCTCATACCCGGCAGGTGTCCTGGTTGAGGAGTGCACCAGACTGGTGGGTGCCCCATACCTGGCAAGCGTCCTGGTTGGGACCTTAGGTCTTAGATGTTAGGTTTGGCTGCGACCTCTGTTTGGTACTAGGCCCAGACTATCAGCATTCCTTCATCAACTGGATAGGAGTAGCGGCAGATGTTGCCTAGAAGGTGGCTTTAGTCTTAGTGATTACTGATGTATAACTTTGTAAGGTCTTGTGTGAATAATTAATAAAGTGTCTGCATGGATCGTCTAGATGCAGAGGCCGGGGGTCCTCCTTCATTTCTAAAAATAATAATATGTTTTCTACAGAAGAGATGATAACTGAAGATGACGTTGCTACAGAAGAGGAATTCGAAGAATTTTCCCTTCTTTTGTGGATTGTGGTGTAAGCACGAAACTGTAGTTTTTACTATATTGTATTGGAACTTATTTTGACTTACAGTGTGTTTCACCGAATATTTCATCAATGTTGTTAGTTGGAATTAGAGAAGTTCCAAGGTCAACAAACTAACCCTTATGCTGTAAAGAACAGTTCGTTGAGACAGTGCGGACCATATGAATAGTTTAGAGAGTTGTATCATTAAGAGAGATCATCCAGATGTTTCTCAGGAAAGCAGCTAGTGTAGTGTAATACTACAAGATAATATAAGTCCGCCCATATAATTGATAGGTTGAAATTGTTGCTACATGTGGGCTGTTTTATTGTTGTAGGAAAATTTTCGATCCATTGATATTAAATCATGGTAGTATAACAAACACTAGAAATAATAAAAATTACATCTAGATCCGTAGGCGACCAAGCGACAACTACAAGCACTGAAGCGAGCCAAAAGCGCACCGCTGTCATTGACCCTCCCTTGCCGGAGACGGGCAAACTTGCTGAAATAGACAGTCGAGAAGTCGTCGTGTTTAGTCCTCATAGGACCAGCACACCAGAACAGTAACAACCACCGATGAAAAGATGCGTAGATTGGAAGGATCCAACATGAAGATAAAACGAACGAAGGCCGGACCCGAATAGATTCATCAAAGACAATCATCAGACGAATCCTGTGAGATACGCCGGAGACCTCCACACACATTCCGACAATCGAAAGGGGCCAGGCAGGGAGAAAATTATTGCATGTTCAAGAAGCCCCCACCGTCTAGCCTTCCTTAACAGGACAGAAACCCGAACAAAACGGAAAAAACCATCTAAAAATGGAGCCATCCTATGGACAAGGGCCGAGATCCACCGCGCCCCATGGTTCTAAGGCCAACGGAGACTAGACGGACGGACGAGAGCATCAATTGGTGAACCTGCTTCATTTAGTACAGAACAGAACTTGTTTTTCTTTTTTGAGGGGAAATCAACTTGGTTACTATGTACGTGTCATAATTATGCTACGTCATCAAATGATCAAAGTACATTAGCGATAGCTGGCTCAACTGGTTCATTCTATTTGAGTCGACGAAAATCTTTTCTCTCTTACTTATATAGTATTCGTGTGAGCTGCAAATTTCCCCTTTCACACGGACTAGTGTAAATAAAGATTTTTATTTTTCCTCTTCGTTCCACTCCGACCGGCACCAAACCATTTATTTCCTTCCGCTTGTTCTAACTCCGATTCATTATTTATTTGCTCAAAAGATTGTGTGTGTTAGGCGCCAAAAGTATATGGTGACGTCGTCTTTTCTTTAGCATGTAAGAAACAAATCTGCCCGGAGTACTTCTCTCCACTCCTTCCCTCCCTCCATAGGGCCAAGTTGGTCCTAAACCGCAGAGTCATTTTTCTGTTACACGAAAAGCTGCAATATGACGTTCTATCTCATACCCTCTTGGACGGGACATCTATGTTGGTGTAATGCCACACACTTCAATGGACAAATGTATGGAATGTCATGCCCCTTATTCCCGCTTCGCTATAGTGGTCAGGCAGTGCGATGCCAGGACTTTTTTAAAATTGTTTTTGCATCGTCATGCTGTTTTTAGTGATTCTATTTGGATCAATGCACATCTTTTCTCCTCTTACTTATAAACTCGTCGTGTGAGTTAGGATCGATTCGGGCGGATGCAAACTTTTCCCTTTCACATAGACTAATGTAAAAAAAAATTCCTCTTCATTCCACTCGGACAGAAATGGAACCATTTATTCCTATCCCCCGTACTAACTCCGACTCATTTTTTCTTTGCTCAGAAGCTCGTGTGTGTTGGGCGCCAAACATATGGGGTGACGTCGTCTTTTCTCTAGCCTGAAAGAAACGAACCTGCCCGGAGTACTTCTCAACATCCCTTCCCTCCCTCTAGAGGGCCAAGTTGCTCCAGCACCGCCGGGTCATTTTTCTATGACATGAAAAAGCTGCAATATGTCGTTCTCACTCGCACTCTCTTCAACTGGACATTTATGTTGGAGTAATGACGCATACTTTAATAGATAAATGCATGGAGTGTCATGTCCCTTTTTTTCGCTTCATCGTAGTGGTCAGGCTGTGCGACGCTGGGACTATAGAGTAATGTAACTCTGTTTTTTCGCGCCGTCTCTCCATCATGCTGCTTCGGCGCTGTGACACCTGATGTATGGAGTGTTAAGTATTTATTTCATTCTGTGCCGGAGGGTTGGTTTCCTTGCTCAACTTTATGTGCTTGGGGGCTAAAGTTTTGTAGCAACATTAGTGTTTTCCCTCCGCTAAGACTAATGGATCGTTTATTTTACGTCCTTCGAATGTGACGGATGCAATTTTTCCCTTCTGCATGGACTAGCGTCAAATTTATATTTTTTATTTTTTGTCTTCATTCCAATCAAACAGACACCAAATCATTCATTTCCTTCCACTCGAACTAACTCTGAATCAAATATGGCTTGCTCACAAGCTCGTCTGTATTGGGAACCAAAAGTAAGGAATAAGGGTCTGTTTGGTACTCCTCCAGCTTCCAGATCCGCCTAAATCTGCGCTGGAGCTGAGCCGAACGGTTCCGCTCAGGGAAGCTAGCTTCCTAGATCGAAGGACAGTCCACGTACAAAAAACTGGAGCGGCGTTTCTGGCGATCCAGGAAAAAGGAAACCGAGAGTTGGCGTAAATTACGAGTAGTGCCACCGCCACCAAGTGACTCGATGGCTGCGTACCAGTTCACTACCTTCGTTATATTCTCCTGATGACGTGGAGGCATCCGTATCTTTCACTCTGAACTGGGCCAAGCCCAGCTACTCTCCTCCTGTGTCCGGCTGGGCCTAAGGCCACCTTAACTGTTGAGCTAGCTGGGGGAAGATCCTAACGGACGCTCGTTGCGTCAAGTTGCCGCTGCTTCGCACAGAGGCGAGTGAGCTAGCGATTAAGATGGGCCGGCCCAATTACGAGATTTCGCACGTGCTACAGTGTCCGTTTTTTGGAAAATTCTGGAAGGTTCCTAACCGGTTTTGGGAACCTTCTAGAAGCTTCTTGACCCAGTTTTTTCACTTGTTTTTCTGTTTCCTTTTCTTTTTTCTGTTTCTTTCTTCGTTTTTCTGTTTGTTTATTTCATTTTAATTCCTTTTTCTTCTTTTTTTTATTTTCTTTTTGTTCTCCCGAATTTCAAATTCTTTTCGAAAATTCTAAAAATGTTTAGAAGTTCAAAAAATGTTCTTGTTATTAATATTTGTTCACAAATACAAAAAAATGTTCTTCATTTTCGAAAAAATGTTCTTCATTTTTGAAAAAAATGTTCGGATATTACAAAAAAATGTTCGCTTTTAGAAACAAATCCATAGGTTCAAAAAGTTGAACTTTTCAAATTGTGTTTAGGAGTTTTAAAAAAATTTCCCATTTTCAAAATTTGTTCGCCAATTTCCAAAAAATGTTCATGCTTTCAAATTTTTTGGGAGATTCAAAAAATGTTTCTATTTAAATAATTGTTCGCAAATTCCAAACATATGTTCGTGTTTCAATTTTTGTTCGGGAGTTTCAAAAGAAGTTCGCTTTTTAATAAAAAGTTTGGATTTAAAAAAACAGTTTATAGGTCTCAAAACTTTTTTCCTTATTTGAAAAAAGGATGGAATTTCAAAAAATGTTCAGAAATTTTGAAAATTGTTTGCATGCTCAAAAAATATTCATTTTATAAAAAAGCTTGAAATTTTTGAACCACTAAAACTCGGTTGCTACAGGAAACACAAAGCTCGTCTGCTACAGGACATACAAAGCCCGTCTGCTACATTAGCCTACTCTCTGCAGTGACCCGGCTCGCTACAGTGCATCGCTTGCCATATGGGCCGGCCCAATAGGGGAGCGCTCTGTTTGACGCAGCGAGCGTCGAACAGGAGCTCCCCTAGCTGGGCTCCAGTCCGTCTGAGCAGGTTGGCCTGCTGGCACGTACGAGAAGCTGGAGCGAGCGTGCCGAACGGTTTTTCATCGATCGCAACCCATGGAAGAAGCCAGCATCGGGAAATAGAAGCCAGATTTGTGGATTTGGTGAAGCTGGAGGAGTACCGAACATGCCCTAAGGCTAGCCTTTTTTTGCCTCTCGTGTTTTTTCTCTACTATTTGGACCTGGAAGTAACGCATCCGTCCGGAGTACTTCTGTCCACCGCTCCTCCACCGTCGTGTCATTTTTCTATGTCAAGGAAAGGCTGCAACATGTCCTTGGCTCACACAATTTATTTGATGGAACATCAGTGTTCGAGTAATGCTGCCAACTTCAGTGGACAGATTTTATGGAGCGTCTTGTCCTTTTTGCGGCTGCTCCTCCAAAGTGGTTGGTCGGCTGTGCGGCACTTCAAGGACATCAAACACCCATGGGGCAAGCGGCAAGAGCCATGATGTGAGTGGAGCTAGAACTTCGTGTGAGCCCATCGACCGTGGTTAGGTAAGCTCATGACACCAATGATTGCAAAGTATGCGACTAAAGGGGTTTGGTGCTCATGACAGCAATGATTGCAAAGTATGTGACCAAATGCGTTTGGTGAGACGCCCAGCACGACGGGGATCTAGAATCGGAGGGGCTCAGTGCTACAGCCGACACAACATAAGTTGGGACCAGAGGCGCTTAGTGTTGTAATCGGACATGGCGGCGAGCCATAACAACTACAACTAGAGGTGCCCAGTGCTGCAACCGGCATGACGACGAGTTGGAACCTACAATGAAGCATTTTGATTGGAAAGTTAGATACTTGTATTGTTCAATTTTAAAATAATTTTATTATTCTAGCATTGAGATGGGTGGGTGTGGCAACATCTTTATGTTCTAGTAGGAATGTTAGAACGGATTGTTGCCTAGACCAAGTCATAGGCAATTCCTTTGGGAGCATGCCAAGGAGATGCCCAATATGTAAAGGGAACCGTGAACCAAATATTTGTCCTGATTATTGCGGGAATTGGTATACAATTGGAAAGTTTATGCACACTCGGTATGAGTGTCCAAATAAAGAGTGAAATGCGCCGCCGGTCCATAAACTCGAACCCATTGCACATTTTAGGACAATAACTCATGACATTATCAGATTTAGTCCACAAACTCGTTAAGTTGATCAAATCGGCCCGAGAGGGGAAAAAACCAGCCACGTGGATGCCATGTCATCGTTCCTTGACCGCTCATGAATTAGCTATTTTTAGAAGGGTCTATTTTTAAAGTGGTTGGGTTCTTCATCACAAACCATGCGAAGGGCGTTGGACAAAAAATTAATATGCGGCTCAAATTGTATGTATTCACGTAGAATCATGAGAGAAAAACCCGAAGATCCCACTTGATTGTTTTCCAATCACGCGATTTGTTTCCTTCTATTGCGCTGACTGTTGTTTGTTGCTAGATCATCGCGTTCCCTTCCCTCCTCATTTGTCTTCTGTGACTTGCCGATCATGGCAACATTGCTTGGCAATGGACCACTTTAATTGTTGGGGAACGTAGTAATTTCAACAGTTTTCCTACGCACACGCAAGATCATGGTGATGCATAGCAACGGGAGGGGAGAGTGTTGTCTACGTACCCTCGTAGACCGTAAGCGGAAGCGTTATGACAACGCGGTTGATGTAGTCGTACGTCTTCACGATCGACCGATCCTAGCACCGAAGGTACGGCACCTCCGCGATCTGCACACGTTCGGCTCGGTGACATCCCATGAACTCACGATCCAGTAGAGTGTCGGGGAAGAGCTTCGTCAGCACGACGGTGTGATGACGGTGATGATGAAGCTACCGGCGCAGGGCTTCGCCTAAGCACTACGACGATATCACCAAGGTGGATTATGGTGGAGGGGGCACCGCACATGGCTAAGAGATCAAGGATCAACTTGTGTGTCTATGGGGTGCCCCCTCCCCCATATATAAAGGAGTGGAGGAGGGGGACGGCCGGCCCTCCTATGGCGCGCCCCATGGGGAGTCCTACTCCCACCTGGAGTAGGATTCCCCTCTTCCCTAGTTGGACTATGAGTGGAAGGAAGGGGGAGGAAGGAGGAAGGAAAGGGGGGCCGTCCCCCCTCCCAATTCGGATTGGGCTTGGGGGGCGCGCCCCCTCCTTTGCTCCCTTCTCCTCTCTCTCTATGGCCCAATAAGGCCCATATACCTCCCGTGGGGTTCCGGTAACCTCCCGGTACTCTAGTATATACCCGATCTCATCCGGAACCATTCTGATGTCCAAATATAGTCGTACAATATATCGATCTTTATGTCTCGACCATTTCGAGACTCCTCATCATGTCCGTGATCATATCCAGGACTCCGAACTACCTTCGGTACATCAAAACATATAAACTCATAATACCGATCGTCGTCGAACGTTAAGCATGCGGACCATACGGATTCGAGAACTATGTAGACATGACCGAGACTTATCTCCGGTCAATAACCAATAGCGGAAACTTGATGCACATATTGGTTCCTACATATTCTACGAAGATCTTTATCGGTCAAATAGCATAACAACATACATTGTTCCCTTTGTTATCGGTATGTTAACGTTACTTGCCCGAGATTCGATCGTCGGTATCTCAATACCTAGTTCAATCTCGTTACCAGCAAGTCTCTTTACTCGTTCCGTATTGCATCATCCCGCAACTAACTCATTAGTCACATTGCTTGCAAGGCTTATAGTGATGTGGATTACCGAGAGGGCCCAAAGATACCTCTCCGACAATCGGAGTGACAAATCCTAATCTTGATCTATGCCAACTCAACAAGTACCATCGGAGACACCTGTAGAGCACCTTTATAATCACCCAGTTACGTTGTGACATTTGGTAGCACACAGAGTGTTCCTCCCGTATTCGGGAGTTGCATAATCTCATAGTCATAGGAACATGTATAAGTCATGAAGAAGGCAATAGCAACATACTAAACAATCAAATGCTAAGCTAACGGAATGGTTCAAGTCAATCACATCATTCTCCAATGATGTGATCCCGTTAATCAAATGACAACACATGTCCATGGCTAGGAAACATAACCATCTTTGATTCAACGAACTAGTCAAGTAGAGGCATACTAGTGACACTCTGTTTGTCTATGTATTCACACATGTACTAAGTTTCCGATTAATACAATTCTAGCATGAATAATAAACATTTATCATGATATAAGGAAATATAAAAAACATCTTTATTATTGCCTCTAGGGCATATTTCCTTCATTAATATTATCTCAAATCCACTACACACACATAAACACTATTCTAATCAGAGGGTTAGGATAATATTCTAATAATTAACTGACCCGCCGTAGTAGTAGTTGAACTACACCCAGTGACAACCTATGTTAAAGTTTTGACAAAATCTACATAGTTTAAGAGCAGTTTTGCAAACCGTTTTTTCCATATAGAAAGTTGGAAAGCTTCTGCCAATCCGCTCATTTCTAAACCGTTTATCGGAATAAGGCAAATAATACTGCGTTGGAAAGCTTCTTCCAATCCGCTCATTCTACATATAGAAAGTTTTCCCAAATTCTTGACGGTTCAAGAGTGATTTGAAAAAAGGAAAAACATTTCAAACAGAACAGCCGAGCTTGTATTTTCGGATTTTTTCCAAAATGGTTAATCTGATTGGTGCAAATGATATGGTGTTGGAAAGCTTATGAAAATGCGCTTCTTTTTCATATAGAGTTCGTTCCAATTTTGAACGGTTTAAAAGTAATTTAGAAAACGGTTGAAGTTCCTCCGAGTTTGTATTTTCGGTTTATTTTCTAAATGCTTTATCGGAATGTAGCAAATAATATGGCATTGGAAAGCTTGATATAGAATGTTTCCACCAATTCTTTATGGTTTTATGGTAATATCTAAAATGAATAAAAACGGGCAAATAATGTAAGCTCGAAAGCTATGAAAAATGTGAAAAAAAATTACATAGAAAGGTTTCTTTCAATTCTAGCAGTTTTTGAGTAATTTATAAAACGGGAGATCATGTGTTCTGCCTTAATTGCGAAAACAGAGTCTCTGGAAATGCACTGCGTGAAGAGATTGAACTTCTGGGGTAGTTCTGTTGGAACTTCACTCCATTTTTCGCGTGCGGTCTTTTGCCCGTAACTCCCAACCACTTACCGAGATTGAGAAAATTATATACCGATGGAAAGCTATTGAAAACACAAAAAATTCATGTGTTGATTATTTTTTCATACTCGCGAAGATTTAAAAGATTTTTTCTGAATACATAAAAATGTGCTTTAAACGGTATACATGAAACTTTTTTTTTCATAATGTAGCATATAATATAAAGTTGGAAAGCTTATGAATAGGAGCAAATTTTTCATGACAAATTCGTTTCCATTTAAGAGTAGTTTTAAAAATGGCAAAACAACATTGTTTTGTCTCTTTTTTTATCATGTAATTAAAGCCCGGACGCATCACAATATAATTTTTTGAATCGTGTAGGTAGGAACACGTGAACTACTTGCAACAAACCTTTTAGGTCTTTTACTTTTGTATTCTTTTATTCTCATCTGAAACGCATACGGTGTAGTAGTTGAACTCCTTGTTATTTTCACATTGAACTTCTGTCACGTATTTTCGTTCACAATTCCTCACTCATTCATCGGAGTTGCACAAATGATACACCTTTCTGAAACCTGCTGAAAAGACACAACTTTTCCTTATATGATTAAAATTTTGTTTCGAACAACATACACCAATTTGTTTTAACCGTTTATATTGGAGTAGATCATACGATATACCCTTTTAGAAAGTTGTTGAATAAAGAGAATTTTTTATGGTAGAGCATTTTTGTTTCAAATTTTTAATAGAATAATAGAATTATTTTAAAACACCAAAACAACATCTTTTTGTGTGTGTTTTTGAACATGTAAATACATGGTGAACCTCTCTCAAAACATATTTTTAACTTTCCCAGGCCAAGCACTTGAATTTCTTGCAACAAAACTTTAAGCCTTTGCCTTTTTATTCTTTTATTCATACAAAATGCACACCGTAGAGTACGTGAACTTCTAGCAGTTATCAATTTGAATTTTCTCTGTGACGTGAAAATATCTGAGTTTTTTAGGCATTGAACCGCTCTACCTTTTTAATTCAAACTTCATTATTGTCTATGTTTGGAAATGTCAAAGTTGGAGTTTTTCTAGAACATCGAACTTCTTCGTTATTTTGAATTGAACTTATCGGTTTTATTCTTTAGTAATTGGAAGAATCTGATTTTTTCAAATAAATATCAAACTGCTCCACTTTTTCCAATTGAACTTCTTGGTTTTATTCATTAGTAACGAGAAAACCCGAGTTTTTTTATATACATTGAACTGCTCCGTCTTTTAAAATTGAACTTCTTGGTTTTAATCTTTAGTATTGGGTCTGAGATTTTTGTAAATATCAAACAACTTCAATTTTTAATTCTGACTTCTTGGTGTTATTCATTAGTAACGGGGAAAGTCCTAGTTATAAATATCGAACTGCTCACTTATTTAAATTTTGAACTTCCAGATCTTTTTAAAAAATAGGGGCTACAAACTCTTTGAACTGCTCGGTTTCTAATCTGACTTTCTTGGTTTTGGAATAAACAGTTTGAACTTCTATGTCTTTAAAAATCCTCAAAATGACATTGATTTTTTTGTTTTTTGAACTTGCGAATCCTAGGTTTTAATATACATTGAACTTTTGTGTTACTTTAATTTGAAATTCACATTTTTTTATTTTTGAGTAAAGAATTGTTTTTGGTTTTAAACTAAAAGTCAAATATTACTAATTTTTTCAATTTGAACTTCATGGTTTATCCTTTAACAACAGTGGATATTTGACTTTTTTGAAATGGTTAAATCCTAGGTTTTAATTAACACAAAAGCACTTCGTTAGTTTCGTATGAACTTCTGGGTTTTTTGAAAAACGAGGAAATTCTATTTTAAACTTTTTTTAGTTGTTCCTTTATTTTTAATTTGAACTTCTTTGTTTTATTCTTTAGTAGCGAGAAAAAGTCTGAGTTTTTTTATGAACTTTGAACTTCTCTATTATTTAATTTGAACTTCTTAGTTTTATACTTAGAAAATATCATTGTTTAGAAAATATCATTGGGCATACATTTATTTTACCTACAAACGGGAAGTGTTTGAGTTATTTTGAATTAATTGAACTACTCTACTTTTTTAATTTGAACTTCTTGATTTTATTTATTAGTAACGTGTAAATTATGAGTTTGTTATAAACATCGAAATGCTCCATTTTTTAGATTGGAATTTCTTGGTTTTATGTTTTAGTTATTAAAATACTTCTAGTTATGTAAGAAACATCGAACAGTTCTATAGTTTAATTTTTAGTATCTAGTTTTCTTTTTATAAATCTTTTTTGTTTTTTCTATTTAAATTCCAGAATTTATCTGCTTTTACATTTTGAACTTCCTGGTCGTCCTTTTTAGAAATAGGAAAAAATCATTTTTATTGGTATTTTCGTGTTTTTATGTTTTGTTCAGGTTACCATTCTCTCAGTTCAAAAACTATATGATTTGCCTCGATAACAGTAAGTGAACTTCGTGGACATTATTTATAAAACATACTCTTTTCTAGTATGTGAATTTTCCTATAGATGTACAAGAACCTTTTGTTTGTTTGCACCTCAACAACCAACATGGAACAGTACGATTGGAAAATCATAGAAAGCTATACCAGATGAATCATTGAAAATATTGACCAAATCACACAACAAAATGGCCAAGTCGAGGGCAGTTCTTTCACAGGCATTTGAAGGAAACAAGTAGGGTATGGAAGAAACAAAATCTGAAGGGAGGTTGAGATCCCTCCTCGATGCACAATGCACAACTCGTGTGCAGGGGATCCATTTTTGCCAGCGACTTGAGCAAATCATTGTATCTTAATTCTACAGTCGAAGAGCCAGACTCAGCATGCCTTCTTCTGCAAAACGAAAATCTGAGCACATATATAAGAAGAAAATAGTTATACGAACTAGCACGAACAAAAAGTGTGTCAGGGCATATTTTTTCTGAACTTCATAGGAAAAAACTCTCTGTATTTTTTCAACCCTTGCTCTATGTGAACTTCAATTCCAAGACAAGCAGAACTTGGTCGATCGAACAAATGGATCGACAGGACAAGGAGGACCTTGCGGACGGCAACTGCACCGTCAGGCATCGGAAACATCTTGCGTTCGCGCTGCACAGGGGGTTGGGGACGACGACATCGACGGGATCCAGGAGCTTGAAGAACAAGACCGGCGATCGAAGGGGTGGGTCGCGATTGTGGTCAGAGGGTCGTGCAAGGAGGTGTTCGTTCCAGCCGCGCACAAAGAGGAACCAGGTAGCGACTAGTGGGAGGATCCTGGGAGTTCCCCGGAGACAGAGAAGGAGAAGATTAAGGCAGAGGGCGGGAGAAGGCTGACCAGAGGGTAGAAGTGCGGGGTTGATCGGAGGTGAGGGACGCGGTGAGCAGCGGCCACCGATGGTGGAGGCGTGAGGCGGCGGCAGGATGCGGCGGAGCGCATGGGGTTTCCGAGGAGTGCGCGTGGCAGCGGGGGTCTCCGTGGAGGGGGCATGGCGGCGTGGGTCTCTGGGGAGTGAGCGTGGCGGCGTCGGTGTCCGGGGAGGTCGCGGATGAGGCGTGGGGGTCGGGGGAGGGGGCCAGCGGCGGGGGATCTGGGGGTGTGGGCAGTTTTTTAACACAATATAGATGCAAGCGCTCATATACATGCGCATACACTCACCCCTATGAACGCACACACGCACACCCTACCCCTATGAGCACCTTCGAAAGACTGAGCCGGCATATCATCTTGAAATTTACGAAGTCACCGTAGCCACCTCGTCGTCAACGGGAACATCTCCTCCCACCGAATGCACATCGCCGAAAATCCTAAAATAAATCCAGGAATAAATGCGAGTACCAGGACTTGAACCCTGGTGGGCTTGGGATACCACAGTCCCTCTAACCATCCAACCACAGGTTGGTTCGCAGGGGTGTGGGCGGTTGCGGGGTGGAGTGTGGGAGACGTGGGGAGAAGATGCGTTTTTTTTCTGTTTTATTATTGTCTGGCGCCAGGCACACCGGTTCGGGAGGATCTCCTCGCACTCTATATAGGGCGCGCTGTGATCTGAACTAGCAGTTGGGGCACGGTGCTGCCGTGTCTCCTGAGTGGAACCTGTGCGGTGCCTGGTAGGTTGGCAACCTTTTCAGTACCTTTTTTAATCTGGTTAACACATGTCAATGGATAACTATGTAATACTATTGAAAGTAGTATGTTGCTGGAGCAAAGACAGGAGCATAATTGTAGAAACATACACCTAGAAAGAAAAAAAAACACTCAACAATGTAATCTGAAAAAAAAACAGTACAAACTCCTAGGAATCTCTAACTGGGTAATATGGTTTTACATGTTTGAGATCCCCTTGCTCTCTTGTCCTTTTGATGTTAGTAACTTCCTGGTTCTTCTAGCACTTCAGCCACTGAAATATCATTCTGCATCTTTTTGCCATTTTGTAACTTCATCAATGGTAGCTACCACATGACATAGAGATGAGATGTTAAAGAAAACCATCTATATGTCAAGGAAGGAAGGGAACAACATTCAGTATAATCAGGCACAAAGATAGTTAGATATATCGACTCTTTATCAAGAATGCCTGACAAGCTTTGTGCTTCATTGTAAAGATCATGCCGTTGCTCATCCAGATGACCGTCGTCACCAGCCCGATCTGGCAGATAAGAATGCTTGATATCATTAAACAAAATATTAATTTATGGGAAAGGAAGAATATAACAGCTATGAGAAAGAAATATCTAGAAATAAAAAAATTAATGCAATGAATAGGGATATTAATAATCGAGTTTACCGCGAATTGTCTGTCAGAGTAGGTATTTGAAGCTGATCGGGTTGTAGGAATACACAAACAATAGAGAGATAGTAGCAAAGGTACTAATAAGGTTATCAATGTTTACATATATAAAATCTATCAATCTGACTGGGTGTTCCAGAATGAGGAGTAACCCTCCCAACTATAATAACAGAAATTTAAATGACACTTTGCATGTCTACGCAATCCAAGATGCAAGCATACAAGAACTAACGGTACTCTGAATGAAACATATGTAGGTAGAACAACACATCATATAAGATAAAGATAAGTAGAGAAATATCTATCACATATAGTAATTAAATGGTGATAAATTACATGAAAGCTAGCAATTACAGATATAATAATAGCTACAGAACCTGGTATAACCTGCAAGATCTGGTTGCATTTCTTCATTTTTGAGATTACACATAAATGATAATGGTGAACATACCAGCGGATGCGATGGTCGCTGTCCCCTGCCGAGACATCCTCGCCTAACCACTCCACTGCGACCCAGTGCCATCTATCCCGCCTCACCCACCGTTGTCCCTGTCTACAACATTATCATAATTAAGTAACTTAGTTATGCTCATATACCAAAAATTGTACCCTCCCGAGTTCCATGAACCAGACCCATTCTATATGCTACAGTCATGTCATCATCATAGATTACATGAAAGTACACTAGTTAATTCCTACAACGACCTAAATAGCAACAAATCGGGCAGCGCCGACTAAAGGCAAGCAACAACGTTCCACCCACTGTGACGTTCATAGAAATATATGTGCAGAGCACAAATCAGGCTAAACCAAACAAGGATAAAATGTTTGCACTCTCATGTGTGAACCGAGCCAAATCACAAGTCATTCAGTCATGTGTATGCTTTTGTACAAGAGCAAAAGCATGCACCAACCTTTCATAATAGATCCGCAAACTGGCTGGTACAAGCAAGTTTGAACCAGATCACGAGGTAATAAAAAGATAGGATAGCTACCCCCGAAAACATGGTTGATTTGAAACTGAAGAAAATTTCCCTTCATTTCCTTAAGTTTCTTGCACAAGTCAACCATGTTATCATTCCTAGCACACCAGAGATCTTGGACCGGCTCCAAAAATTTAAGTGTGTTACTTATGCTAAGATAAGAAAACTGAGCACTAATAAAGCCTCCAGCAACTGGAGAAACTCTTCAAAGAGCTCTGATTAGTTTCACCGGATTTTCTATGCCCTAACAATTAAGACCTTTATCCAATTATTCCTTGCCCAAATAAAATGATAGGATGTGGGCTACCTTAACCTATATATAAATGTGTTAACAGATGCAGCATAGAACTTTCCCTTGGCGAGGATAAACTGAGGACCATGATGATAAAATAATACAAGATGAAAGCAGATGCCATTCGACCTCTTTTGATTTGACCACAAACATATTCGAATCCCTTCTTAGCAATGCACGATATTCAGCACCATTATTCATTGCAATACCCAAACACTCTCGTAGTTGAGCAATCTTCAGTTAAAGTAACTAAACACTAACAAAACAAACCAGCATAGTAACTGTTGGCGTACATATATACCATAGATCCATCCGACCGCCTTATTATTGCACCAGCGCCTGGTTTCCCAGGATTTCCATTGCAAGCACCATCAAATTCAAGAATGCCGGACAGTTATAAAGACAAGGTCCAGTGATGAGAACAAGCCAACATTTCCTCAGTGAAGATAAGTTGCAAATATGCTTATCTCTACTACCTAAAAAAAGAGTTAGGTTCCAAGCAAGCAATCAAACCTCTCACTCCGAACAAATTTTTTATTTTCTTTTATCTTTAGCAGGCTAATCAAGCATAAAAAATTTCTCATTAACATGTTTGTGCTGATGATTCTATTGATTATTGACTCACTTTCAAACCATTATTTGTTAGATCAATAGGCATTTAATTGACAATAATGCAAATTAGAAATTAATTGAGAAAAGGATTAAGAGGGAGAAGGGGACATCTTACCAGTTGAAAGAAACACAAGAGTGAGGGACGGCGGAGACGGGCAAACATCACCACATTTTTTATTATTTAGTACTGCTGCCATAAGGTCATTCTATAACAAAGAACTCATTGGGAAGCAGCAGTTGCACTGGGTTACCTGGTATAAGACCAACACATTATTCCGAAAAAGAAACATAATTTGCAATTTTGTAGGACGGAAAAGCATACAAAATAATAGAGAGAATTGGGATATACATCCACATGGGTTGCTAAATAAAGTGTATTCACAATTAGTCAAATTCATCTAAAAACTGAAGTATGCAGAGAGCAAGACAACATGTGACAGCATTAACCTAACCTACGGTCTACTTGTGATGTATTTAGGGCTGTGCAAGAGATTTCTTTTCCTTGCAATGAACAAGGCCCAACTTTGAAAGCAAGGATGCAAAATTTAATGTAATGATCAAAAAGCACAATTTGGAGAACAGTTAGATTCCAAAAGTCCAGCTAGATCAAAGCAACTCAAAATAAAACATGGTCTGAAATTAAAAAAGTCCCGTTCGGTGACCGCTAGCCCCGGCCTCCCCAGCCTCCGCTCCGGCTTCTTGGCAACGCCGCTCTAGGACCTTGTTCGGGCTATATGTTTCTACTTGGCAAAATATTTGCTTCTTCAACAATAAAATTTCATTTACCTAGTAAGAGAGATGCGTACGAGTTGCAAGTGGCAACTACAAGTAATTGCAGGATGTAGTACAGGTTAGGAAGATGAAGTATATCACTGACCCAATTGGATGCCCTGGCCTTGTGCTTCTTGGACACGACCCGATGCACCTGCCCTTGGCGTCGACCATGGGCAGGCCAGACTGGGCGGAAAAGAGTGTGTCGATCCCTGCCAGACACCACATCCTCGAGCGTCACCATGTGACTCATCTGCAGTAGACCAAACCCAATCCCGATTCAATCCCCACAAACCGTCAGATAAAGTATCCACTTTCTTTAACAGAGATCTCTGAAACTTGTGAGATGTACTCAGCCAGATCTGTTACTATCTGATCTGAACTCTCAGAAATCCTTATTTCAGTATTCAGTTTTGGTTCATAAGGCAGCTATTTCCATGTCCATTGTTTTCTCCGGCATAGAACTCTATCATTCTTGCTACACCAAATAATCCAGCACAAAAAGCACCAGTATATTACCAACAAGAAGGCCCGGCAGAAGTGACCCAACTCGTGGTTAGAACATTACAATTTAAGAAAACTTCAACATAGTGATAGCATCTAGTAATACATCTCTAGTAGCTAGTTACAGATTTCACACATCAAAAGGGGGGGATTTGATGAGAGAATCGGGATGCCTAGGTGAGAACCAGGAAATCAATTAAGTTATGAGACAGATAATATAAACAATCAGGGCAAGCCAAAAATTGGAGCATAGCTAAACCAGGCAGCTATGCATATATTTAACTATTGGTAGGCCTAACATTAGGTCCATCATTGCATCGATATAATCCCACTTCCTATCCATCCACCAGCCCAAGAAATAAATGCAACAGGCCAACCGCAATACCAGTTTTCTTGGCCTAAACTTGCTGCATGCTGTAATGCATTCCCTTAAAAATAGTTTAAAGCAGATTACATCCAAGCTTCATGTACATGTGCCCCGCTCCTTCCACTGGCTATCGATACAGCTTTGCTTTCATACAGACACAAGAAGCCTCGATCCTATAAATTAAAACATCGGGTCTTAATGTATTTGCTTTGTGAATTTCCATTCACAGTCATGATGTAAGTGTGCAACGTGCACACACAATCAGAAACATTTATCTAAAGAACGAAATAGACCTATTTTGTTTTTCTATTAGAAGCTAAAACACATGTCACACGCCTCTTACTCCCAAGACGGAGGTGTGCGCTCTGGTATGCACTTAGCCTGATTGCCATGAAAGAATTAAAGATAGTGATCCCATTACTTATCATGTAATATTTGCAAAGAGGAAGATGAACTTGTCAGGTAACCATTGTATATACCAAACAATATTGTTTCTTCTAATAGACTGAGAGGTGAAACCTCAGCCTAGCTCTTTATTTAATCTCCCAGTCTTGGACATGGTTTATCTACTACTGATCAAAAATCTATCTAAAAGGAAAAGAACATATCATGAGTCAACGACCAAACAAGCTAACTCTCAGATCATATTTATAGATGAAACCACGTTCTGTCAAGCTGCAATTACCGAAAAAGGGTTTCCCCCCGCTTTGTATTCCAAAGCAACCAACACCGATACAGGATCGCTGGGGCGAACAGCACAACAAGCCCAAAAGAAAAAGAAGAAGAAGCCAATGCCAACAACAGCAGTCAAGCTGCAATTAGCAACGAGGCCATCACCCAAAACTGCATATCCTTACAGAACTGGGGAACGTAGACTGGACAGAAACATAACAACAAGAAAATTAGAGGAACCCAACAATTTATAATATACTTGAGACAAATACCAAAAACCAAAATGGAGATTCATTACCTTTGATGTCAGTGCCCTCTGAATCACTACCAGGACACAACTGAAACAAGAGGGCCATGCAACATCTTTCCTTCAAACCCGATGATAATATCCTAAGTGGATTCTTTCTTGCAACAGTAATATGGTTTGCGTCCTTGCAACGGTCAACTACATATATTTCAGAAAGATGGCAAACTTCAGTATAACCAAGACACTGATGAGTAACTTCAATTTCAACACTAAAGGAAACCATCATGTGAGTGTAAACATCAGGGCGAACTATCATATGATCGTATACATAGTTGCATTATGGCAAGATGTTCTGCATGATAATACCTAACGAGCAACAGATTTAAGTATATTCAGAACTCCTAATTTCAACCACTAAACCAGTGTATATAACCATATGAATTACATCAAATGGAAAAGATCAGCGAGGGAATTCCCTCCATAACAAAGAGATGAAATGTGTACCAATGGCCATGTATAAAAGCTTCTGAGGACGAACCATGACAAAGTGCCTAACATAATATTTGGTAGGGTAGCTTCCCTTCTTGACTCTTTCAATATGAGAAATTTAGTTCATTTACCTGGATTTCACATTTAGGATGATATGATATTAGTGCAAGAACAGATTCATAGAACTTCTCTTTGCCACTTTCCCATATCCGCTCTTCCGCTCCCATATTTCTGTAAAGAAGCAAGTTGAGTCTCAAGTTACGTTAATAGATTTATACAATCGCAATAGTGGAAGTAAGAGGTGGAGCAGAAATGGCTGAAAGAGATCAGCATACATATTTACCTTTTGCACCATGCCCCTTCGTTACGACGTAGGTCCCTTCATAGCTTGTCTTAATTTTTGAAATGACAAGGGTGCCTGCAAGAGTTCTGCACATCATTGGATACCTGGACTTGTGAAAGCATCTTCAGAACATCAGTCAAATGAAAATCATTGGAATCAGGAGAGATAACCCAGGTTTTTTTCCTGTTACAGTTCCCCCACTCCGATGTGATTTGACAGTGAAGGATCAAATAAGATGACTACATATGTTGTGCAAGTAAATGGCAGTCCATAAGATTCTAATAACATTCAGAATTAAGATACCAACCTTTCTATTTTGTAGTACAACAAGCGAGATCAGGTTTCCAATTACCTGCGTAATTCAGATGTAGCACAAGTCACCAAGTCGGAGATCATTGTACCATTGTGTCCTAGCTGCAAGTATGTAGGAGCAGTGCTTGGTGGCACTTTGCTCGTGCCGGTGACCTGCGATGCTGCAAGGACGGAGGTTTAGCGGATACTTACTGGAGCCAGAGGCCGTCAGTGTTGGAGTTAAACCCGACGTGGTTTCTCTCGTACGTGATGTACGCACGTATCTGTGTAGGATACAGAACCTTCACTGAGTAGGTTACGTATAGGCCTAGTTCTCTAGTATATATATGTACCTATCCCCTTGTAAACACCACCGTGAGCTGATAGATCAAATCAATACAAACCAAAGGCACGACACAAGCCTTTTGTGCGATACAACTCGGCGTGTCTCTCCTGTGCTAGTCTCACGTGCGTTGTCAAAGCAAAGGATCGATTGCTAGCTTGGCTAGCTTTACACTGCGGCTGATCGATCACGAGTTAGCTTTGTTTTTGTTCATCGCGCTCGTCTCCGTCATCGGTCGTCGCGTGTCGCCGGAAAGTACTCGGCGACGTGGTCTGGGCCAACAGTTGGTATCTAGAGCAAGGTTAGTCTTCTAGTAACGGAGGATCATGGCGGACGACGATAAAAACAAGCAACTGGCAGAGTACTCCGGTGCGGCTAAAGTATTTGCTGCTCCGGCGAGTTCGTCGTACCCATGATTTGATCGCGAGAACTTCGGGGTCTGGAAGGCCCTCATGGAGTGTGGTCTCCGTGCCAACGAGCTATGGGACGCGGTCGACCCAGGAGGCAACGCGTTCAAGAAGGAGGGAGCCGAGTACCGGAAGGATTGGCAGGCGGCGTCGGCGATTTATTCGGTGATGCCGATGGATCTCCTCCAGCACCTGATCGCCAAAGCAACGGCGAAGGAGGTGTGGGATACGCTGAAACTCATGTTCGAGGGACACACCCGCGTCAAGCAAGCCAATCTCCAAACTCTCCTAAGGAACTACGAGACATTGGTCATGGGCGACGATGAGTCCGTGGATGCGTTCGCTTCACGGGTAGCTACTCTCGTCAATCGGATTCGCGCGCTTGGAGAAAACCTAACGGAGACCTCGGTTGTCCGGCGGTTCTTGCGCGCGGCCCCTCCCCGGTACCTGCAAATTGTCACAGCAATCGAGCAGTGCGTCGATCTCGCGACTCTCTCCATCGACGATCTTGTCGGACGGTACAATGCTCATGATGAGCGGATGTGGTACTGTCTTGGGGACGAGAGGAACGACGAGCTTGTGATGCTCACAAAGGCGCAGTGGATCGCCCTTGAAAAGCAAGGCGGATCCACAAGGAGCAGCAAGAAGAAGGGCAAGCAGCGCTCGACGAGAAAGAACTTCGCTGACTCAGATGACGACTCAGACGATGGGGCTGCACCGCCACCGAGGAGAAAGTTTGACATCAGGAAAATGAGGTGTTATAACTGTGGCCTCCTCGGTCACTTCAAGGCTGACTGTGAGGAAGCATCGACGCAGAAGGCGCTCATGGCCCAGCAAGGAGATGATGGTGACATGATGTTGATGAGCGAACTTGTGGACGAGGAGGACCCAGTTCTTCAAGTGTCGGCTAAGGAAATTGTCGCGCTCCGTGAAGAAAAGGTTCACTCTCAAGATCATGGTTCGGAAACTCGTGTCGATGCTGCGGACGCGGGGGTGATTCCGAAGCTTACATCGATGTTACGGGCATAAGTGCTAACTTCGCTGGAGTGGATGCAGCGATTGCCGCGTGTGCTCGGCCGTGGAGAAGCAGCCTTGTTACAGATCTGAGAAACACGAATGTCACTTCGGTGTACGTGGCACCTGAAGAGCACGAATCAAAGTATGCTGATGTTGAGGTGAACAAGTACGCAGCGATTATGTCAATGGAAGATAGTGCATCCGGTCGTGCGGCTAGCTCGTGTGTATTGGATGCTAGTGCAAGTAGTATCCCACGAAGAAATATGGGAGCATCTTGCGTTGGGCCAATAACGAGCAGGCCAGAGAGAGGCAATAGTAGTGATGGCTGTTGCAGCCCACGTACGGGCAATAGTAGTACGTGGACGCGAGCAGGTGGCCGAGACGAGATGCGATGGTGTGGTCGGTGCAGCGTGGATGGCTAGCATTCCATCCAGCTACAATAAGCGTTCCACAAGGAAGCCCAATATCACGTGGAGGCCTAGTGCTTGGGCTAGAACGTGAGCATATTCCAGAAGCTCTGGACGGAGGTACTACTACCCATAAAGTTTTTTCTAGCATGCGAGAAGATATGCAAGGTATACTCACGGAAGGCAAGCTAGAAATTAGCAGCAACTGTGCAGGGCTTACGAGGAGCAGTTCCGAAGAGCCCAAATCACCAGCAACAGGAACTTTGGCAAGTCCAGACGACAGTGTGTCTTCTTCGATAGCACGAGAACGATGCGTGTTGGACATATCCTCAGAGGAAGCGCTTCGAATAAATTCGGTGAAGATGAAGAGTAAAGGGCAACGAAGTTTGCACATCGAGGAACCGGAAATTTTTTGAAGACGCAAATACGGAGGAGTGTTGGCGTCGTGCTATGGAAGAAGAGTTGGGCTCGATCCATAACAATAATTCATGGGTGCTTGTGGATCTTCCCAACAATGAAAAACTGATAGATCTCAAGTGGAAATTTAAGATCAAGAAAGATGTTGAAGGGTGCATGAAGCACAAAACGAGGCTAGTGGCTAAAGAGTATGTGCAAGAGGAAAGTATGGACTTCGAAGAAGTGTTCGTTCCCATTGCAAAGAAGGAGTCGGTGAGATTACTCATCGCTCTCGTGGCTCAGGAATCATGGAAAATACATCACATGGATGTAAAATCCGTGTTTTTGAATGACGAGTTAGAAAGAGATGTGTATGTGAATCAGCCGCCAGGATTCATCAAAGAGGAAAAAGAGCACAAGGTACTGAAGTTACATAAAATCTTGTATGGTCTATGGCAAGGACCTCGGGAGTGGAACATCAAACTTGATCGGACATTGATTTCTCTTGGATTTGAGAAGGCCCCACTAGAGCATGTGATGTACAAGCGAGGTGAAGGAAGGGACCATCTACTAGTTGGCATATACGTCGACGACCTATTGATAACTGGAGCAGATGAAGAGGTGATTGCAAAGTTCAAGCTACAGATGAAAGAGCTTTTCAAGATGGATGATCTAGGTCTTTTGAGCTACTACCCCGGGATAGACGAAGGGGAACACACTATGCCAGGAGGCATACACAAGGAAGGTACTTCAAATCCGTGGCATGAAAGATTGCAATCCAGTTGATGCTTCAATGAAACTTCGTCTTGAGCTGAGCAAGAAGAGTAAAGTACCCGTAGTTGATGCAATAGAGAATGTTGAAATGGCCGTTGCGGCGTGTCAAGGTGTGTGGCTAGCGAGGCTACATGGTGATCTCATGGATCGAGATCCGGGACAAGTGGTGCTCAACGTTGATAGCAAGTCTGAAAGTTTTCTACGCGAAGATCCAGTGTGGCATGATAGGAGCAAGCACATTGATACGATGTATCACTATATAAAGGACTGCGTGGAAGAAGGCAAGACAGAGGTCAACAACATTCGCACCGATGATCAGATGGCAGACATGCTAACCAAGGCTTTGGATCGAGAGAAGTTCTTGGAGATACGAAAAAGAATCGGCGTCGGAGCTGTGACGTGACGACGTCGTGCTTAGGGGGTGATTGTTGGAGTTAAACCCGACGTCGTGTTTAGGGGGTGATTCCAGGCCTTATGGCAATGTGCGTTTAGTAGGAGGAGATGTTCCCGTCGACTACGAAGGCGTCTGTGCCGACTTCATCAATCTCAACTTGATGTGTCATCTCAGTCTCTCGGAGGAGCTCATAGGGTTGAGTGTAGTGCGTGCGTTCGTAGGGTGAGTTATGCTCGTGTCTCTGAGCATCTTCGATTGCATTGTGTTAAAAAAATATAGGTCGGTGGCATCCTAGCACCCTACCTATTGTATCAATAGACGTGATATTCATACCTTTTATGTGAAGCGGAAGTGCGTACATTGCAATTCCTATTCTATTGAGACCATGGGATGTTAATTTAAGGTTGATCTTATTGTGTTGGGAATGCAACATTTTGAAAGAATACTTGTGATGGATTGACAGTTTATAAGATTGACACCGCCAGGACTAAAGGAACTAAAACTACAACTAAAGAATTGGAGGATAAGAGATTTATTTGCCCAAGCGTTTCCCAGCCGTGACATATATGTGTATAAACCTTATTCATGAAATTTTTCTTTCTCCCTTCACACTGGATACTCATAGAGCACTCTTTGTTTGAGGTAAAATTCCAACATGTGACATATGAAGACTGGTAGAAAATAGGATTTATTTCAGTCTGTAATTTATAATATATCTATCTAACATCAAATTAAATGATAGAGTATCTCGTACAATACTTAAATATATTTTACCCTCTAAAAATTCAAAGCTTAATGAATCTGGTTGATGTCCCTGTTTGAAATACTTGACGATCTTCTTTTCCAACCCCTAGCACGAAAAGAGTGATATTCTAACCACCATACAAAAGTCATTGATATTCGTTCAATTATTTTCCTTACGGGTTTAAGTTCATTGATACTTTTTGATGCATGACAATTTATTCATATATTATTTCTTGCGTCACAAATAGGTGATTTTATACGTTTAACCAATAACCTTGGCGATGATGACATGTAGGAGTCAATACGGAGAGACTTATGCACGTCCGTCTTATTTGTTTCTGCAAAAAGAAAAAAGGGTCTTCTTTTTGTACATGAGGATTGAAAAAAAAAATCAATCAGACATAGGCCTTTGGTTTTAACGTGAGGCATCTGGACTCGGTATTTTTTTTTTATTTCTTCAAGCGGACATGCACGTGGATTCCGTATAGTTGGAAACTGGGGTGTGCGCTCATTTTTTTTTAAATTGTGCGCTCATTTTTTAGCGTGAGGAAAAGGCACATGTTCCGTACGTACCTTTTTTGCCTTCGTTTTCAAAATGGTGAAGGCACCTGATTTATTGTAACTTTGACGTAGTTGAACATGGCCAGATTTTTATACCGTGAGGACTCCTTTTTTTTTACCTTATTTACTTTTTTATAATAAGGCAGGACCTATCCTTTGTGTACGTATAGGCTTAAATCTTTACGTACATAGATGAACATGGTGATTTTTATAGCGTGAAGACTCCTTTGTTTACCTGATTTACTTTTTAATAATAAGGCAGGGTATATGGCACGTTTCCTTTCAAGTGTAGTATGTATGGACCCTTGCCTGGTTGCATCTCTTACTTTTAAATGTACATATTGCTAAAGATGGCAATAGTTTCTATATCTCATTTAAGTCTAGACGCGGGATTAAGATCTAATGGTTACTTATAAGTAGTTTTTGAGGATTAGCGTGGAGGCTCGTATGGTGCCTTCAATTAGTAAATATAAGATTTTGGTACATGAATCATTTCATGGTGTATTGTTTTGGATTCCGATATATAATGACCTGGGTTCAAGTCCTACAGAACATAGGTTTTAAATATTTTTCTACTGATTCTATGAGTGTATATATGTATGTCTATATATATCGGTCTGCATGTTAGTGTGGAAACAGGTTGTTGTTCTGGTGGTCAGTTCTGGTGGAAACAGGTTGTTGGTTTAAGTCATAGGCAAGGCAATGTTTTTTTAATATTTTTTCGCTCCCACGCCTTTAGCATAGTTTGTGAGAAAAAAACGAAACCAATTTGCAAATAGATGCCCAACAAATAGTTAATTTATGAGCGGTGAAAGAAATGATGACATGGCATTGATGTGGTCATTTTTTCCGCTCAGCCGGTTTTGGCCTTATTTAACCAAATTAACGAGTTTACATACTAAATCTGATCAGTTCCCGAGTTGTTGGCATAAACTATGCAATCTGTTTGAGTTTATGGACTAGTGGCGTACTTTAGTCCCAAATAAACAGTGTGAACCCCATGATTTTTTGGATTTACTCGAGGCCTTCCGGCAATGTGCATTCAGTGAGAGGAGGCCTTCCCCTTGACTATGAAGGCGTCTGTGGTGACTTCATGAATCTCAATATGATGTGCCATCTCAGTCTCGCGAAGGAGCTCATAGGGTTGGGTGTGGTGTGTGCGTTCAGAGGGGTAAGTGTATGCTCGTGTATGTGAGCATCTTCGATTGTACTATGTTGAAAACATATAGAACATGGGGCAAATTCTAAAATTCCCCAAATTCTTATACCACTCTAGAATATGACCAGCCCAGGTGGTCCTTTTAGACTTCTTAAATACAACATCTTCATCAAGCATCACAAGCATTTGTCCTAGAAGATCCGGAGAGACCTCAGTGGAATCTTCTGTGTCAGTACTCACTACAGCAGACTCATTCTTCCTCTTACGATCAACAGATTTAATGTTGAGTGTTATCTATCTATCTATCTATCTAGAGAGAGAGAGACTGAGAGAGAGAGAGAGTCACTATTTAAATGTCTATATATTTAAATTCAGAGATATGAGACAGAAAGAGAGGGGTGGATCTAATTATATTACTCCTAAGTCCTTAGTGCATAATGTTTTATCAATACCTTAAATTTGATTTGATGGAAAGGAGGTACTAGCACTAAGAAGGGAAGGCAGTTGCCGCCCTTGTCCCTTGTTGCTGACCTGCCATGGCGGCGTTGATCACTGGCTCGCTTAGTAGTGAATTTTGTGATAAGAGTGAGGATCGATAGTAAGAGAGATGGGGGTTGGGGTTGGCCAGTTTAGTTACGGCTCTGAGCAAAATAATTTTCCTACTTTAAAAAAATGTGCCAAATTACATTTTATTAGAGATGGCTTTGCAGAAATTGCATGAGCGAGCAGTTCATATATTTTTTTTCTTCAAGTCATACAAATTTTTGGTTAAGATAGGAGGGTAAATGCATTTATTTGTTGCTTCAGGAGCTAATAAAACACATGGTGGTGTATAATTTGCATGCCCAACAACGGACATCATATTTTTGTTTCGTGGTAATGCACAATATGAAGGAAATATGCCTTAGAGGCAATAATAAAGTTATTATTTATTTCCTTATATCATGATAAATGTTTATTATTCATGCTAGAATTGTATTAACCGGAAACTTTGTACATGTGTGAATACATAGACAAACATAGTGTCACTAGTATGCCTCTACTTGACTAGCTCGTTAATCAAGGATGGTTGAGTTTCCTAGCCATTGACATGAGTTGTCATTTGATTAACGGGATCACATCATTAGGAGAATGATGTGATTGACTTGACCCATTCCGTTAGCTTAGCACTCGATCGTTTAGTATTCTGCTATTGCTTTCTTCATGACTTATACATGTTCCTATGACTATGAGATTATGCAACTCCCGTTTACCGGAGGAACACTTTGTGTGCTACCAAACGTCACAACGTAACTGCGTGATTATAAAGGTGCTCTACAGGTGTCTCCAAAGGTACTTGTTGGGTTTGCGTATTTCGAGATTAAGATTTGTCACTCCGATTGTCGGAGAGGTATCTCTGGGCCCACTCGGTAATGCACATCACTATAAGCCTTGCAAGCATTGCAACTAATGATTTAGTTGCGGGATGATGTATTGAGATACCGACGATCTAATCTCGGGCAAGTAACATACCGATGACAAAGGGAACAACGTATGTTGTTATGCGGTCTGACCGATAAAGATCTCCGTAGAATATGTAGGAGCCAATATGGGCATCCAGGTCCCTATTGGTTATTGAGCAGAGAGGTGTATCGGTCATGTCTACATAGTTCTCGAACCCGTAAGGTCCGCACGCTTAACGTTCGTTGACGATATAGTACTATGAGTTATGTATGTTGGTGACCGAATGTTGTTCGGAGTTTTGGATGAGATCACGGATATGACGAGGAACTCCGGAATGGTCCGGAAGTAAAGATTGATATGTGGATAGTAGTGTTTGATCTCCGGAAAGGTTACAGAATCCATCGGAAGGGGTTCCGGATGTTTCCCGAAATGTTTGGGCACGAGAACACTTTATCTGGGCCAAAGGGGAAAGCCCACGAGCTTTTTGGAAAGCACAAAAGGAAGTTTTGCGGAGTCCATGGGCCCGACGCCAGGGTCCCTGGCGTCTGGTCTAGACGCCGGGAACCCTGGCATCTGGCCCTGGAGTCCGAGAAGGACTCTTGCCTTTCGGGTGAAACCGACTTTGTGGAGGCTTTTACTCCAAGTTTCGACCCCAAGGCTCAACATATAAATAGAGTGGTAGGGCTAGCACCGTGGAGCTAGAACTTCGTGTGAGCCCATCGACCATGGTTAGGTAAGCTCATGACACCAATGATTGCAAAGTATGCGACTAAAGGGGTTTGGTGCTCATGACAACAAAGATTGCAAAGTGTGTGACCAAATGCGTTTGGTGAGACGCCCAGCACGACGGGGATCTAGAATAGGAGGGGCTCAGTGCTACAGCCGACACAACATAAGTTGGGACCAGAGGCGCTTAGTGTTGCAATCGGACATGGCGGCGAGCCATAACAACTACAACTAGATGTGCCCAGTGCTGCAACCGGCATGACGACGAGTTGGAACCTACAATGAAGCATTTTGATTGGAAAGTTAGATACTTGTATTGTTCAATTTTAAAATAATTTTATTATTCTAGCATTGAGATGGGTGGGTGTGGCAACATCTTTATGTTCTAGTAGGAATGTTAGAACGGATTGTTGCCTAGACCAAGTCATAGGAAATTCCTTTGGGATTATGCCAAGGAGATGCCCAATATGTAAAGGGAACCGTGAACCAAATATTTGTCCTGATTATTGCGGGAATTGGTATACAATTGGAAAGTTTATGCACACTCGGTATGAGTGTCCAAATAAAGAGTGAAATGCGCCGCCAGTCCATAAGCTCGAACCCATTGCACATTTTAGGACAATAACTCATGACATTATCAGATTTAGTCCACAAACTCGTTAAGTTGATCAAATCGGCCCGAGAGGGAAAAAAACCAGCCACGTGGATGTCATGTCATCGTTCCTTGACCGCTCATGAATTAGCTATTTTAGAAGGGTCTATTTGTAAAGTGGCTCGGTTCTTCATCACAAACCATGCGAAGGGCGTTGGACAAAAAATTAATATGCGGCTCAAATTGTATGTATTCACGTAGAATCATGAGAAAAAACCCGAAGATCCCACTTGATTGTTTTCCAATCACGCGATTTGTTTCCTTCTATTGCGCTGACTGTTGTTTGTTGCTAGATCATCGCGTTCCCTTCACTCCTCATTTGTCTTCTATGACTTGCCGATCATGGCGACGTTGCTTGGCAATGGACCACTTTAATTGTTGGGGAACGTAGTAATTTCAACAGTTTTCCTACGCACACGCAAGATCATGGTGATGCATAGCAACGAGAGGGGAGAGTGTTGTCTACGTACCCTCGTAGACCGTAAGCGGAAGCGTTATGACAATGCGGTTGATGTAGTCGTACGTCTTCACGATCGACCGATCCTAGCACCGATGGTACGGCACCTCCGCGATCTGCACACGTTCGGCTCGGTGACGTCCCATGAACTCACGATCCAGTAGAGTGTCGGGGAAGAGCTTCGTCAGCACGACGGCGTGATGACGGTGATGATGAAGCTATCGGCGCAGGGCTTCGCCTAAGCACTGCGACGATATCACCGAGGTGGATTATGGTGGAGGTGGCACCGCACATGGCTAAGAGATCAAGGATCAACTTGTGTGTCTATGGGGTGCCCCCTCCCCCATATATAAAGGAGTGGAGGAGGGGGAGGGCCAGCCCTCCTATGGCGCGCCCCGTGGGGAGTCCTACTCCCACCGGGAGTAGGATTCCCCCCTTCCCTAGTTGGATTATGAGTGGAAGGAAGGGGGAGGAAGGAGGAAGGAAAGGGGGGCCGTCCCCCCTCCCAATTCGGATTGGGCTTGGGGGGCGCGCCCCCTCCTTTGCTCCCTTCTCCTCTCTCCCACTATGGCCCAATAAGGCCCATATACCTCCCGTGGGGTTCCGGTAACCTCCCGATACTCCGGCATATGCCCGATCTCATCCGGAACCATTCCGATGTCCAAATATAGTCGTCCAATATATTGATCTTTATGTCTCAACCATTTCGAGACTCCTCATCATGTCCGTGATCATATCCAGGACTCCGAACTACCTTCGGTACATCAAAACATATAAACTCATAATACCGATCGTCGCCTAACGTTAAGCATGCGGACCATACGGATTCGAGAACTATGTAGACATGACCGAGACTTTTCTCCGGTCAATAACCAATAGTGGAACCTGGATGCTCATATTGGTTCCTACATATTCTACGAAGATCTTTATCGGTCAAATAGCATAACAACATACGTTGTTCCCTTTGTTATCGGTATGTTAACGTTACTTGCCCGAGATTCGATCGTCGGTATTTCAATACCTAGTTCAATCTCGTTACCAGCAAGTCTCTTTACTCGTTCCGTATTGCATCATCCCGCAACTAACTCATTAGTCACATTGCTTGCAAGGCTTATAGTGATGTGCATTACCGAGAGGGCCCAAAGATACCTCTCCGACAATCGGAGTGACAAATCCTAATCTTGATCTATGCCAACTCAACAAGTACCATCGGAGACACCTGTAGAGCACCTTTATAATCACCCAGTTACGTTGTGACATTTGGTAGCACACAAAGTGTTCCTCCGGTATTCGGGACTTGCATAATCTCATAGTCATAGGAACATGTATAAGTCATGAAGAAAGCAATAGCAACATACTAAACAATCAAATGCTAAGCTAACGGAATGGTTCAAGTCAATCACATCATTCTCCAATGATGTGATCCCGTTAATCAAATGACAACTCATGTCTATGGCTAGGAAACATAACCATCTTTGATTCAACGAACTAGTCAAGTAGAGGCATACTAGTGACACTCTGTTTGTCTATGTATTCACACATGTACTAAGTTTCCGGTTAATACAATTCTAGCATGAATAATAAACATTTATCATGATATAAGGAAATATAAAGAACATCTTTATTATTGCCTCTAGGGCATATTTCCTTCATTAATATTATCCGAAATCCACTACACACACATAAACACTATTCTAATCAGAGGGTCAGGATAATATTCTAATAATTAACTGACCCACCGTAGTAGTAGTTGAACTGCACCCAGTGACAACCTATGTTAATGTTTTGACAAAATCTACATAGTTTCAGAGCAGTTTTGCAAACCGTTTTTTCCATATAGAAAGTTGGAAAGCTTCTGCCAATCCGCTCATTTCTAAACCGTTTATCGGAATGAGGCAAATAATACTGCGTTGGAAAGCTTCTTCCAATCCGCTCATTCTACATATAGAAAGTTTTCCCAAATTCCTTACGGTTCAAGAGTGATTTTAAAAAAGGAAAAACATTTCAAACAGAACAGCCGAGCTTGTATTTTCGGATTTTTTTTCCAAAATGGTTAATCCAATTGGTGCAAATGATATGGTGTTGGAAAGCTTATGAAAATGCGCTTCTTTTTCATATAGAGTTCGTTCCAATTTTGAACGGTTTAAAAGTAATTTAGAAAGCGGTTGAAGTTCCTCCGAGTTTGTATTTTCGGTTTATTTTCTAAATGCTTTATCAGAATGTAGCAAATAATATGGCATTGGAAAGCTTGATATAGAATGTTTCCACCAATTCTTTATGGTTTTATGGTAATATCTAAAATGAATAAAAACGTTTTTTGGCCATATTTTTCGCGAACTTTGTCGGAATGACAAATAATGTACGCTCGAAAGCTATGAAAAATGTGAAAAAAAATTATATAGAAAGGTTTCTTTCATTTCTAGCAGTTTTTGAGTAATTTATAAAACGGGAGATCATGTGTTCTGCCTTAATTGCGAAAACAGAGTCTCTGGAAATGCACTGCGTGAAGAGATTGAACTTCTGGGGCAGTTCTGTTGGAACTTCACTCCATTTTTCGCGTGCGGTCTTTTGCCCGTCACTCCCAACCACTTACCGGAATTGAGAAAATTATATACCGATGGAAAGCTATTGAAAACACAAAAAATTCATGTGTTGATTATTTTTTCATACTCGTGAAGATTTAAAAGATTTTTTCTAAATACATAAAAATGTGCTTTAAACGGTATACATGAAACTTTTTTTTCATAATGTAGCATATAATATAAAGTTGGAAAGCTTATGCATAGGAGCAAATTGTTCATGACAAATTCGTTTCCATTTAAGAGTAGTTTTAAAAATGGAAAAACAACATTGTTTTGTCTCTTTTTTTATCACGTAATTAAAGCTCGGACGCATCACAATATAAATTTTTTAATCGTGTAGGTAGGAACACGTGAACTACTTGCAACAAACCTTTTAGGTCTTTTACTTTTGTATTCTTTTATTCTCATCTGAAATGCATATCGTGTAGTAGTTGAACTCCTTGTTATTTTCACATTGAACTTATGTCACGTATTTTCGTTCACAATTCCTCACTCATTCATCGGAGTTGCACAAATGATACACCTTTCTGAAACCTGCTGAAAAGACACAACTTTTCCTTATATGATTAAAATTTTCTTTCGAACAACATACACCAATTTGTTTTAACCGTTTATATTGGAGTAGATCATACGATATACCCTTTTAGAAAGTTGTTGAATAAAGATAATTTTTTTATGGTAGAGCATTTTTGTTTCAAATTTTGAATAGAATTATTTTTAAACACCAAAACAACATCTTTTTGTGTGTGTTTTTGAACATGTAAATACATGGTGAACCTCTCTCAAAATATTTTTTTAACTTTCCCAGGCCAAGCACTTGAATTTCTTGCAACAAAACTTTTAGCCTTTGCCTTTTTATTCTTTTATTCATACAAAATGCACACCGTGTAGTACGTGAACTTCTAGCAGTTATCAATTTGAATTTCTCTCTGTGACGTGAAAATATCTGAGTTTTATAGGCATTGAACCGCTCTACCTTTTTAATTCAAACTTCTTTATTGTCTATGTTTAGAAATGTCAAAGTTGGAGTTTTTCTAGAACATCGAACTTCTTCGTTATTTTGAATTGAACTTATCGGTTTTATTCTTTAGTAATTGGAAGAATCTGATTTTTTTCAAATAAATATCAAACTGCTCCACTTTTTCCAATTGAACTTCTTGGTTTTATTCATTAGTAACGAGAAACCCCGAGTTTTTAATATACATTGAACTGCTCCGTCTTTTAAAATTGAACTTCTTGGTTTTAATCTTTAGTATCGGGTCTGAGATTTTTGTAAATATCAAACAACTTCAATTTTTTATTCGGACTTCTTGGGGTTATTCATTAGTAACGGGGAAAGTCCTAGTTATAAATATCGAACTGCTCACTTATTTAAATTTTGAACTTCCAGATCTTTTTAAAAAATAGGGGCTACAAACTCTTTGAACTACTCGGTTTCTAATCTGACTTTCTTGGTTTTGGAATAAACAGTTTGAACTTCTATGTCTTTAAAAATCCTCAAAATGACATTGATTTTTTTTGTTTTTTGAACTTGCGAATCCTAGGTTTTAATATACATTGAACTTTTGTGTTACTTTAATTTGAAATTCACATTTTTTATTTTTGAGTAAAGAGTTGTTTTTGGTTTTAAAATAAAAGTCAAATATTACTAATTTTTTCAATTTGAACTTCATGGTTTATCCTTTAACAACAGTGGATATTTGAGTTTTTTGAAATGGTTGAATCCTAGTTTTTAATTAACACAAAAGCACTTCGTTAGTTTCGTATGAACTTCTGGGTTTTTTGAAAAACGAGGAAATTCTATTTTAAACTTTTTTTAGTTGTTCCTTTCTTTTTAATTTGAACTTCTTTGTTTTATTCTTTAGTAACGAGAAAAAGTCTGAGTTTTTTTATGAACTTTGAACTTCTCTATTATTTAATTTGAACTTCTTAGTTTTATACTTAGAAAATATCATTGTTTAGAAAATATCATTGGGCATACATTTATTTTACCTACAAACGGGAAGTGTTTGAGTTTGTATTAATTGAACTACTCTACTTTTTTAATTTGAACTTCTTGATTTTATTTATTAGTAACGTGTAAATTATGAGTTTGTTATAAACATCGAAATGCTCCATTTTTTAGATTGGAATTTCTTGTTTTTATGTTTTAGTTATTAAAATAGTCCTAGTTTTGTAAGAAACATCGAACAGTTCTGTAGTCTAATTTTTAGTGTCTAGTTTTCTTTTTATAAATCGTTTTTGTTTTTTCTATTTAAATTCCTGAATTTATCTGCTTTTACATTTTGAACTTCCTGGTCGTCCTTTTTAGAAACAGAAAAAAATCATTTTTATTGGTATTTTCGTGTTTTTATGTTTTGTTCAGGTTACCATTCTCTCAGTTCAAAAACTATACGATTTGCCTCGATAACAGTAAGTGAACTTTGTGGACATTATTTATAAAACATACTCTTTTTCTAGTATGTGAATTTTCCTATAGATGTACAAGAACCTTTTGTTTGTTTGCACCTCAACAACCAACATGGAACAGTACGATTGGAAAATCATAGAAAGCTATACCAGATGAATCATTGAAAATATTGACCAAATCACACAACAAAATGGCCAGGTCGAGGGCAGTTCTTTCACAGGCATTTGAAGGAAACAAGTAGGGTATGGAAGAAACAAAATTTGAAGGGAGGTTGAGATCCCTCCTCGATGCACAATGCACAACTCCTGTGCAGGGGATCCATTTTTGCCAGCGACTTGAGCAAATCATTGTATCTTAATTCTACAGTCGAAGAGCCAGACTCAGCATGCCTTCTTTTGCAAAACGAAAATCTGAGCACATATATAAGAAGAAAATAGTTATACAAACTAGCACGAACAAAAAGTGTGTCAGGGCATATTTTTTCTGAACTTCATAGGAAAAAACTCTCTGTATTTTTTCAACCCTTGCTCTATGTGAACTTCAATTCCCAGACAAGCAGAACTTGGTCGATCGAACCAATGGATCGACAGGACAAGGAGGACCTTGCGGATGGCAACGCGCTCTGGGCGGTCCCTCCGGATTTTGTTTTTTTTCGCACGCGTTTTCGGCTTTTTGAACGGGTTTTTTCTGGGTTTTTTCGACGTTTTGGTTTTCCACCGGTCTTCCTTAGCTTTTCAATAAAAAAAATTGAAAAAAAAATTGCGCGAAAAAACGCGTTTTTTTCCTTTCGCGAGAGTCACGGTTTTGCTTTCGCGAGAGGCACGGTTTTGCTTTCGCGAGAGTCACGGCCGTGCCTCTCGGAAACGAAAAAAACGCGTTTTCTGTTTTTTTGCGTTCGCGAGAGTCACGGTTTTGCTTCCGCGAGAGGCACGGGTGTGCTTTCGCGAGAGTCACGGCCGTGCCTCTCGGAAACGAAAAAAACGCGTTTTCTGTTTTTTTTCTTTCGCGAGAGTCACGGTTTTGCTTCCGCGAGAGGCACGGTTGTGCTTTCACGAGAGTCACAGCCGTGCCTCTCGGAAACGGAAAAAATGTTTTTTCTGTTTTTTTCCCTTTCGCTAGAGTCATGTTTTGCTTTCGCAAGAGGCACGGTTGTACTTTCACGAGAGTCACGGCCGTGCCTCCTCGGAAACGGAAAAAACATGTTTTCTCTTGTTTTTTTCCGCGAGAGGCACGGTTTTGCTTCCGCGAGAGGCACGGTTGTGATTTCGTGAGAGGCACGGGAGTGCCTCTTTCGGAAAGGAAAAAAACCCGTGCTCCCGGTTCAGTTTTTTCATCCGGTTTTTTTCATAAAAAAAAGTTCGTCAAAACCTATCAACATGAGATCTAGTTTTGAAGATCTCGATAATCCAAAGGTGAAAGTGGTTCGAGATTTGGACGCACGGTTTAAGAGATAAAACGTTTTGAATAAACGGATCTATGAAAAAAGGAAAAACTCCCAGGTTGCAACACTTGTCGCAACCAGGAGAATTGGAGTGATCTTTGCAACGAGTACTCCTCAATTAGTGATTTCGGGGAACAAAGCGCAGAGAGCGATCATGAATAAAAAAATGGACCAGCCCAATAACTATGATGCAGAGGAAAGAGCTTCAGCGAGACGGAAGGAAGTCCCGCATGAAGCGAGATATAGTTGTCGCGCCCTCTTCGGGACAACACACATTTGTCCATAGGTACTAACCTTTTAGAGGCCCTTGTGTGAACTCTTGAACTCCATCAGCATCCACGGGCCCTCGCCTCAGCACGACTGGTCACGCTTGCCAGGGCTATATATATGTTGCAGGCACTAATTCCTAATAGGAATTGCCTATTAGCGACAGTAGCAGGCCGGCTCATTTCTGTGCGTGTATCTGATGATGTTGTAGGTTCGGTTTACTATGGTTTTTTCTTGTTTTTTGTTATTTATTTTATTTTATTTGTATTTCCACTCTTTTCTTTGGTTTTCATTTTTCTCTTCATTTTGCTTTGGTGTTCTTTGTTTTATCATTGGTTTTTAATTTTTCTTTCTTTGTTATAATTCACTTTTTGTTTGTTTCTTTCTTGTTTTCGCCGTTTTCTTTGGTTTCTTTACTTTTCTATTGTTTATTTGTCGGTTTTATTGGATTTCTCATCAGTTATCATTTTTTCCTTTTTTCCGACACATGTCTACATTTTTCATACGTATTGTACATTTTTATTATACATTAGGAACAATTTTACACCTGTTTAACCTTTCTCAAAAACAAGATTACCATTTTTATTAATATATGTTTTGATGTCTACCTTTTTTTCATACATGTTGTACATTTTTCGTGTACATATATAAAAATTTATAAACTATTTCATATTTTTAAAATATATTTTTACAAATATATGCTTTGAATATATTTTTTCAAACACATGTTAAATATATTTTTAATACACAGTGGAATTTTTTAATGATAGAAACATTTTATGTAAACTATGCAAACTTTTCTTTACATTGTACATTTTTTTAAATGTCCCGAACACAGTTTTTGAAACTTGTGAACAATTTCTTTTATTGTAACATACATTTTTTCCAAATAAAACGAACATTTTGTTTAAAATGTATAAGGACAACTCTATCCTTCAGCCGGCTGATGCACGCACAACATCCATCGCCTGCATAGCTGTCGGATTGATTTTGATTGAGTGCTTGCGCTGGCCACAAGTCTCGTGCAACTAGTTTTTTTTGCAACAAGCGTCCTGTTTCAGAAGCAGTTTGCAACACAAATCTTGTTTCAGAAAGAAAGAAAAGGGTAAGCGATTCCCAAAGAAAAGGTTTTCATGGTGAAGTTTATCTTTTGGCAACATGGTCTACTTTCAGATAGAAAGAAGAAAAATGGTTCGACGATGCATATTTTCTCTTCTGCAATAGGGCTATTGTTTCATAAACATAGCCCCGGTTGCAGAAAGCGCCGAATGAGTGCCCCGCGTTAGAGCGTATGAGGCCAAGCATTGCAACATGACGCATGTTTCAGAAACATGGCTTCGGTTGCAGAAATCGGCAGAGGAGTGCCCGGCGTGAGAGTTTGTCGTCGTCGTTAGAGGCAGCTGCTCGGGGTGCTGGGTCGGAGGAGGTGAGACAACTCTGGCGGCCGCGACGCTCCATGGCCGAGGCACTCAGGCCATGGCGGGGCAATGGTGCTGTTTCGGTTGACGTTTGCACCATGACCGCAACAAGCTAGCTGTTGCAAAGGTCCGCCCCAGTTTGCTGGGACGGTAGATCGGACGGCTGTTTCGGGCGGCATCCAACGGTTGCCGAAGTAGTTGATCTTATCGGTTTATCACCCGGCGAATCGCTTACCATCAACCGGCCGAAAAGAGACATCGCGTCCGTTGCCTTAGCTGTGAACCACGTGTCCATGTGGACCACGCACACATCTCCACCCTCCTTCGTTTCTGTAACAAGGCCCACTACATCGTCTTCTCCCCATAACTCTAATCCTCTTTCTCTCTCATCTCCTGCTACCAATTGGATGGGCAGCTGACCACCGCCGCTCACATCGGGCAGCTGACCACCCAGCCACTCACATCTCCTACCCCCCATCTAGATGGGATCACCAAGCCACAACCCAACGTTGGCGACAGTGCTTGAGATCCGCGCAGCTAGGTTGTCGCTCCAGAGGCACGCGGCGCAGCGCACGGCCTCACAATTGGTGTTGTCGGTGTTGGGGGAGCCCTCCCTACTAGATCCATCATCGATGTTTCTGAAACAAACGTCTTGTTGCAATAGTCAATAATTTTTTTGAAACAAAGCTCTTGTTGCAAAGAGAGATCATACACGGAGATGCTTTGCAACGTCACCAATGTTTCTGAAACAGAGCTCTTGTTGCAATAGTTGGTCGTTTCTGAAACAAAGCTCTTGTTGCAAAGAGAGATCATACACGGAGATGCTTTGCAACGTCACCAATGTTTCTGAAACAAAGCTCTTGTTGCAATAATTGGTCGTTTCTGAAACAAAGCTCTTGTTACGATAGTCAGATGGGTTTCCGAAACAAAGCTCTTGTTGCAATAGTCACTGTTATTTCGGAAACAATATGTTTGTTGCAAAGAGGGATACTATGCTGAGCAACTTAGATTGGATGGCTCGCGAGGCGGCGGATCTTTTAAAAAGATCCGCCGACCGACACGTAGCATGAAATAGGTAGAAAAAGTAACAGGACGCCAGTAGGCAAGCCGCGGCTACTGGGCCGGGCCAATACGTGTTGCCCTGCAAGCGAGCCGTGGTAGGGCTCACCACGGGAGGCACATAGCCGCTCCTAGCCAGACCTGCCGTCTACACTTAACGTTGCACTTATCAAAGCTCAATCGCTATTGCAAACGGCTTAATTGTGTCGATTAATTGTTTCAACGTCACCACTTGGGATCCTAATCTTTTGGGACTTGTGTCGATTAATTGGAAAAGAATTGAAAAAAGAAGATGAACTAGAACAAGAGGAGATGTCGGCGACGTGCTTTCCATAGAGAATATGATGCAAATGGTGTCTTGGCTAGTCTTCTAGAGTGATATGCATAGGGTATAGGCTCCTGCTTGTGCTGGGCCCTAGGCAGCCGCACTCCCTAGCCATGCTCTAAGGTCAGCCCTGTTTGTCCATGGACAAAACCCATGCCGCTAACTGGCAGCTGCACTCCCTAACCTATGCATGCACAAAAAAAAACCTATGCCAAGAGTGATTCTCAAAAAAAAAAACTATGCCAAGAATACTTGAGTGCGTCGACACCCTTTGTTCTTCATCAGGCGTTGATATGTCTCACCTAAAGCAAGACGAGAGGAAGTCTCGCTAAAGGCGAGCTCCATATTGGGTCGGCCCATCGCGCAGCTTACCACTGGCCACATGCCATATTCTTTTTTTAAGGGGAAAAGAGAGCTCTTTCATTCATTCATAGCAAGTTTACCGTCATTCTCAATTACATGAAAGACATTCGGTGGCACATTCTGCAGTATATAAAAATCTCCATGAGCTCTAGCATTAGCTGCTATCTCATGTGCCGGCACGTTGCACTCTCTTTCAATTTTACTCACCATGCACAAACTGAACTTCCACATTACAGTCTTTGCTTCTTCATAAGTAGCCCACCACTTAGTGTTGTTTCTTTCTTTTGCATTCACAGCCGCAACGACGGCAGCACAGTCTGATTCCACCTGTACCTGAACCTTGTTTATGTCTCGCAAACACTTGAGGCCCAGCAGCAGAGCGTTTGCTTCAGCTTCCTCTACATCAATACACATATGCAAGTGGCGGCCTACAGAGAAAAAAACTGAACCGGTGCTATCTCTGGTGACTGCCCCTGCCCACGCTGATCCCAAAGCAGATACAAAGGAGGCATCAACATTTAGCTTAACACACTCGCCTTGGGGTCTGTACCAGGCCACATGCCATATTCTCGTTGTTTTTTTTAGGTTTTTTTGTTTTGTTTTACTTTCTTTATATTTCCAGATATTTTATATTACAAAATACTTTACATAAAACATTTCAAAAAATGTGAATCATGCATTTGGAAAATGTTTAATGTGTATAGAAAAAATATTGGCCATGTATTAAAAAAGATGAATTTTTTATCATGCATATAAATTTTTTAATCAACCATTTGAAAAAATATTGAACAAGTATTTGAAAAATGATAAGTGTGTATAGAAAGAAATTTCACCATGTATAAAAAATGATGAATTTTTTTATCATGTTGAGCAAGTATTTGAAAAATGTTAAATGTTTATAGAAAAAAAATATTGACCAAGTATTAAAAAAATGATGAAATAATTGGATCATGTATATAAAAATGTTAATCAAGTATTTAAAAAATGATGAGTAAGTACTTGAAAAATGTCAATCAAACATTTGAAAAATGTTAAACGTGTACAGAAAAAATGTTGACCACATATTTAAAAAATGTTGAAGAATTTTAGCTGCCGAGGTCCTCCCTTGCGCTTGTTCATTGATTCTTGTTCGGAGCGGACGTCACCTCCGAATTGCCACCTCTCGCCTACTATGCCATGAACTCTGTTGGTCGCCCGAAGATTTCTCCCCAAATCACGCTTTCCTCTGTTCATCCGCGCTCTTAAACCATTTTTTGAACAGAAGATTTCCATCATCATCTCTAGCACCCGATGTTGGACATACTAAATCTGAATGTCCCAAACGACCACATGGAAAACAGAAGTGGGGAAGTTACTCATATTGTATATCATACCAATCCTTGTCGTTTCTCAGTGTCAAATAAAAAATAATACATATCCTCAAGGGTTTTTACACATCAATTGTGACTCTAACCACCCACCAGATGAATTGGCACAACTTTTGCTTCCTTATCAATTTGCTAGGCGATCGAAAGACCCCAACTGCCGTTCCTCAGATTACAAGGAAGAATAATCACTCTTGCCCAAATCTGAAGTTTATCAAATTTGAGTTATGATGGGCGCATGCATTCTTCAAATTTCTCCAGGATCACCGCGTGCTTGCTCACGTGCCATGACGATCCTTCCCAAACCGTGTCCATGTCACATAGGGTTTCGAATTCAGCGACAGGCATGTTCTCTCCTAGCAAGCGAAAAACAAGACCTCTAGGGTTTCCCCAAGACGGGCGGAGGGCACGAAGATCGTCTATATACGGGACAAATTACGGTACAAAATCTTCCCTTCCACCAGCCAATTATGTTTTGCCCCGATCCGTACACCGTCCATCAATAAGAGAGTTGCCTTCTCCTCTGTAACGTCCAATTTCCCCATCGCCTCCGCCATCTTCCCTATCACCGAGCTGGACGAGCCAGCCTTCTTCGTGCCAATGCGGGAGGAGGGCCGATCCATCCCTTGCCCTTCGATCTAGCGCTCCCCTGTCGAGATCAGCGAGCGCCGATGAGTCCCCTCGATTCTCTAACATTCGGAGGAAAGTCGGGTAAGCTGACTTTCCTCCACTCTTAGCCTATGAACAATGCTCATTTCAACTTTGAAAAGACCAATTTCAATTCATGAGATACCAATTTCAATTTTAGAAGACTCATTTTAATTCATTAAAAAAAACTCATTTCACCTTTTTCAAAATAACTCAATTTCAATTCATAAGCTCCCTGACTTCCCTTCACTTTTTTACACAAGAAGAACACCGTAGCATGTTAGAGGATCCGGCTCCCTCACCTTTGTCCCCTTTCCCCACCCACACGGCGCCGCGGCTGACCTCCACCTTGCTGGCTGGCCGCCGTCTCTCTGCCCGCCAAGCTCCAGCCCCCGCCCCCGCCCCCGCCTTGCCTCTCCGCGTTCTCCCTGGCCACCGCGCCGTCCACGCCGACTCGCCCCGCGACGACCACCGCGCCGTCGCTCCCCCCTCATCTTGAAGGCCGGTGTGGTGGCCCGCCACCGAGCCACCCCCACACGCCCTGCAGCTTGAAGCTAGCCGAGGGATCTGCGCCTCCAGCCACCAAGATGGTCACCCGGTTTGCTGCTCTTCCCCCTCTGAAGATTTTTCTGAATGTCAACGGGGGCAAAAGCAGTCCACCGGAGCTGAACACTTAGGATTAGTCGGGCTGGATTTCAACAAGCCACTACTCCAATTTTATTAAGCCAGTACCCCAATTTCAAGTATATCTTCTTGTGCTTCCCAGAATTTATTTCGCAATTGCTGGGAATTTATGAGCTTATTCTTCATGTTTTTTCTTCAGGATGATCCAATATGCTGAAAAACACCAAGTGGAAATTGCATGGCTGTTTGACTTAGCATGCCCGGATGTTGCCAAGAGGCAAGGATTGTTCGAAGCAACACCAACACATTTTATTCTTCATGACATGCACATACTCCTTTCGCTGGAGCGCATTGCCAACATGCCTGATTACCAACGCTACTGCATCACCGTTGCTTCAGTGTGTAGCCTCATCTCTGAGTACGATGTGATCCACACCTTTGTTTGCTGCTTTCTTGGCATTGCCGTGGGATCCTGGACAGCAAACAAATGCTGGTACCAAATACCTAGCTAGCATTGATATAACTGCAGCTATTTGTGTTCGACCTCTCAGTTGTTCGTGGACTTCAGTTGAGTTGAAAGCCTGGTCTCCATCGTTGTTCCTGGTCAACATTACATGTGGCTGATGATTTGGAGGATAACTGACGATAGACCTATCACTGCATGTTTGGTTATGCTACAGACCACTGAATTTTGTTCCACAGAAGTGAGCTCATGGAAGATATCTGGTTTCAATATCATTATCAGTATCCAAGCTGACTACTGCTATGCGTGCTCTGTTCCTGACAATACATATCTGCAATCCATGGCCGAGTGCTCTCCTGCTGAGATATGCTGACTTTGGATCCAGGTGACAGTGTATGGATTCCTGTTGCATATGTTGTTGTTACCGATGGCGTATGGACCGTCATGTGCTTCTGAGTGTTCCTCGTAGTTCCACGGGCATTTCAGTTCCTTGCTTATGTTGCCATATGGAGCTCCTGCAGTGTGGAGTTTTGTCAAGGCAAGTTGTCAGGGGATCCAGGCATCTGGGCCCTTCTCTATTTCTTTGGACTTTTCACTCAAGCTGAAGTAATAGGAAGGAGGAATGTTGTAGCTCCAACCTACTACCACGGCCACTGCCTCAACCATGCTCTGACAACGTCTCTGTCAACCAACACTATTACCTCGATGCTTTCTGTGACCAAGTGAACATGAGCGACGACTACTTCCTTGAGCAAGTCGGCGTCGTTTGCTACCTCAACCTCGCCAAGTTCCGCCTCAACTACGGCACCCACCACCACCTTGGCGAAGCCATGAAGCATCAAGTACCATGGGATCCCGGTGGTTTCCACATTGAGTCGGCTTGAGGGCAAGCCGAAATTTAAGGAAGAGGGAATGTCAGTGGCCTCACTCTCTGTAGCTGGGCCGTACAGAGGGGCGCCTCTTGGGCCTGGGCCTGCCAGCAAACTACTACATGAGATGAGTACAAATAGAACAGAAAGGCATCTGAAGACGGGGACGAACGGAAGGGCGTGGTGTCGTCTTCTCCGCTTTCCTGCTCCTGTACTGCTCGTCTTCCTCCCCTATCCCCTCCATGAATTCCATTAGTTAGCTTCCAATTCCTCCATCAATGGCTTGCAACCTTTGAATCATAGCTGGGTTGTTAACATTTACCCTGATTCTTCAGTTCAGTTTAGTTGAGACACCCAATTCCTCTGTCCCTTATCTGAAATCTCTTCTTCAGTTAAGTTGAGACACCAAATTCCTCTGTCCCTCATCTGAGATCTCTTCTTCAGTCAGCTTGAGACAGAGTTGTTTGCTTCCCCCGTCCCGCAACGGCAGCCGCAACATCAGGTTCAACAGTATCATCAGTTTCGCATAATTTCTTGAATAATAAAAAAAAATCTGTTGCCATTTCCTCAATCTGCTTCTTTTCCTGAACCAAGTTCCGCTCTGCATCTTTTAGTTTCCCTGATCTTATTTTTCCTCTGTCGACATGCGGCTTTTCGTTGAAAATACATATGGTGATTTGTTCCCCCTCTCTGATAGTAGTGACTCGAGCGCGTTGGGGCCATAGCATCTTCTCTTCTCTGTACAGGGGGGGGGGGGGGGGGGGGGGGTCCCTCATCTGAACTTTCTTCTTCGGTTAAGTTGAGACAGAGACCGATAGAGATCGAATTCCCCGCAGCGGCAACCGCAACCGCCTCCCTCTTTCTCCTCGCCCCCCCTTCAAATATCCGCTCGGCCGCCAAAACCAACCGCAACCAAAGCGAAACCCCAACCCCAACCAACAGCAATCAGTCATGGAAATCAACCGAGGGAGGCAGGCGCCCGCCGCGGCAGGCCCCCTCCTGCCGCCTCCAGGGGCCGTGCCGCCGCCGGCAACCGACGCCGGCCACCTGGAGCTCCTCGGGGTGCTCCGCCTCCGGGCGAGGGGCGTCCCCGCGTGGATGCTCCCGCCGTACATCCTCCTCGATGTGGACATATACGGCTCCAACCCGCGACAACTCCTGGAGTCGCACGCGCCTGCCACCGCCTCCGACGGCACGTCGGCCCTCTACTTCCTGAGCGTGGTCCGCGCGAAGACGGCGGGCGACTACAGAGAGAGGAGGAGCGTCCCCGGGGGGTTCTGGAGGTCGGATCGAGCCCCGGTGCCGCTCGTCTCCGAGGCGATTCAAGGTACTCGGCGCACCTTCTTCTACACCGAGCTGGGGTCGCACTCGCACGGGGAGAAGATCGGTACGGGGTTCATGATGCAAGAGCTCATCCTCGTCGGCGAGGAAGAGGCGCGCCAAGGCGGCGACGGATTGGCCTTGTGCAAGATCTATGTGAGTCCGCACGGAGGGAGGGACGCGCCCGGCATCGCCAATTCAATCAACAAGAGGAAGATCGGGGAGCAAGGCGTCGCCAGTTCAAGCAAGAGGAGGAAGATGGTGGCCGGGGCCGCCTCCTTCTCTCCGGCTCCTGTTCGGGCCGCCTCGGCGCCTGCGCCTGCTCTCCGCCCGGCGCCTGCTCTTCCGGTGAGGAGCTCCAGTCTGCCTCAACAAGACCCCTCCCCTGCGCCTGCTCTCCGCTCCGCGCCTGCTCTTCCGGTGAGGAGCTCCAGTCTGCCTCAACAAGACCCCTCCCCTGCGCCTGCTCTCCGCTCCGCGCCTGCTCTTCCGGTGAGGAGCTCCAGTCTGCCTCAACAAGACCCCTCCCCTGCGCCTCCTCTCCGCTCCGCGCCTGCTCTTCCGGTGAGGAGCTCCAGTCCTCAGCAAGGCCCCTCCCCTGCGCCTCCTCTCCGCTCCGCGCCTGCTCTTCCGGTGAGGAGCTCCAGTCCTCAGCAAGGCCCCTCCCCTGCGCCTCCTCTCCGCTCCGCGCCTGCTCTTCCGGTGAGGAGCTCCAGTCCTCAGCAAGACCCCTCCCCTGCGCCTCCTGTGGGGCAGGGCGCCTGCATCTCCTCTGCGCCTCTCAGGCAAGCTGCCTCCACCTCCTCGGCGCCTGCGGCATCCACCTCCCCGAACGAAGCCAGGCGATTGCTCGTTCTGGAGATCTGCAAGTCCCCCCTCATGGAACGGGGGAATATCTTGAAGCATATAATCTACGGAGCTGCGGAGATTCTGGGTGGGACAAAGCGAACTTTAGACTGCACCAATTTGGTCCTCTTCGAGAAGAAGAAGATGCTGGGAACAGAAAGTTTTCAAGGTAAACTACTACATGGTGATACATCTACTCTGTTTCTGTAGATAGACTAGAGTCTTCCCTCTTCCTAATTGTTTGTTATAGAGTGATCAGATACTTATTGTTGTTGCATACTTGGAATTATTTGTTACATAGTGATCAGATACTTATTGTCGTTGCATACTTGGAGTTGTTTGGACAATGGATGCGTTTAGGCTCTTCGATCTGATAACTGACAACTACACTTGTTTTTATTTCTGCAGATATCTCAAGCCCTGCTCTGGATACCCATCACCTGTCATTCACCTTTCAGGAGATAAATGCGGCGACATTAGGCTTCCGGAGAGATCACTTCCTCGGAGAAGGCAGGTCCGCTAAGGTGTATAAAGGTGTGCTGCTAGATGGCAATAATGTAAGTTCATGTGCTCTATACTTCAATAGACAGTTCAATTATTGAGCCATGTTTGATGATGTATTAAGCTGGAAGATATTTTCCTTCTACAATAGACAGTTCACATGAATGACAGTATGATCACAAGTTAATCTGAGTTCAACAAGTGATATAAGACATTTTAGGGCTGATTGAACTTCGGGTGTATCATAACAAGCATATGTTTGGTTTCTGTGAGATTATTGAATAGGTTTGCACGTTTCATTGCGTGCTGTTGCTACCTTTCCTTTTCCTCTCAGTACTATCTTGGAAGTGCAGCAGCATATTGGAACAAAAAAAAACATATCAAGTTTACATATGATCATATTTGTTAATATACAAATATTTTTACCATCTTCCATTCTATAAAGTTACTGCAAGCCCTCTGATGTGCACACAAAACGTGCAATGTAAGTCAGTTTAATTAAAAGTTGTTCGGTTTAATTTTGTATTGCTACAGAGATAGCAAGCATATTGTGCAGGTGGCCAACTGCCCCTACATCTCTAGTATCCAGATACAACTAATCTTAACACAATATAAGACTTTTTACTTCAAGACTTTTTTTACTGGAAAAGAAATGACTGGTATTTTACTTCAAGATTCCACACACTTGTAGTTTTTGTATGTCAAGAACAGCCATAGCATTTCGTTTCGTATTTTTTAATGTGGTCGACGATTCATGCTATGGGTTACTGAGGTTGTTTTTTCTGAGGAGATGGTGTAGTATATGATTCGCTTGTATGTTGCTGTCATAGGTAGCTATCAAGGTTCTCAACCCCAATGGATTGCATGGGAACAAAGAATTCTGCACAGGAGCTATGGCGTTGAGCAGGATTTATCACCCGAACCTTCTGAAGCTTGGTGGCTTTTGCACCGATGATAATCAAAGAATATTGATTTATGAATATATGCCTTTGGGCTCATTGGAAAAACATATTTTCGGTATGGTACTAAACTACACAATATACTAATAATTCTGTTCTCTGCTTCCTTGCTTTGTTGCTGAATAAGCAAAGGCTTGTTTTAACCAAAATTTGGTTTTGTTTTTCATCTAGATCTTTCCCCTCATAAGAAGGCGCTTGATTGGAATACAAGGATTAACATACTTGCTGGGGCGGCTGAAGGCCTGAAGCACTTGCATGTTAACTGCAACCCTGCAGAGATACACGGTGATGTGAAAAGTGGGAACATTTTGCTTGGCGAGGGATGTCATCCCAAGTTGTCTAACTTTGGCTTGGCAAAGCTAGGTCCGCCTGGTGACAATACTCATGTTCCAACCAGAGTGATGGGTACATCTGGGTATTGTGCGCCGGAGTATCTTGAGAGTGGTGAGTTGACTATCAAGTCAGATGTTTTCAGCTTTGGTGTTGTCATAATGGAGGTTATCACAGGAAGAAACGCTTTAGGATGGAGTCTTACCAGAGCTGAGCCTACCCTTGCTGAATGGGTAAGCATCACTTCCTGCGTTCTCTTTTTGTTTTGAAGAACAATTCCTTGCTTCTGCCCAATGTTACAAATCTCTTTATCACTAGGAAGATATTACTGCGATGAAAATTAATTAATGTGACTTCTGTTGCTCTATATTTCAGGCCACGCCTTTGACCAGGAGAAATGATTTTACAAAGTATGCCGACCCAGCGCTTGGCAACAAGTACAACAAGAAATCACTGCTTCAGGTTCTTTCGGTTGCGCGGATGTGTCTAAATCCAGCAGCCAGCCTAAGGCCTGACATGGCAGACGTAGCGGCGGCACTTACTAACATCTCAATGTCTGCTGGTACCGACGTATAGTTTCCGGCCATTGTATGATGATGATGATACTGTGCTCTAGAAGAGTCTCCATTTCCCAGTCCGATATGATCGAATCGCTGGAGGGGGGCAGTTTTGCCTGTAAAAACTATATAGATACATAGATAGAGTAGGAGCAAATTGTGATATGTGCTTGGAGACATAGTTATTGAGTATTATCTGCCATTTTTCAGGTGCTTATTATCCAACTGTTTCTGACTCTTATGCGACTGAGTGCTATGGGCATGGTGGACGTAATATTTTACTAAATCGTGAATGATCATTCCGGACAATAATCAACGGATACTTTGTCCTTTTTACACTACGCCTATAATAAGACACTGGAACATCATTTCCTTTGCAGTGCTTTTGCAAAACTCTTCACAAGGAAACAGAGCATCCTCTTCCCTTTCCTGTATAACAAAACATCTATCTGTGGACTGTGGTCACATCACCTTAGCTTTTTATCATCTTTCTAGCTAGAAGAAGAACCAGTCTTCAACAATGCAGTGTTTGTCCAGAGAAATATGCTCAGTGCCCCTATCTTTTCTCCCCAGCCTTTTTCTCCATGTATGTGTTTGGATGAACAAAGCATCAGTTTCATAAGTTCTATTTCCACATGTTATTTTTTTTGTTCCCTGGGGGGGGGGGGGGGGGGGGGGGGGTAAGAGTTGATCTCTTTTGCTTTGGATCTTGTCCCAGATCTGCCATCCCTCCTCTCCCCTCCCCTCCCCTTGGCTCTCTGTTTTTTGTGGCTGATTTGATGGATTGGAGAAGAAGAGCTCTGTTTCCATATCAGCTTCTTTCCCCAACTTTTTTTAGTATGGGTTCGCAACATTTGTACTCATACACTCGTACGCAAGAACACTCTCCCCGGGGAACATGGCTAGGGTTTTTACCTCCATCTTGAGGGGACTGAACTTGTATAGTTCCTCATGTCACCCCCGGGTCTCGCTTGATATTTGATAAGGCCTTGCTCCTCCCCACTCTCTTACTTTAATATTCTCACCACGACAGTTGGTGCCCACCTTGGGGCTGCACATCTCGTGATCGATGGTGCAGGTGGTTCATTCGTCTTCATCGACTTCCGGCATGGAGCTAATCACGGGAGAGCTGATCTTCTTCGGAACGATTGGTTTTGTCATCGATGATTCAACGCGGATTGCCGAGGCCTTGTTGGATGTTGATTCGCTGCCCGCGTGCGGTGTCACGCACTACCGTGTCGACGACTCTGGCGTGTTGTATCGCCAGCCGTCTGGCCCGTACCAGGCAGCCGGAGGACCCGCAGTTCGTCATCATCAGAAGCGCTCGGGCAAGGCATGTCTTTGTCGTTGGACTCACCATGTTGCTTCAGGCAAGGCCTCTTCCCATGAGGTAGCTATGATTCACCCCTCTTGAGTTTGTTCATGATTTGTTTGTGACAACCTCTGATGATGAGGAGGGTTGTGGGAGCCTTGGTCTGTTGCAGAGGTTTTGATTCCAATCCGTCTCACAGAACGGTTGACTCGTCAGCTGACATGGATGACAAAGAGCAGGGAAATCGGAACACCAATGATGGTAATGCAACTGGCCATGAAGGCGGTGAAGAGCGTGTAGGAAATGGTACCCGAGGTGGTGCCACAGATCTCACTCAGGAGCAGATAGCTGTGTGGGCTTAGGATGCGGAGCAGGCCCTGCAAACACCAATTGACACATCAATTCGTGAAGGTTTTCATCTTGAGGCTACTCGTTTAGCCACCTTGGCTAAGAGGCAGTGCTTAAGGAAATTAGATGTCACAACCCAGAGAAGAGGGGAGATCGAGATGAGAAAGGGGATCGAGATGCAGAGTAGGTGAGAGGAGAGCTTGGAGAAGGGGAAAGGAGAATCGAGATCTTTTCCATTTCATGCTCAGCGTCTTGTCCACGGTACACTATGTAGCCGCCCACTTGGGCTATCTCACACCCACACACGGCCTCAGGCCCAACACACACTTGCTTACATGGCCTCTGGCCCAATACGTCTAGCTAGCCCTGTTGCAGTTCAGTTAACTGAACTTCACTTTCAGTCTGCTGCAGATGTATCATCTGCAGGCGTGACATTGTCCCCTCCTTGAGAAGCAGCTTCCTCCCAGATGCAGGCCGACGGATAACGTTGCCGTAGGATGTCGTAGTCCTCCCAGGTGGTGGCCACCGGTGGCATGTTGGCCCACTGAACAAGCAATTGGACGACTGGAGCGTCTCCCTTTTTCATCATGCGGCGATCCAGGATGGCGATTGGTTCAGACTCGCCAGCGGCGAGGTTCGGTACCCTGGGCAGTTCCGCGAAGACAGGAGTATAATTAGGGGTGAAAGGCTTTAATTGGGAGACGTGGAATACCGGATGGACGCGGCTGTCCGGAGGCAGCTGCAGTGGGTATGCCAGGGAGCCAATGCGCTCGATCACCAAGAACGGGCCATAGAACTTGTATGAGAGCTTGCGGCAGGGGCGGTTGACGATGGAAGATTGAGCGTACGGCTGGAGCTTGAGCAGTACCTGCTCTCCCACATCGAAAGCGTGCTCGGCACGGTGTCGATCCGCCTGCTTCTTGAAACGCGCCTGGGCGCGCGAGAGCTGCACACGCAACAGGTCGGTGTGCGCAGCCCAGTCCAGGTCACCGGAGGACGCGTCGGCAGGCAGCGTGGGAGCTGAGTTGAGGAAGGCCTCCCAGGTTGGGCTCAGTGTTGTAGAGTGCCTTGAACGGAGAGCACTTCAGAGACGAGTGATGAGAGGAGTTGTACCAGAACTCTGCCGCCGACAGTCACTTGCGCCATCGATGTGGGGTGTCGTGGACGGCGCACCGGAGATACATCTCCAGGCACTGGTTGACGCGCTCCGTCTGCCCGTCCGTCTGCGGGTGATGGGCGGTGGAGTACAACAGCTTGGTGCCTGCCGCGGCGAGCAGTTCGCGTCACATGGCGCTAGTGAAGATCTTGTCCCGATCAGAGACGATGGAGAGAGGTACGCCATGCATCTTGATGACGTTGTCCCAGAACGCGCGGGTGACGTGGACCGCGGTGAAGGGGTGCCGAAGCGGCACAAAGTGCGCGAACTTGGTCAGGCGATCGACGATGACCATGATGGAATCGTACCCTTCAGATTTGGGTAATCCCTCGACGAAGTCCATGGTGAGATCTTGCCATGGCGCTGTAGGTATTGGTAGGGGTTGGAGCTTGCCCACCTGGTGCGTGTTCTCATGCTTGGCATGCTGGCAGACAGTGCACTGGCGAACAAAATCCTCAACGACACGCTTCATACCCGGCCAGGCAAAGAGTTTGCGCACCCTATGATATGTTGTTGTGGCGCCTGAGTGACCTCCCACGGCGCTGTGGTGGTGAGCAGTGATGAGTTTGGTCTGAAGTGCTGAGTTGGCGCCGATCCAGAGTCGACTGCGTTGCCGGATTACGCCTTGCTGCAGAGTGCGCCCTTGATCGTCAGTGTTGATGACAGCCAGCTTGGTGAGTAGTTCTTGAGAGTCGGGGTCGGTCTCGTAGGAATTGGCGACTTCTTGAAGCCATTGTGGTTGGCAAATGGACAGTGCGTCGAGCTCCAGGAGGTGACCGACGCGGGACAGCGCATCGGCAGCACTGTTGTCGACGCCCTTCTTGTAGCGGAAGGAGAACTGCAGCCCCACCATCTTGGACATGGCCTTGCGCTGGAGATCGGTTACCAGTTGTTGATCATCAAGTGCACAGAGACTCTTGTGGTCAGTGACGATCTCAAATGGAGCTTGCTGCAGGTACGGCCGCCACTTATCGATGGCCATCATGACGGCGAGAAATTCCTTCTCATATGTGGAGAGCTTCTGATTGCGTACTCCAAGAGCCTTGCTGAGGTAGGCCACTAGATGGCCATCTTGCATAAGCACCGCGTCCACGCCGGTGTCGCACGCATCAGTTTCGATGGCGAACGGGCGCGTGAAGTTGGGCAGTGCCAACACGGGCGTGCTCACCATGGTGCGCTTGAGCATGTCAAAAGCTTGCTACGCCTTGTCGTCCCAGAGAAACCCTTTCTTCGTCAATAGTTGCGTCAGGGGCTTGGCGATGATGCCGTAATGGGGACGAATTTGCGGTAGTAGCCCGTCAACCCCAAGAAGCCGCACAGCTCGGTGGGCGTAGTGGGCACGGGCCAGGACTGCATGGCGCTGGTCTTGCTGTTGTCCGTAGCAACTCCCTCTTGTGAGATCACATGTCCAAGGTATTCAATGCTTGTTTGTGCGAACGAACACTTGCTGGCCTTGGTGAATAGTTGATGCTCGCGGAGAAGTTGCAGCGTGAGGCGAAGGTGTTCCTCGTGTTCCTGCAGGTCAGTGCTGAATACCAAGATGTCATCCAAAAATATGATGATGAACTTACGCACATAGCGGCCGAACACCGTGTTCATCAAGCACTGGAAAGTTGCCGACCCATTGCATAGGCCAAATGGCATCACCCGGAAGTGGTAGTGGCCATGGTGTGTCTTGAAGGCAGTCTTTTCCTCGTCCTCCTCCCGCATGCGAATCTGATGGTACCCAGCACGTAAATCAATCTTGGAGAAATACTTGGCCCCTGCCAATTCGTCCAGGAGCTCGTCAACCACAGGGAGGGGAAACTTGTTCTTCACTGTTGCAGAGTTGAGTCGTCGAAAATCGACACAGAAACGCCAACTGCCGTCCTTCTTCTTGACCAGCAGGACCGGGGCAGCGTAAGGGCTCATGCCGTGCACGATGACACTGGAGTCGAGCATGTCATGTACTTGCCGCTCGATTTCATCTTTTTGTGCCGGTGAGTAACGGTATGGCTTGGTGTTGATAGGTGTGGTGTCGGGCTCCAAATGAATGCCATGGTCATACTGACGACGGGGTGGCAAAGTAGTGGGTTCAGCAAACACGTCTTCAAATTCAGATAACACCTTCTGAATATTTGGGGGAACAGGTTCAGGTTGTGTTTTGTCAGTCCGCTCGACGGTAACCAAGGCTGCTCTCCAAATGTCATTTGCCACTTCCATGCGATGCAACTCATAGGCATCCAGTTCCGAGATGCGAGGCAGGTCTGAAGATTTTACTCCTTGCAGGTGGACAGTTTTGCCGTTGACGTCGAATTGGATCGTCTTCAGTTGCCAGTGACAGAGCATGGGGCTGTGCGCTGAGAGCCAGTCGATGCCAAGCACTCCATCATACGCGCTCAGCGGCAGAACCCGGAGATCAGTATGGAAAGTGTGCCCTGGGACCTGCCATGCCAACTGGTGAACAATTTTGTTACAGTGCAATCTCTGACCATTGGCCACTCGAACTGTAACCGCGGGTAACTCCTCTATTCGAGCAGCGATCCGGGCGGTGAACGTTTCACTGATGAAACTATGTGAGCTCCCCGAATCCACCAGCAGCAGCATAACCTGATCACCCACTTGTGCACGCAAACGGATTGTAGCAGGGCCTTCCTCGCCTGATATAGCATGTTGAGACAGAGAGCAACATTCAGGCTCTTGCGCGACTGGTGCGTCCAGCAGCTGCAATGCATGCACCGTGTCATCAGACAAAATCTCGCCGAAATCGCCCACTTCAATCATCAAAATCTGTCCTGTGCGTTTGCACTGATGCTCGCGGGAGTATTTGTCACCACAACGGAAACAAAGGCCATTGGCACGCCTGAATTCGCACAGTTGACGTTCCCGGGCGTACTCGTCCCCACCCAGACGCGGAGGCGCCGCTGCTCGTGCTTGTGTGGGAACTGGAGCTGCTGGTGGAGGAGGAGGACGGCCCACTGGAACAATGCGATGGCGCGGCAGACGCTGTTTCTCCAATTCCTCTTCCTGGATGCGCGCAAACACGGCTGCTCATGTGATGCTGGAGGGACTTTGCAAGCGCACCCCAAGCCGTAGCTCGTCTTTAAGTCCAAGAAGGAACTGTGATATGAAGAATTGTGTGCTCAGGGTTGGGTCCAGGGACAAGAGGTGATACATGCGGGTTTCGAATTGTTGCCGATAATCCTGCACACTCCCTGTCTGTCGTAACTGAACCAATTCGTGCATTTGTGTTTCAAATTCTTCTGGCCCAAATTCCTCCTCTATTGCTGCTCTGAAAGTCGCCCAACTGACCCCGGGATGCTGTTAAGGCATATCTCTCTAGATGTAGTTTTTGGTGATTGATGACAACATGTTTGCGGACTAATCGTGTGCTTTGAGCATTTCAGAGATTCATCCTTTGGCAGGAGACGATTTCTTTCCCTTCGGAGTGTCATTCAAGACGGTGTAGCTCTTTCGCTCCTTTTCGTGGACTAGTTTCGTAGGAGTCACCGTACTATCAAGAGGGGGTCCGCTTTGGTAAGGCTAGGGTGGAATCAACACGTACACATCCTCTTTACACCCTCTGAGCCTTTCCGCTTCATTGGAGATCTCTTTCCCCTCTCCTTGGGTTGTGTCTGGTCCCAGCGGTAGTACCGCGGTACTTAGTGGTAGTACCGCTAGGGGTCACAGGCGACAGTACCGCTCCGCAGCGATAGTACCGCCGGTGGGTCCTCAGCAATAGTACCGCTGCGGTACCAGGCCCCTACCGCGTCAACTCGAGGGGTAATTTTTCATGTCGGATTGTGCGGTACTTTGCAGCGGTAGTAGAGCGGCAGTGCCGCTCATGAGCGGTAGTACCGCCCTACCACCGCGGCAGTACCGCTCGGGTCTGTCTCTCTCCTGCCCTCCAAACTCCACGGTAGTATCGCCCGGGGGAGCGGTAGTGCCGCTGCCTTCTGCGGTAGTACCGCCCTCTGCGGGCTGTTTTGGGGGGTAACGGTTGGATTGTTCCCCCCACTATATAAGGAGGTCTTCTTCCCCAAAGTTGACCTACCTCTTCCCCCAAAAGCTCCATTGTTGCTCCAAGCTCCATTTTCTCCCGATCTCTCTCCCTAGCCAATCAAACTTGTTGATTTGCTCGGGATTGGTTGAGAAGGCCCCGATCTACACTTCCACCAAGAGAAATTTGATTCCGCCCCACTTATCCCTAGCGGATCTTGTTACTCTTGGGTGTTTGAGCACCCTAGATGGTTGAGGTCACCGCGGAGCCATAGTCCATTGTGGTGAAGCTTTGTGGTGTCGTTGGGAGCCTCCAATTAAGTTGTCGAGATTGCCCCAACCTTGTTTGTAAAGGTCCGGTCGCCGCCTTCAAGGGCACCAATAGTGGAATCACGGCATCTCGCATTGTGTGAGGGCGTGAGGAGAATACGATGGCCCTAGTGGCTTCTTGGGGAGCATTGTGCCTCCACACCGCTCCAACGGAGACGTACTTCGCTTCAAAAGGAAGGAACTTCGGTAACACATCCTCGTCTTCACCGGCTCCACTCTTGGTTATCTCGTCCCTTTACTTTCGCAAGCCTACTTGTGTTAAATCCCTTGCTTGCTTGTGTGCTTGTTGTCATTGCATCATATAGGTTGCTCACTTAGTTGCATATCTAGACAACCTACTTTGATGCAAAGTTTAAATTGGTAAAGAAAAGCTAAAAAATGTTAGTTGCCTATTCACCCCCCCTCTAGTCAACTATATCGATCCTTTCAATTGGTATCAGAGCCTCGTCTCTTTATTAAGGACTTTATCGTCTGAAGAGTATGGTTGACGTCGTAGACGGTGTGGAGGAGCACTCCGGTGTGAATCCGGTCTCGTCTACGGGAGATGGGGGAACCATGGTCTCTCGTGAGGAATTCAATGTGGCGTTGGACACATTGAAAACCTCCATGACTACCGAGGTCGAAAGCATGTTTAATAAATTCTTAGAAGGGCTTAAACTTTCCACCGCACCGTTGAAAGTGGGTGATCCCGCCAACAAGGTGACGGATGTTACCTCCGACAAAGGGGAAGCTACTAGCGAGAAAGCTCCTTCTTCTAGTGGTAAAAATGGCACCGGCATCTTTGCCCATGTGGAACCTCCACTTGTCTATGGTGGACCGCTCCCTTCCACTCATTTGAATCATGCCGGCCCGGCCCCTAAGATTGAGAAGAATGTAGATTTTGATTCTTGGGTCTATCGTTTTAAGCGTCATTTAAATCATGTGAACACTAACCTTTGGAGAATCATTGAAGAAGGTTTCTATCCGCATGACCGAAGTAACTTCACTCCTAGAGAAGTTGTGGATCATCAATTCAATGAGAATGCTCTCTTCATCATCCAAGAAGCAATCCCACCCGAAGATCTTCCTCATCTCCGGCCCTACACCGTGGCCAAAGATGCTTGGCTCCAAGTTGTTTCCCTCTATCGGGGAAGCGCAAGCATTCAATGCTCCAACTATGAAGTGGTGCAAGATGAAGCCGATGAGTTTGCAATGAAAGAAGATGGAGAACCTCGTGAGCTTTTTCGGAGAGTAACCAAACTCGCGGTCTCTCTCCGAGATCATGGAAGTAAGGACATGGATGACAATTGGATCAAGCGCAAATTCCTCAAGGCAATGATGCCCTACCACAAAGCCATGTCCTCCGTCATTCGGCCAAGGGCGGACTTCCACACCTTGTCCTCAAGTGAAGTGTTGGATGAGTTCGTTGCTATGAGCATCTTGGACAAGACCGCCGACAATGCGGTTCTTCGCTCTCAAAGAGTAAAGAAGCCCAACCTTGCTCTAAAGGCCAAGGTTAGTATGGAGGAAGAGGATGAAGAGGAAGAAGAGGAGAGCAACCTCAAAGATACGAAGTATGCCTATCATGAACACATGGCTCTTGCTTCAAGGCAATTTTGGAGCAAGAAGAACACAAGGCCAAACTTCAACAAGAACAATTCAAGTGGCGCAAAGGGCAAGCAACGAGTGAGGACTTGCTTCAATTGTGGCAATGTGAGCCACTTTGTTGCGGAGTGCCCTTACGAGAAGAGGGAAGACAATGGTGGCAAGCTCATTCGAAAGGACAAGGCCAAGTCGTTCCCCAACAAGAGCAACTTCACCAAGAAGACTCCTCCCAAGGCATTGGTGGTACAAGAAGAGTACAATGAGGGTGATGACGATGATGAAGATGGTGAGTCGGTTGCCATGGCCTCCATTGCCATTGCGATGACCCCACGGATGTCTCTCTTCGACTCACCCAATGAGAACATCACCGCCAAGTGCCTCATGGCTAAAGCCACCAACAAGGTAACCCCCAACATCAAAACTACCATCATTAATCATCCTTCTTCGACGGATAGCATTGATGAACATGAGGGGACAAATGTGGAGGAAAATGAGTTTGAGACCTTTATGGGTAAACTCAAGGGTAAATCCAAGAAGCACTTCGTTGCTCTCTTGGAACAACTTGGTGAAGCCAATGACATGATCGAGGCTCACGAAGATACCATCTCTAAGATGGAGGGGCATAGTCGTGACTATGCCGATGAGATGTCGGATCTTTCCAATGCTCTTGACGAAGAGCGTGGTCTTTGTTTGGCTCTTGAGGAGTCATACAACGATGATCATGCTAATTTAAAGAAAGATCTTGATCATGCTCTTGTTGTGTCTCATGTGCTAAACTCCGAGAAGGCAAAGCTTGGGGTTGATCTTGCTAGACTTAAAGAGGAGTTTGACATTATCGACAAGGCTCACAAAGTCTTGAAGGGTGTTCATGCTAGCCTCAAGGAGTCTCATGATCAACCCAAGTGAAGCTAACTAATGAGAAAGCCACCTTTCCTCATATGGTGTTAATTGATAATGCAAATGCTACTAACCCTTCTTGTGAGCATGTGCATCTTGTTGAGGAGAATGCTAAGTTGAAGGAGCAACTTGAGAAAGGCCTTGTGTCATGCATACAAGGTGAGAAGAACCTCAATGACCTTTTGAGCAATCAAAAGGATGTTGTGGCCAAGGAGGGGATTGGGTTCGCACCCAAGCTCAAGAACAAGAAGAAGAATGACAAGACCAAAAGACCTCCTCCTCTCAAGCAAACTTTTGTGAAGGAGGGAGAGGGTGCTTCAAAGGAGAAGAAGAACAATGCGAAGGGTGGCGGTGTCAAGAAGGGCAATGCCACCCCTTCGAACAAAGCCGGCGACTTTAATCCTTCTTATGTGCTATGCCGTGCTAGTGATGGGCATGTTTATACCAAATTTGTTGGTTCTCCTCATGAGTATATTGAATGGTCTATTTGGGTTCCTAAGACCCTTGTTACTAAGATCAAAGGACCCATTACAAAATGGGTACCTAAAACCAAGCATTGATCTCTTGTAGGTGTTTGCTTCCGGTGGGGGATCATGGTTGCTCGATAGTGGAGCTACAAATCATATGACCGGAAGCAAGGACTTGGTGGTGGATGTGCACAAGATTCCATCTATGCCCACCAATGTCAAGTGGGGTGATGCCTCGTCTTCTAAGGTATTGGGACTCGGCAAAGTTGTCATTTCTCATGATCTCACGATCAAGAAAGTCATGCTTGTTGAGTCCCTTGCATACAATTTACTTTCTGTTCGTCAACTTGCAGTCATGACTATTCAAGATACACTTGGGTGTATTTCTTCAAGAGGAAGAGTGAGACCCAACAAACCGTCATTGACTTTGCAAATGAAGCCCAACGTCAACACAATGCAAAGATCTTGACAATAAGAAGTGACAACGGCACCGAGTTCAAGAACTACACCTTGGATGAGTTTCTTAGTGATGAGGGGATCAAGCATCAATATTCCGCACCTTACACCCCTCAACAAAACGGTGTTGCGGAGAGGAAGAACCGAACGTTGATGGATGCCGCAAGGACCATGATGGCGGAGTTCAAGTCTCCATACAACTTTTGGGCCGAAGCCATCAACACCGCGTGTCATGCATCCAATCGGCTCTACCTCCGCAAGGGCTTGAACAAGACTCCATATGAGATACTCACCGGTAACAAGCCCAACCTCAAGTACTTTCGGGTGTTCGGGTGTAAGTGTTTCATTCTCAAGAAAGGTGTTCGGTTGTCTAAATTTGAGGCTTGAGCTTATGAGGGCATATTTGTTGGTTATGCTACAAACTCTCATGCTTACCGTGTCCTCAATAAATACACGGGACTTATTGAGGACACGTGTAACGTGGAGTTTGATGAGAATAACGGCTCCCAAGTGGAGCAAAGTGGCACTTGTGATGTAGGTGATGAAATTCCTCCTCAAGCCATAAGAAGAATGGGTGTTGGTTTTATCCTACCCATTGAGGAACCCCTTGTGGCCGGAGGAGAAGGACAATGCTCCACTCAAGTGGAGCCATCACCAACCCAAGGCCCACATGCTTCCAAAGAACAAAGTGAAGGCCCTCAACCTCATGAACAAGACCAAGGGCAAGATCATGCTCAAGACGGTGGTGACACACCAAGTGATGCCCAAGGTCAAGTTCTCTCCTCCGAGCAAGTTCAAGATCAAGAACAAGCTCAAGACGTCACTCAAGATGATCAAGTGACCGCTCCTCAACTCACCACCGAGGAGGAATTGGAGCGTCGTGCCGCCAAGATTGCTTCGAAGCTCTCCACCAAGGGTCATCTCATGAAGAATGTGCTTGGAAGCATTCAAAAGGGGGTAAGCACTCGTAGACAATTGGCAAACTATTGTGAACATCACGCGTTTATCTCTTGTGTGGAACCCCAAAAGGTATATGAAGCACTCGAAGATCCGGATTGGCTCAATGCCATGCATGACGAACTCAACAACTTCGAGTACAACAAGGTGTGGAGATTAGTGCCAAGGCCAACGGGGAACCACAATGTCATTGGAACCAAGTGGATATTCAAGAACAAGCAAGATGCTCATGGGACCATCATCCGCAACAAGGCACGATTGGTGGCACAAGGCTACTCCCAAGTCGAGGGTATCGACTACGGTGAAACCTTTGCTCCCGTTGCTCGCCTTGAATCTATTCGTTTGTTGATTGCTTATGCTTCTCACCACAACTTTAAGTTGCAACAAATGGATGTGAAGAGTGCTTTTCTTAATGGTCCTATTAATGAGTTGGTTTATGTCAAGCAACCCCCCGGGTTCGAGGATCCCTACTTTCCCGATCATGTGTATCAACTCGATAAGGCACTCTATGGCCTTAAACAAGCCCCACGTGCGTGGTATGACCACCTTACCGAGTTGTTACAAGATCGTGGGTTTGAAGTTGGGCTAATCGACCCCACTCTTTTTACTAAGAAGGTCAAAGGGGAGTTGTTTGTGTGCCAACTATATGTTGATGACATTATCTTTGGTTCTCCTAACAAAGCTTTCAATGAGGAATTTGCCGCACTCATGACCTCAAAGTTCAAGATGTCTTCCATGGGAGAGTTGAAGTTCTTTCTCGGTTTCGAAGTAAAGCAAAGAAGAGAAGGAACCTTCATCAACCAAGCCAAATACACTCAAGACATGCTCAAGAGATTCAAGCTAAGTGATGTCAAGCCGGCGTCCACTCCAATGCCCACCAAGTGCCAACTTGACATCGATCCCAATGGTAAAGCGGTGGATCAAAAGGTATATCGCTCCATGATTGGTTCCTTACTTTACCTTTGTGCATCTAGACCGGATATCATGTTGAGTGTGGGAATTTGTGCATGTTTTCAAGCCGCACCTAAGGAAAGCCACTTTGTGGCGGTCAAGCGAATCTTTCGATATTTGGCTCATACCCCAAACTTTGGCTTATGGTACCCAAGAGGAGCAAACTTCAAGCTTGTAGGGTATTCGGACTCCGATTGGGCGGGAGACAAAGTGGATAGGAAGTCCACTTCCGGAGGGTGCCAATTCCTTGGTTGCTCTTTGGTAAGTTGGTCTTCTAAAAAGCAAAGTTGTGTGTCTCTCTCGTCCACCGAAGCGGAGTATGTGGCGGCCGGCAGTTGTTGTGCACAACTCTTATGGATGAGGAAAACTTTAAAGGATTACGGTGTCATTTGTGACAAAGTGCCTCTTTGGTGTGACAATGAAAGTGCCATCAAGATTTCTCTCAACCCGGTGCAACACTTCAAGACGAAGCATATTGAGATTCAGTATCACTTCATCCAGGATCATATTAGGCGAGGGGAGATCGAGCTCAACTATGTCAACACTCATGATAACCTTGCAGATATTTTCACGAAGCCGTTGGATGAAGCAAGATTTCGCGAGTTAAGGCATGAGCTAAATATCATTGATTCGAGCAATGTTGCTTGAACACTTGCACTCCCCACCATACTCAACTTGTTATCTTGTTTAGGTGTAGGCATGGACATATGGGGAGTGTTGTTCTCTTAATGAACTCTCCATCCCCTTATTATGTATAAATTGATCAACTCTTTCACATTAGCCATTTTTGATGGTACTTGTGCTTCAAAGACGAGTTTTGGTCATGGGCCCAAGGATAATTCTTCGCGGTGCCATACCAATTGACTCAAACATAGGTGGCTCCGGTCACCGCCCTCTCCTTGGAGAGGCTGTGTCTTGTGGTTGGTCCTCGTTGTCTCTTGCCTTTCTTTCTCTCTGCCTTGTCTTAGTCTCCTCTTCTTGCCTTTTTGTTTTTCCCTTCTTTTTGAGCTAGTCGTTTGGTGTCTAGTCTTTGGGTCTTGCTGGGCGGTACTACCGCTGGTGGTGCGCGGTACTACCGCTTATGTTGACAAGCGGTACTACCGCCCACCCGAGCAGTACTACCGTTGGGGGGCGGGACCAGGGGGTTATGTCGGGGCAGGGGGAGGTTTCTCCTCCCCCATACCCATTCGCACCGCCCCCTCATCCCTCTTCCTCTCTCCAGCGTCGCCTCGCCGCGGGAGGGTTCCGGCGGGCCGCCGTCTCCGGGCCATCCCTCTCCATTCCCTTTGGTGGAGTCGATCCCCACCTCGTCCTCTTGCCATGGATGCCGGTATTGCCCTCGTTCCTTCTCTCTTTTTGTCTAGTTCTCAGATCTAGCATTTTTGGGGCAATAGTGGTTGCATCTCTCGTTTTTTGGCTAAATCCCGGCTTGAGTAGTTTGGAGAAGGTGTCTAGACTGTGTGGATTAAGTTTTGGTAGGAGTATTTTTGAATTTGGCAGTCCGGTAGTGCCGGATCTGACCACGGCAGTAGGAACCACCGTTTCCCAGTCTTGAGCGGTACTACCGCTCCCACTGGAGCGGTACTACCGCTCGTGCAGTACTGCCGCCTATGGCCAGCGGTACTACCGCTGCTTGCCCGATTCCATCATTTTCCTACCATTGTTTGATCCATGTTGCTTTGTTTGGAGGCTTATGCTTTTTCTTTCGTGTTGGCTCTTCTATTCGTGTGTTTGGTTCCAGGTGATGAACGTCCTGAGCAGCAAGTCCGCCGTGTCAACCCCGGTCGTGCAACATCAAAGCGCTACCGCACCTCTGAGTCAGTAGGTGCTTCCTCAAGTGCGGCACCTCCGCCTCAACTCCAGAAGAAACCTGCCAACAGGCCGAAGCCAAGGGGCAAGACTATCACTGAGTTGTCTGCCAAGGAGTTCTGGGAAAGGCGTCGCTGCAACCCCTATGCGGAAGACCAAGAACCCAATTTGGTCAACCGCCCGTTCTGGAACCGCTTTCAGTTTGCCATCTACTTTGATGTGATCAAGGGCAAGAAGAATCTCTATGTTGATGTTCGCTCCATTGACACGGATGCCATGGAAAAGGATCCTGAGTACTTTGGTGAAGCTCTTCAGATGTGTGCTCAGCTAAAGATTCTCAGAATCATGCAGTTCAACAAGGACTTTGATGCAGATTTGGTGGCTCAATTCTATGCTACTGTCCATCTTGGCACTGATGTAGAAAGGACTCTGACCTGGGACAAATGGCAAGTTACTGTCTGTCAAGTGGAAGGCCTTCATGGAGTTACTTGAGGTGGAAGATCACGGGCTTGAGACTCCTGTCGGCTTTCGCCCTCACCGCAATGTCAACTCCACTCACAAGCAAGCCCTCTGGCCCTACTGCACTGTGAAGGTTCACCCTGAGACTAAGAAGGAAACCTATGAGTTGTCTACCTACCTGGACATCCCTCATCGTGTCTTTCGAGAGACCCTATTTCTCGCATCGGGAATCTGGATATGGTCCACTCCTATCTCGTGGATATGCTTCTCTTCTGCCAGCATGAGAAGGAAGCAAACACTGGCGAGTCCCTGGACATTTCTCATGTTATGTGGTCTGAACTTCTCACTGCCATTTCTGAGCGCAAGTGCCCGATCTATGGTCCGTTCATCATGCTGCTCATTGAGAAGGCCTGGGCACGTGTCTATCCCTAGGTGATGCTGGAAACTGGAGAATTGTTTTCTCATGAGATCAAGCGTCTGAGCAAGAAGGACAGTTGGGGCACCCCAGCCCCTAAATCCGGGGGTCCATCTACTGCTGCTAACATGGGGACCGAGGACGGGGCTGAGGCCGATGATGACGATGAGGATTATGAGACTTCTAGGACAGAGCCCTCTTGGGCAAAGAAGATCAAGCGCAAGATGAAGAAGCTCTTCTGCATGGAGTCTCGTGGTCAGTACATGACTTATGTGGCTGAGAAGAAGGCCAGGGGCGTCACAAGGAGCTCATGCGTCAGCTGGGTGCGACCGTTGTCAGTGGGTCTGAGGGCCAGATCACTGAGGAAGAGGAGTGGATTCAGCAGCACTGTCCGTGGACCGATTCCGACACCGAGTAGTTTCCGACTGAGGATGGCAGTGCAGATGACCCTGCCAGGATGTGATGGGAGAGCTCCTCAGTTTGCCTTCACCTGGAGCCGTAGCGTCGCTCTTTGCCCTTTTGGTGTCTTGATGCCAAAGGGGGAGAGGGCTTAGGAATTTGTGCTTTATGGTGTCGTCGTTTCGCCGTTTTCTTTGTTGTGCCGTTGTGTTTTCTCGCCATTTGCCTTGTTTGGTTGTGTGCCAGTGAGACCTAAGTTCCAGACATATGGTGTAAGACATATGCTACCTTATCTTTATCTATGCCTTTCTAGTACTTTGGTATCTTATGAGTTGCTTGTCTATCCTGTTATATTACCTGCTCTCATGTATCCTATGCTTAGGTTGTTGGACTATAAAATATAGGGGGAGTGTTGATTCTAATGTATGTGTCCTACATTCCAAAGGCACTTCTAACTAGGTGCACACATTCAGGGGGAGCCCGTCTATATTTTGTAGTTCTAAGTATCTTTACTTTCATGGTATATCCTTGTGCAAATCCCTGGTTGTCATCAAACCACCAAAAGGGGGAGATTGTTAAGGCATATCTCTCTAGATGTAGTTTTTGGTGATTGATGATAACATGTTTGCGGACTAATCGTGTGCTTTGAGCATTTCAGAGATTCATCCTTTGGCACGAGAAGATTTCTTTCCCTTCGGAGTGTCATTCAAGATGGTGTAGCTCTTTCGCTCCTTTTGGTGGACTAGTTTCGTAGGAGTCACCGTACTATTAAGAGGGGGTCCGCTTTGGTAAGGCTAGGGTGGAATCAACACGTACACATCCTCTTTACACCCTCTGAGCCTTTCCGCTTCATTGGAGATCTCTTTCCCCTCTCTTTGGGCTGTGTCTGGTCCCATCGGTAGTACCGCGGTACCCACGGTAGTACCGCTTAAGGGTCACAGGCGGCAGTACCGCTCCGCAGCGGTAGTACCGCCGGTGGGTCCTCAGCAGTAGTACCGCTGCGGTACCAGGCCCCTACCGCATCGACTCAAGGGGTCATTTTTCGTGTCGGATTGTGCGGTACTTTGCAGCGGCAGTAGAGTGGCAGTGCCGCTCATGAGCGGTAGTACCGCCCTACCACCGCGGCAATACCGCTCGGGTCTGTCTCTCTCCTGTCCTCCAAACTCCACGGTAGTACCGCCCGGGGGAGCGGTAGTACCGCTGTTCTCAGCGGTAGTGCCGCTGCCTTCTGCGGTAGTACCGCCCTCTGCGGGGCTGTTTTGGGGGGTAACGGTTGGATTGTTCCCCCCACTATATAAGGAGGACTTCTTCCCCAAAGTTGACCTACCTCTTCCCCCAAAAGCTCCATTGTTGCTCCAAGCTCCATTTTTGCCCGATCTCTCTCCCTAGCCAATCAAACTTGTTAATTTGCTCGGGATTGGTTGAGAAGGCCCCGATCTACACTTCCACCAAGAGAAATTTGATTCCCCCCCACTTATCCCTAGCGGATCTTGTTACTCTTGGGTGTTTGAGCACCCTAGACGGTTGAGGTCACCGCGGAGCCATAGTCCATTGTGGTGAAGCTTTGTGGTGTCGTTGGGAGCCTCCAATTAAGTTGTGGAGATTGCCCCAACCTTGTTTGTAAAGGTCCAGTCGCCGCCTTCAAGGGAACCAATAGTGGAATCACGGCATCTCACATTGTGTGAGGGCGTGAGGAGAATACGGTGACCCTAGTGGCTTATTGGGGAGCATTGTGCCTCCACACCGCTCCAACGGAGACATACTTCCCTTCAAAAGGAAGGAACTTCGGTAACACATCCTCGTCTTCACCGGATCCACTCTTGGTTATCTCGTCCCTTTACTTTCGCAAGCTTACTTGTGTTAAATCCCTTGCTTGCTTGTGTGCTTGTTGTCATTGCATCATATAGGTTGCTCACTTAGTTGCATATCTAGACAACCTACTTTGATGCAAAGTTTAAATTGGTAAAGAAAAGCTAAAAATTGTTAGTTGCCTATTCACCCCCCTCTAGTCAACTATATCGATCCTTTCAGATGCTTCTATCGGTATGCTTGCAGCCACATCGCCGCCAGGCCTTCCATCTACAGCGCGGCGGTGGTCACCCAATTGTGCGGCGGCATGCGGTACAACTCGAAGTAGGACACACACCGCTCCAGCCAGATGCATGGTGTGGTGCCGTCGAACCGAGGGAAATCATGGTTGGGCGGCGTTGTGTAGTAGTCACCCTGGCGCTCGCGCTCGGTGGGCGACGGTGCCCCGGCGATCAGCAGCGGGGGGCCGTGGTTGACGAGCCGCGCGAACGGAAGCTGCGCCACACCGTCCGCGTAGAGGGGTGTCGGTGTGGGGCGGATCGGTGGTGGAGGTGGTGGTGGTGCACGCGCGGAGGAGTCCGCGGTCGCTGAAGGAGACGAGGTGACCGCGTCGGTCGTGGCGGCTGGATCGGGCGCTGGCGGGGTCTTACGGGCCTCATCCACGTCGGCCTGGGTGAGGTCGATCTGCTTGGTGAGGTGCTTGAGTTCGTTGGAGACTTGGTTGTTGTAGGAGAGCTGTGCTTGGTGGCGCTAGTCGGCAGTTTTCTGGTTCGCGTCGAGACGGCGGATGACCGACTCGAGCAGACTCTGCAGCTTGTCGGTCGTCTCCGACATGGCGTCGAGCACCCGACAAGTCTGGGCCGAGGATTTGGAGGGTGGCGCCGTGGTCTTGCTCCAATTCAACCGAACCCCGAGTAGGATTTTGTGCGAACTCGCCGGAGCGGCTCGCACCTAACCCGGTGGATGTTACCGGCGATCGAGAGGGTGTGAGATCAGCAACAGCGGCGAGGTAGTGGGATTTTTTTGGCTCTAAATACCAGATTGTCACAACCCAGAGAAGAGGGGAGATCGAGATGAGAAAGAGGATCGAGATGCAGAGTAGGTGAGAGGAGAGCTTGGAGAAGGGGAAAGGAGAATCGAGATCTTTTCCATTTCATGCTCAGCGTCTCATCCACGGTACACTATGTAGCCGCCCACTTGGGCCCTCTCATACCCACACACGACCTCAGGCCCAATACACACTTGCTTACATGGCCTCTGGCCCAACACGTCTAGCTAGCTCCGTTGCAGTTCAGTTAACTGAACTGCACTTTCAGTCCGCTGCGGATGTATCATGTGCAGGCGTGACATTAGAGCAGATCTTTAGGGTTCGGGCGCAAGATATTCCAGGCACCAGTCGGCCTTGGAGGCAGCTCTTCCTGAGTGATGACGCTAGGGCCTTTCTAGTCAGGCATAATTCTATACAGAATTTGGCATCTGCAACACAGATTGCAGATATGATTCAACGCTCTGCTTCAGCAACAGCGAATATTCGACACATTCAAGCCTTGTTGAAGGCAGCTATGGTGCATAGTTCAGCTGTCACATAGTCCGACAATCAGATTCTCTCCAAGTCAGCTCGGGTTGAAACCATCTAGTCGTCCCACAACCCGCATGGAGCTCGGAGGCCAGTAGCATCTCCACTTCATCGAGGAGAAGCTCGCCCACTCACTCTTGATGCACCGCCATGTTGTGGGGACCTGACTCTACCACCACGTGATGATCAGTATTATGGATGAGTAACTCCTCCTTGACGCAATCCATATTCGCCTCGGTAATATGATGATGCGTTTGTAACACCCCGGACACACCCGCTGGTTACTGGTTGTTACTGCCGGCGAGATCTAGACTGGCCCCATAGATCAATACTAGTCTTTCCTGCGTACTATGTCCTCACTTGTATAGCATCTCCACCTCATCGAGGCGAAGCTCGCCCACTCAGGCGCGATGCACCACCATGTTGTGGGACTTGACTCTTTTAGGACGTGATGATCGGTATTATGTCCGAGTGACTCCTCGACGCAATCCATATTTGCCTCGGCTATATGATGACGTGCCTGTAACACCCCGGACACACCCGTCGATTACTAGTCGTTACTACTGATGCGATCTAGACTGGCCGCACAAATCAACACTAGCTTTCCTGCGCACTTTGTCCTCACACACCCGCACCTGGGACCAACTTCACAGTCGGTCACCCATCTTGAAATTACTCCAAGCTGAGCACACTTAACTTTGGAGTTCTTTTTTAAATGAGCTCCTGGAAAAGAAGGGATTCTTTATTGATATGAGCAGTCTATCATCCCTATTAAGCCGGGTTCTCACAGTGCCCTACCATGGTGATGATCGGAGGCGGGAACTTTCACCATTTCAGCGCGATGATCAGTATCGTCGCAGGTGTGGAGATTCTCTGTGTGGTCGTGGCGATCGCCCTTAGGATGATCGTGATCACTTGGTATTGTCCCGAATGAATCAAGGTGGGGAAGATAGGGGGGAGTTTGAATATGTAAGGGGTTATCCGAGTGAATGTGGTTCCTAGGGTCCTCTCTATTTCAGTCGGTACATTTGTTCAACTACAATCCCGACACAATTCTAGATGGCCCAAGGAAAAAGTAAGTTCAGTGGAAATTCCAAACCAGAAACATGGCATGATGATTACCGCATTGCGGTCCAGATTGGTGGCAACAATGATGAAGTGGCCATGAAATACTTGCTGTTGAGATTGAAGGGATCTGCCTCGGGTGGCGTCGGACCACCCGAGGGGCTTGGTCGGTGGCGGCCCCATCGCGTAGAACGTGCGTAGGGTGAGTTTTTGATTTTCGCATGTTTCCACTGTTGAAAAGATCATGTTGATGGTGAATGATTGGGAGGGATGGTGGGTTGAAGAAGATCAAGCTTTTTTTATGGTGTAGCACGCCGGCTCAGAGCAACCTGTTTACCTTGCAATGCCAGCCCAGAGATCTAGTCTTCTGGAAACACACAACAACTTGGTACAGAAAACAACCACTTTATTGATGCTATCGGAAACATAGGTTTGATATTACATCAGATAGCAAGGCCAAGCGGCACTCACGGTGCGGCTGAACAGTATGTATATTATTTAATGAGCATGAAGGGTGCCTCGATCACGACAACTACGCGGCAGTGGAACAATGACGAAGCGGAACTCCATAGCACAGGGACACCGATGTGGACACGACCTAGACATGGAAAGCCCTCCGATCCGGCAAGACTTTCCTGAAAGCTGGCATGACACGCCAGGTCAGTACATTGAATGTACTTGCAAGCTCACAACAAGTAAAATCATAATGACAAACAATAACATGACAATTAAGCAGGTTAAATGCAAGGCTACAATATACTACTCATGAAGTGAACATGCTTGTGCACCGAGTCCCTCGGACTCCCTTACCATACGGGTTACCTTGTAACTGTTGGAAATATGCCCTAGAGGCAATAATAAATGGTTATTATTATATTTCTTTGTTCATGGTAATTGTCTGTTATTCATGCTATAATTGTATTGTCCGGAAATCGTAATACATGTGTGAATACATAGACCACAACGTGTCCCTAGTAAGCCTCTAGTTGACTAGCTCGTTGATCAACTGATAGTCATGGTTTCCTGACTATGGACATTGGATGTCATTGATAACGGGATCACATCATTAGGAGAATGATGTGATGGACAAGACCCAATCCTAAGCATAGCATAAAAGATCGTGTAGTTTCGTTTGCTAGAGCTTTTCCAATGTCAAGTATCTTTTCCTTAGACCATGAGATCGTGCAACTCCCGGATAACGTAGGAGTGCTTTGGGTGTGCCAAACGTCACAACGTAACTGGGTGACTATAAAGGTGCACTACGGGTATCTCCGAAAGTGTCTGTTGGGTTGGCACGGATCGAGACTGGGATTTGTCACTCCGTGTGACGGAGAGGTATCTCTGGGCCCACTCGGTAATGCATCATCATAATGAGCTCTATGTGACTAAGGCGTTAGTCACGGGATCATGCATTGCGGTACGAGTAAAGAGACTTGCCGGTAACGAGATTGAACAAGGTATTGGGATACCGACGATCGAATCTCGGGCAAGTAACATACCGATTGACAAAGGGAATTGTATACGGGATTGATTGAATCCTCGACATCGTGGTTCATCCGATGAGATCATCGTGGAAGATGTGGGAGCCAACATGGGTATCCAGATCCCGCTGTTGGTTATTGACCGGAGAGGCGTCTCGGTCATGTCTGCATGTCTCCCGAACCCGTAGGGTCTACACACTTAAGGTTCGGTGACGCTAGGGTTGTAGAGATATGTGTATGCGGGAACCCGAAAGTTGTTCGGAGTCCCGGATGAGATCCCGGACGTCACGAGAGGTTCCGGAATGGTCCGGAGGTGAAGAATTATATATAGGAAGTCAAGTTTCGGCCACCGGGAAAGTTTCGGGGGTTACCGGTATTGTATCGGGACCACCGAAAGGGTCCCGGGGGTCCACCGGGTGGGGCCACCTATCCCGGAGGGCCCCGTGGGCTGAAGTGGGAAGGGAACCAGCCCCTAGTGGGCTGGGCGCCCCCCATGGGCCTTTCCCCCTGCGCCTAGGGTTGCAAACCCTAGGGTGGGGGGTTTCCCACTTGCCTTGGGGGGCAAGGCACCCCCCTGGCCGCCGCCCCTTGCCCTAGATGGGCTTTGGCCGCCGCCCCCCCCTCCCAGGGGGCCTATATAAAGGGGGGGGAGGGAGGGCAGCAACACAACAGCCTTGGGCGCCTCCCTCTCCCCCTGCTACACCTCTCCGTCTCGCAGAAGCTCGGCGAAGCCCTGCCGAGACCCGCTACATCCACCACCACGCCGTCGTGCTGCTGGATCTCCATCAACCTCTCCTTCCCCCTTGCTGGATCAAGAAGGAGGAGACGTCGCTGCACCGTACGTGTGTTGAACGCGGAGGTGCCGTCCGTTCGGCACTCGGTCATCGGTGATTTGGATCACGGCGAGTACGACTCCGTCATCCAGGTTCATTGGAACGCTTCCGCTCGCGATCTACAAGGGTATGTAGATGCACTCCTTTCCCCTCGTTGCTAGTACACTCCATAGATGCATCTTGGTGAGCGTAGGAAAATTTTAAAATTATGCTACGATTCCCAACAGTGGAATCATGAGCCAGGCCTATGCGTAGTTACTATGCACGAGTAGAACACAAAGCAGTTGTGGGTGTTGAGTTTGCCAATTCTTCTTGCCGCTACTAGTCTTTTCTTGTTTCGGCGGCATTGTAGGATGAAGCGGCCCGGACCGACCTTACACGTACGCTTACGTGAGACAGGTTCCACCGACTGACATGCACTAGTTGCATAAGGTGGCTAGCGGGTGTCTGTCTCTCCTACTTTAGTCGGAACGGATTCGATGAAAAGGGTCCTTATGAAGGGTAAATAGAAATTGGAAAATCACGTTGTGGTCATACGTAGGTAAGAAACGTTCTTGCTAGAAACCTACAAACCACGTAAAAACTTGCAACAACAATTAGAGGACGTCTAACTTGTTTTTGCAGCAAGTGCTATGTGATGTGATATGGCCAGAAGATGTGATGAATGATATATGTGATGTATGAGATTGATCATATTCTTGTAATAGGAATCACGACTTGCATGTCGATGAGTATGACAACCGGCAGGAGCCATAGGAGTTGTCTTTGTTATTTTGTATGACCTGCGTGTCATTGAATAACGCCATGTAATTACTTTACTTTGTTGCTAAACGCGTTAGCCATAGAAGTAGAAGTAATCATTGGCGTGACGACTTCATGAAGACACAATGATGGAGATCATGATGATGGAGATCATGGTGTCATGCCGGTGACGAAGATGATCATGGTGCCCCGAAGATGGAGATCAAAGGAGCATAATGATATTGGCCATATCATGTCACTATTTGATTACATGTGATGTTTATCATGTTTTTGCATCTTATTTGCTTAGAACGACGATAGTAAGTAAGATGATCCCTTATAATAATTTCAAGAAAGTGTTCACCCTAACTGTGCACCGTTGCGAAGGTTCGTTGTTTCGAAGCACCACGTGATGATCGGGTGTGATAGATTCTAACGTTCGAATACAACGGGTGTTGACGAGCCTAGCATGTACAGACATGGCCTCGGAACACACGCAATACACTTAGGTTGACTTGACGAGCCTAGCATGTACAGACATGGCCTCGGAACACGGAGGACCGAAAGGTCGAGCATGAGTCGTATAGAAGATACGATCAACATGGAGATGTTCACCGATCTTGACTAGTCCGTCTCACGTGATGATCGGACACGGCCTAGTTAAACTCGGATCATGTTTCACTTAGATGACTAGAGGGATGTCTGTCTGAGTGGGAGTTCATTGAATAATTTGATTAGATGAACTTAATTATCATGAACTTAGTCTAAAATCTTTACACTATGTCTTGTAGATCAAATGGCCAACGTTGTCCTCAATTTCAACGCGTTCCTAGAGAAAACCAAGCTGAAAGATGATGACAGCAACTATACGGACTGGGTCCGGAACCTGAGGCTCATCCTCATAGTAGCCAAGAAAGATTATGTCTTAGAAGCACCGCTAGGTGATGCACCAATCCCAGAGAACCAAGACGTTATGAACGCTTGGCAGCAGCGTGCTGATGATTACTCCCTCGTTCAGTGCGGCATGCTTTACAGCTTAGAACCGGGTCTCCAAAAGCGTTTTGAGAAACATGGAGCATATGAGATGTTCGAGGAGCTGAAATTGGTTTTCCAAGCTCATGCCCGGGTCGAGAGATATGATGTCTCCGACAAGTTCTTCAGCTGTAAAATGGAGGAGAATAGTTCTGTAAGTGAGCACATACTCAGAATGTCTGGGTTGCACAACCGCTTGACTCAGCTGGGAGTTAATCTCCCGGATGACGCGGTCATTGACAGAATCCTTCAGTCGCTTCCACCTAGCTTCAAGAGCTTTGTGATGAACTACAATATGCAGGGGATGGAAAAGACCATTCCTGAGGTATATTCGATGCTGAAATCAGCGGAGGTAGAAATCAGAAAAGAACATCAAGTGTTGATGGTGAATAAAACCACTAAGTTCAAGAAGGGCAAGGGTAAGAAGAACTTCAAGAAGGACGGCAAGGGAGTTGCCGCGCCCGGTAAGCCAGTTGCCGGGAAGAAGTCAAAGAATGGACCCAAGCCTGAGACTGAGTGCTTTTATTGCAAGGGAAGTGGTCACTGGAAGCGGAACTGGCCCAAATACTTAGCGGACAAGAAGAAGGCCGGCAACACCAAAGGTATATGTGATATACATGTAATTGATGTGTACCTTACCAGTACTCGTAGTAGCTCCTGGGTATTTGATACCGGTGCGGTTGCTCATATTTGTAACTCAAAACAGGAACTACGGAATAAACGGAGACTGGCGAAGGACGAGGTGACGATGCGCGTCGGGAATGGTTCCAAGGTCGATGTGATCGCCATCGGCACGCTACCTCTGCATCTCCCTACGGGATTAGTTTTAAACCTCAATAATTGTTATTTAGTGCCAGCTTTGAGCATGAACATTGTATCTGGATCTCGTTTAATTCGAGATGGCTACTCATTTAAATCCGAGAATAATGGTTGTTCTATTTATTTGAGAGATATGTTTTATGGTCATGCCCCGCTGGTCAATGGTTTATTTTTGATGAATCTCGAACGTGATGTTACACATGTTCATAGTGTGAATACCAAAAGATGTAAAGTTGATAACGATAGTCCCACATACTTGTGGCACTGCCGCCTTGGTCACATTGGTGTCAAGCGCATGAAGAAGCTCCATGCAGATGGACTTTTGGAGTCTCTTGATTACGAATCATTTGACACGTGCGAACCATGCCTCATGGGTAAGATGACCAAGACTCTGTTCTCCGGAACAATGGAGCGAGCAACCAACTTATTGGAAATCCTACATACCGATGTGTGTGGTCCAATGAGTGTCGAGGCTCGCGGAGGATATCGTTATGTTCTCACTCTCACTGATGATTTAAGTAGATATGGGTATGTCTACCTAATGAAACACAAGTCTGAAACCTTTGAAAAGTTCAAGGAATTTCAGAGTGAGGTTGAGAATCAACGTGACAGGAGAATAAAATTCTTACGATCAGATCGTGGTGGAGAATATTTAAGTCACGAGTTTGGTGCACACTTAAGGAAATGTGGAATAGTTTCACAACTCACGCCGCCTGGAACACCTCAGAGGAATGGTGTGTCCGAACGTCGTAATCGCACTCTATTGGATATGGTGCGATCTATGATGTCTCTTACCGATTTACCGCTCTCATTTTGGGGTTATGCTTTAGAGACTGCCGCATTCACTTTAAATAGGGCTCCGTCGAAATCCGTTGAGACGACACCGTATGAATTATGGTTTGGGAAGAAACCTAAGCTGTCGTTTCTAAAAGTTTGGGGATGCGATGCTTATGTCAAGAAACTTCAACCTGAAAAGCTCGAACCCAAATCGGAAAAATGCGTCTTCATAGGATACCCTAAGGAAACTATTGGGTATACCTTCTACCTCAGATCCGAAGGCAAGATCTTCGTTGCCAAGAATGGGTCCTTTCTGGAGAAGGAGTTTCTCTCGAAAGAATTGAGTGGGAGGAAAGTGGAACTTGATGAGGTGATAGTCACCCCTCCCGAACCGGAAAGTAGCGCAGCGCGGGAAATTGTTCCTGTGGTGCCTACACCGACTGGGGAGGAAGTTAATGATGATGATCATGATGCTTCGGATCAACTTACTACTGAACTTCGTAGGTCCACAAGGACACGTTCCGCACCAGAGTGGTACGGCAACCCTGTCCTGGAAATCATGTTGTTAGACAACGGTGAACCTTCGAACTATGAAGAAGCGATGGCGGGCCCGGATTCTGACAAATGGCTAGAAGCCATGAAATCCGAGATAGGATCCATGTATGAAAACGAAGCATGGACTTTGACTGACTTGCCCGATGAGCGGCGAGCCATAGAAAACAAATGGATCTTTAAGAAGAAGACAGACGCGGATGGTAATGTGACCATCTACAAAGCTCGACTTGTCGCTAAGGGTTATCGACAAGTTCAAGGGGTTGACTACGATGAGACTTTCTCACCCGTAGCGAAGCTGAAGTCTGTCCGAATCATGTTAGCAATTGCCGCATACTATGATTATGAGATATGGCAGATGGACGTCAAAACGGCATTCCTTAACGGCTTCCTTAAGGAAGAGTTGTATATGATGCAGCCGGAAGGTTTTGTCGATCCTAAGAATGCTAACAAAGTATGCAAGCTCCAGCGCTCAATCTATGGGCTGGTGCAAGCATCTCGGAGTTGGAACATTCGCTTTGATGAGATGATCAAAGCGTTTGGGTTTACACAGACTTATGGAGAAGCCTGTGTTTACAAGAAAGTGAGTGGGAGCTCTGTAGCATTTCTCATATTATATGTGGATGACATACTGTTGATGGGAAATGATATAGAATTCTTGGAGAGTATAAAGGCCTATTTGAATATGTGTTTTTCAATGAAGGACCTTGGAGAAGCTGCTTATATATTAGGCATCAAGATCTATAGAGATAGATCAAGACGCCTCATTGGTCTTTCACAGAGTACATACCTTGACAAGATATTGAAGAAGTTCAGTATGGATCAGTCCAAGAAGGGGTTCTTGCCTGTATTGCAAGGTGTGCAATTGAGCACGGCTCAATGCCCGACCACGGCAGAAGATATAGAAAAGATGAGTGTCATCCCCTATGCCTCGGCCATAGGGTCTATTATGTATGCCATGCTGTGTACCAGACCTGATGTAAACCTTGCCGTAAGTTTGGTAGGAAGGTACCAAAGTAATCCCGGCATGGAACACTGGACAGCAGTCAAGAATATCCTGAAGTACCTGAAGAGGACTAAGGATATGTTTCTCGTTTATGGAGGTGACGAAGAGCTCGTCGTAAAGGGTTACGTCGACGCTAGCTTCGACACAGATCTGGATGACTCGAAGTCACAAACCGGATACGTGTATATTTTGAATGGAGGAGCAGTAAGCTGGTGCAGTTGCAAGCAAAGCGTCGTGGCGGGATCTACATGTGAAGCAGAGTACATGGCAGCCTCGGAGGCAGCACAGGAAGCAGTCTGGATGAAGGAGTTCATTACCGACCTAGGGGTGATTCCCAATGCGTCGGGCCCGATGACTCTCTTCTGTGACAACACTGGAGCTATTGCCCTTGCGAAGGAGCCCAGGTTTCACAGGAAGACCAGGCATATCAAGCGTCGCTTCAACTCCATTCGTGAAAGTGTTCAAAATGGAGACATAGATATTTGTAAAGTACATACGGACCTGAATGTAGCAGATCCGTTGACTAAACCTCTCCCTAGGGCAAAACATGATCAACACCAGGACGCAATGGGTGTTCGATTCATCACAATGTAACTAGATTATTGACTCTAGTGCAAGTGGGAGATTGTTGGAAATATGCCCTAGAGGCAATAAAAAATGGTTATTATTATATTTCTTTGTTCATGGTAATTGTCTGTTATTCATGCTATAATTGTATTGTCCGGAAATCGTAATACATATGTGAATACATAGACCACAACGTGTCCCTAGTAAGCCTCTAGTTGACTAGCTCGTTGATCAACTGATAGTCATGGTTTCCTGACTATGGACATTGGATGTCATTGATAACGGGATCACATCATTAGGAGAATGATGTGATGGACAAGACCCAATCCTAAGCATAGCATAAAAGATCGTGTAGTTTCGTTTGCTAGAGCTTTTCCAATGTCAAGTATCTTTTCCTTAGACCATGAGATCGTGCAACTCCCGGATAACGTAGGAGTGCTTTGGGTGTGCCAAACGTCACAACGTAACTGGGTGACTATAAAGGTGCACTACGAGTATCTCCGAAAGTGTCTGTTGGGTTGGCACGGATCGAGACTGGGATTTGTCACTCCGTGTGACGGAGAGGTATCTCTGGGCCCACTCGGTAATGCATCATCATAATGAGCTCTATGTGACTAAGGCGTTAGTCACGGGATCATGCATTGCGGTACGAGTAAAGAGACTTGCCGGTAACGAGATTGAACAAGGTATTGGGATACCGACGATCGAATCTCGGGCAAGTAACATACCGATTGACAAAGGGAATTGTATACGGGATTGATTGAATCCTCGACATCGTGGTTCATCCGATGAGATCATCATGGAAGATGTGGGAGCCAACATGGGTATCCAGATCCCGCTGTTGGTTATTGACCGGAGAGGCGTCTCGGTCATGTCTGCATGTCTCCCGAACCCGTAGGGTCTACACACTTAAGGTTCGGTGACGCTAGGGTTGTAGAGATATGTGTATGCGGAAACCCAAAAGTTGTTCGGAGTCCCGGATGAGATCCCGGACGTCACGAGAGGTTCCGGAATGGTCCGGAGGTGAAGAATTATATATAGGAAGTCAAGTTTCGGCCACCGGGAAAGTTTTGGGGGTTACCGGTATTGTACCGGGACCACCGGAAGGGTCCCGGGGGTCCACCGGGTGGGGCCACCTATCCCGGAGGGCCCCGTGGGCTGAAGTGGGAAGGGAACCAGCCCCTAGTGGGCTGGGCGCCCCCCCATGGGCCTTTCCCCCTGCGCCTAGGGTTGCAAACCCTAGGGTGGGGGGTTTCCCACTTGCCTTGGGGGGCAAGGCACCCCCCTGGCCGCCGCCCCTTGCCCTAGATGGGCTTTGGCCGCCGCCCCCCCCTCCCAGGGGGCCTATATAAAGGGGGGGGGGAGGGAGGGCAGCAACACAACAGCCTTGGGCGCCTCCCTCTCCCCCTGCTACACCTCTCTGTCTCGCAGAAGCTCGGCGAAGCCCTGCCGAGACCCGCTACATCCACCACCACGCCGTCGTGCTGCTGGATCTCCATCAACCTCTCCTTCCCCCTTGCTGGATCAAGAAGGAGGAGACGTCGCTGCACCGTACGTGTGTTGAACGCGGAGGTGCCGTCCGTTCGGCACTCGGTCATCGGTGATTTGGATCACGGCGAGTACGACTCCGTCATCCACGTTCATTGGAACGCTTCCGCTCGCGATCTACAAGGGTATGTAGATGCACTCCTTTCCCCTCGTTGCTAGTACACTCCATAGATCCATTTTGGTGAGTGTAGGAAAATTTTAAAATTATGCTACGATTCCCAACAGTAACCAACATCATCAATACGGTGATCACTCCCGGATCACAAAGGAAACCAACTCTTTGGTTCCAACAACAACCATCTTCATGGTTTCAACAATCTCATCCCATAACTAGTGCCAACCATATAACTTCAGTGTGCAAGATTAAATTATTTATGTTGATCCATGGTGTGACCTACTACGAACTGTGTCCATAACCGAGGATGTGCCTATCGATAGATTTAACACACACTCTGCAGAGGTTAGCACACTGTACCCACACCACGAAATCCATGGCCTCGAACTCCCATTCGGGTGGACCAACGGCATTCCGACAGAACCAACCCATTGCCATGACACTCTCCCGGCCACTCCGATCAACTCCCCTTTGGGCTAAATCTTGGGTGGCCCCGATGTCAACTCATGACATCCAACAACCATCGTCATGGCAAAACATAAAGGTCCCAAATGGGGACAAGGTACGATAACAACAACGGGCACACAAGGTTATGTCTGCTTACTAGGCCAGGGTACCGCATGCCCATAACCTTCCCTCGTTGGAGGCACCGACCAGAGGCATGACAACAAACCGAATAAGGGCCTTCCCATAAAGGCAAATGTGGTTGCACTGGGAAGCTCGATTCGGTGGCACCATGACTCGATCAACATTATGTTCAAGTTGAGTTATCATCAGGTTTAACTTGAAATAAAAGAACTCGAGTCATAGTATGCCATGAACATGCAACTATATCCACATATCACTGAAATGAAACGGATCAACATCATAGAATCATTAAGCATGCACTACTAATCATTTAGAGACACTGGTTTTACTCAATCATTTTTAGTTATGACATTAGCATGGTGAAAATAATAAACCATTATATGAGAATAATACCGATCATTACCAACCATAGCCATGCTATCAGAATAACACTACTGCATCAAACTAGTCCATGCACTCAAGTACTACAACAAGCTAAGCAATTCAAGCATAACAAATGAAATAACATAAGCAATATTATTTAAATGATTTAATGCATGAAATAAGCCATATTCAAGTTGGAAAATCATAGTTATTGAAATGACACCATGCAAATATTTATCGTGGCTTGCCTTAGCACAGAGGAGGGTCACACTCCTCCTGGTTCTCCTCAAGGCAAGTTTCTCATGCTGAAAATAATTAAAAATAGCAAAAGAAAATATCAAGAACCATTCTGAAATTCACCAGAAATTCTCGACAGCAAGGAAAAATCTCAAATTTGGTATGCTGCTAGAATATTTCAATACAAAACCAATGCAAAAAGAATCAACTCATTTGGACTTGTAGATTAGGAGTTAGAGCTGGTCAAAGTTGCTGGTCAAATATGATTTAAATTAGATTTAAATAAATCGGGGGGGGGGGGGTGGCGTCGAAGGCGTATTTCAGAGAATACGCTCCACTCATACCGCTTCGGGCGCGAGTGGAGAGGCTGACAGCAGGCCCTGCTCGTCGGGTTTTCAGAGAGGGGGAAGAGAAACAGAGGAGGGGCGATGGTCGCCGGTGGGCACGCCGACGAGGAGGGCTTGGCGGCCGATCTGAGAGGGAGGGATGGAAAGAGGAGACTCAGGCGCACCTATTCGTACCCGTAGCAAGGCAAGAGGTGGTCGGAGTTGCTCGGAAACAACGTCTCCAGCGGCGGCTGCGGTGCGGTTCGCCGGAGATGAAGAAGACGGCGAGGGCTAGCAAGTCCAGGGGTCCAGAGGGGTCGGCTAGCACCAGTGAGTCACCAGGGAGTCGCCGGAGAAGAGGGTCGAGCTCGAGGGGCACTGGAGAGGTGGGGGCGATAGGAGGGGATCGCCGACGAGCTCGGGAAGGGAACGACGGCCAGAGGCCTGCCATGCCGGGCTACGACTATCTACGGTGTTTGTGAAGGTTGAGCGAGTGTGGTGGGATGCTCGGAGAGGCGAGGGAGGGCTCTATATATAGACGGAGGAGAGCTCTGGAAGCAGCGCACGACGACAAGGGGGTTAACATTTGAGAAAGCATAGGCTTTCCTACACCCCCTTATCTAGCCACTCATTTTTGCATCACGATTCGTGCGAGTACATTTGTCTTTTTTGTTTCTCCCATATAGAACAACATATGAACTTCAAACTTGGCAGCTCAATAAAACATTCTTACTAGAATGTGGGAAAAAACTTTTAGAATTTTTCGTGCAATATAAATACTAAAAAGTAATTTTTTAATACAAAAAATCTAATTTCGTATATTTATGTTTAACGAAAAAATCTGAAAGTTTTTTTCTCACATTCTCGTTAGAACGTTTTGGTGTCTTGCAAGGTTTGAAGTTCATATGTTGTTTTATTTTGAAGAAACAAAAAAGAGAAAATATGATGTACAAAGTTAGTGGTCTAGCACGGATCTTAAAGCAATGTTGGAGGGTAAGGATAAGGGGTGTCCAGAAACCTGAGCTGTAAAAATCCGCGTCCACGACAAGGGGCATCAGTGAGAGGAGAGGGCGCCAGGGCTCACGCGACAACTGTTGGAGCTCGAGGACGAGCACAGGGCACACGGTAGGGGTCTGACTCGAGCACGGGGGCACTGTGCTCTCTGGCGCGGAGTGCTCGTGATCGCTTCGGCTATGTCGAATTCGTCTTCCAGCCATGATACTCTGGCCTGGAAACCCTTAATCGTGGTTGGCATAGTCGTGTTCTCCGCCTCTGGCCACACGATGCCACTACCCGATCTCCTCCGTCCTAGCTCCTGCCTTGGCTTCCGCGTGTCCTAGAGGTGCCCCGGATGACGTTTGCGTCTCCATCCTTGAATCATTCGATCTCAAGCTACCCCCGCATCAACACCATGCTCCGCCAACGCCATCACTGACGAGGACATCACTCCGGTTCTCCCTTGTCGCGTCCGAGCATGCATACAAGCTCAGGGTGAGATCCTTGACATCCTGCCTCTCTTCCTCGTCAGCAGTAGCGGGTTGCCCCGGGGGGCTCGGTTAGGACCCGAAAGGAGGGAATAAATACGGGTGGGGTTGCCGGTGTAGAGGCTCATGACAGCGCCATCGTTCTTTGCTCACCGAAAACTGAGGTGGTGGCGGTGGCGGGACTGGCATGAGAGGAGGAGGCGGTGGCGGCTGTGGCTTGGTATGGGAGTACGGGACGGAGAGATGAGTGAGAAGGGAGAGATGGGGTTCTATGGGACATGATGATGTGGCAGATGACTAGAGGCCGACTTGGATGTTGACTAGTCAAAACCAGTAAAAAAGTCAAAAACCAGCCGAGGGGTCTTTTTTTGTCCGGTTTTGAAAGTTGAGGGTTGTAAACTAGATAGTTTTCGTAGTTCACGGTTGTATATTATACTTTAGTGGTAGTTCAAGGTTGTAATATGGACTTCTCTCTTGAGTTTTACCTCCACCGTTTGGGCATGGACGTGGGTAAACAACCTCATGTGAATCCCATCAGGTGTTTCGGCTACGCGCTATACCCCATCGAGAGTACTGCCGATATAATGAACTAACAGTTGCACATGCCAACCCCTGGCGATGATCCGACTGCGAAGGCCCTCGAGGCTCAGCACCTAGCCCTCGACGAGGCGCATATCCACCTATAGAAGGACCGTGCTCGCCTAGAAACCAGACATGGTGAATTGCCGAACTCCATCGAGCACAACCCGGCGTCGGCCAAATCACATAATTATCTAACTTTAATGGACTGATCTTGATTTCTTGGCACCTAAAAGGACCGGATCGAGATTAATACTGGTATAATGAAACGACACTAACTTTCATGGAATGTTGCAGTTTGTTATAGCATTTTTGTTTAACAAGCGCAATCTTGCCCTGCCTGTTGATCCAAGCTATTGCAGAATTTAACATATCAGTTAACTTAAAAAGTAAAAGCTCAATTTTCCTGTAGGTGGACTGAAGTACAAATTCTATTACTGATGCAGAGAGGTGACTATTGGCAAATGCATTACAAGGTGATGATAACCAACATTTCCGTTTGCTCTCTCAGAGGTTGTTAATTTCCTTTCTCCTGGTCTAAATTTGTAGTGTATATCTCTATCCTAATGTTGTCTTCATATATACTACAGTTATGAACCCCTTCAAAACTTCTATTATTTATATAATTATCTCAAAACAAACAACAACTTTGTTGACCAGTAAACGAACACCTAGAAGGTTATGGTTGCTCATGATTTTGTACAGGAAGTTTTTTTATTTACAGTTGAACAAATGCCTGTTAGAGGATCTATTGTTTCCTGGTTATTATTTTATGAAACAACTTAGTCTCCATGGACATGTGTAAATATTATTTTTGTCAATTTTGAACATCGAGCAAGTACATACTCTAAGCATGGGCTGCATGAGAGAATTACTAGAGAGATTTGGGAAAAGTTGTTCACTGATAATTAGGTGCTTGATTTTTACCTAGAAAAATGAAAGGATCATCTCCTTTAAGCAATTAAAAAATTTCAGTCAACGTGGAAGTAATCTCACATGAAATTGGCGTTGTCTAAAATCTCATAAAAATGAAGGGGACGAATAGAAGGCCATTTTTTATTTATATCGCGTGTTGACAATTATTGTATGTTTTTCTTTGCTTCCCACTTTCATAATTTAGCACGGTAGCTACTTACGTCAATAATAATTGACCACGTAATTTAGACAATTGCCTTGTTTTCCTGTAGTGCACCATCCCACTAATAGATATGGTTCATAGTGGAATGATAGCAACTAGTTATTCTTGTTGTACACACCTTAAATGGAAAGTTGAAACACTAGTCTAAGTAGTCAACAGTTAACTCTCCACTTTTTTGTAGTTTAAAGGTCTATCTGTTCGGAATGATTCATTATATATGAGGTGCTTAGGAAGTTACATAACCTGAATTAATAAAGGTAGGATCCAAGAGAAGAGAAATGATTTAGTCAATGGTGCTGTGAGGACATGTTTCACTCCCTTATATATGGTACCTAATGTGCCAACCTTGCATGGAGTTGCTTGACCATTGGTTTCATGAAATCAATGGCACTACCAAGCATATTTTGTTGTTGATTTTTTCGGTGTGTATTTGTCTTCATCAGAAAGGAAAATGCCTAATTTTCTTCTTCTTGGTTCTAATCGATGAACTAACTTTTGCACAGCTGATGACCATTTATATTTTAGTTAGTGCTAGATTATAATCTTGCATTTAACCTTTTGGTTTGTGATGTTCAATTTCACTTAATAAGAATATGAACACAAATTGTTTAATCATTCAATTCAGCAGGGTTGATGAATATGCTGGACTGTGGGACTTTCCCTAGACACAAGCTTTTGTGGGCTTTGCCGTGTTTTCATGCTCAGGCAGCCACAACTCTGTCCATAGACTGTAGTGTAAGCACGAAACTGTACTTTTTACTATATTGTATTGGAACTTATTTTGACTTGCAGTGTGTTTCACCGAATATTTCATCGACGTTGTTAGTTGGAATCAGAGAAGTTCCAAGGTCAACAAACAAACCCTTATGCTGTAACAAACAGTTCGTTGAGACTGTGCGGACCATATGAATAGTTTAGAGAGTTGTATCATTAACAGAGATCATCCAGATGTTTCTCAGGAAAGCAGCTAGTGTAGTGTAGTACGACAAGATAATATAAGTCCGCCTATATAATTGATAGGTTGAAATTGTTGCTACATGTGGGCTGTTTTTTTTGTTGCGGGAAAACTTCCGAACTATTGATACTCCCTCCATTCCCTTATACAAGGCCACAAACTCAAATTACAGGTACCTAGGTAAAATTTAATGACTACTTTGCAAGCCAACTTTTCTTCTTGTTAACTGCGATCATTAATATGTCCGCATGCATGCAAGGAAGGAATGAGAAGGAAGTAGCACAGTGTTATTATGACTACAAGCATGCAAGTATTAAACAAGTTGCTATTACGAGAAAACATCATTAAATTTTGCCTCGGTTACGGTTAGTGGCCTTGTATAGATGCAAAATGTATTTTTCATGGTGGCCTTGTATAAGGGAATGGAGGGAGTATTAAATCATGGTAGTATAACAAACACTAGAAATAATAAAAATTACATACAGATCCGTAGATGACCAAGCGACAATTACATGCACTGAAACGAGCCAAAGGCACACCGCTGTCATTGACACCCCCCCCCCCCCCCCCTACCGGAGCCGGGCAAACTTGCTTCATTTAGTACAGAACTGAACTTGTTTTTCTTTTTTGAGGGGAAATCAACTTGGTTATGTACGTGTCATAATTATGCCCCTCCTTTGTCAAAACTGGGCAAACTTGCTGAAATAGACAGTCGAGAAGTCGTCGTGTTAAGTCCTCATAGGACTAGCGCATCAGAATAGTAAAAACCACCGTTGAAAAGATGCGTAGATCAAAAGGATCGAAAGGCCCCATGGTTCTAAGGCCAACGGAGACTAGACAAACAGGCGGGAGGCAGAGGAATCGTATGTACATGTGGATTGTTGGTTGCTGGATGCAAAATTTGAAGTTTCATACTACGAGTTTGGTTATGTACGTGTCATAATTATGCTACTTCAAACTATCAAAAGTAGATTAGCTGTAGCTGGCTCAACGGGTTCCCTGGTTGCGTACGACTTTTTTTTAGGGTGGTTGCGTACGGTTGATTCCTTGGTTGGAGACCTCGCACGCGCAGTGCTCGTTATGCGAAATCCATCCGTTCCAGCATAGCCGGTGGGCCGAAGACGCGAAGACCAGGGCGCTTAGCCACCGGTGGGCCGAAGACGCGAAGACCAGGGCGCTTAGCCACCGGTGGGCCGAAGACGCGAAGACCAGGGCGCTTAGCCACCGGTGGGCCGAAGACGCGAAGACCAGGGCGCTTAGCCATCGGTGGGCCGAAGACGCGAAGACCAGGGCGCTTAGCCACCGGTGGGCCGAAGACGAGCGCACCGCTGACGCTGCCTGCCAGTAGTATTTTAGTACCACACCGCTCGTTTCGGTAGACACCTCGCGGGTTAAATAGCGAGACGTTCAACCATGTATCGCCGACGACGCAAAGCTAGCACTAGCTATGCTGGCCTGTCGAGGCAAAAAGCGGTCGTGACGTACTTCTGGCCGGGTTTGGCCCAGCAGCCTGTAACCCTAGGTCGCTGTTAACTCGTGCATGTTGGGGGCTAGAAGTACGGAGCGATGTAAGTCTTTTTTGCATCTTGATGCCGTTTTTCATTTACCTTGGTTCATTCTATTTGAGTCGACGAAAATCTTTTCTCTCTTACTTATATAGTATTCGTGTGAGCTGCAAATTTCCCCTTTCACACGGACTAGTGTAAATAAAGATTTTTATTTTTCCTCTTCGTTCCACTCCGACCGGCACCAAACCATTTATTTCCTTCCGCTTGTTCTAACTCCGATTCATTATTTATTTGCTCAAAAGATTGTGTGTGTTAGGCGCCAAAAGTATATGGTGACGTCGTCTTTTCTCTAGCATGTAAGAAACAAATCTGCCCGGAGTACTTCTCTCCACTCCTTCCCTCCCTCCATAGGGCCAAGTTGGTCCTAAACCGCAGAGTCATTTTTCTGTTACACGAAAAGCTGCAATATGACGTTCTATCTCATACCCTCTTGGACGGGACATCTATGTTGGTGTAATGCCACACACTTCAATGGACAAATGTATGGAATGTCATGCCCCTTATTCCCGCTTCGCTATAGTGGTCAGGCAGTGCGATGCCAGGACTTTTTTAAAATTGTTTTTGCATCGTCATGCTGTTTTTAGTGATTCTATTTGGATCAATGCACATCTTTTCTCCTCTTACTTATAAACTTGTCATGTGAGTTAGGATCGATTCGGGCGGATGCAAACTTTTCCCTTTCACATAGACTAATGTAAAAAAAAATTCCTCTTCATTCCACTCGGACAGAAATGGAACCATTTATTCCTATCCCCCGTACTAACTCCGACTCATTTTTTTCTTTGCTCACAAGCTCGTGTGTGTTGGGCGCCAAACATATAGGGTGACGTCATCTTTTCTCTAGCCTAAAAGAAACGAACCTGCCCGGAGTACTTCTCAACATCCCTTCCCTCCCTCTAGAGGGCCAAGTTGCTCCAGCACCGCCGGGTCATTTTTCTATGACATGAAAAAGCTGCAATATGTCGTTCTCACTCGCACTCTCTTCAACTGGACATTTATGTTGGAGTAATGACGCATACTTTAATAGATAAATGCATGGAGTGTCATGTCCCTTTTTTTCGCTTCATCGTAGTGGTCAGGCTGTGCGACGCTGGGACTATAGAGTAATGTAACTCTGTTTTTTCGCACCGTCTCTCCATCATGCTGCTTCGGCGCTGTGACACCTGATGTATGGAGTGTTAAGTATTTATTTCATTTTGTGCCGGAGGGTTGGTTTCCTTGCTCAACTTTATGTGCTTGGGGGCTAAAGTTTTGTAGCAACATTAGTGTTTTCCCTCCGCTAAGACTAATGGATCGTTTATTTTCCATCCTTCGAATGCGACGGATGCAATTTTTCCCTTCTGCATGGACTAGCGTCAAATTTATATTTTTTATTTTTTGTCTTCATTCCAATCAAACAGACACCAAATCATTCATTTCCTTCCACTCGAACTAACTCTGAATCAAATATGGCTTGCTCACAAGCTCGTTTGTATTGGGAACCAAAAGTAAGGAGTAAGGGCCTGTTCGGTACTCCTCCAGCTTCCAGATCCGCCTAAATCTGCGCTGGAGCTGAGCCGAACGGTTCCGCTCAGGGAAGCTAGCTTCCTGGATCATAGGACAGTCCACGTACAAAAAACTGGAGCGACGTTTCTGGCGATCCAGGAAAAAGGAAACCGAGAGTTGGCGTAAATTACGAGTAGTGCCACCGCCAAGCAAGGTTGGAAAAAGCGGTAGGCGTAAGCGAGGCGGTTGGCCTTCGCCTAGTGCCTAGGCGGTGCTTAAGCGCCCTAAGCGCAGCCTAGGCGGTTATATAATTTTTACTATCAGGGTGTATATGTGGTTATTATATGTATTTTATTAATTTAGGGCATATAAATATGTTAACTACCAGCTACTATGATTGGAATATGGCCCTTTTGGCATATCAGTGCAATATGACATGCCTTCTCGTTTGGGTAGACAATTTCTTACTTGCTCTGCCTAGACTTCTGCTTATGACCTAGGCGAGGCGTTTGGCCATTGCCTAGCGCGGCCATTGCCTAGCGCCTAGGCATGTCTAAGCGCCTCCTAGGCACTGCCTTTTCCAACAAAGCCGCCAAGTGACTCGATGGCTGCGTACCAGTTCGCTACCTTCGTTATATTCTCCTGATGACGTGGAGGCATCAGTATCTTTCACTCTGAACTGGGCCAAGCCCAGCTACTCTCCTCCTGTGTCCGGCTGGGCCTAAGGCCACCTTAACTGTTGAGCTAGCTGGGGGAAGATCCTAATGGACGCTCGTTGCGTCAAGTTGCCGCTGCTTCGCACAGAGGCGAGTGAGCTAGCGATTAAGATGGGCCGGCCCAATTACGAGATTTCGCACGTGCTACAGTGTCCGTTTTTGGGAACATTCTGGAAGGTTCCTAACCGGTTTTGGGAACCTTCTAGAAGCTTCTTGACCCAGTTTTTCACTTGTTTTTCTGTTTCCTTTTTTTTTCTGTTTCTTTCTTTGTTTTCTGTTTGTTTATTTCATTTTAGTTCCTTTTTCTTCTTTTTTTAATTTTCTTTTTGTTCTCCCGAATTTCAAATTCTTTTCGAAAATTCTAAAAATGGTTAGAAGTTCAAAAAATGTTCTTGTTATTAATATTTATCACAAATACAAAAAAATGTTCTTCATTTTCTAAAAAATGTTCTTCATTTTTGAAAAAAAATGTTCGCATATTACAAAAAAATGTTCGCTTTTAGAAACAAATCCATAGGTTCAAAAAGTTGAACTTTTCAAATTGTGTTTAGGAGTTTAATTTTTTTTCCCATTTTCAAAATTTGTTCGCCAATTTCCAAAAAATGTTCATGTTTTCAAATTTTTTGGGAGATTCAAAAAATGTTTCCATTTATATAATTGTTCGCAAATTCCAAACATATGTTTGTGTTTCAATTTTTGTTCGGGAGTTTCAAAAGAAGTTCGCTTTTTAATAAAAAGTTTGGATTTAAAAAAATAGTTTATAGGTCTCAAAAAATGTTCCCAATTTGAAAAAATGTATGGAATTTCAAAAATGTTCAGAAATTTTGAAAATTGTTTGCGTTCTCAAAAAATATTCGTTTTATAAAAAAGCTTGAAATTTTTGAACCACTAAAACTCGGTTGCTACAGGAAACACAAAGTTCGTCTGCTACAGGACATACAAAGCCCGTCTGCTACATTAGCCTACTCTCTGCAGTGACCCGGCTCGCTATAGTGCATCGCTTGCTATATGGGCCGGCCCAATAGGGGAGCGCTCTGTTTGACGCAGCGAGCGTCGAACAGGAGCTCCCCTAGCTGGGCTCCAGTCCGTCTGAGCAGGTTGGCCTGCTGGCACGTACGAGAAGCTGGAGCGAGCGTGCCGAATGATTTTTCATCAATCGCAATCCATGGAAGAAGCCACCATCGGGAAATAGAAGCCAGATTTGTGGATTTGGTGAAGCTGGAGGAGTACCGAACATGCCCTAAGGCTGGCCTTTTTTTGCCTCTCGTGTTTTTTCTCTACTATTTGGACCTGGAAGTAACGCATCCGTCCGGACTACTTCTGTCCACCGCTCCTCCACCGTCGTGTCATTTTTCTATGTCAAGGAAAGGCTGCAACATGTCCTTGGCTCTCGCAATTTATTTGATGGAACATCAGTGTTCGAGTAATGCTGCCAACTTCAATGGACAGATTTTATGGAGCGTCTTGTCCTTTTTTCGGCTTCTCCTCCAAAGTGGTCGGTCGGCTGTGCGGCACTTCAAGGACATCAAACACCCATGGGGCAAGCAGCAAGAGCCATGCTGTGAGTGGAGCTAGAACTTCGTGTGAGCCCATTGACCGTGGTTAGGTAAGCTCATGACACCAATGATTGCAAAGTATGCGACTAAAGGGGTTTGGTGCTCATGACAGCAATGATTGCAAAGTGTGTGACCAAATGCGTTTGGTGAGACGCCCAGCACGACGGGGATCTAGAATCGGAGGGGCTCAGTGCTACAACCGACACAACATAAGTTGGGACCATAGGCGCGTAGTGTTGCAATCGGACATGGCGGCGAGCCATAACAACTACAACTAGAGGTGCCCAGTGCTGCAACCGGCATGACGACGAGTTGGAACCTACAATGAAGCATTTTGATTGGAAAGTTAGATACTTGTATTGTTCAATTTTAAAATAATTTTATTATTCTAGCATTGAGATGGGTGGGTGTGGCAACATCTTTATGTTCTAGTAGGAATGTTAGAATGGATTGTCGCCTAGACCAAGTCATAGGCAATTCCTTTGGGAGCATGCCAAGGAGATGCCCAATATGTAAAGGGAACCGTGAACCAAATATTTGTCCTGATTATTGGGGGAATTGGTATACAATTGGAAAGTTTATGCACACTATGAGTGTCCAAATAAAGAGTGAAATGCGCCGCCGGTCCATAAACTCGAACCCATTGCACATTTTAGGACAATAACTCATGACATTATCAGATTTAGTCCACAAACTCGTAAAGTTGATCAAATCGGCCCGAGAGGGGAAAAAACCAGCCACGTGGATGCCATGTCATCGTTCCTTGACCGCTCATGAATTAGCTATTTTTAGAAGGGTCTATTTGTAAAGTGGCTGGGTTCTTCATCACAAACCATGCGAAGGGCGTTCGACAAAAAATTAATATGCGGCTCAAATTGTATGTATTCACGTAGAATCATGAGAAAAAAACCCGAAGATCCCACTTGATTGTTTTCCAATCACGCGATTTGTTTCCTTCTATTGCGCTGACTGTTGTTTGTTGCTAGATCATCGCGTTCCCTTCCCTCCTCATTTGTCTTCTGTGACTTGCCGATCATGGCAACATTGCTTGGCAATGGACCACTTTAATTGTTGGGGAACGTAGTAATTTCAACAGTTTTCCTACGCACACGCAAGATCATGGTGATGCATAGCAACGGGAGGGGAGAGTGTTGTCTACGTACCCTCGTAGACCGTAAGCGGAAGCGTTATGACAACGCGGTTGATGTAGTCGTACGTCTTCACAATCGACCGATCCTAGCACCGAAGGTACGGCACTGTAACGCCCCGGATCCGATGCGCCAGGTGTTCTCCAGTTATTCGTCGTCGTTGCCATGCCATTTGCTTGCGTGTTGCATTTTGCCATGTCATCATCTGCATGTTTTTCAAAACTTGCATCCGGTCCTTTTCCCCGTTGTCCGTTTCGCGATCCGACACTCCCACACGCGCCCGTCGCCCCCCTCAGACCTTGTTTCGTGAGCGGGAGAAAAACGTTCTCGGAATGGGCCGAGATTTGCCAAGTGGCCTTGGTATACCACCGGTAGACCACCTGTCAAGTTTCGTTCCATTTGGAGGTCGTTTGATGCTCCAACGGTTAACCGGGTAACCGCAAAGTCCTTTTGTGTGTTGCAGCAAAACCCCCCTCCAAACAGCCCAAAACCCACCTAAGTCACTTCCATGCTCTAGGTCGTTCGATCACGATCGTGTGGGCGAAAACCGCACTCCATTTGGAGTCTCCTAGCTCCCTATGCCTATATAAACACCTCCCCCTCCGAAATTGCGGGCAAAACCACCCCTAACCCTAGATCAAATCGCCCCCGCCGCCACCGGACAAGTCCACCGCCGCCGGACGAAAGCCGCCGCCGCCCCGGGCCTATCGGGAGCCGCCACGTGGCAGCCGGCCCCGCCGCCACCCGCAGCCCGCCCGGGCCCGTGGCCGGCCCCCGCGGCCCGCGTCGCCTCCTCCCGCCGCCCGCTCCCGCGGCGCCCGCCGCCGCCTCAAGCGCCGCCGCCTCGACCTCCTCCGGCCCGCGCCGCTGCCGGCGAGCTCGCCGCCCATCTCCGCCGACCCGCGCCACGGCGAGCTCCGCCGCCCGTGCCCCGACGCGCCTCCTCTCCGGCCGCGTCTCCCTCTTCTCCTCCGGCCGCCGCGTCCCCTTCACCGCCGGCGAGCTCGAGCCCGCGCCGATCCAGATCCATGCCGGAGGTTGACTTCTCCCCCCCCAAAATTCTTCTAAGTCCCATATTTTTCACTTTATATGCTCCTGTTCATCGCATCATAACTCTCTACATACTGCTCCGTTTCGTGCGTGTAATATATCGAAATGTTCGTCTCGAGATGATATTCATTTTGTTCCATTATGCCATGTTCATTTGAGTCCATCTTGATGCCCAAATGTCTGGTGCAAGAGTGCTAATTGCTGTTACCTGCTGTTACTTATCAGAACTTGAGGATTTGTTATTTTTTGTTGCATTTAATGTGTGCATCTTATGGGCATGAGCTCTACATGTGTTTTGATGTATGCCAATGCCATCTTTACAGAGGTGTATGCCATGTATTTTTGTGATCTCTGTGGTGACTATCACAAGCATGCAAACTAGGCTTCGTGATGTTTCTGATTTCAGGGACTTGGTAATACAAAGTCTGCTACTGCTGTTATTTTGTTGCCATGTATCCATGTGTCTACAGTGAGATCCATGCTCCTTTTGGTGATGTCCAGTAAGGATGTTTTGTAGATATAGTTGTGCTCTATCCATCCATGCCCTTGTTTGCAATTATGGAGTGAGATAGCATGTCTTAATCTTGCTCTACTTTTGCTATAAAATATTTCTGGCAGATTGTTTACGTGTTATTCAACTTTGCCAAGCTTGTTGTAGTTGATCCATACATGCTATGTATTTGCTCTTGCCATGGATAGCTTCATAAACATGTCATCTTACTGTAGGTATGCTTGTTTTGTCATGCATTGCTTTGTGGTGAGTGAATCAAGCTCACAAAGATGCCTTCATATTACTGTTACTGCCATGCTCTGTTTACATGGTTGCCATCATATCTTCTGATCGTTTTTGGCTTATGGTCATTAAGGGACTTTTGTTATATGCATTTAGTAGATTAATTCCGTGCCTTGTTTTGCTATGTTAAGTTCCTGTAGCATGTGTTTTTCTTGCTCTGAACATTGCTACCTGATGCTGTTTATGCCATGTCCAGTAATTTCACTAAGTCTGTGAACCTGTTATCTTTTGCACTTTTGCCATCCTTGTTTGAACCTGTTATGGTGTGATCTAGCCGTAGCTCAGTGTTCATCTTTTGTCAAGCATCTCCTGTAGATTATTTCCATATGCTTTGTTGCTATGTTGGAGTGCTGTAGCATAGTTTCTTGATGTATTCTAAGTGCTATCATGCTGTTAATTGCAGAATCGTGTCATTCTTATTTTGCTTGCCATTTGCAAACCGTGCATCCGTTTCCGGTGATATTTATATCGATTTCGACCGAAATCATCTCATCTTTCCAGTGGCATGCTTGGTTTGCCAAGTTACTGCCTTGTTCATTCATTTTCTTCCGGAGCGCGCATATGCATCGCATATCATATCTCGCATATCATTCATGTTTTGCATCATGTTGCTTGTGCATTTCCCGTGATTGATTGTGGTTCCGTTGCTTGTGTTCTTGTTTTGGGTAGAGCCGGGAGACGAGTTCGTGAACGAGGAACCTGTTGAGTACGCTTACGAGGATCAAGCTTTCGACAACTCTGAGAACCTTTCAGGCAAGATGACCATACCCTCGAAATCACTTCTATCTTTGCTTTGCTAGTTACTCATTCTATTGCCATGCTGCGCTACCTACCATTTGCTATATCATGCCTCCCATATTTTCCATGTCAAGCCTCTAACCATCCTTTCCTAGCAAACCGTTGTTTGGCTAAGTTACCGCTTTTGCTCAGCCCTTCTTATAGCGTTGCTAGTTGCAGGTTAAGTTGAAGTTCGTTCCATGTTGGAACATGGATATTTTGGAGTATCACAATATCTCTTATTTAATTAATGCATCTATATATTTGGTAAAGGGTGGAAGGCTCGGCCTTATGCCTGGTGTTTTGTTCCACTCTTGCCGCCCTAGTTTTCGTCATACCGGTGTTATGTTCCTTGAGTTTGCGTTCCTTACGTGGTTGGGTGATTTATGGGACCCCCTTGACAGTTCGCCTTGAATAAAACTCCTCCAGCAAGGCCCAACCTTGGTTTTACCATTTGACCACCTACCACCTACACTTCCCTTGGGTTTTCGCGAGCCCGAGGGTCATCTTTATTTTAGACCCCCACGGGCCAGTGCTCCTTCGAGTGTTGGTTTGAACCGAGCTGCCTGCAGGGCCACCTTGGGGAAACTTGAGGACTGGTTTTACTCGTAGCTAGTCTCATCCGGTGTTGCCCTGAGAACGAGATATGTGCAGCTCCTATCGGGATTTGTCGGCACATCGGGCGGCTTTGCTGGTCTTGTTTTACCATTGTCGAAATGTCTTGTAAACTGGGATTCCGAGACTGATCGGGTCTTTCCGGGAGAAGGTTTATCCTTCGTTGACCGTGAGAGCTTATAATGGGCTAAGTTGGGACACCCCTGCAGGGTATTATCTTTCGAAAGCCGTGCCCGCGGTTATGAGGTAGATGGGAATTTGTTAATGTCCGGTTGTAGAGAACTTGCCACTTGACCCAATTAAAATACATCAACCGTGTGTGTAGCCGTGATGGTCTCTTCTCGGCGGAGTCCGGGAAGTGAACACGGTTTGAGTTATGCATGAACATAAGTAGTTTCAGGATCACTTCTTGATCATTTCTAGCTTCGCGACCGTTGCGTTGCTTCTCTTCTCGCTCTCATTTGCGTATGTTAGCCACCATATATGCTTAGCGCCTGCTGCAGCTCCACCTCTTTACACCATCCTTTCCTATAAGCTTAAGTAGTCTTGATCTCGCGGGTGTGAGATTGCTGAGTCCTCGTGACTCACAGATTCTACCAAAACATTTGCAGGTGCCGATGATGCCAGTGCAGGTGAGGCAACCGAGCTCAAGTGGGAGTTCGACGAGGAACGTGCACTACTAGGAAAAGGGCTATAGATGGAATGGCCACTAATGGCGCACCAGAAAGACACTAATGGCGCACCAAACAAACGGTGCGCCATTAGTAACAATTTTTTTTATTTTGCCAGACATACTAATGGCGCACCAGCAACATAGTGCGCCACTAAAATATTTTTTTTATTTTTTACTTTTTTACAAAACTACTAATGGCGCACCTGGTGCAGTGCGCCATTACTAGTTTAAGCTAGTAATGGCGCACTGCTCCCCGTGCGCCATTAGTGTATATTTCATGGACACTTGATCTCGATCCCCCTCCATCTCGCGATCGCTATCCCACCTCGCCAGATCCGGTCCCCCTCGCCGCCGAGCACCCCCTGCACCCTCTACCCCGCTCCACCGGGCGCCGCCGCCGACCCCCCGCACCTTCCCCCGCTCCACCGCCGCCGACGACCCACCGCACCCTTCCCTGCTCCACCGCCGCCGCCGACGACCCACCGCACCCTCCCCTGCTCCACCGCCGCCGCCGACCCACCGCACCCTAGCTCCCCTGCTCCACCGCCGCCGATGACCCACCGCACCCTCCCCGGCCCGCTCCACCGCCGCCGACGACCCCCTGCACCCTCTCCGGCCTGCTCCACCGTCACAAATGAATGCTATAGCTAATTCCTCCCTCTCCCTCGCCAGTTCCCCTTCGTCCCTCTCCCCCGCGCCAGTTCCTCTCCGTCCGCTCCCAATCCGCGCCCCCGCCGCCTCCCTCTCCCCATCCTCCCCTCCGACCCCACCCCACTCTCGCCGGAGCAGCGCCGCAGGGCCGACACCAACCTCGCCCTCGCCCGCGCGCGCCGCAACCTCCGCCTCGCATTCAACAGCTACACATTCTACACCGAGGACAAGGACATGAAGAGCGATGGTTATCAGAACTCCGGGGTAACGATGGAATCCTACACCGGTAACGACAAGGACAGAGCACCCCCCGCAACCCCCGACGACCCACCGCACCCTCCCCGCTCCACCGCCGCCGAGCACCCCCCGCACCCTGTTTTTATAAAAATTATTACTGTTTTTATAAAAAAATATTACTGTTATGATTTAAACAAGTTTCAACATATTTAAACACAAATAAATATCAAACAGCATTTTAAATGCATTTTTTATAAAAATTATTATTGTTTATATAAAAATATATTACTGTTATGATTTAAACAAGTTTGAACATATTTAAACTCAAATAAATATCAAACAGCATTTTAAATGCATAAAAAAAATTGGGGAGCCTGGGAATCGAACCCAGGACCTCCTAGTGTGTGTGCTGCGTGCTGACCAGTTGGGCTAGTGGGCGTGTTCTGATGGAGATAGGGTTAGGTGGGATATAACCTGACCAGTCGGGCTAGTAAGTAAAACAAAATTCTAATGGCGCACCAGGGGGAGGTGCGCCATTAGAATCGACGTACTTATGGCGCACCAGGGGGAGGTGCGCCATTAGAATTTTTATACTTGTTCCCCTCGCACTGTCGCCTCCCTCCCTCCCTCTCGCTCGCCAGATCCCCCACTCCTCGACCCCAACCGTACGCCGCCGCCCCCTTGCTCCGCCCCCTCCGTCCGCCGCGCCTGCACGCCGGCGAGCGCGGCCCCGACGCGCCCATCCCGCCTGCCCCTGCCGTGCTCCGCCACCGGCCCCTGCTCTCCTTCGACCGCGGCGAGCGAGGACCCGGAAGAGCTCGGATCCCGACCCCTTCGCCGACCCCGACCCCGACCCCTCCGGCGACCAGGTACCTCTCCTCCTTCCTCCTTCCTCCCTCTCTCCACCATTCCCCATTCCCTCCCACCTGTCCAGCGCCGACTCCATCACCATGGACTGACTCCCTCGTAGTCGAGATCCGCCCCGTCGACGTCTAGCAGCCCAGCTCGACCTCCAGCCACTCCAGCTCCCTGGTGCGCCAAAAAGGTGGCAGCTCGTAGGTAATAACACAGAAGCTCAAGGTGACCAGGGCTCAAGGTACTAACACAGAAGCTGACAATGGCCCATGCTCTAGTTCTGTCCATTCTCTACCACTTCGAGGGTAACTTTGAATTTCAGAAATTTCTGAAGAAACAAAATATGAACTGTATGATACAATATAGAGCAGACTTGGTGAGTCAAGTTTTAGCTCCTTTCTCCGAACTTCATCTCGTAGCTGACAGTAATCCAAGGCCTGAAATGTCGAATAATATTTTTCAGATAAGTTAAGAAGATCATAGGGCCTCTGTATTTGAGAAATGCACACACCCATATTGTGAAGACATATCAAACTAAAAAACAATTGCGAGCACTTTAAAAGAGGGTCCTCTGTTTCTGTTATTTTCTAATTCACTATGACCACTTTGCACACACGCAGATGTAATCAACATAACAACATCTGTATTCATCAACCTCTGATATGGATATCATACTCGTGTATTCAGTGATGGCCTAGTGTACACAAAAGTCAGTCACACACCAAACATTGGGAATGCATAGCCTGTTGGAGTATTCCTTCTTGAGCCAGGCTCGTAGCCTCGTACATTGCTTTCAGTATGGGTGTAGAATCTCTAGCAGATAGTTCACTAGTATAACAACAATGGTCATTGTTTAGTATTTGGCACTTCTGTTTAGGTTAAAACAATGTTATTTTTTTGTTCTTTTGCAAAGATTAGAGTGCAGCAGCCCTGTAGATTGTGATTAATTACTATATGATTCAGTTCTAAATAATTTGTTTTATGATCCCAGTGCAAAGGAATTCATATTTTAGTTTACATCTGTCTATGTAGTGTGTTGTGAAGGCCAAGTTTGAGAAGTGGTGGTGTCGCAGAGCAATCCTCTCCCTTGACAGGTACAATGTCCACTCTTCCACATGTCTTAGTTTTTTTTAATGCAATTGCTTCATTGCCATATTACATCATTAACTGTTATATATTCCAAATCGTGCAAAACTTCAATAGGGCAAACCTTATGTGATGATACAGGTTGTTAGTTGCTACTAGAAAGTGTTGAGAGATATTAAAGCGGTGTAACAATTGCTGTCGGGTTTAGCAACTGATATCTTCTTCATCTCCTTTTGCACTGCTTACATGTAAGGTATTGTAGTTTAGGTGCTTCTTTCACCAGCTGCAAAACAATGCAGCTGGTGCTTGATGCATGTGTTAATGCATGCATAATGCTAGTAAGCTCCTGTTATGGGTCTCAAGCATGAATGTACCCCAAGATTTCTATTGGAACTGGACATGTGTTAATGTAATTAGATGCTTCTTTCACCAGCTGCAAAACAATGCAATTTCATACGTTTTCACCAGCTGCAAAACATCATAAAAATACCATTAGGTACTTCCGTAAACACAAAAATAGAAACAATGCAAGACATGGCTTGTCTCTGATCCTCTGTTTTATTTTTTCATTGGTTGCATTTTGATCCTAAATGTCAATCAATAAGTCTATTATTAGGAATCAGCAAAGTTGATTATCTATTCTACATAATTTCTAATCTGATGTTTGCATTTCCTAACTGTAGCATTTTTTTCTCAGACCAAGGCAAATGAAATCGACTAAAGAAAGAAATAGCATTTACCAATTACCACTAACCATGGCACTAATGTTTCACCTTAGATCATATGTTTGTTCTCTGATACACATGTGGGAAACGTTCTAAACAACAACCTATTAATGGTAGTTGTTCTTTGTATTGTGGAATACATCGCATGTTTTATAAATGGGGTCAGATGTATAATTAGTCGATGTATAATCCTGGTACTAATTGGTCTCTTCTGCTGCTTATCAGAGATGGGGGGAAGCAGCCACCGCCGCTCTGCCTCACCGGAGTACGAGTTGGATGCTTTCGAGTTCTTCAGTATCATACTTGGGACTTCAGTATCAGCCACGAGGCAGGTATATAAAACGAGAGATCTCCCCTTCACCCATCTCATTATGATAACTCTGTTGTTTGCTACATCACTCCTTGTCCCAAATTGCAGAGGCTGCCTGACACTTTTATGAACATGCTGGGTGAAGATCCGCCACATAATGTGAAGCTCCGACAGGCCGGCAGCGGGGTTCGCAGGCTGTGGGACGTGGAGTTGGTGATCGAGGAGGGCCACATGTACCTGTGCCGTGGCTGGGAGAAGTTCTACAGTGCCTACGACCTACGGACCGGGTACTTTCTTCTCTTCAGGTACGACGATGACGCCACAATGCTCATCGTGAAGGTTTTCAACACGACTATGTGTCGCATGCGCTACACTGACGACGAAGATGCCAGTGCGTTCTGCCTCTTCTTATTCCTCTACATTTGGCTTTGTCTCACATCGATTGTTAACAGCCATTGTTGCATTTGGACAGGCAATGGGAGCAGCAGCAGCGACACTGGCTACAGCCAAAGCAGCAGCGATTATGGTTGTAGCAAAAGCAACAACGATTCTGGCTTTAGCGAAAGCAGCAGCGATTCTGGCAGCAGCAAAGACAGCAAGAAGGATGATCCGGACTGGAGTGGGGGAGAAGAGGAGCAGAGTGGGCCGCTGCAGGATGACGATGGGCATCAGGCTGAGGATGACCTAGCGCTGGTGGTGGCTGACCAAGGGCAAGAGATGGTGGTGGCTGACCATGGGCAAGAGATGGTGGTGGCTGACCATGGGCAAGAGATGGTGCTGGCTGACCATGGGCAAGAGATGGTGCTGGCTGACCATGGGCAAGAGATGGTGGTGGCTGAGGATGACCTAGCGATGGTCGTGCCCGTCCTGCCTGAAGGTGGCCTCGCGATGGTGGTGGTGCCTGACAATGACCACGCACCGGTGGTGGCGCCGGCGATCCCACAGCTGGGCGACATGACCACGCCAATTGTGGTAGAAGACTACATCCCACAGCTGCCTCCACCGCCTCGCCGCTCTTGGCGCATCAGGCTGAGGAAGGAGAAGGAGAAGAACAATGAGAACTGAACTATGTGAAATTTTTGTAATATGGTGTTGGATCGATAACGATGTTGGATGAACAATGTGAAACTTTTGTAATATGTAACGATGGAACTATGTGTTGGCTATGTATGTATATATGATGAAACTTGTGTGTTGGATATGATTGTTATATGGATGCTTGTTGTATATATATGTGTTGGATATCTCATATGTGAAATAGTGACCTGAGATTAAGAAAAAAACGATTTTTTTTTAAAAAATGCTACTAATGGCGCACTTCCATCTGGTGCGCCATTAGTATACCAGTTACTAATGGCGCACCTGTGGGATACTAATGGCGCACCTGTGGTGCGCCATTACTAAAATATTCTAGTGGCGTGGTGCTAGTGGCGCACCAGTAGTGCGCCATTAGTAGGCAAAACTGGTGCGCCACTAGTAAGCCTTTTTCTAGTAGTGGTGGTCGTTACTATGTTTCTTTTCCTGATGATCAGTAGTGGAGCCCAGTTGGGACGATCGGGGATCTAGAATTTGGGGTTATCTTATTTTCATTTGGATTTGACCGTAGTCGGTCTATGTGTGGATTTTGGATGATGTATGAATTAATTTATGTATTGTGTGAAGTGGCGATTGTAAGCCAACTCTCGTTATCCCATTCTTGTTCATTACATGGGATTGTGTAAAGATGACCCTTCTTGCGACAAAACCACAATGCGGTTATGCCTCTAAGTCGTGCCTCGACACGTGGGAGATATAGCCGCATCGTGGGCGTTACAGGCACCTCCGCGATCTGCACACGTTCGGTTCGGTGATGTCCCATGAACTCACGATCCAGTAGAGTGTCGGGGAAGAGCTTCGTCAGCACGACGGCGTGATGAAGCTACCTCCGCAGAGCTTCGCCTAAGCACTACGACGATATCACCGAGGTGGATTATGGTGGAGGGGGCACCGCACATGGCTAAGAGATCAAGGATCAACTTGTGTGTCTATGGGGTGCCCCCCTCCCCCGTATATAAAGGAGTGGAGGAGGGGGAGGGCCGGCCCTCCTATGGCGCGCCCCATGGGGAGTCCTACTCCCACCGGGAGTAGGATTCCCCCCTTCCCTAGTTGGACTAGGAGTGGAAGGAAGGGGGAGGAAGGAGGAAGGAAAGGGGGGCCGGCCCCCCTCCCAATTCGGATTGGGCTTGGGGGGCGCGCCCCCTCCTTTGCTCCCTTCTCCTCTCTCCCACTATGGCCCAATAAGGCCCATATACCTCCCGTGGGGTTCATTAGTTTCGTATGAACTTCTGGGTTTTTTGAAATGGTTGAATCCTAGTTTTTAATTAACACAAAAGCACTTCGTTAGTTTCGTATGAACTTCTGGGTTTTTTGAAAAACGAGGAAATTCTATTTTAAACTTTTTTTAGTTGTTCCTTTATTTTTATTTTGAACTTCTTTGTTTTATTCCTTAGTAACAAGAAAAAGTCTGAGTTTTTTATGAACTTTGAACTTCTCTATTATTTAATTTGAACTTCTTAGTTTTATACTTCGAAAATATCATTGTTTAAAAAATATCATTGGGCATACATTTATTTTACCTACAGACGGGAAGTGTTTGAGTTATTTTGTATTAATTGAACTACTCTACTTTTTTAATTTGAACTTCTTGATTTTATTTATTAGTAACGTGTAAATTATGAGTTTGTTATAAACATCGAAATGCTCCATTTTTTAGATTGGAATTTCTTGGTTTTATGTTTTAGTTATTAAAATAGTCCTAGTTTTGTAAGAAACATCGAACAGTTCTGTAATTTAATTTTTAGTGTCTAGTTTTCTTTTTATAAATCTTTTTTTCTATTTAAATTCCTGAATTTATCTGCTTTTACATTTTGAACTTCCTGGTCGTCCTTTTTAGAAATAGGAAAAAAATCATTTTTATTGGTATTTTCGTGTTTTTATGTTTTGTTCAGGTTACCATTCTCTCAGTTCAAAAACTATATGATTTGCCTCGATAACAGTAAGTGAACTTCGTGGACATTATTTATAAAACACACTCTTTTTCTAGTATGTGAATTTTCCTATAGATGTACAAGAACCTTTTGTTTGTTTGCACCTCAACAACCAACATGGAACAGTACGATTGGAAAATCATAGAAAGCTATACCAGATGAATCATGGAAAATATTGACCAAATCACACAACAAAATGGCCAGGTCGAGGGCAGTTCTTTCACAGGCATTTGAAGGAAACAAGTAGGGTATGGAAGAAACAAAATCTGAAGCGAGGTTGAGATCCCTCCTCGATGCACAATTCACAACTCCTGTGCAGGGGATCCATTTTTGCCAGCGACTTGAGCAAATCATTGTATCTTAATTCTACAGTCGAAGAGCCAGACTCAGCATGCCTTCTTCTGCAAAACGAAAATCTGAGCACATATATAAGAAGAAAATAGTTATATGAACTAGCACGAACAAAAAGTGTGTCAGGGCATATTTTTTCTGAACTTCATAGGAAAAAACTCTCTGTATTTTTTCAACCCTTGCTCTATGTGAACTTCAATTCCCAGACAAGCAGAACTTGGTCGATCGAACCAATGGATCAACAGGACAAGGAGGACCTTGCGGACGGCAACTGCACCGTCAGGCATCGGAAACATCCTGCGTTCGCGCTGCACAGGGGGTTGGGGACGACGACATCGACGGGATCCAGGAGCTTGAAGAACAAGACCGGCGATCGAAGGGGTGGGTCGCGATGGTGGTCAGAGGGTCGTTCAAGGAGGTGCTCGTTCCAGCCGCGCACAAAGAGGAACCAGGCAGCGACTAGTGGGAGGATCCTGGGAGTTCCCCGGAGGCAGAGAAGGAGAAGATTAAGGCAGAGGGCGGGAGAAGGCTGACCAGAGGGTAGAAGTGCGGGGTTGACCGGAGGTGAGGGACGCGGTGAGAAGCGGCGACCGGTGGTGGAGGCATGAGGCGGCGGCAGGATGCGGCGGAGCGCATGGGGTTTCCGAGGAGTGCGCGTGGCGGCGGGGGTCTCCGTGGAGGGGGCATGGTGGCGTGGGTCTCTGGGGAGTGAGCGTGGCGGCGTCGGTGTCCGGGGAGGGCGCGGATGAGGCGTGGGGGTCGGGGGAGGGGGCCAGCGGCGGGGGATCTGGGGGTGTGGGCAGTTTTTTTTAACACAGTACAGACGCAAGCGCTCATATACACGCGCATACACTCACCCCTATGAACGCACACACGCACACCCTACCCCTATGAGCACCTTTTGAAAGACTGAGCCGGCATATCATCTTGAAATTTACGAAGTCACCGTAGCCACTTCGTTGTCAACGGGAACATGTCCTCCCACCGAATGCACATCACCGAAAATCCTAAAATAAATCCAGGAATAAATGCGAGTACCAGGACTTGAACCCTGGTGGGCTTGGGATACCACAGTCCCTCTAACCATCCAACCACAGGTTGGTTCGCAGGGGTGTGGGCGGTTGCGGGGTGGAGTGTGGGAGACGTGGGGAGAAGATGCGTTTTTTTCTGTTTTATTATTGTCTGGCGCCAGACACACCGTTCGGGAGGATCTCCTCGCACTCTATATAGGGCGCGTTGTGATCTGAACTAGCAGTTGGGGCACGGTGCTGCCGTGCCTCCTGAGTGGAACCTGTGCGGTGCCTGTTAGGTTGGCAACCTTTTCAGTACCTTTTTTAATCTGGTTAACACATGTCAATGGATAACTATGTAATACTATTGAAAGTAGTATGTTGCTGGAGCAAAGACAGGAGCATAATTGTAGAAACATACACCTAGAAAGAAAAAAAAAACCACTCAACAATGTAATCTGAAAAAAACAGTACAAACTCCTAGGAATCTCTAACTGGGTAATATGGTTTTACACGTTTGAGATCCCCTTGCTCTCTTGTCCTTTTGATGTTAGTAACTTCCTGGTTCATCTAGCACTTCAGCCACTGAAATATCATTCTGTATCTTTTCGCCATTTTGTAACTTCATCAATGGTAGCTACCACATGACATAGAGATGAGATGTTAAAGAAAACCATCTATATGTCAAGGAAGGAAGGGAACAACATTCAGTATAATCAGGCACAAAGATAGTTAGATATATCGACTCTTTATCAAGAATGCCTGACAAGCTTTGTGCTTCATTGTAAATATCATGCCGCTGGTCATCCAGATGGCCGTCGTCACCAGCCTGATCTGCCAGATAAGAATGCTTGATATCATTAAACAAAATATTAATTTGTGGGAAAGGAAGAATATAACAGCTATGAGAAAGAAATCTCTAGAAATAAATAATTAATGCAATGAATAGGGATATTAATAATCGAGTTTACCGCGAATTGTCTATCAGAGTAGGTATTTGAAGCTGATCGGGTTGTAGGAATACACAAACAATAGAGAGATAGTGGCAAAGGTACTGATAAGGTTATCAATGTTTACATATATCAAATCTATCAATCTGACTGGGTGTTCCAGAATGAGGAGTAACCCTCCCAACTATAATAACAGAAATTTAAATGACACTTTGCATGTCTACGCAATCAAAGATGCAAGCATACAAGAACTAACGGTACTCTGAATGAAACATATGTAGGTAGAACAACACATCATATAAGATAAAAATAAGTAGAGAAATATCTATCACATATAGTAATTAAATGGTGATAAATTACATGAAAGCTAGCAATTACAGATATAATAATAGCTACAGAATCTGGTATAACCTGCAAGATCTGGTTGCATTTCTTCGTTTTTGAGATTACACATAAATGATAATGGTGAACATACCAGCGGATGCGATGGTCGCTGTCCCCTGCCGAGACATCCTCGCCTAACCACTCCACTGCGACCCAGTGCCATCTATCCCGCCTCACCCACCGTTGTCCCTGTCTACAACATTATCATAATTAAGTAACTTAGTTATGCTCATATACCAAAAATTGTACCCTCCCGAGTTCCATGAACCAGACCCATTCTATATGCTACAGTCATGTCATCATCATAGATTACAAGAAAGTACACTAGTTAATTCCTACAACGACCTAAATAGCAACAAATCGGGCAGCGCCGACTAAAGGCAAGCAACAACGTTCCACCCACTGTGACGTTCATAGAAATATATGTGCAGAGCACAAATCAGGCTAAACCAAACAAGGATAAAAATTTTGCACTCTCATGTGTGAACCGAGCCAAATCACAAGTCATTCAGTCATGTGTATGCTTTTGTACAAGAGCAAAAGCATGCACCAACCTTTCATAATAGATCCGCAAACTGGCTGGTACAAGCAAGTTTGAACCAGATCACAAGGTAATAAAAAGATAGGATAGCTACCCCGAAAACATGGTTGATTTGAAACTGAAGAAAATTTCCCTTCGACCGCCTTATTATTACACCAGCGCCTGGTTTCCCAGGATTTCCATTGCAAGCACCATCAAATTCAAGAATTCAGGACAGTTATAAAGACAAGGTCCAGTGATGAGAACAAGCCAACATTTCCTCAGTGAAGATAAGTTGCAAATATGCTTATCTCTACTACCTAAAAAAAGAGTTAGGTTCCAAGCAAGCAATCAAACCTCTCACTCCGAACAAATTTTTTATTTTCTTTTATCTTTAGCAGGCTAATCAAGCATAAATTTTTTTCTCATTAACATGTTTGTGCTGATGATTCTATTGATTATTGACTCACTTTCAAACCATTATTTGTTAGATCAATAGGCATTTAATTGACAATAATGCAAATTAGAAATTAATTGATAAAAGGATTAAGAGGGAGAAGGGGACATCTTACCAGTTGAAAGAAACGCAAGAGTGAGGGACGGCGGAGACGGGCAAACAGCACCACATTTTTTATTATTTAGTACTGCTGCCATAAGGTCATTCTATAACAAAGAACTCATTGGGAAGCAGCAGTTGCACTGGGTTACCTGGTATAAGACCAACACATTATTCCCAAAAAGAAACATAAGTTGCAATTTTGTAGGACGGAAAAGCATACAAAATAATAGAGAGAATTGGGATATACATCCACATGGGTTGCTAAATAAAGTGTATGCACAATTAGTCAAATTCATCTAAAAACTAAAGTATGCAGAGAGCAAGACAACATGTGGCATCATTAACCTAACCTACGATCTGCTTGTGATGTATTTAGGGCTGTGCAAGAGATTTCTTTTCTTTGCAATGAACAAGGCCCAACTTTGAAAGCAGGGATGCAAAATTTAATGTAATGATCAAAAAGCACAATTTGGAGAACAGTTAGATTCCAAAAGTCCAGCTAGATCAAAGCAACTCAAAATAAAACATGGTCTGAAATTAAAAAAGTCCCGTTCGGTGACCGCTAGCCCCGGCCTCCCCAGCCTCCGCTCCGGCTTCTTGGCAACACCGCTCTAGGACCTTGTTCGGGCTATATGTTTCTACTTGGCAAAATATTTGCTTCTTCAACAATAAAATTTCATTTACCTAGTAAGAGAGATGCATACGAGTTGCAAGTAGCAACTGCAAGTAATTGCAGGATGTAGTACAGGTTAGGAAGATGAAGTATAGCACTGACCCAATTGGATGCCCTGGCCTTGTGCTTCTTGGACACGACCCGATGCACCTGCCCTTGGCGTCGACCATGGGCAGGCCAGACTGGGCGGAAAAGAGTGTGTCGATCCCTGCCAGACACCACATCCTCGAGCGTCACCATGTGACTCATCTGCAGTAGACCAAACCCAATCCCGATTCAATCCCCACAAACCGTCAGATAAAGTATCCACTTTCTTTAACAGAGATCTCTGAAACTTGTGAGATGTACTCAGCCAGATCTGTTACTATCTGATCTGAACTCTCAAAAATCCTTATTTCAGTATTCAGTTTTGGTTCATAAGGCAGCTATTTCCATGTCCATTGTTTTCTCCGGCATAGAACTCTATCATTCTTGCTACACCAAATAATCCAGCACAAAAAGCACCAGTATATTACCAACAAGAAGGCCCGGCAGAAGTGACCCAACTCGTGGTTAGAACATTACAATTTAAGAAAACTTCAACATAGTGATAGCATCTAGTAATACATCTCTAGTAGCTAGTTACAGATTTCACACATCAAAAGGGAGGGATTTTATGAGAGAATCGGGATGCCTAGGTGAGAACCAGGAAATCAATTAAGTTATGAGACAGATAATATAAACAATCAGGGCAAGCCAAAAATTGGAGCATAGCTAAAGCAGGCAGCTATGCATATATTTAACTATTGGTAGGCCTAACATTAGGTCCATCATTGCATTGATATAATCCCACTTCCTATCCATCCACCAGCCCAAGAAATAAATGCAACAGGCCAACCGCAATACTAGTTTTCTTGGCCTAAACTTGCTGCATGCTGTAATGCATTCCCTTAAAAATAGTTTAAAGCAGATTACATCCAAGCTTCATGTACATGTGCCCCGCTCCTTCCACTGGCTATCGATACAGCTTTGCTTTCATACAGACACAAGAAGCCTCGATCCTATAAATTAAAACATCGGGTCTTAATGCATTTGCTTTGTGGATTTCCATTCACAGTCATGATGTAAGTTTGCAACGTGCACACACAATCAGAAACATTTATCTAAAGAACGAAATAGACCTATTTTGTTTTTCTATTAGAAGCTAAAACAAATGTCACACGCCTCTTACTCCCAAGGCGGAGGTGTGCGCTCTGGTATGCACTTAGCCTGATTGCCATGAAAGAATTAAAGATAGCGATCCCATTACTTATCATGTAATATTTGCAAAGAGGAAGATGAACTTGTCAGATAACCATTGTATATACCAAACAATATTGTTTCTTCTAATAGACTGAGAGGTGAAACCTCAGCCTAGCTCTTTATTTAATCTCCCAGTCTTGGACATGGTTTATCTACTACTGATCAAAAATCAATTTAAAAGGAAAAGAACATATCATGAGTCAACGACCAAACAAGCTAACTCTCAGATCATATTTATAGATGAAACCACGTTCTGTCAAGCTGCAATTACCGAAAAAGGGTTCCCCCCTCTTTGTATTCCAAAGCAACCAACACCGATACAGGATCGCTGGGGCGAACAGCACAACAAGCCCAAAAGAAAAAGAAGAAGAAGCAAATGCCAACAACGGCAGTCAAGCTGCAATTAGCCACGAGGCCATCACCCAAAACTGCATATCCTTGCAGAACTGGGGAACGTAGACTGGGCAGAAACATAACAACAAGAAAATTAGAGGAACCCAACAATTTATAATATACTTGAGACAAATACCAAAAACCAAAATGGAGATTCATTACCTTTGATGTCAGTGCCCTCTGAATCACTACCAGGACACAACTGAAACAAGAGGGCCATGCAACATCTTTCCTTCAAACCCGATGATAATATCCTAAGTGGATTCTTTCTTGCAACAGTAATATGGTTTGCGTCCTTGCAACGGTCAACTACATATATTTCAGAAAGATGGCAAACTCCAGTATAACCAATACACTGATGAGTAACTTCAATTTCAACACTAAAGGAAACCATCATGTGAGTGTAAACATCAGGGTGAACTATCATATGATCGTATACATAGTTGCATTATGGCAAGATGTTCTGCATGATAATACCTAACGAGCAACAAATTTAAGTATATTCAGAACTCCTAATTTCAACCACTAAACCAGTGTATATAACCATATGAATTACATCAAATGGAAAAGATCAGCGAGGGAATTCCCTCCATAACAAAGAGATGAAATGTGTACCAATGGCCATGTATAAAAGCTTCTGAGGACGAACCATGACAAAGTGCCTAACATAATATTTGGTAGGGTAGCTTCCCTTCTTGACTCTTTCAATATGAGAAATTTAGTTCATTTAGCTGGATTTCACATTTAGGATGTATGATATTAGTGCAAGAACAGATTCATAGAACTTCTCTTTGCCACTTTCCCATATCCGCTCTTCCGCTCCCATATTTCTGTAAAGAAGCAAGTTGAGTCTCAAGTTACGTTAATAGATTTAAACAATCACAATAGTGGAAGTAAGAGGTGGAGCAGAAATGGCTGAAAGAGATCAGCATACATACCTTTTGCACCATGCCCCTTCGTTACGACGTAGGTGCCTTCATAGCTTGTCTTAAATTTTGAAATGACAAGGGTGCCTGCAAGAGTTCTGCACATCATTGGATACCTGGACTTGTGAAAGCATCTTCAGAACATCAATCAAATGAAAATCATTGGAATCAGGAGAGATAACCCAGGTTTTTTTCCTGTTACAGTTCCCCCACTCCGATGTGATTTGATAGTGAAGGATAAAATAAGATGACTACATATGTTGTGCAAGTAAATGGCAGTCCATAAGATTCTAATAACATTCAGAATTAAGATACCAACCTTTCTATTTTGTAGTACAACAAGCGAGATCAGGTTTCCAATTACCTGCATAATTCAGATGTAGCACAAGTCACCAAGTCGGAGATCATTGTACCATTGTGTCCTAGCTGCAAGTATGTAGGAGCAGTGCTGGAGTTAAACCCGACGTGGTTTCTCTCGTACGTGATGTACGCACGTATCCGTGTAGGATACAGAACCTTCACTGAGTAGGTTACGTATAGGCCTAGTTCTCTAGTATATATATGTACCTATCCCCTTGTAAACACCACCGTGAGCTGATAGATCAAATCAATACAAACCAAAGGCACGACACGAGCCTTTTGTGCGATACAACTCGGCGTGTCTCTCCTCTGCTAGTCTCACGTGCGTTGTCAAAGCTAAGGATCGATTGCTAGCTTGGCTAGCTTTACACTGCGGCTGATCGATCACGAGTTAGCTTTGTTTTTGTTCATCGCGCTCGTCTCCGTCGTCGGTCGTCGCGTGTCGCCGGAAAGTACTCGGCGACGTCGTCTGGGCCAACAGTTGGTATCTAGAGCAAGGTTGGTCTTCTAGTAACGGAGGATCATGGCGGACGACGATAAGAACAAGCAACTGGCAGAGTACTTCGGTGCGGCTAAAGTATTTGCTGCTCCGGCGAGTTCGTCGTACCCACGATTTGATCGCGAGAACTTCGGGGTCTGGAAGGCCCTCATGGAGTGTGGTCTCCACGCCAACGAGCTATGGGACGCGGTCGACCCAGGAGGCAACGCGTTCAAGAAGGAGGGAGCCGAGCACCGGAAGGATTGGCAGGCGGCGTCAGCGATTTATTCGGTGATACCGATGGATGTCCTCCAGCACCTGATCGCCAAAGCAACGGCGAAGGAGGTGTGGGATACGCTGAAACTCATGTTCGAGGGACACACCCACGTCAAGCAAGCCAATCTCCAAACTCTCCTAAGGAACTACGAGACTGGTCATGGGCGACGATGAGTCCGTGGATGTGTTCGCTTCACGGGTAGCTACTCTCATCAATCGGATTCGCGCGCTTGGAGAAAACATAACGGAGACCTCGGTTGTCCGGCGGTTCTTGCGTGCGGCCCCTCCCTGGTACCAGCAGTCAAGCAGTGCGTCGATCTCGCGACTCTCTCCATCGACGATCTTGTCGGACGGTACAAGGCTCATGATGAGCGGATGCGGTACAGTCTTGGGGACGAGAGGAACGACGAGCTTGTGATTCTCACAAAGGCGCAGTGCATCGCCCTTGAAAAGCAAGGCGGATCCACAAGCAGCAGCAAGAAGAAGGGCAAGCAGCGCTCGACGAGAAAGAACTTCGCTGACTCAGATGACAACTCAGACGATTGGGCTGCACCGCCACCGAGGAGAAAGTTTGACATCAGGAAAATGAGGTGTTATAACTGTGGCCTCCTCGGTCACTTCAAGGCTGACTGCGAGGAAGCACCGACGCAGAAGGCGCTCATGGCCCAGCAGGGAGATGATGGTGACATGATGTTGATGAGGGAACTTGTGGACGAGGAGGACCCAGTTCTTCAAGTGTCGGCTAAGGAAATTGTCGCGCTCCGTGAAGAAAAGGTTCACTCTCAAGATCATGGTTCGGAAACTCGTGTCGATGCTGCGGACGCGGGGGTGATTCCGAAGCTTACATCGATGTTACGGGCATAAGTGCTAACTTCGCTGGAGTGGATGCAGCGATTGCCGCGTGTGCTCGGCCGTGGAGAAGCAGCCTTGTTACAGATCTGAGAAACACGAATGTCACTTCGGTGTACGTGGCACCTGAAGAGCACGAATTAAAGTATGCTGATGTTGAGGTGAACAAGTACGCAGCGATTATGTCAATGGAAGATAGTGCATCCGGTCGTGCGGCTAGCTCGTGTGTATTGGATGCTAGTGCAAGTAGTATCCCACGAAGAAATATGGGAGCATCTTGCGTTGGGCCAATAACGAGCAGGCCAGAGAGAGGCAATAGTAGTGATGGCTGTTGCAGCCCACGTACGGGCAATAGTAGTACGTGGACGCGAGCAGGTGGCCGAGACGAGGTGCGATGGTGTGGCCGGTGCAGCGTGGATGGCTAGCATTCCATCCAGCAGGCCAGCTACAATAAGCGTTCCACAAGGAAGCCCAATATCACGTGGAGGCCTAGTGCTTGGGCTAGAAATTGAGCATATTCCAGAAGCTCTGGACGGAGGTACTACTACCCATAAAGTTTTTTCTAGCATGCGAGAAGATATGCAAGGTATACTCACGGAAGGCAAGCTAGAAATTAGCAGCAACTGTGCAGGGCTTACGAGGAGCAGTTTCGAAGAGCCCAAATCACCAGCAACAGGAACTTTGGCAAGTCCAGACGACAGTGTGTCTTCTTCGGTACCACGAGAACGATGCGTGTTGGGCATATCCTCAGAGGAAGCGCTTCGAATAAATTCGGTGAAAATGAAGAGTAAAGGGCAACGAAGTTTGCACATCGACGAACCGGAAATTTTTTGAAGACGCAAATACAGAGGAGTGTTGGCGTCGTGCTATGGAAGAAGAGTTGGGCTCGATCCATAACAATAATTCGTGGGAGCTTGTGGATCTTCCCAACAATGAAAAACCGATAGATCTCAAGTGGAAATTTAAGATCAAGAAAGATGTTGAAGGGTGCATGAAGCACAAAACGAGGCTAGTGGCTAAAGAGTATGTGCAAGAGGAAAGTATGGACTTCGAAGAAATGTTCGTTCCCATTGCAAAGATGGAGTCGGTGAGATTACTCATCGCTCTCGTGGCTCAGGAATCATGGAAAATACATCACATGGATGTAAAATCCGTGTTTTTGAATGACGAGTTAGAAAGAGATGTGTATGTGAATCAGCCACCAGGATTCATCAAAGAGGGAAAAGAGCACAAGGTACTGAAGTTACATAAAATCTTGTATGGGCTATGGTAAGGACCTCGGGAGTGGAACATCAAACTTGATCGGACATTGATTTCTCTTGGATTTGAGAAGGCCCCACTAGAGCATGTGATGTACAGGCGAGGTGAAGGAAGGGACCGCCTACTAGTTGGCATATACGTCGACGACCTATTGATAACTGGAGCAGATGAAGAGGTGATTGCAAAGTTCAAGCTATAGATGAAAGAGCTTTTCAAGATGGATGATCTAGGTCTTTTGAGCTACTACCCCGGGATAGAGGTACATCAAAAGACGAAGGGGAACACACTATGCCAGGAGGCATACACAAGGAAGGTACTTCAAATCCGTGGCATGAAAGATTGCAATCCAGTTGATGCTTCAATGAAACTTCGTCTTGAGCTGAGCAAGAAGAGTAAAGTATCCATAGTTGATGCAATAGAGAATGTTGCAACGGCCGTTGCGGCGTGTCAAGGTGTGTGGCTTGCGAGGCTACATGGTGATCTCATGGATCGAGATCCGCGACAAGTGGTGCTCAACGTTGATAGCAAGTCTGAAAGTTTTCTATGCGAAGATCCAGTGTGGCATGATAGGAGCAAGCACATTGATACGATGTATCACTATATAAAGGACTGCGTGGAAGAAGGCAAGACGGAGGTCAACAACATTCGCACCGATGATCAGATGGCAGATATGCTAACCAAGGCTTTGGATCGAGAGAAGTTCTTGGAGATGCGAAGAAGAATCGGCGTCGGAGCTGTGACGTGACGACGTCGTGTTTAGGGGGTGATTGTTGGAGTTAAACCCGACGTGGTTTCTCTCGTACGTGATGTACGCACGTATCCGTGTAGGATACAGAACCTTCACTGAGTAGGTTACGTATAGGCCTAGTTCTCTAGTATATATATGTACCTATCCCCTTGTAAACACCACCGTGAGCTGATAGATCAAATCAATACAAACCAAAGGCACGACACGAGCCTTCTGTGCGATACAACTCGGCGTGTCTCTCCTGTGCTAGTCTCACGTGCGTTGTCAAAGCAAAGGATCGATTGCTAGCTTGGCTAGCTTTGCACTGCGGGTGATCGATCACGAGTTAGCTTTGTTTTTGTTCATCGCGCTCGTCTCCGTCATCGGTCGTCGCGTGTCGCCGGAAAGTACTCGGCGATGTCGTCTGGGCCAACAGTCAGTACAAAAACCTAGATAGAGTGAGGGGAAGTGGGGGAGCACCTTGAAAATCTAAGCACCTCCATCGCGGATCCATTGAATCGAGGGGATCCCCGACGAGCGCCTCTCCCAGTGGCATGATGAGATCTTCGACGGTGTCCTGGTCAACGATGTTGCCTCGCCTCCAAATTACCAGATCGTGCACCACCGGCCACCGGTTCTCCAGATGGCGCCCGGTCCCTGCGCCGGGTTCACTCTGCTCTGCCCGTGACGTCCATCGTGTCCTCTCCTGTCACTCACCGATCTGGTCCGCTGTCGTCATCCGGTGCTGCTTCTCCACTGCCGACCACCGCAGCTTCCTGTGGCCTGCTGCTGCGACGAGCCGGCCGGGTAGGAGCCGAGGCCACCAGAGGAGGTGGGGGAGTGGAGATGAGGAGGCGGCGTGTAGGGGAGAGGTGGAGACGAGACGAGCTCCCATTTTTTCCCTGTCTATATCTTTTCTGCCCAATACCGGTGCGTCTGCGTAGCCCTGCGCGATCTATCTTTTGTCGTACATGCGAACGCGCGAGGAGGCGCCATTCTCCCGTAGCTTATTGTATTGGATATTATTCTGATTGTAGGATCGGAATAGTATTACAGAATCACTTACAGGATCAGAATATATATATTTTACATGATTCTGTGTGGATATATAAATTAGGCTGCATACTAGTACATGAATTACTTCGTGGTGTATTATTTTGGATGCCGATTTCTAACCCAGTTGACCTGGGTTAAAGTCCTACAGAACACTGGTTTTTAATTATTTTTCTACTGATTCTATGTCTATATATATCAGGCTGCATGTTAGTGTGGAAACAGGTTGTTGATCTGGTGGTGAGTGATGCATTGCTACATCCAAAAGGTCTTGGTTAAAGTCATAGGCAATGCAACGTTTTTTTTAAACATTTTTTCACTCCCAAGCCTTCGGCCAATTTGCAAATGGATCCCGGTAAAAATAGTTAATTTATGAGCGGTCAAAGAAATGATGACATTCCCGCAAAAAAAAGAAATGATGACATGGCATCCATGTTGTCATTTTTTTCCTTATCCGGTTTTGGCCTATTTAATCAAATTAACGAGTTTACAGACTAAATCCCATCAGTTCCTGAGTTGTTGGCCTAAACTATGCAATCTATTTGATTTTATGGACTAGTGGCGCATCTTCGTCCCAAATAAACAGTGTCAACCTCATGATTTTCTGCATTTATTCCAAGCCTTATGGCAATGTGCGTTTAGTAGGAGGAGATGTTCTTCGTCGACTACGAAGGGTAAAGGGAAGAAGGGGAACTTCAAGAAGAACGGCAAGCAAGTTGCTGCTCAAGTGAAGAAGCCCAAGTCTGGACCTAAGCCTGAGACTAAGTATTTCTACTGCAAAGGGACTAGTCACTGGAAGCGGAACTGCCCCAAGTATTTGGCGGATAAGAAGGCTGGCAAAGTGAACAAAGGTATATTAGATATCCATGTTATTGATGTGTACTTTACTAGTGTTTATAGCAACCCCACGGTATTTGATACTAGTTCAGTTGCTAAGAGTAGTAACTCGAAACGGGAGTTGCCGAATGAACAGAAACTAATTAAGGGTGAAGTGACGATATGTGTTGGAAGCAGTTCCAAGATTGATATGATCATCATCGCACACTCCCTATACTTTCGGGATTAGTGTTGAACCCAAATAAATGTTATTTGGTGTTTGCGTTGAGCATGAATATGATTTGATCATGTTTATTGCAATACAGTTATTCATTTAAATTAGAGAATAATTGTTGTTCTGTTTACATGAATAAAACCTTCTATGGTCATACACCCAATGAAAATGGTTTGTTGGATCTCGATTGTAGTGATACACATATTCATATTATTGAAGTCAAAAGACGCAAAGTTAATAATGATAGTGCAACTTATTTATGGCACTGCCGTATAGGTCATATTGGTGTAAAGCGCATGAAGAAACTCCATGCTAATGGGCTTTTGGAATCACTTTATTATGAATCACTTGATGCTTGCGAACCATGCCTCATGGGCAAGATGACTAAGACTCCGTTCTCCCGAACAATGGAACGAGCCACTGACTTGTTGGAAATAATACATACTGATGTAAGCGGTCCAATGAGTGTTGAGGCTCACGGCGGGTATCATTGTTTTCTGACCTTCACAGATGTTTTGAGCAGATATGGGTATATGTACTTGATGAAACATAAGTCTGAAACATTTGAAAAGTTCAAATAATTTCAGAGTGAAGTAGAGAATCATCGTAACAAGAAAATAAAGTTTCTACAATCTGATCGTAGACACAAATATTTGAGTTATGAGTTTGGCCTTCAATTAAAACAATGTGGAATAGTTTCAAAAACTCATGCCACCTGGAACACCACAGCATAATGGTGTGTCCGAACGTCTTAACCATACTTTATTGGATATAGTGCAATCTATGATGTTTCTAACCAATTTGCCACTATTGTTTTGGGGTTATGCATTAGAGACAGCTGCATTCACGTTAAAAAGGGGAACATCTAAATCTGTTGAGACGACACCGTATGAACTGTGGTTTGGCAAGAAACCAAAGTTGTCGTTTCTTAAAATTTGGGGTTGCGATGCTTATGTGAAAAAGTTTCATCCTGATAAGCTCAAACCCAAATCGGAGAAATGTGTCTTCATAGGATACCCAAAGGAGACAGTTGGGTACACCTTCTATCACAGATCCGAAAGCAAGACATTCGTTGCTAAGAATGGATCCTTTCTAGAGAAGGAGTTTCTCTCAAAAGAAGTGAGTGGGAGGAAAGTAGAACTTGATGAGGTAATTGTACCTGCTCCCTTATTGGAAAGTAGTTCATCACAGAAATCTGTTCTTGTGACTCCTAAACCAATTAGTGAGGAAGCTAATGATGATGATCATGTAACTTCAGATCAAGTTACTACCGAACCTCGTAGGTCAACCAGAGTGAGATCCACACCAGAGTGGTACGGTAATCCTGTTCTGGAGGTCATGTTACTTGACCATGACGAACCTACGAACTATGAGGAAGCGATGATGAGCCCAGATTCCGCGAAATGGTTTGAGGCCATGAAATCTGAGATGGAATCCATGTATGAGAACAAAGTATGGACTTTGGTTGACTTGCCCGATGATCGGCAAGCCATAGAAAATAAATGGATGTTCAAGAGGAAGACAGGCGCTGATAGTGGTGTTACTATCTACAAAGCTAGAATTGTCGCAAAAGGTTTTCGACAAGTTCAAGGTGTTGACTACAATGAGAGTTTCTCACTCGTATCTATGCTTAAGTCTGTCCGAATCATGTTAGCAATTGCCGCATTTTATGAAATCTGGCAAATGGATAAACAAAACTGCATTCCTTAATGGATTTATTAAAGAAGAGTTGTATATGATGCAACCAGAAGGTTTTGTCAATCCTAAAGGTGCTAACAAAATATGCAAGCTCTAGCGATCCATCTATGGACTGGTGCAAGCATCTCGGAGTTGGAATATACGCTTTGATAAGTTGATCAAAGCATATAGTTTTATACAGACTTGCGGTGAAGCCTGTATTTACAAGAAAGTGAGTGGGAGCACTATAGCATTTCTGATAAGTATATGTGAATGACATATTGTTGATCGGAAATAATGTAGAATTATTCTGCAAAGCATAAAGGAGTGTTTGAAAGGAGTTTTTCAAAGAAATACCTCGGTGAAGCTGCTTACATATTGAGCATCAAGATCTATAGAGATAGATCAAGACGCTTGATAAGTTTTTTCAATGAGCACATACCTTGACAAGATTTTGAAGTAGTTCAAAATGGAACAGTAAAAGAAAGAGTTCTTGCCTATGTTACAAGGTGTGAAATTGAGTAAGACTCAAAACCCGACCACGGCAGAAGATAGAAAGAGAATGAAAGTCATTCCCTATGACTCAGCCATAGGTTCTATAAAGTATGCCATGCTGTGTACCAGATCTATTATATACCCTACACTGATTTTGGAAAGGGAGTACAATAGTGATCTAGGACTAGATCACTGGACAGCGGTCAAAATTATCCTTAGTGGAATAAGGATATGTTTCTCGATTATGGAGGTGACAAAAAGGTTCGTCGTAAAGGGTTACGTCGATGCAAGTTTTGACACTGATCCAGATGACTCTAAGTCTCAATCTGGATACATATTGAAAGTGGGAGCAATTAGCTAGAGTAGCTCCGTGCAGAGCACTGTTGACATAGAAATTTGCAAAATACATACGGATCTGAATGTGGCAGACCCCTTGACTAAACTTCTCTCACAAGAAAAACATGATCACACCTTTGTACTCTTTGGGTGTTAATCACATAGCGATGTGAACTAGATTATTGACTCTAGTAAACCCTTTGGGTGTTGGTCACATGACGATGTGAATTATGGGTGTTAATCACATGGTGATGTGAACTATTGGTGTTAAATCACATGGTGATGTGAACTAGATTATTGACTCTAGTGCAAGTGGGAGACTGAAGGAAATATGCCCTAGAGGAAATAATAAAGTTATTATTTATTTCCTTATATCATGATAAATGTTTATTATTCATGCTAGAATTGTATTAACCGGAAACTTAGTACATGTGTGAATACATAGACAAACATAGTGTCACTAGTATGCCTCTACTTGACTAGCTCGTTAATCAAAGATGGTTGAGTTTCCTAGCCATTGACATGAGTTGTCATTTGATTAACGGGATCACATCATTAGGAGAATGATGTGATTGACTTGACCCATTCCGTTAGCTTAGCACTCGATCGTTTAGTATTCTGCTATTGCTTTCTTCATGACTTATACATGTTCCTATGACTATGAGATTATGCAACTCCCGTTTACCGGAGGAACACTTAGTGTGCTACCAAACGTCACAACGTAACTGGGTGATTATAAAGGTGCTCTACAGGTGTCTCCAAAGGTACTTGTTGGGTTGGCGTATCTCGAGATTAGGATTTGTCACTCCGATTGTTGGAGAGGTATCTCTAGGCCCACTCGGTAATGCACATCACTATAAGCCTTGCAAGCATTGCAACTAATGAGTTAGGTGCGGGCTGATGTATTACGGAACGAGTAAAGAGACTTGCCGGCAACGAGATTGAACTAGGTATTGAGATACCGACGATCGAATCTCGGGCAAGTAACATACCGATGACAAAGGGAACAACGTATGTTGTTATGCGGTCTGACCGATAAAGATCTTCGTAGAATATGTAGGAGCCAATATGGGCATCCAGGTCCCGCTATTGGTTATTGACCAGAGAGGTGTCTCGGTCATGTCTACATAGTTCTCGAATCCGTAGGGTCCGCACCCTTAACGTTCGTTGACGATATATTACTATGAGTTATGTATGTTGGTGACCGAATGTTGTTCGGAGTTTTGGATGAGATCACGGATATGACGAGGAACTCCGGAATGGTCCGGAAGTAAAGATTGATATGTGGATAGTAGTGTTTGATCTCCGGAAAGGTTCCGGCATCCATCGGAAGGGGTTCCGGATGTTTCCCGAAATGTTTGGGCATGAGAACACTTTATCTGGGCCAAAGGGGAAAGCCCACGAGGTTTTTGGAAAGCGCAAAAGGAAGTTTTGCGGAGTCCAGGGGCCAGACGCAAGGGTCCCTGGCGTCTGGGTCCAGACGCCGGGAACCCTGGGGTCTGGCCCTGGAGTCCGAGAAGGACTCTTGCCTTTCGGGTGAAACCGACTTTGTGGAGGATTTTACTCCAAGTTTTGACCCCAAGGCTCAACATATAAATAGAGGGGTAGGGCTATCACCCAAGACACATCAAGAAACACCAAGCCGTGTGCCGGCAACCCCGTCCCGTCTAGTTTATCCTCCGTCATAGTTTTCGTAGTGCTTAGTCGAAGCCCTGCGGAGATTGTTCTTCACCAACACCGTCACACGCCGTCGTGCTGCCGGAACTCATCTACTACTTCGTCCCTCTTGCTGGATCGAGAAGGCGAGGACGTCACCGAGCCGAACATGTGCAGAACTCGGAGGTGCCGTGCTTTCGGTACTTGAATCGGTCGGATGTGAAGACGTTCGACTACATCAACCGCGTTGATATAACGCTTCTGCTTACGGTCTATGAGGGTACGTAGACAACACTCTCCCCTCTCGTTGCTATGCATCACCATGATCTTGCGTGTGCGTAGGAATTTTTTTGAAATTACTACGTTCCCCAACACAATATTCAACTCTATGTTACAAAGTGTCAATGGCTCGGAAGACATCAGATTTGTTTTCTTGGCTTGGCCGCGTCACGGGCAGCGCACGCCTCCTAGCCCTTGATGGCGGTGGCGGATCAGCATGGACAGGGGGGAGAGGAGGTGGTCAGGGAGGAGAGCAGAACGGTTGGCAGGGGACTCCTCCTTCGCGGCCCATGGGGAAGTACAATGTGAAGAACAGAGGACGTCATGGCGAAGGTGAGGCGGGCGTCATCCAGTTTTAAAGGAGAGGGCTCCAGCGAGACCCGCCACAGCAGAAACCGAGCGATGAGGGGAGGGTTCAACAAGAAAAGGGAAGGGTCTGTCATGGGGTGGGGTCTTTTCTGTTCGGAACGCATGTTAGAAATAAATTGGTGGATAATCCGGACAACCACATCCCCACCCCCCCCCACACACACATTGGGATGGATTTGGGTGAACCTGGATCATCGAGACGGTCGGATATTGGGTAGCCCACTAGACACCCCTTTGATGTCCGAACACGCTCGGACACACGGGGAAGAAATGACCTTCGACCATAGAGACTAGCTTAATTATTTGTTTGATGGATTTATATGCATTGTAGCCTGTAGCAATGCACGGGCATTCTACTAGTAATGATAGGATCCAAGAGATATGATTTAGTCAATGGTACTGTGAGGACATGTTTAACCACATTTCACTCCCTTATATATGGTACCTACTGTGCCAACCTTGTATGGAGGTGCTTGACCATTGGTTTCATGAAATCAATGGCACTACCAAGCATATTTTGTTGTTGATTTTTTCGGTGTGTATTCGACTTCATCAGAAAGGAAATACCTTTCTTTTGTACTTCTTGATGCTAATCGATGAACTAACCTTTTGCACAGCTGATGACAATATATATTTTACTGGGTGCTAGATTATAATCTTCCATTTATCCTTTTGGTTTGTGATGTTTAGTGGCACTTAATAAGAATATGAACACAAATTGTTTAATCATTCAATTTAGCAGGGTTGATGAATATGATGGACTGTGGGACTGTCCCTAGACACAAGCTTTTGTGGGCTTTGCCATGTTTTCTTGCTCAGGCAGCCACAACTCTGTCCATAGACTCCCTCCCTCCCTCCTGACCCCCTCGCGCCGCCGCCCAGGGTAATGTGTCCATCAGAATTAACTGGAGGTGCTGACAAGGCAATTGCGCTAGTATTGGAGTTGAGTCAAGGGAGCACTTTCACGTGAAGACCAACTTGTTCATTGATTGCTAGTAGTACGCGGAGGTTTCGTTCGTGTACTTGGGGATCACGGGAAGACTGCTCGGTTATTTTTCACAGGGTCAGCCATACAAAGAACCATGGTGCTATCGGGTATCAGGTTTGAGGTGGAGAAGTTCAACAGAACTGAAAACCTTGGGTTATGGCAGACAAGGGTGAAAGATTTGTTGGCATAACATGGATGCTTGAAGGCGTTGCAGGAAGTCATGTCAGCTGAGATGGAATTATCATGTGATGGATGGAAATTCATGGATTGATTTGGGAGCCTGGTCGGACTAGATAGTCTGACGGATCGACGCAAGTCGGTTGGTACAGAAGACGGTGGTGAGATCGGCGATGACGACATTGGAGCGTGACGCCGATGGTGACCGACTTTTGGGCGTGGAAACACGTGGCACAGGCCCGAGGCTTGTGTGGCTTCAACAAGACTATGGCGCGGGATCGATTCAAGACGGTGCACATGAGAGCTTGAAGTCGACGGGGCGCGGGGTGGACTGATCATCTACCATGGAGTCATGTTGAAGGCGGAGCTGGATTGAGGGGCTGCGATGTAAGGATCCAGGGAATCAAAGCTTATTCACCAATGGAGAAAAGCGAGTGACACGTAGTTCGGACTGGAGCCCAGTGGTCTGATGGAAGCGTGAAACTCGTCATCGGTCGGTGATGATCGGTGGTACTCTGCAGTGGGGGTTGAGTGATGTGGGTTCGCGACCCTTGAGATTCGACCGGGACAGCGGAGGCTCGACGCGGTAATAGCGGCGAGGCGTGCGGTATGCAGGGGACATGGAGACGGGCCAGGGCTCTGGTGGTCATACATGTGGTGAGACAACTGCGAATTTGACTCGGGATGACTACAAGCAATGGTGAAATTCCTTCAAGTTTTAGACAGGCGGTCAAGAAAGGAGCGGTGATGTTGAGTTCAGGTAACTCTTATGTGTGACACCCAATATGTGAGTTGTTCACTTTCACGCAGGTCATTGATCAGTGTGTGATGGCGTTGGACTGATACTCTGGAAGTTGGGAGCACAAACTGGAGTAACAAGGAACTTAATTTTGCTTGAGTGTTGACTGTGGTCAAGAAAATAAGGGACTACAAGTTGCAGGTGGAGTCATATGGAGTCTTTGGAGTAGCAGCGGTTCTCATGGGATAAGCTCAAGTCCAATGTACATGGAAGTTTGACGCATGGGCAAATTCAAGGTGGTGGAAAATATTCGCCAAGGTGGAGTTTGTTAGAGTTGTGTCGAATATTGTGTACAAGTTAGGTTACAGTTAGACTCTGAGTTGTATTGTGTTTAGATAGGATATGGAGTCGTGTCCTAGTAGGACACTTGTATCCTAGGCCTCTCATATATAGCGGGGCTAGACACACGATGTTATCTATGCCAACATAATAGCACAGGCGCGCAAGGGGGAGCCGGCGGCGTGTGCCGGCGCCCGGGTGGCCGGTGTGCGGTATTGTGACGGTGTCACGGGGAGGAGCGCCCGTAGTCAATCCCCGGGGATGTAGCCATATCGGTGAACCTCGTTAACAAATCTCGGTGTCGTGCTCGTGTGATTGGTTGATCCTCGGATGATCGACGAAGTGCCTCAGATTTATTTTAACAGTGTTAAGTCCTCATAGGACCAGCACACCAGAACAGTAACAACCACCGATGAAAAGATGCGTAGATCGGAAGGATCCAACATGAAGATAAAACGAACGAAGGCCAGACCCGAATAGATCCATCAAAGACAATCATCAGACGAATCCTGTGAGATACGCCGGAGACCTCCACACACATTCCGACAATCAAAAGGGGCCAGGCAGGGAGAAAATTATTCCATGTTCAAGGAGCCCCCACCGTCTAGCCTTCCTTAACAGGACAGAAACCCGAACAAAACGGAAAGAACCATCTAAAAATGGAGCCATCCTATGGACAAGGGCCGAGATCCACCGCGCCCCCATGGTTCTAAGGCCAACGGAGAGTAGACGGACGGACGGACGGACGAGAGCATCAATTGGTGAACCTGCTTCATTTAGTACAGAACAGAACTTGTTTTTCTTTTTTGAGGGGAAATCAACTTGGTTACTATGTACGTGTCATAATTATGCTACTTCATCAAATGATCAAAGTACATTAGCGATAGATGGCTCAACTGGTTCCCAGGTTGCGTACGGCTTCTTCTTTTTTTCTTTTTGAGGGTGGTTGCGTACGGCTTCAGACTGTTGATTCCTTGGTTGGAGACCTCGCACGCGCAGTGCTCGTGATGCGAAATCCATCCGTTCCAGCATAGCCGGTGGGCCGAAGACGCGAAGACCAGGCTTAAGTTCATCAGCAACATGGTTTTGATGGATGGGTATGTCGAAGAGCAAAAAAAGGAGTTTCAGGTGGGCAAAAGAGCTTCTGAACGTGCCGGGCTTCTATTTACAACATATTGTGGTCATAATCCAGTAAATTTTACGACCCAGGATGTTCGTTCTATGGACCTGACCGATCCATTTGACTGTGACTGCCGAAAACAGTGCTGGAGTTAGATGTTGTTGCCCTTTTCAATCTGGTTTTTTTAAAACCTGATGAACAATTAACCCTCCTGCTTTTGTACAGTTTGTAAGCTGGAGTTAGATGTTCCTGCCCTTTTCAACTCGGCTGCGACTGTCATATTTTCTTTGAAACAAGGCAAATGGCTTGCCATTCGTTTAATTTAGAGTGAAATATTGTAACAAATCCCAACCATGGGAAATAACATCACTCTCGCCGGCTGCTTGAGCTCACTGTGCATTACAGAAGCCAAGTGATTAGCCCCCACCAGCACCCACAAACTTATTTCGAACTAGCACATCAAATGGGCTGTAAATTTTCATAGGAAAGGCTACATGACCGTGACAGATTTGGATTCTGACATTTGGGACCTGCGAGGAAATAACCTATCCAAGGTGGTGTCGACTTACTAGCCAGTCAACAAACGATTCTGCCTACCAGCCGTTGGATTGACATCCAACATCTGTCGTGTATCTTCTATCTCTTGTCTTCTTCTTCCTCCAGCCGCCCAAACCAAACCACCCCGTCGGCTCCGCCTACTCCCGCCTCCCATGGCTGGCTGCGCCTTCGCCGCCCTACCGTACGTACCCTCCAACGTTGGCCAGTCCCTCCCTCTATTCCCCCACACGTCATCATGGTCCTCAGTTTATCCTCGCCAAGGGAAAGTTATGCTGCATCTGTTAGCACATTTATATATAGGTTAAGGTAGCCCACATCCTATCATTTTATTTGGGCAAGCAATAATTGGATAAAGGTCTTAATTGTTAGGGCATAGAAAATCTGGTGAAACTAATCAGAGCTCTTTGAAGAGTTTCTCCAGTTGCTGGAGGCTTTATTAGCGCTCAGTTTTCTTATCTTAGCATAAGTAACACACTTAAATTTCTGGAGCCGGTCCAAGATCTCTGGTGTGCTAGGAATGATAACATGGTTGACTTGTGCAAGAAACTTAAGGAAATGAAGGGAAATTTTCTTCAGTTTCAAATCAACCATGTTTTCGGGGTAGCTATCCTATCTTTTTATTACCTTGTGATCTGGTTCAAACTTGCTTGTACCAGCCAGTTTGCGGATCTATTATGAAAGGTTGGTGCATGCTTTTGCTCTTGTACAAAAGCATACACATGACTGAATGACTTGTGATTTGGCTCGGTTCACACATGAGAGTGCAAACTTTTTACCCTTGTTTGGTTTAGCCTGATTTGTGCTCTGCACATATATTTGTATGAACGTCACAGTGGGTGGAACGTTGTTGCTTGCCTTTAGTCAGCGCTGCCCAATTTGTTGCTATTTAGGTCGTCGTAGGAATTAACTAGTGTACTTTCTTGTAATCTATGATGATGACATGACTGTAGCATATAGAATGGGTCTGGTTCATGGAACTCGGGAGGGTACAATTTTTGGTATATGAGCATAACTAAGTTACTTAATTATGATAATGTTGTAGACAGGGACAACGGTGGGTGAGGCGGGATAGATGGCACTGGGTCGCAGTGGAGTGGTTAGGCGAGGATGTCTCGGTAGGGGACAGCGACCATCGCATCCGCTGGTATGTTCACCATTATCATTTATGTGTAATCTCAAAAACGAAGAAATGCAACCAGATCTTGCAGGTTATACCAGGTTCTGTAGCTATTATTATATCTGTAATTGCTAGCTTTCATGTAATTTATCACCATGTAATTACTATATGTGATAGATATTTCTCTACTTATTTTTATCTTATATGATGTGTTGTTCTACCTACATATGTTTCATTCAGAGTACCGTTAGTTCTTGTATGCTTGCATCTTTGATTGCGTAGACATGCAAAGTGTCATTTAAATTTCTGTTATTATAGTTGGGAGGGTTACTCCTCATTCTGGAACACCCAGTCAGATAACCTTATCAGTACCTTTGCCACTATCTCTCTATTGTTTGTGTATTCCTACAACCCGATCAGCTTCAAATACCTACTCTGACAGACAATTCGCGGTAAACTCGATTATTAATATCCCTATTCATTGCATTAATTATTTATTTCTAGAGATTTCTTTCTCATAGCTGTTATATTCTTCCTTTCCCACAAATTAATATTTTGTTTAATGATATCAAGAATTCTTATCTGGCAGATCAGGCTGGTGACGACGGCCATCTGGATGAGCAGCGGCATGATCTTTACAATGAAGCACAAAGCTTGTCAGGCATTCTTGATAAAGAGTCGATATATCTAACTATCTTTGTGCCTGATTATACTGAATGTTGTTCCCTTCCTTCCTTGACATATAGATGGTTTTCTTTAACATCTCATCTCTATGTCATGTGGTAGCTACCATTGATGAAGTTACAAAATGGCGAAAAGATGCAGAATGATATTTCAGTGGCTGAAGTGCTAGAAGAACCAGGAAGTTACTAACATCAAAAGGACAAGAGAGCAAGGGGATCTCAAACGTGTAAAACCATATTACCCAGTTAGAGATTCCTAGGAGTTTGTACTGTTTTTTCCAGATTACATTGTTGAGTGGTTTTTTTTCTTTCTAGGTGTATGTTTCCATAATTATGCTCCTGTCTTTGTTCCAGCAACATACTACTTTCAATAGTATTACATAGTTATCCATTGACATGTGTTAACCAGATTAAAAAAGGTACTGAAAAGGTTGCCAACCTAACAGGCACCGCACAGGTTCCACTCAGGAGGCACGGCAGCACCATGCCCCAACTGCTAGTTCAGATCACAACGCGCCCTATATAGAGTGCGAGGAGATCCTCCCGAACCGGTGTGTCTGGCGCCAGACAATAATAAAACAGAAAAAAAACGCATCTTCTCCCCACGTCTCCCACACTCCACCCCGCAACCGCCCACACCCCTGCGAACCAACCTGTGGTTGGATGGTTAGAGGGACTGTGGTATCCCAAGCCCACCAGGGTTCAAGTCCTGGTACTCGCATTTATTCCTGGATTTATTTTAGGATTTTCGGCGATGTGCATTCGGTGGGAGGACATGTTCCCGTTGACGACGAGGTGGCTACGGTGACTTCGTAAATTTCAAGATGATATTCCGGCTCAGTCCTTCGAAGGTGCTCATAGGGGTAGGGTGTGCGTGTGTGCTCATATGGGTGAGTGTATGCGCGTGTATATGAGCGCTTGCGTCTGTACTTTGTTAAAAAAACTGCCCACACCCCCAGATCCCCCGCCGCTGGCCCCTTCCCCCGACCCCCACGCCTCATCCGCGCCCTCCCCGAACACCAACGCCGCCACGCTCACTCCCCAGAGACCCACGCCGCCATGCCCCCTCCACGGAGACCCCCGCCGCCACGCGCACTCCTCGGAAACCCCATGCGCTCTGCCGCATCCTGCCGCCGCCTCACGCCTCCACCACCGGTCGCCGCTGCTCACCGCGTCCCTCACCTCCGGTCAACCCCGCACTTCTACCCTCTGGTCAGCCTTCTCCCGCCCTCTGCCTTAATCTTCTCCTTCTCTGCCTACGGGGAACTCCCAGGATCCTCCCACTAGTCGCCGCCTGGTTCCTCTTTGTGCGCGGCTGGAACGAGCACCTCCTTGCACAACCCTCTGACCACCATCGCGACCCACCCCTTCGAATGCCGGTCTTGTTCTTCAAGCTCCTGGATCCCGTCGATGTCGTCGTCCCCAACCCTCTCTGCAGCGCGAACGCAGGATGTTTCCGATGCCTGACGGTGCAGTTGCCGTCCGCAAGGTCCTCCTTGTCCTGTCGATCCATTGGTTCGATCGACCAAGTTCTGCTTGTCTGGGAATTGAAGTTCACATAGAGCAAGGGTTGAAAAAATACAGAGAGTTTTTTCCTATGAAGTTCAGAAAAAATATGCCCTGACTCACTTTTTGTTCGTGCTAGTTCATATAACTATTTTCTTCTTATATATGTGCTCAGATTTTCGTTTTGCAGAAGAAGGCATGCTGAGTCTGGCTCTTCGACTGTAGAATTAAGATACAATGATTTGCTCAAGTCGCTGGCAAAAATGGATCCCCTGCACAGGAGTTGTGCATTGTGCATCGAGGAGGGATCTCAACCTCCCTTCAGATTTTGTTTCTTCCATACCCTACTTGTTTCCTTCAAATGCCTGTGAAAGAACTGCCCTCGACCTGGCCATTTTGTTGTGTGATTTGGTCAATATTTTCAATGATTCATCTGGTATAGCTTTCTATGATTTTCCAATCGTACTGTTCCATGTTGGTTGTTGAGGTGCAAACAAACAAAAGGTTCTTGTACATCTATAGGAAAATTCACATACTAGAAAAGAGTGTGTTTTATAAATAATGTCCACGAAGTTCACTTACTGTTATCGAGGCAAATCATATACTTTTTGAACTGAGAGAATGGTAACCTGAACAAAACATAAAAAGACGAAAATACCAATCAAAATGATTTTTTTCCTATTTCTAAAAAGGACGACCAGGAAGTTCAAAATGTAAAAGCAGATAAATTCAGGAATTTAAATAGAAAAAAAGATTTATAAAAAGAAAACTAGACACTAAAAATTAAATTACAGAACTGTTCGATGTTTCTTACAAAACTAGGACTATTTTAATAACTAAAACATAAAACCAAGAAATTCCAATCTAAAAAATGGAGCATTTCGATGTTTATAACAAACTCATAATTTACACGTTACTAATAAATAAAATCAAGAAGTTCAAATTAAAAAATTAGAGTAGTTCAATTAATACAAAATAACTCAAATACTTCCCGTTTGTAGGTAAAATAAATGTATGCCCAATGATATCTTTTAAACAATGATATTTTCTAAGTATAAAACTAAGAAGTTCAAATTAAATAATAGAGAAGTTCAAAGTTCATAAAAAACTCAGACTTTTTCTCGTTACTAAAGAATAAAACAAAGAAGTTCAAATTAAAAATAAAGGAACAACTAAAAAAGTTTAAAATAGAATTTCCTCGTTTTTCAAAAAACCCAGAAGTTCATACGAAACTAACGAAGTGCTTTTGTGTTAATTAAAAACTAGGATTCAACCATTTCAAAAAACTCAAATATCCACTGTTGTTAAAGGATAAACCATGAAGTTCAAATTGAAAAAATTAGTCAAATTTGACTTTTATTTTAAAACCAAAAACAATTCTTTACTCAAAAATAAAAAAATGTGAATTTCAAATTAAAGTAACACAAAAGTTCAATGTATATTAAAACCTAGGATTCGCAAGTTCAAAAAACAAAAAAATCAATGTCATTTTGAGGATTTTTAAAGACATAGAAGTTCAAACTGTTTATTCCAAAACCAAGAAAGTCAGATTAGAAACCGAGCAGTTCAAAGAGTTTGTAGCCCCTATTTTTTAAAAAGATCTGGAAGTTCAAAATTTAAATAAGTGAGCAGTTCGATATTTATAACTAGGACTTTCCCCGTTACTAATGAATAACACTAAGAAGTCCGAATTAAAAATTGAAGTTGTTTGATATTTACAAAAATCTCAGACCCGATACTAAAGATTAAAACCAAGAAGTTCAATTTTAAAAGACGGAGCAGTTCAATGTATATAAAAAACCTGGGTTTTCTCGTTACTAATGAATAAAACCAAGAAGTTCAATTGGAAAAAGTGGAGCAGTTTGATATTTATTTGAAAAAATCAGATTCTTCCAGTTACTAAAGAATAAAACCGATAAGTTCAATTCAAAATAACAAAGAAGTTCGATGTTCTAGAAAAACTCCAACTTTGACATTTCTAAACATAGACAATAATGAAGTTTGAATTAAAAAGGTAGAGCGGTTCAATGCCTATAAAACTCAGATATTTTCACGTCACAGAGAGAAATTCAAATTGATAACTGCTAGAAGTTCACGTACTACACGGTGTGCATTTTGTATGAATAAAAGAATAAAAAGGCAAAGGCTAAAAGTTTTGTTGCAAGAAATTCAAGTGCTTGGCCTGGGAAAGTTAAAAAAATATTTTGAGAGAGGTTCACCATGTATTTACATGTTCAAAAACACACACAAAAAGATGTTGTTTTGGTGTTTTAAAATAATTCTAGTATTCTATTAAAAATTTGAAACAAAAATGCTCTACCATAAAAAAATTCTCTTTATTCAACAACTTTCTAAAAGGGTATATCGTATGATCTACTCCAATATAAACGGTTAAAACAAATTGGTGTATGTTGTTCGAAACAAAATTTTAATCATATAAGGAAAAGTTTTGTCTTTTCAGTAGGTTTCAGAAAGGTGTATCATTTGTGCAACTCCGATGAATGGGTGAGGAATTGTGAATGAAAATACGTGACGGAAGTTCAATGTGAAAATAACAAGGAGTTCAACTACTACACGGTATGCGTTTCAGATGAGAATAAAAGAATACAAAAGTAATAGACCTAAAAGGTTTGTTGCAAGTAGTTCACGTGTTCCTACCTACACGATTCAAAAATTTATATTGTGATGCATCCGAGCTTTAATTACGTGATAAAAAAAGAGACAAAACAATGTTGTTTTGCCATTTTTAAAACTACTCTTAAATGGAAACGAATTTGTCATGAAAAATTTGCTCCTATTCATAAGCTTTCCAACTTTATATTTTATGCTACATTACGAAAAAAAAAGTTTCATGTATACCGTTTAAAGCACATTTTTATGTATTCAGAAAAAATCTTCTAAATCTTCGCGAGTATGAAAAAATAATCAACACATGAAATTTTTGTGTTTTCAATAGCTTTCCATCGGTATATCATTTTCTCAATTCCGGTAAGTGGTTGGGAGTTACGGGCAAAAGACAGCACGCGAAAAATGGAGTGAAGTTCCAACAGAACTGCCCCAGAAATTCAACCTCTTCACGTAGTGCATTTCCAGAGACTCTGTTTTCGCAATTAAGGCAGAACACATGATCTCCCGTTTTATAAATTACTCAAAAACTGCTAGAAATGAAAGAAACCTTTCTATATAATTTTTTTTCACATTTTTCATAGCTTTCGAGCGTACATTATTTGTCATTCCGACAAAGTTCGCGAAAAATACGGCCAAAAAATACAAACTCGGAGGAACTTCAACCGTTTTCTAAATTACTTTTAAACCGTTCAAAATTGGAATGAACTCTATATGAAAAAGAAGCGCATTTTTATAAGCTTTCCAACACCATATCATTTGCACCAATCGGATTAACCATTTTGGGAAAAATCCGAAAATACAAGCTCGGCTGTTCTGTTTGAAATGTTTTTCCTTTTTTCAAATCACTCTTGAACCGTAAGGAATTTGGGAAAACTTTCTATATGTAGAATGAGCGGATTGGAAGAAGCTTTCCAACGCAGTATTATTTGCCTCATTCCGATAAACGGTTTAGAAATGAGCGGATTGGCAGAAGCTTTCCAACTTTCTATATGGCAAAAACGGTTTGCAAAACTGCTCTTAAACTATGTAGATTTTGTCAAAACTTTAACATAGGTTGTCACTGGGTGCAGTTCAACTACTACTACGGTGGGTCAGTTAATTATTAGAATATTATCCTGACCCTCTGATTAGAATAGTGATTATGTTTGTGTGTGTAGTGGATTTCAGATAATATTAATGAAGGAAATATGCCCTAGAGGCAATAATAAAGATGTTATTTATATTTCCTTATATCATGATAAATGTTTATTATTCATGCTAGAATTGTATTAACCGGAAACTTAGTACATGTGTGAATACATAGACAAACAGAGTGTCACTAGTATGCCTCTACTTGACTAGTTCGTTGAATCAAATATGGTTATGTTTCCTAGCCATAGACATGAGTTGTCATTTGATTAACGGGATCACATCATTGGAGAATGATGTGATTGACTTGAACCATTCCGTTAGCTTAGAATTTGATTGTTTAGTATGTTGCTATTGCTTTCTTCATGACTTATACATGTTCCTATGACTATGAGATTATGCAACTCCCGAATACCGGAGGAACACTTTGTGTGCTACCAAATGTCACAACATAACTGGGTGATTATAAAGGTGCTCTACAGGTGTCTCCGATGGTACTTGTTGATTTGGCATAGATCAAGATTAGGATTTGTCACTCCGATTGTCGGAGAGGTATCTTTGGGCCCTCTCGGTAATGCACATCACTATAAGCCTTGCAAGCAATGTGACTAATGAGTTAGTTGCGGGATGATGCAATACGGAACGAGTAAAGAGACTTGCTGGTAACGAGATTGAACTAGGTATTGAGATACCGACGATCGAATCTCGGGCAAGTAACGTTAACATACCGATAACAAAGGGAACAACGTATGTTGTTTTGCTGTTTGACCGATAAAGATCTTCGTAGAATATGTAGGAACCAATATGAGCATCCAGGTTCCGCTATTGGTTATTGACCGGAGATAAGTCTCAGTCATGTCTACATAGTTCTCGAACCCATATGGTCTGCATGCTTAACGTTAGGCGACGATCGGTATTATGAGTTTATATGTTTTGATGTACCGAAGGTAGTTCGGACTCCTGGATATGATCACGGACATGATGAGGAGTCACGAAATGGTCGAGACATAAAGATCGATATATTGGACGACTATATTTGGACATCGAAATGGTTCCGGATGAGATCGGGCATATACCGGAGTACCGGGAGGTTACCCGAACCCCACGGGAGGTATATGGGCCTTATTGGGCCATAGTAGGAGAGCGGAGAAGGGTGCAAAGGAGGGGGCGCGCCCCCCAAGCCCAATCCGAATTGGGAGGGGGCCGGCCCCCCTTTCCTTCCTCCTTCCTCCCTCCTCCTTCCACTCCTAGTCCAACTAGGGAAGGGGGGAATCCTACTCCCGGTGGGAGTAGGACTCCCCATGGGGTGCGCCATAGGAGGGCCGACCCTCCCCCTCCTCCACTCCTTTATATACAGGGGAGGGGGGCACCCCATAGACACACAAGTTGATCCTTGATCTCTTAGCCATGTGCGGTGCCCCCTCCACCATAATCCACCTCGGTGATATCGTCGTAGTGCTTAGGCGAAGCCTTGCGGCGGTAGCTTCATCATCACCATCATCACGCCGTCGTGCTGACGAAGCTCTTCCTCGACACTCTACTGGATCGTGAGTTCATGGGACGTCACCGAGCCGAACGTGTGCAGATCGCGGAGGTGCCTGTAACGCCCACGATGCGGCTATATCTCCCACGTGTCGAGGCACGACTTAGAGGCATAACCGCATTGTGGTTTTGTCGCAAGAAGGGTCATCTTTACACAATCCCATGCAATGAACAAGAATGGGATAACGAGAGTTGGCTTACAATCGCCACTTCACACAATACATAAATTAATTCATACATCATCCAAAATCCACACATAGACCGACTACGGTCAAATCCAAATGAAAATAAGATAACCCCAAATTCTAGATCCCCGATCGTCCCAACTGGGCTCCACTACTGATCATCAGGAAAAGAAACATAGTAACGACCACGTTCCTCGTCGAACTCCCACTTGAGCTCGGTTGCGTCACCTGCACTGGCATCGTCGGCACCTGCAACTGTTTTGGTAGAATCTGTGAGTCACGAGGACTCGGCAATCTCACACCCGCGAGATCAAGACTACTTAAGCTTATAGGAAAGGATGGTGTAAAGAGGTGGAGCTGAAGCAGGCGCTAAGCATATATGGTGGCTAACATACGCAAATGAGAGCGAGAAGAGAAGCAACGCAACGGTCGCGAAGCTAGAAATGATCAAGAAGTGATCCTGAAACTACTTACGTTCATGCATAACTCAAACCGTGTTCACTTCCCGGACTCCGCCGAGAAGAGACCATCACGGCTACACACACGGTTGATGTATTTTAATTGGGTCAAGTGGCAAGTTCTCTACAACCGGACATTAACAAATTCCCATCTACCTCATAACCGCGGGCACGGCTTTCGAAAGATAATACCCTGCAGGGGTGTCCCAACTTAGCCCATTATAAGCTCTCACGGTCAACGAAGGATAAACCTTCTCCCGGAAAGACCGATCAGTCTCGGAATCCCGGTTTACAAGACATTTCGACAATGGTAAAACAAGACCAGCAAAGCCGCCCGATGTGCCGACAAATCCCGATAGGAGCTGCACATATCTCGTTCTCAGGGCAACACCGGATGAGACTAGCTACGAGTAAAACCAGTCCTCAAGTTTCCCCAAGGTGGCCTCGCAGGCAGCTCGGTTCAAACCAACACTCGAAGGAGCACTGGCCCGTGGGGGTCTAAAATAAAGATGACCCTCGGGCTCGCGAAAACCCCAGGGAAGTGTAGGTGGTAGGTGGTCAAATGGTAAAACCAAGGTTGGGCCTTGCTGGAGGAGTTTTATTAAAGGCGAACTGTCAACGGGGTCCCATAAATCACCCAACCGCGTAAGGAACGCAAACTCAAGGAACATAACACCGGTATAACGGAAACTAGGGCGGCAAGAGTGGAACAAAACACCAGGCATAAGGCCGAGCCTTCCACCCTTTACCAAATATATAGATGCATTAATTAAATAAGAGATATTGTGATATTCCAAAATATCCATGTTCCAACATGGAACCAACTTCAACTTAACCTGCAACTAGCAACGATATAAGAAGGGCTGAGCAAAAGCGGTAACTTAGCCAAACAACCGTTTGCTAGGAAAGGATGGTTAGAGGCTTGACATGGCAAATATGGGAGGCATGATATAGCAAATGGTAGGTAGCGCAACATGGCAATAGAACGAGTAACTAGCAAAGGAAAGATAGAAGTGATTTCAAGGGTATGGTCATCTTGCCTGAAAGGTTCTCAGAGTTGTCGAAAGCATGATCCTCGTAAGCGTACTCAACAGGTTCCTCATTCACGAACTCGTCTCCCGGCTCTACCCAAAACAAGAACACAAGCAACGGAACCACAATCAATCACGGGAAATGCACAAGCAACATGATGCAAAACATGAATGATATGCGAGATATGATATGCGATGCATATGCGTGCTCCGGAAGAAAACGAATGAACAAGGCAGTAATTTGGCAAACCAAGCATGCCACTGGAAAGATGAGATGATTTCGGTTGAAATCGATATAAAGATCACCGGAAACGGATGCACGGTTTGCAAATGGCAAGCAAAATAAGAATGACACGATTCTGCGATTAACAGCATGATAGCACTTAGAATACATCAAGAAATTATGCTACAACACTCCAACATAGCAACAAAGCATATGGCAGTAATCTACAGGAGATGCTTGACAAAATATGAACACTGAGCTACGGCTAGATCACACCATAACAGGTTCAAACAAGGATGGCAAAAGTGCAAAAGATAACAGGTACACAGACTTGGTGAAATTACTGGACATGGCATAAACAGCATCAGGTAGCAATGTTCAGAGCAAGAAAAACACATGCTACAGGAACTTAACATAGCAAAACAAGGCATGGAATTAATCTACTAAATGCATAGAACAAAAGTCCCTTAATGACCATAAGCCAAAAAAGGATCAGAAGATATGATGGAAACCATGTAAACAGAGCATGGCAGTAACAGTAATATGAAGGCATCTTTGTGAGCTTGATTCACTCACCACAAAGCAATGCATGACAAAACAAGCATACCTACAGCAAGATGACATGTTTATGTAGCTATCCATGGCAAGAGCAAATACATAGCATGTATGGATCAACTACAACAAGCTTGGCAAAGTTGAATAACACGTAAACAATCTGCCAGAAATATTTTATAGCAAAAGTAGAGCAAGATTAAGACATGCTATCGCACTCCATAATTGCAAACAGGGGCATCGATGGATAGAGCACAACTATATCTACAAAACATCCTTACTGAACATCACCAAAAGGAGCATGGATCTCACTGTAGACACATGGATACATGGCAACAAAATAACAGCAGTAGCAGACTTAGTATTACTAAGTCCCTGAAATCAAAAACATCACGAAGCCTAGTTTGCATGCTTGTGCTAGTCACCACAGAGATCACAAAAATACATGGCATACACCTCTGTAAAGATGGCATGGCATACATCAAAACACATGTAGAGCTCATGCCCATAAGATGCACACATTAAATGAAACAAAAAATAACAAATCCTCAAGTTCTGATGAGTAACAGCAGGTAACAGCAATTAGCACTCTTGCACCAGACATTTGGGCATCAAGATGGACTCAAATGAACATGGCATAATGGAACAAAATGAATATCATCTCGAGACGAACATTTTGATATATTACAAGCACGAAACGGAGCAGTATGCAGAGAGTTATGATGCGATGAACAGGAGCATATAAAGTGAAAAATATGGGACTTGGAAGAATTTCGGGGGGGGGGGGGGGGAGAAGTCAACCTCCGGCGTGGATCTGGATCGGCGCGGGCTCGAGCTCGCCGGCGGTGAAGGGGACGCGGCGGCCCGAGGAGAAGAGGGAGACGCGGCCGGAGAGGAGGCGCGTCGGGGCACGGGCGGCGGAGCTCGCCGTGGCGCGGGTCGGCGGAGATGGGCGGCGAGGCGGCGGGGCGCCGCGGGGACGCGGGCGGCGAGCTCGCCGATGGCGGCGCGGGCCGGAGGAGGTCGAGGCGGCGGCGCTTGAGGCGGCGGCGGGCGCAGCGGGAGCGGGTGACGGGCGGCGGGAGGAGGCGACGCGGGCCGCGGGGGCCGGCCACGGGCCCGGGCGGGCTGCGGGTGGCGGCGGCGCCGGCTGCCACGTGGCAGCTCCCGATAGGCCCGGGGCGGCGGCGGCTTTCGTCCGGCGGCGGTGGACTTGTCCGGTGGCGGCGGGGGCGATTTGATCTAGGGTTAGGGGTGGTTTTGCCCACAATTTCGGAGGGGGAGGTGTTTATATAGGCATTGGGAGCTAGGAGACTCCAAATGGAGTCCGGTTTTCGCCCACAGGATCGTGATCGAACGACCTAGAGCATGGAAGTGACTTAGGTGGGTTTTGGGCTGTTTGGAGGGGGGTTTTGCTGCAACACACAAAAGGAATTTGCGGTTACCCGGTTAACCGTTGGAGCATCAAACGACTTCCAAATGGAACGAAACTTGACAGGTGGTCTACCGGTGGTATACCAAGGCCACGTGGCAAATCTCGGCCCATTTCGAGAACGTTTTTCTCCCTCTCACGAAACAAGGTCTGAGGGGGGCGACGGGCGCGTGTGGGAGTGTCGGATCGCGAAACGGACAACGGGGAAAAGGACCGGATGCAAGTTTTGAAAGACATGCAGATGAAATGCAGATGATGACATGGAAAAATGCAACACGCAAGAAAATGACATGGCAACGACGGCAAATAACTGGAGAACACCTGGCGCATCGGATCCGGGGCGTTACAGTGCCGTACCTTCGGTGCTAGGATCGGTCGATCGTGAAGACGTACGACTACATCAACCGCATTGTCATAACGCTTCCGCTTACGGTCTATGAGGGTACGTAGACAACACTCTCCCCTCTCGTTGCTATGCATCACCATGATCTTGCGTGTGCGTAGGAAAACTGTTGAAATTACTACGTTCCCCCACAATTAAAGTGGTCCATTGCCAAGCAATGTTGCCATGATCGGCAAGTCACAGAAGACAAATGAGGAGGGAAGGGAACGCGATGATCTAGCAACAAACAACAGTCAGCGCAATAGAAGGAAACAAATCGCGTGATTGGAAAACAATCAAGTGGGATCTTCGGGTTTTTTTCTCATGATTCTACGTCAATACATACAATTTGAGCCGCATATTAATTTTTTGTCCAACGCCCTTCGCATGGTTTGTGATGAAGAACTCAGCCACTTTACAAATAGACCCTTCTAAAAATAGCTAATTCATGAGCGGTCAAGGAACGATGACATGGCATCCACGTGGCTGGTTTTTTTCCCTCTCGGGCCGATTTGATCAACTTAACGAGTTTGTGGACTAAATCTGATAATGTCATGAGTTATTGTCCTAAAATGTGCAATGGGTTCGAGTTTATGGATCGGCGGCGCATTTCACTCTTTATTTGGACACTCATACCGAGTGTGCATAAACTTTCCAATTGTATACCAATTCCCCAATAATCAGGACATATTTGGTTCACGGTTCCCAAAGGAATTGCCTATGACTTGGTCTAGGCGACAATCCATTCAGCATGATATCTTACCATCTCACTTGAAGGATGTAGTAGAAGGACGGTTTTAGTGGCGCAAATGATAGAAGCGGTATGGGTTTACCACCATTCCATTCCCAGAATGAGGTCAACATTGGATGACTTCATAGCAATGGGGGAAACAAGGAATTCCAACACTTCAATTTCAACGGGGACGTTGTGATTAACCATGGTGGTTCGACATTGGCCCGCGAAATGCAGCTTGGAATTCCGGCCAAGTGATGGTGGTTCCAACAGGTAAGGAAAGCATGTGGCTGTCCCACCATTGAGTAGCGGGACCTTTCAGGTAATATGCCACGAAGGTGACATAGTTTGCAGGGGCTACATCAGCAAACTCCAACTCGAAAGTGATGTCACGGAGCCGGTCATCAACATCAAGGGGCTGAGTTGAGCTGCGGTAGATGACAGGGTTGAGACGTGCAAAGTTTTACAGAGTCACTGGGACGGGTTGTTGATTCTTATTGGGGCGTGGAAGCTGAGCCATGACTCGTACCATGAACTGGTGATTCAACATCAAACTGTTGTATCATTCCGGTCATGTATTCGGGAGGTGGTGGATTGTCGACACCACGACCATAACCAACGGGCCTAACCATCCTGCTTAAATGCAACAGGGGGTAGTTTAGCAAGGGGTGAAGCAACTGTATGGAGTCATTCATGGTGAAAACTGAACAGTGAGCAAAGGCGCAGTATGTACAGGGCAGTAGTCATTGAAGACATACAGATACATATACGAGGCCAATTACATGCTGTTCGTATGAGTTCGGACAAGAGAAACATCCTAGACATACTAGGCGGCATGTATGCAAGCGATGGAGGGATGCAACAACGGGACATAGCAAAAGCTACATCAACGTCGGGGAAAACCTCTGGAGCGAGGGATTTGCAAGTGACGATACAGGGTGCCCTCAATAAGAGGATCCTCCGGTGAATGAACATGGTGTAGCAGAATTTGGCCCTCCATTCGAAAAAGGCGTAATACAAATCTCCGGGTGGATGTGATCACGAGATCCTAATGTTAGATTTAGCAAATCATTTAACCCGAGTAGAAGAGACATCAGACTCCCAGAGTATAGACGAGGAGTAAAAGATCCTAATACCACCCAATGGCGGCGTGGGCCCGTAAGCCACACAACATGTTAGTAAATCAGTTTTCAAAGACTAGACTCAACTTCGGCCAAGGAGTTGGAAGGGGGGTTCCTATAGGCATTCGGCTCTGATACCAACTTGTGACGCCCCCAATTCGACCATACACTAATCATACACGCAAATGTGTACGATCAAGATCAGGGACTCACGGGAAGATATCACAACACAACTCTAGACACAAATTGAAATAATAGAAGCTTCATATTACAAGCCAGGGGCCTCGAGGGCTCGAATACAGAAGCTCGAAACACAAGCGTCAGCGGAAGCAACAATATCTGAGTACAGACATAAGTTAGAAAAGACCGCCTTAAGAAGGCAAGCACAAAAGAAGCAACGATCGAAGAGGCAAGGCCTCCTGCCTGGGACCTCCTAACTACTCCTTGTCATTGGCGGGCTCCACGTAGTAGCATCCGTCGGCGGTGGCATGTGGCTCCAAGGATCCACCATCTGGTTGCATCAACCAGAAAGAAGAAGGAAGGGGGAAAAAGGGGTAGCCAAGCAACTGTGAGTACTCATCCAAAGTACTCGCAAGCATCAGATCTATACTAAGTATGCATTGGTATCAAATGGAAGGGTTGTATCTGTGGACTGAACTGCAGAATGCCAGAATAGAGGGGAAGGCCTAGCTAGGGATGGCACCCGCAGGGTATGGGTACGGGTGGAGCTACCCCATACCCTTACCCGTCCGCCCTGAGTTTACCCATCACCCATACCCGTCAAGGGTACAATTTTTTCCCATACCCGTCACCCGACAGGGTATATGGGTACGCGCGGGTAAAAACACCCGCATTTAAAACACATCAATTGAGTAGAAAATAGTTGTAAAAAGCAACATATAATCATAAATTATTAATAGCAACACATTTTAAACAACAATGTACAACAACATATTCTCATAAACAAAAATACTTGCCTATAAAGTGACATATAAAAATGTTAAACAAGAACACATAATCATAAATAACAACACATATGCATACACTTTAAGTTCACGAAATCATGATAAATTACAGAGATAATTTGAATACACATTAGAGTTTTTACCTAGTGTGATTAGGAGGGGAAATGAATACATTGGGATATTAACGGAAACCCACCTGTCAAAATTTTAGATGGGTACGCGGGCATGGGTTATACGATCACATACCCATACCCTCTCTACCCGATGGGTATGATATTTTCCCATTTAAGTACCCATGGGTAATTTTTTGTCCCATACCCTTACCCTAATAGGGTTTTTACCCACAAGGTACGCGGGTAATGGGTACCCATTGCCATCCCTAGGCCTAGCCTATCAAAGACTAGCGTCTTCAAGTAGCTCCAAGCATCTTGCAGCATTCAGAAGAGTAAAGAATAGCAGTTTAATTAACAAGCATGTTGTAGCAATAATGCCCAGAGATCCTTCCTCGACTCCCTGCGAGAAAGCAATCTTGGAGCCACATATCCAAAGTATCCATTTCTAGTTGTAATAGATCAGGATATAAGTCTGAACGTCCGTTACTGTGGACACGGTATTCGAATAGATAACTTCCCTGCAGGGGTGCACCACGTTACCCAACACGCTCGATCACTCTGGCTAGACACACCTTTCTGGGGTCAATGCACGGCCTCGGAAGATCAACACGTCGCATCCCTACCTAGGCTCAGCAGAGAGGTCCCCGCCGGTCTACATCCTAAGCGCCCCGGGGTCTTGGGCCCATCGCCCATTGCACTCCCGGTCGTTGTGTGCAGGGTGGATACCAGCACCGCCTCGGATGGATAGCACAATCCCACTGTGCCACAATGCTGAACTGGACATCTGACAAAGCTTCGGCTGATACCACGACGTCGAGGCCCATAACTATTCTCTCGTGGTGGTTAGTGCGTAAAGGCCAAAGGCCAATTCAGAACAAATACCCAAACCTATTAGTGCATTATCAATCAAAAGTAGTGACGACTGTTGGGACAAGTCCGGAGCTACCACCCCCTCCTGGGTGATACCGCTAAACAGCCAGCCGCCACCGTCACATCGCACGGGTGCTCTCCGGGCCCGCCCGGCTTTCACATCAACTCGCGGGTACCCCTCAGGGCCGACCCGACTTCATCAATGGTCTCAAGTAAAGTCAAGGTAACCGTGTGTCCAAAACCTCAAGGAACAAAACCCGAGGAATCACCCCCGGTGGATTCCACTCAATGTAATCATCAAGGTGAACGTAAGAGGGACCACCCTCGAGGTTCACACTTGAGGTGTTGCATGACTGAGCCATATTGGGAATGGTGAAAGAGGAACCACCCCCGTTGACCACGACCGAATAGCTACACTACAGAATTATCACCAGGAGTGCACTATGAGGGATCACCCTCGGCACTCGATAGTAGCTCTGCAAAGTCGAGCAACTAAAGGGGCGTGATGTGATGTGAGGTGTCAGGCTCTGGTCGTCAATCACGTTGATCGAGGCATCGATGATGAAGCAGGGGCAACAAGGCAAGTGGGGGTCACTGATGGATCTCTAACCAACCTATACTAAGCAGTTTAGGACAAGCAGGTAGGTAACAATAGCAGGTACAAAAGCAGGCTATGCATCAGAATAGGAGCAATCAATAACAGTAGCAAAATCTAATGCAAGCATGAGAGAATGGAATGGGCGATATCGGGATGATCAAAGGGGGGCTTGCCTGGAAGCTCCGCTGAAAGAGAAGGTGTCGTCGTCGACGTAGTCGATCACAGTGGCATCAGCAACGGTCTCGGGGTCTACCGGAGAGAAGAGGGGGAAGAAACAGTAAATACAGAGCAAACAGATGCATGACAGGCAATAAACAGCGCTAGGTGTGCTATAACGCAAAGCTACACGATACCGACGAAGGGGGAGAATATCCGGAAAAGTTTTCCCGAAGTTTGGTATTTTCGGACAGGTGAAACGGAGGGGGACGGTTGCATGTTCGCTATGCTAGGGGCATGTCACAAATGAACGGAGAGCGTATTCCGATTCATCTCGTCGTTCTGAGCAACTTTCATGTAGAAAACATTTTCATCCGAGTTATTTTCTATGATTTTTCAAAGTCTAAACAATATTCTGAAATTATTATTAATCCGAAATTAAATAACAAATTGCTATGTGTACCCAGCTCTGCGTACACAGAGGTGTACCAGAGGCTGACAGGTGGGCCAGGGGGTCCCAGTTGACCAGTCAACAATTGACTGGTCAACAGGGGGTGGGCCCCGCCTGTAATGCACTGTTTAGCCTAGCCTAACAGTTTAGTTAACTAAACTAAGTGATTAGGCTAATTAATCCAGAGTTAATTAAGTTAATTAACTAATTAGTTAACTAACTAATTTATTATTATTATATTGGGGGGCGTGCGGCCCCAACGTCAGTGGCCCACGGGGCCTAAATGGGCGACGGGTTACGGGCGCTGGGGCGGGCGCACCCAGGCGCCCAGCACGCGGGGGAGGCGGGGCCGCGGCGGGGCGCGGCTGGGGCCAACGGTGGCCGGAGATGGGTGATACGGGGCGAGGCCCGGCGAGCTGTGGCCGGCGCGGGCGGGAGGTCGGGGCGCCGTGGCTGCAGGGCATGGGCAACGAGGCGGAGTAAGTGCAGCAGCAGCAATTCTTGGCGGCAGCAGCAGCGACGACGTCGCGGGCGCAGAGGCAGGCAGCCGCGGGGTCAGAGGCGCGCGCGCGCGCTGTAGGCGGGACCGGGCTGCAGATGCAGCGCGCGAACGGGGACGAGCAGGGCGAGTGTTGGGTAACGTAGCAGAAATTCAAAATTTTCTACGCATCACCAAGATCAATCTATGGAGTAATCTAGCAACGAGGGAAGGGGAGTGCATCTACATACCATTGTAGATCGCTAAGCGGAAGCGTTGCAAGAACGCGGATGAAGGAGTCGTACTCGTAGCGATTCAGATCGCGGTTGGTTCCGATCTAAGCGCCGAACCACGGCGCCTCCGCGTTCAACACACGTGCAGCCCGGTGACGTCTCCGACGCGTTGATCCAGCAAGGAGAGAGGGAGAGGTTGGGGAAGACTTCGTCCAGCAACAGCACAACGGCATGGTGGTGATGGAGGAGCGTGGCACTCCAGCAGGGCTTCGCCAAGCACTGCGAGAGACGGGGAGGGAGAGGGGTAGGGCTGCGCCAAAGAGAGAGGAAGTCTCATGTCTATGGCAGCCCCAAAACCCCCACTATATATAGGGGAGGGGGAGGGGCTGCGCCCCCATCTAGGGTTCCCCCCAAGGGGTGCGGCCAGCCCTAGATGGGACTTGGAGGGGCGGCCAAGGGGGGACAGAGGGGGGCGCACCACTAGGTGGGCCTTAGGCCCATCTGAGCCTAGGGTTTCCCCCTTCCCCCTTTCCCTGCGCCTTGGGCCCCTTTGTGGGAGGTGCACCAGCCCACCTAGGGGCTGGTCCCTTCCCACACTTGGCCCACGCAGCCCTCTGGGGCCGGTGGCCCCACCTGCTGGACCCCCGGGACCCTCCCGGTGGTCCCGGTACGTTACCGATAGCACCCAAAACTTTTCCGGTGACCAAAACAGGACTTCCCATATATAAATCTTTACCTCCGGACCATTCCGGAACTCCTCGTGATGTCCGGGATCTCATCCGGGACTCCGAACAACATTCGGTAACCACGTATATGTATTCCCTATAACCCTAGCGTCATCGAACCTTAAGTGTGTAGACCCTACGGGTTCGGGAACCATGCAGACATGACCGAGACGTTCTCCGGCCAATAACCAACAACGGGATCTGGATACCCATGTTGGCTCCCATTGTTCCACGATGATCTCATCGGATGAACCACGATGTCAAGGATTCAATCAATCCCGTATACAATTCCCTTTGTCTACCGGTATAGTACTTGCCCGAGATTCGATCGTCGGTATCCCGATACCTTGTTCAATCTCGTTACCGGCAAGTCTCTTTACTCGTTCCGTAACACATCATCCCGTGATCAACTCCTTGGTCACATTGTGCACATTATGATGATGTCCTACCGAGTGGGCCCAGAGATACCTCTCCGTTTACACGGAGTGACAAATCCCAGTCTCGATTCGTGCCAACCCAACAGACACTTTCGGAGATACCTGTAGTGCACCTTTATAGCCACCCAGTTATGTTGTGACATTTGGTACACCCAAAGCATTCCTACGGTATCCGGGAGTTGCACAATCTCATGGTCTAAGGAAATGATACTTGACATTAGAAAAGCTCTTAGCAAACGAACTACACGATCTTGTGCTAGGCTTAGGATTGGGTCTTGTCCATCACATCATTCTCCTAATGATGTGATCCCGTTATCAACGACATCCAATGTCCATGGTCAGGAAACCGTAACCATCTATTGATCAACGAGCTAGTCAACTAGAGGCTTACTAGGGACATGGTGTTGTCTATGTATCCACACATGTATCTGAGTTTCCTATCAATACAATTTTAGCATGGATAATAAACGATTATCATGAACAAGGAAATATAATAATAACCAATTTATTATTGCCTCTAGGGCATATTTCTAACAGTCTCCCACTTGCACTAGAGTCAATAATCTAGTTCACATCGCCATGTGATTAATACCCAAGAGTTTACTAGAGTCAATAATCTAGTTCACATCACCATGTGATTGTAATGAATCCAACACCCATGGGGTTTGTTCATATCTCGCTTGTGAGAGAGGTTATTAGTCAACGGGTCTGAACCTTTCAGATCTGTGTGTGCTTTACGAATATCTATGTCATCTTGTAGATGCAGCTACCACGCGCTACTTGGAGCTATTTCAAATAACTGCTCTACTATACGAAACCGGTTTACTACTCAGAGTCATCCGGATTAGTGTCAAAGTTTGCATCGATGTAACCCTTTACGACGAACTCCTTTTCACCTCCATAATCGAGAAAATTCCTTAGTCCACTAGATACTAAGGATAAGTTCGACCGCTGTCATGTGATCCATTCCCGGATCACTATTGTACCCCTTGACTAACTCATGGCAAGGCACACTTCATGTGCGGTACACAGCATAGCATACTATAGAGCCTACGTCTAAAGCATAGGGGACGACCTTCGTCCTTTCTCTCTCTTCTGCTGTGGTCAGGTCTTGAGTCTTACTCAATACTCACACCTTGTAACACAGCCAAGAACTCTTTCTTTGCTGACCTATTTTGAACTCCTTTAAAAACTTGTCACGGTATGTATTCATTTGAAAGTACTATTAAGCGTTTTTTATCTATCCTTATAGATCTTGATGCTTAATGTTCAAGTAGCTTAATCCAGGTTTTCCATTGAAAAACACTTTTCAAATAACCCTGTATGCTTTCCAGAAATTCTACATCATTTCTGATCAACAATATGCCAACAACATATACTCATCAGAAATTCTATAGTGCTCCCACTCACTTCTTTGGAAATACAAGTTTCTCATAAACTTTGTATAAACCCAAAATCTTTGATCATCTCATCAAAGCGTACATTCCAACTCCGAGATGCTTACTCCAGTCCTTAGAAGGATTGCTGGAGCTTTGCATACTTGTTAGCATCGCTACGAGTGAGAAAGTCTCATCGTAGTCAACTCCTTGAACTTGTCGGAAAACATCTTAATGACAAGCCGAGCTTTCTTAATGGTGACACTTACCATCATTGTCTGTCTTCCTTTTAAAATCCATCTGCACCCAACAGCCTTACGACCATCAAGTATTTCTTCCAAAGTCTATACTTTGCTTTTATACATGGATCCTCTCTCGGATTTCATGGCCTCGAGCCATTCGTCGGAATCCGGGCCCACCATCGCTTCTCCATAGCTCGTAGGTTCATTGTTGTCTAGCAACATGACTTCCAAGACAGGATTACGTACCACTCTGAAGTAGTACGCATCCTTATCGACCTACGAGGTTTGGTAGTGACTTGATCCGAAGTTTCATGATCACTATCATAAGCTTCCACTTCAATTGGTGTAGGTGCCACAGGAACAACTTCCCGTGCCCTGCTACACACTAGTTGAAGTCATGGTTCAATAACCTCATCAAGTCTCCACCATCCTCCCACTCAATTCTTTCGAGAGAAACTTTTCCTCGAGAAAGGACCCGTTTCTAGAAGCAATTACTTTTGCTTCCAGATCTGAAATAGGAGGTATACCCAACTGTTTTGGGTATTCTATGAAGATGCATTTATCCGCTTTGGGTTCGAGCTTATCAGCCTGAAACTTTTTCACATAAGCATCGCAGCCCCAAACTTTTAAGAAACGACAACTTAGGTTTTTCTAAACGGTGTCGTCTCAACGGAATTGTGTGGTGCCCTATTTAAAGTGAATGCGGTTGTCTCTAATGCCTAACCCATAAACGATAGTGGTAATTCGATAACAGACATCATGGTATGCACCATATCCAATAGGGTGCAGTTATGATGTTCGGACACACCATCACACTGTGGTGTTCCAGGCGGTATTAATTGTGAAACACATTCCACAATGTCTTAATTGTGTGCCAAACTCGTAACTCAGATATCTCTATGATCATATCATAGACATTTTATCCTCTTGTCACGACGATCTTCAACTTCACTCTGAAATTACTTGAACCTTTCAATAATTCAGACTTGTGTTTCATCAAGTAAATATTCTCAGCATCTACTCAAATCATCTGTGAAGTAAGAACATATCGATATCCACTACGTGCCTCAGCACTCATTGGACTGCACACATCAAATGTATTACTTCCAACAAGTTGCTCTCTTGTTCCATCTTACTGAAAACGAGGCCTTTCAGTCATCTTGCCCATGTGGTATGATTTGCATGTCTCAAGTGATTCAAAATCAAGTGAGTCCAAACGATCCATCTGCATGGAGTTTCTTCATGCATATATACCAATAGACATGGCTCGCATGTCTCAATCTTTTCAAAACGAGTGAGTCCAAAGATCCATCTACATGGAGCTTCTTCATGCGTTCTATACCAATATGACTCAAATGGCAGTGCCACAAGTATGTGGTACTATCATTACTATTTTGTATCTTTTTGGCATGAACATGTGTATCACTACGATCGAGATTTATTTTAGGTGCAAGACCATTGAAGGTATTATTCAAATAAACAAAGTAACCATTATTCTCCTTAAATGAATAACCGTATTGCGATAAACATAATCCAATCATGTTTATGCTCAACGCAGACGCCAAATAACAATTATTTAGGTTTAACACCAATCTCGATGGTAGAGGGAGCATGCGATGCTTGATCACATCAACCTTGGAAACACTTCCAACACATATCGTCATCTCACCTTTAGCTAGTCTCCGTTTATTCCGCAGCTTTTATTTCGTGTTACTAACACTTAGCAACCGAACCGGTATCTAATACCCTGGTGCTACTAGGAGTACTAGTAAAGTACACATTCATATAATGTATATCCAATATACTTCTGTCGACCTTGCCTGCCTTCTCATCTACCAAGTATCTAGGGTAGTTCTACTTCAGTGACCGTTCCCCTCATTACAGAAGCACTTAGTCTCGGGTTTGGGTTCAACCTTTGGATTCTTCACTAGAGCAGCAAATGATTTGCTGTTTCATGAAGTATCCCTTTGCCCTTGCCCTTCTAGAAACTAGTGGTTTTACTAACCATCAACAATTGATGCTCCTACTTGATTTCTACTTTCGCGGTGTCAAACATCGCGAGTTGCTCAAGGATCATCATGTCTATCCCTGATATGTTATAGTTCATCACGAAGCTCTAATAGCTTGGTGGCAGTGACTATGGAGAACCATCACTATCTCATCTGGAAGATTAACTCCCACTCGATTCAAGCGATTGTGGTACTCAGACAATCTGAGCACATGCTCAATGATTGAGCTTTTCTCCCTTAGTCTGCAGGCTTAAGAAACTTGTCAGAGGTCTCATACCTCTTGACGTGGGCACTAGTCTGAAATCCCAATTTCAGTCTTCGGAACATCTCATATGTTCTGCGACGTTTCAAAACCGTCTTTGGTGCCACAATTCTAAACCGTTAGCATTACGCACTGAACTATCACGTAGTCATCAAAACGTGTATGTCAGATGTTTCGCAACATCTACAGACGACGCTGAGGTTCAGCACACCGAGCGGTGCATTAAGGACATAAGCCTTCTGTGCAGTAATGAGGACAATCCTCAGTTTACGGACCCAGTCCGCATAATTGCTACTATCAACTTTCAACTAAATTTTCTCTAGGAACATATCTTAAACAGTAGAACTAAAGCGTAAGCTATGACATAATTTGCAAAGACCTTTAGACTATGTTCATGATAATTAAGTTCATCTGATTATTTAATGAACTCCCACTCAGATAGACATCCCTCTAGTCATCTAAGTGATACATGATCCGAGTCAAACTAGGCCGTGTCCGATCATCACGTGCGACGGACTAGTCATCATCGGTGAACATCTCCATGTTGATCGCATATACTATACGACTCATGTTCGACCTTTCGATCTCTTGTGTTCCGAGGCCACGTCTGTACATGCTAGGCTCGTCAAGTCAACCTAAGTGTTTCGCATGTGTTCCGAGGCCATGTCTGTACATGCTAGGCTCGTCAACACCCGTTGTATTCGAACGTTAGAATCTATCACACCCGATCATCACGTGGTGCTTCGAAACAACGAACCTTCGCAACGGTGCACAGTTAGGGGGAACACGTCTCTTGAAATTTTAGTGAGGGATCATCTTATTTATGCTACCGTCGTTCTAAGCAAATAAGATGTAAACATGACAAACATCACATCCAAATCATAAAGTGACGTGATATGGCCAATATCATCTTGCGCCTTTGATCTCCATCTTTGAGGCGCGGCATGATCACCTTCGTCACCGGCATGACACCATGATCTCCATCATCATGATCTCCATCATCATGTCTTCATGAAGTTGTCTCGCCAACTATTACTTCTACTACTATGGCTAACGGTTAGCAATAAAGTAAAGTAATTACATGGCGTTTTCTTTGACACGCAGGTCATACCATAAATTAAGACAACTCCTATGGCTCCTGCCAGTTGTCATACTCATCGACATGCAAGTCGTGATTCCTATTACAAGAACATGATCAATCTCATACATCACATATATCATTCATCACATCCTTTTGGCCATATCACATCACATAGCATACCCTGCAAAAACAAGTTAGACGTCCTCTAATTGTTGTTGCATGTTTTACGTGGCTGCTATGGGATTCTAGCAAGAACGTTTCTTACCTACGCAAAAGCCACAACGTGATATGCCAATTTCTATTTACCCTTCATAAGGACCCTTTTCATCGAATCCGATCCGACTAAAGTGGGAGAGACAGACACCCGCCAGCCACCTTATGCAACTAGTGCATGTTAGTCGGTGGAACTTGTCTCACGTGAGAGTACGTGTAAGGTCGGTCCGGGCCGCTTCATCCCACGATGCCGCCGAATCAAGATAAGACTAGTAACGGCAAGTAAATTGACAAAAATCGACGCCCAAAACTACTTTGTGTTCTACTCGTGCATAGAAACTACGCATAGACCTAGCTCATGATGCCACTGTTGGGTAACGTAGCAGAAATTCAAAATTTTCTACGCATCACCAAGATCAATCTATGGAGTAATCTAGCAACGAGGGAAGGGGAGTGCATCTACATACCATTGTAGATCGCTAAGCGGAAGCGTTGCAAGAACGCGGATGAAGGAGTCGTACTCGTAGCGATTCAGATCGCGGTTGGTTCCGATCTAAGCGCCGAACCACGGCGCCTCCGCGTTCAACACACGTGCAGCCTGGTGACGTCTCCCACGCCTTGATCCAGCAAGGAGAGAGGGAGAGGTTGGGGAAGACTCCGTCCAGCAACAGCACAACGGCATGGTGGTGATGGAGGAGCGTGGCACTCCAGCAGGGCTTCGCCAAGCACTGCGAGAGACGAGGAGGGAGAGGGGTAGGGCTGTGCCAAAGAGAGAGGAAGTCTCATGTCTATGGCAGCCCCAAAAACCGCACTATATATAGGGGAGGGGGAGGGGCTGCGCCCCCATCTAGGGTTCCCCCCAAGGGGTGCGGCCAGCCCTAGATGGGACTTGGAGGGGCGGCCAAGGGGGGACAGAGGGGGGCGCACCACTAGCTGGGCCTTAGGCCCATCTGAGCCTAGGGTTTCCCCCTTCCCCCTTTCCCTGCGCCTTGGGCCCCTTTGTGGGAGGCGCACCAGCCCACCTAGGGGCTGGTCCCTTCCCACACTTGGCCCACGCAGCCCTCTGGGGCCAGTGGCCCCACCTGGTGGTCCCGGTACGTTACCGATAGCACCCGAAACTTTTTCGGTGACCAAAACAGGACTTCCCATATATAAATCTTTACCTCTGGACCATTCCGGAACTCCTCGTGATGTCTGGGATCTCATCCGGGACTCCGAACAACATTCGGTAACCACGTATATCTATTCCCTATAACCCTAGCGTCATCGAACCTTAAGTGTGTAGACCCTACGGGTTCGGGAACCATGCAGACATGACCGAGACGTTCTCCGGCCAATAACTAACAGCGGGATCTGGATACCCATGTTGGCTCCCACATGTTCCATGATGATCTCATCGGATGAACCACAATGTCAAGGATTCAATCAATCCCGTATACAATTCCCTTTGTCTACCGGTATAGTACTTGCCCGAGATTCGATCGTCGGTATCCCGATACCTTGTTCAATCTCGTTACCGGCAAGTCTCTTTACTCGTTCCGTAACACATCATCCCGTGATCAACTCCTTGGTCACATTGTGCACATTATGATGATGTCCTACCAAGTGGGCCCAGAGATACCTCTCCGTTTACACGGAGTGACAAATCCCAGTCTCGATTCGTGCCAACCCAACAGACACTTTCGGAGATACCTGTAGTGCACCTTTATAGCCACCCAGTTACGTTGTGACGTTTGGTACACCCAAAGCATTCCTACGGTATCCGGGAGTTGCACAATCTCATGGTCTAAGGAAATGATACTTGACATTAGAAAAGCTCTTAGCAAACGAACTACACGATCTTGTGCTAGGCTTAGGATTGGGTCTTGTCCATCACATCATTCTCCTAATGATGTGATCCCGTTATCAACGACATCCAATGTCCATGGTCAGGAAACCGTAACCATCTATTGATCAACGAGCTAGTCAACTAGAGGCTTACTAGGGACATGGTGTTGTCTATGTATCCACACATGTATCTGAGTTTCCTATCAATACAATTTTAGCATGGATAATAAACGATTATCATGAACAAGGAAATATAATAATAACCAATTTATTATTGCCTCTAGGGCATATTTCTAACAGCGAGGCCACGGGTGACTGACGCGTGGGCGTGGCTGCGGCGGCCTTGCGCGGCAGCAACAGCAGCAGCGACTATCGCCGGGAGCAACACCAGCAACGGTAAACGGCGAGCAGGGCGACGGTGGCGCTGCCGGTCGGGATGGACGGCAGCGAGGCCATTGCGGGCGGACGGTGCGAGCGCCTCGGGGCCCGGGGCTAACAGGGGTGGCCGGGAGCGGGGCAACGCGTTCGGTCGAGGCGCGACCCGGCACGGGCAGAGTTCTACGGCGCTAGATATGGAGGAGTAGGAGGAGGGGGAGCACGTGGTGCTCACCGGGAGCCGGTAGTGGTGCAAAGCCAGCTCAGGGAGGGCTTGAGGTGGCCGGATTCGATGGAGCTCGCCAGCGAACGTAGTGGAATAAGATGGCAATCCAGCGATGGAGAGGCGATGGGCTTGAGGTCTTTGGTGTAGGCGAAGCAGTGGACGCCGGCGGTTCTACTTGACGAGGTCGCAGGCGGTGGGGAGCTCGGTGGGCGCGGGATCGAGCGTGGCCATGGCGACGGAGTTTTCGAGCATCGCAAAACTGAGAGGCAGAGAGGGGAACGAGGGGGAATGGGCGTTAGGGTTCGGGGGCGTCCTGGGTGTATTAGTAGGGCGCCAGGGGTGACGTGGCCTCATTAGCAGAGAATTCACCAGTAACACCTATGAATTATTTGCCCGAGTTTGCACATTTTAGTTTTGACTTTTGACAAATTTATTTTTGACTTTACTTTTAAATTTGAATTCGAACTGTTTTGAATCTAGACGAGATTAGCAACAGTAACAGCGGTGACGTGGCCTCATTAGCAGAGAATTACTGTAGCTTAATTATCCAGGCGTCACAATAGTCAAGATTATTTGAAGTTCTATCAATTGCCCAACAGTAATTTGTTCACCCACCGTTTGCTATTTTTCTCGAGAGAAGCCACTAGTGAAACTACGACCCCCGGGTCTCTTCTTTATTATATTTGCCTTTGCGATCTATTCTTATTTGCTTTTATTTTCAGATCTATAAAATCAAAAATACAAAAATACCTTGCTGCACTTTATTTTATTTGGCGACCCATCTATCAATTTATTACAACTTTCTCACGTCCATTTGCCAATTTCTGGCGTCGTTGCACGAAAGGGATTGAAAACCCCTTTAATACGTCGGGTTGCGAGTATTTGTTATTTGTGTGCAGGTATCGTTCACGTAGTGTTGCGTGGTTCTCCTATTGGTTCGATAATCTTGGTCTCATCACCAAGGGAAATACCTATTGTTACTGTGTTGCATCATCCCTTCCTCTTTGGGGAAATACCGACGTAGTTCTAGCAGACATCAAAAGAAATTTCTGGCGCTGTTGCTGGGGAGACATAATCAACATCTACCAGGTTCCTAATCACAAATCTCATCTCCTTGCAATTTACATTATTTGCCATTTGCCTCTCATTTTCCTCTCCCCCACTTCACAAAAATTTGCCATTTATTAAGGATAAGTTCGACCGCTGTCATATTATCCGTTCGCCGTTTTCTTGCCGGATCTGTTTTTGAGTGCAATCTTGTTGCGTAGTCACAATGACTGAAGAGAACACCAAGTTGTGTGATTTCTCCAATACCAACAACAATGATTTTATTAGCACTCCGATTGCTCCTCCCGCCACTAGTGCGGAGTGATACGTCTCCAACGTATCTATAATTTTTTTATTGTTCCATGCTATTATATTATCTATTTCGGATGTTTAATGGGCTTTAATATGCTCTTTTTTAATATTATTTTTGCGACTAACCTATTAACCAAAGGCCCAGTGCCAATTCCTGTTTTTTGCCTATTTCAGTGTTTTGCAGAAAAGGAATACCAAACGGAATCCAAACGGAATGAAACCTTTGCGATGATCTTTCTTGGAACAAACGCAATCTAGAGGACTTGGAGTGGAAGTATGGAACTCCGCGAGGCGGCCACGAGTCAGGAGGGCGCGCCCAGGGGGGTAGGCGCGCCCCACCCTCATGGTGAAGGAAATATGCCCTAGAGGCAATAATAAAGTTATTATTTATTTCCTTATATCATGATAAATGTTTATTATTCATGCTAGAATTGTATTAACTGGAAACATAATACTTATGTGAATACCTAGACAAACAGAGTGTCACTAGTATGCCTCTGCTTGACTAGCTCGTTGATCAAAGATGGTTATGTTTCCTAGCCATTGACATGACTTGTCATTTGATTAACGAGATCACATCATTAGGAGAATGATGTGATTGACTTGACCCATTCCGTTAGCTTTGCACTCGGTCGTTTAGTATTCTGCTATTGCTTTCTTCATGACTTATACATGTTCCTATGACTATGAGATTATGCAACTCCCGTTTACCGGAGGAACACTTTGTGTGCTACCAAACGTCACAACGTAACTGGGTGATTATAAAGGTGCTCTACAGGTGTCTCCGAAGGTACTTGTTGGGTTGGCGTATTTCGAGATTAGGATTTGTCACTCCGATTGTCGGAGAGGTATCTCTGGGCCCACTCGGTAATGCACATCACTATAAGCCTTGCAAGCATTGGAACTAATGAGTTAGTTGCAGGATGATGTATTACAGAACGAGTAAAGAGACTTGCCAGTAACGAGATTGAACTAGGTATTAAGATACCGACGATCGAATCTCGGGCAAGTAACATACCGATGACAAAGAGAACAACGTATGTTGTTATGCGGTTTGACCGATAAAGATCTTCGTAGAATATGTAGGAGCCAATATGAGCATCCAGGTTCCGCTATTGGTTATTGACCGGAGACGTGTCTCGGTCATGTCTACATAGTTCTCGAACCCGTAGGGTCCGCACGCTTAAAGTTCGATGACGGTTATATTATGAGTTTATGTGTTTTGATGTACTGAAGATAGTTCGGAGTACCGGATGTGATCAGGGACATGACGAGGAGTCTCGAAATGGTCGAGACATAAAGATTGATATATTGGAAGCCTATATTTGGATATCGGAAGTGTTCCGGGTGAAATCGGGATTTTACCGGAGTACCGGGGGTTACCGGAGCCCCCCGGGGGTTTAATGGGCCAAGATGGGCCTTAGTGGAGAAGAGGAGGGGCAGCCAGGGCAGGCCGCGCACCCCCTCCCCCTCTAGTCCGAATTGGACAAGGAGGAGGGCGGCGCCCCCCTTTCCTTCCTCTCTCCCTCCTCCTTCCACCTTCTCCAACTCCAACTAGGAAAGGAGGGAGTCCTACTCCCGGTGGGAGTAGGACTCCTCCCTGGCGCGCCTCCTCCTGGCCGGCCGCCTCTCCCCCCTTGCTCCTTTATATACGGGGGCAGGGGCACCTCTAGACACAACAATTGATCTCTTGATCTCTTAGCCGTGTGCGGTGCCCCCCTCCACCATAATCCACCTCGATAATATCGTAGCGGTGCTTAGGCCAAGCCCTACATCGGTAGAACATCATCATCACCATGCCGTCGTGCTGACAGAACTCTCCCTCAAAGCTCAGCTGGATCGGAGTTCGAGGGACGTCATCGAGCTGAACGTGTGCTGAACTCGGAGGTGTCGTACGTTCGGTACTTGATCGGTCGGATCGTGAAGACGTACGACTACATCAACCGCGTTGTGCTAATGCTTCCGCTTTCGGTCTATGAGGGTACGTGGACAACACTCTCCCCCCTCGTTGCTATGCATCACCATGATCCTGTGTGTGCGTAGGAATTTTTCGAAATTACTACGTTCCCCAACAGTGGCATCCGAGCCTGGTTTTATGCGTAGATGTTATATGCACGAGTAGAACACAAGTGAGTTGTGGGCGATATAAGTCATACTGCTTACCCGCATGTCATACTTTGGTTCGGTGGTATTGTTGGATGAAGCGGCCCGGACCGACATTACGCGTACGCTTACGCGAGACTGGTTCTACCGACGTGCTTTGCACACAGGTGGCTGGCGGGTGTCAGTTTCTCCAACTTTAGTTGAACCGAGTGTGGCTACGCCTGATCCTTAAGAAGGTTAAAACAGCACTAACTTGACAAACTATCGTTGTGGTTTTGATGCGTAGGTAAGAACGGTTCTTGCTCAGCCCGTAGCAGCCACGTAAAACTTGCAACAACAAAGTAGAGGACGTCTAACTTGTTTTTGCAGGGCATGTTGTGATGTGATATGGTCAAGGCATGATGCTATATTTTATTGTATGACATGATCATGTTTTGTAACCGAGTTATCGGCAACTGGTAGGAGCCATATGGCTGTCGCTTTATTGTATGCAATGCAAACGCCCTGTAATGCTTTACTTTATCACTAAGCGGTAGCGATAGTCGTAGAAGCATAAGTTGGCGAGACGACAACGATGCTACGATGGAGATCAAGGTGTCGCACCGGTGACGATGGTGATCATGATGGTGCTTCGGAGATGGAGATCACAAGCACAAGATGATGGTGGCCATATCATATCACTTATATTGATTGCATGTGATGTTTATCTTTTATGCATCTTATCTTGCTTTGATTGACGGTAGCATTATAAGATGATCTCTCACTAAATTATCAAGGTATAAGTGTTCTCCCTGAGTATGCACCGTTGCGAAAGTTCTTCGTGCTGAGACACCACGTGATGATCGGGTGTCATAGGCTCTACGTTCAAATACAATGGGTGCAAAACAGTTGCACACGCGGAATACTCAGGTTAAACTTGACGAGCCTAGCATATGCAGATATGGCCTCGGAACATTGAGACCGAAACGTCGAGCGTGAATCATATAGTAGATATGATCAACATAGTGATGTTCACCAATGAAACAACTCCATCTTACGTGATGATCGAACATGGTTTAGTTGATTTTGATCACGTGATCACTTAGAGGATTAGAGGGATGTCTGTCTAAGTGGGAGTTCTTAAGTAATATGATTAATTGAACTTAAATTTATCATGAACTTAGTACCTGATAGTAGATAGATGGCCCGTGCTGTTGTTTCGTTGAATTTTAATTCGTTCCTTGAGAAAGCAAAGTTGAAAGATAATGGTAGCAATTACACGGACCGGGTCCGTAACTTGAGGATTATCCTCATTGCTGCACAGAAGAATTACGTCCTGGAAGCACCGCTAGGTGCCAGACCTGCTGCAGGAGCAACAGCAGATGTTATGAACGTCTGGCAGAGCAAAGCTGATGACTACTCGATAGTTCAGTGTGCCATGCTTTACGGCTTAGAACCGGGACTTCGACGACGTTTTGAACGTCATGGAGCATATGAGATGTTCCAGGAGTTGAAGTTAATATTTCAAGCAAATGCCCGGATTAAGAGATATGAAGTCTCTAATAAGTTCTACAGCTGTAAGATGGAGGAGAATAGTTTTGTCAGTGAGCATATACTCAGAATGTCTGGGTATAACAATCACTTGATTCAACTGGGATTTAATCTTCCGGATGATAGCGTCATTGACAGAATTCTTCAATCACTGCAACCAAGCTACAAGAGCTTCGTGATGAACTATAACATGCAAGGGATGGATAAGACGATTCCCGAGCTCTTCGCAATGCTAAAGGCTGCGGAGGTTGAAATCAAGAAGGAGCATCAAGTGTTGATGGTCAATAAGACCACCAGTTTCAAGAAAAAGGGCAAAGGGAAGAAGAAGGGGAACTTCAAGAAGAACAGCAAACAAGTTGCTGCTCAGGAGAAGAAACCCAAGTCTGGACCTAAGCCTGAGACTGAGTGCTTCTACTGCAAACAGACTGGTCATTGGAAGCGGAACTGCCCCAAGTTTTTGGCGGATAAGAAGGAAGGCAAGGTGAACAAAGGTATATGTGATATACATGTTATTGATGTGTACCTTACTAATGCTCGCAGTAGCACCTGGGTATTTGATACTGGTTCTGTTGCTAATATTTGCAACTCGAAACAGGGACTAAGGATTAAGCTAAGATTGGCTAAGGATGAGGTGACGATGCGCGTGGGAAATGGTTCCAAAGTTGATGTGATCGCGGTCGGCACGCTACCTCTACATCTACCTTCGGGATTAGTTTTAGACCTAAATAATTGTTATTTGGTGCCAGTGTTGAGCATGAACATTATATCTGGATCTTGTTTGATGCGAGACGGTTATTCATTTAAATCAGAGAATAATGGTTGTTCTATTTATATGAGTAATATCTTTTATGGTCATGCACCCTTGAAGAGTGGTCTATTTTTATTGAATCTCGATAGTAGTGATACACATATTCATAATATTGAAGCCAAAAGATGCAGAGTTGATAATGATAGTGCAACTTATTCATGGCACTGCCGTTTAGGTCATATTGGTGTAAAGCGCATGAAGAAACTCCATACTGATGGACTTTTGGAACCACTTGATTATGAATCACTTGGTACTTGCGAACCATGCCTCATGGGCAAGATGACTAAAACGCCGTTCTCCGGAACTATGGAGCGAGCAATAGATTTGTTGGAAATCATACATACAGATGTGGTCCGATGAATGTTGAGGCTCGCGGCAGGTATCATTATTTTCTCACCTTCACAGATGATTTAAGCAGATATGGGTATATCTACTTAATGAAACATAAGTCTGAAACATTTGAAAAGTTCAAAGAATTTCAGAGTGAAGTAGAAAATCATCGTAACAAGAAAATAAAGTTTCTACGATCTGATCGTGGAGGAGAATATTTGAGTTACGAGTTTGGTCTTCATTTGAAACGATGCGGAATAGTTTCGCAACTCACGCCACCCGGAACACCACAGCATAATGGTGTGTCCGAACGTCGTAATCGTACTTTACTAGATATGGTGCGATCTATGATGTCTCTTACTGATTACCGCTATCGTTTTGGGGTTATGCTTTAGAGACGGCTGCATTCACGTTAAATAGGGCACCATCAAAATCCGTTGAGACGACACCTTATGAACTGTGGTTTGGCAAGAAACCAAAGTTGTCGTTTCTTAAAGTTTGGGGCTGCGATGCTTATGTGAAAAAGCTTCAACCTGATAAGCTCGAACCCAAATTGGAGAAACGTGTCTTCATAGGATACCCGAAGGAAACTGTTGGGTACACCTTCTATCACAGATCTGAAGGCAAGACTTTTGTTGCTAAACTTGGATCCTTTCTAGAGAAGGAGTTTCTCTCGAAAGAAGTGAGTGGGAGGAAAGTAGAACTTGATGAGGTAAATGTACCTGCTCCCTTATTGGAAAGTAATTCATCACTGAAACCAGTTCCTGTGACACCTACACCAATTAGTGAGGAAGTTAATGATGATGATCATGAAACTTTAGATCAAGTTGTTACTGAACCTCGTAGGTCAACCAGAGTAAGATCCGCACCAGAGTGGTACGGTAATCCTGTTCTGGAGGTTATGTTACTAGACCATGACGAACCTACGAACTATGAAGAAGCGATGGTGAGCCCAGATTCCGCAAAATGGCTTGAGGCCATGAAATCTGAGATGGGATCCATGTATGAGAACAAAGTATGGACTTTGGTTGACTTGCCCGATGATAGGCAAGCCATTGAGAATAAATGGATCTTCAAGAAGAAGACTGACGCTGACGGTAATGTTACTGTCTATAAAGCTCGACTTGTTGCTAAAGGTTTTCGACAAGTTCAAGGGATTGACTACTATGAGACTTTCTCACCCGTAGCGATGCTTAAGTCTGTCTGAATCCTGTTAGCAATTGCCGCATTTTATGATTATGAAATTTGGCAAATGGATGTAAAAACTGCATTCCTGAATGGATTTCTGGAAGAAGAGTTATATATGATGCAGCCAGAAGGTTTTGTCGATCCAAAGGGACCTAACAAAGTGTGCAAGCTCCAGCGATCCATTTATGGACTGGTGCAAGCCTCTCGGATTTGGAATAAACGCTTTGATAGTGTGATCAAAGCATATGGTTTTATACAGACTTTTGGAGAATCCTGTATTTACAAGAAAGTGAGTGAGAGCTCTGTAGCATTTCTGATATTATATGTGGATGACATATTGCTGACTGAAAATGACATAGAATTTTTGGTCCCCCATACCACAGCGCGAGCTCACGCCACGTGGTGGGCCTTTAGTGGCGGTTCGTGCCGAACCGGTACTAAAGGGGGGGGGGCTTTAGTCTCCACTCTTTAGTGCCGGTTGCAGAACCGGCACTAAAGGCCCTTACGAACCGGTGATAAAGCTTCGTTTTCTACTAGTGAAGAGGTAGCACAGAGTCTTGTGATATTAATACTGCTTTGCTGAATCTTGTTATGAAAGATTAATTTCCGGTACTCCTAATGAGGATGCCGCGTCCCATCACACTCGTGGAATTATGCGATATGCCAAAGAAAAAAGATGTGTACAATGATGTGGTGAAGTTGAAATTATTTCCGTTTTCTTTGCGAGATCGTGCAAAAATTTGGTTTTCTTCTTTGCCTCGCAATAGTATCGATTCTTGGGATAAGTGCAAGGATGCTTTCATTACTAAGTATTTTCCGCCCGCAAAAATTATTTCCCTTAGAACCCAGATCATGAATTTCAAGCAACTTGAACATGAGCATGTTGCATAGTCTTGGGAAAGGATGAAATTGATGCTAAGGAATTGCCCAACTCATGGGTTAAATCTTTGGATGATCATACAAAAAATTTATGCGGGGTTGAATTTCGTTTCTTGTAATCTTTTAGATTCCGCCGCGGGTGGTACTTTTGTGGAAATTACTTTGGGTGAAGCCACCAAATTGCTTGATAATATCATGGCAAATTATTCACAATGGCGTACCGAAAGAGCTCCTATTAGTAAAAAGGTTAATTCGATTGAAGAAATTTCTTCTTGGAGTGAAAAAGTGGATGCTCTTATGAAATCGGTTGCTCATAAAAGTGCTCCTATTGATTTTAATGATGTGCCTTTGTCTACTTTGATTGAGCAAAATAGTGATGCCATAGATGCGAATTTTATCTCTCGAAATAATTTCAATAATAATGCTTATAGGGGTACTTTTAATCCTAGGCATTTTCATAGTAATTCGACTAATAATTATGGTAATTCCTATGGTAATCCTTCTTATAATAATTTCTAGAGGTCTGAAGGGGTCGGCGATGGGGACGACTGCGGGGATGAGGCAGGGGCAAATACTTGATTTCTGCATAAACAAAATATATTCTATCCACATGTATCCACTACTAGGAAAAACCCTAGTAGTAGCGCGGGTTTAATGCCCACTAGTAGCACGGGACACCGCGCTACTAATAAGACGCTACAGCTATTACTTAGCAGTAGTGCGAGCGACACGCGCTATTGCTAAGACACATAGCTGCAGCGTTTGTTCTCTCTCGCGCTGCTGCTAATCTAGCTAGTAGTAGCGTGTTTACTATCCATCGCTACTAGTATTCTTTTTTTTATTTTTTTTATTTTGAGTGTATTTATACGCCGTTATACAAATTTTGGTACAATACCAATTATGAGGTTTATATCATTATGTCCATAACAGTGTGTCAAATGAAGGTGGATTAGGTTCAAGTGGAGGCAATATGTGGTGCATGTCAAAAGTATACTACTAATCCAAACTTGATCTAGTTTGGACTAGTAGTACTTTCGATGTGCACCACATGTTGCCTCCACTTGAATCTAATCTGCCAACACAAGCTATTTAATCATCATCATAGTCATTACCACCAACAGTAGTTATTTAATCATCATAGTCATAGTGTAGCACATCATCATCTTCAAACTCATTCTAGCTAGCTAATCACCACCAACACTAGCTGCGGTAGCTATCTAATCACCATCAACACTAGCTAATAATAATCATCATAGTCATTACCACCAACACTAGCTATTTAATCATCATAGTCATAGTGTAGCACATCATCATCTTCAAACTCATTTCTAGCTAGCTAATCACTCCCCCTGCTCTCTCAGGTAAAATAACATAAAACATGTGTAGCACTCCTGCTTCATCAAGTTGGAGCATGCAGATGAACCTGTCTCCTAATCATGGACTGCGCTTCTCATTGCTGCCCCCTAGTACTTCTCTGCGATCGTTCACAATTTTGCTCCAGTCTTTCACTATTAAGTATTCCTCGCTATTAGAAATCCTGAATGCACTAAAGTGCATTGTAGGATATCTTGGTCGTAAGCTAACAATTCTCATGCGACCTTTAGTATCGATCCAATGAGGCACAACATTCATCGGGAGTCCCTGTTGAAGAAAAACATCGTATAGTAACATACTTAGCAATGAAGTTTAGCTTAAAAAATAATGTATGCAAAATATGCACTGAGGACAAATTGTAAAAATCTTACCATCTTTCCTAAATAGATGTGACCGTAGTTCAGTACGAACACTATTGGTCGCATGTTTTGAGTTCTAAGATTTTTAAGTCCAGAAAAATAATTTGTCTTGACAGTATGAAGATCCTCAAGCCATGAAACATAATGACTTATCTCCTCGCAGTTTAGTTCAGCCCCGGGACAGTAGTAGGTCCTGTCTACCAAGCGCTGGACATGTTTGCTTGAACGGAAATAAGCTGTCAATAGAAATTAGTTGTCAACTATTTTTGAATAAACAATATCAAAGACATAAATATGGTTGAGAAACTCACATAATGGTATAACTGGAGGCGTCTGCACATTGACCCAGATGTCGATATTACCTTCAATATCATCTTTCGGACGAATATCAAAGGTGATAACCATATCAGGCTCAAATGCATAAGTCTTGCATAGTGCTTGCCATGTTTTGCATCCAAAATAGGTGTAGGTGTCTGCGTTGTATTATTTTGTGTGGAAAATACAACCATGCTCGGTCTTCAAGTAAACTCTCTTTACCTCCATAGTAGTTTTCATACGACTGACACCTATCTTATCCTAGACAAAAACTCTTGCATGGCCGGGGATACACTAGTAGAATAGTAAAAATTTAAATTATAAGTTGAAGCAAATGAAGCAGATGTCATGCTTAATTACAAAAAAAGACTTGTCGTTGTGACTTACTGTATCCACTTTGAAATTCTCGTCCAGCTTGATGCTGAAGCGCCTATCATCATCTAGGAAGATTTTGTCGCACAGGCCGCACTCGTCTTCGCAGTATTTGCAAATACCGAAATCATTTTCGTCGTCAGACATTTCTATGTTCATAGTTGAAACATTAATTGAAAATCGATCGAAACAACTACCAGGATACTCAACACACAAATCCGGGGCACTCGATATTTCCTACATATTCTAGCACAAGTCATGCCAAAATTCACGGAAAAATCCGGCATGACCTTTGCTAAAATAGGACATATCGAGCGCCTAAAATTTGCCAGAACGTAAATGAATCAACACTCAGGCAAAACATAGGCCACTCGGTGGTGTAACCTGCAAACATGACCGGCCACTTGGGCAAGCACATATCCTATTTGAGCAACACAAGATATACATTTCAAAATATCTTATAGGACTCATATTGACATGAGCATTCAATAAGAAAAACCAAATCATAAAATAAATAAGTATTCAAATTAGCATGCATTCAATAAGCAAAAGTAAATCATCTCATGCATCCGTACATCGTCGAATATTATCACTAATACATCCCGAATAGTATCATACATATAACATCACTAATACAACTAAAACCCTAGCGCACGACGGGTATCGGCGCGGGCGGTGGACACCCAAACAGAAGGAACCATCACATGATCATAGCTCCAGTGAGATCCCTGGAGAACCTGTGCTCCAACGCAAACGAGTAGTGACGGACGTGCGCGTCCTCCTCGCTGACACGATGACGTACCACCTCCACGGGGTCCTCAAGCCTCTGCACCGTCACCGGCCCACGCGACCGCCACCAAAGAAGGTTTGGGTCAACGATGGGCTGGCTCCTCACCAAGCTGCGCCCCCGGTAGGTAGCGCCTCCCAGTACCAGCCCGGCGGAGCCCAGTCTTGGACATGGCCCATCTGGTCAAACAGGTGTCCTCCGCCGAGTCGACGATGAGGATGCGGGATAGGCATCGTCGACGTTGATGCGAGAAAATTTGCTTTAACTAAAAAATAACAACAAATGTGACATGTTCAACTAGTTCTATTAATTCAACTAGTTCTTACTAAAAATAAACTTACTATAAATAAAAATAAACTAGTACCTAATTAGTACCTAGTTCTTACTAACTAATTAGTACCTAGGAACTACTGGCCTAATTACCATCTAATTTGATGAACCTAGGGGTGGAAAGTGGTAGCGAATATTCCAATTATCCAATTTAAAGTGAAATAAGTTGTCAAATTTTACTCGTTTTATTATGCATTACAATAGTGTTTATTCATCATCTAAGAAAACATCCAAGCCGCATCCATATCCGATAACATCCGCATCCGATTCGTTTCCACCCATAGATGAACCCTAACTAATTTGATGCAACTAAAATTTGAAGAACCCTAGGCAGAGGTAGGGGAGGGGGAGGAGCAGACGTGCTCACCTTGGGTGCCTGCGGCGAGGGAGGGGCAGGCGGCGTCGAGGTCAGGGTCGGGGCTCGTGCGCGCTGCGAAGGGCGGCGTCGAGGTCGGGGTCGGGGGCGGCGTCGAGGTCGGGGGCGGCGTCGAGGTCGGGGTCGGGGGCGGCGTCGAATCTGGGGTCGGGGGCGGCGTCGAGGGTGTGCGGAGAGCGACGGGAGAGCGCGCGGCGGCCGACGGCGGAGTTGTTGGATTTGGGGGAAGTGGCCGTGGGGAAGAACGAACCGCGCGGTTAAGTCAAAAGTAGAAGTAGCGCGTTCCAGGAAGTGCTCTACTGCTAAGCTAGCTACAGCGCGTTCCTCGATACGCGCTACTGCTATTCCTTTCTCTTTTCCCCCTTTTTCATTTATTTTTCTTTACATTTTATTTTTTCCTTTCACCTTTTTCTATTTCTTTCATTTTCATTTACTTTTCTATTTGCTTTCCATTTAATTTTATTTCCTTTAGCAGTAGCGCCTTTCATCGTAAACGCGCTGCTACAAAGCAAGTAGCGGTAGCGCGGTTCTACGTAGATCGCTACTACTATGTGTAGCCTATCGGCTAAGCCGTGGGAATTTTAGTAGTAGTGCTTTTACCGTAAGGCACGCTACTGCTACAACTGTATCTGTAGCGCGGTTTACACCAGCGCACTATTGCTACTTAGCACAAGCGTGCTTTTTTAACATGCGCTACTGCTAAAGTTCTGTGTATAAGGTTTTCCCTAGTAGTGATCTGAGTAGTATTAACAAATAACATGATATTTTTTCATGTTATTAGTGTTTAAAAGTATCTTTTGTTGTACTAGCTGATAATCTTGTTGGTGGCTATCAAATACATATGCACCTATGCTTTAAGTTGATGTGGTGTTCCTATAAGATGTTGTTGAGAGCATGGAAACTGAAATTGACCAAAGTGATTTAAGTTAATGTGGTGTCACCAAACACAAGTTGTTATGTAAACTTACAAACCATCATAGTTGACCAAAGTGATTTGATAAATATGTATACTTCTACAAAATTGGGGAGGAACAATATTTAAACTTTCAACCATCAATTTTCCAGTCTTTAATCACTTATGTTCTGAAGCATTTTGTTTTCTTCAAGTTACAAAATTTAATAAAATATTGTTAAGTGGGGGGGGGGAGGAGGTAGGAGGAGTGGTGGCCAGAGGTGGTAGGAGGGAGGAGGGAGAAGGAGGGAGGAGGGGCGACGGATGGAGGAGGGAGAAGGAGGGAGGAGGGGTGGCGGCCAAAGGAAGGAGGCGGAGGGAGGAGGAGTGGAGGCTGGAGGTGGTAGGAGGGAGGAGGGAGAAGGAGGGAGGAGGGAGGAGGGGCGGCGGATGGAGGAGGGAGAAGGATAGAGGAGGGAGGAGGAGGATGGGGAGGCTTACCGGCGGCGGCAATGGCGCGACAACGGAGGTGGCAATGGGCGACGGTTCGTGAGAGAGAGTGAGGGCCAGGGAGAGCGGCGGGCCTTGAGGATAAGGCTTAATATATAGTAGCGCCGTACCAAAGAAACGCGCTACTACTAGCTCCTTAACAGTAGCGCGGTTAGCAGAAAGGCGCTACTACTAAACCTAGCCTGTCGGCAACGGTGTGACAATTATAGTAGTAGCGCGTTCTATGCTGACCCGCTACTGCTAAGTTGGTAGCAGTAGCGCCCTTACTGGATAGGCGCTACTGCTAATTAGCAGTAGCGCACCCATTTAAAACGCGCTACTGATAAGCTTCTGTGTATAAGATTTTTCCTAGTAGTGGACGGGTCGTGTCAATCAATGGAACAACAATCCTCCGCGTGGAGTGCCACTTAACGAGTATGATGCGTACATCCAAGAGCTATATAAAGCATAGGGACATAAGAAATGCGAACAAGGCATTCACTTTGCACCATTATTTTGCAAGGCCCAAGGGAAAAATGGGAAGTGTGCGAAGATAAATTATGAAACAACACCGACGATGTCAAGATTGAGCATCTCCGGCTCCATTGATCACAAAGATGAAGTTGATGAAGATGGGGGAAGCCCCACTCCTACCTCTCGTAGGATGGGAGAATTCAAGAGAATGAGAGGAATAAGAATGTTGGAATGGGTGCATACAAAGGGTAATTCAACGGAATGATCGAGACGAATAAGGAGCTGGCGAACAACCGCGAGCAAGGGAAGATGGCGAGAGGTGGATGGAGCTCGAGCGACTTGGGATGAGAGGTTGAGGGTGAAGTCCATGGCCAAGGCACGCTTGTTGGAGGTTGAGGGCAGGAAGGCATGTGAGGAGGAGTGTAGCCTTACTATCGGGGAGCATCGGTCGAAGATTGAGGTCAAGGCAGATATGAACGCATGTACAATTCTCGGTGAGATCGGCGTATGCTGGCCGGTTTTGGGGACGTGAAGTTGTGCCAACGTTAAAGCTGACTTGGAAATGTCAGGCGCCTTTGCAGTGCCGCTTCTTTGCTTGGTTGGCCCTAAGGAACCGGTGTTGGACTTTGGATCGCCTGGCCAGGACAGGTTTACCACATCAAGACACATGTTCGTTTTGTGACCAGGAGGAAGAAACAATAAACCATGTTCCGCTCACGTGCGTGTTCGCTAAGATGATGTGGACAACGGTTGGAGAGGCCTTTGGCAAGTGGGACTGAACGCCGAGCCAGCAAGATTCCCTTGGGGCTTGGCTATGTAGCAAGAGTGGAGATACCTCGCTCGGCACCAAGGACCTGCATACCATATTGCTTCTCATCTTGTGGGAGCTATGGAAGCATCGTAATGCCATCGAATACGACGGCGCTTCGTCCTCGATCGAGAGGCTCATCGCCAAGGTGAGGTCAGAGATAAAGTGTGGGCTTCGGCAGGGCTGCTCAAAGTGGAGTTGGACGATTTTCTAGGTGGATTGCATAGGTGAGCTGGCTGGGAGTAGAGTCTATTCATGTACGTGGAGTGTGTACGGGAGTAACGGTCGTATGGAGTTGTATGTGTAACTTGTGGTGGAGGCATTCTTTGCCTTACTTCTTTAATATATGATATGCACACTCATGCATATTCGAGAAAAAAAAGGCGGATATGAACAAGAGGAGAGAGCAATAGTTTTTTTTTTGTGGGAAAGCAATAGCTAATGATCACATCCATTGATTGGAAATGGTTGGATGAAACCACAAAAGAATATTGGGAGCTCACTCATGGATAGATTGTGGCTTCCACTATGGTAGTGAAGTGGTAATGGTAGTGTAAATGTGGGTGCTTGATTCATGTTGGTTTGATGAACTATGTTGTATGTGGTATTTGGTGGCCTTTTGTGAACTATGATGCGCATGGTGGCTTTTGGATGCTCTATGTTGATGTTTTTTGTTGTTGAATTGTTGTTTAAATTTGTGTATTTTGAAATGTTTGAAGCGTTGTTGAAAGGTATGAATTGTCTAGTGTTGAAATGTATCAGTATCGTATAAATAGCAATTGATAAAGTATAAGGAGTTAAGTTTAGGAGAAGAACAAAATCCATATAAACTCAACTTCTCAAAATTTAGAGAGTTTATTTTAGGGACATTTTTTCAGAAAGGTGGCATAAAGGGTTAAATCCCCCCGCCCCCGAAAAAAAAACTCGAAGAAGCAGCGCCGGCACACTCTCCTGGCACGTACAGGACAACCGCGGCCACCCCCTAGAAAACACACACACAAAACCGCGGCCACCGGCCACCGTCATTTTTGTCGGCGCTGGCGTGCCGTCGGTTGGCCGTTCACATGAGGCATTGCGACTCCGACCTTCTCGGCGTGGGCCGTTGGAGTACTGCAAGCACGGCAGTAGGCAGCGGATCGGCGGCCACACCTCGTCATGGCCCCGTGACAAAGCGAGCACGCATAGGTGTTCGGGGAAATGCCGCAGCAGAGGGTGGTGGTTACTGTTTCTTCCCAGAAGGGCGGAGTGAGGTGTGCACGTCAAGGCTCAGGTACGACAAGGGCGTGTTTGGTTACCTGCATCGTTTTTTGCCCTTTTGCATACTTGTCCCAGTTGGGCCTGGCTGAGCAAATGCAGGCCAAAAACCAACATCTGCACTTAGTTTGGTTGTCTGCATGTCGTCTCCCTGCATCGTAATGCTGCCTCTACGCACCACGTTTGGTTGCTCGCATTGCATGTGATCAGATGAGTGCATGTTGTTTGGTTGCTTGCACAAAATATGATTAAGACTTAATAGCTACCCATAACACACAATGTTACACTAGAGTGCCTCGCGACAACGGTAGGCGGTGGTTGCGGCGCCGCGTCCCACACGACGAGCATGGAGTCGCGAGTGAGCGACCTCATCGGCGGCGCAGTGAACTATTTGCTAGCGCCATCGCCGCAGAGAAAGTCTGTATGGACTAACAAATATAAGGGCGTTGAGGCAGAGGATGATGAAGGAAAAAATATAGTGTGCCCGCCATGGCGGCTTCAGTGTAGTAGGACGGGGAGGAGGAGGCCGAAAAGAATGGCCATGATGACGGGGCCAGTGTAGTAGGACGCGGGGAAGGAGGCCGAGAAGAACGACGATGACGACAACGCCATTGTAGTAGGACGTGAGCGAGAAGGTCGAGAGGAACGACGTCAATGATGGCTTCAGTGTAGCAGAACATGGGAGACGACACAGAGAGGAATGACAACCGAGCGAGTGTAGTAGGACGTGGGAGAGGAGGTTGAGAGGAACGACGCTAACGGTGGCGTTAATGCAACAACACGCGGGAGGGAACAACGATGGCGACGACACCATTGTAGTAGGACGCGAGCGCGGAGGCTGAGAGGAACGATGCCGGTGATGGCTTCAGTGTAGTAGGACATGGGAGAGAATGCAGAGAGGAACGACGACCGCGCGGGTGTAGTTGGACATGGGAGAGGAGGTTGAGAGGAACGACGCCGGCGGTGGCGCTAGTGTAACAGCACGCGGGAGAGGAGGTTGAGAGGAACGACGCCGGCGGTGGCGCTAGTGTAACAGCACGCGGGAGAGGAGGCCGAGAGGAGCGACACCGGCGGTGATGCCGGTGTAGTAGGACACGGGAGAGGAGACCAAGCTTAAGGAGTGTCATTAAGACAAATCACGAGGAAGAAGTCAGATTTAATCGTCTACGATCCTCGAAACAGAAAATGTGCAACACAAAAGTCGTGTGAAACTGTAAGATGAAGCTACTGATCAAAGAAGAATTCAAACGGTCGACCGTGCGCAAGGAATCTGACAAAATTCATCCAAAACAGCTCCAAACATGAACACGAAATTAAACATTTACGGTCGACGAGACTGCGAACTGATCACAAAAATGGAACCATAATATCAATGCGCATCTTTTTCATGTAGAGCTTATCTCAAATTGATGCACCGTTGTGTGGATTAGAAGAGACCTAAGAAAGAAGATTAAACAAGAAGCTTACCAGACGTGGAAGAAGAAACAAAGTACATGGTGTATAGGCTCGCATGGTCTGGTGCAAGAGGGGCCACCATGTGCGCTTGAAGTTAGCACGCCTCAGCCTGGCCCGGAAAAAACGGCCGATTTAAGCATTTCTCTAGATACAGGCTAAGAGGTGCTTTGAGTTCCGTGCGGGCCAACTTTACCATGCGACCTAGGTATCCAAACAGGCAGGAAATATCCCGTGCGGGCCTGGCTGGGCCTAATGTAGGCTACCAAACACCTCCAAGTGTCTGCCAAAATGACGCATCCACTGGGCTCCGATTTTTTCTGATGATTTACGTCATCTTGGATTGGGTGAAGTACATCAGCCATGCATGTTCTCTACGCAGGCACTCAGCTCTGTTGCAAGCAACCAAGATCGCTCTGTGGAACGGCATGGAATTGGATAGGCTGCCACTGTCGTGCAGCTGGTCGGGGTGCGCGCACAGGTGGACTCGTCTCACTGATGCGCGGACGGTTCATCGGAATACTGAGGAGCGCCAGCAGCTTGTGTGCCATGTGTGGCGATGATCGCTGGCCTTCTACAACATGTGCCCAGCTTGTTTGCTCTTAGGATCCTACAACTTTATTTGTTCAAACAAGTAATGTCCCAACGGCCACATTGTGGTAAATGAAGTACTTCACCTAAGGAAAACCATACATAGGAGATTACTGAATCGGTTTTATCGAAACACACAAGAATGTCAGCTTAGATTTGTTTCAGAAAATAATGCAGACTGGTATGTTGAGTCATCTATTTTGGAACGGAGGAAATACTTGTTTGCAAAGATGACATAAGTTTTACTTGTTCTGCTATTCTCGGTTCAAAACACATCACCGTTATTCGCAGTCACAACCTTACATAATTTGCAGATCATGTGATACCTGACACGAATGATGCACCTGAGTAAATCTTCTCCAGCAGTGACTAGTCTCTACCGTAAGACTGCATCTTCCTCCTGCTTCTCCTCCTCTGCTGCGGCTGCTCTGCGCTTATTCTCAGTGAAACTAGGTCTTTTTGGGACTGGTAACTTTTCCTTGCCAAATGGAACCCAATCTAGCCGCCGTGACGCTCCTGCAAAGTGCAAATCAACTAACCATTCATTAGAACATGTCGATCCCAGTGATCAAACCCGAATGGATGGACGGATATCCTCGCATCCACCACTACGCCACAGTACTATTCGTAGGTTAACTATATAATCGATAATTATCAGCGGAAACGTACCCTTGATTATCTCGGACAAGGTTTCATTGGGCATATACTCTTCAACCACCATATCCCCCGGGCCATAGAGGCAATATCCCAGAGTTGTAACCACGTTTTCATGCTGGAGCCATAGTGGGAAACCAATAGCACATTCACCACGAGCTCTCTTGATGGGAACCTTGCGCCCGTAGGGTAATACACCCTGAGAAGCTCACACAAGTAGTTAAATCACACATTCCTCTTAATTAGAAGATTGAGAAGGCAGTTTTATAGTTTTATAAGGGTTAATGTTGTAATGATTAGCAAACCGAGCATATATGGAGTACCTTGTAGACGGTAAAAAGGCTATCTTCTCCAATCAAGTTCTGTTCTGAAAAGTAATTTGTAGCGGCCTCAATCCGGATGAATTTGTTGCCGATTCAAAGAATAGGGGTATATGAGACAGCTTCAACATACGAGAGGATGATTTTTTGTGTGATACGTGATTGGCCACTGCATCGATCCGGTCCATGACACGGAGCAAAAGGGCGCAACATTTTGGGCCAACATTCATACTTGGTTTCATGAGCACAATAATTTCGAGCCCTACCGTGACGAACTCATCCGCAGCCGAGAGACAAAGTCGCTCAACCATCGATGATACATCATCCAAGAGGCGTGTGCAAGTATTGTGGCCATTTCAAACTACTAATCGGTCGGTGGTCCAGTGGTGCGCAAATCACCGAGCAAGTAAGTTGTTATATGTGTTGGTCATTTGGCCGGATATGTTCTATGTGTTGGTCATTTGGCCAAATATGCAAGTTGTTCACAATGTTTTTCTTTGTAGCCCATGCGTGTAACTTGTTCTAGAAGGTGAAGAAGAGGACCTTCGTCCTCTCGCATTTTTGATTGAAGTTGAGTGGGCAACTCAAGGTGCAGAAGAGAAAATGACCAAGCTCGAAGAGAAGAGGTTGAGATCGCGGTCGCTTTGAAGGATTCGAAGATGTTGACCTTGAAGATAGAGGAGTTGGATGGCGATGCAAAAATGATCGTGCAAACCATCCATCTTAGGACGTTGAAGCGCTTGAAATAGCACCTGGAGACGAGGGAGAAGGAGGTGGCCGAGAAGGAAGCGGATGGCGAGGATGAGCCGGCGACAGAGTGAGCATGGAGGCTCGGATACCCGGTCCGGCATGGACTGCCAGACTGTGATACTTTTGTGATCGGGCATGTAAAAACTATGAACATCGGCTTTTTTTGGTTGTGATCGGGCGCTATATGATCACGTGCTATGCATTTGAAATTCAAATTGACTTGGTCTGGACAAACATTTAGGGGATGCAGTTGGATGGCGGCTCCTTCATCCATGTCCGTGGGCTAATCTGGACCAGTTTACGGACAAATAATGTGACCGGGTCAGCATTAAAGAGGCCCTAACCACCATACGCCCACACACCATAACAGTAGGACTATTGCGTTGTTCGGTATCGCTCTGCTCCACAACTCGGGGAACGGAGTTGGCGGAGTTGCAGTTTCTCCGCTCCGCAGATTCCGGAAGTGGGTGATTACCGAACATGGCCTATATATTGATTAGTAGGGTTTTGAGCTGATTTTTTTTGGTAGCGAGGCACAAACAAGTACCTTACTCAACATAACTATATATTCATCCATAAGCACCGCACGTACATCAATACAAGTTACAATATATTTTTTGCGCGGATTAATACAACTTACATGGATCGTAATAATATCCATAGCCAGTGTTAACATCTTATCAAAGTCGACTGTGATCATCACAGCTCAATTATTTATTCAATATATATACGCTGCTACGTACATGCACGCAAGCATGCATGCATAGCCACACACACGTACGTATAGCTTAGTATGGGCTCTGCCCCAAGAGGTTGCCCGGCGGGTTGTAGCTGCAGATGATGAAGACGCCGAAGCCGCTGGCACACACGACGCGGGCGCAACCGATGGCTGTCGACTCGCGCCACACCACCTGCGTGTAGGTCAAGCACGACTTGAGCGGCGGCGCCGAGCAGGTGTTGCTGTCGTGGTCGTAGTACTGCCTGTTCGACACCCACAGCGTCACGGCGTCCGCCGCTGTCCAGTCGGTCCCACTCCCACTGCCTCTGAAGAGGTTCTCCCCGTACGGATGGCCCGCCGGAGAAGTTTTCAGCCGGCAGTCGCCGCGGCGCTGCCTCGCGTACGCCTGCGCGTATGCGGCCACCGTCTCGTTCCAGATCACCGGCCCGACGCCCACGTCTGCGCGCGCCGCGTTGTGGGCTTCCACGAAGTCGTCCGGCGAGTTCTGGGCCGTGACCACCATGACGGACGCGAGGGCTAAGAGCAGTACCGCTGATAGCTTCGGCGAGTACTCCATCGCTAAGCTTCACAAAATTAAGGGTGGGAAGATGTATATGCGAATGTATCTGCAAGGATGATATAGGCTGCCACAGTGAGCTGTGTATTTATACTGCCTGAACAACATCAATGGCTTCTCTAACTCTAAGCTAAGTTTGTAAACTCTGATAATAGAATTTTTCTTTCAGATAACTTAAAATTTGCAAACCGTGGCGGAATAATTCAAGCTGATGGAACAGAATGCATTTTATCTGCAGTTAGTCAGTCATCGTGACACCTGTAACGCGTTATTTCTTCTGAGATATGATTGTTCCAAAACGCATTTTATCTGCAGCTGTCCAGCTCACCGAGTTAGTCGGTCATCGTGGAACCTGTAAAGTGTTAGTCGGTCATCTTTTTTAGAGTAGCGAAGATACTCCTCTAAGAGCATCTTCAATAGATGGTCCAAAATTTGGCGGTTCAAAACCGGAGATGTAAAATTTGGACCGTCAAAAAATGCGTTTTGGAGCTCCGGAAAAAACTCATCTCCAACAGATGGTCCAAAAGAGCAACTCCAATAGATGGTCCAAAATGAAAATGTAAAACGACATACTACTAGTCCATTCAACATAGTTCAAACATCAAATTCAACATAGTTTCATACGTCAACTTCAACTACTACTTATTCAAACCACTAGATAAACTACTCCTCATCGGAGCTACGGAACTGCTCCCAGAACTCCTCCTTCGTCGGGTCGTCGCACCCCTCCTCCTCCTCCTCCTTCGAGAAGTCTGCCCAGTCCTCCTCAGAAGAGGACTCGATGGGGATCAGCGTCGAGGGACCGGCCTCATCCTCCTTCTTCGGCCCCTTCTTCTTCTGCTTCGCCTCACGCTTCCAGTAGTACTCCAGGTCGGCCTGGACGTACTCCGGATGCTCCCAAGCAAACCTCGCCATCGCCTCCTCATCGGTCTCGCCAGCACTGACGACAACCGACGGCTTCTTCTTCTTCTTCTTTGTCGTGATCTCCTTCATGTTGATGCCCTGCGGCACAAGCATCTCCGCTTCCGCCCGACTCTCGATCTCTGGAAAGTTGAGGTGCGACCGAGGCCTCTCGGCACGCCACACCGCCGCGTCGTAGGCACGCGCGGCCTCGTGGGCGGAGGGGTACGTGCCGATCCACCAACGCCTTCCGGCGTCGGAGAACTCCACACCCCAGTTGCCGAAGGGCTTCTGCCTCATGCCGAAGAAGCCCGACTTGCCCTTCGGCGTCTTCTTCGGCGCCATCGGGAGCGGCGTGCGGCCGGGGCGGTGGCGGACGGAGCCGGGCGGGGCGGTGCTGCGGGGCGGCGGTGGCGGGCGGGGCGGTGGCGGACGGAGCCGGGCGGGGCGGATCTGCGGGGCGGCGGCGGCGTGCAGGGCGTTCCTGCGGGGCGGCGGTCGGCGGGCTGCGGGGCGGAGCTGCGGGGCGGGCGGGCGGCGGGGCGGGGCGGCGGGGCGGCGTGGAAACAACGGCGGGGGGCGGGGCGGCGCCGGATCTGATGCGGGCGGCGTGCGGCGGGGCGGCGGCGGGGTGTGGAGGCGGCGGGGAGACGGCGGACGGGCGGGAGGTCGCGGGCGGGCGGGCGGGAACGGAAATGAAGTGGCGGTTGGGCGTTCGCGGGCGGCGGCTGGTTTTGGACCAGATGCATCTCGTGATGTATATTTGCATCGCGAGGTGTTGCATTTTACATCACAAGGAGTCCGCGGTCCATTTTTTTGCATATGGACCGTCTGTTGGAGCAGCGTTTTTTACCCCAAACGGTCCAAAAGTTAGTTATTTTTATATTTAAACCATCTATTGGAGATGCTCTAAAGGATACTAGATGGTTTACTCATCTAAATTATAGGGAATCGGTTAAGGATGCTCTTATGCACATTAGTCAAACCAGCCAGGAGAATCCTTAAATTATCCTGGATTAAATCTACATTGATCACTTCTAACGGCCTTCTGTGGATAATCAAAATTTAGTGGCGGCTTTTAAGGTCTCCTAGTTAAATATCTTCGCCTAATTTAGATGATGATGCACTATGGATTGCTGCCATTCTATGAAATTATCTTCCAATCAGACGAATCATATGGCATCATCTATGGAGACAAAAAAATTAATTTAGATGATGATGCACTAACGACATTTGTTGCACTTTGCTTACATCTAACGGGTGATCTTGAGGTGACTACATTATTATCTGAATGTGGTGATCAATTTCTCTTTGAGAAACATCACTCCATAGCCTACATCAATCAAAGTTTAGGGGAAAAGAAACTATAAAATTAGGGCAAATAATAATACTGCCCCTTCCTAGGCTATAAGACGAGTAGAGGGACAATGTGCTCTCGTTATCTTCAATCTAGACTTCGATCGCCGGCCTCTGTAAATGGCCAATCTGCTCTTGCCGTCTTGCCACCGCAACGGGAGAGACGAGAAGGAGACGGGAGATTGAGAGAGTTGCCAAGTTAGCAGGGAAACAAATCGGGAAACAAGAGGCGTGCGGCGTGTCACCTCTTTTTTTACATCGTGCGGCATGTCACGCCCTTGGGGGAGGGGGCGATGGTGAGCTTAGTGAGGGCCGGGAAAGCAGAACGACGAGGATAGCGAGGTGGACGTGTCATTGGCCGGAGCTCGAGATGTAGTGGACGAAGGCGAGGTGGAGGATGCAACCTATGCATTGTTGTCTCCTGGGCGGACCAAGCCAATGTCAGGGAATAGAGGGACATGGTCGCACGTCCTGGGTTCACCGATGACGCGTCCTCCTCATCGGTGTTGCTCATCCCGACATGGTCACCATCGTCACCGCTCGCCGTGAAGACGTATAGCAAGTGTTCGACGGACTGTATGAGCCAAATGTAAGTTTCAGGGAGTTAAGTTTAAGGGTTAGGTTAGAAACCACACTTTTTTAGAGGATTAAATGTACTCCTCTAAAGGATACTCGGGAGTTTAATCATTTAAATTATAGAGGATTAGATAGAGATGCTCTTATGCACATTTTCACGGTACTCAAGCCAACCACCACAATCCTTAAACTACTCTGGTTTAAGTCTATGTTGATCTGTTCCAGCGCCCTTCCGTGGATAATCAAAGTTTAACAGTGGTTTGTAAGGTATCATAGTTCAATATCTTCGCCTAACTTAATCTTGCTTCCACTAATAGGGAAAAACCTAGCAGTAGCGCGGGTATTTAGTGTATCAGTAGCGTGGGGTCCCGCGCTACTGATACGGCGCTACAGTTAACATGTATCAGTAGCGATTTCTGCCCCACGCTACTGCTATACATGGCTAGTAGCAGCGAGCTTTAGTTCAACGCGCTACTGCTAATAGCTGCAACGCTTTTAACTTGGGCGCGCTATTGGTAAGAGCACGCTGGTGCTAACTTTTTCCCCCTCGCTACTTTTAGTTTTATTAGTTTTTTTTCTACATATTTGTTTTGTATTAGAACATGCTTTATACAATAATCTTTAGCATATCATACACATACAAAAGTAATCATACCATCAAATCATGTCATCATCATAATCATCATCCAACAGAAAGTGGTCTCTCGTCATCATCTCGTTACGAAAATAACGATACAAGTCTCGATTACTTGCAACTACATCGTCATCCATCTAAACAATGATTTACGCGAGAAGAGCTATCACTATGAGTGAGAGCGGAACTATGCAGTACATGAGTTCGTATCCCTCTCTCGCATTAGCGTGAACCTAAACTAACTACTAGCTGTCGATCGGAAACCGGTACACTTGGGCCTGACACTTCGGACACTCATCGTATACTCCTGGCGTTGCACTTCTTCGTCATTGATGATCTATGCACCTGCATCGTCACATGAGTCGATGATATGCAACATACATAGTTGAGCAACAGAAAGAGACAGACTTGGCAAAAAAAGCAACATATCATAAGCATAAATAACAAAGTTCATCGTACCCAAAATGCCCTAACCAGAGTGATCTTCGCTAGTTGAGGAGGACGGTTTAATTACATCACAAATAAAGTTTCGTCGTGCATAACTCAAAGTTTCGTCATTCAGAAAGAATGGACCAAACGAACACATTGTCAATCACTCCAACATGTCGTTCCATCCATCCAAGTCAGGGAGATAGTCCCCGAGCTTAGTGAAAGGCTTCAGGTCGAAACGCTGAGCAACTACGCGTGTTCGGACGTCTTCCCGCGACATTTGCCCTTCCTCGTAGAATAGACCTGTGTTACCTCTTGAGCACTGTGTTGGTTTTCCCTTGAAGAGGAAAGGATGATGCAGCAAAGTAGCGTAAGTATTTCCCTCAGTTTTTGAGAACCAAGGTATCAATCCAGTAGGAGGCCACACGCAAGTCCCTCGTACCTACACAAACAAATAAGAACCTTGCAACCAACGCGATAAAGGGGTTGTCAATCCCTTCACGGCCACTTGCAAAAGTGAGATCTCATAGACACTAGTGCAGAACAGGCCTTTATCACCGGTTCGTAAGGGCCTTTAGTGCCGGTTCTGCAACCGGCACTATGGAGTGGAGACTAAAGGCCCCCCCCCTTTAGTACCGGTTCGGCACGAACCGGCGCTAAACTGCCACCACGTGGCACGAGCCAGGCCCGGGTGCTGGTAGACCATTAGTACCGGTTGGTAGCACCAGCCGGTACTAAATGTTTGGGGGGCTTTTGGTTTTTATTTTTATTTTTCCATTAATTTTGTGTTTTCCATTTAATTCTTTTTTGTTTGCTGGTATTTTACGATACTACATATTGTACACGTTATGCATATATATAAATAGATTTTCTCGTAGAATCGATTATATATATATAATCGAATGTCTCACAACCACCATTAATTATTCACACATACACATGTATATATATACAATTTCTCCTACATGTTGCCTTGGTGCCTTCGGAGCACGATGACAAGTGGTTCATGGGGGCGGTAGCGGGTAATAGTATTCTTCTTTGGGATTTATGACCTGGTCGAGCAAAAATCCCGCTATTTCCTCTTGAAGTGCTCGTATGCGCTCCTCTGATAGGAGCTTGTCCCGCACCTCTTTGAACTGTTAAGAAGGAGATCAATATGCATGTGTATTAGTTGTGTGACTAGATATCGACAATCATATAAGATTTGTGAATAGTGTTCTGGCAAACGTACCCAGTCCTGTCTATCAGATCTGCTCCTTTCGGACGCCATCATGCGAATGTTCTCGCAAACGTAGTATGCACACACTTCAGTCCCCGGTGCCTGCTTTAGGGTCTTTACGACAATAGAATTTAATCAGATAATAATTAATCAAGCATGTTAATTAATTAATGGTATTGAAACAAGAATTAAAGAGATGGTAGCTAGCTAGCTAGTACTACTTAATTACTTACCTTGGGTCGATACCAACTTAGCTTTTGTCGCCATTTTCCTGGAGTCACTTTGATGTACTTTGCCCAAGCCCTACCCGCCGGCAAAGAAAATTAATAAAGGAGTTATTAAAAATAGTTCATATCAGGAAATGACGAACTAAATAGGCCGAGATATAGTTAATAATGATTGAAATAACATGTCGACTATCCCCTTCACGATACTGTAGTCACTATTTTTTTAAGTAGTGAGTCCAGTATTTCAACTTTTTCTTCATCAACTTTAATGTCTAACAAGATCCAGTGGAAGCTGCATGCGCATACGTTTGCATGTATAAATTAAGCGGGCATGTGCATAACACTAATCAACTATAATCCTAAACCCTATACACTTATTAACATCTAGCTAGTAAGCAAAAACAGAATTTGTAGTACAAAGACAGTGTGACTCACTCGAAGTTCTAAGGAAGTAGTATATCTTCATTGCTATTGAGGCGCTTCAAGAACTCTAGCATGCATTTCTCTACATCTTGTCTACATCATTCCAATTTCCATGTGTATTCATTAACGGTATTTGGGTCAATGAACCCAATGCCATAGCGTCCAGCTTTTTTCATTTCATACATCTTCATGCTGCATAATACCACAGAAAAGAATATATAGTGAGGATATATAATTACAGGTAATTAATGATCAATCAATGAGCACTAGAGCTAGCTTGAGACTTAAATTACAGAAAGAAATCACTTACAGACAATAGCAACTGACGACAGATTTGTCGAGTGCATCTTGATTGAATAACTGAAATAGTTCTGAATACTCAACGGCCAGAGCTTTCTTATGGAAGTAATGATCTTCCTCGACTTGCACCATGAGGGACTCTCGATTGGAAATCTTGCTAATTTTCATGTACCAATCATGCAATTCATACATTCTCGTTGGGAGGTTCTTGACCTCCTCGGGCTCGACCAAAGGTTGGCCCCGGACATATTTTCGTTTTATTTCCTCCTCTCTAAGCAGAGACATGGGCTCGATCTCGAGGAGTTGTCCAACAGTGATCTTGAGCATTTCAGCCTGCATTATATGCTCCTCGGTTATTACCACATCGCCCAGCTCGGGAACGTAAACGGTTTTCCCACAATAATATTGGGCGCGCGTACTCTCATGTGTTGTTGGCACAACAAGCGGGGGGGGGGGGGGGGGGGTCGATTGCGCCGCCTGTTCTCCCAGCTGGGGAACGGTTTTCCCGCATTTTTTGACAGCTGCTTGTTGGCTCGAGCTCGAGCTCGCTTCTTTCTGTAGTCGTGCTCGATGTGCCTTCCTGATTTGGCGCTCATAGTCTGAGTCAACAGGCTTGGGAGCTGGTGGTCTAGCCATACGAATGAAGTGGTCAATCTTTTCCTCAGGCACTTTCTCCCTCGGCGGCGTTGCCGGTTTCGGTCGAAAATGAGTGTCCACTTTGGCCCGCACTATTGCATCGTTTTGCTCCTCGTTCATGTCGTAAGGCCTCTGAGGAAGAGGAGCGAGGCTGCTTGGACCATGTTTAGGTTCTGGAACTTTTTCTCTGCCATGTTTATTATTCCCTTTATATTCGACGAGAAGCCAGACGGTACCTTAATACTGAGCAGGCATTCAAAGAAGATTTCCTTCTCTTCTGGTAAGAGCGTAGCTGGCATGACCCTGATGTATGCCGTCTTTTCCATGCATACGTTGCTAGTCCTCCCGTGCCTCAGGTGTATCTTTTGTCTTCCCATACACGCCCAAGAAGCCAAGCAGGGTCACGCGAAGATTCTTCGTCACGTGCATCACGTCGATTGCAAAGCGGACCTCTAGATCTTTCCAATAGGGCAGGTCCCAAAATATAGATTTCTTCTTCCACATGGGTGCACGTCCGTCAGCGTCATTCGGAACAGGTTGTCCGCCAGGACCCTTTCCAAAGACTACCTTCAAATCCTTGACCATATCATGTACATCAGCACCAGTACGGTGGCGATGCTTCGTCCGGTGATCCGCCTCACCTTTGAAATGCTTGCCTTTCTTTCTTACGGGATGCCTGCTCGGAAGAAATCGACGATGTCCCAGGTACACATTCTTCCTACAATTGTCCAAATATATACTGTCGGTATCATCCAAACAGTGCATGCATGCGCGGTATCCCTTGTTTGTCTGACCTGAAAGGTTACTGAGAGCAGGCCAATCATTGATGGTCACGAACAGCAAGGCCTTTAGGTCAAATTCTTCCCCCATGTGCTCATCCCACGCACGTACACCTGTTCCATTCCATAGCTGTAAGAGTTCTTCAACTAATGGCCTTAGGTACACATCAATGTCGTTGCCGGGTTGCTTAGGGCCTTGGATGAGCACTGGCATCATAATGAACTTCCGCTTCATGCACAACCAAGGAGGAAGGTTATACAAACATAGAGTCACAGGCCAGGTGCTATGGTTGCTGCTCTGCTCCCCAAAAGGATTAATGCCATCTGCGCTTAGACCAAACCATACGTTCCTTGCGTCATCTGCAAACTCCTTCCCATACTTTCTCTCAATTTTTCTCCACTACGACCCGTCAGCGGGTACTCTCAACTTTCCGTCTTTCTTACGGTCTTCTCTGTGCCATCGCATCGCCTTGGCATGCTCTTTGTTTTGGAACAAACATTTCAACCGTGGTATTATAGGAGCATACCACATCACCTTGGCAGGAATCTTCTTCCTGGGGCGCTCGCCCTCGACATCACCAGGGTCATCGCGCCTGATCTTATAGCGCAATGCACCGCATACCAGGCAAGCGTTCAAATCCGCGTACTCACCGCGGTAGAGGATGCAGTCATTAGGGCATGCATGTATCTTCTGCACCTCTAACCCTAGAGGGCAGACAGCCTTCTTTGATTCGTACGTACTCTCGGGCAATTCGTTGTCCTTTGGAAGCATATTCTTTATCATTACCAGCAACTTTCCAAATCCCTTGTCAGATACACCATTCTTTGCCTTCCATTGCAGCAATTCTAGTGTGGTGCCCAACTTTTTCTTGTCAGCTTCGCAATTCGGGTACAACAATTTCTTGTGATCCTCTAACATGCGCTGCAACTTCTTCTTCTCCAAATCACTTGCGCAGTTTCTCTTTGCATCGGCAATGGCCCGACCTAGATCATCAGCGGGCTCATCTGATGCCTCTTCTTCAGCTTCTTCCCGCATTGCCGGCTCAGCTTCTTCCCCCATTGTTGTATCATTGTATTCAGGGAACCCATGGCCAGGATAGTTGTCGTCGTCCTCTTCTTCTTCATTGTCTTCCATCATAACCCCTCTTTCTCCGTGCTTGGTCCAAACATTATAGTGGGGCATGAAACCGGACTTAAACAGGTGGACGTGAATGGTTCTTGACGTAGAGTAATTGTGATCATTCTTACAGACTAAACATGGACAAGGCATAAAACCATCCGCCCGCTTGTTTGCCTCAGCCGCAAGCAGAAAAGTTTGCACGCCATTAATGAACTCGGGAGAGCATCGGTCATCGTACATCCATTCTCGGCTCATCTTCATTACACAACACTGAATAGACCAAATTAATACAAGTTCATACATAAAGTTCATACAAGGCTTAAATGCAACAAACAAATAACTCTCTAACTAAAGAATTTAAATGCAACAACAAATGCGATCAAGATCGCAACTAAGGTAACAATTGATCCAACAGCAGAATGATACCAAGCCTCACTATCAATGGCATATTTTCTAATCTTTCTAATCTTCAAGCGCATTTTCTCCATCTTGATCTTGTGATCATCGACGACATCGGCAACATGCAACTCCAATTCCATCTTCTCCCCCTCAATTCTTTTCAATTTTTCTTTCAAATACTCGTTTTCTCTTTCAACTAAATTTAACCTCTCGACAATAGGGTCGGTTGGAATTTCCGGTTCACAAACCTCCTAGACAAAAATATCTATGTCAACTTGATGGGCATAATTTGTCATAAACACGAAATGCAACAACTAGTTTTAAAAGAGAATATACCACATCCGAATCATAACAAGGACGAGGGCCGACGGGGACGGATATCAAAACCATGGCACTATGTATAACAAACAACGTACAGGTAAGATAATTATACGAGTAACTATATATCCAAATCACACAAACATCAATTTGGTAATGTAAAACATTCATGAACAAGAGGCTCACCACAAGGTGGTGCCGGCGACGGAACGGTGCGGGCGATCGACTGTGGTTACGACGGAGATTTAGAAGGCACTAAGTAAACCACACCTACATATGCAAACTAAGTGTTAGTTTTGACCACAAATTGCATATAAATCAAATACTAGCACACATATTTTCTACCAAATTACTAAACTCATAAATTAATCACTATACAAAGCATTGCAAGAGCTAATCTAGCAATGAGAGATGAAAGGACAAAGTTGCTAACCTTTGTGATCATTTGAATGGATGGGGGCCTTCAAATCTTGACAAATTTTGGGCAAAATGTGTGATGAGCTCGAGAGGAAGAGGGGAAGAACAGAGAGGAGAGGGGAAAGGGGAAGAACAGAGCGAGCTCGGGTGGACGAAGGGCTTATGTAGGACAACCTTTAGCACCGGTTCGTGCCATGAACCGGTACTAAAGGTGCTGGAGGGGCCCCGGACTGACAACATCCTGCCACCACTCACTTTAGTACCGGTCCGTGGCACGAACCGGTGCTAAAGGTCGGCCACGAACCGGTACTAATGAAAGCGGCTGGCTAGCCGTTGGAACCGGCACTAATGCACACATTAGTGCCGGCTCAAAAGAAAACCGGCACTAATGTGCTTGACATTTGACCCTTTTTCTACTAGTGAGAGATGATAAGATAATATTTTTGGTATTTTTATGATAAAGACTAAAAGTAAAGATTGCAAGGTAAACGGTAATAGAAATAGCTTGTTGACGGAAGATTAATATGATGGAAAATAGACCCGGGGGCCATAGGTTTCACTAGTGGCTTCTATCAAGATAGCATAAGTATTACGGTGGGTAAACGAATTACTATCAAGCAATTGATAGAATTGAGCATAGTTATGAGAATATCTAGGTATGATCATGTATATAGGCATCACGTCCGTGACAAGTAGACCGACTCCTGCCTGCATCTACTACTATTACTCCACACATCGACCGCTATCCAGCATGCATCTAGAGTATTAAGTTCATAAGAACATAATAACGCTTTAAGCAAGATGACATGATGTCGAGGGATAAACTCATGCAATAAGATATAAACCCCATCTTGTTATCCTCGATGGCAACAATACAATACGTGTCATTTCACCTACTGTCACTGGGATCAAGCACCGCAAGATTGAACCCAGAGCTAAGCACTTCTCCCATTGCAAGAAAGATCAATCTAGTAGGCCAAACCAAACTGATAATTCGAAGAGACTTGCAAAGATAACCAATCATACATAAAAGAATTCAGAGGAGATTCAAATATTGTTCATAGATAATCTTGACAATTCATCGGATCTCGACAAACACACCGCAAAAGAAGAGTTACATCAAATAGATCTCCAAGAGAATCGAGGAGAACTTTGTATTGAGATCCAAAGAGAGAGAAGAAGCCATCTAGCTAATAACTATGGACCCGAAGGTCTGAGGTAAACTACTCACACATCATCGGAGGCTATGGTGTTGATGTACAAGCCCTCCGTGATCAATGCCCCCTCCGACGGAGCGCCGGAAAAGGCCCCAAGGTGGGATCTCACAGGTACAGAAGGTTGCGGCGGTGGAAATAGGGTTTTGGCTCCGTGTCTGATGGTTTGGGGGTACGTAGGTATATATAGGAGGAAGAAGTAGGTCGGTGGAGCCACGAGGGGCCCGCGAGGGTGGAGGGCGCGCCCAGGGGGGCTAGGCGTGCCCCCCTGCCTCGTGGCCTCCTCGGTGATTTCTTGACGTCCATTCCAAGTCCTCTGGATCACGTTTGTTCCAAAAATAACTCTCCCGAAGGTTTCATTCCGTTTGGACTCCGTTTGATATTCCTTTTCTGCGAAACACTGAAATAGGCAAAAAACAGCAATTCGGGCTGGGCCTCCAGTTAGTAGGTTAGTGCCAAAAATAATATAAAAGTGTATAATAAAGCCCATTAAACATTCAAAACAGAATATATAATAGCATGGAACAATAAAAAATTATAGATACGTTGGAGACGTATCAAGCATCCCCAAGCTTAATTCCTGCTCGTCCTCGAGTAGGTAAATGATAAAAACAGAATTTTTGATGTGGAATGCTACTTAGCATAATTTTCAATGTAATTCTCCTATTTGTGGTATGAATATTCAGATCCGAAAGATTCAAGATAAAAGTTTAATATTGACATAAAAGTAATAATACTTCAGGCATACTAATAAAGTAATCATGTCTTCTCAAAATAACATGGCCAAAGAGAGTTATCCCTACAAAATCATATAGTCTGGCTATGCTCTATCTTCACCACACAAAATATTTAAATCATGCACAACCCCGATGACAAGCCAAGCAATTGTTTCATACTTTTGATGTTCTCAAACTTTTTCAATTTTCACGCAATACATGAGCATGAGCCATGGATATAGCACTGTAGGTCGAATAGAATGGTGGTTGCGGAGAAGACAAAAAGGAGAAGATAGTCTCACATCAACTAGGCGTATCAACGGGCTATGGAGATGCCCATTAATAGATATCAATCTGAGTGAGTAGGGATTGCCATGCAACAGATGCACTAGAGCTATAGGTGTATGAAAGCTCAATAATGAAAACTAAGTGGGTGTGCATCCAACTCGCTTGCTCACGAAGACCTAGGGCATTTTGAGGAAGCCTATCATCGGAATATACAAGCCAAGTTCTATAATGAAAAATTCCCACTAGTATATGAAAATGACAACATAGGAGACTCTCTATCATGAAGATCATGGTGCTACTTTGAAGCACAAGTGTGGAAAAAGGATAGCAACATTGTCCCTTCTCTCTTTTTCTCTCATTTTTTTATTTTTTTATTTTTGGTGGGCTTCTTTGGCCTCTTTTTTTTATTTGTGCTTCTTTGGCGTCTTTTATTTTTCATCCAGAGTCTCATCCCGACTTGTGTGGGACAATGGGCTATGGAGATGCCCATCAATAGATATCAATGTGAGTGAGTAGGGATTGCCATGCAACAGATGCACTAGAGCTATAAGTATATGAAAGCTCAACAAAAGAAACTAAGTGGGTGTGCATCCAACTTGCTTGCTCACGAAGACCTAGGGCATTTTGAGGAAGCCCATCATTGGAATATACAAGCCAAGTTCTATAATGAAAGATTCCCACTAGTATATGAAAGTGACAACATAAGAGACTCTCTATCATGAAGATCATGGTGCTACTTTGAAGCACAAGTGTGGAAAAAGGATAGTAGCATTGTCCCTTCTCTCTTTTCTCTCATTTTTTTGGTTGGGCCTTTTTTTTATGGCCTCTTTTTTTTCTTAGTCCGGAGTCTCATCCCTTCTTGTGGGGGAATCATAGTTTCCATCATCCTTTCCTCACTTGGGACAATGCTCTAATAATGATGATCATCACACTTTTGTTTACTTACAACTCAAGTATCACAACTCAATACTTAGAACAAAATATGACTCTATATGAATGCCTCCGGCGGTGTACCGGGATATGCAATGAATCAAGAGTGACACGTATGAAGATAATAAACGGTGGCTTTGCCACAAATACGATGTCAACTACATGATCATGCAAAGCAATATGACAATGATGGAGCGTGTCATAGTAAACGGAACGGTGGTAAGTTGCATGGCAATATATCTCGGAATGGCTATGGAAATGCCATGATAGGTAGGTATGGTGGCTATTTTGAGGAAGGCATATGGTTGGTGTATGATACCGGCGGAAAGTGCGCAGTATTAGAGAGGCTAGCAATGGTGGAAGGATAAGAGTGCATATAATCCATGGACTCAACATTAGTCATAAAGAACTCATATACTTGTTGCAAAAATCTATTAGTTATCAAAACAAAGTATTACGCGCATGCTCCTAGGGGGATAGATTGGTAGGAAAAGACCATCGCTCGTCCCCGACCGCCACTCATAAGGAAGACAATCAATAAATAAATCATGCTCCGACTTCATCACATAACGGTTCACCATACGTGCATGCTACGGGAATCACAAACTTTAACACAAGTATTTCTCAAATTCATAACCACTCAATTAGCATGACTCTAATATCACCATCTTCATATCTCTAAACAATTATCAACCATCAAACTTCTCTTAGTATTCAACACACTTATAAGAAAGTTTTTACTAATCTTGGATGCCTATCATATTAGGACTAGTTTCACAATTAAAGAAAATTACCATGTTGTTTTGTAGGACTCTCAAAATAATATAAGTGAAGCATGAGAGAACAATAGTTTCTATAAAACAAACCACCGCCGTGCTCTAAAAGATATAAGTGAAGCACTAGAGCAAAAACTATATAGCTCAAAAGATATAAGTGAAGCACATAGAGTATTCTAATAAATTCCGAATCATGTGTGTCTCTCTCAAAAGTGTATTCAGCGAGGATTATTGTGGTAAACTAAAAGCAAAGACTCAAATTATACAAGACGCTCCAAGCAAAACACTTATCATGTGGTGAATAAAAATATAGCTCAAAGTAAAGTTACCGATGGACGAAGACGAAAGAGGGGATGCCTTCCGGGGCATCCCCAAGCTTTGGCTTTTTGGTGTCCTTGGATTTACCTTGGGGTGCCTTGAGCATCCCCAAGCTTAGGCTCTTGCCACTCCTTGTTCCATAATCCATCAAATCTTCACCCAAAACTTGAAAACTTCACAACACAAAAGTTAACAGAAAATCTCGTGAGCTCCGTTAGCGAAAGAAAACAAAACACCACTTCAAGGTACTATAATGAACTCATTCTTTATTTATATTGGTGTTAAAATTACTGTATTCCAACTTCTCTATGGTTTATAAACTATTTTACTAGCCATATATTCATCAAAATAAGCAAACAACACACGAAAAACAGAATCTGTAAAAAAAAACAGAACAGTCTGTAGTAATCTGTCACTAACGCAAACTTCTGGAACTCCAAAACTTCTACCAGCATAGGAAGACCTAAATAATTTGTTTATTGATCTACTGCAATTGGAATCAGTATTTTATCACGTTCTGGTGATTTTTAACAATTGTTTTCGTGAACAGAAAGTTTCTGGAATTTTCAGCAAGATCAAATAACTATTATCCAAGAAGATCCTATAGGTTTCAGTTGGCACAAACACTAATTAAAACACACAAACAAATCTAACCAGAGGCTAGATCAAAGATTTATTCCTAAACAGGAGCAAAAAGCAAAAAACTAAAATAAAGTTGGGTTGGCTCCCAACAAGCGCTACCGTTTAACGCCCTTAGCTAGGCATAAAAACAAGGATAGATCTAGGTATTGCCATCTTTAGTTGGCAATCCATAAGTGGCTCTCATAATAGATTCATAAGGTAATTTTATTTTCTTTCTAGGAAAGTGTTCCATGCCTTTCCTTAACGGAAATTGGAATCTAATATTTCCTTTCTTCATATCAATAATTGCACCAATCGTTCTAAGGAAAGGTCTACCAAGAATAATAGGACATGAAGGATTGCAATCTATATCAAGAACAATGAACTATGGGCACATAGTTCCTATTTGCAACAATAAGAACATCATTAATTCTTCCCATAGGTTTCTTTATAGTGGAATCCGCAAGATGCAAGTTTAGAGAACAATCATCAAATTCGCGAAAACCTAACAAGTCACACAAGGTTTTTGGAATCGTGGAAACACTAGCACCCAAATCACACAAAGCATAGCATTCATGGTCTTTAATTTTAATTTTAATAGTAGGTTCCCACTCATCATAAAGTTTTCTAGGGATAGAAACTTCCAACTCAAGTTTTTCTTCATAAGATTGCATTAAAGCATCAACGATATATTTGGTAAAAGCTTTATTTTGACTATAAGCATGAGGAGAATTTAGCATGGATTGCAACAAGGAAATACACTCTATCAAAGAGCAATTATCATAATTAAATTCCTTGAAATCCAAAATAGTGGGTTCATTGATATCTAAAGTTTTGACCTCTTCAATCCCACCTTTACCAATTTTAGCATCAAGATCTAAAAACTCCGAATTTTTGGGACGCCTTCTAACTAAAGTTGACTCATCTCCAGTCCCATCATTATCAAGATTCATATTGCAAAAAAAAGATTTAATAGGAGACACATCAATAACTTTTAGATCTTCATCTTTATTCTCATAAAAACTAGAAGAACACGCTTTCACAAAGCAATCTTTCTTAGCACGCATCCTAGCGGTTCTTTCTTTGCACTCATCAATGAAAGTTCTCATGGATTTGAGAGACTCATTGATATCATGATTAGGTGAAGTAGATCTAAGTTTCAAAGAATCAACATCAAGAGAAATTCTATCCACGTTCCTAGCAAATTCATCAATCTTAGGCAATTTTTCTTCAAGCAAAGCATTGAAATTCTTTTGGGAAATCATAAATTCTTTAACACTAGTCTCAAAATCAGAGGGCATATTATTAAAATTTCCATAAGAGTTGTTGTAGGAATTGCCATAATTATTAGAGGAATAACTAGGATACGACGTAGAATTAAAGTTTCCTCTATAAGCGTTGTTACCAAAATTGTTCCTATCAACAAAGTTCACATCCATAGATTCATCATTATTCTCAATCAAGGTAGACAAAGGCATATCATTAGGATCGGAAGAAACACTCTTATTAGCAAATAATTTCATAAGTTCATCCATCTTTCCACTCAAAACATCAATTTCTTCTATCGCATGCACTTTTTTACTAGTAGATCTTTCAGTGTGCCATTGAGAATAATTAACCATAATATTATCTAGGAGTTTGGTAGCTTCTCCTAACGTGATTTCCATAAAAGTGCCTCCCGCGGCCGAATCTAAAAGATTTCTAGAAGCAAAATTCAATCCGGCATAAAAAAATTGTATAATCATCCACAAATTCAAACCATGAGTAGGGCAATTACGTATCATTAGTTTCATCCTCTCCCAAGCTTGTGCAACATGTTCGTGATCAAGTTGCTTAAAATTCATAATATCGTTTCTAAGGGAGATGATTTTAGCGGGAGGAAAATACTTAGAGATAAAAGCATCTTTGCACTTATTCCAATAATCAATACTATTTTTAGGCAAAGACGAAAACCAAGTTTTAGCACGATCTCTAAGCGAAAAAGGAAACAACTTCAATTTAACAATATCATTATCCACATCTTTCTTCTTTTGCATATCACGCAAATCAACAAAGCTATTTAGATGGGTAGCGACATCTTCGCTAGGAAGGCCGGCGACTTGATCTTTCATGACAAGATTCAGCAAGCAGCATTAATTTAACAAGATTCAGCATCGGTAAGAGGAGCAATCAGAGTGCTAAGAAAATCATTGTTGTTGGTATTGGCAAAGTCACACAATTTAGTATTGTCTTGAGCCATCGTGACAAGCAAGCAATCCAACACACAAGCAAACAAGAGGCAAGCGAAAAAGAGGTGAACGGAAAAAGAGGGCGAATAAAACGGCAAGGGTGAAGTGGGGAAGAGGAAAACAAGAGGCAAATGGCAAATAATGTAATGAGAGGGATAAGAGTTTGTGATGGGTACTTGGTATGTCTTGACTTGTGCGTAGACTCCTCGGCAACAGCGCCAGAAATCCTTCTTGCTACCTCTTGAGCACTGCGTTGGTTTTCCCTTGAAGAGGAAAGGGTGATGCAACAAAGTAGCGTAAGTATTTCCCTCAGTTTTTGAGAACCAAGGTATCAATCCAGTAGGAGGCCACACGCAAGTCCCTCGTACCTACACAAACAAATAAGAACCTTGCAACCAATGCGATATAGGGGTTGTCAATCCCTTCACGACCACTTGCAAAAGTGAGATCTGATAGAGATGACAAGATAATATTTTTGGTATTTTTATGATAAAGACTAAAAGTAAAGATTGCAAGGTAAACGGTAATAGAAATAGCTTGTTGACGGAAGATTAATATGATGGAAAATAGACCCGGGGGCCATAGGTTTCACTAGTGGCTTCTCTCAAGATAGCATAAGTATTACGGTGGGTAAACGAATTACTATCGAGCAATTGATAGAATTGAGCATAGTTATGAGAATATCTAGGTATGATCATGTATATAGGCATCACGTCCGTGACAAGTAGACCAACTCCTGCCTGCATCTACTACTATTACTCCACACATCGACCGCTATCCAGCATGCATCTAGAGTATTAAGTTCATAAGAACAGAGTAACGCTTTAAGCAAGATGACAAGATGTAGAGGGATAAACTCATGCAATATGATATAAACCCCATCTTGTTATCCTCGATGGCAACAATACAATACGTGTCATTTCCCCTACTGTCAGTGGGATCGAGCACCGCAAGATTGAACCCAAAGCTAAGCACTTCTCCCATTGCAAGAAAGATCAATCTAGTAGGCCAAACCAAACTGATAATTCGAAGAGACTTGCAAAGATAACCAATCATACATAAAAGAATTCAGAGGAGATTCAAATATTGTTCATAGATAATCTTGGCAATTCATCGGATCTCGACAAACACACCGCAAAAGAAGAGTTACATCAAATAGATCTCCAAGAGAATCGAGGAGAACTTTGTATTGAGATCCAAAGAGAGAGAAGAAGCCATCTAGCTAATAACTATGGACCCGAAGGTCTGAGGTAAACTACTCACACATCATCGGAGAGGCTATGGTGTTGATGTAGAAGCCCTCCATGATCAATGCCCCCTCTGGTGGAGCGCCGGAAAAGGCCCCAAGATGGGATCTCACGGGTACAGAAGGTTGCGGTGGTGGAAATAGGGTTTTGGCTCCGTGTCTGATGGTTGGGGGGTACGTAGGTATATATAGGAGGAAGAAGTAGGTCGGTGGAGCCACGAGGGGACCACGAGGGTGGAGGGCGCGCCCAGGGGGGTAGGCGCGCCCCCCTGCCTCGTGGCCTCCTCGGTGATTTCTTGACGTCCACTCCAAGTCCTTTGGATCATGTTTGTTCCAAAAATAACTCTCCCGAAGGTTTCATTCCGTTTGGACTCCGTTTGATATTCCTTTTCTGCGAAAGACTGAAATAGGCAAAAAACAACAATTCGGGCTGGGCCTCCAGTTAATAGGTTAGTCCCAAAAATAATATAAAAGTGTATAATAAAGCCCATTAAACATCCAAAACAGAATATATAATAGCATGGAACAATCAAAATTATAGATACGTTGGAGACGTATCAACCTGCTTTGTCGAGGACCTCCTTCATGATGACTTGGGCAAGTTCACGTTGGATGTGATAGAGCTCACCTCAAAGTAAATGATTCGGGATATCTCCTACGTTCTTTGCCCATTGCAGAATATGGGCATAGCCGGATTTAGGTAACATGCGAAGGTTCTGCTGATCCCGTCTGTACTCCAGTATGTGGTGTAGGACATAGAATCCATCACTAAGAGTATCACTCGGTTGCTGGATGCAGCAGAAGTCGGTCTTATGGCTGAAGGCGGGCCTGCCGTCCCTTTTCTTCTTGTCCTTGACCTCTCCACTCTGTGCGCCATAATAAAACATAGCACTGTCGAGAACAGACTTGATGTGGGTGTAATGTTTTTGTTCATGTTCTTCGACGAGTCCAAGTAAAGAGCGTGGGAGTATCGAGGGTAGAGGATGATGAGGACGGCGCGCACGCCGCTGCGCAATATAAGTACACCTCAAATTAATTAGCCTCCACCGTGCGAATGAATGATTGAAATCGAAAGAAGGATATCCGCACGGATGACTTACACAGGATGATAAGGCACGAGAATCGTCTCCTTGTCCTTATTGGCGACCATGAAATTGGTGATGTAGTCCCTCGCGTATTCACGGTGCTCTGTGCAGACTGCCAAGAAGCTCTTGTGCATGAAGTGTTGGAAATATGCCCTAGAGGCAATAATAAAATGGTTATTATTGTATTTCCTTGTTCATGATAATTGTCTATTGTTCATGCTATAATTGTATTAACTGGAAATCGTAATACATGTGTGAATACATAGACCACAACATGTCCCTAGTAAGCCTCTAGTTCACTAGCTCGTTGATCAATAGATGGTTATGGTTTCCTGACCATGGACATTGGATGTCATTGATAACGGGATCACATCATTAGGAGAATGATGTGATGGACAAGACCCAATCCTAAGCATAGCACAAGATCGTGTAGTTCGTTTGCTAAGAGCTTTTCTAATGTCAAGTATCGTTTCCTTAGACCATGAGATTGTGCAACTCCCGGATACCGTAAGAATGCTTTGGGTGTACCAAACGTCACAACGTAACTGGGTGGCTATAAAGGTGCACTACAGGTATCTCCGAAAGTGTCTGTTGGGTTGGCACGAATCGAGACTGGGATTTGTCACTCCGTATGACGGAGAGGTATCTCTGGGCCCACTCGGTAATGCATCATCATAATGAGCTCAATGTGACTAATGAGTTAGCCACGGGATCATGCGCTACGGAACGAGTAAAGAGACTTGCCGGTAATAAGATTGAACGAGGTTTGGGGATACCGACGATCGAATCTCGGGCAAGTAACATACCGATAGACAGAGGGAATTGAATACGGGATTGATTGAATCCCCGACATCGTGGTTCATCCGATGAGATCATCTTGGAACATGTGGGAGCCAATATGGGTATCCAGATCCCGCTATTGGTTATTGGCCGGAGAGGTGTATCGGTCATGTCTGCATGGTTCCCGAACCCATAGGGTCTACACACTTAAGGTTCGGTGACGCTAGAGTTGTTATGGGAAATAGTATGTGGTTACCGAAGGTTGTTCGGAGTCCCAGATGAGATCCCGGACATGACGAGGAGCTCCAGAATGGTCCGGAAGTGAAGATCGGTATATTGGACGAAGGGTATTAGAGTCCGGAATTGTTCCGGGGGTACCAGGCTATGGCCAGCATGTCCGAAAGGGGTTTCGGAGGCCCCGACAAGCGTTGGGGGGCCTTATGGGCCAAGGGGAAGGGGCAAACCAGCCCACTAAGGGGTTGTGCGCCCCTCCCAACGCCTCTCACGTAACCAGGAGAGGTGGGGGCGCCACCCCTCGGCCAGCCGCCCCTCCCGGCTTGGGGGGCAAGTTTCCTAGGGGGTGGGGGCGCCCAAACCCATCTAGGGATTCCCCTGGCCGCCGCCTCCTCCTCTAGATCCATCTAGAGGGGCCGGCCCCCTCTCCCCTTCCCCCTATATATAGTGAGGGGGTGGGAGGGCAGCCACACCCTTCCCTTGGCGCAGCCCTCTCCTCCTCCAACTCCTCCTCCTCCGTAGTGCTTAGCGAAGCTCTGCCGGAGAACCACGAGCTCCATTGCCACCACGCTGCCGTGCTGCTGGAGTTCTCCCTCAACTTCTCCACTCCCCTTGCTGGATCAAGAAGGAGGAGACGTCCCCGGGCTGTACGTGTGTTGAACGCGGAGGCGACGTCTGTTCAGCGCTAGATCGGATCCTCCGCGATTTGAATCGCCGCGAGTACGACTCCATCAACCGCGTTCTTGTAACGCTTCCGCTTAGCGATCTTCAAGGGTATGAAGATGCACTCCCTCTCTCTCGTTGCTAGCATCTCCTAGATTGATCTTGGTGACACGTAGGAAAATTTTGAATTATTACTACGTTCCCCAACAGTGGCATCATGAGCTAGGTCTATGCGTAGATTCTATGCACGAGTAGAACACAAAGTAGTTGTGGGCGATGATTTGTTCAATTTGCTTACCGTTACTAGTCTTATCTTGATTCTGCGGCATTGTGGGATGAAGCGGCCCGGACCGACCTTACACGTACTCTTACATGAGATAGGTTCCACCGACTGACATGCACTTGATGCATAAGGTGGCTAGCGGGTATCTGTCTCTCCCACTTTAGTCGGATCGGATTCGATGAAGAGGGTCCTTATGAAGGGTAAATAGCAATTGGCATATCACCGTTGTGGCTTTTGCGTAGGTAAGAAACGTTCTTGCTAGAAACCCATAGCAGCCACGTAAAACATGCAACAACAATTAGAGGACGTCTAACTTGTTTTTGCAGGGTATGCTATGTGATGTGATATGGCCAAAAGGATGTGATGAATTATATATATGTGATGTATGAGATTGATCATGTTCTTGTAATAGGAATCACGACTTGCATGTCGATGATTATGACAACCGGCAGGAGCCATAGGAGTTGTCTTAATTTATTGTATGACCTGCGTGTCAATGAAAAACGCCATGTAATTACTTTACTTTATTGCTAATCGTTAGCCATAGTAGTAGAAGTGATAGTTGGCGAGACAACTTCATGAAGACACGATGATGGAGATCATGATGATGGAGATCATGGTGTCATGCCGGTGACGAAGGTGATCATGCCGCGCCTCGAAGATGGAGATCAAAAGGCGCAAGATGATATTGGCCATCTCATGTCACGTTATGATTTGCATGTGATGTTTGTCATGTTTACATCTTATTTGCTTAGAACGACGGTAGCATAAATAAGATGATCCCTCACTAAAATTTCAAGAGATGTCTTCCCCCTAACTGTGCACCGTTGCGAAGGTTCGTTGTTTCGAAGCACCACGTGATGATCGGGTGTGATAGATTCTAACGTTCGCATACAACGGGTGTAAGCCAGATTTACACATGCGAAACACTTAGGTTGACTTGACGAGCCTAGCATGTACAGACATGGCCTCGGAACACAAGAGACCGAAAGGTCGAACATGAGTCATATAGTAGATACGATCAACATGGAGATGTTCACCGATGATGACTAGTCCGTCTCACGTGATGATCGAACACGGCCTAGTTGACTCGGATCATGTATCACTTAGATGACTAGAGGGATGTCTATCTAAGTGGGAGTTCATTAAATAATTTGATTAGATGAACTTAATTATCATGAACATAGTCAAAAGGTCATTGCAAATTATGTCATAGCTTACGCTTTAGTTCTACTAAGATATGTTCCTAGAGAAAATTTAGTTGAAAGTTGATAGTAGCAATTATGCGGACTGGGTCCGTAAACTGAGGATTGTCCTCATTGCAGCACAGAAGGCTTATGTCCTTAATGCACCGCTCGGTGTGCTGAACCTCGAGCGTCGTTTGTGGATGTTGCGAACATCTGACATACACATTTTGATGACTACGTGATAGTTCAGTGCGTAATGTTAAACGGTTTAAAATTGAGGCACCGAAGACATTTTGAAACGTCGCGGAACATATGAGATGTTCCAAGAGTTGAAATTGGGATTTTAGGCTCGTGCCCACGTCAAGAGGTGTGAGACCTCCGACAAGTTTCTTAAGCCTGCAAACTAAGGGAGAAAAGATCAATCGTTGAGCATGTGCTCGGATTGTCTGAGTACTACAATCGCTTGAATTGAGTGGGAGTTGTCTTCCAGATGAGATAGTGATGGTTCTCCAAAGTCACTGCCACCAAGCTACTAGAGCTTCGTGATGAACTATAACATATCAGGGATAGATATGATGATCCTTGAGCTATTCGCAATGTTTGACACCACGAAAGTAGAAATCAAGTAGGAGCATCAATTGTTGATGGTTAGTAAAACCACTAGTTTCAAGAAGGGCAAGGGCAAGAAGGGATACTTCATGAAACGACAAATCAGTTGCTGCTCTAGTGAAGAAACCCAAGGTAGAACCCAAACCCGAGACTAAGTGCTTCTGTAATGAGGGGAACGGTCACTGAAGCAGAACTACCCTAGATACTTGGTAGATGAGAAGGCTGGTAAGGTCGACAGAAGTATATTGGATATACATTATATTAATGTGTCCTTTACTAGTACTCCTAGTAGCACCAGGGTATTAGATACCGGTTCGATTGCTAAGTGTTGGTAACTCGAAATAAAAAGCTACGGAATAATGGAGACTAACTAAAGGTGAGATGACGATATGTGTTGGAAGTGTTTCCAAGGTTGATGTGATCAAGCATCGCATGCTCCCTCTACCATCGAGATTGTTGTTAAACCTAAATAATTGTTATTTGGTGTTTGCATTGAGCATAGACATGATTGGATTATGTTTATCGCAATATGGTTATTCACTTAAGGAGAATAATGGTTACTCTGTTTATTTGAATAATACCTTCAATGGTCTTGCACCTAAAATGAATGGTTTATTGAATCTCGATCGTAGTGATACACATGATCATGCCAAAAGATATAAGATAGTAATGATAGTACCACATACTTGTGGCACTGCCATTTGAGTCATATTGGTATAAAACGCATGAAGAAGCTCCATGTAGATGGATCTTTGGACTCACTCGTTTTTGAAAGGATTGAGACATGCGAACCATGTCTATTGGTATATATGCATGAAGAAACTCCATGCAGATGGATCGTTTGGATTCACTTGATTTTGAATCACTGGAGACATGCAAATCATACCACATGGGCAAGATGATTGAAAGGCCTCGTTTTCAGTGAGATGGAACAAAAGAGTAACTTGTTGGAAGTAATACATTTGATATGTGCAATCCAATGAGTGCTGAGGCACGCAGTGAATATCATTATGCTCTTACTTCACAGATGATTTGAGTAGATTCTAAGTATATTTACTTGATGAAATACAAGTCTGAAGTAATTTCAGAGTGAAGTAGAAGATCTTCGTGACAAGAGGATAAGATGTCTATGATATGATCATAGATATGAATATCTGAGTTACGAGTTTGGTACACAATTAAGACATTGTGGAAATTGTTTCACAACTAATACCGCCTGGAACACCATAGTGTGATGGTGTGTCCGAACATCATAAATGCACCCTATTGGATATGGTGCATACCATGATGTCTCTTATCGAATTACCACTATCGTTTATGGGTTAGGCATTAGAGACAACCGCATTCACTTTAATAGGGCACCACGTAATTCCGTTGAGATGACACCGTATGAAATATGGTTTAGAGAAACCTAAGCTGTCGTTTATTAAAAGTTTGGGGTTGCGACGCTTATGTGAAAAAGTTTTAGGCTGATAAGCTCGAACCCAAAGCGGATAAATGCATCTGCATAGAATACCCAAAACAGTTGGGTATACCTCCTATTTCAGATCTGGAAGCAAAAGTGATTGTTTCTAGAAACGGGTCCTTTCTCGAGGAAAAGTTTCTCTCGAAAGAATTGAGTGGGAGGATGGTGGAGACTTGATGAGGTTATTGAACCGTCACTTCAACTAGTGTGTAGCAGGGCACAAGAAGTTGTTCCTGTGGCACCTACACCAATTGAAGTGGAAGCTTATGATAGTGATCATGAAACTTCGGATCAAGTCACTACCAAACCTCGTAGGACGACAAGGATGCGTACTACTTCAGAGTGGTACGTAATCCTGTCTTGGAAGTCATGTTGCTAGACAACAATGAACCTACGAGCTATGGAGAAGCGATGGTGGGCCTAGATTCCGACGAATGGCTCGAGGCCATAAAATCCGAGAGAGGATCCATGTATAAAAACAAAGTATAGACTTTGGAAGAAGGGACAATTGCATTTTTGCCCCTAGTTGATTCCTACCCACGGGTTTTGCCCTTACTTTTCGAGCTTGCTCAGTTTTGCCCTTACTTTTTCCGTCGTGGTCCCTCGAATGCCCTTTGACCGTTTGACCAAAACTTTGAAAATTCATAACTAATTCATATGAACTCAGAAAAATGCAAATAAGATATTAAAATGTTTAGATAAACATTACCTTTATGTGCATATCATTTGCATTCAGGACAAAAGCACCCTTTAAACTACCTAAGGTAATTAATGTTATTAACATTATTAAAAAAGGTATAAACAATATTTTTTTCATGAGTAAAAATTACATGCAAATGTAAGTGATGTTTTCTGAACATCCAGATATCTTATTTTCATTTTTCTGAGTTCATATCATCATGTTATGAATGTTCTAACGACTTTGACCATTATTTGTAAACTTCATAACAAGTTGATACGAACTCAGAAAAATGCAAATAAGATATCAGGATGTTCAGAAAACATCACCTACATTTGCATGTAATTTTTATTCATGAAAAAAATATTGTCTATACCTTTTTATTTTTAATAATGTTAATAAGATTAACTACCTCAGGTAGTTTAAACGATGCTTTTGTCCTGAATGCAAATGATATGCACATAAAGGTAATGTTTATCTGAACATTCTGATATCTTATTTGCATTTTTCTGTGTTCATATGAATTAGTTATGAATTTTCAAAGTTTTGGTCAAACGGTCAAAGGGCATTCGAGGGACCTCGACGAAAAAGTAAGGGCAAAACTGAGCAAGCTCGAAAAGTAAGGGCAAAACCCGTGGGTAGGAACCAACTAGGGGTAAAAATGCAATTATCCCTTGGAAGAACTACTTGATGGTCGTAAGGCTGTTGGGTGCATATGGATTTTAAAAGGAAGACGGATAATGATGGTAAGTGTCACCATTAAGAAAGCTCGACTTGTCGTTAAGATGTTTTCCGACAAGTTCAAGGAGTTGAATACGATGAGATTTTCTCACTCGTAGCGATGCTAAGAGTCTGTTGGAATTATATTAGCAGTTACTGCATTATTTATGAAACTTGCAGATAGGATGTTAAAAACATTGTTTCCTCGATGATTTTCTTGAGGAAAGGTTGTATGTGATACAACCAGAAGGTTTTGTCAATCCTGAAAGATGCTAACAAGTATGCAAAGCTCCAGCAATCCTTCTAAGGACTGGAGTAAGCATCTCGGAGTTGGAATGTACGCTTTGATGAGATGATCAAAGATTTTGGGTTTTTACAAAGTTTATGAGAAACTTGTACTTCCAAAGAAGTGAGTGGGAGCACTATAGAATTTTTGATGAGTATATGTTGTTAACATATTGTTGATCAGAAATGATGTAGAATTTCTGAAAAGCATACATGGTTATTTGAAAAGTGTTTTTCAATGGAAGACCTGGATTAAGCTACTTGAACATTGAGCATCAAGATCGATAAGGATAGATAAAAAACGCTTAATAGTACTTTCAAATGAATACATATCGTGACAAGATTTTGAAGGAGTTCAAAATAGATCAGCAAAGAAGGAGTTCTTGGCTGTGTTACAAGGTGTGAGTATTGAGTAAGACTCAAGACCTGACCACGGCAGAAGAGAGAGAAAGGACGAAGGTCGTCCCCTATGCTTTAGACGTAGGCTCTACAGTATGCTATGCTGTGTACCGCACCTGAAGTGTGCCTTGCCATGAGTTAGTCAAAGGGTACAATAGTGATCCGGGAATGGATCACATGACAGCGGTCGAACTTATCCTTAGTAACTAGTGGACTAAGAAATTTTCTCGATTATGGAGGCGGTAAAAGAGTTCATCGTAAAGGGTTACGTCGATGCAAACTTTGACACTAATCCGGATGACTCTGAGTAGTAAACCAGATTCGTATAGTAGAGAAATTATTTGGAATAGCTCCAAGTAGCGCGTGGTAGCTGCATCTACAAGATGACGTAGAGATTTGTAAAGCACACACGGATCTGAAAGGTTCAGACCCATTGACTAATAACCTCTCTCACAAGCGAGATACAAACCCCATGGGTGTTGGATTCATTACAATCACATAGTGATGTGAACTAGATTATTGACTCTAATGCAAGTGGGAGACTGTTGGAAATATGCCCTAGAGGCAATAATAAAATGGTTATTATTGTATTTCCTTGTTCGTTATAATTGTCTATTGTTCATGCTATAATTGTATTAACTGGAAACCGTAATACATGTGTGAATACATAGACCACAACATGTCCCTAGTAAGCCTCTAATTGACTAGCTCGTTGATCAATAGATGGTTATGGTTTCCTAACCATGGACATTGGATGTCATTGATAACGGGATCACATCATTAGGAGAATGATGTGATGGACAAGACCCAATCCTAAGCATAGCACAAGATCGTGTAGTTCGTTTGCTAAGAGCTTTTCTAATGTCAAGTATCGTTTCCTTAGACCATGAGATTGTGCAACTCCTGGATACCGTAGGAATGCTTTGGGTGTACCAAACGTCACAACGTAACTGGGTGGCTATAAAGGTGCACCACAGGTATCTCCGAAAGTGTCTGTTGGGTTGGCACGAATCGAGACTGGGATTTGTCACTCCGTATGACGAAGAGGTATCTCTGGGCCCACTCGGTAATGCATCATAATAATGAGCTCAATGTGACTAATGAGTTAGCCACGGGATCATGCGTTACGGAACAAGTAAAGAGACATGCCAGTAACAAGATTGAACGAGGTATGGGGATACCGACGATCGAATCTCGGGCAAGTAACATACCGATAGACAAAGGGAATTGAATACGGGATTGATTGAATCCCCGACATCGTGGTTCATCCGATGAGATCATCGTGGAACATGTGGGAGCCAATATGGGTATCCAGATCCCGCTATTGGTTATTGGCCGGAGAGGTGTCTCGGTCATGTCTGCATGGTTCCCGAACCCGTAGGGTCTACACACTTATGGTTCGGTGAGGCTAGAGTTGTTATGGGAAATAGTATGGGGTTACCGAAGGTTGTTCGGAGTCCCGGATGAGATCCCGGACATGACGAGGAGCTCTGAAATGGTCCAGAGGTGAAGATCGGTATATTGGACGAAGGGTATTGGAGTCCGAAATTGTTCCGGGGGTACCAGGCTATGGCCAGCATGTCCGAAAGGGGTTTCGGAGGCCCCGACAAGCGTTGGGGGGGCCTTATGGGCCAAGGGGAAGGGGCAAACCAGCCCACTAAGGGGCTGTGCGCCCCTCCCAACCCCTCTCACATAACCAGGAGAGGTGGGGGCTCCACCCCTAGGGCAGCCGCCCCTCCCGGCTTGGGGGGCAAGTTTCCTAGGGGGTGGGGGCGCCCAAACCCATCTAGTGTTTCCCCTGGCCGCCGCCTCCTCCTATAGATCCATCTAGAGGGGCCGGGCCCCTCTCCCCTTCCCCCTATATATAGTGAGGGGGTGGGAGGGCAGCCACACCCTTCCCTTGGCGCAGCCCTCTCCTCCTCCAACTCCTCCTCCTCCTCCGTAGTGCTTAGCGAAGCTCTGCTGGAGAACCACGAGCTCCATTGCCACCACGCCGTCGTGCTGCTGGAGTTCTCCCTCAACTTCTCCTCTCCCCTTGCTGGATCAATAAGGAGGAGACGTCCCCGGGATGTACGTGTGTTGAACGCGGAGGCGCCGTCCGTTCGGCGCTAGATCGGATCCTCCGCGATTTGAATCGCCGCGAGTATGACTCCATCAACCGCGTTCTTGTAGCGCTTCCGCTTAGCGAGCTTCAAGGGTATGAAGATGCACTCCCTCTCTCTCGTTGCTAGCATCTCCTAGATTGATCTTGGTGACACGTAGGAAAATTTTGAATTATTACTACGTTCTCCAACATGAAGCACGGGTCAGCGACACACATATAAGGTATCTGCTCAATCCCGATGATGTAGTTCATGTACAAGGCATAAAGGCGGAAAAACATAAAATCCAGCTTCTTCAAGTGAAACATGTCGAAGATGTAATCAATCGAAGGAAGAACTTGTCCGCGGCGCATGTGTGGACGTACGAACTTTGCCGCGGCACGTTAACCACGTAGAGTGGGTATCCTGGATTTTTCGAGGCGATGAGGCTTTTCTCTCTCCTCAACACATCGTCATGAAGTCTCCTTAGATAGCCGTGTGTGGCCTCTAACGCTGCCTTAGGTAGGATTGGTTCACCGGCGATATGCCATTTTGCCGCACCGGGGATAGGTATACGGTCTTGAACCCGAGGCTGCTGAGGCGGCTGGATCATAGAAGCAGCTTTGTTGCCTTTCCTCGGTCTCTTCCTATGCTTCTTTGGTACTCGAAGGTCGTCTATAATATGTTCAGCCTCCGGAGGCGGCAATTCAGGCACCGACTCATGACGCTCAAACCCTGAGTACTCATCATAGGCGCCAGTATTGAGATACTGTTGAGTGTCATCGTCATCCTCATCCTCATCTATGGCAACGTCATCAGCGACTAATGGAGCCTCTTCCTCACCCCGACCGCTATCACCCAGCACGGTAGCCGATGCTAATTGGTAGGTGGGGTGTTGATGTTCATACAGTGCTGACGCTGCGTGCTCGTGGGTGTGCTCCCGGCCGCCTCCAGACGAAGCAGACTCTTTGGCCACAACAGGACCCACCCATTGCAAGCACCAAGCCGCCGCGGGGTCTCGTCGTCATCCCCCTATTACCGGAGGAGCCAAATTCTCGTGGCCCAGTTTGACACTGACCACGGAAACCTTGAAGACGTCAGGGGGGTCGGCCGGTTGTGGAACAATGGTTCCTTCGGCTTCATTATCGTCGCCTTCCCCACGTCCACCTTATGGTCGCCGATGGTGTACAATATGGGGCATGGGGTTACGTCGGACTGCAAAGACATGTCTGCGACGTGAGACATCCGAAAGGTAACGGAAACGGGAGATTATACATTTATTGAAGAGGGCCGGTGTGACAGATACCGTGAGGGCGTCGAGCTCAGCCAAAGACGAAGCACTGCCGAGCACGTCCGGTGCCGGAGCCGGTGCCGGAGCCGGTGCGGGAGCAGGTGCAGGTGCTGGTGCAACGTTAGTCGAGCTGCTCCCGAAGAAGGCAGCAAGGGGAAAGTCCGCTGCATTTTTTTTCTGGATTTTGCCTGCTCCAATTGAAAACGGTCGGAACCAAGACAGTAGACATATCTGCAATCACCTGTTTTGCGGCAGCTACCACTGTTGCGACTGTCTCAGATGATTTCTTCTCAACCGCAATCTCAACCTTTCTTGTCGATGTTTTCTTCAGTTAACCTCCGTCTTTCCTTTCTCTCCTCCGTGGTCTCATGGTAGTACTTCTTCCACGTGGCGCCGTCTCCGACACCGTGCATGCGTCCATACGACGGACGAGTGTCCATCGGGAGTCCTTGCAATATGTTCAACGCCTGGTTGAATGGAGTGTCCCACTTGGGCCTCGCCAACGCCGTAGACGGCGAGTCGCTTTCGGCCGCAATCTTGTGCTGCTCTCTCTGCAAAAGGAACAAGGACCGTTTACAAATATGACTAAACGTGCAGTCGAATTGATCAGAAACTAAAATTACCAGCAGTCTCATGAACTTCGTCATGACCGGGTCCGTCTCAAAAACCTTCTTGACTGAGTCCCAATGGTGTCGTGCCCTGAGGACGTCACGCTCCTGCGGGACGGTGAAGTCCGCCAAGGGGTCTGGGATGCCAAGACTCTCGCGTTCCGCGTCCTCCTTGGCCCATATGGACCTCTTCCCACCGTAACCACGGCTTCCGAGGTGGTGGCACCCCATGTTCCTCTGTTGAAGCCCCTTCATGTACTTCGACTTTTTTTGGCAGCTTCGGCCTCTCAAGCCGCCTTGAATATTTCAAACTGCTCTTCCGTGATTGTCGGATTATCCTTTACAATCTCGGAGTAGGGTTCCTTTTTGTTGACGATCCGACGTTGCACCCTTGCTTTCTAGGCGGCCAACGCGTCGCTAAACTTGGTCATGGCGTGTTTGTTTATCTTCTTCATTGTCGGGTCCTTATCTGGATTTTTATAATCCTTTTTATTCCGGCCCGGGAACAAGAATATCTTGTGCAGCTTCTTTAGGAGGGAGGGCCTCATATTATCTATCTTCTTTAGTTTCTCATTGTTGATGGTGGCAGTTGTCCGTACGATGCAGCCTATTTGATTGCCGTAGCACAATCGCGCTTCCTCGGGCGCTATTGGCTCAAAAATGCCGTCGTCCATCTCCGTGACCACCAGTCTAGTAGTCATGAGCTAGTTTGGGCACCGTGGCCTCTTTGCTTTCGATTCTAGACTAGCTCTGCTAGTCTCGGCGCCGGTCTCAGCGCCGGTCTGCATGTCGGTCTCAGTCCCCGATGTGACAGGTGGGCCCAGCGACAACATCCGTTGATCATCGGCAAGGCTCAAAAATTCGTCTGCTGCTAGGTAGACGTCGTCGCAATCACCAGAACCCTGTCCTTCATCGTTGCTAGCCATGTTTCCTATGATTAAATCTATTCAATTAATTCTAGACCTAATAAAATGAATAATGACATAAAAAGGCCTATGTTTTGCAGAAACGTTGACTCCTTCCCGGTGTGGCAAATCCCGGGCACTCAATATGTCCTAGTTTGTAGCACAATGATAACCCACAAGTATAGGGGATCAATTGTAGCCTCTTTCGATAAGTAAGAGTGTGGAACCCAACGAGGAGCTAAAGGTAGAACAAATATTCCCTCAAGTTCTATCGACCACCGATATAACTCTACGCACGCTTAATGTTCGCTTTACCTAGAACAAGTATGAAACTAGAAATACTATGTAGGTGTTTTTGGATAGGTTTGCAAGAATATAAAGAGCACGTAAATAAAAACTAGGGGCTGTTTAGGTAAAGAAGCAATAAAGTAAATATAGCGAGTGTGGAAAAGTGGTGGTAGGAGTTGCGAAATTGTCCCTAAGCAATTGACTACTTTACTAGACCAATAGCAAGTTTTATGTGGGAGAGGCCACTGCTAGCATGTCATCCCTGACTTGGAATTCTATGCACTTATGATTGGAACTATTAGCAAGCATCCGCAACTACTAAATTTCATTAAGGTAAAACCCAACCATATCATTAAGTTATATTGGTCCCCCTTCAATCCCATATGCATCAATTTCTATGCTAGGTAGAAGCTTATGTCACTCTTGCCCTCCAATACATAGTCCTATCAACATACAACTAACCCTATGGTGTGATCCATGCGCGCGCTCATATGATGGGCACCAAAGGACAGCAACATAACCACAAGCAAATTAAACCAACCATAGCAATTCATCAACCACCGATAGGACAACGAAAATCTACTCAGTCATCATAGAATGGCAACACATCATTGGATAATAATATGAAGCATAAATCACCATGTTCAAGTAGAGGGTACAACGGGTTGCGGGAGAGTGGACCGCTGTAGATAGAGGGGGGAAGGTGATGGAGATGTTGGTGAAGATGGCGGAGGTGTTGGTGAAGATCGCGGTGATGATGATGATGGCCACGGCAGCGTTCCGGCGCCACCGGAAGAGAGGGGGAGAGGGGCCCCCTTCTTCTTCTTCCTTGACCTCCTCCCTAGATGGGAGAAGGGTTTCCCCTCTGGTCCTTGGCCTCCATGGCATGGGAGGGGCGAGAGCCCCTCCGAGATTGGAACTGTCTCTCTGTCTCTCTCTGTTTCTGCGCTCTTGTTTCTGCCTTTTCACCGTTTCTTATATATCCGGAGATCTGTAACTCCGATTGGATTGAAACCTTCGCCAAGATTTTTTTTCGAAAATTAGCTTTCTTGTGGCAAAAGAATAGCAGCAACCGCCTTACGAGGGGCCCACGAGGGTCAAGGGCGCGCCCCCTGCCTCATGGCCACCTCGGGCACCGTCTCGCGTTGATTCTTCCTCCCATATTTCCCAAATATTCCAAAAAAATTCTCCGTCCATTTTTATCCCGTTTGGACTCCGTTTGATATGGGGTTTCTGCGAAACATAAAACATGCAACAAACAAGAACTGGCACTGGGCACTGGATCAATATGTTAGTCCCAAAAATAGTATAAAAAGTTGCCAAAAGTATATGAAAGTTGTATAATATTGGCATGGAACAATCAAAAATTATAGATACGACGGAGACGTATCAGCATCCCCAAGCTTAATTCCTACTCGTCCTCGAGTAGGTAAATGATAAAAAGATAATTTTTGATGTGGAATGCTACCTAGCATAATCTTGATCATGTATCTAATCATGGCATGAATATTAGGACACGAGTGATTCAAAGCAATAGTCTATCATTTGACATTAAGACAATAATACTTCAAGCATACTAATAAAGCAATCATGTCTTTTCAAAATAACATGGCCAAAGAAAGTTAGCCCTACAAAATCATATAGTCTGGCTATGCTCCATCTTCACCACACAAAGTATTCAAATCATGCACAACCCCGATGACAAGCCAAGCAATTGTTTCATACTTTTGACGTTCTCAAACCTTTTCAACTTTCACGCAATACATGAGCGTGAGCCATGGACATAGCACTATAGGTGGAATAGAATAATATGATGGGGGTTATGTGGAGAAGACAAAAAGGAGAAAGTCTCACATCGACGCGACTAATCAATGGGCTATGGGGATGCCCATCAATTGATGTCAGTGTGAGGAGTAGGGATTGCCATGCAACGGATGCACTAAGAGCTATAAGTGTATGAAAGCTCAAACTGGAAACTAAGTGGGTGTGCATCCAACTTGCTTGCTCATGAAGACCTCGGGCATTTGAGGAAGCCCATCATTGGAATATACAAGCCAAGTTCTATAATGAAAATTCCCACTAGTATATGAAAGTGATAACTCAAGAGACCCTCTATATGAAGAACATGGTGCTACTCTAAAGCACAAGTGTGGTAAAATGATAGTAACATTGGCCCTTCTCTCTTTTCTCTCATTTTTTTAGTGGGCTTCTTTGGCCTTTTTTTTATTTGGGCTACTTTGGCCTCGTTTATTTTGATAACCTCACATGGGACAATGTTCTAATAATGATGATCATCACACTTTTATTTACTTACAACTCAATATTACAACAAAGATATGACTCTATATGAATGCCTCCAGCGGTGTACCGGGATGTGCAATGATCTAGCGTAGCAAAGATATCAAAAAACGGACAAGCCATGAAAATATCATGCTAGCTATCTTACGATCATGCAAAGCAATATGACAATGAATGATCAAGTCATGTATATGGTGATGGTGGAAGTTGCATGGCAATATATCTCGGAATGGCTATGGAAATGCCATGATTGGTAGGTATGGTGGCTGTTTTGAGGAAGATATAATGAGGCTTATGTGTGATAGAGCGTATCGTATCACGGGGTTTGGATGCACCGGCGAAGTTTGCACCAACTCTCGGGGTGAGAAAGGGCAATGCACGGTACCGAAGAGGCTAGCAATGATGGAAGGGTGAGAGTGCGTATAATCCATGGACTCAACATTAGTCATAAAGAACTCACATACTTATTGCAAAAGTCTATTAGCTATCGAAACAAAGTACTACACGCATGCTCCTAGGGGGATAGATTGGTAGGAAAATACCATCGCTCGTCCCCGACCGCCACTCATAAGGAAGCCAATCAATAAATAAATCATGCTCCGACTTCATCACATAACGGTTCACCATACGTGCATGCTACGGGAATCACAAACTTCAACACAAGTATTTCTACAATCCATAACTACCCACTAGCATGACCCTAATAACACCATCTTTATATTGCAAGGAATCAAACATATCATATTCAGTGATCTACAAGTTTATGTAGGATTTTATGACTAACCATGTGAATGACCAATTCCTGTCATCTCTCTAAATAGATATAAGTGAAGCAAGAGAGTTTAATTCTTTCTACAAAAGATATGCCCACGCTCTAACAAATATAAGTGAAGCAAAAGAGCATTCTACAAATGGCGGTTTTCTATGTGAAGAGAAACAGGCAATCCAAACTTCAAATGATATAAGCGAAGCACATGAAGCATTCTATGAAGCCATACTCAAAAGATATAAGTGAAGTGCAAAGAGCATTCTATAAATCAACCAAGGATTATCTCATACCAGCATGGTGCATAAAAGAAAAATTAAAACTAAATGCAAAATACGCTCCAAGATTTGCACATATCGCATGAACGAAACGAATCCGAAAACATACCGATACTTGTTGAAGAAAGATGGGATTCCTTCCGGGGCATCCCCAAGCTTAGACGCTTGAGTCTCCTTGAATATTTACTTGGGGTGCCTTGGGCATCCCCAAGCTTGATCTCTTGCCTCTCCTCCTTATCCTCATATCGAAACATCCTCGATCTTCGAACACTTCATCCACACAAAACTTCAACAGAAAACTCGGTAAGATCCGTTAGTATAATAAAGCAAATCACTACTCTAAGTACTGTTACAAACCAATTCATATTTTGTTTTTGCATTGTAGCTACTGTAATGTAACTTTTCCATGGCTTAATCCACTGATAGAAATTGATAGTTTCATCAAAACAAGCAAACTATGCATCAAAACAGAATCTGTCTAAAACAGAATAGTCTGTAACAATCTGAACATTCACCATACTTCTGGTACTCCAAAAATTCTACCAAAATTAGGAAAAATAAACAATTTGTAGAAAGACAGTGCAAAAAGAATCAGAATCATTTGACGTTCGAGTAAAAAATGTAAAAACGTGCACTACAGCCAAAGTTTCTGTCCTGCACCGCACAAACCAACAAGAATTGTAAACATCCTAAAGGCAAACCTTGGCACATTATTTTTATAATACAATGGAATTGTACAAGGGGATAATTATTTTTGTTAAAAAGTTTCTGTAATCAAGATTCAAAAAGTTTCCGTGAGCATGAACAAAGTTCAAGGAGCTCCCCCACTTCAACAATGCTTGTCTCTCTCACTTTCACTTTCCTATTTGAAAAGTTTTGGGTTCCCCTCTTTATTTTTTTTGTTTTTAAACTATATGAAAGCACTCAACAGAAATAAATGACTCTCTAAAACTTCCGAGTTGTCTCCCTGGCAGCGCTTTCTTTAAAGCCATTAAGCTAGGCATATAGTGCTCAAGTAATGAATCCACCCGGATCCCAAGGTATATCAAAGCCAATTTTAATTAACAATGATTTGTAATTTAGTAGTGAGCACAAAGTAACATATATCATGTAACAACGAAGTCTAACTCTCTTCCTATGCATCGGCATGTCATAAAAGAACAATTCATGCACACAAAGTAAAGGCCAATGCATAGTATAAACAGTTTCTTGCAATTTTTTCGTGTTGGAAACATAAAGAGGTGGAGATATAGTTCCTCTCTCATAATAATTGCAAGTAGGAGCAGCAAGCACATGCATATTATATCTATCAAAATCATCATGTGTAGTAGTAAAACGCAACCCATCAATATAATCCTTAATAAAGGGCAAACTTCTCCGATATAGTGTAGTCGGGAGAATTCAAAAAGATAATAGGACTATCATATGTGGGTGCAATAGCAACAATTTCATGTTTAACATAAGGAACTATAGCAAGTTCATCTCCATAAGCATAATTCATATTGGCATCTTGGCCACAAGCATAGCAAGCATCATCAAAAAGGGATATTTTAAAAGAATCAACGGGATCATAACAATCATCCTTCGGTAAGCACGAAGGGAAATTAAACAATGTATGAGTTGAAGAGTTGCTCTCATTAGAAGGTGGGCACGGGTGATCAATCCGCTCTTCCTCCTTTTGTTCTTCGCTCTCCTCCTCATCTTTTTCATCCAATGAGCTCACAATGTCATTAATTTCTTCTTCCATATGCTCCTGCAAAATATTAGTCTCTTCTTGGACAGCGGAGACTTTCTAAATAAATTCATTAATATCGGAATTGAATTCATAATTCTTATAGCAATATTTAAGGATAGCTAAATTTTCAGTTCTATAAACAGCATCATAAAGATTTTCACACTCTTTGAACAAAGATTCGATTTCATAAGAACCCATAAAAGCAACAAATTCTTCTATTTGTTCCACATCATAGTAATCATATATACCATTAGCATAAGAAGCCAAGGTTTTATTATCATTAAATTTGCATAAAAAGGGAAGGTGTGGAGCCTTCATCCTAGAGCAACAAGTATAATCATAACTCAAGCATACTTGCCGAGCATACCATTTCAACATATAAATTTGATCCCATAATAGTATCCCTTTTTGAGTCAAGCGATAATCCCTAAAGTATTCACGTTGATCCAACGTGTCTCCCATTACCAGATTGAATGGGGTTTTCTCAGGATTATCAAAGTAGTACATAATATCTGTCACATAACGAGCATCGAGGGTTTTAGGAGGTTCCCCATCTCCATGAGTAGCAAGTAAACCTGATTTTTTTTGGTATTTCGTGTTCCATATCCATGACTAAAGATAGAAAACAACTTAGAACAACAAATAAAAATTACTTAGTGATAAAGCAAACAAGCACACACGAGAATATTCACCCCACACTATGGCTCCCCGGCAATGACGCCAGAAAAAGGTCTTGATAACCCACAAGTATAGGGGATCAATTGTAGCCTCTTTCGATAAGTAAGAGTATCGAACCCAACGAGGAGCTAAAGGTAGAACAAATATTCCCTCAAGTTCTATCGACCACCGATACAACTCTACGCACGCTTAACGTTCGCTTTACCTAGAACAAGTATGAAACTAGAAGTACTTTGTATGTGTTTTTGGATAGGTTTGCAAGAATATAAAGAGCACGTAAATAAAAACTAGGGGCTGTTTAGGTAAAGAAGCAATAAAGTATATATAGCGAGTGTGGAAAAGTGGTGGTAGGAGTTGCGAAATTGTCCCTAAGCAATTGACTACTTTACTAGACTGATAGCAAGTTTTATGTGGGAGAGGCCACTGCTAGCATGTCATCCCTGACTTGGAATTCTATGCACTTATGATTGGAACTATTAGAAAGCATATGCAACTACTAACGTTCATTAAGGTAAAACCCAACCATAGCATTAAGTTATATTGGTCCCCCTTCAATCCCGTATGCATCAATATCTATGCTAGGTAGAACCTTTTGTCACTCTTGCCCTCCAATACATAGTCCTATCAACATACAACTAACCCTATGGTGTGATCCACGCGCGCGCTCATATGATGAGCACCAAAGGACAGCAACATAACCACAAGCAAATTAAACCAATCATAGCAATTCATCAACCACCGATAGGGCAACGAAAATCTACTCAATCATCATAGGATGGCAACACATCATTGGATAATAATATGAAGCATAAAGCATCATGTTCAAGTAGAGGGTACAGCGGGTTGCGGGAGACGCTGTAGATAGAGGGGGGAAGGTGATGGAGATGTTGGTGAAGATGGCGGAGGTGTTGGTGAAGATCGCGGTGATGATGATGATGGCCACGGCAGCGTTCCGGCGCCACCGGAAGAGAGGGGGAGAGGGGCCCCTTCTTCTTCTTCTTCTTCCTTGACCTCCTCCCTAGATGGGAGAAGGGTTTCCCCTCTGGTCCTTGGCCTCCATGGCATGGGAGGGGCGAGAGCCCCTCCGAGATTGGATCTGTCTCTCTGTCTCTCTCTGTTTCTGCGCTCTGGTTTCTGCATTTTCACCGTTTCTTATATATCCGGAGATCCGTAACTTCGATTGGATTGAAACCTTCGCCAAGATTTTTTTCTGAAAATTAGCTTTCCTGTGGCAAAAGAATAGCAGCAACCGCCTTACGAGGGGCCCACGAGGGTCAGGGGCGCGCCCCCTGCCTCATGGTCACCTCGGGCACTGTCTCGCGTTGATTCTTCCTCCTATATTTCCTAAATATTCCAAAAATATTCTCCGTCTGTTTTTATCCCGTTTGGACTCCGTTTGATATGGGGTTTTTGCGAAACATAAAACATGCAACAAACATGAACTGGCACTGGGCATTGGATCAATATGTTAGTCCCAAAAATAGTATAAAAAGTTGCCAAAAGTATATGAAAGTTGTATAATATTGGCATGGAACAATAAAAAATTATAGATACGACGGAGACGTATCACACAAGTCATGCCGAAATTCACGGAAAATTTCGGCATGACCTTTGCTAAAAAGTGGACAAATCGAGTTATTGAAATTTGCCGGAACGGAAATGAATCGATATTCCGGCAAAACATAGGCCAGACGGAAACTCAAGAAAACATTTGCCGGAACGAAAATGTTTGACACTTCAAGAAAATCTACACAAATCTCATGCTCTCTCAAACTCAATTCAAAAACCAAATATAGATTATATTTAGTTAACTACTGAACTAAATTTTACTCTAAACTAAACCCTACTGCCCTAATTAACATCTAGTTAAACAAACTCAATTCAAAAACTAAACCCTACCGAACTAATTAACATCTACATTATCTACTTAACATCTGTTATTACCCTAACTAAAAAACATCTACTATTAACCCTACTGCCCTAATTAACTAGTACCACCACTACTACTACTAAAAAACATTATCTATGAACCCTACTACTAATTAACATCTACTACTACTGCTAATTAACATGGCAGGAAGAAAATGCAGAGAGAGAGGAGGGGTGGGGGGCTTACAGTGAGGGGAGAGACGGTGGCGGGGAGGTGCTCGGCGACGGAGGCAGGGGCGGGGAGGGCGGGCTCGGGCTCGGGCAGCGGCGGTCCTGGGCGGGCTCGGGCGGCGGTGAGGTCGAGGGCGGCCTCGGGTGGCGGCGGTGAGGTTGAGGGCGGCCTCGGGCGGCGACGGTGAGGTTGAGGGCGGCCTCGGGGGGGAGACGGTGAGGTTGCGGGTGTCGACGTCGGCAGGAGACGGCGGCGAAGTGGGGCGACGGCGAATTGGGGAGAGGGCGGCGAAGTGGGGCGAGGGATTTGGGGGAGAAGTGGTGGCCGGGGGGAGGGAAACCGCTGGTTAAGTCAAACATAGCGGTAGCGCGTTACGGAAAACACGCTATAGTTAAGTTAGCTATAGCGCGTTTCAGAAAACGCGCTACTGCTATGCCTTTGTCTTTTTTTTTCCTTTTTCATTTATTTTTCTTTACATTTTATTTTTTTCCTTTCTCTTTTTTCTATTTCTTTCATTTTCATTTACTTTTCTATTTGCTTTCCATTTTATTTTATTTTCGTTAGCAGTAGCGCCTTTCTGCGTAAACGCGCTGCTACAAAAATATTAGCGGTAGCGCTGTTTCTATAAAATCGCTACAACTATGTGTAGCCTATCGACTTAGCAGTGGGAATTTTAGTAGTAGCGCTTTTATTGTTAGACGCGCTACTGCTACATATGTATGTGTAGCGCGGTTTTCCCCAACGCGCTACTGCTAGTTAGCACTAGCAAGCTTTTTTAACAAGCACTACTTCTAAAGTTCTGTATATAAGGTTTTCTTTAGTAGTGTTCTTAGGATTGCTGGCCTACTATAAAATTATCTTCCAATCAGCCGAATCATATGGCATCATCCATGGAGATAGATAAATTAAGTTAGATGATGATGCACCAACAACATTTGTTGCACTTTGCTTACATCTTTTTCTTTGTTGAGCTGGGCACTTTGCTTACATCTAGCGGGTGGTCTTGAAGTGACTATACTATTATCTAAATGTGGGGATCGATTTCTCTTTGAAAAACATCACTCCATGGCCTACATCAATCAAAGTTCAGGGAAAAGGAGACACTTTTGCTAAAGCACATCTATATGTCTTTCATTTTCCACATCTAAGTCCTACGTCCTAGATCTAGCGAGTATAACATTTTGTGAGCACATGGTCAACATTTTTTATAAACACATGTCACATTTTTCAAATACTTGTTGAACATTTTTTTCAAATGACAATGTTATATACATGATCATATTTTTCATCATTTTTTAACAGACAGTGAACATTTTTTCTATACACATTTAATATTTTTCAAATGCTTGATTAACATTTTTATATACATGATCAATTTGTTTTCATTATTTTTTAAATACATGGTCAAAAAAATTTCTGTACACATTTACCATTTTCCAAATGCTTGCTTAACATTTTTAAACACTTGTAATATAAACAAAATTAAACAAAAAACAAAAACGTGAAAAACCCAAAACAGAAAACGAGGCTATTGTTTTCCTCGCGCCTGGGCCGGGCCAACTCGCGGCACCCAAACTTCAGCGAGACAACGTCCTCCAACAAAGCGGATTCCAAAGCCCGTCGTTGACCGCCTGGGCCTCGACATATGGCCCAACGAAGCCCAATCCCACATCCAGAAGAAGAAGCGAGCAGGAAAGGAAAAGCCCAAGCCTACGTCGGTCGGATTCCTCCTTCCCCACGGACTTCCCCGCGCCCCCGCCGCCTCTTCGATTCCCCAATCCCCACTTGCCCGTCTCCTCCACGGACCCCCCAAAAATCCCAAATTGCCGACGGAACCCTAGCTCCGGTGCTACTGCCAGATCAGGACACCTCCTCCGGCGGAATCGGCGGCTCCTTCCCGGCGCCACACCTCGGAGGCCTGCGCTGCTCGGCGCTTCCTTCCCCCCTCGCGTCCTTCCTCCGGCTACGCCTTCATGATTCGCGCCGCTCGGGTCCGAGGGCTCTGGAGCTTGCTGTTGCTGCCGTCCTCCGATAGTCACCTCTACCTGCCGCAGCCGCGTATCCCGGTAAGCTTGTGCAACCATCCATCGCAAATTTCCCTTTTTGACTCGGCTTCAGCGACAGTCTCGCTGATCTTAGGTAATGAACATTCTCTCCACTTACCTGTCAGACGGGCGTTGCTTTGATACTTTGATCTGGAAAAGATGACACACTAGGACGTAGACAGAAATTTTTAGGTTAGTTTGTACATGATCGATTCCGCAAAAATTGACGATACATAGTTGGCAGGAAAATCTGTGAGGGGCTAAAACTGCAGTCTTCCCTTACCGCCCAATGCAAGTTCCTTCTGGATTATTATTGTAGCCTTTAGGTTCAGTTTTTATTTGGTAAGCATATAGCACCCTATTTACAATGAAGTGCATCCATCAAGCAAATTGTCTGACAGTTAATATACAGAGCAAAAATATCAGAATAGGTTATATCCATTGGAAATTGCTCCCATTAAGTTAAGATCAACTTAGTTACTAGGGACCTGAACGCCCTGCAAGATACAGATCTATCATGTGAGACCTAGAGATGCATCCTTTTATTCAAGGATTCCTGTCTGCTCATAATATATTGTGGTTTGAATGTGGGGTTTAAGTGCACAACTGAACTTTAGCTTCGAGCAAACAATGGTATGTTGGGTCTGTACAAAGCCGGACATTTTTGTTGCATTCCATGCTTTATCGATCAATGATTTTGACATGTTCATCCAGCATGTTTATCTTTTTTATAATGAAGGATGTCTTCTTCTTAGCAGTTATGAACAGAGGGTAGTATTTCTTCATCGCCCTTCTGGCCTGCACTGTCTTGCCGCACCACCACCCGCACTACGGCTCTCCCGCTTGTCCGAAGGCGCTCCCGGACCAGTTAGTGATGAATTACCAAAGGATACCAGCGAGCAGCGTCCGGCACTCCAAGCGTCACATCAACCAACTTGATGGTAATTGACTGACGTATTTTCCCTTGAATCATAGTGTAAAGCATCCTCTGATGTTGGTAGCAAAAAGGAGCCAATAATGATCAGACAGAGTAAGATAAATGTATAACCCACCTTTTGATTTTCTTCATGCATGCTCATTATATCTGTAGCAGTAATCGACAGTTGTGAAGATCGGTAAATGGAAACAAACACATATTTCTAGACGAATATTCAGGGTGTTGTTGTGGTTGCATTCATGCACTGCTGGATTAAACATAAGTCTTTGTAGCAGCAGTGATCAGTATTAACCTTGTTTTCCACTTTGTTTGGTGATTATAGTATAAATTCTCGCAACAGTGCAAGGGTTAGCTTCCTTCGTTCTGTTGCTCTATATATATTTTCCCAAGATATACCTTCTATGCTATGTGTTCAGGTCATGGGAACATATTATATAGGATGAGGAAATCTAGAATATTTTTCAGTTGGTTCAGTGTTCAGTTGTATAGTATGTCTGATCATTATGTTCTCAACTATTTCCTCTTGCACAAAGTACAAACACGAATTACTTATCTCATGGTGTCCTACTTTATTTATGTATGGTAAAGTAAAACATCCCAATTGAAAATGGTATGCCGTTGTTGTGGTACCCATGTTTGGTTAACCTTAACTGATTTCTTTCAAAATAATACCTATATGACGAAAATAATTATCATGGTAATTGGTACGTACTAATACTATTGTCTTTCTCTAATTATTTTCTTTCACACTGTACATATTTTTTATTTCACGAAAATAATTATCATGATAGCGCATGAGCCACAGATTTACTGCAAAAACATAGGTATTGTTGAGATATTAATAATTACTCTAAGGTTTCATTACCCTCGTAGTTATAGAATTGGAAGCAAAGATGTAATTAGCTGATAACTTATGAGTTATGACACATGTTCTTGTCATAGATCAGATACATTAGCCATGGCTTCTGGCTATCAATAGAAGTACGCAAAAGTTCCCTAAGCACATTACTGATAAAATCCAAAACAATGACCTCATGTTAATGGCCGGCTATGTCTAAATACCATATTTAGTCCAAGTACTATTGCTTGTTTACCAGAGTGGGTTTTCTCTCTGGTAATATTTCCAATTCTTTGTTATTTAGATGCTACATGTTATAGTCTCAGGTTTATATTATTGTCCATTGTAGGTGTTATCTGTTCATGTGCAAAGCAGGACGATTACGCCATCAACAGGTACCGGACACGGACTCTTCTGCCCTCCTTTGCCACTGTTGTGTCATGTTCGAGCACGGCATCAACTTGTGACGGACACGAACTCCACATGAACTCCCTCCTTTGCCACATAATAGGCATCGAGCGCTCTACGGAAGCATCCAATCTCGCTGTTCTAACAACTTCGCCGGAAATACAGACCGCCAGTGCTCCAGCTGAGGTACGTTGGATCACATGCCAAGCTAAATGCGGCTCTGTTGTTTTAAAAAAGACATGATTTTTTAGCATCCATCGTTAGTACCTTGCCATGTACGGACAGTCTGCAGAGTTTGCAAACAAAAAAGTGAAACCTATAATGACGAGTGATGACTATGGTATTATAATTACCAGAATTAAAAAGGAATGTAGTATAGAGACGGACATATCAAGTTTACTATGAACTCAAACAGGACAGGTTTAACAAACAACACACTTAAGGCTCTTTAATTGATTATTATTTTAGGGAGCAACGATGCACACCTGCCGTTCTTGCACTGTGCTGGGAGTATATAATTTCATTCTGACCACCTTGTGGGTTGGTGTGCTAGGTTGCCGCCCTAACATGTTGTCGATTATATCTAATCAGTATACACTATGTTTCTGTGTTATGCTAATGGATTTTAATGAACATAAATCAACGGTGTATATTTACATGGCCTTGTACTATGCTTTTCAGCTAGGTTGTTTTCAACTGGAGACAAATCAGTGTTATTGTCATGCATGGAAGAAGCGCTCGACCTTATTACTAACTAACATGTAAACAGCTGTGTTGCCTTCCTAGTCCGATCATGGATTTTAAGCATACTACTAACAAAATGTTGGCGAGTGTGGCAGGTTTTATCTAATTCAAAACATGGCCAGTACTGAATTTCTAGGCATATGTGCTAGTCTATTCCAAAAGAGAATCATGTTTTTTTGAAGGAGGCTAGCTTCTATAGACTTGCATATGTTTGTAACGTTTCCTTTTGCTACCTTGTCAAAGTGCAAAGTGCAAGTTTCCAGTTTGTGTGTGCCAATCCATTTATAAGCTGTTTTATGCTACAGTTTCAAACAAACTATGACAAATGTTGTGGTAATGAATCCTTGTTATTATTTACTGAATTTTTTGCCCTTTCCTCCATCTCTCAGTTCAAAGGTTGGCAGATTCTTACTATTCTGCTTTGGTCTGTATGTAGGTTGTTTCTCGAGTATTTCTTATTGCAGACCATGCTGTAGAGACACACAAACCGTACGGCTGCTTTTGCTTTGTTACATTTTCAGATCTGCAGGTAGTTTAAAGTATAACTTGCTCCTGTGGTTAGGCCATATACCCAATAGATATTCAAATCTTGTATGTGCTGCATGGTAAATGCACTGTCAAGCACCATCTTGGTGGTTGCACAGTGTTACAATTCTCTGTAAGGTCATTAGTAAAACAGGCAAGTGTAACTCCTTTTTCCCCTCATTTCCTACAGATAGATCCGCTGATGGATTTAAGTTTTCATTCACCAACTTCAAATACTCAATTCCTCGGAGATGAGGATCGTTCTGCAGCTCATGTGAGTTCTCTCTATAAGCATGATACAACATGCATGCATATTTGTTCGACACCTTATCATTAATATCTTCCTTTTGAAATCGCAAACATAGCTATTTATTTGAGTTACAATTACTTCTATAAGTTTTTGTCAAAGTTTGAAAGATTTTTGTATTTTCCATCATGTAATGCACGCCCTAGGTTGGAGTAGAGATTGCCTTCTGGAGGATGGTGATAAGTTAAGGCACACCCTTGTATTTACGTATGATATTATAGAGTACAGACATGGGCCTAGACATCTAGTCAAACCTACATACGATTTCTAAAATGATATAATTGTAACTGTAAACCTACATCAGAAGAATCCACAACACGTGGACCAGCAGTGTAGTGAAGAGGATGAGGAGGAATCATCAGGGAAGCCTTAAGGGACAAGTGAGGTGAGGTAGCCCGAGGTAACAAACAAGGTGGTGTAGCGGGAAGACACAGTGGGATGGGTGGAAGAGGGCAATACATGAGTGATAGGTGTATCGAGGACATTGGGGAAAGAAATATCGTTAATGTGGGAGGCCAAAGGAGACGATGGACTTGGATAGAAAGGACGAGACTCATGAAAAGTCACATACCGAGAAATGCGCATCCGACTACCGATAGAATCCCAACACCAATAGCCCTTGTGCTCATCACTAGACTCTAAGAAGACACATTCAACAAGCTGAACAGTTAGTTTGGGGCGTTCACAAAGGTTAGAAAGGACGAGACTCATCAAAAGTCACATATTGAGAAATGCGCACTCGACTATCTATAGCCCTGGTTCTCATCGCTGTAACCTAAGACGACACATTCAATAGACTGAGTAGTCCTTTTGGTGCGTTCACCGGGTGCAAGAACATAGCAAACACGTTGAATCACGTGATAAGTGTCCGAACGAAGATATCATAGAACGCGGAGGAGGTGACTAGTGGGTTGAAGCGGGAGTGTAGACAAACTGACTTCGATTATGACGGGATATGAAATATTCGGCCGAGTGAGATCTAAATAGACAAGATTCCCAACAAGATGACAGTAGTGCGTCAGATCAGACAAAGCCTCACTGTTAGAAGCACGGAGGTGGACGCTGAGGTCTATAGGAGTCTGAATAGTGTGCTCATTAGTAAGAGCAGCACGGGCAAGAATATCTTGGATATACTTCTCTTGGCAAAATTAAGAAGCCATCAGAGGTAGAAGAAACCTCAATCCCAAGGAAGTAGTGAAGAGGACCAAGATTAGGCATAAGAAACTACTTGGTAGGATGAGCCTTCACAAAGACAATGTAGGCAGAGTCGCCATGAGTGATGATCATGTCATCGACATATAGAAGATTCCGACCATGAGCAGAAAGGTGGATATAAATTGCAGATCATGACCACTCGCCAAAAACCAACCGCAGTCACCATCGAGACAAAATGCTCAAGCTAGGCACGATGGGTTTGCTTAAAGCGATAGACATGGCGACGAAGACAACAAATCATGCCATCAGGAACATGATACACAGGTGGAGGTTACATGTAGACCGTCTCATGCAACTTACCATTAAGAAAGGTATTTTTGACATCAGCCGAGAGAAACTAGTGGTGAATAGAAGCCACACCTAGAAGTGTGCAAAGAGTGGTCATATGGGGCATAGGAGCAAATGTCTCGTCATAGTCATGGCCATGTTTGTGCTTAAAGCATCATACCACAATAGGAGCTTTGAAACGCTCAAGAGAACCATTATAGTCTTAACCTTGCGACCCACTTACAAGTGATGGGACGAGCATCAAAAAGTAGATAGAACCATGGTCGTTGGGGGGGGGGGGGGCATAGGAGAGGATGGTCATGGATAGAAAGAACGAGACTCATCAAAAGTCACATATCGAGAAATGCGCACTCGACTATCAATAGCCATGGTGCTCATCGCCGTAACCTAAGACGACACATTCAACAGACTGAGTAGTCCTTTTGGTGCGTTCACCGGGTGCAAGAAGAACATAGCAAACACGTTGAATCACGTGATAAGTGTCCGAACGAAGATATCATAAAACGCGGAGGAGGTGACTAGTGGGTTGAAGCGGGAGCGTAGACAAATTGACTTCGACTATGACGGGATATGAAATGTTCGGCCGAGTGAGATCTAAATAGACAAGATTCCCAACAAGATGACAGTAGTGCGTCAGATCAGACAAAGCCTCACTGTTAGAAGCACGGAGGTGGACGCTGAGGTCTATAGGAGTCCGAATAGTGTGCTCATTAGTAAGAGCAGCACGGGCAAGAATATCTTGGATATACTTCTCTTAGCAAAATTAAGAAGCCATCAGAGGTAGAAGAAACTTCAATCCCAAGGAAGTAGTGAAGAGGACCAAGATTAGGCATAAGAAACTACTTGGTAAGATGAGCCATCACAAAGGCAATGTAGTTAGAGTCGTCATGCGTGATGATCATGTCATCGACAAATAGAAGATTCCAACCATGTGCAGAAAGGTGGATATAAATTGCAGATCATGACCACTCGCCAAAAACCAACCACATCACCATCGAGACGAAACGCTCAAGCTAGGCACGATGGGTTTGCTTAAGGCGATAGACTTGGCGACGAAGACAACAAATCATGCCATCAGGAACAGGATACCCAGGTGCAGGCTACATGTAGACCATGTCATACAACTTACCATTAAGAAAGGTATTTTTGACACCAGCTGAGAGAAACTAGTGGTGAATAGAAGCCACATCTAGAAGTGTGCAAACAGTGGTCATGTGGGGCATAGGAGCAAATGTCTCATCATAGTCATGGCCATGTTTGTGCTTAAGCCTCATACCACAATACAAGCTTTGAAACGCTCAAGAGAACCATTAGAGTCTTAACCTTGCGACCCACTTATAAGTGATGGGACGAGCGCGGTGAGAAAGAGAATTGTGTTCCCATGTGTCGGTGCACTCAAGAGCAGTAATCTTCTGTGCCATCACATGTTGCCATTCAGGGTGAGCAACAACTTCACGATAAGAAGTCGTCTCTATCAGTTAGATGACATGATTACAAATTTTACAACACTAATTACAATCTCTTCAATTAGTTTATGTGCCAATTCTCCATTCTGTTTTTCATATTGCAAATGCCTAAGTCATATCTCTGCCTATACGTGATACATATGTACTTTCAGAAGTCGTACACAACGTGTGATCGTTTCTACCGTCCAAATGAATTTTTATATTCAATAAATTTGAGGCTGCCTCGAAGCCTCCACCAAGAGTAGAAAGGTAAAAAGTCCCACATTACTTCAGAGGTTCATAGACCTTCAGTCAACATGCATATTTGTCTACTGTTATTTAGCTCCGAGGTAGATTTCCATTTCTTGGAGGCTCGAATGAATAAGACATTTCAATTATTATCTTATTTTATATTGTGGTGCAGTATATAAATCTAGAAGATGACAATAGTAAAAATATTTTGTTTGTATTGTTGAAGATCAGCTTGATTTTTTGACAGGCGCAATGTTGGACTTAATCGGCAGAAGCAATTGTACTGACCTGCTACTTCATTACTTAATTAACTAGTTTCGGATAGGTGAATTTCTTGTTTACCATCCTACAACATTTCTGCGAGAGTAAGGACAATTCGTGTTTTTATGTATGTACCAAGCTGGGATTGCTATATATTGTTTGTGTTGTCCATCATACTACCCATTTCTTCAACCTTGCTTTGCCAGAGGTATCATTTACTTATTGATATGCTTGAAAAGTTTTTTTTTCTGTAGTTGTTTCCGGCATAATCTTCTACAAGTGAAATCATATTGTTCTGTTAATTAATATTTTCATTTGATTATGAGGATTGAGGCGTGAGTTTCATGATCCAGCACTCCAGTATGATGTTTGTGTTGATCCGTCCTCTTATTTCTAACGAGGTAAGCTAGATGACTGCTAGCACTAAATTTACATTAGATAGTTTTTTCTTATGTCGACATATATACTTAATCTCAGTTGCCGTATGTTTTTTTGCTGCCATGGTAGGCCAAATTTTAATTTTAGGTTGTATTGTGCTATGGTTTTCATCGTCCTCTCAGCTAATGGGGTGGTTTGCAATAGTGGCATGTTCAGTTTCCACCATATAACTAAACTATATTAATGTACATTGGATGAATTTACCACTGTTTCATTACCAGCTCTTTCTCTATCTATCAACTCTATTGGATCCTACCAAATCTTTGTAAATCAGGCAATCCAACATGAAATGATAAAATTCAGGATTTACTGAGGGAAGAGAGTATATCCAAATTTTGCTGCCACGATAGGCCAAATTGTATTGTGCTACATATTTTCATCTTCCTGTTCAATGTCCACTGTATAACTAAAGTATATTCATGTACAGCCGTATGATTTTACAACTGTTAGTTACTAGCTCTTTATATGTTCACTCTATTGGATTCCTCAAGATCTATGTAAATCAAGGAATCAAGTATGAAACAGTAAAATTCAGGATTGACCAAGGGAAGAGAGTGAGGTTTACGATAAGGAGGCATGTGCAGAAACAACAAAGAACCAAGGTAGCACATACTTGCACTTTGGAATTGAATTTTCAGTTGTTCGACATGTACTAACATTCAGATTATCCAGTAAGTACGGTGCATTTAATTATGCAGCACAACACCAAGCCTTGCAATATTAATGTAAGTTAGCGAGCTTCATGTCTAGCAACATAGATCCATGTTATATTGTTTAGGTAACAATGATTGTTCTTCTGATCAGCAAGTGTACCAGTTGCTTTCTTATTTGGTCGATGTGCAACATATATGCCTCAATTCTGAATGGACAATTTTTATTTGATCTTTTCTTTACAGTGAGAATAAAGCTTATGCTGCCATCATATTTTCTCATTGCTGTTGCAAGCTCTCCACATGTATGAATTGACAACATCTATAGAAAAATACATGAAAAAGAGACATAGATTTTATCTCGAGATTTATGGTTAAAGAGGAAAAAGAAGAAAACAGGATTCAGCTGAATTTCTAGTATTCAGATTCACCACTAAGAGACGGAGATTTGCTTACTTCACATTTGGAATAAGTTGACATTGATGGATTCACTTGAGTTGAAGTTCACTTTCTTTTCTTTAAGCATGTAGTCATTTTCGTTATATTTCATCATTTTTCTTTTGTAGGTTAGTGTAAATTATGACACCATGTATACGGAATTTTGTTTTGATTAATCTTAGAGGAGTGCCTGATGAGGAAACAAATACTTTTTCCTGTCACTAATAGTAATATCTGTGCATCCCCAGTTTGTTTGCCAATCCTGTTATGCATGCATGGTAACAGTAGTAAATATGTACCAATCTCAGCAAAAGAGCTTGTTCAGGCGATCATGGGCAATTCATGTGTTAGGGAAGAGTGACTCATAACCAAATCCATCCATCAGGTTCTCCAAGAGCACTCTAGGTTTGCTATGCCATGTCGGCGACCTTTTTGGCAGGAAATGAAATGCTCATTTTGGGACTGGGGGCTGCGGATCTCGGTCTTGAATCCAGATGTTTCCATTGACTACAGACCTGGTGATTTGATATTTGCTGGACAATGGAGCGCTTGTCGGATTGTTTGTCCGATCCTCGCAACCTCTGCAACCCTCGATAAGGACGAACCGCAACTGCTACCGACAGTAGCTTGTTCGTGGAGCTTAGGTGACACCGACGATGTGACGAGAGGTTCTCTTGATCTCTTCTACAGAAACCAAGAGTTGTTAAAATCTGGATACTTATTTGCCACAGCACCGACTACAGGGTTAGATCATCGTCTCATATTTGGATAATGGCTGCTATTGTATCTACAAAGCTTGATGAACGCCATATGGCACTGCTAACATTCACCATGAAGGCTTCCGCATTCACAAGCTGATCACCAAGATAGTCGTGCAGAATTTTTGGAATACGCTTCTCTTGCTATTTGTTTGGTGGCTGAGGGAATTGCAGCTGCAACACTCGATGTCTGGGAAAACCGATCTTGCTCGTTACACATTAGTTGCTGGTTGCAGGGGACACATGCCTTTTGTCATATTTCCATGTCTCAGAAGGGTCGGATCCGATCTTGGCATTCCTGCCCTTACTTCACAAACAGAAAGTGCGGTTAAACTATTTTCTGTTGAGCACACTTGTTTCATCGTGCTGTTTCTGAATTGCTTCCGTGTCATGGTTTGCGGAAGAAAGGCAACTCACTATAGCGTGAATCTGGCCTGCTGAAATCTCGCATCATCGCGACTGAAGTCCACATTTCAACCCTGAAGTAACCACGCGGTTTGATTTACAATCCTCAACTTCAAAACCGGTCGAATTACACCCTTAACTTATCACGAAGTTCAAAAGACAACTCTGGTCTTGTTTTTTGGTTGGTCAACCAGTTTTGACTGCAGTCCTCGCTGACTGAGCAGGCCAACTCAGCAGGATAAAAAAAGATGGATCGGTCTCCTCTGTCTCCACTCAACCCCAACCCCCTTCTGCTCCCGCGACAGAGTCACCACCACGGCCGTGTCCGCCGCCTCGCCGCACCTGACTCCGGCCACCACCGGCAACCGGCAAACGGCGCCGCTGCATCTCCGCCGCCCTGCCCTACCCGCTAGCCAGCTTGAGCCCTGCCCCACCCCACCAGAGCAGCCGCCACCACCTCTGCCTAGGATGCCTCACCCCTGATCCAGTTTCCGCGTGGTTCGGCGGCGGCCGGAGAGCGAGGGGAGAGGTCGGGGAGGACTGGGAGCTCACCCTGATGAAGACAGCGATGGCAGGAAGGCAAAGGGAGCTCAGAGGCGTCCACCTCGTCGTCAATGGCGGGCATCGGGGCATGGGCGCATGGCGAGGTAGGCTCGGGGACGCGGCGCTGCCTGTGAGCGCGCCAGGAGTTTCGCGCGGACGTTGCGAGGCTGAGGGAGCAGACGGTGAGGGCAGTGTCGAGGTAGCGACGGAGATCTACGACAGACGATGATCGGTAGGAGGCGAAGAAGATGGTGTCGGATGGCTTGATTGGGGGCACCCCGCGTCAATCACCTGGACAAGGATGAAGAGGGGGGCGCGGCGGAGCTAAGGGACATGGCGGCGCTTCGAGGGGTGGCCGGTGGCTACGATTGCGACGGTCGGAGACGGTGACTAGCTCGCGGGTACGTCCATGGCGTCCGGCGACGACATAATTGTTTCTGGACCGGGGCGATGGTGAGGGAGTCGGGCTTCGGGCCAGCGCGGCGGAGATGCAGCGCCGCCACGCGTCGGTCGCGTTGGTCGGCGGCGGCGGCCGCTGCTGTGAGAGGAGGGGTGAGGCGGAAGACTCGGGCTCGGGGCCCACGCGGAGGATGTGCAGCACCGCCACTTGTCGGTCACTCCAGTCGCCGGCCGCCTGGTGCGGCGGGGAGGCGGGCACGGCGGCCGCGGGTCGGAATGGAGGCGTGCCAGGCAGCGGCGGCAGCGAGGACCGGGCTCGGGCTCAGGTGAGAAAACGAGAGACTAGGTTAGGTGGGCTGCTGAATTGGCATGTCCAGTCAGCCTTGACTCCGGTCAAAACCGGTTGACCAGTCCAAAACCAAGACAAGGGTTGTGTTTTGAACCATGTGGTAAGTTTAGGGTGCAATTCGGATGGTTTTAGAGTTAAGGGTTGTAAATCAAACCGAGTGGTTAGTTGAAGGTTGAAATGTGGACTTCTTTCTTATTTATGCAATATATTGGCTGCTACGTACATGCACGAATGCATGCATAGCCTAGTACGGGCTCACCCCCGGGAGGTGAACCATATCTTGAACCCCCCCCCCCCCCCCCCCCCCCCCCCCGGTTGGCGACGGACATATCCTGACCTCGCACAAGCAGCCTCTCTTGGATTGATGTTTCATGGATTTTGAGGGCACTCTGCCGAACTGCCTTGGCAGCATGCAAATGATGCAACACGGAGGATCTCCGCTGCCCTTTCTCCAGTAGTGTTTGCTAAGGCATCGGCAACACTTGCCTTTGAAGCGGCTTAAGAAGGCCTCGCGGCCCGGTGCACCATTGATGTCCTGGAGTAGGTCCGAGCGGTGTAGCTGTAGGCACGCGCTAATACCCGATGGCTCCTTGTGCATCTATTCCTTTGGGATTAGACCTCCGTCCATCCCTCCTCGCCCAAAGAGGAAATGATGAGGGCGGAGGGCATGGCTATGATGGATTTTAGGCACTACTGCTTAATTCAGGGTAATGCGCCCAGATCCAAAGTATCATAGGCATGCGTGGCATGGGATGACTCTCCCTGCGGCAAGAATCGCGCCGTCGAGGCCAGATCTACTGCAGACACGAGCGGGGACACAAGCGAGTCTGAAACCTGCGACGGACCGCTGGGCGAGAGTGAGCTTGCACAAGACCATGAACCGCGGCTGGAGCTGGATCCAGAGCGAAACCTAGGAGGGGATGGGCGAGCCATAATGCCAGAGTGGGTGGCCGTCACGGTCGGAGTGGCCTATGCCGCGGAGGAGGGAGCGAGAGTCTTAGGAACGAGACCTAGCGTGCCCTCTCAAGATTTACTCCGTTTGTCTGTACGAGTTGGGATCCGAAAAAAAAATACACAACATAGAGAACAAGTGTGAGATGACAAAATGGAAGAAAGACACTTTGATTAGTGATTTCTATGTACGCTGGTCTTTTTTACAACGAGGTACAAATACCATACTCGTATAATAGTAGAACCATATATTAATCCATAAACACTGCTTGTATAATAACACAACTTATTACCTGAATCATAACAGTATATATATACAGCCGGTCTAAACAATATATGGCGTCAAATCCGGCCGGCTGGTTAATTATATATCACATCTGATCACACACACTGTGGTCATCCCAGCTTAATCATTTTATTTATGCAATACGCCGTACGTACATGCACGCTCGTATGCATGATGCATATAGCCTAGTACGGGCTCACCCCGGAGAAGTTGCCTGGCGGGTTGTAGCTGCAGATGATGAACACCGTTTCTCCTCCGGTGCTCCCCCCGGGCTGAACGTGAGGGGGAGAAACACAAGGACGGCTGAGATCTGTCAAAAACGATTCTTGAAGAGGGGCACGATCGTCTTTTTATGCCCGCGGAGAGCGCGCGTACAGCCCTGTACAAGCCCGCACCGGCCCGATTACTTTTGTACACTAAGGGTATACATGTATTGCACATGGGCGTATCGTTTTCCCTTGTCACGTGCGGCGGTCGTGGGCGTGGGCGGCGGCGGTCGTGGGTTAGCCACGCGGCCACGCGGCGCACGAAAACTTCCAAAACGTCACATCCCATAAAGAGGGAGGGGAACCACCACCGGCCGCATCGCCCCCACCATTTCCCCCCAAAATCGGCTCACTCCCTCTCTCCTTGCCGCATCATCTCCCCCTCGTCTCCATCGCCCCGCCACCGCACCTACTCGCTCAACCCCACCGCCTCCCTCTCTCCGGTGGGTTCTCTTAGGCTTCGATGGCGCAAGGTGGTGGCGCTGCCGCCGCTGCGCACGGAGTTGCGGTCGAGGCCGCGAACACCGCGGCAGATGCCGTCCAAGAAGTGGCTGCCGTCGGCGGTGCGGGAGATGCTGCACCCGCAGTCGCTGGATCGGTCGCTGCGGCGGCGGATCTGGTGGAGCAGGGGGTGGTGGGCTCGGACTCCGTCGTGCCGGACCTGGTGGTGACGGCATCTGGCGGCGCACTGGATGCAGGTGCGGAGGCGAGCGACAAGCAGGTGGTGGATGTGGTAATCCTTCTCGTTCCCCTCCTCTCTTAGTTGTAGTTGTTAAGTAGAAGATTTAGTAGATAGGGTTTTTTATTGTAGATTTGTGATTGAATGCGGCACCCCCTTCTGCTTGTTAGGGTTTTTTGATTGAATGGGGAACCCCATTTGAGAGTTAGGGTTTTTTGTAGTTGATTCGTGGTTGAATGCTAGAGAGATCATAATGAGAGTTAGGTTTTTTATATTAGAATCTGGATTGCCTCATGTGCTCAGATTTTGTTCTGTGATGTATATGTTGTTAGATTTGTTTTGCATATTCCCTCAGTGGGCCACGGCAGGGGCTGAGCCGCCACCCAGTGTATATATTAAAGTTGATATTGTACAAATGAGGTTAAAATCCTACTTTGTTCATTTGAAGTCTATCAATTAATTGTTGAAATGAACACAGTACGTTTAACTAGTGCACAATTTCAAAATAGTTAGGAGCCTCACTTCATTATCCATAAACTCAAATTGTAGGTAGGTTTATTTTTGATCTGTAGGATTCCTGTACTTATAAAGCGAACCATAAGTAGGTTTGCTAGACATGCAACTATGCCAGATGACCAACTCATATTAAATTGTTGTTGCATAACTCCATGCATGAATGTCATATGAATCATCCAGTAGATGTAGTAGTTAGGGTTTTTTAATTAGATGTTTAGTTAGGGTTTTCTTGTATTGGATTCATTTATAGCCAGTTATATGTATGATCTATGATTGAATCATCCAGTAGATGTAGTAGTTATGGTTTTTTATTAGTTGATTAGTTAAGGTTTATTTGTATTATTCATTTATAGACAGCTATATAGATTCTGTGATTGAATGATGTAGTAGATGTACTAGTTAGTGTTTCTTAATTAGATGTTTAGTTAGGTTTCTTTTGTATTGGATTCATTTATAGGCAGAGATAAATGTAATTAAATGGTGTGACTGAATGATGCAGTAGAAGTAAGAGTTATGATATTTTAATTAGATGTATGAGTTAGTGTTATTTGTAGTGGATTCATTTATATCCAATGATATATGTAAGTAAATTTTGTGATTCAATGTTCCAGTGGATCTAGGAGTTAGTGTTTTTTAATTAGATGCTGGAGTTAGGGTATTTTAATTAGATGTAGGAGTTAGGCTTCACCATTTCACTTATTCTGACATATGAGTGCTCATTAAGAACTGCTCTGAACTAATTATTTATTAATATTTACAAATGAAATGAAAACCTGACATGTTTGTGAAGTTATATATAAAGGTCCTATTTGCATTGTCTGTCAAAAACTGCTATCTCATTGGTTAATAAGAGAATGGTATTCATTTATACCTTCATATGCATGTTCAAAAGCAAAATCTGAATTTGTATGTCCATATGAATGAACTTGTATGTTCATAACCCTATTGTTTAGTATCTATATAGCTTCATATATAGTCTATGAATTAGTTGTTGAAATGTACATACCAACTTGTTTGTAAAATCAACTGGTTTGTAATATCATTATTTGAACTGCAATTCAATTCCTTGTAAATGACTTGCTTGGTTGACAATATAGCAGAAGGAGGATCTTGTTGGCAACAAGAGGAAGTTTGACTCATCTGGGTACTACCCTTATGATAGTGATGAGGATGAGCCGTATGAGGTAAGGCCTAGTTGAAATGTTATTTGTGCATTGAGTTAGTGTTAGATGTTTATAGTATTTGAATGCATAATGTATTAATGTCAGTCATTAATGTGTGCAGTATCAATCTGGAGATGATGTGGTCGAGGGGAACGTCGAGTCCTTTGAAGAGAAGGTGGTGCAGAAGATCAGGGCCCAAGGATCTGCTATGTACTACAACTGGAGGACGGACAAGTACCGGTGCCCCTACTGCAGCAGGCACAGGCCCAGGTCTGGGTTGCTGGAGCATCTGATGGAACATTATCGGGCTACATCCATCAGCAGTGATGAGTACAAGATCAGGGCTCAGCATTCTGCCCTCCACAAGGTCCTGAGAAACCCTAACATGTAGTTGCCCTAGACCCTGGTTGTCGTATGATGGAGGAAGCCTCAGTTATTTTGGTGAACTTTATGTGGTAGTCTGATGGTGGGAACTTTTAGTGGTAATGTAGTATGAACTTTATCTAAGTGTAGTACTGTGATGTGTGGTCTAAACTTATCTAATATGCTAGTGGTGTGAACTTGGAGGTGTCTGCATCAGCAAGTGTGCTGTGTGGATGCTGCTATCTATGGTAGTAATATATATTGCTATCTATATTTGTGTCCCTTAAATTTTCCATTATGGTTCCTTAGATGTATGGTTCCTTAGATGTATGATTTGCTTGAATTTACCTGCTGCAATGATCAGACATGCCGCATCAGTGTTGCTTCATTGATCAGGCCTGCTGCAAACACTTCCCATGTAGTGGCCATGTGGAGCATGCTGTGGCAATGGTGCAATAAAATCCCATGCTGTGGCCATGTGCAACATGCTCTGCCCATAAGCAAATCAGACCAAATGTAAAACTTTGCGTTAAGTTAACTAATGTTGTTTAGTGAAGTAAGTGGAAATTGTTCATCCACACATATGACATCTTTCCTTCATTTGAGTAAGCAAAAATAGCAAATACTCCACCATATGATCAAATATTCCAAAAACTGAGCACATATTCCATCATTTCATCAAATAATAATAAAAAATAGTTAAAGATGGTGTGTGTGTGTGTGCAAAAAACAACATTTGAATAAAGATGTAATGATTATTTGTAATATGAAGGAGTTTTTTCATGAAATGCAAGTTGATTATTTGTAATATGAAAGATCTCCTTTTGTACAATTTATAGTGGCTCCGTGAAGCCGCATGTTTCGAACCGGCATTGGGCAGGGCATAAAAAATTCAGAAAAAATTCAAAAATTTTGACCCAAATTTTCTTGCACATGGTGACCCACATTTGGAGGGGCCATTTGGTCTAACTTAAGCCAGTTTTTGAACAAATGTGATTTTTCCCACCACCTCCAAATCACCCAAACTTTCTTGAACATGGTGACCCACATGTGCCAATCATGCCTATGAAAGAAAATTTGGAAAAAGAATATTTTACAATGCCCACCTGAGGTATAGAACGATGTTTTGACAAGTCAGTCTAGAGGACATTATAAATTAATAAAAAATTCAAAAAAATATAAAACCTTGGAAACCTAGCTTTGTTTGTGCAAGAGATCATGTGTGCCAAAATTGAGGTGATTTGGAGGTGGTCGAAAAAATGACCGCATTCCGGAGGGGCCATTTGGTCTTTAAGCCAGTTTTTGAACAAATGTGATTTTTCCCACCACCTCCAAATCACCCAAAACTTTCTTGAACATGGTGACCCACATGTGCCAATCATGCCTATGAAAGAAAATTTGGAAAAAGAATATTTTACAATGCCCCCCTAGGTATAGACCGATGTTTTGACCAGTCAGTCTAGTGGGCATTATGAATTAATAAAAAATTCAAAAAATATAAAACCTTGGAAACCTAGCTTTGTTTGTCCAAGAGATCATGTGTGCCAAAATTGAGGTGATTTGGAGGTGGTCGAAAAAATGACCGCATTCCGGAGGGGCCATTTGGTCTAACTTAAGCCAGTTTTTGAACAAATGTGATTTTTCCCACCACCTTCAAATCACCCAAACTTTCTTGAACATGGTGAATCACATGTGCCAATCATGCCTATGAAATAAAATTTGGAAAAAGAATATTTTACAATGCCCCTCTGAGGTATAGACCGATGTTTTGACCAGTCAGTCTAGAGGGCATTATAAATTAATACAAAATTCAAAAAATATAAAACCTTGGAAACCTAGCTTTGTTTGTGCAAGAGATCATGTGTACAAAAATTGAGGTGATTTGGAGGTGGTCGAAAAAATGACCGCATTCCGGAGGGGCCATTTGGTCTAACTTAAGCCGGTTTTTGAACAAATGTGATTTTTCCCACCACCTACAAATCACCCAAACTTTCTTGAACATGGTGACCCACATGTCCCAATCATGCCTATGAAAGAAAATTTGGAAAAAGAATATTTTACAATGCCCCCCTGAGGTATAGACCGATGTTTTGACCAGTCAGTCTAGTGGGCATTATAAATTAATAAAAAATTCAAAAAATATAAAACCTTGAAAACCTAGCTTTGTTTGTGCAAGAGATCATGTGTGCCAAAATTGAGGTGATTTGGAGGTGGTCGAAAAAATGACCGCATTCCGGAGGGGCCATTTGGTCTTTAAGGCAGTTTTTGAACAAATGTGATTTTCCCAAAACCTCCAAATCACCCAAACTTTCTTGAACATGGTGGCCCACATGTACCAATCATGCCTATGAAAGAAAATTTGGAAAAAGAATATTTTACAATGCCCCCCGAGGTATAGACCGATGTTTTGACCAGTCAGTCTAGTGGGCATTATAAATTAATAAAAAATTCAAAAAATAGAAAACCTTGGAAACCTAGCTTTGTTTGTGCAAGAGATCATGTGTGCTAAGATTGAGGTGATTTGGAGGTGGTCGAAAAATGACCGCATTCCGGAGTGGCCATTTGGTCACTTAAGCCAGTTTTTGAACAAATGTGATTTTTCCCACCACCTCCAAATCACCCAAACTTTCTTGAACATGGTGAATCACATGTGCCAATCATTCCTATGAAAGAAAATTTGGAAAAAGAATATTTTACAATGCCCCTCTGAGGTATAGACCGATGTTTTGACCAGTCAGTCTAGAGGGCATTATAAATTAATAAAAAATTCAAAAAAATATAAAACCTTGGAAACCTAGCTTTGTTTGTGCAAGAGATCATGTGTGCCAAAATTGAGGTGATTTGGAGGTGGTCGAAAAAATGACCGCATTCCGGAGGGGCCATTTGGTCTAACTTAAGCCTGTTTTTGAACAAATGTGATTTTTCCCACCACCTTCAAATCACCCAAACTTTCTTGAACATGGTGAATCACATGTGCCAATCATGCCTATGAAAGAAAATTTGGAAAAAGAATATTTTACAATGCCCCTCTGAGGTATAGACCGATGTTTTGACCAGTCAGTCTAGAGGGCATTATAAATTAATACAAAATTCAAAAAATATAAAACCTTGGAAACCTAGCTTTGTTTGTGCAATAGATCATGTGTACCAAAATTGAGGTGATTTGGAGGTGGTCGAAAAAATGACTGCATTCCGGAGGGGCCATTTGGTCTTTAACTTAGCCAGTTTTTGAACAAATGTGATTTTTCCCACCACCTACAAATCACCCAAACTTTCTTGAACATGGTGACCCACATGTCCCAATCATGCCTATGAAAGAAAATTTGGAAAAAGAATATTTTACAATGCCCCCCTGAGGTATAGACCGATGTTTTGACCAGTCAGTCTAGTGGGCATTATAAATTAATAAAAAATTCAAAAAATATAAAACCTTGGAAACCTAGCTTTGTTTGTCCAAGAGATCATGTGTGGAAAAGTTTAGGTGATTTGGAGGTGGTCGAAAAAAACCCTAGAACACTGCCCCAGCGTGACACAACGTGCGTTTTGTGTCCGAATTCGTGCACACCTTGTCTGGGGGGCCACATTGGCCATGCTCACATGCTCCCAAAAGTTGGGGTCATCTCATGGATGCCCCCACATGCACCATGTACAAGCCGGACCATTCGGGTCTGCCGGAGGGCATGTTTGAAAGAGGTTTTCCTTGCCGGACCCACCAAATGATCCCAAACTTTTTGCACACCCTACCATGACTATGGTATGCATGTGGGAGGAGAATTCATACACCACGGCCTCATTTTTGTTGAAATCCCATTAATATCCATGTGTATTACATGTAAGTGAGCATGTGTAAAATTTATTAGATGACTTGAAGGTCAAAACATTAACTTGTCATATATGCAAAAAAATGTGTATTGAATGCAAGTGAGCATGTGTATAATTTAGTGTGTGATTTGAAGACCAATACACATGGCAATATGCCAAAAAAAGTGCCCACCTACCAGAGCAGGAGAATTCATACTCCACGGCCTGCATACGACTAGGAACCCTGCCGTGCATGGGCCAGGATGTAGGCCCGTGGTGCAGAATATCTCTGCTGCTAGTAGGCCCCACGGGGCAGAGGGGACGAGAGTTAGGCAATGTACATCCTGCAATTGATAGGAGCTTGGGAGGGGAGTCACAGCCGGGTATATAAACCGGTGCGGCGCTCTATCGCTTGGCGAGGTGGGACTAAACTCCCACCACCGAACGGCTGTGCGCTGCGATGTGCCCTGCGCGGCTCCGCCTTGGGCCCAATTCGGGCGGGCTGGCCCAAGGCAGCCTTACCCGCGCGCTGATCTGTTTGATATTCTCTTTGTTTTTCACTTCTTAACTCCAAAATTTCTTTTCTTCTTTATATTTCTAATATTTAAAATCAGATCTCTTTTTTTCTATATTATTTCTAATAGTGTTTACTAAAATTAAAAATTATGCCAAATTCTGTTGTGTTTTATTTCATTTGTTCGTTCTCTTTTGTATATTGATAATATTTACGAAATATAAACTAAAATGGTGTGTTTTATTTCAGTTCTTCATTCTAATATTTCTTATCTTTATTATTTTTGAAATATTTTTAGTTTGTAAGATAAAATGTTCTGTTTTATTTCACTTCTTCATTCTAATATTTGTTCTCTTCTTTATATTTGAAATATTTTGAAAATGTAAGATAATATATTATCTTTTATGTCACTTCTTCATTCTAATAGATCTTATCTTTTTTATATTTGAATTATTTTTTAAATGTAAGATAATATGTTGTCTTTTATTGCACTTATTCATTCAAATTTTTCTTCTGTTTTCTACATTCTCCTCTTTTCTTTGTTCTGGCAGCTATAAATTTAAATAATGTATGATATAATGTTGTCTTTTATTTCACTTTTCATGGTTGTCTTTCCTAATTATAAATTTTCTTTTCTGTTTCATACTTGAAATATTATTAAATCAAATATAGTTGGGACAATCGCATGTATGCCTCCACTTGCACCATGTACTACAAGGTTTTTCTTCTCGGTCTCACCAATTGATACCAAACTTTTATGCACACCCTACGATGAGCATAGCAAGCATGCATGGCAACTACTGTTCATTTCCGACACTCTATGCATTTTGTAGGCGTTTTGCGGTGATAAAACCCTAGAACAGTGCCCCGACGTGACGCAACGTGCGTATTGTGTCCGAATTCGTATACACGTTGCCTGGGGGGCCACATTGGCCATGCCCACGTGCTCCCAAATAGTTGGGGTCATCTCATGCATGCCTCCACATGAACCATGTACAAGCCGGACCATTCGGGTCTGCCGGAGGGCAAGTTTGAAAGTGGTTTTCCTTCTCGGTCCCACCAAATAATCCCAAACTTTTTGCACACCCTACCATGACCATGGCATGCATGTGGGAGGAGAATTCATACACCACGGCCTCATTTTTTTTTGAAATCCCATTAATATCCATGTGTATTACATGTAAGCGAGCATGTGTAAAGTTTATTAGATGATTTGAAGGTGAAAAGATTAACTTGTCATATATGCAAAAAAATGTGTATTGAATGCAAGTGAGCATGTGTATAATTTAGTGTGTGATTTGAAGATCAAAACACATGGCAAAATGCCAAAAAAATGTGCCCACCTACCAGAGCAGGAGAATTCATACATCCCGGCCTGCATACGACTAGGAACCCAGCCGTTCATGGGCCAGGATGCAGGCCCGTGGTGCAGAATTTCTGCTGCTAGTAGGCCCCACGGGGCAGAGGGGATGAGAGTTAGGCAATGTACTGCCTGCATATGATAGGAGCTTGGGAGGGGAGTCGCAGCCGGGTATATAAACCGGTGCGGCGCTCTATCACTTGGCGAGGTGGGACTAAACTCCCACCACCCCACGGCTGTGCGCTGCGCTGTGCCCTGCGCGACTCTGCCTTGGGCCCAATTCGGGCGGGCTGGCCCAGGGCAGCCTTACCCGCGCGCAGATCTGTTTTATATTTTCTTTGTTTTTCACTTCTTAACTCCAAAATTTCTTTTCTTGTTTATATTTTTAATATTTAAAATCAAATCTATTTTTTTCTATATTATTTCTAATAGTGTTTACTAAAATTAAAAAAATATGCCAAATTCTGTTGTGTTTTACTTCATTTGTTCGTTCTCTTTTTTAGATTGATAATATTTACGAAATATAAACTAAAATGGTGTGTTTTATTTCAATTCTTCATTCTAATATTTCTTATCTTTATTATATTTGAAATATTTTAGTTTGTAAAATAAAATGTCCTGTCTTATTTCACTTCATTCTAATATTTGTTCTCTTCTTTATATTTGAAATATTTCCAAAATGTAAGATAATATGTTATCTTCTATTTCACTTCTTCATTCTGATAGATCTTATCTTTTTTACATTTGAATTATTTTTTAAATGTTAGATAATATGTTGTCCTTCCTAATTATAAGTTTTATTTTCTGTTTGATACTTGAAATATTATTAAATCAAATCTAGTTGGGACAATCGCATGCATGCCTCCACATGCACCATGTACTAGAAGCATGTTTATCTTCTCGGTCTCACCAATTGAGACCAAACTGTATGCACACCCTACGATGACCATGGCAAGCATGCATGGCGAGTATCATTCATTTCCGTCACTCGATGCATTTTCTAGGGTTTTTCCGGCGACAAAACCCTACAACACTGCCCCCACGTGACGCAACGTGCGTTTTGTGTCCGAATTCATGCACACCTTGCCTGGGGGACCACATTGGCCATGCCTACATGGTCCCAAAAGTTGGGGTCATCTCATGCATGCTTCCACATGCACCATGTACAAGCAGGACCATTCGGGTCTGCCGGAGGGCAGGTCTGAAAGTGGGTTTCCTTGACGGTCCCACCAAATGATCCCAAACTTTATGCATACCCTAGGATGACCATGGCATGCATGCATGACAAGTATCGTTCATTTCCGACACTCGATGCATTTTCTAGGGTTTTTCCGGCGACAAAACCCTACAACACCCGCCCCACGTGACGCAACGTGCGTTTTGTGTCCGAATTTGTGCACACCTTGCCTGGGGGGGACCACATTGGCCATGCCCACAAGGTCCCAAAAGTTGTGGTCATCTCATGCATGCCTCCACATGCACCATGTACAAGCAGGACCATTCGGGTCTGCTGGAGGGCAGGTCCGAAAATGGTTTTCCTTGTCGGTCCCACCAATTAGGAAGTCATAAATAGGACAACATTTAATCATACATATTTGAAATGAAATTGAAAACAATGAGAAGAAGTGATATGGAATTATGAAACATGAACAAAAAAATAGGAATAAGAAGGAGAAAACATAAAATAACAGGAAAACCAAATTAAAAGGAAAAGAGGAACAATACATTTGAATGTATAATATTGTAGAAATGATAGAGATACTATAAATATTGTTGAACATATACAAGTATACAATAACTAATAGGTGTCACAAAGAGTTTTTTTAGGGAAGAACCAATGATATTTATTTTGAGGGAAGAAACAATGTAGGTAGGTGGGCCGGCCTAGACCGCAAATAACTGTCGGATCTATATTGTGGGGGCCCACAACGCTGCGCTTTCCATGCACGTCGATCACACGCGCGTCGATCACGGGAGTAGTTGCCGTTCTGTTACACAATTCTGGGATCGTGCTAATCCATATGTTCCTAATCCCTATGATTGAGGAGCACGTTCAGCCTTGCTTCAACGAAGGAAAATATAGATCGCGAGATTGGCCACAGGGAAGTTACGACGACCTAGGAGTCGACCTCGTATATAATCTCCTCCTCCTTGCACATGTCGTCGACTAGATCGCCTCCTGCCGGCGAGTCGCCGACAGCTCCGTCCGCCACATCCCACACGCCACAAAAACCCCGAGAAGATCAAGGTCGTCCGCACGTGCAGGCCGACCTCGACGAACTACGTCGACAACGCATCGCCGACTTCTTTCATCTTCGTCGACCGATCAAGTAAATTGTCCTCCTTACCTCGCGCCTTCATAGCAAGCTAGTTCCTCCGTCTCGTTGCTTTGATGGACTTAGGTTTACTAGTATCAACTCGACTAGATGCGTTCTGACCAAATGGCGTAGATGAAAACAATCTTTGGTTCTTTCATAGCATGGTAGAATAAGATGTTGTTTCTCGAGAAGCATGATGCAATAGATTTTTTGTCACATGATCCAATTATATTTTTGTCACACGATCAAATTACATTGTTGTGCACATAGAACATTAAAGAGTTAGAAGCATTAGATGTTGATGAACCTCAAATAGGTACCATTGCTATAGACTCTAGTTATTTACAGCTGATCAATTTGTCACCCTGTTAATAAGACAACCAAACGAATTAGTAACAATTTACCATATTAAATGTATTGATTATATAATTTATCTGATACTCAAAGAACTTGATCAGATGCAAGTAAATTCAATTACCAATTGTAGTTATTTTTTTATTGCCTCATGTCAGCACACACTTGGCTGCATGTTGCAGTATACATGGTGCTAGTTTTATATTTGCATTAGTCTTATTTTTGCATTATTGTTAGCTACCGCCAGAAAGTTGTATATTTTTGCATGTCTATTGTTATTTTTGCTTTAGTGTTCGCTAATGTCACGAAGTTATATATTTTCTTTCAACAGGATGGACGAGCTGAATGGAGAAATAGTATGCGCCGTTGAAAAATGGTGCAAGCTTGTTGCAGCTCTATCGAGCGGTCAACGCGCTAGAGTGGCTGATACAACATTGCGCAGCATGCTGCAGATACCATCTATTAAGATGCGTACCCTACTGATTAGGTATATGATTGAGAATTTTCAGGCCAGCACGGCCAGATTCATTATACAAGAGCAGGTTGGGGAGGTGACTCTCGGTGCGGTCGACGTCGAGTGCATCTTTAACCTCGAGAACCAAGGACTGTCCGCTTCGGACATTCTGACTGAAGAAGGCGAGGACATCAAGGAGCGGGTGCCGCCACAATTTCTCAGTAAGACATCAGAAAACATAGTGATAGATAATCTCATTGAGGACCTAATTAAAAGTAAAGCCACCGACGACGATTTCCTTCGGAAAGTAGTCCTTGTCCTGTTAGGAACAATTATTGCTCCCATGACGAGCAAGATTGTGCCAAAGCAGTACTACGCTTTGGTCGATGATGTGAAACGTATTTCAAAGATTAACTGGAATGCCTTCACCCTGCGTGTTCTCCTTGATTGCCTTCGCATAGTGAAGAAAGGCAAACACCTCCGCCAATGGCTGAAAGGCAATTTGGCTCTCTTGCAGGTACACATATGAGACCTGTTGCATAATGTCAATTATCATATCATTGCAATTTTATGTGATGTATTGTACTAACTCGAAATCCTTATATTTTTTTTGTAGTACTTGTACTGGGAGAAGGTGCAACCGGTCGAAGGCGAATGCGCCTATAATCCCAACTTGTCCATACAACCTCTTATGAGGAACTGGACCGAAGGTGCAGCCACTAGGAGAGATCGGTTCGACTATGACAATGGGCGCGGCCGTGGTAACGTCAGGGTAAGTCATTGTGTTCCGTCTTTCTTAAATGTTTTGTAACTTAATAATATTTATTTTTTATTCATCACATGTACTTCAATATCGCATGCAGATCGAAAATAATGTCACCCAGGAGTATAGGGCTTAGGAGCCCAACATCCCAAATAATGTGCCTACCATGAAGCCAAAAACCAAGCGTGCAAATGGAAACGCAAAGAAGTCGGCGACAGCCCCAATGTTGGAAGATTTGATGGAGCTTCTAATGAAGCGGTGCATGGACTTCATACACACCCAGATGAGGCAAATCCCTGATCAGGTTGCTGAGGTGTCACACCCAAACTTTATAGTTTACAGTATGTTTGCTGTTTCAAACCATGCTAGCATTACTAAATTTATATTTCGATTGCAGAGGTTGTTGGAGAAGTTGAACAAATTAGGTGTCATGTACAAGCCGGCTGCTGCCGTGCCATCCGCGGACAATGATGTGGATGAAGAACTGGATTCGTTCGAGAACGGTCCATATGAAAAGAAGGAATTCGTGTACAAGGATGACATAGACTCACGCGGAGAGCCTGTCATTGACATGACGCAGCCTGATGAAGTGGTTCCCAACCATAAAACCGTACCTGAGGTACTATGTATATATATTTCTGTCTATAATTTTCTCCTTCAATTTATTTACGTGCTGAAATGTTCACACGATTTTGTTTGCCAAACAGAAAACCCCACCAAAGATGAATGGACACAAGGAAGCTTCACCTATTAGGCGTAATGATGAATGTGGCGCTACACCCGAAAACCCTTGGGTCGTTGGTACTTCTACTCAAGCACCTTCATCGGACATAGACATTTGTCCATCTTCTGTCAGCAAGTTCATGGCTAAGGCGAATGGAAAAAAGGGTGCAACAATCGATAAGGATGAGGAAGTTATGTCCGGTAAGCGCAAGAGGACCGTTCCTAAGAAATTTGAATCCCCCTACGCACTTGACAAGCCCAGCAGGCGTACCAACCGTGGTCAGAAACCCTCCGGTACTTCTACTGCTACTAGGGGTATCGTAACTAACTTTCTTATTTTGTTATATACTACGAATGCATATGATCACCATTGTTGGCGTTCATATTATTTCATGCAGCTCTGTTTTCTGAAAATCATGAGCCGGAGGTTGTGGCAGATGAGTTGACGCCGGAAATAATTGATGCAGCTGTTTCATTTGTCGAGTTAGCTGCTAGCACCGAGAAGAATAAGGGGAAGAAAGTTTACTACAGTGAAGGGCGTGGCATATCTCTGACTTCCGAAAGGATTCGACCGGTACTAACTCACAGATGGTTGTCGGACGATATAAGTACTACTTGCATGTCCTGTTATTAAAATTCTCGATAATCTATGTCTCAACTTTCAACATGTAATGCCCTGATATTTTATGAAGGTTATTGATGCTTATATGGGACATTTGGAGCTGCGCGTTGGTCATGATCGTTACCTCTGTCCAGCGTGGAGGTCCAAATTCCTTGTAGATCGTGCTATCGCATGAGACGATCCATTGCCGTCGAGCTGCAACATGGATAGTGCTCTGTCCAAAGCTGGAGCAGTTAATAGAGTCACGAAAGAGTATACTGTGCGTGATAAGGTACGTCATGTTTGTAATTCTTCACTACATGACATTTCATCAAGTATGTCGTTTGATCCACAATGTTTTTTTGCACTGTAGACGTATATCGCGTTGAATATCGACAATGCCCACTGGATGACCGTGGTCATGCACATGATCAAGCAAGAATTCCAAGTTCTCGATTCGCTCTATCCTCTGGACCTGACAGAAAAGACTGTGAAAGCACTGGTAATATAACGAACATTTGTACCATTGGTCTTACATGTTGTTTATTATCCGTCTTTAACACTATCCTCTTTATAGCGAATGGCTATAGCACATGATATGCACCTAGCAAATCTTATTACACCAGAGAAATATCCGGACGTAAGTAAGTGGCCTATCAACGAGTATGACATGCCCCAGCAAGAGGATGGGTGAGTTAATAGGACATCATGCACATTCAAACAACAACACACATGTTCGTATTGCCCACCGCTAATGTTTGCATATGTACCAGGAACTCTTGTGGCCTTTTTGTCACAGAATGTCTAGAACATTGGGACGGGGACCGAATGACCCGCCATTTTTCACAGGTATGCTCTTATTTACGTTTGTAGAGTAGCTAGTATGGTCGTGTAGCAACTTCGGTTGATGTAACCTTTATGTCATTTTTTGCAGGCCACCGTTGACGCAAGGAGAAGACGTTTCGTCGCCGAGTTGATTATGTCACCTTTGAACACGATGGAGTGTGTGAAGAACAAAATTCGCGAAATCGCAAGGAAAAGGCGTGCCTGAAGAATTCATGCGGCATGCAAGATTCAAGTTTTAGTGGTTTGGATTTAGTCCGGTCGAAGGTTTCGACGGCATGATTATCTTAGGGTTTCTATCATTTTTATGTAATAAACAGGGCATCTCGAATATTGTGACACATACATGTGTATGTGTCTGTCAGACAATTCGCTCCTACCAGACAATTCGGTCATACAATTCGCTCGGAGAAGACAATTTGGTTGTACCAATAAAGTTTTGGCTTCACTTATCAATTGTTCTTGCTTAATATTTTTCTCGTTCTCCAATTTTTTATAATTGTATTTTTCACACTAATAGTATTCACATTCTATTTTTCTCTTCAACTGCTCTCGTAAGTTTCATATTAAAATTTTCACATTCTTTACTTTTTTTAAAACTCTACCAAGCTTAGCCTTCTGCCTTAGCTATCTGCATATCATCATCTTGCATAATCTCCTGGTAATTCCCCCTCATCACATGATTATGAAAAGTAGTCATGTTAGCTAAGTAAATATATCGAGCCAAAACGTAATATTACACAGATGAAAATTAGTCATGTCAGCTCATTGGCTCTATCGCGTGTTATCAGGCATCATGTTTTTCTATTTTGTTTTACAAACCCATCGTTTTTTTATTGTATGTATAATTAACTTTTTTTGTACTCGCCATGATGCCAGGCACGGCCCATCTAACCACGTGAGGGGCCCCACAGGCGGCCTATCGTGCCGGCAGCGCTACACCAGCCCATTTTGCCAGGTTCACATCGATCTTTCCCCTTTTCTCGTTTCCCTTTCCAAATCCCTAGCCCTCTCTCTCCATTTGCGCCTCCAAATCTCGACGGCGAAAGCATGACAGCGAGCTGGGCGTCGGGCGGCGACGGCTGCGGCGAGAAGAGCGGTGGCGACCGCAAGTTAGGTCGAACCCTGGGTCCTGGAAGCAGGTGGGGCGGATTCAGTGGCAAAGGAGGCAGCGGCGTCGGATCGAGTGGAACAGGGGACGGGGGTTTCGTGGGTGGCGGCGGGCCGGGAGAACCCACGGCTAGGGTTTCTTCAGTGCTACACTTTGGTGGCAAAAAGGTAAGTTCTTTACCGCTGTTCTTTACATCCCAGCATTATCGCCCACAATTCATGACCTGTGGCCATGACAAGCTCCATCTATGTGGTCATCAGGAAACTCCTAGTGGCCGTGTCTGCATAGATGAAGACAATTTTGGCAGCGCATTCATGGGATGTGTGTTTGAGGTTAGTCTACTGAGCATGATCTTCAAACTAGTACTGCTATTGCGGTCAAGCTGCAAAAAAGTTCAGTGTTTAACGCTTGCAGTGACAAGTTCAGTAATAAAAAGACTTGAATTGCTCATGATTTATTTAGGATGATATCACTTCTGAGTATGTTGAATGGGTTGATGGGGAGTGGGATAGCAAAGCGAAGTCAGTCATTAAGTATCTTGCCATGAAGAACAAGAAACTGGAGACTAAGATTACAGAATATGAAGCTGAAATTAAAATGAATGAGAAAGAAAAGAGGGCAATGGTTAAGATGCACAAGGAAATATTGCTCTATAGAGATAGGATTTTAGGATTTGGAGGTCTTCTGTATCTTGGCCTGCTTGCCATTATGATTGCTGTCATAGCTAGCAAGTAGATTGTTCATAAAGTTATTGACATCATTGTAATTGACATGATGAAATGCTGGTGAAGTATTTGTTATTCAGTTTATGGGCAAAGTGTAACAGAGATTGCAGCATAAATAACATGGGGCCATCATGATTGGTAGACAATGCACTTTTGGCATGATCTATATTTGGCAGACAATGCACTTTTGGCATGTTCTATATTTGGCAGACAATGCACTTTTGGCATGTTCTATATTTGGTAAGTGATGCACATGTGCACATCACCTTGCAACACTACTGATTTATGCAGCAGCCCAGTTCATTGTGTTGTTGCAACATAGGAGCAACATCTAGCAACACTTACACCTTTGATGCAACACTGAAGCAAAGCAACAGTACATATTCAATATTCTGAAATTTAACTGAACTTGACACTTAGGGAGAGCAATAGATATTCAGTTCTTCAGCCACAAAGAACCCGACCGAACCGTACCGATTGCATAACTTATATGCTTACATATAAAAGCATACCTAACCAACATCAAACCCAAAATAATGTTAACTTATATGCTGAAACATATAACAACATAACTAACTTAAGATAACCAGCAGCTTCCTCCTCCTTCAGCAACTGTGCCCATCTTCACTTCTTCAGAAATTTGAGGCGGCGTGAGCGGCGCACCACACACGGAGAAGCCTTCTTCTTGACCGCCATCCTGTTCGACAGCTGCGCCACCTGATCCTGAGCCACCACCTCTTCTTCCACCTTCACTATGTCAGGGAGGAGGGGAAGGAGCTCGACGTCGATGGGCATTGTCTTGCCACCCTCGACGGCTACCGGCGCTACCATCTGCACGGCGTCCTCCTCGCCCTCCTCATGGTCATCAGGGATGACCAGTACCTCCTCCAGGTCGTCCTCCACGACGTCGGAGCCCAACGGCAGGACTGGCTTCGGCACGTGGCGGACCCGGTAGTCTGGGCTGACGGGCGCAGGGAGAGCGAGCTCGACGTCGACGCGCTCCGCCCTCGACGCGACGCGTGCTGGATCTGGCCGCAGCGTCATGGTGGTGGAGTGGTACATCCACCACCTTGCGCGCTGAACAGGGGAGTCGCTCAGCGTGGCCTCTCGCATTGCCCACACGAGGAGGAGAGCCGGCGGCACGCCGCGGCCGTAGGGGAAGGCGCGCTTCTTCTCGGCGTCGGTGAGGACTTTGACGAGGCCACGCGCGTGGTTGACCAACATCTCCGTGCTGGGGAACCAGCCGCACACCTCCGTCAACTGCGCGCGCCACCCCTCGTCATCGCCGGCGAGGTCCATCATCGCTCTCTGCCAGCCGAGGCTTCTCTCCATGGAGGCAGCTGTAGCGGTTGCCGGCGAGGGTTTTCTCGATCTACTGTAGGTGGTGATAAGAGGGGAGTTCGAACCGGCGCCCGTGGGAGGTGGGTGAGTGTGTGGTGGGGAGGAGAGTGGTACAGTTATTTATTTAATGGCATTTAGGACATGGGTAGGGGAAATGTACAATATTCTTTCTACCTCCCGCCCTGGTCATAACACAATAAAGAATTTTTTTTGATTTTTGTTTAGAGGGAAACATCTTACTTTATTTAAACAAAGACTGGGATCTCGTCTGCTAATACACTACAGATACAATTAGGGGCCGAAAGCCTCCAAACCAAAGAAACACAATCGCCTACAGCTACCTTAGCCAAAGTATGAGCCGGCCGATTAACACAGTAAATAATTGAAGCAAGTGTTCTACTCTTCTTCCTTCTCCACTTTTCTGCACATGATAAAAGACAAGCTAAGTTAATGAATGATACAAAATTTAATAATCTACAATGCATACAAACACTTACTTCTGATTTAGTTTGCATTTCTTGCTACGTCTAGTGTGTCCTACCAATTTGCAAGCGCCGCACCGGGTTTTCAACTCATCAAAAGAGAGTGGTCTACCATTTTTCAAGACAGGGCGGCTCTCATCTACCTTTGTTGCACCTTTGCTTGACACTTCCATAGGATCTTTAACCGCAATCATGTTGCCTTCACCATCGTCCACATATTCAACTGCACACTTACTGATGTCATTTGTTTGCTTCAACAAATTTTCCTGTAGCAGATCATACTCATGACTCTTAGCAATCACAGCCTTCAAACTCTCCTGTAACTGATCCCAGAAAGCAGGGTCCGCATGCATAGCTTCAGACGCTAACACACTGACCTGGCTATATTTCATTCTTTCCCCGGCCCCAGTCCAACCAAATCCCAACAAATCGCTTGTGCGCCTTGCGGGCAGTCCCCACCTTGCTTCTTTCGTGAACCGAACAAGAACTAAACACTTTGGTATTTCAGATATGTTCAAGTGCTTCAGTACATGGAATATGTGCTTGCAAGGTAGACCCTTTCGAATCATTCTTCTGCAGCTGCACCTTATAGTTTCTGCGGAATTTACTGGTGTATACTTCACCCAAAAACGGCGCTTCCGGTTATTCTTCCAGCCACGATGTACTGCTGTGATCTGTCTCCCAACTTAATTTCTACAATCTCCAAGCCGTCAATTTTTCTAAGATCATCTTGCAACATATAGAAGTTTGCTGGAGTGAAGACGTGAGAAGCAGCTATCTAAGTTCCCTCGAGCTAGTAACTGGCACCGGTAAACTCTATGAGGCCGTGCAGTCATCTCGCGCCTTGTTTTCACGAATACGCACAACGACGTTCTCATAGTGCAAAATCATATCCACCAGGGTCATTTCACCGTCTAGGTGGAGGTGAAGGCATGAGTTCAGGCTTTCACTCCGCTGGTTGCTTTTCATGCCAAGCCAAAACCCCTATGTTAGATAAGCCGCGGCCCACAGTCTCCTCTTCTTATACATCCGTCTCAACCATGTTATAGTTTTTTCTGACTGCCATCTTTTGGAAAATGTGCGCCATCTCTCCTCAAACGTGGCCGTGGACGTGCTGTAGTACAGAAGAGTTCGGAACTCCTTCAAGGACTTGTGACTGAGGTGAATCTTCATATTTTTCTCTATGTGACACGTACATATATGGTGCCACACGTCTGGCAAGACTTCGCGAATTGCCTTGATCATCGCAGCGTCGGCGTCTGTGATAACACTCTTAGGCATCTTTTGACACATGGACCTCAAAAGAGTCTGCAGAAGCCACACGTATGTCTCCTCGGTCTCGTCCGAAACTATGGCACAACCAAAAACAGTGGTCTTCCGGTGATTGTTAAGACCAACAAAAGGTATGAATGGCATACCATAGTGGTTCATCTTGTACGTGTTGTCAAATACAAGCACGTCGCCGAAGTCCTCATAGTCATGACGAGACTGGGAGTCGCACCAGAACATCCTATTCAAATGTCCTTCCTTATCTAGCTTGTACCGAAAAAGAAGCTAGGATCCCTCTGTTTCCTACTGGCCATGATGCCTATGGCTGTGGCAGCATCACCTTTTGAAAGCAGCTTCCTCTTCTCCTTGGCGCAAAGGTTGTATATTTCACGCCTGGTAAAACCAACACCGCCGTACCATACATGTTTGCTGATGAAGCAATCCATCATGTCGTGAATTCTAATCCCTGCAGCTCCCATGCACATTATCTCATGCTTCTGGTACTCTTTAATTTTTCTGTGGGACCAAAGAAAAGGTACCTCGTCCGGTCCTGCCAACATATGGCTATGCTTGTCCTCAAAACTTTCAACATACCAAACCCCACGCTTTTGGTCAAGCTTGACGGTCAGGTGCGCTTCGCAAAAGTAGCGTGTCTCGGCTCTGAGCCTACGGCTGTGTCCTTCCTCGGTTAGCCACTTGCTATCACGTTTCCCTTGTCTGGAACAAACAAACCGCCTATAACGCATATGACGTGACTCCGTTTTGCTATACCTGACCTTATTCTTTCTAATGCTGAAACCATTATCTCTAGCATAGCTGTTGTAGAAATCATACACAACATCGTGAGACGTAAAGGTCATTTCCATTATCTGCATGAACATATCCCTCTTATCATCTGCACTGGCAGTATCTTGGACATTCTTTGCCCCATCATCTTGTGTCACCTACACAATCAAACCACAACCATGAAAACCGTTTTCTATGGTTTAACATTACTTACTTCCATAGAACATTGATTACACACAAACCTCACTCATGATGACCGACGACCGGGACTCCCCAAAATCAGGTGCATCTAATGATTCGTCGTTAAGGCCTGTCTCCGCGTCGGATTCACCGTAATAGTCGTACGCATTATGACATTCGGAAATGAACTGAAAAATACAACACAAATACATAATTACTTATCATATAATATTCCAGAAGAAATTCAATTTGCATGCCAACAAAAATTTTCACTTATGTACCTAACTAATGTAATCTTCATTCGAGATTTCCGAGTTGTTTTCCTGATCATCATCGAGCTCATCGATCTATAAATTTTCAACACAAAGATTTAATGTTGTCGGATGCCACCAAAAAATTACAACATGACAATGCCACTCACATTAAGATCGTCCCATTCGTTCCCATTCTCTAACCGATCTTCACGATCTGAATTTTCATCATCTAACCAATCTTCTATCCAGTCTTTCACCAGTTCTCCAAACTCCATGTCTACCATGATATCAGTTAACTCCTCGTCCGCCATTTCCTACAACCAATAATATGTATCATCGCATGTGCAAACATTATCAATGATGAAATATACAACACATAGCACACGATCACGGATGTAAACAACCGCAACTGAGGCCATTCAGATCTGCCAAACTTAGTAAGGAAGATGGCCACAGCACCCGTCGTGATCACTTTCAATCGCGAGGAATTGCACGATCTCAAAACCTAGCTAGATCTGTGATTACCTCTGCCGCCGGATACCTAGGTTAGCCGCCACACCAAACAACGATACTGGTGGTGCGCACAGCCGACGGCAACCGACGCTACGTGAACCCAGATCACGAGGAGCAACACTACCGGAACAAGATCCACGATCGCATGCGCCGCCGGGTAGCTAGGTTACCCGCCCCGCTAGGTTAACCACTACCACTGGCGGCGGCAGTTCGTTCGATGTTGCCGCGAGCGAGACTAGAGGGGGGACGCGGGATGCGGTACCTGTGCGCGCTTGTTGGAGATTCACGACGTTGTCGCGCCCGCTGTCCGACGAGATCGCCGGCGACGAGATAGCCGCCGCTGGAGATCTACTACGTGACTTATGGAGCTGCGTCAATGCTCGCGAGATTGATGGAGCTGCGTGAATGATTGGATTCGGCAGGTCTTACGTGGACGTGGGGTCGTGTGATGTTTTTTTTCGGACCAGGGTACTATACGTATATGGTCTGGGTTATACAGGGCTAGACAAGGCTTGGATCTGGGCTACGGCGGGCCAGGAAAAAAATAAACTCACGGGACAAAAATACCCCTCCGAAATTAGGTTAGGGGGAGCACCGGAGCAGGTCTCGATGAACACACCGTCGCCGCTGTCGCAGACGACGCGGGCGCAACCGATGGCCGTCGAGTCGCGCCACACCACCCGCGTGTAGTGCCCGCACGACTCACCCTCTGGCGCCGAGCAGGTGTTGCTGTCATGGTCGTAGTACTGCTTCTCCGACACCCACGAATTCACGGCGTCCGTCGCCGTCCACTCGGTCCCGCCGCCGCCGCCTCCGTAGAGGTTCTCCCCGTACGGCCGGCCATCAGGAGTATGGATCAGCTGGCAGTCGCCGTGGCGCTGATCCGCGTAGTCCTGCGCGAAGGCTGCCACCGTAGCGTCCCATGTCACCTCCCCAAGGCCCACGTCGGCGCGCGCCGCGTTGTGGGCGTCCATGAAGTCCTGCTCCGAGTTCTGGGCCGTGACCGCCATGGCAGACGCGAGAGCTACGAGCAGCACCACTGCACCACTAGCTTCGTCGAGTACTCCATCGCTGATTAAGCCTTATACAAAACTAATCAAGGAAGATGTATCTGTAACGATGAGATAGACTGCCACCATGCGTACGTTGTGTATTTATACTGCCTGCACAAGATCGATTGCTTCTCTGAGGTATAACAAGTGTAAGAGATGAAAAAAAATGAAAGGAACAAACTTTCATTAGTGGTTTCTATATGTGCTGATTTTTTCCATAGCAAGGCCACAAATACCATAATCAACATAATAGTAGAACTATATATTCATTCATAAACACTGCTTGTACTATAACACAACTTACTTGAATCATAGCAATACATATCCATTGCCGGTCTAAACTATACTAGCCGTGCGAAGCCGCGGCGGCCTGCCGCGCTTGTGAAATTGCCCATCGTCGGTTTAGCTGTGATTTGTCCGGCTGTTGTTTTGATGTGAGAGATCAAATCAATGTAGCATAGAAGTTTTCTTCTATTATAGAATATCAAAAGGAAGAGTATATTTGTTGCTGCAGTTCATTGAAAGTATATCTCTCAATTTTCTGTCAAGGGCCTCAAAATGGTGACGGTGTACCATTGGAGCACCACCCCAAAGTAGCGGACATGTTTCTTCAAGCGAAAATGCATGAACAAAGCCCCTAGTATCCTAAAATCCCATGCTACAATCTAGTCCCACGAGTGCCTTGCACTATTTGCTGTAAATTATATATATAAATTGGTTACTTTCATTATTTTGGAGAGAAGTGGTTACCTAACTCCCAGGCATCTATCTATCTATTATATTATTAAAACGATAGAAAACAAACGATGAAGATTTCAAATAATAAAGTGATGATAAATCAACGGCAGAGATTAGTTAACCTCTTCTCGCAAAAAGAAAAAAAAGATTAGTTGACCTCAACATGGCAACGCCAAGCGATAGGCAAACAAAGTACACACATACGTCTTTAGAGGCACATAAGCAAGAGGACTCCAGAGTCCATACGCTGCCCAACCTTCACCAGCGATAGGCAAACAGAGTCCACACGTACGTCTACGTAGGCAAGGCCGGCGTCTAAGCAAAAGGAATCCATATGTTTTTTGCGATGAAGCAAAACGAGTCCATATATGCGAGGAGTCCATAGCTCAACCTATTCCATGCAAGCACACGCGGATTCCAGTTGAAGTCCAATTAGTAGTTCCTTTTGTAGTACTTGATGATGATGATGTGTGTGTGTTTTTTTTTTTTTGCGATAGAGTACTTGAGGACGTGTTATTGTATGACCACAGCACTACAAAAATGCTTGGGTGTGGATTGGAACAAGAAACTCGGGCGGACTACATCGATGTAATAAGGAAGTTAAGAAAAGCTACAAAACTTCTTACAAATGTCATGATTGATACCCGCTCAAGGAAGTGTGGAAATATATTATATCATAAAAGCAAAACTAATCCATGTCAACCATTTTTTAAGGGGCGCGTCAACCATTTTTAAGCGTAAGATTTAGTTACATACGTTAGATAACTGAATGAACATCTTTTTAAAATGCAATACACAAGCATCGACATCTATAACAAGTGTAGACAGAGACTAGGGGTTATCCTTCTTTAAAAGAAAAATACTACAACAACTGTAGAGGGCCGAACGGGTTCAATGGACCAACATTATATACGTTAGATAACTGAATGGACCTCTTTTTAAAATGCAATACAGAAGCATCGACATCTACAACAAGTGTAGCCTGATACAGTGGCCGGGGGTTATCCTTCTTTAAAAAAACTACAACAAGTGTAGAGGGCTGAACGGGTTCAGTAGACCAAAAATTAAATGGATGTAAGAACCTCGTAGGTTCTACCAGGTTGATCCTTGTTGCACATTATTTGGCTCTACTGTTGATCGTCGCGATTATGATGAGCAATTGTGTATATGAATCAGATTTTTCTTAAATTATTATATATATCAAATTTGTTATTAGGTAGACATAAAATAAAATAATTTAAATATGAAATTTGATATCAGGATCTGCAAGGAAATTATCACTTTAATGTTTTATTAGGTGGACAAGTATTAGGCTATTTTATATATAAGAAATTCAAAATAAAAATAGAAGGAAGCTACATTGGCAAAAATTCTATACATTATTTTATCGGGATTGCTAAATCATAGTGGACTAAAACTTAACGAAGTCTCAGTCGATGCTATATTGCTTAGATATTACATGAATATCCGTGTAAAAAATAAATATTTTTCTTTCTTCCTTTTGTATGTTCTCCTACTTGATTGAGACTTCGTTAAATCTCAATCGACTGAGATCTAGCCATACCCTTATTTTAATGAAATGAAAAATAGGTAAGATTTAACGATAGAAAGGAATGGTTTGAATTAAAGAAACTGGAGATCTTCACGTTGCAGTTTAAACTTTCTGGCCAATCAAGTTGAAGAGCCTTGATAAGATTAGGAAGATAATGTTACCTAACAGCCGGATGTGACCAGGAACATGGCAAAACCGGTTGACCAGTCCAAAACCAAGACAAGGGTTGTGTTTTGAACCATGTGGTAAGTTTAGGGTACAATTCGGATGGTTTTGGAGTTGAGGGTTGTAAATCAAACCAATGGTTAATTGAAGGTTGAAATGTGGACTTTTTTCTTATTCATGCAATATATTGGCTGCTACATACATTGTAACGTCCGGATAATTAGGCTACAGTAAAACTTTCCTGATGATGCCATGTCATCGCTGTTACTGTTGCTAATCAAGTGTTAGTTCAAAACATCTCAAATTCAAAAAAAAAATGAATTAGTGACAAACACCCAAAGTTTTCAAAAGTCAAAACAAAAATGTTCAATGGGTGCCAAATATTGCACTGGTAATTATTGTGAAGAAAATATTTTTTTTAGAAAGTGCCTAAGTATTTTAAAGTGAAATAAAACAGAAAAGAAAAATAAAGAAACGAAATTAAAAAGGAAAGGCAGAGGGGAGAGAGAGAAAAGAGCCCCTCGCCTCCCATTTGGGCCTCGGCCCACTCCATCTGCCAGCCCACTCCCCCTCCCCGGTCGGTTCTCTGTGCCACCGACCCCGTCGCTACATGAGGCTGGTCGCCGCCGCACCACCTCGCCGGCGCCGTCCCGAGGGGATAAGGCCGCCAGCGCCCCGACGCCTCGGTCCTCTCCCCTACGCCCCACTCACTCCCCCCCGCTCTCCTCGGTCGCCCCACTCCCCTCTGGGCTCTCCCCAGATCCCCTTTCCTCCACCTGCACGACGCGCTCGTCACCGGCCACTTCGCCCCGCCATGGCCACCGCTGCCCCCGCACCTCGTCGACACGTCTACGAGGTCCACCGTCGCCTTATCCATCGACTGGTGCCGCCAGTTGGAGCTCCTCACCTCTGCATCGACCGCGGCGACCGCTTCTTCCTCCTCGGTCGCCGGGGATCGCCGTCGCCGTGCCATCTGCTACAGGCCTACCCCGAGCCTCCCTCGAGCCCGCTGCCACCCCCCTACGGTTTCACTGTGAGCCACCGCGCCTGAGGCACCCTTCCTCTCTCCCTCTAGTAGTTCCTAACACCAGTCCCGCCGAGCTCCCGCTCCGGCCGCCGTCTGACCTCGACGCACCGCTCGACTCTGGTCACCCCCGCACGCGTTGCTGCCGCCACTGGACGCGGCTCTCTGCCCGCGTCCGAATGCCGTTGCCCGCTTGCTTTCCCACGCCGCGCACCCCCAACTCCGTCTCCGTCTGGTGCCGGCCGCCGTCCGCGAGCTCGCCGCCGTCGCCACAATGCACCCCGACGGCCGTCACCAGCACCACTCGAAGTGGCTCGACGCCCGCAGCCCAACGCACACGTGCACGCGTCTTCCTGTGCCCCCTAAGGACCTAGCTCGACAAGCGCCCGAGAACGCCGCCACCTCGCTCGTCGCCAGCGCCGATTCTGGCCGATTCCGGCGAAACCACCACCACCACTGGACGCGGCACTCGCTGCTTGTTCGAACGCGCCCAAGCGCGCGCGAAACCACCCATCGTAGATGAGATCCGGTGCGTTCCGGCGACCCGCCGCCGCGTTTTGAGTCACCGGAGCAACTCCGGCGCCGGCCGCCAACGTGGCTAGACGGGCCCCACCCCTGGGTCACTGCCAGTGGGCCATGGGGGCCCTGTTGACTGGGTTGACCCAGTCAACGTGCTGACTGGGCTGCCCAGTGAGACCAACGTGCGGGTCCCACCTCCTAATCCTCTAATTAAAACATTTTAATAATTAAAACTAATTAGTTTAGTTAATTAGACACTGACAGGTGGGACCAGTAGTTTTACTAACTAAAATAGATTAGTTTGAACTCTGTTTTACCCACTGTCTATGACAGGTGGGTCCCCCGTGTCAGTTTTGACCTATCAACCGCACTATTGACTGCTGACATCACACATACATCATGCTGACGTCACCCCATACTGTTCTGGATAATGTTGGATTTAAATAAATAATTAAAATCAGAAAATGATTAAATCTTTAGAAAATCATATAAAATAATACGTAACTCGGATGAAAATACTTTCTACATGAAAGTTGCTCAGAACGACGAGACGAATCCGGATACGCAGCCCGTTCGTTCACCACACGTCCCTAGCATAGTGAACCTGTAACATTTCACCTCCGGTCCATCTGTCCGAAAACGCGAAACATCGGGAATACTTTCCCGGATGTCCCCCCCATTCGCCGGTATCACCTACTACCGCGTTAGGGCACACCTACCATCACGCTTTGTCATGTCATGCATCGTCATGCATCTGTTTGCATTATATTCATTGTTTCTTCCCGCTCTTCTCTCGGTAGACTACGAGACCGACGCCGCTGCTGGTGCCCCGACCGACTACGCTGTTGACGACCCCTCCTTCTTGCCAGAGCAATCAGGCAAGCCCCCCCCCCCTTGATCACCGGATATCGCCTATTCTTCTCTATACTGCTTGCATTAGAGTAGTGTAGCATGTTACTGCTTTCCGTTAATCCTATCCTGATGCATAGCCTATCCTTGCTACTACTGTTGTTACCTTTACCTGCAATCCTACATGCTTAGTATAGGATGCTAGTTTTCCATCAGTGGCCCTACATTCTTGTCCGTCTGCTGTGCTATACTATCGGGCCGTGATCACTTGGCAGTGATCACGGGTATATACTTATATACTCTATACATGACACCTGTGGTGACTAAAGTCGGGTCGGCTCGTAGGAGTACCCGCGAGTGGATCTTGTGGCGGAGCGACAGGGCAGGTTGAGACCACCTAGGCGAGAGGTGGGCCTGGCCCTGGACGGCGTCCGCGGTTACTTCAAAATAACACGCTTAACGAGTTCTTGGTATTTGATCTAAGTCTGGCCATTTGGTCTATACGCACTAACCAACTACGCGGGAACAGTTATGGGCAATCGACGTCGTGGTATCAGCCGAAGCCTTCATGACGTCAGCGACTGAGTGGCGCGCGCCGGATTGGACTGGAACGCCTACTTGCCTTTGAAGCGGCTTAAGAAGGCCTCGCGGCCCGGTGCACCATTGATGTCCTGGAGTAGGTCCGAGCGGTGTAGCTGTAGGCACGCGCTAATACCCGATGGCTCCTTGTGCATCTATTCCTTTGGGATTAAACCTCCGTCCATCCCTCCTCCTCGCCCGAAGAGGAAATGATGAGGGCGGAGGGCATGGCCATGATGGATTTTAGGCACTACTGCTCAATCCAGGGTGATGCGCCTAGATCCAAAGTATCACAGGCATGCGTGGCATGGGATGACTCTCCCTGCGGCAGGAATCGCGCCGTCGAGGCCAGATCTACTGCAGACACGAGCGGGGACGCAAGCGAGTCTGAAACCTGCGACGGACCGCTGGGCGAGAGTGAGCTTGCACGAGACCATGGACCGCGGCTGGAGCTGGATCTAGAGCGAAACCTAGGAGGGGATGGGCGAGCCATAATGCCAGAGTGGGTGGCCGTCGCGGTCGGAGTGGCCTATGGCGCGGAGGAGGGAGCGAGAGTCTTAGGAACGAGACCTAGCGTGCCCTCTCAAGATCTACTCCGTTTGTCTGTATGAGTTGGGATCCGGAAAAGAAAATACACAACATAGAGAATAAGTGTGAGATGACAAAATGGAAGAAAGACACTTTGATTAGTGGTTTCTATGTTTGCTGGGTTTTTTTCACAGCGAGGTACAAATACCATACTCGTATAATAGTAGAACCATATATTAATCCATAAACACTGCTTGTATAATAACACAACTTATTACCTGAATCATAATAGTATATATACAGCCGGTCTAAACAATATATGGCGTCAAATCCGGCCGGCTGTTTAATTATATATCACATCTGATCACACACACTTTGGTCATCCCAGCTTAATCATTTTATTTATGCAATACGCCGTACGTACATGCACGCCCGCATGCATGCGTGCATGCATGATGCATATAGCCTAGTACGGGCTCACCCCGGGGAAGTTGCCTGGCGGGTTGTAGCTGCAGATGATGAACACACCGTCGCCGCTGTCGCAGACGACGCGGGCGCAACCGATGGCCGTCGAGTCGCGCCACACCACCTGCGTGTAGTGCCCGCACGACTCGCCCTCTGGCGCCGAGCAGGTGTTGCTGTCGTGGTCGTAGTACTGCTTCTCCGACACCCACGAATTCACGGCGTCCGTCGCCGTCCACTCGGTCCCGCCGCCGCCGCCTCCGTAGAGGTTCTCCCCGTACGGCCGGCCATCAGGAGTATGGATCAGCTGGCAGTCGCCGCGGCGCTGATCCGCGTAGTCCTGCGCGAAGGCTGCCACCGTAGCGTCCCATGTCACCTCCCCAAGGCCCACGTCGGCGCGCGCCGCGTTGTGGGCGTCCACGAAGTCCTGCTCCGAGTTCTGGGCCGTGACCGCCATGGCGGACGCGAGAGCTACGAGCAGCACCACTAGCTTCGTCGAGTACTCCATCGCTGATTAAGCCTTATACAAAACTAATCAAGGAAGATGTATCTGTAACGATGAGATAGACTGCCACCATGCGTACGTTGTGTATTTATACTGCCTGCACAAGATCGATTGCTTCTCTGAGGTATAACTAAGCTTGGAAAGTTTCATAGAAAAAATATATCTCGACGAATTACACTGGTCAAATTCGAAGCACATGTGCGCGCGTTGAGGTAGTCATATATCATCGTGGGCGGCCTGTTATTTCTTCTGATCGAGATTACCTCTGCCGATGTGGAGGAACTTCGTCATTTGATCTCGTGGCACGAACCTACCTAATAACTCTACCATTTTCATTGGCCGAGAAGAGGTCAGGTCGTACTAGTTGGGACACACGTACCTAGTAGCTAGCCAACTAGGTGCTAGTGGTACCTAAACGTGTAAAATGATTAAGTTGAAGAATATTTCTTACGGGTTCAAGTTGTACAACTTGTTAAGTCAATTGGTACTCGCACATAAGAACCTTTTTTTGCTTGTAATTGAGTCGTTCTAATACTGTGTGCCGGTTGGTACATAGGATTTATTTTTCCGTTGGCGATAATATACGAGCAGCTAACATATCTTTTTTATTTTGCTTTGTCATGCCTCTGTCATTTTCATGTGGATTGCAACTTTGGTAACATCCCCCCTACCCCCCTCCCATGTACCATTTTTTATTATGTATTGTGGCTAGAAGCCAATTTGTGCTTCTCCCGGGAACAAGACAAAAGTCAATTAATTTTTTAAATTGGAATGTTGTTTGTGGTCCTTGTTGTTAGCCAAATGAGTGCTAATTTTCTTGTTCAACTTCACGCGAGATTGATTTAACCTTGGCCTTGGTCGCGGAAATCTTGTTTTGAACGTGTCACAACTTGCTTTATATATAAAGTGGGGCGCGAGCTTTTTCGATAACGTGGCACAACTCAATCAGCGGAAAGTTGTTCTTGGCTCTTCTTTTGTCTTTCTAGCTATACTGCAACATTATGATCATATTGATGTCCTAGTGCATGGTATTTGGAGATAAGAAAAACTCGGCAACTATACAATGTGTGCAAGTAGGAGTGATGCAAAGTGATATGCCTCGGCAAAGTGGTCGATCGATGATGCAACCGTGGTTGAGCAGAAAGAGGCACGAGACAAGTAAAGAGAGTGTCGAAGACGACATGAAACATGACTGAGATTGGCTGGAGTGGTGGAAGTTGTGCGCATGAACATATAGCTATAGAAGTGGGACCCAGGGCAATGATTTGCCGAAGTAGTGGGATACAGAGTGTGTGTGCATTATGACAGAGTGGTGCATCGTGTGATGTTGTCAGTAGAGCGAGAGAAAGAGCTGACCGGCAAGAAGAGGAAGGAAGGTCGGTAATATTATGCTGAGTGTTTCCAGTTTTCGCTCGGCAAATTGGGTTTTATGCTGAGCACCCCATGTAATAACACTCGACATACAACCGACCACTCAGCGTATGCAGTTTTCCTTGTGGTGAATGGCAACATGAATTTTGTCTGTACGAGTTGTATCCGAATAAAGAGAATGCACAACATAGAGAACAAGTGTTAGAGATGAAAAAAATGAAAGAAATAAACTTTCATTAGTGGTTTCTATATGTGCTGATTTTTTTCCATAGCAAGGCCACAAATCCCATAATCAACATAAGAGTAGAACTATATATACATCCATAAACACTGCTTGTACAATAACACAACTTACTTGAATCATAGCAATACATATCCATCGCCGGTCTAAACTATACTAGCCGTGCGAAGCCGCGGCGGCCTGCCGTGCTTGTGAAATTGCCCATCGTCGGTTTAGCTGTGATTTGTCCGACTGTTGTTTTGGTGTGAGAGATCAAATCAATGTAGCATAGAAGTTTTCTTCTATTGTAGAATATCAAAAGGGAGAGTATATTTGTTGCTGCCGTTCATTGAAAGTATATCTCTCAATTTTCTGTCAAGGGCCTCAAAATGGTGGCCGTGTACTATTGGAGCACCATCACAAACTTTCACTATTTTGGACAGAAGTGGTCACCTAACTCCCAGGCATCTATCTGTCTATCTATTATATTGTTATAACGATAGAAAACGAACGGTGAAGATTTTAAATAATAGAGTGATGACAAATCAACGGCAGAGATTAGTTAAGCTCTTCTCGCAAAAAGAAAAAAAAGATTAGTTGACCTCAACGTGGCAACGCCAAGCGATATGCAAACAGAGTACACACATACGTCTTTGGAGGCACATAAGCAAAAGGAGTCCAGAGTCCATACGCTGCCCAACCTTCGCCAGCGATAGGCAAACAGAGTCCACATATACGTCTATGTAGGCAAGGCCAGCGTCTAAGCAAAAGGAATCCATATGTTTTTTGCGATGAAGCAAAACGAGTCCATATATGCAAGGAGTCCATAGCTCAACCTATTCCATGAAAGCACATGCGGATTTCAGTTGAAGTCCAATTAGTAGTTCTTTTTTTAATACATGATGATGATGATGTGTGTGTGTGTGTGTGTGTGTGTGTGTGTGTGTGTGTGTGTGTGTGTGTGTGTTTGCGATAGAGTACTTGAGGACGTGTTATTGTATGACCACGACACTACAAAAATGCATGGGTGAACAAGAAACACGGCCGGACTACATCGATGTAATAAGAAAGTCAAGCAAAGCTAGAAAACCTCTTACAAATGTCATGATTGATACCCGCTCAAGGAAGTGTGGAAATATATTATATACTAAAAGCAAAACTAATCCATGTCAACCAATTTTTTTAAGGGGAGCGTCAACCATTTTTAAGCGTAAGATTTAGTTATATACGTTAGATAACTGAATGAACATCTTTTTAAAATGCAATACACAAGCATCGACATCTACAACAAGTGTAGACAGAGACCGGGAGTTATCCTTCTTTAAAAGAAAAAAACTACAACAAGTGTAGAGGGTCGAACGGGTTCAATGGACCAAAACTACATACGTTAGATAACTAAATGAACATCTTTTTAAAGTGCAATACACAAGCATCAACATCTACAACAAGTGTAGCCTGATACAGAGGCCGGGGGTTATCCTTCTTTAAAAAAAACTACAACAAGTGTAGAGGGATGAACGGGTTCAGTTTACCAAAAATTAAATGGATGTAAGAACCTCGGAGGTTCTACCAGGTTGATCCATGTTGGCAAATTATTTGGCTCTGCGGTTGATTGTCGCGATTATAATGTACAATTATGTATATGCATCGGATTTTTCTTAAATTATTATATATAGCAAATTTGTTATTAGGTAGACACACAATAAAATATTTTAAATATGAAATTTGATATCAGGATCTGCAAGGAAATTATCACTTTAATGTTTTATTAGGTGGACAAGTATTAGGCTATTTTATATATAAGAAATTCAAAATAAAAAGAGAAGGAAGCTACATGAAAAAATTCTATACATTATTTTATCGGGGTTGCTTAATCTACATCAACTAAAACGTAACAAAGTCTCAGTCGATGCTATATTGCTTAGATATTACTTGAATATCCGTGTAAAAAAATAAATATTTTTCTTTCTTCCTTTTGTATGTTCTCTCACTTGATTGAGACTTTGTTAAATCTCAATCGACTGAGATCTAGCCACACCCTTATTTTATTAAAATGGAAAATAGGTAAGATTTAACGATAGAAAAGAATGGTTTGAATTAAAAGAAAACCTGGAAATCTTCACGTTGTAGTTTAAAACTTTCTGGCCAATAGAGTTGAAGAGCCTTGATTAGATTAGGAAGATACTGTTACCTAACAGCCGGATGAGACAAGAAACATGGCAACATCCCTGGAAAAAAAACACAGCAACAAAGGGCAGCCTCGCGAGCATGTGCATCCCTCCACGTGTTGTTGGCAGCCTAGCGCGCCCTTGGCACGGGTAAAATCCAGCATAGTACCGCCAACAGGAGAGAGATTCAGCACGCCGCCACAACATGTGCCACAGCTAGAAGCCCCGCAAAAAGAAAAGCCCCATAGCTATTGTGCGAGCAAAAGAAACTAAAATCTGAAGAGGTGAGAACTCCATACTTCTATAGGTTGTGGCCTATTTGATTAGTGTGTACACCTCTACCCCACATAAGCCATTGCCAAGTTCGCACATGACAAATCAATCGGCTCTCAAAGAAAGAGTAAAGAAGGTGAGCGAGTTACCGGCACGAGCAATATAAGCTATCTAAAAACCTATCAAAAAGGCATGGTTAGCCGGTTGATAAAACCATCCTTGTGAAATAAATAATACTCTATGTTGTCCGTCCTTTTATAATTCATACCACACAACATCATTATATAAATAGGTTGGATATGGATGACAAAGAAAGGAAGAATTAACAGCGAGAAGACGTACATTTTACACACACTATCCCTTTTTTAGAGAGGAATTATATTCCTACTTTCAAAAGGGTTGTACGCATGCCAGTATTAAAATAGAAAAAACACCCGAATATTTTAAACAAAGCACTACCGCCTAGGTGTATTATTAAGTTGTTTTTCGAGGGAAGGTGTATTATTTAGTTCCTAGGTCAAATGGAACTATACGACCATAATTTCATGGTGAGCCTGTTTTAGAAATTTTTGATGAATACATATGAACTTTTATTTATATTTCACTTGGTTGGAAAGGTTTTCTATTGGGGATAGAAGAGCGATACCCAATTGAATAGATGAACATGAAAAGGGGAAATACAAAAGGAATCCAAACATAATCTATGTAGATTGGCATGACTCAGTGCTATGGTTTTTGTTGTCACATACAAAATATTTTACAAACAACTTAATATACACAATAAAACAACAGATATGTCTTTCCTCATGATATATGTATTGACTATAATATTTTTTATTTTGTATGATATACAAAATAAACAACAGCACATGTTAGTAGTTAAATTAAAAACATTTTCCATGTCTGCAGATGACTTTACTGAAAATAGAACGATGACAAATCATTTTCCATATTGTGTATTTGACTATAATTTTTTCCATAATTTTGCATGGCAAGCTCAACATCTCATGCAAATATAGGTATGAAAAACTCATAGGAAATCTAGCCGCGCAGATGCGTGGGTCACCTTGCTGGTTATACTTATAGCCTCTAAAATCAATTTAGTTGTTTAGACGGAACTTAATCATTGCCCTGATCAGTCCAAACGTGAGGGCATGTAATCTCTACTTGGATATATAAAACTGAATAATAATTAATATTGACCAAATAGAAAGAAACCTAAATTATATAGACCCAAAGTGTCAAGAATAACCGAACCATTAGCTGCATTTCTAATTGCCAGAGAGCAACCTGCATGACTTACCCATGGAGTATATGCAAAATATATTTTCTTTTCTAGTTCAGTTCAAACACTTGCCAATCTATACCAAGAGTATCTTTTCTACTGTTTAAAAGCTAGCGACAAAAACCAGACACAACATGTTTGAGAATTTTTTTTGTTATATGGTTTTAAAATTTACCAAATTGATAAGAATCATGCTGGCAATCTTCACAAATTCAGCCCCAAGTTTCCACATCACTATTGTGAAGTCGAGGTCTATTGTAGACTGCATTCTTCAAAGTAGACACAGCAGCCAAACAATCTGAATGATGGGATGGATTACAACTGTCGTCAGTGCTTTTAGTCCTTAAGTCAGGCAATAATTTCGGTTTCTTCAGCCTCGAGTCACAACATGTGAGAGAAGACACGGGCAATATGATAGACCCCTCCAGATTACAGTTGCTGCACCAGTGCTTCCTTGTCCAGTATTAGCATCATAACCTGCAACCAATGTGATTTATTTTCTGCACATATGCACCCGGAGTATCAAATAGCCATAAATCATTGTCGGCGGGTTAACTCGCAAGAATTGATTGAACTCTTTCGAAGATATTTTGAGATGTTATATTGAGCAACAATTGCACTAAACAACATTATTTATAAGATTGCAATTTATATCATACTAGAGACAAGCCGGCATTTCCAATACAAAAATTATGTACTTTATATTCTAAAAATATTCCACACTAAGTGTTATTGGCTTCCTACCATACACCTTCACAATCATTTGTAATTAACAACAACACTGGTAAGTTATCTTCTGAAACAAATAGTGAAGTTCATTCGCATTTTATCTCTTTTGGTGGATGAAGGGGTAATTGCCCGGCGGTTTGAACCTGATCTTGAACTGGCGCCCTGGTCGGTACCGGACATAGCCTCGCACGGGCAGCCCCTCATGGTCCGCCGTTTCATGGACTTTTAGGGTACCCTCTACCGAAATGCCCTGGCAGCTTGCAAATGACGCAGCCGAGAGGATCTCGGCCTTTGAGGCAGCTTAAGAAGGCCTCATGGCCCGGCGCACCATTGATGTCCCGGCGTCGGTCCGAGTGGTGTAGCTGTACATGCGCGCTAATTATTGATGGCTCCTTGCTTGTCCGTATGTTCCTTCAGGATTAGAGATTCGTCCATCCTCCATCCTCGTCTGAAGAGGAAATGTTGACAAGAGCGGAGGGGATGACCACGATGGATTTAGGTACCGCCGCTCAATCACAATGCCGAGATCCGGAGTATCACAGGCATGCATGGCGTGGGATGACTCTCCCCGCGGCAGGATTCGTGGCGTCGAGGTCAAATCTACTGCATTCACGGGCGGGGCCGAAAGGGAGTCTGGAACCTACGATGGACCACTGGTCGAGAGCGAGCTTGCACGGGACCGTGGCCGGAGCTGGATCCGGAGTGAAACCTGGGAGGGGATGGGTGAGCCATAATGGCAGAGTGGGTGACCGTCACGGCCAGAGTGGCCTGTGGCGCGGAGGAGGGAGCGAGAGTCTCAGGAACGAGACCTAGCATGCCTTCTCGAGATCTACTCCGTTTGTGTGTACGAGTTGGGATCAAAAAAGAAAATGAAGAATAAAGAGAACAAGTGCGAGATGATAAAATGGAAGAAAGACACTTTGATTAGTGGTTTCTATGTATGGTGGTTTTTTTTCCACAGCAAGGCACAAATACCATACTCAGTATAATAGTAGAACCATATATTCATCCATAAACACTGCTCGTACAATAACACAGCTTATTACCTGAATCATAACAGTACATATATACAGCCGGTCTAAACAATATATGGCGTCAAATCCGGCCGGCTGGTTAACTATACATCACATCTGATCACACTGTGGTTATCTCAGCTTAATCATTTTATTTATGCAATACGCTGCTACGTACGTACATGCACGCTCGCATGCGTGCATGCATGATGCATATAGCCTAGTACGGGCTCACCCCGGGGAAGTTGCCTGGCGGGTTGTAGCTGCAGATGATGAACACACCGTCGCCGCTGTCGCAGACGACGCGGGCGCAACCGATGGCCGTCGAGTCGTGCCACACCACCTGCGTGTAGTGCCCGCAAGACTCACCCTCCGGCGCCGAGCAGGTGTTGCTGTCGTGGTCGTAGTACTGCTTCTCCGACACCCACGAATTCACGGCGTCCGTCGCCGTCCACTCGGTCCCGCCGCCGCCGCCTCCGTAGAGGTTCTCCCCGTACGGCCGGCCATCAGGAGTATGGATCAGCTGGCAGTCGCCGCGGCGCTGATTCGCGTAGTCCTGCGCGAAGGCTGCCACCGTAGCGTCCCATGTCACCTCCCCAAGGCCCACATCGGCGCGCGCCGCGTTGTGGGCGTCCACGAAGTCCTGCTCCGAGTTCTGGGCCGTGACCGCCATGGCGGACGCGAGAGCTAAGAGCACCACTACTGCTAGCTTCGGCGAGTACTCCATCGCTGATTAAGCCTTACAAAACTAATCAAGGAAGATGTATCTGTAACGATGAGATAGACTGCCACCATGCGTACGTTGTGTATTTATACTGCCTGCACAAGATCGATTGCTTCTCTGAGGTATAACTAAGCTTGGAAAGTTTCATAGAGAAAATATATCTCCACGAATTACACTGGTCAAATTCGAAGCACATGTGCGCGCGTTGAGGTAGTCAGATATCATCGTGGGCGGCCTGTTGTTTCTTCTGATCGAGATTACCTATGCTGATGTGGAGGAACTTCGTCATTTGATCTCGTGGCAAGAACAACCTACCTAAAAACTCCATTATCTTCATTGTCCGAGAAGAGGTCAGGTCGTACTAATCGGGACACATGTACCTAGTAGCTAGCCAACTAGGTGCTAGTGGTACAAACGTGTAAAATGATTAAGTTCAAGAATATTTCTTTCGGGTTCAAGTTGTACAACTTGTTAAGGTAATTAGTACTCGCACGTAAGAACCTTTTTTGCTTGTAATTGAGTCGTTCTATTACTGTGTGCCGGTTGTGCATAGGATTTATTTATCCGTTGCAGATAATATATGAGCAGCTAACGTATCTCTTTTATTTTGCTTTGTCATGCCGCTGTCATTTTCATGTGGATTGCAACTTTTGTAACATCCCCCCGACCCTCCTCCCACGCACCATTTTTTTAATATATTGTGGCTAGAAGCCAATTTGTGCTTCTCCTGGGAACAAGACAAAAGTCAATATGTTCTTTAAATTGGAATGTTGTTTGTGGTCCTTGTTGTTAGCCAAATGAGTGCTAATTTTCTTGTTCAACTTCACGCGAGATTGATTTAACCTTGGCCTTGGTCGCGGAAATCTTGTTTTGAACGTGTCACAATTTGCTTTATATATAAAGTGGGGCGTGAGCTTTTTCGGTAACGTGGCACAACTCAATCAGCGGAAAGTTGTTTTTGGCTCTTCTTTTGTCTTTCTAGCTATACTGCAACATTATGATCATATTGATGTCCTAGTGCATGGTATTTGGAGATAAGAAAAACTCGGCAACTATACAATGTGTTCAAGTAAGAGTGATGCAAAGTGATATGCCTCGGCAAAGTGGTCGATCGATGATGCAACCGTGGTGGAGCAGAAAGAGGCACGAGACAAGTAAAGAGAGTGCCGAAGACGACAGGAAACATGACTGAGATTGGCTGGAGTGGTGGAAGTTGTGCGCATGAACATATAGCTATAGAAGTGGGACCGAGGGCAATGATTTGCCGAAGTACTGGGATACAGAGTGTGTGTGCATTATGACAGAGTGGTGCATCGTGTGATGTTGTCAGTAGAGCGAGAGAAAGAGCTGACCGGCAAGAAGAGGAAGGAAGGTCGGTAATATTATGCTGAGTGTTTCCAGTTTTCGCTCGGCAAATTGGGTTTTATGCTGAGCACCCCATGTAATAACACTCGACATACAACCGACCACTCAGCGTATGCAGTTTTCCTTGTGGTGAATGGCAACATGAATTTTGTCCCTACGAGTTGTATCCGAATAAAGAGAATGCACAACATAGAGAACAAGTGTTAGAGATGAAAAAAATGAAAGAAATAAACTTTCATTAGTGGTTTCTATATGTGCTGATTTTTTTCCATAGCAAGGCCACAAATCCCATAATCAACATAAGAGTAGAACTATATATTCATCCATAAACACTGCTTGTACAATAACACAACTTACTTGAATCATAGCAATAACCTTTTTTGCTTGTAATTGAGTCGTTCTATTACTGTGTGCCGGTTGTGCATAGGATTTATTTATCCGTTGGAGATAATATATGAGCAGCTAACGTATCTCTTTTATTTTGCTTTGTCATGCCGCTGTCATTTGTAACATCCCCCCGACCCTCCTCCCACGCACCATTTTTTTAATATATTGTAGCTAGAAGCCAATTTGTGCTTCTGCTGGGAACAAGACAAAAGTCAATATGTTCTTTAAATTGGAATGTTGTTTGTGGTCCTTGTTGTCAGTCAAATGAGTTAATTTTCTTGTTCAACTTCAGGCGAAATTGATTTAACCTTGGCCATGGTCGCGGAAATCTTATTTTGAACGTGACACAACTTGCTTTATGTATAAAGCGGGGCGTGAGCTTTTTCGGTAACGTGACAGAACTTAATCAGCAGAAAGTTTTTTGTGGCTCTTCTTTTGTCTTTCTAGCTATACTGTAACTTTATGATCATATTGATGTCCTGGTAGATGGTATTTGGAGATAAGAAAAACTCGGCAACTATACAATGTGTGCAAGTAGGAGTGATGCAAAGTGATATGCCTCGGCAAAGTGGTCGATCGATGATGCAACCGTGGGTGAGCAGAAAGAAGCACGGGACAAGTAAAGAGAGTGTCGAAGACGACGGGAAACATCACTGATATTGGCTGGAGTGGTGGGAGTTGTGCGCATGACCATGTAGCTATAGAAGTGGGACCCAAGGCAATGATTTGCCGAAGTAGTGGGATACAGAGTGTGTGTGCATTATTACAGACTGGTGCATCGTGTGATGTTGTCAGTAGAGCGAGAGAAGAGCTGACCGGCAAGAAGAGGAAGGAAGGTCGGTAATATTATGCTGAGTGTTTCCAGTTTTCGCTCGGCAAATTGGGTTTTATGCTGAGCACCCCATAAAATAACACTCGACATACAACCGACCACTCAGTGTTTGCAGTTTTTCTTGTGGTGAATGGCAACATGAATTCTGTCTGTACGAGTTGTATCCGAATAAAGAGAATGCACAACATAGGGAACAAGTGTAAGAGATGAAAAAAATGAAAGAAACAAACTTTCATTAGTGGTTTCTATATGTGCTGATTTTTTTCCATAGCAAGGCCACGAATACCATAATCAACATAACAGTAGAACTATATATTCATCCATAAACACTGCTTGTACTATAACACAACTTACTTGAATCATAGCAATACATATCCATTGCCGGTCTAAACGATACTAGCCGTGCGAAGCCGCGGCGGCCTGCCGCGCTTGTGAAATGGCCCATCGTCGGTTTAGCCGTGATTTGTCCGGCTGTTGTTTTGGTGTGAGAGATCAAATCAATGTAGCATAGAAGTTTTCTTCTATTATAGAATATCAAAAGGAAGAGTATATTTGTTGCTGCCGTTCATTGAAAGTATATCTCTCAATTTTCTGTCAAGGGCCTCAAAATGGTGACGGTGTACCATTGGAGCACCACCCCAAAGTAGCAGACATGTTTCTTCAAGCGAAAATGCATGAACAAAGCCCCTAGTATCCTAAAATCCCATGCTACAATCTAGTCCCACGAGTGCCTTGCACTATTTGCTGTAAATTATATATATAAATTGGTTACTTTCACTATTTTGGAGAGAAGTGTTTACCTAACTCCCAGGCATCTATCTATCTATTATATTATTAAAACGATAGAAAACAAACGGTGAAGATTTCAAATAATAAAGTGATGATAAATCAACGGCAGAGATTAGTTAACCTCTTCTCGCAAAAAGAAAAAAAGATTAGTTGACCTCAACATGGCAACGCCAAGCGATAGGCAAACAAAGTACACACATACGTCTTTGGAGGCACATAAGCAAGAGGACTCCAGAGTCCATACGCTGCCCAACCTTCACCAGCGATAGGCAAACAGAGTCCACACGTACGTCTACGTAGGCAAGGCCGGCGTCTAAGCAAAAGGAATCCATATGTTTTTTGCGATGAAGCAAAACGAGTCCATATATGCGAGGAGTCCATAGCTCAACCTATTCCATGCAAGCACACGCGGATTCCAGTTGAAGTCCAATTAGTAGTTCTTTTTTTAGTACTTGATGATGATGATGTGTGTGTGTTTCTTTTTTTTTGCGATAGAGTACTTGAGGACGTGTTATTGTATGACCACAGCACTACAAAAATGCATGGGTGTGGATTGAAACAAGAAACTCGGGCGGACTACATCGATGTAATAAGAAAGTCAAGAAAAGCTACAAAACTTCTTACAAATGTCTTGATTGATACCCGCTCAAGGAAGTGTGGAAATATATTATATCATAAAAGCAAAACTAATCGATGTCAACCATTTTTTAAGGGGCGCGTCAACCATTTTTAAGCGTAAGATTTAGTTATATACGTTAGATAACTGAATGAACATCTTTTTAAAATGCAATACACAAGCATCGACATCTACAACAAGTGTAGACAGAGACTGGGGGTTATCCTTCTTTAAAAGAAAAATACTACAACAACTGTAGAGGGCCGAACGGGTTCAATGGACCAACATTATATACGTTAGATAACTGAATGAACCTCTTTTTAAAATGCAATACAGAAGCATCGACATCTACAACAAGTGTAGCCTGATAGAGAGGCCGGGGGTTATCCTTCTTTAAAAAAAACTACAACAAGTGTAGAGGGCTGAACGGGTTCAGTAGACCAAAAATTAAATGGATGTAAGAACCTCGGAGGTTCTACCAGGTTGATCCATGTTGCACATTATTTGGCTCTACTGTTGATCGTCGCGATTATGATGAGCAATTGTGTATATGAATCAGATTTTTCTTAAATTATTATATATATATCAAATTTGTTATTAGGTCGACATAAAATAAAATAATTTAAATATGAAATTTGATATCAGGATCTGCAAGGAAATTATCACTTTAATGTTTTATTAGGTGGACAAGTATTAGGCTATTTTATATATAAGAAATTCAAAATAAAAATAGAAGGAAGCTACATTGGCAAAAATTCTATACATTATTTTATCGGGATTGCTAAATCATAGTGGACTAAAACTTAACGAAGTCTCAGTCGATGCTATATTGCTTAGATATTACATGAATATCCGTGTAAAAAATAAATATTTTTCTTTCTTCCTTTTGTATGTTCTCCCACTTGATTGAGACTTCGTTAAATCTCAATCGACTGAGATCTAGCCATACCCTTACTTTAATGAAATGAAAAATAGGTAAGATTTAACGATAGAAAGGAATGGTTTGAATTAAAGAAACTGGAGATCTTCACGTTGCAGTTTTAAACTTTCTGGCCAATCAAGTTGAAGAGCCTTGATAATATTAGGAAGATAATGTTACCTAACAGCCGGATGAGACCAGGAACATGGCAAAACCGGTTGACCAGTCCAAAACCAAGACAAGGGTTGTGTTTTGAACCATGTGGTAAGTTTAGGGTACAATTCGGATGGTTTTAGAGTTGAGGGTTGTAAATCAAACCGAATGGTTAGTTGAGGGTTGAAATGTGGACTTTTTTCTTATTCATGCAATATATTGGCTGCTACGTACATGCACGAATGCATGCATAGCCTAGTACGGGCTCACCCCCGGGGAGGTGAACCCTATCTTGAACCCCCCCTGGTTGGCGCCGGACATATCCTGACCTCGCACAAGCAGCCTCTCTTGGATCGCTGTTTCGTGGATTTTGAGGGCACTCTGCCGAAATGCCTTGGCAGCATGCAAATGATGCAACACAGAGGATCTCCGCTGCCCTTTCTCCAGTAGTGTTTGCTAAGGCATCGGCAACACTTGCCTTTGAAGCGGCTTAAGAAGGCCTCGCGGCCCGGTGCACCATTGATGTCCTGGAGTAGGTCCGAGCGGTGTAGCTGTAGGCACGCGCTAATACCCGATGGCTCCTTGTGCATCTATTCCTTTGGGATTAAACCTCCGTCCATCCCTCCTCCTCGCCCGAAGAGGAAATGATGAGGGCGGAGGGCATGGCCATGATGGATTTTAGGCACTACTGCTCAATCTAGGGTGGGGCGCCCAGATCCAAAGTATCACAGGCATGCGTGGCATGGGATGACTCTCCCTGCGGCAGGAATCGCGCCGTCGAGGCCAGATCTACTACAGACACGAGCGGGGACGCAAGCGAGTCTGAAACCTGCGACGGACCGCTGGGCGAGAGTGAGCTTGCACGAGACCATGGACCGCGGCTGGAGCTGGATCCAGAGCGAAACCTAGGAGGGGATGGGCGAGCCATAATGCCAGAGTGGGTGGCCGTCGCGGTCGGAGTGGCCTATGGCGCGGTGGAGGGAGCGGGAGTCTTAGGAACGAGACCTAGCGTGCCCTCTCAAGATCTACTCCGTTTGTCTGTACGAGTTGGGATCCGAAAAAGAAAATACACAACATAGAGAATAAGTGTGAGATGACAAAATGGAAGAAAGACACTTTGATTAGTGGTTTCTATGTATGCTGGGTTTTTTTCACAGCGAGGTACAAATACCATACTCGTATAATAGTAGAACCATATATTAATCCATAAACACTGCTTGTATAATAACACAACTTATTACCTGAATCATAATAGTATATATACAGCCGGTCTAAACAATATATGGCGTCAAATCCGGCCGGCTGTTTAATTATATATCACATCTGATCACACACACTTTGGTCATCCCAGCTTAATCATTTTATTTATGCAATACGCCGTACGTACATGCACGCCCGCATGCATGCGTGCATGCATGATGCATATAGCCTAGTACGGGCTCACCCCGGGGAAGTTGCCTGGCGGGTTGTAGCTGCAGATGATGAACACACCGTCGCCGCTGTCGCAGACGACGCGGGCGCAACCGATGGCCGTCGAGTCGCGCCACACCACCTGCGTGTAGTGCCCGCACGACTCGCCCTCTGGCGCCGAGCAGGTGTTGCTGTCGTGGTCGTAGTACTGCTTCTCCGACACCCACGAATTCACGGCGTCCGTCGCCGTCCACTCGGTCCCGCCGCCGCCGCCTCCGTAGAGGTTCTCCCCGTACGGCCGGCCATCAGGAGTATGGATCAGCTGGCAGTCGCCGCGGCGCTGATCCGCGTAGTCCTGCGCGAAGGCTGCCACCGTAGCGTCCCATGTCACCTCCCCAAGGCCCACGTCGGCGCGCGCCGCGTTGTGGGCGTCCACGAAGTCCTGCTCCGAGTTCTGGGCCGTGACCGCCATGGCGGACGCGAGAGCTACGAGCAGCACCACTAGCTTCGTCGAGTACTCCATCGCTGATTAAGCCTTATACAAAACTAATCAAGGAAGATGTATCTGTAACGATGAGATAGACTGCCACCATGCGTACGTTGTGTATTTATACTGCCTGCACAAGATCGATTGCTTCTCTGAGGTATAACTAAGCTTGGAAAGTTTCATAGAAAAAATATATCTCGACGAATTACACTGGTCAAATTCGAAGCACATGTGCGCGCGTTGAGGTAGTCATATATCATCGTGGGCGGCCTGTTATTTCTTCTGATCGAGATTACCTCTGCCGATGTGGAGGAACTTCGTCATTTGATCTCGTGGCACGAACCTACCTAATAACTCTACCATTTTCATTGGCCGAGAAGAGGTCAGGTCGTACTAGTTGGGACACACGTACCTAGTAGCTAGCCAACTAGGTGCTAGTGGTACCTAAACGTGTAAAATGATTAAGTTGAAGAATATTTCTTACGGGTTCAAGTTGTACAACTTGTTAAGTCAATTGGTACTCGCACATAAGAACCTTTTTTTGCTTGTAATTGAGTCGTTCTAATACTGTGTGCCGGTTGGTACATAGGATTTATTTTTCCGTTGGCGATAATATACGAGCAGCTAACATATCTTTTTTATTTTGCTTTGTCATGCCTCTGTCATTTTCATGTGGATTGCAACTTTGGTAACATCCCCCCTACCCCCCTCCCATGTACCATTTTTTATTATGTATTGTGGCTAGAAGCCAATTTGTGCTTCTCCCGGGAACAAGACAAAAGTCAATTAATTTTTTAAATTGGAATGTTGTTTGTGGTCCTTGTTGTTAGCCAAATGAGTGCTAATTTTCTTGTTCAACTTCACGCGAGATTGATTTAACCTTGGCCTTGGTCGCGGAAATCTTGTTTTGAACGTGTCACAACTTGCTTTATATATAAAGTGGGGCGCGAGCTTTTTCGATAACGTGGCACAACTCAATCAGCGGAAAGTTGTTCTTGGCTCTTCTTTTGTCTTTCTAGCTATACTGCAACATTATGATCATATTGATGTCCTAGTGCATGGTATTTGGAGATAAGAAAAACTCGGCAACTATACAATGTGTGCAAGTAGGAGTGATGCAAAGTGATATGCCTCGGCAAAGTGGTCGATCGATGATGCAACCGTGGTTGAGCAGAAAGAGGCACGAGACAAGTAAAGAGAGTGTCGAAGACGACAGGAAACATGACTGAGATTGGCTGGAGTGGTGGAAGTTGTGCGCATGAACATATAGCTATAGAAGTGGGACCCAGGGCAATGATTTGCCGAAGTAGTGGGATACAGAGTGTGTGTGCATTATGACAGAGTGGTGCATCGTGTGATGTTGTCAGTAGAGCGAGAGAAAGAGCTGACCGGCAAGAAGAGGAAGGAAGGTCGGTAATATTATGCTGAGTGTTTCCAGTTTTCGCTCGGCAAATTGGATTTTATGCTGAGCACCCCATGTAATAACACTCGACATACAACCGACCACTCAGCGTATGCAGTTTTCCTTGTGGTGAATGGCAACATGAATTTTGTCTGTACGAGTTGTATCCGAATAAAGAGAATGCACAACATAGAGAACAAGTGTTAGAGATGAAAAAAAATGAAAGAAATAAACTTTCATTAGTGGTTTCTATATGTGCTGATTTTTTTCCATAGCAAGGCCACAAATCCCATAATCAACATAAGAGTAGAACTATATATTCATCCATAAACACTGCTTGTACAATAACACAACTTACTTGAATCATAGCAATACATATCCATCGCCGGTCTAAACTATACTAGCCGTGCGAAGCCGCGGCGGCCTGCCGTGCTTGTGAAATTGCCCATCGTCGGTTTAGCTGTGATTTGTCTGACTGTTGTTTTGGTGTGAGAGATCAAATCAATGTAGCATAGAAGTTTTCTTCTATTGTAGAATATCAAAAGGGAGAGTATATTTGTTGCTGCCGTTCATTGAAAGTATATCTCTCAATTTTCTGTCAAGGGCCTAAAAATGGTGGCGGTGTACCATTGGAGCACCATCCCAAAGTAGCAGACATGTTTCTTCAAGCAAAAATGCATGAACAAAGCCCCTAGTATCCTAAAATCCCATGCTACAATCTAGTCCCACGAGTGCCTTGCACTACTTGCTTTAAATTATATATATATATAAATTGGTTACTTTCACTATTTTGGAGAGAAGTGGTCACCTAACTCCCAGGCATCTATCTACCAATCTATTATATTATTATAACGATAGAAAACGAACGGTGAAGATTTGAAATAATAGAGTGATGACAAATCAACGGCAGAGATTAGTTAAGCTCTTCTCGCAAAAAGAAAAAAAAGATTAGTTGACCTCAACGTGGCAACGCCAAGCGATATGCAAACAGAGTACGCACATACATCTTTGGAGGCACATAAGCAAAAGGAGTCCATAGTCCATACGCTGCCCAACCTTCGCCAGCGATAGGCAAACAGAGTCCACGCATACGTCTACATAGGCAAGGCCAGCGTCTAAGCAAAAGGAATCCATATGATTTTTGCGATGAAGCAAAACGAGTCCATATATGCAAGGAGTCCATAGCTCAACCTATTCCATGAAAGCACATGCGGAGTCCAGTTGAAGTCCAATTAGTAGTTCTTTTTTTAATACATGATGATGATGATGATGTGTGTGTGTGTGTGTGTGTGTTTTGCGATAGAGTACTTGAGGACGTGTTATTGTATGACCACGACACTACAAAAATGCCTGGGTGAACAAGAAACACGGCCGGACTACATCGATGTAATAAGAAAGTCAAGCAAAGCTAGAAAACCTCTTACAAATGTCATGATTGATACCCGCTCAAGGAAGTGTGGAAATATATTATATAATAAAAGCAAAACTAATCCGTGTCAACCAATTTTTTTAAGGGGAGCGCCAACCATTTTTAAGCGTAAGATTTAGTTATATACGTTAGATAACCTCTACCCCACATAAGCCATTGCCAAGTTCGCACATGACAAATCAATCGGCTCTCAAAGAAAGAGTAAACAAGGTGAGCGAGTTACCGGCACGAGCAATATAAGCTATCTAAAAACCTATCAAAAAGGCATGGTTAGCCGGTTGATAAAACCATCCTTGTGAAATAAATAATACTCTATGTTGTCCGTCCTTTTATAATTCATACCACACAACATCATTATATAAATAGGTTGGATATGGATGACAAAGAAAGGAAGAATTAACAGCGAGAAGACGTACATTTTACACACACTATCCCTTTTTTAGAGAGGAATTATATTCCTACTTTCAAAAGGGTTGTACACGTGCCAGTATTAAAATAGAAAAAAACACCCGAATATTTTAAAGAAAGCACTACTGCCTAGGTGTATTATTCAGTTGTTTTTCGAGGTAACGTGTATTATTTAGTTCCTAGGTCAAATGGAACTATACGACCATAATTTCATGGTGAGCCTGTTTTAGAAATTTTTGATGAATACATATGAACTTTTATTTATATTTCACTTGGTTGGAAAGGTTTTCTATTGGGGATAGAAGAGCGACACCCAATTGAATAGATGAACATGAAAAGGGGAAATACAAAAGGAATCCAAACATAATCTATGTAGATTGGCATGACTCAGTGCTATGGTTTTTGTTGTCACATACAAAATCTTTTACAAACAACTTAATATACACAATAAAACAACAGATATGTCTTTCCTCATGATATATGTATTGACTATAGTATTTTTTATTTTGTATGATATACAAAATAAACAACAGCACATGTTAGTAGTTAAATTAAAAACATTTTCCATGTCTGCAGATGACTTTACTGAAAATAGAACGATGACAAATCATTTTCCATATTGTGTATTTGACTATAATTTTTTCCATAATTTTGCATGGCAAGCTCAACATCTCATGCAAATATAGGTATGAAAAACTCATAGGAAATCTAGCCGCGCAGATGCGCGGGTCACCTTGCTGGTTATACTTATAGCCTCTAAAATCAATTTAGTTGTTTAGACGGAACTTAATCATTGCCCTGATCAGTCCAAACGTGAGGGCATGTAATCTCTACTTGGATATATAAAATTGTATAATAATTAATATTGACCAAATAGAAAGAAACCTAAATTATATAGACCCAAAGTGTCAAGAATAACCGAACCATTAGCTGCATTTTTAATTGCCAGAGAGCAACCTGCATGACTTACCCATGGAGTATATGCAAAATATATTTTCTTTTCTAGTTTAGTTCAAACACTTGCCAATCTATACCAAGAGTATCTTTTCTACTGTTTAAAAGCTAGCGACAAAAACCAGACACAACATGTTTGAGAATTTTTTTTGTTATATGGTTTTAAAATTTACCAAATTGATAAGAATCATGCTGGCAATCTTCACAAATTCAGCCCCAAGTTTCCACATCACTATTGTGAAGTCGAGGTCTATTGTAGACTGCATTCTTCAAAGTAGAAACAGCAGCCAAACAATCTGAATGATGGGATGGATTACAACTGTCGTCAGTGCTTTTAGTCCTTAAGTCAGGCAATAATTTCGGTTTCTTCAGCCTCGAGTCACAACATGTGAGAGAAGACACGGGCAATATGATAGACCCCTCCAGATTACAGTTGCTGCACCAGTGCTTCCTTGTCCAGTATTAGCATCATAACCTGCAACCAATATGATTTATTTTCTGCACATATGCACCCGGAGTATCAAATAGCCATAAATCATTGTCGGCGGGTTAACTCGCAAGAATTGATTGAACTCTTTCGAAGATATTTTGAGATGTTCTATTGAGCAACAATTGCACTAAACAACATTATTTATAAGATTGCAATTTATATCATACTAGAGACAAGCCGGCATCTCCAATACAAAAATTATGTACTTCATATTCTAAAAATATTCCATACTAAATGTTATTGGCTTCCTACCATACACCTTCACAATCATTTGTAATTAACAACAACACTGGTAAGTTATCTTCTGAAACAAATAGTGAAGTTCATTCGCATTTTATCTCTTTTGGTGGATGAAGGGGTAATTGCCCGGCGGTTTGAACCTGATCTTGAACTGGCGCCCTGGTCGGTACCGGACATAGCCTCGCACGGGCAGCCCCTCATGGTCCGCCGTTGCATGGACTTTTAGGGTACCCTCTACCGAAATGCCCTGGCAGCTTGCAAATGACGCAGCCGAGAGGATCTCGGCCTTTGAGGCAGCTTAAGAAGGCCTCATGGCCCGGCGCACCACTGATGTCCCGGCGTCGGTCCGAGTGGTGTAGCTGTACGTGCGCGCTAATTATTGATGGCTCCTTACTTGTCCGTATGTTCCTTCAGGATAAGAGATTCGTCCATCCTCCATCCTCGTCTGAAGAGGAAATGTTGACAAGAGCGGAGGGGATGACCACGATGGATTTAGGTACCGCCGCTCAATCACAATGCCCAGATCCGGAGTATTACAGGCATGCATGGCGTGGGATGACTCTCCCCGCGGCAGGATTCGTGGCGCTGAGGTCAAATCTACTGCATTCACGGGCGGGGCCGAAAGGGAGTCCGGAACCTATGATGGACCACTGGTCGAGAGCGAGCTTGCACGGGACCGTGGCCGGAGCTGGATCCGGAGTGAAACCTGGGAGGGGATGGGTGAGCCATAATGGCAGAGTGGGTGACCGTCACGGCCAGAGTGGCCTATGGCGCGGAGGAGGGAGCGAGAGTCTCAGGAACGAGACCTAGCGTGCCCTCTCGAGATCTACTCCGTTTGTGTGTACGAGTTGGGATCAAAAAAGAAAATAAAGAACATAGAGAACAAGTGCGAGATGATAAAATGGAAGAAAGACACTTTGATTAGTGGTTTCTATGTATGCTGGGTTTTTTTTTTCCACAGCGAGGCACAAATACCATACTTAGTATAATAGTAGAACCATATATTCATCCATAAACACTGAAAATATATTCATCCATAACATCCCCCCGACCCTCCTCCCACGCACCATTTTTTTTTAATATATTGTGGCTAGAAGCCAATTTGTGCTTCTCCTGGAAACAAGACAAAACAAAAAAATGAAAGAAATAAACTTTCATTAGTGGTTTCTATATGTGCTGATTTTTTTCCATAGCAAGGCCACAAATCCCATAATCAACATAAGAGTAGAACTATATATTCATCCATAAACACTGCTTGTACAATAACACAACTTACTTGAATCATAGCAATACATATCCATCGCCGGTCTAAACTATACTAGCCGTGTGAAGCCGCGGCGGCCTGCCGTGCTTGTGAAATTGCCCATCGTCGGTTTAGCTGTGATTTGTCCGACTGTTGTTTTGGTGTGAGAGATCAAATCAATGTAGCATAGAAGTTTTCTTCTATTGTAGAATATCAAAAGGGAGAGTATATTTGTTGCTGCCGTTCATTGAAAGTATATCTCTCAATTTTCTGTCAAGGGCCTCAAAATGGTGGCGGTGTACCATTGGAGCACCATCCCAAAGTAGCAGACATGTTTCTTCAAGCAAAAATGCATGAACAAAGCCCCTAGTATCCTAAAATCCCATGCTACAATCTAGTCCCACGAGTGCCTTGCACTATTTGCTTTAAATTATATATATATAAATTGGTTACTTTCACTATTTTGGAGAGAAGTGGTCACCTAACTCCCAGGCATCTATCTACCAATCTATTATATTATTATAACGATAGAAAACGAACGGTGAAGATTTGAAATAATAGAGTGATGACAAATCAACGGCAGAGATTAGTTAAGCTCTTCTCGCAAATAGAAAAAAAAAAGATTAGTTGACCTCAACGTGGCAACGCCAAGCGATATGCAATGATGATGATGTGTGTGTGTGTGTGTGTGTGTGTGTGTGTGTGTGTTTTGCGATAGAGTACTTGAGGACGTGTTATTGTATGACCACGACACTACAAAAATGCATGGGTGAACAAGAAACACGGCCGGAATACATCGATGTAATAAGAAAGTCAAGCAAAGCTAGAAAACCTCTTACAAATGTCATGATTGATACCCGCTCAAGGAAGTGTGGAAATATATTATATAATAAAAGCAAAACTAATCCATGTCAACCAATTTTTTTAAGGGGAGCGCCAACCATTTTTAAGCGTAAGATTTAGTTATATACGTTAGATAACCTCTACCCCATGTAAGCCATTGCCAAGTTCGCACATGACAAATCAATCGGCTCTCAAAGAAAGAGTAAACAAGGTGAGCGAGTTACCGGCACGAGCAATATAAGCTATCTAAAAACCTATCAAAAAGGCATGGTTAGCCGGTTGATAAAACCATCCTTGTGAAATAAATAATACTCTATGTTGTCCGTCCTTTTATAATTCATACCACACAACATCATTATATAAATAGGTTGGATATGGATGACAAAGAAAGGAAGAATTAACAGCGAGAAGACGTACATTTTACACACACTATCCCTTTTTTAGAGAGGAATTATATTCCTACTTTCAAAAGGGTTGTACACGTGCCAGTATTAAAATAGAAAAAAAACACCCGAATATTTTAAACAAAGCACTACCGCCTAGGTGTATTATTCAGTTGTTTTTCGAGGGAAGGTGTATTATTTAGTTCCTAGGTCAAATGGAACTATACGACCATAATTTCATGGTGAGCCTGTTTTAGAAATTTTTGATGAATACATATGAACTTTTATTTATATTTCACTTCGTTGGAAAGGTTTTCTATTGGGGATAGAAGAGCGATACCCAATTGAATAGATGAACATGAAAAGGGGAAATACAAAAGGAATCCAAACATAATCTATGTAGATTGGCATGACTCAGTGCTATGGTTTTTGTTGTCACATACAAAATCTTTTACAAACAACTTAATATACACAATAAAACAACAGATATGTCTTTCCTCATGATATATGTATTGACTATAATATTTTTTATTTTGTATGATATACAAAATAAACAACAGCACATGTTAGTAGTTAAATTAAAAACATTTTCCATGTCTGCAGATGACTTTACTGAAAATAGAACGATGACAAATCATTTTCCATATTGTGTATTTGACTATAATTTTTTCCATAATTTTGCATGGCAAGCTCAACATCTCATGCAAATATAGGTATGAAAAACTCATAGGAAATCTAGCCGCGCAGATGCGCGGGTCACCTTGCTGGTTATACTTATAGCCTCTAAAATCAATTTAGTTGTTTAGACGGACTTAATCATTGCCCTGATCAGTCCAAACGTGAGGGCATGTAATCTCTACTTGGATATATAAAACTGAATAATAATTAATATTGACCAAATAGAAAGAAACCTAAATTATATAGACCCAAAGTGTCAAGAATAACCGAACCATTAGCTGCATTTCTAATTGCCAGAGAGCAACCTGCATGACTTACCCATGGAGTATATGCAAAATATATTTTCTTTTCTAGTTCAGTTCAAACACTTGCCAATCTATACCAAGAGTATCTTTTCTACTGTTTAAAAGCTAGCGACAAAAACCAGACACAACATGTTTGAGAATTTTTTTTGTTATATGGTTTTAAAATTTACCAAATTGATAAGAATCATGCTGGCAATCTTCACAAATTCAGCCCCAAGTTTCCACATCACTATTGTGAAGTCGAGGTCTATTGTAGACTGCATTCTTCAAAGTAGACACAGCAGCCAAACAATCTGAATGATGGGATGGATTACAACTGTCGTCAGTGCTTTTAGTCCTTAAGTCAGGCAATAATTTCGGTTTCTTCAGCCTCGAGTCACAACATGTGAGAGAAGACACGGGCAATATGATAGACCCCTCCAGATTACAGTTGCTGCACCAGTGCTTCCTTGTCCAGTATTAGCATCATAACCTGCAACCAATATGATTTATTTTCTGCACATATGCACCCGGAGTATCAAATAGCCATAAATCATTGTCGGCGGGTTAACTCGCAAGAATTGATTGAACTCTTTCGAAGATATTTGGAGATGTTCTATTGAGCAACAATTGCACTAAACAACATTATTTATAAGATTGCAATTTATATCATACTAGAGACAAGCCGGCATCTCCAATACAAAAATTATGTACTTTATATTCTAAAAATATTCCATACTAAGTGTTATTGGCTTCCTACCATACACCTTCACAATCATTTGTAATTAACAACAACACTGGTAAGTTATCTTCTGAAACAAATAGTGAAGTTCATTCGCATTTTATCTCTTTTGGTGGATGAAGGGGTAATTGCCCGGCGGTTTGAACCTGATCTTGAACTGGCGCCCTGGTCGGTACCGGACATAGCCTCGCACGGGCAGCCCCTCATGGTCCGCCGTTTCATGGACTTTAAGGGTACCCTCTACCGAAATGCCCTGGCAGCTTGCAAATGACGCAGCCGAGAGGATCTCGGCCTTTGAGGCAGCTTAAGAAGGCCTCATGGCCCAGCGCACCATTGATGTCCCGGCGTCGGTCCGAGTGGTGTAGCTGTACGTGCGCGCTAATTATTGATGGCTCCTTGCTTGTCCGTATGTTCCTTCAGGATTAGAGATTCGTCCATCCTCCATCCTCGTCTGAAGAGGAAATGTTGACAAGAGCGGAGGGGATGACCACGATGGATTTAGGTACCGCCGCTCAATCACAATGCCCAGATCCGGAGTATCACAGGCATGCATGGCGTGGGATGACTCTCCCCGCGGCAGGATTCGTGGCGCTGAGGTCAAATCTACTGCATTCACGGGCGGGGCCGAAAGGGAGTCCGGAACCTACGATGGACCACTGGTCGAGAGCGAGCTTGCACGGGACCGTGGCCGGAGCTGGATCCGGAGTGAAACCTGGGAGGGGATGGGTGAGCCATAATGGCAGAGTGGGTGACCGTCACGGCCAGAGTGGCCTATGGCGCGGAGGAGGGAGCGAGAGTCTCAGGAACGAGACCTAGCGTGCCCTCTCGAGATCTACTCCGTTTGTTTGTACGAGTTGGGATCAAAAAAGAAAACAAAGAACATAGAGAACAAGTGCGAGATGATAAAATGGAAGAAAGACACTTTGATTAGTGGTTTCTATGTATGCTGGGTTTTTTTCCACAGCGAGGCACAAATACCATACTCAGTATAATAGTAGAACCATATATTCATCCATAAACACTGCTCGTACAATAACACAACTTATTACCTGAATCATAACAGTACATATATACAGCCGGTCTAAACAATATATGGCGTCAAATCCGGCCGGCTGGTTAACTATACATCACATCTGATCACACTGTGGTTATCTCAGCTTAGTCATTTTATTTATGCAATACGCTGCTACGTACGTACATGCACGCTCGCATGCGTGCATGCATGATGCATATAGCCTAGTACGGGCTCACCCCGGGGAAGTTGCCTGGCGGGTTGTAGCTGCAGATGATGAACACACCGTCGCCGCTGTCGCAGACGACGCGGGCGCAACCGATGGCCGTCGAGTCGTGCCACACCACCTGCGTGTAGTGCCCGCAAGACTCACCCTCCGGCGCCGAGCAGGTGTTGCTGTCGTGGTCGTAGTACTGCTTCTCCGACACCCACGAATTCACGGCGTCCGTCGCCGTCCACTCGGTCCCGCCGCCGCCGCCTCCGTAGAGGTTCTCCCCGTACGGCCGGCCATCAGGAGTATGGATCAGCTGGCAGTCGCCGCGGCGCTGATTCGCGTAGTCCTGCGCGAAGGCTGCCACCGTAGCGTGCCATGTCACCTCCCCAAGGCCCACGTCGGCGCGCGCCGCGTTGTGGGCGTCCACGAAGTCCTGCTCCGAGTTCTGGGCCGTGACCGCCATGGCGGACGCGAGAGCTAAGAGCACCACTACTGCTAGCTTCGGCGAGTACTCCATCGCTGATTAAGCCTTACAAAACTAATCAAGGAAGATGTATCTGTAACGATGAGATAGACTGCCACCATGCGTACGTTGTGTATTTATACTGCCTGCACAAGATCGATTGCTTCTCTGAGGTATAACTAAGCTTGGAAAGTTTCATAGAGAAAATATATCTCCACGAATTACACTGGTCAAATTCGAAGCACATGTGCGCGCGTTGAGGTAGTCAGATATCATCGTGGGCGGCCTGTTGTTTCTTCTGATCGAGATTACCTATGCTGATGTGGAGGAACTTCGTCATTTGATCTCGTGGCAAGAACAACCTACCTAAAAACTCCATTATCTTCATTGTCCGAGAAGAGGTCAGCTCGTACTAATCGGGACACATGTACCTAGTAGCTAGCCAACTAGGTGCTAGTGGTACAAACGTGTAAAATGATTAAGTTCAAGAATATTTCTTTCGGGTTCAAGTTGTACAACTTGTTAAGGCAATTGGTACTCGCACGTAAGAAACTTTTTTGCTTGTAATTGAGTCGTTCTAATACTGTGTGCCGGTTGTGCATAGGATTTATTTATCCGTTGGAGATAATATATGAGCAGCTAACATATCTCTTTTATTTTGCTTTGTCATGCCGCTGTCATTTTCATGTGGATTGCAACTTTTGTAACATCCCCCCGACCCTCCTCCCACGCACCATTTTTTTAAATATATTGTGGCTAGAAGCCAATTTGTGCTTCTCCTGGGAACAAGACAAAAGTCAATATGTTCTTTAAATTGGAATGTTATTTGTGGTCCTTGTTGTCAGTCAAATGAGTTAATTTTCTTGTTCAACTTCAGGCGAAATTGATTTAACCTTGGCCATGGTCGCGGAAATCTTATTTTGAACGTGACACAACTTGCTTTATGTATAAAGCGGGGCGTGAGCTTTTTCGGTAACGTGACAGAACTTAATCAGCAGAAAGTTTTTTGTGGCTCTTCTTTTGTCTTTCTAGCTATACTGTAACTTTATGATCATATTGATGTCCTGGTAGATGGTATTTGGAGATAAGAAAAACTCGGCAACTATACAATGTGTGCAAGTAGGAGTGATGCAAAGTGATATGCCTCGGCAAAGTGGTCGATCGATGATGCAACCGTGGGTGAGCAGAAAGAAGCACGGGACAAGTAAAGAGAGTGTCGAAGACGACGGGAAACATCACTGATATTGGCTGGAGTGGTGGGAGTTGTGCGCATGACCATGTAGCTATAGAAGTGGGACCCAAGGCAATGATTTGCCGAAGTAGTGGGATACAGAGTGTGTGTGCATTATGACAGAGTGGTGCATCGTGTGATGTTGTCAGTAGAGCGAGAGAAGAGCTGACCGGCAAGAAGAGGAAGGAAGGTCGGTAATATTATGCTGAGTGTTTCCAGTTTTCGCTCGGCAAATTGGGTTTTATGCTGAGCACCCCATAAAATAACACTCGACATACAACCGGCCACTCAGTGTTTGCAGTTTTTCTTGTGGTGAATGGCAACATGAATTCTGTCTGTACGAGTTGTATCCGAATAAAGAGAATGCACAACATAGGGAACAAGTGTAAGAGATGAAAAAAATGAAAGAAACAAACTTTCATTAGTGGTTTCTATATGTGCTGATTTTTTTTCCATAGCAAGGCCACAAATACCATAATCAACATAATAGTAGAACTATATATTCATCCATAAACACTGCGTGTACTATAACACAACTTACTTGAATCATGGCAATACGTATCCATTGCCAGTCTAAACGATACTAGCCGTGCGAAGCCGCGGCGGCCTGCCGCGCTTGTGAAATTGCCCATCGTTGGTTTAGCTGTGATTTGTCCGGCTGTTGTTTTGGTGTGAGAGATCAAATCAATGTAGCATAGAAGTTTTCTTCTATTATAGAATATCAAAAGGAAGAGTATATTTGTTGCTGCAGTTCATTGAAAGTATATCTCTCAATTTTCTGCCAAGGGCCTCAAAATGGTGACGGTGTACCATTGGAGCACCACCCCAAAGTAGCAGACATGTTTCTTCAAGCGAAAATGCATGAACAAAGCCCCTAGTATCCTAAAATCCCATGCTACAATCTAGTCCCACGAGTGCCTTGCACTATTTGCTGTAAATTATATATATAAATTGGTTACTTTCACTATTTTGGAGAGAAGTGTTTACCTAACTCCCAGGCATCTATCTATCTATTATATTATTAAAACGATAGAAAACAAACGGTGAAGATTTCAAATAATAAAGTGATGATAAATCAACGGCAGAGATTAGTTAACCTCTTCTCGCAAAAAGAAAAAAAGATTAGTTGACCTCAACATGGCAACGCCAAGCGATAGGCAAACAAAGTACACACATACGTCTTTGGAGGCACATAAGCAAGAGGACTCCAGAGTCCATACGCTGCCCAACCTTCACCAGCGATAGGCAAACAGAGTCCACACGTACGTCTACATAGGCAAGGCCGGCGTCTAAGCAAAAGGAATCCATATGTTTTTTGCGATGAAGCAAAACGAGTCCATATATGCGAGGAGTCCATAGCTCAACCTATTCAATGCAAGCACACGCGGATTCCATTTGAAGTCCAATTAGTAGTTCTTTTTTTAGTACTTGATGATGATGATGTGTGTGTGTTTTTTTTTGCGATAGAGTACTTGAGGACGTGTTATTGTATGACCACAGCACTACAAAAATGCATGGGTGTGGATTGGAACAAGAAACTCGGGCGGACTACATCGATGTAATAAGAAAGTCAAGAAAAGCTACAAAACTTCTTACAAATGTCTTGATTGATACCCGCTCAAGGAAGTGTGGAAATATATTATATCATAAAAGCAAAACTAATCGATGTCAACCATTTTTTAAGGGGCGCGTCAACCATTTTTAAGCGTAAGATTTAGTTATATACGTTTGATAACTGAATGAACTTCTTTTTAAAATGCAATACACAAGCATCGACATCTACAACAAGTGTAGACAGAGACTGGGGGTTATCCTTCTTTAAAAAAAAAATACTACAACAAGTGTAGAGGGCCGAACGGGTTCAATGGACCAACATTATATACGTTAGATAACTGAATGGACCTCTTTTTAAAATGCAATACAGTAGCATCGACATCTACAACATGTGTAGCCTGATACAGAGGCCGGGGGGTATCCTTCTTTAAAAAAAACTACAACAAGTGTAGAGGGCTGAACGGGTTCAGTAGACCAAAAATTAAATGGATGTAAGAACCTCGGAGGTTCTACCAGGTTGATCCACGTTGCACATTATTTGGCTCTACTGTTGATCGTCGCGATTATGATGAGCAATTGTGTATATGAATCAGATTTTTCTTAAATTATTATATATATCAAATTTGTTATTAGGTCGACATAAAATAAAATAATTTAAATATGAAATTTGATATCAGGATCTGCAAGGAAATTATCACTTTAATGTTTTATTAGGTGGACAAGTATTAGGCTATTTTATATATAAGAAATTCAAAATAAAAATAGAAGGAAGCTACATTGGCAAAAATTCTATACATTATTTTATCGGGATTGCTAAATCATAGTGGACTAAAACTTAACGAAGTCTCAGTCGATGCTATATTGCTTAGATATTACATGAATATCCGTGTAAAAAATAAATATTTTTCTTTCTTCCTTTTGTATGTTCTCCCACTTGATTGAGACTTCGTTAAATCTCAATCGACTAAGATCTAGCCATACCCTTATTTTAATGAAATGAAAAATAGGTAAGATTTAACGATAGAAAGGAATGGTTTGAATTAAAGAAACTGGAGATCTTCACGTTGCAGTTTTAAACTTTCTGGCCAATCAAGTTGAAGAGCCTTGATAATATTAGGAAGATAATGTTACCTAACAGCCGGATGAGACCAGGAACATGGCAAAACCGGTTGACCAGTCCAAAACCAAGACAAGGGTTGTGTTTTGAACCATGTGGTAAGTTTAGGGTACAATTCGGATGGTTTTAGAGTTGAGGGTTGTAAATCAAACCGAATGGTTAGTTGAGGGTTGAAATGTGGACTTTTTTCTTATTCATGCAATATATTGGCTGCTACGTACATGCACGAATGCATGCATAGCCTAGTACGGGCTCACCCCCGGGGAGGTGAACCCTATCTTGAACCCCCCCTGGTTGGCGCCGGACATATCCTGACCTCGCACAAGCAGCCTCTCTTGGATCGCTGTTTCGTGGATTTTGAGGGCACTCTGCCGAAATGCCTTGGCAGCATGCAAATGATGCAACACAGAGGATCTCCGCTGCCCTTTCTCCAGTAGTGTTTGCTAAGGCATCGGCAACACTTGCCTTTGAAGCGGCTTAAGAAGGCCTCGCGGCCCGGTGCACCATTGATGTCCTGGAGTAGGTCCGAGCGGTGTAGCTGTAGGCACGCGCTAATACCCGATGGCTCCTTGTGCATCTATTCCTTTGGGATTAAACCTCCGTCCATCCCTCCTCCTCGCCCGAAGAGGAAATGATGAGGGCGGAGGGCATGGCCATGATGGATTTTAGGCACTACTGCTCAATCTAGGGTGGGGCGCCCAGATCCAAAGTATCACAGGCATGCGTGGCATGGGATGACTCTCCCTGCGGCAGGAATCGCGCCGTCGAGGCCAGATCTACTACAGACACGAGCGGGGACGCAAGCGAGTCTGAAACCTGCGACGGACCGCTGGGCGAGAGTGAGCTTGCACGAGACCATGGACCGCGGCTGGAGCTGGATCCAGAGCGAAACCTAGGAGGGGATGGGCGAGCCATAATGCCAGAGTGGGTGGCCGTCGCGGTCGGAGTGGCCTATGGCGCGGTGGAGGGAGCGGGAGTCTTAGGAACGAGACCTAGCGTGCCCTCTCAAGATCTACTCCGTTTGTCTGTACGAGTTGGGATCCGAAAAAGAAAATACACAACATAGAGAATAAGTGTGAGATGACAAAATGGAAGAAAGACACTTTGATTAGTGGTTTCTATGTATGCTGGGTTTTTTTCACAGCGAGGTACAAATACCATACTCGTATAATAGTAGAACCATATATTAATCCATAAACACTGCTTGTATAATAACACAACTTATTACCTGAATCATAATAGTATATATACAGCCGGTCTAAACAATATATGGCGTCAAATCCGGCCGGCTGTTTAATTATATATCACATCTGATCACACACACTTTGGTCATCCCAGCTTAATCATTTTATTTATGCAATACGCCGTACGTACATGCACGCCCGCATGCATGCGTGCATGCATGATGCATATAGCCTAGTACGGGCTCACCCCGGGGAAGTTGCCTGGCGGGTTGTAGCTGCAGATGATGAACACACCGTCGCCGCTGTCGCAGACGACGCGGGCGCAACCGATGGCCGTCGAGTCGCGCCACACCACCTGCGTGTAGTGCCCGCACGACTCGCCCTCTGGCGCCGAGCAGGTGTTGCTGTCGTGGTCGTAGTACTGCTTCTCCGACACCCACGAATTCACGGCGTCCGTCGCCGTCCACTCGGTCCCGCCGCCGCCGCCTCCGTAGAGGTTCTCCCCGTACGGCCGGCCATCAGGAGTATGGATCAGCTGGCAGTCGCCGCGGCGCTGATCCGCGTAGTCCTGCGCGAAGGCTGCCACCGTAGCGTCCCATGTCACCTCCCCAAGGCCCACGTCGGCGCGCGCCGCGTTGTGGGCGTCCACGAAGTCCTGCTCCGAGTTCTGGGCCGTGACCGCCATGGCGGACGCGAGAGCTACGAGCAGCACCACTAGCTTCGTCGAGTACTCCATCGCTGATTAAGCCTTATACAAAACTAATCAAGGAAGATGTATCTGTAACGATGAGATAGACTGCCACCATGCGTACGTTGTGTATTTATACTGCCTGCACAAGATCGATTGCTTCTCTGAGGTATAACTAAGCTTGGAAAGTTTCATAGAAAAAATATATCTCGACGAATTACACTGGTCAAATTCGAAGCACATGTGCGCGCGTTGAGGTAGTCATATATCATCGTGGGCGGCCTGTTATTTCTTCTGATCGAGATTACCTCTGCCGATGTGGAGGAACTTCGTCATTTGATCTCGTGGCACGAACCTACCTAATAACTCTACCATTTTCATTGGCCGAGAAGAGGTCAGGTCGTACTAGTTGGGACACACGTACCTAGTAGCTAGCCAACTAGGTGCTAGTGGTACCTAAACGTGTAAAATGATTAAGTTGAAGAATATTTCTTACGGGTTCAAGTTGTACAACTTGTTAAGTCAATTGGTACTCGCACATAAGAACCTTTTTTTGCTTGTAATTGAGTCGTTCTAATACTGTGTGCCGGTTGGTACATAGGATTTATTTTTCCGTTGGCGATAATATACGAGCAGCTAACATATCTTTTTTATTTTGCTTTGTCATGCCTCTGTCATTTTCATGTGGATTGCAACTTTGGTAACATCCCCCCTACCCCCCTCCCATGTACCATTTTTTATTATGTATTGTGGCTAGAAGCCAATTTGTGCTTCTCCCGGGAACAAGACAAAAGTCAATTAATTTTTTAAATTGGAATGTTGTTTGTGGTCCTTGTTGTTAGCCAAATGAGTGCTAATTTTCTTGTTCAACTTCACGCGAGATTGATTTAACCTTGGCCTTGGTCGCGGAAATCTTGTTTTGAACGTGTCACAACTTGCTTTATATATAAAGTGGGGCGCGAGCTTTTTCGATAACGTGGCACAACTCAATCAGCGGAAAGTTGTTCTTGGCTCTTCTTTTGTCTTTCTAGCTATACTGCAACATTATGATCATATTGATGTCCTAGTGCATGGTATTTGGAGATAAGAAAAACTCGACAACTATACAATGTGTGCAAGTAGGAGTGATGCAAAGTGATATGCCTCGGCAAAGTGGTCGATCGATGATGCAACCGTGGTTGAGCAGAAAGAGGCACGAGACAAGTAAAGAGAGTGTCGAAGACGACAGGAAACATGATTGAGATTGGCTGGAGTGGTGGAAGTTGTGCGCATGACCATATAGCTATAGAAGTGGGACCCAGGGCAATGATTTGCCAAAGTAATGGGATACAGAGAGTGTGTGCATTATGACAGAGTGGTGCATCGTGTGATGTTGTCAGTAGAGCGAGAGAAATAGCTGGCCAGCAAGAAGAGGAAGGAAGGTCGGTAATATTATGCTGAGTGTTTCCAGTTTTTGTTCGGCAAATTGGGTTTTATACTGAGCACCCCATGAAATAACACTCGACATACAACCGACCACTCATCATATGCAGTTTTTCTTGTAGTGAATGGCAACATGAATTCTGTCTATACGAGTTGTATCCGAACAAAGAGAATGCGCAACATAGAGAACAAGTGTAAGAGATGAAAAAATGAAAGAAATAAACTTTATTTCATTAGTGGTTTCTATATGTGATGATTTTTTTGCCATAGCAAGGCCACAAATACCATAATCAACATAATAGTAGAACTATATATTCATCCATAAACACTGTTTGTACAATAACACAACTTACTTGAATCATGGCAATACATAACTATTGCCGGTCTAAACTATACTAGCCGTGCGAAGCCGCGGCGGCCTGCCGTGCTCGTGAAATTGCCCATTGTCGGTTTAGCTGTGATTTGTCCGGCTGTTGTTTTTGTGTGAGAGATCAAATCAATGTAGCATAGAAGTTTTCTTCTATTGTAGAATATCAAAAGGAAGAGTATATTTGTTGCTGCCGTTCATTGAAAGTATATCTCTCTGTTTTCTGTCAAGGGCCTCAAAATGGTGGCGGTGTACCATTGGAGCACCATCCCAAAGTAGCAGACATGTTTCTTCAAGCAAAAATGCATGAACAAAGCCCCTAGTAACCTAAAATCCCATGCTACAATCCAGTCCCACGAGTGCCTTGCACTATTTGCTGTAAATTATATATATAAATTGGTTACTTTCACTATTTTGTAGAGAAGTGGTTACCTAACTCCCAGGCATCTATCTATCTATTATATTATTAAAATGATAGAAAACAAACGGTGAAGATTTCAAATAATAAAGTGATGAAAGATCAACGGCAGAGATTAGTTAACCTCTTCTCGCAAAAAGAAAAAAAAGATTAGTTGACCTCAACATGGCAACGCCAAGCGATAGGCAAACAAAGTACACACATACGTCTTTGGAGGCACATAAGCAAGAGGACTCCAGAGTCCATACGCTCCCCAACCTTCACCAGCGATAGGCAAACAGAGTCCACACGTACGTCTACGTAGGCAAGGCCGGCGTCTAAGCAAAAGGAATCCATATGTTTTTTGCGATGAAGCAAAACGAGTCCATATATGCGAGGAGTCCATAGCTCAACCTATTCCATGCAAGCACACGCGGATTCCAGTTGAAGTCCAACTAGTAGTTCCTTTTTTAGTACTTGATGATGATGATGTGTGTGTGTTTCTTTTTTTTTGCGATAGAGTACTTGAGGACGTGTTATTGTATGACCACAGCACTACAAAAATGCATGGGTGTGGATTGGAACAAGAAACTCCGCCGGACTACATCGATGTAATAAGAAAGTCAAGCAAAGCTAGAAAACTTCTTTCAAATGTCATGATTGATACCCGCTCAAGGAAGTGTGGAAATATATTATATCATAAAAGCAAAACTAATCCATGTCAACCATTTTTTAAGGGGCGCGTCAACCATTTTTAAGCGTAAGATTTAGTTATATACGTTAGATAACTGAATGAACATCTTTTTAAAATGCAATACACAAGCATCGACATCTACAACAAGTGTAGACAGAGACTGGGGGTTATCCTTCTTTAAAAGAAAAATACTACAACAAGTGTAGAGGGCTGAACGGGTTCAATGGACCAACATTATATACGTTAGATAACTGAATGAACTTCTTTTTAAAATGCAATACAGAAGCATCGACATCTACAACAAGTGTAGCCTGATACAGAGGCCGGGGGTTATCCTTCTTTAAAAAAAGAAAAAAAGTCAATTTTACTACCCTGAATAAAGTGGGTGGTTCACTTTACCCCCTGATCTATTTTTCGGCTTCTTTTACCCCCCAAACAAACCCAAACCGGACAAAACACCCTTTGGCTGGTTTTTCTCCACCCTCTGCTGATGTGGCACTAGTCAACGGCGGTTTTGAGCTGGGTGGGGCCCTCTTGTCAGGTCTGTCTCTCTCTCTCTCTCTCTCTCTCTCTCTCTCTCTCTCTCTCTCTCTCTCTCTCTCTCCAGGTACACCTGTCGGTGAGCAGAGTAGGGCCAGGTGGGGTCAGCAGGAGGTGGTGGCGCACGGGGCTGAGGCGGTGGTGGCAACCACCAGCGGTGGGTACTTGGGGCGGGCTCGCGCGGCGGCGGGATGGCGTGGCCGACGAGGTCGACAGGAGGCGCTGGCGCGCCGGCGAGCGGAGCAGGGCCAGGCGGGGTTGGCAGGAGATGGTGGCGCACGAGGTGGAGGCGGTGGTGGCAACCACCGGCGGTGGATACTCGGGGCGGGCTAGGGTGGCGGCGTGATGGCATGGCCGGCGGTGTCGGCGAGGCAACGGCGGCGCGGGGGCGGGGCAATCTGCGGCGGCGCGGGACGAGGCTCCTCTGGCAGGACGCTGGCGCGATGGAGGGGAGAGGGCGGCGGCTCCTGGGCGACGTGGTGAGGGAGGTGGGGCGCGGGTGGCTCGGGCCCGGGGCGAGCTCCTTCGGCGGCGGCGGTTCTGGCCTAGAGAAAGAGAGAGAGAGAAACCTGACAAGGGGGCCCCACCCAGGTCAAAACCGCCGTTGACTAGTGCCATATCAGCAGAGGGTGGAAAAAAACCCAGCCAGGGGGTGTTTTGTCTGGTTTAGGTTTGTTTGGGGGTCAAGAAGCCGAAAAATAGATCGGGGGTAAAGTGAACCACCGACTTTATTCAGGGTAGTAAAATGGACTTTTTTCAAAAAAAAACTACAACAAGTGTAGAGGGTTGAACGGCTTCAGTGGACCAAAAATTAAATGGATGTAAGAACCTCGGAGGTTCTACCAGGTTGATCCATGTTGGCACATTGTTTGGCTCTATTGTTGATTGTTGCGATTATAATGTACAATTGTGTATATAAATCGGATTTTTCTTAAATTATTATATATAGCAAATTTGTTATTAGGTAGACATAAAATAAAATAATTTAAATATGAAATTTGATATCAGGATCTGCAAGGAAATTATCACTTTAATGTTTTATTAGGTGGACAAGTATTAGGCTATTTTATATATAAGAAATTCAAAATAAAAAGGGAAGGAAGATACATTGGCAAAAATTCTATACATTATTTTATCGGGATTGCTAAATCATAGTGGACTAAAACTTAACGAAGTCTCAGTCGATGCTATATTGCTTAGATATTACATGAATATCCGTGTAAAAAATAAATATTTTTCTTTCTTCCTTTTGTATGTTCTCTCACTTGAGTGAGACTTTGTTAAATCTCAATCTATTGAGATCTAGCCACACCCTTATTTTATTGAAATGAAAAATAGGTAAGATTTAACGATAGAAAAGAATGGTCTGAATTAAAAGAAACTGGATATCTTCACGTTGCAGTTTTAAACTTTCTGGTCAATCAAGTTGAAGAGCCTTGATAAGATTAGGAAGATACTGTTACCTAACAGCCAGATGAGACCATGAACATGGCAACATCCCTAAAAAAACACAACAACACCGGGCAGCCTCGCGAGCATGTGCATCCCTCCACGTGTTGTTGGCAGCCTAGCGCGCCCTTCGCACGGGTAAAATCCACCATAGGACCACCAACAGGAGAAAGATTCAGCACGCCGTCTCAGCATGTGCAGCAGCCACAAGCCCCGCAAAAGGAAAAGCCCCATAGCTATTGTGCGAGCAAAAGAAACAAAAATCTGAAGAGGTGAGAACTCGATACTTCTATAGGTTGTGGCCTATTTGCTTAGTGTGTATACCTTTACCCCACATAAGCCATTGCCAAGTTCGCATGTGACAAATCAATCGGCTCTCAAAGAAAGAGTAAACAAGGTTAGCGAGTTAGGGGACGCAGCGAAAACACTTCGCAGACTGGTTCAAGAAATATGCTTGTGAAATGAAGGATAGTCACGCCTCAGCCTCTCTCCGCGCCTAGGATAGCCACGCCTCCCCCTCTCCGTGCCGCGCGCCGCTCTGGCCGCGGCGGCCACCACCATGCTGCCGCCCAGCATGGGCTCGCCGCCCCCCTCTCATCGGTGCAGGCTCCGGACCGCTGGACAGTCCCGTGCCCGCCTCCCCTAGCCCGTCCGAGGTACCCGACTCCCTGGATCTCGGGGCCCCGCCATCCCTAGATCTGGTTTCCACGCCGCGCCTGCTGCTGCGCGGTGAATGCTTTGCGGCAGCCACTCCCATCGATCCGGTAGGTACAAGCTCGCCCCCTGCTCGACGCCTGCAGTCCATCATCGTCATCCCTTCCCCTGCGGATAAGCTTGCCATTTCTGGCGTGGACGGTGGCTGGACCGAGGTCCACTCGCGGAAAAACCGCAAGCTCTCCCAAGATCCGGCGGCTCCTTGCTTGCCGCGCGCACCACTCCGCTCGGACCGGCGGCCGACTTTCAATGCGGTGGGTGGCCGTGAGGCCTTCTTAAGCAGGTTCAGGGGCCGCTGGTTCCGCTGCATCAGCAAGCACCACCGCCGGAAAGATTGTAGAGATCCCCTCCGTTGTGTCATCTGCAAGCTCCAAGGCCACTTTACCCAAGAGTGCCCTCAAAATCCTCGCAATGGCCACGGTGGACCTGCTTCCAGTAGGCTAGGCCCTCTCCCTGCTCGCGCTCCTATCCACGGCCGCATTCGTTTCCCCACCCCGCCTCCCCCGCCCACCCCGCGCACAGCCGCCGCGACGACCATGGCCGAGCTGAGCCTGGTCAACCCCACCCGTCGCCCTCGCGCCAGCCAAAAAGTAGGTGTGTCCACCCCCGCCATCGAGCAGAGCATCTTCTTCCTTCGCCGCCATGCCATCACGCTGCGCGCCACTGACGGCGTCTGCGCTACCTCGCCAATGGTAGTTGGTCGTGCCCTGGAGGCGCAACTCTGCGTCCCGCCGCACCATCTGTGTGTGATGGCGCACAACCCGGAGGACTTCTTCGTCATCTTCACGCAGCCGGCCCACCACGACAACGCGGTTCGCCGCGGCTCCCTGCGCGTCGACGGCGCCAACTTCGCCATTGCGCCGTGGGGAGAGAACGACCACGCCGGCCATGGCACCTTCAACCTCCACGTGCGCTGCGTCATCGAGCACCTGCCCCAGTAGTACTGGACGCTGGAGGGCGTCCAAGAGGTCTTCGGTGACGACAAGGTGCTCATCGATCGGCCCGACAGCCGTACCCTGGAGCGCGACCACACCAAGACTTTCGCCTGCTGAGTGTGGGTCTGGGACATGGCGTTCATCCTGACCCGACACACCTACTGGAAGCTGCCCTAGGGCGCCGGCCGGGTGGAGGAGATGGACGGCTACTCACCGTCGGACCACAGAGTTGCCCTCCCGCCCGGCGCGGAGCGTTACGACTTGCTCACCCACGTCGACAGGGTCGAGGACTGGTCCCCCTGCTCCCTGAAGTCGTCGCACTCCGCTCAAAGTGGCCTGCCCTCCTCCGACTCCGACCACGACGATGACCTGCCCCGCACCCTCCCCGGCACCTGGATCATGCATGTCGAGGACGGTCAGCCCATGGAGCACCACCGCCGTCAGTAACGCGCGCCTGTGGTGGACACGGGCTGCCGCGAGCTCCCCAGGGGCGGCCCCCGCCGCGACCATGACGGCCAGGGCGGGGGTGGCGGCGGCGGCCGTTCCTGGAAGGACACGCTGTTGGGCCGGGGCCGCGGTCAAACCGCCCAGGTCGATCGTGGCCAGGCCACGAGCAAGGAGCGACAGCGCAGCCGTTCCCCCCCAGCTCGTCGGTCAAAGAACACAAGAGGCCACGGGCGGCACGGCAGCCGCTCACCCTCTCAGGCGTACCCAAGCAAGAAGCAGCAGGGGAAAGCAAAGCTCGCTAGCCAAATCCACGTCCCTTCCCTTGCCGCGGCTCTGATTGGCTCCAGCACCACGCAAGATGACGTCGCAGAGTTCTTCGCCTCTGCTGAGAAGGCGCTCGCTGCACCCACCTTGGGCGACGCTGTTGCCGCGCTCCTGGACGAGGAGATCGCCACCACCATCGAGACGCCTCTGGAGTTCCATGACCGCGCCAAGCCGGAGGCGAGCAAGTCTGCGCCTAGGGTGCCGGACGTGTTCGGCCCTACGCTCTCGGGGCCACGCCACGCCCCAGAACACTTCAGCTGCCAGACTCCATAGCGCGCCGACACGGTCGCCCTCCAGCTGGGTGCGGTGACCCAGCAGGTCCAGCTCCTAGAGATCGACGGGCCTAGGGATGCTCCACGACGTGTCTTCAACGACAAGCCTGCCTCCCTGCTCGGTCCGGCGCCGGCCAAGCGCAACTCTGCCCCGCCAAAGTCTAGGGCGACCTCTGTCCCTCCCCCACGGCAGAGCGCACGCCAAGCTGCCCAAAACTGCAAGGTGCCTGTGGCGCAGCGCGGATCGCTCAGGTTGGTGCAAGGCCTTGGACTGCTGGGCCCAAAGGAGCGGATGATGAAGAAGGCGGCAGAAGCTCTCATCCGCAAGTTCGACGAGCCCCTCTCTGATGACGACATCGCCATCATCTCCAAGCTCACCAACAAGGACAAGGGCGCTCTCCGCACCGCGGCCGGGCTCAACGGTCCTGACGAAGTCGCCGAGGAGGCCGCGGTGTGATCATGTTAGTGCGACCAGCGTTCTTCAGTGTTAGTTTTAGTGGTAGTTTCCGGGGACGGCCAGCCCTAGGCCGGCTAGAGTTAGGTTATGTTTCCCTCTGTTGTACCAGTTTTAGTTTGTGGCTCGAGTCGCGCCGTCGTAGTTTGGGGCCTATTGGTGGTCGACGACGTCCCCCGGACCGACGGTGGGTGTACCAGTGCATTGCTTATCTTAGTATCTGTAGTCGCCGGAGATCTCTTGTGTGTCCCCATGAATGACGACCACTCCACACCCTCCCCCGATCATGAGCTGGAACGTGTGCGGGTTGAACTCCCCGGCGAAGAGGGAGGCAGTGCGAGAAGTGGTCGCGGCTCACCACGCCGCCATCCTCTGCCTCCAAGAGACTAAATTAGATGTTTGGACGCCGGAGTTCGTTCGCGACATCGGTGGTGGCACCCTGCAAGGTTGTGCTGTGCTGCCGGCCATCGGCACGTGCAGCGGAGCTGCCATCCTGTGGAACAAAGACATACTCTTCGTAAACACCCATGCCATTGGGCGGTTTGCGATCACGGCAAAGATCACCCTCGCCTGCAACCTCACGACATTCTGGCTCACCACGGTCTACGGACCGGCCGACGACGCGAGCAAAGATGACTTCCTCGCCGAGCTAGCTAGAACTGTGATACGTCTCCAACGTATCTATAATTTTTGATTGCTCCATGCTATATTATCTTCTGTTTTGGACATTATTGGGCTTTATTATTCACTTTTATATTACTTTTGGGAATAACCTATTAACCGGAGGCCCAGCCCAGAATTGTTGTTTTTTGCCTATTTCAGAGTTTCGCAGAAAAAGAATATCAAACGGAGTCCAAACGGAATGAAACCTTCGGGAACGTGATTTTCGAAACGAACATGATCCAGGAGACTTGGACCCTATGTCAAAGAAGCTTCCAGGAAGCCACGAGGTAGGGGGCGCGCCTACCCCCCCCCTCCCCCAGGCGCGCCCTCCACCCTCATGGGCCCCACGTTGCTCCACCGACGTACTCCTTCCTCCTATATATACCTATGTACCCACAAACGATCAGATACGGAGCCAAAAACCTAGTTCCACCGCCGCAACCTTCTGTACCCATGAGATCCCATCTTGGGGCCTGTTCCGGAGCTCCGTCGGAGGGGGCATCGATCACGGAGGGCTTCTACATCAACACCATAGCCTCTCCGATGATGTGTGAGTAGTTTACCTCAGACCTTCGGGTCCATAGTTATTAGCTAGATGGCTTCCTCTCTCTTTTTGGATCTCAATACAATGTTCTCCCCCTCTCTCGTGGAGATCTATTTGATGTAATCTACTTTTGCGGTGTGTTTGTTGAGACCGATGAATTGTGGGTTTATGATCAAGTTTATCTATGAACAATATTTGAATCTTCTGAATTCTTTTATGTATGATTGGTTATCTTTGCAAGTCTCTTCGAATTATTAGTTTGGTTTGGCCTACTAGATTGATCTTTATTGCAATGGGAGAAGTGCTTAGTTTTGGGTTCAATCTTGCAGTGTCCTTTCCCAGTGACAGTAGGGGCAGCAAGGCACGTATTGTATTGTTGCCATCAAGGATAACAAGATGGGGTTTTTATCATATTGCATGAATTTATCCCTCTACATCATGTCATCTTGCTTAAGGCGTTGCTCTGTTCTTATGAACTTAATACTCTAGATGCATGCTGGATAGCGGTCGACGTGTGGAGTAATAGTAGTAGATGCAGGCAGGAGTCGGTCTACTTGTCTCGGACGTGATGCCTATATACATGATCATACCTAGATATTCTCATAACTATGCTCAATTCTGTCAATTGCTCAACAGTAATTTGTTGACCCACCGTGAAATACTTATGCTCTTGAGAGAGGCCACTAGATAAACCTATGGCCCCCGGGTCTATTTTCCATCATATTAACCTTCCAACACTTAGTTATTTCCGTTGCTTTGATTTTACTTTGCATCTTTATCACAAAAATACCAAAAATATTATCTTATCATATCTATCAGATCTCACTCTCGTAAGTGACCGTGTAGGGATTGACAACCCCTTATCGCGTTGGTTGCGAGGATTTATTTGTTTTGTGTAGGTGCGAGGGACTCGCGCGTAGCCTCCTACTGGATTGATACCTTGGTTCTCAAAAACAGAGGGAAATACTTACGCTACTTTGCTGCATCACCCTTTCCTCTTCAAGGGAAATCCAACGCAGTGCTCAAGAGGTAGCAAGAAGGATTTCTGGCGCCATTGTCGGGGAGGCTTACGCAAGATCAAGTCAAGATTTGGACTCCCGGCAACGAGCCATTTCTGGCGCCATTGCCGGGGAGGTCTACGCAAAAGTCAACATACCAAGTACCCATCACAAACCCTTATCTCCCGCACTACATTATTTGCCTTTTGCCTCTCGTTTTCCTCTCCCCCGCTTCACCCTTGCCGTTTTATTCGCCCCCTCTTTTCCGGTTGCCTCTTTTCGTTCACTTTTTCTTTGCCATGTCGGAACCAAAAAGAGTTTGGGTTTCTCTCCCGAGTTTTAGCACTTTAGACAATCCTGCTATCTTATCTAAACTCATAAATAAAAATACTATGGAAAAGCCTGCCGGAGTTATCAATGAAAACCTTAGTAATTTTGATGAAGATGATTCTGGAATTTTTCGTTATTTACTCGATGAATCTTTGAAAGATGCTTGGGATAGGCTATTAAGGATCCGTGCCAGCTATGTACCTCAATACCAAATTGAGGTTTACTTAAAGAGCTTTTATGTTGGGTTGCCCGCTTCGTTCAAACAAGTTTTAGATTCTATTTTTGAAGAGGGTTTTCTCGAAGGGTACCCCCTAGATACCTATGAAAAGATGAAAACTATATTTGGGCACCCCATTAATGAGAAAGTTGAAATCACATCTCTTTTGCTTTCTTACCAAAACGAATCTATCAAAGAGATAAAAGCTAGCCTAGATGCCAATTTCCGCAACATACTTAATCTTTCTTCTACCATTAATGGCCATGTACTTTGTCAAAATAGAAAGATTAATTCCATAGATAACAAGTTTGCTCTCTTTTTCCCTAAAACCAAAGATGGCAATACCTAGATCTATCCTTGCTTTTATGCCTAGCTAGGGGCGTTAAACGATAGCGCTTGTTGGGAGGCAACCCAATTTTATTTTTAGTTTTTTGCTTTTTGCTTCTGTTTAGGAATAAATTTTTGATCTAGCCTCTGCTTAGATGTGTTTTTATGTTTTAATTAGTGTTTGTGCCAAGTTTAACCTATAGGATCTTCTTGGATGATAGTTATTTGATCTTGCAGAAATTTCCAGAAACTTTCTGTTCACGAAAATAATTGTTAAAAATCACCAGAACATAATAAATTATTGATTCCAATTGATGCTGATCAATAAAAAAATTGTCTAGGTCGTCCTGTTTTGGCTGATTTTTAGGAGTTCCAGAAGTTTGCGTTAGTTACAGATTACTACAGACTGTTCTGTTTTTGACAGATTCTGTTTTTCGTGTGTTGTTTGCTTATTTTGATGAATCTATGGCTAATAAAATAGTTTATAAACCATAGAGAAGTTGGAATACAGTGGGTTTAACACCAATATAAATAAAGAATGAGTTCATTACAGTACCTTGAAGTGGTCTTTTGTTTTCTTTCGCTAACGGAGCTCACGAGATTTTCTGTTAAGTTTTGTGTTGTGAAGTTTTCAAGTTTTGGGTAAAAGATTTGATGGATTATGGAACAAGGAGTGGCAAGATCCTAAGCTTGGGGATGCCCATGGCACCCCCAAGATAATCTAAGGACACCAAAAATCCAAAGCTTGGGGATGCCCCGGAAGGCGTCCCCTCTTTCGTCTACTTCCATCGGTAACTTTACTTGGAGCTATATTTTTATTCACCGCATGATATGTTTTTTGCTTGTAGCGTCTTGTATGATTTGAGTCTTTTCCTTTTAGTTTACCACAATCATATTTGCTGTACTCACCTTTTTAGAGAGACACACATGATTCGGAAATTATTAGCATACTCTATGTGCTTCACTTATATCTTTTGAGTTATATAGTTTTGCTCTAGTACTTCACTTATATCTTTAAGAGCACGGTGGTGGATTTGTTTTATAGAAACTATTGATCTCTCATGCTTCACTTAGATTATTTTGAGAGTCTTAAACAGCATGGTAATTTTATTAAATAAACCTAATATGCTAGGTATTCAAGATTAGTAAAAAACTTTATTATGAGTGTGTTGAATACTAAGAGAAGTTTGATGCTTGATGATTGTTTTGAGACATTGAGGTAGTGATATTAAAGTTGTGCTAGTTGAGTAGTTGTGAATTTGAGAAATACTTGTGTTGAAGTTTGCAAGTCCCGTAGCACGCACGTATGGTAAACGTTATGTAACAAATTTGAAACATGAGGTGTTCTTTGATTGTCCTCCTTATGAGTGGCGGTCGGGGACGAGCAATGGTCTTTTCCTACCAATCTATCCCCCTAGGAGCATGTGCGTAGTGCTTGGTTTTTGATGACTTGTAGATTTTTGCAATAAGTATGTGAGTTCTTTATGACTAATGTTGAGTCCATGGATTATACGCACTCTCACCTTTCCATCATTGCTAGCCTCTTCGGTACCGTGCATTGCCCTTTCTCACATTGAGAGTTGGTGCAAACCTCGCCGGTGCATCCAAACCCCGTGATATGATACGCTCTTCCACACATAAACCTCCTTATATCTTCCTCAAAACAGCGACCATACCTACCTATTATGGCATTTCCATAGCCATTCCGAGATATATTGCCATGCAACTTTCCACCATTCCGTTTATTATGACACGCTTCATCATAGTCATATTGCTTTGCATGATCATGTAGTTGACATCGTATTTGTGGCAAAGCCACCGTTCATAATTCTTTCATACATGTCACTCATAGTTCATTGCATATCCCGGAACACCGCCGGAGGCATTCATATAGAGTCATACTTTGTTCTAGGATCGAGTTGTAATCATTGAGTTGTAAATAAATAGAAGTGTGATGATCATCATTTTCTAGAGCATTGTCCCAAGTGAGGAATAAAAAAAGAGAGAGAAAGGCCATAAAAAATAGAAGGCCCAAAAAAAGAGAGAAAAGAGAGAAGGGACAATGTTACTATCCTTTACCACACTTGTGCTTCAAAGTAGCACCATAATCTTCATGATAGAGAGTCTCTCGTTTTGTCACTTTCATATACTAGTGGGAATTTTTCATTATAGAACTTGGCTTGTATATTCCAACAATGGGCCTCCTCAAGTGCCCTAGGTCTTCGTGAGCAAGCAAGTTGGATGCACACCCAATTAGTTTCTTTTGTTGAGCTTTCATACATTTATAGCTCTAGTGCATCCGTTGCATGGCAATCCCTACTCCTTGCATTAACATCAATCGATGGGCATCTCCATATATAGCTCATTGATTAGCCTCGTTGATGTGAGACTTTCTCCTTTTTTGTCTTCTCCACATAACCCCCATCATTATATTCTATTCCACCCATAGTGCTATATCCATGGCTCACGCTCATGTATTGCGTGAAGGTTTATAAAGTTTGACATTACTAAAGTATGAAACAATTGCTTGGCATGTCATTGGGGTTGTGCATGATGAGAGCATTCTTGTGTGACGAAAATGGAGCATGACTAAACTATATGATTTTGTAGGGATGAACTTTCTTTGGCCATGTTATTTTGAGAGGACATAATTGCTTAGTTAGTATGCTTGAATTATTATTATTTCTATGTCAATATTGAACTTTTATCTTGAATCTTTCGGATCTGAATATTCATACCACAATTAAGAAGAATTACATTGAAATTATGCCAAGTAGCATTCCACATCAAAAATTCTGTTTTTATCATTTACCTACTCGAGGACGAGCAGGAATTAAGCTTGGGGATGCTTGATACGTCTCCAACGTATCTATAATTTTTGATTGCTCCATGCCATATTATCTTCTGTTTTGGACATTATAGGGCTTTATTATTCACTTTTATATTATTTTTGGGACTAACCTATTGACCGGAGGCCCAGCCCATAATTGTTGTTTTTTTTTCCTATTTCAGAGTTTCGCAGAAAAAGAATATCAAACGGAGTCCAAACGGAATGAAACCTTCGGGAACGTGATTTTCGGAACGAACATGATCCAGGAGACTTGGACCCTACGTCAAAGAAGCTTCCAGGAAGCCACGAGGTAGGGGGCGCGCCTACTCCCCCCCAGGCGCGCCCTCCACCCTCATGGGCCCCATGTTGCTCAACCGACGTACTCCTTCCTCCTATATATACCTACGTACCCCCAAACGATCAGATACGGAGCCAAAAACCTAATTCCACCACCGCAACCTTCTGTACCCACGAGATCCCATCTTGGGGCCTGTTCCGGAGCTCCACCGGAGGAGGCATCGATCATGGAGGGCTTCTACATCAACACCATAGCCTCTCTAATGATTTGTGAGTAGTTTACCTCAGACCTTCGGGTCAATAGGTATTAGCTAGACGGCTTCCTCTCTCTTTTTGGATCTCAATACAATGTTCTCCCCCTCTCTCGTGGAGATCTATTCGATGTAATCTTCTTTTGCGGTGTGTTTGTTGAGACCGATGAATTGTGGGTTTATGATCAAGTTTATCTATGAACAATATTTGAATCTTCTGAATTCTTTTATGTATGATTGGTTATCTTTGCAAGTCTCTTTGAATTATCAGTTTGGTTTGGCCTACTAGATTGATCTTTCTTGCAATGGGAGAAGTGCTTAGCTTTGGGTTCAATCTTGCGGTGTCCTTTCCCAGTGAAAGTAGGGGCAGCAAGGCACGTATTGTATTGTTGCCATCAAGGATAACAAGATGGGTTTTTTTAAATCATATTGCATGAATTTATCCCTCTACATCATGTCATCTTGCTTAAGGCGTTACTCTGTTCTTATGAACTTAATACTCTAGATGCATGTTGGATAGCGGTCGACGTGTGGAGTAATAGTAGTAGATGCAGGCAGGAGTCAGTCTACTTGTCTCGGACGTGATGCCTATATACATGATCATACCTACATATTCTCATAACTATGCTCAATTCTGTCAATTGCTCAACAGTAATTTGTTCACCCACCGTGAAATACTTATGCTCTTGAGAGAAGCCACTAGTGAAACGTATGGCCCCCGGGTCTATTTTCCATCATATTAACCTTCCAACACTTAGTTATTTCCGTTGATTTTATTTTACTTTGCATCTTTATCACAAAAATACCAAAAATATTATCTTATCATATCTATCAGATCTCACTCTCGTAAGTGACCGTGTAGGGATTGACAACCCCTTATCGCGTTGGTTGCGAGGATTTATTTGTTTTGTGTAGGTGCGAGGGACTCGCGCGTAGCCTCCTACTGGATTGATACCTTGGTTCTCAAAAACTGAGGGAAATACTTACGCTACTTTGCAGCATCACCCTTTCCTCTTCAAGGGAAAAGCAACGCAGTGCTCAAGAGGTAGCAAACTGCACCACCAGCCGCCGAGCCCTGGCTCATTAATGGCGATTTCAACCTAATCAACGAGGCAAGAGAGAAAAACAACGACAATCTAAACCAGAGGCTCATGGGCCGTTTTAGAGCGGCGATCGACGGAGCAGGGCTACGCCAGATCAAGTGTAACAACCGCAAATTCACTTGGAGTAGCGAGAGGGAAACCCGACACTTGTTAGCATTGATAAGTTCTTCTGCGACTCGCCTTGGGAGGCTCTGTTCCCACGAGTGCTCCTAATGGTGGCTTCCACCGCGTGCTCAGACCACTGCCCGCTGCTGCTTGTGGATGCGTCTGCGCCCCGTTGGTGGGGAGGGTTCAAATTTGAATCTTTCTGGCCGCGGTTCCCGCGCTTCCTTGACACAGTCACCGCTGCGTGGTCTCGCCCGACGGCCTTCACCTGTGTTTTCTCCCGCCTTTGCATCAAGATGAGCCGACCTGCCAAGGATCTTTGAATTTGGAGCAAAAACCTGATCGTTGACACGAAGCTCCAATTCCACATTGTTTGTGAAGTCATCCTGCGCCTTGATGTTTCCCAGGAGCGATGGCGACTCACGTTGGCCGAGGCTGAAATCAAGAAAGGTCTGAAGATCAAGTTTCTGGGTCTCGCAGCGATCGAGCGTTGCAGGAAAAGGCAAGCCTCCCGCCTTACCTGGCTGCGCGCGGGTGATGCCCCCACCAAGTTTTTCATGGCCAAGATCAGCTCAAGAAGGCGCAAGAACTTCATCCATGCCCTGAAGGTTGGGGATAATGTTGTGACATCACACACAGAGAAAGAGAAAGCAATCCACGACCACTTCAGCAACATCTTGGCCACCCCCCAACACCGACCCACGTCGATCAACTGGGACCAGCTTCATATGCCATCTGTGCAAGGAAGTGGCCTGGATAACCCATTCACAGAAGAGGAAGTATGGGCGGCGATTAAGGAGTCACTAGCGGAAAAAACACCAAGGCCGGATGGTTTCAGTGGTGTGTTCTTCCGATCTTGTTGGAGCATTATAAAAGAGGATATCATGCAAGCATTCCAAAAATTCTACCACCTGGCCGGGCAAAATTTTGGGGCCCTAAACTCTGCGATCATCGCGCTCATCCCCAAGAAAGGCGGATCTGACTGCATTAGTGACTACAGACCGATCAGCCTGATCCAGTCAATTGCGAAGCTGATTGATAACCCACAAGTATAGGGGATCGCAACAGCTTTCGAGGGTAGAGTATTCAACCCAAATTTATTGATTCGACACAAGGGGAGCCAAAGAATATTCTCAAGTATTAGCAGTTGAGTTGTCAATTCAACCACACCTGGATAACATAGTATCTGCAGCAAAGTATTTAATAGCAAAGTAGTATGGAAGTAACGGTAACGGTAGCAAAAGTAATATTTTTGCGTTTTGTAGTGATTGTAACAGTAGCAACGGAAAAGTAAATAAGCGGAGAACAATATGTGAAAAGCTCGTAGGCATTGGATCGGTGATGGAGAATTATGCCGGATGCGGTTCATCATGTAACAGTCATAACATAGGGTGACACAGAACTAGCTCCAATTCATCAATATAATGTAGGCATGTATTCCGAGTATAGTCATAGGTGCTTATGGAAAAGAACTTGCATGACATCTTTTGTCCTAAGGGATATTAAGGCCTCCTTTTAATAGAGTACCGGACCAAAGCATTAACACATAGTGAATACATGAACTCCTCAAACTATGGTCATCACCGGGAGTGGTCCCGATTATTGTCACTTCGGGGTTGCCGGATCATAACACATAGTAGCTGACTATAGACTTGCAAGATAGGATCAAGAACTCATATATATTCATGAAAACATAATAGGTTCAGATCTGAAATCATGGCAGTCGGGCCCTAGTGACAAGCATTAAGCATGGCAAAGTCATAGCAACATCAATCTCAGAACATCGTGGATACTAGGGATCAAACCCTAACAAAACTAACTCGATTACATGATAAATCTCATCCAACCCATCACCGTCCAGCAAGCCTATGATGGAATTACTCACGCATGGCAGTCAGCATCATGGAATTGGTGATGAAGGATGGTTGATGATGACGACGGTGACGGATTCCCCTCTCCGGAGCCCCGAACGGACTCGAGATCAGCCCTCCCGAGAGGTTGTAGGGCTTGGCGGCGGCTCCGTATCGTAAAACGCGATGAATCTTTCTCCCTGATTTTTTTCTCCCCGAACACGAATATATGGAGTTGGAGTTGAGGTCGGTGGAGCTCCAGGGGGCCCACGAGGTAGGGGGCGCGCCCAGGGGGGCAGGCGCGCCCCCCACCCTCGTGGACAGGTGGTGGGCCCCCTGGCCTTGATTCTTTCGGCAATATTTTTAATATTTTCCAAAAATAAGTTCCGTGGAGTTTCAGGTCATTCTGAGAACTTTTGTTTCTGCACATAAATAATACCATCGAAAGTCTGCTGAAAACAGCGTCAGTCCGGGTTAGTTCCATTCAAATCATGCAAGTTAGAGTCCAAAACAAGGGCAAAAGTGTTTGGAAAAGTAGATACGACGGAGACGTATCTACTCCCCCAAGCTTAAACCTTCGCTTGTCCTCAAGCAATTCAGTTGATAAACTGAAAGTGATCAAGAAAAACTTTTACAAACTCTGTTTGCTCTTGTTGTTGTAAATATGTAAAGCCAACATTCAAGTTTTCAGCAAATATTATGACTAACCATATTCACAATAACACTTAGGTCTCATGTTTACTCATATTAATGGTATAATCAACTAGCGAGCAATAATAATAAATCTCGGATGACAACACTTTCTCAAAACAATCATAATATGATATAACAAGATGTTATCTCGCTAGCCCTTTCTGAGACCGCAAAACATAAATGCAGAGCACCTTTAAAGATCAAGGACTGACTAGACATTGTAATTCATGGTAAAAGAGATCCAGTCATAGTCATACCCAATATAAATTAACAGTAATGGATGCAAATGACAGCGGTGCTTTCCAGCTGGTGCTTTTTAATAAGAGGGTGATGACTCAACATGAAGGTAAATAGATAGGCACTTCGCAGAGGGAAGCAGGGATTTGTAGAGGTGCCAGAGCTCGGTTTTGAAATAGAGATAAATAATATTTTGAGTGGCATACTTTCATTGTCAACATAACAACCAAGAGATGGCGATATCTTCCATGCTACACACATTATAGGCGGTTCCCAAACAGAATGGTAAAGTTTATACTGCCCTCCACCAACAAGCATCAATCCATGGCTTGCTCGAAACAATGAGTGCCTCCAACTAACAACAGTCCCAGGGGGAGTTTTGTTTGCAATTATTTTGATTTTATTTGCATAAAGCATGGGACTAGGCATCCCGGTGACCAGCCATTTTCTCGTGAGTGAGGAGCGGAGTCCACTCCTCTTGAGAATAACCCGCCTAGCATGGAAGATATGGACATCCCTAGTTGATACATGAGCTATCCGAGCATACAAAAAAGAATTTCATTTGAAGGTTTAGAGTTTGGCACATACAAATTACTTGGAACGGTAGGTAGGTACCGCATATATAGGAAGGTATAGTGGACTCATATGGAATAACTTTGGGGTTTAAGGGATTGGATGCACAAGCAATATTCCCGCTTAGTACAAGTGAAGGCTAGCAAAAGACTGGGAAGCGACCAACTACAGAGCGACAACAGTCATGAACATGCATTAAAATTAATAAACATTGAGTGCAAGCATGAGTAGGATATAATCCACCATTAACATAAATATCGTGAAGGCTATGTTGATTTGTTTCAACTACATGTGTGAACATGTGCCAAGTCAAGTCACTTGAATCATTCAAAGGAGGATACCACCCCATCATACCACATCACAACCATTTTAATAGCATGTTGGCACGCAAGGTAAACCATTATAAACTCCAAGCTAATTAAGCATGGCATAAGCAACTATAATCTCTAATTGTCATTGCAAACATGTTTATTCATAATAGGCTGAATCAGGAACGATGAACTAATCATATTTACAAAAACAAGAGAGGTCGAGTTCATACCAGCTTCTCTCATCTCAATCAGTCCATCATATATCGTCATAATTGCCTTTCACTTGCACGACCGAACGATGTGAATAATAATAGTGCATGTGCATTGGACTAAGCTGGAATCTGCAAGCATTCAATAAACATGAGAAGACAAGGCAATATGGGCTCTTGGTTAAATCAACAATAATGCATATAAGAGCCACTTCAACAATTTAATCATGGTCCTCTCCTATCGACCCCCAAAGAAAAGAAAAGAAATAAAACTATTTACACGGGAAAGCTCCCAACAAGCAAAAGAAGAACGGGAAATCTTTTTGGGTTTTCTTTTTAATTATTACGACTACAGCATGAAAATAAACTAGCTAAAAGCTACAACTAATTTTTTTTGGTTTTTCTTAAGGTTTATCAAACACACAAGAAGAAAGCAAGAAAAAGAAAATAAACTAGCATGGATAGTACAATGAAAGAGTATGAGCACCGACATCTAGCAATGAGTGTGTGAACATAAATGTAATGTCGGTGAGAGATACGTACTCCCCCAAGCTTAGGCTTTTGGCCTAAGTTGGTCTATTGCCACGGATGGCCTGGTGGATATCCAAAGTTATAACTGGGGTAGTACTGAGATGCATGCAGCGGCTATTGCCTCCTAAGCTGCAGCATGGCGGCGAGCTGCCTCCGCCCTCCTCTCGTACTCATCTGCCTCCTCTCTGGTAATAACATGTCTTCCTTTTGCCTGATAATCAAAGAAGGCAGGAGTAGGGAGAGTAATATGGACAGCGCGACGTGTGTCAAAGATTAAGCGATACTGGAGGGACTGCTCGTTCCTCTCAAGAAAACGATGATGAACCATGGCATTATAATCTAAATGAACATTAGGCAGCTCAACATCATACTCACGTATAGGTACCTCAAGAAAATTAGCTAGACGGGTTGCATAAATTCCTCCAAAGAAATATCCATTAATTTTATTATTATGCAACCTACGTGCGACAATGGCTCCTAAATTATAATGTTTGTCTCCTAACACAGCACTCCTGAGAACACTGAGGTCAGGAACACACATGTGACATGCTTATTCCTTACCATTTATGCACCTACCTATGAAGAGAGCAAAATAATGTATAGCACGAAAATGAATACTCCCTATGGTAGCTTGTGTTATGTCTCTAGATTCACCCACAGTTATACTAGCAAGAAAATCTCTAAATTCAGATTTGCGAGGTTCACTAGGACTACCCCATTGTGGAAGTTTGCAAGCAGTGGTAAAATCCTCTAAGTCCATAGTATAAGAATTTTCATAAAGATCAAACAGGACAGTTTGAGAATTGCGTGAAGATGAAAATTCAAACCTCCTCACAAAGGAACTAGTGAGATAGTGGTACTGGCGGCACTTTTCTGCCTCGAAGCTCACAAGATCAGCGTTACGCAAATATGCGTTAAATTCGTCCTTAATTTCTGCTCGATCCATGAAGTCCTCTGAAGGCCATTCACAAGGCCGCACTGGAGCGTCCCTTGGTGGCTCATCATCAGCATCACGCATTGCAAGCCTGGGTCCTTGTTCCCTTGAAGGACCACCTTGGTACATTTTCCTAAACATATTTCTTCCTCTGCAAAATTTCTGAAATTTTTAGTAACTTCAAGTAAAAGTAAACCAAACTCAACAAAATTGATAGCAACTACTCCTACAAGTGCCTAGAGCCTATATCATGCATTAGAACTACTTGGAACCATATAAATTTAACATGCAAGCTCAAGAACATGGTCACCTAGGCAGCACAAATTTGCAATGAATAAAGCACTAGAACAAAAACTAATTGGACCATTGGAGGAGTCACATACCAAGGAACAATCCCCCCAAGCAGTTTTGTGAGAGGTGCTTTGAGCAAGGAGATCGAAAATCGCAGCAAAATGAGCTAGAACTCGTGCTTGAGCTGGATGGTGATTTTTTTGGGAGGAAGAAGAAGTGTGTGGGTGCAGTAATAAGTGGGGGGGAGCCACCGTGGGCCCGCGAGGCAGGGGGCGCGCCCTGTAGGGGTGGGCGCGCCCTGGACCCTCGTGGCCAGGTGCTTGCTCCCCCTGCTGTGTTCTCAGTGCGAGATATTCTCAAATATTCCAGAAGAAATCATATTAAATTGGCAGGGCATTTGGAGAACTTTTATTTTTGGGGTATTTTTATATTGCAAGGATAATTCAGAAAACAGATAGGAAAATACTATTTTACTTTATTTCAACTAAATAACAGAAAGTAGAAGGAGGGTACAGAAGGTTGTGCTTTCTAACTTCATCCATCTCATGCTCATCAAAAGGAATCCACTAACAAGGTTGATCAGGTCTTGTTAACAAACTCATTCTGACTAACATGGAACCGGAGAAATTTCGAATATCACTATGTTACCTCAACGGGGATATGCACATCCCCAATAATAAGACTATCATATTTCTTCTTGACAGTAGGAAGAGGAAATTCAAAACCTCCAAAAATAATCGATGGAATTTTTCCAATAGAATTTATACTGTGGACTTGAGGTTGTTTCCTCGGAAAGTGTACCGTATGCTCATTGCCATTAACATGAAAAGTGACATTGCCTTTGTTGCAATCAATAACAGCCCCTGCAGTATTCAAAAAAGGTCTTGCAAGAATAATAGACATACTATCGTCCTCGGGAATATCAAGAATAACAAAGTCCGTTAAAATAGTAACGTTTGCAACCACAACAGGCACATCCTCACAAATACCGACAGGTATAGCAGTTGATTTATCAGCCATTTGCAAAGATATTTCAGTAGGTGTCAACTTATTCAAATCAAGTCTACGATATAAAGAGAGAGGCATAACACTAACACGGGCTCCAAGATCACATAAAGCAGTTTTAACATAGTTTCTTTTAATGGAGCATGGTATAGTTGGTACTCTTGGATCTCCTAGTTTCTTAGGTATTCCACCCTTAAAAGTATAATTAGCAAGCATGGTGGAAATTTCGGCTTCCGGTATCTTTCTTTTATTAGTGACAATTTCTTTCATATACTTAGCATAAGGATTCATTTTGAGCATATCAGTTAATCGCATACGCAAGAAGATAGGTCTAATCATTTCAGCAAAGCGCTCAAAATCCTCATCATCCTTTTTCTTGGATGGTTTGGGAGGAAAAGGCATGGGTTTCTGAACCCATGGTTCTCTTTCTTTACCGTGTTTCCTAGCAACAAAGTCTCTCTTATCATAATGTTGATTCTTTGATTGTGGGTTATCAAGATCAACAGCGGGTTCAATTTCTACATCATTGTTATTACTAGGTTGAGCGTCAACATGGACATCATCATTAACGTTATCACTAGGTTCATGTTCATCACCGGATTGTGTTTCAGCATCAAAAATAGATATATCATTAGGATTCTCATTTATTTCAGCAACAGGCTCCTTAGAAGCATGCAAAGTCCTATCATTTTTCTTTTTCTTCTTTTTAGAAGGACTAGGTGCATCTGTATTATTTCTTTGAGAATCTTGCTCAATTCTCTTAGGATGGCCTTCAGGATACAAAGGTTCCAGAGTCATTTTACTAGTTCTAGTAGCCACTCTAACAGCATAATCATCATTCTTACTATTCAGTTCATTGAGCAAATCATTCTGAGCTTTAAGTACTTGTTCTACTTGAGTGGTAACCATAGAAGCATGTTTACAAATGAGTTTAAGTTCACCTTTAACTCTAGACATATAATCACCCAAGTGTTCAATCATATAAGCATTTTGTTTTAATTGTCTACCAAAATAAGCATTAAAATTTTCTTGTTTAACAATAAAATTGTCAAACTCATCCAAGCACTGTCTAGCAGACTTATAGTGAGGAATATCACCTTCATCAAATCTATAGAGAGAATTTACCTTTACTACCTGTGTCGGGTTATCAAGACCATGAGTTTCTTCAATAGGTGATGAATTAAGATCATATATTTCTTCAACAGGCTGTAAATTAAGACCATGTATTTCTTCAATAGGAGGTAAATTCTTAACATCTTCAGCTTTAATACCTTTTTCTTTCATAGATTTCTTTTCCTTGCATATCTTCAGGACTGAGAAATAGAACACCCCTTTTCTTCGGAGTTGGTTTAGGTATAGGCTCAGGAGTTGGCTCAGGAGTGTCCAATTATTTTCATTAGTCAACATATTATTCAATAGAATCTCAGCTTCATTCGGTGTTCTTTCCCTGAAAACAGAACCAACACAACTATCCAGGTAATCTCTGGAAGCATCGGTTAGTCCATTATAAAAGATATCAAGTATTTCATGTTTCTTCAGAGGATGATCAAGCAAAGCATTAAGTAATTGGAGAAGCCTCCCCCAAGCTTGTGGGAGACCCTCTTCTTCAATTTGCAAAAAATTATATATTTCCCTTAAAGCAGCTTGTTTCTTATGAGCAGGGAAATATTTAGCAGAGAAGTAGTAAATCATATCCTGGGGACTACGCACACAACCAGGATCAAGAGAATTAAACCATATCTTAGCATCACCCTTTAATGAGAACGGAAATATTTTAAGGATATAAATGTAACGAGTTCTCTCATCATTAGTGAACAGGGTGGCTATATCATTTAATTTAGTAAGATGTGCCACAACAGTTTCAGATTCATAGCCATAGAAAGGATCATATTTCATAATCATTATCAGTAAAGAAGATAGGTGAAGTAGCATAAGCAGGATCATATTTCATTCTAGCATTCAGAGTTTTTTGTTTAAGCTTAGCTAATAATTTCTTAAGATCACTTCTATCATTGCAAGGAAGAAAGTCTCTTTTAGTTTCTTCATCCATAACATAGCCCTCAGGCACAACAGGCATCAATATTATCAGTTTCAATACTTTCATTCTCTCTAGCCCTAGCAAGTTGTTCATCAAGAAATTCACCAAGTGGCACAGTAGTATCAAGCATAGAAGTAGTTTCATCATAAGTATCATGCATAGCAGAAGTGGCATCATCAATAACATGCGACATATCAGAATTAATAGTAGAAGCAGGTTTAGGTGTCGCAAGCTTACTCAAAACAGAAGGTGGATCAAGTGCAGAGCTAGATGGCAGTTCCTTACCTCCCCTCGTAGTTGAGGGATAAATTTTTGTTTTCTCGTCTTTCAAGTTCTTCATAGTGACCAGCAGATATAAATCCCAAGTGACTCAAAGAATAGAGCTATGCTCCCCGGCAATGGCGCGAGAAAATAGTCTTGATAACCCACAAGTATAGGGGATCGCAACAGTTTTCGAGGGTAGAGTATTCAACCCAAATTTATTGATTCGACACAAGGGGGGCCAAAGAATATTCTCAAGTATTAGCAGTTGAGTTGTCAATTCAACCACACCTGGATAACTTAGTATCTGCAGCAAAGTATTTAGTAGCAAAGTAGTATGGAAGTAACAGTAACGGTAGCAAAAGTAATATTTTTGGGTTTTTTAGTGATTGTAACAGTAGCAACGGAAAAGTAAATAAGCGAAGAACAATATGTGAAAAGCTCGTAGGCATTGGATCGGTGATGGAGAATTATGCCGGATGCGGTTCATCATGTAACAGTCATAACATAGGGTGACACAGAACTAGCTCCAATTCATCAATATAATGTAGGCATGTATTCCGAATATAGTCATACGTGCTGATGGAAAAGAACTTGCATGACATCTTTTGTCCTACCCTCCCGTGGCAGCGGGGTCCTAGTGGAAACTGAGGGATATTAAGGCCTCCTTTTAATAGAGTACCGGACCAAAGCATTAACACATAGTGAATACATGAACTCCTCAAGCTATGGTCATCACCGGGAGTGGTCCCGATTATTGTCACTTCGGGGTTGTCGGATCATAACACATAGTAGGTGACTATAGACTTGCAAGATAGGATCAAGAACTCGCATATATTCATGAAAACATAATAGGTTCAGATCTGAAATCATGGCACTCAGGCCCTAGTGACAAGCATTAAGCATAGCAAAGTCATAGCAACATCAATCTCAGAACATAGTGGCTACTAGGGATCAAACCCTAACAAAACTAACTCGATTACTTGATAAATCTCATCCAACCCATCACTGTCCAGCAAGCCTACGATGGAATTACTCACGCATGGCAGTCAGCATCATGGAATTGGTGATGGAGGATGGTTGATGATGACGACAGCGACGGATTCCCCTCACGCATGGCATGCACGAAGGCCGAGGATGAGGTGGCGAGGAGTAGCGTGATCCAATCCCGCCAGCGTGCACTAAACCCTAGCCTCGTGAGTATCTCCTGGAGCTGCTCACGAGGCTAGGGTTTAGTGCATGCTGGCGGGATTGGATCACGCTACTCCTCGCCACCTCATCCTCGGCCTTCCTCCTCAACGGGTCACGAGGTGTACAAATCTCCCACCGCCGGGGACTGCGGCAGGGAGACCCCCTGTCCCCTCTCCTCTTCATAATTGCGATCGACCCCATCCACAGCCTTCTCCAAGCCGCTGAGGAGGCGCTCGAGATCATGCCGGTGCCTGGTAGAGAGATCAAGCTCAGAGTGAGCCTATACGCCGACGACGCTATAATTTTCGCAAACCCTGACAAGGAGGAAATCGACCACCTGATGCTCATCCTCCATAGCTTCGTTAACGCCTCGGGCCTACGGATAAACCTTGCTAAATCTATGGCCACGCCGATCCACTGCAACAACATCGACCTAGAACTAGTTCTTCACGCTTTCCGCGGTCCGATCGCCCACTTCCCAATTAGATACCTAGGTCTACCCCTCACCATGGGCCGGCTACGCCTAGTTCACCTACAGTTCATCCTCGACCGTGTCCGGGCCCGGCTCGCGGGGTGGAAGGGACGGATGCTTTCCATGGCGGGCAGGCGCGTACTTGTCCGCTGCGTCCTCTCGGCACTGCCCACCTTTCCCCTCACAGCGCTGCGAGTCCCCAAGAAACTGCTGAAGGAAATTGACAAATGTAGACGACGCTTTCTTTGGGGGAAGGACCAAGAGCTCTCCGGCGGCAGCTGCTGATGACCCACAAGTGTAGGGGATCTATGGTAGTCCTTTCGATAAGTAAGAGTGTCGAACCCAATGAGGAGCAGAAGGAAATGACAAGGGGTTTTCAGTAAGGTATTCTCTGCAAGCACTGAAATTATCAGTAACAGATAGTTTTGTGATAAGGTAATTTGTAACGGGTAACAAGTAATGAAAGTAAATAAGGTGCAGCAAGGTGGCCCAATCCTTTTTGTAGCAAAGGACAAGCCTGGACAAACTCTTATATGAAGGAAAACGCTCCCGAGGACACATGGGAATTATCGTCAAGCTAGTTTTCATCACGCTCATATGATTCGCGTTCGTTACTTTGATAATTTGATATGTGGGTGGACCGGTACTTGGGTACTACCCTTCCTTGGACAAGCATCCCACTTATGATTAACCCCTATTGCAAGCATCCGCAACTACAAAATAAGTATTAAGGTAAACCTAACCATAGCATGAAACATATGGATCCAAATCAGCCCCTTACGAAGCAATGCATAAACTAGGGTTTAAGCTTCTGTCACTCTAGCAACCCATCATCTACTTATTACTTCCCAATGCCTTCCTCTAGGCCCAAACAATGGTGAAGTGTCATGTAGTCGACGTTCACATAACACCACTAGAGGAAAGACAACATACATCTCATCAAAATATCGAACGAATACCAAATTCACATGACTACTTATAGCAAGACTTCTCCCATGTCCTCGGGAACAAACGTAACTACTCACAAATCATATTCATGTTCATAATCAGAGGGGTATTAATATGCATAAAGGATTTGAACATATGATCTTCCACCAAATAAACCAACTAGCATCAACTACAAGGAGTAATCAACACTACTAGCCACCCACAGGTACCAATCTGAGGTTTTGGGACAAAGATTGGATACAAGAGATGAATTAGGGTTTGAGAGGAGATGGTGCTGGTGAAGATGTTGATGGAGATTGACCCCCTCCCACTGAGAGGATCGATGGTGATGATTTCCTCCTCCCGGAGGGATGTTTCCCCAGCAGAACAGCTCCGCCGGAGCCCTAGATTGGTTCCGCCAAGGTTTCGCCTCGTGGCGGCGGTGTTTCGTCCCGAAAGCTTCCTCCTTATTTTTTCCACGGTGAAAGACTTCATATAGTAGAAGATGGGCACTGGAGGCCTACCAGCGGGCCCACGAGGCAGGGGCGCGCCCAAGGGGGTAGGGCGCGCCCCCCACCCTCGTGGTCAGGGTGTGGGCCCCCTCTGGTTAATTCTTTTGCCAGTATTTTTTATTAATTCCAAAAACTGCCTCCGTTAAGTTTCAGGACTTTTGGAGTTGTGCATAATAGGTCTCTAATATTTGCTCCTTTTCTAGCCCAGAATTCCAGCTGCCGGCATTCTCCCTCTTCATGTAAACCTTGTAAAATAAGATAGAATAGGCATAAATATTGTGACATAATGTGTAATAAAAGCCCATAATGCAATAAATATTGATATAAAAGCATGATGCAAAATGGACGTATCAGCTGCAAGGTCAACTGGGAACAAGTCTGCTCCCTGGTCGAGCACGGCTGGAAAAACCCCACTCGCCCTTGGGTGGGAATGGAGCCGCCATGTGATGCCTCGGACCATGCTCTGTTCAACGCGGCAACGGCGGTAACCATTGGCAACGGCAAGACAGCGACCTTCTGGCATTGCTCATGGCTTGGGCCGGTGCCGTTGAAGTTCTGCTTCCCAACTCTTTTCAAACACTCGAGGCGCAAGGGCAGAACTGTGGCTCAGGCTATCAACGGCGATCGATGGGTTTTGGACCTCGCTGGTCCATTTTGTGTAATAACAGCCCATAATGCAATAAATATCGATATAAAAGCCCATAATGCAATAAATATCGATATAAAAGCATGATGCAAAATGAACGTGTCAACTCCCCCAAGCTTAGACCTCGCTTGTCCTCAAGTAACAATCTATTCACAATGTCAAGTATGAATCAGAAACTTCATTGAAAACTAACAAACTATAATCTCAGTCATTGAAGCAATTGCAATTTATCATAACATAGGAACACTACAAAAAAAGACACATCCGTGACATTTTGGGCCGAACGAATTTTTTTTGTCATACATATGACACTTCTATGACGATAATTGTGACAAAACCCGGTATCATCATAGATGTGGTGGGCTCCTACTTCTATGACAAAAAATCATGACAGAAAATGGGCTTTTCATCCTGGGCGGGCCGGAGACGCAGCTGCATGACATTCTTTGGGCCGTCCATGACGGAAAAAACCGTGGTAGAAGCGAGGGCGAGGAAAATTTTGGGGAGTTCCCGGTTACGGTGGGAGGTCGGGGGTCGAGCGATGCGCGTTTCTCTCGTACACGTACGCGCGTGTGTGCGAGGCGTTGGCTCTAACTGAACCCGAGCGAGGCGTTGGGCTCTAACTGAACCCGAACGATTGCACTGCAGGCTACGCGTTACTGAACCCGAGCGATCGATCGATGGCTGTTAACTGAACCCGATCGAGCGATTCCTTCACTACTGCTGCTAACTGAAGCCGATCGATGCTGCCTCTGGATGAACAGTGGGCGTTGCTGGGTGGTTTGGATGAACAGTTCCCGGTGGGGGTGGATGAACAGGACCCCGTGGTGTTGCCTCTGGATGAACAGGACCCCGATCGATCGAGCCGGTTGGGGCTGGATGAACAGGACCCCGTGGAGGGCAGGATGAACAGTAGACGGTGCAGGTCTGGATGAACAGTAGCCCATGGAGGGGTGGTTGAACAGGAGCCCGTGGAGAGGGCTGGTTGAACAGTAGCCGGTGGAGTAGCGCGTGGTGGAGGCTAGATGAACAGGAGCCCGTGGATGAACAGTCGCAGGTGGAGGCTGGAGGAGGTCGACGGTGGATGAACATTACCCCGTGGAGGCTGGAGGGGGTTGACGGTGGAGATGAACAGTGTCCCGTGGAGTCCCGTTTTGCGGTACGCCACGCCCCTCCCGATGAACAGGACCCCCGTTTCGACCGTAGGCGGTCCGTTTCATCCGTTTTGCGGTACACCACACCCCTCCCGATCAACGGGACCCCCATTTCGGCCGTAGGAGGTCTGTTTCCTCCGTTTTGCGGTACGCCAGACCCCTCCTGATGAACAGGATCCCGTTTCAAACGTGGCTGGTCGAACACAAGGTCGTTTCCTCCGTTTTGCGGTACGCCAGGCCTCGTTTCCATCGGCTGTTCCGTCCAAGCCCTCCCGATGAACACGACGACGCATTCCGTTCTGACCCAGCCGGTTGGCTCCCCATGAACACGACGACGACGCTGTTTCTCCGTTCCGACCCTACCATGTACATGAGCCCTGGCCGTACGTATGCGCGAGTAGGCGTTCGAGACCCTGCCCATATGTACGTACGTGGTCGTATTTTCTTTCTTGCACACTGGCCGCTGTACGTACGTGTACATGCTACGTGCGCGCCTCTACTACGACATGTGCGCGCCTCTACATCGACCAGTGTGTACGTACACGTTCGCGACCAGAATGAAAATGCTACGTACGCTTCGACCAGGTGGGTCCCGACTGTCAGGAACTTCCTTGCCTGCGAAGATGTAGCTGGTGGGTCCCAGCAGTCAGGGAGGCGAATTGTTTTTTTTGCCCGGACGCACTTCCTTGCGTGCGAAGATGTAGCTGGTGGGTCCCAACAGTCAGGGGGAAACGCTTTTTTCGCGAAATACAGAGGCCCGTTCGATGGGTCCCAGCTGTCAGGTGGAGGAATCATTATTTTCCGCGTAATAAGGAGGCACTTCCTGGCTGCGGCCGTGGACCCAGCTGTCAGCCTCTCCACGTACAGTCCACGTCCGATGGAAGTCGTTCCTTGACCACGTTGACCACGCCGCGCCGAGAGCACCAGGGCGGTGGATGACGGCGAGGCCTAGGAAGGGGACGACGGGGAGCCGGGGAAGACGCGGCAGTGGAAGCCCGCGCGGAGAGGAGTACGAGGGTTCACTGGTTCGGTTGCGGTGTGAGGCTGCCGTCGCCGCAGGGCCTGGCCAGCGGTGGGAATAGTAGGGGGCGGTGAGGCCTCCGCGGCAGCACATCCGGCCACGGGAGGCAGGAGCATGCGGCACGACCGGCGCTGCTTTGGGCGGCTGGAGAAAGAAGACCAGAGGTTGAAGAAGCACTACGGCCGTTGGATGGACATCGTACGGTCACTGGAGCTAGAATCGTTCATATTGACTAAAGTTGACAAAGGCCCCCGTCCCAGTCAACTTAGTAGGCCCACAAGTCAGCCTCCCACCATGGTGGGTCCAGCTAGCAGGGGAGTATTCTTTTTTTGTGCGTAATAAGGAGGCACTTCCTTGCGTGCGAAGATATAGCTGGTGGGTCCGAGCTGTCAGCGGCGGTAATGTTTTTTTCGCAAAATACAGAGGCCCTTTCGGTGGGTCCCTGATGTCAGGTGGAGGAATCATTATTTTGCACGTAATAAGGAGGCATTTCCTTGCGTGCGGCCGTGGACCCAGCTGTCGGCCTCTCCACGTATAGTCCACTTCAGATGCATGTCTGTCATTGACCACGTTGACCAGGCCGCGCCGAGAGCACCAGGGCGGCGGACGACGGCGAGGCCTAGGAAGGGAACGACACGGAGGCAGGGAAGACTCGGCAGTTGTTTCCCACGTGGAGGGTAGTACGACTGTACGAGGGTTTACTGGTTCGTCTGCCATCACCGGAAAATAACAGCAAGTGTGGGTGAGTAGAGGGATGTCTAGGCCAGCGATGGGAGTACGGTGGGGCGGTGAGGCCTGCGCGGCAGCACAGCCGGCCGCGGGGAGGAGGGAGCAGGCAGTCCCGCCGGCGCTTGTTTGAGCGGCTGGAGCAGGAAGAGCAGAGATTGAAGAAGCACGACGGCCGTTGGATGGACATCCAACAGTCAGTGCTTGTGTGTCAACCTTTTTTTAGGAAAGCTTCAAATATGTGGAAAACAGCATACAGCCCATCTACCATTATTTCTAATAATTTATAGCCCATTTGCTAATTCTTAACGGTTTTTTTGGAGCCCATATTCTTTTTGTTAGCATTACAGCCCATATTGTGGCCACGGTTAAAAAATTATACGAAATTTTGCATATTTCGGTGCGGTCCGAACTGTTTTTAATCCCAAAATTTTGACTCACATTCAAACTGATTTTAAAAATAAATGTATATCAATATAAAATCCAACAAATTCTCCACGCATAAAAAATAATGTAATTTAAAATCTTGAAATGAAAAAAAAAGATATTTGAAACTAATTGCTGGTTTGATGTGTTTTAAAAATGTACAGCCCATTTCTCATTACTGATGGGCCATTTTCTCGGCCAGCCGAATGAAAGCTCTCCTCGTCTTGAAAGATTTGCAGCCCAACAGGCCTGACAAAGCGACTTACTTGGCAAATCACAAAAAAACTGGGATGTGGCCGTGGACCCAGCTGTCAGCCTCTGCACGTACAGTACTCTTCCGATGGAAGTCGGTCGCTGACCACATTGACCACGCCGCACCGAGAGCACCACGGTGGTGGACGATGGCGAGGCCTAGGAAGGGACGACGCGGAGCCGGGCAAGACGCGACAGTGGATGCCCACGCGGAGAGGAGTACGAGCATTCACTGGTTCGGCTGCGGTGTGAGGCTGCCATCGCCGCAGAATAACAGGGGGTGTGGGTGAGTGGAGGGATGGCCTGGCCAGTGGTGGGAGTAGTATGGGGGCAGTGAGGCCTCCGCGGTAACACAGCCGGCCACGGGAGGTAGGAGCAGGCGGCACGACCGGCGCTTCTTTGGGCGGCTAGAGCAAGAAGACCAGAGGTTGAAGAAGCACTATGGCCGTTGGATGGACATCATACGGTCACTGAAGTATTGACTAAGTTGACAAAGCCCTCCGTCCCCGTCAACTTAGTAGGCCCACAAGTCAGCCCAACAATATGGTGGGTCCCAGCAAGCAGGGGGGTATTCATTTTTTTGGGCGTAATAAGGAGGCACTTCCTTGCGTGCGAAGATATAGCTGGTGGGTCCGACCTGTCAGCGGGGGGAACGTTTTTTTCGCGAAATACAGAGGCCCTTCCTGTGGGTCCTAGCTGTCAGGTGGAGGAATCATTATTTTGCGCGTAATAAGGAGGCATTTCCTTGCGTGCGGCCGTGGACCCAGCTGTCAGCCTCTCCACGTACAGTCCACTTCCGATGGATGTCATTCATTGACCACGTTGACCAGGCCGCGCCGAGAGCACCAGGGCGGTGGATGACGGCGATGCCTAGGAAGGGAACGACACGGAGCCAGGGAATACTCGGCAGTTGTTTCCCACGCAGAGGAGTACGAGGGTTTACTGGTTCGTCTGCCGTCGCTGGAGAATAACATCATGTGTGGGTGAGTAGAGGGATGGCTAGGCCAGCGATGGGAGTACGGTGGGGCCGTGAGGCCAGCGCGGCAGCATAGCCGGCCGCGGGAGGAGGGAGCAGGCAGTCTCGCCGGCGCTTGTTTGAGCGGCTGGAGCATGAAGAGCAGAGATTGAAGAAGCACGACAGCCGTTGGATGGACATCCAACAGTCACTGCTCTCATGTGTTGACTAAGTTGACAGGGCGTTGCGTGTGCGTCAACCTTTTTTTATGAAAGCATACGCGTCAACCTGTAGTAGGCGCACAAGTCAGCCTCAAATCTGTGGAAAACAGCATACAACCCATCTACCATTATTTCTAATAATGTACAGCCCATTTGCTAATTCTTAAGAATTTTTTTGGAGCCCATCTTCTTTTTGTTAGCATTACACCCCATATTGTGGCCACGGTTAAAAAGTATACAAAATTTTGCATATTTCGGTGCGGTCAACTGTTTTTAATCCAAAAATATCGATTCACATTCAAACTATTTTGAAAAATAATTTATATAAATATAAAATCCAAGTAATTGTCCACGCATAAAAATCAATGGAATTTAAGATCTTGTAATGAAATAAATTGAAACTAATTCCCGGTTTGATGTGTTTTAATAATATACAGCCCATTTCTGGGCAAACCGAATGAAACTCTCCTCGTCTTGAAAGATTTGCAGCCCAGCAGGGCCGATAAAGCAAGTAGGCCTTGTTTGGGTATTTCTTTAAACAAAATCGAACTGGGCTAGCCATTTTCAGCAAGAAAAAAACACAACTGGGCTCATGATGTGGTAAACATAAATAAAACCCTGGCTAGACGGGCCATAGCCCCCGCACAGCCCCGTTGTTACCCTAATCCGTCGCTAAAACTAGTATAAATAACAACTGCTTGTTCCTCAAAAAAAACTGCGCGACTTGTTGGGTCCCTGGTGTCAGCCGCTCGTAGTGTAATTCTCTCGTTTATTGACTACGTTGACAATGGCGTGAGCCCCAGATGTCCAACCATTAGGAGGAACCATATTTTTGGGCTTGTACAATAGAGGCACTTGCTTGCGTACTGCCATGACGCTGGTGGGTCCCTACTGTCATCCTCTCCACGTACAGTCATCTCCTTGTTCCTCTCGGTTGTTGACGACATTGACAACACAAGAGGGCGGCGCACCGCGCACGGCGACCGAACCAAGGCCGCAAGGCGGAGGATGACGGCGAGGCCTCGGACGGAACGAACAGGAGCCGTTGAAGATGCGCCGGTCTAGTCGCAGGCGGAGGGGAGTACGAGGGTTGACTGGTTCGGGTGCGCGTGCGTGTTGGGGCTGACGTCGCCGGAGAATAACAGGACGTGTGGGGAAATAGAGGGAGGGACTGGCCAACATTGGAGGGTACGTACGGTAGGGCGGCGGAGGCTCAGCTCACCATGGGAGGCGGGAGCAGGCGGAGCCGACGGGGTGGTTTGGTTTGGGCGGCTGGGGGAAGAAGACAAGAGATAGAAGATACACGACAGATGTTGGATGTCAATCCAACGGCTGGTAGGCAGAATCGTTTGTTGACTGGCTAGTAAGTCGACACCACCTTGGATAGGCTATTTCCTCGTGGGTCCCAAATGTCAGAATCCAAATCTGTCACGGTCATGCAGCCTTTCCTATGAACATTTACAGCCCATTTGATGTGCTAGTTTGAAATAAGTTTGTGGGTGCTGGTGGGGGCTAATCACTTGGCTTCTGTAATGCACAGTGAGCTCAAGCAGCCGGCGAGAGTGATGTTATTTCCCTTGGTTGGGATTTATTACAATATTTCACTCTAAATTAAACGAATGGCAAGCCATTTGCCTTGTTTCGAAGAAAATATGACAGTCACAGCCGAGTTGAAAAGGGCAGGAACATCTAACTCCAGCTTACAAACTGTACAAAAGCACGAGGGTTAATTGTTCATCAGGTTTACAAAAAAACCAGATTGAAAAGGGCAACAACATCTAACTCCAGCACTGTTTTCGGCAGTCACAGTCAAATGGATCGGTTAGGTCCATAGAATGAACATCCTGGGTCATAAAATTTACTGGATTATGACCACAATATGTTGTAAATAGAAGCCCGGCACGTTCAGAAGCTCTTTTGCCCACCTGAAACTTCTTTTTTTGCTCTTCGACATACCCATCCGTCAAAACCATGCTGCTGATAAACTTCAGCCTGATGGACAATAGTAACCTCGCATTCAGCAGGAAGAATGTGACAAATCTTGTGTTTGCACGGTTGGCTACATATTGTTCTAGCGTTATTGTCTTCAATCGAATCTCATGAGAAGTGAGAAAATCCCGATGCTTACGAATCCACCGATTGGTTATAACTTTCTTACCCCGTCCTGTTGCCTAAATAGACATGAAGATTGAAAACAGTTAAGGTCTAAAAGAAGAGTGTCGAAAGAGCAACAGCTGAACGGTTAATTCTAGTACACTATATGCGGGCTTCCAATGTGCGTGAAATTATCACCTTTATATACAACTTCTCCAGACATGGAAAGCATTGCAGCAAGCCAATAATCTTGTTCAGATCAAAACTATTCATTTGGATATATAAGATCTTGACAGAATCCAGCACCATTGATAGGCCATCCATGGAGAAACTCTTCATTGAGCATAGAACATAATATTAGTACAAAATGTGTACTCCAAGATGATATATAAATTATGCGCAGAAATTTAAAATGCAGCTTATGGTTACAAGTGTAGATGATAATATAAAGTACCTGAAGAACTGTGGAGCCAAACACCATATTGAAATGAGCCCAGAGATCATGTATTACACCCAAGGTCTCCAGTTTAGGTGCAGAGAGGATGGTTATTTGCAACGGTGAATAACTAGAATCAAGGATCAAACTTTGAAGTGAAGGGGCATCTTGGATGATGAGCTGCCTTCCGTCAAAAGAAATTCCAATTCTTACAAGGTTAGGCGACTTTATTTGGAGACAACCGATTCTAACTGTGAAAACAAGCACCAAGCACTCCAGCGCAGGGCAACTGGAGTGGATGATGATGTGCAATGAGGCCTCCGATATACGAACCCGCACAAGTGAAAGTTTCTTGAGAAATGGGAGTCGAAGGTTCAGTACCAGATTGTCTGGTAGGTAGCACAGCGCAAAGGTGGCGGTGTGGAGAGAGGACGAAAACCGCGAGATGGACATCAGTGCTGAGGGCACAAGTTCATGGCATTCGGTATGTGGTATGTGATTTCCAGGGGAATAGTAGAACTAAAGCAGCTGTAGTTCTGTGAATTCAGGGGATTTCAGCCAGGCGTCCACCGTGCAGGGCATGGTATGCTTGCTCAGGTAGCATGACGGGATGTAGAGGCTTTGAACGGAGCCCTGGTGGGAGGAGATGATGGCTCTGGGGATTTCAAAATCATTGAAGAGAGATAGCTGACGACAGTCGAGATTAAGGGGCACGACGCGCCATAGAGGGCACCACCGAATTGAGAGGACTTGGGTGCGGCAGCAATCCTTGGTGGGGAGAAGCGAGATGATCTCCCCAAGGACGGCGTCCGGGAGATCGTTGATGCGGTCCACCCGAGATTCTACGGGTTCCTGGGATCCGGTGGGGGCGGGGTCGCCGCTTCTCCCCGCGCTGCCGGGTGTGGGATCTACAACAGGCGTCGCCGCTGGCGGGAGCCTCATCTTCTTGGCGCTGGGGTCAGCCGACTCCATTTTCCTCGAGGGCGTCGCGTCGCGCTCACGGATTTGAGCAGAGTAAAGAATGACGAGCCTAGTTGTAGTGTGAGCGAAGAAGAAGGGGAGCTGGGGGTTTTCTGTAGGAGTGAGGAAGAAGGGGAGCTGGGGGTTTTCTGTAGGAGTGAGGAAGAAGGGGAGCTGGGGTTTTCTGTAGGAGTGAGGTGAGGACTTTGGGGGTACGAGTGGAGCGAGCTGACGTGAGGTGGGTGGGAGCGAGGAGGAAGAAGAGCACCCAGTGTGGATGGGCTTTTGAATTGATTTTACTATTTACTAGTGTGGATGGGCTGTTTTGTCTTGGGCCCAGAGAAACAATTACTACTAGTACAGTGGAGACACTCTACAGCTACCCAGAAAAACAATTACTACTAGTACAGTGGAGACACTCTACAGCTACCCAGAAAAACAATTACTACTAGTACAGTGGAGACACTCTACCGCTTCTGGCTCCTCCTAGGTCATTGAAACGTCTCCCTCTACTGAATACCGTTATACTTTTGTTCATCAGCATGCGGGCCATGCAGCGCGTGGGCCCAAATGCCATCCACCAAATTAGAAGGCAGTATGCAGGCGGAGAGTCACCCCGGTCGTAGCGCGGCAGTAACGAGCCGTCGTATCACAAAACCCCACCTCCCCGTGGTCTAAGTTTGACGGACGAAGCAACCATCATTTCACTCTTCGCTGAATCCCCTTCTCCCTCACCGTCTTCAAGAAAGGCAACACTCGCATCTGCCACTGTTCTTCTCTCCGAACGAAGGGAAGGTAAGCGGATCCGTGATGTTGGTATATTTTCGTTCAGAGAAAAAAAAGAACTTTTGCAAAGCAGTAACCGATCCTCACTCTCTTTTTTGTTTCATTGTCATTGCGATTGTGTTTTCATGTCAGTGGTCTCCTAGTATTCGTCAGTTTCATGATGGACCAAGGAGAACCTGGCAAAGATCTGCCGATATTGGAGCAGACGCGGGAGGCTGATCCCCACGAGACAGAGAGCTCCAAGAAGATGGAGGCAACCACCGAGCTGACCCCGAATACGCTCACGGCCACTATTGAGATGGTCAACGCCCCGTTTGAGTTTACAGCCCCCGTGGCACTGCAGGAGCAGTTTTTCCCCTTCGAGGATGTATCCCCCCTCCCCGCTGAGCTGCCCAAGGTGATTTCCTTCTTTGCCGATCTCGATTGTGGTTTTTCATCTAAGTATGTGGTGATTTTTTTAGAAAAGGAAGTATGTGGTGATTAATAATGCAAAATTTTATTAGCTTCGATGCCATGCTATACATAGTGGTTTAAATAACTTGTGTTTCTTATACTGAAAAGTAATTCAGAATTTGTTTCTGTTTCAATTAGAGCCCTGATGCAGACAAGGATTATGTGGTTGTACATGTCACTCGCTATGAGGCGGACGACCTGAATATACGCACTGGGAAAACAGAGTTCTTAGGCTGTTGGATCCTGGAAGCCATTTGCGGTTATACCAATGAAGAGTTGTATTCCAGCCTCACTGTTGTCAGGCGTGTTGTCCAGGGTGTACTGAAGCACAAGAAGTTCAAAGCTACTCCTTCGTTTGTGAGGCATACTGTTCTTGTCAAGCTTACGCAGGAAGATGACGTGGCATGCCTCCACAAACAAGTTTATCAGTGGCAAGGCCACAAGGTTGTCTTCATGAAGGTTCACAGGATTGAGCTGCTGCGGGACGTCCTCGATGATGTTCATGGCAAGGTCCGTCTTGTGTCCAGCCCAAATTAGATCGAGGCATGAAATAGTTGCCCCAACTAGTCTTTAATAGTAGTTTGGATTGTGTCTAATTATCCGAACCTTGCCTGTTATCGACCCCTCTGGGGCTAGTACTCTGTTTGAATCCGTCTATGGGAACTGACCAGCTGAAATGCTTGTGCATTCCACTAAATTTAAGCACCGCTATTTGCATAAATAAGCATACCACAATGCCTCTTGTCCGCGCACCTGTCCAAAAAACCGCCGTGCAGCCGTGTCAGCTAGTCCTCGGTCCATGGATGAACTGGTAGAAAGTGCATTCCGGACTAGGATGCAGTTGTTTTCACTCGTCCCTGCACTGCAATCAGGAAGTAAAACATACGAATCAGCTTCTTTTAGATTGCATTGCTCATTCTACCTTAGTTTCTAGTACCAATGTAAGGATACCTTGAAGACGGGAGGTTAAATGACGGCAACGAGGGATAGCCATCTCATTTTGCGCAGTTCTACTAAAACTGGGGTGTGTGCTTTTGATTGTGCGGATAGAAACGATACGGAGACAGACATCCCGAAATGATATGGAGACAGACATCCCTGTTTGCGCAAATACGAAATACGGTTATTTAAACAGTGCCAAATATTACTACTTTCCCCCGTTTCCTCTTAGAACCAAGTCCTAGATTCATGCTACAGCTTTCCCACTTTCTTCCCTGTTTGAACCAACGCTTTGAGTCGACTGTATGAACTAGCTTTACTTCTAATAATAGTAGAAGTCTAGGTGGCTTTGGAACAGTGGACGGAAGTAGAAAAGGATCCACACGAAGGGAGTTGGGGCAGTAGAGCAAGGCGGGTTTCGAAGGAATATATACCTGAGGGTCGTTGGCATGTGGCAAAGACGGCGTCGGGAGGCCGCATCTTGGCCACAATACCGCAGGGAGGAAGAAGGGGTCGGAGGCCCTCCCGAGCCGGCGCTCTCTCGGAGAGAACGGCACGGCCGCCGATCGGGACGCGCGAGCAGCCGTTGGTCTCCTCCCTCGCCGCCGATGACAACGTGAACGATGCACCTACACCCCTACCCCGGTCGAGGTTGTCCGGCCGGATTTGTGACCAGCCGTGAGTTGAGAGAGTGTGTGGCCGCCTATGTGTTGCTTAGATCTGGAGAGCCTGAGAGAGTGAACGAGAGGAACCCTAGTAAAGCAAGCGCTAAGGCTCCTGCTTTTATATATAGTGGAGTGATTTTGTTGTACCAGCTTCAAAAAAATGCGCTCATACGTGTACCCGCGAGTGGGTGTGAGAGAACTAGTGCGTGCGTGCACCGCTTCTCTTCGTGAGAGTACAATATACTATGCCCAAAGAACGTTCGCCGCAAGAGTAATAGTATAAGTGTGTGACGTGTGAGCTAAAATAAAATGTGCGCGCCGTCTTTTGTTTTTTAGAAGTTTTGAGGGTAGGGTGTGAAGAGCACATATGTGCGTGACGTCTACCTGCAGATAGACGGTGGGTGCGACGTGCGAGTCTGCGAGAGGACTCGGGAGTCGTGACTCGTGAGGGTGCGTGTGCGTGAGAGAGAGGGGGGCACGTATCAATGCAATGCATGTGTCCGTAAATCATTATCCGACAAACGTTCGCCACAAGCCTTTTCCTGACGAATGCCGTAAGAATCGTTAGATCGGCATCCGACAGTGTCAGTTTTGCCATGTCATTTAACAGAACAGCCACTCCTCCTACACACAAATCTTCCACATGAGTGTTAGCAACTGCCGTATGCTCCCTCCGTTCCGAAATGTAGTGCATATAGCTTTATTGAAAATTCGAACCTCGCAAACTTTTACCGAGTTTTCGTGTACCCAATTGCACATGTACAATACCATGTATATATCATTTGATTCATCTTTGAGAGGTAACTATAAAGATGGGTGAGGAGTCTACAAAGAAAGACCATCGTATCACCCGCAGCAATTTCAAGCATCCTTTAGTGTCGAGGAATATCATAGGAACTCTATATGATATGATTTTTATAGGATTTTTTCCTTTAGAGCCAATTGGTTCATAGGAATAGATTCATATACTCCACATTTCAAAGGAAATAAACATGATATCATTTCTATAGCTTTAGAGCCACTTGGTTCATATGAATGGATTCCTATACTCCCTTAATTTCAAAGGAAAATAAACATTAGCGTATATTCAATAGAAAAGTTCCTATGATATGAACCAAATTACATCTCTTTTCTAATCCCTCCTCATAGGAATTGAGATACATGTCATCTCTAGATTCAATAGAAAAGTTCCTATGATGTGAACCAAATGACATCTCTTTTCCAATCCCTACTCATAGGAATTGAGATGCTCCATGTCATCTCTTTCCCTACAACTTCCATGTATACATCTTCTATTCCTAAATAGATAGTACAACCCACTAGTAGCTTTTTCCAAAACATGCAACTATGGCACAAGAACTATATAGTGTGCCAATAACTTTGAAAGATGGTTGCTGGATGAAGCTAACCCGACAGTGCAGAGATAGGAAAATCTGAGCACTACTGGCCGTTGGATTTCATCAACATTCCACCAGATCTGCCACATGTACAATTTAGAAGACTCCATGGTTGAACTTAAGCATAATGCACAAACCTGAAAACACAAGCACTTCTCCTTTGTTCTAGAATCTTCTGTATCATAATTGATTGTTTTTTTCTAAATGAATTGCAATTATTTGTTTTTTACTTTATGATTTACAATGCACAACCCCATGAATCTTAACATTTCTATAAAACTAATTGATTTTCAATGAGATGAACTATAAGAACTAAACGAACATCTACATCATGCATATATGACTCAAAGCTTTACATGCTATAGTGTGTATTTATTCGTAATTTGGTTTTGAAATCTCATGCGTTCAATACATGTGTACCTTACTAGTTTTGAGTAGAGTACCAAATTTCACGCGGCCCTGGGTATATCAAAATGCAGGGCCCATGCATCATTGCCTTTCGGTCGAACCTACGTCCACAATTTTTTGTACGTACTATATCTCCACTGGTCCCCGAACCCAAAATGCTGCCTCGTTCCCATAAAACCAAGCGGCCCACACATATTTAAGGCGTCAACTCGAACCCGTTTACTACGACGTGGCCCCGCACGCCGTAGTACTCCTACAAACCCTACCGCCGCACTCATCATCGGTTTTCTTCAAGAGGACAAGGGAGAAGCCGATTTGTAGTGGAGGCGCTTTCAAAAAAAGGATCTGTAGTGGAGACCCCTACCCTAGGGTGCCCTAGGTAGCTGCCGCACGCATCATTGTTTTCTCTTTTCTTTATGCTCTTGCGCCCTAGAGTGAAATGATGGTTGCTTCGTCCGTCCAGCTTAATGCGGGAAAGGTGGGGCTTTGTGATTTGACCCCTCATCGCTCATTTTCTACTACTGCGGCGCTACGACCGGGGTGCCTCCAATTCCAACCGCTGCTCCGAACTGTAATTTGGTGCATCGCACGTGGAACAAGATGGTGGATGAGCCACATGTCGGCCAAAGGGGTCCTGTTAAGTGTGTCGCCATTTCGTGTGCGGACTGACCCTGCTTGAGTTGCTACGCCAACACGACAGGAGCAGCCTGCCACTTGGTTTTGCTCCTTGGTGAATCCCGACTATATTGATCTAAAAAGATACGTGCTGGACTACCCTCTCTGTCTTGGTTTTTTTATTTTTAGGCGTCTCGGTTTATAGGGCCTGCACGTAGTTCTAGGTCATCCATTTGACTAACTAAATATGAGTTACTATGTCACAAAAAGTATATCATTGGATTCTTAAGCGGATGTAGTTGTATATAAAAGTCGAGGGCGGGGCTTTTCCTGCGCGGTAGGCGGGGCAGTTCCGCCTAGTCGGTTCGACAGAGACGCGAGAAGACGAGGGAGTAGGCTGCCGCAAACGTAGGGCTATGTGATTTGACAGCGAGTTACTGCTGGACAGGTGGGACCCCGTGATTTGACTTGCCATTATCATTTCAACTGCGGTGCTACGACCGGCGTGAGTCTCCCGATTCCTGACCACCTCCATACAGGTGCCTCTCCCAATGCTCCACCATGTAGTAGAGGCTGGCTCTTGCATGAGAGCCCACTTCTCCACTTTTTCCTTGCCTCTCTTTCCTCCACATATGCAAAAATGCCATGTAAAGCGCACTATTGTACTTATTTTTACTTGCTCCTACAGGTGCTTAAGCTTGCCACATAGGCATAAAGTCTGATGTGGCAAGTTAATCCAGAAGAGAGAGACTAGTTTGGTGACCCAAGGAAGAAACGGTGCTAAGCGCGTGTACCTAGGTGAAAAGACAATTTTGAGTCTATAGCTAATTAAATGAAGCAAACTTAGCAACACCATTTCATTGGAAGAGGTCACTCCTTGGAAAATGCAATAAATACTAGTACTCCCTGTGTCCCATAATATAAGAACGTTTTTGGCACTACACTAGTGTCAAAAACGTTCTTATATTATGGGACACAGGGAGTACGAAGAAAGAGATAGATAGGAGTAAAAAAATACACTTATAGCCAACCTTATAGCCAACCTTGTTGTAGTATGAGTGACTAAGTGATGACTATGTATGACATGCCAACATCAGATAGCCTAACACATCGTGTTAAATCTCCAAGGGTGCGACCGCACGAGCGACGCGACGGTTGTGGTAGGCGCGACCATGATACGGGCTGCTGGCAGCCCTTGGATCTGAGATCAAACGGTCGCATGCTAAGTTGCTGAAAATTTACAGAATAACCCTCCAGGATAGGATATTCACCCATAGGTCTAGAATCACGCCATGCAACCGTTCGATCCTAGATCCAAGGGCTCTCGGAAGCCCGTATCATGGGAGAATGGAAAGCCACTACCCTGCCGTTCGCACGCTGGCAGTTCGCTCCTACTCGTCCCCGCACGTCCTTCAATACTACGGCGGTTCGCTCCTAGTCGTCCCGTCCATTCACATTATGGCAGTCCACTAATCCTAACCCTCCTCCCAAATCCATGGCGTCCCAAATCTCCACGATCAGCGGTGAGTACAAGGTTAGAACCATCACCGGCGATGAGTTCGACGTCATCTACACCCGTTCTTCCGCGACGGTGAAAGGATGCCTTTCTCGCTTCAGATGCATGTTCGAAAACTCAGATGATGAGTGGGTCTCTGGGCTAAATGTTGAGTACACCACAGTCCTGGGACGAGAGAATGATCTAAAGGACGAAGAGAGGAAGAAGCCCGCCGTGATCCAGGTTTGCGTACATAACGTTTGCTTGGTCTACCACATATGCCGTGCCGACGTTGAGTGCCAGGATTTTAAGAACTTCCTCAAGGACAAAACAGTGAAATTCGTTACTGTAGACTTTAAGAACGACAAAGAAGTCTTGGGTCGGATAGGCCTCGTTGTAGGAAACCCCTTCGACCTCCAGAAGAATCATCTGGTGCCCTCTCGTCAGCCTTCAATGCTGACCCTAGTAGGAGCCATGGTTCATCCTTCGTACCGTAAACTGGAGAAACCTCATTACACGTTTCATCGTCATGCATGGCAGCGGAATGTACTAGATATAGACCACATCCACTACACTGCAATGGATGGCTACCTTTGTTTCAATATCTACAAGGGTTGGATGAAGAGCAACATCCAAGTGTGCGGTTCAAGCAAAGAAGTATCGGCCAAGAGGAAGAGGGACAAGGACGAAGTCGAGGACGTGGATGAGGACTCCGAGTAAGGTGGCAGTGTCGTTGCTCATGGTGGTTCTAAACTTCTAATGCAGTGTCTACCGGATTAGTTGCATAGTTTAATTTCAGGTGTGCTTAGTTTAATTTGAGGGGTGTGTTGTGCTGAGCCCCCAGCAGAACTATGTTATGTTTCTTCTCGTTACTTTAACTCTTCAGTATGTACATACTACTAGTATTTCTTTAATAGAATTTAGCACCCCAATTAAGCACGTACTAGCTTTTTTAATAGTACTATATGCATAATTTGGCGACGAGCGCTCACTATATGTACCGCCTTTTTTTTAATTTCAATTTTTGCTCCATGGCGCAATCCATCGATAGTACTACTATACAAAAGTATGCATTTTTTAAAAGGCTAGAGTACTATTCATCACATATATAGCCAGTTAAATTCTCAACCTAGAACGACGTGCATGCCATGTAGTAAACCGATACGGAGGAAGTATAGTAAAAATGAGGTGATTTTACTGAGCGATCGGCGGGGGAGATGGCCTGTCATGCGGTCCCACGTGTCATGATGTACCATGGCGATGCGCGTGTCCCTCTTGAGGCAGAAGCAATACTACGTGGTTTGAGATGATGGCGAACCGAAGTGTGAAATATGGTTGCTTCGTCCGTCTGGGAAGGTGCGGCATTGTGATTTGACGTCTCATTGCTCATTACTACTACTGGGCCGGTACGAGTGGGGTGCGTCCCCCCTGCTGTTCTGCACTGTTATTTGGTGCTTGACACGTCGACCCGGTTGCTATATGTCCCACATGTCGGCGACAGGAAGTACAGAATTCATGAAAGGGAGCGTCGACGGAGGAGTATACTACAGAATTCATGAAAGGGAGCGACTTAGTTTTGGAAAAATCTGTTTTTACGGAGTACCTAGGGTTTATATGGCTCATCTAAAAAACATTCATTTTTCCGTTTGATAAGTCTCAATTCTACTATACTAGTAGTAGTACCATTAGATGTTGGATTTCGAGGTGCGTTAGATCACCCGACGCAAGCAGTGTCAAGAGGAAACTAACCAATGCATGTACAAGTTCATGGAAATTTAGTGGTCATTCATGCATTCGTTCTAATTAATGCCTCGGTAAACATAACTTCTTGAGAAAAATGAGCGTACTAATTACTTGTGCAAACTACGAAATTAATTCGACCACTCACCGTCTACCTTGGTTGGAGAGATTTTGAAATTGAGCCATAAACTGGAAAGGAGGGAGTAGTAACTTTTGTCTCGATTACTATTTGTGGTCTTGTATAGATGCAAAATGTATTTTTTTATAGTGGCCTTGTATAAGTAAATGGAGGGAGTACTAACCAAAGTACGTAGTAGGGACGAGGAGTAAACGGAGGGAGTAGTAAAATTTTCTCCTCGTGTTGCGAGCCACCGCGCGCGTGGGCGAGGGAGCGGGCGTAAAGGCGTACAGTAGTAGTACTACTACTACTACTACTCGTAAGCAAGCTTCACCTCATCCTGCGAGCCACCGCGCCCGTGGGCGGGGGAGACGGCGTACTAAGCAAGCTTCTCCTCGTTCTGCGAGTTGACGGGACACATCAAAAGTACTCCAGTGTATAGAGCCTTGCCTCTAAGGTAGGCCCCACATGGTTTGCCACTTTTTTTAATTTAACATAACGCGTCAAGTCGCAATTTGTTTGTTCACCGTGGTAGACGATCCTCCCTCCACCAAGTGGACAACCAGTACACGTGCCAAATAACCACGTGGGCTGCCTTTTTCATACAGAAATGAGCTCCACCGTGTACCCGCGCGGGTGTGGTTGGGAAAGAGACGGGAGTACGTGCGCCGTGCGTGCACCTCTTCTCTTCGTGCACGTCCGCCACCTACGTGGGTGTGTGAGAGAGAGATACAAACCTAGACATAATGCGCCGTCCATCCCCATGCCTCCGCCCAGTCCAACCACCAGTCACCACCACGCCCCACTCCTCCTCACCTTATCTCTCATCTTTCTCCCTCCATTTTTATATACAAGGGGCCACTATCAAAATTACAATTTGCAGATATACAAGGCCACTAACACTAATCGATGCAATATTAATGGTGTTTGCCTCGTGGTACTAGCAAAGGAGGACATTAATTATCCCTTGCATGCATGCGGGAGTTTGTAAAAAAATGCATCTTGATGTTCCGTGCAATGCACGGGCATCTTGCTAGTCCATGAAAACAACACATGGCAAAATTCCACGGCGAACGAGGGATTTGAATCTTTTGGGAGGGGTTGTTTGGATCTTTCCCGGGGTAGCCAAAATATTGGCGACCCTTTTGTCCACCGGTGCCTTTGCCACCGATGAACGAGGAATGGCTCGGGTGCTCATGCTGTCATGCATCCTCCAGCGCGCACGTTGGAGACGAGCTCACATGAGCTGTGTTTTTTTTTTGTCCCACAACGCCGCCCGAGCCAATGGACCGACCGGCGACCCGCAAATTACGCCATCCAACCATAGCCGCACACATTATGACAGCAACTCTACCAACCGGACGAAATTCACGCAAACACGTAGACAAACTGATATTTCATATAAACAACGACGGAAATCATATAAAATACCGGATTTTCATACAAACATGACGGATTTCATTACATTCAAATGAACTACGCGGTGCTAGTTCTGGACAGCACAGATACATAATACCTGGCCTAAATGGTCGCCCGCCGATCGATTTGTGTTCCTCATGTCCGGCAGCATGATCACCGGACTGCCGGGAGCCCCGGAGGTATATGCTTCAGCGCAAAGGACGGCTCGCTTCCCCACTGCCCAACTGATATCATTGGCTGGTGCCGAAGATGATGGTGGCCGGCACCGGTTCGAGTTCATCACCGGCCACTACTTCGCCATGGCCGGCACCGGCTCGAGTTCATGCTAACATTCCCCTATTCCGTGGATCCTATGCGGGGTCGACGAAGGTCCTCGCAACAAAAGGATCCGGCAAGACACCCGCTGTGTACGCCGGCGTCGCCTCCGCGGTGGCCTTCATGGGACCCAAGCGGCGACGGCCTCCCGTGTTCTACTTCTCCTCGATGATGGCGGCGGACGCGGAGGCGCTGGCCACCGACTCGTCGCTCTCCGCGCACCCGGCTTCTGTCGCTGCTTGCATGGCGCGGCCGCCGGCATGGGAGTCTCGGCCACAGAAACGGGAGACGCGGTACGAGGCGGCGGCGTGGACGGCAGCAACGATGCCCGTGCGCCGCTCCTCGTCGAGCTGGCCTGGAGCGGCGAGTTGCTGAACCGCGCGCCGGCTTGGGGCAGCAACTGGCTCCGTCGGGCGAGGGGAGGGAGGTGGATCAGCGAGCTGCATAGCTCGTATCCGGCGGGCTACCCTGCCGTCTTGGATGCGGAATAACTACTCTTCGTAAGCCATTGTAAGAGTGGACAAAATGGTGGAGGAGATAGGGGAGTGGCGGAGGTGTGCGATTCTTGGCCGGCGTTTGGCCTCGTTTAAATAGGAGATTAAATAGACGGCGGATAGGAGGAGCTCGGCCGGCGTTGCGTTTAACACCGGCCCGGTCATGAACGGACGCGTGTCCAGAGTGGGTTTCTCGGCTTCCACACGGGCGGGTTTCATGGAGGCCTTTGAATGCGGCACGGAGGCGTGTTCAGCCGGGCATGCCGTGAGTGGCGCCCTCGACTCTGACCTAGGACACCGCGCTGTTCTTCCACTGACGTGTGGGCTCTTTGGGTGCATGGCCTGCATGTCAGTGACCCAACGCAGGCAGCGCACAGCAGAGGAACCTTTGGTGGGCCAGGGCGGTCAGAAGCGGGCATTTCATAAATCGATGATTGTTCACTAAGTCTGACGTCATCTTTTTCATGTAGATAAGCCTACTATGTTGATAGCCCGTTCGATACGTTGTGATTCATAAAGACCGCTGCAAACATCAATGTTCTGCTTATCACAGATAAGATTGATTAATACCCGTAACAATCCATGTCCTTAACAAAGGTTGCATGCACGTATAGGTTGAGCGTGTGTCTTGCGTCGTGTGCTGTGTGCATGCAGGCGTGCGAGTGTTGCGTGCGTGCAAGGGTACGTTTCAGTGTTGCATGCATGGGTGTGTACGTGCGTGTGTTCGTGAGTGCATGTGTACGTGTCAGTGTTGCACGCCAGCATGCGTGCGTGTGTACGTGTCAGTGTTGCACACCTACATGCTTGCGTGTCTTGCGTGCGTGCATGTGTACGTGTGGGGTGAGGCTACACGTTAGTCGACTGACTTTTTCATCTCTGGTGATTAGATTTTCCAGCCGTTGGATACGAAATCAAGGGCCTCCAGTTTATCATCAAACTCCACCCCCCCTGAGCCGCCAGCCACCACCGGCCGAACCGCCAGCCCCCGCCGCCCGCGGCCGGCCCGCCCTCCCCGAAACCACTCCCCACCGCCGGTCCGCCGCCGCACCGGCCATCCCTCTAGCCCCCCCCCCCCATCGAGCTTTTTCTCTGGGGATCCCCACCCCACCGCCCAATGAACGCCCCCCAACCTTCGGTGATTGCCAACCAGAGGTCTCACGACTTCGAATACCGACCGACCACTAATTTATTACCATTTATGTCCTTCATATACGCGCTAACGGGTGGGCCCTATGGTAATGTGCGCTGCTAAATGTGGACCGTTTGACTGGTCAATTGATCGTGTTATCAACAAATTACGGAGCTGTATGGTGAGCCAGTGACCGTATGATCACCCTAAAATGTACTCCTATTTTATTAACACAGTACAGACTCAAACTACCATTTCTTTCTTTCATATACGGGCTGACAGGTGGGCCCCACGGTTACGCGCCCCGATGGTGCAACACTAGTTGCGCCGCGTGGACCGTTTGACTGGTCAATTGATTGTGTCATCAACAAAATACGGAGTTGTACGGGTGAGCCAGTGACCGTATAATCATGATATGTAGTATTTGTTTAACACGGTACAGACGCAAGGGCTCATATATACGTGCAAGCACTCACCGCTATAAGCGCACACACGCGAACCCTACCCCTATGAGCACCTTCGAGAGAGTGGGCCAGCATATATGATCTTGAGATTTTACGAAGTCACCATAGGTGCCTCGTAGTCGAGTGGAACGTCTCCTCCCACTGAACGTACATTGCCGGAAAATACTGAAATTAACACAAGATAAATGCGAGCACCGGGACTTTAACCTTGGTGGGCTCGAGAAACCACTGTCCTCTAACCATCCAACCACATGTTGGTTAGCACGACAAAATGTATGTGGTGACCGTGATGAGCTTATTCTGAAGTCCAGTGACCATATCGTGCTTTCGCTTCAAATACAATGACCGTAAGTGTTGTCAACAAAATACGGAGCACGCATCAAATGCAAAGTCCGTCAGTGTCATCAACAAAATATGGAGACGTATTGTGACCTAGATACAGTTGTACTATTGTATATGCTTATTTTCTTAGTGGCCGATTGCGTGTGTGGTGTGGTGGGCACATCATTTCTAGTTGTGGTGGGTCAACATGAAGACTCATGGGTCGGTTCCATCCTGCGCCACATATAGGTTGGACCGAGACGTGTTATACGAAGACCCATGTGGAGGACTCGGCGTACAACACGAAGCTACCAGAGTCGCGGAGGCCTCTATCCCCACTAGTGATAAGCCGACTATATATGATTTGTAACCCTAGGCCCTTAGTATGTTATACAAGCTTGGGGGCTAGTTCGTCGATAGTATACACACACGCACAATGCCTGGTATTCACATGTACTTTGTACACACCCCTATCACTAATATACAGTACCAGGAGTAGGCTCTTTCTTCAACTACAAGGGTCCGATCCGAACTAGGGTAAAACTTTGCCTCGTATTACCATCCAGCCTAACAGCCAGGGGTATCCTACCGAATGATATGATGAAATCATATCTGCCAACTACTAAGAGAGAGGTGTGTCGGGGGGGGCAATGTGTGCGAGAGAGGCCTAAAGATAATGTGCGTGCGGGAGACACGTAGGCACATATATGTGCGTATAGAGGGCTAGTAGAGACCGTGCATGTGTATATATGCATGTGAGAGAAATAGTGTTTTCCAACTGAGATTAGTGAAAAGAGTGGTACATAGTAGTCAGAAAGAGAGAGAGAGAGAAACAGAGAGAGCATGTGCATGAGACACCCCGACACCCTGAGAGAGATTGTGAGCATGTGTGAAAGAGAAATGCTCATGCATATAAAGTGTGTGCACTTATGCGTTAGATAGAGAGATATATAACGCGTTTGTGAGAACGGGGCAAGGCATAGTGCATCTACGTGTAAAAGGCGGTTCTACGCATTAAATTAAAATATAAATGGCATTATTATTTTTGGATGAGATCATGAATTTTGCAAATTGCGTATGGACGAAAATCGGTCTATCAGACACCCATACTCTATTGAATTCTAGCATGTGCATGTGTTTATTTCATATTATCGATCCATAGAGTGAGAGCGGTTTGAAATACAGGCAATGGATGCTTTTGCAATTCATATATAAACATTAATTAGTGCACTCCATGTGTTAGTGTGAAGCACTTTATACATTTGTCACTTGCATGGATACATTCCAAATTGCTAGCTACGAAATAGAATACATGTTGAATTCAACATAAAGGGGGTTTCGAAGATTCGAATTCATTGGAAGTGCATTCATCTATTTGAACCCGAGATAATGGCATTTGTAAATCAGATGTAAAAGGGGGCATCAATCTTTGTTGTGAGTTTGAACATGCTATATATATTCATACGCATATTTAACTCTTTTTTTGCAACCAAGGAGATTATATCTGGAACCATGCATGAACTGAGGTAAGTTGCATATTTTTTAATGTATACTCGTGTACAATGTATATTCAAATGTACCCCCTCCATTCCAAAATAATCGTAGCTTTAGGATTTTCAAGAGTAAAGATTTGTGAAGTTTGACAAATCCTGAAAGTTCAATTCAAGAGAACCGAAAAGGTTAATGCTTCTGCAACCAAATATTGAATGAAGCGCCAAATAGGCCTCTGGTCACCCGAAACCGCGCGAGACTAATGTTTTGGTGGTAGGAAATTACTGTCCTGACTCTGGCCCGTGTAGCCTATCGGCCCGATGTCCAAAGGTCTAAACCGGGGTAGGTTTGTAACTTCACCAAGACGCCAGTCTCAACTGCCTCCGAGAAGCATTCATACGCCGTGGGCGCCTACCCATGCGCTCGGCCGAAATCTATCCCGCCCGCATTTGGGACACCTGACATGACTGTCCTACCCCCAACCCGCAATTTGTCTGAAATTTTAGATGGGGGCAAAGTTTGTAACTTTCCCCAAATTTCAAACAAGCTAGTCTCAAACCGAAAGATTGTTCCCCCTTAGTTCCCCGCCTCCCTCCGTTTCCCCATTCATACTCCGTGGGCGCGAAAACGCCCTCTCCACCAGCCACGAAACCCCAGCCTCCTCCGTCCTCCACCCCATAGCGGCCAATCCACCGCCGCCCTCCTCCATCACGCCGGAGCCGGTACCCCGACGTCGTCGTCCAACGCAACCGCAACCGCAACGCCCTCAAGGACTTAGCAGCTGAAGCCGAGGCAGAGCTGCCTCCACGACGCCGACGCCGACGTGTGCCGTACCAGAACCACTCCGACCACGCCGTCCTGCGCCTCACTGCTGCGGCTCCACTGTCGCAACCGTCCACCACACCGGAGTTGTTCCCCACCGCCGACAGACGGCCACCGCACCACACTCAACAACTTGGCCATGGGTTCGTCCAAGGCTGCACCGTCCTCCACAACTTCTGGTTTCCGGCGACCAACAAGATGATCGTCGGAAAAACAGAAGGAGGACACAACACTGCCAGCAGAAAGAGGTACTCATCTTCCCTTATTCATGCAAATCTTACGTCTCCGCTCACACCGTATTCATCCCACGAAAGAAACTAGTTGAGCGCTTCTTACTGCATCTTCTTCGTGATACTAAATGCACAAGGTTTCCTCCCTTTTACTATTTCACCTTTCCTAGAGGTCAGTAGCCCGCCTGGATTTCAATTCAGGGTCAGTCGAACCGCAATTAAAATAAGCAGCACCCGCTTAGGCGCGCGGAGCACCTAGTCCGCCTGTTCCCCGGGGAAGCGGCGCATCGGTGTCTATCATAGGGGTGTGTGGCGCAGGAGCTGCTTGCGCCCGATCTGGAGGTCGGCGGGGCTTGAATGGATGGCCCGGGGGCGGTGCCAAGCACAGCAGTGCAGTGAGGTCGAGGCGAGGGCCCAGGCAGGGGAGGAATACTGGGCCGGTGGTCGCTGGCGTTTCGAGGAAGATCGTCAACACTGACTGGCTGGAGGTAGATTAAGGCGATCTGCCCGTTCTTTGTACATCGGACGGTGCAGAAAAAATGGACTGACCTATTTGCTTTCAGTCGACTGTTATTTTCATAGAATCCTATAGTAATTTAGTGTGCCATGCATGTTGTAGAGCTATCATATGTCTCCCGTCATTTATTTCTCACCGACCTGCTATCTGCTACCTTTACACTGTACTAATTGTGCACACACTTCACCCATACTCACACTATTGTTTTTTTATGCATGGGTATTTCAGACTCTGACGCAGTGTTGATGAATGTAGAAAAGAAAAGACAGAAGTCGCTCCAGTGTAATTCGAAGATAAGCACTAAGCGTTTCAGCGCTCTAATGGGTGCAGTGTCAGCAGTTGGAGACAGTAAACGTAGCTCTGCAGTTGATGATCTCAATTGCCACACACAACCATCCCAGGTGCTTGCTTTAACTTCGTGCTGTCAAATGTGGTTGCATGTTGCATATGGTGTCTAGCTTGTATTGCTTCCAATTTGGTTAAATTGCATCTGCTTACTTTACACATTATACCTTTGATAATGACATGCCTTCCTGTTTTTGATACATACTACATATGTCTATTAACCATGTTCGTACATCAAACTAATGCTCTTTTGTATCCCTCGTCAATCACTTATGATGAGACAGTCACCCGAGTGGGTTACTGTGAGACGCCCTACTCGTTTAAAGAGTGCAGTGTCATCCTCCCCACATGATTCTCAAGAAACAGCAAGGCTAAATGAAGATAGTCAACGTAGCTCTCTAGTTGATCACCGCAATTCCCCACACCACCATCGCAGGTGCATGCTCTTACTTGGCAGTGTGATATGTGGTTGCATGTTGCATATGGTGTCTACCTTGTAATGCTTCTAATTAGGGTAAATTGCATCTGCTTAGTTAACACATTATACCTGTGAATATGACATGCCTTCCTGTTTTTGGTACATACTACGCCTTTCTATTAACCATGTTCTTACATCAAACTACTTTTCTTGTGCATCCCTCATCAATGCTCCTAATTTGTTAAATTGCATCTCCTTAGCTTACACATTATACATGTGAATATGACACGCCTTCCTGTTTTTGGTACATACTACATCTGCCTATCACACCATGTTCTTACATCAAACTACTGTTCTTGTGTATCCTGCGTCTATCGCTTATGATGAGACAGTCACGCGCGTGGGTTAATATGAGACGCAATACTCTTATAAAGAATGCAATTTCATCCTCTCCACATGATTCTCAAGAAACAGCAAGCCTAAATGAAGATATTGAACATAGCTCTGTACCTGAAGACCGCACTTCCCCTACACCACCATCACAGGTGCTTGCTCTAACTTCGCAGTGTGATATGTGGTTGCATGTTGCATACGGTGTCTAGCTTGTAATGCTTCTAATTAGGGTAAATTGAATCTGCTTAGTTTACACACTATACCTGTGAATATGACATGCCTTCCTATTTTTGGTACACACTACATCTATGTGTTAACCTTGTTCTTACATGAAACTACCTCTCTTCTGTATCCTGCATCAATCACTTATGATGAGTCACCTTTATTCGTTGCATATTGCATATTATTTCTAGCCTGTTGCCATGTATTGCTTCTAATTTGGTCAAATACATTTGTTAGGGCACCCTTTTAATTTGGCAGAGTGATATTGGTTTCATCTTTCATATGGTTTGTAGCTTGCATCGATTCTAACAAGTTCAAGCACCTTGTGCTTAGTTTACACTTTATACATCATACATGTCAATATGTCACGCCGTCCTGTTTTTCATACATATTCCATCCTACTATCATGCGGCTGCCTTACATGAAAGTAGTGTTCGTCAGTATCATGCATCAATGAGTTCTGAAGAGCAAATTTTATTCCTTTTTCTTGTGGGTTTGACTTGACAAGGCAAAATCAAGAAAGAGGAAGGAAAAGTGTAAGGAAGGCGATGATGGTGGTCCTCTGCAGCAACGTAAACGGAGCATCTGTACCGATTCTCCTTTTACTGATAGTGCATTACAAGATCCAAGTCTCCGCTCCCCTACTCCACCATCCAAGGTGGTTGCTCTAACTTGGCAGTGTGATATCTGGTTGCATGTTGCATATGGTGTCTAGCTCGTATTGCTCCTAATTAGTGTAAACTGCATCTGCTTAGCTTACACATGATACATGTGAATATGACACGCTTTCCTGTTTTTGGTACATACTATATCTGTCTATCACACCATGTTCTTACATGAAACTACTCTTCTTGTGTATCCTGCATCAGTCACTTATGATGGGACACCTTTAAGTTGGCAGTGTGATATTGGTTTGCGTCTTGAATATGATTTCTCGCATGTATTGCTTCTAGTTTGATGAACGCCACCTATGACGAGACAGTTTTAACTTGGCAGAGTGATATTGATTGCACCTTCCACATGGTGTCTTGCAGTGTTTCTAATTTGTTGAAGTGCCTTCTGCTTAGTTACCACATCATAGGTGTGAATACTTCAAGCCGTCCATTTTTTCGTACATATTCCATCCTCGTATCATGACTTTGCCTTTCATCAGAGTAGTGTTCGTCAGTATCATGCATGAATGAGTTCTGAAGAGAGAATGATATTCCTTTTTCTTGTCGGTATGACCTCACAATGCAAAATCAATAAAGCTGAAGGAAATTGGCAAGGAATTGGATGATGGTGGTCCTTCCGAGCAACTGAAACGGAGGTTCTCTACAGATTCTACTCCGCCATCCTCCCAACAAGATTCGCAAGACAACGCAAGGCTAGACAGTCAACGTAGCTGTGTAGATGATGAGCACATCTCCCCTACTCCACCATCACAGGTGCTTGCTCTAACTTGGCACAATTATATGTGGTTGCATATTGCATATGATGTCTAGCTTGTATTGCTTCTAACTTTGTTGAATTGCATCTGCTTACTTTACACATAATGCCTGTGAATATGACATGTGTTCCTGTTTCTACATCAGACTACTATTCTTGCATATCCCGCATCAGTCACTTATGATAAGGCACCTTTAAGTCGCCACTGTGATATTGGTTGTGTCTTGCATATGATTTCTAGCGTGTACTGCTTCTAATTTGTTGAAACGCCATACAGTTTAAACTTGGCAGAGTGATATTGGTTGCATCTTTCATATGGTGTCTAGCTTGCAGTGCTTCTAATTTGTTGAAATGCCTTCTGCTTAGTTACCACATCATAGGTGTGAATATGTCACACCGTCCTGTTTTTCATACATATTCCATCCTCGCATCATGTGTTTGCCTTTCATCCGAGTAGTGTTCGTCAGTATCATGCATGAATGAGTTCTGAAGAGCGAATCATATTCCTTTTTCTTATCGGTTTGACATCACAATGCAAAATCATTACAGCTGAAGGAAATTAGTCCGGCAGTGGATGATGGTGGTCCTTCTGAGCAACTCAAACAGGGGGTCTCTACAGATTCTACTCCGCCATCCTCCCAACAAGATTCGCAAGACAACACAAGGCTGGACAGTCAACGTAGCTGTGTAGATGATGAGCACATCTCCCCTACTCCACCATCATAGGTGCTTGCTCTAACTTGACACTATTATATGTCGTTGCATGTTGCCTATGATGTCTAGCTTGTATTGCTTATAACTTTAATTGCACTGCTTACTTTACACATAATGCCTGTGAATATGACACATGTTCCTGTTTCTAGAACATACGTGTACATGATGAGCACATCTCCCCTACTCCACCATCACAGGTTGTGACGCCCCCGATTTGACCGTACACTAATCATGCACGCAAATGTGTACGACCAAGATCAGGGACTCACGGGAAGATATCACAACACAACTCTAAAACATAAATAAGTCATACAAGCATCATAATACAAGCCAGGGGCCTCGAGGGCTCGAATACAAGTGCTCGATCATAGACGAGTCAGCGGAAGCAACAATATCTGAGTACAGACATAAGTTAAACAAGTTTTGCCTTAAGAAGGCTAGCACAAAAGTAGCAACGATCGAAAAGGCAAGGCCTCCTGCCTGGGACCTCCTAACTACTCCTGGTCGTCGTCAGCGGCCTGCACGTAGTAGTAGGCACCTCCAGTGTCGTGGGAGTCGTCGTCGACGGTGGCGTCTGGCTCCTGGACTCCAACATCTGGTTGCGACAACCAGATAGAAAGGAAAGGGGGGAAAAGAGGGAGAGAAGCAACCGTGAGTACTCATCCAAAGTACTCGCAAGCAAGGAGCTACACTACATATGCATGGGTATATGTGTAAAGAGGCATATCAGTGGACTGAACTGCAGAATGCCGGAATAAGAGGGGGATAACTAGTCCTGTCGAAGACTAAGCTTCTGGACATCTCCATCTTGTAGCATGTAGAAGAGAGTAGCTTGAAGTCCTCCAAGTAGCATCGCATAGCATAATCCTACCCGGCGATCCCCTCCTCGTCACCCTGTTAGAGAGCGATCACCGGGTTGTATCTGGCACTTGGAAGGGTGTATTTTATTCAGTATCCAGTTCTAGTTGTCATAAGCTCAAGGTACAACTCCGGGTCGTCCTTTTACCGAGGGACACGGCTATTCGAATAGATAAACTTCCCTGCAGGGGTGCACCACATAACCCAACACGCTCGATCCCATTTGGCCGGACACACTTTTCTGGGTCATGCCCGGCCTCGTAAGATCAACACGTCGCAGCCCCACCTAAGCACAACAGAGAGGTCAGCACGCCGGTCTAACCCTATGCGCGCAGGGGTCTGGGCCCATCGCCCTATGCACACCTGCACGTTGCGTACGCGGCCGGAAGCAGACCTAGCCTAGTGGCGTTCCAGTCCAATCCGGCGCGCGCCACTCAGTCGCTGACGTCAAAAGAGCTTCGGCTGATACCACGACGTCGGGATACCCATAACTACTCCCACGTAGATGGTTAGTGCGTATAGACCAAATGGCCAGACTCAGATCAAATACCAAGATCTCGTTAAGCGTGTTAAGTATCCGCGAACGTCGACCAGGGCCAGGCCCACCTCTCACCTAGGCGGTCTCAACCTGCCCTGTTGCTCCGCCACAAATATCCACTTGCGGGTACTCCTACGAGCCGACCCGACTTTAATCATCACATATGTCATGTATATAGTATATAAGTATATACCCGGGATCACCGCCCAGGTGATCACGGCCCGATAGTATAGCACAGCAGACGGACAAGAATGTAGGGCCACTGATGGAAATCTAGCATCCTATACTAAGCATGTAGGATTGCAGGTAAAGATAGTAACAATAGTAACAAGGATAGGCTATGCATCAGAATAGGATATCGGAAAGCAGTAACATGCTACACTACTCTAATGCAAGTAGTAGAGAGTAGAGTAGGCGATATCTGGTGATCAAGGGGGGGGCTTGCCTGGTTGCTCTGGCAAGTAGGAGGGGTCGTCGACTCCGTAGTCGAACTGGGCAGCAGCAGTGTCGGTCTCGTAGTCTACCGGAGAGAAGGGGGGAAGAAACAGTAAATACCATGCAAACATAAGCATGACGATGCGTGACATGACAATGAGCGGTGCTAGGGGTGCCCTAACGCGACAGTAGGTGTTACCGGGGAAGGGGGGGAACATCCGGGAGGTATTCCCGATGTTTCGCGTTTTCGGACAAACGGACCGGAGGGGGAAAATTGCTAGTTCGATAGGTTAGGGAGGTGTGGTGGATGAACGGACTGCGTATTCGGATTTGCCTCGTCGTTCTGAGCAACTTTCATATAGAAAACAATTTCATCCGAGTTACGGTTTAAAAGATATGAATTTTCAAAGTTTATTTGAATTTCTGGAATTATTTATATTCAGAAAAATGAATTATGACGTCAGCATGAGGTAATGCTGACGTCAGCAGGTCAACTGGTCGGCTGACCAGTCAAACCAGACAGGTGGGTCCAGTGGGACCCACATGTCAGCCTCTGTTAGTCTAATATCTATTTAAACTAATCTAACAGTATAATTAGAGGGGTGGGCCCCATATGTCAGTGAGTGATTAGTTAAAATAATTATTTTTATTTATAAAACATTTTCTTTTTAATTTTCTTTTTTTGTTTTTGCGGCGGGGCCCGCATGTCAGTGACTGGGCCTGCCCAGTCAGCAGTTGACTGGGTCAACCCAGTCAACTGGGCCCGTGGGGGCCACTGGCAGTGACCCAGGGGTGGGGCCCGGCCGGCCACCTCGGCAGGGCACCGGAGAGGGGCTCCGGCGAGCTCCAGCGCGGCGGCGATGCGCGGGTGAGCTTCGGGTTTCGCCCACAGTGGGTTTGCGGGGGCGGGGCTGGGCGCGTACGACGCGGCTCGACGTCGCGCGTCCAACGGCGGTGGCCGGAGGGGCTGGAACGGCCGGAGACGTGCGCTACGAACTCGCCGGCGGCGAGGAGCTACGGGTGCCCGAGGGGAGCTACGCTAGAGCGCGCGAACGGCCGAACTAGCTAGCTAGGTGGGTGCGGCACGTTGCGGTCGGGCTAGCGGGCCAACGCCCGTGACCATTTGGTCACCGGAGACACGCCGGCGGCGAGCTCCGCGGCGTGGCGTTCGGGCGCGCGCGGGGAAGTAGCTACGGAGCGCGAGCGAGCTAGCGGAGAGAGGGAGGAGGTAGAGGAGCTCACCGCGCGGCGCAAGAAGGGCCCGTGGGTGCTTAGGAGCAGCAGGTCGTCGCCGGGGAAGAAGGGGGTCGCCGGCGTCCGAAGATGAAGGCGAGCTTGGTGCGTTCTTTGTAGGGACTCCGGTCTCCAACGGGCTGCACCAGACGCAGCAGCGGGCGACGGCGGTCCTTGGAGACACCTTGGGGCGGCGAGGCGGGCACGGTGGCCGTGTGAACGACGGTGAACGGCGGCGAGCGCTCTCGGGCAGAGGGGAATGGAGGGGAGAGGGAGGGGGATCTGGCGGGGGAGAAGGCGCAGAGGCCGAGGGAGAGCAGGGGCGAGTGGGAGAGAGGCCCGAGGAGGCGGGGGAGCTGGCGCCCTTATCCTCCCCGTCGCCGGCGAGGGGGTGCGGCGGGGACGGCCACTGTTCCGTCCCCGGTCGGGGGAACAGGAAGGGGACGCGGGGGGGGAGGTGGGCTGGGCCGGGGCGCGGGTGGCGGCCCAGCTTGGGCCGGGGGGGGGGGGGGGTTTGGGCCACGGGTCCAGTGGGGGGGAAAGGCCTGCTCCCCTTTTTTTTTCTTTTTCTCTGACTGTTTCTGTTTTCTGTTTTCTTTTTATTTGTTTATTTCCTTTTCTGTTTTATTTCATTTAAAAGTATTTAGACATTTTATAAAAATGTGTTTTCTCCACCATAATTACCAGTGTATTATTTAGAATCCACTGGACATTTTTGTTTGAATTTTTGAAAACTTTTATTTTCCACTTTAATTATATTTGAAGTTTGAACTAGGAGTTTGAAAAGGAAGGTGATCCAAATGTGATCAAGCCCTGTTTAGCACATGATTAGCTTAATCACAGGGGGTTACTGTAGCATGATTCTCAGGGTGTTACAAGGTGCTTGCTCTTACTTGGAACTGTTATACGTGGTTGCGTTTTCCGTATGATGTCTAGTTTGTATTGCTTCTGATTATGTTGAATTGCATCTGCGCAGCGTACAACTTATACCTGCAACGATCACTTACCCATAAGACACATTTAACTTGGGACTGTGATGTAGGTTGCATCTTGCATTGTCTTCTAGCTTGTACTGCTTCTAATTTCTTGAAATGGCACTTACGACGAGACACTTTTTACCTGATAGAGTGATATTGGTTGCATGTGCATATGGTGCCTAGCTTTCATTTCTTCTAATTTTGTTGAAATGCCTTCCGCTTACTGTTTTTTCATACATATTCCATCCTCCTATCGTACGTGTGAATATGAAATGCTGTCTTTTTTTGTATATATTCCATCCTCCTATCCTGCACTTGCCTTACATCAAAGTAGTGTTTGTCTGTATCATGCATCAACCAGTTATGCAGAGCTAATTTTATTCATCTTCTTGTGGTTTTGACTTCATAAGGCAATATCAGAAAATAGGAAGGAAAAGAGTAAGTTAGGGGATGTTGGTGGTCCTCCGGACTGACGCAAACAGAGACTCTCTAGATTTGCCACTGCTACTGCTAATGAAGTTGAAGTCCCAAGTCTACATGATGAGTTCATCTTCCATACTCCACCATCGCAGGTGCTTGCTCTAAGTTGACAGTGTGATAATTGGTTTCATGTTGCATATGTTGTCTAGCCTGTATTTCTTCTATTTTGATTAAGTTGCACGTGCTGAGTTCATACGTTATACATGTGCATATGACATGGCTTTCTGTGTCTAGAATACACTGCATCTATCTATCATACCATGTTCTTACATCCAAGTACTACTGTTGTGTATCCCGCATCAGTCACTCATGATTGGACACTTTTAACATGGCAGTTTGATAGTGGTTTCATCTTGCATTGATTTCTATGTTGTACTGCTTCTAATTTTTCGAATTGCCACTTATGACAAGACACTTTTAACTTGGCAGAGTAATATTGGTTGCATCTTTCATATGGTGTCTAGCTTGAATTACTTCTATTTTCTTGAAAATCCTTCTACTTAGTTTGCACATCGTAGCTGTGAATATGTCATGCCATCCTATTTTTCTTACATATTCCATCCTCATACGGTTGTCTTACATCAAAGTATTGCTTGTCTGTATCATGCATCAATGAGTTCTGAAGAGTGATTTTATTCTTTTGTGTTGTGGGTACAGCTTGACATGGCAAAGTCAGAAAAGAGCAAGGAAAATAATATAGTAGGGAGTGTTGTTACTCGTCGGGTGAAACGGAAAAGGTTCTGCCGTCGAGATTCTGCTGGTACTTATAGTGCAGTAGAAGGTCCAAGTCCACCGGCTAAATCTACAAACACAGTATCACCTGCTCCACCAGCTGCAGCATCCGCTTCAACTGTACCAGCATCTCAACCAGTTACTCGTTCGTTTGCTCCGGAACTGGCCAGTTCCCAAGTTGCCTTCACACCTAACACTACTTCCGAAGCACTGCTGACACAACAGGACTTGGCAAGATCAGATGAACCTCATGAGCATCAACACCAAGACGGTACCTGACCGAGTCAAGTTGCAGTTGCATGCTCCTTTATATGTACACTCACAGTTTGATGTACACTAACACTTTCCATATTCGTTGTTGAACTAGCACCACGGCGCAAGCGGAAACAGACATCAGGGATAATGCTTGACAGATTAACAAAATCTAAAGGAGGAAGAATGGAGATCCATCTTGAGGCAGGTTTAAAAAGGCCACGTGATGCTACAGAGTCAGCCAAGTTAGTATCAGAGGCAGTCGTTGCCGTTAGGTGTCATGCACGTATCCTCCCAACGTGGATCCAGTACAGGAATGAGAAAGACAATACACAGTTTAACACCTTCCTTGACCATTTATCCGTGAGTAATGTTATTCATCGCAACTAGTAATATTGTCTTGCTCTGTCCCATACTTTGTAGCTTCCTCCTAATAAGACTCACATTCTTTTTTCAACAGATGAGGTTCAAGTTGGATCCGAAAGATGATGCAACTAAACAAGAATGCACTCATGTTTTTCAGTCTGCTCTGCGACAGTATCGGTACCACCTTAGAAAATCTCACTTTGAAGGCAAGGCTAACAATGAAATCGCCCAAACATCTCCAGTGGAATATATTACAGATGAAGACTGGACATCCCTCGTTAAACACTGGTCTGATCCAAAGTATCAGGTAGGCTATATGTATTTGATCAGACCACATATTGAACTTGTATTTATGTATGTGCCTTACAAGTGTATCTTCTTCTAGGCTAACTGTTTGAAGAACAAAACCAACCGTTCTAAAGTGAAATTCCAACAGACAACAGGATCTCGTAGCTATATTGCACACTGCGAGGCTCTTGTAAATAGCTGCTACTCCCTTCTTTTTTGTGTGCCATATTATCGTATCTATATTGACTTGTTCCAAATACAGAGGAAAGCCCGTGCGGACCAAAAAGAACCTGAACCGAATGCAGTGCAAATCTTCAAGGATTGCCACACCAGCAAGATGAAGGGCATGAGCACACCAGTTCAAGCCGCTGTTGTAAGTCCTTACTCCTCCTGCCTTGAACTAATTGGTACTGTGATGTGTTCATTTAACTACTTGGTTTGCAGCCAATGTCAGTTACTCTGTTCACTTTTATTCACAGTTGTCTTAACGTATCATTTCACCTTACATGGTTTAAAAGAGATGAAGGATATTCTTTTGGTCTTGATCTGTAATCTAGTTGTTATGTTCACGTGCGCACACAATGATAAAATAGCCTGTTTGTTTTATATCTGTTTGCCCATGATATGAATGATGTCATACTATGTTCATCCTACTTTAAACCATGTCTCTTTATCCTTAGATGTCAACGAATGTGAGGAAATAGACAATACAGTAGGCATGCTACATGGACATATGTTCCGAAAGTGATTTTATTTTGTAGTTGGCACTACAATACATGCTAATGTATTACAGTAGTTCACCAAAATAAGTTATGTATAAACGTTTAACCTACTTTGTTTGTTTTTGTCTCATTAGTAACTTATCTGGTACACTAATCTACAAGTTCAAACTTTCAGGAAGCTATGGAACAAATGATTGAACAGCCACAACCACCTGAAGGTGACGAGGCTACTACAGGCACAATGTCACCTCTTGATGCAGTGCGTCAGTATCTCTCCACTAACAGTGCAAAAAGCACCTTCCTGCGTAATTCTGGGTTGGTTGTCAAGGTAACCTCGTCCAAATCGCCTACTGAACATAATCTTCCTGCTAGACAGAGTGATATATCTGCGCTCCAGACACAAGTCCAATCCCTAATGGACGTTGTTTGGGAAACAAGAATAGTGGTTGAGAAATGTCGTCAAGATATGAATGGTTTTGAAACCAGACTATCAGACATTCGCTTCGTTGTTCAAGAGCAATGGCGGAAAAATGGTGGAGATCATGCTGCTCCATCAGATTCTACAGCCCGAAACATTAGCACTCAGGTCAAATGATCTGTGCTTCTATACATCTGATGGTGCTTTTATCTGGAAGGACTCTAAACTTTATGCCAACAGGCCTGTTGTTGTATGGTTGGAATTTATTTTGTTGTGATACAACATTTATGATGTTGCCTCAGGCTGCAGTAATTACGACGCTATTTTTGTATAGTGTAGGTTTATCTTAGTAATGTATTCGGCCGAAAGCTTCGTAGGAGCCCAACATGCCAACATTCGTCGGGCCAATTCCAATTGGGCTAAAAACGATTACGGGCTGAAATTGGCATGTAGCCCACTAAAAATATCTGGGCCTAAATCAGCATAAGCTTTCATATTTTTCTGGTAGGCCTGTGCCCATAGTGGGCCTTTAATAGGCCTAAACATAATTTGGGCCCTCAGTAAAAATAGGCCGTTTATAGGTGTAAATATCTCGAGCCCATAAAAAACATGGGCCTTTAATAGACCGAAAGTGAGATTGGGCCCATTTACGATGCGGATCTTTGACAGGCCGAAATTCGGACAGGCCGTAAATGCGCCGACCTAATACACGGGCCTTTAACAGGCCGGAACTTCGGTCGGGCTAGATTATCGCCATTTTTATATGAGCCGTTAATGGGCCCGATATGACGTTGGGCCACATATGGCCCATGGTTTACGTACGGCGTTAACAGGCCGAAAATGACAACAGGCCGAAAGTGGCCCAAAGCTATAGTGGGCCTCTAACAGGCCGAATGTCAGACATGGCCGAATATGACCCAAATCCTTCACGGTCGTTTATGGGCCGAAAGTTTTGATGGCCTATAAATGGGCCCAAATGAAGCCGGACCTTTAACAGGCCGGAAATACACCGGGCCATAATTCGGCCCAATTACTTAGCGGACTGTTAACGGGCCAGAAGTGACCATGGGCCGCGTTGATGACAAGTTTAGGACAGGCCGTTGACGGGCCGATTTGACAGAGAATGTTGGGCCTTTAGCTAGGCCGGCCCATTATGGTCTGCAGAATCTTGTGGGCCTTTAGCTGGGCCGGCCCATTGTGGTCCGCAAAATCTTGTGGGCCTTTAGCTGGGCCGGCCCATTATGGTCTGCAAAATCGTGTGGGCCTTTAGCTGGGCCGGCCCATTATGGTCCGCTAAATTTTGTGGGCCTTTAGCTGGGCTGGCCCATTATGGTCCGCTAAATCTTATGGGCCTTCGGTTAGGCCGGCCCATTTAAACTTTGTGGGCCACTTTTGGGCCGGTCCACGTGTCAACATATCATAGGCCCATCTCGACCGTTGGATGAGTGACACCTGTGCCAACGCGGAGCTGACACATGGATCCGTCAGCCAATGGGAATTTTACACGTGGAAAATCGGCATTGGTCGTGGCTGTTAACGGGTTATCGGATCCAAAATCCGACCCGATAGCTTAACAGCGTTCCGTTACGGTGGATGCCACGTGTCGGTCACCCTTGACGAAAGCACTTCTGTGACGCGTGATTTATCGTCATGGATGTGGATACTTCCGTGATGATAATTTTGGCAATGTCATGGAACACTTCTACGATAGCACAGGTATGACTATCTTGATTCTGTCATAAATTTGTCATGGATGTACATGCATGACAGAAAACGTGACCTACTGTGACAAACACGTATCATCACGGAAGTGTATTTTTTTGTAGTGGAAAGAGTCAATATAAGAGCTTTTCAGCAAGTCCACATACTCAACTATCATTTAGTCTTTCACAATTGCTAACACTCACGCAATACTTATGGGTATGGAGTTTTAATCGGACACGGAGAAAGATAGGGGCTTATAGTGTTGCCTCCCAACCTTTTACCTCAAGGGTAATGTCAACAATAATAATTCATGCTAACTTGCATCCAATTGGATATATATGTCAGGATCTTTCCAACACAATGTGCTTGCCAAAGGATAAAATGTAGAAAGGAAAGGTGAAGATCACCATGACTCTTATATAAGGTATAAGACAAGAAAAAGATAGACCCTTCGTAGAGGGAAGCAGACGTTGTCATGTGCTTTTATGGTTGGATGCACAAAATCTTAATGCGAAAGAACGTCACTTTATATTGCCACTTGTGATATGGACCTTTATTATGCAGTCCGTCGCTTTTATTTCTTCCACATCACAAGATCGTATAAAGCTTATTTTCTCCACACTAATAAATCATACATATTTAGAGAGCAATTTTTATTGCATGCAATGATGACAACTTACTTGAAGGATCTTATTCAATCCATAGGTAGATATAGTGGACTCTCATGGCAAAACTGGGTTTAAGGATATTTGGAAGCACAAGAAGTATCTCTACTTGGTGCAAAGAATTTGGCTAGCATGAGGGGGAAAAGCAAGCTCAACATGTTGGATGATCCATGACAATATACTTTATTTCGGATATAAGATAACATAACCCATTACGTTGCCTTCCTTGTCCAACATCAACTCTTTAGCATGTCATATTTTAATGAGTGACCACAATCGTAAAAGATGTCCAAGATAGTATATTTATATGTGAAAACCTCTCTTTCTTTATTACTTCCTATTAATTGCAACGATGACCAAAACTATCTTTGTCAACTCTCAACAACTTTATATGTGAAGTCATTACTCTCCATAAGATCAATATGATCTCTTTATTTCTTTTTATTCTTTCTTTTTCTTTTATTCCCTCAAGATCATAGCAAGATAATCAAGCCCTTGATTCAAAACTAATCTTTATTATGTATAGCTCACGGACTTGATTACACAGAAGGATCATAGAGCAAAACTGAAAACTAAATCATACTAAAACTTTATTCTACTAGATCAAGATATTACCAAAAGGATCAAACTAAGAAAAACGGTAAAGATAAAAGTGTGATGGTGATATGATACCGGGGCACCTCCCCCAAGCATGGCGGTTGCCAAGGGGAGTGCCCATACTAGATACTCAGTTCTCCTTTGCTGGTGAAGAAGATGGTGGTGATGATGGATAGTCGCACATCGAGCGTAGGAGATCCTCCAATTTGCGGATAATGCCCTTGGGGGCGATGATATCCTCCTTCAACAAAATATTTTCACGAGTGAGATACTAGTTTTGTATACGAGCTAACTCAATCATCTTGAAAGCTTCAATCACCGTTGGGGTAAGAAGATCGTAATGAGGTTGAAGGATGTCTTCTTCTTCTGCTACCGGAGCTCGATCCTCCATGGCCTTCTTGATCCCCTCATCCTTGTTGATCTCCCCGGGTTCTTCTCTCTTCAGCTCTATCTTCATTAGCCAAGCATCGTTGACCTCATTGTTGGAGGAGGGGAACAACATGATGCATGGCCTTGACAACTCTGGCAGAAAACAGCTCGAAACAAAAACTGAGGATATTTGCGTGATACGAGGGTCAAAACCTTCGGGAGATTATATAATGAATTTTTACCGACCAAAAGAAGTGTCGTGCAAGAAAACGGAGTCCAGAGAGCACACGAGATGCCCACGAGGAAGGGGGGCGCGCCCAGGGGGTAGGGTGCGCCCTCCACCCTCGTGGACGCCTCGTGTCCTTCCCGGACTACTTGTTATTTTCCTATTTTCTTAAATATTCCAAAACGGAGAAAAACTGCCATTAGAACTGTTTTGGAGTCGGCTTACTTACCGTACCTCATACCTATTCCTTTTCGGAGTCTGAAACGTTCTGGAAGGTGTCCCTTATGTACTCCTCCGGGGTTACGGTTTCAATAACATTAGTTTCAACATTTATGGGATTACCTAAGATATAATGTTTGATTCTTTGACCATATACCACCTTCGGATTTGTGCCTTCGAAATTATTGATTTTTATGGCATCGGAATGATAGACCTCCTCGATAATGTAAGGACCTTCCCATTTGGAGATAAGCTTTCCTGCAAAAAATCTTAAACGAGAGTTGAATAGCAACACATAATCACCTACATTAACGCTACCTCTTGAGCATGCATTGGTTTTCCCTTGAAGAGGAAAGGGTGATGCAGCAAAGTAGCGTAAGTATTTCCCTCAGTTTTTGAGAACCAAGGTATCAATCCAGTAGGAGGCCACACGCAAGTCCCACGTACCTACACAAACAAATAAGAACCTTGCAACCAACGCGATAAAGGGGTTGTCAATCCCTTCACGCCACTTGCAAAAGTGAGATCTGATAGAGACGATAAGATAATATTTTTGGTATTTTTATGATAAAGATTAAAAGTTAAGATTTCAAAGTAAAAATAGATTGGAAACTTATATGCTGGAAAATAGACCCGGGGGCCATAGGTTTCACTAGTGGCTTCTCTCAAGATAGCAGAAGTATTACGGTGGGTGAACAAATTACTGTCGAGCAATTGATAGAAGAGTGCATAATTATGAGAATATCTAGGCATGATCATGTACATAGGCATCACGTCCGCAACAAGTACACCGACTCCTGCCTGCATCTACTACTATTACTCCACACATCGACCGCTATCCAGCTTGCATCTAGAGTATTAAGTTCATTAGAACAGAGTAACGCATTAGGCAAGATGACATGATGTAGAGGGATAAACTCAAGCAATATGATATAAACCCCATCTTTTTATCCTCGCTGGCAACAATATAATACATGTCGTTTCCCCTTCTGTCACTAGGATCGAGCAACGCAAGATTGAACCCAAAGCTAAGCACTTCTCCCATTGCAAGAAAGATCAATCTAGTAGGCCAAACCAAACTGATAATTCGAAGAGACTTGCAAAGATAACCAATCATACATAAAGAATTCAGATAATTTTCAAATATTGTCCATAGATAATCTTGATCATAAACCCACAATTTATTGGATCTTGACAAATACACCGCAAAAAGAGTTACATCGAATAGATCTCCAAGCAGATCGAGGAGAACTTTGTATTGAGATCCAAAGAGAGAGAAGGAGCCATCTAGCTAATAACTATGGACCCGAAGGTCTGTGGTAAACTACTCACACGTCATCGGAGAGGCTATGGTGTTGATGTAGAAGCCCTCCGTGATCGATGCCCCCTCCGGCGGAGCGCCGGAAAAGGCCCCAAGATGGGATCTCATGGGTACAGAAGGTTGCGGCGGTGGAAATAGGGTTTCGTGGTGCTCTTGGATGTTTTCGGGGTACGTAGGTATATATAGGAGGAAGAAGTAGGTCGGTGGAGCCATGAGGGGCCCACGAGGGTGGGGGCGCGCCTCCCTGCCTCGTGGCCTCCTCGTTCGTTTCTTGACGTCCACTCCAAGTCCTCTTGATCACGTTTGTTCCAAAAATAACTCTCCCGAAGGTTTCATTCCGTTTGGACTCCGTTTGATATTCCTTTTCTGCGAAACACTGAAATAGGCAAAAAAAACAGCAATTTGCACTGGGCCTTGGTTTAGTAGGTTAGTCCCAAAAATAATATAAAAGTTTAAAATAAAGCCCATTAAATATCCAAAACAGAATATATAATAGCATGGAACAATAAAAAATTATAGATACGTTGAAGACGTACCAAGCATCCGCAAGCTTAATCCTGCTCGTCCTTGAGTAGGTAACTGATAAAAACAGAATTTTTGATGTGGAATGCTCCCTAGCATAGTTCTCAATGTAATTTTCTTTATTGTGGCATGAATGTTCAGATCCGAAAGATTCAAGATAAAAGTTTAATATTGACATAAAAATAATAATACTTCAAGCATACTAACAAAGCAATCATGTCTTCTCAAAATAACATGGCCAAAGAAAGTTATCCCTACAAAATCATATAGTCTGGCTGCTCTATCTTCACCACACAAAGTATTTAATCATGCACAACCCCAATGACAAGCCAAGCAATTGTCTCATACTTTTAATGTTCTCAAACTTTTTCAATCTTCACGCAATACATGAGCGTGAGCCATGGACATAGCACTATAGGTGGAATATAATGGTGGTTCTGGAGAAGACAAAAAGGAGAAGATAGTCTCACATCGACTAGGCGTATCAACGGGCTATGGAGATGCCCATTAATAGATATCAATGTGAGTGAGTAGGGATTGCCATGCAACGGATGCACTAGAGCTATAAGTGTATGAAAGCTCAACGAAAGAAACTAAGTGGGTGTGCATCCAACTCGCTTGCTCGCGAAGACCTAGGGCATTTTGAGGAAGCCCATCATTGGAATATACAAGCCAAGTTCTATAATGTAAAATTCCCACTAGTATATGAAAGTGACAACATAGGAGACTCTCTATCATGAAGATCATGGTGTTACTTTGAAGAACAAGTGTGGTAAAAGGATAGTAGCATTGTCCCTTCTCTCTTTTTCTAATTTTTTTTGGGCCTTCTTCTCTTTTTCTTTATGGCCTCTTTTCTTTCTCTTTTTTTTATTTTGTCCGGAGTCTCATCCCGACTTGTGGGGGAATCATAGTCTCCATCATCCTTTCCTCACATAGGACAATGCTCTAATAATGATGATCATCACACTTTTATTTACTTACAACTCAAAAATTACAACTCAATACTTAGAACAAAATATGACTCTATGTGAATGCCTCCGGCGGGGTACAGGGATATGCAATGAATCAAGAGTGACATGTATGAAAGAATTATGAATGGTGGCTTTGCCACAAATACGATGTCAACTACATGATCGTGCAAAGCAATATGACAATGATGAAGCGTGTCATAATAAACGGAACGGTGGTAAGTTGCATGGCAATATATCTCGGAATGGCTATGGAAATGCCATAATAGGTAGGGATGGCGGCTGTTTTGAGGAAGGTAAATGGTGGGTGTATGATACCGGCGAAAGGTGCGCGGCATTAGAGAGGCTAGCAATTGTGGAAGGGTGAGAGTGCGTATAATCCATGGAGTCAACATTAGTCATAAAGAACTCACATACTTATTGCAAAAATCTATTAGTTATCAAAACAAAGTACTACACGCATGCTCCTAGGGGGATAGATTGGTAGGAAAAGACCATTGCTCGTCCCCGACCGCCACTCATAAGGAAGACATTCAATAAATAAATCATGCTCCGACTTCATCACATAACGGTTCACCATACGTGCATGCTACGGGAATCACAAACTTTAACACAAGTATTTCTCAAATCCACAACTACTCAACTAGCATGACTCTAATATTACCATATTCATATCTCAAAACAATTATCAAGTATCAAACTTCTCATAGTATTCAATGCACTTTATATGATACTTTTTATTATACCTATCTTGGATGCCTATTACTTCAGGACTAAAATTTTAACCAAAGCAAATTACCATGATGCTCTAAAGGACTCTCAAAATAATATAAGTGAAGCATGAGAGATCAATTATTTCTATAAAATAAAACCACCGCCGTGCTCTAAAAGATATAAGTGAAGCACTAGAGCAAAATTTTCTAGCTCAAAAGATATAAGTGAAGCACATAGAGTATTCTAATAAATTCCGATTAATGTGTGTCTCTACCAAAAGGTGTGTACAAAAAGGATGATTGTGGTGAACTAAAAAGCAAAGATTCAAATCATACAAGACGCTCCAAGCAAAAGACATATCATGTGGTGAATAAAAACATAGCTCCAAGTAAAGTTACCGATGGACGAAGACAAAAGAGGGGATGCCTTCCGGGGCATCCCCAAGATTAGCTTTTTGGTTGTCCTTGGATTTTACCTTGGGGTGCCTTGGGCATCCCCAATCTTAGGTTGTTGCCACTCCTTGTTCCATAATCCATCAAATCTTTAACCAAAACTTGAAAACTTCACAACACAAAACTTAACAGAAAATCTCATGAGCTCCGTTAGCGAAAGAAAACAAAACACCACTTCAAGGTACTGTAATGAGCTCATTCTATATTTGTATTGGTGTTAAACCTACTGTATTCCAACTTCTCTATGGTTCATAACCTCCGATACTAGCCATGCATTCATCAAAATAAGCAAACAACACACGAAAAACAGAATCTGTCAAAAACATAACAGTCTATAGTGATCTGTATCTAACGCAAACTTCTATAACTCAGAAAAATCTACCAAAATAGGACGACCTAGATAAATTTTTTATTGATCTACTTCAATTGGAATCAGTATTTTATCACGTTCTGGTGATTTTTAACAATTATTTTCGTGAGCAGAAAGTTTTTGACTTTTTCAGCAAGATCAAATAACTATCATCCAAGAAGATCCTATAGGTTCTACTTGGCACAAACACTAATTAAAACATAAAACCACATCTAACCAGAGTCTAGATTAAAGATTTATTACTAAACAGAACCAAAAATCAAGAAACAAAAATAAAATTGGGTTGCCTCCCAACAAGCGCTATCGTTTAACGCCCTAGCTAGGCATAAAGGCAAGGATCGATCTAGGTATTGCCATCTTTGGTATGCAACCCATAAGTGGCTCTCATAATAGATTCATAAGGTAATTTAATTTTCTTTCTAGGGAAGTGTTCCATGCCCTTCCTTAACGGAAATTGGAATCTAATATTCCCTTCTTTCATATCAATAATTGCACCAATCGTTCTAAGGAAAGGTCTACCAAGAATAAGAGGACATGAAGGATTGCAATCTATATCAAGGACAATGAAATCTACGGGCACATAATTCCTATTTGCAAAAATAAGAACATCATTAATTCTTCCCATAGGTTTCTTAATGGTGGAATCCGCAAGGTGCAAGTTTAAAGAACAATCATCAAATTCACGGAAACCTAACATAACGCACAAAGTTTTTGGAATTGTGGAAACACTAGCACCCAAATCACACAAAGCATAGCATTCATGATCTTTAATTTTAATTTTAATAGTAGGTTCCCACTCATCATAAAGTTTTCTAGGGATAGAAACTTCCAATTCAAGTTTTTCTTCATAAGATTGCATTAAAGCATCAACGATATGTTTGGTAAAAGCCTTATTTTGACTATAAGCCTGCAGAGAATTTAGCACGGATTGCAACAAGGAAATACAATCTATTAAATAACAATTATCATAATTAAATTCCTTGAAATCCAAAATAGTGGGTTCATTGCTATGTAAAGTTTTGACCTCTTCCATCCCACTTTTATCAATTTTTGCATCAAGATCTAAAAACTCCGAATCATTGGGACGCCTTTTAACTAAAGTTGACTCATCTCCAGTCCCATCATTATCAAGATTCATATTGCAAAACAAAGATTTAATAGGGGACACATCAATCACTTTTTGATCTTCATCTTTATTATCATGAAAACTAGAAGAACACGCTTTCACAAAGCAATCTTTTTTAGCACACATCCTAGCGGTTCTTTCTTTGCACTCATCAATGGAAATTCTCATAGCTTTGAGAGACTCATTGATATCATGCTTAGGTGGAATAGATCTAAGTTTTAAAGAATCAACATCAAGAGAAATTCTATCCACGTTCCTGGCCAACTCATCAATCTTAGGCAATTTTTCTTCAAGCAAAGCATTGAAATTCTTTTGAGAAATCGTAAATTCTTTAACACTAGTCTCAAAATCAGAGGTCAACTTATTAAAATTTCCATAATAGTTGTTGAAGGAATTACCATAATTATTAGAGGAATTACTAGGATACGGCCTAGGATTAAAGTTTCCTCTATAAGCGTTGTTACCAAAATTATTCCTACCAACGAAATTCACATCCATAGATTCATTATTATTCGCAATCAAAGAAGACAAAGGCATATCATTAGGATCATAAGAAACACTCTTATTAGCAAACAACTTCATAGGTTCATCCATCTTTCCACTCAAAACATTAATCTCTTCAATTGCATTCACCTTTTTACTAGTAGATCTTTCAGTGTGCCATTGAGAATAATTAACCATAATATTATCTAGGAGTTTAGTAGCTTCTCCTAAAGTGATTTCCATAAAAGTGCCTCCCGCGGCCGAATCTAAAAGATTTCTAGAAGCAAAATTCAATCCGGCATAAAAATTTTGCATAATCATCCATAAATTCAAACCATGTGTAGGGCAATTACGTATCATTAATTTCATCCTCTCCCAATCTTGTGCAACATGTTCATGATCATGTTGCTTAAAATTCATAATATCGTTTCTAAGAGAGATAATCTTAGCGGGAGGAAAATATTTAGAGATAAAAGCATCTTTGCACTTATTCCATGAATCAATACTATTTTTAGGCAAAGACGAAGACCAAGTTTAAGCACGATCTCTAAGCGAAAACGGAAATAACTTCAATTTAACAATATCATTGTCCACATCTTTCTTCTTTTGCATATCGCACAAATCAACAAAGCTATTTAGATGGGTAGCGGCATCTTCACTAGGAAGGCCAGCGAATTGATCTTTCATGACAAGATTCAGCAAAGCAGCATTAATTTCACAAGATTCAGCATCGGTAATAGGATCAATCAGAGTGCTAAGAAAATCGTTGTTGTTGGTATTGGCAAAGTCACACAATTTAGTATTATCTTGAGCCATCGTGACAAGCAAGCAATCCAAAACACAAGCAAACAAGAAGCAAGCGAAAGAAAAAGCGAACGGAAAAAGAGGGCGAATAAAATGGCAAGGGTGAAGTGGGGGAGAGGAAAAAGAGAGGCAAATGGCAAATAATGTAATTCGAGGGATAAGAGTTTGTGATGGGTACTTGGTATGTCTTCTCTTGTGCGTAGACTCCCCGGCAACGGCGCCAGAAATCGCTCGTTGTCGGGAGTTCAAATCTTGACTTGACTTAGTGTAAGCCTCCCCGGCAACGGCACCAGAAGTCCTTCTTGCTACCTCTTGAGCATGCGTTGGTTTTCCGTTGAAGAGGAAAGGGTGATGCACCAAAGTAGCGTAAGTATTTCCCTCAGTTTTTGAGAACCAAGGTATCAATCCAGCAGGAGGCCACACGCAAGTCCCTCGTACCTACACAAACAAATAAGAACCTTGCAACCAACGTGATAAAGGGGTTGTCAATCCCTTCACGGTCACTTGCAAAAGTGAGATCTGATAGAGATGTTAAGATAATATTTTTGGTATTTTTAAGCTAAAGATTAAAAGTAAAGATTGCAAAGTAAAAATAGGTTGGAAACTTATATGATAGAAAATAGACCCGGCGGCCATAGGTTTCACTAGTGGCTTCTCTCAAGATAGCATAAGTATTACGGTGGGTGAACAAATTACTATCGAGCAATTGATAGAAGAGTGCATAATTATGAGAATATCTAGGCATGATCATGTACATAGGCATCACGTCCGCAACAAGTACACCGACTCCTGCCTGCATCTACTACTATTACTCCACACATCGACCGCTATCCAGCTTGCATCTAGAGTATTAAGTTCATAAGAACAGAGTAACGCATTAGGCAAGATGGCATGATGTAGAGGGATCAACTCAAGCAATATGATATAAACCCCATCTTTTTATCCTCGATGGCAACAATACAATATGTGTCGTTTCCCCTTCTATCACTAGGATCGAGCAACGCAAGATTGAACCCAAAGCTAAGCACTTCTCCCATTGCAAGAAAGATCAATCTAGTAGGCCAAACCAAACTGATAATTCGAAGAGACTTGCAAAGATAACCAATCATACATAAAGAATTCAGAGAAGATTCAAATATTGTTCATAGATAATCTTGATCATAAACCCACAATTCATTGGATCTCGACAAACACACCGCAAAAAGAGTTGCATCGAATAGATCTCCAAGAAGATCGAGGAGAACTTTGTATTGAGATCCAAAGAGGGAGAAGAAGCCATCTAGCTAATAACTATGGACCCAAAGGTCTGTGGTAAACTACTCAAACATCATCGGAGAGGCTATGGTGTTGATGTAGAAGCCCTCCGTGATCGATGCCCCCTCCGGCGGAGCGCCGGAAAAGGCCCCAAGATGGGATCTCACGGGTACAGAAGGTTGCGGCGGTGGAAATAGGGTTTCGTGGTGCTCCTTGATGTTTTCGGGTTACATAGGTATATATAGGAGGAAGAAGTAGGTCGGTGGAGCCACGAGGGGCCCACGAGGGTGGGGGGCACGCCCAGGGGGGCAGGCGCGCCTCCCTGCCTCGTGACCTCCTGGTTCGTTTCTTGACGTCCACTCCAAGTCCTCTGGATCACGTTTGTTCCAAAAATAACTCTCCCGAAGGTTTCATTCCTTTTGGACTTCGTTTGATATTCCTTTTCTGCGAAACACTGAAATAGGCAAAAAAACGACAATTTGCACTGGGCCTTGGGTTAGTAGGTTAGTCCCGAAAATAATATAAAATTGTAAAATAAAGCCCATTAAACATCCAAAACAGAATATATAATAGCATGGAACAATCAAAAATTATAGATACGTTGGAGACGTATCAATTAAACGCACGCTTTTGTATTCTTTTGTCATGCCATCTTTTAACTTTTCTTTAAACAGTTTGGCATTCTCATAGGCTTGGGTTCTCCATTCATCAAGTGAGCTAATGTCAAATAGCCTCTTCTCACCGGCAAGTTTGAAATCATAATTGATCTCTTTAATGGCCCAATATGCCTTATGTTCTAGTTCGAGAGGTAAATGACATGCTTTTCCATAAACCGTTTTATATGGAGACATACCCATAGGATTTTTATATGCAGTTCTATAGGCCCATAATGCATCATCAAGTTTCCTGGATCAATTCTTTCTAGATCTATTAACAGTCTTTTGCAAAATTAATTTGATCTCTCTATTACTTAATTCTACTTGACCACTAGATTGTGGGTGGTAGGGAGATGCAATTCTATGATTAACATCATAATTAGCAAGTATTTTACGAAAAGCACCATGAATAAAATGTGAACTACCATTAGTCATTAAATATCTAGGGACTCCAAACCTCGGAAAAATAACGTCTTTAAGCATCTTAATAGTTTTCAATAATTTCTCTTCTTCCTTCTCTGAAAGGTTAGCACTAATAATAACAGGATATATCTTCTTTTCATCAAGATATGCATATTTAAGAGTACCAGGTAATGGTTTAAGCTCAAGCACGGGATCACCCTTGGGTGGAGGAGGATCCCCTAGGATTTCAACAGGCAAGTTGTGTTTCAAAATAGGTCCCTGTTTAAAGAATACTTCATCTATTTCCCTTCTTTCATTCATAAACATATCATTTTCGTGGTCTAGCAAATATTGTTCTAAAGGATCATTAGGAGGCACGGCAATAGAAGCAAGACCAATAAATTCATCTTCACTAGGCAATTCTTTATCATGGGGTTGTCTACGAAATTTAGCAAAATTAAACTCATGAGACATATCTCCTAAACCAATAGTAACAACATCCTTTTTGCAGTCTATCCTAGCATTAACAGTATCCAAGAAGGGTCTACCAAATATAATAGGACAAAAGTCATCTTGTGGGGAACCAAGAACAAGAAAATCACCAGGATATTCAACTTTCCCACACAAGACTTCAACATCTCTAACAATCCCAACTGGTGAAATAGTGTCTCTATTGGCAAGTTTAATTGTAACATCAATTTCTTCTATCTCAGCAGGTGCAATATCATGCATAATTTCTTTGTATAAGGAATGAGGTATTGCACTTGCACTAGCACCCATATCACACAAACCATGATAACAATGATCTCCTATTTTAACAGAAATAACAGGCATGCCTACAACAGGTCTATGTTTATTTTTAGTATCAGGTCTAGCAATTCTAGCAACTTCATCACAGAAGTAAATAACATGCCCATCAATATTATCGACCAAGAGATCTTTAACCATAGCAATACTAGGTTCAACTTTAATTTTCTCAGGGGGTGTAGGTGTTCTAGCGTCACTCTTACGAACCACAGTTGAAGCTTTAGCATGATCCTTTATTCTAACAGGGAAAGGTGCTTTCTCAATATAAGCAGTAGGAACAACAGGATCAACATTATAAGTGATAGTCTTTTCTTCAACTTTAATAGGTGCAACTACTTTTACTTCAATGGGAGGATTATATTTAAATAACTTCTCCTTAGGGAGATCAACATGAGTAGCAAAGGATTCACAGAAAGAAGCTACTATCTCAGAATCAAGTCCATATATAGTGTTAAATTCACGGAAAACATCGGTATCCATAAAAGATTTAACACAATCAAACTTAGGTGTTATACCTGACTCCTTACCTTCGTCGAGGTCCCAATCTTCAGAGTTGCGTTTAATTCTTTCCAATAAATCCCATTTGAATTCAATAGTCTTCATCATAAAAGATCCAGTACAAGAAGTATCGAGCATGGAGCGATTATTGAGAGAAAGCCGAGCATAAAAATTTTGAATAATAATTTCTCTTGAGAGCTCATGATTGGGGCATGAATATAACATTGACTTAAGCCTCCCCCAAGCTTGAGCGATGCTTTCTCCTTCGTGAGGCTGTATATATAATTACGATCACGATGAACAAGATGCATAGGATAAAACTTCTGATGAAATTCCAATTTCAATCGGTTGTAGTTCCATGATCCCATATCATCACATAGCCTAAACCATGTCAATGTCTTTCCCTTGAAAGATAAAGGGAAGACCTTCTTCTTGATAACATCCTCGGGCATACCTGCAAGCTTAAATAATCCACAAACTTCATCCACATAGATTAGGTGTAAATCGGGATGCAATGTTCCATCTCCTGTAAAAGGATTAGCTAGCAGTTTCTCTATCATACCCGGAGGAATTTCAAAGTAAACATTTTCAGTAGGTTCAGTAGGTTGAGGAGCAACTCTTTGCTCTATTGGTCGGCGTGAATATACCCCGAACAAGCCCCTCAACGGATTACTTTCCATAGTAACAAGTGACAGTAAATTTCAGCACACTGTATACATTTTTCCTTACCAAAGGCACTTCACTCCCCGGCAATGGTGCCAGAAAAGAGTCTTGATGACCCACAAGTGTAGGGGATCTATGGTAGTCCTTTCGATAAGTAAGAGTGTCGAACCCAACGAGGAGCAGAAGGAAATGACAAGCGGTTTTCAGTAAGGTATTCTCTGCAAGCACTGAAATTATCGGTAACAGATAGTTTTGTGATAAGGTAATTTGTAACGGGTAACAAGTAATGAAAGTAAATAAGGTGCAGCAAGGTGGCCCAATCCTTTTTGTAGCAAAGTACAAGCCTAGACAAACTCTTATATGAAGGAAACCGCTCCCGAGGACACATGGGAATTATCGTCAAGCTAGTTTTCATCATGCTCATATGATTCGCGTTCGTTACTTTGATAATTTGATATGTGGGTGGACCGGTACTTGGGTACTGCCCTTCTTTGGACAAGCATCCCACATATGATTAACCCCTATCGCAAGCATCCGCAACTAAAAAAGAAGTATTAAGGTAAACCTAACCATAGCATGAAACATATGGATCCAAATCAGCCCCTTACGAAGCAACGCATAAACTAGGGTTTAAGCTTCTGTCACTCTAGCAACCCATCATCTACTTATTACTTCCCAATGCCTTCCTCTAGGCCCAAACAATGGTGAAGTGTCATGTAGTCGACGTTCACATAACACCACTAGAGGAAAGACAACATACATCTCATCAAAATATCGAACGAATACCAAATTCACATGACTACTTATAGCAAGACTTCTCCCATGTCCTCGGGAACAAACGTAACTACTCACAAATCATATTCATGTTCATAATTAGAGGGGTATTAATATGCATAAAGGATTTGAACATATGATCTTCCACCAAATAAACCAACTAGCATCAACTACAAGGAGTAATCAACACTACTAGCAACCCACAGGTACCAATCTGAGGTTTTGGGACAAAGATTGGATACAAGAGATGAATTAGGGTTTGAGAGGAGATGGTGCTGGTGAAGATGTTGATGGAGATTGACCCCCTCCCACTGAGAGGATCGATGGTGATGATTTCCTCCTCCCGGAGGGATGTTTCCCCAGCAGAACAGCTCCGCCGGAGCCCTAGATTGGTTCCGCCAAGGTTCCGCCTCGTGGCGGCGGTGTTTCGTCCCGAAAGTTTCCTCCTTATTTTTTCCACGGTGAAAGACTTCATATAGTAGAAGATGGGCACTGGAGGCCTACCAGGGGGCCCACGAGGCAGGGGGCGCGCCCCCCACCCTCGTGGTTAGGGTGTGGGCCCCCTCTGGTTAATTCTTTTGCCAGCATTTTTTATTAATTCCAAAAACTGCCTCCGTTAAGTTTCAGGACTTTTGGAGCTGTGCATAATAGGTCTCTAATATTTGCTCCTTTTCTAGCCCAGAATTCCAGCTGCCGGCATTCTCCCTCTTCATGTAAACCTTGTAAAATAAGATAGAATAGGCATAAATATTGTGACATAATGTGTAATAAAAGCCCATAATGCAATAAATATTGATATAAAAGCATGATGCAAAATGGACGTATCAGCTGCAAGGTCAACTGGGAACAAGTCTGCTCCCTGGTCGAGCACGGCTGGAAAAACCCCACTCGCCCTTGGGTGGGAATGGAGCCGCCATGTGATGCCTCGGACCATGCTCTGTTCAACGCGGCAACGACGGTAACCATTGGCAACGGCAAGACAGCGACCTTCTGGCATTGCTCATGGCTTGGGCCGGTGCCGTTGAAGTTCTGCTTCCCAACTCTTTTCAAACACTCGAGGCGCAAGGGCAAAACTGTGGCTCAGGCTATCAACGGCGATCGATGGGTTTTGGACCTCACACATGGCAACATCAGCGACCTAGTCGGCAAGGTTTTAAACCTACCTCGACTTATTCAACGTCAGCGGCTCAACCTCCAGGCAGAAGAACAAGATCAAATTCGCTGGAACTCGGAGGGGTCAGGCCAGTACAGCTCCCACTCGGCCTACTCCCTTCAGTTCTTGGGCTTGATGAATGGCATGCACCAGGCCCTGATCTGGGGCGCTTGGGCTCCGGTGAAGCTTAAGATGTTTGCATGGCTCCTCCACCAGAACCGGCAGTGGTGCAACGACCGTCTCCAACGTAGGGGCTGGACAAACGACTATTTCTGCCAGCTCTGCCTCAGAAACCTCGAGACCTCGACACACCTGTTCTGGGATTGCTCTTTCTCAAAGACAATTTGGGCTGAACTGTCTTCTTAGCAGCACTGCCAAGGTCTGAGCCATGTGTGCGAGTCCAACAACAGCAACTCTCTGAAAAAGGTGGAAGCCGTGGACTCCACGACACGGCCAGCTCACACAAAAGGAATCAAATCTCTGATAATGCTTGCGCTGTGGAAAATCTGGCAGCAAGGCAACAGCTGCGTTTTCAGGAAGAAGGAGGCGAGGATGCGTGATGTGATCGACGATGTGATCGACGATATCAGGAGAGAGCTTAGCCTGTGGCAGCAGGGTGGTTTCAAATTTCTTCAGAGCCCCTTCGGGGATCCACCGTGGGATTATAGCCTAGTTCTTGGTGCCCTAGGCACTCCTCCATTTCTTTTCTTTTGTTACCTCCTTGATCCCTGGATCACCGCCTTTCTCACTTTGTCCACTGCTCCCTGCTTAATGAATGAAACTCTAGCCAAGGCTGGCTTTTTTCAAAAAAAAAAGGTTAGCGAGTTACCGGCACGAGCAATATAAGCTATCTAAAAACCTATCAAAAAGGCATGGTTAGCAAGTTGATAAAACCATCCATGTGAAATAAATAATACTCTATGTTGTCCGTCCTTTTATAATTCATACCACACAACATCATTATAGAAATAGGTTGGATATGGATGACAAAGGAAGGAAGAATTAACAGCGAGAAGACGTACATTTTACACACACTATCCCCCTTTTTAGAGAGGAATTATATTCCTACTTTCAAAAGGGTTGTACACGTGCCAGTATTAAAGTAGAAAAAAACACCCGAATATTTTAAACAAAGCACTACCGCCGAGGTGTATTATTCAGTTGTTTTTCGAGGGAAGGTGTATTATTTAGTTCCTAGGTCAAATGCAACTATACGACCATAATTTCATGGTGAGCCTGTTTTAGAATTTTTTTGATGAATACATACGAACTTTTATTTATATTTCACTTGGTTGGAAAGGTTTTTTATTGGGGATAGAATAGCGATACCCAATTGAATAGATGAACATGAAAAGGGGAAATACAAAAGGAATCGACACATGATCTATGTAGATTGGCATGACTCAGTGCTATGGTTCTTGTTGTCACATACAAAATCTTTTACAAACAACTTAATATACACAATAAAACAACAGATATGTCTTTCCTCATGATATATGTATTGACTATAATATTTTTTTGAATGATATACAAAATAAAACAACAAAACATGTTAGTAGTTAAATTAAAAATATTTTCCATGTCTGCAGATGACTTTACTGAAAATAGAATGATGACAAATCATTTTCCATATTGTGTATTTCACTATAAATTTTTCCATAATTTTGCATGGCAAGCTCAACATCTCATGCAAATATAGGTATGAAAAACTCATAGGAAAACTTGCGCGGGTCACCTTGCTGGTTATACTTATAGCCTCTAAAATAATTTAGTTGTTTAGACGGAACTTAATCTTTGCCCTGATCAGTCCAAACGTGAGGGCATGTAATCTCTACTTGGATATATAAAATTGTATAATAATTAATATTGACCAAATAGAAAGAAACCTAAATTATATAGACCCAAAGTGTCAAGAATAACTGGACCATTAGCTACATTTTTAATTGCGAGAGCAACCTGCATGACTTACCCATGGAGTATATGCAAAATATATTTTCTTTTCTGGTTCAGTTCAAACACTTTCCAATCTATACCAAGAGTATCTTTTCTACTGTTTAAAAGCTAGCGACAAAAACCAGACACAACATGTTTGAGCATTTTTTTTTGTTATATGGTTTTAAAATTTACCAAATTGATAAGAATCATGCTGCAATCTTCACAAATTCAGCCCCAAGTTTCCACATCACTATTGTGAAGTCGAGGTTTATTGTGCACTGCATTCTTCAAAGTAGAAACAACAGCCAAACAATCTGAATGATGGGATGGATTACAACTGTCGTCGGTGCTTTTAGTCCTTCAGCCAGGCAATAATTTCGGTTTCTTCAGCCTCGAGTCACAACATGTGAGAGAAGATACGGGCAATATGATAGACCCCTCCAGATTACAGCTGCTGCACCAGTGCTTCCTTGTCCAGTATTAGCATCATAACCTGCAACCAATACGATTTATTTTCTGCATATATGCACCCAGAGTATCAAATAGCCATAAATCATTGTTGGCGGGTTAACTCGCAAGAATTGATTGAACTCTTTCGAAGATATTTTGAGATGTTCTATTGAGCAACAATTGAACTAAACAGCACTATTTATAAGATTGCAATTTATATCATACTAGAAACAAGCCGGCATCTCCAAGACAAAAATTATGCACTTTACATTCTAAAAATATTCCACACTAAGTGTTATTGGCTTCCTACCATACACCTTCACAATCATTTGTAATTAACAACAACACTGGTAAGTTATCTTCTGAAACAAATAGTGAAGTTCATTCGCATTTTATCTCTTTTGGTGGATGAAGGGGTAATTGCCCGGCGGTTTGAACCTGATCTTGAACTGGCGCCCTGGTCGGTGCTGGACATAGCCTCGCACGGGCAGCCCCTCATGGTCCGCTGTTTCATGGATTTTGAGGGTACTCTCTACTGAAATGCCCTGGCAGCTTGCAAATGATGCAGCCGAGAGGATCTCGGATTTTGAAGCAGCTTAAGAAGGCCTCATGGCCCGGCGCACCATTGATGTCCCAGCGTCGGTCCGAGTGGTGTAGCTATACGTGCGCGCTAATAATTGATGGCTCCTTACTTGTCTGTGTGTTCATTCGGGATTAGAGCTTTGTCCATCCTTCGTCCTCGCCTGAATAGGAAATGTTGACAAGAGCGGAAGGGATGACCACGATGGATTTAGGTACTGCCGCTCAATCACACTGCCCAGATCCGAAGTACCACAGGCATGCATGGCGTGGGATGACTCTCCCCGAGGCAGGATTCGTGGCGTCGAGGTCAGATCTACTGCATTCACGGGCGGGGCCGAAAGCGAGTCCGGAACCTACGATGGACTGCTGGTCGAGAGCAAGCTTGCACTGGACCGCGGCCGGAGCTGGATCCATAGTGAAACCTGGGAGGGGATGGGTGAGCCATAATGGCAGAGTGGGTGACCGTCACGGCCAGAGTGGCCTATGGCGCAGCGGAGGGTGCGAGAGTCTCAGGAACGAGACCTAGTGTGCCCTCTCGAGATCTACTCCGTTTGTGTGTACGAGTTGGGATGCAAAAAAGAAAATGCAGAACATAGAGAACAAGTGCGAGATGATAAAATGAAAGAAAGACACTTTGATTGGTGGTTTCTATGTATGCTGGGGTTGTTTCCCACATCAAGGCACAAATACCATAGTCAGTATAATAGTAGAACCATATATTCATCCATATACACTGCTTGTACAATAACACAACTTATTACCTGAATCATAACAGTACATATATACAGCCGGTCTAAACAATATATGGCCTCAAATCCGGCCGGCTGGTTAATTAGATATCACATCTCTGATCACACTGCAGTTATCACAGCTTAATCATTTTATTTATGCAATACGCCGTACGTACATGCACGCTCGCATGCATGCATGATGCATATAGCCTAGTACGGGCTCACCCCGGGGAAGTTGCCTGGCGGGTTGTAGCTGCAGATGATGAACACACCGTCGCCGCTGTCGCAGACGACGCGGGCGCAACCGATGGCCGTCGAGTCGCGCCACACCACCTGCGTGTAGTGCCCGCACGACTCACCATCCGGCGCCGAGCAGGTGTTGCTGTCGTGGTCGTAGTACTGCTTCTCCGACACCCACGAATTCACGGCGTCCGTCGCCGTCCACTCGGTCCCGCCGCCGCCGCCTCCGTAGAGGTTCTCCCCGTACGGCCGGCCATCAGGAGTATGGATCAGCTGGCAGTCGCCGCGGCGCTGATCCGCGTAGTCCTGCGCGAAGGCTGCCACGGTAGCGTCCCATGTCACCTCACCAAGGCCCACGTCGGCGCGCGCCGCGTTGTGGGCGTCCACGAAGTCCTGCTCCGAGTTCTGGGCCGTGACCGCCATGGCGGACGCGAGAGCTAAGACCACCACTACTGCTAGCTTCGGCGAGTACTCCATCGCTGATTAAGCCTTACAAAACTAATCAAGGAAGATGTATATGTGACAATGAGATAGACTGCCACCATGCGTTGTGTATTTATATATAATGCCTGCACAAGATCATCGATGGCTTCTCTAAACATGGAAACTTTAATAATAGAGAAAAAGTACCTCGCCAAATTATAGTTGGCCAGCCGTCGATTTCCAATACATGTGCCCGTTAGAATAAGTCAAGCCAATGTAAAAAAATGTACTTTTATCTGCAGCTGTCAAGCTCGCTGAGTTAGTCAGACGTCCTGGCATGTGGCACGTGTTATTTCTTCTCAGATCACCTCTGCCGATGTGGAAGTTGCTTCGTCATTTGATCTCGTGGTACCTGCATGTGTCATCTTGTAGCAGGAATAGTTATTAAGTTAATTGGTAGCTGGTTCTAACCTTGCTTGCTTGTAAGTCGTTGTAATACGTGTTAACGCGTGCTCAGTTGGCAAGTATTCCCTCCGTCCCATAATATAAAAGCGTTGAGACAGAGGGAGTATGATTTATCCATTGTGAGCAGCTGAAACATCTCTTTTATTGCTTTGGCATCATGCCTCAGACATTATTGCATCAATGTACTGTTTTTTTGGCAGGGTACATCAATGTACGATGCTTAGGCTAGGCCTTATTAGGGCATCTTTATCCGACCATGCTATCCGGACGCGTTTTGCTTTTTAACACGGGCATGTACCCAAAACCCACTCCCTTGCCCACGTCTTTTTCTGCCTGAAGCGGTTAGCGCCGCATTTATTTCGGCTCAGAGCGTACACGACCTCTCACTAAAGCTGGCATCGAAGCGGCGTGCCGGCCGTGGGCGTGCCCGTTGCACGCGTCTTTGCTCCTCAACGAAACGGCATCCGTCCGCCCGCCTACCTCCATTAACCAAGCCGTCTGCCGAGGAACCTACTTTGACTCTTCGGACGCCACACATCCGTCCGTATGCCGACCGGCATTAAACACCCTACCTCTTGGCACCTGGCATCCACCCCTATTTAAACGTGGCCAGGCGTCGGCAGGCACCGCACAACACCTCCGCTCTCCATCTTCTCTTTGCAGCACACACATCATGGCCTCGAGCTCCAACGTTGTGTGGGACAGCTTCTCTGACGAGTAGAAGAAGGAACTCTTTGGCATTGTAGCCGACTCGGTGGCCCGCTGAGCCAACCGGATACAGGTTGGCTTCCCCTCGTGGCTCCACCGACCTACTTTTTTCGCCTATATATACTCATATACCCTGAAAACATCCAGGAGCACCATGAAACCCTATTTCCACCGCCGCAACCTTCTGTACCCGTGAGATCCCATCTTGGGGCCTTTTCCGGCGCTCCGCGGGAGGGGGAATCGATCACGGAGGGCTTCTACATCCACACCATAGCCGCTCCGATGATGTGTGAGTAGTTTACCACAGACCTTCGGGTCCATAGTTATTAGCTAGATGGCTTCTTCTCTCTCTTTAGATCTCAATACAAAGTTCTCCTCAATCTTCTTGGAGATCTATTCGATGTAATTCTTTTTGCGGTGTGCTTGTCGAGATCCGATCAATTGTGGGTTTATGATCAAGATTATATATGAACAATATTTGATTCTTCTCTGAATTCTTATATGCATGATTTGATATCTTTGCAAGTCTCTTCGAATTATCAGTTTGGTTCGACCTACTAGATTGATCTTTCTTGCAATGGGAGAAGTGCTTAGCTTTGGGTTCAGTCTTGCGGTGTCCTTCCCCAGTGACAGCAGGGGCAGCAAGGCACGTATTGTATTGTTGCCATCGAGGATAAAAAGATGGGGTTTATATCATATTGCTTGAGTTTATCCCTCTACATCATGTCATCTTGCTTAATGCATTACTCTGTTCTTATAAAGTTAATACTCTAGATGCATGCTGGATAGCGGTCGATGTGTGGAGTAATAGTAGTAGATGCAGAATCGTTTCGGTCTACTTGTCACGAACGTGATGCCTATATACATGATCATGCCTAGATATTCTCATAATTATGCGCTTTTCTATCAATTTCTCGATAGTAATTTGTTCACCCACCGTAGATTATGCTATCTTGAGAGAAGCCACTAGTGAAACCTATGGCCCCCGGGTCTATTTTCTATCATATGAATCTCCCGTCAACTAGCTATTTCTGTCGCCGTTTATTTTGCAATCTTTACTTTTCAATCTATACAACAAAAATACCAAAAATATTTATCTTCTTATCTTTATCAGATCTCACTTTTGCAAGTGGCCGTGAAGGGATTGACAACCCCTTTATCGCGTTGGTTGCAAGGTTCTTGATTGTTTGTGCAGGTACGAGGGATTTGCGTGTAGTCTCCTACTGGATTGATACCTTGGTTCTTAAAAACTGAGGGAAATACTTATGCTACTTTGCTGCATCACCCTTTCCTCTTCAAGGGAAACCCAACACATGCTCTAGAGGTAGCAAGAAGGATTTCTGGCGCCGTTGCCGGGGAGATTTGCACCAAGTCAAGTCAAGAGTTGATCTCCCAGCAACTAGCCAATTTCTGGCGCCGTTGCCGGGGAGATCTACGCTCAAGTCAAGACATACCAAGTACCCTTCACAAACTCTTCTCCCTCGCATTACATTATTTGATATTTGCCTCTCGTTTTCCTCTCCCCCACTTCACCTTTGCCTTTTCTTCGCCCTCCTTCCGTTCGATCTTGTGTTACCATCTGCCTTCTTTTTGCTTGCATCTTCGCTTGCTAAAAGTTTATGGATCCTCATTCCCTTGCTAATCATTTTAAGAGATCCAATTATGATGAACCAATTTCTAGTGATTTGAGTGCACTAGATTATCTTTATGAGGTTTTGCTTGAAATTCGTGAATCTGAAAACTGTGATGAAGAAATTTATGAATATATTCACGATAGCTCCTTGAATAAAAAGCATGATTGCAATGATTTTACTATAAATTCTCTTGATGTCAATTGTGCTAATAATATGCAAAACCCTAAGCTTGGGGATGCTAGTTTTGCTATGTCTACTACTTGTTGCAATGATCATGATTGGAGTGATTCTTCTTATGATCTTGAAAATTTATTTAAGCCCCATGATGAATATGAGATTGATAATAGTGTTTTGCAATAATATTGAAAGTGGGTTTGGAAGAGTGTCAACTTTAGATCCCACATATTTGGAGAATGTTCAATCTTATGGTATTTTTGATAAAAGTTGGTTTGGAGAGGTCACGACTTTAGTTAATGTTAATCTCACTATTTTGGAAGAGTGTCAACTTTGCATGCATGTGGATCGTGCTGAAAATATTTTATGTGATAGCTATTTTGTGGAATTTGCTTATGATCCCACATGTAATTATTACGGGAGAGGAAAATATGGTTGTAAAAATTTTCATGATAATAAATTACCTCTCGTTAGGCTGAGATTGCTATTGTTTCTTTCTGCTTCCTTGCATATGCTAGTTTTTGCTTACTATGATAATTTGTTTGCCTATAAGATGCCTATGCATAGGAAGTATGTTAGAATTATATGTGTTTGTCACGTGTTTCATGATGCTCTATTTGCGCTTTAATTCTTCTCTTTAATGTGAGCAACATCGAAATCTCAATGCCTAGCTAGAAAGGCTTTAAATGATAGTGCTTGTTGGGAGGCAACCCAATTTTATTTTTGTTCCTTTATTTTTGTTCCTGTTTAGTAATAAATAATTCATCTATCCCCTGGTTAGATGTGGTTTTATGTTTTAATAAGTGTTTGTGCCAAGTAAAACCTATAGGATCTTCTTGGGTGATAATTATTTGATCTTGCTGAAAAAAACAGAAACTTTCTGCTCACGAAAACAATTGTTAAAAATCACCAGAAAGTGATAAAATACTGATTCCAATTGAAGTAGATCAATAAACAAATTATTTAGGTCTTAATATTTTTGCAGAATTTTTGGAGTTCCAGAAGTTTGCGTTTGATATAAAATACTACAGACTATTCTTTTTTTGACAGATTCTGTTTTTCGTGTGTTGTTTGCTTATTTTGATGAATCTATGGCTAGTATCGGGGGGTATGAACCATAGAGAAGTTGGAATACAGTAGGTTTAACACCAATACAAATAATGAGTTCATTACAGTACCTTAATGTGGTGGTTTGCTTTCTTACACTAACGGAGCTCATGAGATTTTCTGTTGAGTTTTGTGTTGTGAAGTTTTCAAGTTTTTGGGTAAAGATTTGATGGATTATGGAATAAGGAGTGGCAAGAGCCTAAGCTTGGGATTCCCAAGGCATCCCAAGGTAAAATTCAAAGACAACCAAAAGCCTAAGCTTGGGGATGCCCCGGAAGGCATCCCCTCTTTCGTCTTCATCTATCGGTAACTTTACTTGATGATATATTTTTATTCACCACATGATATGTGTTTTGCTTGGAGCGTCTTGTATAATTTGATTCTTTGATTTTTAGTTTACCAAAATCATCCTTGCTGTACACCTTTTGGCGAGACACACATGAATCGGGATTTATTAGAATACTCTATGTGCTTCACTTATATCTTTTGAGCTAGATAATTTTGCTCTAGTGCTTCGCTTATATTTATTTAGAGCACGGTGGTTGTTTCATTTTATAGAAATTATTGATCTCTCATGCTTCACTTATATTATTTTGAGAGTCCTTGAGAACATCATGGTAATTTGCTTTGGCTATAAAATTAGTCCTAATATGATAGGCATCCAAGATGGGTATAATAAAAACTTTCATAAAAAGTGCATTGAATACTAGGAGAAGTTTGATACTTGATGATTGTTTTGAGATATGAAGATGGTGATATTAGAGTTGTGCTAGTTGAGTAATTGTGAATTTGAGAAATACTTGTGTTGAAGTTTGCAAGTCCCGTAGCATGCACGTATGGTAACCGTTGTGTGACAAATTTGAAACATGAGGTGTTCTTTGATTGTCATCCTTATGAGTGGCGGTCGGGGACGAGCGATGGTTTTTTCCTACCAATCTATCCCCCTAGGAGCATGCACGTAATGCTTGGTTTTTGATGACTTGTAGATTTTTGCAATAAGTATGTGAGTTCTTTATGACTAATGTTAAGTCCATGGATCATACACACTCTCACCTTTCCATCATTGCTAGCCTCTTCGGTACTGTGCATTGCCCTTTCTCACCTTGAGAGTTGGTGCAAACTTTGCCGGTTTATCAAACCCCCGTGATATCATATGCTCTATCACACATAAACCTACTTATATCTTCCTCAAAACAGCCACCATACCTACCTATTATGGCATTTCCATAGCCATTCCGAGATATATTGCCATGCAACTTTCCACCGTTTCATTTCTTATGACACGCTTCATCATTGTCATATTGCCTTGCATGATCATGTAGTTGACATCGTATTTGTGGCAAAGCCACCATGCATAATTTATCATACATGTCACTCTTGATTCATTGCCCATCCCGGTACAACGCCGGAGGCACTCATAAAGAGTCATATTTTGTTCTAGTATCGAGATGTAATCATTGAGTTGTAGATAAATAGAAGTGTGATGATCATCATTAATAGAGCATTGTCCCATAAAAAAAGGCCAAATAAAAAAAGAAAAAAAAGGCCAAATAAAAAAGGACAGGCCCAAAAAAAGGGGACAATGCTACTATCCTTTTTCCACACTTGTGCTTCAAAGTAGCACCATGATCTTCATGATAGAGAGTCTCTTATTTTGTCACTTTTATATACTAGTGGGAATTTTTCATTATAGAACTTGGCTTGTATATTCCAACGATGGGCTTCCTCAAATTGCCCTAGGTCTTCGTGAGCAAGCAAGTTGGATGCACACCCACTTAGTTTTTTTTGTTGAGCTTTCATACATTTATAGCTCTAGTGCATCTGTTGCATGACAATCCCTACTCCTTGCATTGACATCAATTGATGGGCATCTCCATAGCCCTTTGTTTAGCCGCGTCAATGTGAGACTTTCTCCTATTTTGTCTTCTCCACACAACCCCCATCATTATATTCTATTCCACCCATAGTGCTATGTCCATGGCTCACGCTCATGTATTGCGTGAAAGTTGAAAAAGTTTGAGATTACTAAAGTATGAAACAATTGCTTGGCTTGTCATCGGGGTTGCGCATGATGAGAGCATTTTTGTAGGGATAAGCTTTCTTTGCCTATGTTATTTTGAGAAGACATAATTGCTAAGTTAGTATGCTTGAAGTATTATTATTTTTATGTCAATATTAAACTTTTATCTTGAATCTTTCGGATCTGAACATTCATGCCACAATAAAGAAAATTATATTGAAAATTATGTTAGGTAGCATTCCACATCAAAAATTTTGTTTTTATCATTTACCTACTCGAGGACGAGTCGGAATTAAGCTTGGGGTTGCTTGATACGTCTCCAACGTATCTATAATATTTGACTATTCCATGCTATTATATTATATGTTTTGGATGTTTAATGGGCTTTATTATGCACTTTTATATTATTTTTGGGACTAACCTATTAACCGAAGGCCCAGTGCAAATTGTTGTTTTTTTTTTGCCTATTTAAGTGTTTCGCAGAAAAGGAATATCAAACGGAATCCAAACGGAATGAAACCTTCGTGAGGATCGTTTTTGGAACAAACGCAATCCAAGAGACTTGGAATGGACATCAAGGAAGCAACGAGGCAGCCACGAGGTAGGAGGGCATGCCCAGGGGGGTAGGCGCGCCCCCACCCTCGTGGGCCCCTCGTGGCTCCACCGACCTACTTCTTTTGCCTATATATACTCATATACCCTGAAAACATCCAGGAGCACCACGAAACCCTATTTCCATCGCCGCAACCTTCTGTACCCGTGAGATCCCATCTTGGGGCCTTTTCCGGTGCTCCGCCGGAGGGGGAATCGATCACGGAGGGCTTCTACATCAACACCATAGCCTCTCCGATGATGTGTGAGTAGTTTACCACAGACCTTCGGGTCCATAGTTATTAGCTAGATGGCTTCTTCTCTCTCTTTGGACTCAATACAAAGTTCTCCTCGATCTTCTTTGAGATCTATTCGATGTAATTCTTTTTGTGGTGTGTTTGTCGAGATCCGATGAATTGTGGGTTTATGATCAAGATTATATATGAACAATATTTGATTCTTCTCTGAATTCTTATATGCGTGATTTGATATCTTTGCAAGTCTCTTCGAATTATCAGTTTGGTTCGGCCTACTAGATTGATCTTTCTTGCAATGGGAGAAGTGCTTAGCTTTGGGTTCAGTCTTGCGGTGTCCTTTCCCAGTGACAGCAGGGGCAGCAAGGCACGTATTGTATTGTTGCCATCGAGGATAAAAAGATGGGGTTTATATCATATTGCTTGAGTTTATCCCTCTACATCATGTCATCTTGCTTAATGCGTTACTCTGTTCTTATGAACTTAATACTCTAGATGTATGCTGGATAGCGGTCGATGTGTGGAGTAATAGTAGTAGATGCAGAATCGTTTCGGTCTACTTGTCACGAACGTGATGCCTATATACATGATCATGCCTAGATATTCTCATAATTATGCGCTTTTCTATCAATTGCTCGACAGTAATTTGTTCACCCACCGTAGATTATGCTATCTTGGGAGAAGCCACTAGTGAAACCTATGGCCCCCGGGTCTATTTTCTATCATATGAATCTCCCGTCAACTAGCTATTTCTGTCGCCGTTTATTTTGCAATCTTTACTTTTCAATCTATACAACAAAAATACCAAAAATATTTATCTTCTTATCTTTATAAGATCTCACTTTTGCAAGTGGCCGTGAAGGGATTGACAACCCCTTTACCGCGTTGGTTGCAAGGTTCTTGATTGTTTGTGCAGGTACGAGGGATTTGCGTGTAGTCGCCTACTGGATTGATACCTTGGTTCTTAAAAACTGAGGGAAATACTTACGCTACTTTGCTGCATCACCATTTCCTCTTCAAGGGAAACCCAACGCATGCTCAAGAGGTAGCAAGAAGGATTTCTGGCGCCGTTGCCGGGGAGATTTGCACCAAGTCAAGTCAAGAGTTGATCTCCCAGCAATTAGCCAATTTCTGGCGCCGTTGCCGGGGAGATCTACGCTCAAGTCAAGACATACCAAGTACCCTTCAAAAACTCTTCTCCCTCGCATTACATTATTTGCCATTTGCCTCTCGTTTTCCTCCCCCCCCCCCCCACTTCACCTTTGCCTTTTCTTCGCCCTCCTTCCGTTCGATCTTGTGTTACCATGTGCCTTCTTTTTGCTTGCATCTTCGCTTGCTAAAAGTTTATGGATCCTCATTCCCTTGCTAATCATTTTAAGAGATCCAATTATGATGAACCAATTTCTAGTGATTTGAGTGCACTAGATTATCTTTATGAGGTTTTTCTTGACATTCGTGAATCTGAAAACTGTGATGAAGAAATTTATGAAGATATTCACGATAGCTCCTTGAATAAAAAGCATGATTGTAATGATTTTACTATAAATTCTCTTGATGTCAATTGTTCTAGTAATATGCAAAACCCTAAGCTTGGGGATGCTAGTTTTGCTATGTCTACTACTTGTTGCAATGATCATGATTGGAGTGATTCTTCTTATGATCTTGAAAATTTATTTAAGCCCCATGATGAATATGAGATTGACAATAGTGTTTTGCAATAATATTGAAAGTGGGTTTGGAAGAGTGTCAACTTTAGATCCCACATATTTGTAGAATGTTAAATCTTATGGTATTTTTGATAAAAGTGGGTTTGGAGAGGTCATGACTTTAGTTAATGTTAATCCCACTATTTTGGAAGAGTGTCAACTTTGCATGCATGTGGATCGTGCTGAAAATATTTTATGTGATAGCTATTTTGTGGAATTTGCTTATGATCCCACATGTAGTTATTATGGGAGAGGAAAATATGGTTTTAGAAATTTTCATGATAATAAATTACCTCTCGTTAGGCTGAGATTGCTATTGTTTCTTTCCGCTTCCTTGCATATGCTAGTTTTTGCTTACTATGATAATTTGTTTGCCTATAAGATGCCTATGCATAGGAAGTATGTTATAATTAGAAGTGTTTGTCACGTGTTTCATGATGCTCTATTTGCGCTTTAATTCTTGTCTTTAATGTGAGCATCATCGAAATCTCAATGCCTAGCTAAAAAGGCTTTAAATGATAGTGCTTGTTGGGAGGCAACCCAATTTTATTTTTGTTCCTTTCTTTTTGTTCCTGTTTAGTAATAAAAAATTCATCCATCCCCTGGTTAGAAGTGGTTTGATGTTTTAATAAGTGTTTGTGCCAAGTAAAACCTATAGGATCTTCTTGGGTGATAATTATTTGATCTTGCTGAAAAAAACAGAAACTTTCTGCTCACGAAAACAATTGTTAAAAATCACTAGAAAGTGATAAAATACTGATTCCAATTGAAGTAGATCAATAAACAAATTATTTAGGTCTTCCTATTTTGGCAGAATTTTTGGAGTTCCAGAAGTTTGCGTTTGATATAAAATACTACAGACTATTCTTTTTTTGACAGATTCTGTTTTTCGTGTGTTGTTTGCTTATTTTGATGAATCTATGGCTAGTATCGGGGGGTATGAACCATAGAGAAGTTGGAATACAGTAGGTTTAACACCAATACAAATAATGAGTTCATTACAGTACCTTAATGTGGTGGTTTGCTTTCTTACACTAACAGAGCTCATGAGATTTTCTGTTGAGTTTTGTGTTGTGAAGTTTTCAAGTTTTTGGGTAAAGATTTGATGGATTATGGAATAAGGAGTGGCAAGAGCCTAAGGTTGGGGATTCCCAAGGCATCCCAAGGTAAAATTCAAGGACAACTAAAAGCCTAAGCTTGGGGATGCCCCGGAAGGCATCCCCTCTTTCGTCTTCATCTATCGGTAACTTTACTTGATGATATATTTTTATTCACCACGTGATATGTGTTTTGCTTGGAGCGTCTTGTATAATTTGATTCTTTGATTTTTAGTTTACCAAAATCATCCTTGATGTACACACCTTTTGGAGAGACACACATGAATCGGAATTTATTAGAATACTCTATGTGCTTCACTTATATCTTTTGAGCTAGATAATTTTGCTCTAGTGCTTCGCTTATATCTATTTAGAGCACGGTGGTGGTTTCATTTTATAGAAATTATTGATCTCTCATGCTTCACTTATATTATTTTAAGAGTCCTTTAGAACAGCATGGTAATTTGCTTTGGCTATAAAATTAGTCCTAATATGATAGGCATCCAAGATGGGTATAATAAAACTTTCATAAAAAGTGCATTGAATACTAGGAGAAGTTTGATACTTGATGATTGTTTTGAGATATGAAGATGGTGATATTAGAGTTGTGCTAGTTGAGTAATTGTGAATTTGAGAAATACTTGTGTTGAAGTTTGCAAGTCCCGTAGCATGCACGTATGGTAACCGTTGTGTGACAAATTTGAAACATGAGGTGTTCCTTGATTGTCATCCTTATGAGTGGCGGTCGGGGACAAGCGATGGTCTTTTCCTACCAATCTATCCCCCTAGGAGCATGCACGTAATGCTTGGTTTTTGATGACTTGTAGATTTTTGCAATAAGTATGTGAGTTCTTTATGACTAATGTTGAGTCCATGGATTATACACACTCTCACCTTTCCATCATTCCTAGCCTCTTCGGTACTGTGCATTTCCCTTTCTCACCTTGAGAGTTGGTGCAACTTCGCCGGTTTATCCAACCCCCGTGATATGATATGCTCTATCACACATAAACCTACTTATATCTTCCTCAAAACAGCCACCATACCTACCTATTATGGCATTTCCATAGCCATTCCGAGATATATTGCATGCAACTTTCCACCGTTTCATTTCTTATGACACGCTTCATCATTGCCATATTGCCTTGCATGATCATGTAGTTGACATCGTATTTGTGGCAAAGCCACCATGCATAATTTATCATACATGTCACTCTTGATTCATTGCCCATCCCGGTACACCGCCGGAGGCACTCATATAGAGTCATATTTTGTTCTAGTATCGAGATGTAATCATTGAGTTGTAAATAAATAGAAGTGTGATGATCATCATTAATAGAGCATTGTTCCATGAAAAAAAGAAAGGCCAAATAAAAAAAGAAAAAAAGAAAGGCCAAATAAAAAAGGGAAAGGCCCAAAAAAAAGGGGGACAATGCTACTATCCTTTTTCCACACTTGTGCTTCAAAGTAGCACCATGATCTTCATGATAGAGAGTCTCTTATTTTGTCACTTTTATATACTAGTGGGAATTTTTCATTATAGAACTTGGCTTGTATATTCCAACGATGGGCTTCCTCAAATTGCCCTAGGTCTTCGTGAGCAAGGAAGTTGGATGCACACCCACTTAGTTTTTTGTTGAGCTTTCATACATTTATAGCTCTAGTGCATCTGTTGCATGGCAATCCCTACTCCTTGCATTGACATCAATTGATGGGCATCTCCATAGCCCTTTGATTAGCCGCGTCAATGTGAGACTTTCTCCTATTTTGTCTTCTCCACACAACCCCCATCATTATATTCTATTCCACCCATAGTGCTATGTCCATGGCTCACGCTCATGTATTGCGTGAAAGTTGAAAAAGTTTGAGATTACTAAAGTATGAAACAATTGATTGGCTTGTCATCGGGGTTGTGCATGATGAGAGCATTTTTGTAGCGATAAGCTTTCTTTGCCTATGTTATTTTGAGAAGACATAATTGCTAAGTTAGTATGCTTGAAGTATTATTATTTTTATGTCAATATTAAACTTTTATCTTGAATCTTTCGTATCTGAACATTCATGCCACAATAAAGAAAATTATATTGAAAATTATGTTAGGTAGCATTCCACCTCAAAAATTCTGTTTTTATCATTTACCTACTCGAGGACGAGTCGGAATTAAGCTTGGGGATGCTTGATACGTCTCCAACGTATCTATAATATTTGATTGTTCCATGCTATTATATTATATGTTTTGGATGTTTAATGGGCTTTATTATGCACTTTTATATTATTTTTGGGACTAACCTATTAACCGAAGGCCCAGTGCAAATTGCTGTTTTTTTCCTATTTAAGTGTTTCGTAGAAAAGGAATATCAAACAGAATCCAAACGGAATGAAACCTTCGTGAGGATCGTTTTTGGAACAATCACAATCCAGGAGACTTGGAATGGACGTCAAGGAAGCAACGAGGCGGCCACGAGGTAGGAGGGCATGCCCAGGGGGTAGGCGCGCCCCCACTCTCGAGGCTCCACCGACCTACTTATTTTGCCTATATATACTCATATACCCTGAAAACATCCAGGAGCACCACGAAACCCTATTTCCATCGCCGGAACCTTCTGTACCTGTGAGATCCCATCTTGGGGCCTTTTCCGGCGCTCCGCCGGAGGGGGAACCGATCACGGAGGGCTTCTACATCAACACCATAGCCTCTCCGATGATGTGTGAGTAGTTTACCACAGACCTTCTGGTCCATAGTTATTAGCTAGATGGCTTCTTCTCTATCTTTGGATCTCAATACAAAGTTCTCCTTGATCTGCTTGGAGATCTATTCGATGTAATTCTTTTTGCGGTGTGTTTGTCGAGATCCGATGAATTATGGGTTTATGATCAAGATTATCTATGAACAATATTTGATTCTTCTCTGAATTCTTATATGCATGATTTGATATCTTTGCAAGTCTCTTCGAATTATTAGTTTGGTTTGGCCTACTAGATTGATCTTTCTTGCAATGGGAGAAGTGCTTAGCTTTGGGTTCAATCTTGCGGTGTCCTTTCCCAGTGACAGTAGGGGCAGCAAGGCACGTATTGTATTGTTGCCATCGAGGATAAAAAGATGGGGTTTATATCATATTGCTTGAGTTTATCCCTCTACATCATGTCATCTTGCTTAATGCATTACTCTGTTCTTATGAACTTAATACTCTAGATGCATGCTGGATAGCGGTCGATGTGTGGAGTAATAGTAGTAGATGCAGAATCGTTTCGGTCTACTTGTCACGGACGTGATGCCTATATACATGATCATGCCTAGATATTCTCATAATTATGCGCTTTTCTATCAATTGCTCGACAGTAATTTGTTCACCCACCGTAGATTATGCTATCTTGAGAGAAGCCACTAGTGAAACGTATGGCCCCCGGTCTATTTTCTATCATATTAATCTCCCGTCAACTAGCTATTTCTGTCGCCGTTTATTTTGCAATCTTTGCTTTTCAATCTATACAACAAAAATACCAAAAATATTTATCTTATTATCTTTATCAGATCTCACTTTTGCAAGTGGCCGTGAAGGGATTGACAACCTCTTTATCGCGTTGGTTGCAAGGTTCTTGATTGTTTGTACAGGTACGAGGGATTTGCGTGTAGTCTCCTACTGGATTGATACCTTGGTTCTTAAAAACTGAGGGAAATACTTACGCTACTTTGTTGCATCATCCTTTCCTCTTCAAGGGAAACCCAACGCATGCTCAAGAGGTAGCAAGGCTATTCTTCCCCTCCCGTTGAAGCATTTAGCTCCGGAGCTCACGGCGGTTTGGTGAGCTTGCTGCCAGACATGGGGAAGACATGTCGTGGGAAACCAGCTCCGCCGCGGCTGGTGATAGACTAGGTTAGAACGGCCTAGCCTAGTCCGCTATAGTTTAGTTGAAATATGTCCGAAATGTAAATGCTTTCGTACAGTCAAATTTATATGAAAATCACCCGGTTTGCATGAATTTTCACTGGTTTATTAAAATCCGTTTTGAATTGTATGCCGCAATGGTTGGATGGCCGGCTCCCGCATCAGTGTCCGCAGACGGATATGAGTTTGGTTTGGAAGTCAGCATTTTAGATGCCCTAAGGCATCTAGATCTATCTCTATAGATCTTAAATGCAATATGTAAGCTGCTTCGTCCAAGTCTTTTGTCAAAAAACTTTATGTACAAGACAAGTTGTACATTGTTTAAAGATGTTTTGTCTCTGCTCGCGTGGCTGCATGTCCACATATGATTTATCGCTAAACGACGCGGATTTATGGGACATGATTCCGCGCGAGGATCATATCTGGACCATTAGTTTTGCCTTTGAGATCGGTGGTTAATATAGCATTTAATAAATACGAGATATATACATCATGGATAAACAATAGATACCAAAACGAATACATTGTATAGTGGGCCAGGACACTTTAGTGCTAACAAATGCGTCCCAGGCAACTCTGTCACATTTCCACCTACCACTCTCAGTCTCATCTCTCTCTCTCTCTCTCTCTCTCTCTCTCCTGTAGTCATCACATGTAAACTGTACTGATGTGTTCGTGAGCGTGTGGCTGATTCATTATGAGACGTTTAAGGAAACAAAACAGTAACAAAAGCAGCTAACCATCATACATTATGTGCGAACATGTCTAGCTACAACTTAAAATGGATTAGTAGAGTTTTTTTTATTACTTCTCTAGCCTAGCTAGGATCCTTGGACAAAACAACATCTCCAAATCGTCAGTACTACTCCCATTCTCAATGGTTTACTCTCACACATAGCAGCTCGAGATTAGGAATTTTGCTAAAGAAACACAATACAGCTGCATTCAGATCTTCCATATCTGTGAGCTAGAGGTGCTAGAGGAGCCGGTGAACTGTTGTGAGTCATTGAGCCATTGGTAGAATGGAGGTTTCCCCTTTCATGCATGGAACACGAGAGAGAGAGAGTGTCTAGAACTACATGCAGCAAGCCTGTGGTGCCGACGATGCCTGGCATCCGTCCTCATTAGACCTGGCCATACCTCGGGCCAGGCCGGGCTTTGGGCCGGGCCTAGCCAAGCCCGATGCAAAAAAAACCCAGGCCCGGGCCCGGCCCGGCCCGGCCATCGGGCCTGTTTTCTAGGCCCAAGCCCGGCCCGAACACAGAAAAGCCCGTTGGGCTCCGGGCCGGCCCGGCCCGACCTTCAGAAAAGTGCAAAAATGATGGGCCCGGGCCCGGCCCGGGAGCAGCGTCGGGCCGGGCTGGCCGGGCCGGGCTTCCCATGGCCAGGTATAGTCCTCATTAATTCAACATGTTTGCCGCCGTTGTGTGTTGTTTATGAATTTGCTTATCTAGTCCCTGCAACTCTCTTCGGCACTTATGGTTTTATTCGTTTATGCTTAAGTTTGTTTGCTCCATAGAACTCTGCTGTCCCATTTCCGCAAGTGCCCACCAAAAACGGTGCATCCTCGGCCGATCTGTTTCAAGCATAATTATCCCTCTGACACAGAATTTATGAGCGTGCAGCTAGCCGTTGGAGCTGGCGTGTAATCAACGCCCCTCTCGTTTCAATGCGTGAGGCTGGCTTGTGGGCCATCTACTGAAGAAGTCAAGGCAATACGCTAGCTATATATACCAGTTGGTGTACGGTGGCTTGAAATCTGTATACAGACTCAATGTATTAGAGTAGCACTAATCACGAGAACGAGTGGTGTTGATACCGACCTCGCCTGGCTGCATGTCTACATGCGATTTATCGCTAAACTGTACACAATATAACTTCCATCATTCCCCTCGGTCTTAAGGGTATGACGTGGACGATTGCGCCTGAATTTGAGGTCTTGTGCATGGTATATGGAGATAAAAAAGAACTCGGCCCCTAGACAATGTGTAAATATTATTTATTTATTTTTGTGAAAATGTGTAAGTATTCCCCTTGGTCTTAATTAAGGGTATGAACCCTAACCCTAACCGATACAGAATGGGACGATGTATGCAGAGCCAGAGAGAACTGACGGGCAGAAGAAAAGGAAGATAATGCCAGCATGAATTATGTCTGTACAAGTTCGATCGGATCCGAAGAAGAAAATGCACGACACAGAGAAAAGGTGTGAGAGATGATAAAATGAGTGAAAGACATTTTGATTAGTGGGTTTCTATTCTGAATTTTTCCAGAGCGAGGAACAAATACCGTACTCAACATAATGGTGGAAGTATATAAATATTCACCCGTAAGCACTGCACGTACAATAATACTCCCTCCATCCTAAAATAAGCTTATGTGAATTCACGACAATACATATCCATAGCCCTTTCGCAGAAAAATAAATACATATCGAGGGAGTATGTAATAACACAACTTATGTGAATTCACGACAATACATATCCATAGCCCTTTCACAGAAAAATAAATATATATCCATAGCCGGTCTAAACGCCGGCTAGTTAATTATCACATATTTCGATCGCACTTTAATTATTTTATTTATGCAGTACGCTGCAAGGTACGTAGATACATGCACGCTCGCATGCACGCATGTACTCGACGACGGTACGTAGCCTAGTATGGGCTCACCCCGGGGTAGTTACCCGGCGGGCTGTAGCTGCAGATGATGAACACGCCGTTGCCGCTGGCGCAGACGGCGCGGGCGCAGCCGATGGCCGTCGAGTTGCGCCACACCACCTGCGTGTAGTGCCCGCAAATCGCAGAGCAGGTGTTGCTGCCGTGGTCGTAGTCCTAGTTCTCTTTCACCCACGATGACACGGCGTCCGCCGCCGTCCACTTTGGTCCCAAAGCCGTCGCCTCCGTAGAGGTTCTCCCCGTACCGACCGCCCGGCGGAGAATGTATCAGCTTAGAGCATCTCCAGCCGTTGGCCTCATTGGCGGCGATTTTACGCGCCTCCTAAGGGCGAGCCGGCGGTAAAATCGGCGCGGGGCGAGCGGGTTCCCAGCCGCTCGCCCCAGGGTCGCACCAGACACGTATTTTTTTATTTTAAAAAATCTGAATTCGGTAAAGTTTGGCCAAATTCGGCATAAATTCGGCTAACTTGACATTCATATTTAACATGTTCGGCGTTTACATAAATCATTTAAAAAAAGACATCTACGGGGCGAAGAAGTCGGTGAGCGCGGCGAAGTCGCCGACGTCGCCACCGTCCTCGTCGGCGGCGGCGGCCTTCTCCTTCTTGATGGCGCGGCCGCCCCTGCTGCTGGACCCCTGTCCGGCGTCTCCAAGGCGGACCGGTGGCGGCGGCGCGTCGTCGTCGTCGCTGTCGTCGAGGACGACGACGCCTCCCTTGTCCCGGCCATGGCGCTGGGCTTCGAAGCGCTCGAAGGCGAGGATCTGGCGCTGAAGCTCCGTCTGCGCCCAGTCGTCACGCGCCCACTTCATGGCCGCCTCGTCGTCGAGCCCCTCCTCCTTGACGCCGTCGGCGAGCCCGGGCTCCGTCTTCACGACGGGGAACCCCGGCTCCCGCTTGACGGCGGCGAGCCCCGGCTCCGTCTTCGGCTTGACGAAGCGCGGAGGAGCCGAGGAGGAGGCGTGCCGGCCGCCCTCGTTAATGACGATGCCGGCGCTGCGGGTGCGCCGACCGAGCGGCGTCTCCGCGGCGGGCTCGGGCTTGATGCCGAAGAGTGCCGGCGAGCCGGTAGAGTGGGAGGAGGAGGAAGAGGAGGAAGAGCCGAACCTCCTGGGCACCCACGGCCCGGCGCTCCAGCGGGGGGGGGGGGGGGGGCGACGGGCGCCGCGGCAGGGTATGGCAGCGACGGGTTATTGCCGCCCTCGAGGTACTCCAGCACCCCGTGCAGTGTGCGGCCGGGGATGCCCCACCAGAGGCGGCGGCCGTCGCTGTTCTTGATGCCCCCACCACCGGCGCCCCGTTCGTGGACGCCAGCCACTGTGCCTGCCGCCGCCGGAAATAGTCCGCCCACGCCGCGTGGTTGTCGGCGGCCTACTGGGGGAGGGCGCGCTGCTCCTCAGTCAGGGACGACCGCACGCGGTCGACCACGGTGGCGAAGATGTCGGGGCGCGCGTCGACGTCGGGCACCGGGAGGATGGGGACGCCGCCGTTGCTGAGCCTCCACCCTGTTGGCCTGGCGCGCATGTCCGGCGGCGCCGGGATGTTGGCCTCGAACTGAAGCCACGCCTCCGGCGCCTGGAGCGAGCGGCGACCAAAGCCGTTGGCCGCCGCGGCATCGCCGGGGAAGCGTTCGGCCATCGCTTGAGAGGGAAGGAGGGAAGGGGAGGATGGGGGAGATAGAGCTCAGCGGCGCGGACGGGAGAGAGCAGAGCTCGGCGGCGGCTGGTTTGGGCTCGGGCTACTGTGGCCAGCGGCGAGGGGGAGCGGCGGGTCTTTATAGCCCGCGCCGTGTGTAGTGGCGGGAGCGGAGGCGTCGCCGCGCCGCCCATAACGCGTCGGCCCGTGAGGAATCAATGGAAGGCTGACCGGCGGCAGCCTTGTCATTGATTCCCCGCGGGAAACCGAGGCGCTCTTGGGGAAGATGAGGCGTCGTCTCGCTGACGCGGCTGGCCCGCGGCTCTTTCGCGCAAAAACCGTTCGCCCCGGCGCCCCCGGGCGCCCCCAGCACGCCGGGTTCAGCCTGGGTCCGCCAGCGTCAGTTTCGGTCCAAACCGGCGAAAAACGGGCTCCTGGAAACGCGACTGGAACGATTTTTGGGCGCCGACGCGACAAAAACGCCTGAGGAGGGCCTGTTGGGAGCGCGGCTGAAGATGCTCTTACAGTCGCCGTGGCGCTGCTCCGCGTAGGACTGCGCGTAGGCCGCCACGTCACCTCCCCGACGCCCACGTCGGCGCGCGCAGCGTTGTCGGCGTCCACGAGTCCTGTTGCGAGTTCTGGCCATGACCGCCATGGCGGACGCGAGAGCTATGAACAGTAGCACTGCTTGCTTCGGCGAGTACTCCATCGCTAGTTAAAAAAACTAATTAAATAGAAGATGTGTCTGTACCGATGAGATAGACTGTCACCATCTGTTGTGTATTTATACTGCCTGCACAAGATCGATGGCTTCTCTAAGTTTGGAAACTGTAATACCTTATTAAAAGATATTGGAACCGTATTATACCCGTTAGAATAAGTCTACCCGACGAAAAAAATGCATTTTATCTGCAGCTGCGCAGCTCGCCGAGTTAGTCGGTTGTCGTGGCACGTGTAACGTGCTATTTCTGATCAGATCACCTCTGCCGATGTGGAAGTTGCTTCGTCATTTGATCTCGTGGTGCGTACATGTGTCATCTTCATTGTAGCAGGTATAGTTGTTAAAGTTAATAATTGGTAGCTGGTCCTAACTTTGCTTGCTTGTGACTTGTAAGTCATTGTAATACGTGTTGCCGCGTGCTCGATTAGCATGTACTCCCTCCGTTTCTAAATATAAGTCTTTTAGATTCTAATTAGTGACTATATATGAAGCAAAATGTATCATTTATCGGTTGTGAGTTGCTGAAACATCTCTTTTATTTTGCATGGCATCATTTTGACATTATTATTATCTTATTAAAAGATAGTGGAACCAGCTGTGAATTGCAACTTTGTACACCCAAAATGAAACATCCATCTTGATGAACTATGACTTCCCACTGCCATATTGGAGCTTCCAATTCGGTGAAGTGCAATTTTCTACTACCAGAGCTTTCAAAGCCATGAATTGCTGCATTAGGGTATTTCTAACCGATCCCCTATACTCCTCTAACCAGGACCTAGCCGATCCCCAATCGGCGCTAGTGGAGTAAAATTATACTCAGCCGCCGCTCATCTCCCTATATTGACTTTTCAATTTTTTGTGAACTTCTCAAAAAAATTGATGATTTTTTTTTCAAATTTGTGAATTTTCCCAAAATTTAATGTTATCTTTAAATCCTCGAGCATTTTATTTTGAATTATTTGTTTAAATTATTGATTTTTCTTCTCAAAAAGTCAATGGTTGACCGATCAACAATGAACCGATCGACCGGGGAAGCCGGGGAAACAATCTCTCTGGCTCGTTCTTGGGCAAGCCCACGTACACAGACACGTGGCTCGTTCTTTGGGGCGCCCTATATATTACGAAAAGCATTCTACATTACACATTAAAAAAATATTGAGCAAGTATTTGAAAATGTTGATATCTATTTGAAAAATGTTGAACCACTATTTAAAAAATGTTGAACAATTATTTGAAAAATGTTAATCAAGCATTTGGAAAAGATGTTCTATTTGAAAAATGTTAATCAAGCATTAGGAAAGATGTTGAATGTGTATAGAAAAATTGTTGATCATGTATTAAGAAAGTGATGATTTTTTTACCATGTATAGAAACTGTCAATCAAGCATTTTGAGAAACAATGTTTAACAAACATTTAAAAAATGTTAATCAAGCTTTTGGAAAATGTAAAATGTATATGAAATAATGTTGACCATGTATTAAAAATGATGAATTTTTGTATCATGTATAGAAAAATATTATTTAAGCATTTGAAAAATGTTGAACAAGTATTTAAAAAGTTTTAGTCAAGCATTTGGAAAATGTTAAATGTGTATAATTTTTTTTGACCATGTATTAAAAAAGTGATGAAATTTCTTGATCATGTATATAAAAATTTTAATCCATCATTTAAAAAATGTTGAAGAAGTGTTGAATTTTCTAATTAAGCCTTTGGAAAATGTTAAATGTGTACAGAATTTTTTTTGACCATGTATTTAAAAAATATTAATATTTTTATTTGATGCTGCTAATTAATCGTTTTAAAAAAATGTTAAAAATGTACAGAATTTTTTGAGCGTGTATTAAAAAAATTAATCTTGTATTTGACAAATGTTACTCAAGCATTTAAAAAATGTTAAAATGTGTATGGAAAAATGTTGACCATGTATTATAAAAATGTTAAATTTGCATTGAAAAATTTCATAACTGTATTAGAAAAATGTTGTTAAAATATACAAAAAATATGGAATAATAACCTAAAGAACAAAGAAAACCAAAAAAGGAAACAAAAAAACAGAGAAACAAAATACAAAATAGAATGGAAAGAATGAAAAAATAAAAAAGAAGAAAAAGAAATGAAACAAAAGAAAACGAAAAAGCCGGCTTGAATCGAGTCAAGTAGGATGCAGTCCTATAAGTAACCACGAATGGGAGCTGTGCGGGGAGGCTAGCAGTGCCCACGATCTCCTGGAGACCAGGATTGATCCCTCCGGCCCAATACGACGCGGGAAGGAGAATTCTTCAGCGAGAGCCCAGTATGACGCGGAGGGCTTGTTTGGTTGCAACAAAATTGAAAAGGATTGGGGTGGATTAAATCCCATACAAGTCAAATCTCACTCAATCCCCTCCAAACCTCTTCAATCCCCGCTTGGAGAGGTTTGACCGAACAAAGCCTAGCTAGACATAGCCGAGATCACTAATTGAGGAGTACTCATTGCAAAGATCACCCCCACCTTCCCAGGTTGCGACAACTACAAGTGGCGCGTTGCATGGGCGCCACTTGTCGCAACCGGAGAATTTTTCCTTTTCTCGTAGATCCGTTTATTCAAAATGTTTTATCTCTTAAACCGTGCGTCCAAATCTCGAACCGTTTTCACCGTTGGATTCCTCGCGTCGAGATCTTCAAAACTAGATCCCATGTTTATAGGTTTTGACGAACTTTCTTTTCACGAATAAAACCGAACCGGGTGCACGGATTTTTTCCCTTTCCGAAAGAGGCATGCCCGTGCCTCTCGCGGAAGCAAAACCGTGCCTCTCACGGAAGGAAAAAAACAGAAAACGCGTTTTTTTCGTTTTCGAGAGGTACGACCATGCCTCTCGCGGAAGCAAAACCGTGCCTCTCACGGAAGGAAAAAAAACAAAAAACATTTCTTTCCATTTCCGAGCGTGACTCTCGCGAAAGCACAACCGTGCCTCTCGCGAAAACAAAACCGTGCCTCTCGCGGAAGAAAAAAACAGAAACCGCGTTTTTTTCGTTTTCGAGAGGCACGGCCGTGCCTCTCGCGGAAGCAAAACCGTGCCTCTCACGGAAGGAAAAAACAGAAAACATTTTTTTCCATTTCCGAGCGTGCCTCTCGCGAAAGCACAACCGTGCCTCTCGCGAAAACAAACCATGCCTCTTGCGGAAGAAAAAAACAGAAACCGCGTTTTTTTCGTTTCCGAGAGGCACGGCCGTGATTCTCGTGAAAGCAAAACAGTGACTCTCGCGGAAGAAAAAGACGTGTTTTGCACGTAAATTTTGTTTTCATTTTTTTTCTAAAAGCTAAGGAAGAGCGATGAAAAACTGAAGCGTCGCCATTTGAAAAACCGAAAACGTATGCGAAAAAATAAAAAAATAAAATTCAAAGGAAGCGCCAGAGCGCGACACATGACAGGCGGCTGAAAGCGCTGGCGCTGATCATTGTTGGCTCCCGAAGAAGCGCTAATTAATTAGTTGATGAGACATAGCGCTCGCGCGGAAGGCGGTCTTCGAGATACAGTATAACCCGGGCCATATAAGTTGTTTCTTAAACGCAAAAAGGTGCATTATCGAGGATTCGAAGACACAACCAATTTTGTTTTCATTTTTTTTCTAAAAGCTAAGGAAGAGCGATGAAAAACTGAAGCGTCGAAAAAATCCATTTGAAAAACCGAAAACGTATGTGAAAAAATAAAAAAATAAAATTCAAAGGAAGCGCCAGAGCGCGACACATGACAGGCGGCTGAAAGCGCTGGCGCTGATCATTGTTGGCTCCCGAAGAAGCGCTAATTAATTAGTTGATGAGACATAGCGCTCGCGCGGAAGGCGGTCTTCGAGATACAGTATAACCCGGCCCATATAAGTTGGGCCTTAAACGCAAAAAGGTGCATTATCGAGGATTCGAAGACACAACCACTTCCTGGCTAGCGCTTCGTTCAACCACCACGCTACACTTCGCTAGTTGATCGATTTGTTCTCCATTTCTTTTGTTATTTTAGTTCGGTTTGTTATTTTCTTTTTCCTTTTACTTTTTTTCTTGCCCTTTTCTGTTTCTTCTTTTTGTTTTCTTTAATGAGCGCTTTTTTAGAATTCGTGAACCTTTTTTCTATATTAATGAAATCCCAAATTGATAAAAAAAATCAATTTTGATGAACTCTTTTAAAATTTGATGAACTTTTTTCCCAATTCGAAGAAATTTTTTCAACTTCGATGCTCTTTTTTTGAAATTTGATGAACTTTTTTCAAAATCGATGAATATTCTTCAAATTTGATGAAGAATTTTAAAATTAACTCTTTTTTAAATCCGATGAACTTTTTTTGAAAAGTTTATGAACTTTTTTAAATTTGATGACCTTTTTAAAATTCCCTGAACTTTTTTTCAAATTCGGTGAACTTTTTCTCAAATGGTGAACTTTTTTCAAAATCGATAAACTTTTTTTCAATTTGATGAACTTTTTTTAAGATTTGATGAACTTTTTTTAAAATTGATGAACTTTTTTTGAATTTGATGAACCTTATTAAAATTTGATGAACTTTTTCCAAATTTGATGACCTTTTTTATAATTCATGAAAATATTCCATTTTTGCGAATTTTTTCAATTGGTACAAACCTTTTTAAATATATATAATATTTCCAATTCGTGGTTTTTGTGTATGTTTTTTCAACTTTATGTTTTATTTATTCGAAGAATTACAGTGAGTATACAATACTAGTATATGTTTAACTTTTTTTTTTACCGAATGAGTTGTCAAAGGAGCTCTTTTTCCCTTGGTGATCAGCAAACGGATCGCTTCCTGGTGGTTAACGCCAGCTACCTGTTGTTCAGGCGCTTAAGGCGCCGAACAGGAGCTCCCGTATAACCAACCACCCCTGGCGGCGTCATGGACTTCCCTCTTTAGTCGTTGCCCGTCTGGGCCTCGATATACGGCACAACAGAGCCCAATCCTAGTTTTGTCGTACGGCACATCCAGAAGAAGCGAGCCCACATCGGTCGGACTCCTCCTTCCCCACGGACCCGCGCGCCCTAAAAAATTCCAGCCACCGCCGCCTCTGTGATTCCCCAATCCCCACTTCCCCATCTTAAATTTCCAGTCTTTGCACCCCCAAAATCCTAAGGCCTCCTTTGGTTTAGAGGAATCTTGTAGGAATTTCATAGGATAGGATTTCTATAGGAAAAATTCCTTTAGAGCCCTTTGGTTTGTAGGAAAAATTCCTTTAGAGCCCTATGGAGGAATTCTTCCTATCCTCCACATTTCATAGGAAAATAAATATTAGCCTAGACTCAATGGAAAAAATCCTATGATGTGAATTAAAGGGTATCTCCTTTCCTATTCCTACTCATAGGATTTGAGATACATGTCATCTTATTTCCTGTGATTTTCCTATTCCTATGATTTTCCTACCCTATGAACCAAAGGAGGCCTAAATTTCCAGTCTTTGCACCAGCCGCGGAACCCTAGCTCCGGTGCTACTGCCAGATCAGGACACCTCCTCCGGCGGAATCGGCGGCGGCTCCTTCCCGGCGCCACACTCGGAAGCTTGCGCTACTCGGCGCGTCCCCCGTCGCGTCCTTCCTCCGGCTACACCTTCAGGATTCGCGCAGCTCTGGTCCGAGGGCTTTGAACCGTCCCCTTACCTCTGTGCACATGTATGATTTTGCCCTTGGTAGCAGTAGTCTCTGTTCTTGGCCCTTCTGTCGATGTAGGTATGCACCCTCAATGCAATTCGTTGACGAACACAAGTAGGCCCGCAGACTAGCTTCCGATCTTTATTGATTCTGATTCCTGCACCAACTGCTATTCTATGCAATTAGTAATTACAGTTTTAGATATCAATGGACCATCAAAACTTCAGGAAAAAATTCTTATAAGCTGCTAACTCTTCAATCTTTGTTTGATTATCTGTCATGTAATTAGCTGATAACTTATGGCACATGTTCTTGTCATAGATCAGATAAATTAGCCATGGCTTCTGGCTATCAATAGAAGCACGCAAAAGTTCCCTAAGCGGCTAAGCACATCACTGATAATATCCAAAACAATGACCTCATGTCAATGGCCGGCTATGTCTAAATACCATATTTAGTCCAAGTACTATTGCTTCTTTACCAGAGTGGGTTTTCTCTCTGGTAATATTTCCAATTCTTTGTTATTTAGATGCTACACGTTATAGTCTCAGGTTTATATATTTTCCATTGTAGGTCTTATCCGTTCATGTGCAAAGCAGGACGATTACGGCATCAACGGGTGCCGGACACGGACTCTTCCACCCTCCTTTGCCAGTGTTGTGTCATGCTCGACCATGCCATCACCTTGTGCCAGGCACGGACTCCACATGAACTCCCTCCTTTGCCACATAATAGGCATCAAGTGTTCTATGGAAGCATCCAATCTTGCTGTTCTACCAACTTCGCCGGAACACCGACCACCGGTGCTCCACCTCAGGTACGCTGGATCACATGCCAAGCTAAATGCGGCTCTGTTCTTTTAAAAAAGACATGATTTTTAGCTTCCATCGTTAATACCTTGCCATGTACGGACAGTCTGCAGAGTTTGCAAAGAAAAAGGGGAAACCTATAATAATGAGTGATGACTATGGTATTATATCCATCTAATTACCAGAATTAAATAGGCGTGTAGTATAGAGAGGGACATATCAAGTTTAATATGAACTCACACAGGACAGGTTTGACAAACAACACACTTCAGGCTCTTTAATTGATTATTATTTTAGGGAGTAAAGATGCACACCTGCCTTTCTTGCACTGTGCTGGGTTTATATAATTTCATTCTGGTCACCTTGTGGGTTGGTGTGCTAGATTGCTGCCCTAACATGTTGTCGATTATATCTAATCAGTATACACTATGTTTCTGTGTTCTGCTAATGGATTGGAATGAACATAAATTAACCGAGGATATTTACATGGCCTTATACTATGCTTTTCGGCTAGGTTGTTTTCAACTCGAGACAAATCAGTGTTATTGTCATGCATGGAAGAAGCGCTCGACCTTATTACTAACTAACATGTAAACAGTTGTGTTGCCTTCCTAGTCCGATCATGGATTTTAAGCATACTACTAACGACATGTTGGCGAGTGTGGCAGCTTTTACCTAATTCAAAACATGGCCAGTACTGAATTTCTAGCCTTCACGTTGCCAATATACCCCATCTAAATTTCTGAAGTTTATGGACAGTACAACTAAATTTAGCAGTTGTTGCTAGTGAAACACAATTGGGCAGAGCAAATTAATTGTTGTTGTCCTGAAAACAGTAGTTTCAATTGGTTTTTGTGCAGCAGGAGGGGAGAAATTATATTACCTCCGTACTAAATACCTGTCTTAGATTTGTCTAGATACGGATGTGTGTAACACTAAAACGTGTCTACATACATCTGTATCTAGACAAATCTAAGGAAAGTAATTCGGGACGGAGGGAGTATATGGTACATGCCAACCTGGTCATTTTATGCGATTTGTTGGACGGCATTATGTATTTGGTTGTCAAATAGTTCTGTATCAGCAGATCCCTCTGTGGGCTCTGCAGGTGTATTGCTAATAGGTGTGTGGCTGGATGATTTTGATAGATGATGTATTTGTGGGGTCTGGTGCTCGTGGTTCAAAGCAAGAAAAGTTTGGCAATTGACCAAACTATCAACTAACTAAGTTATCTGAATTTCACATGATAATCTCTAGAATAAGAGGTAATGAACAGCTGTGATGAGTACACAGAACACTTAATGTGCATTTCAGCAAAAAGAACTGGCTTCACTTAACTCTATGGATTAAGTGAGTTTATTATAATTGTGTGATGGTAACAAGGATAAAAGAGAAATTCTCCTGAGTTACATTTAATGTGTATGACCCTACTCAGCATGAGCTTCACAGTTAGTGTATTTGTGGTACTTACCTTGCTTGCCATATGTTCATATGGCTTCTTTGTTAAATGTACAAGGTATACTTGCTGTGATATGTCTTAGCACTTCTATAAGCTGACACAAGGTATCCCGATTGTAGTTATATTGATTCAGTTTAACAACAACGGTTGATATAGTGACGAAATTCCATTGCTGTATATATAGCATCAGGATTTCTAGAAGAACTTAACACCTCTTTTCTTAACCAGAATTTCAAATCATAGACGATGGGTGTTGAACTGCTAGAATATTTATGTCCTCGTTGCAATGCATATGCATATGTGCTAGTTTATTCCAAAAGAGAATCATGCTTTTTTGAAGGAGACTAGCTTCTATAGACTTGCATATGTTTGTAACGTTTCCTTTTGCTACCTTGTCAAAGTGCAAATTTCCAGTTTTTGTGTGTGCCAATCCATTTATAAGCTATTGTATGCTACAGTTTCGAACGAACTACGACAAATGTTGTGGTAATGAATCCTTGTATTATTATTTACTGAATGTTTTGCCCTCCATCGCGCGGTTCAAAGGTTGGAAGATGCTTACTACTATGCTTTTGGTCTGTATTTCTTATTGCAGATCATGCTGTAGAGACACACAAGCCGCTACTGCTGCTTTTGCTTTGTGACATTTTCAGATCCACAGGTAGTTTAAGTCTAACTTGCTCCTGTGGTTAGGCCATATACCCAATTCAAATATTCCATTTGCTGCATGGTAGATGCACTCTCAAGCACCATCTTGGTGGTTGCACAGTGTCTAGTTACAATTCTTTGTAAGGTCATTAGTAAAACAGGCAAGTGTAACTCCCTTTTCCCCTCGTTTCCAACAGATAGATCTGCTGATGGATTTAAGTTTTCATTCACCAACTTCAAATACTCAATTCCTCGGAGATGAGGATCGTTCTGCAGCTCATGTGAGTTCACTCTATAAGTATGATACAACATGCATGCATATTTGTTCGACACCTCATCATTAATATCTTCCTTTTGAAATCGTAAACATGCTATTTATTTCAGTTACAATTACTTCTATAAGTTTTTATCAAAGTTCGAAAGATTTTTGTATTTTCCATCATGTAATGCACGCCCTAGGTTGAAATAGAGATTGCCTTCTGGAGGATGGTGATAAGTTAAGGCACACCCTTGTATTTACATATGATATTATAGAGTACAGACATGGGCCTAGACATCTAGTCAAACTTACATACGATTTCTAAAATGATATAACTATAACTATAAACCTACATCAGAAGAATCCACAACACGTGGACTAGTAGTGTAGTGAAGGGGATGAGGAGGAATCATCGGGAAGCCTTAAGGGACAAGTGAGGTGAGGTAGCCCTAGGTAACAAACAAGGTGGTGTAGCGGGAAGACACAGTGGGATGGGTGGAAGAGGGTAATACATGAGTGATAGGTGTATCGAGGAACTTGAGTAAGGAAATATCGTTAATGTGGGAGGCCAAAGGAGATGACGAGACTCATGAAAAGTCACATACCGAGAAATGCGTATCCGACTACCGATAAGATCCCAACACTAATAGCCCTTGTGCTCATCACTAGACTCTAAGAAGACACATTCAGCAGGCTGAGCAGTCAGTTTGAGGCGTTCACAAAGGTAAGAAGAACGCTGCAAACGCAATAGAACAAAGAAGCGTCACGAGAACGACCAAAAAGACGCTCAAGAGAAATCTCACCCTGCAGAGCAGAGGAATGGTGAATGTTGAGATAGGTTGAAGCAGAAATAACCTCAACCCAAAAGTGAGGCGGAAGAGAGGCGACGACCATCGACGCACCAGCCACCTTCGTCTTAACCTTGTAGATCCACTTACAAGTGATGTCGGAGGAAGAGAAATGAGATCCCACGCGTTGATGCGGGCAAGAGCATCAATCTTCGATGCCATCACACAATGCCATTTAGGATGAATATAACAACGTCACAATAAGAAGTCGTCTCGGTAAGAGCGACGCAATAACAATATCAGCCAGTACGCAGAAGCGGGTGAGCTCGGAAGCCATAAGTAGTCTGAGCTAGAGGTAGTGCGTTGCCAACAGAAGAAGACATAGTAGTCGAGGAAGATTGCTCATGAGAAGAATCCACAACACGCGGACGCTCAATTTAGTGAAGTCGAGGATCATGATGAGAAGAAGAAACATGAAAAGACGAAGTGCGAAGAGTGCCTCTACTAACGACTGGGAGGGAAGTACCATCGTCAGTAAGAACATGAACAAGAGAATCTAGAGGTGGAATGGAGGGCAAATTAGAATTATCATAAGTTGTATGAAAAGACCTGAGTACCAAGGATCTATGGAGGTGTACCTGATATTGTAAAAAGATATTGTAAAAAAGTGGTCTCTCCGTACCATTAGAGGAAGTAGGAGAACTTGCAAAGCCTATCGATGGAGAACCAAAATAAGATGCTAGCAGACACCTACGTCATGTAATCAATCTCCAGCGTAGCCAGGGGCTCAAGTGAAGAGGTCGATGAAGAAGCATCATGTGATGAAGAACCAGAAACAGTATTTTAGAAGTGATTGGGGATTGTTACCGGCTTTTTCATTTTTTATTTTTACTAGCAAAAGAGCTCGTGCGTTGCAACGGGAAAGAAAACATAACACACGCTCTTAACTCAACAACTATCACTCAAGACCACAATAGGTCCATCTCCTTTATTTTTACGAGGCATCATATTTGTGTTGCCGCTTATCCTCCTTCTCACCCTTGCCGGCGATGGCCTCGGTGTTCACACAAAACAACAAAAAATGTGTGTTGAATATGGTTAATCCTAAGGCGTCTCTCTCTCCCTCTCTCCTCCCTCTCCCTCTCTCTCTCTCTCTCTCTCTCTCTCTCTTGCTCCCTTTCTCTCACTCTCGCGATGAGAAATTTGTTGTTTTCCCCTGTGACATTTTTCAGAGGTATGCATGTGTAGTTATCGATGTTTTCTTTTCCCTATATGGTTATAGTGGGGTGTTTATTTGCAATCTGGATCGCCGACGGTATGAAAAAACCGGATCTTGCGCTATAAATTATAAGTTTGCTTCCATAAAAATATTTAACAGGTAAAGTTAACATCATATTTAGATTCCACACATTTTTCTAATAAAATTTCATATATAATATTATAAAATCGAAGTTACGGTTTAAAAGATACAGATAATTTAGAAAATCATTTGGTTTGACTCAAATATATTCCAAAATAATATTTAAAAATACTTAACAGGTAAAAATAATCTTATATTCATATTCTACATATTTTTCTAATCAAATTTCATATATAACATGTTCAAATCGGAGTTACGGTTTAAAAGATATGGATGATTTTAAAAAGCATTTGTTTGACTTAAATATGATCCGCGGATGAATTACCTAAAACATCAGGGGCGGTTTCAAAAAATGTAAAATAACGGTTCGGGTGTGACTTAAATCCGGATGGCGGGTTGATTTCAAGAAAAGACAGGAACTTTTGTGTAAAATATGAAAATAACGATTCGTTTTAACTTAAAACAGGACTGCGGGTTGAATTCTCCGAAATAGAGGGACTTTTTAGAAAAATGTCATGACGGACGAAAGAAACCCAATTTGCTTTATTATTAGGTAAAGATACGTTTCTCTATATCTTTGTTTTGTTTCTCTTTTGGTTTTTTCCTCTTCGTTTTATCATTCCTTTTCTTTCTTAAATCTTTTGAACATTTCTCAAATTTGTGAACAAATTTCAATTCGTGAATGTTTATTAAATCCGCAGACATTTTTTGTAACTGATAAAAAATTATTTCCCAAACGTTCTTCAAGTTCATGAATATTTTTTGATTTTTTTAACATTTTCCTATTCGTAAATATTTTTGAATATGTGAACATTTTTCGTATACATGAACAGTTTTGGAATTTGTGAATCGATTTCAGAATCCGTGAACATTTTCTGAATTAGTCACCAACATTTTTCAAATTCTTGGACATTTGGAATTCGTGAACATTTTTGAAAAAACGTGTGAACATTTTTCGAATTCGTGAGCATTTTCTTAGAATCTGCAAACATTTTTTGAATTTGATGCAAACGATTTTTCAAATACGTGAACATTTTTTTAAATTCCTACACATTTTTGAATTCGCAAAATTTTTTTGAATACACTCGTATTTTCTAAATACAAGAACATTTTTGGTATCCCCAAACTTTTTTTTAATCCGTGCACATATTTTGATTTCGCCATGAACATTTTTTGAATTCGTCAATATTTTTGGATTCACAAACTTATATTGAATTCGCGAACGTATTTTTTGAATTTGTGAACATTTATTGAATTCGCAAAGACCTCTTTCAAATTTGCCTTTCATGTTAGTAGATTATGAAAATATGTCGTGATGTATAAAGAATGACGTTGAACACTATGTTTAGTGTTTGGGTCAAATTAGTATTTGAAAGCAGGGGTTAAAAGTTTGCCAAAAAAGGAGATTATCATTTGGCCTTGATAGACTGACTATATCTCACTCGGTCCTTTTTGCATCAAAAGCGTGTCCCACTTTGTAGAAGAATACACCAACCATTTTGGTAGTGGGCCGAACTCATCTCAATGATTTTGTTTAGGCCTCATTCCCCTAATACGTTAGTCATCGTCTCCTTTCCTGTATTTTTGTTAGTCTCACTCACAAACACATTGATCCGCGAGTGGGAATGCCAGCAGCCATGGCGACATTGTCCCCTCCATGAGAGAATGAAGGCTTTAGCGACATTGTGTGAGAGGCATGAAGGCTCTAGCGACATCGTGTGAGAGGCATCGGCGCTAGCGAGTTTGCCACCATCATAGCCACAACAATAATGCTGCAAAGCATATGGTGGAGGGTAGAGGTGCACTTGAACAGGGGCACTATACTCTGTTTCTTCTTTCGGGCGAGTGGCAGCTAGTAGATAAGTCTCCCGACAAGATGAAGGTAACACGTCGGATCAGACAAAGTGTCACCATCGATAGCACGGAGGTGAACATTGAGCCCTATAGGAGTGGCAACAATGCGCTCATCAGTAAGAGCAACATGAGCAAGAAGATCTTAGATTACTTTTCTTGAGCAAGAAGAGACTGCCAAGAAAGTAGCGAAGAGGGCCAAGATCAGACATAAGAAACTGCTCACTAAGACGTGCCTTCACCAAACCAGCGACAACCATCACAGAGGCAAAGCAATCAAACCAGGTGCTAGGGCTTGCTTAGAACTCCATAGAGAGCGAGGAAGAAGACGTAGCGTGTCGTCAGGAACAGAATACCCACGTGGTGGTTGCATGTAAACCTTCTCACGTAGCTCACCATTAACAAAGGCATTCTTAGCATCAAGTTGGGCCACAACAAAAAGTGTATGAATAGTGGTCATATGGTTCACAGAAGCAAAAAGTCTTACAGGAATCAAGACCGTGCTCCTGTTGAAAGCCACGAGACACTAGATGAGCTTTGTAACACTCAATAGAACCATCTGAGCGAGTCTTAACCTTGTAGATCCCTTATAAGTGATGGGATGAAGACGATGAGGAAGAGAAACAAGATCCCACATGTCGGTGTGCTCAAGGGCATCAACCTCCTCTGCCATTGCAACGTATCAGGATGAACAACATCATGATAAGAAGCCGACTCAAGAACAGTAGCGCTAGCGCTTGGAAGACCAAGGCGGTCAAAGGTGGAAGGCGAACGAGCACGCAAGCCATAAGTAGGTTGAGACGGGGAAGATGGCATATCAGTGGACACATCTATAACACGTGAATGACGTGTATAAAAGCGCGGAAAGATGAAAGAATACGAGCAGTAATCGTTTAGGTAATCTCGGGTGATTGTGACAAGGAAAGTCACCAGTGATGAAGGTGTTGAATTATGTTATAAGTGAGGTATGGAAATCATAGGAGATGATGTTGGATTTGCAAAAATTGAAGAAGCATGAGCAATATGATGAATGGATAAGGGCTCAACAGGAGTGATAGGAGTGTCGGGGAAAGTCAGGAAAGAGATATCCTCCATTGAAAAGGTTAAGGAAGATGGACGCGAGTAGAACGGACGAGACTCATCAAGTCACATCTCGAGAAATAGGCATTAGACGACGAACATGATCACAACAGAGAGATCCCTTATGCTCATCGCTGTATCCTATGACGACACACTCAACAGGCCGAGCAGTTAGTTTGGTGCCTTCACGAGGGGCAAGGACATAGCAAACACAACCAAATGATTGAAGCGCCGATAATTAAGAAATGATCACACTTGAAAGGAACACTACCCTATGGAGCTCTGGATGGCTGAAGGTTGATGAGCTAGATGGAAGTGGTGACAGACTTGGCCCGAAAGTGCGGCGGAAGAGAGGCGACGACCATCAACGCACGAGCCGTCTCAAGAAGGAATGATGATTGTGATGCCATTTTGAGCATGAGCACCTGGAAAAGAGATCTGAGCAAGGACTCCACGCAAGAGCTTGGAGATATACTCTCTAGCAGAGTCATCACATAACACAGTAGGTGTTGAGAATTGAATGTGAACCATGCCAGCAAAACACTTATATATAGATAAGACCTCACTACGAGAAGGATAAAGTATATCTAGGTGTGTGGAGAGAAATCATCTATAAAGATAATATACTAGCGATGACCTAAAGGTGATGATGCCATTGCTGAAAATAACTGGTAAACAAGGCAACAAAGGCGGAGAGATTGGCGGTAGTGGCAGCAGATGGATTTGGTCTAGCATCCCACGTGCGTGTGCACTCTTCTTTCCCCGTTGATCCGGCTTGGTGTTCTTGTCCTGTTTGCGGGTTTTGTGTCACACACTTGATTAAGCATCTCACGTTCTCGTACTGTGCGCCCTTGGCCTTGACGATAGGTAGCGCCGTGTTCTCGGGCATGTCCTGTGGGTAAAATTCAGGTATGCGTCGATTGTCCGAGCTCCTTCTCACCATTGGTGGTGCTCGAGCGTGTGGTTATGGTGTCGCCTAGCAAGGGAACACAGGATGTGGGATCGAGACAGCACACATAGCAACCCGCCACCAGGCAAAGGATGCCCATCTGGACTTTTACAGGGAGCGGAAGTGGACACAAAGGTGGATGTTGAGCACCATAGGAGTCTAAACAGTGTGCTCATCAGTAAGAGCAGCATGAGTAAGAAGATCCTGGATATACTTCTCTTAGGAAATAAAAAAGCCAGAGGTAGAAGAAACCTCAATCTAAGGAAGTAGTGACGAGGACCAAGATTAGACATAAGAAACTATGACGAGCCTTCACAAAGGTAATGTACTTAAGAGTCATCGCCAGTGATGATTGACATATAGAAGTAGTGTTTGACCACGAGTTGAATGGTGAAGCGTCATGTGATGATGGCATTGGGTCTACAATAGTAGTAGGGGAAGACATGGTGGGATGGGTGGACGAGGGTAATACCTGAATGATAGATGTATCGAGGAAATTGAGGAAAGAAATGTTGTTAGGGGGGGAGATGATGGACCTGGATAGAAAAAGAGGACCGAGACTCATGAGAAGTCACATACTGAGAAATGCGCATCTGACTACCGATAGGATCCCAACACCAATAGCCCTTGAGCATTAGACTCTAAGAAGACGCATTCAACAGGCTGAGTAGTCAGTTTGGGGCATTCACAAAGGTAGGAAGAACGCTGCAAACACAATAGAACAAATGAAGCGTCGAGTAGTCACGAGAACAACCAAAAAGATGCCTGAGAGGATTCTCACTGTAAAGGAAGGATGAATGTTGGTGAGATAGGTCGAAGTGGAAATAACCTCCACCCAAAAGTGTGGCAGAAGAGAGGCAATGACCATCAACGCACTAGCTTATTAAGGTGACGATGCTTGAGCTCAGCAACACCATTATGAGAATGAGCACCAGGACACGACCGCTGAGCTACTCTGCCCTGCTTAGCAAGGAATTCATGCAACAAATGAGAGATATACTCACAAGCATAATTTGCATGGAAGACACAAATAATAGGAGTGAAGAAAATTGGGTATGAACACTGGTGACAAACTTCTTACAGATAGATAAGACCTCACAAAGAAGGAGTAAAATATAACCATGCGCGTCGAGAGAAATTATCTATAAAGGTAGTATAGTAGAGATGGCCGAGTTTCGAGGCAAAGGCAGTAGGGCCTCAAATATCAGAGTAGAGATTGAAAGGACGTCGAGAGACAGTCTCGCTATGAGGATAATCTAATCGAACCTATTTACCAAGTCGACAAACTTGCCAATCTAAAGACACATCGCTAAAGATAGATCCAAGAAGACCACATCAAACCAAGGATGGGTGACGAGAGCCACACAAGTGAAACGAAATGATGATGCCACCTAGAAGTGCTAGACGAGGTATTAGATGCGGAGAGGTTGGCGGCGGTGGCAACAGAGTGAAGGTGAAGCCGGTCAAGATTGGAAGGACGCGAAGATAGTCTCTCTATGAGGATGAGCTAACCGAACTTGTTACCAAGTCAACAAACTTGACAGTCTAAAGACACATTGCCAAAGATAGATCCAAGAAGTCCACGTTGATTTTTTTTCCACATTTTGGACCTTTTTAAAATTTGTAACCTTTTTCCAAATTCATGACCTTTTTTCTCTTCCAAATTCACGAACTTACCGAATTCATGTTTGAAAGCCATAGGAAGGGCACAAACTCACGAACTTTTTTTCCTTACAAGTTCATGAATTTCCAAATTCACGATGGTGCCTGAACATTTGGCTATTGTGGCGTCCATCAATGGAACACAGACGTGGTATCAAGGAAGGGCACAAAGCAACCCGCAGTCAAGCAAAGGATGCCCAACCGGACTGGCAAGGAGCAGAGAGTGCATGGGAGGTGTGAGGGAAGAGGGCACTAGGAGGAGAAAGACATTCTTGACATCAAGTTGAGAGACATAACAACGGCGAACAAAAGCCACGATGAGAATTGTGCAAAGAGTGGTTATGTGGGCCATAGGAGCAAATGTCTCATCATGGTCACGACCATGTTTCTGCTGAAAGCCATAGGCCACAATACGAGCTTTGTAACGCTCAAGAGAACCATCAATCTTAACCTTGTAGACCCACTTACTTACAAGTGATGGGACGAGCATACGAAGGAAGGGAAATGAGATCCCATGTGATGGTGCGCTCAAGAGTAGCAATCTCCTCTGCCATCGCATGCTACCGTTCAAGATGAACAATGGCGTCACGATAAGAAGTCGTCTCATGAAGAGCAACGCATAATAACCATATTGGCCATACGTAGGTTGAGCGTGAAGCCATACGTAGGTTGAGCTGGAGGTGGTGAAGCCGTAGGTGATGATGGCGTGGGTCTACAACACTAGTACGGGAGTACGGGAAGAAACAGTGGGATGTGTGGACGAGGACAATACATGAGTGATAGGTGTATCAGGGATATTGAGTAAAGAAATATCTTCATCAAAAGTCACTTACCGAGAAATGCACATCCAACTATTGATAGCCCTTCTGCTCATAACTATAACCTAATAAGACACATCCAATAGACTTAGTAGTCAGTTTGGTGTGTTCACATGTAGCAAGAAGAATGTAGCAAACGCAACGAAACAAGTGATAAAACGAAGATATCGTAGAACACTGACTAGCGGGTCGAAGCGGGAGTGCAGACAGACTGACTTAGAATTTGACGGGATATGAAATGTCTGGGCGAGTGACATCTAAATAGACAAGACCGTCAACAAGATGACAATAGTACATCAGATCAGACAAAACCTCACTGTTAGAAGTCTAGAGGTGGATGTTGGGGTCCATAGGAGTCTCAATAGTGCGCTCATCAGCAAGAGCAGCACAAGCAAGAATATCCTAGATATACTTCTCTTGAAAGGAAAGAAGAATCCTCAATCCCAGGGAAGTAGTGAAGAAGACCAAGATCAGGCATAAGAAACTACTTGGTAAGACGAGCCTTCACATAGGCAGTGTACTTGAGTCATCGCGAGTGATGATCATGTCATCGACATATAGAAGATTTCGACCATGAGCGAAAGGTGGATATAAATTGCAGATGATGAGCACTCGACAAAACCGATTGTAGTCACCACAGAGACGAAACACTGAAACCAGGCATGAGGAGTTTGCTGAAGGCCATAGACAGGGCGAGGAAGATAACAGATCATGCCATCAGGAACAGGATACCCAGGTGGAGGCTACATGTAGGCGGTCTCATGCAACTCACGATTAAGAAAGGTGTTTTTGACATCAGCTTAGACAAAACAAGTGTGCGAAGAGTGGTCATTTGGGGCATAGGAGCAAATGTCTCATCATAGTCATGACCATGTCTTGCTTAAAGCCACAGACCACACTACAAGCTCTGTAATGCTCAAGAGAACCATCAGCGTCTTAACCTTGCAGACCCACTTACAAGTGATGGGATGAGCACAAGGAGCAAGGGAAATGAAATCTCACGTGTTGAGAGAAATGTCTATAAAGGTCGTAGTAGTGATGGCCTCCTCTCGAGGGAAAGCGAGCCGGATCCCAAATATCAGAGTGAAAAAGATTGAAAGGACGTCTCACTATGAGGATAAGCTAACTGAACCTGTTTACCAAGTCGACACACCTCATAGTCTAAAGACACACATTCGGTCTAAAGACACATGCCAGAGATTGATCCAAGAAGACAACGTCGAACTAAGGATGGGAAGCGAGATCCACACAAGTGACCAAAACGATGATGCCAGAAAGAGCTGGTAGACGAGGTAATAGAGGCGGAGAGATTGGCGTCGACGGTAGCCGAGGGAGGGTGAAGCTAGTCAAGCTCCTAGAGGCCCTAGGAGTCACAACATTGAGGGCCAGCACCAAGTAGTGTACCTGTGTGACGACCCTAATCCTAACCCACTTGGCTCTCGGCCAAACGTCTGAAGTTATTTTTTCAAATTCGTGAACTTTTTTCAAATTTGCAATTTTTTTTTCCAAATTCATGACCTTTTTTATTCCAAATTCACGAACTTCTTCCAGAATTCGTGCGTGAACTTTTTCGAGTTCCTGAACCTTTTCAACTCTATGATTTTTTCAATTTGTGAGCATTTTTCACCCCTTTCCCATGCCAAACCTTATTCAACGTTTAAGGCACCACGTTCTATTTTCTTGGCAAGCGCACACCCTGTTCGACCTTTGACCTTGGCCCATTTACTTCTTCGTACCGCACGCTTGTATTTTTCTTCTTCTCATGTTACAATTTTGGGAATCCTTTGGGCCTTCTAGAAGGTACCCTAGGTTTTTTGGGTCGTTTTCTGTGTTTTTTTAACTTATGTTTTGACTGGTTCTCATTTGGGCGGGGGGGGGGGCATGGGAGAGGATGGACGTGGATAGAAAGCACGAGACTCATCAAAAGTCACATATCGAGAAATGCGCACTCGACAATCGATAGCCCTGGTGCTCATCATCGTAACCTAAGACGACACATTCAACAGGCTGAGTAGTCAATTTGGTGCATTCATGGGGTGCAAGAACATAGCAAATACGTTGAATCATGGGATAAGTGTCCGAGCGAAGATATCATAGAACGCGGAGCAGGTGACTAGTGGGTTGAAGCGGGAGCGTAGACAAACTGACTTAGAATATGACGGGATATGAAATGTTCGGACAAATAGACAAGACTCCCAACAAGATGACAGTAGTGCGTCAGATCTAACAAAGCCTCACTGCTAGAAGCACAGAGGTGGAAGCTGAGGTCTATAGGAGTCTGAACAGTGTGCTCATTAGTAAGAGTAGCACGGGCAAAAATATCTTGGATATACTTCTCTTGGCAAAATTAAGAAGCCATCAGAGGTAGAAGAAACCTAAATCCCAAGGAAGTAGTGAAGAGGACTAAGATTAGGCATAAGAAACTACTTGGTAAGATGAGCCTTCACAAAGGCAATGTAGTCAGAGTCATCACGAGTGATGATCATGTCATCGACATATAGAAGATTCCGACCATGAGCAGAAAGGTGGATATAAATTGCAGATCATGAGCACTCGCCAAAAACCAACAGCAGTCACCATCAAGACGAAACGCTCAAGCGACACGATGGGTTTGCTTAAGGCGATAGACATGGAAATGAAGACAACAGATTGTGCCATCAGGAACAAGATACCCAGGTGGAGGCTACATGTAGACTGTCTCATGCAACTTACCATTAAGAAAGGCATTTTTCACATCAGCTGAGAGAAACCAGTGGTGAATAGAAGCCACACGAGAAGTGTGCAAAGAGTGGTCATGTGGGTCATAGGAGCAAATGTCTCATCATAGTCATGGCCATGTTCGTGCTTAAAGCCTCATACCACAATAGGAGCTTTGAAACGCTCAAGAGAACCATTAGAGTCTTAACCTTGCGACCCACTTACAAGTGATGGGACGAGCACAGTGAGAAAGGGAATTGTGTTCCCATGTGTCGGTGCGCTCAAGAGCAGTAATCTTTTGTGCCATCACATGTTTCCATTTAGGGTGAGCAACAACATCGCGATAAGAAGTCGTCTCGAGAAGAGCGACACTAGAATAACCATAGTGGTCAATAGGTGGAAGCGGCTGAGCGCCAAAGCCATAAATAGGGTGAGTTGGAGGTGGTGCATGGCCAACAGAAGGAGACATAGTAGTCGAGGGAGATGGCTACTGAGAAGATATGAAGAAGAGGAGGCACATTCAGACCACAATATGAGCTTTGTAATGCTCAAGAGAAACAATTAGAGTCTTAACCTTGTAGATCCACTTACAAGTGATGGAACGGGCATGTGGAGGAAAGGCCGAAATGTGATCCCACGTGCCGATGCGCTCAAGAGCAGCAATCTCCTGTGACATCACATGCTGCCATTTAGGATGATCAACAACGCCACGATAAGAAGTCGTCTTGAGAAGAGTAGCTCCAGAATAACCATAGTGGTCAATAGGCGGAAGCGGTCGAGTGCGGAAGCCATAAACGGGGTGAGCTTGAGGTGGTGCATGGCTATTGGAAGGAGACATAGTGGTCAGGGGAGATGGCTAATCAAAAGAACCATTATTCGTCTTTAGAGATCCATTACAGTCTTAATCTTGTAGACCCACTTACAAGTGATGGGACGAGCACAGTCATGTGCTCAAGAGAAGCAATCTCCTATGCCGTCCCATGTTGCCGTCCAGGATGGGTAACAACGTACGATAAGAAGTGGTCTTGAGAATAGCGACACCAGAATAACTATAGTGGTCATTAGGCAGAAGCGACCGAGCGCAAAAGCCATAAATAAGGTGAGTTGGAGGTGGTCCATGGCCAACAGAAGGAGACATAATAGTCGAGGGAGATGGATATTGAGAAGAAGATATGAAGAGTCTTGAGGAGCTTCAGCCCAAGGAGGAGGCACATTCAAACCACAATATGAGCCTGTAACGCTCAAGAGAAACCATTAGAGTCTTAACCTTGTAGACCCACTTGCAAGTGATGGGGCAGGCACGGGGAGGAAGGGAAATGTGATCCCATGTGCCGATGCCTTAATGATGTGCTCACACGTGGGGAGGAAGGGAAATCAAATCCCACGTACCATTTTTGCAAGCACATCATTAAAGCAGCTCCTTAGCTCCCCATACAAGGCATCATAATTCCTCTTTACAATAGGGAAAAACTTTCCTGGGCTCAAATATAGGGCAGCCCCATACAATGGATGATCCATTTGAGTCTCCCAACGGTTCTCAACAATGCCCAAGATGTTCTTAAGCAAAGGTTGCTTATTTTGTTGGGGGAAGCTTTGATTGATCCTTTCCTTTGCATAAAGCATAAGTGTTGTAATCTCTGGCATGGCAGGCTTCTCATCACCATCCGCTACCCTAAGCACTCGAAGAAGCGGTGTTGAAGCTCTAAGGTAGTCCTCAATTGAATGCCACCACTCAGCTGAGAGCACAATGTCTTGCACATTCAAGCCAGCTTGTGTTTTTGCCACTTTGCTTCCAGCCCATGCTGCACATGTAAACATACTTCTCAAAGCTGCCTTGTGCCTCACCAAACTCTTCAGTGTAAGGAAGGCCGTGGCGAAACGAGTGGCTGCAGGTCTCAGAAGATCTAGCCCATTCGTCGCCTTCCTCATTAGACTAAGAATTCTTCCATGCCTATAGATGAAAGTTGTGACACGTCTAGCCCGTGCAATAGGCTTCTTGAATGCCTTCAACTTCCCTATGTCTTCCAGCATTAGATCCAAGCAATGACATGCACAAGGACTCCAATATAGTGTAGGGAACCTCAACTCTAGAAGGTGGCCTGCTGCCTTGTAGTTCACACCATTTTCGGTGACAACTTGCACAACATTTTCTTTCTCAATTTCCATAATTCCCTTCTCTAGCAGATCAGCTATCATTTGAGCATCATGTGGTTCACTTGAGGCATCAACCGACTCCAAGAAGAAAGTGCCCTCCGGACTGTTAACAAGGAAGTTGATCAAGGGGCGACCCCTTTTATCTGACCAGCCATCCGACATGAGTGTGCATCCATATTGTTTCCATGCTGCCTCGTGTTGCTTCCTCAAAGTACTAGTTTCCTTGACACAAGCATTAAGCCTCAGCTCATAGGCACTAGGAGGCTTGCAACCTGAACCGTATTGACAAGAAGCTGCAATTGCAACCTCAAATTGTCTACTGCTTGCAGCATTGAATGGAATGCCACACTCATAGAAAAACAATGCCCACTGGATATTCACATATTCCCTCTCTTGTTCCTCTTGGCTGCTGTCCTTGAGTTTGGCTTGGTAATAGGGACATTTGTTCCATCTTCACTCACCTCCACAACCTCATTATTATTCTCATCATCATCTATTCCCTTGTTCCTCCTGTTTTGCTCCAAATATTTTGTCATCTCTCTTATAATTTGGGTGATAGCCTTAGGACAACCAGTCGCATCTCCACCACAGCCAGCAAGATGCTCCTTGTGCCTCTTGATTCCTCTAGTAGTTATCTTACCACAAAGATTGCACACAACAGATTCCCGACTGGGAGGACTGAGCCAATACCCATACTTCCATCCCGAATCATTTGACCGATGTGGCTTCCTTGTTGGATCTTTCATTGGATCATAGGCGGCCTCATGTCCATCAGCCCCTTCATTTGCAGCCATGGTGCTACACTTGTATTGCCTGCTGCAAAACCAAGTACTCTTAAACAACAATTACTAGCAGCACTAACTAGAAAGATGAACCTATACAATCCTTAAAACAATCAAGTAGTAGTACTCATGCATTATTATAATCAACTAGTGAGGCAGTGAGCCATTAGCCCATTAGTCCTTAAACTAATCAGCATGCATGGTAGATTAGTCGCCATTAGCCCATTACTCTAGTAAGCATAACACATCATCAACTTGCTTTATACTATTTCCATCAGTGAGCACATCATGCATCAGGAGCTATTATTCTAATCCATCCACTAAGCAGTAAGTAACTAACCAACCACTATAAGAGAGGCAACAACATCACCTAACAGCAAGCAAAGGAGCTGTGCATAGCAATAACACATAAAAGAGCAAGAAAAGCACGCAAGCTAGTGCAGATCCGAGCATGGAAGAAAGAGCATACAACATGGGGAGGGGAAGGGGGAGAAGAGAGGGCAGGAGCCATACCTTGTGGTGTGCCAGAGGAGGGGGGAGGAGCTGTGGACAGAGAGGACGAAGCTGGTCCAGATCTAGAGGGAGATGCTGCTAGAAGAGAGAGGAGAGAGCCAGAGGAGGGGTGGGGAAGGAGCTGCACGCTCTGGTCTCTATTTTCCCTCCTGTTACTATTCACATGTCAGCCCAGTTTCCCGCCCTTTTGTTCCTGCCCAGCCCAGTTTTCCCGCCTAAAAACTGTGTCCCCTTGCCTGGCAAGTGTAAAGCATCTTGTATGTCCTAAAGCGACCATCAGGACGCCTAAGCGGATGCTTTAGACGCTCTAAAGTCGAAGGCGGACGCCTTAGACATATAACTAAAGCGAGTTGGACGCCTTGACCCTGGAGGGCGCTCTGACGCTTAAGCGACACTTTAGGGACGCTTTACAAACAGAGGCAGCAACCTCCTATGCCATCGCATGCTGCCGTTCAGGATGAGCAACAACGTCACGATAAGAAGTTTCGAGAAGAGCTACTCCAGAATAACCATAGTGGTCATTAGGCGGGGGCAACATAGCGCGGAAGCCATAAATAGGGTGAGTTGGAGGTGGTGCATGGCTAAGGTAAGGAGACATAGTAGTCGGGGGAGATGGCTAATCAAGAGGAGATATGAAGAATCTTGAGCTTAAGCCCCGAGCACAATTCTTAAGCACTTGCTCTAACCTTTCTTGCCTTGGAGCATCGCTCTTGGATAGCTCAGTGAGCTCTTTCATCTGAGTGAGAATGGTGATCTAAGCTTCTTCATGGGAAAAGCTTTTTGATGAAGCCCTTGAGCAAGAAGGTAGTAGATACATTCTCTTCATCAGAACAACACCAAAAGAATCCACAACACACAGACGACCAATGTAGTAAATAAGAGGATGAGGGGGAATCACCGGAGAAGCCTCATGGGACGGGCAAGGCGAGGTAGCCTCAGGCAATGAACAAAGTGGAAGCCACAAGTCATGACGACGTGGGTCTACAATAGTAGTATGGGAAGACATGGTGGGATGGGTGGACGAGGGTAATACATTAGTAATAGGTGTGTCGAGGAAATTGAGGAAAGAAATATCTTAAATGGGGGGAGTAGAGCACGGGCGTGGATAGAAAGGACAACCAAAAATGTGCATCCGACTACCCATAGCATCCCAATGTCAAGGGCCCTTGTGCTCATCGCTGTAACCTAAGAAGACACATTCAATAGACAAAGTAGTTAGTTTGGTGCTTTCACCGGGGCAAGAAGTAGCAAACACAATGAAAGAAAGGATAAATGTCCAGACGATGATATCATAACACATGGAGGAGGTGACTCTAGTGGGTCGAAGTGGGAGCACACAAAAAAACTAACTTAGAATGTGAAGGAACATGAAATGTCCGGACGAGTGACATCTAAATAGAGAAGACTCCCAGCAAGATGACGATAGCTCGTCAGATTAGAAAAAGGCTCACTGTTAGAAGCACAGAGGTGGACGTTCAGGCCCATAGGAATCTCAACAGTGCGCTCATCAATAAGAGCAACACGAGCAAGAAGATCCTAGATATACTAATCTTGGGAAATAAAGAAACCATCTGAGGTACAAACCTCAATCCCAAGAAAGTAGCGAAGAGGACCTCGATCAGGCATAAGAAACTACTCAGTAAGACGAGCCTTCACAAAGGCAATGTACTTAGAGTCGTTGCAAGTGATGATTATGTAATGGACATATGAAAGAAGAGTCTGACACAGGGCTAAAAGGTGGACATAAGGCGCAGGATCATGAGCACTCGCCAAAAACCAATTGCAGTCACCATCGAGGCAAAACGCTCAAGCCATGCATGATGGGTTTGCTTAAGGCCATAGAGAAAGTGACGAAGCCATCATATCATGCCATCAGGAACATAATACCCTGGTGTTGGCTACATTAAAATAGACATTCTTGACATCAAGCTAAGAGACAGACCAATGGCGAACATAAGCCATAGCGAGAAGTTTGCAAAGAGTGGTCATCTGGACAAATGTCTCACCATAGTCACAACCATTTCCTGATGAAAGCCAAAGGTCACAATACGAGCTTTGTAACGTTTAAGAGAACCATCAAAGTCTTAACCTTGTAGACCAACTTACAAGTGATGGGACGAGCACGGGGAGTAAGGGAATTGAGATCCCACGTGCCAGTGCGCTCAACAACAACATCTCTGCCATCACATGCTGCCGTTCGGGATGAACAACTACTTCTCGAGAAGAGCCGCGCTAGAATCTTATGTCTACTAATTGGAGGCACCATACGAGCCTTCAGGTTAATCCTCGCGCAAGATCGAAAGTAGTGTCCGATCAGGCCAAAATTCATTGTTAGCCTTCGGATTAGCTACCAGATACAGGCACACCACGCGGCTGTCCTTCGTCTCACCTAAAGCCTCAAGGTCACCATCAAAGCAATCTACTGACCCCCTCTTCCAATTTGATACGGCTCTCAACGCCTCATACCGTTGCAGGTCACAAAGACGCTGTGTTCCCGAAGAGTCTCCGTGTTATTGGTGCGCATATCTACTGCAGTTGCACTATCATCTGCATTGACCAACCATCTCCCTTGCCATTGCCCGCACTGTCAGCTGATGCCTTTGGACTGGGACCGACGGACACTGCGGGAGCTACTTCAAGCTGCACCCCTGTGTTGTTGTGGCTACCTTCCTCTCCTCATCAGTGGGATGTTGCCTTCTAGTTTCTCCCTACTGCTAGAATAATGGCGAGGTTGAGGCCCATGGTCATGGGAGATGACATGGTCAATGGTGACCGTGAAGGGCTGATTAGTGTAACTCTCTTCAAGTCTTCATACTCCATTGATGTCCCCTGCTCTTGTCGTGTGATGTGAGACCGACAATCTTCTCTCTCTATGCGAATTTGCTGGGAGTTGCATGTCCTTAGATTCGTTCTACTCATGTTGATGCAAAAGAAACAATCAAGCTATAGGGGTGCACATCGTTCATATGTTGGACTAAATGCCGCAACAAAATCGGTCAAAGTCAAACGAAATTAGCCCTCCATGATGGCATCGACAAGAGTTGTGGTCTTCACCAGATCACTCACTCCAACTTGCATTAGGTTTTGTGTAGTTTGCTTCATCATCAACCATGTTATTTCCATTAAAGTTAAGCTTAGAAAGGGCAACTTAGTCTGTAGTGCTTACTGTGGTAGTCAACTATCTAGAGTACCATGTTCTCAAAACACAGACGTGATGCTTCAAGCTATCCATACACTAAGATTGCAACATAATACCTATGCTCGGGCTTTGTGATAAAGATGCCAAATTGGCCTGTACTGGCTCATTATTATGCTACAAGGGAATGCATTTCAACAAATTGTTGTTTGCAGTATCCCTTTTTGTCAGTTAGCTTGCGACCATTAGGAATTGATTCTAACTTGCTAGGGGTTGGTCCTAGAGAATAACTTTTTTCTAGATCACGTTACAATGTTAAAATGTATGTCGAGGCAACTCCTTGCAGCAAGGAAGAACGGAAAACATGCTTTCTATCTTCACCAGCATCGTCTTCTATTCATAATTGTTGGCTCTTTAACATGGAAGTTCTGAAACAAAATGAGCTGGCCTAAAATCAAGGATCAATATCCAGGTTTGCCTTTGAAATCTTATTTGAGAAAAGAATTTCATAGAAGATAAGTAGAATACGTCTAAACTTAATGTAAGGAGTCCCAAAACTAGCATAAAGAGCTAACAATTCCATTTTCTCCTGCTCCCTCGTCCCAAATTACTTATCTTAGATTTGCCTAACACTAAAACGTAATTTGGGACGGAGGTAGTACTTGATGTGATCCTCACTGGACCTCGTGAAAGGCTCTAATAGGGGGGACGGGGGGTGAAATGTACATAGATGGGAATTACATAGGGAAAGGGTGTGTATCAGGAGTCTAGTAATCTAAAGAAGAGAGAGGGAGAGGGAAGTACAAATAGGGAGAGCAAGTAGGGCACTAACAAGCAGTGGAGTAGCAACAAAGGATAGAATGAAGGGCTTAAGTCTCTGCTTTGCCATATTCGCCAACATAGCAACCTTTTTAAATCTGGAAAGCCGTGAGTTGTGTGATGGAGGCACACCCCGAAAAACCTTTTGATTTTGTTCCTTCCAAATCCCCCAAGCAGCTACAACAAAGACCTCCATAAACATCGGCCCCCACATGAACCATATGCAATCTGCAGCCGCTGTCAGGCCAAACAATACCCAAGGCATTCCAACACTAAACTGTCATCGCCCCAACATCGTCAGGTGAGACAGGGCAGAACAGAGGAGCAGTTCAGATAGAGGAAAACACCAGCGAGTGAGTGTTATTCAAATGTAGGCCTGGTAGATCTGGGCCATGGGCCATGTAATAGAGAGAGCGTGGGTGTGGAGCTGTATATAAGCTTGAGTCACTGTAGCTATCCGGCATCGAAAAAGAAATGAAAAGAAACAGTTTCCTCTTTCCCCTTTCCCCTTGACTTCTTCCTTCTCTCGTTCTGATCCCCTTCCCCAACTCGTCCCCTACCTTGGTCCCAAATCCTAGGGTTTGTCCCAAGGCAAGGACACGACAGTTGGTATCAGATTGCCTTGGTGATCCGTTGTTCCCCGCTGCCTCGAGATCGGACTGTAACATCGACCGATCGGTTGTGCAGCTGCTTCAGTGGCTGCCTGTAAATCCGAGATCGGCGTTGGTCTGGTTCAAAGAGGGTGACGATGGCTCTGTTCAAGCCGAGCGCGCAAACTAGGCATCTAACGGAGGTCATGGCGACGTTCGAGCGCGTGCTTATGGAGCTGGCCGCCCTCAAGGAGATCGGAGAGAAGGTGTCGCGCATCGACGAGATCAGCGCGCGGCTCGACGACCTCGACACAAAATTCTCCGAGCAAGTACATCGCTTCGATCAGGTTCAAACCAAGGTGGACCTCTCGGTCACGTCGATTGGGGAGATTCATCAAGAGCAAGTTCATGTGGCGCGCGCGATCAAGGAGTCTCACAGCACCCAGGACGCAGATCTGGATCGGCTGGCGCAACCCAGCTATTTTGCGGCCTCCCCGACGGCTGCTCAGGCTGCGTCGGCCTCTCAAGCTCCAACACCGCTTCGTCGACGGTTTGATCCAGGAAGGGCGCCGCCATCACCACACCCTCCTGATCAATAGAGCTCCAAAAGGCCATGGATGCCGAAGATGAAGTTTCCTCGGTTCAATGGCGACGGGGTCTGCATGTGGCTGGACAACTGCGAAGTTTATTTTCAGCTCTATCAGATTCCGGACGGTTTCAAGCTCATGTCAGCCTCGTTGCATCTGCAAGGTAATGCTGCTCATTGGTACCAAGCATGTAAGCACACTAACGCATGTGCGGATTGGCCACGGTTTGGAAAGGCGATCCTACGAGAGTTTGACCTGAACATGCACCGTAATTGCTTGAGAGAATTGTTGTTGCTTAAACAAGACGAGTCCGTCCAGCAGTATCGCACTAGTTTAAACCAGTTGGTCTATCAAGTCCGGTTATATGATGCTGACATTAGTGAGACTATGCTAGTAACTCAATTTGTGTTGGTCCTGAAAGAGGAAATCCGAGCTGCCGTGGAAATTCAGTTACCGCAGTCGGTGGTTCATGCGGCTGAATGTGCTCTGGTGCAGGAGGCCGTGTTGGAATGGCAGAAGATGCAGGCCCCTAAATTTCAGAAACAGCCGAGTCAGAACAAAGTCATAGCTCTCAGACAAGAAAATTCATCCCGTCCTCAATTTGCAGCAGGAGATTTGTGGCGAGCAAAACAACTCAAAGAATTCAGGAGAGCAAATGGCCAGTGTTACAGTTGTGGGGACAAATACAATCAGGGTCATGTGTGTGCCAACAAACCACCCTTACAGCTCAAGGCATTGGAAGCTCAGGAAATTGACGGGAAACTTTCAGATGAGGCGCTCAACGCCATTTCCGCTGAAGAGGCAGTGGAGGAGGTAGCTGCTTACCTTTCTGTCAATGCCATATCAGGTTCTGCCAACAGCAAAACAATCAGGTTGAGGGCATTAGTGGAGAACAAGGTCATGTTACTGTTGGTGGACTCAGGGAGTTCTCACACATTCATAGACAGACAGCTAGCTGAGAAGCTCAAACACAAAGCAACTGTGCTAGACAAATCCCTACAAGTCAAAGTTGTCAATGGTGATCAACTGCAGTGTGAGACTGAATTGTCTGGTTTACAGTGGTGGATTAGTGGACACACATTTACATCTGATATGGAGGTGATTGACCTTGGAGGATATGATGCCATTTTAGGTATGGACTGGCTGGCTCAATGGGGAGCTATGGTCTGCCACTGGGAAGAGAAATGGTTACAGTTTGACAAACAGGGCCAACAAATTAGATTGCAAGGGATTGTTGAGAAACAACAAACTGAGATTCAAGCTATTACTATGGAGCAAATGCTGAAGTGGGAAAAAGGAAATATATATGGGCCACTGCTGTTATATGTCCCACTCTGCAAACTGAAGATCATGTGGTACCAAAGTGCATTTCCTCTACATTAGCAGATTTTGCTGATGTGTTTGCTGACCCAAAACAGTTGCCCCCCCATAGGGAGTTTGACCATGCTATTGCTCTCATACCTGACAGTGTACCACTAGATGTCAGACCTTATAGATATAACCCACAGCAAAAAGATGAAATAGAAAAGCAAGTTAATGAAATGTTGGCTTCTGGTCTCATCAAACCCAGTATGTCTCCCTTTGCTTCTCCGGTGCTGCTTGTCAGAAAGAAAGATGGAACTTGGAGATTTTGTGTAGATTATAGAAGACTGAACACTCTAACAATCAAAAACAAATTTCCCATGCCAGTGGTAGATGAGTTGTTGGATGAGATTGCTGGAGCAAAGTGGTTTTCCAAATTGGATTTAAGATCTGGATACCACCAGATAAGGATGATTGAGACTGATGAGGAAAAAACTGCTTTCAAGACTCATCATGGGTAATATCAGTTCAGAGTAATGCCATTTGGATTGACAAATGCTCCTGCTACTTTTCAGTGTCTGGTGAATATTATTTTCAAAAAATATGCCAGGAAATTTGTTTTGATATTCATGGATGATATACTGGTGTTTAGTGGAACATTAGAAGAAAACAGAGAACATCTTAAACAAGTGTTACAAACTTTGAGGGAAATCAGTTGTATGCTAAAATGAGCAAGTGTTGTTTTGCTACACAGCAGTTGAGCTACTTGGGCCATGTGATCTCTGACAAAGGGGTGGCCACAGATCCTAAGAAAACTGAGTTGAGAGGATTCCTAGGACTCACTGGGTATTATAGGAAATTTGTGGCTCAATATGGCATACTAGCAAAACCCCTCACTTCCTTGTTGCGGCTCAAAACATTCCAATGGACACATGGAGCGCAAACTGCATTTGAGAAACTTAAAACAGCCATGAGCTCCACTCCAGTCCTAGCTCTGCCAGATTTTTCTAAACCATTCACAGTGGAAACTGATGCCTGTGACACTGGGATTGGAGCTGTGCTGAGTCAACAAGGACATCCAGTGGCCTACTACAGTAAAGCTCTAGGTGTGCAAAATCAAAAATCGCCTACTTATGAGAAGGAATTCATGGCAGTAGATAAATGGAGATCATATCTGAGCATAGGGCCATTTGTGATTAAAATAGATCACAAAAGCTTATGTAACCTGGAAGATCAGGTGCTACACACTGAATTACAGAAGAAAGCAATGTCCAAGTTAGCCGGGCTACGGTTTAAGTTTCAGTACAAGAAGGGCATATAAAATAAAGCAGCTGATGCACTATCCAGAGTGGGACATGTGTTTGCTATACAAGCTGTATCTACTGCTCAGCCAGTTTCGCTACAAGAAGTGGCAAATTCTTATGCAGCGGATACAAGAGCACAAGAGCTGTTAACTAAATTAGCAATAACTGATGCTGATGAGCCTGGATTTTCTCTCTCTCAAGGACTGGTCATATTTAAAGGAAAGGTCTGGGTGGGCTCTAATTCAGGTTTACATACGAAGTTAATTGAAGCTTTCCATGCGTCTCCCATTGGAGGACACAGTGGCATTCAAGCTACATATCAGAGAGTGAAGAAGTTGTTTCATTGGAATGGGATAAAGCAAGATGTATAGAATTTTGTACAGCAGTGTCAAGTATGTCAGCTAGCTAAACATGAAAACTCTAAATACCAAGGGTTGCTCAATCCATTGCCCATACCAGTCAGAGCTTGGGAAGATATCACTATGCATTTTGTGGAAGGGCTGCCAAAATCCAATGGATACATTGCCATTTTGGTAGTGGTGGACAGATACTCCAAATACAGTCACTTCATCCCTTTGAAGCATCCATACTCTGCTGCTATAGTAGCTCAAGCATTTATGCAACAAGTGGTGAAGCTGCACAGCATGCCCTTGACTATAACATCTGACGGAGACACAGTGTTTACTAGCCATTTCTGGAAAGAGCTGCTGGCAATATGGGGCCCCAAATTACAAATGTCCACTGCCAGACACCCTCAAACAGATGGGCAAACAGAAAGGGTGAATCAATGTTTGGAGATGCATTTGAGGTGTGCAGTTCATGACTCACCTACCAAGTGGCACAACTAACTAGCACTGGCAGAACTGTGGTACAATACCACTTACCACTCTTCCTTGGGATGCACACCATTTAAGGCCTTGTATGGGCAAGATCCACATATGGGTCAGTTTCTCAGACCACCTGAAGATACTTCTCCTAATATTCAATAGTGGTTGCAGGACAGACAAGCCCATGCTGAACATTTGAAACATCATCTTCAGAGAGCTCAGCAGAAGTTCAAAGCAGATGCTGACAAGCACAGGACAATGAGGGAGTTTGCAGTAGGGGAATTTGTCTTCCTGAAATTGCAGCCTTATGGACAACTATCCTTGATCAACAGACCTTGTCCTAAACTGGCTTTCAAGTACTTTGGACCATTTCATATTCTGGAGAAGTTTGGTCCAGCAGTCTACAAGTTGGCCCTTCCTCCTGATACACAAATTCATCCAGTGTTTCACGTGTCTCAGTTGAAGCAACAAGTACCTGATCACACTCCAGTTTTCCAAACATTACCAAAGCTTCCAAGGCTGGATATTGAAGAGTTGACTCCATCAGAAATTTTGGACCGCCGTCTGGTAAAGCGAGGAAATGCAGCGTTATTACAAGTGTTGATTCGCTGGTCTGATTTGCCGGCTGACTTTGCAACTTGGGAGGATTATGTGGCACTTGAGAAGAGATTTCCACAAGCCGCTGCTTGGGGACAAGCAGCTTCTCAAGGAGAGGGCACTGTCATCTCCCCAACGTCATCAGGCGAGATAGGGCAGAACAGAGGAGCAGTTTAGATAGAGGAAAACACCAGCGAGTGAGTGTTATTCAAATGTAGGCCTGGTAGATGTGGACCATGGGCCATGGGCCATGTAATAGAGAGAGCGTGGGTGTGGAGCTGTATATAAGCTCGAGTCACTGTAGCTATCCGGCATCGAAAAAGAAATGAAAAGAAACAGTTTCCTCTTTCCCCTTTCCCCTTGACTTCTTCTTCCTTCTCTTGTTCTGATCCCCTTCCCCAACTCGTCCCCTACCTTGGTCCCAAATCCTAGGGTTTGTCCCAAGGCAAGCACACGACATAAACACTGAATGGGCATTTGAAGAGAAGGTGTGCCAGGCATTCCTCCAGGGGGTTATGGCATAAGAGGCAGCTATAATCATCATTATCAATCTTGTAGTGCCTCCTGCGCAACATATTTCTTGTATTTAGACGATCAGGTAGAAGGAGCCAAAGAAACATCTTCCACTCCATAGCGCACGTGGTTCTCCATATCCAACGGAATGCATCATCCACCTGCACATCTCTAAAACAATAGGTGTAGAATTTGCTGATCTTAAACTCTTTCACCCATATTAGGCACTCAACCAAGTGTCGATGACATCCGACACACGATCAACCTAATGAGTTGCAAGTCTCTGACTTCCTCGCGAGCCTCAATGGACAAGGGTAGATAGGATGCGAGGCTATTGTTATCTCGTCAGAGTTCTTTCCAAAAAAGTACCGTTTTGCTATCCCCTACAACGAATTTTATCACACCCCTGTAGATATCTGACAACTGACGGATCCACAAACCAGAGTGTGGGATCTTGTCAGTATAATATGCAAACCAAATTAACTGCACCCACGGGATATCCTCACTATTGTAGAACTTATGCAACTGTTTGAGCAACAAACCGTGATTTTGCACCTCGAAGTTTATAACACCCAGTCCACCTCTGTCTTTTGGGTGACAGACCATGTCCTAGGCAGCCAGCGAGTTCCCCTTGACTCCATCATCAGTTTTTTACGCCATAGGTAGTGCCTACGTAGTTTATCAAGATGTTCAATGATCTTGGGGTGTACCTTCGTCGAGCACATCGCATAGACGGCCAAAGATGTAAGCACGGAGTTAACCAGCGTAAGCTTTGAACCATAGTAAGCAGGGAATTAGCCGTGTGCAATCTTCTCTGAATAGAAGAAACTAGTGGCATAAGATCCATGACGGAAGGGGCGTGTGGTGCTCAAAGGCAATCCCAGGTAAGTAAACGACATTTGTCCCACCATACACTGAAAGATCCGGGCCAAAACAAAAGTTTTCTGCATGATCCAAATTGATTGGCACCATAGTTGATTTATGAAAATTAATGCACAGCCCAACAGAAGTTGCATAGTCCGACAGAATAAGTTTCATTTGCTCAGCTTGACGTGGGTAGGCCGACATGACCATGGTGTCATCGGCGTACTGAATCACTGGAGTCATTATTACAGGTTGCAATTGGGAGTTGAATTAGATTTCTTGCATGTGCATCGTTGATGGCTGATTGCAGTAGATCCGCAGCTAGAACAAAAATCAACGGCGACAAGGGTTCACCCTGTCTGACCCTACGCTTGCAGGAGAACTGTCGGCCCGGCAATCCATTGACAACTCAACTGAGCTTCCTGAAGAAAAGATACAACCAATCCATTGCAGCCACTTATCATTGAAACACATGTTTCTCATGATTTGAATCATCGGTTCATGCACGATCGTGTCGAATGCCTTGGCAAAATCCAACTTCAAGAGAAAGCAAGCACGACATGACACCTGACACTGGTGGATGTATTCAAAAGCACATGCCAAGCAGTGTTGGATGGACCTACCCTTGAAGAACCTGTACTGAGTACGATGGATGATACGAAGGATAAGTTTCTGCAAGTTGTTTGCTAGGAGTTTAGTGATCAACTTCTCACAACAGTTTAGAAGAGATTGGGCGATAATCATTTGTTGTCTGAGCGACACAACTTTGGGCGGAGTTAAGGCTACTCAAATCTAAATTCCCTTAATACAAATCCATGCAAACCTTGTATAACTCCTCTTTGACAATGTGCCAACATGGTTTAAGAAGCAACCGTCAAAACCATCGGGCATAGGCGCACGGTCAGCCGGCATGTCCCTCACAACCTGATCAACTACCTCACTTGTGAAAGGAACTGTTAGCTCCTCGAGGCCATCCACACGTTTGAGATAGACAACAGGTCAAACTTCATGTCCACAGGGTTAGACTGGCCAGGTCTCTCTTTATAGGTTTGAAACAATATCGCCTCTTTGCTCGGTAGCTGTAGAATGGAAGAACTTGGTGTTAACACTACCACCATGAAACCATCTGACCGTGTACCTCTTTTTTCAATACTCCTGTTTATATTTTATGTCCACAGGGTTAGACTGGCCAGGTCTCTCTTTATAGGTTTGAAACAAGATCGCCTCTTTGCTCGGTAGCTGTAGAATGGAAGAACTTGGTGTTAACACTACCACCATGAAACCATCTGACCGTGTACCTCTTTTTTCAACACTCCTATTTATATTTTAGCAGAGTCAGGAGTGCGTTTTGAGGACGAGACGAAAGTTACTTTCAGGTACCGAGAGCGAGCGCTTATCCTCGATACCATTCAGCTGAGAGAGGGCCCAATCACAGTTATCAATGCAGGTGTTCAGACGAGAGATAGTTTTGCTTGACTGGCTTTACCTTCCCTCCGCTACGACGCTGCCAGTCTCTCCACCTCCGTTGCGTTGCCTACAAGCTCTTTTCAGTAGTTGCATCATCACCTTGGTCATCTGTGCGGCTCTCGTCTCTCATCCTTAGTTTGACGTGGTCTTCTTGGATCCGTCTCCGGCGGTGTGTCTTTAGACTGTTGGGGTTGTTGATGGCACATTTGTCGAGTGTGTCTCCTTAGTATAGTGATGAGCACAAGGACTATCGTTGTTGTGATCATGTTGGTCGTCGGATACGTATTATTTCTTGGGATGTGACTTTTGATGAGTCTTCTTTCTACCCGCGTCCATCTTCCTTGACCCTTTTAGTGGAGGATATCTTTTTCCTCACTTTCCTTGACACATCTATCATAACCGTTGAGCCCTTGCCCATCCGTCCTATGGCCCCTGCTTCTCTGACTATTGCAGATCCGATGTTGCCATCTCCCATGGTTTCCTCACCTCGCTTGTCACAGGATTCTGCACCTTCATCTCTGATGACTTCTCTGTCTCCATCAACTGAGTCCACCCCGGTGATTCCTCGTATTCTTCCATCGTTTCTTCCCTTTTATACTCGTCGTTCATCTGTTGTGGATATTCTACTGATGTGTCATCTTCCTCGTCTCAGTCTACTTATGGCTTGGGTCGTCCTTTGCTTCCACCGGTTCATTGCCTTGGTTTTCCAAGCGCCGACCCTGCTGTTCTTGAGTCGACTTCTTATCGTGAAGTTGTTCACTCTGAATGGCTGTTTGCAATGGCAGAGGAGCTTGATGCTCTTGGGCGCACCGACACGTGTGATCTTGTTTCTTTTCCTCCCCGTGTTCGTCTCATCACTTGTAAGCGGGTCTACAAGGTTAAGACTCGCTCCGATGGTTTTCTTAAGCGTTAAAAAACTCGTCTTGTGGCTTGTGGCTTTCAGCAGGAGCATGGTCGTGATTACGATGCGACTGTTGCTCCTGTGGCCCATATGACCAATGTTCACACACTTCTTGTCGTGGCCTCTGTTCGCCACTGGTTTCTGTCTCAACTTGATGTTAAGACTGCCTTTCTTAATGGTGAGCTGCGTGAGGAGGTTTATATCCAGTCACCACCTGGTATTTTGTTCCTGATCATTCGTCTTCATCTCTCTCTCTATGGCCTTAAATAAGCCCCTCACACCTATTTTGAGCGTTTTGCCTACTGCCATTGGTTTTTCAGCGTGTGCTCATGATCCGGCACTGTTTGTCCACTTTTCTACTCATGGTCGGGCTCTTCTTCTATATGTTGACACATGATCATCACTGGCAACGACCCTGAGTATATTGCCTTTGTGAATGCCTGTCTTAGTGAACAGTTTCTTATGTCTGATCATACTTCTATTTCTGATCATTCATTCGTGCAAGAACAAAAGCTCTATTAGTTAGAACTTACAGCAGTAGTTCTTGTAGGTACAATTGTCGTCAACTCTAACTTTTAATACTGATGCTAGCAACATTTATCTAATTTTAAATTTTGTTATTCAATCTGATTTTAGTACTTATCAGGGAGCCATAGTAACATACTATCCAACTTTAACTTACTAAGAGGAATAGTGCCATATTCAGGAGCCTTTTTGCAGGCAAAGTGTTTTTTATATATAAATGAAGTAGCACATATTGTTTCCATCTGTTCTTTTCCAGTCTTTTGTGATCCCACTACCAACAAACTGTTTATTAAAAAACAGTAAAGCTGCCACTAACATCCTCCCACAACAATTTGACGTCCTCAGCCATTCAATCGCGCTCTCTAGGGGTTCTGATCTGCTAGTCATCCCACCAAATTTCATTGTGTTGTTGGCATTCGTAGTCTTTTTGTGAGCTCGTAAAACCTTTGTGAGTCGATATATTGAGAAGAAAGAGTATGGTTTACAGGATGTGGCAGCGTACCTACCGGGGGGGGGGGGGGGGGGGGGGGGGGGGGTGTTACAGCACCGAACAACGCCCAAGTCCCCTGCGCCCCTTCTCTTGGTTGAGCACAACGCGGCAGCGGCGGCTTGGTCTCAAATACCGCTCCCAAGTCCCCTGTTTGTTTATAGGGCCGTAGTATGCCTGGCCAAGGTGGAATTTAGTACGTGCTCCCCACTATGCCCTACAAGGTTCTTCCTACTGAATTGAATCTGGGAATCCACCCTGGGAAGCAACATCCATCTTCTGATCTTTGTCTTGCCTCCAGTGCAATTTCAATTTGTCGAGTACCGCTCTCGATAAATTACTAGAATGGTGAATGAAATACTTGGAGGTAGGCTACCGATTTGGTAAGAATATAGATGTCATGATTGTTAGACTGTATTTACATATAGCTTCTATATATGTCTTGTATATTGTATCGTACACTTTGGTGTACCCCTTATATATATGAGATAGCCACATCCTTAATGGGTGTCGTGCAGTTTCCCAAAAACCTAAGTCTTACATGGTATCAGCCCTAACCGGTCCTATGTTTTCCGCTGCCGCCGCCGCCGCGATCGCACCGAACTCCGTCGCCGCCGTCGCGCCGGCCCCTGTCACGGCGCCTGCATCGCCGTTCCTCTCCTCGCGCCCCCTGGTCTCGGTCTACACCGGCCAGTCCTCGATGGTGGGCGCCTCCTCGGATCAGCCACCGCCGCCGTCACCGGTCGCGCCTCCGCTGGTCCCGGGAGATCCTTCGTACGCTGGTCCCTGGATGGGATCGGCGACCTACGGGCCCTACGGGGCCGCTCCCCCGCCGCCAGCAGGCCCCTACGGGGCGGCGCCTGTCCCTGCCGGATCGCTGCCCTACGGCCCCTACGGGGCGGCTCCTCCGTCGACGGGCCACTACGGGGCGCCGCCTGCACCCGGTGCCGCGTATAACGCGGCGTATGGCGCCTCGCCCTACGCGGCCGCTGCGGCTGCACCTCCTGCCGCCGTCACAGCGGCGCCCTACGCGTCTTCAAACCCGCAACCCTATGCGGCTGCACCTGGCGCCGCGAACGCCGGGTCGGACAGGGCTCCGCCACCGCCATTGCCCTACGGCGGCTACTACCCTCCGGCCATGGCTGCATCTGGTGGTTCATCCCACATGAGCTACTACACGTCGCCTCCTCCTGCTGATCATGCCGTGGCCAGTGCGCCGTTCTACTTCGTGCATCTAATCCCAGTGAAGCTGACGACGGACAATTATTTGTCGTGGCGTGCACAGGTGCTGCCACTTCTCCGCAGTCGCTACCTGGAGGGTTACGTCGACGGTTCCTTGCCGTGTCCTCCACCACATCACCCGGCATACCATGCGTGGGTGGCTCAGGATCAGGCCATCCTTTCGGCGATCCAGTCGTCACTCACCGAGGCAGTGTCCTCCTTGGTCCTCTTCACTGCCACGTCCCAGGAGGCGTGGTCTGCCCTTCACACCAGCTTCGCATCTCAGCAGCAGGCCCGTGCTCACACTCTTCGTACGGAGCTGGGGGAGACCAAGCTTCTTGACCTCAGCATTACCGACTACTTCAGCAAGATGACGCGTCTCGCAGACACTTTGGCCTCCATTGGTCAACCGCTTCGCAAAGAGGATTTCACCACTTTCGTCATGAACGGCCGGGACGACGACTATGATAACCTTGCTGAGAACATCAATGGTCGTGATACTCCACTTGAACCCCGTGAGCTCTACGCCCGCCTCCTTGCCACGGAACAGCGCGTCAAGTCCCGCCGTACCAACCCGAGTTTCATTGCTGCCAACGCTGCCACTCGTGGAAAAGGGAAGCCCTTCAAGTCATCTGCAGCGGGTAAATCAGTACCACTGACTTCACAGGCTCCGCGGTCGCCTGCCGCTGCCCCCTTCCCCCCGACCGGGGGTGGCCGTTCGTGTGCTTGCTGCCCTTCATGTGGTGTTGAGCTCCCCTGCCAACTGTGTAACATTCCAGGTCACGTTGCTTCCCGTTGTCATCGCCGCTTCAAGTAGGACTTCCTCGGCGTCGGCAACAATGGCAAAGGCAACGAGAAACAAGCTGCCTTGGCCACTCATGAGCCTGCTCGTCAAGCAGGCCACACTCCATCATATCCCATTGATCCGACTTGGTATATGGACATGGGCGCTACGAATCATCTCACGGGCGAGATGGGCAAACTCTCGGTTCAGGAGCCATACCGTGGTCATGACCAGGTTCACACCGCCAGTGGAGCAGGTATGCACATATCACATGTTGGTCAGGCCTCTCTTTTAACTCATAAACAAAAATCTCTTCATCTTCGTAATGTCCTTAGAGTTCCTTCTGCTACTCGTAGCCTATTGTCTGTTCCTCAGCTTACTCGTGATAACAATGTTTTCACTGAGTTTCATCCTTTTTATTTTTTTATCAAGGATCGGGCCACGAGGGACGTTCTGCTTAGAGGTCGCCTGCGCGATGGATTATATGCACTTGATCTGCCTTCTGCCCCTCAAGCACTCATTGGTGTCCGTGTGTCGCCTACTCATTGGCATGCACGGCTCGGCCATCCTGCCACTCCCATAATTCGTAGTGTTCTTCATCGTCATAGTCTTCCCGTTGTGTCCAATAAAGATGTTGCCACAGTCTGTGATGCCTGTCAGCAAGGCAAGAGTCATCAGCTTTCGTTTTCAGATTCGAGTCGTGTCGTCAAAACTCCACTTGAGCTTATTTATTCTGATGTATGGGGGCATGCCCAAACTTCTGTGAGCGGTCATAATTATTATGTCAGTTTTATTGATGCTTATAGTCGGTTTACTTGGCTTTATCTTATCAAGCGTAAATCTGATGTGTTTGATGTGTTCCTACAATTTCAAGCTCACGTTGAGCATCTTCTTAAGCATAAGATCATTCATGTTCAGTCAGATTGGGGGTGAATATCACAACCTCCATTCCTTTTTTAATAAGCTTGGGATTTCACATCGCGTGTCTTGTCCTCATACACATCAGCAGAATGGCACGGCTGAACGTAAGCATCGTCACATTGTCGAAACTGGTCTCACTTTACTTGCTCATGCATCGGCACCTTTTCGGTTTTGGAGTGATGCATTTTCCACTGCCTGTTTTCTCATAAATAGGCTTCCTACACGACTCCTTGGGATGAAAACACCACTTGAACTGTTGCTTAATGAAGTTCCAGATTATACTTTTCTCAAAGTTTTTGGTTGTGCATGCTGGCCTCATCTTCGTCCTTATAATAAGCGTAAGCTCGAGTTTCGGTCAAAACCTTGTGTTTTTCTTGGGTATAGCTCTCTTCACAAAGGGTACAAGTGTCTTCATATTCCATCCAACCGTGTCTACATCTCGCGTGATGTTGTGTTTGACGAGAGTGTATTTCCGTTCTCGTCTTTGTCCACAACTCTCACACCTCCAGTCTCCTCCTCGCAATCCACCCCTCCACTGCCTGCTCAATTTGTTGATATTGCATATTCTCCTGCGTTGTTGCCTAATCATGCTGCAGGAACGGGTCGTGGAGCTCGCCTTGAGTTGCTGGAGGAGCCGGAGCCATCAACTGCACCTGACGTGGGGAGTGGCCTCGTGCATGCGCCATGCACGCCTGGACAGGGCTCTTCAGCGCCTAGACCGGGCTCTTCAGCGCGGGCTCTGCCCGTGCCGGCCTCTTCTGAGGCTGGGCCGGTCTCGCCTGGGCTGGCCTTGCCTGGGCTGGTCTCCCCTGCGCCGGCCTCCCCCGAGCCGGTGATCTCACCTGGGCCTGCTTCTCCCGAGCCGGCGATCTCGCCTGGGCCAGGCTGCCGCGCCTTGGTTCGCCTCGAGACGACTGATTCCCCCACCCAGTCGATTGTCTCGCCCGGGTCTGCCTCGCCTGGGTCGACCTCGTCCTCGCCTGTCACCACTGCATTGTCACCGGCTGCTTCGCCGGATACTTCTTCATCGCCGGTGCCGTCGCCACTTGCTACACCACCTGCGGCTATTCCTCTTCGACCACATACTCGCAGTCGATCTGGTATTGTGTGTCCCAAGCAACGCAAAGATGGGACGGTGGCCTGGCTTGCGGCATGTGTTGCTCATGTCAAGGAAGATCCTTTGGCTGAACCGCGTCACTTTCAGGTTGCTCTCAGGATTCCTCATTGGCGCCAAGCTATGGAGCAAGAGTATCAGGCATTGTTGACAAATGGTACTTGGCAGCTTGTTCCCCCGGTCTCTGGTGTCAATATTATTGATTCCAAGTGGGTCTTCAAAGTTAAGAAGCATGCCGATGGTTCTCTTGAACGCTATAAGGCACGGTTAGTGGCGAAAGGGTTCAAGCAAAGGTATGGTCTTGACTACGAGGATACGTTCAGTCCGGTGATCAAACCAACGACTATACGGCTTCTGTTGTCCTTGGCTGTTACTCGGGGCTGGTTTCTTCGTCAGCTGGATATTCAGAATGCTTTTCTTCATGGTGTTCTGGATGAGGAGGTTTACATGCGTCAGCCCCCGGGGTTCGTTGATCCTGCTCGCCCTCATCACCTGTGTCGCCTGGTCAAGGCGCTCTATGGGCTGAAGCAGGCTCCTCGTGCTTGGCATGCCAGATTGGGCTCTGTTCTTCGGTCACTTGGTTTTGTTCCCTCTACTACTGACACCTCGCTCTTCCTTCTGCATCGGCCTCAGGTGACGATGTATCTTCTGGTATATGTTGATGACATTATCCTCATTAGCTCCTCGGATGCTGCTGCTGATCGTCTCATATCTTCCTTGAGTGGTGATTTTGCGGTGAAGGATTTAGGAACGTTGCATTACTTCCTTGGCCTGGAAGTTTCACGTTCTTCTGATGGCTTGACACTCACGCAGCATAAGTATTCGCTGGACCTGTTGCGACGGGCAGGTATGCTGAAATGCAAACATGCCATGACTCCTATGTCTGCTATTGACCGTCTGTCTGCCTTTGATGGAGATCCTCTCACCTCTGATGACGTCACTGAGTATCGTAGCGTTGTTGGTGGCCTGCAGTATTTAACTATCACTCGGCCAGATATTTCATATGCAGTCAATCGTGTCTGCCAATTTCTTCATGCTCCTCGGACTTCTCATTGGACAGCGGTGAAGCGCATTCTTCGCTATGTTTGCTTTACTGCCTCATATGGTTTACTCCTTCAGCCAGCACCGTCTCCTACGCTCTCTGCTTTTTCAGATGCGGACCGGGCTGGTAATCCAGATGACAGGCGATCCACGGGGGGACATGTTGTCTTCTTTGGTCCTAACTTGATTGCCCGGGCTGCTCGCAAACAAGCTACAGTGTCCAAGAGTAGCACTGAAGCTGAATACAAAGCAGTTGCAAATGCTACAGCTGAGATCATATGGGTACAGTCCTTATTGAGAGAGTTGGGAGTTTCTCAAACTCAGCCGCCTGTTCTTTGGTGTGACAACATTGGAGCTACATATCTCTCATCTAATCCAGTGTTTCATGCTCGGACAAAACACATTGAAGTTGACTATCACTTTGTACGGGAACGTGTTGCACAGAAGCTACTCCACATCAAGTTCATCTCCTCCAAAGATCAACTTGCTGACATCTTCACGAAGCCTCTTCCACAACCTCAGTTTGTAGGCTGCAGGCGCAATCTTAACATACTTTGTACTTCAGGGCATAGTTAAGATTGAGGGAGGGTGTTAGACTATATTTACATATAGCTTCTGTATATGTCTTGTATATTGTATCGTACACCTTGGTGTACCCCTTATATATATGAGATAGCTACACCCTTGTGCAGTTTCCCAAAAACCTAAGTCTTACAATGATCTGCCTACAACTATTTTACTGTACTTAGATTTGATAAGCCGTTTTTAGGCCATACTGCAGCCTAAACGTGCTCCTGCTTGCTGTTGCTAAACATTTTATATTTCCAGATAGATTATGATTTAGCCCTGTTTTAGCCAGTTTGGGGCTGCTTGAGTGGATGCACACTAAATCGTAAAAGAAGAGAAAGTGAATAACTGAATATGATGGCAGGTTTTGAACTCAGGTTTACACATTGGCGCGCATGATTTGTCAAACAAACATATTATAGCCCTCATGGATGCTACTGTTTGCAAAGTTAGAATGGAACGATGCAAAGAGATTCATGATGTAGAAGAACTTACAAGGGAGGATCTGAACTGCTTTCATTGGAATTTGACGAAATTCCCAACCACATAGGTCACACAAAGCCTCCATGGTATTAAAAATGCCATATTTGCCAGTCCTCTGTTTAGAGGTGCTTTGCTCTCATATTTCTTATGTAATTACGGTATGACAAAAATTATCATTTCAGGTTTTTATCGAACGTGTTTCTCCTTTTAACGTTAGCTTGGTCTCTGTGCATGCTATCCGATTATCCGAAGCAAAACTAATCCTTTGCACCCCAGCGATGGATAAAGCCGGGTCTGTTTTCCTGGGGACAACCAATCCTTGAGAAGGCCCAAAGATTTGGGGGGTAAGTTAATTTGTTAAGCATCTGAGCAAACAAAGTTCTTATTTTCAAGTGCCAATTTACAAGACGTGGTTATAATTTCAGTTTTTTAGCTTCAGCCTGAAGTCGTACATACATGTATAAGCTTTCAAGCATGGCAAAAATTTGATGTGTCAGTGAAATTTCGGTTCAGTTTGCCATAACAATTAATTCTACAAGTTTTCTAAAATAAAGTTGCACTACATAGTTTGATTCTGTTATCAATTCGATTTTAGTTTATTCTTCCTGAGGTTGACGTGTGAGTTTCTGCCATATTTTCATAGCGGGGAGAAGCCTTGAGAGTACATGACTTATTTGTGAATCTGGACGTTACGACTGGTCATATCCAGTATAGTTGTTGAACAAATATTCTAAGCATCCCACCGTCAAAGCATCCTAGCTGCATTTTTCGTTCATCATTAGGAATAGAGCAGTATAGCTGGGCTAACTGAGGTGAGTCGAATTTCGTTAACATTAACAATTACCCAACAAGAAGAAGCAACAGCTTAGCCCTTCTCAGCTAACTTTACCTTTGGTTCTCCATCAGTTAGATGACATGATTACAAATTTTACAACACTAATTACAATCTGTTCAATTAGTTTATATGTGCCAATGCTCCATTCTGTTTTTCATATCGCAAATGTCTAAGTCATATCTCTGCCTATACGTGATACATATGTACTTTCAGAAGTCACACACAACGTGTGATCGTTTCCACCGTCCAAATGAATTGTTATATTCAATAAATTTGAGGCTGCCTTGAAGCCTCCACCAAGAGTAAAAAGGTAAAAAGTCCCACATTACTTCAGAGGTTCATAGACCTTCAGTCAACATGCATATTTGTCTACTGTTATTTAGCTCCGAGGTAGATTTCCATTTCTTGGAGGCTCGAATGAATAAGACATTTCAATTATTTTCTTATTTTATATTGTGGTGCAGTATATAACTCTAGAAGATGACAAGAGTAAAAATATTTGGTTTGTGTTGTTGCAGACCAGCTTGATTTTTTTACAGGCGCAATGTGACCTGCTACTTCATTACTTAATTAACTAGTTTCAGATAGGTGAATTTCTTTTTTACCATCCTACAACATTTCTGCGAGAGTAAGAAGGACAATTGGTGTTTTTATGTACGTACCAAGCTTGATGAACGCTCACCATGAAGCCTTCCGCAGTTCACAAGCTCACCAAGATAGTTGTGCAGAATTTTCAGAGTACGCTTCTCTTGCTATTTCTGTTTGTTATTGCAGCTGCAACACTCGATGGCTGGAAAAACCGATCTTGATTGTTACACATCAGTTCCTGGGTTCCAGGGGACACAGGCCTTTTGTCATACTTCCATGTGTCAGAAGGGCCGGATCTTGGCATTCCTGCCCTTGCTACAGAAACAGGAACTGCGGTTAAAATGTTTTCTGTTGCGCACACTTGTTCGTCATGCTGTTTCTGAACTGCTTCCGTGTCATGGTTTGTGGAAGAAAGATAACTCTCTGCTCAATCCAGTTTTCTTCTGTTAGTGTTCTGCTTAACACCTGGATTTGGAACAATAATGAGATTCAGAGAAATTATGTCGTGATAAGATGTAAATTCATATAAGCATTTATCACCATTAGAACCTTCAATGAAATATACCACTAGCAGTATAAGTTCTATATGTGTGGGTTTTCATCCAAAGCAGAAGTAAACATCGAAAGCTTCTCCCTAGTAACTTGCAAGCACTTGGTGGTGAGTTATACTTAAGATATGTGCAAATTTTCCTTAGGTGAAGTAAGATACAATCCCTCTGAACTCTGACTGTGACAGGGTCTCTGTACTATGTGTTGTACACAAGTGATTCTTGGAAAATATACATTCTGCTCTACCCCGCGGTTCTGGGGTCTGGGCTCATGTGGAGGAATATTCCCAGTTTTGGGCATAAAGGCCACAAGATTCCTTTCCTTTACCGATAGCATCCTGTCTTGCAGCATCATGACTAGCATTATCAGAAAAGTATTTGCAGTTGCCATCATTGCAATATCTACCTGATGCAGAACACTCACAATACCTAGAAATGCAGTCACAAACTACCAATCAGTAGAATCCTATGATCTAAAAAAATATCCAAATCATTGCCTAGCTATTAGAAAAGGTAAGGGCCATCAACTGACTTGAGAGAATGAAAGGGGTTCACCAGTAACGCAAATGTTAGGAAAGAAAGCAGCATCTCATTAGTGTTGTCGATATTAGAACATCTGTATAGACTTGGTCAAATATAAAGTTTGACTTAGGACAAAACTAAAACTTCGATCAATTTGGAATATAGGGAGTGCTTATTTGGTTATAACTTTGGCACTATTTTAGATTATCTTTTTGAAAATTCAGTTAAAAATTATCTTGACAATGTAAGACGCAAAGGAAATGACCACAACAATCAACAATTTTTTGTTCTCTTTACTTCCATATTTGCTATTCTAAGTACTCTAAAGACGGAGCCTTGCAAGGAAACTGTTTAACCAAAAACACAGAACCCAAACTCTATCACCAAATTATGAAAGAAAATACTAGTAAGAAATGACAAATGTATCAGCTTTCATTTGGAGGTTTATTATACAATATTTTGCTTGTTTGCATTGTGCCCCTTTGGCGACTGGTCAGTGGTACATGGCAAAGCCATACAGGCATACGCACACGTTATGCACGTAGAACCACAATAGAACCACATTGACATCTTTCACAGCAAACACTATGTATACAATAAATGAGCACTGATCTTACAGGCCAGTAAAATGACTTAAGGGATAAAATATTAACCTAAAAGATAAATTCAATAGCAACAAAATCCCTTGAACAACTTGTAAGGGAACCTACATCTTCAGACATTTCAAGTTCTTGCACGTGCAGTCTTTCCAACTTGGTGTCCTTTCTGTGGATTCATATGATATTTCACTCCACGGATATCGAGTATTCCATCTCCCGGGGATAGGAAAATTCTCAACAATCAACAAAGATAGTTTCCAGTCAACTCTATTGTCCGCTCGGAGGATAAAGATGGAAAACCTGGACACTGCTCAATTAACTTTGAAACACAGAATACCAACTGTAACCACTCAAGATAGAAGAAACAAGTCCAATGGCCTTGTAGGTAGTTAAAAATTTCAATTCTAGTTGTGATCCAAATTCCTATAAAGGCTAACTTCTGACGGAGCGAAGTGGAGGTCTGTCGCCGGGAGGCTTGGGCCATAGTGGAGGCCTTGGTAGTTTTTGAAACACTGAAATATACATTGAAGTTTTTGGCTACTGTAAGTGTCATATTGATGCCACTATCTCAAAACCCGGTCAAGATGAATGGAGGCTGGCTTGCGTAAATGGGGAGGCGCAGATGAACGAGAGATATCAGTCTTGGGACCTTCTCAAGTCCCTTGTGTCGGCTAGTCCTCTCCCATGGCTCTGCATTGGTGACTTCAACAAAGTCTTGCACGTTGACGAGCACTCAGGACGCAGTCGAAGTTATCATGGTTCGTTGACGTGTGCACCTTGGCTGATCTGGGTTTCATCGGCAGAAGGTGGCTATTCAAAAAAAAAGGTTGCTGCGCTTGCCAGCCCAGCTTGGATCAACTTGTTCCCGAGTGCAGTAGTTCACCACCAGACAGCAGCATCGCAGGAAGACCTGACACGGCGACCACACCTGTCTCCGAGCCGATCCGTCTCACGCCAGGCCAGCGTCATGTGAGGCACCACAAGCTCAACGCCAAGGTGGCTGGACTCGAGTGGGTGCAGTGTTCCTCTCGATCCCCGTTCCTGTATCCAAATTGGTGCATGTAATCCATAATTGTATCTTAACAATTATACCCAATTTTTGTACTTGGGAGATAACTGTGACACGACGGCCATACCGACTGACACCACGTTAGCCATGACCTCAAGCATGGCACATCACCATTTGATCCGTTGGTGCAGGGTAGCGTCGCGATGTGGCACACGTTCTAGCTTCACCCCTGATAATAAAACTGTATTTCCATTCATACAATTAAGCACTGCATATCAAGCACGTGCAAGCATACAGCTTACATGAATCGTAACACATTATCCCATTAGCCGGTCTAAACTATAGCGTGAATCTAGCCGGTCTAAAGTGTCACAATCTTACCACGATTGTGATCTCAACTTTATTCTTTATGCAATATATGCGCTGCTACGTACATGCACGCACGCACGCATGCATGCATAGCCTAGTATGGGCTCACCCCCTCGTAGTTGCCCGGCGGGTTGTAGCTGCAGATGATGAACAGGCCGTCGCCGCCGTCGCAGACGACGCGGGCGCAGCCGATGGCCGTCGAGTCGCGCCACACCACCTGCGTGTAGTGCAAGCACGACTTGTCCGCCGGCGCCGAGCAGCTGTTGCTGCCGTGGTCGTAGTACTGCTTCTCCGAGACCCACGCTTGCACGGCGTCCGCCGCCGTCCAGTCGGCCCCGCCGCCGCGGCCTCCGTAGATGTTCTCCCCGTACTGCCCGCCCGAATGTACCAGCTGGCAGTCGCCGCGGCGCTGCTCCGCGTAGTTCTGCGCGTACGCAGCCACGTTGTCGTCCCAGGTCACCGGCCCGACGCCCACGTCGGCGCGCGCAGCGTTGTGGGGGTCCACGAAGTCCTGCGGCGAGTTCTGCGCCGTGACGACCACCATGGCGGACGCGAGAGCTAAGAGCAGCAGTGCTGCTATCTTCGGCGAGTACTCCATCGCTAGTTAAGCCTTACGAAGCTAAGGAAAGGTGTGGTATCCGCTACTATCCGTGAATGTATCAGCCGTATTGATGAGATAGGCTGCGACCATTACTCGTGTATTTATACTGCATAAGCTGTATGGCTTCTCTAGGTCTAGGCTAACTAATTAAGTTGCGAACCGATCGAGCACTCAGATGATTTGATTTCCTTGCACTCTGTTTCTGCAAAAATGAGTTCAATAAAATATATCTTGACTGGTCAAATTTGACAAATTCAATCCAAGTAGTATTTTCCAAGAGAGGGCAGGAAGTCCATGCACCTGCGTGTTCGATGGGCAGGGAGAGTGGGGATAACCTCAGACACTGAAAAGGAATTAGCTCGGCATTGTGGAATGGAGGTTTTCCAATTTTTCTGGTCGTCGGTTCTAGACGACTCATTTGTCCGGCCGCGATCGCCGGAGTATTATTGACACCCAGATTCTTTTTTTGTTGGAAGCGTAAGTGCAAACTGTGGAAAACAGTGCGTTCGTCTTTGCGTCGGTCAGTCGTGTCATTTTTCTGAGATTACCTCTGCGCGCCGATGTGTAGTACAGTACTTGCTTCGACTTGTCTTGCTCCTTGTCCGGTGGAAAAAAGTGTAACGTGTTATATCTTCTGAGATTACCTCTGCGCGCCGATGTGTAGTAGCTTCGTCAATTACTCTTGTCACTGGTGCAGAACCCTGCTAAGAAGAGGCACATATCAACATCCTTTGATCGAATTGAATTGCGTGAGATGGCTTCAGGCACAATTCAGAAACGAGATACGTATGCGATATATGATACACAGTTAAGTTGACTTAGCTGTTTGCGTTGAGCAAAAATAAAACAAACGATTCATTAGCACAAGCCGCATGCAATATAGCAGGGCTGTCGGAGTGTGTACTCAGGACACCGGGGATCAAGGATACCCTGTGTTTGTGAGTACGGCCAAGGGCTAAACGCCTTGTCAATCCACAGGCAAAGGCACACAAGAACACACTGACACAGGGGGGTTTTATACAGGTTTAGGCCGCCATGCTAGCGTAAAACCCTATGTCCTGTTGGTATTGATATAAACTGGGGAATACAAGTGCTTTTGTGTTACAAAGGTGGTGGTCGGGGTGAGACCGGTAGTGGTTGGGGTACTAGATAGAGTGCCCGAACACTCCTAACTCTACTCTTCCACCTATCTGCTAGTCTTCGGTTGGCTTGTGGTTGCCGGTAGTGTTGTGCTTGCTAAGAAGTTTGTCTTATTTCCACCCTCTCCTTATATAGGCTTGGGGGTACCACATTTGGTCTATAAAAATACATGTGGAGATATATGAATAATGGCCAGTCGAGGCATTCCACTTGCCTCTGTCATATTCTAGAAGATGAGCTAACGCTGGAGTGTGTCAGGTGCTCGAATATTTCCTTCAATGTGATGCGCCGCACCGCCCTTCTCATTATTTACACCGCGCCAGCGTCCGGTCATGTCATCCATCCCTCTGGGTCGTCATGATGATGGCCCTACCCGTAGCCCTGGGCCGGGCTACGCGGGGTAGGCTGACCGGTCATTAAATGCCCGACCGGTGGAGTTCTCTGCAAGGCCACCCTTCTTGGCTGACGCGTGTCCCATCTTCTGGGGGGCTTAGCCCCCGAGTGCATCATGGCTGGTGTTGGGGATATAACCCCGCGGTATAACCCACCCTGAAAGGGCCGGGTTAGGCCGTCGGCGACTCTCGAAACTAGACCTCATACAAGCCCAAGTGATCAAGACGCAGGGCCGGAGGGGCGGCTCACAAGATGGGTCGGCTTAAGGACCAAGGCCAGAAGACGGTGCATGGCCTGGAGGTGTATGCCGCCCAATCATGACTTGTAGTAGAAGGCAAGACGATTTAGAGTTAGCATCGGTCACGGAACATGACCCGACCCGGACTCTTGTAAGCCGGCGGCCTCAACCTGTATATAAAGGCGAGTCCCCGACATAGAATAGGGCAGGTTATAATCAATCGAGAGCTAGGTCAAACGAATCGGCTCCCTTATAATCGATACTCAAGCAATAAGCAACAAGAGAAGTAGTAGGCTTTTACCTCCACCATGAGGGGCCCAATGTCTCTCGTCCCGCTCAACCATGACAAGTTAAATCACCGTTGCAATGGCCTCGCGACTAAGTCCTTTCACTAGGACATCTGCCGTGACAAAACCACGACAGCTGGCGTCATGGGCCTCTTCTAGGATCTTCTTTGACTTATTTTACCGTGTGTGACCCGCAATTTGCAATTCCTGCACTAAATAAATGTACCAAGGTATATTTTTTAATCATGACTAGCAAAAAGGCCCGTGCGTTGCAACGGGAGAAAAAAAAATACCACACGCTCTTTATTTGCGAAAAGTGGTCTATAATTTGAGAATTTGTACCTACGGCCTAAACAAAGATGGTCTTAACCTATAAAAGCGCAGTTTAAGATTCTATAGGTGTTCTATTTCAACACGGCTTACATGTAGATTTAATCCGTAGAAATAAACGGGCATGTGATCATGCATTATTCATGTCATGTTCGGAATGGGGTGTTGTTACGGGCGAGTAAAGAAAAACGACAAAAACAAACGATAACATATTAGCACACTACGGAGACATGTGTGCATCAATGACGGTTTTCGGTTTAAAAATCACCAACTTATGGTAAGTCTTGAACACTTTTTTTCACATGCATATTTCTTAAATACATGAAGAGTTGTTAAAAAGGTTGTTCAAAAGATACATGATTTTTTAATCAGAAAAGAGATTTTTTTTGTCTGGAAAAGAACATTTTTGTATGGTCTCCTATGGACGTAGGTACTTGCGCCCCTATTTCATCACTATTTCTTGACATACATGTCGTCGTTATTGGTCCCTATTTCATCGCTATTTATATCTTAAAAAACTTGTCTTTTATTTTATTGGTTGTCATGCATGCCTCCTTTTTACTATTTTTCATGCATGTCCCCTCATTTTTCTTCTTACATATAGGAGAATAGCGCAGCATGTCATCATTATCAGATCTCCTCTGCATTTTCTCTATTATTTCATTTATAGCGGACATCCCATCTTTATTGGGTCGTTCTTTTATTTCTTGTCATGCATGTCCTTATTTATTGGGTTTCTCTAGCAAATTTATCTTCAATTTCATGTCCAATCCTGATTTTGCCAAGGTGTTCATCCACAATCTGAATTAGTGCCGGTATATCAATCCTGATTTTGCCGAGGTGTTCATCCCCAATCTGAATCAGTACTATTATGAAAAAAGACGGAAAATGCATTATTGATTAATAGTGCAGCCTAGGTACAATAATATCATATTCAGATGCTACATATTTTTTTAATCAAATTTCATATATAACATGTTAAATTTGGAGTTATGGCTTAGAAGATATGAGTATTTTAAAATACATTTGATATGTACTGCGGGTTTAATGCCAGAAATATTAGGGGGTTTTCAATAAAATAGCAAAACGGACTAAGACTACCTATTTCTTTTATTAGTAGGTATAGATTATCCTTTTCCTAGTGCTAGATATTTCCGAAGAAACTTGGATACCTAACTTTTGTGTATACCTTAGGGGGTGTTTGGTTCAGGGACTTTTTAGTCTCAGAGACTAGAAAAAGTTCCTAAAAAGTCCCTAGAAACCAAACAGGAGGGACTTTTTCTACAGGGACTAAAAAAAGACTCTACTGAAGATTCTTTTTTGATTAGTCCCTGGGACTAGAAAAAGTCCTAAGACTTCTGAACCAAACACCCCCTTAATATCCATTGTTCCGTCAGTAGTCCCCGGACCCGCCCGCAACACTCTAGTGATGGTCAAAAAGGCGAGCGTGCACTGTTATCATCATGCGGGTGGGGCCTAGAGCCGAATAACTGCGCCGGTCTCGTAGTTCGCAAAATGCCTTGCTACTAGTGGGAAAAGGAAGTAGCTTCTGCATGGACGTAAGGAGGGATCGGAACCACATTCGTAGGCCGACAATTTTTCTGGATAGGTTGATATTTTTTAATTAGTAATCATATCTTGAAGCGGCCAAGAATAAGAAATACGATTCTTGCTCGAGAAGGGAAAAGGTTTTAACGTGACCATTTGATAGGTAATAATGACTGTGGTTTTGATTCTTATTCCAAGGCTGACTACCCCAGAGGCCCGAGGAGGTCTCATTAAATGCAGGCCTTGGAGTTTTTGCTGCTCTTACCCGTGATTTCCCTTCTCCTTTTGGTTATAAAAGGGGTTTCCCGGGGCGGATACAGGCTCCACTAACACCATAACCATCGCCATCGCCCCTCCCACTGTTTTCTGCCGTCGCCATGTCCTCGCGTCATCCTTCTCCTCGCAACTCCGCCCCTCTTTTTTCCACCTTCCTCCGCCCCGTCCACCGTAATCGGCTGGAGATGAGTGCGCTTAGTTTAGTCCCGAAGCTATACACACGATGAATTTCCCTCCAACACTCAGTACAATTAGACAGATCATAGATGATCAGTTTGTGGGCCATAGCATCTGCTGTCTGGTCGTACCAGTGTCCGACGAAAAACAGTCGTACGTAGAGCAGTTTCATTTAGTCCCATCCCGAATGGTCAGGGCCCGCCGCCTCTCCCTTGTCCTCTCCTAGGGGTGCGCCGCCCGCTAATCCTTCAGGCTATGTTCGATTGTTGTGGTTTCCTTCCCCACGAGGAATCAACCCCTGCAGGGATTGGGTGAATCCCTTCATGTCACCCAGCCCCCGCCAACACCCTCCTCACAAATCCCTTCCTATGAAATTCAGTTCGGTTACTCCCTCCCGAGATCTCCTCCCTCCTATCAGCCACGAAACCGGGAGAGAGCGCGTAACCGTTTCGCGAGAGACAGAGACGGGGTTCGTTTCCGCAAGGTGGGATGCGTGGGTTATATCCCGGCGGCTTCCACGCGATTTGGAAGGGATTTTGGGAGGGGCGTGATCCACACCGGGTCTAACCGAAGGTTGTTACAAGCCAGGCCGAGATCTGGCCCCAGTCGGGGCGAAACCCACGGTGATCCGCGGGGTTTGGGCCCGATCCACGCGGGGCGCGGGGCTTAACCGAACATAGCCTCAGGGGGTTCGGGTGTTTTTTCCCCTCTCCCGTCCCCGTGCTGACTCAGGCTCTGCCTAGGGTTAGCGTGGAGGCGGCCATGCCGGCGCCGGCGGTTCCTGTCGTCCATGAGTTCCTCTCCGAGCACCTAGGGCGGATGGCCATGGTGGCCTCCGCACAAATACATACATCGTGCTCGGGCGATGTGCCTTAGGCACTAGTAGAAAACTGGGCTTTGGTCACAGGGCAATATTCACATTAGTCCCGGTTCAGTCACGAACCGGGACTAATGTGAGCATTGGTCCCGGTTCGTGCGGCCAGGGGCCTGCCGGGCCTCGTGGGGGCATTGGTCTCGGTTCGTCCGGACCCTTTGGTCTCGGTTGGTGGCACAAACCGGGACCAATGGGCCACGCTCCTGGCCCACCACCCTTTAGTCCCGGTTCATAACACAAACCGGGACTAAAGGGCTGGTCCTAGTTGCGGCCAGTGTTTAGTCCCACCTCGCCAACCGAAGGGCGCTCACACCAGTTTATAAGCCCGTCCCTGTTTGCCTTGTTGAGCTCCTCTCAAAGTGAAAATAGATGCCCTTATACAGGGAATTTGACCTAAATTCACAGTAAATTTCTTTGAATTTCATAGAAATTTATTATGAATTTAGGTTGAATTTTCTCTATAGGCGCATCTATGTTCATTTTTTTATAGTAAATAAAAATGAATAAACCTTAATAAAATAAACTATAGTAACTAAAATAAATAAACCTTAATAAATTAAATAAAAATAGCAGCAGTAAAATAAATAAAAATAGCAGCAATAAAATAAATAAAAATAAAATAATTAAAGTAAAATACATAAGTAATTAGAAACAAAATAAATAAGTTTTTTGTTGTAAGTAGAAACAAAACAAAACAAATAAAGCAAAAGAGAAAACAAAAAACAGAGAAAAAAATTATGCCACCTACTGGGCCACCACGGCCTGAATACGACTTGAAACCCATCCGTGGGCCAGGATTCAGGCCCGCAGAAGGCCCAGTAGGCCCCACAGGCAAAGAGAACGGTTAGGCCCGAAAGCCTGCAGTTGAGAGGAGCTCGAGAGGGTGGGCGCAGCAGCGCTTATAAACCACTCTCGAGCCCTCTCAACTAGCGAGGTGGGACTAAACTTTTGACGCGGGGCAGCACAAGGCCTTTGGTCCCGGTTGATGCCACCAACCGGGACTAAAGGGGCATTGGTCCCGGTTCGTGGCACCAACCGGGACCAAAGGCCTTTAGTCCCGGTTGGTGCCACGAACCGGGACCAAAGAGTTCCCTATATATACCCCATCGCCACAGCAGAGCACTCCACAGTGCTCTGTTTTTTCTGGCCGGCGAGGGGAGGGCATTTGGGTGCTCTGGCTCACCTCCTATGCACATGAGGTGTTCGATGAAATGTCTGAGCCACACTAGTTAATCTTTCTCCTCTCGAAACTCGACCTCCGAGCTCCATTTTCCCCGAGATTTGTCTAGGTTTAGCGGTCCGACACGTCCTGTCCCCGTCTTCACCGCCGTCGATCGCCCGCGCCGATCTCGTCGCCAGCACCACCGTGGTGAGCCTCTTGTTCTTATCTTCTTTCTGAAAGGAAAAAAATCTTACTTTAGATAGTTACTTGTCTAATTTTGTTACTTTTATTATTCCTTCTTATTACATAGTGCGATGGTTTTGGTATCCGCCCCCGTCGGCCCTCGTCCTGTCTATGATTCAGATGTGGTATATATTATCTTTTTATAACTATTTGGTTCATTTATTGTTTATGACAAATATACCGACCAACGTGACATAGATTTTATTTATCTAGGAGGTGGTTGAACCGGAAATTCTAACCGACCCTATTGTCGAGAGGTTAAATTTAGTTGAAGAAGAAAACAATTACTTGAAGGAAAAAATAAAAAAATTTGAGGAGGAGAAGATGATATTGGAGTTGCATGTTGCGGATGTCGTCGATGATCACAAGATCAAGATAGATGCAATGCGCTTGAAGATTAGAAAGATTAGAAAATATGCCATTCATACCGAGGCTTGGTATCATTATGCCGTTGGATCAATTGTTACCTTGGTTGCGATTATGATCGCATTTGTTTTCGCATTGAAATGTTTTACATAGTTTCAATGTATGGTTTAATTAATTAGATGCTCTGGAGAGCTATATATATGTTGTTAGATGAGAACTATGTATGTACTTTGGTTGTAATGTGATGATGAACTTCTATTAATTTGGTCACTTAATTATCTATTCATGATGTTCTGTAATGGTTTTTGACACACTTAATTATATATAATGCACGCAGATGAACCGGCAATGGATGTACGGTGACAGACACACCTCCGAGTACATTAAGGGCGTGCATGATTTTCTCGAAGTGGCTGAGGCAAACAAGCAGAATGGTTTTATGTGTTGTCCATGCCCTATATGTGGGAATACGAAGTCTTACTCTGACCAGAAAATCCTTCACACCCACCTGCTTTACAAGGGTTTCATGCCACACTATAATGTTTGGACGAGGCACGGAGAAATAGGGGTTATGATGGAAGACGGCGAAGAAGAAGAGGACGATGACAACTATGTGCCCCCTGAATACGGTGATGCTGCAACGGGGGAAGCTGCTGAAGATCAAGAGGAACCAGACGATGTGCCCAAGATGCTGCAAGGGGGGAAGCTGCTGAAGATCAAGAGGAACCAGTGCCCGATGATGATGATCTCCGCTGGGTCATTGTCGATGCAAGGACGCAATGCGAAAGTCAAAAGGAGAAGCTGAAGTTCGATCGCATGTTAGAGGATCACAAAAAAGGGTTGTACCCCAATTGCGAAGATGGAAACACAAAGCTCGGTACCGTACTGGAATTGCTGCAGTGGAAGGCAGAGAATGCTGTGCCTGACAAAGGATTTGAGAAGCTATTGAAAATATTGAAGAAGAAGCTTCCAAAGGATAACGAATTGCCCGACAGTACATACGCAGCAAAGAAGGTCGTATGCCCTCTAGGATTGGAGGTGCAGAAGATACATGCATGCCCTAATGACTGCATCCTCTACCGCGGTGCGTACAAGGATCTGAACGCATGCCCGGTATGCGGTGCATTGCGGTATAAGATCAGACGAGATGACCCTGATGATGTTGACGGCGAGCCCCCCAGGAAGAGGGTTCCTGTGAAGGTGATGTGGTATGCTCCTATAATACCACGGTTGAAACGTCTGTTCAGAAACGAAGAGCATGCCAAGTTGATGCGATGGTACAGTGAGGACCGTAAGAAAGACAGGAAGTTGAGAGCACCCGCTGACTGGTCGCAGTGGAGAAAAATCGAGAGAAAGTACTGGGCTGAGTTTGCAGCTGACCCAAGGAACGTATGGTTTGGTTTAAGCGCGGATGGCATTAATCCTTTCGGGGAGCAGAGCAGCAATCACAGCACCTGGCCCGTGACTCTATGTATGTATAACCTTCCTCCTTGGATGTGCATGAAGCGGAAGTTCATTATGATGCCAGTTCTCATCCAAGGCCCTAAGCAACCCGGCAACGACATTGATGTGTACCTAAGGCCATTAGTTGAAGAACTTTTACAGCTGTGGAATGGAAACGGTGTACGTACATGGGATGAGCACAAACAGGAGGAATTTAACCTGCACGCGTTGCTGTTTGTAACCATCAACGATTGGCCTGCTCTCAGTAACCTTTCAGGATAGACAAACAAGGGATACCACGCATGCACGCACTGTTTAGATGACACTGAAAGTATATACCTGGACAAATGCAGGAAGAATGTGTACCTGGGCCATCGTCGATTTCTTCCGACCAACCATCAATGTCGAAAGAAAGGCAAGCATTTCAAAGGCGAGGCAGATCACCGGAAGAAGCCCGCCATGCGTACCGGTGATCACGTGCTTGCTATGGTCAATGATTTACACGTAATCTTTGGAAAGGGTCCCGGCGGACTAGCTGTTCTGAATGACGCTGAGGGACACGCACCCATGTGGAAGAAGAAATCTATATTTTGGGACCTACCCTACTGGAAAGAGCTAGAGGTCCGCTCTTCAATCTACGTGATGCAAGTGACGAAGAACCTTTGCGTGAACCTGCTAGGCTTCTTGGGCGTGTATGGGAAGACAAAAGATACACCTGAGGCACGGGAGGACCTGCAACGTTTGCACAAAAAAGACGGCATGCCTCCGAAGCAGTATGAAGGTCCTGCCAGCTACGCTCTTACGAAAGAAGAGAAAGAAATCTTCTTTGAATGCCTGCTCAGTATGAAGGTCCCGACTGGCTTCTCGTCGAATATAAAGGGAATAATAAATATGCCAGAGAAAATGTTCCAGAACCTAAAGTCTCATGACTGCCATGTGATTATGACGCAACTGCTTCCGGTTGCATTGAGGGGGCTTCTACCGGAAAGCGTCCGATTAGCCATTGTGAAGCTATGTGCATTCCTCAATGCAATCTCTCAGAAGGTGATCGATCCAGAAATCATACCAAGGCTAAGGAGTGATGTGGCGCAATGTCTTGTCAGTTTCGAGCTGGTGTTCCCACCATCCTTCTTCAATATCATGACGCACGTCCTAGTTCATCTAGTCGACGAGATTGTCATTCTGGGGCCCGTATTTCTACACAATATGTTCCCCTTTGAGAGGTTCATGTTGGAACCGTAGTAATTTCAAAAAAAAATCCTACGCACACGCAAGATCATGGTGATGCATAGCAACGAGAGGGGAGAGTGTTGTCCACGTACCCTCGTAGACCGACAGCGGAAGCGTTATCACAACGCGGTTGATGTAGTCGTACGTCTTCACGATCCGACCGATCAAATACCGAACGCACGGCACCTCCGAGTTCTACACACGTTCAGTGGAGTCCTACTAGGACTCCCTAGTCCTAGTAGGATTCCACCTCCCATATGGAATAGGAAAAGAGGAGGGGAAAAAGAGAAGGAAGGAAGGGGGCGCCCCCCTTCCCTAGTCCAATTCGGACCAGACCAAGGGGAGGGGTGCGGCCACCCTTGAGGCCCTTTTTCTTCTTTCCCGTATGGCCCAATAAGGCCCAATACGTATTCCCGTAACTCTCCGGTACTCCGAAAAATACCCGAATCACTCGGAACCTTTCCGAAGTCCGAATATAGTCGTCCAATATATCGATTTTTACGTCTCGACCATTTCGAGACTCCTCGTCATGTCCCCGATCTCATCCGGGACTCCGAACTCCTTCGGTACATCAACATACATAAACTCATAATAAAATTGTCATCGTAACTTTAAGCGTGCGGACCCTACGGGTTCGAGAACTATGTAGACATGACCGAGACACGTCTCCGGTCAATAACCAATAGCGGGACCTGGATGCCCATATTAGCTCCCACATATTCTACAAAGATCTTTATCGGTCAGACCGCATAACAACATACGTTGTTTCCTTTGTCATCAGTATGTTACTTGCCCGAGATTCGATCGTCGGTATCTCGATACCTAGTTCAATCTCGTTACCGGCAAGTCTCTTTACTCGTTCCGTAACACATCATCCTGCAACTAACTTATTAGTCACAATGCTTGCAAGGCTTATAGTGATGTGCATTACCGAGTGGGCCCAGAGATACCTCTCCGACAATCGGAGTGACAAATCCTAATCTCAAAATACGCCAACCCAACAAGTACCTTTGGAGACACCTGTAGAGCACCTTTATTATCACCCATTTACGTTGTGACGTTTGGTAGCACACAAAGTGTTCCTCCGGTAAACGGGAGTTGCATAATCTCATAGTCAGAGGAACATGTATAAGTCATGAAGAAAGCAATAGCAACATACTAAATGATCGGGTGCTAAGCTAACGGAATGGGTCAAGTCAATCACGTCATTCTCCTAATGAGGTGATCTCGTTAATCAAATGACAACTTATGTCTATGGCTAGGAAACATAACCATCTTTGATTAACGAGCTAGTCAAGTAGAGGCATACTAGTGACACTCTGTTTGTCTATGTATTCACACATGTATTATGTTTCCGGTTAATACAATTCTAGCATGAATAATAAACATTTATCATGATATAAGGAAATAAATAATAACTTTATTATTGCCTCTAGGGCATATTTCCTTCAGTCTCCCACTTGCACTAGAGTCAATAATCTAGTTCACATCGCCTTGTGATTTAACATGAATAGTTCACATCACCATGTGATTAACACCCATGGTTCACATCGTCATGTGACCATCACCCAAAGGGTTTACTAGAGTCAATAATCTAGTTCACATCGCTATGTGATTAACACCCAAAGAGTACTAAGGTGTGATCATGTTTTGCTTGTGAGATAATTTTAGTCAACGGGTCTGTCACATTCAGATCCGTAAGTATTTTGCAAATTTCTATGTCTACAATGCTCTGCATGGAGCTACTCTAGCTAATTGCTCCCACTTTCAATATGTATCTAGACCGAGACTTAGAGTCATCTAGATTAGTGTCAAAACTTGCATCGACGTAACCTTTTACGACGAGCCTTTTGTCACTTCCATAATCGAGAAACATATCCTTATTCCAGTAAGGATAATTTTGACCGTTGTCCAGTGATCTACTCCTAGATCACTATTGTACTCCCTTGCCAAAATCAGTGTAGGGTATACAATAGATCTGGTACACAACATGGCATACTTTATAGAACCTATGGCCAAGGCATAGGGAATGACTTTCATTCTCTTTCTATCTTTTGCCGTGGTCGGGCTTTGAGTCTTTACTCAATTTCACACCTTGTAACACAGGCAAGAACTCTTTTCTTTGACTGTTCTATTTTGAACTACTTCAAAATCTTGTTAAGGTATGTACTCATTGAAAAACTTATCAAGCGTCTTCATCTATCTCTATAGATCTTGATGCTCAATATGTAAGCAGCTTCACCGAGGTCTATCTTTGAAAAACTCCTTTCAAACACTCCTTTATGCTTTGCAGAATAATTCTACATTATTTCCGATCAACAATATGTCATTCACATATACTTATCATAAATGATGTAGTGCTCCCACTCACTTTCTTGTAAATACAGGCTTCACCGCAAGTCTGTATACAACTATATACTTTGATCAACTTATCAAAGCGTATATTCCAACTCCGAGATGCTTGCACCAGTCCATTGATGGATCGCTGGAGCTTGCATATTTTGTTAGCACCTTTAGGATTGACAAAACCTTCTGGTTGTATCATATACAACTCTTCTTTAATAAATCCATCAAGGAATGCAGTTTTGTTTATCCCTTTGCCAGATTTCATAAAATGCGGCAATTGCTAACATGATTCGGACAGACTTAAGCATAGATACGAGCGAGAAACTCTCATCGTAGTCAACATCTTGAACTTGTCGAAAACCTTTTTGCGACAATTCTAGCTTTGTAGATAGTGATACTACTATCAGCGTCCGTCTTCCTCTTGACAATCCATTTATTCTCAATTGCTTGCCGATCATCGGGCAAGTCAACCAAAGTCCACACTTTGTTCTCATACATGGATCTCATCTCAGATTTCATGGCCTCAAGCCATTTTGCGGAATCTGGGCTCACCATCGCTTCTTCATAGTTCGTAGGTTCGTCATGGTCTAGTAACATAACCTCCAGAACAGGATTACCGTACCACTCTGGTGCGGATCTTACTCTGGTTTACCTACGAGGTTTGGTAGTAACTTGATCTGAAGTTACATGATCATCATCATTAACTTCCTCACTAATTGGTGTAGAAGTCACAGGAACAGATTTCTATGATCCAATAAGGGAGCAGGTACAGTTACCTCATCAAGTTCTACTTTCCTCCCACTCACATCTTTCAAGAGAAACTCCTTCTCTAGAAAGGATCCATACTTAGCAACGAATGTCTTGCCTTCGGATCTGTGATAGAAGGTGTACCCAACTGTCTCCTTTGGGTATCCTATGAAGACACATTTCTCCGATTTGGGTTTGAGCTTATCAGGATGAATTTTTTTCACATAAGCATCGCAACCCCAAAATTTTAAGAAACGACAACTTTGGTTTCTTGCCAAACCACAGTTCATAAGGCGTCGTCTCAACGGATTTTGATGGTGCCCTATTTAACGTGAATGTAGCTGTCTCTAATGCATAACCCAAAACGATAGTGGTAAATTGGTAAGAGACATCATAGATTGCACTATATCCAATAAAGTACGGTTATGACGTTCGGACACACCATTACACTGTGGTGTTCCAGGTGGTGTGAGTAGTGAAACTATTTCACATTGTTTTAACTGAAGGCCAAACTCGTAACTCAAATATTTTACCTCTACGATCATATCGTAGAAACTTTTATTTTCTTGTTACGATGATTCTCCACTTCACTCTGAAATTCTTTGAACTTTTCAAATGTTTCAGACTTTGTGTTTCATCAAGTAGATATACCCATATCTGCTCAAATCATCTGTGAAGGTCAGGAAATAATGATACCTGCTACGAGCCTCAATATTCATCGGACCACATACATCTGTATGTATGATTTCCAACAAATCTGTTGCTCTCTCCATAGTTACGGAGAACGGCGTTTTAGTCATCTTGCCCATGAGGCACAGTTCGCAAGCATCAAGTGATTCCAAAATCCCATCAGTATGGAGTTTCTTCATGCGCTTTACACCAATATGACCTAAACGGCAGTACCACAAATAAGTTGCACTATCATTATTAACTTTGCATCTTTTGGCTTCAATATTATGAATATGTGTATCACTACGATCGAGATCCAACAAACCATTTTTGTTGGTGTGTATGACCATAAAGGTTTTATTCATGTAAACAGAACAACAATTGTTCTCTAACTTAAATGAATAACCGTATTGCAATAAACATGATCAGATCATATTCATGCTCAACGCAAACACCAAATAACACTTATTTAGTTTCAACACTAATCCCGAAAGTACAGGGAGTGTGCGATGATGATCATATCAATCTTGGAACTACTTCCAACACACATCGTCACCTCGCCTTTTACTAGTCTCTGTTTATTCTGCAACTCCCGTTTTTGAGTTACTACTCTTTAGCAACTGAACCAGTATCAATTATCGAGGGGTTGCTATAAACACTAGTAAAGTACACATCAATAATCTGTATATCAAATATACCTTTGTTCACTTTTACTAGTCTCTGTTTATTCTGCAACTCCCGTTTCGAGTTACTACTCTTAGCAACTGAACCAGTATCAATTACCGAGGGATTGCTATAAACACTAGTAAAGTACACATCAATAATCTGTATATCAAATATACCTTTGTTCACTTTGCCATCCTTCTTATCCACCAAATAGTTGGGGTAGTTCCGCTTCCAGTGACCAGTCCCTTTGCAGTAGAAGCACTTAGTCTCAGGCTTAGGACCAGACTTAGGCTTCTTCACTTGAGCAGCAACTTGCTTGCCGTTCTTTTTGAAGTTCGCCTTTTTCCTTTTGCCCTTTTCTTGAAACTAGCGGTCTCGTCAACCATCAACACTTGAAGTGGTCTCGTCAACCATCAACACTTGATGTTTTTCTTGATTTCTACCTTCGTCGATTTCAGCATCACGAAGAGCTCGGGAATTACTTTCGTCATCCCTTGCATACCATAGTTCATCACGAAGTTCTACTAACTTGGTGATGGTGACTAGAGAATTCTGTCAATCACTATTTTATCTGGAAGATAAACTCCCACTTGATTCAAGCGATTGTAGTACCTAGATAATCTGAGCACATGCTCACTAGTTGAGCGATTCTCCTCCATCTTTTTGCTATAGAACTTGTTGGAGATTTCATATCTCTCAACTCGGGTATTTGCTTGAAATATTAACTTCAACTCCTGGAACATCTCATATGGTCCATGACGTTCAAAATGTCTTTGAAGTCCCGATTCTAAGCCGTTAAGCATGGTGCACTAAATTATCAAGTAGTCATCATATTGAGCTAGCCAAACGTTCATAACGTCTGCATCTGCTCCTGCAATAGGTCTGTCACCTAGCGGTGCATCAAGGACATAATTTTTCTGTGCAGCAATGAGGATAATCCTCAGATCACGGATCCAATCCGCATCTTTGCTACTAACATCTTTCAACATAATTTTTCTCTAGGAACAAAAATAAACACAAGGAAGCAACAATGCGAGCTATTGATCTACAACATAATTTGCAAAATACTATCAGGACTAAGTTCATGATAAATTTAAGTTCAATTAATCATATTACTTAAGAACTCTCACTTAGATAGACATCTCTCTAATCATCTAAGTGATTACGTGATCCAAAGCAACTAAACCATGTTCGATTAACACGTGAGATGGAGTAGTTTCAATGGTGAACATCACTATGTTGATCATATCTACTATATGATTCACGCTCGACCTTTCGGTCTCTGTGTTCCGAGGCCATATCTGTATATGCTAGGCTCGTCAAGTTTAACCTGAGTATTCCGCGTGTGCAACTGTTTTGCACCCGTTGTATTTGAACGTAGAGCCTATCACACCCGATTAACACGTGGTGTCTCAGCACGAAGAACTTTTGCAACGGTGCATACTCAGGGAGAACACTTTTATCTTGAAATTTTAGTGAGAGATCATCTTATAATGCTACCGTCAATCAAAGCAAGATAAGATGCATAAAGGATTAACATCACATGCAATCAATATAAGTGATATGATATGGCCATCATCATCTTGTGCTTGTGATCTCCATCTCCGAAGCACCGTGCTTGTGATCTCCATCTCCGAAGCACCGTCATGATCACCATCGTCACCGGCGCGACACCTTGATCTCCATCGTAGCATCGTTGTCGTCTCGCCAACTTATTGCTTTTACGACTATCGCTACCGCTTAGTGATAAAGTAAAACTATTACATGGCGATTGCATCTCATACAATAAAGTGACAACCATATGGCTCCTGCCAGTTGCCGATAACTCGGTTACAAAACATGATCATCTCATACAACACATTATATCACATCATGTCTTAACCATATCACATCACAACATGCCCTGCAAAAACAAGTTAGACGTCCTCTACTTTGTTGTTGCAAGTTTTATGTGGCTGCTACGGGCTTAGCAAGAACCGTTCTTACCTACGCATCAAAACCACAACGATAGTTTGTCAAGTTGGTGCTGTTTTAACCTTCGCAAGGACCGGGCGTAGCCACACTCGGTTCAACTAAAGTGAGAGAGACAGACACCCGCCAGTCACCTTTAAGCAACGAGTGCTCCGAACGGTGAGACCAGTCTCGCGTAAGCGTACGCGTAATGTCGTTTCGGGCCGCTTCATCTCACAATACCGCTGAACCAAAGTATGACATGCTGGTAAGCAGTATGACTTATATCGCCCACAACTCACTTGTGTTCTACTCGTGCATAGCATCAACGCATAAAACCAGGCTCGGATGCCACTGTTGGGTAACGTAGTAATTTCAAAAAAAAATCCTACGCACACGCAAGATCATGGTGATGCATAGCAACGAGAGGGGAGAGTGTTGTCCACGTACCCTCGTAGACCAACAGTGGAAGCGTTATCACAACGCGGTTGATGTAGTTGTACGTCTTCACGATCCGACCGATCAAGTACCGAACGCACGGCACCTCCGAGTTCTACACACGTTCAGCTCGATGACATCCCTCGAACTCCGATCCAGCCGAGTGTTGAGGAAGAGTTTTGTCAGCACGACGGCGTGGTGACGATGATGATGTTCTACCGACGCAGGGCTTCGCCTAAGCTCCGCAATGATATTATCGAGGTGTAATTTGGTGGAGGGGGGCACCGCACACGGCTAAAAGATCTCAAGGATCAATTGTTGTGTCTCTGGGGTGCCCCCCTGCCCCGGTATATAAAGGAGCAAGGGAGGAGGAGGCCGGCCCTAGGAGGGGGCACACCAAGTGTGGAGTCCTACTAGGACTCCCTAGTCCTAGTAGGATTCCACCTCCCATATGGAATAGGAAAAGAGGAAGGGAAAAAGAGAAGGAAGGAAGGGGGCGCCCCCCTTCCCTAGTCCAATTCGGACCAGACCAAGGGGAGGGGTGCGGCCACCCTTGAGGCCCTTTTTCTTCTTTCCCGTATGGCCCAATAAGGCCCAATACGTATTCCCGTAACTCTCCGGTACTCCGAAAAATACCCGAATCACTCGGAACCTTTCCGAAGTCTGAATATAGTCGTCCAATATATCGATTTTTACGTCTCGACCATTTCGAGACTCCTCGTCATGTCCCCGATCTCATCCGGGACTCCGAACTCCTTCGGTACATCAACATACATAAACTCATAATAAAATTGTCATCGTAACTTTAAGCGTGCGGACCCTACGGGTTCGAGAACTATGTAGACATGACCGAGACACGTCTCCGGTCAATAACCAATAGCGGGACCTGGATGCCCATATTGGCTCCCACATATTCTACAAAGATCTTTATCGGTCAGACCGCATAACAACATACGTTGTTTCCTTTGTCATCAGTATGTTACTTGCCCGAGATTCGATCGTCGGTATCTCGATACCTAGTTCAATCTCGTTACCGGCAAGTCTCTTTACTCGTTCCGTAACACATCATCCTGCAACTAACTTATTAGTCACAATGCTTGCAAGGCTTATAGTGATGTGCATTACCGAGTGGGCCCAGAGATACCTCTCCGACAATCGGAGTGACAAATCCTAATCTCAAAATACGCCAACCCAACAAGTACCTTTGGAGACACCTGTAGAGCACCTTTATTATCACCCATTTACGTTGTGACGTTTGGTAGCACACAAAGTGTTCCTCCGGTAAACGGGAGTTGCATAATCTCATAGTCAGAGGAACATGTATAAGTCATGAAGAAAGCAATAGCAACATACTAAATGATCGGGTGCTAAGCTAACGGAATGGGTCAAGTCAATCACGTCATTCTCCTAATGAGGTGATCTCGTTAATCAAATGACAACTTATGTCTATGGCTAGGAAACATAACCATCTTTGATTAACGAGCTAGTCAAGTAGAGGCATACTAGTGACACTCTGTTTGTCTATGTATTCACACATGTATTATGTTTCCGGTTAATACAATTCTAGCATGAATAATAAACATTTATCATGATATAAGGAAATAAATAATAACTTTATTATTGCCTCTAGGGCATATTTCCTTCAGTCTCCCACTTGCACTAGAGTCAATAATCTAGTTCACATCGCCTTGTGATTTAACATGAATAGTTCACATCACCATGTGATTAACACCCATGGTTCACATCGTCATGTGACCATCACCCAAAGGGTTTACTAGAGTCAATAATCTAGTTCACATCGCTATGTGATTAACACCCAAAGAGTACTAAGGTGTGATCATGTTTTGCTTGTGAGATAATTTTAGTCAACGGGTCTGTCACATTCAGATCCGTAAGTATTTTGCAAATTTCTATGTCTACAATGCTCTGCATGGAGCTACTCTAGCTAATTGCTCCCACTTTCAATATGTATCTAGACCGAGACTTAGAGTCATCTAGATTAGTGTCAAAACTTGCATCGACGTAACCTTTTACGACGAGCCTTTTGTCACTTCCATAATCGAGAAACATATCCTTATTCCAGTAAGGATAATTTTGACCGTTGTCCAGTGATCTACTCCTAGATCACTATTGTACTCCCTTGCCAAAATCAGTGTAGGGTATACAATAGATCTGGTACACAACATGGCATACTTTATAGAACCTATGGCCAAGGCATAGGGAATGACTTTCATTCTCTTTCTATCTTTTGCCGTGGTCGGGCTTTGAGTCTTTACTCAATTTCACACCTTGTAACACAGGCAAGAACTCTTTTCTTTGACTGTTCTATTTTGAACTACTTCAAAATCTTGTTAAGGTATGTACTCATTGAAAAACTTATCAAGCGTCTTCATCTATCTCTATAGATCTTGATGCTCAATATGTAAGCAGCTTCACCGAGGTCTATCTTTGAAAAACTCCTTTCAAACACTCCTTTATGCTTTGCAGAATAATTCTACATTATTTCCGATCAACAATATGTCATTCACATATACTTATCATAAATGATGTAGTGCTCCCACTCACTTTCTTGTAAATACAGGCTTCACCGCAAGTCTGTATACAACTATATACTTTGATCAACTTATCAAAGCGTATATTCCAACTCCGAGATGCTTGCACCAGTCCATTGATGGATCGCTGGAGCTTGCATATTTTGTTAGCACCTTTAGGATTGACAAAACCTTCTGGTTGTATCATATACAACTCTTCTTTAATAAATCCATCAAGGAATGCAGTTTTGTTTATCCCTTTGCCAGATTTCATAAAATGCGGCAATTGCTAACATGATTCGGACAGACTTAAGCATAGATACGAGCGAGAAACTCTCATCGTAGTCAACATCTTGAACTTGTCGAAAACCTTTTTGCGACAATTCTAGCTTTGTAGATAGTGATACTACTATCAGCGTCCGTCTTCCTCTTGACAATCCATTTATTCTCAATTGCTTGCCGATCATCGGGCAAGTCAACCAAAGTCCACACTTTGTTCTCATACATGGATCTCATCTCAGATTTCATGGCCTCAAGCCATTTTGCGGAATCTGGGCTCACCATCGCTTCTTCATAGTTCGTAGGTTCGTCATGGTCTAGTAACATAACCTCCAGAACAGGATTACCGTACCACTCTGGTGCGGATCTTACTCTGGTTTACCTACGAGGTTTGGTAGTAACTTGATCTGAAGTTACATGATCATCATCATTAACTTCCTCACTAATTGGTGTAGAAGTCACAGGAACAGATTTCTATGATCCAATAAGGGAGCAGGTACAGTTACCTCATCAAGTTCTACTTTCCTCCCACTCACATCTTTCAAGAGAAACTCCTTCTCTAGAAAGGATCCATACTTAGCAACGAATGTCTTGCCTTCGGATCTGTGATAGAAGGTGTACCCAACTGTCTCCTTTGGGTATCCTATGAAGACACATTTCTCCGATTTGGGTTTGAGCTTATCAGGATGAATTTTTTTCACATAAGCATCGCAACCCCAAAATTTTAAGAAACGACAACTTTGGTTTCTTGCCAAACCACAGTTCATAAGGCGTCGTCTCAACGGATTTTGATGGTGCCCTATTTAACGTGAATGTAGCTGTCTCTAATGCATAACCCAAAACGATAGTGGTAAATTGGTAAGAGACATCATAGATTGCACTATATCCAATAAAGTACGGTTATGACGTTCGGACACACCATTACACTGTGGTGTTCCAGGTGGTGTGAGTAGTGAAACTATTTCACATTGTTTTAACTGAAGGCCAAACTCGTAACTCAAATATTTTACCTCTACGATCATATCGTAGAAACTTTTATTTTCTTGTTACGATGATTCTCCACTTCACTCTGAAATTCTTTGAACTTTTCAAATGTTTCAGACTTTGTGTTTCATCAAGTAGATATACCCATATCTGCTCAAATCATCTGTGAAGGTCAGGAAATAATGATACCTGCTACGAGCCTCAATATTCATCGGACCACATACATCTGTATGTATGATTTCCAACAAATCTGTTGCTCTCTCCATAGTTACGGAGAACGGCGTTTTAGTCATCTTGCCCATGAGGCACAGTTCGCAAGCATCAAGTGATTCCAAAATCCCATCAGTATGGAGTTTCTTCATGCGCTTTACACCAATATGACCTAAACGGCAGTACCACAAATAAGTTGCACTATCATTATTAACTTTGCATCTTTTGGCTTCAATATTATGAATATGTGTATCACTACGATCGAGATCCAACAAACCATTTTTGTTGGTGTGTATGACCATAAAGGTTTTATTCATGTAAACAGAACAACAATTGTTCTCTAACTTAAATGAATAACCGTATTGCAATAAACATGATCAGATCATATTCATGCTCAACGCAAACACCAAATAACACTTATTTAGTTTCAACACTAATCCCGAAAGTACAGGGAGTGTGCGATGATGATCATATCAATCTTGGAACTACTTCCAACACACATCGTCACCTCGCCTTTTACTAGTCTCTGTTTATTCTGCAACTCCCGTTTTTGAGTTACTACTCTTTAGCAACTGAACCAGTATCAATTACCGAGGGGTTGCTATAAACACTAGTAAAGTACACATCAATAATCTGTATATCAAATATACCTTTGTTCACTTTTACTAGTCTCTGTTTATTCTGCAACTCCCGTTTCGAGTTACTACTCTTAGCAACTGAACCAGTATCAATTACCGAGGGATTGCTATAAACACTAGTAAAGTACACATCAATAATCTGTATATCAAATATACCTTTGTTCACTTTGCCATCCTTCTTATCCACCAAATAGTTGGGGTAGTTCCGCTTCCAGTGACCAGTCCCTTTGCAGTAGAAGCACTTAGTCTCAGGCTTAGGACCAGACTTAGGCTTCTTCACTTGAGCAGCAACTTGCTTGCCGTTCTTTTTGAAGTTCGCCTTTTTCCTTTTGCCCTTTTCTTGAAACTAGCGGTCTCGTCAACCATCAACACTTGAAGTGGTCTCGTCAACCATCAACACTTGATGTTTTTCTTGATTTCTACCTTCGTCGATTTCAGCATCACGAAGAGCTCGGGAATTACTTTCGTCATCCCTTGCATACCATAGTTCATCACGAAGTTCTACTAACTTGGTGATGGTGACTAGAGAATTCTGTCAATCACTATTTTATCTGGAAGATAAACTCCCACTTGATTCAAGCGATTGTAGTACCTAGACAATCTGAGCACATGCTCACTAGTTGAGCGATTCTCCTCCATCTTTTTGCTATAGAACTTGTTGGAGATTTCATATCTCTCAACTCGGGTATTTGCTTGAAATATTAACTTCAACTCCTGGAACATCTCATATGGTCCATGACGTTCAAAATGTCTTTGAAGTCCCGATTCTAAGCCGTTAAGCATGGTGCACTAAATTATCAAGTAGTCATCATATTGAGCTAGCCAAACGTTCATAACGTCTGCATCTGCTCCTGCAATAGGTCTGTCACCTAGCGGTGCATCAAGGACATAATTTTTCTGTGCAGCAATGAGGATAATCCTCAGATCACGGATCCAATCCGCATCTTTGCTACTAACATCTTTCAACATAATTTTTCTCTAGGAACAAAAATAAACACAAGGAAGCAACAATGCGAGCTATTGATCTACAACATAATTTGCAAAATACTATCAGGACTAAGTTCATGATAAATTTAAGTTCAATTAATCATATTACTTAAGAACTCTCACTTAGATAGACATCTCTCTAATCATCTAAGTGATTACGTGATCCAAAGCAACTAAACCATGTTCGATTAACACGTGAGATGGAGTAGTTTCAATGGTGAACATCACTATGTTGATCATATCTACTATATGATTCACGCTCGACCTTTCGGTCTCTGTGTTCCGAGGCCATATCTGTATATGCTAGGCTCGTCAAGTTTAACCTGAGTATTCCGCGTGTGCAACTGTTTTGCACCCGTTGTATTTGAACGTAGAGCCTATCACACCCGATTAACACGTGGTGTCTCAGCACGAAGAACTTTTGCAACGGTGCATACTCAGGGAGAACACTTTTATCTTGAAATTTTAGTGAGAGATCATCTTATAATGCTACCGTCAATCAAAGCAAGATAAGATGCATAAAGGATTAACATCACATGCAATCAATATAAGTGATATGATATGGCCATCATCATCTTGTGCTTGTGATCTCCATCTCCGAAGCACCGTGCTTGTGATCTCCATCTCCGAAGCACCGTCATGATCACCATCGTCACCGGCGCGACACCTTGATCTCCATCGTAGCATCGTTGTCGTCTCGCCAACTTATTGCTTTTACGACTATCGCTACCGCTTAGTGATAAAGTAAAACTATTACATGGCGATTGCATCTCATACAATAAAGCGACAACCATATGGCTCCTGCCAGTTGCCGATAACTCGGTTACAAAACATGATCATCTCATACAACACATTATATCACATCATGTCTTGACCATATCACATCACAACATGCCCTACAAAAACAAGTTAGACGTCCTCTACTTTGTTGTTGCAAGTTTTATGTGGCTGCTACGGGCTTAGCAAGAACCGTTCTTACCTACGCATCAAAACCACAACGATAGTTTGTCAAGTTGGTGCTGTTTTAACCTTCGCAAGGACCGGGCGTAGCCACACTCGGTTCAACTAAAGTGAGAGAGACAGACACCCGCCAGTCACCTTTAAGCAACGAGTGCTCCGAACGGTGAGACCAGTCTCGCGTAAGCGTACGCGTAATGTCGGTTCGGGCCGCTTCATCTCACAATACCGCTGAACCAAAGTATGACATGCTGGTAAGCAGTATGACTTATATCGCCCACAACTCACTTGTGTTCTACTCGTGCATAGCATCAACGCATAAAACCAGGCTCGGATGCCACTGTTGGGTAACGTAGTAATTTCAAAAAAAATTCCTACGCACACGCAAGATCATGGTGATGCATAGCAACGAGAGGGGAGAGTGTTGTCCACGTACCCTCGTAGACCAACAGTGGAAGCGTTATCACAACGCGGTTGATGTAGTTGTACGTCTTCACGATCCGACCGATCAAGTACCGAACGCACGGCACCTCCGAGTTCTACACACGTTCAGCTCGATGACATCCCTCGAACTCCGATCCAGCCGAGTGTTGAGGAAGAGTTTTGTCAGCACGACGGCGTGGTGACGATGATGATGTTCTACCGACGCAGGGCTTCGCCTAAGCTCCGCAATGATATTATCGAGGTGTAATTTGGTGGAGGGGGGCACCGCACACGGCTAAAAGATCTCAAGGATCAATTGTTGTGTCTCTGGGGTGCCCCTCTGCCCCGGTATATAAAGGAGCAAGGGAGGAGGAGGCCGGCCCTAGGAGGGGGCACACCAAGTGTGGAGTCCTACTAGGACTCCCTAGTCCTAGTAGGATTCCACCTCCCATATGGAATAGGAAAAGAGGAAGGGAAAAAGAGAAGGAAGGAAGGGGGCGCCCCCCTTCCCTAGTCCAATTCGGACCAGACCAAGGGGAGGGGTGCGGCCACCCTTGAGGCCCTTTTTCTTCTTTCCCGTATGGCCCAATAAGGCCCAATACGTATTCCCGTAACTCTCCGGTACTCCGAAAAATACCCGAATCACTCGGAACCTTTCCGAAGTCTGAATATAGTCGTCCAATATATCGATTTTTACGTCTCGACCATTTCGAGACTCCTCGTCATGTCCCCGATCTCATCCGGGACTCCGAACTCCTTCGGTACATCAACATACATAAACTCATAATAAAACTGTCATCGTAACTTTAAGCGTGCGGACCCTACGGGTTCGAGAACTGTGTAGACATGACCGAGACACGTCTCCGGTCAATAACCAATAGCGGGACCTGGATGCCCATATTGTCTCCCACATATTCTACGAAGATCTTTATCGTTCAGACCGCATAACAACATACGTTGTTCCCTTTGTCATCAGTATGTTACTTGCCCGAGATTCGATCGTCGGTATCTCGATACCTAGTTCAATCTCGTTACCGGCAAGTCTCTTTACTCGTTCCGTAACACATCATCCTGCAACTAACTTATTAGTCACAATGCTTGCAAGGCTTATAGTGATGTGCATTACCGAGTGGGCCCAGAGATACCTCTCCGACAATCGGAGTGACAAATCCTAATCTCAAAATACGCCAACCCAACAAGTACCTTTGGAGACACCTGTAGAGCACCTTTATTATCACCCATTTACGTTGTGACGTTTGGTAGCACACAAAGTGTTCCTCCGGTAAACGGGAGTTGCATAATCTCATAGTCAGAGGAACATGTATAAGTCATGAAGAAAGCAATAGCAACATACTAAATGATCGGGTGCTAAGCTAACGGAATGGGTCAAGTCAATCACGTCATTCTCCTAATGAGGTGATCTCGTTAATCAAATGACAACTTATGTCTATGGCTAGGAAACATAACCATCTTTGATTAACGAGCTAGTCAAGTAGAGGCATACTAGTGACACTCTGTTTGTCTATGTATTCACACATGTATTATGTTTCCGGTTAATACAATTCTAGCATGAATAATAAACATTTATCATGATATAAGGAAATAAATAATAACTTTATTATTGCCTCTAGGGTATATTTCCTTCAGTTCATGGGAGTCCTAAAGAAATATGTCCATAACCGCGCTAGGCCAGAAGGAAGCATCTCCATGGGCCATCAAACAGAGGATGTCATTGGGTTTTGTGTTGACTTCATTCCTGGCCTTAAGAAGATAGGTCTCCCTAAATCGCGGTATGAGGGGAGACTGACTGGAAAAGGCACGCTTGGAGGGGACTCAATAATATGCAGGGACGGATATTCTTGGTCTCAAGCACACTACACAGTTCTACAAAACTCTACCTTGGTGACCCCGTATGTCGATGAACACAAGAACAGTCTGCGCTCCAAACACCCAGAGCAGTGTGACGACTGGATTACATGTGAACACATCAGGACTTTCAGCAGTTGGTTGGAAACACGTCTCAGAGGTGACACCACTGTTTGTGATGAGTTGTACTCGTTGTCCAGGGGACCATCTTCGACTGCATTGACTTACAAAGGATACGAGATAAATGGGAATGCATTTTACACGATCGCCCAAGATCAAAAGAGCACCAACCAAAACAGCGGTGTCCGCTTTGATGCAGCAACCGAGAGGGGAAAGGACACATACTATGGTTACATAATGGACATATGGGAACTTGACTACGGACATGATTTTAAGGTCCCTTTGTTTAAGTGCAAATGGGTCAACCTGTCAGGAGGCGGGGTACAGGTAGACCCACAGTACGGAATGACAACAGTGGATCTGAACAATCTTGGGTACACTGACGAACCGTTCGTCCTAGCCAATGATGTGGCACAGGTTATCTATGTGAAGGACATGTCTACCAGACCGAGAAAAAGAAAAGATAAGGAAGCGAATACATCATACGATGAGCCAAAGCGCCACATAGTTCTTTCAGGAAAAAGGGACATTGTGGGAGTGGAGGGCAAGACAGACATGTCTGAAGATTATGAAAAGTTTCATGAAATTCCTCCCTTCAAAGTCAAGGCTGACCCAAGCATCCTGATAAACGATGAAGATTATCCATGGTTACGGCGCAATAAGCAAATGACACAAGCGAAGAAAAAGTGAAGACTTTCTCCCGCAACTATTATGATGATACCATGCCAACTTTGTAACAGACGAGTATGATACCATTGTCCGTTTTGTACACGAAGTGCATCTAGTTTTTGCCGTAACCCTCTCAACTTTCTTGCACATGCTATGTGGATGAAATGATGATACCATGCCAACTTTCAACCTTTTCAGAGTTTATTTGAAATGCTTTTCAATTTTAGGGTCTTATAGCTCAAAATAATTAGTAAATGCATGAAAAATAACAGGCCAAAAATTAAAAATTATGCCACCTACTGGGCCACCACGGCCTGAATACGATTAGAAACCCATCCATGGGCCAGGATTCAGGCCCGCAGAAGGCCCAGTAGGCCCACGGGCATGTACAGAGAGGTTAGGCCCGTAAGCCTGCTTTAGAGAGGAGCTCGACAGCTCAGGCGCACCGCACCTTATAAACAGGTGCGGCTCTCTCTCAGCTAGCGAGGTGGGACTAAACTCACCACCAGGCCGCTGTGCAAGGCCATTGGTCCCGGTTGGTGGCACGAACCGGAACCAATTCCACCCTTTGGTCCCGGTTGGTGCCACGAACCGGTACTAATGAGGCTGTGGCCCCACGAGCACCTTTAGTACCGGTTCGTGGCACGAACCGGTACTAGAGTTTCTTACTAAGCAGTTTTTTAGTCCCACCTCGCTAGCTGAGAGGCACTAGGAGCGGTTTATAAGCCCTGAGTGCAGAGACGATGAAGAAGAGGCGCAATGCTCACGTTGCTTAGCTTCAAGCCTTGAGGAATAAGGTAGACTGCATGGAGCTATGTGCAGTGCAGTCTACACTATTCTGAAAGGCTTGAAGCAAATCAACGAGCATTGCGCCTCTTTTTTATTTTTAATAACTTATTACAACTCCGGACTTCTTGTGTTCCGACAAAATAAAATAAACTTTAATAAAATTTATGAAACTAAAATTAACAAAGTATTTTCTGTTCAAAACATTATAAGAAACCTCTAGTATTATTGAAACTAAAATCATATAAAATTGATGCAACTAAAATTATCGAAGTATTTTCTGTTCAAAATCATTAAAAGCAAAAAGAATTTTCATAAAGAACTTTTTTGATAGAAACTTTAATAGCAAAAAGAATTATCATAAAGTAAAATAAATAAGTAATTAGAAACAAAATAAAATAAAATAAATAAGTTTTTTGTTGTAAGTAGAAACAAAACAAAATAAATAAAGCAAAAAGAAAACAAAAAACTAAATACAGCAAAAAGAATTTTCATAAAGAACTTTTTTTGATAGAAACTTTAATAGCAAAAAGAATTATCATAAAGTAAAATAAATAAGTAATTAGAAACAAAATAAAATAAAATAAATAAGTTTTTTCTTGTAAGTAGAAACAAAACAAAATAAATAAAGCAAAAAAGAAAACAAAAAAACTAAATACAGCAAAAAAAATTGTTGGGGCGCTGTCCGCTGGGCCCTCCAACCCTCGGGTTTGCAAATACAGGCCCAGAAGGGCTAGAGGGCTCAACGGGCAGCGCGCCAAAGTTGGCCCAGAAGCCTGCTATAGAGAGGAGTTCGAGACAGCTGTGACGCCCCCGATTTGACCGTACACTAATCATGCACGCAAATGTGTACGATCACGATCAGGGACTCACGGGAAGATATCACAACACAACTCTACAACATAAATAAGTCATACAAGCATTATAATACAAGCCAGGGGCCTCGAGGGCTCGAATACAAGTGCTCGATCATAGACGAGTCAGCGGAAGCAACAATATCTGAGCACAGACATAAGTTAAACAAGTTCGCCTTAAGAAGGCTAGCTCAATAGTAGCAACGATCGAAAAGGCAGGGCCTCCTGCCTGGGACCTCCTAACTACTCCTGGTCGTCGTCAGCGGCCTGCACGTAGTAGTAGGCACCTCCAGTGCCGTGGGAGTCGTCGTCGACGGTGGCGTCTGGCTCCTGGACTCCAACATCTGGTTGCGACAACCAGATAGAAAGGAAAGGGGGAAAAAGAGGGAGAGAAGCAACCGTGAGTACTCATCCAAAGTACTCGCAAGCAAGGAGCTACACTACATATGCATGGGTATATGTGTAAAGGGGCATATCAGTGGTCTGAACTGCAGAATGCCAGAATAAAAGGGGGATAGCTAGTCCTGTCGAAGACTACGCTTCTGGCCATCTCCATCTTGCAGCAGGTAGAAGAGAGTAGATTGAAGTCCTCCAAGTAGCATCGCATAGCATAATCCTACCCGGCAATCCCCTCCTCGTCGCCCTGTTAGAGAGCGATCACCGGGTTGTATCTGGCACTTGGAAGGGTGTATTTTATTCAGTATCCAGTTCTAGTTGTCATAAGCTCAAGGTACAACTCCGGGTCGTCCTTTTACCGAGGGACACGGCTATTCGAATAGATAAACTTCCCTGCAGGGGTGCACCACATAACCCAACACGCTCGATCCCAATTGGCCGGACACACTTTCCTGGGTCATGCCCGGCCTCGTAAGATCAACGCGTCGCAGCCCCACCTAAGCACAACAGAGCGGTCAGCACGCCGGTCTAATCCTAAGCGCGCAGGGGTCTGGGCCCATCGCCCTATGCACACCTGCACGTTGCGAACGCGGCCGCGAGCAGACCTAGCAACCCACACGATCACGGCGGTTACGTCAAAGCGGTCCAACACGGCGCGCGCCACTCAGTCGCTGACGTCACGAAGGCTTCGGCTGATACCACGACGCCGGGATACCCATAACTACTCCCGCGTAGATGGTTAGTGCGTATAGACCAAATGGCCAGACTCAGATCAAATACCAAGATCTCGTTAAGCGTGTTAGGTATCCGCGAACGCCGACCAGGGCCAGGCCCACCTCTTACCTAGGCGGTCTCAACCTGCCCTGTCGCTCCGCCACAAAGATCCACTTGCGGGTACTCCTACGAGCCGACCCGACTTTAGTCATCACATGTGTCATGTATATAGTATATAAGTATATACCCGCGATCACCGCCCAGGTGATCACGGCCCGATAGTGTAGCACAGCAGACGGACAAGAATGTAGGGCCACTGATGGAAATCTAGCATCCTATACTAAGAATGTAGGATTGCAGGTAAAGGTATCAACAGTAGTAGCAAGGATAGGCTATGCATCAGAATAGGATATCGAAAAGCAGTAACATCCTACACTACTCTAATGCAAGCAGTATAGAGAAGAGTAGGCGATATCTGGTGATCAAGGGGGGGCTTGCCTGGTTGCTCTGGCAAGTAGGAGGGGTCGTCGACTCCGTAGTCGAACTGGGCAGCAGCAGTGTCGGTCTCGTAGTCTACCAGAGAGAAGAGGGGGAAGAAACAGTAAATACAATGCAAACACAAGCATGACGATGCGTGACATGACAGTGAGCGGTGCTAGGGGTGTCCTAACGCGACAGTAGGTGGTACCGGTGAAGGGGGGGAACATCCGGGAAAGTATTCCTGATGTTTTGCGTTTTCGGACAGAAGGACCGGAGGGGGAAAGTTGCGAGTTCGATAGGTTAGGGAGGTGTGGTGGACGCACGGACTGCGTATCCGGATTCGTCTCATCGTTCTGAGCAACTTTCATATAGAAAACATTTTCATCCGAGTTACGGTTTAAAAGATATGAATTTTCAAAGTTTATTTGAATTTCTGGAATTATTTAATTAACAGAAAAAGGGATATGACGTCAGCATGACGTATGAGTGACGTCAGCGGTCAACAGTCCGGGTTGACTGGTCAAACTGACAAGGGGGACCCACCTGTCATAGACAGTGGGTTAAAAGAGGATTAAACTAATTAGTTTTTAGTTAATTAACTACTGGGCCCACCTGTCAGTGAGAGATTAATTAAACTAATTATTTTTATTTATAAAACATTTTCTTTTTTAATTTTTGCGGCGGGGCCCGCATGTCAGTGACTGGGCCTGCCCAGTCAGTAGTTGACTGGGTCAGCCCAGTCAACTGGGGCCCGTGGGGGCCACTGGCAGTGACCCAGGGGGTGGCCCCAGGTGTGCCACGTCGGCGGCCGGCGCCGGCGCAACTCCGGCGACCAAAACCGCGGCGGTCCCTCGCCGGAGTTGGCCGGAATTGCGCTACGGGGCTCGGGGAGGAACGGGGCTAGGCCCATTCGAAAGAACTCGCAGCGCCGCATCCAGGGGTGGCCGGGGCTTCGCCGGACTCGGCCGGAATCGGCGCCGGCGAGCGGCGGAGGCGGCGGCGCGCACGGGTGCCCGACGGAAACAGGGCTACGGCAGGCGGTCGAGCAAGCGGAGGGGCTGGGGAGCTTCTACGTGCGGTGGGGAGCGCTGTGAGCTTGAGCCCGTGACCATTTGGTCACCGGAGACCCGCCGGCGGCGAGCTCCGCGGCGCGGCGTTCGGGCGCGCGTGGGGGAAAAGCTAGGGAGCGTGGGCGAGCTAGCGGAGTGGGGGAGGAGGTAGAGGAGCTCACCGCGTGGCGCAAGAAAGGCCCGTGGGTGCTTAGGAGCAGCAGGTCGGCGCCGGGGAAGAAGGGGGTCGCCGGCGTCCGAGGTTGAAGGCGAGCTCGGGGAGGCCGTTGCGGTGGCTCCGAGCTTCGACGGAGAGGCGGAGGGGGTGTAGTCGAGGGCGGCGACGTCGTACGACACGGCGGGGTGGCGAGTGGGGCACGGTGGCCGCGAGAACGACGGGAACGGCGGCGAGCGCGTCGGGCGTGGGGAAGAGGGGGGGCGGCGCGGATCCGGGGGAGGGAAGGGGGAGGCGCGGGGGCCGAGAGGGAGAGCGGGGGTGAGTGGGAGAGAGGCCCGAGGAGGCGGGGAGCTGGCGACCTTATCCCCTCCGGCGTCGGTGCCGGCGAGGGGGTCGGGCGGCAGCGCGCCCCTGTTCCGACCCGGTCGGGGGAACAGGGAGGAGGTGGGCTGGGCCGGGGGCGCGGCTGCGGCCCAGTTTGGGCCGGGGGGGCAGTGGGGGGGAAGCGGGCCTTTTTCCCTTTTTTCTCTTTTTCTCTGCCTGGGTTCTGTTTTCTGTTTTCTCTTTATTTGCTTATTTCCTTTTCTGTTTTATTTCATTTAAAAGTATTTAGACATTTTATAAAAATGTGTTTTCTCCACCATAATTACCAGTGTATTATTTAGCACCCACAGAACATTTTTGTTTGAGTTTTTGAAAACTTTTATTTTTCACTTTAATTATATTTGAAGTTTGAACTAGGAGTTTGACAGGGGTGTGGTTCAAATGTGATCAAGCCCTGTTTAGCAACATGATTAGCTTAATCACAGGGGGTTACTGTAGCATTATTCTCAGGGTGTTACAAATCTCCTCCACTACAAGAAATCTCGTCCCGAGATTTAGGAGGTAGAAGGAAACAGTGCGGGGTATTCTTCGCGCAGACGATCCTCTCGTTCCCAAGTGGCCTCATCTTCAGAATGGTGCGACCACTGGACTTTGAGAAACTTGATCGCCTTCTGACGTGTGCGGCGTTCAGCTTGGTCGAGAATGCGGACCGGATGCTCCTTATAGGAGAGGTCTTGCTGCAATTCGAGCACTTCATGATCCACAGCTCGGATTGGATCCTTGAAGCATCGGCGGAGCTGTGACACATGGAACACATCGTGAACCTGAGAAAGGTTCGGCGGTAGTTCCAGTTGGTATGCCACTTTTCCACGCCTTTCGAGAATAGTGAATGGGCCAATATAGCGAGGAGCTAGTTTGCCCTTGATCCCGAAGCGGTGAGCACCCTTCATAGGTGTGACTCGAAGATAAGCCTTTTCGCCAGGTTGATAGACCATGTCTTTATGATGACGGTCATACTGACTCTTCTGACATGACTGAGCAGTCTTGAGATTCTCGCGAATAATGCGGACTTGTTCTTCGGCATCTTGGATAATATCCGGTCCGATGAGTGGACGTTCCCCAGTTTCTGACCAGTTCAGAGGGGTTCGGCACTTTCGTTCATACAACACTTTGAAGGGGGCCATCTTCAGACTAGCTTGATAGCTATTATTATAAGAGAACTCAGCATACGGGAGAGATTCCTCCCATTTCTTGCCGAAGGAAATAACGCAAGCTCGAAGCATGTCTTCGAGAACTTGATTGACGCGTTCAACTTGTCCTTGCGATTGAGGATGAAACGCAGTACTGAATGACAGATGAGTTCCCATAGCTTCTTGGAAACTTGCCCAGAATCTTGAAGTGAATAAGCTACCACGGTCTGAACTGATAACCAATGGAATACCATGGAGTGAAACAATCCTGGACATATAGAGCGTTGCCAACTGGCTAGCAGTGATCGTTTCTTTGACTGCCAGAAAATGTGCAACTTTGGAAAGTCGGTCAATGACGACAAGAATAGCATCATTACCTTTCTGTGATTTGGGAAATCTAGTGACGAAGTCCATTTCAACATGGTCCCATTTCCATTCAGGAATAGAGATAGGTTGCAGAGTTCCAGCAGGCCTTTGATGTTCTGCTTTGATTCGACGGCAAACGTCACACTCAGCAACATAACGAGCAATGTCTTGCTTCATATTAGTCCACCAGAATCTCTGACGGATATCTTGGTACATCTTTGTACTACCAGGATGGATACATAGAGGCGTATCATGGGCTTCTTTCATAACTTCCTGTGTCATATCCAGGTTTTTCTCTGCACATGGCACCACTAGGCGGCCCTTGAAGTATAGGGTGCCTTCTTCAGAAATGGTGAAGAATGAGGGCTTTCCTTCTGCGAGGTAGCGCTTAATCTTGTAGGCTTCAGAGTCATACTTCTGTAGCCTTTTGATGCTGTCCTCGAGATCTGGTTTAGCAACTAGGGTATTGAGAGAACCCTGGGTAACAACGTGGAGGTTCATCTTGCGAAACTCCTTAGGAGGGGGAGCGAGTGCACCCGGAGGAACAATATGGAGGTTCAGCTTCCTAAATTCTTCAACAAGCGAGGGCTGAACTTTGTGAACCTGGAGGTGGTTGCAGTAAGACTTGCGGCTCAAGGCATCAGCCATTACATTAGCCTTGCCTGGCGTATAGGAAATACCCAAGTCAAAGTCTGCAACAAGCTCCATCCATCTCTGCTGGCGGAGGTTCAGATCTGGCTGGGTAAACAGATACTTCAGACTTTGGTGGTCAGTGAAGATCTCGCAACGATTACCGAGAAGGTAATGTCGCCACTGCTTCAGCGCATGAATGACAGCAGCGAGTTCGAGGTCGTGAACTGGGTAGTTCTCTTCGTGAGGGCGCAATTGCCGAGAGGCATAAGCAATCACTTTGCGGTCTTGCATTAGGACACAGCCTAACCCTTGACGGGAAGCGTCGCAGTAAATGACGAAATCCTTCTTAGTATCAGGTGGAGCTAGAACTGGAGCAGAAGTCAACTTGTCTTTGAGTGCCTGGAAACTTTCCTGACATTTGTCTGTCCATTGGAACTTGACACCCTTATGCAACAGGTTAGTCAGAGGCCTGGCGATTTTAGAGAAGTTCTCGACGAATCGACGGCAATAGCTGGCGAGACCGAGAAAACTTCTGACTTGCTTAACGTTCTTGGGAGGAGTCCAATCAAGAATAGCCTGAACTCGCTCGGGGTTGACGGCAATACCATCCTTAGAGATGACATGCCCAAGATAGGTGACTTCCGGTAGCCAGAATTCACATTTGGAGAACTTGGCATATAGTTGATGTTCTCGTAGCTTTTCCAGCACAAGTCGAAGATGTTCAGCATGTTCTTCTTCGTTCTTGGAAAATATCAGGATATCATCCAGATAAACCACGACGAACTTGTCGAGGTAATCCATGAATATGTAGTTCATCAGACGAGAGAAGGTGGCTGGAGCATTGGTTAAACCGAAAGACATGACGGTGTACTCGTATGAACCATAGCGAGTCACGAAGGCGGTCTTTGGGATATCCTCTTCGCGAACACGGATCTGGTGGTAGCCCAACCTCAAGTCGAGCTTAGAGAACACTGACGAACCCGCCAGTTGATCATACAGATCATTGATCCGAGGAAGAGGGTATTTATTCTGAATGGTAGCTTGGTTTATAGGACGGTAGTCTTGAACTAACCGGTTTGTCCCGTCCTTCTTCTTGACAAAGAGAGAAGGTGCTCCCCAAGGAGAGCAACTTGGACGAATGAATCCTTTGCGAAGAGACTTGTCGATTTCCTCCTTAAGCTCAAGGAGTTCATGCGGCGGCATCTTGTAGGGTCGCTTGGCTATAGGAGTGGTGCCTGGTTTCAAGTCGATGATGAATTCGACAGCTCTAGCAGGGGGAATCCCTGGAAGTTCTTCAGGGAAGACGTCGAGGAATTCACGCACGACGGGAATGTTTTCAATGCCCTCGAGTGGTGCAGCGTTCAATGCATTCAATGCATAGAGCCTTGCCTCGGCATTTTGCACCAGATGGGCTTGGTAAGTAACTATCTCATCTGAAGGGTGTAGCAGATGGACGGTCTTAGTGGTGCAAACGATTGAAGCAGTATGCGCTTTTAACCAATTCATTCCCAGAATGAGATCAATGCTACAGGACTTCAGTACGATGGGAGAGACAAGAAATTCCAGTCCTTCAATTTCAACAGTAACATCGTGACTAACCATAGTGGTTTGACATTGGCCCGCAGGGGTGTGTACCACTAGCGGAGTGTTTATCTCTTCGTAATTAATGCCATGCAGGAATGCAAATTCTGCTGATATGAATGAATGGGATGCTCCTGTATCAAATAAAACGGATGCTGGTACTGAATTTACGAGGAGTGTACCCATCATAGTAGCAGGCTGGTCTTGAGCTTCGCTGAGATCAACGTGGTTGGCATGAGCGCGACCATGAGACTTAGCATTGTTGTTGCGGGGCTGGTTGTTACCACGGCCAGCTGCTGGAAGGGCCAGTTGATTCTGGTTCTGATAGCAGTTCCTGGCAAAGTGACCCGGTTGACCACACTTGAAGCACAGACCATTATCGGGAGTGGGAACAGGAGCCCCAGGTGGGGGAGCTAGTAGCTTTGACTGCTTAGATGGTGGAGGAGGCAGACGCGGTGCAGCATAAGATTTCCTGGGAGCAGGTGCATTTGGACGATACATGCTGTTTGGGATCCATATCTTACGCTTCTGTGAGGGCGAGCCCGAAGATGAGCCCGTGTCACGGTTGCGCCTCTGAGAGCTCTGGTATTCCTGCAGACCAGTCTCGACATTGATGGCCTTATTCACCAAGGTGGCGAAATCAGCAAAGTCATGCACTAGAAGTGCGAGCTTGATGTCAGCTTGAAGGCCATCACGGAACTTCTCCTGTCTGCGTGCATCAGTTGCAATGTCTTCTTCAGCATAGCGGGACAAGTCCAGAAACTCCCGCTGATAAGCTTCGACAGTTTTGTTGCCTTGGGTGAGGCTGCGGAACTCACGCTTCTTCCGGTCCATGACTCCTTGAGGAATGAAGCGGGCACGGAAAGCAGCTTGGAAGTCTGGCCATGTGATGATTGTTCCAGCTGGCAGAGTACGCCTGTGGCTGTCCCACCATTGAGCTGCGGGTCCCTTCAGAAAGAAGGAAGCAAAGTTGACATAGCTGGCAGGGGCTACATCAGCAGACTCCATCTCATAGGTGATGTCGCGGAGCCAGTCATCAGCATCCAGAGGCTGAGTTGAGCTGCGGTAGATGGTTGGGTTGAGGCGTATGAAATCTTGAAGAGTCACTTGAGCTGGCTGCTGGTTCATATTGGGGCGAGGAAACTGGGCCATCATATTTTCCATGAATTGGCGGTTCAGTTCAAACTGTTGGATCATACCAGCCATGTACTCAGGTGGTGGTGGGGCATCGCCACCACGACCACGACCACCTGGTCTAACCATCCTGCTAATATATAACGGGGGTAGTTCAGCATTGAGAAATTTGCAATGACAAGAATCATTCATGATGAAACATGCATAATGAAAGGAGCACGATAGCTACTGCATAGTAGTCGGCATAACTTACAAAAGGGGTCATGCATAGAGTTCAGTACATAGAGTTCAGTACATGGACTAAAACATCATAGGCGGCACACAGGCTCGCGACGACTGAAACTAATACTACCATCAAGCCTACATCAGTCCCAAGAGGTACTGTGGAGGTAATCGTAGCCCGACAGCTGGTAGTGAGGCAACGGATAGTCCTCCACGTCAGCAGACTGGGGGCCGCGGATACTCAGGTGTAGAGCCCGACGCTCAGGTGGCAGAAGAGGACCAAGTGCGGGAGAGTAGCCTCCCACCTCTGGCCAACCAACACCGTGGGGCATCACGGTCCTGGCTGGGTAGATCGCAGAATGCGGTACCTGTCCAGACCGGACAAAGGGGTGCAGCAGCGTCAGAGCACGGTAAAGGTGCTGACGGGTGGTGTACATCTCGTGGCGAAGAGCTCGGTTAGCTCGATCCAGCCCATCAGCATGCAGAACCAGGTGCTGATGGTAGAAGGGCTCTCGGGTGACAGTGGAGTAGGCAGCAGTATAGTATCCCTCTGCACCAACATCAGAGGCGATAGCAATGTGCCTGAAAGGGGAGGTGTCCAACTCCCGATACTCTCCACGAAGACGTGTCAGAGCAGCATAGGCTGCATCGTGGACAGCCATATCGATGGTCACACCAACACCATGTGCGGTGTGCAGCACAGTAGTGGAGTCGTACTCCCGAGAGTAGAGGTGGACGATGGCACGATACTGCTCCTGGTTAAAGTCCTGGTACTCCTCGTAGACGGTGTACTCAGGGTGCCAGCGATAACCCAGATAGGTCATCATCTCAGCTAGCACCGCAGGTGATCCCGAGGCACCAATGGCCATCGTGTGGCGAACAACCTGTCTCGTGGGTTCCATCTGAAAGCAAAGACGTTTCAAAGGAGTCAAATGACAGTGTGTGAATTGATCAAAATACTATTCTGAGAAACATCTATGGTTTATCCATCTTTGGGGTGAACGCGGTCACGGGATCCTAGTGTTAGAGTTAGTAAATTCGTTTAACCCGAGTAGAAGAGAGTTCAGAGTCCCAGAGTACAGGTCGAGGAGTAAAAGATCCTAGTACCACCCAATGGCGACGTGGGCCCGTAAGCCGCACAGCCATGTTAGTAAAAGTTTGCAATGTCTAGACTCGACTTCGGCCAAGGAGTGTGGAAGGGGGTTTCCTACAGGCAGTCGGCTCTGATACCAACTTGTGACGCCCCCGATTTGACCGTACACTAATCATGCACGCAAATGTGTACGATCACGATCAGGGACTCACGGGAAGATATCACAACACAACTCTACAACATAAATAAGTCATACAAGCATTATAATACAAGCCAGGGGCCTCGAGGGCTCGAATACAAGTGCTCGATCATAGACGAGTCAGCGGAAGCAACAATATCTGAGCACAGACATAAGTTAAACAAGTTCGCCTTAAGAAGGCTAGCTCAATAGTAGCAACGATCGAAAAGGCAGGGCCTCCTGCCTGGGACCTCCTAACTACTCCTGGTCGTCGTCAGCGGCCTGCACGTAGTAGTAGGCACCTCCAGTGCCGTGGGAGTCGTCGTCGACGGTGGCGTCTGGCTCCTGGACTCCAACATCTGGTTGCGACAACCAGATAGAAAGGAAAGGGGGAAAAAGAGGGAGAGAAGCAACCGTGAGTACTCATCCAAAGTACTCGCAAGCAAGGAGCTACACTACATATGCATGGGTATATGTGTAAAGGGGCATATCAGTGGTCTGAACTGCAGAATGCCAGAATAAAAGGGGGATAGCTAGTCCTGTCGAAGACTACGCTTCTGGCCATCTCCATCTTGCAGCAGGTAGAAGAGAGTAGATTGAAGTCCTCCAAGTAGCATCGCATAGCATAATCCTACCCGGCAATCCCCTCCTCGTCGCCCTGTTAGAGAGCGATCACCGGGTTGTATCTGGCACTTGGAAGGGTGTATTTTATTCAGTATCCAGTTCTAGTTGTCATAAGCTCAAGGTACAACTCCGGGTCGTCCTTTTACCGAGGGACACGGCTATTCGAATAGATAAACTTCCCTGCAGGGGTGCACCACATAACCCAACACGCTCGATCCCAATTGGCCGGACACACTTTCCTGGGTCATGCCCGGCCTCGTAAGATCAACGCGTCGCAGCCCCACCTAAGCACAACAGAGCGGTCAGCACGCCGGTCTAATCCTAAGCGCGCAGGGGTCTGGGCCCATCGCCCTATGCACACCTGCACGTTGCGAACGCGGCCGCGAGCAGACCTAGCAACCCACACGATCACGGCGGTTACGTCAAAGCGGTCCAACACGGCGCGCGCCACTCAGTCGCTGACGTCACGAAGGCTTCGGCTGATACCACGACGCCGGGATACCCATAACTACTCCCGCGTAGATGGTTAGTGCGTATAGACCAAATGGCCAGACTCAGATCAAATACCAAGATCTCGTTAAGCGTGTTAGGTATCCGCGAACGCCGACCAGGGCCAGGCCCACCTCTTACCTAGGCGGTCTCAACCTGCCCTGTCGCTCCGCCACAAAGATCCACTTGCGGGTACTCCTACGAGCCGACCCGACTTTAGTCATCACATGTGTCATGTATATAGTATATAAGTATATACCCGCGATCACCGCCCAGGTGATCACGGCCCGATAGTGTAGCACAGCAGACGGACAAGAATGTAGGGCCACTGATGGAAATCTAGCATCCTATACTAAGAATGTAGGATTGCAGGTAAAGGTATCAACAGTAGTAGCAAGGATAGGCTATGCATCAGAATAGGATATCGAAAAGCAGTAACATCCACACTACTCTAATGCAAGCAGTATAGAGAAGAGTAGGCGATATCTGGTGATCAAGGGGGGGGCTTGCCTGGTTGCTCTGGCAAGTAGGAGGGGTCGTCGACTCCGTAGTCGAACTGGGCAGCAGCAGTGTCGGTCTCGTAGTCTACCGGAGAGAAGAGGGGGAAGAAACAGTAAATACAATGCAAACACAAGCATGACGATGCGTGACATGACAGTGAGCGGTGCTAGGGGTGTCCTAACGCGACAGTAGGTGGTACCGGTGAAGGGGGGAACATCCGGGAAAGTATTCCCGATGTTTTGCGTTTTCGGACAGAAGGACCGGAGGGGGAAAGTTGCGAGTTCGATAGGTTAGGGAGGTGTGGTGGACGCACGGACTGCGTATCCGGATTCGTCTCGTCGTTCTGAGCAACTTTCATATAGAAAACATTTTCATCCGAGTTACGGTTTAAAAGATATGAATTTTCAAAGTTTATTTGAATTTCTGGAATTATTTAATTAACAGAAAAAGGGATATGACGTCAGCATGACGTATGAGTGACGTCAGCGGTCAACAGTCCGGGTTGACTGGTCAAACTGACAAGGGGGACCCACCTGTCATAGACAGTGGGTTAAAAGAGGATTAAACTAATTAGTTTTTAGTTAATTAACTACTGGGCCCACCTGTCAGTGAGAGATTAATTAAACTAATTATTTTTATTTATAAAACATTTTCTTTTTTAATTTTTGCGGCGGGGCCCGCATGTCAGTGACTGGGCCTGCCCAGTCAGCAGTTGACTGGGTCAACCCAGTCAACTGGGGCCCGTGGGGGCCACTGGCAGTGACCCAGGGGGTGGCCCCAGGTGTGCCACGTCGGCGGCCGGCGCCGGCGCAACTCCGGCGACCAAAACCGCGGCGGTCCCTCGCCGGAGTTGGCCGGAATTGCGCTACGGGGCTCGGGGAGGAACGGGGCTAGGCCCATTCGAAAGAACTCGCAGCGCCGCATCCAGGGGTGGCCGGGGCTTCGCCGGACTCGGCCGGAATCGGCGCCGGCGAGCGGCGGAGGCGGCGGCGCGCACGGGTGCCCGACGGAAACAGGGCTACGGCAGGCGGTCGAGCAAGCGGAGGGGCTGGGGAGCTTCTACGTGCGGTGGGGAGCGCTGTGAGCTTGAGCCCGTGACCATTTGGTCACCGGAGACCCGCCGGCGGCGAGCTCCGCGGCGCGGCGTTCGGGCGCGCGTGGGGGAAAAGCTAGGGAGCGTGGGCGAGCTAGCGGAGTGGGGGAGGAGGTAGAGGAGCTCACCGCGTGGCGCAAGAAAGGCCCGTGGGTGCTTAGGAGCAGCAGGTCGGCGCCGGGGAAGAAGGGGGTCGCCGGCGTCCGAGGTTGAAGGCGAGCTCGGGGAGGCCGTTGCGGTGGCTCCGAGCTTCGACGGAGAGGCGGAGGGGGTGTAGTCGAGGGCGGCGACGTCGTACGACACGGCGGGGTGGCGAGTGGGGCACGGTGGCCGCGAGAACGACGGGAACGGCGGCGAGCGCGTCGGGCGTGGGGAAGAGGGGGGCGGCGCGGATCCGGGGGAGGGAAGGGGGAGGCGCGGGGGCCGAGAGGGAGAGCGGGGGTGAGTGGGAGAGAGGCCCGAGGAGGCGGGGAGCTGGCGACCTTATCCCCTCCGGCGTCGGTGCCGGCGAGGGGGTCGGGCGGCAGCGCGCCCCTGTTCCGACCCGGTCGGGGGAACAGGGAGGAGGTGGGCTGGGCCGGGGGCGCGGCTGCGGCCCAGTTTGGGCCGGGGGGCAGTGGGGGGGAAGCGGGCCTTTTTCCCTTTTTTCTCTTTTTCTCTGCCTGGGTTCTGTTTTCTGTTTTCTCTTTATTTGCTTATTTCCTTTTCTGTTTTATTTCATTTAAAAGTATTTAGACATTTTATAAAAATGTGTTTTCTCCACCATAATTACCAGTGTATTATTTAGCACCCACAGAACATTTTTGTTTGAGTTTTTGAAAACTTTTATTTTTCACTTTAATTATATTTGAAGTTTGAACTAGGAGTTTGACAGGGGTGTGGTTCAAATGTGATCAAGCCCTGTTTAGCAACATGATTAGCTTAATCACAGGGGGTTACTGTAGCATGATTCTCAGGGTGTTACAACAGCAGCCGCAGCGGGGCTTATAAACCACTCCGAGCCCTTCTCAACTAGCGAGGTGGGACTAAACTTTTGGCCGCGACGCGGGCAGCACAGGGCCTTTGGTCCCAGTTGGTGCCACCAACCGGGACTAAAGGGGTGCATTGGTACCGGTTCGTGGGACCAACCGGGACCAATGCACCCCCTTTAGTCCCGGTTGGTGCCACCAACCGGGACTAAAGGCCGCCGCTTCCCGCCCTTTGCGCTGCTGAAAAGAGGGCTTTGGTCCCGGTTGGTGGCACCAACCGGGACTAATGCCTACCTTTAGTCCCGGTTGGTGCCACGTACCGGGACTAAAGGCTTTGCTATATAAGTTCACACTTAGAAAATTTTCAGAGTTACCTAGCAGTTGCCGCCCCGACGACGCCGACGCCGCCAGGCTGCTCCGACGCCGCCCGCCGCCCCGTCGTCGCCCGCCGCCCCCGCCGTCGCCGTCGCCGTCGCCCGTGCCCGTCGTCGCCGTCGACGTTGCCCGCGCCCTCGCCGTCAGCCGCGCCCCGGCCCGTCGTCGCCGTCGCCCTGCCCCGCCCTTCGCCGCCGACGCCTCTGCCCCTGCCCCGACCACGCCGCCGTCGCCTTTGCCCCTGCCCCAACGCGCCGCCGTCGCCTTGGTCAGGGCCGGCACTGCCCCCTAATTCCTCCATGTTTTTTCTGCACATTTATATGCTTAATTATATGTATATGTATGAGTATATGTATGTGTGTATATCTGTTTATATGTCCTTTTTAGGTCTTTTTTTGCATTTTCTCTGTGTATATGTATGTATATATGTTCTCTGTGTATATATATGTTCATGTATATATGCAAAAGATAGATTTTTAGAAAAGTTAGGATTTTTTCTATTCATAGATTTTTTTTCGTGATATTAATTATTGTAGAATATGCAAATGTTTGTATATTCATATGAACAATGCATTAGGCAAAACCTTTACTTTTTTCGAAATTTTCTATTTGAACATTTTTTTATGAATGAGAGGAAAAAGGAAAATAAGAAGAGGAAGAAAGGAGAAGAAGAGGAGAGGAAGAAGAGGAGAAATAAATAAGAAGAGGAAAAAAGAAGAAAAAGAAGAGGAGAAGAAGAAAGGAATAGAAGAGAAGAAGAAAAAATAGAAAAAATTCTATTTTTTCTTCTTCTCTCCTCTATTCCTTTCTTCTTCTCCTCTTTTTTTTCTTCTTTTTTTTCTTCGATCTTCTCCTCTATTCCTTTTTTTCTTCTCCTATTTTTGTTTCTTCTTCGTTTTCTTATGTTTTATCGGGTCTGTCGTCGTCGATATACCCCTCTCCCAATAACCTCAACACGAGGGGGGGTCGATATACCCCCTCCCCGATAATATTATTTTCCCATGTACGTTCATTGTCATTGTCGATATAACCCCCTCCCGATAACTTCAACACGTGGGGGGTGGTCGATATACCCCCTCCCCGATAACATTATTTTCCCATGTATGTATGTCGTCGTTGTCGATATATATAACTCCCTCCCAGATAACTTCGACATGATGGACGGTCGATATTTATACCCCCTCTCGACCGTGATAACTTATACCACGGGAGCACCCCCGGCCCTCTCGCTCGACCAAAACTCTCGATCACACCCAAACCGTAGAAAAAAACGATGTCGGTCTCCTACCCCCTCCCGCCGCGCCCCTACCCTTGAAGCGTTGCTGAGGCCACCCCAAACCCGGAATAAGCTAGGTCTACGTTTGCACTAACCACCTGCTGTCATGTTTGTGTAATAATTGCCATGTTGTAATATTTGCAGAAACAATGGAGCACGGACGAGACGAGCAAGCAGAAGAGGTGTTGGGGGACATAATCTTAGCCGGAGGTGATATCTTGTCGTATCTTAACGACAATGATGGTATGGACGAACAGGGTGAAGAAGCAGGCTACGGTGATCGAAGAGTGGAGGAGGAAAGACATGATTATGATGGCTCCGGTGACCCAATGCTGGTGCAAGAAGGAGCCCGTGGTGACGGCTCCGGTGACCGAACAGAGTCCGGCCAGGTAAATATATTAGTTAAGCCTGTGCTGACTAGCTAATTGATGCATTTATTGTTTTGGTATGTACACATATTAATTAACACTCGTCTTTCTTCTTTTTTCTAGCCCTCTGGATCGAGCACAACTGCGGTAAAGAGGCGAGGCCCGAAGAGAAAGTTGCGCTCGGATGAAAGGTTTGAGATCACAGCAATCGCGCGCGACGGCCAACCGATTGAACCCATCCGGACAAAGGATACATTTGCTGCTCAGTGCGGGGTTCTAGTTAGGGACAAGATCCCGATCAGCATCCACCAATGGTATAAGCCTAAGAAGGAAGACCCTGAGGTGTCTTATGTCAATGATATGCAGAAAGATGATCTTTGGACTGAGCTGAAGGCAAATTTCACCCTACCGCCAGAGGAGGATCCGGAGAAGCCAGTTAAAGAGCAATTAATCAAGTCTCATGCTCTTAAGAAGATGGCAGACCTATTCAGGAGGTGGAAGAATGAGCTGAAAACGTTTGTTGACAAAGAAGAGACACCAGAATTCATCGGCCGATATGATAAGATCAGAGATCACTGGCCCGCATTTGTGGCCCACAAGACATCGGAAAAGAGTAAGAAGATGTCAGCGACAAACAAGAAGAATGCTGCGAAGAAGAAGCTTCACCATCGCACGGGGTCAGGTGGCTACCTCAAAGCCCGGCCTAAGTGGGCCAAGGCTGAGAATGATCTGCTTGAAAAAGGGATCGAACCACAGACAATGAACTGGACAGACCGTTGCCGGACTTGGTTCTTCGGGGCTAGCGGAACCTTGGACCCTGTATCAGGGAGGTGCGTTTGGACGAACGAGCTTTTGAGAATACCAGTCAAGAAGATTCAGCAATATATCGATGCAGCGCAGGAAGGGACGTTCGTTCCAGACAGAGAGAACGACGAGCTCACAATGGCCCTCGGGAATCCTGAGCACCCTGGACGGACACAAGGCATGCCAGGCTCCGTTCCGTGGAAGGCTAGTTTTCCGGACGCAGGCGGTTACAAAAGCCAGGAGAGGAGGAAAAAAATGGAGCAGACCCAAATTCAGAAGCTGCACGAAAGGGTTCAAGCGCTAGAGGAACGAGACAGCAATCGACATGCCGAAACTACCCCCGAAGCTACCCCGCCATCTCAGCGGAGAAGCAGCGTGGCTTCCACCGAGCTGCTTCAGCTGGAGCATGTCTTGACGGCTCCTGCTAGCTACCCCGTGGATGCTATCACGGAGTCTCAACATTGCCACCTTATGGCGCAATGGCAGAACTTCAAAGTCAAGGCGGCTGTTGGCTCTGTTTTACCTCCTGAACCCGGCGCAACCTACCATTGCCGGCCGATTCCAGAAGGATATGCTAGGGTGATGGTGGATGAAATACGGAGGGATTTGAGGACCTCCAGCTTGACCACCCTACCGGTGAAGGGGAGACTCAGCTGGGTTTAGCTCTGAAGACTCCGTGCCTATGGCGGAAGGAGCTCATCAACCTTCCGAACTGGACGGCTCCGGCGAGTAAGGGCAGTCCGCCTCCTCCTCCGGCGAGTGATCAGGGCACTCAGCCTCCTTCTCCGGCGCGTGGCGGCACTCCGCCTCCTCCTCCGGCGAGTGATGAGGGCACTCAGCCTCCTTCTCCGGCGCGTGGCGGCACTCCGCCTCCTTCTCCGCCTGCGCCAGCGCGCCAGAGCAGCCAGCCTCCTCCTTCTCCGCCTCGTCAGCAAGGGCGGAAGAGACCCGCCGCCGCTGCGGCTGCTCCGGCGCGTCGTAGTCCTTCTCCTCCGCCTCGTAAGCAAGGAAAGAAGACAGCCGCATCCGCTCCGTCTGCTCTGCCGGCGTCTAGCAGTACAGCTGCCAGAGGCGGGAGGCAATACAGATTCGGTCCTTCTCTGAAGACTCCAGAGAAGTTACCATACGAGAGGACCGAGGAGGAAACCAGGAAGATCGTGCGAGCTGAAGTGACAAACTTCTTTGAAGGGGTGAAAGCAAAGAAACATCCACCTCCGGAGGAGAAGGTAGATCCGGTGAAAGCAAAGCGCACTCTGGCTGCCCTGACAAAACCACCAAAGTCTCCGCCGAGAGGCAACTATGAGCGCATTCTTGCAAAGACATATGCCGAAGCGGAGCGGTCGGGAAGTACTGTCAGTGATCAAAGGTTAAAAGAACGACGAGCTGGAAAAAAAATTGCCCAGCTTGGCGAACAAGCGAACCAATCGTGCCCCCCGCTCAAGGTGTCAAAAGACATCGTCGCTAATGATCCGAGGATGGTGCCCGGTTATAGCAATCTTGGAGATTACCTGCCCGACGATGTACATTATGAAATCATGGAGGTGGACGAACACAAATACCATTACGGGAAGCCTCTCGTCAAAGATGAAAGATCTCTAACAACGATGATGTGAAGATTACATGATTGGTACATGAAAACCTGCAGAGAGTCTGATGGGACGAGTACTTTGACGCTGAGAGTTAAACCGGAGCATGACCTCGTTGGAATTGAACTGCTGAATGTTCCATTTGAGGATTTCTTCCAGTTTTACAATCAAAAGGCCCTCGATAAAACAACGATCATTTGCTACTGTCTGTAAGTAGTACTACTTCTGTCATTAAGTCTCTCCATATAGGTCAGCTCTTTCATTGCATGTATTTATAATTATCCTCACTATATTATGCAGATTGAAGATCGCCGAATTGAAGAAAAGACAAATCGGTGATATTTGGTTCATTAACACAAATCTCATAGATGCATATACGGTTGAAAAACATCCCAAAGAAGCCGAGGCCAACTTGCTACAATCGTTGGTATTAAATCAAAACAAAGATATAATACTCTTTCCTTACAACTTCAAGTGAGTGTTACTGTCTTGTGCATATTCGGTTTCCCTTATTAGTCCAGGTTATGGTAATGTAATTGATGACTTATGCATGCATGCACAGCTTCCACTATATTCTCCTAGAGATTAAGCTTGAGCAGGGAGTAGTAACCGTCTTAGACTCGAGACGAAAAGATCCCCAGGACTATGCGAACATGACTCAAATGCTCGAGAAGTAAGTTAAATCGATCATTATCCACCATATCAGCAACTTTGTTCATTTCCTGATATCAAGTAATTGTTTTCTTTGTCTGGCAGGGTTTGGAGAAAATTCACCACAAAAGCTCCGGGACTGCCGAAGAAGCTGCAATTTAAACACCCGAAAGTAAGTACTACAGTAGCATGTTTCGCGCATCTCCTAGTGATTCAAGCGCTAGTTTCATCAATACCATTTAGCATGCTTGCTTATCAGTTTGATTGACCTCTATTTCTTGTAAAGTGGTTGTGGCAGGAACCCGGGAATAATTACTGTGGATACTACGTTTGCGAGTCAATCCTCTACACGACCTGTGAGTGGGGCTACTCTGAAGAACAATATGAAGTGCGTAAGCAATAATATTCACAATTTTATTTTATTACCATCATTTGTGTTGAGTTTCATTTATTCATATGTATATGTATTGACCCCCTTTTTCAAATTAGATGTTTCGGAAGCGGGATGAACTCCTAGCACCAGATCGTATGCGAGGAATTCAAGAGGAATTGGCGGCATTCTTCCTTGACCGCGTGATCGCTGAAAACGGAGAATACTATGTGGACCCTGTGTTCTTACAATTTAATTAGGAGATTGTATTGTAAGAGATAATTATTGTATATATGTAGCCGGTAGTGTCGGATAGATATACGAGAACTTGTTGTTCGACCAATCTCTCAGAGAAGGAGAGGTGGTCGATATCACTTCTCTCTGTATGCATATGTTCATGACGATCTTCTGTTTCCTTCATTTGATTACTAGCTAGCGTGTCTAGTCCTCTCCATACGTATATAGTACGTAGCGTCGACCAAGCACGGAGATAAGAGAGGACACTTCTCTCTATTAATTAGCTAGCTAACACAATATATGAAACACCTAAATTAACCCCCCAACCCCCCCCCCCCCCCCTCAAAAAAAACAAAAACTCTAGCCCCTGAAATGTTGACGCGTGGATGCCTATGCCACCAACCGGGACCAACCGGGACAAAAGGCCCTGCCTATTGGTCCCGGTTGGTGGCACCAACCGGGACCAAAGGCCCCCCCTGCCTGGGCTGGCAGCAGCGGCCACGTGGAGGACCTTCTGTCCCGGTTCGTGTAAGAACCGGGACTAAAGGGTTAGGGCTCTAGTAACGACCCTTTAGTCCCGGTTCGAAAACCGGGACAAAAGACCCTTACAAACCGGGATAAAAGCCCCTTTTCCTACTAGCGAGGGATGCTATATGGCATCCTGGCTCAAGGCGTCCCGTGCGGCTCGGAAGGTGTGGGAGTTCATCCAATCAGATCCCATCCAACTAGTGACGTTACATTAATCATTATGTTAATGTTAAAGCTATACACCTAGGTTATCTTTTTTTTCTCTAGCTTCACCCCTGATAATAAAACTTTATTTCCATTCATAAGCCCTGCATAGCAGGGACCTACAATGATAGTACAACTTACATGAAGGGTAACTACACATACCTTGAATATCTCCTGCTAAAGTTTCACATCTTATCACGACTGTGATCTCAGCTTTATTCTTTATGCAAATATACGCTCTGCTACGTACATGCACGAATGCATGCATATCCTAGTATGGGCTCTGCCCCACGTAGTTGCCCGGCGGGTTGTAGCTGCAGATGATGAACACGCCGTCGCCGCTGTCGCAGACGACGCGGGCGCAGCCGATGGCCGTCGAGTCACGCCACACCACCTGTGTGTAGTGCCCGCACGAGTCGCCCTCCGGGGCGGAGCAGCTATTGCTGCCGTGGTCGTAGTACTGCTTCTCCGACACCCACGAGCTCACGGCGTCCGCCGCCGTCCACTGGGTCCCACCGCCTCCGAAGAGGTTCTCCCCGTACGGCCGGCCATCGGGAGTATGTATCAGCTGGCAGTCGCCGCGGCGCTGCTCCGCGTAGTTCTGCGCGTACGCGGCCACGTTGTCGTCCCAGGTCACCGGCCCGACGCCGACGTCGGCGCGCGCCGCGTTGTGGGGGTCCACGAAGTCCTGCGGCGAGTTCTGGGCCGTGACCGCCATGGCGGACGCGAGAGCTAAGAGCAGTACTACTGCCAGCTTCAGCGAGTACTCCATCGCTATGGCTTACAAAAGTGAGGGAATATGTATAATCTTTCTTCTTTTTTGAGGGAAAGGAAATATGTACTATCTGTGAATCTATCTTAGATGATGAGATAGGGTGCTGCGACCATGAGTAGTGTATTTATACTGCATAGGTTCCATGGTAAGTAGGGAAGTTTGGAAAGTTGAGGAAGGTTAGGTTCCTTGCACTGGGTTTCTTAAATGAAAGTTCAGCAAAAAATTCTTGACTGGTCAAGTTCGAGAAATTCAATCCAAGTACGTAATATTTTTCAAGAGACGGCAGGAATTCCATGCACCTGCGCTTTCGATCGATCGGCATTCGGCAGGGAGAGGGAGGATAAACTCTAGTACAGTACTATAATTGACTAGACGAAGGCTTTTCAGTTCTTGTGGTTCTCGATCGATTCCTGAGGTTCTAGATGACTTGCTTGCCCGTGATTGCCGGAGTAATATTGCGCCCAAAGTACGTGTTGGAATAGGTGCTTTGGAAACGCAAGTGCAACTGTGGAAAAAGGTGCGTTGTCCGGCTCGTCGCGTCAGTTAGTCATGTCATCTTTCTATAAGATTACCTCTGCCCGCCGATGTGTAGTAAGCTTCGACTTGTCTTGCTCGTTGTCCGGTGGAAAAAAGTGTAACGTGTTATTTCTTCTGAGTTTACCTCTGCGCGCCGATGGTGTAGTACGACGTATCCTCGTCATTTTTTTTCACAACATTTGTAGATGCTCACACAGAAGCACATACACTATCCCTATGAACGCACACATGCATACTCTATCCCTATGAACACCTTCGAGATATTGAGTCCTCTCACTGAACGAACATTGCCGGAAAGGCTAAAATATATTTAAAAAAATGCGGGCACCGATGTTAAGCCTAAAACTTAAACCCTGAGGGGATGGTTATATGACAAGAAACCTAACTAACCGAGCTACGCTCAGTTCACATGCATCTTCGTCATTCGATCTCATGGTACATATGTACATGTCGCCTTCATTGTATGAGATCAGGTCAGGCCTTCTCAGTTGTGACGTATGTACTTGTGCTTGGTTGGTACGTAGTATGATTGGTACTGGCTACCTTTCAGTTGACTGAGATTTAATCAAGTCTTAATCGAGTTGCATGACGTTATCATATTTAGCCATTTAGGTACAAATAACATACAAAAATAAACTAAAAAAATAGCATTAACCTCTTTCTATGATCTCATGTAGAGTTTGAGCCAGCTGAGATTTAATGAATTCGTAGAAAATAAGACCTGCAATTGCGAGTGGCTAAACGAATCTTTACCTGATATTAGAAAGAGGGACCTAGGAGGACTTTGATTCATAGGAATTTTATAGGATTTGTGGAGAAATAAAATTCTTAGGAATTTTTTCAACATTGGTCCTTTGATTCGTATTTTTCCAAAGGAATCAATTGTACTACATTCCGTAAGAAATCTAACATCCACTCTAACCTCTTAGAAAAAAATCGTTGTTTTTCCTGTGATGCAATCAAACAAACTCAAATTCGGTAGAATTCAAATGAGCACGACATTCCAATTCTATGATTTCCCTATTCCTGCTTTTTCAAAACTGCGAATCAAAGAGGCCCTAAAGGGAGGATTTTTTCTTTTATAGTTTAGAGACTTTATTAAATGATTGTTATGTCCTTTAGAACAATTGGAGTCGATAAATCAAGCGATGGTTCCTCCAGACCTCACAAGCCATTTTAATAAAACCAAAATGAGCAAGTTCATGTGAAGCTACATTTGCTTTTCGCCGGCGGTGTATAATTGTCGCCCTGCTAACGCTTGTGATTAAACTTTGACAATTATCAGTGACAATCGCCCCCGAAGGGAAGTACTCTAACGGGTTCTTCCAGGCTTGAACAATTTTCATCAAGTTATTCACCATCACAAGGGCCCCAATTCTGCTGCTAGTTGTAGACCCTCAATAAATCTTCAGCCTCTATCGATGGAACATCCAACCATGAATGCTTGTACCTGCATGCAGCAACAATGAAGCCCCAAATTTTTTTTGAGGGGTAATGAAGCCCCAAATGAGTCATGAAGAATAGTCCCGAGGCCACGTTGCCGCCAGAGCTATAAGCATTGTTGAGGAAATCGCTAACTGGTAGCTGCTCTGTTGACTGGCGGGTAGGGGACTAATAGGATAATCGGCAAGTTAATTAGCCATTTAATTAATTAATCGGCTAATTTATCAGTTTATCAACTACTCGGTGACCCTACTAGTAGCGATTAATCAGCAAGTTAACTGGTTAATCGGACGAACTCTTGAACAGGGGCTAAAACGGAGGGTATTATTAAATGCATGGTTTCAACAATTTTTTATACACATTGACAATTTTTGAATACATGATGTATATTTTCTAAAATGCATGTTTTGAACTTTTTTGAATACTTGGTAAAAAAATTCATATACACGTTTGAACAATTTTAATGGCAATAAACATTTTTTAAAACTATGCGACATTTTTTCCTTATTTTCTTTGCTTCTCGGCACATGTCTACATTTTCGTACACATTGTATATATTTTTTATACAGCAAGAAAATTTTCTTCTACATGTTTAACAATTTTCCAATATATGATTAACATTTTTCAAATACATGTTTTGATATCTATTTTTTCATACACATTGTACATTTTTGGTATATACATCTAAAACATTTTTATACACATTTAATATTTTTAAAATACATGATTAACATTTTTCAAACACAATTTTTGAATGTGTGTGAAAAGTTTTTCAAATACACGTTGAAATAGTTTTGAATGATATGAAACATTTTTTTAAACTACACAGACATTATTGTAGATTGTATAAACATTTTTAAATGTCATGAACATATTTTTGAAATGCACAAACATTTTTTAAAATGTAACGTATATTTTTGAATGGTAAAAAATAAATTCTCCGGTTGCAAAAATAAATAAATTGTATAATCATTTTTTAGATGTTACATACATTGTTTTCATGCCGAGCGTCCGTTCCTTTTCTTCCTATACATCCCTCTGAAATCAACGTTCTTGCCCAGCGAGGCCCAAGACAAAAGGACTCTCACGATGATTCGAAATCACTGACTAATTAAGGGTACTTTATGAACGCACACATATTCTATCTCTATGAGCATTTGTGTTGGTATTGATGTTTAAAAATTAAAGATACTTTTTATAATGTGAATATCATGTGCAACTTACTTTGTACCTCGCTTTGTGCATTGTCCTAGAGACTAATTCTGGTGCTCATGAATTAGAAAATTTGGCTCAGGGCCTGTCTTGTATAGCTTTTTTTTTGCTGAGCCTCCTAGGCTCCTAGCGAGTTCAACCCTCTCTTATTTTAAGTGATGTAATGCTGGTTGAATTGTAAATAAAAAGAGTATATGGTTTTGAAAAAAAAAAGATACCTCGATATCCCATTTGCTATAACCGTACGGTGCCGAAGACTGGCGGGAAGCACGTACGTATCGAAGCTCGGAACTGAGCAGCCAAGCCTCGTCAGCATGTAAACCCGGATATGTCAAATATAGCCCCTCAAACGCCGGCAGACGCGTCCAGGCACGTCTGCAAGCAGTGATCGAGCACGCCTTAAATTTCATTTGATGCATCCGAACATCTTGTACTAGATTCTTAAATCCATACAAAGACATGTAAATGAAATAACCTACATACTATGCCGATCACCTACCTACTCATCATTGAAGATGTCGACGATCTCCGTGCCCGGCTCCGGCAGGATTGGCGGCAGCTGCAGTTCTGGCTCCTCTGGCGCCTCCAGCTGCTCCACTCCGGCCTCCTTCGCCTCTATCTCCGCGTCGAGTTCGACGAAGAGCGCGTCGGACGCCGCCTGCTCCTTCGGAGGAACGCCCAGTTGGCCTCCACATAGGCCTCATCCCGGATGGACTTCAAGATGGTCTGCTGCTCCGCCATCTCGTCGGACTGGGTGACGGCGAACTCCGCCTCCGCCTGCTTCATGTTGAAGCCCGGCAGTTGCTGCTCCTCCGCCTCGTCCTCCTCTTCCCCCGGCTGTTCCTCCTCCTTCGGCTCCGGCAAGTCCGGAGGCAGCCCGGCAGCGATGCGGGATGTGCGCGCGGCTTGTCTTGCCCAGATCTCCTATTGGATCTCGGTGCAGCGCTTCGGCGGAGCATTGCGTAGTAGGTGATCTTCGTCCGGACCATGGCGGAGCACCGGAGCGTGGGTAGCGCGCCGGAGCGAGAGAGGGAGGAGGTGGATGGGCTCGGACTGGTGGCGCGAAGAGGGGGGAGGTGGATGGACTAGGGTTGCAGGACTCCGGACGGGTTAAATAGGCGGATTTGCTCTCGGGCAGCGAGCCAGAGCGGCGCCACGCGGTGTTCACACCGCGACGACGGAGCAGGCATACGTCGGACCGCTGGGTTTCCGGGCGACTCTGCGTGGGACCTCTTCGTCAGTCCTACGCGTGCCTGAGCGCGCCCAAGCGCCCCATATCCGCCTCATATTTGGGCTGGATATGAAGGTTGCTGGTCAATCCAGACGTTTGAGACCCGTTTGGAGTTGTCTGGATCAGAAAAACATGACTGGTCAGTGATCGGGCGGCCTACCCAAACGTATGAGGCGGGTTTGAGGTGCCCGTACGGGAGTATCTGCCTTCTTGGCGCCCTTGACGTATCCTTGATTTTTTTTTTAAATGTCACGCCGGCGTGCAAATGGAAAGCGCACGTATCTTAACGGAAATTTTGGTAGGGTTTAGTAACTCCTAGACTCTGGGACCCAGCACGCCCACGCCCAGCTCCGCCAGAACCAACCCTAGCCGCCGGGGCGCAGCGCAATGGCCGCCTCCCGCAAGCGTGCCTTCGCCTCCGTCGTTTTCACGGCGATCGCTTCCTGCGCAGCAGCGCAGACGCCGGGAGGCCCGGGATCGGACAGTTCAATGAGTTTCTCCGACGTGATGGCCATCTCCTTCTTCATGGCCATTTTCTTCCCCGTCTTCGTCGTCCTCCTCGCGTTTGCCTGCCTCCGCCTGTACCGGCCGCCAGACGACCCCCCGGCCGCCGAGAACTCTTCGGCGGAGTGGGCGCACTCGCACCACAAGGAGGGCCTGGACGCCGCCGAGATCGCGGCGCTGCCGCTAGTGTCCTACCGTGACGTCAAGCAGCACCGGATCAGCGACGGCCGTGTCGACCCGCTGGAGTGCGCGGTTTGCCTCCTGGAGTTCGACGACGACGACAGCCTGCGCCTCCTCCCGACGTGCCCGCACGCGTTCCACCCGCAGTGCATCGGCCTCTGGCTCGAGAAGCACGTCACGTGCCCGCTCTGCCGCGCCAGCGTCCTCGACCCGCCGCCGCCTCGAGTGCCAGATCAGGAGCTGGAAACGCCGGTGCCACCCGGCTCGCCGCCTGTTCACGATCACCATACGGTGGTGCTAATCGAAGACGACCCCGGCCGCGGCGAGGAGGAGGAAGACAGGACCAGGATCCTCGCGAGGACGCGGCGCGAGGCCGGGCGCGAGGCGCTGCCGCGGTCCAACTCGACGGGGCACGAGCGCGCCGGCGGGATGGAGCGCTTCCGGCTGCGGCTGCCGGAGCACGTTCGCCTCGAGATCCTGATGTCGCACAGGCTGAGGCACGTGACGAGCGCGGTCGCGTCCGTGCGCGTGAGGGAGGGGAGCGCCCACGACCCAGCTGCCGGCGGGAATTCTGTGCGGAGCGCCGTGGCGAGGCTCTTCTCACTTTTCGCGCCCGGGGATGGGTGGAGCGGCGACGTCGAGGACAAGTCCGGGGGCTCGTCTCGCTGGCGGCGCGATGACTCTGCGCGGGGAGCAGGAGAAGACAAGAGAAACGATTGACGAAAATGAGAGCGGAACATTGACCCCATTGAGGTAGAAAATGATTTGGTAGTTGTGCTGGTTTGGTTGTGAACTGTGATCAGAGAATTGGATCAATTTTCCTTCAGAATTTCAAGAAACAGAGCGTGAGTGATCGGCATTCTATTTTCTCCGTAGTATTAGTTCGTACTAGTAGTAATTGTTCCAGGATTCACTGTTGAACCGTCAGAGTGAGGATCCATAAGGTAATGTCCCATACTTCCGGAACCGTCAGAGTATTTTGTCACAGGAACCACTGGGGATCAGATTATACAGATGCAACAGAAAAAAAAAAGAGCCGTCTGTGTCACATCTAGATGTGAGATAATATCTCACATCTAAGTATGATGTCAGCGCCACCTTTTTTTCCCTGTTTATCCTTTTTGTTTGATTTTAATTTGTCAATGCCGAAAACTAAAAACCTGCTCACCCTGCGTCCTCCTTGTGTGGCTGGCATGTACGCAAATCTGGTCACTAGCTCCCTAAAAAAAATCTGGTCGCTAGCTACCCATATAAAAACTGATCGCTAGCTTTTTCTCAAAGAAAACTGATCGGTAGTGCTAACATCGATTTGTTAACTTTTGCGTCCGATCGTTATACATTACAAGTACATCTCTCACAACTAGCTTCTAGGCTACTAACGATTTTTTTGTCTTTTGGTTTTTGCGTTTTTCACTATTATTATTTTATAATTAATTTTCAGTAAGGAACAAAGTTTGGTGAAAACATATTTCAAAAACATGTTCACGAATTTACATAATTTTTTTAAATTATAAAAATGTTAATGATTGCCAAAAAAATCTAATGTACGGTGAAAAATCCTTTAATGTACGGTGAACAATGTTTTGAACACCCACAAAATTTTTTTTTCGCAATATACAATGAAAATTCTTTTTTGATATATGGTGAACCTTTTTATATATGATGAGCTAAAAGCAAACTTTTTTATATACATTGAACTAAAAGCAAACAGGAAAAAACAAAAAAACTGAGAAAACCAAATAGAGAAAATAGATAAAAAAGAAGAGAACAAAAATTTGAACACATTTAGATTTGTTTTAGAAAATTGAGAAGCACCAACAATTTTGGAAAAATTAACAAATTTACATATTTGAAACATTTATTGAAACTTGTGAATTTATGGAAAAAGAATCATAAAAATGAGAACAATTTTTGAAAAATAGAAAAATTAAAAGCAGAAGAAAACCACTGAAGAAACATGATACATAAAAAAACAGAAAAACATAAAGAAACAAAACAAAAAACATATCCTAGCTATTTGGGCCGGCTCATCTATAGTATGTTCGCTGACGAGGGTGGACTTGCAGCTAGGACAAAAAAAGGTCGGACCCCAAATGGAAAATCGAGGATGGACTCTCAATTGGGAATAAAAAAGGTCGGGCCCTAGTTGCAAGTCGAGTTTGGACTTGCAACTGGGACCAAAAAGGTTGGACCCCAGTTACGAATCAAGGGTGGAGTTGCAACTGGGACAACAAAAGGTCGAGCCCCAGTTGCGAGTCGACGGTGGAATTGCAACTGGGAAAAAAGGTCGGGTCCTAGTTGCGAATCTAGGGTGGTAATTGGGACTAAAAATGGTCGGGCCCCAGTTGCGAGCCGAGGGTGGACTTGCAACTCGGACAAAAAAGATTGAGCTCTAGTTGCGAGTCGAGGGTGGACTTGCAACTCGGACAAAAAAGGTTGGGCCCCAGTTGCGAGTCGGCGGTGGACTTGTAACTCAGACAAAAACGATTGGGCACTAGTTGCGAGTAAAGGGTGGACTTGCAACTCAGACAAAAACGGTTGGGCCCTAGTTGCGAGTAAAGGGTGGACTTGCAACTCGGACAAAAAAAGGTTGGGCCCCAGTTGCGAGTCGAGGGTGAACTTGCAACTGAGACAAAAAAAAGGTTGGGCCCTAGTTGCGAGTAAAGGGTCGACTTGCAACTCGTCGAAGGTTGGCCCCAGTTGCGAGTCGAAGGTGGACTTGCAACTTGGAAAAAAAGTCTAGCCCCATTTGTGTCGAGAGCGGGCTTGCAATTAAGACAAAAATGGTTGGGGCCCAATTAAGAATCGAGGGTGGACTTTTAACTGGGACAAAAAAGGTCGGAGCCCCGTCGTGAGTCAAGGGTAGACTTGCAATTAGGATAAAAAGTGTCGAGACCCGGTTGTGAGTCGAGAGTGCAATTGCGACAGGGAAAAAAGGTCAGGCCCTAGTTGCGACTCGAGGGTGGACATGAAACTCGTACAAAAAAGGCTAGACTCCGGTTGCGAGTTGAGGGTGGACTTGCAACTGGGACAAAAAAAAGGTCAGGTCCTAGTTACAAGTCGATGGGGGTATTGCAACTGGGACAAAAAAGTTCGGGCCCCAATTGCGAGTCGAGGGTGCACTTGCAACTATAAAAAAAGTCAGACCCCAGTTGCGAGTCGACGGTCGACTTGCAACTAGGAAAAAAAGGTTGGGCCCAGCTGCAAGTCAAGAGCGGAGTTGCAACTCGTTCAAAAAACGTTGGGCCCCAGTTGCGAGTTGAGGACGTACTTGCAACTGGGACAAAAAAGGTCAGGCCCCAGTCGCGAGTCGAGGGCTGACAAAAGCGGAGCCGAACATGACTGAGCCAACAACAGGATACACAATAAACAAACAACAACAAGCGGGGCGGAAGGTAGAGCGCTTTCATGCAAATTATGAGAATTAAATTAAACGTGAACTAAAAAGAACTTATAGAATTTAAAAAATCATGAATTTAAAAAGACCAAAAAAAGAAAACAAAAAACAAAAGTTTTAAAACCAAAAATGAAAAAAAAAACAAATAAGGAAAAAACAAACAAGGGAAAATAAACAAATCTTATAGCAAAGTTTATCATATGAAAATGCACTTATATGTGAGGTACTATTTCACATCCAGATGTGAAATAGCAAACCTGATGCAACAAACATTGACAAGCGAGGCCAATAGATAGAGTGCTTGCATGAAAATGGCAGGAACTAAATCAAACAATGACAAACTTAGATGAGAGAGCACTTAAAATGTTGAGAATTTAAAACATACTTATGAAATTGCTCGCCCCAAAGCACACTGAAAACAAAAACAAAAGCGGTCCACTCTCCACACGGACGCATACATAAAAAACCGGCCTAGTCCGGGCCCAGACACAAATAAAAAGGCCAGCCCACCCCCCTCTCTCTCTCTTTCTCTCTCTCTCTCTCACACGGAAGGAAGTCACGCGCAAACAATGATCACGAAATTTGCACAAAAAAGCTTTAGATCGTATGGTGAGAAACTTAGATGTGAGAAAACTATATCTCATCTAAATATGTCTTAGCAAATCTGAAAAAAAACATGAATTCAAAAAAAGAAAAATAGAAAAAAAACAAAAAAAAAAGAATAGAGTCAAGAAGGCAGGCGCCAGACCCTTCTTTTATGAGTGGAGCAAGCCACCACCACATCTATCTAGCCGCTTTCTCCTTTGTACTTGTGCGGCTTGTAGATGGGTCAAAGTCAAAGAGAAGTGAGAAGATAGAAATGAACAAAGGGAATCAAAAAAAAAAAGACAAAGTACTCTGCCTATCATTTAACTTCCTCGCAGCAACCGAGTAGAAAACGCACACGAAAAACAAAGCCCAAGCATACGCATGGACAATGGGCCAAACAAAAAAACAAACGACGTACGCGGCACACATGAGCTGTTGGAAACGAAACAACGGCGACACGGGACGCAGCGCACTCATAAATAATCAGGTATGGATCGAACGGTTCTAGGCTTAGATGTGAGATAATATATTACATCTAGATGTGAAATAGCAAAACTGAAAAAAAGAAGAGATTACTGATTCTAAGGTGGTGTTTGGTTCTCTAGTCCTAGGACTTTTTCTAGTCGCAACTAAAAAGTCCCTAGTCCTAAAAAGTCCCTCCCTGTTTGTTTCCAGAGACTAAAAAGTCCCTAGCCCCTTCCTAGAGGTTATTAAATGATCATGTTGCCCCTAGTATATAGAAAAATAACAATCAAACAACACCATGAAGTGGCGGGCCAATGGATGCATGGAGGGGCATTATTGGAAAAGTCCCAAAAAGTCCCAAAAAGACTCTTCTTGAGAGTCTTCTTCATTTAGTCCCAAATGCCTAGTTTAGTTCCTAAAAAGTCCATCCCGTTTGGTAAAAAAAGTCTCTAAGAGGGACTTTTTCTAGTCCCTACACAAAAAAGTCCCTGGAAACAAACACCCCCTAAGCATCCGTTGCATACAAGCCCAAAAAACAAAACGGGTCCTAGTACAGTGTTCAACAAGAACAAAAGAACAGAAAGCTAGAACAGCACCAAGCTTTTTGGTGTCTGTGTTTGATGTTGAAGCAGATCGTAGGTGGGAGGGATTACTCTGCTAACCTCAAAAGAAAAACTTTCAGCTTAGCCGGGACCTCGATCCACCACAAATTTGACCGCCTCTTCTCCTCGGGCCTCGGCTATGGTGTTTGGAAGAACCCCGTCCCGAAACGCCAGCTTTCACGTCGCAGTTTTGTCCCGACGAGCATGGGAAGGGATAAAGCAGAACGCAATGTAAAAATTCCCTTTCCTTTCAAAATTCCACAACAAAAAATCCAGGATGCAAATGCCAAAATAGGAATAAGGCTTGCTATTATTAGAAATGTCCAAAAAATATCATATTCGTGAAGCAAAAACGTAATGTACTCCCATTAATGTGGAATAGGCGGAACTTAAATTAGACAATTCAATTCAGCATTGTCAATTTATCCAGAACTTGTCTCTTTTCCTCGGTGAAACAAGAATCTTTTTTGTTCAAACAAAAGTGCTTAGTTTAGCTACGTACGGATAGTTGCAGTGTCCATAGGCAAAAAGATGTTCTGGATAACCTCCCAGTTCCATGATGCAAACGTACCATCCACGAGCTCCTTGACTTTTTTTTGCGAGCTCGTGGATGGTCCTTGACTAACGGAAAAGGATTGTCAGTTAGAGCATGTGCAACAGATGACGCAAAACAATGATCGTGCCAAATTTATTTATTTATTTGCCGTTTGGGGCATTTTGGACCAAAATCCAGCTCTAGCGGATGCCCTATCTCTATTTGGTGCCCAAAAGCTTTTGCAAATGCCCTATTTTCTTGCTACAGGTTGTCGAAAAAAGGTTGTGAGCGGAACCCAACATCTAGTGAACTTTCATAACCACCACCCCGCCAGCCACCGTGACGCACCGCCCTATCCCGCCCCTCGGTGACTTCCACCCTGACCCCCCGACCGCGTCGAGCTTGCTACGCGGTCGCCCCGTCCCTGCGACACCGGCCGCCCCATGCAGTCCCTCAGCGTTGTTTGCCGCAACCCCCATTCAACACCGAGCTCGAGACGCGGCACCCAATCCGCCGCCATCCCCGAGCTCCCGCCGTCGTCCCTGAGCACCTCGTCGCCATTCCCGAGCTCCTGCCACCGTCTTCGAACTTCCCTACCACTGGATTACGTCATCACCATCGATGTCCCTGTCAAGCTCCTCCCTGCTATCGGATTCGCCGCCTAGCCCCCCCCCCCCCCCCCCCCCCCCACGGTCGTCGGATCATCATGTTTCATGTGGTTTTCAATTTTCTAGCCACCGGCTTTTGGGTAATGCCACCTCAAATTGGTTTTTACTCATTTGTTTCAACTGCCTTAGATTGATATGATATTTGTCCTTTTATTTGCATTCACTCGTTGCTATCTCTTTAGTTTGGTTTTTATTCACCCTTACCTCTCTATTCTTTTTCGCATCCAATCTATTCTAAATCTTCACAAGTGTACTAACTGAAAGTGCTCATGGTCAAACCAACGTCCTTGACTGCGACTGACCACAACCAACAGTAAAATCGTTTTGGTGCGGCGCTCATCTCTTTGGATGTTTCCCGTTTAGGCCTTGTACAATGTAGGTGCTTAGAAAAATAAATTGAATTTTTTTAAAGCACCGGTGTCTATTTTTACAGAAGAGACGCCTAATTAAGCTTCTACCTTGTACAAATAAGCACCGGTGCTTAAGGAAAGACTGGTTTATTTTTCTAAGCACCTCCCCTAAACACCTTGCATTATGCAAGGCCTTAAACTGCCACTTCCCCCTATCCTATCTACAGTACATGTGGTGTGCGGAGCCGAAGCGACAGCCTTACACCAAACTGGAAATTGAACCGCTAACTCGGCAACAGAACGCCCGCGTCGCCTGGCCCTGGGTGACTCGGGCGGAACGTTGTTGCTAGCGCCGCCGCTGCTCCTTTCTACACGCCTCGCCGCGCCGCTGCCGGAGGACGCCGCTGGCAAAGCTCACGCGGCCGGTGGCGGCGGCGGGGCGCCTTCTCGCGACGGCCTTCGATCTGTAGGGCGGCACGTCGGCGCGCGTCGGGACTCGGCTGGGTCGTGGCGACCAGCGACTGTTCTCGATGTCCTCCTGTGGGGCGTGGTGACGGCTACCGGCGGCATGGCGGCGAGGCTGTGCCGGAGGCGCGGGGCCGGTACAGTGCGACGGCCAGATCCATGCGCTTTGTGGCGGCAGTGCTCCTGCTAAGCATTGGATTTTGGCCATAGGGGCGCCTCGGTGGATTTGGCCGTGGTGTTGTGGCCAAGTTGGCTGCGGTGCCGTGGTTCTTGCCTGGTGGACAGATCTGTCTTTCGTGCTTCAGATCCGGTCATGTCTGCTTTTGGTCTATAGGCCTGGATAGGGCTCTCTTTGGCCAGATGGCACTCACCGGTGATGTGCTCCGCCGACGGTGTTGGTCCATGATGATCACTCCGGTCAGCGGCGGCCTCGTTGCGGATTGCGATGGCCACCGAAAGATCTTCGCGGGGATTACTCTCTTCAGATCCGGTGGTTTTGTTCGGCGACGAGATTCAAACGGTGGACAACGACTTGACGTAGAGGATATGGTTGTACAGCGGCGAGCAGCTGCTAGGATCGTGGAAAAGCGGTGGCGACAACATATGTTTGACTTCGATGGTTGTGCTTTCGAGTACCCGGTCTCGAGCTTCGAGGTGAAAACCTATGTCTGACACGAGTGGTCATACATGGCAATGGTGATGTTTTTGCGTCATTCCGTTGTTGAAGGCATTGCTCGTATATGCTTAGACTGATTCTTCATGGTGAAAACTTAGAGTCCGACCTTTGGTGGTTGGATCCGGTGACGGCGATGCTCGAGCATCGCTCCCTTCATGAAGGTGTTGCTATTGAAGAACCCCGTTGTCCTTATGGTGTCATGAGATGGTTGGTGTGGATATGGTCATTGTTGTAGTTTGTCGATCGCGGATTTGTTCGCTTCGGGGTTTTCTCTCGCTTAGGCATAGCTTTGGTCTTATATGACTTTACTATTTGGTAGAGGTTTTTTGTGTGCGTTGGTGTTGGCTGTGTGCATCTTAGTTATGCAGAGGTCGGGTGTGTTCTCATCGTGTTTGTATCAACTTGATGCTTCATTTTGAGTCAATAAAATCCACCCTTTGTCGAAAAAATCTACCTCTTTAAAAGCACTTATGTTTGTCACCTTTAAAAAGATGTTAATAGCATTCAATAAAATGTTGTGACCTTCTAAAAATGTTAAGGCGTTTTGAAAATATATCGATGTGGCATTTTTAAAAAGAAATTGTACTATGCTTAAATATATTTATGTAATTCAAAAAATCTACCATTCAAAAAATGTACTTACATTAAAAAATGCTCACACATTTCAGAAAAAAATATTCATAAAGTTTTCAAAAATTGTTATATAACCTCCGTCATAAATTAGTTGTCCTAGATTTCTCTAGATATGGATATACCTAACACTAAAACATGTCTAGATATATCTGGACAAATCTAAGATTAAGGCAACCAACTCGGGACTGAAGGAGTACAATGTAAAAAAATGTTTGCATAGTATAAAAATAATTTTGTGTATAATTTTAAAAACATTTGACATGTATTGACAGAAAAACATTTAAATTTTAACTTTTATTTCATAATAAATGTTAATCATGCAAAAAAATTCAATGTGTATAACAAATGTTTCAGATGTACACAAGAAAAGTATAAAGAGTGTTGAAAAAGTAGGCATGTATTGGCAGAAAAAATGAAAAACCGATGAAAAATCAATAAAAAACATATAAAAAAGAAAGAAAAAAACAACACAAAAGGTTCTAAAACCGGTCAACCCAGTCCACGGAACTTTTCTAAAACCGCTGCCGTGTCTACAGTATTGGGCTGACCCGTTTGTGGAGCGCCATGCGCTAGCTAACTAAGTTGGAGTTTGCCTTCCAAACCGTATTTGATGTGGGGGGTTTGATCCCACGCGCTGGCTTTTATTTAGTTCTAAAAAAAGGATCTCTCGCGCAATACATAGAGGAGAAAAAAATAGCTCTGCCGGAAGAAAGAGCCACGTCGACGTGCGGCATCGCTATTCGCTACTCCATCTCCACCGCCTTCGCATCGACATCGGACATCGGCCGGACTCGCCTTCTTCGAGTTCGATCGAAGCAACACTACAGAAGTTGAAACAACAGAGGAGGATGCCAAAGAGACCCTCGTACGACGGGCGCGTCGGCCGGAAGCGCCGCCGCCGGCGCCTATACCTCGTCAAGAACGACGGGGAGGCTATATACGGCATCCGCAAGTTCGATCTACCGTCGGACCCTCCTTCCTCCCTATTCCTCCCAGGATGACGACGGCCACCCGACGGCGCAGCACCTTCCGAGGGCTCCTCGTCCGCCTTGAGGCTTTGGCGAGCAGGTTCTTCGCGGCTAAAGGCAACAAGATCATGGTCATGGATACCAGCCAGTGCGAGCGCATCGTCCCCGACGTCCGCACGTGGGTCGCCCTCTGTTGGGATATCCTCCTCACGTGGGCTGTGAGGAGATGACCATTTGAGGCCTTTTTAGGCAGCCCAAAGAGGTGCAGAAGCCCACTATACATTAGGGTTATGACCTAGGGTCATTTTGAACTTTGCACGTGAGTGGATGGGATGCTTTACGTCCATCCAACAGCCATCACCAAATATGACGAAAATCAGTTCATCTTTCAAGAGAGAAGAAGAGAGAAAACCAAGAGATTAAGGGAAGAAGAGGAAGATTAAACGAAGAAGCAAATGGAGCTCCTCCCCAAGGTTGTGATGGTCCAGATCCACTACCTTGTCTCCTTCAAGCTTCGGTTCCACCATCTTTGGTGAGATTATTCCAATCCCTAGTTCTTGAGCTCCAAATCTTGTTGTGTTCATCCAAAATTCAGAAATCTTGATGTATGAGATCCTTTAGTGATGTCTAGAGAAGAACTTATTGTATCCCACATTTGATAATAGTGGAAGAGGATTTGGGTGGCTTCGGCCCGTGGTTTTCCCCCTCAAGTTGGGGGGTTTTTCACGTAAAATCTGGTGTCTCTTTATTGATGCTTGGTGCTGTCCAGAAACTTACTCCTACCACAAGACACTAGGCTGAGGAGTGTCTTGCCTGTTGAGTAACATTTCCTGCCTCCATTTATGCTGCTGCATATGTTTCCTTCCGTGCCAAGCAATGATCCTTGAGTTAGTACATGATGTGGTGCTGAGATTATCTTGTTTCCGCTGCAGTTTTCAGTTAACCACAAGTGCATTTGTGTGCTAATTCCCAACAGAGTGGCATGAGAGCCTTGGTTGCTTAGAAGGTTGCAAATCCCAGTTGCTTGATTGTTGCTGGAAGAGCTGCTCACAATGGCTTTGGAAGAAAGCGCTACTACAAGTGGCATTGATAAAACTTGATTCTTCCAATTACTCATTATGGAAGCCCATGATGGAAGACATCCTTTATTGCAAGGATTTGTATGAGCCAATTGTGAAAGACAAGATACCCACCGGTGTCACGGAAGAAGAATGGAGAGTGTTGCACAGAAAGGCAGTAGGTATGATTCGGTTGTATATCAACCACAATATTTTTCACCATGTTGCAAACGACACAAATGCTTATGAGATGTGGCAGAAGTTGGAGTCTATGTATGAGAGGAAGACATCAATGAACAATGTCTCGGTGATCAAAAGACTTGCAAAGCTTGAGTACCGAGATGGCACAAATATGATTGAGCATTTGAATGTCTTCCTGTGACGCCCGGATAATTAAGCTACAGTAAACCCTCGCTAATGGTGTCATGTCATCAGCATTACTGCTCCCAATCCTCGCTTGATCCAAATCTTAGTTCAAACTCAAATTCAAATTAAAGCTCAAAATTCAAATTTCTCAAACACACAAAATAAAATGTTCAAAGTGTGGAAAATATTCCATAACTAATTATAGTGGTGACCCTACATTTTTATAAAGTGATTAATTGCACTAAACTAAATAAAACATTGGCTAAAATAATAAGCTAAATGCTGTCAAAATTTATAAAAACGCTAAACTATTCTTTTTAAACCTCAAACTATTATTGGGAGTGGCATAAGTTACTAGTGTTGAATTAGGGGCTAGTGTTGTATTTTGTAAAACTAAAACTATAATAAAACTAAATAGAAGATAGAAAATATAAAAAGAAAAGACAATGCAGAGTAAATAAAAGGAGAGAGGCCCCCGCCCCACCAGAGCCAGCCCGAGCCGCTGGTGGGATAAGACCAACCCTCCCCCCCCTTTCAGCCTCGTCAGCACCCAGATATTTCCTTTCCCCCCTCGCTCGTTCCCCTCTCCCTCGTGCGCTCGCTCCTCCCTGGACCCTGTCATCGCCCTGCACTCCGAGATCCCGCGGCCACCAGTGTTTCCCCGCCGCCCCGACGTGCCCATGAGCTCCACCCGCGTCCGCTACCCCGACTCCGACCACGTACGTGGGCTGGGAGCCACCGGAACGCTCGTTGCCTCCCGTTCTTCAACCTCCAGCCGCTGTGCTCATCGCCGCCGTCTCGCTCCTCCAGGCCTCCCCCGAGCCCGCTTTAGCACACCTGTAGGAGCCCGGTGAGCAACTCTCGCCTCGCCTTCCGATTCCCTCGTCGTAGACGCTGTAGCCGCCGTCCCCGAGTTCGTCCGAGCCTCCCGTGTACGCATGCGCGTATGTGCGTGCGTGATGTGTTGCTCCTGCGCCCTGCTTGCTGCTGTGTCGTCGCTGCTACTGCTAGTGCTGCTGCCGCCTATCGCCGCCGTCTTCTGCTACTTCTCCTGCCTGCTGGCCGCCACGCCGCTCGTCGCCGTTGTCTTTTCCACGCCCGGCGTCGTGCCCCCGCTCCCGCTCGTGTCGCCGCTTTCCGCTGACGCCCGGCCACCCCCGCTGCTCTCTGCCGTGCGCACGGGCTGCTCGCGCCACTCCTCCCGTGCCACCCGCTCGCTCCGGCCTCGTCCAGGCCATTGCCCCGGCGCCCCTGGCTCCGGCGACCCGGGCCCGTTCCCGACCGCGCCCTGGCCGCCCCTTGACCGCGCCCCGCCTCTGCCCCGCGACTGCGCGCCCGCCGGAGCTCTGCCGCTCGGGCCGCCCGTGCACCCGCCTCCTCCTCCAAGCGACGCGCCGCCCTGCCCTGCAGCCCCGCCCGCCGCGCCGCGCGTGGCCGCCGGCCTGCACACCCCCCCTGCGCCGCTGTTCGCCGCCGGCACCGCCCTGGGCTCGGCCTCCGCTCGGGCGCCCGCACGCCCCAGCGCCCGATAATCGTTTCACCCGCTAAGGCCTTGTGGGTCGCTGACCAGAAGGGCCCACGCCCCTGCCTAAAAAAAGGTTAAAAATAATATTAACAAAAAATTAATTAATTAATTAATTAAATATTTAATTAACTTAATTAATTAATCTTAGTTAACCTAATGAAGTAGATTAGTTAATTTAAAACTGCAGTTAGCAAGATGAGCCAATGACAAGTGGGACCCAAACCCTATTGACCAGTCAAATGTTGACTGGGTCAATTCTGCTGACTGTACCCCTCCTGGACCCCATTGGTCATACACTCAGGCTAGTGTAGAGCTAGGTGACAAATGTTTATTCTGTTTTTAATTCGAATTAATAATAAATCTAGAAAGACATTAAATTTTGGAAATTAATAAAAAATAATTCGTAACTCGGATGAAAAGGTTTTATACATGAAAGTTGCTGAGAACGACGAGACGAATCGGAATACGCTCTCCGTTCATCTGTCACATGCCCCTAGCATAGCGAACATCGAACTTTTCCCCACCGGTTCCTCTGTCTGAAAATGCCGGATTTCGGGAAAACTTTCTCGGATGTTTTCCCCCTTTGCCGATATCGCGTAGTACTATGTTAGAGCACCCATAGCACTGCTTATTGCCTGTCATGCATCTGTTTGCTCTATATTTACTGTTTCTTCCCCCTCTTCTCTCCGATAGACCCCGAGACCGCTGTTGATGTCCCTGTGATCGACTACGTCGACGACGACCCTTCTTCCCTTTCAGCGGAGCTTCCAGGCAAGCCCCCCCCTTTGATCATCCCGATATCGCCCATTCTATTCTCTCATGCTTGCATTAGATTTTGCTACTGTTATTGATTGCTCCTGTTCTGATGCATAGCCTGCTTTTGTACCTGCTATTGTTACCTACCTGCTTACCCTAAACTGCTTAGTATAGGTTGGATAGTGATCCATCAGTGATCTCCACCTTGTCCTTGTTGCCCCTGCTTCATCTTCGACGACTCGATCAACGTGATCGATGACCAGAGCCTGACACGTCACATCACATCACGCCCCTTTAGTTGCTCGACTCTGCAGAGCTACTATCGAGTGCCAAGGGTGATCCCTCGTAACGCACTCCTGATGATAATTCTGTAGTGTAGCTATTCGGTCGTGGTCATCGAGGGTGATTTCCTCTTTCACCATTCCCGATACGGCTCTGTCGTGCAACACCTCAAGTGTGAACCTCGAGGGTGGTCCCTCTTACGTTCACCTTGGTGATTACATTGAGTGGAATCCACCGGGGGTGATTCCTCGGGTTTTCCCCTTGATGTCTGGACACACGGTTACCTTGACTTTACTTGAGACATTGGTGAAAGTCGGGCGGGCCCGGAGAGCACCCGTGCGAGGTGACAGTGGCGGCTGGCTGTTTAGCGGTATCACCCAGGAGGGGGTGATAGCTCCGGACTTGTCCCGACAGCCGTCACTTCTTTTAATAATGCACTAACAGGTTGGGTATTTGTTCTGAGTTGGCCTCTGGCCTTTACGCACTAACCACCACGCGAGAATAGTTATGGGCCTCGACGTCGTGGTATCAGCCGAAGCTTTGGCAGACGTCCAGTTCAGCATTGCGGCACGGCCTGGTCGGCGCCCCAGTGGAGGTGGCCTGTATCGCCCTGCGCGCAACGATCCGGAGTGCAACGGGCGATGGGCCCAGACCCCGGAGTGCTTAGGATGTAGACCGGCGGGGACCTCTCTGCTGAGCCTAGGTAGGGCTGCGACGTGTTGATCTTCCGAGGCCGGGCATTGACCCCAGAACGGTGTGTCCGGCCAGAGTGATCGAGCATGTTGGAAAACGTGGTGCACCCCTGCAGGGAAGATATATATTCGAATACCGTGTCCACGGTAATGGACGTTCAGACTTGTATCCTGATCTTATACAACTAGAAATGGATACTTGATATGTGATGGATATGTGGCTCCAGGATTGCTTTCTCGCAGGGAGTCGAAGAAGGATCTCTACGCATTAATTCTACAACATGCTTGTTAATTATAAACTGTTATTCTTTACTCTTCTACCTGCTGCAAGATGCTTGGATCTGCTTGAAGATGCTAGTCTTCGATAGGCTAGGCCTTCCCCTCTATTCTGGCATTCTGCAGTTCAGTCCACAGACACAGCCCTTCCATTTGATACCAATGCATACTTAGCATAGATCTGATGCTTGCGAGTACTTTGGATGAGTACTCACGGTTGCTTTGCTACCCCTTTTACCCCTTCCTTCTTCTTTCCGGTTGATGCAACCAGATGGTGGATCCTTGGAGCCAGATGCCACCGCCGACGGATGCTACTATGTGGAGACCGCCAACGACTAGGAGTAGTTAGGAGGTCCCAGGCAGGAGGCCTTGCCTCTTCGATCGTGTTGCTTTTGTGCTAGCCTTCTTAAGGCATCCTTGTTTAACTTATGTCTATACTCAGATATTGTTGCTTCCGCTGACGCTTGTGTATCGAGCTTGTATTGTTTTATTTGTGTCTAGAGTTGTGTTGTGATATCTTCTCGTGAGTCCCTGATCTTGATCGTACACATTTGCGTGTATGATTAGTGTATGGTCGAACCGGGGGCGTCACACTTCCAATGCCATATAAATCAACTTTCAGCCATGAAGATCAACTTTGAGGATGAGGTGCAAGCATTGTTGCTGCTGAGTTCCATGCCTGATAGTTGGAACACGCTTGTTGCGTCACTTAGCAATTCAGCTCCGGATGGGAAGCTGACTTTGGAGATGGTGAAGAACACTATGCTGAATGAAGAAGCCAGAAAGAAGGAAAAGGGTGATGCCTCTTCTTCTGATGCGTATGTGGCTGAAACCCATGGGAAGAATGAGAACCGTGGACGCAGCAATACAAGATTTCAGCAAGGCAAAAATAAATCCAGGGGGAGATCAAAGTCAAAACAGAGAAAAGATATTACTTGCTTTCATTGTGGCAATCCGGGACACATAAAGAGCGAGTGCAGGAAGTACAAAAGAGAGCTTGCAGAGGGGAAACTCACAAAGAAAATCGAGCAAAAGGCTGAGAGCAGTTCAGCCATGACCGCAACAGATGAAGACTATCTAGTCATTGAAAATGAAGATTGCTATAGTGTTGTTCGTGATGATGCCATGAGTTGGGTTGTGGATTCAGGTGCGTCCTTCCACATCACATCACACAAGGAGAATTTCACATCTTACACTAGTGGTGTTACTGGCCAAGCGAGGATGGGAAATAGTGGTTCGTCAGCAATTGTTGGCAAGGGCTCTATATGCATTGAAACAAACACAGGTTGCAGATTGGTGCTCGATGATGTGAGGCATGTTCCCGACATAAGGCTGAATTTGTTGTCAGTGGGCAAGCTTGATGATATCAAACATCCTAGTTATTTTTGTGAAGGAAAATGGAAGCTCACCAAAGGCTCTTTGATTGTGGCTCGAGGAAGCAAGCAAGGTAATCTCTATGTGACTAAGACCAAGTTGTGCAATGAGGTGTTGAACATTGCTGAAAAAGACACTTCGGTTGAATTGTGGGACAAGAGGCTTGGGCATATGAGTGATAAGGGCATGCATGCTCTTGCTCGCATGGAGTACCTCCCTGAGTTGAAAGGTATATCCTTGAAACCCTGTGCACATTGTTTTGCTGGCAAACAACATAGGGTTGCATTTCGTACACTCCCTCCATATTATGCAGAAAATGTTCTTGATATTGTGCACACGGATGTTTTCTCCATGACTGAAAAATCTCATGGTGGAGCATTATACTTTGTGACTTTTATTGATGACCATTCCAGAAAGGTTTTTGTGTATGTGCTGAAACACAAATACCAGACGCTTGAAGCGTTCAAGGAGTTCCATGCCAAGGTTGAGAGAGAAACTAGCAGGAAAATGAAGTGCATGAGATCAGACAATGGTGGTGAATACCGTGGTACCTTTGAAAGGTATTGCAGAAAGTTTGGCATCAGGCTTGAGAAGAGTCCACCAAAGATGCCTCAGCTCAGTGGTCTTGCTGAGAGAATGAACAAGACACTCACAGAAAGGGTCACAGCTATGCTCTCTCATGCTCATTTACCTAATTCATTTTGGGCTGAAGCATTGATGAATGCTATGTATGTGGTTAACCTATCTCCCTCAGTTCCTCTTGCAGGTGATATTCCTCAGAGAGTTTGGTCAGGGAAAGAGGTATCATACAAGCACTTGAAGGTCTTCGGTTGCAGGGCATTTGTACATGTTCCAAGGGACGAGAGATCCAAGCTTGATAGCAAGACAAAGCAGTGCATCTACCTTAGCCAACCAAGTGAAGAGTTCGGCTACAGGTTATGGGATCCAGCCAATAGAAAGATTGTGAGAAGCCGAGATGTGGTGTTCATTGAAGATGAAACAATAAAAGATATTGGGAAACCAGAGAAGCCAATGACCAACACACCTCAGGTTGACATGGATCCAATCCGTCCTCCTCTTGTGCATGACAATCATGGGGGAGATGATGACACTGAAGACAGTGGAGATGCAACTGATCAAGGCAGTACAAGTCAAAGTGACGAGCAGCCATCAAGTGATGATGATGATGAAGTTGGTAATGATGATGCCAACGAAAATCCACCTGATTCACCACCAGTGCAGCAGCAAAGAAGAAGTGAAAGAGGTCACATTCCTTCTTCTAAATATCCACCACATCAATATGTGTTGATGACAGATGCAGGTGAGCCCTCATGCTATGAGGAGGCAATGTCTGATGAGAACAAAGAAGAATGGTCAGAAGCCATGCAGGATGAGATGACTTCCCTGTACGAGAATGATACTTTTGAGTTGGTGAATCTGCCAAAAGGCAAGAAAGCACTGAAGAACAAGTGGGTGTACTGAGTGAAGACTGAAGAAAGCACCTCACATCCAAAGTACAAGGCCAGATTGGTTGTGAAAGGATTCAGTCAGAAAAAGGGCATTGATTATGATGAGATATTCTCTCCGGTGGTCAAGATGTCTTCGATCCGAGTTGTGCTTGGCATGGCTGCCACCATGGACTTGGAAATTGAACAACTTGATGTGAAGACAACATTCTTACATGGTGTCCTAGAGGAGGAGATATACATGGAGCAGCCAGAGGGATTCATGGTTGCAGGCAAGGAGCACTTAGTTTGCAAATTGAAGAAGAGCTTGTATGGCTTGAAGCAAGCTCCTCGACAGTGGTACAAGAAGTTTGAGTCTTTTATGACTGGGCTTGGTTACCATAAAGCACAACCTGATCATTGTGTCTTTATGAAGAGGTATGCCAAGGGTGACTTCATTATTCTCTTGTTGTATGTTGATGATATGCTGTGAAGGAAATATGCCCTAGAAGCAATAATAAAGTTATTATTTATTTCCTTATATCATGATAAATGTTTATTATTCATGCTAGAATTGTATTGACCGGAAACATGATACATGTGTGAATACATAGACAAACAGAGTGTCACTAGTATGCCTCTACTTGACTAGCCCGTTGATCAAAGATGGTTATGTTTCCTAGCCATTGACATGAGTTGTCATTTGATTAATGAGATCACACCATTAGGAGAATGATGTGATTGACTTGACCCATTCCGTTAGCTTGGCACACGATCGTTTAGTATGTTGCTAATGCTTTCTTCATGACTTATACATGTTCCTATGACTATGAGATTATGCAACTCCCGTTTACCGGAGGAACACTTTGTGTGCTACCAAACGTCACAACGTAACTGGGTGATTATAAAGGTGCTCTACAGGTGTCTCCGAAGGTACTTGTTGGGTTGGCGTATTTCGAGATTAGGATTTGTCACTCCGATTGTCGGAGAGGTATCTCTGGGCCCACTTGGTAATGAACATCACTTAAAGCCTTGCAAGCATAGCAACTAATGAGTTAGTTGCGGGATGATGTATTACGGAACGAGTAAAGAGACTTGCCGGTAACGAGATTGAACTAGGTATTGAGATACAGACGATCGAATCTCGGGCAAGTAACATACCGATGACAAAAGGAACAACGTATGTTGTTATGCGGTTTCACCGATAAAGATCTTCGTAGAATATGTGGGAGCCAATATGAGCATCCAGGTTTCGTTATTGGTTATTGACCGGAGACGTGTCTCGGTCATGTCTACATAGTTCTCGAACCCGTAGGGTCCGCACGCTTAAAGTTAGATGACGGTTATATTATGAGTTTATGTATTTTGATGTACCGAAGGAGTTCGGAGTCCCAGATGAGATCAGGGACTTGACGAGGAGTCTCGAAATGGCCGAGACGTAAAGATCGATATATTGGACGACTATATTCGGACATCGGAAAGGTTCCGAGTGATTCGGGTATTTTTCGGAGTACCGGAGAGTTACGGGAATTCGTATTGGGCCTTAATGGGCCATACGGGAAAGGAGAGAAAGGCCCCAAAGGGTGGCCGCACCCCTCCCCATGGACTAGTCCGAATTGGACTAGGGAGGGGGGCGCCCCCTTCCTTCCTTCTCCTTCTCCCTTCCCTTCTCCTACTCCAACAAGGAAAGGAGGAGTCCTACTCCCGGTGGGAGTAGGACTCCCCCCTTGGCACGCCCTCCTCCTAGGCCGGCCGCCTCCCCCTTGCTCCTTTATATACGGGGGCAGGGGGACACCCCAAAGACACAACAATTGATCTATTGATCTCTTAGCCGTGTGCGGTGCCCCCCTCCACCATAATCCACCTCGATAATATCGTAGCGGTGCTTAGGCGAAGCCCTGCGTTGGTAGAACATCATCATCGTCACCACGCCGTCGTGCTGACGGAACTCTCCCTCAAAGCTCGGCTGGATCGGAGTTCGAGGGACGTCATCGAGCTGAACGTGTGCTGAACTCGGAGGTGCCGTACGTTCGGTACTTGGATCGGTCGGATCGTGAAGATGTACGACTACATCAACCGCGTTGTGCTAACGCTTCCGCTTTCGGTCTACGAGGGTACGTGGACAACACTCTCCCCTCTCGTTGCTATGCATCACCATGATCTTGCGTGTGCGTAGAATTTTTTTGAAATTACTACGTTACCCAACAGTGGCATCCGAGCCTGGTTTTATGCATAGATGTCATATGCACGAGTAGAACACAAGTGAGTTGTGGGCGATATAAGTCATACTGCTTACCAGCATGTCATACTTTGGTTTGGCGGTATTGTTGGATGAAGCGGCCCGGACCGACATTACGCGTACGCTTACGCGAGACTGGTTCTACCGACGTGCTTTGCACATAGGTGGCTAGCGGGTGTCAGTTTCTCCAACTTTAGTTGAACCGAGTGTGGCTACGCCCGGTCCTTGCGAAGGTTAAAACAGCACCAACTTGACAAACTATCGTTGTGGTTTTGATGCGTAGGTAAGATCGGTTCTTGCTAAGCCCGTAGCAGCCACGTAAAACTTGCAACAACAAAGTAAAGGACGTCTAACTTGTTTTTGCAGGGCATGTTGTGATGTGATATGGTCAAAGCATGATGCTAAATTTATTGTATGAGATAATCATGTTTTGTAACCGAGTTATCGGCAACTGGCAGGAGCCATACGGTTGTTGCTTTATTGTATGCAATGCAATCGCCCTGTAATGCTTTACTTTATCACTAAGCGGTAGCGATAGTCGTAGAAGCATAAGATAGGCGAGACGACAACGATGCTACGATGGAGATCAAGGTGTCGCGCCGGTGATGACGGTGATCATGACGGTGCTTCGGAGATGGAGATCACAAGCACAAGATGATGATGGCCATATCATATCACTTATATTGATTGCATGTGATGTTTATCTTTTATGCATCTTATCTTGCTTTGATTGACGGTAGCATTATAAGATGATCCCTCACTAAATTATCAAAGTATAAGTGTTCTCCCTGAGTATGCACCATTGCGAAAGTTCTTCGTGCTGAGACACCACGTGATGATCGGGTGTGATAGGCTCTACGTTCAAATACAACGGGTGCAAAACAATTGCACACGCGGAATACTCAGGTTAAGCTTGACGAGCCTAGCATATAACAGATATGGCCTCGGAACACGGAGACTGAAAGGTCGAGCGTGAATCATATAGTAGATATGATCAACATAGTGGTGTTCACCGTTGAAACTACTCCATCTCACGTGATGATCGGACATGGTTTAGTTGATATGGATCACGTGATCACTTAGAGGATTAGAGGGATGTCTATCTAAGTGGGAGTTCTTAAGTAATATGATTAATTGAACTTGAATTTATCATGAACTTAGTACCTGATAGTATCTTGCTTGTCTATGTTGATTGTAGATAGATGGCCCGTGTTGTTGTTCCGTTGAATTTTAATGCGTTCCTTGAGAAAGCAAAGTTGAAAGATGATGGTAGCAATTACACGGACTGGGTCTGTAACTTGAGGATTATCCTCATTGCTGCACAGAAGAATTACGTCCTGGAAGCACCGCTAGGTGCACCACCTGCGCCAGCAACTGCAGACATTGTGAATGCCTGGTAGTCACGTGTTGATGACTACTCGATAGTTCAATGTGCCATGCTTTACGTCTTAGAACCGGGACTTCAACGACGTTTTGAACGTCATGGAGCATATGAGATGTTCCAGGAGTTGAAGTTAATATTTCAAAAGAATGCCCGGATTGAGAGATATGAAGTCTCCAATAAGTTCTACAGCTGCAAGATGGAGGAGAATAGTTATGTCAATGAGCATATACTCAAAATGTCTGGGTATAATGATCACATGATTCAACTGGGAGTTAATCTTTCGGATGATAGCGTCATTGACAGAATTCTCCAATCACTGCCACCAAGCTACAAGAGCTTCGTGATGAACTATAACATGCAAGGGATGGATAAGACAATTCCCGAGCTCTTCGCAATGCTAAAGGCTGCGGAGGTAGAAATCAAAAAGGAGCATCAAGTGTTGATGGTCAATAAGACCACCAGTTTTAAGAAAAAGGGCAAAGGGAAGAAGAAGGGGAACTTCAAGAAGAATAGCAAGCAAGTTGCTGCTCAGGAGAAGAAACCCAAGTCTGGACCTAAGCCTGAGACTGAGTGCTTCTACTGCAAGCAGACTGGTCATTGCAAGCGGAACTGCCCCAAGTATTTGGCAGATAAGAAGGATGGCAAGGTGAACAAAGGTATATGTGATATACATGTTATTGATGTGTACCTTACTAATGCTCGCAGTAGCACCTGGGTATTTGATACTGGTTCTGTTGCTAATATTTGCAACTCAAAACAGGGGCTACGGATTAAGCGAAGATTGGCTAAGGACGAGGTGACGATGCGCGTGGGAAATGGTTCCAAAGTCGATGTGATCGCGGTCGGCACGCTACCTCTACATCTACCTTCGGGATTAGTTTTAGACCTAAATAATTGTTATTTGGTGCCAGCGTTAAGCATGAACATTATATCTGGATCTTGTTTGATGCGAGACGGTTATTCATTTAAATCAGAGAATAATGGTTGTTCTATTTATATGAGTAATATCTTTTATGGTCATGCACCCTTGAAGAGTGGTCTATTTTTGTTGAATCTCGATAGTAGTGATACACATATTCATAATATTGAAGTCAAAAGATGCAGAGTTGATAATGATAGTGCAACTTATTTGTGGCACTGCCGTTTAGGTCATATCGGTGTAAAGCGCATGAAGAAACTCCATACTGATGGACTTTTGGAACCACTTGATTATGAATCACTTGGTACTTGCGAACCGTGCCTCATGGGCAAGATGACTAAAACGCCATTCTCCGGAACTATGGAGAGAGCAACAGATTTGTTGGAAATCATACATACAGATGTATGTGGTCCGATGAATATTGAGGCTCGTGGCGGATATCATTATTTTCTCACCTTCACAGATGATTTGAGCAGATATGGGTATATCTACTTAATGAAACATAAGTCTGAAACATTTGAAAAGTTCAAAGAATTTCAGAGTGAAGTTGAAAATCATCGTAACAAGAAAATAAAGTTTCTACGATCTGATCGTGGAGGAGAATATTTGAGTTATGAGTTTGGTCTTCATTTGAAACAATGCGGAATAGTTTCGCAACTCACGCCACCCGGAACACCACAGTGTAATAGTGTGTCCGAACGTCGTAATCGTACTCTACTAGATATGGTGCGATCTATGATGTCCCTTACTGATTTACCGCTATTGTTTTGGGGTTATGCTTTAGAGACGACCGCATTCACGTTAAATAGGGCACCATCAAAATCCGTTGAGACGACGCCTTATGAACTGTGGTTTGGCAAGAAACCAAAGTTGTCGTTTCTTAAAGTTTGGGGCTGCGATGCTTATGTGAAAAAGCTTCAACCTGATAAGCTCGAACCCAAATCGGAGAAATGTGTCTTCATAGGATACCCAAAGGAAACTGTTGGGTACACCTTCTATCACAGATCCGAAGGCAAAACTTTTGTTGCTAAATTCAAATTTTTTCTGGAGAAGGAGTTTCTCTCGAAAGAAGTGAGTGGGAGGAAAGTAGAACTTGATGAGGTAACTGTACCTACTCCCTTATTGGAAAGTAGTTCATCGCAGAAACCGGTTTCTGCGACACCTACACCAATTAGTGAGGAAGTTAATGATGATGATCATGAAACTTCAGATCAAGTTATTACTGAACCTCGTAGGTCAACCAGAGTAAGATCCGCACCAGAGTGGTATGGTAATCCTATTCTGGAAGTTATGTTACTGGACCATGACGAACCTACGAACTATGAAGAAGCGATGGTGAGCCCAGATTTCGGGAAATGGCTTAAGGCCATGAAATCTGAGATGGGATCCATGTATGAGAACAAAGTGTGGACTTTGGTTGACTTGCCCGATGATCGGCAAGCAATTGAGAATAAATGGATCTTCAAGAAGAAGACTGACGCTGACGGTAATGTTAGTGTCTATAAAGCTCGACTTGTTGCAAAAGGTTTTTGACAAGTTCAAGGGATTGACTACGATGAGACCTTCTCACCCGTAGTGATGCTTAAGTCTGTCCGAATCATGTTAGCAATTGTCGCATTTTATAATTATGAAATTTGGCAAATGGATGTAAAAACTGCATTCCTGAATGGATTTCTGAAAGAAGAGTTGTATATGATGCAACCGGAAGGTTTTGTTGATCCAAAGGGAGCTAATAAAGTGTGCAAGCTCCAGCAATCCATTTATGGACTGGTGCAAGCCTCTCGGAGTTGGAATAAACGCTTTGATAGTGTGATCAAAGCATTTGGTTTTGTACAGACTTTTGGAGAAGCCTGTATTTACAAGAAAGTGAGTGGGAGCTCTGTAGCATTTCTGATATTATATGTGGATGACATATTGCTGATTGGAAATGATATATAATTTCTGGATAGCATAAAGGGATACTTGAATAAGAGTTTTTCAATGAAAGACCTCGGTGAAGCTGCGTATATATATTGGGCATCAAGATCTATAGAGATAGATCAAGACGCTTAATTGGACTTTCACAAAGCACATACCTTGACAAAGTTTTGAAGAAGTTCAAAATGGATCAAGCAAAGAAAGGGTTCTTGCCTGTGTTACAAGGTGTGAAGTTGAGTAAGACTCAATGCCCGACCACTGCAGAAGATAGAGAGAAGATGAAAGATGCTCCCTATGCTTCAGCCATAGGCTCTATCATGTATGCAATGCTGTGTACCAGACCTGATGTGTGCCTTGCTATAAGTCTAGCAGGGAGGTACCAAAGTAATCCAGGAGTGGATCACTGGACAGCGGTCAAGAACATCCTAAAATACCTGAAAAGGACTAAGGATATGTTTCTCGTTTATGGAGGTGACAAAGAGCTCATCGTAAATGGTTACGTTGATGCAAGCTTGGACACTGATCCGGACGATTCTAAATCGCAAACCGGATACGTGTTTACATTGAACGGTGGAGCTGTTAGTTGGTGCAGTTCTAAACAAAGCGTCGTGACGGGATCTACGTGTGAGGCCGAATACATAGCTACTTCGGAAGCAGCAAATGAAGGAGTCTGGATGAAGGAGTTCATATCCGATCTAGGTGTCATACCTAGTGCATCGGGTCCAATGAAAATCTTTTGTGACAATACTGGTGCAATTGCCTTGGCGAAGGAATCAGATTTCACAAGAGAACCAAGCACACCAAGAGACGCTTCAATTCCATCCGGGATTTAGTCCAGGTGGGAGACATAGAAATTTGCTAGATACATACGGATCTGAATGTTGCAGACCCGTTGACTAAGCCTCTTCCACGAGCAAAACATGATCAGCACCAAGACTCCATGGGTGTTAGAATCATTACTATGTAATCTAGATTATTGACTCTAGTGCAAGTGGGAGACTGAAGAAATATGCCCTAGAGGCAATAATAAAGTTATTATTTATTTCCTTATATCATGATAAATGTTTATTATTCATGCTAGAATTGTATTAACCGGAAACATGATACATGTGTGAATACATAGACAAACAGAGTGTCACTAGTATGCCTCTACTTGACTAGCTCGTTGACCAAAGATGGTTATGTTTCCTAGCCATTGACATGAGTTGTCATTTGATTAACGGGATCACATCATTAGGAGAATGATGTGATTGACTTGACCCATTCCGTTAGCTTAGCACACGATCGTTTAGTATGTTGCTAATGCTTTCTTCATGACTTATACATGTTCCTATGACTATGAGATTATGCAACTCCTGTTTACCGGAGGAACACTTTGTGTGCTACCAAACGTCACAACGTAACTGGGTGATTATAAAGGTGCTCTACAGGTGTCTCCGAAGGTACTTGTTGGGTTGGCGTATTTCGAGATTAGGATTTGTCACTCCGATTGTCGGAGAGGTATCTCTGGGCCCACTTGGTAATGCACATCACTTAAAGCCTTGCAAGCATAGCAACTAATGAGTTAGTTGCGGGATGATGTATTACGGAATGAGTAAAGAGACTTGCCGGTAACGAGATTGAACTAGGTATTGAGATACCGATGATCGAATCTCGGGCAAGTAACATACCGATGACAAAAGGAACAACGTATGTTGTTATGCGGTTTGACCGATAAAGATCTTCGTAGAATATGTGGGAGCCAATATGAGCATCCAGGTTCCGTTATTGGTTATTGACCGGAGACATGTCTCGATCATGTCTACATAGTTCTCGAACCCGTAGGGTCCGCACGCTTAAAGTTAGATGACGGTTATATTATGAGTTTATGTATTTTGATGTACCGAAGGAGTTCGGAGTCCCGGATGAGATCAGGGACTTGACGAGGAGTCTCGAAATGATCGAGACGTAAAGATCGATATATTGGACAACTATATTCGGACATCGGAAAGGTTCCGAGTGATTCGGGTATTTTTCGGAGTACCGGAGAGTTACGGGAATTCGTATTGGGCCTTAATGGGCCATACGGGAAAGGAGAGAAAGGCCCCAAAGGGTGGCCGCACCCCTCCCCATGGACTAGTCCGAATTGGACTAGGGAGGGGGGCGCCCCCTTCCTTCCTTCTCCTTCTCCCTTCCCTTCTCCTACTCCAACAAGGAAAGGAGGAGTCCTACTCCTGGTGGGAGTAGGACTCCCCCCTTGGCGCGCCCTCCTCCTAGGCCGGCCGCCTCCCCCCTTGCTCCTTTATATACGGGGGCAGGGGGCTCCCCAAAGACACAACAATTGATCTATTGATCTCTTAGCCGTGTGCGGTGCCCCCCTCCACCATAATCCACCTCGATAATATCGTAGCGGTGCTTAGGCGAAGCCCTGCGTTGGTAGAACATCATCGTCACCACGCCGTCGTGCTGACGGAACTCTCCCTCAAAGCTCGGCTGGATCGGAGTTCGAGGGACGTCATCAAGCTGAACGTGTGCTGAACTCGGAGGTGCCGTGCGTTCGGTACTTGGATCGGTCGGATCGTGAAGACGTACGACTACATCAACCGCGTTGTGCTAACGCTTCCGCTTTCGGTCTACGAGGGTACGTGGACAACACTCTCCCCTCTCGTTGCTATGCATCACCATGATCTTGTGTGTGCGTAGAATTTTTTTGAAATTACTACGTTACCCAACATGCTGATTGTTGGAAATGGCACAAAGAGGATTGCTCTCCTCAAGAAGGCATTGAGTAAATCATTTTCCATGAAGGATTTAGGACCAACTAAGCAAATACTTGGCATGAAGATCTCCCGTGATATATCAAAGAAGTTGCTTTGGCTCTCACAGGAAAGATACATTGAGAAGGTACTTGAAAGGTTTAATATGAAAGATGCAAAATCTATTATCTCTCCACTTGCAGGCCATCACAAACTGAATTCAAAACAATGTCCTACAAGCAAGAAGGAGAAAGAAGAAATGAGGAAAGTACCTTACCAATCTACTTTGGGCAGTTTGATTTATGCCATGGTATGCACTAGGACTGATATTGCCTATGCAGTTGGAGTTGTTAGCCGGTTCATGACAAATCCAGGTAAAGCTCACTCGAAAGAAGTGAAGTGGATTCTCAGGTATCTCAAGGGTACTTCTACATCTTGTTTATGCTTTGGAAGCGGTGATCCTGTATTGCAGGGCTATACAGATGCAGATTATGCAGGTGACAAGGATCATAGGAAGTCCACATCTGGATACCTGATGACTTATGCAGGGGGAGCAGTGTCATGGCAATCAAGATTGCAGAAATGTGTTTCTACATCAACTACAGAAGTTGAGTACATTGCAGCAGTTGATGCTGGCAAGGAAGTTTTGTGGATGAAGAACTTCTTGCAAGAGCTCGGCATGAAGCAAGAGAAGTATGTTCTGTTTTGTGACAGTCAGAGTGCTATTCATCTTGCCAAGAATTCAAGCTATCACTCTCGAACCAAGCACGTTGATGTGAGGTACCATTGGATTCGAGATGTTGTGAGTCCCAAGTTGCTGAAACTTGAGAAGATCCATACCGACGACAATGGTTCGGACATGATGACCAAGATATTGCCAAATGAGAAGCTACAAGCATGTTGCAAGGTAGCGGGCATGGCGGTGCCCACCTCATGAGTCGGAGGGGGAGATTTGTTGGGATATCCTCCTCATGTGGGCTGTGAGGAGATGACCATTTGAGGCCTTTTTAGGCAGCCCAAAGAGGTGCAGAAGCCCACTACCCATTAGGGTTATGACCTAGGGTCATTTTGGACTTTGCACATGAGTGGATGGGGATGCTTTACCCTCCATCCAGCAGCCACCACCAAGTGTGACGAAAATCAGTTCATCCTCCAAGAGAGAAGAACAGAGAAAACCAAGAGAGCAAGGGAAGAAGAGGAAGATTGAAGGAAGAAGCAAAGGGAGCTCCTCCCCAAGGTTGTGATGGTCCAGATCCACTACCTTGTCTCCTTCAAGTTTCGGTTCCACCATCTTTGGTGAGATTGTTCCAATCCCTAGTTCTTGAGCTCCAAATCTTGTTGTGTTCATCCAAGATTAAGAAATCTTGATGTATGAGATCCTCTAGTGCTGTCTAGAGAAGAACTTGTTGTATCCCACATTTGATAATAGTGGAAGAGGATTTGGGTGGCTTCGGCCTGTGGTTTTTCCCCTCAAGTTGGGGGGTTTTCCACGTAAAATCTGGTGTCTCTTTGTTGATGCTTGGTGTTGTCCAGAAACTTACTCCTACCACAAGACACTAGGCTGAGGAGTGTCTTGCCTGCTGAGTAACATTTTCTGCCTCCATATATGCTGCTGCATATGTTTCCTTCCGTGCTAAGCAACGATCCTTGAGTTAGTACATGATGTGGTGCTGAGATTAGTTTGTTTTCGCTGCAGTTTTCAGTTAACCACAAGTGCATTTGTGTGCTAATTCCCAACACCCTCGGCCCCCGCCACGGCTCGCGACCCACCTGGCCCATGTATCTGCCCATCGGCGGGAAGCTCGCGGTCCTGGACGACGACTCCTCGGAGCTGCCCCGTCCGTGTCTGTGGGGATGGGGGTCCCAGGATAGGCTCCCGAACCTGAACCCTTCGTTCGATCTGGAAGACATCACCGCCCACTGCGCGCACCCGGACGGCCGGACCGTCTTCGTTAGCTCCAAGGCCGCCACTTTCTCCCTCAATGTAGCGTCTAGGGGTGCTGCGTGGAGGCGCCATGGTGAGTGGAAGCTGCCCTTCGTTGGCCGTGCTCACTTTGACCCGAGGCTGGACGCCTGGGTCGGGCTCTCCAGCGACTCCCTGGACACGCTCGGCTACCTCTGCTCCTGCGACGTCGTGTCCACCGATCCTAGCAGCAACACGAACACGGAGTCCCCCGCCTCCTTGGAAGCTCAGCAAGGAGAAGCTCTTCTGCGAGGACCCGGCCGAGCAACACGTCGGAGCCAGCCTCGTCTACGTGGGAGTTGCACGCTTCTGCCTTGTGCAGTACTTCTCCGTTGCTGAAGATGATGCCGCCGGCAGCTCTGGTGGTGACGAGCCGGAGGCGGAGGAGGTCATGCCATCGTTGTCTCCTCTCTATGGGCTTCAATTGACGGCGTTCTCTCTCATGTATGACAAGAAAGGAGACCTGCGGACTGAGACACCAGTCACACCACGCCGGGTTCGATGCTACCAGCTACCTGCATCGTCAGAGATCCACGAGAATTGCGGGATCCTGTGGCGTTCTGGTTGTAATGGAAGCCATGAGCATATTCCACACTCGATGATTACAAGTGTGTGGCTGCTGCGGGACTCTTGAGTCTTGACGCAGTTAGCATGTCTGTTATAAACCTTCTCTAGTTGAGTGCTATAAACTTTGTCGCAATAGTTAAATGTAAGTTGTTTGGATTTTGATTTTGGGTCAGGTAATACGTGGCAAAAGGAAGGGGAAATGAGGCGCAACACCAAGGCTGCAGACGGCCGAGCTGAGGCGAGCATAGCGAGGACCAGGGACGCTGGCAAGGCCTCATCCAGGAATGAGCCGTAGGTGGAGGCGACTCGGTGGTTGACGTGCGGGCTCGCTGAAGAAATCTGGTGCTTGGGAGGTTTAGGTGGATGGACCGGGGTGGTGGATGCATGGCGGTAGGCGGCGATGAGGGGAGGGTGGGACGGAGAGGCTGACGTGGTTGATGGAGGCACGCAAATCGACCTGTGGTCATGGCAGGTTCAGATCGTTGGGGAATACGACTATCATTTGTGTGAGGTGGAAGAAAGCAATCCAGTCATTCACTTTAGATCTAATGATCCTTAAAAATTTGACCGACCTAAATGTGTTTTTCACGCAACTTGTTCCTCGAAAATGATATATGCACAGGCCAGTCATAGCCATTTTACAGGGTCCTTCCTCATATTCTCTTTGACCCCCCCCCCCAATTCAGCGGGGTGGGGGCCCTCCCTCCCCCTTAATCCAATCAGAACCTGCCAAGTGTAAATCACCCTGTAAAACCCCGTAAGATCTGTGGATGTAGCATTACTTCTTGTTCCTGGTCAGGCCCAAACTTTTTTTTCGAGAGTATGCCAATGGCATACCGTATTTTTATAGAAGGCAAAGAATTATGTACAAGAGCCCATACGAGATGCGAACAAGTCGTAGGGCGAACCCACTCAACACCTACGCCCTAGCTACTAAGACTACTCTCTCGCGAAAGGGTCTAAAGCACCAACTCCACCAAGCTCGGCCTTCCTCCAGTCATCAATCTCATCAAGGATCTCTTCCTTAAGTTGAGCCGCCGATCTTTGTCTTGAAACATTGTTGAATACTCGTGCATTTCGTTGCTTCCATAGTGCCCAGGCAATTAGGATCGTGATGGAGTCAAATCCTCTTCTCAACTTGCCATTGAAGTGCCTCCTCTGTTCAAGCCACCATTGCAAGAAAGTGGCATCTGAGGCTGGGATTTGAGTGTTGATCCTCCACTCGTTGAAGCATGAGTACCACACCTCCCGCGCGTAACCACACTGTGCAAGGATGTGATCGGGGTTATCCTCATCTTGAAGACACGTATAGCAGGCCGATGGTGTATCCTGGAGACCGTGTCGAGCCCGACGGTCGGAAGTCCAAAGGCGGTATTGGCAAGCTAGCCGCATGAAGATTTTGCATTCGAGCGGCGCCCAGCTTCTCCAAATGCACTCCACGGTGGGGATTTTGACCTGTCCCATGCAAAGCCACTTGTATGTGGCGCTTGCATTGTATCTTCCGGACGCGTGACAAGGCCAAATGAATTGGTCGGGCTCCGCCACGTTCCTCTCCACGGAGTTGATGGCTTGGCATAGCGAATAAACTTGCATGTGGCCCAAGAAAGAGAGCTCTCCTTGCACATCGTGTGTCCATGCATTATCAGTGAGTGCATCTTTCACTGTTCTTCTGTTCTTGTTCCTCGTACTGACCATCTCATGAAGTAAAGGGGCGATGTCAACGGTTGCCGCTCCATGGATCCAGCGGTCCTTCCAAAAGAGGACGTTTGATCCCTCCCCCTGTAGGAGATATGCCCTAGAGGCAATAATAAATGATATTATTTATCTCCGAGTTCATAATTATGTTTATGTTCCATGCTATAACTGCTATGGTTCTCGAGTCTGCAATAACCACGAGGCTCGGAGGAAGACTCATATGCACGTGTGGAATAATAAACGGTAAAATGTATTCCTAGTCTGGCCTCTAAGACTAGCTCAAGTGTTGCATGATGGTTATGTTTTCCTGATCATGGGCATGTCTATGTCAGCAACCTTGAGGGCACAATGTTAAGAGAACATTTGTGTTGAATCGACCCGGATTGATGTTATGCTATGAGATTCATTCGTCACAAGTTTATTGGTACATAACACAGAGATGGTTAACGTTTGCATGATTCCTTAGACCATGAGAGTATCGAGTTTCTTCATGCTTGCTTCATGAACTTTGGGGTTTGTTAAACGTCATCCGTAAATGGGTGGCTATTACGGCGGCTTACGGGTTCATGGAAAAGTGTGTCAAGTAACTTGATAGCTCAAGATTGGGATTTGCTCCTCCGACGATGGAGAGATATCTCTGGGCCCTCTCGGTGTTACGGTATCCATCATCGTCTGGCCAGACACTTTGTGATTTGATCACGGGGATGCCGGAACACGATAACGAGAAAAGAGAACAATACCGGTAACGAGGTAACTAGCATAGTGGACAAGTTGTTGATCCACGGGAATGCCAACAAGTCTCACCTCGGGTACTTGTAACATATCGCGAAGCAACAGGAATAGCACACGGCAACTGGAGGTTCACTCGAATATTTATTCGTGTGGGTATAGGGGTCAATATGGGTGTCCACGGCTCCGATGTTGATCATTGATCGGAAGGGGTTCCGGGTCATGTCTATACTTCACCGAACCTATAGGGTCACACGCTTAAGGGTCATCTATCTGCTGAATACTAGACAGGGAGTCTGAGAGAAAATCACCGAAAAAGTTTCGGACACCGAAAAGTTTTGGACAGCGGAATCGTACCGCAGAGAGAGGTCATCGGATAAGTTTCGATGATACCGAAAAGTTGTTTCGGGATACACCATTAAGTCAAATTGGTTTCGGCACATGCCTGATAATTCTTGGAGGATGTCAGAATCATTCTGGAAGCTTTTTGGAATTTTCTGAGATAAAAACCGGAAATGTTCCGGAGCTGCCGGGGCCACTTCAGATGCGTTTCGCAGATGAAAATCACTAAAACCGGAATTGTTTCGGAACGCGTTGAAAATCATTTTAGTGGGTACTGGAAATGTTCTTAGCCCACATAAATATTTTCAGTTCGATCAGACGCTGAAAAATGTCGTCGTGAATAGTGAAAATCAGCTTTATGGTTACTTTATGGAAAGCCACCTTTTGGGGCTTTGCTCCAAAAGATCTTGGGGATGACATGGATGGATAGGAGCCATTTTTGGGGCCCCTCATGGGGGTGTGGCCGGCCACATGGGGTATCCCCCCTTGGGGACCCTCTAGTTCCTTGGTTTCACTCCTAGGTCCTTGTGGAAGGACTTCATTCATGTGCATTTTGGGTTTTTTGTGAAACTACCCTACCCCCTTGGGATTTCCTATAAATAGAGGTGGAGGGGCAGCCCTCCACACTCATCCCTTGCTCTCATACACATGCCATGCATTATCTGGCTTCTTCTCTCCCTCCCACGAAAAGAGTTTCGTAGAGCCGTAAGGCTGTCTGGGTTCCGGCAGGAACTAGTTCTGGACGGCGAAGCCCTGCCGGATAGATGACACCGTATGTGTGCAACTCTGTAGAGAGATCGTAGTTTCGGTCTTAGTTCGTGAGTGCCTCCCGAAGGGCTGTCCGTGTGACCGTCCGAGTTTCGAAGGTCCTCCCGAAGGGCTGTCCGAGTGACCGTTCGAGTTTCGAAGGTCCTCCCGAAGGGCTGTCCGCGACACCGTCCGGGGGGCTGTTCGACCGCCTCCCGGAGGGCTGTCTGAGGAGCAGATGAGGGTATACATCCTCGCGGTTGGGAGGTTGTAAATCCTAGCTGCGGGGATCTGCACCGCCGATCGTCATCGACTCTACTTCCCGCTGCGCTACGAGTCGGTAACGAAAAAGATCAAACCATGTATGCAGTCTCCATAGTGGTCCTGGGCTGGTGCGTAGGTCGGAAAATTTTTGTTTTCTGCTGCGTTCCCCTACAGTGGCATCAAGAGCCGTGCTATGCGTAGATGCAGGTTTCGATCTAGAATACATGGAGATGTATGGGTATTGCATAATATAATTAGGTAGTAGATGAGATCTATTGCTGAAAATTATTTATGCGGGTGACAGATGAAATATGTTACCCGAGGTTCTTGTTGCTTCCCTAGAATTTGCGTTTGCTCAATCTCGAGACAGCATGGTGGAATTTGACAAAGTTCTGGCAATCCGTGATCCTAATTGATCATGGAAGTGCTATCAGTTCTTTGGGTTCTGCCGTAGTCAAAAGAAAGATGAAATTCGCAGATGAAAGGGCATTGCAGATATGATCTGCACGGGGGTCATGCGTATGACGAAGTTTAGTATGGGGCTCGAGATTTAATTATCCCGTGTTTCATACACCCCGAGATGTTAATGTAGCAACTTGAATAATCATACTTGATGATAAAACGTTGGTAGCTGCGGTTTAAGTCAAAACCTTAGAAGCCACGTAAAATAAATTTTTGCATAAACCTATTAGAGGCGTCTAACTTGGTTTTGCAGGATGTGCATGTGATGTGGTATAGCAGTGCTCATACTAATTCGATTATGTATGAGATGACTATATGATGTAATTTGATTAACATGACCTGCGTGTCATGATTCGGCATGATGGCTGGAGCCATATGATTGCACTTTAATGACCTGCGTGTCAACCTTGTTGTAATGCATTATTTTGTTAGCTATAGAGATAGCAATATTATCTGGTGCATCGACAAGGTGGTGGCAATCTTCGCGAAGGTGAACACCGACGCGAATGCCAAAGACGAAGAAATGAAATACTTCTCCGTCAGAAAGGGCTATACCATATCATGCTATTATGAATTGCCTGAGATGTTTATCCCTTATGATGCACCCTTCTTGATTGCGCGGTAGTCGCTTTTATTAGGGTGATCTCTCACTTAAAATATCAAGTAGTTAGTGTTCTCCCAAGTGTAGCACCGTCACGGCACCTATCTTTTCGGGGTGCGCCATGGATGCATGGGTACGAACGATTAGAGAAGTGTGAGGCGGGTGAGGTCAGACCTCGCAGCAAGATCACTTGGTTGTCTTGACGTTCATGGCAGGATCGTCCTGAGCTCGGAACACACGCATCGAAAGATGAGCAAGAGTCACATAGAGATGTGATCGGCAAGTTGGCCTACCGATTAAAATTCCCGTTATGAGATGATGATTCTATGGCGATGAATTGAAGTCTGGATCTTGTATCACTCAAAATTAATTGTGAGAGATATTGATTTGAGTGGGAGCGCACTGTTGAATTAACATGTTTAATTCTAAGTGCAATTAATTATGAACACTGTCTAAGTGTTTCTTGCATAATAGTTGTAGAATAATGGCTCGCATTTCCACCTTCCCTATTAAAATTGAATAGCTGTTAAATATCTGGTTAAAACTTTACGATTGGTAACGTAATATGAGGATTGTCCTCAAAAGTGCCGAGAAGGACATTGTCCTATCGCATGCTTTCCGTATCCTCCCGCTAATGCTATGGATCATGTGACTCTCGTCCTTCGATCCAAAAGCTAGGATTCTGTTACAATCAAGTGGAATATGTTTGCTTCCATGAAACCCAAACTTCGAAAGTTGGGATAGTTATATGATATTCATGGAACTGAAAATTATTTTCAGATACAAACAAAGCAATGTTTGTTTGCAAGTATTAGTAAAAGTGTTTACTATGCATTTGACTGTTGGGAAAGGGATCCAGAAGAACGCCTGTCATATAATGAAAGGTGAATAAAACAACAACTTAAAGAGAAAGGAAGTGTCCAAAGGGTGTTAGTATGACTTACACGCCTAGGAAGTCCGGGGCTAATGCCACTCTTAAGTTGGGTGCTTCTTCTGAGAGTAGGAGAAATACTAAAAGTTAAACTGTTAGAAGTATAAAGGCAAAAGGAAAGAAGACTGGAATATCCAGCTCATGTATGAATGTCATACAAGTTTTTGATGTATAGAAGGCTGGTCAAAGATATAGTTCTTGCGAATTATGGTTAAACATGTTAATCACTAATTCTTGGGTATTGTGAGTTCATCACAAAATTGCCCGCTCGATTGCATTCTGTTGCAACTCGATGTAAGAACTACTATGGCCTGAAAGACTAGCTAGAAATGAAGTTAAGGTATACACAGGGAACATAGTAAATGTTACTATACCTTCCATCGGTGTATTGCCGTCTGTATTTATTTTCATAATTCATTTAGAGTTTTACAAACTCTATCCCATTGCATAAAGTATCTTGCAAGAAGGTTGTTCATAAGAGAACTTTTTATGTTCGATGTTATGAATAACACAAGGGCCATACTTTCATTATGAATGAGATGTATGTTATGAATATTGATAATAATACAATACCTCTGGGTTTACTTTCATAATTCATTTTAGAGTTTCATACACTCTAGCCCATTGCACAATGTTTGTTGCAAAAGAGTTGTTCATAAAAACAACAATTGTTGTTAAGTATTATGAATAACATGAAGGGCCATGCTTCCATCCAAGATGGCATGTATGTTATGAATATTGATGGTAATATGATACATCCATAACACTGGCGCTAAATGTCGCAAGACTAAAAGAATACCACACAAGTGTGGCACTACATTTGGTCACATTGGAGAAACCGCATGGAAAATTCCACTATGATGGATTTTGAAGTCTTCTTGATTTTGAATCATCTGACACTTGCAACTTTCCTCCAAAAAGTGAAGTGACTAAAATACCGTTCACAGGCCATAAGGAACGAACAACAAACTTATTAGTGATCATACATTTGATGTGTGTAGTCCGATAAGTGTTGTTAGTGGTGGATTTATTTATCTTCAGAAATGACTCAAGTAGATATATGGGTATTTACTTGATGAGACGTAAGTCTGGATCTTTTGAAATCATTCGAAAGGTTCTCAAAAATGAAGTAGAAGTTATTGTAACAAGAAAATTATGTTTCTGCAATTTGATTGCACAAAGGAATATTTGAGTTACATGTTTAGCGAATGTCTGATGAGTTGTGAAAGGGGTTTCATAACTTGCACCTCCCGGAACACCACTGCAAGTGGAAAGTCTGTGGAGATGTAATCAAACCATTTATGACATGGTAAGGTGAAAGATGACATAAATAAATTTGCCATTATCCCTTTTAAAGTGATGCTTTAGAGACTGCGGTTTTTACACTGAAAAGAGCTACATCGGGTCTGTTGAAATGAAGCCATGGTATGGTACGCCCAACCATGTTATATCTTTTCTTAACATTTGGAATATGGGGCTTGTGTAAAAGGTTACAAACCTATTCCAAATCAGACAAGTGCTACTTTGTAGGTTATACCAAAATGTTGGGTATTCCTCCCTCACTATACCGAGGCAAATAGTTTTGCCGCGAAACGGTGTGCTTTTAAAGAGAATGGTTCTTTCAAAAAGGTGAGTGGGAGAATAGTGCAACTCGACGAGATAAACAGTATCTACGTCATCAGATCAAAGGAAAGAGACCTTGGAAGTAATTCCATAGTTTCCTACCGCGACTGATACGGAAGTCTCTACAATAAAATGTATGAACTTCGGTCGAACTTGCAGCTGAACCACGTAGGCAAGGCTCGTGCAAACCTCTCAGGTGCGCAAACGAGATATTGTTGTTAGACAACATTATACCTACGATACACAAGGAAGCATTGATGGGCCCTGACTCCGGAATTGGCTAAATGCCAATACAACCCGAGTTAGTTTCCATATAAGTGATTCAAGATTAAAACCTTGATACACCTTTCGGAAGACTTAGAGTCTAAAGAATATTTATGGAACTTAAAACTGATACGGATAAAATGTTTTATCCATAAAGCTCGACTTGTTGGAATAACAAGTTCAAGAGTTGACTACGATGAGGTTGTTTTCATCGTAGCGATTCTTAAAGTCGGTTCGGGTTGAACTAGCAATTAATACATATTTCAATCATGAGATATGAAACATGGATGATAAAAGGATTTCCATCTAATGGAAATGAAAGCTAGGACTTGTATATGATACAGTCCAAAGTAATTTGTCGATCCAGAGGATGCTAGTAGGTATGCAAACTTCAGAGTTCCAGCAATGGACAGAAGAGAGCAAAATGGAGTTGGAATCTTCGGGTTTTGATGAAATGGTCAAAGGGGTTTTGACTTCATCAATGGGTAACGAAGATGCTTGTAATTCAAGAAAGTAAGTGGGAGCGTAATAATATTTCTAAAAACCTTATGTGCTTGGCACATTGGTAATTGGAAATAAATTTCTTGACACAAATTAGGACTTCATTTGAAAATAGTTTTTCGATGAAGTGCTTAGGCTAAATAGCCTCAATATTAGGCATGATGATCTATGGAGATAGATTTACCTAATGGGGCTAAGCAATGAATACATATTGACAAGATGCTAAAACCTTTTAGCATTTAAAACGCCAAGGAGTGATTCTTGCCAAAGTCACATGGAAAGAGTTTTTGCAAGACTCGGTGTCCCAAAACACTGATGAGTAAAATACATGATGCAGATTCCACACACTTTTGTGTTTGGATTAATCATGTATTCCATGGTATGTAAAACAACCAGATATGTCCGATACTCCCATGGTGTTGCGAGTATGGATACTAAAGTGATCAAAGTACTGATCGTGGGACAACAGTGAAAGATGTCATTGAGTACTAGAGTAAGTACTGATGATATGTTTTCTTGCAAGCGGAGATCATGAAGAGTTCGTTGTAAAATGTTACATCGATAGTCTTCATCTTTTCACCGTGCGATTTTCGATTTAAGTTAAGGGTTTTGTGTAACACACATTGTGGTGGCACAGTTAGTTGGAATTTGTTCAAACTAGTTACTGTGGCAAATTCTATAACAAGGGCTAAGTATGTTGACGCTTTAGAAGCGACAAAGAAGATGTTGAATCATATAGTTCATTCATGAACTTAGTATAGTTCCAAGATGGCTTTTGACAATGGGACACTACTGCAGGTAGTTGCTCCAAAACTCAGTCTGAGGAATCCAGGTTTGACCTGTGATTCACATACATACAAAGCCAAGTCCACACAAAATATGAATTTTTTGAAAACGTGAAAACACGAGGACATGCAATGATACACACGGAACTGAAGTCGTCAGATCCGTTGGACATCAGGCTATACCACAAGCGAAGCATATTTACACCGGTGTGCCACAGGTGTAAAGTGCATTAGCATTAACTAGATTATTGACTCTAGTGCAAGTGGGAGTCTGTAGGAGATATGCCCTAGAGGCAATAATAAATGATATTATTTATCTCCGAGTTCATAATTATGTTTATGTTCCATGCTATAACTGCTATGGTTCTCGAGTCTGCAATAACCACGAGGCTCGGAGGAAGACTCATATGCACGTGTGGAATAATAAACGGTAAAATGTATTCCTAGTCTGGCCTCTAAGACTAGCTCAAGTGTTGCATGATGGTTATGTTTTCCTGATCATGGGCATGTCTATGTCAGCAACCTTGAGGGCACAATGTTAAGAGAACATTTGTGTTGAATCGACCCGGATTGATGTTATGCTATGAGATTCATTCGTCACAAGTTTATTGGTACATAACACAGAGATGGTTAACGTTTGCATGATTCCTTAGACCATGAGAGTATCGAGTTTCTTCATGCTTGCTTCATGAACTTTGGGGTTTGTTAAACGTCATCCGTAAATGGGTGGCTATTACGGCGGCTTACGGGTTCATGGAAAAGTGTGTCAAGTAACTTGATAGCTCAAGATTGGGATTTGCTCCTCCGACGATGGAGAGATATCTCTGGGCCCTCTCGGTGTTACGGTATCCATCATCGTCTGGCCAGACACTTTGTGATTTGATCACGGGGATGCCGGAACACGATAACGAGAAAAGAGAACAATACCGGTAACGAGGTAACTAGCATAGTGGACAAGTTGTTGATCCACGGGAATGCCAACAAGTCTCACCTCGGGTATTTGTAACATATCGCGAAGCAACAGGAATAGCACACGGCAACTGGAGGTTCACTCGAATATTTATTCGTGTGGGTATAGGGGTCAATATGGGTGTCCACGGCTCCGATGTTGATCATTGATCGGAAGGGGTTCCGGGTCATGTCTATACTTCACCGAACCTATAGGGTCACACGCTTAAGGGTCATCTATCTGCTGAATACTAGACAGGGAGTCTGAGAGAAAATCACCGAAAAAGTTTCGGACACCGAAAAGTTTCGGACAGCGGAATCGTACCGCAGAGAGAGGTCATCGGATAAGTTTCGATGATACCGAAAAGTTGTTTCGGGATACACCATTAAGTCAAATTGGTTTCGGCACATGCCTGATAATTCTTGGAGGATGCCAGAATCATTCTGGAAGCTTTTTGGAATTTTCTGAGATAAAAACCGGAAATGTTCCGGAGCTGCCGGAGCCACTTCAGATGCGTTTCGCAGATGAAAATCACTAAAACCGGAATTGTTTCGGAACGCGTTGAAAATCATTAGTGGGTACTGGAAATGTTCTTAGCCCACATAAATATTTTCAGTTCGAGCAGACGCTGAAAAATGTCGTCGTGAATAGTGAAAATCAGCTTTATGGTTACTTTATGGAAAGCCACCTTTTGGGGCTTTGCTCCAAAAGATCTTGGGGATGACATGGATGGATAGGAGCCATTTTTGGGGCCCCTCATGGGGGTGTGGCCGGCCACATGGGGTATCCCCCCTTGGGGACCCTCTAGTTCCTTGGTTTCACTCCTAGGTCCTTGTGGAAGGACTTCATTCATGTGCATTTTGGGTTTTTTGTGAAACTACCCTACCCCCTTGGGATTTCCTATAAATAGAGGTGGAGGGGCAGCCCTCCACACTCATCCCTTGCTCTCATACACATGCCATGCATTATCTGGCTTCTTCTCTCCCTCCCACGAAAAGAGTTTCGTAGAGCCGTAAGGCTGTCTGGGTTCCGGCAGGAACTAGTTCTGGACGGCGAAGCCCTGCCGGATAGATGACACCGTATGTGTGCAACTCTGTAGAGAGATCGTAGTTTCGGTCTTAGTTCGTGAGTGCCTCCCGAAGGGCTGTCCGTGTGACCGTCCGAGTTTCGAAGGTCCTCCCGAAGGGCTGTCCGAGTGACCGTTCGAGTTTCGAAGGTCCTCCCGAAGGGCTGTCCGCGACACCGTCCGGGGGGCTGTTCGACCGCCTCCCGGAGGGCTGTCTGAGGAGCAGATGAGGGTATACATCCTCGCGGTTGGAGGTTGTAAATCCTAGCTGCGGGGATCTGCACCGCCGATCGTCATCGACTCTACTTCCCGCTGCGCTACGAGTCGGTAACGAAAAAGATCAAACCATGTATGCAGTCTCCATAGTGGTCCTGGGCTGGTGCGTAGGTCGGAAAATTTTTGTTTTCTGCTGCGTTCCCCTACACCCCCACCTTGATTTTGACGAAACTATTGAATACCTCACGCGCTTTGTCGGCAACAATCAAGTGCAACCCTTGCCATGGCCTGCTCGGGTCCGTTCTTCTCAACCATTCCCATCGCACACGAAGTGCCAACGCTTGCAACTCTAGGTTCTTCACACCCAAGCCTCCAAAAGTTGTTGGTTTACATACCGTATCCCACGCGACAAGGCATTGGCCGCCATGGCTCTTATCTTTGCCAGCCCAAAAGAAGGAGCGCATCCACCTATTAATCTCCTCAAGGACCCAAGCTGGGGGGTCAAGCACTAGGAGCTGATGGACTGGCCGTGCTGCAATCATAGTTTTGACAAGGATCAATCTCCCGGGCCGCTGAATGAATCCTCGTTGCCAGGCAGGGATGAACTTCCTCACTTGATCAAGGAGCGGCTGCCAATCCGCCCTAGTTAGCTGGTTGATAGCAAGTTGGAGTCCAAGGTAACGACATGGGAAGCTTCAATCTACAATGCAGGATCGCCTCCACTCTTTGATGATCAGTCTCATTGTGCCTGATTAGAATCGCGTTGGACTTGCCGTAGTTGATTTTGAGGCCAGAAGCTTTGCCGAAGATGTCGAAGGTATCCTTGACGAACGTCAGGTCTTGTGTGGTCGGCCTCAAGAAAAGTGCAAGGTCGTCAGCATAGAGAGAGAGAGAGAGAGAGAGAGAGAGAGAGAGAGAGAGAGACGCTGAGTAGCTGAGACGCCTCTGAACGAGCTGAGGACTCCTTCTTCGGTTGCCTTTCTGAGGATGGAGGTGAGGGCATCCATGGCAATCACAAACAGCAGAGGCGAAACCGGGTCTCCTTGCCTTAGTCCCTTGGCATGTTGAAAGCGCCTAGATGGGACTCCATTGACCAGCACTCGAGTGTTTGCAGAGCGGAGAAGGATCGAGATCCAAGAAATCCATCTCTGACCAAAGCCCTTTGCCCTAAGGTTCTCCAATAGGAACGGCCAAGACAATGAATCAAAGGCTTTGGAAATATCCAGCTTGAGAAACAGCCCCTTCTCCTTTCTAGCGTAGAGTTTCCGAGCAAGCTTCCTGACGAGGAGGTAGTTGTCATGGATGTTTCTCCCCTTGATGAAAGCCGACTGATTGATGGCCACGATCTCGGACATGCGAGGCCTAGCTCTGTTCGCAAGCAGTTTGGCGAATAGTTTGGCAAAGCTGTGAGGCAGGCTAATCGGCCGGTAGTCTCCAACTTCTAAAGCATCGGGAATTTTGGGGATCAGAACGATATGCGCACGGTTAAGCTTCTCGAATCCTCTGCCATCTCCCACATACAGTTTCATCAGCGTGGCCATGATGTCTCCTTTGATGATAGGCCAAGCGGTGTGGTAGAATGCCCCGATGAATCCGTCAGGGCCTGGGGCTCTATCCGCGAGGATCTCTTTGATCACTTTCCATACTTCCTCTTCTGTGAACATAAGCTCAAGCTCATCAAGATTGCACTCAAGTCTGAAGGTACTCAAGATCAAGCGCATTATCACGGGCTTCATCCTTTCCTAGCAAGTTTTCGAAGGCCTCGGAGAAAACTTCCTCTTTAATGGCTTGATCAGTGATGATTTCATCTCCCCTCTTGATGCAGGGGATGAAATTCTTGGACCGTCTCCCGTTAGCAATGGCCTGGAACAGCTTAGTGTTGGCGTCGCCATCTCTAAGCCAACGGATCCGGGATCTTTGCCTGTCTATGGTACGCTAATCCAAGCAATGAGAGCTTCAAAGTTCTGCGCAGCCACGTTTCCAACTGAGATATGTGTCTCACCTCCTGAGCTCTATCAAATCTCGCAATCAGCCAATTTGCAATTTTCATGAGCATTTTGATGTTCCCGGTCTTTCTCTGCCCCCAAGCTTGCAGGTAGGATGTCGTGTTCCTGAACAACGCATCCAGCCTTTTGAACGGATCGAAGATCTCATTATTGCAAACCCAAGCCTCTCTGACAGCGTCTTCGAAGCCCTCCAGCTTTGTCCAGTAAAGCTCAAAGCGAAAGCGCTTTTTTGCACCAAACATGTTACTCGTTGAGAGGTGGAGTGGCCCAAACTTTGTAGCAACGGTTCCTAACCCACCTGGATCACAGAAGCTAATTCACATATATACCTATCAGTATGGATATTGCCTAAAAATAATATCAGTATGGATATAGTATTTCCGTTTTTTTCTCTAAATACTGTCTGGTGCTATCGAGGTACCGGTTGATATTTTGGTATCGGTTGTGTCCCAAATATATTTGTATCAAGTGACGCCACCTTCTCCAAACCAAGTTCTAAAATGTTATTTTTCATACATTGTGATTGATACAGAGCGACTGATATGACCGAGTGAGAATATACACTTATGTCGTCATCAAAATATTGAAGCAATGCATAATACGGGCTATGAAACATGTAGGATGTACATTCTTAACTTAGATTGAGAATTTAGCGAGTGTTTATCTATGTACTCTATGTACTGTATTTCATAACAAAATGGTGAAAAACCTTCAAATGGTAGTTAATCTATATTCCATAGCTGGATTTACCTAGTGTTACGAGCATGCAAACAGCGCAGTTCCACTTCCTGGGTCCGAGAAGTGTCTTGTTGGACTGGATTCGAACGCCAAGCAACTTCAAATTCAAGGGTTTACGTACTTTATAGCCGTACAAAATACTCTTAAGATCATTTCATCAAGTACTAGTGGGAAGAGTATTCCGGTAAAAAGCCACGATCGCTCTAACAAAGCAGCGTGAGATATTTAGTTCGACACAAAGCTCAATCTTCATATAAGAATTCTACGAGACAAAACTACATACATGCCCTCGACACCTCAAATGATCGACAAAACTTGTTCTTCATCGCATCAAATTTTGAGTTAGCATCCTGATAAAAGAGGTACCAACGATTCGACCATTCACATCTTTTTTACAAACATCAACACATGGCCCTCAGTGAGGGTCACTACAAGTCTAGCATAAATGAAGAAACCTTCGAGTCTGGAGTACAACAAATTTGGAACAACTGCAGATTACCACATACAAATTTGGAGCCATAGAAAAAGACACCAAAGACTGGCATTCACTGGATTACACAGCACTTCCATTTGCTCGGCCCGCTTCTGTCTGAACCACTTCTGCTTACTTCTGTGGGTAAGTTTCCACACCAGATTATAGGCAAGTTTCCACACCAGATTATAAAACAAGCACACTCCAGCAAAAGAACCGCAAACTAAGCAGATCATTTCTGTTAATCGACAAGTAGCAAGATCCGAGGCCAACATCAAACACACTCGTTAAGGTACGCTGGCACCACCTTGGGTTGAAGGTTACCGTCCAACCACTCTGACAAACTAAGGTTTGACATATCCGATTCGCTTCGCGGCTAATTGAGGTTTAACTGTTGGTTTCCTGCAGGGTTTTTCATAGGCTGACTGGGATTGGCAACACGAGTATCACAACAGCAGCAACCTACCATACGGGATAATCCGGCAGATAACCATCAACCCTAACTGGGTGGTTCGTTCGGTCGAGGCGCGGGACATACCTATCCGTAACGGACCCTGCAGCAAAAGCCCTATCCTCTGCATTCATGCTGCTGCTTCGTGGATAATCTGACCTCACTCCATGATCAGCGAAACGCCCACCACGGAATGTGGTTTCTTCGCACATGCCGGCATCTGTTCCAGGACCATATGCACCAGGAGATTCCCCTCGGAGAGAGTACGTATTAACAGGAGCAATGCCTTCTGGTAGCACCATATTCAGTGGTTGACCGGTGTACTCCTCGACATTGGGCACATCGTGGTGAAGGGGAACACTTCTCCTTTCTATTTCGTAGTCTGCAGGGCCTGATCCTCGTGGGTTCATATAGGGGCCACGGAGAGAGTACGCATTAACGGGAGCAATGCCTTCTGCTAGCACCATATTCAGTGGTCGACCAGTGTACTCCTCGACATTGGGCACATCGTGGTGAAGGGGAACACTTCTCCTTTCCATTTCGTAGTCTGCAGGGCCTGATCCTCGTGGGTTCATATAGGGGCCACGGCTTCCACTAGCAGCATGTTTAGATCTCTGATATGGAGGGGAACCATGCCTTCTGCTAGCACCATATTCAGTGGTCGGATGTGAAGGGGGACTGAGACCAGTACCAAAATTACCAGAAGGAAGTGCTGACTGCTGGGGACTCAACCTCCTTCCACCAATATCACCATCACTGGAATGATCCTCACGATGACTCGACCTCCTCCTATCACCATCACTGGAATGATCCTCACGATGGCTCGACCTCCTCCTACCACCATCACTGGAATGATCCTCACGATGGCTCGACCTCCTCCTACCACCATCACTGGAATGATCCTCACGATGACTCGACCTCCTCCTACCACCATCACTGGAATGATCCTCACGATGGCTCGACCTCCTCCTACCACCATTACTGGAATGATCCTCACGATGACTCGACCTCCTCCTACCACCATCACTAGAATGATCCTCACGACGACTCGACCTCCTTCCACCAGTATCAACATCACGGCGTTTGGAATAATCATCACGACATTTGAAATAATCATCGTGTCGATGTTGCTCATATCTGTGTTGGTTGTTGCTTCTATGATGACTGTTACGATACTCCGTCCTTCGCCCTTCCGGAGAATGTCTCCTTGATCTATTTTGAGAATTTCTTCTCCTCGAGGGTGACCCTCCCCTATAAGAATTTTCTCTCATATTATTTCTCCACTCTTCTCTACTTGATCCTCTTCCCTCTCTGGATTTGTATTCGGAAGTCATTGAAGATCTCTGATCATCATTACCCAGAGGATGATTTTTTGATGAGGAATCAGAACTTTGACGAGCATCTGTTTTTTTGTGATTATGAAGACGCTGAGGACTTTGATGAGCATCTCTTCCAGTTTCCATGTGAAACTTCTTATTGTTCCTTTCCAAGTCCAACATGTTGCCATCAGTTGCCTGTTCCTCCTGTCTCTGTCTCTTTCCTGATTTTTCACTTGAAGTATCAATTCCTGTTGCTTTGTTATTATCATTGCAGTGAGGACTCTTCAGCTCCTGCTGGCAGGCATGGCTACCATCAACTTCTCGGTCACCATCAGATCCGGAGCTAAACCGCCCGTCAGGTAATCCAAATTTATTACTGTTGTTTACAGGAGTCTTCTCCTTTTCCCCATATGTATTTTCTCTCCTACGAGTTTCTCTCTCTTCTCCAGATTTGGTGTTGCTTTCATCCTCTTCAGCCTGTTCCTCCACAATAAGCTTTTCTAGCTCGTCATTGTGTGCTTGATTTAAACGGATGGTCTCTTTCTCGAGGACACCTCTCCCTTTTGGAATCTTATCTTCCCTTAAGTTATTCATATCTACTGTTTGGATCTGGTCGGCTTCTTCTCGACATACCTTGTTTGACAGCTCCGCAGTTCCTGTTGAACCTTGATTGGTGTTCATATTCCTTTTACCAGTCACTTTTGTTTTCTTAGCAAGATTTCTTGTCCTATAAATTTTTGGAACGGGAATTAACTTTATCTGGTCGGCTTCTTCTCGACATACCTTTTTTGACAGCTCCGCAGTTCCTGTTGAACCTTGATCAGTGTTCATTTTCCTTTTACCAGTCACTTCTGTTTTCTTCTTAGCAAGATTTCTTGTTCTATAAATTTTTTGAACGGGAGTTGACTTTATTTGGTCAATGCAATGTGTTCCAACAGTATCCATTTCTGTACTAGATGGTAACTTTATATGGTCTCTGCTAGGTGCTCCAAGCTCAGCTTCTAGTTTATGGCTTCTGCAAGATTTCAACAGAAGTTAGTTGCTCTGAGAAGGAAGTACAGAGAAACTTTGGGAAACAAACGAGTAAGAACTAACATACCCACAGTAAATGATAATTCTATCACCCAGGTGCCAAGCGCGTACACTTGTGCCACGCTTTCTCTCAAAGGAAATGCTTCTGTGGTAAACCAATAAATGTAATGAGAACGAGACAATCACATAAGCTAAAAGCAACTATATCTGGATAACAGAATACCTTGGGAAACATATTTTGTGATATGACACTGGACAGCGTCTGCAAGCCGCAAGCCAAAGTTCTGGTTGAGTACTGTCTTCCATCGTTCTACATTCTGAGCACCAATGTGCAGGACATGTAAATGACATCCCAGCAGCAATCCTCCGCTCCAATTCGCAAGCTCCATCAGTATCATCAGGCTCAAGTAATTTGGCAATACAACTGGGGTGGTAGAAGTGCCCACAAGATGCTTTGTAGCATTGGAACACCTAAATGAATGCACACTTTAAAACAAAAGAACTAGAATCACGAAGGTATTAATATTAAGAAGGGACAGAGATGGTTAGAGGGCACTTCGAATCATATCTAAAGATACTCGAGGATCATAGCCACGAGCATCAATCACATGCACGAAATATCAACAGGCCTCAGTTGCCCACAATTCAAAATAAATGTGAATGAAGACATCAAGGAACTGGATTTAAATGTTTCACTTGGTAAGACACAGGATGAACACAAGCAAGTTTAGAGTATGATGATGCATGAAAGGTGCTACATAAACGGGAAATCAGCAACAAGCATACTCATTGGAGGAAGTGAAGAATTATCATTGAATGAGAACCGCAAAACTAGAAAGGCCACCGTGATCTCAACAAACCACATGCCACATTCTTGCAAGAAAGATACAACAAGTTACCTTAGCATTTGGCCCATCAGATGGCTCAAGATCTCCACAACTGAAACATTGGTGTTGCTTATATTCACAGTTCTTGCATAGATAATGATCAATTTCCTGTAAATATGCAAAACAAAAAAAATCACAAATTTGAGCCAGGAAAATTATAACACTGCTGGACCAGTCAGTGAGAACTTTGTAACTACCTGTAGTTGTGCAGAAGTTAAACCAAGAGTTTCACAAGTAGATTCCCTTCCATCTTTTTCTCTGGGATGGAAGGACCTTTTACATTGTCCTTCACAGCTACATAAAATAGAAGACAGGATCAAATTATTAACTCAATAATAAATCTACCTATGTGCCAGAAGTTTATAACTGGCCCGAAATGGATTCTCCGTGAATACTGGAAAATGTCTTATTTGTTCAATTTGCTGGATTTTTGGCAAATCCCCAAAACACAGCAGGTTGAATTCCAGTAAGAAGACCTTTTTTTTCTTTTCCTTTCTCTTTCATGTTAATCTCAAGTTTTAAACCTCCCCCAACCATGCAAGCAACATTAGTTTTTGAATTCTTTTGAAATACTTTCCAAAACAAGTTTAAAAAAAGGCTGGTATTACAAATGCGGTACCTACCACTACCAGGACATCTGGGAAGTTGGTTACAGTTGGTTACGACAGTAGTAACCGCCATGAAACACAAATTGCTCCAAAGATACCATAGCACAGAGGTTGTTCTTGAAATCATCAGATGATCAAAGCAAAGAATGAAGGCTAAACCATGAGAGTAGGTATATGATCTATTGTGAAATGTCAGCAAATAGAAATTGATAGCCCTCAAGCTAGCAGTGGCCAGTTTTCTTCAAGGAAAATAGTAGAGCAATTTACATTTACAATCACCAACAGAATGATATCTTCTAGTGTCTTTAACATGACATCTCAGAGATCAGTATACATAACACTTCCTTTGCGTCCACATGAAATGTTGTCCTATGAATCTCTAGCTCACTCACTCCCTACAGTATTACTTATTTTGGACGAAGTGCCACAATCATCCCATATGCATAGCCCAATTGAATGACATGTCTTCAAGACTTTTGAACTAGACAAATAAAACAATGTTACTCCCCCCCCCCCCCCTCTCCCGGTTGACTAACACTCCTCTCTCCATCTTGGGTTAGTTGAAAAACTAACACTAATTATTAATTAATGCCACTTGACTAAGACAAATCGAAAGCTTTAAATTGTTTTTTTAAGAAATTCCCAAATTTGGCTTCCAAGGTTCTACATTCACGTTCTTTCAAATACAAAACAATATTAATTTTTGTCTGAAACATGGACGGAAGTTATGGCATTACAAAAATTACTCAATGTTGTATTTGAAATATTTGAATATATTGGTGATGTTTGCAAATTCAATTCTTTTACAGAAAAAAAGAGAAATCACAAAATGATCCACCCATCAAATCAGTAGTGTTTGCGGTCAACGACTGATTAGGAAGCACAACTTACCATAGCAATTTCCCTCCATTGTCACATATTGCACATAAATTATCAGTAGCATCCCCACCACCACCACCATCGTTGTCAATATCATCACCATCATCGTTGCTATCATCATCGGTGCAGCTGTAATCATCACTGCTCTTGTCATCACCACTACCATGATTGTGGCTGGCGTCATATTTGCAGATATAATCATAATCGTTTTGGTCACTGTAATCATCATCACCATCATTGTCAAAGTCTTCTTCGTCACCACTACGCACTGCAACAGTCGGCCGTCTGGTACGTAAACCCTGTAAAATGGGATTCAAATGAGAAGTGAAAACAATGATACAGCGGCAAGACTTGACAATATTTTAGAGATCTGAAAGATGCAAATCTAAGGTCATTCTCAATCTACCTCTCTGATGTTCCTAGAGGCATTCTCAATAAACCTTTCAAGAATTTGCGAGTGCAAAAAAAAGAACAGTCATGATCATGGCACAACCACCCATTGAATTACAGAGAACATTTGTAAATACTAGCAGAGTTCCTGGTCATTGATAATAATAACAATGTAACTCCTTGCAATGTTCTTCCGGATTTCGCCCAAGCAGATTGGATTCAAAGGTTGTTGTAGCTGCGCTAGACAAGAACGGGGTACTAACCCCGTCAACCAGAGCAAAGGGAGGTCAGGGAATTATCTGCTTTACTCATGGTGCTCCATGCCCGTATACAAGCCATGTAAACAAACCTTACAAAGGAACAAACTGGGCTAAAATCCCCGGTTTCAGGGAAACATACCCAACTGAAAGGGAAACCAATCCATAGCAAGAAAGGCCTGTCTTTTGTACATTGAAACCCTAGTGCTAACTTTACTGTCTTATAAAAACGAACCAATCACATCCTAAACAAGTGCAGTACTACAATCTACAAGAGGTCAGTGGAGAAAACATGCCCAAAATACTCCAAGGTTCCAGCTTCCAACAGACAATTTGCACATAACAACGAAACAACAGTACAATTGCAAAAGGAACGATGATCTTGACGGGATTATTATCTGGGGAATATGATGAAATGCGATCTAGCACTTGGGCATTGGATCATATAACGACGCAACTCCCCCCGTCCTCCGACGCGCGGCCCTAAATTGGCGAGGAGAAGCCTGATGAGAAGCAACAGAAGATAGGGGGCTCACCATATCTCCCAGCGGCGAGCCGGAGCGCCGCCGTCAGTCGTCCGGATTCGGGAAGGGCTAGGGCAGGGCGAAGGGGCTCGGCGGAGGTTGGGCAACGCCGGTGAAGGTTCGGGAAAGGGCGCGGTGGAGGCAGGCACGGGCGGCGGAGGGCGGGCTCGACGCGGTGGCCGGCGAAAGAGGCGGCGGGCGGGCGGCGGCGCTGGGCGAGGCGGTGAGAGCGCAAGGTGACAGTTCCTTCTCTTTTTTTTTCTGGGATCAGGGCTTTTCTTTCTGGGGCAGTGCTTAAATTTTTTTTTTAGGATACTAGTGCTTATTTATTCAGGTGGGAGGGCCTCAGGGACTCCCTGATGGGCTGGGCTGCGTTCGCAGGTGGCGGGCTTGTTTGTGGCCGAATCTGGGCAAGCGGCCTGCCAGGTCGCAATCGATAGCCCTAAAATCTCTCCAAACCCCCCGCTGTACCGCCGCCGCCGTCACCGTCGACACCCCAACCCCCCACTCCCCTCCCCAATCACCACGGCCTCTCCCGCGCCGCCGCCGTCGCCACCCCGTCCGCGGTCTTCCTTCCGAGGTACGAAGCTCGCTATCCTGTTTTCTTCCAGCGATTTGTCCAATCCCGCTGGCCTTCACAGCTCGCGGATCCGCCCCTGGTTCAAAACTGCGCATTTGTGGCTGGGATTGGTAGCACCGTCTAATCCGCCGGTGTGCTCCGCAGGATTCCCCGCGCCATGACGAGCCTGATATCGCAGAACGCGCTCCCGAAGCGCCGCCTGGAGAAGGACGACAGCAGCAGCAGCGATGAAGAGACCATGGGCTCCCCCGTCGCCTCGGATGCAGAGGCCGGGAAGAAGCCCAGGCCGGAGGATCGCAGGAAGGAGCGGAGGAGGAAGAAGAAGGCGCTGCAGGCCAGGCAGGGCCAGGAGGCCGATGAGATGAGGCGGCTGGAGAGCTCCCTGTTCGGCAACATCTACACCCCGCTGGAGTTCGGCACCGAGGCTGGGGCTGCCGTGCCGGCCCGTGGCCAGGGTGATGCTCCCTTGTTCTTCGTGGACCGGTCTGCCGGCGACGACCTGCCTGTTTATGAGGAGGACCTGGGCAGTGAGGATGAGGTGGTTGATAAGGGGAGGAAGCCCGCCTGGGTGGATGAGGAGGAGGATAGCACCGAGGTGGACATCCTCAAGGTTGCGAGGCTGAGGAAGCTGAGGAAGGAGGCTGATGAGCGCGTGATCTCAGGCAAGGAGTATGAGGCTAGGCTGCGCGGTCACCACGCCAAGCTGAACCCCTTCACTGGCTGGGCGGATATGGACCGTAAGGCTCCTCTCCGTGATGGCGACTCCGATGAGGAAGAAGGTGGAGTCGATAATATGCTTCGGAACAACGATGAGCTTGTTGTCAAGGGCACTGCTAAGCTCCTGCCTGGCATGCTGGACTACTCAAGGCTTGTTGATGCGAATGCTCAGGATCCTTCCAGTGGTCCTATCAATTCAGTGCAGTTTCACAGGAATGGTCAGCTGATGCTTGTTGCAGGCCTGGACAAGCATCTGAGGTTTTTCCAGATTGACGGCAAGAGAAACCCCAAGATCCAGAGCATATTTGTCGAGGACTGTCCAATTCAGAAGGCAGCCTTTTTACCTGACGGCTCTGAGGTGATCCTTTCCGGCAGGAGGAAGTTCTTCTACTCATTTGATCTGGTGAAAGCTGCTGTTAGTAAGATTGGACCCTTGACTGGGCGTGAGGAGAAAAGCCTGGAGAGCTTTGAGATATCACCTGATTCGAGAACCATTGCGTTTATCGGTAACGAGGGGTACATTCTCCTGATATCTTCCAAAACAAAGCAGCTCATTGGAACCCTCAAGATGAATGGTAACGTGCGTTCGCTGGCCTTTGCCGATGGTGGGAACCAGCTACTGAGCAGCGGTGGGGACGGCCATGTTTACCACTGGGATCTCAGAACAAGGAAGTGTATGCACAAGGCTGTTGACGAGGGCTCCCTATCAGGCCTTTCCCTCTGCACCTCCCAGGACAGCTCTTACTTTGCCACAGGCTCCAGCAGCGGCATCGTGAATGTGTACAAGAGGGACGAGTTCCTCGGCGGGAAGAGGAAGCCACTGAAGACGATCGAGAACCTCACGACTGAGATGGGCCAGATGAAGTTCAACCACGACGCCCAGATCCTGGCGATAAGCTCGAGGAAGGACAGGAACGGGATGAGGCTCGTGCACGTCCCGTCCTTCACCGTGTACCAGAACTGGCCGGGGCCTCGGTTCAGCCTCCAGTACCCGAGGTGCCTGGACTTCAGCCCAGGCAGCGGGTTCCTCTCGGTCGGACATGCCGGCGGAAAGGTTTTGCTGTACAAGCTGCACCACTATCAGAATGCCTAGGGCTCTTGCGGTCCAGTTTTGACACTGTATTTTTCTGCTTTCAGAGAAAACCTGTGATGTTATCTGTAACGTGATTCTTAAACCCTCTTATTGCCTTGTGAGTGCTGCTGTCACAGATATTTTAATGCTCAATGCAATAACTCAGGGGCCTTGATAATTGAAATTTTCTCTGTTGAAACTGCATATAAGTAGTCTGCCCTGTGCCCAGCAGTGATGTAGCAAACAAGCAGTGTGAACAGTTTGGGCTCAGCCTAAATCTTCGATAGCAGCCTTATGTGTGCACAACTGCAGATTTGTGTAGTCATAGGCTAACACATGCTTAGCGGTAGAAAGAGTGTTAATGTAGGTAATTGTGTTGGATACACCCAGGCCTTTTAGGCTAGGAAAATTCCTATTAAGTTAGGAAGATAGAGTTATGGTTTTCTAAAGAGTTCGTACTATGTTCCGGCTTATGGATCAAGTCAGTTGCCTATATAAATGGCTATCGTGTAACTAATTTTGTCAACCAATCATTCAACTAAGTTTCAGTGCCTTGCTACGAGCAGGGATTTGGCCCTGCAGTGGCTGGGTGAGGTGGGTGTCCTATTCTCTGTCTCGGAGTTCAAACCCTTGCCCAGGTTGAACCATGCCAGTATGCACTTACATTAGCTAAAGCATTTTTTGTTAGGTTCACTTGTAGACTGACCTTAACTGTGTTGGGTGTGTCAGTTCATATGCTGAATAAATATCTCAGTCTTGTGTAAAACAACATTCAAAGGTTGCTGGGGCATTGATCGTTGTCCTTGGTAAACAATGCAAGCAAATACGGTAGCTAAACTTCACTGATAAGATTAATCAGCAGTATTTGACATTTTTAGTAACTCATGTCATGATTTTCCAGTAGGCGGTATTCTCCAAGGGAAATAGCGTATAAGCCTTATAAACAACACAACTGTACTAAATTATATGCCGCTTATGGAGGTACTTGCACGTGTTTTCTTTGACTTATGTGTTCTGGCTATTCTGGTGTTACCTCGTCCCATTTGTTTCATTAGTTCCACTCAATTTTCTGTTGTGGTCCAGTACTTGTCCTTTTTGCCACAGGATGTCACTTAAGCCTTGAAGTCAATGCAAATAATTTGAGCCCTTTTGTTCTTCATGGTAATTTAAGCTAGTTCTGTTTGGTGTTGGTTCTTTGTCTTATCAGAAAATATAGCTCTTTAGGTAACACAGGTTGATGAATGACATAAAAGTCATATAGCTAATGATGCTCACGAAATGTTGCTTTCCTGATTCAGTATGTTTTATTTACATTACACAGGTTTGGCAAATTGAATCAGTGATCTCGGATATTCAGGGATGCTCCCTTCAAATTTGCCAGCTTATACCCTTCTGGTGCCCGTTGTTTGAGTGAAGAATTTCATCTTACTGTTTAAGAAGTTGGGTGGTTTGATTGCAGCTCTAAATGTTTGTTTCACCATGTTCAATGGGTGACCGTGATTCTGTGTATGATCTGGTGAGTTCCATCCTGTATTTGTGTCGTTGCAGTATTCAGCCAAGAAATGTAAGCATGCAAAATCTTGAGGCAAGGATGCTTTCTGTCGTAGAATTTCTTTTCGATATTACACATACAGTTTGGGAGCTAAGTGCACCGCTGAAACATCAACTTGGCGTTATCAGTTTACCAGTCCCCACAAATCTGTCTGGAACATGTCTGCTATTTATGCAACAGTATTATGTTCCTAGCATGCAGGAGCCCGATGGTTCCGTTGATCCTTTCCTATCCAGAATAGCTATGAGGAATGCCCCTGTGCCTGATCGAGGTATGTGTTATGTAGAGAAGATCTGATATTAGCTTATACTCCCTTCGTAAAGAATATAAGAGCGTTTAGATCACTAAAGACGCTCTTATATTTCTTTACAGAGGGAGTAGTTGGTAGCTTGAAAACACAAAGGGTTTACATTTTACCCAATCGTGTTCAGTTTATAGGATGCTGCCGGAACACAGCTGCCTTGTGCCTGCACAAGCTTGCATCCTGCTCTGTAACTTCACCACTCACCACCTATGTTCTCTTCAGGCAGGCCCCTGAAGATGCACCTTTCGAATGTCCATAGCCTTGGATCCAATCTGGCTGGAACGTATTGCTATTTATAACAGTATTTACGTTCCTAGCATTTCCTATCCAGAATAGCTATGCAGGTTGGGTAAAAGACTATTGCTGCGTGCGATCACATCTTATGAACACACCATAGCTTCTCTCTGATCGTCGAAGCAACACATGTAGACAAGACTTGGTATTAGATATTAGCGCATACGGTAGTTGATAGCTCGTAGCCCAGTAGCTTGCTTCTTCTGGTGTCAATGCCGGTGAGACCAGTGATCTGGGAATAGCTATGTTTCTTCTACATAGTTCAGTCTTCCGAAAAACACAAGCGATTTACATCTACACCTATTGCCAATGTGTCGGATTTTGGTATACTGCTGAAACACAGCTGCCTTGCCGCTTCGTGTCATCCTCTGTACCTCACCGCCTATGTATGTACTCCCTCCGTTCCAAATTATTTGTCGCACGTATGAATGTATCTAGATGTATTTTAGTTCTAGATACATCCATTTCAGCGACGAGTAATTTAAAACGAAGGGAGTACTTTTTTTTGAAACAGCCTATGTATGTACTTTATTTTTATTTGTTGTCAGTATCTCTATTCCTAATGTCTCAGTTGGTATTCTCCGCGGTTAATTTTCGTCCCACCACTTTCGTCCAGTTTTTTTCGCTGGTTTTTTTCGTCCCCTCCTCACCCCACGCACGCAGCCAAAAAACACCCCGCAAAAAACAGCTCCTATCGATCCGTCGAGGACACAGAGCCGCCGATCCGCTCCTCCCCGATGCCGATCCGGGCAGACGCGCCCGTCGTGGATCACGAGCGCCCGTCGCGGATCAGGATCCTCAGGACGCCGCCGCCGCCGCGGATCCACTGCCACGCACAGCTCGGGCCCGAGCCGCGATGGGCTCGGCTATGGCCGCTGCCGCGTGCGCCCTTCGTCTCCAGGCTCGGCGAGCCCCACCGCCAGCCACCCCCAACCCACATCGGCGTCAAGCTATCTCCTTGGTGCTGTTGTCCTCGATAGGCTAATGACTCGAGGCATGCTGCTAGCACAATTACAGAAGGCCATACAGTCAGCGGCAAAGTGCTCGCCGTTGCTAATGATTGACTGCTGAGGATCTCCATTCGGGGGTACGTATTCCTCTCTCTCTCTCTCTCTCTCTCTCATCCTTCCCTTTTCTCTTAATTTCTTTTGTGCTTTATTTTTTGATCCAGTTTTTCCATGCTTATATTTGATAGATTTAGCTACCTGCTCAAATAAGATGGTCAATAGCTGTTCCTGTGATCCATTCTATGGATGAAGAAGGAGAAGACGAGGGAACACAATAATTTCTGTGTCATATTATTTGTTTCTGATGTGGCTACTCTGGAATACAATTTATGGGCGAGAGATCAGACTTTCAGGTTGGGTGCGGTATTATATCTCATCAGATTCAGTAACCAGCGTGGAATTAATTTTAATTTTGTTCTTCATCAGATAAGTAGAGCCATGCTTTACCCCAATCTTCATTTTATGAATCTCAACTTCAAAAATCATGATAGTTGCACTGTATTTTGTTGAGTCCAACATAAAGCTGAGAGCAGAGTACCTACTTTGTCTTGGTATATCAGAATAATAAGGAATCTATGAGATTAGATAAGCCAAATAGTTGGTACTTGCTGAGGCTACAAAATTATCTTAATTGTTCCATTTAGTAGTTCACTGAATATTAAACAATGCTGTTTCTTCCACTGGGGAGTTGTTTTATGTAGCCCGAGCAACAAACAGCCTATGAACTTCTAAACCAATTCTTTTTTTTAGTAGGACCTTATGCTCTTTTAACTGAAAAACTGGGAGCACTAGCAGTTCTTCACAAGGTAATCACCTCCTATGAATGTTTGGTGGTGCTGCTCCAATTTCTATTGCATTGCTTCTGATGTATGAATGGATTATTTTCCTCATTTGCTAATTAACGCAACTGGCGTAATTCTTCATGACAATAGATATTTTTGTAGTGCACAGTATGATTTTTTTAGTTACCCTCCTTATGAATAGATTTTTTGTAGTGTACAGTACAATATTTTTGTCAGGGTTGCATGTTGCTTGCTACTGCTACTGCTTGTACAATTGTGTTGTTTTGTAATATTTCTTAACTGTTAAGAGATGTTGCCACACTGAGATTTTGCTACGGGCAGGAAAGTGGATTGGACAATGCCGCTAGCTCGGATGGCGCCCCGTATGGATGTCGATCGTGGGCGACGTGAGGAGGGACAAGGTAGAGAAAGGGGGTCAGGTTGGCGCCGCTGTAGAGGTGAGCAAGGGGGCCGGGGTTGCGTCGCCGCCGAGATGCACGAGGGGATCGGAGCTGCGCCAAGCAGATTCATCAGAGCACTTCGCTCTTGCTGCCTTTGGCCTGATGCTTAGATGGATTGATGCGTAAGTTTGAATCCTTTCATTTTTCACTTCTCTAATGGGTGGCTGATGGCCTGATGCTTTGATGGATCGATGCATGCTAGAACTGGCTGATATGTGCGTGTGTGTGCACATTTTTTTCTTTTGATTTTTGTACAGATTGGTTCATGCTTCTCTGCTTATGGATTTCTTCTTTCTTCTGTCTGTGTTTGTCACCCTGTTGCTGAATGATCTGGTGATTTTTTTTTCTTTGTGGGCTTATCTGATGAAATTTACTGCTACTTAGATCGTGCACTGACGCTGCCACCAGAAGATAGATCATAGATGCATGTGTTTGCTTTCGAACATGGTGCGTAATCTTGTGGTTTGCCAACTGTCACCTCCGGCAATTTCAGTTCAACATGTCTTGGTTTCTGCATTCTGAGTTCAGAGTTCTACATAGTGGAATGGTTAGTATATGGGAGTTTGCATCTACAGTTGCATACTGTAGTTCCAGGGGGGGGGGATCAAATGATACCACATTAGTATAGTCGAAGGCTAAGTTGTGTCCTTACCGCTGTTCACAACTGAACTCTTAAGATTTCAGAAATGACATGTCAAGCACAGGGTATAGAGCTCCGAAGAGTATTCTCCTTCCGTCATCGGTTGCTAAATCAGTAACGCCCAGCGTTGTGTGCGATGGAGCCCTTACCGCTGTTCACAGCTGAACTCTTTATTTTATTTTAATCCTTCAGATTTGTCGGGTCAGGGATCCTTCAGTTTTGTTGGATCAGGAAGTAAGAGCACCGGGACTTCAAGGACGATGGAGATTGTCGAAGGCTAAGTTGCAGAGTGCATGGGCAGCAGTACCAGAGCAAGAACCTCGCGCGTGACGGAGCTGCTGTGGTAGAGAAGCAAAACTCAACGACTAACTCTACAAGCTCTGGTCGCTTTCTTAAACATCACTAACGTAATCATATCTCACTCCATTATGCAAATCTTATTTCTGTTTTTTTGATTCCATTTCAGTACTTGTACCTTTTTACAATGCATTTAGTGCATATGAATGAAGTATATTGATTTATCTTCTACCTATGGTTTTCTTTGCTTTATTGGTGCTCAACGTTTTTGACATGTTGGCATGCATATTACTAAATTTGGTCAAGCAACCCGCCAACAGATACAAAGAAGGTGAGTTTATAATGTGTAATACCCGTTTCCTTTTTCTTTTTATCCTGCAATGTGCAATACTTAAATGAAATTCAGTTATTGATGTTTGTTTTATGCGGTTGAAAAAAGAATCTCAAATTTGGTGATCCTATGTTGCTGGTTTGATTATGATAAATGCTTGTTGAAATGAGCCAACTGATTTTTTTTTCTGCTGTATGTCACCCTTGTGTGACGAAAGTTATATTGTCTAAGGGACGACTTAATTGATTATAGTTCTCTTTATCCCTGAAAGGTACTATGCAACAATACAAAATTGCTTTTGTTTGCAGGGTTATATGTCTTCTGATCATCTTGATGGCATATATGAGGACCTGCAATACTGAACCTGGAAGTTAGTCATTGAGGCAATGGTCATGGTAGTGATATCTACTGCCAGAACATAAACGTTTGGCCCTCCTTGTTGCCACGAAGGATTATGATCAACTGGACTTGCAGAACTAGTTAATGGCATGATGCTGGCAGTAGTAATGGAGGGTTGTGATTTCTGGATGGTAAATTCTGAATTGGAAATGATATTTTCTAATGTATTCATACAGTTAGATAAGTATCATATTAGATTTTCTTCTCTTACCTGGAACGTCTGCCATGTAAAGCATGCTTCCCTTTGATTTGCTGTTGTGCTAGGAATAGGACGGATTGGCTTCCTCTTCTCATGAAACACACTGACACAAAGTTTCTGGTTTCTGACGTACAAGGATTATGTACTATGAACAAATATTGCAATGTTCATTAGTAGTACTGTTTGTTGAAGCGATGCCTCTGCCACAGGTATGAAATTATCGTTGGGCCTTCAACTATTTTTATTTGATGTATATGCTTCCAAACACTACTTGTTCCAGTACTACATACTGGACAAAAACAATTTCCTTATATGCTAGAACACGGCATGGCTAATTAGTAATTGCACTACATTCCTAATAACTTCTAAACTTTTGGGAGGCATGGCAATGTTCTTCAACCATGATTAAGTTCATATATAATTAGACACTTCAAAAAGAATGTCCTGTGACACAACTCACCTTGGTAACTATGCTACAAAGTGTCCGAACCTGCATTTTATATCAGGATGATAAAATTTCACCAATCTATCATCGTTCACACTAAATTGAACTTGGGAGTGTTAAAAACCGCCGTCACTAATTTAGCTAACCGCTCACCAGTAGGTAATCTAGCTAATCGCTCACCAAGTAAGTAATCTTTAATATGAAGTTGTATATTGACTGTAGGACAATAACAACCAAGTTTTCAACAGCTGCAAATATTGAAATGCTGCTAATTTAAGAATTGAAGAGATTGCCTTTTCATTTTGTAAAATCTTCCTATTCCATTGTGCCATCTCAAGTGACCAAGCATGATCTTTAATTTGCCATGTATGATGCAGCGGAGCCATTTTATTAAGCTGGCATTAGTAGTTTTGCATTACATGATTTGTGTGCAAGTTTGAACGTCTGTCGAATAATATTAATATTAAGTTTATAATACTGAAACAGTCCGTTATTGTTGTTATCTTCTTGGGAATACTTGAGAAGGCGCGACGAGGAAGGTGGGGACACGCCATGGCAGAGGCCAGTGCAGAACCTACATGTAAGCCGTGGGGTCAGGTAACCCATAGCTTTTTTATAGCACCCCTTTGTTTTTCTAAATTTTACGCATTAGTCCTTGTAACTTGAGAAGATTGACCCCACAGATTTCTAATGTCCCCACAGGGTATTCTTGCTGGCACAACCGCTGGTAGAGGCGCGTGGTTGACAGGAGGAGCCGCGGAGGCATGACGGTGGACATGTGGATGTTATCGTGGCATTGACACATTTCGCTCTACCAACACTGCATACAAACGTGACTGAATGTTATCGTGGCTTAGATGCCCTATCAAATTCTTGCTTGACTTCTTGGTTTTGTATGCTTGGATGTATGTTTCAGTTCCTACATGGTATTTCTCATGTGGAGTTGAAACCACATTTGGTTGGTCCAATAGCAAATAATCATATGTTTCACTCTGAAATCATAGTGCATATAGTGATGTTACGTTCTTGTGCAAATTACTGCACACATATACATGGAGTTACCTGAAAAGGTCTCACACTTGGGCTCCTGCAAGTAACACTATCACTCGCTTGTAGAGTTTGCAAGTGGTGATAATTGTCATACTACTAGGTAACAGCCTAACTCGAATCAGCCTTGACCTTGTATAATATAGATAGTCGTCCATACCGTCGATGTCTTCGGAGCCATAGTCAAATACGTCGGTTAAGTCATCGACGGTGGCTATAAAGTGGGTAGCGGGTGGGAAGCAAAATTCCTCGTCATCCGCCTCTAGCTCGAACCGAACGTAGTTCGGTCGTGAGTCTTCTTCCAAGGACAATTTCTTCAAAGAGTTTAGTACGTCACCCCAAGGCGAATGCTGGAAGATGTCTGCGGCGCCAAATTTGAAAATCGATAACCGATCCAGCTCGGTGTCCGCAAGCGCATCCAGTCCGGAACGTATGGCCGGATACGAGTCCGGAGTTCCATTGACGCAAGCATCGCAGGATGTCGAATCCGTGTGCGGCTCCAACGCCGTAGGCTTTGTGTCCTCGGAGGGCATGGCCTTCTCCGGTTCTGGAGCCGTTGCAGCAACAGGATCCATCTCCTGGACGTAGTCCGATAACTGATGTAAGTCATATTCGTCGGAGCACGGGGAAGCAACCGCCGCGGTTTCGAATCCATTGAAGATCAAGTCTCCACGGATATCCGCGACGTAGTTTAGGATCCCAAATCTGACCTGGTGGCCAGGGGCGTAGCTATCGATCTGCTCCAGATGGCCAAGCGAGTTGGCCCGCAGTACAAAGCCGCCGAACACCAAGATTTGTCCGGGGAGGAAGGTCTCTCCCCGGACGGCGTCAACAATGACGATCGAAGGGGCCATCGAATCCTTTCGTCGACGGCACAGTGGAACTCTCAATGAAAGCACCAGTGTCGGTGTCAAAACCGGCGGATCTCGGGTAGGGGGTCCCGAACTGTGCGTCTAGGATCGATGGTAACAGGAGACGGGGGACACAATGTTTACCCAGGTTCGGGCCCTCTCTATGGAGGTAATACCCTACTTCCTGCTTGATTGATCTTGATGAATATGAGTGTTACAAGAGTTGATCTACCACGAGATCGTACTGGATAAACCCTAGAAGTCTAGCCTATGAGTATATGGTAATGAATCTGTCCTATCCGGACTATACTCTCCGGTTTATATAGACACCGGAGAGATCTAGGGTTACATGGAGTCAGTTACATTAAGGAGGGAATCTTCATAATCGATCGCCTAGCTTGCCTTCCACGCCAAGTAGAGTCCAATTCGGACAAGGGTGTAGTCTTCGGTCTTCAAAGCCCATAAGTCCGGCCCAATGAGTAACAGGCCGGACGCCCGAGGACCCCTTAGTCCAGGACTCCCTCACCAGGCGCGCCCTGGTGGGTTGTGCCCACCTCTGGTGCCCACCTTGGGTGCCCCACGGACTGCCTCTTTGCTCTATAAATACCCCAATATTCCAGAAACCGTAGGGGAGTCAACGAAAATCAATTCCGGCCGCCGCAGAGTCCAGTACCACCAGATCCAATCTAGACATCATCACGGAGGGGTTCACCATTTCCATTGGTGCCTCTCCGATGATGCGTGAGTAGTTCTTTGTAGACCTTCGGGTCCGTAGTTAGTAGCTAGATGGCTTCCTCTCTCTCGTTTGATTCTCAATACAATGGTCTCTTCGAGATCCATATGATGTAACTCTTTTTGCGGTGTGTTTGTTGGGATCGGATGAACTTTGAGTTTATGATCAGATATATCTTTTTATATCCATGGAAGTTATTTGAGTTTCTTTGATCTCTTATATGCATGATTGCTTATAGCCTCGTATTTCTTCTCCGGTATATGGGTTTTGTTTGGCCAACTTGATCTATTTATCTTGTAATGGGAAGAGGTGCTTTGTAGTGGGTTCAATCTTACGGTGCTTGATCCCACTGACAAAAGGGGAACCGACACGTATGTTTCGATGCTACTAAGGATAAAACGATGGGGTCTCCACATAGATAGATCTTGTCTACATCATGTCATTGTTCTTATTGCATTACTCCGTTTCCCCATGAACTTAGTACACTAGATGCATACTGGATAGCGGTCGATGTGTGGAGTAATAGTAGTAGATGCAGGCAGGAGTCGGTCTACTAATCTTGGACGTGATGCCTATTTAATGATCATTGCCTGGATATCGTCATGATTATTTGAAGTTCTATCAATTACCCAATAGTAATTTGTTAACCCACCGTTTGCTATTTTTCTCGAGAGAAGCCACTAGTGAAACCTACAGCCCCCGGGTCTCTTTCTCATATTATTTGCCTTTGCGATCTACTTTTCATTTGCTTTTATTTTTAGATCTATTAAACAAAAATACAAAAATACCTTACTGCAATTTATTCTTATTTATTTTATTGGGATTTTTATTTCTGTGCCCCTGGTTCCTTAGCTCTACTCATTCATCCCCGCGCTCTTAACTTTTGCTCACTTTTCCCCACTCCCTTGCCAGAAACCCTCATAACTGGGCACAACGGACGTTGTCGTCGGGTCAAAGGCTTTGACTGTTAGCTGACGAGTGGGGCCGCGTATACGTGGGTGCATGCAAGACCGCGGTCGTGGGGTAGCACATCTTATAAAGAGGGCAACCACCTCCATCGCCCCTACCATTTCCCCCAAATCCCCTCGCTGCGGCCAACGCATTTGGGTCGGCTCGTGCGCCCAACGCTGGCCCGACCCATTTTAACGGGGCCGACAAAAAAAATTGTGCATGCATATTTGAAATAAAAACAACTTAATTAAACATTAAAGCCGGCCTTAGGAAAGCCGGCGAGAGTCCACGCGTCCACATTAGCATTAAAAGAAATTAAAAACAACCTAACTACGAGGCGGCGCGCTGCCCAGCACGCCCTAGGCGTCGTCTCGTCGTCGTCCTCGGGGTGGGTGAGGTCGATGAGCGTCGGCGCATGGCCGGCCCAGGGGAACGCCGTGTTCCAGGCGGCGGCGATGTGGGCCGCGGGCAGCTGTTCCGGCGGGGGCAGTGCCGACACGGGGGGCTGTGCGGCCGCCTGTGCAGCCGCGGCTTGGCGCGCCTCCTCCTCAACCTCGCGCGCCTCCTCCTCGAGATCGCGCTCGAGCATCTCCTCGTACTCGCCACGAGGGCGCTCCTCGGAGAGCCGTCGCTCGCGCCACATCTCGAGGTACACCGCCTCCTGCTCCGGGGTCGCCCCCATCCAAACCGGTGGCGCGGACACCCACTCGCGCACCACTCCCGTCCAGGAGAAGCACGCGATGGGCTCCGGCTCCGGCTCGGGCTCCGGCTGCGGCTCCGGGTCGGCCTTGACGAGCCGTCGGGGAGGGGACGGCGGGGCCACCGGCGGCACGATGCAATCGCCGACCGCGGAGAGGGCGAGGGCCTGCACCATGGCCGCCTCGTAGCGAGCCTCCTCTTCCTCCACCGCCTCCACCCTGCGCCGCTCGTCCTCCTCGCTCTCGCGGTAGACTGCCTCAAGGGCTGCCTGGTAGGTGGCCTCCATCGCCTGGTCTCCCTCCCGGACGACGAGCAGGGGCGGCGGCACGCTGCGGTCGACCTCCCGCACGCCGCGTCGCCTCGCCTCCTCATGCTCGAAGGCGAACCACCTCGCCCAGTTAGGCGAGTCGGTGGTGTAGGTGGCGTCGCGGCGCTGCTTTGGCCTCAGCATTGCCCGCCGGCGCCGCACCTCCTCCACGTGCGCCCTAGTCGACCGCGGCACTGCCGACACTGGGATCCTCTCTGGATCCAGATGTCAGTCGTGCGGCAGGGTGACGTCGGGGTACGGCAGAGGGACGCGGTGCTGCCAGTACCACTCTGCCTGGTGCCTTGGCACACTCACTCGCACCCTCTGCCGGCTAGCCAGCGCCGGCGGAGGCGATACGAACTCAGAGGGGAAAGGGACGGCGGGGGCCTTGCCCTTGGACTTGCTGCTGCCGGCGCCGGAGAAGAGCCCCATTTGGCTAGGGTTGTCTAGGGTTTTTGCTAGGGTTTGCCGGCGACGGGGGAGCGAGCGTGCCTAGATGAGGACGACGAGTTGGATGAGGATGGCCCCGCCGCACGGTCGGCTTAAAAAAGGGCGACCGCCGTCGCTGACGCGTGGGCCCGTGGTCATAAATTAAGCTGACCGGGAGTGGGCAGCCGCCAGGTGGGGACGCGGCGGACAGCGTGAAGGCGTGGGTGGCGTCCGTTCGACGTCCGCGCCGACGCATTTGGGGCGCAAATTTGAAGTGATTTAAAGGAGGTCAAATAAATTTGAATTTGAGAAAATGTGCTCCAAATGAGCTCCCAGGCTAGGGTAAACAGCCCATTTGTAATCAAGTTTTATTTGAACCTACTCTAAATGAGCCAAATATTTTTTATTAACACATATTCAATTTCCATAGTGTAGATTCGAAGTCTCGCTAATTTCTGATTTTTTGATTTTTTCTTAATTTTTCAAAAACTGAAGGTAACACCACCTCCTCTCCTTGAACTCTATGAAATCATGTACATGATAGCTCATATGTGTGAAGCTTTTCTCATTAAAATAACCATAGAGCAAGTTTATGATTTTTGGTTGGTAACATGTCACATAAGACAACATTGTGCGCAGGTTATATATATTTTTGGTTTTTTTAAAATTAATGGTGCTCATTTGACCTCGATCGTGCCAGCTATGGTTTTTCATGAAAATGACCATAGACCAAGTTTAGTATTTTTCCTCGTTAGTTTGTCTTATAAAACGACGAACGGCGAAGGTTCCATATTTTTTCAATTTTTTTAAAATTAGTTATGCTCAGTCAAAGCCTTCGAAACCCCGTTGACCAGCTCAAAACCCCTCTAAACCCCGCGGGGTTTCGCCTAACCCTAGCTCCCAACGTCAGCCGTCCGATCATACCCTCGCGTCAAGCCATGGCCCTCTGATCTGGCCTTCTAGAAGGAACTAGGTGGGCTGGCTGTGTGCAGGCTCCGCGCCGTTGGATCACAAGGACGGCTCCGCATCGTTGGATCGTGGGGCGATCCGCGAGAGGCGATCCTATTGCTTGTGCTCGGCTGCTCGCCCACCACTGACTCCGTGAAAAAAAAACGTTGTTATTGGGCCCAAAAGGAAACCAAGCTCTGGGCCGTCGAATTGCGTCTTTTTTTGCATCATTTGCTCTTTTTTTGTGAACGTGCTGGCTCTGTATTTTTGCATTGTTTGCTCTGTTTTTTGCATCTTTTTTTTGTTCTACACAAATGTAAAATGACCAAATTTATAAGTGCTAAATTTATTTTAATCATGTAAAATGGCCACAAACTATCAAAAAAAGGGTCATTTTGCATTTGTATAATGGCCACAAGCCCTCTATCTCTTTTTATCATGCAAAATAACCAAATTTTTAAGTGCCAATTTATTTTTATCATTCAAAATGGCCACAAGCTCTTCAAAAATTGTCTTTTTTTTGTTCATATATGTTGGAAATATGCCCTAGAGGCAATAATAAATGGTTATTATTATATTTCTTTGTTCATGATAATTGTCTATTGTTCATGCTATAATTGTGTTATCCGGAAATCGTAATACATGTGTGAATACATAGACCACAACGTGTCCCTAGTAAGCCTCTAGTTGACTAGCTCGTTGATCAACTGATAGTCATGGTTTCCTGACTATGGGCATTGGATGTCATTGAGAACGGGATCACATCATTAGGAGAATGATGTGATGGACAAGACCCAATCCTAAGCATAGCATAAAAGATCGTGTAGTTTCGTTTGCTAGAGCTTTTCCAATGTCAAGTATCTTTTCCTTAGACCATGAGATCGTGCAACTCCCGGACACCGTAGGAGTGCTTTGGGTGTGCCAAACGTCACAACGTAACTGGGTGACTATAAAGGTGCACTACGGGTATCTCCGAAAGTGTCTGTTGGGTTGGCACGGATCGAGACTGGGATTTGTCACTCCGTGTGACGTAGAGGTATCTCTGGGCCCACTCGGTAATGCATCATCATCATGAGCTCAATGTGACTAAGGCATTAGTCACGGGATCATGCATTGCGGTACGAGTAAAGAGACTTGCCGGTAACGAGATTGAACAAGGTATTGGGATATCGACGATCGAATCTCGGGCAAGTAACATACCGATTGACAAAGGGAATTGGATACGGATTGATTGAATCCTCGACACCGTGGTTCATCCGATGAGATCATCGTGGAGCATGTGGGATCAACATGGGTATCCAGATCCCGCTGTTGGTTATTGACCGGAGAGGCGTCTCGGTCATGTCTGCATGTCTCCCGAACCCGTAGGGTCTACAAACTTAAGGTTCGGTGACGCTAGGGTTGTAGAGATATGAGTATGCGGGAACCCGAAAGTTGTTCGGAGTCCCGGATGAGATCCCGGACGTCACGAGGAGTTCCGGAATGGTCCGGAGGTGAAGAATTATATATAGGAAGTCCAGTTTCGGCCACCGGGAAAGTTTCGGGGGTTATCGGTATTGTACCGGGACCACCGGAAGGGTCCCGGGGGTCCACCGGGTGGGGCCACCTGTCCCGAAGGGCCCCGTGGGCTGAAGTGGGAAGGGAACCAGCCCCTAGTGGGCTGGGGCACCCCCCATGGGCCTTCCCCCTGCGCCTAGGGTTGGAAACCCAAGGGTGGGGGGGCGCCCCACTTGACTTGGGGGGTAAGTTACCCCCTGGCCGCCGCCCCCCCATCCAGATGAGTTCTGGCCGGCGCCCCCCCCCCCTCCCAGGGGGCCTATATAAAGGGGGGAGGGAGGGAGGGCAGCAATATAACAGCCTTGGGCGCCTCCCTCCTCCCCTGCTACACCTCTCCCTCTCGCAGACGCTCGGCGAAGCCCTGCCGAGATCCCGCTACATCCACCACCACGCCGTCGTGCTGCTGGATCTCCATCAACCTCTCCTTCCCCTTGCTGGATCAAGAAGGAGGAGACGTCGCTGCACCGTACGTGTGTTGAACGCGGAGGTGCCGTCCGTTCGGCACTTGGTCATCGGTGATTTGAATCACGGCGAGTACGACTCCGTCATCCATGTTCATTGGAACGCTTCCGCTCGCGATCTACAAGGGTATGTAGATGCACTCCTTTCCCCTCGTTGCTAGTATACTCCATAGATGGATCTTGGTGAGCGTAGGAAAATTTTAAAATTATGCTACGATTCCCAACAGTGGCATCGTGAGCCAGGCCTATGCGTAGTTACTATGCACGAGTAGAACACAAAGTAGTTGTGGGCGTTGATGTTGCCAATTCTTCTTGCCGCTACTAGTCTTATCTTGTTTCGGCGGTATTGTGGGATGAAGCGGCCCGGACCGACCTTACACGTACGCTTACGTGAGACAGGTTCCACCGACTGACATGCACTAGTTGCATAAGGTGGCTAGCGGGTGTCTGTCTCTCCTACTTTAGTCGGAACGGATTCGATGAAAAGGGTCCTTATGAAGGGTAAATAGAAATTGGCAAATCACGTTGTGGTCATATGTAGGTAAGAAACGTTCTTGCTAGAAACCTACGACCCACGTAAAAACTTGCAACAACAATTAGAGGACGTCTAACTTGTTTTTGCAGCATGTGCTATGTGATGTGATATGGCCAGAAGATGTGATGAATGATATATGTGATGTATGAGATTGATCATATTCTTCTAATAGGAATCATGACTTGCATGTCGATGAGTATGACAACCGGCAGGAGCCATAGGAGTTGTCTTTATTATTTTGTATGACCTGCGTGTCATTGAATAACGCCATGTAAATTACTTTACTTTATTGCTAAACGTGTTAGCCATAGAAGTAGAAGTAATCGTTGGCGTGACAACTTCATGAAGACACAATGATGGAGATCATGATGATGGAGATCATGATGATGGAGATCATGGTGTCATGCCGGTGACGAAGATGATCATGGTGCCCCGAAGATGGAGATCAAAGGAGCAAAATGGTATTGGCCATATCATGTCACTATTTGATTGCATGTGATGTTTATCATGTTTTTGCATCTTATTTGCTTAGAACGACGGTAGTAAGTAAGATGATCCCTTATGATAATTTCAAGAAAGTGTTCCCCCTAACTGTGCACCGTTGCGAAGGTTCGTTGTTTCGAAGCACCACGTGATGATCGGGTGTGATAGATTCTAACGTTCGCATACAACGGGTGTTGACGAGCCTAGCATGTACAGACATGGCCTCGGAACACACGCAATACACTTAGGTTGACTTGACGAGCCTAGCATGTACAGACATGGCCTCGGAACACGGAAGACCGAAAGGTCGAGCATGAGTCGTATAGAAGATACGATCAACATGAAGATGTTCACCGATCTTGACTAGTCCGTCTCACGTGATGATCGGACACGGCCTAGTTGACTCGGATCATGTTTCACTTAGATGACTAGAGGGATGTCTATCTGAGTGGGAGTTCATTGTATAATTTGATTAGATGAACTTAATTATCATGAACTTACTCTAAAATCTTTACACTATGTCTTGTAGATCAAATGGCCCACGTTGCCCTCAATTTCGACGCGTTCCTAGAGAAAACCAAGCTGAAAGATGATGGCAGCAACTATACGGACTGGGTCCGGAACCTGAGGATCATCCTCATAGCAGCCAAGAAAGATTATGTCCTAGAAGCACCGCTAGGTGAAGCACCAATCCCAGAGAACCAAGACGTTGTGAACGCTTGGCAGCAGCGTGCTGATGATTACTCCCTCGTTCAGTGTGGCATGCTTTATAGCTTAGAACCGGGTCTCCAAAAGCGTTTTGAGAAACATGGAGCAGATGAGATGTTCGAGGAGCTGAAAATGGTTTTCCAAGCTCATGCCCGGGTCGAGAGATATGAAGTCTCCGACAAGTTCTTCAGCTGTAAAATGGAGGAGAATAGTTCTGTTAGTGAGCACATACTCAGAATGTCTGGGTTGCACAACCGCTTGTCTCAGCTGGGACTTAATCTCCCGGATGATGCGGTCATTGACAGAATCCTTCAGTCGCTTCCACCAAGCTACAAGAGCTTTGTGATGAACTTCAATATGCAGGGGATGGAAAAGACCATTCCCGAGGTATATTCAATGCTGAAATCAGTAGAGGTGGAGATCAGAAAAGAACATCAAGTGTTGATGGTGAATAAAACCACTAAGTTCAAGAAGGGCAAGGGTAAGAAGAACTTCAAGAAGGACGGCAAGGGAGTTGCCGCGCCCGGTAAGCCAGTTACTGGGAAGAAGTCAAAGAATGGACCCAAGCCTGAAACTGAGTGCTTTTATTGCAAGGGAAGTGGTCACTGGAAGCGGAACTGCCCCAAATACTTAGCGAACAAGAAGGCCGGCAACGCCAAAGGTATATGTGATATACATGTAATTGATGTGTACCTTACCAGTACTCGTAGTAGCTCCTGGGTATTTGATACCGGTGCGGTTGCTCATATTTGTAACTCAAAACAGGAACTATGGAATAAACGGAGACTGGCGAAGGACGAGGTGACGATGCGCGTCGGGAATGGTTCCAAGGTCGATGTGATCGCCGTCGGCACGCTACCTCTGCATCTACCTACGGGATTAGTTTTAAACCTCAATAATTGTTATTTAGTGCCAGCTTTGAGCATGAACATTGTATCTGGATCTCGTTTAATTCGAGATGGCTACTCATTTAAATCCGAGAATAATGGTTGTTCTATTTATATGAGAGATATGTTTTATGGTCATGCCCCGCTGGTTAATGGTTTATTCTTGATGAATCTCGAACGTGATGTTACACATATTCATAGTGTGAATATCAAAAGATGTAAAGTTGATAACGATAGTCCCACATACTTGTGGCACTGCCGCCTTGGTCACATTGGTGTCAAGCGCATGAAGAAACTCCATGCAGATGGACTTTTGGAGTCTCTTGATTACGGATCATTTGACATGTGCGAACCATGCCTCATGGGTAAGATGACCAAGACTCCATTCTCCGGAACAATGGAGCGAGCAACCAACTTATTGGAAATCATACATACCGATGTGTGCGGTCCAATGAGTGTTGAGTGTCGCGGAGGATATCGTTATGTTCTCACTCTCACTGATGACTTAAGTAGATATATGGGTATGTCTACCTAATGAAACACAAGTCTGAAACCTTTGAAAAGTTCAAGGAATTTCAGAGTGAGGTTGAGAATCAACGTGACAGGAAAATAAAATTCTTACGATCAGATCGTGGTGGAGAATTTTTAAGTCACGAGTTTGGTACACACTTAAGGAAATGTGGAATAGTTTCACAACTCACGCCGCCTGGAACACCTCAGAGAAACGGTGTGTCCGAACGTCGTAATCGCACTCTATTGGATATGGTGCGATCTACGATGTCTCTTACCGATTTACCGCTCTCATTTTGGGGCTATGCTTTAGAGACTGCCGCATTCACTTTAAATAGGGCTCCGTCGAAATCCGTTGAGACGACATCGTATGAATTATGGTTTGGGAAGAAACCTAAGCTGTCGTTTCTAAAAGTTTGGGGATGCGATGCTTATGTCAAGAAACTTCAACCTGAAAAGCTCGAACCCAAGTCGGAGAAATGCGTCTTCATAGGATACCCTAAGGAAACCATTGGGTATACCTTCTACCTCAGATCCGAAGGCAAGATCTTCGTTGCGAAGAACGGGTCCTTTCTGGAGAAGGAGTTTCTCTCGAAAGAATTGAGTGGGAGAAAAGTGGAACTTGATGAGGTGATAGTCACCCCTTCCATGCCGGAAAGTAGCGCAGCGCGGGAAAATGTTCCTGTGGTGCCTGCACCGACTGGGGAGGAAGTTAATGATGATGATCATGAAGCTTCGGATCAAGTTACTACTGAACTTCGTAGGTCCACAAGGACACGCTCCGCACCAGAGTGGTATGGCAACCCTGTCCTGGAAATCATGTTGTTAGACAACGGTGAACCTTCGAACTATGAAGAAGCGATGGCAGGCCCGGATTCCGACAAATGGCTAGAAGCCATGAAATCCGAGATAGGATCCATGTATGAAAACGAAGTATGGACTTTGACTGACTTGCCGGATGATCGGCGAGCCATAGAAAACAAATGGATCTTTAAGAAGAAGACAGACGCGGATGGTAATGTGACAATCTATAAGGCTCGACTTGTCGCTAAGGGTTATCGACAAGTTCAAGGGGTTGACTACGATGAGACTTTCTCACCCGTAGCGAAGCTGAAGTCCGTCCGAATCATGTTAGCAATTGCCGCATACTATGATTATGAGATATGGCAGATGGACGTCAAAACGGCATTCCTTAATGGCTTCCTTAAGGAAGAGTTGTATATGATGCAGCCAGAAGGTTTTGTCGATCCTAAGAATGCTAACAAAGTATGCAAGCTCCAGCGCTCAATCTATGGGCTGGTGCAAGCATCTCGGAGTTGGAACATTCGCTTTGATGAGATGATCAAAGCGTTTGGGTTTACACAGACTTATGGAGAAGCCTGTGTTTACAAGAAAGTGAGTGGGAGCTCTGTAGCATTTCTCATATTATATGTGGATGACATACTATTGATGGGAAATGATATAGAATTCTTGGAAAGTATTAAGGCCTATTTGAATAAGTGTTTTTCAATGAAGGACCTTGGAGAAGCTGCTTATATATTAGGCATCAAGATCTATAGAGATAGATCAAGACGCCTCATCGGTCTTTCACAAAGTACATACCTTGACAAGATATTGAAGAAGTTCAATATGGATCAGTCCAAGAAGGGGTTCTTGCCTGTATTGCAAGGTGTGCAGTTGAGCACGGCTCAATGCCCGACCACGGCAGAAGATATAGAAAAGATGAGTGTCATCCCCTATGCCTCGGCCATAGGGTCTATTATGTATGCCATGCTGTGTACCAGACCTGATGTAAACCTTGCCGTAAGTTTGGTAGGAAGGTACCAAAGTAATCCCGGCATGGAACACTGGACAGCGGTCAAGAATATCCTGAAGTACCTGAAGAGGACTAAGGATATGTTTCTCATTTATGGAGGTGACGAAGAGCTCGTCGTAAACGGTTACATCGACGCTAGCTTCGACACAGATCTGGATGACTCGAAGTCACAAACCGGATACGTGTATATTTTGAATGGAGGAGCAGTAAGCTGGTGCAGTTGCAAGCAAAGCGTCGTGGCGGGATCTACATGTGAAGCGGAGTACATGGCGGCCTCGGAGGCAGCACAGGAAGCAGTCTGGATGAAGGAGTTCATTATCGACCTAGGGGTGATTCCCAATGCGTCGAGCCCAATGACTCTCTTCTGTGACAACACTGGAGCTATTGCCCTTGCGAAGGAGCCCAGATTTCACAGGAAGACCAGGCATATCAAGCGTCGCTTCAACTCCATTCGTGAAAGTGTTCAAAATGGAGACATAGATATTTGTAAAGTACATACGGACCTAAATGTAGCAGATCCGTTGACTAAACCTCTCCCTAGAGCAAAACATGATCAACACCAGGACGCAATGGGTGTTCGATTCATCACAATGTAACTAGATTATTGACTCTAGTGCAAGTGGGAGACTGTTGGAAATATGCCCTAGAGGCAATAATAAATGGTTATTATTATATTTCTTTGTTCATGATAATTGTCTATTGTTCATGCTATAATTGTGTTATCCGAAAATCGTAATACATGTGTGAATACATAGACCACAACGTGTCCCTAGTAAGCCTCTAGTTGACTAGCTCGTTGATCAACTGATAGTCATGGTTTCCTGACTATGGGCATTGGATGTCATTGAGAACGGGATCACATCATTAGGAGAATGATGTGATGGACAAGACCCAATCCTAAGCATAGCATAAAAGATCGTGTAGTTTCGTTTGCTAGAGCTTTTCCAATGCCAAGTATCTTTTCCTTAGACCATGAGATCGTGCAACTCCCGGACACCGTAGGAGTGCTTTGGGTGTGCCAAACGTCACAACGTAACTGGGTGACTATAAAGGTGCACTACGGGTATCTCCGAAAGTGTCTGTTGGGTTGGCACGGATCGAGACTGGGATTTGTCACTCCGTGTGACGTAGAGGTATCTCTGGGCCCACTCGGTAATGCATCATCATAATGAGCTCAATGTGACTAAGGCGTTAGTCACGGGATCATGCATTGCGGTACGAGTAAAGAGACTTGCCAGTAACGAGATTGAACAAGGTATTGGGATATCGACGATCGAATCTCGGGCAAGTAACATACCGATTGACAAAGGGAATTGGATACGGATTGATTGAATCCTCGACACCGTGGTTCATCCGATGAGATCATCGTGGAGCATGTGGGACCAACATGGGTATCTAGATCCCGCTGTTGGTTATTGACCGGAGAGGCGTCTCGGTCATGTCTGCATGTCTCCCGAACCCGTAGGGTCTACACACTTAAGGTTCGGTGACGCTAGGGTTGTAGAGATATGAGTATGCGGGAACCCGAAAGTTGTTCGGAGTCCCGGATGAGATCCTGGACGTCACGAGGAGTTCCGGAATGGTCCGGAGGTGAAGAATTATATATAGGAAGTCCAGTTTCGGCCACCGGGAAAGTTTCGGGGGTTATCGGTATTGTACCGGGACCACCGGAAGGGTCCCGGGGGTCCACCGGGTGGGGCCACCTGTCCCGGAGGGCCCCGTGGGCTGAAGTGGGAAGGGAACCAGCCCCTAGTGGGCTGGGGCGCCCCCCATGGGCCTTCCCCCTGCGCCTAGGTTTGGAAACGCTAGGGTGGGGGGGCGCCCCACTTGACTTGGGGGGTAAGTTACCCCCCTGGCCGCCGCCCCCCCCCCCATCCAGATGGGTTCTGGCCGGCGCCCGCCCCTCCCAGGGGGCCTATATAAAGGGGGGAGGGAGGGAGGGCAGCAATATAACAGCCTTGGGCGCCTCCCTCCTCCCCTGCTACACCTCTCCCTCTCGCAGACGCTCGGCGAAGCCCTGCCGAGATCCCGCTACATCCACCACCACGCCGTCGTGCTGCTGGATCTCCATCAACCTCTCCTTCCCCTTGCTGGATCAAGAAGGAGGAGACGTCGCTGCACCGTACGTGTGTTGAACGCGGAGGTGCCGTCCGTTCGGCACTCGGTCATCGGTGATTTGAATCACGGCGAGTGCGACTCCGTCATCCACGTTCATTGGAACGCTTCCGCTCGCGATCTACAAGGGTATGTAGATGCACTCCTTTCCCCTCGTTGCTAGTATACTCCATAGATGGATCTTGGTGAGCGTAGGAAAATTTTAAAATTATGCTACGATTCCCAACAATATAATATAGGGTATGACCACGGATTCCCACGCGTGCAATTAGCTTCTTTTTCTTCTTCTTTTCAAACCACCGTTTCCCACGCGTGTACACTCCCGATGCTGCGGTGGGTTTGGAAATGGGCTACTAACTTCACATTTGACCCCATTATTGCCACGGCCAAATAACACGTAGCACTACGGCTATTTAAGCTACATATTGGCATCGGCGCATGCAGGCTCGATCGATGCATGCAGGCAGGGTTTGTTGGGTGCATGCATAGCAGGCTTCTGTCCTGGCGGCGCGCGCAGACGTTTAATGCAAGGGACGGCCCAACGAAACCACGGCCCAATGGTCGAACAGCGACACCACCCAACGCGGCACAGTCTAGCGTGGCCCCACTAGTCAGAGTTAATTGTCAAGCCTTTGACCCGATTGCAACGTCCGTTGTGCCCAGTTATGAGGGTTTCTGGCAAGGGAGTGGGGAAAATTGAGCAAAAGTTAAGAGCGCGGGGATGAATGAGTAGAGCTAAGGAACCAGGGGCACAGATGTAAAAATCCCTATTTTATTTGGCATTCGATCTATCAATCTACTATAATTATTTCACGTCTGTTTGCCTATCTCTGGCGCCGCTACCCGAAAGGGATTGACAACCCCTTTTACACGTCGGGTTGCGAGTATTTGTTATTTGTGTGCAGGTGTTTTTTACGTTGTGTTGCTTGGTTCTCCTACTGGTTCGATAACCTTGGTCTCATAACTGAGGGAAATACCTACCGCCGATGTGCTGCATCATCCCTTCCTCTTTGGGGAAATACCGACGTAGCTTCAAGCCGCATCAATCGGGTCGGATCGTGAAGGTGTACAACTGTTGGGAAACGTTGCATGGAAAACAAACTTTTTTCTACGCACACGCAAGATCTATCAAGGAGGTGCATAGCAACGAGAGCAGGAGTGTGTCTACGTACCCTCGTAGACAGTAAGCGGAAGCGTTTAACAATGCGGTTGATGTAGTCGAACTTCTTCGCGCTCCAAGCGATCAAGTACCTAACGTATGGCACCTCCGCGTTCTGCACACGTTCAGCTCGGTGACATCCTCCGCCTTCTTGATCAAGCAAGACGGCGAGGTAGTAGATGAGTTCCGGCAGCACGACGACATGGTGATGGTGATGGTGAAGTGATCTCTGCAGGACTTCGCCTAAGCACTACGAAATTATGACCGGGGTGTAAACGGTGAAGGGGGCGCCGCACACAGCTAGGCAATTGTCTGTTGTGTGCTAGGCGCCCCCCTTCCACATATATATAGGTGGGAGGGAGGGAGGAGCAGCCAAAGGAGGCGCCCAAGTAGGAGGAATCCTACTTGGGGTCCCTCCCAAGCCGCGCCTCCTTTTTCCTTATTTGGAGTGCGGGGAAAGGCAAGGGAGGGTGGCGCCCCCCCCCCCTTTCCTCTCTCCCATGAGAGGGAAAGGCAGGAGGGGCTAGCCCTCCCCCTTTTCCTTCCCTAGGGCTGGCCAAAGAGGGGGCTCCCTTGTTGGCTGGTCTGTCCCTTCCTTTGGCCCATAAGGCCGATAACTTGCCGGGAGGGGTGTCCGGAACACCTTCAGGTGACCCGATTCCTTCCCGGTACGTCCCGAAACACTTACGATGTCCAAATATGTGACGCCCGGATAATTAAGCTACAGCAACCCTCTGCTAATGATGACACGTCACTTCGGTTACTGTTGTTAATCTCACATTAGTTCGAAACCGATTCTAATTCTAATCCAAAATCAAGCAAACAATAAAAGTTTTCAAATATTAAAATTAAAATGTTCGGAATGAACCAAATATTGCATAGATAATTATGGTGGAGAAACCACATTTTTAAAACATGTTTAAAAGCTCAAAAGTAATTAACATTGAGGCTAAAATAATTAAATAAATGACTTTTGAATTTAATAAAATCCTAAACTATTTTATTTGGAACTCAAGCTTTTTATGGCAAAGGATTAATTTACAACACTAATTTAGGCACTAATTATTTATCTTAGTAGAGTTAAAATAAATTGGAAGTTAAAAGAAAACAGAAAATAAAATAAAATAAATAAAAAGGAAAGAGAAAGAAAGAGAGAAAGCCCCCTGGCCAACTGGACCAGACGGCCCAGCTGGCCGACCCACCTGGCCCAACCGGCCAGCCCACCTATTCCCCCCCACTACACCTACCCCACTTGCCGTAACCCTAACCCCCACGCGCTCCACTCCCTCCCCCATTTCCCTGGATCGGGATCGATCCCCCCACTCTCTCTCGCCCCGCCCCGCCCCGCTCGATCTGGACGCCCGCGCCTAGGGGTCGGACCTCGCTGCCCCCCCCGACCCTGGTGCGCCGACGCCGCTCGTCGTCTCCGGCACCGCCCGCCACCTCGCCCAGAGACGCCCCGCCGCCCGTCCACGACCACGCTGTCGCGGGACCCCGCCCGGAGCCACCTCGTCCCCGCCGTACTCGTCGCGCTCGACGCCTCATCCGCCGTCGCCCGAAGGCCTCCCCATCGACGGACGACCCCGCCGCCGCTGCTCGTCAACGCTGCCTCGACGCCGCCGCCCGGTGCCGCCTCGGGTCGCCTGCCCCTACGCCGACGCGACCTCGCCACGACGTCGCCAACTGCCTCCCCGGCCCCACCAGAGCCCACTGCCGCTCCCCTACGCTCCGCTGTGAGCGCCGCCCGTCCCCCCCTTCTCCCCGTCGTCGTCCGGCGCGCCCTGGCCGCGCCCGGCTCGCCCCTCTGCCGTCCGCGTCTCGCGTCGCCGTTGCTCGCACCGCGAGCATGCCTCGCCGCCGGCGTTAGCCTCCGCATGGCCCTGCCCCCCTCCTACGGCTGCCCCCACGCCGCTTGGCCGTGCAGCCGTTCCTGCCGGCTGCCGGCGCCCCGTCGCGCCTCGCCTCGCCTCGCACCGGGGCGGGTTCGGCCTCCGCCCGGGGCAGCGCCCGTTAGCCGTGCCCGCTCCAGTGGCCTTTGTGCCACTGGCAGCTAGGGCCCCTCCCCCCAAAAAAAAGGGAAATGTAAAAATATATATTAATAAAAATAATTAATTAATTAGTTAAACACTTAATTAACTTAAGTAATCTTGTTTAATTAAATTAGTTAATTAGATAGCCTAGCTAATTAACTAATTAACCTAGTGTGACAATGACATGTGGGTCCACTTTAACCCTATTGACCAGTCAATAGTTGACTGGTCAACTGCTGACTGGACCTCCCCTGGCCCACTTTTCATCCTCTATGTACACTTCTGTGTACACAGAACTGGGTGCCCATAGCAATTTAATATTTATTTTCGAATTATAATAAATTCAGAAGATTGTTTAAATCTTTGAAAAATCATAGTAAATTAACCGTAACTCGGATTAAAATATTTTCAACATGAAAGTTGCTCAGAACGACGAGACGAATCCGGATACGCAGTCCATTCGTTCACCACACGTCCCTAGCATAGTGAACCTGCAACATTTCACCTCCGGTCCATCTGTCAAAAAACGCGAAACATCGGGAATACTTTCCCGGATGTTTCCCCCCTTCGCCAGTAGCACCTACTACTACGTTAGGTCACCTCTAGCACCGCATAATGCCATGTTACACTTTGTGATGCTTTGATTGCTCTGTTATTTATTGTGTTCCCCCTTCGTTACTTCTTTCCGATAGACCCCGAGACTGTCGGCGACCCCCAGTTTGACTACGGTGTTGACGACCCCTCCTACTTGCCAGAGCAACCTGGCAAGCCCCCCCTTGATCACCAGCTATCGCCTATTCTTCTCTATACTGCTTGCATTAGAGTAGTGTAGCATGTTACTACTTTCCGTTAATCCTATACTGATGCATAGCCTATCCTTGCTACTACTGTTGTTACCTTTACCTGCAATCCTACATGCTTAGTATAGGATGCTAGTTTTCCATCAGTGGCCCTACATTCTTGTCCGTCAGCTGTGCTATACTATCGGGCCGTGATCACCTGGGCGGTGATCACGGGTATATACTTATATACTATATACATTACACATGTGATGACTACAGTCGGGTCGGCTCGTAGGAGTACCCGCAAGTGGATCTTTGTGGCGGAGCGACAGGGCAGGTTGAGACTACCTAGGAGAGAGGTGGGCCTGGCCCTGGACGGCGTCCGCGGTTACTTCGACATAACACGCATAACGAGTTCTTGGTATTTGATCTGAGTCTGGCCATTTGGTCTATACGCACTAACCATCTACGCGGGAGTAGTTATGGGTATCCCGGCGTCGTGGTATCAGCCGAAGCCTTCGTGACGTCAGCGACTGAGTGGCGCGCGCCGGATTGGACTGGAACGCCACTAGGCTAGGTCTGCTTCCGGCCGCGTACGCAACGTGCAGGTGTGCATAGGGCGATGGGCCCAGACCCCTGCGCGCATAGGGTTAGACCGGCGTGCTGACCTCTCTGTTGTGCCTAGGTGGGGCTGCGACGCGTTGATCTTACGAGGCCGGGCATGACCCAGAAAAGTGTGTCCGGTCAAATGGGATCGAGCGTGTTGGGTTATGTGGTGCACCCCTGCAGGGAAGTTTATCTATTCGAATAGCCGTGTCCCTCGGAAAAAGGACGACCCGGAGTTGTACCTTGACCTTATGACAACTAGAACTGGATACTGAACAAAATACACCCTTCCAAGTGCCAGATACAACCCGGTGATCGCTCTCTAACAGGGCGACGAGGAGGGGATCGCCGGGTAGGATTATGCTACGCGATGCTACTTGGAGGACTTCAATCTACTCTCTTCTACATGCTGCAAGATGGAGATGACCAGAAGCGCAGTCTTCGACAGGACTAGCTATCCCCCTTTTATTCTGGCATTCTGCAGTTCAGACCACTGATATGCCCCTTTACACATATACCCATGCATATGTAGTGTAGCTCCTTGCTTGCGAGTACTTTGGATGAGTACTCACGGTTGCTTCTCTCCCTCTTTTCCCCCTTTCCTTTCTATCTGGTTGTCGCAACCAGATGCTGGAGTCCAGGAGCCAGACGCCACCGTTGACGACGACACCTACGACACTGGAGGTGCCTACTACTACGTGCAGCCCGCTGACGACGACCAGGAGTAGTTAGGAGGATCCCAGGCAGGAGGCCTGCGCCTCGTTCGATCTGTATCCCAGTTTGTGCTAGCCTTCTTAAGGCAACTTGTTTAACTTATGTCTGTACTCAGATATTGTTGCTTCCGCTGACTCGTCTATGATCGAGCAATTGTATTCGAGCCCTCGAGGCCCCTGGCTTGTATTATGATGCTTGTATGACTTATTTATGTTGTAGAGTTGTGTTGTGATATCTTCCCGTGAGTCCCTGATCTTGATCGTACACATTTGCGTGCATGATTAGTGTACGGTCAAATCGGGGGCGTCACAAGTTGGTATCAGAGCCGACTGCCTGTAGGAATCCCCCTTTCCAACTCCTTGTCCAAAGTTGAGTCTAGTCAGTGAAAACTGTTTTACTAACATGGCTGTGTGGCTTACGGGCCCACGTCGCCAGTGGGTGGTATTAGGATCTTCTACTCCTTGTCTATACTCTGGGACTCTGAACTCTTTCCTATTCGGGTTAAATGATTTTGCTAAAAGGACTAACTGTAGGTTCTCGTAAATACTTTCTCCCGGAGAGCCCTTTATCACAGATGGCCGCCGACTGCACCAGAAGATGTTGAGGATACTCTGCGATCATTCCCGAGACCCTTGTGCCCTCTGCCTTTTCAATTCCCTACTACCGATGTATCCATATGGATAACAACATACACTTGTTGTTCATACAATTACTCTGAGTTTCTCTTGTTATTACCAGATACATCGAATTACTCTCCGGCTTTTAAGAATCCCTTGTACCACTGCCTTGTAGTTCCTTGCCGCAGAAATACCCATACGGATAATTACTCGCACCTACCGAGTATCGACTCATCCCGAGTTGATTCATGTATTTCACAATAGTCTTCAAAATACTATTCGATCTTCCGAAAATCCTCAGGAGCCTATTGCTCTTGAAATTCTTGTTTGCTTGCATTATGGTTAATCCCATAAGTCTCGTAATCTTATTGGCATCTCTTGTCATTATCATTTTGAGTCCGTTGATTCAATTTGTTGCGAATGCTCGCAATCCTCAATCAGATCCTAGAATTCATCCTTCCAGCTGAGACGTCATTTTAAACGTGAGCTGGATCTCGACCTATCAAATTGCCATCGATTGTACCCCTAAGCCTACTCAACTTATCCATCCTTGATCAGAGCGTAGCTTCTGACCCCATGATTTGGAAATCATAATTCTTTTGCATTTGAACTTTGAGTTAGTCAGTTGTTTCTATAATCAGATCTCCTTGCATTCTTCTTCCTCTGGTTGAGTACCGATGCTCACATCAGATCCCTTGTGGACCATGGGTTCCTTTGTTGGATTTTATCCGACAGTGTCCTTCATATTGAATAACCTTGTGAGCCTTTCCACGGGTATATAATGCCTTTGGTAAATTGTATCTTCTGCTTTGTCAACCATGCTCTACTTTTGAGCTTGTGCTATTTACTTCAGAAGTTCGTGGTATATGTTCTAAGAAGCCCTGATGGCTTGAACCTATGCCTTCCTTAATATGTGTGAACTCGAAAGTTTTCATGAGTCATACTCTTCTGGTATTTTGCCATATAAAATTTCAACACTACAACTTCATCGAACGCGAGAAGTGAATGGAAGGTTATACATTGAAGAAGTGGGAGTCGACCTTGAACCTTTGTGTTCATGCCCATGGACACGATGTAGATCCTATCATGGAAGCTTCTTATAATAATAGCTATTTCCCTGGTATAATATCATCTGGTATCGGTGTATTGATCCTTTTGCAATCGTGGTTCCGACCATGTTCTCCTTTAAATACCATTTCTCGTACAAGTTTAAGCACTTGTCTTCTGTAAGGGCAATACCCCAGTCCAACCTCTACTTTGGTTTGTCGTCGAGTATTACCCCCCTGGTATCTCGAGATTATCACGGAACTGCATAACTTCTTATGAGTTCTCCATCAAGTATTACATTCTCATTGATTCCAATTTTTCACGGGCTCCGAGTTGTTAGAACCCCTCAAGGACACCGATAAGTGAATCAATTCCGCACTCCGATTCAATTACTCTAAGTAATTTTTGTTGCTTATGAGTTTAATAATCCTTCAAGTCATTCCTAGCCTGCTCGGCCATGTTATTATTTCGCCGATTTTAACTGTGCTACCTGGTCCTTCCCAGCGCACAAATTTCGACAGTGAGATAATCTTGCGTCGATCTTCCTCGTCATATCACTTCTCCTTGAACAGCAAACTTGATTTCGAGTTTGTGTCCTACCCGTGGTTCCAATAACCTTTCGCTTTCATCATTCCTTTGACTTGATGTCATCGTCGATCAATTACATCTTCTTGAAAACCTCTCGACAAATTTGTCGTGATCATTGTCAACAGTTTGACTTCTTCCAAGTTGTGTGTCGAAATTCAGGATGAGAAATACCATCCTTGCCCCTCGATGAATTGTGTTATCATCGACAACATTCTTGCCTCCCCCCAACACAAACTTGGTCATGTTTTGTGTTATACCTTGAGATCCTTGCTATCCAGCATTTGTTCTTCTTTACTTTGGAGTATTACCATCTTTTATATCAAGAATGTCGTGAGAATTTCACCACCTCTTAAGAATTCTTGATATAGTAATACATCTTCCCGTCTACATTCAGTTCTTGGTCCCCATGTTGATTTTAACCGAAGTACCCACAAATGAACTGTGATGTGTAAAATTCAAAACTGCCAGCAACCCTATTGCTTGTAAGTTAATGAACGATAGCTTCATTCCTTGTGTATTGTTTATCGAATCACCATTCTAACATTGATCATGCTACCTAAGCTCATATTCGGGTGCACCTTTCAACCAATGTTTAATTGTGTATGTTTTCCTCGAGCATACATCATTAAGTCATTCGATCTAGCTAATGTTATCTCCTTGTTCACATAGTTGTGGAAATCCATCTTTTGGAAATCTCAATGGATTGTCGCTGAGTCAATCAGTCACCTCCTCACCTCTCCTTGACTTAATGATGAACCCTTGTCCGGAACTCGCTTCCATAGTTCATCTCCCGAGAATCTTCGATGTCGTTTCGAAAATTTGTGTTGCACCTTTCTTCTCACGCATCCTGAGTCTGAGTTATCCTGACACCAATCAGATCTGAATCTCGGTCAGATATGATGGTTGGAACATATTTCCAAGAGTTATAACATTGGTCTATTTATGACCCGGTAAGGTGATGTCATGCCTAACACACCTGGCCGGAGGACCTATTGTTATAGTTTCCTTTTTGGCAAGGTTAGTTATTCTTCCGTGAGGAAATTGTAAGACTTATTCTATAGGTTGTTCCTGATGGATCCTTTTTGTTTCCAAAGTCTGATCTTCACCTGTTGACCATGTCAATGCTATCTCGAAGCATGTCTATGGTACTCCGATTTTCAACAGGAACATTTGAAGCCCAATGCTAAATGTTTCCTGCTCAATTATCCAAACACCGCTATATGGGTAATGTCATGAAAATTCTCTCCCGTACCTAAAAGAGTTTTCTACATTATATCCTGTCATGGATATCATGCTCTGCTTGTCCTTGCGAAGGATATACCCTTGAAATATGTGTTTAAACACATTTTCCTTTCCATTGTTCTGTTTAATCTGATAATCATATTTTCCTTTCCATTGTTTGGTTTAACCTTTCCGGTGATCTATATGATCTAAGCGGTAGTATTCTCCTGCTTATGTAAACACCTCGGTGTATAATTCTGTCAGTAAGACCCTGTTACTATTGTCGATGATATTCCGGTAACCGCCGATGGACGAGAACTTTGCCTATTGGCCCGCCTCGTTCAACGGGCAGAAAAATGGTTCTCTTCGTCCCTCGCCCTTGGTACCGATGTTGTTGCCGACATAACCGACGGACTATCCTCTGACATGCCTTGCTTACATGATCGTGTAAGACGTCATCGCCTTCCTACTATTAACCCACATGGTGGGCCCATAACCCACAGTTCCACAGGATCGAAACCTGACTCTCCTATACTCCCTGTTTCCGAACTTATTCCTCGCGCTTGGCTTCGTATTTAATTCACGGGCCACCTTCCTAGTGCTCTATTCTGGTATCAGACGCAATGCTTACTCTCGCTACTCTAAACCCCTTTCTCATTCTGGTTCATACTTCGAGCAACTATCTATCCGCTTGGAACCTCTTATTGCACCTTCGTACCTTACTCTCGATGTATTTTATATGTTCAACTCGAGAGATAATCTTATGCTCATTCATGGGATAACCCCAGATTGTTTCCCTCAAAAGCATTCTGCCGTAACTGATATGCCCCTTATCCTTTCGTAAGTACGATGGAGTTCCCGAAGAAAGGACGACAACTTTATCATGATGCATTGGAATAAAGAATTGAAGACATCAACGAAAGGGATTAACTTCTTCGAGAAGATCCGTTAGAATATCGTAACCAGAACTTTCCCCCTTACTCCCCTCTTAAATCTCGGGACGAGATTTCTTGTAGTGGAGGAGAATTGTGACGCCCGGATAATTAAGCTACGGCAACCCTCTGCTAATGATGACACGTCACTTCGGTTGCTGTTGTTAATCTCACATTAGTTCGAAACTGATTCTAATTCTAATCCAAAATCAAGCAAACAATAAAAGTTTTCAAATATTAAAATTAAAATGTTCGGAATGAACCAAATATTGCATAGATAATTATGGTGGAGAAACCACATTTTTAAAACATGTTTAAAAGCTCAAAAGTAATTAACATTGAGGCTAAAATAATTAAATAAATGACTTTTGAATTTTATAAAATCCTAAACTATTTTATTTGGAACTCAAGCTTTTTATGGCAAAGGATTAATTTACAACACTAATTTAGGCACTAATTATTTATCTTAATAGAGTTAAAATAAATTGGAAGTTAAAAGAAAACAGAAAATAAAATAAATAAAAAGGAAAGAGAAAGAAAGAGAGAAAGCCCCCTGGCCAACTGGACCAGACGGCCCAGCTGGCCGACCCACCTGGCCCAACCGGCCAGCCCACCTATTCCCCCCCCCCCACTACACCTACCCCACTTGCCGTAACCCTAACCCCCACGCGCTCCACTCCCTCCCCCGTTTCCCTGGATCGGGATCGATCCCCCCACTCTCTCTCACCCCCACCCCGCTCGATCTGGACGCCCGCGCCTAGGGGCCGGACCTCGCTGCCCCCCCCCCCGACCCCGGCGCGCCGACGCCGCTCGACGTCTCCGGCACCGCCCGCCACCTCGCCCAGAGACGCCCCGCCGCCCGTCCACGACCACGCTGTCGCGGGACCCCGCCCGGAGCCACCTCGTCCCCGTCGTACTCGTCGCGCTCGACGCCTCGTCCGCCGTCGCCCGAAGGCCTCCCCATCGACGGACGACCCCGCCGCCGCTGCTCGTCAACGCTGCCTCGACGCCGCCGCCCCGTGCCGCCTCGGGTCGCCTGCCCCTACGCCGACGCGACCTCGCCACGACGTCGCCGACTGCCTCCCCGGCCCCACCCGAGCCCACTGCCGCTCCCCTACGCTCCGTTGTGAGCGCCGCCCGTTCCCCCTTCTCCCTTCTCCCCGTCGTCGTCCGGCGTGCCCTGGCCGCGCCCGGCTCGCCCCTCTGTCGTCCACGTCTCGTGTCGCCGTTGCTCGCACCACGAGCACGCCTCGCCGCCGGCGTCAGCCTCCGCATGGCCCTGCCCCCCTCCTACGGCTGCCCCCACGCCGCTTGGCCCTGCAGCCGTTCCTGCCGGCTGCCGGCGCCCCGTCGCGCCTCGCCTCGCCTCGCACCGGGGCGGGTTCGGCCTCCGCCCGGGGCAGCGCCCGTTAGCCGTGCCCGCTCCAGTGGCCATTGTGCCACTGGCAGCTAGGGCCCCTCCCCAAAAAAAAGGGAAATGTAAAAATATATATTAATAAAAATAATTAATTAATTAGTTAAACACTTAATTAACTTAAGTAATCTTGTTTAATTAAATTAGTTAATTAGATAGCCTAGCTAATTAACTAATTAACCTAATGTGACAATGACATGTGGGTCCACTTTAACCCTATTGACCAGTCAATAGTTGACTGGTCAACTGCTGACTGGACCTACCCTGGCCCACTTTTCATCCTCTATGTACACTTCTGTGTACACAGAACTGGGTGCCCATAGCAATTTAATATTTATTTTCGAATTATAATAAATTCAGAAGATTGTTTAAATCTTTGAAAAATCATAGTAAATTAACCGTAACTCGGATTAAAATATTTTTAACATGAAATTTGCTCAAAACGACGAGACGAATCCGGATACGCAGTCCGTTCGTTCACCACACGTCCCTAGCATAGTGAACCTGCAACATTTCACCTCCGGTCCATCTGTCAAAAAACGCGAAACATCGGGAATACTTTCCCGGATGTTTCCCCCCTTCGCCAGTAGCACCTACTACTACGTTAGGTCACCTCTAGCACCGCGTAATGCCATGTTACACTTTGTGATGCTTTGATTGCTCTGTTATTTATTGTGTTCCCCCTTCGTTACTTCTTTCCGGTAGACCCCGAGACTGTCGGCGACCCCCAGTTTGACTACGGTGTTGACGACCCCTCCTACTTGCCAGAGCAACCAGGCAAGCCCCCCCCTTGATCACCAGATATCGCCTATTCTTCTCTATACTGCTTGCATTAGAGTAGTGTAGCATGTTACTGCTTTCCGTTAATCCTATACTGATGCATAGCCTATCCTTGCTACTACTGTTGTTACCTTTACCTGCAATCCTACATGCTTAGTATAGGATGCTAGTTTTCCATCAGTGGCCCTACATTCTTGTCCGTCAGCTGTGCTATACTATCGGGCCGTGATCACCTGGGCGGTGATCACGGGTATATACTTATATACTATATACATTACACATGTGATGACTACAGTCGGGTCGGCTCGTAGGAGTACCCGCAAGTGGATCTTTGTGGCGGAGCGACAGGGCAGGTTGAGACCACCTAGGCGAGAGGTGGGCCTGGCCCTGGACGGCGTCCGCGGTTACTTCGACATAACACGCATAACGAGTTCTTGGTATTTGATCTGAGTCTGGCCATTTGGTCTATACGCACTAACCATCTACGCGGGAGTAGTTATGGGTATCCCGGCGTCGTGGTATCAGCCGAAGCCTTCGTGACGTCAGCGACTGAGTGGCGCGCGCCGGATTGGACTGGAACGCCACTAGGCTAGGTCTGCTTCCGGCCGCGTACGCAACGTGCAGGTGTGCATAGGGCGATGGGCCCAGACCCCTGCGCGCATAGGGTTAGACCGGCGTGCTGACCTCTCTGTTGTGCCTAGGTGGGGCTGCGACGCGTTGATCTTACGAGGCCGGGCATGACCCAGAAAAGTGTGTCCGGTCAAATGGGATCGAGCGTGTTGGGTTATGTGGTGCACCCCTGCAGGGAAGTTTATCTATTCGAATAGCCGTGTCCCTCGGAAAAAGGACGACCCGGAGTTGTACCTTGACCTTATGACAACTAGAACTGGATACTGAACAAAATACACCCTTCCAAGTGCCAGATACAACCCGGTGATCGCTCTCTAACAGGGCGACGAGGAGGGGATCGCCGGGTAGGATTATGCTACGCGATGCTACTTGGAGGACTTCGATCTACTCTCTTCTACATGCTGCAAGATGGAGATGACCAGAAGCGCAGTCTTCGACAGGACTAGCTATCCCCCTTTTATTCTGGCATTCTGCTGTTCAGTCCACTGATATGCCCCTTTACACATATACCCATGCATATGTAGTGTAGCTCCTTGCTTGCGAGTACTTTGGATGAGTACTCACGGTTGCTTCTCTCCCTCTTTTCCCCCTTTCCTTTCTATCTGGTTGTCGCAACCAGATGCTGGAGTCCAGGAGCCAGACGCCACCGTTGACGACGACACCTACGACACTGGAGGTGCCTACTACTACGTGCAGCCCGCTGACGACGACCAGGAGTAGTTAGGAGGATCCCAGGCAGGAGGCCTGCGCCTCGTTCGATCTGTATCCCAGTTTGTGCTAGCCTTCTTAAGGCAACTTGTTTAACTTATGTCTGTACTCAGATATTGTTGCTTCCGCTGACTCGTCTATGATCGAGCAATTGTATTCGAGCCCTCGAGGCCCCTGGCTTGTATTATGATGCTTGTATGACTTATTTATGTTGTAGAGTTGTGTTGTGATATCTTCCCGTGAGTCCCTGATCTTGATCGTACACATTTGCGTGCATGATTAGTGTACGGTCAAATCGGGGGCGTCACAAGTTGGTATCAGAGCCGACTGCCTGTAGGAATCCCCCTTTCCAACTCCTTGTCCAAAGTTGAGTCTAGTCAGTGAAAACTGTTTTACTAACATGGCTGTGTGGCTTACGGGCCCACGTCGCCAGTGGGTGGTATTAGGATCTTTTACTCCTTGTCTATACTCTGGGACTCTGAACTCTTTCCTATTCGGGTTAAATGATTTTGCTAAAAGGACTAACTGTAGGTTCTCGTAAATACTTTCTCCCGGAGAGCCCTTTATCACAGATGGCCGCCGACTGCACCAGAAGATGTTGAGGATACTCTGCGATCATTCCCGAGACCCTTGTGCCCTCTGCCTTTTCAATTCCCTACTACCGATGTATCCATATGGATAACAACATACACTTGTTGTTCATACAATTACTCTGAGTTTCTCTTGTTATTACCAGATACATCGAATTACTCTCCGGCTTTTAAGAATCCCTTGTACCACTGCCTTGTAGTTCCTTGCCGCAGAAATACCCATACGGATAATTACTCGCACCTACCGAGTATCGACTCATCCCGAGTTGATTCATGTATTTCACAATAGTCTTCAAAATACTATTCGATCTTCCGAAAATCCTCAGGAGCCTATTGCTCTTGAAATTCTTGTTTGCTTGCATTATGGTTAATCCCATAAGTCTCGTAATCTTATTGGCATCTCTTGTCATTATCATTTTGAGTCCGTTGATTCAATTTGTTGCGAATGCTCGCAATCCTCAATCAGATCCTAGAATTCATCCTTCCAGCTGAGACGTCATTTTAAACGTGAGCTGGATCTCGACCTATCAAATTGCCATCGATTGTACCCCTAAGCCTACTCAACTTATCCATCCTTGATCAGAGCGTAGCTTCTGACCCCATGATTTGGAAATCATAATTCTTTTGCATTTGAACTTTGAGTTAGTCAGTTGTTTCTATAATCAGATCTCCTTGCATTCTTCTTCCTCTGGTTGAGTACCGATGCTCACATCAGATCCCTTGTGGACCATGGGTTCCTTTGTTGGATTTTATCCGACAGTGTCCTTCATATTGAATAACCTTGTGAGCCTTTCCACGGGTATATAATGCCTTTGGTAAATTGTATCTTCTGCTTTGTCAACCATGCTCTACTTTTGAGCTTGTGCTATTTACTTCAGAAGTTCGTGGTATATGTTCTAAGAAGCCCTGATGGCTTGAACCTATGCCTTCCTTAATATGTGTGAACTCGAAAGTTTTCACGAGTCATACTCTTCTGGTATTTTGCCATATAAAATTTCAACACTACAACTTCATCGAACGCGAGAAGTGAATGGAAGGTTATACATTGAAGAAGTGGGAGTCGACCTTGAACCTTTGTGTTCATGCCCATGGACACGATGTAGATCCTATCATGGAAGCTTCTTATAATAATAGCTATTTCCCTGGTATAATATCATCTGGTATCGGTGTATTGATCCTTTTGCAATCGTGGTTCCGACCATGTTCTCCTTTAAATACCATTTCTCGTACAAGTTTAAGCACTTGTCTTCTGTAAGGGCAATACCCCAGTCCAACCTCTACTTTGGTTTGTCGTCGAGTATTACCCCCCTGGTATCTCGAGATTATCACGGAACTGCATAACTTCTTATGAGTTCTCCATCAAGTATTACATTCTCATTGATTCCAATTTTTCACGGGCTCCGAGTTGTTAGAACCCCTCAAGGACACCGATAAGTGAATCAATTCCGCACTCCGATTCAATTACTCTAAGTAATTTTTGTTGCTTATGAGTTTAATAATCCTTCAAGTCCTTCCTAGCCTGCTCGGCCATGTTATTATTTCGCCGATTTTAACTGTGCTACCTGGTCCTTCCCAGCGCACAAATTTCGACAGTGAGATAATCTTGCGTCGATCTTCCTCGTCATATCACTTCTCCTTGAACAGCAAACTTGATTTCGAGTTTGTGTCCTACCCGTGGTTCCAATAACCTTTCGCTTTCATCATTCCTTTGACTTGATGTCATCGTCGATCAATTACATCTTCTTGAAAACCTCTCGACAAATTTGTCGTGATCATTGTCAACAGTTTGACTTCTTCCAAGTTGTGTGTCGAAATTCAGGATGAGAAATACCATCCTTGCCCCTCGATGAATTGTGTTATCATCGACAACATTCTTGCCTCCCCCCAACACAAACTTGGTCATGTTTTGTGTTATACCTTGAGATCCTTGCTATCCAGCATTTGTTCTTCTTTACTTTGGAGTATTACCATCTTTTATATCAAGAATGTCGTGAGAATTTCACCACCTCTTAAGAATTCTTGATATAGTAATACATCTTCCCGTCTACATTCAGTTCTTGGTCCCCATGTTGATTTTAACCGAAGTACCCACAAATGAACTGTGATGTGTAAAATTCAAAACTGCCAGCAACCCTATTGCTTGTAAGTTAATGAACGATAGCTTCATTCCTTGTGTATTGTTTATCGAATCACCATTCTAACATTGATCATGCTACCTAAGCTCATATTCGGGTGCACCTTTCAACCAATGTTTAATTGTGTATGTTTTCCTCGAGCATACATCATTAAGTCATTCGATCTAGCTAATGTTATCTCCTTGTTCACATAGTTGTGGAAATCCATCTTTTGGAAATCTCAATGGATTGTCGCTGAGTCAATCAGTCACCTCCTCACCTCTCCTTGACTTAATGATGAACCCTTGTCCGGAACTCGCTTCCATAGTTCATCTCCCGAGAATCTTCGATGTCGTTTCGAAAATTTGTGTTGCACCTTTCTTCTCACGCATCCTGAGTCTGAGTTATCCTGACACCAATCAGATCTGAATCTCGGTCAGATATGATGGTTGGAACATATTTCCAAGAGTTATAACATTGGTCTATTTATGACCCGGTAAGGTGATGTCATGCCTAACACACCTGGCCGGAGGACCTATTGTTATAGTTTCCTTTTTGGCAAGGTTAGTTATTCTTCCGTGAGGAAATTGTAAGACTTATTCTATAGGTTGTTCCTGATGGATCCTTTTTGTTTCCAAAGTCTGATCTTCACCTGTTGACCATGTCAATGCTATCTCGAAGCATGTCTATGGTACTCCGATTTTCAACAGGAACATTTGAAGCCCAATGCTAAATGTTTCCTGCTCAATTATCCAAACACCGCTATATGGGTAATGTCATGAAAATTCTCTCCCGTACCTAAAAGAGTTTTCTACATTATATCCTGTCATGGATATCATGCTCTGCTTGTCCTTGCGAAGGATATACCCTTGAAATATGTGTTTAAACACATTTTCCTTTCCATTGTTCTGTTTAATCTGATAATCATATTTTCCTTTCCATTGTTTGGTTTAACCTTTCCGGTGATCTATATGATCTAAGCGGTAGTATTCTCCTGCTTATGTAAACACCTCGGTGTATAATTCTGTCAGTAAGACCCTGTTACTATTGTCGATGATATTCCGGTAACCGCCGATGGACGAGAACTTTGCCTATTGGCCCGCCTCGTTCAACGGGCAGAAAAATGGTTCTCTTCGTCCCTCGCCCTTGGTACCGATGTTGTTGCCGACATAACCGACGGACTATCCTCTGACATGCCTTGCTTACATGATCGTGTAAGACGTCATCGCCTTCCTACTATTAACCCACATGGTGGGCCCATAACCCACAGTTCCACAGGATCGAAACCTGACTCTCCTATACTCCTTGTTTCCGAACTTATTCCTCGCGCTTGGCTTCGTATTTAATTCACGGGCCACCTTCCTAGTGCTCTATTCTGGTATCAGACGCAATGCTTACTCTCGCTACTCTAAACCCCTTTCTCATTCTGGTTCATACTTCGAGCAACTATCTATCCGCTTGGAACCTCTTATTGCACCTTCGTACCTTACTCTCGATGTATTTTATATGTTCAACTCGAGAGATAATCTTATGCTCATTCATGGGATAACCCCAGATTGTTTCCCTCAAAAGCATTCTGCCGTAACTGATATGCCCCTTATCCTTTCGTAAGTACGATGGAGTTCCCGAAGAAAGGACGACAACTTTATCATGATGCATTGGAATAAAGAATTGAAGACATCAACGAAAGGGATTAACTTCTTCGAGAAGATCCGTTAGAATATCGTAACCAGAACTTTCCCCCTTACTCCCCTCTTAAATCTCGGGACGAGATTTCTTGTAGTGGAGGAGAATTGTGACGCCCGGATAATTAAGCTACGGCAACCCTCTGCTAATGATGACACGTCACTTCGGTTGCTGTTGTTAATCTCACATTAGTTCGAAACTGATTCTAATTCTAATCCAAAATCAAGCAAACAATAAAAGTTTTCAAATATTAAAATTAAAATGTTCGGAATGAACCAAATATTGCATAGATAATTATGGTGGAGAAACCACATTTTTAAAACATGTTTAAAAGCTCAAAAGTAATTAACATTGAGGCTAAAATAATTAAATAAATGACTTTTGAATTTTATAAAATCCTAAACTATTTTATTTGGAACTCAAGCTTTTTATGGCAAAGGATTAATTTACAACACTAATTTAGGCACTAATTATTTATCTTAATAGAGTTAAAATAAATTGGAAGTTAAAAGAAAACAGAAAATAAAATAAATAAAAAGGAAAGAGAAAGAAAGAGAGAAAGCCCCCTGGCCAACTGGACCAGACGGCCCAGCTGGCCGACCCACCTGGCCCAACCGGCCAGCCCACCTATTCCCCCCCCCCCACTACACCTACCCCACTTGCCGTAACCCTAACCCCCACGCGCTCCACTCCCTCCCCCGTTTCCCTGGATCGGGATCGATCCCCCCACTCTCTCTCACCCCCACCCCGCTCGATCTGGACGCCCGCGCCTAGGGGCCGGACCTCGCTGCCCCCCCCCGACCCCGGCGCGCCGACGCCGCTCGACGTCTCCGGCACCGCCCGCCACCTCGCCCAGAGACGCCCCGCCGCCCGTCCACGACCACGCTGTCGCGGGACCCCGCCCGGAGCCACCTCGTCCCCGTCGTACTCGTCGCGCTCGACGCCTCGTCCGCCGTCGCCCGAAGGCCTCCCCATCGACGGACGACCCCGCCGCCGCTGCTCGTCAACGCTGCCTCGACGCCGCCGCCCCGTGCCGCCTCGGGTCGCCTGCCCCTACGCCGACGCGACCTCGCCACGACGTCGCCGACTGCCTACCCGGCCCCACCCGAGCCCACTGCCGCTCCCCTACGCTCCGTTGTGAGCGCCGCCCGTTCCCCCTTCTCCCTTCTCCCCGTCGTCGTCCGGCGTGCCCTGGCCGCGCCCGGCTCGCCCCTCTGTCGTCCACGTCTCGTGTCGCCGTTGCTCGCACCACGAGCACGCCTCGCCGCCGGCGTCAGCCTCCGCATGGCCCTGCCCCCCTCCTACGGCTGCCCCCACGCCGCTTGGCCCTGCAGCCGTTCCTGCCGGCTGCCGGCGCCCCGTCGCGCCTCGCCTCGCCTCGCACCGGGGCGGGTTCGGCCTCCGCCCGGGGCAGCGCCCGTTAGCCGTGCCCGCTCCAGTGGCCATTGTGCCACTGGCAGCTAGGGCCCCTCCCCAAAAAAAAGGGAAATGTAAAAATATATATTAATAAAAATAATTAATTAATTAGTTAAACACTTAATTAACTTAAGTAATCTTGTTTAATTAAATTAGTTAATTAGATAGCCTAGCTAATTAACTAATTAACCTAATGTGACAATGACATGTGGGTCCACTTTAACCCTATTGACCAGTCAATAGTTGACTGGTCAACTGCTGACTGGACCTACCCTGGCCCACTTTTCATCCTCTATGTACACTTCTGTGTACACAGAACTGGGTGCCCATAGCAATTTAATATTTATTTTCGAATTATAATAAATTCAGAAGATTGTTTAAATCTTTGAAAAATCATAGTAAATTAACCGTAACTCGGATTAAAATATTTTTAACATGAAATTTGCTCAAAACGACGAGACGAATCCGGATACGCAGTCCGTTCGTTCACCACACGTCCCTAGCATAGTGAACCTGCAACATTTCACCTCCGGTCCATCTGTCAAAAAACGCGAAACATCGGGAATACTTTCCCGGATGTTTCCCCCCTTCGCCAGTAGCACCTACTACTACGTTAGGTCACCTCTAGCACCGCGTAATGCCATGTTACACTTTGTGATGCTTTGATTGCTCTGTTATTTATTGTGTTCCCCCTTCGTTACTTCTTTCCGGTAGACCCCGAGACTGTCGGCGACCCCCAGTTTGACTACGGTGTTGACGACCCCTCCTACTTGCCAGAGCAACCAGGCAAGCCCCCCCCTTGATCACCAGATATCGCCTATTCTTCTCTATACTGCTTGCATTAGAGTAGTGTAGCATGTTACTGCTTTCCGTTAATCCTATACTGATGCATAGCCTATCCTTGCTACTACTGTTGTTACCTTTACCTGCAATCCTACATGCTTAGTATAGGATGCTAGTTTTCCATCAGTGGCCCTACATTCTTGTCCGTCAGCTGTGCTATACTATCGGGCCGTGATCACCTGGGCGGTGATCACGGGTATATACTTATATACTATATACATTACACATGTGATGACTACAGTCGGGTCGGCTCGTAGGAGTACCCGCAAGTGGATCTTTGTGGCGGAGCGACAGGGCAGGTTGAGACCACCTAGGCGAGAGGTGGGCCTGGCCCTGGACGGCGTCCGCGGTTACTTCGACATAACACGCATAACGAGTTCTTGGTATTTGATCTGAGTCTGGCCATTTGGTCTATACGCACTAACCATCTACGCGGGAGTAGTTATGGGTATCCCGGCGTCGTGGTATCAGCCGAAGCCTTCGTGACGTCAGCGACTGAGTGGCGCGCGCCGGATTGGACTGGAACGCCACTAGGCTAGGTCTGCTTCCGGCCGCGTACGCAACGTGCAGGTGTGCATAGGGCGATGGGCCCAGACCCCTGCGCGCATAGGGTTAGACCGGCGTGCTGACCTCTCTGTTGTGCCTAGGTGGGGCTGCGACGCGTTGATCTTACGAGGCCGGGCATGACCCAGAAAAGTGTGTCCGGTCAAATGGGATCGAGCGTGTTGGGTTATGTGGTGCACCCCTGCAGGGAAGTTTATCTATTCGAATAGCCGTGTCCCTCGGAAAAAGGACGACCCGGAGTTGTACCTTGACCTTATGACAACTAGAACTGGATACTGAACAAAATACACCCTTCCAAGTGCCAGATACAACCCGGTGATCGCTCTCTAACAGGGCGACGAGGAGGGGATCGCCGGGTAGGATTATGCTACGCGATGCTACTTGGAGGACTTCGATCTACTCTCTTCTACATGCTGCAAGATGGAGATGACCAGAAGCGCAGTCTTCGACAGGACTAGCTATCCCCCTTTTATTCTGGCATTCTGCTGTTCAGTCCACTGATATGCCCCTTTACACATATACCCATGCATATGTAGTGTAGCTCCTTGCTTGCGAGTACTTTGGATGAGTACTCACGGTTGCTTCTCTCCCTCTTTTCCCCCTTTCCTTTCTATCTGGTTGTCGCAACCAGATGCTGGAGTCCAGGAGCCAGACGCCACCGTTGACGACGACACCTACGACACTGGAGGTGCCTACTACTACGTGCAGCCCGCTGACGACGACCAGGAGTAGTTAGGAGGATCCCAGGCAGGAGGCCTGCGCCTCGTTCGATCTGTATCCCAGTTTGTGCTAGCCTTCTTAAGGCAACTTGTTTAACTTATGTCTGTACTCAGATATTGTTGCTTCCGCTGACTCGTCTATGATCGAGCAATTGTATTCGAGCCCTCGAGGCCCCTGGCTTGTATTATGATGCTTGTATGACTTATTTATGTTGTAGAGTTGTGTTGTGATATCTTCCCGTGAGTCCCTGATCTTGATCGTACACATTTGCGTGCATGATTAGTGTACGGTCAAATCGGGGGCCTCACAAGTTGGTATCAGAGCCGACTGCCTGTAGGAACCCCCCTTTCCAACTCCTTGGCCAAAGTTGAGTCTAGTCAGTGAAAACTGTTTTACTAACATGGCTGTGTGGCTTACGGGCCCACGTCGCCAGTGGGTGATATTAGGATCTTTTACTCCTTGTCTATACTCTGGGACTCTGAACTCTTTCCTATTCGGGTTAAATGATTTTGCTAAAAGGACTAACTGTAGGTTCTCGTAAATACTTTCTCCCGGAGAGCCCTTTATCACAGATGGCCGCCGACTGCACCAGAAGATGTTGAGGATACTCTGCGATCATTCCCGAGACCCTTGTGCCCTCTGCCTTTTCAATTCCCTACTACCGATGTATCCATATGGATAACAACATACACTTGTTGTTCATACAATTACTCTGAGTTTCTCTTGTTATTACCAGATACATCGAATTACTCTCCGGCTTTTAAGAATCCCTTGTACCACTGCCTTGTAGTTCCTTGCCGCAGAAATACCCATACGGATAATTACTCGCACCTACCGAGTATCGACTCATCCCGAGTTGATTCATGTATTTCACAATAGTCTTCAAAATACTATTCGATCTTCCGAAAATCCTCAGGAGCCTATTGCTCTTGAAATTCTTGTTTGCTTGCATTATGGTTAATCCCATAAGTCTCGTAATCTTATTGGCATCTCTTGTCATTATCATTTTGAGTCCGTTGATTCAATTTGTTGCGAATGCTCGCAATCCTCAATCAGATCCTAGAATTCATCCTTCCAGCTGAGACGTCATTTTAAACGTGAGCTGGATCTCGACCTATCAAATTGCCATCGATTGTACCCCTAAGCCTACTCAACTTATCCATCCTTGATCAGAGCGTAGCTTCTGACCCCATGATTTGGAAATCATAATTCTTTTGCATTTGAACTTTGAGTTAGTCAGTTGTTTCTATAATCAGATCTCCTTGCATTCTTCTTCCTCTGGTTGAGTACCGATGCTCACATCAGATCCCTTGTGGACCATGGGTTCCTTTGTTGGATTTTATCCGACAGTGTCCTTCATATTGAATAACCTTGTGAGCCTTTCCACGGGTATATAATGCCTTTGGTAAATTGTATCTTCTGCTTTGTCAACCATGCTCTACTTTTGAGCTTGTGCTATTTACTTCAGAAGTTCGTGGTATATGTTCTAAGAAGCCCTGATGGCTTGAACCTATGCCTTCCTTAATATGTGTGAACTCGAAAGTTTTCACGAGTCATACTCTTCTGGTATTTTGCCATATAAAATTTCAACACTACAACTTCATCGAACGCGAGAAGTGAATGGAAGGTTATACATTGAAGAAGTGGGAGTCGACCTTGAACCTTTGTGTTCATGCCCATGGACACGATGTAGATCCTATCATGGAAGCTTCTTATAATAATAGCTATTTCCCTGGTATAATATCATCTGGTATCGGTGTATTGATCCTTTTGCAATCGTGGTTCCGACCATGTTCTCCTTTAAATACCATTTCTCGTACAAGTTTAAGCACTTGTCTTCTGTAAGGGCAATACCCCAGTCCAACCTCTACTTTGGTTTGTCGTCGAGTATTACCCCCCTGGTATCTCGAGATTATCACGGAACTGCATAACTTCTTATGAGTTCTCCATCAAGTATTACATTCTCATTGATTCCAATTTTTCACGGGCTCCGAGTTGTTAGAACCCCTCAAGGACACCGATAAGTGAATCAATTCCGCACTCCGATTCAATTACTCTAAGTAATTTTTGTTGCTTATGAGTTTAATAATCCTTCAAGTCCTTCCTAGCCTGCTCGGCCATGTTATTATTTCGCCGATTTTAACTGTGCTACCTGGTCCTTCCCAGCGCACAAATTTCGACAGTGAGATAATCTTGCGTCGATCTTCCTCGTCATATCACTTCTCCTTGAACAGCAAACTTGATTTCGAGTTTGTGTCCTACCCGTGGTTCCAATAACCTTTCGCTTTCATCATTCCTTTGACTTGATGTCATCGTCGATCAATTACATCTTCTTGAAAACCTCTCGACAAATTTGTCGTGATCATTGTCAACAGTTTGACTTCTTCCAAGTTGTGTGTCGAAATTCAGGATGAGAAATACCATCCTTGCCCCTCGATGAATTGTGTTATCATCGACAACATTCTTGCCTCCCCCCAACACAAACTTGGTCATGTTTTGTGTTATACCTTGAGATCCTTGCTATCCAGCATTTGTTCTTCTTTACTTTGGAGTATTACCATCTTTTATATCAAGAATGTCGTGAGAATTTCACCACCTCTTAAGAATTCTTGATATAGTAATACATCTTCCCGTCTACATTCAGTTCTTGGTCCCCATGTTGATTTTAACCGAAGTACCCACAAATGAACTGTGATGTGTAAAATTCAAAACTGCCAGCAACCCTATTGCTTGTAAGTTAATGAACGATAGCTTCATTCCTTGTGTATTGTTTATCGAATCACCATTCTAACATTGATCATGCTACCTAAGCTCATATTCGGGTGCACCTTTCAACCAATGTTTAATTGTGTATGTTTTCCTCGAGCATACATCATTAAGTCATTCGATCTAGCTAATGTTATCTCCTTGTTCACATAGTTGTGGAAATCCATCTTTTGGAAATCTCAATGGATTGTCGCTGAGTCAATCAGTCACCTCCTCACCTCTCCTTGACTTAATGATGAACCCTTGTCCGGAACTCGCTTCCATAGTTCATCTCCCGAGAATCTTCGATGTCGTTTCGAAAATTTGTGTTGCACCTTTCTTCTCACGCATCCTGAGTCTGAGTTATCCTGACACCAATCAGATCTGAATCTCGGTCAGATATGATGGTTGGAACATATTTCCAAGAGTTATAACATTGGTCTATTTATGACCCGGTAAGGTGATGTCATGCCTAACACACCTGGCCGGAGGACCTATTGTTATAGTTTCCTTTTTGGCAAGGTTAGTTATTCTTCCGTGAGGAAATTGTAAGACTTATTCTATAGGTTGTTCCTGATGGATCCTTTTTGTTTCCAAAGTCTGATCTTCACCTGTTGACCATGTCAATGCTATCTCGAAGCATGTCTATGGTACTCCGATTTTCAACAGGAACATTTGAAGCCCAATGCTAAATGTTTCCTGCTCAATTATCCAAACACCGCTATATGGGTAATGTCATGAAAATTCTCTCCCGTACCTAAAAGAGTTTTCTACATTATATCCTGTCATGGATATCATGCTCTGCTTGTCCTTGCGAAGGATATACCCTTGAAATATGTGTTTAAACACATTTTCCTTTCCATTGTTCTGTTTAATCTGATAATCATATTTTCCTTTCCATTGTTTGGTTTAACCTTTCCGGTGATCTATATGATCTAAGCGGTAGTATTCTCCTGCTTATGTAAACACCTCGGTGTATAATTCTGTCAGTAAGACCCTGTTACTATTGTCGATGATATTCCGGTAACCGCCGATGGACGAGAACTTTGCCTATTGGCCCGCCTCGTTCAACGGGCAGAAAAATGGTTCTCTTCGTCCCTCGCCCTTGGTACCGATGTTGTTGCCGACATAACCGACGGACTATCCTCTGACATGCCTTGCTTACATGATCGTGTAAGACGTCATCGCCTTCCTACTATTAACCCACATGGTGGGCCCATAACCCACAGTTCCACAGGATCGAAACCTGACTCTCCTATACTCCTTGTTTCCGAACTTATTCCTCGCGCTTGGCTTCGTATTTAATTCACGGGCCACCTTCCTAGTGCTCTATTCTGGTATCAGACGCAATGCTTACTCTCGCTACTCTAAACCCCTTTCTCATTCTGGTTCATACTTCGAGCAACTATCTATCCGCTTGGAACCTCTTATTGCACCTTCGTACCTTACTCTCGATGTATTTTATATGTTCAACTCGAGAGATAATCTTATGCTCATTCATGGGATAACCCCAGATTGTTTCCCTCAAAAGCATTCTGCCGTAACTGATATGCCCCTTATCCTTTCGTAAGTACGATGGAGTTCCCGAAGAAAGGACGACAACTTTATCATGATGCATTGGAATAAAGAATTGAAGACATCAACGAAAGGGATTAACTTCTTCGAGAAGATCCGTTAGAATATCGTAACCAGAACTTTCCCCCTTACTCCCCTCTTAAATCTCGGGACGAGATTTCTTGTAGTGGAGGAGAATTGTGACGCCCGGATAATTAAGCTACGGCAACCCTCTGCTAATGATGACACGTCACTTCGGTTGCTGTTGTTAATCTCACATTAGTTCGAAACCGATTCTAATTCAAATCCAAAATCAAGCAAACAATAAAAGTTTTCAAATATTAAAATTAAAATGTTCGGAATGAACCAAATATTGCATAGATAATTATGGTGGAGAAACCACATTTTTAAAACATGTTTAAAAGCTCAAAAGTAATTAACATTGAGGCTAAAATAACTAAATAAATGACTTTTGAATTTTATAAAATCCTAAACTATTTTATTTGGAACTCAAGCTTTTTATGGCAAAGGATTAATTTACAACACTAATTTAGGCACTAATTATTTATCTTAATAGAGTTAAAATAAATTGGAAGTTAAAAGAAAACAGAAAATAAAATAAATAAAAAGGAAGGAGAAAGAAAGAGAGAAAGCCCCCTGGCCAACTAGACCAGACGGCCCAGCTGGCCGACCCACCTGGCCCAACCGGCCAGCCCACCTATTCCCCCCCCCCCCACTACACCTACCCCACTTGCCGTAACCCTAACCCCCACGCGCTCCACTCCCTCGCCCGTTTCCCTGGATCGGGATCGATCCCCCCCACTCTCTCTCAACCCCCACCCCGCTCGATCTGGACGCCCGCGCCTAGGGACCGGACCTCGCTGCCCCCCCCGACCCCGGCGCGCCGACGCCGCTCGTCGTCTCCGGCACCGCCCGCCACCTCGCCCAGAGATGCCCCGCCGCCCGTCCACGACCACGCTGTCGCGGGACCCCGCCCGGAGCCACCTCGTCCCCGCCGTACTCGTCGCGCTTGACGCCTCGTCCGCCGTCGCCCGAAGGCCTCCCCATCGACGGACGACCCCGCCGCCACTGCTCGTCAACGCTGCCTCGACGCCGCCGCCCAGTGCCGCCTCGGGTCGCCTGCCCCTACGCCGACGCGACCTCGCCACGACGTCGCCGACTGCCTCCACGGCCCCACCCGAGCCCACTGCCGCTCCCCTACGCTCCGTTGTGAGCGCCGCCCGTTCCCCCCTTCTCCCTTCTCCCCGTCGTCGTCCGGCGCGCCCTGGCCGCGCCCGGCTCGCCCCTCTGTCGTCCGCGTCTCGCGTCGCCGTTGCTCGCACCGCGAGCACGCCTCGCCGCTGGCGTCAGCCTCCGCATGGCCCTGCCCCCCTCCTACGGCTGCCCCCACGCCGCTTGGCCCTGCAGCCGTTCCTGCCGGCTGCCGGCGCCCCGTCGCGCCTCGCCTCGCCTCGCATCGGGGCGGGTTCGGCCTCCGCCCGGGGCAGCGCCCGTTAGCCGTGCCCGCTCCAGTGGCCTTTGTGCCACTGGCAGCTGGGGCCCCTCCCAAAAAAAAGGGGAATGTAAAAATATATATTAATAAAAATAATTAATTAATTAGTTAAACACTTAATTAACTTAAGTAATCTTGTTTAATTAAATTAGTTAATTAGATAGCCTAGCTAATTAACTAATTAACCTAATGTGACAATGACATGTGGGTCCACTTTAACCCTATTGACCAGTCAATAGTTGACTGGTCAACTGCTGACTGGACCTCCCCTGGCCCACTTGTCATCCTCTGTGTACACTTCTGTGTACACAGAACTGGGTGCCCATAGCAATTTAATATTTATTTTCGAATTATAATAAATTCAGAAGATTGTTTAAATCTTTGAAAAATCATAATAAATTAACCGTAACTCGGATTAAAATATTTTCAACATGAAAGTTGCTCAGAACGACGAGACCAATCCGGAAACGCAGTCCGTTCGTTCACCACACGTCCCTAGCATAGTGAACCTGCAACATTTCACCTCCGGTCCATCTGTCAAAAAACGCGAAACATCGGGAATACTTTCCCGGATGTTTCCCCCCTTCGCCAGTAGCACCTACTACTACGTTAGGTCACCTCTAGCACCGCGTAATGCCATGTTACACTTTGTGATGCTTTGATTGCTCTGTTATTTATTGTGTTCCCCCTTCGTTACTTCTTTCCGGTAGACCCCGAGACTGTCGGCGACCCCCAGTTTGACTACGGTGTTGACGACCCCTCCTACTTGCCAGAGCAACCAGGCAAGCCCCCCCTTGATCACCAGATATCGCCTATTCTTCTCTATACTGCTTGCATTAGAGTAGTGTAGCATGTTACTGCTTTCCGTTAATCCTATACTGATGCATAGCCTATCCTTGCTACTACTGTTGTTACCTTTACCTGCAATCCTACATGCTTAGTATAGGATGCTAGTTTTCCATCAGTGGCCCTATATTCTTGTCCGTCTGCTGTGCTATACTATCGGGCCGTGATCACCTGGGCGGTGATCACGGGTATATACTTATATACTATATACATGACACATGTGATGACTACAGTCGGGTCGGCTCGTAGGAGTACCCGCAAGTGGATCTTTGTGGCGGAGCGACAGGGCAGGTTGAGACCACCTAGGCAAGAGGTGGGCCTGGCCCTGGACGGCGTCTGCGGTTACTTCGACATAACACGCATAACGAGTTCTTGGTATTTGATCTGAGTCTGGCCATTTGGTCTATACGCACTAACCATCTACGCGGGAGTAGTTATGGGTATCCCGGCGTCGTGGTATCAGCCGAAGCCTTCGTGACGTCAGCGACTGAGTGGCGCGCGCCGGATTGGACTGGAACGCCACTAGGCTAGGTCTGCTTCCGGCCGCATACGCAACGTGCAGGTGTGCATAGGGCGATGGGCCCAGACCCCTGCGCGCATAGGGCTAGACCGGCGTGCTGACCTCTCTGTTGTGCCTAGGTGGGGCTGCGACGCGTTGATCTTACGAGGCCGGGCATGACCCAGAAAAGTGTGTCCGGCCAAATGGGATCGAGCGTGTTGGGTTATGTGGTGCACCCCTGCAGGGAAGTTTATCTATTCGAATAGCCGTGTCCCTCGGAAAAAGGACGACCCGGAGTTGTACCTTGACCTTATGACAACTAGAACTGGATACTGAATAAAATACACCCTTCCAAGTGCCAGATACAACCCGGTGATCGCTCTCTAACAGGGCGACGAGGAGGGGATCGCCGGGTAGGATTATGCTATGCGATGCTACTTGGAGGACTTCAATCTACTCTCTTCTACATGCTGCAAGATGGAGATGACCAGAAGCGCAGTCTTCGACAGGACTAGCTATCCCCCTTTTATTCTGGCATTCTGCTGTTCAGTCCACTGATATGCCCCTTTACACATATACCCATGCATATGTAGTGTAGCTCCTTGCTTGCGAGTACTTTGGATGAGTACTCACGGTTGCTTCTCTCCCTCTTTTCCCCCTTTCCTTTCTATCTGGTTGTCGCAACCAGATGCTGGAGTCCAGGAGCCAGACGCCACCGTTGACGACGACACCTACGACACTGGAGGTGCCTACTACTACGTGCAGCCCGCTGACGACGACCAGGAGTAGTTAGGAGGATCCCAGGCAGGAGGCCTGCGCCTCGTTCGATCTGTATCCCAGTTTGTGCTAGCCTTCTTAAGGCAACTTGTTTAACTTATGTCTGTACTCAGATATTGTTGCTTCCGCTGACTCGTCTATGATCGAGCAATTGTATTCGAGCCCTCGAGGCCCCTGGCTTGTATTATGATGCTTGTATGACTTATTTATGTTGTAGAGTTGTGTTGTGATATCTTCCCGTGAGTCCCTGATCTTGATCGTACACATTTGCGTGCATGATTAGTGTACGGTCAAATCGGGGGCGTCACAAAATACCATCGTCCTATATATCAATCTTTACCTCTCGATCATTTCAAGACTCCTCGTCATGTCTGTGATCTCATCTGGGACTCTGAACAACATTCGGTCACCAAAACATATAACTCATATAACACTATATCGTCAATGAACGTTAAGCGTGCGGACCCTACGGATTCGAGAACTATGTAGACATGACCGAGACACCTCTCCGGTCAATAACCAATAGCGGAACCTGGATGCCCATATTGGCTCCTACATATTCTACGAAGATCTTTATCGGTCAAACCGTTATGACAACATACGCAATTCCCTTTGTCCATCGATATGTTGCTTGCCCGAGATTCGATAGTCGGTATCTCGATATCTAGTTCAATCTCGTTACCGCAAGTCTCTTTACTCGTTTCATAATACATCACCTCGTGACTAACTCCTTATTCATTTGCTTGCAAGCTTATGATGTGTATTACCGAGAGGGCCCAGAGATACCTCTCTGATACTCGGAGTGACAAATCCTAATCTCGATCTATGCCAACTCAACAAACACCTTCGGAGATACCTGTAGAGCATCTTTATCATCACCCAGTTATGTTGTGACGTTTGATAGCACACAAGGTATTCCTCCGGTATCTGGGAGTTGCATAATCATAGTCGAAGGAATATGTATTTGACATGAAGAAAGCAATAGCAATAAAACTAAACAATCATAATGCTAAGCTAACGGATGGGTCTTGTCCATCACATCATTCTCCTAATGGTGTGATTTCGTTATCAAATGAGAACACATGTCTATTGTTAGGAAACCTTAACCATCTTTGATCAACGAGCTAGTCTAGTAGAGGCTTACTAGGGACACGGTATTTGTTTATGTATTCACACATGTATTTAGGTTTCTGATCAATACAATTCTAGCATGAATAATAAACCTTTATCATGAATAAGGAAATATAAAATAACAACTTTATTATTGCCTCTAGGGCATATTTCCTTCAACGACTACATCAACCGCGTTGATAAACGCTTCCGCTTAGCGATCTTCAAGGGTATGAAGATGCTCTCCCCTCTCGTAGCTATACATCTCCATGGATAGATCTTGTGTGTGCGTAGAACTTTTTTGTTTTCCATGCTACATTCCCCAACATTCGGATCAGCCATAAACATATCCTAAAAGTACTCTTGTGCCATCTTTATCATAATTTTCTGATCCCGCCGCCACACCCCATGAGAGTCTGTTAACCCATGATCCAATTTTTCCTTGCCCTCCAAACATCTTTACGGTGAAGATAAAAGGATTTATCAGTTCAGAAGAAGGGAACAGAAGAATAACGAATTACTAAGAGAACACTAGGATATTTTGTATTTATTTTCTTACAATATGTTCTTTTTTGCTAGAGTTCTTACAATAAGTTTTAGTCAAGCACGTGTTGTTGAAAAGTATCACATTGTGTTTACTGCTTTAATGTTTGATTTCCCTGTACTTGCAGGAATTATGTACTCATTTAATATTGCGAAACCCAGGTGGTCTACGGACCTGGTTGTATTTTTTACTTCTGATGTTCTTTGTACTACCTTGACAATTGAGGAATAGGTCGGAAATTTTCCTGGCAAAAAAAAGGTGCCTTCACAATTTTAAATTTCCTTTGTTTGAGAAGCCTGAGTTTAGGTCATAAGTTGTTATATGTATGCTTACGGAAGATTACACTAAATCAAGCAAACAAACTTTAAATATGCATGTAAATTATTCTTAGATACTCATTACTGAATTTCTTCTACTATAGTTGGAGAGACAAGAAGCCATGGATGCAACCGAATTTCCACAGGCCGTCGTCCTCTCGTGTTCGGTTCGCCAAAGAAGAAGCGGAAGGAAAATCTGGAGACCCCCTGGTCCGGCTGGGCCAGAGCAAACACGATAAGGTGCAAGCCAGATTGTTCTTTCGTCCCAGTCCAAGTCCCCAGCCTGTATTTCTCTACGTGTATTTCTATGGCGAGCCGAGGGAGACAGCGACGGAAGAAAACAAAAGGGAGCGCCTCTCATCATCACGCACGAAAGGGAAAGCATCAAATGCAACCACCTCTTCATCTCTCTGTCTCTCTCTCTCTCTCTCCCTTTTATTTTTCTTCTTGTTGGTTTATTTTGACATGTTGGATTCTTTTCCCTGGCCCGTTCCCCTTTGATTCCTTTCTTGAAAAAGTTTTTCATCGCCGTGTTTTGGTCGCTTGCCCGCTCGCTTGCTGTCGTAGCTTCTTTGCTTCTTTTGTTTTGTGTACCACACCACCACCGAGCGAGCTCCCCGTGAAAAGAGAGATGGGCATGGCGACCTAGCTTGTCCTTTTGCTTTAAACTCGAGTTTTTCTTTTGTTTTTCTCGGCTCATTTTTTGGTCTCCTCCTTTGTCTTTACCGGGGGGCTAAAGTGGCCAAAGCTTCTTTTCTTTAACGGCGAAAATGACAGGCCAAGGTGATAATAATTTTTACTTTCTAATCCCCGCCGACGCAAACTGTAAATAAAATATATCAACTGTTAGATGGATAGAAGTATGTGGATATTGCTCTGCTCGTATGGTGGAAAGGGAGGAGAAATTAACGTGCGTCACGCTCGTGCAAAAGAAGAATGGACATTTTCGTCTGACCTTCTTCTCGGTGTCTGCATTTTCAACGAACCCTTTTGAGTTTTGAAACAGATGAGGAGGTAAAAAAAACTTATAATTTACTAATGACTGTAGAAACCACTCCATCTTGTTCGCCGCATAACCTGATCCACCACAAAACGGCAGATGCGTTTTACCTCTTTCTACAAACAACAAAAGAAAAAGAAGCAGGAATTTCCCCCTTGTCAGAGATGTGTTGAGACTGCTTTTTTTTTTCCAGTGTGTGTGTGATTTGGCTTTTTTCCCGTTGTGTGTTGAGACTACTAGTGTGCGTACTTGAGAGTGAGAAAGACCCGTCCTCTTTTCTTTTCTTTGGTTTCTCCTGATTTTAACCACCTTTCCCTTTTCCGGGGCCTCCCTCGAGCCCGGGTCGTTCTCCCCTCTCTTTCACGCCCTGCGCTGCACACCATCACCACCCTTCTCTCTTTTTCCCTCTCTGAAACCTGAGTCTGAAGTCTGAAAGAGAGGGAGAGAGCCTGAGCCCATTCCTTGTCTGAGAAGTTTGGTGCCCTGCACTGCCATGCTGCTTTCTCTCTCTAGAAAACCCTCCCGTTTCCAGCGCCACGATGCTCCAGTCCTCATCAGTCTTCGAACAGAGAGAGAGAGGGCTGGTATTCTTTTTTCTTTTAATACGCGGTAGAAACAGTAGCCGCAGCAGTAGAGCAGTGGGAGAAGGAACTCAGCTGGAGTGGGTGGGGCGTAGCTTTCCTGAAAGCAAGACGTGTAAGCTAGTATTTCCGCACTGCCATCCCATCCCATCTCTGCATCAGCAGCGGCACTTGTCACTCTCACCTGCTCTCCCTCTCTCTCCCCCGGCGCCACCACACACACACCACCGTCGCCGTGTGCGCGGGTGCGGTGGTCGGTCGCGGTGAGGGGAGGAGGGTGGGGATGGACAACGACTCCAGACATTTACCGCGACCGTAGGCCCGGATCACGGGCGGGGCCGAGCGAGGGCCCGCGTCCGGGCCTGATGGGGGCCCTGAGGAAGGAAGATCGGGGCCGAATGGACGGTGGTATCTCTCCTCCTCTTGCACCAACGGCCCATTTGCGTGTACCAAATGGGGAATCAAGAACGAACGTGTTGGCAAGAAATTGGTGGCCTTGTGTTTGTTTATGAAAAATGGCAGTCCTGTCCTGATCATCAATTCATAACGGTGGTAGGTTACATGCTGTTTTGGGTGTGTGTAGGCCATGTTAGAGAACAAACTATTTGACGATTTGAAGGACCTCTTTAATGGCTTTCTTCTTCCTTTGTCCGCTCTTATTTTTTTTGTCCCTTTCTTCTTTTTGCGTCATATATCGTTAGATCGATCGGATGGCACAGCTACGCACATCAGTCGGTACAGTCGACCAATCAGTTGCATCAATTGGTCCCGGCGTTGGTGCGTCCAATTATACTCCACATGACAGTTACATGCAATTCTAGGTGCGCATGAACCAACCAGTCCTTCTTTTCGATGCCTCCATGAGCCCAATCCATAGCAGCTTTGCGGCAGGCACCAATCGCCATTAACAACTCGGCTCGCAGCACCGCCCCGCCGGCCCCGCGCCGCGCTTCTCTGGGATAAATAGCCGACCGTCATTGAAAGCATCATCGGCTCATCACGTTGGCCGCAACACAGTCCCGTGTCAGTTGGATCTTCTCAAACTCGCCATCAAATCATCCTCCTTGTTGGTTGCAGCTTCTCTGCCTCGCCTTTGAAGCATCCCCCTCGCTGATTGTAGCTCCAACATGCCCTTGCCATAGTTGCCGCACACTCCCGTCGTAACATCGTCTCGCGCCAATCGCAGCTCCCGGTCTTGTTGGTCACAACATTGGTACTCGTTGGTTGCAACTCTGGACTTGTGGCACCGGTGCATCGCCGGCCAGCCCTTTGCAGTAGCACATGTGGTGGATGGTGGTTGACCTTGCATCAACAGGCCCCTCAGCATGGGCAGCAGCACGGCGGCTATCGCAACGGTGGTTCCCCTGGGTATTCCGGTGACGGCAAAAGAAGATTGCAACTAGGAACACAGTGGTCGATGCAAGAGTCTGTCCAGGGCAGGGGGGATAGACGAGAGGGGGATGGATGACTCGGGAAGAAGAAGAGAGGATAAGGTAGAACATGTGTGACACCCCAACAGACACCTTGTTAAAAGCGTGGGAGGAGTCGAAGCTGCGTGCGTGGCTTCCCAGCGACCGATCCAACGCGTGATCGATCGATAGATTAATATTGTTTACCCGGAAAATGGGATAACGTTACGCGTTGGCCAGCTAATCTTTTGAAGATATCGGCCAAGTCGTGAGTTGTTGGATCCATCGTGAGATAGCCGTCCGGTCCAGCTAACAAGGTGTGCAAAATAGGTCATGTTAGCTAGCAGGTTCCGCTCGAGGGTTTGCACAATGACATTGCAACATGTCCATGTTGCGCTCGGAGGTTTGGTAAACACTCTTTTGCAACATGAGTCGTGTTCCCACCGCGGCAGACACTCCTTAATCGATTTGGCTTCTACAACATTGCAGCACCGACATGTTGGGGAACGTAGCAGAAATTCAAAAATTTTCTACGTGTCACCAAGATCAATCTAGGAGATGCTAGCAACGAGAAGGGAGGAGTGCATCTACATACCCTTGTAGATCGCGAGCGGAAGCGTTCAAGAGAACGGGTTTGATGGAGTCGTACTCGTCGTGATCCAAATCACCGATGATCCTAGCGCCGAACGGACGGCACCTCCGTGTTCAACACACGTACGGAGCGGGGACGTCTCCTCCTTCTTGATCCAGCAAGGGGGGAGGAGAAGCTGATGGAGATCCAGCAGCACTACGGCGTGGTGGTGGAAGTAGCCGGATCCCGGCAGGGCTTCGCCAAGCGCAAGCGGGGAGGAAGACGTGTCACGGGAGGGAGGGAGGCGCCAGGGCTTGGGGTGCTGCTCCCATGCGCCTCCCCACTATATATAGGGGTGGAGGGGGCTGGTTTCTTGCCCTCCAAGTCCATTGGGGCGTTGGCAAAGGTGGGGGAAAGAAATCCCATCATTTCCCTTCCCCACCGATTGTTATCCCCCTTTTTTAGGGATCTTGATCTTATCCCTTCGGGATATGATCTTATTCCTTCTAAGGTGGGATCTTGGTGCGCCTTGACCAGGGGTGTGGGGCCTTGCCCCCACTACCCACGTTCATGTGGGTCCCCCCATGCAGGTGGGCCCCACTTCGGAACCTTCTAGAACCTTCCCGGTACAATACCGAAAAATCCCGAACATTTTCCGGTGGCCAAAATAGGACTTCCCATATATAGATCTTTACCTCCGGACCATTCCGGAACTCCTCGTGACGTCCGGGATCTCATCCGGGACTCCGAACGACTTTCGGATTTCCGCATACTAATATCTCTACAACCCTAGCGTCACCGAACCTTAAGTGTGTAGACCCTACGGGTTCGGGAGACATGCAGACATGACCGAGACGACTCTCCGGTCAATAACCAACAGCGGGATCTGGATACCCATGTTGGCTCCCACATGTTCCACGATGATCTCATCGGATGAACCACGATGTCGAGGATTCAATCAATCCCGTATACGATTCCTTTGTCAATCGGTACGTTACTTGCCCGAGATTCGATCGTCGGTATCCCAATAGCTTGCAATCTCGTTACCGGCAAGTCACTTTACTCGTACCGTAATGCATGATCCCGTGACCAAACACTTGGTCACATTGAGCTCATTATGATGATGCATTACCGAGTGGGCCCAGAGATACCTCTCCGTCATACGGAGTGACAAATCCCAGTCTCGATTCGTGCCAACCCAACAGACACTTTCGGAGATACCTGTAGTGCACCTTTATAGCCAGCCAGTTACGTTGTGACGTTTGGTACACCCAAAGCATTCCTACGGTATCCGGGAGTTGCACAATCTCATGGTCTAAGGAAATGATACTTGACATTAGAAAAGCTCTAGCAAACGAACTACACGATCTTGTGCTATGCTTAGGATTGGGTCTTGTCCATCACATCATTCTCCTAATGATGTGATCCCGTTATCAATGACATCCAATGTCCATGGTCAGGAAACCATAACCATCTATTGATCAACGAGCTAGTCAACTAGAGGCTTACTAGGGACATGTTGTGGTCTATGTATTCACACATGTATTACGGTTTCCAGTTAATACTATTATAGCATGAACAACAGACAATTATCATGAACAAGGAAATACAATAATAACCATTTTATTATTGCCTCTAGGGCATATTTCCAACACGACACCGCCGTGTAGCCCTCGAACTAGATGACCCATTCGCAACATGGTGGCGCCTTCCACAAAATTGGCAAGCAACCCCCCCCCCCCCCAATACACACACAAGCACACACCCGACGCCCGGGATTAACGCTCCATCAATTGTCCCCGCTAGCAGTACCCGAAGGAGGCGAGGGGATGGGAGCGGGGTGGCTCGGGAAGAAAAAATATTCAAGAGGTGATGTCACCATGCATTTGGAGATAAACTGGACTTCCTTGCACATCCGGTGCAGATCGCTACGACGTGAGCAAGCTTGGTCGGAGGGGATCAAGCGATGTGTGAAAAGACTAAAGAAATTAGAAAGAGTAACGCAGGCAATGTGAGGATAAGATATCGTGGGCAGGGCGGTGCGTGGGCCCCATGTGATATGTTAGGATATGATCTCGAGTGAGAAAGATATGGAGGCTGGAGGCCGTATATGGCGACTTTGTGTTTGCACATTACTACTATAGCCTTCATATCCATATGAAGTTTGCTCTATAGACGATATGACGACCACAGATATGGTGACTCTTCTTCTATAGTTTTGAGACAATAAACATGTGTATCAATCGAGACAAAGATAAATTTACTTTCTCTAGATATAAATATACTTTTGACCGGACAATGCACAAGGATATTGCTCTTTAAAACCACTGGCATAATCAATTGGTAAAAGCTACTCACCGTAAAGAAATATTAGAGTGTTTAGATCACTTATACTGCCTCCGTCCAATAATATAAAAGTTTTTTTACACTACACAAGTGTAGAAACACTTTTATATTATACGACGAAGGGAGTATTTGTTTATAGAAGGAGTAAGAATTTCTATCTGATTGAAAGAAAATGAATAGGGCAACACACCAAGAGCAGATCACCGAGCGAGCGTTGCACTGAAGCCAGCCACTTGGTCCCGCTTGGCCCAGCCACGAGGCCGGGGGAGGGGCGATCAAAAGCCACGAGCACCACCACCACCACCGCCTGCGACAAATTTTTTACCACGCAGCAGCACCACCAGCAGCAGTAGGTACCACTCGCACTCGGGCGCACTTTTTCTTTACCGTCGCCGAGAGTCCGGTTTCACCGCTGCGGCCTTTGTTCGTTCCCCTGACGCAAGATCGATCGGACGAGACGAGGAAAAGAAGCCGGGGCTTCGCTTCGCGGGTTACGGACAAAAGGCGCGATGAGTGTAATCATGGCCCCCAGGATCTCGCGTCCCCGGAGCGGGGGCATTCGCCAAGCACGATGGCCGCGCCTCCACGCCCCCCCGCACCGCACCGCACGCCCCGAACCCAAGCCAGCCTCGATCGTATTTTTTCCTCGGGCAAAATCAGAGCCAATTTCACTTTATCTTTGCTCTACATACGCAATTACTTGGAGAGCACACATCATGTGACCTCCATAAAGGTTTGCACAAGCGGTGTGGGTGGGTCTACGAGGAAGCCTGGGTCTTCAGTCTCCAGGCCAGGTGAAAGAGGAAAATCGTCGTCAAACGAACGCCTGGCGTCACGAGAATCCTGCTGCTCTTCTTCATTTTTTTTCCTTTTCCCGGTGCTGGCTGGACGGGGACGCAGATCTTCCTCCCTTTTTACCGCGGTGAAAGCGGGGGTGAAGTGGGAGCGGGGCAAAGGCGAGGCGGGGTAGAAAAAGCGGCGAGCGGCAGAGCGTGGTCACTCACGCCACCCCCATGGGTCGGGTCGAGTCGCGATGGTGGCAGGCGCATCGATGCCGCGGCAGAGGAGGTGGGCGCGGCGCCCGAGTATGCACGAGCGGGCTGCCTCTCACGACGATCGCGCGCAGTTCTCCGCGTTCCCCACCTTATTTTAACCCTAGATTTATTCGACGCGCCACCGGATAGAATGAACACTCTGCTTACTGGATAGACGGGCCCCCACCCTGGGAATCCATGGGCCCCGGCCCTCATCAGTCCTCGCTTTGTTTTGTTTCGGCCAGGTGAATGATCGACGTTCGGCTGTTCATCATGGCGTGCTCCCTCGCCCAAATCCAAAGCTCCTTCGTCGTTTCCTCCGGCGAGAATCTTCCCGACCGGAATCATGGCGGATCACAGTAATGGTACCGGCGCCACACAGTCCGGCTCACTCAAGTGTATCATCGTTGCATCGATTCATCATGCAGTAGTAGAGCAGAGTGGAGAAAAACATGGCATATACTTCAATTATTACTCATCATAGTTCATCATCTCTTCAACAGCAATAACAAGCAGACCGTCCATAAGATTATATAACAACTCTTCACTGGCAAGGTAAGTCTTAGATTGATCAATTCCTACAGGCAAGCAGAGAACAACCGGCGAGAAGCCTCGCCGGACGATCTCCCTCTTCTTCTCTTACAGCTGCTGCTACTAATACTACTATTCGGCGGGAGGGGGTGAAGCATCACCAAAGCTCCACGGCCTCCTCATGGCGAGAACAAAAATTACATGGCAGGGGGGGTCAAAACTCGAAATTAATGGAGGATGGATGGTACTACTAGGGGGTGGGCGAGTGCTTTTTTCTCTTTTTTCCGAAACAAAAAAACCCCGGAAAAACGAACACGGAAACACCAAAAACGGGATCCGCCAACGGATCGAAGCGCGCCGAGGAGAAAGAAACGGAAAAGGCGGTGGGTGGAAAAATTGGGGATCCGTCCATCTACTGGCGGTTATATTGTCCGCCTCGCCACGCTCAGAGGACGGCGGCGAGCCCCGTGACGACCTTCGCCCTGGGCTGCTGCTTCTTGCTCGCCGCCTCCTCCGTCGGGCGCCACGGCGACACCACCACCGTGATCTTCTCGCCGGGGGTGGGGGAGACCCCGCTCCTGTTCATGCCGAACAGCAGCTCGAACTCGCCCGAGAAGCTCGCCGCCGACACCGCCGTCGCCGTGGCAGAGGCGGCGGGGGACGGGGTTGCGGCCGACTTGTCGCCGGTGCGAACGTGCGGGGACAGCCACTTGGCGCGCATGTACTCCGGCTTACGCCATGGTGGGAAGTGCAGCCCCTTCTTCTTCATGCTCTGCCGCGCCGCCTCCGCCACCACGGACACGATCTTCCCTAGCCGGTCGGACGTGCCCACGAACAGCGGCGGCAGCGCCTGGAGCGCCGCGCGGTACGCCTTGGTCGACCGGGCCACCTCGAACTCGGACCTGAAGTGCACCTCCACGATCAGCCTCCCTCCGTCCCCAACCACGGCGTCGATGTACTCGTGCTCCCCTGCGTAGACGGAGAGGATCGATTAAGCCCCTGCCATGCCATGAAAGGGGAATATAGACCGAGCGTATGTGAATCGAGGAGGACGGGATAGATTTGGTACCTGCGGGGTAGGACTTAGTCTTCTCCCAGCGCGACTTGCAGACGGCGGCGTCGTAGCCGAGGGCCCGGAGGCCGTCGGCGACGGCGCGGCGGCACTCGGCCTTTCCCTTGCAGGTCCGGCCGCACCGCTCGGCGATCCTGGAAGCGTCGGCGAGAAGGTTCCGCTCCGCGACGCTCGCGCTCTGCACCAAACCCTGCACGCAAAGGGAAAGGAGGCAACCGCCTCGTAAATTCGTTGCGGCTTTTCCCAATTTGGGGAGGGGTTGGCGTGCCATGCGAAAATTCCAGTACCTTGAGTGCCTCCAGGGTGTCGCCGGCCGCGGACGGGGGCGGCGCGGAGGCCTGGCCGGAGGGGAGGAAGAAGCCCTCCTCGTCGTCGCTCTCCTCGTAGTTGCTGCCGTTGAAGCAGTTGCAGCGGCCGCGCGGCGGCCGCTCGACGGCCGCGGAGTCCTCCATGAAGCTGAGCACCATGCGGTCGAGCCCCACCGAGCCGACCTCCGCCTCCCCGCCGGCCGCGGGCCTCTCCTCCTTCTCCCGCTCCTTCCCGTCCCCGGCGACCGCGAGGCGCTCCGAGGCGGAGACCCTCACGAGCAGCCTGCGGAGGCGGGAGACCCTGGGCGGCGCGGGCGGCGTCGGGGCGGGCGCGAGCGTCGGCGGCGGCGGCGGCGGCTTCCCGTCCATGGCGCCGTGGTGGTGACCGGGCTTGAGCTGGAACGGCATCGATCGCGTGAATCCTAACCACTACCGCAACCACGCCATCCCCAATCCCGAACTCCAACCAACCACACCAGCGCAGTTACACACCACCACCAGTCCCGACTGCAACCACCGCCCCAACCACACACACAGAGAGAAAAAAAAAAAGAGATAGGACGGACGCCCTCTACTGCCCGTCCAGTTCGCCGGCGGCGACGGCGGCCATTCCCGGCGGGCGGCTGGTTATTATTATTTTTTCTTCCCTCTCACGGTCGGTCGCCGGTCGCCTCCCTCCCCGTCTCCTTTTCACAGTTTACAAGCGAGCGAAGGGGGTTCAAACGGGAGGGGAGCCTCGGGGTCTTAAAGGGCTCAGGTGGGGGCGGGGTGACGTGGCGGGCCGCGGGCCCGGTAGGCCCAGCGGGTACGTGGCGGAGTGGGGCGAGCGGCGGGTCGCCCGACGGTGACACGCGCCTCGCACGGCGTTTGCCGTCTGCGCCAGGGAACGGCTGCGCATGCCCATTTTGCCCCCCGATGATGGTCTGCCGTTTGCAGGACCATCTGCTGGAGCTCAGGGGTATGATGGGGATTTCGCGCTGGGAGGTGGTGCCCGTGGGTGGCGTGCGGGCGTGAGGTGTGGAGTGGGACTGGATAGTGAGGGACTACTGCTAGTGCTACCGACCCGTTTAAAAGTTTTTTTTCTTTCTTTTACAGAGATATATTTATCTTTTCTGGTTGGATTGGATAGGGCTGTTTTAGCGTGTTGGCCTAGTCCATACGTAAGTACGAGAGGACTTTTGAGCAGGGTGTTTCGATTTTCCTGCTACAGTTTCTAAAACATTTTCCTAGCCACCAACAATTGTTGGCTTATCGTTATGGTACAACCCATGTTGTACTTCTCTTTTTTTCTTGGAAAACGCAAGTTGTACTACGACTGCTTCGAATAAAAATAAGCATCATATTTAGGGAGGACCATGAAAAATTCCCTTCCCAATTTACCCGCAACGCAAAGGCCCATACAGCTATAAACTATTGAAATAATGAGAAATTTAATTCCTGCGTAAAATATATAATAGTAGAGTATTTATTCTAGATTTCGAAGAAATTCGGTTGGATCGATGGTGCTCGCAGCTATCGAGCGCAAAGATATTCTCAAACCAGTGACGACTCACAATGCCTAAAATAAATTTCAGCAATTGATTTTGCGACAACCAAAACAAGAGCATCTCTGGTCAAATTTGGCTACCCTGACGTCCGTGGAAAAGAACCGGCCACCCCCATTTGTTCGCTTGGGCAACCACATTCGTCGTATTCAAAATCTCGAACCAATGCGACCTCAAAAAAGGAAATCTCGAATCAATGCAAAGGCATGCACGAGATCATTCGATCAATATAGCAGACAACCAATTCAACGATTCAAGATTGCTCTGAATAATCCAGGATGGAAAAAATCAACAATTTATAAATCAATTATCCTTATTGATCTCCTTCTTTTGTTGATCAACCATTTCTTCTAAGTTTTTTTATGATTGGAATTGGATGTGGTTGTTCTAGCATGGTGAGCCCAGTGCCATGCGGAAGCTCGAGAGACATTTGTGCAAGATGTTTCAATTTTTCGGCTTCAATTTCTAAAATATTTTCCTGTCACCGGTTGTTATATTAAGATAGTAGTAGTACAACCCACCCATGTTGTACTTGTACAACTTCGAATAAAATTAGTATCAGAATTAGGAAGGACCAAAAAAATGCGCTTCCTAATTTAAAGATATAAACTGTTCATATAATGAGAAATTTAATTCCCACATAAAATATATAATAGTAGAGTATTTATTCTAGATTTCGAAAAAATTATGTCGGCTCGATCGTGCTGGGTGCTATCGAGCGCATTGATATTTTGAAACAAGTGATGACCGACAAAGCCTAAAATAAATTTCAGCATCAAATCTTGCAAGGACCAAAACAAGAGCATCCCCGGTCAAACTTGGCTCACGTGGCATCCACAGACAAGAGCCGGCCACCCCCATTTGTTCGTTCGGGCAACCACATTCATCGTATTCAAAATCTTGAACTAATGCAGCCTCAAAAAAGGAAATCTCAAACCAATGCAAATGCATGCACGAGACCATTCGATCAATATAGCAGACAACCAATTCAGTGATTCAAGATAGGTCAAATAATCCATGATGAAAAAATCAACAATTTATAAATCAATTGCCCTTATTGATCTTCTTCATTTCTTGATCAACAATTTCCTCTAAGTTTTCTAATGATTGGGATTGGATAGGGTTGTTTTAGAGTGGTGGGCCTAGTGCCCTACGGAAGCTCGATAGACATTTGTGCATGATGTTTCGATTTTTCAGCTACAGTTTGAAAACATGTTTCTATCACCAATTGTGGGATTATACCCACATAGTAGTAGTACAACCTACCCATGTTGTGCTTCATTTTTCTAGGAAAACACATGTTTTACTACAACTGCTTCGAATAAAGATAAGCATCACATTTAGAGAAGACTAAAAAAATTCACTTCCTAATGTACATTCATCGCAAACTCCCATATGGCTATAAACTATTCTAATAATAGGAAATTTAATTCCTACATAAAATATGTAATAATAGAATATTTATTCTAGATTTCTAAGAAATTTGGTTGGATCGATGGTGCTTGGAGCTATTGAGCGCAAAGATCTTCTCAAACCAGTGACGACTGACGAAGCCTAATATAAATTTCGGCATCAGATTTTGCAACGACAAAAACAAGAGCATCCCTGGTCAAATTTGGCGAATGTGGCGTTCGCGGACAAGGGCCGGCCTCCCCCATTTGTTCATTGGGCAAACACATTCGTCGTACTCAAAATCTCGAATCAATGTAACCTCAAAAAGGGAAATATCAAATCAATGCAAAGGTATGGGCGAGATCATTCGATCAATATAGCAAACAACCAATTCAACGATTCAAGATAGGTCAGAATAGCCCATGATGAAAAGAAAAACAACAATTTATAAATCAATTGTCCTTATTGATCTCCTTCTTTTCTTGATCAACCATTTCCTCTAAGTTTTCTTATGGCTGGTATTGGATAGGGTTGGTTTAGGGTGGTGGGCCTACTGCCCTACGGAATCTCGAGAGACATTTGTCGAAGATGTTTTGATTTTTCAGCTACATTTTCAAAAACATTTTTCTATCACCAGTTGTCGGATTATATCCTGATAGTAGCAGGGCAACCTACCCATGTTGTGCTTCTTTTTTTCGGTAAAACACATGCTGTATAATATAAGCATCATATTTAGGGAGAACTAAAAAATCCACTTCCTAATTTACGTTCATCGTAAATCCCCATACATTCATAAACTGTTCAAATGATGAGAAATTTAATTACTACATAAAATATATAACATTAGAGTATTTAATCTAGATTTAAAAGAAATTCGGTTGGATCGATGGTGCGCCGAGCTATCGAGTGCAAAGATATTCGCAAACCATTGATAGCTGATGAACCCTAAAATAAATTTCAACTTCAGATTTTGCAACGAGCAAAACAAGAGCAATTTTGATCAAATATGGCTAAGGTGACGTCCGCGGACAAGATCCCGACACCCAGGGCAACCACATTCGTCATATTCAAAATCTTGAATCAATACGACCTCAAAAAAGGAAATCTCAAATAATTTTTTTGCTTTGAGCTCTGGCACCTCTACAAATCCCTACTTCCCTCTGCGAAAGGCCTTTCTTTTACTTTATGTAATTTTTATTTTTATTTTTGAGTCTCCATCTTCTCTCATAAAAAGCACCAAGCAGGAGGCAACATGATCGTACTTAAGTATTGGGTGTATCTAATATTCGAGTGTGTTTCATGAAAGGATCAATGGTTGAGCATCATGGGCTAGGGATAACTTATTTTAGCGTTGATATTTTGATATTTTGAAAGACATGGTTGCTTGTTGATATGCTTGAGTATCTAAATTATTATGTCAAAACTAGACTATTGCTTTGAATCACATAAAAGTCCAATTGTCCATGCTATAAAGTAAAGAATATGATATGACATGATAGGCAGCATTCCACATCAAAAATTCTGTTTTTATCACTTACCTACTCGAGGACGAGTAGGAGTTAAGCTTGGGGATGTGATGACCCACAAGTATAGGGGATCTATCATAGTCCTTTCGATAAGTAAGATGTCGAACCCAACGAGGAGCAGAAGGAAATAACAAGCAGTTTTCAGTAAGGTATTCTCTGCAAGCACTGAAATTATCGGTAACAGATAGTTTTGTGATAAGGTAATTCGTAACGGGTAACAAGTAACAAAAGTAAACAAGGTGCAGCAAGGTGTCCCAATCCTTTTCGTACCAAAGGACAAGCCTGGACAACCTCTTATATAAAGGAAAGCGCTCCCGAGGACACATGGGAATTATCGTCAAGCTAGTTTTCATCATGCTCATATGATCCGCGTTCGTTACTTTGATAATTTGATATGTGGGTGGACCGGTGCTTGGTGCTGCCCTTCCTTGGACAAGCATACCACTTATGATTAACCCCCCCTGTCGGATGTGGGGTTCCGGCAAAACCCTTAAGGTTCAAACTCTTGGGTGCGCGCGAAGTTCTTTCCCTCCTATCGATCTACGCCCTAGTTCGCTAAGATCTCGCGGACGAACTCGACGAACTCGCATCACAGAAAGACACGAGATTTATACTGGTTCGGGCCACCGTTATGGTGTAATACCCTACTCCAGTGTGGTGGTGGTGGATTGCCTCTTGGGCTGATGATGAACAGTACAAGGGGAAGAACAGCCTCCTGAGGTTGAGGTGTTCTTGTGCTCTGGTGTGTGGCTAAGGATTGGTTCTCGATCAGGTGAGATCAAGTTCCAGATGAGATGCCTCCTACGGTGGTGGCTAGCTCTACTTATATAGGCCCTGGTCCTCTCCCCAAATATTGAGCGGGAAGGGAGCCAACAACGGCGGGCAAATTTGAAAGGGGACAGCTAGTACAATCTATCCTGACAAAAGTGGTCTTCGCCTGCAAAAGGCTCTGGTGGTGACGCCGTCTTGGGCTCCATGGTGACCTTCGTCTTGCCGTCCTGCTAGTCTTCGGTCTCGTTGCACCGATATGGAAACCTTTGCCTGATGCCTCGGTACTCCGCGCCTGCGCTTGCCCCCTTGGCACCAAAGAGGAAACGAGGATGAGTAGGAGTTAAGCTTGGGGATGCTGATACATCTCCAACATATCTATAATTTTTAATTGTTCCATGCTGTTATATTATCAATCTGGGATGTTTTATAATCATTTTATAGTCTTTTTATATCAATTTTTGTTACTAATCTATTGACATAGTGCCAAGTGCCAGTTGCTGTTTTTTCCATGTTTTTTACGTCGCAGAAAATCAAATATCAGACGGAGTCCAAATGCCACGAAAGTCCACGATAATTTTTTATGGGCCGGAAGGAACACATCGGGCCCTGGCTGCGCCTGGGGGGGTGAAGGAAATATGCCCTAGAGGCAATAATAAAGTTATTATTTATTTCCTTATATCATGATAAATGTTTATTATTCATGCTAGAATTGTATTAACCGGAAACATAATACATGTGTGAATACATAGACAAATAGAGTGTCACTAGTATGCCTCTACTTGACTAGCATGTTGATCAAAGATGGTTATGTTTCCTAGCCAAAGACATGAGTTGTCATTTGATTGACGGGATCACATCATTAGGAGAATGATGTGATTGACTTGACCCATTCCGTTAGCTTAGCACTTGATCGTTTAGTATGTTGCTATTGCTTTCTTCATGACTTGTACATGATCCTATGACTATGAGATTATGCAATTTCCATTTACCGGAGGAACACTTTGTGTCCTACCAAACGTCACAACGTAACTGGGTGATTATAAAGGTGCTCTACAGGTGTCTCCGAAGGTACTTGTTGGGTTGGCGTATTTCGAGATTAGGATTTGTCACTCCGATTGTCGGAGAGGTATCTCTGGGCCCACTTGGTAATGCACATCACTTAAGCCTTGCAAGCATTGCAACTAATGAGTTAGTTGCAGGATGATGTATTACGGAACGAGTAAAGAGACTTGCCGGTAATGAGATTGAACTAGGTATTGAGATACCGACGATCGAATCTCGGGCAAGTAACATACCGATGACAAAGGGAACAACGTATGTTGTTATGTGGTTTGACCGATAAAGATCTTCGTAGAATATGTGGGAGCCAATATGAGCATCCAGGTTCCGCTATTGGTTATTGACCGGAGACATGTCTCGGTCATGTCTACATAGTTCTCGAACCCGTAGGGTCCGCACGCTTAAAGTTCGATGACGGTTATATTATGAGTTTATGTGTTTTGATGTACCAAAGGTTGTTCGGAGTCCCGGATATGATCACGGACATGAGGAGGAGTCTCGAAATGGTCGAGACGTAAAAATCGATATATTGGACGACTATGTTTGGACACCGGAAAGGTTCCGGAAGGTTTCAGACATTTATCGGAGTACCGGGGGTTACCGGAACCCCCCCGGGAACTAATGGGCCTTGTTGGGCCCTAGTGGAGAGAGAGAGGGGCCGGCCAGGGCAAGAGGCGCGCCCCCTCCCCTTGTGTCCGATTAGGACAAGGAAGGGGGGGGGGCCTTGCCTTTCCTCTCTCCCACTCCTTCCTTCCCCCTCCTTCTTGGACTAGGAAAGGGAGGGGCAAACCTACTTGGAGTAGGTTTCCCCCTCCTAGGGCGTGCCACCCCCTTGGCCGGCCCTCTCCTCCTCCCCCCTTTATATACGGCGGAGGGGGCAACCCATAGACAACAATTGATCTCTTGATCTCTTAGTCGTGTGCGGTGCCCCCCTCCACCATAATCGACCTCGATAATATCGTAGCGGTGCTTAGGCGAAGCCCTGCGTCGGTAGAACATCATCATCGTCACCACGCCGTCGTGCTGACGAAACTCTCCCTCAAAGCTCGGCTGGATCGGAGTTCAAGGGACGTCATCGAGCTGAACGTGTGCTGAACTCGGAGGTGCCGTACGTTCGGTACTTGATCGGTCGGATCGTGAAGACGTACGACTACATCAACCACGTTGTGCTAACGCTTCCGCTTTCGGTCTACGAGGGTACGTGGACACACTCTCCCCTCGCGTTGCTATGCATCACCATGATCTTGCGTGTGCGTAGGATTTTTTTTTTGAAATTACTACGTTCCCCAACAGTGGCATCCGAGCCAGGTTTTATGCATTGATGTTATATGCACGAGTAGAACACAAGTGAGTTGTGGGCGATACAAGTCATACTGCTTACCAGCATGTCATTCTTTGGTTCGGCGGTATTGTTGGATGAAGCGGCTGTCGGTGTCAAAACTGGCGGATCTCGGGTAGGGGGTCCCGAACTGTGCGTCTAAGGCAGATGGTAACAGGAGGCGGGGGACACAATGTTTACCCAGGTTCGGGCCCTCTCGATGGAGGTAATACCCTACTTCCTGCTTGATTGATCTTGATGATATGAGTATTACAAGAGTTGATCTACCACGAGATCGTAGAGGCTAAACCCTAGAAGCTAGCCTATGGTTATGATTGTTGTTGTCCTACGGACTAAACCCTCCGGTTTATATAGACACCGGAGGGGGCTAGGGTTACACAGAGTCGGTTACAAGGGAGGAGATCTACATATCCGAATTGCCAAGCTTGCCTTCCACGCAAAGGAGAGTCCCATCCGGACACGGGACGAAGTCTTCAATCTTGTATCTTCATAGTCCAACAGTCCGGCCAAAGTATATAGTCCGGCAGTCCGAGGACCCCCTAATCCAGGACTCCCTCAGTAGCCCCTGAACCAGGCTTCAATGACGATGAGTCCGGCGCACAGATTGTCTTCGGCATTGCAAGCCGGGTTCTTCCTCCGAATACTCCATAGAAGATTTTGAACACAAGGATCGTGTCCGGCTGTGCAAAACAAATTCCACATACCACCGTAGAGAGTATAATATTTCCAAAAATCTAATTTGCTGACAACGTGACATCACGCCGTGGTCCGGTCATTATTCGAACCGTTTTTCTCAACCAGCTACTGCACATATTGCGAGGCGATTTTGTCGACACGTCTTGTCGAAGCAGAGATCGTGTCCCCTTATCACGGGATTCTCATCAATACGGGTGTGGGTAACCCAATCGTGCCCGTGGGTAGGACTCCTCGATTTTAGGCAAGTTCCAAACGGTCACGCGGAGGACGCTTGATATTCACCCTCTTTATAAAGGGGCCAAGGCCTGTCCTTTTCTTCTCGCGCTCGATCCTTCCCTTCCCCAGCTCGAATTCCAACACCCGAGGCTCCAGCTAAGCGCTTCGGACCTTCAATCATGTCCGGATCCAACCTTCAAGGTCGGTGGATAGCCTCCTCTGTCACAGAGGAGGACATCAAGAAGCTAAGAGAAGCCAGGTATCTGACCGCCGAAATCTCGCACAGGCTGCCTGCTCAAGGGCAGGTCATCCCTACTCCCGAACCCAACGAGAGCGTCATATTTGTTTCCCACTTCCTCCGAGGGCTAGGTTTTAGTCTTGATCCCTTTGTTAGAGGGCTTATGTTCTATTACGGGCTCGATTTCCATGATCTGGCTCCGGATTCCATCCTTCACATCTCGTCGTTCATCGTCGTGTGTGAGGCCTTCCTCCGCATCACCCCACACTTCGGCTTATGGCTCAAGACCTTCAATGTGAAGCCGAAGATGATCGATGGGCGACACGCAGAATGCGGAGGTGCCATAATAAGCAAAGGCGCCGATGCTCCATGGCCGAAGGGTTCCTTCCCGGAGATGTCCAACTTATGGCAGCGGGAGTGGTTTTACATCACGGCTCCCCGAAGTACTAAGTGGGCAGCTGCCCTCGCCTTCCGTTCGGCCCCCCCGCCACAACTGGCGTCATGGGTCAACAAGGGGCTGGACTGGGGGCCAGTTAATGATGTGCCGACATTGCAGAGTGGCATCCGAGATCTCCTCAAGAGAGATGTCGGCCTTGTCAAGGTAATGCAAGTCATTCTAGTTCGTCGGGTCCTGCCATGCCAACGTCGACCTCTCGGTATGTGGGAGTTCAACCCGGAAGGACCACGAACTATTCAGCAATTCTTCGGCGTGACGCTCGAAGAGATGTATGGATTGTTCTTCGGATCACGAATAAAGTGTCCGGACACCACCGAGGATGCGGGTCTAAACTGCAATCGTCTAGATACCCACGTAAGTAATTCTGCAGCCGAACACGCTGTCTTTTAATTTGTCACAACATCATTCTGAAAAATCGCTCTTTGACCAGGACTGGATAAGAAAGGCGAAGATGATCAAGTGTTCGACCCCCCTTCCCGAGGGCTCACCGGATCCTGTACTTGCCAGGATGCTTGAGCTCGCAACTTATCAAGCGCCATCAGGGGAAGATAAAGGGAGGAATAAAGAAACCGAAAGCGGGCCTCACTCATTACTCATCCAAACCGGGGGAATTAGCGTCTCCGTGAAGGAGGATAACCGGGGAGAAGAATCTGAAATTCCCTCTTCCCAAGGAAGGAAAAGGACCGCCTCTGAAGACTTGAAAACAAGAGTTTCCAAACGAGGGAAGAAACCTTCACCAGAGGGCCCTGCCCCGGAGGGCATCCTTACCGCACAGTGCCCGCAAGGGGATCAACCCTCCTCCGAGCTGTAAGTGAACAAAAGTACTTTTGGTAAATATATCCTGCTTCATCTTCGAGGACAATAACCGAGATGTATGTCTTGCAGTTCGGATCATAGCCCTTCTCGACAGAGTTCGTCTTCGGGGGATCTTCTTCCGGAGATGATGGAGAGCGAAACGCCTCCCCCTGTCTCCCCGCCTCATGAGGCAGACGACCCTGAGGTGTCATCACGGAGGATTTCTCCCGATCCACCAAGGCCGGAAGGTAACCCTTCGGCCACCCGAAGTCTGGAGGATTCGGCTCCTAAGGAGAGCAACAGAAAGAGTCCGGGACTGTCCGGTGCACAACCGGACGTACTGATGGGTCTTCTGGAGCAAGCGGCTATCTCAGAGGCGCATCGTACTTTAATGGGTACGGTGGTTGAGAGGTTTTCATCCGCCAAAAGTGGGTTGCATGAAGCTTTTATGAGCCTGCTAAAAGGCTTTGAGGTACGCGAAGTAATATATATTTTGACGGTACCGCACACGCTAGGTGTGCCCTATACAGATAGTAGCCCCTAAGACTCTGGTTGCCGTCCTAAAGGCGGCAAACAGAGGATCATAGTCCTAGGTGATGATCATGCTGTTTTCATGTGCAAGCGGCTGAGGGCCCGGTGGCTAGCCGGACTGGTGAGTTTGCCGAACTAAAGCGGCAACTTGATGCGGCAGATGCCGACATCGTGCTTGTAAACCAGCGGCTTGACGAGGCACAGGGTATGTATTCTCCGGTGGTTAACAGATATTTAAGAGGAGCATGATGCTAGTATCTATAATATGCTGTGACTGCAGATGGAGCTGCCGCCGTGGAGACCCTTCGGGCGGAGCTTGCCCGAGCCAAGGAACAAGCCAGGAGAAGTGATGCGGCCGCCCTAAAGGCGGTCAAAGAATTAAGAGCCGAACAGGCTGCTCATCGCCAGAGCGAAGATAAAATAGCCAAGATGGCTGTTGAGCTGAAGGATGCCGCCGACCGGTATGAGCTTCTTGAAAAGGAAAGCCAAGCGAAAGCGGCGGACCTGAAGAAAGCCATGGTAGCAGCCAAGGAGACCCGCTCTAAAATCAGAGCGGCGAAGGAGGAGCTTCGTCAAGCCAGAGATATCACGGCTGGGAAGCCCTTTTTGTTGCGGACGAAGTTCGGAGATCCGAAGTATGCCCCTCTGGATCAATTATGGAGTGCTGCAGATGCGTACTTGGACTTGGCAGCGAGTGCTGCTGATGCGACTGAGTTTTTCAAAGATCAAAAAGATCATGAAGTGGAAAAGTTGTTCTGGTCGCAGTTCAAAGCTCGAACGCGTCCGCTGCTGTTAAATGAGCACATGGCCGAGTGGGCTGAGCTCCATAGGTTGTCCGGGCTTGCCATGAGGTCTGTCGTGGATCATCTTTGGCCGGAAGGACCAAGGCCGAATAGTTATTTTGGTTTAGTGCAACGATTCCTTGGTGTTGTGCCGCATATCGACGCTGCAAAGAGGTCGGCGTGCATAGAGGGTGCGCGGATGGCTCTTGCCCGTGTTAATACATACTGGGCAGAGATGGAGGCCACCGCTAATGCGACCCAGAGTTCGGCCGTAGGCCAGGTATCGGCCGAGCACTATTTTGAAGAAGTCCTAGAAGGCGCTCGTTTAATAGAGGCTCAGTGCTCGAAGAGTATCATGTTCTACTGACATGTAACCCGATTGTAAAAACAATGCTATTAGGATTATAAAGGTTGTGTTTATACTTTTGCCTGAAAGTATTATGATGCCTCCTGTGCGGACGTTTATGTATGTATATAACCTGAAAGTTTGTAGTCGTCGGCTTCAGCCCCCACGCATATAATGCGGGGGTGTTCGGAAAAGCGCGTATTCACACTTGATCCAACGTCTTTGTCCATTAAGGAGGTGATAGCGCGGCGAACAAGGCAATCGGACTATATTGCTTTAACACTTTCACTTAGCCATAGGAGTTTGACGGTGGGGCTACTATATAGCCCCTGGTACTTCCGCGTCTAGCCGGATACGGTGCGCGTACATACATGACTGGGAAACCGGTCCTTCGTTAATGCGGAGGAATCGCGAAGATTCCGATGAGTCATCGAGTGGTTGACCAGTCTCGCGCTTTATCATGACAGTCAGTTTTCGGCTTTCTCTACCGAGGTGCTCGTCCGGACGAACCAGGGCACAATCGCAGTAGTTCTCCCGGTGCCACCTTAGCCGATAGAGCGGAACGCAAGGTAGCAAAACACGGGAGCCGGGCAAACCCAACTATTGACCAAAGAGATGATTCGGAGCTGATGCATATAAGGCCAAACTCGCGACGCCGAACACTCCCTAAGGCATTCGGTCTTTACAACATATACCGGGCTGAGTAACGCCCTTGATAATGAACCCTGAATTTCCAGGTACGTGCATTAGTCTGGCGTGGCGAAATGCCAATAACGCCAGCATCCCTCTCGGTTGTGTTTAGTATCCGGAGGGTGTGAAGCAACAAGAGACAGTAAGAAAGGTTTACACAGGGTCTTAATCTAAAAAGAAACCTTTGAGCGGGGCCCTGCTGCACGTCTGCGCCTGTGTCTCCGTTGTGCCGTATCCTGGAAGGGTGTAGCACGGTTATCATCTGTAAAGGAGAAAAACTCAGGTGAAAGTATTCGTGCGAAAAATTGGTTATTCTTAATAAATCATTAAAATGCAATCTAAATAAGGGCAACCCGAACTGTAGTTCTTTTTACATGCGGGAAGCCCTAGCGCCACTGATGGGGATATATCCATCAACCCAATCTCAGGTTTATCTGAGCTGTTACAGCCAGTGTTGCGCCGGACTCGTCTAGCCGTGTCCGCGGTCTTGACGACAGGTCAGTTATTCTGGTTGGAGAGGCCAGTCAGTGTTCGGCTGCTAAAGCCGCCACACATTCTTCCGTACTCAAGGAACGCTCTGCGTTTCCGCTAACTATGATGGTGCCACGTGGACCGGGCATCTTAAGCTTAAGATAAGCGTAATGCGGTACGGCGTTAAAACGAGCAAAGGCCGTTCTTCCGAGTAGTGCTTGATAGCCGCTTCGGAATGGAGCGATGTTGAAGGTTAACTTTTCACTTCGGAAGTTGTCGGGAGAACCGAATACAACCTCTAGTACTAGAGAGCCCGTGCAGCGGGCCTCTCGGCCTGGTATTACTCCTTTAAAGGTAGTATTGCTTTGGTTAATTCTTATCGGGTCTATCCCCATTTTGCGGACTGTGTCCTGATATATCAGATTAAGACTACTGCCGCCGTCCATAAAGACTCGGGTGAGATGGTATCCGTTAATTATTGGGTCTAGCACCAAGGCAGCAGATCCTCCGTGCCGGATACTAGTCGGGTGATCCCTGCGATCGAAAGTGATCAGGCAGGCCGACCAAGGGTTGATCTTGGGGGTGACGGGCTTCGCGGCGCATACGTCTCGGAGTGCGCGTTTGCTCCTCCTCTTCGTTACGTGAATCATGTTCACTGTTTTGACCTCTGGTGGGAATTTTTTCTGTCCCCCAGTGTTTTGCCGGCGAAGCTCATCCTCGTCTTCACTTGGTGTCTCCCTCCCCTTGTGCTCGGCGTTTAGCTTGCCGGCTTGCTTGAAGACCCAGCATTCTCTGTTGGTGTGATTTGCAGGTTTGTCGGAGGTGCCATGAATCTGACATAATCTGTCTAGAATCTTGTTTAGGCTGGACGGTCCATCTCGGCTGCCTTTAAATGGCTTTTTCCGTTGACCGGGTTGAGAGCCCCTGAATCCGGCGTTTACCGCCATGTTGTCTGGGCTATCTTCATTGCTTCGACGCTTGCTTTTATGGCGTCGCGGTTTCCCATTACCATCCCTGACTTCGGATGTGCCTGGGTCGGTGGTGCCGCTACGGGCCAGCCAACTATCTTCGCCCGCGCAAATGCGGGTCATAAGGCTTGCTAAGGTTGCCATTGTCCTTGGCTTTTCCTGGCCGAGGTGTCTGGCGAGCCATTCGCCCCGGACACTGTGTTTGAAAGCCACTAAGGCTTCGGCGTCCGGGCAGTCGACAATTTGATTCTTCTTAGTGAGGAATCTGTTCCAAAGCTTTCGGGCTGACTCTCCGGGCTGTTGAATTATATGACTTAAATCGTCTGCATACGGAGGCCGGACATAGGTCCCTTGAAAATTAGCCCGAAAAGCATCCTCAAGCTCTTCCGAACTTCCAATTGAGTTTTCAGGGAGGCTCTTCAGCCAATGCCGAGCTGGTCCTTTCAACTTGAGTGGCAAGTATTTGATGGCGTGGAGATCATCTCCACGAGCCATATGGATATGAAGGATAAAGTCCTCGATCCAGACCCGAGGGTCTGTAGTTCCGCCGTACGCCTCTATGTTCACGGGTTTGAATCCCTCTGGAAATTCGTGATCCAGCACCTCATCGGTGAAGCATAGGGGGTGCGCGGCACCCCTGTACTTGGATGTGTCATGACGTTATGACGGTTGTAGTGTTCGGTATTGATTCTATGCCGGAGCGCGCTTCCTAGATCTGTAGATGGACCTGATCATACCGGCATCATTAGCCGCCCTATCGCGGCCACGTGGTGGTCGATCCGGCTGATCGGCCGTTTTATTTTTCGGCTGTATGGGCTCTAAAGCCTCGTCATCGAATTCAGGCAGCAGCTTGCGCTTTGGATAGCTCTTTGTGTGGCGACTGCCACTGTACTTTTCTGCAGTGTCGAGCACTTTGTTCCATCTACTGTTGAGTGTATTTTGCGCGGCCTTGCACCTTTGCTTCTGCTTCTTTAGACTCCTCGCGGTGGCAAGAAGCCTTCTATGGAGGTTCTCTTGATCCAAGTGCCTTTCCGGGATGATGTGTGCATCGTTGTCCGGACTGTTGTCCTCTCCGGAGACAGGTTGATTAGCTTTACCCTCGGCGTCACCGTTGTCGGACAGCAGCTCCGTACTGTGTTCGTCGTCCGCTGGTTCATCCTGCTCTATCGCTGGGTCCATGTGGTCGTCGTTTCCTCTGGAGTCGTCCGGGGTATTAATCTTTCTTGCGCTGTTACCGCTGTTTTTGCCGAGGCGGGGTTTGGAGCGGCGCCTACGCCGTCGCTTTGGTTGCTTCTCGAGGGAACTGTCCTTCGCTGCTTTTTCCCGTTCCTTGTCGTTGTTTTCTTTGTGGGTGTCCACCATGTATATATCGTATGATGAGGTGGCAGTCCAGCGCCCTGTGGGCGGCGGTTCCTGTTCTTCTCCTGCATCGTCGTCCATACCGTCGATGTCTTCAGAGCCGAAATCGAGCATGTCGGTTAAGTCGTCGACAGTGGCTACCAAGTGGGTGGTGGGTGGGGAATGAATTTGTTCGTCGTCCGCCTCCCACTCAAGCCGGACATAGTTCGGCCAAGGGTCTCCAGACAAGGAGAGAGACCTTAATGAATTTAACATGTCGCCCAGTGGCGAGTGCTGAAAGATATCCGCGGAGGAAAACTCCATGATCGGTGCCCAATCAGATTCGATAGGCATGGACGCAGGCGGTTCGGAGCCCGTGGCCGGGGACGAATCCGAGGATCCGGCAACACAGGTCTCGTAGGAGGTGAAGTCAGTATTCGGCTCTATCGCCGCTGAGTGTGCGGCCTCCGTGGCGGGGTCCATCCACCCGTCCTCAGACGGCACAATTTGCTCCGGATTGAGGGCCGGAGTAGCTGCAGGTGTGATCTCCCGGACACTGTCCGACTGCAGAGCTAAGTCATGCTCGTCGTGACTGTGCGGCGCACCTGACATGGGCTCGAATCCGTCGAAGATCAAGTCTCCGCGGATCTCGGCAGTATGGTTCAAGTTTCCAAACCTGACCTGATGGCCAGGGGCGTAGCTCTCGATCTGCTCCAGATGGCCAAGCGAGTTGGCCCGCAGTACGAAGCCGCCGAATACGAAGATCTGTCCGGGGAGGAAAGCCTCGCCCTGGATCGCGTCGTTGTCGATGATCGAAGGAGCCATCAAGTCTTTATCGCGACGACACAATGGAACTCTCAATGAAAGCACCAATGTCGGTGTCAAACCCGGTGGATCTCGGGTAGGGGGTCCCGAACTTTGCGTCTAAGGCGGATGGTAATAGGAGGCGGGGGACACAATGTTTACCCAGGTTCGCGCCCTCTCGATGGAGGTAATACCCTACTTCCTGCTTGATTGATCTTGATGATATGAGTTTACAAGAGTTGATCTACCACGAGATCGTAGAGGCTAAACCCTAGAAGCTAGCCTATGGTTATGATTGTTGTTGTCCTACGGACTAAACCCTCCGGTTTATATAGACACCGGAGGGGGCTAGGGTTACACAGAGTCGGTTACAAGGGAGGAGATCTACATATCCGAATTGCCAAGCTTGCCTTCCACGCAAAGGAGAGTCCCATCCGGACACGGGACGAAGTCTTCAATCTTGTATCTTCATAGTCCAACAGTCTGGTAAAAGTATATAGTCCGGCAGCCCGAGGACCCCCTAATCCAGGACTCCCTCAGCGGCCTGGACCGACATTACGCGTACGCTTACGCGATGGTTCTACCGACGTGCTTTGCACACAGGTGGCTGGCGGGTGTCAGTTTCTCCAACTTTAGTTGAACCGAGTGTGGCTACGCCCGGTCCTTGAGAAGGTTAATTCATCACTAACTTGACGAACTATCGTTGTGGTTTTGATGCGTAGGTAAGAACGGTTCTTGCTCAGCCCGTAGCAGCCACGTAAAACTTGCAACAACAAAGTAGAGGACGTCTATCTTGTTTTTGCAGGGCATGTTGTGATGTGTCATGGTCAAGGCATGATGCTATATTTTATTGTATGAGATGATCATGTTTTGTAACCAAGTTATCGGCAACTGGCAGGAGCCATATGGTTGTCGCTTTATTGTATGCAATGCAATTGCCCTGTAATTGCTTTACTTTATCACTAAGCGGTAGCGATAGTCGTAGAAGCAATAGTTGGCGAGACGACAACGATGCTACGATGGAGATCAAGGTGTCGCGCCGATGACGATGGTGATCATGATGGTGCTTCGGAGATGGAGATCACAAGCACAAGATGATGATGGCCATATCATATCACTTATATTGATTGCATGTGATGTTTATCTTTTATGCATCTTATCTTGCTTTGATTGACGGTAGCATTATAAGATGATCTCTCACTAAATTTCAAGATAAAAGTGTTCTCCATGAGTATGCACTGTTGCCAAAGTTCGTCGTGCCCAGACACCACGTGATGATCGGGTGTGATAAGCTCTACGTCCATCTACAACGGGTGCAAGCCAGTTTTGCACACGCAGAATACTCAGGTTAAACTTGACGAGCCTAGCATATGCAGATATGGCCTCGGAACACTGAGACCGAAAGGTCGAGCGTGAATCATATAGTAGATATGATCAACATAGTGATGTTCAACATTGAAACTACTCCATCTCACGTGATGATCGGACATGGTTTAGTTGATATGGATCACGTGATCACTTAGAGGATTAGAGGGATGTCTATCTAAGTGGGAGTTCTTAAGTAATATGATTAATTGAACTTAAATTTATCATGAACTTAGTCCTGGTAGTATTAGCATATCTATGTTGTAGATCAATAGCTCGCGTTTAGCTCCCCTATTTTATTTTGATATGTTCCTAGAGAAAACTAAGTTAAAAGATGTTAGTAGCAATGATGCGGACTTGGTCAGTGATCTGAGGATTAACCTCATTGCTGCACAGAATTATTATGTCCTTGATGCACCGCTAGGTGACAGACCTATTGCAGGAGCAGATGCAGACGTTATGAACGTTTTGACAAAAGCTCGGTATGATGACGACTTGATAGTTAAGTGCACCATGCTTTACGGCTTAGAACCGGGACTTCAAAAATGTTTTTAACGCCACGGAGCATATAAGATGTTCCAAGAGTTGAAATTTGTATTTCATACTCATGCCCGTGTCGAGAGGTATGAGACCTCTGACAGTACTTTGCCTACAAGATGGAGGAGAATAGCTCAACCAGTGAGCATGTGCTCAGATTGTCTGGGTACTACAATTTCTTGAATCAAGTGGGAGTTAATCTTCCAGATAAGATAGTAATTGACAGAATTCTCTAGTCACTATCACCAAGTTATTAGAACTTCGTGATGAACTATAATATGCAAGGGATGACGAAAGTAATTCCTGAGCTTTTCGCGATGCTGAAATCGACGAAGGTAGAAATCAAGAAAGAGCATCAAGTGTTGATGGTTAACAAGACCACTAGTTTCAAGTAAAGGGACAAAGGGAAGGGAACTTCAAGAAGAACAGCAAGCAAGTTGCTGATCAAGTGAAAAAGCCCAAGTCTGGACCTAAGCCTGAAACTGAGTGCTTCTACTACAAAGGGACTGGTCACTGGAAGCGGAATTGCCCCAAGTATTTGGTGGATAAGAAGGATGGCAAAGTGAACAAAGCTATATTTCATATACATGTTATTGATGTGTACTTTACTAGTGTTTATAGCAACCCCTCGGTATTTGATACTGGTTCAGTTGCTAAGAGTAGTAACTCGAAACGGGAGTTGCAGAATGAACAGAGACTAGTTAAGGGTGAAGTGACGATGTGTATTGGAAGTGGTTCCAAGATTGATATGATCATCATCGCACACTCCCTATACTTTCGGGATTAGTGTTGAACCTAAAATAAATGTTATTTAGTGTTTGCGTTGAGCATGAATATGATTGGATCATGTTGATTGCAATACGGTTATTCATGTAAGCTAGAGAATAATTGTTGTTCTGTTTGCATGAATAAAACCTTGTATGGTCATACACCCAATGAAAATGGTTTGTTGGATCTCGATCGTGGTGATACACATTTTCATAATATTGAAGCCAAAAGATGCAAAGTTAATAATGATAGTGCAACTTATTTGTGGCACTGTCGTTTAGGTCATATTGGTGTAAAGCGCATGAAGAAAATCCATGTTAATGGACTTTTGGAAGCACTTGATTATGAATCAGTTGATGCTTGCGAACCATGCCTCATGGGCAAGATGACTAAAACTCCATTCTCCATAACAATGGAGCGAGCAACAGATTTGTTGGAAATCATACATACTGATGTATGTGGTCCGGTGAATATTGAGGCTCGCGGCAGGTATCATTATTTTCTGACCTTCACAGACGATTTGAGCATATATGGGCATATCTACTTGATGAAACATAAAGTCTGAAACATCTGAAAAGTTCATATAATTTCAGAGTGAAGTGGAAAATCATGGTAACAAGAAAATAAAGTTTCTACGATCTGATCGTGGAGGAGAATATTTGAGTTACGAGTTTGGTCTTCATTTGAAATAATGCGGAATAGTTTCGCAACTTACGCCACCTGGAACACCACAGCGTAATGGTGTGTTCGGACGTCATAACCGTACTTTATTAGATATTGTGCGATCTACCACTATCGTTTTGGGGTTATGCATTAGAGACAGCTACATTCACGTTAAAAAGGGCATCATCTAAATCCGTTGATATGACACCGTATGAACTATGGTTTGGCAAGAAACCTAAGCTGTCGTTTCTTAAAGTATGAGGTTGCAATGCTTATGTGAAAAAGTTTCAACCTGATAAGCTCAAACCCAAATCGGAGAAATGCGTCTTCATAGGATACCCAAAGGAGACTATTGGGTACACCTTCTATCACAGATCCGAAGGCAAGATATTCGTTGCTGAGAATGGATCCTTTCTTGAGAAGGAGTTTCTCTCAAAAGAAGTGAGTGGGAGGAAAGTTGAACTTGATGAGGTAACTGTACCTGCTCCCTTATTGGAAAGTAGTTCATCACAGAAACCGGTTCCTGTGACACTTACACCAATTAGTGAGGAAGCTAATGATGATGATCATGAAACTTCAGATCAAATTACTACCGAACCTCGTAGGTCAACCAGAGTAAGATCCGCACCAGAGCGGTACGATAATCCTGTTCTGGAGATCATGTTACTTGACCATGACGAACCTACGAACTATGAGGAAGCGATGATGAGCCCAGATTCCGCAAAATGGCTTGAGGCCATGAAATCTGAGATGGGATCCATGTATGAGAACAAAGTATGGACTTTGATTGACTTGCCCAATGATCGGCGAGCCATTGAGATTAAATGGATCTTCAAGAGGAAGACGGACGCTGATAGTAGTGTTACTATCTACAAAGCTAGAATTGTCGCAAAAGGTTTTCGACAAGTTCAAGGTGTTGACTACGATGAGAGTTTCTCACTCGTATCTATGCTTAAGTCTGTCCGAATCATGTTAGCAATTGCCGCATTTTATGAAATCTGGCAAATGGATAAACAAAACTGCATTCCTTAATGGATTTATTAAAGAAGAGTTGTATATGATGCAACCAGAAGGTTTTGTCAATCCAAAAGGTGCTAACAAATATGCAAGCTCCAGCGATCCATCTATGGACTGGTGCAAGCATCTCGGAGTTGGAATATACGCTTTGATAAGTTGATCAAAGCATATAGTTTTATACAGACTTGCGGTGAAGCCTGTATTTACAAGAAAGTGAGTGGGAGCACTACAGCATTTCTGATAAGTATATGTGAATGACATATTGTTGACCGGAAATAATGTAGAATTATTCTGCAAAGCATAAAGGAGTGTTTGAAAGGAGTTTTTCAAAGAAAGACCTCGGTGAAGCTGCTTACATATTGAGCATCAAGATCTATAGAGATAGATCAAGACGCTTGATAAGATTTTCAATGAGTATGTACCTTGACAAGATTTCGAATTAGTTCAAGATGGAACAGTCAAAGAAGGAGTTCTTGCCTGTGTTACAAAGGTGTGAAGTTGAGTAAAGACTCAAAACCCGACCACAACAGAAAATAGAAAGAGAATGAAAAGTCATTCCCTATGCCTCAGTCATAGGTTCTATAAAGTATGCTATGCTGTGTACCAGACCTATTGTGTACCTCACCAAGAGTTTGGCAAGAGGGTACAATAGTGATCTAGGAGTAGATCACTTGACAGCGGTCAAAATTATCCTTAGTGGAATAAGGATTTGTTTCTCGATTATGGAGGTGACAAAAGGTTTGTCGTAAACGGTTACGTCGATGCAAGCTTTGACACCGATCTAGATGACTCTAAGTCTCGATATAGATACATATTGAAAGTGGGAGCTATTAGCTAGAGTAGCTCCGTGCAGAGCATTGTAAACATAGAAATTTGCAAAATACTTACGGATCTAAATGTGACAGACCCGTTGACTAAAATTATCTCACAAGGAAAACATGATCACACCTTAGTACTCTTTGGGTGTTAATCACATAGCGATGTGAACTAGATTACTGACTCTAGTAAACCCTTTGGGTGTTGGTCAAATATCGATGTGAACTATAGATGTTAAATCACATGGCGATGTGAACTAGATTATTGACTCTAGTGCAAGTGGGAGACTGAAGGAAATATGCCCCGGAGGCAATAATAAAGTTATTATTTATTTCCTTATATCATGATAAATGTTTATTATTCATGCTAGAATTGTATTAACCGGAAACATAATACATGTGTGAATACATAGACAAACAGAGTGTCACTAGTATGCCTCTACTTGACTAGCTCGTTGATCAAAGATGGTTATGTTTCCTAGCCATAGACATGAGTTGTCATTTGATTGACGGGATCACATCATTAGGAGAATGATGTGATTGACTTAACCCATTCCGATAGCTTAGCACTTGATCGTTTAGTATCTTGCTATTGCTTTCTTCATGACTTATACATGTTCCTATGACTATGAGATTATGCAACTCCCGTTTACCGGAGGAACACTTTGTGTGCTACCAAACGTCACAACGTAACTGGGTGATTATAAAGGTGCTCTACAGGTGTCTCCGAAGGTACTTGTTGGGTTGGCGTATTTCGAGATTAGGATTTGTCACTCCGATTGTCGGAGAGGTATCACTGGGCCCACTCGGTAATGCACATCACTTAAGCCTTGCAAGCATTGCAACTAATGAGTTAGTTGCGGGATGATGTATTACGAAACGAGTAAAGAGACTTGCCGGTAACGAGATTGAACTAGGTATTGAGATACCAACGATCGAATCTCGGGCAAGTAACATACCGATGACAAAGGGAACAACGTATGTTGTTATGCGGTTTGACCGATAAAGATCTTCGTAGAATATGTGAAAGCCAATATGTAACACCCCGGTTGTAACTTTCCATATTTGTAACTCCAACTCTTGCCATTTTCGGCTATGTGTTATGATTTTTTCCCTTCGTGGTCGGGTTTTCTTTTTCCGTTTTGCATTTTGTTCATGTCATGCATGCCATATCATGTCATCATGTGCATCTCATTTGCATACGTGTTCGTCTCATGAATCCGAGCATTTTTCCCCGTTTTCCGTTTTGCAATACGGCACTCCCACATGCACCGGCGCACCCCCTCTTGTTTCTTTTCGTGAGCGGGTGTTGAACGTTCTCGGAATGGACCGAGTCTTGCCAAGTGGCCTTGGTATAACACTGGTAGACCACCTGTCAAGTTTCGTTCCATTTGGAGGTCGTTTGATGCTCCAACGGTTAACCGGGTAACCGCAAAGTCCTTTTGTGTGTTGCAGCAAACCCCCCCTCCAAACAGCCCAAAACCCACCTAAGTCCCCTTCATGCTCTCGATCGTTCGATCACGATCGTGTGGGCGAAAACGGCACTCCATTTGGAGTCTCCTAGCTTGCTCTACCTATAAAAACACCTACCCCTCCGAAATTTTCGCAGATCAAACCCTAACCCTTCGCCCTCTGCCGCCACCGGACACGTCCGCCGCCACCGGACGCATCGCCGCCGCCGCCCGGAGCCTATCGTCCGCCGACACGTGGCCTTCGCCACCGCGCGCCGCCGACGGCCCGCGAGCCCGAGGCGGGCCCGCCGAGCCCATCCGTCCCCGCCGCCGAGCCGAGCCGTCCCCGCCGCCTCGCAGCCTCCAGCGCCGCCTCGCCGCCCGCCGTCCTCCGCCGCGGCTCCGCCCGTCTCCTCCCGCCGGCGCTCCTCCGTCGACCCCGTCGGCGCTGTTCATCGCCGCCACGCGCCACCGCCCGCCGCTCCGTTCCTCCTCCAGTGCGCCGCCGTCTTCCCCACCATCCTCCTCCCCGCCGGTGCCTCCGCCTCCTGTCCTCCGTCACCGAGCTCCGGCCGCAGCGCCCCGACTCCGGCGAGCTCGAGCAGCCCGAGCCAGATCCCGATCGGGTCAACCCGAAGGTTGACCGTCCCCTCTCCCCGAAATGTTCCAAGTCTGGATATTTTTGCATTGCTTTGTGGTGAGTGAGTCAAGCTCACGAAGATGCCTTCATAATACTGTTTCTGCCATGCTCTGTTTTCTGCTAAGTCTGAAACCTGTTAACGAAACTTGCAATGTTTACATGGGTGCCATCATATCTTCTGGTCCTTTTTGGCTTATGGTCAGTAAGGGACTTTTGTTCTATGCATTTAGTAGATTCATCTCATGCCTTTTTTTTTGCTATGTTAAGTTCATGTAGCATGTGTTTTGCTTGCTCTAAACATTGCTACCTGATGCTGTTTCAGCCATGTTCAGTAATTTCACCAAGTCTGTGAACCTGTTATCTTTTGCACTTTTGCCATGCTTGTTTGAACCTGTTATGTTGTGATCTAGCCGTAGCCCAGTGTTCATCTTTTGTCAAGCATCTTCTGTAGATTACTGCCATATGCTTTGTTGCTATGTTGGAGTGCTGTAGCATAGTTACTTGGTGTATTTTAAGTGCTATCATGCTGTTAATCGCAGAATCGTGTCATTCTTGTTTTGCTTGCCATTTGCAAACCGTGCATCCGTTTCCGGTGATCTTTATATCGATTTCGACCGAAATCATCTCATCTTTCCAGTGGCATGATTGGTTTGCCAAGTTCCTGCCTTGTTCATCACTTTTCTTCCGGAGCACGCATATGCATCGCATACCATATCTCGCATATCATACATGTTTTGCATCATGTTGCTTGTGCATTTCTCGTGATTGATTGTGGTTCCGTGGTTGTGTTCTTGTTTTGGGTAGATCCGGGAGACGAGTTCGTGAACGAGGAACCTGTTGAGTATGCTTACGAGGATCAAGCTTTCGACAACTCTGAGAACCTTGCAGGCAAGATGACCATACCCTCGAAATCACTTCTATCTTTGCTTTGCTAGTTGTTCGTTCTATTGCCATGCTGCGGTACCTACCACTTGCTATATCATGCCTCCCATATCGCCATGTCAAGCCTCTAACCATCCTTTCCTAGCAAACCGTTGTTTGGCTAAGTTACCACTTTTGCTCAGCCCTTCTTATAACGACTTGGTTTTACCATTTGCCACCTAAGCCTTTTCCCCTTGGGTTTTCGCGAGCCCGAGGGTCATCTTTATTTAAACCCCCGGGCCAGTGCTCCTCTGAGTATTGGTCCAATCCGTCAGTCACCGGTGGCCACCAGGGGCAACTCTGGGCTCGCCTATCGGCAGCTTGGACAATCCGGTGTGCCCTGAGAACGTGATATGTGCAGCTCCTATCGGGATTTGTCGGCACATTCGGGTGGCTTTGCTGGTCTTGTTTTACCATTGTCGAAATGTCCTGTAAACCGGACTCCGAGACTGATCGGGTCTTTCCGGGAGAAGGTATATCCTTCGTTGACCGTGAGAGCTTATAATGGGCTAAGTTGGGACACCACTGCAGGGTATTATCTTTTGAAAGCCGTGCCCGCGGTTATGAGGCAGATGGGAATTTGTTAATGTCTGGTTGTAGAGAACTTGTCACTTGACCCAAGTAAAATACATCAACTGTGTGTGTAGCCATGATGGTCTCTTCTCGGCGGAGTCCGGGAAGTGAACACGATTTGAGTTATGCATGAACGTAAGTAGTTTCAGGATCACTTCTTGATCATTTCTAGCTTTGCGACCGTTGCGTTGCTTCTCTTCTCGCTCTCTTTTGCGTATGTTAGCCACCATATATGCTTAGTGCCTGCTGCAACTCCACCTCATTACACTATCCTTTCCTATAAGCTTAAATAGTCTTGATCTCGCGGGTGTGAGATTGCTGAGTCCTCGTGACTCACAGATTCTACCAAAACAGTTGCAGGTGCCGACGATGCCAGTGCAGATGACGCAACCGAGCTCAAGTGGGAGTTCGACGAGGAACGTGGTCGTTACTATGTTTCTTTTCCTGATGATCAGTAGTGGAGCCCAGTTGGGACGATCGGGGATCTAGCATTTGGGGTTATCTTATTTTCATTTGGATTTTGACCGTAGTCGGTCTATGTGTGGATTTTGGATGATGTATGAATTAAATTTATGTATTGTGTGAAGTGGCGATTGTAAGCCAACTCTCGCTATCCCATTCTTGTTCATTACATGGGATGGTGTGAAGATAACCCTTCTTGCGACAATACCACAATGCGGTTATGCCTCTAAGTCGTGTCTCGACACGTGGGAGATATAGCCGCATCATGGGCGTTACACAATATGAGCATCCATGTTCCGCTATTGGTTATTGACCGGAGACGTGTCTCGGTCATGTCTACATAGTTCTCGAACCCGTAGGGTCCGCACGCTTAAAGTTCGATGACGGTTATATTATGAGTTTATGTGTTTTGATGTACCGAAGGTTGTTCGGAGTCCCGGATATGATCATGGACATGACGAGGAGTCTCGAAATGGTTGAGACGTAAAAATCGATATATTGGACGACTATGTTTGGACACCGGAAAGGTTCCGGAAGGTTTCGGACATTTATCGGAGTACCGGGGGTTACCGGAACCCCCCCGGGAACTAATGGGTCTTGTTGGGCCCTAGTGGAGAGAGAGAGGGGCCGGCCAGGGCAAGAGGCGCCCCCTCCCCTTGAGTCCGAATAGGACAAGGAAGGGGGGCGCGCCCCCCTTTCCTTTCCTCTCTCCCACTCCTTCCTTCCCCCTCCTTCTTAGACTAGGAAAGGGAGGGGCAAACCTACTTGGAGTAGGTTTCCCCCTCCTAGGGCACGCCACCCCCTTGGCCGGCCCTCTCCTCCTCCCCCCTTTATATACGGAGGAGGGGGGCACCCCATAGACAACAATAGATCTCTTGATCTCTTAGCCGTGTGTGGTGCCCCCCTCCACCATAATCCACCTCGATAATATCATAGTGGTGCTTAGGCGAAGCCCTGCGTCGGTAGAACATCATCATCGTCACCACGCCGTCGTGCCGACGGAACTCTCCCTCAAAGCTCGGCTAGATCGGAGTTCAAGGGACGTCATCAAGTTGAACGTGTGCTGAACTCGGAGGTGCCATACGTTCGGAACTTGATCGGTCGGATCGTGAAGACGTACGACTACATCAACCGCGTTGTGCTAACGCTTCCGCTTTCGGTCTACGAGGGTACGTGGACACACTCCCCTCTCGTTGCTATGCATCACCATGATCCTGCGTGTGCGTAGATTTTTTTTTGAAATTACTACGTTCCCCAACAGGGGGTGCCCCGAGGGGAGCACAACCCACCAGGGCGTGTCAGGAGGCACAGGAGCGCCCTGGTGGGTTGTGCCCACCTCGGGTGCCCCCCAGACCGCCTATTTGCTCTATAAATACCCCAATATTCCAGAAACCCTAAAGGCATCGACGAAATATTCATCCAGTCGCCGCAGAGTCCAGAACCACCAGATCCAATCTAGACACCATCTCGGATGGGGTTCACCACCTCCATTGGTGACTCTCCGATGATGCGTGAGTAGTTCTTTGTAGACCTTCGGGTCCATAGTTAGTAGCTAGATGGCTTCCTCTCTCTCGCTGAATTCTCAATACAATGGTCTCTTGGAGATCCATATGATGTAACTCTTTTGCGGTGTGTTTGTTGGGATCGATGAACTTTGAGTTTATGATCAGATCTATCTTTTTATATCCATGATAGTTATTTGAGTTTCTTCGATCTCTTATTTGCATGATTGCTTAGAGCCTCGTATTTCTTCTACGATATTTGGGTTTTGTTTGGCGAACTTGATCTATTTATCTTGCAATGGGAAGAGGTGCTTTGTAGTGGGTTCGATCTTACGGTGCTTGATCCCAGTGACAGAAAGGGAAACGACATGTATGTATCGTTGCTACTAAGGATAAAACGATGGGGTCTATCTCTACATAGATAGATCTTGTCTACATCATGTCATCGTTCTTATTGCATTACTCCGTTTTTCCGTGAACTTAATACACTAGATGCATGCTGGATAGCGGTCGATGTGTGGAGTAATAGTAGTAGATGCAGGCAGGAGTCGGTCTACTAATCTTGGACGTGATGCCTATATAATGATCATTTCCTGGATATCGTCATGATTATTCAAAGTTCTTTCAATTGCCCAACAGTAATTTGTTCACCCACCGTTTGCTATTTTTCTCGAGAGAAACCACTAGTGAAACCTACGGCTCCCGGGTCTTCTTTCTCATATATTTGCCTTTGCGATCTACTTTTTCCTTGCATTTATTTTCAGATCTATTAAACCAAAAAAAATACCTTGTTGTGTTTTATTTCTATTTATTTTATTTGGCGTTCGATCTATCAATCTACTACAATTTATCTCATGTCCGTTTGCCTATCATGAGGCGCCGTACCCGGAAGGGATTGACAACCACTTTAACACGTCGGGTTGCGAGGATTTTTTATCTGTGTGCAGGGGCTGTTCATGTTGTGTTGCCTGGTTCTCCTACTGTTTCGAGAACCTTGGTTTCATATCTGAGGGAAATACCTACCGCCGCTGTGCTGCAACATTCCCTTCCTCTTTGGGGAAACACCGACGTAGCTTCAAGCGACATCAAAAGGAATTTCTGGGGCCGTTGCCGGGGAGGATCTTCAACATATACCAAGTTCCTAATCACAAATCTCATCTCCTTGCAATTTACATTATTTGCCATTTGCCTCTTGTTTTCCTCTCCCCCCACTTCACAAAAAATTGCCGTTTTATTCGCCTCTCCTTTTTCGTTTGCCGTTCTCTTGCTTTCTAGTCTCGATGGCTAGTGTCCCTACTCCTCCTTTGTCACCAGATTTTGAAGTCCTTTACTTCAATCAAAGACAGGGAGAAAATTTGAAAGATGCCTGGTATAGGCTTATGGAATTGTATCGTATTTCGAACTTAAAGGGGGACGCTAAGGTTTCGCTTCGTAATTTTTACATAGGATTGGCTTTGCATCATAGACAACTCCTAGATTTTGCCGCTAAAGAAAATTTTATTGAGCTTGATGCCAATGTTGCCTATGAAATTTTAGAAGGAATTTTGGGAATTCCACCTCAAAAGAATGGGTTTTCTTTCACCCCTGAGGGAGTTCAAATGTTGGACAAACTTGGTGATGTACATAAACATATTGTTGAAATACAGAAATATAATGAACCCCTCAAACATCTCAATGGTAGTATCAATCACATGAATACTCTGATTACTCTTTGCAACAAGCCATTGAATATTATGGATCTTAAGATGGTTTCTTTTTCGGAGAATTTAGGGAAGCGTAAAGAGCCTCCCGGGTTTGAGAAAACCCTTACAAAAGTTTCCAAAACTACTTAAGACAAAACTTAGATCTTTGCTTTATGCCTAGCTAAGGGCGTAAAACTATAGCGCTTTTTGGGAGGCAACCCAATGAATAAAATTTATTTTTGCCTTTTGATTTCTGTTCTTGAGTGTTAGCACAATTATGCTACTGTTATGATTGTGTTTTTTGTGTTTTAATTAGTGTTTGTGCCCAAGAAGAACCAATAGGATCTTCTTGGGTGATAGTTGTTTGATCTTGCTGAAAAAGACAGAAACTTTGCGATCACGAAAACAATTCTCATTTTTTATCAGAAAGAGCTTTTGCCATGATTACTTTTGCAGAAGATTAATATACAAATTACCCAGGTCGTCCTAGTTTTTCAGAATTTTTGGAGTTACATAAGTATTCGGAAAAGTCAGATTTCTACAGACTGTTCTGTTTTGACAGATTATGTTTTCTTTGTGTCGTGTGCTTATTTTTATGGCTCTATTGTTTTCTTTGATGAGTTTTTGCCATAGAAAAGTTGGAATAAAGTAGATATAATAAAAAAACAAAATATGAATTGGTTTGATACAGTACTTATAGTAGTGGTTTGCTTCCTTATACTAACGGATCTCACGATGGTTTTGTTGAGTTTTGTGTGATTGAAGTTTTCAAGTTTTGGGTTATCTTAAGATGGATGAAGGAATAAAGGATAGAAGAGCCTAAGCTTGGGGATGCCCCGGCATCCCAAGTTATTATCCAAAAATGAGCAACCAACTAAGCTTGGGGATGCCCCTGAGTGGCATCCCCTCTTTCTTCTAACGACCATCGGTATTTTACTCAAAACTATATTTTTATTCGTCAAATGATATGTGTTTTTCTTGGAGCGTCTTGTATGATATGAGTCTTTGCTTGTTTTATTTTGTGTTTTAAGTCATCAATCCTTGCTGGACACACTTATTTGGGAGAGCCAAAATTATGTCATGACTTGTTAGAATTGCTCTCTATGCTTCACTTAATTTTTTTACGAGCTATTGACTTGCTCTAGTGCTTCACTTATATCTTTTTAGCACGATGTGCTTAGTATTTTTGAAGAAATGCTCTCTTGCTTCACTTAGATTTATTCTAGAGTTAGTAAAATTTTCAAGAAATTCTCTATTGCTTCACTTAAATTATTTTGAGAGAAAGAAGAAAAATTATGCTCATGATCTTCACTTATATTTGTTTGAGTTTATGAAAAGCAACACATGAAAATTAGTCCGAAAGTGATAGATATCCAAGAAGGATATAATAAAAACTTTCATGAAGATCATTGGACAAAATAAACTTGATTCTTAGTAATAGTTTTGAGATATGATGATGTGATATGTGAGTTATGTTGATGAGTAATTATGCTTTAGTAAGAATATTGGTGTTAAGGTTTGTGATTCCCTATGCAAGCACGAAAGTCAATAGTCATGCAATGAAATTATATCCTACTTGTGGTGCATTATTCGGTGTTATTTATGCTTAATGCTTGCTTATGAGATTAGCCGTTTCTTGGTTGGTCGCTTCTCAATCTTTTTGCTAGCCTTCATTTTGCGCCAAGTATGATCTCTACTTGTGCATCCAAAATCCTTTAAACCAGTTTTGCCACATGAGTCCACTATACCTACCTATGCGGTATTCTTTTGCCATTCTAAGCAAATTTGCATGTGCCATCTCTAATTTTCAAAATAAAACTTCTCTTTTGTGTGTTTGTTTCGCTCGCGGAACGGTAACGGGTGGCTAATATTTTCCATGCTGGATGTGTTGTTCTCATGATGAGTGTTTATTCACTTGTCATTGCACGAGAGTAAGGCAAAGGTTTTAGGGATGCCCAGTCCCGAAATGCAAAAATGAATTTACTTTATGTTGTCAAATAATAAATTCCTTGGAAAGTGTTGGTATGAAGGGCACCCGTGGATACGGTAAGGCATGGAAAGTGAAAGTATGGTGGAAAAAGGAATAAACATTATTTTCTGTTTGGGAACCGCCTATGGCATATCTAGCATGGAAAGTGTTGGATACTCTCAAAATGTTTTTATCTCTAAATTTTTCGCTTTGAGCTCTGGCACCTCTACAAATCCCCACTTCCCTCTGCGATGGGCCTTTCTTTTACTTTATGCAATTTTTATTTTTGAGTCTCCATCTTCTCTCATAAAAAGCACCAACTAGGAGGCAATATGATTGTACTTAAGTATTGGGTGTAGCTAATATTCGAGTGTGTTTCATGAATGGATCAATGGTTGAGCATGATCGGCTAGGGATAACTTATTTTAGCATTGATATTTTGAAAGATATGGTTGCTTGTTGATATGCTTGAGTATCTAAATTATTATGTCAAAACTAGACTATTGATTTGAATTACATAAATGTCCAATAGTCCATGCTATAAAGTAAAGAATATGATATGACATGATAGGCAGCATTCCACATCAAAAATTCTGTTTTTATCACTTACCTACTCGAGGACGAGTAGGAGTTAAGCTTGGGGATGTGATGACCCACAAGTATAGGGGATCTATCATAGTCCTTTCGATAAGTAAGAGTGTCGAACCCAACGAGGATCAGAAGGAAATAACAAGCAGTTTTCAGTAAGGTATTCTCTGCAAGCACTGAAATTATCGGTAACAGATAGTTTTGTGATAAGGTAATTCGTAATGGGTAACAAGTAACAAAAGTAAACAAGGTGCAGCAAGGTGTCCCAATCCTTTTCGTACCAAAGGACAAGCCTGGACAACCTCTTATATAAAGGAAAGCGCTCCCGAGGACACATGGGAATTATCGTCAAGCTAGTTTTCATCATGCTCATATGATCCGCGTTCGTTACTTTGATAATTTGATATGTGGGTGGACCGGTGCTTGGTGCTGCCCTTCCTTGGACAAGCATACCACTTATGATTAACCCCCCCTGTCGGATGTGGGGTTCCGGCAAAACCCTTAAGGTTCAAACTCTTGGGTGCGCGCGAAGTTCTTTCCCTCCTATCGATCTACGCCCTAGTTCGCTAAGATCTCGCGGACGAACTCGACGAACTCGCATCACAGAAAGACACGAGATTTATACTGGTTCGGGCCACCATTGTGGTGTAATACCCTACTCTAGTGTGGTGGTGGTGGATTGCCTCTTGGGCTGATGATGAACAGTACAAGGTGAAGAACAGCCTCCTGAGGTTGAGGTGTTCTTGTGCTCTGGTGTGTGGCTAAGGATTGGTTCTCGATCAGGTGAGATCAAGTTCCAGATGAGCTGCCTCCTACGGTGGTGGCTAGCTCTACTTATATAGGCCCTGGTCCTCTCCCCAAATATTGAGCTGGAAGGGAGCCAACAATGGCGGGCAAATTTGAAAGGGGACAGCTAGTACAAGCTATCCTGAAAAAAGTGGTCTTCGCCTGCAAAAGGCTCTGGTGGTGACGCCGTCTTGGGCTCCATGGTGACCTTCGTCTTGCCGTCCTGCTGGTCTTCGATCTCGTTGCACCGATATGGAAACCTTTGCCTAATGCCTCGGTACTCTGCGCCTGCGCTTGCCCCCTTGGCACCAAAGAGGAAACAAGGACGCTGCGCGCACTGGCGCTCGCCTGGCGCCCGCCTGGTGTCGATCATCATGGCTCACGACATGAGAGCCTCGCGAGGTTTGCCCCGCCTTGATATCTCCGCTCCTCGTGAGCCTGCCTGGCGAGGCCGCTCTGGAGGAGGTCTTGCGTCGGCCGCCCCGCGAGGCTTGGCCCCTCGCGAGGGTCTTGAATGCCTTGTGGATGAAGATGGGCCATACGGCCTGCCAGCATAGCCACGCCATGGGCCGCAGGCAGGCAAGTCTGGGGACCCCCGTTCCCAGAAGCCCCCGGGCCCAAGGCGCTCTCGGGCTTGGCTTCGAGGCGAAGCCAAGGGTCAAGTACGGAGCACCGCGGGCCCCAAAAGCCTGCGGCCTCGGTTTACGCATGGCAGTTGATTGGATGTGGGCGTCTCCGCTTCCCCACGCTGCCTCGGCAACTGCTCGACTTGACAAAAGGCTGGCGTAGACAGTACTTGCCTTCATTGTTTCTTCCTCGCCTTGCTCCAGATCCCCTTTCTCGCTCCTCACTACCGATACCTCCAGATCTGCTCCAATCTTGCTCCGCTTCTGTGACCCATGGCGCCGCGCAAGGTCAAGACCTCCTCGGCACCGGTTGGTACGAGCCGGCTCTTGAAGCGCCCACCGTCACGGAGAAGAGCCTTGCCTCCGCATGCCTGCTGACAGCGGGGGAGAGCAATGAGTGGGGGAAGACGGAGCTCCGGCTTGCCTCCGACGTGCCGGAGCCTGAGGGAAGCACCTTCTTCCCCTTCTTCTCGAGCGTCGTCGTCGTTGGGTTGGTTCCCCCTTCTCCGATTTCTTTTATGAGGTCCTCGACCACTAAAGGCTGCAGGCGTTGCACCTCCATCCCAACTCTATCCTCCTCCTGTCCATCTTCGCCTACTACTGCGAGGCGTACCTGGGTGTGATGCCATCCGTGGCGCTTCTACGCCACTTCTTCTTCCTTCGCATCAGCGATGGACACATCTCCGGGTGTGCCAATTTCATCGCTCTCGCAAGGCCAATTCAATCTCGTGTACCGGGAAGAGGGCCGACAACATCCGAGCCAAATGGATTATGATGGACGCGAAATGCGCCCATCCGCGTTTGTGTTGCCAACGGAGGCGCCCCAGTTCGACAAGGGGTGGCCCCGAGCAGAGCTCGCTGATGAGCGGGCATTGTCTGTGTTGGGGCAGATGACGACCGACCTAAAGCCGGGCAACGCGAAGGAGGCCAAGGTGACGGGGGTCATGCTCCTGTGGGAGTTCTTTATGCTGCGAGTTGCTCCTCTTCAGGCGCGCGCGCGCGCCCTGTGGAAGCTCACAGATGAAGGGGACAAGACCCGCCTGAGGCCAGGGGCCCTCCCTGGCGACGAACTGGCCGCTGTTCTGCGCCTCATAGTTAGGGACAACCAGGAGTACCCACCGAGCGCATTCGTTCCTTTGTTCCACCGCAAGGACCAGGAGGAATTTGTTGCTTCCAGGCCGACCTTTGACGCGCGTGGGCTGGTTCCGCCGGCGCCCACAGGAACCCCTGCAGCACCGAAGCCGGTGGAGGTGTCCTGCGACGAGTCCGGCGAGGGGAAGGAAGAGGAGGGGGACTCGGAGGCGACCCTTGAAGAGATGGGGGAAACCTCCCCCTTGAGCAAAGCTGAAATCCTCCGCGCCCTTCCTGACGACGCCGAGGTCGACGCCTGCCAGGAGGAGGGAGAACTGCCCGTCGTCCCGACAAGAAGTAGGTCGTCACTGGTCCCTTGAGATGCTGCCTCCGCCTTGACGCCGCCTGGGGCTGCCTCCTGCCCTCCTACTGCGCCGTCTTCTGCCCCCGGAGCCCGCGCGACTACTCCCCAGGCTCCGAAACTTTCGGGCTTCAAGCTCCCCAAGTGGAAGGTGGAATACGTCGCGGTGGATCGGTAAGTGCCTTGAGCTTCACCTTGTCCCTGCCTGTACTTGTTATTTCCTGACGTTCACCCTTGGTTGACCAGGCCGATGCCTTCGGCGAAGAAAAGGAAGGAGGATACGGCGGCCGCGCCTCCTTCCGCGGAGAAAGGAGGCAGCAGCACTCGCACTTCCCCAACCCGGTCGCCCTCGCGAGGCCAAGAAGAGCATCGCCATGGGGAGTCAGCCCCCATGCCCCCACTGGCTCAGGAGGTACCGGCGCCTGGCTCGGCTGATGAGGTTCCGATCGCTCCGGAACCCGCAGCCTCCCAGGCGCTGGTGACGACGTCGCCTCCTTCCGCTGCCGCGCCTCCACTCCCAGGTTCTTCTGCTTCTGCTGCTGTCCTGGAGCGTGCTCTTTTGGAGATGACCGAGCTGCAGGCAGATCTCCTGAGCGTGGACCCACGCCTGGTGGCCGGGCGCCTGGAACTGGCTTCTGGCTGGCTTCAATCTGAGCTCGCGGTCCGCGCGACGCTGAGCCAGGCCGCATCGTCTTCAGAGAAGGAGAAGCGAAGCGCCGCCAATGTCGCAGCCGATCGTGAGGCGGCACTGAAAGACGCCAAGGCCGCCCGCGACCGCTGCCGAGAGCTGGAGGACGAGCGGAAGAGCCTGCGCGATAAGCACGCCGAAGAAACATGCGGTCGCCAGGCGAAGGAGGAGGAGATGAGGGCCCGGGAGGACGCTGTCAAGAACTGTGATGCTGAGCTAGGGGAGTTGGAGAGGACGCAAGCTGCCGAGCACAGTCGGTTGGAAGAACTGGAGCGGAAGGTGAAGGCGAGGGAGGCCGATCTTGACGCTAAGGCGCGGGTCCTGGCCGAAGACCGCGTAGCCTTTGCTGATCTTGAGGAGAGGTCTCGCAAAGCACTGAAGACGCTCTACGAGCACGGCTTGGAGAGGCCGCTGACCACCGACGAGGACGGCCCTGCCCTGCTGCTTCCTCTCTTGGTGAAGGCGCTTGAGGAAGTTGTGGATGGTATCGGTCCCATGGCAGAGGCAGAAGCTCGCGTCCTGTCTTCAGCTGCATTGACTCGTGTCTTCAGGCACCTGCACCTTCGCGACCCCAGCGCTTGTCTTGACGAGCTGCTGGAGCATGTGGCTGATGATCACTGCGAAGCCGCCGCCGCAGCCGTGCAAGGTCAGGTGGAGGCCCTGCTGAAGAAGTTCCGTGGCTTCGCCTCCGCACATTTGTCCGGTGATGCCGCCGATCCTGCGGTTGGTGGTGCAGGTGAAGACGTTGTTACCCACGGAGGAGCACCTTCTGCAGGCGACGGCGGTGTCCAGGGGTGACCTGCGGTTTCTCTCCTGTTTCGCTCCTGTAATATGCATCAGGCCTCGTGGAGGCGTTAAACTTTCACTTGATATTGTGAGGACAATATGTTTTGTAATATTTGCTTTGAGGTTTTGCGATTTCCTTCCTATTTGCTTTGCGTTCTGCGTCGGCAGAGCCCGGCCCCGCGCATACCTCAACCGCCATTGGGCCGACCGGAGACCAGGACGGACCAAGGAGTGAGGGGCTACATGACCCGTTAGGCTCCTGAGTCACGATGCTCAGGAGTCCCCCTTGACGCGCAAACAGCTTATAGGGAGAGTACGCGAGGATAGATTAATGTTCTACGTCGGCAAAGCCCGGCCCCGCGCATACCTCAACCGCCATTGGGCCGACCGGAGACCAGGACGGACCAAGGAGTGAGGGGCTACGTGACCAGTTAGGCTCCTGAGTCGCGATGCTCAGGAGTCCCCCTTGACGTGCAAACAATTTCCATACCTGCCCTCACCGAAGCCTCGGGAGGGGCGTGCGACCCTGGTTCGGGAGACCAGGTTAGGTGGCATGCGCTTGGGCGTGGCCTGAGCGCAGCCCCCGTGCCTAGCCCCCTCGCGCGGCTCTCCCGAGGGGAGGCGTTGCGGTGAGGCCAGACGCTGAGCTCTGGGCTCCCTGAGGTTGGTACGGCCGTGAGGCCGCCCTTAGTTGTTTATCACCAGCGCGGAGCATAGTGCTTCCGCTTGTGCACGGGCATAGCCGTTCCTCGGCAGTGTCGACGGCCAGCACGGAGCATGGTGCTTCCACTTGTGCGTGGGAGGGGGGCCTCCGGGAGGAGCCCCCGGGGCGTGTACAGCCCCGCCCTGACACACATGGCTTGCACGGCAGGGCTGCGAGGTGTATCTGGGCACTCGTGAGCCAGCGCGGGACTCACGAGGCCATACCTCAAGGCGGGTTGCGCCTGGTCTTGAGTCTTTGATAGCTGTGCGTACCTGCGAGACAGTTAGGTGCAAGCGCTCTACGTCCTCAGGTCCCGGCCCTCGAGCGAGCTCAGCCGCCGCTGGTATGCCAGGTCGTGATGCCGTGGTCAAGGCCAGGGGGTGAGGGCTGGAGAGGCAGTAAGATCTCCTGAGTCACGATGCTCAGGAACCCCCCTTTTAACGTGCAAGCGGATTGCATGATGAAGGGACGTACCCGTGGCGGGCGGCAATCGAGCAGGTTAAGCATGGAAGGCAAATCAGCTTGGGTAAATGCAGAAAGATACATGCCACTGGGTCTGGCCCGAGCGGCTTGGGGATGATGCAGCCCGAGGGGCACCCACAGCAAGGTAAGCTAAAGACATAAGAAAAGGATACACGCCACAGGGACAGACCCACGCGGCCTGGGAATAATGCAACCCGAGGGGCGCTCCCAGTTAAACAAACTTGGAAAATGTCACCTGGTTCTGTTGACGAAGGAGAGTTGAGGCAGTTGAAGGCGTGCAACGGAGGGGTAGATCCTCACGAGCCACCGGGTCCCTAAGCCTTGGGAGGCTCTGGGGTCTTAGGTGGTTCCTTGAGGACCGTCTCCATCTCCGCCAAGACGGCGTGGTGCCTGGCCTCCTGAGCCGCCAGGATACGCCGCATGCTATGCTGATAGGCTGACGACACGCTTGGCAGGCCAAAGGGCATGCAAACATAGCTGTGAAGTGGACCCTCGCAGCGTCCATTGCGCGAGGGCCAGAAGAGCTCCTGAGAAGCGGCCCTGTTGAGCCCTGGAACGTCGATGCAGACGCGTAGCCCGGCATCCTCGCCTGGATGGGGAGCTGCGCCTCATGAGCGGCGGTCGCCGCGCATGGCCCTTGCGTCTTGCAATTCCTGAGTGGTCTTGGTGATGAACTCCTGAGCGGTGGGTGCTCCTTGCCCTGTGTTCTTCTGAGGGAAACGTGCTGCGAAGCACGCCTCCAAGTGGTGCCCAAGCGCCTCCCTCGTGATGTTGGCAAGGTCTGAGGCCCTCCAGAAGAGAGCCCCCAAGCCCTGCTCGAGGAGGGCGCTGGGCGCGCCTTCCTATGCGATGGAGGGAGGCGCCCCTAGAGCGGGTGCTGATCCTGACGAGGTTCCAGCCGCGACGCCACCCTCCTGAGGTCCGGCACGGCGCAACTGCTTCTTCTTGGGGATGGCCTCTGGAGGGCGCTCACTTTTGCTGTCGGGGTCGTCGATTGCTGCAGCTTGGAAGGCGCGCTCGAGGGAGCACACCGCATCTCTCTCTTCGCATGGGACCGTGATGATTCCACCACTTCCCGGCATCTTGAGGACGTTTTAGCCGTGGTGGGTGACGGCTATGAACTTGGCCAGGGCTAGATACCCGAGGATGGCGTTGTACGGCAGGCGGATGTGCGCGACGTCGAAGTCGATGAGCTCGGTGAGGTAATTTTTGCGTTCTCCGAAGGTGACAGGGAGACAGACCTGCCCTATCAGCATGGTGGAACCGTCGGTCACTCCTGAGAAAGGCTTGGTAGGCTGAAGCTGGTCATATGGGACTTGGAGGTTGTCGAACGTATCGACGGACAGGACGTTGAGCCCTGCGCCGCCGTCGATGAGGGTCTTGGTAACTTGCACATTACTGATGACTGGGGAGCACAGCATCGGGAGGGCGCCCGCGGTAGCCGCGCACTTGAGCTGATCTGCCGAGTTGAACGTGATGGGGCACTGGGACCATCTGAGTGGGCGTGTGGACTCAAGCTTGGGGAGGACTGCATTCACTTCACGAGCAAACTGCTTGAAGATACGCTGCAAGGCTAGGGCCTGGGCTCCGCCCAAGATGCAAGCAATAGTACGCGGCTCTTGAAAGCCCCCAGTGTCGGTGTCAAAACCGGCGGATCTCGGGTAAGGGGTCCCGAACTGTGCGTCTAGGATCGATGGTAACAGGAGACGGGGGACACGATGTTTACCCAGGTTCGGGCCCTCTCTATGGAGGTAATACCCTACTTCCTGCTTGATTGATCTTGATGAATATGAGTGTTACAAGAGTTGATCTACCACGAGATCGTAATGGCTAAACCCTAGAAGCCTAACCTATGTGTATATGATAATGAATGTGTCCTATCTAGACTATGCTCTCCGGTTTATATAGACACCGGAGAGATATAGGGTTACATGGGGTCGGTTACATAAGAAGGAATCTTCATAGTCGGTCGCCAAGCTTGCCCTCCACGCCAAGTAGAGTCCAATCTGGACACGGTGCAGTCTTCGGCCTTCATGTCTTCATAGCCCATCAGTCCGGCCCATGGATAGCAGGCCGGACGCCTGAGGACCCCTTAGTCCAGGACTCCCTCAGTAGCCCCTGAACCTGGCTTCAATGACGAGGAGTATGGCCCGCAGATTGTCTTCGGCATTGCAAGGCGGGTTCCCTCCTTCCGAACTCCAGAATACTCTTCATATGTAGTAGATATATCCGGACCTGTATATATAGTTGCAGAAAATATACGAGCCTAACTTATTGGTAACTGTTTATGACATCATGCCTGCCCGGTCACTATTTCCAACCGTTGGCTGGCGCGTCCCCCCACGTCTTGGGACGCGGCTTTACTGGCCTGTCTTGCCAAGGCAGAGATCGTGTTCCTTTATTCACGGGATTTTTATTAATGCTGGCATGGGTAACCCAACCGTCCCCCGGGTACAACTCTCTGGAGATTGGTAAGTTTCGAGACCCAGGTGGATACGCTTAGTACTTGGGGTCTTTATATAGGGTCCCAGATTTGTCTTCTTCCTTTGCGCTCGCTTTTTCCTCAACCCTAGCCACCCCAAGTTCCAACCCTCGGGTGCCCATTGCCACCAGCCCCAATCATGTCCAGATCCAGCCGTCCAGGCCGGTGGGTGGCTTCTTCTGTCACAGAAGAGGATATTGCGAAGCTCCGCGCAGCGAGGTATCTGACCCCGAAAATCCTCCATCGGCTTCCTGCGTAGGGGCAGGTCGTTCCTACCCCCAAATCTGGCGAGAGGGTAGATTTTGTGTCCCACTTCCTCCATGGGTTAGGGTTCGCGCTTAACCCCTTCGTCCCGGGGCTCGTGTTTTACTATGGGCTAGACTTTCACGATCTGGCCCCGGACTCTATTCTCCTCATCTCGACATTTATCGTCACATGTGAGGCCTTCCTCCGGACTCCTCCGCACTTTGGTTTGTGGCTCAAGACCTTCGGCGTGAGGCCGCAGGTGACAGAGGAGGAGCAGGCAGAATGCGGCAGTGTCACAATAGTAAAGCTTGCTAGCGCGGTTTGGTTTGAAGGATCGTTCGCCAAGTCTTCCGTCCTATGGCAGCAGGGATGGTTTTACATCAAAGAGCCGCAGGGCTCCAAGTGGGCGGCTACGCCCGCGTTCCGACCCGGCCCTCCAATTCAGCTTGCCTCATGGATCAACAAGGGACTGGACTGGGGATCCGTCAATGAAGTGCAGACTCTGCAAGATCGCATCCGAAGCCTTATCAAGAAGGGCATCGGTCTTGTGAACGTATGATACGTCTCCAACGTATCTATAATTTTTGATTGTTCCATGCTATATTATATTCTGTTTTGGACATTAATGGGCTTTATTATACACTTTTATATTATTTTTGGGACTAACCTATTAACCGGAGGCCCAGCCCAGAATTGCTGTTTTTTTGCCTATTTCAGAGTTCCGCAGAAAAAGAATATCAAATGGAGTCCAAATGGAATGAAACCTTCGGGAACGTGATTTTCGGAACGAATGTGATCCAGAGGACTTGGACCCTACGTCAAGACATCAACCACGAGGGCACGAGGTAGGGGGTGCGCCTACCCCCCTGGTCACGCCCTCCACCCTCGTGGGCCCCACGTTGCTCCACCGACGTACTTCTTCCTCCTATATATACCTACGTACCCCCAAACTACCAGATACGGAGCCAAAAACCTAATTCCACCGCCGCAGCCTTCTGTACCCGTGAGATCCCATCTTGGGGCCTTTTCCGGAGCTCCGCCGGAGGGGGCATCGATCACGGAGGCCTTCTACATCAACACCATAGCCTCTCCGATGATGTGTGAGTAGTTTACCTCAGACCTTCGGGTCCATAGTTATTAGCTAGATGGCTTCTTCTCTCTTTTTGGATCTCAATACAATGTTCTCCCCCTCTCTTGTGGAGATCTATTCGATGTAATGTTCTTTTGCGGTGTGTTTGTTGAGACCGATGAATTGTGGGTTTATGATCAAGTTTATCTATGAACAATATTTGAATCTCCTCTGAATTCTTTTATGTATGATTGGTTATCTTTGCAAGTCTCTTCGAATTATCAGTTTGGTTTGGCCTACTAGATTGATCTTTCTTGCAATGGGAGAAGTGCTTAGCTTTGGGTTCAATCTTGCGGTGTCCGTTCCCAGTGATAGTAGGGGCAGCAAGGCACGTATTGTATTGTTGCCATCGAGGATAACAAGATGGGGTTTATATCATATTGCATGAGTTTATCCCTCTACATCATGTCATCTTGCTTAAAGTGTTACTCTGTTCTTATGAACTTAATACTCTAGATGCATGCTGGATAGCGGTCGATCTGTGGAGTAATAGTAGTAGATGCAGGCAGGAGTCGGTCTACTTGTCACGGACGTGATGCCTATATACATGATCATACTTAGATATTCTCATAACTATGCTCAATTCTGTCAATTGCTCAACAGTAATTTGTTCACCCACCGTAATACTTATGCTCTCGAGAGAAGCCTCTAGTGAAACCTATGGCCCCCGGGTCTATTTTCCATCATATTAATCTTCCAACACTTAGTTATTTTTACTACCTTTTATTTTACTTTGCATCTTTATCATAAAAATACCAAAAATATTATCTTATCATATCTATCAGATCTCACTCTCGTAAGTGACCGCGAAGGGATTGACAACCCCTTTATAGCGTTGGTTGCGAGGATTTATTTGTTTGTGTAGGTGCGAGGGACTTGTGCGTGGTCTCCTACTGGAATTATACCTTGGTTCTCAAAAACTGAGGGAAATACTTACGCTACTTTGCTGCATCACCCTTTCCTCTTCAAGGGAAAACCAACACAGTGCTCAAGAGGTAGCAAGAAGGATTTCTGGCGCCGTTGCCGGGGAGGCTTACGCAAGGTCAAGTCAAGATTTGGACTCCCGACAACAAGCCATTTCTGGCGCCGTTGCCGCGGAGTCTACGCAAAAGTCAACATACCAAGTACCCATCACAAACCCTTATCTCCCGCATTACATTATTTGCCATTTGCCTCTCGTTTTCCTCTCCCCCACTTCATCCTTGCCGTTTTATTCGCCCTCTCTTTTCCGTTCGCCTCTTTTTCGTTTGCTTTTGTTATGGCCGGTCCTCTATCTTCTCCGTTGTCTCCCGAGAATGAAGTTCTTAATTTTAAGCAAAAGGAGGGAGAAAATCTAAAAGACGCTTGGTATAGAATTTGCAATGCTCAAAATAGATCTACCATGAAGCAATCTACTTCCGTTCTTCTCCGCAATTTTTATGTAGGCACTACTCCTTGGTACAGATATATCCTTGATACCATTACCGGAGGGAATTTCTTGGGTAGCCATACTTTTGATTCTTATAATGCTATGATAGATTTGTTTGGCTCACCACCTCTTTTGGTTAATGGAACTATGTTAACTTTGGAGCATGTAATGCAAAGACTTGAAATTATTGAAAATAAAGTTGCTACCGTAGAGTTAATTGAAAATTTGGATAAAAAGATCCACAGCCAAATTACCCAATATGGATCTAAGGTAGGAGTCACTTTGAAAAATATTAAGGAGAAGGAACCCATAGTTAATGAAAGAATAAATCAGGATTCCACTAGAATTGATAAACTAGAGGATATCATTACCAACTTGGGAACTGCTTTTTCTTCCGTAAAGAATACTCCAAGTCCGCCAACTAAAATTGCCAAGCTTATGTATGTTCCTAAAAATAAGGGTGAATCCTCTAGTAAGGAAACTGCGGATCTCAAATCTATACGTATTCATCCCAATCTTTTTGCTATCATTAAGGAACCATTTGCTACAAATGAATTTTTCGGTTATGTACCTAGAAGTTTGATAATTAATAAAAATAAAGAAAATCCTAAGGATGAGAGATGTCTCATAGAAGGATTTCCTACCAAAGATGGCAATACCTAGATCTATCCTTGCTTTTATGCCTAGCTAGGGGCGTTAAACGATAGCGCTTGTTGGGAGGCAACCCAATTTTATTTTTAGTTTTTTGCTTTTTGATTCTGTTTAGGAATAAATATTTGATCTAGCCTCTGGTTAGATGTGTTTTTATGTTTTAATTAGTGTTTGTGCCAAGTTTAACCTATAGGATCTTCTTGGATGATAGTTATTTGATCTTGCTGAAAATTACATAAACTTTCTGTTCACGAAAATAATTGTTAAAAATCACCAGAACGTGATAAAATATTGATTCCAATTGCTGCTGATCAATAAACAAATTGTCTAGGTCTTCCTATTTTGGCTGAAGTTTTGGAGTTCCAGAAGTTTGCGTTAGTTACAGATTACTAGAGACTGTTCTGTGTTTGACAGATTCTGTTTTTTGTGTGTTGTTTGCTTATTTTGATGAATCTATGGCTGGTAAAATAGTTTATAAACCATAGAGAAGTTGGAATACAGTAGGTTTAACAACAATATAAATAAATAATAAGTTAATTACAGTACCTTGAAGTGGTGTTTTCTTTTCTTTCGCTAACGGAGCTCACGAGATTTTCTGTTAAGTTTTGTGTTGTGAAGTTTTCAAGTTTTGGGTGAAAGATTGATGGATTATGGAACAAGGAGTGGCAAGAGCCTAAGCTTGGGGATGCCCATGGCACCCCAAGATATTCTAAGGACAACAAAAAGCCAAAGCTTGGGGATGCCCCGGAAGGCATCCCCTCTTTCGTCTACTTCCATCGGTAACTTCACTTGGAGCTATAGTTTTATTCACCACATGATATGTGTTTTGCTTGGAGCGTCTTGTATTTTTTGAGTCTTTGCTTTTTAGTTTACCACAATCATCTTTGCTGTACACACCTTTTGAGAGAGACACACTTGATTCGGAAATTATTAGAATACTCTATGTGCTTCACTTATATCTTTTGAGTTATATAGTTTTTGCTCTAGTGCTTCACTTATATCTTTTAGAGCACGGTGGTGATTTTGTTTTATAGAAACTATTATTCTCTCATGCTTCACTTAGATTATTTTGAGAGTCCTACAAAACAGCATGGTAGTTTGCTTTGATAATGATAGGCATTCAAGATTAGTAAAAAAAGGTTCTTATGAGTGTGTTGAATATTATGAGAAGTTTGATACTAGTTAATTGTTTTGAGATATGAAGATGATGATATTAGAGTCATGCTAGCTGAGTAGTTTTGAATTTGAGAAATACTTGTGTTAAAGTTTGTGATTCCCGTAGCATGCACATATGGTGAACCGTTATGTGATGAAGTCGGAGAATGATTTATTTATTGATTGTCTTCCTTATGAGTGGCGGTCGGGGACGAGCGATGGTCTTTTCCTACCAATCTATCCCCCTAGAGCATGCGCGTCAGACTTTGCTTTGATAACTTGTAGATTTTTGCAATAAGTATATGAGTTCTTTATGACTAATGTTCAGTCCGTGGATTATACACACTTTTCCTCCTTCCACCATTGGTAGCCTCTCTAATACCGCACACGTTTCGCCGGTATCATACACCCACCATATACCTTCCTCAAAACAGCCACCATACCTACCTATCATGGCATTTCCATAGCCATTCCGAGATATATTGCCATGCAACTTACCACCGTTTCATTTATTATGACACGCTCCATCATTGTCATATTGCTTCGCATGATCATGTAGTTGACATCGTATTTGTGGCAAAGCCACCGTTCATAATTCTTTCATACATGTCACTCTTGATTCATTGCATATCCCGGTACACCGCCGGAGGCATTCACATAGTCATATTTTGTTCTAAGTATTGAGTTGTAAGTAAATAAAAGTGTGATGATCATCATTTTTTAAAGCATTGTCCCAAGTGAGGAAAGGATGATGGAGGCTATGATTCCCCCACAAGTCGGGATGAGACTCCGAACGAAAAAAAAAGAGGCCAAAAAAAAGAGAGAAGAAAAGGCCCAAATAAAAAAATGAGAGAAAAAGAGAGAAGGGACAATGTTACTATCCTTTTACCACACTTGTGCTTCAAAGTAGCACCATGATCTTTATGATAGGGAGTCTCCTATGATATCACTTTCATATACTAGTGGGAAATTTTTCATTATAGAACTTGGCTTGTATATTCCAATGATGAGCTTCCTCAAAATGCCCTACGTCTTCGTGAACAAGCGAGTTGGATGCACACCCACTTAGTTCCTTTTGTTGAGCTTTCATATACTTATAGCTCTAAGTGCATCCATTGCATGGCAATCCCTACTCACTCCCATTGATATCTATTAATGGACATCTCCATAGCCCGTTGATACGCCTAGTTGATGTGAGACTATCTTCTCCCTTTTTGTCTTCTCCACAACCACCATTCTATTCCACATATAGTGCTATGTCCATGGCTCACGCTCATGTATTGCGTGAAGATTGAAAAAAGTTTGAGAACACTAAAAGTATGAAACAATTGCTTGGCTTGTCATCGGGGTTGTGCATGATTTAAATATTTTGTGTGGTGAAGATAGAGCATAGCCAGACTATATGATTTTGTAGGGATAACTTTCTTTGGCCATGTTATTTTGAGAAGACATAATTGCTTAGTTAGTATGCTTGAAGTATTATTATTTTTATGTCAATATTAAACTATTGTCTTGAATCTTTCGGATCTGAATATTCATACCACAATTAAGAGAATTACATTGAAATTATGCCAAGTAGCATTCCACATCAAAAAAAATTCTATTTTTATCATTTTCCTACTCGAGGACGAGCAGGAATTAAGCTTGGGGATGCTTGATACGTCTCCAACGTATCTATAATTTTTGATTGTTCCATGCTATATTATATTCTGTTCTGGACATTAATGGGCTTTATTATACACTTTTATATTATTTTTGGGACTAACCTATTAACCGGAGGCCCAGCCCAGAATTGTTGTTTTTTTGCCTATTTCAGAGTTCCGCAGAAAAAGAATATCAAACGGAGCCCGAACGGAATGAAACCTTCGGGAACGTGATTTTCGGAACGAATGTGATCCAGAGGACTTGCACCCTACGTCAAGACATCAACCAGGAGGGCACGAGGTAGGGGGCGTGCCTACCCACCCTGGGCGCGCCCTCCACCCTCGTGGGCCCCACGTTGCTCCACCGACGTACTTCTTCCTCCTATATATACCTACGTACCCCCAAACTACCAGATACGGAGCCAAAAACCTAATTCCACCGCCGCAGCCTTCTGTACCCGTGAGATCCCATCTTGGGGCCTTTTCCGGAGCTCCGTCGGAGGGGGCATCGATCACGGAGGCCTTCTACATCAACACCATAGCCTCTCCGATGATGTGTGAGTAGTTTACCTCAGACCTTCGGGTCCATAGTTATTAGCTAGATGGCTTCTTCTCTCTTTTTGGATCTCAATACAATGTTCTCCCCCTCTCTTGTGGAGATCTATTCGATGTAATGTTCTTTTGCGGTGTGTTTGTTGAGACCGATGAATTGTGGGTTTATGATCAAGTTTATCTATGAACAATATTTGAATCTCCTCTGAATTCTTTTATGTATGATTGGTTATCTTTGCAAGTCTCTTCGAATTATCAGTTTGGTTTGGCCTACTAGATTGATCTTTCTTGCAATGGGAGAAGTGCTTAGCTTTGGGTTCAATCTTGCGGTGTCCTTTCCCAGTGACAGTAGGGGCAGCAAGGCATGTATTGTATTGTTGCCATCGAGGACAACAAGATGGGGTTTATATCATATTGCATGAGTTTATCCCTCTACATCATGTCATCTTGCTTAAAGCGTTACTCTGTTCTTATGAACTTAATACTCTAGATGCATGTTGGATAGCGGTCGATGTGTGGAGTAATAGTAGTAGATGCAGGCAGGAGTCGGTCTAGTTGTCTCGGACGTGATGCCTATATACATGATCATACTTAGATATTCTCATAACTATGCTCAGTTCTGTCAATTGCTCAACAGTAATTTGTTCACCCACCGTAATACTTATGCTCTCGAGAGAAGCCTCTGGTGAAACCTATGGCCCCCGGGTCTATTTTCCATCATATTAATCTTCCAACACTTAGTTATTTTTATTACCTTTTATTTTAATTTGCATTTTTATCATAAAAATACCAAAAATATTATCTTATCATATCTATCAGATCTCACTCTCATAAGTGACCGTGAAGGGATTGACAACTCCTTTATTGCGTTGGTTGCGAGGATTTATTTGTTTGTGTAGGTGCGAGGGACTCGTGTGTGGTCTCCTACTGGATTGATACCTTGGTTCTCAAAAACTGAGGGAAATACTTACGCTACTTTGCTGCATCACCCTTTCCTCTTCAAGGGAAAACCAACGCAGTGCTCAAGAGGTAGCAACGTCATTCAACTAATGCTAGTCCGCCAGACCCTGCCATGTCAGCGGCGGCCTCTCCGTATGTGGGAGTTTAATTCCGAAGGATGGCGGACTCTTCAGCACTTCCTCGGCACTACGCATGAGGGAATGTGGAAATTATATTTCGGGGAACGAGAGCAATGGCCGGACACCACCGAAGATATTAGCCTCGAGTGCAATCATCCAGATACCGCGGTAAGTATTCAATCTCCGCACTCCCTTTATTCGAGTATCTGTTGGTAAGATATTGAACAATCCGTCCCTTCACAAGGCTGGGTAAAGAAAGCGGTGTTGATCTGGTGTCCGGCGCCCCTTCCCGAAGACGCTGCGAACGCCCTACTAACGAGGATGCTGACTCCGACACCGTACCGGGTGTCTGCGAGGGAGGGCGAGAACAGGGAGACCGGAGGTGGTCTCTGCCCGATGGATAAATCAGATGCTGTGTTCGGGGAAACCGAAACCCTCTTGCTCGAGGGCAAAGGTGCAGAGGAGGCCTTCCATGGCAAGAAGAGGGCCGCTCCTGAAGGTCAGGAGGGGAAACCTTCCAAGAAAGGGAAAACGCCATTGACGGGCGGCTTGGACCGAGCAAGCGATGTTGACGTGGAGCTTTATGACGAGGATAAACCTCTGGCCAAACCGTAAGTGCAGCGGGGTACTTTAGCCATACCTCCTTCCTTTCTTATTACTGAAGTAATCCTCCGATATACGTATGTCCTCGCAGGTTAACGCCTGGGGTTTCCCAATCGTCCTCCTCCTCGGGAGACCTTCTTCCAGAGATGATGGATAGTGACACGCCTTCTCCGGTCCCTTCGCCCAACAGGGCGGATGATTCAGAAGTATCGTCCCGGGGGTCTCCTCCTGGTCGGCAAGCAGTGCAGGAAACGAAGAGGGCATTACCCAAAGGTGGTGCCTCTGTCACTCAAGGTTCGGGAATCAAGCATGGCGGCCCCGCCCTATCCGGTTTAGAGCCGGATACAATCCCGGGGGTGAGTGGGCGGATTCCTTCAAAGGAATACCGTACTCCGACGACGGCTTCCGAAGACCCAGAAGCGCCGGAAATGGTGACGGGCATGCTGCAACAAGCGTCCGTTTCGGAGGAACACCGTGCCTTGATGGTTACGGTGGTCGAAAAGGTTCTATCCGCGAAGAGCGGGTTGAACGAGGCCTTCACGAGCCTCCTAAAGGGTTTTGAGGTTTGTGATGTAGTTTTGCCAATTGAATAATATTGACAGAATGCACCTGTTGTATATGCAGTTGCCCCTGAGACATGGATTGCCTTCCGACGGAAGCGATCGGATGATCAAAAAGATATGCTCAGTTGCTAACCTTGATTCAACTTGGAATATAGGTTGCCTCCCCTCTTGCGGCTACCCGAAATACGGAAGTGGCCGAACTGCAGTGAAAGCTGGATATTGTGGAAGATGACATTGCATTGATCAACATGCGTCTTGACGAATCGCAAGGTATATATGTCGAGCATTCCTTACACCAACGTGCTTGTGATGTAGGCCTGATGCCGAAAATGGTTTATATGAAATGTGCATGATTGCAGATGGTGCTGCCGCCGTTGAAGCTCTTCGGGCGGAGCTAGCCCGGGCCAAGGAACAGGCCCAGCGTAGTGATGCGACTGCTGAGAAGGCATCTGCTGTTCTAAGAGCCGAACAAGCAGCTCGGCGCCAAAGTGAGGAGAAAATATCCGCACTGGCGCTTGAATTGAAGAATACTGCCAGCCGATGTAAATTCCTTGAGAACGAGAATAAAGCCAAAATGGTTGAGCTTGATAAGGCCGTACGAGAGGCGAGTGAAGCTCGGTCTGAATCTAGGGCAGCTCGTGAAGAGATTCGGCAGGCTAAGGAGATAGTGGCCGGTAAGCCCTTTTTGCTTCAGACCAAGTTTGGCGATCCGTACTATCCTCAGCTAAACCAGGTCTGGAGTTCTCCGGCTGGATTTTTGGACTTGCCGAAGAGTTCTTCCGCTGCGGCGCATTTTACCGTGCACAAGAGGGGTATGCAACGGAGAAGCTTTTCTGGTCACAATTCGGCGCGTTGAAGCGCCCTCTGTTGCTCAATGAACAGATATCCCAGTGGGCCGAGCTTCATAGGATATCTGGCGACGCCATGAAGAACGTCATAATCCGGTTGTGGCCAAGTGAGCCTATTCCGAGTAGTTATTTTGGCCTGGTGCGACGGCTTGTTGACGCGGTGCCACATATCAACGTTGTGAAGCGGCCGGCGTGCATTGAGGGTGCACGGATGGCCTTTGCCCGAGTCAAAACATTTTGGGGAAAGATGAAGGCCATCGATGTTGCGGCGTGGAGTCCACCCAAGGGCCAGGACCGTAATGAGCCGGAGCACAATTTTGAAGACGTCTTCGATGCCGCCCACATGATAGAGGGCCAATGCTCGAAAGATATAATGTTCGAGTGATTTATATAATGATGTAACAGACAACTTTATAGTTAATCTATTTATATTTTCCTCAAAAGCTTGAATTCCTCCTCTGTGGCCGTTTTAGTATAATCTGAAAGTTTTCGAGTCGTCGGCCTCAGCCCCCTCGTAGGAAGTACGGGGGTGTTCGGAAAAGCATTTAATCACTCTTTATCCAACGTCTTGGTCCATAAAGGAGGTGATAATGCGGCGAACCAGGCAATCGGACTATAGGGCGTTAACACTTTCACTTAGCCATAGGAGTTTTATGGTGGGGCTACGACATAGCCCCTGGTATGTATACGGCGCATAGTGCTTTACATATGTTGATCTAAAAAAGATCCCTCGTGTGACACGGAGAATCGCGAAAGATTCGAATAAGTCGTCAAGTGGTTGACCAGCTCTCGCCACATCATGACAGTCAGTTTTCGGCTTTCTCTACTGAGGTGCTCGTCCGGTCTAGGCCAGGGCACAATTGCAGTAGTTCTCCCTTTACTACCCTAGCCGATAGAGCGGAATGTAGGGTAGCAAGCACATGAGCCGGGCAACCCAACTATTGACCAAAGACAATGATTCGGAGCTGATGCATATAAGGCCAAACTTGCGACGCCGAAGTATGCTATAGAGCTGTTCGTACTTTTACTGGCGGCTTGTTTGTTCCCATACCGGGCGCCTGGCAAGTTATGCCGAGGCGCGTCTTGTAAGGCAGCCGTTACGGCCGGACTCATTGTAGAAAGAGCATAAAAGATTAGTTCGGATAAAGTTTACTGGGAGCGGAGCAATACGCCAATGATAAAAATATATTTAAGGAGTAAAAACAACAACCCAGCTATTTGACATGCTCGAGGTTGGGAACAGAGGAAAAGGGCATGGTACAGGCTCAAAAGAAAGAGTGCGGTCTACAAAAGCTTATTTTGGACCTCCTGTCACACGTCTGCGCCACCCGTCCTCGGGGAGGGGAATCCTTAACGGGAGTGGCCCCGTAGGTGAGTGTGCGGAGCCGAACTTCGAGAGAGTCTGGTGTAGATGTTGTCCTGATGGTCACCTGTTTTTAAGAAATGATACAGGAAAATAAGAAAGACAGATAAGAACATTACGGGGATTCTTGCAGGGTTGTCCATATTGTGCTTCCGCCGATGCCCATGGTATCTCGAGTGCATAGTGATGTACGCGTGGTGTGAACTTTGCCAGTACAGTAGGTGGGCGGCAGAAGCCGAACTGCTATTTCCGTTCTGGGAGTAGTCGAATTTCAGAGGGAAAGTGTTTCTGGCCCTTGGTGTTCGGCTGGCGAGCCGATCCGTCATCTCTATCGCCTGGTGTCCTCCTCCCCTTGTGATCGGCGTTGAGCTTGCCTTCCTGCTTGAGGACCCAACAGTTTCTGTTGGTATGATTAGCTGGCCTATCAGGGTGACCGTGAATCTGACAAGGTCGGTCCAATATCCTGTCAAGGGTGGATGGTCCATCCTGGTTTGCCTTTAGAGGCTTCTTCCGTTGACCGGGGTTCGGATTACGAAATCCGGCGTTCACTGCTGTGTCGCATATATTACTGCGACTGTTGTGTTCAGTTCGTCGTGGCTTGTCGTTGCCGTCTTGAATTTCGGAAGTGCCCGGGTCGCTGGCGTTGTTGCTTTTATGAGCGAGCCAGTTGTCTTCTCCCGCACAAAAGCGGGTCATTAGAGCGATAAGGGCTGTCATGGACTTAGGTCCTTCCTGGCCGAGGTGACGCGCTAGCCATTCATCCCGGACGCCATGTTTGAAGGCTGCGAGGGCTTCTGCGTCCGGGCAGTCGACAATTTGGTTCTTTTTGACTAAGATCCTAGTCCAGAGCTCCCTGGCTGACTCACCGGGCTTCTGGACGATGTGACTTAAGTCATCGGCATCTAGCGGCCAGACATATGTTCCTTGGAAGTTGTCTAGAAAGACGTCTTCCAAATCTTCCCTGCTACCAATAGAATTTTCTGGTAAACTGTTTAGCCAGTAGCGAGCTGGCCCTTTAAGCTTGAGAGGTATGTATTTAATGGCATGAAGGTTGTCTCCGCGAGCCATGTGAATATGGAGGAGGTAATCCTCAATCCATACCGCGGGATCTGTTATTCCATCGTACGATTCGATGTTAATGGGTTTAAACCCGTCTGGAAATTCATGCTTCATTACCTCGTCAGTGAAGCAGAGAGGGTGTGCGGCTCCCCTATGTTGAGCCACACTATGAAGCACTTTCGGCGGACTCCGTTTACGGAGTTCGGTCCGGGCATGGTCGGCTCTGTAGTGTCCGAATGGGTGACCATCATTGTCGGTCAGGGTGTATCTTCGTGATCTGTACATCGATCTTGTGTGCCCTGCTCTGTCCTCCAGGTTGTGGTTGATGTCGCGAGTGTTCCCTCGAGCTGTTTTGCTCTTGATTTGACGGCCGGATGTGATGGTATGTTGCTCTCCTTGGGCTGCTGCTTTCTCTGGGCCGAACTGTGGCCGGCCCGCCGCATTGTTCGATGGTGATGTGGGATCCAACACCCTGCCATCGTATCGAGGGAGCCACCTACTCTTGGGGCAGCTTTCGTCTGGGCTACTAAGGCCGTATTCTTCGGCGGCCAAGACCTCGGTCCATCTATCATTGAGCAAATCCTGGCTTGCTTGAAGTTGCAGCTGCTTCTTCCTTAGGCTCCTTGCAGTGGCTATAAACCAGCGTTTGAAACGCTCCTACTCGAGAGGTTCCTTAGGCATGATAAAATCCTCATTGTCGAGGATCTCCTCTTCCATGGAGAGTGGGAGATAATTGTTGTCCTCCGAGTCTCCATATGTGGCCTGTTCATCAAGGTTGTCTTGCCCGCTTTCCTGTTCCTCCTGTTCGGATTCTACCTCAACAGGGTCTTCATTGTCCGGAGTGTAATCTTCTCTGGTGCTAGCAGTGTTTTCTCTTTTGCGATGTGGCTTGGAGCGGCGCCGTGGTCGCCGGTGTTCGGACTGGGTACTAGGAGGTTTATTCTCGACTGGGTCCTCCTTGTCATCGTCGAGAGCGTCGTCGGGTGTGTCCTTCATACACACGTCATACCAGGAAGTGGCCATTCCGTGTCTAGCGGGTGGAAGGCTCTAGCCCTGCCCCTCATCGTCGTCTATACCGGCGATGTCTTCAGAGCGGGGGTCAGGCGTGTTGGTTGGGTCCTCGACGGTGTCTATAAAGTGGGTGGTGGGTGGGGAGCAAAATTCTCCATCATCCGCCGTAAGTTCGAACCGAACATAGTTCGGCGACGAGCCATCTGCCAGGGATAGGTTTTTTAATGAGTTAGTAGGCCGCCCATGGGCGAGTTTTGGAAAACATCCGCGGCGCTGAACTTGAAGATTGATAACCGATCGAGTTCAGTCTCCGCGGACTCGCAGGGTTCAGAACTCGACATCGAAGAAGAGTCCGGGGTTCCGTTGATGCAGATGTCGTACGCAGCGGAATCTGCGAGCGGCTCCAACGCCGCAGAATCGGTAGCCCCCGCGATTGGGTTGAGCTTCCCATCTTCGGGGGACTTGATCTGCTCTGGGTCTAAGGCCAGAGTTGCTGCAGGAGCTCTCTCCTGGATGCGGCCCGATGACAGGTTTAAGCCATGTCCATCTGGGCGGCAGGGAGCGATTGCCGCGGTCTCGAATCCGTCGAAGATCAAGTCTCCACGGATGTCCGCAATGTAGTTCAAGCTTTCGAACCTGACCTGATGGCCAGGGGCGTACCTGTCGATCTTCTCCAGATGGCCAAACGGGTTGGCCCGTAGTACGAAGCCGCCGAACACAAAGATCTGTCCGGGGAGAAAGGTTTCTCCCTGGACACCGTCATCATCGACGATTGAAGGGGCCATCAAACCTTTTCATGACGGCACAATGGAACTCTCAATGAAAGCACCAATGTCGGTGTCAAAACCGGCGGATCTCGGGTAGGGGGTCCCGAACTATGCATCTAGGATCGATGGTAACAGGAGACGGGGGACACGATGTTTACCCAGGTTCGGGCCCTCTCTATGGAGGTAATACCCTACTTCCTGCTTGATTGATCTCGATGAGTATGAGTGTTGCAAGAGTTGATCTACCACGAGATCGTAATGGCTAAACCCTAGAAGCCTAGCCTATGTGTATCTGGTAATGAATGTGTCCTATCCGGACTATGCTCTCCGGTTTATATAGACACCGGAGAGATCTAGGGTTACATGGGGTCGGTTACATAAGAAGGAATCTTCATAGTCGGTCGCCAAGCTTGCCCTCCATGCCAAGTAGAGTCCAATCTGGACACGGTGCAATCTTCGGCCTTCATGTCTTCACAGCCCATCAGTCCGGCCCATCGATAGCAGGCCGGACGCCCGAGAACCCCTTAGTCCAGGACTCCCTCACCCAGCCCCCTCGTCTTGATGGGGGTCGTCGTTCCTTCTTGGCGGTGGCGGAACCGGGGGAAGAACGGCGTTGCCCTGAGGTCGGTCCTCGCGAGGCTGGTCTCTCCAGGCGCCCTCGCGAAGATGATCCTGCCAGCGGTCCTCACGAGGCCGGTCGCGCCACTCCTGGCACGGGCCACGATCCTCCCAGTGTCCGCCACCACGTCCTTCTCCTCGGTTGTAGCCCCGGTCGCTGCGTTCGGGGCGTCGGCCGTAGCGTCCTTCGCGAATGGCTCTGAGCTCTTGACAGTCACTGGTGTTGTGGGTGTTCAGGTTGTGGAAGGTGCAAAACAGCCGGCTGTTCTTGGATGACTCGGGCTGATCTCTACCTCGCTTGGCGTCGGGCTCTGCTGCGAGCACAACTGCTTCCTTGCGCTTCACGTCCTTGGCCTTGGCCTTCTTCTCCTCCGCGCCCGCAGCTGGCAGCTCGAGGAGGGAGAGGCGGCCCTCCTCAGCTCTTGCGCACTTGGTCGCCAGGTTGAACAGCTCCTGAGATGTGCACAGCTCCTCGTGGATAGCAAGCGCCTCCTTCATCTTGATGTCGCGGACGCCGTCAGAGAACGCGGAGATGATGGCATCGTCCGTGACCTTGGGGATCCTGAGGCGAGTGTTGTTGAAGCGATGGATGTACTTCTGGAGGGTCTCTCCTGGTTGCTGCTTGATGCAGCGCAGGTCGCCCGTGGCCGGCGGGCGGTCGCGGGTGCCCTGAAAGTTGGCGACGAAGCGGTCGCGCATCTCGTCCCAGGAGGAGATCGAGCCTTGCGGCAGGTTCAGGAGCCAGGAACGGGCACCATCCTTGAGAGCCATGGGAAACCAGTTCGCCATGAATTTCTCGTCGCCGTTGGCCGCTTCGATGCTCAGCTCGTAGAGCTGCAGGAACTCTGTGGGGTCGAGGGTGTCGTCATAGCGAGGAGGCAGATCCGGCTTGAACTTGCCCGGCCAGGCGACGCTACGCAGCTCGGGGGTGAAGGCGCGGCAGCCGGCCATGGTCGCCAGGGCCCGTCTCGGAGGTAGAGCTTGGTCTTGATGAGGTCCGCATGACGCCACCGCAGGTAGCGCGCGTTCTTGGCGAGGCGGCGCGGGGAGCGCGGGCGTAGCTTCTCGCGGCCGAGGAATTTCTTGGCAGCTTCTTTCTTTGCGCGCGGGCGCCGGGCGTGGTGGATCGCGCCGTGGGGCCGCACGCCTTGGCGCCAAGGCACAGTCTTGGGGCAGAGGTGGTGGAGGCGCTCCATGAGCCACGTCGCCCGAGGCTGGCGGAGGGCGAGGCAGAGCGTGGGACGGTGCCGGGGAGCCCCCTGCGGCGCGGACGAGCTCGGCAACGCGGTCAAGCCAGTCCTCGTAGAGGTCGTCGGCCGGGCGGTAGCGCAGGAGCTCGTTCGTCATGAGGAGCGCGGCCTGCGCGCCCATGGGAGCGCGACGTGCGTGGGACGAAGAACCGACCGGGGTCAACGATGGAGTGGCAGTGCGGCCGTCCTGCCGCACCGATGGGTGCAGCGAGGACGCTTGCTGCTCGTTCCCCGTCGGGCCGGTGGCGGCATTGGTGGCAGGAGACGGAGAACGACAAGGTGGGCCGCCGACGGGAGCCGTCTGAGCAACGCGGGCGGTGAGGGCAGCCCGGCGCTCAGCTCGAGCACGGCGAGCGTCCGCCATGGAGACAACGGAGCGACGAATCAACGAAAGGGAAGCTATGGCGCACCCCTACCTGGCGCGCCAAATGTCGGATGTGGGGTTCTGGCAAAACCCTTAAGGTTCAAACTCTGGGGTGCGAGCGAAGTTCTTTCCCTCCTATCGATCTACGCCCTAGTTCGCTAAGATCTCGCGGACGAACTCGACGAACTCGGAGCACAGAAAGACACGAGATTTATACTGGTTCGGGCCACCGTTATGGTGTAATACCCTACTCCAGTGTGGTGGTGGTGGATTGCCTCTTGGGCTGATGATGAATAGTACAAGGGGAAGAACAGCCTCCTGAGGTTGAGGTGTTCTTGTGCTCTGGTGTGTGGCTAAGGATTGGTTCTCGATCAGGTGAGATCAAGTTCCAGATGAGATGCCTCCTACGGTGGTGGCTAGCTCTACTTATATAGGCCCTGGTCCTCTCCCCAAATATTGAGCGGGAAGGGAGCCAACAACGGCGGGCAAATTTGAAAGGGGACAGCTAGTACAATCTATCCTGACAAAAGTGGTCTTCGCCTGCAAAAGGCTCTGGTGGTGACGCCGTCTTGGGCTCCATGGTGACCTCCGTCTTGTCGTCCTGCTGGTCTTCGGTCCCGTTGCACCGATATGGAAACCTTTGCCTGATGCCTCTGTACTCCGCGCCTGCGCTTGCCCCCTTGGCACCAAAGAGGAAACAAGGACGCTGCGCGCGTTGGCGCCCGCCTGGTGTCGATCGTCATGGCTCACGTCATGAGAGCCACGCAAGGTTTGCCCCGCCTTGATATCTCCGCTCCTCGTGAGCCTGCCTGGCGAGGCCGCTTCGGAGGAGGTCTTGCGTCGTCAGCCCTGCGAGGCTTGGCCCCTCACGAGGGTCTTTAATGCCTTGTCGATGAAGATGGTCCGTACGGCCTGCCAGCATAGCCACGCCGTGGGCCGCAGGCAGGCAAGTCTGGGGACCCCCGTTCCCAGAACGCCGACACCCCCTCGCAAGCATCCGCAACTACGAAAGAAGAATTAAGGTAAACTTAACAATAGCAGGAAACATATGGATCCAAATCAGCCCCTTACGAAGCAAAGCATAAACTAGGGTTTAAGCTTCTGTCACTCTAGCAACCCATCATCTACTTATTACTTCCCAATGCCTTCCCCTAGGCCCAAACAATGGTGAAGTGTCATGTAGTCGACGTTCACATAACACCACTAGAGGAAAGACAACATACATCTCATCAAAATATCAAACGAATACCAAATTCACATGACTACTGATAACAAGACTTCTCCCATGTCCTCGGGAACAAACATAACAACTCACAAATCATATTCGTGTTCATAATCAGAGGGGTATTAATGTGCATAAAGGATCTGAACATATAATCTTCCACCGAACAAACCAACTAACATCAACTACAAAGAGTAATCAACACTACTAGCAACCCACAGGTACCAATCTGAGGTTTTGAGACAAAGATCGGATACAATGGATGAACTAGGGTTTGAGAGGAGATGGTGCTGGTGAAGATGTTGATGGAGATTGACCCGCTCCCGATGAGAGGATCGATGGTGATGACGATGGTGACGATCTCCCCCTCCGGGAGGGATATTTCCCCGGCATAACAGCTCCGCCGGAGGCCTAGATTGGTTCCGCCAAGGTTCCGCCTCGAGACGGCAGTGCTTCGTCCCGAAAGCTTTCTTCTGATTTTTTCCAGGGCAAAAGACACCTTATACCAGAAGATGGGCATCGGGGGGCTTCCAGGTGGCCCACGAGGCAGGGGGCGCGCCCAGGGGGTAGGGCGCGCCCTCCACCCTTGTGGACAGTGGGTGGCCCCCCTCTGGTGCTTTCTTCACCCAATATTTTTAATATATTCCAAAACTGACTTTCGTGGAGTTTCAGGACTTTTGGAGTTGTGCAGAATAGGTCCCTAATATTTGCTCCCTTTCTAGCCCAGAATTCCAGCTATCGGCATTCTCCCTCTTCATGTAAACCTTGTAAAATAAGAGAGCAAAGGCATAAGTATCGTGACATAATGTGAAGTAATAGCGCATAACGCAATAAATATCGATATAAAAGCATGATGCAAAATGGACATATCAACTCCCCAAGCTTAGACCTAGCTTGTCTTCAAGCGGAGGCCGATATCGAAAAATATGTCCACATGTTTAGAGATAGAGGTGCCGATAAAATAAAATACGGACATGAGGGCATCATGATCATTCTTAGAATAGAAACATATATATATATATATATATATATATATATATATTGTCACATGATTTCTTATGCTAAAGTAACAATCTATTCACAAGATAAAGTATGAATCAGAAACTTTACTGAAAACTAACAAACTATAATCTCAGTCATTGAAGCAATTGCAATTTATCATAACATCGGAAAGAGTCAATATAAGGGCTTTTCAGCAAGTCCACATACTCAACCATCATTTAGTCTTTCACAATTGCTAACACTCACGCAATACTTATGGGTATGAAGTATTAATCGGACACAGAGAAAGATAGGGGCTTATAGATTTGCCTCCCAACCTTTTACCTCAAGGGTAACGTCAAGAATAATGCTTTATGAAAACCCACATCCAATTGTGTGTGTGTGTGTCTATATATATATATATATATATATATATATATATATATATATATATCAGGATCTTTCCAACACATAGTGCTTGCCAAAGGATAAAATGTAAAAAGGAAAGGTGGAGATCACCATGACTCTTGTATAAGGTATAAGACGAAAATAAAAGATAGGCCCTTCACAGAGGGAAGCAGAGGTTGTCATGTGCTTTTATGGTTGGATGCACAAAATCTTAATGCAAAAGAACGTCACTTTATATTGCCACTTGTGATAGGGACCTTTATTATGCAGTCTGTCGCTTTTATTTCTTCCATATCACAAGCTCGTATAAAGCTTATTTTCTCCACGCTAATAGATCATACATATTTAGAGAGCAATTTTTATTGCCTGCAACAATGACAACTTACTTGAAGGATCTTACTCAATCCATAGGTAGATATGGTGGACTCTCATGTCCAAACTGGGTTTAAGGATATTTAGAAGCACAAGTAGTATCTCTACTTGGTGCAAAGAATTTGGCTAGCATGAGGGGAAAGGCAAGCTCAACATGTTGGATGATCCATGACAATATAATTTATTTCGGATACAAGAAAACATAACCCATTACGTTGTCTTCCTTGTCCAACATCAACTTTTGAGCATGTTAGATTTTAATGAGTGCTCACAATCATAAAAGATGTCCAAGATAGTATATTTATATGTGAAAACCTCTCTTTCTTTATTGCTTCCTATTAATTGAAACGATGACCAAAACTATGTTTGTTAACTCCCAAAAGCTTTTATTCATCATACTCTTTATATGTGAAGTCATTACTCTCCGTAAGATCAATATGATCTCTTTATTTATTTTTATTTTTTCTCCTTTTTTTCTTTTTATTCCCTCAAGATCATAGCAAGATAACCAAGCCCTCGACTCAAGACAAATCTTTATTATATATAGCTCACGGACTCGATTACATAGATAAGGATCGACACAAAAACTCAAAGCTAGATCATACTAAACTTTATTCTACTATATCAAGATATAACCAAAAGGATCGAACTAAGAGAAACGGTAAAGATAGAAGTGTGATGGTGATACGATACCGTGGCACCTCCCCCAAGCTTGGCAGTTGCCGATGGGAGTGCCCATACCCGATACTCGGTTCTCCTTTGGTGGTAAAGAAGATGGTGGTGGTGACGACAATGGTGCCTTCAGCTTTTTCATATTGTAGTTGAGGAGATCAATTTCCTCCTTTAAATCATCGACCTCCAGCTCCAGCTTCAAGATCTTGTCTCATAAATCTCCTTTGCTTTTCCGCTGAAAACGAGACGGAATAGATCGGTTATTAGACCGGTTAGCCCTCTTAGGGAGACTAGAATTCTTGAACTTCACGTGCATATCCCCAGGTTGAGGTAGAGGAACGTCCTGCTCCTTCGAACTTGAATCATCGATCCTCATAAAATGAGCATCCTCCTCATCATCCGTAGTTTGACCATAAGGAGATAGGTCTCCATAGGTCTTTGGGTCAGCAATGAGATGTGAGACATAGCTCTCTCCGTCGGAGTCTTGAGATGACAGCTTGCTCTAAATCTGCTGCAGAAACAACTCGAAACAAAAACTGGAGATATTTGCGTGGTACGGTGGTCAAAACCTTCGAGAGATTATATAATGAATTTTTACCGACCAAAAGAAGTATCGTGCAAGAAAACGGAGTCCGGAGGGCACACGAGGTGCCCACGAGGCAGGGGGCGCGCCCAGGGGATAGGGCGCGCCCTCCACCCTCGTGGATTCCTCGTGTCCTTCCCGGACTACTTCTTATTTTCCTATTTTCTTAAATATTCCAAAACGGAGAAAAATTGCTATTAGAACTGTTTTGGAGTCGGTTTACTTACCGTACCACATACCTATTCCTTTTCGGAGTCTGAAATGTTCTGGAAAGTGTCCCTTATGTACTCCTCCGGGTTACAGTGTCAATAACATTGGTTTCAACATTTATGGGATTACCTGAGATATAATGTTTGATTCTTTGACCGTTCACCACTGATGACCCACAAGTATTGGGGATCTATCGTAGTCCTTTTGATAAATAAGAGTGTCGAACCCAACGAGGAGCAGAAGGAAATGATAAGCAGTTTTCAGTTAGGTATTCTCTGCAAGCACTGAAATTATCGGTAACAGATAGTTTTGTGATAAGGTAATTCGTAACGGGTAACAAGTAATAAAAGTAAACAAGGTGCAGCAAGGTGGCCCAATCCTTTTTGTAGCAAAGGACAAGCCTGGACAAACTCTTATATGAAGGAAAACGCTCCCGAGGACACATGGGAATTATCGTCAAGCTAGTTTTCATCACGCTCATATGATTCACGTTCGTTACTTTGATAATTTGATATGTGGGTGGACCGGTGCTTGGGTACTACCCTTCCTTGGACAAGCATCCCACTTATGATTAACCCCTATTGCAAGCATCCGCAACTACAAAAGAAGTATTAGGGTAAACCTAACCGTAGCATGAAACATGTGGATCCAAATCAGCCCCTTACGAAGCAACACATAAACTAGGGTTTAAGCTTGTGTCACTCTAGCAACCCATCATCTACTTATTACTTCCCAAAGCCTTCCTCTAGGCCCAAACAATGGTGAAGTGTCATGTAGTCGACGTTCACATAACACCACTAGAGGAAAGACAACATACATCTCATCAAAATATCGAACGAATACCAAATTCACATGCCTACTTATAGCAGGACTTCTCCCATGTCCTCAGGAACAAACGTAGCTACTCACAAATCATATTCATGTTCATAATCAGAGGGGTATTAATATGCATAAAGGATCTGAACATATGACCTTCCACCAAAACCAACTAGCATCAACTACAAGGAGTAATCAACACTACTAGCAACCCACAGGTACCAATCTAAGGTTTTGAGACAAAGATCGGATACAAGAGATGAACTAGGGTTTGAGATGAGATGGTGCTGGTAAAGATGTTGATGGACATTGACCCCCTCCCGATGAGAGGATCGATGGTGATGATTTCCCCCTCCCGGAGGGATGTTTCCCCGGCAGAACAGCTCCGCCGAAGCCCTAGATTGGTTCCACCAAGGTTCCGCCTCGAGACGGCGGCGCTTCGTCCCGAAAGCTTCCTTCTGTTTTTTTCCTCGACGAAAGACTTCATATAGCAAAAGATGGCTACCGGAGGCCTGCCAGGTGGCCCACAAGACAGGGGGCGCGCCCCCACCCTCGTGGCCAGGGTGTGGGCCCCCTCTGGTTGATTCTTTCGCTAGTATTTTTTATTAATTCGAAAGCATGCCTCCGTGAAGTTTCAAGATTTTTGGAGTTGTGCAGAATAGGTCTCTAATATTTGCTCCTTTTCCAGCCCGGAATTCCAGCTGCCGGCATTCTCCCTCTTCATGTAAACCTTGTAAAATAAGAGAGAAAAGGCATAAGTATTGTGACATAATATGTAATAGCAGCCCATAATGCAATGAATATCGATATAAAAGCATGATGCAAAATGGACGTATCAACTCCCCCAAGCTTAGACCTCGCTTGTCCTCAAGCGGAAGCCGATAACTAAAAATATGTCCACATGTTTAGAGATAGAGGTGTCGATAAAATAAAATACGGACATGAGGGCATCATGATCATTGTTATAACAGCAACATATATATATTGTCATATGATTTCTTATGCTAAAGTAACAATCTATTCACAATGTCAAGTATGAATCAGAAACATCATTGAGAACTAACAAACTATCATCTCGGTCATTGAAGCAATTGCAATTTATCATAACATCGGAAAGAGTCAATATAAGAGCTTTTCAGCAAGTCCACATGCTCAACCATCATTTAGACTTTCACAATTGCTAACACTCATGCAATACTTATGGGTATGAAGTTTTAATCGGACACAGAGGAAGATAGGGGCTTATAGTGTTCCCTCCCAACCTTTTACCTCAAGGGTAATGTCAACAATAATAGTTCATGATAACTTACATCCAATTGGATATATATATCATGATCTTTCCAACACAATGTGCTTGCCAAAGGATAAAATGTAAAAAGGAAAGGTGAAGATCACCATGACTCTTGTATAAGGTATAAGACAAGAATAAAAGATAGGCCCTTCGCAGAGGGAAGCAGAGGTTGTCATGTGCTTTTATGGCTGGATGCACAAAATCTTAATGTGAAAGAACGTCACTTTATATTGCCACTTGTGATATGGACCTTTATTATGCAGTCTGTCGCTTTTATTTCTTCCACATCACAAGATCGTATAAAGCTTATTTTCTCCACACTAATAAATCATACATATTTAGAAAGCAATTTTTATTGCATGCAACAATGACAACTTACTTGAAGGATCTTACTCAATCCATAGGTAGGTATGGTGGACTCTCATGGCAAAACTAGTTTAAGTATATTTGGAAGCACAAGTAGTACCTCTACTTGGTGCGAAGAATTTGGCTAGCATGAGGGGGAAAGGCAAGCTCAACATTTTGAATGATCCATGACAATATACTTTATTTCGGATATAAGAAAACATAACCCATTACGTTGTCTTCCTTGTCCAACATCAACTTTTTAGCATGTCATATTTTAGTGAGTGCTCACAATCATGAAAGATGTCCAAGATACTATATTTGTATGTGAGAACCTCTCTTTCTTTATTACTTCCTATTAATTGCAACGATGACCAAAACTATGTTTGTCAACTCTCAACAACTTTTATTCATCAGACTCTTTATATGTGAAGTCATTACTCCCCATAAGATCAAGATGATCTCTTTTATTTCTTTTTATTCTTTCTTTTTCTATTATTCCCTCAAGATCATAGCAAGATAATCAAGCCCTTGACCCAAAACTAATCTTTTTATATATAGCTTACAGACTCGATTACATAGAAGAATCATAAAGCAAAACTCAAAACTAGATCATACTAAAACTTTATTCTATTAGATCAAGATATTACCAAAAGGATCGAACTAAGAAAAATGGTAAAGATAGGAGTGTGATGGTGATATGATACCGGGGCACCTCCCCCATGCTTGGCAGTTGCCAAGGGGAGTGCCCATACCCATGTATTTATGTCTCTTTCTTCGGGGTGGTGATGATGGAGTTGTTGATGATGTCAATTGTGCCTTCAGCTTCTTCATATTATAATTTAGAAGAGCAATTTCCTCCTTTAAATCATCGACCTCTGATTCCAGCTTCAAGATCTTGTCACATAAATCTCCTTTGCTTTTTTGCCGAAAACGAAAAGGAATAGATCGGTTGTTAGACAATTTAGCCCTCTTAGGGAGACTAGACTTCTTGAACTTCACGTGCATATCCCCAGGTTGAGGTAGAGGGACATCCTCCTCCTCCAAACTTGAATCATTGATCCTCATAAAATGATCATCCTCCTCGTCATCCGTAGTTCGACCACAAGGAGATAGATCCACATAGGTCTTTGGGTCAGTGATGAGATGTGAGACATAGCTCTCTCCGTCAGAGTCTTCAGATGACATCTTGCTCTAAGTCTGCGGCAGAAACAACTCAAAACAAAAACAGAGGATATTTGCGTGGTACGGTGGTCAAAACCTTTGGGAGATTATATAATGAATTTTTACCGACCAAAAGAAGTATCGTGCAAGAAAACGGAGTCCGGAGAGCACACGAGGTGCCCATGAGGCAGGGGGCGCGCCCTCCACCCTCGTGGATTCCTCGTCTCCTTCCCGGAGTACTTCTTATTTTCCTATTTTCTTAAATATTCCAAAATGGAGAAAAATTGCTATTAGAACTGTTTTGCAGTCGGTTTACTTACCGTACCACATACCTATTCCTTTTCGGAGTCTGAAACGTTCTGCAAAGTGTCCCTTATGTATTCTTCCGGGGTTACGGTTTCAATAACATTAGTTTCAACATATATGGGATTACCTGAGATATAATGTTTGATTCTTTGACCGTTTACCACCTTCGGATTTGTGCCTTCGAAGTTGTTGATTTTTATGGCATCGGAATGATAGACCTCTCGATAACGTAAGGACCTTCCCATTTAGAGGGGAGTTTTCCTGCAAAAAATCTTAAACGAGAGTTGTATAGAAAAACATAATCACCTACGTTAAACTCATGCTTTTGTATCCATTTGTCATGCCATCTTTTAACTTTTTCTTTAAACAGTTTGGCATTCTCATAGGCCTGCGTTCTCCATTCATCAACAAGTGAGCTAATGTCAAATATTCTCTTCTCACCGGCAAGTTTGAAATCATAATTGAGCTCTTCAATGGCCCAATATGCCTTATGTTCTAGCTCGAGAGGTAAGTGACATGCTTTTCCATAAACCATTTTATTTGGAGACATACCCATAGGATTTTTATATGCAGTTCTATAGGCCCATAATGCATCATCTAGTTTCTTGGACCAATTCTTTCTAGATCTATTAACAATCTTTTGCAAAATTAATTTAATCTCTCTATTACTCGGTTCTACTTGACCACTAGAATGTGGGTGGTACGGAGATGCAATTCTATGATTAACGTCATACTTAGCAAGCATTTTACGAAAAGCACCATGAATAAAATGTGAACCACCATCAGTCATTAAGTATCTAGGGACTCCAAACCTCAGAAAAATAACTTCTTTAAGCATCTTAATAGGGGTGTTATGATCAGCACTACTAGTTGGAATAGCTTCTACCCACTTAGTAACATAATCAACAGCAACTAAAATATGTGTATACCCATTAGAGGAAGGAAACGGTCCCATATAATCAAAGCCCCAAACATCAAATGGTTCAATAACAAGTGAATAGTTCATAGGCATTTCTTGACGTCTACTAATATTACCAATTCTTTGACATTCATCACAAGACAAGACAAACTTATGGGCATCTTTGAAGAGAGTAGGCCAATAAAAACCGGATTGCAATACCTTATGTGCAGTTCTATCTCCAGCGAGGTGTCCTCCATAAGCCTCGGAGTGACAGTTGCGTAGGATCTGTTCCTGTTCATGCTCAGGTACATAACATCTAATAACACCATCTACTCCTTCTTTATAAAGGTGTGGGTCATCCCAGAAGTAATGTCTTAAATCAAAGAAAAACTTTTTCTTTTGCTGGTATGTGAAACTAGAGGGTATAAATTTAGCAACAATGTAATTAGCATAATCAGCATACCATGGAGCAGTACGAGAAGCATTTATGATAGCTAATTGTTCATCAGGAAAGCTATAATCAATAGGTAGTGGGTCATCAAGAACATTCTCTAACCTAGACAAGTTGTCTGCAACGGGGTTCTCAGCTCCCTTTCTATCAATAATATGCAAATCAAATTCTTGTAGTAGGAGAACCCATCTAATAAGTCTAGGTTTAGCATCTTTCTTTTCCATAAGATATTTAATAGCAGCATGATCAGTGTGAACAGTTACTTTAGAATCAACTATATAAGGTCTGAACTTATCACAAGCAAATACAACTGCTAAAAATTCTTTTTCAGTAGTAGCATAATTTCTGTGGGCACTAATAATAACAGGATATATCTTCAATAATTTCTGTGGGCACATATATCAGAGTTTTCAATAATTTCTCTTCTTCTTGCTCTGAAAGGTTAGCACTAATAATAACAGGATATATCTTCTTTTCATCAAGATAAGATATTTAAGAGTGTCAGGCAATGGTTTAAGCTCAAACACGGGATCACCCTTGGGTGGAGGAGGATCCCCTAGGATTTCAACAAGCAAGTTGTGTTTCAAAATAGGTCCCTGTTTAAAGAATACTTCATCTATTTCCCTTCTTTCATTCATAAACATATCATTTTCATGGTCTAGCAAATATTGTTCTAAAGGATCATTAGGAGGCACGACAATAGAAGCAAGACCAATAATTTCATCTTGACTAGGCAATTCTTTATCATGGGGTTGTCTACGAAATTTACCAAAATTAAACTCATGAGACATATCCCCTAAACCAACAGTAACAATGTCTTTTTCGCAGTGTATCTTAGCATTAACAGTATTCAAGAAGGGCCTACCGAATATAATGGGACAAAAGTCATCTTGTGGGGAACCAAGAACAAGAAAATCAGTAGGATATTTAACTTTCCCACACAGGACTTCAACATCTCTAACAATCCCAACTGGTGAAATAGTATCTCTATTGGCAAGCTTAATTGTAACATCAATTTCTTCTATCTTAGCAGGGGCAATATCATGCATAATTTCTTTGTATAAGGAATGAGGTATTGCACTCGCACTAGCACCCATATCACATAGGCCATGATGACAATGATCTCCTATTTTAATAGAAACAATAGGCATGCCAACAATAGGTCTATGTTTACCCTTAGTATCGGGTCTAGCAATTCTATCAGCTTCATCACAGAAGTAAATAACATGCCCATCAATATTATCGACCAAGAGATATATAACCATAGAAATACTAGGTTCAACTTTAGTTTGCTTAGGGGGTGTAGGTGTTCTAGTATTACTCTTACGAACCACAGTTGAAGCTTTAGCATGATCCTTTATTATAACAGGGAAAGGTGGTTTCTCAAAATAAGCGGTAGGAACAACAGGATCAACATTATAAGTGATAGTCTTTTCTTCAACTATAATAGGTTCAACTACTTTTACTTCAATGGGAGGATGATATTTAAACCACTTCTCCTTAGGGAGATCAAGATGAGTAGCAAATGATTCGCAGAAAGAAGCTACTATCTCATAGTCAAGTCCATATTTAGTGCTAAACTCACGGAAAACATCGGTATCCATAAAAGATTTGACACAATCAAACTTAGGTGTTATACCTGCCTCCTTACCTTCATCGAGATCCCAATCTTCAGAGTTGCGTTTAATTCTTTCCAATAAATCCCATCTGAATTCAATAGTCTTCATCATAAAAGAGCCAGTACAAGAAGTATCGAGCATGGAACGATTATTGAGAGAAAGCCGAGCATAAATTTTTTTGAATAATAATTTCTCTTGAGAGCTCATGATTGGGGCATGAATATAACATTGACTTAAGCCTCCCCCAAGCTTGAGCGATGCTTTCTCCTTCGCGAGGCCAAAAATTATATATATAATTACGATCACGGTTGATACGTCCATTTTGCATCATGCTTTTATATCGATATTTATTGCATTATGGGCTGTTATTACACATTATGTCACAATACTTATGCCTATTCTCTCTTATTTTACAAGGTTTACATAAGGAGGGAGAATGCCGGCAGCTGGAATTCTGGGCTGGAAAAGGAGCAAATATTAGAGACCTATTCCGCACAACTCCAAAAGTCCTCAAACTCTATGAAAGTTATTTTTGGAAATAATAAAAAATATTGAGCGAAAGAAGTATGTCAGAGGGGGCCCCACCTGGACACGAGGGTGGGGGGTGCGCCCTACCCCCTGGGCGCGCCCTCCTGCCTCGTGGGCCCCCTGTTGGCTCTCCAGTGGCCATCTTCTGCTATATGAAGTCTTTCGTCCAGGGAAAAATCATAAGCAACCTTTCGGGACGAGACTCCACCGCCACGAGGCGGAACCTTGGCGGAACCAATCTAGGGCTCCGGCAGAGCTGTTCTGCCGGGGACACTTCCCTCCGGGAGGGGGAAATCATCGCCATCGTCATCACCAACGCTCCTCTCATCGGGAGAGGGCAATCTCCATCAACATCTTCACCAGCACCATCTCCTCTCAAAACCCTAGTTCATCTCTTGTATCCAATTCTTGTCTCTAAGTCCGGGATTGGTACTTGTAGGTTGCTAGTAGTGTTGATTACTCCTTGTAGTTGAAACTAGTTGGTTTATTTGGTGGAAGATCATATGTTCAGATCCTTTATGCATATTAATGCCCCTATGATTATGAACATGAATATGCTCTGTGAGTAGTTACGTTTGTTCCTGAGGACATGGGAGAAGTCTTGCTATTAGTAGTCATGTGAATTTGGTATTCGTTCGATATTTTGATGAGATATATGTTGTCTATCCTCTAGTGGTGTTATGTGAACGTCGACTACATAACACTTCACCATTATTTGGGCCCAGAGGAAGGCATTGGGAAGTAATAAGTAGATGATGGGTTGCTAGAGTGACAGAAGCTTAAACCCTAGTTTATGCGTTGCTTCGTAAGGGGCTGATTTGGATCCATATGTTTCGTGCTATGGTTAGGTTTACCTTAATACTTTTATTGTAGTTGCGGATGCTTGCAATAGAGGTTAATCATAAGTGGGATGCTTGTTCAAGTAAGAACAGCACCCAATCACCGGTCCACCCACATATCAAATTATCAAAGTACCAAACGCGAATCATATGAGCGTGATGAAAAGTAGCTTGATGATAATTTCCATGTGTCCTCGGGAGCGCTTTTCTATATATAAGAGTTTGTCCAGGCTTGTCCTTTGTTACAAAAAGGATTGGGCCACCTTGCTGCACTTTATTTACTTTTGTTACTTGTTGCTCGTTACAAATTATCCCATCACAAAACTATCTGTTACCACTTATTTCAGTACTTGCAGAGAATACCTTGCTGAAAACCGCTTATCATTTCCTTCTGCTCCTCGTTGGGTTCGACACACTTACTTATCAAAAGGACTACGATAGATCCCCTATACTTGTGGGTGATCAAGACTCTTTTCTGGCGCTGTTGCCGGGGAGTGAAGCGCCTTTGGTAGGTGGAATTTGGTAAGGAAAAATTTATATATTGTGCTGAAATTTACTGTCACTTGTTAATATGGAAAGTAATCCTCTGAGGGGCTTGTTCGGGGTATCTTCACCCCGACCAGTAGAGCAAAGAGTTGCTCCTCAACCCACTGAACCTACTGAAAATGAAAATGAAAATGAAAATGTCCACTTTGAGATTCCTTCGGGTATGTTAGAAAAACTGCTAGCTAATCCTTTTGCAGGAGATGGAACAAAGCATCCTGATGAGCACCTAATATATCTGGATGAAGTTTGTGGATTATTTAAGCTTGCAGGTATACCCGGTGATGTTATTAAGAAGAAGGTTTTCCCTTTATTTTTGAAGGGAGATGCATCGACATGGTATAGGCTATGTGATGATACGAGATCATGGAACTACAAACGATTGAAATTGGAATTTCATCATAAATTTTATCCTATGCATCTTGTTCATCGTGATCGCAATTATATGTATATTTTTTGGCCTCGCGAAGGAGAAAGCATCGCTCAAGCTTGGGGGAGGCTTAAATCAATGTTATATTCATGCCCCAATCATGAGCTCCCAAGAGAAATAATTATTCAAAGTTTTTATGCTCGGCTTTCTGAAAACAATCGCACCATGCTCGATACTTCTTGTGTTGGCTCTTTTATGATGAAGACTATTGAATTCAAATGGGATTTATTGGATAGAATTAAACGCAACTCTGAAGATTGGGACCTAGACGAAGGTAAGGAGTCAGGTATGACACCTCAGTTTGATTGTGTTAAATCTTTTATGGATACTGATGTTTTCCGTAAGTTTAGCACTAAATATGGACTTGACTCTGAGATAGTAGCCTCTTTCTGTGAATCTTTTGCTGCTTATGTTGATCTCCCTAAGGAGAAGTGGTTTAAATATCATCCTCCCATAGAAGTAAAAGTAGCTGCACCTATTAAAGTTGAAGAAAAGACTATCACTTATAATGATCCTATTGTTCCTACTTCTTATGTTGAGAAACCACCTTTCCCAGTTAAAATAAAGGATCATGCTAAAGCTTCAACTGTGGTTCGTAAAAGCAATATTATAACTTATACACCTCCTGAGCAAGTTAAAGTTGAACCTAATATTGCTATTGTTAAAGATCTCTTGGCTGATAATATTGATGGGCATGTTATTTATTTCTGCGGTGAAACTGCTAGAATTGCCAAACCTTGCGCTAAAGACAAACATAGACCTGTGGTAGGCATGCCTGTTATTTCTGTTAAAATAGGAGATCATTGTTATCATGGCTTGTGTGATATGGGTGCTAGTGTTAGTGCAATACCTTATGACTTATACAAAGAAATTATGCATGATATTGCACCTGCTGAGATAGAAGATATTGATGTCACAATTAAACTTGCTAATAGAGATACTTTTTCACCAATGGGAATTGTAAGAGATGTTGAAGTCTTGTGTGGGAAAACTACATATCCTGCTGATTTTCTTGTTCTTGATTCCCCACAAGATAGCTTTTGTCCCATTATATTTGGTAGACCCTTCTTGAACACAGTCAATGCTAGGATAGACTGCGAAAAGGATGTTACTATAGGCTTGGGTGATATGTCTCATGAGTTTAATTTCTCTAAATTTAGTAGACAAAACCGTGAAGAAGAATTGCCTAGTAAGGATGAAATTATTGGTCTTGCTTCTATTGCCATACCTCCTAGTGATCCTTTAGAACAATATTTGCTAGACCATGAAAATGATATGTTTATGAATGAAAGAAGGGAAATAGATGAAGTATTCTTTAAACAGGAACCTATCCTGAAACACAATTTGCATGTTGACATCCTAGGGGATCCTCCTCCACCCAAGGGTGATCCCGTGTTTGAGCTTAAACCGTTGCCTGATACTCTTAAATATGCTTATCTTGATGAGAAAAAGATATATCCTGTTATTATTAGTCCTAACCTTTCAGAGCATGAAGAAGAGAGATTATTGAAAACTCTGAAGAAGCACCGTGCTGCCAGCGGATATACTCTTGATGATCTTAAGGGCATTAGTCCCACTCTATGTCAACATAAAATAAAATTGGAGGAAGATGCCAAACCAGTCCGTGATCATCAACGACGGCTGAATCCTAAAATGAAGGAAGTGGTAAGAATGGAAATACTAAAGCTCCTTGAGGCAGGTATAATTTATCCCGTTGCTGATAGTCAGTGGGTAAGTCCTGTCCATTGTGTCCCTAAGAAGGGAGGTATTGCCGTCGTTCCTAATGATAAAGATGAATTGATCCTGCAAAGAATTATTATAGGTTATAGGATCACTAGTAGAAAACTGGGCTTCGGTCACAGGGCAATATTCACATTAGTCCCGGTTCAGTCCAGAACCGTGACTAATGTGAGCACTAGTCCCGGTTCGTGAGGCCAGGGGCCTGCCGGGCCTCGTGGGGGCATTGGTCCCGGTTCGTCTGGCCCCTTTGGTCCCGGTTGGTGGGATGAACCGGGACCAATGGGCCTCGCTCCTGGCCCACCACCATTGGTCCCGGTTGGTGGCTTGAACCGGGACCAGAGGCTCACCCTTTAGTCCCGGTTCATACCACAAACCGTGACTAAAGGGTTGGTCCTAGTAGCGGTTAGAGTTTAGTCCCACCTCGCCAACCGAAGGGCGCTCACACCGGTTTATAAGCCCGTCCCTCTCTGCCTTGTTGAGCTCCTCTCAAAGTGAAAATACATGCCCTTATACAGGGAATTTGACCTAAATTCAGAGTAAATTTCTTTGAATTTCATAGAAATTTATTATGAATTTAGGTTGAATTTTCTCTATAGGCGCATCTATGTTCATTTTTTATAGTAAATAAAATAAATAAACCTTAATAAAATAAATAAAAATAAATAAACCTTAATAATATAAAATAAAATAAAATATAGTAAATAAAATAAATAAACCTTAATAAAATAAATAAAAATAGCAGGAGTAAAATAAATAAAAATAAAATAAATAAAGTAAAATACATAAGTAATTAGAAACAAAATGAAATAAAATAAATAAGTTTTTTGTTGTAAGTAGAAACAAAACAAAATAAATAAATCAAAAGAGAAAACAAAAAACAGGGAAAAAATTATGCCACCTACTGGGCCACCACGGCCTGAATACGACTTGAAACCCATCCATGGGCCAGGATTCAGGCCCGCAGAAGGCCCAGTAGGCCCCACAGGCAAAGAGAACGGTTAGGCCCGAAAGCCTGCAGTTGAGAGGAGCTCGAGAGGGTGGGCGCAGCAGCGCCTATAAACCACTCTCGAGCTCTCTCAACTAGCGAGGTGGGACTAAACTTTTGACGCGGGGCAGCACAAGGCCTTTGGTCCCAGTTGGTGCCACCAACCGGGACTAAAGGGGGCATTGGTCCCGGTTCGTGGCACCAACCGGGACCAAAGGCCTTTAGTCCCGGTTGGTGCCACGAACCGGGACCAATGAGTTGCCTATATATACCCCATCGCCACAGCAGAGCACTCCACAGTGCTCTGTTTTTTCTGGCCGGCGAGGGGAGGGCATTTGGTGCTCTAGCTCACCTCCTATGCACATGAGGTGTTCGATGAAATGTCTGAGCCACACTAGTTAATCTTTCTCCTCTCGAAACTCGACCTCCGAGCTCCATTTTCCCCGAGATTTGTCTAGGTTTAGCAGTCCGTCACGTCCCGTCCCCGTCTTCACCGCCTTCGATCGCTCGCGCCGATCTCGTCGCCAGCACCACCGTTGTGAGCCTCTTGTTCTTATCTTCTTTCTGAAAGAAAAAAAATTCTTACTTTAGATAGATACTTGTCTAATTTTGTTACTTTTATTATTCCTTCTTATTACATAGTGCGATGGTTTTGGTATCCGCCCCGTCGGCCCTCGTCCTGTCTATGATTCGTATGTGGTATATATTATCTTTTTATAACTATTTAGTTCATTTATTGTTTATGACAAATATGCCGACCAACGTGACATAGATTTTATTTATCTAGGAGGTGGTTGAACCGGAAATTCCAACCGACCCTATTGTCGAGAGGTTAAATTTAGTTGAAGAAGAAAACAATTACTTGAAGGAAAAAATAAAAAAAATTGAGGAGGAGAAGATGATATTGGAGTTGCATGTTGCGGATGTCGTCGATGATCACAAGATGAAGATGGATGCAATGCGCTTGAAGATTAGAAAGATTAGAAAATATGCCATTCATACCGAGGCTTGGTATCATTATGCCGTTGGATCAATTGTTACCTTGGTTGCGATTATGATCGCATTTGTTTTCGCATTGAAATGTTTTACATAGTTTCAATGTATGGTTTAATTAATTAGATGCTCTGGAGAGCTATATATATGTTGTTAGATGAGAACTATGTATGTACTTTGGTTTTAATGTGATGATGAACTTCTATTAATTGGGTCACTTAATTATCTATTCATGATGTTCTGTAATGGTTTTTGACACACTTAATTATATATAATGCACGCAGATGAACCCGCAATGGATGTACGGTGACAGACACACCTCCGAGTACATTAAGGGCGTGCATGATTTTCTCGAAGTGGCTGAGGCAAACAAGCAGAATGGTTTTATGTGTTGTCCATGCCCTACATGTGGGAATACGAAGTCTTACTCTGACCGGAAAATCCTTCACACCCACCTTCTTTACAAGGGTTTCATGCCACACTATAATGTTTGGACGAGGCACGGAGAAATAGGGGTTATGATGGAAGACGGCGAAGAAGAAGAGGACGATGACAACTATGTGCCCCTGAATACGGTGGTGCTGCAACGGGGGAAGCTGCTGAAGATCAAGAGGAACCAGACGATGTGCCCAATGATGCTGCAAGGGGGGAGCTGCTGAAGATGAAGAGGAACCAGTGCCCGATGATCATGATCTCCACCGGGTCATTGTCGATGCAAGGACGCAATGCGAAAGTCAAAAGGAGAAGCTGAAATTCGATCGCATGTTAGAGGATCACAAAAAAGGGTTGTACCCCAATTGCGAAGATGGCAACACAAAGCTCGGTACCGTACTGGAATTGCTGCAGTGGAAGGCAGAGAATGGTGTGCCTGACAAAGGATTTGAGAAGCTATTGAAAATATTGAAGAAGAAGCTTCCAAAGGATAACGAATTGCCCGACAGTACATACGCAGGAAAGAAGGTCGTATGCCCTCTAGGATTGGAGGTGCAGAAGATACATGCATGCCCTAATGACTGCATCCTCTACCGCGGTGCGTACAAGGATCTGAACGCATGCCCGGTATGCCGTGCATTGCGGTATAAGATCAGACGAGATGACCCTGGTGATGTTGACGGTGAGCCCCCCAGGAAGAGGGTTCCTGCGAAGGTGATGTGGTATGCTCCTATAATACCACGGTTGAAACGTCTGTTCATAAACGAAGAGCATGCCAAGTTGATCCGATGGCACAGTGAGGACCGTAAGAAAGACGGGAAGTTGAGAGCACCCGCTGACGGGTCGCAGTGGAGAAAAATCGAGAGAAAGTACTGGGCTGAGTTTGCAGCTGACCCAAGGAACATATGGTTTGGTTTAAGCGCGGATGGCATTAATCCTTTCGGGGAGCAGAGCAGCAATCACAGCACCTGGCCCGTGACTCTATGTATGTATAACCTTCCTCCTTGGATGTGCATGAAGCGGAAGTTCATTATGATGCCAGTTCTCATCCAAGGCCCTAAGCAACCCGGCAACGACATTGATGTGTACCTAAGGCCATTAGTTGAAGAACTTTTACAGCTGTGGAATGGAAACGGTGTACGTACGTGGGATGAGCACAAATAGGAGGAATTTAACCTGCACGCGTTGCTATTTGTAACCATCAACGATTGGCCCGCTCTCAGTAACATTTCAGGACAGACAAACAAGGGATACCACGCATGCACGCACTGTTTAGATGACACTGAAAGTATATACCTGGACAAATGCAGGAAGAATGTGTACCTGGGCCATCGTCGATTTCTTCCGACCAACCATCAATGTCGAAAGAAAGGCAAGCATTTCAAAGGCGAGGCAGATCACCGGAAGAAGCCCGCCATGCGTACCGGTGATCACGTACTTGCTATGGTCAATGATTTACACGTAATCTTTGGAAAGGGTCCCGGCGGACTAGCTGTTCCGAATGACGCTGAGGGACACGCACCCATGTGGAAGAAGAAATCTATATTTTGGAACCTACCCTACTGGAAAGAGCTAGAGGTCCGCTCTTCAATCGACGTGATGCACGTGACGAAGAACCTTTGCGTGAACCTGCTAGGCTTCTTGGGCGTGTATGGGAAGACAAAAGATACACCTGAGGCACGGGAGGACCTGCAATGTTTGCACGAAAAAGATGGCATGCCTCCGAAGCAGTATGAAGGTCCTGCCAGCTACGCTCTTACGAAAGAAGAGAAAGAAATCTTCTTTGAATGCCTGCTCAATATGAAGGTCCCGACTGGCTTCTCGTCGAATATAAAGGGAATAATAAATATGCCAGAGAAAAAGTTCCAGAACCTAAAGTCTCATGACTGCCACGTGATTATGACGCAACTTCTTCCGGTTGCATTGAGGGGGCTTCTACCGGAAAACGTCTGATTAGCCATTGTGAAGCTATGTGCATTCCTCAATGCAATCTCTCAGAAGTTGATCGGTCCAGAAATCATACCAAGGCTAAGGAGTGATGTGGCGCAATGTCTTGTCAGTTTCGAGCTGGTGTTCCCACCATCCTTCTTCAATATCATGACGCACATCCTAGTTCATCTAGTCGACGAGATTGTCATTCTGGGGCCCGTATTTCTACACAATATGTTCCCCTTTGAGAGGTTCATGGGAGTCCTAAAGAAATATGTCTGTAACCGCGCTAGGCCAGAAGGAAGCATCTCCATGGGCCATCAAACAGAGGATGTCATTGGGTTTTGTGTTGACTTCATTCCTGGCCTTAAGAATATAGGTCTCCCTAAATCGCAGTATGAGGGGAGACTGACTGGAAAAGGCACGCTTGGAGGGGACTCAATAATATGCAGGGACGGATATTCTTGGTCTCAAGCACACTGCACAGTTCTACAGAACTCTACCTTGGTGACCCCGTATGTCGATGAACACAAGAACAGTCTGCGCTCCAAACAGCCGGAGCAGTGTGACGACTGGATTACATGTGAACACATCAGGACTTTCAGCAGTTGGTTGGAAACACGTCTCAGAGGTGACACCACTGTTTGTGATGAGTTGTACTCATTGTCCAGGGACCATCTTTGACTGTATTGACTTACAAAGGATACGAGATAAATGGGAATACATTTTACACGATCGCCCAAGATCAAAAGAGCACCAACCAAAACAGCGGTGTCCGCTTTGATGCAGCAACCGAGAGGGGAAAGGACACATATTATGGTTACATAATGGACATATGGGAACTTGACTACGGACATGATTTTAAGGTCCCTTTGTTTAAGTGCAAATGGGTCAATCTGTCAGGAGGCGGGGTACAGGTAGACCCACAGTACGGAATGACAACAGTGGATCTGAACAATCTTGGGTACACTGACGAACCGTTCGTCCTAGCCAATGATGTGGCACAGGTTATCTATGTGAAGGACATGTCTACCAGACCGAGGAAAAGAAAAGATAAGGAAGCGAATACATCATACGATGAGCCAAAGCGGCACATAGTTCTTTCAGGAAAAAGGGACATTGTGGGAGTGAAGGGCAAGACAGACATGTCTGAAGATTATGAAAAGTTTCATGAAATTCCTCCCTTCAAAGTCAAGGCTGACCCAAGCATCCTGATAAATGATGAAGATTATCCATGGTTACGGCGCAATAAGCAAATGACACAAGCGAAGAAAAAGTGAAGACTTTCTCCCGCAACTATAATGATGATACCATGCCAACTTTGTAACAGACGAGTATGATACCATTGTCCGTTTTGTACACGAAGTGCATCTAGTTTTTTCCGTAACCCTCTCAACTTTCTTGCACATGCTATGTGGATGAAATGATGATACCATGCCAACTTTCAACCTTTTCAGAGTTCATTTGAAATGCTTTTCAATTTTAGGATCGTATAGCTCAAAATAATTAGTAAATGCACGAAAAATAACAAATGAAGTCAGAAAGGGTTGAAAATTGATGATGTGGCTTTGAATGGTGCATTTTGAACACACAAAAAGTCAGGAGTTCAAATAAGTTTTAAAAAATGAAATCCCTTTGTAACAGACGAGTTTCCGTATGAAATCCTGTACTTCGAAAGAGATTGTCCGTTTTGTACATGAAGTGCATCCAGTTTTTGCCGTAACCCTCTCAACTTTCTTGCACATGCTATGTGGATGAAATGATGATACCATGCCAACTTTCAACCTTTTCAGAGTTCATTTGAAATGCTTTTCAATTTTAGGGTCTTATAGCTCAAAATAATCAGTAAATGCATGAAAAATGGTGCATGAAAAATAACAAATAAAATAAATAAGTAATTAGAAACAAAATAATATAAACATTAATAAAATATATAAGTAGAAACAAAATAAAATAAACTTTAATAACATAAATAAAATTTATGAAACATTATAAGCAACCTCTAGTATTACCAAAACATTATAAGAAACATAAATAAAGTTTTTTTGTTAGAAACTTTAATAGCAAAAAGAATCATCATAAAGTAAAATAAATAAGTAATTAGAAACAAAATAAAATAAATAAGTTTTTTGTTGTAAGTAGAAACAAAACAAAATAAATAAAGCAAAAAAGAAAACAAAAAAACAGGCAAAAAATAAAAATTATGCCACCTACTGGGCCACCACGGCCTGAATACGACTAGAAACCCATCCATGGGCCAGGATTCAGGCCCGCAGAAGGCCCAGTAGGCCAACAGGCATGTACAGAGAGGTTAGGCCCGTAAGCCTGCTTTAGAGAGGAGCTCGACAGCTCAGGCGCACCGCACCTTATAAACAGGTGCGGCTCTCTCTCAGCTAGCGAGGTGGGACTAAACTCCCACCACCACGCCGCTGTGCAAGGCCATTGGTCCCGGTTGGTGGCACGAACCGGGACCAATGCCACCCTTTGGTCCCGGTTCGTGGCACCAACCGGGACCAATGCCCCCCCTTTAGTCCCGGCTGGTGCCACCAACCGGGACCAAAGGCCGCCGCTTCCCGCCCTTTGGGCTGCTGAAAAGAGGCCTTTGGTCCCGGTTGGTGGCACCAACCGGGACTAAAGGGGGCATTGGTCCCGGTTGGTGCCATGAACCGGAACCAATGCTCTCAGTATATAAGAAAGCACTTAGCGTTTTTCAGATTCATCTCTGCATCAGTTCCCCCGCCCCGACGATGCCGCCAGGCTGCCCGAGCTCGCCCCGTCGACGCCGTCGCCGCCCTCTGCTGCCTCGTCGACGCGCAGCGCCCCTTCCCCGAGCACGCCGCCGAAGGCCCGCCCCGACCACGCCGCGCGCCCCTGCCCCGACCACGTCCTCGTCGCCCCAGCTGCCCCGACCACGCCGCCGTCGCCTCTGCCCCGACCACGCCGCCGTCGCCTCTGCCCCTGCCCCGACGCGCCGCCGTCGCCTTGGTCAGGGCTGGCACTGCCCCCTTCCTGCCGATTTTTTTCTCTGTGTATATATGTATGTATGTATGTATATATGTTCTCTGTGTATATATATGTTCATGTATATATGCAAAAGATAGATTTTTAGAAAAGTTAGGATTTTTTCTGTTCATAGATTTTTTTGGTGATATTAATTATTGTAGAATATGCAAATGTTTGTATATTCATATGAACAATGCATTAGGCAAAACCTTTACTTTTTTCAAAATATTCTATTTGAACATTTTTTTATGAATGAGAGGAAAAAGGAAAATAAGAAGAGGAAGAAAGGAGAAGAAGAGGAGAGGAAGAAGAGGAGAAATAAATAAGAAGAGGAAAAAAGAAGAAAAAGAAGAGGAGAAGAAGAAAGGAATAGAAGAGAAGAAGAAAAAATTCTATTTTTTCTTCTTCTCTCCTCTATTCCTTTCTTCTTCTCCTCTTTTTTTCTTTTTTTTCTTCGATCTTCTCCTCTATTCCTTTCTTCTTCTCCTCTTTTTATTTCTTCTTCGTTTTCTTATGTTTTATCGGGTCTGTCGTCGTCGATATACCCCTCTCCCGATAACTTCAACACGAGGGTGGGTCGATATACCCCCTCCCCGATAATATTATTTTCCCATGTACGTATGTCGTTGTTATCGATATAACCCCCTCCCGATAACTTCAACACGTGGGGGGTCGATATACCCCCTCCCCGATAACATTATTTTCCCATGTATGTATGTCGTCGTTGTCGATATATATAACTCCCTCCCAGATAACTTCGACATGATGGACGGTCGATATTTATACCCCCTCTCGACCGTGATAACTTATACCATAGGAGCAACCCCCGGCCCTCTCGCTCGACCAAAACTCTCGAGGACACCCAAACCCTAGAAAAAAATGATGTCGGTCTCCTACCCGCTCTCGCCGCGCCCCTACCCTTGAAGCGTTGCCGAGGCCACCCCAAACCTGGAATAAGCTAGGTCTACGTTTGCACTAATATATCCACCTGCTGTCATGTTTGTGTAATAATTGCCATGTTTTAATATTTGCAGAAACAATGGAGCACGGACGAGACGAGCAAGCAGAAGAGGTGTTGGGGGACATAATCTTAGCCGGAGGTGATATCTTGTCGTATCTTAACGACAATGATGGTCTGGAAGAACAGGGTGAAGAAGCAGGCTATGGTGATCGAAGAGTGGAGGAGGAAAGACATGATTATGATGGCTCCGGTGACCCAATGCTGGTGCAAGAAGGAGCCCGTGGTGACGGCTCCGGTGACCGAACAGAGTCCGGCCAGGTAAATATATTAGTTAAGCCTGTGCTGACTAGCTAATTGATACATTCATTGTTTTGGTATGTACACATATTAATTAACACTCGTCTTTCTTCTTTTTTCTAGCCCTCCGGATCGAGCACAACTTCGGTAAAGAGACGAGGCCCGAAGGGAAAGTTGCGCTCGGATGAAAGGTTTGAGATCACAGCAATCGCGCGCGACGGCCAACCGATTGAACCCATCCGGACAAAGGATGCATTTGCTGCTCAGTGCGGGGTTCTAGTTAGGGACAAGATCCCGATCAGCATCCACCAATGGTATAAGCCTAAGAAGGAAGACCCTGAGGTGTCTTATGTCAATGATATGCAGAAAGATGATCTTTGGACTGAGCTGAAGGCAAATTTCACCCTACCGCCAGAGGAGGATCCGGAGAAGCCAGTTAAAGAGCAATTAATCAAGTCTCATGCTCTTAAGAAGATGGAAGACCTATTCAGGAGGTGGAAGAATGAGCTGAAAACGTTTGTCGACAAAGAAGAGACACCAGAATTCATCGGCCGGTATGAGAAGATCAGAGATCACTGGCCCGCATTTGTGGCCCACAAGACATCGGAAAAGAGTAAGAAGATGTCAGCGACAAACAAGAAGAATGCTGCGAAGAAGAAGCTTCACCATCGCACGGGGTCAGGTGGCTACCTCAAAGCCCGACCTAAGTGGGCCAAGGCTGAGAATGATCTGCTTGAAAAAGGGATCGAACCACAGACAATGAACTAGACAGACCGTTGCCGGACTTGGTTCTTCGGGGCTGGCGGAACCTTGGACCCTGTATCAGGGAGGTGCGTTTGGACGAACGAGCTTTTGAGAATACCAGTCAAGAAGATTCAGCAATATATCGATGCAGCGCAGGAAGGGACGTTTGTTCCTAACAGAGAGAACGACGAGCTCACAATGGCCCTCGGGAATCCTGAGCACCCTGGACGGACACGAGGCACACCAGGCTCCGTTCCATGGAAGGCTGGTTTTCCGGACACAGGCGGTTACAAAAAACAGGAGAGGAGGAAAAAAATGGAGCAGACCCAAATTCAGAAGCTGGACGAAAGGGTTCAAGCGCTAGAGGAACGAGACGGCAATCAACATGCCGAAACTACCCCCGAAGCTACCCCGCCATCTCAGCGGAGAAGCAGCGTGGCTTCCACCAAGCTGCTTCAGTCGGAGCATGTCTTGATGGCTCCTGCTAGCTACCCCGTGGATGCTATCACGGAGTCTCAACATTGCCACCTTATGGCGGAATGGCAGAACTTCAAAGTCAAGGCGGCCGTTGGCTCTGTTTTACCTCCTGAACCCGGCGCAACCAACCACTGCCGGCGGATTCCAGAAGGATATGCTAGGGTGATGGTGGATGAAATAACGGAGGGATTTGAGGACCTCCAGCTTGACCACCCTACCGGTGAAGGGGAGACTCGGCTGGGTTTAGCTCTGAAGACTCCGTGCCTATGGCGGAAGGAGCTCATTAACCTTCCGAACTGGACGCCTCCGGCGAGTAAGGGCACTCCGCCGCCGCCGCCTCCTCCGGCGAGTGATCAGGGCACTCAGCCTCCTTCTCCGGCGCGTGGCGGCACTCCGCCTCCTCCTCCGGCGAGTGATCAGGGCACTCAGCCTCCTTCTCCGGCGCGTGGCGGCACTCCGGCTCCTTCTCCGCCTGCGCCGGCGTGCCAGAGCAGCCAACCTCCTCCTTCTATGCCTCGTCAGCAAGGGCGAAAGAGACCCACCGCCGCTCCGGCTGCTCCGGCGCGTCGTAGTCCTTCTCCTCCGCCTCGTAAGCAAGGAAAGAAGACAGCCGCAGCCGCTCCATCTGCTCTGCCGGCATCTAGCAGTACAGCTGCCAGAGGCGGGAGGCAATACAGATTCGGTCCTTCTCTGAAGACTCCAGAGAAGTTACCATACGAGAGGACCGAGGAGGAGAACGCGAAGATCGTGCGAGCCGAAGTGAAGAACTTCTTTGAAGGGGTGAAAGCAAAGAAACATCCACCTCCGGAGGAGAAGGTAGATCCGGTGAAAGCGAAGCGCACTCTGGATGCCCTGACAAAACCACCAAAGTCTCCGCCGAAAGGCAACTATGAGCGCATTATTGCAAAGACATTTGTCGAAGCGGAGCGGTCGGGAAGTAATGTCAGTGATCAAAGGTTAAAAGAACGACGAGCTGGGAAAAAAATTGCCCAGCTCGGCGAACAAGTGAACCAATCGTGCCCCCCGCTCAAGGTGTCTAAAGACATCGTCGCTAATGATCCGAGGATGGTGGCCGGTTATAGCAATCTTGGAGATTACCTACCCGATGATGTACATTATGAAATCATGGAGGTGGACGAACACAAATACCATTACGGGAAGCCTCTCGTCAAAGATGAAAGATCTCTAACAACGATGATGCAAAGATTACATGATTGGTACATGAAAACCTGCAGAGAGTCTGATGGGATGAATACTTTGACGCTGAGAGTTAAACCGGAGCATGACCTCGTTGGAATTGAACTGCTGAATGTTCCATTTGAGGAGTTCTTCCAGTTTTTCAATCAAAAGGCCCTCGATAAATCAACGATCACTTGCTACTGTCTGTAAGTAGTACTACTTCTGTCATTAAGTCTCTCTATATAGGTCAGCTCTTTCATTGCATGTATTTATAATTATCCTCACTATATTATGCAGATTGAAGATCGCCGAATTGAAGAAAAGACAAATCGGTGATATTGGGTTCATTAACACAAATCTCATAGATGCATATACGGTTGAAAAACATGCCAAAGAAGCCGAGGCCAACTTGCTACGATCGTTGGTATTAAATCAAAACAAAGATATAATACTCTTTCCTTACAACTTCAAGTGAGTGTTACTGTCTTGTGCATATTCGGTTTCCCTTATTAGTCCAGGTTATGGTAATGTAATTGATGACTTATGCATGCATGTGCAGCTTCCACTATATTCTCCTAGAGATTAAGCTTGAGCGGGGAGTAGTAACCGTCTTAGACTCGAGACGAAAAGATCCCCGGGACTATGTGGACATGACTCAAATGCTCGAGAAGTAAGTCAAATCGATCATTATCCACCATATTAGCAACTTTGTTCATTTCCTAATATCAAGTAATTGTTTTCTTTGTCTGGCAGGGTTTGGAGAAAATTCACCACAAAAGCTCCGGGACTGTCGAAGAAGCTGCAATTTAGACACCCGAAAGTAAGTACTATAGTAGCATGTTCCGCACATCTCCTAGTGATTCAAGCGCTAGTTTCATCAATACCATTTAGGATGCTTGCTTATCAGTTTGATTGACCTCTATTTCTTGTAAAGTGGTTGTGGCAGGAACAAGGGAATGATTTCTATGGATACTACGTTTGCGAGTCTATCCGCCACACGACCTGTGAGCGGGGCTACTCTGACGAACAATATGAAGTGCGTAAGCAATAATATTCACAATTTTATTCTATTACCCCCATCATTTGTGTCGAGTTTCATTTATTCATATATATATATATATATATGTATTGACCGCCTTCTTCAAATTAGATGTTTCGGATGCGGGATGAACTCCTAGCAGAAGATCGTATGCGAGCATTTCAAGAGGAATTGGCGGCATTCTTCCTTGACCACGTGATCGCTGAAAACGGAGAATACTATGTGGACCCTGTGTTCTTACAATTTAATTAGGAGATTATATTGTAAGAGATAATTATTGTATATATTGAGCCGGTAGTGTCAGATAGATATACGAGAACTTGTTGTTCGACCAATCTCTCGGAGAAGGAGAGGTGGTCGATATCACTTCTCTCTGTATGCATATGTTCATGACGATCTTCTGTTTCCTTCATTTGCTTACTAGCTAGCGTGTCTAGTCCTCTCCATACGTATATAGTATGTAGCGTCGACCAAGCACGGAGATAAGAGAGGACACTTCTCTCTATTAATTAGCTAGCTAACACAATATATGAAACACCTAAATTAACCCCCCAAAACCCCCCACCCCCCCCCCTTCAAAAAAAACAAAAACCCCAGCAACTGAAATGCTGATGCGTGGATGCCTATTGGTCCCGGTTGGTGACACCAACCGGGACAAAAGGCCCTGCCTATTGGTCCCGGTTGGTGGCACCAACCGGGACCAAAGGCCCCCCTGCCTGGGCTGGCAGCAGCGGCCACGTGGAGGACCTTCTGTCCCAGTTCGTGTAAGAACCAGGACTAAAGGGTTAGGGCTTTAGTAAGGACCCTTTAGTCCCGGTTCGAAAACCGGGACAAAAGGCCCTTACCAACCGGGGTAAAAGCCCCTTTTTCTACTAGTGGATGGTAATTGATTTCCGCAAATTAAATAAGGCTACTAAAAAAGATCATTACCCCTTACCTTTTATCGATCAAATGCTAGAAAGATTATCTAAACATACACATTTTTGCTTTCTAGATGGTTATTCTGGTTTCTCTCAAATACCTGTGTCAGCCAATGATCAATCAAAGACTACTTTTACTTGCCCTTTTGGTACTTTTGCTTATAGACGTATGCCTTTTGGTTTATGTAATGCACCTGCTACCTTTCAAAGATGTATGATGGCTATATTCTCTGACTTTTGTGAAAAGATTTGTGAGGTTTTCATGGATGATTTCTCCGTGTATGGATCCACTTTTGATGATTGCTTGAGCAACCTTGATCGAGTTTTGCAGAGATGTGAAGAAACTAACCTTGTCTTGAACTGGGAGAAGTGCCACTTTATGGTTAATGAAGGTATTGTCTTGGGGCATAAGGTCTCTGAAAGAGGTATTGTAGTTGATAAAGCCAAGGTTGATGCTATTGAAAAGATGCCATGTCCCAAGGACATCAAAGGTATAAGAAGTTTCCTTGGTCACGCCTGATTTTATAGGAGGTTCATCAAGGACTTCTCGAAAATTTCTCGACCTCTGACTAATTTATTACAAAAAGATATACCATTTGTTTTTTATGATGATTGTGTAGAAGCATTTGAAATACTTAAGAAAGCATTGATCTCTGCACCTATTGTTCAGCCACCTGATTGGAATTTACCCTTTGAAATTATGTGTGATGCTAGTGATTATATTATAGGTGCTGTTCTAGGGCAAAGAGTTGATAAGAAATTAAATGTTATTCAATATGCTAGTAAAACTCTAGACAATGCTCAAAGAAACTATGCTACTACTGAAAAAGAATTCATAGCACTTGTATTTGCATGTGATAAGTTCAGACCTTATATTGTTGATTCCAAAGTAACTATTCACACTGATCATGCTGCTATTAAATATCTTATGGAAAAGAAAGATGCTAAACCTAGACTTATTAGATGGGTTCTCTTGCTACAAGAATTTGATTTGCATATTGTTGATAGAAAGGGAGCTGAGAACCCCGTTGCAGACAACTTGTCTAGGTTAGAAAATGTTCTTGATGACCCACTACCTATTGATGATAGCTTTCCTGATGAGCAATTAAATGTCATAAATGCTTCTCGTACTGCTCCATGGTATGCTGATTATGCTAATTACATCGTTGCTAAATTTATACCACCTAGTTTTACATACCAGCAAAAGAAAAAGTTCTTCTATGATTTGAGACATTACTTTTGGGATGACCCACATCTTTATAAAGAAGGAGTAGATGGTGTTATTAGACGTTGTGTACCTGAGCATGAACAGGAACAGATCCTACGCAAGTGTCACTCCGAGGCATATGGAGGACACCACGCTGGAGACAGAACTGCACATAAGCTATTGCAATCCGGTTTTTATTGGCCTACTCTCTTCAAGGATGCCCATAAGTTTGTCCTGTCTTGTGATGAGTGTCAAAGAATTGGTAATACTAGTAGACGTCAGGAAATGCCTATGAATTATTCACTTGTTATTGAACCATTTGATGTTTGGGGCTTTGATTATATGGGACCTTTTCCTGCCTCTAATGGATATACACATACTTTAGTTCCTGTTGATTACGTTACTAAGTGGGTAGAAGCTATTCCAACTAGTAGTGCTGATCATAACACTTCTATTAAAATGCTCAAAGAAGTTATTTTTCCGAGGTTTGGAGTCCCTAGATATTTAATGACTGATGGTGGTTCACACTTTATTCATGGTGCTTTTCGTAAAATGCTTGCTAAGTATGATGTTAATCATAGAATTGCATCTCCTTATCACCCGCAGCCTAGTGGTCAAGTAGAATTGAGCAACAGAGAGCTCAAGTTAACTTTGCAAAAGACTGTCAATAGATCTAGAAAGAATTGGTCCAAAAAACATGATGATGCATTATGGGCATATAGAACTACATATAAAAATCCTATGGGTATGTCTCCGTGTAAAATGGTTTATGGAAAGGCATGTCACTTACCTCTCGAACTAGAACATAAGGCTTATTGGGCTATTAAAGAGCTCAACTATGATTTCAAACTTGTCGGTGAGAAGAGGTTATTTCAGATTAGCTCACTTGATGAATGGAGAACCCAAGCCTATGAAAATGCCAAGTTGTTTAAAGAAAAAGTTAAAAGATGGCATGACAAAAGGATACAAAAGCGTGAGTTTAATGTAGGTGATTATGTATTGCCATACAACTCTCATTTAAGATTTTTTGCAGGAAAACTTCTCTCTAAATGGGAAGGCCCTTACGTTATCGAGGAGGTCTATCGGTCCGGTGCCATAAAAATCAACAACTTTGAAGGCACAAATCCGAAGGTGGTAAACGGTCAAAGAATCAAACATTATATCTCAGGTAATCCTATAAATGTTGAAACCAATGTTATTGAAACCGTAACCCCGGAGGAATACATAAGGGACACTTTTCGGAATGTTTCAGACTCCGAAAAGGAATAGGTATGTGGTACGGTAAGTAAACCGACTCCAAAACAGTGTTTATGGAAAGTTTAGAAAAATAGAAAAATAAGAAGCAGTTCAGGAAGGACACGAGGGTGGAGGGCGCGCCCAACCCTATTGGGCGCGCCCCCCTACCTCGTGGGCACCTCGTGTGCTCTCCGGACTCCATTTTCTTGCATGTTACGTATTTTGGTCAGTAAAAATTCATTATATAATCTCCCGAAGGTTTTGACTCCTGTATCACGCAAATATCCTCTGTTCTTGTTTCGAGCTGTTGCTGCTGCAGATTAGAGCAAGATGTCTTCTCAAGAGTCAGTCGGGGAGAGCCGGGCGTCTCATCCGGCATCGGAACCAAGGGCAAACAGCGATGCTGACCACTTTGGGCCAGCAACAGACGAAGAGATGGAGGCTGGTTTGATGAGGATAGATGCCATGGAGGATCAAGAAGTCACTTCTCGCTTCCGAGCTGGGTTCACGATGGGAGAACTACAGAGCTCAGCCATTCCAAACTCGGTTATCCCTTCCAATGTTAGATTTCTTTCTTATGAAAATATCAGGAAGAGTGTCACTTGTTCTCCCGCAGCTATGCAACACCCTTGGGTGCAAGGAGCTTTAGCCGTTACAGGAAAGCTTCGTAAGGAAGTAATGGACCTCAAGCAGCAAGTCAATAAGCTTGAGGAGGAGAATTGTATCCTGAGGGGCATCATCGCCAAGAATATCGCACCATCACCTTCGAAGAAGGAGATATAATCACATGGGTATGGGCACTCCCCTTAGCAATTTCCAGGCTTGGGGGAGATGCCCCGGTATCGTATCACAACCATATCTCCTTTCTTTACCGTTTTTCTTAGTTCGATCCTTCTAGTAGTATCTTGTTCTAGTAGAATAAAGTTTTGGTATGATCTAGTTTTGAGTTTTGCTTTATGATCCCTTCTATGTAATCGAGTCCGTGAGCTATATATAATAAAGATTAGTGTTGAGTCAAGGGCTTGATTATTTTGCCATGATCTTGAGTGAATAAAAGAAAAGAGAAAAGAATAAAAAGAAATAAAGAGATCATATTGATCTTATTGAGATTAATAACTTCACATAGAAAGAGTATGATGATTAAAAATTGTTGAGAGTTGATAAACATAGCTTTGGTCATCGTTGAAATTAATAGGAAGTAATAAGGAAAGAGAGGTTTCACATATAAATATACTATCTAGGACATCTTTTATGATTGGGAGCACTCATTAAAATATGACATGCTAAAGAGTTGATGTTGGACAAGGAAGACAACGTAATGAGTTATGTTTTCTTATATCTGAGATAAAGTATATTGTCATGGATCATCCAACATGTTGAGCTTGCCTTTCCCCCTCATGCTAGCCAAATTCTTTGCACCAAGTAGAGATACTACTTGTGCTTCCAAATACCCTTAAACCAGTTTTGCCATGAGAGTCCACCATACCTACCTATGGATTGAGTAAGATCCTTCAAGTAAGTTGTCATCGGTGCAAGCAATAAAAATTGCTCTCTAAATATGTATGATTGATTGGTGTGCAGGAAATAAGCTTTATACGATCTTGTGATGTGGAAGAAATAAAAGCGACAGACCCTGAAATAAGGTTCATATCACAAGTGGCAATATAAAGTGACGTTCTTTCGCATTAAGAGTTTGTGCATCCAACCCTGAAAGCGCATGGCAACCTCTGCTTCCCTCTGCGAAGGGCCTATCTTTTACTATTATCTTCTGCCTTATGCAAGAGTCATGGTGATCTTCACCTTTCCTTTTTACATTTTATCCTTTGGCAAGCACGGGATGTTGGAGAGATCCTGATACATATATCTAATTGGATGTGGGTTAGCATGAGTTATTATTGTTGACATTACCCCTGAGGTAAAAGGTTGGGAGGCGAAACTATAAGCCCCTATCTTTCTCTGTGTCCGATTAAAACTCCGTAACCACAAGTATTGCGTGAGTGTTAGCAATTATGAAAGACTAAATGATAGTTGAGTATGTGGACTTGCTAGAAAGCTCTGACATAGACTCTTTCTGATGTTATGATAAATTGCAATTGCTTCAATGACTGAGATTATAGTTTGTTGGTTCTCAATAAAGTTTCTGATTCATACTTGGCATTGTGAATAGATTATTACTTGAGCATAAGAAATCATATGACAATATCCATATATGTTGCTGTTATGAGAATAATCATGATGCCCTCATGTCCGTATTTTATTTTATCGACACCTCTACCTCTAAACATGTGGACATATTTATCGTTATCGGCTTTCACTTGAGGACAAGCGAGGTCTAAACTTGGGGGAGTTGATACGTCCATTTTGCCTCATGCTTTTATATCGATATTTATTGCATTATGGGCTGTTATTACACATTATGTCACAATACTTATGCCTATTCTCTCTTATTTTACAAGGTTTACATAAGGAGGGAGAATGCCCGCAGCTGGAATTCTAGGCTGGAAAAGGAGCAAATATTAGAGACCTATTCTGCACAACTCCAAAAGTCCTGAAACTCCACGAAAGTTATCTTGGAAAATAATAAAAAATATTGAGCGGAAGAAGTACGTCAGAGGGGGCCCTACCTGGCCACGAGGGTGGGGGCGCGCCCTACCCCACTGGGCGCGCCCCCTGCCTCGTGGGCCCCCTGTTGGCTCTCCGGTGGCCATCTTCTGCTATATGAAGTCTTTCGTCCAGGGAAAAATCATAAGCAACCTTTCGGGACGAGACTTCGCCGCCACGAGGCGGAACCAATCTAGGGCTCCGGCAGAGCTGTTCTGTCGGGGACACTTCCCTCCGGGAGGGGGAAATCATCGCCATCGTCATCACCAACGCTCCTCTCATCGGGAGAGGGCAATCCCCATCAACATCTTCACCAGCACCATCTCCTCTCAAAACCCTAGTTCATCTCTTGTATCCAATTCTTGTCTCTAACTCCGGGATTGGTACTTGTAGGTTGCTAGTAGTGTTGATTACTCCTTGAAATATGCCCTAGAGGCAATAATAAAATGGTTATTATTATATTTCCTTGTTCATGATAATTGTCTATTGTTCATGCTATAATTGTGTTATCCGGAAATCGTAATACATGTGTGAATACATAGACCACAACATGTCCCTAGTGAGCCTCTAGTTGACTAGCTCGTTGATAAACAGATAGTCATGGTTTCCTGACTATGGACATTGGATGTCATTGATAACGGGATCACATCATTAGGAGAATGATGTGATGGAAAAGACCCAATCCTAAGCATAGCACAAAGATCGTGTAGTTCGTTTGCTAGAGCTTTTCCAATCTCAAGTATCATTTCCTTAGACCATGAGATCGTGCAACTCCCGGATGCCGTAGGAGTGCTTTGGGTGTACCAAACGTCACAACGTAACTGGGTGACTATAAAGGTGCACTACGGGTATCTCCGAAAGTGTCTGTTGGGTTGGCACGGATCGAGATTGGGATTTGTCACTCCGTATGACGGAGAGGTACCTCTGGGCCCACTCGGTAATGCATCATCATAATGAGCTCAATGTGACCAAGTGTCTGGTCACGGGATCATGCATTACGGTACGAGTAAAGTGACTTGCCGGTAACGATATTGAACGAGGTATTGGGATACCGACGATCGAATCTCGGGCAAGTAACGTACCGATTGACAAAGGGAATTGTATACGGGATTGATTGAATCCTCGACATCGTGGTTCATCCGATGAGATCATCGTGGAACATGTGGGAGCCAACATGGGTATCCAGATCCCGCTGTTGGTTATTGACCGGAGAGTCGTCTCGGTCATGTCTGCATGTCTCCCGAACCCGTAGGGTCTACACACTTAAGGTTCGGTGACGCTAGGGTTGTAGAGATATTAGTATGCGGAAACCCGAAAGTTGTTCGGAGTCCCGGATGAGATCCCAGACGTCAGGAGGAGTTCCGGAATGGTCCGGAGGTGAAGACTTATATATAGGAAGTCCAGTTTCGGCCACCGGGAAAGTTTCGGGGGTTATCGGTATTGTACCGGGACCACCGGAAGGGTCCCGGGGGTCCACCGGGTGGGGCCACCTATCCCGGAGGGCCCCATGGGCTGAAGTGGGAGGGGAACCAGCCCCTGGTGGGCTGGTGCGCCCCCCATGGGCCTCCCCCTGCGCCTAGGGTTGGAAACCCTGGGGGTGGGGGGCGCCCCACCTGACTTGGGGGGGGGAGTTTCCCCCCTTGGCCGCCCCCCCCCCCATGTAGATGGGATCCCAGGGCCGGCGCCCCCCCAGGGGGGCTATATAAGGGGGGAGGGAGGGCAGCAGGAACCTAGCCCCTGGCGCCTCCCTCTCCCTCCCGTGACACCTCTCCCTCCTGCTTGCGTTTGGCGAAGCCCTGCCGGGATCCCCGCTACTTCCACCACCACGCCGTCGTGCTGCTGGATCTCCATCAACCTCTCCTTCCCCCTTGCTGGATCAAGAAGGAGGAGACGTAGCTGCTCCGTACGTGTGTTGAACGCGGAGGTGCCGTCCGTTCGGCGCTCGGTCATCGGTGATTTGGATCACGACGAGTACGACTCCATCAACCCCGTTCACTTGAACGCTTCCGCTCGCGATCTACAAGGGTATGTAGATGCACTCCTTCCTTCTCGTTGCTAGAAACTCCATAGATGGATCTTGGTGATGCGTAGAAAATTTTAAAATTCTGCAACGATTCCCAACATTAGGTGCAAATCGGGATGCAATGTTCCATCTCCTGTAAAAGGATTAGCTAGCAATTTCTCTATCATACCCGAAGGAATTTCAAAGTAAACATTTTCAGTAGGTTCAGTAGGTTGAGGAGCAACTCTTTGCTCCACTGGTCGGGGTGAAGATACCCCGAACAAGCCCCTCAAAGGATTACTTTCCATAGTAACAAGTGACAGTAAATTTCAGCACACTATAAATTTTTCCTTACCAAATTCCACTTACCAAAGGCGCTTGACTCCCCGGCAACGGCGCCAGAAAAGAGTCTTGATGACCCACAAGTATAGGGGATCTATCGTAGTCCTCTTGATAAGTAAGAGTGTCGAACCCGACGAGGAGCAGATGGAAATGACAAGTGGTTTTCAGTAAGGTATTATCTGCAAGCACTGAAATTATCAGTAACAGATAGTTTTACGATAAGGTAATTCGTAACGGGTAACAAGTAACAAAAGTAAAGAAGGTGCAGCAAGGTGGCCCAATCCTTTTTGTAGCAAAGGACAAGCCTGGACAAACTCTTATATAAAGGAAAACGCTCTCGAGGACACATGGGAATTATCGTCAAGCTAGTTTTCATCATGCTCATATGATTCGCGTTCGTTACTTTGATAATTTGATATGTGGGTGGACCGGTGCTTGGGTGCTGCCCTTCCTTGGACAAGCATCCCACTTATGATTAATCGCCCTCGCAAGCATCCGCAACTATGAAAGAAGAATTAAGGTAGACCTAACCAGAGCATGAAACATATGGATCCAAATCAGCCCCTTACGAAGCAACGCATAAACTAGGGTTTAAGCTTCTGTCACTCTAGCAACCCATCATCTACTTATTACTTGTCAATGCCTTCCCCTAGGCCCAAACAATGGTGAAGTGTCATGTAGTCGACGTTCACATAACACCACTAGAGGAAAGACAACATACATCTCATCAAAATATCGAACGAATACCAAATTCACATGACTACTTATAACAAGACTTCTCCCATGTCCTCGGGAACAAACGTAACTACTCACAAATCATATTCATGTTCATAATCAGAGGGGTATTAATGTGCATAAAGGATCTGAACATATAATCTTCCACCGAATAAACCAACTAGCATCAACTACAAGGAGTAATCAACACTACTAGCAACCCACAGGTACCAATCTGAGGTTTTGAGACAAAGATCGGATACAATGGATGAACTAGGGTTTGGGAGGAGATGGTGCTGGTGAAGATGTTGATGGAGATTGATCCCCTCCCGATGAGAGGATCGATGGTGATGATCTCCCCCTCCCGGAGGGATATTTCCCCGGCAGAACAGCTCCGCCGGAGCCCTAGATTGGTTCCGCCAAGGTTCCGTCTCGAGACGGCGGTGCTTCGTCCCAAAAGCTTTCTTCTGATTTTTTTTTCCAGGGCAAACACACCTTATACCAGAAGATGGGCATCGGGGGGCTTCCAGGTGGCCCACGAGGCAGGGGGCGCGCCCAGGGGGTAGGGCGCGCACCCTCGTGGACAGTGGGTGGCCACCCTCTGGTGCTTTCTTCGCCCAATATTTTTAATATATTCGAAAACTGACTTTCGTGGAGTTTCGGGACTTTTGGAGTTGTGCAGAATAGGTCCCTAATATTTGCTCCTTTTCCAGCCCAGAATTCCAGCTGCCGGCATTCTCCCTCTTCATGTAAACCTTGTAAAATAAGAGAGAAAAGGCATAAGTATTGTGACATAATGTGAAGTAATAGCCCATAATGCAATAAATATCGATATAAAAGCCTGACGCAAAATAGACGTATCAGGATGCTGATACGTCTCCAACGTATCTATAATTTTTTATTGTTCCATGCTGTTATATTATCAATCTTGGATGTTTTATAATCATTTTATAGTCATTTTATATCTTTTTTTGGTACTAACCTATTGACATAGTGCCAAGTGCCAGTTGCTGTTTTTTCCATGTATTTTACATCGCAGAAAATCAATATCAGACGGAGTCCAAATGCCACGAAACTCCACGATGATTTTTTATGAGAGGAACACAACGGGCCCTGGCTGCGCCTGAGGGGTGCTCCGAGGGGGGCACAACCCACCAGGGCGCGCGAGGAGGCCCAGGCGCGCCCTGGTGGGTTGTGCGATGGTGCAGGAGGCAGATGGGAGTCAAGCTGAGGGGAGCTGTTGGTCTTGATTGCATTTTTTTTAACCGGAGGTATTTTGCGCAAAGACTACTGTTCTGTTGTATTTACCGTTTTGTTAGATCGATTTCTACGTGGTTGTAACTTGATTTTTATAATATAAATAAGACATGTATTATCTAAAAAAATCTGGACACACAGAGTTTGGTTCGCAGTCTTCATACGTTGACAAGAAGAGCCAATGCCTGCAACAACTGTAATTAAAATAAGCATGCATGCATGCACATACGTGATTAGTAAAACCAGGTGCATGCAACGACCTGATGGGTTGATTTGTAGGAGAACTATGCAGCCGTACACTTGTTTACCATAGAGAGCAGTATTACCATATACCAGCTGTATCAGGTACCCGGTCAAGTACGACGGCGTCTCGCTCTCTTGCATGTGGTGCGAGGCCGGCAGCAGGGGCGGCCACAGACGGCGCGCCCGCAGTGCGTCCAGCTAATCCCGGCGTCCCGTGCACCGGTAAGCGAACAGGCCCTCGCAGCGACGTCTCACCCGGGATACTCTGCGCGCGGCGTGTTCACGAGGAAGATCCTGGAGTAATTAGCCTACCTACGTACCTAGGGAGGTCCGGGTAATTATGGAATACCTGCGCTACTGTAGTTCGGTCGTCGCTAGGAGAGCCGTGTCTACCGTATCGCTAGCCTAGCTAGGGTGATGTGGGCTGCGGGCGAGTTTAATGCATGTTCACCGAATATCAACAAAAAGAATGGCGTCGGTGCTGTCTCCTGGTGTCACCGGCCGGAGGCACAGTCGTCACGTGAGAGAGCTCGGTGATGTTTTCGGTTGCAATGGCGCGTCCCAGACGCCAACGGTTCACGCACACTGCACACACGTCTGGATTGAGCAGAGAGTTGGGCAAATCCGGCAGGTTCCCAAAACCTCACGCTGTAGAGATAGTTACCAAAATAGGGAAAACTCAGTGGGAGTCCCATAGGTTCCTGAGTGGCCCTCTATACCCTAAATGCCCTAAAAGGAAGAAGAAAATATAGTCCTGCATCTCTAATAAGAAAGACATCTAACACGCCCTTAGAGTTTACTCATGACTTATAATTGTCAGAGGGAAAGCAATCATGTAGCGCATGACTTAGCTAGCTTGGTTAGATTTTCTTCTTCAAAACTTTGGTTCGCTTCCACAAAACTTCGGCTGCCATCAAAATAAAAAATAGATCCATCATGCGTTGCATGAATTTTAACAATTGTCAGTAAAAACACTCGTACAAAAAAATATATTTCATTGCCATGATAGTATGAAAAAAAAATCATAAATTTTGCCCGTGTCCAAACAAAATACTTACCTACATTTACTTAAAAAAATGCAACAAATAATGGCATGGCACACATGTCATATATAAACAACGAAGTTGCCGTGGTCCATGGCAAAAAACTGAACACTAGCATGTAGCAAAATCGCCATGATTTTTCATTTGCAATGACCTATGAAATTTACCTAAATTTGCCATGTAAAAAATAATAATACAAGTAAGTTGCAAAAAAATGTCGTGTGTTGGACACCAAAAATGTGAGATTGCCACGAGGCTATATGAAATCACTATTGAAGAGTAATTTTGGCATTTTGTGTATTTTGCATTTCCTCATGGGCATAAAAAAAGGAAAAATGTCTACATTTGCCATGTCACTAAGATGTAATTATGAAATTGCCATGATTTAGAATAAACAAAAAGGCCTAAAATTTTCATGAGAACAATTTTTTTTGCCATGCTCCCAACATCAAGACTACAAACAATATAAGTAATATAACTAGATGATGCCCCGCGCGTTGCTGCGGAACAGGCATATAAATAGGTGCCGAAAAACTAAAACTATTGCAAAAAAGATTTAGTTGCTCACAGTTTATATTTCAAAAAACAATAAAGCATATGAAGCATGTGATAAAATTTTGTATAAAGAGAAAAAAACTTGGATTGAAGACAACGGGGTGCCTACATAACTAAAATGTGTCGGATGACTAACATTTGTTTACTCCAAGCGTCCAACGTATACACCGGCTATGCCCACACAAAAATTAGTGAAACAAATTGACATGCATGATTATTATGATGGCATGGTTGCATACTTGCATGGATAGATTATGACCACATGCATGACTTGATGTTGTGGCATAGTTGCATGATGAGCAAAATTAGGTAGCGGGTTGCAATTATTTAAGAATAGTGACCACATGCATGATCTGATGATGTGACATAGTTGCATGAAGAACAAAAATAGATAGTGAGATGCAACTATTTAAGAATAGAGGATTGCCATGGTCTAAAGGAATAGAATTGACATGGTACCCAAACTGAAACTGCACTGATCTGCATTAATAAAACCTGCCATTTGTAAACAAATAAAATTGCCATGGAAGCTACCAAAAAAACTACCATGGTGTATTTAATAAAATTGCCATGGTATAATTAATAGAACTGCCATGGTACTGAAATTGTCATGTGACTATTAGAAAATAACTCAAAAAGTTGCCATCTAGACATTGCAATTTTTTTCTAAAATTTTCCAGGTGACAACTTTCAAAATTCATAACATTGCCATGTTGACATTAAAAAAATGTGAACTTGTCATGTTTAGAAAACAAATACGATCACACTTTGCCATGTGAGAAAAAGAAAATTGTTTTAAAATTTTCCATGTGTAGAACACAACTTTACATAGAAAAAAACTAAAAACTAAAACTAAAATTTGCCATGTGATTGTTAGGAAAAAATCCAAGTTTTCAACAAATATTTTCCTCTTCACAAAGGTTACTCCAAGAACGGCAATTGCCCATGTGTTTTTGTCAAAAAGTTATCTAGATGATTTTGAATGATTTCAGTGTACGTTGATGGTCTCAATATCATTGGTAACACACAAGATATTGATGAAGCACACAATCACCTGAAGATGGAATTTGAGATGAAGAATTTGGGTAAAACCAAAATTTTCTTATGTCTTTAACTTGAGCATCTTCACTCGGGAATCACGGTACATCAAGTTGCTTATATCCATAAAATATTGAAGAAATTCAATATGGACAAATCCTACCCATCTAAAAGTCCCATGGTGGTTCATTCTTAGGGCGTAGAGAAAGATCGGTTCAGGTCAAGGGATGATGGAGAAGAGATGTTGGAACCTGAGGTTCCATATCTTAGTGTCGTTGAAGCGCTCATGTATGTTGCAAATTGCATGAGACCTCACCTTTGAAGTGAATATACTTCTAAACACAACGCAACTCCCACCAAACGCCATTGGTCAGGAGTGAAGAACATCTTTTGATATCTTCAATGTACAAACGATCTTGGCCTAATTTGTCAGTTCCAGAGAAATCAGGACACTAATATGATTGGACACACCGATGCTGCCTATTTAGCTGATCCACATAATGACAGATCACATACCGTCTTTGTGTTCCTACATGGTGGAACCGTCATATCATGCATTTCTTCGAAGCGTGCTCTTGTGCCAACATCAACCAACCAGTCTGAAACTATTTCATTATATGAGGCATCACGCGAATGAGTGTGGCTTTACAGAATGGCAAACCACATACAACAATCATGTGGAATTCGTTCTCCGCAATTGTTGCCGGGAGAAGTGGGATGTGGCCAGTGCGGCGAAGAGCGCGAGGAGCAAGATCATGTCTATATGTGAGCGGCTCGACAAGGGAGCCATGACGGTTGAAGAAGATTTGTGTAGGATTTGAGATTTGGGAAGTTGGGGAGAAAATGAAGACACTGGTGCGAGTTGGGGCATGAGAGAGACTAGAGGGGGAGAGGTTGTTCACGACGAGTCAGTTTTTGGCAAATGGGTTCTAAAGATGATGTGTCTCCTCTGCCATTCTTTAAGATCCATGCACCCAATCCGACCGCCATTGAGACGTTCGCTTGAAAACGTAAAAAATCCAACGTAAGATTTTTATCATTTGGGTAAGTTTAGCTCCTACAAAACAATAATACTATCTCCGTTCTAAATAAGTGACGTGGTTTTAGTTTAAATTTGAACTAAAACTATGTCACTTGAACGGAGGGGGCATAGCATTTATTCAAGAATTTGAAGAAATTCAATAAGATCGATGGTGGTTGGAACTATCAACCGCAAAGGGAATTCTCAAACCAGCGACAATTGACAAACCATGAACTATTTCTTTATCCGAGTGGTTCCCCTTTCAGCCGCTCCGGCGGCGGGAGGGTGGGGGAACCCCGGATCTTCGTTTTGGCGTGTACATAGGGAGTGGAGTCGTGTGTGTGTGTGTGTGTGTGTGTGTTCGTTGCTATGCAGGAGGTGACAGCGGGCGGTGACTGTGTTTGTGTTCTCCGATCTTTCACCTCCCCTCGACGATGGCCTCTGCGGCGGCGGCGGTTGGCTCGGAGAGGTAGATTCCTGTTGTTTCCCATGGAGCAGCGAGGCTAGGTTTCCAGATTTTGGCCAACAAGGCGACGGTGGTCAAGATGTTGGTTCTTGTGTCAGGGCTCTTCCCCCACCTCGTTGGTGCAGGTGTCAACATCTGCAAAGAGCCCTATGGTTGCCTGTTCATGGGCGGCCTCGGTTCTTTCTTCTTCCCTCTCTTTGGGAGGGGGATTTTGAGAAGCTTCTGGTGATTCGTACTTTGATTCCGGTGTGCTTGTCCGTTTAGGCTTTGGATTGAAGACTTCCCGTCTGCCAAACAGTCTCGTTGCTGTATTCAAGGGTAAGCCGGCTCCAGGAGGGAGCGGTGGCAACAGCGGCGACGACACGCCCTCTTCCCATGGCGGTGTTTGTGGTGGGTTGGTTTCCCTGGGACCTGAATGTAATTTCTATCTTTATTGGGGTGCGTTGTACCACTGGACTTCTCTAATATAGTTTCGGGGTCCTTTTCACAAAAAAAAACGACAAACCCTGAAATAAATTGCATCATCAGACTTTGCAACGACCAAAATAACCCCTTCTTGCTTTTCCTCACAAAAGGCAAAGCACGCACCGACGTAGTCGGGTCGGAGTACACTATGGACTGTACAAAAAAGAATACTGTAGTACCAGCCTGTTTCAAGTACTCCTACTCGGCCAAGTAGGAACGCGTCATCAACTAAAAGAAAAAACGTAAGGCGTCGCGCTCTCTTGCATGTGGTGCGCGGCCGGCAGCAGCGACGGCCACAGGCGGCGCGGCCGCAGGGCGTCCGGCCAATCCCGCGTCCCGTGCACCGACGACCGGCCTTGCTCCCGAAGGCAAAGCGAACAGGCGCGCACAGCGACGTCTCACCCGGGATACTCTGCGCTTGGCGTGGTCACGAGAAAGATCCTGGAGTAATTAGCCTAGCTACGTAGTACCTACTACCTCTCTCTTAGTAGGGAGGTCCGGCTAATGAAGCCCTGCTGGTTCTACTGTAGTTCAGCCATCAACAGCCCCGCTACCACCTCCCCTACTCCACTAGGAGTACTGGGTTTGGCAGTGTCTACTGACTCTACCGTATCGCTAGGCTAGCCAGGGCGATCTGGGCGAGTTTAATGTCCGTCTGTGGCTGCTCTCACCGGATATCAACGAAAAAATGGCGCGTCGGTGCTGTCCCCTGATGTCACCGACCGGAGGCACACTCGTCACGTGAGAGAGCTCGATGATCTTTTCTGTTGCAACGGCGCGTCCCACACGCCAACGGCTCACGCACGCTGCACGCACCCTGTTCATTGAACAGAGTTGAAAAAATCCAGCAGGTTCCCTCAACTTCATGCTGTAGAAATAGTTACCCTCTCCGATCCAAATTAAGCGTCGCGGAGATAATTACTAATATGAATCGGAGCGAGTATCAAAATAGAAACAAAAACTCGCTTTGGTAGATTCCTAAATGGCCCTCCGTTTCTTCCAAGAAAATGAAAAACGTAAGAGCATCTCCATCAACAGCCTCTCAGAATACCTTGCCTTATAAAAGCATCTCTAACCGATTTCTTAAAAGGCGTCACATGAGTAGAAAAAAATGGTTTTGAGCGGCTAAACCGTACCTAGCCGATCCCCTATTGGCGTTAGAGAAGTAAGAAAAATTACTGCCTGGCCGCCCCGACTGTAAAATATACTCAGTCGCCCACCCGTGGAGTATAATTTCCGCCCTTCACCCTGCGTCCGCACCCTCCCCAGCGTGCACTACATCGTTGTCAGCGTTGCCTCCGGCGACCACTCATTGCCTCCGCCGCCCACCTGCTCCACTCCGAGACGCTCGCCGGTTGGTGTTGTCGTCGGAATCAAGCTCTATCAATGCCAACGTCGCGTTGATCCCGTCACCGGAAGCACACACCGCATATTGGTCCTCCGAGCCCCTGCGTCGCGCCTGCCCGCCATCTCGAAGCCTCGCCAACCACTAGCAGCTTGGGCATCGGCCCAATGCCGCCGTTGAACCTTGACACCTCCTCCGTCCTTCAAGTGTTCGAGGAATCGCCTAGGTGAGTTTCTTTTTGCTTTTCATCTTGTTTTTTCTTTTTAGCAATTGAATTGAACCTAGTCTATGCTAGTGTAGATGAAGAGGTTGAGGCAGCTGATCTTCGACGACTCTTCATCATCGGAGGAGGAAGAAGACGATGATTGACTTGAAAATGGTCGTTGGCATGATTTTCAACGAGGATTTTCGGCCGCCGAGAGTAGGAACACAATTCTGCCGTTGGTACATCAACCGAGTTAGAGCGGAGGGCTATACCATGATTATGAAAGATTACTTCAACCCAATGAAAACATGGTACAAAGATTCCTCGCAGCGCGTCGAAGCATCGAGAACCGAAAAGTTCACACCCATTTTCAAGATGATCTTCTTGAGCATCAGTGCCTACTCCATAACACTTCATAGTTGTGCTTCATGCTCTTTACTTCATTTAAACCCGAGATAAAGCGGAGGGCTATGCCGGATCTTTGAATACGTTGGTTTGTAAACTTTGAATTTGTAATATTTATGAATTGTGTGAACTTTATTTATTATGTTTGAATTTAATATGTGTGCAAATATATAGTTGAAATGTAGTATGTAAACTAAAACTCGGAAGATTTGGCAAAAATATATATTGGGGAGTTAAGTTTCTAAGATCGTGTTTGAATCGCTTTTATTTAGCGGACCAAATATAAGGAGTTAAAGATAGGAGGTCGTTTGAGCTCTCCTAATATTTTTTTGGTTTTCACATGTGCGCTGCTGCAGCACATCTCCAATACAACTTCCCCTATATATACTTAGCATGACATATGTGCCCACACATGTGAGTGGCTAGTCTCTCTCTTTTTCTCTTTAGCGTGCACGGAAGCACCAGCGAAGCTACGACGACCGGCGACACGGTGGGGTGGGCCCGACATGGGCTATGTGGTGTGAGGCGGGCGGCGGCGCGGGTGGAGGTAGCGGCCAGCAGCAGGCGGCGTGGTGGTGCGGCACGACAGTTGCGCGGTGCGGTGCAGCAGTCCGATGGTTTGCCGGGCAGTGGCACAATGGTCTGGTGGTGATGTGCGTCGGCGCCAATGACACGCGGGTGTCCGCCGAGCATTGAGGGTAGTCCGATGGTCCTTGTCGGCGGTGTGCTGACGTGGCATGTATTAGGAAAACATAGGGAAAGGTGCATCTTAACCTGAATATGGGAAAGATGTGGTGTTTTTGGGTGAGATCTTAAAATTAGTGGGTTTAAGAAAACTGATGTAGGGCTTTTTTTGTGTCAACTTTTTTTTGAACCGGGCATATGACCCCTTTCCATTACTTATATAATGGAAATACAACCATCTAAGAAAGTTCAAGGGGACTAGAAAGGGGAGAGCGAGTTCAATGCATCACCGGGAAACCCAGTCCGAGCGCTCCTCATTTAGCAACCTGCCATGGGGCGAAAACCCGACGACACTATCTCATACTACTAGCCTAGCAGGAATCAGTTCATACACCACCCCATTTGTGTTTGAATAAAAAAGCTGCTGAGATGCTCTAACCCTCTATCTCTAATTAGAAAGCACCCTAATATGTCTAGATTTTACTCATGTCTGAATATTGTTATAGGGGAAGCAACCATGTAGTGCATGAATTAGCTAGCATGGTTAGATTTTCTCCTCCTAACACCACCCCATTAGTTTTTATATTTCAGGATGATTGAAGAGAACGTAGAAGACACTCTATTTTGGTGATTTATTGTGGGAATGAGCTCTGCCCGACCTCTCTGTCCCCTACCGCTCCTCTGACCAAGTGCCACTGTGTTGCCTTCATCCACTCAACCTGCTCGTCGGATACCCGACCCCCTTTTTTTCGCCACACCCCTCAGAAACACTCGCGCGGGTGAGCCTTTGTCATCATGAACCCACAATGCAGACACAAAGGATCCTTCTATGCCGCCATGGACTTCGCCACACACCTCATCTAGATCCCCCGCCTTTAGGGGGACCCTCCGCCCCTCCGCGTGCCGTTTTGACGACGCGCCGCATACATTGTCGTGGGCGGCGTCGAGGACAGGCTCAAAGAAGACACCGGTGTGGCGCGACGAAGCTCAAAAGGTCACGGGGACGATGGGCCGGCCTCGCCTTCTCGACGCGCACATCCCGCGAGTGAGATCGACACATTGTGGCTGAACGTTGGGGACGGCGGAGCAGGCATAGGCACGCACGACAATTCGAGCTCCATTCCTACCTTCAAGCATGTTTGGGTTGTTAAAGTTCCTTTAAAAATAAAAGTGTTTATGTGGTTTGTCCATAAACAGGTTATTTTAACCAAGGATAACTTGATTAAGCGTAATTGGACAGGACCTACGAGGTGTAGCTTCTGTGATCGGGACGAGACGATCAAGCATCTCTTTTTTGATTGCCCGTTTGCCAGAGTACTTTGGCGGACGGTTCACATTGCTTTTAATATTACTCCACCGAATTCTGTCACTACGTTATTTGGGACATGGCTCACTGGGATTGAGCCTGAATTAGCGAGACATATTCGTGTTGGAGTTTGCGCTCTATTGTGGACTATCTGGACTTGCAGAAATGATTTGGTTTTTAACAGAACATCACGTATTTACTTTTTGCAGGTTATTTTCCGAGCCACGGCCGTGATCCGTTCATGGTTGCTACTCACTCCGACGGAGGCCAGGGAGCATTTGGTTACTGGATCTATCCGCTGGGAGATGGTAGCTCGGGATATCTTCAACCGGTTTGAATGGCGGTCATGTAATAGGATAGGCAATTAGTTTACCTATCTATCTTTAGCCAGCCGGTTGTGGCGTATTATCTTGGCTAGTCTGTGTGTCCAGCCTCTTTAGCTCTGTGTGAGCTGCCTTTTGATTACTTTTCAGTTGAAGAATTTGGAACCTTGTTGGAACCTTTTATTTTGTTAATAAGATGGCCGTATGCATCACTCTGATGCAGAGGCCGGGGAAAACCCCTTTTCGAAAAACGCACGACAAATGCTGTTCAGCAGAAGACCACATAAATTTCGTGCCCATCGCTGCTGCTCGGGGAAACTCCTCCCGTTCCCCTTCACCGGGCGACCTCTCTCTCTCTGCTCTGTTCTGTTCATGATTGATACACCACATACAAAAGCGTACTTGGCCTTGGCACCGAGAGAGACGTGTCATCCATACATGATACATACGGTCGTGGTTTGAACGAACGAATGAGAAGGAAATTACTTGTGCTGGCGTCGACAGCCAAACCGCGCATTGAAGCCGCGCTTTTTCCCCAGGCCCCGTCGCGTCGTACTCGTACGTAGCTGGGCCACACCACACGCGCTGCTGCAGTAGTACTACTACGAGTATGTATTTGCGTTGGCACGGAGAGGGACCTCGCGGTGGTTGCTTGCCCCCGCCAATTAACTTGCTGCTGATACGTGCTCACCTACAGTACACCGCGTACTTACTACGTACTGTCGTGTAATGATGCCGCCGTCTGGTGTCGAGTTTTGTCGTCGTCTCCGTGTCCTCCCTCCGTCCCCCTGCGTGGACCTACGGCCGTCAAGTCGACGCCGGACGCCGCCGCGTTGTCTCCGCGTTGAGATTCACTCAGAAATTAAGAAAAATCAAAACACATCACCGGTCGACCCAGTTTACTTAAATTGTGTTTTCTTAGGCTTCATAGTTTTGCTTTATTTTTTCAATCTACTCATCAATTGTCAAGACGATACAAAGAACATCAGAGGTAACTGAGTTTAGTTAAACATAGAATGCCGTGTCCCGCTGGTTTTCTTTGGAGTGATAATCACTTGTCCCAGATTGCTATACGTTACAGTCATAAAAAAGCCCGTCGCTCACGTCGCTCCCGGGGGGCGGCACGGGCGAAAACCTAGCCGCCGCCGCCCCCACTACCCGCTCCCTCCTCGCTCCCCTGCCGCCGCCGGGGGATGCCGACAGGCAAAGCCTGCTCGGCGGACGGCGGCGGCGGGGCTTCCTCATCGCGTAGCATGCGGCTTCGGCCCTGGACGGAGCTCCACTCCTGGTTGCGGCTGGGCGACGACGGGCCCTCTCGTCGCGCAGGCAAGCCGGGGCGGCGGGCAAGGTGGCGGTGCTGCTCCCTCCTACTCTCTCTGCTGAGGGTGTACGGGGCGGTGCTAAGGCCGATCACCGTGGATTTGACGCCTGGCGTCCGGATCTGGCGGTGGTGGCACTCTGGCGTGCTGCAGTGGCGGAGCTGCGGCGTGCAGCGGCTGCTGGGCGCACTGGGTGCTGGAGTCCCCTCCCTCGGCTGGGGGAGCTGCGGTGGCGGCGGTGAGCTGCAGTTTTTGGACGGCGGCGCCGCGACGGTGGTCTCCAGCTCTGTATTGGAGTGCTTAGCTTCTTCCTGTTGCGTAGCAGAGGGCTGGAATTGAGGTGGTTGTGGTTGTGGCCGGAGGTGTGATGCACGGCGCAGTACTCCGTTGCGTCGTGCAGGTGGGTTTGGTGGTTGACTGCAATGCTCCTTGCACAAGTGTTGTTCTCCGGGCAAAAGCCTTGCACCTTCTCCGGTCGGTGCCGATGATGGCGGCGTTCTTGAGCGTTGCATTCCTTCGTGAAGGCCTCATCGTGGAGATTCATCCATCTACATTCACAATTGTTATGTGATTCCGGGTGAAAACCCAACCTCCATCGATGCGGGCGGTGACGACATTTATGTCGTTACCTTCTTGAAGGCACTGCCTTGGAATCCTTGACCTTTGTGGGGTGGTGGGTTCATGACAATTGTGCAAGTTTGCGTCATGGTCAGGGCAGTGGATGCCGGGGCGGCGGCTCCGGACGGAGAAAGTACGCCGAGGCGGCGGCTCCGGACGGTGAAAGTACGCCGAGGCGGCGGCCTCGGATGGCTATGCAACGGCGGCTCTATGGGGTAGGTTCGCGGCTCTGCATGGTTTGGGTGGCGACTTGGTGCTGCAAGGGTAGCGAGGTCGTCGGCCCGGTCGGACGTGGCCTGAGGGGTTGGTCTGGCGGGAAGTCGGGGCGGCGGCCCGGGATGTTTTGGCACAGCGTTCGTGGTCTGCGGATGGTTGTCTCGTTGTGACGCCCCCGATTTGACCGTACACTAATCATGCACGCAAATGTGTACGATCAAGATCAGGGACTCACGGGAAGATATCACAACACAACTCTAAAACATAAATAAGTCATACAAGCATCATAATACAAGCCAGGGGCCTCGAGGGCTCGAATACAAGTGCTCGATCACCGACGAGTCAGCGGAAGCAACAATATCTGAGTATAGACACAAGTTAAACAAGTTTGCCTTAAGAAGGCTAGCACAAACTGGGATACAGATCGAACGAGGCGCAGACCTCCTGCCTGGGATCCTCCTGACTACTCCTGGTCGTCGTCAGCGGCCTGCACGTAGTAGTAGGCACCTCCAGTGTCGTAGGTGTCGTCGTCGACGGTGGCGTCTGGCTCCTGGACTCCAACATCTGGTTGCGACAACCAGGTAGAAAGGAAAGGGGGAAAAGAGGGAGAGAAGCAACCGTGAGTACTCATCCAAAGTACTCGCAAGCAAGGAGCTACACTACATATGCATTGGTATATGTGTAAAGGGCCATATCAGTGGACCGAACTGCAGAATGCCAGAATAAGAGGGGGATAGCTAATCCTGTCGAAGACTACGCTTCTGGCCATCTCCATCTTGCAGCATGTAGAAGAGAGTAGATTAAAGTCCTCCAAGTAGCATCGCATAGCATAATCCTACCCGGCGATCCCCTCCTCGTCGCCCTGTTAGAGAGCGATCACCGGGTTGTATCTGGCACTTGGAAGGGTGTATTTTATTCAGTATCCGGTTCTAGTTGTCATAAGGTCAAGGTACAACTCCGGGTCGTCCTTTTACCGAGGGACACGGCTATTCGAATAGATAAACTTCCCTGCAGGGGTGCACCACATAACCCAACACGCTCGATCCCATTTGGCCGGACACACTTTTCTGGGTCATGCCCGGCCTCGGAAGATCAACACGTCGCAGCCCCACCTAGGCTCAACAGAGAGGTCAGCACGCCGGTCTAAACCCTATGCGCGCAGGGGTCTGGGCCCATCGCCCTATGCACACCTGCACGTTGCCTACGCGGCCGGAAGCAGACCTAGCCCCCTTAATACAAGCGCGAGCTTACGGTCCAATGCGGCGCGCGCCACTCAGTCGCTGACGTCAAAAAGAGCTTCGGCTGATACCACGACGCCGGGATACCCATAACTACTCCCGCGTAGATGGTTAGTGCGTATAAACCAAATGGCCAGACTCAGATCAAATACCAAGAACTCGTTAAGCGTGATATGTTGAAGTAACCGCGGACGCCGTCCAGGGCCAGGCCCACCTCCCTAGGTGGTCTCAACCTGCCCTGTCGCTCCGCCACAAAGATCCACTTGCGGGTACTCCTACGAGCCGACCCGACTTTAGTCATCACATGTGTCATGTATATAGTATATAAGTATATACCCATGATCACCGCCCAAGTGATCACGGCCCGATAGTAGAGCACAGCAGACGGACAAGAATGTAGGGCCACTGATGGAAAACTAGCATCCTATACTAAGCATGTAGGATTGCGGGTAAAGGTAACAACAGTAGAAGCAAGGACAGGCTATGCATCAGGATAGGATAACGGAAAGCAGTAACATGATACACTACTCTAATGCAAGCAGTATAGAGAAGAATAGGCGATATCTGGTGATCAAGGTGGGGGCTTGCCTGGTTGCTCTGGCAAGTAGGAGGGGTCGTCAACTCCGTAGTCGAACTGGGCAGCAGCAGCGTCGGTCTCGTAGTCTACCGGAGAGAAGAGGGGGGAAGAAACAGTAAATACAATGCAAACATAAGCATGACGATGCGTGGCATGACAATGAGCGGTGCTAGGTGTGCCCTAACGCGGCAGTAGGTGATACCGACGAAGGGGGGAAACATCCGGGAAGGTATTCCCGGTGTTTCGCGTTTTCGGACAGATGAACCGGAGGTCAAATGTTACAGGTTCACTATGCTAGGGACGCGTGGCAGACGAACGGGCTGCGTATCTGGATTCGTCTCGTCGTTCTGAGCAACTTTCATGTACAAAGTATTTTCATCCGAGTTACGGATTATTTTATATGATTTTCTAAAGATTTAATCATTTTCTGGAATTATTTAATTTAACAGAAAAGGAATATGACGTCAGCATGACGTGATGATGACCTCAGCAGTCAACAGAGCGGCTGACCAGGTCAAACTGACTAGTGGGTCCTACCTGTCATAGACAGTGGACTAACAACAGTTTAAACTAACTAAATCTAGATTAGTTAACTACTGGACCCCACCTGTCATTGTCTAATCAACTAAACTAATTAGTTTTAATTATTAAAATGTTTTAATTATAGGATTAAGCGGTGGGGCCCGCATGTCAGTGGCTGGGGCCTGCCCAGTCAGCAGTTGACTGGGTCAACCCAGTCAACTGGGACCCACGGGGCCCACTGGCAGTGGCTCTGGGGTGGCCCCAGGCCAGCCACGTCGGCGGCCGGCGCCGGAGTTGGCTCCGGCGAGCCAAAACGCGGCGGAGGGTGCGGCCGTGCGTCGGGATTCGCCGTTCGGCGGCCGACGCCGTTCGAACGGGAGCGGCGAGCCGCAGCTAACCGTCGTGGTGGCCGGCCCCGGGGCAGCCGGAAACGGCGTCGGCGTGGAGCACGGGCGGCGGTGGCCTTCGGGCGCTCGACGGCGATGGGGCTTCGGGACACGGCTTGCCGCGCGGAGCGGCTCTACGGGCGGCTGGTGCTCGCGCATCCACTGCCGCAGTCGACAGTAGGCGGGAGGCGACGAGCTCACCGGAGACGAGCTCGCGGCGGCGGCCGAAGCACTGGCCCGTCGAGGACAGCGCCAGGGGGAGCGGGAGGAGTAGCGAGCGCGTGCAGTGGGCACGGGTGGAGGTGCTGAGCACGGCGGGGTGGTCGGCCGCGAGCTCTGCGAGCCGTGGCCATGGCGGCGAGCACCACCGCGGCGACGAGCTCGGGCACGACGGTGGGAGCAGCTACGGGGCAAGAAGAGAAGCGCGAGGAGAGGGGGAAAGGGGGCGGGGCTCACAGTGCTCCTGCAGATGTGCTCAAGCGTGCTCGAGGAGGGCTCGGTGCGGCGAAATCGGCGGCGAAGCTGGTCGGAGCAGAGGAGGAAGACGGTGACGACGTGGGCGCTGCGGTGGCTCCGGGCTCCCACGCGTTGCGACAGTCGAGGTAGCGGAGGGCGGTGATCCTCGGGGACAAAGTGGGACTGAGGCAGGGGCACGGTGGCGTGGCTAGGTCGCAGTCATGGCGATGGTGGCGTTCGGGCGAGGTGGGGAAGGGGATCGGAGAGGGAGGAGACGTGGATCTGGGAGGGGGCGTCGAGGGGGAGTGGGGCCAGGGGGGCCAGGGGATGCAGGGCGTCGCCCTTATCCCTTCCCCGACGGGGACGGCGAGAGGGTTCGGCGACGACCGGCGAGCGCAGTCGCTGGGTCGGGTGAACAGGGAGGAGGTAGGCGACCGGGGGAGGTGGGCTACTGGTTTGGGCCGCCCAGATGACTAAGGCCCAGGGAGGTGGGGGGGTTCCTTTTCTTCCTCCTTTTGCATTTCTTTTCTTTTTATTTATTTTCTTTGCTGTTTTACATCATTTTAAAATAACTAGGCATTTTCTAAAAATGTGTTACTTCACCATAAATTAACTATGCCTTATTTGGCACCCACCGAACATTTTTGTTTTGACTTTTGAAAACTTTGGTGTTTGCCACTATTTAGAATTTAAATTTTGGAACGGTTTCGAATCATTGTGAGGTTAGCAACAGTAACAGAGGTGACGTGGCATGATTAGCGTGGGATTACTGTAGCATGATTATCCGGGCGTTACAAATCTCCTCCACTACAAGAAATCTCGTCCCGAGATTTAGGAGGTAGAAGGAAACAGTGCGGGGTATTCTTCGCGCAGACGATCCTCTCGTTCCCAAGTGGCTTCATCTTCAGAATGGTGCGACCACTAAACTTTGAGGAACTTGATCGCCTTCTGACGTGTGCGGCGTTCAGCTTGGTCGAGAATGCGGACCGGATGCTCCTTATAGGAGAGGTCCTGCTGCAATTCGAGCACTTCATGATCCACTGCTCGGATTGGGTCCTTGAAGCAACGGCGGAGCTGTGACACATGGAACACATCGTGAACCTGAGAAAGGTTCGGCGGAAGCTCCAGTTGGTATGCCACTTTTCCACGCCTTTCCAGAATAGTGAATGGGCCAATATATCGAGGAGCTAGTTTGCCCTTGATTCCAAAGCGGTGAGCACCCTTCATTGGTGTGACTCGAAGATAAGCCTTTTCGCCAGGTTGATAGACCATGTTTTTATGATGACGGTCATACTGACTCTTCTGACGTGGTTGAGCAGTCTTGAGATTCTCACGAATAATGCGGACTTGTTCTTCGGCATGTTGGATAATATTCGGACCGAAGAGTGGACGTTCCCCAGTTTCTGACCAGTTCAGAGGGGTTCGGCACTTTCGTCCATACAACACTTCGAAGGGGGCCATCTTCAGACTAGCTTGATAGCTATTATTATAAGAGAACTCAGCATACGGGAGAGATTCCTCCCATTTCTTGCCGAAGGAAATAACACAAGCTCGAAGCACATCTTCGAGAACTTGGTTGACACGTTCAACTTGCCCTTGCGACTAAGGATGAAACGCAGTACTGAATGATAGATGAGTTCCCATAGCTTCTTGGAAACTTGCCCAGAATCTTGAAGTGAATAAGCTGCCACGGTCTGAGCTGATAACCAATGGAATACCGTGGAGTGAAACAATCCTGGACATATAGAGCGTTGCCAGCTGACTAGCAGTGATCGTTTCTTTGACTACCAGGAAATGTGCAACTTTGGAAAGCCGGTCAATGACGACAAGAATAGCATCATTACCTTTCTGTGATTTGGGAAATCCAGTGACGAAGTCCATCTCAACATGGTCCCATTTCCATTCAGGAATAGAGATAGGTTGCAGAGTTCCAGCAGGCCTTTGATGTTCTGCTTTGATACGACGGCAAACGTCACACTCAGCAACATAACGAGCAATGTCTTGCTTCATATTAGACCACCAGAATCTCTGACGGATGTCTTGGTACATCTTTGTACTACCAGGATGGATACATAGAGGCGTATCATGAGCTTCTTTCATAACTTCCTGTGTCATATCCAGGTTTTTCTCTGCACATGGCACCACTAGGCGGCCCTTGAAGTACAAAGTGCCATCTTCAGCAATAGTGAAGAATGAGGGCTTTCCTTCTGCAAGGTAGCGCTTAATCTTGTGGGCTTCAGAGTCATATCCCTGTATTCTCTTGATGGAGTCCAAGAGATCTGGTTCGACGGCCAGGGTATTAAGGGAACCCTCGGCAACAACACGGAGGTTCATCTTGCGAAACTCCTTAGGAGGGGGAGCGAGTGCACCCGGAGGAACAATATGGAGGTTCAGCTTCCTGAATTCTTCAACAAGCGAGGGCTGAACTTTGTGAACCTGGAGGTGGTTGCAGTAAGACTTGCGGCTCAAGGCATCAGCCATTACATTAGCCTTGCCTGGCATATAGGAAATACCCAAGTCAAAGTCTGCAACAAGCTCCATCCATCTCTGCTGACGGAGGTTCAGGTCTGGCTGAGTAAACAGATACTTCAGACTTTGGTGGTCAGTGAAGATCTCGCAACGATTACCAAGAAGGTAATGTCGCTACTGCTTCAGCGCATGAATGACAGCAACAAGTTCGAGGTCGTGAACTGGGTAGTTCTCTTCATGAGGGCGCAATTCCCGAGAGGCATAAGCAATCATTTTGCGGTCTTGCATTAGGACACAGCCTAATCCTTGACGGGAAGCGTCGCAGTAAATGACGAAGTCCTTCTTAGTATCAGGAGGAGCTAGAACTGGGGCAGAAGTCAACTTGTCTTTGAGTGCCTGGAAACTTTCCTGACATTTGTCTGTCCATTGGAACTTGACGCCCTTATGCAACAGGTTAGTCAGAGGCCTGGCGATCTTGGAGAAGTTCTCGACGAATCGACGGCAATAGCTGGCGAGACCGAGAAAACTACTGACTTCTTAACGTTCTTGGGAGGAGTCCAATCAAGGATAGCCTGGACTCATTCAGGGTTTATGGCAATACCATCCTTAGAGATGACATGCCCAAGATAGGTTACTTCCGGTAGCCAGAATTCACATTTGGAGAACCTGGCATATAGTTGATGCTCTCGTAGCTTTTCCAGCACAAGTCGAAGATGTTCAGCATGTTCTTTTTCGTTCTTGGAAAATACCAGGATATCATCCAGATAAACCACGACGAACTTGTCGAGGTAATCCATGAATATATAGTTCATCAGACGAGAGAAGGTGGCTGGAGCATTGGTTAAACCGAAAGACATGACGGTGTACTCGTATGAACCATAGCGAGTCACGAAGGCGGTCTTTGGGATATCCTCTTCGCGAACACGGATCTGGTGGTAATCCAACCTCAAGTCGAGCTTAGAGAACACTGACGAACCAGCCAGTTGATCATACAAATCATTGATCCGAGGACGAGGATACTTATTCTGAATGGTAGCTTGGTTTATAGGACGGTAGTCTTGAACTAATCGGTTTGTCCCATCCTTCTTCTTGACAAAGAGAGAAGGTGCTCCCCAAGGAGAGCAACTTGGGAGAATGAATCCTTTGCGAAGAGATTTGTCGATTTCCTCCTTAAGCTCAAGGAGTTCATGCGGCGGCATTTTGTAGGGTCGCTTGGCTATAGGAGTGGTGCCTGGTTTCAAGTCGATGATGAATTCGACAGCTCTAGCAGGGGGAATCCTGGAAGTTCTTCAGGGAAGACGTCGAGGAACTCACGCACGACGGGAATGTTTTCAATGCCCTCGAGTGGTGCGGCGTTCAATGCATTCAATACATAGAGCCTGGCCTCGGCATTTTGCACCAGATGAGCTTGGTAACCAACTATTTCATCTGAAGGGTGTAGCAGATGGACGGTCTTAGTGGCGCAAACGATTGAAGCAGTATGCGCTTTCAACCAATCCATCCCCAAAATGAGGTCGATGTTAGACGAATTCAGGATAATGGGAGAGGCATAGAATTCCAGCCCTTCGATTTCCACGGGGACATCGATACCAACCAGGGAGGTTTGACACTGTCCCACGGGGGTTTTGACCAATACCGAGGTGTTCATCTCCTCACATTTAACGTCGTGCTTGTATGCAAAATCTTCTGACATGAATGAATGCGACGCACCTGTATCAAATAAAACAGATGCTGGTACTGAATTTATGAGGAGTGTACCCATCACAGTAGCAGGCTGGTCTTGAGCTTCGTTCAGATCAACATGGTTGGCATGAGCACGACCATAAGACTTAGCATTGTTGTTGCGGGGCTGGTTGTTACCACGGCCAGCTGCGGGAAGGGCAAGTTGATTCTGATTCTGATTGCAGTCCCTGGCACGGTGACCTAGTTGCCCACACTTGTAGCACAAACCATTATTGGGAGTGGGAACAGGAGCTTGGGGTGGTGGAGCTGGAAGTCTTGACTGCCTAGATGGTGGTGGAGGCAGACGAGGTGCAGCATAGGTCTGCCTTGGGGCAGATGCATTTGGACGGTACATGCTGTTCGGGATCCATATCTTACGCTTATGTGAGGGCGGGCCCGAAGATGAGCCCGTGTCACGGTTGCGCCTGTGAGAGCTCTGGTATTCCTGCAGACCAGTTTCGACATTGATGGCCTTGTTCACCAGGGTGGCGAAATCAGCAATGTCATGCACTAGAAGTGCGAGCTTGATGTCAGCTTGAAGGCCATCACGGAACTTCTCCTGTCTGCGTGCATCAGTTGCAATGTCCTCTTCAGCATAGCGAGACAAGTCCAGAAACTCCCGCTGATAAGCTTCAACAGTTTTGTTGCCTTGGGTGAGGTTGCGGAACTCACGCTTCTTCCGGTCCATGACTCCCTGAGGAATGAAGCGGGCACGGAAAGCAGCTTGGAAGTCTGGCCAGGTGATGATTGTTCCAGCTGGCAGAGTACGCCTGTGGCTGTCCCACCATTGAGCTGCGGGTCCCTTAAGAAAGAAGGAAGCAAAGTTGACATAGCTGGCAGGGACTACATTGGCAGACTCCATCTCATAGGTGATGTCTCGGAGCCAGTCATCAGCATCCAGAGGCTGAGTTGAGCTGCGGTACACAGTTGGATTGAGGCGCATGAAATCCTGCAGAGTTACTGGGGTTGGTTGCTGGTCCATATTGGGGCGAGGAAACTGAGCCATCATATTTTCCATGAATTGGCGGTTCAGTTCGAACTGTTGGATCATACCAGCCATGTACTCAGGTGGTGGTGGGGCATTGCCACCCCTACCACGACCACCTGGTCTAACCATCCTGCTAATATATAACAGGGGTAGTTCAGCATTGAGAAATTTGCAAAGACAAGAATCATTCATGATGAAACATGCATAATGAAAGGAGCACAATAGCTACTACATAGTAGTCGGCATAACTTACAAAAGGGGTCATGCATAGAGTTCAGTACACAGAGTTCAGTACATAGACTAAAACAACATAGGCGGCACACAGGCTCGCGGCGAATGCATCTAACACTAACAAGCAAGCCTACATCAGTCCCAAGAGGTACTGTGGAGGTAGGTGTAGCCTGAAAGCTGGTAGTGTCGCATCGGGAACTCCACGTCAGCAACCTGGGGTCCGCGAATACTCTGGTGCAGAACCTGACGCTCAGGTGGCAGAAGAGGTCCAAGTGCGGGAGAGTGGCCTCCCACATCTGGCCAGCCGACACCCTGGGGCATCACAGTCCTGGCTGGGTAGATCGCAGAACGGGGCAGCTCCCTAGATCGGACAAAGGGGTGCAGCAGCGTCAGAGCACGGTAAAGGTGCTAACGGGTGGTGTACAACTCGTGGCGAAGAGCTCGGTTAGCTCGATCCAGCCCATCCGCATGCAGAACCAGGTTCTGATGGTAGAAGGGCTCTCGGGTGTCAGTGGAGTAGGCAGCAGTATAGTATCCCTCCGCACCAACATCAGATGCGATAGCAATGTGCCTGAAAGGGGAGGTTTCCAACTCCCGATACTCTCCTCGAAGACGTGTCAGAGCAGCATAGGCAGCATCGTGGACAGCCATATCGATGGTCACTCCAACACCATGAGCGGTGTGCAGCACAGTAGTGGAGTCATACTCCCGCGAGTAGAGGTGGACGATGGCACAGTACTGCTCCTGGTTAAAGTCCTGGTACTCCTCGTAGACGGTGTACTCAGGGTGCCAGCGATAACCCAGATAGGTCATCATCTCACCTAGCACAGCAGGTGATCCCGAGGCACCAATGGCCGTCGTGTGGCGCACGACCTGCCTCGTGGGTTCCATCTGAAAGCAAAGACGTTTCAAAGGAGTCAAATGACAGTGTTGGAATGGTTCAAAATACTATTCTAAGAAACAACTATGGCTTATCCAACTTTGGGGTGAATGCGGTCACGGGATCCTAGTGTTAGAGTTAGTAAATTCGTTTAACCCGAGTAGAAGAGAGTTCAGAGTCCCAGAGTAAAGGTCAAGGAGTAAAAGATCCTAGTACCACCCAATGGCGACGTGGGCCCGTAAGACACACAGCCATGTTAGTAAAAGTTTTGTAATGTCTAGACTCGACTTCGGCCAAGGAGTGTGGAATGGGGGATTCCTACAGGCAGTCGGCTCTGATACCAACTTGTGACGCCCCCGATTTGACCGTACACTAGTCATGCACGCAAATGTGTACGATCAAGATCAGGGACTCATGGGAAGATATCACAACACAACTCTAAAACATAAATAAGTCATACAAGCATCATAATACAAGCCAGGGGCCTCGAGGGCTCGAATACAAGTGCTCGATCACCGACGAGTCAGCGGAAGCAACAATATCTGAGTACAGACACAAGTTAAACAAGTTTGCCTTAAGAAGGCTAGCACAAACTGGGATACAGATCGAACGAGGCGCAGACCTCCTGCCTGGGATCCTCCTGACTACTCCTGGTCGTCGTCAGCGGCCTGCACGTAGTAGTAGGCACCTCCAGTGTCGTAGGTGTCGTCGTCGACGGTGGCGTCTGGCTCCTGAACTCCCGCATCTGGTTGTGACAACCAGGTAGAAAAGAAAGGGGGAAAAGAGGGAGAGAAGCAACCGTGAGTACTCATCCAAAGTACTCGCAAGCAAGGAGCTACACTACATATGCATAGGTATATGTGTAAAGGGCCATATTAGTGGACTGAACTGCAGAATGCCAGAATAAGAGGGGGATAGCTAATCCTGTCGAAGACTACGCTTCTGGCCATCTCCATCTTGCAGCATGTAGAAGAGAGTAGATTGAAGTCCTCCAAGTAGCATCGCATAGCATAATCCTACCCGGCGATCCCCTCCTCGTCGCCCTGTTAGAGAGCGATCACCGGGTTATATCTGGCACTTGGAAGGGTGTATTTTATTCAGTATCTGGTTCTAGTTGTCATAAGGTCAAGGTACAACTCCGGGTTGTCCTTTTACCGAGGGACACGGCTATTCGAATAGATAAACTTCCCTGCAGGGGTGCACCACATAACCCAACACGCTCGATCCCATTTGGCCGGACACACTTTTCTGGGTCATGCCCGGCCTCGGAAGATCAACACGTCGCAGCCCCACCTAGGCTCAACAGAGAGGTCAGCACGCCGGTCTAAACCCTATGCGCGCAGGGGTCTGGGCCCATCGCCCTATGTTGGGAATCGTAGCATAATTTAAAATTTTCCTACGCTCACCAAGATGCATCTATGGAGTCTACTAGCAACGAGGGGAAAGGAGTGCATCTACATACCCTTGTAGATCGCGAGCGGAAGCGTTCCAATGAACGTGGATGACGGAGTCGTACTCGTCGTGATCCAAATCACCGATGACCGAGTGCCGAACGGACGGCACCTCTGCGTTCAACACACGTACGGTGCAGCGACGTCTCCTCCTTCTTGATCCAGCAAGGGGGAAGGAGAGGTTGATGGAGATCCAACAGCACGACGGCGTGGTGGTGGATGTAGCGGGTCTCTGGCAGGGCTTCGCCGAGCTTCTGCGAGAGAGAGAGAGGTGTTGCAGGGGAGGAGGGAGGCGCCCAAGGCTGTAGGTTGCTGCCCTCCCTCCCCCCCTTTATATAGGCCCCCTGGGGGGGTGCCGGCCCAGGGAGATGGGATCTCCAAGGGGGGGGGGGGGGCGGCGACCAAAGGGGGAAAGGGTGCCTTGCCCCCCAAGGCAAGGGGGAAGCCCCCCCTAGGGTTCCCAACACTAGGCGCATGGGGGGAGGCCCAAGGGGGGCGCCCCAGCCCACTAAGGGCTGGTTCCCTTCCACTTTCAGCCCACGGGGCCCTCCGGGATAGGTGGCCCCACCCGGTGGACCCCCGGGATCCTTCCGGTGGTCCCGGTATAATACCGGTAACCCCCGAAACTTTCCCGGTGGCCGAAACTGGACTTCCTATATATAATTCTTCACCTCCGGACCATTCCGGAACCTCTCGTGATGTCCGGGATCTCATCCGGGACTCCGAACAACTTTCGGGTTTCCGCATACATATATCTCTACAACCCTAGCGTCACCGAACCTTAAGTGTGTAGACCCTACGGGTTCGGGAGACATGCAGACATGACCGAGACGCCTCTCCGGTCAATAACCAACACCGGGATCTGGATACCCATGTTGGCTCCCACATGTTCCACAATGATCTCATCGGATGAAACACGGTGTCGAGGCTTCAGTCAATCCCGTATGCAATTCCCTTTGTCAATCGGTATGTTACTTGCCCGAGATTCGATCGTCGGTATCCCAATACCTTGTTCAATCTCGTTACCGGCAAGTCTCTTTACTCGTACCGCAATGCATGATCCCGTGACTAACGCCTTAGTCACATTGAGCTCATTATGATGATGCATTACCGAGTGGGCCCAGAGATACCTCTCCGTCACACGGAGTGACAAATCCCAGTCTCGATCCGTGCCAACCCAACAGACACTTTCGGAGATACCCGTAGTGCACCTTTATAGTCACCCAGTTACGTTGTGATGTTTGGCACACCCAAAGCACTCCTACGGTATCCGGGAGTTGCACGATCTCATGGTCTAAGGAAAAGATACTTGACATTGGAAAAGCTCTAGCAAACGAAACTACACGATCTTTTATGCTATGCTTAGGATTGGGTCTTGTCCATCACATCATTCTCCTAATGATGTGATCCCGTTATCAATGACATCCAATGTCCATAGTCAGGAAACCATGACTATCTGTTGATCAACGAGCTAGTCAACTAGAGGCTTACTAGGGACACGTTGTGGTCTATGCATTCACACATGTATTACGATTTCCGGACAATACAATTATAGCATGAATAATAGACTATTATCAGGAACAAAGAAATATAATAATAACCATTTATTATTGCCACTAGGGCATATTTCCAACAGTCTCCCACTTGCACTAGAGTCAATAATCTAGTTACATTGTGATGAATCGAACACCCATTGCGTCCTGGTGTTGATCATGTTTTGCCCTAGGGAGAGGTTTAGTCAACGGATCTGCTACATTCAGGTCCGTATGTACTTTACAAATATCTATGTCTCCATTTTGAACACTTTCACGAATGGAGTTGAAGCGACGCTTGATATGCCTGGTCTTCCTGTGAAACCTGGGCTCCTTCGCAAGGGCAATAGCTCCAGTGTTGTCACAGAAGAGAGTCACCGGTCCCGACGCATTGGGAATCACCCCTAGGTCGGTAATGAACTCCTTCATCCAGAATGCTTCCTGTGCTGCCTCCGAGGCTGCCATGTACTCCGCTTCACATGTAGATCCCGCCACGACGCTGTGCTTGCAACTGCACCAGCTTACTGCTTCTCCATTCAAAATATACACGTATCCGGTCTGTGACTTCGAGTCATCCAGATCTGTGTCGAAGCTAGCGTCGACGTAACCCTTTACGACGAGCTCTTCATCACCTCCATAAACGAGAAACATATCCTTAGTCCTCTTCAGGTACTTCAGGATATTCTTGACCGTTGTCCAGTGTTCCTTGCCGGGATTACTTTGGTACCTTCCTACCAAACTTACGACAAGGTTTACATCAGGTCTGGTACACAGCATGGCATACATAATAGACCCTATGGCCGAGGCATAGGGGATGACACTCATCTCTTCTATATCTTCTGCCGTGGTCGGGCATTGAGCCGTGCTCAATTGCACACCTTGCAATACAGGCAAGAACCCCTTCTTGGACTGATCCATATTGAACTTCTTCAATATCTTGTCAAGGTACGTACTCTGTGAAAGACCAATGAGGCGTCTTGATCTATCTCTATAGATCTTGATGCCTAATATATAAGCAGCTTCTCCAAGGTCCTTCATTGAAAAACACTTATTCAAATAGGCCTTTATACTTTCCAAGAATTCTATATCATTTCCTATCAATAGTATGTCATCCACATATAATATGAGAAATGCTACAGAGCTCCCACTCACTTTCTTGTAAACACAGGCTTGTCCATAAGTCTGTGTAAACCCAAACGCTTTGGTCATCTCATCAAAGCGAATGTTCCAACTCCGAGATGCTTGCACCAGCCCATAGATTGAGCGCTGGAGCTTGCGCACTTTGTTAGCATTCTTAGGATCGACAAATCCTTCCGGCTGTATCATATACAACTCTTCCTTAAGGAAGCCATTAAGGAATGTCGTTTTGACGTCCATCTGTCATATCTCATAATCATAGTATGCGGCAATTGCTAACATGATTCGGACGGACTTTAGCTTCGCTACGGGTGAGAAAGTCTCATCGTAGTCAACCCCTTGAACTTTTCGATAACCCTTAGCGACAAGTCGAGCTTTGTAGATGGTCACATTACCATCTGCGTCCGTCTTCTTCTTAAAGATCCATTTGTTTTCTATGGCTCGCCGCTCACCGGGCAAGTCAGTCAAAGTCCATACTTTGTTTTCATACATGGATTCTATCTCGGATTTCATGGCTTTTAGCCATTTGTCGGAGTCCGGGCCCGCCATCGCTTCTTCATAGTTCGAAGGTGCACCGTTGTCTAACAACATGATTTCCAGGACAGGGTTGCCGTACCACTCTGGTGCGGAACGTGTCCTTGTGGACCTACGAAGTTCAGTAACTTGATCCGAAGCTTCATGACCATCATCATTAACTTCCTCCCCAGTCGGTGTAGGCACCACAGGAACATTTTCCCGCGCTGCGCTACTTTCCGGTTCGGAAGGGGTGACTATCACCTCATCAAGTTCCACTTTCCTCCCACTCAATTCTTTCGAGAGGAACTCCTTCTCTAGAAAGGACCCGTTCTTGGCAACGAAGATCTTGCCCTCGGATCTGAGGTAGAAGGTATACCCAATAGTTTCCTTAGGGTATCCTATGAACACGCATTTTTCCGACTTGGGTTCGAGCTTTTCAGGTTGAAGTTTCTTGACATAAGCATCGCATCCCCAAACTTTTAGAAACGACAGCTTAGGTTTCTTCCCAAACCATAATTCATACGGTGTCGTCTCAACGGATTTCGACGGAGCCCTATTTAAAGTGAATGCGGCAGTCTCTAAAGCATAGCCCCAAAATGAGAGCGGTAAATCGGTAAGAGACATCATAGATCGCACCATATCCAATAGAGTGCGATTACGACGTTCGGACACACCGTTTCTCTGAGGTGTTCCAGGCGGCGTGAGTTGTGAAACTATTCCACATTTCCTTAAGTGTGCACCAAACTCGTGACTCAAATATTCTCCACCACGATCTGATCGTAAGAATTTTATTCTCCTGTCACGTTGATTCTCAACCTCACTCTGAAATTCCTTGAACTTTTCAAAGGTTTCAGACTTGTGTTTCATCAGGTAGACATACCCATATCTACTTAAGTCATCAGTGAGAGTGAGAACATAACGATATCCTCCGCGAGCCTCAACACTCATTGGACCGCACACATCGGTATGTATGATTTCTAATAAGTTGGTTGCTCGCTCCATTGTTCCGGAGAACGGAGTCTTGGTCATCTTACCCATGAGGCATGGTTCGCACGTGTCAAATGATTCGTAATCAAGAGACTCCAAAAGTCCATCTGCATGGAGCTTCTTCATGCGCTTGACACCAATGTGACCAAGGCGGCAGTGCCACAAGTATGTGGGACTATCGTTATCAACTTTACATCTTTTGGTATTCACATTATGAACATGTGTATCATCACGTTCGAGATTCATCAAAAATAAACCATTGACCAGCGGGGCATGACCATAAAACATATCTCTCAAGTAAATAGAACAACCATTATTCTCGGATTTAAATGAGTAGCCATCTCGAATTAAACGAGATCCAGATACAATGTTCATGCTCAAAGCTGGCACTAAATAACAATTATTGAGGTTTAAAACTAATCCCGTGGGTAGATGCAGAGGTAGCGTGCCGACGGCGATCACATCGACCTTGGAACCATTCCCGACACGCATCGTCACCTCATCCTTCGCCAGTCTCCGTTTATTCCGTAGTTCCTGTTTTGAGTTACAAATATGAGCAACCGCACCGGTATCAAATACCCAGGAGCTACTACGAGTACTGGTAAGGTACACATCAATTACATGTATATCACATATACCTTTGGTGTTGCCGGCCTTCTTCTTGTCCTCTAAATATTTGGGGCAGTTCCGCTTCCAGTGACCACTTCCCTTGCAATAAAAGCACTCAGTCCCGGGCTTGGGTCCATTCTTTGACTTCTTCCCAGTAACTGGCTTACCGGGCGCGGCAACTCCCTTGCCGTCCTTCTTGAAGTTCTTCTTACCCTTGCCCTTCTTGAACTTAGTGGTTTTATTCACCATCAACACTTGATGTTCTCCCCTTCCGCTGATTTCAGCATTGAATATACCTCAGGGATGGTCTTTTCCATCCCCTGCATATTGTAGTTCATCACAAAGCTCTTGTAGCTTGGTGGAAGCGACTGGAGGATTCTGTCAATGACCGCGTCATCCGGGAGATTGACTCCCAGCTGAGACAAGTGGTTATGCAACCCAGATATTCTGAGTATGTGCTCACTAACAGAACTATTCTCCTCCATTTTACAGCTGAAGAACTTGTCGGAGACATCATATCTCTCGACCCGGGCATGAACTTGGAAAACCAATTTCAGCTCCTCGAACATCTCATATGCTCCATGTTTCTCAAAACGCTTTTGGAGACCCGGTTCTAAGCTGTAAAGCATGCCACACTGAACAAGGGAGTAATCATCAGCACGTGATTGCCAAGCGTTCATAACGTCTTGGTTCTCTGGGATTGGTGCATCACCTAGCGGTGCTTCTAAGACATAATCTTTCTTGGCTACTATGAGGATGATCCTCAGGTTCCGGACCCAGTCCGTATAGTTGCTGCCATCATCTTTCAGCTTGGTTTTCTCTAGGAACGCGTTGAAATTGAGGACAACGTTGGCCATTTGATCTACAATACATAGTATAAAGATTTTAGACTAAGTTCATGATAATTAAGTTCATCTAATCAAATTATTTAATGAACTCCCACTCAGATAGACATCCCTCTAGTCATCTAAGTGATACATGATCTGAATTCAACTTGGCCGTGTCCGATCATCACGTGAGACGGACTAGTCAAGATCGGTGAACATCTCCATGTTGATCGTATCTTCTATACGACTCATGCTCGACCTTTCGGTCCTCCGTGTTCCGAGGCCATGTCTGTACATGCTAGGCTCGTCAAGTCAACCTAAGTGTATTGCGTGTGTTTCGAGGCCATGTCTATACATGCTAGGCTCGTCAACACCCGTTGTATTCGAACGTTAGAATCTATCACACCCGATCATCACGTGGTGCTTCGAAACAACGAACCTTCGCAACGGTGCACAGTTAGGGTGAACACTTTCTTGAAATTATTATAAGGGATCATCTTACTTACTACCGTCGTTCTAAGCAAATAAGATGCAAAAACATGATAAACATCACATGCAATCAAATAGTGACATGATATGGCCAATATCATCATGCTCCTTTGATCTCCATCTTCGGGGCACCATGATCATCTTCGTCACCGGCATGACACCATGATCTCCATCATCATGATCTCCATCATTGTGTCTTCATGAAGTCGTCACGCCAACGATTACTTCTACTTACATGGCTAACGCGTTTAGCAACAAAGTAAAGTAAATTACATGGCGTTATTCAATGACACGCAGGTCATGCAAAATAATAAAGACAACTCCTATGGCTCCTGCCGGTTGTCATACTCATCGACATGCAAGTCGTGATTCCTATTACAAGAATATGATCAATCTCATACATCACATATATCATTCATCACATCTTCTGGCCATATCACATCACATAGTACTTGCTGCAAAAACAAGTTAGACGTCCTCTAATTGTTGTTGCAAGTTTTTACGTGGTTTGTAGGTTTCTAGCAAGAACGTTTTCTTACCTACGTATGACCACAACGTGATTTGCCAATTTCTATTTACCCTTCATAAGGACTCTTTTCATCGAATCCGTTCCGACTAAAGTAGGAGAGACAGACACCCGCTAGCCACCTTATGCAACTAGTGCGGGTCTATCGGTGGAACCTGTCTCACGTAAGCGTACGTGTAAGGTAAGTCGGGGCCGCTTCATCCTACAATGCCGCCGAAACAAGAAACGACTAGTAGCGGCAAGAAGAATTGGCAAACTCAACGCCCACAACTGCTTTGTGTTCTACTCGTGCATAGTAACTACGCATAGGCCTGGCTGGAATCGTAGCATAATTTTAAAATTTTCCTACGTTCACCAAGATGCATCTATGGAGTCTACTAGAAATGAGGGGAAAGGAGTGCATCTACATACCCTTGTAGATCGCGAGCGGAAGCGTTCCAATGAACGTGGATGACGGAGTCGTACTCGTCGTGATCCAAATCACCGATGACCGAGTGCCGAACGGACGGCACCTCCGCGTTCAACACACGTACGGTGCAGCGACGTCTCCTCCTTCTTGATCCAGCAAGGGGGAAGGAGAGGTTGATGGAGATCCAACAGCACGACGGCGTGGTGGTGGATGTAGCGGGTCTCTGGCAGGGCTTCACCGAGCTTCTGCGAGAGAGAGAGAGGTGTTGCAGGGGAGGAGGGAGGCACCCAAGGCTGTAGGTTGCTGCCCTCCCTCCCCCCTTTATATAGGCCCCCTGGGGGGGCGCTGGCCCAGGGAGATGGGATCTCCAAGGGGGGGCGGCGGCCAAAGGGGGGAAGGGGTGCCTTGCCCCCCAAGGCAAGGGGGAAGCTCCCCCCTAGGGTTCCCAACCCTAGGCGCATGGGGGGAGGCCCAAGGGGGGCGCCCCAGCCCACTAAGGGCTGGTTCCCTTCCACTTTCAGCCCACGGGGCCCTCCGGGATAGGTGGCCCCACCCGGTGGACCCCCGGGACCCTTCCGGTGGTCCCGGTACAATACCGGTAACCCCCGAAACTTTCCCGGTGGCCGAAACTGGACTTCCTATATATAATTCTTCACCTCCGGACCATTCCGGAACCTCTCGTGACGTCCGGGATCTCATCCGGGACTCCAAACAACTTTCGGGTTTCCGCATACATATATCTCTACAACCCTAGCGTCACCGAACCTTAAGTGTGTAGACCCTACGGGTTCGGGAGACATGCAGACATGACCGAGACGCCTCTCCGGTCAATAACCAACACCGGGATCTGGATACCCATGTTGGCTCCCACATGTTCCACGATGATCTCATCGGATGAACCACGGTGTCGAGGATTCAATCAATCCGTATGCAATTCCCTTTGTCAATCGGTATGTTACTTGCCCGAGATTCGATCGTCGGTATCCCAATACCTTGTTCAATCTCGTTACCGGCAAGTCTCTTTACTCGTACCGCAATGCATGATCCCGTGACTAACGCCTTAGTCACATTGAGCTCATTATGATGATGCATTACCGAGTGGGCCCAGAGATACCTCTCCGTCACACGGAGTGACAAATCCCAGTCTCGATCCGTGCCAACCCAACAGACACTTTCGGAGATACCCGTAGTGCACCTTTATAGTCACCCAGTTACGTTGTGACGTTTGGCACACCCAAAGCACTCCTACGGTATCCGGGAGTTGCACGATCTCATGGTCTAAGGAAAAGATACTTGACATTGGAAAAGCTCTAGCAAACGAAACTACACGATCTTTTATGCTATGCTTAGGATTGGGTCTTGTCCATCACATCATTCTCCTAATGATGTGATCCCGTTATCAATGACATCCAATGTCCATAGTCAGGAAACCATGACTATCTGTTGATCAACGAGCTAGTCAATTAGAGGCTTACTAGGGACACGTTGTGGTGTATGTATTCACACATGTATTACGATTTCCGGACAATACAATTATAGCATGAATAATGGACTATTATGATGAACAAAGAAATATAATAATAACCATTTATTATTGCCTCTAGGGCATATTTCCAATAGTCTCCCACTTGCACTAGAGTCAATAATCTAGTTACATAGTGATGAATCGAACACCCATTGCGTCCTGGTGTTGATCATGTTTTGCCCTAGGGAGAGGTTTAGTCAACGGATCTGCTACATTCAGGTCCGTATGTACTTTACAAATATCTATGTCTCCATTTTGAACACATTCACGAATGGAGTTGAAGCGACACTTCATATGCCTGGTCTTCCTATGAAACCTGGGCTCCTTCGCAAGGGCAATGGCTCCAGTGTTGTCACAGAAGAGAGTCATCGGGCCCGATGCATTGGGAATCACCCCTAGGTCGGTAATGAACTCCTTCATCCAGACTGCTTCCTGTGCTGCCTGCGAGGCTGCCATGTACTCCGCTTCACATGTAGATCCCGCCACGACGCTTTGCTTGGAACTGCACCAGCTTACTGCTCCTCCATTCAAAATATACACGTATCCGGTTTGTGACTTCGAGTCATCCAGATCTGTGTCGAAGCTAGCGTCGACGTAACCCTTTACGACGAGCTCTTCGTCACCTCCATAAACGAGAAACATATCCTTAGTCCTTTTCAGGTACTTCAGGATATTCTTGACCGCTGTCCAGTGTTCCATGCCGGGTTTACTTTGGTACCTTCCTACCAAACTTACGGCAAGGTTTACATCAGGTCTGGTACACAGCATGGCATACATAATAGACCCTATGGCCGAGGCATAGGGGATGACACTCATATTTTCTATATCTTCTGCCGTGGTCGGGCATTGAGCCGTGCTCAATTGCAGACCTTGCAATACAGGCAAGAACCCCTTCTTGGACTGATCCATACTAAACTTCTTCAATATCTTGTCAAGGTATGTACTCTGTGAAAGACCAATGAGGCGTCTTGATCTATCTCTATAGATCTTGATGCCTAATATATAAGCAGCTTCTCCAAGGTCCTTCATTGAAAAACACTTATTCAAATAGGCCTTTATACTCTCCAAGAATTCTATATGATTTCCCATCAACAGTATGTCATCCACATATAATATGAGAAATGCTATAGAGCTCCCACTCACTTTCTTGTAAACACAGGCTTCTCCATAAGTCTGTGTGAACCCAAACGCTTTGATCATCTCATCAAAGCGAATGTTCCAACTCCGAGATGCTTGCACCAGCCCATAGATTGAGCGTTGGAGCTTGCATACTTTGTTAGCATTCTAAGGATCGACAAAACCTTCCGGCTGCATCATATACAACTCTTCCTTAAGGAAGCCGTTAAGGAATGCCGTTTTGACGTCCATCTGCCATATCTCATAATCATAGTATGCGGCAATTGCTAACATGATTCGGACGGACTTCAGCTTCGCTACGGGTGAGAAAGTCTCATCGTAGTCAACCCCTTGAACTTGTCGATAACCCTTAGCGACAAGTCGAGCTTTGTAGATGGTCACATTACCATCCGCGTCCGTCTTCTTCTTAAAGATCCATTTGTTTTCTATGGCTCGCCGATCATCGGGCAAGTCAGTCAAAGTCCATACTTCGTTTTCATACATGGATCCTATCTCGGATTTCATGGCTTCTAGCCATTTGTCGGAATCCGGGCCCGCCATCGCTTCTTCATAGTTCGAAGGTTCACCGTTGTCTAACAACATGATTTCCAGGACAGGGTTGCCGTACCACTCTGGTGCGGAACGTGTCCTTGTGGACCTACGAAGTTCAGTAGTAACTTGATCCGAAGCTTCATGATCATCATCATTAAATTCCTCCCCGGTCGGTGTAGGCACCACAGGAACATTTTCCCGCGCTGCGCTACTTTCCGGTTCGGAAGGGGTGACTATCACCTCATCAAGTTCCACTTTCCTCCCACTCAATTCTTTCGAGAGAAACTCCTTCTCTAGAAAGGACCCGTTCTTGGCAACGAAGATCTTGCCTTCGGATCTGAGGTAGAAGGTATACCCAATAGTTTCCTTAGGGTATCCTAAGAAGACACATTTTTCCGATTTGGGTTCGAGCTTTTCAGGTTGAAGTTTCTTGACATAAGCATCGCATCCCCAAACTTTTAGAAAGGACAGCTTAGGTTTCTTCCCAAACCATAATTCATACGGTGTCGTCTCAACAGATTTCGACGGAGCCCTATTTAAAGTGAATGCGGCAGTCTCTAAAGCATAGCCCCAAAATGAGAGCGGTAAATCGGTAAGAGACATCATAGATCGCACCATATCCAATAGAGTGCGATTACGACGTTCGGACACACCATTTCTCTGAGGTGTTCCAGGCGGCGTGAGTTGTGAAACTATTCCACATTTCCTTAAGTGTGTACCAAATTCGTGACTTAAATATTCTCCACCACGATCCGATCGTAAGAATTTTATTTTTCTGTCACGTTGATTCTCAACTTCACTCTGAAATTCCTTGAACTTTTCAAAGGTTTCAGACTTGTGTTTCATTAGGTAGACATACCCATATCTACTTAAATCATCAGTGAGAGTGAGAACATAACGATATCCTCCGCGAGCCTCAACACTCAGTGGACCACACACATCGGTATGTATGATTTCCAATAAGTTGGTTGCTCGCTCCATTGTTCCGGAGAACGGAGTCTTGGTCATCTTACCCATGAGGCATGGTTCGCACGTGTCAAATGATTCGTAATCAAGAGACTCCAAAAGTCCATCTGCATGGAGCTTCTTCATGCGCTTGACACCAATGTGACCAAGGCGGCAGTGCCACAAGTATGTGGGACTATCGTTATCAACTTTATATCTTTTGGTATTCACACTATGAACATGTGTAACATCACGTTCGAGATTCATCAAAAATAAACCATTGACCAGCGGGGCATGACCATAAAACATATTTCTCAAATAAACAGAACAACCATTATTCTCGGATTTAAATGAGTAGCCATCTCGAATTAAACGAGATCCAGATACAATGTTCATGCTCAAAGCTGGCACTAAATAACAATTATTGAGGTTTAAAACTAATCCCGTAGGTAGATGCAGAGGTAGCGTGCCGACGGCGATCACATCGACCTTGGAACCATTCCCGACACGCATCGTCACCTCATCCTTCGCCAGTCTCCGTTTATTCCGTAGTTCCTGTTTTGAGTTACAAATATGAGCAACCGCACCGGTATCAAATACCCAGGAGCTACTACGAGTACTGGTAAGGTACACATCAATTACATGTATATCACATATACCTTAGGCGTTGCCGGCCTTCTTGTCCGCTAAGTATTTGGGGCAGTTCCGCTTCCAGTGACCACTTCCCTTGCAATAAAAGCACTCAGTCGCGGGCTTGGGTCCATGCTTTGACTTCTTCCCAGTAACTGGTTTACCGGGCGCGGCAACTCCCTTGTCGTCCTTCTTGAAGTTCTTCTTACCCTTGCCCTTCTTGAACTTAGTGGTTTTATTCACCATCAACACTTGATGTTCTTTTCTGATCTCCCCTTCCGCTGATTTCAGCATTGAATATACCTCGGGAATGGTCTTTTCCATCCCCTGCATATTGTAGTTCATCACAAAGCTCTTGTAGCTTGGTGGAAGCGACTGGAGGATTCTGTCAATGACCGCGTCATCCGGGAGATTAACTCCCAGCTGAGACAAGCGGTTGTGCAACCCAGACATTCTGAGTATGTGCTCACTAACAGAACTGTTCTCCTCCATTTTACAGCTGAAGAACTTGTCGGAGACATCATATCTCTCGACCCGGGCATGAGCTTCAAAAACTAATTTCAGCTCCTCGAACATCTCATATGCTCCATGTTTCTCAAAACGCTTTTGGAGACCCGGTTCTAGGCTGTAAAGCATGCCGCACTGAACGAGGGAGTAATCATCAGCACGTGATTGCCAAGCGTTCATAACGTCTTGGTTCTCTGGGATTGGTGCTTCACCTAGCGGTGCTTCTAAGACATAATCTTTCTTGGCTACTATGAGGATGAGCCTCAGGTTCCGGACCCAGTCCGTATAGTTGCTGCCATCATCTTTCAGCTTGGTTTTCTCTAGGAACGCGTTGAAATTGAGGACAACGTTGGCCATTTGATCTACAAGACATAGTGTAAATATTTTAGACTAAGTTCATGATAATTAAGTTCATCTAATCAAATTATTTAATGAACTCCCACTCAGATAGACATCCCTCTCGTCATCTAAGTGAAACATGATCCGAGTTTAACTAGGCCGTGTCCGATCTTCACGTGAGACGGACTAGTCAAGATCGATGAACATCTCCATGTTGATCGTATCTTCTATACGACTCATGCTCGACCTTTCGGTCCTCCGTGTTCCGAGGCCATGTCTGTACATGCTAGGCTCGTCAAGTCAACCTAAGTGTATTGCATGTGTTCCGAGGCCATGTCTGTACATGCTAGGCTCGTCAACACCCGTTGTATTCGAACGTTAGAATCTATCACACCCGATCATCACGTGGTGCTTCGAAACAACGAACCTTCGCAACGGTGCATAGTTAGGGTGAACACTTTCTTGAAATTATTATAAGGGATCATCTTACTTACTACCGTCGTTCTAAGCAAATAAGATGCAAAAACATGATAAACACCACATGCAATCAAATAGTGACATGATATGGCCAATATCATTATGCTCCTTTGATCTCCATCTTCGGGGCACCATGATCATCTTCATCACCGGCATGACACCATGATCTCCATCATCATGATCTCCATCATTGTGTCTTCATGAAGTCGTCACGCCAACGATTACTTCTACTTCTATGGCTAACGCGTTTAGCAACAAAGTAAAGTAATTTACATGGCGTTATTCAATGACACGCAGGTCATGCAAAATAATAAAGACAACTCCTATGGCTCCTGCCGGTTGTCATACTCATCGACATGCAAGTCGTGATTCCTATTACAAGAATATGATCAATCTCATACATCACATTCATCACATCTTCTGGCCATATCACATCACATAGCACTTGCTGCAAAAACAAGTTAGACGTCCTCTAATTGTTGTTGCAAGTTTTTTTACGTGGTTTGTAGGTTTCTAGCAAGAACGTTTTCTTACCTACGTATGACCACAACGTGATTTGCCAATTTCTATTTACCCTTCATAAGGACCCTTTTCATCGAATCCGTTCCAACTAAAGTAGGAGAGACAGACACCCGCTAGCCACCTTATGCAACTAGTGCATGTCAGTCGGTGGAACCAGTCTCATGTAAGCGTACGTGTAAGGTCGGTCCGGGCCGCTTCATCCTACAACGCCGCCGAAACAAGAATCGACTAGTAGCGGCAAGAAGAATTGGCAAACTCAACGCCCACAACTGCTTTGTGTTCTACTCGTGCATAGTAACTACGCATAGGCCTGGCTCATGATGCCACTGTTGGGAATCGTAGCATAATTTTAAAATTTTCCTACGTTCACCAAGATGCATCTATGGAGTCTACAAGCAACGAGGGGAAAGGAGTGCATCTACATACCCTTGTAGATCGCGAGCGGAAGCGTTCCAATGAACGTGGATGACGGAGTCGTACTCGCCGTGATCCAAATCACCGATGACCGAGTGCCGAATGGACGGCACCTCCGCTTTCAACACACGTACGGTGTAGCGACGTCTCCTCCTTCTTGATCCAGCAAGGGGGAAGGAGAGGTTGATGGAGATCCAGCAGCACGACGGCGTGGTGGTGGATGTGCGGGTCTCCGGCAGGGCTTTGCCGAGCTTCTGCAAGAGAGAGAGAGAGGTGTTGCAGGGGAGGAGGGAGGCGCCCAAGGCTGTAGGTTGCTGCCCTCCCTCCCCCCCTTTATATAGGCCCCCTGGGGGGGCGCCGGCCCAGGGAGATGGGATCTCCAAGGGGGGGCGGCGGCCAAAGGGGGGAAGGGGTGCCTTGCCCCCCAAGGCAAGGGGGAAGCTCCCCCCTAGGGTTCCCAACCCTAGGCGCATGGGGGGAGGCCCAAGGGGGGCGCCCCAGCCCACTAAGGGCTGGTTCCCTTCCACTTTCAGCCCACGGGGCCCTCCGGGATAGGTGGCCCCACCCGGTGGACCCCCGGGACCCTTCCGGTGGTCCCGGTACAATACCGGTAACCCCCGAAACTTTCCCGGTGGCCGAAACTGGACTTCCTATATATAATTCTTCACCTCCGGACCATTCCGGAACCTCTCGTGACGTCCGGGATCTCATCCGGGACTCCAAACAACTTTCGGGTTTCCGCATACATATATCTCTACAACCCTAGCGTCACCGAACCTTAAGTGTGTAGACCCTACGGGTTCGGGAGACATGCAGACATGACCGAGACGCCTCTCCGGTCAATAACCAACAGAGGGATCTGGATACCCATGTTGGCTCCCACATGTTCCACGATGATCTCATCGGATGAACCATGGTGTCGAGGATTCAATCAATCCGTATGCAATTCCCTTTGTCAATCGGTATGTTACTTGCCCGAGATTCGATCGTCGGTATCCCAATACCTTGTTCAATCTCGTTACCGGCAAGTCTCTTTACTCGTACCGCAATGCATGATCCCGTGACTAACGCCTTAGTCACATTGAGCTCATTATGATGCATTACCGAGTGGGCCCAGAGATACCTCTCCGTCACACGGAGTGACAAATCCCAGTCTCGATCCGTGCCAACCCAACAGACACTTTCGGAGATACCCGTAGTGCACCTTTATAGTCACCCAGTTACGTTGTGACGTCTGGCACACCCAAAGCACTCCTACGGTATCCGGGAGTTGCACGATCTCATGGTCTAAGGAAAAGATACTTGACATTGGAAAAGCTCTAGCAAACGAAACTACACGATCTTTTATGCTATGCTTAGGATTGGGTCTTGTCCATCACATCATTCTCCTAATGATGTGATCCCGTTATCAATGACATCCAATGTCCATAGTCAGGAAACCATGACTATCTGTTGATCAACGAGCTAGTCAATTAGAGGCTTACTAGGGACACGTTGTGGTCTATGTATTCACACATGTATTACGATTTCCGGACAATACAATTATAGCATGAATAATGGACTATTATCATGAACAAAGAAATATAATAATAACCATTTATTATTGCCTCTAGGGCATATTTCCAACAATGCACACCTACACGTTGCGTACGCGGCCGGAAGCAGACCTAGCCCCCTTAATACAAGCGCGAGCTTACGGTCCAATGCGGCGCGCGCCACTCAGTCGCTGACGTCAAAAAGAGCTTCGGCTGATACCACGACGCCGGGATACCCATAACTACTCCCGCGTAGATGGTTAGTGCGTATAAACCAAATGGCCAGACTCAGATCAAATACCAAGAACTCGTTAAGCGTGATATGTTGAAGTAACCGCGGACGCCGTCCAGGGCCAGGCCCACCTCTCGCCTAGGTGGTCTCAACCTGCCCTGTCGCTCCGCCACAAAGATCCACTTGCGGGTACTCCTACGAGCCGACCCGACTTTAGTCATCACATGTGTCATGTATATAGTATATAAGTATATACCCGTGATCACCGCCCAAGTGATCACGGCCCGGTAGTATAGCACAGCAGACGGACAAGAATGTAGGGCCACTGATGGAAAACTAGCATCCTATACTAAGCATGTAGGATTGCAGGTAAAGGTAACAACAGTAGAAGCAAGGACAGGCTATGCATCAGGATAGGATAACGGAAAGCAGTAACATGATACACTACTCTAATGCAAGCAGTATAGAGAAGAATAGGCGATATCTGGTGATCAAGGTGGGGGCTTGCCTGGTTGCTCTGGCAAGTAGGAGGGGTCGTCAACTCCGTAGTCCAACTGGGCAGCAGCAGCGTCGGTCTCGTAGTCTACCGGAGAGAAGAGGGGGGAAGAAACGGTAAATACAATGCAAACATAAGCATGATGATGCGTGGCATGACAATGAGCGGTGCTAGGTGTGCCCTAACGCGGCAGTAGGTGATACCGACGAAGGGGGGAAACATCCGGGAAGGTATTCCCGGTATTTCGCGTTTTCGGACAGATGCACCGGAGGTGAAATGTTACAGGTTCACTATGCTAGGGACGCGTGGCGGACGAACGGGCTGCGTTTCTGGATTCGTCTCGTCGTTCTGAGCAACTTTCATGTACAAAGTATTTTCATCCGAGTTACGGATTATTTTATATGATTTTCTAAAGATTTAATCATTTTCTGGAATTATTTAATTTAACAGAAAAGGAATATGACGTCAGCATGACGTGATGATGACCTCAGCAGTCAACAGAGCGGCTGACCAGGTCAAACTGACTAGTGGGTCCTACCTGTCATAGACAGTGGACTAACAACAGTTTAAACTAACTAAATCTAGATTAGTTAACTACTGGACCCCACCTGTCATTGTCTAATCAACTAAACTAATTAGTTTTAATTATTAAAATGTTTTAATTATAGGATTAAGCGGTGGGGCCCGCATGTCAGTGGCTGGGGCCTGCCCAGTCAGCAGTTGACTGGGTCAACCCAGTCAACTGGGACCCACGGGGCCCACTGGCAGTGGCTCTGGGGTGGCCCCAGGCCAGCCACGTCGGCGGCCGGCGCCGGAGTTGGCTCCGGCGAGCCAAAACGCGGCGGAGGGTGCGGCCGTGCGTCGGGATTCGCCGTTCGGCGGCCAAAATGGACGCGGCCGACGCCGTTCGAACAGGAGCGGCGAGCCACAGCTAACCGCGGTGGTGGCCGGCCCCGGGGCGGCCGGAAACGGCGTCGGCGTGGAGCACGGGCGGCGGTGGCCTTCGGGCGCTCGACGGCGATGGGGCTTCGGGACACGGCTTGCCGCGTGGAGCGGCTCTGCGGGCGGCTGGTGCTCGCGCGCATCCACTGCCGCAGTCGACAGTAGGCGGGAGGCGACGAGCTCACCGGAGACGAGCTCGCGGTGGCGGCCGAAGCACTGGCCCGTCGAGGACGGCGCCAGGGGGAGCGGGAGGAGTAGCGGGCGCGTGCAGTGGGCGCGGGCGGAGGTGCTGAGCACGGCGGGGTGGTCGGCCGCGAGCTCTGCGAGCCGTGGCCATGGCGGCGAGCACCACCGCGGCGACGAGCTCGGGCACAACGGTGGGAGCAGCTACGGGGCAAGAAGAGAAGCGCGAGGAGAGGGGCAAAGGGGGCGGGGCTCACAGTGCTCCTGCAGATGTGCTCAAGCGTGCTCGAGGAGGGCTCGGTGCGGCGGAATCGGCGGCGAAGCTCGTCGGAGCAGAGGAGGAAGACGGTGACGACGTGGGCGCTGCGGTGGCTCCGGGCTCCCACGCGTTGCGACAGTCGAGGTAGCGGAGGCGGTGATCCTCGGGGACACAGTGGGACTGCGGGAGGGGCACGGTGGCCGTGGCTAGGTCACAATCATGGCGATGGTGGCGTTCGGGCGAGGTGGGGAAGGGGATCGGAGAGGGAGAAGTGGATCTGGGAGGGGGGGCGTCGAGGGGGAGTGGGGCCAGGGGGGCCAGGGGATGCAGGGCGTCGCCCTTATCCCTTCCCCGACGGGGACGGCGAGAGGGTTCGGCGGTGACCGGCGAGCGCAGTCGCTGGGTCGGGTGAACAGGGAGGAGGGAGGCGACCGGGGGAGGTGGGCTACTGGTTTGGGCCGCCCAGATGACTAAGGCCCAGGGAGGTCGGGGGGGTTCCTTTTCTTCCTCCTTTTGCATTTCTTTTCTTTTTATTTATTTTCTTTGCTGTTTTACATCATTTTAAAATAACTAGGCATTTTCTAAAAATGTGTTACTTCACCATAAATTAACTATGCCTTATTTGGCACCCACCGAACATTTTTGTTTTGACTTTTGAAAACTTTGGTGTTTGCCACTATTTAGAATTTAAATTTTGGAACGGTTTCGAATCATTGTGAGGTTAGCAACAGTAACAGAGGTGACGTGGCATGGTTAGCGTGGGATTACTGTAGCATGATTATCCGGGCGTTACACTCGTGTAGCAAGGGCTACAGGGCGCCCGAACCGTGCGGCGCTATGGCTCGTGAGCGGGCGGGGGATGTCGGAGCGGCCGCTCCGGAGCTGGGGGTGTGTGTTTGTTGCAATTGCGACCTTGTGTCGTGTGGTCGACAAGGCTTCATTGCTTGTGCGGTTTTCGGCTTGGTTTTTCTTACAAACTGGCCAGTTTGTGGGGTTTTTGATTTGGTTTTCCTTATAAATTGGATCAACTCTATTATTCTATAATGCATTGCCAGAGCTCCTGACCCTCTGACGGGGTTCCGTAAAAAAAATCACTTGTCCCTCACAAAAAAAAGAAAGATAATCACTTGTGTAGTACCCTGGAGACGTGTGTGACGCGAGTTGTGAGATGGGCACATTGTTATCCTTGGTAGAAACGGATAAGCAGCAATAATCTAGCTCCGGTGACGCGTCCTCTTCGATCGACACATGACCGGTCCGTTGATTAATCGAGATAACACCGATGTCGCAATAAGATTATTAATGAAGTGACGGAGACCTAAGCAGGGGCCCGGGCACGCGTGATGGTCGACTTTGTACTGCCGTGGAGGACGCTTGGCGTGACATTTCACTCCGAGCGGGTAATCAATCAAGCAAGGTGGATCCATGATTGATTAACAGCGGTACGGCTTGAGATGATCGATCATCTTTTCCCCTTGATGAAATGGATTAAATTAAACTCGGTCGACATGTCGCCCATCAATCAAGGACTTTTTTTAGGGTTACCCATCAATCAAGGACTAATCCATCAGTTAAGGTTGATAGCTCTCTGCCATTCTATTTCGATGGTTAATCAGTCGATTTGATCTTGCCCGGAGCTTCTAGAGGGTTCAAGAAGAAGTTAAGGCGAAGCTGAACCAGGAAAAGATGAAATGTACTCGAAGGAGTAATTTTCTTCTAGTTCATGTAGTACGTCACGGGAAATCCAATTTGGGTCCCGGGAGCACATGCTCCTGCGCGCGAAAAATGGTTTTTGAAATGTCAAAAAAAATCTCAATATTATTTTTATATATTCATAGTCACATCCAAATGCTACCTGCAAAATTTTAGGCAAAAACGTTAAACATTTTGGCCGGTGAAAAAAAATAAACACCAAATGTTACCCTAAAATGTCACCCTAAATTTATTTATTTTCGTCGACGAAACACTAATGCTCCGTTTCACATGAAAATCGTCAAGCATGCTTACGACACTAACACAAACAACCACTAAAAAATTTAGTTTTTTAAAAAAGTATTTTACCACCTTTTTTGAGTTATCGTTTATCTGGGAGCAAATGCATCCGGAAGCCAAAACGCCTCCCCCGTACGTCACCCCCTAAATCATGCATCGACGGAATAATTTTCTTGTAATTCAGACGGATAAATCCGTGATGATGCAACTGAGAGCGACTGCTACATGCTTAACTATTGACGCGTCGATGGATGGCCCCATGGTTTGATTAGCTCGAGTTCGTGTTGTGTCCGTAGGTCCACCAGAATGTGGAAGCAAATATCAACGTACGTTTTCTCTCTGATAACGATATCGATTTATACGTGTACGCGATCACAGACACGTCTTGATTGATACTCCAATATATAAAAAAAAGAAATATTTTTTCTTTTGAAAAAGAGGTCATCCCCGGCCTCTCCATCGGATAGATGCATGCGGCCATTAAAAAGAAAGAAAATAGGAGTAGGAATAAAAAGTCGTGCCGTACACGAGCACTGTACGTCGTTCTCTGTCCCGCGTAGACGTGCGATTTATGCAGAAGTTAACATAGTTGTTAGCTATATATCCATTTTCTGACCCATCCCGTACCGGACTTTGGTGGTAGAGCTAGCACGGACCCGGTGGTTGCAAGCTTGCGATGAGTGGTCGTGTCGAGGCCCCGTGAGTGTCCCCGTCGTATCATTAAGTGAGATCATCTGCTTATCTGATAGATTAACTAATTCGTAGCAGTACGTGTGTGTTGAGTGTTTGTGTGTGTGTGAACCGCAAATCTTTTTTTTTTTTGAGTGAGTGAGTGAGTGAGTGGGTGTGTAGGGTGCACCGGCCGTGGCAGGCAAAAACGAAGAGCATAGTATTTGGAGCGCACGGAGACGTGTCCTGGCGCTGGCGAGGAGCAGTGGGATCCCGCGTCCGTCCAAAGGAGTGTTTCGTGGGCATCAGGGCATGCCGCATGCATGCATGCCACCCTCTGTTCTCTGCCGGATCTGCGCGCTGGACTGTCGCTTGCTGCTCTCCCGGCAACTACAGTTCCGGCCCGGTCGCGTCCCGTGTGGGTCTCCCTCACCACCCCTTGTTCTGTTTCGCGATAAGATTCCGGGAGCGGCAGCAGCACCGGCACGGTCAGGCTACACGCAGGTAGATGGACCACGCACCACACTAGACGGACGGATACACCTCTGCTCTGCCTCCTCCTTCCCATCGCGCGCGCGCACGCCCTCCTGCCTCCCTCGTCCTTCACATCAGGCCGGGTCAGGTCACGTTAAAATTAAATACATGTCGCTTAACTAGCCTCTCATCAGACATCAGGGGAGTGAGTGTGTCTGGTTCCCGTCGAGTTACTCTTGTGTCTTGTGGAGACCGACCGTGACGACGGGCCTGCTTCGACTTCAAGTTTTAGGCGAATACGTATGGCCCCATCTTTCTCGCATATGTTTAGCTTCAACTTTCGCTGCAATGGCGGGTAATTATGCTGCCTATATAAGGCGGGTTGTGGCTAGGGATTTGGTCGTTGTTGGATTCCCTTTGGCCGGAATGACATGAGCTTGATACTAGTAGCTTATGTACTAAATTCGGCTTTGGATCTAGCCTTATGTTACCCATACTTGCCGATTCTCTCCTAAATTCCCTCTCGATTGAGCCGTAGATCGGCTAGCACCTAACAAATTGGTATTTAGGGCCATAAATTTATCGTTGGCGTACTTCGATTTGGTGGTTCTCCTTGTCGGGGAGGTAAAATCCTACCCAAATCCTCCCTCTTCTCGGTGGCGGTGATGATTGACTTGCGGCAACATGTGGGGACGGTGATTTGGTGATCGTCCGGGTGCACATCAGTAGTACCGAGTGATTTCCTAGGATCATTCTTGGCGATAAAATTCCACGTACTTCGTTGATATGTACTTCGTTGATATGTGCACTAGTAGAAAACAGGGCACAGGTCACAGGGCAGTTTTCACATTAGCCCCGGTTCAGTCACGAACCGGGACCCATGGGGGCATTCGTCCCGGTTCGTGAGCCCAGGGGGCCGGCCGGGGCCTCGTGAGCATTGGTCCCGGTTCGTATGGAACCATTTGTCCCGGTTCGAGCCACGAACCGGGACTAATGGTCCTCGCTCCTGGCCCACAACCATTTGTCCCGGTTCTTGGCATGAACCGAGACAGAAGGCCCGGATTTAGTACCGGTTCATGCCACGAACCGGGACCAATGAGGTGCCTATATATACTCCTCGCCCGCGAGCAGAGCACTCCAGTGCTCTGTTTTTCTCTGGCCGGCGAGGGGAGAGCTTTGTGGTGCTCTAGCTCACCTCCTATGCACATGAGGTGTTCGATGAAATGCCCGAGCCACACTAGTTAAGCTTTGTCCTCTCGAAGCTCGACCTCAAAGCTCCATTTTCCTCGAGATTTGTCTAGGTTTAGCGGCCCGTCACGTCCCATTCCCGTCTTCACCGCCGTCGACCGCCCGCGCCGATCTCGTCGCCGGCAACACCGTGGTGAGCCTCTTGTTCTTATCTTCTTTTTGAAAGAAAAACATTCTTACTTTAGATAGATACTTGTCTAATTTTCTTACTATTTTATTCCTTCTTATTACATAGTGCGATGGTTTTGGTATCCGCCCCCGTCGGCCCTCGTCCTGTCTATGATTCGGATGTGGTATATATTATCTTTTTATAACTATTTGATTCATTTATTGTTTATGACAAATATACCGACCAGCGTGACATAGATTTTATTTATCTAGGAGGTGATTGAACCGGAAATTCTAACCGACCCTATTGTCGAGAGGTTAAATTTAGTTGAAGAAGAAAACAATTACTTGAAGGAAAAAATAAAAAAATTGAGGAGGAGAAGATGATATTGGAGTTGCATGTTGCGGATGTCGTCGATGATCACAAGATCAAGATGGATGCAATGCGCTTGAAGATTAGAAAGATTAGAAAATATGCCATTCATACCGAGGCTTGGTATCATTATGCCGTTGGATCAATTGTTACCTTGGTTGCGATTATGATCGCATTTGTTTTCGCATTGAAATGTTTTACATAGTTTCAATGTATGGTTTAATTAATTAGATGCTCTGGAGAGCTATATATATGTTGTTAGATGAGAACTATGTATGTACTTTGGTTCTAATGTGATGATGAACTTCTATTAATTTGGTCACTTAATTATCTATTCATGATGTTCTGTAATGGTTTTTGACACACTTAATTATATATAATGCACGCAGATGAACCGGCAATGGATGTACGGTGACAGACACACCTCCGAGTACATTAAGGGCGTGCATGATTTTCTCGAAGTGGCTGAGGCAAACAAGCAGAATGGTTTTATGTGTTGTCCATGCCCTACATGTGGGAATACGAAGTCTTACTCTGACCGGAAAATCCTTCATGCCCACCTGCTTTACAAGGGTTTCATGCCACACTATAATGTTTGGACGAGGCACGGAGAAATGGGGGTTATGATGGAAGACGGCGAAGAAGAAGAGGACGATGACAACTATGTGCCCCCTGAATACGGTGATGCTGCAACGGGGGAAGCTGCTGAAGATCAAGAGGAACCAGACGATGTGCCCAATGATGCTGCAAGGGGGGAAGCTGCTGAAGATGAAGAGGAACCAGTGCCCGATGATGATGATCTCCGCCGGTTCATTGTCGATGCAAGGACGCAATGCGAAAGTCAAAAGGAGAAGCTGAAGTTCGATCGCATGTTAGAGGATCACAAAAAAGGGTTGTACCCCAATTGCGAAGATGGCAACACAAAGCTCGGTACCGTACTGGAATTGCTGCAGTGGAAGGCAGAGAATGCTGTGCCTGACAAAGGATTTGAGAAGCTATTGAAAATATTGAAGAAGAAGCTTCCAAAGGATAACGAATTGCCCGACAGTACATACGCAGCAAAGAAGGTCGTATGCCCTCTAGGATTGGAGGTGCAGAAGATACATGCATGCCCTAATGACTGCATCCTCTACCGCGGTGCGTACAAGGATCTGAACGCATGCCCGGTATGCGGTGCATTGCGGTATAAGATCAGACGAGATGACCCTGGTGATGTTGACGGCGAGCCCCCCAGGAAGAGGGTTCCTGCGAAGGTGATGTGGTATGCTCCTATAATACCACGGTTGAAACGTCTGTTCAGAAACGAAGAGCATGCCAAGTTGATGCGATGGCATAGTGAGGACCGTAAGAAAGACGGGAAGTTGAGAGCACCCGCTGACGGGTCGCAGTGGAGAAAAATCGAGAGAAAGTACTGGGCTGAGTTTGCAGCTGACCCAAGGAACGTATTGTTTGGTTTGAGCGTGGATGGCATTAATCCTTTCGGGGAGCAGAGCAGCAATCACAGCACCTGGCCCGTGACTCTATGTATGTATAACCTTCCTCCTTGGATGTGCATGAAGCGGAAGTTCATTATGATGCCAGTTCTCATCCAAGGCCCTAAGCAACTCGACAACGACATTGATGTGTACCTAAGGCCATTAGTTGAAGAACTTTTACAGCTGTGGAATGGAAACGGTGTACGTACGTGGGATGAGCACAAACAGGAGGAATTTAACCTGCACGCGTTGCTGTTTGTAACCATCAACGATTGGCCCGCTCTCAGTAACCTTTCAGGACAGACAAACAAGGGATACCACGCATGCACGCACTGTTTAGATGACACTGAAAGTATATACCTGGACAAAAGCAGGAAGAATGTGTACCTGGGCCATCGTCGATTTCTTCCGACCAACCATCAATGTCGAAAGAAAGGCAGGCATTTCAAATGCGAGGCAGATCACCGGAAGAAGCCCGCCATGCGTACCGGTGATCACGTACTTGCTATGGTCAATGATTTACACGTAATCTTTGGAAAGGGTCCCGGCGGACTAGCTGTTCCGAATGACGTTGAGGGACACGCACCCATGTGGAAGAAGAAATCTATATTTTGGGACCTACCCTACTGGAAAGAGCTAGAGGTCCGCTCTTCAATCGACGTGATGCACGTGACGAAGAACCTTTGCGTGAACCTGCTAGGCTTCTTGGGCGTGTATGGGAAGACAAAAGATACACCTGAGGCACGGGAGGACCTGCAACGTTTGCACGAAAAAGACGGCATGCCTCCGAAGCAGTATGAAGGTCCTGCCAGCTACGCTCTTACGAAAGAAGAGAAAGAAATCTTCTTTGAATGCCTGCTCAGTATGAAGGTCCCGACTGGCTTCTCGTCGAATATAAAGGGAATAATAAATATGCCAGAGAAAAAGTTCCAGAACCTAAAGTCTCATGACTGCCACGTGATTATGACGCAACTGCTTCCGGTTGCATTGAGGGGGCTTCTACCGGAAAACGTCCGATTAGCCATTGTGAAGCTATGTGCATTCCTCAATGCAATCTCTCAGAAGGTGATCGATCCAGAAATCATACCAAGGCTAAGGAGTGATGTGGCGCAATGTCTTGTCAGTTTCGAGCTGGTGTTCCCACCATCCTTCTTCAATATCATGACGCACGTCCTAGTTCATCTAGTCGACGAGATTGTCATTCTGGGGCCCGTATTTCTACACAATATGTTCCCCTTTGAGAGGTTCATGGGAGTCCTAAAGAAATATGTCCGTAACCGCGCTAGGCCAGAAGGAAGCATCTCCATGGGCCATCAAACAGAGGATGTCATTGGGTTTTGTGTTGACTTCATTCCTGGCCTTAAGAAGATAGGTCTCCCTAAATCGCGGTATGAGGGGAGACTGACTGGAAAAGGCACGCTTGGAGGGGGGAACTCAATAATATGCAGGGACGGATATTCTTGGTCTAAAGCACACTACACAGTTCTACAGAACTCTACCTTGGTGACCCCGTATGTCGATGAACACAAGAACAGTCTGCGCTCCAAACACCCGGAGCAGTGTGACGACTGGATTACATGTGAACACATAAGGACTTTCAGCAGTTGGTTGGAAACACGTCTCAGAGGTGACACCACTGTTTGTGATGAGTTGTACTCGTTGTCCAGGGGACCATCTTCGACTGTATTGACTTACAAAGGATACGAGATAAATGGGAATACATTTTACACGATCGCCCAAGATCAAAAGAGCACCAACCAAAACAGCGGTGTCCGCTTTGATGCAGCAACCGAGAGGGGAAAGGATACATATTATGGTTACATAATGGACATATGGGAACTTGACTACGGACATGATTTTAAGGTCCCTTTGTTTAAGTGCAAATGGGTCAATCTGTCAGGAGGCGGGGTACAGGTAGACCCACAGTACGGAATGACAACAGTGGATATGAACAATCTTGGGTACACTGACGAACCGTTCGTCCTAGCCAATGATGTGGCACAGGTTATCTATGTGAAGAACATGTCTACCAGACCGAGGAAAAGAAAAGATAAGGAAGCGAATACATCATACGATGAGCCAAAGTGGCACATAGTTCTTTCAGGAAAAAGGGACATTGTGGGAGTGGAGGGCAAGACAGACATGTCTGAAGATTATGAAAAGTTTCATGAAATTCCTCCCTTCAAAGTCAAGGCTGACCCAAGCATCCTGATAAACGATGAAGATTATCCATGGTTACGGCGCAATAAGCAAATGACACAAGCGAAGAAAAAGTGAAGACTTTCTCCCGCAACTATTATGATAATAGCATGCCAACTTTGTAATAGACGAGTATGATACCATTGTCTGTTTTGTACAAGAAGTGCATCTAGTTTTTGCCGTAACCCTCTCAACTTTCTTGCACATGCTATGTGGATGAAATGATGATACCATGCCAACTTTCAACCTTTTCAGAGTTCATTTGAAATGCTTTATAAGCCCTGAGTGCACAGAGGTTAGGCCTGTAAGCCTGCTTTAGAGAGGAGCTCGACAGCTCAGGCGCACCGCACCTTATAAACAGGTGCGGCTCTCTCTTAGCTAGCGAGGTGGGACTAAACTCACCACCACGCCGCTGTGCAAGGCCATTGGTCCCGGTTGGTGGCACGAACCGGGACCAATTCCACCCTTTGGTCCCTGTTGGTGCCACGAACCGGTACTAATGAGGCTGTGGCCCCACGAGCATCTTTAGTACCTGTTCGTGGCACGAACCGGTACTAGAGTTTCTTACTAGCTAAGCAGTTTTTTAGTCCCACCTTGCTAGCTGAGAGGCACTAGGAGCGGTTTATAAGCCCTGAGTGCAGAGACGATGAAGAAGAGGCGCAATGCTCACGTTGCTTAGCTTCAAGCCTTGAGGAATAAGGTAGACTGCATCGAGCTATGTGCAGTGCAGTCTACACTATTCCGAAAGGCTTGAAGCAAATCAACGCGCATTGCGCCTCTTTTTTATTTTTAATCATTAAAAGCAAAAAGAATTTTCATAAAGAACTTTTTTTGATAGAAACTTTAATAGCAGAAAGAATTATCATAAAGTAAAATAAATAAGTAATTAGAAACAAAATAAAATAAAATAAATAAGTTTTTTGTTGTAAAGTAGAAATAAAACAAAATAAATATAGCAAAAAAGAAAATAAAAAAATTAAATACACCAAAAAGAATTTTCATAAAGAACTAATGGCACTAATAGAAAGTTTATATGTTTTCTAAAACTAATGGCACTAACAGACAGTTTATAATTTTGCTGACCTAAAAGCAAAAAGAATTAAAAAATAAAGCAAAAAACAAAAGAAAATAAATAATGCAAAAAAAATTAAAAAAACTGCCACCTATTGGGCCACCACGGCCTGAATACGACTAGAAACCCAACCTGGGCCAGGATTCAGGCCCGCAGAAGGCCCAATAGGCCAACAGACAGCACAGTGTGACATTAGGCCCGTAAGCCTGCATTTGAGAGGAGCTCGAGAGGGCAGCCGCAGTGGAGCTTATAATCCACTCCGAGCCCCTCTCAACTAGCGAGGTGGGACTAAACTTTTGGCCGCGGGCAGCGCAAGGCCTTTGGTCCCGGTTGGTGGCACCAACCGGGACCAGTCCCGGTTGGTGCCACCAACCGGGACCAAAGGCCGCCGCTTCCCGCCCTTTGGGCTGCTGAAAAGAGGCCTTTGGTCCCGGTTGGTGGCACCAACCGGGACTAATGCCCACCTTTAGTCCCGGTTGGTCCCACGAACCAGGACTAAAGGCTTTGCTATATAAGTCCACACTTAGGAAATTTTCGACATACCTCGCCAGTTGCCCCCGATGCCGCCAGGCTGCCCGTGCTCGCCGTCGCCGCCCGCTCCTCATCGCCGTCGCCCCGCGCCCTTGCCTCGACGGGTCGCCGCCCGGTGCTCGTCGCCGTCGCCCTGCCCCCACGCGCCGCCCCGCCTCGTGCTCCCCTGCTCGCGCGCGCCGCCTCGGCGCCCCGAGCCCCCCTGCCTGGCCCGCGCGTGCTCGCCGGCGCCCTCGCCGCCCCCGCCCCGTCCCGGTCCCGTGCGCCGGCGCCCTCGCTGCCACCGCCCCCGCCGTCGCCATCGTCCTAGCCGCCCTCGCTGTGAGAGCCGCCGCCCCGGCTCTGTTTTTTTATTTTTATTAGTTTAATTTTTTTGTTCATATGTGATGTATATGTGTATGTGGCTATAATGTATATGTGAACAAAAAAAATTTGTATGTATGTAGATGTTCAAAATGTATGAATATATATGTCAAAAATGTTTTTTTGTTCATAGAAAGTTTTTTGTTCATATATAGAAAGTTTTTATATATGACAATGGATATATATTCGATATATATGAGAAATGATGATCCACATGGAAAAGTTTTATATATGCAAAAGTTACAATTTTAGAAAAGTTTTATATATCTAGCTAGGAAGGGAAGAAGAAGAAAAAGAAGGATAGGAAAGAAGAAAATAAGAAGAGGAAAGAAAGAAGAAGAGGAGAGGAAGAAGAGGAGATATAAATAAGAAGAGGAAAAAAGAAGAAAAAGAAGAGGAGAAGAAGAAAGGAATAGAGGAGAAGAAGAAAAAAATAGAAAATATTCTATTTTTTCTTCTTCTCCTCTATTCCTTTCTTCTTCTCCTCTTTTTTTCTTCTTCTTTTTTTTTCTTCTTTTTTTCTTCAATCCTCTCCTCTATTCCTTTCTTCTTCTCTCCTCTTTTTATTTCTTCTTCGTTTTCTTATGTTTTATCGGGTCTGTCGTCGTCGATATATACCCCTCCCGATAACTTCAACACGAGGGGGAATAACTTCAACACGAGGGGGGGTCGATATACCCCCTCCCCGATAACATTATTTTCCGGTGTATATATGTCGTCGTTGTCGATATAACCCCCTCCTGATAACTTCAACACGTGTGGGGGGGGTCGATATACCCCCTCCCCGATAACATTATTTTCCCGTGTATGTATGTTGTCGTTGTCGATATTACCCCCTCCCGATAACTTCAACACGAGGGGGGATAACTTCAACACGAGGGGGGTCGATATACCCCCTCCTCGATAACATTATTTTCCCGTGTATGTATGTCATCGTTGTCGATATAAAACCCCCTCCCGATAACTTCAACACGTGGGGGGGGGGGTCGATATATACCCCCTCCCCGATAACATTATTTTCCCGTGTATGTATGTCGTCGTTGTCGATATATATAACTCCCTCCCAGATAACTTCGACATGATGGACGGTCGATATGTATACCCCCTCTCGACCGTGATAACTTATACCACGGGAGCACCCCCCGGCCCTCTCGCTCGACCAGAACTCTCGAGGACACCCTAACCCTAGAAAAAAATGATGTCGGTCTCCTACCCCCTCCCGCCGCGCCCCTACCCTTGAAGCGTTGCCTAGGCCACCCCAAACCCGGAATAAGCTAGGTCTACGTTTGCACTAATATATCCACCTGCTGTCATGTTTGTGTAATAATTGCCATGTTGTAATATTTGTAGAAACAATGGAGCACGGACGAGATGAGCAAGCAGAAGATGTGTTGGGGGACATAATCTTAGCCGGAGGTGATATCTTGTCGTATCTTAACGACAATGATGGTATGGAAGAACAGGGTGAAGAAGCAGGCTGCGGTGATCGAAGAGTGGAGGAGGAAAGACATGATTATGATGGCTCCGGTGACCCAATGCTGGTGCAAGAAGGAGCCCGTGGTGACGGCTCCGGTGACCGAACAGAGTCCGGCCAGGTAAATATATTAGTTAAGCCTGTGCGGACTAGCTAATTGATGCATTCATTGTTTTGGTATGTACACATATTAATTAACACTCGTCTTTCTTCTTTTTTCTAGCCCTCCGGATCGAGCACAACTGCGGTAAAGAGACGAGGCCCGAAGAGAAAGTTGCGCTCGGATGAAAGGTTTGAGATCACAGCAATCGCGCGCGACGGCCAACCGATTGAACCCCTCCGGACAAAGGATGCTTTTGCTGCTCAGTGCGGGATTCTAGTTAGGGACAAGATCCCGATCAGCATCCACCAATGGTATAAGCCTAAGAAGGAAGACCCTGAGGTGTCTTATGTCAATGATATGTAGAAAGATGATCTTTGGACTGAGCTGAAGGAAAATTTCACCCTACCGCCAGAGGAGGATCCGGAGAAGCCATTTATAGAGCAATTAATCAAGTCTCATGCTCTTAAGAAGATGGCAGACCTATTTAGGAGGTGGAAGAATGAGGTGAAAACTTTTGTCGACAAAGAAGAGACACCAGAATTCGTCGGCCGGTATGAGAAGATCAGAGATCACTGGCCCGCATTTGTGGCCCACAAGACATCGGAAAAGAGTAAGAAGATGTCAGCGACAAACAAGCAGAATGCTGCGAAGAAGAAGCTTCACCATCGCACGGGGTCAGGTGGCTACCTCAAAGCCCGGCCTAAGTGGGCCAAGTCTGAGAGGGATCTGCTTGATAAAGGGATCGAACCAGAGACAATGAACTGGCCAGACCGTTGCCGGACTTGGTTCTTCGGGGCTGGCGGAACCTTGGAACCTGTATCAGGGAGGTGTCGTTGGACGGACGAGCAACTTGCAATACCCGTCAAGAAGCTTAAGCACTATATCGATGCAGCGCAGCAAGGGACGTTCGTTCCAGACAGAGAGAACGACGAGCTCACAATGGCCCTCGGGAATCCTGAGCACCCTGGATGGACACGAGGCACGCCAGGCTCCGTTCCGTGGAAGGCTGGTTTTCCGGACGCGGGCGGTTACAAAACCCAGGAGAGGAGGAAAAAAGTGGAGCAGATCCAAATTCAGCGTCTGCACGAAAGGGTTCAAGTGCTAGAGGAACGAGACGGCAATAGAGATGCCGAAACTGCCCCCGAAGCTACACCGCCATCTCAGCGTAGAAGCAGCGTGGCTTCCACCGAGCTGCCTCAGCTGGAGCATGTGGCTACTCCTAGCTACCCCGTGGATGCTATCACGGAGTCTCAACATTGCCACCTTATGGCGGAATGGCAGAACTTGAAAGTCAAGGCGGCTGTTGGCTCTGTTTTACCTACTGAACCCGGCGCAACCTACCACTGCCGGCCGATTCCAGAAGGATATGCTAGGGTGATGATGGATGAAATAACGGAGGGATTTGAGGACCTCCAGCTTGACCACCCTACCGGTGAAGGGGAGACTCGGCTGGGTTTAGCTCTGAAGACTCCATGCCTATGGCGGAAGGAGCTCATCAAGCTTCCGAACTGGACGGCTCCGGCGAGTAAGGGCACTCCGCCTCCTCCTCCGCCTCCCCATCCGCCTCCTCCTCCGTCGAGTGATCAGGGCACTCAGCCTCCTTCTCCGGCGCATGGCGGCACTCCGCCTCCTTCTCCGCCAGCGCCGGCGCGCCAGGGCAGCCAGCCTCCTCCTTCTTCGCCTCGTCAGCAAGGGCGGAAGAGACCCGCCGCCGCTGCGGCTGCTCCGGCGCGTCGTAGTCCTTCTCCTCCGCCTCGTATGCAAGGAAAGAAGATAGCCGCAACCGCTCCGTCTGCTCTGCCGGCGTCTAGCAGTACAGCTGCCAGAGGCGGGAGGCAATACAGATTCGGTCCTTCTCTGAAGACTCCAGAGAAGTTACCATATGAGAGGACCGAGGAGGAGAACGCGAAGATCGTGCGAGCCGAAGTGAAGAACTTCTTTGAAGGGGTCAAAGCAAAGAAACATCCACCTCCGGAGGAGAAGGTAGATCCGGTGAAAGCAAAGCGCACTCTGGCTGCCCTGACTAAACCACCAAAGTCTCCGCCAAGAGGCAACTATGAGCGCGTTCTTGGAAAGGCATATGCCGAAGCGGAGCGGTCGGGAAGTATTGTCAGTGATAAAAGGATGAAAGAACGACGAGCTGGGAAAAAAATTGCCCAGCTCGGCGAACAAGCGAACCAATCGTGCCCCCCGCTCAAGGTGTCAAAAGACATCGTCGCTAATGATCCAGGTATGGTGCCCGGTTATAGCAATCTTGGAGATTACCTGCCCGACGATGTACATTATGAAATCATGGAGGTGGACAACCACAAATACCATTACGGGAAGCCTCTCGTCAAAGATGTCAGATCTCTAAGCACGATGATGCGAAGACTACATGATTGGTACATGAAAACCTGCAGAGAGTCTGATGGGATGAGTACTTTGACGCTGAGAGTTAAACCGGAGCATGACCTCGTTGGAATTGAACTGCTGAATGTTCCATTTGAGGATTTCTTCCAGTTTTACAATCTAAAGTCCCTCGATAAAACAACGATCACTTGCTACTGTCTGTAAGTAGTACTACTTCTGTCATTAAGTCTCTCTATATAGGTCAGCTCTTTCATTGCATGTATTTATACTTATCCTCACTATATTATGCAGATTGAAGATCGCCGAATTGAAGAAAAGACAAATCGGTGATATTGGGTTCATCAACACAAATCTCATAGATGCATATACGGTTGAAAAACATCCCAAAGAAGCCGTGGCCAACTTGCTACAATCGTTGGTATTAAATCAAAACAAAGATATAATACTCTTTCCTTACAACTTCAAGTGAGTGTTATTGTCTTCTGCATATTCGGTTTCCCTTATTAGTCCAGGTTATGGTAATGTAATTGATGACTTATGCATGCATGCGCAGCTTCCACTATATTCTCCCAGAGATTAAGCTTGAGCCGGGAGTAGTAACCGTCTTAGACTCGAGACGAAAAGATCCCCAGGACTATGCGAACATGACTCAAATGCTCCAGAAGTAAGTTAAATCGATCATTATCCACCATATTAGCAACTTTGTTCATTTCCTGATATCAAGTAATTGTTTTCTTTATCTGGCAGGGTTTGGAGAAAATTCACCTCAAAAGCCCCTGGACTGCCGAACCAGCTGCAATTTAGACACCCGAAAGTAAGTACTATAGTAGCATGTTCCGCGCATCTCCTAGTGATTCAAGCGCTAGTTTGATCAATACCATTTAGCATGCTTGCTTATCAGTTTGATTGACCTCTATTTCTTGTAAAGTGGTTGTGGCAGCAACCCGGAAATAATTACTGTGGATACTACGTTTGCGAGTCCATCCGCTACCATACCTGTGAGCGGGGCTACACTGAAGAACAATATGAAGTGCGTAAGCAATAATATTCACAATTTTATTTTATTACCATCATTTGTGTTGAGTTTCATTTATTCATATATATATATGTATTGACCCCCTTCTTCAAATTAGATTTTTCGGAAGCGGGATCAACTCCTAGCAGAAGATCGTATGCGAGGAATTCAAGAGGAATTGGCGGCATTCTTCCTTGACCACGTGATCGCTGAAAACGGAGAATACTATGTGGACCCTGTGTTCCTACAATATAATTAGGAGATTGTATTGTAAGAGATAATTATTGTATATATGTAGCCGGTAGTGTCGGATAGATATACGAGAACTTGTTGTTCGACCAATATCTCGGAGAAGGAGAGGTGGTCGATATCACTTCTCTCTGTCTGCATATGTTCATGACGATCTTCTGTTTCCTTCATTTGATTACTAGCTAGCGTGTCTACTCCTCTCCATACGTATATAGTAGGTAGCGTCGACCAAGCACGGAGATAAGAGAGGACACTTCTCTCTATTAATTAGCTAGCTAACACAATATATGAAACACCTAAATTAACCCCCCAAAACCCCTAAACCACCCCCTTTCAAAAAAACAAAAACCTCAGCTCCTGCTAGGGGCTGACGCGTGGATGCCTATTGGTCCCGGTTGGTGGCACCAACCGGGACCAAAGGCCCTCCTGCCTGGGCTCCCCGCACCGGCCACGTGGACGGCCTTTAGTCCTGGTTCGTGTAAGAACCGGGACTAAAGGGCTAGGGCATTAGTAACGACCCTTTAGTCCCGGTTCCAGAATTGGGACTAAAGGCCCTTATGAATCGGGGTAAAAGCCCCTTTTCCTACTAGTGGTGCACCATTGGTGGCTAGGATCATTGGCGGTGGTACGATATGAGCATGGGGACGGGTTCTCGATGCTCCGGTGGTAAAGTTCCTCACCTGTTTCTCAGATCAAGGCGATGGGGCAAGTGAATAAAATCTTGGATGAGGCGGATGTCGGTGTCAAAACCGGCGGATCTCAGGTAGGGGGTCCCGAGCTGTGCGTCTAGGATCGATGGTAACAGGAGACGGGGGACACGATGTTTTACCCAGGTTCAGGCCCTCTCTATGGAGGTAATACCCTACTTCCTGCTTGATTGATCTTGACGAATATGAGTATTACAAGAGTTGATCTACCACGAGATCGTAATGGCTAAACCCTAGAAGCCTAGCCTGTATGACTATGGTAATGAATATCCTTTCCGGACTAACCCCTCCGGTTTATATAGACACCGGGGGAGGGGGAATCTAGGGTTACATAGAGTCGGTTACATAAGAAGGAATCTTCAGAGTCGGTCGCCAAGCTTGCCTTCCACGCCAAGGGGAGTCCAATCCGACACAGGTACAGTCTTCGGCCTTCATGTCTTCACAGCCCATCAGTCCGACCCATGGATAACAGGCCGGACGCCCGAGGACCCCTTAGTCCAGGACTCCCTCAGTGGATGTCACGAAGCTCTCTCAATGAAAGCTGAATTCGTGGGATTTCGAAAGGAACGCGCAACTCTGCGTACCGATGTCTTAGAACTGCAAGAGGATGTTCAGTCTATCAGCTCCAACCAAGGTGAGATATCTCTACTAGTGGATGTAACTACACACCATTTTTTATCGTGCACAATCACACACGGAGCACTTTGAAGATATGTGATACGATCATTCTCACTGACTAGAACGATTGGTTACCCTCTAGTGCGTTTGGGCCTCTGTAGCACAAAACTCAAAGCATCTCAGAGCCTGGCTTTGGAGGAAGGATTGAATCAACCATTTTTAGCTAAGCGAGCGCAAGGAGGGCACGTGGCTGAATGCGTGGGAGACGGCACGTTATTTCCCAAAGCCGCGCATAAATCCCCTCACCCCTCTCTCACCTCACGCTCTCTCGTCTATCCACCACTACTCCTCTCTCACCGGCGGCGGTGAGGATCTGCGGTGGCAACATCTGGAAGCCGAGCATCGGCTTCATCCGCGCTTCATCACCCTTCGCAAGCCATTCGTCCATGGTAGTTAGATTAAGATGGAGATATAGGGTTATATTTGGGTGTCAATACAAGGTCTGCTTAAGGGTTTTATAGGGCTCGAATTGGACATGTCGGCATGAAAACTCTTGATATTGATGTACAACTTGCTAGTGGCAGGATCAAGAGTTTGCTTGTATGGTAGCACGATAGTTTTAATGTTTTTATGTGGATATTTGCTTATGGTACTATGTTCAACTTGCAATGCACTTTAGTTGGCTACATGTGTTAGTGTGTTGATCTTCATGACACTACTTCCTTCAACCCGTATTACTTGACTCGCTGGTTTAGTATAAAGTGTAGATAAGAGGGAATAGCTTTTTTTCTCTCCTCCATTGTCTCGTTCAAATAATCAGGCTAGTCATGTCGTAGGGCAGTAAGTCAGCTGATCTCACTACTCTTAAATACTCCCTCAGTCCACAATATAAGAATGTATTTGACATGGTGTAGTGTCAAAACGCTCTTATATTATGGGACGAAACACTGCTACTGCCATGCACTCAACAATCATCACTGACGAGTTCAACACCCGTCCGTAGCTCAGTGGTAACAAAATAATACCTTCATGAGAATGGTGTCCATTAGTGTGATGCATACAAATTGAAAACACGAGCAACCCCGGTCTTAGCAATGGTATACCTGTTGTCATAATCTTCAGTTACGTGTAGCATTTCGGACAAAACGCTTTGTCAGGAATACAATGGTCCTCTCACTCCTCACCACATCTCGCATCTCAACCATTGGATCGTCTTTACCATTATACTGTAAACTATGTTTAGCTTCAACTTTCGCTGCAATGCTAGGTAATTAAGCTGCCTATATAAGGCGGGTTGTGGGTAGGCATTGAAGGAAATATGCCCTAGAGGCAATAATAAAGTTGTTATTTATATTTCCTTATATCATGATAAATGTTTATTATTCATGCTAGAATTGTATTAACCGGAAACTTAGTACATGTGTGAATACATAGACAAACTAAGTGTCACTAGTATGCCTCTACTTGACTAGCTCGTTGAATAAAAGATGGTTAAGTTTCCTAACCATAGACATGAGTTGTCATTTGACTAACGGGATCACATCATTAGAGAATGATGTGATTGACTTGACCTATTCCGTTAGCTTACCATTTGATCGTTTAGTATATTGCTATTGCTTTCTTCATGACTTATACATGTTCCTACGACTATGAGATTGTGCAACTCCCGAATACCGGAGGAACACTTTGTGTGCTACCAAACGTCACAACGTAACTGGGTGATTATAAAGGTGCTCTACAGGTGTCTCCGATGGTACTTGTTGAGTTGGCATAGATCGAGATTAGGATTTGTCACTCCGATTGTCGAAGAGGTATCTCTGGGCCCTCTCGGTAATACACATCACTATAAGCCTTGCAAGCAATGTAACTAATGAGTTAGTTGTGGGATGATGTATTACGGAACGAGTAAAGAGACTTGCCGGTAACGAGATTGAACTAGGTATTGAGATACCGACGATCGAATCTCGGGCATGTAACATACCGATGACAAAGGGAACAACGTATGTTGTTATGCGGTTTGACTGATAAAGATCTTCGTAGAATATGTAGGAGCCAATATGAGCATCCAGGTTCCGCTATTGGTTATTGACCGGAAACGTGTCTCAGTCATGTCTACATAGTTCTCGAACCCGTAGGGTCCGCACGCTTAACGTTCGGTGATGAGCGGCCCAGACCGACATTACGCGTACGCTTACGCGAGACTGGTTTTACCGACGTGCTTCGCACACAGGTGGCTGGCGGGTGTCAGTTTCTCCAACTTTAGTTGGATCGAGTATGGCTACGCCCGGTCCTTGTTGAAGGTTAAAACAGCACATACTTGACGAAATATCGTTGTGGTTTTGATGCGTAGGTAAGAACGGTTCTTTCTAAGCCCGTAGCAGCCACGTAAAATTTGCAACAACAAAGTAGAGGACGTCTAACTTGTTTTTGCAGGGCATGTTGTGATGTGACATGGTCAAGACGTGATGAGATATAAATTGTTGTATGAGATGATCATGTTTTGTTAAAGTTATCGGCAACTGGCAGGAGCCTTATGGTGGTCTCTTTATTGCATAAGATGCAAGTGCCATGTAATTGCTTTACTTTATTGCTATGCGATAGCAATAGTTGCAAAAGCAATAGCTGGTGAGACGACCATGTGACGACACGTTGATAAAAGATCAAGATGATGGAGATCATGGTGTCATGCCGGTAATAATGAAGATCATGACAGTACTTTGGAGATGGAGATCAAAAGCACAAGATGATTATGGCCATATCATGTCACATATTTTGATTGCATGTGATGTTTATCTTTTATACATCTTATTTTGCTTAGTTCGACGGTAGCTTTATAAGATGATCCCTTACTAAAATTTCAAGGTATAAGTGTTCTCCCTCAGTATGCACCGTTGCAACAGTTCTGCGTGCCGAGACACCACATGATGATCGGGTGTGATAAGCTCTATGTTCACATACAATGGGTGCAAGTCAGTTTTGCACACGCAAAATACTCGGGTTAAACTTGACGAGCCTAGCATATGCAGATATGGCCTCGGAACACTGGAGACCGAAAGGTCGAGCGTGAATCATATAGTAGATATGATCAACATAGTGACATTCACCATTGAAAACTACTCCATCTCACGTGATGATCGGACATGGTTTAGTTGATATGGATCACGTGATCACTTAGATGATTAGAGGGATGTCTATCTAAGTGGGAGTTCTTAAGTAATATGATTAATTGAACTTTAAATTTATCATGAACTTAGTCTTGGTAGTATTAGCATATCTATGTTGTAGATCAATAGCTCGCGTTTAGCTTCCCTATTTTATTTTGATACGTTCCTAGAGAAAACTAAGTTGAAAGATGTCAGTAGCAATGATGCGGATCCAATCCGTGATCCGAGGATTATCGTCATTGCTGCACAGAAGAATTAAGTCCTTGATGCACCACTAGGTGACGGACCTATTGCATTGCAGGAGCATATGCAGACGTTATGAACGTTTGGCAAAGCTCGGTATGATGACTACTTGATAGTTTAGTGCACCATACTTTACGGCTTAGACCCGGGACTTCAAAAAAAAAAAATTGAACACCACAGAGCATATGAGATGTTCCAAGAGTTGAAATTGGTATTTCAAACTCATGCCCATGTCTAGAGGTATGAGACCTCTGACAGTACTTTGCCTACAAGATGGAGGAGAATAGCTCAACCAGTGAGCATGTGCTCAGATTGTCTGAGTACTACAATTGCTTGAATCAAGTGGGAGTTAATCTTCCAGATAAGATAGTAATTGACAAAGTTCTCTAGTCACTATCACCAAGTTACTAGAACTTAGTGATGAACTATAATATGCAAGGGATGACGAAAGTAATTCCCAAGCTCTTCATGATGCTGAAATCGACGAAGGTAGAAATCAAGAAAAGCATCAAGTGTTGATGGTTGACAAGACCACTAGTTTAAAGAAAAGGGCAAAGGGAAGAAGGGGAACTTCAAGAAGAACGGCAAGCAAGTTGCTGCTCAAGTGAAGAAGCCCAAGTCTGGACCTAAGCCTGAGACTGAGTGCTTCTACTGCAAAGGGACTGATCACTGGAAGCGGAACTGCCCCAAGTATTTGGCGGATAAGAAGGATGGTAAGGTGAACAAAGGTATATTGGATATACATGTTATTGATGTGTACTTTACTAGTGTTTATAGCAACCCCTCGGTATTTGATACTAGTTCAGTTGCTAAGAGTAGTAACTTGAAACGGGAGTTGCAGAATGAACAGAGACTAGTTAAGGGTGAAGTGACGATGTGTGTTGGAAGTAGTTCCAAGAATGATATGATCATCATCGCACACTCCCTATACTTTTGGGATTAGTGTTGAACCTAAATAAATGTTATTTGGTGTTTGCGTTGAGCAAGAATATGATTTGATCATGTTTATTGCAATACGGTTATTCATTTAAGTTAGAGAATAATTGTTATTCTGTTTACATGAATAAAACTTTCTATGGTTATACACCCAATGAAAATGGTTTGTTGGATCTCGATCATAGTGATACACATATTCATAATATTGAAGCCAAAAGATGCAAAGTTAATAATGATAGTGCAACTTATTTGTGGCACTGCCGTTTAGGTCATATTGGTGTAAAGCGCATGAAGAAAATCCATGCTGATGGGCTTTTGGAATCACTTGATTATGAATCAGTTAATGCTTGCGAACCATGCCTCATGGGCAAAGATGACTAAGACCCCGTTCTCCAGAACAATGGAGCGAGCAACTGACTTATTGGATATAATACATACTGATGTATGAGGTCCGATGAGTGTTGAGGCTCGCGGCGGGTATCGTTATTTTCTGACCTTCACAGATGATTTGAGCAGATATGGGTATATCTACTTGATGAAACATAAGTCTGAAACATTTGAAAAGTTCAAAGAATTTCAGAGTGAAGCGGAAAATCATCGTAACAAGAAAATAAAGTTTCTACGATCTGATCGCAGAGGCGAATATTTGAGTTACGAGTTTGGTCTTCAATTAAAACAATGTGGAATAGTTTCACAAACTCATGCCACCTGGAACACCACAGCATAATGGTGTGTCCGAACGTCGTAACCGTACTTTATTGGATATACTGCAATCTATGATGTCTTACCGATTTACCACTATCGTTTTGGGGTTATGCATTAGAGACACCTACATTCACGTTAAATAGGGCACCTTCTAAATCCGTTGAGACGACACCGTATGAACTATGGTTTGGCAAGAAAGCTAAGCTATCGTTTCTTAAAGTTTGGGGTTGCGATGCTTATGTGAAAAAGTTTCATCCTGATAAGCTCAAACCCAAATCGGCGAAGTGCGTCTTCATAGGATACCCAAAAGTTACTGTTGGGTACACCTTCTATCACAGATCCGAAGGCAAGATATTCATTGCTAAGAATGGATCCTTTCTAGAGAAGGAGTTTCTCTCGAAAGAAGTGAGTGGGAGGAAAGTAGAACTTGATGAGGTAACTGTACCTGCTCCCTTATTGGAAAGTAGTTCATCACATAAATCTGTTCCTGTGACTCCTACACCAATTAGTGAGGAAGCTAATGCTGATGATCATGTAACTTGAGATCAAGTTACTACCGAACCTCGTAGGTCAACCAGAGTGAGATCCGCACCAGAGTGCTACGGTAATCCTGTTCTGGAGGTCATGTTACTTGACCATGACGAACCTACGAACTATGAGGAAGCGATGATGAGCTCAGATTCCGCGAAATGGCTTGAGGCCATGAAATCTGTGATGGGATCCATATGTGAGAACAAAGTGTGGACTTTGATTGACTTGCCCGATGATCGGCAAGCCATAGAAAAATAAATGGATCTTCAAGAGGAAGACGGACGCTGATAGTAGTTTTACTATCTACAAAGCTAGACTTGTCGAAAAAGGTTTTGACAAAGTTCAAGGTGTTGACTATGATGAGATTTTCTCACTCGTAGCAATGCTTAAGTCTGTCCGACTCATGTTAGCAAAATGCCATATTTTATGAAATCTGGCAAATGTATGTTAAAACTACATTCCTTAATGGATTTCTTAAAGTAGAGTTGTATATGATGCAACCAGAAGGTTTTGTCGATCCTAAAGGTGCTAACAAAGTGTACAAAGCTCCAGCGATCCATCTATGGACCGGTGCAAGCATCTCAGCGTTGGAATATACACTTTGATGAGTTGATCAAAGCATATAGTTTTATACAGACTTGCGGTGAAGCCTGTATTTACAAGAAAGTGAGTGGGAGCACTACAGCATTTCTGATAAATATATGTGAATGACATATTGTTGATTGGAAATAATGTAGAATTTTCTGGAAAGCATAAAGGAGTATTTGAAAGGAGTTTTTCAAAGAAAGACTTCGGTGAAGCTGCTTACATATTGAGCATCAAGATCTATAGAGGTAGATCAAAATGCTTGATAAGTTTTTTCAATGAGTACATGCCTTGACAAGATTTTGAAGTAGTTCAAAATGGAACAGTCAAAGAAATAGTTTTTGGCTGTGTTACAAGGTGTGAAATTGAGTAAGCCTCAAAGCCCGGCCACGACAGAAGATAGAAAGAGAATGAAAGTCATTCCCTATGCCTCATCCATAGGTTCTATAAAGTATGCCATGCTGTGTACCCGATCTATTGTATACCCTACACTGAGTTTGGCAAGGGAGTACAATAGTGATCTACGAGTAGATCACTGAACAGCGGTCAAAATTATCCTTAGTGGAATAAGGATATGTTTCTCGATTATGGAGGTGACAAAAGGTTCATCGTAGAGGGTTACGTCGATGCAAGTTTTGACCCTGATCCAAATGACTCTAAGTCTCAATCTGGATACATATTTAAAGTGCGAGCAATTAGATAAAGTAGCTCCATGCAGAGCATTGTAGACATAGAAATTTGCAAAATACATACGGATCTGAATTTGGCAGACCCGTTGACTAAACTTCTCTCACAAGCAAAACATGATCACACCTTTGTACTCTTTGGGTGTTAATCACATGGCGATGTGAACTAGATTACTGACTCTAGTAAACCCTTTGGGTGTTAGTCACATGGAGATGTGAACTAATCATATAAAGATGTGAACTATTGGTGTTAAATCACATGACGATGTGAACTAGATTATTGACTCTAGTGCAAGTGGGAGACTGAAGGAAATATGCCCTAGAGACAATAATAAAGTTGTTATTTATATTTCCTTATATCATGATAAATTTTTATTATTCATGCTAGAATTGTATTAACCGGAAACTTAGTACATGTGTGAATACATAGACAAACTAAGTGTCACTAGTATGCCTCTACTTGACTAGCTCGTTGAATCAAAGATGGTTAAGTTTCCTAACCATAGACTTGAGTTGTCATATGATTAACGGGATCACATCATTAGATAATGATGTGATTGACTTGACCTATTCCGATAGCTTAGCATTTGATCGTTTAGTATATTGCTATTGCTTTCTTCATGACTTATACATGTTCATATGACTATGAGATTGTGCAAATCCCGAATATCGGAGGAACACTTTGTGTGCTACCAAACGTCGCAATGTAACTGGGTGATTATAAAGGTGCTCTACAGGTGTCTCCGATGGTACTTGTTGAGTTGGCATAGATCGAGATTAGGATTTGTCACTCCGATTGTCGGAGAAGTATCTCTGGGCCCTCTCGGTAATACACATCACTATAAACCTTGCAAACAATGTAACTAATGAGTTAGTTGCGGGATGATGTATTACGGAACAAGTAAAGAGACTTGCCAGTAACGAGATTGAACTAGGTATTGAGATACCGACGATCGAATCTCGGGCATGTAACATACCGATGACAAAGGGAACAACGTATGTTGTTATGCGGTTTGACCGATAAAGATCTTCGTAGAATATGTAGGAGCCAATATGAGCATCCAGGTTCCGCTATTGGTTATTGCCCGGAAACATCTCTCGGTCATGTCTACATAGTTCTCGAACCGGTAGGGTCCGCACGCTTAACGTTCGGTGACGATCGGTATTATGAGTTTATGTGTTTTGATGTACCAAAGGTAGTTCGGAGTCCCGGATGAGATCGGGGACATGACGAGGAGTCTCGAAATGGTTGAGACGTAAAGATCGATATATTGGAAGGCTATATTCGGACATTGGAAAGGTTCTGAGTGGTTCGAGTATTTATCGGAGTACCGGAGAGTTACGTGAATTCGCCGGGGAGTATATGGGCCTTATTGGGCTTTAGGGGAGAGAGAGAGGCAGGCCCCCCCCCCAGGCCTAGTCCGAATTGGACTAGGGGGAGGGGCGGCACCCCTCCTTCCGTCACTTCTCTCTTCCCCTTCCTTGTCTCCTGCTCCTACTACATGGAAGGGGGGAATCCTACTCCCAGTGGGAGTAGGACTCCCCACGGGGCGCGCCATAGGAGGGCCGGCCCTCCCCTCCTCCACTCCTTTATATACGGCGGAGGGGGGCACCCCATAGACACACAAGTTGATCAGTTGATCTTTTAGCCGTGTGTGGTGCCCCCCTCCACCATAATCCACCTCAGTCATATCGTAGCGGTGCTTAGGCGAAGCCCTGCGTTGGTAGCATCATCATCACCGTCATCACACCGTCGTGCTGACGGAACTCTCCTCGAAGCTCTGCTGGATCGGAGTTCGTGGGACGTCACCGAGCTGAACGTGTGCTGAACTCGGAGGTGTCATGCGTTCGGTACTTGGATCGGTCGGATCGTGAAGACGTACGACTACATCAACCACGTTCTCATAACACTTCCGCTTACGGTCTACGAGGGTACGTGGACGACACTCTCCCCTCTCGTTGCTATGCATCACCATGATCTTGCGTGTGCGTAGCATTTTTTTTGAAATTACTACGTTCCCCAACAGGCATTTGGTCGTTGTTGAATTCACTTTTTCCGAAATGGCAGGAACTTGATACTAGTAGTGTATATACTAAACTCAGCTCTGGATCTAACATTATGTCACCCATACTTCTCGATTTCCTCCAAAATTCCCTTTCGATTGAGCATAGATCGGCTAGCAGCTGACAAATTGGTATTTAGAGCCATAAATTTATCGCTGACGTACTTCGATTTGGTGGTTCTCCTTCTTTGGGAGGTAAAATCCTACCCAAATCCCCCCTCTTCCCGGCATCGGTGACGATTGACTTGCGGCAACATGTGGCGACAGTGATTTCGTTTTTGGTGCCGGTGATCGTCCCGATGCACATCTGAGTGGTTTCTTGGGATCATTCCTTAGTGGTAAAAGTCCACGTACTTCGCTAATACGTGCACCACCGGTGGCGAGGATTGTTGGCGGTGGCACGATATATATGAGCATGGGGATGGGTTTTCGGTGCTCTGGTGATAAAGTTTCTCACCTATTTCTCAGATCAAGACGATGGGGCAAGTGAACAAAATCTTGGATGAGGGGGATCTCATGAAGCTCTCTCGATGAGGATGAGTTCGTGGGATTTCGAAAGGAATGTGCAACTCTGTGTACCGATGTCTCAGAACTGCAAGAGGATGTTCAGTCAGCTCCAAGCAAGGGGAGATATCTCTACTAGTGGATGTAGGGGAACGTGCTACACACCAATTTTTTTACCGTACAGGATCACACACATGAACAACGATGAAGATGCGTCATGCAATCATTCTCACTAACTAGAACGTAGCAACATCAGTGTAGATTATTGGTGAAGCACGGCAATTCCACTAGCTAGTTTATACCTCCCAGTTGAGACAATTTCTCCGGAAGATTGCCGATCTAGAGTTGAAGTAGACAACTCCTCTGGGGTGTCCACACATACCAAATTATAGGTTCAGCAATACTTCGTGAAGCAACAGAAAGATTTACCAAAAGAACTAGAGGCTTAGTTACACCCGTTTTAGCACAACATAGATGAACATATTCATGTATGCCTACTATTCCAAACATGCTACGCGTGTCCAACTCCTATATCCTAAGTGCCACTATTTCCTCTTCCTCTTAAATCTCGACATGTGAGAGAGCTGTAGGTGAATGGTCTGGGAAGAAAATCACGAGACAAAAAGATTGGTATATATCGAGTTGAGTGAAGGCAGTGAGGACCTAATATTTATAGAACGAGATCAGAAGTTGGTGCGGTAGTTGTGCATTGAATAAATATTTGCAAAGCTCAAATTAAGATCATACAATCTTCTAGTACAATAAGAAATCATATCTAAACCATGCTTCTATCAGTAAAACGATTGAACCGTAAATGCGATTCATTTTAGAAATTTGGTTTCTTCCTTTCCTAATGTTTGCCCTCGGGTTACTGGTTTTGTTCACTCTATGTCAGTGGTGTAGCTAGTGGGTAGCACGGGTGTGTCATCGCACACCTAGAATTCTGACCATTACTTTACTTATCATGTCATGTTTGGTAGATTATGAGTTGTGGTAATTTGTTTTTGGCAGAACACACGGAGACGGATCATAACAGATCGAAGCACTAGGGGCATGTTTGATTACCTAGATAACACCCATCGAGGCCCTAGGGATGCAATTTGGGCCTCTTGGTTACCCTTGGGTGCGTTTGGGCCTCCACATCACAAAACTCAAAGCAACTCACATCCTGGCTTTGGAGGAACGACTGAATCAATTGTTTCCAGCAAAGCGAGCACGAGGAGGGCATGCGGCTGCATCCGCGAGAGACGGCACGTTATTTCCCAAAGCCGCGCATAAATTCTCGTATCCCTCTCTCACCTCACACTCTCCCGTCTCTCCACTATGACTCCTCTCTCACCGGCGGTGGCGAGCATCGACGGTGGCAATATATGGAAGGCGAGCATCGCTTTTGTCCGTGCTTCATCACCCTTCGCCAACCATTCGTCAATGGTGGTTAGATTTGGATGGCGTTATAAGGTTATATTTGGGTGTCAATACAAGGCCCGGTTAAGGGTTTTATAGGGCTCGAATTGGGATGTCGGCATGAAAACTCTTGATATTGCTGTACGACTTGCTAGTGGCATGATCAAGAGTTTGTGTGTATGGTAGCATGATAGTTTTGATGTTTTTATGTGGATATTTGCTTACAGTACTATGTTCAACTTGCAGTCCACTATAGTTGGCTACATGTGTTAGTGTGTTGATCTTCATGACCAGTCCGTGCTACATGTACATCCATTGATCTTTTCTAGTTCATCATTGAAGTGCTCTGTCAGGAAGCATGTGTTTGGCAATGTTGCCGAGCGCAACTGTTCAAAGGGCAATCAAGTAGCAAAGGGCAACATGTCGAAGATGCGTCGGGCCAGGCTGACAAATTTCGGCCATTTTCATGAGGACACGGGTCAAACGCACTTCTGCAAGGTGATCCTACCACCTGCGTTGGAGTTATTGTCGTTCCCTGATGGCTTTCGTAAGCACATGACCAACATCCCAACAAAGCAGTTATGAGGACGAACACCAGTGGCGGAGCTTTACAGTAATCTCAGGGGGGGCCAAAGCAAAAAATATGAACAACTAGGAGGGAAAAGAATTGATTTTTTTTTTCAAATCTAAGCCATGCATAGTAACTTTTCTTCATTGTTTTGTCTTGGGCTGGGGGGGCACGACCCCTTCAGAGTTGAACTAAGCTCCGCCACTGACGAACACCGACTGCAACTAGAGGGTCATGCTCCGGGACGTTAGCCGTAGCCCTTGATAAAGGGTGGCCAGCTTCACCACCGCCCACCAGCTCCAAATCGGCTACCCCATCACCTTGAAGGTGCTGACCGTTGACACTTTCAAGGTTTTTGTCTTCGACCTTTCTGGCAGTGAGGTGGTGGCCAAATGCTAGAAGCACGACGAGGCACTTGCCGTGATCTTGGAAGTTTAATGTATTTTCTTTAGTCCGCTTGTCTGTGTGGTTACCTTGTTAATGTAGTACCTCAAATGTAGTGTGTGTGTGTGTGTGCGCGTGTGTGTGTGAATAGTTGTTCAAATTGCTATGTTGTGCCAATGAGTGTGTGCTGGCAACAAAAGGTTAGCATATCACATAGTATCTTGCATGTAACCAAATATTAGCACGTTGCATCTGGGTAGCACATGTGTGCAACCAAACGGTGTTCTAGTGGTTCACCTCTAATGTAGACTCGGACTTGTGGGCAATCAAACTAAGTACAAAACATGGTTTTACCTTGCATTAGCTTAGTCTCTCATAACCGAGTCACATATAAAAGCAAGGAGGCCAAAAATAATGCACGTGATGAACACGCCATAGACCCATCATCACTACCTGCACATCAATGGTAATGATGTCACCACCGTTGAGACCTACTTTAGTACCGATAGTGGTGAATTCTTTCGTTGCCAAAGCTCCATCAGCAATTGGGAACTATTTTCTGTTAGAACGAATTTCTCAGGTTTTCCATATATATGAGAACCCTTTCACATTTTCATTTCGACAAAATCCATATCAATTATATATAATCGTCATCCATGAAAGCACTCTTCTTTCAAACACACCCAAAGATGATGCATCCATGATCCATGGCACCATGAAACTACACTTTTCTTCGACGTTTTGGTTCTTTCCTCCTACCCCAGAAAAGCTCTTCTCCTCCTGTCGGTGTAAAAACCGGCCGATCTCAAGTAGGGGGTCCCGAACTGTGAGTCTGAGGATCGAAGGTAAAAGAGGCAGGGAATACAATGTTTACCTAGGTTCGGGCCCTCTTAATGGAGGTAATACCCTACTTCCTGCTTGATTGACTTTGATGAGTATAGGGGTTACAAGAGTTGATCTACCTCGAGATCGTAATGGCTAAACCCTAGATGTCTAGCCTGTATGATTGTGATTGCCTCTACGGACGAAACCCTCCAGTTTATATAGACACCGAGTCAGCTTACAGAGAAAGGAATCTTCATATCCGAATGCCAAGCTTGCCATCCACGCAAAGGTGAGTCCCATCCAGACACAGGGGGAAGCCTTCTAGCTTGTATCTTCACGACCCATCAGTCCGGCCCATGTCTCATAGCCCGGACGCCCGGGGAGCCCCTAATCCAGGACTCCCTCAGTAGCCCCTGAACCAGGCTTCAATGACGATGTGTCCGGCGTGTAGATTGTCTTCGACATTGCAAGGCGGGTTCCTCCTCCGAACACTTCAAAGTAGTTGACAAAAAGAACTATATCCGGCTCTATATAATAATTACAACCCTGAACCACAAGGGAAAAATACTTAAACAAAACAAGTCACGTCTACTGACAGCTTTTCCGGCGAGACGTTATGTTCTGGCCTTATTATTATTTCGAACCATTTTTCAGCCTCCCGCTTCACGTTTTGAGACGCGGTCTTCATTGACACGTCTTGTCAAAGCAGAGATTGTGTCCCCTTATTGCGGGATTTTCATCAATACGGGTTTGGGTAATCTAACCGTGCCGTTCGCACGACCCCTTGGGAATAGGCGTGTTTTAAGGCTCGTGGAGGGACGCTTGATATTCACTGCCTTTATAAGAAGATAAGGATCCACCTTTTTACCCCACGCCTTCTTCCTCCTCAGCCCATCTGTCCTCGAGCTCCAGTGCCCAAGCTTCAACCCCTTCCGCCCCCAGCAAACACTCCAGCCATCTCCGGATCTGGAGCGCAGGGCAAGTGGATGCCCTCCTCCGTCATGGAGGGGAACATCAAGGAACTCCGGGAAGCGGGGTACTTAGCCAAGGAAATCACCCACTGGCTCCCTGCTAAAAAGCAGATCATTCCCACCCCGGGGCCCAATGAGAGGGTAGTGTTCATCCCCCACTTCCTTCGCGGCCTATGGTTTCCTCTCCACCCTTTCGTCTGCGGGCTCATGTTCTATTACGGGCTAGATTTCCACGATCTAGCCCTGAATTCATTCCTCAACATCTCGGCGTTCATTGTCATGTGCGAGGCGTTCCTCCGCATTCCCCCCCCCCCACTTCGGCCTATGGCTCAAGGTCTTCAACGTGAAGCCAAAAGTGGTCGAGGGTCAACACGCGGAGTGTGGCGGCGCCATGGTGAGCAAGCTCCCCAACGTCACCTGGCCCAAGGGGACCTTCATGGAGACCGTGAAGGGATGGCAACAGGAGTGGTTTTACACCACGGAGCCCCGTGACGCCACATTGGCCGCTGCTCCGGAGTTCAAATCCGGCCCTCCAATGCGGCTCGCATCATCGATTGACAAGGGCCTGGACTGGGCGTCATCCGACGAGGTGATGATGCTGCAAAAGCACGTCAAGAGCATGATAGAGAAGAACACCAGTCTTGCCAACGTGATCCAGGTGATGCTTTTTCGCCGGATTCTCCCCTGCCAACGCCGGACTCTCCATTTATGGGAGTTTGATCCGGCCAGTCCCCAGACCCTGCAGCGGTTCTTTGGCACAACGCATGAGGACATATGGAAGCTGCTTTTCAAGGCCCAGAAGTCGTGGCCAGAACGACCGAAGACCTCAACCTCGACTGTGCTCATTCGGCTACTCCAGTTAAGTTTTTCAGATTTCCAAACATATCCTGAACTTGTAGATCCAAGGAGTATGCTAAGCCTTCCTTTTATCCTTCAGGGCTGGACGAAGAAGGCGGAGCAGATCCGGTGTCCGGCTCCACTGCCCTAAGACCCAGCTATTCCTCTTCTGACAAAGATGCTGGTTCCGGCGCCATACCAGGCATCAGAGAAAAAAGGCCAAGAAGAAGGGCAAGGAGGCCCGAAGTGGCCTTCGCCGTAAAGGTACTTCGGCATAGCATCCGAAGATACCGAAGTTCTCTTCTCCCATGAGGGAGATGAAGACGAAGAGGAAGAGGAGGAGAGCAATTCTCCCCTTAAGGGGGGAAAGAAGAAAAGGGGGGCTTCCGCAGACCTAGAGGCGGAGGAGTCCAAGAAGGGGAAGCTCTCCCTTTCGGACAATTCGGAGTCGGACACCGAAGCCGTCCCTGAGTGGCACCCCAGGCCAAAGCCCCTGGCCGAATCGTAAGTATTCAAAGATACTGCATATATCCGGCTTTTTATAAATTGTAGGATGTCATATCATCTATGTGTTTCAGTCCGGCCCATGATCTCCCCCAACAATCATTGTCTTTGGGGAATTCTTTAGCGCCGGAGATGATGGAGAGCGAGTCGCCTCCGCGAGCCTCCCCGCCACATGCCACGGATGACACCGAGCTGTTATCCCAAAGGAACTCTCTGGGCCAGCGAGAGGTGCGGAAGGCCGCTGAAACGGCGCCAGAGGGTAATGCCTCGGTTGTCGGAAACATGGGGGGTGCAATCCCCATGGAGACTAATGACAGGGGCCATGACCAGTCTGGCCCCCAGCCGAATACTGCTTCGGAGACCCACACGGCTCCGGGCTCGAGCGAGCATCCCCCTTCGAAAGAGAGAGGAGTGTCGACTCCACCGGCGACCTCTATCAACCCAGAGGCGCCGGATACATTGAGGGAAGCACTTCAATGTGCTTCCGTCGTGGAAGAGCACCGTAACCTAATGGGTACGGTGGTTGAGAAGGTTCAGTCCGCCAAAAGCAGGATGAACGAAGCTTTTACCAGCCTGCTAACAGGCTTTGAGGTATGCGACTTAATATTCCTACCCGCTTTTGCATGTGTAATAATATGCATGTATATAGATAGTAGCCCCTGAGACTCTATTCGGCTTTTTGCAAAAGGGGCCGGACAGAGGATCAAATATTCCAGAGATAACATACTTGTCTATTTGGGTGAATAGGCTTCGCTGCTAGCAGCTTCAGCCAAGGACGCGAAAGTTTCCGAACTCCAGCGGAAACTGAAGCTGGCTGATTATGAGATCGACCGTATTAACAAACGGTTCGATGAGGCCAAAGGTATGCTTTGGAAAGACCCCTTACAAACCTAAATTATAATGCCAACTCCGAGTTTAAGCTCATGCGCTATTATGTAAATGGTTGTCGGCAACGAGACCGAGGTCGAAGCCCTCAAGAGTGCCCTTGCTGAAGCCAAGAAGGAGGCGGAGGCAAGCAAAGCGGCCGCTGACAAAGCGGCTGCGGATTTAGAGGCCGAGCAGGTTACCCGTCGCAAGTATGAGGAGTGGGTGACCGAAGTGGAACAGGCGCTTCAAGTCGCCGCCAACAAGTGGGAGGCCCTAGAGGAGATTAATAAAGCCCAAGCGGCCGAACTCAACAAGGCTCTTCAAGAGGCAAAGGATGCATGGGGCGAGTCCCGAGCGGCTCGCGAGGAGATCAAGCAGGCCGGACAGATAGCGGCTGGTAAGCCTTTTCTTTTACAGAGTATATTTGGCGGTCGAAGATATACTTTGCTAAATCGATTGTGGAGTGCTCCAGACGCCTTTCCGGATCTCCCAAGGAGTGCAGCCGATGCCGCGCAGTATTTTCGGGCACAAGAAGGGAATGCGACGGAGAAGCTCTTTTGGTCGCAGTTCTTGGCGCCGGAGCGACCAGCGCTTCTGAACAATCAGATGATGTAGCTGGCGGAGCTGCATAGGATATCCGGTTTGGCCATGAAGGACATCATAGTCCGGCTATGGCCAGCCGGACCCATTCCGAGCAGCTACTTCGGCCTGGTCAAGCGACTCGGCGACGCCTTGCCCCGAATAGAGGCAGTGAAGCGCTCGGCATGCATTGAGGGTGCACGGATGGCCTTTGCCCGTGTCAAGATGCACTGGGCCAAGATGAAGGCTGCCAGCGTGGCCATTGAAGGTCCGCCCGGAGACAAGGTTCACCGCAAGCCGGAGCGCTACTTCGCCGATGTCCTTGAGGGTGCCCGTTTGATAGAGGGCCAATGCGCAAAGGATATTATGTTCGAGTAACTGTATCCGAGCTACCGGCCAGACATTGTATTATAAACCAAGGCCTTTGTAATATATTTGTTCCTGTTATCTTTAAATTTATTTTCCTCATGTGCGGCTGTTTTTATCTGTGAGAGTTTGCCAGTCGTCGGCTTCAGCCCCCACGTAGATACTACGGGGGTGTTCGGGATAGCACATAGCCACACTTGACCCAACGTCTTGGTCCGTAAAGGAGGTGTCAGTGCGGCGAACCAGGCAATCGGACTATGTGGCTTTATCACTCTCACTTAGCCATAGGAGCTTGACAATGGGACTGTAAGGTAGCCCCTGGTGCGCATGAGGCTATCTGAACTATGCCTTAAGCGCGTGACTGGGAAAAAGCCAGCCCTTCGTGTAATACGGAAGAAATCGCTAGAGATTTAATAGGTCGCCGAATTGCTGACCAGCTCTCGCCGCATCACGACAGTCAGTTTGGCTTCTCTACCGAGGTGCTTGACCGGGCCAGCCGGAAACACAATCGCAGTAGTTCTCCCTTTACTACCTTAGCTGAAGCGGAACGTAACGTAGCAAGCATAGGAGCCAGGCAAACCAACTATTGACCAAAGACATGATTCGGAGCCGATGCATATAGTGTAGTATTCGGGACGCCGAAGTGTACTCTGAGAGTGTTCAGTCTTTCTATTTTTAAAGATACATATATGGCTTGAATAGAGCCCCTTGTGATTTAAGTCGTACCAAGGTGTATATGCCAATTCAGACGTGAAATGGAAAAATAGATGGAAAAAAGGAAAGACCGAACAGGGTTGGGCGAAACTGTTTTCCATTATAGTTTGATTGGTATGTCAAAACGTATTTTTACAGAAGATGCGATAAGCATCGCGGCTATTTTACATGCCGCAGACAAGGGAAAGCTGTATATAGGTCCTAAAATTGAAAAGATGATCTTAAAGACCCTTTGGACACTCTCCGCACGCTTGCGCCGCTTTTCGCCTTGGTGTGTGATCCTTTGAGAGGATCAACAATCAAGTATGCATAAGAGGCCTAGAAGGGGGCCCTTGTTACCACCAGAAATTGACGTGGGTTGTAAAGAACCTGAAAAATAAAAACAAGAAGAAAAAGGTGGACCAATAAGGAGGTCCGGATAGGGTCGAGTCGTACCATGGACCTTATGTTTAGCATGCCTCCGTCCTTGCCCATGGTATTTTTAACGCGTAATTATGTACGCGTAGCACGTATGCCGCTATCAGGCTGGGGCATTGACAAAGGCCGAATTGCTAATCTAGCACTGGATGAGCCAGACTGTCGGTCTGCAGGGTGGACCGGACTCGTTTAACACTGTCCGGAGACTTGACTGCCAGTGTAGTATTCGGCTTAGCGAGGCCACCCTGCACCTCGGGTGCGAGGGCCGCGGTATGCTCCTCTGTACGGAGGGAGCGCTCCATGTTTCCATTGACTGTTATAACGCCACGTGGTCCAGGTATCTTGAGCTTTAGATAAGCATAGTGCAGGACTGCATTGAAACGGGCAAAAGCGGTTCGTCCGAGTAGCGCGTGATAGCCACTGCAGAACGGGGCGATGTCGAAGATCAGGTCTTTGCTCCGGAAGTTATCTGGTGAGCCGAAGATGACTTCCAGCGTTATGGATCCTGTGCAACATGCCTCTACGTCGGGTATTACCCCTTTAAAGGTTGTTTTAGTGGGCTTGATTCTTGATGGATCAATGCCCATTTTACGGACGGTGTCCTGATAAAGCAGATTAAGACTGCTGCCGCCGTCCATAAGGATTCGCGTGAGGTGGAATCCGTCAATAATTGGATCAAGGACCAATGCAGCCGAACCTCCATGATGGATACTAGTCGGATGGTCTCTGCGATCAAAGGTGATCGGACAAGCTGACCACGGATTAAATTTTTGGGGCGACTGGTTCTATGCCGTAGACGTCCCTTAGCGCGCGCTTGCGCTCCCGCTTAGGGATATGAGTAACATAGATCATGTTCACCGTTTTGACCTCGAGGGGAAATTTCTTTTGTCCCCCTGTGTTCGGTGGGCGAGGCTCTTCATCGTCGTCCTCGCTGGGCGGCCCTTTGCCCTTGTGTTCGGCGTTGAGCTTGCCGGCCTGTTTAAAGACCCAACAGTTTCTGTTGGTATGATTGGCAGGCTTGTCGGGGGTGCCATGAATCTGGCAAGGCCGATCGAGTATTCCGTCCAAACTAGATGGACAATCTTTGTTTCCTTTGAATGGATTCTTTCGTTGACCGGATTTAGAGCCACTGAATCCGGCGTTGACCGCCGTGTCTTCGGTACCTTCGTTATTGTTTTGATGCTTGTGCTTGTTGCGTCGTGGCTTGCCATTGCCGTCCTTGGCTTCGGAGGTGCTAGGGTCGCTGGTGCTATTGCTTCTACGGGCTAGCCAGCTATCTTCTCCTGCGCAAAAGCGGGTCATAAGTGCGGTAAGGGCTGCCATGGACTTCGGCTTTTCTTGACCAAGGTGTCGAGCGAGCCACTCATCTCGGACGCTATGTTTAAAGCCCGCGAGGGCTTCGGTGTCCGGACAGTCCACAATTTGGTTCTTTTTAATTAAGAACTTGGTCCAGAGTTTCCGGGCTGATTCTCCGGGTTGCTGGACTATGTGACTAAGGTCATCGGCGTCTGGGGGCCGAACATAGGTACCCTGGAATTTGTCTCTAAAGGCATCCTCGAAGTCTTCCCAGCTGCCAATAGAGTTCTCTGGGAGGTTGTTTAACCAGTGCCGAGCTGGTCCCTTTAATCTGAGCGGGAGGTATTTGATGGCATGGAGATCATCACCGCGTGCCATGTGGATATGGAGAAGAAAATCTTCGATCCATACTGCGGGATCTGTCGTACCATCGTATGATTCAATGTTGACGGGTTTGAACCCTTCTGGGAACTGATGTTCCATCACTTCGTCAGTGAAACATAGGGGGTGTGCGGCGCCTCTGTACCGAGCGATGTCGCGGCGTAGTTCGGACGAAGGCCGTATGCGGTTTTCGGCCCGGGTGAAGTTGTGCCTGTCACCTAGGTCTGATGGCCTTCCTCTCGCGTTGGAGCATGCCCCCTCGATCCATAGATTGATCTTGTCCGACCGGCTCTATTGTCCAGGTCCTTGCGTAGGTCGTAGGTATAGCCCGGGGCCGTTGCCTCCTTGCCTCGACGGTGGGGTGGCGCGGGCTGGTGTTCGGCATGAGTAGCCGGTCTGTCCCGTCCACGTGGTGGTCGGTCGGGCTCGTCAGCAGTTTTGTGCTTTGGCGGTATTGGCTCAAGGGCCTCGTCGTCAAATTGTGGTAGTAGCTTGCGCTTTGGGTAACTCTTAGTTGGGCGTTCGAGGCTGTATTCCTCGGCTGCCAGAACATTAGTCCATCTGTCATTGATTAAATCCTGATCAGCTTGAAGCTGCTGCTGCTTATTTTTCAGGCTTCATGCAGTGGCGATTAGCCGGCGCTTAAAGCGCTCTTGTTTGAGGGGTTCCTTCGGCACGATGAAATCTTCATCGCCGAGGCTCACATCCTCTTCGGAGATCGGTAGGTAGTTACTGTCCTCCGAGCCCTTGTTCCCGACAGGATTGTCGGGGTTAACTTGCCCATCCTCCCAATCGTCCTGTTCGGATGTTGGCTCGACAGGGGCTTCGGGGTCTTCGACATTCTCCGGAGTGTTATTGTCTCCGGTGCCGGTATTGTTGTCTTTGTCATGACGCGATTTTGAGCGGCTCCGCTGACGTCGACGCTTCGGAGGTGCTTCAGCAGGCTTGTCCTCAACCGGATCTTTCTCGTTGTCATCCTCTTTGGGTGTGTCCACCATGTACACGTCGTATGTGGAGGTGGCCGTCCAACATCCGGTAAACAGAGGGTCTTGGCCTTGTTCGCCTCCGGCATCGTCGTCCATACTGTCGACGTCTTCGGAGGCGTAGTCCAGCATGTCGGTTAGATCATCGATAGTGGCTATGAAGTGGGTGGTGGGTGGGACATAAAATTCCCCGCTCTCAGCCCGTAGTCCGGGCTGGGCGTGATTCGGAAGCGATTCCTCTGTAATGGCGAGGGATCGCATTAAGTCCAGAGCCTCATTTAGGAGTGAGGTTTGGACAGAGAAGCGAGAGTCCGCCGGGCTGGCCGGGGTGAGAGCCTCCTGGCCGCGCCCGCTCGACGTGGACCTCGAGAGTTCGGATTTATAGTCCAAGGGAGAGTCCGGCACTCTAGCGACAAGGGGAGCTCGGTTCGTCCTTGGGTTTGCCGATGACGCTGTCCCCTCCAGATCTCCAGTAGCAGGTTCCATAATTGCAGGTAGTCCGGCGGCTCTAAACTCCCGTCTTCGGACCTGGTAGTCTGCTGTGGATTTAAAGCCAGAGCGGCGGTCGGGGCTGCGAATCCTTCGAAGATCAAGTCTCCTCGGATGTCGGCGACATAGTTTAGGTTCCCGAAACTGATCCGATGACCAGGGGTGTAGCTGTCGATCTGCTCAAGGTGGCCAATCGAGTTGGCACGCAGTGCGAAGCCACCGAATACGAAAAATTTGGCCGGGGGGGGGGAGTCTTCCCCGAAACAGCATCATTGTAGATGATCGAACGAGCCATCGAACCTTCCGTCGACAGCACAGACGAACTCTCAATGGAAGCACCATTGGCGGTGTAAAAACTGGCCGATCTCGGGTAGGGGGTCCCGAACTGTGCGTCTGAGGATCGAAGGTAACAAGAGGCAGGGGACACAATGTTTACCTAGGTTCGGGCCCTCTTAATGGAGGTAATACCCTACTTCCTGCTTGATTGACTTTGATGAGTATAGGGGTTACAAGAGTTGATCTACCTCGAGATCGTAATGGCTAAACCCTAAATGTCTAGCCTGTATGATTCGGATTGCCTCTACGGACTAAACCCTCCGGTTTATATAGACACCGGAGGGGCGTAGGGTTATACAGAGTCGGTTTACAGAGAAAGGAATCTTCATATCCGAACGCCAAGCTTGCCATCCACGCAAAGGAGAGTCCCATCCGGACATGGGGGGAAGCCTTCTATCTTGTATCTTCACGGCCCATCAGTCCGGCCCATGTCTAATAGCCCGAACGCCCGAGGACCCCTAATCCAAGACTCCCTCACCTCTCATCGGCGCGGCCGCTGGTCCGCCAAATCTTTGATGGCCTCTAGGCCATGGAGATGCGGAGGATCTCGCCCCCTTGTCGACGGGAGGGACCCTGTTCTCTTCCTTGTTAGGTTCAGTGTCTTGGTTGGGGTTGTATGACGGCGGCGATGTCCCTTAGTAGGAATAATGTGTCCCACGTTCTATCCCCGCCTCGATGGCGCGTCTAGAATCGTCGGAGGGCGTATGGAGGTGTGTCTCCTTCGGATCTCGCGGGATTTGGTCAGTCCTGGTCTTCGGTGGATCTGTTTGGATCCGGTCTTCGTTCGGGTGTTTACAGGCTTGATCCTTTTTATCTACGAGTTTCTTCATTGGCGATGGTTGCTACTCTGGAGCGCTGGTCCTATGAGGCCTTAGCACGATGACTTCCCGACTAGCTACTACAATAAGGTTTGTCCGGCTCCGGTGAGGGAGGGGTGATGAGGGCGACGCGCTCCAGTGCTTGTAGTCGTCGCTAGATGGTTCACGGACATGATTGTAATTTTTATTACCCCTGTTGTTCTTTGTACTGCGATGGTGGAAGATGAATAGATTGGAAGTTTTTAAAAGAAACTAGACTTTTCTTCACCGAGAAAGCATTATACTTTTCAGGACGACGTGAGGGCCGGGGACGCGGGGATTTAGCGGACAGGCACCAGCAGGACATAATGCAGCGTGCAGAGCTTTGGCGTTAAGCGACGTGCGTGCAGTGCAGAGCGTACGCTCTTGCTAGGTCAATTAAGGGGAGCTAGCAATCAATTAAGGAGGGCCCCGTCTCGAGAGAGCTCACATCAGCTGTTACTTCCGCGGAAAAGCAACAAGGCAGGCAGTGGCGACTGCTCCCCCTTCTCGTTAACAACTGTGGCGATTGATGTGTGCCTGCTGTCCTCTTCATCTTCAAGGCCGATGTACCACAATGCCACAATGATTGTTTTTTCGACGTCGACATGCATGGTTTGTTGGGAGACAGAAACCAAATGAAATTATGGTGGATTAACATGGTTTATTGATCTCAGTGGCAGACACCAAATAATACTACAATTGTAAATTAACACGGTTTATTAGAGAGAGAGAGAGAGAGAGAGAGAGAGAGAGAGAGAGAGATGGTGTGAGCTAGGTGATCAAGTTAAAGACAGTGGAGGAAATGGTAATTGGAAAAGAATGATGCATTGATGTAGCCTGCCCAAGCTCTCACGGCCAAGTTAATCTACTCGAGTGCAGGGGAGGGGAGGCCTCTCGCTTTCTCCTAGCTAGGCTTTTACCACCAGCCTTTGGTTTTTCCCTGGTTAAGAAAGGATGAGACATGTCCCGAGTGATGGTTTTTAGTGTTTGTCGTCCTGCCCATAATCAAATGAGGCATCATTTCATACTTCCGTGTCACAATAAATAACCACTCCGTATGGTAGAGAGGGACAAAGGGGCCCAAAAGGTTGGACTCAGTACGTACTAGCCTCACTACTCACCACTCAGTGTACTACCTGAAACCTTCACTTTAGCTAGGTGCAATATTTATCCACTAAAAAAAGGCTAGGTGCAATATCTTGGCACCGTAAGTAGGAAAGCAATGACTTTGGTGCCATGTGTTTGGACAGATTAAGAAACCAAGTGTGGTGCTTAATTAGTGGCTGATGGAGTAGGGGTTTAGGTGGTGGTTGAGAGGCGAACATGGTTTGCTTGCGTCGAACTTCATCATTTGTGTCGTCCCTCCCTTTTTTTCGGTCGTGTCTGAGCGAGCTGGTTGCGAGTGCCTCCCTTTCTTTTCCCAATCTTATCTCAAGATTGACACGGCTACCTAATTCTGTGTTTTTTCGTGCAATAATAAGCATCTAGCTAGAACTTGAAATCTACTCCTAAGAAGGTAGGTAGGGGAGGAGAGGCGATCGATCCGCGGGCGGTCTCTTGCATCATTTTGCTCCTTAACCATTTTTAGTATTACGAACGGCGCTATACACAAAGATCGGTACTTACGGCTCGGAACATCCGTGAAACATGCAAATGCAATGGAATAAAGCTGGAGCAAACTTGCTTGTTGAGGTAACCTTGCTGCATGCGTGCTGAAAGGGGTTGCGCCACGGCGCACCTTGGAACGAATGATCTCTCACTTGCACCCAAGAAGCAAAGGTTAAAAGGGACATGTGCACGCAGCATGAGTGAATGCGAATGCTTTGCGTCCCTCGCTCCCATTGGGCCGGAGAAGCTCCAAAAATGATGCACCTGCTGCACGCCCCGACCCGTGGTGGTTCCCCTCAAAGTCTTTCTGCCTGCAGCTCTGAATATCATCAACAAAATGAGCATCGCGTGGCGTGATCAGGCGAACCACACATGCGGTGCGAGCGTCCACGTCGTTGCCCTGTGATCGCAGACAGGAGAGGAACTTGAGCTACACAGCTGAAGTGACAGTGCTGTACATGGAGGCCAACGGGCAAATTTACGTCCGCCGTGACGTCAATTGCGAGCTCGATGTCTCGGAGAGGGACGGCCGGGGAAGCCAGGGCTCCGGCATCGCCATTGCATGCGCGGCGCGTGACCGGATGACGGCGACCGAGTTAGCTGCACCGTGGGGTTGTGGTTGCGAGACGACACTGCACGCACGGCATTGTGCCGCGTCGCTGCTTGCTCTTTTTTTTTTTTTTTTTTTTTTTTTTTTTGAGAAACCGCTGCTTGCTCTTCTGGCTGGACTCACACTGGAGAGCGACGTGCCCGCCACGACCTAGTTTTTTTTTTCAATCTTGGGCGTGTATTCCTTTTTCCGATTGAAACTTTCGTGGGCCTCTACCCAGTTTAGGATAAGAAACATATGGATTGATATCGGGCCGTGGGGCGAGCAAAACGAGATTGCAAGATAGGCCGCCGGCAGCAGGGAGAGCTCCTTTTCGGCGCCCTCAGCGCCGCCGCTTGGTCTAGTTGGCGCTCGAAGGCGAACCATAGTGGACCGGCCCAGCATCTGTCGCGTCAAGGAAAAAAAAAACACATTCATCGCTATTATTCTGCGAGACGTAGGTTTCGAACCTGCATGCCTACGCCCGCACGGTTGTCGTGCTAATCACTCCAGCGCAACAACGTTGATGAAATATGTAGGAAAACAGTGCTATTTGGCAGCGGTTCCGGTCCCAGTTAGGATTTTTCGGAAAAAGAAGACGTAAATATGAAACAGAATTCACGAATATTAGAAATGTTCATCGATTTTGAAAAATGAATTCACGAATTTCCTAAATTTTTCATAAAATTGAAAAAAGTTCACTGGATTTCAGAAAAAGTTCACGAATATGAAAAACATTCACCGGATTTTGAAAAATAGTTCACGGGTTTGAAAAAAATTCATCAATTTTGACAAAAAAAAAGTTCATGAATTTTGAAAAAAAAGGTTCACCAGATTCTGAAAATAGGTTCACTTGTTTGAAAAAAGTTCACCGATTTTGATAAAAAAGTTCACGGATTTTCAAAAAAAGTTCATCAATTTTGAAAAAAGTTCACGGATTCTACAAAGTTCACCGGTTTTGAAAAAAGTTCATCTATTTTATGAAAAAAAAATCACGCATTTAACTAGAAAAAAAAGGAAAGGAAGGAACAAAAGAGGGAAAGGGAAGTAACTAATCAAACGACGTACGTTGTCTAGTTGGCTATGGTAGCTAACCAGAAACCAGGAGCTCTCCGTTCAAATCTCACTCCCGCATGCTTTTTTTACCTTTTAAAACTGGAAAAAGAAGGAAAAATGGGCCGGCCCAGCATGGAAGTGGAAATGTGCGCCCGTTTGTCGAAATCGAAGTAAGGGGCGCTGAAGGCGCCGAATAGGGGTTTGGCAGCAGCAGGGCCATGAAATATGGGAGCTCCTAGACAACGCTGTAAGCGCCAGTTTGTGCCGCTGGCGCCCGCACGGACGCGAACTGGGCCGGCCCAGCAAGCTGCTGAGAAGCAAAAAGATTTATTCGGTAGAACCGGGAGTCGAACTCGTCACGCGCATTTAAATGCCCACAAGGGTTAACCACTGGACCAACCTCAAACTACAAATTAGTTTAGAAAAACAAAGCTATTTAATATGTCATATAGTACAAACATTAAACACATACTAGTACTTTATACCTCCTATAAATTCTTTGAATAAAGAAAACATATATTTGTAAAGGCATTCATATAATCCATGAATTGAAAGGAAAAGTTCACAAAAATGGAAAAACTTCATGAATTCAAAAAAAGTTCATCGAATTAGAAAAAAGTTCATCGAATTTGAAAAATAGTTCATCAAATCTGAAAAAAGTTCATAGAATTTGAAAAAACTGTTCATTGAATTTCAAAAAAAGTTCATTAAATTTGAAAAAAATTCATCGAATTTGAAAAAAGTTCAAAGAATTTCAAAAAAAGTTCAACAAATTTCAAAAAATATCAACAATTTGAAAAAAGTTCAACAATTTATAAAAAAGTTCATCGATTTTCAAAAAAAGTTTACTTATTTAACAAAACAGTTCACGTATTAAAAAAAACCACGCAATAAGGAAAACGAAAAAGATGAGAAAAAGGAATAAACCGAACTGTAGAACGAGATAAACATAGAAAAATGAACTACCTAATAGTCGCGGGTGTATAGCCTGGTGGAAACCCCGCTTCGAGTACTATTTTTGACCTTTCGAAAACAAGAATGGGCCGGCCCAGTTTGGACTGCTGCAGGCGCTCGTTTGCAAAATTGCACTGTAACGAGCGCCTGCAACGCCAAATAGGAAATGCCATGAAATATCGGGCAGAGCTATGTCTTGCTTTGAAAAAGAAGTCTAAACATATCTGTGCCGGCTCGGATATCAAGACACACATGTAAAGTGGCTTAAGAATTCGATATGGCTTTGTGTTTATGCACCGCCGTAGACGCACACTAGTGGGGATTCCAGACCCCTGGGAACTCTTTCAATCATCTATCTCAACTCTAGTCATTTTACTTGTTATTTATTTCAGCTCATTTATTCGCCTTTACGCTTGCAACCTTATTACTATCTTCATTACTGTTCTAGATCACTTACAATTCTAGGCATATTATTTGCACCTTGCAAAGGACCAAAGTTTGAATCATGCGCTTCCTATGGGATCAATACTATTACTTCAAAAAGGCTACAACTAAATCCTGTGCACTTGCAGGCTATCAGTGACCTGACGAGTCGATGTTGGCTCCTAGCCAGACATCCTGCTTTGGAATGCCTAACTGGGCTTTGTACATTGTGGCATGCCCGACTGACGTCGAACGACATGTTTTGAATGTCTTCTTGGCCTTTCCATGCTGTGGTCTGGTTGGATTCCACGCGTGGTGCATGTGCTCACCTGTCACAATCTTCCCCAACCCATGGATCATCTGTTCAATTTAGATCGTCTCTTGCCGCTCATGTAGCTTTAGGTGGGATAAACCTGCCGCGATTCATGGACAAATGCTCAAATCGAGCAAGCATCTTAAGGCGGAAAAAGGGGGAAATTGATGCCACCATTTTATCTGCAACGATTCAAAGAGTGTGTGGTTGTGAGGAGCGTGCCTTCCCAGCCTTCTGTGCATCTGCTCAGAGGGGTTGTGACCGGTTCACACGTCCATCCCTATGCACATACACGATAAAGAACGAAATGTAATACATAAGATCAACCAATATACAACCATCATAATTAATTTGGGGTCTGCTATGTCAACCTCTGGATCAAAGACTTTGAAGTTCTACCCAAGATAATTAGGTCCAACTTGTAGCATAGGTAGAGGTATGTCAACATTATCATAATCATATTATGCAAATTCCTTCTCCTTTCCGTTTCCTTTGTTGTCCTATTATTTATCCTGTTTTTTCTTGATGCCAACAACATCCTCCACATTACATTCCACCGCATCACCCAAAGTACGTGGATACAAATCCTCATCATCATCTGGCTCATAGTCGTTGTCCTCAATCTCACTGCCACTGTCAAAATCCACTGTCGTTGTACCCTCACCCTCCTCTTCTACTTCATATTGAGTTCCATCATATTTAGGATCAACTATTTTTTTATCTCCTCAATACACTTGTAAGCATGTGATGGTTTCATTGGACTGATCACCGTGGGCGATTATTTGTGCCCATATTGCATACTTGATCATCTGTATGCTTCTTGATAATGGTGACACGATCAACATACATATAAGCAATCTTTGATTTTACAACTTCGCTAACTAAGTATATGAAATCTGATGACAATTAAGAGGCCTCATTCCATCACCTACTCTTTTCCCAGGAATTGTCCATTACACACTAAATTTGGTGCTAGGTTTATAACCCATTTTTTTAAATGGTCCTGCAGCCACAACAATTACCAAGTATCTGCGGCACAGTGGTAAAGTATCAAACTTTTCTTCCATGTATATCTTGTTATGTCCAGTTCCACATAACTTTTTCTTCCATGTATATCTTGTTCTGTCTTGTTCCACATAATTCTTGATCTTCACACTAAACACATCATCAACATCACCTGCATTGCATTTTGGGGAGCAATCCAGATTCTCATCTTAGCTACACAAACCCTAATCTCTTATACTATAAATGGGGGGTTTCTAGCTAACAAGAAAAAGGGAAATCACACATCAAACTACCACATGTGATCCTAGATAGGATTGCACTGGATATGGTTGATCAAACCTACGAGAAACGCTATCTGCCCGCCCACCCACAACCACTAAAATTGGGAGAAAGAAATTGAGAGGATGAACTAACCATAGTTAGGAGGGTCTCTATCGCGTGGACAGAGCTCCGACGACATCGGCAAAGACAATCGCTGGATTCGGGTGGCACCATCGCCCTCCTCGGTCTCTGATTGGAAGAGAGAGAGAGAGAGAGAGAGAGAGAGAGAGGGAGGAAAAGAGAGATGAAATAGAGATGACCAATGTTTGGGTCAGACTAAACTTCAGGTCTTTATTACAAAAGTCCTACCCCCACGCCTTCTCACGTGCCACTCAGTGGTGTATTTGCAAAAATTTCTTTTGGCCCGAAATGGCCTATACTGATTCGCATGCGACATAGCTACTTTTGTACGAAAGCGAGCACACTAACGATTTTAGCGAGTCGTTTGTCAAGTTTGCGGCATCATGGATGAAAGTGGGCATGCAGGATAAGTTGATGTACCATTGTTGCATTTAACTCCCTCCAACTAGTTCAAATAAAAGAAATGAAGGAAAGATGCCCTAGAGTCAATAATAAAGTTGTTATTTATATTTCCTTATATCATGATAAATATTTATTATTCATGCTAGAATTGTATTAACCGGAAACTTAGTACATGCGTGAATACATAGACAAACAGAGTGTCCCTAGTATGCCTCTACTTGACTAGCTCATTAATCAAAGATGGTTAAGTTTCCTGACCATAGACATGTGTTGTCATTTGATGAAACGGGATCACATCATTAGAGAATGATGTGATGGACAAGACCCATCCGTTAGCTTAGCATAATGATCGTTATGTTTTATTGTTATTGCTTTCTTCATGACTTATACATATTCCTTTGACTATAAGATTATGCAACTCCGGAATACCGGAGGAACACCTTGTGTGCTATCAAACGTCACAACATAACTGGGTGATTATAAAGATGCTCTACAGGTGTCTCCGAAGGTGTTTGTTGGGTTGGCATAGATCGAGATTAGGATTTGTCACTCTGTGTATCGGAGAGGTATCTCTGGGCCCTCTCGGTAATGCACATCACTATAAGCCTTGCAAGCAATGTGACTAATGAGTTAGTTGCAGGATGATGCATTACAGAACGAGTAAAGAGACTTGCCGATAACGAGATTGAACTAGGTATGATGATACCGACGATCGAATCTCGGGCAAGTAACATACCGATGACAAAGGGAATAACGTATGTTGTCATGCGGTTTGACCGATAAAGATCTTCGTAGAATATGTAGGAACCAATATGAGCATCCAGGTTCCGCTATTGGTTATTGACCGGAGATGTGTCTCGATCATGTCTACATAGTTATCGAACCCGTAGGGTCCGCACACTTAACGTTCGATGACGATTTGTATTATGAGTTATGTGTTTTGGTGACCGAAGTTTGTTCGGAGTCCCGGATGAGATCACATACATGACGAGGAGTCTCGAAATGGTCGAGAGGTAAAGATTCATATATTGGAAGGTTATATACGGACACCGGAATGGTTCCGAAGAGGTTCGGGGTGTTTTCGGAGTACCGGAAGGTTACTGGAACCCCCCGGGAAAGTTAATGGGCCTCATGGGCCATAGTGGAGAGAGGGAGGCAGGCCACAAGAGGTGGCGCGCAGCCCCCCTGCCCAATTCGAATTGGACAAGGGGTGGGGGCGCGTCCCCCCTTTCCTTCTCCCTCCCCCCCCTCTTCCCCCTTCCCCCCTCTCCGTTGGAAGGAAGGGGAGAGCCGACTAGGACTAGGAGTCCTAGTGGGACTCCCCCCAGTTGGCGCGCCCCCTAGGGCCGGCTGACCTCCCCCTTCCTCCTTTATATACGGGGGCAGGGGGGCACCACAAGACACAACCGTTGTTTTTTAGCCATGTGCGGTGCCCCCCTCCACAGTTTACGCCTCCGGTCATAGCGTCGTAGTGCTTAGGCGAAGCCCTGCGTGGATCACATCACCGTCACCGCACCATCGTGCTGACAGAAATCTCCCTCGGCCCTCTACTGGATCAAGAGTTTGAGGGACGTCATCGAGCTGAACGTGTGCTGAACACGGAGGTGTCGTACGTTCGGTACTAGACTGGTTGGATCGTGAAGACGTTCGACTACATCAACCGCGTTAACCTAATGCTTCCGCTTTCGGTCTACGAGGGTACGTGGATACACTCCCCCCCTCTCGTTGTTATGCATCTCCTAGATAGATCTTGCGTGAGCGTAGGAATTTTTTTGAAATTGCATGCTACGTTTCTCAATAGTGGCATCCGAGCCAGGTCTATGTGTAGATGATATGCACGAGTAGAACACAAAGAGTTGTGGGTGATAATAGTCATACTGCTTACCACCAACGTCTTATTTTGATTCGGCGGTATTCTTGGATGAAGCGGCCCGGACCAACATTACATGACCACGTTCATGAGACCGGCTCTACCAACGTGCTTTAGCACATAGGTGGCTGGCGGGTGTCTGTTTCTCCAACTTTAGTTGAATCGAATTTGACTATGACTGGTCCTTGTTGAAGGTTAATTAAAACAACACACTTGACGAAAAATCGTTGTGGTTTTGATGCGTAGGTAAGAACGGTTCTTGCTAGAAGCCCGTAGCAGCCACATAAAACTTGCAACAACAAAGTAGAGGACGTCTGACTTGTTTTTGCATGGCATGTTGTGATGTGATATGGTCAAGACGTGATGAGATATAAATTTTTGTATGAGATGATCATGTTTTGTAAAAGTTATTGGCAATTGGCAGGAGCCTTATGGTTGTCGCTTTATTGTATGAAATGCAATCACCATGTAATTGCTTTACTTTATCACTATGTGGTAGCGATAGTCGTAGAAGCAATAGTTGGCATGACGACAGCGACAAGGTGTCAAGCCGGTGACGATGGAGATCATGACGGTGCTTTGGAGATGGAGATCAAAGGCACAAGATGGTGATGGCCATACCATGTCACATATTTTGATTGCATGTGATGTTTATCTTTTATGCATCTTATTTTGCTTAGTACAGCGGTAGCATTATAAGATGATCTCTTACTAAAATTTCAAGGTATAAGTGTTCTCCCTGAGTATGCACCGTTGCTACAGTTCGTCGTGCCGAGACACCACGTGATGATCGGGTGTGATAAGCTCTATGTTCACATACAACGGGTGCAAGCCAGTTTTGCACATGCAGAATACTCGGGTTAAACTTGACGAGCCTAGCATATGCAGATATGGCCTCGGAACACTGAGACCGAAAGGTCGAATGTGAATCATATAGTAGATATGATCAACATAGAGATGTTCACCATTGAAAACTACTCCATCTCATGTGATGATTGGACATGGTTTAGTTGATATGGATCACGTGATCATTTAGATGACTAGAGGGGTCTCTATCTAAGTGGGAGTTCTTAAGTAATATGATTAATTGAACTTTAATTTATCATGAACTTAGTCCTGGTAGTATCACCATGACTCTTGCATAAGGTATAAGACAAAAGTAAAAGATAGGCCCTTCGCAGAGGGAAGCAGAGGTTGTCATGTGCTTTTATGGTTAGATGCACAAAATCTTAATGCGAAAGAACGTCACTTTATATTGCCACTTGTGATATGGACCTTTATTATGCAGTCCGTCGCTTTTATTTCTTCCACATCACAAGATCGTATAAAGCTTATTTTCTCCACACTAATAAATCATACATATTTAGAGAGCAATTTTTATTGCATGCAACAATGAGAACTTACTTGAAGGATCTTACTCAATCCATAGGTAGATATAGTGGACTCTCATGGCAAAACTGGGTTTAAGGATATTTGGAAGCACAAGTAGTATCTCTACTTAGTGCAAAGAGTTTGGCTAGCATGAGGGGGAAAGGCAAACTCAACATGTTGGATGATCCATGACAATATAATTTATTTCAGATGTAAGAAAACATAACCCATTACGTTGTCTTCCTTGTCCAACGTCAACTCTTTAGCATATCATATTTTAATGAGTGCTCACAATCATAAAATATGTCCAAGATAGTATATTTATATGTGAAAACCTCTCTTTCTTTACTACTTCCTATTAATTGCAACGATGACCGAAACTATGTTTGTCAATTCTCAACAACTTTTATTCATCATACTCTTTATATGTGAAGTCATTACTCTCCATAAGATCAATATGATCTCTTTATTTCTTTTTATTCTTTCTTTTTCTTTTATTCCCTCACGATCATAGCAAGATAATCAAGCCCTTGACTCAAAACTAATCTTTATTATATATAGCTCACAGACTCGATTACATAGAAGGATCATAAAGCAAAACTCAAGACTAGATCTTACTAAAACTTTATTCTACTAGATCAAGATATTACTAAAAGGATCAAACTAAGAAAAACGGTAAAGATAGGAGTTTGATGGTGATACGATACCGGGGCACCTCCCCCAAGCTTTGCAGTTGCCAAGGGGAGTGCCCATACCCAGGTGTTTATATCTCTTTCCTCGGGGGTGGTGATGGTGGAGTTGTTGATGATGTAGGCTTGTCGTCCATCTTCCAAGGCATTGGCTCACCATCATAGAAGGATGATTGTGTCTCCGGGATCCTTAAATCTGCAGCCAAACTCATCCTCTTGAATCTATATTCATACTCACAGTTTTGGTTTTGCAGGTCATAGATCTGGGCTTGGAGGTGCTCGATTTTCTCGTGAAGCTTGAAGATGGCCTCCCCAATGTCCTTGGCGTCTAGCTTGTGGTTGTTGGTGAACTCCGTGATCATTATGTGATTGGCGTCGAGTCCACGCTCCACCATCTCCTGACACTTGAAAACTTGCTGCTCCATTGCTTCAAGCCTTGTCTCCATGCTTCCAGTCCTCCTTGGTCCCTCAACATCGCGGATGTGCAGCAACCACTCCCGCATCTCAATGGTTTGAGGATGTTGCAGCACCTCCGCGAGGTAGGGGTTGATGACCTTCTCGAAGAACTTGTCCTTGGGGGCACTTGGGGACGTCATGGTGATCTAAATCTGTCAGAAAAACAGCTCGAAACAAGAACAGAGGATATTTGCGTGATACGAGGGTCAAAACCTTCGGGAGATTATATAATGAATTTTTACCGACCAAAAGAAGTATCGTGCAAGAAAACGGAGTCCGGAGGGCACACGAGGTGCCCACGAGGCAGGGGGCGCGCCCTCCACCCTCGTGGACGCCTCGTGTCCTTCCCGGACTGCTTCTTATTTTCCTATTTTCTTAAATATTCCAAAACGGAGAAAAATTACCATTAGAACTATTTTGGAGTCGGTTTACTTACCGTACCACATACCTATTCCTTTTCAGAGTCTGAAACGTTCTGGAAAGTGTCCCTTATGTACTCCTTCGGGGTTACGGTTTCAGTAACATTAGTTTCAACATTTATAGGATTACCTAAGATGTAATGTTTGATTCTTTGACCGTTCACCACCTTCAGATTTGTGCCTTCGAAGTTGTTGATTTTTATGGCACCGGAACGATAGACCTCCTCGATAACGTAAGGACCTTCCCATTTAGAGAGAAGTTTTCCTGCAAAAAATCTTAAACGAGAGTTGAATAGCAACACATAGTCATCGACATTAAACTCACGCTTTTGTATCCTTTTGTCATGCCATCTTTTAACTTTTTCTTTAAACAGTTTGGCATTCTCATAAGCCTGGGTTCTCCATTCATCATGTGAGATAATGTCAAATAACCTCTTCTCACCGGCAAGTTTGAAATCATAATTGAGCTCTTTAATGGCCCAATATGCCTTATGTTCTAGTTCGAGAGGTAAGTGACATGCTTTTCCATAAACCATTTTATACGGAGACATACCCATAGGATTCTTATATGCAGTTCTGTAGGCCCATAAAGCATCATCAAGTTTCTTGGACCAATTCTTTCTAGATCTATTAACAGTCTTTTGCAAAATTAATTTGAGCTCTCTATTACTAAGTTCTACTTGACCACTAGACTGCGGATGATATGGAGATGCAATTCTATGATTAACGTCATACTTAGCAAGCATTTTACGAAAAGCACCATGAATAAAATGTGAACCACCATCAGTCATAAGATATCTAGGGACTCCAAACCTCGGAAAAATAACTTCTTTAAGCATCTTAATAGAGGTGTTATGATCAGCACTACTAGTTGGAATAGCTTCTACCCACTTAGTAACGTAATCAACAGCAACTAAGATATGTGTATAACCATTAGAGGAAGGAAACGGTCCCATATAATCAAAGCCCCAAACATCAAATGGTTCAATAACAAGTGAATAGTTCATAGGCATTTCTTGACGTCTGCTAATATTACCAATTCTTTGACATTCATCACAAGACACGACAAACTTACGGGCATCTTTGAAGAGAGTAGGCCAATAAAAACCGGATTGCAATACCTTATGTGCAGTTCTATCTCCAGCGTGGTGTCCTCCTTAAGCCTCGGAGTGACACTTGCGTAGGATCTGTTCATGTTCATGCTCAGGTACACAACGTCTAATAACACCACTACCCCTTCTTTGTAAAGGTGTGGGTCATCCCAGAAGTAATGTCTTAGATCATAGAAAAACTTTTTCTTTTGCTGGTATGTGAAACTAGGTGATATAAATTTAGCAACAATGTAATTAGCATAATCAGCATACCATGGAGCAGTACGAGAAGCTTTTATGACAGCTAATTGTTCATCAGGAAAGCTATCATCAATAGGTAGTGGGTCATCAAGAACATTCTCTAACCTAGACAAGTTGTCTGCAACGGGGTTCTCAGCTCCCTTTCTATCAATAATATGCAAATCAAATTCTTGTAGTAGGAGAACCCATCTAATAAGTCTAGGTTTAGCATCTTTATTTTCCATAAGCTATTTAATAGCAGCATGATCAGTGTGAACAGTTACTTTAGAATCAACAATGTAAGGTCGAAACTTATCACAAGCAAATACAACTGCTAAAAATTCTTTTTCAGTAGTAACATAATTTCTTTGAGCACCGTCTAGAGTTTTACTAGCATATTGGATAACATTTAATTTCTTTTCAACTCTTTGTCCCAAAACAGCACCTACAGCATAATCACTAGCATCACACATAATTTTAAAGGGTAAATTCCAATCAGGTGGCTGAACAATAGGTGCAGAAATCAAGGCTTTCTTAAGTATTTCAAATGCTTCTACACAATCATCATCAAAGATAAAAGGAACATCTTTTTGTAAGACATTAGTCAGAGGCCTAGAAATTTTTGAGAAGTCCTTAATGAACCTCCTATAAAAACCGGCATGACCAAGGAAACTTCTTATACCTTTGATGTCCTTGGGACACGGCATCTTTTCAATAGCATCAACTTTAGCTTTATCAACTTCAATACCTCTTTCAGAAATTTTATGCCCCAAGACAATGCCTTCATTAACCATAAAGTGGCACTTCTCCCAATTCAAGACAAGATTAGTTTCTTCACATCTCTACAAAACTCGTTCAAGGTTGCTTAAGCAATCATCAAAAGAAGATCCATAAACGGAGAAATCATCCATGAAAACCTCAACAATCTTTTCACAAAAGTCAGAGAATATAGCCATCATACATCTTTGAAAGGTAGCAGGTGCATTGCATAAACCAAAAGGCATACGTCTATAAGCAAAGGTACCGAAAGGACAAGTAAAAGTGGTCTTTTCTTGATCCTCTTTTGACACAGGTATTTGAGAGAAACCAGAGTAACCATCTAGAAAGCAAAAATGTGTATGTTTGGATAGTCTTTCTAGCATTTGATCAATAAAGGGTAAAGGGTAATGATCCTTTTTAGTAGCTTTATTTAGTTTATAGAAATCAATTACCATCCTATAACCTGTAACAATTCTTTGTGGGATCAATTCATCTTTATCATTAGGAACAACGGTAATACCTCCCTTCTTGGGGACACAATGGACATGACTTACCCACTGACTATCAGCAACGGGATAAATTATACCTGCCTCCAGAAGCTTTAGTATTTCTTTTCTTACCACTTCTTTCATCTTAGGATTTAACCGTCGTTGGTGATCAACAACTGGTTTAGAGTCTTTCTCCAATTTTATTTTGTGTTGGCATAGAGTGGGACTAATGCCCTTAAGATCATCAAGAGTATATCCAATAGCAGCGCGGTGCTTCTTCAGAGTTTTTAATAATTTATTTTCTTCATGCTCTGAAAGGTTAGCACTAATAATCACAGGATATGTCTTCTTTTCATCAAGATAAGCATATTTAAGAGTATCAGGTGATGGTTTAAGCTCAAACACGGGATCACCCTTGGGTGGAGGAGGATCCCCTAGGATTTCAACATGCAGGTTGTGTTTCAAAATGGGTCCCTGTTTAAAGAATACTTCATCTATTTCCCTTCTTTCATTCATAAACATATCATTTTCATGGTCTAGCAAATATTGTTCTAAAGGATCATTAGGAGGCACGGCAATAGAAGCAAGACCAATAATTTCATCTTTAATAGGCAATTCCTCATCACGGGGTTGTCTACGAAACTTAGCAAAATTAAACTCATGAGACATATCCCCCAAACCAATAGTAACAACATCCTTTTCGCAGTCTATCCTAGTATTAACAGTATTCAAGAAGGGTCTACCAAATATAATGGGACAAAAGTTATCTTGTGGGGAACCAAGAACAAGAAAAACAGCAGGATATTTAACTTTCCCACACAAGACTTCAACATCTCTAACAATCCCAACTGGTGAAATAGTATCTCTATTGGCAAGCTTAATTGTAACATCAATTTCTTCTATTTCAGCAGGTGCAATATCATGCATAATTTCTTTGTATAAGGAATGAGGTATTGCACTTGCACTAGCCCCCATATCAGACAAGCCATGATAACAATGATCTCCTATTTTAACAGAAATAACAGGCATGCCTACAACAGGTCTATGTTTATTTCTAGTGTCAGGTCTAGCAATTCTAGCAGCTTCATCACAGAAGTAAATAACATGCCCATCAATATTATCAGCCAAGAGATCTTTAACCATAGCAATACTAGGTTAAATTTTAATTTGCTCAGGGGGTTTGGGTGTCCTAATATTACTTTTATTGACCAAAGTTGAAGCTTTAGCATGATCCTTTATTCTAACAGGGAAAGGTGGTTTGTCAATATAAGCAGTAGGAACAACAGGATCATTATAAGTGATAGTCTTTTTTTCAACTTTAATAGGTGCAACTACCTTTACTTCAATGGGAGGATTATATTTAAACCACTTCTCCTTAGGGAGATCAACATGAGTAGCAAAGGATTCACAGAAAGAAGCCTCCCCCAAGCTTGAGCGATGGTTTCTCCTTCGCGAGGCCAAAAATTATAATTACAATCACGATGAACAAGATGCATAGGATAAAACTTCTGATGAAATTCCAATTTCAATCGGTTGTAGTTCCATGATCCCATATCATCACATAGCCTAAACCATGTCAATGCCTTTCCCTTCAAAGATAAAGGGAAGACCTTCTTCTTGATAACATCCTTGGGCATACCTGCAAGCTTAAATAATCCACAAATTTCATCCACATAGATCAGGTGTAAATCGGGATGCAATGTTCCATCTCCTGTAAAAGGATTAGCTAGCAGTTTCTCTATCATACCCGAAGGAATTTCAAAGTAACATTTTCAGTAGGTTCAGTAGGTTGAGGAGCAACTCTTTGCTCTACTGGTCGGGGTGAAGATACCCCGAACAAGCCCCTCAAAGGATTACTTTCCATAGTAACAAGTGACAGTAAATTTCAGCACACTATAATTTTTTTCCTTACCAAAGGCGCTTCACTCCCCGGCAACGGTGCCAAAAAAGAGTCTTGATGAACCACAAGTGTAGGGGATCTATCATAGTCCTTTCGATAAGTAAGAGTGTCAAACCCAACGAGGAGCAGAAGGAAATGACAAGCGGTTTTCAGTAAGGTATTCTCTGCAAGCACTGAAATTATCGGCAACAAATAGTTTCGTGATATGGTAATTTGTAACGGGTAACAAGTAATGAAAGTAAATAAGGTGCAGCAAGGTGGCCCAATCCTTTTTGTAGCAAAGGACAAGCCTGGACAAACTCTTATATGAAGGAAAACGCTCCCGAGGACACATGGGAAGTATCGTCAAGCTAGTTTTCATCACGCTCATATGATTCGCGTTCGTTACTTTGATAATTTGATATGTGGGTGGACCGGTGCTTGGGGACTGCCCTTCCTTGGACAAGCATCCACTTATGATTAACCCCTATTGCAAGCATCCGCAACTATAAAAGAAGTATTAAGGTAAACCTAACCATAACATGAAACATGTGGATCCAAATCAGCCCCTTACGAAGCAACTCATAAACTAGGGTTTAAGCTTCTGTCACTCTAGCAACCCATTGTAACATCCCAAATTTTCAATTTGGTATGTTATACATAGATCATCATTGCATATCATATTTTATTGCATTTTGACAAATCCTCGATAAATCCTAAGCAACTCAAGGACCCTCGGAGAGAGTTGGGGATTTTCTCGAATTTTCATATTTGATTTTCATCAAATAATAAGACGAGGATTTTGGTTTTAATTATTTTCTCTAAATATTTCATTTTAAAAATAAACGAGAGGAGAAAATATGACTTCTCCAAAACAATTGAAATACTGGAGGAAAAATGTTAAAATCATTTATTGGAATTTATTTGGAATTTATTTGCAATTTTTATTGCATTAAAAATATTGCATGTTTTCAAAATATTTATTTTGTGTTAAAAAAATGTTCACCCTATTCTAGATTTTCTAACTAGACGGGGAAAATTTATTTTATATTTTTCTGACTTTTATTTATTTTTCTACGCATTTTTCCGCGGAACGTATTTAAAAAAACGCGCGCGAACCGCTGGGCCGAGCCCAGCCGCGCCAGGCCGCCGGCCCACCCCGTCGCCCTCTCCTTCCTCCGCACGGGACGCCGCCGCCGCCATGTCCATGGAGGACACGGGAGCCCCCCCGCTCGCCCGCCCCCTTCCCCAAGCCACCGGAGCAGCCCCCCTTTATATACCCCCCTCTCTTCTCTCCCCTCACCTCGCCCGCCGCCGCCGCACTCGCCGAGCCGCCGCCGCCGCCGTTTGCCGCCGCCCCTCGCCCTCCCCGAGCCCCGCACCCCCGCCGCACCCCGCGCCCCACCGGAGCCCCGCCGGAGCCGCCCCGACGAGGTACTGCCTGCCCCGTTCGTTGCCGGTTTTCTTTAAAAAAAACCTTCCTTTTAAAAAAAAGACCTAGATCGGTTTTTTTTCGGTTTTATTATTTTGCGAGCGTTCACCGAACCGTTCGTTTTAACGAACGCGTTCGTCGGTTTTTCTCTGTTAACGAACGTCCGTTCTTTAACCGTTCGTCCGTTTTTCTTTTTCGTCGGTTTTTCTGCGATTTTCTCAGATTCGATTTCTGATCGAATCTTCGTTTTTGTTTAACTTCTCGCTCGTTTATCGGAATCAGGCGATTCAAGCGCCTAGAGTTTCGTCTCGAAATTCTCTTTCCGTTTAACCTACTCAAACAAGTTTTTGCTATAGTAAAATTTGACCTAGATCCAGATTAGTAAACGAAGCTTCTTTCTTTCGCAGTTTGACTTTCGTTGCTTCTTTCGAGTTGATTCTTTTTGCAAACCGGAGTTCTTAAGTTGAACTTTCTGGTTGGATCTTTCATTCGAGTGTTACCTGTGCATTAGATGAGTACTGATTGTATGCTTGTTTGTTTGTGATAGAGTACCCGGAGTGTGCCGCTTGTTACTTCGAATCGCTAGGTTTTGCGGATCATCAGCAAGGCAAGTAACACTTTGATCATACTTTTCCATACCTAGTTTTTGTTGCATTAGATCTATTCCTCAAACACTTGCATGATTAAGATCTAATTAAATTGTGGGTATTGGGAAGTAGATGTGGTAGTACCTATTACCTGTTTTACTTTCAAACCCTTGGGAGTTACTTCTACGTTTGCTATTATATTGCCATGCTATGCTCGTAGACGTGGATTGGGTTTGAGAGATTTCCATGACAGATGTGAGATTGTTAATTAATGGTTTACTTAAGGTGGCAACTAAAACTCACATCTGGGTGGATTGAGGTACCTGGGTATTCCGGGATTGCCTGTTTTTCTTTTGGACCGCCACCCAGGTTCAAAGGGATCATGAGATATTTCATGCTAGAAACTTCCGTGTGCAGCCGCAAGCTATTATGGGCTCTAGCATAGTTGACTAAGTTGTGTGAACTCTTACAGTGGTAGACTAGCAGATGTAGGGGAAAGTAGGTGTAACTGTCTACCCATACGTAAGGTGCAAACACTTCTGAAAGACTGTGTCTCGGTCATCCGTTACTCAAACACCATATAGTGCGAGTAATCCAACGGAGGAGATCGAGTCTTGTGGGGAAAAGTGCACAAACCTCTGCAGAGTGTATAAACTAATCATGGTTAGCCGTGTCCCCGGTTATGGACAACTTGAGTATCTAGTACTTGGAATATCATGTGAATCTCATCACTATGTTACTTTTAATTAATTTTGTTGGGTTATTGATGACATTTAATTGGGATTGAGATGCTGTCAACCATCTCAATGTTTCACAACCACCATGATAGTTAAATAAAATTTATTCCTTTGCAGTAGGGAAAAATTGGCTTTTCGCAAAACTGTAACCATAGAGCTTTCCACCAGCCATATATGCATGTAGTATAGCATTATTATTGTTCATTATTCTCTATGTGTTACATTGCCAGCATATTCTATGTGCTGACCCGTTTTCGGGCTGCAACATTTCATGTTGCAGACTTTTCAGACGACGAGTAAGGTGCCTTAGGTCGTGGTCTTATACTCAGTGATGCCGCTGGAGTTGATGGACTCACTTATCTTCCAAGTCTTCCGCTGTTATCGTTATTAGATGGCCTTAAGCCATGTTTATCATACTTATTCTCTTTGGAGATGTTCGATGTAATAAGTGTGTGATTGCTACTCTGTTATAAATCCTCCATTTGTACTGTGCGTGTCAGCATTACTGATCCAGGGATGACACTGGTGCACAGCAGCACAGACCATTTGAGGTCTGGTCGCTACACCCATCATCTACTTATTACATCCCAATGCCTTCCTCTAGGCCCAAATAAGGGTGAAGTGTCATGTAGTCGACGTTCACATAACACCACTAGAGGAAAGGCAACATATATACATCACATCAAAATATCAAACGAATACCAAATTCACATGACTACTTATAGCAAGACTTCTCCCATGTCCCCAGGAACAAACGTAACTACTCACAAATCATATTCACGTTCATAATCAGAGGGGTATTAATATGCATAAAGGATCTGAACATATGATCTTCCACCAAATAAACTAACTAGCATCAACTACAAGGAGTAATCAACACTACTAGCAACCCACAGGTACCAATCTGAGGTTTTGGTACAAAGATTGGATACAAGAGATGAACTAGGGTTTGAGAGGAGATGGTGCTGGTGAAGATGTTGATGGAGATTGACCCCCTCCCGGTGAGAGGATCGATGGTGATGGCGATGGTGATGATTTCCCCCTCCCGGAGGGATGTTTCCCCGGCAGAACAGCTCCGCCGGAGCCCTAGATTGGTTCCGCCTCGTGGCGGCGGCGTTTCGTCCCAAAAACTTCCTCATGATTTTTCCAGGGTAAAAGACTTCATATAGCAGAAGATGGACACTGGAGGCTTGCCAGGGGGCCCACGAGGCAGGGGGCGCGCCCCCCACCCTCGTGGATGGTGGGTGGCCCCCCTCTGGTTGATTCTTCCGCCAGTATTTATTATTAATTCCAAAAACTGCCTCCGTGAAGTTTCAGGACTTTTGGAGCTGTGCAGAATAGGTCTCTAATATTTGCTCCTTTTCCAGCCCAGAATTCCAGTTGCCGGCATTCTCCCTCTTCATGTAAACCTTGTAAAATAAGAGAGAATAGGCATAAGTATTGTGACATAATGTGTAATAACAGCCCATAATGCAATAAATATCGATATACACTACAAAAAAAACACTTCCGTGATGATACGTGTTTGTCACAGTAGGTCGCGTTTTTTGTCATGCATGTACATCCATGACAAATTTATGACAGAATCAAGATAGTCATACCTGTGTTGTCGTAGAAGTGTTCCATGACATTACCAAAATTATCATCACGGAAGTGTCCACTTCCATGACGATAAATCGCGCGTCATAGAAGTGCTTTCTGTTGGAAATATGCCCTAGAGGCAATAATAAAATGGTTATTATTATATTTCCTTGTTCATGATAATTGTCTATTGTTCATGCTATAATTGTGTTATCCGGAAATCGTAATACATGTGTGAATACATAGACCACAACATGTCCCTAGTGAGCCTCTAGTTGACTAGCTCGTTGATCAACAGATAGTCATGGTATCCTGACTATGGACATTGGATGTCATTGATAACGGGGTCACATCATTAGGAGAATGATGTGATGGACAAGACCCAATCCTAAGCATAGCGCAAAGATCGTGTAGTTCGTTTGCTAGAGCTTTTCCAATGTCAAGTATCTTCTCCTTAGACCATGAGATCGTGTAACTCCCGGATGCCGTAGGAGTGCTTTGGGTATACCAAACTGTTGGGGAACGTAGTAATTTCAAAAAAATTCCTACGCACACGCAAGATCATGGTGATGCATAGCAACGAGAGGGGAGAGTGTTGTCCACGTACCCTCATAGACCGACAGCGGAAGCGTTATCACAACGCGGTTGATGTAGTCGTACGTCTTCACGATCCGACCGATCAAGTACCGAACGCACGGCACCTCCGAGTTCTACACACGTTCAGCTCGATGACGTCCCTCGAACTCCGATCCAGCCGAGTGTTGAGGGAGAGTTTCGTCAGCACGACGGCGTGGTGACGATGATGATGTTCCACCGGCGCAGGGCTTCGCCTAAGCTCCGCAACGGTATTATCGAGGTGTAATATGGTGGAGGGGGCACCGCACACGGCTAAGAGATCTCAAGGATCAATTGTTGTGTCTCTGGGGTGCCCCCCTGCCCCCGTATATAAAGGAGCAAGGGAGGAGGAGGCCGGCCCTAGGAGGGGGCGCACCAAGTGTGGAGTCCTACTAGGACTCCCTAGTCCTAGTAGGATTCCACCTCCCATATGGAATAGGAAAAGAGGAAGGGAAAAAGAGAAGGAAGGAAGGGGCGCCCCCCTTCCCTAGTCCAATTCGGACCAGACCAAGGGGAGGGGTGCGGCCACCCTTGAGGCCCTTTTTCTTCTTTCCCGTATGGCCCAATAAGGCCCAATACGTATTCCCGTAACTCTCCGGTACTCCGAAAAATACCCGAATCACTCGGAACCTTTCCGAAGTCCGAATATAGTCGTCCAATATATAGATCTTTACATCTCGACCATTTCGAGACTCCTCGTCATGTCCCCGATCTCATCCAGGACTCCGAACTCCTTCAGTACATCAACATACATAAACTCATAATAAAATTGTCATCGTAACTTTAAGCGTGCGGACCCTACGGGTTCGAGAACTATGTAGACATGACCGAGACACGTCTCCGGTCAATAACCAATAGCGGGACCTGGATGCCCATATTGGCTCCCACATATTCTACGAAGATCTTTATCGGTCAGACCGCATAACAACATACGTTGTTCCCTTTGTCATCAGTATGTTACTTGCCCGAGATTCGATCGTCGGTATCTCGATACCTAGTTCAATCTCGTTACCGGCAAGTCTCTTTACTCGTTCCGTAACACATCATCCCGCAACTAACTTATTAGTCACAATGCTTGCAAGGCTTATAGTGATGTGCATTACCGAGTGGGCCCAGAGATACCTCTCCGACAATCGGAGTGACAAATCCTAATCTCGAAATACGCCAACCCAACAAGTACCTTTGGAGACACCTGTAGAGCACCTTTATAATCACCCATTTACGTTGTGACGTTTGGTAGCACACAAAGTGTTCCTCCGGTAAACGGGAGTTGCATAATCTCATAGTCATAGGAACATGTATAAGTCATGAAGAAAGCAATAGCAACATACTAAACGATCGGGTGCTAAGCTAACGGAATGGGTCAAGTCAATCACGTCATTCTCCTAATGAGGTGATCTCGTTAATCAAATGACAACTCATGTCTATGGCTAGGAAACATAACCATCTTTGATTAACGAGCTAGTCACGTAGAGGCATACTAGTGACACTCTGTTTGTCTATGTATTCACACATGTATTATGTTTCCGGTTAATACAATTCTAGCATGAATAATAAACATTTATCATGATATAAGGAAATAAATAATACTTTATTATTGCCTCTAGGGCATATTTCCTTCAGTCTCCCACTTGCACTAGAGTCAATAATCTAGTTTACACAGTAATGATTCTTACACCCATGGAGCCTTGGTGCTGATCATGTTTTGCTCGTGGAAGAGGCTTAGTCAACGGGTCTGCAACATTCAGATCCGTATGTATCTTGCAAATTTCTATGACCCACCTGGACTAAATCCCGGATGGAATTGAAGCGTCTTTTGATGTGCTTGGTTCTCTTGTGAAATCTGGATTCCTTTGCCAAGGCAATTGAACCAGTATTGTCACAAAAGATTTTCATAGGACTCGATGCACTAGGTATGACACCTAGATCGAATATGAACTCCCTCATCCAGACTCCTTCATTTGCTGCTTCCGAAGCAGCTATGTACTCCGCTTCACATGTAGATCCCGCCACGACGCTTTGTTTAGAACTGCACCAACTGACAGCTCCACCGTTCAATGTAAATACGTATCCGGTTTGCGATTTAGAATCGTCCGGATCAGTGTCAAAGCTTTCATCAACGTAACCATTTACGATGAGCTCTTTGTCACCTCCATATACGAGAAACATATCCTTAGTCCTTTTCAGGTATTTCAGGATGTTCTTGACCGCTGTCCAGTGATCCACTCCTGGATTACTTTGGTACCTCCCTGCTAAACTTATAGCAAGGGACACATCAGGTCTAGTACACAGCATTGCATACATGATAGAGCCTATGGCTGAAGCATAGGGAACATCTTTCATTTTCTCTCTATCTTCTGCAGTGGTCGGGCATTGAGTCTTACTCAATTTCACACCTTGTAGTACAGGCAAGAACCCTTTCTTTGCTTGATCCATTTTGAACTTCTTCAAAACTTTGTCAAGGTATGTGCTTTGTGAAAGTCCAATTAAGCGTCTTGATCTATCTCTATAGATCTTAATGCCTAATATATATGCAGCTTCACCGAGGTCTTTCATTGAAAAACTCTTATTCAAGTATCCCTTTATGCTATCCAGAAATTCTATATCATTTCCAATTAGTAATATGTCATCCACATATAATATCAGAAATGCTATCGAGCTCCCACTCACTTTCTTGTAAATACAGGCTTCTCCAAAAGTCTGTATAAAACCAAATGCTTTGATCACACTATCAAAGCGTTTATTCCAACTCCGAGAGGCTTGCACCAGTCCATAAATGGATCGCTGGAGCTTGCACACTTTGTTAGCTCCTTTTGGATCGACAAAACCTTCCGGTTGCAGTTTTGACATCCATTTGCCAAATTTCATAATCATAAAATGCGGCAACTGCTAACATGATTCGGACAGACTTAAGCATCGCTACGGGTGAGAAGGTCTCATCGTAGTCAATCCCTTGAACTTGTCGAAAACCTTTTGCAACAAGTCGAGCTTTATAGACAGTAACATTACCATCAGCGTCAGTCTTCTTCTTGAAGATCCATTTGTTTTCAATGGCTTGCCGACCATCGGGCAAGTAACCAAAGTCCATACTTTGTTCTCATACATGGATCCCATCTCGGATTTCATGGCTTCAAGCCATTTTGCGGAATCTGGGCTCACCATCGCTTCTTCATAGTTCGTAGGTTCGCCATGGTCTAGTAACATGACCTCCAGAACAGGATTACCGTACCACTCTGGTGCGGTTCTTGATCTAGTTGACCTACGAAGTTCAGTAATAACTTGATCTGAAGTTTCATGATCATTATCATTAACTTCCTCACTATTTGGTGTAGGTGTCGTAGAAACTGATTTCTGTGATGATCTACTTTCCAATAATGGAGCAGGTATAGTTACCTCATCAAGTTCTACTTTCCTCCCACTCACATCTTTCGAGAGAAACTCCTTCTCTAGAAAGGATCCATTCCTAGCAACGAATATCTTGCCTTCGGATCTATGATAGAAGGTATACCCAGCAGTCTCTTTTGGGTATCCTATGAAGACACATTTCTCCGATTTGGGTTCGAGCTTGTTAGGTTGAAGTTTCTTCACATAAGCATCGCAACCCCAAACTTTAAGATACGACAACTTTGGTTTCTTGCCAAACCATAGTTCATAAGGCGTCGTCTCAACGGATTTTGATGGTGCCCTATTTAACGTGAATGCAGCCGTCTCTAAAGCATAACCCCAAAACGATAGCGGTAAATCAGTAAGAGACATCATAGATCGCACCATATCTAGTAAAGTGCGATTACAACGTTCGGACACACCATTACGTTGTGGTGTTCCGGGTGGCGTGAGTTGCGAAACTATTCCGCATTGTTTCAAATGTAGACCAAACTCGTAACTCAAATATTCTCCTCCACGATCTGATCGTAGAAACTTTATTTTCTTGTTACGATGATTTTCAACTTCACTCTGAAATTCTTTGAACTTTTCAAATGTTTCAGACTTATGTTTCATTAAGTAGATATACCCATATCTGCTTAAATCATCTGTGAAGGTGAGAAAATAACGATATCCGCCACGAGCCTCAATATTCATCGGACCACATACATCTGTATGTATAATTTCCAACAAATCTGTTGCTCTCTCCATAGTACCGGAGAACGGTGTTTTGGTCATCTTGCCCATGAGGCACGGTTCGCAAGTACCAAGTGATTCAAAATCAAGTGATTCCAAAATTCCATCAGTATGGAGTTTCTTCATGCGCTTTACACCGATATGACCCAAACGGCAGTGCCACAAATAAGTTGCACTGTCATTATTAACTCTGCATCTTTTGGCTTCAACATTATGAATATGTGTATCACTACTATCGAGATTCATTAAAAATAGACCACTCTTCAAGGGTGCATGACCATAAAAGATATTATTCATATAAATAGAACAACCATTATTCTCTGATTTAAATGAATAACCGTCTCGCATTAAACAAGATCCAGATATAATGTTCATGCTCAACGCTGTCACCAAATAACAATTATTTAGGTCTAATATTAATCCCGAAGGTAGATGTAGAGGTAGCGTGCCGACGGCGATCACATCGACTTTGGAACCATTTCCCACGCGCATCGTCACCTCGTCCTTAGCCAATCTCCACTCAATCCGTAGCCCCTGTTTCAAGTTGCAAATATTAGCAACAGAACCAGTATCAAATACCCAGGTGCTACTATGAGCATTGGTAAGGTACACATCGATAACATGTATATCACATATACCTTTGTTAACCTTGCCATCCTTCTTTTCCACCAAAAACTTGGGGCAGTTCCGCTTCCAGTGGCCAGTCTGCTTACAGTAGAAACACTCAGTTTCAGGCTTAGGTCCAGACTTGGATTTCTTCTCCTGAACAGCAACTTGCTTGCTGTTCTTCTTGAAGTTTCCTTTCTTCTTCCCTTTGCCCTTTTTCTTGAAACTAGTGGTTTTACTGACCATCAACACTTGATGATCCTTTTTGATTTCTACCTCCGCAGCCTTTAGCATTGCGAAGAGCTCGGGAATTGTCTTACTCATCCCTTGCATATTATAGTTCATCACGAAGCTCTTGTAGCTTGGTGGCAGTGATTGAAGAATTCTGTCAATGACGCTATCATCCGGAAGATTAACTCCCAGTTGAATCAAGTGATTGTTATACCCAGACATTTTGAGTATATGCTCACTGACAGAACTATTCTCTTCCATCTTGCAGCTATAGAACTTATTGGAGACTTCATATCTCTCAATCCGGGCATTTGCTTGAAATATTAACTTCAACTCTTGGAACATCTCATATGCTCCATGACGTTCAAAACGTCGTTGAAGACCCGGTTCTAAGCCGTAAAGCATGGCACACTGAACTATCGAGTAGTCATCAACACGTGACTGCCAGGCATTCACAATGTCTGCAGTTGCTGGTGCAGGTGGTACACCTAGCGGTGCTTCCAGGACGTAATTTTTCTGTGCAGCAATGAGGATAATCCTCAAGTTACGGACCCAGTCCGTGTAATTGCTACCATCATCTTTCAACTTTGCTTTCTCAAGGAACGCATTAAAATTCAACGGAACAACGGCACGGGCCATTTATCTACAATTAACATAGACAAGCAAGATACTATCAGGTACTAAGTTCATGATAAATTTAAGTTCAATTAATCATATTACTTAAGAACTCCCACTTAGATAGATATCTCTCTAATCATCTAAGTGATTACGTGATCCAAAGCAACTAAACCATGTCCGATTAACACGTGAGATGGAGTAGTTTCAATGGTGAACATCACTATGTTGATCATATCTACTATATGATTCACGCCCGACCTTTCGGTCTCTGTGTTCCGAGGCCATATCTGTATATGCTAGGCTCATCAAGTTTAACCTGAGTATTCCGCGTGTGCAACTGTTTTGCACCCGTTGTATTTGAACGTAGAGCCTATCGCACCCGATTAACACGTGGTGTCTCAGCACGAAGAACTTTTGCAACGGTGCATACTCAGGGAGAACACTTTTATCTTGAAATTTTAGTGAGAGATCATCTTATAATGCTACCGTCAATCAAAGCAAGATAAGATGCATAAAGGATTAACATCACATGTAATCAATATAAGTGATATGATATGGCCATCATCATCTTGTGCTTGTGATCTCCATCTCCGAAGCACCGTTCTTGTGATCTCCATCTCCGAAGCACCGTCATGATCACCATCGTCACCGGCGCGAAACCTTGATCTCCATCGTAGCATCGTTGTCGTCTCGCCAACTTATTGCTTTTACGACTATCGCTACCGCTTAGTGATAAAGTAAAACTATTACATGGCGATTGCATCTCATACAATAAAGCGACAACCATATGGCTCCTGCCAGTTGCCGATAACTCGGTTACAAAACATGATCATCTCATACAACACATTATATCACATCATGTCTTGACCATATCACATCACAACATGCCCTGCAAAAACAAGTTAGACGTCCTCTACTTTGTTGTTGCAAGTTTTACGTGGCTGCTACGGGCTTAGCAAGAACCGTTCTTACCTACGCATCAAAACCACAACGATAGTTTGTCAAGTTGGTGCTGTTTTAACCTTCGCAAGGACCGGGCGTAGCCACACTCGGTTCAACTAAAGTGAGAGAGACAGACACCCGCCAGTCACCTTTAAGCAACGAGTGCTCCGAACGGTGAAACCAGTCTCGCGTGAGCGTACGCGTAATGTCGGTCCGGGCCGCTTCATCTCACAATACCGCTGAACCAAAGTATGACATGCTGGTAAGCAGTATGACTTATATCGCCCACAACTCACTTGTGTTCTACTCGTGCATAGCATCAACGCATAAAACCAGGCTCGGATGCCACTGTTGGGGAACATAGTAATTTCAAAAAATTTCCTACGCACACGCAAGATCATGGTGATGCATAGCAACGAGAGGGGATAGTGTTGTCCACGTACCCTCGTAGACCGACAGCGGAAGGGTTATCACAACGCGGTTGATGTAGTCGTACGTCTTCACGATCCGACCGATCAAGTACCGAACGCACGGCACCTCCGAGTTCTACACACGTTCAGCTCGATGACGTCCCTCGAACTCCGATCCAGCCGAGTGTTGAGGGAGAGTTTCGTCAGCACGACGGCGTGGTGACGATGATGATGTTCCACCGGCGCAGGGCTTCGCCTAAGCTCCGCAACGGTATTATCGAGGTGTAATATGATGGAGGGGGGCACCGCACACGGCTAAGAGATCTCAAGGATCAATTGTTGTGTCTCTGGGGTGCCCCCCTGCCCCCGTATATAAAGGAGCAAGGGAGGAGGAGGCCGGCCCTAGGAGGGGGCGCACCAAGTGTGGAGTCCTACTAGGACTCCCTAGTCCTAGTAGGATTCCACCTCCCATATGGAATAGGAAAAGAGGAAGGGAAAAAGAGAAGGAAGGAAGGGGGCGCCCCCCTTCCCTAGTCCAATTCGGACCAGACCAAGGGGAGGGGTGCGGCCACCTTGAGGCCCTTTTTCTTCTTTCCCGTATGGCCCAATAAGGCCCAATACGTATTCCCGTAACTCTCCGGTACTCCGAAAAATACCCGAATCACTTGGAACCTTTCCGAAGTCCGAATATAGTCGTCCAATATATCGATCTTTACGTCTCGACCATTTCGAGACTCCTCGTCATGTCCCCGATCTCATGCGGGACTCCGAACTCCTTCGGTACATCAACATACATAAACTCATAATAAAACTGTCATCGTAACTTTAAGCGTGCGGACCCTACGGGTTCGAGAACTATGTAGACATGACCGAGACACGTCTCCGGTCAATAACCAATAGCGGGACCTGGATGCCCATATTGGCTCCCACATATTCTACGAAGATCTTTATCGGTCAGACCGCATAACAACATACGTTGTTCCCTTTGTCATCAGTATGTTACTTGCCCGAGATTCGATCGTCGGTATCTCGATACCTAGTTCAATCTCGTTACCGGCAAGTCTCTTTACTCGTTCCGTAACACATCATCCCGCAACTAACTTATTAGTCACAATGCTTGCAAGGCTTATAGTGATGTGCATTACCGAGTGGGCCCAGAGATACCTCTCCGACAATCGGAGTGACAAATCCTAATCTCGAAATACGCCAACCCAACAAGCACCTTTATAATCACCCATTTACGTTGTGACGTTTGGTAGCACACAAAGTGTTCCTCCGGTAAACGGGAGTTGCATAATCTCATAGTCATAGGAACATGTATAAGTCATGAAGAAAGCAATAGCAACATACTAAACGATCGGGTGCTAAGCTAACGGAATGGGTCAAGTCAATCACGTCATTCTCCTAATGAGGTGATCTCGTTAATCAAATGACAACTCATGTCTATGGCTAGGAAACATAACCATCTTTGATTAACGAGCTAGTCAAGTAGAGGCATACTAGTGACACTCTGTTTGTCTATGTATTCACACATGTATTATGTTTCCGGTTAATACAATTCTAGCATGAATAATAAACATTTATCATGATATAAGGAAATAAATAATACTTTATTATTGCCTCTAGGGCATATTTCCTTCACAAACGCCACAACGTAACTGGGTGACTATTAAGGTACACTACAGGTATCTCTGAAAGTGTCTGTTGGGTTGACACGGATCGAGACTGGGATTGGTCACTCCGTATGACGGAGAGGTATCTCTGGGCCCACTCGGTAATGCATCATCATAGTGAGCTCAAAGTGACCAAGTGGTTGGTAACGGGATCATGCATTACGGTACGAGTAAAGTGACTTGCCGGTAACGAGGTTGAACGAGGTATTGGGATACCGACGATCGAATCTCGGGCAAGTAACGTACCGATTGACAAAGGGAATTGTATACGGGATTGATTGAATCCTCGACATCGTGGTTCATCCGATGAGATCATCGTGGAACATGTGGGAGCCAACATGGGTATCCAGATCCCGCTGTTGGTTATTGACTGGAGAGTCGTCTCGGTCATGTCTGCATGTCTCCCGAACCCGTAGGGTCTACACACTTAAGGTTCGGTGGCGCTAGGGTTGTAGAGATATTAGTATGCGGAAACCCGAAAGTTGTTCGGAGTCCCGGATGAGATCCCGAATGTCACGAGGAGTTCCGGAATGGTCCGGAGGTGAAGAATTATATATAGGAAGTCCAGTTTCGGCCACCGGGAAAGTTTCGGGGGTTATCGGTATTGTACCGGGACCACCGGAAGGGTCCCGGGGGTCCACCGGGTGGGGCCACCTGTCCCGGAGGGGGCTGAAGTGGGGAGGGGAACCAGCCACTGGTGGGCTGGTGCGCCCCCCTTGGGCCTCCCCTGCGCCTAGGGTTGGAAACCCTGGGGGTGGGGGGCGCCCACTAGGCTTGGGGGGCAAGCCACCCCCTTGGCCGTCGCCCCCCCCCTCAGATGGGATCGCCAGGGGCCGGCGCCCCCCCAGGACCCCTATATATAGTGGGGGGAGGGAGGGCAGCAGTACCCTAGCCCCTGGCGCCTCCCTCTCCCTCCCGTGACACCTCTCCCTCCCGCTTGTGCTTGGCGAAGCCCTGCCGGGATCCCCGCTACTTCCACCACCACGCCGTCGTGCTGTTGGATCTCCATCAACCTCTCCTTCCCCCTTGCTGGATCAAGAAGGAGGAGACGTCGCTGCTCCGTACGTGTGTTGAACGCGGAGGTGCCGTCCGTTCGGCGCTCGGTCATCGGTGATTTGGATCACGACGAGTACGACTCCATCAACCCCGTTCACTTGAACGCTTCCGCTCGCGATCTACAAGGGTATGTAGATGCACTCCTTCCTTCTCGTTGCTAGTAAACTCCATAGATGGATCTTGGTGATGCGTAGAATTTTTTTATTTCTGCTACGATTCCCAACACTTTCGTCAAGGGTGACCGACACGTGGCATCCACCGTAACGGAACGCCGTTAAGCTATCGGGTCGGGTTTTGGATCCGATAACCCGTTAACAGCCGCGACCAATGGGGATTTTCCACGTGTAAAATCATCATTGGCTGGAGGAAACACGTGTCGGCTCATCGTTGGGACAGATGTCATCCACTCATTGGACAGAAGGCGCCTATGATACGTCGACACGTGGCACGGCCCATCAAGTTTAAATGGGCCGGCCCAACTAAAGGCCCACAAGATTTTACGGACCATAATGGGCCGGCCCAGCTAAAGGCCCACGAGATTTTGCGGACCATAATGGGCTGGCCCAGCTAAGGGCCCACAAGATTTCGCGGGCCATAATGGGCCGGCCCAGGTAAAGGCCCACAAGATTTTTGTGTGCCATAATGGGCCGGCCCAGGTAAAGGCCCACAAAATTCTTGCGGATCATAATGGGCCGGCCCAGCTAAAGGCCCACGAGATTTCGCCGACACTAATGGGCCGGCCTAGCTGTAGGCCCACAAGATTTTGAGGACCCTAGTAGGCTGGCCCATTAACTCGCTGCCATGTTTTGGGCCAAATGCCGGCCCATATTTGATCCGGTCCATTAATGGCCTGCCACGTTCCGGGCCTAATAATGGCCCATATGAGATCCGGCTCGTTAAAAGCCTCCCACGTTCTGGGCCAAATCACGGCCCAGATCAGGTTCGGCCCTTTAAGAGGCTTTGGCCTCAATTATGGCCCATATCGGATTGGGCCCGTTAACTGGACGCTATGCTTTTGGGCCCACTTGCTAAAGACCCATTTAGTAATTCATCCTGATATTAGTTTCGGCCTGTTAAGGGCCCGTTTAACATTTTGGCCCTATATTAATTTCGGCCTGTTAAAAGCCCGTCATATAGTTGGGCCTAACTACGGCCTGGTTTGCATCCGGCCTGCTCGCAGCCGATATCTGATTGGGCCAAACAAGGACCGAGACAATTTTGGCCTGTTAAAAGCCCGTGATTTGATTCGCACAATCATGGGTCGGGGTCCATTTCGGGCTGCTGTCGGCCCGTGAGCTGTTCGGCATGTTTCAGGCCCAACCTACTTCTCAGCCTCCTAAAAGCCCATTGAGTTTTGTTGCGAAAAGAGGGCCGGGGGTTACTCGGCCTATTAAAGGCCCGAATCTACTAGTGGGCCAGTTTGACGAGGCCCATGATGCGGATCATACATCGTGATTGCATGACGGCCCGATTATGTACCGTAATTTTACGGTTTGGCCGGTTTACTGCGAAGACAGGATATATATATACAGTAAAATAACTGTAGCATCGTGAATAAGAAAAAAACCTAGACTATACAATAAAGAAATTACGGCATATTACATCCACTGGGCATCAAAGTTCGCCACTATGATAGTAAAGCACAAGCAGACAACAGATTACATACACTGGGCATCAAAGATCGCCACCAGTGCAAATAAACACGCCGACAAAATAATATACAAAACCGACAGCACTTCAATAGAGTTCAAGAAAGGTTAGCCCTGCTGGCGAGCTGCAGCGCAACCACCTCAGCAAGATGATGAGACTGCGCTTGTTCAACACTTATATCTTCCTCACTCTGAAAGATAAACAAGCAGACAGATGACAGGTTTTGCACATAAAACTATCAGTGCTGACAATTCATCACATTTCTTACTGACGAATAAAGTGACACAGTTTAAAATTGCATTAACACAATATGGTATTGTTCAGGTCAAGACATGGCAGGAAATGACATTGTGAAGGAGTTGGCAGCTTCACGACACCACTGGATTACAGATCAAGAACTCATGAGTATCAATGGTTAGTGTGCTGTCAATTTATCTCATTTCAGATTGGCAAATAAAGAGACAGTTTAAATAATAGTAGAATGATATGACATTGTTCATAGTTAAGACATTGCAGAATATGACATTGTGTTGTAGTGGGTAGGTTCACCACACCACTGGATTACGGATGAAGAACAGAAGCATACATGCAGTGCAAAAGAAGATCACTTGCTCTGTATAGTTTAATTTACATGGTATGAAGAAGGAACTTGGTTGTACAACTGAAAACTTAAATTGAGAAGGACAAACTTTTGTTTATGAACTACATAATAAACTTTAAACATGCAATTTGATGCAAACACCAAAAAATAAACAGCTGTTGCAGTCATGCCTAACCAAATATACACAACAAAGTTTGAAGGCTTGAGAAGGACAAACTTACATTACTGGTGAAGACAGGCTCTATAAAGCCCTTGTCCATGCTGATGGGGGGGGGCAATTCAAGAAGTTTACCACAGAATCTTCTTCATAAGCATTGCCTTTATTCTACATTTTGTTAAGAGTAAATATAGATGTGATAATATACGAAAAAATGGAGAATATTTAAGATAAGATGAAGAGTGATGCTACATAACCAAGTAGCTATAAATGTATGTGCAGCGATACAGGCAAAAGGCACAGCCAAGAGCAATGCACAGCTAAACTTCTTCAGTACCAACCTTATGGTAAGAGTAAATATAGATCTGATGTGTAGAAAATGGAGGGAAAAGGAAAATAAGCTGCAGAGTGATGGTACATGAACAACTACCTGTCAATATAAGTACACTGATAAAGGACAGCATGTACTTACAAGAACAATGCAGAGCTAAAAAAATCATTGGCATTGGATATATTCTACACTAATGTAACCATTCATACAGATCAGATAATTTGGAGCGAACAATTGATAAGAAAGCTATCATGCATACTGCTGTCACATAATGAACAAGGTATGTATGCAAGTACAGTGATACAGGACAACAGGTACTAACAAGAGCAAAGCAGCGGGCAGCATATTTGCGATATCCTGTCGTTCTTTTCAAACCAGAATTCTTCTTCGAGCAGATTTCCTGCAAAAAAGATCCGTAAGGCACATGCGGAAAAGTAGAAGTTCAAATTGTCATTTGATTTCATAGACAGTACCTCATCCTGGGAACGAGACCAGTGCATAACAAGGTTTTTCCATTCAATGTGTTCTAAATTTAGCACAGGAGACTTCACCGGAAATTCGTTTATAGACTTGCCATCAAAGTGTGATTTCCTCAGGTAACACCGATACTGCTGCAATGCTTCCTTGAAAAGCACAAGCAAGCTTTGCTCGTCATGACTATCCAGATTGACCCTCGCCTAGTTACAACAATGTAATGTAAATCATTGATGTGTTCGATCAGCAGAAAACAGGAAAATAATAACCATGAATAATAGCACTTACACGTAAGTTGGACAGGAAGATGTGAAAATGGTGTTTGTCTTCACTATAATCTTCCCATGATGGGAATATATGCACGTAGTCCCTAACAACATTGAAAGCATTGTCTTTTAAACAGGGAATAAATGGAATGGGGTTCCAATCTGCAAGAATTGGCCGTCTCTGCAGTTGGGATAGGTCTTCGGCCGGTGGACTTGCTGTACTTTTTGCTGGAGTGGGATTTTTCTATGGTACAACTGGTGCTATGGCAAATGAAATCGGTATACCTTTTGCTGGAGTGCAGGTCCTGTGTGGTGGGGCTAGTGGTGTGGCCAGTGAAGTATGGGTACAGTCTGCTGGAGTCGGTCCTACGTTTAGTGTCACTGGTTGTACAGCCGATATAAGTGGGGTGCTGTCTGATTTCTCTGGCACCATCACATTTTTCAAGGACTTTGCTGGTGCTCCTTCAGGTTCGGCAATCACCCTCTTCCTTTTTTATGTCTGATGCACAAGAACAACATTTGAGTGGAAAAACATGGTATGATGACAGATGGAATATGTATTGATAATGGATGGGCATGTCATCTCGAGTTATATGATGAGTAAACTAAGCAGATGGCGGTGCAACAAAGTAGAAGAAATGCAAGACAACATATGCAAGATACACGCAATCAATAAAACCTTGCCAAATTAGAACAGGCACCTTGATGGGTGAACAGGACAGGCCATCTGCCTTTGACTCCTCGAGGTTAGAATAGTCATTAGGATGATATTCTGAACAAGAATCAACAAGTGGGGAGCGTATGAGTTTCATTGCTTCCAGAATGGCACTCAATGCCTTGGTGCTAATTTTGTAAGTCATTGCAGTGTTCCACAATATTCTTCTGATGCGCGGATTCTGATATTCACTGTAATTGCGTATAATATCTGAGAACCATGAAAACATAAATAGTTGTGAGATTATCTTTGTAATGCAGATGATATTCTAATATAGGGGCGCCCCTGTAAACACTTGTGTGCTATCACTGGATTCTGATGAGAGAGCTCATGTGTGCTGTAATATGGTGCGTGCATTTATATAATCTGGCACAAGTACACACAAAAATAGGCTCCAGAAGTAAGGATAGCTGGCAGATGATAGGTTCATAATATACTATATAGAGAGTTTATTGCCAAACCATGATAACAAGAGCACACAACAACTAGGCAGATCATAGTGTACATAACAGGGATACACCATAACCACGATATATAAATCGGGAAAGTGGAACTGGCTTGAAAATACGGTGTTGTATTGCCGCTAGTAATTGAAAGCCTATCGATCACGTACATGCCAGCTCTATCAGCTGTTGACTGCAGATGTCCCTGCGCCCCTTCCTGACAAGGAACATACTGCACGTACTAAATACAGAATAAACAAAGAGGAACATGTTAAAGAATAGAAGAGGAAGCATATTCTTGAGATTCCGCTTCATTGCATACAATGTTGGTTGCCCACTCATGATGAATCACAGCGCCCAAAGAAATGCAATTCCATGTTGTCTCTCTATATGTGGCAATTTTGAACAAGAGTCATTAGGATCATATTCTGAACAAGAATCAACAGGTGGGGAGTGTATGAGTTTCATTGCATCCAGAATGGCACTCAATGCCTTGGTGCCAATTTTGTAAGTCATTGCAGTGTTTAGCTTCAAGAGTGGACTGCTGCTAGTGCGACACAAAGCAGCTACACAGATCATAGTGTAGATATAACAGGGAAAACCGTAAGCATCAGAGTAAAATCAGCAAAGTGGAACTTGCTGGAATATATGTGCTAGTATTGCTGGTACGGCTAGAAAGGCTTCGGATACCAGCTCTCTTCAAGTGAAGGTGCGGTACTGTTAATATCAGTGTTACTCTCAAAGGCGACACAGCTCCCCGCATTTCCTTGCTATTCTTATAGGATTCAAGTGGGCAGGTGACTACAAATCCTATTCCTATGTTTACAAGATCCTACGAATCAAAGAGGCTCAAAGTGTCCATCACAACCGACCGTATAGACCTCTACACTGCAAAAGTCCCTGCTCATCTTCAGTACAAGGAACATACTGTACCACTATCATACTCCCTCCGTTCCAAAATATAAGTCTTGGTAGAGATTTCCACTATGGATCACATACAGATGTATCCAGATACATTTTAGAGTGTAGATTCACTCATTTTGCTCCATATGTAGTCCATGGCGGAATCTATACAAAGACTTGTATTTAGGAACGGAGAGAGTACATATTAAAGAAGAACGGAAGAGGAACATGGTAAAGAAGAGCAAGCAGATTTTGGATAATAAAATGTTGGTTGCGCAATGCCCACACATGATGAACCAGAGCGCATTAAGAATGCAACTCCCAGCTGTCTCTCGACCATTTCAGGCGGTTGGATGAAGATCCTACGTCTCCTAACCCATCTTCTTCCTCGTCTCTGATTCTTCCCATACAGAACACCGCACGGGCTGCCGGCCGGACCACCGGCCCCCGCCGCATGTGTTCCTCCGCCACCCCCACCCCAACCCCCACCCGCGTCGAGTTTTCTTCGTTCGGCGAGGCCCCACAACCACCCGAGCCCCTTCGTTCGCACTGGCGAACTCCGGCGAGCTCTGAAAAATCGACTGACGCAATTTTGAAATTTAGTCTACTGTGATTTAACTAGTGTGGAATATAAAAGGGGAAAACCATAAGCATTGGGAGTATAGTGTTGAGCGTGCCATGGCGGATCTGAAGGTGCAAACTGGACAAAGGCAACTTCGCAACCAAGACAAGAAATCAGAGTAAAGCAGTGGCGATCTATTTTCTTGCTGCGATAAATAAGTTGAGCAGATACGAAAGAGTACCGCCTCTGGTGCGGCGCCGTGTACGCATCTGCTGAGAATTTGACGGTGCTGCGGTAGCGATGGCTGTCGGCGGCGTGGAAGCAGATCTAGGAGGGTAGACGGTGGCGGCGGGGCGCGGTGGACGAGACGGTCGTAGGAGCGGCGCGGCAAGGTGGACGACGGCGGGGATGAAGCGAGAGGACGGGATGCAAGGATCCCGGTCCGAAGCCGTGGATGAGAGAGGTCGATCTCTTGTAATGGACGGCGGCGTCGGGGTATCAGCTCCGGCATGGTGGAGGAGGACGGCGGTGGATGGGGTGGCGGACGGCGGCGGGCGGAGGAGGGTGGGGTGGAGAGGGTGTTTTGGCGCCCACGGAGTACGAATGGGGAAAAGGGAGGTAGAGAGGAAGGGGGAACCATGTATTCAGGGCGCGCTTGTCTCAAATGCGAGGAAATTTACAAACTTAGCCCCCGTTTCAAATTTCTACTACATCACAGCAACATTAGTCGGTTGGGGATAGGACGGTAATCTCGCATACACCGAATATTTGCCGACGAGAGTTTGTTTTTGGCGCCCACTGTGTATGAATATGAATCGGGGAGGGAGTCGATTTCGGCCGAGGACACACTGTGTTTTGGCGCCCACCGTGTATGAATCCGGGTGAGAGGCAGTTACGTCACGTTTGGGTGAAATTATAAACCTACCCCTATCGAAACCTATAGAAATCTAGCAGATAGGCTTTGCATGGCAGGGATAGGCAGTAGTGATTTTCATCTCACAGATTTTGGTTTCGGGCGGTTACTGCGACTTTCCCCGCTTCGTTCAAATTTTGCAGAGTGCACGTTTACCGTGCCAACTCAATTCGAATCCCGTTTGTATTCTATTTTTTTCGGGCGGGATCCATTTTCAATTGGAATTACATTCTATATACATCATTTTTTATATATACTTTCAAAAGCACAACACCATTTATACATAAATATGGTTTACAAATGGCATGATCTCAGATTCATAAGGTTGTATCCATCAATTTGGATTTTCAAATATTTGAAACCACTTTATGTTGAAATCCAATGTATGCATTCCTTGCTAACTGTCTCCAATTAATGTGTGTTTCATGCGGGTTTTTTTACTTCTCAAACATGTATAATGTGTTTCACACATGCAACATATAGTGTAATCCCGTTTAGACATTAATTGCATATAAACCATGCATTGTTTGTAATTGAAGAATCTATGGATCACCAACATTGATAAACTATATAACATTACACGTGTGCCCAAATTCAAATGAATATGCATGTTTGATACACCAATTTGCGTTATGATATTATCGATGTCATGGTCTCCAGTTTAAATATTTGAATCCCCTTTAATCCAGATATTCGTCTCATATAGCTATCACTCATGCTTATATAGGACTATCTCTCTGGACCTATACGCGTTCATCGTCTCTCAGGTATCTCTCGTGCTACCTGTATGTCGACAATGATCTTTTATCTTCGTAACACACTGACGGTACTCTCTCCCTCGACCTTCATCACTCTATCTCTCTCTAAGTATATCTCGCTCCCTGCTATGTGTCTCTAACTATGATTCTCCATGTGGAATCTCTTTCTCTCACACAAACACAAAACTTTGTCTCCCGGGGTCTCATTTCTCTCTACTATTCCCATGTGTGCCACTCGCACACCCCTCATACAGAGATGTCTTTCGCTCCTTAGATATGAGAACCTACGACTCTTCCTCTTCAATGTCTCTTTCTCACACACAAACACAAACTCTGTCTCCCAGGGTCTCATATTTCTCCATTGTTCTCTTGTATGTCGCTCACACACACCCTCTCTCCCTAGAGATATCTTGCGTTCCCTCGTATGTCTCTCTAGCTATCACTCTCGTTGTGAAATATCTTTCTCTCTCGCAGACACAAAACTCCATCTCTCTGGATCTCATTTCTCTCTGATATCTGTTTGTATGTGACTCACAAGCACCCTCTCTCTATCTCTCTCACACCCACACACAAAACCCAGCCTTCTGATCCACTCGACTCCTATCTCTAACGCACACTAGCTAGCATCTTTATCTTTCTATTTATCTGTTTCTCCATGAACCTTCTTTCTCGCCCTCACTCTTGATTCCTATCATGCACACTACATATGTTTCTCTCTACATGCAGTCAAGTGCCCTCTCACACACATATATAACTTCACCCTTTGAACCACCCGACGGTCATCTCCAACACCCAAACTAGCGAATGTCCCTCTAGCTAGCATCTCCATCTCTGTATCTATCTGTAGTTTCTCCGTCAACATTTCTTTCTCGCACGGAGTCTTGCTTCCTATCACCCACACTATATATGTCTCTCCATACATATGCATTTATAGGTTGGTCTCTTTTGCACAATCGTTGCGCCTCACTCGCTCTGCTCGCCATAGATGCATGCTCCAGCCCACGCCACTATCTCTTAAAGACAAAAACACATGCTCAATTGTCGGGCCTTCTTCCCTGCATTCTCACATGCATGCATATTGTCATACCGATCCGTCTCTCCCATGTCGTTGATCTTATGACTTATGTCTTCTTTCTTTTATCTCGATCATGCGCGCGCGCACACACACACATCCCACGTATACATGTATACTTCTCACACATGCACGTTCAAGGTCTTTATGTCTCCATACGTAGTTAATTACCCTCAATCCTAACGCCACATCGAATCGTTCTCCTCTTTTGTGCACATAACTTCCGCCTGGATGGGTAAAACACACACTCACACTTAACAATCTCCTTCTAGCTACCCCCCCCCCCGCCTCTCACTCTTCCCCTATATCCCCGAAACCAATAAGACCATCCCTTTGTTTAATTCCCGCCTACATGCACCATCGATATATAGTAGTCTTCCTCGGTGTCTCTCAAATAAACACGTTCTCTCGATGTCGACTCCTCTCACGCGCACACACCTTCTCTTCCCTCTCTACGGGCATTTTCTCTCTCGCACCCCATCGTTGGTGGCCTCTGCCATACACATCACCTCTCTATGATGAAGCCATGCACACTTAAATTACATCCGCCACAGAGGACCCCGCGACACACACACACGCACACACACACACACGCACGCACCCCCCACACACACACACACTAAGACTCCATCTCTCTCTCTCTCACACACACACACGCACGCACACCCCCCACACACACACTAAGACTCCATCTCTCTCTCTCACACACACACACTAAGACTCCATCTCACACACACATGCTCTAGGCAAAGCATTTGTTCCTACCACCCTTCATCCAACCTTACCCGTATGATAAACAATCACCTTTATTTACTTGCATAACATGGACAAATTCCACTTTACTTTAGTAGTCAGCAAACTTATCATCTGTACCCTTATAAAAAAACGAGTTGGCAGTGATGGTGTGCCTGCCATCTTGTAATACACACCGTATGATCTATATCTAAGGATAGAAAGCAAACTATGATAATTTTACAAAAGATACCCGCACCTCTCTCCACATCATTATCTCCCGCAACCTCATTGCTCAGCAATTAAAAAAGGAATAAGTCTCTGGAACAATCTAGCATGCATGGTGGCCGCTACCGCCTGCCGACGCCGTCCATCCCCATGCCTCCGCCCATTCCGACCACCAGTCACCACCACGCTCCACTCCTCCTCGCCTTATCTCTCATCTTTCATTTTTTTGATGACATTCTCGAGATACCAGTTTTCCGATAAAATTCTCGAGATATCATTAGTTTTTACACATGGGATTACTCCTGCATGGGTCAATCACAACAGGTGTTCTGTAAAAAAAATGCATACTGATGTTCCGTGCAATGCACGAGAATCTTGCTTGTAATTATATAACGCAAATCACGAGCAGGAAGTGACATTTTTTTGACACAACCACGTTAACATGGCCACGTAAATCACTAGCTAAAGTAAATACCATTATACTTATATCCCAATGCAAAAGGTTGAGTACATGTCCAAAGAGTAGAGTCGCACACACGGACTCTATCTCTCAGAATCTCTCTCACACACACACCAGTTACGTGATGCCCACTTAAGCAGACACGTATGTTACAATTTGTGCACCCGCGGGTACACGTGATGCTGCGCATTTATTTAAGCCGGAAGGCGAACCCAAATAGTAGCTGCATTCATTCCCCTCCCGCCGCCTCTTCTCTGGTCGCCGTCGCCCGGTAGCCATGGGCCGGCCGAAGGTAACAACATACGCCATACTCCCGTCGGAGCGGCGCTTTAATATGGAAATTTTAGTGGTCATGCATGCATCTTTTTGTGCTAGCACTCCTATATAAGGGTTGACCGGTCGCTTCTTGCGGACGTGCGCGGGCGGTGGAAGAGGAAGGAGAAGGGAAGCAGGCTGTGGAGTAACGTTTTTACCACAATTTCTTAGGAAACTGAGTGCAATAATTGAGTAGTTTTGCAAACTACCAGTACTACACCTGAAACGGTTCAAAACCTATACTCCCTTGCCAGCGCGCGCTTCCCGCGTGAAACGGTCAGCGTCGCCCTGGAGCTTCAGTGCCGCATTAATGCCCAGCCAGAGCGGAGGCGACCTCTCACTGGCGCCGGCTTTGAAGTGGCGCGACGGCCGAGAGAGCGCCGCTTCCCGGTGCACGCGACTGCTCCGCGTCGAGACTGGCCATAGGCCCTGTTTGGATCCATGGGTTAGAGTTAGTTTGAGCTAGTTGGGGCTCAAATAGCCCTAAAGTATCCAAGCATGAGGGTTTAAATTGGAGCAAGTTGCACCGAACCCACCAAAAAAACTATCCCACCGAAGAGGTGCTAACTGGAGATAGTTCTCATTGGGACCACTGAAAAATCACTTTTCTCTCTCCATGAAGTGCATTTATTGTCAATCTAACCCTGTCACCCAAACACCTCTTTGGCTACAGTTAGTTCAGGATTAGTCATGAGTTAGTCTAACCTCTAGCTAAGTTAGAGTATCAAACAGGAGCAGTATAGGACATGCAAGTTGCTCAAAGCATACAGGCAAATTTGTACGTGAAAGGATTTTTTCTTTTTGAAAACGGAACATGAAAGGATTTTTTTTAGAATGCTCTTGGCATGTCGCTAACATGTGATAGTTAACTGACCACAATAGACGGCAGAAACGCCAGCCCGCCGCACGTTGATAGAGACAAGGAGGGAGAAGCGATACAGGCTGCTGGATTACTAGAGATAAGTGTCGCACGGAAGCCAAGAAATATGGTGATAGCGTGGGTTAGCCATGTACTAGTATGATGTAACTACACTGGGCTGCCGTGTTTCGTACTCTTCCAGTCCACTGTGGAGATGATTGGTTAATTTTATATCGCTGAATAATATTAAATATTATGAGTGCAGACGCTCCACCACGAGGTTCCTTGCTCCTTCTCGGTCGTCCGAAATCTATGTTCTTCCACTCTATTTTTTTACGTGAGCTTTGTTCATCCTTTTGCCAACACGCGAGACATCTAGCATGAAGGTGCACGTGTTATGCAAGGATCGTTCCATCTATATGAAGAACACGTGGGACTGGAACTACGAGACGGACATGTACCCAGGAGTGGACGTACGAACCTGAGTAATGTAGCGCAGTAAGTGAAGTAGAAAGGCACAAATGGTATGAACATGCGTGGCATATAGGGTGTGTTTGGTTGCGTTCTCATCTCGGCATAGTTGTTCCCTCTTCATGCATGCTCAACTCAACACCCCTCTTCATGCATGCTCAACTCAACACCCCTCTTCATGCATGCTCTCTTCATGCATGCTTCTAGTGTATTTGTGCTAAACTAGTGTGGACTCATGCACCCTCCATACACTCTACCAAACACCCAAAAGTAGGTCGAGAAGGGAACTCTTGGGCGGCATTTGTTTCTTACTACGTACTACCACTAAATGTTGTACGTGCAATGCACGGATGTTATGGAGTACATGCCTAAGTACTCTACTACTACTATATTAGTTGGAGGCACATATTAACTTTTATATTTGTTTACGTGTATGCCCCGAGACCTTCCAACTAGACGTGTCTTTCTCTCCAGGTCGCACTTTGTATCGTTCATACCACTAAGTACTACTACGTGTGGTCTCCGACCCAGAAGTGGAAGAAGTGGAGACGCTCTACCACGCTGTTTTTTTACGCTGGGCTCTACCACGCTGTTCATGTCCCACTCCTATCGCTGACGTGTGGGACATCCAGCACGTGCCGTGTTTGGCACCCTTCGTCGTAAGAGTTGAAACACTAGCATTCATCAGAAATAAAAAATAATTATAAATCGGCAGTGATACTATTTTTTTGCGAACCAATCAACAGTGATACTATACCACGCGGTTTCCTTGCTCCTCAATATCGGAAAGAATACTTCCGTTCGCCAACATGTGGGACGTCGACCATCCTGGTCCACTCGCCATGCACGCAGAACTCCAAGGGAGAGTCACCCAGGTCGTCGCACCGCAGTAACAATGACTAATGAGCCGTCAAATCATAGGCCCACTTCCCACTTTGAAGTTGCTGGGACGAAGGAACCATCATGACTTCGTTGAATTCCGCTTCTTGAAGAAAACTACTGTACCAGCAGTACTGCTAGCTACAGTAGTTACTCCAACAGAGGCCTCCTTTCGTTCATAGGATAGGAATATGAAAATCATAGGAAGTGAGATGACATGCATCTCAATTCCTATAGAGAAAGAGATGCCATTTGATGCTTAGGATAGGAATTTTTCCATTTAGTCTAGGCTAATGTACTGGTAATTTGCTCTAAAAACTACAGTAGTAACTAGTAGTATTGGTACATGCTCGTACTCAGACACAGACACACACACTAACTACTAGTACTACTACTTCTCACATGCTGGCCAGACGCCGTCGTTCTCCTTCCCGGCTTTGTCGGCGACACCCCACCGTGCTTGGATCTCCGCCGACCTCTCCGCAGCAGCGCGTGCGTCCTTTTCTTTCTTGCGGCGGCGGGCCTCTCTTTTCTTGAGTGCTTTCTGACTTTTCCGCTCCCTCTGTGCGGCTTTGGCCGCCTCTTGCTCTACCGCCCATTCGGCCTTGGCATCTTCAAATTCCTCCCACATAGTTGTGAGGTCGCGAGCGGCGATGAACTCGGCGCGGCGGGATGCCATCGCTTCCCTACCATTTTGTGTGCGGTCGTGGGCGGCGAGGAACTCGGCGTGGCGGGATGCCATCGCTGCCTTACCGGTTAGTGTGCGGCGCGGTGGCATGAACGACGCTTGGTGAGAGCTCTGGGGTGGAGTGGCCGGACAACCGTATAGTGCATTGGTTTGTCAAGAGCTCAAGGACAGAAGACGAAGGAAATTTGGATTCCCCTTCAATCCTGGTCATTTATTACCGAGTAAAATGCATTGGCGGTCATCGAACTTGTCTTGATAGCTCACTTTGATCATTGTATACGAGATATGGTGATTATACGGTCACTGGCTCAGCGTATAGCTCCGTATTTGTCTGGTTGACCAGTCAAACAGTCCGCATGCACCTCATCAGCTCGTGTTCTTTATCTATCTACGCGGGCCTACCTGTCAATGGAGAAAGAAATACTGTAAAAACCAAAATTATGCGTATGTGGGGAATCAAACCACGGACTCGTCGCTGCAACGCACCCTCGTCAGCCAAATGAAAATGAAATACTTCGCGTCTGACACTCACGCTCACGCTGTCAAAGCATGCTAATGCATGCACGTCGCCCTCTAAATCAAAGTCCTGCTCATGGCGCAACGCAAACGGCGAGCCCATCACCTGCGCGCCCCGGCGGTGCCTGACATTACTGTTTAGACGTTTGATGGAGGCCTACGCGAACGCCGAGCATGTATTCACCTGGCTCAACACCAACGGTCATACTCGGACCGCCTTGCTCATGTATATCGTCCATCACAACGACAATCTATAAAATAGCCTAAGCTAGAGAGGGTACTATGGTAGTATGGTACGGAGTATGTACTATCGTGAGCGACCGATCTTAGTGCCACTGCACACCGAAACCCCTTCCATCGCTAGCGCGCGCTTCCCGCCTGAAATGGTCACCGTCTCTCCAGAATGTCAGTGCCGCATTCACCGGACTTAACTACAGGTGCAATTGGTGTGTCACTGACATGCGGGCCAGATGCCCGTTGGGCCCACATGTCAGTAACCCAAACGCATCTGCAGTTAAGTCACTGAAGCAGCGTCCGCATTCACGCCCGACGAACCTACTCCGGCGCCAGTTGTCCATCCGTCTGCCGCGGCTCATTGCCATTCGCCCGCTATATTAACTTGAGCCCCAGCTCCCAGCCATAGCCAAAGACCCACACTTATTCTCCTCCGGTCCCTTCCTTCTGTCGGCACCACTTCAACCATGGTCTCCTGGCGCTCCGAAGCTCTCTTGGACGTACTGTCGCAGGAGCAGACGAGGGACATCGGCGGCTCCGCTCCGGGCGCGCTCCAAAGCTCTCTTCGACGTACTGTCGCAGGAGCAAACGAAGGAGATCGCCGGCACCCCCCCCGGCCGCCCTCCGCCGCCACGAACACGAAGCTGGCGCGCGTGCGCGGGCGCAGCCGGCAGCGAGGAAGAGTAGTACACGGTAGGTCGCCGCCGCTCTGGAGGAGGAGGTTATCGAGGCGGATGAGGAGGAGGCAAAGGCAATGGCCGGCTTTCTCGGGTTCATGGCCGGACATGGTGGTCTGGCGCCGGCGATCGTTTAGATTAGGTTTACAGTAGGTTTTAGTACGGTTTTTGCGAAATATGTAATGAATTTCGTCCAGTTTGTAGGAGAAGTTTTCGAAATGTAACGAATTTCATCCGGTTAATTTGAAATTTGCTTTGTTTGCACGAATTTCGTCTGGTTAGTTCATATAGTTGTCGAAAGGTATGCGGGCAGCATCGGATGGCATCCATCAGTGTCCTCGGACAGATGCCGGTGTAAATTTGTGGGCCAGCGCTGGAGATGCCCTAACTATCATGCTATAATCGCTAACAATCCTCCATTATTTGGCAGGGAACAGTTATCCCTCGATCAAAATCAGATCCGCGGTGTTACGCACTCCTCCCGCGTAAGAGTGTAAACTCTTGCTTACATAAAAATGGAGCAAGTGGACGGCACTGTAGCACGTCATATCACTCGAACTAGCCCGCCTAACGAGCGGGAAAGCACCGTCCTCATCATTTTGTTCTGGATTTCTATCAATCGATCGCGCGAAAATGTTACGCTTCGCAAGTTCTAAAGGAAAAGGCGGCACACTTACGACTCGTACACGTCGCAACCCCGACAGTCCGGCTCGGACACCGCTCACCAGAGGGGACACGCGTTGTCTTTCAATTTCACTGACATGTGGGACCGTAATTGAATAAACCGTCGATAGCCGAAATCTAAACGCTCGGCGGGCATCGGCTGAGAAGACAGAAATGGGGGAGGGAGAAGAGATCGCCCGCCCACCGCGCACGGACTCCAAGAAATATATGGTGATAATGTGAGGTGGGCCATGCTGGAGTCCGGACCGCTTCCGGAGCCCGCTCTCACCGCCCTGGCCCCTCAAGATGCCAGCTACCCGCCGCATGCATGCATAGCAAGTAGTACTCCTTATGTGGAGGAGAGAGAGGCATTGACAAAGTCAAGGAGTGGGCTCTGCAAGAGCCCGTCTCTACACGTGCTCCTAGGTATAAAAAAATAATTCTAAAAAAGGCATAAAAAACAATTGTGTCTTAAAAAAAGAAAGGTAAAAAACATTTGAGAGGAAATAGATAGAGAGAAAGTGAGAAAAAGTTGTAACCTGGGCATTACATGAGGAAGGAGGGAGTGGTGCACATGCCAAGTTCACTGGGCTGCCGTGTTTCACACTCCTCCGTCGTAACAGTGGAGACAATAGCTTTCATCAAAAATAAACAATGAATACTCGTTGCTCGTCCTCTATATCGAAAAGAATACTTTCATTCGCCGACATGTGGGACGTCGACCATCCTGGTCCACCTGCCATGCACAAAATTATCCTGGTCTACCCCGGTCGTATCGCAGGCCCAACCTTTCCCACTGTAAGTTGTTCGGACGAAGGAACCATCATGACTTCGTTGAATTCCGCTTCTTCAAGAAAACTTACTGTACCCGCAGTACTGCTACCACATGCGAAGACTGGACGGCACTGTACCACGTCATATCACTAAAACCCACTAGGCCAAACTAGCCCGCCTAGGTCATCTATTTTGGAACGGAGGGAGTACGTCTCTGCATTGCTATGATTTTGTGTTGCACGTTCTCTGTACTTTTGCTACGATTTTCCTACCCTATGAACCAAATGAGGCCTGAATGTATGTCGACTATTGTCTGATCGATCGCTAAGCCTACAATTTTAGGAGCTAGGGCTATTGGTCGATCGACGAGGGATAAGTATAAGCGTACCACGAGCTCATCAGCCCCAACGTTTCTCTTCGGTGAGTGTTTTGCAAGTACTATAGCTCGCACAGTAGCTAGCCTACTAACACCAAGAATCATCAAACAAGCCCTGCTGATATGATAAACAGTTCAAACTTGCATCTAAGCATGCCATATATTACATCAAAAGCTGGTGAGGAACATCTGTTTCCATAACTCGGAGAGGGTTCGCATGATTCATCGCATGATTCACTATCAAACAAAAATTAATGCATGAGTTTAATTAGGGTAGTTTTGTAAAGTACGAGATACATTCCTCCAATCGCAAAATGCCTTGGTTCATGAGATTTGAGATTTGAGCCCTATAAACGGGAAGGGAGGGAGTACTGCACACGGTGTAGTCTAGTCACTTGTTGAAATCTCTAGAAAGGCAAATACTCCTTTCCGGTTTACAGGGCTATACTACTCCCTCCGTCTAGGTGTGTAAGTCATCTTACGAAAACCAAATAGTCCCAAAACACTTAGGCGCGGTGCATTAACTTCTACCTTGTTTCTTGTTTCTTGACATATCAACCAATAAGAGATGAGAGGTGTGCATGCTTTTAATGACTTGCAATGGCTAGTTCATTGCATGCAATGCTATTAATTAGCAAATAAACATTGGTGACCCCAGGAGGAAACGGTGCTAAGTGCGTGGACCTATGCAGAATGAGTATCAACCAATGGATAATGGAGTTTAATTGTTAAACAATAGCAATTTTGTCTCATGCAAGAGCCTGGCTAGTACTCCAAGGAACCGCACCACGCGAGCGTTCACAACTGCCACATTCAGGTTGCGCTTGGCTCTTCGCCTCTTCGAGAAGACGAACAATGATGTTACTCCTACTTCTACAGTATCAAATCCACTGCTGCATGTCCGTCCACCTCGTGCGGGAGGGATGGCGTGTAGCGAAAGCTTCTACTTACTGCTCCTGCCTTTGCGTCTATGACAGGAGGGCCCAACAGGTGGTTGGCCCTCCTGTCATGCAGCCAAAGGCAGGTGCAGTTAAGGCACCGGAGCTCAGTCCGCGAGGGAGAGGGCGTTGTAGTAATCAAATTTCTCGGTCTTGTACGAGTTGACGCGACACATCAAAGCACTGCACTCGATATAAGTCTTTTTACACATTTAAAATGGGCTACTTCGTATGTAGGAGTAGACATATTCTGCTTCATATGTAGTCACTTGTTGCAATCTCTGAAAAGACTTATATTTGGAAACGGAGGGAGTACAACGCATGCATGCATGCCGTGACTTTCCTTTTGATACTTGCATGTGTTGATTTGATGCACCTTGCCAAATTTTGACTATAAATTTAACTAACCAAATTTTCATGCATGTCACAAAAAATTACGGGGCTGTTTGGATTGTGACTATGTTTGTCTTATGTTGCCACATTATTTTTCCCACACTTGCCACACTTGCCTAACCTGAGTTGCTCAAATTGTTAGACACACTTTGGCTTGCCTAAGGGAATCTTGCCACAATTTTTGTGTCTATGACATGTGGGGTTCACTGCTAATAAAAAAATTCTTGTCTTAGGTGTGGCTTATAAAAAAGACTTATATTTAGGAACAGAGGGAGTAGAAAATATAAATAATAATGCATGTTAGGGCAACCCACGTTTCCGCTAATTTTAGCCGTGGGCTTGTTCACAATTTTTATGAGGGGTTGGTTGTTCATTTAATGGAGGGACTTGTAGTACCAGACTTGAACGATACAAAGTGCGACCTGGCACACCGTAACACCACTTGGAACAAGCGGGTAGCTATCTCAAAAAACAATCAACAACTAAAAAATCCGCGACCTGGCATGTAGTAGTACACAATTTTAAACGATTGTTTTGATGGAGTGAAAAAGGAAAACTACCCCACTACGTATATATAGGCCGGAGCCTCCGCGCTTGCTTGCTAGGGTTGCTCTATTCACACACTCTCATCCTCTCCAGATCTAAACAAGATAGGGGTAGTAACACTTTCTTTCTCCCTTCAAAAAACACTGGCTTTCTATCCTCACCGCTGGTTACAGATCCGGACGTATCCCCCTCCGCCGGTGAAGGGGAGGAGGGGCAGCGTTTAGGCCGTCGTCGACAGCGAGGGAGGAGACCCACTATCGGCCGCACCGTTATCTCTGGCCGAGCGCCGGCGCGGGAGGTCCTCCGATCCCTTCGTCGTTGCCTGTGGGCGGATCCGGCCTCCCGCCGCCCACCTATCCACATCCCGACGACCTTCAGGTATATCTTCGTTCAAAACCGCCTTAGCTCTACTTCCCCAGCTCACTACGTCACTGCATGTGCATCATTTTCTACCTCTCAGCCCCTCTCGATCGGATGGTCCAACGTCACATATTTTTTTTCTTCTATTGTTAGAGGTAAAGCTACTTCATGGAGTCGAATCTTGTACTCCCTCCGTCCGAAAATACTTGTCATTGAAATGGATGTATCTAAATGTATTTTAGTTCTAGACACATCCATTTTGATGACAAGTAATTCCGGACGGAGGGAGTACTTGGTTCAAACAAGAAATAAAGTGGGGTTGGGGGAATTTAGTATGTACTCCCTCCGTTCAGAATTACTTGTCTCGGAAATGGATGTATCTAGAACTAAAATACATCTAGATACATCCATTTCTGCGACAAGTAATTCCGAACGGAGGGAGTACATCGGACTTGGTACAAATAGGAAGGAAAGGGAGTGAAAGTAGTACAGACTGGTCATCCAACCGGTCTCTTGGTCGAAAAGGGAAATATAGGGGTAACGCTGTACACAGTGGTATGACCAGGACTAGATTTGCTATCCACACATAGGAGTAGGTGGCTAGAGTGAACAAAAATGGGACCAACCCAGATATGTTTCTTGGATGTTTGTTTCTCGGGGCAACAAACTATGAATCACCACTTTATGCCCCTGTTTACGTACATGGTGCTGGACTGCTGGTGCACCCACTGTCCCATGCCCTTATACCAAATATTTAGGCTCCGTTCGGAATAAAGGGGCAGAAAACATAGGTCTTGATGAAAATAGAGGAATAGGAAAGGAATGTAGGTATAAACTATGGAACAGCGAACCGGAGGAAACTCTCAAGAGAATGTGTTCGGATGGACTACGAAATGTACAGATTTGTTTTTTAGAGTAGCATGCTCGGTAGTATGAGATGTTATTTGTTTATTCAGTTGCACAGTGACTACTCTTGTCCTCACCTCACGTACCACACATAGGTTGATTTTTTTATTCCGGCAACACAGCACAGCAACCTGTCTAACGCATGGCAGCGAGCGCCTGCCTCGGGCTTCCGCCCAAAAAATGAGCAGCGCGTGGATGTTTCTAATCCTATGGAATCAGTACTACCCGACCAGCTTTCCTATGAAACACTATTCACCTTTCCCGTGTTCCGAACGGTTTGAAGGGAAATAATACCGTAGGAATTGTGTTCCTACGAAAATCCTGCACCAAACCTGTGAACCGAACGCAGCCTTAGCTGTTCTTAATCTAATGTCCCTGGTAAAAATGAAGCCATGCCACTGTTATAAGCCATGACAAGTTTAGCCAAATGTTTTTGCCTGTAATTGTTTGAGACTCTGACTGTTTCCTCTGTGCCTTTTTGCGCAAGCAGGGATATCCAATTCACCTGGTTGCTGTTGTGACCTTTTGGTGCACTGCACAAAACTCTTCTTAAAAGAAGTGACTTTTGTGCTATTTAACTGGAATGTCAAAATGGAACAGTTGGTTCATTTTGGTGGAACTGCACAAAGGGAGATCTGTGTTCCAATCCTCATCATCCATATTGGCGCCATAACCTTCCTTTAGGTAAGAATGATATTTAATGCATGTGTTCATCTCTATTTTCCGACTGCCATGAGAAAATAATGCTGTTTTTTACTAGTACACTTGTACTCCCTCACTGACAAAACCAATTCTGAATTAGAAGGCCAATCATGTACTTGGTTTCACCAACTGGTGAGGAGAAAGAGAAACAGAGCATGAAGAGGAAGAAGAAGAATAATAAACAGTGCCAAGGCGATCTTGCTGAAGCCAGAGGCCTCAGTCAAGGCCATTCAAGGGCTCCGGCAACGACTACCTTACATGTGAGACGATCCTCCAGGGAGCCCTTCCACTTCTGCTGTCTCACTTAATTAATTAGGAGTACTTAAGTACTACTAATTTATTACTGCCTAATTTTCCTGTTGGAGTTAAACAAATCTTTAGTAGGACCCTATGCTGAATCATGTACGTGTGTATGTTTGTCTATGGAGGTGAATCATGTGGTGGAGCAGGGAGGGAATATTATTAGTGTCATGACATAATAGTGCTATTGTTTTGCATGTCAATTTATTGCCATTGGTTCAATGAGGCAATGTTTTGCGTATTGTCCATCATGAATTTGATGCTACTGTTTGAGTAATATGCTAATGTCTTCCTATCCTTTCTCACTAAGCTAATGAAGGTTTCACCTTGTTCCTACTTGTGCAAACAGGGATCATGTTGTGCCAATCATACATTTTAGTGGAACTACACAAGACAATACAATGAAGTATCCCAGCCAGTGCTTTAACTCTGCTGGAAGTTCTTGATAATCTTTCGATATAATCTCAGCACTGGTAAACAAGAGTGATTTCAACCATACATTTGAAGTGCACAAAAATATATACTATTGTGTGATTCCAGTGAGTGCTTTATCATCTCTTATGGGACTACATGAATAAGCTTTTTTTCTCAGGTTGGTACGGGCCTAAGGCCTTCATCCATATTAGTTTGTTGTCATCTCTATTTGTATCATGCTACTGTCATGAGAAACTCCTTTATCTTTGCACGTTAAAGTTTTGCAACCTATGATAAATGGCAATGCTTTGAGTGTTGAGTTGAGCTAATTGGCACTAATTAAATAAACTAATACCTCTCTTTAAGCAAGACTACTATGTTGCTAACTTTACCCATTAAGATAATGAGGGTGCTTCTATTTGTTAGTGTATGTTTCATCAACTAGTCCCACTATTACAATAATCTCACTCTCTCAATATATGTGCCAACAGGGATGCTCGATTTTGGTGGAACTGCACAAAAACTTTGGGTGCTTCATTGCCTCGACAGCTTCCGTCCTTTCCTGTCAGTCGCTAATCTCCGCTTGCTTTCTTCCTTTGTTGTCAGTCGCTTGGCTTATCTCGGCTTCCAGTCAAAGGAAATAGTAATTGATATGCTACCTCACACAGGTTGGTACTGGTCTTTATCCTGATTATTGTGCCTGTCATATGTATTGGTAATTTGGTATTGTGCTACTGTTTGCCGATTTCATAAAGGAGTAATTTGGAGCCTGAACTCATAGGCAAATCATTACATCGGGTGATTTCAGTAGAACTGCACAAAATGATCAGATGGACAGGTACTTATGCTGCTGCTATGTACTCCAAAGTTCACTTAGACAAGCATCGATGTTGACAAGAAGTGCCTATATTCATTCGAGTATCAACCGGCGTCAACCAATTGTCAAACTCCAAGTATTAGGAGAGTGAACGCCAAAAATATTGCTTGGTGCATAGCCCAGAAAAACGCAGTCCAGTCTTTGGTCCCAACTTGTGCCTTTGGGTTATCGGCACATATGGTAGCGAACTATATGGCATGGAGTCTAAAGATTCCAGAAAAGTTAGTTGATGCGTATATTCATCTGGCACTTAAACAGTCTGCACGCCAAGGATGCTCCATTTCAGTTGAACTGCACAAAAAAATTGGGTGGTTCATTTTCTCAACCGCCTCCTTTCTCGTCTGCAATGTAGAATTTTGGCGAGATACACGACCAAGATGAGCCAGTAAACTAGTTGGATGAAAGTAGTGTCCAAGTTGCTCAAACCTCCCTCGGCACGAGGCCACTAATTGAGGATAAACCTACAAGCAAAGTTCAGATTGTCTGTGCTGCCTCTTATGTACTCGAAAGTTTACTCGTACAAGAACTAATTTTAGCAAGAAGTACCTCCGATTGAACACCATTTACCAGTCTGTACCCTAGGTAATTAAAGTTCGTCCATGGATCATATTGGCTGTGATCTCAATCATTTGGATGCATAAACATACTGAACATGTGAGTGTATATCTGAATCTTTTTGTGAATTATGTATGAATATTGTCGTGTGATCTATCAATCATTTGGATGCATAGATAGGCTGAGCTTGTGTATATATGAATCTTTTGAGTTGTTGATAGTGAATGTTGGCTATGAATATGAACGTGTCCTGTGAACCTGAGTTTGATATGAATGTTTACCTTTTCTGTTGTATTTGTGTGTGAACTTGTTAGTATGCCTACTGTGGGGTATAAAACGCAGGTCTCTTATAAAAGTAATGCTGTGTCCAATTTATGTTTTCCCTTCTAACCACATTATATATGTTTATATTATTACTATTATCGTATATTTTATAGAGACTTATATATACATTATAAAAACATCCCACGTGTTATTAACTTATAAAAGTAAATGTTTAACGGAAGTTGGCAAGGAAAATCCTGGTTGTTTTTACTCACAGGCAAGGAAAATCCTGGTGATTGCGTACAAAAGCTTGCGAAGATTTTAAGGACCAATTTAATAATAACGCGCTCATTTTTATTTTGAGCAATAACTCGCTAATTTCTTAATTATATATATAAAAAATGTGCCTCTCCGGTTTATTCTTTGATATTAATTGCTCCTTCTAACATAACATTATATATATAACGAGCCCACCTAATACGTGTATTTCAAGGAAGTGCAAATAGGCTGGGTTTTCTTAGAAAATATAAATGGGCCTGATTGACGCGAAATTATTTGTTCACCCAGCCCAGCAAATGGACTGTACATTCTAGAAAACATGGGTTAAATGTATGCCACATTTTTGCAGGCTGACATGTGGGCCAATAGGTCGAAGCCTACGCAGGGCGTTGTCAACTTGGTCAACAAATGATTGTGTCATCCACAGCCATTGGATTTATATCCAACGGCCGGCATGCACCTTCAATCTCTCGTCTTCTTCCTCCAGCGTCGCCGGGACCGCCTGGTCCGGCCTCCGGCGGCTAGCGGCTCTGCTTAGCACGCATCGCTGTGAAGCGCTACCCCACCACCGGCCAGGCTATCCCTCCACCCCTCGACACCTCCTGTTATTCTCCACAGACTACAACCCCACGCCGCAACAGAACCAGTTATAACCCTTCTCCTCCTCTCAATCTGCGACTCCACTGCCGCGTTTTCCCATCTCCGAGTCGTTCCCGTCCGGGGCCTCACCGTCGTCCACTGCCTCGCTGCGTTCGGTGCGGCGTGGTCAACAAACGAGAGTCATCGGAAGAGGACTGTACGTGGAGAGCCCAACGGCTGGGACCCACGAGGTCCATGGTCGCACGCAAGGAAAGTTCCTCCTTATTAAGCTGAAAAAAATGTTTCCTCCACCTGACAGCTGGGACCCACCGGTTGTATCTTCGCACGGAAGGAAGTGCCTCCTTGTTTTGCGAAAAAAATTATTACCCGTTGACAGCTGGGACCCGTCAGATTTGGTGACTAACTTGTGGGCCTACTAAGCGGACGTGTACGCATGGCTTTGTCAACTTAATCAACAAATGATTCTAGCAGCTGGACCGTTGGATGTTAACCCAACAGCCATGCTCCTTCTTCAAACTCTGTTCTTGCTCCGATCTCCCGTGGGCAGCATCGCGGATGTGCTGCCGCGCACCCAAACCAGTGAAGTTTCCCACTCCTCTCCATCTGCGACTCCACTGCCCCGTCTTCCCCATCTCCGGGTCGTTCCAGTCTGGGTGCGCTCGACACGGTGTGGTCAACGTGGTCAACAACCGAGAGTCATCGGAAGATGACTGTACGTGAGAGGCTGACAGTGGGGACGCACCACGCCCATGGACGCATGCATGCAACGGAACGCGGCGAGGTCAACGTGGTCAAGGAACGACTTCCATCGGAAGTATACTGTACGTGGAGAGTCTCAGCTGGGTCCACGGCCACAGCAAGTAAGTGCCTCCTTATTACGCGGAAAATAATGATTCCTCCAACTGACCGCAGGGACCCACTGGACGGGCCACCGTATTTTGCGAAAAAAACATTTGCCCCCTGATTGTTGGGACCCACCTGACAGGCCACCGTATTTCGCGAAAAAAACGCCCCCCCCCCCCCCGCTGTCAGCTCAGACCCACCGGAAGTGCCTCCTTATTACACACAAAAAAATGAATACTCCCCCGGCTAGCTGGGACCCACCTTGGTGGGAGGCTGACTTGTGGGCCTACTAAGTTGACGGGGACGAAGGGCTTTGTCAACTTAGTCAATATGAACGATTCTAGCTCCAGTGACCGTACGATGTCCATCCAACGGCCGTAGTGCTTCTTCAACCTCTGGTCTTCTTGCTCCAGCCGCCCAAAGCAGCGCCGGTCGTGCCGCATGCTCCTGCCTCCCGTGGCCGGCTGTGTTGCCGCGGAGGCCTCACCGCCCCCTACTATTCCCACCGCTGGCCAGGCCCTGCGGCGACGGCAGCCTCACACCACAGCCGAACCAATGAACCCTCGTACTCCTCTCCGCGCAGGCTTCCACTGCCGCGTCTTCCCCGGCTCCGCGTCGTCCCCTTCCTAGGCCTCGCCGTCGTCCACCGCCGTGGTGCTCTCCACGCGGCGTGGTCAACGTGGTCAAGGAATGACTTCCATCGGAAGAGTACTGTACGTGGAGAGGCTGACAGCTGGGTCCACGGCCACAGCCCAGTTTTTTTGTGATTTGCCAAGTAAGTCGCTTTGTCAGGCCTGTTGGGCTGCAAATCTTTCAAGACGAGGAGAGCTTTCATTCGACTGGCCGAGAAAATGGCCCATCAGTAATGAGAAATGGGCTGTACATTTTTAAAACACATCAAACCGGCAATTAGTTTCAAATATCTTTTTTTTCATTTTGAGATTTTAAATTACATTAATTTTTATGCGTGGAGAATTTGTTGGATTTTATATTGATATACATTTATTTTTAAAATCAGTTTGAATGTGAGTCGAAATTTCGGGATTAAAAACAGTTCGGACCGCACCGAAATATGCAAAATTTCGTATAATTTTTTAACCGTGGCCACAATATGGGTTGTAATGCTAACAAAAAGAATATGGGCTCCAAAAAAAACCTTAATAATTAGCAAATGGGCTGTAAATTATTAGAAATAATGGCAGATGGGATGTATGCTGTTTTCCACAGATTTAAGGCTTTCCTAAAAAAAAGGTTGACGCACAAGCAGTGACTGTTGGATGGCCATCCAACGGCCGTCATGCTTCTTCAATCTCTGCTCTTCCTGCTCCAGCCGCTCAAACAAGCGCCGGCGGGACTGCCTGCTCCCTCCTCCCTGCGGCCGGCTCTGCTGCCGCGCAGGCCTCACCGCCCCACCGTACTCCCATCGCTAGCCTAGCCATCCCTCTACTCACCCACACCTGCTGTTATTGTCCGGCGATGGCAGACGAACCAGTAAACCCTTGTACAGTCGTACTCCCCTCCGCGTGGGAAATAACTGCCGAGTCTTCCCTGCCTCCGTGTCGTTCCCTTCCTAGGCCTCGTCGTCGTCCACCGCCCTGGTGCCTCGGCGCGGCCTAGTCAATGTGGTCAACGACGGACATGCATCTGAAGTGGACTGTACGTGGAGAGGCCGACAGCTGGGTCCACGGCCGCACGCAAGGAAATGCCTCCTTATTACGCGCAAAATAATGATTCCTCCACCTGACATCAGGGACCCACCCAAAGGGCCTCTGTATTTCACGAAAAAAACGTTACCGCCGCTGACAGCTCGGACCCACCAGCTATATCTTCGCACGCAAGAAAGTGCCTCCTTATTACGCACAAAAAAATGAATACTCCCTCTGCTAGCTGGGACCCACCATGGTGGGAGGCTGACTTGTGGGCCTACTAAGTTGACTGGGACGGGGACCTTTGTCAACTTTAGTCAATATGAACGATTCTAGCTCCAGTGACCGTACGATGTCCATCCAACGGCCGTAGTGCTTCTTCAACCTCTGGTCTTCTTGCTCCAGCCGCCCAAAGCAGCGCCGGTCGTGCCGCATGCTCCTGCCTCCCGTGGCCGGCTGTACTGCCGCGGAGGCCTCACCGCCCCCTACTATTCCCACCGCTGGCCAGGCCCTACAGCGACGGCAGCCTCACACCGCAGCCGAACCAGTGAACCCTCGTACTCCTCTCCGCGCGGGCTTCCACTGCCGCATCTTCCCCGGCTCCGCGTCGTCCCCTTCCTAGGCCTCGCCGTCGTCCACTGCCGTGGTGCTCTCCGCGCATCGTGGTCAACGTGGTTAAGGAACGACTTCCATCGGAAGAGTACTGTACGTGGAGAGGCTGACAGCTGGGTCCACGGCCACAGCCCAGTTTTTTTGTGATTTGCCAAGTAAGTCGCTTTGTCAGGCCTGTTGGGCTGCAAATCTTTCAAGACGAGGAGAGCTTTCATTCGGCTGGCCGAGAAAATGGCCCATCAGTAATGAGAAATGGGCTGTACATTTTTAAAACACATCAAACCGGCAATTAGTTTCAAATATCTTTTTTTTCATTTTGAGATTTTAAATTACATTAATTTTTATGCGTGGAGAATTTGTTGGATTTTATATTGATATACATTTATTTTTAAAATCAGTTTGAATGTGAGTCGAAATTTCGGGATTAAAAACAGTTCGGACCGCACCGAAATATGCAAAATTTCGTATAATTTTTTAACTGTGGCCACAATATGGGCTGTAATGCTAACAAAAAGATATGGGCTCCAAAAAAACCTTAATAATTAGCAAATGGGCTGTAAATTATTAGAAATAATGGCAGATGGGCTGTATGCTGTTTTCCACAGATTTGAGGCTTTCCTAAAAAAAGGTTGACGCACAAGCACTGACTGTTGGATGGCCATCCAACGGCCGTCGTGCTTCTTCAATCTCTGCTCTTCCTGCTCCAGCCGCTCAAACAAGCGCCGGCGGGACTGCCTGCTCCCTCCTCCCCGCGGCCGGCTCTGCTGCCGCGCAGGCCTCACCGCCCCACCGTACTCCCATCGCTAGCCTAGCCATCCCTCTACTCACCCACACCTGCTGTTATTATTTGGCGACGGCAGACGAACCAGTAAACCCTCGTACAGTCATACTCCCCTCCGCGTGGGAAACAACTGCCGAGTCTTCCCTGCCTCCGTGTCGTTCCCTTCCTAGGCTTCGCCGTCGTCCACCGCCCTGGTGCTCTCGGCGCGGCCTGGTCAACGTGGTCAACGACCGACATGCATCTGAAGTGGACTGTACGTGGAGAGGCCGACAGCTGGGTCCACGGCCGCACGCAAGGAAATGCCTCCTTATTACGCGCAAAATAATGATTCCTCCACCTGACATCAGGGACCCACCGAAAGGGCCTCTGTATTTCGCGAAAAAACGTTACCGCCGCTGACAGCTCGGACCCACCAGCTATATCTTCGCACGCAAGGAAGTGCCTCCTTATTACGCACAAAAAAATGAATACTCCCCCTGCTAGCTGGGACCCACCATGGTGGGAGGCTGACTTGTGGGCCTACTAAGTTGACTGGGATGGGGGCCTTTGTCAACTTTAGTCAATATGAACGATTCTAGCTCCAGTGACCGTACGATGTCCATCCAACGGTCGTAGTGCTTCTTCAACCTCTGGTATTCTTGCTCCAGCCGCCCAAAGCAGCGCCGGTCATGCCGCATGCTCCTGCCTCCCGTGGCCGGCTGTGCTGCCGCGGAGGCCTCACCGCCCCTACTATTCCCACCGCTGGCCAGGCCCTGCGGCGACGGCAGCCTCACACCGCAGCCGAACCAGTGAACCCTCGTACTCCTCTCCACGCGGGCTTCCACTGTCGCGTCTTCCCCGGCTCCCCGTCGTCCCCTTCCTAGGCCTCGCCGTCGTCCACCGCCCTGGTGCTCTCGGCGCGGCGTGGTCAACATGGTCAAGGAACGACTTCCATCGGACGTGGACTGTACGTGGAGAGGCTGACAGCTGGGTCCACGGCCGCAGCAAGGAAGTGCCTCCTTATTACGCGAAAAAAAAATGTTTCCCCCTGACTGCTGGGACCCACCAGCTACATCTTCGCACGCAAGGAAGTGCGTCCGGGAAAAAAACAATTCGCCCCCCTGACTGCTGGGACCCACCAGCTACATCTTCGCAGGCAAGGAAGTGCCTGACAGTCGGGACCCACCTGGTCGAAGCGTACGTATCATTGTCATTCTGGTCGCGAACGTGTATGTACATACTGGTCGATGTAGAGGCGCGCACGTGTCGTAGTAGAGGCGCGCACGTAGCATGTACACGTACGTACAGCGGCCAGTGTGCAAGAAAGAAAATACGGCCACGTACGTACATACGGGCAGGGTCTCGAACGCCTACTCGCGCATACGTATGGCCAGGGCTCGTGTACATGGCTGGGTCGGAACGGAATGCGTCGTCGTGTTCATCGGGAGGGCTTGGACGGAACAGCCGATGGAAACGAGGCCTGGCGTACCGCAGAACGGAGGAAACGGCCTTGTGTTCGACCGGCCACGTTTGAAACGGGATCCTGTTCATCGGGAGGGGTCTGGCATACCGCAAAACAGAGGAAATGGACCTCCTACGGTCGAAACGGGGGTCCTGTTGATCGGGAGGGGTGTGGCGTACCGCAAAACGGAGGAAACGGACTTGTGTTGGAGCGCTACGGTCGAAACGGGGGTCCTGTTCATCGGGAGGGGTGTGGCGTACCGCAAAACGGGACTCCACGGGACACTGTTCATCTCCACCGTCGACCCCCTCCCGCCTCCACGGGCTACTATTCATCCACCGTCGACCTCCTCCAGCCTCCACCTACGACTGTTCATCCACGGGCTCCTATTCATCCAGCCTCCACCACGCGCTACTCCACCGGCTACTGTTCAACCAGCCCTCTCCACGGGCTCCTGTTCAACCACCCCTCCAGGGGCTACTGTTCATCCAGGCCTCCACCGTCTACTGTTCATTCTGCCCTCCACGGGGTGGTCCTGTTCATCCTGCCCTCCACGTGGTCCTGTTCATCCAGCCCCAACCGGCTCGATCGATCGGGGTCCTGTTCATCCAGAGGCAACACCACGGGGTCCTGTTCATCCACCCCCACAGGGAACTGTTCATCCAAAACCCCCCAGCAACGCTCACTTTTCATCCAGAGGCAGCATCGATCGGCTTCAGTTAGTAGCAGTAGCGAAGGAATCGCTCGATCGGGTTCAGTTAACAGCCATCGATCGATTGCTCGGGTTCAGTAACGCGTAGCCTGCAGTGCAATCACTCGGGTTCAGTTAGAGCCCAATGCCTTGCTCGGGTTCAGTTCGAGCCAACGCCTCACAGACACGCGCGTACGTGTACGAGAGAAACGCGCATCGCTCGGCCCCCGACCTCCCACCGTAACCGGGAACTCCCCGAAATTTTCCTCGCCCTCGCTTCTACCACGGTTTTTTCCGTCATGGACGGCCCAAAGAATGTCATGCAGCTGCGTCTCCGGCCCGCCCAGGACGAAAAGCCCATTTTCTGTCATGATTTTTTGTCATAGAAGTAGGAGCCCACCACATCTATGATGATACCGGGTTTTGTCACAATTATCGTCATAGAAGTGTCATATGTATGACAGAAAAAAATTTGTTCGGCCCAAAATGTCACGGATGTGTCCTTTTTTGTAGTGATAAAAGCATGATGCAAAATGGACGTATCAAAGCACCGCTAGGTTCAAGGCCCACTACAGGAGCAACTCCGGACTTTATGAACGTTTGGCAGACTAAAGCTGATGACTACTCGATAGTTCAGTGTGTCATGCTTTACGGCTTAGAATCGGGACTTCAAAGACGTTTTGAACGTCATGGAGCATATGAGATGTTCCAAGAGTTGAAGTTAATATTTCAAGCAAATGCCCGAGTTGAGAGATATGAAGTGTCCAACAAGTTCTATAGCTGCAATATGGAGGAGAATAGTTCTGTCAGTGAACACATACTCAGAATGTCTGGGTACCATAACCACTTGACTCAGCTAGGAGTTAATCTTCATGATGATAGTGTCATTGGCAGAGTTCTTCAATCATTGCCACCAAGCTATAAAGGCTTCGTGATGAACTATAACATGCAAGGGATGGAAAAGACAATTCCCGAGCTCATCGCGATGCTAAAGGCTGCGGAGGTAGAAATCAAGAAGGAGCATCAAGTGTTGATGGTTAACAAGACCACTAGTTTCAAGAAAAAGGGCAAAGGGAAGAAGGGGAATTTCAAGAAGAATAGCAAGAAAGTTGCTGCTCCCGGGAAGAAGCCCAAGTCTGGACCTAAGCCTGAAGCTGAGTGCTTCTACTGCAAAGGGACTAGTCACTTGAAGCGGAACTGCCCCAAGTATTTGGCGGATAAGAAGGATGGCAAAGTGAAAGGTATATTTGATATACATGTTATTGATGTGTACCTTACTAATGCTCGTAGTAGCGCCTGGGTATTCCATACTGGTTCTATTTCTCATATTTGCAACTCGAAACAGGGGCTACAGATTAAACAAAGATTGGTTAAGGGCGAGGTGATGATGCGCGTCGGAAATGGTTCCAAGGTCGATGTGATCGCCGTCGGCACGCTACCTCTACATCTACCTTCGAGATTAGTTTTAGACCTGAATAATTGTTATTTAGTGCCAGCGTTGAGCATGAACATTATATCTGGATCTTGTTTGATGCGAGATGGTTATTCATTTAAATCAGAGAATAATGGTTGTTATATTTATATGAGTAATATCTTTTATGGTCATGCACCCTTGATGAGTGGTCTATTTTTGTTGAATCTCGATCGTAGTGATACACATATTCATAATATTGAAGCCAAAAGATGCAAAGTTAATAATGATAGTGCAACTTATTTGTGGCACTGCCGTTTGGGTCGTATTGGTGTAAATCGCATGAAGAAACTCCATGCTGATGGGCTTTTGGAATCACTTGATGCTTGCGAACCATGCCTCATGGGCAAGATGACTAAGACTCCGTTCTTCGGAACAATGGAGCGAGCCACTGACTTATTGGAAATAACACATACCGATGTATGTGGTCCGATGAGTGTTGAGGCTCGCGGCGGGTATCATTATTTTCTGACCTTCACAGATTATTTGAGCAGATATGGGTATATCTACTTAATGAAACATAAATCTGAAACATTTGAAAAATTCAAAGAATTTCAGAGTGAAGTAGAAAATCATCGTAATTAGAAAATAAAGTTTCTACGATCTGATCGTGGAGGTGAATATTTGAGTTACGAGTTTGGTCTTCATTTAAAACAATGTGGAATAGTTTCACAACTCACACCACCTGGAACACCACAGCGTAATGGTGTGTCTGAACATCGTAACCGTACTTTATTAGATATGGTGTGATCTATGATGTCTCTTACCGATTTACCGCTATCGTTTTGGGGTTATGCTTTAGAGACGGCTGCATTCATGTTAAATAGGGCACCATCTAAATCCGTTGAGACGACACCATATGAATTGTGGTTTGGCAAGAAACCTAAACTGCCGTTTCTTAAAGTTTGGGGCTGCGATGCTTATGTGAAAAAGCTTCAACCTAATAAGCTCGAACCCAAATCGGAGAAATGTGTCTTAATAGGATACCCAAAGGTAACTATTGGGTACACCTTCTATCACTGATCCGAAGGCAAGATATTCGTTGCTAAGAATGGGTCCTTTCTAGAGAAGGAGTTTCTCTCGAAAGAAGTGAGTGGGAGGAAAGTAGAACTTGATGAGGTAATTGTACCTTCTCCCGAATTGGAAAGAAGTTCATCACAGAAATCAGTTCCAGTGATTCCTGCACCAATTAGTGAGGAAGCTAATGATGATCATCATGAAACTTCAGATCAAGTTACTACCGAACCTCGTAGGTCAACCATAGTACGATCCACACCAGAGTGGTACGATAATCCTGTTATGGAAGTCATGTTACTAGACCATGACGAACCTATGAACTATGAGGAAGCGGTGATGAGCCCAGATTCCACTAAATGGCTTGAGGCCATGAAATCTGAGATGGGATCCATGTATGAGAACAAAGTGTGGACTTTGGTTGACTTGCCCGATGATCGGCAAAGCCATACAGAATAAATGGATCTTCAAGAAGAAGACTGACGCTGACGGTAATGTTACTGTATACAAAGCTTGACTTGCTGCGAAAGGTTTTCGACAGGTTCAAGAAGTTGACTACGAAGATACTTTCTCACCCGTAACGATGCTTAAGTCTGTCCAAATCATGTTAGCAATTGCCGCATTTTATGATTATGAAATTTGGCAAATGGATGTCAAAGCTGCATTCCTTAATGGATATCTTAAAGAAGAGTTGTATATGATGCAACCAGAAGGTTTTGTCGATCCTAAAGGTGCTAACAAAGTGTGCAAGCTCCAGCGATCCATTTATGGACTGGTGCAAGCCTCTCGGAGTTGGAATATACGTTTTGATAGTGTGATCAAAGCATATGGTTTTATACAGACTTTTGGAGAAGACTGTATTTACAAGAAATTGAGTGGGAGCTCTGTAGCATTTCTAATATTATATGTGGATGACATATTGTTAATTGGAAATAATACAGAATTTCTGTATAGCATAAAAGGATACTTGAATAAGAATTTTTCTATGAAAGACCTCAGTGAAGCTTCTTATATATTGGGCATCAAGATCTATAGAGATAGATCAAGATGCTTAATTGGACTTTCACAAAGCACACACCTTGATAAAGTTTTGAAGAAGTTCAAAATGGATCAGTCAAAGAAAGGGTTCTTGTCTGTGTTACAAGGTGTGAAGTTGAGTCAGACTCAATGCCCGACCACTGCAGAAGATAGAGAGAAAATGAAAGTCATTCCCTATGCCTCAGCCATAGGTTCTATCATGTATGCAATGATGTGTACCAGACCTGATGTGTGCCTTGCTATAAGTTTAGTAGGGAGGTACCAAAGTAATCCAGGAGTGGATCACTGGGCATCGGTCAAGAACATCCTGAAATACCTGAAAAGGACTAAGGATATGATTCTCATTTATGGAGGTGACAAAGAGCTTGTCGTAAATGGTTACGTCGATGCAAGCTTTGACACCGATCCGGATGACTCTAAGTCACAAACCGGATACGTATTTATATTGAATGGTGGAGCTGTCAGTTGGTGCAGTTCCAAGCAGAGCGTCGTGGCGAGATCTACGTGTGAAGCGGAGTACATAGCTACTTCAGAAGCAGCAAATGAAGGAGTCTGGATGAAGGAGTTCATATCCGATCTAGGTGTAATACCTAGTGCATCGGGTCCATTGAAAATCTTTTGTGACAATACTGGAGCTATTGCCTTGGCGAAGGAATCCAGATTTCACAAGATAACCAAACACATCAAGAGACGCTTCAATTCCATCTGCGATCAAGTCAAGGAGGGATACATAGATATTTGCAAAATACATACGAATCTGAATGTTGCAGACCCTTTGACTAAGCCTCTTCCACGAGCAAAACATGATCAGCACCAAGACTCCATGGGTGTTAGAATCATTACTGTGTAATCTAGATTATTGACTCTAGTGCAAGTGGGAGACTGAAGGAAATATGCCCTAGAGGAAATACTAAATTTGTTATTTATATTTCCTTATATCATGATAAATGTTTATTATTCATGCTAGAATTGCATTAACCGGAAACTTAGTACATGTGTGAATACATAGACAAACAGAGTGTCCCTAGTATGCCTCTACTTGACTAGCTCGTTAATCAAAGATGGTTAAGTTTCCTGACCATAGACATGTGTTGTCATTTGATGAAACGGGATCGTATCATTAGAGAATGATGTGATGGACAAGACCCATCCGTTAGCTTAGCATAATGATCCTTAAGTTTTATTGCTATTGCTTTCTTCACGACTTATACATATTCCTCTGACTATGAGATTATGCAACTCCCGAATACCGAAGGAACACCTTGTGTGCTATCAAACGTCACAACGTAACTGGGTGATTATAAAGATGCTCTACAGGTGTCTCTGAAGATGTTTGTTGGGTTGGCATAGATCGAGATTAGGATTTCTCACTCCGTGTATCGGAGAGGTATCTCTGGGCCCTCTCGGTAATGCACATCACTATAAGCCTGGCAAGCAATGTGACTAATGAGTTAGTTGCGGAATGATGCATTACGGAACGAGTAAAGAGACTTGCCGGTAATGAGATTGAACTAGGTATGATGATACCGATGATCGAATCTCGGGCAAGTAACATACCGATGACAAAGGGAATAACGTATGTTGTCATGCGGTTTGACCGATAAAGATCTTCGTAGAATATGTAGGAACCAATATGAGCATCCAGGTTCCACTATTGGTTATTGACCGGAGATGTGTCTCGGTCATGTCTACATAGTTCTCGAACCCGTAGGGTCCGCACGCTTAACGTTCGATGATGATTTGTATTATGAGTTATGTGTTTTGGTGACCGAAGTTTGTTCGGAGTCCCGGATGAGATCACGGACATGACGAGGAGTCTCGAAATGGTCGAGAGGTAAGATTCATATATTGGAAGGTTATATACGGACATCGGAATGGTTCCGAAGAGGTTCAGGGATTTTTCGGAGTACCGGGAGGTTACCGGAACCCCCCGGGAAGTTAATGGGCCTCATGGGCCATAGTGGAGAGAGGGAGGGAGGCCATAAGAGGTGGCGCGCCCCCCCCTACCCAATCCGAATTGGACAAGGGGTGGGGGCGCGTCCCCCCTTTCCTTCTCCCTCTCCCCCTCTTTCCCCTTTCCCCTCTCCGCTGGAAGGAAGGGGGAGCCGACTAGGACTAGGAGTCCTAGTGGGACCCCCACTTGGCGCGCCCTAGGGCCGGCCGGCCTCCCCCCTCCTCCTTTATATACGGGGGCAGGGGGCACCACAAGACACAATAGTTGTTCTTAGCCGTGTGTGGTGCCCCCCTCCACAGTTTACGCCTCCGGTCATAACGTCGTAGTGCTTAGGCGAAGCCCTGCGCAGATCACATCACCATCACCGTCACCACACCGTCGTGCTGACGGAACCCTCCCTTGACCCTCTACTGGATCAAGAGTTTGAGGGACGTCATCGAGATGAACGTGTGCTGAACACGGAGGTGCCGTACATTCGGTACTAGATCGGTTGGATTGTGAAGACGTTCGACTACATCAACCGTGTTAACCTAACGCTTCCGCTTTCGGTCTACGAGGGTACGTGGACACACTCCCCCCTCTCGTTGCTATGCATCCCCTAGATAGATCTTGCGTGAGCATAGATTTTTTTTTGAAATTGCATGCTACGTTTCCCAACAGGAAACATTTGGAGTCAGCCGACTAATCTTTCTGCGTGTGTCCACCGTATTCCTAGCCGCCAGATCTGGTTTTGATCAGATAGCTCAGAAACAACTGCTACCCATATTCTAGGTTTTCAACTTGGCCCCCGTTACAATTCCTTTGACCGCGACAAGGGGCTTGTTGAAGACCAACACAAGGTCAGTCGCCCCCATCCTTCTTCCCTGCCACTGATCTGCTCAACGTCCTCGCGTTGCTGGCGAGCGTGCCTGCACTACTCATCGCCAGACGCATCTGCTTACGGCCAGCCGCGAATGCTCCGTCGCTGGATCTGGCTAGGCACGACCACCCATGACACATCATCGCCGAATCGTCTCACCCTGCGACGCCGCTACCGCCATGGCAACCTCCGCAACCGGCTCCCATTGCCATTGCCCCGCGCCCTTGCTCCCTTGCAACCTTTGTCCGACGAGGCACCTCCGCCTCCTGTGGCTTGCCGAATGTTATAAAAGAGCTGAAGATGCTCACATTGGAGTTGACACAGTTTAAACGACGGTGAGCGACATCGTCGCTGGAGAAGACGAGCCCAACAGCGCACACGGTGAGCCATAGATGTATTTTTTTTGCAACAAACCGTCTTGTTGCAACTGCAACAAGATTCTTGTTGCAAAAAGTCTTGTGTGCAGCCTAAAAAAAGTTTTGCAATAAGGACCCAGGTGCAGTTGCAACAAGTGTCCTGTTGCAATGATGGAAATCGCGATGAGCAGATCTGACGGCTTGCGAGGCGGCCAACGCTTAGCATTATTTTTTTTCTCTAGGGGTAGGCCGACGCTTAGCAGCCCCCTTGAAATAACCATCACTTTTTTTTGAAGGTGAATAAACCATCACTTCTTTTCCACCGAGAAAAACTATCAGGCCGTAGATGGACCATGGAATTTTTTGCCCAAGAAGATGTAGGTGGCCCAAGAGATCTTTTACTTCACTTGACGAACCATCTTGCGACCCTATAGCTCGGCTCCATTCGCCCATTCAGTGACCTAAGGCCTAGAGAGCCCACCTCCCAAACCAAACCCTAACCCCTGCATCCATATAAACAGGAAATCCTATTCGTCGCGCGTTGCGGCAAATTGCTACCACTTCGCACAAGCAGGCGCGCTCACGAACATGATGGGCCGGCCCAATTATGAGATAAAGCACGGGCTACAGTTCCGTTTATGGGAACCATCGAGAAGTTTCCAGATCAGTTCTGGGAAGCTTCTAGGAAATTCCTGAACCCATTTTCTATGGTTTTCAGTTTTTCGTTTGTGGTTTTTTCTTTTTCTGTTGTTTCTTCTTTTTTTCTTACTTTTTCGTTTTTTTCTGTTCCATTTTTTATTTTTATTTTTCTTCTTCTATTTCTATTTCCCTTTTTTCTCCTTTTTTTCTATTTCTTTTCCTTTCCATCTAATTTCTTTTCCTTTTTCTTTCAAGTTTATTTTCTTTATTTGAAGATGTTTCTGTTTTTTCAAAATGTTCATAATTTCAAAAATGTTTGTGTTTCTCATAAATTTTTCAAAACTTTACACAAACGTTCTTGTTTTCAAATTTTGTTTCCGAATTTAAATAATGTTGACAAATTTCAGAACTTCGATATATGTTCCTATTTAAAGTTCTTGTTCAAAAATTCAAAAAATGTTCGTGAAATTCAAAAATTGTTCGCTTATATGAAAAAATGTTCGTCTTTTCCAACTTTTGTTTAGTATTCAAAAATTCTTATTGAGAAAATGTTCATTTTTTAAAATTTTTGTTCATAATTTTCGTAAAATGTCTGTGATTTGCATAAATAGATTGCAAGTTTGACAAAGTGTTCGCTTGTTGCAAATTTTGTTCAGGTTTGAAGAACTGTTGAGAAGTTTAAAAAAAATCCCGTTTTTCAACTTTTGTTCACAAATTCAAATATGTTCGTGATTTTTCATAAAAAGTTCACAAGTTTAGATTTTAATTTTTGTTCACAAATTCCGAAAATGTGTTGGACTTTCAAAGGATGTTCCTACTTTCAAAATTTGTTCACAGATTCAAAAAATGTTAATGTTTTCAATATTTGTTCGCAAAATCAATAAATGTTCCGGGGATCTAAAAAACGTGCGCCATTGAATTTTTGTTCACAAATTTATAGAATTTTTCTGGAATTTCACATTGCAAATATGTTCATGAATAAAAAAAGCATGTTTCAAAAATGTGTTCACGAAGTCAAATATTGTTCAGGGAATTTCTAAAAAATGTTGCATTATTATTTTTTCTTGCTTTTTTTTCAAAAACTGTTTGCAGTTTCAAAAAATTGTTCATAATTCTAAAAAATGTTCTCACCTTGAAATTTGTTCCTTAAAAATAATAATTGGGTTTCACAAAAGGTTCTACTTTTTATAAATTTGTACAGAAATTAGAAAATGTTCGTGTTTCATAAAGTATTTACTTTTTTCAAAAAGAAAATCACACTTAAAATTTCAAAACAATTTTAATCTGTTTGCGGCTTATTGTTGATACACACTGGGCTGCCAATTTAGGCACCTAGTCGCAGTAAAGATGGTGGCTAGCGACGTTGTTCACTAGTAAGAGGGCCTCGAATTTGCGCTACCGGGTGTTTAAGTTTTGCCTCTATCGTTTACTTCTTTAAGCGTCGTGCTGCCTATCGAAGACTAGAACTCTGCCTGTCGCAGTGGCTAGCTCGGTGCGCAACCCGCTTCAAGGTCGCTTGTTCGAATCCCATTTGCCCGCGCGCTCCTTTTTTCAGTTGCAAAGAATTTGGTCTTTCTGAAAGAGAAGGTTTCTTTTGCACTGCACAGTTCTCAAAACAGTCTAGTCTAAGTTTTTAAGACTGTCCAATTTGTGTGATTCGTGAAAGGAACAGTTTTGCACTCAACCTGGCGAAACAGTGCAAACAGTAGAAACAATCCCCTTTAGATTATCTCACGAATCAATTCGTTCAAACACGTGCACCACTAGCTGTTAGTGCTCTCGGTAGTACATATACATACAGTATAAATGTATAATACACACACACACAAAAAGAAAAGCTCGCGCTAGCGAAACAGTCGAAGGAGCAGAAACACGAGCGCGGCCCACTAAGCCCACGAACTGGGCTCGCTATGCGAAACCCCAGCAACTGGACGCAGAACGCGTCACATATAAACTCCCACCTCCCCTCGCCCTCTCCAGCCTCTCCCCCTCCCCGCCGCCGCCGCCGCCGCCATGGCCACCACCGCGCGCCCGCTCGTCTCTGTCAAGGCCCTGGACGGGGACATGGCCACCGACGCGGCCGGCGTCCCGATGCCGCACGTCATGAAGGCGCCGATCCGCCCCGACGTCATCACCTTCGTCCACAGGCTCGTCTCCTGCAACAGCCGCCAGCCCTACGCCGTCTCCCGCAAGGCCGGTCACCAGACCTCGGCCGAGTCATGGGGCACGGGCCGCGCCGTCTCGCGTATCCCGCGTGTCGGCGGCGGCGGCACCCACCGCGCCGGCCAGGGAGCCTTCGGCAACATGTGCCGTGGCGGGCGCATGTTCGCGCCCACCCGGATCTGGCGCAAGTGGCACCGCCGCGTCAACGTCCGCCTCCGCCGCGTCGCCGTCGCCTCCGCCCTCGCCGCCACCGCCGTCCCGGCCATCGTCACCGCCCGCGGCCACCGCATCGAGTCCGTCCCCGAGTTCCCGCTCGTCGTCTCCGACTCGGCCGAGGGCATCGAGAAGACCGCCCAGGCCATCAAGGTCCTCAAGCAGCTGGGCGCCTACGCCGACGCCGAGAAGGCCAAGCAGTCCGTCGGCATCCGCCCCGGCAAGGGTAAGATGCGCAACCGCAGGTACATCAACCGCAAGGGCCCCCTCATCGTCTACGGCACCGAGGGCTCCAAGATCGTCAAGGCCTTCCGCAACCTCCCTGGTGTGGATGTTGCCAACGTCGAGCGCCTCAACCTGCTCGACCTTGCCCCTGGTGGCCACCTCGGCCGGTTTGTGATCTGGACCGAGTCTGCCTTCAAGAAGCTGGACGAGGTGTACGGCTCCTTTGAGGCGTCTTCCTCCAAGAAGAAGGGCTTCGTTCTCCCCAGGCCCAAGATGACCAACGCTGACCTTGGCCGCCTCATCAACTCTGATGAGGTCCAGTCTGTGGTGAAGCCCATCAACAAGGAGGTCAAGCGCAGGGAGGCCAGGAAGAACCCTCTGAAGAATGCTGCTGCCGTGCTCAAGCTCAACCCCTACTTCGGGACTGCCCGCAGGATGGCAGTTCTTGCTGAGGCAGCCCGTGTCAAGGCCAGGAAGGAGAAGATCAACTCCAAGAGGACCAAGCTCAGCGCGGTATGCTACTCCCCCTTCCCTGTGCCATCTGTTTCATATCTTATTACACATGATTACAGTTGGCTCGTAATACTCTTCAGCAATTGTTGAATGTTCGTACTAAGATTCGACTAAGTCTTTATGTGTAGCATGACTTGAATTCTGGAATGCCTGTATCGTGCATGGTTATTTCTGTTTATGATGATAACAGTTCTGTTCATTTCCATATGTTTGTACTGTTGTATGGAATGCCCGATTCATCAATAGGTTATGATTAGTTAGTTTGTGATGATAACAATTCTGGAATGCCTGATTCATATGATGATAACAATTCTGGAATACCTGATTCATCAATAGGTTCTGATTATATGTAAGCTGATTGTTATTTGCTAATTGCATGCCTAAAACCTGATATTATCTAGATAATTCAAGTTTATGATGCTTGCTATTCAAAGTGCCTTGTGTGGTTGTACGTTTGTACTGTTATATATGGAGCAAGCTCATCAATTGTGTAGTTTCTGTGTACTTCAGTTTGTAGTTGCATGTCTAATCTTCTGTATCCATAATGAAGGCGCCTGTCTTGATTTGTTAGTTTCTCTCGAGTATATTTGTTTTGTTAGCCTGATTCATCAGTATGGATGGTTGTGTTGCTCTAAGATGCATACATTCTTTATCTAAAGGAACACCATGTGCAATTTCTTTGATGGCATGCCACACTGAATATCTGAAGTATCCAATGTGATTGTTTTTTGCTTGTTGTATGCTATTTATCTCAGTTTGTCTTGAAGCTTGATCGCCTTTTTACTTGTCTTGTTTCTTTAGCACTGTATCTTCCTGAAGGACATGAACTGCGTGGTTTTGCTGTACTGAAAATCTGAGGCCGTATTGTTTAACATTAGTCATGACTGCATTTGAGACTCCAAGAGTAGGAAATTGTATGTGATCAATGTTATTGCTGGTTAATTAATACTCCCTCCGTCCCAAAATAAGTGTCTCAAGCTTAGTTCAAATTTCTACTAGAGCTAGTACAAAGTTGAGACACTTATTTTGGGATGGAGGGAGTAGCATTTCTTTTCATGTTTGGGTGCTTGGGATACTGTCGTTTTTCTGTTGCCCTTTCAAAAGTTGTCTGATATCTGATGTTTAAATTCCATATCCTGCATCTAGTATTTGTTATTCTCATACTGATGAAGGAACACTTGTTATTGTAGGAGGAGGCATCTAAGATCAAGGCTGCTGGGAAGGCCTGGTACCAGACCATGATCTCTGACAGCGACTACACCGAGTTCGACGTCTTCTCCAAGTGGCTTGGCGTCAGCCAGTGATCGTCTAGTTGAAGTAGTAGCAGTCTATCGTCCTACCTTAAGAGACCCTAAAGTATGATTTTGTGTCATGTTATCGTTTATCCGGAGTCTGAGACATCTTATGCTGTTTTGGTAGCTGTTTATCTCAAGTGTTTTATCTATGGACGCATTTTGCGAGACATGTTATATGGCATGCTTTATCGTCGTCGAGTTCTTAGTTCAGATTTTGAGTCGTGTTTTTCATATATACTCTGTTATGAATGCGATATAATTTTGGCATTGTGAAGTTTTGTGGTTGGCATACCCACAGTTTCTTTCTTGCACGGCTTGTTATGAATTTCTTTGCAACGTTTTTAGTCTACCGCATAGACGTTCAAGAGACACTGCTTTATCATTGTTGATTTTGTTCTGTGATAATGTGCCACTTGCAGGTTGTGTTTTCTCACCGCTTAAAACCTGATGGTGTTACTACTAGTAGATGTATAAAACAATTAGGTGTAGCAATTTCTTGCTGTTTCTGTCGAAACAATTTTCTAGGTGTAGTTGCTTTTAGGTTGAAAATAATGATAGCCTGTTCTGAGGATTGAGTTGTAGCATGCTTGTGCAGGAGCCCAAAAATATAAGAGCATTTAGCTCACTACTTTAATGATCCAACATGAACTTAAACACTAAGACATGTCTACAACAACACCCTGGTAGAAATTACCAGCGAACTCATGAACCATCCCCATTTGCTTGCATCTGCTACACTGCAGGTCCAGCAAACTGCAGGTTACCATAGCATTCTCTAGGGAAGTAGTTACCCAGAACAACTGAACTACATCTTTCTGGATAATTGTTGTACACGAGGCCTTTCATGCAGATCTGTGCACTCATTTTCCTTCAGAAAGGAATCAGCGAGACAGTCAGTTCTAACACTGACCATAGAAAGGATGCATTTCAAAGCTTGAATCATATGCTACCACACTATACGATTAGGCCAGTAAGGACTGTAGCTTATACTCACCTCATTCACTGTTAATCAATTTCAAATATTGGGAGACCATGCAAATTCTAATGCAAACGATGCAGTTCCCTCCACATTTTCTCATCCGGGCTTTTGGACCGGCAAAGGCAGTGTTAAACTACAAAACTACTAAACAAAAAAAATAGCAAACACTACAACCAATTATTTCAGCTACGCATGCAAGCCAAAAAATATTTGCACAACAATTGCACAAGATCATAAGACAGACACAGGGGCACAAATAAAGAAAGCTATAAATTCCGTAGCCTGAATGAGAGTGACTAATTTCTATAGTGGGGTGAGGGTGATTCAAACCTTCAATCTTGAAAATAAGAATTCACAGTTTTATCCCATTATTAGAGGGTCAGAGGAGATACTTTTGTGTCTATAAAATCCAGGATGCATGGACTATGCATAATGTGTGGCATATGCATAGCTGGAGTCAAGACTATGCAATTGGCAGGAATCGGCAAATTAGTAATTTTGCTAGTTGCCAAGGAAATTGAAATTAGGAAGAAAACCAAGATTATGTAATTAAAGATTTGAGAAAATGTAGTTGAAGATCCCATAGACCAGATCAAATTAGCCATTAGAAGAGTGAACGCTTTTTGTCTTCAATCCAGGAATATGAGCTACTTGAGTTAAAAGTACACAATCAGCAAGAATCATCAAATTAGCCAGACTGTTTTGCTCGTTGTCAAATTAAAACCAGGAGTTCTCCAGCAAACCAAGAAGATGCATTGAATTGAAGATATGTAATCCAGATCCCACTAGCGAAGCACCAATGAGAAGAACATCATTTTCTAAAAATCAATTCCATACCACCAAACCGAAATCATAATTAGTGGAGATGACAGTAATCTAAGACATCAAGAGTAGAGTGTTCAGGGCAAACTATTTGTCCAAGCTTCCAGTTCAGAAGCTTCAACTCTCCATTGTTTTAGTATATGGCAATAATTCCTTAGCCTCTTTCTGCATATCGAGACATCAACGTTACCCAACTACAAGTCAAGTGAGAGAGCCAGCAAACAACTAGATGGGATCTTTCTTTATCACTGAAGTTAAAAATCTGTGCACATAAAAAATTGATTGTGTGTCATAAGATGATCCTAAAGAACTGACCAGGAAAATAGTTAAATGAACAAACCAAGTGTGGACAAGAAAATGTAGAATAGTAGATTGACAAATCTTTTACCGCATTCAGAGCTCATGTACAAGGTGATAAATTTGCAAGCTAAAGATAAAATTATAGATACAATCAGCCTAATATTAAAACCCAACTTCCGGAAACAGTATGTCAACCAAGTAGTAACCTATAGCCAAATCAAAATTTGATAATCTGCTATACAAACTTTGAGTATGAACTGATATTTCCATTGTTGAATCCTTGTTTGAGACTAAAGGAACCTCCAGTTAGGACATCGTTACTTCTAGCATTTTGTTGATTCAGAGCAAAAGCTGAGATCATATTCCGTCCAAACCACATGCAAGCTGAAGCAGATGTCGTAATCAGTAGGATGGCGCAACAGAAACCAAGTGATAAGATGCTTCATGATGGTTGGAAGAACCAGATGTGCACACTACTAACTCCAAACTACCACTGAATGCAAGTCAAAACTGAAAGCTGCCACAAATACCAAATCAAGTAATATGCTTCAGGATCAGGGTTAATCAGAAGTCAAAACCGCCCGAGCTTCATCAAGTCTACACAGCAACTGACGTTTTGATAGACTTTCCAACTCTACAATCTTCCAATAAAACCTCCAACATTGCCGATCAATGAACAACCCAAATATAATCGGCATACTTAGAAATTTCTTCAAGGAAAGTCAGACCATAATTAGAACTGGACACTGAGTCAAAACAAGGATGCAACATAGGTATAAGTTTGTGGTTGTAGGAGACTCCTCTATCCAGAACGAATTTCCCAAACAAGCTTTTACTTCCTCCGTTCTGATTTACTCGTCGTGGTTTTAGTTCAAAGTTGAACTAAAACCACGACGAGTAAATCGGAACGGAGGGAGTAGAACTCTTCACCTCCGCGGATCAGTTTTGAAAGCTAATTTTTCTAGCTAACTAAATAGAATGCAATTTCAAAAAAATTCATAATATTGAAGCCAAAAGATGCAAAGTTAATAATGATAGTGCAACTTATTTGTGGCACTGCCGTTTAGGTCATATTGGTGTAAAGCGCATGAAGAAACTCAATGCTGATGGGCTTTTAAAATCACTTGATTATGAATCACTTGATGCTTGCGAACCATGCCTCATGGGCAAGATGACTAAGACTCCGTTCTCCGAAACAATGGAGCGAGCTACAGACTTGTTGGAAATAATACATACTGATGTATGCGGTCCAATGAGTGTTGAGGCTCGCGGCGGGTATCGTTATTTTCTGACCTTCACAGATGATTTGAGCAGATATGGGTATATCTACTTGATGAAACATAAGTCTGAAACATTTGAAAAGTTCAAAGAATTTCAGAGTGAAGTGGAAAATCATCGCAACAAGAAAATAAAGTTTCTATGATCTGATCGTGGAGGTGAATATTTGAGTTACGAGTTTGGTCTTCATTTGAAACAATGCGGAATAGTTTCGCAACTCACGCCACCCAGAACACCACAGCGTAATGGTGTGTCCGAACGTCGTAACCGCACTTTATTAAATATGGTGCGATCTATGATGTCTCTTACTGATTTACCGCTATCGTTTTGGGGTTATGCTTTAGAGACGGCTGCATTCACGTTAAATAGGGCACCATCTAAATCCGTTGAGATGACACCATATGAACTGTGGTTTTGGTAAGAAACCCAAGTTGTTGTTTCTTAAAGTTTGGGGTTGCGATACTTATGTGAAAAAGCTTCAACCTGATAAGCTCGAATCCAAATCGGAGAAATGTGTCTTCATAGGATACCCAAAGAAAACTGTAGGGTACACCTTCTATCACAGATCCGAAGGCAAGATTTTCATTGGTAAGATCCTTTCTAGAGAAGGAGTTTCTCTCGAAAGAAGTGAGTGGGAGGAAAGTAGAACTTGATGAGGTAATTGTACCTGCTCCCTTATTGGAAAGTAGTTCATCACAGAAATCAGTTCCAGTGATTCCTACACCAATTAGTGAGGAAGCTAATGATGATGATCATGAAGCTTCTGATCAAGTTACTACCGAACCTTGTAGGTCAACCAGAGTAAGATCCGCACCAGAGTGGTACGGCAATCCGGTTCTGGACGTCATGTTACTTGACCATGACGAACCTACGAACTATGAGGAAGCGATGATGAGCCCAGATTCCACGAAATGGCTTGAGGCCATGAAATCTAAGATGGGATCCATGTATGAGAACAAAGTGTGGACTTTGGTTGACTTGCCCGATGATCGACAAGCCATAGAGAATAAATGAATCTTCAAGAAGAAGACTGACGCTGACGGTAATGTTACTGTCTACAAAGCTCGACTTGTTGTGAAAGGTTTTCGACAAGTTCAAGGAGTTGACTACGATGAGACTTTCTCACCAGTAGCGATGCTTAAGTATGTCCGAATCATGTTAGAAATTGCCGCATTTTATGATTATGAAATTTGGTAAATGGATGTCAAAACTGCATTCGTGAATGGATTTCTGGAAGAAGAGTTGTATATGATGCAACCAAAAGGTTTTGTCGATCCAAAGGGTGCTAACAAAGTGTGCACGCTCCAGTGATCCATTTATGGACTGGTGCAAGCCTCTCGGAGTTGGAATAAACATTTTGATAGTGTGATCAAAGCATATGGTTTTATACAAACTTTTGGAGAAGCCTGTATTTACAAGAAAGTGAGTGGGAGCTCTGTAGCATTTCTAATATTATATGTGGATGACATATTGCTGATTGGAAATGATATAGAATTTCTGTATAGCATAAAAGGATACTTGAATAAGAGTTTTTCTATGAAAGACCTCAGTGAAGCTGCATACATATTGGGCATCAAGATCTATAGAGATAGATCAAGACGCTTAATTGGACTTTCACATAGCACATACCTTGATAAGATTTTGAAGAAGTTCAAAATGGATCAGTCAAAGAAAGGGTTCTTGCTTGTATTACAAGGTGTGAAGTTGAGTGAGATTCAATGCCCGACCACTGCAGAAGATAGAGAGAAAATGAAAGTCATTCCCTATGCCTCAGCCATAGGTTCTATCATGTATGCAATGTTGTGTACCAGACCTGATGTGTGCCTTGCTATAAGTACAGTAGGGAGGTACTAAAGTAATCCAGCAGTGGATCACTGGACAGCGGTCAAGAACATCCTGAAATACCTGAAAATGACTAAGGATATGTTTCTCGTTTATGGAGGTGACAAAGAGCTCGTTGTAAATGGTTACGTCGATGCAAGCTTTGACACTGATCCGGATGACTGTAAGTCTCAACCCAGATACGTATTTATATTGAATGGTGGAGCTGTCAGTTGGTGCAGTTCCAAACAAAGCGTCGTGGCGGGATCTACGTGTGAAGCGGAATACATACTGCTTCAGAATCAGCAAATGAAGGAGTCTGGATGAAGGAGTTCATATCCGATCTAGGTGTCATACCTAGTGCATCGGGTCCAGAAAATCTTTTGTGACAATACTGGTGCAATTGTCTTGGCAAAGAAATCCAGATTTCATAAGAAGACCAAGCACATCAAGAGACGCTTCAATTCCATCCGTCATCAAGTGTCGGAAGGGGACATAGAGATTTGCAAGATACATACGGATCTGAATGTTGCAGACCCGTTGACTAAGCCTCTCTCACAAGCAAAACATGATCAGCACCAATACTCCATGGGTGTTAGAATCATTACTATGTAATCTAGATTAGTGACTCTAGTGCAAGTGGGAGACTGAAGGAAATGTGCCTTAGAGGCAATAATAAAGTTGTTATTTACATTTCCTTATATCATGATAAATATTTATTATTCATACTAGAATTGTATTAACCGGAAACTTAGTACATGTGTGAATACATAGACAAATAGAGTGTCCCTAGTATGCCTCTACTTGACTAGCTTGTTTATCAAAGATGGTTATGTTTCCTAGCCGCAGACATTTAGATCCGTATGTATCTTGCAAATTTCTATGTCTCCCTCCTTGACTTGATCGCGGATGGAATTGAAGCGTCTCTTGATGTGTTTGGTTATCTTGTGAAATCTGGATTCCTTCGCCAAGGCAATAGCTCCAGTATTGTCACAAAAGATTTTCAATGGACCCGATGCACTAGGTATTACACCTAGATCGGATATGAACTCCTTCATCCAGACTCCTTCATTTGCTGCTTCCGAAGCAGCTATGTACTCCGCTTCACACGTAAATCCCGCCAGGACGCTCTGCTTGGAACTGCACCAACTGACAGCTCCACTATTCAATATAAATATGTATCCGGTTTGAGACTTAGAGTCATCCGGATCAGTGTCAAAGCTTGCATCGATGTAACCATTACAACGAGCTCTTTGTCACCTCCATAAACGAGAAACATATCCTTAGTCCTTTTCAGGTATTTCAGGATGTTCTTGACCGCTGTCCAGTGATCCACTCCTGGATTACTTTGGTACCTCCCTGCTAAACTAATAGCAAGGCACACATCATGTCTGGTACACAGCATTGCATACATGATGGAACCTATGGCTGAGGCATAGGGAATGACTTTCATTTTCTCTCTATCTTGTGCAGTGGTCGGGCATTGAGTCTGACTCAACTTCACACCTTGTAACACAGGCAAGAACCCTTTCTTTGACTGATCCATTTTGAACTTATTCAAAACTTTATCAAGGTATGTGCTTTGTGAAAGTCCAATTAAATGTCTTGATCTATCTCTATAGATCTTGATGCCCAATATATAAGAAGCTTCACCGAGGTCTTTCACTGAAAAATTCTTATTCAAGTATCCTTTTATGCTATTCAGAAATTCAGTATCATTTCCGATCAACAATATGTCATCCACATATAATATCAGAAATGCTACAGAGCTCCCACTCACTTTATTGTAAATACAGACTTCTCTAAAAGTCTGTATAAAACCATATGCTTTGATCACACCATCAAAGCGTATATTCCAATTCCGAGAGTCTTGCACCAGTCCATAAATGGATCGCTGGAGCTTGCACACTTAGTTAGCACCTTTTGGGTCGACAAAACCTTCTGGTTGCATCATATACAACTCTTCTTTAAGATATCCATTAAGGGATGCAGTTTTGACATCCATTTGTCAAATTTCATAATCATAAAATGCAGCAATTGCTAACATGATTCAGACAAACTTAAGCATCGCTACGGGTGAGCAGGTCTCATCGTAGTCAACTCCTTGAACTTGTCGAAAACCTTTCGCAACAAGTCGAGCTTTGTAGACAGTAATATTACCGTCAGCGTTAGTCTTCTTCTTGAAAATCCATTTATTCTCTATGACTTGCCGATCATCGGGCAAGTCAACCAAAGTCCACGCTTTGTTCTCATACATGGATCCCATCTCAAATTTCATGGTCTCAAGCCATTTCGCGAAATCTGGGCTCATCATCGCTTCCTCATAGTTCGTAGGTTCGTCATGGTCAAGTAACATGACTTCCAAAATAGGATTACCGCACCACTCTGGTGCGGATCTTACTCTGGTTGACCTACGAGGTTCGGTTGTAACTAGATCAGAAGTTTCATGATCATCATCATTAGCTTGCTCACTAATTGGTGTAGGAATCACTGGAACTGACTTCTGTGATGAACTACTTTCCAATTCGGGAGAAGGTACAATTACCTCATCAAGTTCTACTTTCCTCCCACTCACTTCTTTCGAGAGAAACTCCTTCTCTAGAAAGGATCCATTCTTAGCAACGAATATCTTGCCTTCGGATCTGTGATAGAAGGTGTACCCAACAGTCTCCTTTGGGTATCCTATGAAGACACAGTTCTCCGATTTGGGTTTGAGCTTATCAGGTTGAAGCTTTTTCACATAAGCATCGCAGCCCCAAACTTTAAGAAACGACAACTTGGGTTTCTTGCCAAACCACAGTTCATAAGGTGTCGTCTCAACGGATTTAGATGGTGCCCTATTTAACGTGAATGCAGCCGTCTCTAAAGCATAACCCCAAAATGATAGCGGTAAATCAGTAAGAGACATCATAGATCGCATCATATCTAATAAAGTATGATTATGACGTTCGGACACACCATTACGTTGTGGTGTTTCAGGTGGCGTGAGTTCTAAAACTATTCCACATTGTTTCAAATGAAGATCAAACTCATAACTCAAATATTCACCTCCACGATCAGATCGTAGAAACTTAATTTTCTTGTTACGATGATTTTCCACTTCACTCTAAAATTCGTTGAACTTTTCAAATGTTTCAGACTTATGTTTCATCAAGTAGATATACCCATATCTTCTCAAATCATCTGTGAAGGTAAGAAAATAACGATACCCGCCGCGAGCCTCAACACTCATCGGACCGCATACATCAGTATGTATTATTTCCAATAAGTCAGTTGGTCGCTCCATTGTTCCAAAAGCCCATCAGCATGAAGTTTCTTCATGCGTTTTATACCAATATGACCTAAACGGCAGTGCCACAAATAAGTTGCACTATCATTATTGAACTTATATCTTTTGGTTTCAATACTATGAATATGTGTATCACTACTATTGAGATTCAACAAAAATAGACCACTCATCAAGGGTGCATGACCATAAAAGATATTACTCATATAAATAGAACAACTATTATTCTCTGATTTAAATGAATAACCGTCATCAAACAAGATCCAGATATAATGTTAATGCTTAACGCTGGCACCAAATAACAATTATTTAGGTCTAATTCTAATCCTGAAGGTAGATGTAGAGGTAGCGTGCCGACGGCGATCACATCGACTTTGGAACCATTTCCCACGCGCATCGTCACCTCGTCCTTAGCCAATCTTTGTTTAATCTGTAGCCCCTGTTTCGAGTTGCAAATATGAGCACCAGAACCAGTATCGAATACCTAGGTGCTACTACGAGCATTAGTAAGGTACACATCAATAACATGTATATCAAATATACCTTTCACTTTGCCATCCTTCTTATCCGCCAAATACTTGGGGCAGTTCCGCTTCCAGTGACCAGTTCCTTTGTAGTAGAAGCACTCAGTCTCCGGCTTAGGTCCAGACTTGGGCTTCTTCACTTGAGCAGCAACTTGCTTGCCGTTCTTCTTGAAGTTCCGTTTCTTTCCTTTGCCCTTCTTCTTGAAACTAGTGGTCTTGTTAACCATCAACACTTGATGCTCCTTCTTGATTTCTACCTCCGCAGCCTTTAGCATCGCGAAGAGCTCGGGAATTGCTTATCCATCCGTTGCATATTATAGTTCATCACGAAGCTTTTGTAGCTTGGTGGGAGTGATTGAAGAACTCTGTCAATGACACTATCATCAGGAAGATTAACTCCCAGTTGAGTCAAGTGGTTGTGGTACCCAGACATTCTGAGTATATGTTCACTGACAGAACTATTCTCCTCCATCTTGCAGCTGTAGAACTTATTGGAGACTTCATATCTCTCAATCCGGGCATTTGCTTGAAATATTAACTTCAACTCCTGGAACATCTCATATGCTCCATGACGTTCAAAACTTCGTTGAAGTCCCGGTTCTAAGCCGTAAAGCATGGCACACTGAACTACGAGTAGTCATCAACACGCGACTGCCAGGCATTCACAATGTCTGCAGTTGCTGGCACGGGTGGTACACCTAACGATGCTTCCAGGACGTAATTCTTCTGTGCAGCAATGAGGATAATCCTCAAGTTACGGACCCAGTCCGTGTAGTTGCTACCATCATCTTTCAACTTAGCTTTCTCTAGAAACGCATGAAAATTCAAGGGAACGGTAGCACGGGCCATTGATCTACAACAACATAGACATGCAAAATACTATCCGATACTAAGTTCATGATAAATTAAAGTTCAGTTAATCATATTACTTAAGAACTCCCACTTAGATAGACATCTCTCTAGTCATCTAAATGATCATGTGATCCATATCAACTAAACCATGTCCAATCATCACGTGAGATGGAGTAGTTTTCAATGGTGAACATCACTATGTTGATCATATCTACTATATGATTCATGTTCGACCTTTCGGTCTCAGTGTTCCGAGGCCATATCTGCATATGCTAGGCTCGTCAAGTTTAACCCGAGTATTCTGCGTGTGCAAAACTGGCTTGCACCCGTTGTATGTGAACGTAGAGCTTATCACACCCGATCATCACGTGGTGTCTCGGCACGACGAACTGTAGCAACAGTGCATACTCAGGGAGAACACTTATACCTTGAAATTTAGTGAGAGATCATCTTATAATGCTACCGTCGTACTAAGCAAAATGAGATGCATAAAGGATAAACATCACATGCAATCAAAATAAGTGATATGATATGGCCATCATCATCTTGTGCCTTTGATCTCCATCTCTAAAGCACTGCCATGATCACCATTGTCACCGGCTTGACACCTTGATCTCCATCGTAGCATCGTTGTCGTCTCGCCAACTATTGCTTCTATGATTATCGCTACCGCTTAGTGATAAAGTAAAGCAATTACATGGCGATTGCATTTCATACAATAAAGCGACAACCATATGGCTCCTGCCAGTTGCCGATAACTGTTACAAAACATGATCATCTCATACAACAATTTATATCTCATGACGTCTTGACCATATCACATCACAGCAAGCCCTGCAAAAACAAGTTAGACGTCCTCTACTTTGTTGTTGCAAGTTTTACGTGGCTGCTACGGGCTTCTAGCAAGAACCGTTCTTACCTACGCATCAAAACCACAATGATTTTTCGTCAAGTGTGCTGTTTTAACCTTCAACAAGGACCGGGCATAGTCAAACTCGATTCAACTAAAGTTGGAGAAACAGACAACCGCTAGCCACCTGTATGCGAAGCACGTCGCTAGAACCAGTCTCATGAACGCGGTCATGTAATGTCGGTCCGGGCCGCTTCATCCAACAATACCGCCGAATCAAAGTAAGACGTTGCTGGTAAGCAGTATGACTTTTATCGCCCACAACTCTTTGTGTTCTACTCGTGCATATAACATCTACGCATAGACATGGCTCGGATGCCACTGTTGGGAACGTAGTATTTCAAAAAATTTACCTACGATCACGCAAGATCTATCTATGAGATGCATAGCAACGAGCGGGGAGAGTGTGTCCACGTACCCTTGTAGACCGAAAACGGAAGAGTTTAGCAACGCGGTTGATGTAGTCGAACGTCTTCGCGATCCAACCGATCCAAGCACCGAATGTACGGCACCTCCGCGTTCAGCACACGTTCAGCTCGATGACGTCCCTCGATCTCTTGATCCAGTTGAGGACGAGGGAGAGTTTCGTCAGCACGACGGCGTGGCGACGGTGATGATGAAGTTACCGGCGCAGGGCTTCGCCTAAGCACTACGACGATATGCCGAGGTGTGTAACTATGGAGGGGGGCACCGCACACGGCTAAGAGAAGACTTGGTCTCTCTTTGGGGTGCCCCCTCCCAGTATATAAAGGGGGGGGGGGAGGAGAGGTGGCCGGACCAAGGGGGGGCGCGCCATAAGGGGGAGTCCTACTTGGACTCCCGGTCCACGTAGGATTCGCCCCCCCCTTTCCTATTCCCAATAGGAGAAGGGGGGAAGGAGGAGGATGAGAGAAGGAAAGTGGGGCGCCCCCCCAACCCTAGTCCAATTTGGTTTGGGCTTGGGGTGGCGCGCGCCACCACCTGGCTGCTGCCTCCTCTCTCCACTATGGCCCATGAAGGCCCATTAACTCCCCAGGGGGGTTCCGGCAACCCCCGGTACTCCGGAAAATGTCCGAACCTTTCCGAAACCATTCCGGTGTCCAAACATAACCTTCCAATATATCAATCTTTATGTCTCGACCATTTCGAGACTCCTCGTCATGTCCGTGATCTCATCCGGGACTCCGAACAAACTTCGGTACATCAAATCACATAACTCATAATACAAATCGTCATCGAATGTTAAGCGTGCGGACCCTACGGGTTCGAGAACTATGTAGACATGACCGAGACACATCTCCAGTCAATAACCAATAGCGGAACCTGGATGCTCATATTGGCTCCTACGTATTCTACGAAGATCTTTATTGGTCAAACCGCATAACAACATATGTTGTTCCCTTTGTCATCGGTATGTTACTTGCCCGAGATTCGATCGTCGGTATCATCATACCTAGTTCAATATCGTTACCGGCAAATCTCTTTACTCGTTCCATAATGCATCATCCCGTGACTAACTCATTAGTCACATTGCTTGCAAGGCTCATAGTGATGTGCATTACCGAGAGGGCCAGAGTACCTCTCCAATACACGGAGTGACAAATCCTAATCTCGATCTATGCCAACTCAACAAACACCATTGGAGACACCTGTAGAGCATCTTTATAATCACCCAGTTACGTTGTGACGTTTGATAGCACACAAGGTGTTCCTCCGGTATTCGGGAGTTGCATAATCTCATAGTCAGAGGAACATGTATAAGTCATGAAGAAAGCAATAACAATAAAACTAAACGATAAATATGCTAACCTAACGGATGGGTCTTGTCCATCACATCATTCTCTAATGATGTGATCCCGTTCATCAAATGACAACACATGTCTATGGCCAGGAAACTTAACCATCTTTGATTAACGAGCTAGTCTAGTAGAGGCATACTAGGGACACTCTGTTTGTCTATGTATTCACACATGTACTAAGTTTCCGGTTAATACAATTCTAGCATGAATAATAAACATTTATCATGATATAAGGAAATATAAATAACAACTTTATTATTGCCTCCAGGGCATATTTCTTCAGCAGGGGCGCCATATCCCGGTGCGGGGTGGGTTGGGGCGACTATGCGCGTAGGTCTGCGGTGGTAGCGCCGCCGGAGGGAGGCCGGGACGGCGACATGGGTGGAGGTCGGCCGGAGCGGCGCGCGGTCGGTGCAAGCAGAGGCGTCCACCGTTGGACGAGAGTTGTGGATGGGACTCTGACGGATGGGTCCTACATCCAACTTAACAGTCAATGATGTTTGGGTTGACTTTTAGTGCCACATGGACCTAACGAGCGGGCCCGACATGTCATAAATTGGTTTAATTTGTCCTAAATCGGTCATTTAAGTTTATTGAGAAAATTAGCAAGAAAAGTGGTATATTTTTGGGGCGCACAAGAAATATTGTGGCAATTGTGTATGACAACTTCAAATGTGGTGGTTTTTTGCAATTCACTCACCATAACCAATCAAAATAACCATGGACAGTAAAGCAAACCTCAATCCTTCGATTCATCACTCCACAACATCCTGCATCTCAAGGAGCACAAACACATACCACAAGCGAGATCAGTTGTTACAACGAGAACCAGCTCACCTCATATTGAGGGACAACCATACTGACGAGCCATTAGACAAAGACAAACCTTGCAACGTGACCGTGGCGCCTTCGTGCTCGAAGGTGAGCGTCTTTTCTAGCCGGTGGCAGTTCATAGGACTGAAATATACAACACATAGCACAGGATTACAAACGTTAAGTAAACTACCCCAACCGAGGGCGTTCAGATCATGCACACAGCCAACACCAACGACCTATGACCACCCAGGGATCCTCCCCCCTCTCCACACCGGTCATCGGCGATAAGGTACGTCAACCCTAGTAAGGAAGATGCCCACGACACCAGTCGTGATCACTTTGGATCGCGAGAAGTAGCGCTACCCGTTATGACCTGCGCCGCCGGATACCTAGGTTAGCCGCCGCATCAAATAACGGAGCGGCCGTGCACACAACTGACGGCAACCGACGCTAGATTAACCCTAGACAGAAGAAACCCACTTTAGCCGCCGTGATCACTTTGTATCACGACGAGCAGCACTACCAGAACAAGATCCGTGATGTGGCCTAGGCCGCCAGAAAGTTAGGTTACCCGCCCCGCTAGGTTAACCACTACCACGAAAACGGCGACAGTTCGTTTGATGTTGCCGCGAGCGAGACAAATGTGGGAAAACTGGATGCGGCACCTGCTAGCGCTGGAGGTTCACGACGGTGCCGCGCGCGCTCTCGGACGAGATCGCCGCCGCCGATATTCGTAGAGAACCTCAACGGAATGATGGAGAAGCTGCGTGATTAATCTTTTTTTCGGGAAGGGCACCATATACATACATATGGGTTACACGGGGCTTGGATATGGGCTATGACGGACCGGAGAAAAAAATATCTGACGGGGTCACGAATACCCCTAAAAAATTGAGTTAGGGGGGAGCACTGAAGCAGGGCTCCTCGTATTAACTGATGACGACGGACCTCGTTGATCGCGGAACACAGAGCCGGAAGGGCGATAGACGTTCAATTCAACTCAAAATCTGACTGGTATGTAACTTTATGCGTGAGTGCCAACCAGCGTGCAATGCGACCACCTATCTAGACGGATGTGGGATTGTCATCAAGCATCGCACCAAGCCTTATCTGGATAGATTTTTAAATCGATGAATGAAGTCAAATCATCTTCTCGTTGTCGTTGTCCATTCCGGGCAGAGGGAGAAGGCATCCAAGGCGAACGAATGCTCACATTTTAAGGCCAGAAACAATTCATCAGAAAGAAACTACAGTAGTAATAACCTGCAAGACGCTAAACCAGCCTGGTGTTGTTGTAGACTTGTTTTCTTGTCTTAAATTAGGCTTAGGGTGAAGCGTCAGATGATAATATTAGCTTAGCTTAAACACACCAACGAGGAAAGCTGTCGCACAATTGTCACACCAGAAAGCAACCTCGCTTAGCGAGACGCAGCATTGTTCTCGTCGCCAATTCTCCCAGGAGAACGTGAAGCATACATACCCTTGGCCTGGGTGGGTAGCAGTACACTGCACGAAAGCACTTCACGCGTGTTTCACTTGGTGATAATAATTTTTTCCATCACGCAATTGCTCCCCCCCCCCCCCCCCCCCCCCTCTAATTTCAATCTTAAGTTGCTAGGCACACATACCATGTGCTACCATGAATTATGTAAGTGTTGCGGTGTGTGTGCGCGCGCGTGGCGGGGAGGGGTTGCGTTGCTTTGACGGTGGTCACTGCTGTGAGGCGTGGGCATGAGCCTTCGGGGCACAATGGACTCCGTCGCTGGCCTCTCTTAGGGCCTGTTCGACAATCATCTGGCTCCACAAAATACAGGAGTACACGGAGCGCCACTTTGGCCACTCCACGAAAATAGGCTGCGGGCCGCTCCCGCTCCGGCCGCTCCAGGAGCGGAGAGCTGCCGAACAGGCCCTTAGACAATGTCTTCCTTGGTCGGGTCCGAATGATTCCCGCCTTCCACTTGTCATTTCGTCGGCGCTTTTGATGGATGGTGCGTAGATCTAGTTGGGATGATATTATGGTCCTTCTCTCAAGGTGTCCGGCTTCGGTTGTGATGCAGCCTTCGTGCTCTTCGAGTTTAGCTAGTTGCTCGTTCGAGGGCTGAGCACCCCTTGTCCTGCTCGTTCCCACACGTTATGTGGTGCCCCTCCCCCCTCTCCTTTACCTCGTCAACGTTATCTCCTACGGAGTACCTATCAATGAAATGATACACAATCTTTACGTATTTGCGAGAAAAAAAGTGAGACACCACCCTGCTCATCTTTAGGAGAAGCGAGACAAAAATATTTTAGCCTGCTTTTTCATATAACTAGGCCAATAGATTCTGGTCTTTGCGAATTGCAAAGAGCACATCATCGACGTCGTTTCTCGCAAAATCAATGGTAAGGTGTTCCGAATTCGTGACCCGACCCGACCCGACAGGCGGGACCTTCAGCTAGCTAGACTCCCCAACCCGTGCCATTCCTCGGCATTTTTTTCAAGACATCAATTGGCAGCTCACATCAAACATGTCCATTAGCCAATGCTCAAAAGTAACCTATTTTAAGGAGGCATAAAATAATCTGAAGAAAAAAAAACGCAGAGAAGAGGGAGGAAACAAGAGCCAAGAACACAACAGACGGAAAGAACAGCCCACGCCCGTCCCCCCCATCAGCAAGCAGCAAGAAAGCACGCCACCTCCAAGGCCCGCCCGGCCCTCCCTCCGTCCATCCACCGTAACCGCCCCAGCGATTACTGATTAATCCTGTTCTCCTCCGCCCCTCCTCCGCTCCCAGGTTGGTCGCCGATCAGTCTCCAAATTTCTCTCCACTATTATTCCTTCCAAATCTCCTGGCTTTCTATTCTTGGGGCTCGGTGGTGGTGTTTTTCCCGCAGCTCAGTTTTGTTTCCCTTTTTTCTTTTTTACCAGAAAGAAGTGCCGCCTGTCTCCTCCCTCCCTCCCTCCCTCTGCCCTCGCCCTCGCGGCTTAATCCCAATTGGGTTGGGTTGGAGGAGCAACCCAATTGGGGATTAATCTATCAGAGGAGGAGGAGGAGGATTCGCACTCACCATACCGAGGTTGTCTTGCTTCCTCTTCCGTTCCTGGGATTGGCCAAGGCGCATCCACCCACAGCTCTGCCGCAGGTTGGTGACGAGTGGACTACTTCCCCGTTTAATTTCTGCATCTTGGTGAGATTGCCCGGCGAGGATCGGATGGATCCTCTGCAGTTCCCGATCCCAATCCGAGCTGCCCGCTGCCCGTTTCCAGTTCGATGTATCAATCTGTTCCTCTCCGGACTGCTCTTGTTGTTTCTGCAGGCAGCCATTTCCCGGCCTTTGATGGCTTTGGATCGTCAATGCCCAATGGTTGAGTTTTCTTTTTCTCAGGCTGCAAGTGTTACCCAGTTCTGTGGATGGATTGCTCTTGTTTTCCACCTTGTTTGATGTTTCTGCTTTGGCTTTTTAGCTGGGAATCTCGATCAGGTATTGGGGGTAAAACGAGGACTGAATGAAACCAAGTCAAGTTGGTAACTGCTGAATGTTTCTTGTTGACGAAAACTGATCCTTTTTCTGTCCTGATGATGACTTGGTTTGTTGGGTTTCCTTGCGCCGGAATTTTCTTTCGTTCTTGTGTATGTTCTCTGTTGATCGATCTCGTGTGTTCCCGGTTCTGATGCGTCCATGGATACGCCAGTGGATCTGGATTGGGAGATCGATCGGTTATCCTGGATGAGGTGTTTACTTCTCTTCTGTTTTCTTTTGTTGTGTTGAAGGTATCCAATTTGGTTCTGTTCCTACGTTGATGAAACTTGTGAATTTGAGCAGCTCTTTTTGTTCTGAGCTCCTACAGGGAGATGGATCTGAATTGGTGTTGACTCTGTCTCAATCAAGTTTAACTGCATGCACATCTACACATACAATCAGAATTCTTTTTCCGTAGATCATTAGTGATTGTTCCCATGCCGAAATTGATTGGCACTGGACTAGCCCTCTTTTGCTATGACATATTCAGATATCTGCATATGATCAATCACAATTATCCTGTTTTTCCGCTGGACCCATTAAGGAAGAACACGATTAGATTAGATTTATGTCCTTTCTTTTAAGTGCTGCTCTGCTGGTGCATATCTTGACCTTGTTACTACCTCCACATTGTGCAGGAGTAGAATCATGAAGCTGAAAAACAGTTTTAGGGAGGCCGATCCGATTGCCGTGCAGAGGGGCTATGGTTTCAGGCCAAACCAACCAGCTGTTGTTCATCAGGCAAGATGCAGATGGATCATTGGAGATGTGACCGAGGTGTTTGATCATAACACATGGAAGCTTGGCAAGATTGCAAAGATTGTGAAGAACGATTACTTTGTCATCAGGCTCGCCGACTGCATCCAGTTGAAAGAGTTCCACATTTCTAGCTTGAGGGTTCCACAACCACATGATGCTCCCACAGCTCCTCCTTATGGCAAGCAGTTCCCTGCAGCTGACAACAAGGTAAGCAACATCCAGTCAGTTCCTGGAGCATGTAAATGTGCTACTTTTCATCTCTGAAATGAGTCGCTTATTCGGCAGTTAATAGTTCATACTCTTTCATGATGTTTCTGGTCACATTATATATCCATTGTTGTTACTTAGAATTCCTTCTTGCTACTTACTACCCATGAAGCAACCATTGCATTGCTTGTTATTTCGGTACTCTAGGAATATGGTCTAGGCATCTTCAGAAGTAGAAGGACTAGGCCGGTCTTAGACATGAGTTTTTTTAGCTTGGGCTGAAATAGCCATGCCCTAAAAGACTAGAAGGAAGGGAAAAGGTTTGCAGAGTTCAGTAGATAGTTTCCTGGAAAATGCTTATATCAAGTCCACATGCTTGATGGGCAATTTTGGAACTAGCACGGCTGAGATGGGATCAACTCAACTTGATTTCACTACTTTTGATGAGTAGTGGAGGTGTTCCTGCGCATTGCTTCTCTGTTTTTCTCTGCAAATGTAGCTACCAAGCAGTTGAAGCAGTCACTGCTTTTAAGGAGGAAAAATGTAGCTCGGTTGAAGTAATTCAACCTGTACCTAAGCTCTGAAGGAAGCAAATGCACACACTGACGATAGATACAACATGTTGGTTGGCACCACCATGAATGAATTGTACAAATTGCCACCAAATCTCATAATTTGTCCACTGCTGCATCAGACTTCAGTCTGTAACTGAGGCGTCACACTTTCTTCCGGCTGTTCAACAGTTGTGCAATTTCTCAATCTTTTCTCACTGTTTATCCATCTTCTGCAGGTGACCCGAAGGGGCAACCAGCTGCCTGCTGATGCGCTGAGAAGATCAGGCAAGAAGAGGAAATCGTCCGAAGTTCTTGATTTCTCTCCTCAGCCAAGCCAGAGAAGGCTCTTCCAGGTGGCCAGGGAAGAGGCCGCCCCCGCGGAGTGCTCGGTGGCGAGCTGCAGCGCCGCGAACGACGACGTCGGCGTCAGCAGTGGCCGGCACGGGGGCTGCTGCTCCGTGGGGCGCGGCGACGCCCAGTCGCGCGTGGTGGCGGCCTCCCCGCGCGCCGCGTGGTCGTCGTCGGACTCGGACGGCGCGCTGAGCGACGGCGGGCCGGCGGGCGTGGACGTGCACGAGCTGGAGCTGGAGGCGTACCGGTCGACGGTGCGCGCGCTGCACGCGTCGGGGCCGCTGACGTGGGAGCAGGAGTCGCTGCTCACCAACCTCCGCCTCTCCCTCAACATCTCCAACGAGGAGCACCTCCTCCAGCTCCGCCGCCTGCTCTCCTCCTGAGCCCGATCCTCGTCGCCGGCCCACCGCCGGCTCGCCGACGGCTTAATCATCACTCATCGAGGCGACTCCGGTCCAGTCCAGTCCTGACAGACGAACACCGCAGGGCGCTGCGAAATAACGGAGGCCGATGTGCCGTGGAGCTCTCTGTTTTTCCTTTCGGCAAGAGAAGAATTTTGCTTGTTCGTCCTGTGTAGTCGATGCAGCAGCAGCAGCAGCAGCTCCAGCTCCATTGCCGACGTAGAGAGAGCTCTGCGGGGTACGTCGTCGCCTTCCTCCAGTCCAGTAGCTTTGGGCCATTGACTCTCCTGAATTACTACAACTAGTGCTGGCCTTGCCTTTTCTATATCTATGTAAATGTAAATCCATCTCCTCACTGATCTGCTCCAAGATTATTACTACTTTTACTTCAAGACAGTAAATTTCTCCGGGGATCAACTTTTGTTACTCTCTGAAGGTGATAAGCTTGGAGTCGACCGACCGGCCGACTAGCGCACCTGGCAGTACCGAAACTCGATCGTCCGGCCATGCGGGCACGTGTCTGCCTCGCCCCGGCACGCGGCGCGCGGGCCACGTGCCATGGCGCGCTCCGCGCGTCTCCTCGCCGAACGCGTGTCGACGTGAAGGCCGTTAAAGTGCGTCGGCACTGCCGCTTGCCTCTGCTCTGCTCCTGTGGTTGTCTTCTCGTGCGGTTGCGCACTGGCTTTTGCTTTTGTAGACTCTGTATCGTCGACGAGCTCCGACCCTGGCTTAGCTCCGGGCAGCGGGTGATGATGTCGGTGAGCCTCGTGAGGGCGTCGCTGCCGGCTTGGTGCACGGCGGCGGCCGCGGGGAGCAGCGGCCTGCGCTCTCGCCTGCGCGGCATGGCGTGCTCCGGTCGGCGCGTGGGCGTCCGGTGCAGCGGCACGACACCGCCGGGGTTCCCTCCGGGGCCGACGCCGCCGGGGTTCCCCGCGGTGCCGTCGCCCGAGGAGGTGCCGGGCACGGCCCGCCCGCCAGAGGAGATGCCGGGCACGGCGAGGCCGCCGCAGGAGATGCCGGGCATCGACATGCCGCCGGAGTTCAACGCGCCCCCGGGCGTGGACGTGCCGATGCCGGGCGCGCCCGTGCCGGGCACGCCTCCCAGCCCGGAGCAGCCGGGGCCGTTCATCCCGTCGCCGCCGAGGCCGGAGATCCCGGCCGTGCCGCCGAACCCCGACGTGATCCCGCCGCCGCCGCCGGAGGTGGACCCGCCGCGCGCTCCGCCGGAGGTCGTCCCGCCGCAGCCGTCCGATGTCCCGCCTCCCTTTGTGTGAGCGTGCGCGGTCGCGCCGACCCCGACGGTCACCGAGATGTGAGATAGCGTACTATGTACAGTAGCTTCCAGCTTCAAATAAAGAGGATCGGTTGCGGCGCCCTGTTCCGGTGTAAATTTTGTCACGGATTTAATTCTTGGTTGTAGTACTGAGACTAGAGTGAATTAGTTCATGGTAATCATCTAGGACCCTGATAAATCCCGGATTTTAAGCATGTCATCTCGAACGTTCTTTCATGACAACTAATAAATCCCGGGACATTCGGGTTTTAAGCATGTCATCTCGAACGCTTTTTCATGGCAACGTTAAAACATGGCAACTTTGAAGGTAACGAGCGAAGGAAACTAACTTATCATGCACGAGGCTTCATGATCTAATCCTACGGCTTCCCGCTGGTGTGATAGGAAGCTAAGGATTAGTAGTCTGATCCCCGCAGTACGCAGTCCTTGTTGTTGCGTGATCCGGGCAAGGCCCAAAGCGTGAGACATCAAGCATAGGAGTGCAATAAGTGATCCGTTGGGGGGCTTTGTCTCGCTAAGAACCCCTCGCCGCTCCCCTAAATGGGCCGGCCCCCATCGCGATCATGGGGGCCAGGGGCGAGGGCGAGGGCTCGCTCCTAGCGCATATTTTTATTATCATTATTATTAAAGACATTTATATTTTTTATTTAGTATTTAAAAAGCGTGCAACATTTTTAAAATGTTGATAGAATTTTAAAAATGATTCGTGACACTCACATACACACTTTGAGAAAATGTTCACGGCATTTAAAATAAATGTTTCTACAATGTAAAATATATCTTTCCATAATTACAAAAATTGCTTGATTTCATCCAATGCATGTGACATTTCAAAAGGTATCCACTTATTTCAAAAACATGTATATAGCATTTCAATAAGTGTTTATATACTGTAAAAAAATGTTTGTGTAGTATTCATGCGTTTCAAAAAAAATGTTCATGACATTTCAAAAATATATTGATACAAATAAAAATGTTTTTGTAGTTAAAAATGGGTTTCATCCAATTGGAAAATTGTTCAACGCGTATTCAAAAATATTTAACACATATTTGAATACGTATTCAAACATGTAGTTGGAAAAAAATACATTGCACATTAAAAAAGTGCAACATGTATAGCAAATATATTCTACATGTATACTAAAAATGTACAATGTGTATTAAAAAACAGGCATGTGTTAAAAACCCAATGAAGAAACACAGAAAAACAAAAGAAAACCAATGATGAAAAAAGAATAAAAAACAACGAAAATTAATGAAAGACCTTAAAAACACAAAGAAACAAAAGAAAGAAGAAAAATCAATCAAAACCAACTCAGACGAGCTACATCGTTGAGCCCACGTCACGCTGACGCATAGTGCACTCTATAGATTTTTTTTATGATTATTATTTAGACGATTTATTCTACAGGTCCGGATTCTAATTTCGTCCTAAGCCTTCAAAATCTCAGTACCGTCTCTGTTCGTGACGACACATTGGAAGGAGGTAGAATACGACAAATCCTATTTGCCGTTCTGTGTGGCAAACCGTCGACCAGTCACATAGAGTTGCCGTATAGGGCTTGCATAGGAGGGGCTTCACTGGGCCGGCCCATTTTAGTGTTCTACAGAGTGCGGTTTAGGGAACTTTCTGGAATCACTAACCGGTTTAGGTTCGTTTTCTCCTTTTCCTGATGTTTATTTTACCAGTTTTCTTTGTTTTTTATTTTTATTTTGCATTTTCCACAAAAGTTTCCTTTTTTTAAATGTTATTTTTTTTAAATTTTGTATATTCAATTTTGTTTAGTATTTAAAAAAGAATTCCCATGTAGAAATTTGTTCACAAATTCGAATACGATTCATGTTTTAAAAAACTATTTGGGAATTTTTAGAAATATCTACAGATTTAAAAATGACCGCCCTTTAATAAAGTTCAAAATTTTAAAAATACTCCCATAGTCAAAACTTATTCGCAAAAAAATGTTCCCAATTTCAAAAATGCTCATTTTTTTAAAGAAATCCAATTTTTGATAAAATTGTTTTAATAAAATATTCATCCATTTCGGAAGAAAACAAACTGTAAACTGAAATAAACAAAAATCATTCATGAACAAAGCCTTTGTAGTGCGAACGCCTAACGAAATGGGTTGCCAGCTCACGATCGTTGCCTGTGTGGCAACCCTCCAATGTGACGCAATATTATGCATCAAATAGGAGGTCCAAAGTCCGGAGAAGCGCGGGAGCTATATCTCGCTTATAGCCACATGGTATGTCCCCTCACCTGAACCGCGATGCAACCGAGCTGGTCCATCGCTGTTCAGGTGAGGGGACATACCATCTGGCTATAAGCGAGATATAACTCCCGAAACAATAGTCACGATTGTTTCCGAAACAATACCCTTGTTTCAAAGACAACCTAGATCGAACGGCTCGTGAGGTGGTGGATCTTTTAAAAAGATCAGCCGGCCGACGCGTAGCACGCTCCTTTTTTTATTCTTAAACACTTTTGAACACTTTTCTGAATACATATATCCAACATTGTTCACAAACAATGTACATTTTTCGTATACATCAAAACATTTTTATATACATGTTTAACATCTTTTACATACATAATTAACATTTTTATATATTTGTTTTTTATGTCTACTTTTATTCTATGTATGTTGTACATTTTTCTTATACATCATCACATTTGTTTATACACGTTTCATATTTTTAAATACATGATCAACATTTTTTTTCAAACGGATTGTATATTTTACTCTTTGTATACATGAGAAAAAAATCTACACATATATAACATTTTCAAATGCTTAATTAAAATATTTCTATGCATGATCATCATTTTTCATACACATGTTATATTTTTTGTATACATGTTTCTATACATAAGAAACATTTTTTCATACATATTTAACATTTTTAAATGCTTGATTAACATTTTTTAAGTACATGATCTATTTTTTTCCATACACACTGTATACATTTTTTTATACATGAGAAACATTTTTTCTATACACATTTAATATTTTTGAAATGATTGATTGCCATTTTGAATGTTTTATATAAATGATTTTTGTAGTATATATATATAATATTTGGAAATATAAACAAATATAAAAAAGAAACAAAAAAAGAGAAGAAACAGATAAAAACGAGGTTGTGGCCTCGTCCGCTGGGCTAGCCCAGTTTCGTGCTCACATTCAGGCGAGGCTGCCCTACGTCTCGCAATATGCCCCTGGAGAAGACAAGGACAGACGTCATCGTGTTCCAACATCATACTTGCATCAAACACACGCAAACATATCTGTTGACGTTCTTAGAGCATTACTAGTAGAACTCTCAAACCCTCAAATCCTTAAAGCAGTTTTAAGAGTTGAGAAGTGTCACTTTTTGACATTTTTAAGGGTTGAAAAACAGGGGCAAATACTAGAACCCTCAAACCCAACCCTTATAACGGAATATTCCGTCGAGCACCTCGGGCATTCCGTTGAGCACCTCGTGCACGACGGGCGGAGGGTCGGCGATTGGGGGCGCGGGCGCGGTCTTCGTCCGGGAGGTGGTCCTCTTCACGACCGGGGTCCCTTCCGCGGCGAGCTTGGCCATCGCAGCACCCTTCGGCCCAACCGACGACGTCTTCCGATGGCGCTTGGTGGTGGGCGACTGCGGCGGGGCGAGGGAGGAGGCGGGGGCTAGGGCGACTGCGGGTTGCGGAGGGACGACGTGCTGGCCAGCACGCCGCCGCTTGGCGCCGAGGACGTGGGTGGCGGCCACCACCGACGCGACCTGTGCCTGGCTCGGGACGGGCGGCTGCTGGGCCGACGTGGGCGTCGCGGAGGCGGCGATTGGGGGCGGGGCGACGGGCGGGGCAAGGGAGGAGGCGGGCGTGAGGACGGGGGCGGGCGGCGGCTCCATGGCGCGCGGCGGCCGGCGGCTATTGGGGGCGGGGCGACGGGCGGGGCAAGGGAGGAGGCGGGCGTGAGGACGGGGGCGGGCGGCGGCTCCATGGCGCGCGGCGGCCGGCGGCTATTGGGGGCGGGGCAACGGGCGGGGCAAGGGAGGAGGCGGGCGACGAACCTGATTTTTCCCTCCCGCGCGCGCGCAACGGACAAATAGAGGTTGGGGTTGTTTCCCCTCTCCAACCCTCACTTTTAGAGGTGGGAGAGCGACCCGGGCTCTAACCCTTAAAATTGTTTACAGGTTTAGGGGTTAAAGGGTTCTAGTCTTTGCGTTTTTTGTTTCAACCCGTAAAAAAGCGGTTATTTTTTAGGGTTTGAGGGTTTGAGGGTACTATTAGACATGCTCTTACAACCGCAACAGCAACAACTAGACAACAAGTATCCACCCATCAATCATTTAGTAAGAGAGCAAAAAATGCATCATCAATCAATTCTAGAGTTACACACACTACAAGCAATTCCCGAGAATCCTTGTACTGACGCTGTGAATTGCTAGCAGCCTGGGCTAGAGCATCCGTGCTTGCAGCCAGAGCCACCGGCAGCGCCCCCGCCGCGGCCGCGGGAGGGCGCGTTCCCTGCCAGCGCCGCGACCAAGACGGCCGCGGCCGCGCACGCGCCAACGGCCGCCGCGATGCCCACCCTCCCGCGGAACGCGCCCGCCCCGCCGGCGAAGCAGCCGCGCGCGGCGAGCGCCGCGCCGGACGCCGAGAACAGGAGGGCCTGCGCGGCGGCGTCGAGGAGCGACACGGCGATCGAGCCGCCGCCCCCGTGCACGACGAACAGGTAGAGCGCCAGCGCCGAGCAGACGGCTGAGATGACGCTGCCCACCACGAAGTAGCTGCGAGCGCACGACTCACAAGGGTAAATCATCAAGGTAGGCACACGTACAATATTTTTGACAAAACTTACACCAGAGCGCTGTTGTAGGAGACGACGCTGCCCATCACGACGGCGGCGCCCACCGACAGCGCCAGCGCCACGATGCGCAAGGCGAGGCTGGCCGCCTTCGCCCCGCCCATCTCGGCCATTGCCAGGGAATTCGCCGAGAGGATGAGAGCAAAAGCAATATGTGAGGATGGTGGTCAAATAAAAGCAGTGTGATGTGAATGTATTTTGTGAGCAAGCAAGCATTTTATCAGGGTTTTATCTTCTTTTCGAGCAAGCAAACATCGTTACGCCATGTCAAAGATCAGTTAAAAATTAGGTCCGAGAGCCCCAAATGTGCACTCCATCGAAACCTTCAAATGACATATATCATGTACTGGGATCCACAGAATTAGGCAAGCATTCGAGGTCATAATTGTTTACTTCTGAAAAGATCCAAAGAATGTGATTGACCTGTATCATGTATGTTTGTGATTATACTGGGATTAAGAGAAGAGGTCCATTGGTGAGGAATACACTCAACTTTTTCTACTTTTTTTTTGCGAGACGAATACAATCAACTGATGCCCAGTCTTGGCTGCCACTTTAAGCTTCAAAGTTAAAACCTTATTGTGCAACTTGTGAGTCTCGGGGTTGCGGGGTTTAACAAGGAACAAGGAACCCATAAAGGATTGTTTTATTTGAAGTTGTTCGACGGCCCATCAAGACATTGACCTTAACTAAACAGTATTAGTAATCAGTGTCAAGATGAACAAAGGTGTATTCCCAGGAACTTAATTTTCAAAAATGAACAGATACGGTGGATTGACTATTAGACTTGAGGTTAACCTCGTGCGCATTGATACCCTTTATCCATGTAAATTTCTGTGCTGTAATTTTCAAGTCAGTGAGTTGCTCAGTTGGCAGGGAGAGACATGGTCAACAAAGAATTCATAAATGATGTGCTTATGTCAAGTTGTTCAACAATCAAGCAAGACGATGATCTTGATACTATTAGTACTCGGTGTCGTAATCAAAGATCAAGTTCTCCCCTGTGAATCTGTGATTGAACAGTTCCAGCAAACATACCATCATCTCCATCACCTAGGTCATGCTCACTGTTCTATCTCATCTTCATTTGATAGAATCTTGATCTGAGTTGTCAGACGTCCAGATCCTCATCTTCCTTTACTCTAACATTTGACTGTTTTCTTCTTTCTTTTTGACCTGAAACCATAGAACAATAGCTATGGTAAATTTAATTAATTAGTTAATTATATAACAGAACATTGAAAATATATACATAAATAAAAACAAAAGAAAGGCTAGAGCCAATCCAAGCAGTGAGTTGAGCTGCGTTGTGCTGTTTTGCTCCTATTCAAAAACTTTTGAGGTTTTCCCTGAGATTGGTGTGCCACACTTGAATGTTTGCGGGCATATTCTTGAAATATTTTCATTTCTCTGATGCTAAATATTCAAGCATCCCATGATCAGAACGCCCAGTGATATCTTTTTTCTGGAGCACATCAGAAGCTAACATGATTTCATCAAAGAAAGACATGCCTATCTTCTTCTGTGGCATACTAGAAGTCCAGCATTGCAAGGCAAATGGGCAGTCCCAAAAAAGATGATGCAGGGTCTCCTTGTCATGTTCTACACAGAGAGCACAATTGTAGCTGGGCATGCGGAAGGTTCCGTCTGTTTATTCTATCATGGCCTTGAACCAGTTCAGAAAGTCGTGAAGGATGTTCAAACTTCAACGTCATCAATGGGGCTGCAAGCTATGGCATGTTGCAGTGTGTCAAACATGCTGTCATGTTATGGTACGTGGTACATGGCGCATCTACACTTGAGCCGCATCTGGAGGTAGTTAGGATAGATAGAGATAGATAGAGATAAGTTGTTTCTTTCTCTCCAAGTTCTATCTTCTCCCTGAATATCTCCTGTAATCTAAACCACATTGTATGCGCTGTATGGGAGGTGCGCCCCACTATATTAACACGAACCCATCGGCCTCAACAGACAAGACGTTTCCAGCTATCGTACATGGTATCAGAGCTATCCTTTTCCCATCTAAGCTCCCTGCAAACTCCATCTAGCCCTAGCCATGTCTTCCTCCTCCGGCGCATCCCAAACCAGCCTCAATCGCCAGGTTACCGAGAAGCTGACGCGCACAAACTATGTGCTATGGCGCACGCAAGTCATCCCCCAGCTGCGTGGCGCCGGTGTCTACGGCTACGTCGACGGCACCCAGCCGGAGCCGACAAAACTCCTCGTCACCACCAAGGACGGCAAGGAGGTCTCATCATCGCCCAACCCTCTCCACCCAATCTGGGTCAGGGAGGATCAGCAGGTCCTTGGATATCTGCTGAATAACCTGACGCGTGAGGTGCTGCTCACGGTGACCACGGTCACCACTGCGGGCGCGCTCTGGACGACGCTCGCTGGGATGTTCTCGTCCCAGTCTGCCAGCCGCATCAACAACATCCGAACATCCCTCATCAACGCGCAGAAGGGGAACCTCTCCGTCGCCTCCTACTTCGCCGCCATGCGTGGCTACGCCGACGAGCTAGCTGCCGCAGGCAAGGCGATCCCCGACGACGAACTTGCCTCCTACATCATCCACGGGCTCGACGCCGACTATCAGCCTCTGGTCTCCGCCCTCGACGCTCGCGTGACCGGGGTAACCCTTGATGAACTCTTTGCCATGTTATCCAACTTCGATCAGCGGATGGCTCAATTCCAGGGGGCCGGCAGCGGCGGCTTCAAATCATCCGCGAACGCGGCCACTCGCAGGCGGGGTGGCGTCTCTCGCTCGCGTGGGCCCTCTCGCAACAAGGGCAGGTCCAGCGGCGGCGGCAACCGCGGCGCCACGCCACCACGATTTGGTGGCCGAGGTCGCCGCGGACGCGGCGCTGGTGGCGGCGGCAGGAACCGTCCGGACACCCCTTGGTGCCAGATCTGCGGCAAAGTCGGGCACACAGCAAAGGATTGCTGGTACAGGTATGAGGAGGACGACTACGACTCTCAAGATGAAGAAAAAGTCGCTGCGGCGGCCGATGGCTCATATGGTGTCGACACGAACTGGTACGTCGACAGTGGTGCTACCAACCACATCACCAACGAGCTCGAGAAAGTAACCATGAAAGAGAAGTATCGTGGCAAGGATCAAATCCACACTGCCAGTGGAGAAGGTATGAGTATAAGTCACTTTGGTCACTCAATATTTCGTACTCCTCATCACAATATTCATCTTAGAAAATTTTTGCATGTCCCTAGCGCCAACAAGAGTCTTCTTTCTGTCCATAGAATTGCCCTTGATAATCATGTATTTCTTGAATTTCACCCTTACTTTTTTTTGATCAAGGATCAGGCAACGAGGACAATTCTCTATCGAGGTAGATGCGTTGGTGGCCTCTATCCGTTGATTCCGGAGTTTAGAAGACCAAATAAATATGCTTGTGGTGCTATCAAGCTTTCGTCCACACGATGGCATGATCGTTTAGGACATGCATCTTTTTCTTTAGTTGAAAAATTGCTTAGGAAAAATAAGCTCCCGTTTGTTGGTGAGCGTCATAATGAGACAATTTGTGATTTATGTCAAAAAGTTAAAAAGTCATCAGTTGCCTTACCCAATTTCTAGCAGTGTTTTTACCAAATCGTTACAATTGATCTTTTCTGATGTTTGGGGCCCTGCCCCTACTTCTGTTGGCAGACACACCTATTATGTTAGCTTCATCGATGACTTTAGCAAATTTTCTTGGATCTATCTTTTAAAGAAACGATCCGATGTGTTTCAAGTGTTCAAAAACTTTCAAGCTCTTGTTGAGCGAAAATTTGACAGCAAAATCATCTCTGTCCAGTCAGACTGGGGAGGGGAGTACGAAAAGTTGAACTCCTTCTTCCAAACACTTGGTGTCTCCCATCAAGTGTCATGTCCTCATGCTCACCAGCAAAACGGGTCAGCTGAACGTAAGCATCGACACATCGTCGAGGTTGGCCTTGCTCTTCTAGCAGGTGCTTCCATGCCTCTAAAATTCTGGGATGAAGCGTTTTTAACCGCAGGCCATATCATCAACATGCTCCCTAGTTGTGTTATTAATAATGAAACTCCGGTAGAACGACTTCTCCACACCAAACCAGACTATAAGTCTCTTCGTGTATTTGGGTGTGCATGTTGGCCCAACCTTCGTCCCTACAACAACCGAAAGCTCATGTTTCGATCAAAACAGTGCATACTCCTTGGCTACAGTGCCCAGCACAAAGGGGTCAAGTGCTTAGATGTCTCCACCGGGCGAGTATACATCTCCCGTGATGTCGTTTTTGATGAAACCAAGTTTCCATTCGCTGATCTCCACCCCAATGCTGGTGCACTCCTTCGAGAAGAAATTCTTCTCCTACCTCCTCATCTCACTAGTTTTGATAAAGGGGGACCAAATACTGATGATCATTTGTTGACTAACTCATCTAATGGCATACATGAGCTTTGCGTTGATGAAACAGGAGAAAATTATGAAGAAAACAACCAAAACGGTGCAAAAATTGGGCCATATCTCATGTGTCCCGTGGCAGGAGACAATGCGCCAGGGGACAGATACTCCTCGGGACCAGCAGTGCCGCAGGAGACCAGACCCCCCTCGGGATCGGGTGGTGCAGGGGCGACAGGTGCAGGCGCGTGCACCGCCCCACCAGATTTGCGCGCCTCCACCACCGACACGCGGGCCACGCCCGACATGCGGGTCCCCCCAGGCGGCACGCGGTACGGCGCCCGCCCCGTCACGTACAAGCCGCGCGAATCCGCGCGGGCCAGCGTGGACGCGGACCCCGGAGCTGGTCCCACTGCTGTCGATCGACCGACCGGCGCGCGGACCCGAGCCACAGCGTCATCATCGCGCAATGATGAGCGGGTTCCCGCTTCGGGATCTTCTACGCCAACTCTGGACGAGGCGCTTCAGCGAGCGGTCACAGAAGATCTGGCCAACCCTGCGCCGACTGGAACTGCTGCTGGGTCCGCGGCAAGATCTCCCTCGGGATCTGTTGCCGATCCACCTATGCAGCCCGCTGGATCCTCTGTGGCTGCGGATTCTGCTGCTCCCCCATCACGGCGAACACGGCTCCAACAAGGGTTAACTCAGCCTTTAAATTATAAACATGTAACCAAATATGGTTTGGTCTGTTCCACAGGAGAACCAGATGAGCCAGCAACCCTTGATGCAGCGCTTCGTGATGACAAGTGGAAGAAGGCAATGAATGAAGAATACATGGCATTAAAGAAAAATAAAACTTGGCGCTTGGTTCCTCCACAGCAAGATAAAAACCTGATTGATTGCAAGTGGGTTTTTAGGATTAAGAGGAGATCTGATGGAACCATTGATCACTATAAGGCTAGGCTAGTTGCAAAAGGCTTCAAACAGCGATATGGCATAGACTATGAGGATACGTTTAGTCCTGTGGTAAAAGCAGCCACTATTCGTCTTGTTTTGTCCATTGCTGTTTCCAGGGGATGGAGTCTCAGGCAGCTTGACGTACAGAACGCGTTTCTTCATGATGTTCTGGAAGAGGAAGTGTATATGAAACAACCTCCTGGGTTTGAAAGTAAGAAAACTCCCTCCTATGTGTGCAAACTTGATAAAGCTTTATATCGATTAAAGCAAGCTCCAAGGGCATGGTACTCACGTCTCTGTCACAAGATGCAAACACTTGGATTTATTCCCTCTAAGTCAGACACATCATTGTTCATTTATAACAGATCCAATACATGCATATTTGTTCTCATCTATGTTGATGATATAATTGTGACCAGTTCATCTGATGAAGCAATTAGAGGACTGTTGAAAGACTTGAGTACAGATTTTGCGTTAAAGGATCTTGGAGACTTGCATTATTTCCTTGGGATTGAGGTAAAGAAGCATTCGGATGGACTTCACCTTTCTCAAGCTAAGTATGCAATTGATCTGGTTAAAAAGGCAGGACTACAAGGTTGTAAACCCTCTCTCACTCCGTTATCCAGCTCAGAAAAATTGTCACTTATGGAAGGTAAACCTTTGAGTCAGGAAGATAACACAAAATATAGAAGTCTAGTAGGAGCTCTTCAGTACCTAACTCTTACCAGGCCTGATCTTTCATTTGCTGTCAACAAAGCCTGTAAATTTTTGCATGCACCTACCACTGTTCACTTGACAGCTGTCAAACGTATCATTAGATATGTTAAACATACTCTGAGTATAGGTCTGAATTTCAGCAAGTCATCCTCTACTCTTGTCAGTGCCTTTTCTGATTCTGATTTGGCAGGCTGCCTGGATGACAGGTGCTCCACAGGAGGCTTTGCGGTATTTTTTGGACCTAACCTGATATCATGGTGTGCACGCAAGCAGGCTACTGTCTCCAGGTCAAGTACTGAGGCAGAGTACAAGGCATTAGCAAATGCCACAGCTGAAATCATATGGGTTCAGTCTATGTTGAAAGAGCTTGGTGTGAAGAGCAAACAAGCTCCATGCTTGTAGTGTGACAACCTTGGTGCTACTTATCTTTCTGCTAATCCTGTGTTCCATGCTAGAACAAAGCATATAGAGATAGGTTTTCACTTTGTCAGAGAGAGAGTTGCTCAAAAACAACTTGACATTCGGTTTGTGTATTCCAAAGATCAAATTGCAGATGGATTCACAAAGCCCCTGCCTACAAAGAGTTTTGAAGACTTCAAGCATAATCTCAACTTGATGAAGTTGTGATTAAGGGAGGGTGTCAAACATGCTGTCACGTTATGGTACGTGGTACATGGCGCATCTACACTTGAGCCGCATCTGGAGGTAGTTAGGATAGATAGAGATAGATAGAGATAAGTTGTTTCTTTCTCTCCAAGTTCTATCTTCTCCCTGAATATCTCCTGTAATCTAAACCACATTGTATGCGCTGTATGGGAGGTGCGCCCCACTATATTAACATGAACCCGTCGGCCTCAACAGGCAAGACGTTTCCAGCTATCGTACACAGTGGACAGCATTGACCTAAGTTTAGTTTAGGTGACACTGACACAATTGCTTATTCAATGCTCTATTTCTTCTTCAGACCTTCACATGCTAATTTTTCTGCATAGAACTGAAGACAATGTCTCAAGTCCGCTGCATAGAATATATTCTTTCCGTCACAAATATCCACGAATATATCTTGATCATCATAATAGCCTGATAGCCTCGACGGATTTGACTAGGAGCATGTAATGCTGCTGAGAAGCCACCAGTGATTAGCCCAAGGAAGGCTATTAATTAATAAGGAACCAAAAAAAGAGTCGTTGCCATGGTTTAGCAAAACCAGTCAAATACATGATAAAAATTTATGAGCTATCTATGTTAGAATTCATGCGTACCCATAACCTGTACCACTGTATTGTCTGCCAAAATATATGAAAATGGTCTACTCTTCCTTTCACAAGTGTTGTCACATTGAAATTTCTTCCTTTCCTGACAGGACCACATGTCCACATTTGATTCAATGAACAGTAAGATTAGAATCCATTAGTAGGTCAGTTTATCCATGGTTCTGGGATTTGGTTGATGCCTTTTACATGTCCACCAAAAAAGAAAGATGGATGTGTTCACCGGAAGCAGTAGCCAGGTAAGCATGTTCGTCCGTTATTCGTGTTTAGCTGTGTCGGGACAGTTTAAAACTGACCACAAAATGTAATTGCAGTTCAGATTTCAGAAAAAAATGATATACTTGCAGTGCATGGACAAGTAATATAAACCTGGTACTCGTAGTACAGTACCTGGACATAACTGCTTGAGTAACCGGGGTCAAGTTTCAAACGCCCGTAATCCAAGAATTTTGAGATAGTTATATGGCCAGTTGTCTTGGGCCTTTAGAAGTTCCTGACGAACTAATGGTGCCTCCCTTTGCTAAATTAGGTTGTAGTACTAACAAACTTGGGAGATGGAAAAGTCATAGACCTTGGTGGGAAAAGGTGGCCTGATGCTCCTGCTGATGAAGCTTCATTATACCACTGAGGATGAAAACTATGTAAACCATAATGCTTGATGGTGGTCGTCTACTATGCTGGTTCTTGTGCCCAATGATGGTGGCCTCCCTTTAATTTGTGATGATACAGAGCCTCTTGTGAATGTCACTTCTGAACAATATTGTAGCAGTTTTGTCAAGTTTAGCACCAGGGTTATAATAACATATTCATATTCACAATGATACGATGCAAGTGGTCGAGAGAAACATCATATGCAGAGAAGAAAACATGGAAATATGAGTTCAGAAGGCATAATGATTGTACTAAATGTGCAATCCATATGAAGTCTGTACTCCATTATTAATTGTGCGAATCACTAGAGCAAGGCTTGCACAGTAGAAAAATATATCAACAAATTCAAAATACGGAATTGCTAATTCTCAAGCCTCATCTAACTCCTACACTACTTGATTAATAATGAAAAAAATCCCTACGAATCTCCGCATAAATTCCAACAGTTTAGGAGTTAGATGAGACACTTATTTCTTATCTAGATGAGAGCTAAACACACGCTAACATATTCTTCATTCATCAAATTTAATGACGATATTCAAAGCAAGGCTGAGCATGCATGTATGGCTGAACATTTGAACTAAAAAGAAAATCAGTTGTGGCACATGCAGGCAGAATGATAATTGTAGGATAAAGAGAGAGATGTGTTGCCAGAAGATATCCAAAGACAGCAAGAGGCGCATCACCTACAATAATTGTACACATGTTTTAACCAGCATCAGACATGGGCATTTCTATTTTACTCGGAGATAAATTTACATATTGATACTCTACGGACCGAACCATTTTATGTCTGGTGACCCATCTTTTAGAAAATATATATTATATTCCCCCCGTCAAAAACGCTCTTATGTTATGGTAAAAGGCCGAGAAACAATGCAAAATCAGAAATACTCTAGTAAATTACCAGCAGATTTCTCTGTTGGCAGCAAGTAGGCCAGGAGAAACATGAACAGAGGAACAGAGGAGAAGAAGAACATGGGAGAGAGGGGATGAATCGTTCTCGTTGCCCACAACAAAACAAGGGCCGTCTACAGAGCAGTGTCAGGCGCTGTTAGCAGATAGACAAGGAGTACAGATTTAAGATCAATTCAGCACCATATGTAGTTGATTCAACGACTTTGATGACAAGAGGCTGTTGATGATTCTTGCTTTGAGAGTAACGGGGCGAGCTAACCTTCTGCTCCTTCATAGACGCGGCGGCCGGGTCCCCCTAACCGCCGGCGCGGAGGTGACTCCCAGCGCGGTGGCGACCGTCGGCCCCGAAGCTGCTCCTGCCGGCGCGGCTACACGTCGCGCGGCAGCCATTGGCCCTCCCTCCCCTTGTGAGTTGGCGGCGAAGAGCAGGGTTGCGGCCAGCGGAGGAGAGAGACAAGGCTGGCGACGAACACCCGTGAAGCCGTCGTGATGGAGGAAGAAGTAAACCAAACTGATTATCCTCATGTTCAAGACAGCTGGAGCAGATTGAAAACAGTTATCGCTAGTTTGTTGCAACATTTTCGTTGCAACAGACCGTTTCTCTTATAGTCGCAGCCCATCGAATGATCGAGAAACGAGAAGCTCATCACAAACTCCAAAATGATCTTATTGAGCACTTGATTCTTATGGGTTTATCACGTTTTATTTGGATTATCACTTCATTTGGACCCTTGGGTGTGTATGGATTCGAAAAGTTAAATTTGAAATGTTGTTGAATTGTATGCATTGAAATTATCAAGTTTCGAATTAATATGTGCATGTATCCAGTTGAAATGGAGTATATAACAAATTTTTTTTTTGAAAGAATTGGCAAAGACATTTTTTACGAAGTTAAAATTTAGAGGTTTGATTAGCTCCATGCTTTTTAACTCCTCAAATTTGAGTACACATTTAGGGAGTGAAAATTTAGGAGTTCCATTAGAGATGCCCTAAAGGGGCTGATCGGGTGCTCAATCATCAGCACCCGCGTTATATCCATACGACAGTGTGTTATAACCAATTTCCAGAGCGAGCCATCGCAAATAGACTTGCCAACACCTTGCCACAATTTCATAACCAATTTCCTTGTCTTCTTTCCTTCTGATTATTTGTCTTCTTTTACGATTGTGTGTGATGTGTCTTCTACAATATTCTTAGTCTTTTCTGTCAATGATATGTAACGAAGGCGGCTAGAGCCTAGGGAACTGCATGGACTAGTTAACATTTTTACGAACGAATTCATGACAATCAACGTATGGCACTATCAATCAATCTTTTTCATGACTAACTAAACTTATACAAACTCGCAAGTTGTGCAATGATATGGAGTGATGTAAGATATATAGTCGACGTTGACTAGGGCTTAGTGTTGTTTATAAGCCATCAAGTACAATCCCTTGTCTGGAATGATTGATTAGCCCTCGTCGGCCAGCAAAACCTACTTGTTAATTGCAAATGGTATGTCATTGATCATTTGCGCATTGCAACTAACTACACCATAAAATGGCGTATTTAAAATCAGCTGTGAATAATTAACAGGCGTTCTTATCTCAAGGTGAAGACCATGAGACTAATTAATATGTTTTGACGATGAATCTTGGTTGTGAGGCGATTAGGTAGCTAGTTAGGCAGGTTTAAACATACAAAATTTGTGTTAGGTCTGCCTGCTCGAATTTTGTAGCGCCCCGATTCCATAATCTTACTGATTGAAGGTGTATCATAGTCAAGAAAAGTTAATTGTATCTGTTTTGCAATTGGGTCTACATGTTTTTTTTAGGACAAATTGGGTCTACATGTTGTTCCAATCATTTTCCCACTATGCGACCACACCATAGGCAGCAGCTTCCGGCTTCTAACATGAGTTAGTTGGGACTCTGGACTAGTCATGAGGCCCTCGACCAGCGCATTACTTGTTCTGGTCCACTAATATGGATCCAGCATGCAGGCATGTATGTCCAGCTGAGGTACAAACATCCTACTCAAAATCCAGTTATATTGGTATAGCCTCGAACTCCCACTGCAAGGTTTAAGCCTTTGATAAAATCCCAAAAATCTAAAAGCACGTATATAGTTGTGATATCTTAGCTGCGACACGCGATGGTTGTTAAGTTGAAAAACAAAATACAAAAATCAGAAGGCAGGTATAATTGCGGCATCTTAGCATGCAACGCATGATGATTGCTTTTCTTCCCTAAAAGATGGTCTCTTAGTAGGAAATATATGGTACTTTTGTTCATTGTACGGCATGTGTTTTCTTAGTCACATGTTTATCATTTAATTTTAATCATTTGATAATGATAAAACATGGAAACATTTATATTGCCGAAAAGGACTTTCTCCTTGCTTTATATTTAAAGCAAGACAACTGAACTATACAAGGCGATGAAGATACCCTCTTAAAAAGCAGATCAAAGGTAAAACAAGAGTAAGGAATAACCACCCCCACCGAAAAGCAATCGAGACTATCATTGAAACCACGCCTCAATGGAAAATCATCAGGCATCATGCGGTTAAACACACATCAAGAGTTCTATTTTGAGAAATTTCCAATTTATTCATCTTCAATCATGGTAGTACAAAGAACAACAGAGGTAATAAAGATTACAACCATGTCCGTGGACCACCTAGCGACGACCACAAGCACTGGAGGGAGCCGAAGGCGCGCCACCATCATCACCCCTCCCCCACCAGAGCCGGGTAAGCCTTGCAGTGGTAGACAGTCGGAAAGTCGTCATGCTAAGGCCCCATAGGACCAGCACACCCGAGTAGCAACCATCGTCGATGAAGAAAGTCGTAGATCAAAAGGATCAAATCCGTAAACTCACAAACGAAGACAAACGAAGACCGGATCCAAACAGATACACCGACGACCAACACCGATCTAATCCTGCGAGATCCGACGAAGACACACCTCCACACGAATCTGCTAGTCTGGCTAAACTCATGTTGCACGATGCACGTAGCCAGCCCATGCACCCTGGTAGTGGTAAGGTCATCAAAGGTTCTCTTGTTGTAATGTAGGGTGACATAAAGAAGGCCAACAGTCTATATTATCTTGGAGGCACGACAATTTCTGGTAATGTCAGCCTGTTCTTTCAAATGAATTATCTGATTGTGATTCTGCTAATCTTTTGCATATGCGTCTCGAGCATATTGATTGAACTTTGGTTTGTTGCGTAGCAATAGAAGCCTGCTCATGCTACTTCGGTGGCACTTTTTCGCCGCTGGACAAGAGCGCTAATGAACACGGGAGGGAGCAGGCGAAGCGTGTTGTTGTTCGTACTGGAAAGAAAGACACCACAACTTTCTGTCTTTGTTGTACCGCGGACGTGAACACAATGGTGTATGACCAGGACCAGAAACCGTTTCGAATTTAGATCTTGACATGTTGGTTGTTTTTAACCGTAGGCTGGAGTCAACGAGCCTCCTCGTCGATTTTCATCGGAGAAACATATGCGACAGTTAATATGGAACGGAGAGAGCGGTAGTCAATCAAATAGAACGGCGGAAATTAATGCAGACAACAGCAGCACAACGAACAGGTTGCCCCCTTGATAACGTAGATAAGTACAAAATATAGTACTGACCAGCTAACAGCTGCACAATTGGAATGTGGTAAAAAATCGAAGCAGTCAATTAGCATTATTGTACGTAACTGGAGTATGTCACAGAAAGAGTAGGGACGAAAGAAACCTAGCTAATGCTTGTGGTGGCACCCATGCTCGCAGCCGGCGTCCGAGTCGGAGTCCGACCCGGAGCTGCCGAAGGGCAGCGTCAAGTTCTTCACCAGCTCCGCGGCCGACACGGCACCGGCGGCGGCCAGCGAGATGTACATGGCCATGTGCACCTGGCTGCAGAAGTTATTTGTGCCCCGGACGGTGCCATCGCAGACGCTGATGCGGCCGCGGCCGGGTGAGCAGTAGGACATGTACTCGCTGGTGGCGAAGGCGGCGCCGGTCGCCGAGTAGAGCAGCGCCGGCGCGGCGACGTCGAGGAGCGGCACGAGCACCCTGGAGCACTTGGCACTGCCCTTCTTCCACACGCTCAGGAAGATGGCCACCCCCACCATGACCGCCGCAATGGCGTTCGCCACCACCAGGTACCTGCACGCACGAATCCGCCTTGTCAGAACGTACACACAAACCAGGCTCGTAAACGGGTATACCTGCATGCACGAATTCCGTCTCTAAAGGAGAAAAGCGTATTAGGCGTACACAAAGGGGCCGAAGTCGCTGTAAGTGACGGTGTGTGCCTCGGCGCCGTTCGGGAGGACGACGGTGCACTGGCTGGCCGTCACCATGAGAGCCGCCGACGCCACGGCGAGCCCCATGGCGGCGACGCGGGCGGCGATGTTGACCGCGTTCAGGCGGCCTTTCGACTCCTTGTCATCGCCATCGCAAGGCATGATCGATCGGGACCGGGAGGCGAAGAACTGATTGAGTTCAAGATGGTAAGCTAACTTTTGGTTCTCTCGCTTGGACCAAATTGCTAGTAGCTCAATTAGTGCACTACTCGAGAGTCGAGATTAGTGTGTATATATAAGGTTTGTGACAAGGGGATGTTCATCGTGGATGTAGTCAAACGAGCCTGTGATTGGAGGGAGCATCAACCAACGTTAGGTCGTTAGACAACTACGCTTACGTACCTAGCGTTAGTTGCTTGCTCGCTCACTTCACCTCTCATTAATTTATTTTGTTAATTCTCACTCAATTTGTCCTCTGATTAGTAGTTACAAGCAAAATAAATAAATTTCTAGCAAGTCCATTTTTCTTGTTTCAAATGAGCGGTTGATCAATGATTGAACACTGGAATGAACAAATGAATAAATAAATTAGTGACAAGGGAAACACTATTTTTCCTTCGTTGCTCTTGATTAGTTGGTTGACTTGGCTGTCCGATTGGCATCTTCCTATCGCACAGGTGTATACTCAAGTGCATTATTTTTACATTTTACCATGTAGATTCAGCGCCGATTTCCAACTCTCGGCCCCAAATTGCTCTTCTAGTCAATGCAGTCAGAGTTCCAAAGCAAGTTGTAATAATCTTATTTTGATTAATACTCCCGCCATTCACTATTACGAGATGTTCTAACTTTTTTTCCGGATCGAATGTATATAGACGTGTTTTAGTGTGTTTATTCATTTATTCTAGTTCGTATGCAGTCCATACTGAAATATCTAAAATATATTATCATTCGAAACGGAGGGAGTAAAAGTCAAGAGTGTACAAGTACAACCACATCAAGAGTGGTTATCTACATGAATAGCCTTTTTTAATAAAGTGTGCTTTTTTATTTGCTCTTAATATCACATCAAGAGTGTACAAGTACAACCACCGTAAGTACACATCAAGTCTTCGGAGGGGAATGAAGGAAAGAAGAAAGGAGAAGGGGGGGGGGGGGGGGTAACAAGCCCTCTGAAGGTGCAGGCTACACAAGAAAAGTGCCACGAGAAGCAGAAGACGAGTGAAGTGCAGAAGCAACTCATGTTCAGCAACCCAACACACACCGGGGAAAAGGTTTTGGGGTCTCTAGAGAACAAAGATGGTGAAAACCAGTCTACAAAGCCGGAGATGGAAAAGAAGCAGGCGGGCAGGGATGGAGTGGTGCAAACTTTGGAGGGGGGTGAAGGCACTGTGGCTGAGCATGTGGCGAACATAATGAGAGAGAAAAGTACGAGGGAGGAGAGGACCATAAATTCTGAAAAGAAGCAGGGGGGAGGGGGAGCAAACAAAGGCAAGGGTGGGAGGTATAAGAGGATGGTGAGGGACGAGAAAGGAGGGCAAGGGGGTGCGGTTGAGTTGGAGAAGAAGAGAGGGGCAAGAGATATGGAGGTGGATGATGAACACGCAGGGAAGAGAGGTCGGATGGATGATCGAGTACTAGTACACGAGGAGAAGAATACCACTGAAAATGGCGCGAGGCTGTCGGAATAGCCCTGCGGTTCCCAATGAGGCTTATATCTTGGAATTGCCGGGGGTTGGGGAACGGCCCGGCAATTCGTGGTCTCTTGGGACTCCAGGAGAAGGAGGACCCCCGACGTTTTTTTTTGTCGGGGACAAAGATGGAACAACGCAGACTGGAATGGTTACGATGGAAGATGAGGATGCCCAACATGATCGTTAAAGATTGTGAGGGACAGTGTGGAGGTCTGGCAATTTTCTGGAAAAATGAAATGAATCTGAGAGTTCTACCATTTATGTCCAAATATCATATTGACTCGGAGATCACTGAGGAGGACGGTTTTGTGTGGAGGTTTACAGGCATTTATGGAGAGCCAAAGCATGATGGAAAACGCTTTCGGAGATTGAGATGTCGATTTGTTTTTCATCGAAAAGAAGGACAAAACATGGCGGCTGCTAAGGGCACTGAAACACCAAAACAGCAAAGCTTGGTTGTGTGCCGAAGACTTTAATGAAGTGCTACATGAATGGGAGAAACAGGGTGGTGCTCGTAGGAGCCAAGCATGTATGGATCGGTTCAAAGCTGCCCTTGAGGCATGTGAGCTGGGAGACCTGGGATTTGTTGGTGACATTTTTACGTGGAGAAACAATAGTCACACGGCAACAACTTATATAAAGGAACGCCTTGACAGAGCTGTGGCAAATCAGACTTGGTGCAATCAATTTCCCGCTTTTCGAGTAGCAAATGGAGACCATATCATTCGGACCACAGGCCCGTGATAGTTGATACGGCGGGGGCGGCCTCTGTCCGATGCACACCTGCTAATAGTATGTCGCCTAGATTTGAAGCGGGCTGGGTACAAGAGGAAGGGTGCAGGGAAATCATCACAAATGCGTGGGAAACGGAGGTGAATGGAGAGGGGAAGGAGGTGTCGGGGGCGGTGAAGGGTGTCATGAGGCTGTTGGGGAATGCGGCAATTTCAAAAAAATTCCTACGATCACGCAAGATCTATCTAGGTGATGCATAATAACGAACGGGAGAGTGTGTCCACGTACCCTCGTAGACCGAAAGCGGAAGCGTTTAGTAACGCGGTTGATGTAGTCGAACGTCTTCGCAATCCAACCGATCAAGTACCGAACGCACGGCACTCCGCGATCTGCACACGTTCAGCTCGGTGACGTCCCTCGTACTCTTGATCCAGCTAAGGCCGAGGGAGAGTTCGTCAGCACGACAGCGTGGTGACGGTGATGATGAAGTTACCGGCGCAGGGCTTCGCCTAAGCACTACGACGATATGACCGAGGTGTAAAACTGTGGAGGGGGGCACCGCACACGGCTAAAGATCAACTTATGTGTCTATGGGGTGCCCCCCTCCCCCGTATATAAAGGAGGGGAGGAGGAGGCCGGCCGGCCACAAGGGGCGCGCCAAAGGGGGGATCCTACTCCAAGTAGGAATCGGTTCCCCCCTTTCCTAGTCCAACTAGGAGAGGGAGAGGGAAAGAGGGGCCGCGCCCCCCTCCCCTTGTCCTATTCGGACTCCCCTTGGGGGGGGGGCGCCACCTCTTGGCTGCGGCCCTCTCTCTCCCCTAAGGCTAAGGCCCACTAAGGCCCATAACTTCCCCGGGGGGGGGGGGGGGGGGGGTTCCGGTAACCCTCCGGCACTCCGGTTTTATCCGAAACTATCCGGAACATTTCCGGTGTCCGAATAACATGGTCCAATATATCAATCTTTATGTCTCGACCATTTTGAGACTCCTCTTCATGTCCGTGATCTCTTCCGGGACTCCGAACAACCTTCGGTACATCAAATCACATAAACTCATAATACCAATCGTCATCGAACGTTAAGCGTGCGGACCCTACGGGTTCGAGAACTATGTAGACATGACTGAGACACATCTCCGGTCAATAACCAATAGAGGAACCTGGATGCTCATATTGGCTCCTACATATTCTACGAAGATCTTTATCGGTCAAACCACACAACAACATACGTTGTTCCCTTTGTCATCGGTATGTTACTTGCCCGAGATTCGATCGTCGGTATCACCATACCTAGTTCAATCTCGTTACCGACAAGTATCTTTACTCGTTCCGTAATGCATCATCCTGCAACTAACTCATTAGTCACATTGTTTGCAAGGCTTATAGTGATGCGCATTACCGAGAGGGCCCAGAGATACCTCTCCGACAATCGGAGTGACAAATCATAATCTCGATCTATGCCAACTCAACAAACACCATCGGAGACACCTGTAGAGCATCTTTATAATCACCCAGTTACGTTGTGATGTTTGATAGCACACTAAGTGTTCCTCCGGTATTCGGGAGTTGCATAATCTCACAGTCATAGGAACATGTATAAGTCATGAAGAAAGCAATAGCAATAAACTAACTCCGGTATTCGGGAGTTGCATAATCTCACAGTCATAGGAACACGTTGTGATGTTTGGTGCTAAGCTAACGGATGGGTCTTGTCCATCACATCATTCTCTAATGATGTGATCCCGTTCATCAAATGTCAACTCATGTCTATGGCTAGGAAACTTAACCATCTTTGATTAACGAGCTAATCAAGTAGAGGCATACTAGGGACATTCGGTTTGTCTATGTATTCACACATGTACTAAGTTTCCGGTTAATACAATTCTAGCATGAATAATAAACATTTATCATGATATAAGGAAATATAAATAACAACTTTATTATTGCCTCTAGGGCATATTTCCTTCAGTCTCCCACTTGCACTAGAGTCAATAATCTAGATTACATAGTAATGATTCTAACACCCATGGAGTCTTGGTGCTGATCATGTTTTGCTCGTGAGAGAGTCTTAGTCAATGGGTCTGCAACATTCAGACCCGTGTGTATTTTGCAAATCTCTATGTCTCCCTCCTTGACTTGATCGTGGATGGAATTGAAGCGTCTCTTGATGTGTTTGGTTCTCTTGTGAAATCTGGATTCCTTCGCCAAGGCTATTGCTCCAGTATTGTCACAAAAGATTTTCATTGGACCCGATGCACTAGGTATTACACCTAGATCGGATGTGAACTCCTTCATCCAGACTCCTTCGTTTGCTGCTTCCGAAGCAGCTATGTACTCCGCTTCACGCGTAGATCCCGCCACGACGCTTTGCTTAGAACCGCACCAACTGACAGCTCCATCGTTCAATATAAATACGTATCCGGTTTGTGACTTAGAGTCATCCGGATTAGTGTCAAAGCTTGCATCTACGTAACCATTTACGATGAGCTCTTTGTCACCTCCATAAACGAGAAACATATCCTTAGTCATTTTCAGGTATTTCAGGATGTTCTTGACCGCTGTCCAGTGATCCGCTCCTGGATTACTTTGGTACCTCCCTACTAAACTAATAGCAAGGCACACATCAGGTCTGGTACACAGCATTGCATACATGATAGAACCTATGGCTGAGGCATAGGGAATGACTTTCATTTTCTCTCTATCTTCTGCAGTGGTCGGGCATTGAGTCTGACTCAATTTCACACCTTGTAACACAGGCAAGAACCCTTTCTTTGCTTGATCCATTTTGAACTTCTTCAAAACTTTATCAAGGTATGTGCTTTGTGAAAGTCTAATTAAGTGTCTTGATCTATCTCTATAGATCTTGATGCACAATATATAAACAGCTTCACCGAGGTCTTTCATTGAAAAACTCTTATTCAAGTATCCTTTTATGCTATCCAGAAATTCTATATCATTTCCAATCAACAATATGTCATCCACATATAATATTAGAAATGCTACAGAGCTCCCACTCACTTTCTTGTAAATATAGGCTTCTCCAAAAGTCTGTATAAAACCATATGCTTTGATCACACTATCAAAACATTTATTCCAACTCCGAGATGCTTGCACTAGTTCATAAATGGATCGCTGGAGCTTGCACACTTTATTAGCATCCATTGGATCGATAAAACCTTCGGGTTGCATCATATACAACTCTTCTTCCAGAAATCCATTCAGGAATGCAGTTTTGACATCCATTTGCCAAATTTCATAATCATAAAATGCGGCAATTGCTAACATGATTCAGACGGACTTAAGCATCTCTACGAGTGAGAAAGTCTCATCGTAGTCAACTCCTTGAACTTGTCGAAAACCTTTCGCAACAAGTCGAGCTTTGTAGACAGTAACATTACCGTCAGCGTTAGTCTTCTTTTTGAAGATCCATTTATTCTCTATGGCTTGCCGATCATCGGGCAAGTCAACCAAAGCCCACACTTTGTTCTCATACATGGATCCCATCTCAGATTTCATGGCCTCAAGCCATTTCGCGGAATCTGGGATCATCATCGCTTCCTCATAGTTCGTAGGTTCGTCATGGTCAAGTAACATGACCTCCAGAACAGGATTACCGTACCACTCTGGTTCGGATCTTACTCTGGTTGACCTACGAGATTCAGTAGTAACTTGATTAAAAGTTTCATGATCATCATCATTAGCTTCCTCACCAATTGGTGTAGGAATCACTGGAACTGATTTCTGTCATGAACTACTTTCCAATAAGGGAGCAGGTACAATTACCTCATCAAGTTCTACTTTCCTCGCACTCACTTCTTTCGAGAGAAACTCCTGCTCTAGAAAGGATACATTTTTAGCAACGAATATCTTGCCTTCGGATCTGTGATAGAAGGTGTACCCAACAGTCTCCTTTGGGTATCCTATGAAGACACATTTCTCCGATTTGGGTTCGAGCTTATCAGGTTGAAGCTTTTTCACATAAGCATCGCAGCCCCAAACTTTAAGAAACGACAACTTGGATTTCTTGCCAAACCACAGTTCATATGGTGTCATCTCAACAGATTTAAATGGTGCCCTATTTAATGTGAATGTAGCCGTCTCTAAAGCATAACCCCCAAACGATAGCGGTAAATCAGTAAGAGACATCATAGATCGCACCATATCTAATAAAGTGCGTTTACGACGTTCAGACACACCATTACGCTGTGGTGTTCCTGGTGGCGTGAGTTACGAAACTATTCCGCATTGTTTCAAATGAGGACCAAACTCGTAACTCAAATATTCTCCTCCACGATCAGATAGTAGAAACTTTATTTTCTTGTTACGATGATTTTCCACTTCACTCTAAAATTCTTTGAACTTTTCAAATGTTTCAGACTTATGTTTCATCAAGTAGATATACCCATATCTGCTCAAATCATCTGTGAAGGTCATAAAATAACGATACCCGCTGCGAGCCTCAACACTCATCGGACCGCATACATCAGTATGTATTATTTCCAACAAGTTTGTTGCTCGCTCCATTGTTCCGGAGAACGGAGTCTTAGTCATCTTGCCCATGAGGCATGGTTCGCAAGCATCAAGTGATTCATAATCAAGTGTTTCCAAAAGCCCATCAGCATGGCGTTTCTTCATGCGCTTTAAACCAATATGACCCAAATGGCAGTGCCACAAATAAGTTGCACTATCATTATTAAACTTATATCTTTTGGCTTCAATACTATGAATATGTGTATCACTACTATCGAGATTCAATAAAAATAGACCACTCATCAAGGGTGCATGAACATAAAAGATATTACTCATATAAATAGAACAACCATTATTCTCTGATTTAAATGAATAACCGTCTCGCATCAAACAAGATCCAAATATAATGTTCATGCTTAACGCTGGCACCAAATAACAATTATTCAGGTCTAAAACTAATCCCGAAGGTAGATGTAGAGGTAGCGTGCCGACGGCGATCACATCGACTTTGGAACCATTTCCCACGCGCATCGTCACCTCGTCCTTAGCCAATCTTCGCTTAATCCGTAGTCCCTATTTTGAGTTGCAAATATGAGCGACAGAACCAGTATCAAATACCCACGCACTACTGCGAGCATTAGTAAGGTACACATCAATAACATGTATATCAAATATACCTTTCACTTTGACATACTTCTTATCTGCCAAATACTTGGGGCAGTTCCGCTTCCAGTGACCATTCCCTTTGCAGTAGAAGCACTCAGTCTCAGGCTCAGGTCCAGACTTGGGCTTCTTCACTTGAGCAGCAACTTGCTTGCCGTTCTTCTTGAAGTACCCCTTCTTCCCTTTGCCCCTTTTCTTGAAACTGGTGGTCTTGTTGACCATCAACACTTGATGCTCCTTCTTGATTTCTACCTCCGTAGCCTTTAGCATCGCGAAGAGCTCGGGAATCGTCTTATATCCATCCCTTGCATATTATAGTTCATCACGAAGCTTTTGTAGCTTGGTGGCAGTGATTGAAGAACTCTGTCAATGACACTATCAACCGAAAGATTAACTCCCAGTTGAGTCAAGTGATTGTGGTAACCAGACATTTTGAGTATATGTTCACTGACATAACTTCTCCATTTTGCAGCTGTAGAACTTATTGGAGACTTCATATCTCTCAATTCGGGCATTTTCTTGAAATATTAACTTCAACTCCTGGAACATCTCATATGCTCCATGACGTTCGAAACATCGTTGAAGTCCCGGTTCTAAGCCGTAAAGCATGGCACACTGAACTATCGAGTAGTCATCGGCTTTGCTCTGCCAGGCGTTCATAACGTCCGGCGTTGCTCCTGCAGCGGGTCTTGCACCTAGCGGTGCTTCCAGGACGTAATTCTTCTGTGCAGCAATGAGGATAATCCTCAAGTTACGGACCTAGTCTGTGTAGTTGCTACCATCATCTTTCAACTTAGCTTTCTCTAGGAACGCATTAAAATTCAAAGGAACAGTAGCACGGGCCATTGATCTACAACAACATAGAGATGCAAAATACTATCAGGTACTAAGTTCATGATAAATTACAGTTCAATTAATCATATTACTTAAGAACTCCCACTTAGATAGACATCCCTCTAATCATCTAAGTGATCACGTGATCTTAATCAACTAAACCATGTCCACATGAGATGGAGTAGTTTTCAATGGTGAACATCACTATGTTGATCATATCTACTATATGATTCACGCTTGACTTTTCGGTCTCAGTGTTCCGAGGCCATATCTGGATATGCTAGGCTCGTCAAGTTTAACCCGAGTATTCTGCGTGTGCAAAACTGGCTTGCACCCGTTGTATGTGAACGTAGAGCTTATCACACCTGATCATCACGTGGTGTCTCGGCACGACGAACTGTCGCAACGGTGCATACTCAGGGAGAACACTTATACCTTGAAATTTAGTGAGGGATCATCTTATAATGCTACCGCCGTACTAAGAAAAATAAGATGCATAAAGGATAAACATCACATGCAATCAGTATAAGTGATATGATATGGCCATCATCATCTTGTGCCTTTGATCTCCATCTCCAAAGCACCGTCATGATCACCATCGTCACCGGCTTGACACCTTGATCCCCATCAAAGCATCATTGTCGTCTCGCCAACTATTGCTTCTACGACTATCGCTACCGCTTAGTGATAAAGTAAAGCAATTACATGGCGATTGCATTTCATACAATAAAGCGATAACCATAAGGCTCCTGCCAGTTGCCGATAACTTTTACAAAACATGATCATCTCATACAACAATTTATATATCATCACGTCTTGACCATATCACATCACAACAAGCCCTGCAAAAACATGTTAGACGTCCTCTACTTTGTTGTTGCAAGTTTTACATGGCTGCTACGGGCTTAGCAAGAACCGTTCTTACCTACGCATCAAAACCACAACAATTTTTCGTCAAGTGTGTTGTTTTAACCTTCAACAAGGACCGGGCGTAGTCACACTCGATTCAACTAAAGTTGGAGAAACAGACACCCACTAGCCACCTGTGTGCAAAGCACGGCGGTAGAACCAGTCTCATGAACGCGGTCATGTAATGTCGGTCTGGGCCGCTTCATCCAACAATACCACCGAATCAAAGTATGACATGCTGGTAAGCAATATGACTATTATCGCCCACAACTCTTTGTGTTCTACTCGTGCATATAACATCTACGCATAGACCTGGCTCGGATGCCACTGTTGGGGAACACGGTAATTTCAAAAAAATTCCAACTATCACGCAAGATCTATCTAGGTGATGCATAGCAACGAGCGGGAGAGTGTGTCCACGTACCCTCGTAGACCGAAAGCGGAAGCGTTTAGTAACGCGGTTGATGTAGTCGAACGTCTTCACGATCCAACCGATCAAGTACCGAACGCACGGCACCTCCGCGATCTCCACACGTTCAGCTCAGTGACGTCCATCACACTCTTGATCCAGCTAAGGCTGAGGGAGAGTTTCGTCAGCACGACGACGTGGTGACGGGATGATGAAGTTACCAGCGCAGGGCTTCACCTAAGCACTACGACGATATGACCAAGGTGTAAAACTGTGGAGGAGGGCACCGCACACGGCTAAAGATCAACTTGTGTGTCTATGGGGTGCCCCCTCCCCCGTATATAAAGGAGGGGAGGAGGAGGCCGGACATCCACAAGGGGCGCGCCCAAGGGGGGGGATCCTACTCCAAGTAGGAATAGGTTCCCCCCTTTCCTAGTCCAACTAGGAGAAGAAGGAAGGAGAGGGAGAGGGAGAGGGAAAGAGGGGCCGCACCCCCTCCCCTTTTCCTATTCGGACTCCCCTTGGGGGGGGGCGCCACCTCTTGGCTATGGCCCTCTCTCTCCCCTAAGGCCCAGTAAGGCCCATAACTTCCCGGGAGGGTTCCGGTAACCCTCCGGCACTCCGGTTTTATCCAAAACTATCCGGAACATTTCTGGTGTTCGAATAACATGGTCCAATATATCAATCTTTATGTCTCGACCATTTCGAGACTCCTCGTCATGTCCGTGATCTCATCCGGGACTCTGAACAACCTTCGGTACATCAAATCACATAAACTCATAATACCAATCGTCATCGAACGTTAAGCGTGCAGACCCTACGGGTTCGAGAACTATGTAGACATGACTGAGACACATCTCCGGTCAATAACCAATAGCGAAACCTGGGTGTTCATATTTGCTCCTACATATTCTACGAAGATCTTTGTCGGTCAAACCGCACAACAACATACGTTGTTCCCTTTGTCATCGGTATGTTACTTGCCCGAGATTCGATCGTCGGTATCACTATACCTAGTTCAACCTCATTACCGGCAAGTCTCTTTACTCATTCCGTAATGCATCATCCCGCAACTAACTGATTAGTCACATTGCTTGCAAGGCTTATAGTGATGTGCATTACCGAGAGGGCCCAGAGATACCTCTCCGACAATCGGAGTGACAAATCCTAATCTCGATCTATGCCAACTCAACAAACACCATCGGTGACACCTGTAGAGCATCTTTATAATCACCCAGTTACCTTGTGACGTTTGATAGCACACTAAGTGTTCCTCCGGTATTCGGGAGTTGCATAATCTCATAGTCATAGGAACATGTATAAGTCATGAAGAAAGCAATAGCAATAAACTAAATGATCATGGTGCTAAGCTAACGGATGGGTCTTGTCCATCACATCATTCTCTAATGATGTGATCCCGTTCATCAAATGACAACTCATGTCTATGGCTAGGAAACTTAACCATCTTTGATTAACGAGCTAATCAAGTAGAGGCATACTAGGGACATCCTGTTTGTCTATGTATTCACACATGTACTAAGTTTCTGGTTAATACAATTCTAGCATGAATAATAAACATTTATCATGATATAAGGAAATATAAATAACAACTTTATTATTTCCTCTAGGGCATATTTCCTTCAGAGGCAGCTGGTGGACTGGAGCAGGAATATTCTGGGTGATCTAGATAAGAGAATACACAGAATTAAAAAACAACTTGAGGCGGAAAGAAGGAAAGATATTAGTGAGGAGCAAGTGAGGCGTGAGGAGATCCTGAGATTTAAACTAAGTCGCTTGGAAGAACAAAGAGAGACGTATTGGAAGCAGCGAGCTCATGTTAGTTGGATGAAAGGTGGTGATAGAAATACAAATTTTTTTCATGCTAAGACTTCGTAGATGAGGAGAAGGAATAGGATTAGAAGGTTGAGAAAGGAGGATGGCTTGGTAGTAGAAGGAGTAGAGGAGATGAAGGAGGTGGATACTAACTATTTTCTAAACCTTTTTACTTCTCACATAGGTACGCGTCAAGATAGTTGCTGCGCTTGGTGGACCAACGTGTCACTCCCCATATGAATGAGATCTTGCAAAAGGAGTACACCAGAGAGGAAATTTTTAATGCCCTAAAGAGTATAGGCGATATCAAAGCTCCCAGTCGCGATGGTATGCCCTCGATATTTTATAAAAAGTATTGGGATGTTGTGGGAGACAAAGTTGCTGCCGAAGTTTCAGATTTCCTTAATGGTGGTTCTATGCCAGCTGGGTGGAACGACACATGTGTGGTGTTAATCCCCAAGAGAGATAGCCCAGAGAGTATGAAGGATCTCAGGCCACACTGCTTGGAAAATGCTTATACACAGTAGCATAGTAGTAGCACTGGAAAATAGTAAACGATGCTGCTATTTAGCAATAGCGCTTTTCCTGGAAAGCGCTACTAGTAACTCCATAGTAGTAGCGCTGCGAAGCAGAAACACGCTACTACTATGTGGGACCAGACGAGGCCACCGAAGGTCGCCGTAGTTGTAGCGATGTACAAAAAAATGCTACTACTAACAGTTTAGTAGCAGCGCTCGGTTTAAATGCGCCGCTACTGCTAGTGGGCCCCACTTAGTAGTAGCTCTTTTCCTGGAGAGCGCTACTACTAAGTCCAATAGCAGCAGCGCTTTATGCAAAGCAGCGGTACTGCTAGTTGTGGCTGGTGCCACCTTTTCCACCCCTCCCCCTCCTCTCCCCCACTTTGCCCTCTCCCCCCCTCCTTTCCCCTCTCCCCTCTCCACTCTCCACCATTGTTGCTCTTCTTCTCTCTTCCTCCTACCTCTCTTCTCTCATACACCTCTCCATAAATGGCCTCTCTCTTTCTCCTACACCTCTCTTCTCTCCCCCATTAATGCCCCCATCCACCATAACCCCTCTCCATTAGTTAGCTAGCTAGATTCACCTCTCCTCCCCAACAACTAGATCTAGCTAGCTATTTAGGCTACCACACGTGCTCTCTCGATCGTTCTCTCTCATCATCTAATTAACCGCGTGCTCTCGGTCTCTCTCGGGATATATATATATATAGGTGAGTAAACAGTTGTTCATTTCAAGAATGGGAATATGTGTGTTTGGGATATATATATATATGGAGAGATTTGTGCTAGTGACATGCCCTCGAGTTGCTTATGTTTTGCTGAAATGTCGATTTATTTCCGTTTCGGTGAATTTTGAGCAAACTCATATGTCCTATTTTTAGGCAAGGTCATGCCAAAATTATATATATATATATGACTTTGAAGCATGCATTATTTATTTCATAACCCTTTTGCTTGTTGTACCGTGCAGTCGGTCATGAAGGTGAGTGGATGGAAGGTGGAGCGGTACATGCAATCCGCGGTGATGGACATGTATGCAAATGATCGGACTAGGATTAGTTGTCCGTGTGCAAGATGCAAGGAAGGAGTCCTTTTGGACCCTTTTGATCGTGGCACTTTGAAGGCGCACCTGCTGATGAATGGTTTCATGGATGGCCATACTCAGTGGATAAGTGAAGAAGATGATGATGATGAGGACGTCCACATGGTAGGGAATAACGACATGGGGCTAGACGAAGAGATGACCGATCGACAAGAAGACGATGGCGCCGGACATGTCGGCGGGGAAGAGTCTGGAAATGACGACGGCGGCGGAGAAGATTCCGGACACGGCGAAGAAGAGTCTGGACATGGCGGAGAAGAGGTGGCGGTCACGCCGTGATACGTCTCCAACGTATCTTTAATTTTTGATTGTTCCATGCTATATTATATTCTGTTTTGGACATTAATGGGCTTTATTATACACTTTTATATTATTTTTGGGACTAACATATTAACCGGAGGCCCAGCCCAGAATTGTTGTTTTTTGCCTATTTCAGAGTTTCGCAGAAAAAGAATATCAAACGGAGTCCAAACGGAATGAAACCTTCGGGAACGTGATTTTCGGAACGAACGTGATCCAGAGGACTTGAACCCTACGTCAAGACATCAACCAGGAGGGCACGAGGTAGGGGGGCGCGCCTACCCCCCTGGGCGCGCCCTCCACCCTCGTGGGCCCCATGTTGCTCCACCGACGTACTTCTTCCTCCTATATATACCTACGTACCCCCAAACTACCAGATACGGAGCCAAAAACCTAATTCCACCGCCGCAACCTTATGTACCCGTGAGATCCCATCTTGGGGCCTTTTCTGGAGCTCCGCCGGAGGGGGTATCGATCACGGAGGGCTTCTACATCAACACCATAGCCTCTCCGATGATGTGTGAGTAGTTTACCTCAAACCTTCGGGTCCATAGTTATTAGCTAGATGGCTTCTTCTCTCTTTTTGGATCTCAATACAATGTTCTCCCCCTCTCTTGTGGAGATCTATTCGATGTAATCTTCTTTTGCGGTGTGTTTGTTGAGACCGATGAATTGTGGGTTTATGATCAAGTTTATCTATGAACAATATTTGAATCTCCTCTGAATTCTTTTATGTATGATTGGTTATCTTTGCAAGTCTCTTCAAATTATCAGTTTGGTTTGGCCTACTAGATTGCTCTTTCTTGCAATGGGAGAAGTGCTTAGCTTTGGGTTCAATCTTGCGGTGTCCTTTCCCAGTGATAGTAGGGGCAGCAAGGCACGTATTGTATTGTTGCCATCGAGGATAACAAGATGGGGTTTATATCATATTGCATGAGTTTATCCCTCTACATCATGTCATCTTGCTTAAAGCGTTACTCTGTTTTTATGAACTTAATACTCCAGATGCATGCTGGATAGCGGTCGATGTGTGGAGTAATAGTAGTAGATGCAGGCAGGAGTCGGTCTACTTGTCTCAGACGTGATGCCTATATAAATGATCATACCTAGATATTCTCATAACTATGCTCAATTCTGTCAATTGCTCAACAGTAATTTGTTCACCCACCGTAATACTTATGCTCTCGAGAGAAGCCTCTAGTGAAACCTATGGCCCCCGGGTCTATTTTCCATCATATTAATATCCCGACAACAAGCTATTTCTGGCGCCGTTTTTATTTTTGCTTTCTTTAATTTGCATCTTTATTATAAAAATACCAAAAATATTATCTTATCATATCTATCAGATCTCACTCTCGTAAGTGACTGTGAAGGGATTGAAAACCCCTTTATTGCGTTGGTTGCAAGGATTTTTTTGTTTGTGTAGGTGCGAGGGACTCGTGCGTGGCCTCCTACTGGATTTATACCTTGGTTCTCAAAAACTGAGGGAAATACTTACGCTACTTTACTGCATCACCCTTTCTTCTTCAAGGGAAAACCAACGCAGTGCTCAAGAGGTAGCAAGAAGGATTTCTGGCGCCGTTGCCGGGGAGTCTACGCAAAAGTCAACATACCAAGTACCCATCACAAACCCTTATCTCCCGCATTACATTATTTTCCATTTTCCTCTCGTTTTCCTCTCCCCCACTTCACCCTTGCCGTTTTATTCGCCCTCTCTTTTTCGTTCGCCTTCTTCCCGTATGTATCTTTGTGTGTGTTTCCTTATGCCTTCTATATGCTTGCATCTTCGCTTGCTGAAAATCTATTGATATGGATCCACTTAAAGTGTTCTACTTGGATCATCTTCGATCCTTATGCGCTCGTGCTGAAACCCCAACTAGCCTAGTTGATGGGAAATCTTTAGATGAGCATGCTCATTTTGTGCGTCATCGTTTGTCTGAAAAAGGGAAGCTCTTATGGTATCATATAAATAGTTTGCTATGCTATGCTTGGAATCTTTGTGAAATTCATGATTTTACTTGTTGCTCTAAGAACCCTAAAAAACACCTTCCCTACCTATGTGAGTTCAATGATAATGAAATCTTATCTTCTCAAAGGGTGTTTATAGCTACTATGATATCGAACAAATTGAAGAATTTGTCGTTTTTAAGGGTGCTCATGAAGTTGCTTCTTTGATTGAAAGGTATGATTTTACTCTCAACAAATCTGAAAATTCCGTCATACTTAAATATTGCAATGAAAACTTTGCTCATAATGCCTATGTCCAAGAATTTATTGAAAGAATGACCGTTGCTTTGGAGGAAAATAATGATATGCATGAATCTATAGATAATGATGATTCCGATGATTTGGTTGAAATATCCCTTGATGAACATGATGCTTGCTATTCTTGTGGCCATGATGCCAATATTTATGAAGACGAATTTGCTATAGTTCCTTATGTTAAAAATGAGATCGTTGCTATTGCACCCATGATTGATAGTTCCTTCGATAAAAAGCATGATTTCAATGACTTTACTATAAATTCTCTTGATGTCAATTGTGCTAATAATATGCAAAACCCTAAGCTTGGGGGTGCTAGTTTTGCTATGTCTACTACTTGTTGAAATGATCATGATTGGGGTGATTCTTCTTTTGATCTTGAAAATCTATTTAAGCCCCATGATGAATATGAGATTGATAATAGTCTTTGCAATAATATTGAAAGTGGGTTTGGAAGAGCGTCAACTTTAGATCCCACATATTTGGAGAATGTTCAATCTTATGGTATTTTTGATAAAAATGGGTTTGGAGAGGTCATGACTTTAGTTAATGTTAATCCCACTATTTTGGAAGAGTGCCAACTTTGCATGCATGTGGATCGTGTTGAAAATATTTTATGTGATAGCTATTTTGTTGAATTTGCTTATGATCCCACATGTAATTATTATGAGAGAGGAAAATATGGTTGTAGAAATTTTCATGATAATAAATTACCTCTCGTTATGTTGAGATTGCTATTGTTTCTTTCCGCTTCCTTGCATATGCTAGTTTTTGCTTGCTATGATAATTTGTTTGCCTATAAGATGCCTATGCATAGGAAGTATGTTAGAATTAGATGTGTTTGTCATGTGTTTCATGATGCTCTCTTTGCGCTTCAATTCTTGTCTTTTATGTGAGCATCATCGAAATCTCAATGCCTAGCTAGGGGCGTTAAACGATAGCGCTTGTTGGGAGGCAACCCAATTTTATTTTTAGTTTTTTTTACTTTTTGCTTCTGTTTAGGAATAAATATTTGATCTAGCCTCTGGTTAGATGTGTTTTTATCTTTTAATTAGTGTTTGTGCCAAGTTAAACCTATAGGATCTTCTTGGATGATAGTTATTTGATCTTGCAGAAAATTCCAGAAACTTTCTGTTCACGAAAATAATTGTTAAAAATCACAAGAACGTGATAAAATATTGATTCCAATTGCTGCTGATCAATAAACAATTTGTCTAGGTCGTCCTATTTTGGATGAATTTTTGGAGTTCCAGAAGTTTGCGTTAGTTACAGATTACTACAGACTGTTCTGTTTTTGACAGATTCTATTTTTCGTGTGTTGTTTGCTTATTTTGATGAATCTATGGCTAGTAAAATAGTTTATAAACCATAGAGAAGTTGGAATACATTAGGTTTAACACCAATATAAATAAATAATGAGTTCATTACAGTACCTTGAAGTGGTGTTTTGTTTTCTTTTGCTAACGGAGCTCACGAGATTTTCTGTTAAGTTTTGTGTTGTGAAGTTTTCAAGTTTTGGGTAAAAGATTTGATGGATTATGAAACAAGGAGTGGCAAGAACCTAAGCTTGGGGATGCCCATGGCACCCCAAGATAATCTAAGGACACCAAAAAGCCAAAGCTTGGGGATGCCACGGAAGGCATCCCCTCTTTCGTCTACTTCCATCGGTAACTTTACTTGGAGCTATATTTTTATTCACCACTTGATATGTGTTTTGCTTGGAGCGTCTTGTATTATTTGAGTCTTTGATTCTTAGTTTACCACAATCATCTTTGCTGTACACACCTTTTGAGAGAGACACACATGATTCAGAATTTATTAGAATACTCTATGTGCTTCACTTATATCTTTTGAGTTATATAGTTTTTGCTCTAGTGCTTCACTTATATTCTTTAGAGCACGGTGGTGATTTTGTTTTATAGAAACTATTGTTCTCTCATGCTTCACTTAGATTATTTTGAGAGTGCTACAAAACAGCATGGTAGTTTGCTTTGACAATGATAGGCATTCAAGATTAGTAAAAAAAAATCTTATGAGTGTGTTGAATATTATGAGAAGTTTGATACTAGATAATTGTTTTGAGATATGAAGATGGTGATATTAGAGTCATGCTAGTTGAGTATTTTTGAATTTGAGAAATACTTGTGTTAAAGTTTGTGATTCCCGTAGCATGCACGTATGGTGAACCGTTATGTGATGAAGTCGGAGCATGATTTATTTATTGATTGTCTTCCTTATGTGTGGTGGTCGGGGACGAGCGATGGTCTTTTCCTACCAATCTATCCCCCTAGGAGCATGCGCGCAATACTTTGTTTTGATAACTTGTAAATTTTTGCAATAAGTATATGAGTTCTTTATGACTAATGTTGAGTCCATGGATTATACACACTTTTTCTCCTTCCACCATTGCTAGCCTCTCTAATACCGCACACGTTTCGCCGGTATCATACACCCACCATATACCTTCCTCAAAACAGCCACCATACCTACCTATCATGGCATTTCCATAGCCATTCCGAGATATATTTCCATGCAACTTACCACCGTTCCGTTTATTATGACACGCTCCATCATTGTCATATTGCTTCGCATGATCATGTAGTTGACATCGTATTCGTGGCAAAGCCACCGTTCATAATTCTTTCATACATGTCACTCTTGATTCATTGCGTATCCCGGGACATCGCCGGATGCATTCACATAGAGTCATATTTTGTTCTAAGTATTGAGTTGTAATTGTTGAGTTGTAAGTAAATAAAAGTGTGATGATCATCATTTTTTTAGAGCATTGTCCCAAGTGAGGAAAGGATGATGGAGACTATGATTCCCCTACAAGTCGGGATGAGACTCCGGACGAAAAAAAGAGGCCATAGAAAAGAGAGAAGAAAAGGCCCAAATAAAAAAATGAGAGAAAAACAGAGAAGGGACAATGTTACTATCCTTTTACCACACTTGTGCTTCAAAGTAGCACCATGATCTTCATGATAGAGAGTCTCCTATGATATCACTTTCATATACTAGTGGGAAATTTTTCATTATAGAACTTGGCTTGTATATTCCATTGATGGGCTTCCTCAAAATGCCCTAGGTCTTCGTGAGCAAGCGAGTTGGATGCACACCCACTTAGTTCCTTTTGTTGAGATTTCATATACTTATAGCTCTAGTGCATCCGTCGCATGGCAATCCCTACTCACTCACGTTGATATCTATTAATGGGAATCTCCATAGCCCGTTGATACGCCTAGTTGATGTGAGACTATCTTCTCCCTTTTTGTCTTCTCCACAACCACCATTCTATTCCACATATAGTGCTATGTCCATGGCTCACGCTCATGTATTGCGTGAAGACTGAAAATTTTTGAGAACACTAAAAGTATGAAACAATTGCTTGGATTGTCATCGGGGTTGTGCATGATTTAAATATTTTGTGTGGTGAAGATAGAGCATAGCCAGACTATATGATTTTGTAGGGATAACTTTCGTTGGCCATGTTATTTTGAGAAGACATAATTGCTTAGTTAGTATGCTTGAAGTATTATTATTTTTATTTCAATATTAAACTTTGTCTTGAATCTTTCGGATCTGATTATTCATACCACAATTAAGAAGAATTACATTGAAATTATGCCAAGTAGCATTCCACATCAAATATTCTGTTTTTATCATTTACCTACTCGAGGACGAGCAGGAATTAAGCTTGGGGATGCTTGATACATCTCCAACGTATCTATAATTTTTGATTGTTCCATGCTATATTATATTCTGTTTTGGACATTAATGGGCTTTATTATACACTTTTATATTATTTTTGGGACTAACCTATTAACCGGAGGTCCAGCCCAGAATTGCTGTTTTTTTTGCCTATTTCAGAGTTCGCAGAAAAAGAATATCAAACGGAGTCCAAACGGAATGAAACCTTCGGGAACGTGATTTTCGGAGCGAACGTGATCCAGAGGACTTGGACCCTACGTCAAGACATCAATCATGAGGGCACGAGGTAGGGGGGCGCGCCTACCCCCCTGGGCGTGCCCTCCACACTCGTGGGCCCCACGTTGCTCCACCGACGTACTTCTTCCTCCTATATATACCTACGTACCCCCAAACTACCAGATACGGAGCCAAAAACCTAATTCCACCGCCGCAACCTTCTGTACCCGTGAGATCCCATCTTGGGGCCTTTTTCGGAGCTCCGCCGGAGGGGGCATCGATCACAGAGGGCTTCTACATCAACACCATAGCCTCTCCGATGACGTGTGAGTAGTTTACCTCAGACCTTCGGGTCCATAGTTATTAGCTAGATGACTTCTTCTCTCTTTTTGGATCTCAATACAATGTTCTCCCCCTCTCTTGTGGAGATCTATTCGATGTAATCTTCTTTTGCGGTGTGTTTGTTGAGACCGATGAATTGTGGGTTTATGATCAAGTTTATCTATGAACAATATTTGAATCTCCTCTGAATTCTTTTATGTATGATTGGTTATCTTTGCAAGTCTCTTTGAATTATCAGTTTGGTTTGGCCTACTAGATTGATCTTTCTTGCAATGGGAGAAGTGCTTAGCTTTGGGTTCAATCTTGCGGTGTCCTTTCCCAGTGACAATAGGGGCAGCAAGGCACATATTGTATTGTTGCCATCGAGGATAACAAGATGGGGTTTATATCATATTGCATGAGTTTATCCCTCTACATCATATCATCTTGCTTAAAGCGTTACTCTGTTCTTATGAACTTAATACTCTAGATGCATGCTGGATAGCGGTCGATGTGTGGAGTAATAGTAGTAGATGCAGGCAGGAGTCGGTCTACTTGTCTCGGACGTGATGCCTATATACATGATCATACCTAGATATTCTCATAACTATGCTCAATTCTGTCAATTGCTCAACAGTAATTTGTTCACCCACCGTAATACTTATGCTCTCGAGAGAAGCCTCTTGTGAAACCTATGGCCCATGGGTCTATTTTCCATCATATTAATCTCCCGACAACAAGCTATTTATGGCGCCGTTTTTATTTTTGCTTTCTTTACTTTGCATCTTTATTATAAAAATACCAAAAATATTATCTTATCATATCTATCAGATCTCACTCTCGTAAGTGACCGTGAAGGGATTGACAACCCCTTTATTGCGTTGGTTGCGAGGATTTATTTGTTTGTGTAGGTGCGAGGGACTCATGCGTGGCCTCCTACTGGATTGATACCTTGGTTCTCAAAAACTAAGGGAAATACTTACGCTACTTTACTGCATCACCCTTTCCTCTTCAAGGGAAAACCAACGCAGTGCTCAAGAGGTAGCACGCCGCAGTCTTCGATGATACTAAGTGTAGTCGTGCAGGCCGGACCCTCATGTTCGAGACCTCCTTCGCAAGAGTACGACTAGCAAGAGAGCTGCTTCTAGAGAGGAGGCCAAGCTGGCGCAACTTGAAGTAGACTCGAGGACTCCATTGTATGACGGTTGCGATCCCGAGGTGACCCGCTTGAGTTTCACGCTCGAACTTCTAAAGACGAAGGCCAAAAACAAATGGACAGACAAAAGCCTCGATGAGCATTTGAAGTTTCTACATAATAAAGTTCTTCCCGCGGGGAACCTGTGTCCTGCTACCTCTTGAGCATGCACTGGTTATCCCTTGAAGAGGAAAGGGTGATGCAGAAAAGTAGCGTAAGTATTTCCCTCAGTTTTTGAGAACCAAGGTATCAATCCAGTAGGAGACTACACGCAAATCGCCTAGTACTTGCACAAGCAATCAAGAACCTTGCAACCAACGCGATAAAGGGGTTGTCAATCCCTTCACGGCCACTTGCAAAAGTGAGATCTGATAAAGATAATAAGATAAATATTTTGGTATTTTTGTTGTACAGATTGGAAAAGTAAAGATTGCAAAATAAACGGCGACAGAAATAGCTAGTTGACGGGAAACTAATATGATGTAAAGTAGACCCGGGGGCCATAGGTTTCACTAGTGGCATCTCTCAAGATAGCATATATTACGGTGGGTGAACAAATTACTGGCGAGCAATTGATAGAAAAGCGCATAGTTATGAGAATACATAGGCATGATCATGAATATATGCATCATGTCCGTGTCAAGTAGACTGAAACAATTCTGCATCTACTACTATTGCTCCACACATCGACCGCTATCCAGCATGCATCTAGAGTATTAAGTTCATAAGAACAGAGTAACGCTTTAAGAAAGATGACATGATGTAGAGGGATAAACTCAAGCAATATGATATAAACCCCATCTTTTTATCCTCGATGGCAACAATACAATACGTGTCGTTTCCCTTTCTGTCACTGGGATCGAGCACCGCAAGATTGAACCCAAAGCTAAGCACTTCTCCCATTGCAAGAAAAATCAATCTAGTAGGCCAAACCAAACTGATAATTCGAAGAGACTTGCAAAGATATCAAATCATGCATACAAGAATTCAGAGAAGAATCAAATATTGTTCATAGATAATCTTGATCATAAACCCACAATTCATCGGATCTCGGCAAACACACCGCAAAAGAATTACATCGAATAGATCTCCAAGAAGATCGAGGAGAACTTTGTATTGAGATCCAAAGAGAGAGAAGAAGCCATCTAGCTAATAACTATGGACCCGAAGGTCTGTGGTGAACTACTCACACATCATCGGAGAGGCTATGGTGTTGATTTAGAAGCCCTCCGTGATCGGTGCCCCTTCCGGCGGAGCGCCGGAAAAGGCCCCAAGATGGGATCTCACGGGTACAGAAGGTTGTGGTGGTGGAAAAAGTGTTTCGTGGCTCTCCTGGATGTTTTCAGGGTATAAGAGTATATATAGGCGAAAGAAGTAGGTCGGTGGAGCTGCGAGGGGCCCACAAGGGTGGGGGGCGCGCCCACCCCCTGGGGTGCGCCCTCCTGCCTTGTGGCTTCCTCGCTGCTTCCTTGACTTCCACTCCAAGTCTTCTGGATTGCGTTTGTTCCAAAAACGATCCTCGCGAAGGTTTCATTCCGTTTGGATTCCGTTTGATATTCCTTTTCTGCGAAACACTGAAATAGGCAAGAAAAACAACAATTTGCACTGGGCCTTCGGTTAATAGGTTAGTCCCAAAAATAATATAAAAGAGCATATTAAAGCCCATTAAACATCCAAAACAGATAATATAATAGCATGGAACAATCAAAATTTATAGATACGTTGGAGACATATCAAGCATCCCCAAGCTTAATTCCTGCTCGTCCTCGAGTAGGTAAATGATAAAAACAGAATTTTTGATGTGGAATGCTACCTAACATAATCTTCAATGTAATTCTCTTTATTGTGGCATGAATTCTTAGATCCAAAAGATTCTAGACAAAGTTTTATTATTGACATAAAAATAGTAATACTTCAAGCATGCTAACCAAGCAATTATGTCTTATCAAAATAACATAGCCAAAGAAAGCTTATCCCTACAAAATCATATAGTTTGGCCATGCTTCATTTTCGTCACACAAAATGCTTCCATCATGCACAACCCCGATGACAAGCCGAGCAATTGGTTCATACTTTTTAACGCGCTTCAGGCTTTTCAACCCTCACGCAATACATGAGCGCAAGCCATGGGCATAGCACTATGGGTGGAATAAAGTATGATGATAGGGGTTATGTGAGACGACAAAAAAGGAGAAAGTCTCACATTGACGCGGCTAATCAACGAGCTATGGAGATGCCCATCAATTGATGTCAATGCGAGGAGTAGGGATTGCCTTGCAACGGATGCACTAGAGCTATAAATGTATGAAAGCTCATCAAAAAGAAACTAAGTGGGTGTGCATCCAACTTGCTTGCTCACGAAGACCTAGGGCATTTTGAGGAAGCCCATCATTGGAATATACAAGCCAAGTTCTATAATGAAAAATTCCCACTAGTATATGAAAGTGACAAAATAAGAACCTCTCTATCATGAAGATCATGGTGCTATTTTGAAGCACAAGTGTGGAAAAAGGATAGTAACATTGTCCCTTCTCTCTTTTTCTCTCATTTTTTCCTTGTTTTTTCCTTTTTTCATTTGGGCTTATTTGGCCTCTTTTTTTATTTGGGCTTCTTTGGCCTCTTGTTTTTTGTTTTTTTTCGTCCGGAGTCTCATCCCAACTTGTGGGGGAATCATAGTCTCCATCATCCTTTCCTCACATGGGACAATGCTCTAATAATGAAAATCATCACACTTCTATTTACTTACAACTCAAGAATTACAACTCGATACTTAGAACAAAATATGACTCTATGTGAATGCCTCCGGCGGTGTACCGGGATATGCAATGAATCAAGAGGGACATCTATGAAAGAATTATGAAGGTGGCTTTGCCACAAATATGATGTCAACTACATGATCATGCAAAGCAATATGACAATGATGGAGCGTGTCATAATAAACGGAACGGTGGAAAGTTGCATGGCAATATATCTCGGAATGGCTATGGAAATGCCATAATAGGTAGGTATGGTGGCTGTTTTGAGGAAGATATAAGGAGGTTTATGTGTGACAGAGCATATCATATCACGGGGTTTGGATGCACCGACGAAGTTCACACCAACTCTCAAGGTGAGAAAGGGCAATGCACGGTACCGTAGAGGCTAGCAAATTGCGAAAAGGTAAGAGTGTGTATAATCATGGACTCACATTAGTCATAAAGAACTCATATACTTATTGCAAAAGTTTATTAGCCCTCGAAGCTAAGTACTACTATGCATGCCCCTAGGGGTATAGATTGGTAGGAAAAGACCATCGCTCGTCCCCGACCGCCACTCATAAGGAAAGCAATCAAAGAACACCCCATGCTTCAAATTTGTCACATAATGTTTACCATACGTGCATGCTACGGGACTTGCCAACCTCAACACAAGTATTTCTCAATTTCATAATTACCCAACTAGCATGACTCTAAAATTACCACCTTTATATCTCAATACAACTTATCAAGTATCAAATTTATCATAGTATTTAATGCACTCTATATGAAAGTTTTTATTATACCCATCTTGGATGCCTATCATATTAGGACTAATTTTATAGCCAAAGCAAATTACCATGCTGTTCTAAAGGACTCTCAAAATAATATAAGTGAAGCATGAGAGATCAATAATTTATACAAAATAAAACCACCACCATGCTTAAAAAAGATATAAGTGAAGCACTACAACAAAATTATCTAGCTCAAAAGATATAAGTGAAGCACATAGAGTATTCTAATAAATTGTGATTCATGTGTGTCTCTCCCAAAAGGTGTGTACAGCAAGTATGATTGTGGTAAACTAAAAAAGAAGAGACTCAAATCATACAAGACGATCCAAGCAAAACACATATCATGTGGTGAATAAAAATATAGCATCGAGTAAAGTTACCGATAGACGAAGACGAAAGAGGGGATGCCTTCCGGGGCATCCCCAAGCTTAGGCTTTTGGCTGTCCTTGAATTTTACCTTGGGGTGCCTTGGGCATCCCCAAGCTTCAGCTCTTGCCACTCCTTATTCCAAAATCCATCAAATCTTTACCCAAAAATTTGAAAACTTCGCAACACAAAACTCAACAGAAAATCTCATGAGCTCCGTTAGTGTAAGAAAACAAACCACCAGTTTAAGGTACTGTAATGAACTCATTATTTATTTGTATTGGTGTTAAACCTACTGTATTCCAACTTCTCTATGGTTCATACCTCCCGATACTAGCCATAGATTCATCAAAATAAGCATACAACACACGAAAAACAGAATCTATCAAAAACAGAACAGTCTGTAGTAATCTGTATCAAACGCATACTTCTGTAACTCCAAAAATTCTTCCAAAATAGGAAGTCCTAGATAATTTGTTTATTGATCTACTTCAATTGGAATCAGTATTTTATAACTTTCTGGTGATTTTTAACAATTGTTTTCGTGAGAAGAAAGTTTCTGTCTTTTTCAGCAAGATCAAATAATTATCACCCAAGAAGATCCTATAGGTTTTACTTGCACAAACACAAAACATAAAACCACATCTAACCAGAGGCTAGATGAAATATTTATTACTAAACAGGAACAAAAATAAAATTGGGTTGCCTCCCAACAAGCGCTATCGTTTAACGCCCCTAGCTAGGCATAAAAACAAGAATAGATCTAAGTTTTGCCATAATGGTAGGGCAAATCGCGAAAATTCATCTCATACTCCCTACGTTCAGCAGCAAGCTTTCTTTGCGGTAGGCAAAAATAATCAAAAGGGCTAAATTTAATGGGACAAAAGTCCCCAAGATCAAGCTCGGGAGGAAATCCTAACCCATTATTCTGAATAGCAAAATCATCATTAAGTTCAGAGATTCTATCAACTAGAACATCGGTAGGAACAGTTTTTCTAAGGTTTTCATTATAAGCAACATGATCTAAAGATCATAAACGCATTATGTCTTCTTGATTAAAAAGGATAGCTTCTATGGGAGGACGGCCAGCGTCCACCCTATAATGCGCAAAAATTTCAATGGCCTCTTTCATTATAAATCTGAACTCATGTGCCAAAAAGATAGTAGCTGCACGCTTAACAGAAGAATGCTCAATATTGGAAAATTCTAGGAAAATCCTTTGTATGCAAGGATGAATATGCATAAATTGTCTTTCAAGTTCAACTATGAGCAAAGATATAGCATCCGCAGGACTACTAGTTCTATGAAGAATAGACCCTCCCATAGTGGGCAAAGCAACGGCACAAGTAAAGAAATCTTGAATAACTCCTTTTCCAATAATATTACCACTACCAATCCGAAACTTTTTAGTGTGTAGAATAGTAGATTCTTCATGTGGATTATCAAAAGCATCAAGGTTTCCCCCATTGTTGCTATTATCTTTTTCGACGATAACCTCCCCAAATTCAGACATGGTGGCAACAAACCTCACTAAGAATAGGCACACAAGAAGCAAGAAGAGACGAATGGAGAAAGGGCGAATAAAACAGCAAAGGTGAAGTGTGGGAGAGGAAAAAGAGAGGCAAATGGCAAATAATGTAATGCAAGGGATAAGAGTTTGTGATGGGTACTTGGTATGTCTTGACTTGTGCGTAGATCTCTCCGACAACGGCGCCAGAAATCCTTCTTGCTACCTCTTGAGCATGCGCTGGTTTTCCCTTGAAGAGGAAAGGGTGATGCAGCAAAGTAGCGTAAGTATTTCCCTCAGTTTTTTAGAACCAAGGTATCAATCTAGTAGGAGATTACACGCAAATCGCCTAGTACCTGCACAAACAGTCAAGAACCTTGCAACCAACGCGATAAAGGGGTTGTCAATCCCTTCATGCCCACTTGCAAAAGTGAGATCTGATAAAGATAATAAGATAAATATTTTTGGTATTTTTGTTGTATAGATTGGAAAAGTAAAGATTGCAAAATAAACGGCGACAGAAATAGCTAGTTGACGGGAAACTAATATGATGTAAAGTAGACCCGGGGGCCATAGGTTTCACTAGTGGCTTCTCTCAAGATAGCATATATTACGGTGGGTGAACAAATTACTGCCGAGCAATTGATAGAAAAGCGCATAGTTATGAGAATATCTAGGCATGATCATGAATATAGGCATCATGTCCATGTCAAGTAGACCGAAACAATTCTGCATCTACTACTATTACTCCACACATCGACAGCTATCCAGCATGCATCCAGATTATTAAGTTCATAAGAACAGAGTAACGCTTTAAGCAAGATGACATGATGTAGAGGGATAAAATCAAGCAATATGATATAAACCCCATCTTTTTATCCTCGATGGCAACAATACAATACGTGTCGTTTCCCTTTCTGTCACTGGGATCGAGCACCGCAAGATTGAACCCAAAGCTAATCACTTCTCCCATTGCAAGAAAGATCAAGGCCAAACCAAACTGATAATTCGAAGAGACTTGCAAAGATATCAAATCATGCATATAAGAACTCAGAGAAGAATCAAATATTGTTCGTAGATAATCTTGATCATAAACCCACAATTCATCAGATCTCGGCAAACACACCGCAAAAGAATTACATCGAATAGATATCCAAGAAGATCGAGGAGAACTTTGTATTGAGATCCAAAGAGAGAGAAGAAGCCATCTAGCTAATAACTATGGACTCACATATCATCGGAGAGGCTATGGTGTTGATGTAGAAGCCCTTCGTGATCGATGCCCCCTCCGGCGGAGCGCCGGAAAAGGCCCCAAGATGGGATCTCACGGGTACAGAAGGTTGCGGCGGTGGAAAAAGTGTTTCGTGGCTCTCCTGGATGTTTTCGGGGTATAAGAGTATATATAGGCGAAAGAAGTAGGTCGGTGGAGCTGCAAGGGGCCCACGAGGGTGGGGGGCGCGCCCTCCTGCCTCGTGGTTTCCTCGCTGCTTCCTTGACTTCCACTCCAAGTCTCCTGGATTGCGTTTGTTCCAAAAACGATCCTCGCGAAGGTTTCATTCCGTTTGGATTCCGTTTGATATTCCTTTTCTGCGAAACACTGAAATAGGCAAAAAAAACAGCAATTTGCACTGGGCCTTCGGTTAATAGGTAACAGATAATATAATAGCATGGAACAATCAAAAATTATAGATACATTCTTCCCGCCCGCGTTCTTTGACGTCATGGTGCATCTGTGTGTCCACATCGTGGACGACATCATCGACCTCGGGCCGACATTCCTTCACAGCATGATGCCGTTCGAGAGGATGAATGGGGTCATCAAAGGATTCGTTCGTAACATGTCCCGTCCCGAAGGGAGCATCGTCCAGGGGTATCTGATGCATGAGTGCGTCTCCTTTTGCGAGAATTATATAAGCGTCGGAGACCCTGTTGTTGGTTTGCACGTCAAGAAGCATGATGGGAAGCTCGAAGGAGATGGTCACAACAACGGCCGGAGGGAATTGCACGTGGACTACTCGGATCGACGGAACGACTTTGACAGGGCTAACTTAGTAGTGCTACAACACCTAGATGTGGTAGATGGTTATGTGGGACAGCACAAAGAAACCATCGCAAAGAAGTACCGTGATAAGGGGATGCTCAAGACGGATGACGAAGTTACTGTAGAGCACAACGCCACTTTCTTGCACTGGTTTAAACAGCAAGTTCTTGAAAATCCCCCGGAAGAGGGCAGTTCGGACGGATTGCTCATTCATGCCTTAGCACATGGCCCCGCGCCCAAGCTCACGACCTATCAGTCCTACGATATCAATGGGTACACATTCTACACGGAAGCCAAAGACATGGACAGTGATTACCAGAACTCCGGGGTGACAATTCAATGCGTGACCGACGCCAACGGCACAACTGAAAGATTGTACGGAAGGGTTGAAGAGATCTGGGAGCTTGACTATGCTGGAATGCACGATGCGACGATGTTTTGTGTCAGACGGGCCAAGGACGTCGTAAGAGAAAACAAGTATTTCACCACCATGTCTATACCCGACGCGAAGAGCACTCCCGTGAACGTTAACGTCATCGCCAAAAAAGAGCCATGGGTACACGCTAAGCATGTGACACAATGCTTCTTCATAACCGACCAGGCCAATCCCAGCCGTGTTGTCGTGAGGAGATCCAAAAGGAGCATCGTCGGAATGGATGGAGTCGCCAATGAGGGAAGATGACGATGACGATGAAGCATACGTGAAAAGAAGAATCAATACTACATTACCTAAGAATGATCGTACTCCATGGCTCCGGAAAAGTCACAAGGAGGGGCTCAATTACTCGGCAACGAACAAGAAAGGGAAGAAGCTCAGTGTGAAACGTCATCGACATAGCTGATCAAAAACGTACACTTATATATATGTATCTATTTTGTGTACGCACTTAAGCAACCGTTATCGGTCAACTGATATGTTACCACCACATGCATGGTTCCGGTGATATTCGCGCAGTGGGAAAAGAAAAAGAAAAGGAAAATAATAAAAAAGAAAACTAAAAAGAAAAGGGAGAAAGCAACACAAAAGAAAAAGAAAAGTAAACAGAAAAGAAAAGGAAAATAATAAAAGAAAATAAAACTAAAAACTAGAAAAGGAAAATAAAAAATAATTGGAACAGTTAGCAGTAGCGCTGGTTCGTGGACCAGCGCTATAGCTAAGTTAGCTATAGTGCTAGATCCTGACCAGCGCTACTACTACACAGCGCTATAGCTAAGTATTTTAGAATTAAAAAAATAGAAATTGGAACAGTTAGCGGTACCGCTTGTTTTGGACAAGCGCTATAGCTAAGTTAGCTATAACGGTTATTTCTAAACCAACGCTGCCGCTATTTTGAGTTAACCCCCCCCCCCCCACCGCGCGGGCTCAAAATTTCACCAAGTCCCATTTCCCACCCTCTCCCTCTCTCCGCCGTCGCCCCTGCCGGCCATCGTCGCACCTCGGCCCCTGCCCGCCGTCGTCGCACCTCGGCCCCTGCCCGCCATCGTCGCCCGTGCCCACCGCTCCGACCTCCTCCTCGTCCGCGCCGAGACCGCTCCGGCCTCCTCGTCCGCGCCGCAGCCACTCCAGCCACCTCTCTGCCCTTCAGGTACCCCCTCCCCCCCACCTCCCCCTCTCTCTGCTCTCTGCTCTCTCTATGTTTTGCCGGAATTAGAACCCTAGTTAGATGAAACCTAGGAGATGAACCCTAGTTAGTTTAGGGCAATAGCAAATTAGTCTAATTAGGGTAGTAGCAAATATGTTTAGGGCAGTAGCAAATTTAGTTTAGGGCAGTAGCTAATTTAGGTAAATTAGCAAAAAAAAAGCTACTAATAAAAAACAGTAGCTTTATAGCTATAAATTAAAAAAATTAGCTATTGATAAAAAACAGTAGCATTATAGCTATAATAAAAAAATTAGCTATTAATAAAAAATAGTAGCATTATAGCTATAAATAAAAAATGAGCTAGAAAAAACAGTAGCAAATTTTGTAGAGCTATAAAATAGCTATAAATTAAAATTAGCTAGGCAATTTTTGTAGGTATCTAAAATAGCTATAAATATAAAACAGTAGCAAAAAGCAGTAGCTCCCTTCCTATAAATAAAGAACAGTAGCAAATGTTTAGTGAGATCATTTTGCAAAGGTTTTTGGGTTTTGAAAAGACCACAATTTTGCAATGTTTAGTGAGGTCATTTCACTATGTGCTCCTGTGATGCTCATATGTCATTGATGTTATATGATTTTGCAATGTTGGTTGAATGTCGAAGAATATCCGAGTGGCCTATGTTTTGCCAGAATGTTGATTCATTTCCGTTCCGGCAAATTTCAGGCGCTCCATATGTCCACTTTTTAGCAAAGGTCATGCCAAAAATTTCCGTGATTTTCGGCATGACTTGTGCTAGAAACTAGGACATATGGAGTACCCGGGATTTGCCGGAAGGGGAATGAATCAACATTCCGACCAAATATAGGCCCCTTTTTTCTCTTCATTATATCTTTTATTTACAATTGTTGAATAGGAAACATGTCTACCGACGCCGAAGTCGCGGGTGGTTCTGCTCGTCTCGAAGACCCCATCGAGGCAGCAAATCACTATTTCGATTACCTGGACGAACATCAGATGGGGTTGCATGGTGGCGCCAGTGGCACCAACCCCGACACCGACGCCGACACCGGCACTGGCGCTGGCACCGACACCACCCCTGAGACCGGCAACGATGCTGTCATAGCCGGTAAAGCACCGAAGAAGAAGAGGACACAAAGACGAAACGAACTTGGCATCGGACAAATTGTGGTCACGGAGATGCACCCCAAGAAGTTAGAGCCAACGACGCCGGAGGAAGCGCGCAAGTGCTGGGGCAATCAACTTGGATGCATCCTCAGGGAAACCGCCAACATCAACAACGAGAGGTTGAGGCTCATACCACATATGAAGAACATGCTCCTACATAAGTTGCACAATAGGTTCTTGTTCCCCGGCCGAAATGAAAAAGAATATAAAGATCCGTGGGAAGACATCGCCATGACAAAGATAAATGACAAGGCGATGGTGACGTTCACCAACGACTTGTCCGCCTGGAAAGTTCGGGTGAAAAAAGCGATTGCGAAGAATGAACTGTGGTCCAAGATTCATGCTGATAATCCATCAATAACGGAAGAGGACTTTCCAAAATTCAAGGAGAATTGCGGTAAAGAAAGTGTCAAGGCAAAGTCAGAGAAAATGAAGGTGCTCCAGGCCAGGAACACGCCTCCCCACCGCCTCAGAAGCCGTGGTTACGAGGGGAAGAGGCACGTATGGTCCAAGGAGGACGCCGAACGTGAAAGTCATGGAATCCCAGACCCCTTGGCGGAGTTCACCGACCCGCTAGAGCATGACTGGATCAGGGCCCGGTACAAGTGGGACAAAGTCAAAAAGATCTTTTACACGGACCCGAACACTAGGGAGTTCATGAGACTTCTGGTAATTGTTATATTACCACATTATCATATTAGCTTCCAATCAATTCGACTGCAAGTTTTGTCACATTAGTAAACCATCCACGTTCCTTTTGCAGAAAGAGCAGCACCAAAAGGCAGCTGAAAGCGATGAGTCGTCACAGTCGTCGGCGAGGCCCAAGTGGGACACCCCATTCAACTGGGCCCTGGACATACTGAAAAAGGTCCCGGTGGACAAGCCGCCGTCCTATGGACGTGTGCACGGCGTCGGAGATGGCTCCTCATGGAAGACGTGCTACCACGAGGAGCCAGAGGAAAGAAGGAAGAGACGCTCGGTCGTCACTCAGCAAAGCATCGATGAGAAGGTCGCGATTGCGGTCAATAAGACCAAAGCTGAGACTAAAGAAGAGTTGCTCGGGGCCGTCAGTGCAGCGGTCACTGACACAGTGGTCAGCTTGTTTCCGGCACTTTTCGATTTCACGAAGAACAATCCAAATGCATGGCCGGAGGACTTTCCCATTCCCAGCTTTGTCGGGAGCAATTCGGCGAACACCACAGCACCAGCACCTGCTCAAGTGATAATCCCCAAGTGCAGGGAATCATCGTAGCAATTTCCAAAGGTGGAAGTGATAAGTATGGAGTGTCGAACCCACAAGGAGCTAAAGGTAAGATCAATATTCTCTCAAGCCCTATCTGCCACTGATACGACTCTACGTGCACCGAACGTTTGCTTCCAACTAGAAACGAGAAATAAAACTACGTTGTGGGTATGAAGAGGATAACTTTGTATGGTATCGGAGAGCTAAAATATAAAAGTAGGTGCTGTTATCATAAAGTTAGAATATATTACTAAGTATTATAAATAGCGAGTGTGGAATAATGGTGGATCGGTGTGCGGAATTGTCCTAGGCAATTGTTAACAAGACCGATAGTCGTCATTGCAATTTCATATGAGGGAGAGGCATAAGCTAACATACTTTCTCTACTTGGATCATATGCACTTATGATTGGAACTCTAGCAAGCATCCGCAACTACTAATGATCATTAAGGTAAAAACCCAACCATAACATTAAAGCATCAAGTCCCCTTTATCCCATACGCAACAACCCCCTTACTCGGGTTTATGCTTCTGTCACTCAAGCAACCCACTATAAGTGAATCATAAACGTATTGCAACACCCTACAGCGGGAATCCCTCACGCTTGCACGACACGGAGGGCACCATAGGACAGCACCAAAATAAAACATACAACTCGTACCAATCTAGATCATCAATCAACCCAAAGACAAAGGATATCTACTCAAAACATCATAGGATGGCAACACATCATTGGATCATAATATGTGGCATAAAGCACCATGTTCAAGTAGGGATTACAGCGGGGTGCGGGAGAGTGGACCGCGTAAAAGAGATGAGGATGGTGATGATGATGGTGATGTTGATGAAGACGATCACCGCGGCGATGATTCCCCTCTTGATGGCACTCCGGTGCCACCAAGAGAGAGGAGGAGAGGTTCTCCCCCTTGTGCTTCCTCCTCCATGGCCTCCCCCTAGATGGGGAAAGGTTCTCCCTCTGGTCCTTGGCCTTCATGGCGATGATGGCCTCTCCGGGATACTCCTCCATGGCCACCGGTGATGATGGCCCCCTCCGGCAGGGTGCTGGAGAGGGCCTAGATTGATTTCTCGTGGCTACAGAGGCTTGCGGCGCCGGAACTCCCGATCTAGGTTAATTTTCCGAGGTTTCTGTATTTATAGGAATTTTTGGTGTCGGTCTCACGTCAAGGAGGTGCCCGAGCTATCCACGAGGCAGGCCCACGCGCCCAGGGGGGGTGGGCGCGCCCCCACCCTCGTGGGCAGCTCGGGACTCTTCTGGCCCAACTCCGATGCTCCGTGGTCTTCTTTTGGTCCATAAAAAATCATCAAAAATTGGCACGTCAATTGGACTCCATTTGCTATTCCTTTTCTGCAAAACTCAAAAACAAGGAGAAAACAGAAACTGGCACTGGGCTCTAGGTTAATAGGTTAGTCCCAAAATCATATAAAATAGCATATAAATGCATAAAAAAAATCTAAGATGGATAATATAATAGCATGAATACTTCATAAATTATAGATACGTTGGAGACGTATCATCAAGCAACCGCAAAAGGTCCCGCTCCTGTTCATAGCAGCCCAACCTCTGTCTCTTGCATGCTCGGTGGGCCTTCATCGCTGGCTGAGCTCGACGCCCTCACGGTAATTACGCGTCATACCCTTTTCACCAGCGTGTCTATAGTCTTCTGTTTCAGTTGCCTTTCGGATGTTTGACGTCGCAGACATGTCTCCTTCATAGGCCGACGACACCTCATGCACCCTACTCTACGACATCAAGGGCTAGAAGGTGGTCGTGGGAAAGGCAACGATCGTGAAGCCGAAGGACTGCATGTTCCATAACCAAGAGATGCCCGATGGCATCTTCAAGGTTAACGTGGCCAGTGTCTTTGCGGGCTTCGAGGATTTGCCTCCTCCGGTACCAGTCGATGACAACGAGACCCCTAAGATGATTGGCGCATGCAAGAGCTGGTTCTTGCCTTGGCCGAAGTCTCTTCTTCGTCTCGAGGCGCCCAGTATCACGCAAGCGCCACCTTCTCAAGAAGGTATGAACACCACCCCACCTACCACATTACCTGCACCTATCATGGCGAGTGATAGCGGACGACACGAGGGAGAGTCTCCATTAGTGCCAGATGATGTAGCCCCCGCTGTTAAAGAAGCAAATGTTGATGATGACATGGAGGATGATGATGATAACCCAAACAAGTATTTCAATACCGCCTATGATGATGGAGGATTGATGGCTCAGGACGGCGAAGACTCAGGCTATGAGCGTGGAGATGATGACTTGATGCTGCCTGATTTGCCCGAGCCGGAACGTCCTAAGGCGGAATGCAAAAAGTCTCTCTTCAAGCGATCCTCGTAGGAGACGCCTCCAGATGTCGCCTGTACCCAGCAACCCCCCGAGGCCCGTCCACTGATTAGCCTGACGACACTGGGGGTGGTGGTTAGGTAAGGTATGGTGGGCTCACTACCGCCACCCGCCAAGAAGCAAAGGAGAAGACTGGACAAGAAAGGCCCTAAAGGAGCCAGAGCTGCTTCAAGCAGCCAGCCGCCTCTGAAGCCCCGGGTGGTAGACAGAATACTTGTCGAAGGTGTGCAGCGCTTCCATGTCGCCGGCTAGCCGATCCTACCTGCGAAAGCGCTAGAGCACATACTAAACAATGATCTAAGGAGACTCCATGAAGATGTGCTGGCCAGAGAGAAAAGCCTTCTGGTCGCGGAAAAACCAGGATACCCACTTTACGCGGCTCAGGTGCCGGGTGGGAAGTTGTACGTCGAGAGGTGGCCCACGAATAAGTTCATCCTGCGACTTGACTACATCTACGACATATTCCACATGACCAAGCTGGATTTCCAGTTCATCCGCATGTATGTGCTGTATCTGAACTACTTCATCAGGGTCGAGAACATCAAATATATCTGCGTCGCAGACCCGTTCTATATGCACGAGAGCTTCTTGGCAGTTTGCAAAGAGCACCTTGGCGAATTCATGATCACTAATAAGGACAAGGAAGTGATTCTCTTGCCTTATCATCCCACGTAAGTCATCCGCACATATCCTTTCGTAAGTGTTAATCATTCCTTTGCAAGCATGGAGGCTAATTTGAGGTGTATTTAATTTGCGCAGCGGGGGGGGGGGGCGTCCTCATCGTTCTGTCCCCGGAATACTCCCATGCGATGTACTTGGACTCATCGAAGAACCTCAGGAAAAAGGATTACAAGCACATAAAGAGTGTTCTCGATAGTGCCATGTTAACCTTCAGCCTGTCTGGTGGATATATCAAGGTGAAAAAGTACAAGAATCACGGGCTGGCTTTCGGTCATAAGACCGACTTCTGCTGCATCCAGCAACTGCACACCTGTATGGCTGATGGATTCTACCTCATGCATCACCTGCTCGAGTACAGAAGGGATAATCAACGCCTTCGCATGTCACCTACTACCAATGATGCCGAGATTGTCAGCTGGGCCACAAGCATAGGAAGGAAACCGGATCATCGAATCAGAGCTGAGTTTTATCACGTACAGTGTCAACTTGCCCAAGTGATCATGAAGCAGGTCCTCGAACCAACAGGGATGTTCTACCATGGGCCAATCACGCGGGAAGATGTCCGAGCACTGCTACTCGCTCAACGTCTGGACCTGAAGCCTTTCAAGAAGCTCGGGTGCTTCCTCCCTGACTATGAAGATTGGACCGCCGACATGGAGGACTGATTGTTGATGATAATGTGTCACTACTGTCTTTCTATGGCAAAACTTTGAATTTATGCACGGCGAAACTATGTGATGTAACTAAACCGTGGTCCTGAACTAGCGTAGATCGCTCTAGTTAATTAGTTTGGGTATGAGGAACTTCGTCATTTATGTTTACTATTGGTTGCTTGTATTTTGCTAATTATGCCTCCTTGTTTTCTTAAGTACATTATGTTGCATATTATCGTTCAATTCATCAACTCACGATGCAGGTACATAGATCAGAGATGGCGAAAGGCTACTACGCCGTGTACGCAGGGAGGGTTCCAGGAGTCTACGACCACTGGCCAGCCGCTCAGTCCCAGGTGCACAGGTACCCGGGTGCTAGCCGCAGAGGGTTCGACAGTAGAGCCGAAGCGGAAAGTAGTTACTTGAGGTGGACACTCCAGCATGAGCAGGGGCGGGACCGCCGGTACTACATAGTCGCTCTCTTGCTCATGCTGATCGCTCTTCTCTTCTACATCATGGTTTATATAGAGATGATGAAACTTGTGTGTGTGCCATGACCATGTAGTTGCACTTATTCGAGACATGACATGATCGCACTTGTGTATCGCTATTTTCGAGATTTGATGATATTTGTGTTGAATGATGATGGTATGACGAGACTACTGTATGTCTATGATATGATGAGAATAGTGTATGTTTAGTATGATCTGATAAAACTATTGTATAGAGCATCTATAAATACAACACAAATACGTAGAGGGGTGCGAATTGGTGAAAGCAGGAATATTAGCAGTAGCGCTGGAAAGCACCTAGCAGTAGTGCTGGCTTAGCAGCAGCGCTTCCTGTGAACAAGCGCTACAGATAGGTATCAGTAGCACTGGTCCAGGAAGCGCTACTGCTAACAATACTTACCAGTAGTGTTGCCCATACCAGCGCTGCTGCTACAACTTAGCTTTAGCGCGCTAGCAGTAGCGCTGGACCCAGCGCTACTGCTATGCATATTTCAAGCGCTGCTACTAGGGTTTTCCCTAGTAGTGCCAATAAGCCTATGCAATGTGGTTTACAAGTTAATCTCTAAGGAACTTGCTAATCGGTTGAAATAAATACTCCCAGAGGTTATCTCCCTGAATCAAAGTGCCTTTGTGCCAGGTTGGTTGATTACCGACAATATTTTGCTCGCTTTGAATGCACACACTACATGCAGAACAAAAGAAGCGGGAAGGAAGGCTATGCAACGGTGAAGTTGGACATGAGCAAAGCTTATGATCGAGTAGAATGGTCCTTCTTGGAGAAGATGATGCACAAGCTAGGCTTTGATGAGGGGTGGATAAACAGAGTGATGGAATCTGTAAGGTCAGTCTCCTATCGGGTCAAGGTGAATGGTGAATGCATGGACGTAATTATGCTACAAAGAGGTTTGCGACAAGGTGATCCGTTGTCCCCATACCTCTTTCTTATTTGTGCTGAAGGTTTCTCAACTTTGTTAAATAATGCAGAGTTGGATGTAACACTCAAAGGAATTCGTATATGCAATACAGCCCCGAGTTTCAACCACCTACTTTTTGTGGCTGACTCACTAGTACTCGTAGAAGCTACGCGAGAGAGTGCTATGTCGCTGCAAAATATGCTAACACTTTATGAGGTGTGCTCAGTACAGATGGTAAATTATGATAAGTTGTCAGTCATGTTCAGGAAGAACACCAAACATTTCCAGGAAAGGGAGGTACTAGATGCTTTGAATATAAGGCCAGAAGCAAGGGCAGAGAGGTATCTTGGGCTGCCGGTTTATGTTGGACAAGCGAGAAAGCAAGTGTTTGAATATCTTAAGGATTGCATTTGGAAGAAGATCCAAGGTTGGCAAGAGATACTGCTCTCAAAGATGGGGAAAGGATGTGCGATGACCCACAAGTATAGGGGATCTATCGTAGTCCTTTCGATAAGTAAGAGTGTCGAACCCAACGAGGAGCAGAAGGAAATGATAAGCGGTTTTCAGTAAGGTATTCTGTGCAAGCACTGAAATTATCGGTAATTGTCGGTGTCAAAACCGGTGGATCTCGGGTAGGGGGTCCCGAACTATGCGTCTAGGATCGATGGTAATAGGAGACGGGGGACACAATGTTTACCCAGGTTCGGGCCCTCTCTATGGAGGTAATACCCTACTTCCTGCTTGATTGATCTTGATGAATATGAGTGTTACAAGAGTTGATCTACCACAAGATCGTAATGGCTAAACCCTAGAAGTCTAGCCTATGAGTATATGGTAATGAATCTGTCCTATCCGGACTATGCCCTCCGGTTTATATAGACACCGAAGAGATCTAGGGTTACATGGAGTCGGTTACATAGGAGGAAATCTTCATAATCGGTCGCCTAGCTTGCCTTCCACGCCAAATAGAGTCCAATCCGGACACGGGTATAGTCTTCGGCCTTCATGTCTTCATAGCCCATCAGTCCGGCCCAACATATAACAGGCCGGACGCCCGAGGACCCCTTAGTCCAGGACTCCCTCAGTAGCCCGTGAACCTGGCTTCAATGACGAGGAGTCCGGCGCGCAGATTGTCTTCGGCATTGCAAGGCGGGTTCCCCCTTTTCCGAACTCCAAGATAGTCTTCAGATGCGATGATTGTATCCGGACCTGTTACACACCATGCACAACCGCAGAGAGAACTTATATATTTTATACGAGTCCCATCCGATGACAACTATTTATGACATTGTATCACGCCTGCCTGGTTATTATTTCCAACCGTTGGCTAGCCCGTCGCCCCATGTCTTGGGAAGCGGTTTTATTGGCACGTCTTGTCAAAGCAGAGATCGTGCCCCCTTATTCATGGGATTTTCAATAATGTAGGTATGGGTAACCCAACCGTCCCCTGGGTACAACTCTTTGAGGATAGGTAAGTTTCAAGACCCAGGAGGGGACGCTCGATATTCTGGGCCTTTATATAGGACCCAGACTTGTCTTTCTCTTCTGCGCTTGCTTTTTCCTCAACCCCAGCCTCCTCGAGTTCCAGCCCTCGAGTTCCAACCACCACCAGCTCTAATCATGTCCGGGTCCAGCCGTTCAGGCCGGTGGGTGGCCTCTTCTGTCACGGAGGAGGATATTGCGAAGCTCCGCGTAGTGAGGTACCTGACCCCAGAAATCCTTCATCGGCTTCCTGCTGAGGGGCAGATTATTCCCACCCCCAAGTCCGGCGAGGGGGTAGCATTTGTGTCTCACTTCCTCCATGGGTTAGGGTTCGCGCTTAACCCCGTCGTCCGGGGGCTCATGTTCTACTATGGGCTAGATTTTCATGATCTGGCCCCGGACTCTTTTCTTCTTATCTTGGCATTCATCGTCACGTGTGAGGCCTTCCTCCGGACTCCTCCACACTTTGGTTTGTGGCTCAAGACTTTCGATGTGAGACCGCGGGTGATGGAGGAGGAGCAGGCGGAGTGCGGCAGCGTTGTAATAAGCAAGCTCGCCAGCGCGGTTTGGTTTGAAGGATCCTTCGTCGAGTCTTCCGAATTATGGCAGCAGGGGTGGTTTTATGTCAACGAGCCGCGGGGCTCCAAGTGGGTGGCTACTCCTGCGTTCCGACCCGGCCCTCCAACTCAGCTTGCTTCATGGATCAACAAGGGATCGGACTGGGGATCCGTCAATGAGGTGCAGACTCTGCAAGGCCGCATCCGAAGCCTTACCGAGAAGGGCATCGATCTTGTGAACATCGTTCAAGTAATGCTGGTCCGCCGGATCCTGCCGTGTCAGCGGCGGCCTCTCCGTATGTGGGAGTTCAACCCAGAAGGGCGGCGGACTCTTCAGCACTTCTTCGGCACTACGCACGAAGGAATGTGGAAGTTATATTTCGGGGAGCGAGAGCAATGGCCGGACACCACCGAGGGCGTTGGCCTCGACTGCACATCCGGACACTCCGGTAAGTATTCAATCGTCGTACACCTTTCATCCAAGCATCTCTTGACAATACACTAAGCAACTCATCCTTATACAGGACTGAATAAAGAAAGTGGTGTTAATCTGGTGTTCGGCGCCCCTTCCCGAAGACCCTGCGTCCGCCCTACTGACGCGGACGTTGACTCCGACACCGTACCTGGTGTCTGCAGAGGGGGGCGAGAGCAGGGAGCCCAGAGACGATGCCCATCCTGAGGGTGATTTAAGCTCTGTGTTTGGGGAAACCGAAACCCTTTTGCCCAGGGGCAAAGGTGTGGAGGGAGCACTTCATGGCAAGAAGAGGGATGCTTCTGGAGGTCAAGAGGGGAAATCTTCCAAGAAAGGGAAAATGCCATCGTCGGGCGGCTTGAGCCGGGCAAGCGATGCCGTCGTAGAGCTTGATGATGAGGACGAACCTCCGGCCAGACCGTAAGTGAAGCAGGGCACTTCAACCATACCTAATTCTTTTCCTTATTACTGAAATAATCCTTCGACATGCGTCCATCCTCGCAGGTTAACACCTGGTGTTTCTCAATCGTCCTCCTCCTCGGGAGACCTTCTTCCGGAGATGATGGAGAGTGACACGCCTTCTCCGGCCTCTTCACCCAATAGGGCAGATAATCTCGAGGTGTCGTCCCAGAGGGCTCCACCCAACCAACAGGTAGTGCAGGAAACGAGGAAGGAGGTACCCGAAGGTGGTGCCTCCGTCACTCAGGGTTCGGGGATAAAAAATGGCGACCCCGAACTGTCCGGTTTACAGCCGAAGACAATGCTGGAGGCGGGTAAGCGAATTCCTCCAAAGGAATGTCGTGCTCCGGCAGCGGTGTTCGAAGACCCAGGAGTGCCGGAGACGCTGACGGACATGCTGCGACGAGCGTCCGTTTCAGAGGAGCACCGTGCCTTAATGGTTACGGTGGTTGAAAAGGTTTTATCCGCGAAGAGCAGGTTGAACGAGGCCTTTACGAGCCTTCTGAGGGGTTTTGAGGTTTGTGATGTAATGTTGCCAATTGAATGCACCTGTTGTGTATGCAGTAGCCCCTGAGACTCGGGTCGCCTTCCAAAGGAAGCGATCGGAGGATCGAAAAGATATTTTCAGGTGCTAACCTTGGTTTAATTTGGAATGTAGGCTGTCTCCCCTCCCGCCACTGCCCGAAATTCGGAGGTGACCGAACTGCAGCGAAAGCTGGATATTGCGGAGGATGACATTGCTTTGATCAACAGGCGTCTTGACGACTCGCAAGGTATATATTTTGAGTATTCCGTATACCAATGTGTCTGTAATTTAATCGTGACTCTGAAAAGAGTTTGATATGAAATGTGCATGAATGCAGATGGTGCTGCCGTCGTGGAAGCCCTTCGGGCGGAGCTAGCCCAGGCCAAGGAGCAGGCCCGGTTTAGTAATGCGGCTGCCGAAAAGGGATCGGCTGAATTGAAGGTCGAACAAGCCGCGCGGCGTCAAGACCTGGAGACGATGTCCACCATGGCGCGCGAGTTAGAAAATGCGGCTAGCCGCTATAAACTTCTTGAGAAGGAAAATGAAGCCAAAACGGCTGAACTTGACAAGGCCTTATGAGAGGCGAGAGAAGCGCAGTCTGAATCCAGAGCAGCCCGTGAGGAGATCCGGCAAGCTAGGGAGATTGTGGCCGGCAAGCCCTTTTTTCTACAGGCTAGGTTCGGCTATCCGAACTATGCTCAGCTTAACCAAGTATGGAGTTCTCCGGACAATTTTTTAGATTTGTCGAAGAGTTCTTCCGATGCGGCGCAGTTTTATCAGGCGCAAGAGGGGTATGCAACGGAGAAGCTTTTTTGGTCACAATTTGGCGCGTCGAAGCGCCCTCTGTTGCTGAATGAACAGATGTCCGAGTGGGCCGAGCTGCATAGGATATCCGGCGCGGCCATGAAGGACGTCATAGTCCGGTTGTGGCCGACTGAACCTGTTCCTAGTAGTTATTTCAGCCTGGTGCAACGGCTTGCTGACGTGGTGCCGCGTATCGATGCTGTGAAGCGGTCGGCGTGCATTGAAGGTGCACGGATGGCCTTCGCCCGTGTCAAGATATTCTGGGGGAAGATGAAGGCCATCGACGTTGCGACAAGGAGTCCACCCAAAGGCAAGGACCGTCCGGAACCGGAGCGTTATTTTGAAGACGTTCTTGAGGCCGCCCGCTTGATAGAGGGTCAGTGCTCGAAAAACATAATATTCGAGTGATGTGTACAAGGGTTGTAATAGACAACTTTATAGTTAATCTATTTTTATGTTTTGCTCGAGAGCTTGTATTCCTCCTGTGCGGCCGTTTTAATATAAATTGAAAGTTTTCCAGTCGTCGGCTTCAGCCCCCTCGTAGGAAATATGGGGGTGTTCGGAAAAGCATTGAATCACTCTTTATCCAACGTCTTGGTCCATAAAGGAGGTGATAATGCGGCGAACCAGGCAATCAGACTATAGGGCGTTAACACTTTCACTTAGCCATAGGAGTTTTATGGTGGGGCTACGACATAGCCCCTGGTATGTATGCGGCGTATCCTAATATTGTGCCTTACATGTTTTGATCTGAAAAAGTTCCTTCGTGTAACACGGAGAATCGCTAAAGATTCCAATAAGTCATCAAGTGGTTGACCAGCTCTCGCCGCATCATGACAGTCAGCTTTCGGCTTTCTCTCACTACAAAAAAATACACTTCCGTGATGATACGTGTTTGTCACAGTAGGTCGCGTTTTCTGTCATGCATGTACATCCATGACAAATTTATGACAGAATCAAGATAGTCATACCTGTGCTGTCGTAGAAGTGTTCCATGACATTGCCAAAATTATCATCACGGAAGTGTCCACTTCCATGACGATAAATCGCGCGTCACAGAAGTGCTTTCGTCAAGGGTGACCGACACGTGGCATCCACCGTAACGGAACGCCGTTAAGCTATCGGGTCGGATTTTGGATCTGATAAACCGTTAACAGCCACGACCAATGCCGATTTTCCACGTGTAAAATTCTCATTGGCTGACGGATCCACGCGTCAGCTCCGCGTTGGCACAGGTGTCACTCATCCAACGGTCGAGATGGGCCTATGATATGTTGACACGTGGAACGGCCCAAAAGTGGCCCACAAAGTTTAAATGGGCCGGCCCAACCGAAGGCCCATAAGATTTAGCGGACCATAATGGGCCGGCCCAGCTAAAGGCCCACAAAATTTAGCGAACCATAATGGGCCAGCCCAGCTAAAGGCCCACACGATTTTGCAGACCATAATGGGCCGGCCCAGCTAAAGGCCCACAAGATTTTGCGGACCACAATGGGCCGGCCCAGCTAAAGGCCCACAAGATTCTGCAGACGATAATGGGCCGGCCCAGCTAAAGGACCAACATTCTCTATCAAATCGGCCCGTCAACGGCCTGTCCTAAACTTGTCATCAATGCGGCCCATGGTCACTTCTGGCCCATTAACAGTCCGCTAAGTAATTGGGCCGAATTACGGCCCGGTGTATTTCCGGCCTATTAAAGGTCCGGCTTCATTTGGGCCCATTTACAGGCCATCAAAACTTTCGGCCCATAAACGACCGTGAAGGATTTGGGTCATATTCGGCCATGTCTGACATTCGGCCTGTTAGAGGCCCACTATAGCTTTGGGCCACTTTCGGCCTGTTGTCATTTTCGGCCTGTTAACGCCGGACGTAAACCATGGGCCATATGTGGCCCAACGTCATATCGGGCCCATTAACGACCCATATAAAAATGACGATAATCTAGCCCGACCGAAGTTCCGTCCTATTAAAGGCCCATGTATTAGGTCGGCGCATTTACGGCCCGTCCGAATTTCAGCCTGTCAAAGATCCGCATCGTAAATGGGCCACCATTTCGGCCTGCTAAGTCCAGTGGGTTATTTGGCACAATCAGGGCCCAATCTCACTTTCGGTCTATTAAAGGCCCATGTTTTTTATGGGCTCGAGATATTTACACCTGTAAACGGCCTATTTTTACTGAGGGCCCAAATTATGTTTAGGCCTGTTAAAGGCCCACTATGGGCATAGGCCTACCAGAAAAATATGAAAGCTTATGCTGATTTAGGCCCAGATATTTTTAGTGGGCTACATGCCAATTTCGGCCCGTAATCGTTTTTAGCCCAATTGGAATGGGCCCGACGAATGTTGGCATGTTGGGCTCCTATGAAGCTTTCGGCCGAATACATTACTAAGATAAACCTACACTATACAAAAATAGCGTCGTAATTACTGCAGCCTGAGGCAACATCATAAATGTTGTATCACAACAAAATAAATTCCAACCATACAACAAAAGGCCTGTTGGCATAAAGTTTACAGTCCTTCCAGATAAAAGCACCATCAGATGTATAGAAGCACAGATCATTTCACCTGAGTGCTAATGTTTCAGGCTGTAGAATATGATGGAGTAGCACGATCTCCACCTTTTTTCCGCCATTGCTCTTGAACAACGAAGCGAATTTCTGATAGTCTGGTTTCAAAACCATTCATATCTTGACGACATTTCTCAACCACTATTCTTGTTTCCGAAACAACGTCCATTAGGGATTGGACTTGTGTCTGGAGCACAGATATATCACTCTGTCTAGCAGGAAGATTTTGTTCAGTAGGCGATTTGGACGAGGTTACCTTGACAACCAACCGAGAATTACGCAGGAAGGTGCTTTTTGCACTGTTAGTGGAGAGATACTGACGCACTGCAGCAAGAGGTGACATTGTGCCTGTAGTAGCCTCGTCACCTTCAGGTGGTTGTGGCTGTTCAATCATTTGTTCCATAGCTTCCTGAAAGTTTGAACTTGTAGATTAGTGTACCAGATAAGTTACTAATGAGACAAAAACAAACAAAGTAGGTTAAATGTTTATACATAACTTATTTTGGTGAACTACTGTAATACATTAGCATGTATTGTGGTGCCAACTACATAATAAAATCACTTTCGGAACATATGTCCATGTAGCATGCCTACTGTATTGTCTATTTCCTCACATTCGTTGACCTAAGGATAAAGAGACATGGTTTAAAGTAGGATGAACATAGTATGACATCATTCATATCATGGGCAAACAGATATAAAACAAACAGGCTATTTTATCATTGTGTGCGCACGTGAACATAACAACTAGATTACAGATCAAGACCAAAAGAATATCCTTCATCTCTTTTAAACCATGTAAGGTGAAATGATACGTTAAGACAACTGTGAATAAAAGTGAACAGAGTAACTGACATTGGCTGCAAACCAAGTAGTTAAATGAACACATCACAGTACCAATCAGTTCAAGGCAGGAGGAGTAAGGACTTACAACAGCGGCTTGAACTGGTGTGCTCATGCCCTTTATCTTGCTGGTGTGGCAATCCTTGAAGATTTGCACTGCATTCGGTTCAGGTTCTTTTTGGTCCGCACGGGCTTTCCTCTGTATTTGGAACAAGTCAATATAGATACGATAATATGGCACAAAAAAAAGAAGGAAGTAGCAGCTATTTACAAGAGCCTCGCAGTGTGCAATATAGCTACGAGATCCTGTTGTCTGTTGGAATTTCACTTTAGAACGGTTGGTTTTGTTCTTCAAACAGTTAGCCTAGAAGAAGATACACTTGTAAGGCACATACATAAATACAAGTTCAATATGTGGTCTGATCAAATACATATAGCCTACCTGATACTTTGGATCAGACAAGTGTTTAACGAGGGCTGTCCAGTCTTCATCTGTAATATATTCCACTGGAGATGTTTGGGCGATTTCATTGTTAGCCTTGCCTTCAAAGTGAGATTTTCTAAGGTGGTACCGATACTGTCGCAGAGCAGACTGAAAAACATGAGTGCATGCTTGTTTAGTTGCATCATCTTTCGGATCCAACTTGAACCTCATCTGTTGAAAAAAGAATGTGAGTCTTATTAGGAGGAAGCTATAAAGTATGGGACAGAGCAAGACAATATTACTAATTGCGATGAATAACATTACTTACGGATAAATGGTCAAGGAAGGTGTTAAACTAGGTATTGTCTTTCTCATTCCTGTACTGGATCCACGTTGGGAGGATACGTGCATGACACCTAACGGCAACGGCTGCCTCTGATACTAACTTGGCTGACTCTGTAGCATCACGTGGCCTTTTTAAACCTGCCTCAAAATGGATCTCCATTCTTCCTCCTTTAGATTTTGTTAAACTGTCAAGCATTATCCCTGATGTCTGTTTCCCCTTGCGCCATGGTGCTAGTTCAACAACGAATATGGAAAGTGTTAGTGTACATCAAACTGTGAGAGTACATATAAAGGAGCATGCAACTACAACCTGACTCGGTCAGGTACCGTCTTGGTGTTGATGCTCATGAGGTTCATCTGATCTTGCCAAGTCCTGTTGTGTCAGCAGTGCTTCGGAAGTAGTGTTAGGTGTGAAGGCAGCTTGGGAACTGGCCAGTTCCGGAGCAAACGAACGAGTAACTGGTTGAGATGCTGGTACAGTTGAAGCGGATGCTGCAGCTAGTGGAGCAGGTGATACTGTGTTTGTAGATTTAGCCGGTGGACTTGGACCTTCTACTGCACTATAAGTACCAGCAGAATCTCGACGGCAGAACCTTTTCCATTTCACCTGACGAGTAACAGCACTCCCTACTATATTATTTTCCTTGCTCTTTTTTGACTTTGCCATGTCAAGCTGTACCCACAACACAAAAGAATAAAATCACTCTTCAGAACTCATTGATGCATGATACAGACAAGCAATACTTTGATGTAAGACAACCATGTGAGGATGGAATATGTAAGAAAAACAGGACGGCATGACATATTCACAGCTACGATGTGCAAACTAAGCAGAAGGATTTTCAAGAAAATAGAAGTAATGCAAGCTAGACACCATATGAAAGATGCAACCAATATTACTCTGCCAAGTTAAAAGTGTCTTGTCATAAGTGGCAATTCGAAAAATTAGAAGCGGTACAACATAGAAATCAATGCAAGATGCAACCACTATGAAACTGCCATGTTAAAAGCGTCCAATCATGAGTGACTGATGCGGGATACACAACAGCAGTACTTTGATGTAAGAACATGGTATGATAGATAGATGCAGTGTATTCTAGACACAGAAAGCCATGTCATATACACATGTATAACGTATGAACTCAGCACGTGCAACTTAATCATAATAGAAGAAATACAGGCTAGACAACATATGCAACATGAAACCAATTATCACACTGTCAACTTAGAGCAAGCACCTGCGATGGTGGAGTATGGGAGATGAACTCATCATGTAGACTTGGGACTTCAACTTCATTAGCAGTAGCAGTGGCAAATCTAGAGAGTCTCTGTTTGCGTCGGTCCGGAGGACCACCAACATCCCCTAACTTACTCTTTTCCTTCCTATTTTCTGATATTGCCTTATGAAGTCAAAACCACAAGAAGATGAATAAAATTAGCTCTGCATAACTGGTTGATGCATGATACAAACGAACACTACTTTTATGTAAGGCAAGCGCAGGATAGGAGGATGGAATATATACAAAAAAAGACAGCGTTTCATATTCACACGTACATAGGAGGATGGAATATGTATGAAAAAAACAGTAAGCGGAAGGCATTTCAACAAAATTAGAAGAAATGAAAGCTAGGCACCATATGAACATGCAACCAATATGACTCTATCAGGTAAAAAGTGTCTCGTCGTAAGTGCCATTTCAAGAAATTAGAAGCAGTACAAGCTAGAAGACAATGCAAGATGCAACCTACATCACAGTCCCAAGTTAAATGTGTCTTATGGGTAAGTGATCGTTGCAGGTATAAGTTGTAAGCTATGCAGATGCAATTCAACATAATCAGAAGCAATACAAACTAGACATCATACGGAAAACGCAACCACGTATAACTGTTCCAAGTAAGAGCAAGCACCTGTGATGGTGGAGTAGGGGAGATGTGCTCATCATGTACACGTATGTTCTAGAAACAGGAACACGTGTCATATTCACAGGCATTATGTGTAAAGTAAGCAGATGCAATTCAAGTTAGAAGCAATACAAGCTAGACATCATACGCAACATGCAACCACATATAATAGTGTCAAGTTAGAGCAAGCACCTGTGATGGTGGAGTAGGGGAGATGTGCTCATCATCTACACAGCTACGTTGACTGTCCAGCCTTGTGTTGTCTTGCGAATCTTGTTGGGAGGATGGCGGAGTAGAATCTGTAGAGACCCCCTGTTTGAGTTGCTCCGAAGGACCACCATCATCCACTGCCGGACTAATTTCTTTCAGTTGTAATGATTTTGCATTGTGAAGTCAAACCGATAAGATAAAGGGATAAAATTCGCTCTTCAAAACTCATTCATGCATGATACTGACGAACACTACTCGGATGAAAGGCAAACACATGATGCGAGGATGGAATATGTATGAAAAACAGGATGGTGTGACATATTCACACCTATGATGTGGTAACTAAGCAGAAGGCATTTCAACAAATTAGAAGCACTGCAAGCTAGACACCATATGAAAGATGCAACCAATATCACTCTGCCAAGTTCAAACTGTATGGCGTTTCAACAAATTAGAAGCAGTGCATGCTAGAAATCATATGCAAGACACAACGAATATCACAGTGGCGACTTAAAGGTGCATTATCATAAGTGACGAATGCGGGATATGCAAGAATAGTAGTCTGATGTAGAAACAGGAACACATGTCATATTCGCAGGCATTATGTGTAAAGTAAGCAGACGCAATTCAACAAAGTTAGAAGCAATACAAGCTAGACATCATACGCAACATGCAACCACATATAATACACTACTGGAATCAGCTAATTTGCCATCTGCCAGCTCTTTGCCGTCTGCTAGCTGACGGCAAAGAAGCTCTTTGCCATCAGCTACACGTAAGCGGACGGCAAAGAAAAGGCTGACGGCAAAGAAGCTCTTTGCCATCAGCCACCTCTTTGCCGTCCGCCAGCAGACGGCAAAGAATCATTGCCGTCCGCTGGCAGACGGCAAAGAGTGTGGTGGCCCCCACCCCCCGCTCGTTTGAAAAAATCTTAACGGCCCACCTCTTTGTCGTCCGCTAGCAGACGGCAAAGAGGCAAAAAGGCGGACGGCAAAGGCTGGCTGACGGCAAAGAGGGCACTTGCCTAACGGCAGGTACCCCCCCCCCCCGCCCGTTACTCACTTCGTCCTCGCGCGCCCTTCTCCTCCTCCGCCGCCGCCGCCGCCGCCCGCCGCCCCGTCGCCCCCGCCGCCCCGTCGGCCCCGCCGCCCCGTCGCCCCGCCGCCCCGGCTCCCCGCCGCACCACCGCCCCGGCCCCCCGCCGCCCCGCGCCCCACCGCCGCCCCGGCCCCCCGCCGCCCCGCGCCCCACGCCGCCTCCTCCACCGCCCCGCCCCGGCCTCCCGCCGCCCGGCCCCCCCGCCGCCCCGGCCCCCCGCCGCCCCGCCTCCTCCACCGCCCCGCCCCGGCCCCCCGCCGGCCGGGCCCCCCGCCGCCCCGGCCCCCGCCGCCCCGCCTCCTCCACCGCCCCGCCCCGGCCCCCCGTCGCCGGCCCCTCCCCGACCCGTCGCCGCCCCCCACAGTGAGCCCCTCGATCCCATTTTTTTTCTGTTTTTTTTTCTGTTTAGATAAGGTTTTTTAGTTTAAGTTTTTTTAGTTTAGAATTAATTAGTGTAGGTTATTTAGTTTAATTAGTTTAGGTTTAATTAGTTTAAATAGTTTAGTTTTAATTAGTTTAGGTTTTTAGTTTAGGTTTAGGTTAAGTAGAAGGGGGAAGAAGAAGAAGAAGAAGAAGAAGAAGAAGAAGAAGAGGAGGAGGAGGAGGAGGAGGAGGAGGAGGAGAAGAAGAAGAAGAAGAAGAAGAAGAAGAAGAAGAAGAAGAAGAAGAAGAAGAGGAGGAGGAGGAGGAGGAGAAAGAAGAAGAAGAATAAGACGGGGGATGAGAAGAAGTAGAAGAATGAGAAGAAGTAGAAGTAGTAGAAGAATGAGAAGACCCCCTGACCCCCCAACCCCGACACCACACCCCGACACCATACCCCGACACCACACCCCGACCCTGAGCCTGACCCGACACCCCGACCCCGACACCGACACGGCACCCCGACCCCGACCCGGCACCCCGACCCGACACCCCGACCCCGAGACCCCGACCCCGACACGGCACCCCGAGACCGACACGACACCCCGACCCCGACACGGCACCCCGAGACCGACACGACACCCGACCCCCGACACGACACCCCCGACACCCCGACACCCCGACCCCGAGACCCCGACCCCGACCCCGACCCCGACCCCGACACCCCGACCCCGAGCCTGACCCGACACCCCGACCCCGACACCGACACGGCACCCCGACCCCGACCCGGCACCCCGACCCGACACCCCGACCCCGAGACCCCGACCCCGACACGGCACCCCGAGACCGACACGACACCTCGACCCCCGACACCTCCCGAAAAGGTGTTCTTTGGCCATCCAGAAGCCGACGGGGTCATATATTTGTGAATTATTAGTTAGGTCATATATCTTTCGATTTTGTTATGAAAAACATCATATATAATTGTGTTGATCGGGTAGTTTTAAATGTGCAGTTGTTTCATCGCTGCGAGGTTTGGTGTTCGCTTCCATCAATGATTACAAATGGTCATGTGAGTGGTGTTGCAGGCTGCTATACAGACTGAGAGAGATAGAACGGAGAAACTTCTGGCGGAGGCGGCGGAGAGGCAGTGGGAGATGGAGGAGAGGACGAGAAAGATGATGGAGGAGGAGAGGGCACGGAATGACATGCAGGCAAGGGCCATGTACGAGCTCCTTGTGGTAAGTTTCTTCTGCAGATTACTTGCTAGTCTTAACATTTGAGTCTCATTACTAACTAGTATGACTCTGTTCTGAAAACCAAATGTGCAGTCTGTGTGCGAGAAGTCCGGTCAGCCCGCTCCGCCGATGCCAGTGATTGCTCCTGGGAGCACGGTGAGTTTAGTTTGAATGAACATTACTTGGTAGTCTTAACATTTGAGTGTCGTAATGCTAACGAGACATTGGAAATGATCTTTGGTGCAGCTTAACTCCAGAAACGCATCGCACGATCCTTCTCCAGGTAGCGGCACTAGCCACCCCGCTCCTACACCTCCCTGATCACGGTAAGTTTCTCTAGTGTTTTGCTTAACAAATGCATAAAGACCTAGACTTAGCTTTATTTCCTCCTATATGCTTACCATAATGACCTAGAGTTAGCTTATTTTCCTCCAAAATGACCCATTTTACCTAGGTTAGCTTATAAATGATGCAGTTCATCCAAGTTAGCTCAAAAATGACCCCTTTTACGTAGATTAGCTCCTAAATGATCCATTTTACCTACGTTAGCTTTAAAATGGTCCATTTCACCTACGTTAACTCCAAAATGACCCATCTTACCTAGGTTATCTCATAAACGATCCATTTCAACTAATTTAGCTCATAAACGATCCATTTGACCTAAGTGAGCTAAAAACGATCCATTTCACCTAAATTAGCTCTTAAATGATCCATTTCACCTAAGTTAGCTGAAAAAGATCCATTTCAACTAAATTAGCTCAAAAATGATCAATTTCAACAAAGTTAGCTCAAAACCGATCCATTTCAACAAAGTTAGCTCAAAAACGATCCATTGGACCTAAGTGAGCTAAAAAACGATCCATTTCACCTTAGTTACCTCAAAAACGATCCATTTCACCTTAGTTACCTCAAACGATCCATTTCTAACTTTCTTATTTTGCCATTTTGCAGATTTCATTATGTGCTGGATGGAGTGCTTGTTCTACACTTCTTCTTCTTGTCTTCTCATTCTTGTCTTCTCATTCTAGTCACCTTAGCTATGGAGTGCTTCTTTATGTATGGATGGAACTTGTTTATGTATGAAATGATGGATGGAACTTGTTTATGTATGAAATGATGTATGAACTTGTTTATGTGATGAATGCCTGTGAAATATATCTATATGTCATATATATTTTCTGTGCAAATTGTGGGATTTAAAAAAACAGAAAAAACAGACAATATGCAGGCTCTTTGCCGTCTGCCACCGACGGCAAAGAGCTCTTTGCCGTCTGCCGCAGACGGCAAAGAAGCCACGTGGCAGCCAACTGTGCTTCCTGGGAGATGACCCATTTGGTCAGTTTGCCTACAGTGGCAGACGGCAAAGACTTTGCCGTCCGTGGCAGACGGCAAAGAACCTGCACTTTGCCATCAGTGGCAGACGGCAAAGAACCTGTCATCTAGTGACGTGTAGATGACATCATAAGGCGGACGGCAAAGACCAGAGAAATTTTGCCGTCCGCGGCGGACGGCAAAGGTCTGCCATTAGCCACTTAACGGACTGACAGCGCAATTATTGCCGTCCACCCTCTTTGCCGTCCGCCGCAGACGGCAAAGGCTCTTTGCCGTCCGCCGCCAGGAAGCAGACGGCAAAGCAGCTGTTTACCGTAGCCTTCTTTGCCGGAGCCTTTTGCCGTCCGCGGCTGACGGCAAAGGTCTTTGCCGTCCGCCTTTCGAGCCTTTGCCGTCCGCCGTGGCAGACGGCAAAGTAGCTGTTTCCTGTAGTGATAGTGCCAAGTTAGAGCAAGCACCTGTGATGGTGGAGTAGGGGAGATGTGCTCATCATCTACACAGCTACGTTGACTGTCTAGCCTTGCGTTATCTTGCGAATCTTGTTGGGATGATGGCGGAGTAGAATCTGTAGAGAACCTTTGTTTCAGTTGCTCGGAAGGACCACCATCATCCAATGCCTTGCCAATTTCCTTCAGCTTTATTGATTTTGCATTGTGAGGTCATACCGACAAGAAAAAGGAATATCATTCGCTCTTCAGAACTCATTCATGCATGATACTGACGAACACTACTCTGATGAAAGGCAAAGTGATGATACGAGGATGGAATATGTACGAAAAAATGGACGACTTGACATATTCACACCTATGATGTGGTAACTAAGCAGAAGGCACTTCAACAAATTAGAAACACTGCAAGACACCATATGGAAGGTGCAATCAATATCACTCTGCCAAGTTAAAACTGTCTCGTCATAGGTGGCGTTCATCAAACTAGAAGCAATACATGCTAGAAATCATATTCAAGACACAAACCAATATCACACTGTCAACTTAAAGGTGTCCCATCATAAGTGACTGATGCAGGATACACAAGAAGAGTAGTTTCATGTAAGAACATGGTGTGATAGACAGATATAGTATGTACCAAAAACAGGAAAGCGTGTCATATTCACATGTATCATGTGTAAGCTAAGCAGATGCAGTTTACACTAATTAGGAGCAATACGAGCTAGACACCATATGCAACATGCAACCAGATATCACACTGCCAAGTTAGAGCAAGCACCTTGGATGGTGGAGTAGGGGAGCGGAGACTTGGACCTTGTAATGCACTATCAGTACAAGGAGAATCGGTACAGATGCTCCGTTTACGTTGCTGCAGAGGACCACTATCATCGCCTTCCTTACTCTTTTCCTTCCTCTTTCTTGATTTTGCCTTGTCAAGTCAAACCCACAAGAAAAAAGAATAAAATTTGCTCTTCAGAACTCATTGATGCATGATACTGACGAACACTACTTTCAGGTAAGGCAGCCGCATGATAGGAGGATGGAATATGTATGAAAAACAGGACGGCGTGACATATTGACATGTATGATGTATAAAGTGTAAACTAAGCACAAGGTGCTTGAACTTGTTAGAATCGATGCAAGCTAGAAACCATATGAAAGATGAAACCAATATCACTCTGCCAAATTAAAAGGGTGCCCTAACAAATGTATTTGACCAAATTAGAAGCAATACATGGCAACAGGCTAGAAATAATATGCAATATGCAACGAATAAAGGTGACTCATCGTAAGTGATTGATGCAGGATACAGAAGAGTGGTAGTTTCATGTAAGAACAAGGTTAACACATAGATGTAGTGTGTACCAAAAATAGGAAGGCATGTCATATTCACAGGTATAGTGTGTAAACTAAGCAGACGCAATTTACCCTAATTAGAAGCATTACAAGCTAGACACTGTATGCAACATGCAACCACATATCACACTGCGAAGTTAGATCAAGCACCTGCGATGGTGGTGTAGGGGAAGTGCGGTCTTCAGGTACAGAGCTACGTTCAATATCTTCATTTAGGCTTGCTATTTCTTGAGAATCATGTGGAGAGGATGAAATTGCATTCTTTAAAAGAGTATTGCGTCTCATATTAACCCACGCGCGTGACTGTCTCATCATAAGCGATAGACGCAGGATACACAAAAACAGTAGTTTGATGTAAGAACATGGTGTGATAGGCAGATGTAGTATGTACCAAAAACAGGAAGGCGTGTCATATTCACATGTATAATGTGTAAGCTAAGGAGATGCAATTTAACAAATTAGGAGCATTGATGAGGGATACACAAGAAAAGTAGTTTGATGTAAGAACATGGTTAATAGAAAGACGTAGTATGTACCAAAAACAGGAAGGCATGTCATATTCACAGGTATAGTGTGTTAACTAAGCAGATGCAATTTACCCTAATTAGAAGCATTACAAGGTAGACACCATATGCAACATGCAACCACATATCACACTGCCAAGTAAGAGCAAGCACTTGCGATGGTGGTGTGGGGGAATTGCGGTGATCAACTAGAGAGCTACGTTGACTATCTTCATTTAGCCTTGCTGTTTCTTGAGAATCATGTGGGGAGGATGACACTGCACTCTTTAAACGAGTAGGGCGTCTCACAGTAACCCACTCGGGTGACTGTCTCATCATAAGTGATTGACGAGGGATACAAAAGAGCATTAGTTTGATGTACGAACATGGTTAATAGACATATGTAGTATGTATCAAAAACAGGAAGGCATGTCATTATCAAAGGTATAATGTGTAAAGTAAGCAGATGCAATTTAACCAAATTGGAAGCAATACAAGCTAGACACCATATGCAACATGCAACCACATTTGACAGCGCAAAGTTAAAGCAAGCACCTGGGATGGTTGTGTGTGGCAATTGAGATCATCAACTGCAGAGCTACGTTTACTGTCTCCAACTGCTGACACTGCACCCATTAGAGCGCTAAAACGCTTAGTGCTTATCTTCGAATTACACTGGAGCGACTTCTATCTTTTCTTTTCTGCATTCATCAACACTGCGTCAGAGTCTGAAATACCCATGCATACAAAAACAATAGTGTGAGTATGGGTGAAGTGTGTGCACAATTAGTACAGTGTAAAGGTAGCAGATAGCAGGTCGGTGAGAAATAAATGACGGGAGTCATATGATAGCTCTACAACATGCATGGCACACTAAATTACTACAGGATTCTATGAAAATAACAGTCGACTGAAAGCAAATAGGTCAGTCCATTTTTTCTGCACCGTCCGATGTACAAAGAACGGGCAGATCGCCTTCATCTACCTCCAGCCAGTCAGTGTTGACGATCTTCCTCGAAACGCCAGCGACCACCGGCCCAGTATTCCTCCCCTGCCTGCGCCCTCCCCTCGACCTCACCGTACCGCCGTGCTTGGCACCGCCCCCCCGGCCATCCATTCAAGCCCCGCCGACCTCCAGATCGGGCGCAAGCAGCTCCTGCGCCCCCCCACACCCCTATGATAGACACCGATGCGCCGCTTCCCCGGGGAACAGGCGGACTAGGTGCTCCGCGCGCCTAAGCGGGTGCTACTTCTTTTAATTGCGGTTCGACTGGCCCTGAATTGAAATCCAGGCGGGCTACTGACCTCTAGTAAAGGTGAAATAGTAAAAGGGAGGAAACCTTGTGCATTTAGTATCATGAAGAAGATGCAGTAAGAAGCGCTCAACTAGTTTCTTTCGTGGGATGAATACGGTGTGAGCGGAGACGTAAGATTTGCACGAATGAGGGAAGAGGAGTACCTCTTTCTGCTGGCAGTGTTGTGTCCTCCTTCTGTTTTTCCGACGATCTTCTTGTTGTTTGCCGGAAACCAGAAGTTGTGGAGGACGGTGCAGCCTTGGACGAACCCATGGCCAAGTTGTTGAGTGTGGTGCGGTGCCCGTCTGTCGGAGGCGGGGAAGCAGATCCGAGGCGGCGAACGACAACGTAGCGGGAACAGCTCCGGTGCGGTGGACGGTTGCGATAGTGGAGCCGCAGCAGTGAGGCGCAGGACGGCGTGGTCGGAGTGGTTCTGGTACGGCGCACGTCGGCGTCGGCGTCGGCGTTGTGGAGGCAGCTCTGCCACGGCTTCAGCTGCTAAGTCCTTGAGGGCGTTGCGGTTGTGGTTGCGTTGGACGACGACGTCGGGGTACCGGCTCCGGAGTGATGGAGGAGGGCGGCGGTGGATTGGCCGCTATGGGGTGGAGGAAGGAGGAGGCTGGGGTTTCGCGGCTGGTGGAGAGGGCGTTTTCGCGCCCACGGAGTATGAATGGGGAAACGGAGGGAGGCGGGGAACTAAGGGGGAACAATGTTTCGGTTTGAGACGCGCTTGTTTGAAATTTGGGGAAAGTTACAAACTTTGCCCCCATCTAAAATTTCGGACATATTGCGGGTTGGGGGTAGGACAGTCATGTCAGGTGTCCCAAATGTGGGCGGGATAGATTTCGGCCGAGTGCATGGGTAGGCACCCACGGCGTATGAATGCTTCTCGGAGGCGGTTGAGACTGGCATCTTGGTGAAGTTACAAACCTACCCCGGTTTAGACCTTTGGACATCGGGCCGATAGGCTACACGGGCCAGAGTCAGGACAGTAATTTCCTACCACCAAAACATTAGTCTCGCGTGGTTTCGAGTGACCAGAGGCCTATTTGGCGCTTCGTTCAATATTTGGGAGCAGAAGCATTAACATTTTTGGTTCTTTTGAATTGAACTTTCAGGATTTGTCAAACTTCACAAATCTTTACTCTTGAAAATCCTAAAGCTACGATTATTTTGGAATGGAGGGGGTACATTTGAATATACATTGTACATGAGTATATATTAAAAAATATGCAACTTACCTCAGTTCATGCATGGTTCCACATATAATCTCCTTGGTTGCAAAAAAAAGTTAGATATGCGTATGAGTATATATAGCATGTTCAAACTCACAACAAAGATTGATGCCCCCTTTTACATCTGATTTACAAATGCCATTATCTCAGGTTCAAATAGATGAATGCACATCCTATGAATTCGAATCTTCGAAACCCCCTTTATGTTGAATTCGACATGTATTCTATTTCGTAGCTAGCAATTTGGAATGTATCCATGCAAGTGATAAATGTATAAAGTGCTTCACACTAACAACATGGAGTGCACTAATTAATGTTTATATATGAATTGCAAAAGCATCCATTGCCTGTATTTCAAACCGCTCTCACTCTATGGATCGATAATATGAAATAAACACATGCAGATGCTAGAATTCAATAGAGTATGGGTGTCTGATAGACCGATTTTCGTCCATACGCAATTTGCAAAATTCATGATCTCATCCAAAAATAATAATGCCATTTATATTTTAATTTAATGCGTAGAACCGCCTTTTACACGTAGATGCACTATGCCTCGCCCCGTTCTCACAAACACGTTATATATCTCTCTATCTAACGCATAAGTGCACACACTTTATATGCATCGGCATTTCTCTTTCACACATGCTCACAATCTCTCTCAGGGTGTCGGGGTGTCTCACGCACATGCTCTCTCTGTTTCTCTCTCTCTTTCTGACTACTATGTACCACTCTTTTCACTAATCTCAGTTGGAAAACACTATTTCTCTCACATGCATATATACACATCCACGGTCTCTACTAGCCCTCTATACGCACATATATGTGCCTACGTGTCTCCCGCACGCACATTATCTTTAGGCTTCTCTCGCACACATTGCCCCCCCGACACACCTCTCTCTTAGTAGTTGGCAGATATGATTTCATCATATCATTCGGTAGGATACCCCTGGCTGTTAGGCTGGATGGTAATACGAGGCAAAGTTTTACCCTAGTTCGGATCGGACCCTTGCAGTTGAAGAAAGAGCCTACTCCTGGTACTGTATATTAGTGATAGGGGTGTGTACAAAGTACACGTGAATACCAGGCATTGTGCGTGTGTGTATACTACCGACGAACTAGCCCCCAAGCTTGTATAACATACTAAGGGCGTAGGGCTACAAATCATATATAGTCGGCTTATCACCAGTGGGGATAGAGTCCTCCGCGACTCTGGTAGCTTCGTGTTGTACGCCGAGTCCTCCACATGGGTCTTCGTATAACACGTCTCGGTCCAACCTATATGTGGCGCAGGATGGAACCGACCCATGAGTCTTCATGTTGACCCACCACAACTAGAAATGATGTGCCCACCACACCACACACGTAATCGGCCACTAAGAAAATAAGCATATACAATAGTACAACGGTATCTAGCTCATGATACGTCTCCATATTTTGTTGATGACACTGACGGACTTTGCATTTGATGCGTGCTCCGTATTTTGTTGACGACACTTACGGTCATTGTATTTGAAGCGAAAGCATGATATGGTCACTGGACTTCAGAATAAGCTCATCACGGTCACCACATACATTTTGTCGTGCTAACCAACATGTGGTTGGATGGTTAGAGGACAGTGGTTTCTCGAGCCCACCAAGGTTAAAGTCCCGGTGCTCGCATTTATCTTGTGTTAATTTCAGTATTTTCCGGCGATGTACGTTCTGTGGGAGGAGACGTTCCACTCGACTACGAGGCACCTATGGTGACTTCGTAAAATCTCAAGATCATATATGCTGGCCCACTCTCTCGAAGGTGCTCATAGGGGTAGGGTTCACGTGTGTGCACTTATAGCGGTGAGTGCTTGCGCGTATATATGAGCCCTTGCGTCTGTACCGTGTTAAACAAATACATATCATGATTATACGGTCACTGGCTCACCCGTACAACTCCGTATTTTGTTGATGACACAATCAATTGACCAGTCAAACGTTCCACGCGGCGCAACTAGTGTTGCACCATCGGGGCGCGTAACCGTGGGGCCCACCTGTCAGCCCGTATATGAAAGAAAGAAATGGTAGTTTGAGTCTGTACCGTGTTAATAAAATAGGAGTACATTTTAGGGTGATCATAAGGTCACTGGCTCACCATACAGCTCCGTAGTTTGTTGATAACACGATCAATTGACCAGCCAAATGGTCCACATTCAGCAGCGCACATTACCATAGGGCCCACCCGTCAGCGCGTATATGAAGGACAAAAATGGTAATAAATTAGTGGTCGGTGGGTATTCGAAGTCGTGATACCTCTGGTTGGCAGTCACCGGCGGTTGGAGGGCGTTCATTGGGCGGTGGGGTGGGGATCCCCGGAGAAAAAGCTCGGCGGGGGGGGGGGGGCTAGAGGGATGGCCGGTGCGGCGGCGGACAGGCGGTGGGGAGTGGTTTCGGGGAGGGCGGGCCGGCCGCGGGCGGCTGGGGCTGGCGGTTCGGCCGGTGGTGGCTGGCGGCTCAGGGGGGTGGAGTTTGATGATAAACTGGAGGCCCTTGATTTCCTATCCAACAGCTGGAAAATCTAATGACCAGAGATGAAAAAGTCAGTCGACTGACGTGTAGCCTCACCCCGCACGTACACATGCACGCACGCAAGACACGCACGCATGTAGGCGTGCAACACTGACACGTACACACGCACGCATGCTGGCGTGCAACACTGACACGTACACATGCACTCACGAACACACGCACGTACGCACACATGCATGCAACACTGAAATGTACCCTTGCACGCACGCAAAACTCGCACACCTGCATGCACACAGCACACGACACAAGACACACGCTCAACCTATACGTGCATGCACCCTTTGTGGATTGTTACGGGTATTAATCAATCTTATCTGTGATAAGCAGAACATTGATGTTTGCAGCGGTCTTTATGAATCACAACGTATCGAACGGGCTATCAACATAGTAGGCTTATCTACATGAAAAAGATGACGTCACACTCAATGAACAATCATCGGTTTATGAAATGCCCGCTTTTGACTGCCCTGGCCCACCAAAGGTTCCTCTACTGTGCGCTGCCTGCGTTGGGTCACTGACATGCAGGCCATGCACCCAAAGAGCCCACACGTCAGTGGAAGAACGGCGCGGTGTCCTAGGTCAGAGTCGAGGGCGCCACTCACGGCACGCCCGGCTGAACACGCCTCCGTGCCGCATTCAAACGCCTCCATGAAACCCGCCCGTGTGGAAGCCGAGAAACCCACTCTGGACACACGCCCGTTCATGACCGGGCCGGCGTTAAACGCAACGCCGGCCGAGCTCCTCCCGTCCGCCGTCTATTTAAACGAGGCCAAATGCCGGCCAAGAATCGCACACCTCCGCCGTTCCCCTATCTCCTCCACCATTTTGTCCACTCTTACAATGGCTTACGAAGAGTAGTTATTCCGCATCCAAGCCAGTTGGGTAGCCCACCGGATACGAGCTATGGAGCTCGCTGATCCACCTCCCTCCCCTCGCCCGACGGAGCCAGTTGCCGCCCCAGGCCGGCGCGCGGTTCAGCAACTCGCCGCTCCAGGCCAGCTCGACGAGGAGCAGCGCACGGGCGTCGTTGCTGCCGTCCACGCCGCCGCCTCATACCGCGTCTCCCGTTTCTGTGGCCGAGACTCCCATGTCGGCGGCCGCGCCATGCAAGCAGCGACAGAAGCCGGGTGCGCGGAGAGCAACAAGTCGGTGGCCAGCGCCTCCGCGTCCGCCGCCATCATCGAGGAGAAGTAGAACACGGGAGGCCGCCACCGCTTGGGTCCCATGAAGGCCACCGCGGAGGCGACGCCGGCGTACACAGCAGGTGTCTTGCCAGATCCTTTTGTTATGAGGACCTTCGTCGACCCCGCATGGGCTCCACGGTAGAGGGGAATGTTAGGATGAACTCGAGCCGGTGCCGGCCATGGCGAAGTAGTGGCCGGTGATGAACTCGAACCTGTGCCGGCCACCATCATCTTCGGCACCAGCCAATGATATCAGTTGGGCAGTGGGGAAGCGAGCCATCCTTTGCGCTGAAGCATATACCTCTGGGGCTCCCGGCAGTCCGGTGATCGTGCTGCCGGACATGAGGAACACAAATCGATCGGCGGGCGACCATTTAGGCCAGGTATTATATACCTGTGCTGTCCAGAACTAGCACCGCGTAGTTCATTTGAATGTAATGAAATCTGTCATGTTTGTATGAAAATCCGGTATTTTATATGATTTCCGTCGTTGTTTATATGAAATATCAGTTTGTCTACGTGTTTGCGTGAATTTCGTCCGGTTGGTTGAGTTGCTGTCATAATGTGTGCGACTACGGTTGGATGGCGTAATTTGCGGGTCGCCGGTCGGTCTGCGGGCGGCGTTGTGGGACAAAAGAACACAGCTCGTGCGAGCTCGTCTCCAACGTGCGCGCTGGAGGATGCATGACAGCATGAGCACCCGAGCCATTCCTCGTTCATCGGTGGCAAAGGCACCGGTGGACAAAAGGGTCGCCAATATTTTGGCTACCCCGGGCAAGATCCAAACAGCCCCTCCCAACAGATTCAAATCCCTCGTTCGCCGTGGAATTTTGCCATGTGTTGTTTTCATGGACTAGCAAGATGCCCGTGCATTGCACGGAACATCAAGATGCATTTTTTTACAAACTCCCGCATGCATGCAAGGGATAATTAATGTCCTCCTTTGCTAGTACCACGAGGCAAACACCATTAATATTGCATAGATTAGTGTTAGTGGCCTTGTATATCTACAAATTGTAATTTTGATAGTGGCCCCTCGTATATAAAAATGGAGGGAGAAAGATGAGAGATAAGGTGAGGAGGAGTGGGGCGTGGTGCTGACTGGTGGTCGGACTGGGCGGAGGCATGGGGATGGACGGCGCATTATGGCTAGGTTTGTATCTCTCTCACACACACCCACGTAGGTGGGGGACGTGCACCAAGAGAAGAGGTGCACGCACGGCGCACGTACTCCCGTCTCTTTCCCAACCACACCCGCGCGGGTACACGGTGGAGCTCATTTCTGTATGAAAAAGGCAGCCCACGTGATAATTTGGCACGTGTACTGGTTGTCCACTTGGTGGAGGGAGGATCGTCTACCACGGGTGAACAAACAAATTGCGACTTGACGCATTATGTTAAATTAAAAAAAGAGGCAAACCATGTGGGGCCTACCTTAGAGGCAAGGCTCTATACACTGGAGTACTTTTGATGTGTCCCGTCAACTCGCAGAACGAGGAGAAGCTTGCTTAGTACGCCGTCTCCCCCGCCCACGGGCGCGGTGGCTCGCAGGATGAGGTGAAGCTTGCTTACGAGTAGTAGTAGTAGTACTACTACTACTGTACGCCTTTACGCCCGCTCCCTCGCCCACGCGCGCGGTGGCTCGCAGCACGAGGAGAAAATTTTACTACTCCCTCCGTTTACTCCTCGTCCCTACTACGTACTTTGGTTAGTACTCCCTCCATTTACTTATACAAGGCCACTATAAAAAAATACATTTTGCATCTATACAAGGCCACAAATAGTAATCGAGACAAAAGTTACTACTCCCTCCTTTCCAGTTATGGCTCAATTTCAAAATCTCTCCAACCAAGGTAGACGGTGAGTGGTTGAATTAATTCCGTAGTTTGCACAAGTAATTAGTATGCTCATTTTTCTCAAGAAATTATGTTTAACGAGGCATTAATTAGAACGAATGCATGAATGACCACTAAATTTCCATGAACTTGTACATGCGTTGGTTAGTTTCCTCTTGACACTGCTTGCGTCGGGTGATCTAACGCACCTCGAAATCCAACATGTAATGGTACTACTACTAGTATAGTAGAATTGAGACTTATCAAACGGAAAAACGAATGTTTTTTAGATGAGCCCTATAAACCCTAGTGGGTACGTACTCCGTAAAAACAGATTTTTCCAAAACTAAGTCGCTCCCTTTCATGAATTCTGTACTTCCTGTCGCCGACATGTGGGACATATAGCAACCGGGTCGACGTGTCAAGCACCAAATAACAGTGCAGAACAGCAGGGGGGACGCACCCCACTCGTACCGGCCCAGTAGTAGTAATGAGCAATGAGACGTCAAATCACAATGCCGCACCTTCCCAGACGGACGAAGCAACCATTATTTCACACTTCGGTTCGCCATCATCTCAAACCACGTAGTATTGCTTCTGCCTCAAGAGGGACACGCGCATCGCCTTGGTACATCATGACACATGGGACCGCATGACAGGCCATGCTCCCCCGCCGATCGCTCGGTAAAATCACCTCATTTTTACTATACTTCCTCCGTATCGGTTTACTACATGGCATGCACGTCGTTCTAGGTTGAGAATTTAACTGGCTATATATGTGATGAACAGTACTCTAGCCTTTTAAAAAATGTATACTTTTGTACAGTAGTACTATCGATTGATTGCGCCATGGAGCAAAAATTGAAATTAAAAAAAGGTGGTACATATAGAGAGCGCTCGTCGCCAAATTATGCATATAGTACTATTAAAAAAGCTAGTACGTGCTTAATTGGGGTGCTAAATTCTATTAAAGAAATACTAGTAGTATGTACATACTGAAGAGTTAAAGTAACGAGAAGAAACATAACATAGTTCTGCTCGGGGCTCAGCACAGCACACCCCTCAAATTAAACTAAGCACACCTGAAATTAAACTATGCAACTAATCCGGTAGACACTGCATTAGAAGTTTAGAACCACCATGAGCAACGACACTGCCACCTTACTCGGAGTCCTCGTCCACGTCCTCGACTTCGTCCTTGTCCCTCTTCCTCTTGGCCGATACTTCTTTGCTTGAACCGCACACTTGGCTGTTGCTCTTCATCCAACCCTTGTAGATATGGAAACAAAGGTAGCCATCTATTGCAGCGTAGTGGATGTGGTCTATATCTAGTACATTCCGCTGCCAAGCATGACGATGAAATGTGTAATGAGGTTTCTCCAGTTTACGGTACGAAGGATGAACCATGGCTCCTGCCAGGGTCAGCATTGAAGGCTGACAAGAGGGCACCAGCCGATTCTTCTGGAGGTCGAAGGGGTTGCCTACAACGAGGCCTATCCAAACCAGGACTTCTTTGTCGTTCTTAAAGTCTACAGTAACGAATTTCACTGTTTTGTCCTTGAGGAAGTTCTTAAAATCCTGGCACTCAACGTCGGCATGGCATATGTGGTAGACCAAGCAAACGTTATGTACGCAAACCTGGATCACAGCGGGCTTCTTCCTCTCTTCGTCCTTTAGATCCTTCTCTCGTCCCAGGACTGTGGAGTACTCAACATCTAGCCCAGCGACCCACTCATCATCTGAGTTTTCGAACATGCGTCTGAAGCGAGAAAGGCATCCTTTCACCGTCGCGGAAGAACGGGTGTAGATGACGTCGAACTCATCACCGGTGATGGTTCTAACCTTGTACTCACCGCCGATCGTGGAGATTTGGGACGCCATGGATTTGGGAGGAGGGTTAGGATTAGTGGAACTGCCGTAATGTGAATGGACGGGACGACTAGGAGCGAACCGACGTAGTATTGAAGGACGTGCGGGGACGAGTAGGAGCGAACTGCCAGCGTGCGAACGGCATGGTAGTGGCTTTCCATTCTCCCATGATACGGGCTTCCAAGAGCCCTTGGATCTAAGATCGAACGGTTGCATGGCGTGATTCTAGACCTATGGGTGAATATCCTATCCTGGAGGGTTATTCTGCAAATTTTCAGCAACTTAGCATGCGACCGTTTGATCTCAGATCCAAGGGCTGCCAGCAGCCCGTATCATGGTCGCGCCTACCACGACCGTCGCGTCGCTCGCGCGGTCGCGCCCTTGGAGATTTAACACGGTGCGTTAGGCTATCTAATGTTGGCATGTCGTACATAGTCATCACTTAGTCACTCATACTACAACAAGGTTGGCTATAAGTGTTTTTTTACTCCTCTCTATCTCTTTCTTCGTACTCCCTCCATCCCATAATATAAGAACGTTTTTGACACTAGTGTAGTGCCAAAAACGTTCTTATATTATGGGACACAGGGAGTACTAGTATTTATTGCATTTGCCAAGGAGTGACCTCTTCCAATGAAATGGTGTTGCCAAGTTTGCTTCATTTAATTAGCTATAGACTCAAAATTGTCTTTTCACCTAGGTACACGCGCTTAGCACCGTTTCTTCCTTGGGTCACCAAACTAGTCTCTCTCTTCTTGATTAACTTGCCACATCAGACTTTATGCCTATGTGGAAGCTTAAGCACCTGTAGGAGCAAGTAAAAGTAAGTACAATAGTGCGCTTTACATGGCATTTTTGCATATGTGGAGGAAACAGAGGCAAGGAGAAAGTGGAGAAGTGGGCTCTCATGCAAGAGCCAGCCTCTACTACATGGTGGAGCATTGGGAGAGGCACCTGTATGGAGGTGGTCAGGAATCGGGAGACTCACGCCGGTCGTAGCGCCGCAGTTAAAATGATAATGGCAAGTCAAATCACAGGGCCCCACCTGTCCAGCAGTAACTCGCTGTCAAATCACGCAGCCCTACGTTTGCAGCAGCCTACTCCCTCGTCTTCTCGTGTCTCTGTCGAACCGACTAGGCGGAACTGCCCCGCCTACCGCGCAGGAAGAGCCCCGCCCTCGACTTTTAAATACAACTACATCCTCTTAAGAATCCAATGATATACTTTTTGTGACATAGTAACTCATATTTAGTTAGTCAAATGGATGACCTAGAACTACGTGTAGGCCCTATAAACCGAGACGCCTAAAAATAAAAAAACCGAGACGGAGAGGGTAGTTCAGCACGTATCTTTCTAGATCAATATAGTCGGGATTCACCAAGGAGCAAAACCAAGTGGTAGGCTGCTCCTGTCGTGTTGGCGTAGCAACTCAACCAGGGTCAGTCCGCACACGAAATGGCGACACACTTAACAGGACCCCTTTGGCCGACATGTGGCTCATCCACCGTCTTGTTCCACGTGCGATGCACCAAATTACAGTTCGGAGCAGCGGTTGGAATTGGAGGCACCCCGGTCGTAGCGCCGCGGTAGTAGAAAATGAGCGATGAGGGGTCAAATCACAAAGCCCCACCTTTCCCGCATTAAGCTGGACGGACGAAGCAACCATCATTTCACTCTAGGGCGCAAGAGCATAAAGAAAAGAGAAAACAATGATCCTTGCGGCAGCTACCTAGGGCACCCTAGGGTAGGGGTCTCCACTACATATCCTTTTTTTTAAAGCGCCTCCACTACAAATCGGCTTCTCCCTCGTCCTCCTGAAGAAAACCGATGATGAGTGCGGCGGTAGGGTTTGTAGGAGTACTACGGCGTGTGGGGCCACGTCGTAGTAAACGGGTTCGAGTCGACGCCATAAATATGTGTGGGCCGCTTGGTTTTACGGGAACGAGGCAGCATTTTGGGTTCGGGGACCAGTGGAGATATAGTACGTACAAAAAATTGTGGACGTAGGTTGGACCGGAAGGCAATGATGCATGGGCCCTGCATTTTGATATACCCGAGGCCGCGTGAAATTTGCTACTCTACTCAAAACTAGTAAGGTACACATGTATTGAACGCATGAGATTTCGAAACCAAATTACGAATAAATACACACTATAGCATGTAAAGCTTTGAGTCATATATGCATGATGTAGATGTTCGTTTAGTTCTTATAGTTCATCTCATTCAAAATCAATTAGTTTTATAAAAATGTTAAGATTCATGGGGTTGTGCATTGTAAATCATAAAGTAAAAAACAAATAATGGCAATTCATTTAGAAAAAATAATCAATTATGATACAGAAGATTCTAGAACAAAGGAGAAGTGCTTGTGTTTTGAGGTTTGTGCATTATGCTTAAGTTCAACCATGGAGTCTTCTAAATTGTACATGTGGCAGATCTGGTGGAATGTTGATGATATCCAACGGCCAGTAGTGCTCGGATTTGCCTATCTCTGCACTGTCGGGTTAGCTTCATCCAGCGACCATCTTTCAAAGTTATTGGCACACTATATAGTTCTTGTGCCATAGTTGCATGTTTTGGAAAAAAGCTACTAGTGGGTTGTACTATCTATTTAGGAATAGAAGATGTATACATGGAAGTTGTAGGGAAAGAGATGACATGGAGCATCTCAATTCCTATGAGTAGGGATTGGAAAAGAGATGTCATTTGGTTCACATCATAGGAACTTTTCTATTGAATCTAGAGATGACATGTATCTCAATTCCTATGAGGAGGGATTAGAAAAGAGATGTAATTTGGTTCATATCATAGGAACTTTTCTATTGAATATACGCTAATGTTTATTTTCCTTTGAAATTAAGGGAGTATAGGAATCCATTCATATGAACCAAGTGGCTCTAAAGCTATAGAAATGATATCATGTTTATTTCCTTTGAAATGTGGAGTATATGAATCTATTCCTATGAACCAATTGGCTCTAAAGGAAAAAATCCTATAAAAATCATATCATATAGAGTTCCTATGATATTCCTCGACACTAAAGGATGCTTGAAATTGCTGCGGGTGATACGATGGTCTTTCTTTGTAGACTCCTCACCCATCTTTATAGTTACCTCTCGAAGATGAATGAAATGATATATACATGGTATTCTACATGTGCAATTTGGTACACGAAAACTCGGTAAAATTTTGCGAGGTTCGAATTTTCAATAAAGCTATATGCACTGCATTTTGGAACGGAGGGAGCATACGGCAGTTGCTAACACTCACGTGGAAGATTTGTGTGTAGGAGGAGTGGCTGTTCTGTTAAATGACATGGCAAAACTGACACTGTCGGATGCCGATCTAACGGTTCTTACGGCGTTCGTCAGGAAAAGGCTTGTGGCGAACGTTTGTCGGATAATGATTTACGGACACATGCATTGCATTGATACGTGCCCCCCTCTCTCTCACGCACACGCATCCTCACGAGTCACGACTCTCCCGAGTCCTCTCGCAGACTCGCACGTCGCACCCACCATCTATCTGCAGGTAGACGTCACGCACAAATGTGCTCTTCACACCCTACCCTCAAAACTTCTAAAAAACAAAAGACGGCGCGCACATTTTATTTTAGCTCACACGTCACACACTTATACTATTACTCTTGCGGCAAACGTTCTTTGGGCATAGTATATTGTACTCTCACGAAGAGAAGCGGTGCACGCACGCACTAGTTCTCTCACACCCACTCGCGGGTACACGTAGGAGCGCATTTTTTTGAAGCTGGTACAACAAAATCACTCCACTATATATAAAAGCAGGAGCCTTAGCGCTTGCTTTACTAGGGTTCCTCTCGTTCACTCTCTCATGCTCTCCAGATCTAAGCAACACATAGGCGGCCACACTCTCTCTCAGCTCACAGCTGGTCACAAATCCGGCCGGACAACCTCGACCGGGGCAGGGGTGTAGGTGCATCGTTCACGCTGTTGTCGGCGGCGAGGGAGGAGACCAACGGCTGCCCGCGCGTCCCGATCGGCGGCCGTGCCGTTCTCTCCGAGAGAGCGCCGGCTCGGGAGGGCCTCCGACCCCTTCTTCCTCCCTGCGGTATTGTGGCCAAGATGCGGCCTCCCGACGCCGTCTTTGCCACATGCCGACGACCCTCAGGTATATATTCCTTCGAAACCTGCCTTGCTCTACTGCCCCAGCTCCCTTCGTGTGGATCCTTTTCTACTTCCCTCCACTGTTCCAAAGCCACCTAGACTTCTACTATTATTAGAAGTAAAGCTAGTTCATACAGTCGACTCAAAGCGTTGGTTCAAACAGGGAAGAAAGTGGGAAAGCTGTAGCATGAATCTAGGAGTTGGTTCTAAGAGGAAACGGGGGAAAGTAGTAATATCTGTCACTGTTAAAATAACCGTATTTCGTATTTGCGCAAACAGGGATGTCTGTCTCCATATCGTTTCGGGATGTCTGTCTCCGTATCGTTTCTATCCGCGCAATCAGAAGCACACACCTCAGTTTTAGTACAACTGCGCAAAATGAGATGGCTATCCCTCGTTGCCGTCGTCTAACCTCCCGTGTTCAAGGTATCCCTACATTGGTACTAGTAACTAAGGTAGAATGACCAACGCAATCTAAAAGAAGCTGACTCGTACGTTTTACTTCCTGATTGCAGTGCAGGGACAAGCGAAAACAACTGCATCCTAGTCCGGAATGCACTTTCTACCAGTTCATCCATGGACCGAGGACTAGCTGGCACGGCTGCACGGCGGTTTTTTGGACAGGTGCGTGGACAAGAGGCATTGTGGTCTGCTTATTTCTGCAAATAGCGGTGCTTAAATTTTGTGGAATGCACAAGCATTTCAGCTGGTCAGTACACTGCATGGTTCAGTTCAGCATTCCAGCTGAGACCACAATTATAATTGGTTATTCTGGAATGAGAGAACCTAACCCTGAATGGTGGCAACAAGAAAAAACCAGAGTGAACTCCAGGAATTTAAGCCTGCCGGGAGGCCCTTTGCTCAGAGAAGCCTTGCTTGTTTTTTCCTGATTTGTAAACCTTCTCACAACTTTGTGTTTTGCTGTGAACTAGTATATGTTTGTTATGTTCTATGAATCATTGAGATGTATAAATTGCTTAACTTATGCTTTTCAAGTTTTTTATGAAGACGAGTTTAATGTGAGTGTTCCACATGAGCGCTGGACTAGCGTGTGAACGTTTGGAATTTATTACATTGTGGCCTCAATTAACTGCATGAACCACTGTAACAAGATACATAGTTGATTATATGTCAGACAGCAGATTGTTGATTGTTAGCTGGTCGATAGCCTAGTGTTGAAGCGAGCTGAGCCAATGTGTCGTGTTTTGAACAACTGCTTACAAGTGGGGTAGCACCAACAGTGTTTACAAGTACTTATGTATACGTCGGCGCACGGTTCTCGAAGGAGTGCTCTATTTCATCAAAACACACACTGCTCGTATGATAAACCGTGACAACTTATGTCTTACCATGCCATATTCATGAAAAAACTAGTGAGGACGCATCTGTTTCGGCAACAATTACGATGGTTCTCACATGATTCACGGGCACACAAAAGTAGCAGCAGATCCCATAGACGGATTCAAACAGAGTACTAGCCCCAGAGGGGTCGATAACAGGCAAGGTTCGGATAATTAGACACAATCCAAACTACTATTAAACACTAGCTGGGGCAACTATTTCATGCCTCGATCTAATTTGGGATGGACACAAGACGGACCTTGCCATGAACATCATCGAGGACGTCCCGCAGCAGCTCAATCCTGTGAACCTTCATGAAGACAACCTTGTGGCCTTGCCACTGATAAACTTGTTTGTGGAGGCATGCCACATCATCTTCCTGCGTAAGCTTGACAAGAACAGTATGCCTCACAAACGAAGGAGTAGCTTTGAACTTCTTGTGCTTCAGTACACCCTAGACAACACGCCTGACAACAGTGAGGCTGGAATACAACTCTTCATTGGTATAACCGCAAATGGCTTCCAGGATCCAACAGCCTAAGAACTCTGTTTTCCCAGTGCGTATATTCAGGTCGTCCGCCTCATAGCGAGTGACATGTACAACCACACAATCCTTGTCTGCATCAGGGCTCTAATTGAAACAGAAACAAATTCTGAATTACTTTTCAGTATAAGAAACACAAGTTATTTAAACCACTATGTATAGCATGGTATCGAAGCTAATAAAATTTTGCATTATTAATCACCACATACTTCCTTTTCTAAAAAAAATCACCACATACTTAGATGAAAAACCACAATCAAGATCGGCAAAGAAGGAAATCACCTTGGGCAGCTCAGCGCGGGGGGGGGGGGGGGGGGGGGGACACATCCTCGAAGGGGGAAAACTGCTCCTGCAGTGCCACAGGGGCTGTAACCTCAAACGGGGCGTTGACCATCTCAGTAGTGGCCGTGAGCGTATCTGGGGTCAGCTCGGTGGTTGCCTCCATCTTCTTGGAGCACTCTGTCTCGTGGGGATCAGCCTCCCGCCTCTGCTCCAATATCGGCAGATCTTTGCCTGGTTCTCCTTGGTCCATCATGAAATTGACGAATACTAGGAGACCACTGAAAGGAAAACACAATCGCAATGACAATGAAACAAAAAAGAGAGTGAGGATCGGTTACTGCTTTGCAAAAGTTCTTTTTTTTCTCTGAACGAAAATATACCAACATCACGGATCCGCTTACCTTCCCTTCGTTCGGAGATAAGAACAGCGGTAGATGCGAGTGTTGCCTTTCTTGAAGACGGTGAGGGAGAAGGGGATTCAGCGAAGAGTGAAATGATGGTTGCTTCGTCCGTCAAACTTAGACTGCGGGGAGGTGGGGTTTTGTGATACGACGGCTCGTTACTGCCGCGCTACGACCGGGGTGACTCTCCGCCTGCATACTGCCTTCTAATTTGGTGGATGGCATTTGGGCCCACGCACTGCATGGCCCGCATGTCGGTGAACAAAAGTATAACGGCATTCAGTAGAGGGAGACGTTTCAATGACCTAGGAGGAGCCAGAAGCGGTAGAGTGTCTCCACTGTACTAGTAGTAATTGTTTTTCTGGGTAGCTGTAGAGTGTCTCCACTGTACTATTAGTAATTGTTTCTCTGGGCCCAAGACAAAACAGCCCATACACACTAGTAAATAGTAAAATCAATTCAAAAACCCATCCACACTGGGTGCTCTTCTTCCTCCTCGCTCCCACCCACCTCACGTCAGCTCGCTCCACTCGTACCCCCAAATTCCTCACCTCACTCCTACAGAAAACCCTAGCTCCCCTTCTTCCTCACTCCTACAGAAAACCCCCAGCTCCCCTTGTTCTTCGCTCGCACTACAACTAGGCTCGTCATTCGTTACTCTGCTCAATTCCATGAGCGCGACGCGACGCCCTCGAGGAAAATGGAGTCGGCTGACCCCAGCACCAAGAAGATGAGGCTCCCGCCAGCGGCGACACCTGTTGTAGATCCCGCACCCGGCAGCGCGGGGAGAAGCGGCGACCCCGCCCCCACCGGATCCCAGGAATCCGTAGAATCTCGGGTGGACCGCATCAGCGATCTCCCGGACGCCGTCCTTGGGGAGATCATCTCGCTTCTCCCCACCAAGGATTGCTGTAGTACCCAAGTCCTCTCAATTCGGTGGCGCCCTCTATGGCGCGCCGTGCCCCTTAATCTCGACTATCGTCAGCTATCTCTCTTCAATGATTTTGAAATCCCCGGAGCCATCATCTCCTCCCACCAGGGCTCCGTTCAAAGCCTCTGCATCCCGTCATGCTAGCTGAGCAAGCATACCATGCCCTGCACGGTGGACGCCTGGCTGAAATCCCCTGAATTCACAGAACTACAGCTGCTTGAGTTCTACTATTCCCCTGGAAATCACATACCACATACCGAACGCCATGAACTTGTGCCCTCAGCACCGATGTCCATCTCGCGGTTTTCGTCCTCTCTCCACACCGCCACCTTTGCGCTGTGCTACCTACCAGACAATCTGGTACTAAACCTTCGACTCCCATTTCTCAAGAAACTTTCACTTGTGCGGGTTCGTATATCGGAGGCCTCATTGCACAGCATCATCCACTCCAGTTGCCCTGCGCTGGAGTGCTTGGTGCCTGTTTTCACAGTTAGAATCGGTTGTCTCCAAATAAAGTCGCCTAACCTTGTAAGAATTGGAATTTCTTTTGACGGAAGGCAGCTCATCATCCAAGATGCCCCTTCACTTCAAAGGTTGATCCCTGATTCTAGTTATTCACCGTTGCAAATAACCGTCCTCTCTGCGCCTAAACTGAAGACCTTGGGTGTAATACATGATCTCTGTGCTCATTTCAATATGGTGTTTGGCTCCACAGTTCTTCAGGTACTTTATATTATCATCTACACTTGTAACCATAAGCTGCAATTTAAATTTCTGCGCATAATTTATATATCATCTTGGAGTACACATTTTGTACTAATATTATGTTCTATGCTCAATGAAGAGTTTCTCCATGGATGGCCTATCAATGGTGCTGGATTCTGTCAAGATCTTATATATCCAAATGAATAGTTTTGATCTGAACAAGATTATTGGCTTGCTGCAATGCTTTCCATGTCTGGAGAAGTTGTATATAAAGGTGATAATTTCACGCACATTGGAAGCCTGCATATAGTGTACTAGAATTAACCGTTCAGCTGTTGCTCTTTCGACACTCTTCTTTTAGACCTTAATTGTTTTCAATCTTCATGTCTATTTAGGCAACAGGACGGGGTAAGAAAGTTATAACAAATCGGTGGATTCGTAAGCATCGGGATTTTCTCACTTCTCATGAGATTCGATTGAAGACAATAACGCTAGAACGATATGTAGCCAACCGTGCAAACACAAGATTTGTCACATTCTTCCTGCTGAATGCGAGGTTACTATTGTCCATCAGGCTTAAGTTTATCAGCAGCATGGTTTTGACGGATGGGTATGTCGAAGAGCAAAAAAAGGAGTTTCAGGTGGGCAAAAGAGCTTCTGAACGTGCCGGGCTTCTATTTACAACATATTGTGGTCATAATCCAGTAAATTTTACGACCCAGGATGTTCATTCTATGGACCCGACCGATCCATTTGACTGTGACTGCCGAAAACAGTGCTGGAGTTAGATGTTGTTGCCCTTTTCAATCTGGTTTTTTTGTAAACCTGATGAAAAATTAACCCTCGTGCTTTTGTACAGTTTGTAAGCTGGAGTTAGATGTTCCTGCCCTTTTCAACTCGGCTGTGACTGTCATATTTTCTTTGAAACAAGGCAAATGGCTTGCCATTTGTTTAATTTAGAGTGAAATATTGTAACAAATCCCAACCAAGGGAAATAACATCACTCTCGCCGGCTGCTTGAGCTCACTGTGCATTACAGAAGCCAAGTGATTAGCCCCCCACCAGCACCCACAAACTTATTTCGAACTAGCACATCAAATGGGCTGTAAATTTTCATAGGAAAGGCTGCATGACCGTGACAGATTTGGATTCTGACATTTGGGACCCGCAAGGAAATAGCCTATCCAAGGTGGTGTTGACTTACTAGCCAGTCAACAATCGATTCAGCCTACCAGCCGTTGGATTGACATCCAACATCTGTCGTGTATCTTCTATCTCTTGTCTTCTTCTTCCTCTAGCCGCCCAAACCAAACCACCCCGTCGGCTCCGCCTGCTCCCGCCTCCCATGGCTGGCTGCGCCTCCGCCGCCCTACCATACGTACCCTCCAATGTTGGCCAGTCCCTCCCTCTATTCCCCCACACATCCTGTTATTCTCCGGCGACGTCATCCCCAACACGCACCCGCGCCCGAACCAGTCAACCCTCGTACTCCCCTCCGCCTGCGACTGGACCGGCGCATCTTCAACGGCTCCTGTTCGTTCTGTCCGAGGCCTCGCCGTCGTCCTCCGCCTTGCGGCCTTGGTTCGCTCACCGTGCGCGGTGCGCCGCCCTCTTGCGTTGTCAACGTCGTCAACAACCGAGAGGAACAAGGAGATGACTGTACGTGGAGAGGATGATAGTAGGGACCCACCAGCGTCATGGCAGTACGCAAGCAAGTGCCTCTATAGTACAAGCCCAAAAATATGGTTCCTCCTAATGGTTGGACATCTGGGGCTCACGCCATTGTCAACGTAGTCAATAAACGAGAGAATTACACTACGAGCGGCTGACACCAGGGACCCAGCAAGTCGCGCAATTTTTTTAGGAACAAGCAGTTGTTATTTATACTAGTTTTAGCGATGGATCAGGGTAACAACGGGGCTGTGCAGGGGCTGTGGCCCGTCTAGCCAGAGTTTTATTTATGTTTACCACATCATGAGCCCAGTTGTGTTTTTTTCTTGCTGAAAATGGCTAGCCCAGTTCTATTTTTTTTAAGAAATACCCAAACAAGGCCTACTTGCTTTATCGGCCCTGCTAGGCTGCAAATCTTTCAAGACGAGGAGAGTTTCATTCGGTTTGCCCAGAAATGGGCTGTACATTTTTAAAACACATCAAACCGGGAATTAGTTTCAATTTTTTTCTTACAAGATCTTAAATTCCATTGATTTTTATGCGTGGACAATTATTTGGATTTCATATTTATATAAATTATTTTTCAAAATAGTTTGAATGTGAATCGATATTTCTGGATTAAAAACAGTTGACCGCACCGAAATATGCAAAATTTCGTATACTTTTTAACCGTGGCCACAATATGGGGTGTAATGCTAACAAAAAGAAGATGGCTCCAAAAAAAATCTTAAGAATTAGCAAATGGGCTGTACATTATTAGAAATAATGGCAGATGGGTTGTATGCTGTTTTCCATAGATTTGAGGCTGACTTGTGCGCCTACTACAGGTTGACGCGTATGCTTTCATAAAAAAAGGTTGACGCACACGCAACGCCCTGTCAACTTAGTCAACACACGAGAGCAGTGACTGTTGGATGTCCATCCAACGGCTGTCGTGCTTCTTCAATCTCTGCTCTTCATGCTCCAGCCGCTCGAACAAGCGCCGGCGGGACTGCCTGCTCCCTCCTCCCGCGGCCGGCTATGCTGCCGCGCAGGCCTCACGGCCCCACCGTACTCCCATCGCTGGCCTAGCCATCCCTCTACTCACCCACACATGCTGTTATTCTCCGGCGACGGCAGACGAACTAGTAAACCCTCGTAGTCCTCCGCGTGGGAAACAACTGCCGAGTATTCCCTGGCTCCGTGTCGTTCCCTTCCTAGGCCGCGCCGTCGTCCACCGCCCTGGTGCTCTCCGCGCGGCCTGGTCAACGTGGTCAATGAAGGACATCCATCGGAAGTGGACTATACGTGGAGAGGCTGACAGCTGGGTCCACGGCCGCACGCAAGGAAATGCCTCCTTATTACGCGCAAAATAATGATTCCTCCACCTGACAGCTAGGACCCACAGGAAGGGCCTCTGTATTTCACGAAAAAAACGTTCCTCCCGCTGACAGGTGGGACCCACCAGCTATATCTTCGCACGCAAGGAAGTGTCTCCTTCTTACGCCCAAAAAAAATGAATACCCCCCTGCTAGCTGGGACCCACCATATTGTTGGGCTGACTTGTGGGCCTACTAAGTTGACGGGGACGGAGGGCTTTGTCAACTTAGTGAATACTCTAGTGACCGTATGATGTCCATCCAACGGCCATAATGCTTCTTCAACCTCTGGTCTTCTTGCTCCAGCCTCCCAAAGCAGCGCCGGTCGTGCCGCCTGTTCCTGCCTCCCGTGGCCGGCTGTGCTACCGCGGAGGCCTCACCACCCCCATACTACTCCCACCACTGGCCAGGCCATCCCTGCACTCACCCACACCCCCTGTTATTCTGCGGCAACGGCAGCCTCACACCGCAGCCGAACCAGTGAACGCTCGTACTCCTCTCCGCGTGGGCATCCACTGCCGCATCTTGCCCGGCTCCGCGTGGTCCCCTTCCTAGGCCTCGCCGTCATCCACCGCCGTGGTGCTGTCAGCGCGGCGTGGTCAATGTGGTCAACGACCGACTTCCATCGGAAGAGTACTATACGTGGAGAGGCTGACAGCTGGGTCCACGGCAGCCGCAAGGAAGTGCCTCCTTATTACGCGGAAAATAATTATTCCTCCACCTGACAGCGGGGACCCACCGGACGGGCCACCAGTATTTTGCGAAAAAATCATTTCCCCCGACTGCTGGGACCCATCGGACGGGCCACCGTATTTCGCAAAAAAAACGTCCCACCCGCTGTCAGCTCAGACCCACCGGAAGTGCCTCCTTATTACGCACAAAAAAATGAATACTCCCCCGGCTAGCTGGGACCCACCTTGGTGGGAGGCTGACTTGTGGGCCTACTAAGTTGACGGGGACGAAGGGCATTGTCAACTTAGTCAATATGAACGATTCTAGCTCCAGTGACCGTACGATGTCCATCCAACGGGCGTAGTGCTTCTTCAACCTCTGGTCTTCTTGCTCCAGCCGCCCAAAGCAGCGCCGGTCGTGCCGCATGCTCCTGCCTCCCGTGGCCGGCTGTGCTGCCGCAGAGGCCTCACCGCCCCCTACTATTCCCACCGCTGGCCAGGCCCTGCGGCGACGGCAGCCTCACACCGCAGCCGAACCAGTGAACCCTCGTACTCCTCTCCGCGCGGGCTTCCACTGCCGCGTCTTCCCCGGCTCCGCGTAGTCCCCTTCCTAGGCCTCGCCGTCGTCCACCGCCGTGGTGCTCTCTGCGCGCCGTGGTCAACGTGGTCAAGGAACGACTTCCATCGGAACAGTACTGTACATGGAGAGGCTGACAGCTGGGTCCACGGCCACAGCCCAGTTTTTTTGTGATTTGCCAAGTAAGTCGCTTTGTCAGGCCTGTTGGGCTGCAAATCTTTCAAGACGAGGAGAGCTTTCATTCGGCTGGCCGAGAAAATGGCCCATCAGTAATGAGAAATGGGTTGTACATTTTTAAAACACATCAAACCGGCAATTAGTTTCAAATATCTTTTTTTCATTTCAAGATTTTAAATTACATTAATTTTTATGCGTGGAGAATTTGTTGGATTTTATATTGATATACATTTATTTTTTAAATCAGTTTGAATGTGAGTCAAAATTTCGGGATTAAAAATAGTTCGGACCGCACCGAAATATGCAAAATTTCGTATAATTTTTTAACCGTGGCCACAATATGGGCTGTAATGCTAACAAAAAGAATATGGGCTCCAAAAAAACCTTAAGAATTAGCAAATGGGCTGTAAATTATTAGAAATAATGGCAGATGGGTTGTATGATGTTTTCCACAGATTTGAGGCTATTCCTAAAAAAAGGTTGACACACAAGCACTGACTGTTGGATGTCCATCCAACGACCGTCGTGCTTCTTCAATCTCTGCTCTTCCTGCTCCAGCCGCTCAAACAAGCGCCGGCAGGACTGCCTGCTCCCTCCTCCCCGCGGCCGGCTGTGCTGCCGCGCAGGCCTCACCGTCCCACCGTACTCCCATCGCTGGCCTAGCCATCCCTCTACTCAACCACACCTGCTGTTATTCTCCGGCGACGGCAGACGAACCAGTAAACCCTCGTACAGTCGTACTCCCCTCCGCGTGGGAAACAACTGCCGAGTCTTCCCTGCCTCCGTGTCGTCCCCTTCCTAGGCCTCACCGTCGTCCACCGCCGTGGTGCTCTCGGCGCGGCGTGGTCAATGTGGTCAACGACCGACTTCCATCGGAAGAGTACTGTGCGTGGAGTCGCTGACAGCTGGGTCCACGGCCGCTGCAAGGAAGTGCCTCCTTATTACGCGCAAAATAATTATTCCTCCACCTGACAGCGGGGACCCACCTGACGGGCCACCATATTTCATGAAAAAAACGTTTCCCCCCTGACTGCTGGGACCCACCAGCTACACCTTCGCACGCAAGGAAGTGCGTCCGGGCAAAAAAAAACGATTCGCCCCCCTGACTGCTGGGACCCACCAGCTACATCTTCGCACGCAAGGAAGTGCCTGACAGTCGGGACCCACCTGGTCGAAGCGTACGTAGCGTTGTCATTCTGGTCGCGAACGTGTACGTACATATATACTGGTGGATCTAGAGGCGCGCACGTGTCGTAGTAGAGACGCGCACGTAGCATGTACACGTACGTACAGCGGCCAGGGTGCAAGAAAGAAAATACGGCCACGTACGTGTACATACGGGCGGTCTCGAATGCCTACTCGCGCATACGTACGACGAGGGCTCGTTGACATGGCTGGGTCGGAACGGAGAAACAGCATCGTCGTCGTGTTCATGGGGAGGCAACAGAATGCGTCGTGTTCATGGGGAGGCAACGGAATGCGTCATGTTCATCGGGAGGCAACCGAACGCGTGGGAGCCAACCGGCTGGGTCGGAACGCACTGCGTGGTCGTGTTCATCGGGAGGGCTTGGACGGAATAGGCGATGGAAACGAGGCCTGGCGTACCGCAGAACGGAGGAAACGGCCTTGTGTTCGACCGGCCACGTTCGAAACGGGGTCCTGTTCATCGGGAGGGGTCTGGCGTACCGCAAAACGGACGAAATGGACCTCCTACGGTCGAAACGGGGGTCATGTATATCGGGAGGGGTGTGGCATACCGCAAAACGGATGAAACGGACCTCCTACGGTCGAAACGGGGGTCCTATTCATCGGGAGGGGTGTGGCGTACCGCAAAACGGGACTCCATGGGATACTGTTCATCTCCACCGTCGACCTCCTCCAGCCTCCACGGGCTATCGTCGACCTCCTCCAGCCTCCATGGGCTCCTGTTCATCCAGCCTCCACCGCGCGCTACTCCACCTGCTACTGTTCAACCACCCCTCCACGGGCACCCCTCCACCGTCTACTGTTCATCCAGCCCTCCACACCACAGGGTCCTGTTCAACCACCCCTCCACCGTCTACTATTCATCCAGCCCTCCACACCACGGGGTCCTTTTCAACCACCCCTCCATGGGCACCCCTCCACCGTCTACTATTCATCCAGCCCTCCACCACACCACGGGGTCCTGTTCATCCAGAGGCAACGCCACCGCTCACTGTTCATCCAAACCCCCCCCCCGCAACGCTCACTGTTCATCCCAGAGGCAGCATCGATCGGCTTCAGTTAGCAGCAGTAGCGAAGGAATCGCTCGATCGGGTTCAGTTAACAGCCATCGATCGATCGCTCAGGTTCAGTAACGCGTAGCCTGCAGTGCAATCGCTCGAGTTCAGTTAGAGCCCAACGCCTCGCTCGGGTTCAGTTAGAGCCAACGCCTCGCACACACGCGCGTACGTGTACGAGAGAAACGGGAACTCCCCGATATTTTCCTCCCCCTCACTTCTACCACGGTTTTTTCCATCATGGACGGCCCAAAGAATGTCATGCAGCTGCATCTCCGGCCCACCCAGGACGAAAAGCCCATTTTCTGTCATGATTTTTTGTCATAGAAGTAGGAGCCCACCACATCTATGATGATACCGAGTTTTGTCACAATTATCGTCGTAGAAGTGTCATATGTATGACAGAAAAAAATTCCGTTCGGCCCAAAATGTCACGGATGTGTCTTTTTTTTGTAGTGTCTACTGAGGCGCTCATCTGGTCAAAGCCAGGGCACAATCGCAGTAGTTCTCCCTTTACTACCCTAGCCGATAGAGCGGAACGTAGGGTAGCAAGCACAGGAGCCGGGCAACCCAACTATTGACCAAAGACAATGATTCGGAGCTGATGCATATAAGGCCAAACTTGCAACGCCGAAGTACGCTATAGAGTTGTTCGGACTTTTATTGGCGACTCATTTGTTCCCATACCGAGCCCCTGGCAAGTTATGCCAAGGTGCGTCTTGTAACACAGCCCTTGCGGCCGTACTCATTGTATACAGAGTTTTTAAGATTAGCTCGGATAAAGTTTACTGGGAGTGGAGCAATATGCCAATGATAAATTCGTATAAAAGGAAGAACCACAACCCGGCTATTTGACATGCTCGGGGTCGGGAACGGAGGAAAAGGGCATAGTACAGGCTCAAAATAACGAGTGCGGTCTACAAAAAGCTATTTTGGACCTCCTGTCGCACGTCTGCACCGCTCGTCCTCTGGGAGGGGAGTTCTTAACGAAAGTAGCCCCTTAGGTGAGTGTACGGATCCGAACTCCCATAGAGTCCGACTAGATGCTGTCCTGATGGTCACCTGTTTTTAAGAGATAATAAAGAAAAAATATGGAAAACAGATAAAAAACGTTACGGGAATGTTTGCAGGGTTGTCCGTATTGTGCTTCCGCCGGTGCCCATGGTATCTTGAGTGCATAGTGATGTATGTGTGGTGTGAATCTTGCCGGTATAGCGGGTGGGTGGCGGAAGCTGAACTGCTACTTCCGTTCCGGGAGTGGTCGAACTTCGGAGGGAAACTGTTTCTGGCCCCTGGTGTTCGGCTGGCGAGCTGAGCCGTCGTCTTTATCGCCTGGTGGCCTCCTCCCATTTTGTTCGGCGTTAAGCTTGCCTGCCTGCTTAAAGACCCAACAGTTTCTGTTGGTGTGATTAGCTGGCTTGTGAGGGTGGCCGTGAATTTGACAAGGTCGGTCCAATATCCTGTCGAGGGTGGATGGTCCATCCTGGTTTGCCTTAAATGGCTTCTTCCGTTGACCGGTTTTTGGATTGTGAAATCCGGCGTTGACCGCCGTGTTGCGTAGTCTTTCACTATTGTTGCGACTGTTGTGTTCGTTTAGTCGTGGCTTGCCGTTGCCGTCTCGGATTTCGAAAGTGCCCGGGTCGCTGGCGTTGTTGCTTTTACGAGCGAGCCAGTTGTCTTCTCCCGCACAAAAGCGAGTCATTAGAGCGGTAAGGGTTGTCATGGATTTAGGTCCTTCCTGGCCGAGGTGACGTGCTAGCCATTCGTCCTAGACGCTATATTTGAAGGCCGCAAGGGCTTCTGCGTCCGGACAGTCGACAATTTGGTTCTTTTTGACTAAGAACCTAGTCCAGAGTTCCCTGGCTGACTCGCCGGGCTGTTGGACAATGTGACTTAAGTCATCGGCATCGGATGGTCGGACATATGTTCCTTGGAAGTTGTCACGGAAGGCGTCTTCCAAATCTTCCCAGTTGCCAATAGAATTTTCCGGCAAACTGTTCAGCCAGTACCGCGCTGGCCCCTTAAGCTTGAGAGGCAGGTATTTAATGGCATGAAGGTCGTCCCGCGAGCCAGGTGGATATGGAGGAGCTAATCCTCAATCCATACTGCAGGATCTGTTGTTCCGTCGTATGATGCGATGTTGATGGGTTTAAACCCGTCTGGAAATTCGTGCTCCATTACCTCGTTGGTGAAGCAGAGAGGGTGTGCGGCCCCTCTATGTTGGGCCACACTATGAAGCACCTCCGTTGGATGCCGTTGGCGGCCTCGGGCGTGGTTGGCTCGGTTAAGTCCGGCTGATTGACCATCATCACCGGTCGGGGCATAGCCCCTCGATCTGTACGTCGATCTGGTCTCTCCTATTCCGCCCACTAAGTTTTGGCAGATGTCGCGATTGTTTTCCCGAACCGTGTTGTTCTTACGACCGTATTGGTTAGTATGCTGTTCTGCTTGGGCTGCTGCTTTATCCGGACCGAACTGTGGTCGACCTGCCGCATTGTTCAATGGTGGAATGGGCTCCAACGCCTTGCCATCATGTGGAGGGAGTCACCTGTTCTTGGGGTGGCTTTTGTCCGGTCCACTAGGGCCGTATTCTATGGCGGCTAGGACCTCAGTCCATTTATCATTGAGCAGATCTTGGCTTGCTTGAAGCTGCAGCTGTTTTATTCTTAGATTCCTTGCTGTGGCCATTAGCCGGCGTTTAAAGCGCTCCTGCTCGAGAGGTTCCTCCGGCATGATGAATTCTTCGTTGTCGAGGCTCTCCTCCTCCTCGGAGAGGGGAAGATAATTACTATCCTCCGAGTCTCCGTACATGACCTGTTCATCGGGGCTATCTTGCCCGCTTTCCTGGTCCTCCTATTCGGATCCTGCCTCAACAGTGTCTTCGTTGTCTGGCGTATTATCACCTCCGGTGCTAGTATTGTTTTCTCTTGAGTGGCATGACTGAGAGTGGCGCGGGGGGCGCAGGTGTTCGGACTGTATACCAGGAGGCTTATCCTCGACTGGATCCTCCTTGTCATCGTCGAGATCGTCGTTGGGTGTGTCTACCATGCACACGTCATACCAGGAAGTGGTCGTCCCGCGTCTAGCGGATAGTAAGCTCTGGCCCTGCCCCTCATCATCGTCCAGACCGTCGATGTCTTCGGAGCAGAGGCCAGGCGTGTTGGTTGGGTCTTCAACGGTGGCTATGAAGTGGGTGGCGGGTGGGAAGCAAAATTCTCCATCATCCGCCGTAAGGTCGAACCGAACATAGTTTGGCGATGAGCCGTCTGCCAGGGATAGGTTTTTTAGTGAGTTTAGTAGGTCACCCATGGGCGAGTGTTGGAAGATGTTCGCGGCGCTGAACCTGAAGATCGATAATCGATCGAGTTCGGTATCCACGGGCTCGCAGGGTTCGGAACTCGATATCAGAGACGAGTCCGGGGTTCCGTTGGTGCAGGTATCGTATGAACAGGGATCTGCGCGTGGCCCTAACGCCACGGACTCGGTGGCCCCCGTGATGGGGTTGAGCCTCCCACATTCAGACGTCTTGATCTGCTCCGGATCTAAGGCCAGAGTTGTTACAGGAGCTATCTCCTGGATGCGGCCCGAGGACAGGTTTAAGCCATGTTCAACGGGGCGAAGGGGAGCGGTTGCCGCGGTCTCAAATCCGTCGAGGATCAAGTCCCCACGGATGTCCGCGACGTAGTTCAAACTTCCGAATCTGACCTGATGGCCAGGGGTGTAGCTGTCGATCTGCTCCAGGTGGCCGAGCGAGTTGGCCTGCAGTACGAAGCCGCCGAATACGAAGATCTGTCTGGGGAGGAAGGTTTCTCCCTGGACCACGTCATGACTGACGATCGAAGGAGCCATCGAACCTTTCGTCGACGGCACAATGGAACTCTCAATGAAAGCACCAATGTCGGTGTCAAAACCGGCGGATCTCGGGTAGGGGGTCCCGAACTGTGCGTCTAGGATCGATGGTAACAGGAGACGGGGGACACAATGTTTACCCAGGTTCGGGCCCTCTCTATGGAGGTAATACCCTACTTCCTGCTTGATTGATCTTGATGAATATGAGTGTTACAAGAGTTGATCTACCACGAGATCGTAATGGCTAAACTCTACAAGTCTAGCCTATGAGTACATGGTAATGAATCTGTCCTATCCGGACTATGCCCTCCGGTTTATATAGACACCGGAGAGATCTAGGGTTACATGGAGTTGGTTACATAGGAGGAAATCTTCATAATCGGTCGCCTAGCTTGCCTTCCACGCCAAGTAGAGTCCAATCCGGACACGGGTATAGTCTTCGGCCTTCATGTCTTCATAGCCCATCAGTCCGGCCCAACAGATAACAGGCCGGACGCCCGAGGACCCCTTAGTCCAGGACTCCCTCAGTAACAGATAGTTTTGTGATAAGTTAATTTGTAACGGGTAACAAGTAATGAAAGTAAATAAGGTGCAGCCAGATGGCCCAATCCTTTTTGTAGCAAAGGACAAGCCTGGACAAACTCTTATATGAAGGAAAACGCTCCCGAGGACACATGGGAATTATCGTCAAGCTAGTTTTCATCACGCTCATATGATTCGCGTTCGTTACTTTGATAATTTGGTATGTGGGTGGACCGGTGCTTGGGTGCTGCCCTTTCTTGGACAAGCATCCCACTTATGATTAACCCCTATTGCAAGCATCCGCAACTACAAAAGGAGTATTAAGGTAAACCTAACCATAGCATGAAACATATGGATCCAAATCAGCCCCTTACAAAGCAACTCATAAACTAGGGTTTAAGCTTCTGTCACTCTAGCAACCCATCATCTACTTATTACTTCCCAATGCCTTCCTCTAGGCCCAAATAATGGTGAAGTGTCATGAAGTCGACGTTCACATAACACCACTAGAGGAGAGACAACATACATCTCATCAAAATATCGAACGGATACCAAATTCACATGACTACTTATAGCAAGACTTCTCCCATGTCCTTAGGAACAAACGTAACTACTCACAAATCATATTCATGTTCATAATCAGAGGGGTATTAATATGCATAAAGGATCTGAACATATGATCTTCCACCAAATAAACCAACTAGCATCAACTACAAGGAGTAATCAACACTACTAGCAACCCACAGGTACCAATCTGAGGCTTTGGGACAAAGATTGGATACAAGAGATGAACTAGGGTTTTAGAGGAGATGGTGCTGGTGAAGATGTTGATGGAGAATGACCCCCTCCCGATGAGAGGATCGTTGGTGATGACGATGGCGATGATTTCCCCCTCCCGGAGGGAAGTTTCCCCGGCAGAACAGCTCTGCTGGAGCCCTAGATTGGTTCCGCCAAGGTTCCGCCTCGTGGCAGCGGAGTTTCTTCCCGAAAGCTTGCTTATGATTTTTTCCAGGGTAAAAGACTTCATATAGCAGAAGATGGGCACCGGAGGCCTGCCAGGGGGCCCACGAGGCAGGGGCGCGCCCAGGGGGGTAGGGCGCGCCCCCCACCCTCGTGGATGGTGGGTGGCCCCCTCTGGTACTTTCTTCGCTCAGTATTTTTTATTAATTCCTAAAATAACTTCCGTGGACTTTCAGAACTTTTGGAGTTGTGCAGAATAGGTCTCTAATATTTGCTCCTTTTCTAGCCCAGAATTCCAGCTGCCGGCATTCTCCTTCTTCATGTAAACCTTGTAAAATAAGATAGAATAGGCATAAGTATTGTGACATAACGTGTAATAACAGCCCATAATGCAATAAATATCGATATAAAAGCATGATGCAAAATGGACGTATCAACTCCCCCAAGCTTAGACCTCGCTTGTCCTCAAGCGGAAGCCGATAACGATAAATATGTCCACATGTTTAGAGAGAGGAGTGTCGATAAAATAAAATACGGATATGAGGGCATCATGATCATTCTTATAACAGCAACATATATATATATATATATATATATATATATATATATATATTGTCATATGATTTCTTATGCTCAAGTAACAATCTATTCACAATGTCAAGTATGAATCAGAAACTTCATTGAGAACTAACAAACTATGATCTCGGTCATTGAAGCAATTGCAATTTATCATAACATCGGAAATAGTCAATATAAGAGCTTTTCAGCAAGTCCACGTACTCAACTATCATTTAGTCTTTCACAATTGCTAACACTCACGCAATACTTTATGGGTATGGAGTTTTAATCGGACACAAAGAAAGATAGGGGCTTATAGTGTTGCCTCCCAACCTTTTACCTCAAGGGTAATGTCAACAATAATAGTTCATGCTAACTTACATCCAATTGGATATATATATCAGGATCTTTCCAACACAAGGTGCTTGCCAAAGGATAAAATACAAAAAGGAAAGGTGAAGATCACCATGACTCTTGCATAAGGTATAAGACAAGAATAAAAGATAGGCCCTTCGCAGAGGGAAGCAGAGGTTGTCATGTGCTTTTATGGTTGGATGCACAAAATCTTAATGCGAAAGAACGTCACTTTATATTGCCACTTGTGATATGGACCTTTATTATGCAGTCTGTCGCTTTTATTTATTCCACATCACAAGATCATATAAAGTTTATTTTCTCCACACTAATAAATCATACATATTTAGAGAGCAATTTTTATTGCATGCAACAATGACAACTTACTTGAAGGATCTTACTCAATGCATAGGTAGATATGGTGGACTCTCATGGCAAAAACTGGGTTTAAGGATATTTGGAAGCACAAGTAGTATCTCTACTTGGTGCAAAGAAATTTGGCTAGCATGAGGGAGAAAGGCAAGCTCAACATGTTGGATGATCCATGACAATATACTTTATTTCGGATATAAGAAAACATAACCCATTACATTGTCTTCCTTGTCCAACATCAACTCTTTAGCATGTCATACTTTAATGAGTGCTCACAATCATAAAAGATGTCCAAGATAGTATATTTATATGTGAAAACCTCTCTTTCTTTATAACTTCCTATTAATTGCAACGATGACCAAAACTATGTTTGTCAACTCTCAACAACTTTTATTCACCATACTCTTTATATGTGAAGTCATTACTCTCCATAAGATCAATATGATCTCTTTATTTCTTTTTATTATTTCTCTTTTATCTCAAGATCATACCAAGATAATCAAGCCCTTGACTCAACACTAATCTTTATTATGTATAGCTCACGGACTCGATTACATAGAGAGATCATAAAGCAAAACTCAAAACTAAATCATAATAAAACTTTATTCTACTAGATCAAGATATTACCAAAAGGATCGAACTAAGAAAAACGGTAAAGATAGGAGTGTGATGGTGATACGATACCGGGGCACCTCCCCCAAGCTTGGCAGTCGCCAAGGGGAGTGCCCATACCCATGTATTTATTGCTCTTTCTTCGGAGGTGGTGATGATGGAGTTGTTGATGACGTAAATTGTGCTTTCAGTTTCTTCATATTGTAATTGAGAAGAGCAATTTCCTCCTTTAAATCATCGACCTCCGATTCCAGCTTCAAGATCTTGTCAGCCGAAAACGAGAAGGAATAGATCTGTTGTTAGACAGTTTAGCCCTCTTAGGGAGACTAGACTTCTTGAACTTGACGTGCATATCCCCAGGTTGAGGTAGAGGGACATCCTCCTCCTCCGAACTTGAATCATTGATCCTCATCAAATGAGCATCCTCCTCCTCATCCGTAGTTCGACCACAAGGAGATAGATCCCCATAGGTCTTTGGGTCAGCAATGAGGTGTGAGACATAGCTCTCTCCGTCGGAATCCTGAGATGACATCTTGCTCCAAATCTGCTACAGAAACAGCTCGAAACAAAAATAGAGGATATTTGCGTGATACGAGGGTCAAAACCTTCAGGACATTATATAATGAATTTTACTGACCAAAAGAAGTATCGTGCAAGAAAACAGAGTCCGGAGAGCACATGAGGTGCCCACGAGGCAGGGGGCGCGCCCAGGGGGTAGGGCGCGCCCTCCACCCTCGTGGAGGCCTCGTTTCCTTCCCGGACTACTTCTTATTTTCCTATTTTCGTAAATATTCCAAAACGGAGAAAAATTACCATTAGAACTGTTTTGGAGTCGGTTTACTTACCGTACCACATACCTATTCCTTTTCGGAGTCTGAAACATTCTGGAAAGTGTCCCTTATGTATTCCTCCGGGGTTGCGGTTTCAAAAACATTAGTTTCAACATTTATAGGATTACCTGAGATATAATGTTTGATTATTTGACCGTTCACCACCTTCGGATTTGTGACTTCGAAGTTGTTGATTTTTATGGCACCGGAACGATAGACCTCCTCGATAACGTAAGGACCTTCCCATTTAGATAGGAGTTTTCCTGCAAAAAGTCTTAAACAAGAGTTGAATAGCAACACATAATCACCTAGATTAAACTCACGCTTTTGTATCCTTTTGTCGTGCCATCTTTTAACTTTTTCTTTAAACAGTTTGGCATTCTCATAGGCTTGGGTTCTCCATTCATCAAGTGAGCTTATGTCAAATAGCCTCTTCTCACCGGCTAGTTTGAAATCATAATTGAGCTCTTTAATTGCCCAATATGCCTTATGTTCTAGTTCGAGAGGTAAGTGACATGTTTTTCCATAAACCATTTTATACGGAGACATACCCATAGGATTCTTATATGCAGTTCTATAGGCCCATAATGCATCATCAAGTTTCTTGGACCAATTCTTTCTAGATCTATTAACAGTATTTTGCAAAATTAATTTGAGCTCTCTATTACTTAATTCTACTTGACCACTAGACTGCGGGTGATATGGAGATGCAATTCTATGATTAACATCATACTTAGCAAGCATTTTACGAAAAGCACCATGAATTAAGTGTGAACCACCATCAGTCATTAAATATCTAGGGACTCCAAACCTCGGAAAAATAACTTCTTTAAGCATCTTAATAGAGGTGTTATGATCAGCACTACTAGTTGGAATAGCTTCTACTCACTTAGTAACGTAATCAACAACAACTAAAATATGTGTGAACCCATTAGAGGAAGGAAATTGTCCCATATAATCAAAGCCCCAAACATGAAATGGTTCAATCACAAGTGAATAGTTCATAGGCATTTCTTGACGTCTACTAATATTACCAATTCTTTGACATTCATCACAAGACAAGACAAACTTACAGGCATCTTTGAAGAGAGTAGGCCAATAAAAACCGGATTGCAAAACCTTATGTGCAGTTCTATCTCCAGCATGGTGTCCTCCATAAGCCTCGGAGTGACACTTGCGTAGCATCTGTTCCTGTTCATGCTCAGGTACACAACGTCTAATAACACCATCTACTCCTTCTTTGTAAAGGTGTGGGTCATCCCAGAAGTAATGTCTTAAATCATAGAAAAACCTTTTCTTTTGCTGGTATGTGAAACTAGGTGGTATAAATTTAGCAACAATGTAATTAGCATAATCAGCATACCATGGAGCAGTATGAGAAGCATTTATGACAGCTAATTGTTCATCAGGAAAGCTATCATCAATAGGTAGTGTGGGTCATCAAGAACATTCTCTAACCTAGACAAGTTGTCTGCAACGGGGTTCTCAGCTCCCTTTCTATCGATAATATGCAAATCAAATTCTTGTAGTGGGAGAACCCATCTAATGAGTCTAGGTTTAGCATCTTTCTTTTCCATAAGATATTTAATAGCAGCATGATCAGTGTGAACAGTTACTTTAGAATCAACAATATAAGGTCTGAACTTATCACAAGCAAATACAACCGCTAAAAATTCTTTTTCAGTAGTAGCATAATTTCTATGGGCATTGTCTAGAGTTTTACTAGCATATTGGATAACATTTAATTTCTTATCAACTCTTTGTCCTAGAACAGCACCTACAGCATAATCGCTAGCATCACACATAATTTCAAAGGGTAAATTCCAATCAGGTGGCTGAACAATAGGTGCAGAAATCAATGCTTTGTTAAGTATTTCAAATGCTTCTACACAATCGTCATCAAAGACAAAAGGAATATCTTTTTGTAAGAGATTAGTCAGAGGCCTGGAAATTTTTGAGAAGTCCTTAATGAACCTCCTATAAAAACCGGCATGACCAAGGAAACTTCTTATACCTTTAATGTCCTTGGGACACGGCATCTTTTCAATAGCATCAACTTTAGCTTCATCAACTTCAATACCTCTTTCAGAAATTTTATGCCCCAAGACAATACCTTCATTAACCATAAAGTGGCACTTCTCCCAATTCAAGACAAGATTAGTTTCTTCACATCTCTGCAAAACTCGATCAAGGTTGCTCAAGCAATCATCAAAAGAAGTTCCTTATACGGAGAAATCATCCATGAAAACCTCAACAATCTTTTCAAAAAAATTAGAGAATATAGCCATCATGCATCTTTGAAAGGTAGCAGGTGCATTACATAAACCAAAAGGCATACGTCTATAAGCAAAGGTACCGAAAGGGCAAGTAAAAGTGGTCTTTTCTTGATCCTCTTTTGACACAGGTATTTGAGAGAAACCAGAATAACCATCTAGGAAGCAAAAATGCGTATGTTTAGATAATCTTTCTAGCATTTGATCAATAAACGGTAAAGGGTAATGATCCTTTTTAGTAGCTTTATTTAGTTTAGGGAAGTCAATTACCATTCTATAACCTGTAACAATTCTTTGCGGGATCAATTAATATTTATCATTAGGAACAACAGTAATACCTCCCTTCTTAGGGACACAAGGGACAGGACTTACCCACTGACTATCAGCAACGGGATAGATTATACATGCCTCTAGAAGCTTTAGTATCTCTTTTCTTACCACTTCTTTCATCTTAGGATTTAACCGTCGTTGGTGATCAATGACCGGTTTAGCTTCTTTCTCCAATTTTATTTTGTGCTGGCATAGAGTGGGACTAATGCCCTTAAGATCATCAGGTTTATATCCAATAGCAGCACAGTGCTTCTTCAGAGTTTTCAATAATTTCTTTTCTTCATGCTCTGGAAGGTTAGCACTAATAATAACAAGATATATCTTCTTTTCATCTAGATATGCATATTTAAGAGTATCAGGTAATGGTTTAAGCTCAAACACGGGATCACCCTTGGGTGGAGGAGGATCCCCTAGGATTTCAACAGGCAAGTTGTGTTTCAAAATGGGTCCCTGTTTAAAGAATACTTCATCTATTTCCCTTCTTTCATTCATAAGAATATCATTTTCATGGTCAAGCAAATATTGTTCTAGAGGATCATTAGGAGGCACGGCAATAGAAGCAAGACCAATAATTTCATCTTTACTAGGCAATTCCTCATCACGGGGTTGTCTACGAAATTTAGCAAAACTAAACTCATGAGACATATCACCCAAACCAATAGTAAGAACATCCTTTTCACAGTCTATCCTAGCATTAACAGTATTCAAGAAGGGTCTACCAAATATGATGGGACAGAAGTCATCTTGTGGGGAACCAAGAACAAGGAAATCAGCAGGATATTTAACTTTCCCACACAAGACTTCAACATCTCTAACAATCCCAACTGGTGAAATAGTATCTCTATTGGCAAGCTTAATTGTAACATCAATTTCTTCTATCTCAGCAGGTGCAATATCATGCATAATTTCTTTGTATAAGGAATGAGGTATTGCACTTGCACTAGCACCCATATCACATAAGCCATGATAACAATGATCTCCTATCTTAACAGAAATAACAGGCATGCCTACAACAGGTCTATGTTTATTTTTAGCATCGGGCCTAGCAATTCTAGCAGCTTTAACATGCCCATCAATATTATCAGCCAAGCGATCTTTAACCATAGCAATACTAGGTTCAACTTTAATTTGCTCAGGGGGTTTGGGTGTCTTAATATTACTTTTGTTGACCACAGTTGAAGCTTTAGCATGATCCTTTATTCTAACAGGGAAAGGTGGTTTCTCAATATAAGCAGTAGGAACAACAGGATCATTATAAGTGACAGTCTTTTCTTCAACTTTAATAGGTGCAACTACTTTTACTTCAATGGGAGGATTATATTTAAACCACTTCTCCTTAGGGAGATCAACATGAGTAGCAAAGGATTCACAAAAAGAAGCTACTATCTCAGAGTCAAGTCCACATTTAGTGCTAAATTCATGGAAAACATCGGTATCCATAAAAGATTTAACACAATCAAACTTAGGTGTTATACCTGACTCCTTACCTTCGCTGAGATCCCAATCTTCAGAGTTGCGTTCAATTCTTCCCAATAAATCCCATTTGAATTCAATAGTCTTCATCATAAAAGATCCAGTACAAGAAGTATCGAGCATGGAGCGATTATTGAGAGAAAGTCGAGCATATAAAATTTGAATAATCATTTCTCTTGAGAGCTCATGATTGGGGCATGAATATAACATTGACTTAAGCCTCCCCCAAGCTTGAGCGATGCTTTCTCCTTCGCGAGGCCAAAAATTATATATATAATTACGATCACGATGAACAAGATGCATAGGATAAAACTTCTGATGAAATTCCAATTTCAATCGATTATAGTTCCATGATCCCATATCATCACATAGCCTAAACCATGTCAATGCCTTTCCCTTCAAATATAAAGGGAAGACCTTCTTCTTGATAACATCCTCGGGCATACCTGCAAGCTTAAATAATCCACAAACTTCATGCACATAGATTAGGTGTAAATCGGGATGCAATGTTCCATCACCTGTGAAAGGATTAGCTAGCAGTTTCTCTATCATACCCGAAGGAATTTCAAAGTAAACATTTTCAGTAGGTTCAGTAGGTTGAGGGGTAGCAAATTGTGGTTCCGGACGAGGTGAAGATACCCCGAACAAACCCCTCAAAGGATTGTTTTCCATAGTAACAAGTGACAGTAAATTTCAGCACACTATATAACTTTTTTCCTTACCGATTTCCACTTACCAAAGGCGCTTCACTCCCCAGCAACGGCGCCATAAAAGAGTCTTGATGACCCACAACTATAGGGGATCTATCATAGTCCTTTCGATAAGTAAGAGTGTCAAACCCAACGAGGAGCAGAAGGAAATGATAAGCGGTTTTCAGTAAGGTATTCTGTGCAAGCACTGAAATTATCGATAATAGATAGTTTTGTGATAAGGTAATTTGTAACGGCTAACAAGTAATGAAAGTAAATAAGGTGCAGCAATATGTCCCAATCCTTTTTGTAGCAAAGGACAAGCCTGGAAAAACTCTTATATGAAGGAAAACGCTCCTTAGGACACATGGGAATTATCGTCAAGCTAGTTTTCATCCCGCTCATATGATTCGCGTTCGTTACTTTGATAATTTGGTATGTGGGTGGACTGGTGCTTGGGTGCTGCCCTTTCTTGGACAAGTATCCCACTTATGATTAACCCCTATTGCAAGCATCCGCAACTACAAAAGAAGTATTAAGGTAAACCTAACCATAGCATGAAACATATGGATCCAAATCAGCCCCTTGCAAAGCAACTCATAAACTAGGGTTTAAGCTTCTGTCACTCTAGCAACCCATCATCTACTTATTACTTCCCAATGCCTTCCTCTAGGCCCAAATAATGGTGAAGTGTCATGTAGTCGACGTTCACATAACACCACTAGAGGAGAGACAACATACATCTCATCAAAATATCGAACGAATACCAAATTCACATGACTACTTATAGCAAGACTTCTCCCATGTCCTCAGGAACAAACGTAACTACTCACAAATCATATTCATGCTCATAATCAGAGGGGTATTAATATGCATAAAGGATCTAAACATATGATCTTCCACCAAATAAACCAACTAGCATCAACTACAAGGAGTAATCAACACTACTAGCAACCCACAGGTACAAATCTGAGGCTTTGGGACAAAGATTTGATACAAGAGATGAACTAGGGTTTTAGAGGAGATGGTGCTGGTGAAGATGTTGATGGAGATTGGTCCCCTCCCGATGAGAGGATCGTTGGTGATGACGATGGCGATGATTTCCCCCTCCCGGAGGGAAGTTTCCCCGGCAGAACAGCTCTGTCGGAGCCCTAGATTGGTTCCGCCAAGGTTCCGCCTCGTGGCGGCGGAGTTTCTTCCCGAAAGCTTGCTTATGATTTTTTTTCCAGGGTAAAAGACTTCATATAGCAGAAGATGGGCACCGGAGGCCTGCCAGGGGGCCCACGAGGCAGGGGGGCGCGCCCAGGGGGTAGGGCGCGCCCCCCACCCTCGTGGATGGTGGGTGGCCCCCCTCTGGTACTTTCTTCGCTCAGTATTAATTCCAAAAATAACTTCTGTGGAGTTTCAGGACTTTTGGAGTTGTGCAGAATACGTCTCTAATATTTGCTCCTTTTCCAGCCCAGAATTCCAGCTGCCGGCATTCTCCTTCTTCATGTAAACCTTGTAAAATAAGAGAATAGGCATAAGTATTGTGACATAACGTGTAATAACAGCCCATAATGCAATAAATATCAATATAAAAGCATGATGCAAAATGGACGTATCAATGTGCTCATCAAGGCATGTGCACAGGCCATCCCAACCTTTGCCATGTCTTGCTTCGACCATACAAAGACCTTATTTGAGGAGATCGGCACGATGATTTGCATGTTCTGGTGGGCAAAGCAGGAAAAGACTAATACCATGCACTGATTGAGCTGGGAATTAATGACCAAACCAAAGAAAGATGGGGGAATGGGGTTCAGGGATATATACGGTTTTAATATGGCAATGCTTTCCCGGCAGGCGTGGCGACTGTTAATTATCCCTGACTCCCTGTGTGCTCGCGTACTGAAGGCTCGTTACTACCCAAACTATTCGGTCTTGGAAGCTGAGCCTTGCCCGGGTATCTCATACACATGGCGCAGCATACTGAAAGGGGTGGAGCTTCTTAAGGAAGGGCTGATCTACAGAATCGGTGATGGCACTTCAGTAAAAATTTAGACTGATCCTTGGCTAGCTCGGGATAGTGTGAGAACACCTCTAACACCAAGGAGGCACTGCCTGCTGACATGGGTTTGCGAGCTGATTGACCCTGAAACACTGAACTGGAATGAGAGGCTAGTCAAAGAAACCTTCAAAGAAGAGGACGCAAAGATAATCCTAGCAACCCCCCATCCGTGATGATTTTGAAGATTATTATGCATGGCATTTTCATAGCAAGGGGGAGTTTTCACTGAAGTCTGCGTACATGGTTTATATTCAAGGATGGGATAAGGGCCGACCGGGGACATCTCAGGAATAGCCTAGAGGATGGGAATGGAAAGAAATCTGGAGCCTACCATGCCAGCCAAAGATCCAATAGTTTTATGTGGAGACTTGCGCACAACAGCCTCCCACTGAAACTCTCTCAAAAGTGTCAGGGCGTTGACTGTGAGACACTGTGTGTGTTGCAAACAACTGGATGAAGATGGAGCTCATCTCTTCTTACGGCGCAAAAAGGTCAAAGAAGTGTGGAGAGCGCTTGTAACGCCCACGATGCGGCTATATCTCCCACGTGTCGAGGCACGACTTAGAGGCATAACCGCATTGTGGTTTTGTCGCAAGAAGGGTCATCTTCACACAATCCCATGTAATGAACAAGAATGGGATAACGAGAGTTGGCTTACAATCGCCACTTCACACAATACATGAATATAATTCATACATCATCCAAAATACACACATAGACCGACTACGGTCAAATCCAAAAGAAAATAAGATAACCCCAAATGCTAGATCCCCGATCGTCCCAACTGGGCTCCACTACTGATCATCAGGAAAAGACACATAGTAACGACCACATTCCTCATCGAACTCCCACTTGAGGTCGATCTCATCAACTGCACTGGCATCGTCGGCACCTGCAACTGTTTTGGTAGAATCTGTGAGTCACGAGGACTCAGCAATCTCACACCCGCGAGATCAAGACTATTTAAGCTTATAGGAAAGGATGGTGTAATGAGGTGGAGTTGCAGCAGTCACTAAGCATATATGGTGGCTAACATATGCAAGTGAGAGCGAGAAGAGAAGCAACGGAACGGTCGTCATCTAGTAATGACCAAGAAGTGATCCTGAACTCCTACTTACGTCATACATAACTCAAACCGTGTTCACTTCCCGGACTCCGCCGAGAAGAGAACATCACGGCTACACACACGGTTGATGTATTTTAATGAAGTCAAGTGACAAGTTCTCTACAACCGAACATTAACAAATTCCCATCTGCCTCATAACCGCGGGCACGGCTTTCGAAAGATAATACCCTGCAGGGGTGTCCCAACTTAGCCCATCATAAGCTCTCACGGTCAACGAAGGATAAACCTTCTCCCAGGAAGACCCGATCAGTCTCGGAATCCCGGTTTACAAGACATTTCGACAATGGTAAAACAAGACCAGCAAAGCCGCCCAAATGTGCCGACAAATCCCGATAGGAGCTGCACATATCTCGTTCTCAGGGCACACCGGATAAGCGAAGCGTACAGGTACCAACATAACCCAAGTTGCCAAGGGACGGTCCCGCACGGTGCTCTAGTTTGGACCAGCACTCAGAGGAACACTGGCCCGGGGGTTAAAATAAAGATGACCCTCGGGCTCGCGAAAACCCGGGGGAAAGGCTTAGGTGGCAAATGGTAAAACCAAGGTTGGGCCTTGCTGGAGGAGTTTTATTCAAGGCGAACTGTCAAGGGGGTCCCATAATCACCCAACCGCGTAAGGAACGCAAACTCAAGGAACATAATACCGGTATGACGGAAACTAGGGCGGCAAGACTGGAACAAAACACCAGGCATAAGGCCGAGCCTTCCACCCTTTACCAAAATATATATAGATGCATTAATTAAATAAGAGATATTGTGATATCCCAACATATCCATGTTCCAACATGGAACAAACTTCAACTTCACCTGCAACTAGCAACGCTATAAGAAGGGCTGAGCAAAAGCAGTAACTTAGCCAAACAACGGTTTGCTAGGAAAAGAATGGTTAGAGGCTGACATGGCAATATGGGAGGCATGATATAGCAAGTGCTAGGTAGCGCAGCATGGCAAAGAACGAACAACTAGCAAAGCAAAGATAGAAGTGATTTCGAGGGTATGGTCATCTTGCCTGCAAGGTTCTCAGAGTTGTCGAAAGCTTGATCCTCGTAAGCATACTCGACAGGTTTCTCGTTCACGAACTCGTCTCCCGGCTCTACCCAAAACAAGAACACAAGCAACGGAACCACAATCAATCACGGGAAATGCACAAGCAACATGATGCAAAACATGCATGATATGATATGCGATGCATATGCGTGCTCCGAAGGAAAAATGATGAACAAGGCAGTAACTTGGCAAACCAAGCATGCCACTGGAAAGATGAGATGATTTCGGTTGAAATCGATATAAAGATCACCGGAAACGGATGCACGGTTTGCAAATGGCAAGCAAAACAAGAATGACACGAATCTGCGATTAACAGCATGATAGCACTTAAAATGCAACAAGTAACAATGCTACAGCACTCCAACATAGCAACAAAGCACATGAAAGTAATCTACAGGAGATGCTTGACAAAAGATGAACACTGAGCTACGGCTATATCACACCACAGCAGGTTCAAACAAGCATGGCAAAAGTGCAAAAGATAACAGGTTCACAGACTTGGTGAAATTACTGGACATGACTGAAACAGCATCAGGTAGCAATGTTCAGAGCATGAAAACAACATGCTACAGGAACTTAACATGACAAAACAAGGCATGGAAGTATTCTACTAAATGCACATGACAAAAGTCCCTTACTGACCATAAGCCAAAAAGGACCAGAAGATATGATGGTAACCATGTAAACATAGCAATTTTCGTTAACAGGTTTCAGACTTGGCAGAAAACAGAGCATGGCAGAAACAGACATTATGAGGGCATCTTTGTGAGCTTGATGCACTCATCAGAAAGCAATTCATGACAAAACCAGCATACCTACAGCAAGATGGAAAGTTTATGAAGCTATCAATGGCAAGAGGAAGTACATAGCATGTATGAAACAACTACAACAAGCTTGGCAAAATTGAATATCATGTTAACAATCTGCCAGAAATATTTTATAGCAAACGTAGAGCAAGGTTGAGTCATGCTATGGCACTCCATAAATGCAAACAAAGGCATGAATGGGTCAACTACAACAATATATACAAATCATCCTTACTGAACATCACCAAAATAAGCATGGATCTCTCTGTAACCACATGGATACATAGCAACAAAATAACAGCAGCCACAGACTTTGTAAATTTACAGAGTCCCTGAAATCAGAAACATTACGGAGCCTAGTTTGCATGCTTGTGCTAGTCACCACAGAGATCACAAAAATACATATCAAACACCTCTGTAAAGATGGCATGGCATACAACAAAACACATGTAGAGATCATGCCCATAAGATGCACAGAATAAAGGCAAAAAAAATAACAAATCCTCATGTTCTGATAAGTAACAGCAGATAACAGCAACTAGCACTCTTGCACCAGAGATTTGGACATCAAGATGGACTCAAATGAACATGGTGCAATGGAACAAAAGGTAGAGCATCACGAGACGAACATTTCGATATATTACACGCGTGAAACGGAGCTATATGCAGAGAGTTATGATGCGATGAACATGGGCATGTACTGTAAGAAATAAAAGACGAAGAAATCGGGGGAGGAGAGAAAGTCAACCCTAGGGTTCACTGGATCCAGATCTGGCGCGGATTCCCGAGGCGGGGCCGGAGCTGCTCTCGCCGAAGCTGCGGGAGGAGGCCGCCGGAGGGAGGGGACGGGGCGCCTGCGAGGAGGGACGGGGAGGCCGGAGCTCCCCGGATCCGGTGGAGGCGGCACGGGCGGAGCCGGCCGTCGGCGGCGGCGGGGCCGGCCGGCGCTGGACGAGGCGACGGACGACGGCGTTGGTGGTCGGCGAGGTGGCGGCGAGCGGCGGCCGGGCGACGCGGACGGGGCGGCGGAGGAGCGGGCGGCGCTCGGGGCGGCGCGAGAACTGGGCCCGCGGGGGCCCGCGGCGGGCCTGGCGGGCCGCGGCGCGGGAGCCGGCGGGGAAGCGCCACGTGGCGCTGCGCGGTTGGCCGGGCGCGGCGGCGCTGGTTCGTCCGGCGGCGGCGGACGCGTCCGGCCGCGGAGAGGGAGATGGCTAGGGTTTTGACTGCGAATGTATTTCGGGAGGGATGCATATATATAGGTAGAGGGAGCTAGGAGGCTCCAAATGAGGTGCGGTTTTCGCCCACACGATCGTGATCGAACGACCTAGAGCATGGAGATGACTTAGAGGGGTTTTGGGCTGTTTAGAGAGGGGTTTTGCTGCAACACACAGAAGGACCTTGCGGTTGCCCGGTTAACCGTTGGAGTACCAAACGACCTCCAAATGGAACGAAACTTGACCGGTGGCCTACTGGTGGTATACCAAGGGCACTTGATAAGCCTCGGTCCATTCCGAGAACGTTTAACACCCGTTCATGAAAAGAAACGAAAAGGGGTGCGCCGGAGGAGATGGGAGTGCCGGATTGCAAAACGGACAACGGGGAAAATGCTCGGATGCAAAAGACGAACACGTATGCAAATGCAATGCACATGATGACATGATATGAGATGCATGACATGAACAAAATGCAAAACGAAAAACAAAACCCGACCACGAAGGGAATATCATAACACATAGCCAAAAATGGCAAGAGTCGGAGTTACAAATATGGAAAGTTACATCCGGGGTGTTACAGCGCTGCAGTTGGAGAGGCTCTGACAGCATATGTGCATTTGCAAGGATGCTCACGAGCTCATGCAAGTAGTGCTTCGACTGCCGGAGTATCAAAGGATCCTGATTACCTGTCTGCTTTGGAGATGGTGGACATGGCGTAATAAACTCAATGCCGGAGAGAAGGTCGGGTCAGTGCAACACCTATCTTCAAAAATTAGTCACCTTGCAATGGACCCTCTGAATATGTGTGGGAACACTCGGACAATGAGGACGGCAAAATAGGAGATGGTATGGCAGAAGCCTTTGGGCGATCGGATGAAACTGAACTGTGATGGGGCTTTTGATGCGGCTGCACGCACGGGCGGCTGGGGATTCGTGATACGAGATAGCAATGGAGATGATCGAGGATCAGGTGCAGGTCGGTTGCCTAATGTTGCAACAACGAATCGTGCTGAGGCGGAAGCATGTGCTGCAGGCCTTCAAGCAGCAAGTGACTGGGGCATGACAAATGTGGATGTGGAATCTGACTGCCAGGTTCTCATTAATGCAATTCAGGGAAAGGCGTCCGACCGAGCAATTGAAGGAGTAATCTTCAGGGACATCCAGGGGTTTGCCCGTTAAACTTCACTAGCGTTTCTTTTTCTTTTGCCCCAAGGGCGTGTAATAAGTTAGCACACTCTATAGCTGCCTTTGGTGCACGCTGTGATGCGAGGTGGCAGATTTGGTCCGAGGACCTGCCTGACGATGTAAACGTCCGGATGGCCAGCAGGGTAGCTGAGTCGATGTGATTTATGGAACCGGGAGTGTTCCATCTCAAAAAAAAGGATCCACATGCCTAGCATTTTTGAACAGGGGATGAAAGTGCAACTATCCCTCGGTGGTTTTGGTAATTCCTAACAACATATAGCTCACTGAGCTAATGCTATTTCAAGATAAATATTTCAGGAAAGCTCAATGATTGGCATGGCATGGATTAGGAATGTGGACCTCTCAAAATGCTAAGGACACATATTGGCTCAAGCTCAAGACTCTACATTTTACATTTAGTGATCCAAGATCACATAGAGTCCATAGGAAAAGCCAATACTATTAAAAGGGGATGAGGTGTTGCTTAATGGCTTACTTGCTCAAAATGCTTAGTGATATGCTCCAAAAACCCTCAACCACTTTCTCATATCCACATATGTCCCAAACCAAAAGTTAAACTCGGCCCCACCGAAACAATCTATCCGGCGCCACCGAGTTCACTTGACATAGCCACTGCCACAAACCCTAGTCACTTCAGTCTCACCGATAGGGATCTCGGTCTCACGAAGATGAGATTGCAAACTCTCTGTTTCCCTTCATAACGTTTCGGTCCAACCGAGATGAGCGATCGGCCCCACCGAGTTCGCAATGCAAACTCTTTGTTCCCCCTTTGTAACGTTTCGGTCTTACCGAGATGAGCGAATCGGTCCCACCGAGTTTGCCTGACCAACTCTCTGGTTAGCATATTACCAAAATCGGTCCCACCGAGTTTGTGTAATCGTTCTGACCAAGATTACGTTATGCCCTAACCCTAATCAAATTGGTCCCACTGAGTTGACATGTCGGTCCCACCGAAAAGCCTAACGTTCACATTTCGAACTGAATCGGTCTGACCGAGTTTTCTGATTCGGTCCCACCGAGTTTGGTGAATTGTGTGTAACGGTTAGATTTTGTGTGGAGGCTATATATACCCCTCCACCCACTCTTCATTCGTGAGGAGAGACATCAGAACATGCCTTCACTTCCAGCATACATTTACTGAGAGAGAACCACCTACTCATGTGTTGAGGTCAAGATATTACATTCCAACCACATAAATCTTGATCTCTAGCCTTCTCCAAGTTGCTTTCCACTCAAATCATCTTTCCACCAAATCCAAATCTTTGAGAGAGAGTTGAGTGTTGGGGAGACTATCATTTGAAGCACAAGAGAAAGGAGTTCATCATCCACACACCATCTATTACCTTTTGGAGAGTGGTGTCTCCTAGATTGGTTAGGTGTCACTTGGGAGCCTCCGTCAAGATTGTGGAGTTGAACCAAGGAGTTTGTACGGGCAAGGAGATCGCCTACTTCATGAAGATCTACCCTAGTGAGGCAAGTCCTTCATGGGCGATGGCCATGGTGGGATAGACAAGGTTGCTTCTTTGTGGACCCTTCGTGGGTGGAGCCCTCCGTGGACTCGCGCAACCGTTAACCTTCGTGGGTTGATGTCTCCATCAACGTGGATGTACGATAGCACCACCTATCGGAACCACGCCAAAAATCTCTGTGTCTACATTGCGTTTGCTCCCTCCAAACTCCTCCCTTTACCTTCATGTGCAATGTTTTACATTCCGCTGCTATACTCTTAGACTTGCATGTGTAGGTTGATTGCTTAACTTGTGCTAAGTTGTTAAAATCTGCCAAGACTTAAAATTTGGAAAAGGCTAGATTTTTATTTGGTCAAGTAGTCTAATAACCCCCCCTCTAGACATACTTTCGATCCTACAAGTGGTATCAGAGCTTTGGTCTCCATTTGCCTTGATCCATAGCTTTGGGTGATCATAGCCTTGGTTTCACAACCTAGGAGAGTATGGCGTCTAGCGATGGAAATTATCACCGTAGAGGTCCTTACTTTGATGGTACTAATTTTGCTAGTTGGAAGCACAAGATGAAAATGCATATTCTTGGACATAACCCCGCCGTTTGGGGTATTGTGTGTATTGGCTTGCAAGGTGAATTCTTTGATGGGAGAGAATCAAACCGTGAAGCTGAAGGAAATATGCCCTAGAGGCAATAATAAAGTTGTTATTTATATTTCCTTATATCATGATAAATGTTTATTATTCATGCTAGAATTGTATTAACCGGAAACTTAGTACATGTGTGAATACATAGACAAACAGAGTGTCACTAGTATGCCTCTACTTGACTAGCTCGTTGAATCAAAGATGGTTAAGTTTCCTAGCCATAGACATGAGTTGTCATTTGATTAATGTGATCACATCATTAGAGAATGATGTGATTGAATTGACCCATTCCGTTAGCTTAGCACTTGATCGTTTAATATGTTGCTATTGCTTTCTTCATGACTTATACATGTTCCTATGACTACGAGATTATGCAACTCCCGAATACTGGAGGAACACTTAGTGTGCTACCAAACGTCACAACGTAACTAGGTGATTATAAAGGTGCTCTACAGGTGTCTCCGATGGTACTTGTTAAGTTGGCATAGATCGAGATTAGGATTTGTCACTCCGGTTGTCAGAGAGGTATCTCTGGGCCCTCTCGGCAATGCACATCACTATAAGCCTTGCAAGCAATGTGACTAATGAGTTAGTTGCGGGATGATGCATTACGGAACGAGTAAAGAGACTTGCCGGTAATGAGATTGAACTAGGTATTGAGATACCGACGATCAAATCTTGGGCAAGTAACATACCGATGATAAAGGGAACAACGTATGTTGTTATGCGGTTTGACGGATAAAGATCTTCGTAGAATATGTAGGAACCAATGTGAGAATCCAGGTTCTGCTCTTGGTTATTGACCGGAGATGAGTCTCGGTCATGTCTACACAGTTCTCGAACCCGTAGGGTCCGCACGCTTAACGTTCGGTGACGATCAGTATTATGAGTTTATGTGTTTTGATGTACCGAAGATAGTTCGGAGTCTCGAATGTGATCACGGACATTACGAGGAGTCTCGAAATGGTCGAGACATAAAGATTGATATATTGGATGACTATATTCAGACACCGGATGAGTTCCGGGGGTCACCGGATAATTATCGGAGTGCCGGAGGGTTATCGGAACCCCCGGGGGAACTACTGGGCCAACATGGGCCTTGTGAGAGAGAGAGAGAGAGGAGGGGGCCTTAGAGCTGGCCGCCCCCCCCCCCCACCCTTGAGGAGTCCGAATTGGACAAGGAGGGGGCGGCGCCCCCTCTTTCCCTCCCTCTCTCCCTCTCCTTACTTCCCCCTTCCCCCTTCCCCCTCCTAGTTCGACTAGGAAAGGGGGAGTCCTACTTCTACTATGAGGAGGACTCCTCCCCTCCTTGGCGCGCCCTAGGGCCGGTCGTCCTCCCCCCCTTGCTCCTTTATATACGGGGCAGGGAGGCACCCATAGACACACAAGTTGATCATTAATCTCTTAGCCGTGTGTGGTGCCCCCCTCCACCATAATCCACCTCAGTCATATCGTTGCAATGCTTAGGCGAAGCCCTGCGCCGGTAGCTTCATCATCACTGTCATCACGCTGTCGTGCTTACGAAGCTCTCCCTCGACACTCAGCTGGATCAAGAGTTCGTGGGACGTCACCAAGCCGAACGTGTGCAGATCGCGGAGGTGCCGTACTTTCGATACTAGGATCGGTCGGATCATGAAGACGTACGACTACATCAACCGCGTTGTCATAACGCTTCCGCTTTCGGTCTACGAGGGTACGTGGACAACACTCTCCCCTCTCATTGCTATACATCACCATGATAGATCTTGCGTGTGCGTAGGAATTTTTTTGAAATTACTGCGTTCCCCAACAGTGGCATCCGAGCCAGGCCTATGCGTAGATGTTATATGCATGAGTAGAACATAAGTGAGTTGTGGGCAATAATAGTCATACTGCTTACCAGCATGTCATACTTTGATTCGGCGGTATTGTTGGATGAAGCGGCCCGGACCGACATTACGCGTACGCTTACGCGAAACTGGTTCTACCGACGTGCTTCGCACACAGGTGGCTGGCGGGTGTCAGTTTCTCCAACTTTAGTTGAATCGAGTGTGGCTACGCCCGGTCCTTGTTGAAGGTTAAAACAACACATACTTGACGAAAACTCGTTGTGGTTTTGATGCGTAGGTAAGAATGGTTCTTGCTCAGCCCGTAGCAGCCACGTAAAACTTGCAACAACAAAGTAGAGGACGTCTAACTTGTTTTTGCAGGGCATGTTGTGATGTGATATGGTCAAGACATGATGCTAAATTTTATTGTATGAGATGATCATGTTTTTTAACAAAGTTATCGGCAACTGGCAGGAGCCATATGGTTGTCTCTTTATTGTATGAAATGCAATCGCCATGTAATTGCTTTACTTTATCACTAAGTGGTAGCGATATTTGTAGAAGCAATAGTTGGCGAGACGACAACGATGCTATGATGGAGATCAAGGTGTCGTGCCGGTGACGATGGTGATCATGACGGTGCTTTGGAGATGGAGATCAAAGGCACAAGATGATGATGGCCATATCATATCACTTATATTGATTGCATGTGATGTTTATCCTTTATGCATCTTATTTTGCTTAGTTCGACGGCAGCATTATAAGATGATCTCTCACTAAATTTCAAGGTACAAGTGTTCTTCCTGAGTATGCACCGTTGCGAAAGTTCGTCGTGCCGAGACACCACGTGATGATCGGGTGTGATAAGCTCTACGTTCACATACAACGGGTGCAAGCCAGTTTTGCACACGCAGAATATTCGGGTTAAACTTGACGAGCCTAGCATATGCAGATATGGCCTCGGAACACTGAGACCGAAAGGTCGAGCGTGAATCATATAGTAGATATGATCAACATAGTGATGTTCACCATTGAAAACTACTCCATCTCACGTGATGATCAGACATGGTTTAGTTGATTTGGATCACGTGATCACTTAGATGATTAGAGGGATGTCTATCTAAGTGGGACTTCTTAAGTAATATATGATTAATTGAACTTTAATTTATCATGAACTTAGTACCCGATAGTATTTTGCATGTCTATGTTGTTGTAGATCAATGGCATGTGCTACTATTCCTTTGAATTTTAGTGCGTTCCTAGAGAAAGCTAAGTTGAAAGATGATGGTAGCAACTACACGGACTGGGTCCGTAACTTGAGGATTATCCTCATTGCTGCACAGAAGAATTACATCATGGAAGCACCGCTAGGTGCCAAACCCGCTGCAGGAGCAACGCCAGATGTTATGAACGTCTAGCAGAGCAAAGTTGATGACTACTCGATAGTTCAGTGTGCCATGCTTTACGGCTTAGAACCGGGACTTCAACGACGTTTGAACGTCATGGAGCATATGAGATGTTCCAGGAGTTGAAGTTAATATTTCAAGCAAATGCCCGGATTGAGAGATATGAAGTCTCCAATAAGTTCTACAGCTGCAAAATGGAGGAGAATAGTTCTGTCAGTGAGCATATACTCAAAATGTCTGGATATAACAATCACTTGAATCAACTGGGAGTTAATCTTCCTGATGATAGTGTCATTGACAGAATTCTTCAATCACTGCCACCAAGCTACAAGAGCTTCGTGATGAACTATAATATGCAAGGGATGGATAAGGCAATTCCCGAGCTCTTCGCAATGCTAAAGGCTGCGGAGGTAGAAATCAAGAAAGAGCATCAAGTGTTGATGGTCAACAAGACCACCAGTTTCAAGAAAAAGGGTAAAGGGAAGAAGGGGAACTTCAAGAAGAACAGCAAGCAAGTTGCTGCTCAAGTGAAAAAGCCCAAGTCTGGACCTAAGCCTGAGACTGAGTGCTTCTACTGCATAGGGACTGGTCACTGGAAGCGGAACTGCCCCAAGTATTTGGCGGATAAGAAGGATGGCAAGGTGAACAAAGGTATATGTGTTATATTGATGTGTACCTTACTAATGCTCGCAGTAGTGCCTGGGTATTTGATACTGGTTTTGTTGCTAATATTTGCAACTCGAAACAGGGACTACGGATTAAGCGAAGATTGGCTAAGGACGAGGTGACGATGCGCGTGGGAAATGGTTCCAAAGTCGATGTGATTGCCGTCGGCACGCTACCTCTACATCTACCTTCGGGGTTAGTTTTAGACCTGAATAATTGTTATTTGGTGCCAGCGTTGAGCATGAACATTATATCTGGATCTTGTTTGATGCGAGACGGTTATTCATTTAAATCTGAGAATAATGGTTGTTCTATTTATATGAGTAATATCAGTTATAGTCATGCACCCTTGAAGAGTGGTCTATTTTTGTTAAATCTTGATAGTAGTGACACACATATTCATAATATTGAAGCCAAAAGATGCAGAGTTGATAATGATAGTGCAACTTATTTGTGGCACTGCTGTTTGGGTCATATTGGTGTAAAGCACATGAAGAAACTCCATTCTGATGGATTTTTGGAATCACTTGATTATGAATCACTTGGTACTTGCGAACCATGCCTCATGGGCAAGATGACTAAAACCCCGTTCTCCGGAACAATGGAGCGAGCAACAGATTTGTTGGAAATCATACATACTGATGTATGTGGTCCGATGAATATTGAGGCTCGCGGCGGGTATCGTTATTTTCTCACCTTCACAAATGATTTGAGCAGATATGGGTATATCTACTTGATGAAGCATAAGTCTGAAACATTTGAAAATTCAAAGAATTTCATAGTGAAGTGGAAAATCATCGTAACAAGAAAATAAAGTTTCTATGATCTGATCGCGGAGGAGAATATTTGAGTTACGAGTTTGGTCTTCATTTGAAACAATGCAGAATAGTTTCGCAACTCACGCCACCCGGAACACCACAACGTAATGGTGTGTCCGAACGTCGTAATCGTACTTTACTAGATGTGGTGCGATCTATGATGTCTCTTACTGATTTACCGCTATCGTTTTGGGGTTATGCTTTAGAGACGGCTGCATTCACGTTAAATAGGGCACCATCTATATCCGTTGAGACGACACCTTATGAACTGTGGTTTGGCAAGAAACCCAAGTTGTCGTTTCTTAAAGTTTGGGGCTGCGATTCTTATGTGAAAAAGCTTCAACCTGATAAGCTCGAACCCAAATCGGAGAAATGTGTCTTCATAGGATACCCAAAGGAGACTGTTGGGTACACCTTCTATCACAGATCCGAAGACAAAACATTCGTTGCTAAGAATGGATCCTTTCTAGAGAAGGAGTTTCTCTCGAAAGAAGTGAGTGGGAGGAAAGTAGAACTTAATGAGGTAACTGTACCTGCTCCCTTATTGGAAAGTAGTTCATCACAGAAATCAGTTCCTGTGACTCCTACACCAATTAGTGAGGAAGCTAATGATGATGATCATATAACTTCAGATCAAGTTACTACTGAACCTCGTAGGTCAACCAGAGTAAGATCCGCACCAGAGTGGTACGGTAATCCTGTTCTGGAGGTCATGTTACTTGACCATGACGAACCTACGAACTATGAGGAAGCGATGATGAGCCCAGATTCCGCAAAATAGCTTGAGGCCATGAAATCTGAGATGGGATCCATGTATGAGAACAAAGTGTGGACTTTGGTTGACTTGCCCGATGATCGGCAAGCCATCGAGGATAAATGGATCTTCAAGAATAAGACTGATGCTGACGGTAATGTTACTGTCTACAAAGCTCGACTTGTTGCGAAAGGTTTTTGACAAGTTCAAGGAGTTGACTACGATGAGACTTTCTCACCCGTAGCGATGCTTAAGTCCGTCCGAATCATGTTAGCAATTGCTGCATTTTATGATTATGAAATTTGGCAAATGGATGTAAAGACTGCATTCCTGAATGGATTTCTGGAAGAAGAGTTGTATATGATGCAACCTGAAGGTTTTATCAATCCAAAGGATGCTAACAAAGTGTGCAAACACCAGCGATCCATTTATGGACTGGTGCAAGCATCTAGGAGTTGGAATAAACGTTTTGATAGTGTGATCAAAGCATATGGTTTTATACAGACTTTCAGAGAAGCATGTATTTATAAGAAAGTGAGTGGGAGCTCTGTAGCATTTCTAATATTATATGTGGATGACATATTGTTGATTGGAAATGATATAGAATTTCTGGATAGCATAAAAGGATACTTGAACAAGAGTTTTTCAATGAAAGACCTCGGTGAAGCTGCTTATATATTGGGCATCAAGATTTATAGAGATAGATCATGACGCTTAATTGGACTTTCACAAAGCACATACCTTGATAAAGTTTTGAAGAAGTTGCAAATGGATCAAGCAAAGAAAGGGTTCTTGCCTGTGTTACAAGGTGTGAAGTTGAGTCAAACTCAATGCCCGACCACTGCAGAAGATAGAGAGAAAATGAAAGTCATTCCCTATGCTTCAGCCATAGGCTCTATCATGGATGCAATGCTGTGTACCAGACCTGATGTGTGCCTTGCTATCAGTTTAGCAGGGAGGTACCAAAGTAATCAGGGAGTGGATCACTGGACAGCGGTCAAGAACATCCTAAAATACCTGAAAAGGACTAAGGATATGTTTCTCGTTTATGGAGGTGACAAAGAGCTCATCGTAAATGGTTATGTCGATGCAAGCTTTGACACTGATCCGGATGACTCTAAGTCACAAACCGGATACGTGTTTATATTGAACGGTGGAGCTGTCAGTTGGTGCAGTTCTAAGAAAAGCGTCATGGCAGGATCTACGTGTGAAGCGGACTACATAGCTGCTTCGGAAGCAGCAAATGAAGGAGTCTAGATGAAGGAGTTCATATCCGATCTAGGTGTCATACCTAGTGCATCGGGTCCAATGAAAATCTTTTGTGACAATACTGGTCCAATTGCCTTGGCAAAGGAATCCAGATTTCACAAGAGAACCAAGCACATCAAGAGATGCTTCAATTCCATCCGCAATCAAGTCAAGGAGGGAGACATAGAGATTTGCAAGATACATACGGATCTGAATGTTGCAGACTCGTTGACTAAGCCTCTCTCACGAGCAAAACATGATCAGCACCAAGACTCCATGGGTGTTAGAATCATTACTGTGTAATCTAGATTATTGACTCTAGTGCAAGTGGGAGACTGAAGGAACTATGCCCTAGAGGCAATAATAAAGTTGTTATTTATATTTCCTTATATCATGATAAATGTTTATTATTCATGCTAGAATTGTATTAACCGGAAACTTAGTACATGTGTGAATACATAGACAAACAGAGTGTCACTAGTATGCCTCTACTTGACTAGCTCGTTGAATCAAAGATGGTTAAGTTTCCTAGCCATAGACATGAGTTGTCATTTGATTAACGGGATCACATCATTAGAGAATGATGTGATTGATTGACCCATTCCGTTAGCTTAGCACTTGATCGTTTAGTATGTTAGTATTGCTTTCTTCATGACTTATACATGTTCCTATGACTATGAGATTATGCAACTCCCGAATAACGGAGGAACACTTAGTGTGCTACCAAACGTCACAACGTAACTGGGTGATTATAAAGGTGCTCTACAGGTGTCTCCGATGGTATTTGTTGAGTTGGCATAGATCGAGATTAGGATTTGTCACTCCGATTGTCGGAGAGGTATCTCTGGGCCCTCTCGGTAATGCACATCACTATAAGCCTTGCAAGCAATGTGACTAATGAGTTAGTTGCGGGATGATGCATTACGGAACGAGTAAAGAGACTTGCCGGTAACGAGATTGAACTAGGTATTGAGATACCGACGATCGAATCTTGGGCAAGTAACATACCGATGACAAAGGGAACAACTTATGTTGTTATGCGGTTTGACGGATAAAGATCTTCGTAGAATATGTAGGAACCAATATGAGAATCTAGGTTCCGCTACTGGTTATTGACCGGAGATGAGTCTCGGTCATGTCTACATAGTTCTCGAACCCGTAGGGTCCGCATGCTTAACGTTCGGTGACGATCAGTATTATGAGTTTATGTGTTTTGATGTACCGAAGATAGTTCGGAGTCCCAGATGTGATCACGGACATGACGAGGAGTCTCGAAATGGTCGAGACATAAACATTGATATATTGTATGACTATATTCGAACACCAGATGAGTTCCGGGGGTCACCGGATAATTATCAGAGTGCCGGAGGGTTATCGGAACCCCCGGGGGAACTAATGGGCCAACATGGGCCTTGTGAGAGAGAGAGGAGGGGGCCTTAGGGCTGGCCGCCCCCCCCTGAGGAGTCCGAATTGGACAAGGAGGGGGCGGCGCCCCCTCTTTCCCTCCCTCTCTCCCTCTCCTTCCTTCCCCCTTCCCCTCCTAGTTGGACTAGGAAAGGGGGAGTCCTACTCCTACTAGGAGGAGGACTCCTCCCCTCCTTGGCGCGCCCTAGGGCCGGCCGGCCTCCCCCCTTGCTCCTTTATATACGGAGGTAGGGGGCACCCATAGATACACAAGATGATCATTGATCTCTTAGCCGTGTGCGGTGCCCCCCTCCACCATAATCCACGTATATCATTGCAGTGCTTAGGCGAAGCCCTGCGCCGGTAGCTTTATTATCACCGTCATCACGCCGTCGTGCTGACGAAGCTCTCCCTCGACACTCAGCTAGATCAAGAGTTCGTGGGACGTCACCGAGCTGAACATGTGCAGATCGCGGAGGTGCCTTACTTTCGGTACTAGGATTGGTCGGATCGTGAAGACGTATGACTACATCAACCGTGTTGTCATAACGCTTCCGCTTTCGGTCTACGAGGGTACGTGGACAACACTCTCCCCTCTCGTTGCTATACATCACCATGATACATCTTGCGTGTGCGTAGGAAATTTTTTGAAATTACTGCGTTCCCCAACAGAAGCTACCGCGGAAGAGTTGAAGATGCTGCAATACAACGCTCAAACTTGTGATATTCTCTTCAATGATTTGTGCCCCAAAGAATTCAACAAATCAGCTGTCTTGAGAATGCAAAGGAGATTTGGGATACTTTGATTGATATCCACAAGGGTACCGACTCCGTCAAGGAATCCAAATTGGATGTGCTCCAAAATCAGCTTGACAAGTTCAAAATGAAGGATGGTGAAGGTGTCGCTGAAATGTACTCTAGGCTCGCTCTCATTGCAAATGAGATTGCCGGCTTAGGAAGTGAAGAGATGACCGATAGATTCATCATCAAGAAGATCCTAAGAGCCTTGGATGGAAAATATGATACCGTGTGCACATTGATCCAAATGATGCCCAATTACAAAGATCTCAAGCCAACGGAAGTCATTGGAATAATTGTTGCTCATGATGTCACTCAAGGATAAGGAAGAGCTTCACAACAAGTCAAGTGGTGCTTACAAAGCCTCATGTGATGCTCCTACACCATCAAGTGAGAAACAAACCTTCAATGAGGAATTGAGCCTAATGGTGAAGAATTTCAACAAGTTCTACAAGAGTAGAAGCAAGGAAAGAATTTCCAAGTCAAGGTCCTACAATGACAAAAGATCTTCTAGTCGTGAGCGAAATTGCTACAATTGTGGAAGACCCAGACACTACTCCAATGAGTGTACGGCTCCCTACAAAAGAAAAGAAGATTCTCCCAAAAGAAGAAGTAGAAGAGACGAATCACCACCAAGAAAAAGAAGGAGTAGAGATGATCGTTATGAACGAAGAACCTCTCGGAGAAGCAAGGATTCGGAAAGGAAGGACAAATCATCAAAGAGCTACACAAAACGAAGACATCAAGCTCATGTTGGTGAATGGGTATCCGGCTCCGACTACGACCATCACTCCGAAAGACGTTATCACTCCGACTCCGAATATACTCAAGATGAAGGTGTTGCCGGTCTAGCACTTGTGTCAACCAACTCCTACGACATATTTGACTCACCAAATGAAGGAATTGGAAGATGCTTCATGGCTAAAGGCCCAAAGGTATCACACCCTGGGTATGTTGATTTCAATAGTGATGAAGATGATTTGCTAGGAGATGATGATTTACTTGTTGACAAAAACTATGATGAACTTGCTATTAATCATGTTAATCAAGATAAAACGAATGACGAGGATAAGAAGGAGATTGAGCGTCTAACTAAAGAACTAAACACTCTTAAGTTAGCTCATGAAACTACCTTGGAAGATCATCGAGAACTTTTAAAGACTCATGAGAAGCTACGCTTTGAAAAGCTCAACCTTGAGCAAGAGCATGGGTTCTTAAAAGCAATCAATGATGATCTTCGCAAGAAAAGTTCCGATTACATTGCCAAGCATTTACTCTTGTCTACTTACATGCCACAAGTAAAATCTAGCAACAAGAGTAAGAAAGATTCTTCATCTAGTAGTAACAATAATCATGTCAGATCCAATGTTGTTGCTTCTAATAGTTCTCTTGATTCCACTAATGATTCTCTTAGCCAAGTTACACTTGAGCAAGAAAATAGCTTATTGAAGGGAATTATAGAGAAAGGTGTTTACAAGAGCCTTGCCGGAAGCAAGCAATTTGAGGAAATTATACGCAAGCAAGGAAGGCACTGGAAGAATCAAGGTGTTGGTTTTGAACGAAAGTTCAATGCCAATGGAGTTGAATGGGAAGAAGATCAATACCCCAATATGAAGTTTGTTCCTCAACAAGAGAAGTATGATCCTACTTCTTTCCAAGGAACACAAGCTTAAGATGATCTTCCTCCACAAGACCACAAGCAAAAAGGCAAGGACAAGCTTCAAGAGGAGATTGATGCATTTGAAGAAGCTCCCAAGGCCTTGGTCAAGTGGGTTCCCAAGACTACATCAAGTTCTACTACATCAAGTACGACTACAACTCCAAGGATTCCCATCAAGATGATGTGGATCCCGAAGAAGAAGAACTAGAGAGTTCATGAGGGTGACTCCGCCAACATACTTCACTCATATCTTTTGGCAACAACATGTGCAAACAACTTCCACATCTTGCACTAGTTCAAGGAGTCACAAACCCTCTGGTTGGTAAGACAAGGGACAAGGTAACCTAATGCTTTCATGGACATCATCTTGTGTGTACATCACTCTATGCCTATGGATATCCTTGTTTGTTCCTTGTGGGACTAACCCGTGTAGGTATTGAAAGTGCAACTCACTCCAATGGATTGCTCTGAATGATCTACATCAACATCGAGCGTCCACATCTTCAACACCTACATGAAGTCATCATCGACAAAACCCAAGGTTAGTTCATCCCTCTTAGGGGGGATATCACATCTAGGGGGAGCTTTACTCAAATCAATTGAACTAAAGCAACTCTAATGGTGTGAACACAACAATGCTTTATGTAAAAGTGGTAACCCCACTTGTGCTTAAACGATGAGTATGACCTATGATCAAATGTTCTCAATTGACTCCTAAGTCAATATACTCATATATAGATGACCTAGTCATCGCCAATTGCTTGATAGATGCTAGAGTGTTTGTGCATGCTTTGTCACATATTTCATCTGCAATTTTATTGTGTGAGCATGTTGAATGCATATTTTACTCATTCGAGGACATCCTTTTGTTGCTTTGATTGTTTGGCTTTTTCTCTTTTGCCAAATGCATGAACAAGAATGCCTAAGAACTCCCTCTATCTATCTATGCTTTTCTCGTCTCAAACTCTATTCATGCTACATCACAAAGTTTGATCAAGTCAGATTCGAACCACTCTGTGTGAGGAGCACTCGGAGTCCCCGATTCGTCATAGACTTAAACTTCCAAAACCTCTTTGTGTATTTCGGTATGATCGAGTCATCCACTTCGGTCACACCGAGTTCACTAAGTTGATCTAGGTTTTTAATCTCGGTGCAACCGATTTGAACTTTTCGGTCACACCAAGTTGCAGTAACCGCTTGCGATTCTGCATCTCGGTGCCACCGAGTTGTTCCACTCGGTCACACCGACAGGGTCGGGATATATAAACCCACGGGTGAGATTTTGGAAATTTCTTCAAACTCCTCAGCCTGCGCGTGTCCTGCTCTGCCTCCTCGGGTCTCCGGATCGTCTCCTCGCCGCCAGCGACCTCCCGTCACTGGTTTCCGTCGCCGTCAACAGAATTCTGCTCCGCGGTTGTCGCCGTAGCGAACTCCCGCCTAACTAGGGTATGGGTTGGACTCTTTGTGCTATTTCCTTACTCCGATTCGTAGCACATTGCTTTGCCATGATCTTTACCACGTATGAAAACAATCTATCCACAGATAACATCCTTTAGGTTAGGTTTGATTCGAAAATTTAGGGTTAGGTTTCTGCCGAACTCATCTCGGACCGACCGAATTGTAGAAATCGGTCTCACCGATTTGGCTTAGGCCATTGCACATGCGTTTTTTGGTCTTACCGAAAACTGCAAATCGGTGTGACCGAGTTCAACTCTCTGTGAAACCCTAGCAATCTCGGAGCCACCGAACTGTGACTCGGTCTGACTGAGTTCACTAGTTTAGGTTCCAAAAGTTGCTTCGGTGTCACCGAGTTTAACAAATCGGTAGCTCCGAAATGTTTTCTGTGGAGAACTAAAACTAAGTTTTTGACTCATCTGTTTTGCAAAAACTCTGCACTTTGTGATGCTCATCTACTCTACCTCATCTATATCTATTCACAGGGTCTACTGTCAGTTTACTTTGCCAAGATGTCTGACCAGAGTGATAGCCAGAACAAATCTGAAGAGCAAGTGCATATGAGTGAGGGCACTAGTCCCTCAAGCAGCTATGATGAAGGCAGCAGGAGCACTCCAAGTAACTTGCCCAAGGCAGCCACTAGAACAAGGAAGAAGAGAACCTCAGACTCTAAGGATGAGGACTATGTGGCTACTGAGGATGAGGCCACCTCAAGGAAGAAAGTGCCAAAGAAGGAATATGGCATTGCTACTGCAACTAAGACTGGTATGCACAAGAAAGCACCTGCAAAGAGAGTCCCAATGTCAAAAGCCAGATCCTCCACTCATGAAACTTCCAAGCCAAGAAAAGTTCCAACAGGAGAAACCATGCAGTTCACAATAGAACAATCAGATGATGATGTGGCTGGTGGCAAGAAAAAGAAAAGGGCAAGAACCACAACAGAAAAAGTTCTTGGAAAATCAACCATGGTGAGAGATTCTGATGAAGAAGAGGAAGAGGAAGAGGATGTTGCACCAACACCCAAGTCTCAGAAGCTTATGGGAGATGCTATCAAGTCAGGGGCTGCAACATCAAAGCCCAAAACTGCTCCCAAAGCAACAGCTCAAGCTCATAAGCCTTCTAAACCCAAGAGAAGCACCAGAAACATCCCAACTGAAGAGAAGAACAAGGCCCCAGTGCCTGAGGTTGAAGAAGATGATGATGAAGCCCATGTGCTAAGAAAGCTGAAGCCAAAGATTCCAGATCACAATGACACTCATCCAGTGGCAGAGGACATGAACATCAGAAAGGATGCAGGATTGAGACTTTGGAGACAGTCTGATCCTTATGTTATGAGAAGGAGAACTGCTTTGGACTACATGTTCCACACCAAAGAACAACAAGATTTCTATGAGACCATTCTTCTTGACAAGAAGCTAATTATCTGTGATATGAAGTGGGTTGATTGAGAATATATTGATGAGAATGAAGATCACTTACCAGGTGTACATGAAAGCTTCAAAGCTTGTGGAGTTGACAAGTTTGTTGGACAGAAGCTCACTAAATGGAATGATGAGCTAATCATGCAATTCTACTCCACTGCTCATTCCTATCTTGATGGAAGGATAGTATGGATGTCTGAAGGTACAAGGTACCAATCAACTGTTGAAGAATGGGCCAAGTTAATCAATGCCCCAGAAGAACATGAGGATGATTTGGATGTGTATGCCAAGAAGAAGAAAGACCACAATTCCATGGCAAATATGTACAAGGAGATCCCAGACAAGGCTTTGGAGAGACACAAGTTTGGATCTGTACACTATTTGTTGTCTGGTGTGCCTACAATCAACACCATCTTAAGGCATACCCTGTTACCCAAATCTGGAGATCACAAGATGATTAGAGGACATTCCATCAACTTGCTGCAAATATTTGATATCCCTCAGAAATTCAAGGTCATGAGTCTGATTGTTGAGACAATCAAGAGGACAGCTGCTGACCAGAAAAGATCTTGTGGGTAAGCTCCACATATTCAGGTGCTCATCAACTCAAAGATGGGCACAGGGACTTACCTGTTGGACAAGGAGCATTTACCCTTGCACCTAGATTTTGAAGACAACACAGTTGTGATGAATGAGGATGAACCTTCCTCTGTGCAAGCACAAGAAAAGAGAGCAAAGGCAAAGGCAGAGAAAGCTGCAAAGATGCCAAGTATTGAGGAGGCATCTGAAGTGTTCCTGAAGAGCAAACAAGATCAACTAGCCTATCTTATTCAAGCTACATTGAGGATTGAGAAGGGCTTGGCCACCCTGACTCGGAATCAGGAGAGCTTGGAGAGGATCATAGAGACCAAGTTTTATGAACTTGATCTGAAAGTCATTGAGATTCAGACTGCAGTTGAGTAGCTCCAGGAGGAAGCAGAAGAGAAGAAGGGGAAGGCTACTACAAATGCTTTTCGCGGAGTGCCTAGAGGTCAGAGGTCTGCTGCAGTGCCAGTACCAGATACTAGAGCTACATCGTCAACACCAGCAGCTACAGCTTCAGTGCCACCTCCAGCAGCCACTCCACCAGCTCCAACTACATCAACTGATGTCTTCGTCCTTGGAGTTCTCTCTACACCACCTCCCGAAGACCAAGCCTGAGAGACGCATAGCAGTATGCATTTTCGAACTTTTTGGTAACTTGTTGCCAAAGGGGGAGAAATGTATAGATCATAGGCTTCGAGAGGGAGTGTTTTGCTTCTTTGTCTCTCTTGCTATTTGGTTGAACTTTATTGTGTACTTGTTTAATATTATGTCCTTGTGTGCGATACTTGTATGATCATATGCTACTTTAATGCTTGCTTGGATGATATTATCTCTTATATCCCATATATGATCATTCACTTTGCTTGGTGATGAGTGCATGCTTTTAATTTCTATCATTTTGAGCGCTCCACCAAGATGTATGTGGCATGGAAGAGTAACCCATGATCCTAATCCATTGTGCATTTGCATTCAAAAGCAAATTTTAAATAATGCACAAATTTAGGGGGAGCTCTCGCTTACCACATACTTCTCAAAGCGACGATGTATTTCAATCTTATTATCATTTGTCGAAGCTTTGATCTATATGTTGTCATCAATTACCAAAAAGGGGGGATTGAAAGTGCAACTATCCCTGGGTGGTTTTGGTAATTCCTAACAACATATAGCTCATTGAGCTAATGCTATTTCAAGATAAATATTTCAGGAAAGCTCAATGATTGGCATGGCATGGATTAGGAATGTGGACCCCTCAAAATGCTAAGGACACATATTGGCTCAAGCTCAAGACTCTACATTTTACTTTTAGTGATCCAAGATCACATTGAGTCCATAGGAAAAGTCAATACTATTAAAAGGGGATGAGGTGTTGCTTAATGGCTTACTTGCTCAAAATGCTTAGTGATATGCTCCAAAAACCCTCAACCACTTTATCATATCCACATATGTCCCAAACCAAAAGTCAAACTCGACCCCACCGAAACAATCTATCCGGCGCCACCGAGTTCACTTGACATAGCCACTGCCACAAACCCTAGTCACTTCGGTCTCATCAAGATGGGATTGCAAACTCTCTGTTTCCCTTCGTAACGTTTCAGTCCAACCGAGATGAGCGATCGGTCCCACCGAGTTCACAATGCAAACTCTCTGTTTCCCCTTCGTAACGTTTCGGTCTTACCGAGATGAGCGAATCGGTCCCACCGAGTTTGCCTGACCAACTCTCTGGTTAGCTTATTACCAAAATCGGTCCCACCGAGTTTGTGTAATCGGTCTCACCGAGATTACGTTATGCCCTAACCCTAACCAAATCGGTCCCACCGAGTTGACATGTCAGTCCCACCGAAAAGCCTAACGTTCACATTTTGAACTGAATCGGTCTGACCGAGTTTTCTGATTTGGTCCCACCGAGTTTGGTGAATTGTGTGTAACGGTTACATTTTGTGTGGAGGCTATATATACCCCTCCACCCACTCTTCATTCGTGAGGAGAGCCATCAGAACATGCCTACACTTCTAGCATACATTTTCTGAGAGAGAACCACCTACTCATGTGTTGAGGTCAAGATATTCCATTCCAATCACATAAATCTTGATCTCTAGCCTTCTCCAAGTTGCTTTCCACTCAAATCATCTTTCCACCAAATCCAAATCTGAGAGAGAGAGTTGAGTGTTGGGGAGACTATCGTTTGAAGCACAAGATCAAGGAGTTCATCATCAACACACCATCTATTACCTTTTGGAGAGTGGTGTCTCCTAGATTGGTTAGGTGTCACTTGGGGGCCTCTGTCAAGATTGTGGAGTTGAACCAAGGAGTTTGTACAGGCAAGGAGATCGCCTACTTCGTGAAGATCTACCCTAGTGAGGCAAGTCCTTCGTGGGCGATGGCCATGGTGGGATAGACAAGGTTGCTTCTTCGTGGACCCTTCGTGGGTGGAGCCCTCCGTCGATTCGCGCAACCGTTACCCTTCGTGGGTTGAAGTCTCCATCAACGTGGATGTATGATAGCACCACCTATCGGAACCACGCCAAAAATCTCCGTGTCTACATTGCGTTTGCTCCCTCCAAACTCCTCCCTTTACCTTCATGTGCAATGTTTTACATTCCGCTGCTATACTCTTAGACTTGCATGTGTAGGTTGATTGCTTGACTTGTGCTAAGTTGTTAAAATCTGCCAAGACTTAAAATTTGGAAAAGGCTAGATTTTTATTTGGTCAAGTAGTCTAATCACCCCCCTCTAGACATACTTTCGATCCTACAGGGGAAGGGCCCCCGAAGGACCCAGGCACTGCATTAAACTTTTTCTTTGGTGGTACAAGGCAGTTTACTTCAGTGCTCACATAAAAAGGAAAATAGCAAACTAGTCTATGAAACTTGCAAAGGGGACCCCAAACAGGAAAATGGAAACACAATCGGGTTCAACACAGCTGCTACATGGATCCAACTTGGACGATGCCAGGGACGAAACCACTTGGATCGTCAAGAAGAAGCAATAATCTTCGAACAATGTTTGACCTGTCTCCCATTATGCAACAAGGTTGGGAGGTAAAACAACGGTCGCCCTTCCGCTAGAAAAGTCGATGGAGTGGCGATGAAGAATGGTTGCCGGCCACTACTATGGGGGCCTTGACTCCTCTGCGATGAACACCACCGACGATGAGCTCGGACTCTGCCTGCATATTCCATCGTCCTTCTCTTATTCCCCTTACCCACCACCATGGTGGCAACCAAAAAGGAAGAGGTCCTCCACCAGCAAGCTCTGGCCGACAATCCCCAATCTGCATCTCTCATCTCCCCTTCCACTTCCATGCTGCCTTGAAAGAGGAGTGAGACGCAGAGGGGGAAGACCCACAACAGAGCACAACGACGCTGAGGGACAGACAACACTGCAGACTTGAGAAGAACCCCCCCCCCCCCCCGTCGGCCCTCTCTGTCCTAACAACAGCTGGATAGTATTGGGAGTAGGGATGAAAATGGAATGGAAACTTTCCGTTTTTCCGAAGGAAAGAAACGGAGAGGAAATATAAAAATGGAAATGGAAATTTGCAAAACGAAAATGTAAATGGATTTTTTTATGCGGAACCGGAAATAAAAATGGAACGTCATTTTCCAGTGGAACATACGTGGAAATGGAACTTTCCATTTCCGTGAATATGGATTTTCCATTTTTACTGTAGGCCTTTAACTGCTTTGTGGCACTAGCATCAAACAATACACAATGACAAAATGAGCATAATAGATCATTTAGTCCCAACTTCTACTACCACACATGTACTTAACTAGATCATATACGCAATTGTCCAGTACTATTACAATTCTATGCTAAGTTGCTAACATAATCATATTATTTTGTAGCCATGTTAAAAATTCATTAAATTTGTTTGCTCTTGTGTGTATTTCTCTAGGGTTCATGGGGTTTTTAACTCCCGGTCAATGCCCACTTCTGTTTCTGTGTCCGTTCTGTATTCGCTCCGTGTCTGTTTCCGGTAGTATCTGATTCCGTATTCATTTTTGGAGTTTCTGTATTCGTTTCCGCATCTACAAAAATATATGAAAACAAATGTGGCAGCACCCAGTTCTGTTCGTTTCCGCTCTGTTTTGATCCTTAATCGGGAGGAAGCGACGCATATTCCGAAGCTCAGATATGGTTTACTCCGGAGAGAAAGCAAACTAGTGTACATATAGAACAATTGCCAAACCGCTCCCCCACTCATCGCCGACCATTGTGGCTGCCGGCGGCGAGGAGGGGGGGGAGGAGGGAGGCTGGAGCAGAGGATCGAGGGTGAGGTCAGGAAGGGGAACACCACAAGGGCAGTCTCTCACTAGAATAGTGGGTACAACCATTTGAATATGGTATATCGCACCACTTAGTTACATAATTTGGACATAGACTATGGAATTTTCTCTCACATATATTGAATAGTGGGAGTACAAGCCCAAGCTCATATGCTTCCTCTATGAGTAGTAAAATCAAATAAGAAACTAAATTCTTTTACAGCTGAAGATGCTTGATTGTGCTGGGTGCATCTAAAATGGACAATGACATCAGGGGAGCTCTAGAAAAACGGCTATCCAAAAGAATTTGAAAAATATACATCTGGGAGCGCTTTTTGGGTCTAAAGCTCCTCAGATGTCATTTGTCAGCGAAATTTTACAAATTCTGAGAACACTAATCTACGTCACCAGAAGGTTTTGGATTTTTTTTCCAAACTTACAGTTTATATGGAAGCATATGAGCTCAGGTGCTGAAATCATCGTGCTTGCGTACAAGTATATACTACACAAGAGCAAGGCATGCTGGCTACGACATCCGTGAGATCCAAAAGAATAGGACATGGGTACATGTGGACAATATACAATGGTACAACTCTAGTTTACGGCCCCCTAGGAGTAAGTCTTGATAAAATAAAGATTTTGTTTTTGTAGATAAAATAATTCAAAGTCATTTGTTCTGTTTAATCTAAATAACCGAGACTTGTCGTGGGAGTAGTTTCAAAAATAAAGTGATGGTAATAAAGAATAGAATAACCATGTATATGAGAAAGTCTCTAGAAAGGCTTGGGTGTTGAGAAAATTTGTAAAGAAGGTGATATTAGCGATACTCAACCTCATAGTTTTTAATTTGATAGACTCAATTGCACTTATGGAAAATGTTGTCCAGAGAAACCCAGTTGAAAGGTGATCGAGATTATGCCAAAATTTGTTTTGCGACACATGATTATTCAGCTTCTTGTTGGATCCATGGTCATGTCACTATAGGTTGCTTTATGTCGCGTAAATGTGACTTCGTCACCTCTCTTAATGTTATGCTTAGGACTCCACTGAACAATGAACGATCCAGCAGAGTTTCATTTCAGATTTCGGCTACGAGTTTGTTAATGTTCATAGTGGTAACACTACAGTGAATACTATTTGGCTTTCTCTTGAGAGTGTGTGTATGTGGAAATAAAAGAATATTGATTGCGGAGATCGGAAGAGACAACACTTGATCCATAGTATTCAAACTTAAGCCACAACAAAACTCCCCTACTTTCATGTATCATTTATTTCACATAATCCTGTCAGGCCGTCACTAGACGATGAAAGTTTCAACAAGCAAGGATTGAAAGAAGAGTTTGTGAGCCTTGACAAGGCAATGCTCATGGGTGTTAGCGAGTTACTCTGGTGCCGCGTTGTCTTTTACATATTTTTAACTTTCATAATATATGGTTTCATTGCAAAAAAATATTCTTTTGAAGTATTCCCGACAAGCAAGTGTTACCTAGAAAAAATAGAATAGATGCTACTTGGATATTCAATTCGGTGCCCGGGTCATCTGCACCCAATGAACAGTACTTTCAAAAGAAAATACTAAACAATTGAAATAGTTCTAAAAAAATTAAGTGGAAGATGTTCCAGTGTCTGATGTTCGGCTAAATTTCAGCTTGTTTAGACGTCTCAGGAACTCATGGCAAAAAAGACAAAATCGGTCAAAACAGTATGTAAACAGTAAATTTTCTTACAGCCCCAAAATTTGTCTTTTTTTTTGAGTGCTACTTAAATGTACAAACTCCACGAAATTTTGCACGGACTTCACGCACATGATCATCTAAAATCACAAAAAAAAATCAGAAATTCTTGATTTTTTTACTATTTTAGATGAATTTACTGTTCACCTCGGGTGCAAATGCACCCAAGAGCCAAAACGCCGCGTCCCTATTATTTTGTCTAGATTAGCGAGAACTTTTTGTTGATTATCTTTACTTCACTTCTCTTGCATAGTAATCATGCTACCATTACAGCTATAATAGGTTTTCATGTGAAGAAAACAAAGGAATATCTAGGCATACCGACCGTAAGTGAACCAAAAACTTCTCGTTATTTCGGTTTAAATAACTGAGTTACCTATGGTTGAGTTATTGTTTGTTGCTAGAGGACGATTAAGGTTATGTTTGCGAGGTTGATGAGTGGTATTTTTGCGCTCCTCACACCATTGTTTAAACTGGATAATCCCAAAAATTCCTTAAAAAATCACTCTGATATTGCTGCTAATGACTAATGAATGCGAGAGATCATGAAATCCTTTGTTTAATGTGTTTCCGCAGGAAAAGGGTCTAAACATGGAAGGATATCATCCCATACAATGGAATATGAAGTTTGATGGAAGAGGCAAGTTAACCGAGTGCGCACAAGGCTCAACAGAGCGCAAGAGGATGCATGGTACGATCGCGCCCGCTCATACCGCCGCTCATACCACCTGCAGTGAGCACCAGTTGGTCACCTGGCCAACTTCTATAAAGGGTCAACGCCAGAATACCAACAGTGAGAGCACCATTCACAAAACGGAGAACCAGAACCAATCTTCACACCTTAGTTGCCGTCATTTCCCATCTCATCTCCATAGCCACCGCCACTATCATCACCACAACCATTCTCTCCAAGTTACTCATACTTGTAATCGGTGTATCGCATCCGGCAACTATTGTAACACATGTTATCAATCAATCAATCATCTTTATGTCATATTCAATGAGTTTATCTTGCGATCCGATCAACATATGTGAGTAATTCATTAAGGTAGTGAGTTGAAGCAAGGTCTTGCAACACGATGTATTTGTGCAAGGGATTGTTAGAATGACTTTGTGTATTTGACGTAATGTACAAGGGATTGCATGTACCCAGGATCCCATAGATCGATCAAGGAGAAGGTAATGAGCAAGGAGGACATGGAACGCTATATCCTTGGGGACGAATGATGTGTATTCATTAAATTTTCAATGCTTTTGTCTTAATATTCTATACTACTTTATAGTGTACGAGTAGGTTTTGGTATTAGCCGTCAGATATGCTACATCGGACGGTTGGTAAGTGGCAAATATGTGAGCTGCTGCCTGCTGGTCGTAGATTAAAGTCCATCCAACGGTTCAAGTCGCCTGGATTCGCAGCTACAGTATACCTCATCCAACTGTCCTGCCGTCCAACCCGATGAGGCGATGACCAACGGGGCAATGGGTAGCTACTGTGAACAAGTCACATCAGTATGTTTTAAGCTCTTTTTCTTAGACAACTCATGTGGACACCAGATAAGATAGGAAGAATAGAAAGGTCAAGATTCACGAGAGAGTTCTAGAAAGATGAGATAATGTGGTCTAGATAAAGATAATGCGGTATAGTTACCAAAACATAGTTCTTTTAATCGTGCAATATTACTTAGTAACATGCTCCTAATAATCATGGAACTTAAACCAACCCGTTGCACTTTTCTCTTACAAAATTCATAAGAGTAGTTTTCTCTACGTGCTTTGCACGTACCATGTCCAAGTTATTCTTAATAACCGGGGTAACCCCGCGTGACGGTCAGGGCCATCGGCTGGACAATTACTTAAGTTTAAAAAAATGTTTGTGTAGTGTTAAAAAATATATTTGCGCAACTCAAGAAAATCTTGATAGCATTTTGAAATTAGTGTTTCAAAACATATTTGAAAAATATTTAACATGTCCTCAAAACAAATGTTAAAGATTGTATCTAGAAAAAAATTAAACACATATTTGAAAAATGTTAAAAAATATATAAAATAAATGTTACAGATGTATACAAAAAAGTACAACGTGTATACAAAAAGAAGACATGAAAACATGTACTTAAAAAACGTTAATCATTGTTTCTGAAATATATTAAATGAGTATTATAATTTTCCTTATCTATAAGGAAAATGTACAATCTTTATGAGAACATAGACATAAAACATATATCTTTTAAAATATTAATCATGTATTTGAAGAAACTAAAAGTGCACACAAAATAATGTTTTACTATATGTATATGAAAAATGTACAATGTGTATGAAAAAAATAGACACAAAATTTATATTTAAAAGAATGTTAATCGCATATTTTAGAATTCTTACACGTGTATAAAAAATGATCTTGATGTATATGAACCTGTAGCCACCAAAAAAATATATTTGAAAAAAAGATAAACATGTATACAAAATGTGCTTTATGTATATGAAAAATGTACACTGTACGAAAAAAAAGTAGAATGTGTTGAGCAAAAGAAATAAAAAAGGAAAATGAAAAAGAAAAAATGTAAGTAAACTTAACAAGAACTGTGAAATAAAGTGAAAACCAAAAAATAAAAAAACCCAAGAAGAAAATAAAAACAAAAAAAGGAATATCAAAATCAAAGAAAACCCGAAGAGTCTAATGTAAAACTGCAGAAGACGGTCAAACCAAAGCTATAGTACTGGGTCGGCCCAATAGTGTCACCCTAGAGGCGAGACCAAATACGTCTAGGTATGGACGACATATAACTCCCGTACGGCTGAGGGTCATTTCCTGAAAAATGGCAGGGCCAGCTTACCGAGCATGCCCCCCCCCCCCCCCCCCCCCCCAAAAAAAAAAACCAGTCGCGAAATAACTAATTAGAGTGTATGTCTTGCAAAGGCCACTCCTCACGTCCTCTCGTGTTGACAAGTGATGCACCGCATGTGCGCACTTGTCGCATATGGGAGTTTTGTACTTTTTTCCTTGGTTCATTTTTTAAAGCAGTTTATTTCTTGAATCATGTGTACAAATCATGAACCATTTTTACCATTGTGTTTCCCTTATCAGATCTTTAAAACTAGATCTCATGTTAATAGATTTGATGACCTTTTTCCGAAAACAAAACCCAAGAAAAACCAGAACTAAAAAACAAAAATAAAAAAAATAGAATCCAAAAAAAACAGATGAGAAGCACAACTGTGTTTTTCAGAAGAAAAAAAATCGGAAGCACAACTGTGCTTTTTCACTTTTCGGAGAAGCACGGTTGTGTTTCATCGTGAAGTCACCGTGAATCACACCTCTATTTTTCATTTTCCTAGAAGCGCAATTGTGCTTCATGCGAAAGCACAATTGTGCTTTTCACTTTTCAGAAAGCACAACTTTGGGGAGCACAACAGAGCTTTGCACTTCAGGGAAGCACCGATGTGTGTGTTTCACTGTGAAGCAGAAATGTGCTTTTTTCACGCGGCATGCCTTGCTCGACAAAATAAAATTCGAGAGAACCTAAGATAAAAATATAAAAACCAGGAAAAAAAATGAAACACACAGGCAGAAAAAACCTGTGCTCCTGCAGGTGCCAACCGTGCGACATGTGGTGGCGGTCAATATGCGCACCGCTCAGTGCATCTCCGCATGCACCCATGTCCGTTGCGAGCTCCTTGCAAGGGGTACCCGTTGGATAGGGAGCTCCTATTTCCCAACCTATGCAGGGGAAAGCTATCAAAATCGCGACCCACGCACGAGTTTCGGCCAGGCCCATTTGCAGGATGCTCTTTCTTTTATTTCGGTTTATTGGTTTTTACTGTTTTGTTTTTATTTTTAAAAATTAGAGATCTAAAAAAATTAAAACTGTTCATGAATTTCGAAAAATATGTTTTGAATTTTACAAAAATTATTATTGTATTCCAAAAAAGTTTGAATATAAATTTAAAAAATGTTCATGAATTTAAAAACTACCTGTATTTTAAAAACTGGTCATGAATTCGAAAAATTATAAAAATATTAGTGTGAAAATATAGTCACCAATTTATAAATGTTTTTGGATTTTAAAAATACCATGTTTCAAACAATATCCCCGTATTTCAAAAAATATTCCAAAAACTTAAACGTTGTATCATAATGAAAAAAATAAAAAAGAAGAAAAGAAGAACTAAAGAAAGGGAAACAGAAAAAACAATCAAGGATTCCCAAAACTAGTGCAAGTAATATGGACCGGTTCATATACTGCTCGAGCGCACCACTTGGGGGTATGTACCCGCCAGAGCTATATATCACTTCTTTTAGTCGAAAAAAGTGATATCACTTAGTGCGACCCTCTGTTCCGTCTCGCCTGAAAGTTTCTCGGCTTTGAGCGTTACTAGCCTGCCCATTATGGTTTTGTTTTGTGCGTTTGGTCGACCGGTCTGGTCGATGTGTTCGTTTGGTTGCTGCAGCATTTTTCTTCTTCTTTTTAATTTTTTCCTTCTTTCTTTGTTTTTTTATTTTCTTTTTTTTTGTTTTTCTTCGGTTTTCTTGGTTCCTTCTTGGTTTTCTTAGTTTTTCATTTGTTTTTTCTCAATTTTCACTGTTTTCATTCTATCGCATTGATTTTCTTTGGGCTTTTTCCCTCTTTTCTCTGTTTTCTTTGGTTTCTTTGTTTTTGTTTCGTGATTTTCACTATTTTTAAATCTTTTGCATTGGTTTCCTTTTTCTTTTTTCTTTCGGTTTTGTTTCATTGGTTTTCAGTTTTTATTTGTTTTTCATTGATTTTCTTTGTTTTTTCTTGTTCCTTCTCGATTTTCACTCGTTTTTTGCTTTTCTTTCTTTGTTTGTTTTTTTTGTTTCTTAGTTTCTCTTTTTCAGTTTAAATTTTTTTCTTCACTTTTCTTTGTACGTTTGTTGTATACATTAGGAATGTGTTTATAGACACGTTTAACTTTTTTTTCAAATACATGATTAACATTTTTGAAAATTTATATTTTTTGACGTCTACTTTTCCATGCACATTATACATTTTTGTGTATACATCAGAAACATTTTTTATATACACGTTTAGCCTTTTGGAGATAAGCATGCATCATTTTACGAATGAGAGCCTTAGTGATGAAATCCCATTCCAAGCGACTTTAGCGAGGTCGATTTTAACCGTGAAAGCTAGGAGATTCCATTTATTTATTTTTGAGGTTGCTTACCACATACACCATGTGGTAAGGAGATTCCATTTACTCAACCTAAGGGAGTCAATTATTTCTTGAGCTATGATGATATTATTTCTAAGGCCTCATTTGGTTTACATGAATTTTATAGGAATTCTGAGGCCTCCTTTGGTTTACAGGAATTTTATAGGAATGCTAACTGATAGCAATTTTGTAGGGAAAATTTCTTTGGATCCCTTTGATTTGTAAGAATGAATTTCTATTCCTATATAGGATAGGAACCAATCCTATACATTTCAAAAGAAAAAAAATAGTCTAGACTCAACGAAAAAAATCATATTCTTTGTGTCAAATGATATTTCTTTCCCTATAGAAATTGAGATATATGTCATTTCATTTTCTATGATTTTTCCTATTCCTATAATATTCCTATCATAAGAATCAAAGAAGGCCTAAAGGATAGAAATTTTGTAGGAAAAATTCTTCGGTGCCCTTTGGATTTGTATTCCTATGCACGATAGGAACCAATGATTCATATTTCAAAAAGAAAACATTAGTCTAAACTCTATGAAAAAAATTCTTATCCTATCTCTTTTTCCATAGCAAATGAGATACATGTTATCTCAATTTCTATGATTTCTTAATTTTGCTGATGTTTTTATCCTATGAATGAGAGGAGGCCTAATATTCTGGGCTTCACCAAAGTTTGCTCGGAAGAATGGATTTACTAGTCAGAGCATCTATAACCGGACCACCCAAATCATCCACATAAGCCCGGGAGGGCAGCCCAGTCACTATCCAGACATGAGAGAGAAGGGAAAAAACCACCCAACCGGACCCCCCTACCTTGTCCACATATGATCGGACCGTTCGTAAATCCATACAAAATATGTGGAGGATACAAGGATGTCCAGGCAGCACTGCATGTAGGATGTGGCCCACACGGACCACCTTCTCTTTTTTGTGCATGCATGTAACCTTATTTCGTACATCTTTCTCATGTACGAAATAAGGTTACATGCATGCACAAATGAAGGCTAAAAATGGACGCTTGACATATAGGGACTGGAATTAGCTCACCGTGGTTGGAGTCTTGGAGATGCTCTCAGACAGTAGTCGACCGTCTTGAAAGATTTCATCAATCGACGGCGATCTTCTTTTGAGGTAGCAACCGCATTTGGCGGTCCATGGCGATCTGGTTGAATAGTACACATCCTCCGCCGTGGCCGGTGTGAAACCAAGCCAGCCCGTAGCCCAAGTCATTTGTCCCGTCGCACATAAAATAGAGAAAAAAAACTCATTGACGTACGCCGGGGGAACATCACGCCGTGCGCGCGCGTGCCTGCGCGCGCCGCACCGGCCGGCTGCGTGCGCACGCGCTAGCTCCCTCATCGATGGCCCGATGCATGCATGCAGCTACTCCAACCATAGATTAGCCCTCGCAGCCGTATGCTGTTTAGGCGCAGGACCACGCCGGGCGGCCGGCCGCGACCACACCTCCATCGCACGCGCGACGGCGCACGCCTGCCGGCCGTTGGCGACGCAAAGGCAGCGTTCCAGCCTAGGTAGCCTGCGGCGCGTACGTACGGCACCACGGCCAAAAGTTACTTCGTTTTCAACTGTTCCAAGTAAACGCAGAAGTTACTGTGCCTACGCACCTGGCTCTGCCCGTGTACAGCAGCTGCAGCCTGTACTACAAGTACTGTATGTAGACGGTTTTTTTTTCTTCTTTTTGTTGATGAAGGATTTGAACATGTTGAAAACCACTACGTACTGTGCAATGGTTTTCATGCACATGTTGGCCAAAAACTACAAGTACTACTACGAAGTTTTGCAATGCATGTGTACATACAAACCAAGTACTAGCTCCGATTTACAGCATGTGCACCTACATGTTGCATGGTCCGGTCATGTCGAAGAAGAAGAACACAAGTTGTTTATGAGCACCAAGCTCCAAGCTCAGTGATTCACCCAAGCTCACTCCAGAGTCAAGAAAATGAAAGCCAAGTACACCCCATCTGCACGATCCAGTATCGTAGTACGATTTGGACGTGAGAGGTCAGGAGGAGCACAAGTAAGCGTGCATACAACTAGCCTAGTACTTGACCTAAGCAAGCAGCTACAACTAAGCATCTCTCTAGCTGCCTACTAGCTACCTAGCTAGGCCTGCACCTGCTTGTATAGAGATCTAGATCAGATCAGTGCACGCAGGACTGCATCTGGATGCTGCATTGCTTTAACTGTGTTTACCTATACATATTTTCTTCTATACTTCCAAAATTGAATTACTACTAATGTGGAGGAAAGTAATGCGAAGGTACGCTAGCATTGGCTCTGGAAACAGTACTCGGACCACAGGCAGGCAGGCAGGCATGCGTCTATTAAATCCAGATCAGAGAAAGTAGATTCAAAAGTGCATGTGATATGCCTAATCAAGCTACCAGCATGCATGTGTTCATCTCCGCTCTCCTCCTCTCCTCCGCTGCACGTAGACTAGTCTGCGTGCATGTCAGCTGCACTTACATAGTGTAGACTAGAGACTAGAGAGGATGCCACTTGCTACCGTACAAAAATTGCTGCACGCGTGCCTGTCAACAAATACTATGTCTGGTGCAAATGCTACTCCCTCCAACATCAGACCTAAGATTTTTCCCGAGGCCAAATAACTGAATTTTTTTAACCTAAAAATGGCACACACCTAAATCTCCATGGGGACTATTTTTTTATTCCTGCCCTTTTTTTATCCTGCTAGCCAAAAAGTTATATGCTTTAATACACGATGTGCAGCAACAACTATGAGCTGAGAGGTTAATTTGCCCGAATTAATCGATCTATGCGCAAGACATTACTCCGGATTTCAATTCTCATTACTCCGGATTTCAATCATGAGAAAAGAACTTCGCATTTTGATGTTCATCTCTGATGATTATATGTTTTTACATCATCTCCACTAATGGATGAGAGCATGGGGAAAAATGGCAAACACACTAGGCAAAAGCAAGTAAAGAAATCATGGGGCTTCCCTCGAGAAAAAAAAATCATGGAGCTGGCGGCTTTGCTTATCTCGCTTTTGTCCATTCCTCTTCGTAGGGAAAACAATTTTATTACGAGGCCCTGTGCCTGATCTTTAACGAACAAAGAATCACCTTGGGAGGCACAAACAAGAACAGGAGCACACCAGACATCTCTTTCTCGCCAAGACAAGGTACAGTCAATCGCTTGGCCTTGACCGTTATCTCTCTCATTTCACATCACATGGTCTGATCTGGTTGCTGGCCCCGCATTGTAGTCAAAGAATGGACTTTGGGGCCATAGATTCCTGGCTAGCTAGGCAGTAGGCCGTGGCGGATCAATCAAAGTCTTGTCACATTGGCAGCACGAATGGTGGGCAAGATTGATTTGCAGTACTGTGTAATATTAGGGCTCCTTTGATTCAATCGATTTTCATAGAAACTTTGAAGAATTAGAAATTCAGAAAAAAAAATCTTATGTTAGTTGTTGATTCCGCCTAGCGTAGCACACACATTTTTTATCCAATCTAACAAGCATAGCTAGCCCCGCCCACGGACGAAATTGTACAGCTCTCTATCTCGTTGAAAGCCCCTTTGCTTACTGATGAGAAGAGTTGGATGTCGTGACCGGAAAACTCCCATTTCAACTTTGCTTCTTATAAGCTTCGGTAGGAAACGAGATGTCATGTGTTTCAAATCCTACGAATAGGATACGAAAAGAGAAGTCCTTTGCTTGATATTATAGGATTTTTCAATTGAGTATAGATTAATGTTTATTTTCCTATGAAATGTGAAGATTAGAAAGAATTTCTACATAGGAATAGGATTCTATTCCTAAAAATCAAAGGACTCTAAAGATATTTTTCCTATTGAAATCATATCCTATAGAATTCATACAAAATTCCTCCAAACTAAAGGAGGCTTAAGGATTTCTTTGTACTAGGATTTCTAGTATCCACTCAAACCTCTTTTAAGAAAATCCTTTGTTTTTTTTCTATAATGCAATCAAACAATTAAATATTGTGTAGGATTGAGATGAGAATGACATTTCAATCGTATGTTTTTCCTATTCCCTTGCTTTTAGAAACCTATGAATCAAAGAGGCCCTAAAACATGTATTGAAGGGATGATTTCTCTCTTCACATGTACTATTGCATGAATGAAACAAATAAATGATGATAGACCGGCAAATAGCTCTGGTATATGTCCGTTTTTATGTTTGGACGTGAACCACGACATGATGCGGGAGAGGGCCATCGAACCCTTTTCAAAAATTAGTCCTTATTTGTCCAGTTGGGAGGGGAGAGAGGAGAGGGGACCGTGCATGTGCGGAGAGAAAAAAGAGAGGAGGTCACGTGGTGGCTTTTTGTTGGTCAATGGATGTCCGGATACCGGTATAGCTCCCCCATGTTTGTCTCGGTTTTGCCGGAAAATGGACGTCCGAACCACTTCACGGACCGATGGGGGTCCCCATTGGATGACAAAAGTTTCCACAATCGACCCGGGCATCACAACCCGGACGCACACCGGAGCTTTGAGGGTCTCCATTGGAGACGCCCTAAGGGAATTTCCAACTTGTCCACGGACGCGTCCAACGAACTTCGAACGTGAATTGGCAAACCGGATGAATTTTATGCAAACTGGATAATTTTCATTTAAACCGAACCAAAATAATGAAAAGTTCGACATATTTCATTAAACAAAAGCGAACATGATGTTTGTGTCCCACATCGTACTCTTCCCCAAAAATGAACGGTTTCGTCTCCCATGTCCCACTCTTTGCCCGAGTCCGCCGCTTGGCCGCGGACGTCGCAGGTCGAGGTGAGGTCCACGATAGACATTGAAGGGTCGGCCTTGTGGTCATAATGACCCGGCGTGAACGACACGGTACCGACTTTGGCAACATTCCTGTTCGTTAATTATCTCCACGTCTGCCTCCAACTTGAGCTCCTTGCATAGGGGCGTCTTGCTGCGCCTCCATGATGGGCAACCACCACCGCACATGACAGATGGCTTGGGTGCTACTCATGAAATCGTACAACACCGCAGCTCATCGAGGAAGGCCGGATTCCCCACGAACATGGTCGCCATGGCATCCTCGTTCGCCTACGCGCCGGTGACATGTCTCTCCGTGAGCTGGTGCTGTTTGAGGAGTTATATATTGTACTGCTACTTCTTGAGCTTGTGTTGATTTTTCCTTAAAGCGGAAAGGGTGATGCAGCAAAGTAGAGATAAGTATTTTCCTCAGTTAAGAACCAAGGTATCAATCCAGTAGGAGGCACAAGCAATTCTCAAATCTATGCACATGCACAAACTAACAAACACTTGCATCAACGCAAAAAAGGGGTTGTCAATCCCTTCACGGTCTCGAACAAGAGTGAGATCTAATAGAGATAGGTATAAAAGATAAATAAAAAAGCAAACTAAAGTAAATCCAAATAAATTGTAGCAAGGTATTTTTGGATTTTTTGGTTTATAAATCTGAAAATATATGATGGAAAATAGACCCGGGGGCCATAGGTTTCACTAGAGACTTCTCTCTTGAAAGAAAAACATACAGTGGGTAAACAAATTACTATCGAGCAATTGATAGAAAAGTGCAAAGTTATGACGATATCCAAGGCAATGATTATGAACATAGGCATCACGTCCGTGTTAAGTAGACCGACTCCTGCCTGCATCTACTACTATTACTGCACACATCGACCGCTATCCATCTTTTTACCCTTGATGGCAATAATACAAATACGTACCTCGCTACCCCTACTTTGTCACTGGGTGAGGACACCGCAAGATTAAACCCACAACTAAGCACCTCTCCCATTGCAAGAACCAATCTAGTTGGCCAAACCAAACCGATAATTCGAAAATAAATACAAAAATATTTAATCATGCATAAAAGAGTTCAGAAAAGACTCAAATGATATTCATAGATAATCTGATCATAAATCCACAATTCATCGGATTTCGACAAACACACCGCAAAAGAATATTACATCGGATAGAACTCCAAGAACATCGAGGAGAACATGGTATTGAAGATCAAAGAGAGAGAAGAAGCCATCTAGCTACTAGCTATGGACCCGTAGGTCTGTGGTAAACTACCCACGCTTCATCGGAAGGGAAATAGAGTTGATGTAGATGCCCTCCATGATCGAATCCCCCTCCGGCAGGGTGCCGAAAAAGTCCCAAGATGGGATCTCACGGGAACAGAGGCTTGCGGCAGCGGAAAAGTATTTTGGTGGACGCTTCTGTTGGTTTGGGAAAATTTGGGAATTTATAGCGCAAGAATTAGGGTTGGAGGACTCCCGAGGGGCCCACAAGCCAGGGAGGCGCCCCCTATGGCGCGGCCTGAGGGCTTGTGGGTCCCTCGGGACTCTTATGGCCCCCTCTCCAAGCTCCGTGGATGTCTTGTGGTCCAAGAAACATCATCCTAAAGTTTTATTCCGTTTCATTCCGTTTGATACTCTTTTTCTGTAAAACTCAAAAACAAGAAAAAACAAAAACTGACACTGGGCTCTAGGTTAATAGATTAGTCCCAGAAATAATATAAAATAGCATTTTAATGCATATAAAATATCCAAAACAGATAATATAATAGCATGGAACAATAAAAAAATTATAGATACATTGGAGACGTATCAAGTCACCCAAGCATAATTCCTACTCGTCCTCGAGTAGGTAAATGATAAAAACATAATTTTTGATTTAGAATGCTACCTAACATATTTATCGATGTAATTTTGTTCATTGTGGCATGAATATTCAGATCCATAAGATTCAGAGCAAAAGTTTAATATTGACATAAAAACAATAATACTTCAAGCATACTAATAAAGCAATCATGTCTTCTCAAAATAACATGGCCAAAGAAAGTTATCCCTACAAAATCATATAGTCTGGCTATACTCCATCTGCATCACACAAAGTATTTTATCATGCACAGCCCCGATGAAAAGCCAAGCAATTGTTTCATAATTTTGATGTTCTCAAACTTTTTCAGCTTTCACGCAATACATGAGCGTGAGCCATGGATATAGACATATAGGTGGAATAGAATATGGTAGTTGTGGAGAAGACAAAAAGAAGGAGAAAGTCTCACATCAAGTAGGCGTATCAACGGGCTATGGAGATGCCCATCAATAGATATCAATGTGAGTGAGTAGGGATTGCCATACAACAGATGCACTAGAGCTATAAGTGTATGAAAGCTTAAAAGAAACTAAGTGGGTGTCATCCAACTCGCTTGCTCACGAAGACCTAGGGCAATTTGAGGAAGCCCATCATTGGAATATACAAGCCAAGTTCTATAATGAAAAATTCCCACTAGTATATGAAAGTGACAAAATAGGAGACTCTCTACCATGGAGATCATGGTGCTACTTCGAAGCACAAGTGTGAAAAATGATAGTAACATTGTCCCTTCTCTCTTTTTTTCTTTTCTTTTTTTATTTGGGCTTCTTTGGCCTCTTTTATTTTTTTGTAAAGTCCGGAGACTCATCCCAACTTGTGAGGAAATCATAGCTTCCATCATCCTTTCCTCACATGGGACAATGCTCTAATAATGATGATCATCACACTTTTATTTACTTACAACTCAAGAATTACAACTCGATGCTAGAACAAGATATGAATATATGAATGCCTCCGGCGGTGTACCGGGATGTGCAATGATCAAGAGTGACGTGTATAAATAATATGAACGGTGGCCTTACCACAAATACTATGCCAACTACATGATCATGCAAAGCAATATGACAATGACGAAGCATGTCATAATAAACGGAACGGTGGAAGTTGCAGGGCAATATATCTCGGAATGACCATGGAAGTGCCATAATAGGTAGGTATGGTGCTATTTTGAGAAAGGGTATATGGTGGGTTTAATGCACTCGCGAGAATTGCGCGGTACTAGAGTGGCTAGCAATGGTGGAAGGGTGAGAGTGCGTATAATCCATGGACTCAACATTAGTCATAAAGAACTCACATTCTTATTGCAAAAATTTATTACCTATCGAAGAAAAGTATTACACGCATGCTCCTAGGGGGATAGATTGGTAGGAAAAGACCATCGCTCGTCCCCGACCGCCACTCATAAGGAAGACAATCAGTAAATAAATCATGCTCCGACTTCATCACATAACGGCTCACCATACGCGCATGCTACGGGAATCACAAACTTTAACACAAGTATTTCTACCAATCCACAATTACTCACTAGCATGGCTCTAAGATCACCATCTTTATATCTCAAAACAAATGCTAGGAATCAAACTTCTCATCTATTCAATGCTCTTTATATGAAAGTTTTCATTATATCCCTCTTGGATGCCCATCATATTAGGACTAAACTCATAACCTAAGAAAATTACCATGTTGTTTAGAGACTCTCAGAATAATATTAGTGAAGCATGAGAGTTCAACAATTTCTATAAAATAAAGCCACCACCGTGCTCAAAAAAGATATAAGTGAAGCACTAGAGCAAACTGCCTAGCTCAAAAGATATAAGTGAAGCACATAGAGTATTCTAATAAATTCACGATTCATGCGTGTCCCTCTCAAAAGATGTGTACAGCAAGGATGATTGTGGCAAACTAAAAAGCAAAAACTCATATCATACAAGACGCTCCAAGCAAAACACATATCATGTGGTGAATAAAAATATAGCCTCAAGTAAATTCACCGATGGATTGAAGACGAAAGAGGGGATGCCATCCGGGGCATCCCCAAGATTAGATGCTTGGTTGTCCTTGAATATTACCTTGGGGTGCATTGGGCATCCCCAACTTTAGGCTCTTGCCTCTCCTTATTCCATAGTCCATCAAATCTCTACCCAAAACTTGAAAACTTCACAACACAAAACTCAACAGAAAACTCATGAGATCTGTTAGTATAATAAAACAAATCACCATTTAGGTACTGTTGTGAACTCATTATTTATTTATATTGGTGTAATATCTATTGTATTCCAACTTCTCCATGGTTCATACCCCCCGATACTACACATAGATTCATCAAAATAAGCAAACAACACATAGAAAACAGAATCTGTCAAAAACAGAACAATCTATAGCAATCTAAAAACTTCGTATACTTTTGTACCTCCAAAAATTCTGAAAACTTTGGACAACAGAGGAAATTCATATATCAATGTTGTGTATAAAAATCAGGATTTTATCACGCTTCTGTGAGTTTTTAAAATTCTGGCAATGAGCGCAAAAGTTTCTGTTTTTCAGCAAGATTAAAGCAACGATATACCAAAGTATTCCAAAGGCTTTACTTGGCTCAAACACTAATTAAAAACACCAAAACACAATTACTACAGAGGTAATAATGTGTATTCTCATAAAAACTGAAAATAAAAATATTGGGTTGTCTCCCAACAAGCGCTTTTCTTTAAAGCCTTTTAGCTAGGCAATGATAATTTTAATGATGCTCACGTGAAAGATAGCAATTGAAACACAAAGAGAGCATCATGTAGCATATGAAAAACAAGTTTAAGTCTAACATACTTCCTATGCATAGGCATTTTATACGCATATGCAAGGAAGAAGAAAGAAACAATAGCAATCTCAACATAACAAGAGGTAATTTAGTAACATGAAAATTTCTACAACCATATTTTCCTCTCTCATAATAATTACATGTAGGATCATAATCAAATTCAACAATATAGCTATCAAATAAAATTTTCTCTTCATGATCCACGTGCATGCAAAGTGGACACCCTTCCAAAATAGTGGGATTAACATAAAATAAATTCATTACTTCTCCAAGCCCACTTTTATAGAAAAATTCATAAGATTGATCAGTCTCCAAAGTAGTGGGATCATTATTTCCTAATGTTGACACTCTTCCAAACCCACTTTCAATATTATTGAAAACATTATTATCAATATCATATTTATCATGAGGCTTATACAAATTTTCAAGATCATAAGAAACATTATCACCCCAATCATGATCATTGCAATAAGTAGTGGACATAGCAAAATTAGCATCCCCAAGCTTAGGGTTTTGCATATTATTAGCACAATCGATATTAATAGAATTTATAATAACATCATTGCAACCATGTTTTTCATTCAAGGAGCTATCGTGAATCACTTCATAAATTTCTTCTTTTAACACTTCATCACAATCTTTATATTCACGAATTTCAAGAAAAACTTCATAAAGATAATCTAGTGCGCTCAAATCACAAGCAATTGGTTCATCATTGTTGGATCTTTTAAAATGATTAGCAAGTGGATGAGGATCCATAAACTCTTTTCTTCTGATTTTCAATAAACACACAATTATACCAAGCAAACGAGCAAACAAACCAAGTAAGACATAAGGGCAAACGAAAGAAGGAGAATAAAAAGGCAAATATTTTTGTATTTTTCTAAAAGCGTTTTAGAAGTGGGGGAGAGGAAAACGAGAGGCAAATGACAAATAATTTAATGCAAGGGATGAGTGTTTATGATGGGTACTTGGTAGGCTTGATGTAGAACCTCCCCGGCAACGGCGCCAGAAATTCTTTCTGCTGCTTCTTGAGCTTGCGTTGATTTTTCCCTTGAAGAGGAAAGGGTGATGCAGCAAAGTAGAGATAAGTATTTCCCTCGGTTAAGAAACAAGGTATCAATCCAGTAGGGGCACAAGCAAGTCTCCAATCTATGCACCTGCACAAACTAACAAACACTTGCACTCAACACGAAAAAGGGGTTGTCAATCCCTTCATGGTCTCGAACAAGAGTGAGATCTAATAGAGATAGGTATAAAAGATAAATAAAAGAGCAAAATAAAGTAAATCCAAATAAATTGTAGCAAGATATTTTGGGGCTTTTTGGTTTATAGATCTGAAAATATATGATCGAAAATAGACCCGGGGGCCATAGGTTTCACTAGAGGCTTCTCTCTTGAAAGACAACATACGGTGGGTAAACAAATTACTGTCGAGCAATTGATAGAAAAGCGCAAAGTTATGACGATATCCAAGGCAATGATTATGAATATAGGCATCACGTCTGTGTCAAATAGACCATTACTCCACACATCAACCGCTATCCAGCATGCATCTAGAGCAATAAGAACGGAGTAACGCCTTAAGTAAGATGACATGATGTAGAGGGATAAACTCAAGCAATATGATGAAAACCCCATCTTTTCACCCTTGATGAAAACAATACAATACATGCCTTGCTACCCCTACTTTGTCACTGGGTGAGGACACCGCAAGATTGAACCCAAAACTAAGCACCTCTCCCATTGCAAGAAGAACCAATCTAGTTGGCCAAACCAAACCGATAATTCGAAGAGAAATAAAAAGATATTTAACCGTGCGTAAAAGAGTTCAGAAAAGACTCAAATAATATTCATAGATAAACTGATCATAAATCCACAATTCATCGGATCTCGACAAACACACCGCAAAAGAATATTACATTGGATAGAACTCCAAGAACATCGAGGAGAACATGGTATTGAAGATCAAGAGAGAGAAGAAGCCATCTAGCTACTAGCTATGGACCCGTAGGTGTGTGGTAAAATACTCACGCTTCATCGGAAGGGCAATAGAGTTGATGTAGATGACCTCCGTGATCGAACCCCCCTCCGGCAGGGTGCCGAAAAAGGCCCCAAGATGGGATCTCACGGGAACAGAGGCTTGCGGCGGCAGAAAAATAATTTTGTGGATGCTTCTCTTGGTTTGGAAATATTTAGGAATTTATGCGCAAGAATTAGGGTTGGAGGACTCCTGAGGGGCCCACAAGCTAGGAAGGCGCCCCCCTAGGGTGCGGCCTGAGGGTTTGTGGGTCCCTTAGGACTCTTCTGGCCCCCTCTCCAAGCTCCGTGGATGTCTTCTGGTCCAAGAAAAATCATCGTAAAGTTTTATTCCATTTTATATTCCTTTTCTTTAAAACTCAAAAATAAGGAAAAAACAGAAACTGGCGCTGGGCTCTAGGTTAATAGATTAGTCCAAGAAATAATATAAAATAGCATATTAATGCATATAAAACATCCCAAACAGATAATATAATATCATGAAACAATAAAAAATTATAGATACGTTGGAGACGTATCATGTACCATTGCTCCTCCTGCTGCACCCGAAACACCGAGGCTTGTGGCACATGTTGCTCAGGCTGGTCCTTCTCCACCATGATGGGCTCGAAGTGCATCTGCGCATGGTGATTCCGGCAACAGGCGTGCACTACTGGAATCAGCTTCTTTACCGTCCGCCATGGCAGATGGCAAAGGCATAGATCCCGGACGGCAAACTTCTTTGCCGTCTGCCAGCAGACGGCAAACTGTCTGTTTGAACAGGTGCCAGCAAAGGCCTTCGTCGCCGTCCGCTTCTTAGAAACGGAAGGCAAAGGATTGTGCCATTCGCCATCTGAGGCCAGCAGACGGCAAAGACAACGGACGGCAGTGGGGTGGGGTCAGAGCCGTTAGGGGGTTAATGGCGCTCTTTGCCGTCCGCCAACGGACGACACAGAGTCAAAGATCTTTGCCGTCCACTGACATACGGCAAAGATCTCAGTTAGGCCAGCACTGGAAAGCTGCCACGTGGCCAGCTATGCCGTCTGCCAGCAGACGGCAAAGATTCAAAGGTCTTTGCCGTCCGCCAGCAGACAGCAAACTGACCAAATAGGCAGCCAGTGTTCCCAGTTTCTACAGGTAGCTGCCACGTGTCCTCTTTGTTGTCCGCTAGCAGACGGCAAAGAAGCTATATATCCCCTGTTTTTATTTATATCCATTTAATTTCACTGGAATTCACACACAGATATACTTTTTTTTTCACAGGCACAACAGACATATGATGTATCCAACACATAGCTCCATCCATGACAGCATACATACATAAGAAACACAGTTTCATCCATACATCTTACACTAATATCACAATGTTCATCCAACACATTGTTCCATGCATCCATATAACAAGTTCCACATTATTCTTCGATACAAACGAAAAGAAGAACAGGGAAACAAGCACTCCATCCATGCAAGCTTCCATATACTGAATTAAATCTGCAAAATGGGAAACAAGAAAGTTAGAAGAAGAAGAAGAAGAAGAAGAAGAAGAAGAAGAAGAAGAAGAAGAAGAAGAAGAAGGAGAAGAAGACTAGAAGAAGAAGAAGAAGATGATGATGATGAAGAAGAAGAAGAAGGAGAAGACTAGAAGAAGAAGAAGACGAAGAAGAAGAAGAAAAGAAGAAGAAGAAGTTCTACTTGTTCTTCTTCTTTTCTTCCTATTCCTTCTTTTCTTCCTCTTCCTTGATTTTCTTCATCTTATTATGTCATTTGTGGACTAAATAGGCTAAATTATGTCACAAATGGACTAAATAGGCTAAATAAGAAGAAAAATGCCATTTTTGAGCTAACGCAGCAAATTATGCCATTTTTGACCTAACTAAGCTTACTGTGTCATTTTAGAGGACAACAAGCTAAGTATATGACATTTATGAGGTTAGCAAGGTTATGATGCCATTTACGAATAAAAACAAGTAAGAGGGGGAAAATAAGAAGAAGAAGAAGAAAATAAGAAGAACAAGAACAAGAAGAAGAACTTCTCTTCTTCTTCTTATTTTCTTCTTCTTCTTCTTCTTTTCTTCCTATTCCTTCTTTCCTTCCTCTTCCTTGATTTTCTTTATCTTATTATGTCATTTGTGGACTAAATAGGCTAAATTATGTCAAAAATGGACTAAACAGGCTAAATAAGAAGAAAAATACCGTTATCACGGAGGTGTAGGAATGGTCGGGGCTGCGCCAGTGGCAGATGGAGGTGAAGGACCGGTCGGGGTTCCGGCATTGGCAGACGCGGAAGGATTGGTCGATGCTTGTCGGGAGCCATGCTGAACCAAAGATCATTTCCAATAATGTCTCGTTAGCATGATGCAAACTGAAATGTGAAAAGTAGTAACTAAGGACCATTCAAATCAAACTCATCGTGGTCGCCGGAGCAATCTGGGGCATCGGCGGAGGGGCCTGACCATTTTTCTCGCACATGGTCTGCACATTTGGTTCTCACGAGTCAGTCATATTAGTTAGTAATGCGAACATTACGTGCATGATTGGGATAATATGCACGAGAAACGTATCACGATGAGCTCGTATAGGGCTCGGTTAGACGCCTCGTTCCGGTTCCTCTCCTCCTCCAACAGCTTAGCCGTTCTCTCCTCCATCTCCCTCTCCCTCTCCGCCGCCTCCCTTTTTTCCTCCTCCAAAAGCGCCTGGGTCTTCAATCTCTCTTTCTCAACCAATGCCTGCAACAAAGCACTCCTCGTTAGCATTGTAATCATCGACGGACGCACACACAATGTAATGGAGGAAAGGTGAGAGAGTCCGTATAACTAACCGCCATGGCGAGCTCCGCGGGCCGTGCACGAGGCGTTATCTCAGGATCAGAGCTACCCAGGCGCTTCTTGATCTGCAGGGGAGTCTTAGGACAACGTATCAGTCGATCACCAATGGCTTGAGAGCCATGGGACCTCCCGCCACCAGATATCATCACCAGCTCTGTATCAAAAGGATCCTGGCTCGGGTTAAAGTCCTCCCCTTTCCTCGCCTTCCCCTCGTCTCTGTACTTCACAAGCTTGTGGTGGGAGGAGATGTTGGTGAAGCTCTCTGGATGATCTAGGTCAGACTCAGTGAATGGCTTGGCCTTCTTGTACGGGGCCATATGGGCCATGCCATAGAGGTCGAACAGACTTGGCACATGCTTCTTGTGGTGGTGCGCCTGAGAGAGATGAACAAAATATTAGTTAAGGGCTCAAGCTAGCATGAAGAATGATATTGCTATGTAAATAGGTCATTTTGGAGCTAAGAAAGGTTATTATGTCATTTTCGAGGAAAATAAGCTAAGTTGAGGTTATTTTCGAGGTAACCAAGATTATTATGCCAGTTGACCAAAGTATGCTAATTATGTCATTATTGAGCTATCCAAGGTAGTTATGCCATTTTTTAGCTAACTATAACATATTTAGGCATTCTGTAGAGCTATCTAAGGTTATTATGTCATTTTAGAGCTAATTATGTCATGAATGAACTAGCTAAGATTAGTTTAGGTCGTTATTGAGCTATGGAAGGTAGTTATGCCATTTTTTAACTAACTAAAGCATATTAAATCATTTTATAGAGCTATCTAAAGGTTATTATGTCATTTTAGAGCTAAATATGTCATAAATGAACTATCCAAGGTAGTTATGCCTTTTTTAACTAAGCATATTAAGTCATTTTGGAAGGGATAAATGCTACCATGAAGAATGAAATTGCATGAATCATGTAGCAAACCACATGCGCAGTTATCCCCGTACTCAAACAGGTTGGAGCTCCCTTGATGGTGTGGCACATCTTCCATTTGGTCGCGCTTATCCTTGGCCTTTTGGTGTTCGACTAGCCATTGGGGAGAGCACCACGCATCCACCAACGCCTCCCAATAGTCCATCTTATCCACACACCATCTCGGGGGCACCTAAGTGAGTCAAGAGAAATTTCAGCGCTACGCCTACGAATCAAATCAAGAAAACTAAGTTCAAGGCCTTAAGAATAGGTAATTACCTGCATGTACTTCTCCTTACTCAGAAACTTGCCGCGACACTTCTTCTTGCCCCTCCTAACACCCTTCGAGGCGTAGTAGTCTTAAACGGCCTGCACCCGAGCCTCGTGTCGTAAGTTCTGAAGTAGGCGCTTGCACTCGGTTTCGACAACCATACACGCGGCCTCCTGCTCTCCCTCTGAAACCCTGTAGAAGGTCTGCAATCAAACAAGACAACACTGATTAGTACAATAACTAGGTAGTGTTGATTTTTAATTCTGTAAAGGAGAAATTACCCAAAACCGATGGAACACAATGTCGGCCACCGTCTCGCACAAGACACCGTCGACCCTCTCCTCCGGCGGGGCCGGGGCAACCGAGTACAGCTCCCAGGTCAGTGCTAGCTGTGCAACCTGACCCTCACCGGGCAACGTGACCCACCGCTACTAGGGAAAACCTTATACACAGCATCTTAGCAGTAGCGCTGGACAAAATCATGCACTACTGCTACTTAGTAGCAGCACCCGTAAATAAACCGTGCTACTGCTATAACTTAAGCAGTAGCGCGTACTAGCAAAAAGCGATGCTGCTATGTTTGAACTGGGCACACATGGCTAGCCCAACTTAGCAGTAGCGCGTATCCTCGCCCAGCGCTACTGCTATTCTCCTTAGCTGTAGCGGTTTTCTCGCACACGCGGTACTACTAACCCTACCTTATCCTCCCCACGCGGCCGACCCTCTCTCACTCACTCTCCCTCTCAGTCACTCTCGCCCGCGCCGATACCCGTCGTCCGCCGCCGCCATCGTCCGTCCTCCATCGAGGTACTCCCTCCTTCCCTCCCTCCTCCTCCCACCGCGCCCTCCTCCCTCCGCATCCGGCCGCCACCTCCTTCCTCCTCCTCCGTCCACCCCCTCCTCCCTCCTCCGCCGGCAGCCCTCCTCCCAACACCCCTCCCTCCTCCTCCTCCGGCCGCCTCTCCTCCCTCCTCTCTCCTCCGCCGGCAGCCCTCCTCCCACCGCCCCTCCCTCCTCCTCCTCCGGCCGGCCCCTCCCCCTCCTCCTCCGGACGACCCCTCCCCCTCCTCTCTCCTCCTTCCCTCCCTTGTCTCTGTTCTTGCAAATTGTAGGCAATTTAAATGTAGATTTTGGAATGTAGACATTGTAGAATGTAGGTTTTTTAATAGAATAATTTTTTTTGACTATTTTAGGTGTTTTGAATAAAATAGAAGTAAGAAAATTTAGGGTAGAACTAGGGTAGTAGAATTTTTAGCAAGTGTTTAATAGAAATAGTTTATTTAGTAAGTGATTAATATAACTAGTTTATTTATATTAAGTGATTAATAGAACTAGTTTATTTAGTAAGTGCTTAATAGAACTAGTTTATTTATAGTAAGTGCTTAATAGAACTAGTTTATTTAGTAAGTGTTTAAAATAATTAGTAAGTAAATTAATAAACTAGTTGAACTAGTTTAGTTTTAGTTGAACTAGTTTAGTAAGTAAATTAATAAACTAGTTGAATTAATAGAACTAATGTATTTTTAGTAAGAAAATTAATATAACTAGTTGAACTACTTTATTTTTAGAAAGAACTAGTTTTTTTTCTATTTATAGTAAGTTTATATTTAGTAAGAACTAGTTGAATTAATAGAACTAGTTGAACATGTCATATTTGTTGTTATTTTTTTATTTCAAGCAATTATTCGGGATGTATTAGTGATAACTTATAGGGTTTTTGCTTTTGCAGAAATCAAGGAGCCCCTCCATCATCCCCGCTGTCGTCCCCGTCACCGACCCCCTCCGACCTCGAGGTGAGACCAGCCAAATCTCCATGTCAATATGAGTCCTATAAGATATATATGATGTAGATAAAAACATGTATATCCTGTGTTGCTCAAATAGGATATGTGGTTGCCCAAGTGGCCGGTCATGTTCAGGTTACACCTCCGAGTGGCCTATGTTTTGCCGGAGTGTTGATTAATTTCCGTTCCGGCAAATTTCAGGCGCTCGATATGTCCTTTTTTAGCAAAGGTCATGCCGGATTTTTCCGTGAATTCTGGCATGACTTGTGATAGAATATGTAGGAAATATCGAGTGGCCTGGATTTTCTCGAAAAATAATGATCTAATTTAGGTTTTTTAGTACATATATTTAATTGTACAAGTTTAATCTTTGAATTATGAACGTAGGAAAATGTCGTACTCGGATGACGAAAGTCTCCCGGGGGAGTGCAGCTGGTGCCATGACGATCGAGGTCTGTGCGACAGGTGCCCTCACCTGGACGATGATCGGCGCTTCAGCATTAAGCTCGAGGAGACCTTCGACGTTAAAACGGTACGCAACGACGACAAGTGTTTTTTTCATAATTAAGCACGACTTCAACTATTTCAACCCATTATGATGTAAAAACAATCTCTAAATTGCTGCTGTATGAAAACTTGTATAGAGGTGTATGAATACAACATGAAATAAAAAAGAAATAAAATACGGAATAATAGTAGTAGCGCGGGCTGGGAGAAGCGCTACTAGTAATTACCAGTAGCGCCACGTCGAGAAAGCGTTACTACTAAGTCGGTGTAGCAGTAGCGTGGGTTAACCAACGCTACTACTAACCTTTAGCTGTAGCGCTGTACCAGTAGCGCTCCTGCCCGCGCTACTGATAGTCCTAAAACCCGCGCTGTTGCTAGGCTTTTCCCTAGTAGTGCACCCAGGGAAGTGCTGCCGGCAAAGCACACCAAGGACCTGGTGGGGCCTGCGGACACCACGGGAGTGTACCTAGCCCCTGCAGTATGACAAGGCCAACGCATTAGATATTAATTTGAAGGAACATGAAGGCAAAAGGTTAAAAAATAGTAAATGCACTTACTTCAACCCTTTAGGCGCAATCAACCACCTCTGGTCGGGGGTCGTCGGCACGGGCGGGAGCTTTGTACAGCCACGCTTGTAGACCTTCTTGCCCTTCTCAACCAGCTCATCGTCGCTGTAGCTATCATATGAAAAGGTGTCCTTGCTACCATCCTCCGGGCCACTAGCCTCCGGAGTCTCGTGGGACGAAGACCCCGTGACCGGAGTCTTCTGGGACGAAGGCTCTGGGACTGGACTCACGTGGGGCGAAGGATCGATGACCCGAGTCTGGTGGGGCGAAGGATCAGCGACCGGAGGCTCATGGACCGGAGTCCGAGACGGGTCCACGTCAGACGGAGCAGTCATGTGGTCGGGTGAATCAGCTGAGGGTGGCGGCGAGGAAGGCGTAGCAGCCTTCCTACCTCTCCCACTGCCACGTCCACCTCTACCAGCCTTCTTCGTCCTCCCCCGACCTCTCCCAGCCGAAGAAGAAGCGCTCGCCGTAGTTGTCTGCATACTGTCTAGTAGCGCTCTCCAGAGGGGCTGGGCTGGAATAATGGAACCACCCTCCCAGTAGCGCTCGCAGGAGGCTCGGGGCGCTCTGGACCCTTGCCCACCATCCTATCAACACCTGCAATGACAAAAAGTAAACGAAATTAGTACAACATAAAAAAATTGGATACCTGACATGAACATAATAATATGTATATAATTTAAGTGTATCATCATCATGAACATAATAAAAATACACCCGATCACCACAAATATATATGATGTTTTTGTATCATCATCATGTCCGGGGTCGATCGGGGTGTCAGGGTGTCGGGGTCGAGGTTGGGGTGTGGTGTCAGGGTGTGGTGTTAGGGTGTCGGGGGTCGGGGTCGGGGTGTGGTGGGGGTCGGGGTGTCGATTGTCGGGGTCTCAGGGTGTCGGGGTCGGGGTCGGGGTGTCGGTGGTCGGTGGTCGGGGTCGGGGTCGGGGTGTCGGTGGTCAGGGTGTCAGGTGTCGGGGTGTCGATGGTCGGGGTCGGGGTCGGGGTGTGGTGTCAGGGTGTCGTGGTGTCGGGGTCGGGGTGTCGTGTCGGGGTCGGGGTGTCAGGGTGTCGGGGTCGGGGTGTGGTGTCAGGGTGTCGGGGGTTGAGGTGGGTGGGGGGGGGGGGGGGGGACCGGGGTCGGGGTGTCGTGTCGGGTGTCTTTTTCTTCTTCTTCTTCTTCTTCTTCTTCTTCTTTCTCTTTTTTCCTTTTCTTCTTCTTCTTCTTCTTCCTCTTCTTCTTCTTCTTCTCCTTTTTCCTCTTCTTAAACCTAGCACTAACCTAAAAAAAACAGGAAAAAACTACACCTAAACCTAGCACTAACCTAATCCTAAAAACACAAAACTACACCTAAACCTAGCACTAACCTAAACCTAAAAACTCAAAAGTACACCTAATTAAACCTAGCACTAACCTAAAACAAAACAGGAAAATAGAGAACAAAAAAACAGGAAAAAAACAGAAAAAAAAATTTACCTCTTCCTCCGGCAAGGTCAGCCGGTGGGGCGGGGCGGCGCAGGGGAGGAGGACGGCAGCAGGGCGGGGTGGCGCAGGGGCCTCGGGGAGGGGTCTGGCGCGGCGGGGCGGCCCGGCGCAGGCCTCTCCGGCGACGGGGCGCGGCGGGGCGGCGCAGGGGCTGTGGGGAGGAGGACGGCAGCGGGGCGGGGCGGCGCAGGGGCCTCGGGGAGGGGTCCGGCGCGGCGGGGCGGCCCGGCGCAGGCCTCTCTGGCGACGCGGCACGGCGGGACGGCGGGGCGACGCAGGGGCCGCGGGGAGGAGGACGGCAGCGGGGCGAGAGGGGGGAGCGGGAGGGCTGGACGGCGGCGGGGGCTGGGTCCGGGGGGCGGGGCTGGCCGGCGGCGGCGACAGAGGAGAGAGGCGGGCGCGCAGGAGGGAGAGAGAAAGAGAGAGAGGGGGGAGACGGCTCGACCCGTTAAGTGGGCCTTCTTTGCCGTCTGCTAGCAGACGGCAAAGAGGGCGACCGTTAGGGCTGGCCCGTGCCTCCTCTTTGCCGTCCGCTAGCAGACGGCAAAGAATCTGACCTAGCCACGCCGTGCCCTGTGGAGTCCACCTGGCTCTTTGCCGTCTGCCTTCTAGCTCTTTGTCGTCAGCTGGCTGACGGCAAATAGCCTTTTTGCCATCTGCACTCTCTTTGTCGTCCGCTTTGTGGAAGCGGACGACAAAGAGCCTCTTTGCCGTCAGCTGGCCGACGGCAAAGAGGTGGCAGACGGCAAAATTCCAGATTCCAGTAGTGGTGGGCTAGCGCTCGTTGTCGGGCGCTTGCTCCATCGTCCGGTCATCGTCCAAACACTACTCCGGCGAACTCGCCAACAGTTCGACATGTAAGCATTGCGCCCTCTGGGCCTGCCAGCCATTCGCATGGGCCTCAATCTCGTGCTTCTGCACCGATGTGAGTCGTTTCCACATCTCGCTGTCACTCGCTGTCATTGCGTCAAAGGCAGGTTTTGAGAGGAGGACGAATGGAAGTGGAGGCGGTGCGATTTCTGCCATGCAGGGGCGTGCTTATATATCAGGCGCTCGGAGTGCGGTTCTCGGCCGGGGCGGGCAAGTGGAAGGACGGGCAACAAGCTTCATTGTTGCAGGAAGTCGTGATGTTGCCTAGTCCGGTCACGTCGCGCTAAACCGACATTGAACATGACACAGAGAGCGGGCATCATTCTTGGTCCCTGTGCCTCTTCAATGACCGACATGGTGCAAGCTTGTCGCGTTCGCCCTGCACCGGCATGAATGCGGCGCCTCTTCATGGAGCGACAGTTAGAGAGGTCGCGTGTGAGAGGTTTTCTGGGTGGAACCACATTGTCACACGGCGTGGCGGAGGTCTGGACACCCGCAAATTTCCTCCAAGTGTGGTGCTAGTTTGCGAAAATTTGAACACGTGGACGCATCCGCGGATGTACGCGGCACCGTGTTTGATGGCAAAAAAGGTTCGGACACGTTAATCCAGATGTCCGCGGGCGTTTTGCAGCACGACCATTAAAGATGTCCTAAATGAGCATTAAGCAAACAATGTATAAGTTAAATATAAAACAGAAGAATGCAAGACATCGTGAAACTGCATGAACAATCATTTGATAGAACATACTAAATGCACACAAAAGGTGTCTTGAAGCAGTAGCAATGAGTTGTAAAAAAATGATCAGAATTTAGAATATATGTTTAAATCTGGGCATAGGAATCCAATCCAAAGAAATTTGGTGCCACCATTTCGCAAGGGCAATTAGAGAGAAAATTCCCGAGGATTGAAATTCTACAAAAATCTTATGAATTCTCTACAAAACAATAACAGTTTGTATATTTGGTTGAATATTTACTTTGCTATTTAGAGGTATATTTTCTTTGCATTTGATATACATAAATACTCCTTGGAGAGAGGAAATGCAATAACGGTCAATGTTGAATATTCAATATGATATTTTCCTAAAAATATCATATGTTTTAAGTAAAATATTATATATTAGTGTGTTATTTGTAACATCAAATGTAAATTATCTTAGAGATTATTTTTTTACCCTTAGAGCAAGTATAATAAGGTAATGCAAGCAGACTATGATGACTAAAATATTATATTTTTGCTGCGTTAGATGAGAGAGAAACTGAGAGACAAGTGAAGCGCACCGTAAATTAAGAGTCAGCTGCAGCAGCGGGGCTCCAAAAATTATTTAGAGAGTGTGAGATGGACCATATATTAATAAAGTATTAATTCTTTGCAGCTAACCACTACTATATATGTTGGTTATTAAGTTGGCTATAGATGATAGGACAACAAGACATAATCAACACTTGGTTGTACTATTAACCATACTATTATGTCACATCAACAAAGACATAGATGTGCGCCAATATCTGGCTGAATCATATGCTTGCTGGTTTTGGTAGAGGCCTCGAGCGCTAGTGTGAGTGTCATGGGAGTACCCTACGAGCTGGTTTGGACGATGACTACATTTTAATATTTTTTCTTAAATCTTAAAAATGCATTAATTAGGAAATATTATTCCACCAAACAACCTTTGATCAGCTGACTTTGTTAAGATAAATTTTGTCTTTGTTTTGGTTTTATGCTTTAGTGTTCTAGATAAACCTCTTAAGTCATGAATAACCATAGATTATTGTATTAGAGTTGTCTTGGTTGTCATGTTGCGTCCTTGTTTTGTTCGTTGGTCTTGATGTTTTCAGTTTCCCACTTTCTGGTGACGCTATTGTTTGACAAATTTATAATAAACGTGTAATAAGTTAGGACATATACATTGGCACATAGGCAGAGTGTTAATAAAAGCATCCATTGCCTAGAAAAAGCCACTGAAAATATCTTTCATGGCATTAATAGAAAGGACGTTTGTGTGGCTAAACGCCAAAGTTGAAATTTGTTAGATGGAGATTTTGTGAAACTCTGAGATATTATGCTTGTACCAAACTGATATGGGCCAGTTATTTTTCGGGGCTTATGGTTGGCGGTGGAAAAAACAACTGCCCTCTCCCCATTTTTTTCTAGAAGCTCAACCTCAAATTTCATTTTATAAGCCCACTAATTGAGATTTTTTGACGGTGACCTGCTAATTAAAATTTAACTAGTAGGCTTCTAAAATAATTATTTTGATTAGGCTTCTAGAATAAGATGGGAGGGGGCATCTTATTTCCAGACCCATCCATACGCCTCAGATTTTGAATCTAAATAAACACTAAAGCCAGCCCTCATATTTTAAATTTCTATTCTCCGTCTATTTCACAACATGCGTTTATCTGATTTATGGGAAAACAAAATATCCAGTTCATGCATATCTTTCACACTTATCAAATACACCTCGTCCCGGGTACACTTTTTGTATACGGTTTGTCTAATTCACCTTGCCTCGCTTATTAAGTGTCAATGGTATTACACATCATATATTATGGGTCAATCTTAAAATAAGGATTAGGTGGCCAAAGGATTGAGAGACTACAAAATATGTGACGCCCTAAAAAGGCAGGCTATGAAGCTTTGTACCTTTGGCCACCTCTGATTCATACTATAGGCTAACACGCGCTTCGCGACGCCGTTCTTCACTATGGAATTAATTCCTTTTTCTCTGGTATGTTATTGTTGTCAGTTATTTATGTATGGTTTTAGTCTACATTGGGTTGGGTTTTAACTATGTTTTGGCATTTTCTTTTGTTTATCGTGTTGAACTGTTGTTGAAAGACGATATTTGTTCTGAGATGAGAATAGAGTTGTTAGGCTTGTGGTTATGATGTCCTTTTACGTTTTGGCCTTGTTGTTAGAAGGCTGGGTTGTACGAGCCCCTTGGGAGCCCTTATTCCACATTGAACGTGGAATTGGTGCTATAACGCTCAAATGGAGGATCATGAATCGGTGCTTACTGATCAACTCGGTTCCATGCTCCGTTCGCTCCACTGCTAGCTCAGGAATAGCCGGCCATCATAGTTTTCATTTGAAGAAGTTCGTAAAATGGAACGGAATTCATGTATTTTAAAGAATCATGGCTTTTAAAAAAATGTTGTGAATTAAAAAAAAACTTCACGAATTTAATGGATATCCATGGATTCCAAACATTGTTAACAAATTTGAAAAAGGTGCAAGTTTGGAAAAATATTCACATATTAAAAAAATGTCCGTGAACTAAAAAAACGTGAATTCTGAAATTGTTCATAGTTTTCTAAAAATTTAATGACTTTTAATGAATATTCATTAATTAAAATTGAAAAAAATGAAGATATAAAAGAAGAAACACAAAAAAGGAGGAAAAGAAAGAAGCATGAAGAAAACAAAATAAAAATACTAAAAAATGAGTGAAACATGTAAAAGAAAGAAAAAATACCAGGCAATATCTTCTCAAAGCAGGAAAAAATTGGCGGGCACAATGACACATACAATTACAGGCAGGGCTTGTAGTGTCCCCAACAGCCCTCGACGCAACAGGAGGCTTCAAATCTTACGGAGCTTAGTAAGAATTCAACAATATTTTGTGGGTCCTAAAAATGCTCATATTTATTTTAAATTTTAATGATTCAAATAATGGTTCATAAATTAAAATATAAAAAATACATAGAAAAAGAGAAGGAAAAAGGTTAAAAAGAAAAAGAGGGGAAAATAAAATAAAAACTATTACTCCGTAAGAAAATAAATGAAAAACACATAAAAGAAAGATTAAGAAAAACCCTACTATACACATCCTTATAGGCAGGCCCATAGCATCGCCCAAATCAATGAAAACCACATAAAAAAGATTAACAAAAAGCAGGCAATACCTTTCAACAAACTGGAAAATCTACCAGCCAAGCGACACACAACCTTATAGGCAAGCTCATAACAGCGCCCAGCCTTTGACACACCTGGAGGCCCCAAATATAGAAAACTTAATATCTTACTAGATTATATAAAATTTACGTAGATTTCATCGTGAAAAAGTGTAATGATATTTCGCCATCCTTTTATTTACATATTCATGCAAATAATACTGGTCAAATCTGATCATGGGATGCCTATCTTTTTCTTTCTCGCAAGGCAATTATGACAAAACCTCTCCCTAGTTCTTCACCCACAAGCATGTGCATTTGTCTCCTCTCAGCTTCCCGCTTTGATGTTCGGTGGCAGGGAGGGGAATCCTAATGCCTTAACTTCGGCTAGTAGATATGTTAGGGTTTTAATTCTCGGAAGGGTGGCTCTCGGATGCATGGCGGTGCTTTTTCTTTGAGTCAGTCTCTCGGGCTTCGTTTCTCCTGAAGTTTGTCCGTTGAAACGGTTTAGATGGATCTTCGGCATAGATTTCTGTCAGCTCCTTGGGTTGGGAGGTTAGTATTTCTCATGGTGCGTATGCAATAACGGGATTTGGTGTCAGGTTATTCAGATTCATTCAATGGTTCAACACGGACAGGCGCGGCTCCGAGGCGCCGATCTTTAGGAGCACGTGCACATAGACTTTCTGGCTATCACGGACATGGTTCCGATATGAGAGGGGCGACAACTACGTGTCACTGTTCTTAAATAGTATTTTGATCATCATACACTGGAAAAAAAACCCCGGTGGAATTGTGTTTTGGAACTTAGCGGGAGATCGGGGGTACACAAGGAAAAGATAAAGATATGTCAAACAAAATTGCCATGCGTAGGAGGTTTGTCTTGCTCTTGGCTTGGGTCATCTCTCTCCGTCCTTCGCTTGTGCACCTGACTGACCCCTATGCATCATCAGATGGACGGGACGCGACGCTCAAATCTTTTCCCCTCGCCGGCTCCTCTTTTTCCTGCCCCCCTTCTGCACCCACCCCCTCCTGTCCTGACACCTCTGCAGCGGTGGCTGTCTAGGTCCCCTGTCTAGGCTAGGCTCTAGAACCCTAGGCCACTAGACTCCTTGGCCTCTTGTGCCATCTCTCTCCACTTTACTGCCCACTCAACCACTATTCTGAACAGCTGATGAGAGTTGCAATATTGTTTACACCTCCACTCTGGATGGTTGGATGGATCTCTGGATCTCTCATCACCCCCACCCCCACAGAGCCGCAGCCCTTCTATAAATCCTGCACCTTCCCTGCCTCCATCGATCTCATCCCTTCTACCTTCTTCCCCTCTCTCCACAAGAGTCTGTTCTTGATGCCTCTCCCTCTTTTGTTCTTGAGATGAGATGAGATGAGATGGGACACCGTTCTTGTGGCTTCTTTGAGTTCTTGCCACCAGTCAAATCGCCACATCGACCAAGGCAGCCTCAACCCGAACACACCTTGTAGCGGCCAGATAGCTTCTTTTCCACATCGATCTGTTCTTGGCTTCTTCCTTCTACGCATCTCTGTCCCTCTCGGCGCATCGAGTGTTGTTTGCCATGTGTCTAGGATTTTCTTCATCCTTGTATTTTATGCGAGCTTTGATGTTGGAGACGGAGATGGACTGCCCAAGGGAACGAGTGAAGCTGCCAGCATGATCTAGCTCCGAGTGATCAAACAAGAAAAGCTTGTTGATTCAAGCTCTTGTGGTCATGCCTTGCTAGGTCATGCTGCGGCAGCCTCACTTCTTCCCGCCGTTGGGCACAGCTGCTTCTGATCTGGTGACCGCTGCTGCAATCTGCGCTGGGTTTCTTGCAAAGGTATAATGCAATTCCTTTTCACCTTACCCCATTTCTTTCCTTTCTTCCACGCTGGTTAGTTTCTTGTTTTAGGCATTAATTGGGCAGATTGCTATGATAAAATGCAAGTAAATAAACACTAGTGGTACTCCAAAGATGACTGATGACTAATTAAGTTGTCAGAGAGTAAGATAGCTCAATGGTCCCATTTCCTTTGTTTTGCTAACTTGCTCTTAGTGATGACAAATGCTTACTGCACTTAAATTCCACATGTAATGTCTTCTTCCTGTAGTTGTTGTAGCGTCTAGCATGCATGACATGGGTGTCATCCAAAGATGCCTGTTATAAATTCTTTCCTGTTATTCTACTCCTGAATGGGAGTTTCCCCCTGTTAATGTTTGTATTACAGTCTTGTTCAATATATCACTGGCTTATGTAGTTGCATAGGGACATTAATTCCCACCTGCTTGTTAGTGTAATCACCAATCCTCACCACCTATTTGCTCATGGCATCAGTAAGTTTCAAAACTACCTACCATTGTTGTCCATCTGCCACATGTGTTTGCCATTTGATCTGTTATGGTCCGAAACATATTCTGATAGTTTATGCTGGTACTTGTTACTGTACATGGTTACTCTACACACAGAGAGATTCTGTGAAACGACTAACTTTTTTTTAATTTATTAGTATACTGAGGCTTACTTTCTCCTGATAAGTTGTGATAGTGACAGTTCAGGGATCACAAGTAATAACGCTGAATTACTCCGTCCATGTGTTTTAAGGTGTCTTACTTGGAGATGAAGAGGCCCTTTCTGCTGCCATTTGGTCTCCTGTAGTTCCTTTGCACGGTCCCTGTTTATATCACAATAGCACTTGTGCAAATTTTGTTGTTTGGGCATTTCGTTGTAAGCCGACAATTTAGGTCTTGAAATGTCTTCACCAAGAGATGGAAGATATAGTAGTTAGAAGCAGTTTACTCTTGGGTAAATACCTTGTTTTTTTCTTTTCTTTTTGAGGAAAGCAGTAGGCCTTTTTTGTTAGGGACTTTCTCGACAGAAAGAAATCATGTTCTAAAGTCAGGATGCTATATACAATCACAAGTATACCGACGTTTGACACACTGACACCATCTTCAAATGAAACTTTAATTACTAATTTCCGTTCTAATATATGATAACCAATAAAATTATAGATCCTACAAATACTTTCTGAAATTCCAATATAATTAATTTAAAAGGTATTTCTTAGTCAAAGTTCCAAAATCTTGTTTATAGTCAATGTTCAGAACATGAGGTTACCTGTAAATACTCATACATGCTGATGGTATCAATCCTGTGTCACACACAAATACTACGTACATGCAAAGAAAGTAACTGTTGATCTCTCAATGTACCAAGATATGTCATCAATCGTCAATCTCTCAATGTACCGTATCAAGATACGTCATGTACTCCCTTTGTCCCATAGTATAATAGCGTTTGGGAAGTTAACACCCTCTGTCCCATAAAATAAGAGTGTTTTTTGAAGCTATTTAGCTTGAAATATCCTCTTATATTATGGGACGGAGTGAGTAGTTACCAAAACCGCAAAGTTGATATTTTTTTTTGCATTTCATCAAGTAAATTTTGGTTTTCCTGTACCGGAGCTGCTCTTGATGCTTTAATACTTGATTCATTTTAATAAATTGCTGTGTTCATCATTCCGGCCGGTGGTAATCATTCTTTTCATTAAAAACGGTACGGTCGAACCATGGTACAGGTTTCACTTCCACTGCCGTTTGCATGTGACCGAGCGTATTGCACATACCTTCTAGTCGACCAAGGTTGCCATTGCCCGCTGAAGATATCCAAAAGGCACTGTATGCATGTACTGATTAATCAAGTTGTATGCAGTCTCTTCAATTTGAGAGTACTATGGGACAGACGGTACCACACACCCTTTCGATAGCTACATTTGAGGTCCTGCACGCATACATAAATACCTTACCTTATACAGTGTTGTGTCTTTGTCGATTACATTTTTCTATGATCTTTTTATTGATTTTTAACCGATTGAAAAGCTTTGAATCAAAAAATGTAGGCAAAATTAGGTTTAAATTGACCTTGTTTTAATGCCTTCTCCAAACAATGGAGGTGAAATGGCATGATTTTACCACTTCAAAGAATTTAAATTGCGTGAACCATCCTGTGGTTGGATGATTAAAGAGACACTGGTATCCCCAGCCCACCAGGGTAAGTCCTGGTGCTCGCATTATTTCTGAATTTAAGTGTATATTCACTTATTTTGCTTGGTATGTAATGTATTAGAATATCTAAAAGGGCTTATATTTAGGAACGGAGAGAGTAAATCGGAATCTAGTTCCGTTCCCAATTTTGGTGTATAATCTTTTTTGAGGAAGACCAAATAATACAATAAGTTGCCAGATTCATGCAGATGTGATTGGTTTGAGCCTAGCTCAAAGGCTCTTGGTGATAACGTTGGAACAACAACAAATTAAAGCATATAAGATTAGGGCTGGAATTCAACCCCAAAAGTAGGACATGAAAACACATTAATTCTATAAACTTGTGCATTTGGTTAAGAAAGGCGAAAACACAAGAATCCTATATACAGTCAAATCAAAGTGAAATCTATTACTACCTTCGTCATGATTTATTAGTCCTTCTCGTATTTAGATTCATATTTTGATACTATTTAACAATATAATATAAGTTGTATGTAGCAAAAATAATACCACTGAAACTACGTTCAAATGAATCCAACGATATTACTTTTGGTGACATGCATTAACATTTTGTTAGTTAAATCTATAGTCGAAGTTTGACAAAACATCAATAAACCAGGAAGAAGATATATAATATTGTTGTATCATTAATTATTGGTTCTTGTCCAACTATGCACGTAGTGGTAGGAATAATAATAATAAAATGTCCAAGTGAATTAGTGTTCTGCCATTTAAAATGAGTTTATTGGGGAAATTCATTCCTTTGAACGAATCACATTTGTAGTGATGTTGAAGGACAAATTCAAATTCTTGAAGTACTTATTCTCTACTTTTACTCCGAGAGCCAAAGAATCCCAAATTTTGGGTTCATTTGTTTCATCTAACACGTTTTTATGAAACAAATAAAGGATAAAACCCCTGTGTTGCCCCCGCTAGGACCACTCTGGCGGCGCCCAAACCCTAACCGCCGGGGGTGCGCACTCCCGCCTCCCATCCCTCCATCACCGCCGGGTGCCGACGGCGGTGGCGGGTGGACTCCCTCTCTCCCGCGTCTCAGGGGTGGTGCGGGGCCCCTACACGTGTGGAGGCGTGTCCGATCCAGCGGAGCAATGGCGATGGTTGCGACGACGACGACGGTGGTTGGCCTTGCCTCAGGCAACGGCGGCTGCAGGCGCGTCGGGCAACCCGGTCACGGCCGGCGGCGTGTAGTGCCTGGACCGATTCAGGCGGCGGCTGGCCCGATTCGGGTGACGGCACGATGCGGTCGGCAGCGGTGGCTGGCTGTGCTGCGTCGGCATTCCATCTGTCTTCGGATCGGCGCCGGCGTGGAGGACCTGGTGGACTGCTCGGCGGCACCTCTGGTCAGATCTGTTTCGGCTGGTGCAGCCGGCGATGGTGGTCATCTCCTCCTTCGGAGGTGGTCGGATCTCGAGATCCATCATAGTCCCGACGACGTGGCGGGGAGAAAGGGTTGCCGATGAAAACCGAGCCGACGACAGGCGATGGCAGCGTTCTACGCCATTACCTTGATGAAGGCATCGTCGTGTAACTATTGTCGACCCACTCGTGCTATTCTGGGGGAAACACTAGGATCTGGTTTTCCAGATCGGATGATGGCGACACTACGGTGTCGTTTCTCTCTTGGGAGCATCGTTTTGTGGAGCGGCACTGGAAACGAGAAAGGAGGTGGAGCGGCTTCGCCTCAGAGCTTGTGTCATGCCTGTTGGGCAGACGCTATGCACGACAAATCTTTCAGAGTCTTTGCGTCGGGATGGATGAGCGCAGGGCGATGGCGTCGACGGATGGCTGGACTAGCAAGAATGATAAGGATCTCTGTCCTAAAGATGGGACAGCGGTTCGACGATGATGGCAATTTCCGAAACGTGTGCATGTGGTATACGCTTTAGGTCTGCTGCACTGGTTGTTGGTTTCGATACGTTATATGGATGGGTCGATGACGACATCAGTTTTAGATATGAAAAGTGAAAGCACTCCATATTATCAAGTTTGTAGGTGCAACTGATGGCTTTGGATGCATGATGTATGTTCTTGTCAGACCTTTATGAAATGATTAATAAAGATGAATGTATGTATCGATTGATTCAGATGGGGTTTAACCTCCTTTTCTGAAATCTCTACCTAATAATAAAGCACGTAGGGTTTCTGCCCGTCCGTCATGCCAATTTGCAAAAAAGCCCCTGCGTTTTCATGAAATCAACCCGCAGTCCAGATTTAAGTCACACCGAACCGTTATTTTACAGTTTTTCAAAAACCCCCCTGACTTTTTAGGTATTCCATCCGCGGATCATATTTAAGTCAAACAAATGCTTTTCTAAACCATCCATATCTTTTAAACCGTAACTCCGATTTAAACATGTTATATATGAAATTTGATTAGAAAAATATGTAGAGTATGAATATAAGATTTTTTTAACCTGTTAAGTATTTATAAATATTATTTTGAAAGATATTTAATTCAAACAAATGGTTTTCTAAATTATACGTATCTTTTAAACCATAACTCTGATTTTAATATGTTATATATGAAATTTGATTAAAAAATGTGTGAAATCTGTATATGATGTTAATTTTACCTGTTAAATATTTTTTAAATATTGTTTTAGAAGCAAACTTATAACTATAGCGCACGATCCATTTTTCTTTCATACATGTGGCGATCCGGATTGCAAATAAACACCCACTATAATCATATAGGGAAAAGAAAAACATCGAGAACTACACATGCATACCTCTGAATACGTCGCAGGGGAAAACAACAGATTTCTCATCGCGAGTGTGAGAGGAAGCGAGAGAGAGGGAGAGGGAGGAGAGAGGGAGAGAGAGACGTCTTAGGATTAACCACATTCTAACATGTTTTGGTTTGTGTGAACACTAAGGCCACTGCCGGCGAGGGTGAGAAGAAGGATAAGCGGCAACACAAATATGATGCGTCGCTAAAATAAAGGAGACATAAATATGATGCGTAGCTAAAATAAAGGAGATGGACCTATTGTGGTCTTAAGCGATGATTGTTTGGTTAAGAGTGTGTGTTGTGTTTTTTCTCCCGTTGCAACGTACGGCCTCTTTTGCTAGTATAGATGAAACCTTTTGAATCCGGATGAAACCAAAAACATCGCATCAGACCAAAACGGCACGGTAATTCCGAAATCATGAAATGACAACGTGTGAACCGGTCCCCTGTCACTGTGCGTGCACGTACGGCAGGAGCAAGACAAGAACTGAATGTTAACAGCTGTATGCATGCGACGGGAAGGGCGCATTTACTTGTCCTGTCAGCGATCAGTTTGCTTCGTTTCTTTCGTCCATCTCTCTGGTCAGAATTGATAAATTTTTGCGTGTCAGTGTAGCGCGATCAGTCACATGCTTCCAGCTCGATCCATCGATCTCGATCGCCTTCCTTGATTTTACCGCTTCGTGATGCAGGGGCCGTACCGCCCATGTTCAATCAATTTTGTTTCGCATATCGTCTTTGCCAGTTGGAACGGACAGTACATTTTATTTTTCGGCGCTGACCGGTGAAAGGAACTTTACTTAACTGTATGATGAACTGTCTTGAGTTTAGTCTTGGGTCTGTTAAACATCATGTATCATGTCACGGTCGCTCATGTCACGTTAGGCTTCGGCAAGAGGTTAGCTAGGAGATAGTTAGGATTCTCTCTCAACCGCATGTAATCTATCTCTATCTCTTATCCCTTCCTTGCTTTGCAAGATGTAATCTTTCCAACTACTTATATGCATATCCAGGGATAAGTCCCTGCCTATATTAACACGAAGGCGCGCCCCCAACAGGGTACGTCGCTTCACGCATATCGCACCTGGTATACACAGCCCATCTCTTCCATCACATCTAGTTCACTAGGTTTCCTACCACCAAACCTCGTCGCCATGGCCTCCTATGCCGCCGCCAACTCCAACCTCTCGGGCCAAGTTACCGAAAGGCTGTCCCGCACCATCTATGTCCTCTGGCGCACCTAGACCACCCCGCAGATCAGAGGAGCGGGCTTCTTCGGATACGTGGACGGAACCACACCGGAGCCGGCCAAGCAAGTCGTCACCAAGGACAAGGATGGGAAAGAAGAGATGATTCCCAATCCTCTCCACTCAGTTTGGATCCGAGAAGATCAACAGGTATTGGGCTATCTGTTGAACAATCTGACCAAAAAAGTGCTAGTGCAGGTCACCTCCATTGATCATGCACATGAGCTCTGGGCGGCACTAGCAGGGATGTTTTCCTCGCAGTCGCTGACCAGGGTTAACAACATCTGCATCGCGCTCTCACATGCACAGAAGGGAACGCAGTCTGTGGCGACGTACTTCGCATACATGCGATCGCTTGCGGATGAACTTGCTGCTGCGGGCAAGCCTCTCCAAGACGGCGAGCTGGTCTCCTACATCCTCACCGGCCTCGACATGGAGTACCAGCCCCTCGTCTCCGCCCTCGACACACGCACACAGCCGGTCACCCTCGACGAGCTCTTCTCCCAGATGAGCAACTTCGATCAGCGTGTTGCGCTCCTCCAGGGGAACGACGGTTCAAGTCGTCGGCCAACGCCGCTACTCGCGGCCGTGGTGGTGGCGGTGGCGGATCACGCTACCACGGGCCACCGTAGAAAGGAAAGACGAGCAGCAGCGGCAACGGCAACAACAACGGCAACGGGCGGCCCTCCTACACCAACTCCAAGGGCCGTCGCAACTCCCCCAAGTCACGCCCTGACACCATCCGGTGCAAGATCTGTAGAAAACCGGGGCACTCCGCAAAGGATTGCTGGTACCGCTTCGAAGAGGATGAAGCCTCCTCCCAAGATAAGAAAGTTGCTGGCAGGGCGGAGGCCTCGTATGGAGTCGACACCAACTGGTATGTTGACAGTGGTGCTACCAATCACATCACCGGCGAGTTAGAGAAAGTCACCATGAGGGAGAAATATCGCGGCCCGGAGCAAGTCCATGTTGGGGAACGTAGTAATTTAAAAAAATTCCTACGCACATGCAAGATCATGGTGATGCATAGCAACGAGAGGGGAGAGTGTGTCCACGTACCCTCGTAGACCGAAAGCGGAAGCGTTAGCACAACGCGGTTGATGTAGTCGTACGTCTTCATGATCCGACTGATCCAAGTACCGAACGTACGACACCTCCGAGTTCAGCACACGTTCAGCTCGATGACGTCCCGCAAACTCCGATCCAGCAGAGCTTCACGGGAGAGTTCCGTCAGCACGACGACGTGATGACGGTGATGATGTTGCTACCGACGCAGGGCTTCGCCTAAGCACCGCTACGATATGACCGAGGTGGATTATGGTGGAGGGGGGCACCGCACACGGCTAAAAGATCAATGATCAATTGTTGTGTCTATGGGGTGCCCCCCTCCCCCGTATATAAAGGAGTGGAGGAGGGGGAGGGCCGGCCCTCTCTATGGAGCGCCCTAGGGGAGTCCTACTCCCACCGGGAGTAGGATTCCCCCTTTCCTAGTAGTAGGAGTAGGAGAGAAGGAAAGGGAAAAGAGAAGAGAAGGAAGGAGGGGGCGCCGCCCCTCCCCCTAGTCCAATTCGGACTAAGCCTTGGGGGGCGTGCAGCCTCCCCTCTCTCTTTCCCCTAAAGCCCAATAAGGCCCATATTCTCCCCGGCGAATTCCCGTAACTCCCCGGTACTCCGAAAAATACCCGAATCACTCGGAACCTTTCCGATGTCCGAATATAGTCGTCCAATATATCGATCTTTACATCTCGACCATTTCGAGACTCCTCGTCATGTCCCCGATCTCATCCGAGACTCCGAACTACCTTCGGTACATCAAATCACATAAACTCATAATACCGATCGTCACCGAACGTTAAGCGTGCGGACCCTACGGGTTCGAGAACTATGTAGACATGACCGAGACACGTCTCCGGTCAATAACCAATAGCGGAACCTGGATGCTCATATTGGCTCCCACATATTCTACGAAGATCTTTATCGGTCAAACCGCATAACAACATACGTTGTTCCCTTTGTCATCGGTAGGTTACTTGCCCGAGATTCGATCGTCGGTATCTCAATACCTAGTTCAATCTTGTTACCGGCAAGTCTCTTTACTTGTTCCGTAATGCATCATCCCGCAACTAACTCATTAGTCACATTGCTTGCAAGGCTTATAGTGATGTGCATTACCGAGAGGGCCCGGAGATACCTCTCCAACAATCGGAGTGACAAATCCTAATCTCGAAATACGCCAACTCAACAAGTACCTTCGGAGACACCTGTAGAGCACCTTTATAATCACCCAGTTACGTTGTGACGTTTGGTAGCACACAAAGTGTTTCTCCGGTAAACGGGAGTTGCATAATCTCATAATCATAGGAACATGTATAAGTCATGAAGAAAGCAATAGCAACATACTAAACGATCAAGTGCTAAGCTAACGGAATGGGTCAAGTCAATCACATCATTCTCCTAATGATGTGATCCCGTTAATCAAATGACAACTCATGTCCATGATTAGGAAACTCAACCATCTTTGATCAACGAGCTAGTCAAGTAGAGGCATACTAGTGACACTATGTTTGTCTATGTATTCACACATGTATTATGTTCCCGGTTAATACAATTCTAGCATGAATAATAAACATTTATCATGATATAAGGAAATAAATAATAACTTTATTATTGCCTCCAGGTCAAATTTCCTTCAGTCCCCCACTTGCACTAGAGTCAATAATCTAGATCACATCGCCAAGTGATTTAACATCAATAGTTCACATCACCATGTGATTAACACCCATAGTTCACATCGTCATGTGACCAACACCCAAAGGGTTTACTAGAGTCAGCAATCTAGTTCATATCGCCTTGTGATTAACACCCAAAGAGTACAAAGGTGTGATCATGGTTTGCTTGTGAGAGAATTTTAGTCAATGGGTCTGCCAAATTCAGATCCGTATGTATTTTGCAAATTTCTATGTCAACAATGCTCTGCACGGAGCTACTCTAGCTAATTGCTCCCACTTTCAATATGTATCCAGATTGAGATTTAGAGTCATCCGGATCAGTGCCAAAACTTGCATCGACGTAACCCTTTACGATGAGCTTTTTGTCACCTCCATAACCGAGAAACATATCCTTATTCCACTAAGGATAATTTTGACCAATGTCCAGTGATCTACTCCTAGATCACTATTGTACTCCCTTGCCAAACTCAGGGTAGGGTATACAATAGGTCTGGTACATAGCATGGCATACTTTATAGAACCTATAGCTGAGGCATAGGGAATGACTTCCATTCTCTCTCTATCTTCTGCCGTGGTCGGGTTTTGAGTCTTACTCAACTTCACACCTTGCAACACATGCAAGAACTCTTTCTTTGACTGTTCCATTTTGAACTACTCTATAGATCAAGCGTCTTGATCTATCTCTATAGATCTTGATGCTCAATATGTAAGCAGCTTCACCGAGGTCTTTCTTTGAAAAACTCCTTTCAAACACTCCTTTATGCTTTACAGAAAATTCTACATCATTTCCGATCGACAATATGTCATTCACATATACTTATCAGAAAGGTTGTAGTGCTCCCACTCACTTTCTTGTAAATACAGGCTTCACCACAAGTCTGTATAAAACTATATGCTTTGATCAACTCATCAAAGCGTATATTCCAACTCCGAGATGCTTGCACCAGTCCATAGATGGATTGCTGGAGCTTGCACATTTTGTTAGCACCTTTAGGATCGACAAAACCTTCTGGTTGCATCATATACAACTCTTCTTTCAGAAATCCATTAAGGAATGTAGTTTTCACATCCATTTGCTAGATTTCATAAAATGTGGCAATTTGCTAACATGATTCGGACAAACTTAAGCATCGCTACGAGTGAGAAAATATCATCGTACTCAACACCTTGAACTTTGTCAAAAACCTTTTTCGACAAGTCTAGCTTTGTAGATAGTAACACTACTATCAGCGTCCGTCTTCCTCTTGAAGATCCATTTATTTTTTATGGCTTGCCGATCATCGGGCAAGTCAACCAAAGTCCACACTTTGTTCTCATACATGGATCCCATCTCAGATTTCATGGCCTCAAGCCATTTCGTGGAATCTGGGCCCATCATCGCTTCCTCATAGTTCGTAGGTTCATCATGGTCAAGTAACATGACCTCCAAAACAGGATTACCGTACCACCCTGGTGCGGATCTCACTCTGGTTGACCTACGAGGTTCGGTAGTAACTTGATCTGAAGTTACATGATCATCATCATTAGCTTCCTCACTAATTGGTGTAGGAGTCACAGGAACAGATTTCTGTGATGAACTACTTTCCAATAAGGGAGCAGGTACAGTTACCTCATCAAGTTCTACTTTCCTCCCACTCACTTCTTTCGAGAGAAACTCCTTCTCTAGAAATGATCCATTCTTAGCAACGAATGTCTTGCCTTCGGATCTGTGATAGAAGGTGTACCCAATATTTTCTTTTTGGGTATCCTATGAAGACGCACTTCTCCGATTTGGCTTCGAGCTTATCAGGTTGAAAACTTTTTCACATAAGCATTGTATCCCCAAACTTTAAGAAACGACAGCTTAGGTTTCTTGCTAAACCATAGCTCATACGGTGTCGTCTCAACGGATTAGACGGTGCCCTATTTAATGTGAATGCAGCTGTCTAATGCATAACCCCAGAACGATAGTGGTAAATCGGTAAGAGACATCATAGATTGCACTATATCCAATAAAGTACGGTTATGACGTTTGGACACACCATTATGCTGTGGTGTTCCAGGTGGCATGAGTTTGTGAAACTATTCCACATTGTTTTAATTGAAGGCCAAACTTGTAACTCAAATATTCGTCTCCGCGATCAAATCGCAGAAAAACTTTTATTTTCTTGTTACAATGATTCTCCACTTTACTCTGAAATTCTTTGAACTTTTCAACTGTTTCAGTTTCATTAAGTAGATATACCCATATCTGCTCAAATCATCTGTGAAGGTCAGGAAATAACGATACCCGCCGCGAGCCTCAACACTCATCGGACCGCATACATCGGTATGTATTATTTCCAATAAGTCAGTAGCTCGCTCCATTGTTCCGGAGAACGGAGTCTTAGTCATCTTGCCCATGAGGCATGGTTCGCAAGCATCAACTGATTCATAATCAAGTGATTCCAAAAGCCCATCAGCATGGATTTTCTTCATGTGTTTTACACCAATATGACCTAAACGGCAGTGCCACAAATAAGTTGCACTATCATTATTAACTTTGCATCTTTTGGCTTCAATATTATGAATATGTGTATCACTACGATCGAGATCTAACAGGCGATTTTCATTGGGTGTATGACCATAGAAGGTTTTATTCATGTAAACTGAACAACAATTATTCTCTAACTTAAATGAATAACCATATTGCAATAAACATGATCAAATCATATTCATGCTCAACGCAAACACCAAATAACACTTATTTAGGTTCAACACTAATCCCGAAAGTATAGGGAGTGTGCGATGATGATCATATCAATCTTGGAACTACTTCCAACACACATCGTCACTTCACCCTTAACTAGTCTCTGTTCATTCTGCAACTCCCGTTTCGAGTTACTAATCTTAGCAACTGAACTAGTATCAAATACTAAGGGGTTGCTATAAACACTAGTAAAGTACACATCAATAACATGTATATCAAATATATCTTTGTTCACTATGCCATCCTTCTTATCCGCCAAGTATCTAGGGCAGTTCCACTTCTAGTGACCAGTCCCTTTGCAGTAGAAGCACTTAGTCTCAGGCTTAGGTCCAGACTTGGGCTTCTTCACTTGAGTAGCAACTCGCTTGCCGTTCTTCTTGAAGTTCCCCTTCTTCCCTTTGCCCTTTTCTTGAAACTAGTGGTCTTGTCAACCATCAACACTTGATGTTTTTCTTGATTTCTACCTTCGGCGATTTCAGCATCACGAAGAGCTTGGGAATCGTTTCCGTTATCCCTTGCATATTATAGTTCATCACGAAGTTCTAGTAACTTGGTGATAGTGACTAGAGAACTCTGCCAATCACTATCTTATCTGGAAGATTAACTCCCACTTGATTCAAGTGATTATAGTACTCAGACATTCTGAGCACATGCTCACTAGCTGAGCAATTCTCCTCCATCTTGTAGGCAAAGTACTGTCAGAGGTCTCATACCTCTCGACACGGGCATGAGTATGAAATACTAATTTCAACTCTTGGAACATCTCATATGCTCCGTGGCGTTTCAAAAAACGTCTTTGAAGCCCCGATTCTAAGCCGTAAAGCATGGTGCACTAAACTATCAAGTAGTCATCATATCGAGCTTGCCAAACGTTCATAACGTCTGTAGTTGCTCCTGCAATCTGCCTGTCACCTAGTGGTGCATCAAGGACATAATTCTTCTGTGCAGCAATGAGGATAATCCTTAGATCACGGATCCAATCCGTATCATTGCTACTAACATCTTTCAACTTAGTTTTCTTTCGGAACATATCAAAAATAAAACAGGGAAGCTAAACGCGAGCAATTGATCTACAACATAGATATGCTAATACTACCAGGACTAAGTTCATGATAAATTAAAGTTCAATTAATCATATTACTTAAGAACTCCCACTTAGATAGACATCCCTCTAATCATCTAAGTGATCACGTGATCCAAATCAACTAAACCATGTCCGATCATCACGTGAGATTGAGTAGTTCTCAATGGTGAACATCACTATGTTGATCATATCTTCTATATGATTCACGCTCGACCTTTCGGTCTCCAGTGTTCCGAGGCCATTTCTGCATATGCTAGGCTCGTCAAGTTTAACCCGAGTATTCTGCGTGTGCAAAACGGGCTTGCACCCGTTGTAGATGAACGTAGAGCTTATCACACCCGATCATCACGTGGTGTCTCGGCACGACGAACTTTGGCAACGGTGCATACTCAGGGAGAACACTTTTATCTTGAAATTTAGTGAGAGATCATATTATAATGCTACCATCAATCAAAGCAAAATAAGATGCGTAAAGGATAAACATCACATGCAATCAATATAAGTGATATGATATGGCCATCATCATCTTGTGCTTGTGATCTCCATCTCCGAAGCACCGTCATGATCACCATCATCACCGGCGCGACACCTTGATCTCCATCGTAGCATCATTGTCATCTCGCCAACTATTGCTTCTACGACTATCGCTTCCGCTTAGTGATAAAGTAAAGCAATTACAAGGCGATTGCATTGCATACAATTTGGCGACAACCATATGGCTCCTGCCAGTTGCCGGTAACTCGGTTACAAAACATGATCATCTCATACAATAAAATATAGCATCATGCCTTGACCATATCACATCACAACATGCCCTGCAAAAACAAGTTAGACATCCTCTACTTTGTTGTTGCATGTTTTACGTGGCTGCTTGATACGTCTCCGTCGTATCTATAATTTTTGATTGTTCCATGCCAATATTATTCAACTTTCTTATACTTTTTGGCAACTTTTTATACTATTTTTGGGACTAACATATTGATCCAGTGCCCAGTGCCAGTTCCTGTTTGTTGCATGTTTTATGTTTTGCAGAATATCCATATCAAACGGAATCCAAACGGGATAAAAACGGACGGAGCTTATTTTTGGAATATTTGGAAAATTCCGGAAGAAAAATCCACGCGAGACGGTGCCCGAGGTGGCCACGAGGCAGGGGGCGCCCCTGACCCTCGTGGGCCACCCGTAAGGCGGTTGGTGCCCTTCTTCGGCCGCAAGAAAGTGAATTTTTGGTAAAAAAATCACGGCGAAGGTTTCAGTCCAATCGGAGTTACGGATCTCCATATATATACGAAACGGTGAAAGGGCAGGAGAAGAGAACGCAGAAACAGAGAGAAACAGAGAGACAGATCCAATCTCGGAGGGGCTCTCGCCCCTCCCACGCCATGGAGCCAAGGACCAGAGGGGAAACCCTTCTCCCATCTAGGGAGGAGGTCAAGGAAGAAGAAGACGATGGGGCCCCCTCTCCCCTTCTCCGGTGGCGCCGGTACGCCGCCGTGGCCATCATCAACGCTGCAATCTTCACCAATAACTTCACCGCCATCATCACCAACTCTTTCCCCCTCTATGCAGCGGTGTAACCTCTCTCTTACCCGCTGTAATCTCTACTTAAACATGGTGCTCAACGCTATATATTAGTTCCCAATGATGTATGGCTATCTTATGATGTTTGAGTAGATCCGTTTTGTCCTATGGGTTATTTGATGATCAAGATTGGTTTGAGTTGCATGTTTTATTATTGGTGCTGTCCTATGGTGCTCTCCGTGTCGCGCAAGCGTGAGGGATTCCCGTTGTAGGGTTTGCAATATGTTTATGATTTGCTTATGGTGGGTGGCGTGAGTGACAGAAGCACAGACCCGAGTAAGTAGGTTGTTTGCGTATGGGATAAAGGGGACTTGATACTTTAATGCTATGGTTGGGTTTTACCTTAATGATCTTTAGTAGTTGCGGATGCTTGCTAGAGTTCCAATCATAAGTGCATATGATCCAAGTAGAGAAAGTATGTTAGCTTATGCCTCTCCCTCAAATAAAATTGCAATAATGATTACGGGTCTAGTTATCGATTGCCTAGGGACAAATAACTTTCTCGTAACAAAAAGCTCTCTACTAAAACTAATTTAGTTGTGTCTTCATCTAAACAGCCCCTAGCTTTTATTTACTCGCTCTTTACTTTCTTGCAAGCCTATCCAAAAACACCTATAAAGTACTTCTAGTTTCATACTTGTTCTAGGTAAAGCGAACGTCAAGCGTGCGTAGAGTTGTATCGGTGGTCGATAGAACTTGAGGGAATATTTGTTCTACCTTTAGCTCCTCGTTGGGTTCGACACTCTTACTTATCGAAAACTGTTGCGATCCCCTATACTTGTGGGTTATCAAGACCTTTTTCTGGCGCCGTTGCCGGGGAGCAATAGCGCGGGGTGAATATTCTCGTCTGTGCTTGTTTGCTTTATCACTAAGTAATTTTTATTTGTTGTTCCTAGTTGTTCTTTATCTTTAGTTATGGATATGGAACACGAAATACCAAATAAATTAGGTGTACTTGCTACTCATGGAGATGGGGAACCTCCTAAAACCCTCGATGCTCGTTATGTGACAGAAATTATGTACTACTTTGATAATCCAGAGAAAACCCCATTCAATTTGGTAATGGGAGTAACGTTGGATCAACGTGAATACTTTAGGGATTATCGCTTGACACAAAAAGGGAAACTATTATGGGATCAAATTTATATATTGAAGTGGTATGCTAGGCAACTATGCTTGAGTTATGATTATACTTGTTGCTCTAGGATGAAGGCTCCACACCTTCCCTTTTCATGCAAATTTAATGATAATAAAACCTTAGCTTCTTATGCTAATGGTATATATGCTTACTATGATGTGGAGCAAATAGAAGAATTTGTTGCTTTTATGGGTGCTTATGAAATTGAATCTATGTTTAAAGAGTTTAAAGATTTTGATGATGCTGTTCATAGACCTGAAAATTTAGCTATCCTCAAATATTGCTATGAGAATTATGAATACAATTCCGATATTAATGCGCTTATTGAGAAAGTCTCCGCTGTCCAAGAAGAGACTAATATTTTGCAGGAATCTATGGAAGAAGAAATTGATGAAACTGTGAGCTCATTGGATGAAAAAGATGATGACGAGAGCGAAGAACAAAAGGAGGAAGAGCGGATTAGCTACCCGTGCACACCTTCTAATGAGAGTAACTCTTCAACTCATACATTGTTTAATTTCCCTTCGTGCTTACCGAAGGATGATTGCTATGATGATTGTTATGATCCCGTTGATTCTCTTGAAATATCCCTTTTTGATGGTGCTTGCTATGCTTGTGGCCAAGATGCCAATATGAATTATGCTTATGGAGATGAACTTGCTATAGTTCCTTATGTTAAACATGAAATTGTTGCTATTGCACCCATGCATGATAGTCCTATTATCTTTTTGAATTCTCCCGACTACACTATATCGGAGAAGTTTGCACTTATTAAGGATTATATTGATGGGTTGCCTTTTACCGTTACACATGATGATTTTAATAGATATAATATGCATGTGCTTGCTGCTCCTACTTGCAATTATTATGAGAGAGGAACTATATCTCCACCTCTCTATGTTTCTCACACGATAAAATTGCAAGAAACTGTTTATACTATGCATTGGCCTTTACTAGGTGAGCATGAATTGTTCTTTTATGACATGCCGATGCATAGGAAGAGAGTTAGACTTCGTCATTACATGATATGTGTTACTTTGTGCTCACTACTAAATTACAAATCATTGTTAATTAAAATTGGCTTTGATATACCTTGGGATCCGGGTGGATTCACTACTTGAGCACTATATGCCTAGCTTAATGGCTTTAAAGAAAGTGCTGCCAGGGAGACAACCCGGAAGTTTTAGAGAGTCATTTATTTCTTTTGAGTGCTTTCATATAGTTTAAAAACAACAAAAATAAAGAGGGGAACCCAAAACTTTTCAAAAAGGAAAGTGAAAGTGAGAAAGACAAGCATTGTTGAAGTGGGAGAGCTCCTTGAACTTTGTTCATGCTCACGGCAACTTTGTGAATCTTGATTACAGAAACTTTTCAACAAAAATAATTATCCCCTTGTACAATTCCATTGTATTATAAAAATAATGCGCCAAGGTTTGCCTTTAGGATGTTTACAATACTTGTTGGTTTGTACGGTGCAGGACAGAAACTTTGGCTGTAGTGCGCGATTTTTAATTTTTTACTGGAACGTCAAATGGTTCTGATTATTTTTGCACTGTCTTTCTATAAGTTTTTTTATTTTTCCTAATTTTGGCAGAATTTTTAAAGTATCATAAGTATAGTGAATGTTCATATTATTACAGACTGTTCTGTTTTAGACAGATTATGTTTTTGATGCATAGTTTGCTTGTTTTGAGGAAACTATCAATTTACATCAGTGGATTAAGCCATGAAAAAGTTATATTACAGTAGACACAATGCAAAAACAAAATATGAATTGGTTTTCAACAGTACTTAGAGTAGTGATTTGCTTTATTATACTAACGGATCTTACCGAGTTTTCTGTTGAAGTTTTGTGTGGATGAAGTGTTCGATGATCGAGAAGGTCTCGATGTGAGGAGAAGAAGGAGAGGAAAGAGCTCAAGCTTGGGGATTCCCAAGGCAGCCCAAGTAAATATTCAAGGAGACTCAAGCATCTAAGCTTGGGGATGCCCCGGAAGGCATCCTCTCTTTCTTCAACAAGTATCGGTATGTGTTCGGATTCGTTTCGTTCATGCGATATGTGCAATCTTGGAGCGTCTTTTGCATTTAGTTTTCTTTTCTTTTCTTTTATGCACCATGCTGGTATGAGATGGTCCTTGGTTGATTTATAGAATTCTCTTTGCACTTCACTTATATCTTTTGAGTACGGCTTTATAGAATGCTTCATGTGCTTCACTTATATCATTTGAAGTTTGGATTGCCTGTTTCTCTTCACTTAGACAGCCGCCATTTGTAGAATGCTCTTTTTCTTCACTTATATTTGTTAGAGCGTGGGCATATCTTTTGTAGAAAGAATTAAACTCTCTTGCCTTCACTTATATCTATTTAGAGAGATGACAGTAACTGGTCATTCACATGGTTAGTCATAAAATCCTACATAAAACTTGTAGATCACTGAATATGATATGTTTGATTCCTTGCAATAGTTTTGCGATATAAAGATGGTGATATTAGAGTCATACTAGTGGGTAGTTGTGGATTGTAGAAATACTTGTGTTGAGGTTTGTGATTCCCGTAGCATGCACGTATGGTGAACCGTTATGTAACGAAGTCGGAGCATGAGGTATTTGTTGATTGTCTTCCTTATGAGTGGCGGCCGGGGACGAGCGATGGTCTTTTCCTACCAATCTATCCCCCTAGGGGCATGCGTAGTAGTACTTTGCTTCGAGGGCTAATAAACTTTTGCAATAAGTATATGAGTTCTTTATGACTAATGTGAGTCCATGGATTATACGCACTCTCACCCTTCCATCATTGCTAGCCTCTTCGGTACCGTGCATTGCCCTTTCTCACCTCGAGAGTTGGTGCAAACTTCACCGGTGCATCCAAACCCCGTGATACGATACGCTCTATCACACATAAGCCTCATTATATCTTCCTCAAAACAGCCACCATACCTACCTATCATGGCATTTCCATAGCCATTCCGAGATATATTGCCATGCAACTTCCATCATCATCATATACATGACTTGAGCATTTATTGTCATATTGCTTTGCATGATCGTAAGATAGCTAGCATGATGTTTTCATGGCTTGTCCGTTTTTTGATGTCATTGCTACGCTAGATCATTGCACATCCCGGTACACCGCCGGAGGCATTCATATAGAGTCATATCTTTGTTCTAGATATCGAGTTGTAATATTGAGTTGTAAGTAAATAAAAGTGTGATGATCATCATTATTAGAGCATTGCCCCAGTGAGGAAAGGATGATGGAGACTATGATTCCCCCACAAGTCGGGATGAGACTCCGGACGAAAAAATAAAAAAAATAAAAAAAAGGGAGAAAGGCCAAAAAAAGAGAAGGCCCAAAAAAGAAAAAAAAGAAAAAAAGAGAGAAAAAGAGAGAAGGGGCAATGTTACTATCCTTTTACCACACTTGTGCTTCAAAGTAGCACCATGTTCTTCATATAGAGAGTCTCTTGAGTTATCACTTTCATATACTAGTGGGAATTTTCATTATAGAACTTGGCTTGTATATTCCAACGATGGGCTTCCTCAAATTCCCTAGGTCTTCATGAGCAAGCAAGTTGGATGCACACCCACTTAGTTTCAGTTTGAGCTTTCATACACTTATAGCTCTAGTGCATCCGTTGCATGGCAATCCCTACTCCTCACATTGACATCAATTGATAGGCATCTCCATAGCCCGTTGATTAGCCGCGTCGATGTGAGACTTTCTCCTTTTTTGTCTTCTCCACATAACCCCCATCATCATATTCTATTCCACCTATAGTGCTATGTCCATGGCTCACGCTCATGTATTGCGTGAAAGTTGAAAAGGTTTGAGAACGTCAAAAGTATGAAACAATTGCTTGGCTTGTCATCGGGGTTGTGCATGATGTGAATATTTTATGTGGTGAAGATGGAGCATAGCCAGACTATATGATTTTGTAGGGATAACTTTCTTTGGCCATGTTATTTTGAAAAGACATGATTGCTTTATTAGTAGACTTGAAGTATTATTGTTTTTATGTCAAATGATAGACTATTGCTTTGAATCACTCGTGTCTTAATATTCATGGCATGATTAGACATATGATCAAGATTATGCTAGGTAGCATTCCACATCAAAAATTATCATTTTTATCATTTACCTACTCGAGGACGAGCAGGAATTAAGCTTGGGGATGCTGATACGTCTCCGTCGTATCTATAATTTTTGATTGTTCCATGCCAATATTATTCAACTTTCATATACTTTTTGGCAACTTTTTATACTATTTTTGGGACTAACATATTGATCCAGTGCCCAGTGCCAGTTCCTGTTTGTTGCATGTTTTATGTTTCGCAGAATATCCATATCAAACGGAATCCAAATGGGATAAAAACGGACGGAGCTTATTTTTGGAATATTTGGAAAATTCCGGAAGAAAAATCCACGCGAGATGGTGCCCGAGGTGGCCACGAGGCAGGGGGCTCCCCTGCCCCCTGGGCGCGCCCCTGACCCTCGTGGGCCACCCATAAGGCGGTTGATGCCCTTCTTCGGCCGCAAGAAAGCTAATTTTTGGTAAAAAAAAATCACGGCGAAGGTTTCAGTCCAATCGGAGTTACGGATCTCCACATATATACGAAATGGTGAAAGGGCAGGAGAAGAGAACGCAGAAACAGAGAGACAGACCCAATCTCGGAGGGGCTCTCGCCCCTCCCACGCCATGGAGGCCAAGGACCAGAGGGGAAACCCTTCTCCCATCTAGGGAGGAGGTCAAGGAAGAAGAAGACGAAGGGGCCCCCTCTCCCCTTCTCTTCCGATGGCGCCGGAACGCTGCCGTGGCCATCATCATCACCGCAATCTTCACCAACAACTTCACCGCCATCATCACCAACTCTTCCCCCCTCTATGTAGCGGTGTAACCTCTCTCTTACCCGCTGTAATCTCTACTTAAACATGGTGCTCAATGCTATATATTATTTCCCAATGATGTATGGCTATCTTATGATGTTTGAGTAGATCCGTTTTGTCCTATGGGTTATTTGATGATCAAGATTGGTTTGAGTTGCATGTTTTATTATTGGTGCTGTCCTATGGTGCTCTCCGTGTCGCGCAAGCGTGAGGGATTCCCGCTGTAGGGTTTGCAATATGTTTATGATTTGCTTATGGTGGGTGGCGTGAGTGACAGAAGCACAGACCCGAGTAAGTAGGTTGTTTGCGTATGGGATAAAGGGGACTTGATACTTTAATGCTATGGTTGGGTTTTACCTTAATGATCTTTAGTAGTTGCGGATGCTTGCTAGGGTTCCAATCATAAGTGCATATGATCCAAGTAGAGAAAGTATGTTAGCTTATGCCTCTCCCTCAAATAAAATTGCAATAATGATTACGGGTCTAGTTATCGATTGCCTAGGGACAAATAACTTTCTCGTAACAAAAAGCTCTCTACTAAAACTAATTTAGTTGTGTCTTCATCTAAACAGCCCCTAGCTTTTATTTACTCGCTCTTTACTTTCTTGCAAGCCTATCCAAAAACACCTACAAAGTACTTCTAGTTTCATACTTGTTCTAGGTAAAGCGAACGTCAAGCGTGCGTAGAGTTGTATCGGTGGTCGATAGAACTTGAGGGAATATTTGTTCTACCTTTAGCTCCTCGTTGGGTTCGACACTCTTACTTATCGAAAACTGTTGCGATCCCCTATATACTTGTGGGTTATCACTGCTACGGGCTGAGCAAGAACCGTTCTTACCTACGCATCAAAACCACAACGATAGTTCGTCAAGTTAGTGCTGTTTTAACCTTCTCAAGGACCGGGCGTAGCCACACTCGGTTCAACTAAAGTTGGAGAAACTGACACCCGCCAGCCACCTGTGTGCAAAGCACGTCGGTAGAACCAGCCTCGCGTAAGCGTACGCGTAATGTCGGTCCGGGCCGCTTCATCCAACAATACCGCCGAACCAAAGTATGTCATGCTGGTAAGCAGTATTACTTGTATCGCCCACAACTCACTTGTGTTCTACTCCTGCATATAACATCTACGCATAAACCTGGCTCTGAAGCCACTGTTGGGGAACGTAGTAATTTCAAAAAAAATCCTACGCACACGCAAGATCATGGTGATGCATAGCAACGAGAGGGGAGAGTGTGTCCACGTACCCTCGTAGATCGAAAGCGGAAGCGTTAGCACAACGAGGTTGATGTAGTTGTACGTCTTCACGATCCGACCGATCCAAGTACCGAACGTACGGCACCTCCGAGTTCAGCACACGTTCAGCTCGATGACGTCCCGCGAACTCCGATCCAGCAGAGCTTCACGGGAGAGTTCCGTCAGCACGACGGCGTGATGATGGTGATGATGTTGCTACCGACGCAGGGCTTCGCCTAAGCACTGCTACGATATGACCGAGGTGGATTTTGATGGTGGGGGGCATCGCACACGGCTAAAAGATCAATGATCAATTGTTGTGTCTATGCGGTGCCCCCTCCCCCGGAGATAAAGGAGTGGAGGAGGGGGAGGGCCGGCATAGCTATGGCGCGCCCTGGAGGAGTCCTACTCCCACCGGGAGTAGGATTCCCCCTTTCCTAGTAGTAAGAGTAGGAGAGAAGGAAAGGGAAAAGAGAAGAGAAGGAAGGAGGGGGCGCCGCCCCTCCCCCTAGTCCAATTCGGACTAAGCCTTGGGGGGGCGCGCAGCCTCCCCTCTCTCTTTCCCCTAAAGTCCAATAAGGCCCATATTCTCCCCGGCGAATTCCCGTAACTCCCCGGTACTCCGAAAAATACCCGAATCACTCGGAACCTTTCCGATGTCCGAATATAGTCGTCCAATATATCGATCTTTACGTCTCGACCATTTCGAGACTCCTCGTCATGTCCCCGATCTCATCCGGGACTCTGAACTACCTTCGGTACATCAAATCACATTAACTCATAATACCGATCGTTAAGCGTGCGGACCCTACGGGTTCGAGAACTATGTAGACATGACCGAGACACGTCTCCGGTCAATAACCAATAGCGGAACCTGGATGCTCATATTGGCTCCCACATATTCTACGAAGATCTTTATCGGTCAAACCGCATAACAACATACGTTGTTCCCTTTGTCATCGGTAGGTTACTTGCCCGAGATTCGATCGTCGGCATCTCAATACCTAGTTCAATCTCGTTACCGGCAAGTCTCTTTACTTGTTCCGTAATGCATCATCCCGCAACTAACTCATTACTCACATTGCTTGCAAGGCTTATAGTGATGTGCATTACCGAGAGGGCCCAGAGATACCTCTCCGACAATCGGAGTGACAAATCTTAATCTCGAAATACGCCAACTCAACAAGTACCTTCGGAGACACCTGTAAAGCACCTTTATAATCACCCAGTTACGTTGTGACGTTTGGTAGCACACAAAGTGTTTCTCCGGTAAACGGGAGTTGCATAATCTCATAGTCATAGGAACATGTATAAGTCATGAAAAGCAATAGCAACATACTAAACGGTCAAGTGCTAAGCTAAAGGAATGGGTCAAGTCAATCACATCATTCTCCTAATGATGTGATCCCGTTAATCAAATGACAACTCATGTCCATGGTTAGGAAACTCAACCATCTTTGATCAACGAGCTAGTCAAGTAGAGGCATACTAGTGACACTATGTTTGTCTATGTATTCACACATGTATTATGTTTCCGGTTAATACAATTCTAGCATGAATAATAAACATTTATCATGATATAAGAAAATAAATAATAACTTTATTATTGCTTCTAGGGCATATTTCCTTCAGTCTCCCACTTGCACTAGAGTCAATAATCTAGATCACATCGCCATGTGATTTAACATCAATAGTTCACATCACCATGTGATTAACACCAATAGTTCACATCGTCATGTGACCAACACCCAATGGGTTTACTAGAGTCAGCAATCTACTTCACATCGCCTTGTGATTAACACCCAAAGAGTACAAAGGTGTGATCATGTTTTGCTTCTGAGAGAAGTTTAGTCAACGGGTCTGCCAAATTCAGATCCGTATGTATTTTGCAAATTTCTATGTCAACAATGCTCTGCACGGAGCTACTCTAGGTAATTGCTCCCACTTTCAATATGTATCCAGATTGAGATTTAGAGTCATCCGGATCAGTGCCAAAACTTGCATCGACGTAATCCTTTACGATGAACTTTTTGTCACCTCCATAACCGAGAAACATATCCTTATTCCACTAAGGATAATTTTGACCAATGTCCAGTGATCTACTCCTAGATCACTATTGTACTCCCTTGCCAAACTCAGGGCAGGGTATACAATAGGTCTGGTACATAGCATGGCATACTTTATAGAATCTATAGCTGAGGCATAGGGAATGACTTTCATTCTCTCTCTATCTTCTGCCGTGGTCGGGTTTTGAGTCTTACTCAACTTCACACCTTGCAACACAGGCAAGAACACCTTGCTATAGCAACAAGTTAGAAATTTTTTGCATGTCCCTAGAGCCTCAATGAATCTCCTTTCAGTTCATTGCATTGCCATTGATAATCATGTCTTTCTTGAGTTTCAGCCCTATTTCTTTTTGATCCGAGATCAGATCACGAAGAAAATCCTCTATCGACGTAGATGTGTTCGAGGGCTATATCCGTTGATTCCCGAGCTTAGGAGATTCAATAAAACAACATGTGCTGTCACTGAAGAAAATATGCCCTAGAGGCAATAATAAAGTTGTTATTTTATATTTCCTTATATCGTGATAAATGTTTAATATTCATGCTAGAATTGTATTAACCGGAAACTTGATACATGTGTGAATACATAGACAAAACACCGTGTCCCTAGTATGCCTCTACTAGACTAGCTCGTTAATCAAAGATGGTTAAGTTTCCTAACCATAGACATGTGTTGTCATTTGATGAATGGGATCACATCATTAGGAGAATGATGTGATGGACAAGACCGATCCGTTAGCTTAGCATAATGATCGTTAAGTTTTATTGCTATTGCTTTCTTCATGACTTATACATATTCCTTTGACTATGAGATTATGCAACTCCCGATACCGGAGGAACACCTTGTGTGCTGTCAAACATCACAACGCAACTGGGTGATTATAAAGATGCTCTACAGGTGTCTCCGAAGGTGTTTGTTGGGTTGGCATAGATCGAGATTAGGATTTGTCACTCCGAGTTTCGGAGAGGTATCTCTGGGCCCTCTCGGTAATGCACATCATGATAAGCCTTGCAAGCAATTTGACTAATGAGTTAGTTGCGGGATGATGCATTGCGGAACGAGTAAAGAGACTTGCTGGTAACGAGATTGAACTAGGTATGAAGATACCGACGATCGAATCTCGGGCAAGTAACATACCGATGACAAAGGGAATGACATATGTTGTCATTGCGGTTTGACCGATAAAGATCTTCGTAGAATATGTAGGAACCAATATGAGCATCCAGGTTCCGCTGTTGGTTATTGACCGGAAATGTGTCTCAGTCATGTCTACATAGTTCTCGAACCCGTAGGGTCCGCACACTTAACGTTCGATGACGATTTGTATTATGAGTTATGTCTTTTGGTGAACGAAGATTGTTCGGAGTCCCGGATGAGATCACGGACATGACGAGGAGTCTCTAAATGGTCGAGAGGTAAAGATTGATATATTGGACGAGAGTATTCAGACACCGGAAGTGTTTCGGAATGTCTCGGGTACATATCGGAGTACCGGGGGGTTACCGGAACCCCCGGGGGAAAGATATGGGCCATAGGAGGGAGGCAAGGCAGCCCACAAGGGGGTGGCTCGCGCCCCCTCCATGGGAAGTCCGAATTGGACAAGGGGAGGGGGCGCGGCCCCTCTTTCCTTCTCCTCCTCCCTCTCCTTCCCCTTTCCCCTTCCGGTAAAAGGAAGGGGGGGGGGGCGAATTGGACTAGGGGTCCAAGTGAAACTCCTCCCACTTGGCGTGCCCTAGGCCGGCCTCCTCCCCTCTCCCTCCTTTATATATGGGGGCAGGGGGGCACCTCTAGGCACATCAATTGTTCTTAGCCGTGTGCGGTGCCCCCTCCACCGTTTACTCCTCCGGTCATATTGTCGTAGTGCTTAGGCGAAGCCCTGCGCGGATCACATCACCATCACCGTCACCACACTGTCGTGCTGAAGAAACTCTCCCTCGACACTTTGCTGGATCAAGAGTTCGAGGGACGTCATCGAGCTGCACGTGTGCAGAACTTGGAGGTACCGTACGTTCGATACTTGATCGGTTGAATCGTGAAGACGTTTGACTACATCAACCGCGTTAAACTAACGCTTCCGCTTTCGCTCTACAAGGGTACGTGGACACACTCTCCCCTTCTCGTTGCTATGCATCTCCTAGATAGATCTTGCGTGATCGTAGGAATTTTTTTGAAATTGCATGCTACGTTCCCCAACAGTCACCAAGTTATTTTCAACCCGGTGGCATGATCGTTTAGGGCATGGATCTTTTTCTTTAGTAGAACGAGTGCTTAGGAAAAATAAGCTCCCATATGTTGGAGAGCGTAATGTTGAAACAATTTGTGATTCTTGCCAAAGAGCTAAAAGTCATCAGTTGCCATATCCTATTTCTATGAGTGTTTCTACCAAACCATTGCAACTTATTTTCTCTGATGTTTGGGGTCCTTCCCCCTCTTCTGTTGGTAGGCATACTTACTACGTAAGTTTCATCGATGACTATAGTAAATTCTCTTGGATCTATCTACTTAGGAAGCCGATCCAATGTTTTTCAAGTGTTTCAAAATTTTCAAGCACTCGTTGAAAGAAAATTCGATAGCAAGATCATTGTTGTCCAATCCGACTGGGGAGGGGAATACGAAAAGTTGAATTCCTTCTTCCAAAAACTTGGTATTTCTCACCATGTGTCATGCCCGCATGCTCACCAACAGAACAGATCTGCTGAACGCAAACACCGTCATATCGTAGAGGTTGGTCTCTCTCTTTTAGCAGGCGCATCCATGCCCTTGAAATTCTGGGATGAGGCTTTCCTCACAGCCGTACACATCATAAATATGTTACCTAGTCATGTCATTAATAATGAAATGCCTATGGAACGTCTCCTTCATACCAAACCTGACTATACCACTCTTCGTGTGTTTGCGTGTGCCTGTTGGCCAAATCTACGCCCATACAACAAGCGTAAGCTCATGTTTCAATCCAAACAGTGTGTTTTCATAGGGTATATCTCTCAACACAAAGGCGTCAAATGCCTTGATGTCTCTACTGGTCAAGAATATATTTCTCGTGATGTAATTTTTGATGAGACAAAATTTCCCTTCTTTGATCTACATCCTACGTCAAGAAATTCTTCTTCTTCCATCTCATCTAACCGGCACTGATCAACGGGGAAATAATTGTGATGATGCAATATTGACTGACCCTCATAACAACAGTTTGGCTGAGCTTTGTGGTGAAACAAGACAAGAAAACGGTGAAGAAATCGCTCAAAACGGTGAAGAAATCACGTTAAACAGGCAACATTTTATGTGCCCAAGCCCAAGGAGCATATCCTCCTCGGGATCTCCACAACAGCTGTCTGCCATGCAATCCTCCGCGGCATCAGCGCCGCAGCAGGGAAATATGCGCCTCGGGTTCAGCGCCAGGAGGCAGCAGCGACAGCGCCAGCACGCCAGGAGACAACCGCGCCAGCGGCGGCTCCGCTTCTGCCACACGGGGCTCTCCCGTTCGTCACGCGGCGGACACTGGCCCACGCCAATCGCCGTCTACCACCGGGCCGCCTTTGAATCAGTGGCCCACGGGGGTGGACCGCAGCTACGCGCGGCGTCCCACGAGCCAGCCGACTGGTCGGCCTAATCCGCCTGATCCACTGATCGGCTCGGGATCCAGCGCTGATCATTTTCGACCGGCGCCATCATTACGCCCTGACGAGCCGCTGGCGGGGGCATGGTCCGGATCTTATGTGCTGGTGTTGGGGAACGTAGCAGAAATTCAAAATTTTCTACGCATCACCAAGATCAATCTATGGAGTAATCTAGCAACGAGGGGAAGGGGAGTGCATCTACATACCATTGTAGATCGCGATGCGGAAGCGTTGCAAGAACGCGGATGAAGGAGTCGTACTCATAGCGATTCAGATCGCGGTTGGTTCCGATCTAAGCGCCGAATCACGGCGCCTCCGCGTTCAACACACGTGCAGCCCGGTGACGTCTCCCACGCCTTGATCCAGCAAGGAGAGAGGGAGAGGTTGGGGAAGACTCTGTCCAGCAGCAGCACGACGGTGTGGTGGTGATGGAGGAGCGTGGCAATCCCGCAGGGCTTCGCCAAGCACCGCGGGAGAGGAGGAGGGAGAGAGGTAGGGCTGCGCCAAGAGGGAGAGCAAATCATATGTTGGGCAGCCCCCATACCTCAAGTATATATAGGGGAAGAGGAGGGGCTGCGCCCCCACCTAGGGATCCCTCCCCAGGGGTGGCGGCAGCCCCCAGATCCCATCTGGGTGGCGGCCAAGGGGGAGAGAGGGGGGGCGCACCTAGGGTGGGCCTTAGGGCCCATCTGCTCCTAGGGTTTGCCCCCTCTCCTCTTGAGGGCGCCTTGGGCCTTCGTGGGAGGCGCCCAGCCCACCTAGGGGCTGATCCCTTCCCACTATTGGCCCATGTAGGCCTCTGGGGCTGGTGGCCCCACCTGGTGGACCCACGGGACCCTCCCGGTGGTCCCGGTACGTTACCGATAGCACCCGAAACTTTTCGGGTGACCAAAACAGGACTTCCCATATATAAATCTTTGCCTCCGGACCATTCCGGAACTCCTCGTGACGTCCGGGATCTCATCCGGGACTCCGAACAACATTCGGTAACCACGTATATCTATTCCTTATAACCCTAGCGTCATCGAACCTTAAGTGTGTAGACCCTACGGGTTCGGGAACCATGCAGACATGACCGAGACGTTCTCCGGTCAATAACCAACAGCGGGATCTGGATACCCATGTTGGCTCCCACATGTTCCACGATGATCTCATCGGATGAACCACGATGTCGGGGATTCAATCAATCCTGTATACAATTCCCTTTGTCAATCGGTATGTTACTTGCCCGAGATTCGATCGTCGGTATCCCGATACCTTGTTCAATCTCGTTACCGGCAAGTCTCTTTACTCGTTCCGTAACACATCATCCCGTGATCAACTCCTTGGTCACATTGTGCACATTATGATGATGTCCTACCGAGTGGGCCCAAAGATACCTCTCCGTTTACACGGAGTGACAAATCCCAGTCTCGATTCGTGCCAACCCAACAGACACTTTTGGAGATACCTGTAGTGCACCTTTATAGCCACCCAGTTACGTTGTGACGTTTGGTACACCCAAAGCATTCCTACAGTATCCGGGAGTTGCACAATCTCATGGTCTAAGGAAATGATACTTGACATTAGAAAAGCTCTTAGCAAACGAACTACACGATCTTGTGCTAGGCTTAGGATTGGGTCTTGCCCATCACATCATTCTCCTAATGATGTGATCCCGTTATCAACGGCATCCAATGTCCATGGTCAGGAAACCGTAACCATCTATTGATCAACGAGCTAGTCAGCTAGAGGCTTACTAGGGACATGGTGTTGTCTATGTATCCACACATGTATCTGAGTTTCCTATCAATACAATTCTAGCATGGATAATAAATGATTATCATGAACAAGGAAATATAATAATAACCAATTTATTATTGCCTCTAGGGCATATTTCCAATAGTCTCCCACTTGCACTAGAGTCAATAATCTAGTTCACATCACCATGTGATTAACACTCACAGGTCACATCACCATGTGACCAACATCCAAAGAGTTTACTAGAGTCAACAATCTAGTTCACATCACTATGTGATTAACACTCAACGAGTTCTGGTTTGATCATGTTATGCTTGTGAGAGAGGTTATTAGTCAATGGATCTGAACCTTTCAGATCCGTGTGTGCTTTACGAACATCCCTGTCATCTTGTGGATGCTACCACGTGCTACTTGGAGCCATTTCAAATAACTGCTCTACTATACGAATCCGGTTTACTACTCAGAGTCATCTGGATTAGTGTCAAAGTTCGCATCGACGTAACCCTTTACGACGAACTCCTTTTCACCTCCATAATCGAGAAAATTCCTTAGTCCACTAGATACTAAGGATAAGTTCGACCGCTGTCATGTGATCCATTCCCGGATCACTAGTGTACCCTTTGACCAACTCATGGCAAGGCACACTTCATGTGCGGTACACGGCATAGCATACTGTAGAGCCTACGTCTAAAGCATAGGGGACGACCTTCGTCCTTTCTCTCTCTTCTGCTGTGGTCAGGTCTTGAGTCTTACTCAATACTCACACCTTGTAACACAGCCAAGAACTCCTTCTTTGACTGATCTATTTTGAACTCTTTCAAAATCATGTCAAGGTGTGCGTTCTTTGAAAGTATCATCAGGCGTCTTGATCTATCTCTATAGATCTTGATGCCCAATATGTAAGCAGCTTTATCCAGGTCTTCCTTTGAAAAACTCCTTTCAAATAACCCTTTATGCTTTCCAGAAATTTTACATCATTTCGGATCAACAATATGTCATCACATATACTTATCAGAAATGTTGTAGCGCTCCCACTCACTTTATTGTAAATACAAGTTTCTAACAAACTTTGTATAAACCCAAAAACTTTGATCACTCCATCAAAGCGTATATTCTGACTCCGAGATGCTTGCTCCAGTCCATGGAAGGATCGCTGGAGCTAGCATACCTTTTAGCATCCTTAGGATCGACAAAACCTTTCTGATTGTATCACATACAACCTTTCCTTACGAAAACTGGTAAAGAAACTTGTTTTGACATCCATCTGCCAGATTTCATAAATGCAGCTAATGCTAACATGATTCCGACGGACTTAAGCATCGCTACGGATGAGAAAATCTCATCGTAGTCAACTCCTTGATCTTGTGAAAATACTCTTTGCCACAAGTCGAGCTTCATAGACGGTAACATTACCGTCCACGTCTGTCTTCTTCTGAAAGATCCATTTATCTCAATGGCTTGCCGATCATCGGGCAAGCTCACCAAAGTCCATGCTTTGTTCTGATACATGGATCCTATCTCGGATTTCATGGCTTCTAACCATTTGTCGGAATATGGGCCCACCATCGCTTCTCCATAGCTCGTAGGTTTAGTATTGTCTAACAACATGATATCTAAGACAGGATTACCGTACCACTCAGGAGTAGTACATGTCCTTGTCGACCTACGAGGTTTGGTAGTGACTTGATCCGAAGTTTCATGATCACTATCATAAGCTTCCACTTCAATTGGTGTAGGTGCCACAGGAACAACTTCCTGTGCCCTGCTACACACTAGTTGAAGTGACGGTTCAATAACCTTATCAAGTCTCCACCATCCTCCCACTCAATTCTTTCGAGAGAAACTTTTCCTCGAGAAAGGACTCGTTTCTAGAAGCAATTACTTTTGCTTCCAGATCTGAAATAGGAGGTATACCCAACTGTTTTGGGTATTCTATGAAGATGCATTTATCCGCTTTGGGTTCGAGCTTATCAGCCTGAAACTTTTCACATAAGCATCGCAGCCCCAAACTTTTAAGAAACGACAACTTAGGTTTCTCTAAACGGTGTCGTCTCAACGGAATTGCGTGGTGCCCCTTTTAAAGTGAATGCGGTTGTCTCTAATGCCTAACCCATAAACGATAGTGGTAATTCGATAAGAGACATCATGGTATGCACCATATCCAATAGGGTGCAGTTATGATGTTCGGACACACCATCACACTATGGTGTTCCAGGCGGTATTAATTGTGAAACACTTTCCACAATGTCTTAATTGTGTGCTAAACTCGTAACTCAGATATCTCTATGATCACATCATAGACATTTTATCCTCTTGTCACGACGATCTTCAACTTCACTCTGAAATTACTTGAACCTTTCAATAATTCAGACTTGTGTTTCATCAAGTAAATATTCTCAGCATCTACTCAAATCATCTGTGAAGTAAGAACATAACGATATCCACTGCATGCCTCAGCATTCATTGGACTGCATACATCAAAATGTATTACTTCCAATAAATTGCTCTCTTGTTCCATCTTACTGAAAACGAGGCCTTTCAGTCATCTTGCCCATGTGGTATGATTTGCATGTCTCAAGTGATTCAAAATCAAGTGAGTACAAACGATCCATCTGCATGGAGTTTCTTCATGCATATATACCAATAGACATGGTTCGCATGTCTCAATCTTTTCAAAAACGAGTGAGTCCAAAGATCCATCTACATGGAGCTTCTTCATGCGTTCTACACCAATATGACTCAAGTGGCAGTGCCACAAGTATGTGGTACTATCATTACTATTTTATATCTTTTGGCACGAACATGTGTATCACTGCGATGGAGATTCATTTTAGGTGCAACACCATTGAAGGTATTATTCAAATAAACAGAGTAACCATTATTCTCCTTAAATGAATAAACGTATTGCGATAAACATAATCCAATCATGTTTATGCTCAACGCAAACACCAAATAACAATTATTTAGGTTTAACACCAATCTCGATGGTAGAGGGAGCATGCGATGATTGATCACATCAACCTTGGAAACACTTCCAACACATATCGTCATCTCACCTTTAGCTAGTCTCCGTTTATTCCGCAGCTTTTATTTTGAGTTACTAACACTTAGCAACCGAACCGGTATCTAATACCCTGGTGCTGCTAGGAGTACTAGTAAAGTACACATTCATATAATGTATATCCAATATACTTCTGTCGACCTTGCCTGCCTTCTCATCCACCAAGTGTCTAGGGTAGTTCTGCTTCAGTGACCGTTCCCCTCATTACAGAAGCACTTAGTCTCGGGTTTGGGTTTAACCTTGGGATTCTCCACTAGAGCAGCAAATGATTTGCCATTTCATGAAGTATCCCTTCTTTCCCTTGCCCTTCTAGAAATTAGTGGTTTTACTAACCATCAACAATTGATGCTCCTTCTTGATTTCTACTTTCGCGGTGTCAAACATCGCGAGTTGCTCAAGCATCATCATGTCTATCCCTGATATGTTATAGTTCATCACGAAGCTCTAATAGCTTGGTGGCAGTGACTATGGAGAACCATCACTATCTCATCTGGAAGATTAACTCCCACTCGATTCAAGTGATTGTAGTACTCAGACAATCTGAGCACATGCTCAACGATTGAGCTTTTCTCCCTTAGTTTGCAGGCTTAAGAAACTTGTCAGGGGTCTCATACCTCTTGACGTGGGCACTAGTCTGAAATCCCAATTTCAGTCTTCGGAACATCTCATATGTTCTGCGACGTTTCAAAAATGTCTTCGGTGCCTCAATTCTAAACCGTTTAACATTACGCACTGAACTATCACGTAGTCATCAAAACGTGTATGTCAGATGTTTCGTAACATCTACAGACGACGCTCGAGGTTCAGCACACCGAGCAGAGCATTAAGGACATAAGCCTTCTGTGCAGCAATGAGGACAATCCTCAGTTTACGGACCCAGTCCGCATAATTGCTACTATCAACTTTCAACTAAATTTTCTCTAGGAACATATCTTAGTAGAACTAAAGCGTAAGCTATGACATAATTTGCAAAGACCCTTTTGACTATGTTCATGATAATTAAGTTCATCTGATTATTTAATGAACTCCCACTTAGATAGACATCCCTCTAGTCATCTAAGTGATACATGATCCGAGTCAAACTAGGCCGTGTCCGATCATCACGTGAGACGGACTAGTCATCATCGGTGAACATCTCCATGTTGATCGCATCTACTATACGACTCATGTTCGACCTTTCGATCTCTTGTGTTCCGAGGCCATGTCTGTACATGCTAGACTCGTCAAGTCAACCTAAGTGTTTCGCATGTGTTCCGAGGCCATGTCTGTACATGCTAGGCTCGTCAACACCCGTTGTATTCGAACGTTAGAATCTATCACACTCGATCATCACGTGGTGCTTCGAAACAACGAACCTTCGCAACGGTGCACAGTTAGGGGGAACACGTCTCTTGAAATTTTAGTGAGGGATCATCTTATTTATGCTACCGTCGTTCTAAGCAAATAAGATGTAAACATGATAAACATCACATGCAAATCATAAGGTGACGTGATATGGCCAATATCATCTTGCGCCTTAGATCTCCATCTTCGAGGCGCGGCATGATCACCTTCGTCACCGGCATGACACCATGATCTCCATCATCATGATCTCCATCATCGTGTCTTCATGAAGTTGTCTCGCCAACTATTACTTCTACTACTATGGCTAATGGTTAGCAATAAAGTAAAGTAATTACATGGCGTTTTCATTGACACGCAGGTCATACAATAAATTAAGACAACTCCTATGGCTCCTGCCGGTTGTCATACTCATTGACATTCAAGTCGTGATTCCTATTACAAGAACATGATCAATCTCATACATCACATATATCATTCATCACATCCTTTTGGCCATATCACATCACATAGCATACCCTGCAAAAACAAGTTAGACATCCTCTAATTGTTGTTGCATGTTTTACGTGGCTGCTATGGGATTCTAGCAAGAACGTTTCTTACCTACGCAAAAGCCACAACGTGATATGCCAATTTCTATTTACCCTTCATAAGGACCCTTTTCATCGAATCCGATCCGACTAAAGTGGGAGAGACAGACACCCGCTAGCCACCTTATGCAACTAGTGCATGTCAGTCGGTGGAACCTGTCTCACGTAAGTGTACGTGTAAGGTCGGTCCGGGCCGCTTCATCCCACGATGCCGCCGAATCAAGATAAGACTAGTAACGGCAAGTAAATTGACAACATCGACGCCCACAACTACTTTGTGTTCTACTCGTGCATAGAAACTACGCATAAAACTGGCTCATGATGCCACTGTTGGGGAACGTAGCAGAAATTCAAAATTTTCTACGCATCACCAAGATCAATCTATGGAGTAATCTAGCAACGAGGGGAAGGGGAGTGCATCTACATACCATTGTAGATCGCGATGCGGAAGCGTTGCAAGAACGCGGATGAAGGAGTCGTACTCATAGCGATTCAGATCGCGGTTGGTTCCGATCTAAGCGCCGAATCACGGCGCCTCCGCGTTCAACACACGTGCAGCACGGTGACGTCTCCCACGCCTTGATCCAGCAAGGAGAGAGGGAGAGGTTGGGGAAGACTCCGTCCAGCAGCAGCACGACGGCGTGGTGGTGATGGAGGAGCGTGGCAATCCCGCAGGGCTTCGCCAAGCACCGCGGGAGAGGAGGAGGGAGAGAGGTAGGGCTGCGCCAAGAGGGAGAGCAAATCATATGTTGGGCAGCCCCCATACCTCAAGTATATATAGGGGAAGAGGAGGGGCTGCGCCCCCACCAAGGGTTCCCTCCCCAGGGGTGGCGGCAGCCCCCAGATCCCATCTGGGTGGCGGCCAAGGGGGAGAGAGGGGGGGCGCACCTAGGGTCGGCCTTAGGGCCCATCTGCTCCTAGGGTTTGCCCCCTCTCCTCTTGAGGGCGCCTTGGGCCTTCGTGGGAGGCGCCCAGCCCACCTAGGGGCTGATCCCTTCCCACTATTGGCCCATGTAGGCCTCTGGGGCTGGTGGCCCCACCTGGTGGACCCACGGGACCCTCCCGGTGGTCCCGGTACGTTACCGATAGCACCCGAAACTTTTCCGGTGACCAAAACAGGACTTCCCATATATAAATCTTTGCCTCCGGACCATTCCGGAACTCCTCGTGACGTCCGGGATCTCATCCGGGACTCCGAACAACATTCGGTAACCACGTATATCTATTCCCTATAACCCTAGCGTCATCGAACCTTAAGTGTGTAGACCCTACGGGTTCGGGAACCATGCAGACATGACCGAGACGTTCTCCGGTCAATAACCAACAGCGGGATCTGGATACCCATGTTGGCTCCCACATGTTTCACGATGATCTCATCGGATGAACCACGATGTCGGGGATTCAATCAATCCTGTATACAATTCCCTTTGTCAATCGGTATGTTACTTGCCCGAGATTCGATCGTCGGTATCCCGATACGTTGTTCAATCTCGTTACCGACAAGTCTCTTTACTCGTTCCGTAACACATCATCCCGTGATCAACTCCTTGGTCACATTGTGCACATTATGATGATGTCCTACCGAGTGGGCCCAGAGATACCTCTCCGTTTACACGGAGTGACAAATCCCAGTCTCGATTCGTGCCAACCCAACAGACACTTTCGGAGATACCTGTAGTGCACCTTTATAGCCACCCAGTTACGTTGTGACGTTTGGTACACCCAAAGTATTCCTACGGTATCCGGGAGTTGCACAATATCATGGTCTAAGGAAATGATACTTGACATTAGAAAAGCTCTTAGCAAACGAACTACACGATCTTGTGCTAGGCTTAGGATTGGGTCTTGTCCATCACATCATTCTCCTAATGATGTGATCCCGTTATCAACGACATCCGATGTCCATGGTCAGGAAACCGTAACCATCTATTGATCAACGAGCTAGTCAACTAGAGGCTTACTAGGGACATGGTGTTGTCTATGTATCCACACATGTATCTGAGTTTCCTATCAATACAATTCTAGCATGGATAATAAACGATTATCATGAACAAGGAAATATAATAATAACCAATTTATTATTGCCTGTAGGGCATATTTCCAACAGCCGGATCATGTATCCCCTTCATCAGTTGAAGCCACAGAAGATCCCGGCTCGGCAACACCTCCTGCAGCAAGATCTGGCGCGGGATCCGAGGCTGCTGATGGATCTTCTGCGCATCCTGCGGCTGTACCTGTTTCACAAACACGTACACGTCTTCAAAAAGGGGTAATTAAACCTGTCAATTATAAACATATTACCAAGTTTGGCATGGCATGTACCACAGGTGAACCGACTTCTTTGCAAGAAGAACTTGGTGATATGAAGTGGAAAAGGGCTATGGAAGAAGAATACATGGCTCTTCAGAGGAATAAAACATGGCATCTGTTTCCCCCAAAGCAAGGTAAAAATTTGATAGATTGCAAATGGGTATTCAGAATCAAAAGGAAGTCTGATGGAACCATAGATCGCTATAAATCTAGACTAGTTGCAAAAGGCTTTAAACAAAGGTATGGCATGGACTACGAAGATACCTTTAGTCCAATTGTAAAAATTGCTACCATTCGTCTTGTTCTGTCTATTGTTGTTTCAAGGGGATGCAGTCTCAGACAACTAGATGTGCAGAACGCGTTCCTTCATGGTGTTCTGGAAGAAGAGGTTTACATGAAACAGCCTCCTGGGTTTGAAAACAGAAAATTTCCCTCTCATATCCGCAGGCTTGACAAAGCCATCTATGGTTTGAAGCAAGCTCCTAGAGCATGGTACTCTAGACTTAGTCACAAGCTGCAAGCTCTTGGTTTCATTCCTTCCAAGTCTGACACTTCCTTGTTTATATACAATAGGTCAAATACATATATATTTGTACTTATTTATGTGGATGATATAATTGTTACAAGCTCATCTGATGAGGCAGTGGCAGGACTATTAAAGGATTTAAGTGTTGAGTTTGCTTTGAAGGATCTTGGAGATTTGCATTTTTTCCTAGGGATTGAAGTCAAGAAACATGGTAATGATCTTCATCTCTCTCAAGAAAAGTATGCTACTGACTTGGTTAAACGAGTAGGGTTGCAAGGTTGCAAACCATCACCCACTCCCTTGTCTAGTTCAGAAAGTTGTCACTTATAGAAGGAGATCCCTTGAATCAAGAGGATAGCACAAACTACAGAAGTCTAGTAGGTGCACTTCAATATTTGAGTCTTACAAGACCTGATATTTCATTTTCTGTTAATAAAGTATGCCAGTTCCTTCATGCTCCTACAACAGTTCATTGGACTGCAGCCAAACGTATAGTTAGATATATCAAAAACACTCTAAGCACGGGTCTTACTTTCAGCAAGTCTTCATCAACTCTAGTCAGTGCCTTTTCTGACTCTGACTGGGCAGGATGTTTGGATGATAGACGATCTACAGGTGGGTTTGCAATCTTTTTTGGACCCAACCTTATATCTTGGTGTGCAAAGAAACAAGCTACAGTATCCAGATCCAGTATAGAAGCAAAATATAAAGCATTAGCAAATGCAACTGCAGAGATTATATGGGTTCAGTCTCTACTCAAAGAGCTTGGTATAAGACGAATCCCAGCACCATGTTTGTGGTGTGACAATCTTGGTGCCACGTATCTTTCTGCCAATCCAGTTTTTCGTGCCAGAACAAAACATATTGAGATCGATTTCCATTTTGTCAGAGAACGTGTTGCTAACAAATAGTTGGAAATTCGGTTTGTCCACTCAAAGGATCAGCTTGCAGATGGCTTCACCAAAGCATTACCTACACGGAGCTTTGAAAAGTTTAAGCGTAATCTCAACTTGTCCAAGTTGTGATTAAGGGAGGGTGTTAAACATCATGTATCATGTCACATTGGCTCATGTCACGTTAGGCTTCGGCAGGAGGTTAGCTAGGAGATAGTTAGGATTCTCTCTCAACCGCATGTAACCTATCTCTATCTCTTATCCTTTCCTTGCTTTCCAAGATGTAATCTCTCCAACTACTTGTATGCATATCCAGGTATAAGCCCCTGCCTATATTAACATGAAGGCGCACCCCCAACAGGGTACCACGCTTCATGCATATCGCACATGGTCGTTGGTGGTCACCGAGGGCCTGTAAAATGCAGGGCTCTTAGAGTAGGTGTTCAAATAAATAAATTAGTGTTTTTGAAGCATTGATGCTTATTTGTATAGGGTAATTAGGCGTCTCCTCTATAGAAATAGACACCACTGCTTCAGAAAAACCCACTTTATTTTTCTAAGCACCTATCTAAGCATCTAGCTGGAAGGCTTAATATTCAGATAGGAGTATGTGCATTACTTTGGCTATATGGAACTCCAGATATGACATGGTTTTTAACAGACAAACTCATATAATTTTTTTGCAAGTTATCTACAGGGCCACTGATTGGATCCGTATATGGTCGTTACTCACTCCTGCAGAAGCCAGTGAACCTTTGGTTACCGGGTTTGCCGAATGGAAGATGGTAGCTCATGATATCTACAACTGGTTTGGGTAGCGGTCCAGTAATAGGATAGGTATTTAGTCATCTCGTCTAACTTTCGTCGGTTGTCGCACATTTTAATTTATTATTACTTTTTCTTCAGCTCTGAGCAAGCTTGTAATGGATCACAGACTTTTTGGATACTTTGCTTAATAAAGGGGCTGCATGCATCACTCTGATGCAGAGGTCGGGGGTAATCCTCCTTTTCTAAAAAAAGCTCAAAGGCTTAACAACATCTACAACAACAGCCGGACCTGTCAAATCCAACCCCTATTTGTCCGGTCACCCATCATTTTTCCTTTGTAAATCAAACTATTTCATATTGGATAGCTCAAATCCTTATATAGCACGCCAAATAAAATCTATGTACTACGTAAATAACCTAGATAGCCTACACTACTCATCGTCGTCGAAGATGTCAACAACCTCCGTGCCGACAGTGCCGGACGGCCCTGCCTCCTGGTGGATGGCCGACTGCTGCATCTTCGGCTCTTCGGCGCCGTCTAGCTCGGTGAACATTCCCTCGATCTATGCATCCTGCTGATTGAGGAAGCGGCGAACATCTCGTCGACGTCTGCATGTTTTTTCTTTTCTAGAAAATCCATATCTATGAAGGTCCAAAAGTCCTGAGGATTTAATATGATTTTTTCGTGAGCCAAGATTTCAGAAAATTGGATGCACACCCCACTAGGTTTTTTTTTGAGCGCTTTCATACACTTAAACTCTAGTGCATCTATTGCATAACAATCCCTACTCATCGCACTAATATCGATTGTAAGGCTTGTCAATTGCCCAATGGTCAGCTACCTTGGTGTGAGTGTTTCTTAGTTTTTGTCTTCTTATAAAACATCCATCATCATTCTATTTGCCATTAAGCGTGAAGACCAAGACCTGTGACCTGTGCATTAAGCACAGTGTTGAGTACTTGAAAAGGGAGAGTCATGGATTTGTTTAGTTGACCGAGGCCTAGGTTGTGTTATGATAAGGTGCTTGAATATGATTAAGCCTTGAGCAATTGAAACCATGAATTTGATACATATGAGTATTGATTGGTATTACGAAGACATTGAGCCATGAAAAGCAAGAGTAGTTTTATTCGCATATTTTGATGTTACTTGGTTGTTATCAATTATAGATTATTGCTTTTAATCACTTTTGCTCCGAGTTGATACAATATTACATCGTTCAATCAAGATTGTACTAGGTAGCATTCCACATCAAAAATTATCTTTGATTTATCACCTACAAACTCGAGGATGAGTAGGGATTAAGCTTAGGGATGTTGATACGTCTCAAACGTATCTATAATTTTTGATTGTTTCATGTTATTATAATATCACTTTTTAATACTTTTTATAGCATTTTATATTATTTTTCTGGACTAACCTATTAATTCAGTGCCCACAACCAGTTGTGTTTCTTTTGCATATATTTGGTTTTCAAGAGAATCCATATCTACGAAGGTCAAAATACCCTGAAGATTTAATTCGTTTTTTTTTCATGATTCGAAGATTCCAAAAAGTGTTGGGACCTGCCAGGGGCCCAGCTAGGGGCCCCATGCGGCCAGGTGGCGCGGCCTAGTGTGGATCCACGTGGGGTAGCTGCGTGCCCCTGACCACCGCTTCTGTCCATTCTTCTGTCAATAAATTTCATATTTTGTGAAACCCTCCGACCTAATTTTCTTCGATTTTTTCCGCCGCCGCAAGTTTCTATTCCGAGGAGAGATGCCACTAGTGAACCTATGGCCCGAGGGTCTATCTTCTTATACTTAAAACTGTACAAAAAATATTATTTGTGTAACTAGCAAGACAAGAAACTTGACAACCTTCTTGACGTGTTGGGGACAAATTTGTTCTGTGCTTTGTGTGTAAGTACTAGTGACTTTGTTTGTTGGAAGAACTTCTGGTTCGATAAACCTTGGTTCTCTACTGATTGAAATACTTATTGCTATGTTAGTTCACCCTTATACTTGGGAGTTACCCAAGCACCCCTACAAGAGAGCAAGCACTCATGCATGACAATTAGATCGCAAGATGGACTCATTGAAGACGACATAAAGATAAATGATCGATTGATAGTATGTCTTACAATAGTTGCCGAATGCGATACACCGGTTATAAGTATGACTGCGAAGATGATGGTAGCAATAGCTATGAGATGAGATGGGAAATGACGACGGCTAGGGTTGAAAGATTGGTTATGGTTCTTCGTTTCGCGAATGGTGCTCTATCTGTTGATATTCTAGAGTCGACCCCTTAACATATATAAGTTGGTCAGGTGGACCATCTGGTGCTGACGGCAGTTGGTATGAGCGGGTGCGCTCGGACCATGCGCCATCTTGCGCTCTGTTGAGTCTGGTGCCCCTCCAATTGACTTGCCTCATCCACCAAACTTCGTATTTCCATGTATGTGATGACATCCTTTTATGTGTAGGCCCTTTTCCCATGGGAACACATTAAACAAAAAGGTTTTGCAATCTCTCTCATTCATTTATCATTAGTGGCAGTATCAAAGTGGTTATCTCAGAAATTCTGAGATTATCCAGTTTAAACAACAGTGTGATGAGCGCAAAAATGTCACCTAAAATATCACTCATGAAAGCCGAATCTAGTTACTATGGTTTAGCAAAACAAATTTGAAGGCTCTGCTTGAGGACAATCTGGTGCTTGGCTACGATTCGATAGCAAGTTGTTCTTGACTCAGGCAGCGCTCCTCTGTCCCTGTCGGCATGGTATTTGACAGGGCACACCAGCTATTGTTGCGTCTGGTGGTCTTGCATCTTCTTCGACGGGTTGGTTCAATGTTGGTGGTTGGTGTGCTAGTAAGGCTAATCTCCGTGAGTCTCTGGTGCATGTGGTGCTGTTGTCGAGGAACCGGGGTACCGGATCTTGGTCTAGCTCGCTTGGTCTGCCTGCATCCTACCTAGAGGCTCGTCAAGGTGGGGGCGGGGTTCCTGGGCGAAGGCTTTGGCTGATGGGGTCCAATACAAGTGGCCAAGGCTTCCATGGGCTCTTTTTTCCTTTTTGGAGGCGTTGTTGTTCACCCTTATATTGGACCATGGTTTGCTAGATCTTGGTGTTTGGGGAGACATTGTTGTGGTGCGATGGAGATGCGTCGGACGACAGCTCGGGTGGTCTGAGGCTCCTCACAAGAGGCTCGCGAGGTGTTGGGTCTTAGGGCTTTGGGCGTAACCTTTGGCCGACAAGGGTCGATATCAGTGGCGAAGGCATCCATGGGCGTCTTTCTCCTCAAAGTCCTTGAAGAGCGCACCTTGACACTACATTATTGTTGCATCGAGCTATGTTTGGGTGGCTGCTGGCCGAATCCCCTCTCATGGGGTTCGGTGAGGCGGTGAATTGTGGAGGCGCTTGGTGGTCGAGTGTAGCTTGCCTTGTGTTCATTGCTGGGTTTTTGCATGGTTGCCCTCTAATCAACCATGCCATTGTGTGGTTTTTGTCTTGTTTTCCTTATAAACAGGGTCAATTCTATTTTTTCTTAATAATGCTGTAGTGGCCTCTGAGGAGGTTTTGTTGAAAAAAAGAACACCCTACGTCGCAGCGTTGACGGTATACCGATCGTTGACACATGGCAACGTGATATTGTTCGGCCAAGCTGACGCAGATGAAGGCGTGATGGCCTTCCTTGGGTGGCCTTTTTCTCTCAAGTGTCAGCAATGTTTGATCGCTGTAATTAAACTGGTTCTTTTGAATTACAGCACTAGGAACAAAAACGAGAATTCAGAGCCAGAGACATGTTTATTATACTCTACGAAATGCCCTGCTCTCTCTCAGATCTTGTTACTGTTGTGTCAAACCACAGGAGATGTGTTCGCTGTTCAGTTCCTCCAATTATACGCGCTCCCCATCGTCCATACTCAACTGTGCTTCGGCCGGAGACAACAGTAAGCTACAGCAAGACACGTCCCCTGAACCTGCACCTGCACCATGGGATTCACTCGTCCAGCCACCCGTGTCCCAACAGCAGACTTGTGCAAATTATTGGTGACATCAAGGGGGAATGTACTTATGTGGCATCTACAGCAAAATGCCTGACAGTCCGTTACATGTAGTAACACTATTTCAGCACAGCACGCAGCAGAGTCATTATGCCCCTGTCTGCTACAGCTAGGTCCATGGGAGAATTCTTCCTCTCCATGTAAATTATTTTTGTTCTGGAGGAAACAGGGGATCCACAGGACAAGTGGTGGTGCTAATTCAGGTTCACTCAGTTAGTAGAATGCTGACGGTGCGTCTGGAATTGTAAGGCTTCTGCCCTTTTATTTGGATACAAGTATTACAAATTTACAAATACTAGTAGTACTACTATGTAACCTTGTACCACAAGCACAAGGGTCACCCCTGTAGGTGAACGTTGCACAAGGCAAAGGCCATCCCTGACCCTGAGCCCAATTATTACCACGTATGCAACTGCACCAGGATTCTAACTTCTAAGATATACCATATGCCTGCGACGGTATCTACAGATTCAGTACTGGGAAGACCAATCTGCAGCGCTGCCAACACGGGGAATGCCGGCGGTATCTTTCTTGGCCTGTTCATCGACCGCGTAAGTTGTGCCGCATACCTCCCCTTTGCTGTCGACCCTCGGCACCGGCTTCACCTCGTTCAGGGGATGCTCGTAGCTCTGCAAACCCCCGGAAGTCGTGAAGAAGAAACCTGACAAGGGAAACATCGGATGCCGGTGATCAGAGGGCGTGAAAAGAATATCAGAGATGCTTGTGACGATTGCTTGCTTGATTGCGATCTAAGCGTACCTTTGGGGAATGGTGCGAAGGATTTTCCACAAGCGTTCTTCACAGCTTCATCGTCGTCGGACACTACAAGATGACCCCCTGAATCAACTCCCCAGTAAAATGGGACGCCGCCATCAGCATCCTATAAGAAGATGGACATCCAATATCAATTAATTTCTTTGCAGTAATAAGCAAGGAGTAATTTGTGTCGTCTGTCACATTGATGTGAAATGCTGAAATGCAGAACGTTAGACAGGCAACATGAAGATTAGTTCAGAAATAACGGAGGGAATTGGTAGCATCTAGTCAGATGTTGAGGATGTACTGTTGAGATGCCATTTTGCTGAACTATGAACTAAAATCGTCTGTCCGGACATACTTTGAGTTTGAGTACTAGATGTCACATGCTGAATATATTGTATAAACGAGCCCCAATGTTCAGTAAAAATTTGGACCAAACTGGGACAGACATCTAACACAACTGTTGAAACCACCACAGGCAACTCACTCTGCATAAAAAATTGTAACTAGCAACGACAGATAAGTGACAGTATATAAGAGCTGACATGTCAAAATCTTCAAACTGAAACATGCGATGTACTGCGGTAACTGCGTTGGAAGGATCGCGACAGCAAAATGTAAATCCAAACAATCACTTACAGCAGCCATGAAGACCGAGCTGGTTGAGCGATCATATAGCACAAACGCGAATTTGCCATTGAGGTCTCTCACGACCTGGTCTGCAGGGTAAGGTCCCCTGTCCCTCAGGGTTCTGTAGGCCTCAATGACGAGGTTGATCTCAGTGGCAGTTTTGCTCAACCCGTACTGCTGCTTCAGCACAGCCATGTTCTCGATCGCGCCCTGGAACAAGCAGAATATGTCGTCGACGACGCCGAACAACCTGCCAACGTAAATGATTCAGTAGAAGAAAAGATACAGAAAGAAATTAGCTGAGCCCATGGCGACAGTAACACCATGAGTCCTCACGGTAGAGGAACAATATTTGTGCGAGATCATGCACGGGCATCTCCATGCTTGCAGGGTGACGCAGACGCACGGCACGGGGGAAACGAAATCAACGGAGAATTCCGTGACCGCACCTGGGGAGGAAGGGGCTCTGGCCGTGGGAAGAGTAGGCCATGGCGCCGCCGCCGCCGAAGTCGACGGTGACCGCGCCGGGGCGGGACTCCCGGAACCGGGCCGCGAGCCCGTCAGCGCCGTGGCCGGACTCGCCCGGCTGCCGCAGCCCCTCCGGGCTCGGCGCCACCGCGCTGTCGAACACCGCGAGCATCTCGAGCCGGAGCCGGAGCCGAAGCCTCGTTCGTCCTCCGCGCGCGGGCGTGGGTGTGGTGGGAGCGTCGTGTCGTACTACGGCTTTTGCGGTCGCGATCCTTCTAGCGCGATCGGTGTTGTGTCCCGGGACGGCGAGGTGCTGTCTTATACTGCGGCGGCGGCGGTACGTGGCCGTTGCCGTACGGGAGGATGGGTCGGTCGAGGGTGAGTGCGCGGGAATGCCGCCGAAGGGTCGAGACGGATCGGCTGCGGCGCCAGAGCTACTTTCCGCCTTTTTTAGAGCTACTTTTCGCCTAATAGCCTAGCCTTTGGCGCGGGCGGTCGTGGGTCGGCCCGTTAAACCGTATACTGCGTTTTGATCGGTGTTTTGTTTTCTAAATACTGTTTTTTTTTTTCAGTGTTGGTTTCCAACGGTTTTCTGTGTCGGCTTTCAATGGTTTTTTTTGGTATCTAGCTTTTCTTATTTTTAACAATTTTTTCAGAAAATGTCAATTTTTTACATACACATTTTATGTCCAATTTTTTATATACGAAACATCTTTCATGCATGTCTAATTTTTTTCTAATACATGATTAACATATTTTTCAAATAGGCCCTAATGTTTTTTTCAAATACGCATTGAACATTGCTTTGAATGATAAAGAATATTTTAGCAACTACATGAACATTTTTTTACACTATTCATTTTTTTAACTGCACAAACACATTTTTTTAAGATAACACGTGCATTTTTTGAATGGTACTATCCTATTTTTAACTGCATGAACTTTCTTTTACATAAAACAAACTTTATTTTTAATTGTCACATACATTTCTTTGAAACACAAGAACATTTTTTAAACATCAAGAACAAAGTTTTTGAATGTTATCAACATTTTTTAAAAGTTGCGTGAGCAATTCTTTTTTAGCAGTGTGTTACATTTTTTTAGCGTTTGCTAGAGATCCAGCCCATTTCGAAGGGGGTGGGGGGCTGGGGCGAGGAAACCTATGCACCCTGCAGCAAGCGAGGTATAGGCGCTCCCCAGCACCGGGAACTATGCCAACCCAAAGCGACATGCGTCAAGACAAATACGACCTGCCCCTTCGTTCTGGTTTATTAGACCCCTCATATTTTGAGCCAAAGTTTGATCATGCATGCACGTAGTTAGTGGCGCATAAGGATGACAATTTTACCCACGGGTACGGGTACCCGTGGGTACCGTACCCGTATGGGCAGGGTATAGGCACGCTTTTATACCCATGGGCAGTACCCATACCCTACCCGTTAAGTAATGGGTAGGGTACGAGTATAATCTTGTACCCACGGGTATACCCATACCCTGCCCGCTTGTGAACTAATGTTAAGTTGTCGTCAATTAATCATTAATTTTTCATGTGACTTTTCTACTCCTATTGACTTATGAGTATCTTGTACTCATCTACCTGTTATTGAGCTAAGATAATTGTTTTTTGTCAAATGTGCTATCAATGAGTGTAAAAATGTGAACAACTTGTGTGCTATTTGTTCTACCCGTTGGGCATCCAACGGGTACGGGTACCCGTCGGGTATGGGTATGGGTAAAGTTTCATACCCATGGATACGGGTATGGGTAGAATTTTGTACCCACTGACTATACGGGTATGGGTACGGTATTGCTCTACCCTGCCCATACCCTACCCATTGCCATCCTTAGTGGCGGAGCTTAGGCCAAATCTTTGGAGGGGCAATGGGCTAAGGAGGGGAAAAACTATGAGGTTTAGCCTGTTTTTATTGAACACACGGCACAAAAACTAACGAGTAATAGATGATTTTTTTCTTGGGCTGGGGGCCACCGCCCAGGTTGGCCCCCATGAAGCTCCGCCACTGCACATTGTAAAATATGAGTTATATGTAGCAAAAAAATATCATTGAAAACTTCATTCAAAAATGAACCCAACAATATAATTTTTCATGACATACCACTTAATTTTTGTAAATCAAATCTACGATCAAGATTTGACCTAAAATATAAGGGAGCCTAATAAACAAAGGAGTACCTTTTTTCATTTATCTGCTAAAGAATTCACCTATTTTCCTTGGAGGGGTGCTAAGGAATCCACCTTGATGAAAGGAAAAAAGCTCATTAAATATCTAAGTTTAAAGGGTTTACGTTCACCATCCAAATCATGATTTCCTACCCCCAAGGTTAAAATTAAATGCACTTCCTCTCTGAAAATGCTATCTTATCATTTATTACCTCCGTTAGGAAATAAGTAGTGTAGTTTTATTCGTTTCGAGCAACTAAGTGGCTAAAATCTATACAGCACAAATAAAAACTTCGGAGCCACCATTCCGGTTTCAACCCGGCATGGAGGTCATGCACCCACCAACCGCGGAACTTCAAGGCAACACAACACATTGCAATGTGATGAAGGGTTGGTCTCCAAGGGGAAAGCAACAAGTACATTTTCGCCGACCACTCTGGACCAGCCTAAAATTTGGGTTTCTACCAAGAGATCACAAGAACTAAATGCCCCGCCCCGGGGGAGGGGGCGTAGGGCCTCCACAACGACACCTCCAAGGTCACCATTTGTCGTCGGCATCAATCGAGGTTGGTGTTGCTTAAGCTCATCAACCCCATCTTTCCTCGCAGCCTGCACAATCGACCACCATTGTTAGTTGTCCTGCTAACATTGCTCGAGCCACAATAGCCATGCACACCATTCAATCTACCGCCATCGTCGACCAAGTACGTACCACCATACGACACAACGACACATGTGCCATGACACCTCACTTCAAGAAGGTCAATGTGCTACATGCCTAGGTATGTGCATTAGGCCCCAAAGGCACTCACTCCGCACAACTCGAGGGCACGCCCTCGACTCTGAAAGTATATATCGCCCTAGCCTCCACAACAGCCATAATAGCACATGACCACTACCTTTGCTATGCACTCCCATGTATAGATCGAGTCACTAGTATAAGGCCAGAGATACAACGGGATTTTATGCTCTAGATTTGGATTTTACTCTCTCTCTCTCTCTCTCTCTCTCTCTCTCTCCTTCGACAACCTCTCCTCACCACTCTGCTCTCTATATGTATCCTTCCTCCTCTATGTCCGCCTTCCATTCCTCAGCATATGCGGTCTTCTTCAAGGCCTGGTCCAAATATCGGTTGCATCATGAGGCCTTGGGCCTTCTGCCTGAGCCGGACCACCACATAACAGCCTTTTACATCGAGAACATCACCCTAGCCAGCAAGCAACAAACACCAGCAGCACCCTGCGCGGCTTCCTTGACGATCACCGGAAGTAGCTGCCTTCGTGTGACAACTTCCAAGTACACCATCATCGTCAGCATTGACCGATGTAAAGTGTTAGCCTTTGATTTGAAGCTCACCAAGCCCATTTTCATCACAACCTGCCCAGCCGACCACCATTTGTAGCCTTCCATCCTTACAATAGTGTGGGCGGCGACGATAACGACCGACAGGTGGTCCAAATTGGTGTTCCTTCACAGCGCCAGCTGGTATATTTCTCTGGCGATGTTCGCCCTCGAATCAGGTGTTTTCCTGTTACCGGCACGTGTGACCGACTGTTTGGTTGTTCTTAGTATGCTCACACTTCAGTTGCGGTGAGGGTGTCCTCGCGGGTTGTAAATGGCGGAGTCGGAAGCGCTTGCTCGGGGAGAAGTGACCACGGTGATGATGTCTGCTACCTCCCTCCTCGTGGGCGTGCGTAATGTTTTTGTTGTGCGTCATGTCATCATGTTTGTTTGGGTTTTCGTCCAATTTTTCATAATTGAATGGAAACTCTTTAATTAATGAATTAAGCCCCAAGAAACCGGCAAGAGTTTCGGTTTTAAAAGAAAATTAGCAAGATGCCCGTGCATTGCATGGAACATCAAGATGCATTTTTTACAAAACACCTGTTGTGATTGACCCATGCAGGAGTAATCCCATGTGTGAAAACTAATGATATCTCGAGAATTTCATTAAAAAAAAGGTATCTCGAATGTTCACCTGGAGACATGGCAGTTGCAAACGCCTGCGACGCAGTTATAGTATGTGTGTAAGGGTGGAGGTTTTGTCAAATAAACGAGAGAGGTGCAGGTATCCTTTTGAAAAATTGCCATAATTTATTTTCTATCCATCAGAAAAAATCTGAACCGGCAAGTTTGACTAGCTATATAACCCTTGAAATCATCATGATTAGGTGAGCAGATTAAGGTGGTGTTTGGTTCTTTAGTCCTAGGACTTTTTCTAGTCCCAACTAAAAAATCGATAGTCCCTAAAAAGTCCCTTCCTGTTTGTTTCCAGAGACTAAAAAGTCCCTAGTCCCTTCCTAGAGATTATTAAATGACCATGTTGCCCTTAGTATATAGAAAAATAACAATCAAACAACACCATGGGGTGGCGGGCCAATGGATGCATGAAGAGGCATTGTTGGAAAAGTCCCAAAAAGTCTCAAAAAGACTCTCCTTGAGAGTCTTCTTCATTTAGTCCCAAATACCTAGTTTAGTCCCTAAAAAGTCCCTCTCGTTTGGTAAAAAAGTCTCTAAGAGGGACTTTTTTAGTCCCTACACAAAAAAAGTCCCCGGAAACAAACAACCCCTAAGTCATTGTTTCAAGTCCATCTGTGGACGCTCGAAGCTTGGGTACAAAGTTTTGCGGCCTCGACGCAGTCGTTTCCTTCAGTCTCGTCGCGTCGCTTGATACGGCTACTTTTTTTTGGAAATGGAGGCGTACCCCTGGCCTTTGCATCATAATGATGCATGCAGCCATCTTATTAAAAGTTCATAAAATAGTACAAAGTCATCAAAGTATTACAGCTCGCAAATGGAGCGAGAATAAAAAAATCAAAGTTCATGCCGACAATCACAACCGGAATGGCGAAAAGAAGGATAAGCTCCCTAGACTCCTATCCTGTTATGCGACCGCCATCCGAACCGGTTGAATAAAGCCCGTGCTACTATCTCCCACTGATTGCACCCAGTAACCAAAGGCTCCCTGGATTCCATAGGAGTGAGTAAGGACCACGTACGGATCCAAGCAGTAGCTCTGAAGATGACCTTGGGTATACGGCTACTGCTACGCACCTAATGAACCTGTAACGATCTTCCCACTTTTGTGGCGCTTCAATGAAAGTTTTTCGGCTGGCCTTTGCCGTTGCATCTAAACTTGATGAAAAAAGGGTTTTCTCTGTTTTATATATAAAGCAATCATCACTTACATTTAAGCAACTGATACAAACGCACGCCACACACATAAGGTTAGATACAAGGATGCCGAACATCGACACATCACCATAATGACTACTAAGGCCCCGTTCGGAAGTCCGCTGGCTTCTCCAAGAGCCAGCTTCTCGTGGCGCCCAACGAGGGTTCGGCAGCAGCGAAACGTTTTCTCTCGCTACAACAGCTCTTCGAAAGGGCAGTATCGATGTAATTAGCGAGAGAAAACGGTTCGGCTAGCACTTTGGAAGGGCACTCTCACGTAATAACGACCAACTCCTACGCCTCGTTTCCGCGAAGCTGCGCGACAGCTGCTTCAGAAAATTGCACTGCGTCGTTCGGTTTCTCCAGGAGCTGGCTTCTAGGAGCCGTCGCGTTCGGCCAGCTTCTCGCCTGCTTCTGGAGAAGCACGGAGGCGGAGGACTTCCGAACGGGCCCTAAGCACCTACAAGATGTGCAAAAAAGAACCGCTTAGAGCCGACCGAGACTACCACCAAGATGACCGATCGTCCGAGCAGAAGTGCGACGGACCACGCCGGACCGAGGGCTCGACGATGCCTCCAATAAGGACATGACCACAGAATGTCGCCAACGTTCAATCCGAAGGTCAAGTTTTCACCCAGAGCTAGATGGAAGGAGTGGGAGCACCACGACGGAGCCAGTAAGGAGGAACACGACATCCGCGGATGCCATCACCGTCGGCCAGTGCACGGACTGGGCAAGTGTGTACCCCGGTGTTTCATCCCCTCTGTCGCAACCCCGCTCCGCGAACCACCCGCAGCCATGCCGCCAGAGCGGCCATGGTTGCTTGCCTGCATCCGAGCCGCACAGTCCGCCTACGACCAACGCGCCTCCCACCTCCAGGACCGCCGCCCTGGCACCAGACCACCCTAAAAAGCACCAAAGGACACGCTTTGACCAGATCCACACCCCCAACTGCCTCCAGAACCGCCGACAGTCACCCAGCCTCGAGAAGAACCGCGACCCAACGCCGACTGGGGGAAGAGGGAGGGGAAGGAGTGGCACATGGCCAAGACCGGCACCCCTGTGCCGAAAACGAGGCGCACGACGGTGCACACGTCCCTCCTACAAGCCTCCTCCCGAAACCACATGTTTCGGCCCGAAGCCAAAGGTACGGACCAGCCGGATAGCACCGACTGTCGCCCTGATGCCGAAGAGGGATGGCAGATCCGCCGCCGCTGCAGCCATGGGAGACCACCAGGGAGGTCCTCCCGCGCCGAGCGCCGTCGTTCAGCCGCAAGGGGTCGACTGGACGGGGCCGCCCACCTCCACCGCTGTCGCGCCCCCTCGGAGCGCCGCCACGCCCGGCATCTTGCGTCGCGTCCCGGCACGCGAGACCTGGCCTGCGCCACACCCCCTCGCGCGAGGAGACGAAGGGGCCTCGCCGCCGCCGGTGACGGCCGGAGCTGAAGTTGGACCTGCTACGCCTAATTTGCGGATAACGAGTCCAAGAACAGATGAATCGAACAGAGATTCAACGCAGTACAATGACATTACTTATTCAACCTGGCATCAAAATTTAAAAGTATGATGCAATAACGTGCATCATCTTGCAGGTCAAGTGGTAATCAAGCTAATTAAGAGTAAACAAAAAAATCAGGGCAGAACTTGCGTTGCGGGTGTAGTTAAGTCACATAGGCCATTTGAACTGGCCAGCCGCCCGGTTTTCTATGTTACTAGATCGGGACCGCGCCTTGGCGCGAGGGTGCCGGTCCCAACGATATGGTCAAGCAGATAATGATCATTTAGTAAGAAGCATGATATTATCTAGTTCAACATCGTCATGAAATTATAAACACTCAGTTAGTTCATTAGACCACAAAAGCTAATAACTACAACATTAAGTTCAATACTAAGAGCACGAACACGAGAGAGGAAGTACTAATAGCGGGAACATAATAAGAAAGCAAAAGCCAGGCATACTGACGGTAGAGGCGGTCAAACTACAAAGCAATAGCTATTAGGCATACTAATTAGTAGCTCTGTTCAACTGCCTTGTCGGTCAACTTCATAGATGCGCTTAGATGATCAACCGCGTGGCCTTGGTGTGAAAGCAACTGGCGCAAGCACATCATGCTCTTGTGCCTGAGACCGTCTTTTTATTTGAATAATCTCAGCCCATGTGGGAAACTAAAGCATCATGGCACGAACTTCAGATGATGTCGTGTACTCAAAGATGACTTGAATTCGATGGTTCTACAAAACAGATAAAAATAAATATCATTATTCTATGGATAAGTAAGGAAAAGGGAACAAATAACAAACATCTACTTCGGATTAGCTAGTGTTAATAAACCATTAAAGATTACTGAGTGTACAAAAAATGATGTGCGGTCAGACTATCGATACTCTTTAGCCTATATAACCTAGGTGTACGTCATCCCTTTCTCTACAAAGTACAATTTAGCGGTCCTTTATTGTTATTGTTGAATCAAGAAAGCAATGAAATGATAAATGGATACATTTAACTTACACGAAAGGCCACCAGATATCTCAAAGAAAAGATTGCTGATGTAAACATGTCTATGCCAACCTGTGGATATTTATATGAGTAGATGTCACTAATTTCAAACATTAATATCTGGTATAGGGGAAATTCATGTAGGTAGTAAAAATGTGGTGGCGGAACTGAATTATACAATAAATGCATATGCATATATGAAACACAATCTCTGTCTGTTGTCCAAATATATGAAATCTGCTTATAATCTTGATCCAGAGCAGCCAGTAGGTCTCTAAGCTGCTTTTTTTAAAAGGAAGATAACCAAAAAACTAATAATGATTGTAGCTACATATTTAATCTGTGAAGTGATACACATAGCCAAAGGCCCTTGAAGACCACATGGCTAAGGAGCATGTCAATATCAGCTTTTATCACTAGTAGAAAACAGGGCTTTGGTTCGGCCAGAAAAGAGCATTAATCCCGGTTGCATTACGAACCGGGACTAATGTGAGCATTAGTCCCGGTTCGAGCGGCTAGGGCACCGTACATGCATTAGTCCCGGTTCAAATGGGACCTTTAGTCCCGGTTGGTGCCACGAACCGGGAAAAAAGGGTGCGATGCCCATTAGTACCGGTTCGTGGCACCAACCGGTACTAAAGGTTAGACCTTTAGTCCCGGTTCGAGCCACCAACCGGTACTAATGGGGTTTGAGGCATTAGTACCGGTTCATGGCACGAACCGGTACTAAAGGTCCCATTTTCAAACTCTACCCCCCCCCCCCCCCCCCCCCCGATCGCCTTTTCAGTTTTGTAAAAAGCAAAAGAAAATTATAAAAACTTCAAAAATTAAAATCCTTCCAGATGTAGTTATGTTACTACATGTACTAGTTAGGAAAATTTAAAAACTTAAATTTGGACATGTTTTGCAAAAAGTGTAGGGAAAATGTAAAACGGCTATAAATTTTGCGTACGATGTCAGAAAAAAACGTATAATATATCAAAATGTTCAGCACGAAAATCCGCATCCGATTTTGACCGCCTTCGGCATGTTTGCAAATTTTTAGAATCCTCAAATTCTAAAAGGAAAAAAAGTTATGCTCAAATTTCTGTTTTTTTGAATTTTTGTTAAATCTGGTCAAACTATGGTCAAACTACTTATTCAAGAAGTATTAGTGTTACTAAATAATTATTCAAGAATATTAGTGTTACTAAATAATTGTTTTAGTTTTTTTGAATTTTGGTCAAATCTGGTCAAACAATGATCAAACTAATTATTCAAGAAATATTAGTGTTACTAAATAATTATTTCAGTATTTGTTGAATTTTGGTCAAATCTGGTCAAACTGTGGTCAAACTATGGTCAAACTACTTATTCAAGAAATATTAGTGTTGCTAAATAATTATTGTTTTTTTAGAACAATAGTTTCAAACTCAAACAGTGAAATGTGTGACTTCATGCTCAAGCTAAATTCCTGGGGGTTAATAGGATTGACATCTTACTATTGTCAGGAAAACAACAAGTGCAGACTTGGAAACGAGGGAGAATAGAACCCGGAAGTTAAGCGTGCTCAGGCTGGAGTAGTGAGAGGATGGGTGACCGTCCGGAAAGTTAGATGATTTGAAATGATGAGGGGTGATTAGAGATTAGAGGTTAAATTGAGCAGTGATGAGGGGTGATTAGAGATTAGAGGTTAAAATAATTCAAAAATTTTAAAATCATAAAAAATTTCAAAAAAATCATAAAATTTCCTACCTCCAGGCAACGGCCACGTGGAGGGCCTTTAGTCCCGGTTCGTGTAAGAACCGGGACTAAAGGGGGGAGGCTTTAGTAACGACCCTTTAGTCCCCGTTCCAGAACCGGGACTAAAGGTCCTTATGAACCGGGACTAAAGGCCCTATTTCTACTAGTGTATGCAAGTAGAAGCAGCACACTTCATTCACACTGCACTATGATAGCAGTATGTATACATTGTGTAGATATCATTACTGAAGTATAGTGATAAGAAAAGAAACATGATTACTGCACATTATTTATTCCTAATTTATTATATTTGAAGCCCCACAGAAAAAATAAATAAGTTGTAAAGATCACCATGTATGTTGACATGTTCACTATATCTTGAACTATAGTCAGTTCATAATTTAACAGCATTATCTCAGGGGCTTGAACTAAGAAAAAAAATGAAGAACCAAATATTAACTACATGGGCGGGTTCACAACATATATATAGCAGCAACTCTTATAGATCCTTCCTAATACAGACAATAGAAATATTTTGGAGAGGGTATTGAAGATAAATTAAATTTATTTGGTTCCTAGCCATTTATGTGGGGTTACATGATGTATTCAACGGCCATGATAATAGTGCAAGGAATTTAAGGATACATAGCTATACATGGAATTTAAGGATAAAGAGTTACTTGTCTGCTGAGTGGGTTCAGAGCGACGAACGTGAATGGTGTCAAGGAGGTCAATAGTCACACTGCCAGATCACTGCAGTTCCGTTGCTCGACACCATAATCGATGGTGGCGTCCTCTACTGGTTTGATTCAAACTATCAATGGTATGCCTCATTCCCTGTACAAACATCTAGGGATAAATTCATCTACAGGGTCAAAACAGATGCTGGATTAACACGTATTCAGAACCTGGAACCAAGGAAATTTTTGCGCAACTATGGAGTAAGCAAATTGAATGTATATCATAATGCGTTTTGTCGCTTGCATGATATCTGCAACTGAGTTGAATGTATATCATATTGCGCAGCATGCCATGTACAGTTAAATGTATATCATAATGCGTTTCAAGCCAACGCATCAAAAGAACAGTGCATTGAATGCCATCTACAACAAATAGTTAGAAATTAATCACCAGGAAAAGAATAATCAGGAGAGGACAAAGCAACCTCGAAAAGAAAAACTACCAACAGATATATGAAAGAGAGACAGATTACATGCAATTAGCATGATGCGGGTAGTGTATGGATATACGCCCCCTCTCCCTACATGAAATCATTTATTATTCGAGCGAAAGCACTATTCCAAGAAGAAGAAATCGACTATCTCGTTTTATGATTATACCAAAAGGATATGCATAGACGAAGGCAGCTGAACCCAAAACAAACAAAAAAGGCACCACACTGCAAAATATAAGACCATGATGGTACACATATATCTCAAAAGGCCCCAGCAGAGGCATACCCCTAAGGGTAAAGATATTCTGTGTTTCAATAGTACATTCTACAACTTTATCTTCAGTAAGTATTTTTAGCAATTCTCTTAATGCACATGAGACAGAACATCATATAGTTGTCCATGAGTAAACATATGAACTGCTAGCTTTTTGGATAATAAAAAATCAGCAGGCCACAATTCAGAAGAGTGAACTGGGAGGACTATTGCAAGTGCTATATCGGAATCCTACATCCAAGAAGAATAGTGGGCACCAAGATTATTGGAAGAACACGTCAGCAATGAAAAAGATACTAAAAGGATTTATAATATCACTTGGTCGCTGTCTATATGGTTGTATCGTAGTTCTGGTTACCTTGCTAACATTTAAAATAAAAAGTGTGTAGTAGATAACCCACTAATCATGCATAAGACATAAACTGCTCAATAAATAGAGGTATGAAATACTTAGACCAACACCCGAATTGCTTCAGAGTCATAAGGGATGATACATTATGTATGTGCCTGATATCTGAATCTTAGAATAGCAAGTAGACTTCCTTTTATCTATTTGGAGTGCCAAAACAGTAGGAATTTGTTAATTGGAAATCATATGAAGTTACATCATGAAATTTATTATAAGCATTCTTTCTTGCAGAAGCGGGTGGCAAAACGTAATGGAATACCAATTTCAAACCCAGTAAGGTGCCAAAACAGTAGTAAATGAGTAAGAACAGTAGCCCTCTATTCTAGCCAAATTAGGGAGCTCACTGATGCATGGTGTTGCACTTCTACAAACAGTACCCAGATTTGATAAGCTTGCAGAGTACACTTTCTGCAGAAAAAGTGAAGGGATCAATCTTATTATTATTTCTTCTACATATAATAAAATAATACACAAAACTACATGAAAGTTAAACTGATGCAATAAAAAACTTTGAGCTCGGAACTTAAGCCCTGGATCAACTAATCTAGCATGGTAGCTTATTCTTCTTAATGAAAGCACATATATTTAAGAACTGCTAGTTAATCACAACTCCAACTAATTTTGCAAACCAAACCATGAATGGGAGCAAGCATCACCTTTGTAGAGAGAGTGGCACAAGGGAGCTCTGCTTCTCATGACGAAGTGCAGAATTGAGGAACTGATCGTTTGGTTCAGAACCCTCTCTTACTATTTACGTCAAAGCAAATAGAGAAATGAAATGCAGCTATTATTAAGTTCCCCACCAACCACAATGCTATAATTGGAGAGCCGCAACCTCAGATCTCCCAATAACCAGCAGATGTACATCATTGCTCTGCCATCCAGCTGTGAATGGTGCCAACATGCCATGCCCCTTAAACCTGGAAAGGCCATGCTTTCAAAGTCAGTTGTGGCTTCTAAATATCTCGAATGAAAACCTGCATATGCCCGAGTGCATAACAGAGTAAAATTATGTGATAAATCCATAGATATAATATAATAATAAATTAATAATAGTAAAAGAAGATCATGTATACCCATTTTCGTCAGTTGAGTTAGTCTGAGAAGACGATGCTGAACTGAAATATCTGACTGATGCATCTGATAAACTCTCTGCATGCCCTTGTAAGCTCCCTGCGCTGGTTAAATATTTCACTAATTTGCTTGCCTGTGAAAGTGCAAATTAAGGAAAATGGAATAAATGACCACACACGAGCTGCTAGTCTTCGGCAATGGCAAAACTTGGCAGGTAAGATGTGAAATCTGAACGGCAGAAAGAAAATCTCACCATTGGATGTCTTTTGTCATGTTTTTCGACAGGTTTAAGATCACCAATTCACCATGGATGCATGTCTGTCAGGTCATTAGGAGTGCGACCAGCAGTAAACTAACGTCAAAGGAAGAAGCCTGAACAATACAAAACAGAAATTGAAATGTACTACATCTTCCGAAAGGATGACTAACACCAAAGCACATATTCAATCTGTATCCGCTCTTAAATATAAAATAACAACTAAAAGACACAAGAACTTAACAGAACAATCAACAATTAAATATCTGGTTGTCATATAATTACAAACTGGAAGCTGAGAACGACAGGAAAATAAATCTAATACCTAAGAACAACACTTTGATTTCACTGAACTGCAACCACGATATGCACAGATCCTCCCTTTATTTTATAAGCAGTCGTGTGATCTGTTTAACCCTTAAGTCAAATGGCCAAAGCAGGGATTAATAAAAATAGACTAACAAATAGATCATTTAATTACTCTAGCCAGATCCGAGCACCTACTGGACCCATCCATAACAAGCTATCTAGATCTATGCGCTCCAGTAGAGAGAAAAAAATGCAACGAATGGGTAAAGAAGAAGCTCACCAACCAGAAGCATGAACGATGCAGTCACTTGAAGCAGCAACACATGACAGGACGACCGAAACGGTGAAGGAACAGAAGAAACGACGACAGCAACAAACCTACATCAAAAAAAGAATCAGAAAACAGGAGAACCAAACAAAACAGTTGACAATAAAACACGAATTCCTCATATATAATTAGAAACTGGAAGCTAGGAGCTGCCAGGATAACCAAATTAATCTGGTACCCAAGAATAACATCTTGATCCACAAGACTATAACCACAACAAGCATAGACCTTCTGTGCTCTTTTTCTAATCAACCATGTGACCTATCCATTCATGTGATTACATTGCTAAGCAAGGACCAAATTAATCTAGCACTTGAGGACAACACTCTAATACAAACAACTGCAACCACAACAGGCATAGACCACCCATGTTCTTAACCAACCATGCAACCTCCCTGACCGCCAAGGCAAACAATTAAGAAAGGACCAATGAAAACAAATCAACAATGACACCATCTAAGAATCCAACAACAGAAGCCCACGAATAACCTGTTCCCCCACATCTCTTTTGCAAGGCCGAATCGATTACAAACAAATCCAACCCCTGAAAATAGTACATTGATTCCAATAACGTCAGAACCACACCCACAGCAACATAGATTGTCTTCTATTTCCCCAACCAACTTGTCAGATGTCCAACCCCGAAGATAAACGGACCAGGAAGAGCATGGGCTAACCAATCCATTCAGCCAGACAATTTCCAAGAACAGATCCCATGCACAATCCATCTCATCACCTTCACCTAACAAGCTCCAATCAAGCACCTAAGAATGGCTCCTAAACCCACTGAACAGCAACCACGAAAGTCACAATCCGTAAAATTAACCAGGCATGTGATTCATGCAACTAATTCTTAAGACAAAGAACTAAAGCAGGGACTAACCCGAATGGCAACAAATCTGCGTCATATTCTAACCTAATGTAATCCAACAATTAATCCTCAAGAGAAACACCTAAATCTGGGACTAACCCAAACCAATAGTCAGACCAGTGAAATATCTTAAACCAACAGAATCCAACTACAGCAGTCCACGCCAAACCCATAAGCACCAGACAAATACAGAAAGGCAACAAAAACTGACACAAATCTATGCATGCGGCCGAGCCTCCGGCAAAGCAACAAAAAACCGAGGGACCCAAGCAGATCCCCTAATTTCACCAAAGGAAACCGACCACATCCAGGCTCGAGTAGCTAATGCATCCAAAAAAATTGCCGCATCCGACTAGCCAACACGTCCAAAAAACTACTGGAGCCCCACATAAGCGTCAGACAAAGAGGACTGGAAAGGAGGAGGAGAAAAGGGGTTGACCTGCAGAACCAATTCACCCCCTGTCGCTGCCGTCATTGGTGATGGCCGCTGCTGCCATCCGAGGCTAGGGGTCGCTGCCGGACGCGTGCGTGCACGTGTGTACCAAAAGCAGCAGCAACATGAGGGGAGGGGAGGGGCCAAAAACAACAGCAGCATGAGGGGAGGGGAGGGGCCAAGAGCACCTTGACCAGCAGCAGCAATGCTAGGGTTAGGGTTGGAGTAGGGGGAAGGGCGGCGTCTCGAGCAGGCCATGGCGGGAGCACACTCAGAGGACGAGGTCGGACGATGGCGCCCGCGGATCTGCGAGCCCTTGGCCGTCGCCGAACCTGCTCGCTCTACTTCTTCTCTTCCCTTCCCTTCTGATGACGGGAGGGGGAGGTTGCGGGCGGCGTGGCACGAGGGAGACGAGGAGAGAGGTCACCGCGGCGTGGTCTGAGGGGCGTCGGTGGCAGCGATGTGAGCGGGGCGGCGACGATGCGGGCGGGGCGGCGAGGACTGAGGGAGGGAGAGGGAGGGGAGAGGGCGGGGCGAGCAGGGGCTGGGACGCGGGAGGACGAGGGAGGGGACGCGAGTGCAGGGTGGGGAGCGGCTAGGTCATCTCCACGCGAGTGGTCAACTTTTATACACCTGTAGGCAAAATGACGAAAATGCCCTCAGCGGGGCAACGAATTTACACGCGGTGGCAGGAACGAGAGGTAACTATTCATTGCAATAGTGTCATCGGTTCGATCCAGCGGCTGAGATCAATCCGGGGCGAGATCGGACGGTCCAAATCACATCAAGCCACCCGATCCAACGGCTAGGAATCCAAATCGCTGAGAGAGCTCATGTTCTCCCTAGATACTTATATCAGGATGTGGTCACGCACGACGCATATGAGGTTGGTGGGGTTGGTAATTTTGTAGAAAAGACCTTACTGTTTTCCCCTATTGCAAATTGACCCCTCAAAGCCTAGATTGGCCTCCAGGCACCGGCTGGTTCCAGTCATCTGTGGCGGCACAGAGACAGGAACAACATCACGAACTCGTCAGGATCCGCGACTCGCCAACAATTTTCCTCCCATGCTGAAGACACCGGAGGAGCCCCCAGCGACGCACGCGTGCGTCACGGAACCCAACTCACCGGTGGAGACAGGGGACCGTGACCAGGAACCCGAGCGAGAACAAAGTTCAGGAGCATACTCACCACCACAACAGGCTGCAATTCAGTGTAAGTTAGCGGATGATTTTGGTCTTGATCGACAGTTAAGAGATTTTGTCGTAGCAATGGCATGTGTTTTCATTGCGGAGATAAGTATAGCAAGGAGCATCATATGTAAGAAGCTGATGCAATTACTCACAATTCAGGTGTGCGAATATGGTGAAGTGTTAACTGAAGATGCAGCGCGGGCTCTTGAATTATTAACTGAACCGGTTGCAGCAGAGTGTTTTCAGTTATCCTTACATGCACTGTCTGGTGCTGAATCTGGTGAAACAATCAAACTGCAAACATTAGGTGGGGGTCAGATCATGCTCACACTAATCGACTCCGGTAGTAGCCAGTTCGAGACGGTGTTCCAGTGACTTTGAAGGGCATTTGTGCACTTGAACAAGTGGCACTTCAGATCATATCCATGGAACGACTGAATCAGACTAATTGGCAATGCCATCGGGGTAATGACCATTGTCAATTTCACTACAGAGGCATCACCAACAACGTCACCAATTACCATCCCAGAACTGACTCAACTTCTGACATAGTTCAGTGACGTATTTGAACAACCCAATAGTCTGCCTCCTGATTGGGCGTATGACTATGCCCATGCTAATAAACGAGGGATCTCTTATCTTTAAAAAGAGAAAGTAGAAAGCTTCACTGGCAATTCACTAATCAACACAAAAGCACTATGATATCACCATCAGTAGCGATTCATGAACCAACAACAAAAGCACTAGCACCAACATGAAAGCACTACCAGTCTACCTCCGAGACAGGGAATTTGGCAACATGGCATCTCGATAAATGAAAGCGTCCAATTTTAACGGCCATGAAGGGACGGGTTCCACTATCATCATCACCATAACGAAATAAACTGCAACCACAAAGGCAGCATCCACAGGTGCAAAAGGGAACTAAAAGGCAGCTAAACCACAACTAGGGGAGTTCCAGGCCGCGTGCACGGCTAGCCTGTGATGAAAACGAACAAACTACGGAGCAAGATCGAGCACCAGAACAGTTTCAAGTTTCTACAACGCAACCAAGGTCTTCTGATCGGTAGGATCGCTTGTTTTCCGCAGAGCGCAAAAACAGCAGCTACGCTTGGTTCAGACACCAGACTTTTTCCTTGGGCGATCAGGCACCATCAGGGGCAACAACATCTTCTTCCACAGCTTCAGTTTTAACTCCATGCGCATGATGAGTAGGAGCTCCTCCCTGGAAAGCCGCTTCCCGGTCACCATCATTCTGGAGACCTGCCTGATAATTGGCATCGTTTGCACGGATGATATAGACCTCCATGGTTCTACTCTGAATGCTCAACAGTTTAAAGAGGCAGATATCACCAATCTTCAGCTTGTGGTCTTCTACAAACTGTCTCCATCCCCTCCTGAGATTTTTACAGTCATTCTTTTCACTAAACCACACATCCCACTTCCGGCCCATCCGCTGAAGATACATGTGTGGCTCCTCTCCAAGATATTTCTTAGCATAGTATCTGGGGAAAGTCTGTTTACAGTGAACAAAAGAGTTAGTAGATAATGGCAAGAAAACCCTGTAAAGTAACATGTTAAATTTCTTCCTAAATTTGTATGATAGTAAAAAGCAACCTGAATTTAAATTTAGAGATTGCTGGTTATGAATTTACTACATTATCAGACAGTGTTTTCATTAATATTCCATAAGCAGCACTTTACAGTTTACACAGGCACCTACATGATTGATGCAGAATACACATTAACAAAATGGAACTCACCAGCAAGAAGTCTATAGCAACATTGTACTTGCGCATCGCAGCAACAAAGATGGGGATCTCTGTGTACATGGATTGGACCTTCTGCTTCACCACTTCCTTCTGAGTTGAAGTTAGTTTGGTCTTGTGGGCGGTAATGTAATGATCCTTCAACTGCTCCTTCTTAAATGAAGATAGTGTGGTCACTCCATTGGCATCCTTCAACTGCCGGGCCTTCCTCTTCCTGACATAATCAGAACGAGGCACTTTATGTACTACATATTCTTCTTCAGAGGAGCAAGATTCTCCTGTGCAAAGAAAAGAAACAACTAAATATTAGCTATAAAACTATGAGAATGATTTGCAAGGGAAGGTATATCTATAATCGTAAATTGAGACCTGATGACTCGCAGGAGGAAATACTTATCACGGTGTTGTTGTCTTCACATGACTTGCCCATTTCCATTTTGAAGCGTGGTGACCCCATCGGCGTCCCTTTCACTATGCTAAATGACTGCGTTTGAATTGCCTGAGCATGAACATGAGAACTTTTCACAGTATCAGTAGCACTTCTGCACCTTTCTTGCACAGGAGGCGGAGAAGGATCCAAAAAAACTGATGATGCCTTCTCACAGCCATCTTCATCAAAGATTATGACATTAAACTGAGAGTTCCCATTGTATCTGAATAATATGGTGTCATCCATCTCTAGACCAAAGGTTTCAACGAATTTCCCCCATCCCACTGTAAAGACAAGCTTTCCATTGTTCTTGGCAACTCCAATTTTGCAACTGCGACGATTTTGTGTTTCAAGTATCATTTCTCTTGGGAATTCGCCCTTGAAACGCTGAACAAATTCTTTTGGGACGATCTGGAGAGAAACAACCAATATTATTGTTTGAAAAATGGACCGTAAACAGGATAAAAAGATGCTCTCTATTCTGAAAGCAAATTTGTACGTTCAATCTGACTACATAACATACCAAGGGAAATACAGAAAACATGGTATCTTTACTTTGAACTATGAGGAAACCTTTTGCAAACAAACATCTCTGAATGTGCTACCATGCTGGATTCAATCGGCGCATCAAATTAACATGAGACACCATCAAAAGTTGCAAGACTACATATAGTTTGTGTATGTCTCTAAAACTATATATATTGCAAAAGAATTTAAACTAGAAAGTAGAAATTCATTGGTCTTCAGGAAAACAACAAAGTAACCAATTAAAGGGAGTGTACTGTATTTGAATATGAATTTACCATCTCATGTTGAAAATCAACCAACATAAGCACCAAGAAATATTTCTTCTCATCATCCAAGTTTGCATAGTGATATTCAGTCCGCCTTTTTCTTCTTTCCGGAGGCACATCCATCTTCTGAGAATACCTGCAGCGTAAAAGCCATTTGAAGTGAAATTTGGTACCTGGAAATAAAGCCATGAATAATAAAGTCTAATATTTCACCCGATTTCATGTGCCTCGTTGCGCCTGTCTTGGACCTGAGGCAAAAAAGGAGCCGGAACAACCGATAATGCTTTTTCACGACCAAGCTTATCAAAGATCATGACACTAAACTGGGAGTTCCCTTTGTATCTGAATATTAAGGAATCATCCATTTGTAGATCATAGTTTTCAACGAACTGCCGCCAACCCACTGTAAGGACAAGATTTTCTTGGTTCTTGGCAACCACAATAGTGTGACTGTAACCATTTCGGGTTTCCAGCTTGATCTCTCCTGGGATCTCGCTTTTGAAACGCCGCACAACTTCTTCTGGAATTATCTGCAGAAAGAAATCTTGATATTAATAGATGGTCTGTTAATAGATTACTTTTATCAAATAAAATAAAATCTGCAGAGACAGATATAAGACATGTTTTATGGACAGTTTATGCGCAAGATCCAAATGACAATAGTTATAATAAAGGTGTATCGTCTTTGCCTTTCTGATATCTGACTGCTAGTATTCTTAATCTTTAAGAAACGAGCAATTTTAACATGGTCTCTCTTACCTTCTTTTTTCACATGAGAGGTAAGAAGGTAAGAGTTACTCTCACCTCTCATGTGAAAAGAGCAGGTAAGAGGGAACATGTTAAAACGAAAATGGCTCTGGACCTTACTTGTAATTGCCCAAAGAAAACCATGTTGAATTTTTTGTAAACTAACTGAATAGTCTGCCCGTCAAGAAATTGACTGCAATTATAACAGAACTAAAGTACAAACATCATTTGTCTTAAAAAAGTACAGATAGGTAATAGGGTTACCATCGCATCTTGGAAATCACCCAACATAAGCACCAAGAAATACTTCTTTTCATCATCCAAGTTCTTGTAGTACTGGTATTGCTCATCCTGCAGCTTGCAGCTTTCGGAAGACGTGCCCATCCTTTTAGCAGCCCCTCTGCAGTGCAAAAATAATTTACAGTGATAGGTGGTAAGATGACATGAAGTCATGAACAATAAAAAGGCTTGTACTTAACCCAATTTCATGTATCCTCAATGTGAATTTGGATTTTTATTTCTTTTTTTATTTATTTTTCGAAGGTCGCAAGCTATAAAAGAACACCCCTTGATGAAGATTATTGAAGATTCATGGTCTCCCCTGCCTCCTGTCAACTGAAACCGGCCATGGGGGAGAGGGAGACAGACTAAATCCGCCAGCGAGAAGGAGATCTGTGTGGTGGCTGGGGTTTTTCTAGGGAAAGATTGATTCTTTCTTAAGTTGAAAATAAAGAAAGTTTGATCCTTGATGGTTGAGGAGAAAAAGAAGATTTCTCCACGGACCAAATTTCTTCTGGCCGAGCTGAGATCGTCGAAGCTCGCCAACCTCACGCCGCCTCCTATCCTTGTCCCCATGGCCCATCGGACCTCCCCTCTGCCAACGGCTGGACGTGGTGACCTGCAAAACACCCCGATTCTCCGGCACCAACCACCCCGCCGGCGGCCGATTCTCCGGTGTGTTGGAGTGCTCCCCCATCGAGAGCGCGTGCAGTGCAGACACGGCGTGGCCACCGGCATGCATCAGAACGTCGCCGTCACCCTCCCCCATCTCATCTCTCCACGCACAAATGTGCTTGCATCGATCACGTTACTAATAAAAGGAAATTCGATGTTGGATTCAGAATCACGCCAAGACCCAAGGAAAGAATGGTGAAAATCATCTGGGAAATTCAGCACTAGTAGAGGAACAGAAGAAAGGGTTTTTTCAGAAAGAATCACCAACCCCCATCGACAACTGGATCGGAAGAAGCCACTTCGAAGAGTTATTCTTGGACTGGGAAGTGGGAATGCAATGCTTACATTTTACATCTAGCGATTCTTACCTTGCTTATCATGCCACTTTTCTTCTCCTTCTCGCTGCCTTCCGCTTCCGCTGGCCTCTGCTACTATGCCACCGGAGAGAACTCGTCCAACAGTACTAATAGTCCACCTCCTCAAGACCTCAGCATTTGTTGTTTCAACTCCCAATGGGTTGCTTTTTATTGAAATTAATGATGACTAGTACTCCATCCCTTCCGTTTTACTACCCAATCCTGGTTTACTAGTCTTCTCGTACGTCGTGCCATATTTTGAACATGATTTTAACTTAGGCTAGTCTTTGTTACTACCTTCATAGTGCAAAGTAACATACTGTACAAATAGTATGAGTGAAGTCTGTTTTAAACCCTGAGGTTGTAGGGTGCGATGTAAACGAACCTCCACGTCTAAATCCCTGAAATTGGTACCCTCAACTCGCTGATCCCGGTCAATTTGGACCTTAGATCCGTTTGCTGCACCGGGAAAAAGAAGATCCAGGCCGGGATCAGTCGCTACTCTCACTGAGAACGTTGGCCCATTGTCATATTCATCCTTTACCTCGATCCCTCTCTCTTCGCCAGCGTATCTAGAGCAGTCGTCACCTCCACCTTGGGCGCGAGGCGATGCGAAACTGAGGAGGCTTGGCGCCCGGGAGGAGCCACCGTAGGCGGGGCAAGTTGGTGCTTGAGGGAAGGGCCAGGATGATGGGCCTCGAGGCGGAGGCGGCGCGGCGACGCGCCTAGGAGGGTCACTTACGCATTGCGATTGCGGCCGCCCGCCGCCGTACGGTGCGAGGTGGCGGCTCCCTGCGTCCACGTGCTCCGGTGGCTCAAGGCGTGCGCGCGCGATGAAAGGAAGATGCCGGACCCTCCCGTGGACGCCGAGGGGCGAGTGCCCATGAGACAACGCCAGTGCGTGACCGCGGCCAACGGGAGGATTCGCTGACTAGCCGTGCTCGGTTCCTATGTGCCTCCCCCACCACCGCGTCGTCCTGACTCGCGCATGGCACAGGACCGTCATCTACAACAATCGGCATTCTAAGGCGCACCCACACCGAGCCAAAGCCACGGACCGACGGACGGGGTTGCAGCTCAGGTGGCTAGCAGCTGGGGTGCGGGTTGGCGTGCGCGGCACGCGCGTACAACACGTAGAGAGCGGCTTAACTACAGGGGTTAGTGCACGCAGAGAGAGAAAGAAATTGGAATAGGGGTGGTGAGCGTGCACTGCGTGGCCATCGCGTGCTCAGCGCGGCATGCACTCTGACGGACTACTCCTAGAGAAATCAATCAACCTGTATGTTTGCTTCCGAGCTACTCTAGTTTTGAACATATGTCCATCTACTATCATTAATCGATCTAGAATCCTAAGTTCCTAACAGCAACAACGTCTTGGCGATGGAGGCCGTCCATGAAGCCGATCGAAACGTGCGGCATTCGCCTTGGCCTCCACCGACGGCATGTGCAAGGTCGGGAGCATCGTAGATGGCCACGTCCCCATCGCTTCTGTTGTCGCACGCAGACGAGCGGTTCGCACGAGCTCGTTTCGGGAGCTGGCTATGTGATCGGTAAGAGACAGAGAGGGGAAAGAGATCGAGGAAGGAGTATATGGCAGGTAGGCCCGTGTGGTCAGTGAGACAAACAAGGGATCCCGGACAGGATTGTTCTTCCAAACAGGTCTAGGGGCGGTTTAGGGTTATAATTGATCGGGATCGATGAGGTCAGGGTATCAACTTCAGGGATTTAAAGGTGAGGGTTTGTTTCCGTCGTGGTCTACAATCTCAGGGTTGAAAACAGACTTCACTCCAAATAGTATCATAGATGATACTAGCATTTATTACATTATAGACTCATTTTGCTTTGGGTTGCGTTATGTTACAGTAACATATTATGTTACTCCAAATATCTCTCTCCTCATTAACTCTATACCACATAAGCAAACATGTCTTGAAATGCGCTATGTTACTTGTTAAGTTACTCCCACTCTGACCAACCTTATAAAGTATAAATTATATTGTACGGCGCAAATTATATAAAAGAACTACATTCAAATACGAATCCAAAAGTACAATTTTTGGTGGCATTCCTTAATAATTTTCTAGTCAAATATGTGGTCAAATGTTGACAAAAAATATGACGGGGACTAATAACCCAACACAGAGGTAGTAAGGGTCTTTTTTTAGAATCCGGTACAATCGAAGTCGCTCACATACACAAACATACACTTCCCCTATGAGTGCACACACACATGGACACCCTACACCTATGAGCACCTCCCAAAGAATAAGTCGGCATAGTATCTTAAGGTTGATGAAGTCACCACAAGTGCCTCGTAGTCAACGGGAACATCTTCTCCCACTGAACGAACATCGCCGGAAAGACTCAGATAAATCCAGAAAAATGTGAGTATCAATGTCAAGTCTAAGACTTGGACCCTGATGGGCTAGGGATACCACTGTCGTCCTAACCATCCAACCACAAGTTGGTTCGCAAGGTAGTATGGGTCTACTCCCTCCGTCCGTAAAAGAGTGTACTTTCAACTTTGTTGGAAAGTCAAAATTTTCTATGTTTGACCGTATTTATACAATAATACACCAACATTTATACCATTAAATTAGTAGCGTTAGATTCATGATAAAATATATTTTCATCATATACCTATTTGGTTTCACAAACACTCATATAGTTTTGCACAAACTCGATCAAACATTGAGATAGTTTGTACACTCTTTCAAGGACGGAGGAAGTATCTCATTTTGTTTTCCATTTTGTTAGTCTTATTTTTATTACTCACCATCATATGTTCATATTTCGAGGCGCATTAAATCGATGCATACAAGGATTAGAAGAAAACTCACCCATGCATGTAAAAGTCTTTGGTCATTTAATGGTCGCACATGCATGCGTTGTAATTAGTGCATTGTTGATTTTTTTGTTGTTGAGAAAAACAAGCACACTAATTAAGTGCTTTTGCAAACAAAAAAAATTATGTCCTTGATTGGTAAGATTTTTGAATTGGACCCTTTCAACCGGAAGGAAGGGAGTATTACCGGAATCGGTATCAATTAAACTTAAGAGCATAGTGAGACTTTAGGTGTCGAAGTCGAGCACATACAATCCGGATCAGTTATATAAATAAATGACTCCTGCTATATACATACGATACTTCACATATACCATTCTTATCCGACACACCTGATCAGCCGTCCATGGAATGGAACTAAAGTATAAAGTATAGTACACCGTAGAATCTTGAGTTGTACATGGATCGGACAAGTACATCGTGTGATAAATACACCATGAGGCAGCACAAAAAAATAGTCAGACACGGGAGGCGGCCGTGGCTATGCATGGCAAAGCGATGGCTCGGTTGAGAGGCCGTTCTTGGGGCCTGCCGGTGGCTTCGTTGAGGGGCCTTCGGATCCGGGTCATCGGCAGCGAGGACGTTACCGTGGCCATCGTGGTGGTCAGGGCGGGCGAGGGGGCCGGTACCGTCCACGACCGCCCCCACCACCGGTCGTTGTCGAGCAGATGACTGATAGCGGGGCTGCAGAGGAGCCTGTGTTGTCCGATCATGCTATGGAGGTAGTGACGGCTCTTGCTTCTGCTCCGGTTCCTGAGGTTATGTCTGATGTGTCTGCGGAGATGATGGACAGGGCTGAGTCTGATCGAGCGTCCAAGTGGGCGCGTAGGAAAGAAAAGATGCTTTGCTATCGTTGCGGAGATAAGGGTCACTTCATTGCCGAGTGTGTGGCGCGTTTATGTGATACTTGTGGTAAACTGGCTCATGAATCTGGGGATTGTCCGTTACTGCGCGATCAGGCACCTTCACTCAAGATGTATGGAGTATACTGTGCTGAGCTAACTTTTTTCGAGTCTCCGACTGAGCACGAGGTGCCTGACGAGTCTCCGAGTATGACCACGGGGATTGTCAAGGTTACCAGAGGGGAGGTGTCTGAGGCACAGATCGTGCAGAGGCTTCGAGAGCTGGCTCCTGGGGATTTCCAGTGGGACCTTGTCGGTCTTGCTGATAAGATGTTCAGGGTCGAGTGCCCGTCTGTGGAGGACCTGCAGCGGTTGCTGAGTTTTGGGATGTGTAAGGTGCCAGGTACTGAGGGTATCCTTGAGTTTCAGGAATGGAAGATTGTTGAGCCTCAGGGCGTCCCGCTTACGCAAGCGTGGCTACGCTTTGCCGGGGCACCTTCCTCGCCGCTGCAAGATGCTTGGGTTGTGGCCAGTCTGGGCATTCTTTTGGGGAAGCCTGAGCGTGTGGACATGGCTTTCACCAGAGCTCATGGGATTGCACGGGTTCTGGTTAGTATTCTGAATGTGGAGTATGTGCCGGAAGTGGTTAAGTGGGCTTACCGAGGCAGGATTTATAATCTGGTTATTGAGTTTGAGGACGAGAGCCTGCTGTCTGCGCCGGCTCACGGGTCTGACGTTGATATGCATGAGGGTGATGGTGACGTGGGAGTTCAGGAACCGCCGGTTGAGGACTCTGGACGACAGTTGTCCATGGGGCCGGGGTCTGAGACCGCGACGACCGGGGATGGAGCTACCCAGCCCTCCTCGGTGCCTTCGAAGTCGTTGAGATTTGGATCCTTCGAACCTTTTTCTGCACCGCCGAGGTTGTGGAGCGACCGGGTGGAGTCTGAGGAGGCCTTTGAGCTCGCTTTGCCTGCGTTGGATTTTATGGATGCTCTGGACTCGGGTTCTGGGGATCTCGGGGCTTCATCACTTATGGTCAGGGGGGCGGAGGAGGTGAGTCGGCAGGTGGCCACTCCCTCTTCTGGTCAGCACGTGGTCCCCCCTCTGGAGATGCCGCAGCCTACCGGGCCCCGTGTGCAGGGAGGAGCTATAGGCCAGGCGGTCTCGGGCTCTTTTTGTGTTGAGGACGGGGATGCGGGGCAGGTGGCTCCCGTGTCCTCTTCTACGCTGGGAGGAGGTCTGGGTCAGGAGGACTCGGATACTTCTTCTCCCGTTGCGATTTCTTCTCGGACGGTGTCGACTTCGCCCTCGGAAGTGGGCTCGGGGCAGGTGGCCTCGGGGCTCTCTCCTATGGTGGCGGCCTCTCCGGTGCAGGTTGGGGAGCCAGGACGGGAGGTCCTGGCTATGTCTCCACCACCATCGGTGATGCCCTCGTCTGGTGGGGCGCGCCAGGCGTCCCTTTCTCCTTCTGGCGTGACGGTGGGGAGGTCCATGCAGGTCGCTCGGACTGCGGGTTCGGGTGCGGCAGGAGGCCGTACCCCATCCGTGATCTCTCGGGAGGAGGTCATTGCGTTTGGCGGGATCCAGGACCCCATGTCTGTGGGGCGCCGGGTGAGTGACCGTCTCCAGGCACACCCGGATGTGGATGACATCCAGCAACGGTGCGCTATGAGGGCGGCCAAGCTTCGTGATGTTGAAGTCATTACTGGTATGTCGGTCAATATTTCCAATTCCATTTTGCATTTTTCAAATGATGAGATTCTTGATAATGCAAATCAATTAGGAGTTTCTCTTGGTAGTAATGAAACTGAAATTACTAATTCGGTTAATGATATACTTGACCTAGAGGCTGAGCGGGCCTTAGAGATGATTCGCAATATTGCGGCTGTTAAACCCATGTGTGATTCGGAGGTTGATGCGCTTGGGGTCAGGGTGCTTGACAATTTTTGTGCGGATCTTTTGCCTTCTAGTTCTGAGGCGGGGGTAGAGGATGGCTCTACTGAGATTGGCTTGGCAAGCCCCTCTGACACTGGGTATGAGGACCAGTTGCAGAGTCAAGCTATTCCAAAGTGCAAGTGGAAACGGAAGGTATACCCGTTGTCCGCAGTGCGTAGGAGTGCTAGGTTGCGTTCGGCAAAAAAAATTCTACGATGAACTATGAAAGGAATCTTTTGGAATAGCAGAGGTCTGCGAGACTTGGCTAAAAGAAGGTTTCTTGCTGAGGCGTCGGTCGAGCATCACTTAGATTTTATCGCTCTTTTGGAGACGGGGAGAGATAATTTTGCGCCTCAGTTTCTAAATTCTTTGTCGGGGGGCATTGCATTTGATTGGCATTGCTTGCCGCCGAGAGGAAGATCAGGTGGAATCTTACTCGGCGTTAGGTGCGAGACGCTTGAGGTTCGCAGTGTAGTTATGGGAGACTTTGCAGTCAAGTTTCGGGTGCGGTCGAAGGAAGATGGGTTTAACTGGGCTCTGGTTGCGGTTTATGGGGCTGCGCAGCCAGAGCTCAAGCCCGATTTCTTGGCTGATCTAGTTCGGATGTGTGGTTCCGAGCAGTTGCCGTACCTGGTGGGGGGTGATTTTAATATTATTAGAAGGCGTGAGGATAAGAACAATGATAACTTTGACGGCAGATGGTCGTTCATGTTTAATACTATCATTGAGAGTTTGAACCTGAGAGAAATTGAGCTCTCGGGCAGAAAATTCACCTGGGCTAATGCGCTGCCAAATCCGACGTATGAGAAGTTGGACCGTGTGTTGGCTAGTGTCGATTGGGAACAGAAGTTTCCTCTAGTAACAGTTCAGGCCTTATCCCGTGGTATTTCCGACCACACGCTGCTTTTTGTCGACTCTGGTCAACCCTCCCACGTGGGGAACAGGAATGTGTTCTCCTTTGAGATGGCTTGGTTTGAACGTGAAGGCTTCTTGGATTTTGTGGCTAGAGAGTGGGCTAAAGATTCAGGAGGAAAGACTGCGCTTCAGCGATGGCAGAATAAGATCAGGCACTTGAGGAGTGTCCTGCGTGGATGGGCTAAGCATCTTAGCGGGATTTATAAGGTTGAAAAGGAAAGGCTTCTTTCCCTTATTCAGTCACTAGATGTAAAGGCAGAAACCACGCTGCTGCCAGTCGCGGAGCTTCAAGCCAAGCTGGACGCGGAATTGAGGCTGAAGGAACTTCTTAGGGAAGAAGAGTTGAAGTGGGCGTTGCGGGCCAAGGTCCGGAGAGTAGTTCAGGGGGACGCGAACACTGAATTTTTTCATATGATTGCTAATGGTAAGCATCGAAAGAAGAGGATCTTTCAGCTTGAGCAAGATGAGGGTACAATTGTAGGACAGGAGAACCTAAAATTGTACATTACTGAATTCTATAAGCAGTTGTTTGGTCCTCCAGACAATAACTGTGTGTCTCTGGATGAGTCCAGGGTTGAGGATGTTCCTCAGCTCACAGTTGTGGAGAATGATGTTCTTACGGCTCCTTCTACCGAGAAAGAGGTATTTGATGCCGTCTCACAAATGGAAACGAACAAAGCGCCTGGCCCAGATGGATTTTCAGCGGAGTTCTATAAGAAATGCTGGTTTATCATTAAAGGAGATTTGTTGCCTTTGTTCAATGATCTGTTTGCTGGGCAGCTTCATCTTTTTCAGCTAAATTTTGGAACGATCACCCTTCTCCCTAAGAAAACAGAGGCTGTGAGAATTGAGCAATTCAGGCCAATCTGTCTTCTTAATGTTAGCTTCAAAATTTTCACCAAGGTCGGGACCAATAGGCTATCACAGATCGCGCATGCTGTTGTGCAGCCTACCTAAACGACCTTCATGCCGGACAGGAACATTCTTGAGGGTGTTGTGGTCCTACATGAAACGCTCCATGAAATCCACACGAAAAAGCTGGATGGGGTTGTTTTCAAAGTGGATTTCGAAAAAGCGTATGACAAAGTCAAATGGCCTTTCCTTCAACAGGCTTTACGCATGAAGGGTTTTGATGAGGCATGGCGACGCCAGGTAGAATCCTTTACGCAAAAAGGTAGTGTTGGAATTAAAGTCAATGATGATATAGGTCATTATTTTCAGACACACAAAGGCCTGAGGCAAGGAGATCCAATGTCCCTATTTTGTTCAACATTGTAGTCGATATGTTGGCCATTCTCATAGGCAGGGCAAAGAACGCCGGTCAGGTAGGTGGCTTGGTGCCCAACCTAGTTGATGGGGGTGTGTCCATTTTGCAATACGCTGATGATACAATCATTTTCATGGAGCATGACTTGGCAAAAGCGAGAAACATGAAGCTGGTGTTGTGTTTATTTGAACAATTGTCCGGTTTAAAGATTAACTTTCATAAAAGCGAGTTGTTCTGCTTTGGTAGAGCCAAGGAGGAACAAGAGGCTTATAGGCAATTGTTTGGTTGTGAATTAGGGGCTTTACCTTTTACTTACCTAGGTATACCCATTCATCATCGTAAGCTCACGAACAGAGAGTGGAAATGTATCGAAGATCGGTTCGAAAAGAAACTTAGTTGCTGGAAGGGCAAACTTCTGTCTTATGGAGGCCGGTTGATTCTTATTAATTCGGTGCTCACAAGTTTGCCGATGTTCCTACTATCTTTCTTTCAGGTTCCAGTTGGGGTTAGGAAAAGGTTGGACTTTTATCGGTCAAGATTTTTTTGGCAGAGTGATGATCTAAAAAGAAAGTATAGACTCGCCAAGTGGGATATTATTTGTCGTCCCAAGGACCAGGGGGGTTGGGTATTGAGAATCTTGAGGTAAAGAACAGATGCCTGCTTAGTAAGTGGCTAAATAAGTTATCAGATGGGACTGATGCGACTTGGGCACAGATACTTCGTAACAAGTATTTGCAATCCAAAACTTTGTCACAGGTGACAATGAGACCAACTGATTCGCCATTTTGGAAGGGGCTTATGAGAGTTAAGACAGTCTTCTTTAATAGAACCAAGTTTATAGTCGGTGATGGTAACGATACTCGTTTCTGGGAGGACACCTGGCTTGGTGAGACTCCTTTGGCATTACAGTACCCAACTCTGTATCGTATTGTGCATAGACGTGATGCGCTTGTGGCAACGGTTATGCAGGCCACCCCCTTAATATTCAGTTTAGGAGGGTGCTTGTTGGTAATAGATGGGAAGCTTGGCTTCATCTGGTGCGTAGACTGATGGAGGTTCAGCTACAACATCAGCCCGATCAGTTGTGTTGGAAGCTTACTAGGTCTGGAAATTTTACCGTTAAATCGATGTACATCGATGTTATTAACTCGAGTGTCATTCCTAACTCCAAACATGTTTGGAAAGTCAAAGTTCCTTTGAAAATCAAAGTGTTTATGTGGTTTGTCCATAAACAGGTCATTCTAACAAAGGACAACTTGGTTAAGCGCAATTGGACAGGATCTACCAGGTGTAGTTTCTGTGATCGGGATGAAACCATTAAGCATCTATTCTTTGAGTGCCCGTTGGCAAGAATTTTGTGGCGCTCAGTGCAAATTGCTTTTAACATTACTCCTCCGAGTTCGGTCGGGTCGTTATTTGGAACGTGGCTGGATGGGATAGAGTCCGGTACAGCTAGACACATTCGTGTAGGAGTTTGTGCGTTGTTATGGGCAATTTGGAACTGCAGAAATGATTTGGCTTTTAACAGAATAACTACTATTCATTTTTTGCAGGTTGTATTCCGTGCTACGGCGTTGATCCGTATATGGTCCCTACTCACTCCGACGGAGGCCAGGGAGCGTTTGGTTACTGGATCTGTCCGGTGGGAGATGGTAGCGTGGGATATATTCAACCGGTTTGGATGGCGGTCATGTAATAGGATAGGCAATTAGTTTCCATACCTATTTTTCTGCCAGCCGGTTGTGGCTATATGGCCTTTTTTTGTGACGAGGTCTTTGTGAGCTCGACGTAGTTTCTTTTACGACTTTTCGACATTGTGGAACCTATTTTATTTATCTAAGTGGCCGTACGTATCCACCTGATGCAGAGGCCGGGGAATCCCCCCCTTTTCAAAAAAAAAAATGCTCAACACAAGATCCATGAACTAAAGGCTGGTTTGTATGCACGCGAAGGTGACTAGACTGACTCTGTCGTGATGGCAGGCGCACCTATGTGCCGCCCGCAGCGATTCCTTGCACAGGGTCGTCAGAGCCGCCCAGTAACCATATAGCCGCGTCATGCTGATATTTGTTATCTGATTCATATTTGTCTTTTCTTTTTTTCTTTATTTATTTACTACTGTTGTTTATGTTTCGAAATATAATAAATATGTATACTAAAGAAACACTTTACATAAATTTTTGAAAACATGTTAATCATTTATTTAGAAAATGTTTAACGTGTATAGAAAAATGTTAATCAGGTGTACACAAATTATTTGTGATATTAAAAAATGTCACAAATTTAAAACAAATGTACGTGACATTTAAAAAATGTTTGTCAAATGTTTACGTAATACAAAAAATTGTTTCATACATTCACAACATGTATGTGACAACTAAAAAAATGTTCGTGAGTGTCAAAATATGCTTGTAGAAATTTTAGACAAAAGTGTGTACAGTATAAAACAATGTTTGCGTCCTATGAAGAAATGTATCCTACCATTAAAAAAAGGCACGTGACATTTTAAAGAAAATTTCCCACGATAAAAAAATGTTTTTGACCTTTAAAAAATGCTTTATACAAATGTAAAATTATGTTAATTTCTAATTAAAAAAATGCAGGTGACATTTTAAAGAAATATTCATGTGTTTCCGAAATGATTTTCTTGGAGATTTTAAAATTTTATACATATAAAAATGTTCGTGCTGTTTAAAAAAAATTATTGCCAATAAATTTATGTACAACGTGTATTCCAAGAATGTTACTATGTATTAAAAAAGTGTTTGAAACATGTATTTTAAGAAAAGAATGTACATTATGTATTTGAAATGTCCAAAGTGTATCAAAAAATGTTCCACTTGTGTGCTAAAATATGAATATTGTGCACTTACAAAAAATAGACATGTGTCAAAAAAGGAAACTGACTAAAACTAACAAAGAAACAAAAAGAAAAGTAAATAAAATCAAGGAGTACGAAGGAAACCAAGAAAGAAAGAAAAAATAACCAAAAGTATAATGAAGAAAGGAAAAAACACGAAGAAAATCAATGAAAACCAAAGATATCACAGTATAACAAAAGAAAATTGGAAAACCAAGGACAAAATTAATGAAAATGCGGAGGAAAAAATCAAAGAAAACGAAAAAAAAGGAGCGAGCAGGTGAACTATAGCGATGTAAGAACGGCAGTGAGCGAATGTGTTGATGGGCTAGCCGGTTTGCTCCGCCGTAGGCGATTCCTAATAGGAATCGGTACGGCCAAGACATAGTCCTGGCGCGTGATGCCCGATATGCATCTAGTGGTCTCAGTGGGCTTTACCGCCGATTTAGTACCTCTAGAGGACTACGTGCAATCATGCCCTAGGATATAAGTATTGATTGTTTAATCCCGTTAACAAATATCGCCTGTCCTACTTTTTGTGATGGTCTCATCCTATAAATTCTAAGAAGTTGTATAAAAAATGATATTTTGAATCATAGTAGAATGATCAAGAAGGCAGAGAGACGACAATTCCGTATGTTGTTCCAAAGAAAAAGCAGTTTTTTTGTTGGAGCGGAAACCTTAAACAAAACGGTACGAGTTGTTGGTGGTATCTTTCTTGTCCTGTGTATCGACCGGGAAGTTGTGCCACATACCTTCCCTTTGTCGTCGACCCTCGGCACCAAACGAGGATGCTCGTAGCTCTGCAGTCCCCAGAAAGTCGTGAAGAAACCTGTCAACAAAAATAATCGAATGTTGGTCATCAGAGAATGAGAAAGAATACAGAGATGATTGGGATCTTTGCTTGCTTGGTTGCAATCTAGGCACACCTTTGGGGAATGGTGCAAAGGATTTTCCACAAGCGTTCTGCACAATTTCATCATCGTCGGAAACTACAATATGACCCTCCGAATCAACTCCCCAGTAAAATGGACGCCACCATCAGCATCCTGTAGGAAAATGGACAGCCAATATAAGTTTAATTTCTTTACAGTACTAAGTCAATTAATTTCTTTACAGTTATAGGTTAAGGAGAAATGAATGAACATGACATAGTTTTGTTTGTCGCATTGATGCGAAATGCAGACATGCAGAATGCCAGATACACAGCAGGAAGATTAGTTCAGAAATAACAGAGGGCATTGGTGACATCTAGTCTGATCTTGATTAACATGGTCTGTTATGTGAAGGCATATTGGACCGGAGAGGTAAAGACGAGATAAGATTGAACGTTGGGACATACTTCGATCGAGTACTAATTGCAACATGCTGAACATTGGACTTATAACGCAGCCCCAAAGTTCAGTAGGAGTATGGGCCAAACTGGGGCAGACATACTTGGAGTCCTATTGAAACCACACACGCAACAGACTCTGAATAAATATCGTTATTACTAGCAACGATAGGTAAGTGACAAAAAAGAAACAGAAAAAAAAAGACAATACATAAACTGACATCTCAAAATCTTCCAAAAGAAACACGCATTGTACTGCGAATCTACAATAACTGAGGTGGAAAGTTCAGTGTACCCACACAATTGCAATCTTAAAAGTTGGCTATCGTGGTTCGGTTTCGTGTCGACGAGATTTACTATAGCTTGCACGTTACTCAACTGAATCGAGTACAAAAATAACAAGCGATCATACCTCACATTTGCCATTCATGTCTCTCACTACTCAGGGTTCTGTAGGCCTCGATGACGAGGTTGATCGCAGTAGCAGAAATGAGCGCAAGGTATAACTTGCCAGGACAGGACAATTCTCATGTTGCAGACCATGTGATGAACTACTATACTAGTAACATAATGTGCCCATGGCGACAGTAACACCACGAATCCTCACGGCAGAGGACAAAATTTATGTGAGATCATGCTCGGGCATCTCCATGCTTGCAGCTGACGCTGACGCACCGTAGATCCGTGGATTTAGGCAGGAACGCAGGGCACGAGGGAAACAAAATCAACGGAGAATTCCGTGACCTCACCTGGGGAGGAAGTGGCTCTGGCCGTGGGAAGAGTAGGCCATGGCGGTGAGCGCTCCGGGGCGGGCCTCTCGTAACCGGGCCTAGATCCCCTCGGCGCCGTGCCCGGCCTCGCCCGGCTGCCGCAGCCCTTCCGGGCTCGGCGCCACCGCCCTGTCGAACACCGCGAGCATCTCGGGTCGGAGCCTCCCTCGTTCGTCCTCCGCGCGCGGGCGCGGACGTTGGAGTGTCGTGTCGTAGCGCAAGACTGTGGTGGTCGCGATCCTTCCAGTGCGCTCGCTCGCGGTCGCGCTGGTGTTGTGTCCCGGGACGCCGAGATATACTGCAGTGGCGGCAGTACGTGGCCGCGGGCGTACGGGGCGATGGGTCGGGGGAGAGTGAGTGCGCGGGGAGTGACGCATAAAATCAGACTACTCTTAGCATCTTAAGGACCGATGCTTATTTATACAGATATAAAAAACTAACCGTTTCTTGAGTAGAAATACGCATTGATGCTTCAGAAAAATTTGGTTTATTTTTCTAAGCAGCTCCTAAACATCTTGCATTGTACTCCCTCTGTAAACTAATATAAACATCTAAGCAGCTCCTAAACTAATATAAAAATTTGGTTTAGATTACTAAAGATCTAAACGCTCTTATATTAGTTTACGGAGGGAGTACAAGGCATAAGGGTCGAGATTGATCGGACACGGCGTCAGAGCTACCTTTCACTTTTTCTAGCGGTAGAGCTACTTTTCGCCTAAGGGCATGGCCAACAGTAAGGACATGTACAATGAAGGCAGCACCAAGTGCTGCCCCAACCCATCTAGCTAGATGAAAAAAATATGTTTGCATCAATTTAATTTTTTTCTCACCCAACGCCCTAATCTGAGGCTATCATTACCATGGCACCACATGTGTCAGCTTCTACCTCCCCACCTAAACACCAAGCGTCATCTCTCACCTCCTTTTCCCTCTTTCTCTTTCTCCTTTTCTTCTTTCTCCCATGAAGCACCAGCCTCCTCTGCAAGCTACTCTGACACACTGCGAGGCTACTACACGAGCTCCACCTGGCATCCGAGCCTAGTTGGACAGTGGGGCAGCAGGTTTCAAGCATACCGTTGGCCATGCCCCAATGCCCCAAGGGTGCTGCTCCACCTACCAGCTAGGCTCGGATGTCAGCATGGAGCAAAAGTGAATGCCTCGCAAAGAGGTGATTCTTCTACATGCGCGGGCTCCCGAGGAGAGAGGTTATGGTCCAACGACCAAAAGTGAGGAGAGAGAGCCCTGTGCTGACAATGGCGAGCATGCCCTCTTCTATATGTTGCCTTTTGCCAAGGAATGGATATGAAATAATTTGGAGAGAGAGAGAGAGAGAGAGACAGAGGGGTCCTAAAGTTGGTGTTCTCAGCCCACTGTGTTGGGAGAAGAAAAATTCAACTCAGCGCCTCATGCTTTTTGTCTAGGTGGATGCATATGCATCAACTACCTGCTGCCTTCATAGTTCATGCCTTAATAATAGCCTAGCCTTTGGCACGGGGGCTCGTGGGCCGGCCCTTTAAAACTGTTCTGCATTTTTATTATACTATTTTTATATTTTTATATTTTCAGTGTTGGCTTTCAACTGTTTTCTATCTCGTTTCTCAATGGTTTTATTTTGGGTTTTGGTTTTTTCTGTATCTAGCTTTTCTTATTTTCTTAACATCTTTTTTCTTGTTTTCAAAAAATGTCAATTTTGTACATACACATCATACATTGTATACATCAGAAACACTTTTTATAGATGTTTAACATTGCTTCAAAATATGTTTTGATGTCCAATTTTTTATATACAAAACATCTTTAATGCATGCCTTAGTTTTTCTAATACGTGATTTTTTAAATATATGTTTTTTTAACCTTTTCAGATATGGCCTAAACATTTTTCAAATACGCATTGAACATTTCTTTGAATGATACAAGAATTTGTTTAGCAATGGCATGAACATTTTTTACACTATTAAAAAATTAAATGCACAAACACATTTTAAAAATGTGTCCACATTTTTTAAGATGGCACATGCATTTTTTGAATGGTAGTAACCCTTTTAACTGCATGAAATTTTTTTACATAAAAAATAAATTTTATTTTTAAATATCATGTGCATTTTTTTTAAAAACGAGAACATTTTTTAAACATCATGAAGAATGTTTTTGAATGTTATCAACATTTTTTCAAAGTCGCATGACCATTATTTTTCATGAGCATCTTTTTAACACCGTGTTACATTTTTTAGCACGATGAACATTTGTTAAATTTATATAGAAAATTCACTTGAGAAATATAAATAAAAGTAATAGAGAAAAAGTATATGAAAAACTTTTGCTAGAGACCTAGCGCTTCCCCCGCGATGGGTCGGCCCATTAGGGGGGGGGGGGGTGAAGCGAGCAAACCATGCACCCCGTAGCAAGCGAGGTATAGGTGCTCCCTTGCACCGGGAACTATGCTGACCCAAAGCACCGTGGGTCAAGACAAATACAACCTTTTTGCTCCCTCCGTTCGGGTTTATTATGCCTCTCACATTTTAAGCCAAAGTTTGATCATAAATGCACGTAATAAAATATGAGTTATATGTAGAAAACAATATCATAGAAAATGAATCCAACAATATAATTTTATGACATACCACTTAATTTTTGTAAATCAAATCTACGATCAAAATTTGACCTAAAATATACGGGAGCCTAATAAACAAAGCAGTACCTTTTTTCATTTATCTACTAAGGAATTCACCTCTTTTCTTTGGAGGGGTGCTAAGGAATCCACCTTGATGAAAGGAAAAAGCTCATTAAATATCTAAGTTTAAGGGGTTTAAGTTCACCATCGAAATCGTGATTTCCTACCCCCCAGGTTAAAAGTAAATGCACTTCCTCTTTGAAATGCTATCTTATCATTTATTACCTCTATTCGGAAATAAGTAGTGTGGTTTTATTCTTTTCGAGCAACTAAGTGGCTGAAATATATACAACACAAATAAAAACTTCGGAGCCACCACTCCGGTTTCAAACCGGCATGGAGGTCGTGCACTCACCAACCGTGAAACTTCAAGGCAACACAACACATTGCAATGTGATGAAGGGTTGGTCTCCAAGAGGAAAGCAACAAGTGCATTTTCGCCAACTACTCCGGGCCAGGCTAAAACTTGGGTTTCTACCTAGAGATCATAAGAACCAAATGCCCCGCTCGAGGGGAGGGGGGACGAAGGGCCTCCACGACGAAACCTCCAAGGTCACCATTGTCGTCGGCATCAATCGAGGTTGGTGCCACTTAAGCTCATCAACCCCATCTTTCCTCGCAGCCTGCATAATCGACCACCATCATTAGTTATCCGGCTGGCAACACTCGAGCCATAATAGCCAACCACCATACGACACAAGTGAGACGACACCTCACTTTATGAGGTCAATGTCGTACATGCCTAGGGATGTGCATCAAGCACCAGACCCACTCACCCCGCATAACTCGAGGGCACGCCCTCGACTCTGGAACTATCGCCCTAGCCTCCACAATAGCCACAACAACACACATACCACTGCCTATGTTATGCACTTACTTGTATAGATCGAGTCACTAGTACAAGGTGAGAGATACAACAGGATTTTACGCACTGGATTTAATGCTCTAGATCTGGATTCTCTCTCTCTCCTTCTTCTTCTTCTTCTTCTTCTTCTTCTTCTTCTTCTTCTTCTCCTTCTTCTTCTTCTCCTCCCTAGCCTCCTCCTCCCTAGCCTCCACAATAGCCACAACAACACACATACCACTGCCTATGTTATGCACTTACTTGTATAGATCGAGTCACTAGTACAAGGTGAGAGATACAACAGGATTTTACGCACTGGATTTTATGCTCTAGATCTGGATTCTCTCTCTCTCTCTCTCTCTCTCTCTCTCTCTTCTTCTTCTTCTTCTTCTTCTTCTTCTTCTTCTCCTCCTCCTGCTTCTTCATTTGTGGTCTTTCTCCTCTCTGTCCGCCTTCCATTCCTCTTCATTTGTGGTCTTTCTTCAAGGCCTGGTCTAACTATCAGTTGCATCACGAGTCATTGGGCCTTCTGCCTGACCTGGGCCACCACATAACAGCCTTTTACGTCGAGAACATCACCCTAGTTAGCAAGCAAAAAACATCGGCACCACCCTGCACGGCTTTCCCGACGATCAGTAGAAGTAGCTACCTTCGCGTGACAACTTCCAACTACAACATCATTGTCGGCATTGACTGATGTAAAGTGTTAGCCTTTGATTTGAAGCTCACTGAGGGAGTCCTGGATTAAGGGGTCCTCGGGCGTCCGGCCTATATGACATGGGCCGGACTAATGGGCTATGAAGATACAAGACCGAAGACTTCTTCCCGTGTCCGGATGGGACTCTCCTTTGCGTGGATGGCAAGCTTGGCGTTTGGATATGTAGATTCCTTCGTCTATAAACCGACTTTGTACAACCCTAGTCCCCTCCGGTGTCTATATGAACCGGAGGGTTTAGTCCGTAGAGGCAATCACAATCATACAGGCTAGACATCTAGGGTTTAGCCATTACGATCTCGTGGTAGACCAACTCTTGTAATCCTCATATTCATCAAGATCCATCAAGAGGGCCCGAACCTGGGTAAACATCGTGTCCCCTGCCTCCTGTTACCATCGACCTTAGATGTACAGTTCGGGACCCCCTACCCGAGATCCGCCGGTTTTGACACCGACATTGGTGCTTTCATTGAGAGTTCCTCTGTGTCTTCGCTAGAAGGTTCGATGGCTCCGTCAATCATCTACAACAATGCTGCCCTGAGGGAGGTCTTTCTCCCCGGCCAGATCTTCGTGTTCGGCGGCTTCGCACTACAGGCCAACTCGCTTGGCCATCTAGAGCAGATCGACAGCTACGCCCCAGGTCACCAGATTAGTTTTGTAAATCTGGACTGTGTCGCTGATACCCGAGGAGACTTGATCTTCCAAGGGTTCACGACCCCAACCACCGCTCTGGCTTTAGATCTGGAGTGCATCGCCAGGTCCAAAGGCGGGATTCCTGAGCCCGCCGGACTATCTGCGGCCACTAAATCCAGTACGGGAGAGCCGGATGAAGTAGCGTTGCTGGCAACCATCATGAAGCCGGACCCTTCTCCGAACACTGGCTCCGAACCCTCTGAGTCAGCATCGTGCGAGTTCGGCCAAGGAGTCTCCCTCCCGCTGTACTCCACGGACTCTCTTCTCTCTGGCCAAATCTCGCCTTTAAGAGAGGCTCTGGACTTAATGCGATCCCTCGTCATTATGGAGGAGCAACGTCCGAACTACGCCCAGCCCGGACTAGGGGCTGAGAGCAGGGAATTTTACGTCCCACCCACCACCCACTTCATAGCCACCGTCGAGGACTTAACCGACATGCTCGATTACGGCTCCGAAGACATCGACAGTATGGACGACGATGCTGGAGAGGAGCAGGCCCAAAACCCACCACATACCGGACACTGGGCGGCCACCTCCACGTATGACATATATATGGTGGATACATCAAAAGACGATGGCGATGAAGGTGGTAATGATCCAATTAAGGAAAATAACACTGATAAACCACCGAGGCGGCGGCATCAGCTGCACCGTTCAAAATCACGTCGCAACAAAGAAAGCAATACCGGCACTGGGGAAAATAATACTTCGGAAAACGCCGAAGACCCAGACGCCCTCATCGAACCAGCTTCCGAACAGGAAGATAGGGAGAAAGGGCAGGGTAACCCTGACGAGCCAGTTGGGACCGGTTACTCAGAGGACAACAGTTATATGCCACCCTCCGAAGATGAAATAAGCCTCGGCAACGAAGACTTCATCATGCCAGAGGAACCCCTCGAGCAAGAACGCTTTAAGCAACAGCTCATCGCAACCGCGAGGAGCCTGAAAAGGAAGCAGCAACAGCTTCAAGCCGAACAGAATACGCTAAATGACAGATGGACCCAGGTCCTAGCAGCTGAGGAGTACGGCCTTGAGCGCCCCGCAAAAAGCTACCCGAAGCGCAAGCTGCTACCCCAATTCGACATTGAGGCGCGTGACCCTTAGCGTCAGCGCGTATCACAGCTGATAAACTAGACCGGCCACCGCATGGCCGTGACAGAACGACTACCCAAGCCAAACACCGGCCCGTATTACCCCGCCGTAAAGACAGGGAGACAGTGGCCCAGGATTACACCTATGACCTACGACATGACCTGGAAGCTAGGGCAGGCCTAGCCAGACCAATTTATGGGTAAAAGGGACATGCCCCAACACGAGAGGACGGCTATCAGGCCCGGCGTGACCAATACAACCTCCCTCGGGGTGAAAACCGCATAGGGACGTCCGCCGAACTCCGTTGTGACGCTGCCCGCCATAGAGGCGCCGCTCACCCCTTATGCTTCACCAATGAGGTAATGGAGCAATGAATATCGAATCATACGATGGAACAACAGATCCCGCACTATGGATTGAAGATTTTCTTCTCCATATCCACATGGCCCGCGGTGATGATCTCCATGCCATCAAATATCTTCCACTAAAACTAAAAGGACCAGCACGACACTGGCTAAATAGCCTCCCAGAGAACTCCATTGGCAGCTGGGAAGACTTGGAAGACGCCTTCCGCGATGACTTCCAAGGTACATATGTCCGGCCTCCGGACGCCGATGACCTTAGTCACATCATCCAGCAACCCGGGGAGTCAGCCAGGAAGCTCTGGACTAGGTTCTTAATTAAAAAGAACCAAATTGTCGATTGTCCGGACGCTGAAGCCCTTGCGGCCTTTAAACATAGCGTACGAGATGAGTGGCTCACCCGCCACCTCGGCCAAGAAAAACCGAAATCCATGGTAGCCCTCACCACACTAATGACTCGCTTTTGTGCGGGAGAAGATAGCTGGCTTGCTCGTAGAAGCAATAGCACCAGTGATCCGGGCACTTCCGAAGCCCGGGATGGCAACGACAAGCCATGACGCAATAAACACAAGCGTCGAAACAATAATGAAGGAACGCAAGACACGGCGGTCAATGCCAGATTCAGCGGCTCCAAACCCGGTCAACGGAAGAAGCCATTCAAGGCAAACAGAGACGGACCATCCAGTCTAGACAAGATACTGGATCGGCCCTGCTAGATCCATGGCACCCCCGATAAACCAGCCGATCATACCAACAGAAGCTGTTGGGTCTTTAAACAAGCCGGCAAGCTCAATGCCGAACACAAGGGGAAGGGGCCGCGCAGTGACAGCGATGACGAAGAGACTCGCCAACCGAACACCGGGGGACAGAAGCAATTTCCCCCCAAAGTAAAAACAGTAAACATGATATATGTGACGCACATCCCTAAAAGGGAGCGCAAGCGCGCACTACGGGACGTCTACGCTATAGAGCCGGTCGCCCCAAAATTTAACCCATGGGCGGCCTGCCTGATCACTTTTGATCGCAAGGACCACCCAACCAGTATCCGTCACGGAGGTTCAGCAGCTCTGGTCCTCGACCCAATTATCGATGGGTTCCATCTCACGAGAGTCCTTATGGACGGCGGCAGTAGCCTCAATCTACTCTACCAAGACACTGTCCGCAAGATGGGCATTGATCCTTCGAGAATCAAGCCCACCAAAAATACCTTCAAGGGAGTAATGCCCGGCGCAGAAGCTCACTTCACAGGCTCAATCACATTGGAAGTCGTCTTCGGTTCGCCGAACAACTTTCGAAGCGAAGACTTGATCTTTGATATTGCCCCGTTCTGCAGTGGCCTGGGCGGACCGCTTTTGCCCGTTTTAATGCGGTCCCACACTACACCTATTTAAAGCTTAAGATGCCCGGTCCACATGGCGTCATCACGATAAATGGAAGTACGGAACGCTCCCTCCGTACAGAGGAGCATACTGCAGCTATTGCAGCCGAAGTACAAAGCGGCCTCATTAAGCCGCGTATCCCATTGGCCATTAAGCCGCCGGCCTCTGCTACACAGGACCGATCAATTTTAGAGCTGTCTTAGTAGTTCGGCCTCCATCGTCCGCCTCATATACCCGCGAAGTTTGTATCGCGTAGGCATAATTATGCACTTAAAATACCTTGGTAATCGGCGGAGGCACAATACGGACAGGCCTACAATGCGGTCCGCACTCCTATAGCCTTCTTCCTTTTTCTAACTTTTTTTCTACCTTTTACTACAGGTGAATCCAAGCCTGTTTATCCTACGGACTTACAAGGACTCTTTCTGAGTTCGGCTTCGTATAAATAACCAAAGGCCATTCCTATTGAGGAATCTTTTCGCCGAGGCAAAGGCAGCACAGACGTGCGACAGGAGGTCAAAATGATTTTTTGTAGTCCGAACACTTTATTTCAAACTTGTAAAGTGCCTTTTTCCCTCATCCTTCGACCCCTGGCATGTCAAATGGCCTGGGCCATGGTATTATAATCTGTAAAATTGCGTTTGACGTATCAATCAGACTCCAGTGAACATAATCTGTATTCAGTTATTTCACGCACACACCTCGGCACAAATTGCCGGGGGCTCGATACGACAACATATGAGTTGCCGAAAAGCCCGAATAGCTTTATAACATAGTTCGGCGTCACGAGTTTGGCCTTATATGCATCAGCTCCGAATCATGTCTTTGGTCAATAGTTGGGTTGCCCGGCTCCTGTGCTTACTACCTTACGTTCCGCTCTATCGGCTAGGGTAGTAAAGGGAGAACTACTGCGATTGTGTTTCCGGTTCACCTGGTCAAACACCTCAGTAGAGAAAGCCGAAAACTATGTTCTGAGATTGATGTTGCTATGACTTTGCTATGCTTAATGCTTGTCACTAGGGCCCGAGTGCCATGATTTTAGATCTGAACCTATTATGTTTTCATGAATATATGTGAGTTCTTGATCCTATCTTGCAAGTCTATAGTCACCTATTATGTGTTATGATCCGTTAACCCTGAAGTGGCAATAATCGGGACCACTACCGGTGATGACCGTAGTTTGAGGATTTCATGTATTCACTATGTGTTAATGCTTTGGTCCGGTACTCTATTAAAAGGAGGCCTTAATATCCCTTAGTTTCCAATAGGACCCCGCTGCCACGGGAGGGTAGGACAAAAGATGTCATGCAAGTTCTTTTCCATAAGCACGTATGACTATATTCCGAATACATGCCTACATTACATTGATGAACTGGAGCTAGTTCTGTGTCACCCTATGTTATAACTGTTGCATGAATAATTGCATCCGACATAATTATCCATCACCTATCCAATGCCTACGAGCTTTTTCACATATTGCTCTTTGCTTAGTTACTTCCGTTGCCACTGTTACAATCACTACAAAACTGCTACTGTTACTTTTGCTACCGTTACCGTTACTTCCATACTACTTTGCTACTAAATACGTTGCTGCAGATATTAAGTTATCCAGGTGTGGTTGAATTGACAACTCAACTGCTAATACTTGAGAATATTCTTTGGCTCCCCTTGTGTCGAATCAATAAATTTGGGTTGAATACTCTACCCTCGAAAACTGTTGCGATCCCCTATACTTGTGGGTTATCAAGACTATTTTCTGGCGCTGTTGCCGGGGAGCATAGCTCTATTCTTTGAGTCACTTGGGATTTATATCTGCTGGCCACTATGAGGAACTTGAAAGACGAGAAAACCAAAATTTATCCCTCAACTACGAGGGGAGGTAAGGAACTGCCATCTAGCTCTACACTTGATTCACCTTTTGTTTTGAGTAAGCTTGCGACACCTAAACCTGCTTCTGCTATTAATTCTGATATGTCGCATGTTATTGATGATGCCACCTCTGCTATGCATGATACTTATGATGAAACTACTTCTATGCTTGATAATACTGTGCCATTAGGTGAATTTGTTGATGAACAACTTGCTAGGGCTAGAGAGAATGAAATTATTGAAACTGATAATATTGATGAAAGTGATGATGAAGATTCTCCCCCTAGATATGAATTGCCTGTTGTGCCTGAGGGTTATGTTATGGATGAAGAAACAGCTAGAGACTTTCTTGCTTGCAATGATAGAAGTGATCTTAAGAAATTATTAGCTAAGACGAAAGAAAAATCTCTGAATGCTAGAATGAAATATGACCCTGCTTTTGCTACTTCACCTATCTTTGTTACTGATAAGGATTATGATTTCTCTGTTGATCCTGAGATAATTACTTTGGTTGAATCTGATCCTTTCTATGGCTATGAATTTGAAACTGTTGTGGCACATCTTACTAAATTAAATGATATAGCCACCCTGTTCACTAATGATGCGAAAACTCGCTACTACTATATCCTTAAATTATTCCCGTTCTCATTAAAGGGTGATGCTAAGATATGGTTTAATTCTCTTGATCCTGGTTGTGTGCGTAGTCCCCAGGATATGATTTATTACTTCTCTGCTAAATATTTCCCCGCTCATAAGAAACAAGCTGCTTTAAGGGAAATATATAATTTTGTGCAAATTGAAGAAGAGAGTCTCCCACAAGCTTGGGGGAGGCTTCTCCAATTACTTAATGCTTTGCCTGATCATCCTCTCAAGAAAAATGAAATACTTGATATCTTTTATAATGGACTAACCGATGCTTCCAGAGACCACCTGGATAGTTGTGCTGGCTGTGTTTTCAGGGAAAGAACAGTTGATCAAGCTGAATTGCTATTGAATAATATGTTGACTAATGAAAATAATTGGACACTTCCTGAACCAACTCCTAAGCCAACTCCGAAGAAAAGGGGTATTCTATTTCTCAGTCCTGAAGATATGCAAGAGGCAAAGAAATCTATGAAAGAAAAAGGTATTAAAGCTGAAGATGTTAAGAATTTACCTCCTATTGAAGAAATACATGGTCTTAATTTACCGCCTCTTAAAGAAATACATGGTCTTGATAACCCGACACAGGTAGTAAAGGTAAATTCTCTCTATAGATTTGATGAAGGTGATATTCCTCGTCATTAGTCTACTAGCCAATGCTTGGATGAGTTTGATAATTTTATTGTCAAACAAGAAAACTTCAATGCTTATGTTGGTAGACAATTGAAACGTAATGCTTATATGATTGAACACTTGGGTGATTATATGGCTAGTGTTAAAAGTGAACTTAAACTCATTAGTAAACATGCTTCTATGGTTACCACTCAAGTAGAACAAGTACTTAAAGCTCAAAATGGTTTGCTCAATGAATTGAATAATAAGAAGAATCATAATGCTGTTAGAGTTATGACTAGAGGGGGTAAAATGACTCAGGAACCTTTGTATCCTGAGGGCCACCCTAAGAGAGTTGAGGAAGATTCTCAGAGAACTAATGTAGATGCACCTAGTCCTTCTAAGAGGAAGAAAAAGAAAAATGATAGGACTTTGCATGCTTCTAGTGAACCTGTTGTTGACACACCTGAGAATCCCAATGATATTTCTATTTCTGATGCTGAAACACAATCTGGTGATGAACATGAACCTAGTGATAATGTTAATGATGATGTTCATGTTGATGCTCAACCTAGCAATAACAATGATGTGGAAATTGAACCGGTTATTGATCTTGATAACCCACAATCAAAGAATCAACGTTATGATAAGAGAGACTTTGTTGAAAGGAAGCACGGTAAAGAAAGAGAGCCATGGGTTCAGAAACCCATGCCCTTTCCCCCCAAACCATCCAAGAAAAAAGATGATGAGGATTTTGAGCGCTTTGCTAAAATGATTAGACCTATCTTCTTGCGTATGCGTTTTACTGATATGCTTAAAATGAATCCTTATGCTAAGTATATGAAAGATATTGTTACAAATAAGAGGAAGATACCGGAAGCTGAAATTTCCACCATGCTTGCTAATTATACTTTTAAAGGTGGAATACCAAAGAAACTTGGAGATCCAGGAGTACCAATTATACCTTGCTCCATTAAAAGAAACTATGTTAGAACTGCTTTATGTGATCTTGGAGCAGGTGTTAGTGTTATGCCTCTCTCTTTATATCGTAGACTTGATTTGAATAAGTTGACACCTACTGAAATATCTTTGCAAATGGCTGATAAATCAACTGCTATACCTGTCGGTATTTGTGAGGATGTGCCTGTTGTAGTTGCAAACGTTACTATTTTAACGGACTTTGTTATTCTTGATATTCCCGAGGATGATAGTATGTCTATTATTCTTGGTAGACCCTTTTTGAATACTACATGGGCTGTTATTGATTGCAACAAATGGGTTGTAGGGTGGAACCCTAGATGGAGATGTTTCACGAATTGGAGGGGAAATCCCTAAGAACACGAAGAACACAAGAGAGGGGAAACACTCAAATTGACTAGATCCAATCACACATATGCTAGATCCAAGAACACACAAGAGGTCACAATGATCCAAGGACAACAAAAGAAAGATACAAGGTACTAGTTCATCCCAATCCTATGAGGAGAGAGCTCTTGATGATCCTATGACGGGGATCTTTCCCTAGATGGGGGGCTTGAATCCACTAGGGGATCTTCTCCATAGGAGGTCTTGAACTCCAATGGAGTGGTCTCTCTCTCACAAGAGGAGATACAAGGAGCAAAGCTCACTAAATCATGTCATATACTTTGCTATCCTCTAAATGAGCTAGGGAAGGGGTATATATAGTCTAGGGACCAAATAAGAGGAGGACGGGGGATACATGGGTAAAAACCCAAAGAGGCACGCAGGCCCTCGGAGTGGACCGGGCACCTGGGGCAAACCGGCCTGGCACCCGGACCGGTCAGGGTCATCGCCCGGGGGGTGGCTGAAGGGGGACCGGGCACCCGGGGGTGGCAGATGGCGCCCAGGTGAGGAGGGGCCGGGCACCCAGGCCGGCGGCCTGTGGCTGGGCGGGCGGCCGGGCACCTGGGGTGGCCTGGGCGGCGGCGGGGCCTTGTGAGGCCGGGCACCCGAGGCCTTGGGCCGGGCACCTGGGGCTGGCTGGGAGCAGCGCCAGGGGGGCCGGGCCTCCGCGGCCAAAGTGCCCGGGCACCCGGAGTGTCCAGCGCCCCTCCTTCTTCTCTCTTCTCGCTTCTCTCCTCCTTCTCCATGGTTGCTTGAATCTCCATCCTCGTGTCCTCCCGGTCATCTCCTTGGTACCTAACAAGGCACAACGTTTCTATTTGAGGTAGGACCCGACTCTCATATGAAACCGAATGAAGTTTGAAGAGGAAGGAGTCAACCTCTATTTCGGTGGCACGTGCGTGTGCTCTTGTCATCGGTCTTCTCTGTCCTTGCGGTGGTGGTGTGACGTCCGTGGTGATGGTCGAGGGATGCTCCGCATCATCTCCCCCCTTGGGAGAGATCCTTCCACGGATCGTGATCTTCATCACCATGGTAAAGAGAGGGCGTCGCCGTGTAGAAGTGGACAACCACCAAGCACTTGTCATGTGGATGCTCGAAATGGTCACTCTCCAATGTCGCACCGTCTTGTGATTCCTTCAAAAGGAGCAAGTACAACAAACACTTGGAAAAACAAATGTGGTTAGTGTTAGTGCAAAACCAAGCATTCAAGAGGTGAGTCACCAAACAAGTGTCGTCATCAAGCATAGCATATGGTTTGACAAGGGAGTGTGACATGGCATGTAAGAACATAAATTGAGCAAAATCAAGGACATCATGGAAACAAGCATGTAAATGAGAGGTAGCGATGCAAATATGTGTGTCAAGAGAATAAGCATCTACCTCAAGGTTATAGCAAGCATGCATAAGACTCTCAATGAATGGTCTATGGTAGGCATAAGAGTCATTCACAACACCAAATAAAATGAAGTGTCTAAACACATGGGTCAAGTGCAAGACAATCCAAGCATAACGTGCATATGGTGTGGTGAAGATAGTGTGGCACTCAACACAATGGAAAGAGCAATTGTTCATCATGTGTGAGGCAATCAAGTGAAGCAAGTGACAAGCAAAAGGACATGGCATGTGTGAAATGATGACATTGTTGCAACCAAACATATGATATGAGCAAGTAATCCAAGAATTGGATGCAAATTGAGAAAGCATAGAAATCAAGTCGTGCAAACTAGTGGAGCGAAGATGCAACACACTAGAGGAAATCATGGCAATCATGTCATGTGAGAAAATAAGAGATATAGGCAATGCACATGACATATCGCGAGCACGAACACAAAGCAAGATCATAGTATCATCGTAGGCATGGGGCACATAGCGAACATGGCAATAACAAGCAATATCTCCACCAAGCTTGCAAATACACATACAAGTAGGAGAATCAATCATCATGTGTAATACAAAGCATGGGTCACAAATGCATGGCAAAGGCATAGGAATGAGCATATCATGCAAAGTGAACATGGCAAGATGGGCATATAATATGTCATGGACGATAACCCATAACCATGTGAGAGCCCTGTAGAAGAAATGCGCGAAGTCTTTGCGCGAAGAGAGCGGTGGAAAGGCAATCCATGTGATCCCAAGTCATCGTTTCTCTCTAGAGCTCGTTTTGTCAACTCATGGGATTGTGAGGTTGACAAGTATTCATGGGTACCTACACAAAAGAGTCACAAACCAAAGAAATTGTGTTCGTGGTAAATGTACACATCATCCATCATGATGTGTACGTGCACGTGTGAGTTAGCACAAGATAAGCATTGCTCAAAGAAATTTGATGCGTGATATAAGAACATGTCATCCATCATGAAAGAATAGTTGTTATGTATGACACGATGGGGACACAAATTGAGAGTGCAAGTATATGGCACCACAATATCATTATGATTCATGGGGAGCATATTGTGCACATAATTATTGGGATCATGCAATGGATGGGATGCATCAAAATCTCCTAATATGTATGAGGAAACTATGGGGGTCTCCTCATGAGAATTAATGGAAACATCACATGAAGAATATTGAGAACATCCAAAACAATGCATATCCGAAGCTAGGAGGTCATGGCATGGCATATGAGATAAATGATGCAAAGGGAGCATATCAATATCATCACAAGAAAAACAAATGCCAATAACCATGGGCTTGTCATCTATGCCATATGTGCAAATTGGGTTTATGTTGATGGCATATGCATAGTCACTATGAAGAGATTGCAAATATGACATATTGTTGATCTCATGCATAGCATATGACAAGTCAAGCGGATTGTCAAACATGATGTGACCAAGAGAATTATCACAAGAAATCCTATGTAACATGGCATCACAACTAATAGACTCCACATGGAAATCATCAAACTCATCATAAATGGGTAAATCATCGCATGGGGAAATCACACTAGCATGAAGCATGACAATAGGTGGATCAACATCATGCAAGCAATCAATGTCAAGAATGTCCACTATGGGACTAGAGCATCACCTTCACCTATGTTACCTTTTTCATTCCACTCAAGTGGTGTAGGTGAGGTGGCAAAGACCAAATGGTGGTCATCATTATCAACTTGATGGAACCATGTGGGGGTGCATCATATTCCACCATGGCCATCGTCTTGTCCAAAGGAAGGACGAAGTCGTCGCGAATCGGCGCATCATCATATATGGGACCTAGCACCAAATGAGAAGACACAATAGAGGTAGAGGTCAAGTTGTTAGAAATGCAAATGGCCTCACGTGCCCTATCAACTTCCTCACTCTCTCTATGTGGTGGTGGCTCACTCACTCCCTCAAGGTAGGTGCACTCAATGTCACATATGGTGGAGTCACTCATCTCACTCAAGTGGTGGGGGTTGTGGCTCTCCTCACATGGGAATTGTGGCAGCTCATCATATATGGGGCTAGTGGTGGAGTCACTCTCACTCTCAATATGGTGGCAAAAGTCACTCAAGTCATCATATGTCGCCGTGGTCGAAGGGAAAATCCCATGCTCAACCATCTCGTCATCGTCGCCGTGGATGAAGGCCGAAGATGGCACATCATCGCTCTCCTCCATGACCGAAGGGAAAATCCCATGCTTGATCATCTCATCACCGTCACCGTGGAGTAAGGCCGATGTAGGCGTACTCGTCGGAGGTAGGCGAAGATGCCATGTGTCCAAAGGCGAAGATGCCTTGATGACACTTGGCAAAGATGCCGAAGTGGTCGAAGTAGTTGTAGCTCCGTCTTGGTGGTGCTTGTCTCGCGGTCTTCTCTTGTGCTCATGAAGTTTGGCCGTAGCTTGATGTAGAGCTTTTTGGGACTTGTAGGTGTACGCATCGCGAGCATCTTCATCTTGATGGTGTTGTAGTGCTTGAGCTCGATGACGTTCCGAAGATTGGCCACTTGAGCGTTGCCGCCTTGAAGATGACGAAGGGGAAGAAGACTTGTAGTTGGCCACCATGTCTCGTACTTGATCCCTTTGTTCAGCCAACTTGGTGTCGAGGTAGTCCCTTATCCTTGCTTCGTTTTGGCGAATGTCGATGGCGAGTCGCTCAATGCCTTGCATTGCTCGTTGTAGTCCGAAGATGGACGTTTTGGTGATGTAGTTTTCTGCGTTGTCGTTGTCATGGAAGACCAGAGATGAAATGCCTTGCCTATCCATCACAAGACTCGAGCAAATGTGAGTGGAAGAAAGGAAAGAACTAGACCAAATGTACCTTTCCAATGTTGAAGATGGATCAATGATCACTCAATAATGTATCAAGGAAATAGCACAATTGGTACCGGATCTTGTCAATTCTCACACCTACACAAGTAAGGCTTATGGTGGAGCTCGGTGAGGATAGTGGCACAAAAATTTGATGCAAAATGTTAGCAAGAGTCAATAATGTTGGAAAAGATTCACAAATTCGCAAGAGAAACAAGTAGACCAATAGCAATATGTGGCACACGGAAACACAAACACGGATAGATAAATGGGGTCATGCAACCAAGGAACGAGCACAAAATGTGGAATCCACGGAAAACGCTCGTGTTGCACAACTCAAGAGAGACGCTAGCACGATTTCTCAATAGGCGGATACGACACTTGTGCACAACCTATAAGATGCAAAATGTATCAACTTTCTATCCCAAGTATGCTATATATGTATGATGTTTCGGTGTTTCGCACACGATGATCCAAGATGATCAATATGGTAGTATGATATGCAATGTGGCGATGCTATGTCTCTTGCTTACAAGCTCTTTGCTCTCTTTTGCTTTTTGCTTAAAAGCTTATTCTCTCTCTTTTTTTTGATATGGCCACTATGCGACATGCACAAACCAAGATAGCAATTTTGTATATGCGGGAACAATATTGTGACACAAGTGATGATATGATGATACCAATATGATATGGTATGTATGCAATGGAAGGTACGGATCACTAATGTGCACAAGTAACGTTGCCGGCAATACTCAATGGCTAGTCTCGATAGGCAAGTGACGCAAAATGGGCTAAGGGGTTAACAATGTAATGGCAAGAATGTACAATGATGGGATACCACGATACCAAGATGATATAGAGGTTACCGTTCTTGCTTACGGTTAGGGTGTCAAAATGGTGAAGTGTCGATGTCGAAGACGACCTCGTGGCGATGATGAGTGGCGGTGTTCTTGATGTAGATACCAAGATGATGTAGACCCGTCCCTAAGTAGCCGAAACACCTTAGGAACGGTAAAAACCGCAAACTCAAAATCTCCAAAGACAAATGTCAAATGGTGGTAGCGGAATGCGTTGGTGGCTCCGGAGTTAGCAATGCGGAAGTGGTGGTGGTGGGTGATGACGAAGTGACCATCCCTAAGTAGCCGAAACACCTTAGGAGACTCAAGTCACCACTCAAGCAATCACAAATGCTATATGGATGCAAAATGTGTTAGGTTGCGGAAAGCGATGGTGGTTTTGCGTATCATGTGGTGGATGGCCTAGGCAAAGATGGCAAAATTCCAAAATTTTGATGGAGTCAAATGGTGGTAAAACCAAGATGAGCAGCTTGGGCACGTCGCTAGCTTTTCAACGAGCCAAAGAACACCCAAATCGGAGTTCGGGAGTGAAAGTTATGAGTGAAAACGTAAAGTGCACGCGGCTGATTCTGGGGGGTGCGGGGACCCGGGGGTAAGTGGTGCGGGTGCCCGGGGTGGTCAGGGGAGTTGGGCAGAGGAGATGGCCCGGGGGTAAGGGGTGCAGGCACCCGGGGTGGTCAGCGGGGTTGCACGGGGGGTCCGGGTGCCCGGGGTTTGAGGTCCGGGTGCCTGGGGGTCGCGGATTTGGGCGGAAAATCGTGGAGAAATGGAAGAAATTGGTGGATTTCGTGGAGGGAAAGGTAGAGATGGATGGGGGGAAGGCTAGATCCACTTGAAACCAAGCAAATCCAGGGATCAAATCCAACAAAACCTCATCAAACCAACAAATCACAAAAAAAATTGGGGCTATTTTTGGTGGGGAATTTTTGAAATTGGGGAAGAACACAACAAAATTAGGCTAGAAAACAAGATAGGGGGCTCCAATTTCGTGAGAAACCATGGCTCATGATACCAAGATGTTGTAGGGTGGAACCCTAGATGGAGATATTTCACGAATTGGAGGGGAAATCCCCAAGAACACGAAGAACACAAAAGAGGGGAAACACTCAAATTGACTAGATCCAATCACACATATGCTAGATCCAAGAACACACAAGAGGTCACAATGATCCAAGGACAACAAAAGAAAGATACAAGGTACTAGTTCATCCCAATCCTATGAGGAGAGAGGTCTTGATGATCCTATGATGGGGATCTTTCCCTAGATGGGGGGCTTGAATCCACTAGGGGATCTTCTCCATAGGAGGTCTTGAACTCCAATGGAGTGGTCTCTCTCTCACAAGAGGAGATACAAGGAGCAAAGCTCACTAAATCATGTCATATACTTTGCTATCCTCTAAATGAGCTAGGGAAGGGGTATATATAGTCTAGGGACCAAATAAGAGGAGGAGGGGGATACATGGGTAAAAACCCAAAGAGGCACGCAGGCCCTCGGAGTGGACCGGACACCCGGGGCAAATCGGCCGGGCACCCGGACCGGTCAGGGTCATCGCCCGGGGGTGGCTGAAGGGGGACCGGGCACCCGGGGGTTGACAGCCCGGGAACCCGGGGGTGGCAGATGGCGCCCAGGTGAGGAGGGGCCGGGCACCCGGGGCCGAAGGTGCGGGCACCCGGGCCGGCGGCCTGTGGCTGGGCGGGCGGCCGGGCACCCGGGGCCTCAGGGCCGGGCACTCGGGACCTTGGGCCGGGCACCCGGGGCTGGCTGGGAGTAGCGCCAGGGGGCGGGCCTCCGGGGCCAAAGTGCCCGGGCACCCGGAGTGTCCAGCGCCCCTCCTTCTTCTCTCTTCTCGCTTCTCTCCTCCTTCTCCATGGTTGCTTGAATCTCCATCCTCGTGTCCTCCCGGTCATCTCCTTGGTACCTAACAAGGCACAACGTTTCTATTTGAGGTAGGACCCGACTCTCATATGAAACCGAATGAAGTTTGAAGAGGAAGGAGTCAACCTCGGTTTCGGTGGCACGTGCGTGTGCTCTTGTCATCGGTCTTCTCCGTCCTTGTGGTGGTGGTGTGACGTCCATGGTGATGGTCGAGGGATGCTCCGCATCAAAAATGCAATGTCACTTTTCATGTTAACGGTAATGAGCACACGGTACACTTTCCGAGGAAACAACCTCAAGTCCACAATATCAACTCTATTGGAAAAACTCCATCGATTACTATTGGAGGTTTCGAATTTCCTCTTCCTACTGTCAAGAAGAAATATGATATTCTTATTGTTGGGGATGTGCATATTCCCGTTGAGGTAACCTAGTGCTATTCGAAAATTCTCCGGTTTCATGCGATTCGGAATGAGTTTGTTAACAAGACTTGATCAACCTTGTTAGTGGATTCCTTTTGATGAACATGAGGTGGATGAAATTACAAAGCACAACCTTCTGTACCCTCCTTTTACTTTCTGTATTTAGATTAAATAAATAAAAAATAGTATTTTCTGTCTGTTTTCTGAATTATCCATGCAATAAAAAATACCCCGAAAATGAAATATGATTTTTTCTAGAATATTTGAGAATATCTGGCACTGAGAACACAACAAGGGGAGCAAGCACCTGGCCACGAGGGTCCAGGGTGCGCCCACCCCCTGGGCGCGCCCCCCTGCCTCGTGGGCCCATGGTGGCTCCCCTCCACTTATTCCAGCCACCACACACTCCTTCTTCCTCCCAAAAAAATCACCAACCAGCTCAAGAACGAGTTCTAGTTCATCTTGCTGCCATTTTCGATCTCCTTGGTCAAAGCTCCACTCACAAAACTGCTTTGGGGGATTGTTCTTCGGTATGTGACTCCTCCAATCGTCCAATTAGTTTTTGTTCTAGTGCCCTATTCATTGCAATTTTTTGCTGCCTAGGTGACCCTGTTCTTGAGCTTGCATGTCAAATTTATATTGTCCCAAGTAGTTCTAATGCATGATATATTCTCTAGGCACTTGTGGGAGTAGTTGCTATCAATTTTGTTGAGTTTGGTTCACTTTTATTTTGAGTTACTAAAATTTTCAGAAATTTTTCAGAGGAAGAAATATGTTTAGGAAAATGTACCAAGGTGGTTCTTCAAGGAAGCAAGGACCCAGGCCCGCAATACGTGAGCCGGACCATGAACCACCAAGAGAAGCTCAAGTGCGGCCTTGTGAATGGCCGTCAGAAGATTTCATGGTTCGAGCAGGAATTAAGGAGGAATTTGATGCATATGTGCGCAATGCTGAACTCGAGGGCTTCATGCTAGATAAGTGCCCTCAGTATTACTACTTAACCGATTCCTTTGTGAGAAGGTTCAAATTTTCATCTTCACGTAATTCTCACACTGTCCTATTTGATAGCTATGGTAAATCTTATACTATGGACTTAGAAGACTTTAATACTGCTTGTAAACTTCCGCAGTGGGGTAGTGCTAGTGAACCTCGCAAATCTGAGTTTAGGGATTTTCTTGCTAGTATCACCGTGGGGGAATCTAGAGATATAACACAAGCTACCATAGGGAGCATTCATTTTCCTGCTATACATTATTTTGCTCTCTCTATAGGTAGATGCATAAATGGTAAGGATGAAGCATGCCACATGTGTGTTCCAGATCTTAGTGTTCTCAGGAGTGCTATTTTAGGAGATAAACAATATAACCTGGGGGCCATTGTTGCACGAAGGTGTTGGGGAACATAGTAATTTCAAAAAAATTCCTACGCACACATAGGATCATGGTGATGCATAGCAATGAGAGGGGAGAGTGTTGTCTACGTACCCTCGTAGACCGTTAGTGGAAGCGTTATATCAACGCGGTTGATGTAGTCATACGTCTTCATGATCCGACCGATCCAAGTACCGAAAGCACGGCACCTCCGAGTTCTGCACATGTTCGGCTCGGTGACGTCCTCGCCTTCTCGATCCAGCAAGAGGGGCGAAGTAGTAGATGAGTTCTGGCAGCACGACGGCATGGTGACGGTGTTGGTGAAGAACAATCTTCGCAGGGCTTCGCCTAAGCATTGCAAAAACTATGACGGAGGATAAACTAGAGGGGACGGGGTTGCCGGCACACGGCTTGGTGTTTCTTGATCTGTCTTGGGTGCTAGCCCTACCCCTCTATTTATATGTTGAGCCTTGGGGTCGAAACTTGGAGTAAAAGCCTCCACAAAGTCGGTTTCACCCGAAAGGCAAGAGTCCTTCTCGGACTCCAGGGCCAGACGCCAGGATTCCCAGTGTCTGGACCCAGACGCCAGGGACCCTAGCGTCTGGCCCCTGGACTCTGCAAAACTTCCTTTTGCGCTTTCCAAAAACCTCGTGGGCTTTCCCCTTTGGCCCAGATAAAGCATTCTCGTGCCCAAACATTTCGGGAAACATCCGGAACCCCTTCTGATGGATTCCAGAACCCTTCCGGAGATCAAACACTACTATCCATATATCAATCTTTACTTCCGGACCATTCCGGAGTTCCTCGTCATATCCGTGATCTCATCCAAAACTCCGAACAACATTCGGTCACCAACATACATAACTCATAGTACTATATCGTCAACGAACGTTAAGCGTGCGGACCCTACGGGTTCGAGAACTATGTAGACATGACCGAGACACCTCTCTGGTCAATAACCAATAGCGGAACCTGGATGCCCATGTTCGCTCCTACATATTCTACGAAGATCTTTATTGGTCAGACCGCATAACAACATACGTTGTTCCCTTTGTCATCGGTATGTTACTTGCCCGAGATTCGATCGTCGGTATCTCAATACCTAGTTCAATATCGTTACCGGCAAGTCTCTTTACCCGTTCCGTAATACATCATCCCGCAACTAACTCATTAGTTACAATGCTTGCAAGGCTTATAGTGATGTGCATTACCGAGTGGGCCCGGAGATACCTCTCCGACAATCGGAGTGCCAAATCCTAATCTCGAAATACGCCAACCCAACAAGTACCTTCGGAGACACCTGTAGAGCACCTTTATAATCACCCAGTTATGTTGTGACGTTTGGTAGCACACAAAGTGTTCCTCCGGTAAACGGGAGTTGCATAATCTCATAGTCATAGGAACATGTATAAGTCATGAAGAAAGCAATAGTAGAATACTAAACGATCAAGTGCTAAGCTAACGGAATGGGTCAAGTCAATCACATCATTCTCCTAATGATGTGATCCCATTAATCAAATGACAACTCATGTCCATGGCTAGGAAACTCAACCATCTTTGATCAACGAGCTAGTCAAGTAGAGGCATACTAGTGACACTATGTTTGTCTATGTATTCACACATGTATTATGTTTCCGGTTAATACTATTCTAGCATGAATAATAAACATTTATCATGATATAAGGAAATAAATAATAACTTTATTATTGCCTCTAGGGCATATTTCCTTCAGTCTCCCACTTGCACTAGAGTGAATAATCTAGTTCACATCGCCATGTGATTTAACATCAATAGTTCACATCTTTATGTGGTTAACACCATAGTTCACATCGATATGTGACCAACACCCAAAGGGTTTACTAGAGTCAGTAATCTAGTTCACATCGCTATGTGATTAACACCCAAAGAGTACTACGGTGTGATCATGTTTTGCTTGTGAGAGAAGTTTTAGTCAACGGGTCTGCCACATTCAGATCCGTATGTATTTTGCAAATTTCTATGTCAACAATGCTCTGCATGGAGCTACTCTAGCTAATTGCTCCCACTTTCAATATGTATCTAGATCGAGACTTAGAGTCATCCAGATCGGTGTCAAAGCTTGCATCGACGTAACTCTTTACGACGAACCTTTTGTCACCTCCATAATCGAGAAACATATCCTTATTCCACTAAGGATAATTTTGACCGATGTCCAGTGATCTACTCCTAGATCACTATTGTACTCCCTTGCCAAAAATCAGTGTAGGGTATACAATAGATCTGGTACACAACATGGCATATAGAACCTATGGCTGAGGCATAGGGAATGACTTTCATTCTCTTTCTATCTTCTGCCGTGGTCGGGCTTTGAGTCTTACTCAATTTCACACCTTGTAACACAGGCAAGAACTCTTTCTTTGATTGTTCCATTTTGAACTACTTCAAAATCTTGTCAAGGTATGTACTCATTGGAAAAACTTATCAAGCGTCTTGATCTATCTCTATAGATCTTGATGCTCAATATGTAAGCAGCTTTACCGAGGTCTTTCTTTGAAAAACTCCTTTCAAACACTCCTTTATGCTTTGCAGAATAATTCTACATTATTTCTGATCAACAATATGTCATTCACATATACTTATCAGAAATGTTGTAGTGCTCCCACTCACTTTCTTGTAAATACAGGCTTCACCGCAAGTCTGTAAAAAAATATGCTTTGATCAACTCATCAAAGCGTATATTCCAACTCCGAGATGCTTGCACCAGTCCATGGATGGATCGCTGGAGCTTGCACATTTTGTTAGCACCTTTAGGATCGACAAAACCTTCTGGTTGCATCATATACAACTCTTCTTTAAGAAATCCATTAAATAATGTAGTTTTGACATCCATTTGCCAGATTTCAAAAAATGTGGCAATTTGCTAACATGATTCAGACAGACTTAAGCATCGCTATGAGTGAGAAAATCTCATCGTAGTCAACACCTTGAACTTTGTCAAAAACTTTTTCGACAAGTCTAGCTTTGTAGATAGTAACACTACTATCAGCGTCTGTCTTCCTCTTGAAGATCCATTTATTTTCTATGGCTTGCCGATCATCGGGCAAGTCAACCAAAGTCCACACTTTGTTCTCATACATGGATCCCATCTCAGATTTCATGGCCTCAAGCCATTTTGCGGAATCTGGGCTCACCATCGCTTCTTCATAGTTCGTAGGTTCGCCATGGTCAAGTAACATGACTTCAGAACAGGATTTTTGTACCACTCTGGTGCGGATCTTACTCTGGTTGACCTACGAGGTTCGGTAGTAACTTGATCTAAAGTTTTATGATCAATATCATTAGCTTCCTACTAATTGGTATAGGAGTCACAGGAACAAATTTCTGTGATGAACTACTTTCCAATAAGGGAGCAGGTACAGTTACCTCATCAAGTTATACTTTTCTTGCACTCACTTCTTTCGAGAGAAACTCCTTCTCTAGAAAGGATCCATTCTTAGAAATGAATGTCTTGCCTTCGGATCTGTGATAGAAGGTGTACCCAACTATCTCCTTTGGGTATCCTATGAAGACACATTTCTCCGATTTGGGTTTGAGCTTATCAGGATGAAACTTTTTCACATAAGCATCGCAACCCCAAACTTTAAGAAACGACAACTTTGGTTTCTGCCAAACCACAGTTCATACGGTGTCGTCTCAACGGATTTAGATGGTGCCCTTTTTAACGTGAATGCAGCTGTCTCTAATGCATAACCCCAAAACTATAGTGGTAAATCGGGAAGAAACATCATAGATTGCACTATATCCAATAAAGTGCGGTTATGACATTCGGACACACCATTGTGCTGTGGTGTTCCAGGTGGCATGAGTTTGTGAAACTATTCCACATTGTTTTAATTGAAGACCAAACTCGTAACTCAAATATTCTCCTCCACGATCAGATCGTAGAAACTTTATTTTCTTGTCACGATGATTTTCCACTTCACTCTGAAATTCTTTGAACTTTTCAAATGTTTTAGACTTTATGTTTCATCAAGTAGATATACCCATATCTGCTCAAATCATCTGTGAAGGTTAGAAAATAACGATACCCACCGCGAGCCTTAACACTCATCGGACCATATACATCAGTATGTATTATTTCCAACAAGTTTGTTGCTTGCTCTATTGTTCCGGAGAACGGAGTCTTAGTCATCTTGCCCATGAGGCATGGTTCGCAAGCATCAAGTGATTCCAAAATCCCATCAGCATGGAGTTTCTTCATGCGCTTTACACCAATATGACCTAAACGGCAGTGCCACAAATAAGTTGCACTATCATTATTAACTTTGCATCTTTTGGCTTCAATATTATGAATATGTGTATCACTACGATCGAGATCTAACAAACCATTTTCATTGGGTGTATGACCATAGAAGGTTTTATTCATGTAAACAGAACAACAATTGTTCTCTAACTTAAATGAATAACCGTATTGTAATAAACATGATCAAATCATATTCATGCTCAACGCAAACACCAAGTAACACTTATTTAGGTTCAACACTAATCCCGAAGTATAGGGAGTGTGCGCTGATGATCATATCAATCTTGGAACCACTTCCAACACACATCGTCACTTCACCCTTAACTAGTCTCTGTTCATTCTGCAACTTCTATTTCGAGTTACTAATCTTAGCAACTGAACCAGTATCAACTTCTATAAACACTAGTAAAGTACACGTCAATAACATGTATATCAAATATACTTTTGTTCACTTTGCCATCCTTCTTATCCGCCAAATACTTGGGGCAGTTCCGCTTCCAGTGACCAGTCCCTTTGCAGTAGAAGCACTCAGTTTCAGGCTTAGGTCCAGACTTGGGCTTCTTCACTTCAGCAGCAACTTTCCTGCCGTTCTTCTTGAAGTTTCCCTTCTATCCCTTTTCCCTTTTCTTGAAACTAGTGGTCTTGTCAACCATCAACACTTGATGCTTTTCTTGATTTCTACCTTCGTCGATTTTAGCATCACGAAGAGCTTGGGAATCGTTTCCGTTATCCCTTTGCATATTATAGTTCATCACGAAGTTTTAGTAACTTGGTGATAGTGACTAGAGAACTCTGTCAATCACTATCTTATCTGGAAGATTAACTCCCACTTGATTCAAGTGATTGTAGTACTCAGACATTCTGAGCACATGCTCACTAGCTGAGCAATTCTCCTCCATCTTGTAGGCAAATTTCTTGTCAAAGGTCTCATACCTTTCGACATGGGCATGAGTCTGAAATACTAATTTCAACTCTTGGAACATCTCATATGCTCCATGGCGTTTCAAAAAACGTCTTTGAAGCCCCAATTCTAAGCCATAAAGCATGGTGCACTAAACTACCAAGTAGTCATCATATCGAGCTTGCCAAACGTTCATAATGTCAGCATCTGCTCCTGCAATCGGTCTGTCACCTAGCGGTGCATCAAGGACATAATTCTTCTGTGCAGCAATGAGGATAATCCTCAGATCACGGATCCCATCCGCATCATTGCTACTAACATCTTTCAACTCAGTTTTCTCTAGGAACATATCAAAATAAAACAGGGAAGCTAAACGCGAGCTATTGATCTACAACATAGATATGCTAATACTACCAGGACTAAGTTCATGATAAATTAAAGTTCAATTAATCATATTGTTGGAAATATGCCCTAGAGGCAATAATAAATAGGTTATTATTATATTTCCTTGTTCATGATAATCGTTTATTATCCATGCTAGAATTGTATTGATAGGAAACTCAGATACATGTGTGGAGACATAGACAACACCATGTCCCTAGTAAGCCTCTAGTTGACTAGCTCGTTGATCAATAGATGGTTACGGTTTCCTGACCATGGACATTGGATGTCGTTGATAACGGGATCACATCATTAGGAGAATGATGTGATGGACAAGACCCAATCCTAAGCCTAGCACAAGATCGTGTAGTTCGTTTGCTCAGAGCTTTTCTAATGTCAAGTATCAGTTCCTTAGACCATGAGATTGTGCAACTCCCGGATACCGTAGGAATGCTTTGGGTGTACCAAACGTCACAACGTAACTGGGTGGCTATAAAGGTGCACTACAGGTATCTCTGAAAGTGTCTGTTGGGTTGGCACGAATCGAGACTGGGATTTGTCACTCCGTGTAAACGGAGAGGTATCTCTGGGCCCACTCGGTAGGACATCATCATAATGTGCACAATGTGACCAAGGAGTTGATCACGGGATGATGTGAGTTACGGAACGAGTAAAGAGACTTGCCGGTAATGAGATTGAACAAGGTATAGGGATACCGACGATCGAATCTCGGGCAAGTAACATACCGATAGACAAAGGGAATTGTATACGGGATTGATTGAATCCTCGACATCGTGGTTCATCCTATGAGATCATCGAGGAGCATGTGGGAGCCAATATGGGTATCCAGATCCCGCTATTGGTTATTGGCTGGAGAGGTGTCTCGGTCATGTCTACATGTCTCCCGAACCCGTAGGGTCTACACACTTAAGGTTCGGTGACGCTAGGGTTATAGAGATATTAGTATGCGGTAACCCGAAAGTTGTTCGGAGTCCCGGATGAGATCCCGGACGTCACGAGGAGTTCCGGAATGGTCCGGAGGTAAAGATTTATATATGGGAAGTCTTATTTTGGTCGCCGGAAAAGTTTCGCACTTTATCGGTATTGTACCGGGAGTGCCGAAAGGGGTCCGGGGGTCCACCAAGGGGGTCCACCAGCCCCGGGGGGCCACATGGGCTGTAGGGGGTGCGCCTTGGCCTATATGGGCCAAGGGCACCAGCCCCAAGAGGCCCATGCGCCAAGAGATAAGCAAAAGGGAGAGTCCTAAAAGGGGAAGGCACCTCCGAGGTGCCTTGGGGGGGAAGGACTCCTCCCTGGCCGCACCCTTCCTTGGAGGAAGGGGCAAGGCTGCGCCCCCCCTCTCCCTTGGCCCTATATATAGTGGGGGGAAGGGAGGGCAGCAACATCTAAGCCCTGGCGCCTCCCTCTCCCTCCCGTGACACCTCCTCCTCCCCGCTTGCGCTTGGCGAAGCCCTGCCGGGATCCCGCTACTTCCACCACCACGCCGTCGTGCTGCTGGATCTCCATCAACCTCTCCTCCCCCTTGCTGGATCAAGAAGGAGGAGACGTCGCAGCTCCGTACGTGTGTTGAACGCGGAGGTGCCGTCCGTTCGGCGCTAGGATCATCGGTGATTTGGATCACGACGAGTACGACTCCGTCAACCCCGTTCTCTTGAACGCTTCCGCTCGCGATCTACAAGGGTATGTAGATGCACTCCTTCCCTCTCGTTGCTAGTAAACTCTATAGATTTATCTTGGTGATGCGTAGAAAATTTTGAATTTCTGCTACGTTCCCCAACAGTGGCATCATGAGCTAGGTCTATGCGTAGTTTCTATGCACGAGTAGAACACAAAGTAGTTGTGGGCGTCGATGTTGCCAATTCTTCTTGCCGCTACTAGTCTTATCTTGTTTCGGAGGCATTGTGGGATGAAGCGGCCCGGACCGACCTTACACGTACGCTTACGTGAGACAGGTTCCACCGACTGACATGCACTAGTTGCATAAGGTGGCTAGCGGGTGTCTGTCTCTCCCACTTTAGTCGGAACGGATTCGATGAAAAGGGTCCTTATGAAGGGTAAATATAAATTGGCATATCACGTTGTGGTTTTACGTAGGTAAGAAACGTTCTTGCTAGAAACCTATACAAGCCACGTAAAAACTTGCAAACAACAATTAGAGGACGTCTAACTTGTTTTTGCAGCATGTGCTATGTGATGTGATATGGCCAGAAGATGTGATGAATGATATATGTGATGTATGAGATTGATCATATTCTTGTAATAGGAATCACGACTTGCATGTCGATAAGTATGACAACCGGCAGGAGCCATAGGAGTTGTCTTTATTTTTTGTATGACCTGCGTGTCATTGAATAACGCCATGTAAATTACTTTACTTTATTGCTAAGCGCGTTAGCCATAGAAGTAGAAGTAATCGTTGGCGTGACAACTTCATGAATACACAATGATGGAGATCATGATGATGGAGATCATGGTGTCATGCCGGTGACAAAGATGATCATGGTGCCCCGAAGATGGAGATCAAAGGAGCAAAATGATATTGGCCATATCATGTCACTATTTGATTGCATGTGATGTTTATCATGTTATGCATCTTATTTGCTTAGAACGACGGTAGCTTAAATAACATGATCCCTCACTAAAATTTCAAGAGACGTGTTCCCCCTAACTGTGCACCGTTGCGAAGGTTCGTTGTTTCGAAGCACCACGTGATGATCGGGTGTGATAGATTCTAACGTTCGAATACAACGGGTGTTGACGAGCCTAGCATGTACAGACATGGCCTCGGAACACATGCAAAACACTTAGGTTGACTTGACGAGCCTAGCATGTACAGACATGGCCTCGGAACACAAGAGACCGAAAGGTCGAACATGAGTCGTATAGTAGATACGATCAACATGGAGATGTTCACCGATGATGACTAGTCCGTCTCACGTGATGATCGGACACGGCCTAGTTTGACTCGGATCATGTATCACTTAGATGACTAGAGGGATGTCTATCTGAGTGGGAGTTCATTAATCAGATGAACTTCATTATCATGAACATAGTCAAAAGGTCTTTGCAAATTATGTCATACGCTTTAGTTCTACTGTTTAAGATATGTTCCTAGAGAAAATTTAGTTGAAAGTTGGTAGTAGCAATTATGCGGACTGGGTCCGTAAACTGAGGATTGTCCTCATTGCTGCACAGAAGGCTTATGTCCTTAATGCACCGCTCGGTGTGCTGAACCTCAGCGTCGTCTGTAGATGTTACGAAACATCTGACATACACGTTTTGATGACTATGTGATAGTTCAGTGCGTAATGCTAACGGTTTAGAATTGTGGCACAAGAGACGTTTTTTGAAACGTCGCAGAACATATGAGATGTTCCGAAGACTGAAATTGGGATTTCAGACTAGTGCCCACGTCAAGAGGTATGAGACCTCTGACAAGTTTCTTGAGCCTGCAAACTAAGGGAGAAAAGCTCAATCGTTGAGCATGTGCTCAGATTGTCTGAGTACTACAATCACTTGAATCGAGTGGGAGTTAATCTCCCAGATGAGATAGTGATGGTTCTCCATAGTCACTGCCACCAAGCTATTAGAGCTTCGTGATGAACTATAACATATCAGGGATAGATATGATGATCCTTGAGCAACTCGTGATGTTTGACACCGCGAAAGTAGAAATCAAGAAGGGGCATCAATTGTTGATGGTTAGTAAAACCACTAGTTTCTAGAAGGGCAAGGGCAAGAAGGGATACTTCATTAAACGGCAAATCAGTTGCTGCTCTAGTGAAGAAACCCAAGGTTGAACCCAAACCCGAGACTAAGTGCTTCTGTAATGAGGGGAACGGTCACTGAAGCAGTTCTACCCTAGATATTTGGTAGATGAGAAGGCAGGCAAGGTCGACAGAAGTATATTGGATATACGTTATATGAATGTGTACTTTACTAGTACTCCTAGCAGCACCAGGGTATTAGATACCGGTTCGGTTGCTAAGTGTTAGTAACACGAAATAAAAGCTGCGGAATAAATGGAGACTAGCTAAAGGTGAGATGACGATGTGTGTTGGAAGTGTTTCCAAGGTTGATGTGATCAAGCATCGCATGCTCCCTCTACCATCGAGATTGGTGTTTGCGTTGAACATGATTGGATTATGTTTATCGCAATACGGTTATTCATTTAAGGAGAATAATGGTTACTCTGTTTATTTGAATAATACCTTCAATGGTCTTACACCTAAAATGAATCTCGATCGCAGTGATACACATGTTCGTGCCAAAAGATATAAAATAGTAATGATAGTACCACATACTTGTGGCACTGCCACTTGAGTCATATTGGTGTAGAACGTATGAAGAAGCTCCATGTAGATGGATCTTTGGACTCACTCGTTTTTGAAAAGATTGAGACATGCGAACCATGTCTATTGGTATATATGCATGAAGAAACTCCATGCAGATGGATCGTTTGTACTCACTTGATTTTGAATCACTTGAGACATGCAAATCATACCACATGGGCAAGATGACTGAAAGGCCTCGTTTTCAGTAAGATGGAACAAGAGAGCAATTTATTGGAAGTAATACATTTTGATGTATGCAGTCCAATGAATGCTGAGGCATGCAGTGGATATCGTTATGTTCTTACTTCACAGATGATTTGAGTAGATGCTGAGAATATTTACTTGATGAAACACAAGTCTGAATTATTGAAAGGTTCAAGTAATTTCAGAGTGAAGTTGAAGATCGTCGTGACAAGAGGATAAAATGTCTATGATGTGATCATAGAGATATCTGAGTTACGAGTTTAGCACACAATTAAGACATTGTGGAAAGTGTTTCACAATTAATACCGCCTGGAACACCATAGTGTGATGGTGTGTCCGAACATCATAACTGCACCCTATTGGATATGGTGCATACCATGATGTCTCTTATCGAATTACCACTATCGTTTATGGGTTAGGCATTAGAGATAACCGCATTCACTTTAAAAGGGGCACCATGCAATTCCGTTGAGACGACACCGTTTAGAGAAACCTAAGTTGTCGTTTCTTAAAAGTTTTGGGGCTGCGACGCTTATGTGAAAAAGTTTCAGGCTGATAAGCTCGAACCCAAAGCGGATAAATGCATCTTCATAGAATACCCAAAAACAGTTGGGTATACCTCCTATTTCAGATCTGGAAGCAAAAGTAATTGCTTCTAGAAGCGAGTCCTTCTCGAGGAAAAGTTTCTCTCGAAAGAATTGAGTGAGAGGATGGTGGAGACTTGATAGGGTTATTGAACCGTCACTTCAACTAGTGTGTAGCAGGGGCACTGGAAGTTGTTCCTGTGGCACCTACACCAATTGAAGTGGAAGCTTATGATAGTGATCATGAAACATCGGATCAAGTCACTACCAAACCTCGTAGGACGACGAGGATGCGTACTACTTCAGAGTAATGCGTAATCCTGTCTTGAAAATCATGTTGTTGGACAACGATGAACCTACGAGCTATGGAGAAGCGATGGTGGGCCCATATTCCGACGAATGGCTCGAAGCCATGAAATCCGAGATAAATGGATCTTTAAGAAGAAGACGGACATGGACGGTAATGTTACCGTCTATGAAGCTCGACTTGTGGCAAAGAGTATTTTCACAAGTTCAAGGAGTTGACTACGATGAGATTTTCTCATCCGTAGCGATGCTTAAGTCCGTCGGAATCATGTTAGCATTAGCTGCATTTATGAAATCTGGCAGATGGATGTCAAAACAAGTTTCCTTACCAGTTTTCGTAAGGAAAGGTTGTATGTGATACAATCAGAAAGGTTTTGTCGATCCTAAGGATGCTAAAAGGTATGCTAGCTCCAGCGATCCTTCCATGGACTAGAGCAAGCATCTCGGAGTCAGAATATACGCTTTGATGGAGTGATCAAAGTTTTTGGGTTTATACAAAGTTTGTTAGAAACTTGTATTTACAATAAAGTGAGTGGGAGCGCTACAACATTTCTGATAAGTATATGTGAATGACATATTGTTGATCCGAAATGATGTAAAATTTCTGGAAAGCATAAAGGGTTGTTTGAAAGGAGTTTTTCAAAGGAAGCCCTGGATAAAAGCTGCTTACATATTGGGCATCAAGATCTATAGAGATAGATCAAGATGCCCGATGATACTTTCAAAGAACGCACACCTTGACATGTTTTTGAAAGAGTTCAAAATAGATCAGCAAAGAAGGAGTTCTTGGTTGTGTTACAAGGTGTGAGTATTGAGTAAGACACAAGACCTGACCACAGCAGAAGAGAGAGAAAGGACGAAGGTCGTCCCCTATGCTTCAGACATAGGCTCTACAGTATGCTATGCTGTGTACCGCACATGGAGTGTGCCTTGCCATGAGTTGGTCAAGGGGTACAATAGTGATGCGGGAATGGATCACATGACAGCGGTCGAACTTATCCTTAGTACCTAGTGGACTAAGGAATTTTCTCGATTATGGAGGTGAAAGGGAGTTCGTCATAAAGGGTTACGTCGATGCGAACTTTGACACTAATCCGGATGACTCTGAGTAGTAAACCGGATTCGTATTGTAGAGCAATTATTTGAAATGGCTCCAAATAGCGCGTGGTAGCATCCACAAGATGACATAGATATTCGTAAAGCACACACGGATCTGAAAGGTTCAGACCCGTTGACTAATAACCTCTCTCACAAGCATAACATGATCAAACCAGAACACATTGAGTGTTAATCACATAGTGATGTGAACTAGATTGTTGACTCTAGTGAACTCTTTGATGTTGGTCACATGTTGTTGTGACCTATGAGTGTTAATCACACCATGTCCCTAGTAAGCCTCTAGTTGACTAGCTCGTTGATCAATAGATGGTTACGGTTTCCTGACCATGGACATTGGATGTCGTTGATAACGGGATCACATCATTAGGAGAATGATGTGATGGACAAGACCCAATCCTAAGCCTAGCACAAGATCGTGCAGTTCGTTTGCTCAGAGCTTTTCTAATGTCAAGTATCAGTTCCTTAGACCATGAGATTGTGCAACTCCCGGATACCGTAGGAATGCTTTGGGTGTACCAAACGTCACAACGTAACTGGGTGGCTATAAAGGTGCACTACAGGTATCTCTGAAAGTGTCTGTTGGGTTGGCACGAATCGAGACTGGGATTTGTCACTCCGTGTAAACGGAGAGGTATCTCTGGGCCCACTCGGTAGGACATCATCATAATGTGCACAATGTGACCAAGGAGTTGATCACGGGATGGTGTGAGTTACGGAACGAGTAAAGAGACTTGCCGGTAATGAGATTGAACAAGGTATAGGGATACCGACGATCGAATCTCGGGCAAGTAACATACCGATAGACAAAGGGAATTGTATACGGGATTGATTGAATCCTCGACATCGTGGTTCATCCGATGATATCATCGAGGATCATGTGGGAGCCAATATGGGTATCTAGATCCCGCTATTGGTTATTGGCCGGAGAGGTGTCTCGGTCATGTCTACATGTCTCCCGAACCCGTAGGGTCTACACACTAAAGGTTCGGTGACGCTAGGGTTATAGAGATATTAGTATGCGGTAACCCGAAAGTTGTTCGGAGTCCCGGATGAGATCCCGGACGTCACGAGGAGTTCCGCAATGGTCCGGAGGTAAAGATTTATATATGGGAAGTCTTATTTTGGTCGCCGGAAAAGTTTCGCACTTTATCGGTATTGTACCGGGAGTGCCGAAAGGGGTCCGGGGGTCCACCAAGGGGGTCCACCAGCCCCGGGGGGCCACATGGGCTGTAGGGGGTGCGCCTTGGCCTATATGGGCCAAGGGCACCAGCCCCAAGAGGCCCATGCGCCAAGAGATAAGCAAAAGGGAGAGTCCTAAAAGGGGAAGGCACCTCCGAGGTGCCTTGGGGGGGGAAGGACTCCTCCCTGGCCGCACCCTTCCTTGGAGGAAGGGGCAAGGCTGCGCCCCCCCTCTCCCTTGGCCCTATATATAGTGGGGGGAAGGGAGGGCAGCAACATCTAAGCCCTGGCACCTCCCTCTCCCTCCCGTGACACCTCCTCCTCCCCGCTTGCGCTTGGCGAAGCCCTGCCGGGATCCCGCTACTTCCACCACCACGCCGTCGTGCTACTGGATGTCCATCAACCTCTCATCCCCCCTTGCTGGATCAAGAAGGAGGAGACATCGCTGCTCCGTACGTGTGTTGAACGCGGAGGTGCCGTCCGTTCTGCGCTAGGATCATCGGTGATTTGGATCACGACGAGTACGACTCCATCAACCCCGTTCTCTTGAACGCTTCCGCTCGCGATCTACAAGGGTATGTAGATGCACTCCTTCCCTCTCGTTGCTAGTAAACTCCATAGATTGATCTTGGTGATGCGTAGAAAATTTTGAATTTCTGCTACGTTCCCCAACACATATTACTTAAGATCTCCCACTTAGATAGACATCCCTCTAATCGTCTAAGTGATCACGTGATCCATATCAACTAAACCATGTCCGATCATCATGTGAGATGGAGTAGTTTTCAATGGTGAACATCACTATGTTGATCATATCTTCTATATGATTCACGCTCGACCTTCCGGTCTCAGTGTTCCGAGGCCATATCTGCATATGCTAGGCTCGTCAAGTTTAACCTGAGTATTCTACGTGTGCAAAACTGGCTTGCACCCGTTGTAGATCGACGTAGAGCTTATCACACCCGATCATCACGTGGTGTCTGGGCACGACGAACTTTGGCAACGGTGCATACTCAGGGAGAACACTTATACCTTGAAATTTAGTGAGAGATCATATTATAATGCTACCGTCAAACAAAGCAAGATAAGATGCATAAAAGATAAACATCACATGCAATCAATATAAGTGATATGATATGGCCATCATCATCTTGTGCTTGTGATCTCCATCTCCGAAGCACCGTCATGATCACCATCGTCACTGGCGCGACACCTTGATCTCCATCATAGCACCGTTGTCATCTCGCCAAATTATGCTTCTACGACTATTGCTACCGCTTAGTGATAAAGTAAAGCATTACAGGGCGATTGCATTGCATAGAATAAAGCGACAACCATATGGCTCCTGCCAGTTGTCGATAACTCGGTTACAAAACGTGATCATCTCATACAATAAAATATAGCATCACGTCTTGACCATATCACATCACAACATGCCCTGCAAAAACAAGTTAGACGTCCTCTACTTTGTTGTTGCAAGTTTTACGTGGCTGCTACGGGTTGAGCAAGAACCATTCTTACCTACGCATCAAAACCACAACGATAGTTCATCAAGTTAGTGTTGTTTTAACCTTCTCAAGGACCGGGCATAGCCACACTCGGTTCAACTAAAGTTGGAGAAACTGACACCCGCCAGCCACCTGTGTGCAAAGCACGTCGGTAGAACCAGTCTCGCGTAAGCGTACGCATAATGTCGGTCCGGGCCGCTTCATCCAACAATACCGTCGAACCAAAGTATGACATGATGGTAAGTAGTATGACTTGTATCTCCCACAACTCACTTGTGTTCTACTCGTGCATATAACATCTACGCATAAAACCTGGCTCGGATGCCACTGTTGGGGAACGTAGTAATTTCAAAAAAATTCCTACGCACACGTAGGATCATGGTGATGCATAGCAACGAGAGGGGAGAGTGTTGTCTACGTACCCTCGTAGACCGTTAGCGGAAGCGTTATATCAACGCGGTTGATGTAGTCGTACGTCTTCACGATCCGACCGATCCATGTACCGAAAGCACGGCACCTCCGAGTTCTGCACACGTTCGGCTCGGTGACGTCCTCTCCTTCTCGATCCAGCAAGAGGGGCGAAGTAGTAGATGAGTTCCGGCAGCACGACGGCGTGGTGACGGTGTTGGTGAAGAACAATCTTTGCAGGGCTTCGCATAAGCACTACGAAAACTATGACGGAGGATATACTAGAGGGGACGGGGTTGCCGACACACAGCTTGGTGTTTCTTGATCTGTCTTGGGTGCTAGCCCTACCCCTCTATTTATATGTTGAGCCTTGGGGTCGAAACTTGGAGTAAAAGCCTCCACAAAGTCGGTTTCACCCGAAAGGCAAGAGTCCTTCTCGGACTCCAGGGCCAGACCCCAGGGTTCCCGGCGTCTGGACCCAGACGCCAGGGACCCTGGCGTCTGGCCCCTTGACTCCGCAAAACTTCCTTTTGCGCTTTCCAAAAACCTCATGGGCTTTCCCCTTTGGCCCACATAAAGCGTTCTCGTGCCCAAACATTTCGGGAAACATCCAGAACCCCTTCTGATGGATTCTCGAACCCTTCCGGAGATCAAACACTACTATCCACATATCAATCTTTACTTCCGGACCATTCCGGAGTTCCTCGTCATATCCGTGATCTCATCCAAAACTCCGAACAACATTCGGTCACCAACATACATAACTCATAGTACTATATCGTCAACGAACGTTAAGCGTGCGGACCCTACGGGTTCGAGAACTATGTAGACATGACCGAGACACCTCTCTGGTCAATAACCAATAGCGGAACCTGGATGCCCATGTTGGCTCCTACATATTCTACGAAGATCTTTATCGGTCAAACCGCATAACAACATACGTTGTTCCCTTTGTCATCGGTATGTTACTTGCCCGAGATTCGATCGTCGGTATCTCAATACCTAGTTCAATCTCGTTACTGGCAAGTCTCTTTACTCGTTTCGTAATACATCATCCCGCAACTAACTCATTAGTTACAATGCTTGCAAGGCTTATAGTGATGTGCATTACCGAGTGGGCCCAGAGATACCTCTCCGACAATCGGAGTGACAAATCCTAATCTCGAAATACGCCAACCCAACAAGTACCTTCGGAGACACCTGTAGAGCACCTTTATAATCACCCAGTTACGTTGTGATGTTTGGTAGCACACAAAGTGTTCCTCCGGTAAACGGGAGTTGCATAATCTCATAGTCATAGGAACATGTATAAGTCATGAAGAAAGCAATAGCAGAATACTAAACGATCAAGTGCTAAGCTAACGGAATGGGTCAAGTCAATCACATCATTCTCCTAATGATGTGATCCCGTTAATCAAATGACAACTCATGTCCATGGCTAGGAAACTCAACCATCTTTGATCAACGAGCTAGTCAAGTAGAGGCATACTAGTGACACTATGTTTGTCTATGTATTCACACATGTATTATGTTTCCGGTTAATACAATTCTAGCATGAATAATAAACATTTATCATGATATAAGGAAATAAATCATAACTTTATTATTGCCTCTAGGGCATATTTCCTTCAGAAGGTTGCATAATAATGGTTTAAGTGGAGACTTGTTTGGTGGAATTTAGGCAACCCGTGTGGCTAATTTTCTTGGGATACCCATACATTAAAGTGATATGGAATTGCCTCCCACTTATCTAGGTTATGAGGCTATGGTGCGCCATCAGTTTATTGAGAGGAACGAACAACCTCTCCAGTATGGACTAATGTTTGACAGGCGCCGCATTTTCCATGTTGCTCTCCCTGCTCCTACTTTCTTTGACTTTTAGACAAAAGGGAGACATGTTATAACCAGGGAGGAGGTGAACGAGTAAGAGAGGAGGTCAGAGACAGCTCACCTCCAAGCTGCAGCCCACGATGCAATAGCTGTTGCATCACAGTACAACCCCAACTACAACTTTGATCCATGGGCATAGACCAACTTAGGCCAAAAGCCTAAGCTTGGGGAAATGCTTGCAGATTCCAGCTTAGTCCAATGCACGTGCACTATTATTATTATTTACACAGTTCGGTCGTGCAAGTGAAAGGCAATAATGACGATATATGATGGAATGATTGAGATGAGAAAAGCTGGTATGAACTCGACCTCTCTTGTTTTTGTAAATATGATTAGTTCATCGTTCCTGATTCAGCCTATTATGAATGAACATGTTTGCAATGACAATTAGAGATTACAGTTGCTCATGCCATGCTTAATTTGCTAGGAGTTTATAATGGTTTACCTTGCATGCCAACATGCTATTAAAATGGTTGTGATGTGGTATGATAGGGTGGTATCCTCCTTTGAATGATTCAAGTGACTTGACTTGGCACATGTTCACGCATGTAGTTGAAAAAAATCAGCATAACCCCCACGATATTTATGTTCATGGTGGATTATATCCTACTCATGCTTGGACTCAATGTTTATTAATTTTAATGCATGTTCATGACTGTTGTCGCTCTCTAGTTGGTCGCTTCCCAGTCTTTTTCTAGCCTTCACTTGTACTAAGCGGGAATACTGCTTGTGCATCCACTTCCATAAACCCCAAAGTTATTCCATATGAGTCCACCATACCTTCCTATATGCAGTATCTACCTGCCGTTCCAAGTAAATTTGTATGTGCCAAACTCTAAACCTTCAAATGAAATTCTGTTTTGTATGCTCGAATAGCTCATGTATCAACTAGGGCTGTCTGTATCTTCCATGCTAGGCGGGTTATTCTCAAGAGGAGTGGACTCCGCTCCTCACTCACGAGAAAATGGCTGGTCACCGGGATGCCCAGTCCCATGCTCTAAGCAAATCAAATAAAAATAATTGCAAACAAAACTCCCCCGGGATTGTTGTTAGTTGGAGGCACCCGTTGTTTCGGACAAGCCATGGATTGATGTTTGTTGGTGGAGGGGGAGTATAAAATTTACCATTCTGTTTGGGAACCGCCTATAATGTGTGTAGCATGGAAGATATCGAAATCTCTCGGTTGCTATGTTGACAATGAAAGTATGCCGCTCAAAATATTATTCCTCTCTATTTCAAAATCGAGCTCTGGCACCTCTACAAATCCCTGCTTCCCTCTGCGAAGGGCCTATCTATTTACTTTTGTGTTGAGTCACCATCCTCTTATTAAAAAGCACCAGTTGGAGAGCACCGCTGTCATTTGCATCCATTACTATTAATTTATATTGAGTATGACTGGATCTCTTTTACCATGAATTACAATATTTAGTCAGTCCTTGATCTTCAGAGGTGCTCTGCATTTATGTTTTGCGGTCTCAGAAAGGGCTAGCGAGATACCATCTTGTTATATCATATTATGATTGTTTTGAGAAAGTATTGTCATCCGAGATTTGTTATTATTGCTCGCTAGTTGATTATTCTATTGATATGAGTAAACATGAGACCTAAGTGTTATTGTGAATGTGGTTAGTTCATAATCTTTGCTGAAAACTTGAATGCTGGCTTTACATATTTACAACAACAAGAGCAAACAGAGTTTGTAAAAGTTTTTCTTTGTCACTTTCAGTTTGTCAACTGAATTGCTTGAGGACAAGCAAAGGTTTAAGCTTGGGGGAGTTGATACGTCTCCATCGTATCTACTTTCCCAAACACTTTTGCCCTTGTTTTGGACTCTAACTTGCATGATTTGAATGGAACTAACCCGGACTGACGTTGTTTTCAGTAGAATTGCCATGGTGTTATTGTTGTGCGGAAATAAAAGTTCTCGGAATGATCTGAAACTTCACGGAGAATATTTCTGGAAATAATAAAAAATACTGGTGAAAGAATCAAGGCCAGGGGGCCCACACCCTGTCCACGAGGGTGGGGGTGCGCCCCCTGCCTCGCGGGCCCCCTGGTGCTCCACCGACCTCAACTCCAACTCTATATATTCACGTTCGGGGAGAAAAAAATCAGAGAGAAGGATTCATCGAGTTTTACGATACGGAGCCGCCGCCAAGCCCTAAACTCTCTCGGGAGGGCTGATCTGGAGTCCGTTCGGGGCTCCGGAGAGGGGAATCCGCCGCCGTCGTCATCATCAACCATTCTCCATCACCAATTTCATGATGCTCACCGCCGTGCGTGAGTAATTCCATCGTAGGCTTGCTAGACGGTGATGGGTTGGATGAGATTTATCATGTAATCGAGTTAGTTTTGTTAGGGTTTGATCCCTGGTATCCACTATGTTCTGAGATTGATGTTGCTATGACTTTGCTATGCTTAATGCTTGTCACTAGAGCCCGAGTGCCATGATTTCACATCTGAACCTATTATGTTTTCATGAATATATGTGATTTCTTGATCCTATCTTGCAAGTCTATAGTCACCTATTATGTGTTATGATCCGTTAACCCCGAAGTGACAATAATCGGGACCACTACCGGTGATGACCATAGTTTGAGGAGTTCATGTATTCACTATGTGTTAATGCTTTGGTCCGGTACTCTATTAAAAGGAGGCCTTAATATCACTTAGTTTCCAATAGGACGCCGCTGCCACGGGAGGGTAGGACAAAAGATGTCATGCAAGTTCTTTTCCATAAGCACGTATGACTATATTCGGAATACATGCCTACATTACATTGATGAACTGGAGCTAGTTCTGTGTCACCCTATGTTATAACTGTTGCATGAATAATCGCATCCGACATAATTATCCATCACCGATCCAATGCCTACGAGCTTTTCACATATTGCTCTTTGCTTAGTTACTTTTCCGTTGCCACTGTTACAATCACTACAAAACTGCTACTGTTACTTTTGCTACCGTTACCGTTACTTCCATACTACTTTGCTACTAAATACTTTGCTGCAGATATTAAGTTATCCAGGTGTGGTTGAATTGACAACTCAACTGCTAATACTTGAGAATATTCTTTGGCTTCCCTTGGGTCGAATCAATAAATTTGGGTTGAATACTCTACCCTCGAAAACTGTTGCGATCCCCTATACTTGTGGGTTATCAGTCACCTATGTACGCGCCGTATTCGGATAAACGCGTACATACAAGGTGCTATATCGTAGACCCACTGTCAAACTCCTATGGCTAAGTGAAGGTGTTAAAGCCCTATAGTCCGATTGCCTAGTTCGCCGCACTGACAACTCCTTCACGGACCAAGACGTTGGGTCAAGTGTAGTCAGTTGCTATTCCGAATACCCCCGGATTATATGCGAGGGGGCTGAAGCCGACGACTGGCAAACTTCCAGATTACATAAAACGGCCGCACATGAGGGAATACCTTTCAGGAAAAAGGCATAAATATAACACAACCTTAATATATTATAATATTGTTATCGCAATTCCGATACATTCACTCGAACATCATATCCTTCGAGCACTGACCCTCTATCAAGCAGGCGCCCTCTAGGACATCCTCAAAATACTGCTCCGGCGTGTGATGGTCCTTGCCCCCGGGTGGACTCTTCGCTGCAATATCGGTGACCTTCATCTTTGCCCAGTACGTCTTGACGCGGGCAAAGGCCATCCGTGCACCTTCAATGCACGCCGACCGCTTAACGGCGTCGATACGCGGCACCGCATCAACAAGTCGCTGCACCAAACCGAAATAACTATTCGGAATCGGCTCAGTCGGCCACAGCCGGACCACGACGTCCTTCATGGCAGCTTCGGATATCTTGTGGAGCTCGGCCCACTGGGCCATCTGTTCGTTCAGCAATAGCGGACGCTTTGGCGTGCTGAATTGTGACCAGAAAAGCTTCTCCGTTGCACGTCCTTCTTGCGCTTGGAAAAACTGCGCCGCATCGGAGACACTCTTCGGCAGGTCCAAGAATGCGTCTGGAGAACTCCACATTTGATTAAGAGGGGCATACTTCGGATTGCCGAATTTAGTCTGTAATAGAAAGGGCATACTAGCCGCTATCTCCCCAGCTTGCCGGATCTCCTCCCGAGCGGCTCTAGACTCGGATCGTGCCTCTTGCGCCTCTTCTAAGGCCTTGTCGAGATCGGCCGTCTTGGCTTTGCTATCCTTCTCGAGTGATTCGCATCGGCCAGTGGCATCCTTTAGCTCTCGTGCCATGGTAGATATTCTCTCCTCGCACTGGCACCGAGCAGCCTGTTCGGCCTTTAACTCAGCAGCTGCCTTCTTGGCAGCTGCATTACTCACTCTGGCTTGCTCCTTGGCCCGGGCAAGTTCAGCCCGAAGGGTCTCAACCGCGGCAACACTATCTGTAGTTAGGCTTGTCTCAGTATATAATTCTCAGCTTCGTGCTCACATTATTATACATGCATAAGCCGGCTGCCCCAAAACTTACCTTCTGCCTCGTCGAGCCGCCTGTTAATAAGAGTAATGTCGTCATCCGCTACATCAAGTTTCTGCTTCTGATCTGCAACTTCTGTAGCTTGGGCAGTCGCCATAAATGTAACAGCCTGTGTTCAAATTAATTAGGATATTTCCTGGGCATAGCTTTTTTGATCCCCTGATCGCCTCCCTTTGGACGCCAACCAGAGTCTCAGGGGCTACTATCTATACACAGGTGCATTTTGCATGTAGAGAGCAATTGAAGATATTACATTGCATACCTCGAAGCCTCTTAGCAGGCCCGTGAAGGCTTCATTCAGTCCGCTTCTCGAGGACAGAATCCTCTCAACCAACATACCCATCAAGGTACGATGTTCCTCTGAGACGGACGCATTTTGCAACATGTCCATCAATGTATCCGGCGCCTCCGGATTCCTGAAAGCGGCTGCGGGAGTACGAACTCCCTTCAAAGGGATATGTTTACTCGATCCTAGAGTCGTCTTCGGCTGTAAACCGGATAGTCCGGGGCCTTTATTGTTGGTCCCCATAGGGGCTGCACAGCCCGGACCCTGGACGACCGAAGTATCACCTTCGGGCGTTGTCTTCATTGTCCCCCGCACCACTTGTTGATCGGGAGAGATCCTCCGGGACGACACCTTGAAGTCGTCCGCCGTATTGGGCGAGGAGGCCTGTGGAGGCGTCTCGCTTTCCATCATCTCCGGAAGCAGATCCCCTGAGGAGGAGGACTTTTGGGGAAGACTGCGGGTCGGACTGCAAACATATATTTTAGATGTTACCCTTGTAACCTGAAAGGAACGGGATATGTTTAAAACACCCTTGTTCACTTACGATTCGGCTAAAGGCTTGTCCTTATGGAGGAACTGCGCGACAACGTCGTCCTCCGAACCCGAACCGCCTAACAGGGACATCTTCCCTCGCTTGGGAGCCTCCACCTCCAAATCTTCGGAGGCGGTCCTTTTCTTCCCATGGGGAGAAGGGATATTATCTTCTCCTTCCCCTTCATCTTCAGAAGAGGGAGTTCCAGTCTCCCCAGACATAGCATCTGATGTACCTTTAGGGTGAAGGCCACCTTTGGCCTTTTTGCTCTTCTCCTTGTCCTCCTTCGCCGGCACTTGATACGGCGCCGGGGCCGGCATCCTTGTCAACACAGGATCAGCTGAGTCTTCGGGAAGTAGGGCTGAACACCTAATTCGTTCCGTCTTCTTTATCCAGCGCTGGTCGAAGATAGGTTTCTCAGTATATTGTTACGGGATAATCAACTAAGCTGTGTTCAGGAGTCGAGTGCTTACCAAGGTATCCGAATGGTTGCAGTCGAGGCCGATGTCCTCGGTCCGGCCACTGTTTTCGTGTCCCGAAGAACAACTTCCACATTCCTCTGTGCATCGTGCCGAAGAAGTGCTGAAGGGTCCGTGGTCCTTCCGGATTGAACTCCCACATGCGGAGGGGCCATCGCTGGCAAGGCAGGACCCGGCGGACTAGCATTACCTGGATTACGTTGATGAGGCCGGTGTCCTTTTCAAGGAGGCTCCGGATACGGCTTTGTAGCGTTTGCACTTCGTCAATTGATCCCCAGTCCAGACCCTTATTAATCCATGATGCGAATCGTAATGGAGGGCCAGATCGGAACGCAGGCGTAGCTGCCCACTTGGTACCACGGGGTTCGGTAATGTAAAACCACTCCTGCTGCCATATGTTGGAAGTTTCCGTGAAGGAGCCCTTTGGCCAAAGAGTATTGGCGAGCTTGCTCACCATAGCACTGCCACACTCCGCTTGCTCCCCGCCGACTACCTTCGGCTTCACATTAAAGGTCTTGAGCCATAAACCGAAGTGTGGGGGAATGCGGAGAAAGGCCTGGCACATGACAATGAACGCTGAGATGTGAAGAAAGGAGTCCGGAGCCAGATCATGAAAATCTAGCCCTTAATAGAACATGAGGCCACGAACGAAGGGGTGGAGATCGAACCCTAGCCCCCAGAGGAAGTGGGAGATGAATACGACCCTCTCGCCGGATCTGGGTGTAGGAATAACCTGTCCCCTAGCAGGGAGCCTGTGGAGGATTTCCGCGGTTAGGTACCTTGCCGCCCGGAGCTTCGTGATACCCTCCTCTGTGACATAGGAGGCCACCCACCGGCCTTGAGGGCTGGGTCCGGACATGACTGGGAAGCTTGGAGCAATTAAGTTGAAACCTGGGTGCTGGAACTCGAGGTTTGAAAGGTTGAGGAAGAGGTAGGCGTAGAGGAGAGAGACAGGTCTGTGCCCCTTTATAAAGGCGATGAATATCGAACGCCTCCTCATGGGCCTTAAAACTTGCCTACTCCCAAGGAATCGTGCCAACAGAGCGGTTGGATTACCCACACCCGTATTGATGAAAATCCCGCAATAAGGGGACATGATCTCTGCTTCGACATGACGTGCCAATAAAACCGCATCTTGAAACGTGGAGCGGGAGGCTAAAAACGGTTCAAAATAATGACCGGGCAGGACGTGATGTCACGCTACAAAAGTTGTCAGCAGATTGGACTCGTGAAATATTATACTCTCTACGGTTGTGTGTGGTATTTGTTTTGCAGAGCCGGACACGTTTTCTGTGTTCGAAGGCTGTTTTGGAGTATTCGGAGGAGGAACCCGCCTTGCAATGCCGAAGACAATCAGCGCGTCGGACACATCATCATTGAAGCCTGGTTCAGGGGCTACTGAGGGAGTCCTGGATTAAGGGGTCCTCGGGCGTCCGGTCTATATGACATGGGCCGGACTGATGGGCTATGAAGATACAAGACAGAAGACTTCTTCCTGTGTCCAGATGGGACTCTCCTTTGCGTGGATGGCAAGCTTGGCGTTCGGATATGTAGATTCCTTCCTCTGTAAACCGACTTTGTACAACCCTAGTCCCCTCCCGTGTCTATATGAACTGGAGGGTTTAGTCCGTAGAGGCAATCACAATCATACAGGCTAGACATCTAGGGTTTAGCCATTACAATCTCGTGGTAGACCAACTCTTGTAATCCTCATATTCATCAAGATCAATCAAGCAGGAAGTAGGGCATTACCTCCATCAAGAGGACCCGAACCTAGGTAAACATCGTGTCCCCTGCCTCCTGTTACCATCGACCTTAGACGCACATTCGGGACCCCCTACCCGAGATCCGCCGGTTTTGACACCGACACTCACCAATCCCATTTTCATCACAGCTTGCCCAGCCGACCACCATCTGTAGCCTTCCATCCTTACAATAGTGTGGGCGGCGACGATGACGAGTGACGGGAGGTCCGGATAAGTGTTCTTCGCCCTCATATCAGGTGTTTCACTGTTACCGGTGTGTGTGACCGACTGTTTGGCTGTTCTTAGTGTGCTCACACTTCAGTTGTGGTGAGGGTATCCTCACCGGTTGTTGACAAGGGAGTCGGAACCGCTTGCTCAGAGAGAAGTGACCACAGTGACGTTGTCTGCTACTTCCATGGGTGCCTCTCTCCTTGTGGGCGTGCGTAATGTTTTCGTTGTGTGTCAGGTCGTGTTGTTTGTTTGGGTTTCATCCAATTTTTCATAATTGACTGAGCAATCTCCCCTTAATTAATGAATTGAGCCTCAATAGTTTATTTTTTTATCGGAAATACTAACGCCCACACGTGTGGCAGTTTTGCAACCCGCCCACACGCGTGGATCATCGTCTAGTGCAGTTTGCACGAATCTTGACACATTGAGGCAGAATTTGCATGCCACGTAGGACGGGGCTGGTGTGTGGGCGTTGAAGAGTTTGCCCACATGCCCCGCACCACGTTGTTTGCCAGCTGCGCTGTGTGGGCGAACTAGTTTCTGCCCACACAGCCACCACCTAGTCCATGCGCGTGTGGGCGAAAAGCAGTTCGCCCACACGACACTCCTACGTTGTGGATGGCAACTGCAGTTACGCGAACGTGACAACTAGGTAAACACACATGGCAACTGTGATTCTTTGCTAGACGGCAACTGCAGTTGCGCGTATGTGGCAACCAGATAAACACACATGGCAACTGTGATTAACCATACATGGTAACTATGGTTGTACGACATGTGGCAACTAGGTAAACACACATGACAACTACTATTTGACCATATGTGGCAAGTAGTTAATTACACACGGAAACTACGGTTTGATTACACGCGACAACTACCATAAATTAGACATGGCAACTATAGTTACCAAAATAGATAGAGTTGCCATGCTTTTACAACTACACTTGCCATCCCGAATAACTACATCTGCCAACCAGGATGGCAACTAAATCGTCATCCCGCGGGTACCTAACGTAGCTGCTTCAGGACGTGTGGGCATTTTTGCTTCGTGGCACACGCGCGGGGTGGAGATGAGTAGTACTTTTTTTTGCGGGTGGGAAATGAGTAGTACTTGTTGGGCGTGTGGCACGAAGTAGCCGTGCCCACACGTGTGGGCAATTCTAATGTCCGCCCACAGCCCGTGTGGGCTGCCTCCTGCTCACACCACACACGGCGTGTGAGCGCATGTCTAATATACCACACGTGTGGTGGATATCGGCGTCCTTTTTTATAGGAAAAAAAAGTAACCGGCAAGAGTTTCGGTTTTAAAAGAAAAAGAAAAATCTTAACCGACAAGTTTGGCTAGCTATATAACCCTGGAAAGCATCATGATTAGGTGAGCAGATTAAGTCATTGTTTCAAGTCCATCTGTGGACGCTCGCAACACTCGTGTTGTCCTCCTGTGGTCATGACGCTGCTCCAGGTCCATATGCAGTCGTGTCCTTCAGCCTCTACGCGTCGCTGGATACGGCTAGTCGGCTACTGCTACGCACCCAGTGAACCTGTAACGATCTTTCCACTTTTGTGGCGCTTGGATGAAAAGTTGTTCAGGTGGCATTTGTGTTCCATCTAAACTTTCACGGGGTAATGAAAGATTCTACAAATAAATAAGCTGAAATATCCAAGAACCGATGAATCGCACAGGGATTCAACGCAGTACAATGACATTACTTATTCAATCTGGCATCAATCAAAACTCAAAAGTATGATCAGCAATAAACGAGTGACCTGCCATCCTTAAAATGGAAGGAGAAAACTTCACCGGCCATTCGCTAAGCACAATCATATCACCATCGCTAGCGATTCACGAACCAACAACAAAAGCACTACCACCAACATGAAAGCGTTACCGGTCTACCTCCATCAGATCAGGGAATTCGGCAACATGGCAGATCATTCAATTGGAGTTCATTCTTTTTCCAAAGAGCCGCATAGGACCGGACTCCACTATCATCACGATAACAAAATAAACCGCAACCACAAAAGCAGCATCACATGCGAAAACTTAATTCTGAGCCCAGGCTCAGATGCACCTCATATCATCACCCTTCATGTGCATGGGGATTTGGGCCTTTAGTAGTATTCTGGTGTGAATGTAGCTTGTATTCTAAAAAGAAAATAGAGCGGGGCATGTAGTCTTTATGAATGGGAGGACAGCAAATGGGTTCAGCGGCTCAGTAGTTTTGGCACCGTCCAGGAAAAGATTTGAGCCGGACTGAGCCGTGCAAGCCTGACTAGCCCCTTCTTCCCTTTCTTCCCGGGTTTGCGAGGCTGCTTCAGGACATCCCCGCGTTCAAGGCAAGTTGTTCTCTTGTTCCCTTGCCTTCGGCAGATCCTGCAGAATCCCGCCCACTCGCTCAAACCCTCGCAAGGAGCCTTGTAACAGCTGTTTGTCAGCCTACCAGCTCCCCTCTGCTTTTGCTGTCGGCGCTAGTCCCTGCCGTGCATTCACACCACCGGAGAATCCCAAACTATGCTTTTCAGTAGGAGGACCATCCCCTATTGCGGCAACCTAGCCATTACCGGCATTCCTTCAAGCAGATTATGTTGCCTGCTGGTCTTCAAAATCGGGCTCATCCCTCTTCTCAGCCAAAGGAGCACAACTCAGCGTTACTGCTTTCATTTCCTCGACATGCAATCAAACTCTTCAGCAATCTCATCACTCATTCTAACAATATCCATCCCTTGTAGGTCACTGTGGAGTGCCTGCAAGTGAATGAATGGTTCACTGCTTCATTCTTCTAGTAGTGGACCAGATGTCTGGGTAGTATATACCCCGCGTATTTTTTCCAACACTTAACAATTTGCTTCTCCGGTATTTCAGCCAAATTCAATATGTCCATCATCTGCGCAATCAAAAACAGAGAGCCCGTGTAAGCTTTCTCATTCAAGTGTTGGGTCATTTTCACATGTTAGTATGGGCAGCAGCAAAATATGGGACATGACCATTAACCTGAGCACATGGCAGCAAAAGTATTCCCATGTGTTCAAATTGTCCGCACTCGCACTCATAATCAGCGCCGTCATCTTTTATTCTCACCTCGTAGACTACGCTACTCCACTTCTCCCGGTTGGTCGCATGGTTATATGTCGTCAGATACTTCTTACACTTGTCAATCTCAGTCACATTATATGCAGTTCACTCAATAAGGAACTGACCAAACTGCTAGAACATGTCTCGAGTATAAAGCTTGATTGCATGCCTCTCGATCACAGGGTTTATACGCCGCACGGCTACACTCTGCACAAGGGGACAATTGTTGGGGCACTCTGAAACACCTGATCAAATGACAGAGAAGGGAAGACACTGACTTACAATCCTTGCTCCACTCTGCACAAGGGGACAATTGTTAGAGCACTCTGAAAGATCTGATCAAATGACAGAGAAGGAAAGACACTGACTTAAAATCCTTGTTCTTTTCTCCTTGTAGCTCTCATCGCGTTCACGGACAAACTGGAGCCATATGTACTGGCTCACAAACATGTGCACTTCAATGGCACGACTCGGGTGGACACGGTCCGGGCCGGTCCGGTCCTGGTCCGAGACGTCGTTTGGACTGGCCGCCGGCGGTCCGGGCCGGACCGGACCGAGCTGCATCACGGTCCTGATTTTGGGGACCGGACCGGCGACGACGAAGCCCGGGCCGGACCGAGCGGACCGACCAACGGCCACCGGCGGCGACTTGCCCGGGTGCGGCGGCGAGGTGTGCGACGTGCGTGGTTGCTCTGACGTGGCGAGGCGGGTCACATGCGCGAGCGCCGGCGGCGAGGGGTGCGCTGGGCAGCGCGGCTGTTATTCATGAACCGCGAGCTTTAGCCATTGTCGTTGCCAACCATGAACCTGCAACACTCACGCCATGCACGCACGGGACGTGCCGATCTAAACGGCATGCACGCATCGCATCGGAGGTGCCCGATCTAATTAAACGGCATGCCCGCACAGGACGTGCAATTGGGTTGCGGCTTTTCAGTTTTCGCTCTCTTTATTCCTTGCGTAACAGCCGTGCCTGATCTAAACGCGCGCCATCCTCGCACAGGATGTCCCCTATTACGGAGTACATGCAAGTAGTGTAGCGCGTGCATGAGCCCACAATTTTGTCTCTGCGGGCCTTCCTTGATTAGTGGATCAATTTGGACGTGGAGCTAGTCGTGGGATAATGCCATGATTATCAGATCGAACCCCGCCTCTTTCGTTCTTTCTTGTTCTCTGTTCGACAGAATGAAAGGAAAGAAAACTGGATCGAGGAGGGGCGCGGCAGTGCCGGAGGGGACGCAGCGTCGTGGATCTCACCGGCGCCACAGCAGGGCGTCGCAGGCGGCTGGGCGGAAGAAGCGCGTCTCCTTCGGTCCGACCGAGCCGGACCGAGCCAAGACAGGACCAGACCGATCAATTTTCGGTCCCCTTTTCACGGACCGGACCGGCCAGTTTTTTTGTCGGTCTGGTCCACTTCGGTCCACGAGCGGGCCCAGAAGACCGCTCGCCCCGTCCACCCTGAGGCACGAGGCATATATGTTTTCAGCATATTATTAGCACTCTTGTTGTGTTGTGTGCTTGTCAATTTTGCACAGAGAACCCCCTTGAAATAAGGCTTCACCCACTTGGTCCTGATCTCATGTATCTCTATTATGTATGGGTGCTGTTTCAGATTATACTTTTCCATCAATATAGTCCAGGCATTTTCAATCTCGTCTACTGTGAGCATGTGGTTCACAACTTTCTGATGGCTAATGCACTTTCTCTCCCATCATCAGAGACATTGAGTGGTTATGTTTCTCACGATGCTCTGTTAAGAAACAACAGCTGTCGGACACTCAGGAGCCTGATCAGCGTCGGACATTCATATCTGCAAGACCGGTTGTTCCCGACTACAGGCTTTCCCTGCAAAGATAATCCAATATTAGACTACAACTGCACCCAATTCACCAGAACACACTGAAGAAGTTAGAAATTATGTGCAGTTTGGGATCGCATCACTCACTGAGCATTCACACACAATTTCCTGCATTGATTTCTCCCTCTCCGCGTTCAATCTGCTTTTATCATATCTTATCCCGAATCCCACTTCCCACAAGTACAATTGTAGAAATTGTACGCCTCGCCGAGGGAGTCGAAGTTAGATCCCAGCTCAGGCTTGATCACACTTTTTGTTGATTCCTCCACAAATTTCCGAATCGCTCCAGCACACTCGTCCGGGAAGCACATGGGGTTCTGTCAGGGAGGGTGCTACCGAGCCTCAGCCTGCAAATACCAGGGTTTGCCAAACTTAACTCTAATTCGGTGATGATAATCATTTTTTCAGCCAAACACAACAAATGTCAGAGGTCTACATTATTACACTGCTTTACAACCTAATAATCTCACATGTTTGAGTTTGACCGATATTGAACAAATGCATAGAGCATCTCGCCCAGTACACATGTTACACGTATTTACATTTCTGTTTAATCGCGATCAGTGGCAACATTTAATTTACCATTAATTTCCAATGTTGTTTCCTAACGACAGTGAGTATTCGTTCACAGCATGCATATATATGCACACAAATTGTAAGAGGCCTTTTTGCACATACGAAGCCGGTTAATGATTGGTTATGCGCTCAGAGAATTAATCTTGTTCATACTTGCAACCTGAATGTACGAAGCTAGTTAATGATTGGTTATGTGCTCACATAATTAATCTTGTTCATACTTGCAGGCTGAATGTAATAAGCTTCAGAAAAAACAAAACCAAACAAAATCGAGGACATTAACTGTGCGTCCATCAGCGTGCTTCCGTATTCACCTTCCCAGTAGAATGTGCAGGCTGTGTTGGAGAACCCTTCCTCCTACGCTGGTCGTCGCCGACACGCCCACGCGGACTGCGGCCGCCCAGCGCCTGTGCACAGCCTGAGGCGGCATTTGAGTCCTCCGGCACCGGTGGCTCCGGTGCTCTCCACCGCAGCACCGCAAACAGCAGGCGGATCCGGGTGTTCAAGGCCGTCAACGAACTCCTCTCTCAGGGAAACCTGCGGCGCACATACGAGTCAGCGATGGCGGATGATCTGAATCAATCCCCAACGCATGGAAAGTTTAAATCCGTGTCAGTACATCTGGAAGAGGAACTCACATGTCGACCGGATCCGGCAAGAACTCCATCCCGTCGGCCTCCATTCTTGCCGGCGGAGGTCACACTGCTCGCCGCTCCCTGTTTTCCTCACCTTCTGCCGAGAGGAACGGAATCCAAGATCTCCAGAGCCATCCCTGTTCCGTTCACAAGTTCTCGCGCACCAGACCCACAGACACACATGTCGACGCACATTTCCTAACACCTCATAATCATACATAACACCATGGGTCTTCGCTCGACGTCATGTTCCACGGCTCAGAAAAATAAGGCGATGGAGCAGTCACATGGGCGCCTCTGCGTATACGAAAGTGGCCCACCTAGACGCACTATTCCCCTCGTATTTTCTCTGTATCCTGATTTTCTCGCGAGCGAGGTCTGACGAGTCAGACCTGCTTTTTAGGCTCCCAACGGATCATTCAACGCACCAAATTGCCCCTTCCCATCACATGATGCTTCCAGGGTTAAAGCAGCTAAAACTACAGCTAGGGGAGTTCCAGTCCGCGTGCATGACTAGCCTGCTACGAGAACGAAGGTAGCAGAACAGTTTCAACTTTCTACGTAACCGAGCCCTTGTGATCGATGGGAACGCTTGTTTTCCCCAGAGCGCAAAAACAGCAGGTATGCTTGGTTCAGAAACCACAGGCTTTTCCTTCGGCGAATCAGGCACCAACAGGGGTAACATCATCTTCCAAGCATCAGTGTTGGTGATGCGAAGCAACCTTGAGTCAGGATCACGCGCTCCATCCGCATGATGAGCAAGGGCCTCTCTCTGCAGCGGCGCTGAACCACCTTCGAGCGCTTCCTGGTCCACATCATTCTGGACACCTGCCGAGTAATTGTAATCAGTCGCAGGGATGATATAGACCTCCATAGTTCTCTTCTGATTGCTCAGCAGCTCGAAGAGGCAGATATCACCCATCTTCAGATTGTTGTCTTGTGCAAACTGTTTCCATCCACTTACGATCCTTCTATCGCCGGTGTTGTCAGGAAACCCCACCTCCCACTTGTCCCCAAGCAACTGAAGATACAGGCGTGGCTCCTCACCAAGATATTTCTTAGCATACTGGCTGGGTAAAGTCTGTTTACACATTTGAACAAAAGATTTAGTATATAATGGCATGAAGACAACTCTATTGTAAAATAACGTGTCAACTGTTTCCTAAATTTGTACGATAGTAGGAAGCAAACTGCATGTAAATACAGGGATAACATCTTCGAGAATAGTGTTTTCCTTATTATTCCATAAGCAGCAGTTTATGTTGGAAATAATGCTTTATTCCGACAGTTTATGCTTTACAGAGACACCTACATAATCTGATGCAGAATACACATTAAAAATATGGAACTCACCAGAACGAATCTTGAATCAAGGTTCATCTTGCCCATCACAGCAACAAAGATGGGGATCTCTGAGTGTATAGATTGGACCTTCTGCTTCACCACTTCCTTCTGAGCTGGACTTAGTTTGGCCTTGTGCACGGTAATGTAACCGTCCTTCAACTGCTCCTTCTGAGATGAAGATAGTGTGGCCTTCTTCTTCTTGACACAGGCATCGCGTACTCCATAGCCATCTTCAGAGGAGAAAGATTCTTCTTCGCAAAGAAATGAAGATAGATTGGCCTTCTTCTTCCTGAGAAAGTAATTGGAATCAGGCACATCACATGCTCCATGGCTATCTTCAGACAAGAAAGACTCTCCTGCGCGAAGAAAAGAGAACTGCTAAATATAGCTATAAACATATGAGAATGATTTGAAGGGAAGATATATCTATAATTGACAACTGAGACCAGATGGCTCGGCGGAGGAAATATTTATCGCAGTGATTTTGCCTTGACATGACTCGTCCACTTCCATTTGGAAGTGCCGCTGCCTTTTCGTTGGTGGTGACTCCACTGGCAGCCCATTCACTCTACCAAAAGGCTGCATTTGTATGGGCTGTGAACTTTTCACAGTGTCAGTAGCATTTGTGCACCTCTCTTGCACAGGAGGCGGAAAAAGATCCGGAACAACTGATAATGCCTTCTCACAGCCAAGTTTATCAAAGATTATGACACTAAACTGTGAGTTTCCATTGTATCTGAATACTATGGTGTCACCCATCTCTAGGCCAAAGGTTTCGACGAATTTCCCCCATCCCACTGTGAGGACAAGCTTTTCCTTGTTCTTGGCAACTCCAATTATGTAACTGCAACGATTTTTTGTTTCAAGTATCATCTCTCTTGGGAACTCACCCTTGAAACGCCGAACAAATTCTTCTGGGATGATCTGGAGAAAAACAACCAATTTTTTAATGGGCCATAAACAGGATTAAAAAAATACTCGCTATAATGAAAGCGAATTTTATGTTCAATATATCTGACTGTGTAACGTACCAAGGAAAACGTGAGTGCCAAAAGCATGGTATCTTTTATTTGAACTTCGAGGAAGCTTTTGTGCACAAAAATATACATGACCAAAAGTTTCAAAGACTACATATAGTTTGTGTATGTCTCTAAAGCAATATATATCTCCACAGAATTTAAACTACTAGAAAGTAGAAAATTGGTCAACAGAAAAACAACAAAATAACTGATAAAATGAAGTGTTGCTGTATTTGGATATGGATTTACCATCTCGTTGAAAATTGCCCATCATAAGCATCATGAAACATTTCTTCTTATCATCCAGGTTTGTATAGTGATATTCATCCCAGCTATTACATCTTTCACAAGGCACATCTATCTTTTTAGAAGATCTGCAGTGAATAAGCCATTTGAAGTGAAATTTTGTACCAGGAAATGAAGCCATTGAATAATAAAGACTGGTATTTCACCCGATTTCATGTGCCTCGTTGCGCCTTTCTTGAACCTGAGGCATAAAAGGATCCTGAACAACCGATAATGCTTTTTCACGATCAAGCTTATCAAAGATTATGACTTCAAACTGAGAGTTCCTGTTGTATTTGAATATTAAGGAATCCCCCATCTGTAGATCATAGTTTCCAACGAACTGCCTCCAACCCACTGTAAAGACAAGCTTTTCTTGGTTTTTGGAAACCACAATAGTGTGACTGTAACCCTTTCGGGTTACTAGCTTGATCTCTCCAGGGATCTCGCATTTGAAACGCCGCACAAGTTCTTCTGGGATCTGCAGAAAGAAATAATAAAAAAGATTGGAGGGACAGTTTATGCACAAGATCCAAAAGACACTAGTTACAATCAGGGTGTATCTTTGTTTTTATGATATCTGGCTAGTATCTTACAAAAAACAAGGAAATGAGTGTGGATCTTACTATTAATTGTTAAAATAAAAACTATGCGTGTTACTCGAAAAAAAAAGCTATGAGGAATCTGACCGCGACACATAATTTAAAGTAGTAGACAGTAGAAACATCAATGGTCTTAAAAAATAGCACAGATAGATACTAGTAATTGCTAAAACTAAAAAGTACTCCCTCCGTTCCATATTACTCGTCGCTGATTTAGTACAACTTTGTACTAAATCAGCGACGAGTAATATGGAACGGAGGGAGTAGTAGATAGTAGAAACATCAATGATCATACTAGTAATTGTTAAATTGAAAAAGTAGAAGTAGTAGATAGTAGAAACATCAATGGTCTTAAGAGGGTTACCATCTCATCTCGGAAATCACCCAACATAAGCACCAAGAAATGTTTCTTCGCATCATCCAAATGTTTGTAGGAATACCCATCCCGCACCTTGCATCTTTCACAAGACGTGCACATCTTTTTACCAGCCCCCCTGCAATGCAAAGTTAATCTTGCAGTGATTTATGGGTGAGGACATGAAGTCATAAACAATAAGAAGACTTGTACATTTTGTTGTTGCACTTGAGCGAATTTCTTGTACTCCTCAATGTGAATTTGGAACGTTGATTATTTCTTTATATTTTGCGAAGGCCAGAAAGCTGTATATTAAGTTATTAACCAAACCCAAGCTTTTCAAGAACACCTCTTGACGAAGATAAAGATTACAAACAGATACTGGGGAATTTGTTGCCCTCTCCCAATCTGCACAAACTGATGGCGAGCCGTGAGCCTAGCCTGATACCGCACGTGCTCCGCATCACCGGAGCAGGGGGAGTCATTGTAACCATGGCCAGGAAGTCACCGGACATTGCAAGGGGACACCAGCAACAGCAATCTAAGGCACCTGCTGTCGACCCGGAGAAGAAGGCGAAGGTCGGATAAGGAGACCCAATCCCACAACAACACCGAAAGCGCCGCCACGAGATCTTATTAACGAGACCAGCGACGCCTTCACAAACCGAGGCGAAACCATTGTGGCTGACAACTCCTCCCCACAACCGAACATATCGGATATGAGGAAACCAATGCTCGCCCGCCCCGCGGTGACACTCGAACCAGCGCCACCCACATGGAGGGGGCGGAGATACTTATTTCGTCGCCTCTACCGCCGAGACGAACAACACGAGGCACAGACATGAAGATTCATAATCTCCCCTGCCCCGTGGCACCAAAACCGACTGCGGGGGGCCGAATCTGCCAGCAAGGAGGAGATCTGCGGGGCGGCTAGGGTTTTTTCCCGAGGGAAAAGTTGATTCTTTCTTTAGTTAAAAAAAATGAACTTAGATTCAAACCATAACTAATCGATCAGATCAGAACAGGGCTTGCGATGGATTGGACAAGAAGAAGAAGAAAATTCTCCATGAGACCACCCGATTTCTCTCGTCTGGACGAGCAGAGCTCACCCAGCTCGCCAACCTGACGCCGCCTCCTACCCTCGTCGTTCCCATTGCCCATGTGGCCTCCCCTCTGCCAAATGACGGCTCGACGTGGTGACCTGCAGAAACCCCCGATGCTCGTTACGCCGCCGGCGGCCGATTCCCCCGCCGGTGGCCGATTCCCCTGCGTGTCGGAGAGCTCCCTCGATCCCAGCGAGAGCGCCTGCAGCGCAGACCAACACGGCGTGGCCACCATGGCCGTCGCGCTGGCCACCGGAAAGACGCATGTCCCTCGTCTCCCACACACACACGCCTCATATCCTTGTCCGTGGCCTCCCCTCTGCTAAACGTGGTGACACCTGCAAAAAAAAAAAAATCCGATCCTCCAGCACCAACCACCCCGCCGGCGGCCGATTCTCCTGCGTGTCGGAGAGCTTCCTGGACCCCATCGAGAGCGCGTGCAGTGCAGACACGGCGTGGCCACCATGGCCGCCACGCTGGCCACCGGCGTGCATCAGAACGTCGCCGTCACCCTCCCCCATCTCTCCACGCACAAATGTACTTGCATTGACCACGTTACTAATAAACGGAAATGCGATGTTGGATTCAGAATCACGCCAAGACCCAAGGAAAGGATGGTCAAAATCATCTAAGAAATTTAGCACTAGTAGAGGATTTTCAGAAAGAATCACTTCCCATCCCCAACTGAATCGACAACTGAATCGAAAGAAGCCACCCGGAGAGTTATTCTGGGACTGAGAGCAGGATGCTTAGATTTTTATCTCGCAATTCTTACCTTGCAATTCCTGCCGCCTTTGTTCTACCTCTCGCAATCTCGTTGCCTTCTACTAGCCTCCGCTCCTCCGCTAGTACTAGTATGTGACGACGCTGAGCGGACGGAGCTCGTCCAGCAGTACACTACTCCTGTCTAGCCCAGCTCCTGAAGACCTCAGCATTCATGTAAAAATAAAGGCCTCAGTATTTGTTGTTTCACTGTCTTCACAAAAACCAAGGCCCAATGGGTTGCTTTTTATTCGAATTAATGCATTGTCTCTCAGCACGGTCTTCTAAAAAATGGTATAAATACTTGACACGGTCTTTTATGAATTGGTAGTGGTAGATACCCCTCTATTAGTGCACCTGCGCTTTTCGAGATCCAACTTTGATTGTAAATTTAACCAACGAGACCGACTGCGGCGGGAGCAATGATTACTATCAAGTTAGATCACGGAAAGCGCGGGCGCACTACATTGTTGAACGGAGGGAGTATTATTGGAATGGGTATGGTAGGCTCGACACAAGATGAGGAGGCTGCTGCCACCAAGCGATCACGGCAACATGGATAGTATCTCTTTGGCTTGTCTAGGAACCCTAGCCGCCGCCAAGAGAGAGCCAACCCTTCCGGCGTCATCTTTCGGCGGCTCCCCTCCTCCGGCGACCTCTTAGTCGTCGGTGGTGAGGGGGGTCGTCGGATTCTGCGCGTGATCGTTTTAACTTTAGGTTCTAGGACCCTAGTAGCTTAGGTTGTTGGATCGTTCGACGTCTTGACTTCGGCGGCAGCGACGGCGATGCTGAATATAGAAGCTCTGGATTCTTCTCCGACGACGCGATTGTCTCTATGGTCGATGATGGCTTTGGGAACCAGTCTATTCAAGCGGGGATGTTGTGGCGGCGGCGACATCCTTGTGGTGGACATGTGTCCTCGGCCTCCACTATTGCGACGACGTCTACTACAACGTCGTCGCGGAGCTTCGGAGGTAGTCCAGGAGCGGATGCAAATTATGGTCTGCATCCACGACATCTGAAAGACGAAATGTGTGCTGGGTTCGTGGTTGATGGATGGCAGGTATGGTTTCCTCCTTCGGCGTCTTAGTCGTGGTGGGGTACCAGATCTAGAGTTTGATGGGGTGTCCGGAGTGTTGCCCCAGTCTGATTCGTTCAACGACAATGGCTTCGCTTTTGGTGAACCACCTTGAAGGTCCGCAAAGCTACATATCAGCGACGAAACCGCGTCGAGCTCGGGTGAGAAGGTGATCCGTCATTGTTTCCTTCGGTTGCTGCTGTCGTGGCGCCGGAGACAAGTGACGACGTTGATGTCAAGCTCACAGACGTTCTGCTTTTTTTTAGTTTTATAATGTTAATCTTTACGTGACTTATACTTTAATCTTTATGATATGAACAAGACACGTATCATCATAAAAAAGGATCGACACACGATCACGAGGGGAACATTTGTATGCAACGATAGTGACCGGACCAACCATGACCTGACGGCCGAGATGCATCTAACAGTCAGCGGGCTTTACCATCGCTAATTTAGAACGTTTGGAGGACTACGTGTTATCGTGCCCCAAAGATATAGGCATTGATCGTGAAATCTCATTAACAAATATCGTCTCATCATCTACTTTCTACAATGTTTTCATCCCATAAATTCTGACAAATTGTATGAAAGTGTGATTTTAGATTGGATCATGGTGCAAACGATCTAGAAGAAGGCGGGGCGGCAACAATGATGTACGGTGACGTTGTTTGGAAGAAAATGCGGCTTTTCTTGTCAGACCCGAGACGAAACAGTAGGTGTTGGGACATAACCCCGAGGTGTGACCCGCCCAGGAGGGGCCGGGTTATGTTGGGGAACGTAGTAATTTTAAAATTTTCCTACACACACGCAAGATCATGGTGATGTATAGCAACGAGAGGGGAGAGTGTCGTCTACGTACCCTCGTAGACCGTAAGCGGAAGCGTTATGACAACGCGGTTTATGTAGTCGTATGTCTTCACGATCGACCGATCCTCGGTACCGAACGTACGACACCTCCGCGTTCAGCACACGTTCAGCTCGGTGACGTCCCGCAAACTCACCATCCAGTAGAGCTTCGGGGAAGAGCTTTGTCAGCACGACGGTGTGATGATGGTGTTGATGAAACTACCGACGCAGGGCTTCGCCTAAGCACCGCTACGATATGACCGAGGTGGATTATGGTGGAAGGGGGCACCGCACACGGCTAAGAGAGATCAATGATCAACTTGTGTGTCTATGGGGTGCCCCCTGGCCACGTATATAAAGGAGTGGAGCAGGGGGAGGGCCGGCCTAGCTATGGCGCGCCCTGGAGGAGTCCTACTCCCACCGGGAGTAGGATTCCCCCCTTCCCTAGTTGGACTAGGAGAGAAGGAAGGGGGAGAGAGGGAAGAAGGAAAGGGGGGCGCCGCCCCCCCTCCTAGTCCAATTCGGACCAGAGGGGAAGGGGGTGATACGTCTCCAACGTATCTATAATTTTTGATTGCTCCATGCTATATTATCTACTGTTTTGGACATTATTGGGCTTTATTATCCACTTTTATATTATTTTTGGGACTAACCTATTAACCGGAGGCCCAGCCCAGAATTGCTGTTTTTTTGCCTATTTCAGAGTTTCGCAGAAAAGGAATATCAAACGGAGTCCAAACGGAATGAAACCTTCGGGAACGTGATTTTTAGGAAGAATATGATCCAGGAGACTTGGACCCTACGTCAAGAAACAAAAGAGGAGGCCACAAGGTAGGGGGGCGCGCCCTCCACCCTCGTGGGCCCCATGTTGCTCCACCGACGTACTCCTTCCTCCTATATATACCTACGTACCCCCAAACGATCAGATACGGAGCCAAAAACCTTATTCCACCGCCGCAACCTTCTGTACCCACGAGATCCCATCTTGGGGCCTGTTCCGGAGCTCCGCCGGAGGGGGCATCCATCACGGAGGGCTTCTACATCAACACCATAGCCTCTCCGATGAAGTGTGAGTAGTTTAGCTCAGACCTTCGGGTCCATAGTTCGTAGCTAGATGGCTTCTTCTCTCTTTTGGATCTCAATACAATGTTCTCCCCCTCTCTTGTGGAGATCTATTCGATGTAATCTTCTTTTTGCGGTGTGTTTGTTGAGACCGATGAATTGTGGGTTTATGATCAAGATTATCTATGAACAATATTTGAATCTTCTCTGAATTCTTTTATGTATGATTGGTTATCTTTGCAAGTCTCTTCGAATTATCAGTTTGGTTTGGCCTACTAGATTGATCTTTCTTGCAATGGGAGAAGTGCTTAGCTTTGGGTTCAATCTTGCGGTGTCCTTTCCCAGTGACAGTAGGGGCAGCAAGGCACGTATTGTATTGTTGCCATCGAGGATAACAAGATGGGGTTTTTATCATATTGCATGAATTTATCCCTCTACATCATGTCATCTTGCTTAAGGCGTTACTCTGTTTTCATGAACTTAATACTCTAGATGCATGCTGGATAGCGGTCGATGAGTGGAGTAATAGTAGTAGATGCAGGCAGGAGTCGGTCTACTTGTCTCGGACGTGATGCCTATATACATGATCATACCTAGATATTCTCATAACTATGCTCAGTTCTGTCAATTGCTCAACAGTAATTCGTTCACCCACCGTAAAATATTTATGCTCTTGAGAGAAGCCACTAGTGAAACCTATGGCCCCCGGGTCTATCTTCATCATATTAATCTTCCAACACTTTGTTATTTCCTTTGCTTTTTTACTTTGCTTTTATTTTACCTTGCATCTTTATCACAAAAATACCAAAAATATTATCCTATCATATCTATCAGATCTCACTCTCGTAAGTGACCGTGAAGGGATTGACGACCCCTTATCGCGTTGGTTGCGAGGAGTTATTTGTTTTGTGTAGGTACGAGGGACTCGCGCGTAGCCTCCTATTGGATTGATACCTTGGTTCTCAAAAACTGAGGGAAATACTTACGCTACTTTGCTGCATCACCCTTTCCTCTTCAAGGAAAAATGAACGCAATGCTCAAGAGGTAGCAAGAAGATTTCTGGCGCCGTTGCCGGGGAGTCTACGCAAAAGTCAACATACCAAGTACCCATCACAAATCCCTTATCTCCCGCATTACATTATTTTCCATTTGCCTCTCATTTTCCTCTCCCCACTTCACCCTTGTCGTTTTATTCGCCCTCTCTTTTCCGTTTGCCTCTTTCTCGCTTGCTTGTCGTTATGGCTAGTCCTCTATCTTCTCCGTTGTCTCCTGAGAATGAAGTCCTAAATTTTAAACAAAGGGAGGGAGAAAATCTAAAAGATGCCTGGTATAGAATTTGCAATGCTCAAAATAGATCTGCCAGGAAGCAATCTACTTCCGTTCTTCTCCGCAATTTTTATGTAGGCGCTAATCCTTGGTATAGATATATTCTTGATACCATTACCGGAGGGAATTTCTTGGGTAGCCATACTTTTGACTCTTATAATGCTATGATAGATTTATTTGGCTCACCACCTCTTTTGGTTAATGGAACTATGTTAACTTTGGAGCATGTAATGCAAAGACTTGAAATTATTGAAAATAAAGTTGCTACCGTAGAGTTAATTGAAAATCTGGATAAAAAGATCCACAACCAAATTACCCAATATGGATCTAAGGTAGGAGTTACTTTGAAAAATATTAAGGAGAAGGAACCCATAGTTAATGAGAGAATAAATGAAGATTCCACTAGAATCGATAAAATTGAGGGTATCATTAGCAACTTGGGAACCGCTTTTTCTTCCGTAAAGAATACTCCAAATCCTCCTACTAAAATTTCCAAGCTTATGTATGTTCCTAAAAATAAGGGTGAATCCTCTAGTAAGGAAACTGCGGATCTCAAATCTATAAGTATTCATCCCAATCTTTTTGCCATCATTAAGGAACCATTTGCTACGAATGAATTTTTCGATCTTGTGCCTAAAAGTTTGATAATTACTAAAAATAAAGAAATTCCTAAGGATGATAGATGTCTCATTGAAGAATTGCCTACCAAAGATGGCAATACCTAGATGTATCCTTGCTTTTATGCCTAGCTAGGGGCGTTAAACGATAGCTTGTTGGGAGGCAACCCAATTTTATTTTTAGTTCTTTTTGCTTTTGCTTCTTTTTAGGAATAAATCCTTGTTCTAGCCTCTGGTTAGATGTGTTCTATGTTTTAATTAGTGTTTGTGCCAAGTTAAACCTATAGGATCTTCTTGGATGATAGTTATTTGATCTTGCTGTAATTTCCAGAAACTTTCTGTTCACGAAAACAATTGTTAAAAATCACCAGAACGTGATAAAATACTGATTCCAATTTCTGCTGATCAATAAACAAATTTCCTAGGTCGTCCTATTTTGGCTGATTTTTTGGAGTTCCAGAAGTTTGCTTTAGTTACAGATTACTACAGACTGTTCTGTTTTTGACAGATTCTGTTTTTCGTGTGTTGTTTGCTTATTTTGATGAATCTATGGCTAGTAAAATAGTTTATAAACCATAGAGAAGTTGGAATACAGTAGGTTTAACACAAATATAAATAAAGAATGAGTTCATTACAGTACCTTGAAGTGGTCTTTTGTTTTCTTTCGCTAACGGAGCTCACGAGATTTCTGTTGGATTTGTGTTGTGAAGTTTTCAAGTTTTGGGTGATTTTTTTTGATGGATTATGGAACAAGGAGTGGCAAGAGCCTAAGATTGGGGATGCCCATGGCACCCCCAAGATAATATCAGGACATCATAAAGCCAAATCTTGGGGATGCCCCGGAAGGCATCCCCTCTTTCGTCTACTTCCATCGGTAACTTTACTTGGAGCTATATTTTTATTCACCACATGATATGTGTTTTGCTTGGAGCGTCTTGTATGATTTGAGTCTTTGCCTTTTAGTTTACCACAATCATCCTTGCTGTACACACCTTTTGAGAGAGCCATACATGATTTGGAATTTGTTAGAATACTCTATGTGCTTCGCTTATATCTTTTGAGTTATATAGTTTTGCTCTAGTACTTCACTTATATCTTTTAGAGCACGGTGGTGGATTTGTTTTATAGAAACTATTGATCTCTCATGCTTCACTTAGATTATTTTGAGAGTCTTAAATAGCATGGTAATTTGCTTAATTAATCCTAATATGCTTGGTATTCAAGAATAGTAAAAACTTTCTTATGAGTGTGTTGAATACTATGAGAAGTTTGATGCTTGATAATTATTTTGAGATATAAAGATGGTGATATTAGAGTCATGCTAGTTGAGTAGTTGTGAATTTGAGAAATACTTGTGTTAAAGTTTGTGATTCCCGTAGCATGCATGTATGGTGAACCATTATGTGATGAAGTCGGAGCATGACTTATTTATTTATTGTCTTCCTTATGAGTGGCGGTCGGGGACGAGCGATGGTCTTTTCCTACCAATCTATCCCCCTAGGAGCATGCGCGTAATACTTTGCTTTGATAACTTGTAGATTTTTGCAATAAGTATATGAGTTCTTTATGACTAATGTTGAGTCCATGGATTATACGCACTTTTCTTCCTTCCACCATTGCTAGCCTCTCTAATACCGCGCACTTTTCGCCTGTATCATACACCCACCATAAACCTTCCTCAAAACAGCCACCATACCTACCTATCATGGCATTTCCATAGCCATTCCGAGATATATTGCCATGCAACTTTCCACTGTTCCGTTTATTATGACACGCTCCATCATTGTCATATTGCTTAGCATGATCATGTAGTTGACATCGTATTTGTGGCAAAGCCACCATTCATAATTCTTTCATACATGTCACTCTTGATTCATTGCATATCCCGGTACACCGCCGGAGGCATTCATATAGAGTCATGTTTTGTTTTAAGTATCGAGTTGTAATTGTTGAGTTGTAAGAAAATAAAAGTGTGATGATCTTCATTTTTAGAGCATTGTCCCAAGTGAGGAAAAGGATGATGGAGACTATGAGTCCCCCACAAGTCGGGATGAGACTCCGGACGAAAAATAAAAAAGAGAGAGAAAAGAGGCCATAAAAAAAGAGAAAAGGCCCAAATAAAAAAATGAGAGAAAAAGAGAGAAGGGACAATGTTACTATCCTTTTACCACACTTGTGCTTCAAAGTAGCACCATGATCTTCATGATAGAGAGTCTCTCATTTTGTCACTTTCATATACTAGTGGGAATTTTTCATTATAGAACTTGGCTTGTATATTCCAATGATGAGCTTCCTCAAAATGCCCTAGGTCTTCGTGAGCAAGCGAGTTGGATGCACACCCACTTAGTTTCTTTTGTTGAGCTTTCATATACTTATAGCTCTAGTGCATCCGTTGCATGGCAATCCCTACTCCTCGCATTGACATCAATTGATGGGCATCTCCATAGCCCATTGATACGCCTAGTTGATGTGAGACTATCTTCTCCCATTTTTGTCTTCTCCACAACCACCATTCTATTCCACATATAGTGCTATATCCATGGCTCACGCTCATGTATTGCGTGAAGATTGAAAAAGTTTGAGAATGTCAAAAGTATGAAACAATTGCTTGGCTTGTCATCGGGGTTGTGCATGATTTAAATACTTTGTGTGGTGAAGATAGAGCATAGCCAGACTATATGATTTTGTAGGGATAACTTTCTTTGGCCATGTTATTTTGAGAAGACATGATTGCTTTGTTAGTATGCTTGAAGTATTATTATTTTTATGTCAATATTAAACTTTTGTTTTGAATCTTTCGGATCTGAATATTCATACCACAATTAAGAAGAATTACATTAAAAGTATGCCAAGTAGCACTCCGCATCAAAAATTCTGTTTTTATCATTTACCTACTCGAGGACGAGCAGGAATTAAGCTTGGGGATGCCTGATACGTCTCCAACGTATCTATAATTTTTGATTGCTCCATGCTATATTATCTACTGTTTTGGACATTATTGGGCTTTATTATCCACTTTTATATTATTTTTGGGACTAACCTATTAACCGGAGGCCCAGCCCAGAATTGCTGTTTTTTGCCTATTTCAGAGTTTCGCAGAAAAGGAATATCAAACGGAGTCCAAACAGAATGAAACCTTCGGGAACGTGATTTTTAGGAAGAATATGATCCAGGAGACTTGGACCCTACATCAAGAAACAAAAGAGGAGGCCACGAGGTAGGGGGGCGCGCCCTCCACCCTCGTGGGCCCCCTGTTGCTCCACCGACGTACTCCTTCCTCCTATATATACCTACGTACCCCCAAACGATCAGATACAGAGCCAAAAACCTAATTCCACCGCCGCAACCTTCTGTACCCACGAGATCCCATCTTGGGGCCTGTTCCGGAGCTCCACCAGAGGGGGCATCCATCACGGAGGGCTTCTACATCAACACCATATCCTCTCCGATGAAATGTGAGTAGTTTACCTCAGACCTTCTCGGGTCCATAGTTAGTAGCTAGATGGCTTCTTCTCTCTTTTTGGATCTCAATACAATGTTCTCCCCCTCTCTCGTGGAGATCTATTCGATGTAATCTTCTTTTTGCGGTGTGTTTGTTGAGACCGATGAATTGTGGGTTTATGATCAAGATTATCTATGAACAATATTTGAATCGTCTCTGAATTCTTTTATGTATGATTGGTTATCTTTGCAAGTCTCTTCGAATTATCAGTTTGGTTTGGCCTACTAGATTGATCTTTCTTGCAATGGGAGAAGTGCTTAGCTTTGGGTTCAATCTTGCGGTGTCCTTTCCCAGTGACAGTAGGGGCAGCAAGGCACGTATTGTATTGTTGCCATCGAGGATAACAAGATGGGGTTTTTATCATATTGCATGAATTTATCCCTCTACATCATGTCATCTTGCTTAAGGCGTTACTCTGTTTTCATGAACTTAATACTCTAGATGCATGCTGGATAGCGGTCGATGAGTGGAGTAATAGTAGTAGATGTAGGCAGGAGTCGGTCTACTTGTCTCGGATGTGATGCCTATATACATGATCATACCTAGATATTCTCATAACTATGCTCAATTCTGTGAGTTGCTCAACAGTAATTCGTTCACCCACCGTAAAATATTTATGCTCTTGAGAGAAGCCACTAGTGAAACCTATGGCCCCCGGGTCTATCTTCATCATATTAATCTTCCAACACTTTGTTATTTCCTTTGCTTTTTACTTTGCTTTTATTTTACCTTGCATCTTTATCACAAAAATACCAAAAATATTATCCTATCATATCTATCATATCTCACTCTCGTAAGTGACCGTGAAGGGATTGACAACCCCTTATCGCGTTGGTTGCGAGGAGTTATTTGTTTTGTCTAGGTACGAGGGACTCACGCGTAGCCTCCTACTGGATTGATACCTTGGTTCTCAAAAACTGAGGGAAATACTTACGCTACTTTGCTGCATCACCCTTTCCTCTCCAAGGAAAAACCAGCGCAGTGCTCAAGAGGTAGCAGGGGGCGCGTGGCCTGCCCTGGCCTCCTCTCTCTCTCTCTCCACTATGGCCCATTAAGGCCCATACAATTACCGGGGGGTTCCGGTAACCTCCAGGTACTCCGGTAAAATCCCGATTTCACTCGGAACCATTCCGATATCCAATTATAGGCTTCCAATATATCGATCTTTACGTCTCAACCATTTCGAGATTCCTCATCATGTCTGTGATCATATCCGGGACTCCGAACTACCTTCGGTACATCAAAACACAAAAACTCATAATACCGATGGTCATAGAACTTTAATCGTGCGGACCCTACGGGTTCGAGAACTATGTAGACATGACCGAGACATGTCTCCGGTCAATAACCAATACGGAATCTAGATGCTCATATTGGTTCCTACATATTCTACGAAGATCTTTATCGGTCAAACTGCATAACAACATACATTGTTCCCTTTGTCATCGGTATGTTACTTGCCCGAGATTCGATCGTCGGTATCTCAATACCTAGCTCAATCTCATTACTGGCAAGTCTCTTTACTCGTTCCGTAGTGCATCATCCCGTAACTAACTCATTAGTCAGATTGCTTGGAAGGCTTATAGTGATGTGCATTAACGAGAGGGCCCAGAGTTACCTCTCCGACAATCGGAGTGGCAAATCCTATTCTCGATCTATGCCAACTCAACGAACACCAGCGGAGACACCTGTAGAGCACCTTTATAATCATCCAGTTACGTTGTGACGTTTGGTAGCACACAAAGTGTTCCTCCGGTATTCGGGAGTTGCATAATCTCATAGTCATAGGAACATGTATAAGTCATGGAGAAAGCAATAGCAGTAAACTAAACGATCAAGTGCTAAGCTAACGAAATGGGTCAAGTCAATCACATCATTCTCCTAATGATGTGATCCCGTTAATCAAATGACAACTCATGTCTATGGCTAGGAAACTCAACCATCTTTGATCAACGAGCTAGTAAAGTAGAGGCATACTAGTGACACTATGTTTGTCTATGTATTCACACATGTGTTATGTTTCCGGTTAATACAATTCTAGCATGAATAATAAACATTTATCATGATATGAGGAAATAAATAATAACTTTATTATTGCCTCTAGGGCATATTTCCTTCAGTCTCCCACTTGCACTAGAGTCAATAATCTAGATTACACAGTAATGATTCTAACATCCATGGAGTCTTGGTGCCGATCATGTTTTGCTCGTGGAAGAGGCTTAGTCAACGGGTCTGCAACATTCAGATCCGTATGTATCTTGCAAATCTCTATGTCTCCCACCTAGACTTGATCCCGGATGGAATTGAAGCGTCTTTTGATGTGTTTGGTTCTCTTGTGAAATCTGGATTCCTTTGCCAAGGCAATTGCACCAGTATTGTCACAAAAGATTTTCATTGGACCCGATGCACTAGGTATGACACCTAGATCGGATATGAACTCCTTCATCCAGACTCCTTCATTTGCTGGTTCCGAAGCAGCTATGTACTCCGCTTCACACGTAGATCCCGCCATGATGCTTTGTTTAGAACTGCACAAACTGACAGCTCCACCGTTTAATATAAACACGTATCCGGTTTGCGATTTAGAATCATCCGGATCAGTGTCAAAGTTTGCATCGACGTAACCATTTACGACGAGCTCTTTGTCACCTCCGTAAAGGAGAAACATATCCTTAGTCCTTTTCAGGTATTTCAGGATGTTCTTGACCGCTGTCCAGTGATCCACTCCTGGATTACTTTGGTACCTCCCTGCTAAGCTAATAGCAAGGCACACATCAGGTCTGGTACACAGCATTGCATACATGATAGAGCCTATGGCTGAAGCATAGGGAACACTTTTCATTTTCTCTCTATCTTCTGCAGTGGTCGGGCATTGAGTCTGACTCAACTTCACACCTTGTAACACAGGTAAGAACCCTTTCTTTGCTTGATCCATTTTGAACTTTTTCAAAACTTTGTCAAGGTATGTGCTTTGTGAAAGTCCAATTAAGCGTCTTGATCTATCTCTATAGATCATGATGCCCAATATGTAAGCAGCTTCACCGAGGTCTTTCATTGGAAAACTCTTATTCAAGTATCCTTTTATGCTATCCAGAAATTCTATATCATTTCCAATCAACAATATGTCATCCACATATAATATTAGAAATGCTACAGAGCTCCCACTCACTTTCTTGTAAATACAAGCTTCTCCAAAAGTCTGTATAAAACCATATGCTTTGATCACACTATCAAAACATTTATTCCAACTCTGAGAGGCTTGCACTAGTCCATAAATGGATCGCTGGAGCTTGCACACTTTGTTAGCACCCTTTGGATCGACAAAACCTTCTGGCTGCATCATATACAACTCTTCCAGAAATCCATTCAGGAATGCAGTTTTGACATCCATTTGCCAAATTTCATAATCATAAAATGCGGCAATTGCTAACATGATTCGGACAGACTTAAGCATCGCTACGGGTGAGAAAGTCTCATCGTAGTCAACCCCTTGAACTTGTCAAAAACCTTTTGCAACAAGTCGAGCTTTGCAGACAGTAACATTACCGTTAGCGTCAGTCTTCTTCTTGAAGATCCATTTATTCTCTATGGCTTGCCGATCATCGGGCAAGTCAACCAAAGTCCACACTTTGTTCTCATACATGGATCCCATCTCAGATTTCATGGGCTCAAGCCATTTTGCGGAATCTGGGCTCACCATCGCTTCTTCATAGTTCATAGGTTCGCCATGGTCTAATAACATGACTTCCAAAACAGGATTACCGTACCACTCTGGTGCGGATCTTACTCTGGTTGACCTACGAGGTTCGGTAGTAACTTGATCTCAAGATTCATGATCAATATCATTAGCTTCCTCACTAATTGGTGTAGGTGTCACATGAACCGGTTTCTGTGATGAACTACTTTCCAATAAGGGAGCAGGTACAGTTACCTCATCAAGTTCTACTTTCCTCCCACTCACTTCTTTCGAGAGAAACTCCTTCTCTAGAAAGGATCCATTCTTAGCAACAAATGTCTTGCCTTCGGATCTATGATAGAAGGTGTACCCAATAGTTTCCTTTGGGTATCCTATGAAGACACATTTCTCCGATTTGGGTTCGAGCTTATCAGGTTGAAGCTTTTTCACATAAGCATCGCAACCCCAAACTTTAAGAAACGACAACTTTGGTTTCTTGCCAAACCACAGTTCATAAGGCGTCGTCTCAACGGATTTTGATGGTGCCCTATTTAACGTGAATGCAGTCGTCTCTAAAGCATAACCCCAAAATGATGCGGTAAATCAGTAAGAGACATCATAGATCGCTCCATATCTAGTAAAGTACGATTACGACGTTCGGACACACCATTACACTGTGGTGTTCCGGGTGGCGTGAGTTGCGAAACTATTCCGCATTGTTTCAAATGTAGACCAAACTCGTAACTCAAATATTCTCCTCCATGATCAGATCGTAGAAACTTTATTTTCTTCTTACGATGATTTTCCACTTCACTCTGAAATTCTTTGAACTTTTCAAATGTTTCAGACTTATGTTTCGTTAAGTAGATATACCCATATCTGCTCAAATCATCTGTGAAGGTGAGAACATAACGATACCCGCCGCGAGCCTCAGTATTCATTGGACCACATACATCAGTATGTATGATTTCCAACAAATCTATTGCTCGCTCCATTGTTCCGGAGAACGGCGTTTTAGTCATCTTGCCCATGAGGCATGGTTCGCAAGTACCAAGTGATTCATAATCAAGTGATTCCAGAAGTCCATCAGTATGGAGTTTCTTCATGCGCTTTACACCAATATGACCCAAACGGCAGTGCCACAAATAAGTTGCACTATCATTATCAACTCTGCATCTTTTGACTTCAACATTATGAATATGTGCATTACTACTATCGAGATTCAACACAAATAGACCACTCTTCATGGGTGCATGACCATAAAAGATATTACTCATATAAATAGAACAACAATTATTCTTAGATTTAAATGAATAACCGTCTCGCATCAAACAAGATTCAGATATAATGTTCATGCTTAACGCTGGCACCAAATAACAATTATTCAGGTCTAAAATTAATCCCGAAGGTAGATGTAGAGGTAGCGTGCCGACGGCGATCACATCGACTTTGGAACCATTTCCCACGCACATCGTCACCTCGTCTTTAGCCAATCTTCGCTCAATCCGTAGTCCTTGTTTCGAGTTGCAAATATTAGCAACAGAACCAGTATCAAATACCCAGGTGCTACTGCGAGCCTTAGTAAGGTACACATCAATAACATTTATATCACATATACCTTTGTTCACCTTGCTATCCTTCTTATCCGCCAAATACTTGGGGCAGTTCCGCTTCCAGTGACATGTCTGTTTGCAGTAGAAGCACTTAGTCTCAGGCTTAGATCTAGACTTAGGTTTCTTCTCTTGAGCAGCAACTTGTTTGCCGTTCTTCTTGAAGTTCCCCTTCTTCTTCCCTTTACCCTTTTTCTTGAAACTGGTGGTCTTGTTGACCATCAACACTTGATGCTCCTTTTTGATTTCTACCTCCGCAGCTTTTAGCATCGTGAAGAGCTCGGGAATTGTCTTATCCATCCCTTGCATGTTATAGTTCATCACAAAGCTCTTGTAGCTTGATGGCAGTGATTGAAGAATTCTGTCAATGACACTGTCATCCGAAAGATTAACTCCCAGTTGAATCAAGTGATTATTATACCCAGACATTATGAGTATATGTTCACTGAAAGAACTATTCTCCTCCATCTTACATCTATAGAACTTATTGGAGACTTCATATCTCTCAATCCGGGCATTTGCTTGAAATATTAACTTCAACTCCTAGAACATCTCATATGCTCCATGACGTTCAAAACGTCGTTGTAGTCCCTGTTAAGCCGTAAAGCATGGCACACTGAACTATCAAGTAGTCATCAGCTTTGCTCTGCCAGACGTTCTTAACGTCATCAGTAGCATCTGCAGCAGGCCTGGCACCCAGCGGTGCTTCCATGACGTAATTCTTCTGTGCAGCAATGAGGATAATCCTCAAGTTATGGACCCAGTCCGTGTAATTGCTACCATCATCTTTCAACTTTGCTTTCTCAAGGAACGCATTAAAATTCAACGGAACAACAGCACGGGCCATCTATCTACAACAACATAGACAAGCAAAATACTATCAGGTACTAAGTTCATGATAAATTTAAGTTCAATTAATCATATTACTTAAGAATTCCTGCTACCTCTTGAGCACTGCGTTGGTTTTCCCTTGAAGAGGAAAGGGTGATGCAGTAAAGTAGCGTAAGTATTTCCCTCAGTTTTTGAGAACCAAGGTATCAATCCAGTAGGAGACTGTTAGAGATATATTTGGGATACTTGTATTTGGTAGTCTAGGATTTGTTATCCGTCTCCTACCTTATCTCCGGGAGAGGCGTCTTGCCCTCCAAGTCTTGTACTCAATATATACTCGCCCTCGAGGCTCAATAATACATCCATCATATTCTGCAACAATCCCTCTCTCTCCCTTCTAACATGGTATCTATCGCAAGTCGATCCTAAACCCTAGCCGCCACCGCTTCCGCACCCGCGCGCCGTCCCCGGGGCGGTCGGCCTCAGTGACCGCCGCCGGGGGCCGCGCCGCCCGTACCTAGGGTTCGTCCACCGGCCGTGTTGGCCGGCTGCCCTAGAGAGTCTTTTTTCCCGATCCTTTGATCCGGATTTTCTCTCTCTAGCCGGTCGCCTTGATCGGCGTCTACTTTTTGGTTTTCCGGTCTATGTGATCCGGTTTGCGTCGCCCACCGCCGCCGTCGACCCCGTGCGCATCTACTCCAACACCGGCGCGATTGGCCGGCTTCTTCACCGACCCGGCGGCCTCGCGCGTCATCTGCGCGTCTGCCCGTCGGTCGCCCCGACTCGGCGGCCTCGCGCGTCGTCCGCGCGTCGGCCTGCCGGTTGCCCCGACCCGGCGGCCCTTCACTGCCGCCGTTCGCGCGACGGCCCGCCCGTCGATCTACGCCGGCCGTCACCGCCCTGCTCCGACCGGGACTCCTGCATCACCCCGACCCGGCGGCCTCGCGCCATGCGGCGGCCAATCATAGCCGCCCTGCCGCCCGCCGCCGCCGGCTTCATCTCGGACTTCGCCTCCACCGAGCGGCGTCCCCGACCTCGCGTGCGATCGGCTTGATCACCCGCTCGCCGCCGCGATCCGCCTCATCTACGCCGCGCGACCGACCTGGCCCGTCGGTTACGCGCGCCTCCGTAGGTCCCGTGAAGATCGTCCCCGAGTTCAGCGCGCCTCTCCACCGATCGAGCATCGGGCTGCCGCTGCATCGCCCCGTCGGGCCGCAGCGCCGCCGCCCCGTGGTTCTTCTCCCGGCTGGACCGACCCGCGTCACCGCAGCGTTGCCCCTTCAGGCCGTAGTGCCGCGGCCCGCGGTCCCCCGCCACCCCGAGGGCGTCCGCTCTAGGCCGTCCCGTGGCTGCATCGACCCTCGCACCGCCGCTGCGTCGCCCCGTCGGGCCGTAGCGAGCGTGGCATGCGGTCCACGCCGCCGTCCCGAGGCCATCCCCGCGGTTGCACCGACTCGCGAACCGCCGTTGCGTCGCCCCTTCGGGCCATAGCGTCGCGGCCCGCGGTCCCGGCCATCACACCAAGGTCTTCCCGGCGTTGCCCCGACCCGCCTGCCGCTGCTGCGTCGCCCCTTGGGCCGTAGCGCCGCGGCCCGCGGTCCACTCCGCCGTCACCGCGCGTCGACCTCCCGTGGTATGCACCGTGCCGTCTCCCTTGGCGCGGGAACGCCACCGTCCGTGCCGGTCTTCGTCACGCTGTCAGGGTTCTTCGCCTACTTCGAGCACCGCCGCCGCACTCCTAACCTAGCCGCCGTCGCCGCCGTTAGGCCGCCGCCGCCGCTCTTCTTTGGCCGCCGCCGCGGCTACCTCCGTAGCTGCCGCCGCCGCCCGTCCACCCCACTTCGTCTTTGTCCAGCACCAGCTCGTCGCCAGCGTCGCCGTCATCTACCCCGACCGCTTCATCTACTCCGACAACCGCGGGCGACATTGGCCCCGCGCCGATTGGCGCCGCAACCGTCGTCGAGTCCTTCTCTGCTGGCCTCTCCGACCTCTTCGACATGGCGTATAGCTCGTGCAGGTCCCAGTCTACGCATGCCCGGTGCTGGCAACACCGCCGCATGCCTTCGTCCACGACGTGTCCCCGGGCCTGGCAAGCCTGGTGCGGTGCTTCGTCAACTTCGTCTTCGACCGTCTACGCATGCCCGGTGCTGCCAACACCAACGCGTGCCTTCGTCTACGATGTGTCCCCGGGGTTGGCAAACCCAGCGCGACGCGTCGTCAACACCATTCTCCTTCCTGGCGCATCACTTCTTCGACACCACTGCGCCCATGACTAACTCGGCGCCTCCTTGCGCCTGCGGCTCCACGGCGACTCCCTTGACACCGGCTACCTCGACTCGACATCGACCACGGCGTTCTTCGCACGGCTACCTCGACCACGGTTACACCACCCTACGCTCTCGGCTACATCAACATCGGCACAAAGGGCTATCATCCGCTTGAGCAACTCGTCGGCTTCCTCTACAGTCAACGCGTCCGCGACGCGACACCGTCCACGACGCTCCCGCTAGGACTGCGGGGGGATGTCAGTCCGTCGGCTGCTATTCTCTCCAGTCTGACCGTCCGCGACGCTCCTGTTGTTCGCAACGCTACCGCTACGACTGTGGGGGGATGTTAGAGATATATTTGGGATACTTGTATTTGGTAGTCTAGGATTTGTAATCCGTCTCCTACCTTATCTCCAGGAGAGGCGTCTTGCCCTCCAAGTCTTGTACTCAATATATACTCGCCCTCGAGGCTCAATAATACATCCATCATATTCCGCAACAATCCCTCTCTCTCCCTTCTAACAGAGACCACGCTCGAGTCCCACGCACCTACACAAACAAATAGGAACCTCGCAACCAACGCGATAAAGGGGTTGTCAATCCCTTCACGGTCACTTACGAGAGTGAGATCTGATAGATATGATAAGATAATATTTTTGGCATTTTTATGATAAAGAGAAATAAAGATGCAAAGTAAAATAAACGGCAATAGAAATAGCTAAGTGTTGGAAGATTAATATGATGGAAAATAGACCCGGGGGCCATAGGTTTCACTAGTGGCTTCTCTCAAGATAGCATAAGTATTACGGTGGGTAAACGAATTACTGTCGAGCAATTGATAGAATTGAGCATAGTTATGAGAATATCTAGGTATGATCATGTATATAGGCATCACGTCCGTGACAAGTAGACCGAAACGATGCTGCATCTACTACTATTACTCCACACATCGACCGCTATCCAGCATGCATCTAGAGTATTAAGTTCATAAGAACAGAGTAATGCTTTAAGCAAGATGACATGATGTAGAGGGATAAACTCATGCAATATGATATAAACCCCATCTTTTTATCCTCGATGGCAACAATACAATACGTGCCTTGCTGCCCCTGCTGTCACTGGGAAAGGACACCGCAACATTGAACCCAAAGCTAAGCACTTCTCCCATTGCAAGAAAGATCAATCTAGTAGGCCAAACCAAACTGATAATTCAAAGAGACTTGCAAAGATAACCAATCATACATAAAAGAATTCAGAGGAGATTCAAATATTGTTCATAGATAAACTTGATCATAAACCCACAATTCATCGGATCTCGACAAACACACCGCAAAAGAAGATTACATTGAATAGATCTCCAAGAAGATCGAGGAGAACTCTGTATTGACATCCAAAGAGAGAGAAGAAGCCATCTAGCTAATAACTATGGACCCGAAGGTCTGAGGTAAACTACTCACACATCATCGGAGAGGCTATGGTGTTGATGTAGAAGCCCTCTGTGATCAATGCCCCCTCCGGCGGAGCGCCGGAAAAGGCCCCAAGATGGGATCTCACGCGTACAGAAGGTTGCGGCGGTGGAAATAGGGTTTTTGCTCCGTATATGATGTTTCCAGGGTATATGGGTATATATAGGAGGAAGAAGTACGTCGGTGGAGCAACGAGGGGCCCACAAGGGTGGAGGGCGCGTCCAGGGGGGTAGGCGCGCCCCCCTACCTCGTGGCTTCCTCGTCTGTTGCTTGACGTCCACTCCGAGTCCTCTGGATCACGTTTGTTCCGAAAATCATGTTCCCGAAGGTTTCATTCCGTTTGGTCTCCGTTTGATATTCTTTTTCTGCGAAACACTGAAATAGGCAAAAAAAAGCAATTTGGGCTGGGCCTCCGGTTAATAGGTTAGTCCCAAAAATAATATAAAAGTGTATAATAAAGCCCATTAATCATCCAAAACAGAATATAATATAGCATGGAACAATAAAAAAATATAGATACGTTGGAGACGTATCAAGCATCCCCAAGCTTAATTCCTGCTCGTCCTCGAGTAGGTAAATGATAAAAACAGAATTTTTGATGTGGAATTGTGGTATGAATATTTAGATCCGAAAGATTCAAGATAAAAGTTTAATATTGACATAAAAGTAATAATACTTCAAGCATACTAACGAAGCAATTATGTCTTCTCAAAATAACATGGCCAAAGAAAGTTCATCCCTACAAAATCATATAGTTTGGTCATGCTCCATTTTCGTCACACAAGAATGCTCTCATCATGCACAACCCCGATGACAAGCCAAGCAATTGTTTCATACTTTAGTAATCTCAAACTTTTTTCAACTTTCACGCAATACATGAGCATGAGCCATGGATATAGCACTATGGGTGGAATAGAATATAATGATGGGGGTTATGTGGAGAAGAAAAAAAAGGAGAAAGTCTCACATCAACGCGGCTAATCAACGGGCTATGGAGATGCCCATCGATTGATGTCAATGCAAGGAGTAGGGATTGCCATGCAACGGATGCACTAGAGCTATAAATGTATGAAAGATCAACAAAAGAAACTAAGTGGGTGTGCATCCAACTTGCTTGCTCATGAAGACCTAGGGCATTTGAGGAAGCCCATTGTTGGAATATACAAGCCAAGTTCTATAGTGAAAAATTCCCACTAGTATATGAAAGTGACAAAACAAGAGACTATCTATCAAAGGGATCATGGTGCTACTTTGAAGCACAAGTATGGAAAAAGATAGTAGCATTGCCCCTTTTTTTGGGCCCTTCTTTTTTTCTTTTGGCCTTTCTCTTTATTTTTTATTTTTTTGGGACAATGCTCCATGAATGATGATCATCACACTTCTATTTATTTACAACTCAATGATTACAACTCGATACTAGAACAAAGTATGACTCTATATGAATGCCTCCGGCGGTGTACCGGGAAGGGCAATGAATCAAGAGTGACATGTATGAAATAATATGCATGGTGGCTTTGCCACAAATACGATGTCAACTACATGATCATGCAAGGCAATATGACAATGATGAACGTGTCATGATAAACGAAAAGGTGGAAAGTTGCATGCCAATATATCTCGGAATGGCTATGGAAATGCCATAATAGGTAGGTATGGTGGCTGTTTTGAGGAAGATATAAGGAGGCTTATGTGTGATAGAGCGTATCGTATCACGGGGTTTGGATGCACCGGCGAAGTTTGCACCAACTCTCAAGGTGAGAAAGGGCAATGCACGGTACCGAAGAGGCTAGCAATGATGGAAGGGTAAGAGTGCGTATAATCCATGGACTCACCATTAGTCATAAAGAACTCACATACTTATTGCAAAAATCTACAAGTCATCAAAAACCAAGCACTACGCGCATGCTCCTAGGGGGATAGATTGGTAGGAAAAGACCATCGCTCGTCCCCGACCGCCACTCATAAGGAGGACAATCAAAGAACACCTCATGTTTCAAATTTGTTACACAACGTTTACCATACGTGCCTGCTACGGGATTTGCAAACTTCAACACAAGTATTTCTCAAATTCACAACTACTCAGCTAGCACAACTTTAATATCACAACCTCCGTATCTCAAAACAATCATCAAGCATCAAACTTCTCTTAGTATTCAACACACTCATAAGAAAGTTTTTACTAATCTTGAATACCTAGCATATTAGGACTAATTTCACAATTAAAGAAAATTACCATGCTGTTTTGTAGGACTCTCAAAATAATATAAGTGAAGCATGAGAGAACAATAGTTTCTATAAAACAAAACCACCGCCGTGCTCTAAAAAATATAAGTGAAGCACTAGAGCGAAAACTATATAGCTCAAAAGATATAAGTGAAGCACATAGATTATTCTAATAAATTCCGAATCATGTGTGTCTCTCTCAAAAGGTGTGTACAGCAAGGATGATTGTGGTAAACTAAAAAGCAAAGACTCAAATCATACAAGACGCTCCAAGCAAAACACTTATCATGTGGTGAATACAAATATAGCTGCAAGTAAAGTTACCGATGGACGAAGACGAAAGAGGGGATGCCTTCCGGGGCATCCCCAAGATTTGGCTTTTTGGTGTCCTTAGATTACCTTGGGGTGCCATGGGCATCCCCAAGCTTAGGCTCTTGCCACTCCTTGTTTCATAATCCATCAAATCCTTACCCAAAACTTGAAAACTTCACAACACAAAACTTAACAGAAAATCTCGTGAGCTCCGTTAGCGAAAGAAAACAAAACACCACTTCAAGGTACTGTATTGAACTCATTATTTATTTATATTGGTGTTAAACCTACTGTATTCCAACTTCTCTATGGTTTATAAACTATTTTACTAGCCATAGAGTCATCAAAATAAGCAAACAACACACGAAAAACAGAATCTGTCAAAAACAGAACAGTCTGTAGTAATCTGTAACTAACGCAAACTTCTGGAACTCAGAAAAATCCACCAAAATAGGAAGACCTAGATAATTTGTTTATTGATCTATTGAAATTGGAATCAGTATTTTATCACGTTCTGGTGATTTTTAACAATTGTTTTCGTGAACAGAAAGTTTCTGGAATTTTCAGCAAGATCAAATAACTATCATCCAAGAAGATCCTATAGATTTAACTTGGCACAAACACTAATTAAAACATAAAAACAAATCTAACCAGAGGCTAGATCAAATATTTATTCCTACACAGAAGCAAAAATCAAAAAACTAAAATAAAATTGGGTTGCCTCCCAACAAGCGCTATCGTTTAACGCCCCTAGCTAGGCATAAAAACAAGGATAGATCTAGGTATTGTCATCTTGGGTCTTTAATTTTTTAGCGGAGTTATGCTCGAATCCGGGAGGTTCTTTACGCTTCCCTTCATATTCCGAGATTTTCATATCTAAAGAATCCAACCGCTTATTGCAAAGAGTAATCAACATATTCATGCGGTGAAGATTTCCACTAACACTCTTAAGAGGTTCAAGAGATTTTTGTAAAATTTTCGTTACTTCGCAAATTTTCTCAAAAACTTGCGTTTCTTCCTGGGTATGATGAGGCCCTATTTGTTGAGGTAGTGTTCCCACTATAGCCTCTATAATTTCATGTGCAATACTGGGATCAATTTCGATAAAATTGCCTTTGGCAACGCAATCCAAGAGTTGTCTATGAGACATATTCAGTCCAACATAAAAATTGCGAAGCAAAATTCTAAAGTTCACCTCTAGGGTACAATTACGATAAGATTACATCATTCTAAACCAAGCATCTTTCAAGTTTTCTCCTTGTCTTTGTTTGAAGTGAAGAACTTCAAACTCGGGAGACAACGGAGTAGATAGAGCACTAGCCATAATGACAAGGCAAGCAAGAAAGCGACGAACGGAAAAGAGAGGGCGAATAAAATGGCAAGGGTGAAGTGGGGGAGAGGAAAACGAGAGACAAATGGCAAATAATGTAATGCGAGGGATAAGAGTTTGTGATGGGTACTTGGTATGTCTTGACTTGTGCGTAGACTCCCCGGCAACGGCGCCAGAAATCCTTCTTGCTACCTCTTGAGCACTGCGTTGGTTTTCCCTTGAAGAGGAAAGGGTGATGCAGTAAAGTAGCGTAAGTATTTCCCTCAGTTTTTGAGAACCAAGGTATCAATCCAGTAGGAGACCACGCTCAAGTCCCACGCACCTACACAAACAAATAAAAACCTCACAACCAACGCGATAAAGGGGTTGTCAATGCCTTCACGGTCACTTACGAGAGTGAGATCTGATAGATATGATAAGATAATATTTTTGGCATTTTTATGATAAAGAGAAATAAAGATGCAAAGTAAAATAAACGGCAATAGAAATAGCTAAGTGTTGGAAGATTAATATGATGGAAAATAGACCCGGGGGCCATAGGTTTCACTAGTGGCTTCTCTCAAGATAGCATAAGTATTACGGTGGGTAAACGAATTACTGTCGAGCAATTGATAGAATTGAGCATAGTTATGAGAATATCTAGGTATGATAATGTATATAGGCATCACGTCCGTGACAAGTAGACCGAAACGATTCTGCATCTACTACTATTACTCCACACATCGACCGCTATCCAGCATGCATCTAGAGTATTAAGTTCGTAAGAACAGAGTAATGCTTTAAGCAACATGACATGATGTAGAGGGATAAACTCATGCAATATGATATAAACCCCATCTTTTTATCCTCGATGGCAAAAATACAATACGTGCCTTGCTGCCCCTGCTGTCACTGGGAAAGGACACCGCAAGATTGAACCCAAAGGTAAGCACTTCTCCCATTGCAAGAAAGATCAATCTAGTAGGCCAAACCAAACTGATAATTCGAAGAGACTTGCAAAGATAACCAATCATACATAAAAGAATTCAGAGGAGATTCAAATATTGTTCATAGATAAACTTGATCATAAACCCACAATTCATCGGATCTCAACAAACACACCGCAAAAGAAGATTACATCGAATAGATCTCCAAGAAGATCGAGGAGAACTTTGTATTGAGATCCAAAGAGAGAGAGAAGAAGCCATCTAGCTAATAACTATGGACCCGAAGGTCTGAGGTAAACTACTCACACATCATCGGAGAGGCTATGGTGTTGATGTAGAAGGTCTCCATGATCAATGCCCCCTCCGGCGGAGCACCGGAAAAGGCCCCAAGATGGGATCTCACGGGTACAGAAGGTTGCGGCGGTGGAAATAGGGTTTTTTGCTCCGTATATGATGTTTCCAGGGTATATGGGTATATATAGGAGGAAGAAGTACATCGGTGGAGCAACGAGGGGCCCACGAGGGTGGAGGGCGCGCCCAGGGGGTAGGCGCACCCCCTACCTCATGGCTTCCTCGTCTATTGCTTGACGTCCACTCCAAGTCCTCGGGATCACGTTTGTTCCGAAAATCACGTTCCCGAAGGTTTCATTCCGTTTGGACTCCGTTTGATATTCTTTCTCTGCGAAACACTGAAATAGGCAAAAAAAACCAGCAATTTGGGCTGGGCCTCCGGTTAATAGGTTAGTCCCAAAAATAATATAAAAGTGTATAATAAAGCCCATTAATCATCCAAAACAGAATATAATATAGCATGGAACAATAAAAAATTATAGATACATTGGAGACATATCAACTCCCACTTAGATAGACATCTCTCTTATCATCTAAGTGATCACGTGATCCAAATCAACTAAACCATAACTGATCTTCACGTGAAATGGAGTAGTTTTCAATGGTGAACATCACTATGTTGATCATATCTACTATATGATTCACGTTCGACCTTTCGGTCTTAGTGTTCCGAGGCCATATCTGCATATGCTAGGCTCGTCAAGTTTAACCCGAGTATTCTGCGTGTGCAAAAACTAGCTTGCACCCGTTGTATAAGAACGTTGAGCTTATCACACCCGATCATCATGTGGTGTCTAGGCACGACGAACTTTGGCAACGGTGCATACTCAGGGAGAACACTTGTACCTTGAAATTTTTAGTGAGAGATCATCTTATAATGCTACCGTCAATCAAAGCAGAATAGGATGCATAAAGGATAAACATCACATGCAATCAATATAAGTGATATGATATGGCCATCATCATCTTGTGCCTTTGATCTCCATCTCCAAAGCACCGTCATGATCACCATCATCACCGGTGCGACACCTTGATCTCCATCGAAGCGTCGTTGTTATCTCGCCAACTATTGCTTCTACGACTATCGCTACCGCTTAGTGATAAAGTAAAGCAATTACATGGCGATTGCATTTCATACAATAAAGTGACAACCATATGGCTCCTGCCAGTTGCCGATAACTCCATTACAAAACATGATCATCTCAACAATAAAATATAGCATCATGTCTTGACCATATCACATCACAAGTTCACAACATGCCCTGCAAAAACAAGTTAGACGTCCTCTACTTTGTTGTTGCAAGTTTTACGTGGCTGCTATGGGCTGAGCAAGAATCGTTCTTACCTACGCATCAAAACCACAACGATATTTCGTCAAGTTAGTGCTGTTTTAACCTTCAACAAGGACCGGGCATAGTCACACTCGGTTCAACTAAAGTTGGAGAAACTGACATCCGCCAGCCACCTGTGTGCAAAGCACATCGGTAGAACCAGTCTCGCGTAAGCGTACGCGTAATGTCGGTCCGGGCCGCTTCATCCAACAATACCGCCGAACCAAAGTATGACATGCTGGTAAGCAGTATGACTTGTATCGCCCACAACTCACTTGTGTTCTACTCGTGCATATAACATCTACGCATAAACCTGGCTCGGATGCCACTGTTGGGGAACATAGTAATTTCAAAATTTTCCTACGCACACGCAAGATCATGGTGATGCATAACAACGAGAGGGGAGAGTGTCGTCTATATACCCTCGTAGACCGTAAGCAGAAGCATTATGACAACGCGGTTGATGTAGTTGTACGTCTTCACGATCGACCGATCCTCAGTACCGAACGTACGGCACCTCCGCGTTCAGCACACGTTCAACTCAGTGACGTCCCGCGAACTCACGATCCAGTAGAGCTTCAGGTAAGTGCTTCGTCAGCACGACGGTGTGATGACGATGTTGATGAAGCTACCGATGCAGGGCTTCGCCTAAGCACCGCTACGATCTGACCAAGGTGGATTATGGTGGAAGGGGGCACCACACACGGGTAAGAGAGATCAATGATCAACTTGTGTGTCTATGGGGTGCCCCCTGGCCACGTATATAAAGGAGTGGAGGAGGGGGGAGGGCCGGCCAAGCTATGGCGCGCCCTGGAGGAGTCCTACTCCCACCGGGAGTAGGATTCCCGCCCCTTCCCTAGTTGGACTAGGAGAGAAGGAAGGGGGAGAGAGGGAGGATGGAAAGGGGGGCACCGCCCCCCTCCTAGTCCAATTCAGACCAGAGGGGAAGGGGGCGCGTGGCCTGCCCTGGCCTCCTCTCTCTCTCTCTCTCTCTCTCTCTCTCCCCACTATGGCCCATTAAGGCCCATACAATTACCGGGGGGTTCCGTTAACCTCCCGGTACTCCGGTAAAATCCCGATTTCACCCGGAACCATTCCGATGTCCAAATATAGGCTTCCAATATATCGATCTTTACGTCTCGACCATTTCGAGATTCCTCGTCTTGTCTGTGATCATATCCGGGACTCCGAACTACCTTCGGTACATCAAAACACAAAAACTCATAATACCGATCGTCACAGAACTTTAAGCGTGCGGACCCTACGGGTTCGAGAACTATGTAGACATGACCGAGACACGTCTCCGGTCAATAACCAATAGCGGAACCTGGATGCTCATATTGGCTCCTACATATTCTACGAAGATCTTTATCGGTCAAACCGCATAACAACATACGTTGTTCCCTTTGTCATCGGTATGTTACTTGCCCGAGATTCAATCGTCGGTATCTCAATACCTAGCTCAATCTTGTTACCAGCAAGTCTCTTTACTCGTTCTGTAGTGCATCATCCCGTAACTAAATGATTAGTCACATTGCTTGCAAGGCTTATAGTGATGTGCATTACCGAGAGGGCCCAGAGTTACCTCTCCGACAATCGGAGTGACAAATCCTATTCTCGATCTATGCCAACTCAACGAACACCATCGGAGACACCTGTAGAGCACCTTTATAATCATCCAGTTACGTTGTGACGTTTGGTAGCACACAAAGTGTTCCTCCGGTATTCGGGAGTTGCATAATCTCATAGTCATAGGAACATGTATAAGTCATGGAGAAAACAATAGCAGTAAACTAAACGATCAAGTGCTAAGCTAACGAAATGGGTCAAGTCAATCACATCATTCTCCTAATGATGTGATCCCGTTAATCAAATGACAACTCATGTCTATGGCTAGGAGACTCAACCATCTTTGATCAATGAGCTAGTAAAGTAGAGGCATACTAGTGACACTATGTTTGTCTATGTATTCACACATGTATTATGTTTCCGGTTAATACAATTCTAGCATGAATAATAAACATTTATCATGATATGAGGAAATAAATAATAACTTTATTATTGCCTCTAGGGCATATTTCCTTCAGGCTACACCGTTGGCGACTTAATATGAAGAAGGCCCAAGAATGTCCAAGAAGACGAAGTATGAAGACAGGTGGCGGCTTAAGAGGCGGGCCAGTTGGAGGCCTAAGACCCGGAAGTGTAAGCCGCCCGATAATGACTTGCCTGGTAAGGCAAGGCGACTTAGAAATCGAGCTGGTCACGTTGTGTGATCCGGCCCGGACTCTTGTAAGCCCCGGAGCCTCGGCCTATGTATATAAAGGCGAGACCCGGCGGCGGGTTAACTCAAGAAAACAACCGATCGATAGTTAGGCCAAGCATGATCGCTCCCTTGTAATCAAAACTCAAGCAATACAACTAGAAGCAGGACGTAGGCTTTTACCTCGTTGTGAGGGGCCGAACCTGGGTAAACCTCGGTGTCCTTTATCCCATTCAACCCCTTTGAGCTAACCTACGTTGCGATGGCTCCACACCTAAATCCTTTCACAAGGGCATCTGCCGTGTTAAATCCACGACAGTAGGAGTTGTTGGTGATCATGGGGCATCATCAACAAGCGACAACAATTGAAAGGGGGTTGCAGCCCAGGGCGGTCAGACAATTTGACTTCTCGAGGGGTGGTTGAAATTGGTCGTGGTTTTTCATGGGGGAAAGTTGAAATTGGTCGTTGGATGATCACATGAGGTGGTTGAAACAATGTCTTGTTTGATCCGCAAGCATCATCGATTGATTGATGCGGCGAGCAATCTCCGGTTACGCGAGTGCATGCAGTAAGCTTCACTAATCTAACTTTAGCCTTAAGATGCTATGTAAGAGCAATGAATATGATATGAAAAATAGGAATGAGTACGGTGGCGAGCTCGATCTGGTTTCCTTGCGACCTCTCTCTCTAATCTCAGCTCCCCCCACCGCTGCCTGATGACGATGCCGGGCAAAGCCCGCATGGCCGATGGCGGTGGCGGGGCCCCAGTGGTTTGGCAACGGCGACTCAAAGTGAACAACAACGACGATGAAATTGTGGCGGCACGACATCAACCTTTGAGCAGAAGCGGCGACTCCTACTACTAAACAACAGTTGTAGCAGCAGTATGCAAGATGCAATCGAAACCAACGAGATGTGTTGCTCGCCTCGACTGGTCCAGAGCGACTCATGCTGCTTCGGGCATGATGGCCATTTGGTCCATGCTGCGTCTGTGGTGCTGGTGGCGACTGCTGGCGATGTGAAGGAAATATGCCCTAGAGGCAATAATAAAGTTGTTATTTTATATTTCCTTATTCATGATAGAGGTTTATTATTCATGCTAGAATTGTATTGATCGGAAACTTAAATACATGTGTGAACACATAAACAAATACCGTGCCCCTAGTGAGCCTCTACTAGACTAGCTCGTTGATCAAAGATGGTTAAGGTTTCCTAACCATGGACATGTGTTGTCTTTTGATAATGGGATCACATCATTAGGAGAACGATGTGATGGACAAGACCCATCCGTTAGCCTAGCATTATGATTGTTCAGTTTTATTGCTATTGCTTTCTTCATGTCAAATACATATTCTTCGACTATGAGATTATGCAACTCCAGGATACTGGGGGAATGCCTTGTGTGCTATCAAACGTCACAACAAAACTGGGTGATTATAAAGATCCTCTATAGGTATCTACGAAGGTGTTTGTTGAGTTGGCATAGATCGACATTAGGATTTGTCACTCCAAGTATCGGAGAGGTACCTCTGGGCCCTCTCGGTAATACACATCATAAGCTTGCAAGCAAACGACTAAGGAGTTAGTCACGAGGTGATGTATTACGGAACGAGTAAAGATACTTGCCGGTAACGAGATTGGACTAGGTATGAAGATACCGACGATCGAATCTCGGGCAAGTAACATATCGATGGACAAAGGGAATTATGTATGTTGTCATATCGGTTCGACCGATAAAGATCTTCGTAGAATATGTAGGAGCCAATATGGGCATCTAGGTTCCGCTATTGGTTATTGACCGGAGAGGTGTCTCGGTCATGTCTACATAGTTCTCAAACCCGTAGGGTCTGCACGCTTAACGTTCGATGACGATATAGTATTATATGAGTTATGTGATTTGGTGACCGAATGTTGTTCGGAGTCCCGGATGAGATCACGGATATGATGAGGAGTCTCGAAATGGTCGAGAGGTAAATATTAATATATAAGACGATGGTATTCGGACACGGGAAGTGTTCCGGAGGGTACCAGGTACATATCGGGTCACCGGAAGGGGTTCCGGGCACCCCCCGACAAAAGATATGGGACTTATGGGCCAAGAGGGGAAACTCACCAGCCACCAGGGGCTAGTGCGCCCCCCATATGGGCCGAACCAGGGGGAGAAGGAAAGAGGGGAAGAGAAAGGAAAGGGGGGGATTCGCCTTCCCTTTCTCCCCTCCTCTTTCCTTCCCCCTCCGGCAAATATGGCAGGGGGGCGCCGGCCATGGGGAGACCCCAAGTACGATTCGGCCTACTTGGGTGCCTCCTGGCTGCCTCCCCTCTCCCACCCACCTATATATATGTGGGGGGCACCCAAGCACACACCAGATCAATTATTAGCCGCGTGCGGCGCCCCCCTCCACCGTTTACACCCTCGGTCATATCTTTGTAGTGCTTAGGCGAAGCCCTGCAAGGGTCACTTCACCATCACCATCACCACGCCGTCGTGCTGACGGAACTTATCTACTACCTCGACTACTTGCTAGATCAAGAAGGCGAGGGACGTGACCGAGCTGAACGTGTGCAGAACACAGAGGTGTCGTGCGTTCGGTACTTGATCGGTTGACGTGAGAAGAAGTTCGACCACATCAACCGCGTTGTGAAACGCTTCCACTTACGGTCTACGAGGGTACGTAGACACACTCTCCCCCTCGTTGTTATGCATCTCCATGGATAGATCATTGCGTGTGTAGAGAATTTTTTTTGTTTTCCATGCCACGATTCCCAACAGTGGCATCCGAGCCAGGTCTATGCGTAGATGATATGCACGAGTAGAACACAAAGAGTTGTGGGCGGTGATAGTCATACTACTTACCACCAACGTCTTATTTTGATTCGGCGGTATTGTGGGATGAAGCGGCCCGGACCAACCTTACATGTCCACGCACATGAGACCGGTTCCACCGACTGACATGCAAGTAGTTTTGCATAAAGGTGGCTGGCGGGTGTCTGTTTCTCCTACTTTAGCTGAATCGAATTTGACTACGGCCGGTCCTTGAAGAAGGTTATCAACAAACTTGATCAAACACCGTTGTGATTTTTTTTGCCGTAGGTAAGAACGCTTCTTGCTAGAAGCCCGTAGCAGCCACGTAAAACATGCAACAACAAAGTAGAGGACATCTAACTTGTTTTTGCAGGGCATGTTGTGATGTGATATGGTCAAGACATGATGTGATAAAAGTAATTGTATGAGATGGTCATGTTTTGTAAGTTATCGACAACCGGCAGGAGCCTTATGGTTGTCTCTGATACGTCTCCAACGTATCCACAATTTATGAAGTATTCATGCTATTTTTATCATTCTTGGATATCATTTTTGGGACTAACCTATTGACCCAGTGCCCAGTGCCAGTTGCTGTTTTTTGCTTGTTTTTTAGATCGCAGGAAATCAATATCAAACGGAGTCCAAACACCGCGAAACTTCTTGGAGACTTTTTATGGACCAAAACACCCAAGATGGGCCAGAGCAACACCTGGGGGTGCCCCGAGGGGGGCACAACCCACCAGGGCACGCCCTGGTGGGTTGTGCCCACCTCGGTGGCCTCCCGCACCCCCTCTTTACACCTATAAATTCACAAATATTCCAAAACCCTTCGGGGTTACCCTAGATCAGAAGTTCCGCCGCCGCAAGGCTCTGTAGCCACCGAAAACCAATCTTGACCTTTTCCGGCACCCTGCCGGAGGGGGGAATCATCTCCGGTGGCCATCTTCATCATCCCGGCGGCCACCACAATGAGGAGGGAGTAGTCCACCCTTGGGGCTGAGGGTTTGTACCAGTAGCTATGTGTTTAATCTCTCTCTCTCTCTCTCGTGTTCTTGAGATGTCAAGATCTTGATGTATCGCGGGCTTTGTTAATATAGTCGGATCATATGGTCATTTTCCCTCTCTATCTTGTTGTGATGAATTGAGTTTTTCCCTTTGAGATTTCGTTGTTATCGGATTGAATACTTTTATGGATTTAAGAACACTTGGTATGTGTCTTGCAATTGAATACTCGTGGTGACAATGGGTATCGTATTGATTCACTTGATATATGTTTTGGCACTCAACTCGTGGATTCCCGAGGTGACATTGAGGTAATCTATGCATAGGGGTTGATGCACGTTCCTGTCTTTGTTTCTCGGGTAGAAATCTTGGGTCACTCTTTGAAGTTCTTTGTGTTGGATTGAATATTATGAATATGAATTTGCTTTGGTGTTATTTTAGTACGAACTCTAGGATAGATCGAACGGAAAGAATAGCTTTGTGTTATTTTAGTACGGACTCTTGAATAGATCGAACGGTAAGTATAACTTTGAGGTGGTTTTGTACCCGACAAACAATTTATTCTTATGTTCTCCGCTAGATAGGAACTTTGGAGTGATTCTTCATCGCACTTTGAGGGATGGTTATATGATCCAATTATATTAGCATTGTTGAGAGGTTGCACTGGCGAAAGTACAGACCCTAGGCCTCATTTTCAAGCATTGCAATACCGTTTTTGTGCCCATTTACTATTTGCTACCTTGCTGTTTTTATTTATTTAGATTATAAAAATATATTTCTACCATCCATATTACACTTTTATCACCATCTCTTCGCCGAACTAGTGCACCTATACAATTTGCCATTGTATAGGGTGTGTTGGGGACACAAGAGATTTCTTGTATTTGGTTGTAGGCTTGTTTGAGAGAGACCATCTTCATCCTACACCTCCCACGGATTGATAAACCTTAAGTCATCCACTTGAGGGAAAATTGCTACTGTCCTACAAAACTCTGCGCTTGGAGGCCCAACACGAGTCTACAAGAATAAAGTTGCGTAGTAGACATCAAGCTCTTTTCTGGCGCCGTTGCCAGGGAGGTGAGTGCTTGAAGGTATATCTTTAGATCTTGCAATTGAATCTTTTAGTTTCTTGTTTTATCACTAGTTTGGTTTATAAAAGAAAACTAAAAAAATGGAATTGAGGTTGCATCATATTATTGATCATATTTTAATATCTTTCTTGAAAATGATGGTTCGGAAAACTGTGCTCAATTGTTAGAAGAAGAAGTTAAGAAAATGTTTGGTACGAAATATTTGAATGATGAGCATGATTGCAATGTTGTTAGTATGAATTCTTTGAATATCCATGATGCTAATGATATGCAAAGCTACAAGCTTGGGGATGCTATATTTGATGAAGATGATATTTTTACTCCCCCAAGTTTTGATGAGAAAATTTATTATGATGAAAGCATGCCTCCTATTTATGATGATTATATTGATGAAAGTGGATTTGGAGAGGTCATGACTTTATTTAATGATGAATCCACTATTTTGGAGGAGGTTGCAATTGATTATGACAACAAAGTTCCTATATATGATGATTATGGTGATGACATGTATGCCATATTGAATAATTATAAACATGAAACTTTTCATCATGATTTTAATTTTCAATCCCATGATAGTTACTTTGTTGAGTTTGCTCCCACTACTATTCATGAGAATAAATTTGCTTATGTGGAGAGTAGTAAAATTTCTATGCTTGTGGATTATGAAAAGAATGCTTTATGTGATAGTTATATTGTTGAGTTCATTCATGATGCTACTGAAAATTATTATGAGGGAGGAACATATGCTTGTAGGAAATGCAATAATATCAAGTTTCGTGTCTATGTGTTGAAAGTTTTGAAGTTATGCTTGTTTTGCCTTCCTATACTAGTTGATTCTTGTTCCCATAAGTTGTTTGCTCTCAAAATCCCTATGCATAGGAAGTGGGTTAGACTTAAATGTGCTAGTCATATGCTTCATGATGCTCTCTTTATGTTTCAACTCTTATCTTTTATGCGAGCATCATTGAATCATCATGCCTAGCTTAAAAGGCATTAAAGAAAAGCGCTTGTTGGGAGACAACCAAACAATTTTACCTACTGTTTTTGTGTGTTCATATGATTATTCTACTGTATTGATCATGTTGTATTGCTTTTGTTTCAATAAAGTACCAAGTAAAGCCTTTGGGATCATGTTGGGTGATAGTTGATTTGACCCTGCTGAAAACAGAAACTTTTGTGCTCACAAAAATAAGTCTCATTTTTAACAGAAGAGTGCTTTTGAGTTGATTCTTTTTTCAGAAGTTTAATATACAAATTTCTCACGTGGTCCTATTTTTTCATAATTTTTGGAGTGGCAGAAGTATGGTAGTTATCCAGATCATTACAGACTGTTCTGTTTTTGACATATTCTGTTTTCAATTCATAGTTTGCTTGTTTTCTTGTTTCTATGGCTTATATTGCTCAATATAAATTGTCTAAATGATATGCTACAGTAGAAATTGTGTGGAAACAATTATGAATCTTGTCCTTGACAGTACCAAAGTGAATGGTTTGTCTTTATCATACTAACCCATCTCACGAAGTTCCGTTAAGTTTTGTGTGATTGAAGTTTTCAAGTTTTGGGTGAGATATCGATATGAGGAGAATAAGGAGTGACAAGACCCTAATCTTGGGGATTCCCAAGGCACCCCAAGTTAATATCCAAGGAAGATCCAAGCAACTAAGCTTGGGGATGCCCCGGAAGGCATCCCCTCTTTCGTCTTCAACACTATCGGTAACCTCACTTGGTGTTTTCATTCGTCACATGATATGTGTTTTGCTTGGAGCGTCAATTTATTTTATTAGGATTTACTTGCTGTTATTTAGAATATGTTTTTCATCTTCTATTTCAATAAAAGTGGCATTGATAGCCTTTATCATGCTTATTTTGCAAGTCTACATGTTGCTGTTTCAAAACAGAAAGTTTATCGATGTTGCAAAAATTCCCTAGAAAAGTTAGAATGTGATAAAATGTTGAAACTTTTGCAAAATAAGCTATGATAAATTTGTATACAGTGTGGTAGAATTTCATAATGTTTGGAGTTGAATAAGTATTGATACTCTTGCATTCTTTATAGACTATACTGTTTTGGCAGATTGTTGTTATGTTTGCATATGTTTGCTTGTTTAATGCTTCTATTTGAGGATAGGAGTATTAAATATGCAGAGGCATTTAGTATGCAATGTTGAATAATAATTTTAGTGATTTGCTACAGTAGAGAATGATAAGGTTTTTGCATTGGTTTATACTAACTTATCTCACGAGTTCTTGTTGAGTTTTGTGTGGATGAAGTTTTTAAGATTTAGGGAAACCGTGATATGAGAGGAATTAAGGAGACACAAAAGCTCAAGATTGGGGATGCACAAGGCATCCCAAGATAATATTTCAAGAAGTCTCAAGCATCTAAGCTTGGGGCATCCCACCTTTCTTCATCAACAATTATCGGTTAGTATCGGTTAATCCTAAGTTTTTGCTTGTTCACAAGATGTGTGCTATCCTTGGAATGTCATTTTATTTTGTTTTGCTTGCTGTTTTAATAAAATAATTAGATCTGAAAGTTTTTAAATAAAATAGAGTCCTCAAATAGTTGCCAAGGAGGCTAAGTAAGCGGCATTCACAGCCCGTCAACGAAGCTCTTTTCTTTGGAATTGCTCTCGCGCTTCACTTATATCCTATGAGTAAATTGTTGAATAAATTGAATGTCATGAATTTGATATCTTATCATGCCTAGTGGTAGCTTCACATTGGGTTTATAAAGTGAAATCTTTTGAGGCTTGACAATCACAATTTTGGTCATACAAGCAATTCACAAATAATTAGTATAAGGAAGAGAACTTTCACATGAAAATACCCTATCCTATAAATCTTTTGTGATTGTGAGCCCCCATAAAAATATTATATGCCAAAAAATTTGACGTTGGACAAGGAAGACAACATAATGATTTATGTTTGTTCATATTCGCATAGAACTTATATTGTCATAGATCCTTCAACATGTGGTGCTTGCCCCCCATCTTTGCTAGCCAAAAATTCCGCACCAAGTAGAGATACTACTTGTGCATCCAAAAACCCTTAAACCCGAATCTTATTCTCAAGGGTCCACCATACCTACCTAAGGATTGAGTAAGATCCTTCAAGTAAGTTGTCATCGGTGCAATAAGGCAATAAAAATTGCTTCTAAAAGTGTTAGATCATTTAGTGTAAGAGAAAATTGAGCGTTGTACGAACTTGTGATGGCAAAGCAATAAAAGCGACGAACTGCATAATAAAGGCTGCTATCATAAGGGACAATATAACGTGACGTTCTTTTGCACTAAGGGGTTGAGCATACAAACAAATAAGCGCATGGCAACCTTTTCTTCCCTCTGCAAAGGGCCTATCTTTTACTTTTCAGTATTTACTTTTATGCAAAGAGTCAATGTTTTTCTCTCTATTCCTTTTTATTTTTCTCCTTTGGCAAGCATCATGTGGTGAGGAAAGATCTAGGCACATATGTCCAGTTGAATATGGGTAGCATGAGTTATTATTGTTGACATCACCCTTGAGGTGAATACGTTGGGAGGCAAAATAATAAGCGCCTATCTTTCTATGTGTCTAGTTGAAACGTTTTGCTCGTGTGTATGAGGTGAGTGTTAGCAATCATAGAAGACTATAAAGATGGTTGAGTATGTGGAGCTCTTACTTAAACTCCATGGAATAAGTTGAATTGCAATTGCTTGGTGACTAAGAACATAGGTTGTTGAGTTTCAAGAGAATTCATTGTTTGAACCTTAACATGTGAATTGGTTGCTACTATAACATGAAAAGTTTTATAAGAAAGAATTGTTGTTATGATGCTAGGAAAAGTGATTGAAATTTTCATTGATCAAACTTGTGCACTTTGCTAGCATTCACACTCTATAAATTATTTCTTTTATCATTTACCTACTCGAGGACGAGTAGGAATTAAGCTTGGGGATGCTGATACGTCTCCAACGTATCCATAATTTATGAAGTATTCATGTTGTTTTATTATCATTCTTGGATGTTTTACAATCATTTTATAGCAACTTTATATAATTTTTGGGACTAACCTAATGACCCAGTGCCCACTGTCGGTTGCTGTTTTTTGCTTGTTTTTTACATCGCAGGAAATCAATATCGAACGGAGTCCAAACACCGTGAAACTTCTTAGAGATTTTTTATGGACCAGAACACCCAAGATGGGCCAGAGCAGCACCTGGGGGGTGCCCCGAGGGGGGGGGCACAACCCACCAGGGCGCGCCTGGGGGCCCAGGCACGCCCAGGTGGGTTGTGCCCACCTCGGTGGCCTCCCGCACCCCCTCTTTACCCTATAAATTCACAAATATTCCAAAACCCTTCGGGGTTACCCTAGATCAGAAGTTCCACCGCCGCAAGGCTCTGTAGCCACCGAAAACCAATCTAAACCCTTTTCGGCACCCTACCGGAGGGGGGAATCATCTCCGGTGGCCATCTTCATCATCCCGGCGGCCACCACGATGAGGAGGGAGTAGTCCACCCTCGGGGCTGAGGGTTTGTACCAATAGCTATGTGTTTAATATCTCTCTCTCTCTCTCTCTCTCTCTCGTGTTCTTAAGATGTCACGATCTTGATGTGTCGCGGCCTTTGTTAATATAGTCGGATCATATGGTGATTTCCCCTCTCTATCTTGTTGTGATGAATTGAGTTTTTTCCTTTGAGATTTCATTGTTATCGGATTGAATACTTTTATGGATTTGAGAACACTTGATATATGTCTTGCAATTAAATACTCGTGGTGACAATGGGGTATCGTATTGATTCACTTGATATATGTTTTGGCACTCAACCCGTGGATTCCCGAGGTGACATTGGGGTAATCTATGCATAGGGGTTGATGCACGTTCTTGTCTTTTGTTTCTCTAGTAGAAATCTTGGGGCACTCTTTGAAGTTCTTTGTGTTGGATTGAGTATTATGAATATGAATTTGCTTTGGTGTTATTTTAGTACGAACTCTAGGATAGATCGAACGGAAAGAATAGCTTTGTGTTATTTTAGTACGGACTCTTGAATAGATCGAACGGAAAGAATAGCTTTGAGGTGGTTTCGTACCCGACAAACAATTTATTCTTATGTTCTCCGCTAGACAGGAACTTTGGAGTGATTCTTCATCACACTTTGAGGGATGGTTATATGATCCAATTATATTAGCATTGTTGAGAGATTGCACTAGCAAAAGTACGGACCCAAGGCCTCATTTTCAAGCATTGCAATACCGTTTTTGTGCCCGTTTACTATTTTCTACCTTGCTGTTTTTATTTATTCTGATTATAAAAATATATTTCTACCATCCATATTACACTTTTATCACCATCTCTTCGCCGAACTAGTGCACCTATACAATTTTCCATTGTATTGGCTGTGTTGGGGACACAAGAGATTTCTTGTATTTGGTTGCAGGGTTGTTTGAAAGAGACCATCTTCATCCTACACCTCCCACTGATTGATAAACCTTAGGTCATCCACTTGAGGGAAAATTGCTACTATTCTACAAAACTCTGCGCTGGAGGCCCAACACGAGTCTACAAGAATAAAGTTGCGTTGTAGACATCAATCTCTTTATTGTATGAAATGCAAACGCCATGTAATTGCTTTACTTTATCACTATGCGTTAGCGATAGTTGTACAAGCAATAGTTGGCAAGACGACCACAACGCTACGATGGAGATCAAGGTGTCAAGCCGGTGAAGATGGAGATCATGACGATGCTTTGGAGATGGAGATCAAAAGCACAAGATGATGATGGCCATATCATGTCACATATTTTGATTGCATGTGATGTTTATCTTATTTACATCTTATTTTGCTTAGAACAACGATAGCATTATAAGATGATCCCTTCACTAAATTTCAAGGTAAAAGTGTTCTCCCTGAGTATGCACCGTTGCTACAGTTTTTCGTTTCGAGACATCACATGATGATCGGGTGTGATAGACTCTATGTTCACATACAACGGGTGCAAGACAGTTTTGCACATGCGGAATACTTGGGTTAAACTTGACGAGCCTAGCATGTACAGACATGGCCTCGGAACACCAGAGACCGAAAGGTCGAACGTAAATCATATAGTAGATATGATCAACATAGAGATGTTCACCATTGATGACTACCCCATCTCACGTGATGATCGGACATGGGTTAGTTGATTTGGATCATGTATCACTTAGATGACTTGAGGGATGTCTATTTAAGTGGGAGTTCTTAAGTAATTTGATTAATTGAACTTAATTTATCATGAACTTAGTCTTGATAGTTTTGCATATCTATGTTGTAGATCAATAGCTCGCGATATAGCTCCTATATATTTTTTATATGTTCCTAGAGAAAACTAAGTTGAAAGATGATAGTAGCAATGATGCGGACTGGGTCCGTGATCTGAGGATTATCCTCATTGCTGCACAGAAGAATTATATCCTTGATACACCGCTAGGTGACAAACCTGTTGCAGGAGCAGATGAAGACGTTATGAACATTTTTCAAGCTCCATATGATGACTACTTGATAGTTTAGTGCGCCATGCTTTACGGCTTAGAACCGAGACTTCAAAAACGTTTTGAATGCCACAGAGCATATGAGATGTTCCAAGAGCTGAAAATTGGTATGTCAGATTCATGCTCGTGTCAAGAGGTATGAGACCTCTGACAAGTACTTTACCTACAAGATGGAGGAGAATAACTCAGCCAGTGAGCATGTACTCAGAATGTCTGGGTACTACAATCGCTTGAATCAAGTGGGAGTTAATCGTCCATATAAGATAGTGATTGACAGAGTTCTATAGTCACTATCACTAAGCTACTAGAACTTCGCGATGAACTATAATATGCAAGGAATGACAAAAACGATTCCCAAGCTCTTCGTGATGCTGAAATCGGCGAAGGTAGAAATCAAGAAAGAGCATCAAGTGTTGATGGTTAACAAGACCACTAGTTTCAAGAAAAAGGGCAGGGGAAAGAAAGGGAACTTCAAGAAGAATGGCAAGCAAGTTGCCACTCCCGTGAAGAGGCCCCAAGCTGGACCCAAGCCTGAAACTGAGTGCTTCTACTACGAAGGAAATGGTCACTGGAAGTGGAACTGCCCCAAATACTTGGCGGATAAGAAGGATGGCAAAGTGAAAAAAGGTATATTTGATATACATGTTATTGATGTGTATTTTACTACTGTTCATAGTAACCCCTAGGTATTTGATACCGGTTCAGTTGTTAAGATTAGTAACTCGAAACAAGAGTTGCAGAGACTAGTTAAAAGCAAGGTGATGATGTGTGTTGGAAATGATTCCAAGGTTGATATGATCACCATCGCACACTCCCTCTACCTTCGGGATTAGTGTTGAACCTAAATAAATGTTATTTGGTGTTTGCATTGAGCATCAATATGATTAGATCATGTTTATTGCAATACATTTATTCATTTAAGTCAGAGAATAATTGTTGTTCTGTTTACATGAATAAAACCTTCTATGGTCATACACCCAATGTGAATGTTTTATTGAATCTCGATCGTGGTGATACACATATTCATAATATTGATGCCAAAAGATTCAAAGTTGATAATGATAGTGCAACATATTTGTGGCACTGCCGTTTAGGTCATATTGGTGTAAAGCGCATGAAGAAGCTCCATGTAGATGGGGTTTTGGAATCACTTGATTATGAATCATTTGATACTTGCGAACCATGCCTCATGGGAAAGATGACTAAAACTCCTTTCTCCAGAACAATGGAGCGAGCCATTGACTTACTGGAAATAATACATACCGATGTATGCGGTCCGATGAGTGTTGAGGCACGCGGCGGGTATCATTATTTTCTGATCTTCATAGATGATTTGAGTAGATATGGGTATATCTACTTAATGAAACACAAGTCTGAAACATTTGAAAAGTTCAAAGAATTTCAGAGTGAAGTGGAGAATCATTGTAACAAGAAAATAAAGTTTCTACTATCTGATCGCAGAGGCAAATATTTGAGTTACGAGTTTGGCCTTCATTTAAAACAATATGAATAGTTTCACAACTCACGCCACCTGGAACACCACAGTGTAATGGTGTGTCCGAACGTATTAACCGTACTTTATTGGATATGGTGCGTTCTATGATGTCTCTTACCGATTTACCACTATCATTTTGGGGTTATGCATTAGAGACAGCTGCATTCATGTTAAATAGGGCACCGTCTAAATCCGTTGAGACGACACAGTATGAACTATGGTTTGTTAAGAAACCTAAGCTGTCGTTTCTTAAAGTTTGGGGTTGCGACACTTATGTCAAAATGCTTCAGCCTGATAAGCTCGAACCCAAATTGGAGAAGTGCGTCTTCATAGGATACCCTAAGGAAACAATTGGGTACACCTTCTACCACAGATCCAAAGGCAAGATCTTTGTTGCGAAGAATGGAACCTTTCTAGAGAAGGAGTTTCTCTCGAAAGAAGTGAGTGGGAGGAAAGTAGAACTTGATGAGGTAATCGTACCTTCTCTCGAATTGGAAAGTAGCACATCAGAGAAATCTGTTCCCGTGATGCCTACACCAACTAGAGAGGAAGCAAATGATAATGGTCATGAAACTTCAGATCAAGTTGCTACTGAACCTCGTAGGTCAACCAGAGCACGATCCGCACCAGAGTGGTACGGTAATCCTATTCTGGAAGTCATGTCATTAGACCAAGGCAAACCTATGAACTTTGAAGAAGCTATGATGAGCCCAGATTCCGACATATGGCTTGAGGCCATGAAATCTGAGATAGGATCCATGTATGAGAACAAAGTGTGGACTTTGGTGGACTTGCCCGATGATTGCAAGCCATAGAGAATAAATGGATCTTCAATAAGAAGACTGACGCTGATGGTAATGTTACTGTCTACAAAGCTCGACTTGTCACAAAGGTGTTTTCGACAAGTTCAAGGGGTTGACTACAATGAGCCTTTCTTACCCGTACCGATGCTTAAGTACGTCCGACTCATGTTAGCAATTGCCGCATTTTATAATTATGAAATCTGGCAAATGGATGTCAAAAACTGCATTCCTTAATGGATATTAAAGAAGAGTTGTATATGATGCAACCAGAAGTTTTTGTCGATCCTCAAGGTGCTAACAAAGTGTGCAAGCTCCAGCGATCCATCTATGGACTGGTGCAAGCATCTCGGAGTTGGAATATACTGATGAGGTGATCAAAGCATATGGTTTTATACAGACTTATGGTGAAGCCTGTATTTACAAGAAAGTGAGTGGGAGCTCTATAGCATTTCTGATATTATATGTGGATGACATATTATTGATTGGCAATGATATAGAATTCCTGAATAGCATAAAAGGATACTTGAATAAGAATTTTTTTAATGAAAGACCTCGGTGAAGCTTCTTACATATTGGGCATCAAGATCTATAGAGATAGATCAAGACGCTTGATAAGATTTTCAATGAGTACATACCTTGACAAGATTTTGAAGGAGTTCAAAATGGATTAGTCAAAGAAGGAGTTCTAGCCTGTATTGTAAGGTGTGAAGTTGAGTAAGACTCAAAGCCCGACCACGGCAGAAGATAGAAAGAGAATGAAAGTCATTCCCTATGGCTCAACCATAGGTTCTATAAAGTATGCCATGCTATGTACCAAACCTGTTGTGTACCTTGCCATGAGCTTGGCAAGGGGGTACAATAGTGATCCAGGAGTAGATCACTAGACAGCGGTCAAAATTATCCTTAGAGGACTAAGGAAATATTTCTCGGTTATGGAGGTGATAAAGAGTTCGTCGTGAAGAGTTACGTCGATGCAAGCTTTTACACCGATCCACATGACTTTGAGTCTCGATCTGGATACGTATTGAAAGTGGGAGCAATTAGCTAGAGTAGCTCCATGCAGAGCATTATAAACATAGAAATTTGTGAAATACATACGGATCTGAATGTGGAAGACCCGTTGACTAAACCTCTCTCACAAGCAAAACATGATCACACCTTAGTACTCTTTGGGTGTTAATCACATAGCGATGTGAACTAGATTATTGACTCTTGTAAACTCTTTGGGTATTGGTCACATGGCGATGTGAACTATGGGTGTTAATCACATGATGACGTGAACTAGATTATTGACTCTAGTGCAAGTGGGAGACTGAAGGAAATATGCCCTAGAGGCAATAATAAAGTTGTTATTTTATATTTCCTTATTCATGATAAAGTTTTATTATTCATACTATAATTGTATTGATCGGAAACTTAAATACATGTGTGAATACATAAACAAATACCGTGTCCCTGGTGAGCCTCTACTAGACTAGCTCGTTGATCAAACATGGTTAAGGTTTCCTAACCATGGACATGTGTTGTCATTTGATAACGGGATCACATCATTAGGAGAATGATGTGATGGACAAGACCCATACATTAGCCTAGCATTATGATCGTTCAATTTTATTGCTATTGCTTTCTTCATGTCAAATACATATTCCTTCCACTACGAGATTATGCAACTCCCGGATACTATAGGAATGCCTTGTGTGCTATCAAACGTCACAACGTAACTGGGTGACTATAAAGATGCTCTACAGGTATCTCCGAAGGTATTTGTTGAGTTGTGATACGTCTCCAACGTATCTATAACTTTTGATTGTTCCATGCTATTATATTATCTATTTTGGATGTTTTATATGCATTAATATGCTATTTTACATTATTTTTGGGACTAACCTATTAACCTAGAGCCCAGTGCCAGTTCCTCTTTTTCCTTGTTTTTGAGTTTCGCAGAAAAGGAATACCAAGCGGAGTCCAAACGGAATAGAACTTTTGTGATGATTTTTCTTGGACCAGAAGACACCCAGAGTACTTGGAGTGAGTCAGGAAAGCCACGAGGCGGCCACAAGGACGGAGGGCGCGCCCCCACCCTTGTGGGCTCCTCGTGACTCCACCGACCTATTTCTTTCGCCTATATATTCCCATATATCCCCAAACCAACAGAGGCATCCAAGAAAACACTTTTCCTCCACCGCAACCTTCTATACCCGTGAGATCCCATCTAGGGACCTTTTCCGGCACCCTGCCGGAGCGGGATTCGATCACGGAGGGCTTCTACATCAACCCTATTGCCCTTCCGATGAAGCGTGAGTAGTTTACCACAGACCTACGGGTCCATAGCTAGTAGCTAGATGGCTTCTTCTCTCTCTCTTTGATTCTCAATACCATGTTCTCCTCGATGTTCTTGGAGATATATTCGATGTAATACATTTTTGCAGTGTGTTTGCCGAGATCCGATGAATTGTGGATTTATGATAAGCTTATTTATGAATATTATTTGAATCTCCTCTGAATTCTTATATGCATGATTTGATATCTTTGTAATTCTCTTTGAACTATCGGTTTGGTTTGGCCAACTAGATTGGTTTTTCTTGCAATGGGAGAAGTGCTTAGCTTTGGGTTCAATCTTGCGGTGTCCTTTCCCAGTGACAGTAGGGGCAGCAAGGCACGTATTGTATTGTTGCCATCGAGGATAAAAAGATGGGTTTTTCATCATATTGTTTGAATTAATTCCTCTACATCATGTCATCTTGCTTAATGCGTTACTCCGTTCTCTATGAACTTAATACTCTAGATGCATGCTGGATAGCGGTCGATGTGTGGAGTAATAGTAGTAGATGCAGAATCGTTTCGGTCTACTTGACACGGACGTGATGCCTATATTCATGATCATTGCCTTAGATATCGTCATAACTTTGCGCTTTTCTATCAATTGTTCGGCAGCAATTTGTTCACCCACCGTAATATGTTCAATCTTGAGAGAAGCCTCTAGTGAAACCTATGGCCCCTGGGTCTATTTTCCATCATATAAGTTTCCGATCTACTATTTTGCAATCTTTTACTTTCCGATCTATAAACCAAAAATACCAAAAATATTTACTTTACCATTTATCTATCTCTATCAGATCTCACCTTTGCAAGTAACCGTGAAGGGATTGACAACCCCTTTATCGCGTTGGGTGCAAGTTGTTTGATTGTTTGTGCAGGTATTCGGTGACTTGTGTGTTGTCTCCTACTGGATTGATACCTTGGTTCTCAAAGTGAGGGAAATACTTATCTCTACTTTGTTGCACCACCCTTTCCTCTTCAAGGGAAAAACCAACGCAAGCCCAAGAAGTAGGAGGAAGAATTTCTGGCGCCGTTGTCGGGGAGATATACGCCAAGTCAAGCCATACCAAGTACCCATCATAAACTCACATCTCTTGCATTACATTATTCGCCATTCGCCTCTCGTTTTCCTCTCCCCCAATTCTAAAATGATTTTTGAAAAGATTTGCCTTTTTATTCGCCTTCTTTCCATATGTCTATTTGTTTTTGTTTCCATGAGCCTTCTATTTGCTTGCTAAAAATTTATTGATATGGATCCACTTAAAGTGTTCTACTTGGATCATCTTTGATCTATATGTGCTCGTGCTGAAACCCCAACTAGTTTAGTTGAAGGAAAATCTTTAGATGAGCATGCTCATTTTGTGCGTAACCGTTTGTCTGAAAAGGTGAGACTCTTATGGAATCAAATAAACTCTTTGCTGTGTTATGCTTGGAATCTATGTGAAATTTATGATTTTACTTGTTGCTCTAAGAACCCTAAAAAACACCTTCCCTACCTATGTGAGTTTAATGATAATGAAATCTTATCTTCTTATGAAAAGAGTGTTTATAGTTACTATGATATCGAACAAATTGAAGAATTTGTTGCTTTTAAGGGTGCTCATGAAGTTGCTTCTTTGATTGAAAAGTATGACATTACTCTCTACAAATCTGAAAAAATTTCGACATACTTAAATATTGCTATGAAAACTATGCTCATAATGCCTATGTTAAGGAGTTTATTGCGAGAATGACCGTTGCTTTGGAAGAAAATAATGATATGCATGAATCTATATATAATTATGATTCCGATGATTTGATTGAAATATTCCTTGATGAACATGATGCTTTCCATTCTTGTGGCCATGATGACAATATTTATGGAGATGAATTTTCTATAGTTCTTTATGTTAAACATGAGATTATTGCTATTGCACCCATACTTGATAGTTTCTTGAATCAAAAGCATGATTGCAATGATGTTATTATAAATTCTATTAATGTCAACTGTGCTAATGATATGCAAAACCCTAAGCTTGGGGATGCTAGTTTTGCTATGTCCTCTACTTATTGCAATGATCATGATTGGGGTGATAATGCTTCTTATGATCTTGAAAATTTATTTAAGCCCCATGATGAATATGAGATTGATAATAATGTTTGCAATAATATTGAAAGTGGGTTTGGAAGAGCGTCAACTTTAGATCCCACATATTTGGATAATGTTCAATCTTATGAAGTTTTTGATAAAAGTGGATTTGGAGAGGTCATGCCTTTATTTTATGATAATCCCACTATTTCGGAAGAGTGTCAACTTTGCATGCATGTGGATCATGTTGAGAATATTTTATGTGATAGTTATATTGTTGGATTTGATTATGATCCTACATGTAATTATTACGAGAGAGGAAAATATGGTTGTAGAAATCTTCATGTTACTAAATTACCTCTCGTTATGTCGAGATTGCTATTGTTTCTTTCTTCTTCCTTGCATATGCTAGTTTTAGCTTGTCTTCATAATTTGTTTGCTTATATAATGCCCATGCATAGGAAGTATGTTAGACTTAAAATTGTTTTTACGTACTACATGATGCTCTCTTCATGTTTCAATTGCTATCTTTCATGTGAGCATCATCGAAATCTCAATGCCTAGCTAAGGGCGTTAAACGATAGCGCTTCTTGGGAGGCAACCCAATTTTATTTTTGTTTTTGCTTTTTAGGTTCTGTTTTGCAATAAATATTTCATCTAGCCTCTAGTTAGATGTGATTTTGTGTTTTAATTAGTGTTTGTTCCAAGTAAGACCTTTGGAATACCTTACAGTGATAGTTGATTTGATCTTGCTGAAAAACAGAAACTTTTGCGCTCAGGAAAACAATTCTCATTTTTAACAGAAGCGTGATAAAATTCTGATTCTTTTTGAAGAAGATTAATAAACAAATTGCTTAGGCTGTCCTAATTTTTCAGAATTTTTGGAGTTACAGAAGTATTCGAAATATCCATATTGCTACAGAGTGTTCTGTTTTTGACAGATTCTGTTTTCTATGTGTTCTTTGCTTATTTTGATGAATCTATGGGTAGTAGCGGGGGGTATGAACCATGGAAAAGTTGGAATACAGTAAATATTACACCAATATAGATAAAGAATGAGTTCACAACAGTACCAAAAGTGGTGATTTATTTTCTTATACTAACGGAGCTTATAAGATTTTCTGTTGAGTTTTGTGTTGTGAAGTTTTCAAGTTTTGGGTAAGGATTTGATGGACTATGGAATAAGGAGTGGCAAGAGCCTAAGCTTGGGGATGCCCAAGGCACCCCAAGGTAATATTCAAGGGCAACCAAGAGCCTAAGCTTGGGGATGCCCCGGATGGCATCCCCTCTTTCGTCTTCGTCTATCGGTAACTTTACTTGAGGCTATATTTTTGTTCACCACATGATATGTGTTTTGCTTGGAGTGTCTTGTATGATTTGAGTCTTTGATTTTTAGTTTGCCACAATCATCCTTGCTGTACACACCTTTTGAGAGAGACACGCATGAATCGTGATTTATTAGAATACTCTATGTGCTTCACTTATATCTTTTGAGCTAGGCAATTTTGCTCTAGTGCTTCACTTATATCTTTTTAGAGCACAGCGGTGGTTTTATTTTATAGAAACTAATGAACTCTCATGCTTCACTTATATTATTTTGGGAATCTTTCAATAGCATGGTAATTTTCTTTGGTTATAAATCTAGTCCTAATATCATAGGCATCCAAGAGGGATATAATAAAAACTTTCATATAAAGTGCAGTGAATACTATGAGAAGTTTGATCCCTTATGATTGTTTTGAGATATGAAGATGGTGATATTAGAGTCATGCTAGTGAGTAGTTGTGAATTTGAGAAATACTTGTGTTAAAGTTTGTGATTCCCATAGCATGCACGTATGGTGAACCGTTATGTGATGAAGTCGGAGCATGATTTATTTATTGATTGTCTTACTTATGAGTGGCGGTCGGGGACGAGCGATGGTCTTTTCCTACCAATCTATCCCCCTAGGAGCATGCGCGTAGTAATTCTTTTTGATAACTAATAGATTTTTGCAATAAGTATGTGAGTTCTTTATGATTATTGTTGAGTCCATGGATTATATGCACTCTCACCCTTCCACCATTGCTAGCCTCTCTAGTACCATGCAACTTTCGCCGGTGCCATAAACCCACCATATACCTTCCTCAAAACAACCACCATACCTACCTATTATGGCATTTCCATAGCTATTCCGAGATATATTGCCATGCAACTTTCCACCGTTCCGTTTATTATGACACGTTCCATCATTGTCATATTGCTTTGCATGATCATGTAGTTGACATTGTATTTGTGGCAAAGCCACCGTTCATAATTCTTTCATACATGTCACTCTTGATTCATTGCACATCCCGGTACACCACCGGAGGCATTCATATAGAGTCATATTTTGTTCTAAGTATCGAGTTGTAAGTAAATAAAAGTGTGATGATCTTCATTATTAGAGCATTGTCCCATGTGAGGAAAGGATGATGGATATTATGATTCCCCCACAAGTCGGGATGAGACTCCGGACGAAAAAAAAGAGGCCAAAAAAAATGAGAGAAGGCCCAAATAAAAAAATGAGAGAAAAGAGAGAAGGGGCAATGCTACTATTGTTTTACCACACTTGTGCTTCATGATCTTCATGATAGAGAGTCTCCTATATTGTCACTTTCATATACTAGTGGGAATTTTTCATTATAGAACTTGGTTTGTATATTCCAATGATGGGCTTCCTCAAATTGCCCTAGGTCTTCATGAGCAAGCGAGCTGGATGCACACCCACTTAGTTTCTTTTTGAGCTTTCATAAACTTATAGCTCTAGTGCATGATAACCCACAAGTATAGGGGATCACAACAGTTTTCGAGGGTAGAGTATTCAACCCAAATTTATTGATTCGACACAAGGGGAGCCAAAGAATATTCTCAAGTATTAGCAGTTGAGTTGTCAATTCAACCACACCTGGAAAACTTAATATCTGTAGCAAAGTATTTAGTAGCAAAGTAGTATGGAAGTAACAGTAACGGTGGCAAAAGTAATAGTAGCAACTTTGTAGTAATTGTAACAGTGGCAACGGTAAAATAACTAAGCAAAGATCAATATGTGAAAAGCTCGTAGGCATTGGATCAGTGATGGATAATTATGTCGGATGCGATTCCTCATGCAACAGTTATAACATAGGGTGACACAGAACTAGCTCTAGTTCATCAATGTAATGTAGGCATGTATTCCGAATATACTCATACGTGCTTATGGAAAAGAACTTGCATGACATCTTTTCTCCTACCCTCTCGTGGCAGCGGGGTCCTATTGGAAACTAAGGGATATTAAGGCCTCCTTTTAATAGAGTACCGGACCAAAGCATTAACGCTTAGTGAATACATGAACTCCTCAAACTACGGTCATCACCGGGAGTGGTCCCGATTATTGTCACTTCGGGGTTGCCGGATAATAACACATAGTAGGTGACTATTGACTTGCAAGATAGGATTAAGAACTCAAATATATTCATGAAAACATAATAGGTTCAGATCTGAAATCATGGCACTCGTACCCTAGTGACAAGCATTAAGCATAGCAAAGTCATAGCAACATCAATCTCAGAACATAGTGGATACTAGGGATCAAACCCTAACAAAACTAACTCGATTACATGGTAAATCTCATCCAACCCATCACCGTCCAGCAAGCCTACAATGGAATTACTCACGCACGGCGGTGAGCATCATGAAATTGGTGATGGAGGAAGTTGATGATGACGACGGCGACGGATTCCCCTCTCCGAAGCCCCGAACGGACTCCAGATCAGCCCTCCCGAGAGAGATTAGGGCTTGGCAGCGGCTCCGTATCGTAAAACGCGATGAATCCTTCTCCTTGATTGTTTTGTCCCCAAACATGAATATATAGAGTTGGAGTTGAGGTCGGTGGAGCTCCAGGGGGCCCACGAGGCAGGGGGCGCGCCCCAGGGGGGTGGGCGCCCCCCCACCCTCGTGGACAGGGTGTGGGCCCCTGGTCTTGATTCTTTCGCCAATATTTTTTATTATTTCCAAAAATATTCTTCATGAAGTTTCAGGTCATTCCGAGAACTTTTATTTCTGCACAAAAATAACACCATGGCAATTCTGCTGAAAACAGCGTCAGTCCGGGTTAGTTCCATTCAAATCATGCAAGTTAGAGTCCAAAACAAGGGCAAAAGTGTTTGGAAAAGTAGATATGATGGAGACATATCAGTGCATTCGTTGCATGGCAATCCCTACTCACTCGCATTGATATCTATTGATGGGCATCTCCATAGCCCATTGATACGCCTAGTTGATGTGAGACTATCTCCTTCTTTTTGTCTTATCTACAACCATCGTCTATTCCACCTATAGTGCTATGTCCATGGCTCACACTCATGTATTGCGTGGAAGTTGAAAAAGTTTGAGAACATCAAAAGTATGAAACAATTGCTTGGCTTGTCATCGGGGTTGTGCATGATTTAATATTTTGTGTGGTGAAGATGGAGCATAGCCAGACTATATGATTTTGTAGGGATAAGCTTTCTTTGGCCATGTTATTTTGAGAAGACATAATAGCCTTGTTAGTATGCTTGCAGTATTATTGTTTTTATATCAATATTAAACTTTTGTTTTGAATCATACGAATCTCGACATTCATGCCACAATAAAGAAACTACATGGATAAATATGTTGGGTAGCATTCCACATCAAAAATTCTGTTTTTATCATTTACCTACTCAAGGACGAGCAGGAATTAAGCTTGGGGATGCTTGATACGTCTCCAATGTATCTATAATTTTTTATTGTTCCATGCTAATATTTTATCTGTTTTGGATGTTTTATATGCATTAATATGCTATTTTATATTATTTTTGGGACTAACCTATTAACCTAGAGCCCAGTGCAGTTCCTGTTTTTTCCTTGTTTTTGAGTTTCGCAGAAAAGGAATACCAAACGGAGTCCAAATGGAGTAAAACTTTTGCGATGATTTATCTTGGACCAGAAGACACCCAGAGAACTTGGAGTGCAAGTCAGGGAAGCCACGAGGCGGACACAAGGACGGAGGGCGCGCCTAGGGGCGTAGGGCGCCCCCACCCTTGTGGGCCCCTCGTGACTCCACTAACCTATTTCTTTGGCCTATATATTCCCATATATCCCCAAACCAACAAATGCATCCACGAAAACACTTTTCCACCGCCGCAACCTTCTGTACCCGTGAGATCCCATCTAGGGACCTTTTCCGGCACGCTGCCGGAGGGGGATTCAATCACGAAGGGCTTCTACATCAACCCTATTGCCCTTTCGATGAAGCGTGAGTAGTTTACCACAGACCTACGGGTCCATAGCTAGTAGCTAGATGGCTTCTTCTCTCTCTCTTTGATTCTCAATACCATGTTCTCCTCGATGTTCTTGGACATATATTCGATGTAATACTTTTTTGCGGTGTGTTTGCCGAGATCCGATGAATTGTGGATTTATGATCAGCTTATCTATGAATATTATTTGAATCTCCTCTGAATTCTTATATGCATGATTTGGTATCTTTGTAATTCTCTTTGAACTATCGGTTTGGTTTGGCCAACTAGATTGGTTTTTCTTGCAATGGGAGAAGTGCTTAGCTTTGGGTTCAATCTTGCGGTGTCCTTTCCCAGTGACAGTAGGGGCAGCAAGGCACATATTGTATTGTTGCCATCGAGGATAAAAAGATGGGGTTTTCATCGTATTGTTTGAGTTAATTCCTCTACATCATGTCATCTTGCTTAATGTGTTACTCTGTTCTCTATGAACTTAATACTCTAGATGCATGCTGGATAGTGGTCGATATGTGGAGCAATAGTAGTAGATGCAGAATCGTTTCGGTCTACTTGACACGGATGTGATGCCTATATTCATGATCATTGCCTTAGATATCGTCATAACTTTGCGCTTTTCTATCAATTGCTCGACAGTAATTTGTTCACCCACCGTAATATTTTCTATCTTGAGAGAAGCCTCTAGTGAAACCTATGGCCCCCGGGTCTATTTTCCATCGTATAAGTTACCGATCTACTATTTTGCAATCTTTTACTTTCTGATATATAAACCAAAAATATTTAGTTTACCGTTTATCTATCTCTATCAAATCTCACCTTTGAAGTAACCGTGATGGGATTGACAACCCTTTTATCGCGTTGGGTGCAAGTTGTTTCATTGTTTGTGCAGGTATTCGGTGACTTGTGCGTTGTCTCCTACTAGATTGATACCTTGGTTCTCAAACTGAGGGAAATACTTATCTCTACTTTACTGCATCACCTTTCCTCTTCAAGGGAAAAACCAACGCAAGGTCAAGAAGTAGCAAGTTGGCATAGTTCGAGATTAGGATTTGTCACTCCGAGTATCGGAGAGGTATCTCTGGGCCCTCTCGGTAATACACACCATAAGCTTGCAAGCAAACGACTAAGGAGTTAGTCACGAGGTGATGTATTACGGAACTAGTAAAGAGACTTGCCGGTGACAAGATTGAACTAGGTATGAAGATACCGACGATCGAATCTCGGGCAAGTAACATACCAATGGACAAAGGAATTACGTATGTTGTCATAGCGGTTCGACCGATAAAGATCTTCGTACAATATGTAGGAGCCAATATGGGCATCCAGGTCTCGGTCATGTCTACATAGTTCTCGAACACGTAGGGTCTGCACGCTTAACGTCCGATGACGATATAGTATTATATGAGTTATGTGATTTGGTGACCGAATGTTGTTCGGAATCCCGGATGAGAACACGGACATGACGAGGAGTCTCGAAATGGCCGAGAGGTAAATATTGATATATATGACGATGGTATTCGGACACCGGAAGTGTTCCGGAGGGTACCAGGTACATATCGGGTCACCGGAAGGGGTTCCGGGCACCCCCGGCAAAAGATATGGGCCTTGTGGGCCAAGAGGGGAAACGCACCAGCCACCAGGGGCTAGTGCGCGCCCATATTGGCCGAACCAGGGGGAGAAGGAAAGAGGGGAAGAGAAAGGAAAGGGGGGATTCGGCCTCCCCCTTCCCTTTCTCCCCCCTCCTCTTTCCTTCTCCCTCCGGCAAATATGGCAGGGGGCGCCAGCCATGGGGAGACCCCAAGTAGGATTCGGCCTACTTGGGCGCCTCCTGGCTGCCTCCCCTCTCCCTCCCACCTATATATATGTGGGGGGCGCCCTAGCACACACCAGATCAATTATTAGCCGTGTGCGGCGCCCCTCTCCACCGTTTACACCCCCGGTCATATCTTTGTAGTGCTTAGGCGAAGCCCTGCGAGGATCACTTCACCATCACCGTCACCACGCCATCGTGCTGACGGAACTCATCTACTACCTCGACTACTTGCTGGATCAAGAAGGCGAGGGACGTCACCGAGCTGAACGTGTGCAGAACACGGAGGTGCCGTGCGTTCGTTACTTGATCGGTTGACGTGAGAAGAAGTTCGACTATATCAACCGCGTTATGAAACGCTTCCGCTTACGGTTTACGAGGGTACGTAGACACACTCTCCCCCTCGTTGTTATGCATCTCCATGGATAGATCATTGCGTGTGCGTAGAATTTTTTTTGTTTTCCATGCAACGATTCCCAACACGATGGGCTTGTGTTGTGGCTATAGGCAGCGTGCCCGCAAAATGCTTAATGGAGGTCACACACAGTCCGACTTGGTCTATGACGACGCACGAAGGCTCCTAGATCCGGTCATGGTGTCTCCTCCATCCAGGGCGATGGGCCTGGGCAGACTCCGGTGAGGTGGCAGCCAGTTTTGGTGTGCTTGTCATCACTGTTGGTTCATGTAGTGGTAACTCCGGTCTACGACGACACCCTCGCTATGGATTGCGATGGTCATTGAGAGGTTTTGTGATGGTTCATCCCTCCAGATCCGGTGATTATTGTCAGCAGTTTATACTCGCGATGGTGCAAGATGCACATAGAAGGCTCATTTATGGGTTTTGGTGGCTCTCGCTCTAGTCGGTTTGCCTTCGACAATGAAATGCAATCTATAATGACGGCTTGACACAGAGGGAATGGTTGTGCAGCGACGACGGTGAGATTTCTAGCCCAACATATGTAGCTGCTGGGATCGCGAAAAAGTGGTGATGACAACACATGTTGACTTTGATGTGGTGCTTCTCGAGTACCCGGTCTCGAGCTCCGGAGTGAAAACCCTAGGTATGGCCTGAGTTGGTATACCTAGCAATGACGATGTTTTGCGTCGTTACCTTGTTGAAGGCATTGCTCGGATGTGCTTGGATTTGCTCTTCAGGGCGAAAACCTAGAATTTGGCCTTTCATGGTTGAATCCGGTGATAGTGGCGCTTGGGCGTCGTTTTCTTGAAAGGGTCATTGTTGAAGAACTGGTACATATGTTGAAGAACCTCATGGTCCTTGTGGTGTCAAGAGATGATTTGTGCGGATATGGTCGTTGTAGTGGTTTGTGATCGTTGTTTTGATCACTTCAGGGATTTTTCCTCGCTCGGGCATGACTTTGGTTTTATATGACTTCGCTCTTGCTAGCGTGATTTTTATGTGTATGTGTTCACGGTATACATTCTAATTATGCAGAGCCCGGGCGTATGCTTATTGTATTTGTATCCGCTTAGTACTTCATTTTGAGTAAATAAAATCCACTCTTTATCAAAAAATTAGGCATGACAATCATAATCATATCCTTGTACTAGTCAATAACAACTTAATTAGTACTTCTTCCGTAAATTAATATAAGAGCATTTAGACGACTAAAAAGTTTAAACAGTACACGTAGGAAGTGCAGGGCACGCTGGTACTCTCCTATGATCGTTAAATAGTTAAATAAGCGAGCTAGCAGGACCAAACCATGGTCTAGCGCGCTCTCCTACGAGTAAGGAGTAGGCTACGACCACGAGCCTGTGCTAGCAGTAGATGGTTTCACACCTACTCCCTCCGTCAGCGAATAAGTGTACTTCTAGCTTTTGTCTTAAGTTAAAGTTTTGAAATTTTGACCAACTATATATAAAAGAGTAATAACATATATGACATCAAAAGCTAGAAGTACTTTTTGTTGAAATTGATATCATCAAGTGATTAAGTTGTCTCACTATGACAGTTCCATGGATCCCTTGTTTATCGAAGTATTTTGTGTGCATGCCTGTATGGATTCATTCTCTGGGTGTCATGACTCATGATTGTTTGTTCATGTTTTAATCGTCTTCTATTTCTTAATTGTGTTCATAATAATTATGATATGCATCAATGTTGCTGATGCTAGAGTATTCGTACTGTATATTATTATTTTTAATTAGCCAGCAGTTGCCCATCGGACCTTTATTGTGTACACGGCCTCAGGTGGCCAACAAGGCAACATAGTCCTTTACAAATGTTTGCATGACTACTCATTTGTGATTATTATTTTTATTTTTACTCAAGGAAGGTGCTCCCCGATTTCATTAAGAGAGGAAAAATCAAAATACAGATTGACTCAGTTAAGAAAACTAGACCGGAAACCATGAAAACAGGAAAAATGGAATAAAAAACAACAACAATCGACGACAACATAAACAAACCACCTTCACATAGCACGACTCCTTCACGGAGTGACTGTGAACAAGATCTTCGGAAATACCATCAAGAAGGAAAGTGGTGTCAGCTCATGCCGTCGTCACCGACATCGACCCCCATCAACCACAAGGGCTACGGCGGCGCGGCGGCTGTGGGGTTCCAGGTGGTGCGGGGTGGCGGTGGCGCCGTCCTTCTCCTGGATGTGTATCGTCGGTAGGTACAGATCTAGGGCTCGTGCTCGGGCAGGCTAGATATGGGCCCGGGGCAGATGGAAGCTTGTGCTTCGGGTAGGAGAGGTTGGGCTTGGCCCGGAGTGTGCCTGTGGGTGGTGCTCGTGCTCTCATCGCGGGCATGGTGGACGGTGGTGGTGGTCGGGTCTCCGCCATGCTGTCGGGCAGATCGGTGCCGATGCCCATGGTTGAGGTGTCGCGCGAGTGGGCTCGGCGGCGGCCATCGGTAGTCACAGGGTTGTGTCCCCCCCGGTCCACCGGGACTGGCTGGGGACACAGGTGTGGACGCACCCTACTGTGGGGGGCATCGACCCAGATCCTGTGACTGATGCTGGGCTAGGAATGAAAGGAGACCCCTTTCTTTCCTCCTTCCAAGGTTGGTGCTCCATGATGTGGACGGATGGTGGTGGCTTGGACATGGATGCCGGAGCGGTGGCTTCAGATGGCGGTCTGCATGCTTGGCTTTCCGGCAGGCACCATGTCAGAGGTGGTGGCTTTTCTCTCTTGGTCGTGTGGGCGGCAGGAGAGTAGCGATGGGTGGCTCGGGCATTCTCCCTGTCTTTGGCAATAATGCCGTCCCGATCCTGACCTGGGACGCTGAACTCCTTGCGCCTGTCCTGAAGACCTCGTGTGGTACGGGGGAGCTGCCGAGCGAAAGCTCTGCGCTTTGTCGCCGACGACGGCGATGCTTGCGGGCGCCCCTATCTTCCCGAAGACATCGTCATGGTGCTCCTCGTCGTGCCAGGGTTTCGGGTGAAGACCCTAGTCCCTTCTGGACTCGGCAGCGGCGACGCTCTGCGCCGTTTTCCTTCCTGGGGGCATTGTCGTGGAGCTTAGGTCTTTAGGGTGTGTGTGTGACATTGTACTCGGTGCTCCCAATGCTTTCATTCGGTAACGTAGTGTCTGCGTGATCCGGTTATCTTAGGATCGACATGGTATGAGGGCTACCTCACCAACTTGTATCGTTCGGCCGTGTACTCTATTCGGTGTGCTTTATATACAAAGCGGGGCGAAAGCCTGTTTTGAGAGCTTTCGCCTAGACCCGCACATGACCGCTCCATCGAACTCTGGGAATGGTCCGGCCAACATATCCCAACGCTGCTCCCTACTTCGACCGGCCATTGCCCTATGGTCGGGAAGAACTCCTCGACAATGCCTCCAAGGAGGAGAAGGACACCCACAAAGCGCCAACATCGCCAGCATTGACCCTCGTCGAAGAATTGATCTTTTGCCCAGAGCTTTATGCCTCACCACCTCTATAGAATTTGGGGACGGAGCTAGGCCATGGAGAAATTGCGAGACCGAGTATCAACCACACTTGTATTAAACAATGGAGAAACCAGACCGATTGGATTGGAAGGATGCCACAACCTCCACATCATCAAGCCTCATTTGAGATTTTCCCTGTTGCCTAGGACGGAACCGACAAGGGGTCCTCAGCCCGGCCCATCAGGCTGGGAGTTGACGTGGTGAGAGGTCCCTCAGCTCGTTATGTTCCTTGTTTCAAACTTGGTCTCGCGGATTTCGTCCAAACATCAAGAACATTGTGTCACATTATCCTCAAATTGCGATTGAGGGGGGCTTCCCAGACAACATGTACAGGAAGATCCTATATCCTAACACAAACCGTGTAGTGTTTGTTATGATTGTACCTTGCATATCTTCTGTACTTGAAATCTTTTGACCAACAATATAAACCCTGACCGGCATCACAATTAGATGCGCTGATTCAAGTCATTGTTCCATCTAAACTTTCACCAAGTCCATTTAAAAAAAACAGAAAAAAGGAGCAAACTGAAGAGACCTGCTACGCTAATTGGGACAAACCAAATGAATTGAACAGAAATTCAACCTTGCATCAAAAGTATGTTCAGCGGTAACGTGCATCAAAAGTAGTAGTCAGCTATAGTAAAAAAAAGTAGTAGTCAGCTACTCCATCTGTTCATTAATACATTTTTCAGACTTGTCATATATTGGTGAACAGTCTAAAACGTTATATATTGGTGAACAGAGGGAGTAATAAACAAGGAATCTGCTATCTTTAAAAGAAAAGTGCAGAAAACTTCACTGGCAAGTCACTAATCAACACAGAAGCACTATCATGTCACCATCACCAACATGAAAGCACTACCAGTCCCCTGCTGTCAGGAATTCCGCAACATCAGCAGTATGGCATATCGATCAATTTGGCATCCATTGTTTTCCAAACGGCCGTGAAGGACCAGATTCCACTATCATCATGATGACGAAATAAACCGCGACCACAGAAGTACCATCCAGAGGTGCAAAAGGAAAGTAAAAGGCAGCGGAAACTACAGTTTGGGGAGGGGGGGGGGGGGGGGGGGGGGGCAAACAAAATACAACGGAATAGATAAATCCCGAACATTCGGAATTTAAGCATGTCATCCCGAACGTTTTTTGATGGCAACTTTAGTTGTTAACACATGGCAACTTCGTTCCGGTTTGATTTTTTGTCAGAAAATTGCCATGTTTGTCAACATCGCCTTAACTAAAGTTGCCATGAAAAGAATTCGGATTAGCATGCTTAAATTCCGAACGTTCGGGACTTATTGAGGTCCATACAAAGCTGTCAACCCAGGCCTTATGATCGATAGGATCGCTCGTTTCCCCCATTTCCCCCACAGCGCACAAACAGCAGTTATGCTTGGTTCAGACACCAGAGGCTTTTCCTTGGGCGATCAGGCACCATCTGGGGTAACATCATCTCATAGCTTCAGTGTTAATTAGTGATGTGAAGCAACATCGAGTCAGGATCACGCGCTCCATCCGAGTGATGAGCAAGGGCCTCTCTCTGCAGCGCCGCTGAACCACCTTTGAGCGCTTCCTGGTCCACATCATTCTGGACACCTGCCGGTAATTGTAATCATTCGCAGGGATGATATAGACCTCCATAGTTCTCTTCTGATTGCTCAGCAGCTCAAAGAGGCAGATATCACCCATCTTCAGATTGTTTTCTTCTGCAAACTGTCTCCATCCACTTCCAAGCCTTCTATCGCAACGGTGGTCAAGGAACCGCACCCCCCACTTCTTGCCAAGCAGCTGAAGAGACATCTGTGGCTCCTCTCCAAGATATTTATTAGCATAGTACCTGGAGAAAGTCTGTTCACAAATTTGAACAAAAGATTTAGTAGATAATGGCATCAAGAGAACTCTATGTAAGATAACACGTTGACTGCTTCCTAAATTCGTGCGATAGTAAGAAGCAAACTGCATGTAAATTCAGAGATGACTGGTTACAAATCAACATTATCGAGAAGTGCTTTCATTAGTATTCCACAAGCAGCAGTTTACACTTTACACAGGCACCTACATGATCGGTGCAGAACACACATTAAAAAAAATAACTCACCAGAAAAAATCCTGAATCAACGTTGGTCTTGCTCATCACAGCAACAAAGATGGGGATCTCTGAGTGTATAGATTGGACCTTCTGCTTCACCACTTCCTTCTGAGCTGAAGTTAGTTTGGTCTTGCGCACGGTGATGTAACCGTCCTTCAACTGCTCCTTCTGAGCTGAAGTTAATTTTGCCGCCTTCTTGACAATGGCATCCCGTCCTCCATGGCCATCTTCAGAGGAGAAAGAATCTCCTTCAAAAAGAAATGAAGATAGATTGACCTTCTTCTTCCTGAGAATGTAATTGGAACTAGGCACATCAAGTGTTTGGACGGCGATGGCTTGGCGCGGCGGAGGCCAGGGCTGCGGACGCTGCGGATGGCCCTTCGGGCGGCGGCTGCGGTGGCGTGCATGCTGCCTTCAGATCGGCGACGGCGGCGTGTAGGGCCTGGTGGTCTCGTCGGCGGCACCTCCGATCAGATCTGTTCTGACCGGTGCAGCCGGCGGTGGTGGTCATCTCTTCCGTCAGAGGTGGTCGGCCTGAGGCTGGGTGTTCAGATCTCGGGATCCATCATCTGGCACCAGCTGCGAGTCGGGGAGACGTAGTTGCCGGTGAAAACCGAGCCGACGGCGGGCGATGGCGGCGTTCCACGTCGTTACCTTGATGAAGGCATCGTCATGTGACTACCGTCGACCCACTCGTATTGCTCCGGGGGAAACCCTAGGATCTGGTGTTCCAGACCGGACGATGGCGGCACTGCAGTGTCGTTTCTCTCTTGGGAGCATCGTTTTGTGGAGCAGCGCTGGAAGTCAGAGGCAGGAGGTGGAGCGGCTTCGTCTTGCACGGAGCTTCGGTGGAGATGTCGAGTCATACCTGACCGACAGATGCTACGCTTGGTCATGCCTTGTCGGCAGGTGCTACGCACGACAGATCCTCCAAGGGCTTCAAGCTGTGTCGGCTGGTGATACTTGGCAGCATGGCGCTAAGGTGTATCAGTGGCGACCGCGACGTGTTCAGCTGTTTGCGCGCAGGGAGGAGGTGCCGTTGGGCGCCGTGGTGGCGTCGACGATAGCTGGACCGAGCCAGGTTGATGCATCAATACAGTTCTGAAGATGGAGCGGTGGCAGTTGGCGACGGCGGCCTCTGAGCACGCCGGACCAGTGTGTGCCCCAGACCCGGCAAGTGGCTAGGTTGGGGTCTCAGGTCTTAGATGTTAGGCTTGGCTGCGATGTCTGTTTGGTATTAGGCCCAGGCTATTTGCGCCCCTTCATCAACTGGATAGGTGTAGCGACAGTTTGTTGCTTAGACGGCGGCTTTAGTCTTACTGTTGTATGACTTTGTAAGGTCTTGTGAGAATATTTAATAAAGTGGCCGTATGCATCGTCCAGATGCAGAGGCCGGGGGCCATCCTCCTGTTCTAAAAAAAAGAGGCACATCAAGTGTTCCATGGTTATCTTCAGAGGAGAAAGACTCTCCTGCGCCAAGAAAAGAGAACTACTAAATATAGCCATAAACATATGAGAATGATTTTGCCTTGACATGACTCGTCCACTTCCATTTGGAAGTGCCGCTGCCTTTTGGTTGGTGGTGACTCTGGTAGTACCATTTGTATGGGCTGAGGATGTAAATGAGAACTTTTCACAGTTGTGCGCCTTTCTTGCACAAGAGGCGCAAAAGATCCACAACTGAAAGTGCCTTCTCATAGCCAAGTGTATCAAAGATTATGACACTAAACTGGGAGTTTCCATTGTATCTGAATAATATGGTGTCACCCATCTCTAGACCAAAGGTTTTAACAAATATGCCCCATCCCACTGTAAGGACAAGCTTTTCTTGGTTCTTGGCAACTGCAATAATGTAACTGCAACGATTTTTTGTTTCAAGTATCATCTCTCTTGGGAACTCGCCCTTGAAACGCCGAACAAATTCTTCTGAGATGATCTGGAGAAAACAACCAATATTTTTGTTTGAATGAACCGTAACCAGGATAAAAAAAATATAGTCTCTATAATCAAAGTGAATTTGTCTGTTCAATATACCTGACAGCATGGTACAATTTGAACTATGAGGAAATTTTGTGCAAATGAATATACCTGAATGTGCTACCATGCTGGATTCAATCCAGGCATCAAATTAACATGAGACATGAGCAAAAGTTGCAAAGACTACATATAATTGTGTATATGTCTCTAAAGCATTATATATCTCCACATAATCTAAAGTAGAAAGTAGAAAATCGTTGGTCTACAGAAAAACACCGAAGTAACAGATAAAAAGGAGTGTTACTGCATTTGGATATAAATTTACCATCTCATGTTGAAAATCACCCATCATAACCATTAAGAAATATTTCTTTTCATCATCCAAATTTGTGTAGTGATATTCAGTCCAGCTTTTGTATCTTTCAGAAGGCACATCTATCTTTTTAGAAGATCTGCAGTGCAAAATCCATTCGAAGTGAAATTTGGTACCAGGAAATGAAGGCATGAATAGTGAAGACTGGTATTTCACCCGATTTCATGTGCCTTGTTGGGATTTTCTTGGACCTGAGGCAAAAAAGGATCCACAACAACTGATAATGCTTTTTCACGGCCAAGCTTATCAAAGATTATGACATCAAACTGGCAGTTCCCATTGTATTTTAATATTAAGGAATCACCCATCTGTAGATCATACTGTCCAACAAACTGCCTCCAACCCACTGTAAAGACAAGCTTTTCTTGGTTCTTGGCAACCACAATAGCATGACTGTAACCCTTTCGGCTTACTAGCTTGATCTCTCCTGGGATCTCACATTTGAAACGCCACACAAGTTCTTCTGGGAATATCTGCAGAAAGATATAATAAAAAAGATTGGATGGATGGACAGTTTATGCACAAGATCCAGAAGACACTAGTTACAATCAAGGTGTATCTTTGTCTTTATGATACCTGGCTAGTATCTTACAAAAAAAACAAGGAAAATGAGTGTAGATCTTACCTGTATTTCTGAAATAAAAACTATGTGGAATCTGACTGCGACGCAGAATTTAAAGTAGAAGATAGTAGAAACATCAATGGTCTTAAAAAAATAGCACAGATAGATAATAGGGTTACCATCGCATCTCGGAAATCACCCAACATAAGCACCAAGAAATGTTTCTCCTCATCATCCAAAAGTTTATAGCGATAGTCATCCCATAGGTTCAATCTTTCCAAGGACGTGCACATCTTTTTAGCAGCCCCCCCCCCCCCCCCCCCTGCAATGCAAAATTTATTAGCAATGATATAAGCAGACATGTACTCTTTTTTTTGTTGTACTTGACACAATGCCATGTACTACTCCTCAATGTGAATTTGGAAAATTGAAATTTTCTTTATTTTTTGCGAAGGCTAGAAGCTGTATATTATTTTCTCTCAAAAGAAGCTGTAAATTAACCAAGTCCAAGCACCTCTTGACGAAGAAAGTCTACAGACAGGCCGAAGGGGAAATATTCGCCCTCTCCCGCAGTGAGCCTAGCTCGATACCGCACCTGCTCCGCATCACCGGAGTCAGTGATTCATTGTAACTGTGGCCGGATCAGTCACCGGACATTGCAAGGGGACACCAGCAAATGGCAATCCGAGGCACGAGCTGTTTACACGGAGAAGAATGCGAAGGCCGGATAAGGAGACACTCATCACCGCCGAAGAATCTTATTTACGAGACCGCCAACGCCGCCTCAAGCCGACACAGAAGTATTGTGGGTAACTAGATCTGCCATGGATCTGTGGGGCGGCTAGGGTTTTTTTTTTTTTGCAGGGGAAAAGTATTTTCTTTAGTTAGAAGAAAGGAACTTTGATTCAAACCATAAGTAATCGATCAGAACTGGATTTGGGATGGATTGGACAAGAAGAACAAAAATCTCCATGAGACCACCCCCACGCCGCCTCCTACCCTCGTCGTCCCCATGGCCAATGGGGCCTCCCCTCTGCCAACTGACGGCTCGACGTGGTAACCTGCAGAAACCCCCGATGCTCGTTACGCCGCCGGCACCGACCACCCCGCCGGCAGCCGGTTCTCCGGCGTGTCGGAGTCGGAGAGCTCCGTCGACCCCAGCGAGAGCGCCTGCGGCGCAGACCAACACGGCGTGGCCACCGGAAAGACGCATGTCCCTCGTCTCCCACACACGCATAGATGTAATACTTGTGTTGACATTACAAATGGAGAAAGGGAGATGTCAATGTGATGTTGGATCCACAGGAAAAGATGGTGAAAATCGCCTGGGTTATTTAGCACTAGCAGAGGAACAGAGGAAACAGGGTTTTCAGAAAGAATCACCCCCACTACCCATGGAGAACTGAATCGAAAGAAGTCGTTAGGAGATTTAGATTTATTCTGGCATAGGGGCTACGGTTACGATGCTTAGATTTTACCATCTCGTGATTCTTACCTTGCTTATCTTGTCAGCTTTGTTCCTCTTCACGCTGCCTTCCGCTTGGTCCTGCTACTCTGCTGGTAGGATGTGACCAGGCGGTGAGCGGAGAGAGCTCGTCCAGCAGTACTAATCCAGCTCTTGGAGACTGAGTGTTTGTTTGTTACAGTAAAAATAGACGGCCTTAGCATTTGTTGTTTCACTGTCTTCGTGACAACCGAGGCCCCGTGAGCTGCTTTTTATTTGAGTTAACGCATTGTCTCTTAGCACGGTCTTTTAGGATAAGGAAGATACTTAAGCTGGAATATACAAGAGGAATAAAAAGACAAAGATTTTGAAGGATAATAAGATTTGAATAGATAAAAATATTTTGGTATCGTTTGGAACAAAGGTTACAGAACTGTGCAGTAGCGTCGTTGATGAGCTGAACCTGCATATGCCTCCATTCCTTGTTCATTCCATTTTATTTTTCTGCTGGGGGACTGTCAATATATATTGGATGCTGGTTTGCAGTTAACTGTGGGCGAGGTGGTCTGGCATCATGGGGGACGTGGTGGCGTGTAAATGCATGGTGGTGTGTACCATTCTGGGGACCTGCCCGATAATTGGCATCGTTTGCGGCGGGGATGATATGTACCTCCATGGTTCTCTCATCTCTCAACAGCTCAAAGAGGCACATATCACCCATCTTCAGATTGTTGTCTTCTACAAACCGTTTCCATCCATTTCCGAGCCTTTTATCGTAACTGTTTTCACGAAACCACACCGGCCACTCCTTGCCCATCACCTGAAGAGACAAGTGTCGCTTCTCTTTAAGATATGTCTTAGCATAGCGTTTTGGGAAAACCTGATTACAGTGAACAAAAGAGTTAGCAGATGATGGCAATAAGACTCTGTAAAATAACATGTTCAACCGCTTCCTAAATTTGTATGATATTAGGAAGCAATCTCCAATATGTATTTAAGTTCATAGATGTCTGCTTATGAATTTACATTATTAGATAGCGCTTTCATTAGTATTCCACAAGCAGCACTTTACAGTTTAAACAGGCACCTACATGATCGAAAGAAAATGGAACTCACCAGAAAGAATTCTAAAACAATGTTGCACTTGCGCATCACAGCAACAAAGAATGGGATCTCTGGTTGTATGGATTGGCAACTCCAATTTCATAAATGCAACGATTTTGTGTTTCAAGTATCATCTCTCTTGGGAATTCGCCCTTGAAACACTGAACAAATCCTTCTGGGATGATCTGGAGAGGAACAAATAATATTTTTGTTTGAAAAATGGACCGTAAACAGGATAAAAAAAGATACTCTCTATAATCAAAGCAAATTTGTCCGTTCAATAAATCTGACTATATAACATACCAAGGGAAATAGAGAAGACTACTATCATAGGAAGGATGTGATGACAAAAGCATAGTATCTTTACTTTGAACTATGAGGAAACTTTTTGCTAACAAACATCTCTGAATGTGCTACCATACGCTGGATTCAATCCGTGCATCAAATTAATAGGAGACATGATCAAAAATTGCAAAGACCACATATAATTTAATACAAACTACAAAGTAGAAATTTATTGGTCTTCAGGAAAACAACAAAATAACTGATAAAAGGGAGTGGTGTTGTATTTGAATATGAATTTACCATCTCATGTTGAAAATTGTCCATCATAAGCACCAAGAAATATTTCTTCTCATCATCCAAGTTTGCGTAGTGATATTCAATACGGCTTTTTCTTCTTTTCCGAGGCACTTCCATCTTTTGAGAATACTTGCAGTGTGAAAGCCATTTGAAGTGAAATTTGGTGCCAGGAAATAAAGACATGAATAATAAAGTCTAGTATTTCACCCGATTTCATGTGCCTCGTTGCACTTGTCTTGGACTTGAGACCAAAAAGGATCCAGAACAACCGATAATGCTTTTTCAGGACCAAGCTTATCAAAGATCATGACACTAAACTGAGAGTTCCCTTTGTATCTGAATATTAAGGAATCATCCTCCTGTAGATCATAGCTTTCAACAAATTGCCGCCAACCCACTGTAAGTTTTGGGGAACGTAGCAGAAATTCAAAATTTTCTACGCATCACCAAGATCAATCTATGGAGTAATCTAGCACCGAGGGGAAGGGGAGTGCATCTACATACCATTGTAGATCGCGATGCGGAAGCGTTGCAAGAATGCGGATGAAGGAGTCGTACTCGTAGTGATTCAGATCGCGGTTGATTCCGATCTAAGCGCTGAACCACGGCGCCTCCGCGTTCAACACACGTGCAGCCCGGTGACGTCTCCCACGCCTTGATCCAGCAAGGAGAGAGGGAGAGGTTGGGGAAGACTCCGTCCAGCAGCAGCACAACGGCATGGTGGTGATGGAGGAGTGTGGCACTCCAGCAGGGCTTCGCCAAGCACTGCGAGAGATGAGGAGGGAGAGGGGTAGGGCTGCGCCAAGAGAGAGATGTTCTCGTGTGTATGGCAGCCCCAAAACCCCCACTATATATAGGGGAGGGAGAGGGGCTGCGCCCCCATCTAGGGTTCCCCCCCAAGGGGTGCGGCCAGCCCTAGATGGGACTTGGAGGGGCGGCCAAGGGGGAAGAGAGGGGGCGCACCACTAGGTGGGCCTTAGGCCCATCTGAGCCTAGGGTTTCCCCCTTCCCCCTTCCCTGCGCCTTGGGCCCCTTGTGGGAGGCGCACCAGCCCACCTAGGGGCTGGTCCCTTCCCACACTTGGCCCACGCAGCCCTCTGGGGCCGGTGGCCCCACCTGCTGGACCCCTGGGACCCTCCCGGTGGTCCCGGTACGTTACCGATAGCACCCGAAACTTTTCCGGTGACCAAAACAGGACTTCCCATATATAAATCTTTACCTCCGGACCATTCCGGAACTCCTCGTGACGTCCGGGATCTCATCCGGGACTCCGAACAACATTCGGTAACCACGTATATCTATTCCCTATAACCCTAGCGTCATCGAACCTTAAGTGTGTAGACCCTACGGGTTCGGGAACCATGCAGACATGACCGAGACGTTCTCCGGCCAATAACAAACAGCGGGATCTGGATACCCATGTTGGCTCCCACATGTTCCACGATGATCTCATCGGATGAACCACGATGTCGGGGATTCAATCAATCCCGTATACAATTCCTTTTGTCAATCGGTATGTTACTTGCCCGAGATTCGATCGTCGGTATCCCGATACCTTGTTCAATCTCGTTACCGGCAATTCTCTTTACTCGTTCCGTAACACATCATCCCGTGATCAACTCCTTGGTCACATTATGCACATTATGATGATGTCCTACCGAGTGGGCCCAGAGATACCTCTCCGTTTACACGGAGTGACAATCCCAGTCTCGATTCGTGCCAACCCAACAGACACTTTCAGAGATGCCTGTAGTGCACCTTTATAGCCACCCAGTTACGTTGTGAAGTTTGGTACACCCAAAGCATTCCTACGGTATCCGGGAGTTGCACAATCTCATGGTCTAAGGAAATGATACTTGACATTAGAAAAGCTCTTAAGCAAACGAACTACACGATCTTGTGCTAGGCTTAGGATTGGGTCTTGTCCATCACATCATTCTCCTAATGATGTGATCCTGTTATCAACGACATCCAATGTCCATGGTCAGGAAACCGTAACCATCTATTGAACAACGAGCTAGTCAACTAGAGGCTTACTAGGGACATGGTGTTGTCTATGTATCCACACATGGATCTGAGTTTCCTATCAATACAATTTTAGCATGGATAATAAACGATTATCATGAACAAGGAATTATGATAATAACCAATTTATTATTGCCTCTAGGGCATATTTCTAACAGTCTCCCACTTGCACTAGAGTCAATAATCTAGTTCACATCGCCATGTGATTAATACCCAAGAGTTTACCAGAGTCAATAGTCCAGTTCACATCACCATGTGATTGTAATGAATCCAACACCCATGGGGTTTGTTCATATCTCGCTTGTGAGAGAGGTTATTAGTCAACGGGTCTGAACCTTTCAGATCCGTGTGTGCTTTACGAATATCTATGTCATCTTGTAGATGCAGCTACCACGCGCTACTTGGAGCTATTCCAAATAACTGCTCTACTATACGAATCCGGTTTACTACTCAGAGTCATCCGGATTAGTGTCAAAGTTTGCATCGACGTAACCCTTTACGACGAACTCCTTTTCCACCTCCATAATCGAGAAAATTTCCTTAGTCCACTAGATACTAAGGATAAGTTCGACCGTTGTCATGTGATCCATTCCCGGATCACTATTGTACCCCTTGACTAACTCATGGCAAGGCACACTTCATGTGCGGTACACAGCATAGCATACTGTAGAGCCTACGTCTAAAGCATAGGGGACGACCTTCGTCCTTTCTCTCTCTTCTGCTGTGGTCAGGTCTTGAGTCTTACTCAATACTCACACCTTGTAACACAGCTAAGAACTCCTTTGCTGGTCTATTTTGAACTCCTTCAAAATCTTGTCACGTTATGTATTCATTTGAAAGTACTATTAAGCGGTTTTTGATCTATCCTTATAGATCTTGATGCTCAATGTTCAAGTAGCTTAATCCAGGTTTTCCATTGAAAAACACTTTTCAAATCACCCTGTATGCTTTCCAGAAATTCTACATCATTTCTGATCAACAATATGTCAACAACATATACTCATCAGAAATTCTATAGTGCTCCCACTCACTTCTTTGGAAATACAAGTTTCTCATAAACTTTGTATAAACCCAAAATCTTTGATCATCTCATCAAAGCGTACATTCCAACTCCGAGATGCTTACTCCAGTCCTTAGAAGGATTGCTGGAGCATTGCATACTTGTTAGCATCTTTCAGGATTGACAAAACCTTCTGGTTGTATCACATACAACCTTTCCTCTAGAAAATCGTCGAGGGAACAGTATTTTGACATCCTATCTGCAAGATTTCATAAATAATGCAATAACTGCTAATATAATTCCAACAGACTCTTAGCATCGCTACGAGTGAGAAAATCTCATCGTAGTCAACTCCTTGAACTTGTCGGAAAACATCTTAACGATAAGCCGAGCTTTCTTAATGGTGACACTTACCATCTTTGTCTGTCTTCCTTTTAAAATCCATCTGCACCCAACAGCCTTACGACCATCAAGTAGTTCTTCCAAAGTCTATACCTTGTTTTATACATCGATCCTCTCTCGGATTTTATGGCCTCGAGCCATTCGTCGGAATCCGGGCCCACCATCGCTTCTCCATAGCTCGTAGGTTCATTGTTGTCTAGCAACATGACTTCCAAGACAGGATCACGTACTACTCTGAAATAGTACGCATCCTCGTCGTCCTAGTGACTTGATCCGAAGTTTCATGATCACTATCATAAGCTTCCACTTCAATTTGTGTAGGTGCCACAGGAACAATTTCTTGTGCCCTGCTACACACTAGTTGAAGTGACGGTTCAATAACCTCATCAAATCTCTACCATCCTCCCACTCAATTCTTTCGAGAGAAACTTTTCCTCGAGAAAGGATCCGTTTCTAGAAGCAATTACTTTTGCTTCCAGATCTGAAACAGGAGGTATACCCAACTGTTTTGGGTATTCTATGAAGATGCATTTATCCGCTTTGGGTTCGAGCTTATCAGCCTGAAACTTTTTCACATAAGCATCGCAGCCCCAAACTTTTAAGAAACGACAACTTAGGTTTCTCTAAACGGTGTCGTCTCAACGGAATTGCGTGGTGCCCCTTTTAAAGTGAATGCGGTTGTCTCTAGTGCCTAACCCATAAACGATAGTGGTAATTCGATAAGAGACATCATGGTATGCACCATATCCAATAGGGTGCAGTTATGATGTTCGGACACACCATCACACTGTGGTGTTCCAGGCGGTATTAATTGTGAAACACCTTTCACAATGTCTTAATTATGTGCCAAACTCGTAACTCAGATATCTCTATGATCATATCATAGACATTTTATCCTCTTGTCACGACGATCTTCAACTTCACTCTGAAATTACTTGAACCTTTCAATAATTCAGACTTGTGTTTCATCAAGTAAATATTCTCAGCATCTACTCAAATCATCTGCGAAGTAAGAACATATCGATATCCACTGCGTGCCTCAGCACTCATTGGACTGCACACATCAAATGTATTACTTCCAACAAGTTGCTTTCTTGTTCCATCTTACTGAAAACGAGGCCTTTCAGTCATCTTGCCCCATGTGGTATGATTTGCATGTCTCAAGTGATTCAAAATCAAGTGAGTCCAAATGATCCATCTGCATGGAGTTTCTTCATGCATATATAACAATAGACATGGTTCGCATGTCTCAATCTTTTCAAAAACGAGTGAATCCAAAGATCCATCTACATGGAGCTTCTTCATGCGTTCTATACCAATATGACTCAAATGGCAGTGCCACAAGTATGTGGTACTATCATTACTATTTTATATCTTTTGGCACGAACATGTGTATCACTGTGATCGAGATTCATTTTAGGTGCAAGACCATTGAAGGTATTATTCAAATAAACAGAGTAACCATTATTCTCCTTAAATGAATAACCGTATTGCGATAAACATAATCCAATCATGTTTATGCTCAACGCAAACACCAAATAACAATTATTTAGGTTTAACACCAATCTCGATGGTAGAGGGAGCATGCGATGCTTGATCACATCAACCTTGGAAACACTTCCAACACATATCGTCATCTCACCTTTAGCTAGTCTCCGTTTATTCCGCAGCTTTTATTTCGAGTTACTAACACATAGCAACCGAACCGGTATCTAATACCCTGGTGCTGCTAGGAGTACTAGTAAAGTACACATTCATATAATGTATATCCAATATACTTCTGTCGACCTTGCCTGCCTTCTCATCTACCAAATATCTAGGGTAGTTCTGCTTCAGTGACCGTTCCCCTCATTATAGAAGCACTTAGTCTCGGGTTTGGGTTCAACCTTGGGATTCTTCACTAGAGCAGCAAATGATTTGCTGTTTCATGAAGTATCCCTTCTTCCCTTGCCCTTCTTAAAACTAGTGGTTTTACTAACCATCAACAATTGATGCTCCTACTTGATTTCTACTTTCGCGGTGTCAAACATCGCGAGTTGCTCAAGGATCATCTATCCCTGATATGTTATAGTTCATCACGGAGCTCTAATAGCTTGGTGGCAGTGACTATGGAGAACCATCACTATCTCATCTGGAAGATTAACTCCCACTCGATTCAAGCGATTGTGGTACTCAGACAATCTGAGCACATGCTCAACGATTGAGCTTTTCTCCCTTAGTTTGCATGCTTAAGAAACTTGTCAGGGGTCTCATACCTCTTGATGTGGGCACTAGTCTGAAATCCCAATTTCAGTCTTCGGAACATCTCATATGTTCTGCGACGTTTCAAAAACGTCTTTGGTGCCACAATTCTAAACCGTTAGCATTACGCACTGAACTATTACGTAGTCATCAAAACGTGTATGTCAGATGTTTCGCAACATCTACAGACGACGCTGAGGTTCAGCACACAGAGCGGTGCATTAAGGACATAAGCCTTCTGTGCAGCAATGAGGACAATCCTCAGTTCACGGACCCAGTCCGCATAATTGCTACTATCAACTTTCAACTAAATTTTCTCTAGGAATATATCTTAAACAGTAGGAGTAAAGCATAAGTTATGACATAATTTGCAAAGACCTTTTGACTATGTTCATGATAATTAAGTTCATCTGATTATTTAATGAACTCCCACTTAGATAGACATCCCTCTAGTCATCTAAGTGATACATGATCCGAGTCAAACTAGGCCGTGTCCGATCATCACGTGAGACGGACTAGTCATCATCGGTGAACATCTCCATGTTGATCGCATCTACTATACAACTCATGTTCGATCTTTCGATCTCTTGTGTTCCGAGGCCATGTCTGTACATGCTAGGCTCGTCAAGTCAACCTAAGTGTTTCGCATGTGTTTCGAGGCCATGTCTGTACATGCTAGGCTCGTCAACACCCATTGTATTCAAACGTTAGAATCTATCACACCCGATCATCACGTGGTGCTTCGAAACAACGAACCTTCGCAACGGTGCACAGTTAGGGGGAACACTTCTCTTGAAATTTTAGTGAGGGATTATCTTATTTATGCTACCGTCGTTCTAAGCAAATAAGATGTAAACATGACAAACATCACATGCAAATCATAAAGTGACATGATATGACCGATATCATCACGCGCCTTTTGATCTCCATCTTCGAGGCGCGGCATGATCACCTTCGTCACCGGCATGACACCATGATCTCCATCATCATGATCTCCATCATTGTGTCTTCATGAAGTTGTCTCGCCAACTATTACTTCTACTACTATGGCTAACGGTTAGCAATAAAGTAAAGTAATTACACGGCGTTTTTCATTGACACGCAGGTCATACAATAAATTAAGACAACTCCTATGGCTCCTGCCGGTTGTCATACTCATCGACATGCAAGTCGTGATTCCTATTACAAGAACATGATCAATCTCATACATCACATATATCATTCATCACATCCTTTTGGCCATATCACATCACATAGCATACCCTGCAAAAACAAGTTAGATGTCCTCTAATTGTTGTTGCATGTTTTACGTGGCTGCTATGGGTTTCTAGCAAAAATGTTTCTTACCTACGCAAAACCCACAACGTGATATGCCAATTTCTATTTACCCTTCATAAGGACCCTTTTCATCGAATCCGATCCGACTAAAGTGGGAGAGACAGACACCCGCTAGCCACCTTATGCAACTAGTGCATGTCAGTCGGTGGAACCTGTCTCACGTAAGTGTAAGGTCGGTCCGGGCCGCTTCATCCCACGATGCCGCCGAATCAAGATAAGACTAGTAACGGCAAGTAAATTGACAAAATCGACGCCCACAACTACTTTGTGTTCTACTCGTGCATAGAAACTACGCATAGACCTAGCTCATGATGCCACTTTTGGGGAACGTAGCAGAAATTCAAAATTTTCTACGCATCACCAAGATTAATCTATGGAGTAATCTAGCACCGAGGGGAAGGGGAGTGCATCTACATACCATTGTAGATCGCGATGCGGAAGCGTTGCAAGAATGCGGATGAAGGAGTCGTACTCGTAGTGATTCAGATCGCGGTTGATTCCGATCTAAGCGCTGAACCACGGCGCCTCCGCGTTCAACACACGTGCAGCCCGGTGACGTCTCCCACGCCTTGATCCAGCAAGGAGAGAGGGAGAGGTTGGGGAAGACTCCGTCCAGCAGCAACACAACGGCATGGTGGTGATGGAGGAGTGTGGCACTCCAGCAGGGCTTCGCCAAGCACTGCGAGAGATGAGGAGGGAGAGGGGTAGGGCTGCGCCAAGAGAGAGATGTTCTCGTGTGTATGGCAGCCCCAAAACCCCCACTATATATAGGGGAGGGAGAGGGGCTGCGCCCCCATCTAGGGTTCCCCCCCAAGGGGTGCGGCCAGCCCTAGATGGGACTTGGAGGGGCGGCCAAGGGGGAAGAGAGGGGGCGCACCACTAGGTGGGCCTTAGGCCCATCTGAGCCTAGGGTTTCCCCCTTCCCCCTTCCCTGCGCCTTGGGCCCCTTGTGGGAGGCGCACCAGCCCACCTAGGGGCTGGTCCCTTCCCACACTTGGCCCACGCAGCCCTCTGGGGCCGGTGGCCCCACCTGCTGGACCCCTGGGACCCTCCCGGTGGTCCCGGTACGTTACCGATAGCACCCGAAACTTTTCCGGTGACCAAAACAGGACTTCCCATATATAAATCTTTACCTCCGGACCATTCCGGAACTCCTCGTGACGTCCGGGATCTCATCCGGGACTCCGAACAACATTCGGTAACCACGTATATCTATTCCCTATAACCCTAGCGTCATCGAACCTTAAGTGTGTAGACCCTACGGGTTCGGGAACCATGCAGACATGACCGAGACGTTCTCCGGCCAATAACAAACAGCGGGATCTGGATACCCATGTTGGCTCCCACATGTTCCACGATGATCTCATCGGATGAACCACGATGTCGGGGATTCAATCAATCCCGTATACAATTCCTTTTGTCAATCGGTATGTTACTTGCCCGAGATTCGATCGTCGGTATCCCGATACCTTGTTCAATCTCGTTACCGGCAATTCTCTTTACTCGTTCCGTAACACATCATCCCGTGATCAACTCCTTGGTCACATTATGCACATTATGATGATGTCCTACCGAGTGGGCCCAGAGATACCTCTCCGTTTACACGGAGTGACAATCCCAGTCTCGATTCGTGCCAACCCAACAGACACTTTCAGAGATGCCTGTAGTGCACCTTTATAGCCACCCAGTTACGTTGTGAAGTTTGGTACACCCAAAGCATTCCTACGGTATCCGGGAGTTGCACAATCTCATGGTCTAAGGAAATGATACTTGACATTAGAAAAGCTCTTAAGCAAACGAACTACACGATCTTGTGCTAGGCTTAGGATTGGGTCTTGTCCATCACATCATTCTCCTAATGATGTGATCCCGTTATCAACGACATCCAATGTCCATGGTCAGGAAACCGTAACCATCTATTGAACAACGAGCTAGTCAACTAGAGGCTTACTAGGGACATGGTGTTGTCTATGTATCCACACATGTATCTGAGTTTCCTATCAATACAATTTTAGCATGGATAATAAACGATTATCATGAACAAGGAAATATGATAATAACCAATTTATTATTGCCTCTAGGGCATATTTCTAACAGTAAGGACATGCTTTTCTTGGTTCTTGGCAACCACAATAGTGTGACTGTAACCATTTCGAGTTTCTAGCTTGATCTCTCCTGGGATCTCGCCTTTGAACTGCGGCACAACATCTTTTGGGATTATCTGCAGATAGAAATCTTGATATCAATATATTACCTTTATCAAAAAAATCTACGGAAAAAATAGTTTTTTTTTTCGGAACGACGGTTTATGCGAAGATCCAAATGACACACTTGACCAAACTTGACCAGTATCTTAATGAAGGTGTATTGCCTTTGGCTTTCTCACACTTCACCAGTATCTTAATCTTAAGAAAAACAAGGAAAATGGCTCTGGATCTTACTTGCAGTCCTATTTTTTAAACTAACTGAATTGATTATGTGATCTTACTTTCGATTTAGTGATCTTACTTGTGGCCCAATTTTTGTGATTCACAGAAAAACAAGGAATTGACTGCAATTCACAGAATCCAAAGTATTGTACTAGATACTAGTCGTACAAATATCATTGGTCTTAAAAAAAGCACAGATATACAATAGGGTTACCATCGCATCTTGGAAATCGCCCAATATAAGCATCAAGAAATACTGCTTTTCATGCTCCAAATTCCTGTAGTGTTGCTCATCCCGCAGCTTGCAGGTTTCAAAACGCGAGCCCATCCTTTTAGCAGCCCCTCTGCAGCCCCTCTGCAGTGCAAAATTAATTAACAGTGATAGGTGGTAAGAGGACATGTTGTCATGAACAATAAGAAGACTTGTACTTACTAAAGTTCAGAAAAGAAGACTTGTGCTTGACCGGATTTCATGTACTCACTAAATGTGGATTTACTTCACAGAGGGGGGTACTCCTCAATGTGGATTTGGTACTTTGATCCTTTCTTCATCTTTTTTCAAGGTCACAAGCTATGTATTAAGCAAGTCCAAGCTTTAAAAGAACACCCCTTGATGAAGATTAATAATAAGAGTACAAACGGCCCGAGGGGAATTTTTCATCCTCTTCCGAGATGGACAAATTGATGTCTTGCCTTGAGCCTAGCTCGAAACAGCACCTCCGAATCACCGTAGCCATGGAGTCATTGTAACTGCAGCTGGGAGGTAATTAAACCGGACGTTGCCAGGGGCCTCCATTGTATCTGAATGAACAAAAAAAAAACCATAACTAATCGATCAGAAGTTCAGAGCAGGATTTGCGATGGATTGGACAAGAAGAAGAGAAATCTCCATGAGACCACCCAATTTCTCCCGTCTGGCCGAGCTGAGACCATCCAGCTCCCCAACCTCACGCTGCTTACTAATGGAGAAAGGGATATGTGATGTTGGAACCAGAATCACGCCAAGACCCAAGGAAAGGAAAGGAAAGGATGGTGAAAATCGTGTGGGTTATTTACCACCAGCAGAGGAACAGAGGAAACAGGCAGGGTTTTCACAAGGAATCAGCCCTCAATCCGATCGATAACTGTAAATCGAAAGAAGCCACCCCGGGGAGTGGGAATACAATGCTTAGATTTTATCTCGCGATTCTTACCTTGCTTATCTTGTCACCTTGGTTCTCCTTCTCACTGCACTCACGCTCTGCTTGGCCTTGCTACTCTGCTTGTAGGATGTGACCACGCGGTGAGCGAAAGAGCTCGCCCAGCAGTACTAATCCAGCTCCCCAGGACCTCAGCATTCATGTAAAAAAAGAAGAAGAATAGAAGACCTCAGCATCTGTTGTTTCACTGTCTTCACAACAACCGAAGCGTGGTCTTTTTAATTAGAACACGGTAGAAACTTGACGCGGTGTTTTATGACATCACGTACAGCACGAGTATATCATTGTAAATTTGTAATAGGTATCAATGAAAGTATAGTACTCCGTATAACTGACTTCTGCTATACAGTACTACAGAACAAGGGGTGACCGGATCTTTACCTGAATACTACTGCAGTTATGGGCAGAGCGCCGCGCCCGATTACAGGAGGCCGTGTTTCGTTGGCAGTTTTAGGTGGGTCGGATCTCTAGCGTCGTACGTTGTTGACTGGGTTGCTGGTAACTGTACACGTGGTGATCTGGTATCGGGGACGGGTAGATGCATGGCGGTGTACGTGGTGTCTGCATGCTGTCCTGTGTTCTGGCGTGGCCACCTGGCCTGGCTGCATGCATGCGGCTTGTCTCGTGTTGCTGGACGGTGGCACTCCAGCTGACAAAGCGAGAACACCACCATGTCCACCCTGTACCCGAGTCCACTCGGCAGTGACTGAAGCCGACGCTACTGCAGAAACTGATGCTTCCTTCGTTTTTACCAGCCTCTCTGCTTCCTTCCGTGGCCTTCTTTGGCTGTTTTTTCATGCTCGCAACCAAGTTAAATAAACCTTCATACTAATTTATAAACTATGCTGCTTTTTATCTAGAGAGTCATATGATGTTTGCGTGGTGTGCATGGTGGTGTTTGCATGCTGTCCTGTCTCCCGGCGTCGGCATCTGGCAGCTGCATGCTCTCTGTCTCCTGTTTCTGTTCGGTGGCGCTCTAGCGTGGCCAACGGGGAAATATCAGGTGCTTCCATCCTTGAGATGCTTCCTATACTTCAAGTATAAAACATCAATTTTAAATATTTAAAAAATTCTGAAAAAAATTCTGAATGTTCAAAAGAAATGTGGCTACACCCCCTAAAAATTTCAGGTCAAAACTCGAAATGTACATTGAGAAACAAAAAAGACAAATTCAAATATGAATAGTGCCAAATATTGCTTTTGTCTTTTTGTGACACTATTCATGCTAGATTTCACATTTTTCTTTCTCAATGTGCATTTAGAGTTTGGACCTGAAATTTTTAAGAGTTGTAGTCACATTCCTTGTAAACATGCATATTTTTTTCAGAATTTTTTTAAATATTTAAAATTAATTTATTTGAAGTTGAAGCATGGAAAGCACCTTAAGGATGGGAGTACTAGATATTTTTCCCGCGGCCACCAACAAGAAAACGTACATTACCAGTCCACTTCTGTCAGGGAATTCCGCAACATCAGCGTTCAGCAGCATGGCATATCGATCAATTTGGATTTGGCATCCATTGTTTTCCAAACAGCCAACGAAGGACTGGGTTCCACTATGACTACCATAACTAACGAAATAAACCGCGACCACAAAAGCAGCATCCAGAGGGTGCAACAGTAAACTAAAAGGCAGCTAAAAACTACAGCCAGAGGAGTTCCAGGTCTGCGAAGATAACATAACGTCAAAATACAGAGGTACATCAAGCACCAGAACAGTTTCAAGTTTCTACTACTATACAATGTAACCGAGGCCTTATGATCGATAGGATCACTCGTTTACCCCAATATTGACAGTTAGCGATGTGAAGCAACCTCAAGACAGGAGCACGCGCCCCATCCACCTGATGAGCAAGAGCCCCTCTCCGGAACGCCGCTTCCCGGTCAGCATCATTGAGACGTGCCCAATAATTGACAAAATTTGCGCGGATGATATAGACCGTCATGGTTCTCCTCTCATCGGTCAACAGTTTAAAGAGGCAGATATCACCCATCTTCAGCTTGTTGCCTTCTACAAACTGTTTCCATCCGATCCTGAGCTTATTACCGCCATTGTTTTCACCGAACCGCACCCCCCACTCCTTTTCCCGCCGCCGAAGACACATGCTTGGCTCCTCTTTGAGATATTTCTTAGCATAGTGTCTGGGTTAACAGATAATGGCAATAAAACTCTGTAAAATAACATGTTAAATTGCTTCCTAAATTTGTACGATATTAGGAAGCAATCTTCAATCTGTATTTAAATTCAGAGATGACTGGTTATGAATTTGCATTATGAGATAATGTTTTCATTAGTATTTCATAAGCAGCACTTCGCAGTTTACACAGGCACCTACATGACCGATGAAGGACACACATTAAAAAAAATGGAACTCACCAGATTGAATCTTGAATAAAGGTTAGACTTGCGCATCACGGCAGCAAAGATGGGGATCTCTGAGTCTATGGACTGGACCTTATGCTTCACAACTTCCTTCTGAGCTGGAGTTAGTTTGGTCTCGTTCACGGTAATGTAACCGTCCTTCAACCGCTCCTTCTGAATTGATGATAGCCTGACCTTCTTCTTCCTGACGATAAAATCGGAACCAGGCACTTCACGTACTCCATATTCTTCTTCAACTTCACCTACTCCATATTCTTCTTCAGAGGAGAAGCAATCTCCTGTGCCAAGAAATAGAGCTAAATATTAGCTATAAAAATATGAGAATGATTTGCAAGGGAAGATATATCTACAATAGTAAACTGGGACCTGATGACTCGCAGGAGGAAGTACTTATCACGGTGTTCTTGTCTTGACATGACTTGTCCGTTTCCATTTGGAGGCGTGGTGACTCCATTGGCATCTCTTTCCCTATGCTAAATGGCTGCGTTTGTATGGCCTGAGGACGAAAATGAGAACTTTTCACAGTATCAGTAGCACTTGTTCGCCTTTCTTGCACAGGAGGCGGAGAAGGATCCACAAAAACTGATGATACCTTCTCACAGCCAAGTTCATCAAAGATTATGACATTAAACCGAGAGTTCCCAATGTATCTTAATACTATGGTGTCACCCATCTCTAGACCAAAGATCCCAACAAATTCCCCCATCCCACTGTAAGGACAAGATTTCCATTGTTCTTTGCAACTCCAATTACGTAACTGTGGCAATTTTGTGTTTGAAGTATCATCTCTCTTGGGAATTCGCCCTTGAAACGCTGAACAAATACTTCTGGGATGATCTGGAGAGAAACAAGCAATATTTTTGTTTGAAAAATGGACCGTAAACAGGATGAGAAAGATACTATCTATAATCAAAGCAAATCTGTCTGTTCAATATATCTGACATACCAAGGGAAATGAATAAGACTAGTATCTTAGTAACAACGTGAATGCCTAAAGCATATCTTTACTTTAAATGATGAGGACACTTTTTGTGAACAAACATCACTAAACGTGCTACCATGCTGGATTCAATCCAGGCATCAAATTAACATGAGACAAAACCAAAAGTTGCAAAGACTACATATTGTTTGTGTACGCCTCTAAAGCAATATATATCTCCATATAATTTAAATTAGAAAATACAAAAATCATTGGCATACAGAAAAACAACAAAGTAACTGATAAAAGGGTGTTACTGTATTTGAATATGAATTTACCATCTGATGTTGAAAATCGCCCATCATATGCACCAAGAAATATTTCTTCTCATCATCCAAGTTTGCGTAGTGATATTCAGTCCGGCTCTTGCATCTTTCCGAAGGCACATCCATCTTTTTAGAAGACCTGCAGTGCAGAATATATTTCAAGTGAAATTTGGTACCAGAAAACAAAGCAGTGAATAATAAAGTTTAATATTTAACCCGATTTCATGTGCCTCGTTGCGCCTGTCTTGGACCCGATGCAAAAAAGGATCCAGAACAACTGATAATGCTTTTTCACGACCAAGCTTATCAAAGATCATGACATTAAACTGAGAGTTTCCTTTGTATCTGAACATTAAGGAATCATCAATCTGTAGATCATAGTTTTCGATGAATTGCCGCCAACCCACTGTAAGGACAAGCTTTTCTTGGTTCTTGGCAACCACAATAGTGTGACTGTAACCATTTCGGGTTTCTAGCTTGATCTCTCCTGGGATCTCACCTTTCAAACGCCGCACAACTTCTTCTGGGATTATCTGCTGAAAGATAAATCTTGATATCAATATATTATCTTTATAAAGAAATCTGCAGAAATAATTTTTTTATGGAAAGTGTATGCGCAAGATCCAGATGACACTAGTTACAATCGAGGTATGTACTCTTTGCCTTTCTCTTACCTGACCGGTATCTTAATCTTAGAAAAAACAAGGATAATGACTCTGGATCTTACTTGTAATCACCCAAAAAAAAACTATGTGGAAATTTGGTGCAAACTAACTGAGTAGTCTGCCTGTCAAAGGAATTGACTGCAACGCAGAATCTAAAGTAGTAGATAGTAGAAACATCATTGGTCTTAAAAAACACATATAAGTAATAGGTTTACCATCGCATCTTTGAAATCACCCAACATAAGGACCAAGAAATACTTCTTTTCATCATCCAAATGCTTGTAGTATTGCTCATCCGGCAGCTTGCAGCTTCCGAAAGACGTGCCCATCCTTTTAGCAGCCCCTCTGCAGTGCAAAATTAATTTACAGTGATAGGTGGTAAGAGGAAATTAAGTCATGAACAATAAGAAGACTTGCACTTGGCCCGATTTCATGTACTCCTCAACATGAATTTGGAACTTTGATTCTTAAAAAAAAAATCAAAGGGCACGTCTATATATAACCAAGTCCAAGCTTTTACAGGAACACCACTTGATGAAGATAAAGTTACAAACGGCCCGAGGAGAATTTGTCATCCTATCCCAACCTGCACAAATTGATGGCTTGCCTTGAGCCTAGCTCGATACAGCACCTGCTCTGAATCACCGTAGCCATGGAGTCATTATTCTGTCATTGTAACTGCACCCGGGAGGTACCCGGACGTTGACAGGGGACAATAAAAATGACAATCCGAGGCACGACCTATCGACCTGGAGATGAAGGGTCAGTTCTTTTGGGTGGCTTAATAAATAAGCTGCCTCTCCCCAGCTTAAAAAATAAGCCGCTCCCTAAATTTGTTGAGGCTTCTAAATTAGTTATCTCATAACTAGTTCATAAGTCCCAATGAGTGACGAAGGCGGCGTATGGGAAAAGTTGGGAGGAGGCGGCTTATTTTTTAAGCAATCAAAAGAACTGGCCCGAAGGCGAAGGCAGGACGAGGAGACCCAACCCCACATAAAGAAGCCAAAAACACCGCCGCAGGATCTTATTGACGAGATCACCGAAGCGGCCACGAACCAAGGCATAACCGCATAAGCATTGTTGTTTGACAACTCTCCCCCACGACCCGACGGATCGGATCTGTAGACAATAATACTGTATTCACGTCCATGTGGCGAGGCTAGAACTAGCGTCACCACAACGTGGAAGGGCCGGAGATTCATGGTCTGAATCGCGCCGACGCCCCCATTGCCGGAACAAACGTGACGAGGAAACTAAAACCTGAACAACCAGACAGAGGCCACACGAGCGTGAAGATTCATGGTCTCCTCCGCCTCCTGTCAACCGAAGCTGGCCACGGGGGCGAGGGAGACCGATCGAATCCGGCAGCGAGGAGATCTGTGTGGTAGCTAGGGTTTGTTTATTCTGAATCTGAATTAGAAGAAGAAAGGAACTTTGATTCAAAAGCCACAACTAATCGATGAGAAGAGGATTAGCGATGGATTGGACAAAAGAAAAGGAACATTTCTCCAGGAGCCCGATTTCTCTCGTCTGGCGGAGCTGAGCTCGTCCCACCTCGCCAACCTCACGCTGCGTCCTATCCTCGTCCCCATGGCCCGTGGGGGATGGGGCCTCCCCTCTGCCAACTGACGGCTCGACGTGGTGACCTGCAGAAACCCCCGATGCTCGTTACGCCGCAGGCACTGACCACCCCGCCGGCGGCCGATTCTGCGGCGTGTCGGATAGCTCCCTCGACCTCACCGAGAGCGCGTGCAGTGCAGACACGGCGTGGCCACCACCCAAGAAATCGTCTGGGTTATTCAGCACTAGCAGAGGAACAGAGGAAACAGGCAGGGTTTTCACGAGGAATCATCCCCAACCACATCGACACCTAAATCGAAAGAAGCCACCACGGGGAGTTATTCTGGGATTGGGTTTCATCTCGAGAGCGCGTGGCCACCGGCATGCGCATGCATCACAACCTTGCCGTCACCCTCCCCCCTCTCTCCACGCACAAATGCGCTTGTTTTGACCACGTTACTAATAAAGGGAAATGCGATGTCGCATCCAGAATCATCCGAGTTACTGCTATTTAGCTCTACTAGCAAAGGAACAGAAGAAAGAGGATTTCCGTAAAGAATCACCCCCAACCCCAACCCCATCCCCATCGACAACTGAATCGAAAGAAGCCACCCCGGAGAGTTATTCTGGGATTGGGAATACGATTACGAATACGATGCTTAGATTCTTACCTTGCTTATCCTGCCGCCTTTGTTCCCCTTCTCGCTGCCTTCCGCCGGCCTCTGCTAGCTACTCTGCTAGTACTAGCAGTATGTGACGGAGCCCTGCTCCGGTGCTCCCCCTAACCTAATTTCCGAGGGGTATTTTTGTTCCCGCGAGTTTGTTTTTTTCCTGGCCCGCCGTAGCCCAGATCCAAGGCCTGTTTAGCCCTGTATAACCCAGATCGTATACGTACAGTACCCTGATCCGAAAAAAAAACATCACACGACCCACGTCCACGTAAGACCTGCCGAATCCAATCATTCACGCAGCTCCATCAATCTCGCGAGCATTGACACAGCTCCATAAGTCACGTGGTAGATCTCCAGCGGCGGCTATCTCGTCGCCGGCGATCTCGTCGGACAGCGGGCGCGACAACATCGTGAATCTCCAACGAGCGCGCACAGGTACCGCATCCCGCGTCCCCCCTCTAGTCTCGCTCGCGGCAACATCGAACGAACTGCCGCCGCCAGTGGTAGTGGTTAACCTAGCGGGGCGGGTAACCTAGCTACCCGGCGGCGCATGCGATCGTGGATCTTGTTCCGGTAGTGCTGCTCCTCGTGATCTGGGTTCACGTAGCGTCGGTTGCCGTCGGCTGTGCGCACCACCAGTATCGTTATTTGATGTGGCGGCTAACCTAGGTATCCGGCGGCAGAGGTAATCACAGATCTAGCTAGGTATTGAGATCGTGCAGTTCCTCGCGATTGAAAGTGATCACGACGGGTGCCGTGGCCATCTTCCTTACTAAGTTTGGCAGATCTGAACGGCCTTGGTTGCGGTTGTTTACATAACATCCGTGATCGTGTGCTATGTGTTGTATATTTCATCATTGATAATGTTTGCACATGTGATGATACATATTATTGGTTGTAGGAAATGGCGGACAAGGAGTTAACTGATATCATGGTAGACATGGAGTTTGGAGAACTGATGAAAGACTGGATAGAAGATTGGTCAGATGATGAAAATTCAGATCGGTCAGAGAATGGGAAGGAATGGGACGATCTTAATGTGAGAGGCATTGTCATGTTGTAATTTTTTGGTGGCGTCCGACAATATTAAATCTTTGTGTTGAAAATTTATAGATCGATGAGCTTGATGATGATCAGGAAAACAACTCGGAGCTCTCGAATGAAGATTACATTAGTCAAGTACGTAAGTGAAAATTTTTGTTGGCATGCAAATTGAATTTCTTCTGGAATATTATATGATAAGTAATTATGTATTTGTGTTGTATTTTTCAGTTCATTTCCGAATGTCATAATGCGTATAACTATTACGGTGAATCCGACGCGGAGACATGCCTTAACGACGAATCATTAGACACACCTGATTCTGGGGAGTCCCAGTCGTCGGTCATCATGAGTGAGGTATGTGTGTAATCAATGTTCTATGGAAGTAATGTTAAACCATAGAAAACTGTTTTCATGGATGTTGTTTGATTGTGTAGGTGACACAAGATGATGGGGCAAAGAATGTCCAAGATACTGCCAGTGCAGATGATAAGAGGGATATGTTCATGCAGATAATGGAAATGACCTTTACGTCTCACAATGCTGCGTATGATTTCTACAACAGCTATGCTAGAGATAATGGTTTCAGCATTAGAAAGAATAAGGTCAGGTATAGCAAAACAGAGTCACGTCATATGCATTATAGGCGGTTTGTTTGTTCCAGACAAGAAAAACGTGACAGCAAGTTGCTAACAGAGGAAGGACACAGCCGTAGGCTCAGAGCCGAGACACGCTGCTTTTGTGAAGCGCACCTGCCCGTCAAGCTTGACCAAAAGCGTGGGGTTTGGTATGTTGAAAGTTTTGAGGACAAGCATAGCCATATGTTGGCAGGACCAGACGAGGTACCTTTTCTTTGGTCCCACAGAAAAATCAAAGAGTACCAGAAGCATGAGATAATGTCCATGGGAGCTGCAGGGATTAGAATTCACGACATGATGGATTGCTTCATCAGCAAACATGTATGGTACGGCGGTGTTGGTTTTACCAGGCGTGAAATATACAACCTTTGCGCCAAGGAGAAGAGGAAGCTGCTTTCAAAAGGTGATGCTGCCACAGCCATAGGTGTGACGCCCGAATAATTAGGCTACAGTAATCACACGTTAATGATGCCACGTCACCACGGTTACTGTTGTTAATCTCGCATTAGTTCACAACCGATTCAAATTCAAATTTGAATTCAAGTCAAACAATAAAAATTTCCAAACATTAAAACTAAAATGCTCTAAACGTGTCAAATAATTCATGAGTAATAATGGTGTAGAAACCACATACATGAAACATGATTAAATGCTCAAAAGTAATTAACATGGTGGCTAAAACAATTAAATAATGACTTTTGTATTTTATAAAATCCTAAACTGTTTTATTTGGAAGCCAAGCTTTTTATGGCAGAGGCTTAATTTATAACACCAATTTAGGCGCTAATTATTTATCTTAATAGAGTTTAAATAAATTAGAAGTTAAAAGAAAACAGAAAAAAAATACAAAAGAGAAAACAAACAAAAAAAAGAAAGAAGAAAACCCCCTGGACCGTGGCCCAACTGGGCCAACCCACCAGGCCCAGCCGGCCAGCCCACCCACTCCCTTAACCCCCCTGACCCCGAAACCCACTCACCCACCGACACTCCCCCCCCCCCCCCCGAAAATATCTCCCCCCTCTCCCCCGATTGGATCGGGATCGAGAGGAGGAGACCGCCGACGCCGCCGCCCGGATCGCCCGACGCCGCCTCGCCCTCGCCGGCCTGCCTCCTCCTCCTCCCCACCGGTCTGCCTCCCCCGTCGCCGGTCGTCTCCGTCCTCCTCCTCGCCCCCCGTTGCCCTGGACCCTACTCCCCGCCGTGAGCCGCCGCCTTTTCTCTCCTCCTCTCCCCCTGTCCCCGTACGCACGCACGCGCGCACGCTCCGCTGTGGCCGCGCCCTCTCCCCCGCTGCTCCCTCGTCCCGCAGCTCCACGCCAGCACGCGCGCCCGCGCCCGTCCCGCACTCGCTCCCCTGCCGCCGCGCCCCTGCCCCGCAGCGCCCTCGCGCGTGCACGCCGCCCGCCTCACCTTGCTCGCCTCCTCCGTGCCCGCTCTCTGTTGGCCCCATGCTCGTCGTCCTCACCGGCCCAGCGAGCGCACCCCACTGCTCGCCGCCTGCCTCGCCCCACCTCGCCGGCGCAGAAGGCCACCCCACGCCACGGCCTCCTCCCCGCTGCTCCCCGCGGCCCCGGCGAGCACGCCCGCGCCCGAGGGCTGCCGCCTCCGCCCCGCAGCTTCTTCACCGCCTCGACCACCGCGGGCCCCCTCGCCCGCCACCGCAGTCGTCCCTCCGCCGCCCCCCTTGGCCTGGCTGTCAGGACCCCGATTCTATGTCACACCGATCTAGCCTGTAACACCTCATATCACTTTGCGGCCTCACGCACGGTATTCCCACGGGTGTCGCCTTACCATGGCCCGGGACCGTTTGCGCCTTTTGGCTCACGTATATGATAATGTCGCTAGCATCCATATGACAAAGAACCCGGGCCGACATGACTAGTCGTGAACCCAAAGTGGCACTAACTTACGGGGACAGGCATACGTGAATCAACATCGAGCATGTCGGTCAGCAGCGTGCGAATCCGGGCTGTAGCACTGGGCTAACAGGACTCCGGGAACCCGGGTTGTAGCAGGCTAGGCAGGACTCCGGATGTCACCGCGTGACATTTCCCCGAAGGGACAGACACAAGAACGAAGTGAATCACATGCCGGCCAGTCAGGTGTCCGGAGCAGTAGTGCTGGGCTAGCAGGACTCCGGTGAACCGGGCTGTAGCGGACTACTATGGCTCATGGAAGCACAAGACTACATTTCCCCATAAGAGAGGCTACCAAGGATAAACAACTAGGTTGTCGGATCCCACACATACCAAGCATTTCAATCATACGCGCAATATGCTCGATATGTGTAAATACAACATGGCATCACAACATAACTCTACGACTCAAGTACTTATTCATTAGGCTCTGAGGAGCGAGATATTACAAACATGGGTCTTATGACCCAACATTCAGAGCATACAAGTCAAAGCACATGCGGAAGCTTAACATGTCTGAGTACAGACATCTACAAATGAAAAAGGCTGAGAAGCCTGACTATTTACTAGATCCTGCCGAGGGCACAAGATCGTAGCTGAGGTATCAAGCTAAACGTCGAAGTCCACACAGAACTACTAGCAAGACCGACGTCTCTCTGCAAAACATAAAATAGGCAAACGTGAGTACAAATGTACCCAGTAAGACTTACATCAGAACTAACTACATATGCATCAGTATCAACAAAGGGGGTGGTGGAGTTTAACTGCAGCAAGCCAGCTTTGACTCGGTGGCTATCCTAAACTACGACTGCAAGTAACTCTTTTGAGGTGGCGCACACGAGTCCACATATTCACCATATCAATACTCCACTATGGATCCGCTCCCATCTCCCTACGAGAACGCCATCCATAGCACTCACGCTTATCTTGCGCATTTTAGAGTATCCACTTTCACTTGTCTATGAACTGTTATAGGCAACCCAGAAGTCCTTTACCGCAGACACGGCTATTCGAATAGATGATGTTAACCCTGCAGGGGTGTACTTCGTCACACACGCTCTCACCACTTACCGCCGTTTACACGACATGTACTCGGCAACCTTCAAGCGGAAGCCCAGCGAGGGTGTCGGCCACAGCCTACCTAACACTGAAGTCTCTAGTCCAGGTTTATCACCTATTCAGGTTCCATCCGCAGGGAGTCCGGCCGAGGTTTCCACATACGGCCCCGAACAATGTGTGCAGGGTTCCCGAGACACCAAACGGGCGCCCGGCATGCCCGGCCACGTGCCTACCGCATCACAGCCCACCCCTCGGGTCAGCGCTGTCCACGGCCTCCAGCATACTACAAACACCAGAAACTACTTGCAACTCCTGGACAGAGGACAAGGGTGGTTAAGAAGCCGAGAGGGTCCATTGATTTCGGGCCCAATGCGTGGTAGTAACTGTTTCATGGATCACAAACACAGAACTCAGTTCCTGAGGACGGCTTCAATGAGACAACCCACCATGTACTCCTACATGGCCTCTCACCGATACCTTCACCAAATCGTGTTCACGCACTTAGCTCTCACACAGCAGGACATGTTCACAACTTTCCAATTCATCCCCGATGAATCAGACCTGACACAACTCTAAGCAATAGCAGGCATGACAAACAAGCATGAATGAGTAGGCACATCAGGGCTCAAACAAGTCCTACTCATGCTAGTGGGTTTCATCTATTTACTGTGGCAATGACAGGTCATGCAGAGGATAAGGGGTTCAACTACCACAGCAAGTAACAGATGAATCGTTGTTGTCCTAATGCAGTAAAAGAGAGCAGGAGCGAGAGAGTGGGATTGTATCGGAATGAACAAGGGGGTTTTGCTTGCCTGATGGAGTGGTAGTAGGATACTGCCCTTCAGTCGGATAATCGTGAATATCCTCGGAGGCAGAACCTACCACGAAGAATACATCGAAGCACAATCAACACCAAGCAAGTGGAACAATATGATGCATGCATGAGACATGGCAAAATGAATGTATTGGGCTAATGCAACTAAGACCAGATGGGTTTGGACCATTTTGAATCAAAGATTCAAATTCCAAGCTCATAAGTGGCTCTTATTAGTGCTTTATCTAGTTCTGTACTAAACAGCAGGTTAATGTGCTTAAACATGCATGAAACCAGTACAGATGGAAAGATTGGATTTTTCTGATCATTTTTCATATATAAATCTTTTCATTCTGAGCTATAGATTATTTTCTATGATTTTTTGAAGTTTGTGGTATTTTCTGGAATTTCCTGTATAAAAATAATTCCAGTAATTAAATTAATGCGTCAGCATTGCGTCAGGGTGACGTCAGCTGGTCAGCGGGGTCGTCCAGGTCAAACCTGACGTGTGGGGTCCACACGTCAGTGTCACTGTTAGTAAACTAACTAATTTAGAATTAATTAAAAGTTAATCCAGGTTAATTAGCAGGCGGGCCCCACTTGTCATTGACTCAGGGGAGGGGGTCAGCCTGGGTCAAACGGGGTCAACTCCCCGGCGTTTAGCCGCCGGCGAGGCCAGACGCGGCGGCGAGCCACGGGTTTGCCCTACGGGGCGCCGTTTGGCACGCGGAGCACAGCTACGGGATGCGGACGCTCGTCCGCATCCAACCGTGGGGGTGGCGCGCCCGGGGAGTGGCCGGAGTGGCGCCGGCGACGAGCTCGGCGGCGGCGCGTGCGGGTGAGCTACGTGCAGTTGCTACGGAGCTCGAGAGCGAGAACGAGAAGGGGGAAAAGGTAGCGGAGCTCACTGCGGTCACGTAGAAGCAAACGACGCGGTCGGGGACGGGCTGACGACGTCGGGAGGTCGCCGGCGTTCTCGGAGCAGAGGCGGCGAAGTCGAGGGTGCAGGGGGCGATGCAGGCCGTTCGGCGTTGCCTGACTCGGCTGAGAGGACGAGGGCGTCGAGACGGAGCTGCTGGACAGCACGGGAAGGCGAGGGGAGCACGGTGGCTGCGAGGTTCACGCCGGCGCGAGCTCGGCAGCGTCAGCCATGGCGGAGGCGAGGCGAGGGAGAGGTGCAGTGGGCGAATGAGGTGTCGGGGCGGTCGAGCGGGCGACGTGGGCGTCGTCCAGATCCTCCAGAGGCGCGGGCGGCAAGCAGGTGACGCCGTGGCGCGCGCGGCGGCGTCGCGGTGTCCCTCCTCTGCCTACTGGCAGAGGTGGGGGATGACCGGCACGGCCGGGTGGGCTGGGCCTCTGCTGGGCCGCGGGTGGGCGCTAGGTAAGTGGCCTCTGGCCTTTCTCTCTCTCTCTCTCTCTCTTTTTCGAATTTAAATTGTTTTTCTATTTTTCTGTAAGTTTGTTGCATTATTAAAAATACTTAGGCATCTCCTAAAATCACCAAAATGCACATGGCCACTGTTTAGAATTTATATGGCATGGAACATTTTAGTTTGGAATTATTTGAGCACTTGAAATATTTTATATTATTTAAATGCCCAAAATCAAATAGCTAATGGATTAATCCAGTGACCTTAAGATGTCCTAGAAATTTGTGCATCACTTTTGGCAGTGGTTTAAGACCAAGGCAGAGATGATGAACATTTTAGAAGGGCATTTCAGGTTCATTGAAATTATTTTTAGTAAACCCTGGTTGTTAACAGGGGGTGCTGGGGTTTCTGTCTTCCCCATTTCAAGTTTCTGGAAAAAAAAGAAACATGATGCAACACTCTAATGCATGAACTAGCTAGGATGTGACACTGGCCGCCGGCGCCGGCGTGCGCCGCGCGCGCCCAGCGCCCTCGGGCATGCGCCCCTCGGGTTGCGCGCGCGCCCCCCTTGCACACGGCGCCCGTCGCCCGCTCGGGCGCACACCCGCACCCGAGCGCCCGAACCCGATAGGCCCCTATGGGCCTATGACATATGGGCCCCGCCCACAGAACGTGTTTTAGAAAAAAAATAAACGAAAAAAAATTAATAATTAAAATAAAATAAAAATAATATCGTTAATTAATTAAGACAATTAATTTACTTAATTAATCCTGTTAATTAATCTAATTAAGCCTAATTAATTAATCTAATCACTTAAATTAAAATTAACTAATCCTGTTTAGTTAACTAAGTCAATGACCAGTGGGACCCACACGTCAGCGACCCAGCCAACAGTTCTGTTGACTGCTGATGTCATGATGACGTCAGCAAACACTGTTCTGGATAATGTTGTATTAAATTAATTAAATAAATGCTAAAATTAATTTAAATCTTTTAAAATTCATATAAAATAAACCGTAGCTCGGATGAAAATACTTTCTACATGAAAGTTGCTCAGAACAACGAGACGAATCCGGATACGCAGCCCGTTCGTCCACCACACATCCCTAACGTATCGAACTCGCAACTTTCCCCCTCCGTTTCATCTGTCCGAAAATGCGTAACATCGGGAATACTTTCCCGGATGTTCCCCCCTTCGCCGGTACCACCTACTGCCGCGTTAGGACACACCTAGCACCGCTCATTGTCATGTCACGCATCGTCATGCTTATGTTTGCAATTGTATTTACTGTTTCTTCCCCCTCTTCTCTCCGGTAAACTACAAGACCGACGCTGCTGCTGCCCAGTTCGACTACGGAGTTGACGACCCCTCCTACTTGCCAGAGCAACCAGGCAAGCCCCCCCCCCCCCCCCGTGATCACCAGATATCGCCTACTCTACTCTCTACTGCTTGCATTAGAGTAGTGTAGCATGTTACTGCTTTCGGTTAATCCTATTCTGTTGCATAGCCTGTCACTGTTGCTACAGTTGTTACCCTTACCTGCTATCCTACTGCTTAGTATAGGATGCTAGTGTTCCATCAGTGGCCCTACACTCTTGTCCGTCTGCCATGCTATACTACTGGGCCGTGATCACTTCGGGAGGTGATCACAGGTATATACTATATACTTTATATACATGACACATGTGGTGACTGAAGTCGAGTCAGCTCATTGAGTACCCGCAAGTAATTCTGATGAGGGGGCTGAAAGGACAGGTGGCTCCATCCCGGTAGAGGTGGGCCTAGGTTCCTGACGGCCCCCGATTGTTACTTTATGGCGGAGCGACAGGGCAGGTTGAGACCACCTAGGAGAGAGGTGGGCCTGGCCCTGGTCGGCGTTCGCGGATACTTAACACACTTAACGAGATCTTGGTATTTGATCTGAGTCTGGCCATTTGGTCTATACGCACTAACCAACTACGCGGGAACAGTTATGGGCACTCGACGTCGTGGTATTAGCCGAAGCTCTTCTTGACGTCAGTGACGGAGCGGCGCGCGCCGGATTGGACTGGAACGCCTGCTAGGCTAGGTCTGCTTCCGGTCGCGTACGCAACGTGCAGGTGTGCAATGGGCGATGGGCCTAGACCCCTGCGCGCATAGGATTTAGACCGGCGTGTTGACCTCTCTGTTGAGCCTAGGTGGGGCTGCGACGTGTTGATCTTCCGAGGCCGGGCATGACCCAGAAAAGTGTGTCCGGCCAAATGGGATCGAGCGTGTTGGGTTATGTGGTGCACCCCTGCAGGGAAGTTTATCTATTCGAATAGCCGTGTCCCTCGGTAAAAGGACGACCCGGAGTTGTACCTTGAGCTTATGACAACTAGAACTGGATACTTAATAAAACACACCCTTCCAAGTGCCAGATATAACCCGGTGATCGCTCTCTAACAGGGCGACGAGGAGGGGATCGCCGGGTAGGATTATGCTATGCGATGCTACTTGGTGAACTTACCACCTACTCTCTTCTACATGCTGCAAGATGGAGGTGGCCAGAAGCGTAGTATTCGACAGGATTAGCTATCCCCCTCTTATTCTGGCATTCTGCAGTTCAATCCACTGATATGGCCCTTTACACATATACCCATGCATATGTAGTGTAGCTCCTTGCTTGCGAGTACTTTGGATGAGTACTCACGGTTGCTTTTCTCCCTCTTTTCCCCTTTCTATACCTGGTTGTCGCAACCAGGCGCTGGAGTCCAGGAGCTAGAGATCCCGAGGATGATTCTGCATGGAGTTCGGCTTCGAGGAGTAGTTAGGAGATCCCAGGCAGGAAGCCTTGCCTTTTCGATCGTTGCTACTTTTGTGCTAGCCTTCTTAAGGCAAACTTGTTTAACTTATGTCTGTACTCAGATATTGTTGCTTCCGCTGACTCGTCTATGATCGAGCACTTGTATTAGAGCCCTCGAGGCCCATGGCTTGTATTATGATGCTTGTATGACTTATTTATGTTGTAGAGTTGTGTTGTGATATCTTCCCGTGAGTCCCTGATCTTGATCGTACACATTTGCATGCATGATTAGTGTACGGTCGAATCGGGGGCGTCACAAGTTGGTATCAGAGCCGACTGCCTGTAGGAATCCCCCTTTCCAACTCCTTGGCCGAAGTTGAGTCTAGTCATTGCTAAACTTTTACTGACATGGCTGTGTGGCTTACGGGCCCACGTCGCCATTGGGTGGTATTAGGATCTTTTACTCCTTGTCTATACTCTGGGACTCTGATCTCTCTTTTATTCGGGTTAAGTGAGTTTTGCTAAATCTAACATTAGGATCTCGTTATCACTTTCACCCGAAGAGCCCCTTATTAGTGATGATCGTCTGCTGCACGTGAAGACCCTGAAGATACTCTCCGCTGATAACCCGAGAACTTGTGTTCATCGCTTTTGCAATTCCCTTTCATCGATAAACTCCTGTGGATAACCACGTATACTCGCCATTCATACAATGTTTCCCAGTTGATCTTGTTATTACAAGATACCCCGAAATTCTCTCTGTTGTTCCGAGAATCCTTTGAGCTTACTGCCTTGCTGTTCTTTGTCACCTGAATACCCCTACGGATAATTCTCGCACTTACCGAGTATCCGCTCATCCCCAGTTGATTCAAGTATTTCACAAAAGTGTTCAAAATACCATTCGATCTTCCGAAAATCCTCAGGAGCCTTTTGCTCTTGAATTTCTTGCTTACTTGCATTATGATTAATCTTAAGTCTCGTAATCTTATTGGCATCTCTTGTCATTATCATTTTGAGTCCGTTGATTCAATCTGTTGCGAATGCTCGCAATCCTCAATCAGAGCCTAGAATTCATCCTTCCGGCTCAGACGTCATTTGAAACGTGAGCTGGTTCTCGCCAATCAAATTGTCGTCGATTTTGCCCCTATGTCTATTGAACTTATCCATCCTTGATCAGAGCGTCTGTTTCTGATCCTTCGCTTTGTAAATCATAATTCCTTTGCAATTGAGCTCTAAGTTACTTAGTTGTTTCTATAATCCAAGGTCTTTGCATTGATTCTACCTCTGGTTATGTGCCGATACTCACATCAGATCCTTTATGGACCATCAGAACCTTGTTGGATTTTATCCGACAACGTCCTTCATATTCAATCACTTTGGAAGTTCTTTCCCTGATACATAATGCCTTTAGTAAATTGTATCCTCTCGTTTTGTCACCCATGCTCTACTATCGAGCTTGAGTTATTTACCCTTGAAGCTTGTGGTATATGTTTCCACGATTCCCCGATGGGTTGAACCTATGCCTTTCATAGTATGTGTGAACTCAAAAGTTTTCATGAGTCATACTCTTCTGGTATTTTGCCAGATAAAAATTTTCAACACTGCAACTTCATCAAACGCGAGAAGTGAATGAAAGGGTATGCATTGTAGAAGTGGGAGTCGACATTGAACTTTGTGTTCATGCCCATGGACACGATGTAGATCCTATCATAGAAGCTTCTTGTAATAATAACTATTTCCTTGATATGATATCGTCTAGTATCTGTGTATTGATCCTTTTGCAATCGTGGTTTCGACCATGTTCTCCTTTAAATACCATTCTCGTGCAAGTTTAAGCACTTGTCCTCTGCAGAGCAATACCCCCGTCCAACCTCTACTTTGGTCTGTCATCGAGTATTACCCCCCCGGTATCTCGAGAATGCCAAGGAACTACTTAACTTCTTATGAGTTCTTCATCACCTAATATTCTTGCCGATTCCAATTTTTCCAACGGGTTCTGAGTTGTTAGAACCCCTCAAGGACACCGATAAGTGAATCAATTTCGCACTCCGATTCAATAACTCTAAGTAATTTTTGTTGCTTACGAGTTTAAAATCCTTCAAGTCATTCCTAGCCTGCTCGGCTATGTCATTATCGTGCCGAATTTAACTGTGCTACCTGGACCTTCCCAGCGCACAAATTTCGACAGTGAGCTAATCTTACGTCGATCTTCCTAGTCATATCATTCTTCCTTGAACAACAAGCTTGATTTCAAGTTTGTGTCGTACCCGTGGTTCGAATAACCTTTTGCTTCATCATACCTTTTAGCTTGATGTCATCGTTGATCGATTACATCTTCATGAAATCTCTCGACAAATGTGTCGTGATCATCATCTACATTCTGAGCTCTTCCAAGATATCTATCGAAATTCAGGATGAGAAATACCATCCTTGCCCCTTGATGAATTGTGTTATCATCGACAACATTCTTGCCTCCCCCAACACAAACTTGTTCATATTTTGTGTTGTATCTTGATTTCCCTGCTATCCAACTTATGTTATGTTCTACCGTGGAGTATTACCATCTTTGATGTCAAGAATGTCGTGAGCATTACTCCACCTCTTAAGAATTCTTGGTACAGTGATACTTCTCACCATCACCATTCTTTCTTGGTCCCCGTGTTGTTTCTAAACGAAATACCGACAAATGGTCTGTGATGTGTAAATTCTAAACTTCTAGCAACCCTATTGCTCTAAAGTTATTGGTCTATAGTTTCATTCTACGTCTATGGCTTAATGAATCATCATTCGAACATTGATCGTGCTACCTATCCCATATTTCGGGTGCACATTTCAACCAATGTTTAACTGTGAATCTTTTCCTCGAGCACACATCATTAAGTCATTCGATCTAGCTAATGTTATCTCCTTGTTCACATAGTTGTGGAAATCCATCTTTTGGAAATCTCAATGGATTGTCGCTGAGTCAATCAGTCACCTCCTCACCTCTCCTTGATTTAATGATGAACCCTTGTTTGGAACTCGCTTCCATAGTTCATCTCCCGAGAATCTTACATTGTCATCTCGTCAATTTGTGTTGCACCTTTTCTCCTCAGGCATCCTGAGCCTGAGTTATCCTGACACCAATCAGATCTGAATCTCTGTCAGATATGATGGTTGGAACATATTTCCAAGAGTTATAACATTGGTCTATTTATGACCCGGTAAGGTGATGTCATGCCTAACACACCTGGCCGGAGGACCTATTGTTATAAGTTTTCCTTTTTAGCAAGGTTAGCTATTCTTCCATGAGGAAATTGTAAGACTTACTCTATAAGTTGTTCCTGATGGATCCTTTGTGTATCCATAGCCTGATCTTACCTAATGACCATGTCAATGCTATCTCGAAGCATGTCTGTGGTACTCCGGTCTTCAATAAAAACATTTGAAGCACAATGCTAAATTTTCGTTATCAATTATTAAAACACCGTTGTTTGCGTAATGTCATGAACTTCCACTTCCCTAACCTAAATGGTTCTTTTCTAACCATTGTCCTTGGGAAGGATATACCCCTAAAATATGTGTTTAAACACATTTTCCTTTCCTTTGTTCTGTTTCATCTGATAATCATATTTTCCTTTCCATTGGTTGGTTTAATGTTTCTAGTGATCATTATGATCTAAGCAGTATTAATTCCCTGCTTGTGCAAACACCTCGGTGTACAACTCTGTCAGTAAGACCCTGTTACTATTGTTGGTGACATTCCGGTAACCACCGATGGACGAGAACTTTGCCTATTGGTCCGCCTCGTTTCAACGAGCAGGAAAATGGTTCTCTTCGTCCCTCGCCCTTGGTACCGACGATGTTGCTGACATATAACTGACAGGCTACCCTCTGACATGCCTTGCTATCATGATCGTGCAAGATGTCACCGCCCTTCCTACTTTAACCACATGGCGGGCCCATAACCCACAGTTCCACAGGATCAAAACCTGACTCTCCTGTGCACCCCCTGTTCCCAAATTTATTCATCGCGCGTGGCCTCGTATGTAATTCACGGACCATCGTCCTACTGATCTATACTGGCATCAGACATAATACTTATTCCGATTGCTTTGAACCCCTTTCACACTTTGTTTCAGGCTTCGAACGATTGCCTACCCGTTTGAAACTTCTCATGGTACTTTCTTACTTGCTCTCGGCTTTTTCTTAAGATTTAGTTCAAGAGTTACTTTCCGCCACCTTCCCCGATGATATTGACCAGATAGTCAACCTTGCAGAGGTCCATTCTTCCGCTATGCCCCCTTATTCTTTCTTAAGTACGACGGAGATCCCGAAGAAAGGACGACAACTTCATCATGATGACCTGAAGGAGAGAAATGAAGACATCAATGTATTGGACCGGCCTCTTCGAGAAGAGCAAGCCAGGATGAGAAGACTCATTAGAATTTCGCAACCAAATTCCATCCCCCTTACTCCACCTCTTAAATCTCGGGACGAGATTTCTTGTAGTGGAGGAGAATTGTGACGCCCGGATAATTAGGCTACAGTAATCACACGTTAATGATGCCACGTCACCACGGTTACTGTTGTTAATCTCGCATTAGTTCACAACCGATTCAAATTCAAATTTGAATTCAAGTCAAACAATAAAAGTTTCCAAACATTAAAACTAAAATGCTCTAAACGTGTCAAATAATTCATGAGTAATAATGGTGTAGAAACCACATACATGAAACATGATTAAATGCTCAAAAGTAATTAACATGGTGGCTAAAACAATTAAATAAATGACTTTTGTATTTTATAAAATCCTAAACTGTTTTATTTGGAAGCCAAGCTTTTTATGGCAGAGGCTTAATTTATAACACCAATTTAGGCGCTAATTATTTATCTTAATAGTGTTTAAATAAATTGGAAGTTAAAAGAAAACAGAAAAAAATACAAAAGAGAAAACAAACAGAAAAAAGAATGAAGAAAACCCCCTGGACCGTGGCCCAACTGGGCCAACCCACCAGGCCCAGCCGGCCAGCCCACCCACTCCCTTAACCCCCCTGGACCCCGAAACCCACTCACCCACCGACACTCCCCCCCCCCCGAAAATATCTCCCCCTCTCCCCCGATTGGATCGGGATCGAGAGGAGGAGACCGCCGACGCCGCCGCCCGGATCGCCCGACGCCGCCTCGCCCTCGCCGGCCTGCCACCTCCTCCTCCCCACCGGTCTGCCTCCCCCGTCGCCGGTCGTCTCCGTCCTCCTCCTCGCCCCCGTTGCCCTGGACCCTACTCCCCGCCGTGAGCCGCTGCCTTTTCTCTCCTCCTCTCCCCCAGTCCCCGTACGCACGCGCGCGCGCATGCTCTGCCGTGGCCGCGCCCTCTCCCCCGCTGCTCCCTCGTCCCGCAGCTCCACGCCAGCACGCGCGCCCACGCCCGTCCCGCACTCGCGCCCCTGCCACCGCGCCCCTGCCCCGCAGCGCCCTCGCGTGTGCACGCCGCCCGCCTCACCTTGCTCGCCTCCTCCGTGCCCGCTCTCCGTCGGCCCCGTGCTCGTCGTCCTCACCGGCCCAGCGAGCACACCCCACTGCTCGCCGCCTGCCTCGCCCCACCTCGCCGGCACAAATGGCCACCCCACGCCACGGCCTCCTCCCCGCTGCTCCCCGCGGTCCCGGCGAGCACGCCCGCGCCCGAGGGCTGCCGCCTCCGCCCCGCAGCTTCTTCACCGCCTCGACCACCGCGGCCCCCCTCGCCCGCCACCGCAGTCGTCCCTCCGCCGCCCCCCTTGGCCTGGCCGCCGCCGCCGGCGTGCGCCGCGCGCGCCCAGCGCCCTCGGGCATGCGCCCCTCGGGGTGCGCCCGCGCCCCCCTTGCACACGGCGCCCGTCGCCCGCTGCGCCCGCTCGGGCGCACACCCGCACCCGAGCGCCCGAACCCGATAGGCCCCTATGGGCCTATGACATATGGGCCCCGCCCACAAAACGTGTTTTAGAAAAAAAAATAAAAAAATAAAAAATGAAAAAAAAATTAATAATTAAAATAAAATAAAAATAAATAAATAAATATAATATCATTAATTAATTAAGATAATTAATTTACTTAATAATCCTGTTAATTAATCTAATTAAGCCTAATTAATTAATCTAATCACTTAAATTAAAATTAACTAATCATGTTTAGTTAACTAAGTCAATGACCAGTGGAACCCACACGTCAGCGACCCAGTCAACACTTCTGTTGACTGCTGACGTCATGATGACGTCAGCAAACACTGCTAAAATTAATTTAAATCTTTTAAAATTCATATAAAATAAACCGTAGCTCGGATGAAAATACTTTCTACATTAAAGTTGCTCAGAACGACGAGACGAATCCGGATACGCAGCCCGTTTGGCCGCCACACATCCCTAACGTATCGAACTCGCAACTTTCCCCCTCCGTTTCATCTGTCCGAAAATGCGTAACATCGGGAATACTTTCCCGGATGTCCCCCCCCCCTTCGCCAGTACCACCTACTGCCGCGTTAGGACACACCTAGCACCGCTCATTGTCATGTCATGCATCGTCATGCTTATGTTTGCAATTGTATTTACTGTTTCTTCCCCCTCTTCTCTCCGGTGAACTATGAGACCGACGCTGCTGCTGCCCAGTTCGACTACGGAGTTGACGACCCCTCCTACTTGCCAGAGCAACCAGGCAAGCCCCCCCCCCTTGATCACCAGATATCGCCTACTCTACTCTCTACTGCTTGCATTAGAGTAGTGTAGCATGTTACTGCTTTCGGTTAATCCTATTCTGTTGCATAGCCTGTCACTGTTGCTACAGTTGTTACCCTTACCTGCTATCCTACTGCTTAGTATAGGATGCTAGTGTTCCATCAGTGGCCCTACACTCTTGTCCGTCTGCCATGCTATACTACTGGGCCGTGATCACTTCGGGAGGTGATCAAGGGTATATACTATATACTTTATATACATGACACATGTGGTGACTGAAGTCGGGTCGACTCGTTGAGTACCCGCAAGTGATTCTGATGAGGGGGCTGAATGGACAGGTGGCTCCATCCCGGTAGAGGTGGGCCTGGGTTCCTGACGGCCCCCGACTGTTACTTTATGGCGGAGCGACAGGGCAGGTTGAGACCACCTATGAGAGAGGTGGGCCTGGCCTTGGTCGGCGTTCGTGGATACTTAACACGCTTAACGAGATCTTGGTATTTGATCTGAGTCTGGCCATTTGGTCTATACGCACTAACCAACTACGCGGGAACAGTTATGGGCAGTCGACGTCGTGGTATCAGCCGAAGCTCTTCTTGACGTCAGCGATGGAGCGGCGCGCGCCGGATTGGACTGGAACGCCTGCTAGGCTAGGTCTGCTTCCGGCCGCGTACGCAACGTGCAGGTGTGCAATGGGCGATGGGCCCAGACCCCTGCGCGCATAGGATTTAGACCGGCGTGTTGACCTCTCTGTTGAGCCTAGGTGGGGCTGCGACGTGTTGATCTTCCGAGGCCGGGCATGACCCAGAAAAGTGTGTCCGGCCAAATGGGATCGAGCGTGTTGGGTTATGTGGTGCACCCCTGCAGGGAAGTTTATCTATTCGAATAGCCGTGTCCCTCGGTAAAAGGACGACCCGGAGTTGTACCTTGACCTTATGACAACTAGAACTGGATACTTAATGAAACACACCCTTCCAAGTGCCAGATATAACCCGGTGATCGCTCTCTAACAGGGCGACGAGGAGGGGATCGCCGGGTAGGATTATGCTATGCGATGCTACTTGGTGAACTTACCACCTACTCTCTTCTACATGCTGCAAGATGGAGGTGGCCAGAAGCGTAGACTTCGACAGGATTATCTATCCCCCTCTTATTCTGGCATTCTGCAGTTTAGTCCACTGATATGGCCCTTTACACATATACCCATGCATATGCAGTGTAGCTCCTTGCTTGCGAGTACTTTGGATGAGTACTCACGGTTGCTTTTCTCCCTCTTTTCCCCTTTCTATACCTGGTTGTCGCAACCAGGCGCTGGAGTCCAGGAGCTAGAGATCCCGAGGATGATTCTGCATGGAGTTCGGCTTTGAGGAGTAGTTAGGAGGTCCCAGGCAGGAGGCCTTGCCTTTTCGATCATTGCTACTTTTGTGCTAGCCTTCTTAAGGCAAACTTGTTTAACTTATGTCTGTACTCAGATATTGTTGCTTCCGCTGACTCGTCTATGATCGAGCACTTGTATTCGAGCCCTCGAGGCCCCTGGCTTGTATTATGATGCTTGTATGACTTATTTATGTTGTAGAGTTGTGTTGTGATATCTTCCCGTGAGTCCCTGATCTTGATCGTACACATTTGCATGCATGATTAGTGTACGGTCGAATCGGGGGCGTCACAATAGGCATCATGGCCAGTAGGAAACAGAGGGATCCTAGCTTCTTTTTCGAGTACAAGCTAGATAAGGAAGGACATTTGAATAGGATGTTCTGGTGCGACTCCCAGTCTCGTCATGACTATGAGGACTTCGGCGACGTGCTTGTATTTAACAGCACATACAAGATGAACCGCTATGGTATGCCATTCATACCTTTTGTTGGTCTTAACAATCACCGGAAGACCACTGTTTTTGGTTGTGCCATAGTTTTGGACGAGACCGAGGAGACATACGTGTGGCTTCTGCAGACTTTTTTGAGGTCCATGTGTCAAAAGATGCCTAAGAGTGTTATCACAGACGCCGACGCTGCGATGATCAAGGCAATTCGCGAAGTCTTGCCAGACATGTGGCACCGTATATGCACGTGGCACATAGAGAAAAATATGAAGATTCACCTCAGTCACAAGTCCTTGAAGGAGTTCCGAACTCTTCTGTACTACAGCACGTCCATGGCCACGTTTGAGGAGAGATGGCACGCATTTTCCAAAAGATGGCAGACGGAAAAAACTGTAACATGGTTGAGGCGGATGTATAAGAAGAGGAGACTGTGGGCCGCGGCTTATCTAACAGAGGGGTTTTGGCTTGGCATGAAAAGCAACCAGCGGAGTGAAAGCCTGAACTCGTGCCTTCACCTCCACCTAGACGGTGAAATGACCCTGGTGGATATGATTTTGCACTATGAGAACGCCGTTGTGCGTATCCGTGAAAACGAGGCGCGAGATGACTGCACGGCCTCACAAAGTTTACCGGTGCCAGTTACTAGCTCGAGGGAACTTGAGATAGCTGCTTCTCACGTCTTCACTCCAGCAAACTTCTATATGTTGCAAGATGATTTTAGAAAAATTGACGGCATGGAGATTGTAGAAATTAAGCTGGGAGACGGATCACAGCAGTACATCGTGGCCTGGAAGAATAACCGGAAGCGCCGTTTTTGGGTGGAGTATACACCAGTAAATTCCGCAGAAACTATAAGGTGCAGCTGCAGAAGAATGATTCGAAAGGGTCTACCTTGCAAGCACATATTCCATGTACTGAAGCACTTGAACATATCTGAAATACCGAAGTGTTTAGTTCTTGTTCGGTTCACGAAAGAAGCAAGGTTGGGACTGCCCGCGATGCGCACAAGCGATCTGTTGGGATTTGGTTGGACTGGGGCCGGGGAAAGAATGAAATATAGCCAGGTCAGTCTGTTAGCGTCTGAAGCTATGCATGCGGCATGCAAACACCCTGCTTTGTGGGATCAGTTACAGGAGAGTTTGAAGGCTGTGATAGCTAAGAGTCATGAGTATGATCTGCTACAGGAAAATTTGTTGAAGCAAACAAATGACATCAGTAAGTGTGCAGTTGAATATGTGGACGATGGTGAAGGCAACATGATTGAGGTTAAAGATCCTATGAAAGTGTCAAGCAAAGGTGCAACAAAGGTAGATGAGAGCCGCCCTGTCTCGAAAAATGGTAGACCACTCTCTTTTGATGAGTTGAAAACCCGGTGCGGCGCTTGCAAATTGGTAGGACACACTAGACGTAGCAAGAAATGCAAACTAAATCAGAAGTAAGTGTTTGTATGCATTGTGGATTATTAAATTTTGTATCATTCATTAACTTAGCTTGTCTTTTATCATGTGCAGAAAAGTGGAGAAGGAACAAGAGTAGAACACTTGCTTCAATTATTTACTGTGTTAATCGGCTGGCTCATACTTTGGCTATGGTAGCTGTAGGCGATTGTGTTTCTTTGGTTTGGAGGCTTTCGCCCCCTGATTGTATCCTTAGTGTATTAGCAGACGAGATCCCAGTCTTTGTTTAAATAAAGTAAGATGTTCTCCTCTAAACAAAAGTCAAAAAAATCCTTTACTGTGTTATGACCGGGGCGGGAGGTAGAAAGAATATTGTACATTTCCCCTACCCACGTCCTAAATGCCATTAAATAAGTAACTGTGCCACTCTCCTCCCCACAACACACTCACCCACCTCCCACGGGCGCCGGTTCGAACTCCCCTCTTATCCCCACCTACAGTAGATCGAGAAAACCCTCACCGGTGACCGCTGCAGCCGCCTCCATGGAGAGAAGTCTCGGCTGGCAGAGAGCGATGATGGACCTCGCCGGCGATGACGAGGGGTGGCGCGCGCAGTTGACGGAGGTGTGCGGCTGGTTCCCCAGCACGGAGATGTTGGTCAACCACGCGTGTGGCCTCTTCAAAGTCCTCACCGACACCGAGAGGAAGCGCGCCTTCCCCTATGGCCGCGGCGTCCCGCCGGCTGTCCTCCTCATGTGGGCAATGCAAGAGGCCATGCTGAGCGACTCCCCTGTTCAACGCGCAAGGTGGTGGATGTACCACTCCACCACCATGACGCTGCGGCCAGATTCAGCACGCGTCGCGTCGAGGGCGGAGCGCGTCGACGTCGAGCTCGCTCTCCCTGCGCCCGTCAGCCCGGACTACCAGGTCCGCCACGTGCTGAAGCCAGTGCTGCCATTGGGCTCTGACGTCATGGAGGACGACGTGGAGGAGGTACTGGTCATCCCTGATGACCATGAGGAGGGCGATGAGAACGCTGTGCAGATGGTAGCGCCGGTCGCCGTCGAGGGTGGCAAGACAATGCCCATCGACGTCGAGCTCCTTCCCCTCCTCCCTGACATAGTGAAGGTGGAAGAAGAGGAGTGGCTCAGGATCAGGTGGCTCAGGATCAGGTGGCGCAGCTGTCGAACAGAACGGCGGTCAAGAAGAAGGCTTCTCCGTGTGTGGTGCGCCGCTCACGCCGCCTCAAATTTCTGAAGAAGTGAAGATGGGCACAGTTGCTGAAGGAGGAGGAAGCTGCTGGTTATCTTAAGTTAGGTATGCTGTTATATGTTTCAGCATATAAGTTAACATTGTTTTGGGTTTGATGTTGGTTAGGTATGCTTTTATATGTAAGCATATAAGTTATGCAATCGGTACGGTTTGATCGGGTTCTTTGTGGCTGAAGAACTGAATATCTACTGCTCACCCTAAGTGTCAAGTTCAGTTAAATTTCTGAATATTGAATATGTATTGTTGCTTTGATTCAGTGTTGCATCAAAGGAGGAGGAAGCTGCTAGATGTTGCTCCTATGTTGCAACAAGACAATGAACTCGGCTGCTGCATAAATCAGTAGTGTTGCTAGGTGATGTGCCCATGTGCATCACATACCAAATATAGAACATGCCAAAAGTGCATTGTCTGCCAAATATAGAACATGCCAAAAGTGCATTGTCTGCCAAATATAGAACATGCCAAAAGTGCATTGTCTACCAATCATGATGGCCCCATGTTATTTATGCTGCAATCTCTGTTACACTTTTCCCATAAACTGAATAGCAAATAATTCAGCAGCATTTCATCATGTCAATTACAATGATGTCAATAACTTTATGAACAATCTACTTGCTAACTATGACAGCAATCATAATGGCAAGCAGGCCAAGATACAGAAGACCTCCAAATCCTAAAATCCTATCCCTATAGAGCAATATTTCCTTGTGCATCTTAACCATTGCCCTCTTTTCTTTCTCATTCCTTTTAATTTCAGCTTCATATTCTGTAATCTTAGTCTCCAGTTTCTTGTTCTTCATGGCAAGATACTTAATGCCTGACTTTGCTTTGCTATCCCACTCCCCATCAACCCATTCAACATACTCAGAAGTGATATCATCCTAAATAAATCATGAGCAATTCAAGTCATTTTATAACTGAACTTGTCACTGCAAGCGTTAAACACTAAACTTTTTTGCAGCTTGACCGCAATAGCAGTACTAGTTTGAAGATCATGCTCAGTAGACTAACCTCAAACACACATCCCCCGAGTGCGCTGCGAAAATTGTCTGCATCTATGCAGACACTGCCACCAGGAGTTTCCTGATGACCACATAGATGAAGCTTGTCATGGCCACAGGTGATGAATTGTGGGCGATAATGCTGGGATGTAAAGAACAACAGTAAAGAACTTACCTTTTTGCCACCAAAGTGTAGCACTGAAGAAACCCTTGTTGGAAATATGCCCTAGAGGCAATAATAAATGGTTATTATTATATTTCTTTGTTCATGGTAATTGTCTATTATTCATGCTATAATTGTATTGTCCGGAAATCGTAATACATGTGTGAATACATGGACCACAACGTGTCCCTAGTAAGCCTCTAGTTGACTAGCTCGTTGATCAACAGATAGTCATGGTTTCCTGACTATGGACATTGGATGTCATTGATAACAGGATCACATCATTAGGAGAATGATGTGATGGACAAGACCCAATCCTAAGCATAGCATAAAAGATCATGTAGTTTCGTTTGCTAGAGCTTTTCCAATGTCAAGTATCTTTTCCTTAGACCATGAGATCGTGCAACTCCCGGATACCGTAAGAGTGCTTTGGGTGTGCCAAATGTCACAACGTAACTGGGTGACTATAAAGGTGCACTACGGGTATCTCCGAAAGTGTCTGTTGGGTTGGCACGGATCGAGACTGGGATTTTTCACTCCGTGTGACGGAGAGGTATCTCTGGGCCCACTCGGTAATGCATCATCATAATGAGCTCAATGTGACTAAGGCGTTGGTCACGGGATCATGCATTGCGGTACGAGTAAAGAGACTTGCCGGTAACGAGATTGAACAAGGTATTGGGATACCGACGATCGAATCTCGGGCAAGTAACATACCGATTGACAAAGGGAATTGCATACGGATTGATTGAATCCTCGACACCGTGGTTCATCCGATGAGATCATCGTGGAGCATGTGGGAGCCAACATGGGTATCCAGATCCCGCTGTTGGTTATTGACCGGAGAGGCGTCTCGGTCATGTCTGCATGTCTCCCGAACCCGTAGGGTCTACACACTTAAGGTCCGGTGACGCTAGGGTTGTAGAGATATATGTATGCAGAAACCCGAAAGTTGTTCGGAGTCCCGGATGAGATCCCGGACGTCACGAGAGGTTCCGGAATGGTCCGGAGGTGAACAATTATATATAGGAAGTCAAGTTTTGGCCACCGGGAAAGTTTCGGGGGTTACCGGTATTGTACCGGGACCACCGGAAGGGTCCCGGGGGTCCACCGGGTGGGGCCACCTATCCCGGAGGGCCCCGTGGTCTGAAAGTGGAAGGGAACCAGCCCTTAGTGGGCTGGGGCGCCCCCCTTGGGCCTCCCCCCATGCGCCTAGGGTTGGGAACCCTAGGGGGGAGCTTCCCCCTTGCCTTGGGGGGCAAGGCACCCCTTCCCCCCCTTTGGCCGCCGTCCCCCCTTGGAGATCCCATCTCCCTGGGCCGGCGCCCCCCAGGGGGCCTATATAAAGGGGGGGAGGGAGGGCAGCAACCTACAGCCTTGGGCGCCTCCCTCCTCCTCTGCAACACCTCTCTCTCTCTCGCAGAAGCTCGGCGAAGCCCTGCCGGAGACCCGCTACATCCACCACCATGCCGTCGTGCTGCTGGATCTCCATCAACCTCTCCTTCCCCCTTGCTGCATCAAGAAGGAGGAGACGTCGCTGCACCGTACGTGTGTTGAACGCGGAGGTGCCGTCCGTTCGGCACTCGGTCATCGGTGATTTGGATCACGGCGAGTACGACTCCGTCATCCACGTTCATTGGAACGCTTCCGCTCGCGATCTACAAGGGTATGTAGATGCACTCCCTTCCCCTCATTGCTAGTAGACTCCATAGATGCATCTTGGTGAGCGTAGGAAAATTTTAAATTATGCTACGATTCCCAAGAGTGGCATCATGAGCCAGGCCTATGCGTAGTTACTATGCACGAGTAGAACACAAAGCAGTTGTGGGCGTTGAGTTTGCCAATTCTTCTTGCCGCTACTATTCGTTTCTTGTTTCGGCGGCATTGTAGGATGAAGCGGCCCGGACCGACCTTACACGTACGCTTACGTGAGACAGGTTCCACCGACTGACATGCACTAGTTGCATAAGGTGGCTAGCGGGTGTCTGTCTCTCCTACTTTAGTCGGAACGGATTCGATGAAAAGGGTCCTTATGAAGGGTAAATAGAAATTGGCAAATCACGTTGTGGTCATACGTAGGTAAGAAAACGTTCTTGCTAGAAACCTACAAACCACGAAAAAACTTGCAACAACAATTAGAGGACGTCTAACTTGTTTTTGCAGCAAGTGCTATGTGATGTGATATGGCCAGAAGATGTGATGAATGATATATGTGATGTATGAGATTGATCATATTCTTGTAATAGGAATCACGACTTGCATGTCGATGAGTATGACAACCGGCAGGAGCCATAGGAGTTGTCTTTATTATTTTGCATGACCTGCGTGTCATTGAATAACGCCATGTAATTTACTTTACTTTGTTGCTAAACGCGTTAGCCATACAAGTAGAAGTAATCGTTGGCGTGACGACTTCATGAAGACACAATGATGGAGATCATGGTGTCATGCCGGTGACGAAGATGATCATGGTGCCCCGAAGATGGAGATCAAAGGAGCATGATGATATTGGCCATACCATGTCACTATTTGATTGCATGTGATGTTTATCATGTTTTTGCATCTTATTTGCTTAGAACGACGGTAGTAAGTAAGATGATCCCTTATAATAATTTCAAGAAAGTGTTCACCCTAACTGTGCATCGTTGCGAAGGTTCGTCGTTTCGAAGCGCCACGTGATGATCGGGTGTGATAGATTCTAACGTTCGAATACAACGGGCGTTGACGAGCCTAGCATGTACAGACATGATCTCGGAACACACGCAATACACTTAGGTTGACTTGACGAGCCTAGCATGTACAGACATGGCCTCGGAACACGGAGGACCGAAAGGTCGAGCATGAGTCGTATAGAAGATACGATCAACATGGAGATGTTCACCGATCTTGACTAGTCCGTCTCACGTGATGATCGGACATGGCCTAGTTAAACTCGGATCATGTTTCACTTAGATGACTAGAGGGATGTCTATCTGAGTGGGAGTTCATTATATAATTTGATTAGATGAACTTAATTATCATGAACTTAGTCTAAAATCTTTACACTATGTATTGTAGATCAAATGGCCAACGTTGTCCTCAATTTCAACGCGTTCCTAGAGAAAACCAAGCTGAAAGATGATGGCAGCAACTATACGGACTGGGTCCGGAACCTGAGGCTCATCCTCATAGTAGCCAAGAAAGATTATGTCTTAGAAGCACCGCTAGGTGATGCACCAATCCCACAGAACCAAGACGTTATGAACGCTTGGCAATCACGTGCTGATGATTACTCCCTCGTTCAGTGCGGCATGCTTTACAGCTTAGAACCGGGTCTCCAAAAGCGTTTTGAGAAACATGGAGCATATGAGATGTTCGAGGAGCTGAAACTGGTTTTTCAAGCTCATGCCCGGGTCGAGAGATATGATGTCTCCGACAAGTTCTTCAGCTGTAAAATGGAGGAGAACAGTTCTGTTAGTGAGCACATACTCAGAATGTCTGGGTTGCACAACCGCTTGTCTCAGCTGGGAGTTAATCTCCCGGATGACGCGGTCATTGACAGAATCCTCCAGTTGCTTCCACCAAGCTACAAGAGCTTTGTGATGAACTACAATATGCAGGGGATGGAAAAGACCATTCCCGAGGTATATTCAATGCTGAAATCAGCGGAAGGGGAGATCAGAAAAGAACATCAAGTGTTGATGGTGAATAAAACCACCAAGTTCAAGAAGGGCAAGGGTAAGAAGAACTTCAAGAAGGACGGCAAGGGAGTTGCCGCGCCCGGTAAACCAGTTACTGGGAAGAAGTCAAAGAATGGACCCAAGCCCGGGACTGAGTGCTTTTATTGCAAGGGAAGTGGTCACTGGAAGCGGAACTGCCCCAAATATTTAGCGGACAAGAAGAAGGCCGGCAACACCCAAGGTATATGTGATATACAAGTAATTGATGTGTACCTTACCAGTACTCGTAGTAGCTCCTGGGTATTTGATACCGGTGCGGTTGCTCATATTTGTAACTCAAAGCAGGAATTACGGAATAAACGGAGACTGGCAAAGGACGAGGTGACGATGCGCGTCAGGAATGGTTCCAAGGTCGATGTGATCGCCGTCGGCACGCTACCTCTGCATCTACCCACGGGATTAGTTTTAAACCTCAATAATTGTTATTTAGTGCCAGCTTTGAGCATGAACATTGTGTCTGGATCTCGTTTAATTCGAGATGGCTACTCATTTAAATCCGAGAATAATGGTTGTTCTATTTATTTGAGAGATATGTTTTATGGTCATGCCCCGCTGGTCAATGGTTTAATTTTGATGAATCTCGAACGTGATGTTACACATGTTCATAGTGTGAATACCAAAAGATGTAAAGTTGATAACGATAGTCCCACATACTTGTGGCACTGCCGCCTTGGTCACATTGGTGTCAAGCGCATGAAGAAGCTCCATGCAGATGGACTTTTGGAGTCTCTTGATTACGAATCATTTGACACGTGCGAACCATGCCTCATGGGTAAGATGACCAAGACTCCGTTCTCCGGAACAATGGAGCGAGCAACCAACTTATTGGAAATCATACATACCGATGTGTGTGGTCCAATGAGTGTTGAGGCTCGCGGAGGATATCGTTATGTTCTCACTCTCACTGATGATTTAAGTAGATATGGGTATGTCTACCTGATGAAACACAAGTCTGAAACCTTTGAAAAGTTCAATGAATTTCAGAGTGAGGTTGAGAATCAACGTGACAGGAGAATAAAATTCCTACGATCAGATCATGGTGGAGAATATTTAAGTCACGAGTTTGGTGCACACTTAAGGAAATGTGGAATAGTTTCACAACTCACGCCGCCTGGAACACCTCAGAGAAATGGTGTGTCCGAACGTCGTAATCGCACTCTATTGGATATGGTGCGATCTATGATGTCTCTTACCGATTTACCGCTCTCATTTTGGGGCTATGCTTTAGAGACTGCCGCATTCACTTTAAATAGGGCTCCGTCGAAATCCGTTGAGACGACACCGTATGAATTATGGTTTGGGAAGAAACCTAAGCTGTCGTTTCTAAAAGTTTGGGGATGCGATGCTTATGTCAAGAAACTTCAACCTGAAAAGCTCGAACCCAAATCGGAAAAATGCGTCTTCATAGGATACCCTAAGGAAACTATTGGGTATACCTTCTACCTCAGATCCGAAGGCAAGATCTTCGTTGCCAAGAACGGGTCCTTTCTGGAGAAGGAGTTTCTCTCGAAAGAATTGAGTGGGAGGAAAGTGGAACTTGATGAGGTGATAGTCACCCCTTCCGAACCGGAAAGTAGCGCAGCGCGGGAAAATGTTCCTGTGGGGCCTACACCGACTGGGGAGGAAGTTAATGATGATGATCATGAAGCTTCGGATCAAGTTACTGAACTTCGTAGGTCCACAAGGACACGTTCCGCACCAGAGTGGTACGGCAACCCTGTCATGGAAATCATGTTGTTAGACAACGGTGAACCTTCGAACTATGAAGAAGCGATGGCGGGCCCGGATTCCGACAAATGGCTAGAAGCCATGAAATCCGAGATAGAATCCATGTATGAAAACAAAGTATGGACTTTGACTGACTTGCCCGATGAGCGGCGAGCCATAGAAAACAAATGGATCTTTAAGAAGAAGACGGACGCGGATGGTAATGTGACCATCTACAAAGCTCGACTTGTCGCTAAGGGTTATCGACAAGTTCAAGGGGTTGACTACGATGAGACTTTCTCACCCGTAGCGAAGCTGAAGTTCGTCCGAATCATGTTAGCAATTGCCGCATACTATGATTATGAGATATGGCAGATGGACGTCAAAACGGCATTCCTTAACGGCTTCCTTAAGGAAGAGTTGTATATGATGCAGCCAGAAGGTTTTGTCGATCCTAAGAATGCTAACAAAGTGTGCAAGCTCCAACGCTCAATCTATGGGCTGGTGCAAGCATCTCGGAGTTGGAACATTCGCTTTGATGAGATGATCAAAGCGTTTGGGTTTACACAGACTTATGGAGAAGCCTGTGTTTACAAGAAAGTGAGTGGGAGCTCTGTAGCATTTCTCATATTATATGTGGATGACATACTATTGATGGGAAATGATATAGAATTCTTGGAAAGTATAAAGGCCTATTTGAATAAGTGTTTTTCAATGAAGGACCTTGGAGAAGCTGCTTATATATTAGGCATCAAGATCTATAGAGATAGATCAAGACGCCTCATTGGTCTTTCACAGAGTACATACCTTGACAAGATATTGAAGAAGTTCAGTATGGATCAGTCCAAGAAGGGGTTCTTGCCTGTATTGCAGGGTGTGCAATTGAGCACGGCTCAATGCCCGACCACGGCAGAAGATATAGAAGAGATGAGTGTCATCCCCTATGCCTCGGCCATAGGGTCTATTATGTATGCCATGCTGTGTACCAGACCTGATGTAAACCTTGCCGTAAGTTTGGTAGGAAGGTACCAAAGTAATCCCGGCAAGGAACACTGGACAGCGGTCAAGAATATCCTGAAGTACCTGAAGAGGACTAAGGATATGTTTCTCGTTTATGGAGGTGACGAAGAGCTCGTCGTAAAGGGTTACATCGACGCTAGCTTCGACACAGATCTGGATGACTCGAAGTCACAGACCGGATACGTGTATATTTTGAATGGAGGAGCAGTAAGCTGGTGCAGTTGCAAGCAAAGCGTCGTGGCGGGATCTACATGTGAAGCGGAGTACATGGCAGCCTCGGAGGCAGCACAGGAAGCAGTCTGGATGAAGGAGTTCATTACCGACCTAGGGGTGATTCCCAATGCGTCGGGCCCGATGACTCTCTTCTGTGACAACACTGGAGCTATTGCCCTTGCGAAGGAGCCCAGGTTTCACAGGAAGACCTGGCATATGCGTCGCTTCAACTCCATTCGTGAAAGTGTTCAAAATGGAGACATAGATATTTGTAAAGTACACACGGACCTGAATGTAGCAGATCCGTTGACTAAACCTCTCCCTAGGGCAAAACATGATCAACACCAGGATGCAATGGGTGTTCGATTCATCACAATGTAACTAGATTATTGACTCTAGTGCAAGTGGGAGACTGTTGGAAATATGCCCTAGAGGCAATAATAAATGGTTATTATTATATTTCTTTGTTCATGGTAATTGTCTATTATTCATGCTATAATTGTATTGTCCGGAAATCGTAATACATGTGTGAATACATGGACCACAACGTGTAACTAGTAAGCCTCTAGTTGACTAGCTCGTTGATCAATAGATAGTCATGGTTTCCTGACTATGGACATTGGATGTCATTGATAACGGGATCACATCATTAGGAGAATGATGTGATGGACAAGACCCAATCCTAAGCATAGCATAAAAGATCGTGTAGTTTCGTTTGCTAGAGCTTTTCCAATGTCAAGTATCTTTTCCTTAGACCATGAGATCGTGCAACTCCCGGATACCGTAAGAGTGCTTTGGGTGTGCCAAACGTCACAACGTAACTGGGTGACTATAAAGGTGCACTACGGGTATCTCCGAAAGTGTCTGTTGGGTTGGCACGGATCGAGACTGGGATTTGTCACTCCGTGTGACGGAGAGGTATCTCTGGGCCCACTCGGTAATGCATCATCATAATGAGCTCAATGTGACTAAGGCGTTGGTCACGGGATCATGCATTGCGGTACGAGTAAAGAGACTTGCCGGTAACGAGATTGAACAAGGTATTGGGATACCGACGATCGAATCTCGGGCAAGTAACATACCGATTGACAAAGGGAATTGCATACGGATTGATTGAATCCTCGACACCGTGGTTCATCCGATGAGATCATCGTGGAGCATGTGGGAGCCAACATGGGTATCCAGATCCCGCTGTTGGTTATTGACCGGAGAGGCGTCTCGGTCATGTCTGCATGTCTCCCGAACCCGTAGGGTCTACACACTTAAGGTCCGTTTACGCTAGGGTTGTAGAGATATATGTATGCGGAAACCCGAAAGTTGTTCGGAGTCCCGGATGAGATCCGGGACGTCACGAGAGGTTCCGGAATGGTCCGGAGGTGAAGAATTATATATAGGAAGTCAAGTTTTGGCCACCGGGAAAGTTTCGGGGGTTACCGGGACCACCGGAAGGGTCCCGGGGGTCCACCGGGTGGGGCCACCTATCCCGGAGGGCCCCGTGGGCTGAAAGTGGAAGGGAACCAGCCCTTAGTGGGCTGGGGCGCCCCCCTTGGGCCTCCCCCCATGCGCCTAGGGTTGGGAACCCTAGGGGGGAGCTTCCCCCTTGCCTTGGGGGCAAGGCACCCCTTCCCCCCCTTTGGTTGCCGCCCCCCCTTGGAGATCCCATCTCCCTGGGCCGGCACCCCCCCAGGGGGCCTATATAATGGGGGGGAGGGAGGGCAGCAACCTACAGCCTTGGGCGCCTCCCTCCTCCTCTGCAACACCTCTCTCTCTCGCAGAAGCTCGGCGAAGCCCTGCCGAAGACCCGCTACATCCACCACCACGCCGTCGTGCTGCTGGATCTCCATCAACCTCTCCTTCCCCCTTGCTGGATCAAGAAGGAGGAGACGTCGCTGCACCATACGTGTGTTGAACGCGGAGGTGCCGTCCGTTCGGCACTCGGTCATCGGTGATTTGGATCACGGCGAGTACGACTCCGTCATCCACGTTCATTGGAACGCTTCCGCTCGCGATCTACAAGGGTATGTAGATGCACTCCCTTCCCCTCGTTGCTAGTAGACTCCATAGATGCATCTTGGTGAGCGTAGGAAAATTTTAAATTATGCTACGATTCCCAACAACCCTAGCCGTGGGTTCTCCCGGCCCGCTGCCGCCCATGAAACCCTCGTCCCCTGTTCCACTCGATCCGCCGCCGCTGCCTCCTGTGCCACTGAATCCGCCCCACCTGCTTGCAGGACCCAGTGTTCGACCTAACTTGCGGTCGCCACCGCTCTTCTCGCCGCAGCCGCCACCGCCCGACGCCCAGCTCGCTGTCATGCTTTCGCCGTCGAGATTTGGAGGCGCAAATGGAGAGAGATGGCTAGGGATTTGGAAATGGAAACGAGAAAAGGGGAAAGATCGATGTGAACCTGGCAAAATGGGCTGGTGTAGCGCTGCCGGCACGATAGCCCGCCTGTGGGGCCCCTCACGTGGTTAGATGGGCCGTGCCTGGCATCATGGTGAGTACAGAAAAAGTTAATTATACATATAATAAAAAAACGACGGGTTTGTAAAACAAAATAGAAAAACATGATGCCTGATAACACGCGATAGAGCCAACGAGCTGACATGACTAATTTTGATTAGTGTAATATTACATTTTGGCTTGATATATTTACTTATCTATCATGACTACTTTTCATAATCATGTGATGACGGGGAATTACCAGGAGATTATGCAAGATGATGACATGCACATAGCTAAGGCAGAAGGCTAAGCTTGGTAGAGTTTTAAAAAAAGTAAAGATTGTGAAAATTTTAATATGAAACTTACGAGAGCAGTTGAAGAGAAAAATAGACTATTATAAAAAATTGGAGAACGAGAAAAATATTAAGCAAGAACACTTGATAAGTGAAGCCGTGAAAAATACAATTATAAAAGTTTGGAGAACGAGAAAAATATTAAGCAAGAACAATTGATAAGTGAAGCCAAAACTTTATTGGTACGACCAAATTGTCTTCTCCGAGCGAATTGTATGACCGAATTGTCTGATACGAGCGAATTGTCTGACAGACACATACACATGTATGTGTCACAATATTCGAGATGCCCTATTTATTACATAAAAATGATAGAACCTCTTAGATAATCATGCCGTCGAAACCTTCGACCGGACTAAATCCAAACCACTAAAACTTCAATCTTGCATGCCGCATGAATTCTTCAGGCGCGCCTTTTCCTTGCGATTTCGCGAATTTTGTTCTTCACACACTCCATCGTGTTCGAAGGTGACATAATCAACTCCGTGATGAAATATCTTCTCCTTGCGTCAATGGTGGCCTGCAAAAAATGACATAAAGGTTACATGAACCGAAGTTGCTACACGACCATAGTAGCTAGTTTACAAACGTAAATAACAGCATACGTGTGAAAAAACGCGGGTCATTCGGTCCCCGTCCCAATGTTCTAGACATTCTGTGACAAAAAGGCCACAAGAGTTCCTGGTACATATGCAAACATTAGCGGTGGGCAATACGAACATGTGTGTTGTTGTTTGAATGTGCATGATGTCCTATTAACTCACCCATCCTCTTGCTGGGGCATGTCATACTCCTTGATAGGCCACTTACTTACGTCCGGATATTTCCCTTGTGTAATAAGATTTGCTAGGTGCATATCGTGTGCTATAGCCATTCGCTATAAAGAGGATAGTGTTAAAGAATAATCATAAACAACATGTAAGACCAATGGTACAAATGTTGGTTATATTACCAGTGCTTTCACAGTCTTTTCTGTCAGGTCCAGAGGATAGAGCGAATCGAGAACTTGGAATTCTTGCTTGATCAAGTGCATGACCACGGTCATCCAGTGGGCATTGTCGATATTCAACGCGATATACGTCTACAGTGCAAAAAACCATTGTGGATCAAACGAAATACTTGATGAAATGTCCTGTAGTGAAGAATTACAAACATAACGTACCTTATCACGCACAGTATACTCATTCGTGACTCTATTAACTGCTCCAGCTTTGGACAGAGCACTATCCATGTTGCAGCTCGACGACAATGGATCGTCTCATGCGATAGCACGATCTACAAGGAATTTGGACCTCCACGCTGGACAAAGGTAACGATCATGACCAACGCGCAGCTCCAAATGTCCCATATAAGCATCAATTACCTTCATAGAATATCAGGGCATTACATGTTGAAAGTTGAGACATAGATTATTGAGAATTTTAATAACGGGACATGCAAGTAGTACTTACATCGTCCGACAGCCATCTGTGAGTTAGTACCGGTCGAATCCTTTCGGAAGTCAGAGATATGCCACGCCCTTCACTGTAGTAAACTTTCTTCCCCTTATTTTTCTCGGTGCTAGCAGCTAACTCGACAAATGAAACAGCTGCATCAATTATTTCCGGCGTCAACTCATCTGCCACAACCTCCGGCTCATGATTTTCAGAAAACAGAGCTGCATGAAATAATATGAAAGTCAACAATGGTGATCATATGCATTCGTAGCATATAACAAAATAAGAAAGTTAGTTACGATACCTCTAGTAGCAGTAGAAGTACCGGAGGGTTTCTGACCACGGTTGGGATGCCTGCTGGGCTTGTCAAGTGCGTAGGGGGATTCAAATTTCTTAGGAACGGTTCTCTTGCGCTTACCGGACATAACTTCCTCATCCTTATCGATTGTTGCACCCTTTTTTCCATTCGCCTTAGCCATGAACTTGCTGACAGAAGATGGACAAATGTCTATGTCCGATGAAGGTGCTTGAGTAGAAGTACCAACGACCCAAGGGTTTTCGGGTGTAGCGCCACATTCATCATTACGCCTAATAGGTGAAGCTTCCTTGTGTCCATTCATCTTCGGTGGGGTTTTCTATTTGGCAAACAAAATCGTGTGAACATTTCAGCACGTAAATAAATTAAAGGAGAAAATTATAGACAGAAATATATATACGTAGTACCTCAGGTACGGTTTTATGGTTGGGAACCACTTCATCAGGCTGCGTCATGTCAATGACAGGCTCTCCGCGTGAGTCTATGTCATCCTTGTACACGAATTCCTTCTTTTCATATGGACCGTTCTCGAACGAATCCAGTTCTTCATCCACATCATTGTCCGCGGATGGCACGGCAGCAGCCGGCTTGTACATGACACCTGATTTGTTCAACTTCTTCGACAACCTCTGCAATAGAAATATAAATTTAGTAATTCTAGCATGGTTTAAAACAGAAAACATACTGTAAACTATAAAGTTTGGGCGTGACACCTCAGCAACTTGATCAGGGATTTGCCTCATCTGGGTGTGTATGAAGTCCATGCACCGCTTCATTAGAAGCTCCATCAAATCTTCCGACATTGGGGCTGTCGTCGACTTCTTTGCGTTTCCATTTAGAGGCTTGGTTTTTGGCTTCATGGTAGGCGCATTATTTGGGATGTTGGGCTCCTGAGCCCTATACTCCTAGGTGATATTATTTTCGATCTGCATGCGATATTGAAGTACATGTGATGAATAAAAAATAAATATTATTAAGTTACAAAACATTTAAGAAAGACAGAACACAATGACTTACCCTAACGTTACCACGGCCGCGCCCATTGTCATAGTCGAACCGATCTCTCCTAGTGGCTGCACCTTCGGTCCAGTTCCTCATAAGAGGTTGTATGGACAAGTTGGGATTATAGGCGCATTCGCCTTCGACCGGTTGCACCTTCTCCCAGTACAAGTACTACAAAAAATAAGGATTTAGAGTTAGTACAATACATCACATAAAATTGCAATGATATGATAATTGACATTATGCAACAGGTCTCATATGTGTACCTGCAAGAGAGCCAAATTGCCTTTCGGCCATTGGCGGAGGTGTTTGCCTTTCTTCACTATGCGAAGGCAATCAAGGAGAACACGCATGGTGAAGGCATTCCAGTTAATCTTTGAAATACGTTTCACATCATCGACCAAAGCGTAGTACTGCTTTGGCACAATCTTGCTCGACATGGGAGCAATAATTGTTCCTAACAGGACAAGGACTACTTTCCGAAGGAAATCGTCGTCGGTGGCTTTACTTTTAATTATGTCCTCAATGAGATTATCTATCACTATGTTTTCTGATGTCTTACTGAGAAATTGTGGCGGCACCCGCTCCTTGATGTCCTCGCCTTCTTCAGTCAGAATGTCCGAAGCGTACAGTCCTTGGTTCTCGAGGTTAAAGATGCACTCGACGTCGATCGCACCGAGAGTCACCTCCCCAACCTGCTCTTGTATAATGAATCTGGCCGTGCTGGCCTGAAAATTCTCAATCATATACCTAATCAGTAGGGTACGCATCTTAATAGATGGTATCTGCAGCATGCTGCGCAATGTTGTATCAGCCACTCTAGCGCGTTGACAGCTCGATAGAGCTGCAACAAGCTTGCACCATTTCTCAACGGCGCATACTATTTCTCCATTCAGCTCGTCCATCCTGTTGAAAGAAAATATATAACTTCGTGACATTAGCGAACACTAAAGCAAAAATAACAATAGACATGCAAAAATATAAAACTTTTTGGCAGTAGCTAACACTAATGCAAAAATAACACTAATGCAAATACAAAACTAGCACCATGTATACGGCAACATGCAGCCAAGTGTGTGCTGACATGAGGCAATAAAAAAATAACTACAATTGGTAATTGAATTTACTTGCATCTGATCAAGTTCTTTGAGTATCAGATAAATTATATAATCAATAAATTTAATATGGTAAACTGTTACTAATTCGTCTGGTTGTCTTATTAACAGGGTGACAAATTGATCAGCTGTAAATAACTAGAATCTATAGCAATGGTACCTATTTGAGGTTCATCAACATCTAATGCTAATAACTCTTTAATGTTCTATGTGCACAACAATATAATTGGATCGTGTGACAAAAATATAATTGGATCATGTGACAAAAAATCTATTGCATCATGCTTCTCGAGAAACAACATCTTATTCTACCATGCTATGAAAGAACCAAAGATTGTTTTCATCTACGCCATCTGGTCAGAACGTATCTAGTCGAGTTGGTACTAGTTGAAAATATGTGGTAAACCTAAGTCCATCAAAGCAACGAGACGGAGGAAGTAGCTTGCTATGAAGGCGCGAGGTAAGGAGGACAATTTACTTGATCGGTCGACGAAGATGAAAGAAGTCGGCGATGCGTTGTCGACGTAGTTCGTCGAGGTCGGCCTGCACGTGCGGACGACCTTGATCTTCTCGGGGTTTTTGTGGCGTGTGGGATGCGGCGGATGAAGCTGTCGACGACTCGCCGGCAGGAGGCGATCTAGTCGACGACATGTGCGAGGAGGAGGAGATTATATACGAGGTCGACTCCTAGGTCGTCGTAACTTCCCTGTGGCCAATCTCAGGATCTATATTTTCCTCCGTTGAAGCGAGGCAACGTGCTCCTCAATCGTAGGGATTAGGAACATATGGATTAGCACGATCCCAGAATTGTGTAATAGAACGGCAACTACTCTCGTGATCGACGTGCATGGAAAGCGCAGCGTTGTGGGCCCCAACAATATGGATCTGACAGTTATTTGCGGTCTGGGCCGGCCCACCTACCTGCATTGTTTCTTCCCTCAAAATAAATATCATTGGTTCTTCCCTAAAAAAAACTCTTTGTGACACCTATTAGTTATTGTATACTTGTATATGTTCAACAATATTTATAGTATCTCTATCATTTCTACAATATTATACATTCAAATGTATTGTTCCTCTTTCCCTTTTAATTTGGTTTTCCTGTTATTTTATGTTTTCTCCTTCTTATTCCTATTTTTTTGTTCATATTTCATAATTCCATATCACTTCTTCTCATTGTTTTCAATTTCATTTCAAATATGTATGATTAAATGTTTTCCTATTTATGACTTCCTAATCTGTGGGATCGGCAAGGAAAACCACTTTCAGACCTGCCCTCCGGCAGACCCGAATGGTCCTGCTTGTACATGGTGCATGTGGAGGCATGCATGAGATGACCCCAACTTTTGGGACCATGTGGGCATGGCCAATGTGGTCCCCCAGGGAAGGTGTGCACAAATTCGGACACAAAACGCACGTTGCGTCACGTGGGGGCAGTGTTGTAGGGTTTTGTCGCCGGAAAAACCCTAGAAAATGCATTGAGTGTCGGAAATGAACGATACTTGTCATGCATGCATGCCATGGTCATCCTAGGGTATGCATAAAGTTTGGGATCATTTGGTGGGACCGTCAAGGAAAACCACTTTCAGACCTGCCCTCCGGCAGACCCGAATGGTCCTGCTTGTACATGGTGCATGTGGAAGCATGCATGAGATGACCCCAACTTTTGGGACCATGTGGGCTTGGCCAATGTGGTCCCCCAGGCAAGGTGTGCACGAATTCGGACACAAAACGCACGTTGCGTCACGTGGGGGCAGTGTTGTAGGGTTTTGTCGCCGGAAAAACCCTAGAAAATGCATCGAGTGTCGGAAATGAATGATACTTGTCATGCATGCATGCCATGGTCATCCTAGGGTATGCATAAAGTTTGGGATCATTTGGTGGGACCGTCAAGGAAAACCACTTTCAGACTGCCCTCCGGCAGACCCGAATGGTCCTGCTTGTACATGGTGCATGTGGAATCATGCATGAGATGACCCCAACTTTTGGGACCATGTGGGCTTGGCCACTGTGGTCCCCCAGGCAAGGTGTGCACGAATTCGGACACAAAACGCACGTTGCGTCACGTGGGGGCAGTGTTGTAGGGTTTTGTCGCCGGAAAAACCCTACAAAATGCATCGAGTGACGGAAATGAACGATACTCGCCATGCATGCTTGCCATGGTCATCCTAGGGTGTGCATACAGTTTGGTCTCAATTGGTGAGACCGAGAAGATAAACCTGCTTCTAGTACATGGTGCATGTGGAGGCCTGCATGCGAATGTCCCAACTAGATTTGATTTAATAATATTCAAGTATCAAACAGAAAATAAAATTTATAATTAGGAAGGACAACATATTATCTTACATTTAAAAAATAATTCAAATGTAAAAAAGATAAGATCTGTTAGAATGAAGAAGTGCAATAGAAGATAACATATTATCTTACATTTTGGAAAATATTTCAAATATAAAGAAGAGAACAAATATTAGAATGAAGAAGTGAAATAAAACAAAACATTTTATCTTACAAACTAAAAATATTTCAAAAATAATAAAGATAAGAAATATTAGAATGAAGAATTGAAATAAAACACACCATTTTAGTTTATATTTCGTAAATATTATCAATATACAAAAGAGAACGAACAAATGAAATAAAACACAACAAAATTTGGCATATTTTTTTAATTTTAGTAAAAATTGTTAGAAATAATATAGAAAAAATAGATTTGATTTTAAATATTAGAAATATAAACAAGAAAAGAAATTTTGGAGTTAAGAAGTGAAAAACAAAGAAAATATAAAACAGATCAGCGCGCGGGTAAGGCTGCCCTGGGCCAGCCCGCCCCAATTGGGCCCAAGGCAGAGCCGTGCAGGGCACAGCCGTGGGGTGGTGGGAGTTTAGTCCCACCTCGCCAAACGAGAGAGCGCCGCATCGGTTTATATACCCGGCTGCGACTCCCCTCCCAAGCTCCTATCATATGCAGGCAGTACATTGCCTAACTCTCGTCCCCTCTGCCCCGTGGGGCCTACTAGCAGCAGAAATTCTGCACCACGGGCCTGCATCCTGGCCCATGAACGGCTGGGTTCCTAGTCGTATGCAGGCCGGGGTGTATGAATTCCCCTGCTCTGGTAGGTGGGCACATTTTTTTGGCATTTTGCCATGTGTTTTGATCTTCAAATCACACGCTAAATTATACACATGCTCACTTGCATTCAATACACATTTTTTTTGCATATATGACAAGTTAATGTTTTCACATGCAAATCATCTAATAAATTTTACACATGCTCACTTACATGTAATACACATGGATATTAATGGGATTTCAAAAAAAATGAGGCCGTGGTGTATGAATTCTCCTCCCACATGCATGGCATGGTCATGGTAGGGTGTGCAAAAAGTTTGGGATCATTTGGTGGGACCGGCAAGGAAACCCACTTTCAAACTTGCCCTCCGGCAGAGCCGAATGGTCCAGCTTGTACATGGTTCATGTGGAGGCATGCATGAGATGACCCCCACTTTTTGGGAGCACGTGGGCATGGCCAATGTGGCCCCCCAGGCAAGGTGTGCACGAATTCGGACACAATACGCACGTTGCGTCACGTCGGGGCACTGTTCTAGGGTTTTATCACCGCAAAACGCCTACAAAATGCATAGAGTGTCAGAAATGAACGGTAGTTGCCAGGCATGCTTGCTATGCTCATCGTAGGGTGTGCATAAAAGTTTGGTATCAATTGGTGAGACCGAGAAGAAAAACCTGCTTGTAGTACATGGTGCAAGTGGAGGCATACATGCGATTGTCCCAACTATATTTGATTTAATAATATTTCAAGTATGAAACAGAAAAGAAAATTTATAATTAGGAAGGACAACCATGAAAAGTGAAATAAAAGACAACATTATATCATACATTATTTAAATTTATAACTGTCAGAACAAAGAAAAGAGGAGAATATAGAAAACAGAAGAAAAATTTGAATGAATAAGTGCAATAAAAGACAACATATTATCTTACGTTTAAAAAATAATTCAAATATAAAAAAGATAAGATCTATTAGAATGAAGAAGTGAAATAAAAGATAACATATTATCTTACATTTTCGAAATATTTCAAATATAAAGAAGAGAACAAATATTAGAATGAAGAAGTGAAATAAAACAGAACATTTTATCTTACAAACTAAAAATATTTCAAAAATAATAAAGATAAGAAATATTAGAATGAAGAATTGAAATAAAACACACCATTTTAGTTTATATTTCGTAAATATTATCAATATACAAAAGAGAACGAACAAATGAAATAAAACACAATAGAATTTGGCATAATTTTTTAATTTTAGTAAACACTGTTAGAAATAATATAAAAAAAGAGATTTGATTTTAAATATTAGAAATATAAACAAGAAAAGAAATTTTGGAGTTAAGAAGTGAAAAACAAAGAGAATATCAAACAGGTCAGCCCGCGGGTAAGGCTGCCCTGGGACAGCCCGCCCGAATTGGGCCCAAGGCGGAGCCGCGCAGGGCACATCGCAGCGCACAACCGTTGGGTGGTGCGAGTTTAGTCCCACCTTGCCAAGCGAGAGAGCGCCGCACCGGTTTATATACCCGGCTGCGACTCCCCTCCCAAGCTCCTATCAATTGCAGGCAGTACATTGCCTAACTCTCGTCCCCTCTGCCCCGTGGGGCCTACTAGCAGCAGAGATATTCTGCACCACGTGCCTGCATCCTGGCCCATGCACGGCAGGGTTCCTAGTCGTATGCTGGCCGTGGAGTATGAATTCTCCTGCTCTGGTAGGTTGGGCACTTTTTTTTGGCATATTGCCATGTGTATTGATCTTCAAAACACACACTAAATTATACACATGCTCACTTGCATTCAATACACATTTTTTTGCATATATGACAAGTTAATGTTTTGATCTTCAAGTCATCTAATAAATTTTACACATGCTCACTTACATGTAATACACATGGATATTAATGGGATTTCAACAAAAATGAGGCCGTGGTGTATGAATTCTCCTCCCACGTGCATGCCATGGTCATGGTAGGGTGTGCAAAAAGTTTGGGATCATTTGATGGGTCCGGCAAGGAAAACCTCTTTCAAACTTGCCCTCCGGCAGACCTGAATGGTCCGGCTTGTACATGGTGCATGTGGGGGCATGCATGAGATGACCCCAACTTTTGGGAGCATGTGAGCATGGCCAATGTGGCCCCCCAGGCAAGGTGTGCACGAATTCGTAGGCATGATTGGCACATGTGGGTCACCATGTTTAAGAGAGTTTGGGTGATTTGGAGGTGGTGGGAAAAATCACATTTGTTCAAAAACTGGCTTAAGTTAGACCAAATGGCCCCTCCGGAATGCGGTCATTTTTTCGACCACCTCCAAATCACCTCAACTTTGGCACACATGCTCTCTTGCACAAACAAAGGTAGGTTTCCAAGGTTTATATTTTTTGAATTTTTTATTAATTTATAATGCCCTCTAGACTGACTGGTCAAAACATCGGTCTATATCTCAGGAGGGGCATTGTAAAATATTCTTTTTCCAAATTTTCTTTCATAGGCATGATTGGCACATGTGGGTCACCATGTTCAAGAAAGTTTGTGTGATTTAGAGATGGTGGGAAAAATCAAATTTGTTCAAAAACTGGCTTAAGTTAGACCAAATGGCCCCTCCGAAATGGTGGGCGATGCGGTCGGAGGTGGTTGCCGTCCACATTTATATGATGGGACGGCTTTGGAATCTACCCGTGACACGTGCTGCCCCACGCGCGGGCGGCTCCACGCGTGCACGAAACGCCGCCATATACAAATACGTATACGGCCGGGCATACGATCTAACCGGGCCCGTACGGGCCTCACAGGGCTCCTCGACGGCTATACGCGGGGGCAACAAAGACGATCGTGCCCCTCGTTATGAACCGTTTTTGATTCATCCTGGCTGTCGATGTGTTTTTCCACCTCACGTTCAGCCCAGAGGAGCACCAGAGCAGAAACGGTATGTGACGACGTTGAGCGGAGAGAGCTCGTCCAGCTCCTCTCTCAAGACCTCAGCATTCATGTAAAAAAAATCTCAGCAATTGCTGTCTCACTGTCTTCACAACAACCGAGGCCCATTGGTCTGGAATCACTCACCCTCATTAACATTTTAATTGACTAAGTTTAACCAGTACAAAAATGCAGGGCACATTATATAATTATTTTATTAGCGAGCTAGCAGGACGAAACCATGGTGGTGTAGCCTGTAACGTGCTCTCCTACGAGCCTGTGCTAGCTGGTTTCAGACCTATGGCACTGGCACCCTAGGACTAGGGCTCAGATAAAGCTGTGTTGTCAAATCGTGGCATGGCTTCTCTCTCTGCAGGTATGGTGGAAGTCCCAGCCAAACTTTTTTCTGGAGGACGCAGTTCTTGGCTTTTTTTTTCAAGAGTAGTTTTTTTTTCGCGAATACGCAAAGCTTGCGTATCATTTCATTGATAGAAGGAAGAAGAAAGAGGATAATAAATGATACAACATATGACATGAACGCAAGAAGGCATAATCATGATGTCCGAAGTAGAGAGAGGCGTTCAGCTCAACCTTCCTCCAGCTGACACTTGTTAACCTTCAACTGTGGCTGCAGGATCAACAATTCCTCATGCTCGATGGTAAGCAGGCTTCTCCCCTGGTGGTTATCCATCCTTTACCTGCGGAATCGTAACTCTTAGTGGAGTGATTTTACTCCTCTAATCGGTTATCAGGGATCGATTAAAAATGCACTTAACTATCTTCATGTAGAGGTGGGGTACTTGCAACGAAAGCTGGTGGAGACTGAGCACCTTTGTGTCAAATCGCATGCGCATCCTGGCGTGAACCCGATGCCAGGCAGTCAGATTGGGCTCGGGCTCTAGTTTTTGTCCCGAATAAAGCATAAAATATCTACAAAATAGGGTTACCGTGAAAATAATGGGTTAATAATCTATTTATATATTTGAAATGACTAGATTAATGGTTTTAAATATAAAAATGCCAATGTGTACTAATTTTGTCTGGAGTGGAGCTCGGGCTTTTAAAAGATCAGCCCAAGGAATGCCTAGGTTTACTTTGTAATTAATGAGCTGATGAATGTTGCCCGCTCAAATAAAAATGCAGTCCGCTTCTTGGAGCGTCTTGCTTAGAGCATCTCTAGCAGACCTCGCATCCTGCCGACTCGCAAAACGCGTTTGCAGTTCGTAGAAAAACGGCTTTACGGACCGGCGCAGACGGTCGCAGAGGCAGACCCGTATAAAATGATATTCGCGGAATATGCTCTTTTACGGGGTCTGGTCTGGCGCCGGTGCCGCCGGTCTGCAAATATCAATACCACACCATAAAAACAAAACAAAATAATTATCAATACCAACACAATACAACAATCATCCACATTACAAATAATTATTCAAATCACCGAAGCAAACTAAATAATGCAATACAAAACTTGTCCCGAGTACAAATAACACATGAACTAAATAAAAATGAATAGAAAAATGAGTTTGTTACTGTCCAGCCCTTTGCCAATGGTGCTCAATGAGATCCTCCTGAAGCTGAAAGTGGGTGTTTGCATTTTCAATCTCCTTGCATGTTTGAAAAAAAGCTCTAATGCAGTTAGGGTCTCTAGCTGATTTAACACGGCTACCCACATTGTCGTAGAAGAACTCCAAGTTCATGTGTCTCTCATCTTCGAGAATCATATTGTGAAGGATAACACAGCATGTCATGATGTTTTTCAAGGTCCGCTTGTCCCAAAAATGAGCAGGACCACAAACAATGGCAAAACTAAATTGCAAAACCCCGAATGCTCTTTCAATGTCTTTTCGGGCTGCCTCTTGCACCCTTGCGAATTCACATTATTTTTTTGTTTTGGGTTCTTTGATGCTCTTGACAAATGTGCACCAAGGAGGGTATATACCATCTGCAAGATAGTACCCTTTTGTGTATTCATGCCCATTGATAGTGTAGTTGCAAGCAGGAGCATCACCACTAGCAAGCCTAGCAAACAAATGAGACCGTTGCAACACATTGATATCATTGAGAGTGCCCGGCATACCAAAGAAGCAATGCCAAATCCATAAATCCTCGGATGCTACGGCCTCTAGCACAATTGTTGCATCACGAGACTTGCCACAATACATTCCCGGCCATGCCTTCGGGGAATTTTTTTCAAGTCCAGTGCGTACAATCAATGCTACCTAGCATGCCAGGCCAACCTCTCCTCTCATTAGATGCCATCAATTTCTTTGTGTCATCCTCGTTGGATGTCCGAAGATATTCAGGACCAAAGACACGGATGATCACTTTGACAAATTTACGCACTGACTCAATTGTGGTATCTTCACCAATGCGAAGGTACTCATCGGCATAGTCAGCCAGAACGTCGTATGCAATCACCCGCATAGCTTCCGAGATTTTTTGATATGCACTAAATCCCTTCAAGCCCGCAACATTTCTTCTTTGAGTAAAATAGCGACAATTTGCCTCGCAAGCTTGAACAATTTTCACAAAGAGGGATCGACGCATTCAGTACCTTCTCCGAAAGAAGTGCGGTGGATATGTTGGATTCTCCACGAAGTAGTCTTGCATCAACATCTCGTTCCCGAGATGGCGATTCTGAGGAATGCAAAGACGCCCGACGGTTGATCCTCGCCGCCTCTTTCGGTTCTCGTCTTCGTGCTCCTTCAAGGCAAGAGCCATCACCGATGTCTGTTGCCGAAAGTTTGCAAGCAGCTGTTGGAATTTTGCTAGTAGGCCTTTGGCCCAAAGCCCAATGTCTGTTGTCGAAACGCACGTCCGAGCCGAGGACAGAGCTATGCACGTTGTCTATATTTTTGCTGCCTGGGAAAAATTAATGAGTCATTAATTAATAATTAATGGACGCGTTAATTACTGAACTGTTTCCGATTCTTTTGCATCGTGACGACTCGGACGTGGGTTTACTCCCACGACCTACCCGGCCCGCACTATATAGTCAGGCAGACGTCTACCCTAGCCGCGGCCGCTTCGTATGGTTTCTCACCACCGTTCCAGATCATTGCGCCGCCAAGCAAGTCTTCTCCATCCCTCCTTTCGGCGTGCACCGGGAGACGGGACAGCAGGCCTCCGGAACCCCGCCTCTCGTGATCCTGTACGGGAGAGGGGCGATCAGGTTTTTGGGGAGCGCACTCGCGCGACTGCTGGCAGCGACGACTTCACGAACGACGACTTCTTCCCCGACCTCGGCAACCTCATCCTCGACGACATGGGCGACAACGTCAACGCCGGCGGTGCTGCTCCCGCTGCACCGTATGTGATTCTATCCTTCCTGTTCGAGATCATGGTAGAATTCATGTTTCTAGTATGTGCCCTAGATGTGATCTATTCATCTTCTATGCTAGTTCGCATGATTAGTTCAATCTCTGCTACTGTAGTCATGATTTATCTTCTGTTTATTCGGATTAAATCTCATAGTAATTTGCTCATATTTCCAACAATCCAAAAACCTGATCATAGGCAAGTTACTCCGAGTGGTTTTGTTGCGTATCTGAAGCCGCCAGCCTTTAAGGGGGCACAATATAAGAGGTGGCGCACGAGAGCAGTCTACTGGTTTTAGACCATGGGCTGCTATGACGCCACCAAGGGCAAGCCTGAGGGCGATCTTAATCCAGCACAACTGGAAGCTTTTGAGAAGATCGATACTCTCTTTAAAGGCGCTCTTCTGAGTGTTCTGGATGATTCCATTGTGGATTCGTATATGTCGTTTGAAAACGGCAAAGACATGTGGGCTGCGCTCGACGCCAAGTTTGGTGCCTCGGATGCTGGCAGCGAGTTGTACGTCATGGAGCAATTCTATGACTACAAGATGACTGATGAGCGCTCTGTTGTACAGCAGGCTCATGAGATACAGTCGCTCGCAAAAGAACTTGAGTACTTCAAGTGTGTGTGTTGCCGGAGGCATCATTGCCAAGCTTCCACCTTCATGGAACAATTTTGCTACTTCCCTGAAACACAAGAGACAGGAGTTTTCCGTTGCGGATTTCATTGGTACTCTTGATGTTGAAGAGAAGGCGAGAGCAAAGGACACATGCGCTCGAGTTGCTGGGAGCTTCTAGTGCCCACATGGTACAGAAGAAGAACTTCCAGCCCAACAAGTTCAAAAACAACAAGAACAAAACTCAGGGCAAAGGCAAGTTTGATACAAAGAACAAGCCATCACATTCTACCAACTTCAAGAAGAATTCTCATAAGAAGGGGAAGGGACTTTGCCATGTCTGCGGTGATCCTAATCACTGGGCTCTGAAGTGTCCTAACCGCTTTGAGGAGCGCGAACATGAGAAGAGCGGCAAGTCCGCTAATGTTGTCATCGGTGATACTGATATGAAGGTATCAGGGTACAGTATTTTTCCTACCATCCTTTCAGTATTTCAATCCCCTGATTGGTTAATTGACACCGGTGCCAATGTACATGTTTGTGCTGATGCCTCCATGTTTTCTTCTTACCAGGCCACAGGGACTTCTCCCGTGCTGATGGGGAACGGGTCACATGCCATCGTTCGAGGTGTTGGTACGGTCGATCTGAAGTTTACTTCGGGGAAGACCGTGCGTCTGAAGAACGTTCATCATGTGCCGTCCATCAATAAAAATCTCGTCAGCGGTTCCCGTTTATGTCGAGATGGTTTTAAGTTGGTTTTCGAATCCAATAAAGTTGTAATTTCTAAGTATGGACAATTTGTTGGAAAAGGCTATGAGAGCGGAGGCTTGTTCCGCCTGTCATTGTCAAATATTTGCACTAAAGTTATTAATAATGTTTGCCACAATAATGAGTCTGATATTTGGCATTCACGACTTTGTCACATTAACTTTGGTTGCATGACGCGGCTAGCCAATATGAATTTAATTCCGAAAATCTCTATTGTCAAAGGCTCTAAGTGTCAAGTATGTGTGCAAGCTAATCAACCTCGCAAGTCCCATAAGACTGCAGAGGCAAGAGACTTGGCACCACTATAGCTTATACATTCTGATCTTTGTGAGATGAATGGCGTGTTGACAAAAGGTGGAAAGAGATACTTCATGACGTTGATTGATGACTCCACTAGACATTGTTATGTGTATCTTCTGAAATCAAAAGATGAGGCTTTAACTTTCTTCAAAAACTATAAAGCTGAGGCAGAGAACCAACTTGATCAAAAAATTAAACGGCTTAGGTCCGATCATGGTGGAGAGTATTTTTCCAATGAATTTGATCTGTTTTGTGCGGAACATGGTATAATCCATGAGAGTACGCCTCCCTACTCACCTCAGTCAAATGGGGTAGCCGAAAGAAAGAACCGAACTCTACCTGATATGGTTAGCACCATGTTAGACACATCTGGTCTTTCCAAGGAATGGTGGGGGGAGGCGCTAATGACTGCATGTCATGTCCTAAACCGAGTTCCCACAAAGCATAAGACCATGACTCCATTTGAGGAATGGGAAAGGAAAAGATTGAAACTCTCTTACCTACATACTTGGGGTTGTTTGGGGAAAGTCAATATACCAATTCCCAGAAGCGCAAGCTTGGACCAAAAACCGTGGATTGTGTTCTTCTGGGCTATGCTTTTCATAGCGTTGGCTATAGATTTTTGATAATAAAATCTGAGGTATCCGACATGCATGTTGGTACGATTATGGAGTCGAATGATGCGACTTTCTTTGAGGACATATTTCCTATGAAGGATATGTCGAGTTCATCAAACCAGGAGATACCTACTCCATCTAGTGAGGAACTCGCTGTAATTCCTGAACCCACCATTGCGATGGAACACGTTGAGAATCCTATTGAGGGTGACAATGGAACTCCCATGAGGAGTAAGAGACAGAGGACTGCAAAGTCCTTTGGTGATGATTTCATTGTGTACCTTGTGGATGACACACCCAGGACTATTTCAGAAGCCTATGCATCTCCTGATGCTGACTACTGGAAGGAAGCTGTTCGTAGCGAGAGATTCCATGTTAGCTAACGGAACCTGGGAGATCACTGACCGTCCTTATGGGTGCAAACCTGTATGATGTAAGTGGGTGTTCAAGAAGAAGCTTAGACCTGATGGTACGATTGAAAAGTACAAGGCACGGCTTGTGGCTAAGGGTTATACCCAGAAAGAAGGTGAAGACTTCTTTGATACTTACTCACCCGTGGCTAGACTGACCACAATTCGGGTGCTACTATCACTGGCTGCCTCACATGGTCTTCTCGTTCATCAAATGGACGTTAAGACGGCTTTTCTCAATGGAGAGTTGAAGGAGGAAATTTACATGGATCAGCCAGATGGTTTTGTAGTACCTGGTCAGGAAGGAAAGGTGTGCAAGTTATTAAAGTCTTTATATGGCCTTAAACAAGCTCCTAAGGAGTGGCATGAGAAGTTCGAAAGAACATTAACTGCTGCCGGCTTTGTAGTAAATGATGGTGACAAGTGTGTGTACTATCGCCATGGTGGGGGCGAAGGAGTTATTCTTTGTCTGTATGTCGACGACATATTGATCTTTGGAACCAAACTTGATTTAATCAAGGAGGTTAAGGATTTCTTATCTCGCTGTTTTGAGATGAAGGATCTAGGAGTAGCTGATGTTATCTTAAGCATCAAGCTGTTGAGAGATGAGAATGGTGGGATCACACTACTTCAGTCTCACTATGTGGAAAAGGTCTTGAGTCGTTTTGGGTATAGCGACTGCACGCCTTCTCCAACTCCATATGATGCTAGTGTGTTTCTTCGAAAGAATCGACGGATTGCTAGAGATCAACTGAGGTATTCTCAGATTATTGGCTCGCTTATGTATTTGGCGAGTGCCACGAGGCCTGACATCTCGTTTGCTATGAGCAAGCTGAGTCGGTTTGTGTTAAAACCGGGAGATGATCATTGGCATGCGCTTGAGAGAGTTATGCGCTATTTGAAAGGCACCGCTAGCTATGGGATTCACTACACCGGGTATCCAAGGGTATTGGAGGGTTATAGTGACTCAAACTGGATATCTGATGCTGATGAGATTAAGGCCACAAGTGGTTATGTTTTTACACTTGGTGGTGGCGCTGTTTCCTGGAAGTCTTGCAAGCAGACCATCTTAACGAGGTCAACTATGGAAGCAGAACTCACAGCATTAGACACTTCCACTGTTGAAGCAGAGTGGCTTCGTGAACTCTTGATGGACTTACCTATGGTTGAAAAACCAATACCCCCTATCATGATGAACTGTGATAATCAAACTGTGATCGTCAAGATAAACAGTTCGAAGGACAATATGAAGTCCTCAAGGCATGTGAAGAGGAGACTAAAATCTGTCAGAAAATTGAGGAACTCCGGAGTTATTACGTTGGATTATATCCAAACGTCGAAAAACTTGGCAAATCCCTTCACAAAGGGTCTGTCACGTAATATGATAGATAATGCATCGATGGAGATGGGTCTGAGACCCACCGCATGAGTTGTCCATAGTGGTAACCCACTCTATGTGATCGGAGATCCCGTGAAGTAGAAGTGGGAGACAAGCTGTTGGTCAGCTGAGAGGAGAGTATCCCTATAATAATTATCCCACTCCGTGAAGATGCAATACTCTCCTGGTCTGCATGGCAGGTTGATACTTATCTTAATGTGTTCCAAGTGGCTTATTCGGGTAAGCAGAGATGTTGTCCTGCAGAACATCTCCTGAGGAACACACCTATATGAATTTGACTGTTAAACGTCGCAGTATGTGAGAATTGGGTGTTCTCTAATAAATTCATGAAAGGCCCTGGAGTATGACGTATACGCTCCACCCGCGGGGAAGCCTTGCGGCAGCCCAGTATCGGTCAAGAATTTGTGTGAAACTAGTCTCGCAGAAAACTTGTAGTTCAAGGCATAGTCCACTATTCAAGTTGTGATCTAGTGTAGCATAAATCTTTAAGTGGAAGTTCAACTTCACAGTCTCCACTAAGCACCGGTATATAAACAATGTTTTGGAACTAAATGATGAGATGTGCCAATGAGACTGTGTGGGGGATTGTTGGAATTTTGCTAGTAGGCCTTTGGCCCAAAGCCCAACTAAAATTCTGAAATTCTCTTGGCCCATTCATGCATACATGTGAGTGGAGTGAGTAAGACTAAAGTTTAGTCCCACCACGTAAGTTGAGAGAGAGTTGCACATCTTTATAAGGTGAGCATTTCTACCACTTGTATGAGCATGAGAAGAGGAGACCTACACGCGCGCTCCTCCTCCTCGCTCGCCTCGTCACGACGCGCCACGCCGCGGGTTGCGGGGTTGAGCCGAGCCGAGGACAGAGCTATGCACGTTGTCTATATTTTTGCTGCCCGAGAAAAATTAATGAGTCATTAATTAATAATTAACGGACGCGTTAATTACTGAACTGTTTCCGATTCTTTTGGATCGTGACGACTCGGACGTGGGTTTACTCCCACGACCTACCCGGCCCGCACTATATAGTCAGGCAGACGTCTACCCTAGCCGCGGCCGCTTCGTATGGTTTCTCACCACCGTTCCAGATCATTGCGCCGCCAAGCAAGTCTTCTCCATCCCTCCTTTCGGCGTGCACCGGGAGAAGGGACAGCAGGCCTCCGGAACCCCGCCTCTTGTGATCCTGTACGGGAGAGGGGCGATCAGGTTTTTGGGGAGCGCACTCGCGCGACTGCTGGCAGCGACGACTTCGCGAACGACGACTTCTTCCCCGACCTCGGCAACCTCATCCTCGACGACATGGGCGACAACGTCAACACCGGCGGTGCTGCTCCCGCTGCACCGTATGTGATTCTATCCTTCCTGTTCGAGATCGTGGTAGAATTCATGTTTCTAGTATGTGCCATAGATGTGATCTATTCATCTGCTATGCTAGTTCACATGATTAGTTCAATCTCTGCTACTGTAGTCATGATTTATTTTCTGTTTATTCGGATTAAATCTCGTAGTAATTTGCTCATATTTCCAACAGCAGCGTCTCAACATCCGAGTCGTCCGAATCGGACAAATCGGAGAGCAAAAACTTCTCGCACGGGCTCAATTCCATCTACATGAACAAAAATCGCACGCTGCGTCAACCAACTATGCATAGCGCTCGCCACAAAGCACAAGCAAACACTAATCGGTGGCTCGTGGGGCGGGTGATCCCGGGCGGCGACGAGGGACAGCTCGAGGGCGGTCGATCCCCGACGGCGACAACGACGTGGGGCGGCTCTTCTCGCCGGATCCAGGGGCGGTGCAGCGTATCGGTGGTGGAGGGTGGGGGACGCCCCCGCGGCGCGATTCCACCCGCAGATTTGGCCGGAATCACCGGCGGCGGACGGGCGGAACCAATGGCGGGCGGCGGCGGAAGGAGGTGAGGAAAGGGCGCGGGCTGAAATGTCCCTCCCGCCAACCGATTCACTGCGATACGGGGCACCGTAGGGGCAAGGCGGAAACCCGCGTATTCGCGGGTTGAGGCCGAGATTTTGCCGCGCCACTCAAAAACTTTTACGGGCCGGCCGCGTTTGCGGGGTCTGTTCGGGCAGGATTTTTCACGCCAACCCGCATTTTGGCGGTTATTTTGCTGGGTCTGCTAGAGTTGCTCTTACAAGTTTTTATGGTCATGTTCGCTACCATAGGGACACATTTTGTGTGGGTGCCGGGGTGGAAGCTCCAGCGATAGTGTGTGAGTAATGGGTGTGCCTGTGTGTCAATATCGCAACACTACTTATGGTTCTCTTAAATCTAGTGATTTGAAAGTAAGTCGTGGTTTCATACAGAATATCGTGGACATGGGTGGTAACATAATTTTTAGGGCTGCAACATAGAACTGAGGTATGGGAGGGATGGCCGATGGCACTAGTCATCTTTCTTGGGTTTCAAAACTATAAGGAGCCTAGAGTTATATTGCTATGCCGACGGCCTGGCCAGGCCCGCCTGTCGGCGTCTTCGGCGCGCCGGCTGGTTCGGCCACTATAGTCGGCGGAGGATCAAAGATCTCAGATTAATGCATGTCGGGAAATGGATAAGTAGTGGCTACAAATTTCAAACCAATCTTATTGATTTTAGGGATTGCAAAACTATAAGTACTTGGAAATTGAACAAGTTGAGTCAACCTATATAATGATATGCATAGTTATGGATTGTTACAATCAACGTGGAGGTGACTAACACACGAACCAATCTATTCCTTCTTGAGCGGTGGCTAGGGCGAAGCTTTGTTCCCTCTAACGCATCCCCTTTATATGTCGCTCCGCTGCCGGCGGCAGGGACAGGAGTCCCAGTGTCTCAGTCCGGCTAGTAGTTTAGGTTAGAGTTTTTTTTAGTCCTCACAAAGAACGACATTGTATCGGCTGATAACGCCCCATCTTTGAGTTGGTCTTCCGGGCTCTAATTCTCCTCGAGTTCGTCTGCCGAGACGGAGCCTCATCGTATGCCATCTCCTTGTAGCGGTGCAGTTAATGTTTCTCATCGTGCGTCCAAGGCGACACATTTTGGTGCCAGACATTTGAAATCAATTCAAAAGTTCAATGGCGATGACAGTCCTTTGGGCACTAGTCTCTAAGGGCACATGCATGAAGACTTTTCGACTTCATCGATAAGGCCAAGTCGACTTCTGGAAAGGAGCGGTGATAGCGGCACATCGACGACTCGTTCTGGCGGCGGTAGTGGTCGTTCAGTGGTCAAACTTTGCTAAGTGCACACCCATCAAATTGAAGATCTCAAATCATTCATATGTATTTCAAATGCGAAGATACAATGTAAATTATAGTAAGTACATTGTTAGCGAGAGCAATATGTGAATGTTGATATATTTTTTCCTCCAAAGTTGGTTAAACTTTATAAAGTTTAACTTTAGACAAATCTTACATGTTGAGTAAAAAAGACCGAAGGGGGTATCTTGGGTACTCTTTGGTTTGCTTGTTTGTTCGGTGTCTTGTAATCTGATCTTTTAGCCTCATGTACCTTGGTATCTTTGTTGTTTCCTATTTATTAGAGTGTTATTAATTTAACGTTGGGCCTCGGTCTCCTTCCTAAAAAACAAGCTTTTGTACATGAAGCTGCTCCAAGATAGTAAAAGACGTTCACAGATTGCATCAACTTTTAGTCCAAAAGTTATACAAGTTGTCTTCATGTAAGCAAGCAACGACCATTGTACATGAAGCTGCTCCAAGATAGTAAAAGACGTTCACAGATTGCATCAACTTTTAGTCCAAAAGTTATACAAGTTGTCTTCATGTAAGCAAGCAACGACCAAAGAGATGTACTACTGATGCTTCATGCATCCACACGGATGAATTGGCCATAAGAACCACCACTGCAATTAATAAGCACCTTGTAAACAACATTCGACTATCGAACAAATGCAACAGCACTGAAACAACACAGATACATGAATAAGAACATTTCCAGAAAGATTAGTGGTGAGTTATCATCTTAAAATTTACGAAGTCACCGTAGGCACCTTGTCGTCGACGGAAACATTTCCTCCAACTAAATGTGCATCACCGAAAATCCTGAAATAAATCTAAAAATAAATGCGAGCACCAAGATTTGAACCCTGACGGGCTGGGGATACTGCAGTGCCTCTAACCATCCAATTACAGATTGGTTTGCTACACTCAGCTGAATCTGAAACTCGTGATGTGATCTCGATTATGTAGCTCGACTGATCGAGCCAAATGATCCGGTCAAGAAGGATCTTCGTAGCTGGCTCCCATCTGTTCGTGCCCAGTTCAATCATCAAAATATCTGATTAACGTGTACAATTAGCAAACGAAACCTCGTCTATGAAGGAACTAATTGCATGGGAAGCCCAAAGGAAACACAAAATTTCAGAGACTTAACATGACAAGGAAGATGGTTACCAGTTCTGGGCGATATGGACGAGGTGCGCGTGGTGAAGTGAGAGGCCGGCGCTTTAACAACATAAGAGCAACTCTAGCAGACCTCGCATGCATCCCGCTGGCCCGCAAAACGCGTTTACAGTTCGCGCAAAACCGCTTTTGCGGGCCGGCGCAGACGGCCACATATGCAGACCCCTCAAACGGACCCGCATAAAAGTATATTCGTGGAATATGTTTTTTTATGGGTCGGCTTCTGCAGGCAGAAAAACTGCAATTCTCGCATTTGACATAGGGTTTCACAAACAAGTTCAAATTCAAACGACATAACACTGTTTTACACGCAAATAAAAGCCAAGTTCAGTACGACAAACGCAAAAGAGGGCCCTGCAAAAGTTTGCGCCCATGTCCGGCACCATCTTGGTCGATCTTTACTCCGCGCCATCGATTCCATCTTGAAGTTCATCGCCACCACCGAATCCACCTCCGGCGCTTGTTCCAACTTCCGCACCGAAATCATCAACATTGCCACCATATGAAGCAGAGAAAACATCTCCGGAACTGTAGTACGCACCGGCCGGCGCAACCATTCTCCTCTTCAAGATTTCTCTCCTTGCCATATCATGCCATGTTTTGGTGAGATCGTCCATGTCAATGCGGTTCGCTTTAACAACATAAGAGCAACTCTAGCAGACCCCGCATGCATCCCGCTGGCCCGCAAAACGCGTTTACAGTTCGCGCAAAACCGCTTTTGCGGGCCGGCGCAGACGGCCACATATGCAGACCCCTCAAACGGACCCGCATAAAAGTATATTCGTGGAATATGTTTTTTTATGGGTCGGCTTCTGCAGGCAGAAAAACTGCAATTCTCGCATTTGACATAGGGTTTCACAAACAAGTTCAAATTCAAACGACATAACACTGTTTTACATGCAAATAAAAGCCAAGTTCAGTACGACAAACGCAAAAGAGGGCCCTGCAAAAGTTTGCGCCCATGTCCGGCACCATCTTGGTCGATCTTTACTCCGCGCCATCGATTCCATCTTGAAGTTCATCGCCACCACCGAATCCACCTCCGGCGCTTGTTCCAACTTCCGCACCGAAATCATCAACATTGCCACCATATGAAGCAGAGAAAACATCTCCGGAACTGTAGCACGCACCGGTCGGCGCAACCATTCTCCTCTTCAAGATTTCTCTCCTTGCCATATCATGCCATGTTTTGGTGAGATCGTCCATGTCAATGCGGTTCATTGACATGATGTTGTTCTCTTCGACGAGCAGCTTGGACATGGCTTTGTTTTCTGTAGCGCGTGCTCTTCTCTCCTCAATGGCAGCTTTGCGCAGCCCCTCTTCCTTGAGCACTTGCCACTTTTTTTGCTTCTCCTTTGCCTTCTTCTCGGCCAACTCTTTCTTGATCTCCAACGACTTCAACAACATCGACTCGTTTGATTGCACCATGGCATCAATCTTCTCCCTCAAGCTCGATGCTTCTTGCTCTCTCTTCATCTTCTCTTTAGTCTTCTTGCCGCCATTGGGCTTGTGCAAATTTCTTGGGCCATCATCATCCTCATCTTCATCCATGTTTGTAAGTGAGCCTCTCTTTGGTGGGGATTGTTTGTCGATCAACTTCCACTTCTCGCACTTTTGGAGCAACTCCCAACAATGCTCTAGTTTAAAGAATTTGCCTTCCGAAGCTTCCATGTCCTTGTATCTATGTTGAGCAATCTTGTACTACAAAATGTGAACAAAATGATGCAATCATTTCCCATAATGCAAATATGATGATGCACAACTTGACTAAAGGCAAAACAAACTCGCATAGTCGGACTCCACGGTGCCACTCGGAGGTGCATTGCATACTTGCTCCAAGCAAGCTGCCCTACGGCTGCACATTTGGCTTGATATTCTCCCAACGCCCTTGAAGCGACCGAAATGTGCGTGGAGTCCTATTGGGATGCTTTGCCATAATGCGGAAGTATTGATCTTCGATCCTTTGCCAATATCTCTTGGCGGTTTGAGAAGTACCCGTGCATGCATCAAGAGACACCGCACTCCATGCTTTGATCAAAATTTGATCTTCCAAGATCGTGTAGTTCTTTGATCTTATGCTTTTCCCAGTTTTTATTTGCGATTGCCCATACGCTTCCGCTTCGATCTCCTCCAATTCGTCCTCACAACCATGATCATCCACGCCGCCCTCCGTTTCATTGTAGTCGAATGCGGCGAACGGGGCTTGATCAATGTCAACCGCGTTCGTGTCCAACAAGTTCACGAACTCGGTAGTTGCATTGTTTGAACCGCCGCTATAGTGAACGATAACAAGTCACGAGCTATCGAGAATAATGGCGAAAATGAAAGGAAATCGCCATGACCAAAGACGCATACCTTCCGGCCATTTCGTCGAACACCTCGCTTGCGAGGGGAGCGGCACCGTTGAATGGCATCGCCGAAGCACCTCTTTCCGGGATGGAGTGAGAGGATGAAGAAGGTGGCTTCTTTGTAGCCGGAATCTTCATCCGCTCTACGCCCGCGACCTTGCCGACCTTCTCCGCCGCCGGCCGGGATCGCGCTGCCGTGTTGCCGCCCGGAGCGCGGGCCATCGCGGCGGGGGCAGCCGGATTCCCGGCCTGCACGACCACGTTGCCCTGCCGCTTGCGGGCAGGCGTGATGTTTGCTTGGGCGACGGCGGCGGGGCCAACATGGCCGGCGACGAGATCCACCCGAGGGGAAGGAGCGTGCGCGACCTCGACGGTGACGGGGAACAGCAGGGGGTCGTCCATGGCGGCGAGGGGCGGCCGGGGAGGAAGCACCGGAGCGTGCGGAGGAGGAGCAATGATGGCGGAGGGTGGGGGAGCGGGAAAGGGCGCGCGGAAATGTCCCTCCCGCCAAATCTCGCTGCGGATAGGGGTTGAGCTCGGGTCGGCCTCCCAGCCCGTGAAGATAGAGGTTGGGGGAGAAGATTTGCCGCGCCCCGCATAAAAATTTCCAGGCCGGGACGGGATGCGGGGTCTGATCGGGCAGGTTTTCCCGCCCCGACCCGCATTTTGACAGTTATTTTATGGGCTGGGGCAGGATGCTGGGTCTACTAGAGTTGCTCTAAGGAGGGGGCGAGCGGGAAGGCAAGAAGTCGACCTGCTTGGTGAGTGTGGCGGGATCGCCCTGGACTGGGCGTGTCTTGCCCTCCATCGTGGCGGATGACGGGCGGTGCGGAAGTGGACCAGCGGGCCAGCGAGTCAGTGACGTACGTCGGTGTCGGTGGCAATTGTGGCGGCGGACGAAGGAAGCAGAGGCTTGGAGCCGGCGCCCGAGCGAGGGAGACGACTCGTCAGGGAGAAGAGCGGAGGAGCAGGTAACGTCATATGGAGAGGTGGGACACGTGGGCGCATCTGGAAGAGGGTATGCAGCACGTGATTGAGTTCGCAGCCTGTATCCGCGATTTTTTCTCTCCAAACTACAGGGGATAAAAACAATAATCCTACACCTACGAACCACACCCGGAAAAATTTCGTGTTTTGACCCTTTTGCGATATAAAATCAGGATCTGACCCCAGTTGATGAAAAAATCGGGATTTGACCCTTTTTCTTACCGCCAGGGACCCTGGCGGTAGGGTCCGGGCAGTTATTTCGCCCGAAACCCCGCGCCCCTACCCATCTCCCCACCCCTCCCCCTCCCCCCGTCAGCAGTTTCATCTTTTCTTCCCCAACTCGCCCCTCTCTCCTTCTCTCATCTCCTCCACTCTCCCCCTCGGATCTTTCACCGTTTCTTCACCGTTTTTGCGGATCAAGATGGCCCCGAAGAGAGAAACGTAAGCTCCTTCGATCCCTCCAATTAGTTTTTGCAAACTTGCTTCCGATTCGACGCATTATTTGCTTCAAATCCCTCATATTTTTGAATTTAGATTGGATTTTTTTGTACCTAAGATTGTTTTAGCTTGATTGTAGTTGTAGTTCTTAGTTCTTCAGTAAGTAGTGGTATTGAATATGAACTCTAATCAATAGTTCATATGTTAGTGTGAAGATGAACCCTAGTTCATAAATTTTTTTGTTAAAAAAATTATGATGTAATGCATGTGGGAGGACTTGATAGTAGTTTTATGATGCATGTTGATATGATGATATGAAGATGTTGTTTGGAGATAATACATTCAAGATGAATGTTGGAGGATTTTTTTATGATATGATGCATGTTGATATGATGCATATTGTAGTAAACAAAATATATATGATGCAAGTAGTGGATTTGGTTGGTATGATATGGTATGATTTTGCATTTGACACATTTTGATATATGTATTTTATTTATTTGATTCATATGTTTAGGTCTGCAACAGTGGCGCAACCATCGCCCATCCATCTCCAACACGACCCGTCCGACTTGCCACTTCCGTATGTGTACAGGATTCAAGTTAGCTTTGAGCAGGCCTCGGGCGAGGAAATGCTTTGGCCTTCCCCGAGCTTCTGCGGCCGGTGACCGCTTTTTCAGACGAGTTCCTACAGGAGACGAGGGCAGTGCGGTGGCACGAGAGGGCAGAACGGATCACCGACGATGTGAAGTGTTGGTCGCTGAGTGTGAAGGAGTGGAAGAGAGTGAAGGCAGAGATGGAGGGAGATCCAACTATCTCCCGTGAACGCCGGGAAGCGACCATTGAAGTTGCCAAGCAGCACTCCAACTGGGAGCTGCGCAATTTGGACCGGAGGATCTACTTCGAGAGCAATGCGGAGGAGAGAGCCAGGATGCCGCCCCCAAGTGCATCGGCGTTCGATATCATCAGCTGGGGAAGGGCGGAGGCGAAAACTCCAGCTGGCAAGGCAAGGTGGGAGTGCTTGAACGGTCGGATGCCGACCAGCGTTCCGCCTCCGCCTGAACCGGTGGATCCGCTGCCGTATCTGTCTCCACGTCCAGCCCTAACATACGAGGGGTGGGGGAGGTTTACCCAACCTATAAACATGTCTATTGGATATGCATCTATGTTTTAGTAGGGGTTGTCAAACTATGTGGACAAGTTTGCTATTTGCAATTTTGTACTTATGAATCTATGTGTAAACTGTTTGAGAACCTTTATTAATATGTGAGCTCATATATTGCTGTCATATTTGTGAAACTTGTTGTGATATTGCTGTCATATTTGAATTTGAAAACAAACAACCAAACAAACTTGAAACAACAAAACAGAGGACCCTACCGCCAGGCACCCTGGCGGTAAACCTACCGCCAGGGCCCTTGCATATTTCGTCACAGAAAGTTTGTACGGCAAAACACTGCCACACCTTACCGCCAGTGGCTCTGGCGGTAGGTTTAGACCGCCTACCGCCAGGGCCCTTGGCGGTAAGGTACTTATCCACGTCAGCACAGACAAACGGCCGTCGTCCCCCTCCGTCACACCCTACCGCCAGGGGCTCAGGCGGTAGGCTGTCTAACCCTAACGCCAGTGGCCCTGGCGGTAGCAAAAGGGTCAAATCCCGAATTTTTTTACCAACTGGGGTCAGATCCTGATTTTATATTGTAAAAGGGTCAAAACACGAAATTTTGCCACCACACCCTCCTGATGCGTCCGTGAATTAGTCCTTCCTTCGGGAAGTTTTGCTCCGGAAGGGCTTCGATGATCGTTGGATCACCCGGGTGATGCAGATGGTGTCCTGCGGACGCACTGCCGTGAACATCAATGGGGAGATTGGTCCTTACTTCCCCACCCTCTGTCGGGTTAGACAAGGCGATCCTTTCTCTCCGTTCCTGTTCAACATGGTGGTGGACGCGCTTGCCGCCATCCTAGATAAGGCCAAAGCCGCTGGCCATATTCGTGGGATTACCCCTCATCTGGCGGGCGGCTCCGGGATCTCCATGCTCCAGTACGCCGATGACACAATCATCATGGTCGAGGGCTCGGACACGGACATCGCTAACCTCAAGTTCCTTCTCCTCTGCTTCCAACAAATGTCTGGCCTCAAGATCAACTTCGACAAGAGTGATGTGATGGTTATGGGCTACTCTCCGGCTGAAGCCCTTGACATCGCCAACCGCCTCAATTGCCGCCTCGGCTCCTTTCCCGCGACTTACTTGGGAACCCCCATCAATGACTCTCGGCTCACTGTCGCGGACTTGCGCCCCACGGTCGCCAAGTTACAAACGCGCATGGAGCCTTGGCAAGGCCGATGGCTGTCAAAGGCGGCTCGGACGATCCTCATTAATTCCTCCCTCACTAGCCTCCTCCTGTTTCTTATGAGCTTCTATAGCCTCCATGAGACCCTTCACCATGAGATCGCCAAAATTCAATCTCGTTTCTTCTGGGCGGGTGACAACAATAAGCAGAAATACCACATGGTTAGCTGGCCGGACATCTGCAAGCCCCGAGAACAGGAGGCCTCGGTATCATGTGCTCTAAACGCATGAACATCACCCTCCTCACCCGCTGGCTCTGGCGCATTTCGCAAGGACACGGTGGTCTTTGGCTTGACATTATTCGGAACAAGTACCTGCGCGGACAGCCCCTCGCCTTTTGTCAGAGATCAGGCGGCTCCCAGTTTTGGCAATCGGTTGTCCAACTGCTTCTCGTCCTTCGCATCGGAACCTCCATCTCGGTTGGATCGGGTACAACGACGCTGTTCTGGTTCGACCGGTGGGCGGGAGACTCCCCCTTTGCGGCCCGTTTCCCCGACCTCTTCTGCATTGCTGTCGCCCCCTTAATCTCCGTGGAGAGGGCCCTTATTGACTTAGGGCGACTCGCCTTCCGGAGGCCATTTGGGCCCCCGGAAGCCGCCGCGTGGCTTCAGCTGCTTGATTGCGTCGCTCTCCACGAGCCGGCGGTGGATGCGGGCCCGGACGAGGTTCGGTGGCGTCTTGAGCCTTCAGGCCAATTCTCCACCAAGTCCCTCTACTCAGCCATTGCCCCCTCCTCCGCTCCTCCCCCCCTCCCTGCGGTTTGGTCCATCCGCTGGCCATTGAAAATTCGGATATTCATGTGGCAATGGATCCGTGGTAGGATTCCGTCTGGGGTGGAGGTCCGCAAACGCAATGGCCCCGGGTCCGGCCTCTGCCCCCTGTGTGGTACCCCCGAAGATTCGAATCACATCTTCTTCTCCTGTGTCTCAGCTCAATTCATGTGGAGCTGCTTTAGGGAGGCAGTGGGAGGCGATTGGTGTCACACCAACTTCCCCGACCTCTTCGCCGAACTCCAGAACTCCCCTCCCCCCTCTCGCCACATTAGGTGGCTCGAGATCGGGGTTCTAGCGTGGACTCTTTGGACGATTCGCAATAAGCTTGTGATCCAGCGTATTTCTCTTCGACGGGCTACTGACGCTCTCTTCAAACTGTCTGGTTACTTGCAGCTTTGGCGGCCGCTTAGCCGCCCTCAGGACCGCGACGCCATCACCGCCTTCATCGCCGACCTTCGCTCGATGGCCGTCCGTCTGTTGCCGCCACCCCCTCCGCCACCCCCAGAGCCGGATTAGACGCCTTGCCTCGGCCGCGGTCCTTTTTGTTTATTTTGGGCTTGTTGAGCTGTGCCCTCAGCAGAACCTTTGTACTTCTCGTTATGTGACTTGGGTGTGTGTTCTCTGAACTAGTCCGTGTATGTGTGCTCTTGACGGTTTGCTTTATATATAAAGCGGGGCGAAAGACTTTTTCGGTAATTACGCTCGACATATTATTGCCCTCGCTCAGATTGGATCCGATGGAGTCCTTGACCGAGTGCGGCTCCGGGGGCATGGCGGTCAGCCTCGCGCCGCCACGGTGGGCCGACCTCCCAGCGGACCTGCTCATCGACATCTCCGGCCGCCTGCGCGACGCTGCCGACCTCGTCCGCTTCCACGCCGTCTGCATCCCCTGGCGCAATGCGCTGCCATCCCGGGCAGCGACCCGCCGTATGTTTCTGCCGTGGCTGCTCGCGGTGCGGGAGCGGGACGGCCTCCTGTTGCACTTGCCACTCGACCTCGGACGCACCTCGCCGACATCGCCGACAGCCTCGTCCTGCCGGACGTATCTGCATCTACCAGCAGCGACGCGATGAACTGGGTGGTCAGAGAAGACGGCACGGCCGTCTGGGCTTTCACGGCGCATCCGCGGCCAACACCCACCGACCTTGTCACCCTAGCCATCACCAGGCTGCCTCGATTTTCGGCGGTGGATGCCGACGACGACGAGATAAAGAAGCAGATGGCATTTTCTCGTGGCATTGTGTACCGCGATGGCACCGTCTTTGTGTACAACAATTCTGACCCGCGCATCTTCAGGGCGGCCATCCTTCGCCACGGTGATACCGCGTGGACTACAGCGAAAAGAAGTCTGACTTCGTTGGAGGAAGGCTGCCATTTGAGTGCGGCATATCACGGTGGTGAGATCCTAGTGTGCGCGGGGGCGCGCTTTTGGTTTGTACTGAAGCCGGACTTCCAAGGCAAAGGTGTCGCCGCCGCCGGCGAGCTCGACATGAGGAGCGACCCAATAGATGGAATAAAGCGCTATAGCTACGCTTTCGAGTCACGCGGCGAGCTAATGTGGGCGACCGTCCATGCCAAGCAGAAGTGGGGCTCTGCTGGCCTGACGTGCGCAGTGTCGGTGACGGTGCATGCTTTCGTAGGGGCGGACGGTGGTGGCCAGAGGCGTTGGACGGCGAGGGACGGCCGGAGCTTAAGCGACCGCGTCCTGTTTCTTGGGTCACCCACAAGCTTCGCCATGGACGACGCGCCTATGGACCTGGGCGGGTGCGCCTTCTTTCTCTTGAGGGGCTGCTTGCTCAAATACAGCTTCATCGACGGCAAGACTAAGAGCATCTCCAGCCGTTGGCCGCCCAGGGGGCGCCTAAAATCGTCGCCTAAGGGTGACCCGGCGAAAAAAATGGGCCTGGGGCGAGTTGGCCCCCAGCCGCTGCCCCAGGGCTGGCCCCAGGCGCGGAAAAAAAAATGTGTAGCAAATTTACGCAAAGTTCGGCTAAAACACGCCAAATTTCAGAAATTTGGGCTTATATTCGCGGATTTAAGTCGAGTAGTCGCCATTACATTAAAAACTAATCAGAAAAAAAACTTGCTGAAGGCCGAGAAGTCGCCGTCGTCGCCGCCATCGTCGGCCTTCTTCTCCTTGACTCGGGCGCCCCTGCTGGACCCCTCCCTAGCTGGTGGCGGCGGCGGCGCGTCGTCGTCGTCGTCGCTGTCGTCGATGATGACGACTCCTCCTTCGTCGCGGCCTCGGCGGCGCTGCTCGAAGCGCCGCAGGGCGGCGCGCTGGCGCTCCGTCGCCATCTTGATGGAGTCCTGGCGTGCCCATGCAAGGGCCGCGTCGTCGTCGAGCTCGACCTCGCCGTGCTCCGTCTTCACCGGCGCCAGCCCCGGCTCCGTCTTCACCGGCGCGAGCCCCGCCTCCGTCTTTGGCTTGACGAAGTGCGGAGGAGGAGCCGACGAGGAGGCGCACTGGCCGCCCTCGTTGATGACGATGCCGGGCTCGGCCTTGACGCCAAGCAGCGTCGGAGTGCCGGAGGAGTGGGAGGAGGAGTGGGAAACGCTCGGCCATCGGGGAGATGGAGTGGCTGGGGAGAAGAGATCGGCGGCGGCGCTCGGGAGATGGAGTGGCTGGGGGAGAAGAGATCGGCGGCGGCGCTCGGGAGAGGGAGGGCTGGGGAAGAAGAGCTCGGCGGCGGCGCTCGGGAGAGGTGGAGAGGTGGCACTCATCACAGGCGAGCGACGCCATATATAGCCGCGCGTACGCGTCCGAGGGAGGGGAGGCGTCGGCGCGGCGCCCCGTGAACGCGCCGCCCGTGAGGAATCTATGGCAAAGCTGAACGGTGGCAGCCTTGCCATTGATTACCCGCGGGAAACCGAGGCGTCGGGAGAAGACGAGGCGGGCCGTGTCGCTGACGCGGCTGGCCCGCGGCGCTTTCGCGCCAAAAACGATTCGCCCGGCGCCCCCGAGCGCCCCCCAGCGCGCCGGGTTTGGGTTAGGTCCGCCGGCGCCAATTTCGGCCTGAGCCGGCGAAAAAAGGGCCCCTGGGGACGTGACTGGGCCGATTTTTTGGCGCCGGCGGCCGAAAAATTGCCTGGGGGGCCTTGTTGGGGGCGCGGCTGGAGATGCTCTGAACTTATGGATGGGCTGAGTCCCAAATGGGGTTCTGTCAAGCCGCATGTGTGGCTCCAGCCCTCTCCACTAGCTATTGGTTCAATGCGTGAAATCAGAAAAAGGGCCAAGGTTTCGACCAAGAAGAAAGCTAGGAAAAATAATAAGCAATTTAGTGGCTTGAGGGCGCCACGAAAATTGTTGTAATTTAGTTACTCCTTGAAATGATTTTTGAGCATGTGAACTGTGGTGTTAGCTTGAAAGCATATGTTCCTAAGTTGTGCAAGGCATTTTCATTTTGAACCAACGATCTTAAATGTCGATTCTTTGTGCAACGAACATTAAGCAACATTGTGATCTAGTCTACTTTATTGTGTGCATCCCAAATTAGATTCGAGCATGCTACTCGTCGACGAGATGATCTTTTTAAAAGATCGGCCGGATCATGAGCCGTATGATGCACGATACACACCGTACAATCTTTCTTTTGTGTTTCCTCCATAAGCAATAAGACCCTTCTTGCAATTGCAAAAAGGACCCTTGTTGCAGAGCATCTCCGGCCTGTGGTTGTCAACGTCGCTATCGCAAGAGCCTTGCTGCAATTGCAATTGAACTGTTGTTGCAAAAACCATTTTCAGCTTGCGGTCATGTTCGTCGCCATTGCAACAAGATTGCAATAGAAACCTTTCCTAACCTCTGCGCCTTTCCTATAGAACGCCGCATCATCTGCATCGACAACAGGTGGTCCCGCGTGCAGTAGCGGCGACGGGTGTTGTCATGCTCATAGCAGTTGCGGTGGGTTGCAACATGTTAGGTCCAAAACAACGCTGGCCTTGAGCTGGATGAACGAGGGAGAAAGGATTTGGGTCAGAAGAGAACGACCAGGGAGGAAGATGATGGCCAACATCCATTGGGGGAAAATCGTGTGGATTAACATGTTTGGTTGAGGATAAGGTGGGAGAGGAGAGCAGTGTTCGCCTGCAATAGACTCGTGTTGCATCACGGTAGGATTGCAACAAGAGCCAGGTCGCAAAAGCTAAAATATGGGTAGGGTTGTTGTGGGTCATTCGATCAAAAGAAGATCCAACAGGCAAGGAGGTGGTTGACGCTGCAGTATGATTCGTAGGGTGAGCACTAGCGTTTCCGAATTAGATTAAGGTATGCCTTACATATTTTCGAACAACTAATATTGTCGAAGGAATTCTTAAGTGTCATCTTGCAACATTGTGGTAGTTCTGTCTGATAACGCGACATTGCACTAGCAGTTCCACACCAGAAACATGGGCCGGAACTACTTATCTTATAGTGTTGCTATCTAGTTTCCTATTTGTGTCTTTCCTTTTGTAATGTGGTTTTCGCCTGACTTTTCTTAATTAACTGGGCAATTCTCTTTCTCCTTTATGAAATGGCAGAGTTTCTGCCCTTGCCTCGGCAAGTTGCTAAAAACATTATAGTGTTGGTATCTCTTCCAGCCTAGTAAAGTCTTGCATGCATATCTTCTATTTTTTAGTTAGAAGCTACTAACTATTTTTATTTATTGCTCTCTCATTTAGCCACTTCGCCATAGCTATTAGGCAATAACTCATGGAATTGAAATATTCTCCAACATTACTCTATTATTCTCTATCCGATTGTCTTCCACAAGTTTGATCACACCATGGGACCATCATCTCGTCGTCACATATTTGAATGGCTCCATCGATCCTACATCTCCCTGCAATATATTTTCTAATTGAATAATAAGATTTGGTCTAGAGATCCAAAAAGTGCAACTTTTTTTATTCGTTTCGTTGTGACCTTTTGCTGGAACATTTCGCTATCAACGAGAACTCCAAGACAAAAGAATATTATGTCCTAATGGTCTAGCGGTACAACCATCCAACCACAGATTGATCCTTCCTCGTTTTGGTTTGCTTGTGTCCCACATTCTTGTCTTGGTGCGCCTCTTTCTACAGAGCAATTTCTCATATGGTTTTCTTCCAACTACTCATGAAATTTTTCTGTGATCAAGATATCTGAAACGAAACCATATGATTGAAATGCCATTGCTCAAGCAAGATATCGCAAGACATTGTCACAAGATCCCACGGCAACACACATGGTATCTTCTACTAGTATATATCGAAGAGAATGCTAGCATACTCTATTTTACATGCGCGGACGAGCTCGGCTGATCCCGGAATCGATAGGCGTTGGTTCGCGTCGTGACATGGGACGCATGCGGTATTTGCGGTCGTATACGGTGTTTATTTAATGCGTAGTGCCGACGGAAGCGTCGATGGTTGTACGGGTGAGGCAACGGACGTCCATCCATCGAGTGAATAGCAAAAAACTACCACATTACGGGCTATCGTTTCGAAAAACTACCGCTTTAATTTTTCAAAAAACTACCACAAAAGTGGCTGGCTGTTCCAAAAAACCCAAGTGGCCGAACGGTTAAGTTTTAACTGGGGTTATGACATGTGGGGCCTGCCCGTCAGGCTTTTGTCGGCCACAGTGCTCACGGCGTGCGGGTGACGGCCGTTAGGGCGCACGGGCCGTCCCGACCAGGTTAAACGGATCCGGCCCGCCCTCACTCTGTCTTGCCCCTCTCTGTCTCCCTCTCTCTCGCGCGCGCCTCCCTCTCAGATGGCGTCGGCGGCGGCGAAACCAGGCGATGGCGGCCATTCAACGGGTGGAGGTGGAAGGGGGATGGAGGCGGCGAGTTCTCAGAGGTTGATAACTGGCTGGGGAGCGGTAGCTTCGCAACCCAGCCGGCGGCGCCGCCGCCGCCGCAGCGGACACCACAGGTTGCAGCTCTGATGCAGGCTCCTACGCCACAGGCTACATCGCCGTCGCCTGATGATTGCCAGTTCTCGCTTGAGTACAGAGCAGCGAGGTCTTTTGCTAGCGCTGTGCAGGCAGATCCGGCCAACTCCCAGCACTGGGCCTCTGCATTTGGAGGGGTGGAGTAAGTTTTTTTTTTCTCTTATGAGCTCCTTCAACAGTTTCTGCATTTCTGCTTGTTCATTTCAAACAACATAGCATAATTTAGTTAGTTTTTTGACCAAACCCTAGGTTGATGCTGCTGTGATTCATCTTAGAACATGAGCATGCACTGAATAATAGTTGAACAAACACTCTGTGGCAAGTTTTGGATGCAACAGTATCACTTAGCACTGAAGGATTAGTTAGATTTAGTAGAAATGCATGGTGGATTCAGAGAAGCATTTGTTGGATTCAGATTCCTTTCTGTACTTTATAGTTAGTGTGCACTGAATTTTTGTAGCAAAAAACACTTAGTTAGTTGAGCTTTTCAAATAACATATTATGTAATGCAGGCTGGATGATGACATTTGGGAGGTTAGGCTGCATTTCCAGGGCAGAGATAACATGGAGAGGAGGTTTTCTGTTTCAGACATCACTTTTCTGAACTTGATAGCACTTACTGAGACTGAAGGCTATGGGTCAGATGACTACATGTACTGGGTAAAAGAACAAGGGATTGGACAGGAAGGTTTATTTCTTCTGGACAGTCAAGATGCAGTTGAAGAAATGGTAGACCACTCAGATTTCACAGTGCTCAATATCATTGTTTCCAAGGCAAATGAAGATAGAGATGTTGAATGTAACAGGGCTCACAATGTTTGTGAAGAACAAATTCCAATAGGCAGCCCAGTGGGGGGTCCTGGTTTTGTGTTAAGTCTGTCACAAGATGGAGTGGTCCACCCTCTTGAAGTTAATTTGAACACACAGCAAAGCTGTAACTTGAACATTTCAGAAGCTAATGGTGGAGATGATGATGGACAGGCTGCTGGTGAAGAGGATGATGATATTGACAAATCATCCTCAGACTTTGAGATTGATAGGGGTGACTATAGAGGGATAAAGATGTCTTACAAGGCTTGGAAGAGAGGTGAAGAAAATATTGGAAATGAAGAAGAAAGAGATGCTGTAGAAGACAGACCACAGTTTGAAGGTGACAGTGATGTTTCAGAGTTTTGGCAGGAGGAGAAAGAGGCTGACAGTGGAGAGGAAATAGTTGTGGAAAAATGCAGGCTTGAGAAACTCAAGCCTGTGAGAAGAGCAGCAGCAAATCCAGGTCCAACTTCCAGAGCTCACAGTCAGCCAGAGATCCCAAAGTTTCAAGATTTTGTACCTGAAGCTGATGAGTATTGCTTCCCTGGTGATGTGGGCATTTCTGACTCAGATGGAGAGACTCCAAGACTACCTTCTGGAAGGAAGAGAAGATTGAAGAAGAAGAAAGAGAGGAAATGGTATGACCCAAAGGTACCTGATGCACATGAGCAGCTGTGCAAGGACCTTTGCTTCACCAATGTGTATGTGTTTAGAAAGGCATTGAGAAATTTTCATGTTAGGACTTTGAGAAACTTTCAGTGCCATAGGAATGAGCCATCAAGGGTTATTGTTTGGTGCCCAGAGAGGAAGAATGGATGTGAATTTTTCATGACTGCATCCAAAGTAGCCCATGAAGATACATTCACAATCAAGAAGTGCCACATGGATCATAGTTGTGGAGCTTGTGGAGAGAGTACAAAGGTTACTGCTGAATGGGTTGCAGAAGCTGTGGAGGACACAGTTAGATCAAATGTAAAGGCTGATGTAGAGACAGTTCTCAAACATACTAGGAAGAAGTTTGGGGTGCATGTACCTAGGAGTTTGGCATATAGGGCAAGACTGATGGCTGTTGATGTTGTGCAAGGTGATCATAGAAAGCAGTATCTGAGGTTGAGGGACTACCTACAATGTGTGCTTGACACAAACCCTGGAAGCAGGTGCATAGTGACAACTTTTGAGGATCCTTTGAACCCAGCCCCCACACCAAGGTTCAAGTACATGTTCTATTGCCTCCAGGCATCAAAAGATGGATTTCTGGCTGGTTGTAGGCCTTTCATAGGTACAAATCAGTGATGTAATCATGTTTGAAATGTAATCAAGTTATTCAATTTGGCCCTAACTATCTCTGTTTATGCAGGACTTGATGGTTGCTTCATCAAGTTATCCACAGGCCAGCAGATATTGGCAGCAACTGGGAGAGATGGGAACAACAATGTGTTCCCAATTGCTTTTGGGGTGGTTGACAAAGAGGATGGGCCTAGCTGGACCTGGTTTCTAAACCAACTTAGAGTCTACATTGGCACCAGCAACCAGTTTGGGAACTACACCATCATGTCTGACAGGCAGAAGGTATTTTCTCTGACTCTGTATTATTCTTATGCACATAGCAATGCTGCTATAGTTATCTCATTACTACCTTATGTAATCAAACAACAGGGCCTTCTTAAAGCAATTAATGAAGTATTTCCTCAATCCCCACAAAGATATTGCCTAAGACACATATATGCCAACTTCCAGTTAGCTGGCTTTAGAGCAGAAGAACTTAAGAAATGGGTTGACAAAGCTAGCTATTCCTTCACTGAACATGGTCACAAAGAAGGAATGGCAGGTTTGAAAGCAGCATGTGAACCAGCCTACATGTGGTTGAATGGCATCCCTAAGGAGTGTTGGGCTAGATATGCAATGGATCATGTGTGCAAGACTGACTTGGTAGTGAACAACCTTAGTGAGGTTTTCAACAAAATGATTCTAGATGTTAGGTCAAAACCTATTAAGACCATGTTTGAAGGGTTGAGGACCAAACTAATGGTTAAGTACCAGGGCATCAGAGAGAAAACAGAGAGCTGTAGGTGGGAAATAACCCCACATTACATGGAGAAGCTTGAAGAGAGCAAGAAGTGGGCTAAATACTGTGAAGCAAACATGTCTGGTCCCAACATCTGGCAAGTAACTAGTGGAGAGAACACATATTGTGTGAAGCTTGATGAAGGGAGCTGCTCTTGCAGGAGGTGGGACATGACTGGATCACCTTGCCACCATGCAATATCTGCAATGTAGAAGATAAAAGTTCACCCAGAAGATTATGTGCATCCATTCTTTTAAGAAGCCAATGTATAAGGCTGCATACCAGCACATCATCTACCCTGTCCCTGGTCCTGAATTCTGGCCCAACACCAACACACCAGACATAGAACCACCAGTTTTTAGGGAGAAGAAAGGTAAGAAGCAGACAACTAGGAGAAAGGGTGAATTTGAGGTGCGAACTCCAAAGGATACATCAAGGATGGGCACAATAACATGCAGTAACTGTGGTCTGCAAGGCCACAGGTGGACAATGTGTGGAGACAGACTTAAGGCCAAGTTTATGACAAGGAAAAACAACCACCAGGTAACTAAGCCAGTTCATCAAGGAAAATCTGCTACTTGTTTTTAATGCTGACATCTTGTGAGCTGCAACTTGTTTTTAATTGTAGGAAAACAGGGCATCCTACCCAGCAACTTCAGAACCAGGCCACCTCCAGCTAGGGCCACATCATCAGGTCATGCTCCAGCTTTAGGACCAGTTAGGGGCAGGAAACCAGCAACAGCTTCAACAAGGGCAACCACATCTGCTTCAACAAGGGCAACCACATCTACTGCAGTTTCAACAGGTGGATCAAGAAAGAGAAAGAACCCACCACCTGCTTCAGCACCAGCCAACAACACCAGGTCAAGTACATCATCCCTAGCAAAGAACACCAGGTCAAGTGCAAGAGGTTTCAATGCTCCAAGGGCAGCATCAACATCAGGTCAAGCTGATGTTGGTTCTAAGAGGAAGAGGAAGGCCCCAAGCAAACTTGCTTTGTATTTCACAGCCAGTGGCAACCATTGAATGTGTTGCACTCAACTATGCTTTATGCCTTGAACTCTGCTTGTTAGGCATGCTTGCTATCTGTGTTATTTGCAGTGAACTCTGTTTTCATTTGAACAATTAATTATGTGGTCTGTGTTTGAACTACTTGGAACAATTAAGTTATATGCTGTCAAGCTCTATTTTGATTTGATATGTCCTAGGTTATGAATTGTTTCATATGAAATTATTTCTTATGCTGGTCATTGTTATGTAGATCAAGTGACTTATTTTGTTGATAATTGATTGATATGATTAGGTCACTTTGGGAGATCAAACCTAAAACAACAATATTTGGCCATCTGACCAAACCATAACATATCTAACTTAAAACATCAAGATCACCAGATCAATTCATTCATACATACAAATATAGATAAAAGATTCACTCATAAATTGCATCATAGACAGATTGATTCATCACATTGATAGATCATTCAACATTTTTCTTTCACCAGCTTCATACATTGCATTGCATCATAGACAACCTGATTCATCACATACATAGCTCATTCAACATTGTTCTTACACCAACTTCAGGAACTGATCTAGGAACACAGAAACATAACAGCAACATCATGGGTACAGAATCCTAGTCCACCTCTGCCTAGTGACCTGAAAGGGATGGAAATTTGCCCTCCTCCTTGCCGAGTAGATGATATCATCATCACTAGGGTTGGAGCCAGGGGGAATGCCTCCAGGAACTGCTCTATGTCCTTGCGGTTGCGTGCTGCAAGGATCATCTCAGCAAGTTGCCTTCTCGCCCTCCTCCTTGCATCTCTGCGCCTGGCTTGCCTGGGCACCTCTTCTTCTCCATCTATGACCTCTCCAGGATCCATCTCTCCCTGGGATTCTAGGGTTTCTTTGGCGGCTGGGGGGTGGAGAAGGGTGGGGATGGGGGGATTGACTGCGGTTTCACCCAAGGGGTGGGCTTTATAGACTACTAATGGTTGGTGGTAGGTAGGTGGAGTAATAAAACAGCCCAGTCTAGGCCCACATTGTATACATAATGGTTTTAGGCCCAAAAATAAACTAGTACAACATTGCTAGTTTCAGGAAAACAACCTAAAGAAATAAAACAGTTCTTCACTGCATTACTTAAGATAGATAGGTTCTTAACAGTACAATAACATAAGCCAGACTTAGCAAAGGTTCTCCACCACTCTAGTTACCATAACTTAAACAGTTCATATAGGACTGCACAAAATATACTCCTACCATCATCTTGCAAGGCCTGTTATATGTGTAGGACACCTTACTTACTTAACCACCATTGTCCAAATCTTCAAGCCTCCAGTATGGCCTTGATTTTCTCAAGCTTTTCCTTGCTCCCATGGCCAGCATTCAGCAGATCAGCAACTACTTTCTCAAGCTCTGTCTTCTCTTGTGCAAGAAGATCCCTGTCCACCTTTATCTCTTTCATTGCCTTCCTGGTGTTGTGAATTATGTCTGCCTGAGCCTGAAGGATACACCTTTGTTCTTTTGCTAGCCTTAGCTTCTCCATCTTCATCTCCAGCTCTAGCTCTTCCTTCTGCTTCTCAAATTTCTCAGCATCCATTGCTTTCTGGTAGTCAATCTTGCCAACACCATCCTGCCAGTCAAACATCTTGCTAACATCATCAACCATTTTATGATACTCAGTGCAGAGATGATCATAGTCCTTCTTCAACCTGGCAACCTCATCCTCGTATGCATGCTTGTCTTGAATCCTTCCAAGGTTTTGCTCATGGAACATTTCCCACAACTTGATGAGGCAGTTCTTAAGTACATCAGGCCAGGCAGGATCAACCCACTGAACTACACCACAATTCACACCTCCCTGTAGTTTGATCAGAGAACACATACTTCAGAAAATGCATAAATTCAGTTCTAACTTCAATTCAAAAAGAGGATTGGTACACAAGAAGGACATGTAACCATAAATTCAGTACTAAATTCAGTTCGAACAGAGTTAATGTACAAATTCAGTAACCACTGGGCATAACTGAATCCACTAGGCATAACTGAATCCACTAGGCATAACTGAATCTAGACATTAACTGAATCCACTAGGCATAACTGAATCCACCCAGCATACTCAATTACTCACCTGAACAGGGCATCCATAGAACCTCCTCCCAGTGTTAGCACCTTCAAAAGCAACACACTTCCTAGGCTTCATATCGTGCAGAGTACACTTGGCAACTTCCTCCATGGGAGCACCACACCAGAGTGGCTCTGGGATGGTGTCAGGTGTGTCCTACATGCAGTAAAAGGTAGATCAGAACCAATGCATCAACTAGTTCAACTTGCCTTGCTCAAGGTCAGATCAGACATCACAGTGCCATCCATACCCTAGATCAAAACTAATAGATAACCAAACCAAACGAATCCATCCATACAAATATGCAGCTCATCAACCCTCATTCCCAAATCGATTCAACCCTAACCCTAACCCTAGATAATGACAGAGAGGAGGAGGATGAGGCTTACAAAGTACTCCATGTCCATCAGGTTGCCCCTCATGCTGTCGTCGGAGCTCTCATCCCCATCATTCCAAGAAGGCATCCTGGCCGGCGACGAGGAACTGAGGTGGTCGGCGACGATGGAGAGCTCGGCCGGGGAAACAGAGCGAGGGGGGAGAGTGAGAGTGAGCGAGCGCGAGGGAGACAGAGTGAGGGCGGGCCGGATCCGTTTTTACCTGGTCGGCACGGCCCGTGCGCCCTAACGCCGTCACCCACGCGCCGTGAGCACTGTGGCCGACAAAACCCTGACGGGCGGGCCCCACATGTCATAACCCCGGTTAAAACTTAACCGTTCGGCCACTTGGGTTTTTTGGAATAGCCAACCACTTTTGTGGTAGTTTTTTGAAAAATTAAAAAAAGCGGTAGTTTTTCGGAACGATAGCCGTAATGTGATAGTTTTTTGCTATTCACTCTCCATCCATCAGAGCGACGGATCGCAACGCCCAGCCGTAACAGCATCACGTCGTGGTCGACGTCACCCATCACGGATCGCAAAGTCTATCCATCAGCGCCGGCACATTCCTGCCCCTCGAGCAAGGATCTGGCGGCGGGGGGCGAATCGTGGTCGTGTACTCGGCACTGGCGGCGACGCGACGCTGGGCCCTGGCTACGCGGCGACCAAAGGCAACCGTGCAGGCCATGGTGTGGGTCGGCAGGAAGGAGCTCGGGTTCGCGAGGGTGACAGTGACGACCTGTGACGCGTCGGGGCCGTGGCCATGGAGCTCTTCTTCAAGGGGAAAAGCGAGGACGCGGTGGCGAGGTTCAGGGCTGGTCACCCGATTATACGACTCCGGGAGGTCGGCCACATCGCGCCGGTGGTCAGGTTTCTCTGCACCGTTCTTGCGTTGATGCTGCGCAATTTTGACTGAAATCAGCGTTTTTTGTTTGACTGGAATATGTTAAGCATAACAGTTTGTGTACACCTCCGGGTTGTAATTCAGTTAGTAGATTGACATAGTCAGAAGGTTGGTTCAGTAACTGCAGCATCTCAAACACACGATTGTTTGCCTGCACTTTGTACCTTTGTTCCCTGAATCAGTGTAATCAAGTGTTCGTTTGCATTCAGTTTGTGTTTGATGCCAAAGTTCAATACATTGTACATAATCACAAGCATACGAGTGGTGAGCTGAACAATTCCATTCCAATCCATCTCATCTCTCAAACTGAACACTAAAATGTAACCATCCATTCCTCTCAAGTTTTCATACCAAACACAAAGATGAAAACGACCCATTCATTCTAATGGAACGGAACCACGATATTCTATTCCACTTCGTTCCCAAACCAAACACACCATTAAGCCCGTCCGCACAGTGATCCCAAATCGATCCTAGCTGCAACATATGGGGACGCGAACCAAGCTCCAGTCCGCCTGTCCTACGGATTGTTCCATGCCCGGACTGCGGCAGGAACGTTGCCACCTACTTAACGCGACGGGGGCATGCAGAACGACGGTGAGCGTTTCTACAAGTGCTGCAATCACAATGTAAGCTGATATTAGGAACTTTTTCTGATTTGTTTCCACATCTCATTTTCTTAGCTGATTCTTTCCAACGAATGCCAGCCTTCAGGTGGAGGATGCGGAAGCAGGGGCAGACATCTTCACTAAGCAAGGACGCGGCCCCTGATTAAGTTGCATGCCATGTAATCGCTTCTTTAGCTTTCTCTTTTACTTGGCTAAATTCTGTCTTCTAAGCCCATTCCATTCCGGACAGCCGCCATAGGTGTCAGTTTCTGGATTGCCTCTTTCAAGAGATCCATTGCATATTCATATGTTTATGTGTTTGCATCTCCAAGTCTTCAACCTCAAGTGGGTGTACAGGTTAGAGTCTCTGAATGTTATTGAGTTAACTTAAATTCTATCCCTCTGAAGATGTGCCAAGTGATCTGAGAGCATATCCCTTGCATCTTTTGTCCATCGCTTGAGAATGTGCTTTGCTGGTATCTGGTCCATACCGAGGAAACCGAGGACCTACAAATAGAAAGCTCGTATCATCAGTTATGGTATTCAAAGCTGGCTTTTACCTTAACTGCATGGCAGCCGAGCAATCCGGTGTGCTCAAATAACCACACTCACATGTGAGTTCCCTGCCCTAGCATAAGTTCTGAAGCCTATATCCGCATTCATGAAATGACTTCAAACTGAAGAAGGCCATGACTGAAGCATATTAAGACTTGAACACAGGTTACAGGAGGTAGATGTCGCAACATAGCAATAGAATTAGGATATCATAAATTGCAGAGCACAACGCCATTGAGAGGCCCAAGATAGATCAACCGAGGTTACTGCCGCACATCGCATCGACCTGACTCGAACTCCATGTTGATTTTTCAGCAGCATATCTTGTTGCGGTTCTCCTCCCAGCCAATCAATCCATGGGATGGTCTTGTTAAACTGTAAAAATACAATTACAAACTATCAGAAATGGGATCAACGAACCCTGTTCGATTCGCAACAACTATTAATCTCAGGAAACAAAGCAAAAAGCTGTTTATAATTATAACTGCAATGTACTTTCAGGGATGCACAGTAGTGCAGATCATTCAGTACAATTATTTTTTGTCTAGTACACTGAAAAATCAAGGGGGCATAGCGAGGGTTTCATTGATAGATTTTTCTAGTGGTGATTTGCAATTCTAACTGCAATCTACTTCCAGGGATGCACAGTAGTACAGATCATACAGCACAATTATTTTTGTCTAGCACTCTGAGAAATCAAGGGGCAATTAGCCGCAGCCCCACAGTGAAAGCTTCATGAAGTCCGCATACCTCTCTCTGTCCAGCCCGGCGCCTGCGGATCGTCTTTGCCAGTTGACTGTTCCGAGTCCGGTGCTGACAAGCTCAAAGCCATCGCAGGTGCTGTTCGGGTCTAGTTGGACTGTCAGTGCTGCATCTCCCACATCACCAATGCCACTCGGAGTCGGAGGCCGTGAAGACCAGAGTTTGGACGGGGTCGCCGTCCGGTGGGCAGTCACCGCCTACGAGATCCGGCAATGGGAACCTGCCCAAACAACAGAGCAATCCTAAGCTGCGCCAGCAAACATACCTGTCAACCAGATCTGATATATCCTGGTGGGCCGGGCCACGAACGCACAACACTGCAATGTATTTATATAGCGCGAAAAATTTACTCTGAAATATCATCGTGATGTGGAATCGAACTCGCGCTTCTTACACCCCGTCCATGATTAGGTAACCACTAGGGCAACTTGGCCCTTGTGAAATAATCTAGGGCGACACGATATAACAACAAAAAACTGTTGGCACGCTACGTAGATTTTTTATTTATTTGAAAACATTTTACAAAAACGTGATTTCTTTTGAAAAAATGTGAACAAAATTTGAAAGTCGACAGACTTAGAAAATAAATTCATGTATTCAAAAAAGTTCACGAATTCAAAAAGTTCATAAAAATTGGGAAAAGTTCATCTATTTTAAAAAATGTTCATAAAATCTGGAAAAAAAAGTTCATCAACTCTGAAAGAAAGTCCATTGATTCTCAAAAAAAAGTTCACCGAATTTCACAAACAGTTCATCAATTTTGGAAAAAAAAGTTCATTGATTTTCAATTTTTTTTAAAAAGTTCATCATTTTCCAAAAAAAGTTCATTGTTTTTTACAAAAGTTTAAAAAATATGGAAAATTTCATCAATTTTGAAAAAAAAATCAGTTTAGGAAAAAAAACGAACAAAATCGTTCCAATAAAAAAGAAACACGAAAAAAGAAACAAAAGAACAGAGAAGAAAATAAGCAAAAGTGTAGAACTGAACAAATTCCGTTACTGTTAGACTAGGAGGTCGCAGGTTTGAAACACACCTGCCATGAAGTTTTTTGGCGTTAAAAACTGAATAAAAAATGAAGATGGGCCGGCCCAGTGCGACGCGCTTGGGGAGAGGGGGTATGTGCCCGATTGCTTGAATAACTAATCGGGCGTTTAGGGGAGCTCCTAACGGGCGCCTTTAGCGCCAGTTGGAAGTTCGGGCGCCCATGCGGATGTGAACTGGGCCGGCCCAGAAAAAAGTCGGTGGATAGAGAGGTCGTTTGCGAGCTAAAACAGCCTTAAAAGGTTCCCCAAGAGGATCGAACTCGCGCCATACAGTTGCGAAAGAGAAGGGCTAACCAAGTACACTTCACCACACTACTAACCAAAATCCAGGGCGAATATTTAAAGTACATCTGTCGCCGGGCAACTTATTAGCACACATGTAAACATTTACTGTAGCACCTTTTTTTAAAATTATTTGAAAACATTTGGGAAAAATGTCATGAATTACAGAAAAGTTCATTGGTTTTGGAAAAAAGATCATGTTGCGTAAAAATTTCATCGATTTTGAAAAAACATTTCACGTTTTTAAAAAAGTTCATCGATTTTGAAAAAAGTTCATCGACTTTGAAAAAAAGTTCACGATTTTGAAAAAAAGTTCACGAGTTTGAAAAAAGTTCATCAATTTCAAAAAAAGTTCATCGACTTTGAAAACGCGTTCACGATTTTGTCAAAAAAGTTCATCGATTTTGAAAAAAGTTCATCGGTTTTGGAAAAAGGGTTCATCGATTTGAAAAAGGTTTGACGATTTTGAAAAGAGTTCATCGATTTTGAAAAAAGTTCATCAATTTTGAAAATATAGTTCATCGGTTTTGAAAAATAGTTCATTGATTTTGAAAAGAGTTTATCGATCTTGAAAGAGTTGATCAACTGGGGAAAAAATTCATCAATTTTGAAAAGTGTTCGGTGATTTTTTTTTTAAATAATTGAGTTTGAAAAAAGAGTTCATCGATTTTGATAAAAATTCCATTGAATTCGAAAAGGTTCATCGAATTTGCAAAAAAACGCACATTTACGAAAAAAAGAAAAAGGAATTAAAAAACAGAAAAAAGAAGAAGAAGAAAATCTAGCGACCCGAAGTAAAAGTAAAAGACGGGAAAGAGGATTACAGACACCAAAGTGGCTCGCTACCAATTGGTAAGATCGATGCATTCTCAGACGAGACGTCCCAGGTTTGAACAATCGCATCCATCTTTTTTTGATTTGATGCAGTTTTAATAGAAAAAAAAGTAGAAATGGGCCGGCCCAGCCCGGCACGGCGGGTATGCGCCCGTTTGCGCACAGCGAAGAAACGGGCACAACGGGTGCCGTTTAGGATTTGCCCGCTAAAGGTGCCAAATAGCAATGCTCGCCCCAAGCGATCGATGAAGTGGGCCAACCCAACAAGGTGTACCAATCGGTTTTGGGAAGCCTATAGGATCGGTTCCTGAAACCTACAACCCGGTTTTGGCAGGTTTTGGGAAGGTTCTATGTTGTTGTTGTTTTTCTTTTTTGTGTTTTTCTCTATCGGTTTTTCTTTGTTTTTTTTTTGTTTTCTTTTTCCTGCTAGTTTATTTCCTTTTCTGATTTCTGAAATACATGTAGACTATTTTTAATACACGTTGTACATCTTTCATATACGGATTGAAAAAATTTAGATACATGTGGAACATTTTTTAATAAATGTTGGACAACTGTAAAATGCACCTTGAACATCATTTTTAAAATACACAGTGAATATTTGGGCTGGATATGAGGGACGCCGAAAAGTCCGGGCGTTTGAGGCCGGTTTGAGGCGCCCGGGTGAGTCGAGTCTTTGTGACCGGTTCGTCCGCCCGGGAATTTGATACGGGTTTGGGACGTCTGGCTGTAGATGCTCTTAGGGATGACGAGACTCAACATTTTGATAGACTTGGAGGGAATACCATATGAATTTAAAGTAAGGTGACAACATAACGAAGTAATAACACAATGATCGAAGAGCGGAAGTTGAGTGGCTCGTGATAGATTCATTTATTGACCCGTGGTAACGCACGGGCGTTCTACTAGTATAATAATTTATACCTAATAATAAAGGAGCTATTACTTCTGACGGTACCTCATCGATATTGCCCCAAAATTGCAACATATCACCCACTGACGCCACCTATAAGTTCTTTTAGGTGTACCTATAAGTAATAAAAAAACATTCACACAGGGGAATCCTGGCTGGGCCGGCCAATGAAGTAGGAACCTTCTATACTGCGCTCCGCACGCTGGGAGAAGACACAACGCGCCTATTTGGGCCGGCCATGTCCGGGCAGCCTATTTTTTAAATTCCATTGTTTATTTTTCATTTTCCCTTTTCTGTCTTCCTTTTTTTCACTTTAAATAATTTGGGACTTCAAAAATGTTCCAAAATTTTAAAAAATGTGATTTTTGAAATAAAATATTTAATAATTCATAAATGCTCGGGATTTCTATTTTTTTCATATATTCCACCAATTTCAAAAAAATGTTCGTCGATTCTAGAAATGTTTGCCTACTCAAGAAAAATGTTTTAGAAAATGTTCATAATTTTAATTTTTTGCAAATAGTATAAAGTGTTCATGAATTCAAAATGTTCAGGATTTTAAAAAATATTTGAAATCTGTAAAAATGTTCAAGAATTTGCGAAATATGTTCACAAGTTTTAGAAAATGTCCATGATTTTCAAAAAATATTCACGATATCATGACAATGAGAGTGATGGTGTATCTCAGTGATGTAGCAAAATGCGGTCATGGCCTTTGGAGATTATGATTTTTTTTTTCTTCCATTGCAATGTATGAGCCGTTTTGCTGGTATAATTAAAATTCATATTATATATTTTTTTCTCCCATTGCAATGCACGGCCGTTTTGCAGTATAATTAAAGTCCATAAGACCATAACCCAACGACCAGCCATGGTACGACCATCGATTCCAAAAAAAAAAAGCCATGGTACGACCACAGAAAAAACTGACCCATGGATGAAAAGCGGTGTGGCAAGGCACGCGGCAACTTCTAGTCCTTGAAAGACAGAGCAGTAAACTTCACTGGCAATTCAGTAATTAACACAAAAGCACTATCATATCACCATCAATAGCGATTCACGAATCAGCAGTACCACAAACATGAAAGCATTACCAGTCTTACCTCCGTCAGGGAATACGGTAACATGACATCTCGATCACTTGGCGTCCATTTTTTCCCCAAAGGGCCACGAAGGATTGGATTCCAGTATCACCACGATAATGAAATAACCCACGACCTCAAAAGCAGCATCCAGGGGCGCAAAAGGAAACTAGAACACAGCTAAAACTACAGCTAGAGGAGTTCCAGGCCGCGTGCGCGGCTAGCCTGTGAAGAAAACGAACAAATTAAGGAGCAGGATGGAGCACCAGAACAGTTTCAAGTTTCTAAAACGCAACCGAGGCCTTATGATCGACACGACCGCTCGTTTTCCCCAGAGCGGAAAAACAGCAGCTACGCTTGGTTCAGACACCAGGCTTTTTTCCTTGGGCGATCAGGCACCGTCTTCAGTTTTGAAAACAACATCATCTTCCATAGCTTCAGTTTTAGTTGTGCGAAGGAACCTTGAGTCGGGATCACGCGCTCCATCCGCATCATGAGCCCCTCTCCGGAACACCGCTTCCCGGTCAGCGTCATTCTGGAGACCTGCCCGATAATTGGCAACGTTTTCACTGATGATATAGACCTTCATGGTTCTCTCATTGCTCAACAGTTTAAAGAGGCAGATATCACCCATCTTCAGCTTGTTGTCTTTTACAAACTGTTTCCATCCAATAGTGAGCTTTTTCCCGCCATTGTATTCACAATACCGTGCCTCCCACTTCCGGCCCTGCCGCTGAAGACACATGTGTGGCTCCTCTGTGAGATATTTCTTAGCGTAGTGTCTAGGAAAAGTCTGTTTACAGTGAACAAAAGAGTTAGTAGATAATGCAAGAAAACACTGTGAAAATAACATGTTAAATTGCTTCCTAAATTTGTATGATACTAGGAAACTGCCTATATTTAAATTCAAAGATGACTGGTTATGAATTTACATTATCAGATAGTGTTTTCATTAATATTCCATAAGCTGCACTTTACAGTTTACTCAGGCACCTACATGATCGGTGCAGAACACACATTAAAAAAATGGAACTAACCAGATAGAATTCTACAACAACGTTGCACTTGCTCATCACAGCAACGAAGATGGGGATCTCTGAGTATATGGATTGGACCATCTGCTTCACCATTTCCTTCTGAGTTGAAGTTAGTTTGGTCTTGTGGCTGATAAAGTAACCATCCTTCAACTGCTCCTTCTGATTTGAAGATAGCCTGGCCTTCTTCTTCCTGACTTTGAAATCGGAACCAGGCACTTCACGTACCCCACATTCTTCTTCATAGTAGACAGGATCTCCTGTGCAAAGAAAACAGAAAAACTAAGTATAAGCAATACAAATATGAGAATGATTTGCAAGGGTAAATACTTATCACGATGTTGTTGTCTTGACACGCGGGGCTGAGACCTGATGACTCGTGGGAGGAAACACTTAAAACGGTGTTGTTGTCTTCCCATGACTTGTCCATTTCCATTTGGAGGCGTGGTGACTCCATTCGCATCCCTTTCCCTATGCTAAATGGCTGCGTTTCTATGGTCTGAGGACGAAAATGAGAACTTTTCACAGTATCAGTAGCACTTGTTCGCTTTTCTTGCACAGGAGGCGGAGAAGGATCCACAAAAACTGATGATACCTTCTCACAGCCAAGTTCATCAAAGATTATGACATTAAACCGAGAGTTCCCAATGTATCTGAATACTATGGTGTCACCCATCTCTAGACCAAACGTCCCAACAAATTTCCCCCATCCCACTGTAAGGACAAGATTTCCATTGTTCTTGGCAACTCCAATTACGTAACTGCGGCAGTTTTGTGTTTCAAGTATCATCTCTCTTGGGAATTCGCCCTTGAAACGCTGAAGAAATTCTTCTGGGATGATCTGGATAGAAACAATCGATATTTTTGTGTGAGAAATGGACCGTAAACAGGATAAAAAAAGATACTTTCTATAATCAAAGCAAATTTGTCTGTTCAATACATCTGATATACCAAGGGAAATAAAGAAGACTAGTATCATAGTAACAATGTGAATGCCAAAAGCATATATTTACTTTCAACTATGAGGACACTTTTTGTGAACAAACATCACTAAATGTGCTACCACGCTGGATTCAATCCAGGCATCACATTAACATGAGACATGACCAAAAGTTGCAAAGACTACATATAGTTGTCTCTGAAGCAATATATATCTCCATATAATTTAAATTAGAAAGTACAAAAATCATTGGTATACAGAAAAACAACAAAGTAACTGATAAAAGGGTGTTACTGTATTTGAATATAAATTTACCATCTCATGTTGAAAAACGCCCATCATATGCACCAAGAAATATTTCTTCTCATCATCCAAGTTTGCGTAGTGATATTCAGTCCGGCTCTTGCATCTTTCCCAAGGCACATCCATCTTTTTAGAAGACCTGCGGTGCAAAATCTATTTCAAGTGAAATTTGGTACCAGGAAATGAAGCAGTGAATAATAAAGTTTAATATCTAACCCGATTTCATGTGCCTCGTTGCGCCTGTCTTGGACCCGATGCAAAAAAGGATCGAGAACAACCGATAATGCTTTTTCACGACCAAGCTTGTCAAAGATCATGACATTAAACTGAGAGGTCCCTTTGTATCTGAACATTAAGGAATCACCAATCTGTAGATCATAGTTTTCGATGAATTGCCGCCAACCCACTGTAAGGACAAGCTTTTCTTGGTTCTTGGCAACCACAATAGTGTGACTGTAACCATTTCGGGTTTCCAGCTTGATCTCTCCTGGGATCTCACCTTTCAAACGCCGCACAACTTCTTCTGGGATTATCTGCAGAAGAAAAATCTTGATATCAATATATTACCTTTATAACAAAATCTGCTGAAAAATAGATTTTTTGGATGGAAAGTCTATGCGCAAAATCCAAATGACACTAGTTATAATCGAGGAATTTCATCTTTGCCTTTCTCTTACCTGACCGGTATCTTAATCTTAGAAAAAACAAGGGTAATGACTCTGGATCTTACTTGTAATTGCCCCAAAAAACAATGTGGAAATTCGTGTAAACTAACTGAATAGTCTGCCCGTCAAAGGAATTGGCTGCAAGGCAGAATCTGAAGTACTAGTAGATAAGTAGAAACATCATTGGTCTTAAAAAACACATAGGTAAGAGGGTTACCATCGAATCTTCGAAATCACCCAACATAAGCACCAAGAAATGCTTCTTTTCATCATCCAAATGCTTGTAGTATTGCTCATCCGGCAGCTTGCAGCTTCCAAAAGACATGCCCATCCGTTTAGCAGCCCCTCTGCAGTGTAAAATTAATTTACAGTGATAGGTGGTAAGAGAACATCAAGTCATGAACAATTAGAGTTGCAGTTGAGCCAATTTCATGTACTCTGGCCTCTGCTAACACAATATTAAAAAAATGATTATGTGGCCTAAATATATCCCACGTCTAGTGACTAAATAAGCCTACTTTTGGATGAGTTGGCTGGAGCATGAATGAATTCAATAAAGGCAAAGACAAAACATGGTGACCCAATCCCACATCAACGCCGAAAGCACCGACGCAGGATCTTATTGGCGAGACCACCGAAGCCACCACAAACCAACGCATAAGCATTGTGGTTTGACAACTCCCCCCCACAACCCGACGGATTGGGATCTGTAGACAATAATATTTACGCGCTATGCTATGCGGCGACGCTAGAACCAGCGTCACCGCAACATGGAAGGGCCAGATCCACCGTGCCGACGCATCCATTGCCCGAACAAACGACATGAGGACACTAAAACCTGAACAACTAGACAGAGGCCACACGAGGACACTAAGATTCATGGTCTCCTCCGCCTCCTGTCGACCGAAAACAGGCCACGGAGGCCAGGGCGACCGACTGGATCCGCCAGCGAGGAGGAGATCTGTGTGGTGGCTAGGGTTTGTTTAGGGAGATGTTTATTCTTTTTTATTTTTAGTTTAAAATTAAAGAAAGGAACTTCGATTCAAGCCACAACTAATCGATGAGAAGAGGATTCGCGATGGATTGAATGAATGAATGAACAAGAGAAAAAAGGGAAGATTTCTCCAGGAAGAACCTCACGCCGCCTCCTATCGTTTTCCCCATGGCCCATGGGGCCTCCCCGCTGCCAACTGACGGCTCGAGGTGGTGACCTGCAAAAAACCCCGATTCTCCGGCATCAAGCACCCCGCCGGCGGCCGATTCTCCGGCGTGTCGGGGCGCTCCCTCGAACCCATCGAGAGGGCGTGCAGTGCAGACACGGCGGGGCCACCATGGCCGTCGCGCTGGCCACCGGCATGCATCACAACGTCGCCGTCACCCTCCCCCATCTCTCCACGCACAAACAGTTGAACACGTTACTAATAAAGGGGAACACGATGTCGAGTTACTACTACTCCTATTTAGCACTAGCAGAGGAACAGGAGAAAGAGGATTTTCTGAAAGAATGACCCCTCATCCCCTCCCCATCCCCATCCCCATCGACAACTGAATCGAAAGAAGGCATCCCGGAGAGTGATTCTGGGACAGGGAGTACGATGCTTAGATTTTTCTCTCGCGATTCTTACCTTGTTTATCCTGCCGCCTTTCTTCTCCTCCTCGCTGCCTTCCGCTGGCCTCTGCTAGTAGACTAGTAGTAGTATGTGGACGACGCTGAGCGGACGGAGCTCCTCCAGCTCCAGCAGTACACTGGTCCTCGGCATTCATGTAACAAGAAAAAGAGACCACAGCATTTGCTGTTTCGATGTCTTCACAACCACCGAGGCCCCCACGTAAGCTGTATATTAACTCACCATGTGCAATGTCTAGACAGCTCCTGTCTATAGCCCCTGTCCATGTCAGATATAGACTGTGCTACAAACACCTTTTACAATGCATTGTCTATTTAGCTGTCCATATAGGCTCTAAGAGCAAGTATAATAGGGTGATGTAGGCGGGCTGTAAAACATTAAATATTATATTTTTGCTTAGTTGGAAGAGAGAGAAAAGGATAGAGAAGAGAAGCGGGCTACTAGTTAACAGCGGGCTGCAGCACGTGCTCTAGGCACTTTGTGAGAGAGCAAGGTGGGCCATGTATCAACAAAGTAATACATATTTATATATAGCTATTGTACTTACCAGCAGCTGGCTATATATGACGTGGCAACATCATATAGCCAACAGCTGGCTATATTATTAACCATGCTCTAAAATCATGGGTTCGTTTGACTAATCCTGGAGGGAAAACTGCCCGATGCAATGCAGACACCCCTTCGTACAACGGGGCGAAGGTCGTCGTTAAGCACCGATTCTTATGTGATTAGACGATCGATAATTTTACACACGGACGCTTTCTCTCTCATCATTTTTCCCACCACGCAATCAAATATCCTACATGGGCTTTCTTAGAGATGGCTGAGTCAACCTTACTGTACATGCCCGGGCATGTACAATTGTTTAGACAAAGGTTGTCTGTAATACTTTGCCATATCATATCTTCCCTACTATTAAAGAAGAATCGAACGTCGTGATGGTTTGACCACCTCCTCACATCCCTTTGTTCTACCAGCGTCCCATTCCCACTTTCCCGATCAAAAGAAAAAGGAAAACAACCTCGGTAAAAAAAAACCCACGACCAGGCACCCACGTCCCCAACTCTCCTCACCAAACCACCCCATCGCTCCTCCCATCCCATCTCGCCCGAGAAAAATCCCCCACCGCCGTAGCAGCCGTTCTCCATTGCGCTACTGGCCGACGGCCGCTCACAGGATTTCCCTCCTAGATCAACTCGGTCTTCCTCCTCCACGCGCGCGCTGCTCCCACGGCCGTGGGCCGACTCATCCTCTTCGCTCCCGCGCCGGGGCAGCGCTCATGCGGGCGTTCATGGATCTGCAAGTCTCACCTCCTTCCTACCGCTCAAGCGCCGCCCATGGATAGACGATGGCTTCAGTCGCGTCAACGGGGTCGAGGAGTCCCTTGACTTAAACCTCGCCCTCCCTGCGTCGACGGCCTCGCCTGTCTCGATGGGGTTGGTTACTCGATCTCCATCACCCGTCTCATCTCCGGCGAGTACGGTATGGGTGTCGACGCCGCGTCAGACAAGAACAGCGCGTGCTCATCGCTAGCTCGTCTGAATTTTTTGGTCGACGTCGTCCTGCCGCCGCTCTCGGCGTGGGCGCTGCTCTCTGTGCCGGCGCCCACACCGCACTCTGCATGTTCTTTAACAAAGGTAAGGACGAACACCGACGTCACCTCTCGCCATGTCCCGTCCGGTAACAAACACCCTATCCTCCCACTCCATTCTGCAGGCTCTTTAATGAGCGAAACCAATCGAACACACAAACTACGTGGGTAACGAACCTTACATATTTCTCCGACGATGATGCTAGCAAGCTCCATTGACCTTGACCGGAAGTCCGGAACCATCCCTCCAGCAGCAAGGTTCGCATCCCCCCTCTCGCTCTATCTTTCCTGTTTCTTTTATTCATCCTTGTCTGAAGTGACCTGCTGTTCTTGTTAAGTAGTAGTATATGCTAGGCATGAGCTTCTTGGTCCTGAAGAACAATGAAAGTTTTACTATAAATTTTGATCTGTGTGGATCCTACGAATTACTTTGATGGAAGCACAAGGATTAATCTCATCTTATTGAACTCAATGTTGAGACATATGTACCTGTATAGGTTTTATGTTTTATACTTTTGACTTCTATACTTTACTGTATTAAAGAAATAGAAATGTTCAGGAGAAGATGCAGTGCTGCAAATAACTCATCATTCTCATAGTAGCTAGCAAATCATTTTATATTACTATGAGTTATTCTACTCTTCCTGTGTAATATTACTATTTTTCGGATAGTCGTAGTATTTATGCATGTTCAGTTTTAATAGAATTCTTCAGGTTTGCATGCCGAGATGTCTTCAGCAAAGGAGAGATGTATCGGTGGTAGATTGTTGGCTGGTAATATCTATCTAATACTACTGAAGATAAATGTTCTTGATCAGCCACTTGGACAAGAGATCTGATAATGCTACTTCAGAACTTTACTTGGCCTATAATCCGTGACATTCTGATGGTTGCATAGATTAGAGAAAAAAATGGACAATGTATTGTTTCTTTTCTTGCCATCTTAGTGTTAAATAATTTTACCCTGTACCTTAGTATCCATGGATAACATTTTTGTATAGCAAAGGTGATAGCTAGATCATAAAATTTGCTGATCTGCATGCCTAATTTGAAAGTACAATCTGTACTCATAACAAGACTTTTATCGCTCAATATGTCAGTTCAGATGCTTAGGTTCTTGCACTTCCCATTACGATGAGACGTACTTCCCGTTGTGTTATCCTGCTAATGAATGTATCCAATTTATAGTGTAGTGGCTAATTTCATGCACTAAGTAGGTGTTATAGAATTTTGTCTTTTCTTTAATGGTGTATCTGTAGTTCTGCACAACACACCTTCTTGCTGAATTACATCAACATAACCTGTTACACTAAAATTAACAAAGCTCCTATGCAAAATTTACTTATGTGACAATTTGCACATTCTACCACTCGATCGGCTGCTTAACTCGTCCCTAAATTGCACATCGCTTAATTACATTATTTATCGCAGACCTTTTACTTGGTGTATGTTAAATATCAGTTTGCTTTAGTGATACTTGGTTGCTCAAGGGTAGTAGCATTACAAGGTATGAGAAGTAAACATGCAGCGTAAAACACAAAGCAAACACGAAGCTCTCGCATCATACCTCAAACTGATTTCCTACAGATTTTCCTGCAGAACAACTACATGGGAGTCTTAAAGTAAATAGAGTACTATTTCTTGTTATGTATATGCTATATGGTTGCAGTACGATGGACCCTTGGTAAATATATTTCTTTCAGGTTCTGGACGAGGCCAACCAATTAAGAAAAACCTTCTGACTGATAGAGATGCAGGTTTGTCACATTTCATAAAACCAAACATAATTTCCTTGTTACATCCTCTGTTCTACTGCTTTTGACTAGCTGATGCGTGCACTTCCTTTTGGAAGGCTGATAGGATTAGTAATGTTTGAACGTGGCCTGACCCTCCATTCATTTGTGATTTGGCTTGTAATGGCTTTCTAATTGCAACGGGAGCTGGGCAATACATGCCTTTACATATTACGAAAAAAGCATCACATTTAATACAGAGCATGCGAAGTTGTCTTGCCAATCAATAGCATGTTAGTAAAGTACTGAATGCTTCCTCTTTTTTTCTACAAAAAGCCGGGACAAGTTGTATGCCCATATTGCAATTTCTGTGTGAAGCCTTCTAGATGCCGGGAGCTGGACCTGGACGATTGCATCGGCAAGGATGAGAAGCAGATCATGCGCCACCGCAAGGACATGTGCACCGGCTCCTGTGCCAGGTACGGGGTCGACAACAGCCACCGCGATCCCAAGGTCACACTACGTGCAGACTGCTCTAAGGATATGGTTGTATAATGCAATTTTTGTCATGTTGCTCTATCTACGTAGTGACAAGTGTAGTACTCCCTTTCATAGTTCATGTGCAGTATGGAGTATGTTTTATCACACATGGTCATGTGCACTATGCAATTTCCCTTTGATGACTAACAATTGGAACGAAATGTTGGAAGTAGTGCAAACATGTAAAAGAAAGTTATGGGCACAAACTGCTGGTTGGGGTGCGGGAGCAAACTTCACGATGGCCTAGATGGTTGTGCGAGGTGGATGAGGTTGAGACGCAAGGTGGAGGCGACCTCGGCTATATTGTGACGGACAGAACCCTCTTCACATGTGATGACATAGATGGTACCAACCAGTGTGACCCCTTCAAAGATAGGGATGGTGGGAGAGGTCGCGGCCTTCGCATCAAAGACTAAACCGACGTCCGTGGAGGACAGTGCGCGTGGAGAAGATGCAGGGCACCCAAGTGAAGATGGTGGCAGATGCAACTGCCCGTGCATGTGGTGGCTGCGACGGCCTTGGCCAGCGGGGCATCGCCGGAGTCATGGCAAGAATAAAGGGAAAGTGGGATAGGACGTACATCATGGAGGCGAGACGGGGGAGGGCATGGTCGTAGTGGTGGTGTGCGCGCATAGTGGAGTTTGTGGGTATGCTAATTACTTATTTTGAAAAGGATACGCTAATTACTTGTACAATAATATTATTGTTTGAGGATTCTTATATAAGAAAAAATTAAAAAAGAATACCCTAAGAATTCATAGTGTGGGCATGAAAGGTTTGGAGGTTTTGATCCGGATAAGCCATTCACACTGACAATGAGCTAGGACCGGGGAGGCATAGATAATGGGTGGAGAAGAAGAAGAGTGATATAACAGTAGTAAAATCGACAATACTGCTTAATGTGCATGAGTATCCTAGAGATATATGTTTGCCACGATTTAACAACTACCTATTCATAGCTTTGTTGCAACACGTGGGCAATTAACTAGGGATTGCGAGCAACAATTCACTAGGGGGAAGCGCGCCATGAAGCGATTGGATCGATCGCCCATCCATACTGTTTTCCTTTGAGGAAATGTTGGATCTATCAGAATTGTAGGGAAGGAGCGGATGGTAAATGCTACAAGCCATCCGAAGTTATGGACGATGGGAATGACTATAGCAGAGCTCAAAGAAAATACATACAGGTTTCGAGTATTTTGACAATGTAGCATAGCGGCGATGTAATGGCTGAAGAGCTGAAGGCGATCGAGGGCCTCATAATAGATTATTTTTTGCTGTTCATAGATTAGGGGCATCGATAATATGTTGAACTTGAAGCCTAAGAATATATGATAGGTTCATTTATTAGCCCGTGGCAACGCACGAGCATTCAACTAGTAAGTTGTATTATCGACATGCCGTACAACGCACAGTCTATAAGCTCGTCTGTAACAAACTGAGCGGTGGCAGGCCCGTGCCCCCATGTGAGGGGGTTAGGAAACAGAAAATTGATTTTTTTTTTCAAAGAGTGAAACGGTTTGTTATAGACACCCCTCGTACGACGGGAGAAAGCACGTCGTTAGGTGGAGATTTTTACGGTAATAGACGGTCTTTAATTCTAGACGGGCTGTTTCTTTCTCTTCCCTCCACCTCAACAAAAATCTCATGTGGCGTGCATTACAGACATGCCCTTAGGGCAACTCCAACCCGCCCACCCAAACGGCCGGGCGCTTTGTCCGCTTTTCGTCGGTTTGGGTCGGTCAAACGAACGTGCGCGTCCAATTTTTCATTTGGGTCGGCAGGTGCGCTCAACGAAAGGCCGACCCATTTATGCCGACGTGGCCGAAACTGACTAATTAAATGTAATTATACATAAATGGCCGGTCAAACGCCGGCCAAAGTCCACTTAAACAACTACAAAATTAAGAAAACTAATAAACCGTCTGCACGCTGCCCTAGTAAACTGCCTTGCCCTTGTCGTCGTCGTCCTCGCCGCCGGTGAGGTCAATGAAGACGGGGGAGGCCCAGCCCAACCGAACGCGGCTTGATAGGCCGCCAGGGCAGCCTTCTCCGGCGTCTGCTGCAGCAACAGCATAGCGGCGAGGCGAGCGCGCTCCTCCTCCTCCTCAAGCCGCAGAGCCTCCTCGTCACGGCGCAACATCTGCTCATATTTGCATCTGCCGCTCACCGTCGACCCCCTCGGTGAGCAAGTGCGCCTTCCAGCGCTCAAGGTGGGCCGCCTCTTCTTCCGGCGTAGTGGCAGGGAGGCGCGTTCACCCACTCCCGGTACTCGCCGGTCCACGAATAGGACTCCTCCGGCCAAGTGGGGGCGGCGGTGACCGCTTGCGCGTGGGAGTTGGCTCGCGCTCCGGCTCCGGTTTGGGCTCGACGAGGGGCGGCGGTGGCGGCACGAACAGGGTGCCTGGACGGAGTCCCCGCCGCGGACAAAGCAAGGGTTTGTTCCAGCCCATCCAAATGGGCGTCCTCCTCGAGTCGGCTCGCCTCCAGTGCGTGCTGCAAGGCCTCCTCGAGGGCGGCTTGGTACTCCGCCTCCACCTCCTCTTCCTCCAGCTCTACCCGCAGGGGTGGCAGTGGAAGATCGTGGTTGATGTGGACGCCGAGCCGCCATTGCTCCTCGTGTTCGAGGGCAAACCATGCCTCCCAGTTGGGAGAGTCTGCGGCGTACTCGGGCATCCGCCGTTGCACCGGCGTGAGCTGCGCCCGGCGCTTGCGCACCTCCTTGTCGTGCGCCCGCTGTCTCCGCGGAACCGCCGGCACCGGGGTAAGGCAGTGGCTGCCTGTACTCCCAGTGCCACCGCGCTTGGTGCACCGGGATGTGCAGACACTGCTGACCTAGGCGGGCACACGCCGGCGGCGGCGGAGGAGCATGGGAGGATGAGGCACCGGGGGTGCCCTTGAGATACCTACGGGACGCACGGAATTTGGGCCGCAAATGCGTCGGCGCGGACGCGTTTTGGGTTTCGGTCAGCGCGTTGGGCCTCCACTTTTGTCCGCGCCAACCCAAATGGATGCAGGCGGAAGATTTGGGTCGCTGCGTTGGAGTTGCTCTTAGTAATCCCTCCATGTAGTGTGCCCGCGCTTCCCGAGATGTAAGTTTAACCATTTTCGCTCCCGCCGCAGTCGGTCTCGTTGGTTAAATTTATGGTCAAACCTAGATCTTGGGAAATACGGGCGCACTACATTGTGGAATGGAGGGAGTAACGTTTTAACTAACTAAGGCCAACTTCAACGACCCCTTTTGGGTCTGCGTGTGTCCGTTTAGGCCCAAATGAACAGGTCCAACGCGCAGCCGGATATGTAAATATTGCCCGTTTCGCGTCTGGGCCGCTCCATTTTCAGAGCAAACTTGCTTCTGATTTGTGTCCAGACGGACAGCAAACGGATGGGCACGCGCTTGCTTCTCATTCGTCTGGGGGATGCGTGGCGGCCGTCCACCTACCTCCACCGACCAAAATAACTAAGCACGCGCGGTGGGCCCCGGATGTTAGCCACCCAACTACCCGGTCGTCGTCCTTCTTAATGTATAAGCCGTGGGCCGGCCAGTCCACAGCTTCCACTTCCGATTCAGGCTACCTCCTCAAGCCCCCACACGAGCGAGCAAACCCTAGCTGCCCAAGCTCCCCCACCCCCCTCGCCGGCAGCCATGGGGTGGCATTGGATCAGCAAGGGGAAGCACGACCATGAGGCCGGCTCCTCCTTCGGTCGCCGCCACTCCACTAGGTTTGCGCCGCCCTCACCATCCGTGTTTGCCATCGTGCCGCCGGCCGCTCCGCAGTGCAGATGACCCTATGTTGACGCCGACATCTGCCGGCGCTATTGGGAGATGGCGACGCCACTCCCGTGGGGAGATGCCCACCTCCCCAACAATTGGTATCTCCCCGCGGATCGGGTGCCCATCCCACGGTGCCGGTGAGCATCCGCGCCCGCCGTGAGGAGATCGACCGTCGTCGCGTCCACCTGCCACCGGATTTGGTCTACAACTGAAGGTACACCGTAGATTCGCCGTTATGGGACGTGGCTTTGCGACGAGCATGACCAGCGGCAACAATCTTTTTTTTGCCGGTCGTCCTCTGAGCCCGCGGCGGCCGCATCCTGCGCGTGCTCAAAGCCCGCCCCAAACGTGCATGCGTACGTGTGTGCGTGGCCTCACGCCGACGTCGACGTCGTCCCCGTCCCCGTCCCCGCCACCACCACCTCCCATGACCGAGAAGGAGGAGGAGGCCGAGCTCATGAGGCGGGTCATGGAGGACTCCATGAACACCCACGACGAGCGCTAATGGGAGGGCCTCGAAACCCAGCAGGCCCTTTCTGCGGCCGACGACGTCGCCATCCTGGAGCTGGACATGGCCGTCAAGGAGGAGGTCCGGGAGGAGGCGGTGGATGAGCCGCCCATCGCCGTGTGGAACCCACGCTTGATGGGCCAGCGGTGGAGCTAGTCGTCCACGGTGCCGGGGATGGTCAATACGGTGGGTGTCGGACCATGGTCAGCCACGCCGCCACGGTCACCAGAGCAGGAGCAGGAGCAGGAGCCACAGGAGGAGGTGGTGCAGGCGCCTCCGGCCTGGCACGGGCCATCGACCCACCTCTGGCAGCCTCCACCGTACATCGACCTCACCATGGACGACGACAAGGACGACGGCGCGTGAAGATGACGGCGACATCCAAGACGACCACGACGCATGGATGACAACGGACGTCCAGGGGGACGGAGGTGTGCAGTAGCCGGCATCCGTGCGCGGATTCTTCAACGGGCAAGACGAGGGAGTAGCGGTGTCAGCGAGCGGAGGAGGAATAGAAGGAGAGCAGCAGCTCCACGAGCTTGGATGACGCCATGGTGTGTGATTTGGGGAAAGTGAGAGTCACTCACATGAGGAGAATAGGAATAGGAACAACGAGTGGTCGTGGGTATCCAAAGAACTGGGCCGACCAGTTTTCCTAATTTCCTAACCAAACGTAGTTTTTTATAAACTGGTTATTCAAAAAACAAACACAAAATGGGTTTTTCTAGAAAAAAAGGCTAAAAACCATTTTCTATAATCCTACCGCTAATCTTCACTATCCAAACAACGCCTAGGACTAGAGAGTAGTCTTCAGGTAAAGGTGTGCTGTCAAATCGTGGCATGGACTCCCTCTCTAAAAAAGAAAAATCGAGGTATGGCATATACTCCTGCATGGTGGGAGTCTTTGCTTTCTGGAGAAAAGGGTTCGTGGTTTGGGAAATGATTCTAATCAGCCGGCCGATCTGGCCTGAGGCATCCGCCACTTCACATGGCCTGCTTGACCACGCACGTCTCCTCCTCATCTTTTTTTTTTTGCAACAATGATGTAGTTGCTGAATAATGACAGTGAATGATGACTGCGCAAGTGCACGACATGGGCGGAGATGTGTTGCAATATTTGCAACATGCATCTTGTTGCAGAAAATTAGATGCAGCAGAGTTGTTGTTGCAATTTTTGCAATAAGAATCTTGTTGAGAAAATTAGAGAAGAAGAGATTATGCAACATGAGTCTTGTTGCAGGAAATTAGAGAAAAGAAAATTTTACAATAAGTGTCTTGTTGCAGAAAATTAGAAAAGAAAAGATTTTGCAACAAAGGCCTTGTTGCAAGAGGAATGAATACGGACAACTCGTATAAGAACTAGACCATAAAGGAGCGTGTTGCCGCACTCGTTCATTCTAAAATAATTATACTAGAAATTTCTTGTAAATAATTAGAATTTACGAATAATTGATTGAGAAACCACATGCTTGCTTCACTACCTAACATCGGGTTTTCAATAGTATATAAATAATACACAAAAACTTGAGACAAAATAGGGAAGTGACCAGATCTTGTTTTATTAGAAGTGTAAACAAATAGCACCCTGCGATTGGACTTTTCCAGAGTCAATCAAGCATAAAAGATGTTACTCCTAGTCCTAATCAGAGGAACAAATCTACCACAAGCATGGTTCTGAAAAAAATGAAATCCTCAACTCGACAGGTCACTGGATCATCAGCATTTGATCAACGCAAAAATCATGTCAGGATGGTCTGACTCAGGTATAAATCACACTCGGACAATTTTCATGCTAATAGGAGATAACGGAACAAAATCACAATTCACAACCCAACATGATAGCTATGCATATTTCATAATTTCAGTACCGATTATTGGCCTTCCACATCACAAGGATATTCTTTCACGTGATTAAAAACCAAACTCACGCCCCGCGCGGGTGACTCGAGGGCGAACGCGAGTGTCGCCGCCGGGCCTCATACATCTTAGATCCCTCGCCGCCGCTTGAGGCTGGCGTCGGCCAAGTCCGAGCCGCAGCCAAGGACAGCGGCGGCGGGGCCGTCTCGCCCGGGGAGAGGGTGCGATCTGGGCTTTGGCCCACGGTGGTCTTCCCCGGCGCAGCGGCACCTTCGGCAGCGAGGCGGCGGCTCGTCAACATCCCTCCGCCCTATGGTGGCTACCGGCGGCCATGGGGCTCCGAGGCGACGTCCGGCGAGCCTGGTCCCTGCAAGATCCAGATCTGGCATCTGCGGGCCTGTAGGGCCGATGGGCCTGGTGAAGGAAATATGCCCTAAAGGCAATAATAAAGCTATTATTTATATTTCATTATATCATGATAAATGTTTATTATTCATGCTAGAATTGTATTAACCGGAAATTTGATACATGTGTGAATACATAGACAAAACAAAGTGTCCCTAGTATGCCTCTACTAGACTAGCTCGTTAATCAAAGATGGTTAAGTTTCCTGATCATAGACATGTGTTGTCATTTGATGAACGGGATCACATCATTAGAGAATGATATGATGGACAAGACCCATTTGTTAGCTTAGCATTATGATCGTTACAGTTTCATTGCTACTGCTTTCTTCATGACTTATACATGTTCCTCAGACTATGAGATTATGCAACTCCCGAATACCGGAGGAACACCTTGTGTGCTATCAAACGTCACGACGTAACTGGGTAATTATAAAGATGCTCTACAGATGTCTCCGAATGTGTTTGTTGGGTTGGCATAGATCGAGATTAGGATTTGTCACTCCGTGTTTCGGAGAGGTATCTCTGGGCCCTCTCGGTAATACTCATCACTATAAGCCTGGAAAGCAATGTGACTAATGAGTTAGTTGCGGGATGAAGTATTACAGAACGAGTAAAGAGACTTGCTGGTAATGAGATTGAACTAGGTATGATGATACCGACGATCGAATCTCGGGCAAGTAACATACCGATGACAAAGGGAACAACGTATGTTGTTATGCGGTTTGACCGATAAAGATCTTCGTAGAATATGTAGGAGCCAATATGAGAATCCAGGTTCCGCTATTGGTTATTGACCGGAGAGGTGTCTCGGTCATGTCTACATAGTTCTCGAACCCGTAGGGTCCGCACGCTTAACGTTCGATGACGATTCGTATTATGAGTTTATGTGATTTGATGTACCGAAGGTTGTTCGGAGTCCCGGATGAGATCATGGACATGACGAGGAGTCTCGAAATGGTCGAGACATAAAGATTGATATATTGGAAGGTTATATTCGGATACCGGAATGGTTCTGATGGGTATCGGGTATTTTCCGGAGTACCGGGGGGGTTACCGGAACCCCCCGGGGGATTAATGGGCCACAATGGGCCTTAGTGGAGAAGAGAGAGGGTTGGCAAGAGGTAGCGCCCCCCCCCTTTCCCAGTCCGAATAGGACAAGGGGAGGGGCGACGCCCCCCTCCTTTCTTCTCTTCTCTCCTCTTTCCCCTTCTTCTCCTACTTGGACTAGGAAGGGGGGGGTTCCTACTTGGAGTAGGACTCCCCCCCTTGGGCGCGCCCCCTAGGGCCGGCCGACCTCCTCCTTGATAACCCACAAGTATAGGGGATCGCAACAGTTTTCGAGGGTAGAGTATTCAACCCAAATTTATTGATTCGACACAAGGGGAGCCAAAGAATATTCTTGAGTATTAGCAGTTGAGTTGTCAATTCAACCACACCTGGATAACTTAGTATCTACAACAAAGTATTTAGTAGCAAAGTAATATGGAAGTAACAGTAACGGTAGCAAAAGTAATATTTTTGGGTTTTGTAGTGATTGTAACAGTAGCAACGGAAAAGTAAATAAGCGAAGAACAATATGTGAAAAGCTCGTAGGCATTGGATCGGTGATGGAGAATTATGCCGGATGCGGTTCATCATGTAACAGTCATAACATAGGGTGACACAGAACTAGCTCCAATTCATCAATGTAATGTAGGCATGTATTCCGAATATAGTCATACGTGCTTATGGAAAAGAACTTGCATGACATCTTTTGTCCTACCCTCCCGTGGCAGCGGGGTCCTAACGGAAACTAAGGGATATTAAGGCCTCCTTTTAATAGATTACCGGACCAAAGCATTAACACATAGTGAATACATGAACTCCTCAAACTATGGTCATCACCGGGAGTGGTCCCAATTATTGTCACTTCGGGGTTGCCGGATCATAACACATAGTAGGTGACTATAGACTTGCAAGATAGGATCAAGAAATCACATATATATTCATGAAAACATAATAGGTTCAGATCTGAAATCATGGCACTCGGGCCCTAGTGACAAGCATTAAGCATAGCAAAGTCATAGCAACATCAATCTCAGAACATAGTGGATACTAGGGATCAAACCCTAACAAAACTAACTCGATTACATGATAAATCTCATCCAACCCATCACCGTCCAGCAAGCCTACGATGGAATTACTCACGCACGGCGGTGAGCTTCATGAAATTGGTGATGGAGGATGGTTGATGATGACGATGGCGACGGATTCCCCTCTCTGGATCCCCGAACGGGCTCCAGATCAGCCCTCCCGAGAGAGTTTAGGGCTTGGCGGCGGCTCCGTATCGTAAAACGCGATGAATCTTTCTCTCTGATTTTTTTTCTCCCCGAACACAAATATATGGAGTTGGAGTTGAGGTCGGTGGAGCTCCAGGGGGCCCACGAGGCAGGGGGCGCGCCCTGGGGGGGCAGGCGCGCCTCCCACCCTCGTGGAAAGGGTGTGGGCCCCCTGGCCTTGATTCTTTCGCCAGTATTTTTAATTATTTCCAAAAATAATCTCCGTGAAGTTTCAGGTCATTCCGAGAACTTTTGTTTCTGCACAAAGATAACACCATGGCAATTCTGCTGAAAACAGCATCAGTCCGGGTTAGTTCCATTCAAATCATGCAAGTTGGAGTCCAAAACAAGGGCAAAAGTGTTTGGAAAAGTAGATACGGCAGAGATGTATGAACTCCCCCAAGCTTAAACCTTTGCTTGTCCTCAAGCAATTCAGTTGATAAACTAAAAGTGATAAAAAAAACTTTTACAAACTCTGTTTGCTCTTGTTGTTGTAAATATGTAAAGCCAGCATTCTACTTTTCAGCAAAGGTTATGAACTAACCTTATTCGCAATAACACTTAGGTCTCATGTTTACTCATATCAATGGCATAATCAACAAGCGAGCAATAATAATAAATCTCGGATGACAACACTTTCTCAAAACAATCATGATATGATATAACAAGATGGTATCTCGCTAGCCCTTTCTGAGATCGCAAAACATAAATGCAGAGCACCTTTAAAGATCAAGGACTGACTAGACATTGTAATTCATGGTAAAAGAGATCCAATCATAGTCATACCCAATATAAATTAACAGTAATGAATGCAAATGACATCGGTGCTCTCCAGCTGGTGCTTTTTAATAAGAGGGTGATGACTCAACATAAAAGTAAATAGATAGGCCCTTCGCAGAGGGAAGCAGGGATTTTTGGCGGTGCTAGAGCTCGATTTTGAAATAGAGATAGATAATATTTTGAGCGGTATACTTTCATTGTCAACATAACAACCAAGAGATGGCGATATCTTCCATGCTACACACATTATAGGCGGTTCCCAAACAGAATGGTAAAGTTTATACTCCCCCTCCACCAACAAGCATCAATCCATGGCTTGCTCGAAACAACGAGTGCCTCCAACTAACAAGAGTCTCGGGGGAGTTTTGTTTGCAATTATTTTGATTTGATTTGCATAAAGCATGGGACTGGGCATCCCGGTGACCAGCCATTTTCTCGTGAGTGAGGAGCGAAGTCCACTCCTCTTGAGAATAACCCGCCTAACATGGAAGATACGGACATCCCTAGTTGATACATGAGCTATTCGAGCATACAAAACAGAATTTCATTTGAAGGTTTAGAGTTTGGCACATACAAATTTACTTGGAACGGCAGGTAGATACCGCATATAGGAAGGTATGTGGACTCATATGGAATAACTTTGGGGTTTAAGAGATTGGATGCACAAGCAGTATTTCCGCTTAGTACAAGTGAAGGCTAGCAAAAGACTGGGAAGCGACCAACTAGAGAGCGACAACAGTCACGAACATGCATTAAAATTAATAAACATTGAGTGCAAGCATGAGTAGGATATAATCCACCATGAACATAAATATCATGAAGGCTATGTTGATTTTGTTTCAACTACATGTGTGAACATGTGCCAAGTCAAGTCACTTGAATCATTCAGAGGAGGATACCACCCTATCATACCACATCACAACCATTTTAATAACATGTTGGCACGCAAGGTAAACCATTATAAACTCCTATCTAATTAAGCATGGCATAAGCAACTATAATCTCTAATTGTCATTGCAAACATGTTTATTCATAATAGGCTGAATCAGGAACGATGAACTAATCATATTTACAAAAACAAGAGAGGTCGAGTTCATACCAGCTTCTCTCATCTCAATCAGTCCATCATATATCGTCATAATTGTCTTTCACTTGCACGACCGAACGATGTGAATAATAATAATAGTGCACGTGCATTGGACTAAGCTGGAATCTGCAAGCATTCAATAAATAGGAGAAGACAAGGCAATATGGGCTCTTGGTTAAATCAACAATAATGCATATAAGAGCCACTTCAACAATTTCATTATGGTCTTCTCCTATTGACCCCCAAAGAAAAGAAATAAAACTATTTACATGGGAAAGCTCGCAACAAGCAAAAGAAGAACATGGAATCTTTTTGGGTTTTCTTTTAATTATTACTACTACAACAAGAAAATAAACTAGCTAAACGCTACAACTATTTTTTTGTTTTCATAAGGTTTTTCAAACACACAAGAAGAAAGCATAAAAAGGAAAATAAACTAGACTACAATGAAAGAGTATGAGCACCGGCATCTAGCAATGAGTGTGCGAACATAAATGTAATGTCGGTGAGAAATACGTACTCCCCCAAGCTTAGGCTTTTGGCCTAAGTTGGTCTATTGCCACGGCTGGCCTGGCGGATATCCGAAGTTGTAACTGGGGTCGTACTGAGATGCAGCGGCTATTGCATCGTGGGCTGCAGCTTGGAGGCGAGCTGCCCTCGTCCTCCTCTCGTACTCATTTGCCTCCTCCCTGGTTATAACATGTCTCCCTTTTGCCTGAAAGTCAAAGAGAGTAGGAGCAGGGAGGACAATATTGATGGCGTGACGCCTGTCAAAGATTAGTCGGTACTGGAGAGGCGGTTCATTACTCTCAACAAACCGATGGTGAACCATGGCATTAAAATCTCGATAAGCAGGAGGAAATTCCATATCATAATCGCGAATGGGAATATTAAGAAAATTAGCTAAACGGGTTGCATAAATTCCACCAAAGAAATCTCCATTAAATCTATTATTATGCAACCTACGTGCAACAATGGCTCCCAAATTATAATGTTTATCTCCTAATACAGCACTCCTGGGAACACTGAGATCAGGGACACACATGTGGCATGCTTCATCCTTACCATTTATGCACCTACCTATGAAGAGAGCAAAATAATGTATAGCAGGAAAATGAATGCTCCCTATGGTAGCTTGTGTTATATCTCTAGACTCCCCCACAGTTATACTAGCAAGAAAATCTCTAAATTCAGATTTGCGAGGTTCACTAGGACTACCCCATTGTGGAAGTTTGCAAGCAGTATTAAAATCCTCTAAGTCCATAGTATAAGAATTTTCATAAAGATCAAACAGGACAGTTTGAAAATTGCGTGACGATGAAAATTCAAACCTCCTCAGAAAGGAATCAGTGAGATAGTGCTACTGACGGCACTTATCTGCCTCGAAGCTCACAAGATCAGCGCTACGCACATATGCGTTAAATTCTTCCTTGATTCCTGCTCGATCCATGAAGTCCTCTGAAGGCTATTCACAAGCCCGCACTTGAGCGTCCCTTGGTGGTTCATCGTTGGCATCGCGCATTGCGAGCCTGGGTCCTTGCTTCCTTGAAGGGCCACCTTGGTACATTTTCCTAAACATATTTCTTCCTCTAAAAAATTTCTGAAAATTTTAGTAACTTCAAATAAAAGTGAACCAAACTCAACAAAACTGATAGCAACTACTCCCACAAGTGCCTAGAGACTATATCATGCATTAGAATTACTTGGGACCATATAAATTTGACATGCAAGCTCAAGAACATGGTCACCTAGGCAGCACAAATTTGCAATGAATAAAGCACTAGAACAAAAACTAATTGGACCATTGGAGGAGTCACATACCAAGGAACAATCCCCCAAAGCAGTTTCGTGAGAGGTGCTTTGAGCAAGGAGATCAAAAATCGCAGCAAAATGAGCTAGAACTCGTGCTTGAGCTGGTTGGTGATTTTTTTGGGAGGAAGAAGGAGTGTGTGGGTGCAGGAATAAGTGGAGGGGAGCCACCATGGGCCCACGAGGCAGGGGGGCGCGCCCTGGACCCTCATGGCCAGGTGCTTACTCCCCCTACTGTGTTCTCAGTGCCAGATATTCTCAAATATTCCAGAAAAAATCATATTTCAATTTCGGGGCATTTGGAGAACTTTTATTTTCGGGGTGTTTTTTTGTTGCACGGATAATTCAGAAAACTGACAGAATATACTATTTTTACTTTATTTCAACTAAATAACAGAAAGTAAAAGGAGGGTACAGAAGGTTGTGCTTTCTAACTTCATCCATCTCATGCTCATCAAAAGGAATCCACTAACAAGGTTGATCAGGTCTTGTTAACAAACTCATTCCGAATTGCATGAAACCGGAGAATTTTTCGAATAGCACTAGGTTACCTCAATGGGGATATGAACATCCCCAATAATAAGAATATCATATTTCTTCTTGACAGTAGGAAGGGGAAATTCAAAACCTCCAAAAATAATCGATGGAATTTTTCCAATAGAATTGATACTGTGGACTTGAGGTTGTTTCCTCGGAAAGTGTACCGTATGCTCATTACCATTAACATGAAAAGTGACATTGCCTTTGTTGCAATCAATAACAGCCCCTGTAGTATTCAAAAAGGGTGTTCCAAGAATAATAGACATACTATTGTCCTCGGAAATATCAAGAATAAGAAAGTCTGTTAAAATAGTAACATTTGCAACCACAACAGGCACATCCTCACAAATGCCGACAGGTATGCAGTTGATTTATCAGCCATTTGCAAAGATATTTCAGTAGGTGTCAACTTATTCAAATCAAGTCTACGATATAAAGAGAGAGGCATAACACTAACACCGGCTCCAAGATCACATAAAGCAGTTCTAACATAATTTCTTTTAATGGAACATGGTATAGTGGGTACTCCTGGATGTCCTAACTTCTTAGGTATTCCACCCTTAAAAGTGTAATTAGCAAGCATGGTGGAAATTTCAGCTTTCGGTATCTTTCTTTTATTTGTAAAAATTTCTTTCATATACTTAGCATAAGGATTCATTTTGAGCATATCAGTCAAACACATACGCAAAAAGATAGGTCTAATCATTTCAGCAAAGCGCTCAAAATCCTCGTCATCCTTTTTCTTGGATGGTTTGGGAGGAAAAGGCATGGGTTTCTGAACCCATGGCTCTCTTTCTTTACCGTGCTTCCTAGCAACAAAGTCTCTCTTATCATAACGCTGATTCTTTGATTGTGGGTTATCATGATCAATAGCAGGTTTAGTTTCTACATCATTATCATTGCTAGGTTGAGCATCAACATGAACATCATCATTAACATTATCACTAGGTTCATGTTCATTACCCGATTGTGTTTCAGCATCAGAAATAGAAATATCGTTTGGATTCTCAGGTGTGTCAACAATAGGTTCACTAGAAGCATGCAAAGTCCTATCATTTTTCTTTTTCTTCTTTTTGGAAGGACTAGGTGTATCAACATTATTTCTCTGAGAATCTTGCTCAATTCTCTTAGGATGGCCTTCAGGATACAAAGGTTCCTGAGTCATTTTACCAGTTCTAGTAGCCACTCTAACAACATAGTCATTATTCTTACTATTCAATTCATTGAGCAAATCATTCTGAGCCTTAAGTACTTGTTCTACTTGAGTGGTAACCATAGAAGCATGTTTACTAATAAGTTTAAGTTCACCTTTAACTCTAGACATATAATCACCCAAGTGTTCAATCATATAAGCATTGCGTTTTGATACGTCTCCAACGTATCTATAATTTTTGATTGCTCCATGCTATATTATCTTCTGTTTTGGACATTATTGGGCTTTATTATTCACTTTTATATTATTTTTGGGACTAACCTATTAACCGGAGGCCCAGCCCAGAATTGCTGTTTTTTTTGCCTATTTCAGAGTTTTGCAGAAAAAGAATATCAAACGGAGTCCAAACGGAATGAAACCTTTGGGAACATGATTTTTGGAACGAACATGATCCAGGAGACTTGGACCCTACGTCAAGGAAGCTTCCAGGAAGCCACGAGGTAGGGGGGTGCGCCTACCCCCTGGGCGTGCCCTCCACCCTCGTGGGCCCCACGTTGCTCCACCGACGTACTCCTTCCTCCTATATATACCTACGTACCCCCAAACGATTAGATACAGAGCGCAACCTTCTGTACCCACGAGATCCCATCTTGGGGCCTGTTCCGGAGCTCCGCCGGAGGGGGCATCCATCACGGAGGGCTTCTACATCAACACCATAGCCTCTCCGATGAAGTGTGAGTAGTTTACCTGAGACCTTCGGGTCCATAGTTATTAGCTAGATGACTTCTTCTCTCTTTTTGGATCTCAATACAATGTTCTCCCCCTCTCTTGTGGAGATCTATTTGATGTAATCTTCTTTTGCGGTGTGTTTGTTGAGACCGATGAATTGTGGGTTTATGATCAAGTTTATCTATGAACAATATTTGAATCTTCTGAATTCTTTTATGTATGATTGGTTATCTTTGCAAGTCTCTTCGAATTATCAGTTTGGTTTGGCCTACTAGATTGATCTTTCTTGCAATGGGAGAAGTGCTTAGCTTTGGGTTCAATCTTGCGGTGTCGTTTCCCAGTGACAGTAGGGGCAGCAAGGCACGTATTGTATTGTTGCCATCGAGGATAACAAGATGGGGTTTTTATCATATTGCATGAATTTATCCCTCTACATCATGTCATCTTGCTTAAGGCGTTACTCTGTTCTTTTGAACTTAATACTCTAGATGCATGCTGGATAGCGGTCGATGTGTGGAGTAATAGTAGTAGATGCAGGCAGGAGTCGGTCTACTTGTCTCGGACGTGATGCCTATATACATGATCATACCTAGATATTCTCATAACTATGCTCAATTCTGTCAATTGCTCAACAGTAATTTGTTCACCCACCATAAAATACTTATGCTCTTGAGAGAAGCCACTAGTGAAACCTATGGCCCCCGGGTCTATTTTCCATCATATTAATCTTCCAACACTTAGTTATTTCCGTTGCTTTTATTTTACTTTGCATCTTTATCATAAGAATACCAAAAATATTTTCTTATCATATCTATCAGATCTCACTCTCGTAAGTGACCGTGTAGGGATTGACAACCCCTTATCGCGTTGGTTGCGAGGATTTATTTGTTTGTGTAGGTGCGAGGGACTCACACGTAGCCTCCTACTGGATTGATACCTTGGTTCTCAAAAACTGAGGGAAATACTTACGCTACTTTGCTGCATCACCCTTTCCTCTTCAAGGGAAAACCAACACAGTGCTCAAGAGGTAGCACGTTTTAATTCTCTACCAAAATAAGCATTGAAGTCTTCTTGCTTAACCATAAAGTTATCCAACTCATCCAAACATTGGCTAGCAAACTTAGTAGGAGGGATTTCAGCTTTATCATATCTATAGAGAGAATTTACCTTTACTACCTGTGTCGGGTTATCAAGAACATGTGTTTCTTCAACAGGCGGTAGATTAAGACCATGTATTTCTTCAATAGGAGGTAAATTCTTAACATCTTCAGCTTTTATACCCTTTTCTTTCATAGATTTCTTTGCCTCTTGCATATCTTCAGGACTGAGAAATAGAACACCCCTTTTCTTCGGAGTTGGCTCAGGAAGTGTCCAATTATTTTCATTGGTCAACATATTATTCAATAGAATTTCAGCTTCATCTGGTGTTCTTTCCCTGAAACACAACCAGCACAACTATCGAGGTGGTCTCTGGAAGCATCGGTTAGTCCATTATAAAAGATATCAAGTATTTCATTTTTCTTGAGAGGATGATCAGGCAAAGCATTAAGTAATTGGAGAAGCCTCCCCCAAGCTTGTGGGAGACTCTCTTCTTCAATTTGCACAAAATTATATATATCCCTTAAAGCAGCTTGTTTCTTATGAGCAGGGAAATATTTAGCAGAGAAGTAATAAATCATATCCTGGGGACTACGCACACAACCAGGATCAATAAAGTTAAACCATATCTTAGCATCACCCTTTAATGAGAACGGAAATATTTTAAGGATATAATAGGAGCGAGTTTTCTCATCATTAGTGAACAGGGTGGCTATATCATTTAATTTAGTAAGATGTGCCACAACAGTTTCAGATTCATAGCCATAGAAAGGATCAGATTCAACCAAAGTAATTATATCAGGGTCGACAGAGAATTCATAATCCTTATCAGTAACAAAGATAGGTGAAGTAGCATAAGCAGGATCATATTTCATTCTAGCATTCAGAGTTTTTTGTTTCAGCTTAGCTAATAATTTCTTAAGATCACTTCTATCATTGCAAGCAAGAAAGTCTCCAGCAGTTTCTTCATCCATAACATAGCCCTCAAGCACAACAGGCAATTCATATCTAGGGGGAGAATCTTCATCATCACTTTCATCAATATTATCAGTTTCAATAATTTCATTCTCTCTAGCCCTAGCAAGTTGTTCATCAAGAAATTTACCAAGTGGCATAGTAGTATCAAGCATAGAAGTAGTTTCATCATAAGTATCATGCATAGCAGAAGTGGCATCATCAATAACATGCGACATATCAGAATTAATAGCAGAAGCAGGTTTAGGTGTCGCAAGCTTACTCAAAACAGAAGGTGAATCAAGTGCAGAGCTAGATGGCAGTTCCTTACCTTCCCTCGTAGTTGAGGGATAAATTTTTGTTTTTGCGCCTTTCAAGTTCTTCATCGTGACCAACAGATATAAATCCCAAGTGACTCAAAGAATAGAGCTATGCTCCCCGGCAACGGCGCCAGAAAATAGTCTTGATAACCCACAAGTATAGGGGATCGCAACAGTTTTCGAGGGTAGAGTATTCAACCCAAATTTATTGATTCGACACAAGGGGAGCCAAAGAATATTCTCGAGTATTAGCAGTTGAGTTGTCAATTCAACCACACCTGGATAACTTAGTATCTGCAGCAAAGTATTTAGTAGCAAAGTAATATGGAAGTAACGCTAACGGTAGCAAAAGTAATATTTTTTGGTTTTGTAGTGATTGTAACAGTAGCAACGGAAAAGTAAATAAGTGAAGAACAATATGTGAAAAGCTCGTAGGCATTGGATCGGTGATGGAGAATTATGCCGGATGCGGTTCATCATGTAACAGTCATAACATAGGGTGACACAGAACTAGCTCCAATTCATCAATGTAATGTAGGCATGTATTCCGAGTATAGTCATACGTGCTTATGGAAAAGAAATTGCATGACATCTTTTGTCCTACCCTCCCATGGCAGCGGGGTCCTAACGGAAACTAAGGGATATTAAGGCCTCCTTTTAATAGAGTGCCGGACCAAAGCATTAACACATAGTGAATACATGAACTCCTCAAACTATGGTCATCACCGGGAGTGGTCCCGATTATTGTCACTTTGGGGTTGCCGGATCATAACACATAGTAGGTGACTATAGACTTGTAAGATAGGATCAAGAACTCACATATATTCATGAAAACATAATAGGTTCAGATCTAAAATCATGGCACTCGGGCCCTAGTGACAAGCATTCAGCATAGCAAAGTCATAGCAAGATCAATCTCAGAACATAGTGGATACTAGGGATCAAACCCTAACAAAACTAACTCGATTACATGATAAATCTCATTCAACCCATCACCGTCCAGCAAGCCTATGATGGAATTACTCACGCACGGCGGTGAGCTTCATGAAATTGGTGATGGAGGATGGTTGATGATGACGATGGCGACGGATTCCCCTCTCCGGAGCCCCGAACGGGCTCCAGATCAACCCTCCTGAGAGAGTTTAGGGCTTGGCGACGGCTTCGTATCGTAAAACGCGATGAATCTTTCTCTCTGATTTTTTTCTCCCCGAACATGAATATATGGAGTTGGAGTTGAGGTCGGTGGAGCTCCAGGGGGCCCACGAGTCAGGGGGGCGCGCCCTGGGGGGGGGGGGGCAGGCGCGCCTCCCACCCTCGTGGAAAGGGTATGGGCCCCCTGGCCTTGATTCTTTCGCCGGTATTTTTAATTATTTCCAAAAATAATTGTAGCGACCCGACCTCAGACGGTCAAGTCTCTGTGCTTAAGTGTCATCCATGGATCGGTATGCTGACACACACAGTACTCGAGGATTTATAACAGAGGTAAATCACATGTATAAAGTAACATAAATACTATTACCTCAATCCAAAATAGCGGAAGTAACAACAAGGTTGTGGATTCCCATCAACACCAACGGCAAAGTTGAGTGTAGAAATCGTAACCCTAACGTATCACTTACTCATCGTAAGAATCCTGCAACATGAGACGTTGCAGCCACAAAGGGTCAGTACATTGAATGTACTGGCAAATTCACACCATAGAGAAATGATGAACAATGGCTATCACTACATGCATATATGGCTGGTGGAAAAGCTCTATGGTTATAAGGTTTTTGCGAAAAGTCAAATTTTCCCTACTGCAAAGGAATATATTTTATTTAACTACAAAGTTTGTTGAAAAATATTGAGAAGGTAAACCCCCTCTCAATCCCAATTAAAAGTAATCATTAACAACCCAACAAATTATTTAAGTAACATGATGAGATCAACAGGATAATCCAAGAACCAGATACTCAAGATTGTCCATAACCGGGGACACGGCTAACCATGATTAGTTTGTACACTCTGCAGAGGTTTGTGCACTTTTCCCCACAAGACTCGATCGCCTCCGTTGGATTTCTCGCACTACAAGGTGTTTGAGAAACGGATGACCGAGACATAGTCTTTCAGAAGCGTTAGCACCTTACGATGGGTAGACCGTACCACCTACATCCCCTGCATCTGCTAGTCTACCACTGTAAGAGTTCACACGACTTAATCAACTATGCTAGAGCCCATAATAGCTTGTGGCTGCACACGGAAGTTTCTAGTATGAATAATCTCATGATCCCTTTGAGCCTGGGTGGCAGTCCATAGGAGAATCACACGGTACCCCGGGATTTCCAAAAAATACAGGCAATGACTGGGTACCCCAGGTGCCTCAATCCACTCAGATGTGTATTTAAGTTGCCACCTTAAGTTGAACCATTAATTAACAATCTCACATCTGTCATGAATACTCTCAAACCCAATCCACATCTACGAGCATAGCATAGCAGTATAAGCATAACGTAATAGTAACTCCCAAGGTTTGAATGCAGGGCAATAGGTTCCTACCTCATCAACTACTTCCCAATACCCACATGTTATCAATCCTACTCATGCAATGTTTGAGGGTGAAACTAATGCATAAAAACTGGGTATGGAAGGGATATGATCAAAGTGTGAACTTGCCTGCAATGTTGATGAAGATGATTCGCACTCATAACTCTTGATAGCTCTACTTGTCACACTCCGTTCAATCTATCGTGAGCAAGCAATAGTAACCACACATAAGCAATCACTCAAAAGATCGGAACGAACGAAGAAAACAATTCGGAAAACTTCAAAACCAAGCAAATAACTCTTGCAACAGAAAACAATTTCTAACAGTACCAAAATTATGTGAATTTGGCCTTATCAGAAAGTATAGGTCAAGAGCTTCGATTTGCAAAAAGAATCAACTAAATCGGAGTCACGAAACTCAAATTATGATCGAACGAAGTTCAAATTCAAATCTGTTTGAAAACCAAATCTTAATCTTTCAAAAACATGTTTAAGTTGGATTACTGGATAGCGGGAATCGTAACGAAGAAGTGGGCATTGGTTTCGTCGGATTTGGACAAACGAGCGAAAAGCAGTGATCGTTTGAAAATCAGGGACTAATATGTAAACAAAATCATCATAGATAGGTCCCTGGCTGAAAATAAAAAGAAAAAGAAAAATCTATCGAGCGAACGCTCGCTAACAGAACCTAACGAACGAAAGCGTTCACTAACAGATCTAAACGAACGAACGTTCGCTATTTAACAAAACCAAAAAAAACCGATCTAAACGAAACAGAAACCGAACTTTAATTAAATAAAAACCGGGCGGCTTTTCTCGGGTTTTACCGGTTCGGGTGAGGGAAACCGGCGGCGGCGGCGGCGTTCTCCGGCGAGCGAGGCGAGGCGGCGGTTGCGGCGGATCTCCGGCGAGCGGGGCGAGGCGGCGGTGGCGCGGGGCTACGGCGAGGTGCGGGCAGCGGGGTGGTGCGGCAGCAGCGAGCGGTGGCGAGGCGCTGCGGCGGCGGCGGCGGATCTGCGGGGTGCGGCGTCGGCGAGATGCGGATGGCGGCGGCGCTACAGCGGGGAGGAGAGAGAGGGGGCGAGGGGCGTCGGGGTCGGCCTTAAAAGGGCGAGGGGAGGGGAGGTGGTGGCGTGGAGGAGGGGGCGACGGACTCCGGCGAGTCCCGCTGGGGCACGCGAGGAGGAAGGCGGTGGCGCGCTGGCTGGGCTGGGCCGTGGCCTGTTGGGCCGGCCCAGTTTGGCGGTGGAGGAGAAAAGTTTTTTTTAAACACACACAACGAAAAATCAAATAAACTAAAAGAAACTTCAAATAATATATAGGCATATAATATATCAAAATTTTCAGAAAACAATTTTCTACAACGTGAATTTTTTTATAACTTTAAATAAAATCTACAAAAATTTGAAAAAATCAAACAATGCTACTGATTTAATAAAACTCACTAAAAATCATTTTAAAAATACCAAAATGATTTCAAATTAATTTATCTCCAATTTTTTGATTTAGGGAATCATGTTACCCTATTTTCCATATATTTTTATTTTGGAGAAAAATAATTTGAATAAAACCCAAATAACTCCAAATTGAAAATAATTTCAAAAGGACTTTGAATTCGATCCTTTTTAAACTTCCAACTCATATTTCATATGTTTTGAAGAAGTCATTTTATCTCCTCTCATGAAAATCATTGAGTTGCTTAAAGTTTCTGAGTTGGAAAATATTTCCAAATGAATTCAAATATTTTCAAAAACCCTTTTCATTTATTTAAATGGAAGAAGTCATGTCATCTTCTCTCTAGGGTTTTGTATTTGAAAATAATTTGAATTCAGAGAGATCATAAAAGCAAAAATGAAAGTTTGGGAAAGTCCTTTTATTCCCTTTCATTTAACTTTCAAAAAGATTCGAAATTCACTCAATTCAGACAAGCAACCACACCACAATCAAACAATCAATCAAATCTATCTATTTATATAACATTCCAAAATTTAGAATTTTGGGATGTTACAATAATCTCCGTGAAGTTTCAGGTCATTCCGAGAACTTTTGTTTCTGCACAAAGATAACACCATGGCAATTCTGCTGAAAAGAACGTCAGTCCGGGTTAGTTCCATTCAAATCATGCAAGTTAGGGTCCAAAACAAGGGCAAAAGTGTTTGGAAAAGTAGATACGATGGAGACGTATCACTCCTCCCCTCCTTTATATACGGGGGAGGGGGCACGCCATAGACACACAAGTTGAACTTTAGCCGTGTGCGGTGCCCCCCTCCACAGTTTTACACCTCGTTCATATCGTCGTAGTGCTTAGGCGAAGCCCTACGCCGGTAACTTCATCATCACCGTCACCATGCTGTCGTGCTGACGAAACTCTCCCTCGGCCTCAACTGGAGCAAGAGTACGAGGGATGTCACCGAGCTGAACGTGTGCAGATCATGGAGGTGCCGTGCGTTCCGTACTTGGATCGGTTGGATCGCGAAGACGTTCGACTACATCAACCGCGTTACTAAACACTTCCGCTTTCGGTCTACGAGGGTACGTGGACACACTCTCCCCGCTCGTTGCTATGCTTCTCCTAGATAGATCTTGCATGATCATAGGAATTTTTTGAAATACTATGTTCCCCAACACCTGGGCGGGCCTCGTCCATCGTTGGTGCTGGCGTCAGCGGCGACGGCAGGCGCGGTTCGTTATGCGACCGACGGTCTGCTCCGGTGGTTCTCCTGGTGTCAGATCTGAAGTTCTCCATCTGGTCCACTTCCCGCCGGATCTCGCGTCGGTGATCTTCACCGTGCCGATGGTGGCTGGGCATGGTGGTCTGAGTCGGGTTCGGGAGAAATCCTTTGGTGGCTTGGTGATACATCTCCAACGTATCTATAATTTTTTATTGTTCCATGCTATTATATTATCCATCTAGGATGTTTTATATGCTATTTTATATGATTTTTGGGACTAACCTATTAACCTAGAGCCCAGTGCCAGTCTTTGTTTTTTCCTTGTTTTTGAGTATCGCAGAAAAGGAATGCCAAACGGAGTCCAATTGACCTAAAATTTCACGGAGATTGTTTTTGGACCAGAAGAAGCCCACGGAGTACCGGAGATGGACCAGAAGAGTCTCGAGGCCACCACGAGGGTGGGGGCGCGTCCCCTATCTCGTGGCCGCCTCAGGGACCCCCTGACTTGGTCCCGACGCCAACACCTCTTATATATCCCCAAACTTCCAGAACATAACCTAGATCGGGAGTTCCACCACCGGAAACCTCTGTAGCCACCAAAAACTAATCGAGACCCTGTTCCGGCACCCTGCCGGAGGGGGGGGGATCCCTCACCGGTGGCCATCTTCATCATCCCGGTGCTCTCCATGACGAGGAGGGAGTAGTTCACCCTCGGGGCTGAGGGTATGTGATACGTCCATTTTGCATCATGCTTTTATATCAATATTTATTGCATTATGGGCTGTTATTACACGTTATGTCACAATACTTATGCCTATTCTCTCTTATTTTACAAGGTTTACATGAAATGGGAGAATGCCGGCAGCTAGAATTCTGGGCTGGAAAAGGAGCAAATATTAGAGACCTATTTTGCACAACTCCAAAAGTCCTAAAACTCCGCGGAAGTTATTTCTGGAATTAATAAAAAATACTGAGCGAAGAAAGTATCAGAGGGGGGCCACCCACCATCCACGAGGGTGGGGGGCGCGCCCTACCCCCCTGGGCGCGCCCCCTGCCTCGTGGGCCCCCTGGCAGGCCTCCGGTGACCATCTTCTGCTATATGAAGTCTTTTACCCTGGAAAAAATCATAAGCAAGCTTTCGGGAAGAAACTCCGCCGCCACGAGGCGGAACCTTGGCGGAACCAATCTAGGGCTCCGACAGAGCTGTTCTGCCGGGGAAACATCCCTCCGGGAGGGGGAAATCATCGCCATCGTCATCACCAACGATCCTCTCATTAGGAGGGGGTCAATCTCCATCAACATATTCACCAGCACCATCTCCTCTAAAACCCTTGTTCATCTCTTGTACCCAATCTTTGTCCCAAAGCCTCAGATTGGTACCTGTGGGTTGCTAGTAGTGTTGATTACTCCTTGTAGTTGATGCTAGTTGGTTTATTTGGTGGAAGATCATATGTTCAGGTCCTTTATGCATATTAATACCCCTCTGATTATGAACATGAATATGATTTGTGATTAGTTACGTTTGTTCCCGAGGACATGGGAGAAGTCTTGCTATTAGTAGTCATGTGAACTTGGTATTCGTTCGATATTTTGATGAGATGTATGTTGTCTTTCCTCTAGTGGTGTTATGTGAACGTCGACTACATGACACTTCACCATTGTTTGGGCCTAGAGGAAGGCATTGGGAAGTAATAAGTAGATGATGGGTTGCTAGAGTGACAGAAGCTTAAACCTTAGTTTATGTGTTGCTTCGTAAGGGGCTGATTTGGATCCATATGTTTCATGCTATGGTTAGGTTTACCTTAATACTTCTTTTGTAGTTGCGGATGCTTGCAATAGGGGTTAATCATAAGTGAGATGCTTGTCCAAGAAAGGGCAGCACCCAAGCACTGGTCCACCCACATCCCAAATTATCAAAGTAACGAACGCGAATCATATGAGCGTGATGAAAACTAGCTTGACGATAATTCCCATGGTTCCTCGGGAGCGCTTTTCTCTATATAAGAGTTTGTCCAGGCTTGTCCTTTGCTACAAAAATGATTGGGCCATCTTGCTGCACCTTATTTACTTTCATTACTTGTTACCGTTACAAATTACCTTATCACAAAACTATCTGTTATCGATAATTTCAGTGCTTGCAGAGAATACCTTACTGAAAACTGCTTATCATTTCCTTCTGCTCCTCGTTGGGTTCGACACTCTTACTTATCGAAAGGACTACGATAGATCCCCTATACTTTTGGGTCATCAAGACACTTTTCTGGCGCTGTTGCCGGGGAGTGAAGCGCCTTTGGTAGGTGGAATTTGGTAAGGAAAAATTTATATAGTGTGCTGAAATTTACTGTCACTTGTTACTATGGAAAGTAATCCTTTGAGGGGCTTGTTCGGGGTACATTCACCCCGACCAATAGAGCAAAGAGTTGCTCCTCAACCTACTGAACCTACTGAAAATGTTTACTTTGAAATTCCTTCGGGTATGATAGAGAAACTGCTAGCTAATCCTTTCACAGGTGATGGAACATTGCATCCCGATTTACACCTAATCTATGTGGATGAAGTTTGTGGATTATTTAAGCTTTCAGGTATGCCCGAGGATGTTATCAACAAGAAGGTCTTCCCTTTATCTTTGAAGGGAGAGGCATTGACATGGTTTAGGCTATGTGATGATATGGGATCATGGAACTACAACCGATTGAAATTGGAATTTCATCAGAAGTTTTATCCTATGCATCTTGTTCATCGTGATCGTAATTATATATAATTTTTGGCCTCGCGAAGGAGAAAGCATCGCTCAAGCTTGGGGGAGGCTTAAGTCAATGTTATATTCATGCCCCAAGCATGAGCTCTCAAGAGAAATGATTATTCAAAATTTTTATGCTCGGCTTTCTCTCAATAATCGCTCCATGCTCGATACTTCTTGTACTGGATCTTTTATGATGAAGACTATTGAATTCAAATGGGATTTATTGGAAAGAATTAAACGCACTCTGAAGATTGGGATCTCGACGAAGGTAAGGAGTTAGGTATAAAACCTAAGTTTGATTGTGTTAAATCTTTTATGGATACCGATGTTTTTCGTGAATTTAGCACTAAATATGGACTTGACTCTGAGATAGTAGCTTCTTTCTGTGAATCCTTTGCTACTCATGTTGATCTCCCTAAGGAGAAGTGGTTTAAATATAATCCTCCCATTGAAGTAAAAGTAGTTGAACCTATTAAAGTTGAAGAAAAGACTACCACTTATAATGACCCTATCGTTCCTACTGCTTATATTGAGAAACCACCTTTCCCCGTTAGAATAAAGGATCATGCTAAAGCTTCAACTGTGGTCAACAAAAGTAATATTAGGACACCCAAACCCCCTGAGCAAATTAAAGTTGAACCTAGTGTTGCTATGGTTAAAGATCTCTTGGCTGATAATATTGATGGGCATGTTATTTACTTCTGCAATGAAGCTGCTAGAATTGCTAGACCTGATGCTAAAAATAAACATAGACCTGTTGTAGGCATGCCTGTTATTTCTGTTAAAATAGGAGATCATTGTTATCATGGCTTATGTGATATGGGTGCTAGTGCAAGTGCAATACCTCATTCCTTATACAAAGAAATTATGCATGACATTGCACCTGCTGAGTTAGAGGAAATTGATGTTACAATTAAGCTTGCCAATAGATACACTATTTCACCAGTTGGGATTGTTAGAGATGTTGAAGTCTTGTGTGGGAAAGTTAGATATCCTGCTGATTTTCTTGTTCTTGGTTCCCTACAAGATAGCTTTTGCCCCATCATATTTGGTAGACCCTTCTTGAATACTGTTAATGCTAAGATAGACTGCAAAAATGATGTTGTTACTATTGGTTTGGGGGATATGTCTCATGAGTTTAACTTTGCTAAATTTCATAGACAACCCCGTGACGAGGAATTGCCTAGTAAAGATGAAATTATTGGTCTTGCTTCTATTGCCGTGCCTCCTAATGATCCTTTAGAACAATATTTGCTCGACCATGAAAATGATATGTTTATGAATGAAAGAAGGGAAATAGATGAAGTATTCTTTAAACAGGGACCTATTTTGAAACACAACTTGCCTGTTGAAATCCTAGGGGATCCTCCTCCACCCAAGGGTGATCCCGCGTTTGAGCTTAAACCGTTACTTGATACTCTTAAATATGCTTATCTTGATGAAAAGAATATATATCCTGTTATTATTAGTGCTAACCTTTCAGAGCATGAAGAAAATAAATTATTGAAAACTCTGAAGAAGCACCGTGCTGCTATTGGATATACTCTTGATGATCTTAAGGGCATTAGTCCCACTCTATGCCAGCACAAAATAAAATTGGAGAAAGACACTAAACCGGTTGTTGTACACCAACGACGGTTAAATCCTAAGATGAAAGAAGTGGTAAGGAAAGAAATACTAAAGCTTCTGGAGGCAGGTATAATTTATCCCGTTGCTGATAGTCAGTGGGTAAGTCCTGTCCATTGTGTCCCGAAGAAGGGAGGTATTACTGTAGTTCCTAATGATAAAGATGAATTGATTCCACAAAGAATTGTTACAGGTTATAGAATGGTAATTGATTTCCGCAAATTAAATAAAGCTACTAAAAAGGATCATTACCCTTTACCTTTTATTGATCAAATGCTAGAAAGATTATCCAAACATACGCATTTTTGCTTTCTAGATGGTTATTCTGGTTTCTCTCAAATACCTGTGTCAAAAGGGGATCAAGAAAAGACCACTTTTACTTGTCCTTTCGGTACCTTTTCTTATAGACGTATGCCTTTTGGTTTATGTAATGCACCTGCTACCTTTCAAAGATGCATGATGGCTATATTCTCTGATTTTTGTGAAAAGATTGTTGAGGTTTTCATGGATGATTTCTCCGTATATGAAATTTCTTTTGATGATTGCTTGAGCAACCTTGATCGAGTTTTGCAAAGATGTGAAGAAACTAACCTTGTCTTGAATTGGGAGAAGTGCCACTTTATGGTTAATGAATGTATTGTCTTGGGGCATAAAATTTCGGAAAGAGGTATTGAAGTTGACAAAGCTAAAGTTGATGCTATTGAAAATATGCCGTGTCCCAAGGACATTAAAGGTATAAGAAGTTTCCTTGGTCATGCCGGTTTTTACATGAGGTTCATTAAGCACTTCTCAAAAATTTCTAGGCCTCTGACTAATCTCTTACAAAAAGATATTCCTTTTGTCTTTGATGATGATTGTGTAGAAGCATTTGAAATACTTAAGAAAGCCTTGATTTCTGCACCTATTGTTCAGCCACCTGATTGGAATCTACCCTTTGAAATTATGTGTGATGCTAGTGATTATGCTGTAGGTGCTGTTCTAGGACAAAGAGTTGATAAGAAATTAAATGTTATCCAATATGCTAGTAAAACTCTAGACAATGCCAAGAGAAATTATGCTACTACTGAAAAAGAATTTTTAGCAGTTGTATTTGCTTGTGATAAGTTCAGACCTTATATTGTTGATTCTAAAGTAACTGTTCACACTGATCATGCTACTATTAAATATCTTATGGAAAAGAAAGATGCTAAACCTAGACTTATTAGATGGGTTCTCTTGCTACAAGAATTTGATTTGCATATTATTGATAGAAAGGGAGCTGAGAACCCCGTTGCAGACAACTTGTCTAGGTTAGAGATTGTTCTTGATGACCCACTGCCTATTGATGATAGCTTTCCTGATGAACAATTGGCTGTCATAAATGCTTCTCATGCTGCTCCATGGTATGCTGATTATGCTAATTACATTGTTGCTAAATTTATACCACCTAGTTTCACATACCAGCAAAAGAAATTTTTTTTCTATGATTTAAGACATTACTTCTGGGATGACCCACACGTTTATAAAGAAGGAGTAGATGGTGTTATTGGACGTTGTATACCTGAGCATGAACAGGAACAGATCCTACGCAAGTGTCACTCCGAAGCTTATGGAGGACACCACACTGGAGATAGAACTGCACATAAGGTATTGCAATCCGGTTTTTATTGGCCTACTCTCTTCAAAGATGCCCGTAAGTTTGTCTTATCTTGTGATGAATGTCAAAGAATCGGTAATATTAGTAGACGTCAAGAAATGCCTATGAATTATTCACTTGTTATTGAACCATTTGATGTTTGGGGCTTTGATTACATGGGACCGTTTCCTTCCTCTAACGGTATACACATATGTAGTTGCTGTTGATTACGTTACTAAGTGGGTAGAAGCTATTCCAACTAGTAGTGATGATCATAACACCTCTATTAAGATGCTTAATTAAGTTATTTTTCCGAGGTTTGGAGTCCCTAGATATTTAATGATTGATGGTGGTTCACATTTTATTCATGGTGCTTTTCGTAAGATGCTTGCTAAGTATGATGTTAATCATAGAATTGCATCTCCATACCACCCACAGTCTAGTGGTCAAGTAGAACTTAGTAATAGAGAGCTCAAATTAATTTTGCAAAAGACTGTTAATAGATCTAGAAAGAATTGGTCCAAGAAACTTGATGATGCATTATGGGCCTATAGAACTGCATATAAAAATCCTATGGGTATGTCTCCGTATAAAATGGTTTATGGAAAAGCATGTCACTTACCTCTCGAACTGGAACATAAGGCATATTGGGCCATTAAAGAGCTCAATTATGATTTCAAACTTGCCGGTGAGAAGAGACTATTTGACATTAGCTCACTTGATGAATGGAGAACCCAGGCCTATGAGAATGCCAAACTATTTAAAGAAAAAGTTAAAAGATGGCATGACAAAAGGATACAAAAGCGTGAGTTTAATGTAGGTGATTATGTGTTGCTATTCAACTCTCGTTTAAGATTTTTTTGCAGGAAAACTTCTTTCTAAATGGGAAGGTCCTTACGTTATCGAGGAGGTCTATCGTTCCGGTGCCATAAAAATCAACAACTTCGAAGGCACAAATCTGAAGGTGGTGAACGGTCCAAGAATCAAACATTATATCTCAGGTAATCCTATAAATGTTGAAACTAATGTTATTGAAACCGTAACCCCGGAGGAATACATAAGAGACACTTTCAAGAACGTTTCACACTCTGAAAAGGAATAGGTATGTGGTACGGTAAGTAAACCGACTCCAAAACAGTTCTAATGGCAATTTTTCTCCGTTTTGGAATATTTAAGAAAATAGGAAAATAAGAAGTAGTCCGGGAAGGACACTAGGCTTCCACGAGGGTGGAGGGCGCGCCCCCTGCCTCGTGGGCACCTCGTGTGCCCTCTGGACTCCGTTTTCTTGCACGATACTTCTTTTGGTCGGTAAAAATTCATTATTTAATCTCCCGAAGGTTTTGACCACCGTACCACGCAAATATCCTCTGTTTTTGTTTTGAGCTGTTTTTCTGACAGATATAGATCACCATGACGTCTCCAAGTGCCCCCAAGGACAAGTTCTTCGAGAAGGTCATCAACCCCTACCTCGCGGAAGTGATGCAACATCCTCAAACCATTGAGATGCTTGAGGGGTTGCTGCACATCCGCGATGTTGAGGGACCAAGGAGGACCGGAAGCGTGGAGACAAGGCTCGAGGCAATGGAGCAACAAGTTTTCAAGTGTCAGGAGATGGTGGAGCGTGGACTCGACTCCAATCACATAATGATCATGGAGTTCACCAACAACCACAAGCTGGATGCCAAGGACATTGGGGAGGCCATCTTCAAGCTTCATGAGAAAATCGAGCACCTCCAAGCCCAGGTCTATGACCTACAAAACCAAAACTGTGAGTATGAATATAGATTCAAGAGGATGAGTTTGGCTGCAGATTTAAGGAACCCGGAGACTTGATCATCCTTCTATGATGGCGAGCCTATGCCTTGGAAGAGGGACGACAAGCCTACATCATCAACAACTCCATCTCCTTCACCGGCAAAAGAGATATAATCACATGGGTATGGGCACTCCCGTTGGCAACTGCCAAGCTTGGGGGAGCTGCCCCGGTATCGTATCACCATCACACTCCTATCTTTACCGTTTTTCTTAGTTCGATCCTTTTGGTAATATCTTGATCTAGTAGAATAAATTTTTAGTATGATTTAGTTATGAGTTTTGCTTTATGATCCTTCTATGTAATCGAGTCCGTGAGCTATATATAATAAAGATTAGTGTTGAGTCAAGGGCTTGATTACCTTGCTATGATCTTGAGACAATAAATAGAAAAAGAAAGAACAAAAAGAAATAAAGAGATCATATTGATCTTATGGAGAGTAATGACTTCACATATAAAGAGTATGATGAGTAAAAGTTGTTGAGAGTTGACAAACATAGTTTTGGTCATCGTTGCAATTAATAGGAAGTAATAAAGAAAGAGAGGTTTTCACATATAAATATACTATCTTGGACATCTTTTATGATTGTGAGCACTCATTAAAATATGACATGCTAAAGAGTTGATGTTGGACAAGGAAGACAACGTAATGGGTTATGTTTTCTTATATCTGAAATAAAGTATATTGTCATGGATCATCCAACATGTTGAGCTTGCCTTTCCCCCTCATGCTAGCCGAATTCTTTGCACCAAGTAGAGATACTACTTGTGCTTCTGAATATCCTTAAACCCAATTTTGCCACGAGAGTCCACCATATCTACCTATGGATTGAGTAAGATCCTTCAATTAAGTTGTCATTGTTGTATGCAATAAAAATTGCTTTCTAAATATGTATGATTTATTAGTGTGGAGAAAATAAGCTTTATACGATCTTCTGATGTGGAAGCAATAAAAGCGACGGACTGCATAAAAAGGTCCTCATCACAAGTGGCAATATAAAGTGACGTTCTTTTGCATTAAGATTTCGTGCATCCAACCATAAAAGCACATGACAACATCTGCTTCCCTCTGCGAAGGGCCTATCTTTTATTCTTGTCTTATGTCTTATGCAAGAGTCATGGTGATCTTCACCTTTCCTTTTTACATTTTATCCTTTGGCAAGCACCTTCTGTTGGAAAGATCCTGATATATATATATATATATATATATATATATATATATATATATATATATATATATATATATATATATATATATCCAATTGGATGTAAGTTAGCATGAGCCATTATTGTTGACATTACCCTTGAGGTAAAAGGTTGGGAGGCAATACTATAAGCCCCTATCTTTCTCTATGTCCGATTAAAACTCCATACCCATAAGTATTGCGTGAGTGTTAGCAATTGTGAAAGACTAAATGATAGTTGAGTATGTGGACTTGCTGAAAAGCTCTTATATTGACTCTTTCTGATGTTATGATAAATTGCAATTGCTTCAATGACTGAGATTATAGTTTGTTAGTTCTCAATGAAGTTTCTGATTCATACTTGACATTGTTAATAGATTATTACTTGAGCATAAGAAATCATATGACAATATCCATATATGTTGCTGTTATAAGAATGATCATGATGCCCTCATGTCCGTATTTTATTTTATCGACACCTCTACCTCTAAACATGTGGACATATTTATCGTTATCGGCTTCTGCTTTAGGACATGCGAGGTCTAAGCTTGGGGGAGTTGATACGTCCATTTTGCATCATGCTTTTATATCGATATTTATTGCATTATGGGCTATTATTACACGTTATGTCACAATACTTATGCCTATTCTCTCTTATTTTACAAGGTTTACATGAAGAGGGAGAATGCCGGCAGCTGGAATTCTGGGCTAGAAAAGGAGCAAATATTAGAGACCTATTTTGCACAACTCCAAAAGTCCTGAAACTCCACGGAAGTTATTTCTGGAATTAATAAAAAATACTGAGCGAAGAAAGTATCAGAGGGGGGCCACCCACCATCCACGAGGGTGGGGGCGACCCCCCTGGGCGTGCCCCCCTGCCTCGTGGGCCCCCTGGCAGGCCTCCTGTGACCATCTTCTGCTATATGAAGTCTTTTACCCTGGAAAAAATCATAAGCAAGCTTTCCGGAAGAAACTCCGCCGCCACGAGGCGGAACCTTGGCGAAACCAATCTAGGCTCTGGCAGAGCTGTTCTGCCGGGGAAACATCCCTCCGGGAGGGGGAAATCATCGCCATCGTCATCACCAACGATCCTCTCATCGGAAGGGGGTCAATCTCCATCAACATCTTCACCAGCACCATCTCCTCTAAAACCCTAGTTCATCTCTTGTACCCAATCTTTGTCCCAAAGCCTCAAATTGGTACCTGTGGTTTGCTAGTAGTGTTGATTACTCCTTGTAGTTGATGCTAGTTGGTTTATTTGGTGGAAGATCATATGTGCAGATCCTTTATGCATATTAATAACCCTCTGATTATGAACATGAATATGATTTGTGAGTAGTTACGTTTGTTCCTGAGGACATGGGATAAGTCTTGCTATTAGTAGTCATGTGAATTTGGTATTCGTTCGATATTTTGATGAGATGTATGTTGTCTTTCCTCTAGTGGTGTTATGTGAACGTCGACTACATGACACTTCACCATTGTTTGGGCCTAGAGGAAGGCATTGGGAAGTAATAAGTAGATGATGGGTTGCTAGAGTAACAGAAGCTTAAACCCTACTTTATGAGTTGCTTCGTAAGGGGCTGATTTGGATCCATATGTTTCATGCTATGGTTAGGTTTACCTTAATACTTCTTTTGTAGTTGCGGATGCTTGCAATAGGGGTTAATCATAAGTGGGATGCTTGTCCAAGAAAGGGAAGCACCCAAGCACCAGTCCACCCACATACCAAATTATCAAAGTAACGAACGTGAATCATATGAGCGTGATGAAAACTAGCTTGACGATAATTCCCATGTGTCCCCGGGAGCTCTTTTCTCTATATAAGAGTTTGTCCAGGCTTGTCCTTTGCTACAAAAAGGATTGGGCCATCTTTCTGCACCTTATTTACTTTCATTACTTGTTACCGTTACAAATTACCTTATCACAAAACTATCTGTTACCGATAATTTCAGTGCTTGCAGAGAATACCTTACTGAAAATTGCTTATCATTTCCTTCTGCTCCTCGTTGGGTTCAACACTCTTACTTATCGAAAGGACTACGATAGATCCCCTATACTTGTGGGTCATCAGTATGTACCAGTAGCTATGTGTTTGATCTCTCTCTCTCTCACGTTCTTGATTCGGCACGATCTTGATGTATCGCGAGCTTTGCTATTATAGTTGGATCTTATGATGTTTCTCCCCCTCTATTGTCTTGTAATGGATTGAGTTTTCCCTTAGAAGTTATCTTATCAGATTGAGTCTTTAAGGATTTGAGAACACTTGATGTATGTCTTGCATGTGCTTATCTGTGGTGACAATGGGATATTCACGTGATCTACTTGATGTATGTTTTGGTGATCAACTTGCGGGTTCAGTGACCTTGTGAACTTATGCATAGGGTTGGCACATGTTTTCATGTTGACTCTCCGGTAGAAACTTTGGGGCACTCTTTGAAGTTCTTTGTGTTGGTTGAATAGATGAATCTGAGATTGTGTGATGCATATCGTATAATCATACCTACTGATACTCGAGGTGACATTGGAGTATCTAGGTGACATTAGGGTTTTGGTTGATTTGTATCTTAAGGTGTTATTCTAGTACGAACTCTATGATAGATCGAACAGAAAGAATAGCTTCACGTTATTTTACTACTGACTCTTGAATAGATCGATTAGAAAGGATAACTTTGAGGTGGTTTCGTACCCTACAATAATGTCTTCGTTTGTTCTCCGCTATTAGTGACTTTGGAGTGACTCTTTGTTGCATGTTGAGGGATAGTTATATGATCCAATTATGTTTTTATTGTTGAGAGAACTTGCACTAGTGAAAGTATGAACCCCAGGCCTTGTTTCGAAGCATTTCAATACCGTTTTCGCTCACTTTTATTACTAGCTACCTTGCTGTTTTTATATTTTCAGATTACAAAAACCTATATCTACCATCCATTTTGCACTTGTATCACCATCTCTTCGCAGAACTAGTGCGCCTATACAATTTACCATTGTATTGGGTGTTTTGGGGACACAAGAGACTCTTTGTTATTTGATTGCAGGGTTGTTTGAGAGAGACCATCTTCATCCTACGCCTTCCACGGATTGATAAACCTTAGGTCATCCACTTGAGGGAAATTTGCTACTGTCCTACAAACCTCTGCACTTGGAGGCCCAACAACGTCTACAAGAAGAAGGTTGCGTAGTATACATCACTTGACCATCCACATCGGTGACACTGCCTGCGGGCGCTGCTTCCCTCCCTGGAGGCATCAGCGAGATCCCTTCTCTCCACCCCCTCTTCTCCGACCCAAGATTAATTCCTGTTATCCCTTGCGGATGCGGCGGTGGCGGCGCTCGGTGTCGTTACCTCCATGGGGGCGTTGTTTGGCTAGGAGAAGTTGGCGTGTGGTGCCATGTGGTTAATTCCGTGTCCTGACCCCCCTCCCGGACGAAAGTCCAAAATCCGCATGATTTGGACGACGGTGATGACTTGTGCTTCGTACCCTTCATGAAGGCGCCGTTTGGGGAGGCTTGGGTATTCGGGAGAGGACTCAAGCGGAGGGGATGGGACCAGTGGCAGCAGGTGGTGTTCACGAAGGAGGAGCGGCGTGGCATCTGGCACGTCGACAACGGCGGGTCTCAGCGGCATGGAGCAGCGGGGTCTCGCCGATGGGCGTGTGATGATGGATGAGTGCAGGATGGTGGCGTTGGCTGGCGTCGTGGTGGCGTCGACGGCAGCTAGACCAGGCAAGGTAGATGCAACAGTACAACACTGAGGATGGATTGGTGGCAGGTGGCTGCGGAGGCCTCATACCCGGCAGACGTCCTGGTTGAGGAGTGCCCCGGAATGGTGGGTGCCCCATACCCGGCAGGTGTCCTGGTTGGGACCTCAGGTCTTAGATGTTAGGTTTGGCTGCGAGGTCTGTTTGGTATTAGACCCAGACTATCAACATCCCTTCACAATTGGATAGGAGTAGCGACAGATGTTGCCTAGACGGTGGCTTTAGTCTTACTGTTGTATGTCTTTATAAGGTCTTGTGTGAATAATTAATAAAGTGGCTGCATGCATCGTCCAGATGCAGAGGCCGGAGGTCCTCCTCATTTTCTAAAAAAAATAAAAAGACTATTTCATATCAATATAAAAAATAAACAGAAAGTCTATCAAAGAACATGCAGAACAAGACAGAACAGTCACCTGGAAGAGGAGATGCGGACGAGGTGAAGGGATGTGACAATGCAGAACAACGCCGCCATTGCCACCCGAGCCCATCCAAGCAACTTCTCGTCCATTAATTTACAAACATTATGTGCACTAGTAGCCAGATTAGAATCAAAATAGGGATAGGATTCTATCCACGCCAAGCAAAAAACAAAATAAAATCAGGAAATCTGCAAGAAAGAGCTAGCAAGAATTGTTGTTGCAGAAAGCAAGGGGAAAGAAAATAGTATGGAACTCTAACGAAAATCCATCTCTGCACCTATCGTAGAATTATCACGGCAGATGTCCTTAGTGTCAGGACTTAGTCGCGAGGCCAACGCATCTATGCGGTAGCTTGAGAGGGGTTGGGCGGAATCGAGGGACACAACACAAGACAGGGATTTAGACAACTTTGGGCCCCGGGAAACATCATCCGGTAATAACCCTACATGCTGTTTGAGGCTAGGTCTCATTATGATCATGAGTGAATCGCCGGCTCGGCCGGCTCTTTGTGTCTAGCCCTAAAGATTGTTTCTTGTCCCTTCTTTGGGGTGCCCTGCCCCTCCTTATATAAGTTAGAGGGGCAGGTTACATGTGGAGTCCTAGTAGGACTAGGACTAGTCTATCTTTTCTTACAAGTTGAATACAAGTCCGGGTCTTGCTTCCTCGTAAAGGAAATATTCGTCATCCCTTTGTTCTTAAGTCGGCCCATCATAAACGTGAGCCGGCCTTCTGGGCCTTGGGCCTTGTCTTCTATCTGACCCGCCATCGGGGCCATCCATGAATCGTCAGGCTCGTGAGTTGTCAGTCCTCCGGCGGGTCATCGGTGAAGCGCCAAGTCCGGCCGGGTCATACTTCCGACCGGGTCATACCGCGGGGTATATCCCCGACATTAGCCCCCGATTTAATTTTGTATTTATCCATGTTAAACTGATCCTGTAAAACAAACACAAGAACAAATTTGACAGGTTGTGCTCCGGGTTAAATATCCTTGTAAGCCGGCACCTGATCATCCTTAAGTCCTTGACATTTTCTCCTGGAAAATCCGAGTCAATAGGCCAGCTTCATAATCCATCTGCTGACATTGGCTCGATTTATGATTGCCAAAATTGCCGGGTTATAAATAAATGATGCCGGGTCATGATTGTTGCAGACACCGGGTTAATCTGGTCTGCTCCAAACCGAGAATTTATTTTTCTCTCTCTTATATGCATATCACCTGCAGTCCCCAAGTGCCGGGTTGTCATGCTTGCAGCAACCTGGGACTTGTAATTGCCTTATACTCATGAAAACTTCAACCAGTGTAGCCCCCAAGGGCCGGGTCATTATGCAATAATGAGCAGGGACTTTGTAAATATGATCATGTAAACTTGACCAGCAACATGTAGCCCCCAAGGGCCGGGTTAGTAAGATATTACCGAGCTGGGACCTTATATATGATTGGACTTTTCAAACTTAGCGAACTGAAACATCTGAGTAGCTAAAGGAAGGAAAATCAACCGAGACCCCGTTAGTAGCGGCGAGCGAGAGCGGAACAAGGGTTTTCATCAAAAGAAATCCGAAGCGCCTCGGTTCAATCTTGCCGATTCTACCTAGACATGGCTCAAAATGAAGGGGTAAGGCCAAGTGTTCTTAAAACAAAACTCGAAGTGCACACTTCGGAGCATAATAACAACATATGATGTAATCTCCACCATGGGGCTTGAACCCACGTCCACAAGGTTAACAGCTTTGTACCCTACCAACTGAGTAGTGGATCTTTCAATATAACGGATTAAGGCTTGTGTACCTTGAATTTTCAACAGGAGCAATTGGTAGCCCCCAAGGGCCGGCTCATTTAGAATGTGATGAGGCGGGTCTTCAATAAGTTGAGAAAAAATGACTTTGCATTAGCCCCCAAGTGCCATGGTATATGCTGGCAGTAACATGGGACTTGCATATTCGATATAATATCAATTTGAATAATGTAGCCCCCAAGTGCCGGGTCGTAAGCCTGCAGCGACTCGGGACTATTCCTTCCATTGTATAATAAATCATATCCATTGATAAAATAATAGCCAGTGCGCCAAAGCGACTTTGAATACCTCATATGTTGATAAGTAAATCCGGAGTTTAAATACCCGGCGGCTCTTGGCCGATGGCAATTTAATACGCCTCCATTGTAAGCCGGAACTTTTATAACCCGGCGGCTTATAGCCTTTGAGAAAATCAAGAATTGATAACCCTTTTGAGACACCAATTTCAATCTTTGATGATGGGCTTGAACTTAATCATTTATGTAAGTCATAGGTCTGTAAATCCTACACAGAGATTAAACAACATATGCCTTGGCGACTTAACGTCAAAAGCCAGGACGGGTAACCACCCAAATGTAGTCTTATCCTGCACACAAGTAGATCACAAAATCCCTTGACGGTTTACCGCAGGGCGGGTCATAATATCTCACATATAACCATTGTGATATTGAATTTGTACTGCCGGTTTACATGACCTGTGCCGTAAGGGTGATAACCCAATCTTTAGAAATCAAGACTTCCAAATGTTTATGATTGTCATATGATGGCGACTTATCATCCAAAGTCAAACCGGGTTAAATAGCAACCACTCATATACACTTTAGATATGATCAAAAGAGCTTCAAATAAAATCCAAAAACTGTTTGCAAAAAGAGACTTCAAAAATTTTGAGGCTTCTGATTCGAATACGATCAGAAAACCGTCCCAAAGGGGTTAAGCTAAGATTCGAATACGATCATGTAACCCCCAGTGGCTTTGGCATTGCCGATCAAGAGGGTACCGATAGTTATGTTCTCTTTGGTTCGAATACGACCTATGTTTGAACAGGAAGTCCCCAAATGACCTTGAGAGTTGTTTAACGACGCTGATTCGAATACGATCCACGTCGGTTCCCAAAAGGGGTTGAGCTATGATTCGAATACGATCAAGAAGCCCCCTAGTGAGCTCGGCAGTGTGCCGATCAAGAGGGTACCGACAGCTATGTTCTCTTTGGTTCGAATACGACCTATGTTTGAACAGGAAGCCCCCTAGTGATCATGAGAATATTTAACGACTCTGATTCGAATACGATCAGGGTCACACCAAAAGGGTTTAAGCTAAATTCGAATACGATCAGCTCCCAATGGTCATTAAAGCAGGGTACCTATGTTTGGGCTGTGCTTTGTAACAGACTCTTTTTGGTCCCTTTAATTTTTCCTGAGAACTCGAACTTTGCGAGAGATAAATTCTTTTTGAACCGGAAAAACCGGATATTGAGAGTTTCAAAGCTTTGTAATAGACAAATTTACCTTGAACCGGATTTGAGAGCTTCAAAACTTTGTGGCAGATAAATTTCCCTTGAACTGGATTTTAAACTGGATATTGAGAGCTTCAGTGCTTTGTGGGAGATGTCAAGTCTCTTGAGTCGGATCTAAACCGGAATCCTTCTTTTTAAGCCGGAAATTTTCTGATGGCCTTTAAACTTTTCACCAGTATGGCGGTAGCCTCCGGGACCGAATTATTTTTCCCTCCAATGACCCGGAGTTCTTGAATGCATTGAAACCGACCAATGCTGCCGAGTCATATCATTGTAGCCCCCGAGTCTCAAGACGACTCGAGTTGTTAGCTTTGAGATTCTCCATATTGACCATAGCATAAGGTGTATATCATTGGTGTTGATAGCGCGATGTGAATCCACAGAAGGTTGAGGTAACTGCGGCGGGTTATAAATGATCCTGTGTGAGCTGTGTCAGCAACTCGGCCAATGGTCCCTTCCAACTGGCTGTTTGAAGTTAACCAAACTGTAGTGGCGGCGACTTGTGCGCCTGCCCATTTGAACCATCCAGTGCGGACGGCGGCTGATAATACATGATAATTTGCCTCCAATTTTGTTGGAAGAAAAAACCGGGCTTCCCAAGCCGTGACTTGCTCATACTTAATAATCAGCTCACGCAGACGAATGTGGCCCGGTATGTGGATATAGACTAGGCTGCAAGAGACGGACGGAAAAGATGACCTCAGCATCAGAGGTGGATCAAACAGATGAACCGGCCGCGGTGTTGTAAACCGGCCGCGAGTGGGTCAACCATGTTTGTTCTGATGTAGCGAACAATTGTCCTGCATCAACAATAGTGCAGACCAAGGCAAAGATAAACTACTCTTTGACAAAAATAATACGTGCCAATAAAATATATCTTAGATGGATATCACCTGATGTGCCAGGCCGGAAAGTAACCCGCCATGAATTTGATGATCACTAGGTGACGTTGAAATCACTCACGGGCGAGTCAGCCGCGGGTGCAGGTAGATGAGTCGGCCGCGGTGTTGTAAGCCGGTGCGGACGAGCAAGTTGTTCTTCGCATTGTAAGCCGGTGCGGACGCGTGAACCGGCGGTGAAGGCGGACGGGCGAGTCGTCCGTGGCGTTGTAAGGTGGTGCGGACGGGCGAGTCGGCCGCGCGTTGATGTAAACCGGACCGCAGGGGCGACAGCTGTATATAACAACACTGTTGGGCAGAGTGGTTGTTTTCAAAAAATTAATAAGTACTGATAAAAGTAAATTGGATGGATATCACCTGATGTTTTTTTGTTCGGACAATGGATAATCCGTTCATCGCGACAGAGGCGGTTTAGGCTGGTCGGCGGGTCAATATGGTCCCAGCAGCTATCGCGATGTGCGTCGTGATGTCTTGACCATTTGTTGGAAGTGACCAAAAAAATTCCAGCAAAGAACTCTCAACTTTGAATAAATCTGATTACATCCGTACGTAGCTTCACATAATCACATGATCGAGTACTAGTTGGACTAGTACGTGATGATTCCCTGGACTCAGTTCAAGTCCAGACGACATTATTGATTTCCTTGGGACTTGGAACTTTCTGACTTGACATGGAGCAGCAACGGCAACTTTGTTTGATAGATGATGCTCTGTGACTGGGAAGTGGCAGCAACAGCCATAAACTCAAATCGCCTCGGCTCCTGCATGTAAATCGACTCAGCCTTGAACTATTGCTCAAAAGAGAGGTCTGTACGGGGCAGGGCTCGGCCGTGGAAACAGAAGTCCGCGGGGATGGAGAAGCGCCGGCAGAATGGCGGCTCATCTTGGAGCAACCCAACAGCAGGATGCCAACAAGGTGAGTCAGGGGCGGCGCGGTGAACCGGAGGTGTGCGTCCGCGACGGCTGCTCAAGGTGGAAACGGCGGAGGCAGCCAGCACATTGGAATAAAGCAAGGCTGCCGCCCAGCGTGAGGCCTTGGGGTGATTCGAAGTGCATCAGGCGGCTAGAAGCGTCGCAGCCGCGATGGTGAAGACCAGGCAGGGCCACAGCCACAGCAGAGCTCGGCGGCTCAAAGGCGTTTTTGGAATCACAAGAGTGAATCAGAGCAGCTGCGGCCAGAGGCGCACGAGGCATGTCGAGCGCGGCGAGCGAAAAACATCAGGCGGCGGCGGCGGCCCAGATGCAGAAGCATTGGAGAGGTGCCCCGGCGAAGTAGCTTAGTGAAAGCCAGCGGAGGCGGCGCCAGCGTCAGTGGGTCCAAGGACGTAGACGTGCGAGCCGCCAGGCGAGCCAACGGCAGTCTCCGCGTCGCTGTAGGTAATCTGGTTCGTACGAGGAACATGATGCTGTCGGTTGCCTCTGATGGGCTTCTTTCCTTTTCTTTTTTCTTCTTTTTGGTAATCAAGGGCCAGTCCAACTTGGCAATTTTTCCTTTCCTTAACTCCTCCTCGTAGCTTCCTTGTAGTAGTAATCAGAGTTGACAAAGAAAAAGCTAACTTGGCTTCTAATGACGTACTAATCCAAAACGTACTCTCCTTGTCTTCTAGTGGCGTACTAGCACTTGAAAACATTAGGGTTGATGCTTGATGTAATGGAAACAATGCGCTAGCGAGGAATCGAACCTGCGACATCCCGATCGGCAAGTCCAAACCAACCAATCGAGCTGATGCGCTTGTCTGCACTCTTTGACTTGATCAGAGGCAACAACTCGGCGACTCGGATAGAAAACGTCTGCAACTTTGATGGTTTCGGCGGACAAACATCTACAACCGCATTGGAAAATCTTGCCATTCTCGGACGGCTTACAAACGCGTGACTTAACAACGGCATGCCAAAAAATCCATCTGCCTTTCGAGTTTATGTGCGGCAGCACGCACGAAACCCTAACTTCTCAAACTTTAATCTTTCATCGATGTCTTTTCTTCACTTGACGATCGCGAGCTCCTCGATCCCTGGAGAGCTCCCTCCAAGAACAACACCACTGTGCGCCGGCCCCACGGTGGGCGCCAACTGTCGTGGAATTATCACGGCAGATGTCCTTAGTGTCAGGACTTAGTCGCGAGGCCAATGCATCTATGCGGTAGCTTGAGAGGGGTTGGGCGGAATCGAGAGACACAACACAAGACAGGGATTTAGACAGCTTCGGGCCCCGGGAAACATCATCCGGTAATAACCCTACATGCTGTTTGAGGCTAGGTCTCATTATGATCATGAGTGAATCGCCGGCTCGGCCGGCTCTTTGTGTCTAGCCCTAAAGATTGTTTCTTGTCCCTTCTTTGGGGTGCCCTGCCCTTCTTATATAAGTTAGAGGGGCGGGTTACATGTGGAGTCCTAGTAGGACTAGGACTAGTCTATCTTTTCTTACAAGTTGAATACAAGTCCGGGTCTTGCTTCCTCGTAAAGGAAATATTCGTCATCCCTTTGTTCTTAAGTCGGCCCATCATAAACGTGAGCCGGCCTTCTGGGCCTTGGGCCTTGTCTTCTATCTGACCCGCCATCGGGGCCATCCATGAATCGTCAGGCTCGTGAGTCATCAGTCCTCCGGCGGGTCATCGGTGAAGCGCCAAGTCCGGCCAGGTCATACTTCCGGCCGGGTCATACCGCGGGGTATATCCCCGACAGCACCCGAGCTCATCTGCACCCGCGCTGAAAAATAAAACAAACAAATACTATAAAATTCAATTTTTTTGTGTGGTAGACAATTTGTTGCGTGATATATGAGCAGCTCTCAGCAAAAAAGACAAATTGGGGGTCTGTAAAAATGTTTACTATTTATGTACTGTTTTGACCCGATTTGTCTTTTTGCTGAGAGCTGCTCAGATGTCCAAATGACTTAAAATTTGGAGCGGGTCTCACGCATCAAATTTTGTACCACATAAAAAAATTGGAATTTTTTAAATTTGTTTTGAATTTTTTACGATTTTTTTTCTAACCGGGTGCAGATGAGCCTGGGCACCGAAACGCCCTACTCGAAACTCTAATCCATACTAGTAGAATGCCCGTTCGTTGCCACGGTCTCTTGAAATAGTTTACAAGAGTTGCATGTTAAATTCCACACGTACAAACAATATAACACAAACACAATTATTTAATAACTGAAGTCCATTTTTTCAATGTAAATTGATAACATAAAGAAAAATTAATGACATGTCCATGTAACAAACTGAGCGATGTTCCAACTAAACATCTATTACAAAACTATTAATATCTAGATGATGCGCTTAAGAAATTCTTTCACAATATCAGGAAAGTTTCCTTTACTGAGAGTCGAGGAACAGCAGATGAGATAGCTGAAAGGGGGGACCCCGGGTAAGAGGTTTCCTTTTCCGGTTTAGGCCTTCATTCCCACGATGTTTCAGCAAGTATAATAAAAACTGCTTCCTCAATTCATACCCATCCTGCACAAACAATACATGTAGTTAGTATGAAAATTTCACGCCGAAGGTCTTAAAACATGTAACGGACAATACTCACTGCGCAAATTGGCTTGACCAATTCTTTACCGTTCCACCAGAGCATAAAATGAAAAACAAAATAGCCAGACACATTCCTGCAAAACTTTAAATTAATAATATAAAGTATATAGTGATAACAAAAGTAAATGTTTTTGTTATGAATTCATTACCCGTCTATACTCGTTGGAACACCGAACGGAAATAAACGTTGCCATTTAGATATATCATAATTCCAACCAGGCAGCTTTATTTCGAGTGCTTCTTTGAAATCCCTTGCACGATGCGATGTCATTGTCCATCCCAGGCCAGCTATCAAATAATGTTGCCAACGTGTGGATAGTTTCCTTCTCGCAAAACTTCTGACCTCGTGTTGACTCTAGCATCATAGACTAAGCAAAAAAAGAAATATTGTTTCAACATGTTGATACTAATGACACATAGAATGAAGAGTTATGACAACTTACACAAAATCGTAGATCCATGTACTGTATAGGAGGGTCTGTGAACAATACCCCCTCGTCACATGCCAGCATACGCACGGCGGTGTTGAAGCAATCATTGTCCATGGGCTGCTCCATGTTAAGTATGCACTGAAGTTTCTTAAGACTTAAGCCCATTGGATCGGGTGTCGAGCTCCGGACCCATACCTTCCTATAAATTGGATGGAAGAAGAACAATAATATACATCCACACATTAAATATTGATACATGATACTTACTCCAAACACCCGGCATCATCGATCGACATGATGTAGTTGCAGAGGCCGGCAAGTAATTCACGTTGGTCCGTGGGTATGATAGTGATTGGGGCAGGACGTTTGTCTTTGACTACGTCAGATGGATTCTCCAGGATCTCAAGATCAGAATTAGCTAAAGTTTCTTCATCGTTAGGTTGATGGTACGTATATGGGACCTCCTTTTAGCCTATTCAGCTCTGAATCGAGCAAAATGACAACTAATTTTTGTCGAAAATGTTTCATATCCTCCTAATATATATATATATATATATAAACAATTTATATAATATTTTGAGATAAAATAACGAGATAATGTATAAAAATGAAATACCTGGGTGAATTGGTCTAACAGTCCATGTGATGTCTAGTATTCCATATAATTTAGCATAAACAGTCCACATGATACGCTATAATATTATAAAATAATGCTTTAGAATATCACACAGATGAACTAAATAAACAAACCATTGTAACAAGTGCTTACCCATCGGTTTGTATCGCCTCATGAAACTGCTCTACAACCGTCCATTTTGTAACATTGAGATCGGGCCACTTATGACCTCTAATAAACTCCGGACTATGCTCTACAAGTTTCAGACGCTTCTCGAGTTCTAGTAACTATTTTATATATGATAAATATTAGGGATCAAGGCAAACAAAACATATGTTAAGATGAGTAAAAAAATAGATGGTTACCATAGTAGCAAGGTCAGTGCGTTTGACCCGAGAACCAAGTGAGTCCAATACTTGAATCTCATGTTTTTGGGCATTGGCGACTGCTAGATACCAATGGTAGCCTGGCATGTTAATCGGAATGAATAACTGGTGTAAATATCATACAAGTCACGGGCGCAATTAGATATAAATATTAATAAATCAAAATAAATATGAATTAAATAAAAACAATCCATAATTATATGCATTGATAACGAGACAAAAACTAACCATATCTTGCTGTAGATAAGTATTAACATGATGCATGATGCGGTGATATTTTGATGAGTCTATGTCTCTTTCCCCATCTTCTTTTATCTGGCCAGATACAAAGATGCTAATAATGTGTACCCTTTCACCCGCCCTGTCTCGTAGATGGTCTTGAGCAAGCATGCAATATATGTAAGCATTTATCACCTGTAATCAACATCTAGATTATATTTATATTTTATGATATTATATATTGTTCATATTATTAATTACAAAGTTTGTGCAATTGGTCTTACACCGTCATGTAAGAACATATCATCTTTCATAAGGCATTCCAAATCGTCGGTTGATAACAAGGCATCTCCAATGTCCATGAACTGGGTATTCTTGGGGCAGACTTGATTGATTCGATGACTGTAATATCTCTAGGGGTACAAACATAATCTGTCGAATTCATAAAAAATGAGCCAACTTAGCAATCAAAAATGAGCAAAATTAGTTGAATACAAAAGGCAATATCACAAAAATAAGATTGATAATAATATTAAAAAATACCTTGTGGGACAACATGTAAATTAGCATCCTTTTTTGGTTTGTTATGAGATATAACCTCTTCGACATTTTTATGTTGTGAATTTTCGTCCCCTTTCAGCGACATTGCATCTGAACCCTAAATGGATTCTTTCCATGCATCTCCAAAGTCCATATCCACGTCTCCTATATTATGAAAAAACAAAAATATAAAATAGACCTTTCATATTATCATCTATAATATACATAGAGAGGAAGGTTAGCTAAATGCACCTCTTCTCGTGGTGTTTTAGTGCGGTCTGTCATCGTTACATCAGTGCGTATGTCGGAACCCATCACTTTATATCTATGCTGAAATATAAATAGTATTTTTTGCTGCATCATATAATGTGAAACTAACACAACTATTTTCTCTATGATAAAAAATGCTTTTGATTATAATGCTGAAGGCAGGGGGTGACTGGGCCAGCTCATTTGGAGGAAACGAGCTCCAGCCATGTAGAAAAATGGCCAAAAACTAACCACATGTCTTAAAGAAACCTAGTGATAGGCTTGCGAAGCGACCTATTAAGTATCGAACTTATTTTGAAAAAGTTCAAAAAATACACACCGAACATTTTGTAATATACGTTTAACATTTTCTTGACATACAATGAACTTTTTTCATTATAGAATGAACTTTTTTAACATACATGATTTTTTTAAAACATACGAATATATCATCTGAACAAATTTTGAATACCCATTGAACATTATGTAATATAAGTTGAACAATTTTTTAATACACATTGAACTTTTGTGTAATATACACTTAAATAAATTTCAAAACACTGTGATTATATATTCATTGAACAATTTCTAATAAATGTTGAACAGTTTTGTAATGGATGATGAACTTTTGTAAAAAACCATGAACATTTCCTTAATATACCGATGAACTCTTTTGTAACATGCAATGTACTTTGTATATTATAATAAAAAGGAAACAATACAAATAAAGAATAAAAAATATAGGAAAAGAAATATAAACAAAAACAAAAAAAAGAAAAGAAAGAGAAAAAGGAAAATAAAAGAAACAGAAAAGAGAAGAAACAACGAGGCAGCAGCGAAACAGGTCTGGGCCGGCCCAAACGGGGCTGTTGCGAGGCGAAGCTTCAACGAAGCCACTATACAACAGCCTCACAGCCCGGCACGACGGCCCACCTGGCACACAGGCCTCTCGGGCGGCACGAGCGCTGGAGCGACGTGGCATCGCCCTTTCCCCTCCCCCCGCCGCATTCTACCTACCCCCTGGCCCCTTTCCCCTTATCCACATCACTCTCTCCTCTCCTGTCAACTCACTCACTCAAACCCTCTCGCCCATTCCCCTCCCCCCGCCGCATCGCCGCCCAGGCCGACGAGCAGGCAGCCGCACTCTTCCGCCCGCCGACCACCGCATCAGTCTCCTGCATCGACGGACCTTAGTGCTGCGTGCTGTGTGCTGCGCGACCGAGCGGGACGGACGGGGCGCGCTTCCTGGAGCACCTGCGGCTGCTTGATCCGGTCCAGTTCCGGTCGGATTCGCGGCGGCGCTCCTCTCCGGCGATGTCTCAGGTGGATCCGAAGCGAGGCGTCCCGATCTGCAACGCCACAGCTCCGGTACGCCACTCCCCATGCCTGACAAATCCATTCAACGCACGCTGCTCTGATCCGCCCCCTCCTTGTCTTCTTCGAATCTTTGCGTCCCTGATCTCGTTCCTCTGTTCTTTCTGTGCCGCGGCGCCGTGACCAAACCTCACATGCACGGCGAGGACGACGACTGCTTCCCGACGCCGCATCTGACGCATCCATGAGATGCGCTTGCAGGACGGACTCCGGCGATGGGAGGCATTGGAGGCGCGGCCGCCGGAGCTGGGCAAGGGGAAACATGAGCTGGTAGGAGATCATGCATTGGGAGGGAGGCACATGCGATGGGGTTGGGCTGCCGGGCGCGCGATGGGGCTGGGCGGGCGTGCATGTGCAGGGGTTAGGTTGGCCGCGTGTGTGCGTGTTGGGGCTTGGTTGGGAGGCGCATGATGATGTAGAAGGCAAGTGAACAGAGGCACTTGGTGGGAGAGAAGTTGGGCTCGGGTGATGCGGCGGTCGGAGAGATGCTGTGGAGGAGTTGGCCGGCGCCTTGGACGAGTCTGTGCATGCGTGACCTGTGCCGCTGGGGAAAGTGAAGCAGCAGCGTGAGTCCTCCCTTTACCCTTCTCTTTCTGTGTTATAAGTACTCTGGCTCTATCAAGGTTTGACTGCTATATTTTCATTGCAGGTTTATAAATTGGACGGATTGTTTGATTAGCAGATCGTTTGCGTAGATTAGACCTCCAGACGATCAAAGAAGTAGGTGCTTAATGGATGGGTGGATGCTGGCTTTAAATCGGCTCTCACCTTAACACTGGTAAGCGAAGCAGTCTACCTTTGCTCTTTTTAATCGGATCTGTTTTGTTCTGGTATGGTATTGGCGTCAGTTAATTTTCCATGGTTCTTTAGGTGTTAAATAAAACAGATATTTAAGAGCATAAAACAGATATTTGCTTATATTGGAGGAAGATCTTTTCTTGTGGAGGAGGAAAGATAAGGCGTAGTTAGGATTGACTCTGACTCCACTCTAAGTGTTAAATCAGACACTCTGGATCATCACAATAATAGGTGCAATGTTTTAACAGTTCTTAAGATCATATATGTGTGTTAAATCATGGACATGTCATATAACCACCTGTAATACATTCAAGCTTTTCATCCGTGCTATGTACTATTAATAGGCTACAATTGTCGGTGTTCTGGGAACGGGGGTCCCCAGACGTGCCTGCCTGCGGCCCATGGCGTGGCTCTGCGAGCGGGCCCGTACGGCCCATCTTCACCAACAAGCACTCAAGACCCTCGCGAGGGGCCAGGCCTCGCGAGGCGGACGGCGCAAGACCCCCTTGGGAGCGGCCTCACCAGGTTGGCTCGCGAGGGGCGGAGAGATCAAGGCAAGGCAAAGCTCACGAGGTTCTGGTGACGTGAGCCATGACGACCGAGACCAGGCGGGCGCCAGCGCGCACAGTGTACTTGTTTCCTCTTTGGTGCTAAGGAGGCAAGCGCAGACACGGAGTACCGAGGCGTCAAGCAAAGGTTTCCATATCAGTGCAATGAGACCAAGACCAGCAGGACAGCAAGACGGAGGTCAACATGGAGCCCAAGGCGGCGTCACCACCAGAGCCTTTTGCAGGCGAAGACTACTTTTGTCAGGATAAGCTGTACTAGTTGTCCCCTTTCAAACTGGCCGTTGTTGGCTCCCTTCCTGCTCAATATTTGGGGAGAGGACCAGGGCCTATATAAGTAGAACTAGCCACCACCGTAGAAAACAACTGATTGAGACAGATCACTCTGATCATCCTCAACCACACAAGTTCACCAGGCACAAGAACACCCCACCTCAGGAGGCTGTTCTTCCCCTTGTACTGTTCATCCTCAGCCCAAGAGGCAATCCACCACCACCACACTGGAGTAGGGTATTACACCACAACGGTGGCCCGAACCAGTATAAATCTTGTGTCCCTTGTGTTGGGAGTTCGTTGAGTTAGCCCTTGAGATCTTAGCGAAGCTAGGACGTGCACTACAAAAAAAATAGACTTCCGTGATGATACGTGTTTGTCACAGTAGGTCACGTTTTCTGTCATGCATGTACATCCATGACAAATTTATGACAGAATCAGGATAGTCATACCTGTGCTGTCGTAGAAGTGTTCCATGACATTACCAAAATTATCATCACGGAAGTGTCCACTTCCTTCGTCAAGGGTGACCGACACGTGGCATCCACCGTAACGGAACGTCGTTAAGCTATCGGGTCCGGTTTTGGATCCGATAACCCGTTAAAAGCCCCGACCAATGGGGATTTTCCACGTGTAAAATTATCATTGGCTGGAGGAAACACATGTTGGCTCACCGTTGGGACAGATGTCATCCAATCATTGGACACAAAGCGCCTATGATACGTCGACACGTGGCACGGCCCAACAGAGGCCCGTTCCTATGAAAAGGCCGACCCGTTTGACTTGGTCAAAAGGTGGCGGGCTGGCCCACGGCAAGCCTGTTAACGGCCTGTTCGCATATAGCCCATTTACAGCCCGCTAACCCAAGGCCCGTTTACGGCCTCTCCGAATTAGGCCCAGTATCGTCATCTGGGCCGTCCAATATAATTCCAGCCCGTTTTAACTTCCGGCCCATGTATGGCCCATGACGTCTTTTGGCCCATATGAGGCCCTTAGTAACCCTCGGCCCATTAAGGGCCCGTGGTAAAACTGGCCCGTAATGAACACTGTATCACTTTATACCCATTAACGGCCCATTATTCCGTTGGGCCGTTTCTAGTTATCTTTCAGCCTTCTCAGCGCCCATTTATTCTTGGGCTCATTTCCAGCATTCGGTTACTTACGGCCCGTTACTGTCATTTTCTGCTTGTGGGCCAAATTCAGCCCGTGCTTACAATCGGCCCGTTTGTGGCCCGTTAATACATTGGGCCGTTTTCATAGCATCAACAAATAGGGCCGATTAACGACGGCCCATTATGGTCGGCCCATGAACGGACGATTCCAACTCTAGCCCATTTACGGCCATAAAGCGGTATGTTATTGGCCCATGTTTGGGCAATCAATCATACGACCCGTATAAGGCCCATTGATGATACGGCCCGTAGAAGGCCCATTGATGATACGGCCCGTAGAAGGCCCATTCTTTCTACGGCCCGTAGAAGGCCCATTGTTTCTATGGCCCGTAGAAGGCCCAGTGTCACTACAGTAAATATGTAGCCCATGGTTATTGTGGCCTAGTTTTAAAAAATAGGTTATTGCGGCCACTAGCAAACCGCGAAAAAAGAACAACACTGACTACAAGCAAACAAATAAACAAGACAACAAGGAAATAAATAAGCAAGCAACTTACGCTAGGCTATCACGGCTATTACACATATTACATCCACTGGGCATCAAAGTTCGCCACCAGTGCAAATATAGGGAACAAAGCAGCATATCATATACACTGGTTGTCAAAGTTGGCGACCAGTGCAAATAAACACCGCAGCAAAACAAGTTCAGAACTGAAACCACTTCAGAAGATCTCATTAAACAATATCCTGGGTACCCATAATGCTGGCAAGATGCTTAGCAAGCTTATTAACTTTCTCTTGTTTGGCACTTAAATCCTCCAGCGCTTGCTGTTGCACGAAGTATGCATCTGAATTCTGCAGGGACTTCCTCAGTCCTTCAGCTTCCTATCGCAACACATCTGATCAATGTCTTTCAACTTGAAGCTGAGACTCAAGAAGACGAACTGATTCAGGCATCGAGTTTGAAGAGCTTGTGCCAGCAGTAGTGGCCAGTAACTCGAACACTACATCAAGACAGGACTTCTGGGTTCTCTCACTATCGTCAAGGTAGTTTTTATCAGCTTTCTTGGAGATCAACAGGGATGTCTCACTATCTTGAACCTTATCTGCATTACTTCCTTCACCATTGCATAACGGGGTACTGTTCTCCAATATTTTGTCCGCATTCTAAAAGAGAAACAAGCAGACACATCACAGGTTTACCATGTTGTATATGAAACTCATTTTGGTAAATCAGTTCAGTAGTAAAGTGCACAGGATAATAGCATGAAACAAACATATATCTATGTACCATGGTCACTTTATGGTCTATACCATTCTAGTTTTTGTTGCCAAATCAAGATAGAGACACAGTTCAAATAATATTTGTTCAAGACAAAGCAGAATAGACAGAATATAAGTGTGGGAAACTATAGAGACACTTGTAATGTGCATGACATGAGAACATAACTGTTTATTCAATTGAAATTGAAATCAATATAGAGCAAGTTACAATAGCAAACCAGTTAAAGAAACAAGTTTAAAACATACCTGTTGCGCCATTGGAGTTTCAATTCCATCCTTCAAATTTGAAAATAGTTGGTCTGAGTAAATACAGTGATGTAAGAGCAAAGGAGTATGAACCATAGCTATAGAACCTGACCTGAGAACAATTCTTCTTCTCCTTTAAGCGTTGAGTTGGGATTCGGAGTGGTGGTCCTCATGCTTTGGGCACTGCAGTTCCCTTACTAACTGCTCATGTTTGGGTGCTCTGTGGTGGAGACGGTGCTATGTCAACTGGATCTGGGTTACTATCTGCTGGGGTTGGGGTTATAAGGGGTGTAGCTGGTTCTCTGTCCAACTGGGTAGGGGTACAATCTGCGAGAGTCTGGGTTATGTGTGGTGGGGCTGGTTCTTGGGTAAGTACAACCGTGGTTCTATCTACATCAACTGGTAGCACTATCTTTTCTGAAGACCGTGTTGTTACTCCCTTAGATACTGCCATCACCCTCTCCAATTCAAATGGCTGATAAACAAGAAAAGTAATTGAATGTACAGACATTGTATGATAGACATGTGCAATGGATAGTGGGGAATAAAAGAGGGCATGAAATAATTCACATTTATGTTGTCTAACCAAACAAGATAGCATGACACAATTTCACATATATGATGGCTAACTAAACAGGATAGCATGATACAATTTCACATTATGATGGCTAACTAAAAAAGATGGAAAGACATAGTTCAAAATATGATGACTATGGAAACAGGATGACATGATATAACTATATAATGTGTTTATTAAATAGGTTGGCATGCCATAATTCACATACATGCCACCTATGGAAACATGATAGCATGATATAATTCCCGGATAGAATGGCATAATTCAAAATATGATGACTGTAAACACTAAACAGGATGAGATGATATAACTATATGATGTCTTTATTAAATGGGTTACCATGCCATAATTCAGATAGATGTTGTGTATGTAAACATGATGGCATGATATAATACAAATATATGATTTATATAGTAAGCAAGTAAGCAGATGACAATCCATATATGATGTAAAAACTAAGCAATGCAAGACAACATGCATGACATGGGTAATATAACCCTGCCAAGTTTGAGCATAGACCTCAGGGGGGAAATAGGACTGGTCATCAGTCTCTGAATCCTCCTCTGAGGAGCTCTCTATATCCAGCAAGATGTCTGCTTCAGCAGGTAGCATTGTCTGCTATGAATACCTTGTTTTCACTCCAAATACTTCCATCACCGCTTCAAATGGCTGATGCACAGGAAGAGTAGTTGAATATACAAACGTTGTCGACAAATGGAACACGTAATACAAAAAAATGATAGCATGATATAATTCGCATACATGATGATTGGCTCAACAGCATGGCATTGCATAATTCACATATATAATGCCTTTGCAACAGGATAGCATTGCATAATTCACATATATAATGTCTTGCAACAAGATGGCAATGCATAATTCACATATATGGTAATTAGACACTAAACAGGTGGCATTCACACAAACATGTCTACACTAATCAAATGACATTGCAATGCAAGACACCATACGCACGATATGAGCAACATAACCCTGCCAAGTTAATTAGAGCATACACGTCGGGGGGGAATAGGACTGGTCATCTGTCTCTGAATCCTCCTCTGAGGAGCTATCCGTAACCAGCGAGATATGCGCTTCGTCAGATAGCATAGTCTGCTCTGAAGACCTTGTTTTCACTCCAGAATTTTCCATCACCATGTCAAATGGCTGATGCACATGAAGAGTAGTTGAATGTACTAACATTTTTGACAAATGTAATACATAACGAAAAAAAGGATGGCCTGATATAATTCACATATAAGATGACTGGCTAAGTAGGATGGCATTGCAAAATTCACATATATGATGCCTGGATAAACAAGATGGCATTGCATAATTCACATAAACGATGAATAAACTAAACAGATGGCATTCACACAAAGCATGTCTAAACTAAGGAGTTGACATATTTGATGTATAAAGTAAGCAATGCAAGGCACCATATGCATGATATAACTAACATCAGCATGCCAAGTTAGAGCGTAGACCTCATGGGGTAAATAGGAGTGGTCTTCTGCTTCTGAATTCCCCTCAGAACAGTTATCTTCCTCTTGATTATGATCCGAAATGGGTGGAGGGGGGGCTGCCTTTGCGCCCACCATGGAGCGACGTCTGCATGAAATTTTATTGCCACGCAAGGCTCGTCTCTTTTGCTCTACATGTTCAGTTCCATTGTGTACAATAACTGACATGCATAGGAATAAAACATAGTGAGATTATGTAAGGAGTGCATGCACAAATCCAGAGTGATGGTAGCAAACTGTGGATAGACCAAAACCAATGATAGCAGCCAGATAATAGCTTTAGTTAAAAAATACAGATAATGGCTCCTTTAATGTTTGTTTGCACCCAACATGAAACTCATAGTAGACACCCGAGATTAACCAGATAGTAGACAGATAGTACTGATTGCTGCCCCAATATGTACCCCACAACCATTTAAAAACTCAAGTTTTAGCATAAGTTTGGACCTGACTCGGAGTCTAATAGGTGAACACGATGATAAAGTAGCATGTCATCATATTAACCGATGCATAACGTAAGCATACACGGAAGAGTGTGACCTCTCTTGCGGACCCGTGTAGTCCTCAAGGTCATCTGCTCAGTTGATGATGGTAATGCAGTTGTCGTGGCTGCCGGCGACGGGGAAGAAGATCTGAGGCAGCGAAAGACAGTCTGGAGAGCGGATCCCTGCTGTGGTGAACCCTTCCGTCGTTGGAGCAGCTGAGCTGGGGTGGAACACAACACCGCAGGAGAAGGACAAACCACACAAGGTTTTCTTTGACACATATCTGTAATAGAAGTAATTGTGTAAGGGCTTGTTTGAATTTGAGGATTCCAACAATGCAGGGATAGGAAATAGACAGGAATAGGATAGGAATGCACGTGCAAAACAGAGAATTTAAAAACACAGGATTTCTGCCAATCTGGGTGTTTGGTTCACAAGAATTGGAAGATCACAGGATGCAAAGAAGCATGGTGAGATTAGGTCAAACCACAAGAAAATGTACGGTTATAATGCTATTATGCTACTATCTCTTAGTCTTGTGCTTCATGAATAGGAATTTGAAAAGGAGGACAAGTGGAAATTAAAATTCCTACGGTTTTTCTATAGAGGAGACACTAAAGGAACAAATCCTACAGTTTTCCTTTGCTCCATTCCTTTGCACCAAATTCATGAAAAGTAGTACCATACGAAACTTTCCAATTCCTATGTTTTTCATTCACTTTTCCTTTCAAGCACTGGCGATTCTCGTAGGCAGGCTTGAGCAAGGAAAAGCCTACACTAAAAAAATGTTTTTGTGCTACTTCTATTACTTTGGACCCAGGCCACTGCCCTACTAGCTCAACTCCCAGGGCCATCGACAAATGCACAGCTCAAACGCGCAGAGATAAATAATGATGGCTTTCAAGAGAGTCCATCACGGATAGCTAAGTTGCATGGTACCTCACTGCTTGTCATATAGTAGGATAAAATAATCGTATTTCCCGTTACTCCGTGTGCTCAGTGGACAATATATATAACATGTAGAGTAAAAAAGATATGCAACAAGTGTACAACCTCTTTGGCGAAGCCATGTCGATCTCAGCGTGATTGGGTTGGCCGGTGAGGATGCTCCGGCTGACTTGGCTGTCGGAGGAGGGGAAGAAGATCTTAGGCGTCTGGAGATGGAGCCCGAGGTACTGCTCCACTGTGATGGAGGGTTTCGTCGTTGGAGCAGCAACGGTGAGTTGTACGACACCGAGGCTGAAGCAGGACAAGAGAGACAACGTTAAACTGAGTGGAGTTCTAATAGCATCTCCAATAGATGACGTAAAATACATAACCACAAAGTGCTAGATGTATACATCAGCCGCTCATCTCTGAACTTAACTGTCGAAACTGAATTTAACTGTCAAAACTGAACTTAACTGTCAAAACTGAATTTTGCTATCGAAACTGGATTTTACTGTCGAAACTGAACGCACTAGAGGTGAGGCTACACGTCAGTCGACTGACTTTTTCATCTCTAGTCAGTCGATTTTGTAGCCGTTGGATACGAAATCAAGGGCCTGCAGTTCATCTTCAACCTCCACCCCCCTGAGGCGCCAGCCACCACCGGCCAAACAGCCGCCCCCCGCCGCCCGCGGCCGGCGGTGCGCCGCCCCGCCCGCCCCGAAAACACTCCCCACCGCCGGTCCGCCGCCGCCCCGTCCATCCCTGTAGGCCCCCCCCCCGTGCCGAGCTTTTTCTCCGGCGATCCCCACGCCACCGCCCACCACCGCCGGCGACCACCGCCCCCACCCTGAACCATAAGATAGATAGTGGGGTACCTCTCCGGCGAGCCCCCCTCCCTGCTGTGGCTGGTTCTTCCTTAAATCCGGCGAGCCCCCCACCCCCTGAAAATCGACTGACCCAAAAGTCGATTCAATCGACTGAAGTGTAGCTATATCGGAGCAGCACCGCAAGCAAGAGCAAGAGCGAGAGCAGTAGCGCGAGCAAGAGCAGACCAGGCTGGGGACCGAGAGCAAGAGCAGAGCAGCTGCGCGAGCGAGAGCTAAAGCAGCAACAGCTCCTACTGATGTGGACGTCGCTGCTGAGGGAGTGACGCCATGGAGGAAGTGGCCGGCGACGCCGCTGTGGATGGAGCCGCGCTGTGTCGGCTCGGGACCGAGCGCCGGCAGCACCGTGAGATCGAATCAAGAAGAAAATGTGGCGATTAGTGTACAACCTCTTTGATGGCGCCGATTAGGCCACAACTTCATCCGAGGAAACGGTTATGATGATGCTCTTCCGGTGGTGCAGGTGAAGACGGCGGTGTGGGAATGGAGGTGGCGCGAAAGACGAGGGGAACGTCAGGGTAGCTCCTTGGAGGTGGAGGATGGGGGGGCTGAACCGGCGGGACGACCAGATCGACGATGGATCCTCATCCGGTACGGTGGATGAGGGACGTCGAGGTGTTGCTGGGTGGCGGATGGAGGAGGGTGTGGGGCTTCGCGGGTTTTGCCGGCCTCGGTGTACGAATGGGTGGGCGGATGGGATGGGAGTGGGGAACCATGGCTTTGGGACGCGCTTGTCTGAAATGTGGGGTAAGTTACGAAAGTACCCCCACCGATTTGAGGCGGTTCTTTCGGTTCAGGGGTATCACGGGCATTTCGCGTGTCAGGATTTCACAGGAGGTGGGAGTTTTCGCGCGCGTTGTAATTTTGGAATAGCAAGGCGCGGGTTGAGATGGAGGGAGTTGTCGGAGCACAACGAGACAAAGATATATCTTAAATATTTCGGGCTAATAAGGCGTGGGTTGAAATTTCCGGACAAGCCTAATGTGTACTATACGAAATCAATTCGCAATACAAATGTCATTCAAAACTTTGAATTCATGTTATGTTCAATTAAAATATTTTGCTATGTGTATAATGCATGCAACCTACACTACTAGGGAAAACCTTATACACAGAACTTTAGCTGTAGTGCGTGTTAAAAAAGCACGCTGGTGCTAAGTAGTAGTAGCGCGCTGGTCTAAACGGCGCTACATATACAATTGTAGCAGTAGCGCGCCTGAAGATAAAAGCGCTACTAGTAGAATTCCCACGGCTTAGCAGATAGGCTACACATAGTAGTAGCGATCTACGTAGAATTGCGCTACCGCTACTTGCTTTGTAGCAGCGCGTTTACGATGAAATGCGCTACTGCTAAAGGAAATAAAATTAAATGGAAAGAAAATAGAAAAGTAAATGAAAATTAAAGAAATAGAAAAAGATGAAAGGAAATAAATAAAATGTGAAGAAAAATAAATGAAAAAGGGGAAAAAAGAGAAAGGAATAGCAGTAGCGCGTATCGACGAAAACGCTATAGCTAGCTTAGTAGTAGCGCACTTCCTGGAACGCGCTACTGCTACTTCTGACTTAACCGCGCGGTCCTTCTTCCCCACGGCCACTTCCCCCAAATCCAACTCCTTCGTTGTCGCCGCCGTCGTCGCCCGTCGGCCGCCGCGCGCTCTCCGTCGCTCTCCGCACACCCTCGACGCCGCCCCGACCCCGGATTCGACGCCGCCCCCGACCCCGACCTCGACGCCGCCCTCCGCCGCGCGCCCGAGCCCCGACCCCGACCTGTGATGGTTCCTTCTCTTTGGGTGTCCACCGCCCGCGCCGATACCCGTCGTGCGCTAGGGTTTTAGTTGTATAGTGATGTTATATGTATGATACTATTCGGGATGTATTAGTGATAATATTCGACGATGTACGGACGCATGAGATGATTTACTTTTGCTTATCGAATGCATGCTAATTTGAATGCTTATTTATTTTAAGATTTGGTTTTGCTTATTGAATGCTCATGTCAATATGAGTCCTATAAGATATTTTGAAATGTATATCTTGTGTTGCTCAAATAGGATATGTGCTTGCCCAAGTGGCCGGTCATGTTTGTAGGTTACACCTCCGAGTGGCCTATGTTTTGCCGGAGTGTTGATTCATTTCTGTTCCGGCAAATTTCAGGCGCTCGATATGTCCTATTTTAGCAAAGGCCATGCCGGATTTTTCCGTGAATTTTGGCATGACTTGTGCCAGAATATGTAGGAAATATCGAGTGCCCCGGATTTATGTGTTGAGTATCCTAGTAGTTGTCTTCGATCGATTTTCAATTAATGTTTCAACTATGAACATAGGAAATGTCTGACGACGAAAAGGATTTCGGTATTTGCAAATACTGCGAAGACGAGCGCGGCCTGCGCGACGGAATCTTCCTAGATGATGATAGGCGCTTCAGCATCAAGCTGGACAAGAACTTCAAAGTGGATACAGTAAGTCACAATGACAAGTCTTTTTTCGTAATTAAGCATGACATCTGCTTCATTTGCTTCAACTTATAATTTAATTTTTTTTACTATTCTACTAGCGTATCCCCTGCCATGCAAGAGTTTTTGTCTTGGATAAGATAGGTTTCAGTCGTACTATGGAGGTAAAGAAAGTTTACTTGAAGATCGAGCATGGTTGTATTTTCCACGCAAAATTATACAACGCAGATGACTACACCTATTTTGGATGCAAAACTTGGCGAGCACTATGCAAGACTTATGCATTTGAGCCTGATATGGTTATCACCTTTGATATTCGTCCGGAAGATGACATTGAAGGTAATATCGAAATCTGGGTCCATGTGCAGGCGCCTCCAGTTATACCATTATGTGAGTTTCTCAACCATATTTATGTCTTTGATATTGTTTATTCAAAAATAGTTGACAACTAATTTCTATTGTCAGCTTATTTCCGTTCAAGCAAACATGTCCAGCGCTTGGTAGACATGACCTACTACTATCCTGGGGCTGAACTAAACTGCGAGGAGATAAGTCATTATGTTTCATGGCTTGAGGATCTTCATACTGTCAAGACAAATTTTCTTCCTGCACTTAGAAATGTTAGTACTCAAAACGTGCGACCAATAGTGTTCGTACTGAACTACGGTCACATCTATTTAGGAAAGATGGTAAGATTTTTACTATTTGTCCTCAGTGCATCTTTTGCATACATTATTTTTAAGCTAAACTTCATTGCTAAGTATGTTACTATACAATGTTCTTCAACAGGGACTCCAGATGAATGTTGTGCCTCATGGTATCGAGACTAAAGGTACCATGAGTATTGTTAGCTTACGGCCAAGATATCCTACAATGCACTTTAGTGCATTCAGGATTTCTAATAGCGAGGAATGCTTAATAGTGAAAGACTGGAGCAAATTGTGAAGGGGGAGTGCAGAGAAGTACTAGGGGGCAGCAATCAGAAGCGCAACCCACGATTAGGAGACAGGTTCATCTGCATGCTCCAACTTGATGAAGGAGGAGTGCTACATATGTTTTATGTTATTTTACCTGAGAGAGAGCAGCAGGAGTGATTAGCTAGCTAGAAATGAGTTTGAAGATGATGATGTGCTACACTATGACTATGATGATTAAATAGCTAGTGTTGGTGGTAATGACTATGATGATTATTATTAGCTAGTGTTGGTGGTGATTAGATAGCTACCGCAGCTAGTGTTGGTGGTGATTAGCTAGCTAGAATGAGTTTGAAGATGATGATGTGCTACACTATGACTATGGTGATTAAATAAATACTGTTGGTGGTAATGACTATGATGATGATTAAATAGCTTGTGCTGGCGGATTAGATTCAAGTGGAGGCAACATGTGGTGCACATCGAAAGTACTACTAGTCCAAACTAGATCAAGTTTGGATTAGTAGTATACTTTTGACATGCACCACATATTGCCTCCACTTGAACCTAATCCACCTTCATTTGACACACTGTTATGGACATAATGATATAAACCTCATAATTGGTATTGTACCAAAATTTGTATAACAGCATATAAATACACTAAAAATAAAAAAATGAAAAAAAGAATACTAGTAGCGATGGATAGTAAACACGCTGCTACTAGCTAGATTAGTAGCAGCGCGGGAGAGAACAAGCGCTGCGGCTATGTGTCTTAGCAGTAGCGCATGTCGCACGCGCTACTGCTAAGTAATAGCTATAGCGCCTTATTAGTAGGGCGGCAGCCCGCGCTACTAGTGGGCATTAAACCCGCGCTACTACTAGGGTTTTCCCTAGTAGTGCTAGTACTCAAATGAACGTTTTAGTGCATTCCAAACGTATATACTACCGCTTCAATATGAACTAAATTTGAATTTGTTTCTCTATTTGAATAAGATCTACAATAATGATTGTTGTGAAGTCAAAGCATTTTAATTCGTTTCTCTGTTTTAATAAGATCTACAATCGTCATTATTGTCAAGTTAAACCATCATTTGTGTATTATCTTCACAGCACACCACATGATTAGTCTCGAGTTACATATGAACTATGTGTACTATATGAACTTGAACTCGAGTTTTTGAATCCACTTTATGTTGATTTCAAATCATAGTACATTTCAAGCTCTAGCTAGATCTTCACAAACTAAACCATGTCTCATATGTATAATGTGTTTATCACATTATGTATGGTGCCCCGCCCCCTACGCCTACAAGTATTTAGATGTGAGTTGCAAACACCACACATTACCACCAATTCAAATAAAATGTGAGAATGTTCGATATATAGTATTGTTTAGATTGTTCGATATTTAGTTGTAAGCTGCAAACGCCACACATTATCACAAATTCAAATCAAATGTGAGATTGTTCGATGTATAGTATGGTTTAGATGTTCGACATTTAGCTATGAGTTGCAAACGCCATGCATTATCACATTATGGTATAACATGTGCAAAACCAAAACACGCGTATCACCGCTATATTCATGCATGCATATGTTTTAAACACTATGATCTCCTGTTCAAATATATGAATCCACTTTCATATCAAATTATGATCTTTGTTAGTCTCTTACACCCACACAATCCTCTAACCCTTGTAGCTACCACTAACTTTCTCTCATGCATGCACACGCCCTCCTCGCCCTCCCCCTCCTTCAGCATTCTATCCATCGCGCACATTCATTTTTTTTTCTTTAGGTCGTTCTCCCACAGTCTCCACAACACCTTTCCGACACACACCGATCGATAAACCTCTCCAGTGATGTCTGCCTACAACATACACACGCACCTTCAATCTCCTCCTTTATGTGTCCTTGCCTGGTGTCTCTCATACGGTCCCACACACGTGTAAACTCTCGCCCCTCTTTTCATCGATCTCACAACCGCACACTCCTCCCCCTATCTAGCTAGTAGTTGGGCCTCTCGCACCACCTCCTAGCTCCATTCTCTCTGTCTATCCGCCTCGCCGGGCCTTATTTGCCTCTAACAAATGGACGTACACCGACCGATCTCCCGCTATACATATAGCTAGCTAGGTCCTTATAACTCGTTTTTCCCCATGCGTTGATCGATCTACCTCATTAGTTATGTCTCTCCCTTCTTCCGACAAACAACAATTGATCTACCGATCTAGTTAGGTTTGCTTACCAAACACATGGTTCCCCTTCATCATCCATGGATGTGTCCCGATAGATCTATCACGCACAGGCACACACAGAAACACATCCCCACTCTTATTGATAATATTGCAGTTCCACCCTCAGTTTGTCTAGTAGGCCTCTCCCACCATCTTCGAGAAGCAACTCCATCACCCATCCAGCACTCTACCCCTCTCCCTCCCTCTCTCTCTCCTCTCTCTCTGTCCCATCCTATTTCCCGTCCTTCAGTTATGTATGGATGTCGACCGATCTCCCTCAAGACATAGCTGGTTTCTCCTTCTCAACACATATACGAGTCGTTCTACCTCTATAGTTAGGCCTCTGCCTACCCCTCCCCCCACCCCCTCGCACACACACACACACACACACACACCGATACATCAAGCGCTCTAGTCATGTCTCCCTGCCACACACAAACTTGACCTGTGCCCTCTGACGTTCTGGTAGCTAGGTCAGTCGCCCTATATCTTTGACTTGCACACACACACAATTTCGATGGCTCCCTTCATCGATCTCGCACCCACCCACTTGATCCTCTCTTCGACTCTATCGATATCTATGACCCCTCCCTCTCTTCTCGTGGATCTCCCGACCCTCTATATATGATATGGATAGGCCTCCATTTCACACACATTGCATGCAAAATTTTGTTTGAGATGTCATCGACACATATTCCGACAAATACATTCACGAAATCAACCTCCCCCCAAACAAAAAACACTCACGAACGCACAAGCCATTTTTCTAGGTTTGTATCTCTCACACACACCCACGTAGGTGGGGGACATGCACGAAGAGAAGAGGTGCACGCACGGCGCACGTACTCCCGTCTCTTTCCCAACCACACCCGCGCAGGTACACGGTGGAGCTCATTTCTGTATGAAAAGGCAGCCCACGTGGTAATTTGACATGTGTACTGGTTGTCCACTAGATAGAGGGAGGATCGTCTACCACGGGTGAACAAACAAATTGCGACTTGACGCGTTATGTTAAAAAAAGAGGCAAACCATGTGGGGCCTACCTTAGAGGCAAGGCTCTATACACTGGAGTACTTTTGATGTGTTCCGTCAACTCCCAGAACAAGGAGAAGCTTGCTTAGTACACCATCTCCCCCGCCCACGGGCGCGGTGGCTCGCAGGATGAGGTGAAGCTTGCTTACTACACCTTACGCCCGCTCCCTCGCCCACGCGCGCGGTGGCTCGCAGGACGAGGAGAAAATTTTACTAGTACTCCCTCCGTTTACTCCTCGTCCCTACCTTGTTAGAGAGATTATCATATTGTTTGGAATATATGTCCTTTAGTAGATTTCAATATGAACTACTAGTACATACTCCAAACACTGATGTATATAGACGTATTTCAGAGTGTAGATTCACTCATTTTGCTCCGTATGTAGTCCATATTGAAACAGACGTAATAGTACGCACTCTCCCTCGCCCCTCGACCCTCGCCATGTGGTGGACGTGCAGCAATTCATTCGGTCTCATATAGCCAGAACGATATATACTGCAGTACCATTATTACTCGACTTCCCGAAGAGGCGAAGAGCCAATCGCAAGGTTAATAGTTTGGAGATGCCAAGCGCAAGGTTTATAGGAGAACGAGTAGTAGGTGCCGCGTCATTTATAAATAAAGTTTTTTTTCTTCAGTGGCACGTACGCAATATAAATAGGTTCATATGGAGAGAAAAGGAAACTGCTCCACTATATACATAGGCAAGATGAGCCTACACGTTGCTTGCTGGGGTTGCTCTCTTCAGTTTTCACACTCTCTCGCACAAAACCACTGTGGCCACATCTCTAACATCCCGGCGGATCACGTCCGCGGGGGGAAGGGGTGGATGCTTAGTGTAGATGCGGTCACCGTCGCCGACGGCGAAAACCCACTGTCGGCATGTCCCGATCAGGGGTCCCCGCCATTCTCTCTCACAAAGCCGGTGAGGTTGCCTTCGTCCATTGCTCACTGCTGCGACGTGGGTAGTTGCCTTCTCCCGCCGCCCTCCTCTAGGTTGAGCTACGTCCCGACATCCCTTAGGTACAACTCCCTTTACAGCCGGCTTGCACCACTGCTCCAGCTGCCCACATCACTCCATGTGGATATTTCTCTACTTCTTTGCCCCGCACATACCTCTACTGGCTTCTATGTACTGTATTTGTCATGAGTTTATGTCTCATCAACTAGTCCCAGTAATCTTATTCTAATCACGCCTCTTCAATTTCTATGCCACAGGGATGCTCATCTCGATTTTGGTGAAACTGCACAAAATGATCCGATGGTCAAAGGGTTGCAAACTTCATTTCTTAGGAAGTGTCGACGTTGCCAGCAAATTGAAGCCTGGTTAGGGTTTACGATTCAAGGGCTAGGGACTGCATGGATCATTTTTTCTTTAGCTGTCTCTGTTTCAATGGCTAGGGACTGCATGAGTAGTAGTAGTAGTACTGTACGCCTTACGCCCGCTCCCTCGCCCACGCGCGCGGTGGCTCGCAGGACGAGGAGAAAATTTTACTACTCCCTCCGTTTACTCCTCGTCCCTACTACCTTGGTTAGAGAGATTATCATATTGTTTGGAATATATATGTCCTTTAGTAGATTTCAATATGAACTACTAGTACATACTCCAAACACTGATGTATATAGACGTATTTTAGAGTGTAGATTCACTCATTTTGCTCCGTATGTAGCACTCTCCCTCGCCCACGGGCGCGGTGGCTCGCAGGATAGGTGAAGCTTGCTCCGCCTTACGCCCGCTCCCTCGCCCATGCGTGCGGTGGCTCGCAGGACGAGGAGAAAAATTTACTACTCCCTCCGTTTACTCCTCGTCCCTACTACCTTGGTTATAGAGATTATATCATATTGTTTGGAATATATATGTCCTTTAGTAGATTTCAATATGAACTACTAGTACATACTCCAAACACTGATGTATATAGACGTATTTTAGAGTGTAGATTCACTCATTTTGCTCCGTATGTAGCATAAAGTTGAGACACTTATTTTGGACGGAGGGAGTACATATTTGCTATGATCTGTCAATCATTGAGATGCAATAGCATGCATGTTAGTCTCCTTTGTATTTGATGAAATGTTGCAACATGCAACCTTGGACGCAAGATACATGGAACAGAAGTTGGAAGCTTCATAGCATTGTACTATCTCGCTGATAAATTATAGTACGTACTATACAAGTACTTCCTTCGTTCCTAAATATAAGTCTTTGTAGAGATTTCACCATGAACCACATACGGATGTATATAGATGCATTTTAAGTGTAGATTCATTCATTTTGTTCCGTATGTAGTCCACCTAGTGGAATCTCTACAAAGACTTATATTTAGGAACGGAGGGAGTACCATGTAAAGAGTTAGGTGTCACACGGTGTCCAGAAAATATGGTGATAGTGTGAGGTGGGCCATGTAATCACTGAGCCTGCGTGTTTTCACTACTCCTGCACTCCTCTGCCGTAAGAATGGAGAAAATTGTAATCTAGTAGTACCTCCTTTCGCCGAAAGCGTGGGACATCCAACAGTCCTACCACCTCAGTAATAATGATCAATGAGCCATCAAATCACATAGACCCAGCAGTAATTTGGACGGATGAAGCAACCATCACTCTTGAATCCGCTTCTCCCTTCAACGCAGGCGCCAGTGAGAGGTCGCGCCCGCTCTGCCCGGGCATGAATGCGGCACCAATTCTTTGGAGCGGCGCTGACCGTTTCGGGCGGGAAGCGCGCGCGGGCGATGGAGGGGCTTTGGGTGGGCCAGGCTGGCCAGGAGCGGGCGTAGCAGCTGTCCGCCTGTCCCTACCGGACGCCCAAAAACGAGAGGATGCACCGACTCTCGCGGCTAAAATCGTACACTACACACCATCTCTCTGTAGGAGTAGGTCGATCTATCACTCTCTCTAACACACACATGCTGTTAAACACACACACGCACACGCACACACAGGTTCATAGAATAGGAAAATCGTGCGAGTGCCAAGCCACAGGAAGTGAGATACAAATGGAGTACGTACAAGAAGAGAAGAGGTGACGAATATTCCATCAAACCTGGACTAAGGAGTAGTACTCCCTCCGTCAAGGTGTTAAGTCATCCTACGGAAATCAGATATTCCCAAAATGTGTAGGCGTCGTCCATTAACTTCGCATCTCAATCCCCTCCTGGCCTCGTTGCTAGCGAGCGTTGTTACTTAGGGAGCGTTTGGATCCTTAGCAAGAACAGCTTACAGCATAGCCGGGCAAGGTTAGGCGTTTGTAACTGTTAAAATATGTTAGCTTTTGTGGGCCAGCTAGCTTGGGAGGGCTAGCTCAGGAGAGCCATATCGGCTCGCTTCCGGCGGCAAACTTCGCGTAGTAGTAACATAGACTAGTAATATATGCATGTTGTACTAGTCCAAGTTACTCATCACTATGACCAGCCTAAGCAATGTAACCAAACGCTCCTTACTCTGCCTTGTTATCTCCCCCGGAAACCCAATGCATGGAGCGCAACTACGCGTTGATTAGTCAAGAAATCAAAGTCGGCTTGCATGCGAGTTAATACGTGGCCCTGCATGGTAGCTAAAACGGCATCTCTTAGTTGTTTGGATTAATTGTTGCATTTAGAGACATAAATCAGGGCTTTGATTAGAGGAATGACCGGTCAAGTTTCTCCTTCTCCTCCAATCTGCTTGCACCTTGGTCCCGCTGCACCTTCTAACATGACTTATTACACCTAAACGGAGGGAGTCGTACGAGATACGGTGTCACACTGACTTAGGTCAAATACAAGTGCCCAAAATTGTGTGCATGTTATAATAAGGATTCACTTAAAATAGTACGTGAGCGAACAGAGGGATCAATTGGACAGTGTTCCCGAGCAGTAGCGAGATGTGTGAGGTAAGATACACCGCTGGCGCTTTTAATTTTTCTTATTAATTTGTTTGTTTCACCCTCTGACTGGTGGGACCCAACGTACTACGTGGAGAGAGGTAAGGTGACTAAGGCTGCATTATTTCTGCACCACTGTGGATAGTCTTACCACCAAAGCCACATGACACGATTATGATTTAAATCCCAATGACTCCCACACAAAAAAAACACGGCATGCTTGTCACACGAATGCAGGAATGTATAAACGGTTATTTTCCTCTCGTTGAACATAACAAGAGGGTTGTGTAGCTGGTTAGCCTGTTCGCTCATCAAACATGAGGTCTCGGGTTCGATAACTACACTTGAGCATAATTCGTGCCAGGAGGATTCTTTGACTGGTCAAAATGGATGGATACGGAGCTATACAATCTCGTAGTGACCGTATAATCACCTCATCACGTATAAGCTGCAGCCTCGGCGCTTGTTTTCTAGGGTTTGCACTCTTCACACTCTCTCAAGTATATATATACACGCTGGAGCCCAGCACTTGTAGTTGCTCTCTTCACACTCTCTCACCCTCTCCAGATCTAAACAAGACTTCGTTGGCCTCTCTCCCCCCCCCCTCACTGCTGGTCTGCTTGTAGTAGCTCTCTTCACACTCTCTCACCCTCTCTAGATCTAAACAAGACTTCGTTGGCCTCTCTCTCTCCCCTCACTGCTGGTCAAAGAGCCGGCAGGATCCGTCCGCCAGGAAGGGAAGGAGGCCTAACGCTGTCGCCGTCGGTGAGGGACGGAATCCACTACCGGCGTAGCTGTTCACTTTCACCCAGCGGCAGCGCGGGAGGGCCTCCGACCCCTTCTTCTTCGCTGCCGTACATAGTGTGGGTCGAACGGCCTCCGGTCGCCCACCGAACCACACCCCAAGAACCTTAAGGTATAATTTACTTATTCCACATGCATTGCTCTAGCTGCATGTGGGCTTTTTCCGCTTCTGCACTCGAATCTAGGTGTTGGATCAAATAGGAAAGTAGTGGGGAAAGTTGTATACCATGAATGTAGGACGTGGTTCAAAGAGGAAAGGAATGGGGGAAAGTAGTGGGAAAAGTTGTATAGCATGAATCTAGGACGTGGTTCAAAAAGGAAAGGAAGGGGGAAAGTAGTGGGGAAAGTTGTATCGCATGAATCTAAGACGTGGTTCAACGAGGACAGGAATGGGGGAAAGTAGTGGGGAAAGTTGTATAGCATAAATCTAGGACGTGGTTCACAGAGGAAAGGAAGTGGGGATAGTACTAGTACAGACTGGCTATCCAGCACCTACGTTGGTCGAAAAGGGAAAACAATGACAAACGCAGTACGCACATCAGTAACGAACTGATCTTTTGTTTTGGGGGACAAGGCTGTAGAGTTTGAGCAGGACTAGATTTGCTGCGCTCACATAGGGAAAGGTGTCTAAAGATAACAAAACTGGGACCAACACAAATATGCTCCTTGGTTGTTTGTTCTTTGTTGCAACAGACTATGCATCATCCCAGTACATCGGTAGATGCACATGGTGCTGGTGTGTCCACTGTCCCGTGCAACTCTTTAGCTGTTGTTAATCTAAGGCCCTGTTTGGTTAAAAAATCCCTAGTCCCTACCCGCTTGGTTCCAGGGACTAAACATGGACTAGAGGTTATTAAATGACATGCTAAAAGACCATGTTACCCCTAGTAATGAACTAATAGAGACAAGGTGCGATGCGTGGCAGGGGCAACTGTTGGAAAAAGTCCCAAAAAGACTCTCCCTCGGGGTCTTCTTTCTTTAGTCCCCAATGCCCACTTTTAGTCCCTAAAAGTCCCTCCTGTTTGGTTTAGATGGGACTGACATGGAGTTTTTTTAGTCCCTCCACCAAAATGTCCCTGTAAACAAGCACCCTCTAATAATGCCGCTGGAAAATTGATGCAATGCCACAGTTAAAAGCAAATTACATGTTTAACGAATTTTATTGTTAATATAATCTCTCTGTTAATATTAATCAATGCCACCGTTTGAGAAATGCTACTGTCTTGCTTTCTTTCCCATTTAGATAAGGTAGATGCTTCTTTTTGTTGGCTTCTGTGTCATCCACCGTTATTGACCACTAGTTGTTTGCTTTGCACCTCTGTGTTAACAGGGTTATCTACTTCACCTCATTGCCATTGTGACCTTTTGTTGCACTGCACAAAACACTTTTGTTTTAAGAGTGTTTTGTGCAGTTCAACCAAAATGTCACACCAACAATGTTGCTTGATTGCTTGATCTTAGTGGAACTGCACAAGAGGAGATCTTACTTCCTATCCGTGTTGGCAAATTTGGTTCAGATCTTCTTCGTGTGAGTTGTTTGAATTCCGGAGAGGTCAGTACTAGCCTTCTTTCACATGATTCTGCAGTGTGCTTTCATATGTTGTGCTACTTGTACGGTAATGTTGCTTGATTTTAGTGAACTGCACAAATGGAGACAAGACTTCCAATCTGTAGGTGCACCGCAATAACCCATTGAGGTAAGATAAGGATATTTCACAACTGTTGGCCTGTATTTTGCCACTTTCATCAGAAAATTGATGTCATTGTTTAGTGTTATACTTGTGCAACCTAATTGACATGCCAAATCTTACATTGAAGGCGAAGCTTGTATGTTATTCAACCAAGTGATGAAGGGGAAGCACAAGCGGAAGAAAAACAAAATTCAACTCCTGGTGCTGTAATGAAGCACTGGAACTGTGATGACACAAGTAATGATATAGTTTTGCATCTTAATTTATTGCTATGGCTGGAACGAGCAATTGTTTTGCCACTGATTTGATGCCACTCTTCATGTAATATGTAATTATCTCTACTTGTGCAAACAGGGATCTTCTTTGAAGATACCATATATTTTAGTGGAACTGCACAAGAAGATGTTGGAAACATTAATCTAATCGAGGAGTATATAGTAAGCATGGCCACCACAGTAGATAGCAACAGATGGTTCCAGAGAAGTGCTTCATCTTTATGCTCTACACAATAAGCCTCCTGACAAAGGTTGGTACTCGCCCACTGATTTCATCCATATGATTGAGCTTTGTCATCTCTATTGGTGTTGTGCTACTGTTTAGATACTGTCATCAAAAAGTGGTATTGTCCTTGAGAAGTGTTTCATTTGTGCTGTTTTAAATATTTCCTTTCCTTTTTTTTCGAGCAAACAGGGATGCTAGCATTTAGTTATCCTCTTGTCTTTGCACAACAGGATCATCCTCCTCTGAAGAAGAATATGGAGTACGTGAAGTGACTAGTTCCGATTATGCCAGGATGAAGAAGCCATGTCTATCTTCTCATCAGAAGGAGCAGTTGAAGGATGGTTACATTACCCCCCACAAGACCAAACTAACTTCAGCTCAGAAGGACTGACAAATCTCCATTTTCTTGCTGTGATGCGCGAGTACAATGTTGTTCTAGGATTCTTTCCGGTGAGTTCCATTTTTCTAAAAGTGTGCTCTACATGGACCATGTAGGTGCCTGTTTAAACTGTCAATTCATAGTACAGTTTGCTTTATACTAATCACTTTTTTTGTATTTGTGCAAATAGGGGTGCTCAGCTTGATTTCAATGGGAACTGCACAAAATGTTCATGAGTACATCGAATCATTCATTTCCACCACAAGAAAGGAGGTGCCGATAAGTTCAAGGCATTGCAACATATAAGGGAGAAATCATACAAGCTACGCGCGAATTTGGTTGATTTTGCTGGAGCTGCATTAAAAGAACAACTGGTTTATTTAGCACGAGGTGCCATGTCAATGTCCGAACTGATGGCAAACCCTGCCCATTCCACAATCGTAGGCATTTGATATTTTGGAATGGGAAAACCTTGTCAAATTTTGCTCATTGATTTTAGCAAGAAGACATGCGTTTGATTTTTTCGAATGGACGCCTTTTGCTGTCAGCAGTGTCGATCCATTTTTTCTTTATTCTTTAGTTGTGAAGTAAATATTGGCTCTGACATGTGAATCGCTGAGATGCATAATCATCAATTGTTTTGAATGTTCTCTCTGAATTGCCAGGCCTGTGTGTTAGATTGCAATGTACAGGAACGCTAAAAAGCTGCTCAAACTCTTTGTACTCCTTCTGTTCCTTTTTACTTTGCACATTGTGAAAGTGCATACTTTTTTCTATAAGATTGGTCAAAGTAGAGATACTTTGACTGCAGACAAAACTTGTATGCAGACTAGAAAGGACCGGAGGGAGTACATGTGAAACTGCTGCAAACGAGGTGATCACCCTGGGAATAATGCTAGTACGTATTGTTTTGAATTTTCATCCAATGCCAGTGATACAAGAATTCGAACTAATCAAAATAAATTCATTCATACATGGTCGGATTTCATATAAACATGCCGGATTTCATTACATTTCATACATTCTTCAACTAAAAAGGGGTGCGCTGGAGGTATAATTAATTAACCGAAGCTACCCACGTGTGTCCGACTGAGCCGAACAGATGCTTCAGTGACTTAACTGCAGGTGCAGTTGCATAACTGACATGTGGCCCAGATGCCTATTGGGCCCACGTGTCAGTCAGCCAACTGCACCAGCAGTTAAGTAGAAGCAGCGTCCTTCTCCAACATAGCTCTCCGACTCCACGTCGCCGCCAAGAAGCTAACCGGCCATCAGTGGTCAACCCGCCTAGCTTGTCATAGCAATTAGGGCAACTAGGAGCCCAATGATCAGGATCCCCACATGACAAAAACCTTTCTTCTTGTCATTCTTCTTCTTGATGTTCGTGTGTTGCACAGCCTTGTTCTTCCCATCAAACTTTGCTTTACCATCAAACTTTGCCCTTGTTCTTGAACTTGTGGGGCTGGAAGTTCTTCTTCTGTACCAGATTGGCACTAGATCCTCCCTCAATTCCTCGAGCACGTGTGTCCTTTTCTCTCGCCTTTTCTTCCACATCAAGAGTGCCAATGCGATCCACGAAGGAGGAAGCTTAGTGATGATACCTCCGGCAACAAACTTGTCTGGTAGCATACAACTGAAGTGCTCAAGTTCTCTAGCAAATGAGTGTATCTCATGAGCTTGCTCAACCACGGAGCGCTCTTCAATCATCCTGTAATCATAGAATTGCTCCATGATGTACAGCTCAGTGCCAGCAACCGGAGGGTAGCAGCGGTGGCCTTACTTGGACCCGAGCGGCGGCGACCTACCATGTTCTACTCTTCCTCGTTTTCTGTGTGGCGCGGCCTCGTTGGCCGCGGGGCGGGGCCTCGGCGGAGCCGGCGATGTCCTCTATCTCGTTGCCGGTGGGCGGCACCTCGGCGGAGCGGGGGAAATCCCCCCCTCGTTGCCGGCAGGGTGGGGCCTTGGTGGAGCCGGCAGTGTCCTCTGCCTCGTTGTTGGTGCCGCGGGGCCTCGATGGAGCAGGGCCTCGTCGACGCTTGCGGAGCGGGGACTCGTCGGAGCCGGCATTGTCCTCTGCCTCGTCCTCGGTCTCGCCAAACAGCGCCTCGCCCGCTTCATCGCCCTCTTTGTAGGCGGCCGCAGCCTCCGCCACCCGCATGCGGTACCGCCAGCGCTCGAGGCGGCCCTCGCGGGAGGAGCGGCACGAGTCGAGCAGCACCTCCTGCTCCGCCCGCTCCGCGGTGATCTGCTCCTCCGCCTGCAGGTGCTCCTGGAGGAGATGGTGGTTGTAGGCGGCGTCGGCCTGCGCCTCCCGGAACTGCTCCTCACGCTTCTGCCTCACCGTGTCCATATATTGGGCACGGGCCTCGCCGATGGTCATGGTGCAATGCACCGGCGAGGATGGCGCGGAGGAGGGGGTTGGCGCCAGATCGTCGACTACCATGTTCTCCATTGGGACGTCGCCGTCCTCCGGCTGCCTGCCGGCCAGCCAGTCGGCAGCAATGGCTGCCATCTCCTTGTGGTCCGTCGTCCGCCCGTCTCGAAGAGCGCTGGAGTGTGAGGAAGCCATGGTGGGCAGTAGTGGTGTGGACAGGAGAATAGGAACGGATGCGGATGACTGCGGCTATGGCCGGCGCAGCAGTTAATATAGCGATGGTGGGCGGCGGAGGGACGGACGTGTGGCGCCGGAGTAGCCACCTCGGCAACCGCGTATCATTAATGTGGGCGGCAGAAGGACGGACGGACGGCACTTGTGTCGTTTGAAGGCGGAGCAATTGCATGCACCGAGAAGCGGGGTGGGCGGCGCTGACCGTTTCGAGCAGAAAGCGCGCGCGGGCGAGGGAGGTGGTCTGGGTGGGCCAGGGCAGTCAGACTCGTGCTTGGCAGCGGGTCGGGCCAGCAGCCGGACATGCTGGCTCGCTAGCTACCTCGCCGAGCTGAGCGACGACAATCAAACAATGGACATAGCTTTCGACCAGGAGCCGGCGCCACTGTCCAAGCCGGTTCATGCCGTGTTCACCATAGAGCAGGTGCGGCCGCACTTCGACGCCCTAATGGCGGAAGAGCTACCAGCGCAGGAGGACCTGTGCTGCAACTTCCGTCTCCTCAATGAGCACCGGTGAACAAGCGAACGACAATGTTGTCGCGGACATGTGGCCCTATGATCCTGGCTTGCCGAATGAGCAGCGGGCGCTGTATCAGACCATCCGTAGGGCCCGCGAGGCCCTCTCAGTCGTCCTTCAAGTTGTTGCGCTCGCCGTGGCGCCGCCGTCTCGCGTTGTAACATGGTCACCGGACATGAGGATGAGGAGATGACTTTACTTAGAGAGGATGATAGTGGGGACCCACCAGGGCCATAGCCGCACGTACGCAAGTGCCTCCTTATTAGTATATAAAACTATAATTTTTTTGCTTCCTCCTGGTTTCCTGACATCACGGTCCCACACCATTGTCAACCTATGTAGTCAATAAACAAGAGAATGGCACAAGAAGTGGCCGACAGCTGGGACCAAGCAGCTCGAGCAGTATTTGTGTTTTTGAGGTGTGAGCACTGCAGAGTTTTTCTTGAGCGATGTTTAGCCTAGATATTAATTTTTCTCCTCTGAACAACAAAGAAAACATCGCTGCAGCTATTAACTGGGCGGGCTGTGGCCCGTCTAGCCCAGGCCAGATATCCAGCCCAGATATTAAGTTTTTTTCAAGTTGAAAATGGCTAGCCCAGCTATACTTTTTTTAGGAATACCCAGGCAAGGTCAAGTTGTTATTCTCCGCCCCGCTGGGCTGCAAATCTTTCCTAGGAGGGATGCATTAGGCTTAACAAGAAAATGGGCTTTAAGAAATAATAAATGGGATATAATTATAAAAACTGGGCAGTAACTTTAAAAAAATGCACCAAACACGTAATTACTTTATAAAATATTATTTTTGGATATTGAAAATTTTAATTTCATTAATTGTTGCGAGCGCAATGTTTCTTGGATTTTTACGTAATATAAATTTATATTGAAATTGTATGTAATCTGACAAAAAAATTCGGGATAAAAATATTTCGCATCCCATCAAAATGTGGGATTTTATTGAATTCTTTTTTGAACGGTTGGTTGAAATGGGTTGTACTTTTAACAAACTGTAAATGAGTTGTAGTAAATTCCATTAGAATTCAAAAATTGGCTGCACATTCTTACAAATCTCAAATGGGCTATAAGTTCTCTGCCACACACTTGTGGCCTTACTAAGTTGACGCGTCCCCTAAAAAAAGAGAGTTGACGCGTATGCAAGGCTTTGTCAACTTATAGTCAACACACGGTTCTAGCAGCAGTGGCCGTTGGATGTCCATCCAACGGATGCCGTGCTTCTTCTTCAATCTCAGATATTCTAGCTTCACCCGCCCAAAAAATAATTCCTCCCCCTGACATCTGGGGCGCACCATTTCGAAAGCTGGCCTGTGGGCCTACTAAGTTGACGCGTACCAAGGGCTTTGTCAACTTAGTCAATATAAATGATTCTAGCTGCAGTGACCGTAGGATGTCCATCCAACGGCCGTCGTGCTTCTTCAACCTCTGGTCTTCTTGCTCCAGCCACCAAAGCAGCGCCGATCGTGGCACCTGCTCCTGCCTCCCGTGGCCGGCTATGCTGCCGCGCAGGCCTCACCGCCCCTTCTACTCCCACCGCTAGCCAGGGCATCCCTCCACTCACCCACACCCCCTGTTATTCTGCGGCGACGGCAGCCTCACACCGCAGCCGAACCAGTGAACCCTCGTACTCCTCTCTGCGTGGGCATCCACTTCCGCGTCTTCCCTGGCTCCGCGTCGTCCCGTTCCTAGGCCTCGCCGTCGTTCACCGCCCTGGTGCTCTCGGCGCGGCGTGGTCAAGGAACGACTTCCATCGGAAGAGTACTGTACGTGGAGAGGCTGACAGCTGGGTCCACGGCAGCCGCAAGGAAGTGCCTCCTTATTACGCAGAAAATAATTATTTCTCCACCTGACAGCAGGGACCCACCGGACGGGCCACCGTATTTGGCAAAAAAAACGTTTCCCCCCTGACTGCTGGGACCCACCGGACGGGCCAACGTATTTCGCGAAAAAAATGTCCCCCCCGCTGTCAGCTCGGACCCACCGGAGGTGCCTCCTTATTACGCACACAAAAATGAATACTCTCCCTGCTAGTTGGGACCCACCTTGGTGGGAGGCTGACTTGTGGGCCTACTAAGTTGACGGGGACGGAGTGTTTTGTCAACTTAGTCAATATGAACGATTCTAGCTCCAGTGACCGTACGATGTCCATCCAACGGCCGTAGTGCTTCTTCAACCTCTGGTCTTCTTGCTCCAGCCGCCCAAAGCAGCGCCGGTCGTGCCGCATGCTCCTGCCTCCCATGGTCGGTTGTGCTGCCACAGAGGCCTCACCGCCCCCTACTATTCCCACCACTGGCCAGGCCCTGCGGCAATGGCAGCCTCACACCGCAGCCGAACCAGTGAACTCTCGTACTCCTCTCCGCGCGGGCTTCCACTGCCGCGTCTTCCCCGGCTCCGTGTCTTCCCCGGCTCCGCGTCGTCCCCTTCCTAGGCCTCGCCATCGTCCACCGCCCTGGTGCTCTCGGCTCGGCGTGGTCAACGTGGTCAAGGAACGACTTCCATCGGAAGAGTACTATACGTGGAGAGGCTGACAGCTGGGTCCACGGCGGCCGCAAGGAAGTGCCTCCTTATTACGCGGAAAATAATTATTCCTCCACCTGACAGCAGGGACCCACCGGACAGGCAACTATATTTAGCAAAAAAACGTTTCCCCCTAACTAATGGGACCTACCAGCTACATCTTCGCATGCAAGGAAGTGCGTCCGGGCAAAAAAAACTGTTCGCCCCCTGACTGCTGGGACCCACCAGCTACATCTTCGCAGGCAAGGAAGTGCGTGACAGTCGGGACTCACCTGGTCGAAGCGTATGTAGCGTTGTCATTCTGGTCGCGAACGTGTACGTACATACTGGTCGATGTAGAGGCGCGCACGTGTCGTAGTAGAGGCGCACACATAGCATGTACACGTACGTACAGCGGCCAGTGTGCAAGAAAGAAAATACGGCCACGTACGGACATACGGGCAGGGTCTCGAACGCCTACTCGTGCATACGTACGGCCAGGGCTCGTGTACATAGCTGGGTCGGAACGGAGAAACTGCGTCGTCGTCGTGTTCATGGGGAGCCAACCGGCTGGGTCAGAACGGAACAGCCGATGGAAACGAGGCCTGGCGTACCGCAGAACGGAGGAAACGGCCTTGTGTTCGACCGGCTACAGTCGAAACGGGATCCTGTTCATCGGGAGGGGTCTGGCGTACCGCAAAACGGTGGAAACGGACCTCCTACGGTCGAAACGGGGGTCCTGTTGATCGGGAGGGGTGTGGCGTACCGCAAAACGGAGGAAACAGACTTGTGTTGGAGCGCTACGGTCGAAACGGGGGTCCTGTTCAATGGGAGGGTTGTGGCGTACCGCAAAACGGGACTCCACGGGATACTGTTCATCTCCACTGTCGACCCCCTCCAGCCTCCACGGGCTACTGTTCATCCACCATCGACCTCCTCCAGCCTCCACCTGCGACTGTTCATCCACGGGCTCCTGTTCATCCAGCCTCCACCAGGCGCTACTCCACCGGCTACTGTTCAACCAGCCCTCTCCACGGGCTCCTGTTCAACCACCCCTCCACGGGCTACTGTTCATCCAGCCCTCCACCGTCTACTGTTCATCCAGCCCTCCACGGGGTCCTGTTCATCCAGCCCCAACTAGCTCGATCAATCGGGGTCCTGTTCATCCAGAGGCAACACCACGGGGTCCTGTTCATCCACCCCCACCGGGAACTGTTCATCCAAACCCCCCCAGCAATGCTCATTGTTCATCCAGAGGCAACACCACGGGGTCCTGTTCATCCACCCCCACTGGGAACTGTTCATCCAAACCCCCCCCAGCAAAGCTCACTGTTCATCCAGAGGCAGCATCGATCGGCTTCAGTTAGCAGCAGTAGCGAAGGAATCGCTCGATCGGGTTTAGTTTACAGCCATCGATCGATCGCTCGGGTTCAGTAACGCGTAGCTTGCAGTGCAATCGCTCGGGTTCAGTTAGAGCCCGACGCCTCGCACCCACACGCGTGCGTGTATGAGAGAAACGGGCATCGCTCGGCCCCGACCACCCACCGTAACCGGGAACACCCCGATATTTTCCTCGCCCTCGCTTCTACCATGGTTTTTTCCGTCATGAACGGCCCAAAGAATGTCATGCAGCTGCGTCTCCGGCCCGCCCAGGATGAAAAGCCCATATTCTGTCATGATTTTTTGTCATAGAAGTAGGACCCCGCCACATCTATGATGATACCGGGTTTTGTCACAATTATCGTCGAAGTGTCATAAGTATGACAGAAAAAAAAATTGTTCGGCCCAAAATGTCACGGATGTGTCTTTTTTTGTAGTGGTGGATCGGTTGGGGGAGATCTTCGTGCGCACCCCAGTGTTCGAACCTTGAGGGTTTTGCCGGAACCCGTGATCCGATATTTGGCACGCCAGGTAGGGGTGCGCCGAAGCTTCCCTTCCGTCGCTCCGCGTCCCGCTACTTCATCGTCTCCATGGCAGACGCTCGCCGCGCTCGCGCTGAGCGCCGGGCTGCCCTTGCCGCCCGCGTTGCTCACACGGCTCCCGTCGGCGGGCCACCCCGTCGTTCTCCGTCGCCTGCCGCCAACGCCGCCATCGGCCCGGCGGGGAACGACCAGCAAGCATCCTCACTGCACCCCTCGGTGCGGCGGGATGGCCGCACCGCCACTCCATTGCTGACCCCGGCCAGTTCGTCATCCCACGCTCGTTGCGCTCCTGTGGACGCGCAGGCTGCACTGTGCATGGCGCACGCGCTCCTGCGCTACCGCCCCGTCGACGACCTCTACGAGGACTGGCTCGACCGCATCGCCGAGCTTGTGAGTGCCGCAGGGGGCTCCCCTGCGCCGTCCCTCTCGCTGCCTCGCCCTCCGCCAGCCACGGGCGGCGTGGCCCATGGAGCGCCTCCACCACCTTTGCCCCAAGACGGAGTCTTGGCGCCAAGGCGCGCGGCCCCACGGCGTGACCTGCCGCGTCCAGCGCCCACGCAAGAAGAAAGAAGCTGCCAAGAAGTCCCTCGGCCATGAGAAAACGCCCCGCGCTCCCTGCGCCACCACAGCAAGACCGCGTGCCGCCTGCAGTGGCGGTGCGCGGACCCCATCAAGGACAAGTTCCCCACCAGCACAGAGTCCCGGTGACCTCGGCAGGCTGCCGCTCCTTCACCCCTGAGCTGCGTAGCGTCGCCTGGCCGGGCAAGTTCAAGCCGGATCTGCCTCCTCACTACGACGGCACCCCTGACTCCGCGGAGTTCCTGCAGCTCTACGAGCTGAGCATCGAGGCGGCCAACGGCAACGAGAAAGTTATGGCGAACTGGTTCCCCATGGCTCTCAAGGATGGTGCCCGCTCCTGGCTCCTAAACCTGCCTCCAGGCTCGATCTCCTCCTGGAACGAGATGCGCGACCGTTTCGTTGCCAAATTCCAGGGCACTCGCGACCGCCCACCGGCCGCAGGTGACCTACACCACGTCAAGCAACAACCAGGAGAGACCCTCCAGAAGTACATCCAGCGCTTCAACAACGTTCGCCTCAAGATCCCCAAGGTGACGGACGAGGCCATCATCTCCGCGTTCTCTAATGGCGTCTGCGACGTCAAGATGAAGGAGGAGCTCGCCATCCACGAGGAGCTGTGCATGTCTCTGGAGCTGTTCAACCTGGCGACCAAGTGCGCAAGAGCTGAGGAGGGGCGCCTCTCCCTCCTCGAGCTCCCGGCTGCGGACCCGGAGGAGAAGAAAGCCAAGGCCAAGGACGTGAAGCGTGAGGGAGCAGCCGTCCTCACGGCGGAGCCAGACACCAAGCGCAGCAGAGACCAGCCCGAGTCATCCAAGAGCAACCGACCGTTCTGCGCCTTCCACAACCTGCATAGCCACAACATCAGCGACTGTCAAGAGCTCAGAGCCATTCGAGAAGGACGCTTCGGTCGACGCCCCGAGCGCAGCGACCGTGGCTACGGCCGAGGAGGAGGACGTGGTGGCGGACGCTGGGATGACCGTGGCCCGCGCTAGGAGTGGCGCGACCGGCCTCGTGAGGACCGCTGGCAGGATCAGCCTCGCGAGGGCGCCTGGAGGGATCAGCCTCGTGAGGATCGTCCTCAGGGCAACGCCGGTCTTCCTCCACTACCGCCACCACCAAGAAGGAATGATGACCACCATCAAGACGAGGGGGCTTCCAGGAGCCGCGTGCTATCGCCTGCATCTTGGGCGAAGCTCAAGGCCCAGCCTCGCAGCGTATCTTCAAACAGTTTGCTCATGAAGTGAATGCAGTCCTCCCCAAGCTCGAGGCCACGCGCCCGCTCAGATGGTCCAAGTGCGCCATCACCTTCAGCTCGGCAGATCAGCTCAAGTGCACGGCTACCGCTGGCGCCCTCCCGATGCTTTGTTCACCAGTCATCAGCAACGTGCAAGTCACCAAGACCCTCATCGATGGCGGCGCAGGGCTCAACGTCCTATCCGTCGACACGTTTGACAACCTCCAAGTGCCGTACGATCAGCTTCAGCCCACCAAGCCTTTCTCAGGAGTGACTGACGGCTCCACTACCCCAATCGGGCAGGTCCGCCTTCCCGTCACCTTCAGACAGCGCGACAACTACCGCATCGAGCTCATCGACTTCGACGTCGCCCACATCCGCCTGCCATATAATGCGATCCTCGGGTACCCAGCCCTGGCCAAGTTCATGGCGGTGACCCATCATGGCTACAATGTCCTCAAGATGCCAGGAAGCGGCGGAATCATCACAGTCTCGTGCGAAGAAAGAGACGCGGTGTGCTCCCTCGAGCGTGCCTTCCAAGCTGCAGCAATCGACGACCCCGACAGCAAGGGCGAGTGCCCTCCTGAGGCCACCCCCAAGAAGAAGAAGCTGCTGCTCTGTGCAGGGCCCCAGGCAAGCGGTGCCACGTTTGGATCGGCGCCCGCACCTGGGGCGCCTCCCTCCATCGCATAGGAAAGCGCGCCCGGCACCCTTCTCGGGCAGGGCTCGGGGGCTCTCTTCTCGAGGGCCTCAGACCTTGCCAACATCACGAGGGAGGCGCTCGGGCACCATATGGAGGCGTGCTTTGTGGCACGTCACCCTCAGGAGGACACAAGACGAGGAGCGCCGAGTGCTCAGGAGTTCATTACCAAGACCACTCAGGATTTGCAGGATGCAAGGGCCATGCGCGGCAATCGCCGTTCACCTGGCGCAGCCTCCCATCCGGGCGAGGATGCCGGGCTGCGCGTCTGCATCGACATCCCAGGGCTCAACAGGGCCGCGTCTCAGGAGACCTTCTGGCCTTCGCGCGTGGGACGCTGCGAGGGCCCACCGCACAGCTACGTTCGCATGCCTTTTGTCCTGCCGAGCTGGCATCCGCCTATCAGCGCAACTTGCGGCGCGTCCTGGCGACTCAGGAGGCCAGGCACCACGCCGTCCTGGCGGAGATGGAGACGGTCCTAAAGGAACCGCCTGGACCCCCCCCCAGAGCCTCCCGAGGCTCAGGACCCCGGTGGCTCGTGAGGAGCGACCCCTTCGCCGCGTACCTTCAGCTGCCCCAACATCCCTTCATCAATAGAACCAGGTGACATTTTCCAAGTTTATTTAGCTGGGAGCGCCCCCCGGGCTGCATCGTTCCCAGGCCGCGTGGGTCCGTCCCTGCGGCATGTATCCCTTTTCATTTCTTTAGCTTACCTTGCTGGGCGCGCCCCTTGGGCTGCATCATCCCCAAGCCGCTCGGGCCTGACCCGGTGCATGTATCTTCCCTGCATTTACTTAAGCCAGTATGCTTTCCATGCTTAATCTGCCTATGACTATCACCTGGTTGATTCTCACCCGCCACGGGTGCTACTCACGCTGGCACGACGCTTGTGCTCGGGTCCGTCCCTGCAACATCGACAAACCTGAGCGGTCGAGCTCTGACTCGCGGCACGCCCCGCGCACGTCACCTCACCAGGCCCTCAGTGCCTTCGTCTCTCCATGGAGCAACCGGCGGCAGACCGGCAACCATAATGGCAAACTGTGTCTCTCCTTGTGCTGGCTCGCAGGAACCTCACCAAGATGTCGGCAGGCGGAACTGCGAGCTCCCTCTTCTCCCATGCAATCCGCTTGCGCGTTAAAAGGGGGGATCCTGAGCATCGCGACTCAGGAGCTCCTACTGGCTCTCCAGCCCTCACCCCTGGCCTTGACCACGGCACGCGACCTGGCATACCAGCGGTGGCTGAGCTCGCTCGAGGGCGGGGACCTGAGGACGTGGAGCACGAAGGAGAGTGTGGAGAAGGGGGAGGCTCACATGGACCAAGCTTAGCTGTGCTTCGGATGCCTACGCATGAGTCTGGCGCATCATGAGGAATCGACCCTGGACCGTCAAGATAAGTCCCGAGCCCGGGTTGGCTAAACCGCTAAGGATCATGAACCATACTAACCGCAGTCCTGCTGCAGCAACGTCACCCCCCTTTCTTACCTCTCGACGGCAGCTTGAGCGCTAAAGGGGACCTCCTGAGCATCGCGCCTCAGGAACTCTTACTGGACCTCGGGCCGCTCACCTCCTGGCCTTGACCACGGCACGCGACCTGGCATACCAGCGACGGCTGTAGCCTACCTGGGGACCGGGACCTGTCAGCGTAGAGCACCAAGTTGTCATGAGGTCAGAAAGGGAGACCGAGCTGAAGCAGGACTCGCGCTTGCACAAATTCATAATACGGACAATATTGACAAGGGACATTACAAAACCTTTACACACCCCAACGGGGCACTTCTTGATTCCTCGCAGGGAACAAAAGGCAAGAACATAGGGAATCCTATCTACACGCGCCCCCGTGGATGATGCCATCATCAACAGTGGGCCACCAGAGGCCGGCGCCAACCTCATCTAGATCGGCGGCGGCGGCCAGACGCTGCAGCCCTGCTCCGGGCTCGGCGAGAGCTTGGGGGCACGTAGCTATCGTCGCTCGTCTCCGGGGTCTCATAGAGCTCGGGAGAATCGCTGGACTCCCAAGTGTCGTTGCGGCTTCTAGAGGAGCCGCTGGCGACGCAGGCAACAGACCTGGCCAGTCGAGGGGAGTCTTTCCTTTGTCTGCAGCGGAAAACCTTCGGATGGGTGCCATTGGTGTCGGTGATGGAGCAGAGGAGGAGAAGCAAGCGGAATGGGAAGAGATGGGCGACGGGGGCTCCGCCCCCCTCCCCACTTATAGCAGGAGAAGGCCAACCAGCACCCCCACGATCACAGGTAATGATGGTTTTCCCTTGCATGTCGCAGGGACTTGTCAAGTCGGGCGGTTGCCGAGGCAGCGTGGGGAAGCGGAGGCGCCCACGTCCAATCAACCTCCACGCGTCGACCAAGGCCGTAGGCTATTGGGGCCCGCGGCGCTCCGCACTTGACCTTTGGCTTCGCCTCGAAGCCAAGCCCGAGCGCGCCTTGGGCCCGGGGGCTACTGTCGGTGTTTTGGGAACGGGGGTCCCGAGACTTGCCTGCCTGCGGCCCATGGCGTGGCTCTGCGAGCGGGCCCGTACGGCCCATCTTCACCAACAAGCACTCAAGACCCTCGCGAGGGGCCAGGCCTCGCGAGGCGAACGTCGCAAGACCCCCTCGGGAGCGGCCTCACCAGGTTGGCTCGCGAGGGGCGGAGAGATCAAGGCAAGGCAAACCTCGCGAGGTTCTCGTGACGTGAAGCATGACGACCAAGACCAGGCGGGCGCCAGGCAGGCGCCAGCATGCACAGTCTAATTGTTTCCTCTTTGGTGCTAAGGAGGCAAGCGCAGGCGCGGAGTACCGAGGCGTCAAGCAAAGGTTTCCATATCAGTGCAACGAGACCAAGACCAGCAGGACGGCAAGACGGAGGTCACCATGGAGCCCAAGGCGGCGTCACCACCAGAGCCTTTTGCAGGCGAAGACTACTTTTGTCAGGATAAGCTGTACTAGCTATCCCCTTTCAAATTGGCCGTTGTTGGCTCCCTTCCCGCTCAATATTTGGGGAGAGGACCAGGGCCTATATAAGTAGAACTAGCCACCACCGTAGAAAACAACTGATTGAGACGGATCACTCAGATCATCCTCAACCACACAAGTTCACCAGGCACAAGAAGACCCCGCCTTAGGAGGTTGTTCTTCCCCTTCTACTATTCATCCTCAGCCCAAGAGGCAATCCACCACCACCACACTGGAGTAGGGTATTACACCACAACGGTGGCCCGAACCAGTATAAATCTTGTGTCCCTTGTGTTGCGAGTTCGTTGAGTTAGCCCTTGAGATCTTAGTGAAGCTAGGACGTGGATCGGTTGGGGGAGATCTTCGTGCGCACCCCAATGTTCGAACCTTGAGGGTTTTGCCGGAACCCATGATCCGACAACAATTTATGCTCTCCATTAGCATTGTTGTTTGTCTTTCCTTCTTCACGGGGGAGACATGTTGCATGTCTCTATCCGTTCTAATTGATTTTACGATTAGTCAATGGGGTTCGCTTACAATCACGACCTCACCGGGATTTTTCTTATGCACATGGTACTCCAATGATAATGTCCCATACTGCTATTCAGTTTTTATTCATCTCAGTCCTAATGGAATTTTTCTTTTAATTTATGTATCCATATTGTTGCCTGTAGCAACGCACGGGCATTTAGCTAGTGAACTTCCTAAATCAATTCGTACACGCGGCTTTGCCCTTTGGAAACTTGTTTAGTAGTAGAAGACGATAAGAGGCCGAGGGCATCTGTCACCCAACCATGTTGAGTGTACCTATGAAAATTTGTCTCGAGTGTTTGCATCTGAAATTTTGTGACTAAAGTAGCAGGCATTTCTTACTCATTTTAAGTGTTTGCTGTTTTAATCTTGAACATCTTTCTTTCAGAATGATTTGACTCTTGTTGGTAGGCATTGTTCAATAGTTAACATAAATCCAACTTTGTGTTTTGAATGATCAGTCTAACTTCTCCATTGAAACATGCGACCGATCTTCAGTGAGCAAAGAGGGCAGTGGAAGGCATCAACCCAATCCCAGGAGTTCCTTTGAACCCTTCAGCGTTAATACAAATATGCTTACACAGATCCTGAGAAGCAGGATGCTATAAATGTGTAAGTTGATTTATGTGTGCAAAAATATCACTCTGACAAAACCTTAGGAGTAGAGAGACATTGGTCTAATATTATTACACACAAGATTTATATGTTGTGTTTGTTTGAAATGCAGATTCTTGGGCCATTTCCAGCCTCAACAAGGCAAACCTCCTCTTGTGGAAGTTGGACTGAGATCAGCATTACAATATTGGCCGCCAAGGAACTCTAAGTGAAGAAACTGGAAGGTACTGATATAAACTCTTGTACTAACAACAACATTCCTTGATAAGTTGTGTTGTGCCCCTTACTACCATTCTCATCAATTATAGATTCGTGATGGTCTGCAAGCTATGATTTATGAGCCAATATAAAGTTGAAATAGTTGTTTCACTTGGCAGGCCAGAAGGTGGTTTAGAATATTTTTGTTATATTCTAGTAATAAAGAAGAATGCCCACAGCACAACTTATCTAGAAATTTGATGGTATGCTTTTTTTAACTACTATTAAGGACAAATTTTATGTATTAATTATATCTAGTGGTGGAAGTTGGATGAGGGGCCCATTATGAATAATTTTAGAGTATTCCATCGAAGCATTTTCTCCTTATGCAGTTTTTATTACATAGAAGGACTTAATATTATGACTGTCATGATATTAAGTTTTTCAGAAGTGTTTGTTTATTTGTTTGTTTTCTGCCATGTTCAGAATTGCATCCATGCTTTTATTGCTATAAAATGTGCTTCAGAAAATCACGTGTTCAGAATTGCATGCATAATTTTGTAGGTGAACATACAGAAAATGCAAGATAAAACATACTTTTGATAGTATACCTCAACCAAACATGATCCTAATATAACAACTATTACACTTTTAGAGAAGATAAAGATCCAGAATTGTTCATACCTAGAGGAACTCACTTTCTTGATGCTCCTTGCTTACACAAGGTACTCCTTGGGAAATTTTCCTCCAGGTCAGGCTGTTGTGATGGCCGAAGGAAGAGCAAGGAGGGGGAGGAGGGATGGCAGAGGAGGTTAACATATATAGGTAGGCCATGCGAAGGACAACTGGGTAGCAGATCATGGCTTAATCTAGTTATACCATATATACCTGTACGGTGCAGATCTATTTCCTTTTTCCATCAAATGCACACCTGTTAATAAATTAGAAAAGATGTAAAAAATCAGAACTTAGTAAAGAATTAAATTATTGTATTAATTAAATAAAGAACTTTTCATTGGTTGCATGCCAAGTTTAGCTACCGCAAAAAGAAATTCACGGTGTGCACACTAATCTTTTTCTTGCTTAGCTATTTTTTTATGATTTAACAGTTTGTACTAATACTAAATTCCATAATTTGGTAGTAATGTACAGTCTCAATATACTATTTGCAGTTGTAATATTTGAGAGACCACACAAGTTGGATGAACGCTCTCAATTCCAGATTCTCCATGGTTTCCCAATGCCAAAGGTAACCAATACTAATTCTGGATGCATGAAAACAGCTTGCCATAGAGATTATTAGTGAACCAACAATAACACATTTCTTTGATAGGGAGTAACCAATATATAACTAATGGTGACAGTACAATACATATGTACTGGATAAGTTTGGGCAATGTGTGTAACTGAAAAAGAACGAAAGCTCTAGGTATGCTCTTGTTATTGCTCATCACATTCCATATCCAGTGTGGAGTTTATTGTAATATTGGTTGTTGTCTCATAAGTAGAGTCATGGTTTATTGCTCATCAAATACAATATTGCAATGTTCGGTATTCCTTTTTCATGAGCATGCATACTTTGAAATGCTTCGTATGCCTTGCGCTTCGTATGCCTTGCGCTTTACTATAATATGTTTTTTGGCCTTCAGTATGCCTTGCGCTTCAGCTGTAAGAAGATGTATGCTTCATAGTAGCAACACACGGACACATACATAGTTTACATAAATGTCTGTATAACTTTATGTTGACAATAAGAAAATGCTACAATGTCAAACTATAGTTCGTAGTAGCATATTTTCACTAATTTTTGATATTCTGTTTAGAGGAAGTTATATCTTCTAATGGTAGTAGTATATATAATGCAAATATTATTCACACATAGAACACAAGATATTCTCAACTATCTAATATGCTAGGACAAAATGTGGTTCAATTAGAGTTGCTTACTAATAAAATTCTTCGTACACCAAATATTTTGTCTTTTATGTTGGTAACCCATTATTTTTTCTCCCATGCGCTGGTTTTAGTTTTTTATTGTAGGTACTGATCAATAAGAAAACCCATTTTGGACTCATTTTGGTTACTCTATTTAGGAACACATAAAATATAATAAGCGTTTATTCGCTAGCTGGAATTAAAGGCAATGGTGAGAGAGGAAGATCAATGAGGACTTGAAAATTAAAGAATATGCAAGGTACGTCTCGTATGACAGTCATATAAACTCATTGTAGTCATCTATGTTTTTAAAGCGGTAAAGCAAAGCGAGGCGCTGGGGGCGCCTCGCTGCTTAAGCGGTAAAGCGTAAAGCGAGGCGACGCCTTAGACAAACTCTGAACCTGATGGGCAGTAAAATAGAGTACCATTTAGTGAGACATATATATATATATATATATATATATATTCTAATCCATCCACTAAGCAGTAAGCAACTGGCCAACTACTATAAGAGAGGCAGTAGCAGCACTTAACAATAGAGGAGCTGTGCATAGCATAACATATAACAGAGCTGGTGCAGATCTGAGCATGGAAGAAAGAGCAGAGAGAGGGGAATGGGGAGAAGAGAGGATAGGAGCCATACATTGTGGTTGCTTAAGAGGAGGGGCGAGGGGCTACAGCCAGAGAGGAGGAGGGAGAGGAAGCTGGTGCATATCTGAGGAAGCTGCTCCCAGAGGAGAGAGGAGAGAGCTGAAAGCCTGGAGATTTGCACGCTCTGGTTTTGGTTCTCTCTCTTTCTATCCCCGTCTATAACTGTTTCACATGCGACTATGCGAGCCCAGTTTTCCCGCCCTTGTGTTCCTGCCCAGCCCTTTTTCCCAGGCAGAAATATTTGTTCCCCTGCCTGGCAAGTCTAAGGCGCCCTCTCTGCCCTAAAGCGCCAATCAGGACGCCTAAGCAGGCGCTTCAGACGCTTTAATGTCTAATTCGAACGCCTTAGACACATATCTAAAGCGAGGTGGATGCTTTGAGCCTGGAGGGCGCTCTGACGCTTAAGCGTCGCTTAAGCAACGCTTTCGGGATGCTTTACAAACAGAGGTAGTAATATAGTAGAGTGCTTTTATTTGCGAATACGCAAATAGATAATCATTCAAGAGCTGACTGTGAACCTGAAAATTAAAGAATAGATGCAAGGCTGTAATCTAGTAGAAAATCTTTCAAGAGTCCATACTGCCAAATAGATAATTCTCACTTCAGTCCCTAACAAAGCTGTAGTAGCCATTTATTTGCGACATATGAATATGCATCGGTCCATAGTCAGTCATTTAAAACCCTCAAGGCCGCTCTAATTCCAGCCGGTATTCCAGCTGCTTCATTGTTTTTTATCATCAGCATCTGGACCAACAGGTTCTTTCTGAGCTGTATTGAATCCTATAAAAAATGGAAAAAATAATTTAATAAATTGATGGAAAATAAATTGCATGACAAACCTCGTTATTGTGTACTTACGTGAGTGGTCATCCTACCAGAATGAGCAGTACCATTCTGGTGGGCCATCTCCTATAGGACAAGGAAAGCGGAGTCTTTGCTGTTACAAAAAAAGTAACTATATTAAAACTGTAACGGTGTGCTTATAATGTATGTGATCAATTTAGTATATTACCGCCTGCTGTTAGAAGACTTGCCGTACGCTGACCAGTCCATGAGATTGGTATTCCAACCAGGGATCCTCATCTGCAACACATTGTTGAACTCTTGCTTCAACATTGTGACTTCCTTCCTCGTTTCAGTGCTATGAAAGCTGTATGGTCCACCATAGGCGTCGATACATGGATCAGTTGGGAGAACCCTCCTACTTTCCATGTTGACTACAAGTAGTCCGTACGAAGAATCCACAGAAACAAATGGTAGTAGATACTACGGTAAATAGACACATGTTAGTAGCTAATATAATAAGCAAAATAAATGATAAGAATGAGTCTCTTACAATGTTAGAGTTGAACACATCATATTTAGGAAACGGCCGGACAACGACGTTGTCAATCAGCACTGCGGTGCGTGTTTCTTGATCCATCCAAGAGTGTCTGAGGGCCCGTGCCTGAGAATGAAACCGCAAGTCGAAAAAATGTTTGTTTCCAAGCATTCTTGTACCTGCAGTGGTCTCTACTTCAGCACTCGCAAGCTTACGAATTGCAAGATTGAAGCATTCGGGATGAATTTGTCCAAAAAGCAAAATTGTTTCCTGGAGCATCCGTAGGCTGATTTCAATCTGATACGGTCGTTCGCTTCTAATCCAAATTGTGCTGCCCAAAAAATGCAGACCAATCTTTACCAATAAAATCACATATAGTCTAACTCTTTTGTATAATAAAGATCAATAAAAAAGTTATTTAATTAAAAACATGCTAACTCCTTTATGATAATCTGGTAGCAATTTTTTTATGTACAAAATTAACATGGCCACATGTACCATAGGTAAAAAAGTGTAGGAGACAATGAACACTTATCAATAATAATTATTTAACAATGTAGGGCCATGATAACCAAACAAATTATTCATTAAATAGGCTATTGCCTTTGGGTTGCTACGGGGCAATAAAAAAATGACCATGTTGTGTAGTAATTAATCAAATATAATTAATTAAATGCATATTATAACCCAACATATTTGTTTGGATATATTATTCTTCATACACTTAAACATTCGAACTGCGGGATTCATCCTTGGCATGTGAGCTTCTAATTAGAAGTAATCAATTAAGGTAAAGCAACAAACCAAATTGTAGCATTGAGCAACATCTCCTAATAGTCAGTACTACACAAGTCTAGATGAATAGCTAATGAGGCAATAAATATGGTTTACCTTTACATGACTTCACACTTAGATTATAAAATTATCACTATGCAATCAGAAGCCATGCATGTTGAAACCAAGTAATAGGCAGAGCAATACAACTTACTTTAGTGCCTCATTGTCTTGGGCAGCAGTGATAGATTGAAAAATGTATTCAACGGCATCTGCTAGGGCATTAATGTTGGCCGCATCCTCCTGAGGGGCGGGCAAAGCCTCTTGTGGTGCGACCTGAACACCCATTGCTTCGTGCACAACCTCCATTGATGAGTGTGGTGAGTGATTGGAAATTGGTGAAGACAGGGGTGGGTGTTGAAACAGGAGCTCGTCGAAGGTTATATGAAGGGATCACATCATGTTTGACAGCTGCATCTTCGAGACTTAAGTGCCTTCCAAAAAATAAGGCAACTTCCATTTTTGAAAGCCAAATAATAAGCAAACTTTTGATTCCACCTGATTTTCAACATCGGAGGCATTAAAGTCTGACAGGACATGGTCGCTCAGGCAGATGGAAGGTGCCCCATATCCTTCCATCCGTGCATGTTTCCATTATTCATTTCCTAGTATGAATTATTTTCAGCTGCGTACGCAAGATATTCTCAACTATCTTATATGTTAGGAAAAGATGTGGTTCCATTAGAGTAGCTTAATAATAAAATTATTCTTACCCCTAAGATATTCTATAAATATGTTAAAACATGTATCACACGGTAAGAAATGTAAGAATAATTTTACACATTAATTTTTTTAATACATGTTGAATTTTTAAGATAGATTTTTTTATTTTTTGAATGCATGATGAACATTTTTCAAAAACACTTACAGTTTTGGGGCATATTCTTTTTGCTCTAACTGTCTATTTCAGTAGGTGTTGTGTTGGTTGTCCTTACTGCCCTATCCATACTTTTGATCATGTTATTGTCCATTGTGTAGCCTTATTTTTTTTTGTAGTCCTTGTTTTTTCCCAAATGCTTATGTTGTGACACATAAGCTTCATGAACTCTTGATTTTTGTACTGGTAACTCTACTCTTACTGTAACAAGTAGCAATGTAGTGTTAATTGATATGATATTTGATAGTCATCTTCATAGCTGGTTTTCCCTTTTGAAAAATATTGATTCCTGCTTTTCACCTTATTTATTGACTGTCTAGAAGTACCTATTCACGCACTTTGTTTATCTTTTCTTGTATGATATTCTTTCTGCTTGTCTTGAGATATATACCCAATGCAGCCCTAAAAGCACACCCAGGCATGTTTATTGATAGTAACATATTTGACATATGCCGTTCTAAATTTTTCTGTAACGATTTTTTGTTACAGAAATTTTATTAGGAATAGGACTATTATTCCCTAAGCCCCGGATGAATGGCACCAACCCACCAGGTTCCCTTTGAAACCACTTAGCCCGGCCTGAGTCAAATACAAGGCCACTGTCATATTTGAAACCACTTAACCTCAGATAAGACCCCCAAGGTAGATGGTTTTAGAATGTTGAAGGACAAGGCTGAGGGGGACAAACCTAAACAAAACAGTTTTCTAATATTCCTCACCCCTACTTGCTGAAGATCCTGCAAAAGTGTACGGGCAAAAGGTGTTGAGATCAAATGGTTACTTAATTTGTTTTCTGTACAAAATACCGTGGTTTTCAAATGCCAGCTTGCTTATGGTGTACAGTTGACACGGGTATCAGATAAAATGCACACACTCGTAATCTTGTTGCACCACACTGGGATCAGATTTTTGACAACATTATACAGTAGACTGAGTAAGATATAAGTAGGGAACATTCTGTAACGTGCTTATGGAAATTGAGAGCAGAACAGATAACAAAATTGACTCTGAAGCTTCTGTTGGATGATGTAGTCTAACTTCTCGCCCATCTCGCGGCTCATGTGGTTCACCCAGTCCCCTACTCCTGCTTTCCTATAAACCAGGAATTACCAAAGTAAACTTTGTTTCCGTGGCTAACGCCCCCAACCTGGTTAATTTGTAGCCTAGTAAGTGTCTCAAAACTGGAGAGTCTCACCACCTCTTTAGCAACACCAGAGCTCTCTCCTCCTCTTCAGTCAGTGGGACGCCGAGGAATTTAGCTAACTTGCTCACAACTTGCAACGGGTTTGAGGACGTATTTTACGCCGAGACACCCGCGGTGTATTTAACTCATTAAATAATGAACTTACCATTGATTTGCATGTATTGCAATAGAAAATTCACGGCGTGCACACTAACATATCTACTATTAAAGTGGTTTTAGTTTTTTAAGGTAGGTACTGATCAATAAGAAAAACCATTCCTCTCTCATTTTTGTTACTCTATTCAGGAACACATAAAAGATAATCAGCGTTTATTTGCTAGCTGGAATTAAAGGCAACGGCGAGAGAGGAAGATCAAGGAGAACTTCAAAATTAAAGAATATATGCAAGGTATGTGCTGTATGACCGTCATATGTTTATTGACTATTCTCTAGCTGGAATGTGATTATTTCCGACGAAGAAAACCTCGTATAGTATAGCAGTGCGTGTATGGATGGAGTTATACTATACGAGGTAGTATATGATGCGAGGCACGGAATGTCTGAAAACATCACCTGCCGGACTTTGAGTACGTTGTGAACCTGCCATGGTCCAACACAAAAGTACTCCGGTTCGCCTGGAGCACCAAACCTGGTCCAAACTGGTCTGGTCTACAACCGTAAAATTTAGATAGAAGGAAAGATAAATATACAACCAACATAGCTAGTGGATGCCAACATCAATCACTCTTTAAACTTTAAAAATATAAGAGAAAATGTCATCTGATCATCTGATCAGCACGGGCATTCAAACATATTATTACCTAGCAAGCAACTAAACATCACTTTATTTTTAGGTATTTATCGATGCAGCAGTCCTCCTTAGCCACCAATAAATCTCAACGCTGCTCTAACTTGCTCTGGAATGTTATCCTTTGCTTCATTCTCCCTGACCATCAGCATCTGGACCATTAGTCGCTTCCTGAGACTTTGTGGATCCTTCATATTATGAATAAACAAAGTCAGAAGATATATTTAGCAAATATATGAAAGCTGTAACCTCATTACAAATGCACTTAAGTCAGTCCTAGGCATGTTATGAACCATGTCATTCCCGATGGTTTCATACAGATGGGCCATCTCCTGTAAAACTTTGAATCCGGAGTCCATTCGGTCACAAAAAAAACACCATATTGTAATAGCTATATTAGAGCACGCACTAATACCTAAGCCAAATTTAAAATAGTACCGCCGAGGTGAAACATGAATGTTCTCTTGTTCAGGCCATTCCACAAGTTGGTTGTTCCTATCAGGGGCCTCCTGTTGCAAGACAAAGCTGAATTCTTGCTTCACTAATAGGGCTTCCCTCTGAAGTTCACTGTCATGGAAGTCCTCCTCAAACTGAAATAAAGCCTGGTTCGAATAATCAAAAACGATAGTCCTCTCCATTTTCATTTTCACTGCTAAAAGACCGTATGACAAATCCACGAGTGCCAGTGGGAGAAGATACTGCATTTGGTAGACAAAGGTAAATGGCAAACAAAGTAACCAAACTAATTTATAAGAATGAGAACACTTACAATTGTAGGGGTGTGAAACACGTCGTATCTTGGAAAAGGCTCAAGCACGACATTGTTAATCAGCGCATTGGTGCGCTGTTCTTGGCTTAACCAAGTCTGCCTTAGCGCCCGTGCTTGCTCATGGAATCCCAAATTGAAAAAATGTGTCTTTCCAATAGAGCTGGTGCCTGCGCTCCTCCCTGCTGCGTTGGTAGTAATCTTACGCACAGCAAGATTGAAGCATAACGGATGGACAACTCCATCTCCTCTGATGGTGTCTCGGATGATCCGTAGGCTAATCTCGATAGGGAATGGGCGGGTGCTATTAATCCAGATTGTGCTGTAAAAAAGGAAGAACAAGGTTCATAACAGTCATGATTTTAAGTAAACGTAAACTCAAACGATCCAACTGTGTTGGTGTCTATAACATATGAATAATTTAACGATAGTATATCTCACATCAAATGACCTAAAAAAGTTTGCAATCTCTACAAAGTTAAGTATTTTTATATTATGCACGGGCAAAAACTTAACAGATTGCAGTGTTTTCATAGTAGTACATGGACCTGCATTAAAAATGTTGCTAGTTTTGCATGGATTTGGCAGCATGGTAGTTTATCACTTGTTCAACATTGTTGTAGAAGGTGTTAGACAACATAGTTTTCGACCACAGTTTCTTACGTATTTGGTTTGAATAGATAGGAAAGTTTGCTAAATAAGCATATTCACAATATCAAAGTAACCCATGTTTTATGATAAACAAGTCCTGGATTGTTTTTATGTTAGACGCCGCAAAACACTATGGTTCTAGACACCATTTACCAATACAATTTGAATATGTATTGATATACTGGTTTTAGAAAAATAACTACACAAACCGCTTTTGTAACAGTCGTGTGAACTTAAACAAGACCACGCGATCCTGACCAGTGCTTAATACTACGCAAAACAACTTTCCTAAGGGCCTAACTCATTGGCATGGAAGATTTTTAATGGGGGTATATCTTCTATATGTAAATAGCTAGCCCCCACTAACATTTCTCTCAACATGCAAGCAGGCCACATCATCCCACGACATGCATGAGAAAATGGCCACCCCCACTATCGTATTTCTCTACATACATGCATGGCACTTCATCATTAAGCATGCATGAAAAAAAAGACTCATCTCAACATCCAAACATACAACAAAAATTTCATTCTATTATGCTATTAATAATTAGTAAAAGAATTACAACTATATAGTAATCAAACATAATAAATTATATGTATTTTCTGTTTGAGCTTTTTATGTTATTACTTCAAATATTCATGTATCATAAAACGAATCACAATGAAATATTGCAAAATATCCCCGCAACAACGTGTGGGGTATCATCTAGTTATAGGAGCTCGATACTACCAACTTTATAGGCAGGTTATTACCATGCATCTTTAGTTTCTTACACTTTGGTGCGGATCCCTCACCAACACCACGATCTCGGTGCGGTTCTTCATCATCTTCCAGTTGACCAAGATCATCAGGGTGAAGCTGAGTCGTGTCTTCCTGATCTTGATGGTTATCCTCGGAACTATTGGATGACGACATGTCAAAGTAACTGGAGTGGCAAGGGTGGAACGGTCTGGTTTGGGTGATGCAAGGGTGGACCAATTTATAGATGTTTATAAGGAAACATTGATTAGAAAATCGGTCTATGAATCGACCGAGTTGATCACAATCACAAAATATTTAATGGAATCAAAGTTGTGATTCGGCGTGATCAACCCAGTAGTAGTTTACAAGGAAAAACACCGAACATGCCATTATATAAACACCAGATATGATCACTTGCCGTAATATATCCAAAGTCTGCCAATAATATATTATTTGTTTCCGGATATTATATGGGGGATTTTGGACTTTTGTGTGCCTATTGCATTAGTATTCTCAACATGAATGGTGAGAAACTTTTTATTCCTTTTGAACTTTTGTGTGCCTATTGCATTAGTTTTCTCAACATGAATGGTGTCAAAATTACCGTCAGCAATAGCATCTATATTCGGCATTTTTTGAAGATAATTATGAGATGTTTGCTGCATTTTTTCCCTCTTTGTAGCTTAACGTCTTAGTTTTAAATCCCCTATTTCTAGGCTCAAATCCACTGGTTAGTAATGATATATGCAGTACTAATACAAAGTTGGGGGCCACAGGTCATGTACTCTAAAGTTCATAATATATCTTGTAGAATGCTGATAACTATGAAATTTCATAGTACTCTCTCTAACTCTCCCCCTCTCTAATACTACTTAATTAGAAATACTCAAAGCAAAAGAGTTTGTAACCTAAAATGTTTGCCGACACCAACTGCAGCTATTCCATGTTGGAAATTTAATTTTCTACAGGAAGGATTCAGCTTGAGCAACTTTAGCTTGTCTTATAAAATATATTACCATTATAATTCAAAGAGTTGTGCTATTGCACACCTGTCAATCAACCAAACAATGTATTTCCCAAATACAAAATTACAAGGTTGGTGTCCAAGAGAAGGATCATCAACTTGTAAGAATGGACCTACACATTGTTATCTTCAGTCTATAAAATCGCACCTATGCCACTTGGAGATTCAGAGATAGATCAGATTCCAAGTGTCAGGTCCTTCATATAATTCTCAAGAATACATGCAAAGTTCGAAGCACTTCATATGTAATGCTCAGGTTCAGATGCACTATGATATAATAAGACAATATGCTTATGTGATTCTTAGAAGGTTATTCAGTAAATAAAATATGAAAGATACGAGATGAAAACGCCTACAGCCAGACTCTCATCATCATCCATGGAATCCAAGTTATAATCAGCACACATCAGCACCAGGAACATCCTGCCATAACTTAGCATCAGTTCTGGCAAAACTGCCATGAAATATTATTCCACCACATGATTGTTCTAATACACGTATGCTTTAAGCCCTTTATATGAGCATCTATGCTTTAAGCCTGTCTCGCATACATAACATATGTATCAAATGTATCACATGCACTGAAATTCAATGTATCAAATGTATTAGGACATTGACATACAACCTGCATGCTAAATGGATGACACGAAATGCATGTTGTGAAAGATGCCCTGACTTATAGTTCTGACCAATCAGAATCTTATAGTTCTGACCTATCAGAATAAAACTGGGATAATAAGGACGACAATAAATTTACCTTCAAGCATAAGGGGCCATATACTATCAAAAATACCAAAATAATAACAACAGTTTATATGAAATCCTTTTCTAAACAGGGTTTTAATCAGCTGGAGTATTCAACCTATAAACAAAAGTTCCATTGCATGTTCCATGTCTTTATTAGGCCAATCATTATATCTGAATGTCAGATTACACATAAAATAGTACGTTGTGTGACATGTACATTGCCAGAAACATTGCGATAGTAGAAAACCTATAACAGCGATGATGGTGCCAATATGACGGCTGATTATTGAAATGCAGTTAGTAGCTCAAATAAATGGCGTATACCTCCAACTATCAAAATACCAAATAAAAAGATAAATGTAAAAAACAAATTACAGCTAATCTTGACCATCGCAAGAGTAAATGCTCTGTCATTACAAAACCTGCTGGTCTATTAAGACCGGACTTCAGCCTGTAAGGACTTCCTTGTAGACGATGTTCTTCATCGAGGTCAGTAAGGACACGGTCGGTCTTTTTCGCTTCTTTGGATTGTCCTTTTGCTTGTTGGCCTTCTCCTTCGGCTTCTCCTTTTGAATGAGTATCTTTATGTTTCTCTTTGCGGTGGCTCGAGACAAAGCAACATAGAGTTGACCATGAGAGAACACGGGATTGGGTAGGTAGACACCAACAATCAGGATGGTCTGCCCTTGAGCCTTGTTAATGGTCATAGCAAAGCTAAGCCTTATAGGAAATTGCTTCCTCTTAAACTTGAATGGAAACATGTCGTTTTCAGATGGGCAGAGAGGTATCCGAGGAAGGAAGACCCTCCTGCCAGCGTGTTGTCCAATCACGATTTCTGCATCAACGGTGTTCCTCTCAAAACATCTAACAACAAGCCTAGTGCCGTTACACAGTCCATTAGCTGGATCAATGTTCCTTAGAAGTATGATAGGGCAGTTCAGCTTTAGTTTGAGTGCATGCGGAGGAAGACCGTTGGGAGTCAATCCATTCTGAAACTCCTGAGCGTAGTAGCCATATGGGTCGTCCTCCGCACTGTCAAAGCTATGGTAGATTACTTCATCTCCATGAAAACACTCTATCATGTGGATGTTTATCTTGTCGACGTTGTCGTTTGTCGTGGAAAGGATTGCGCGAGATGTCATGTAATTCGAATCAGACATGTTGTCATCTAGACTCGGAAACACATGGTCAATAAGCTTCTCCAGGTCGTCAACCTCGCCTGTAGACGGCAGACAAATGTCTTCAGGGAGTAGTATCACTAGTAGAAAAAGGGCCTATTATCCCGGTTGGTAAGGGCCTTTTGTCCCGATTTTTGAACCGGGACTAAAGGGTCGTTACTAATGCCCTAACCCTTTAGTCCCGGTTCTTACACGAACCGGGACAGATGGGCCTCCACGTGGCCGGTGCGGCGAGCCCAGGCAGGAGGGCCTTTGATCCCAGTTGGTGGCACTAACCGGGACCAATAGGCATCCACGCGCCAGCATTTCAGTGGCTGGGGTTTTTGTTTTTTTTTAAAGGGGGGGGGTTGGGAGTTTTGGGGGGTTAATTTAGGTGTTCCATATATTGTGTTAGCTAGCTAATTAATAGAGGGAAGTGTCCTCTCTTATCTCCGTGCTTGGTCGACGCTACGTACTATATACGTATGGAGAGGACTAAACACGCTAGCTAGTAAGCAAATGAAGGAAACAGAAGATCGTCATGAACATATGCATACAGAGAGAAGTGATATCGACCACCTCTCCTTCTCCGAGAGATTGGTCGAACAACAAGTTCTCGTATATCTATCCGACACTACCGGCTACATATATACAATAATTATCTCTTAAAATATGATCTCCTAATTAAATTGTAAGAACACAGGGTCCACATAGTATTCTCCGTTTTCAGCGATCACGTGGTCAAGGAAGAATGCCGCCAATTCCTCTTGAATTGCTCGCATACCATCTGGTGCTAGGAGTTCATCCCGCATCCGAAAGATCTAATTTGAAGAAGGGGGTCAATACATATATATATATATGAATAAATGAAACTCGACACAAGTGATGGTAATAAAATAAAATTGTGAATATTATTGCTTACGCACTTCATATTGTTCGTCAGAGTAGCCCCACTCACAGGTCGTGTAGCGGATGGACTCGCAAACGTAGTATCCACAGTAATTATTCCCGGGTTCCTGCCACAACCACTTTACAAGAAATAGAGGTCAATCAAACTGATAAGCAAGCATGCTAAATGGTATTGATGAAACTAGCGCTTGAATCACTAGGAGATGCGCGGAACATGCTACTATAGTACTTACTTTCGGGTGTCTAAATTGCAGCTTCTTCGGCAGTCCCGGAGCTTTTTTGGTGAATTTTCTCCAAACCCTGCCAGACAAAGAAAACAATTACTTGATATCAGGAAATGAACAAAGTTGCTGATATGGTGGATAATGATCGATTTAACTTACTTCTCGAGCATTTGAGTCATGTCTGCATAGTCCTGGGGATCTTTTCGTCTCGAGTCTAAGACGGTTACTACTCCCTGCTCAAGCTTAATCTCTAGGAGAATATAGTGGAAGCTGCGCACGCATGCATAAGTTATCAATTACATTACTATAACCTGGACTAATAAGGGAAACCGAATATGCACAAGACAGTAACACTCACTTGAAGTTGTAAGGAAAGAGTATTATATCTTTGTTTTCATTTATTACCAATGATCGTAGCAAGTTGGCCTCGGTATTTTCGGCATGATATTTAACCTCAGTTGCATCTTAGAGATTTGTGTTAATGAACCCAATATCACCGATTTGTCTTTTCTTCAATTCGGCGATCTTCAATCTGCATAATATAGTGAGGATAATTATAAATACATGCAATGAAAGAGCTGACCTATATAGAGAGACTTAATGACAGAAGTAGTACTACTTACAGACAGTAGCAAGTGATCGTTGATTTATCGAGGGCCTTTTGATTGAAAAACTGGAAGAACTCCTCAAATGGAACATTCAACAGTTCAATTCCAACGAGGTCATGCTCCGGTTTAACTCTCAGCGTCAAAGTATTCCTCCCCCCCCCAGACTCTCTGCAGGTTTTCATGTACCAATCATGTAATCTTCGCATCATCGTTGTTAGAGATCTTTCATCTTTGACGAGAGGCTTCCCATAATGGTATTTGTGTTCGTCCACCTCCAAGATTTCATAATGTACATCGTCGGGCAGGTAATCTCCAAGATTGCTATAACCGGGCACCATCCTCGGATCTGCAGCGACGATGTCGCTAGACACCTTGAGCGGGGGGCACGATTGGTTCGCTTGTTCGCTGAGCTGGGCAATTTTTTCCCAGCTCGTCGTTCTTTTAACCTTTGATCACTAACAGTACTTCCCGACGGCTCTGCTTCGGCAAATGTCTTTGCAATAATGCGCTCATAGTTTCCTCTCAGCGGAGACTTTGGTGGTTTTGTCAGGGCAGCCAGAGTGCGCTTCCCTTTCACCGGATCTACCTTCTCCTCCGGAGGTGGATGTTTCTTTGCTTTCACCCCTTCAAAGAAGTTCGTCACTTCGGCTCGCACGATCTTCGTGGTTTCCTCCTCGGTCCTCTCGTATGGTAACTTCTCTGGAGTCTTCAGAGAAGGACCGAATCTGTATTGCCTCCCGCCTCTGGCTGTACTGCTAGACGCCGGCAGAGCATACGGAGCGGCTGCGGCTGTCTTCTTTCCTTGCTTATGAGGCGGAGGAGAAGGACTACGATGCGCCGGAGCAGCCGGAGCGGCGGCGGGTCTCTTCCGCCCTTGCTGACAAGGCGGAGAAGGAGGAGGCTGGCTGCTCTGGCACGCCGGCGCAGGCGGAGAAGGAGGCGGAGTGCCGCCACGCGCCGGAGAAGGAGGCTGAGTGCCCTGATCACTCGCCGGAGGAGGAGGCGAAGGAGGAGGCGGAGTGCCGCCACGCGCCGCATAAGGAGGCTGAGTGCCCTGATCACTCGCCGGAGGAGGAGGCGGAGTGCCCTTACTCGCCGGAGGCGTCCAGTTCGGAAGGTTAATGAGCTCCTTCCGCCATAGGCATGGAGTCTTCAGAGCAGAACCCAGCCGAGTCTCCCCTTCACCGGTAGGGTGGTCAAGCCGGAGGTCCTCAAATCCCTCCATTATTTCATCCACCATCACCCTAGCATATCCTTCTGGAATCGGCCGGCAGTGGTAGGTTGCGTCGGGTTCAGGAGGTAAAACAGAGCCAACAACCGCCTTGACTTTGAAGTTCTGCCATTGCGTCATAAGGTGGCAATGTTGAAACTCCGTGATAGCATCCACGGGGTAGCTAGCAGGAGCCGTCAAGACATGCTCCGGCTAAAGCAGCTCGATGGAAGCCACGTTGCTTCTCCGCTGAGATGGCGGGGTAGCTTCGGGGGTAGTTTCGGCATGTCGATTGCCGTCTCGTTCCTCTAGCGCTTGAACCCATTCGTGCAGCTTCTGAATTTGGGTCTGCTCCACTTTTTTCCTCCTCTCCTGGCTTTTGTAACCGCCTGCGTCCGGAAAACCAGCCTTCCACGGAATGGAGCCTAGCGTGCCTCGTGTCCGTCCAGGGTGCTCAGGATTCCCGAGGGCCATTGTGAGCTCGTCGTTCTCTCCGTCTGGAACGAACGTCCCTTGCTGTGTTGCATCGATATAGTGCTGAAGCATCTTGACTGGTATTCTCAAAAGCTCGTCCGTCCAAACGCACTTCCTTGATACAGGGTCCAATTTTCCGCCAGCCCCGAAGAACCAAGTCCGGCAACGGTCTGGCCAGTTCATTGTCTGTGGTTCGATCCCTTTATCAAGCAGATCATTCTCAGCCTTGGCCCACTTAGGCCGGGCTTTGAGGTAGCCACCTAACCCCGTGCGATGGTGAAGCTTCTTCTTCGCAGCATTCTTCTTGTTTGTCGCTGACATCTTCTTACTCTTTTCCGATGTCTTGTGGGCCACAAATGCGGGCCAGTGATCTCTGATCTTCTCATACCGGCCGATGAATTCTGGTGTCTCTTCTTTGTCGACAAACGTTTTCAGCTCATTCTTCCACCTCCTGAATAGGTCTGCCATCTTCTTAAGAGCATGAGACTTGATTAATTGCTCTTTAACTGGCTTCTCCAGATCCTCCTTTGGCGGTAGGGTGAAATTTGCCTTCAGCTCAGTCCAAAGATCATCTTTCTGCATATCATTGACATAAGATACCTCAGGGTCTTCCTTCTTAGGCTTATACCATTGGTGGATGCTGATCGGGATCTTGTCCCTAACAAGAACCCCGCACTGAGCAGCAAATGCTTCCTTTGTCCGGATGGGTTCAATCGGTTGGCCGTCGCGCGCGATTGCTGTGATCTCAAACCTTTCATCCGAGCGCAACTTTCTCTTCGGGCCTCGTCTCTTTACCGAAGTTGTGCTCGATCCGGAGGGCTAGAAAAAATAAGAAAGACGAGAGTTAATTAATATGTGTACATACCAAAACAATGAATGCATCAATTAGCTAGTCAGCACAGGCTTAACTAATATATTTACCTGGCTGGACTCTGTTCGGTCACCGGAGCCGTCACCACGGGCTCCTTCTTGCACCAGCATTGGGTCACCGGAGCCATCATAATCATGTCTTTCCTCCTCCACTCTTCGATAACCGTAGCCTGCTTCTTCACCCTGTTCTTCCAGACCATCATTGTCGTTAAGATACGACAAGACATCACCTCCGGCTAAGATTATGTCCCCCAACACCTCTTCTGCTTCCTCGTCTCATCCGTGCTCCATTGTTTCTGCAAATATTACAACATGGCCATTATTACACAAACATGACAGCAGGTGGATATATTAGTGCAAACGTAGACCTAGCTTATTCCGGGTTTGGGGTGGCCTCGGCAACGCTTCAAGGGTAGGGGCGCGGCGGGAGGGGGTAGGAGACCGACATCATTTTTTTCTACGGTTTGGGTGTCCTCGAGAGTTTTGGTCGAGCGAGAGGGCCGGGGGGTGCTCCCGTGGTATAAGTTATATATCGACCGCACATCATGTCAAAGTTATTTTGGAATGGAGTTCCCGATAAAATGTTGTCGGGGAGGGGGTATCGACCTCCCCTCATGTTGAAATTATTAGGGAGGGGGTATATCGACCCCCCACCCCCCTCATCATGCATATATAGCAACCACATACATATATACATTGAAAAAAATTACATATATACAACAAAAACATTAATACACATATGAACAAAAAAAATACATATATGAACAAAAACATGTTGTGAACAAAAAAAATTAATGTAATAAATCTAATAAGAAATTAATCTAATAAAAAACATCCTCTGAAGTTACATATAGCCACATACATACAAATATACATTTTATATATATGAACAAAAAATTAATCTAATACAAAATAAAAACAGAGCCGGACCGACGTGGCGGCTCACAGCGGGGGCGTCTGGCGATGGCAATGGCGGGGGAGGCGAGGGCGCCGGTGCGCGGGGGCAGGCCGCGGGAAGGGGCTCGGGCGCGGGGCAGGGGCCAGCGCGGCGACGGCGTGGTCGGGGACAGGGCAGCGCAGCGACGGAGTCGGAGGCAGGGGCGGCGCGGCGACGGCGTCGGAGGCAGGGCGGCGCGGCGACAGCGTCGGAGGCAGGGGCGATGACGGCGACGGCGACGAGGAGCAGCGCTGGGGCGTCGGGCATGAACTGACGGTGAAGTTGTGAAATTTCACAAGTCCAGCTTATATACAAAGAGCATTGGTACCGGTTGGTGGCACCAACCGGGACCAATGCTACCTTTAGTCCCGGTTGGTGCCACCAACCCGGACCAAAGGCCTCTTTTCAGCAGCCCAAAGGGCGGGAAGCGGCGGCCTTTGGTCCCGGTTGGTGGCACCAACCGGGACTAAAGGGGGGGCATTGGTCCCGGTTGGTGCCACCAACAGGTACCAAAGGCACCCTTTAGTCCCGGTTGGTGCCACCAACCGGGACGGAAAGCCTTGCACAGCGGCGTGGTGGTGGGAGTTTAGTCCCACCTCGCTAGCTGAGAGAGAGCCGCACCTGTTTATAAGGTGCGGTGCGCCTGAGCTGTCGAGCTCCTCTCTAAAGCAGGCTTATGGGCCTAACCACTCTATACATGCATGTGGGCCTACTGGGCCTTCTGCGGGCCTGAATCCTGTCCCATGGATGGGTTTGTAGTCGTATTCAGACCGTGGTGGCCCAGTAGGTGGCATAATTTTTATTTTTTGCCTGTTTTTTTGTTTTCTTTTTTGCTTTATTTATTTTGTTTTGTTTCTACTTTCAACAAAAAACTTATTTATTTTATTTTATTTTGTTTCTAATTACTTATTTATTTTACTTTATGATAATTCTTTTTGCTATTAAAGTTTCTAACAAAAAAAGTTCTTTATGAAAATTCTTTTTGCTTTCAATGATTTTGAACAGAAAATACTTCGATAATTTTAGTTGCATCAATTTTATATAATTTTAGTTTCAATAATACTAGAGGTTGCTTATAATATTTTGAACAGAAAATACTTTGATAATTTTAGTTTCATAAATTTTATTTATGTTATTAAAGTTTATTTTATTTTGTTTCTACTTATATATTTTATTAAAGTTTATATTATTTTGTGTCTAATTACTTATTTATTTTATTTGTTATTTTTCATGCATTTACTGATTATTTTGAGGTATAAGACCCTAAAATTGAAAAGCATTTCAAATGAACTCTGAAAAGGTTGAAAGTTGGCATGGTATCATCATTTCATCCACATAGCATGTGCAAGAAAGTTGAGAGGGTTACGGCAAAAACTGGATGCACTTCGTGTACAAAACGGACAATGGTATCATACTCGTCTGTTACAAAGTTGGCATGGTATCATCATAATAGTTGCGGGAGAAAGTCTTCACTTTTTCTTCGCTTGTGTCATTTGCTTATTGCGCCGTAACCATGGATAATCTTCATCGTTTATCAGGATGCTTGGGTCAGCCTTGACTTTGAAGGGAGGAATTTCATGAAACTTTTCATGATCTTCAGACATGTCTGTCTTGCCCTCCACTCCCACAATGTCCCTTTTTCCTGAAAGAACTATGTGGTGCTTTGGCTCATCGTGTGATGTATTCGCTTCCTTATCTTTTCTTTTTCTCGGTCTGGTAGACATGTCCTTCACATAGATAACCTGTGCCACATCATCGGCTAGGACGAACGGTTCATCAGTGTACCCAAGATTGTTCACATCCACTGTTGTCATTCCGTACCTGTACCCCGCCTCCTGACAGATTGACCCATTTGCACTTAAACAAAGGGACCTTAAAATCATGTCCGTAGTCAAGTTCCCATATGTCCATTATGTAACCATAATATGTGTCCTTTCCCCTCTCGGTTGCTGCATCAAAGTGGACACCGCTGTTTTGGTCGGTGCTCTTTTGATCTTGGGCGATCGTGTAAAATGTATTCCCATTTATCTCGTATCCTTTGTAAGTCAATACAGTCGAAGATGGTTCCCTGGACAACGAGTACAACTCATCACAAATAGTGGTGTCACCTCTGAGACGTGTTTCCAACCAACTGCTGAAAGTCCTGATGTGTTCACATGTAATCCAGTCGTCACACTGCTCCGGGTGTTTGGAGCGCAGACTGTTCTTGTGTTCATCGACATACGGGGTCACCATGGTAGAGTTCTGTAGAACTGTGTAGTGTGCTTGAGACCAAGAATGCCCGTCCCTGCATATTATTGAGTCCGCTCCTGGCGTGCCTTTTCTAGTCAGTCTCCCCTCATACCACGATTTAGGGAGACCTATCTTCTTAAGGCCAGGAATGAAGTCAACACAAAACCCAATGACATCCTCTGTTTGATGGCCCATGGAGATGCTTCCTTCTGGCCTAGCGCGGTTACGGACATATTTCTTTTAGGACTCCCATGAACCTCTCAAAGGGGAACATATTGTGTAGAAATACGGGCCCCAGAATGACAATCTCGTCGACTAGATGAACTAGGACGTGCGTCATGATATTGAAGAAGGATGGTGGGAACACCAGCTCGAAACTGACAAGACATTGCGCCACATCACTCCTTAGCCTTGGTATGATTTCTGGATCGATCACCTTCTGAGAGATTGCATTGAGGAATGCACATAGCTTCACAATGGCTAATCAGACGTTTTCCGGTAGAAGCCCCCTCAATGCAACCTGAAGCAGTTGCGTCATAATCACGTGGTAGTCATGAGACTTTAGGTTCTGGAACTTTTTCTTTGGCATATTTATTATTCCCTTTATATTCGATGAGAAGCCAGTCGGGACCTTCATACTGAGCAGGCATTCAAAGAAGATTTCTTTCTCTTCTTTCGTAAGAGCGTAGCTGGCAAGACCTTCATACTGCTTCGGAGGCATGCCGTCTTTTTCGTGCAAACGTTGCAGGTCCTCCCGTGCCTCAGGTGTATCTTTTGTCTTCCCATACACGCCCAAGAAGCCTAGCAGGTTCATGCAAAGGTTCTTCGTCATGTGCATCACGTCGATTGAAGAGCGGACCTCTAGGTCTTTCCAGTAGGGTAGGTCCCAAAATATAGATTTCTTCTTCCACATGGGTGTGTGTCCCTCAGCGTCATTCGGAACAGCTAGTCCGCCGGGACCCTTTCCAAAGATTACGTGTAAATCATTGACCATAGCAAGTACGTGATCACCGGTACGCATGGCAGGCTTCTTCCGGTGATCTGCCTCGCCTTTGAAATGCTTGCCTTTCTTTCGACATTGATGGTTGGTCGGAAGAAATCGACGATGGCCCAGGTACACATTCTTCCTGCATTTGTCCAGGTATATACTTTCAGTGTCATCTAAACAGTGCGTGCATGCATGGTATCCCTTGTTTGTCTGTCCTGAAAGGTTACTGAGAGCGGGCCAATCGTTGATGGTTACAAACAGCAACGCGTCCAGGTTAAATTCCTCCTGTTTGTGCTCATCCCACGTACGTACACCGTTTCCATTCCACAGCTGTAAAAGTTCTTCAACTAATGGCCTTAGGTACACATCAATGTCGTTGCCGGGTTGCTTAGGGCCTTGGATGAGAACTGGCATCATAATGAACTTCCGCTTCATGCACATCCAAGGAGGAAGGTTATACATACATAGAGTCATGGGCCAGGTGTTGTGATTGCTGCTCTGCTCCCCGAAAGGATTAATGCCATCTGCGCTTAAACCAAACCATACGTTCCTTGGGTCACCTGCAAACTCAGCCCAGTACCTTCTCTCGATTTTTCTCCACTGCGACCCGTCAGCGGGTGCTCTCAACTTCCCGTCTTTCTTACGGTCCTCACTGCGCCATCGCATCAACTTGGCATGCTCTTCGTTTCTGAACAGACGTTTCAACCGTGGTATTATAGGAGCATACCACATCACCTTCGCAGGAACCCTCTTCCTGGGGGGCTCGCCGTCAACATCACCAGGGTCATCTCGTCTGATCTTATACCGCAATGCACCGCATACCGGGCATGCGTTCAGATCCTTGTACGCACCGCGGTAGAGGATGCAGTCATTAGGGCATGCATGTATCTTCTGCACCTCCAATCCTAGAGGGCATACGACCTTCTTTGCTGCGTATGTACTGTCGGGCAATTCGTTATCCTTTGGAAGCTTCTTCTTCAATATTTTCAATAGCTTCTCAAATCCTTTGTCAGGCACAGCATTCTCTGTCTTCCACTGCAACAATTCCAGTATGGTACCGAGCTTTGTGTTGCCATCTTTGCAATTGGGGTACAACCCTTTTTTGTGATCCTCTAACATGCGATCGAACTTCAGCTTCTCCTTTTGACTTTCGCATTGCGTCCTTGCATCGACAATGACCCGGCGGAGATCATCATCATCGGGCACTGGTTCCTCTTGATCTTCAGCAGCTTCCCCCGTTGCAGCATCATTGGGCACATCGTCTGGTTGCTCTTGATCTTCAGCAGCTTCCCCCGTTGCAGCATCACCGTATCCAGGGGGCACATAGTTGTCATCGTCCTCTTCTTCTTCGCCGTCTTCCATCATAACCCCTATTTCTCCGTGCCTCGTCCAAACATTATAGTGTGGCATGAAACCCTTGTAAAGCAGGTGGGTGTGAAGGATTTTCCGGTGAGAGTAAGACTTCGTATTCCCACATGTAGGGCATGGACAACACATAAAACCATTCTGCTTGTTTGCCTCAGCCACTTCGAGAAAATCATGCACCCCTTAATGTACTCGGAGGTGTGTCTGTCACCGTACATCCATTGCCGGTTCATCTGCGTGCATTATATATAATTAAGTGTGTCAAAAACCATTACAGAACATCATGAATAGATAATTAAGTGACCAAATTAATAGAAGTTCATCATCACATTAAAACCAGAGTACATACATAGTTCTCATCTAACAACATATAGCTCTCCAGAGCATCTAATTAATTAAACCATACATTGAAACTATGTAAAACATTTCAATGCGAAAACAAATGCGATCATAATCGCAACCAAGGTAACAATTGATCCAACGGCATAATGATACCAAGCCTCGGTATGAATGGCATATTTTCTAATCTTTCTAATCTTCAAGCGCATTGCATCCATCTTGATCTTGTGATCATCGACGACATCCGCAACATGCAACTCCAATATCATCTTCTCCTCCTCAATTTTTTTAATTTTTCCTTCAAGAAATTGTTTTCTTCTTCAACTAAATTTAACCTCCCGACAATAGGGTCGGTTGGAATTTCCGGTTCACATACCTCCTAGATAAATAAAATCTATGTCACGTTGGTCGGCATAATTTTCATAAACAATAAATGAACCAATAGTTATAAAGATAATATATACCACATCCGAATCATAGACAGGACGAGGGCCGACGGGGGCGGATACCAAAACCATCGCACTATATAATAACAAGCAATACAATAGTAAGAAAATTAGACAAGTATCTATCTAAAGTAAGAATTTTTTTTCTTTCAGAAAGAAGATAAGAACAAGAGGCTCACCACGGTGGTGCCGGCGACGAGATCGGCGCGGGCGATCGACGACGGTGAAGACGGGAATGGGACGTGACGGGCCGCTAAACCTAGACAAATCTCGAGGAAAATGGAGCTTTGAGGTCGAGCTTCGAGAGGAGAAAGCTTAACTACTGTGGCTCGGGCATTTCATCGAACACCTCATGTGCATAGGAGGTGAGCTAGAGCACTACAAAGCCCTCCCCTCGCTGGCCAGAGAAAAACAGAGCACTAGAGTGCTCTGCTCGCGGGCGAGGGATATATATAGGCACCTCATTGGTCCCGGTTTGTGGCATGAACCGGGACTAAAGGGCAGCCTATGGTCCCGGTTCAAGCCACCAACCGGGACCAATGGTGGTGGGCCAGGAGCGAGGCCCATTGGTCCCGGTTCGTCCCACCAACCGGGACCAAAGGGGCCAGACGAACCGGGACCAATGCCCCCACGAGGCCTGGCAGGTCCCTGGCCTCACGAACCGGGACCAGTGCCCCCATTGGTCCCGGTTCTGGACTGAACCGGGACTAATGGGCTGACTCGGCCTGAACCAAAGCCCTCTTTCCTACTAGTGTATGTTGCCTTGATCGTCGACATCCTCAGTGCCATTGCCGACCCTTAGCAAGTAATCTGCAAACCACGTGCCATTATGAGCCCTCATGTTGGTGATGAGCCGAAGCTGCCGCATACCCTTCCATAGATGAGAACTTCGGAGGGTTGCATCAATTATCTGGCCCCGCGACCCCCTTCTGACGACCGGAAGCACCTGCCTAAAGTCCCCGCCAAAAACAACAGTCTTTCCTCCAAAGGGTCGGTCGCGTATTCCCATGATGTCGCGCATGCTATTGTCCAATGCCTCGACCGCTTGTTGCTTCGTCATGCTGGCCTTGTCCCATATTATCAATGAGGCCATCCTTAGCAGCTTGGCGGTCCCACTCTACTTGGTGAAGCTGCACGAGGCTCCATCATCGCAACTCAATGGGATCTTGAACCTCGAGTGGGCAGTCCTGCCGCCAGGCATGATAGAAGCGGCGACGCCCGATGTCGCGGTAGCGGTACCAATCTTGCCCCCGTTCCTCACCTTGGCAAGCATCGCCCTGTATAGGAAGGTCTTCCCTGTACCTCCAGGTCCATCAACAAAGAATACACCCCCATCACCGCGTTCAACAGCCGTTAGTATCTTGTCGTATGCGGCCCTCTGCTCCAAGTTCAGGGAAGATGCCAATTTAGTGTCATCCACGTCAAACTCAACGGTTGATTCCTCGATGACCTCTCTGGCCTCGCCCTTGGTTGGGTCAAACGCATCATCGATGCTTGGAAGAGCGAAATCAACAATGTCTTCACCCATGGACTGCAACATACCCCTAATGTCAAGCAACACCATCTGCTCCACCTCGTTCGGGGACGTGCGTGTTCGACGATAGTCATCAGACATAGGCTCGAGGTGCCTATCCCATAAACCGCGCACGTCGCCTGGCTCGCAGTGCACCAAGATGGTTGTGAAGAGCCTCCTAAGAGAACATGGCATCACCCACTGCTCAGCCTCAGTAAGACAGTCGTCGAGCGTGTTGTCTGCCTCGATGAGTCCCAACCTTTCAGCAGCTTCTCTAAAGCTCCCACATAGCACGCCATCCATGGTGAGCAAGTCATCGAAGGATGTTTTGCCCGTAACATGGTTTAGCAACACACGCAGGTAGTATCGCTCCCCCTTGGCAGGATTGGCAGACACGATACGACCTATTTGAAAATGCTCGACCCGCGGCTTCCAAAACTTCTTTTTCTTATGCCACGTGAAGCTTCCGGGAAAATCCTTGTACAATATATGCCTAGCCCGAGGGTGTTCCTGGTTAGCCTTGAAATACTCCGTTAACATGGATTTTGAAGCATTTTCGGAGGCGACAACATTCTTCAAGTCAGCCTGCGCATTGAATGCAACCCTGTGCATATTCGGGAGATGAAGAGGCAACTACAAGACAGGCGGGGAATTGGCGCAAAGTGGGAAGCCAAATATCCTCCACATAGCCTCCGGAGGGGTGACCCCACCTTGCGTCAACGTATCTCTTGATCTCATCAATGTTACCATCGGCATCGGGCTGGTCTATGCTGAAAGAAGCCTTATCATGGCCCTTGTAAATGTACTTGTAAAGATATTTGACGGCCTTTATGCTAGAGCAGACCTCAACGTTGATGTGGCAATTGAACATCCGCAGAAGGTATGAGTTATAAGGCACAACCCATCTGTTGTCCAACATCTTCCCTCGGACCTTAGCACGTCTTCCATCGTCTCTACGCCCATAAACTGGGTATGAGTCCTTCCCCTGTGCTGTGTTTTCATTGAACGGTCGTGGGTATCTGCACTTGCATCCGTTTTCTTGCATGCAAACATTCTTCGGGTTGAGAGCACCGCATGGTTCATGCATCATATGTTTTACCATCGTTGCATACAATTCCGGATACTTATGCTTGTTTGGGAGCTCTGCGGATATGAGTCGGTCATACTGCTCCGGGACGATAAGCTTATATGTTGAATCCATGATCAACAAAAAATGTGCGTGGGGAGGCCCCTCTTTGGAACTCGACTACGTATACATAAGCGACAACAACACCCAGGATCTGCTTCTTGAACAACATGTCTTTCATAGCCTCTAGTTTGCCATAAAACACGTGAGCCACAATATCAGGTCGGTCTTGTGCCTTCTGACCAGGCAGCAACTCATTCGTTATCTCTTCCCATTTAGGATTGCAAGTCATGGTCAAGAAGATGTCAGGTTTCCTGTATGTATGGACAATTGCCATGGCATCCATATGCCTCTTCTTCATGTCGCGGTCGCCACCAGGGTATGTTCCAGGGAGCACTATTCTTACCCCAACAGCGCTTGCTCGCGTCTCCCCTGATGTGATCGCATCAACGAATCCTTTATACAAGTCGGCACGAATCTGCGTCCAGTTCTTCCTGTACCACCTCAATCGACAACTCTCAATCTTGACGTACATGTCGACCGCCCAGTGCTGCAACAGGCGTGCTCCACAGAGTATGGGATTGAAGATCGCAGGCCGTGTCTGCAGCATGTAACAGTAGTAGTCTCTCACGGAGACGCACAACCTGCTATTCCCCTCTGCACATGATTGAGTACCATCAAAATGAGGATATTTTCAAGAAATAAGATATTATTTGTAAGAAAATGGGACGCGGACGGCATACCTGCATCCTCCTCATCATCATGGCCGAGTTGAGGATGTAGTACAACCTCCCAAGGTACATTACATTTAGGTAGCTTCGGATGCCAACCTAGTTCCCCCCTTGGATAGAATAGGGGATAAGACAACGGGTCATATGCTCCGGAGGTCACACGTATACTGTGCCTTTCGTTGTTGTTACCACAAAGTGTTATCCTCTGGTCAAACCTTTTTGCTAGGTCGTTTCCCTCAACCCAAATTGCAGCGACCTCAGATGACAACGGTCTATTATATGTTCTTTGGTCAAGCCTCTTATCGGTGTTAAGGTCTATCCTATAATCATCGAGGTTGTCCTTGTGTGCACCCAAACTCCTAAATTGCTGGGAGTACGGGTTTTCTTTGAGTATGTCTACTAACTTCTTCACGACATCCTGGTCTAATTGCTTGGTGGCCGCCTGACGATGAGTTATGGTTGGGTCATCATCATAGAAGTACAACTGCAGATGTTCTGGACGGGAGCTAGGCCTGAACGAATGCACATTGTGGTAGATGGTGCCGTGTGCCCGGAATGTGTACACCCCAGACTTCATGTTTGTGTAATTCTCATCAAGGCTGACGCCAAGGGTTGTGAAGGCGAAATGCCCGTTGAAGAACCGTATGTTCTCCCGAAAATGTCTAGAATCTGCATCCATGCTGGACCACAGCCTCATCAACTCTGGGATTGGTTCTGGTTGCTTAAGTTTGATCTGGCCATTGCGATAGCAGAACCCGTCAGTCTCAGACTCAAACTTTTTGGCCTTGCAGTGTTTGCAGTTTGCGGCGAGCTTCAGGATGTGAGTGGTGTCTGGGATGTTTGTGTAGACAAAGTCTAATGGATCAACCTCGCTAGGTATAGCAGACGACATGCTCGCTTCCTCGTCATCCTCCATGGTGTCATTATCGGATCCTACGGGCATTTGTTGAAACATGATGTTCAAAACAATATTCACTAATAACTATAATTACAATAAAGCTCCACGACTTCATAGTTCAGAGTTGACCATACCTTGGTCGCGAAACATGTAGTACTCCTCATCCATCAAGTCGGGTGGCGTCGGCTCATCGCCCATGATGCGGTCTCGGAACCCATCGATGTCCTCTGCATTATCGTCATGGCGAATGTGACAATAGACAACATCATGTCAAAAGAGGGTTGATGAGAATGAGTATAAGAATGTGACAATAGCATTTTCATACCATTGGTACCAACAATGTAATTCGGCATGATCGTCAGAGGATCGCCATCAGATGAATCATCTTCGACGGCCCGAGAGAGGGGTATTGCGCGGCAGGTGGATGCGGGACATTCAGAGGTTGAGTTTGCTAGGTCTGGATGTGGGAGTGCGAGGGATTCTTTGCACGCGGTGTTTTTCCTTCTAGCATAACTGGCCTTCCTTTGAGCACTTGACTCCCCCTTCTCAATCACCGACATGCTTTTGCGGCGTTGCACGCGCTTCCCTCGTATCTTTTCATTCAGTTCTTCTCTGTCATCAACCGTTCGTTCATCCCTTTTCTTCTGATAACATGCTCAGCTATGTGAGTTTCTCTGCTCCCTCTTAGCTAGGTCATTGTCATGGGTGACACCAGACGCATCTAATGTTGAAGGGGGAAATGTTGCATCACCATGCAAGAAGTCTATATAGCTGGAGCTATTAGGGTTGGCTGGGTGAACAACGTTGTGAAAACATCATTAGAACAATCTGATTTTAATACGTATGGAGGTTGTGACTAAAGAATATTAGAACTTTATTTTGCTACTTGAATACAAACTATGTGCATTAAGATCAAGCATTAAGCTATATGCTTCGAGCATGATGGTCGCTAAAAGAATTTTTTGCTATGAGAAAAAAATCTTTGTACGTCAAGGTGAAACTAAAGGTAACATATTACCTGATGTAGATAGTGGCCGAAGATTTTCATCTGCTTTAAGCTGATCCTTTTTCCTCTGATAAGAAGCTCTCCTCAGTGCGTTTTTATGATCTCTCTTGCGTTCTTCGTCCATTTTTTGCGGTGTTACTTGGTTGTCATTCAAGTCACCATCTGGTGTCATTAAGGACATACTATAAATGTAGAGAATAAAGCACAATGTGTCATCAATTGATGATGGAGTACGCACAAGTTGATTACCTTGTAGATCATTGTCATTAACCAAACCAGATGTTTAATCATTATGCGATAATATTGTATAGTTGGAGCTAGTTGGGTTGTCTGGTTAGACAAAGTTTGTAGAACATATTCAAAACTTAATGGTTAAGACATGAATTGAAAGTACTAACTATAATGTTTAGAACAATTTAATCTTACCTGATAAATTAAGAGCGCGGAGATTTTCTTCTTGGAGATCCCGATCTTTATTCCGCCGATAAGAAGCTCTCCTCAGGGCGTTTCTATGGTCTCTTTTGCGATCTTCTTCCGTTCTTTGCGAATTTTCTTTGGTGTCATTCAAGTCATCTGATTCAACATGCGGGGTCAGTAATCTTACCTGATATACCAAGGGGACGCAGATCGTGATATCACATAGAGTACTTGATATACCTGGGATCACATGCGAAGGTTGATGAACATTTGTGATATCACATAGAGTACAGCGTTGAACAAGATGCCCATCGTCTTGTTGTTGTTTCAAACCATCTGACTTGCTATTGCGATAAGATGCCCGCCTCCGTGCGTTCATAAGTCCCCTATGGTCTACCAGATGAATCAGATGTATGAGAGTTAGTGAATAAAAAAAGCCCGAGCATGGGATTTTAGAGGTCGGGTTACACAATTGGTTTCTCTGTGCATGTTATGTTTACAACTCACTTAGATCAAATTGATACAACATATACGAAACCAGCTTAATAACTTATTAGGAGCAAAGATTAGTCAGCATGCTCACGTTAAACAACTTACCAGAATTTGAAAGGGAAGGCTGATTCTCCTCTTGCAACCTGACCTTATCCCCCTTTTTTTCCGATAAGCCGCAAGCCTTTGTGCGTTGAACTGCTCCCTTGTTTTGTCAGCGTAATCATTGCTTTCATTAAATATAGCTCCTGTTGCATGCTGCTCGCAAGTTCTGTCGTCTGCATCATGTCAAAAGTAAAAAACAAAAAAGCCCACAAAGCCCCTCCCGGGTAATGGACTAAACCTGACTGGTCCGCTACCGAACACGTCGACATGGATGGCGGATAAGCATGCATGGGAATACCTTGTAGCTTTGCTGCACCATCCATCTCATCGTTTGAAGGTTCACATCCTACAGCTTACCAATCAAAAAAAATTCGGTAGGTTGTACATGAAGGTGAACACCCATATTTATAAATCATGGCATATGAAATGCGGATGAGTCAGTACCATATTCATCTTGTGCTACAAATGTGCCATAATCGAGTGTTAGATTACTCGGAGCCGACAGCGAAGCATCATGATGGTCTCCTACCCGTAGCGATATCTGTAGAGTTGTAAGCTGGATGAAAATAAGAACAATGATACATAGGCGACAAACTATACAGGCAACATTCTTGGCATATGAACTGCGGATGAATCGGTACCATATTTCATTTTGTGCTTCAAATGTGCCAGAATCCACTGTTATATTACTCAGAGCCGACAACGAAGCATCATGATGGTCTCCAACCTATGGCGATCTTGATCCATCTATAGAGTTATAAACAGGATGAAAATAAGACCAATGATACATAGGCGACAAACTATGCAGGCAACATTCTCACCAATTTTCATACAGTCTTATACCTGGAACCGTCGTGTAAGTATCGTCAAAATTTTCAGCTACGGGTATGATGCTTGCATTATATTCTTCAACATTTCCCCCGCTCGTAAGGCTTGCAATACATTATGCATAAAGCTTGTCACTGCCAGAAATGAACTGAACGCATGTGTATGAATTTATGATAGAGTGCATCATACCCGTAGTAGCGTCCTCTTTTGGTTGATGTTCACCTGCCTTGCTTTTCGAATTCCCCATACGCACCTATGGAATGGCAGTTCACTGACATTAAATAGCGGGGGTGGGAGTAGAAAGATAACTATAATATGCATGATGTCCTCTAGATGTTTTGCATGTGTATATATGTGGTCATCCTGTCTCCATCTTAGCAATGCTATGATATGACAAACAGGGGTTGTGTTCTGGAATTCAGTTTGCAATGCTATGCAAACATTACCTGATTTTGTAGTGACCTGCAAGGCCGTAGAGTTATATTTGAGATAAAAGGATTACCGAGCCTCACTTTGATAAATAGTTGAGATCTTATAAACATATTTGCATACCTGTTGTTTTGTTCTTTCCATGAAATTCTGCACGTAGCGTCTTGAAGAGACCAATCTATATATAGCGGAGCTATGCGAAATTGCAACCCCCACTATCTCCACGAGGGCGTTTATAGTTTTATTGCCGTGTGGAAACTTTCTGTATGAAGTTATGGCACCGCAAATACTCCCTATGTGTGCGCGCGCGCATGCGGTGCCTTTGGTAGGTAGTAGAGTACTTCAAGACACTACCTGCACTATTCATGCTTCAACAGCTGCATTAGTTTTCATGTGCATACAACATATTGGACCTTGCAGGACCCTCTTGGCATCCTGTTGCTGGAAAAAAACTACACAGCCGAATCTTTTTTTATTTCTGAAACAAGATTTCTATTGCACAAGCCATCTGAAACAGGATAGTGTTTTCCATTTCTTAAAGCTCAAATTTTGTTGTGCAAATTTGTAGATCAAAATTAGTTTGTACATGTCCTAGATACCTAGCTAGCTATGTTCCAGTTTGACAATCAACTTTGTACATGCTCAGTTTGACAAAGTTTTTCTAAGATGTTTAAAAGGAAGCATAGTTGAAATGCAATGCAATCAGACTTGTAAAGGTCTTGCATTGCACAAAAAGATAAGTATGTCCTGCACTGATAGAATAAACTGAAATTTAATTAGCTGCCGGTGGTGATGTTTGCATACAGGATGAGGCCAGAAGAAGGTTCAATCAAGTGAAAAAATTAATCCTTACTTGGTTTGCATCCAGTGATCGACTACGGGTCTGCTTGTCAGGTTAGGCCAAAACAAAACTATTGTTGGTAATTTTACGGTTTGTAACTGATGCCCTTGCCACAAGAAATATATTGATGTAGCAATTTTGTAGTCTAACCCTTCAGTCCTCATATGAAATAAAATAGACATCTGATTTGAACACTTACTTCTACATACAGCAGGACTCAAAAGAATAACTTGTTCTCCTACATATATATAAGTAAGTTGTGCTACAGCTATGTGGTTTGAACACTTACTTTTGCTGTCAATTTGCAAGACATACGTTGAATTCATTGGTTGTAGAATGACAATTTTGTTACTCTCAGCAGTAGAATGACAATTTTGTTACCCCGCCTCAGCATGTAGAATGACAATTTTGTTACAGATAGAGAGATGGTTAATTGCTTAAAGAAAGACTATAACCACAAGGTCACATTTGAAGTTATAGGGTCGATTTAGCGAGTCATACTAAACTAGTTGTTACATGAACCATGGTAAACTATTGTGATCTCGGTCATTGCATTCAGATCTTCAGGGCCACTATAGTACCTATTACTTAATTAGCAGCACGCTACTATCTCGGTCATTGCATGATTTTTTTATTCTTCTTGCAGCATGCTAATCCAGTTAATTAGCAGCACGCTATTACCAGGTCCATAGAAGCTGCTACATCAGATTAAGTAAGTACACCCTGGCAGCTGAACCAAATTTTCATACACAAAAACAATTAACAGGCATTACCTTCATCGTTAGCGCTGATACCGCGCATTACCTTGAGTATGCATTGGATGTAAATATTTATTGCATGTATGAGCATTCGTTGGATGTAAATTTTTATTGCATGTATGAGCATGCGCTGGTTGTATGAGTTGGATGTACTGTGCAAAACTGGAACCGGTCTATATGAGTTGGATATATGATCGTCACCTTGATCGTCTTCGGGGCCTGGAATGTCGGCGCCAGGAAATGGAACCGGTCTGCGTCGCGGCCCAAGCGGTCGCCGCCGGATCTGGGCCCTCAACGGGATCAGCCGCAGATCCGATGATCTGCGGCGGATCCTACGGGTTCAGGTGCAGATGGGTGGAGGAGCGGCGGTGAAGGGATTGGGCGGCAGCGAATCGATTGGGTGGCAGCGAAGAGATTGCGTGGCGGCGAAGGGGTTGAGCGGCGGCGAAGGGAATGGGCGGCGGCGAAGGGATTGAGCGGCGTAGGAACGAATGATGGCGAAGACTCGTGCGGGGAATTGCATCGAGGGCACGAGGGAGCGAGCACCTACCTTTTTCGTAGGTTTATTTTCATAGATTTTTTCAGAGCGATTTTTTTATGACCAAACGGAGGGTTTAGCACTGGACGTAGTGGGAGCATCCCAATTTTTTTTCTGGCTCGAGGGCGGAAGGGGAAATCGAGGGGAAGCGGGAGGTGGGATCGAGGACAAAAAACCGTCATGGGTGGGACGAAAATTGACCGGCGAAGACTACCAACTGCTCCACTAGGAGTAGAGATATATAGGGGAGCAAAGCCAAAAAAAGAGGCAAACAAGAGTAACGCACCTCCACTCCGAGCAACAGTAATGGCAGGAGACGGCCGAGCTACCTTGCATTATTCCTCCGCCGCGGGGATGCACAGCGTCGGGACAAATCGATCGCTCAAGAGAGATTTTTTTTGGGGGTAAATCGAGAGAAAGAGATGGAAAGCACGGTATGGGCCTTGTTTACCAACCTTTTGAAATGTTTGTGAAATTTTACAACTGTAAATGATTACACTTGAATATTACTGTACACCAGTAAAATACAGCCGAATAAATTTTCGCTTGTAAACCGCCGCCGCGTTCCAATCTGGTTGTAAAAATATGCATGGCTCCCAGATTGCAACACCCAAGCGGCCCCGATGTGTCTTTGAAAGTGCGTTATATTGACTAGAGGGGGGTGAATAGGCGATTTTTATGAATTCTTCACTGAGGAATTTCAGGGTGAGGAAATTCCTAAGCGAAGAACTACTTGCAGCGCAATAAGTACTCAGATGTAAACATAACAGAACACAAGCATGGTCATTATGATGAAATGAAGACAAGCACAGAGTACAGAAAGCGTAAACACTGGATAGCACAGGACAAAGACAAACAGACTGAAGAAATTGAGCTGAGGAAATTGAGAAAGTCTTCAGCCAAAGTCTTCAAATAGATATGAACAAGCACACAACACAGTTATGAGGAAATGAAAGAGTTGAGGAAATAGAACTAGTAGGCTTGGTGAAGACAATGATTTGGTAGACCAGTTCCAACTGCTATGACAGTTGTACATCTGGTTAGGGCGGCTAGGTATTTAAACCTGAGGACACAGTCCCGGACACCCAGTCCTGAACACACAGTCCAGGACACTTAGTCCTCATCGTATTACCCTTGATCTAAGGTCACACAGACCTCACCCAATCACTCATGGTAAGTCTTCAGGTGACTTCCAAACCTTCACAAACTCAGTCACTCGGCGATCCACAATTTCCTCTTGGATGCTCTAGACCATGACCCCTAACCGTCTAGAAGATGCACAGTCTTCAAAGGTAACAAGCGTCGGATCCACGCATGATCAATCACTTTGGGTTTGTAGGTGTTTGGGTTTGGGTTTCCTCACTTGATGATTTTCGCTCAAAGTCCTCGGAGGATGGGATGCTCTCAAATGAAATGACAAGTGTCAGTTTCTCTCGGAGCAGCCAACCAGCTAGTGGTTGTAGGGGGCGGCTATTTATAGCCTAGGGAGCAGCCCGACATGATAAGACATAAATGCCCTTCAATGATATGACTGTTAGGTGGGTAGATATTTTGGGACAGCTGGCGCGTAGCACAGCAACGGTCGGAATTTTAGGCTCAAATTCCTCAGGGCTATCATGTCCCTCACTGTGTAGGTAATCCGCACTGGCGAACTCCTAACTCCTCAGTCAAAACAAATTCCTCAGAGACCAGAAGAACTTCGTCTCTGTCACTGAAGAAATTGACTGAACTGTATGAGATTTCCAATGGCTTCACTCGAAGGGATTGGTAGGTGTAGGATTTTTAGTTGAGCATCACATGGAAATTTTTCCTTAGTATTTCCTCGACCCCCTTTAACAGTACGGTGTTTCCTATGACTCGAGAAAGAGAAAATGAAACTACGAAAACAAAAGTCTTCACGCTTCATGTTCCTCGAATGAATACCAAGTCTTCAAGGTCACACCAATTTCTTCACTTTCAAAGTCTTCAGAAAGTCTTCAGAAATCCAAAGTCTTCAGTTGAAGAACTTCATTTTTAGGGGTCGACTTTCTCTGTAAATATCAAACTCCACATAGACTTATAGACCTGTGTACACTCACAAACAGATTAGTCCCTTAACCTATAAGTCTTCAATACACCAAAATCACTAAGGGCCACTAGATGCACTTACAATCTCCCCCTTTTTGGTGATTGATGACAATATAGGTTAAGTTTTCAACGGGGATAAACATATGAAGTGTAAATACTGATACTGAGGAATTTGATTGCAAGATATAGAAGAACTCCCCCTGAAGATGTGCATAGTGAGGAATTTGCTTTTGAAGCAATGCACACTTGAAGAGTAGAATCATGGAGATCTCCCCCTGTATCTTGTAATTCATACACGCATTTGACATATAATATGAAGAATTTGAAATGCATGATGAAATATGGTGACTGGTGTAATTCAGCATGCGTGCATTAACATTAATGAGGAATAAGCATGCAGAAAATCTCAGCAAAAGTATCAGACCACCATAGAGTTTAAGTTTACAACTCGATCGAATAAAGTCTCAGAAGAACGAGAGTTGTAACTTAGCAAAAAAACGCCCATATAGATAGACCCGCTTGAAGACTAACTCAAATTTCTCCCCCTTTGTCATCGAATGACCAAAAGGATCGAAAAAAATGAGGACTAACGCCCCTGAAGAATATCATGTTGATGGAGGAGCGCCAGCGTTGTTGGGGTCGGTTTTTGTTGTAGGGCCTGCCGCAGTGTCGTCCAAGTCTTCATGCTCGTCGGTTTCGCGTGATGAAGAATATGAGCTGGCCACCATGGAAGGAACCTTGACCTTCTTGAATTTCTTCGGTGGAGGAGCAGACCAGTCAAAATCTTCCTTGAGACCCATTTGCTTCAGATCTTCTTCACCATACAGATGTGACAGAATATCCCAGGTGCGACCGAAGACTTCATGAAGGTAGAATGGTTTTTCTTCACAGCATTATGTGTAGCAGTCATGTTGTGAAGAATAGAACCAAACTGACGCTTAACCCATTTGTGGTTTCGATCCACCTTCTGGTGAAGACTAAGAAGAAGCTCACGGTCAGTCATCACCCTTGGAGCAGTGGCTTGAGGATTTGGCTTTGATGCATTAGCGGCAGAATCATGAGTAGCAGAATCATCATTAGTGGAGTAAGATGCAGCTTTGTGAAACTGACCATCAATTGGACGATTGCCTTCATCAATAACAGCAGCGGCCTTGCCCTTTTCATCAGCTGAGGAAAACGTCTGCTTGAGGACTTCAATTGGGGGCAAGTAGCCAAGATGATTCTGAAAATCAGCCTTGTAGTTGAGTGAAGACCTTATTCTGAGGAATCTCATAATCCAGGGTGCGTAAGGCTTCAATTCAAACGGAGAGAGTGCAACATTTGCTAGAGTCCGCATGAAGAAATCGTGATAATTGACAGGAATGCCATGTATGATGTTGAATAGCAGATTCTTCATGATGCCAACAATTTCCTCATCAGATGAGTCGTGGCCTTTGATTGGACTCATAGTCTTCGTCAGAATGCGATAGACAGTTCTTGGCACATATAGCAATTCCTTCACGAGGAATTTGGTTCTTGGGGCCTGACCGGGCTTCAGAGGCTTCATTAGCACTTGCATGTAATGAGTAGTGAGTTCAGGCTCTTGGTACAGACAACGAGCACCTTCAAGGGGAGGACTGATTGGCAGGGCATGAAGTAATTCAGAGGCCGGTGCTTTGTAATGCGTATTTTCGGTCATCCAGTCCAACACCCAAGAGTTGATATCATCAGCATCGCCTATGATGTGCAGGGTTGCATAGAATTAAAGAATGAGCTCTTCATTCCAATCACGGATATCCGTGCAAAAGTTGAGCAGTCCTGCATCATGAAGCACACTGAGGACAGGGGTAAAGCAAGGCAGTGATTCCATGTCCACGTGAGGAATATGCTCGTGGTCGAAGACTCTGTCCTTGTTGAAGAGTAGTGAAGAATAAAAATTTGATTGGCTGGCAGTCCAGAAACGCTTCCTTCTAAGACGAGCAGAGTCATATGGGTTGTAGTCAGTGAAGAAAACATGCTCGCCGAAGAAGTCATCGGCCTTGAATTTCTGCTTCTTCGAGAAGGGATCCTTTGGCTTGGGCTGAGGAGTATCAGGCAATTGCATCACCACCTCAGGAATCGCAATCTCAGGATCCACAAGCTGAGGAATTTCAGGTTCTTCTTCAGTGACAGCCTGGGTCTTCACTTCTTCATTAATATTTTCATCAGCACTAGTGGCTGGAATTTCTTCATGGACAGATGGGGTTGCACGAGGTTCTTCAGATCCCATTTGTACTATAGTCACTAGGGACTGAGGAATTTGTTGCAGAGGTGGGAACAGAGGAGAATTGGGGTGCTGACTTTCCCAAAAGTCATCATTCAGCATTGGTGTTGTACATCCAATGTCCACATCTTCATCTTCACTCTTTTCTTCAACGCCGGCCTCTTCAGCAGTGAACTGAGGCATGGGCAATGAGACTATTGGGGTTGAAGGGATTGCATCCGCTTCAATTTCTTCATCAAACTGCTCTAACGAAGCAGCAGAAGGAATCTCTTCATCTGATTCACTTGGAATCACATATTCTTCATCAAAAGGAACAAGATCATTTGATGGCATGGATGAGACAGGAATAGCATCAATTGGATTTGCAAAAGAGCTGGTCAATGGCTTCATCTTCTTCGGAGCAGAAGAATCTGATGAAGTTGATGCTTTCCTTTTCTTCACAGTTGCACGCTCTGCAGCCTTGGTCTTCTTCACATCTGATGCAGAAGGAAGAATTGGAGTTGGGGTAGGTGCAGGAGGAGCAGAGGAATTTGGTTCATTTACTTCAGGCTCAGCGGCAGAAGCTTCAGCTGGCCTGGCAATTTCTTCAGTGGCTGGAATGCAGTCATCAGCCCTGGTACTCTGAGTTTCTTCAGCAGCCTGAATGTCATCAGCGGTGCTGGCATTTTCTTCAGTCGGCTGAGCAGATGCCTCAGCCTGAGGATTTTCTTGTTGCGTTGGGGCTGCAACATTGGAAGTGAACTTCTCAGTCAAATTTACAAACCTGACTTTGGCTCCAAGCCAGTCAGCACGGTATACGTCAAATTCATCACTGAGTTTCTTGATCTCAGATTGAATTGTGACAAGTTCTTCAGTTGTCATAGAGACAACGTTTTTCTTCAGGAAGCGCTCCTTCTTGTACTACGCTTTCTTCAATTGCCTGGCCTTTTCAAATTTCCATTTTTCTTATTGAATGAAGGCAGTCAGTATATGACTTTGGCCAGGAGTCAATTTGAAATCAGGCATAGGAGTGTTGGGGTCCTTGTGCCAGAGATCAATCTAATCAAGGATCAATTTTGGATCCAAAAGCAGAGGCACATTTGTGCCTTTGGCTCTAGTGGCCTTGAGCTGCCTGTCTCTGATGATTTCAGCAAGTTCTTCATCATCAGCTTCGTCTTCATCAGATGGCACTTGGAAGGCGACCTGCTTCTTGTGAGGACTTGGGCGAGAGCCTCGTCCAGCAGTGGCCTTTTTCTTCTGCAGAGAGGGGCTAGTTGATGAATTTGGTGCAGCTGAAGAACTAGCAGAAGCTCCTGAGGCAATAGAGATGCATGTAGTCCTTTGGCACGTGGCGAGATGCACAGGTGCTGAGGATTTTGTCGGAGGAGCTGAGGACTTTGGAGGAGCTGAAGCAGCTTGAGGAGTTGGCCGTGAGGGCTTTGAAGCGTCTGGCCGTGAGGGCATTGCTGAGGAACTTGGCCGTGAGGGCATTGGGAGTGAAGCACTTGGCTTATGAGCAGGCTTCTTTGCCATGGCCTTCTTTGGCTTGCTTGCAAAGGCCTCAGCAGTGGTAGCAGCAGCAGCATAGTCTTCATTAAATTTCCTCACTGCTTCCCTAGCCATTTTGGCTAGTTTGGCCTGGCACTTGGCCCATTCATCAGGATAGTCCTCACCATGCTTGAGGCTGGTGGGATCTGCTTCTTGGCTAGGTGCCAATGGAGGTCTTGGGCATGGAGGATTTAAAGCGAATTTCTTCATATACTTGGGAGTAACATATCTGTACTCCCTCCATTCCCGTGCCCATCTCCTCTCTATTCTTTGAATACGCACCTTGCGCTGATTTTTATCCTCCTCAGGGGGTGTGCAGTACCCAGCATAGATGTCATCAGGGATCTCAAACGTTGTGTTGACCTCAGGCCTTTTTCCTCCCTTCTGTGGCTTCTTTCCGTCAGCCATTTTCTTCAGCTGAGGAATATGAACAACAGAATTTTCTGAAGAGGTGTGCAACTTTTCTTCGAGGAACACTGCAAATGAGTTAAGTTGATGAGAACCTAGTGATTCAGCAGTGGACATGAGTACCTGTGAACAGAGTATAGTTGCGAGGAATTTGGAGAGGTCATATGTGTTCTCAGAAGTTTTTCAAAAGGAACAAGTTTGAGGAATTTGACCAGATGAGTCTTGAAGAATTTCACTAAGCGTTCTTTGTCTTAGGTTCCAGAGTTGTACAGATCGAAAATCCACACAATTGAGGAATCTTGAAGAAAAAAATGTTGCTTAGAGAAACGGATCAAGAACAGATGACATGTGAGGTGTTTAGTGTGTGAAGATTTGAAGAGTAAAACTCCTTTGAAGATTTTGTAGAAAACATTTGAATCAAGGAGGGCAGTAAAAGTAACTTTTAATTACCCTGGATGAAGAACACGACGAACTGGAAGTGTAGATGTGAAGCTCGTCAGTTCAGATCTTCCACGCCCTAACTTGGTAGAGGAAGACAGCTACGGCGGCGGCGGAGTGAAGAAATCCGCAGCCGGCGCGAGTACGACGGCGACGAGGTCGAGGCAGTGAAGCTCTTCCTCACCGGCGATGATGGAAGTAGCGGTGGCGCTAGGGTTTGAGAGCTCGAGCGAGGGAGTGAGGTCGAGCGGAGTAAAAACAAAGTGAGGAAGGGGAGGGGTATTTATAGCCGAAGTGAAAAATTGTTCGCCCGAAGAATTTGGACGAACGTGCCCCTGACCCTTCTCATTCGCTTGACATGTGTCACCCACGTACTGAGAGGTGGCGATCGTGTGAGATCATGGGTGAATAGATAAGTATTATCGTGGAATGTGGAACGGTTTGAGCGGCAAAACGCCGAAAATTCAGATAAGATAAGTTTTAAAGTTCCCTTCACAAATTCTTCAGCTGACAAGGACATAGTGAAGGTTTTGAACGAGTTTCAAATAGAACGCACATGAAGAATTTGTGAATAGACTAGGTTGAGTTCAGCATAGAGGGGGAAGGGTCCGATCACATTCACTTAGTAGAAAAAGCAACTTGAAGAAATAGCAATAAGTGAATGTTGTAGAGGACATAAACTCACACACACACACACACACACATATATATATATATAGCCAATGAAGAAAAAATGACGGAAACAATGAAGACAATGCAAAGTAGAAGAAAATGAACAACTGAGGAATTTCAAAAACTGAGGAAAAACTCAAATTGAAGATTTTCAACTTTTGGTGGTGGCGTAACCCACCGTATAAGAATGATGATTTCAAACACCGCGTACAATTGTCGTAGGGTTCTGAGAATCAAATTCTTCGTTAATTTCTTCACACTTAGAGTGTTAGTCTTCATTGATTGAAGAAAAACGTTTCTTCATGTGTTGCACATCTAAGTCATCAATTTTGCATAAGTGTTAGGATGAGTGTCCTTTTCAAAGAACATTCGAAGATTCTAGGATATTTAGCTCACACCGCAACTTGCTAAATCTCTTCTCATCCAAGGGCTTTGTGAAGATATCGGCTAGCTGTTCTTCAGTCCGTACATGCTCAATAGAGATGTCGCCCTTCCACACATGATCACAAAGAAAATGATGACGAATTTGAATGTGCTTTGACTTCGAGTGCTGAACTGGGTTGTGAGCAATCTTGATTGCACTCTCATTGTCACAGTAGAGAGGCACATTCTTCATGTTGACGCCGTAGTCCTTGAGAGTTTGCTTCATCCACAGCAAATGAGCACAGCAAGAACCAGCAGCAATGTACTCAACTTCAGCAGTAGACAGTGATACGCAGCTCTGTTTCTTCGAGGACCAACAGACCAAAGATCGTCCGAGGAAATCACATGTGCCTGATGTTGACTTGTGGTCCACCCGATTACCAGCATAGGCAGAGTCTGAATATCCCATGAGATCAAAAGCCGAGCCCTTGTGGTACCATAATCCAAGTGTTGGTGTGTGAGCTAGATATCGAAGAATATGTTTCACCGCTTTATGGTGTGATTCCTTCGGTGTCGCTTGAAATAGGGCACACATGCAAACACTACGCATATCTGGCCTAGATGCACATAAATACAATAAAGAGCCAATCATGGAGCGGTATACCTTTTGATCGAAGTCAGTACCATTTTCATCAGTGCATAGGTGGCCATTTGTGGGCATAGGAATTTTGACCCCTTTGCAATCTTGCATGCCGAATTTCCTCAGTACATCCTTGAGGTATCTCTCCTGAGATATGAATATGTCATTGCGCTGTTGACGAATTTGAAGACCTAAGAAGAATTTCAATTCTCCCATCATAGACATTTGATATTCTTCACTCATCATATAGGCAAATTCATCACTGTAACGTTGGTCAGTACAGTCAAAAATGATATCATCAACATATATTTGGCACACAAACAATTCACCATCATAAGATTTAGTGAAAAGAGTTGGGTCGAGTGAACCGGGTTTGAAGCCTTTCTTCATGAGGAATTCCTTCAAAGTATCATACCACGCCTGAGGGGCCTGCTTGAGGCCATAGAGGGCCTTATTGAGTCTGAAGACTTTGTCAGGATGCTTTGGATCTTCAAAACCTGGGGGTTGAGCAACATATACTTCTTCCTCAAGCTTACCATTGAGGACTGCACTTTTCACATCCATTTGATATAAAGTGATATCATGATGGTTAGCATAAGCAAGTAATATGCGAATAGCCTCAAGTCTAGCAACAGGTGCAAAAGTTTCATGAAAATAAATTCCTTCAACCTGTGTGTAGCCTTGAGCTACAAGCCGTGCCTTATTCCTCACCATAAGGCCATTTTCATCTTGCTTGTTGCGGTAGATCCACTTTGTGCCAATGATATTGTGCTTGCGAGGATCTGGATGATTAACCAGTTCCCAGATGTTGTTGAGATCAAACTGATGTAATTCTTCTTGCATAGCTTGAATCCACTCAGGCTCCAGAAATGCTTCATCTACCTTAGTGGGCTCTGTGATAGAGACAAAAGCAAAGTGCCCACAAAAGTTAGACAAATGTGAAGCTCTTGAGCGTGTGAGAGGACCTGGAATGTTGATGTCGCTGATGATTTTCTCAATCTGAACTTCATTTGCAACGCGAGGATGAGCGGGTTGTCGTTGAGGAATTTGATCAGCATTTCCTTCAGCACCATTTTCTTCAGGTGCATCAGCATGACGTTCTTCACGTTCTGGAATGATTTCTTCAACAGATTCTTCGGCAGGAATGACATCCTCAGTAGCCTTGAACTTGATAGTTTCCTCAGGTGACTATTCATTCAACACAGAAGGTAGGCGCTCTCTTTGCGAGCCATTAGTTTCATCAAACTGCACATCTACAGTTTCAACAACCTTGTGGTGGACGTTGTTGAAGACTCTGTAGGTGTGCGAGTCCTTTCCGTAACCAAGCATAAAACCTTCATGTGCTTTCGGTGCAATTTTAGAATTGTGATGAGGATCTCTAGTCCAACATTTAGCACCGAAGACTTTGAAATAACTCACATTGGGTTTCTTGTCAGTGAGGAGTTCATATGCAGTCTTCTTGAAGAATTTGTTAAGATATACCCTGTTGATGATGTGGCACGCAGTGTCAATTGCCTCAATCCAGAAACGACGAGGTGTCTTGTACTCATCAAGCATAGTGCAAGCCATCTCAACAAGAGTCCTGTTCTTGCGCTCCGGGACGCCATTCTGCTGAGGAGTATAAGGAGCAGATAACTCATGAGTAATACCAAGTTCATCAAGATAGTCATCAAGACCAGGATTCTTGAACTCAGTTCCATTGTCACTTCTGATGTGCTTGATCTTCACACCAAAGTTGGTTGAAGCCCTCGAGGAAAATCGTTTGAAGACTTCCGGCACCTCATGTTTGTAAGTGACAATATGCACCCATGTGTAACGAGAGTAATCATCAACAATAACAAAGCCATATAGAGATGCATCATTTGTAACTGCTGAATAATGATTAGGACCAAAGAGATCCGTGTGAAGCAATTCAAATGGTCGAGTGGTAGTCATGATTGTCTTCGCTAGATGTTTGGCCTTGGTCATCTTTCCAGCTTCACAGGCTCCGCATAGGTGATCCTTGAGGAATTTGACATTCTCAATGCCAATGTTATGCTTCTTCTTCGCGAGCGTGTGCAGATTCCTCATGCCTGCATGACCAAGTCGTCGATGCCATAGCCAGCCTTCTGAAGCTTTTGCAAGTAGACATACGGCTGGTTGAGGTCCTGTAGAGAAATCAACAATATACAAGTCTCCTCTCCTAAAGCCTTCGAAGACTTTGGAATTGTCAGCTTCCATGATCACAACACAACGGTACTTGCCAAAGACAACAACCATATCAAGATCACAAAGCATTGAGGCAGACATGAGGTTGTATCCTAAGGACTCGACAAGCATGACTTTGTCCATGTGTCGATCCTTTGAGATCACAACCTTACCTAGACCCAATACCTGACTTTTGCCTTTGTCAGCGAAGATGACATGCTTCAGATGCGATGGAGATAAGGGAACATCCATCAATAGATTCTTGTCACCAGTCATGTGATTTGTACATCCACTATCGAGGACCCACTCATTGGCTTTGGGTTGATCATCCTGCAGATGAATTAGTGCAGCTTACCAACTCATATACTTCATCAGTGAAGAATATGACATAAATTTCATCAGATCAATTTCATCAAGCAATAGAACAGATAAAGCAGTATGAGAACGTGAGAAATGAGGATTCATTTCATCATGATTAGCCTGCGTCCTTTTAGGCATTTTCAGGTCTCCAGCAAATTCTTCAGACTTTTAAGCACGTCTGGAGACCTCACCCTGCATAAGAGATTAGTTATTTTTCTTCACCACCCACATCTGAAGGGGTGGCAAAGAGTTCATCACTCTACGAGATCCATAATGAGAAAGGTGGCATAGAAGCCAGTCCACTTCGTTTCACATAAGAGGAGTTAGAATAAGCATATGAATAAGCAGAGAAATTCTTCAAGGACTTATGAACATAATGGTTTGAAGAATAACATATTCATAGCCCTTAGCTCTTCCCTGTCAAATAGAGGTGTTAGCACGATGATGTTCATATGAGGACTTTGACCCTTTTGAGGAATTTGATCCACATGAGAAAGGTTGGTCCGTATGAGGACTTGGATCCATATGAAGAATTTGATCTGGGGTTCCTATTCTTCACAGGTGGTGTCATGATGACATTCACCTGAAGACTTTCAAGGCACCTTTTGGGAACCCAGATTTTCTTCACAGGGGAACCGTTCCTGCAGTTAGTGCCAACATATCTAGCAAATACTTCACCATTCTGATTTTTGAATAGTTTATAGTTGGAGTCAAATGACTCATCAGAAGAATGAGGAGATTCACATGTAAAGCCAGATAAAGTAGATGGATCTACTGGAGGTCCCTTTGCAGCAACCCATGAGGTTTTGGGGTACTGCTCAGGCTTCCAATATGTTCCATCAGCATTGATTTTCCTCTCAAAGGCAATACCCTCTTTCCTAGGGTTCCTGTTGAGGATCTGCTTTTTAAGCACATCACAAAGAGTCTGATTCCCTTTGAGGCTCTTGTACATGCCTGTCATGTACAATTCCTTCAGCCCTGCATCATTAGTGATACTAGCAATGTCCTCATATGAGGAATTAGTGATAGCAGAGACAGGTGAAGAATTTGTAACATTAGAAGCATTTGAACATTCAGGTGAAGAATTAGCATATTCACGTTCAATGCACTTCAAACATGGAGGAACAAATTCTTCCTGAGCAGCGTTGATTTGTTGAGCAAGTAATGAATCGCGCTCCTTCTGAAGATCTTCATAACTCACCCTTATCTTTTCAAGATCTTGCTTTCTTTGAATAAATTCATAAGAAAGTTTCTCATGATCAGATAAGAGAGTGTTATGATGACCTTGAAGGTTGTCAAACCTAGACTGAAGTCTCTGAAGATTTTCAGTCAGGGTTTTAGTGCGATCCATTTCTTCACCCAACATACCATCCCTTTTGTCTAGCATGTTTTGAACCTTTTCAAAAGCCTTTTGTTGTTTCACAGCAATCTTAGCAAGTTTAGAATAGCTAGGCTTGAGGTTTTCATCAGATTCATCCTCACTTGATTCAGAGGAGGGGTATTTGAGTACCTTGGCACCCTTTGCCATGAAGCAATAGGTGGGAGCGTAGTCATCATTGCCTTCATCAGCCTTGTTGGTGAAGTCATTTTCTTCAGAGTTGAAGATGGACTTGCTGACGAATGCAGTAGCGAGAGCTAGACTCGCCACACCAGATTCTGACTCCTCAGATGCCTCCTCTTCCTCATGTTCCTCAGATTCAGCCTCAGAGTCCATTTCATTGCCAATGAATGCCCTTCTTGGAGCTGATCTTCTTGTGAGATGAAGACTTTGAGGATTTTGATGATGAAGATTTTGAAGATTTCTTCTTCTTCTTCACATCATCAAAACTGTAATCCTTGTATTTCTTCTTCTTTGATTCCTTTTCCCACTAAGGACAATCTTGAATGTAGTGACCAGGTTTCTTGCATTTGTGGCATAGCCTCTTCTTGTAGTCACTGGATGAGGAATCATTGCTCCTTGAGGATTTTCCAAAGCGACCACGTCTTGAGAATTTCTGGAATTTCTTCACGAGCAGTGCTAGCTCCTGGCTCAGTTCTTCAGGATCACCAAGGCTACTACCAGAATCTTCACCTTCATATTCAGAGACTGCCTTGGCCTTCAGGGCACGTGATCTGCCATAGCTCGAACCATAGAGATCTCTCTTCTCAGAAAGCTGGAACTCATGAGTGTTTAGCCTCTCGAGGATATCAGCGGGATCAAGTTGTAGGGGAACGCAACAGAAAACAAAAATTTTCCGACCTACGCACCAGCCCAGGACCACTATGGAGACTGCATACATGGTTTGATCTTTTTCGTTACCGACTCGTAGCGCAGCGGGAAGTAGAGTCGATGACGATCGGCGGTGCAGATCCCCGCAGCTAGGATTTACAACCTCCCAACCGCGAGGATGTATACCCTCATCTGCTCCTCAAACAGCCCTCCAGGAGGAGGTCGAACAGCCCCCCGGACGGTGTCGCGGACAGCCCTTCGGGAGGACCTTCGAAACTCGAACGGTCACTCGGACAGCCCTTCAGGAGGACCTTCGAAACTCGGACGGTCACACGGACAGCCCTTCGGGAGGCACTCACGAACTAAGACCGAAACTACGATCTCTCTACAGAGTTGCACACATACGGTGTCATCTATCCGGCAGGGCTTCGCCGTCCAGAACTAGTTCCTGCCGGAACCCAGACAGCCTTACGGCTCTACGAAACTCTTTTCGTGGGAGGGAGAGAAGAAGCCAGATAATGCATGGCATGTGTATGAGAGCAAGGGATGAGTGTGGAGGGCTGCCCCTCCACCTCTATTTATAGGAAATCCCAAGGGGGTAGGGTAGTTTCACAAAAAACCCAAAATGCACATGAATGAAGTCCTTCCACAAGGACCTAGGAGTGAAACCAAGGAACAAGAGGGTCCCCAAGGGGGGATACCCCATGTGGCCGGCCACACCCCCATGAGGGGCCCAAAAAATGGCTCCTATCCATCCATGTCATCCCCAAGATCTTTTGGAGCAAAGCCCCAAAAGGTGGCTTTCCATAAAGTAACCATAAAGCTGATTTTCACTATTCACGACGACATTTTTCAGCGTCTGATCGAACTGAAAATATTTATGTGGGCTAAGAACATTTCCAGTACCCACTAAAATGATTTTCAACGCGTTCCGAAACAATTCCGGTTTTAGTGATTTTCATCTGCGAAACGCATCTGAAGTGGCTCCGGCAGCTCCGGAACATTTCCGGTTTGTATCTCAGAAAATTCCAAAAAGCTTCCAGAATGATTCTGGCATCCTCCAAGAATTATCAGGCATGTGCCGAAACCAATTTGACTTAATGGTGTATCCCGAAACAACTTTTCGGTATCATCGAAACTTATCCGATGACCTCTCTCTGTGGTACGATTCCGCTGTCCGAAACTTTTCGGTGTCCGAAACTTTTTCGGTGATTTTCTCTCAGACTCCCTGTCTAGTATTCAGCAGATAGATGACCCTTAAGCGTGTGACCCTATAGGTTCGGTGAAGTATAGACATGACCCGGAACCCCTTCCGATCAATGATCAACATCGGAGCCGTGGACACCCATATTGACCCCTATACCCACACGAATAAATATTCGAGTGAACCTCCAGTTGCCGTGTGCTATTCCTGTTGCTTCGCGATATGTTACAAATACCCGAGGTGAGACATGTTGGCATTCCCGTGGATCAACAACTTGTCCACTATGCTAGTTACCTCGTTACCGGTATTGTTCTCTTTTCTCGTTATCGTGTTCCGGCATCCCCGTGATCAAATCACAAAGTGTCTGGCCAGACGATGATGGATACCGTAACACCGAGAGGGCCCAGAGATATCTCTCCATCGTCGGAGGAGCAAATCCCAATCTTGAGCTATCAAGTTACTTGACACACTTTTCCATGAACCCGTAAGCCGCCGTAATAGCCACCCATTTACGGATGACGTTTAACAAACCCCAAAGTTCATGAAGCAAGCATGAAGAAACTCGGTACTCTCATGGTCTAAGGAATCATGCAAACGTTAACCATCTCTGTGTTATGTACCAATAAACTTGTGACGAATGAATCTCATAGCATAACATCAATCCGGGTCGATTCAACAGAAATGTTCTCTTAGCATTGTGCCCTCAAGGTTGCTGACATAGACATGCCCATGATCAGGAAAACATAACCATCATGCAACACTTGAGCTAGTCTTAGAGGCCAGACTAGGAATACATTTTACCGTTTATTATTCCACACGTGCATATGAGTCTTCCTCCGAGCCTCGTGGTTATTGCAGACTCGAGAACCATAGCAGTTATAGCATGGAACATAAACATAATTATGAACTCGGAGATAAATAATATCATTTATTATTGCCTCTAGGGCATATCTCCTACAGACTCCCACTTGCACTAGAGTCAATAATCTAGCTTATGCTAATGCACTTCACACCTGTGGCACACCGGTGTAACTATGCTTCGCTTGTGGTATAGCCTGATGTCCAACGGATCTGATGACTTCAGTTCCGTGTGTATCTTTGCATGTCCTCGTGTTTTCACAAAATTCATATTTTGTGTGGACTTGGCTTTGTATGTATGTGAATCGCAGGTCGAACCTGGATTCCTCAGACTGAGTTATGGAGCAACTACCTGCAGTAGTGTCCCATTGTCAAAAGCCATCTTGGAACTATACTAAGTTCATGAATGAACTATATGATTCAACTTCTTCTTTGTCGCTTCTAAAGCGTCAACATACTTAGCCCTTGTTATAGAATTCGCCACAGTAACTAGTTTGAACAAATTCCAACTAACTGTGCCACCACATTGTGTGTTACACAAAACCCTTAACTTAAATCGAAAATCGCACGGTGAAAAGATGAAGACTATCGATGTAACATTTTACAACGAACTCTTCATGATCTCCGCTTGCAAGAAAACATATCATCAGTACTTACTCTAGTACTCAATGACATCTTTCACTGTTGTCCCACGATCAGTACTTTGATCACTTTCGTATCCATACTCGCAACACCTTGGGAGTATCGGACATATCTGGTTGTTTTACATACCATGGAATACATGATTAATCCAAACACAAAAGTGTGTGGAATCTACATCATGTATTTTACTCATCAGTGTTTTGGGACACCGAGTCTTGCAAAAACTCTTTCCATGTGACTTTGGCAAGAATCACTCCTTGGCGTTTTAAATGCTAAAAGGTTTTAGCATCTTGTCAATATGTATTCATTGCTTAGCCCCATAAGGTAAATCTATCTCCATAGATCATCATGCCTAATATTGAGGCTATTTAGCCTAAGCACTTCATCGAAAAACTATTTTCAAATGAAGTCCTAATTCGTGTCAAGAAATTTATTTCCAATTACCAATGTGCCAAGCACATAAGGTTTTTAGAAATATTATTACGCTCCCACTTACTTTCTTGAATTACAAGCATCTTCGTTACCCATTGATGAAGTCAAAACCCCTTTGACCATTTCATCAAAACACGAAGATTCCAACTCCATTTTGCTCTCTTATGTCCATTGCTGGAACTCTGAAGTTTGCATATCTACTAGCATCCTCTGGATCGACAAATTACTTTGGACTGTATCATATACAAGTCCGAGCTTTCATTTCCATCAGATGGAAATCCTTTTATCATCCATGTTTCATATCTCATGATTGAAATATGTATTAATTGCTAGTTCAACCCGAACCGACTTTAAGCATCGCTACGATGAAAACAACCTCATCGTAGTCAACTCTTGAACTTGTTATTTCAACAAGTCGAGCTTTATGGATAAAACATTTTATCCGTATCAGTTTTAAGTTCCATAAATATTCTTTAGACTCTAAGTCTTCCGAAAGGTGTATCAAGGTTTTAATCTTGAATCACTTATATGGAAACTAACTCGGGTTGTATTGGCATTTAGCCAATTCCGGAGTCAGGGCCCATCAACGCTTCCTTGTGTATCGTAGGTATAATGTTGTCTAACAACAATATCTCGTTTGCGCACCTGAGAGGTTTGCACGAGCCTTGCCTACGTGGTTCAGCTGCAAGTTCGACCGAAGTTCATACATATTATTGTAGAGACTTCCGTATCAGTCGCAGTAGGAAACTCTGGAATTACTTCCAAGGTCTCTTTCCTTTGATCTGATGACGTAGATACTGTTTATCTCGTCGAGTTGCACTATTCTCCCACTCACCTTTTTGAAAGAACCATTCTCTTTAAAAGCACACCGTTTCGCGGCAAAACTATTTGCCTCGGTATAGTGAGGGAGGAATACCCAACATTTTGGTATAACCTACAAAGTAGCACTTGTCTGATTTGGAATAGGTTTGTAACCTTTTACACAAGCCCCATATTCCAAATGTTTAAGAAAAGATATAACATGGTTGGGCGTACCATACCATGGCTTCATTTCAACAGACCCGATGTAGCTCTTTTCAGTGTAAAAACCGCAATCTCTAAAGCATCACTTTAAAAGGGATAATGGCAAATTTATTTATGTCATCTTTGACCTTACCATGTCATAAATGGTTTGATTACATCTCCACGGACTTTCCACTTGCAGTGGTGTTCCGGGAGGTGCAAGTTTATGAAACCCCTTTCACAACTCATCAGACATTTGCTAAACATGTAACTCAAATATTCCTTTGTGCAATCAAATTGCAGAAACATAATTTTCTTGTTACAATAACTTCTACTTCATTTTTGAGAACCTTTCGAATGATTTCAAAAGATCCAGACTTACGTCTCATCAAGTAAATATCCATATATCTACTTGAGTCATTTCTGAAGATAAATAAATCCACCACTAACAACACTTATCGGACTACACACATCAAATGTATGATCACTAATAAGTTTGTTGTTCGTTCCTTATGGCCTGTGAACGGTATTTTAGTCACTTCACTTTTCAGAGGAAAGTTGCAAGTTTCAGATGATTCAAAATCAAAAAGACTTCAAAATCCATCATAATGGAATTTTCCATGCGGGTTTCTCCAATGTGACCAAATGTAGTGCCACACTTGTGTCGTATTCTTTTAGTCTTGCGACATTTAGCGTCAGTGTTATGGATGTATCATATTACCCTCGATATTCATAACATACGTCCCATCGATGATGGAAGTATGGCCCTTATGTTATTCATAATACTTAACAACAATTGTTGTTTTTATGAACAACTCTTTTGCAACAAACATTGTGCAATGGGCTAGAGTGTATGAAACTCTAAAATGAATTATGAAAAGTAAACCCAGAGGTATTGTATTATTATAAATATTCATAACATACATCTCATTCATAATGAAAGTATGGCCCTTGTGTTATTCATAACATCGAACATAAGAAGTTCTCTTATGAACAACCTTCTTGCAAGATGCCTTATGCAATGGGATAGAGTTTGTAAAACTCTAAATGAATTATGAAAATAAATACAGACGGCAATACACCGATGGAAGGTATAGTAACATTTACTATGTTCCCTGTGTATACCTTAACCTCATTTCTAGCTAGTCTTTCAGGCCATAGTAGTTCTTACATCGAGTTGCAACAGAATGCAATCGAGCGGGCATTTTTGTAATGAACTCACAATACCCAAGAATTAGTGATTAACATGTTTAACCATAATTCGCAAGAACTATATCTTTGACCAGCCTTCTATACATAAAACTTGTATGACATTCATACATGAGCTGGATATTCCAGTCTTCTTTCCTTTTGCCTTTATACTTCTAACAGTTTAACTTTTAGTATTTCTCCTACTCTCAGAAGAATCACCCAACTTAAGAGTGGCATTAGCCCCGGACTTCCTAGGCGTGTAAGTCATACTAACACCCTTTGGACACTTCCTTTCTCTTTAAGTTGTTGTTTTATTCACCTTTCATTATATGACAGGCGTTCTTCTGGATCCCTTTCCCAACAGTCAAATGCATAGTAAACACTTTTACTAATACTTGCAAACAAACATTGCTTTGTTTGTATCTGAAAATAATTTTCAGTTCCATGAATATCATATAACTATCCCAACTTTCGAAGTTTGGGTTTCATGGAAGCAAACATATTCCACTTGACCGTAACAGAATTCTAGCTTTTGGATCGAAGGACGAGAGTCACATGATCCATAGCATTAGCGGGAGGATACGGAAAGCATGCGATAGGACAAAGTCCTTCTCGGCACTTTTGAGGACAATTCTCATATTACGTTACCAATCGTAAAGTTTTAACCAGATATTTAACAGCTATTCAATTTTAATAGGGAAGGTGGAAATGCGAGCCATTATTCTACAACTATTATGCAAGAAACACTTAGACAGTGTTCATAATTAATTGCACTGAGAATTAAACATGTTAATTCAACAGTGCGCTCCCACTCAAATCAATATCTCTCACAATTAATTTTGAGTGATACAAGATCCAGACTTCAATTCATCGCCATAGAATCATCATCTCATAACGGGAATTTTAATCGGTAGGCCAACTTGCCGATCACATCTCTATGTTACTCTTGCTCATCTTTCGATGCATGTGTTCCGAGCTCAGGACGATCCTGCCATGAACGTCAAGACAACCAAGTGATCTTGCTGCGAGGTCTGACCTCACCCGCCTCACACTTCTCTAATCGTTCGTACCCATGCATCCATGGCGCACCCCGAAAAGATAGGTGCCGTGACGGTGCTACACTTGGGAGAACACTAACTACTTGATATTTTAAGTGAGAGATCACCCTAATAAAAGCGACTACCGCGCAATCAAGAAGGGTGCATCATAAGGGATAAACATCTCAGGCAATTCATAATAGCATGATATGGTATAGCCCTTTCTGACGGAGAAGTATTTCATTTCTTCGTCTTCGGCATTCGCGTCGGTGTTCACCTTCGCGAAGATTGCCACCACCTTGTCGATGCACCAGATAATATCGCTATCTCTATAGCTAACAAAATAATGCATTACAACAAGGTTGACACGCAGGTCATTAAAATGCAATCATATGGCTCCAGCCATCATGCCGAATCATGACACGCAGGTCATGTTAATCAAATTACATCATATAGTCATCTCATACATAATCGAATTAGTATGAGCACTGCTATACCACATCACATGCACATCCTGCAAAACCAAGTTAGACGCCTCTAATAGGTTTATGCAAAAATTTATTTTACGTGGCTTCTAAGGTTTTGACTTAAACCGTAGCTACCAACGTTTTATCATCAAGTATGATTATTCAAGTTGCTACATTAACATCTCGGGGTGTATGAAACACGAGATAATTAAATCTCGAGCTCCATACTAAACTTCGTCATACGCATGACCCCCGTGCAGATAATATCTGCAATGCCCTTTCATCTGCGAATTTCATCTTTCTTTTGACTACGGCAGAACCCAAAGAACTGATAGCACTTCCATGATCAATCAGGATCACGGATTGCCAGAACTTTGTCAAATTCCACCATGCTGTCTCGAGATTGAGCAAACGCAAATTCTAGGGAAGCAACAAGAACGTCGGGTAACAGATTTCATCTGTCACCCGCATAAATAATTTTCGGCAATAGATCTCATCTACTACCTAATTATTTTATGCAATACCCATACATCTCTATGTATTCTAGATCGAAACCTGCATCTACGCATAGCACGGCTCTTGATGCCACTGTAGGGGAACGCAACAGAAAACAAAAATTTTCCGACCTACGCACCAGCCCAGGACCACTATGGAGACTGCATACATGGTTTGATCTTTTTCGTTACCGACTCGTAGCGCAGCGGGAAGTAGAGTCGATGACGATCGGCGGTGCAGATCCCCGCAGCTAGGATTTACAACCTCCCAACCGCGAGGATGTATACCCTCATCTGCTCCTCAGACAGCCCTCCAGGAGGCGGTCGAACAGCCCCCCGGACGGTGTCGCGGACAGCCCTTCGGGAGGACCTTCGAAACTCGAACGGTCACTCGGACAGCCCTTCGGGAGGACCTTCGAAACTCGGACGGTCACACGGACAGCCCTTCGGGAGGCACTCACGAACTAAGACCGAAACTACGATCTCTCTACAGAGTTGCACACATACGGTGTCATCTATCCGGCAGGGCTTCGCCGTCCAGAACTAGTTCCTGCCGGAACCCAGACAGCCTTACGGCTCTACGAAACTCTTTTCGTGGGAGGGAGAGAAGAAGCCAGATAATGCATGGCATGTGTATGAGAGCAAGGGATGAGTGTGGAGGGCTGCCCCTCCACCTCTATTTATAGGAAATCCCAAGGGGGTAGGGTAGTTTCACAAAAAACCCAAAATGCACATGAATGAAGTCCTTCCACAAGGACCTAGGAGTGAAACCAAGGAACAAGAGGGTCCCCAAGGGGGGATACCCCATGTGGCCGGCCACACCCCCATGAGGGGCCCAAAAAATGGCTCCTATCCATCCATGTCATCCCCAAGATCTTTTGGAGCAAAGCCCCAAAAGGTGGCTTTCCATAAAGTAACCATAAAGCTGATTTTCACTATTCACGACGACATTTTTCAGCGTCTGATCGAACTGAAAATATTTATGTGGGCTAAGAACATTTCCAGTACCCACTAAAATGATTTTCAACGCGTTCCGAAACAATTCCGGTTTTAGTGATTTTCATCTGCGAAACGCATCTGAAGTGGCTCCGGCAGCTCCGGAACATTTCCGGTTTGTATCTCAGAAAATTCCAAAAAGCTTCCAGAATGATTCTGGCATCCTCCAAGAATTATCAGGCATGTGCCGAAACCAATTTGACTTAATGGTGTATCCCGAAACAACTTTTCGGTATCATCGAAACTTATCCGATGACCTCTCTCTGTGGTACGATTCCGCTGTCCGAAACTTTTCGGTGTCCGAAACTTTTTCGGTGATTTTCTCTCAGACTCCCTGTCTAGTATTCAGCAGATAGATGACCCTTAAGCGTGTGACCCTATAGGTTCGGTGAAGTATAGACATGACCCGGAACCCCTTCCGATCAATGATCAACATCGGAGCCGTGGACACCCATATTGACCCCTATACCCACACGAATAAATATTCGAGTGAACCTCCAGTTGCCGTGTGCTATTCCTGTTGCTTCGCGATATGTTACAAATACCCGAGGTGAGACATGTTGGCATTCCCGTGGATCAACAACTTGTCCACTATGCTAGTTACCTCGTTACCGGTATTGTTCTCTTTTCTCGTTATCGTGTTCCGGCATCCCCGTGATCAAATCACAAAGTGTCTGGCCAGACGATGATGGATACCGTAACACCGAGAGGGCCCAGAGATATCTCTCCATCGTCGGAGGAGCAAATCCCAATCTTGAGCTATCAAGTTACTTGACACACTTTTCCATGAACCCGTAAGCCGCCGTAATAGCCACCCATTTACGGATGACGTTTAACAAACCCCAAAGTTCATGAAGCAAGCATGAAGAAACTCGGTACTCTCATGGTCTAAGGAATCATGCAAACGTTAACCATCTCTGTGTTATGTACCAATAAACTTGTGACGAATGAATCTCATAGCATAACATCAATCCGGGTCGATTCAACAGAAATGTTCTCTTAGCATTGTGCCCTCAAGGTTGCTGACATAGACATGCCCATGATCAGGAAAACATAACCATCATGCAACACTTGAGCTAGTCTTAGAGGCCAGACTAGGAATACATTTTACCGTTTATTATTCCACACGTGCATATGAGTCTTCCTCCGAGCCTCGTGGTTATTGCAGACTCGAGAACCATAGCAGTTATAGCATGGAACATAAACATAATTATGAACTCGGAGATAAATAATATCATTTATTATTGCCTCTAGGGCATATCTCCTACACAAGTGACTTGTAATCTCCACGTTCTTGTATCATCAATGCTAGAGTATCAAATGAGGAATCAAGCGATCTCAGCAATTTCTTCACCACCTCATGGTCGGTGATGTCAGTGGCACCAAGTGCTTGAAGCTCATTTGAGATGTCAGTGAGGCGATCGAAGGTTTGTTGAACATTTTCATTGTCGAGTCTTTTGAAGCGGTTGAAGAGATTGCGATGAACGTCAACTCGAGAGTCACGTTGAGTTGAGACTCCTTCATTCACTTTGGACAGCCTATCCCAGATAAGCTTAGCAGTTTCCAAAGCACTCACTCTTCCATACTGCCCTTTGCTCAGGTGGCCACATATGATGTTCTTCGCTTGAGAATCGAGTTGTTTGAATCTCTTCACATCAGCAGCATTCACAGAAGGTGTGACAGAGGGAACACCATTTTCCACAACATACCAGAGATCGTTATCAATTGCCTCAAGATGAATTCGCATCTTATTCTTCCAGTAGGGTAGTCCGTCCCATCAAAGGTAGGACACCCAGCAGAGACCTTGATCATACCTGCGGTCAACATAACTAAAACTCCAGGCGGTTAAACCAAAATCACACAGAACAAGGGAGTACCTTGCTCTGATACCAATTGAAAGTGCGTTATATCGACTAGAGGGGGGTGAATAGGCGATTTTTATGAATTCTTCACTGAGGAATTTCAGGGTGAGGAAATTCCTAAGCGAAGAACTACTTGCAGCGCAATAAGTACTCAGATGTAAACATAATAGAACACAAGCATGGTCATCATGATGAAATGAAGACAAGCACAGAGTACAGAAAGCGTAAACACAGGATAGCACAGGACAAAGACAAACAGACTGAAGAAATTGAGCTGAGGAAATTGAGAAAGTCTTCAGTCAAAGTTTTCAAACAGATATGAATAAGCACACAACACAGTTATGAGGAAAGAAAGAGTTGAGGAAATAGAACCAGTAGGCTTGGTGAAGACAATGATTTGGTAGACTAATTCCAACTGTTGTGACAGTTGTACGTCTGGTTAGGGCGGCTAGGTATTTAAACCTGAGGACACATAGTCCCAGACACCCATTCCTGAACACGCAGTCCAGGACACTTAGTCCTCACCGTATTCCCCTTGAGCTAAGGTCACACAGACCTCGCCCAATCACTCGTGGTAAGTCTTCAGGTGACTTCCAAACCTTCACAAACTCAGTCACTCGGGGATCCACAATTTCCTCTTGGATGCTCTAGACCATGACGCCTAACCGTCTGGAAGATGCACAGTCTTCAAAGGTAACAAGCGTCAGATCCACGCAGGATCAATCTCTTCAGTGATGCTCAATCACTTTGGGTTTGTAGGTGTTTGGGTTTGGGTTTCCTCACTTGATGATTTTCGCTCAAAGTCCTTGGAGGATGGGATGCTCTCAAATGACAAGTGTCAGTTTCTCTCGGAGCAGCCAACCAGCTAGTGGTTGTAGGAGGCGGCTATTTATAGCCTAGGGAGCAGCCCGACATGATAAGACATAAATGCCCTTCAATGATATGACCGTTAGGTGGGTACATATTTTGGGACAGCTGGCGCGTAGCACAACAACGGTCGGAATTTTAGGCTCAAATTCCTCAGGGCTATCATGTTCCTCACTATGTAGGCAATCCGCACTGGCGAACTCCTAACTCCTCAGTCAGAACAAATTCCTCAGCGACCAGAAGAACTTCGTCTCTGTCACTGGAGTAATTGACTGAACTGTATGAGATTTCCAATGGCTTCACTCGAAGGGATTGGTACGTGTAGGATTTTGAGTTGAGCATCACATGGAAATTTTTCCTTAGTATTTCCTCGACCCCCTTTAACAGTACGGTGTTTCCTTTGACTCAAGAAAGAGAAAATGAAACTACAAAAACAAAAGTCTTCACGCTTCATGTTCCTCGAATGAAACCAAGTCTTCAAGGTCACACCAATTTCTTCACTTTCAAAGTTTTCAGAAAGTCTTCAGAAATCCAAAGTCTTCAGTTGAAGAACTTCATTTTTAGGGGTCGACTTTCTCTGTAAATATCAAACTCCTCATAGACTTATAGACCTGTGTACACTCACAAACACATCAGTCCCTTAACCTATAAGTCTTCAATACACCAAAATCACTAAGGGGCACTAGATGCACTTACAGTCTCAGCACTGTATCATCGAACAATGATTGAAGAAATATAGCAAGCAACCAGAGGATGGGGAGGGGGCAGAGGAGACTGGCAGCATGGTGCGGATTGAGCCGCTTGAAGCAAGAAAAGGGGGCGAGTGGCCGCCGCTCGCCTCGCGTTCAAACGGTTGCCTGCCCTTAGGACCCGCCCACATCGCGGTCGCTGGGGACCTCCCGGATTCGGAGCAGACAAGGTCCCTCGTCCCTGTAAGTAGACAGTGCCTCCATGATGATTATCCAATGCTTTAGCTCCTGAACATCAAGTGGGATTATAGATATTACCAATATTAAGATCAGGTACATGCATCGGGCGAACCAACCTATGGTTCGATAGTTAGGAAAACAATGGTATCCCAACCCGTGTTCTAGACTTGAGTGGTGCTCGCATTTTTCTGGATTTCTTTAAGACATTTGGCGATGTGCGTTCAGTGGGAGGAAACGTTCCCGTCGACTACGAAGACGTCTGTGTCGATTTCGTCAATCTAAGGATGATGTGCCAACTTAGTCTCTCCAAAGTGCTCATAGGGATAGGATGTGTGTGCGTGCGTTCATATGAGTGAATGTATGCGCATATGTATGAGCATCTGTGTCTGTACTGTGTTAAAGAAAATACATGCAGCGGAAGCCAGCGAAGACTGAACACCTTTGGTTAAACTTGGACATGGGCCTCCGGGCACGAACCCGAGGCCCGACGGTTGAGGTAGGATCTAGCCCTAGTTTTAGTTCTAAATAAAGTCCAAAATATCTTTTAAAACAATCAAATTAACGCTTAATATGAAAAGGCCAGTGTTTATTAATTCCGTCCTAAGTGGGGCTCGGGCATTGGATTTCAGGGTTGGGCTTCTAAAATCTCGGCCTAAAAAATGGCTATGTTTACTTTCTTGTCCGCTCCAACGAAACAAAGTCGGATTAACTGGGCATTCCCTATTCGGCGCTTTCACGCGCCCGTTACTGTGCGGCGACTATTTATCACCTTACCCTAGCACACGGGGGATGTATCGTTGAAAGGGTCTACAAATTGGGCCGGCCCATTTGCGTGCAGCTAATGAAAGAAAAAGGAGAAGAGAAATATGGGGGTGCTCATGGGAATTGAACCCTGCTATCCCAATTAATAGTAAGTGCGTCTAGCCACTATGCTAGGTTAGTGTTTGTGATATATGAGCAGGGCAACCCTTCTTAAGACAAAACAAGCCGCCCTTCTCACTGTTTATTCTCTGTTTTGTTTCCAGTTTTTTTTTGTTTTTCTCCGTCTTTCCCTGTTCATTGTTTTTTTTTCTTCCCTTCTTTGTTGTCTTTCATTAGTTTTTTTCTTTTTTCTTCTTTGGCTTTCTTTTTCCTCTCCATTTTGGGTTTTTCATTTGTTTTTGAATGTTTTTTCGTTTTCACTCTTCATTTTTGTATATGTTAAAAACAAATTTTAATAAGTGGTCAACATTTTTTGTATACATGTTCAACATTGTCCAAACACTTATTCAACATTTTCAAACACTTGCTCAGTATTTTACTAATTATTAAACATTTTCGAAATACATGTTCAACTTTTTTAAATACTCGTTCAACATTTTCTTAATACTTGTTCAACATTTTTCAAATACGTGTTCAACATTTTTTAATACTTATTTAATATTTTTCAAATGCTTGTTCAACATTTTTTAAATAATCATTCAACAATTGTTAATACTTATTCGATATTTTCAAATACTTGTTTAACATTTTTAATACTTATTCAAAATTTTCAAATGCTTGTTCAATATTTTTCGAATATGTATTCAACATTATTTAATATATTTTCAACATTTTTCAAATACTTGTTTGACATTTTTAATATTTATTCAAAATTTTCAAATAGTTGTTCAACATTTTTCAAGTACTTGTTCAATATTTTCAAATACATGTTCAACAATTTTTAATACTTATTCAACATTTTTTTAATACTTGTTGAACAATTTTTTTAAATGTGTTCTGAATAGTGTTTAATGTAAATATATAAAATCAGGCCTTTGCCTCCCGCGCGGCTGGGCCAGCCCATCTGGGGTCGCTCCGGCGCGAGGCGTCCCCGTTTGCTCGCGTAAGGCAATAAATAGGCGCGATCCTATATGGTGCATAGGGCGCCCCCTACCACCGTGGCGCGTACCATGTGGGCGGGAGTTCCCCTTTTTTTGTTCTTTTTTCTTTTTTCGTTTTCCGTTTTCCTTTTCTCTTTTTTCTTTTTTTTTCTTTTTTCTTTTTCTCCTTTCCTTTTCTTTTCTGTTTCCGTCTTTTTTTTCCACTTCACTTTTTCAGTTTTCTTGCAAATTTTCTTTTCAAATTCATGAACACTTTTTCGTTCATCGAATTCAAAAAATGTTTATCATTTTAAAAAATGTTCATCGAATTCAACTTTTTTGTTCGTCGGATTTTAAAAATGTTCACCAATATTCAAGATTTCTTCACCAACCTAAAAAATGTTCATGAAATTCACATTTTGTTCATCATTTCTAAAAAATGTTCATCGAATTTAGAAAGTGTTCACCAAAATTTCAGAAATTGTTCACTGATTTTAAAAAATGTTCATTAAATTCAAATTTTGTTCACCATATTCACAAAATATTCATCTAATTCAACTTTTTTGTTCATCAGATTTAAAAAAAGTTTAACAAATTAAAACATTGTTCACAGGTTTAAAAAAATGTTCATTAAATTCAAATTTAGTTCATCATTTTAAAAACAATTGTACATTGAATTCAAATTTTTTGTTCATAGGATTTCAAAAATGTTCAAAAAACTGAAAAAATTGTTCACCGACCTAAAAAAATGTTCATTAAATTCAAATTTTGTTCATAATTTTCAAAAAATGTTCTTCAAACTCAAAATTTGTTCATTTATTTCAAATTTTGTTCATGAAGTGTAAATAATGTTCATTAAAACTAGAAAAATGTTCATCCTTCTGAATTGCAATTTGTTTTTGAATTCAAAAACAGTTTTTACGACATTTAAGAATATTTTTATCTTTATATGCAATCCCGAATTATTTTAATAAAGAATAGAACAAAAAAATAAAAAAAGTAAAAGTAAAAAAACAATAACGTTAAAAACGGGGGCGCCCGCCCTGCGCATAGGCCTCCCAACTGGGCGCGCGGGGGCTGGGGGTGCGGGCTACCGCGACTGGGGCGATTCCTATTTGACGCGCGTGTGCGTCAAACTGCTGTGCTTTCGCTGAAGGGCACTAGCGATCACAGCGAAACGGGCTGGCCCAAGTACGAGCGTTGAAGCCAGGCTAAGGTTCCCTCAACCAGCTACTTGTGTTATTCTTTCTTTTGCGGAGTTTTCGTATTTTTTCTGTTTCTTTTTTCTTTTTCTGTTTCTGTTTCTTTTCTTTTTCCTTTTCTTTCATATTACCGTTTTTGGTTTTTATACTTTGTTTTTAATAAAATGGTTTTGAAATCCCAAATTTTGATCATGATTTCAAAAATTGTTCATGGATTTCAAATTTTGTTCAGTTTTTTCAAAAAAAATCAAAATTTAAAAATTGTTCAGCGTGTAGCACACAAATGTTCATTATGTATTTAAATATTGTTCAGTGTATATAATCAAATTGTTCAACATGTAGTTAAAAATCGTTCAACCTATATTACAAAAATGCTCAATGTATATATAAAATATGTACACCATATACCACGAAAAATGTTCACTGTCTAGTTAAGAATTTTTCAGCATATATTACAAAAAGTTCATTGTATATTTGAAAATTATTCAACAAATATTTAGATTTTCAACTTATGTTTGTGTTTTCAATAATTATTCACGTTTATGAAAAAGTCACGTTTGAAAGTTTGTCCGAGTTTCAAAATTTGTTCGAGAAAACGTAATTCATTTTTTAAGGAAGTTTAAAAAACGGATCTGCCGTTGTATATTATACCTTTGGTTTACCGCTGGTACTTAACACGTATTCGGTCCTGCTGCAGCGGCGCTCAGTGCGGCTAGCTAGACTAGGTCTTGTGTTCGACTCCATCAACCGCTGCATTTTCCCGTGACATTTTTTATTTACGTTCGCTTGTGGAATGGGCCGGCCCGTTTTGCGGGAATTCTTCAGCGAAAGCTGCTCGTTTTGACGCTCACGAGCGTCGAGCAGGGACTCTCCCGAAATTACTAATTAAGGATTGCAAAGAACACTCCACCTTTCCAGGTCACGACAAATGGCGTACATGCAGCGCACCACTTGTCGCAACCTGGGAGTTTTTCTTTTTTTCGTAGATCCGTTTATTCAAAACGTTTTATCTCTTAAACCGTGCGTCCAAATCTCGAACCGTTTTCACCATTGGATTCCTCGCGTCGACATCTTCAAAACTAGATCCCATGTTGATAGGTTTTGAGGAACCTTTTTTCACGAAAAAAACCGGACAAAAAAACCGGGCAAAAAACCGAACCGGGAGCACGGTTTTTTCCCTTTACGAAAGAGGCACGCTCGTGCCTCTCGTGGAAGCAAAACCGTGACTCTCGTGGAAGAAAAAAAAAACAGAAAACGTGTTTTTTTTTTCGTTTCCGAGAGGCACGGCCGTGACTCTCGCGAAAGCACAACCGTGCCTCTCACGAAAGCAAAACCGTGTCGCGAAAGAAAAAAAAACAGAAAACGCGTTTTTTCCCCTTTCCTAGAGGCACGGCCGTGACTTTCGCGAAAGCACAACCGTGCCTCTCGCGGAAGCAAAACCGTGACTCTCACGAAAGAAAAAAAAACAGAAAACGCGTTTTGTTTTTCCCTTTCCGAGAGGCACGGCCGTCACTCTCGCGAAAGCACAACCGTGCCTCTCGCGGAAGCAAAACCGTGACTCTCGCGAAAGAAAAAAAAAACAGAAAACGCATTTTTTTCCGTTTCCGAAAGGCACGGCCGTGACTCTCACTAAAGCACAACCGTGCCTCTCGCGGAAGAAAAACCATGACCTTCTCGAAAGAAAGAAAAAAGAAAACGCGTTTTTTTCGCGCAAAAATATTTTTTTTTCGAATTTTTTTTTGATCGAAAAGCTAAGAAAGACCGGGGGGAAACCAAAACGTTGAAAAAACCCGAAAAAAAACCATTTAAAAAGCCGAAAACGCGTGCGGAAAAATAAATAAAAAAACAAAATTCGAAGGGAGTGTCCAGAGCGCGACACATGGCGAATGGCTGAGAGCGCGCCAAGTAGTACTGATCATTGTGAGGCTCCCGAAGGAGCGCTCGTTAACTAGTTGCTCCCGGACTCTCCGCGACTGGGGGGCACCCCACGCGCTATATAGGAGGTCTCGATAAATAGGGGTGCCCCCGTTACTGTGTGTTTTACAGACCGGCACATACCCCCTCTGCACTTGGGCCAGCCCATTTTTTTTTTGGCTTTTCTGTTAATATTGAAAAAAAGGATGCGTGGCGACGGACTCAATCCTCGGACCTCAACCATCACAGACCAACGCAGCAACTACTTGGACATGGAACAACTTGTGCTAACTTACTTATATATTTCCTTTTATTCTTTCTCAAGATCGCAATGCCCCTGGTTTTGGGAAGCTTCCCAAACCGGTTTTTTCTTTTCTCTTTTTTTGGAATGGTTTTGTTTGGTTTTTTATTTTCCTTATATTTTTCTCTGTTATTTTTTTGCAAATGTGTGAATTTTTTATTAAAATCGATGAACTCCTTTTCAGAAATTTGAAACTTTCCCATAATTGATGTTTTTTTCCAAAATTGATGAACTTTTTTTTAAAATTGATGAACTCGTTTCAAAATTAATGAACTTTTTCGAATCCGATGATTTTGTTAAATCGATGAACTTTTTCCTTATCAATTAACTTTTTTCCAAATCCAATGAATTTTTTTCAAAACTAATATGTTTTTCCAAATTCGTGAACTTTTCTTAAAAATTGATGAACTATTTTTAAATTTGCCAACTTTCATCAAATTCGGTGATCTTTTTAATGTTTGCGATCTTTTTGATTTTTCGTGAAAATTATTTTTCTCAGGAAGCAACTGGTCAACCAGTCCGATCAACCGCGCCCAGTGAAGACCCGAGTGAGCAAGTGAAGACCCTTAGCGAGAGAGCGGAAGACACAAGCGAGCGAGCAGAGAAGCGTTTAATGGGCCGCGGTCAGGTTAACACGCGCGTGAGCGCCAGCTGCGGTTGCTGGCACCACAAGCGCCGATTAGGAGCTCCCGATTAACTGCTCTGGTTGGGAGCCCCTATTCGACGCTTCATGCCCCCAGGAAGCTCCCTGGCACCCACGTGCCAGTACAGGTGTGTCGGCCCATGAACTCAATCGCATTTGAGTAAAAAAAACGAAAAAACAAAAAAAATTCACAAAAAACGAAATAGATTATGAATTCAATTTTTTTTACGGATTTCGAAAAAAGTTCATTGATTTGAAAAGAAGTTCATCGAATTTGGAAAGGTCATCATTTTTTAAAAGATGGTTAAATTTGAAAAAAAGTTCATCAATGTTGGAAAAAGTTCATCACATTTGTAAAAATTCACCAATTTTTAAAAATAGTTCATAGATTTAAAAAAATCATCAAATTTGAAAAAATAATCATCGAATTTGGAAAAAAGATCATCAATTTTGCAGAAAAATTCATGAAGGAAAGTTTCGTGAATTTGAAAAAGGAAAGAAAAAAGGGACAGAAAAAAAAGAAGAAAAGAAAAAAGGCTCGGCAACTTCTAGTCCTTGAAAGAGAGCAGAAAACTTCACTGTTAGTTCACTAATAAACACAAAAGCACTATCATATCACCGTCATTAGCGATTCACGAATCAACAGTACCACAAACATGAAAGCTTTACCAGTCTATCTCCGTCAGGGAATACAATAACATGGCATCTGGGTCAATAGGCGTCCATTTTTTTCCCAAAGGATCGCCAAGGACAGTTTCCACTATCATCACGATAATGAAATAAACCGCTACCACAAATGCAGCATCCAGATGTGCAAAAGGAAACTAAAAAAGCAGCTAAACTACAACTAGGGAGTTCCAGGCCGTGTGCACGGAGGTAGATCGAGCACCAGAACATTGTCAAGTTTCTTCGCAACCGAGGCCTTATGATCGATAGGTTCACTCGTTTACCCCAGAACGGAAACAGCTGCTACGCTTGGTTAAGTGGTTTAGACACCAGAGACTTCCATGGGCGATCAGGCACCATCAGGGGCAACACCATCATCACCTTCCATAGTTTCAGTTTTAGTGATGCGAAGCAACCTTGAGTCAGGATCACGTGCTCCATCCGCACGATGAGCAGGAGCCCCTCTCCGGAACGACACTTCCCGGCCAGCATCATTCGAGACCTGACTGATAATTGGAAACATTTGCGCGGATGATATAGGCCTCCATGGTTCTCCTCTGATTGATCAACAGTTTAAGGAGGCAGATATCACCCATCTTCAGTTTGTTGTCTTCTACAAACTGTTTCCATCCACTCCCGAGCTTTTTACCGCCACTGTTTTCAATAAACCGCACCTTCCACTTCTTGCCCAGCAGCTGAAGATATGACAAGAAGCAATAGCAATCATGTGCAAAGCATGGCAATGGTTGTCATCAACCGCACGAAATGAGCAAGTATGAATCATGGGTGATGCAACATAAGCAAGCATAGAAATCACGCCGTGCAAACTAGTAGTGCAAAGATGCAACATACTAGAGGGAATCCTCTCCAAGATATTTCTTAGCATAGTGTCTGGGAAAATTCTGTTTACAGTGAACAAAAGTTAGTAGATAATGGAAGAAAACTCCGTAAAACAACATGTTAAATTGCTTCCTAAATTTGTAAGGTAGTAGAAAGCAATCTGTATTGAAATTCAGAGATGACTGGTTATGAATTTACATTATCAGATAGTTTTTTCATTAATATTCCATAAGAAGCACTTTAGAGTTTACACATGCACCTACATGATCGATGCAGGACACACATAAAAAAATGGAACTCACTAGACAGAACTCTACAACAATGTTGCACTTGCGCATCACAACAACAAATATGGGGATCTCTTAGTGCATGGACTGGACCTTCTGCTTCACCACTTCCTTCTGAGCTGAAGTTAGTTTGGCCTTGAGCACCGTAATGTAACAACCATCCTTTAACTGATCCTTCTGAAATGAAGATAGTGTGGCCTTCTTTTTCTTTTTCTTCTTCTTCTTGACAATGTAATTGGAACCAAGTACATCACATACTCCATGTCCATATTCTGAGGACAAAGAATCTTTAGTGCACAGAAAAGACAACTAATAAATATAACTATATAAATATGTGAATGATTTGCAAGTGAAGATATATCTATAACCGCAAACTGAGACCATATGAGTTGGAGGAGATAGTTATTGCGGTCCTATTGCCTTGAGCCCTTGACATGACTCGTCCACTTCCATTTGGTTCGTTGGTGGTGACTCTGGCAGTACCGTTTGTATGGGCTGAGGATGAAAATGAGAACTTTTCACAGTATCAGTAGCACTTGTCTGCCTTTCTTGCACAGGAGGCAGAAAATGATGGTGACTCTGCCTTTCTTGTATGGGCTGATGATGCCTTCTCACAACCAAGTTCATCAAAGATTATGACATTAAACTGTGAGTTCCCATTGTATCGGAATACTATGTTGTCAGCCATCTCTAGACCAAAGGTTTCAACGAATTTCCCATCCTACTGTAAGTACAAGATTTCCATTGTTCTTGGCAACTCCAATTACGTAAATGCGACAATTTTGTGTTTGAAGTATTATCTCTCTTGGGAATTCACCCTTGAAACGCTGAACAAATTCTTCTGGGATGATCTGGAGAGAAACAAGCAATATTTTTGTTTGAAAAATGGACTGTAAACAGGATAAAAAAGAGATAGTCTATAATCAAAGCAAATGTGTCTGTTCAATATATTTAACATGCCAAGGGAATTTAACATAGGAACAATGTGAATGCCAAAAGCATATTATCTTTATTTTCAACTATGAGGACACTTTTTGTGAACAAACATCACTAAACGTGCTACAATGCTGGATTCTTTCCAGGCATCAAATTAACATGAGACACGACCATAAGTTGCAAAGACTACATATAGTTTGTGTATGTCTCTAAAGCAATATATATCTCTGTATCATTTAGATTAGAAAGTCAAAAGTCATTGGTATACAGAAAAACAACAGAGTAACTGATAAAAGGGTGTTACTGTATTTGAATATGAATTTACCATCTCATGTTGAAAACCACTCATCATATGCACCAAGAAATATTTCTTCTCATCATCCAAGTTTGCGTAGTGATATTCAGTCCGGCTCTTGCATCTTTCCCAAGGCGTATCCATCTTTTTAGAAGACCTGTAGTGCAAAATCTATTTCAAGTGAAGTTTGGTACCAGGAAATGAAGCAACGAATAACAAAGTCTAATATTTAACCGAACTTTGTTATTTCAAGTGAAGTTTGGACCCCATGCCAAAAAGGATCCAGAACAACCGATAATGCTTTTTCGCAACCAAGCTTATCAAAGATCATGACAATAAACTGAGAGTCCTCTTTGCATCTGAACATTAAGGAATCACCAATCTGTAGATCATAGTTTTCAATGAATTGCTGCCACCCCGCTGTAAGGACAAGCTTTTCTTGGTTCTTGGTAACCACAATAGTGTAACTGTAACCATTTCGGGTTTCTAGCTTGACCTCTCTTGGGATCCCACCTTTGAAACGCCGCACAACTTCTTCTGGGATTATCTGCAGAAAGAAATCTTGATATCAATGCATTATCTTTATAAAAAAGTCTGCAGAAAAATAGATTTGTTTTGCATAGAAAGTCTATGCGCAAGATCCAAATGGCACTAGGTATGATCAAGCTGTGTCGTCTTTGCCTTTCTCATACCTGACCAGTATCTTAATCTTAGGGGAAAAAACAAGGATAATGACTCTGGATCTTAATTGTAATTGCCCAACAAAACACTACGTGGAAATTCTTGTAAACTGACTGAATAGTCTGCCCGTCAAAGGAATTGACAGCAATACATAATCTGTAGTAGATAGTAGAAGCATCATTGGTCTTACAAATGCACAGATAGATAATAATATGGTTACCATCGCATCTTGGAAATCACCCAACATAAGCAGCACGAAATACTTCTTATCATCATCCAATTGCTTGTAGTATTGCTCATCCCGCAGCTTGCTGCGTGCCCATCCTTTTAACAGCCCATCTGCACTGCAAAATTAATTTACAGCGATAGGCTTTTTCGAAAAGGATTTACAGTGATAGGTGGTAAGAGGACATTAAGTCATGAACTATAAGAGGGCTTGTATGCGTAGATACATCCATTTCAGTGACAGCTAATATGGGAAGGAGGGAGTATTAGCCAAGTCCAAGCTTTACAAGAACACTTCTTGATGAAGATAAAAATTACAAACAGGCCCGAGGGGGATTTGTCATCCTCTCCCGACTTGCACAAATTGATGGCTGGGAGACCGACCGAATCGCCAGCGAGGAGGAGATCTGTGTGGTGGCTAGGGTTTGTTTAGGGAGAAGTTTATTCTTTCTTTTTTTAGTTTGATTTGAAGAAAGGAACTTTGATTCAAGCCACAACTAATCGATGAGATTGGACAAGAGATTTCTCCAGGAACCCGATTTCTCTCGTCTCAGCTCGCCAACCTCACGACGCCTCCTACCTTTGTCCCCATGGCCCAAAGGAATTACCTCTGCCAACTGACGGCCCGACGTGGTGACCTGCAAAAAACCATCCCGCCGGCGGCCGATTCTCAGGCGTGTTGGAGAGCTACCTCGACCCCATCGAGAGCGCGTGCAAGGCAGACACGGCGGGGCCACCGGCATGCATCTCAACATCGCCGTCACACCCTCCCCCATCACTCCACGCATAAATGTACTCTACTTGTATGTGATAGGACTTTGGATCGGAGTAGGCTAGTAGATCCGGTGAACCTACCTTGTGCAGTAGTAGTTGAACTCGAGCTGGAGGCCATCGTGGTGCTGGGGCGCACGGCGATGCCGGAGAGTGGGCAAGGTGGAGGTGGCGGCGATGTGTAGGCAGTGGCGGCGGCGGAGCTTCCCGTCACTGTCAGCGCTAGACCTAGATCGGGTCGGGGTTTTCGGTGGGGAGACTGGCAACGCGGTGAACCTCGTACTGCGTGCCGCCGGCCCCCACCTCTTTATGTAGCGCTGCGTGACAGGGGCCGTCAACCATATTGCGGTTGGGCGCCCCCGATCAGGGCGCGGATCAGGGGCCCGGTGGGCCGTTGGGCCCATACGGAAAGAGATCAACCTAACATTCTCCCCCTTGATCTCAACTTTTACTTTTAACCTTATACTTTCTAGTTTATTTGTTTCATCGCATATTGGTACATAGAGCATGTTTCATCGTCACGGCTTAATTGCCGTTAGAATCATACAGCTACAACATACGTTATGTTCAGAAACAAATTCTGTTCCTTTTGGGCCTATCCAGGAATCATAAGGCTTTCCCTTAAACCCATGCCGGCTAAGTGTTCCTTGAACACATTGGGTGGTAAGCCTTTCGTTAGCGGATCCGCAAGCATATCTTTTGTCCTTATATGCTCGAGACTTATAGTTTGATCCTGGATTTTATCTTTCACAACATAATACCTTATCTCTATTGTTTTGGCAGCATTACTCGACTTGTTGTTGTGAGCGTAAAATACCGCGGGCTGGTTGTCGCAGTACATCTTTAGTGGTTTGTGAATACAATCTACCACTTTCAAGTCGGGTACAAATTTCTTTAGCCATATCGCCTGCCCCGTGGCTTCGAAGCATGCTATGAATTCTGCATACATCGTGGATGATGCAACTATCGACTGTTTGGAGCTTTTCCACGAAATAGCTCCCCCAGCGAGGGTGAATATGTATCCTGACGTGGATTTTCTATCATCTCTGTCCCCCGCAAAATCTGCGTCTGAATACCCTTTTATCTCTAGGGAATCATATATTAGCATGTAGTCCTTCGTGCCTTGCGCATAACGCAATGCTTTCTTTACCATCTTCCAGTGCTCTAGGCCTGGATTCTCTTGATATCTACCGAGTACCCCGGTGATAAAAGCTAAGTCAGGGCGAGTGCACACTTGTGCATACTGTAAGCTGCCAACTGCCGAAGCATATGGTACTGCTTTCATTTGATTGATCTCATACTGGTTCTTGGGACATTGAAATTTCCCAAAACTATCGCCCTTGACTATTGGAGCAGGTGTGGCTTTACTCGCATGCATATTATACTATTTAAGAACCTTTTCTAAATATGCTTGCTGAGATAGTCCTAAGACTCCATTGTTCCTATCTCGGTGAATTTCTATGCCCAAAACATATGATGCTTCACCAAGATCTGTTATGTCAAAATTTGAGGATAAGTATTTCTTTGTTTCTTGTAGTAGACTAACATCACTACTAGCAAGCAGGATATCATCCATATACAAGATTAGGAAAATATAGTTCCCATTTTTAAACATTGCATAAATGCAATTATCCTTAATATTTTTTTAAATCCAAAACTTTTAATCGTTTGATTAAACTTTAGATACCACTGCCGAGAGGCTTATCTTAATCCATAAATGGATTTCTTCAGGCGGCATCCCATATTTTCCTTGCCTTCCATGATAAAACCATTGGGTTGTTTCATGTAGACCTTTTCTTTTAAATCACCATTCAGAAATGCTGTCTTAACATCCATTTGATGTAACTCTAAATCAAAATGAGCAACTAATGCCATTATGATTCTAAAGGAATCCTTACATGAGACTGGAGAAAATGTCTCATTGTAATCTATCCCTTCTCTTTGTGTAAATCCTTTTGCCACGAGTCGTGCTTTATACTTTTCTATATTCCCTTTAGAGTCATACTTAATTTTGTAGACCCATTTACAGCCTACTGTTTTGGCTCCTTTGGGAATTTCCTCTAAGTCCCAAACATCTTTGGAACTCATCGATTTCATCTCGTCTTCCATTGCCTTCATCCACTTCGATGAATGAGGGCTTCTCATGGCTTCTTCATATGAGGTGGGATCTTTTTCCATATGAACCATTTCTGTGTTATAAACTTTAAAGTCAGTAGAAATAGCTGACTTTCTTGGTCTTGTAGACCTTCTAAGGGCCTCAGTTTCTGGCACATATTGTGCCTCAACTTCTGGCACTTCTTCTAAAATTTGTTGCTGCACCTCCCTTTCATGCTCAACAACGGGTTCAGTCGGCTCCTGACAGACAGGTTCCGGGTCTTCCCCCATAGCTGTCATGGGTGGAGTTGCAACTGGTAGTGAGAAAAATGGCTCCTGAATCATCGGATTAGGTGCATGTACCCTCTTCTCCTCAAGATCAATTTTCCGAGCTACCAAGCTCCCGCTCATCATTTCGTCCTCTAAGAAGACTGCATGTCTCGTTTCTACAAACTTTGTATATCTGTCAGGGCAGTAGAAACGAAAACCTTTTGATCTGTCTGGATAGCCAATGAAGTGGCAACTTACTGTTTTGGGATCTAACTTTGCAATGTTTGGATTAAACATTTTGGCCTCAGCAGGGCACCCCCACACCCTGAAGTGTTGTAGGGAGGGCATCCTTCCTGTCCATAGCTCGTACGGTGTTTTGGGCACCGACTTGCTTGGTACTCTATTGAGAATGTGAATGGCGGTTTTAAGCGCCTCCATCCATAATCCCAATGGCAAGTTGGAATAACTCATCATGCTGCGCACCATATCCATAAGGGTACGGTTGCGCCTTTCAGCTACTCCATTTTGCTAAGGCTCGCCCGGGATTGAATACTGGGCTACTATGCCAGTCTCCTGCAAGAACTTCGCAAAAGGTCCAGGGACTTGGCCATATGGAGTGTGTCGACCGTAGTACTCTCCCCCATGGTCGGACCTTACTATCTTTATTCTTTTATCATGCTGATTTTCAACTTCAGCTTTGAATATTTTAAATTTATCCAACGCTTCCGATCTTTCTTTGATTGGATAAATATAACCATAGCGAGAATAATCATCTGTGAATGTTATGAACGAGTCATATCCATCCACACTTTTCACCGGAAATGGTCCACAAATATCAATGTGAATGATTTCTAGTGTGCCTGTGCTATGGATTGCACCTTTTTTGATTTGTTTTACGTACTTTCCTTTAATGCAATCTATGCATTGTTCTAAGTCTGAAAATTCTAACGGAGGAAGAATTTCACTTTTGACTAATCTTTCTATTCTCCCCTTCGAAATATGGCCCAAGCGACAGTGCCATAATTTCGATGAGTCAAATGTTCATTTCCTTTTCTTTTGTTCTTTATTCGACGCAGAAACATGTTCTTTCACATTGCAAACGGAATAAACTTTTTCATGAAGTGATAACAAATAAAGCTCATCATGTAGTAAAGCATCACCCACATAAGCATTATTTAACCAAATGGCACACTTGCCATGTCCAAAATAACACTCATAATTATCTTTGTCCAAGCAAGAAACACTTATTAAGTTTCTATTACATGATGGAACAAATAAAACATCTCTAAGTAGAAGATTGAATCCATCAGCTAACTCCAAGGAGATATCACCGACAGCTTCAACTTCTGCTTCAACTCCGTTCGCCACTTCAATGCGTCTTTCGCTTCTTAGCGTAGTCCGCGTCGAATGGAATCCCTGTAAAGAATTAGCAACATGAACAGTCGCTCCTGAGTCAATCCACCAAGTGGATTTTGAAAACTGTGCATACAGGGATTCATTGACAAATGAAACTATATTGTTACCTCTTTTTGCCATGATCGACTTTAGCCAAACAGGACAGTCTTTCTTGTAATGCCCGGTCTTCTTACAGTGGAGACAAGTGTCTTTGTCCACTGAGAAAGGCTGTTGCTGACGCTGATGCTGATAGGAAACTTTTCCTTGTGGCTTTGAAGGAGAACTTTTGTTGTTTTGATTGTAATTCTTTCTTTTGTGACCATGCACATAGTTGAGTGTACCACCATGTGAGGCTTTTAGTCTCTCCTCTTCTTGAACACACATTGCTATTGTCTTTTCTACGTCCCATGTTCCAGGTGACATGTTATAGTTCACAACAAAAGCTTCAAACTCCTTCGGCAATGAAGCCATGACAAGGTGGACCAGGAGCGCTGGTTTGATCTCCAGATCCACATCCATGGGTTTGAGCTTTGCTGCCATATTGCTCATCCGGAGGATGTGCTCTCTTATGCCATGACTACCACCTATGTATTTTTCAATCACCAGTTGCTCTAACACCTGGGTGGCATATATCTTTGAAGAGCCAGTGAACTGGCTCTTTATCTTTGAGAGCAACTCCCCTGCGGAAGTGCACTCTGCAATGGAGCCCACAATGGCGCTCTCAATGGTGTTCTTTATAAAGGCCATGCATTTTTTATTTGCATTGATCCACTTTTGATTATCTATGAGGTAGGACTGCTCCAAAGGAGCATAGTCCCCTTTCTTTTTAGCCCATGCAGCACCATCATCAGTAGCCTCTCTTACTGGCTCTGTGGGTCTGACCGGCTGTGGTTTCTCCACAACCCAGTCAAGATCAGCACAAACAAACGTCAGTTCAACTTTCTTCCTCCACTCAGTGTGGTTGTCACCTCTGAGTGTCGGAACTTCTTTTAGGCAACTCATCAAATGAAAGCCTCCTGAAATTACAATTTAAGTGACATCAATATATAACAATCATATGTATTAATCTAACGTTGGTCAAATTAAACATATAATTGTCTATGCAATTAAATCTATATTACCGTTGGGCAAAAATTAGAAATAAATGCACCTTTAAATTTCAATAATAAAACATGATCATGTTATTAACAACGTTGGTCATAAATAATAACATAATCATATTCATTTTAATAATCACTTTAACATGCTCTTAAAAACTTAATACTATGTAAACTTTTATTTCCTTTGTAAAAGAGCATTAATTATTTACGCAGCGGAAAATCATGAATAAAAATTCACGACCTTTTTACTTTTTACAGAAACTTTTCTATGACCAAATAAAAAATCAAGAACTTTTTTTTTGTTCTACGGGAACTTTTACTTTGTAAAATACATAAACTTTTCTTTTTGGAATTTTTTCTATTCTCTGAGGAAACAAAAAATAACTGCAGCAGAGCCCGCGGCCTGGCCTGCACTCCGCTTGCGGCTGTGGCCTCGGCCCAAAAAACCAGCACGCGCGCGCGCCGCAGCGGAAGGAGCCGGCCCACGGCCTGGCTTGCGCGGCTGCTGGCCTCGGCCCAGCTCGCGCGGCTGCTGGCCACGGCCCAGCGCGCGCGGCGGCGCCCGCAGCTGGCGGCCTCCGGCCCAGCTCGCGCCTCCCTCACTTTCGGCCCAGTGGCCCAGGGCGGGGCTAGGGTTTCAATCCTGGCTGTCCGTGTAGATCCGACGGCCACGCGCGCAGTTCGCTCGATCAAAACCGAGGGAGCGAGGGGATCGACCGAATCCCTCGGTCATTTCTCTCCTCCCCCGCGCCGCTCGCTCCTCTGCTTCGCCGCTGGCGTGAGCACGGGGCTGCGCCCCAGCCGCCCTGTCCGGCCGCCGCCGGCGGAGGCGGAAGCCACCGCGCCGCGCGCGCCTGCTCTCCTTTCCCCCTTTTCCCTTTCTTTTCTCCGTCCATCTCTCCCTCCGATTCCAGTAACAGAAAGAGAAAAGGACGAGCTGTCAAGACCTCCTCTGCTCCCCTTAGCGCCCGAGGGCGGCGGAGCGGACGGCTGCGGCGCTGTGGCCTTCCCCCTCGCCGGCTGTGTGTCCACCTTGCGGTGAGCGCGCCGCCGTCGAGCTGTTTGGTCGCGGTGCCCTTTGCCCCGTGGGGTGGTTCTTCGTCCCCGCACCTCGGCTTGCCGATGCGTGTGGGGATCGAGAGGAACAGGCGCGGCCTTACGGCGGCGCGATTTCTTTGCCCTTTGCCCCTTTTGTTCTTTTAGGGTTAGGGTTCTTTGGGGGGGGGGATCTCTTTTCTTTTTCTTTTTGTGTTGTTGTTTCTTTGTACCGAAATCAAACTAGCCCGATCTGGCTGATACCATTGATAGGACTTTGGATCGGAGTAGGCTAGTAGATCCGGTGAACCTACCTTGTGCAGCAGTAGTTGAACTCGAGCTGGAGGCCATCGTGGTGCTGGGGCGCATGGCGATGGCGGAGAGTGGGCAAGGTGCAGGTGGCGGCGATGTGTAGGCAGTGGCGGCGGAGCTTCCCGTCACTGTCAGCGCTAGACCTAGATCGGGTCGGGGTTTTCGGTGGGGAGACTGGCAACGCGGTGAACCTCGTACTGCGTGCCGCCGGCCCCACCTCTTTATGTAGCACTGCGTGATAGGGGCCCGTCAACCATATTGCGGTTGGGCGCCCCCGATCAGGGCGCGGATCAAGGGCCCGGTGGGCCGTTGGGCCCACACGAAAAGAGATCAACCTAACAGTATGGACCAACTTACTACCAAAGGGAAATGCGATAGAATCACGCCAAGACCCAAGGAAAGGATGCTCAAGAAAATCATCTGAGAAATTTAGCTCTAGTAGAGGAGCAGAGGAACAGAGGGTTTTCAGAAAGAATCACCCCAACCCCAAAACAATCGACAACTAAATTGAAAGAAGCCACCCCCGGGAGGAGTAATTCTGGGACTGGGAATGCAATGCTTGGATTTTATCTCGTGATTCTTACCTTGATTATCCTGCCGCCTTTGTTCCCCTTCTCGCTGCCTTGTGCTGGCCTCTGCTACTCTGCTAGCGGTATGTGACGACGCTGAGCGGAGGGAGCTCCTCCAACAGTACTAGTCCAGCTCCTCAAGAGACCTCAGCATTCCTTTCTAAAAAAAGTTAATTGCAAGAAACCTGGCTAGATTTACAGAAAACCATCGACTCGTTAATCTGTTGCAAAAAACACCGCAAAAACACTTAAGTCATTGCAAAAAACATTGATCGGATGATTTGGTCCGTTTGATCGCTTTCCGACAAGTGAGGCCTGATTGTACCACAAACTCGTTAATTCGTTGCAAAAAAACACCGCAAAATCACTTAAGTCATTGCAAAAAGCACTGATCGGATGATTTGGCCCGATCGCTTTCCGACAAGTGGGGACTTAAGTGATTTAGCAGTGTTTTTTTGCAACAGATTAACGAGTTGGTGGTTTTCTATAAATCTAGCCACAAATGTGGTTGCTTCTTGCAATTAACTAAAAAAAGACCTCAGCATTCATGTAAAAAAAAAGACAGTCAGCGTTTCATGTAATAAAAAAGACATCAGCATTTGTTGTTTCACTGTCTTCAGAACGACCCTTGATAGTTGATGTATAGATTCGAAAGTTTTCTAAAAAAGGAATTATACGATGTCTTTTAGTAGAGACCACTTACGGTTCCAAAACAATATCAGAAGTTTGTTTTTTGTTCATAACTAACAAAATCGACGCCGGCTCTTAAAAAAAACCAAACGACCATGCGATTTAAAAATTGATTCAGTTTATGACAAGTCAGGTCATCTGCTGACTATTTTGTTTGACCGTTAACTTACTTGTGGGGCCCACGTGTAAGTTATCTCGTCCTTCCTCTTCTCCTTCCCCTCCCTCTCCGCACGAGCCATGGCTGCCCAAACCCGCCGGATATGCACCGGTCTCCTCCGCGCGAGCAACGGCCGGTCGGCTACCGGAACTATGAGCTACTCCGCTCCTTCCCCCGTCCGCCCCTCCCCCTCCCATCCTTCCTGGAACCCTGTCTCCCCATCTAGGCGCGCCGCCAGCAACCATGGCCCTCGCCCTGATTCTGCCGGGAGCGGAGGTGGCCTCCCGTACTAGCACGAGGTTCGCGCGACTCCTGGTGTCCGCGGCCCTCGGCCTTCAGGGGCGGAACCCCCTCCATGGCGCGAGGTGATGCCCCTCTGGCTGGAGCGCGGCCTCCCGCACGGCGGCGGTGCACCCCTCCGTGGCGCGCGACGGCGAACCTCTGTTTGGAGCATGACCTCCTGCACAACGGCGGTGCACCCCTCCATGGCGCGCGACGGTGAACCTTTGTTTGGATCACGACCTCCTGCACAACGACGGCACCCCTTTAGTCTCAGTACGGTCTCCTGCATGGTGGTAGAGGGCGCGGCCGGAGCGGGTGAGAAGGGAGCAGCACACGGCGGCGGTGCCGCTCTGCCTGTCGCCCACCCGAAACCGACGGGTGCCATGTTGACTTTTTTTGTTATCAACTCCTCATAGTGTGGAATTGCTAATGCAATGCCGCGTCATCACACAACTGTCACAATGTTGCAAGATAACAATTCAAGAATTCTTTTGACAATATCTATTGCAAGAAAAATATACAAAGCCTACTTTAATCTGATTTGAGATGAACACAGTAAAGTAGACTCAGAACAATGTGGCTTAATGTTCATTTCACAAAGAATCGACGTTTAAGATCGTTGGTGGAAATCATAACTGGTTCGGTTGGCTGACGAGTAGGGGATTAATAGACTAATTAGCAAGTTAATTAATTAAATCAGACAATTTATCAGTTTATCGGCTATTCGGTGACCCTGAAAATGGATTAATCTGCCATTTAACTGGTTAATCGGATGATTTTTTTGAGCAGTGCTCAGAACTCATTTCAAGTAACTAAATTACAATTTTTGTGGTGCCTTCAAGCCACTAAATTGCTTGCTATTTTTCCTTACTTTCTTCATGGTTGAAGCCTTGGCCCTTTTTCTGGTTTCGTTCATTGGAGCAATGGCTGGTGAAGGGGGCTGGAGCCACACATGCGCCTTGACGGAACCCCATTTGGGACTCAGCCCATCCATAAGTTTAGCCTCGCCGTCGATGAAGTTGTATTTGCACGAGAAGCTGGGTGACCCAAGAAACAGGACGCGGTCGCTCAAGCTTGTCCCTCGCCATCCAACGCATCTTACCATCGCCGTCCAATTCTTGCTAAATGGGGTAACCGGGATGAAAGTCAATTAAATGAGCTAATTTGCGTAAAAGAAATATTAAAGTAAGGGATAAAAATGGAATTCACTCTTTCTAACTTGAGTAATAGAATTTGGTCTAGAGATTCAAAGGGTACAAGAGAGATTGTTACTCTTTGTTGAAACATTCACTATCGGCAGAAACAACACCTTCCACGTAACGAGTACTCCTCTATTCGCACTCCTCATCATTCAACCATAAATTGATTCTTCCTTATTGGAAAACTCTATATACTGTTTTTTTTATTGTTTGGATTGCTTACCACATGTGTCTCGCGCAGCCACGGTGGGCCGACCTGCCAGCGGACCTGCTCATCGACATCTCCGGCCGCCTGCGAGACGCTGCCGACCTCGTCCGCTTCCACGCCGTCTGCAGCCACTGGCGCAACGCGGCGCTGTTACTGCCATCCCCGGCAGCGACCCGCCGGACGTTTCTGCCGTGGCAGCTCGCGATGTGGGACGGCCTCTTGTTGCACTTGCCACTCAACTTCGGATCGAGCAACCGCCATGGCCGCGACAGCCTCGTCCTGTCATCTAGTACCAGCGACGAGATAAACTGGGTGGTCAGAGAAGATGGCACGGCCGTCTGGCTTTTCACGGCGCGTCCCCAGCCAACACTCACTGACGTTGTCACCGGAGCCATCACCAGGCTGCCTCGATTTTCGGAGGTGTATGCCGATGACGATCGGATAACACGGGGGATGGAGAATTCTAGCGGCGTTGTGTACCGCGATGGTACCGTCTTTTTGTACAATTTGAAATCGCACATCTTCATGGCGGCCATCGTGCGTCCCGGAGATACCGCGTGGACTACTGCGGGAAGGGATCTGATGAATTTGTTTCAAGCAGGCTGCCATCTGAGTGCTGCCGCATATCACGATGGCAAGATCCTAGTCTGCGTGAGGGTGCACTTCTGGTTTATACTGACGCCGGACTTCGACGGAGACGGTGCCCCCGCCGGCGGCGAGATCGACATGAGGAATGGCGCAAGGAATGGAATAAATAGCCATAGCTATGTCTTCGTGTCACGGGATGAGCTAATGTGGGCGACCGTCCTCGACACCCGGGACTCGAGCTCTGGTTGCACGGGGCACAACCCGACGACCGCAGTATCGGTGACGGTGCATGCTTTCGTAAACTGTGGTGGTACTGGTGACAAGATGCGTTGGATGGCCAGGGACGGCCGGAGCTTGAGCGACCGCGCCCTGTTTCTTGGGTCACCCACAAGCTTCACAATGGACGACACACCTATGGGCGTGGGCGGGTGCGCCTTCTTTTTCTTGAGGGGCTGCTTGCTCAAATACAGCTTCATCGACGGCGAGGCTAAGCTTGTGGAGGGGCTGAGTCCCAAATGGCGTTCCTTCAAGGCGCATGTGTGGCTCCAGCCCCCTCCACCACACATTGCTCCAATGCGTGAAATCAGAAAAAGGGCCAAGGCTTCAACCAAGAAAAATGCCAGGAAAAATAATAAGCAATTTAGTGGCTCGAGGGCGCCACGAAAACTCTAGTAATTTAGTTACTACTCGGAATGAGCTTTGAGGAAGACACGTGAACTGTGGTGTTGGCTTGAAAGCATCTATTCCTAAAGTTGCGCAAGGACATTTCTAAGTTTGAACCAACGATCTTAAATATCGATTCTTTGTGAAACACAAACATTAAGCAACATTGTCATCTAGTCTATTTTATCGTGCGCACCCGGAATTTAATTGGAGCGTGCTACATGTAGGCTGGCTGATCTTTTCAAAAAATCGGCCGGGTCATGAGCTGTATGATCCACGATTGTGAATAAAACCCTTGTTGCGGTTACAAACAGAACCCTTATTGCCGAGCATCTCCGGCCTATAGCCGTCAACGTTGTTATTGTGAGAAGAGCCTTGTTGCAATTGCAACTGAACTCTTGTTGCAAAGAGCACCTCCGGCTTGCGTCCGTGTCCGTAATCATTGTAAGAAGACCCTTGTTGCAATTGCAAATAGGACCCTTAATGCCGAGTATCTTCGGCCTGCAGCTGTCAACGTTGCTACTACAAGAAGTGCCTTGTTGCAATTGCAACTGAACTCTTTTTTTCTTTTGGTTTTCCGCTCATGTATATATTGTACTTTACTTAATATTGAACAAAAAATACTTATGTTTGATGACGTGGCATTGCACAATAACTTCTGAGACTAAAACATTTTGTATAGCTGTTGCTCGCTACCAATAGATGGCACCGAAAACATGCCTAAAGATGTGCTATCGCATAGTGTTAGGGCATCTCCAACGGCAACCCACAAAAAACCTCCCGCATCCATCCACGCGGACAGGGGGAGACTAGTCCATGGACACGGATGCGGGAGACAGCCATCCAATGCTAGCCGCATATATTTCAAACCGCATTTTATAAAAGCAGACAAAATTCATGCAAACCAGCCGATACTCATCAAAGTTCGAATAAAAAATAACACAAATCATTCACACATAGCATGCAAATTAAGTCTAGTACAATAAGGTCTCAAATTCGACTACCAACAAGTTTTTTATGAACGGATCATGTCCTCCCACACATACTTCTCCTTCAACTTTATCCAACAGCGTGTGCATGTAAATGGTCGTCTCTCTGACCCTGGTACACCACGGCGGCGCGTGCGGGCTACATATAATGTGTAGACCAACATTGAGTGAATGAATCAATCAACAAGTTGAGCAAAAGGAAGTAAAGCTTACCATCTCCTCCATGTCCGCGTGCAATGGCCAGCTTGTTTCGAGCTGACTAACCAAGTTGCAAAACTTGATGACGCTGACCTGGATAGCGTGTCAGGGATACGATAACGAGCTCACGTTGCGTGGTCTCATGATGTACACATCATAGAGCGACCCTCATGAAACTTTTCATGCACTTGCTCCGAGAAGGGCGACCCTCTGGTCCTGCCTATGAAATCCGCGGATACGGCCAACCACGCATCACACAACAATTCATCCTCCATGTTCGAGCAGCTCACCATCCTTCGTATTCTAAAAACAACAAAACATTTGAAAATAAGCTCAATGGCATTTGATCGAACGCCTGGCCGGCGTGGTGTCCGCCATGGAGGTCGTCGACAGGGGGCGGAGTGTACCTGGGTACAAATGGCTCCATAGTGGAAAGCTCCGTCGAAACGGCGAGCGGGCGCGTCGGTGCTGGTTGCGACGCCCGGCAATGCCTCTGTGGCGGCCGGAGACGAACAACGGCAGCGGCGGAGGTGGAGGGTGCGGATGCAAAGCAAGAGGGAGAAGGAGCGGAGTGGAAGGAAATGTGACTGGGAGGGGGGATTGGGTGGGCCGGGGGTGTCAGAGTCCTACTTTTCGGGTGTCCGGACTCCCGCAAACTTCCCACACTTTTGTCTCCAATTTGCGAGAGAAATCGCGTTCGAACCGTCCCGCGGACCGATATAGGTCGGCGTTGGATGGCTTCCACGGTCCGGGCAACGCAGTCCAGACGGTTACGGGAGGTTTACAGGTCCGTCTTGAAGATGCCCTTAAAGCTTCTTATGAGTTGTTCGTGCTATTTTTTTTAGATGAACCCGTTGATTGTCATTCTTTTTGTGGGATAGATCTCAATATGCAGCTTATTGACGTATGAGCATCTTTTGTGGTCTTTCTGTTTAACTTTCATTTATCTCATCATATAGTTATGCTCCTATCTTTGCTCCTATGCCAGATGTATTTGATGAATGTGCACTCTGCTTCTGTTATTGTATCTATCTTTTTCAAAAAGCAACAACATGCTACTTTTACTGGTGTTAGAGCATCTCCAGCAGACACCGTAGAAACGCCAAACCTGTAATTTGGTGGGTTTACGGTTTCGGACCAATTTTGTGTCCATAACAGACACTATAAAAGTTAGCGGAACCGTAAACATTTTACGGACCACCGAAAACGCGAGCCTCCGACCTATATTTCTACCGTTTGAAGGGCAGTATACAGGCCACAAACTGGCCAGAATTCTCCGCTCCCCACACACACACGCTGCCGTCCGTACCATTGGGCTCCAGCCATCGATTTCCTGCGGCTCTGGAGAAGTGCAGCCTTCTCTTTTCGTTTCCTCGTCTCAATGCTAACCAGCTCCAGAGGGCCCCTTCCAATTTCTCAGGGTGGCGCGCCTACGGCCGGCGGCCGGTGGGCGCGGGCGAGCAGTGCACGACGCCAGTGGGCGAGCTGCAGCTGCGCAAGGCGAGCGCGCGCGCGAGCATGCGGGCGAGGACGGGCGGCGCGAGCGGGCTGAAGAAGAAGGCAAAGGGAAAAAAATTGTTGGATCCACATAATTTTTTTTACGGTCTCCTTTTACCGTGTCTGTTCTTTCAGAGCCCGTATCAGACCAAAAAAACGTTTTGAGGGGCACTTTAAACATGTTTTACAATTTCTATTTTTATGATGGTCTGCTAGAGACCGTATATCGCAGACCCGCAAAACTCGTTCACAGTTCGCAGAAAAACGGTTTTGCGGACCGACGCAGGAGCCGGCGGAGCAGACCCCGCATAGCGGAACTGTAAAACGGAATGCGGGGTCTACTCCGCCGGCGCCCGCGCCGGCCCGCATATCTGATGTGGTTTTATCTGAATTTGACATGTATGCACATATTCGGAATTACTATGCATACCGCTCGACACAAGTACAAGTACGAACTCATCGGCTGCTCGAGGGCGGTAGCTCTCCGTCGGTTGATCCTGGGGCGGCGACGGCGACTAGGGCCGGCTCAGGGCGGTGGATCCCGGGCGGCGACGGCTACTAGGGCGGCTCGGGGGCGGTGGATCCCGGGCGAAGACGACGACTAGGGGCGACTTGGATCGGCGGATCCGAGGAGCCGGTGCAGCGGCTCGGTGGACGAGGGTAGGGGCGCCCCCGCGGCGCGATTCCGCCGCCCGCAGAATTGGCCGGAATCGCCGGCGGCGGACGGGCGAAAACAATGGCCGGCGGTGATGGAAGTGGGTGGGGAATGGGCACGGGCTGAAATGTCCCTCACGCCAACCGCTTTTCTGGGATACGAGGCACCGTAGGGGCGAGGCGGAAACCTGCGTTTTCGCGGGTTGGGATGGAATTTTGCTGCGCCCCTCAATTTTTTTACGGATCGGACGCATTTGCAGGGTCTGGTCGGACAACATTTTTCGCGCTGACCTGTATTTTGACAATTATTTTGCGCGTCATAACTTTATACGGTGTCTGCTAGAGATGTTTTTACATATCTATCCATTGGCATGTGTTAATTTAGATTGAAAAAGGAACTGAAAAGGGTGTCAACCTACCCGGCATCACACAGATGCCACTCAGGCTGCGTGAATGGTACAATCTCATTGCTGGACGACGATTGCTGCCTTGACAGGTGACTCGTTGGACTGATCTGCCCATGGACATCTAATCTTGGAGATTAAGAAGCTTCCGGAGCTGCATGGGTTTATTCCGATAAAAATTAGCCTCATCAAAATAGAGTTGCTTAAAGTCCACCTAATCTTGATCGTTCTAAAGATAGCACCACTTATTGGTGGCGCCGGATTTCACACAGTGTTAAGGAATTTCTATATCAGCAGATTGTAACACTATTTTTGAGAAATAAAAACCCACAATTTCACCCACAAAAAAAAATATCAAGTCCGATGTACAACCCCATGGTTAGGGAAACTCCAATGTCGTGCACCAAAATGCACCTAAATGTCTGGACCGAACGATCCGGATACTTTTAGCATGCAACATCGTGCATCAAACATCGGCGATGCAGTCTGGGTGTCTGAATTTCACTAAACTGGTATCAAATCTAGGTAAGATTTGTGAGAGTCCGAACGTCTATCTGGCCCACTTGTTAGTTGAACTCCCCACACCCCATATGTTTTGTCCTCTAGGTCCACATGACCCACGCTGTCCAGATTTGATGCTTATTTGATGTATACGGTTGGGTGACCGATTCCCCTATCATTGTCTTTTGTGTGTCTATTTTGATGCACGTCGTTGCTGTTGCCCTCACATCAACCTATCATAGAAATCCTCGTGCCTCCCCTTGACATTTCACCGAGTATGTCCTCACTTTAATTTGCTTATACTTGTGATTTATTTCGACAAGTGAAGTTGCTTCTAATATTTGTACAATTACAATCTAAATAGTAATTTAGGAATACATTCCAAGAACTTGTGAACTTCTAACTTGATTTTAAATTACCAAAATTAGTAGCTAGTTTTGAATCCAATTTAATTAAAATTCTTTTATGATCTCAAATACCCTAAACACAAATTACCGGTACATAAAATGGTGAAAAATATATTTTATCTTAATTTGTATTGTAATACAATAAATACCACTAAAATCAAAATAGGTGAGGTACAACTAAATAAATAGGGGTGAGGTAATTAGGTAAAAACACGGGATAAAAACCGCCGTCGGGATTTGGTTAAAGGATCTAAACAATCCTGACCTTCTAATGCGGAATTGAATAAACCAGGAAAGGATTTATAAAGGAGATAAAATAATTACGGCGGCGGATCCATGCGCTCTACATATTGCCCTAGCTAGATTGGATCGGATGGAGCCCTTGACTGAGGTCGCATCGCAGTGCGGCTCCGGCATGGCGGCCAGCCTCGCGCCGTCACGGTGGGCCGACCTGCCAGCGGACCTGCTCATCGATATCTTCGGCCGCCTGCGCGACGTTGTCGACTTCGTCCGCTTCCACGCCGTCTGCATACCCTGGCGCAGAGCGGCGCCGTCACTGCGAACCCCGGCAGCGACCCACCGCCACCGGACGTTTCTGCCGTGGCTGCTCGCGATGTGGGACAACCTCTTTGTGCACTTGCCACTCAACTTCGGATGCATCTTGGCCTTGCCGACATCGAGCGACCGCCATGGCCGCGACAGCTTCTTCCTGCCGGACGAACCATCTACCAGCGACGAAATGAGCTGGGTGGTCAGAGAAGATGGCGCGGCCGTCTGGGCTTTCACGGCGCATCCCCGGCCAACACTCACCGACCTTCTCACCGGAGCCGTCACCAAGCTGCCTCGATTTTCGGAGGTGGATGCTGATGACGATGAGATAAAGTGGCAGATGAGCGATTCTCGTGGCATTGTGTACCGCGATGGCACCGTTTTTGTGTACGATTTTTACTCGCGCGTCTTCAGGGCGGCCATCCTGCGTCCTGGTGATACCACGTGGACTACTGCGGAAAGAAGTCTGACTTTGTTGGAGAAAGGCTGCCATCTGAGTGCTGCATATCACGATGGCAAGATCCTAGTCTGCGTGAGGCTGAACCTTTGGTTTATACTCAAGCCGGACTTCGAAGGCAAAGGAGTCGCCGCCGGCGGCGAGCTCGACATGATGAGTGACGCAAGGGATGGAATAAAGCGCCATAGCTATGTCTTCGAGTCACGTGGTGAGCTAATGTGGGCGACCGTCCTGGCCGAGCAGGACTGGTGCTCTGGTCGCACAGGGCATGACCCGACGGGCGCAGTCTCGGTGACGGTGCATGCTCTCGAAAGGGCCTACGGTGGTGCCAAGATGCGTTGGATGGCCATGGACGGCCAGAGCTTGAGTGACCGCGTCCTATTTCTTGGATCACCTACAAGCTTCGCCATGGACGACACGCCTATGGGCGTGGGCGGGTGCGCCTTCTTTTTCTTGAGGGGCTTCTTGCTCAAATACAGCTTCATCGAATGCGAGGCTAAACTTATGGATGGGCTGAGTCCAAAATGGGGTTCTGTTAAGGCGCATGTGTGGCTCCAGCCCCCTCCACCACCCATTGCTTCAATGCGCGATATCAGAAAAAGGGCCAAGGTCTCAACCAAGAAGAAAGCCAGGAAAAATAATAAGCAATTTAGTGGCTTGAGGGCGCCACAAAAACTGTAATTTAGTTGCTACTCAGAATGAGTTTTGAGCGTGTGAACTGTGGTGTTAGCTCTTGAAAGCATATGTTCCTAAGTCGCGCAAGGACATTTTAGTTTTGAAATTTTAGTTTTGAAGCAACGATCTTGAACATCGATTCTTTGTGAAACAAACATCAAGCAACATTGTCGGCTAGTCTACTTTATTGTGTGCATCCGAAATTTGATTCGAGCGTGCTACTCATAGGCCGACTGATCTTTTCAAAAGATTGGCCGAGTAATGAGCTGTATGATCCACGATACTCACTATATGATCCCTATTTTCTGTTTCACGCATAACAATAAGACCCTTGTTGCAGAGCATCTCCGGCCTGCAGCTGCCAACGTCACTATTTCAAGAGCCTTGTTGCAATTGCAATTGAAATCTTGTTGCAAAAACCATCTTCAGCTTGCGGTCATGACCGTTGCCATTGCAACAAGACCCTTGTTGCAATTCCAATAGAAACCTTTCCTAACATTCGCGCATTTCCTATAGAACACCGCACTGCATCGATAACAGGTGGTCCCGCGTACATTAGCGGCGGCGGGTGTTGTCGTGCTCCTAGCAGCTGCGGTGGGTTGCAACACGTGAGATCCAAGGCAACGCTGGCATTGAGCTGGACGAACGAGGGGGAAAGGATTTGGGTCAGAAGGGAACAACCAGGGAGGAAGATGATGGACAACATCGCTTGGGGAAAAACATGTGGACTAACACGTTCGATTGGGGATAAGGTGGAGAGAGGAGAGCAGTGTTGCGTCTGCAATAGACTTGTGTTGCGTCTTGGTAGGATTGCAACAAGAGCCAGGCTGCAAAAGCTAAAATATGGTAGGGTTATTGTGGGTCATTCGATCAAAAGAAGATCCAACAAGCGAGGAGGCAGTTGACACATGCAGCGTGATCCGTAGGGTGAGCACTAGCGTTTTCAAATTAGATTAAGGTATGCCTTATATATTTGCAAACAACTAATATTGCCGAAGGAATTCTTAAGTATCATCTTGCAACAATGTGATAGTTATGTCTGATAATGTGACGTTGCATTAGCAGTTCCACACTACAAAGGGATGATACTGGTATCATGGGTCGGAACTACTTATCTTATAGTGTTGGTATCTAGTTTTCTATTTGCGTCTTTCCTTTTTGTAATGTAGTTTTCGCCCAAATTTTCTTAATTAACTGGGCAATTCTCTTTCTCCTTTGTGAAATGGTAGTAGACTTTCTACCGCTGCCTCGGCAAGTTGCTAAAACAATAGTGTTAGTATCTCTTCTAGCCTAGTAAAGTCTTGCATGCATATCTTCTATTTTTAAGTAGTCAGAAGCTACTAAGTATTTCTTTTCTTTTCTTATTGCTCTCTCATTTAGCAACTACGCAATAGCTATTAGGCAATAACTCATGAACTTAATATTCTCCAACAATACTCTGTTATTCTCTATCCGACTGTCTTCAACAAGTTTGATCACACCATGGGACCATCATCTCGTCGTCAGATATTTCAATGGCTCCATCGATGCGACATCTACCTGCAATATATTTTCTAATTGAATAATAAGATTTTGTCTCGAGATCCAAAGGGTGCAACTTGTTTTTATTGGTTTCGTTGTTACTCTTGGTTCGAACATTTCACTATGAACGAGAACTCCCAAGGAAAGAATAATGTGTCCTAATGGTCTAGGGGTACAACCATCCAACCACGGATTGATTCTTCCTCGTTTTGTTTTGCTTATGTCCCAAATTCTTGTCTGGATGTGCATCTTTCTACAGAGCAAATTCTCATATGGTTTTCTCCCAATTACTCATGAAAATGTTCTGATCAAGATACATTTTTGAAACGGAACCATATGATTGCAATGTCATTGCTCAAGCAAGATATCGCAAGACATGTCACGAGATCCCATGGCAACACACATGGTATCTTCTAGTATCGAAGAGAATGCTAACATACTCTATTTTACATGCACTTATGTGCCTTTTCTTTGTTCATGTGTTTAAATTTCTTACCATCTTAGCTAGCTTCAGTTCACAAAGATCCTTCTTCATTGTTTTTTTACATGGTCCAAGAGACTTTTGCATGTCCGGTTGTGATTAACGGGCCCACTAGGTGGAGGGGCGGGAGGGTAGCATGCCCGATGTCCAAAAATCTAAAGTTGGCATGGGCCATGGGCTGGGGAGGGGACAGGGAGTCACGCCTGCCTAGGATGCAGATAGCCTGCCTTGCCGCCTTGGCACGCAAATGCTAGGTTTTTTGTTGTTGAGGCAAACACAAATGCTAGGTGCATAGCAATGCTTGCCTCAAGCGATCGATGAAGTGGGCCGGCCCAAAAAGGTGTACCCAATCGGTTTTGGGAAGCCTCTAGGATTGGTTCCTGAAACCTACAACCCGCTTTTGGCAGGTTTTGGGAAGTTCTATGTCGTTGTTCTTACTTTTTTGTGTTTTCTCTATCGGTTTTTTTGGTTTTCTTTTTTCATGCTAGTTTATTTCCTTTTTTCCTTTTCTGATTTCTGAAATACAGGTAGACTATTTTTTAAATACACGCTGCACATTTTTCATATACAAATTGAACAATTTTAGATACATGTGGAACATTTTTTTAATACATGTTGGACAATTGTAAAATGCACATTGAACATCTTTTTTTTAAAATACACGGTGAATATTTCAAACATGAGCTAAACATTTTTCAAAATTCTCATGTTATTTTTAAAAAGTGCAAACATTTGTTAAGTGTAGAATATATTTTCCAAATGTTACAAACATTTCTTTAATTTCAAGAGGAAAGTTTTACATTTCATGAACACCTTTTTAAATGTCAGACAGCATATTAGTAAACATGTAAATATTTTTAAAATTTTATGATCGTTTTTAGAGTAGTACAAACAATTAATATGAATTAGCTGAACAAACTTTTACATTTCCATGAAAGTTTTTTAAAAAGATCATGAACAAATTTATAAATTTCATAAACATTTTTGTGAATGGTGTGATTATTTTCTAAATTCGCACAAACAATTTTGAACACTACATGATCATTTGTTTGTTTTTACTGCATGCTTAATTTTTAGAAAAAATAAGAAAAATAAATTTTGAAATGTGTACTATTATAGTATTATATTACAAAATATATAGAAGAGAAAAAAGGGGTAATCTCTAAAATCAAAGTACTGAAATCCAATCATATACATATTTTGAATCTAATTTGAATTGCTGAAATAATTATAATTTAAAATTATCCTAAAATCAAATTAACACTACCATAAATGTTGAAAACCTATTTTATCTTGATCTTAATTATAAAAATAAAACTCTAATGAAGAACTATCACTAAAATGGCAATTATAATAGGTGGGGTAAAGATACATAGATAATTTTTAAAAAATTACAAAGATAAATACCACCATCGGGGTTTGGTTAATGACTAAGGCCCTGTTTGGTTCATAAGTTCTAGGACTTTTTTTAGTCCCAACTAAAAAGTCGCTAGTCCTTAAAAAGTCCCTACCTGTTTGGTTCCTGTGACTAAACATGGACAAAAAGACCATATTACAACTAAAAGTCCCAAAAAGACTATTCGTGAGGGTCTTCTTTCATAAGTCCGAAGTACCCACTTTAATTCCCTATAAGTCCCTCATGTTTGGTTTAGATGTAATTAAAGGAACCTTTTAGTCCTTGTAAACAAACATCCTCTAAAAAGTCCCGATCTTCCAATGTGGAATTAAGTACAAACCAGGAAAGGGTTTATAGGAGATTAATAATTACGGCCGCGTAGCATCCATGCGCTTGGCATATTGCCCTCAGATTGGATCGGATGGAGTCCTTCACCGAGGTCGCGTCGCAGTCCGGCTCCGGCGTGGCGGCCACGCCGGCCAGCCTAGTGCCGCCACGGTGGGCCGACCTCCCAGCGGACCTGCTCGACGACATCTCCGGCCGCCTGCACGACGTTGCCGACTTCGTCCGCTTCCACGCCGCCTGCATCCCCTGGCGCAGAGCGGCGCCGTCACTGCGATCCCCGGCAGCGACCCAACGGACGTTTCTGCCGTGGCCGCTCGCGATGTGGGACGACCTCTTGTTGCACTTGCCACTCAACTTCGGATGCATCTCGCCAACGTCGAGCTACCGCCATGGCCGCGACAGTCTCGCCCTGCCGGGCGTATCATCTACTAGAAACGAGAACTGGGTGGCTAGGGAAGATGGCGCGGCCGTCTGGCTTTTCACGGCGCATCCCCAGCCGACACTTGCCGAGCTTCGCACCGGAGCCGTCATCAAGCTGCCCCGATTTTCGGAGGATGATCACCATGGCTATGAGATAAAGCGGCGGATGGAGAATTCCTGTGGCATTGTGTACCGCGATGGCACTGTCTTTTTGTACAGTTTTGCCCGGTCCATCTTCACGGCGGCGATCTTGCGTCCTGATGATACGGCGTGGACTAATGCGGAAAAACGAGTGAGTTTGAACCAAGGCTGCCATCTGAATGCTGCATACCACGATGGCAAGATCCTAGTGTGCATTGGCATGCATTTCTGGTTTGTGCTCGCGCCGGACTTCGAAGGCAAAGGTGGCGCGGGAGGGGGGAAACTCCAAATGAGGAGTGACGCTACGGATGAAATGAAACGTTATAGCTACGTCTTCAAATCACGCAATGAGCTAATGTGGGTGACAATACTGGTCGGGCAGGACTGGGACAACTGTGGTTGCATGGGGCACAACCCGATTAGCGCACCGATGGTGACGGTGCATACCTTCGCAAGGCCGAACGGCGGCAAGAAGATGCGTTGGATGCCGAGGGACAGCCAGAGTTTGAAGGATCGTGTCCTGTTTCTTGGGTCACCTCTGAGCTTCACCGGTGACGCCACACATCTGGGTGTGGACGGCGCCTGTGCCTACTTCGTCTTTAAGGGATGCGTGTTCAGATATAACCTTATCAACCACGAGGCTAAACTTATGGAGCAGCTGAGTCCCAAATGGGGTTCTGGCAAGGTTCATGTGTGGCTCCAGCCCTATCCACCAGCCATTGCTCCAATATACGAAATCACAAAAAGGGCCAAGGCTTCAACGAAGAAGGAAGCGAAGAATGTAATAGGCGATTTAGTGGCTTGAACGCGCCCCGGATATTGTAATTTAGTTGCTCGAAATGAGTTCTGAGGAAACCTGTGGTGTTAGCTTGAAAGCATCTATTCCTAAGTCGCGCTAGGACATTTTAATTTCAAACAACGATCTGAAACGCGTCGATTCATTGTGAAACGAACACTAACAAACATTGTCGTCTCTCGTCTAGTCTACTTTATTGTGTGCATCCCAAATTAGATTAAAGTAGGCTTTGTATATTATTTTTCTAACAATATATATTGTCGAAGGGATTCTTGAACTGTTAGTTGTGTCAGTTATGTCTGATGACGCGGCATTGCATTAGCAATTCCACACTATGAAGCCCAATAAGCATGCCTCAAGACTACCAACAGGTCCATGTCATCTACACGGCGGCCATCTTGCCCGGTCCATCTTCACGGCGGGCATCTTGCGTCCCGATGATACGGCGTGGACTACTGCGGAAAAACGAGTGGGTCTGAACCAAGGCTGCCATCTGAGTGCTGCATATCACGATGGCAATATCCTAGTGTGCATTAGCATGCATTTCTGGTTTGTGCTCATGCCGGACTTCGAAGGCAAAGGTGGCGCGAGAGGGGGGAAACTCGAAATGAGGAGTGATGCTAGGGATGAAATGAAACATTATAGTTACGTCTTCAAATCACGCAATGAGCTAATGTGGGTGACAGTACTTTTTTTTTTACGAAAAGGCAGGATCACTGCTTTTCATTGCGCTTAGAAGGAATAAAGGTTACAAATTACAAGAGAATAACAGGGAGGGGTTTTAGCTCGAGAAGTTACATCAATCAGGTTCTAAGGGTCGCTCGACAAGGTGTAGAACTCTCCTACGGCCAGCATCAATCCAATCCTTGGCTTCAAATTGAATCTTCTAGAACAGGGGTCTTGCACTGCAGGATGAATTAGTGAATACCCTCGCATTTCGTTCTTTCCAGATGTTCCACCACACAAGAGCGATAATGGACCGCAAGTCTTTGCCTTGTCCTTGGTCATCGCCGAACTGGAGCGTTGCCACCAGCTAGTGAGGGACTCCCCATCGTTGGCCATCAAACTGGGTGACAGTACTGGTCGGGCAGGACTGGGACGACTATGGCTGCATGGGGCACAACCCGATTAGCGCACCGGCGGTGACTGTGCATACCCTCGTAAGGGCAAATGGCGGCAAGAAGATGCATTGGATGCCGAGGGACGGCCAAAGTTTGAGGGACCATGTCCTGTTTCTTGGGTCACCTTTGAGCTTCACCGATGATGCCACACATATAGGTGTGGACGGCAGGTGCGCCTACTTTGTCTTCAAGGGATGCGTGTTTAGATACAACCTTATGAACGACGAGGCTAAACTTATGGAGCAGCTGAGTCCCAAATGGGGTTCCGACAGGCCACATGTGTGGCTCCAGCCCTATCCACCAGCCATAACTCCAATATACGAAATGATAAAAAGGGTCAAGGCTTCAATCAAGAAGGAAGCGAAGAAAGAAAATAGGCAATTTAGTGGCTTGAAGCCTTGAACACACCACAGAAATTGTAATTTAGTTGCTCGGAATGAGTTCTGAGGAAACATGTGGTGTTAGCTTGAAAGCATCTAGTCCTAAGTCACGCAAGGACATTTTAGTTTCCAACAACGATCTGAAACACGTCAATTCATTGTGAAACGAACACTAACAAACATTGTCGTCTCTCGTCTAGTCTACTTTATTGTGTGCATCCTAAATTAGATTAAAGTAGGCTTTGTATATTATTTTTCTAACAATATATATTGTCGAAGGGATTCATGAACTGTTAGTTGTGTCGATGCGGCATTGCATTAACAATTCCACACTATGAAGCCCAATAAGCATGCCTCAAGACTACCAACAGGTCCATGCCATCTATTTCAATACGTCACCCCACATGGCATGCTTATCCTCCTTTCCATCCTCACTGAAGATGGCCATGATGTTCACCTGATCACAACACATTCGAATTTGGTCAATCCCACGACTATGAGCTCGCCACCACACGTCACACCTGTAGTAGTGCCCGCGCAAAGGAATGTTTTAATTTTTAAAGAATTGCATACCTCAACCACATCTTTTCACTCGGACGCATGGGAGCTTGCTTTTCATCTTGTTGTAGCATTGAACCGACTGAGGCGTTGATCACCCGTGCCCCAACGAGGATGGGGATCCTAGACATGAAGGTCATCCAATTTATTAAAAAATCCATCTCTGTCAACATCTACAATGCGATACCTAAGTCCACATAGTTATTATTAATTAATTCTTATAGTCCATGCTTACTGGAACCAACACTTCGACAGTTCCAAACTGTACAAATGTTGCAATAAACATACTCCCTGAAAGTGCTAGTTATCGACTAGAGGGGGGTGGGTGAATAGGCGATTTTTATGAAAGTCTTCAAAACATGAGAGTTTCGAAGACAAACAATAGAAATGAACCTATTGATATGCAGCGGAAGGTAGACTACACTACGCAAGCCATAGTCAAGTATTCAATGAAGTGAAAGCACGAAGACTAATAGCAGCTAGGTAGTAAAGATCAGGATGGAAGATAGTATGAAGCCAAACAACAATAGGAGTCACACAGTGAAGTCAAACAGGTAACACAAGCAGGCAATGACTTCACAAAGACAAATTGTAAGTAAAAAGAGGGAGACGATAGAACCAGTCGCTTGGTGAAGACAAGGATTTGTTGGACCAGTTCCAGTTGCTGTGACAACTGTACGTCTGGTTAGGGAGGCTGAGATTTAACTCAGAAGACCGTGTCTTCACCTTATTCCCCTTGAGCTAAGGACACCCAGTCCTCGCCAAATCACTCTGGTAAGTCTTCAAGGTAGACTTTCAAACCTTCACAGACTTCGTTCACCGGCAATCCACAATGACTCTTGGATGCTCAGAACGCGACGCCTAACCGGCTGGACTATTCACAGTCCTCAAGTGTAACAAGTCTTCAGGTCACGTGGACAGAAAGACTTCAGTGATGCCTAACACTCTTTGGCTCTGGGTGTTTTGGGCTTTGTCCTCGCAAGGATTTCTCTCTCTCAAAAGCTTCGGAGGTGGGTTGCTCTCAAACGACAAAAGCCGTGCACTAAGTCTGAGCAGCCACCAATTTATGGTGTAGGGGGTGGGCTATTTATAGCCACTAGGCAACCCGACCTGATTTGTCTGAAATGACCCTGGGTCACTAAGGAACTGACACGTGTTCCAACGGTCAGATTTCAAACACACGCGGCAGCTTGACTTGGGCTACAAGTAAAGCTGACTCATCCGCCTCTGGATAATATTTGCTCTCATTGTCTTCGCTCGAAGACATAGGATTTGGTTGAGCATCACTTCAGTCACTCTGACTTTGTTTACTTGGACCCCACTTAACAGTACGGTGGTTCCTATGACTCAACAAAGAAAAAAAAGAAACTACGAAACAACTATGTCTTCGCGCTCCAAAGTCTTCATGCGATGTCTTCTCATGTCATAGTCTTCAATGTGAATATCTTCACATACCACCATTGTCTTCAATGTCTTCACTCATTTTTAGGGGTCATCTCCGGTAGGTAAACCGAATCAATGAGGGACTACTACCTATGTTATCCTGCAATTCTCACAAACACATTAGTCCCTCAACCAGGTTTGTCGTCAATACTCCAAAACCAACTAGGGGTGGCACTAGATGCACTTACAATCTCCCCCTTTTTGGTGATTGATGACAAACTGGTTGAAGTTTTCAACGGGGATAAAAGTATGTAAAATTGTAAAGGATTAAGGTATTGTCTTCATAAGTAGCAAAAGGCTCCCCTGAAGATGTGCATATAAGTATTTTGCTTTTGGAATGCAAATGCACATGGCAGGTTGTACTTGTGGAGATCCTCTTCAACTTATGAAGGCAATTCATCATGCATGAAAAGATATAACGAAGATAATAACGTGCATAATGAAAAATGGACGTCTGCAATATGACTTCGTGCGGGATTTATCATCGCATATGCGGAATTTATCATCGCATCACAGAATAGCAGAAAAAGTAGCAGACGACCATCAAGTTTAAGTGTTACAACTCAAAGAACCAAAAGTATCAAAAGTGAGAGTTGTAAACACTTGGCAAAATATAAAGCAACCACCCATATGAACCCGCTTGAATACTATCAACTCATATGCTTCTTCCCCTTTTGTCAGTAAGGACCAAAAAGGTTTGAAGACATAGAGCCTCTACTCGTTCCCATGAGGAGTAGGTGAAGCAGCAGGGTCGTCGTTGAGGTTTGGTGGTGCAGAAGAACTTGGGGCAGTGTCGATACGCGCCGAAGTTGGAGGTGGTGAAGTAGCATCATCTTGGTCATCAATGACTCTGGCATTAACAGTTGCAACTGAGGAGGAATAGTCAGAGTCTTCAAGTGAGGGAGTCCGACGCAAGACAGCATTCCTGGGAGGAGTGGAAGCAAACTTGAATCTTTCAGTGAAGCCATCGTCTTGAAGATCAGCTTTAGCACTGAGCAATGTCAGACTCTTCCATGACCTCCTACAGGTCTCATGTGTGACAAATGCATTCTTGGTGGCAAGATTGCGAATGCGGTTGACATCCACCAAGAGGCTTTGCATCTGACGCTTCAGCCAGTACTGATGCTTATCCTGTTTTTGATGCAGGGCGATGAGAAGCTCTTGGTCATTGAGAACTCAAGATCGCTTCCGAGGCCTTTGAGCAATGGTGCTTTCAGTGGCTTTAGTATGGGCACGGTGAGGTGCACGTGTATTGCCAGCCAAAGGATAAACACGAGTGACGGCCTGAACTCCTTCAATGGGCTGTGTGAAGCTTTGACGATCAGCATTGTGAAGATAGACAGGCTCTTTGGCAGGCTCTGGGTAGATGGCTTCAATAGACATATCAACCTCTGGCAAGAATATCATATGGTTGCGTGCAGAGGGCTGATAGTTGACAGCTGAATGAAGCTTGATAAGGTGCATAACCCATGGAGCGTAGAACTTCAGACCAAAGAGGTCAGAGCCAGATGCAGCCAATTGCCTGATGAAGAAGTCTTGAGCATTGAAGCTGATGCCATTGAAGATATAAAAGACCAATGTCTTCATTTCTCCTTCAAGCTTCGCTACAGAAGAATGTCCTTTGACAGGCCATAGAGTTTGCCTGATGATGTGATAAATAGTGCGGGGCAGATACTCTAGGTCTTCAACAGAGAATTCTCTTGGGTATTCAGCGTCGCGTGGCAGTGGCTTCATCATGCTCAGCATTTGGCTCATGTTGGGCTCTGGCTTCTGAAAGATGCTCTCCAAAGCATTTAGGTGAAGCTGACAACCAGGCTCGAAGAGTTCACCTGGAGTGGGCAGGACAGTGAGCTCAATGATATCAAGAGCTTTAGCTTCATGGTGTACATGGCCTGTCATCCACTCAAGGATCCATGTCTTCGGATCCCTGTTGAAGCCGCGAATGTGGAGGGTAGAATAGAATTGTAGCAGAAGCTCTTCATTCCAATGCTCTTTATCAGTCACAAAGTTCAGAAGACCAGCATCACGGAAGCAGTCAAGGGCTTCTTCTAGGCAGGGCAGTCCAGCAATAGCTTCACAGTCTAGACGCATATGTGGAAAGATGTGCCCTTGATCATAGAGAACACAAGAATAGTAACTGCGCTGCTGATAGCTCCAAAACCGATCAGATGAAATTCTTGGCTTGGAGTAGGGGTTCTTGGCACTATCAAAGAAGGTATTGTGTGCAATGAAGCCATTTGCATTGAAAGATCCTGGTGAAGTTGCAGTACCTGGAAACCTTGGCAACCTTGGCTTAGGCTTCTACACCTGAGGCCTGTGCTCTACATGATAGTCAAATTGCGGACCAGCAGCAGGTGGAGGAACCAGAATGGGCCATCTGACAGTAACCAGCTGACCTCGATCGAATGCTTGCTCAATGGTGTGTGGCCTTGGGGCGGTATAGGAGCAGTGGAATTGGCATTAACGTCAGGCTGCAAATTTGCTTCAGGTGCAGCATTGGCTTCAGGTGCAACAACTTCTGGCACCACATTAACTTCTGGCGCCACATTAGCTTCAGCCATGACAATGTCATCGGCTTCAGTAGTGTTGTTTGTGGCCGCCTCAGTATTGTTAACCTCCACTTGAGTAGCTGGAGGGTCGGACACATTCTCCTCGAGAACAACTTCAGGGTTGGACGGGGGTGTAGCAACACGTTCTTCTTCTTGTCTTGGTTCTTCTTGTTCATCGGCTGATGCAGCCGGAATGTCTTCAGCAGCTTTGGCTTCAGACTCGGAGATGTTCACAGTTGGAGAGGCTTCAGGAAATACTCGGTGAGATACTGATTGGTGCTCTTCTCCTTTTGGAACACTCGAAAGAGTGACTTGTGGCCTTGGTCCTTTGCGAAGCCTGCGAAACGCTGGCGACGCTTGTGGAGATGGAGTTGTCTGGGCCACAAAGTCTTCATCTTCAAGTACCGGAGTGGTGACTTGAGTTGGGGGAGTAGTTGGTGTTTCTTGTTCACGGGGGGAGTCTTGAGGGTGATCAGCCCATGAATCATCCTAAGCGATTGGCATCAAAGAACGACCAATGCTGATGAGTTTGCTGTTCGTGAGAACAGGCGATGATACCATGTTGTGCTCGATCTGAGTAAGGACCTCATCATCTTCTACATTGTCTTGGTGACCAATGTCTTCAGCTACGATGGGGTCAACAGCTAGAATCTCTTCAGTTTCAGGAGCCTCTGTGGTAGCAGGCTCATGAACTATCAACCGACGCTCTTGGTGTGCAGACGCAGGATGAGCAACTGAGATTGGCTCGACGACGGGGGGCTCTGTGGGAGCAGCCCGATCTTTCTTCTTGGTTTTTCTCTTCTTGGTTGGTGGAGCTTCATCAGTGGTGTTCTTGGACATGCGCTTTCTGGCTTCGGCTTCGGTTGTCCTTGTTTTCTTGAGATCTGAAGCCACTGTGGGGACCTTTGGCTTCATGCCTGTCATGCTGGCGGGGAAGACAATGCGAGGTTCTTCCCCCCTGGATGCTTCAGCTGGGGCCACAGTAGGCTTCTTCTGCTTGGCAGCCATTTTGGGGTCGATGCCAGGACGCCCAAGTGCCTTGCGCTTCTCAGCTTCATTGTAAGCTTGAACACACCTGACAGTGAGGAGTTTCATGCGCTCTCGAGAACCTTTAGCTTCGTCACGTTTCTTGTGAAACGCCTCCTTGAGCTCATGCATCATTTGCTTCAAGTTTTGGATGTCAGTCACACTGAGCTTGGCCATATGCTTCTTGAACTGGGCTTTTTCATAGTCAATCTTGTGCTTCAGTTCAACAATTCTCTAAGCTAGAGCCAGCTCAGGAGCAATGGCTCCATGGAAGGAGACGCTGAGGCCGATTGGGAGCTGAAGATCATCAAAACTAAGGTTTGGGCTATCAAACCACTCATCAATGAACTTGTTCAGGATGTCCACATCAAAAAGGGGAAGATCATTGAAGATTTCCGCCTCTTGCTTGCTCTTTATCAGCAGCTCAAGAGCATCATCGCCAAGATCGTCGTCACTAGACAGATCAATGGCTTCGTTCTCATTCCTCAGAACTGCAGCTGGGGTCAGTGCTTGACCAGTAATCTGCATGGGCTTCTTCTTCTTCTCAGACTTGGAGATGCGAGAGAGATCTTCAGAATGCACACTCGGTGCAGGAGGAGCAGTGGCCAGAGGCTTCGCACGCGAAGCTTTTGGTGCAGAGGAGGGCTTTGAAGCCTTGGGTTTCTTCTGCTTTAGTGGTTTTGGCGGAGCAGGCGCTTCATCAGAGTCAGCGTCATCAGCAGAGTGCTCCACTTCTACTCCTTGAACCATATTGTGAGTTATGAGACCTTCGAGGTTGTAGAAGGGCCCGACGATATTGGGTTCAGCCTCGCGTGTGCCATCGGCACGAGGAGCAGAGGGACCGGGGTTGAATTCTAATCCCAGTGACTTCTTGTTCTTCGCAGCAGAGTCCTTGGCAAACTTGTAGTTGCGCTTGAATAGATTGTCGTCACGACACCATAGCAGAGAAGATGGGTCAGCGTTCTCTGGCTGTGGTTCGTGAACCATGCAAGGATAGAACCCTTGATCAATGGCTTCAGTTCTGGATCTGGGTGGTAGATTTTTATACAAGATATCTCCCCAGGGTTGCTTGATGGCATTCTTCTCAGCATACTCCTGGGTCACGAACCTGTATTTGAACCATTGCTCTGCCCAATATCTTCGAATCCACTGGATTCGTGTTTTGCGCTGATTGTAATCCTCTTCTGGATCTGTCTTGTACAGCTCATAGAGGTCTGGTGGCAAATCCTTCGATGTATTCCCACGGCGCTGTCTGCCGCCCTTCCTTGCAGATTTTTTTGTTGCCATGAAGTTCAGACTGAATGGCTTCAAAACTGACAAAGGCTTTCGTCTGCTGGTCAGACAGGAACTAGCTTCGGGAGAATTGACGTGATGCTGTAAGAATTCTGCAAATGAATGCAGACTATGAGAACCAAGGGATTCTCCCACGGACATGTACCTGTGACAACATTAGAGATGCGAGGGAAGGGGAAGAGGTCATATGCATTCTCAGAAGATTTTGAAGATAAATCAGTTTAGAAGACATTGACCTCATAGCGCGAAGACATTCACTTATATGTTGAGAGTTGGGTCCAGATTTGTACGAATCCAAGAATAGGTACAAGTGAGGAATCTAACTACGTGTGAAGCATAAGTGAATATACTAGGCATGATATGAGATGCAGAACAGGATAGATCCAAATATGTGGAGGCAGAAACCACTTTTGGTAAGGAAGGATGAATCCATCAGATCAAAAGGACAGTAAAAAGAGAGTTATAATTACCACACGATGAACTGCTAGACGGAGTAGAAAGGAGGCCGAGCAGTTCGATCTTCCATGCCCTAACTTGGCGACGGAGGACACCTACGGCGGCGGCGGAGAAGACAGAGTAGAAAGGAGGCCGAGCAGTTCGATCTTCCATGCCCTAACTTGGCGACGGAGGACACCTACGGCGGCGTCGGAGAGGTCGCGGTAGCTAAGCGCTTCGTCGCCGGCGGTGTTGAGAGCTAGCGGTGGTGCTAGGGTTTGTCGAGGTGGAGAGGTGGAAGAAAGATTTTGACCGCTATGTGATGTGCATTTATAGGGAGAGGGACAACACAGTGCAATTACGCAGGTGCCCCTAGCGGTTCACATCTAAGGGACACATGGTGAACATGCAACACATTGGAAGTTGTTCCATGTTCCCACGCACGCCTGGACTGTCGGGTGGTCGTTCCGGCTTCTCCGGGTTTCAGGCAATTAGCACTGAGCATTTAAAATAGATTTAATGTTTGTCTCTGTATCTTCTGCTGACAAGGACGCAGAGAAGACATTTGACAGTTTCAACAGAATGCATATGATTTGGATAGATAGAGTTTGAGGTAGAAGCATAGAGAGGTTAGGGTCCGATCACATTCACTTAGTCCAAAAGGTTCAAACGAGAAGACATAGCTATAAGTGAATGCTGTAGAGGACAGAACACAAGTATATTTATATATCCGAATCAACAAAATGAAAATCATCAGGAATGCAAATCAATGTTGAAGATAAATCAAACGCGAAGACTTAGCAAATGTAACGCCAGGAAAAACACTTCAAACAAGATTTTGGTGGTGGCGTTACCACCGTATAGGAAGTATTAGACCCAGACATGGCGCACAATTATCGTGGCGCTCCAAAGTCAAATTCCGCATTAATGTATTCACACTCAGAGTGTAAGTCTTCATTGATTGAAGATATACATTACTTCGTGTGTTGCACATCTAAGTCATCAACATGCATAAGTGTTAGGATGTGTGCCTGATCACAGGACATTCGAGGATTCCAAGATATTTAGCTCACACCGCAACTTGCATAACCTTTTCTCATCCAAGGGCTTTGTGAAGATATCTGCCAATTGCTCTTCAGTGTTGACGTGAATGATATCAATATCTTCCTTCATAACATGATCTCTGAGAAAGTGATGACGAATTTCAATGTGCTTTGTCTTCGAGTGCTGAACTGGGTTGTTGGCAATCTTGATGGCGCTTTCATTGTCGCAGTAGAGTGGTACTTGCTTCAGATGGATGCCATAGTCCTTGAGTGTTTGCTTCATCCATAGAAGCTGAGCGCAGCAAGATCCAACAGCAATGTATTCAGATTCAGCAGTGGAGAGAGATACGCAGTTCTGCTTCTTTGAAGACCAACAGACAAGTGATCGTCCCAGAAAGTGACATGTGCCTGATGTAGACTTGTGATCCACCTTGTCTCCAGCATAATCAGCATTCGAGAATCCAACTAGATCAAACTCTGAGCCCTTTGGATACCATAATCCTAGTGTTGGGGTGTAAGCCAAATATCGAAGAATTCGCTTCAGAGCTAAGTGATGCGATTCCTTTGGTGCCGCTTGGAATCGGACACACATGCAAACACTAAGCATTATATCTGGCCTATATGCACATAAATAAAGTAAAGAACCAATCATGGAGCGGTATACCTTCTGATCGAACTCTTTACCATTGGCGTCAGGACCCAGATGACTTTTGGTTGGCATTGGCGTCGTGTAACCTTTGCAGTCTTGCATTCCAAACTTCTTCAGGCAGTCTTTGAGGTATTTCTCTTGAGATATGAAGATTTCGTTGCTTTGCTGACGAATTTGAAGACCAAGGAAGAACTTCAGCTCACCCATCATGGACATATGATATTGCTCTTGCATCATGTATCCAAACTCATCACTGTATTTCTGGTTAGTGCAGCCGAAGATAATGTCATCCACATATATTTGGCACACAAACAGTTCATCATCATATGTCTTCGTGAAGAGTGTGGGATCCAGGGAACCAGGTTTGAAGCCTTTGCTCTTCAGGAAGTCTTTGAGTGTGTCATACCAAGCGCGAGGGGCTTGTTTGAGGCCATACAATGCCTTGTTGATCTTGTATACCATATCAGGATGTTTTGGATCTTCAAAGCCAGGTGGTTGTGCAACATACACTTCTTCTTCAATCTTGCCATTGAGAAAAGCACTCTTAACATCCATTTGATACAGAAGGATGTTGTGATGATTTGCGTAGGCTAGCAGTATGTGAATGGCTTCAAGCCTAGCCACAGGAGCAAATGTTTCATCGAAGTCAATCCCTTCAACTTGAGTGTATCCTTGAGCAACGAGACAAGCCTTGTTTCTGACAACTTGACCATGCTCATCTTGCTTGTTGCGATATATCCATTTTGTGCCTATTATGTTGTGCTTGCGAGGGTCAGGACGCTTGACTAGTTCCCACACATTGTTCAGCTTGAACTGTTGAAGCTCTTCTTGCATAGCTTGAATCCATTCAGGTTCCATGAAGGTTTCAGCAACTTTCTTGGGTTCTGATATTGAGACAAATGCAAAGTGCCCACAGAAATTTGCTAGCTGTGTTGCTCTTGAACGAGTGAGTGGACCAGGTGCATGGATGCTATCAATTATCTTCTCAATCTGGACTTCATTTGCAACACGAGGATGAACTGGACGAAGATTTTGCTCTTGCTGATCATTTTCATCATTAAGAGGATTGTCTTCAGGCTGAGCATTGTCTTTAGGTTGATTAGGTGCAGAAATGATAAGTTCCTCTTCAGCCTGAGCTTCAGATGGTATGATTTCTCCAGTTCGCATAAGTTTGATGGATTCACTAGGTGGAACTTCATCTATCACATTTGGCAGGTGCTCTCTTTGCGAGCCTTTAGTCTCATCGAACCGCACATCTACAGTTTCAACCACTTTATAGTGAAAGAGGTTGAAGACTCTGTAGGAGTGCGAATCCTTTTCGTAACCAAGCATAAAACCTTCATGTGCTTTCGGTGCAAATTTTGAAGTGTGATGTGGATCCTTGATCCAGCATCTAGCACCAAATACTCTGAAGTAACTGACATTTGGCTTCTTACCAGTCAGGAGTTCATAGGATGTCTTCTTCAGAAGCTTGTGAAGATAAACACGATTGATGACATGGCATGCAGTATCAATGCTTTCTTGGAGTCTTGTATTCATCAAGCATCGTCCGAGCCATCTCAATTAGTGTTCTGTTCTTGCGCTCAACGATGCCATTCTGCTGAGGTGTGTACGGAGCTGAGAACTCATGAGTGATTCCCAATGTATCCAAGTAAAGGTCGAGGCCAGTGTTCTTGAACCCTGTGCTATTGTCACTTCTGATATGCTTGATCTTGACGCCATAGTTGTTCATGGCACGGTTGGCGAAGCGTCTGAATACATCATGCACTTCAGTCTTGTAGAGGATTATGTGCATCCAAGTATATCTTGAATAATCATCAACAATGATGAAGCCATAGAGACAAGCAGTAGTAGTGAGAGTAGAGTAGTGAGTAGGACCAAACAAGTCCATGTGTAGCAGCTCGAAGGGTTGAGATGTCGTCATGATTGTCTTCGAGGGATGCTTGGCCCTTGTCATCTTTCCAGCTTCGCAGGCGCCGCACAGATGATCTTTCTTGAACTTGACGCCCTCGATGCCTATGACGTGCTTCTTCTTTGCGAGAGTGTGCAAGTTCCTCATGCCAGCATGCCCTAGCCTCCGATGCCAGAGCCAGCACTCTGAAGCTTTTGCTAGAAGACATACGGCAAGCTGTGGTCCTGCTGAGAAATCTACCATGTACAAATCATCCTTTTGATACCCTTCAAAGACTAGAGACTTGTCAGATTCCATTAGTACAAGGCAACGATATTTTCCAAATATCACAATCATGTTCAAGTCACAAAGCAATGAGACAGACATTAAGTTGAAACCAAGGGATTCAACAAGCATCACTTTATCCATGCACTGATCCTTTGAGATTGCAACTCTACCTAGACCCAATACCTTGCTTTTACCGGTGTCAGCAAATGTGATGTGACTCTTCTCAGATGGACATAAGGTTGAGTCCATGAGAAGACTTCGATCACCAGTCATATGATTAGTGCATCCGCTGTCCATAATCCATTCTGAAGCATGAGGTGTCATACCCTACAGTACAGTTAGGGGGATAGGCTTCACCAAGAGTATTATGAAGCATAAACATTTGACGGACAAGAGGATTATCAAAGCTCAGATCAAGATTAGGACTGATAGGATGATTGCCAAGCGATCCAGGAACAAAATACATAGTAAGACCATTTGGGCATTTTATCTTGCGCCCTACAAGATGTTTTAGGTCCCCAGCATTAGCATCAGACGCCTTTGATTTCCGGCTGGAGACCTTTCCCTGCAAAAGAGAGTTAAGTTTTCTTAACCACCCACATTTTCAGGGGTGGCTTAGAAGCAATGAGTCTAAGTGCAGGTGAGTCCTGTGTCTGTATGAAGCCTTTGGACCATATGAAGCCTTTGGTCTGGGATTTGTCTTCTTCCCAGGCGGCGTCATGATGACATTCACAGGAAGATTCTCAAGACAACTTTTGGGAACCCAGATCTTCTTCATAGGTGGCCCATTCCTGCACTTAGTACCAATATACCTGGCAAACACTTCACCATTCTGATTCTTAAACAGTTTATAGTTTGCATCAAAGGATTCATCAATGATAACTGGGTTAGCACAAGTAAAGCTCAGAGTGACCGGTTTACCATGCATTGCCAGCCCAGAGACCAAGTCTTCTGGCAACGCACAACATCTTGGTACAGAAAACAACCGCTTTATTGATGCTAGCGGACCAGTGTTTATATTACAACAGTTGTCGAGGCCAAGCGGCACACCCGGTGCGGCTGAACAATATGTACATTATTTAGTGAACATAAAGGGGCCTCGATCATAACAACTACGCGGCAGCGGAATAACGTCGTAGCGGAAGCTCCATATCACAGGGACACCGATGTGGACACGATCTAGACTCGAGCAGCGCTCCTCTCCAACGAGACTTTCCTGAAATCTGGCATGGCACGCCAGGTCAGTACATTGAATGTACTTGCAAGCTCACAACAGGCATAATCATAATGGCAAACAATATCATGATACTTAACCAATTAATAATAATGCAAGACTATATGTCCAACATGCTGTGATCATGCTCGAACGTCCCTCGGGACAACTTACCAACCGTGATCATTCTTGGATCACAAACAAACCATCAATGTGGTCTTAACAGGAGTAACTCGTGATCCTTACGGCGATCACAACCACGACCAATATTTGGTCCCGAACATCTCGATGGCCTTTCCGCCATCATCAATAGTGCAAAGTTCATAACTTTAGTGTGCAAATTTTATTAAACGTTGACTCATGGTGGGACCTACTACGAGGTGTCCGTGACCGTGGACTCGGCTATCGATAGATTATACACTCTGCAGAGGTAGCACACTGTACCCACACCACGGAACCCATGGCCTTGCACTCCCATTCGGGTGGACCAACGACATTCCGACGAAACCCTTCCATTGCCATGTCACTCTCCTGGCCACTCCGACCCAATCCCCAACGAGCTAGTCCTGGGTGGCCCCGTGTCTACCAAAGACACACCGACCACCGTCGTGGCCAAAACGATCCCACTCGGGGACCCGGTACCATAATCTCAACAACGGGCACACAAGGTTATGCCTGCTTACCGGGCCAGGGTAAGCACGACGTAACCTTCCCTAGTTGGAGGCACCGACCAGAGGCAATGTCAATGGACCGAATCAAGGCCTACCCACAAAGGCAAATGTGGTTGCACTGGGAAAAACTCGATTGAGCGGCACCATGACCCAGTCAACGGTATATTCAAGTTGAGTTATATTTAGGTTCAACTTAAAATGAAAATGACCGGTGTCATAGCATGCCATGAAATGCAAAACTACACATGCATCACATAATAACGAGAATGACTGATGTCAACCATACTCACACTAAGCATAAACATCAACAACTTATTTTACTTTGCTGGTCAAGGTAACTCACATTTTAACCGAAATATGTTACAGCAAGTTTTATTATTTTCTCATGCAAGAAAATAACTTCAATAAATTTCTCACATGCGTAGCAAAGGTTATATCACAAACAAATCCTAATTTTTTTACCAACCAAGTTTGGCTCAAACATTTTGTAAGTCAAATAAAATGACTAAACAAGTACTTAACAGAATATTTTCTAGTATATTTTTACCATCTTATTTATGTAAGAAAATATCTTTAAGTAATGACTAACATGCATAACAAAATCATTTTTATCATCACCACAAATAGATCTTAGCCATGATTCACCAACTAATCTAGTTTCAACATTCTGCAAATCAAGCATAATAACTAATAAACACTCAGAATATAAAGCACATAATAGTTATTTAAATGCATGGATTAATCATTTCATTCAAGTAAGAAAATCATAAATATTGAAATGGCACCATAAAAATGTTGCTGTGGCTTGCCTTAGTGCAGATGAGGTTCACAAGCCTTCTGGTGATCCTCAAGACAAGCCTCACCCTTTGAAAATAATTTTAAACACCAAAAGAAAATATCAAGAACACTTCTGAAAATCACCAGAAATTCTAAACAGCTCAGAAAAATCTCATCTTTGGTGAGCTGCTAGATTTCTTTGCAAAGAACAAGATGCAAAAAGAATCAATTCATTTGGACTTATGGTTGAGGAGTTATGGTTGTCTGAAGTGTTCTGTAAATTCAAAAGAATTTGAATAAAAATAAACAGACTGGGGGTGACGTCGAAGGCGTAAAGCCCAGGGGCGCCACCACTCGTACCGCTTCGCGCGCATACAGAGTGGCTGACTAGCGGGCCCTGCTAGTCAGGTGAGGAGGAGGGGAGAAGGAAACAGAGGGAGTCGCAGCTCCGCCGGAGCTCTCGCCGGCGACGAGGGCTCCTTGGCCAAAACAAGAGGGAGGGATCGAGAGAGGGGGTTGAGATGCACCTGTCCGTACCCGTAGCATAGCTAGGGGCGGTCGGACGGTGTCGGAATCTTCCTCGCAAGCGGAGGCAGAACGCGGTGGTCGCCGGACATGAGAAAGACGGCGAGCAGAGGCTACTCCAGGGGCTCCAGAGGAACGGGATGGCTTCACCGGAGAGAGGCGGAGGCCCTGGAAGGATCGCCCTGGCCTGGGAGGGGCTGGAGCTATCACGGCGACCAGAGGGGATCGCCGGCGAGCTTGAGCTAGAGGAGGGCGGCCCGCGGCCTGCCCGGCCGGGCTACGGCTTCCTACTCGCTTGTGGGTGTGTGGGAGTGCTGGATGGTGCTCGAGGAGGCTGGGGGCGGCTCCATTTATAGGCGAGCGGCGAGGGGGGGTTTCGGGCTCCGCCAGTGGACACCTGTCCACGGTGCCCGGCGACGAGTGGCGTCAGTGAGAGGGGGAGAAGGCGACGCAACTCACGCGGCAACTGTTGGCGAACGGGGACGAGCACAGGAACGAGGAGAAGGCGACGAGCACAGTGCGCACCGCACTGTTGGGTTGGCCGGACCGTGCCCGTGCTCGCTGCGGAGAGCTCCGGCGTCGGCAAGCGCCAGGGAGGAGTAAATGGCGTTGAGACGAGGATGGTGGCGAGGTTTGGTGCGCTACGGCAGTTGGGGAAGCGAGCACGCGCGAAACAGAGCGCTCGGCGGCACTCAGAGCGCGTCGACACGCATGCCAGCACCCCTGGACGAACGCGGTCACCGCGTGGACTATGACATCAGGCCGAGCCAAGCCTAAACTTCATGTCTGGCGTGTTGTTCGTGGTAGATTGAGAGGTTACCACGCTTTGGTTTGGATCCAGGTGCAGTAGAGAAGTTTTTACATGCCAAGCAAGTTTCTGGTCAGTAACTTTGAATAGTTACTGAGCTCAAACGGCTGGGAGTTAGAGGCTGTGCTTTGGAGGTTAGCCAAGAGTTACCAAGGTGAAAATGCACAAGAAAACCCAGGCACAATGGAGCAAGTAAAATGGTAGTTGCTATAGAAACCACCATTTCTGTCCAGAACAGAGAATATTTTCTGTAGCAAAAATATTCCAAAAAGTGATGAAATATTTTTGCTCAGGAAGGTGCCCTAGGGTTCAAAGAATATTTGTGAATTTTCTCAGATTTTTCTGGGCCATAAAAATTGGGGTTGCTTTGGAGCATAAAGATCTGGCTAGGGTTTTTGGGGAAAAATTGAAAAATATTCCAAAGATTATTTTGGGATGGATCAGAAGGGGAATGATGATTAATGAAGCACTTGGGTGAAAGCCAAGGGTACCCAAGTGTTTAAGTCCATATGAAAAGATTCAAAAACTCCAAATTTCAAAATGACTTCAAATGAAAATCAAGCAAATGAGAGAGGGCAAAAACCAGGCTGTCACAGTGGATGGATCCACTGAAGGTTCCTTTGCAGCAACCCATGTGGTTTTGGGATACTGCTCAGGCTTCCAGTAAGAACCATCAACATTCATTTTCCTCTCGAACCCAACACCCTCTTTTCTAGGGTTTCGTTTCAGAATCTGCTTTTTGAGGACGTCGCACTGTGTCTGATGCCCTTTGAGACTTTTGTACATCCCTGTTTCAAGCAATGTCTTCAACCTAGCATTTTCATCAGCAATAGTAGTGGTATCCTCAGCAGAGGGGTTAGTTACCACATCAACAGTTGAAGATATTGCAACAGTAGCAGCAGTAGAGCATTCAGCAACAGAAGTAGCGTTATCACGCTCAAGGCATTTTAGACATGGTGGTTCAAATCCTTCCTGAGCGGGACTGATCTGTTGAGCGCGAAGTGACTCATTCTCTTTTTGAAGATCTTCATGAGCCGCTCTCAATTTCTCAAGTTCTTGCTTTCTTTGAAGATAATCATAGGAAAGCTTTTCATGAGTTGTTGAGAGCGTTTCATGACGACTTTCAAGTTCCTGGTACTTAACATGAAGATTTTTTATGTCTTCAATTAAGGACTGAGATCGGTTCATTTCCGCGTCCAACATGTCATCGCTTTTGTCTAACAGTTTTTGAGTATGTTCCATAGCTTTCTGTTGTTCAGTTGCAATTTTAGCAAGTGTTTTGTAGCTGGGTTTGGATTCACAATCAGAGTCATCTTCACTTGATGTTTGAAAGTAAGCATCACGTGATTTTACCTTGGCACCATGTGCCATGAAGCAGTAGGTGTGAGCAGAGTCGTCCTTGTCATTAGCATCAGCGTTGGTGACGGGGCCATTGTCTTCAGTGTTGAAGATGGACTTGGCAACGTAGGCTGTAGCTAGAGCCAGACTGCAACGCCAGAGTCGGACTCCTCCTCAGACTGCACCTCCGCCTCCTCAGAAGCAGACTCCTCCTCAGAATCCATCTCCTTGCCAACAAAAGCACGAGCCTTGCCAGATGAGCTCTTCTTGTGTGATGAAGACTTGGACGAAGACTTGGAAGAAGACTTTGAGGATTTCTTCTTCTTCTTGTCATCAGAATCATATTCCTTGCTCTTCTTCTTCTTGTTGTTCTCATTGTCCCATTGTGGACACTCAGAGATGTAGTGTCCAGGTTTCTTGCACTTGTGACATGTTCTCTTCTTGTAATCATGAGTGGAAGCTTCATCATTTCTTGAGCTGGATCATGAAGACTTTCTGAAGCCCTTCTTCTTAGTGAACTTCTGGAAATTCTTCACAAGCATAGCGAGCTCCTTTCCAATGTCTTCAGGATCACTAGAACTGCAGTCAGATTCTTCTTCAGATGAGGAAACAGCCTTTGCCTTCAAAGCGCGAGTTCGGCCATAGTTGGGACCATAGATATCTCTTTTCTCAGATAGCTGGAACTCATGTGTGTTGAGCCTCTCAAGTATGTCAGACGGATCGAGTGTCTTGAAGTTAGGGCGTTCTTGAATCATCAGGGCAAGGGTGTCGAATGAGCTGTCAAGTGATCTCAGGAGTGTCTTGACGATTTCATGCTTGGTGATCTCAGTGGCGCCGAGAGCACGAAGCTCATTTGTGATGTCAGTGAGGCGATCAAACGTGAGCTGGACATTCTCATTGTCGTTTCTCTTGAAGCACTTGAAGAGGTTGCGAAGAACACTGGTCCTTTGATCTCTCTGGGTTGAGACGCCTTCGTTGACCTTGGAGAGCCAGTCCCAGACTAGCTTCGACGTTTCCAGAGCACTAACACGGCCATACTGTCCTTTGGTCAGATGACCACAGATGATGTTCTTGGTAGTAGAATCCAGTTGAACGAACTTCTTGACATCAGCAGGGGTGACACCTTCACCGGTCTTGGGAACGCCATTCTTGACGACATACCAGAGGTCGACATCAATGGCTTCAAGATGCATGCGCATCTTATTCTTCTAGTAGGGATATTCAGTGCCATCGAAGACAGGGCACGCAGCGGAGATTTTGATTATCCCTGCAGTCGATATAGCTAAAACTTCAGGTGGTTAAACCGAATCACACAGAACAAGGGAGTACCTTGCTCTGATACCAATTGAAAGTGCTAGTTATCGACTAGAGGGGGGTGAATAGGCGATTTTTATGAAAGTCTTCAAAACATCAAAGTTTCAAAGACAAACAATAAAAATGAACCTATTGATATGCAACGGAAGGTAGACTACACTACGCAAGCCATAGTCAATTATTCAATGAAGTGAAAGCATGAAGACTAATAGCAGCTAGGTAGTAAAGATCAGGATGGAAGATAGTATGAAGCCAAACAACAATAGGAGTCACACAGTGAAGTCAAACAGGTAACACAAGCAAGCAATGACTTCATGAAGACAAATTGTAAGTAAAGAGAGGGAGACGATAGAACCAGTCGCTTGGTGAAGACAAGGATTTGTTGGACCAGTTCCAGTTGCTGTGACAACTGTACGTCTAGTTAGGGAGGCTGAGATTTAACTCAGAAGACCGTGTCTTCACCTTATTCCACTTGAGCTAAGGACACCCAGTCCTCGCCCAATCACTCTGGTAAGTCTTCAAGGTAGACTTCCAAACCTTCACAAACTTCGTTCACCGGCAATCCACAATGACTCTCGGATGCTCTGAACGCGACGCCTAACCGGCTGGAGTATTCACAGTCCTCAAGTGTAACAAGTCTTCAGGTCACGTGGACAGAAAGACTTCAGTGATGCCTAACACTCTTTGGCTCTGGGTGTTTTGGGCTTTGTCCTCGCAAGGATTTCTCTCTCTCAAAAGCTTCGGAGGTGGGTTGCTCTCAAACGACAAAAGCCGTGCACTAACTCTAAGCAGCCACCAATTTATGGTGTAGGGAGTGGGCTATTTATAGCCACTAGGCAACCCGACCTGATTTATCCGAAATGACCCTGGGTCACTAAGGAACTGACACGTGTTCCAACGGTCAGATTTTAAACACACGCGGCAGCTTGACTTGGGCTACAAGTAAAGCTGACTCATCCGCCTCTGGATAAGATTTGCTCTCATTGTATTCGCTCGAAGACATAGGATTTGGTTGAGCATCACTTCAGTCACTCTGACTTTGTTTACTTGGACCCCACTTAACAGTACGGTGGTTCCTATGACTCAACAAAGAAGAAAAAGAAACTACGAAACAACTATGTCTTCGCGCTCCAAAGTCTTCATGCGATGTCTTCTCATGTCATAGGCTTCAATGTGAATATCTTCACATACCACCATTGTCTTCAATGTCTTCACTCATTTTTAGGGGTCATCTCCGGTAGGTAAACCGAATCAAAGAGGGACTACTACCTGTGTTATCCTGCAATTCTCACAAACACATTAGTCCCGCAACCAGGTTTGTCGTTAATACTCCAAAACCAACTAGGGGTGGCACTAGATGCACTTACACTCCCTCCATTTTTGTTTAGTTCACATATTAGTTTTGGTCAAAGTCAAGTTTTGTAAACTTTGACAAAGTTTCTAAACCAAAATATTAACATATACAATAACAAATCAATACCATTAGATTCATTATTAAATGTACTTTCACATCATATAGATTTGATATGGTAAATATTTATATTGTTTTCTATAAACTTGGTCAAACTTAAAGTTTGACTTCAGTCAAATTTAATACGCGAACTAACGGAGGGAGTACAACATGTTGGTACCATTGTCAAATTGGAGAGTGTAATCATTTGACAGTATCCCCGGTTTGTACAACCTATAAATTCAATTCAACATTCACAAGGCTGAATGTGCATAAGAATCCTCACGCCAAAAATATTGTATGTACTACATGGGTGGAGCCACGTTAGGTTTAGAGGGGCATGTGTCCCCCGGGGCCCCCTTTTCTTCTTCTTCAGAACATGGCTTACAACTTCAGCACGAACATGAATGTCACCTCCATCATCTTCTGAACCATATTTTGAATCTTTCGGGAAGTGAGAAAAGGCCTTAGGAGACATCCCTTGAGAGTTTGTTTTCTACATGAGAGACATTGCATTTTTTTTCAAACCCAATAATCCTATATATGTACACATGTTCTGGCCTCTAGTTGATACAAATGTTTAATAACTATCATTACAACATCACTTTTAGCTATGTTTAACTTTTCCTATATATTCTTATTTAGAATTTCTAATGTTAAGTCTACATTAATGTTGCAAAATTTAATGGCGGAGGACTCCCAAAGAAACTATACCGAAAAAAGATAAGGCAGTACACGCCTAGTAACCTGCTCATTTGCCATGACTTTGTCGGACATGTAGTACCTAATGTGGCACTTCCACCGACATACGTATGAGCATACCCACATTATTTGCTTGGGGATTCTGATGTATAACAAACTGCATAAGTGGTTTCGGGGGCATTTTCACACCTATCCTGATAGCATGGTATCCTAGACGGTGTTCAAGAAGAGTTTGGATTGTAGTCTTTAACTTGATATGGGAAAAATGAAATAGAATGAGAAGACATTATCCCTTCACAGTGTTCCAAAAAATGATATATTTCTTAAAATGGTGGATAAGAGGTTGGCGCCCACCGTGGGGCTGGCGCACGGTGGTGTTGAGTTCTTGGAGGGAATTCTTTTAGGAATCGAGAAGCTGATGAGTGATCGGATGAAGAAGAGCCGGCATGAAACAATCGCGCAAGATAAGCTGCCATGGAAAAACCTCGTGCAGATCCGGCGAATTCATCGTTTGGTGATCAAAAGTGTGATTAAATTTTGAAGACTGCAATATGAAGGAAAATTAGGGTTTGGTGTTCGGTGTGCCACCGATGCTACACGAGCCATCAAATACGGATAAGAGATCGCTTTCTACTGTAGCTGTCGCGTGTCGCCAAGTTCAACAGAAGTACTGCTCCAACCGCCGTACGCGCGCGGTTCACGCAAGCCGCCGAGTTTCACTATTGTTCCATGTATACATCAACAGGTCCGGAGGCAGGCGCTGCTGGTATTACTCGTAGCAAGCATCAGATCAGAGTTCTAGTACTACGGAAGGCTGCAACGCAATTTACAGTCTGATTGTTTTTGGAATAATTCCCCGGCACTCCATAATGCTAGCTGAAGACCACTCCAAGGAGATTACGTGTTGGATTAGTACATCATTAGAGGCCAAGTTAGTTTTTCCTTTGTCAACTCTGATTACTACTTCCTCCGTTCCTAAATACAAGTCTTTGTAGAGATTTCATCATGAACCACATACGGATGTATATAGATGCATTTTAAGTGTAGATTCATTCATTTTGTTCCGTATGTAGTCCACCTAGTAGAACCTCTACAAAGACTTATATTTAGGAACGGAGGGAGTACAAGGAAGCTACGAGGAGGTTAAATTCCAGGATTAAGGAAAAGTTACCAAGCTGGGCTAGCCTTTGATTAAAAGTAAAAAATAAAAAAATGAAGGCCACGACTTGGAGGAAGACACGGACAATCAAACGACAACGACCAAGACGAGGACACGGACGGGTGGTTAGACGCGGACTCTACATCATCGCCGTCCCGCCCCCAGCGTCGCGGCTGCACCTCACTGGCGCGCCTACGCAGTCGAGCCGCCTCCGCCGGTCGCCTCTGTCCTGGTTGTGGCCCGCTGAGCCGCCTTGGCTGCTCTAACCCGCCCCCTTCAGCCGCCGCCTCGAGCAGCCCCTGCTAAACCGACTGGCTACTGCTGCTCCCCGCGCTCCGGCTCACCACCAGGGGCGGAGACAGGGGGTCGAGCGGGGGCTAGACCCCCCCCCTCCCCAACCACTCGCCCCCCCTAAAGTTTTCTGGTATATATACGTACTGGTGTATTGGAGTTCAGGCCTAATTAGAGATGCTAATGGCCAAGTAATCACTTGATTAATGATAGCCCAGCTTGATCAAATCCTGGAATTAGTACGTAACAAACTAAGCCCAGTAGCCCATGTGCCATCACGGCCTTTCCTCATACCCCATGTACGTAGTAACTGTTTTGCCGAGCGCAGGTGCCATCGATCAAATCAATTGATTGATCCCCTGTATGTGCATCTGGCTGCTAGGGCGCTTGCCACCGCCGCCGTCGCTCGCCACGACGCCATCTACGGCTAGGCGCCGGGAGGCCACCCTTTCGATACAAGCAGGTACTAGTACCAATAGTGGCTATTAGCTATTAGTAATTCTATTTTGTGAATGAGAACGTTACTCTGAATGTTAGTATTTCTTTTGATTTAGTTTCTGGGATAGATCGCCGCCGCCTGCATGCGCTAGGGCATTGGAGCATTGCCATCAGCTGTCTCAAGGAAGATTTGGCGGTTCGTTGAGTCTATAGCTAGCGTCAACCGTCGACACAAGCTCGTCCCAATGAAGCAGTTGTCGCTTGTTGGTGAGTATCAAGTCCTATACCATAGTCTTATGCTTCATGTGGTCAGAGTTAAACCAAAATCTCAAGTTATATCCAACATATAATAAGACTACACAAATTACGAGGTAACGTTATTGTTACATTGGTTACTACAAATCATAAACTTGTGTAACAACTATACATCAAGATGACAATCGGATTTTTTTTGGGTTGTTAGGTTTCGAGAATGATATTGTTGACTTGTTTGATATATAGGTAATAGGTTTTACGGTCTAGAGTTATACTTAAATAAACTAACAAAAGTGTTATTTTATTCCAAATTGTGAACTATATGTACTTGCAATTTGATTCCATTGATATATACAATAGACTTCTACAATGTTATATATGATTGGTTGGTTTAGGCTTCTTCTCCTCCCCCCCCATGCTCAAATCCTGGCTCCGCCCCTGCTCACCACTGCTGTCAGCGCCTGTGCACGCGCGCCGGCTCACCGCCCATGCCCGCGCCCTTGCTCTTCCTGTGCCGGCCCGGCCTTAAGCCGTCAGCGCGCTGCCTTCATCCCCGAGGAGCGCTTACCTTGTTCACCCGCTTTTGCCATACGTCGCTGCCGCGCTGAGTCACCGCTCCTACCTCGAGTCGCTGCTGGTGTGGGCTGCCGCAAGTCGCCGCCCTCACCCCTTGGCCTGTTTCTGTCGAGAGCCGCTGGCTCGCGAGCTGCCTTTGTTGGAGCAATAAGTGTGAGATACAGGAAAGAAGTAGTCTTCAGAGATGATACCCATCACGCATTCAGAAGAAACCCAAAGGCTGGGCACAAGTCACTGGACCAAGCACATGCACAGTTCAGGTTCCGAGGTTGAGTTATCCGCGGAACAAAATGTGCTTATCCAGTATAAGCGCATGACATATAAAAATACCAAATGATATTTGTCCGGTCTATTTTAGCGCATATTTTTTTTTCAAAAAAACAAGCTACTCTGGTATGTGTGTTTCAAATGCAGGATAATTATCCATCACAAAGGTACTATGGATATGGAGTGCGGGCCAGTATTATTCTGCGCTGGCGTTCGTCCCTGCCATGCTGCTCGACGGATACATGAAAAAATCACTGCTCCCGCTATATCAACACTCACGACTGACTCATTGTCCGTGTCCATGGCCGACTTGCCCGCGTCCGTGCCGTTTCCAATGTCGCGGCCGACTCTCTCGTCCGCACCGGCTTACAACGCTGCTACCGACTCGCCCATCCGCACGGCTTACTGTGCCATATGCGTTGGCAGTACTTGATGGTATGGTCATGTGTATGGCTATTATCAGGGAAGGGTAGCTGCTGGAGATGTTCAGATGAGATGCTATCAACATCCGAAAAATACCAGGTGATGTTTGCCCTATTTATTTTTAAGAACATATTAATTCATCCGAGCAAAACTACTTTTCCCTGCTGTGTTTTATATACAGGAGAATTATTCATTACAAAGTGGCATTATACTGCGGAGATGGAGGCGTGCCAACATCATTCGGCACAGGTGGTCGTCCTTACTCAACGGACTCCCGCACCGGCTTACAACGCCGTGGCCGACTCGCCCTTCCGCGCCGCCTTACAACGCCACGGACGACTCGCCCATCCGCCCTTGCGGCCGGTTTACGCGTCCGCACCGGCTTACAACGCGGAGGACAACTTGCTCGTCCGCACCGGTTTACAATGCCTCGGCCAACTCATCTGTCTACATCCGTGGCCGACTCGCTCATGATTAGTTTTAACTTCACCATAATGATCATCAACTCCGCGGCGGATAATTTCTGGCTTAACATATCAGGTGAAATCCATCCAGTATATTTTTATATTATATATTGCTTTCTTTAAAAGAGCAATTACTATGGCTTGCAAGTTTTCCAATGCAGGACAAATTGTCCACTGCAAAAAGGGATTATTATATCACTAAGTTATTGGATAACTCATGCCGGTTTATATTACGGTTAAATATGAAGAATCTCAAGCCAACTCCTCGAGTCGTCCTGAGACTCGAGGGCTACAATGACATGACTCGGGAACTCCGGGTCATTGGAGGGAAGGATAACCCGGTTCCGGAGGCCACCGCCATATTGATGAAAAAGTTAAAGGCCGTCAGAAAATTGCCGGTTCAAATTAAAGATTCCGGTTTAAAGTTCTGGTTCAAAAAGAATTAATCTCTCGCAAGTTTGAGTTCTCAAACAAATTAAGGGTTGCCAAAAGAGAACTTGCTGCCATGATGCGTGGTTCAAACATGGGTGTTTTGCCTTACGGCTTATCTTATTATGGTCACTTGGGGGCTTCCTGTTCAAACATAGGTCGTATTCGAACCAAAGAGAACATAGATGTCGGTACCCTTTTGATCGGCACACTGCCAAACTCACTAGGGGGCTTCTTGATCGTATTCGAATCATAGCTCAACCCCTTTTGGGTCCGACGTGGATCGTATTCGAATCAGCGTCGTTAAACAACTCTCAAGGTCATTTGGGGGGCTTCCTGTTTAAACATAGGTCGTATTCGAACCAAAGAGAACATAGCTGTCGGTACCCTCTTGACCGGCAACGCCAAAGCCACTGGGGGCTACATGATCGTATTCGAATCCTAGCTTAACCCCTTTGGAACGGTTTACTGATCGTATTCGAATCAGAAGCCTTGATTTTATTTTTGTTTGTATTAAGTTTTTTGAACACAACCTTTTGGGTTTTGAGACTTTTTGCTCATATCTAAAGCATATATATGTGGTTTCTATTAACCCGCCCTGGCTTTCGACGAACAAGTCGCCAGCATATGACAATATTAATACTTGGAAGGTTTGACTTCTAAGTTTTGGGTTATCACCCTTACTTCACAGGTATCATAAGCCGGCAGTACGATTCAATATCACAGGTATGATATTGTTTATACATGATTATGTTTAAACCAGCCCTGGCTATGGACTTTAAGCCGCCGGTATATTTTGAATTACGCCATTGGAATCATGCACGTATCAAAGATTGGGTTATCACCCTTACTGTGCAGGTCACATAGACTGACAGTGCAAATTCAATATCATAGGATAAGACTACATTTGGGTGGTTACCCGCCCTGGCTCTTGACATTAAGTCGCCAGGGCGTATGTTGTTTAAACTTTGTGCAGGTTTTGCAGAACTATGACTTATATAAAATTGATGCTTCAGAATGATCATCCGTGCTGGATTTACTCAAAGGCTATAAATAGCCGGGTTATAAAAGTTCCGGCTTACAATGGAGGCGTATTAAATCGCCATCGGCCAAGAGCCGCCGGGTATTTAAAACTCCGGATTTACTTGTCAACAGATAAGGTACTTGAATCTTTAAATAGCCAAACTTGGCTGGATTTTTCATTATGATATTGAATGATTGAGGTTTTCAAATCGGGTTATTCAAATCTTTAATAGCCAACATGGCTGGATTTTTATTATGTTTATCAGTAACTAATATTATGATTGAGGTTTTCAAAGTGGCTTCAGTGCAATGGCTAGTATTTTATCAATGGACATGATTTATTCTACAATGAAAGGAATAGTCCCGACTCGCTGCAGGCTTACGACCCGGCACTTGGGGGCTACATTATTCAAATTGAGATTACATCGAATATGCAAAGTCCCATGTCACTGCCAGCATGCACCATGGCACTTGGGGGCTAATGCAAAGTCATTTTTTGCTCAACTTATTGAAGACCCGACTCATCACATTCTAAATGAGCCGGCCCTTGGGGGCTACCAATTGCTCCTGTCAAAAATTCAAGGTACACAAACCTCAGTTCATTACATTGAAAGATCCACGACTCAGTTGGTAGAGTATAAAGCTCTTAACCTTATGGACGTGGGTTCAAGCCCCATTGTGGAGATTACATCATATGATGTTATTATCAATGAATTATATACAAAGTCCCACCTCAGTAATATCTTACTGAGCCGGCCCTTGGGGGCTACACGTTTCTGCTCCAGTTTACATGATCATATTTACAAAGTCCCTGCTCATTATTGCATAATGACCCGGCCCTTGGGGGCTACACTGGTTGAAGTTTTATGAGCATAAGGCAATTACAAGTCCCAGGTTGTTGCAAGCATGACAAGCCGGCACTTGGGGGCTACAGGTGATATACATATAAGGGGGAAAATCTTCAAATTCTCAGTTTTGAGCAGATCAGATTGACCCGGTGTTTGCAACAATCATGATCCGGTGTCACCAATAATTATGACCCGGCGTCGGCAACAGTTATGACCCGGTGCTATCAATATTTACAAGCCGGCAATTTTGGTTATGATAAACCGGCAAGTTTTACCTCTTCAAGCTGGCTGAAAGTCAGATGAGTATTTCAAGACCAATATGTTTTAAGCCGGCGCTTTGGAAGCTGATTCAAGTGGATTATTTCTTACAATATTTCTCTACAAGAGACCAATGCCAGCAAATTGACTCTGAAGCTGGCCTATTGACCTAGATTTCTTAAAAGAAGTATCTGGATTTTTTGCATTCACAAAGTTTGAACATATCTACTAAAGGAGATTTGCGATGAGTTCATGGGCATGTATCAAGAAGGAAATGACAAGGATTTAAAGATGATCAGGTGCCGGCTTACAAAAATTTAACCCGGAGCACAACCTATCAAGTTTGTTCTTGTGTTTATTTTACAGGATCAGTTTAACATGGATAAATCCAAATCAAACTGGGGGCTAATGTCGGGGATATACCCCACGGTATGACCCGACCGGAATTGGCGACTCACTGGTGACCTGCCCGGAGCTTGGCGATTCACAGATAACCTGCCTGATCTTGGCGACTCATTAGTAACCTGGCGGGCGGGTCAGATGGACAACAAGGCCCAAAGCCCAGAAGGCCGGCTCACGTTATGATGGGCCGGATTAAGAGGAAAGGGGTGACGAATATTTCCTTTACGAGGATGCAAGACCCGGACTTTTAATCAACTTGTAAGAGAAGATAGACTAGTCCTAGTCCTACTAGGACTCCACATGTAACCCGCCCCTCTAACTTATATAAGGAGGGGCAGGGCTCCCCAAGAGGACAGACAAGAAAATAATCTCTAGGGCTAGACACATCTAAGAGGAGAGCCGGTTTATGCGGCGACTCCCTCATGAGCATAATGAGACCTAGCCACAAACAACATGTAGGGCTATTCCGGATGATGTTTCCCGGGGCCCGAAGCTGTCTAAATCCTTGTCTTGTGTGTCGCGTCTCTCGTCCCGATCAACCTCTCTCGAGCTACTACATAGATGCGTTGGCCTCGCGACTAAGTCCTGACACTAAGGACATCTGCCGTGACAAATCCACGACAGATATGAAATTTATTTTCTCACATTGAGATCACTTGACGTTGGGCAACCTACGCATAAACCCACATCACGTCACTTCCAGTGTCAAATTGGAGATTGTACTCCTTCAATGGGATCATTGATTTCATACGAGTATAATATAGCCTATAAATTTAAACTCTTGAAACAACAACCACGAGGTTGAATTTGCATAAATCCCTCATGCCAAAAATTAGTTCTCTAGCACATGTGTGGACACTTTAGCTTTAGAGGGGACACATGCCCCCTCCCCTAGCGCCCTTAAATATTTTTTTCAAATCCTGGCTTCACAACTTCACCACCAACAAGAATGAAACCTCCATCTTTTGGACCAACTTTTGAATCTTTCATACAGTGAAAACCCCCTTAGAGGACACCCTTTGAGAGTTGGAGTTTTGAGATGGCAGATATTTCATTTCATCCAATTCCAACAATATCATCTGTCTACATGTGATCTAGCCAGGAGTTGTTCTAAAAAAACCTTTACAGTACCACTTTAGCAAGATTTTTTTACTGTATATCAATAAACCCAACACACATCTAAGTGCCGCCACATTGGCTACTGGGGGCGTCTTTACACTTGTCATCAGAGCATGATATCCTAGACGAAGCTGAAGTCCGAAAAAGCTAAGTAATGCATAGTCACCAATGTATCTGAGGACATTGGTCTTTAATTTTCTATAGAAACCCACTGTCCGGGTTCAACTATCTCAATACAACATAAGACCATCTCCAACAATTCCCATGAAAGAAAAGACAATGTCTTTGGCGAAAAAGAAAAGAACATGAGGACATGAGATCGACTGGACAACCCAAGGCTTCATCTACTACCAGTTTTGCCTCAAGTGGCGAACAATTGTAGGCTGGACCGTCGCAGCCCTTCCCATGATAGCATGCGCCGGCTGTGCACTTAGGGCATCTCCAACATTCACCCATAAACTTTCTGCAATAGTTTGGATAGTGCTGTCCGGACCACGGAAGCCATCTAATGCGTTCCTGTATCGGTCCGCGGGTCGATCTGGACACGATTTCTCCCGTAAACTAGAGACAAAAGTGCGAGAGGTTTGCGGGAGTCCAGACCGATCCCAAGCCCACTTCTGACCGCCCTGACCCACGAAAAAACCTTCCGCCCCCCGTGCATTTTTTGTCAGCGCCGCTCCAGAGCGTCAGTGCCTGCATTATGCATGGCCAGAGCGGACGCGGCCGCTCACTGGCGTCGGCATTGAAGTGGCGCGCCGACCGCCCGCGCCGCTTTCCGATGCAGGCGACTGCCGCGTGTTCAAACAACACGACGGCCGCCCGTCCGTCCGTCTGCCACTCGCATTGATGGCACGCGATTGCCGTGGCGTCTCCTCCAACGCCACCCGTTCGTCCCTCTACCGGCCATCGATGCTATATAAATTGCTGCCCCGGTACCCCAGCCATAGCCACAGTCATCCCTCTTCACATCACTCCCCTCCATGGTGTTGGGGAACGTAGTATTTCAAAAAAATTCCTACGATCACGCAAGATCTATCTAGGAGAAGCATAGCAACGAGCGGGGAGAGAGTGTCCACGTACCTAGACCGAAAGTGGAAGCGTTAAGTAACGCGGTTGATGTAGTCGAACGTCTTCGCGATCCAACCGATCCAAGCTCCGAACGTACGACACCTCCATGTTCAGCACACGTTCAGCTCGATGACGTCCCTCAATCTCTTGATCCAGTTGAGGCAGAGGGAGAGTTCCGTCAGCACGAAGGCGTGGCGACAATGATGATGAAGTTAGCGGCGCAGGGCTTCGCCTAAGCACTACGACGATATGATCGATGTGCGCTACTATGGAGGGGGGCACCGCACACGGTTAAGAGAAACTTCTGTGTTCTAGGGTGCCCCCTGCCCCCGTATATAAAGGAGGGGAGGGGAAGCCGGCCGGCTGATGTCTACTATGCAACCTTCTTCTTGTAGACGTTGTTGGGCCTTCAAGTGCATAGGTTTGTAGGTCAGTAGCAAATTTCCCTCAAGTGGATGACCTAAGGTTTATCAATCCGTGGGAGGTGTAGGATGAAGATGGTCTTTCTCAAACAACCCTGCAACCAAATAACAAAGAGTCTCTTGTGTCCCCAACAAACCCAATACAATGGTAAATTCTATAGGTGCACTAGTTCAGCGAAGAGATGGTGATACAAGTGCAATATGAATGGTAGATGTAGGTTTTTGTAATCTGAAAATATAAAAACAGCAAGGTAACTAATGATAAAAGTGAGCGTAAACGGTATTGCAATGCGTTGAAACAAGGCCTAGGGTTCATACTTTCACTAGTGCAAGTTCTCCCAACAATAATAACATAATTGGATTATATAACTATCCCTCAACATGCAACAAAGAGTCACTCCAAAGTCACTAATAGCGGAGAACAAATGAAGAGATTATGGTAGGGTACGAAACCACCTCAAAGTTATCCTTTCTGATCGATCTATTCAAGAGTCCGTAGTAAAACAACACGAAGCTATTCTTTCCGTTCAATCTATCATAGAGTTCATACTAGAATAACACCTTAAGACACAAATCAACCAAAACCCTAATGTCAGCTAGATACTCCAATGTCACCTCAAGTATCCGTGGGTATGATTATACGATATGCATCACACAATCTCACATTCATCTATTCAACCAACACATAGAACCTCAAAGAGTGCCCCAAAGTTTCTACCGGAGAGTTAAGACGAAAACGTGTGCCAACCCCTATGCATAGGTTCATGGGCGGAACCCGCAAGTTGATCACCAAAACATGCATCAAGTGGATCAATAGAATACCCCATTGTCACCATGGGTATCCCACGCAAGACATACATCAAGTGTTCTCAAATCCTTAAAGACTCAATCTGATAAGATAACTTCAAAGGGAAAACTCAATCCATTACAAGAGAGTAGAGGGGGAGAAACATCGTAAGATCCAACTATAATAGCAAAGCTCGCGATACATCAAGATCGTATCACCTCAAGAACACGAGAGAGAGAGAGAGATCAAACACATAGCTACTGGTACATACCCTCAGCCCCGAGGGTGAACTACTCCCTCCTCGTCATGGAGAGCGCCGGGATGATGAAAATGGCCACCGGTGAGGGATACCCCCTCCGGCAGGGTGCCAGAACAGGGTCCCGATTGGTTTTTGGTGGCTACAGAGGCTTGTGGCGGCGGAACTCCCGATCTATTCTGCTCCCCGATGGTTTTAGGGTATATTGGTATATATAGGAGGAAGAAATACGTTAGGGGAGCCATGAGGGGCCCACGAGGGTGGAGGGCGCGCCCAGGGGGTGGGCGCGCCCCCCTGCCTCGTGCCTTCCTCGTTGATTCCCTGACGTGCACTCCAAGTCCCCTAGATTTCTTACGTTCCAAAAATAACTTTCCCGAAGGTTTCATTCCGTTTGGACTCCGTTTGATATTCCTTTTCTGCGAAACACTGAAACAAGGGAAAAACAGAAACTGGGACTGGGCTCTGGGTTAATAGGTTAGTCCCAAAAATAATATAAAAGTGCATAATAAAGCCCATAAACATCCAAAACAGATAATATAATAGCATGGAACAATAAAAAATTATAGATACGTTGGAGACGTATCAGCATCCCCAAGCTTAATTCCTGCTCGTCCTCGAGTAGGTAAATAATAAAAACAAAAAATCTGATGTGGAATGCTACTTGGCATAATTTCAATGTAATTCTTCTTAATTGTGGTATGAATATTCAGATCCGAAAGATTCAAGGATAAAAGTTCATATTGACATAAAACTAATAATACTCCAAGCATACTAACTAAGCAATTATGTCCTCTCAAAATAACATGGCCAAAGAAAGTTCATCCCTACAAAATCATATAGTTTAGTCATGTTCCATTTTCGTCACACAAGAATGCTCTCATCATGCACAACCCCGATGACAAGCCAAGCAATTGTTTCATACTTTAGTAATCTCAAACTTCTTCAACCTTCATGCAATACATGAGCGTGAGCCATGGATATAGCACTATGAGTCTCTTGAGTACGAATCATTTGACACGTGTGAACCATGCCTCATGGGTAAGATGACCAAGACTCCGTTCTCCGGAACAATGGAGCGAGCAACCAACTTATTGGAAATCATACATACCGATGTGTGCGGTCCAATGAGTGTTGAGGCTCGCGGAGGATATCGTTATGTTCTCACTCTCACTGATGATTTGAGTAGATATGGGTATGTCTACCTAATGAAACACAAGTCTGAAACCTTTGAAAAGTTCAAGGAATTTCAGAGTGAAGTCGAGAATCAACGTGACAGGAAAATAAAATTCTTACGATCAGATCGTGGTGGAGAATATTTAAGTCACGAATTTGGTACACACTTAAGGAAATGTGGAATAGTTTCACAACTCATGCCGCCTGGAACACCTCAGAGAAATGGTGTGTCCGAACGTCGTAATCGCACTCTATTGGATATGGTGCGATCTATGATGTCTCTTACCGATTTACCGCTCTCATTTTGGGGTTATGCTTTAGAGACTGCCGCATTCACTTTAAATAGGGCACCGTCTAAATCCGTTGAGACGACACCGTATGAATTATGGTTTGGGAAGAAACCTAAGCTGTCGTTTCTAAAAGTTTGGGGATGCGATGCTTATGTCAAGAAACTTCAACCTGAAAAGCTCGAACCCAAATCGGAAAAATGCGTCTTCATAGGATACCCTAAGGAAACTATTGGGTATACCTTCTACCTCAGATCCGAAGGCAAGATCTTCGTTGCCAAGAACGGGTCCTTTCTAGAGAAGGAGTTTCTCTCGAAAGAATTGAGTGGGAGGAAAGTGGAACTTGATGAGGTGATAGTCACCCCTTCCGAACCAGAAAGTAGCGCAGCGCGGGAAAATGTTCCTGTGGTGCCTACACCGACTGGGGAGGAAGTTAATGATGATGATCATGAAACTTCAGATCAAGTTACTGAACTTCATAGGTCCACAAGGACACGTTCCGCACCAGAGTGGTACGGCAACCCTGTCTTGGAAATCATGTTGTTAGACAACGGTGAACCTTCGAACTATGAAGAAGCGATGGCGGGCACGGATTCCGACAAATGGCTAGAAGCCATGAAATCCGAGATAGAATCCATGTATGAAAACAAAGTATGGACTTTGACTGACTTGCCCGATGAGCGGCGAGCCATAGAAAACAAATGGATCTTTAAGAAGAAGACGGACGCAGATGGTAATGTGACCATCTACAAAGCTCGACTTGTCGCTAAGGGTTATCGACAAGTTCAAGGGGTTGACTACGATGAGACTTTCTCACCCGTAGCGAAGCTGAAGTCCGTCCGAATCATGTTAGCAATTGCCGCATACTATGATTATGAGATATGGCAGATGGACGTCAAAACGGCATTCCTTAACGGCTTCCTTAAGGAAGAGTTGTATATGATGCAGCCGGAAGGTTTTGTTGATCCTAAGAATGCTAACAAAGTATGCAAGCTCCAGCGCTCAATCTATGGGCTGGTGCAAGCATCTCGGAGTTGGAACATTCGCTTTGATGAGATGATCAAAGCGTTTGGGTTTACACAGACTTATGGAGAAGCCTGTGTTTACAAGAAAGTGAGTGGGAGCTCTGTAGCATTTCTCATATTATATGTGGATGACATATTATTGATGGGAAATGATATAGAATTCTTGGAAAGTATAAAGGCCTATTTGAATAAATGTTTTTCAATGAAGGACCTTGGAGAAGCTGCTTATATATTAGGCATCAAGATCTATAGAGATAGATCAAGACGCCTCATTGGTCTTTCACAGAGTACATACCTTGACAAGATATTGAAGAAGTTCAGTATGGATCAGTCCAAGAAGGGGTTCTTGCCTGTATTGCAAGGTGTGCAATTGAGCACGGCTCAATGCCCGACCACGGCAGAAGATATAGAAGAGATGAGTGTCATCCCCTATGCCTCGGCCATAGGGTCTATTATGTATGCCATGCTGTGTACCAGACCTGATGTATACCTTGCCGTAAGTTTGGTAGGAAGGTACCAAAGTAATCCCGGCAAGGAACACTGGACAGCGGTCAAGAATATCCTGAAGTACCTGAAGAGGACTAAGGATATGTTTCTCGTTTATGGAGGTGACGAAGAGCTCGTCGTAAAGGGTTACGTCGACGCTAGCTTCGACACAGATCCGGATGACTCGAAGTCACAGACCGGATACGTGTATATTTTGAATAGAGGAGCAGTAAGCTGGTGCAGTTGCAAGCAAAGCGTCGTGGCGGGATCTACATGTGAAGCGGAATACATGGCAGCCTCGGAGGCAGCACAGGAAGCAGTCTGGATGAAGGAGTTCATTACCGACCTAGGGGTGATTCCCAATGCGTCGGGCCCAATGACTCTCTTCTGTGACAACACTGGAGCTATTGCCCTTGCGAAGGAGCCCAGGTTTCACAGGAAGACCAGGCATATCAAGCGTCGCTTCAACTCCATTCGTGAAAGTGTTCAAAATGGAGACATAGATATTTGTAAAGTACACACGGACCTGAATGTAGCAGATCCGTTGACTAAACCTCTCCCTAGGGCAAAACATGATCAACACCAGGACGCAATGGGTGTTCGATTCATCACAATGTAACTAGATTATTGACTCTAGTGCAAGTGGGAGACTGTTGGAAATATGCCCTAGAGGCAATAATAAATGGTTATTATTATATTTCTGTGTTCATGATAATAGTCTTTTATTCATGCTATAATTGTATTGTCCGGAAATCGTAATACATGTGTGAATACATAGACCACAACCTGTCCCTAGTAAGCCTCTAGTTGACTAGCTCGTTGATCAACAGATAGTCATGGTTTCCTGACTATGGACATAGGATGTCATTGATAACGGGATCACATCATTAGGAGAATGATGTGATGGACAAGACCCAACTTAAGCATAGCATAAAAGATCGTGTAGTTTCGTTTGCTAGAGCTTTTCCAATGTCAAGTATCTTTTCCTTAGACCATGAGATCGTGCAACTCCCGGATACCGTAGGAGTGCTTTGGGTGTGCCAAACGTCACAACGTAACTGGGTGACTATAAAGGTGCATTACGGGTATCTCCGAAAGTGTCTGTTGGGTTGGCACGGATCGAGACTGGGATTTGTCACTCCGTGTAAACGGAGAGGTATCTCTGGGCCCACTCGGTAATGCATCATCATAATGAGCTCAATGTGACTAAGGCGTTAGTCACGGGATCATGGATTGCGGTACGAGTAAAGAGACTTGCCGGTAACGAGATTGAACTAGGTATTGGGATACCGACGATCGAATCTCGGGCAAGTAACATACCGATTGACAAAGGGAATTGCATACGGATTGATTGAATCCTCGACACCGTGGTTCACCCGATGATATCATCGTGGAACATGTGGGAGCCAACATGGGTATCCAGATCCCGCTGTTGGTTATTGACCGGAGAGGCGTCTCGGTCATGTCTGCATGTCTCCCGAACCCGTAGGGTCTACACACTTAAGGTCCGGTGACGCTAGGGTTGTAGAGATATATGTATGCGGAAACCCGAAAGTTGTTCGGAGTCCCGGATGAGATCCCGGATGTCATGAGAGGTTCCGGAATGGTCCGGAGGTGAAGAATTATATATAGGGAGTCCAGTTTCGGCCACCGGGAAAGTTTCGAGGGTTATCGGTATTGTACCGGGACCACCGGAAGGGTCCCGGGGGTCCACCGGGTGGGGCCACCTGTCCCGGAGGGCCCCGTGGGCTGAAAGTGGAGGGGAACCAGCCCCTAGTGGGCTGGGGCGCCTCCTTGGGCCTCCCCCCATGCGCCTAGGGTTGGGAACCCTAAGGGGGGGAGTTTCCCCTTGCCTTGGGGGGCAAGGCAACCCCTTCCCCCTTGGCCGCCCCCCCCCCTTGGAGATCCCATCTCCTAGGGCTGCGCACCCCCCCAGGGGGCCTATATAAAGGGGGGGGAGGGAGGGCAGCACACTACAGCCTTTGGCGCCTCCCTCCTCCCCTGCAACACCTCTCTCTCGCGCGCAGAAGCTCGGCGAAGCCTGCCGGAGAGCCGCTACATCCACCACCACGCCGTCGTGCTGTTGGATCTCCATCAACCTCTCCTCCCCCCTTGCTGGATCAAGAAAGGAGGAGACGTCGCTGCACCGTACGTGTGTTGAACGCGGAGGTGCCGTACGTTCGGCACTCGGTCATCGGTGATTTGGATCACGACGAGTACGACTCCGTCATCCACGTTCATTGGAACGCTTCCGCTCGCGATCTACAACGGTATGTAGATGCACTCCCTTCCCCTCGTTGCTAGTAGACTCCATAGATGCATCTTGGTGAGCGTAGGAAAATTTTAAAATTATGTTACGATTCCCAACAATTATGTGAAGACTCTCTAACATTTAAGGATTTCAGATCTTGGTACTTTATTCAAACAGCAAGCAAAGCTAAACAAAATTAAATTACGCTCCAAGCAAAACACATATCATGTGGTGAATAAAAATATAGCTCCAAGTAAAGTTACCGATGAATGAAGACGAAAGAGGGGATGCCTTCCGGGGCATCCCCAAGCTTAGGCTCTTGGTTATCCTTGAATATTACCTTGGGGTGCCTTGGGCATCCCCAAGCTTAGGCTCTTGCCACTCCTTATTCCATAGTCCATCGAATCTTTACCCAAAACTTGAAAACTTCACAACACAAAACTTAACAGAAAACTCGTAAGCTCCGTTAGCGAAAGAAAACAAAACACCACTTCAAGGTACTGTAATGAACTCATTCTTTATTTATATTGGTGTTAAACCTACTGTATTCCAACTTCTCTATGGTTTGTAAACTATTTTACTAGCCATAGATTCATCAAAATAAGCAAACAACACCGAAAAACAGAATCTGTCAAAACAGAACAGTCTGTAGTAATCTGTAACTAACGCAAACTTCTGGAACTCCAAAACTTCTACCAAAATAGGAAGACCTAGAAAATTTGTTTATTGATCTGCTGCAATTGGAATCAGTATTTTATCACGTTCTGGTGATTTTAAACAATTGTTTTCGTGAACAGAAAGTTTCTGGAATTTCAGCAAGATCAAATAACTATCATCCAAGAAGATCCTATAGGTCTTACTTGGCACAAACGCTAATTAAAACACAAAACCACATCTAAACATAAGCTAGATGGATTATTTATTCCTAAATAGAACCGAAAAGCAAGAAACTAAAATAAAATTGGGTTGCCTCCCAACAAGCGCTATCGTTTAACGCCCCTAGCTAGGCATGATGATTTCAATGATGCTCGCATAAAAGATAAGAGTTGAAACATAAAGAGAGCATCATGAAGAATATGACTAGAACATTTAAGTCTAACCCACTTCCTATGCATAGGGATTTTATGAGCAAACAACTTATGGGAACAAGAATCAACTAGCATAGGAAAGCAAACAAACATAGCCTCAAGATTTTCAACACATAGAGGGGAATTTTGATATTATTGCAATTCCTACAAGCATATGTTCCTCCCTCATAATAATTTTCAGTAGCATCATGAATGAATTCAGCAATATAACCATCACATAAAGCATTCTTTTCATGATCTACAAGCATAGAAAATTTACTACTCTCCACATAAGAAAATTTATTCTCATGAATAGTGGTGGGAGCAAACTCAACAAAATAACTATCATGTGGTTGAAAATTGAAATCAAGATGACAAGTTTCATGGTTATCATTATTCTTTATAGCATACGTGTCATCACAATAATCATCATAAATAGGAGGCATGCTTTCATCATAATAAATTTGCTCACCAAAACTTGGGGGACAAAAAATATCATCTTCATCAAACATAGCTTCCCCAAGCTTGTGGCTTTGCATATCATTAGCATCATGGATATTGATAGAATTAATACTAACAACATTGCAATCTTTCTCATCATTCAAAGATTTAGTGCCAAACATTTCAATGCATTCTTCTTCTAACACTTTTTGGCACAATTTTCCTTCCCATCATACTCACGAAAGATATTAAAAAGATAGCGTATGAGGTAAACTCAATTCCATTTTTTGTAGTTTTATTTTATAAACTAAACTAGTGCTAAAACAAGAAACAAAAAGATTCGATTGCAAGATCTAAAGATATACCTTCAAGCACTCACCTCCCTGGCAACGGCGCCAGAAAAGAGCTTAGTTGACGGGGTGTGAGTGCCGCTTACCTAGCCTCCCCGGCAACGGCGCCAGAAAAGAGCTTGATGTCTACTACGCAGCCTTCTTCTTGTAGATGTTGTTGGGCCTCCAAGTGTAGAGGTTTGTAGGACAGTAGCAAATTTCCCTCAAGTGGATGACCTAAGGTTTATCAATCCGTGGGAGGTGTAGGATGAAGATGGTCTCTCTCAAACAACCCTGCTACCAAATAACAAAGAGTCTCTTGTGTCCCCAACACACCCAATACAATGGTAAATTGTATAGGTGCACTAGTTCGGCGAAGAGATGGTGATACAAGTGCAATATGGATGGTAGATGTAGGTTTTTGTAATCTGAAAATATAAAAACAGCAAGGTAACTAATGATGAAAGTGAGCGTAAACGGTATTGCAATGCGTTGAAACAAGGCCTAGGGTTCATACTTTCACTAGTGCAAGTTCTCCCAACAATAATAACATAATTGGATTATATAACTATCCCTCAACATGCAACAAAGAGTCACTCCAAAGTTACTAATAGCGGAGAACAAACGAAGAGATTATGGTAGGGTACGAAAACACCTCAAAGTTATCCTTTCAGGTCGATCTATTCAAGAGTCCGTAGTAAAATAACATGAAGCTATTCTTTCCGTTCAATCTATCATATAGTTCATACTAGAATAACACCTTAAGACACAAATCAACCAAAACCCTAATGTCACCTAGATACTCCAATGTCACCTCAAGTATCCGTGGGTATGATTATACAATATGCATCACACAATCTCAGATTCATCTATTCAACCAACACAAAGAACTTCAAAGAGTGCCCCAAAGTTTCTACCGGAGAGTCAAGACGAAAACGTATGCCAACCCCTATGCATAGGTTCATGGGCGGAACCCGCAAGTTGATCACCAAAACATACATCAAGTGGATCGATAGAATACCCCATTGTCACCATGGGTATCCCACGCAAGACATACATCAAGTGTTCTCAAATCCTTAAAGACTCAATCCAATAAGATAACTTCAAAGGGAAAACTCAATCCATTACAAGAGAGTAGAGGGGGAGAAACATCATAAGATCCAACTATAATAGCAAAGCTCGTGATACATCAAGATCGTATCACCTCAAGAACACGAGAGAGAGAGAGAGAGAGAGAGAGAGAGAGAGAGAGAGAGATAGATCAAACACATAGCCACTTGAACATACCCTCGGCCCCGAGGGTGAACTACTCCCTCCTCGTCATGGAGAGCGCCGGGATGATGAAGATGGCCACCGGTGAGGGATCCCCCCTCCGGCAGGCTGCCTAATGTCTACTACACAACCTTCTTCTTGTAGACGTTGTTGGGCCTCCAAGTGCAGAGGTTTGTAGGACAGTAGCAAATTTCCCTCAAGTGGATGACCTAAGGTTTATCAATCCGTGGGAGGCGTAGGATGAAGATGGTCTCTCTCAAGCAACCCTGCAACCAAATAACAAAGAGTCTCTTGTGTCCCCAACACACCCAATACAATGGTAAATTGTATAGGTGCACTAGTTCGGCGAAGAGATGGTGATACAAGTGCAATATGGATGGTAGATATAGGTTTTTGTAATCTGAAAATATAAAAAGAGCAAGGTAACAAGTGGTAAAAGTGAGCGTAAACGGTATTGCAATGCTAGGAAACAAGGCCTAGGGTTCATACTTTCACTAGTGCAAGTTCTCTCAACAATAATAACATAATTGGATCGTATAAATATCCCTCAACATGCAACAAAGAGTCACTCCAAAGTTATTAATAGCGGAGAACAAACGAAGAGATTATGGTAGGGTACGAAACCACCTCAAAGTTATTCTTTCAAATCAATCCGTTGGGCTATTCCTATAAGTGTCACAAACAGCCCTAGAGTTCGTACTAGAATAACACCTTAAGACACAAATCAACCAAAACCCTAATGTCAGCTAGATACTCCAATGTCACCTCAAGTATCCGTGGGTATGATTATACGATATGCATCACACAATCTCATATTCATCTATTCAACCAACACATAGAACCTCAAAGAGTGCCCGAAAGTTTCTACCAGAGAATCAAGACGAAAACGTGTGCCAACCCCTATGCATAGGTTCATGGGCGGAACCCGCAAGTTGATAACCAAAACATACATCAAGTGAATCACGTGATATCCCATTGTCACCACAGATACGCACGGCAAGACATACATCAAGTGTTCTCAAATCATTAAAGACTCAATCCGATAAGATTACTTCAAAGGGAAAACTCAATCCATTACAAGAGAGTAGAGGGGGAGAAGCAACATAAGATCCAACTATAATAGCAAAGCTCGCGATACATCAAGATCATGCCAAATCAAGAACACGAGAGAGAGAGATCAAACACATAGCTACTGGTACATACCCTCAGCCCCCAGGGTGAGCTACTCCCTCCTCATCATGGAGATCGCCGGAATGATGAAGATGGCCACCGGTGAGGGATCCCCCCCTCCGGCAGGGTGCCGGAACAGGGTCCTGATTGGGTTTTGGTGGCTACAGAGGCTTGCGGCGGCGGAACTCCCGATCTATTCTGTTCCCCGATGGTTTTAGGGTATATGGGAATATATAGGTGAAAGAAGTACGTCAGGGGAGCCACGAGGGTGGAGGGCGCGCCTAGGGGGGTGGGCGCGCCCCCTGCCTCGTGCCTTCCTCGTTGCTTTCTTGACGTGGACTCCAAGTCTCCTGGGTTGCTTTCCTTCCAAAAATAACTTCTCCAGAAGGTTTCATTCCGTTTCGACTCCTTTTGATATTCCTTTTCTTCGAAACACTGAAACAAGGGAAAAAACAGAAACTGGCACTGGGCTCTGGGTCAATAGATTAGTCCCAAAAGTAATATAAAAGTGTTTAATAAAGCCCATAAACATCCAAGATGGATAATATAATAGCATGAATACTTCATAAATTATAGATACATTGGAGACGTATCAGCATCCCCAAGCTTATTTCCTGCTCGTCCTCGAGTAGGTAAATGATAAAAGAAATAAGTTATGAAGTGTGAATGCTAGCAGGTGCATAAGTTTGATCAATGATAATTTCAATCACCTTTCCTAGCATCATTATATGTCATAATAGTAGCTCAACTCATAGAACTTTTCATGATCAAGTAACAAACTATTCACATGTTAAAGTATAGATCATAAACTTTCTTGAAAACTAACAAACCGTGTTAATAGTCATCAAACAATTACAATTCATCTTATTTTCAGGAAGAGTCTATGTCAGAGCTTCGATTTAGCAAATTCCACATACTCAACTATCATATAGTCTTCCATGATTGCTACCACTCAAAGCATATTTTTAGAACAAATAGCATCCATCAAACATAGAGAAAGATATGGGCTTAATGTTTCGCCTCCCAACTTATTTATCATATAGATAATTGTCAACAATAATAATTCATGATCAAATATATTTGAATGGCCATATATGCTCAGATCTTTCCATCACATGATGCTTGCCAACTAAAGAGTAGGTTGGAATGAGGAGGAATACTACTGACTCTTGCATAAAAGTAAAAGATAGGCCCTTCGCAGAGGGAAGCAGGAATTTGCAGAGGTGCCAGAGCTTGAAGCAAAAATAGAGATGAAAATAATTTTGAGACGTATGCTTTCATTGTCAACATAACGACCAAGAATTCCCAATATCTTCCATACTACATACATTATAGGCGGTTCCCAAACAGAAAGGTAAAGATTTTTACTCCCCTCCACCAACAATCATCAATCCATGGCTTGCCCGAAACAACGGGTGCCTCCAACTAACATCAATCCTGGGGGAGTTTTGTTTGCAATTATTTTTGATTTGATTTCGATCTTTTGATCATGGGACTGGGCATCCCAGTTACCAGCCATTTTCTCGTGAATGATGAGCGGAGTCCACTCATCGTGAGAATAACCCACCTAGCATGGAAGATACTGCTAGCCCCTAGTCGCTACATGAGCGATTCGGGCATACAATACAGATTATTATTTGAAGGTTTAGAGTTTGGCACATGCAAATTTACTTGGAACGGTAGGTAAATATCGCATATAGGTAGATATGGTGGACACTCATGGAAGAAACTTGGTTCAAGGAGTTTGGATGCACAAGCAGTATTCCCGCTTAGTACAGATATTTTGGCTAGCAAAGGATTCTAAATAGCAAGCACCACATGTTAGAGGATCCATAACAATATAACTTCTATACAAATATACCCAAGCATAACTCATTATGTTGTCTTCCTTGTCCAACTTCAACTAATTTTCTCAGGTTTGAAAATAATTAATGGGGCTCACAATCATAGAAGATGTCCAAGATAGTATATTTATATGTGAAATCTCTCTTCCTTCAATATTCTTTCATGAATTGTTCAAGTGACCAATACAATGCTTGCTAACCTTCAATAAATTTACCACCTCTACTTCTTATATGTGAAGGCATTACTCCCCATGGGAAAGGCATATGAAACATATATAATTTCAGATTTATGACATTCAAATCATTCAACCATTTACTCATAGGATATAAGTGAAGCACACGAGTAAATGACAAACTACTCCAAAAAGATATAAGTGAAGATCAATGAGTAGTTAAATAATTATGTAGCTATGTGAAGACTCTCTCTCTCATTTAAGAATTTCAGATCTTAGTATTTTATTCAAACAGCAAGCAAGGCTAAATAAAATAAAATGACGCTCCAAGCAAAACACATATCATGTGGTGAATAAAAATATAGCTCCAAGTAAAGTTACCGATGAACGAGGACGAAAGAGGGGATGCCATCCGGGGCATCCCCAAGCTCAGGCTCTTGGTTGTCCTTGAATATTACCTTGGGGTGCCTTGGGCATCCCCAAGCTTAGGCTCTTGCCACTCCTTATTCCATAGTCCATCGAATCTTTACCCAAAACTTGAAAACTTCACAACACAAAACTCAACAGAAAACTCGTAAGCCCCGTTAGCGAAAGAAACGAAAACACCACTTCAAGGTACTGTATTGAACTCATTATTTATTTATATTGGTGTTAAACTTACTGTATTCCAACTTCTCTATGGTTTAAGAACTATTTTACTAGCCATAGATTCATCAAAATAAGCAAACAACACACGAAAAACAGAATCTGTCAAAAACAGAACAGTCTATAGTAATCTGTAACTAACGCCAACTTCTGGAACTAAAACAATTCAGCCAAAATAGGAAGACCTAGATAATTTGATTATTGATCTGATGCAATTGGAATCAATATTTTATCACGTTCTGGTGATTTTTAACAATTGTTTTCGTGAACAGAAAGTTTCTGGAATTTTCAGCAAGATCAAATAACTATCATCCAAGAAGATCCTATAGGTCTTACTTGGCACAAACACTAATTAAAACATAAAACCACATCTAACCATAGGCTAGATCAAATATTTATTACTAAATAGAACCAAAAAGAAAGAACAAAAATAAAAATTGGGTAGCCTCCCAACAAGCGCTAACGTTTAACGCCCCTAGCTAGGCATGATGATTTCAATGATGCTCGCATAAAAGATAAGAATTGAAACATAAAGAGAGCATCATGAAGAATATGACTAGCACATTTAAGTCTAACCCACTTCCTATGCATAGGGATTTTGTGAGCAAACAACTTATGGAAACAATAATCAACTAGCTTAGGAAGGCAAAGCAAGCATAACTTTAAAACTTTTAACACATAGAGAGGAAACTTGATATTATCGCAATTCCTACAAGCATATGTTCCTCCCTCACAATAATTTTCAGTAGCATCATGAATGAATTCAACAATATAACCAGCACATAAAGTATTCTTTTCATGATCTACTTGCATAGAAATTTTACTACTCTCCACATAAGCAAATTTATTCTCATCAATAGTAGTGGGAGCAAACTCAACAAAATAACTATCATGTGAAGCATAATCCAATTGAAAATTAAAATCACGATGACAAGTTTCATGGTTATTTTTATTCTTTATAGCATACGTGTCATCACAATAATCATCATAAATAGGAGGCATGCTTTCATCATAATAAATTTGCTCATCAAAACTTGGGGGACTAAACATATCATCTTCATCAAACATAGCATCCCCAAGCTTGTGGCTTTGCATATCATTAGCATCATGGGTATTCAAAGAATTCATACTAACAACATCGCAATCATGCTCATCATTCACATATTTTATGCCAAGCATTCTATGTAATTCTTCTTCTAGCACTTGAGCACAATTTTCCTTCCCATCATTTTCACGAAAGACATTAAAAAGATGAAGCATATGAGGTACCCTTAATTCCATTTTTTTGTAGTTTTCTTTTATAAACTAAACTAGTGATAAAACAAGAAACTAAAAGATTCGATTGCAAGATCTAAAGATATACCTTCAAGCACTCACCTCCCGGCAACGGCGCCAGAAAAGAGCTTAGTTGATGGGGTGTGAGTGCCGCTTACCTAGCCTCCCCGGCAACGGCGCCAGAAAACAGCTTGATGTCTACTAACACAACCTTCTTCTTGTAGACGTTGTTGGGCCTCCAAGTGTAGAGGTTTGTAGAACAGAAGCAAATTTCCCTCAAGTGGATGACCTAAGGTTTATCAATCCGTGGGAGGCGTAGAATGAAGATGGTCTCTCTCAAGCAACCCTGCAACCAAATAACAAAGAGTCTCTTGTGTCCCCAACACACCCAATACAATGGTAAATTGTATAGGTGCACTAGTTCGGCAAAGAGATGGTGATACAAATGCAATATGGATGGTAGATATAGGTATTTGTAATCTTAAAATATAAAAACAGCAAGGTAACAAGTGGTAAAAGTGAGCGTAAACGGTGTTGCAATGCTAGGAAACAAAGACTAGGGTTCATACTTTCACTACTGCAAGTTCTCTCAACAATAATAACATAATTGGATCATATAACTATCCCTCAACATGCAACAAAGAGTCACTCCTAAGTTACTAATAGCGGAGAACAAACAAAGAGATTATGGTAGGGTACGAAACCACCTCAAAGTTATTCTTTCCAATCAATCCGTTGGGCTATTCCTATAAGTGTCACAAACAGCCCTAGAGTTCGTACTAGAATAACACCTTAAGACACCAATCAACCAAAACCCTAATGTCACCTAGATACTCCAATGTCACCTCAAGTATCCGTGGGTATGATTATACGATATGCATCACACAATCTCAGATTCATCTATTCAACCAACACATAGAACCTCAAAGAGTGCCCCAAAGTTTCTACCGGAGAATCAAGACGAAAACGTGTGCCAACCCCTATGCATAGGTTCATGGGCGGAACCCGCAAGTTGATCACCAAAACATACATCAAGTGAATCACGTGATATCCCATTGTCACCACAGATACGCACGGCAAGACATACATCAAGTGTTCTCAAATCATTAAAGACTCAATCCGATAAGATTACTTCAAAGGGAAAACTCAATCCATTACAAGAGAGTAGAGGGGGGAGAAGCAACATAAGATCCAACTATAATAGCAAAGCTCGTGATACATCAAGATCGTGCCAAATCAAGAACACGAGAGAGAGAGAGAGAGATCAAACACATAGCTATTGGTACATACCCTCAGCCCCGAGGGTGAACTACTCCCTCCTCGTCATGGAGATCGCCGGAATGATGAATATGGCCACCGGTGAGGGATCCCCCCCTCCGGCAGGGTGCCGGAACAGGGTCCCGATTGGGTTTTGGTGGCTACAGAGGCTTGCGGCGGCAGAACTCCCGATCCATTCTGTTCCCCGATGGTTTTAGGGTATATGGGAATATATAGGTGAAAGAAGTACGTCAGGGGAGCCACGAGGGGCCCACGAGGGTGGACGGCGCGTCCAGGGGGGGTGGGCGCGCCCCCTGCCTCGTGCCTTCCTCGTTGCTTTCTTGACGTGGACTCCAAGTCTCCCGGGTTTCTTTCCTTCCAAAAATAACTTCTCCAGAAGGTTTCATTCCGTTTCGACTCCGTTTGATATTCCTTTTCTTCGAAACACTGAAACAAGGGAAAAACAGAAACTGGCATTGGGCTCTGGGTCAATAGGTTAGTCCCAAAAGTAATATAAAAGTGTTTAATAAAGCCCATAAACATCCAAGATGGATAATATAATAGCATGAATACTTCATAAATTATAGATACGTTGGAGACGTATCAGTGCCGGAACAGGGTCCCGATTGGTTTTTTGGTGGCTACAGAGGCTTGCGGCGGCAGAACTCCCGATCTATTCTGCTCCCCGATGGTTTTAGGGTATATTGGTATATATAGGAGGATGAAATACGTCAGGGGAGCCACGAGGGGCCCACGAGGGTGGAGGGCGCGCCCAGGGGGTGGGTGGGCCCCCTTGCCTCGTGCCTTCCTCGTTGATTCCCTGACGTGCACTCCAAGTCCCATGGATTGCTTCCATTCCAAATATAACTTTCCCGAAGGTTTCATTCCGTTTGGACTCCGTTTGATATTCCTTTTCTACGAAACACTGAAACAAGGGAAAAAGAGAAACTGGCATTGGGCTCTGGGTTAATAGGTTAGTCCCAGAAATAATATAAAAGTGCATAATAAAGCCCATAAACATCCAAAACAGATAATATAATAGCACGGAACAATCAAAAATTATAGATATGTTGGAGACGTATCACCGGCCCTCCTAGGGCGCGCCAGGAGAGGGGAATCCTACTAGGACTCCAAGTCCTAGTAGGTTTCCACCTAAGGAAGAGGGGGGAGAAGGAAGGAAGGGCGGAAGGGAAGGAAAGGGGGCGCCGCCCCCTTCCCCTAGTCCAATTCGGACCCAAGGGGGGCATGTGGCCAGCCCCTCTTGGCCCTTCCTCTCTTTCCACTAAGGCCCAACGAGGCCCATTAGTTCCCTCGGGGGGTTCCGATAACCCTCCGACACTCCGATAATTATCCGGTACCTCTCAGAACTCATCCGGTATCCGAATAATATCGTCCAATATATCAATCTTTATGTCCTGACCATTTCAAGACTCCTTGTCATGTCTGTGATCTCATCTGGGACTCCGAACAAACTTCGGTCATCAAATCACATAACTCATAATACAAATCATCATCGAACGTTAAGCGTGCAGACCCTATGGGTTCGAGAACTATGTAGACATGACCGAGACGCATCTCCGGTCAATAACCAATAGCAGAACCTGGATGCTCATATTGGCTCCTACATATTCTATGAAGATCTTTATCGGTCAAACCGCATAACAACATACGTTGTTCCCTTTGTCATTGGTACGTTACTTGCCCGAGATTCGATTGTCTATATCATCATACCTAGTTCAATCTCGTTACCGGCAAGTCTCTTTACTCGTTCTGTAATGCGTCATCCCGCAACTAACTCATTAGTCACATTGCTTGCAAGGCTTATAGTGATGATCATTACCGAGAGGGCCCAGAGATACCTCTCCGTGACAAATCTTAATCTTGATCTATGCCAACCCAACAAACACCTTCGGAGACACCTGTAGAGTATCTTTAAAATCACCCAGTTACATTGTGACGTTTGATAGCACACAAGGTGTTCCTCCGGTATTCGGGAGTTGCATAATCTCATAGTCTGAGGAACATGTATAAGTCATGAAGAAAGCAATAGCAATAAACTAAACAATCATAGTGCTAAGCTAACGGATGGGTCTTGTCCATCACATCATTCTCTAATGATGTGATCCCATTCATCAAATGACAACACATGTCTATGGCTAGGAAACTTAACCATCTTTGATTAACGAGCTAGTCAAGTAGAAGCATAATAGGGATACTCTGTTTGTCTATGTATTCACACATGTACTAAGTTTCCGGTTAATACAATTCTAGCATGAATAATAAACATTCATCATAAGGAAATATAAATAACAACTTTATTATTGCCTCTAGGGCATATTTCCTTCAGTCTCCCACTTGCACTAGAGTCAATAATCTAGTTCACATCGCCATGTGATTTAACACCAATAGTTCCCATCTTCATGTGATTTAACACTCTATAGTTCACACCGCCATGTGACCAATACCCAAAGGGTTTACTAGAGTCAATAATCTAGTTCACATCGCCATGTGATTAATACCCAAAGAGTACTAAGGTGTGATCATGTTTTGCTTGTGAGAGAAGTTTAGTCAACGGTTCTGTCATATTCAGATCCGTATGTATTTTGCAAATATCTATGTCTACAATGCTATGCAATAAGCTACTCTAGATAATTGCTCTCACTTTCAATATGTATCCAGATTGGGACTCAGAGTCATCTAGCTCGGTGTCAAAGCTTGCATCGACGTAACTCTTTACGACGAACTTTTTGTCACCTCCATAACCGAGAAACATATCCTTATTCCAGTAAGGATAATTTTGACCGTTGTCCAGTGATCCACTCCTGGATCACTATTGTACCCTCTTGCCAAACTCATGGTGAGGTACACAATAGGTCTGGTACACAGCATAGCATACTTTATAGAACCTATGACTGAGGCATAGGGAATGACTTTTCATTCTCTTTCTATTTTCTGCCGTGGTCGGGTTTTTGAGTCTTTACTCAACTTCACACCTTGCAACACAGGCAACAACTCCTTCTTTGACTCTTCCATTTTGAACTACTTCAAAATCTTGTCAAGGTATGTGCTCATTGAAAAAAATTATCAAGCGTCTTGATCTATCTCTATAGATCTTAATGCTCAATATGTAAGCTGCTTCATCGAGGTCTTTCTTTGAAAAACTCCTTTCAAACACTCCTTTATGCTTTCCAGAAAATTCTACATCATTTCCGATCAACAATATGTCATTCACATATACTTATCAGAAAGGCTGTAGTGCTCCCACTCACTTTCTTGTAAATACAAACTTGACCATAAGTCTGTATAAAACCATATGCTTTGATCACCTTATCAAAGCGTATAGTCCAACTCCGAGATGCTTGCACCAGTCCATAGATGGATCGCTGGAGTTTGCACACTTTGTTAGCACCTTTAGGATCGACAAAACCTTCTGGTTGCATCATATACAACTCTTCCTTCAGAAATCCATTAAGGAATGTAGTTTTGACATCCATTTGCCAGATTTCATAAAATGTGGCAATTGCTAACATGATTCAGACAGACTTAAGCATCGCTACGAGTGAGAAAATCTCATCGTAGTCAACACCTTGAACTTGTCGAAAACCTTTTGCGACAATTCCAGCTTTGTAGATAGTAACACTACCATCAGTGTCCATCTTCCTCTTGAAGATCCATTTATTCTCAATGGCTTGCTGATCATCGGGCAAGTCCACCAAAGTCCACACTATGTTCTCATACATGGATCCCATCTCAGATTTCATGGCCTCAAGCCATTTCCCGGAATCCGGGCTCATCATCGCTTCCTCATAGTTCATAGGTTCGTCATGGTCTAGTAACATGACTTCCAGAACAGGATTACCGTACCACTCTGGTGCGGACCGTACTCTGGTTGACCTACGAGGTTTGGTAGTAACTTGATCTGAAGTTTCATGATCATCATCATTAGCTTCCTCACTAATTTGTGTAGGAATCACTGGAATTGATTTCTGTGATGAACTACTTTCCAATTTGGGAGAAGGTACCATTACCTTATCAAGTTCTACTTTCCTCCAACTCACTTCTTTCGAGAGAAACTCCTTCTCTACAAAGGATCCATTCTTAGCAACAGATATCTTGCCTTCGGATCTATGATAGAAGGTGTACCCAACAGTTACTTTTGGGTATCCTATGAAGACGTACTTCTCCGATTTGGGTTTGAGCATATCAGGCTGAAACTTTTTTCACATAAGCATCGCAACCCCAAACTTTAAGAAACGACAGCTTAGGTTTCTTGCTAAACCACAGTTCATACTGTGTCATCTCAACGGATTTAGATGGTGCCCTATTTAACGTGAATGCAGCTGTCTCTAATGCATAACCCCAAAACGATAGTGGTAAATCGGTAAGAGACATCATAGATTGCACCATATCTAATAAAGTACAGTTATGACGTTCGGACACACCGTTATGATGTGGTGTTCCAGGTGGCATGAGTTTGGGAAACTATTCCACATTGTTTTAATTGAAGGCCAAACTCGTAACTTAAATATTCGCCTCTGCGATCAGATCATAGAAACTTTATTTTCTTGTTACGATGATTCTCCATTTCACTCTGAAATTCTTTGAAATTTTCAAATGTTTCAGACTTGTGTTTCATCAAGTAGATATACCCATATCTGCTCAAATCATCTGTGAAGGTCAGAAAATAATGATACATGTCGTGAGCCTCAACACTCATTGGACCGCATACATCAGTATGTATTATTTCCAATAAGTCAGTAGCTTGCTCCATTGTTTCGGAGAACAGTGTTCTAGTCATCTTGCCCTTGAGGCATGGTTCGCAGGTATCATATGATTCATAATCAAGTGATTCCAAAATCCCATCAGCATGGAGTTTCTTCATGCGATTTACACCAATATGACCTAAACAGCAGTGCCACAAATATGTTGCACTATCATTATTAACTTTGCATCTTTTGGCTTCAATATTATGAATATGTGTATCACTACGATCGAGATTCAATAACCTATTTATATTGAGTGTATGACCATAGAAGGTTTTATTCATGTAAATAGAACAACAATTATTCTTTGACTTAAATGAATAACCGTATTGCAATAAACATGATCCAATCATATTCATGCTCAACGCAAACACCAAATAACATTTATTTTAGGTTCAACACTAATCCCGAAGGTAGAGGGAGTGTGCGATGGTGATCGTATCAACCTTGGAATTACTTCCAACACACATCGTCACCTCGTCCTTAACTAGTCTCTGTTTATTTTGCAACTCCTGTTTCGAGTTGCTACTCTTAGCAACTGAACCAGTATCAAACACCGAGGGGTTGCTATAAACACTAGTAAAGTACACATCAATAACATGTATATCACATATTCCTTTGTTCACTTTGCCATCCTTCTTATCCGCCAAGTATTTGGGGTAGTTCCGCTTCCAGTGACCATTTCTTTTGTAGTAGAAGCACTCAGTTCCAGGCTTGGGTCTAGCTTTGGGCTTCTTCATGGGAGCAGCAACTTGCTTGCTATTCTTCTTGAAGTTCCTCTTTCTTTCCCTTTGCCCTTTTCTTGAAACTAGTGGTCTTGTTAACCATCAACACTTGATGCTCTTTCTTGATTTCTACTTCGCTGATTTCAGCATCGCGAAGAGCTCGGGAATTACTTTCGTCATCCCTTGCATATTATAGTTCATCACGAAGTTCTAGTAACTTGGTGAAAGTGACTAGAGAACTTTGTCAATTACTATCTTATCTGGAATATTAACTCCCACTTGATTCAAGTAATTGTAGTGCTCAGACATTCTGAGCATATGCTCACTAGCTTGAGCTATTCTCCTCCATCTTGTAGGCAAAGTACTTGTCAGAGGTCTCATACCTCTCGACACGGGCATGAGACTGAAATACCAATTTTATCTCTTGGAACATCTTATATGCTCTGTGGCGTTCAAAACGTTTTTGAAGTCCCGATTCTAAGCCATAAAGCATGGTGCACTAAACTATCAAGTAGTCATCATATCGAGCTTTGTCAAACGTTCATAACGTCTGCATCTGCTCCTGCAATAGGTCTGTCACCTAGCGGTGCATCAAGGACATAATTCTTCTGTGCAGCAATGAGGATAATCCTCAGATCACGGACCAAGTCCGCATCATTGCTACTATCATCTTTCAACTTATTTTTTCTCTAGGAACATATCAAAAATAAACGGGGAGCTACATCGCGAGCTATTGATCTACAACATAGTTTGCAAATACTATCAAGACTAAGTTCATGAGAAATTAAAGTTCAATTAATCATATTACTTAAGAACTCCCACTTAGATAGACATCCCTCGAATCATCTAAATGATCATGTGATCCAAATCAACTAAACCATGTTCGATCATCACGTGAGATGGAGTAGTTTTCAATGATGAACATATCTATGTTGATCATATCTTCTATATGATTCACGCTCGACCTTTCGGTCTCCAGTGTTCCGAGGCCATATTTGCATATGCTATGCTCGTCAAGTCTAACCCGAATATTCTGCGTGTAAAAAAGTGGCTTGCACCCGTTGTATGTGAATGTAGAGCTTATCACACCTGATCAGCACGTGGTGTCTCGGCACGACAAACTGTAGCAACGGTGCATACTCAGGGAGAACACTTATACCTTGAAATTTAGTGAGGGATCATCTTATAATGCTACCGCCGTACTAAGCAAAATAAGATGCATAAAGGATAAACATCACATGCAACCAAAATACGTGACATGATATGGCCATCACCATCTTGTGGCTTTGATCTCCATCTCCAAAGTACCGTCATGATTTCCATTGTCATCGGCATGACACCATGATCTCCATCATCTTGATCTCTATCAACGTGTCGTCACATGGTCATCTCGCCAACTATTGCTTTTGCAACTATTGCTATCGATAGCGATAAAGTAAAGCAATTATATGGCGCTTGCATCTTATGCAATAAAGAGACAACCATAAGGCTCCTGCCAGTTGCCGATAACTTTAACAAAACATGATCATCTCATACAACAATTTATATCTCATCATGTCTTGACCATATCACATCACAACATGCCCTGCAAAAACAAGTTAGACGTCCTCTACTTTGCTGTTTGCAAGTTTTACGTGGCTTCTAAGGGCTTAGCAAGAACCGTTCTTACCTACGCATCAAAACCACAACGATTTTTCGTCAAGTGTGCTGTTTTAACATTCAACAAGGACCGGGCGTAGTCAAACTCGATTCAACTAAGTTGGAGAAACAGACACCCACTAGCCACCTGTGTGCGAAGCACGTCGGTAGAACCAGTCTCATGAACACGGTCATGTAATGTCGGTCTGGGCCGCTTCATCCAACAATACCGCTGAATCAAAGTAAGACGTTGCTGGTAAGCAGTATGACTATTATCGCCCACAACTCATGGTGTTCTACTCATGCATATAACATCTACGCATAGACCTGGCTCGGATGCCACTGTTGGGGAACGTAGTATTTCAAAAAAATTCCTACGATCACGCAAGATCTATCTAGGAGAAGCATAGCAACGAGCGGGGAGAGTGTGTCCACATACCCTCGTAGACCGAAAGTAGAAGCGTAAGTAACGTGGTTGATGTAGTTGAACGTCTTCGCGATCCAAGCGATCCAAGCACCGAACGTACGGCACCTGCGTGTTCAGCACACGTTTAGCTCGATGACGTCCCTCAATCTCTTGATCCAGTTGAGGCCGAGGGAGAGTTCCGTCAGCACGACGGCGTGGCGACGGTGATGATGAAGTTACCGGCGCAGGGCTTCGCCTAAGCACTACGACGATATGATCGAGGTGTGTTACTGTAGAGGGGGGCACCGCACACGGTTAAGAGAAACTTGTGTGTTCTAGGGTGCCCCCCTGCCCCCGTATATAAAGGAGGGGAGGGGAAGCCGGCCGGCCCTCCTAGGGCGCCCCAGGAGAGGGGAATCCTACTAGGACTCCAAGTCCTAGTAGGTTTCCACCTAAGGAAGAGGGGGAAGAAGGAAGGAAGAGGGGGAAGGGAAGGAAAGGGGGGCGCCGCCCCTTCCCCTAGTCCAATTCGGACCCAAGGGGGGCACGCGGCCAGCCCCTCTTGGCCCTTCCTCTCTTCCCACTAAGGCCCATCAAGGCCCATTAGTTCCCCCGGGGGTTCCGATAACCCTCCGACACAACGATAATTATCCGGTACCTCTCGGAACTCATCCGATGTCCGAATAATATCGTCCAATATATCAATCTTTATGTCTCGACCATTTCGGCACTCCTCATCATGTCCGTGATATCATCGGGGACTCCGAACAAACTTCGGTCATCAAATCACATAACTCATAATACAAATCATCATCGAACATTAAGTGTGGACCCTACGGGTTCGAGAACTATGTAGACATGACCGAGACACATCTCTTGTCAATAACCAATAGAGGAACCTGGATGCTCATATTGGCTCCTACATATTCTATGAAGATCTTTATCGGTCAAACCGCATAACAACATACGTTGTTCCCTTTGTCATCGGTATGTTACTTGCCCGAGATTCGATCGTCGGTATCATCATACCTAGTTCAATCTCGTTACCGGCAAGTCTCTTTACTCGTTCGGTAATGCATCATCCCGCAACTAACTCATTACTCACATTGCTTGCAAAGCTTATAGTGATGATCATTACCGAGAGGGCCCAGAGATACCTCTCCGATACACGGAGTGACAAATCCTAATCTTGATCTATGCCAACCCAACAAACACCTTCGGAAGCACCTGTAGAACATCTTTATAATTGCTACCTCTTGAGCACTGCGTTGGTTTTCCCTTGAAGAGGAAAGGGTGATGCAGCAAAGTAGCGTAAGTATTTCCCTCAGTTTTTGAGAACCAAGGTATCAATCCAGTAGGAGACCACGCACGAGTCCCACGCACCTACACAAACAAATAAGAACCTCGCAACCAACGCGAAAAAGGGGTTGTCAATCCCTTCACGGTCACTTACGAGAGTGAGATATGATAGATATGATAAGATAATTTTTTTTGCTATTTTTATGATAAAGATGCAAAGTAAAATAAAAGGCAATAGAAATAGCTATGTGTTGGAAGATTAATATGATGGAAAATAGACCCGGGGCCATAGGTTTCACTAGTGGCTTCTCTCAAGAGCATAAGTAATACGGTGGGTGAACGAATTACTGTCGAGCAATTGATAGAATTGAGCATAGTTATGAGAATATCTAGGTATGATCATGTATATAGGCATCACGTCTGCGACAAGTAGACCAAAACGATTCTGCATCTACTACTATTACTCCACACATCAACCGCTATCCAACATGCATCTAGAGTATTAAGTTCAAAAGATTGAGCCCAAAGCTAAGCACATGATGTAGAGGGATAAACTCATGCAATATGATATAAACCCCATCTTTTTATCCTCGATGGCAACAATACAATACGTGCCTTGCTGCCCATGCTGTCACTAGGAAAGGACACCGCAAGATTGAGCCCAAAGCTAAGCACTACTCCCATTGCAAGAAAGATCAATCTAGTAGGCCAAACCAAACTGATAATTCGAAGAGACTTGCAAAGATAACCAATCATACATAAAAGAATGCAGAGAAGATTCAAATATAGTTCATAGATAATCTTGATCATAAACCCACAATTCATCGGATCTCGACAAACACACCGCAAAACAAGATTACATCGAATAGATCTCCAAGAGAATCGAGGAGAACTTTGTATTGAGATCAAAAGAGAGAGAAGAAGCCATCTAGCTAATAACTATGGACCCGAAGGTCTGAGGTAAACTACTCACACATCATCGGAGAGGCTATGGTGTTGATGTAGAAGCCCTCCGTGATCAATGCCCCCTCCGGCGGGACGCCGGAAAAGGCCCCAAGATGGGATCTCATGGGTACAGAAGGTTGCGGCAGTGGAATTAGGTTTTCGTGGATGCCCCTGATGGTTTGGGGGTACGGAGATATATATAGGAGGAAGAAGTACGTCGGTGGAGCAACGTGGGCCCCACGAGGGTGGAGGGCGCGCCCGGGGGGTAGGCGCGCCTCCCTGCCTCGTGCTCTCCCCGTTGATTGCTTTACGTAGACTCCAAGTCCTCTGGATCATGTTTGTTCCAAAAATCACGTTCCCGAAGGTTTCATTCCGTTTGGACTCCGTTTGATATCCTTTTCCTTCGAAACACTGAAATAGGCAAAAAAAACTGCAATTTGGGCTGGGCCTCCGGTTAATAGGTTAGTCCCAAAAATAATATAAAAGTGTATAATAAAGCCCAATAAACATCCAAAACAGAATATAATATAGCATGGAACAATAAATAATTGTAGATACGTTGGAGACGTATCAAGCATCCCCAAGCTTAATTCCTGCTCGTCCTCGAGTAGGTAAATGATAAAAATAGAATTTTTGATGTGGAATGCTACTTGGCATAGTTTTCAATGTAACCCTCTTAATTGTGGTATGAATATTCAGATCCGAAAGATTCAAGATAAAAGTTTAATATTGACATAAAAGTAATAATACTTCAAGCATACTAACTAAGAAATTATGTCTTCTCAAAATAACATGGCCAAAGAAAGTTCATCCCTACAAAATCATATAGTTTGGTCATGCTCCATTTTCGACACAAGAATGCTCTCATCATGCACAACCCCGATGACAAGCCAAGCAATTGTTTCATACTTTAGTAATCTCAAACTTTTTCAACTTTCACGCAATACATGAGCGTGAGCCATGGATATAGCACTATGGGTGGAATAGAATATAATGATGGGGGTTATGTGGAGAAGACAAAAAAGGAGAAAGTCTCACATCAGCGCGGCTAATCAACGGGCTATGGAGATGCCCATCAATTGATGTTAATGTGAGGAGTAGGGATTGCCATGCAACGGATGCACTAGAGCTATAAATATATGAAAGCTCAACAAAAGAAACTAGTGGGTGTGCATCCAACTTGCTTGCTCACTAAGACCTAGGGCATTTGAGGAAGCCCATTGTTGGAATATACAAGCCAAGTTCTATAACGAAAAATTCCCACTAGTATATGAAAATGACAAAACAAGAGACTATCTATCATAAAGATCATGGTGCTACTTTGAAGCACAAGTATGAAAAAGGATAGTAGCATTGCCCCTTTTTTTGGGGCCTTCTTTTTTTTCTTTTGGCCTTTCTCCTTTTTTCAGACAATGCTCTATGAATGATGATCATCACACTTCTATTCATTTACAACTCAATGATTACAACTCGATACTAGAACAAAGTACGACTCTATATGAATGCCTCCGGCGGTGTACCGCGATGGGCAATGAATCAAGAGTGACATGTACGAAATAATATGCATGGTGGCTTTGCCACAAATACGATGTCAACTACATGATCATGCAAGGCAATATGACAATAATGAAAGTGTCATAATAAACGGAATGGTGGAAAGTTGCGTGGCAATATATCTCGGAATGGCTATGGAAATGCCATAATAGGTAGGTATGGTGTCTGTTTTGAGGAAGATATAAGGAGGCTTATGTGTGATAGAGTGTATCGTATCACGGGGTTTGGATGCACCGGCGAAGTTTGCACCAACTCTCAAGGTGAGAAAGGGCAATGCACGGTACCGAAGAGGCTAGCAATGATGGAAGGTAAGAGTGCGTATAATCCATGGACTCAACATTAGTCATAAAGAACTCACATACTTATTGCAAAAATCTGCAAGTCATCAAAAACCAAGCATTACGCGCATGCTCCTAGGGGGATAGATTGGTAGGAAAAGACCATCGCTCGTCCCCGACCGCCACTCATAAGGAGGACAATCAAAGAACACCTCATGTTTAAAATTTGTTACATAACGTTTACCATACGTGCATGCTACGAGATTTGCAAACTTCAACACAAGTATTTCTCAAATTCACAACTACTCAACTAGCACAACTTTAATATCACTACCTCCATATCTCAAAACAATCATCAAGCATCAAACTTCTCTTAGTATTCAGCACACTCATAAGAAAGTTTTATTAATCTTGAATACCTAGCATATTAGGAATAATTTCTCAATTAAAGCAAATTACCATGCTGTTTTGTAGGACTCTCAAACTGATATAAGTGAAGCATGAGAGAACAATAATTTCTATAAAACAAATCCACCACCGTGCTCTAAAAGATATAAGCGAAGCACTAGAGCAAAAACTATATAGCTCAAAAGATATAAGTGAAGCACATAGAGTATTCTAATAAATTCCGAATAATGTGTGTCTCTCTCAAAAATGTATTCAGCAAGGATGATTGTGGTAAACTAAAAAGCAAAGACTCAAATCATACAAGACGCTCCAAGCAAAACACATATCATGTGGTGAATAAAAATATAGCTCCAAGTAAAATTACCGATGGACGAAGACGAAAGAGGGGATGCCTTCCGGGGCATCCCCAAGCTTTGGCTTTTTGGTGTCCTTAGATTATCTTGGGGTGCCATGGGCATCCCCAAGCTTAGGCTCTTGCCACTCCTTGTTCCATAGTCCATCAAATCTTTACCCAAAACTTGAAAACTTCACAACACAAAACTTAACAGAAAATCTCGTGAGCTCCGTTAGCGAAAGAAAGCAAAACACCACTTCAAGGTACTGTAATGAACTCATTCTTTATTTATATTGGTGTTAAACCTACTGTATTCCGACTTCTCTATGGTTTATAAACTATTTTACTAGCCATAGATTCATCAAAATAAGCAAACAACACACGAAAAAACAGAATCTGCCAAAAACAGAACAGTCTGTAGTAATCTGTAACTAACGCAAACTTCTGGAACTCATAAAAATCTACCAAAATAGGACGACCTGGAAAATTTGTTTATTGATCAGCAGCAATTGGAATCAGTATTTTATCACATTCTGGTGATTTTTAACAATTGTTTTCGTGAACAGAAAGTTTCTGGAATTTTCAGCAAGATCAAATAACTATCATCCAAGAAGATCCTATAGGTTTAACATGGCACAAACACTAATTAAGACATAAAAACAAATCTAACCAGAGGCTAGATCAAATATTTATTCCTAAACAGAAGCAAAAAGCAAAAAATTGGGTTGCCTCCCAACAAGCGCTATCGTTTAACGCCCTTAGCTAGGCATAAAAGCAAGGATAGATCTAGGTATTGCCATCTTTTGTAGGCCATCCATAAGTGGCTCTCATAGTAGATTCATAAGGTAATTTTATTTTGTTTCTATGGAAGTGTTCCATGCCTTTCCTTAACGGAAATTGGAATCTAATATTCCCTTCCTTCATATCAATGATTGCACCAATCGTTCTAAGGAAAGGTCTACCAAGAATAATAGGACATGAAGGATTGCAATCTATATCAAGAACAATAAAATCTACGGGCACATAATTCCTATTTGCAACAATAAGAACATCATTAATTCTTCCCATAGGTTTCTTGATAGTGGAATCCGCAAGGTGTAAGTTTAAAGAACAATCATCAAATTCACGGAATCCTAGCAAATCACACAAAGTTTTTGGGATCGTGGAAACACTAGCACCCAAATCACACAAAGCATAGCATTCATGATCTTTAATTTTAATTTTAATAGTAGGTTCCCACTCATCATAAAGTTTTCTAGGGATAGAAACTTCCAACTCAAGTTTTTCTTCATAAGATTGCATTAAAGCATCAACAATATGTTTAGTAAAAGCTTTATTTTGACTATAAGCATGAGGAGAATTTAGTACGGATTGCAACAAGGAAATACAATCTGTCAAAGAGCAATTATCATAATTAAATTCCTTGATATCCAAAATAGTGGGTTCATTGATATCTAAAGTTTTGACTTCTTCAATCCCACTTTTAACAATTTTCGCATCAAGATCTAAAAACTCCGAATTTTTGGAACGCCTTCTAGGTAAAGGTGGCTCATATTCAGTCCCCTCATTATCAAGATTCATATTGCAAAACAAAGATTTAATAGGAGACACATCAATAACTTTTAGATCTTCATCTTTATTCTCATAAAAACTAGAAGAACACACTTTCACAAAGCAATCTTTCTTAGCACGCATCCTAGCGGTTCTTTCTTTGCACTTATCAATGGAAATTCTCATGGCTTTGAGAGACTCATTGATGCCATGCTTAGGTGGAGTAGATCTATTTTGAGCATTGCAAATTCTATACCAAGCATATTTTAGATTTTCTCCCTCCCTTTGCTTAAAATTAAGAACTTCATTATCGGGAGACAACGGAGAAGATAAGGGACTAGCCATAACGACGAAGCAAGCGAAAAAGAGGCGAACGGAAAACAGAGGGCGAATAAAACGGCAAGGGTGAAGTGGGGGAGAGGAAAACGAGAGGCAAATGGCAAATAATGTAATGCGAGGGATAAGGGTTTGTGATGGGTACTTGGTATGTTGACTTTTGCGTAGACTCCCCGGCAACGGCGCCAGAAATGGCTAGTTGTCGGGAGTCCAAATCTTGACTTGACCTTGCGTAAGCCTCCCCGGCAACGGCGCCAGAAATCCTTCTTGCTACCTCTTGAGCACTGCGTTGGTTTTCCCTTGAAGAGGAAAGGGTGATGCAGCAAAGTAGCGTAAGTATTTCCCTCAGTTTTTGAGAACCAAGGTATCAATCCAGTAGGAAACCACGCACGAGTCCCACGCACCTACACAAACAAATAAGAACCTCGCAACCAACGCGAAAAAGGGGTTGTCAATCCCTTCACGGTCACTTACAAGAGTGAGATCTGATAGATATGATAAGATAATATTTTTGGTACTTTTATGATAAAGATGCAAAGTAAAATAAAAGGTAATAGAAATAGCTATGTGTTGGAAGATTAATATGATGGAAAATAGACCCGGGGGGCATAGGTTTCACTAGTGGCTTCTCTCAAGAGCATAAGTATTACGGTGGGTGAACGAATTACTGTCAAGCAATTGATAGAATTGAGCATAGTTATGAGAATATCTAGGTATGATCATGTATATAGGCATCACGTCCGCGACAAGTAGACCGAAACGATTCTGCATCTACTACTATTACTCCACACATCGACCCTATCCAGCATGCATCTAGAGTATTAAGTTCAAAAGAACAGAGTAATGCTTTAAGTAAGATGACATGATGTAGAGGGATAAACTCATGCAATATGATATAAACCCCATCTGTTTATCCTCGATGGCAACAATACAATACGTGCCTTGCTGCCCCTGCTGTCACTGGGAAAGGACACCGCAAGATTGAACCCAAAGCTAAGCACTACTCCCATTGCAAGAAAGATAAATCTAGTAGGCCAAACCAAACTGATAATTCGAAGAGACTTGCAAAGATAGCCAATCATACATAAAAGAATGCAGAGAAGATTCAAATATTGTTCATAGATAATCTTGATCATAAACCCACAATTCATCGGATCTCGACAAACACACCGCAAAAGAAGATTACATCGAATAGATCTCCAAGAGAATCGAGGAGAACTTTGTATTGAGATCCAAAGAGAGAGAAGAAGCCATCTAGCTAAAACTATGGACCCAAAGGTCTGAGGTAAACTACTCACACATCATCGGAGAGGCTGTGGTGTTGATGTAGAAACCCTCCGTGATCAATGCCCCCTCCGGCAGGACGCCGAAAAAGGCCCCAAGATGGGATCTCAGGGGTGAAGAAGGTTGCGGCGGTGGAATTAGGTTTTCGTGGATGCCCCTGATGGTTTGGGGGTACGGAGATATATATAGGAGGAAGAAGTACGTCGGTGGAGCAACGTGGGCCCCACGAGGGTGGAGGGCGCGCCCCCCTGCCCCGTGCTCTCCCCGTTGATTGCTTTACGTAGACTCCAAGTCCTCTGGATCACGTTTGTTCCGAAAATCACGTTCCCGAAGGTTTCATTCCGTTTGGACTTCGTTTGATATCATTTTCCTTCGAAACACTGAAATAGGCAAAAAAAACAGCAATTTGGGATGGGCCTCCGGTTAATAGGTTAGTCCCAAAAATAATATAAAAGTGTATAATAAAGCCCAATAAACATCCAAAATAGAATATAATATAGTGTGGAACAATAAAAAATTATAGATACGTTGGAGACGTATCAATAATCACCCAGTTACGTTGTGACATTTGATAGCACACAAGGTGTTCCTCCGGTATTCGGGAGTTGCATAATCTCATAGTCAGAGGAACATGTATATGTCATGAAGAAAGCAATAGCAATAAACTAAACGATCATAGTGCTAAGCTAACGGATGGGTCTTGTCCATCACATCATTCTCTGATGATGCGATCCCGTTCATCAAATGAAAATACATGTCTATGGCTAGGAAACTTAACCATCTTTGATTGACGAGCTAGTCAAGTAGAGGCATACTAGGGACACTCTGTTTGTCTATGTATTCACACATGTACTAAGTTTTCGGTTAATACAATTCTAGCATGAATAATAAACATTTATCATGATATAAGGAAATATAAATAACAACTTTATTATTGCCTTTAGGGCATATTTCCTTCACATGGATCCCTCCGCTGCCAAAGCTCTCCGGGACTGGCTTACGTCAGAGTAGAAGAAGGCCATGGCTGCCATTGCTGCCGACTGGCAGGCCAGCAGGCAGCCGGAGGGCATGCAAATGGAGGATGCCTCCGACGACGAGCCAACGCCACCCTCCTCCTCCTCCTCCGCTCCACCCTCGCCGGTGAGTTGCACCATGTCCATCGGCGAGGCTCGTGCCTATTATATGGACATGGTGTAGGGGAACGCGACAGAAAACAAAAAAAATCTGACCTACGCACCAGCCCAGGACCACTATGGAGACTGCATACATGGTTTGATCTTTTTTGTTACCGACTCGTAGCGCAGCGAGAAGTAGAGTCGATGACGACCGGCGGTGCAGATCCCCGCAGCTAGGATTTAGCACCTACCAACCGCGAGGATGTATACCCTCATCTGCTCCTCGGACAGCCCTCTGGGAGGCGGTCGAACAGCCCCCTGGACGGTGTCGCGGACAGCCCTTCAGGAGGACCTTCGAAACTCGAATGGTCACTCGGACAGCCCTTCGGGAGGACCTTCGAAACTCGGACGGTCACACGGACAGCCCTTCGGGAGGCACTCACGAACTAAGACCGAAACTACGATCTCTCTACAGAGTTGCGCACATACGGTGTCATCTATCCGGCAGGGCTTCGCCGTCCAAAACTAGTTCCTGCCGGAACCTAGACAGCCTTACGGCTCTACGAACCTATTTCGCTGGGAGGGAGAGAGAAGCCAGATCATGCATGGCACTTGTATGTGAGAAAGAGTGAGTGTGGAGGGCTGCCCCTCCACCTCTATTTATAGGAAATCCCAAGGGGTAGGGTAGTTTAACACAAAAACCCAAAATGCACATGAATGAAGTCCTTCCTCAAGGGCATAAGAGTGAAACCAAGGAACAAGAGGGGCTCCAAGGTGGAGCCCCAAGTGTGGCCGGCCACACCCATTGGGGGGGCCCATGAGGGCCTCCCAATCCATCCATGTCATCCCTAGATCTTTTGGGCAAAGCCCCAAAAGGTGGCTTTCCATAAAATATCCCAAAAAGCACTTTCACTATTCACGACGACATTTTTCAGCGTCCGTTCGAACTGAAAATATTTATGTGGGCTTAGAACATTTCCAGTACCCACCATAATAATTTTCAACGCGTTCTGGAACAATTCCAGTTTAGTGATTTTCATCTACGAAATGTATCTGAACCAGTTCCTGCAGCTCCGAAACATTTTCGGTTTTTATTTCTGAAAATTCCAAAAAGTTTCCAGAATGATTCTGGCACCCTCCAAGAATTATCCGGCATGTGCCGAAACCATTTTGACTTAATGGCATACCCCGAAACAACTATTTCGATTTCATCGAAACTCATCCGGTGACCTCTCTCTGCGGAACTTTTCCGCTGTCCGAAACTTTTTCGATGATTTTCTCTCAGACTCCCTGTCTAGTATTCAGCAAATAGATGACCCTTAAGCGTGTGACCCTATAGGTTCGGTGAAGTATAGACATGACCTGGAACCCCTTCCGATCAATGATCAACATCGGAACCGTGGACACCCATATTGACCCCTATACCCACACGAATGAATATTCGAGTGAACCTCCAGTTGCAGTGAGCTATTCCTGTTGCTTCGCGCTATGTCACAAACACCCGAGGTGAGATTTGTTGCATCCCCGTGGACGAACAATTTGTCCACCATGCAAGTTACCTAGTTACAGGTTTTGTTCTCTTTTCTCGTTTCCGTGTTCCGGCATCCCAGTGATCAAATCACACTGTGTCTGGCCAGACGATGATGGATACCGTAATACCGAGAGGGCCCGAGAATATCTGTCCATCGTCGGAGGAGCAACTCCCAATCTTGAGCTATCAAGTTACTTGACACACTTTTCCATGAACCCGTAAGCCGCCGTAATAGCCACCCATTTACGGATGACGTTTAACAAACCCCAAAGTTCATGAAGCAAGCATGAAGAAACTCGATACTCTCATGGTCTAAGGAATCATGCAAACGTTAACCATCTCTGTGTTATGCACCATTAACTTGTGACGAATGAATCTCTTAGCATAACATCAATCCGGGTCGATTCAACACAAATGTTCTCTTAACATTGTGCCCTCAAAATTGCTGGCATAGACATGCCCATGATTAGGAAAACAGAACCATCATGCAACACTTGAGCTAGTCTTAGAGGCTAGACTAGGAATACTTCTAACCGTTTATTATTCCACGCGTGCATATGAGTCTTCCTCCGAGCCTCGTGGATATTGCAGACTCGAGAATCATTGCAGTTATAGCATGGAACATAAACATAATTATGAACTCGGAGATAAATAATATCATTTATTATTGCCTCTAGGGCATATCTCCTACAGACTTCCACTTGCACTAGAGTCAATAATCCAGTTAATGCTAATGCACTTCACACCTATGGCATACTGGTTTAAAAAATGCTTCGCATGTGGTATAGCCTGATGTCCATCGGATCTGACAACTTCAGCTCCGTGTTTATCTCTACATATCCTCGCATTTTCACGCTTTCACAAAATTCATATTTTGTGCGGACTTGGATTTTATGTATGTGAATCACAGGTCGAACCTGGATTCCTCAGACTGAGTTATGGAGAAACTACCTGCAGTAGTGTCCCATTGACAAAAGCCATCTTGGAACCATACTAAGTTCATGAATGAACTATATGATTCAACATCTTGTTTGTCGCTTCTAAAGCGTCAACATACTTAGTCATTTGTTATAGAATTCGCCACAGTATCCTGTTGGGAACAATTTCCAACTACCGTGCCACCATATTGTGTATTACACAAAACCCTTAACTTAAATCAAAAATCGCATGGAGAAAAGATGAAGACTGTATCGATGTAACATTTTACAATGAACTCTTCATGATCTCCGCTTGCAAGAAAACATATCATCAGTACTTACTCTAGTACTCGATGACAACTTTCACTATTGTCCCACGATCAGTACTTTGATCACTTTAGTATCCATACTCGCAACACCTTGGGAGTATCGGACATATCTGGTTGTTTTACATACCATGGAATACATGATTAATCCAAAACACGAAGGTGTGTGGAATCTCCATCATGTATTTTACTCCTCAGTGTTTTGGGACACCGAGTCTTGTAAAAATTCTTTCCATGTGACTTAGTCAAGAATCACTCCTTGGCGTTTTAAATGCTAAATAGGTTTTAGCACCTTGTCAGTATGTATTCATTGCTTAGCCATATTAGGTAAATCTATCTCCATAGATCATCATGCCTAAAATTGAGGCTATTTAGCCTAAGCACTTCATCAAAAACAATTTCAAATGAAGTCCTAATTCATGTCAAGAAATTTATTTCCAATTAACAATGTGTCAAGCACACAAGGTTTTTAGAAATATTATTACGCTCCCACTTACTTTCTTGAATTACAAGCATCTTCGTTACCCATTGATGAAGTTAGAACCCTTTGACCATTTCATCAAAGCACGAAGATTCCAACTCCATTTTGCTCTCTTCTGGCCATCGCTGGAACTCTGAAGTTTGCACCCTTACTAGCATCCTCTGGATAGACAAAATGCCTTGGACTGTAACACATGCAAGTCCTTGGTTTCATTTCCATTAGATGCAAATCCTATTGTCATCCATGTCTCATATCTCATGATTGAAATATGTATTAATTGCTAGTTTAACCTGAGCCGACTTTAAGCATCGCTACGATGAAAACAACCTCATCGTAGTCAACTTTTGAACTTGTTATTTCAACAAGTCGAGCTTTATTGGTAAAACATTTTTATCCGTATCAGTTTTAAGTTCCATAAATATTCGTTAGACTCTAAGTCTTCCGAAAGGTGTATCAAGGTTTTAAACTTGAATCACTTATATGGAAACTAACTCAGGTTGTATTGGCATTTAGCCAATTCCGGAGTCAGGGCCCATCAACGCTTCCTTGTGTATCGTAGGTATAATGTTGTCTAACAACAATATCTCGTTTGCGCACCTGATAGGTTTGCACGAGCCTTGCCTACGTGGTTCAGCTGCAAGTTCGACCGAAGTTCATACATTTTATTGTAGAGACTTCTGTATCAGTCGCAGTAGGAAACTCTAGAATTACTTCCAAGGTCTCTTTCCTTTGATCTGATGACGAAGATACTGTTTATCTCATCGAGTTGCACTATTCTCCCACTCACCTTTTTGAAAGAACCATTCTCTTTAAAAGCACACCGTTTCGCGGCAAAACTATTTGCCTCGGTATAGTGAGGGAGGAATACCCAACATTTTGGTATAACCTACAAAGTAGCACTTGTCTGCTTTGGAATAGGTTTGTAACCTTTTACACAAGCCCCATATTCCAAATGTTAAGAAAAGATATAACATGGTTGGGCGTACCATACCATGCCGTCATTTCAACAGACCTGATGGAGCTCTTTTCAGTGTAAAAGCCGCAGTCTCTAAAGCATTACTCTTCAAAAGTGATAATGGCAAATTTATTTATGTCATCTTTGATCTTACCATGTCATAAATGGTTTGATTACATCTTCACGGACTTTCCACTTGCAGTGGTGTTCCGGGAGGTGCAAGTTATGAAACCCCTTTCACAACTCATCAGACATTCGCTAAACATGTAACTCAAATATTCCTTTGTGCAATCAAATTGCAGAAACATAATTTTCTTGTTACAATAACTTCTACTTCATTTTTGAAAACCTTTCGAATGATTTCAAAAGATCCAGACTTACGTCTCATCAAGTAAATATCCATATATCTACTTGAGTCATTTCTGAAGATAAATAAATCCACCACTAACAACACTTATCGGACTACACACATCAAATTTATGATCACTAATAAGTTTGTTGTTCGTTCCTTATGGCCTGTGAATGGTATTTTAGTCACTTCACTTTTCGGAGGAAAGTTGCAAGTGTCAGATGATTCAAAATCAAAAAGACTTCAAAATCCATCATAATGGAATTTTCCATGCGGGTTTCTCCAATGTGACGAAATGTAGTGCCACACTTGTGTGGTATTCTTTTAGTCTTGCGACATTTAGCGTCAGTGTTATGGATGTATCATATTACCATCAATATTCATAACATACATCCCATCTTGGATGGAAGCATGGCCCTTCATGTTATTCATAATACTTAACAACAATTGTTGTTTTTATGAACAACTCTTTTGCAACAAACATTGTGCAATGGGCAAGAGTTTATGAAACTCTAAAATGAATTATGAAAGTAAACCCAGAGGTATTGTATTATTATCAATATTCATAACATACATCTCATTCATAATGAAAGTATGGCCCTTGTGTTATTCATAACATCGAACATAAAAAGTTCTCTTATGAACAACCTTCTTGCAAGATACCTTATGCAATGGGCTAGAGTTTGTAAAACTCTAAATGAATTATGAAAATAAATACAGACGGCAATACACCGATGGAAGGTATAGTAACATTTACTATGTTCCCTGTGTATACCTTAACCTCATTTCTGGCTAGTCTTTTTAGGCCATAGTAGATCTTACATTGATTCGTAACAGAATGCAATCGAGCGGGTATCTTTGTGATTAACTCACAATACCCAAGAATTAGTGATTAACATGTTTAACCATAATTCCCAAGAACTATATCTTTGACCAGCCTACTATACATCAAAAACTTGTATGACATTCATACATGAGCTGGATATTCCAGTCATCTCTCTTTCTGCCTTTATACTTCTAACTGTTTAACTTTTAGTATTTCTCCTACTCGCAAAAGAAGCACCCAACTTAAGAGTGGCGTTAGCCCCGGACTTCCTAGGCGTGTAAGTCATACTAACACCCTTTGGACACTTCCTTTCTCTTTAAGTTGTTGTTTTATTCACCTTTCATTATATGACAGGTGTTCTTCTGGATCCCTTTCCCAACAGTCAAATGCATAGTAAACACTTTTACTAATACTTGCAAACAAACATTGCTTTGTTTGTATCTGAAAATAATTTTCAGTTCCATGAATATCATATAACTATCCCAACTTTCGAAGTTTGAGTTTCATGGAAGCAAACATATTCCACTTGACCGTAACAGAATTCTAGCTTTTGGATCGAAGGATGAGAGTCACATGATCCATAGCATTAGCGGGAGGATACTGAAAGCATGCGATAGGACAAAGTCCTTCTCGGCACTTTTCAGGACAATCCTCACATTACATTACCAAACATAAAGTTTTAACCAGATATTTAACAGCTATTCAATTTTAACAGGGAAGGTGGAAACGCGAGCCATTATTCTACAACTATTTTGCAAGAAACACTTAGACAGTGTTCATAATTAATTGCACTGAGAATTAAACATGTTAATTCAACAGTGCGCTCCCACTCAAATCAATATCTCTCATAATTGATTTAGAGTGATTCAAGATCCATATTTCTATTCGATGCCATTGACGGGTTCATCACTGATGACACGAATTTCAATCGGTAGGCCAACTTGCCGATCACATCTCTATGTGATTCTTGTTCATCTTTCGATGGGCGTGTTCCGAGCTCAGGACTCTCCTGCCTGAACGTCAAAGACAACCAAGTGATCTTGCTGCGAGGTCTGACCTCACCCGCCTCATTCCTCTCGATTCGTTCATGCTCATGTGTACATGGCGCACCCCGAAAAGATACGAATTTCAGACGGTGCTACACTTGGTTGAACACTAACTACTTTGATATTTTAAGTGAGAGATCACCCTAATAAAAAGCGACTACCGCACAATCAAGAAGGGTGCATCATAAGGGATAAACATCTCAGGCAATTCATAATATCATGATATGGTATAGCCCTTTCTGACGGAGAAGTATTTCATTTCTTCGTCTTCGGCATTCGCGTCGGTGTTCACCTTCACGAAGATTGCCACCACCCTGTTGATGCACCAGATAATATTGCTATCTCTATAGCTGATAAAATAAGTGCATTAATTAAGGTTGACACGCAGGTCATTCAAGTGACAATCATATGGCTCCAGCCATCATGCCGAATCATGACACGCAGGTCATGTTAATTACATCATATAGTCATCTCATACATAATCAAATTGAATATGAGCATTTCTATACCACATCACATGCATATCCTGCAAAACCAAGTTAGATGCCTCTAATCGGTTTATGCAAAATTTTATTTTTCGTGGCTTCTAAGGTTTTGACTTAAACCGCAGCTACCAACGTTTTATCATCAAGTATGATGATTCAAGTTGCTAGATTAACATCTCGGGGTGTATGAAACACGAGATAATTAAATCTCGAGCCCCATACTAAACTTCGTCATACGCATGACCCCCGTGCAGATCATATCTACAATGCCCTTTCATCTGCGAATTTCATCTTTCTTTTGACTATGGCAGAACCCAAAGAACTGATAGCACTTCCATGATCAATCAGGATCACGGAGTGCCAGAACTTTGTCAAATTCCACCATGCTGTCTCGAGATTGAGCAAACGCAAATTCTAGGGAAGCAACAAGAACGTCGGGTAACAGATTTAATCTGTCACCCGCATAAATAATTTTCAGCAATAGATCTCATCTACTACCTAATTATATTATGCAATACCCATACATCTCTATGTATTCTAGATCGCAACCTGCATCTACGCATAGCACGGCTCATGATGCCACTGTAGGGGAACGCGGCAGAAAACAAAAAAATTCCGACCTACACACCAGCCCAGGACCACTATGGAGACTGCATACATGGTTTGATCTTTTTCGTTACCGACTCGTAGCGCAGCGGGAAGTAGAGTCGATGACGATCGGCGGTGCAGATCCCCGCAGCTAGGATTTACAACCTCCCAACCGCGAGGATGTATACCCTCATCTGCTCCTCAGACAGCCCTCCGGGAGGCGGTCGAACAGCCCCCTGGACAGTGTCGCGGACAGCCCTTCAGGAGGACCTTCGAAACTCGAATGGTCACTCGGACAGCCCTTCGGGAGGACCTTCGAAACTCGGACGGTCACACGGACAGCCCTTCGGGAGGCACTCACGAACTAAGACCGAAACTACGATCTCTCTACAGAGTTGCGCACATACGGTGTCATCTATCCGGCAGGGCTTCGCCGTCCAGAACTAGTTCCTGCCGGAACCTAGACAGCCTTACGGCTCTACGAAACTATTTCGCCGGGAGGGAGAGAGAAGCCAGATCATGCAAGGCACTTGTATGTGATAAAGAGTGAGTGTAGAGGGCTGCCCCTCCACCTCTATTTATAGGAAATCCCAAGGGGTAGGGTAGTTTCACACACAAACCCAAAATGCACATGAATGAAGTCCTTCCTCAAGGGCATAAGAGTGAAACCAAGGAACAAGAGGGGCTCCAAGGTGGAGCCCCAAGTGTGGCCGGCCACACCCCTTGGGGGCCCCCATGAGGGCCTCCCAATCCATCCATGCCATCCCTAGATCTTTTGGGCAAAGCCCCAAAAGGTGGCTTTCCATAAAATATCCCAAAAAGCACTTTCACTATTCACGACGACATTTTTCAGCGTCCGTTCGAACTGAAAATATTTATGTGGGCTTAGAACATTTCCAGTACCCACCATAATAATTTTCAACGCGTTTTGGAACAATTCCAGTTTAGTGATTTTCATCTGCGAAAAGCATCTGAACCGGTTCCTGCAGCTCCGGAACATTTCCGGTTTTTATTTCTGAAAATTCCAAAAAGTTTCCAGAATGATTCTGGCACCCTCCAAGAATTATCAGGCATGTGCCGAAACCATTTTGACTTAATGGCATACCCCAAAACAACTATTTTGGTTTCACCGGAACTCATCCGGTGACCTCTCTCTGCGGAACTTTTCCGCTGTCCGAAACTTTTTCGATGATTTTCTCTCAGACTCCCTGTCTAGTATTCAGCAGATAGATGACCCTTAAGCGTGTGACCCTATAGGTTCGGTGAAGTATAGACATGACCCGGAACCCCTTCCGATCAATGATCAACATCGGAGCCATGGACACCCATATTGACCCCTATACCCACACGAATGAATATTCGAGTGAACCTCCAGTTGCAGTGAGCTATTCCTGTTGCTTCGCGATATGTCACAAACACCCGAGGTGAGATTTGTTGCATCCCCGTGGACGAACAATTTTTCCACCATGCAAGTTACCTCTTTACCGGTTTTGTTCTCTTTTCTTGTTTCCGTGTTCCGGCATCCCAGTGATCAAATCACACTGTGTCTGGCCAGATGATGATGGATACCGTAATACCGAGAGGGCCCGAGAATATCTCTCCATCGTCGGAGGAGCAAATCCCAATCTTGAGCTATCAAGTTACTTGACACACTTTTCCATGAACCCGTAAGCCGCCGTAATAGCCACCCATTTACGGATGACGTTTAACAATCCCCAAAGTTCATGAAGCAAGCATGAAGAAACTCGATACTCTCATGGTCTAAGGAATCATGCAAACGTTAACCATCTCTGTGTTATGCACCATTAACTTGTGACGAATGAATCTCTTAGCATAACATCAATTCGGGTTGATTCAACACAAATGTTCTCTTAACATTGTGCCCTCAAAATTGCTGGCATAGACATGCCCATGATCAGGAAAACAGAACCATCATGCAACACTTGAGCTAGTCTTAGAGGCCAGACTAGGAATACTTCTTACCGTTTATTATTCCATACGTGCATATGAGTCTTCCTCCGAGCTTCGTGGATATTGCAGACTCGAGAATCATTGCAGTTATAGCATGGAATATAAACATAATTATGAACTCGGAGATAAATAATATCATTTATTATTGCCTCTAGGGCATATCTCCTACACATGGTGCGGGAGGAGCGGGAGGAGCAGTTCTAGGAGGCGCAGGTCGACGTCAACTACAATCACAACCTCCTCTAGGAGCATCACAGGCGTAGGAGCAGGTCGCCGCCAGCAAGGCGGTCACGCTGGATGCGGACCTGGCGGAGCAGGAGCGATGTTCGAGTCCTACCGCTCTCCCCGCGAGATCCACCTTGCTCACTTGAGGTACCGGCAGCGGGTGACGGAGGTGGCGGCCGCCGACAAGAAGTGTGACGATGACGTGGGCGGGGCGTTGTTCAACGACACCGATGAGGAGGACATCGTCGAGACCGCGCCTCGGCACCACGACCATGAAGAAGCCGACACGTCCACGGGCGCCGCCTGCAGCGAGGAAGAGTAGTGCACGGTAGGTCGCCGCCGCTCGTGTCCCAGGAAGGCCACCGCTCCTCCCCTTCCGTCGACGCCAAGCTTGGTGGGCTGAGCATCTTCGGTCGATTAGTCGCTTGGCGGCGACATCGAGGCGGGCAGCTTCAATTTTCGGGGCTCCGGAGGCGGAGGTGGAGAGCGTCGAGGCGGAACTAAAGACAGTGAAGTTTCAGTTCTTAGGGCTGATGGCCGGAGACGGGAACCGGACGCCGGCGATCATTTAGATTAGATATTAGTTATACTCCATAGCCCGTCTAGGACCGCTTTGATGTATTTGTAATGAAATCCGGTATGTTTATATGAAATCCAGCTATGTTTATATGAATTCCGGACTTGTTTGAACAAATTTCGTCCGATCGATTTGAGTTGTTGTGAAAATGTATACAGCTACAGTTTGATGGCTACCTCCCGCATCCGTGTCCGGGACTGGTCTCCCCCTATCCATGGACGGATGCGAGAGAATTTTTGTGGGTTGCCGTTGGAGATGCCTTATGGAGAACACATGCATGTGGGTGACGCAATTTCTTTTTTAGTGTTGCCTAGTGCACCTCGCAATGGGAATATGTAACCGATCTTATTATATGAATTATTAATAATGTCGACTCTTAATTATATGGCAATTTGCTTTCATATAATTATATGGCAATTAGCACACATGCCCGTGCGTTGCAACAGGATAATAAAATCGCATACCTCTAACTCAATATAAGAATGGATCATTAATTAGAGCCAAACCAATATATTCTCTTTTATTGACACGTGCCCACAATTTCTTTCAACTCTAATTAACCAGCATATTCTCTTTTATTGGCACATGGAAGCTGCCACTGTCAATAATTTATGGTGTCCCTTACTACGAACAAGCCGACTTAACTCGATGTGCTGGATGCGAAGTAGGCCCAGTATGGGAGTGATCGAACTCACGACCTCAAAGACCCGACCACATGTTGCTACCGCTCAAACAAACGCGTCCTGCTAACCAATGGTGAGCGTGAATATTTAAGAATATAATGCAATGTCAGATTCGAATATTTTTTATTTATTTTTATGAACTTTTCAAAAACTAATAACTATGAACTGCCAAATATACTTGGCAACGTGAACAATTTTCCAAATTACGAGCAGCTCTTGGAAAATTCCATACATATAGAAAAACATGAACAAAAAATTTGAACAGAACATTTGTTTAAATCAGAAACATTTCTTAGAAGCATGAACCTTTTATAAAAATATAATTTTTTTTGAATTTGTGATTTTTTTTGGGAAATGAGAACATGTTTTGAACATTTAAAATAAATTTAGCAAATGTGTCTTTTAATGCAAAAAATATTTCAATTTTTTAAATATCACTAAAACAAGAATATTTTTCAAATTTGTAACATTTTTTAAATCTTGAACAAATTTGAAAAAACCCAAACATTTTTGAAAATGGGAATACTTTTTTAATTCTGAAAATAAATCGGACTGAGAAAATATTTAAAATTGCAAACATTTTTGAAATAGGAACAAAATTTTCGAATTCAAATCATGAACTACCGAATATACTTGGAAGCATGAAGAGTATTCCAAATTATGAAAAGTTTTTTGAAAATATACATTTTTGGACAAAGCAGGAACAAAAAATTTGAACGGAATATTTCCTGAAATTCACATACATTTCTGAAAATCGTGAACCTTGTATAACAATACGAACATTTTTTAAGTTGAGAACAATTTTCGAAAATGGGAACATTTTTTGAAAATTCAGAAGAATTTTAGAAAATGTGTTCTTGTAATGAAAACATTTGTTTGAATTTTTTAACAAATCTTTAAAACCTGAATATTTTTCGAATTTGGAACAATTCTGAAAAATACAAACATTTTTTAGAACACGGGAATAATTTTTAAAATTTGAAAAAAATTGGCACGAGAAAATTTCCACACATTTTTTTCTAATAGGAAAACATTTTGTAATTCTTAACTTTCACGACATTTGAACAAAAATTGAAATTACGAATATTTTTTAAAATCTCGAATTTCAGAAAAATGTAAAAAGTAGACTTGGAATGGGAAAAAAGTGAAAGAAACAGAAAAAAATGAAATAGAACGCAGAAAAAAATGGGCCGCCGAGTCTTGGGCGCCTCGTGCGTAGGTCAAACTATTTGCTGCAGTGTGCGGGAAATAGGGTTTTTTTATTGCTGCATGGGCAGGAAAACATGGGCTGACTTTACTGGGCCATAGCGCGCGCAGCCCACTACGAAATTCTGCACAAATCGTTTTTCCTTTGCTAACAAAAGGACCTACAAAAGTTTAGTACCACCTCAGATAGAAAAACAAATTGACGGTGAACGGATAAAAAAATCGTAGAAACGCACCTTGCTTTATTAGTAGGTATAGATTACTTATAACCAGGTGGTGGCCTCGGATTCTAGAGTGCCCGTGCGAGCCGGCGGCGCGGGCACTAGCACCCACCGCTACCGGTGCGGAGCAGCGGCTGACGGGGGAAGGGGACGGCGCGGGGGCAAAGCGAACGGTGCTTCCCTGGCGGAGCTGCGTGCGGGCCGGGAGGGGCCAGCTCGGCTATCCGCGCTGCACCGGCGCAGGAGCTGCAACGACGCTGCAGATCCGGAGCTACCACCGGTGTCCACATTGGACCGCTCCAAGGCAATGCGGAGGGCCAGCTTCTCATCGACGTCGACATCGGAGTCGGAGTGGCTGCCGGAGCTTGACATTGCGCCTGGTGGGATCGAAATCGGAGAGAGGAGAGGAGAGGACGGAGCGAGAGAGGAGAACGAGTGAGCTAGGGTTCCGAGCAAGGAGCCGGTTGGGTTTTTTGGGATAGTCGTGGGGTTGGTGGTAGGCCGGGACTATCAGCTCAGATGTGGTGGATGCGCCCGGATGAGCCCGGCCCGCCCCATATTTGGGCTGGATATGAGGGGCGTCGGACAGCCTGGGCGTTTGAGGCCGGATTGAAGTACTCCTACTGTCTCACCACCACAACCGAAGCGGTGGCTTCCTCCTCCGAGGGGCATCGCGAAGATTAACGTGGATGGAGCAGTAGTGAGATCCCGGCGAGGTGGGGCAGTCGCAGCTCTATGCCACGACCAGGACGGACACTATCTAGGGTCAGCGGCGATGATTTACTATGGAATCACTGATCCTTTAACTTTGGAAACATATGCATGCCCCGAAGCCCTTGCTTTGGCTGACGACCTGGGTGAGCAGAAGGTGTGCGTGGCCTCGGACTGCCAAGAGGCGGTGAACGACATCAACAGGGGAACTGGAGGCCCTAATGCCGCTTTGGTGCATGAAATAACGAATCACTGTAATAGTTTTAGTTCTTGCTCTTTTGTTTTCGAGCATAGGAAGTTCAATTTTGAAGCTCACAATCTCGTCAAGTTTGCTTGTAACCTAGATATAGGTAGACATGTTTGGTTGGGCGTCCCCCATGACCCAAACCTTGTACCTATGACAATCGTTTTGAATGAATAAAGCAGACGAGATTTCTAAAAAAAAAACTGAGTGGGTAGATTTTTTACGACCGGTCCGCCCGTCCGGACGTTTTAGACGGGTTTGGACGCCCGACTGTACATGCTCTTAGCCAAATAGCCATGTCTGTCAAAAAACAAGAAGTCCATATTTCAACCACCCCCCCGCCCCACACACACGCACACGCACACACAAAAAATGTGATCAATGGACGAATACCCCCCAAGCTCTATTTTGGTACGATTTAACCCTAAAATTCCTAAAACCTGGTAAATGCCCGCCTAAGTGGTTCTGCTGCTGGTTTTACGGAATTTAGCTGGTTTTAGAAGATGAGTAAGCATTGACACTTTTGACGCGGCACGGACCGCTTGTTCTTGGTTCCACCGGACTAGTCGCTCCCTTCGTTAGCAGCAGTGGACCACTAATGGACCAGAGCAATCACTTAATTAATTGAAATAAAATTCAGACAAAGTGCGGAAAGAAATCAAAATCTAATGTCTATTTCTTCTGTTAAACTTCAGATTGCTTGGAAGGGAAATATGAATACAGACAACATGTCTTGCTCTGTTTTTTGCGGCTCACTGTTTCTAAATGTAGTAAGACCTTACCTGAATATGAAGTCCTCACCTTAATACAATACCAGTACATCCATTTCCATCAAGATGAACAATGCTAACATAAGCAGAATGGTGTGTGACTAAGCGACACCGAATGCACAACGTTCACACATCATCGGGTCATCATCGGAATCATACCAGTTCAAATATTTGAACTCCAGAGTCTGAAAGTCTGTCCTCATCGTGCAGAGATGTGAGTCCCTGTAAAAGCAGCAGGTTTTTTTCCCACAAGTACTTCCGATCGGCCACACAAATATAGAAAAATGTAGTAAAAGCAGCAGGATTTGCTCTCTGGTACACATCACAGCTGCATGATCCATCAAACTAATCACAGCTGCATGATCCATCAAACTAATCACATGTACATGGAGTATATCCAACAGCTCGTGGTGTCGCTAACACACAAGTCATGTCATCCCTTGATGAAACAAACATCACGCTACTAACGCACATCATGGCGTCACTTAGGGCGTGTTTGGTTGCCCGCATCGAGCCCAACCAAGCCCGCGTGGGAAAGAAGAGGCCTGTTTGGTTGCCCGGTTTTCCTGTTGGGCCTGCATCGCACGCTCCTCAAAGCAGCCCAGAGCCTGGATCGCTGGAAATGCTCGGATCGGCAGTTTCTCGCGAGCCAGGCTGAGTTCGGCGCGAGGTCGCATGGGCGGGAGCGAGGCGAGGGCGAGGGGGGATGGCGGGAGATGGAAATCTGGCGCGCCGTCCCGGCGCCAAATTAGCCTCACCCCCCCTTCACTCGCTCACCCATAGCCACTGCCCCCCTTTCTTCCCTACTGCCTCACCACCGGTGGCGGCTGCGATTTCAGATATGAGCTATAGGCGGTGGCGGCGGCGTTTGCAGCGGATCTGGTGCTGCCCTTGTTGTTGGCCACCGTCTGGTCGACCTAGTCTGTGCCATGGCTCCCCGTACGCCGTCCTCGTCTCCGATGCCGGTAAGCAGCACCCCCTCCCCCCCTTTGTTAGCTCAGTGGTTAGGCTGTTAAGCTAGGTGTAGGATCGATTTCCCACTGAACGAACCGTCGATGTCGACTAGGTTATGGACGCACGGATGAGGCTGATAATCCAGGCAGCAGCACTGATTAGTGTGATTCAGGCATGGGTCATGTTCATGCACCAGAGAGCTGTTCGTCGTGCTGGGAGACCTTTCATTCGCTATGGTCCATTGTTTCCCCGGGAACAGGAGAGGATCCAAAATCTGAACTACATCTACAACTGCAATGACGTCGAGGCTCTGTGGATGCTTAGAATGAAAAGAGCACCATTTGCCAGGCTTGTCGAGACCTTCAGGAGCAGGGGGCTGTTACAAGATAGCATCAACACCAGTGTCGAAGAGCAAGTGGCCATGTTCCTCCATGTTGTTGGCCATAACCAGAGGTTCAGGGTCATTCACAACACGTTCAGGAGATCAATGGAGACCATCTCTACGTACTTCAAGCAGGTGCTTTATGCTGTTGGGGGGCTTAGAGGAGATATGATTAGGAGACCATCTGGCCAGACTCCACCCAAGTTTCGCGGAAGCCCAAGATGGTATCCATACTTCAAGGTGAGCATTGACAATATACACTTTTCATGGCTTGATATGCTTGTATTGTTCAAGTTGAGCACTAACACAGGCTTGTGATGCCATTTTCAGGATTGCATTGGGACAATAGATGGTACTCATGTCACTGCCAGAGTTCCTAGGTCACAGTCAGCAGCATACAGAGGGAGGAAGCACTACACAAGCCAGAATATGCTTGCTGCTGTTGATTTTGATCTGAAGTTCACATATGTGCTGGCTGGCTGGGAGGGGTCAGCGCATGATGCTAACATTCTCACTGACAGCATGAGTCGTCCTGATGGGATCAACATCCCCGACAGCAAGTTCTACCTTGGAGATGCTGGCTATGCATGTCGGCTGGGTATTCTTCCACCCTTCAGGAAAACAAGGTACCATCTCAACGAGTTCTCTTGTGGGAACTATCCTAGGACCGCACAGGAGCTGTTTAATCTCAGATACTCCAGCCTTAGAGTAACTGTTGGGAGGGCATTTGGAGCTCTGAAGAATAGGTTTAAGATCCTGGATCAGAAGCCATTCCACCCATACTCCACTCAGGTTAAGCTAGTTCTTGCTTGTGGCATTCTGCATAACTGGATCCTCCAGTGGGGCTTTGATGAACACGTGCCTGAGGAGGAAGATGTCGAGCCTGACGATGTTGTTAGCTCCGGCCATGGTGTGGAGGCATTTGACAATGACGCTTGGAAGAACAAAAGGTTGGAGTGGGCAGAGGCGATGTGGCTTAACAGAGGTCAGTACAGGATTTGAAGAAGATGGAAGAAGAACAAGAAGCAGCAGCAGCAGTAGCTGAAGCAGCAGCTGAAGCAGAGGAGAGGAAGAGGAATATCTGGTAGCACCGATGAACTGGCCCCTATTTAGCCAATGGCTCTTAATAATTTGACTGTCATTTGATAGTAGTTAGGATGAACTGTCATTTTTTTAAGTAGATGGCGCTACATGTTCAGATTCTGTGTGGTAAGCTCACCACTAGTTAGAAGTGGTGACAATACCTTATGCAGGTTGCAACCAAACTGTTGGAAATATGCCCTAGAGGCAATAATAAAATGGTTATTATTATATTTCCTTGTTCATGATAATTGTCTATTGTTCATGCTATAATTGTGTTATCCGGAAATCGTAATACATGTGTGAATACATAGACCACAACACGTCCCCAGTGAGCCTCTAGTTGACTAGCTCGTTGATCAACAGATAGTCATGGTTTCCTGACTATGGACATTGGATGTCATTGATAACGGGATCACATCATTAGGAGAATGATGTGATGGACAAGACCCAATCCTAAGCATAGCACAAGATCGTGCAGTTCGTTTGCTAGAGCTTTTCCAAATGTCAAGTATCATTTCCTTAGACCATGAGATTGTGCAACTCCCGAATACCATAGGAGTGCTTTGGGTGTGCCAAACGTCACAACGTAACTGGGTGGCTATAAAGGTGCACTACGGGTATCTCTGAAAGTGTCTGTTGGGTTGGCACGAACCGAGACTGGGATTTGTCACTCCGTATGACGAAGAGGTATCTCTGGGCCCACTCGGTAATGCATCATCATAATGAGCTCAATGTGACCAAGTGTTTGGTCACGGGATCATGCATTACGGTACGAGTAAAGTGACTTGCCGGTAACGAGATTGAACAAGGTATTGTGATACCGACGATCGAATCTCGGGCAAGTAACGTACCGATTGACAAAGGGAATTGTATACGGGATTGATTGAATCCTCGACATCGTGGTTCATCCGATGAGATCATCATGGAACATGTGGGAGCCAACATGGGTATCCAGATCCCGCTGTTGGTTATTGACCGGAGAGTCGTCTCGGTCATGTCTGCATGTCTCCCGAACCCGTAGGGTCTACACACTTAAGGTTCGGTGACGCTAGGGTTGTAGAGATATTAGTATGTGGAAATCCGAAAGTTGTTCGGAGTCCCGAATGAGATCCCGGACGTCACGAAGAGTTCCGGAATGGTCCAGAGGTAAAGATTTATATATGGGAAGTCCTATTTTGGCCACCGGAAAATGTTCGGGATTTTTCGGTATTGTACCGGGAAGGTTCTAGAAGGTTCCGGAGTGGGGCCCACCTGCATGGGGGGACCCACATGAACGTGGGTAGTGGGGCAAGGCCCCACACCCCTGGTCAAGGCGCACCAAGATCCCCCCTTAGAAGGAATAAGATCATATCCCGAAGGGATAAGATCAAGATCCCTAAAAAGGGGGGATAACAATCGGTGGGGAAGGGAAATGGTGGGATTTCTTTCCCCCACCTTTGCCAACGCCCCAATGGACTTGAAGGGCAAGAAACCAGCCCCCTCCACCCCTATATATAGTGGGGAGGCGCATGGGAGCCGTACCCCTGCCCCTGGCGCCTCCCTCTTCCTCCCGTGACACCTCTCCCTCTCGCTGAGCTTGGCGAAGCCCTGCCGAGATCCCCGCTGCTTCCACCACCACACCGTCATGCTGCTGGATCTCCATCAACCTCTCCCTCCCCCTTGCTGGATCAAGAAGGACGAGACGTCTTCCCCAACCGTACGTGTGTTGAACGCGGAGGTGCCGTCCGTTCGGCGCTCGGTCATCGGTGATTTGGATCACGACGAGTACGACTCCATCAACCCCGTTCTCTTGAACGCTTCCGCTCGCGATCTACAAGGGTATGTAGATGCACTCCTTCCCTCTCGTTGCTAGTAAACTCCATAGATTGATCTTGGTGATGCGTAGAAAATTTTAAATTTCTGCTACGATCCCCAACAGTGGCATCATGAGCTAGGTCTATGCGTAGTTTCTATGCACGAGTAGAACACAAACTTGTTGTGGGCGTAGATGTTGTCAATTTTCTTGCCACTACTAGTCTTATCTTGTTTCGGCGGCATCGTGGGATGAAGCGGCCCGGACCGACCTTACACGTACACTTACGTGAGACAGGTTCCACCGACTGACATGCACTAGTTGCATAAGGTGGCTAGCGGGTGTCTGTCTCTCCCACTTTAGTCGGAACGGATTCGATGAAAAGGGTCCTTATGAAGGGTAAATAGAAATTGGCATATCACGTTGTGGTTTTACGTAGGTAAGAAACGTTCTTGCTAGAAACCTATAGAAGCCACGTAAAAACATGCAACAACAATTAGAGGACGTCTAACTTGTTTTTGCAGCATATGCCTTGTGATGTGATATGGCCAAAAGGATGTGATGAATGAAATATATGTGATGTATGAGATTGATCATGTTCTTGTAATAGGAATCACGACTTGCATGTCGATGAGTATGACAACCGGCAGGAGCCATAGGAGTTGTCTTTATTTTTTGTATGACCTGCGTGTCATTGAATAACGCCATGTAAATTACTTTACTTTATTGCTAAACACGTTAGCCATAGAAGTAGAAGTAATCGTTGGCGTGACAACTTCATGAAGACACGATGATGGAGATCATGGTGTCATGCCGGTGACGAAGATGATCATGGCGCCCCGAAGATGGAGATCAAAGGAGCAAAATGATATTGGCCATATCATGTCACTATTTGATTGCATATGATGTTTATCATATTTTGCTTCTTATTTGCTTAGTACGACGGTAGTAAGTAAGATGATCCCTTATAATAATTTCAAGAAAGTGTTCCCCCTAATTGTGCACCGTTGCGAAGGTTCGTTGTTTCGAAGCACCACGTGATGATCGGGTGTGATAGATTCTAACGTTCGAATACAACGGGTGTAAGCCAGATTTACACACGCAATACACTTAGGTTGACTTGACGAGCCTAGCATGTACAGACATGGCCTCGGAACACGGAAGACCGAAAGGTCGAGCATGAGTCGTATAGAAGATACGATCAACATGAAGATGTTCACCAATGTTGACTAGTCCGTCTCACGTGATGATCGGACACGGCCTAGTTGACTCGGATCATGTTTCACTTAGATGACTAGAGGGATGTCTATCTGAGTGGGAGTTCATTGAATAATTTGATTAGATGAACTTAATTATCATGAACTTAGTCTAAAATCTTTACAATATGTCTTGTAGATCAAATGGCCCACGTTGCCCTCAACTTCAACGCGTTCCTAGAGAAAACCAAACTGAAAGATGATGGCAGCAACTATACGGACTGGGTCCGGAACCTGAGGATCATCCTCATAGCTGCCAAGAAATATTATGTCCTAGAAGCACCACTAGGTGATGCACCCATCCCAGAGAACCAAGACGTTATGAACGCTTGGCAGTCACGTGCTGATGATTACTCCCTCGTTCAGTGTGGCATGCTTTACAGCTTAGAACCGGGGCTCCAAAAGCGTTTTGAGCAACACGGAGCATATGAGATGTTTGAAGAGCTGAAAATGGTTTTCCAAGCTCATGCCCGGGTCGAGAGATATGAAGTCTCCGACAAGTTCTTCAGTTGTAAGATGGAAGAAAATAGTTCTGTCAGTGAGCACATACTCAAAATGTCTGGGTTACACAACCGCTTGACTCAGCTGGGAGTTAATCTCCCGGATGACGCGGTCATTGACAGAATCCTTCAGTCGCTTCCACCGAGCTACAAGAGTTTTGTGATGAACTTCAATATGCAGGGGATGGAAAAGACCATTCCCGAGGTATATTCAATGCTGAAATCAGCGGAGGTGGAAATCAAAAAGGAACATCAAGTGTTGATGGTGAATAAAACCACTAAGTTCAAGAAAGGCAAGGGTAAGAAGAAATTCAAGAAGGACGGCAAGGGAGTTGCCGCGCCCGGTAAGCCAGTTGCCGGGAAGAAGCCAAAGAATGGACCCAAGCATGAGACTAAGTGCTTTTATTGCAAGGGAAGTGGTCACTGGAAGCGGAACTGCCCCAAGTACTTGGCGGACAAGAAGGCCGGCAACACCAAATGTATATGTGATATACATGTTATTGATGTGTACCTTACCAGCACTCGTAATAGCTCCTGGGTATTTGATACCGGTGCGGTTGCTCATATTTGTAACTCAAAGCAGGAGCTGCGGAATAAACGGAGACTGGCAAAGGACGAGGTGACGATGCGCGTCGGGAATGGTTCCAAGGTCGATGTGATCGCCGTCGGCACGCTACCTCTACATTTACCTACGGGATTAGTTTTAAACCTCAATGATTGTTATTTAGTGCCAACTTTGAGGATGAACATTGTATCAGGATCTCGTTTAATTCGAGATGGCTACTCATTTAAATCCGAGAATAATGGTTGTTCTATTTATATGAGAGATATGTTTTATGGTCATGCCCCGCTGGTTAATGGTTTATTCTTAATGAATCTTGAACGTAGTGTTACACATATTCATAGTGTGAATACCAAAAGATGTAAGGTTGATAATGATAATCCCACATACTTGTGGCACTGCCGTCTTGGTCACATTGGTGTCAAACGCATGAAGAAGCTCCATGCAGATGGACTTTTGGAGTCTCTTGATTACGAATCATTTGACACGTGCGAACCATGCCTCATGGGTAAGATGACCAAGACTCCGTTCTCCGGAACAATGGAGCAAGCAACCAACTTATTGGAAATCATACATACTGATGTGTGCGGTCCAATGAGTGTTGAGGCTCGCGGTGGCTATCGTTATGTTCTCACTCTCACTGATGACTTGAGTAGATATGGGTATGTCTACCTAATGAAACACAAGTCTGAGACCTTTGAAAAGTTCAAGGAATTTTAGAGTGAGGTTGAGAATCAACGTGACAGAAAAATAAAGTTCTTACGATCAGATCGTGGAGGGGAATATTTGAGTCACGAATTTGGCACACACTTAAGGAAATGTGGAATAGTTTCACAACTCACGCCGCCTGGAACACCTCAGCGAAATGGTGTGTCCGAACGTCGTAATCGCACTCTATTGGATATGGTGCGATCTATGATGTCTCTTACCAATCTACCGCTCTCATTTTGGGGCTATGCTTTAGAGACTGCCGCATTCACTTTAAATAGGGCTCCGTCGAAATCCGTTGAGACGACACCGTATGAATTATGGTTTGGGAAGAAACCTAAGCTGTCGTTTCTAAAAGTTTGGGGATGCGATGCTTATGTCAAAAAACTTCAACCTGAAAAGCTCGAACCCAAGTCGGAAAAATGCGTCTTCATAGGATACCCTAAGGAAACCATTGGGTATACCTTCTACCTCAGATCCGAAGGCAAGATCTTTGTTGCCAAGAATGGGTCCTTTCTGGAGAAAGAGTTTCTCTCGAAAGAAGTAAGTGGGAGGAAAGTGGAACTTGATGAAGTACTACCTCTTGAACTGGAAAGTAGCGTAGCTCAGGAAGATGTTCCTGTGGTGCCTGCACCGACTAGAGAGGAAGTTAATGATGATGATGATCAAGGTACTTCGGATCAAGCTCCTACTGAACTTCGTAGGTCCACAAGGATACGTTCCGCGCCAGAGTGGTACGGCAACCCTGTCTTGGAAATCATGTTGTTAGACAACGGTGAACCTTCGAACTATGAAGAAGCAATGGCGGGCCCAGATTCCGACAAATGGCTTGAAGCCATGCAATCCGAGATAGGATCCATGTATGAAAACAAAGTGTGGACTTTGACAGACTGGCCCGTTGATCGGCGAGCGATAGAAAACAAATGGATCTTTAAGAAGAAGATAGACGCGGATAGTAATGTTACCATCTATAAAGCTCGACTTGTCGCTAAGGGTTATCGACAAGTTCAAGGGGTTGACTACGATGAGACTTTCTCACCCGTAGCGAAGCTGAAGTCCGTTCGAATCATGTTAGCAATTGCCGCATACTATGATTATGAGATGTGGCAAATGGACGTCAAAACGGCATTCCTTAACGGCTTTCTTAAGGAAGAATTGTATATGATGCAGCCGGAAGGTTTTGTCGATCCTAAGAATGCTAACAAGGTATGCAAGCTCCAGCGCTCCATCTATGGGCTGGTGCAAGCATCTCAGAGTTGGAACATTCGGTTTGATGAGATGATCAAAGCGCTTGGGTTCACACAGACTTATGGAGAAGCCTGTGTTTACAAGAAAGTGAGTGGGAGCTCTGTAGCATTTCTCATATTATATGTGGATGACATACTGTTGATGGGAATGATATAGAATTCTTGGGAAGCATAAAGGCCTACTTGAACAAGTGTTTTTCAATGAAGGACCTTGGAGAAGCTGCTTATATATTAGGCATCAAGATCTATAGAGATAGATCAAGACGCCTCATTGGTCTTTCACAAAGTACGTACCTTGACAAGATATTGAAGAAGTTCAATATGGATCAGTCCAAGAAGGGGTTCTTGCATGTATTGCAAGGTGTGCAATTGAGCACGGCTCAATGCCCGACCACGGCAGAAGATAGAGAAAAGATGAGTGTCGTCCCCTATGCCTTGGCCATAGGGTCTATTATGTATGCCATGCTGTGTACTAGACCTGATGTAAACCTTGCCGTAAGTTTGGTAGGAAGGTACCAAAGTAATCCCGACATGGAACACTGGACAGCGGTCAAGAATATCCTGAAGTACCTGAAGAGGACTAAGGATATGTTTCTCGTTTATGGAGGTGACGAAGAGCTCGTCGTAAAGGGTTACGTCGATGCTAGCTTCGACACAGATCTGGATGACTCTAAGTCACAAACCGGATACATGTATATTTTGAATGGTGGGGCAGTAAGCTGGTGCAGTTGCAAGCAAAGCGTTGTGGCGGGATCTACATGTGAAGCGGAATACATGGCGGCCTCAGAGGCAACACAAGAAGCAATCTGGGTGAAGGAGTTCATTACCGACCTAGGAGTTATTCCCAATGCGTCGGGCCCGATGACTCTCTTCTGTGACAACACTGGAGCTATTGCCCTTGCCAAGGAGCCCAGGTTTCACAGGAAGACCAGGCATATCAAGCGTCGCTTCAACTCCATTCGTGAAAATGTTCAAAATGGAGACATAGATATTTGTAAAGTACATACGGACCTGAATGTAGCAGATCCGTTGACTAAACCTCTCCCTAGAGCAAAACATGATCAACACCAGAACTCTATGGGTGTTCGATTCATCACAATGTAACTAGATTATTGACTCTAGTGCAAGTGGGAGACTGTTGGAAATATGCCCTAGAGGCAATAATAAAATGGTTATTATTATATTTCCTTGTTCTGATAATTGTCTATTGTTCATGCTATAATTGTGTTATCCGGAAATCGTAATACATGTGTGAATACATAGACCACAACACGTCCCCAGTGAGCCTCTAGTTGACTAGCTCGTTGATCAACAGATAGTCATGGTTTCCTGACTATGGACATTGGATGTCATTGATAACGGGATCACATCATTAGGAGAATGATGTGATGGACAAGACCCAATCCTAAGCATAGCACAAGATCGTGTAGTTCGTTTGCTAGAGCTTTTCCAAATGTCAAGTATCATTTCCTTAGACCATGAGATTGTGCAACTCCCGGATACCATAGGAGTGCTTTGGGTGTGCCAAACGTCACAACGTAACTGGGTGCTATAAAGGTGCACTACGGGTATCTCCGAAAGTGTCTGTTGGGTTGGCACGAATCGAGACTGGGATTTGTCACTCCGTATGACGGAGAGGTATCTCTGGGCCCACTCGGTAATGCATCATCATAATGAGCTCAATGTGACCAAGTGTTTGGTCACGGGATCATGCATTACGGTACGAGTAAAGTGACTTTCCGGTAACGAGATTGAACAAGGTATTGGGATACCGACGATCGAATCTCGGGCAAGTAACGTACCGATTGACAAAGGGAATTGTATACGGGATTGATTGAATCCTCGACATCGTGGTTCATCCGATGAGATCATCGTGGAACATATGGGAGCCAACATGGGTATCCATATCCCGCTGTTGGTTATTGACCGGAGAGTCGTCTCGGTCATGTCTGCATGTCTCCCGAACCCGTAGGGTCTACACACTTAAGGTTCGGTGACGCTAGGGTTGTAGAGATATTAGTATGTGGAAATCCGAAAGTTGTTCGGAGTCCCGGATGAGATCCCGGACGTCACGAAGAGTTCCGGAATGGTCCGGAGGTAAAGATTTATATATGGGAAGTCCTATTTTGGCCACCGGAAAATGTTCGGGATTTTTCGGTATTGTACCGGGAAGGTTCTAGAAGGTTCCGGAGTGGGGCCCACCTGCATGGGGGGACCCACATGAACGTGGGTAGTGGGGCAAGGCCCCACACCCCTGGTCAAGGCGCACCAAGATCCCCCCTTAGAAGGAATAAGATCATATCCCGAAGGGATAAGATCAAGATCCCTAAAAAGGGGGGATAACTATCGGTGGGGAAGGGAAATGGTGGGATTTCTTTCCCCCACCTTTGCCAACGCCCCAATGGACTTGGAGGGCAAGAAACCAGCCCCCTCCACCCCTATATATAGTGAGGAGGCGCATGGGAGCCGTACCCCTGCCCCTGGCGCCTCCCTCCCCCTCCCGTGACACCTCTCCCTCTCGCTGAGCTTGGCGAAGCCCTGCCGAGATCCCCGCTGCTTCCACCACCACATCGTCGTGCTGCTGGATCTCCATCAACCTCTCCCTCCCCCTTGCTGGATCAAGAAGGACGAGACGTCTTCCCCAACCGTACGTGTGTTGAACGCGGAGGTGCCGTCCGTTCGGCGCTCGGTCATCGGTGATTTGGATCACGACGAGTACGACTCCATCAACCCCGTTCTCTTGAACGCTTCCGCTCGCGATCTACAAGGGTATGTAGATGCACTCCTTCCCTCTCGTTGCTAGTAAACTCCATAGATTGATCTTGGTGATGCGTAGAAAATTTTAAATTTCTGCTACGATCCCCAACACAAACACCATGTCATATGTGCGCCTAATGCAATGCGGGCAACCAAACGTCGGGTCGAAAATGGTTGCCTCATGCAACTAGGGGCATGCAGGTAACCAAACTATGTGCATCTGGGGTTTTTGGCCTGCATCCCCTCAAATCGGCTCAATAGAGCCAGGCTCGCCGGGCCAGGCTGAATCGGCAATGTAACCAAACACATCCTTACGGGCGTCCCCTCCCTGCAATGAACAGGACATGTCATGGAACAAAAGCTCGATGTAAACCCTATCTCGCCCGCCTTGATAGCCCTACGAAACAGAGGAGGCAGGACAAAAAATGTAGGGCATTGCGTCCGCATCACGTACCTCCGTCCACGGCTTCAATCAGATCATGAATTAGTCATCCTGGTTATGAACCGCACCGGCGGTGAAGGCGACCGAAGAGAAGCGACTCAAGGTGGCCAAACGACCTGGAGATTCGACTCGATGACCAGGGTGAAGCGACACAATCCAACCATGCCATGTAGCGCCCTTTATATGGAAACGGCCTAAAATCAGCACCAAAATTAGAGTTTAGGGGGTATTTGTCCATCAGGCCACATTTGGGGGGTGAAATATGGACTTCTTTTAAAAACAAACACCCTAGGCCAGCGGGTACAATTTGATTTATTTTTCCATCGTGTATGACTGAGGAATCACTTTGGTCACTGACAAGCGGGCCTGACCTACACTCCGTCACTGACAAGCGGGCCCGCGTTAGCGCCACTCAGGCCCTACCACGATACCCACCCACCTGGCTAGCAAAGTCGCGGCACCTCTCCCGGTCCCTATCTGACTATCTCCTTCCATTTCCCCATCTCCGCATCTTCCTCGCCTCCGTTCCCCGATGGCTCGCCTGCTCGCGCAAAGCCTAGCCCGCCCCTCTCCGGCCACCGCCTCCCTCCTCCCGCTCCGCGGGCTCTCCACCAAGGTCGAGCTCATCGAGATCGACCTCGCCGAGGAGGACCCGTCGTCGGTCGAGGTCGTGGGGATCCGGCGCATGGAGGAGGCCATCCACGGCGTGATGGTGCGGCGGGCCACGCCCGAGTGGCTCCCTTTCGTGCCGGGCGGGTCCTTCTGGGTGCCCCCCGTGCGTCGCCCCCGCGGGGTCGCCGAGCTCGTCGGCCGGATCGCGGCGTCCGGGGTCGGCGAGGTGTCGTACGAGGCGGAGCCCTACGTCCCCATGACGGAGGAGGAGGTGCTCTCCCTCTCCACGGCCCGGGGGTGGCCGTCGGCGGCCTACTTCGTCGAAGGTGAGCGGGACGAGTGAACCGAGATCCGATCTCGTTGTTTGCGTGAATCCGAGCGATGGCAAGGTGCTCCATCCATTTCCAGATTTCCTTGTGGAGTTAGTATGGGCTGTCAGATTTATGCTACATCTGCCCAACTCACATTCAGGCTATAGCGTCGGTGAAGCGCACCGGAAAGCAATTGAGCATCGTGTATGATTGTGGTTGAATGTGTTTAGTTTATGGTGTCTATATGTTGTGACATGATTATTCACCTTGGAGCCGTCTCTGGTTGTTGCTCTCGACCAAATATGCAACAATACTATTGATGATAATAACTGTGTAATGAAAAATGGTTGTTGACGGTTGTTTTCTGCATGACATTCTGAATTTGTAGAGAAGACAAGGGATATGGCACTCAATACTTGCTTTATCCTCTTTGTGGCTTCATGTGTTTTTATCTGTTTGTCCGTCACTTCGTATTAGTGCTTACATTACCATTCTTTATCTCTGCCCTTTTTTTTAGAAACAAGGCCAAAGCCTGGCGTTAATTCAATTACAGACCTGATGGCCACACAACACACACAACCAACACAGAGACATAGAAACAGCAAAAGGATACACGAAACTACAGAGCCAGCTAGCAGGCCACCGTATAGCACAAACTCAGAAGCTTGAACAAACGAGGCCTTTCATCGACGGCATGGCGGAGTTGCTCCCCTTGAGTATGCATGGTATTGAACAGCCAGAGGCCCAAGGTAGGCTGACAGGCACCAACACCTCACCTCGCCAAACACCTCATCCATTGCGATGCTTGCTTTTGAAACCCACCACGACGCGTGACCACCTGCCGGACGAAAGCACCAACGAAGACGCGGTGAGGAGAAAATGCACGATGCCACGGGGCACAGCCACAGCTCCGGCCGGAACACAATCCGCCTCTAAGCACTGTACCAATGAAGAACAAAACCGACCGCAAACAGCGGACGACCACCTGCGCGGGAGCATTGCCCGCCCTCCCATTGTCCAAAGGCGATGCCTTCAAGAAGGTGAACGACACCGAAGCGTCGCCGCCGCCCAAATCCAAAGGATTTTGATGTTCACCAAGGACACACATGGGAGGGAAGGAGAAGGGAGCTGACCTCGATGAAGCCTACAGGTAGGAGGAAGGGGCCCGGAGCACCTGTTGCAGGGAAGTGACGCCCTCCTCGTGGAGGCCGCCACCACCTTCCATGGTTGTCGTGCGGGCAGCCTGGCGACCCTTAGGGAACGGTGAGAGGGAGGAAGGGGGAGGGGATGTGGTATGGCGGTGCTAGGGTTTCGCCCTCCGAGTCGCCACAAAGGGGCGATATGAGGGGGAAGGGGAGGGCGTGAGTTGTTATACCTCGAAGCCTTATTTCTGTCCTAATAAGAACATGCGGTCAATGCCTTCGTAGTTGCATGCATGATTGACTTGTGTGCACACGCCATGACAACTTTTTGACTTTTAGCATGGTTGTTATATTCTTCTTACAGCGAATAGCTGTGTGGCGATATAAGTTCCCGACATTTTTGAAATTTGATTACTTCAAAATTACGAACTTTTATTGTAATAATGCATTTTCTTAATCCTATACAATTGCCTTTCTGTGAGTGGTATGGACTCTGAGCATCATGGGATTGATGTGATGGTGAGTGTCCCTAGGCACTACTACACAACATGCGTCACGCGGGCATGGCTACAGTTGTGTGGCTAGGTCCACGTTGGGACTTCGTGTGTGTGTGTGGGGGGGAGGGGGGGGGGGTCGATGATGGATCGATGGGTGGTGACAAGATAGGGCGACTTCGGTTAGGTGGTGCACTTTGAGTGCTGGGTCTTGAGTTCTTAGAATCAAAACTCTAGGTCCGGCGTTGAACGTAGCAATGATTGCATTCCCTTGTTAATGGCATTGCCTGGAGTTTGCTCAAACTTCCCTTCAAGGTGAAAACTCATGATCTAGCATCACTAGTTTGTATCCACAAAACTATGGTTTTCCTTTTATGAAGGTACAAGGGCTTCTTGTTCCACGATAACGAAAGCACATTTTCATTATTTCATATACTAGGGTTTTTTACTTTTTAGCAACGGCGACACTCATGCGTCGTCCCGTTCCTCAAGGCGCTGTTGTGGGAGCCCCTCTCCTATTAGCCCATGGTTGCCATCGTTGCCCGTTGATGATTATGTTTGCTGAAATTGTTCCATTGAACACATGTTTTTTTTCCTAATATGGGTATGTGTATCCTTTTTGTCTTGAGTAGATCTTAGTATAGTAGAGTCTGGTTGTAACTGATATCTTATTGATATTATGTGAATTCACATTCATTGCAATACCTTCGCAAAGAATTGAGCTAAAAGTAACATTCAATTTTATTTCCACCCTGAGTGTGAAGTCAATCAACACCAAGAGTTTTTGTTTTCTTTACATATGTTTAACTTCTAATAAAATACAATAGGACATTCTCCTACTATGTCTTTTGAAAAACACCAAGAAGTTTTCTGTTGTTGCTCCAGTTTGCACGGACTGTTCTTTTCTTCATTTGATAGCAATATTTGGTGTATAGTTATTCATATGAAAGATGAGCAATTCACACCAAGATTGTCAACATTTCTAGAAAAACTAAATCACTCATAGTTTAAATAAATGGCGGCCGCAGTAGGAATAAATGGCCACAACAGTTGGCATGTGAAGTTTGGTGAAGGAATAACGTCGAGGCCACACACTATGTTCATTCACAGACCTTATATAAATAACTAGTTTGGCGTGCAACACAATCATGTTTGCAACAAGGGCAATGATCAAGTGAAGGAGGAGAGCAAAATTGACAAGGACGATTAGTGTCGCCGGCGGCGGTCAGATGGTGAAATCGGTTAGGAGTGAGATGCATCAGGAATTTGATCAACAGATTCAGCCGAATGAGTGGTCTAGAGTTGAGTTGTAGAGCTGGAAGTAGAATTGTACCACACACTGGCGGTGGCATGCAGATTGTTAGCATCCTTAGGAATCAAGAGAGACATGAGACAAAATGGACGAGAGGCCAATGAGCACGGTTCAGGTGTGAGCTAATTAAACGGGGCATGCAAGGAAGGAGGTACTTTGCACTCTCCATGAGAATTAAAACGAGATTGTGGACTCCTCTCCGAGGAGACGACAATGTTGGCATATATTATGCTGCTACATACATACACAACAATAATGTCTTCAGACGTTGATACTACATCAGGACCGGGGGCACATGATATGATTACGACTCGAGCAGCGACCAAGCCGACCGCGAGGCGTGGCCGGCCGGCGGAGCTCATTTGCCGTAGTCTGTTTTTTGAAATAGACTTTCGCCTGCTTTATAGATAAAACAACGGTCCACATAATCTGCATCCAAACTTCAGAAGAACGACGGCCGGAGCAACGGCACAATCATACCCAAAGAAAACATAAGAGAAATAGGAAAAAAAAAGCCACCTAGTAGTTGCCACCAAGCGGCCCTACAAGGACGACAGTCGACGCGTTGTAACCAGAAGCGCATCCATCATGAGGAAGAGACGATCGCGGTCACGCTGCCTCGAGAGCGGGTGCCAGTGCTGAAGAAAAGCAAAGAATTTGAAGGTGTCAGACGCCTGCCTCAGAAAGACCTTCTCAATCACCATTTTGTTACGTGTTGTCCAAAGAGTCCATGATATCGCCGCAAAGATAAGCCAGAATAGGCGGTGATGTTGCGTATGGCGCGTAGTCCTGGACCGGAGGAATTCCGCGAGGTTCAAGGCCTCCCAGTCGGGCCCAAGCGCCTCGCGAACGAACGTCTATAAGACCCACGCCGACATATAGAAGAATAGGATATGGGTCCCAATCTCCGATGCTGCACATAAGGGGCACAAGCCATCACCTGGGTCATGTTGCTTAAGTACATCAGTCCCCGAAAGGATGCGCTCTCGTAATAGCTGCCACACAAAGATCCTAGTCTTCAAGGGCAGAGGGGCTTTCCACAGGGGCGAAAACCAGGAGTTGGTAGGTGACTGACATAAAGCATGGTATGTCGTGCTCACCGAAAACTCCGCCATCAGAGAGATCCACCAAGACACGGTGTTCGGATAGTCCAGTAGCACCAATGGTAAGGCAATCCGTAGTCTAGTCTAGTCGTCACTCTCTGCTTGCCCAAAAGTACGACGAAACCGAATATTGCACTATACAGATCGAAAGGCCGTGGAAACAATTAATAGTGGGTCCGAACAAGTCGAGAACAAGTCAGGGAAGCTCATTCTTTGAGGCTTGGTACCCAACCAGGGGTCCAGCCAAAATTAGGTCCCGTCCTTATTCCCTATGATGAAGAAAATTCGTACACGGATGTCCTTCTTGATCCTTTGGATGTATCGCCAGAACTGTGATCCTCCCGAGCGAGAACATACCAGAAAAGGCTCACCCCTAAGGTATTTGCTGTCTGTCGTCGCGGCCAGCGGTATTGACTACGTCCGGGCACATAAGTACACGGGCGGAGATGAGATGAGTAAGAGGATGCTGATCCTATAGGTTCTTTTGTGGTGCGGTACTTGTTCTTCAATTAACTGACTTTTTGGCCTTTTGAAATACTTGATCGTACGCAAATAAAAATCACGTATAAGAAAATATCGCTAAAGAATCAATTAACTGACTTTTTGCTATACATGTATTTGTTGCCCCGCTGCAACAACCGTGTACCTAAAAGAAGTTAAAGTTTTTTAAAACAACGAGCCTTCCTTGTCGATTTCCATTGAAGAAACTACCAGACTTACAAATATTCAGAGAGAGAGAGAGAGAAACAAAAGAAAGGCTGGGGCAATACACGCAGAACAATTTGGAGAAAGTCAGCACACTCATAAGATACAGTACTGAACTTAACATAACAGAGAGTTTTGATGACTCGCACACAACTGAAGTAAGTCATTGTGAAACAACAGAAATAGGGAAAGCTAGCTGGTTGCGGCATTGGCGCATTGCGCAAGGTAAGGAAAAGAAAACAAGATAAGTAAATGCATGTGAAAACTTCCAGCCACCTGTGATCCTGAGAACCGTAGGACCCCATCCATGGGTTCTTGTGTAGATCAGATCTCCTACACCACATGCTTGATCTTCTCGGCGCCGAGCTCAATGCTTTCTTACTTTTAGGTTTGTCTGCAAGAATTTTCGGTTGGGGAGATGATTGCAAATATGAAAATTATTGTTGCGTTTTCTTATCAAAACATGCTACGTTTCTACTACTCTGTAAAGACATATAAGTGCAGCAAAGAGCAGTCCCTCCCATCAGTCATTTTCCCTTCTTTTCTCTTTTTTGCCGCGATGGATCAGTCATTTTCCTTTAACTGAGAGGGAACTGATCTAACCAGCCAGAAATGAGATCATGAACATCATCAGGGGGTCTCACAAGGTCAAAAGCACGGAATATCAAATTCCAAGCAAACCTAGCGAGGCTACATCCAAACAGCAGGTGTTTGATTGTTTCAGGATGGCCACACAAGTAGCATTGTTCACTGCTAGTCCAGCCTCTGTGAAGCAAATTGCCTTTGACGAGAATATTGTTTCTGATCATTAGCCACAAGAAGATTTTTCACTTTCAGTGGCATTTTGATTTTCCAAATATCTTAATATCATACAATCCCAACAGTCATAATTTGGAGGTAAAGACCTTTCACATCAAAGGTTTTTTTATTCACAATCTTCCGATTCACCCTATCAACTTCATCATTAAGCTGAAATGAATTCACTAAATTCTTCAATTCCTCCCACTACTCAGCAGTCTCTCCCCCAGAAAGTTCTTCTAAAATGCGAACATTCCCAGCCATTGGTTTTCACAAAGTGAACAGTCACTTTCCGTGTGGAGCAAATGAGCCTGGAATTCGCAAAAAAGGAAAAAAAAAGAAGGCAAATGAGCCTGGGAAATTTATCAGCCAATGGTGAATCGCCAATCCATTTATCTTTCCAGAACAGTGTCTTTTGACCATTACCAATCCGATCACTATTTCTCTGAAACAGGTGATTGACTTACATAGCCCCTGCCTGAAGTGGGAACCACCTGTCCCATCAGGTAATCTGGAAAGGGTTTATCCTTAAGATATTTTTTGCTCAAAAGTTTCTGCCACATACCATAATTTTTTTTAAGTTTTCAAAGTCATTTCACCAGCAAGAAACTGATTCATGGCTTGCAAATCAAACATTCAAAGGCCACCACAATCCTTAGAGCATCTCCGATGGTTCCTGCATCTTCTGTAAAATAACAACCTTTAGGGAAAGTTGAACCCAAAAAATAGCTCTCTAACCGCTTTTTGTACATAAATTCTCTGAAATTTTCCCTCAATCTACGAGTAATGCAAATTTGGGAAGCTCTTGGAATAGCAAAGGAAGTAGCGGATGCAGCGCTAGTGGATTGTGCTGGTTCAACATTGATTGAATTTATGCTATGTGATCAAGCCTCTCAGCGTATGTATATGGACCCAGTTGAACTACCAGAGTTGTTTGCAACGGCATGTTGGTACATATGGTGGCAACGCAGGCAATTAGTCCGGGGTGAACAAGTTCAGTGTCCAGCTTGGACTGCTCCAGCAATATACGCTTTAACCTTGAATTTTGTTAGAGCAAGAGGGATTTTGACCCAAGTTTCACATACAAACAGATGGTCTCCTGGCATGACGGGACAACAAATACTGAATGTCGACGCATCCTACTCAGAAGACGATTTCACAGGAGCTTGTGGAGCTGTGCTTCGCGATAACAGAGGAGGCTTCATCAGGGCAGCTACGGCGAGACTTGACCACGTCCCATATGTGGTTTCAGCAGAAGCAGCAGCGCTGTTGGAGGGACTAAAACTAGCACAGAGCACTGGATGCAACAATCTTTTAGTACGTATGGACAACCTGATAGTGGTGCAGGCGCTACATAGTAATGAAGGACACTCGGTGGTGGCGGCTCCTATTTTGCAAGATTGTCGAGTGATGTTGAGAGAATTCGGGAAGGCTGTGGTAGAACATTGTATTAGAAAGTCTAATATGGTTGCGCATGAGCTAGCGCAGTGGGGCGGTGCCAATGCTCCTGCCTTTTGGGTGAAGGCTCTGCCGGATTTCCTCTTTAAATTTTTAGCTGATGATGTAAGTGTCATTTGAGTTTTAATAAAGCTAGCCATAATGGTCTTCCCGTTAAAAAAAACAGCCACCACCACCCAACCGCAATTAAAGTCCGCCGCACTGCTGCCACACCCACCACGCCGCCGCTGACCACCGTCGCCAGAGTTCACCGTGGCCTACCAAAATTCACTTTTAGGGGATCTACGTGAACAAGGAAAACACCTCACCTGTCAACTTCCCCTAAATTTTGGAAACAGCCCAGTGACATTTCCTTTTATTTCCTTTTAGGGGATCTACGTGAACAAGGAAAACACCTCACCTGTCAACTTCCCCTAAATTTTGGAAACAGCCCAGTGACATTTCCTTTTATTGCCATTCTCCTGCCAAACCTAAAAATAAATAAAGTATTGCTGCAAAATACTTGTCCTTTTTCATGTTCACAAGCGCCAAGCATATCTGATCCCCTCTCGAAGTCAACAAATCGACCTACACTACACCACCTCGAGATCCCCGGCCAGCCATGGGCGTCCTCTCGGCGGTGGCGGACGCTGTGGTCGTCCTATTCTCGCTCACCATCGCAATGGCGGCCCCGCTGATCGGCGCGCAGTCCGTCCTCCCGCCACACCTATACCCGGCGCCGTTGCGGGACTTCAAGCGGTGGTACGCCGCCGAGTTCGACGACTACCTCATGGCCCAGCCGCCGGCCTTCCTCCGCGGCATCTTCTGGCTCGAGATCGCCTTCCTCTGGCCCCTCTCCGTCGTCACCATCTACGGCGTCCTCGCCCGCCGCCGCTGGGCCGCCACCACCTCGCTCATGGCCGGCGTCTCCACCCTCACCTCCATGGTAACCCTCGTCCGCCGCAGCCTCCCTGCTCTGCTCTGCTCTGCTCTTTTTCCATGGTTTGAGAACATGTGCCGCCTCTGCTTCAGATCTGCAAGATGCAGAGGCCAACTCCGTGGATACTAAGTTTTGAGACCTTTTACAGTGCATCACCATCAAATATATTTGGACCGTTCATTTTATGTGATTGGAGGGTTCAGATGAGGCAATACTACAATAGATTTCTGGTAGTATATTGAGTAATTAAGGGCATTTTAGGTAGTTAACTTTTTATCAATCAATCAGGCAGGTTCGCGCACGCAGGTCTCCTAGTGGCCAAAGTAATTTAGATTGAGTACGAGTCTCCTTGCGGGACGAACTGAACGTCGGCGCTGGCGCTGCTGCTTGCCGCGTTCTCGTCCGTTGTCATCTAAGGTGAGCCGCAGTCGAAGTCGATGTCAATCATATGGCCGGACACCTCGGGCACCGGCTGGAGGCCGCACGCTTGCCCGCCTTCTACGCCATCCTCTCGATAAGGCACAATGCTTCCATGCAAAACTGTTCCTGCTCGTTGCCGCTGTCAATGTCTAGCCGGCCAAGAAGGGCCTCCATCTTGCCGGCAAACTCCATGAGCTCGGTCGTCAGGCAGAAGCCGACGAGGCTGAACCGCTGAACGGGTGCCTGGAGACGCCGTCATAGCAGGTTTCATCGGATTCATCATGGCACGACACGATGGCCTTCGTTGGTTCCTCGAGAGGCGGCGACGGGCAGAGCTCTGCAGGTGTGGGATCGAAGATGGGAACGCCGGTACAGCAGGTTCTCCTCACTTCTGCTCCTCCGACGAGTTCCTGTCGGACGGCTCGGGACAACGAGCCACCTCGACGGGAGCTGCCATATGCCCCTTGCTTGCGAGCGCCTTCGGGATGACCAGCCGCCTCGACAGGAGGTGCCCGATGCTCCTGGCCTGCGAGCGCGCAACGCCGGCAAGACCTCGTCGTTGCGGTGGCTCTCCCGCAGAGCCACTCCAGCAACCCAAGGGAGCAGCGACGATGTGGGCGGCAGACTCACCCGCTAATGGCTCCACGCAAGGGGGGTTCACGGAGTGTGCACCGAGGCGTCGCTCCCCTGGAACAGGAACACATAGTCCGCCGTGGCACGCACGCGTCGCTTTGCTCGCCATCAGCCGCACCACGCACCATACGAAACTAGATTTTATTTTGTGTCGCTTTCTGCAGGCACTTGGCCGCAGTGGCTCCGGTTGGAGGTCCGCCGCCGGCGTGGAGATTTTGCGGCGGCGTGGTGTCGGGAGTAGCGGACGAATGGGTCGGCGTGGATGGGATGAGAATAACTAATTAGTTAGATCAATCAGGATTTATTAAACTGAAAACAAACAAATCTATCTTTATGTAGAATTACCAATATATCCTAGAATTTAAATTTTACCGATCCATATTAACCGTTAGATCAACTAAATACTATTCACTTTGTTGGGTAGTATGATGTACCGTAAAAACTCTCAAAGTTTTTCAGTGTCATGTCATCAATTTCAGTCACTAGCACATAAATCGCTCTGTGATGGGCGGCATTATCTTGATTTCTTTCCTGATAGTGATTGCAATTGTGTGTTTCAGTCCGCAATACCTGGTGAGATGCTGGGCTCAGGAAGGGCAACGCCGAGGCTGCTTCAGCTGTATGCTCCATACGTTGTGTTTGCCGTCATTGCAATTTTGCGCGGCCTCTGCTCATGCTCGGCGCCGCCTTCCCCTGCATCTTCTGCTCGGAAGAAGAGGGTCTAGGTTGAATTTGCATTTCGGGTACTTGGTGAAGATGTTCAAGTGTCACAAGATGTACTAAGATTTGTTGAACAGCTGTACCGTCCAGCATATCATTCCAACGACTATGTTTGGTGTGATTATAACCCTAGATATCACTCTCACAATCTAACAGAGCTACTGCAGTTTCAGTATGCAGGCAATCTAGTGTAGGGACACTCAATGGCAACTCAGATATTTTCAGTTGGACCTCAAAAGGCTGAAGCTAATCTGCGCCAGAACCGCAAATATTTTCTCAACTAAACTGGCAAACGTCCGACCAAGAACTTCAGGGAATCAGATCTACCAACAGATAAATTGATGAATTTGTAAAATTTCCTGGTACTATCATCAAGCAGCTCATAACTACTGATTATTGTGTCCTACTCCCTCCGTTCCAAAATAGATGACTCAACTTTGTACAATAAAAAAAAGAACCACCCACAAAACTTCAGACTATTTAAAGATTTTATAGGGAGGTGGCTGGCGACTGTAAATAAATACTTGAAAAGCATCAGACCTCAAGAAGGAAATCTGCTATGGAGAGAACTTTTTGTTACGTGTTTTATAGGAGGGAAAATAGCAGGGTGTAGAGTGGAGGACATACTATCAGCAGCAGCAACACCAACTGACTCTTGTAAATTGGTAAATCTGTTGTTGGATTACAAGGCTTGTAACGATGTTAGGGCTTTAAGATTTGTAAGTGCAAAGTCTAATCTCGGAAAACTACTAATCTAAAAATCTTTAGCAGCAGCATTTTACCAAGGAATGTGCCAGTATCATTTGTTTCAACGGGCTTTTCCAGGAAGGTGCTAGCGTCACATGCAGACAGGCAAGCAGTAGATCCATGTCAGGAACATTGCACTTGACTTGAGCTAAACGGAATTTGACTACTGAAACCAGTCATACATGCCGAAGTGAAGAGCATAGTATGCATTAAGCAGAACAAAAGGGGGCATGCGGCTGTTTACTAAAAGGCTCTAGGAATAACCACGGCCACTATCTACCGCAATCGCCATGGTCCGGCGCACACTTCATTTCTCCTCCCCTTCCTCTGCTAGCTCTTAACCCTGTGTGCTAAGTGCAAGTGCTAGCTCTTAATCATACCCCATGCGGGCAACCAAACAACATGTAGTTGTATGCGCCGAGACAATGCAGGCAACCAAACAACATGCCAAAGTTGATCCCCTAATGCAGGCAGTCCATATGCAGGCAACCAAACAACTTGCAGATGTTGCATATGAGGCTGTTTTTCGAGAGTTAGGCTGAGTGGAGAAGGGTATGCAATGCAGGTACTATAGCTGACGGCAACCAAACACGCCCATGATGGTTTATACCTTGCATATGCCCAACTGAGACAAGTATGCGATGCGAGCAACCAAACGCGTAGGACGGAGATGGGAGTCCAATACCCGACTAGGTAATCCCCATTGTCAGGCATGGGGTCAACGGGCAAAAAAAAACTTGACGCGGGTCAGGAGGGAGCCCAGTTCATTTTACTTTTGGCATGCACTCATTATAACTCTCGCATCTGTGATTTTTTTATCCAATTAAAGAAGAGGGACGCTAGGCGCCGGCGCGCCGGCCCAACAATTGGGTCGGTCGAGCCCCAGCCGTCCGATGCAGCCGATTAAAGGCCGTCAGATGTGTCCCTTCGTCCTTCTCGCGAGTCATTTTCCCCTCAAAAACTGAACGCCCCGAGCTTGAAGCACCACCGCAGCGCCCTCGTCGCCGGTCGGCGCCCTGGCCGGCCATCTTCGTCGCCGGTCGGCACCCTCGCCGCCGGCCGCCGCCCTCGTCCCTGTCTCTACCCATGCAACCGCTGCTCTGGGTTGCAGCTCTGCCTGGCGACGTATTTAGCTCGGTGGCGATGCAGCACCGCGAGGCCGTCGGCCCCGCAGCTCCCCGGTGTCGCCGTTCCGACCATTGTCGGCATGCCATATCGATTGAAGCTTTTTCCCATGTCGCTTGAAGCTTTTTTCATGATGGTTGAAGATATTTCCTAATTTGAAGCTTTTTTCCATGGCCATTGAAGTTTTTTTCATGGTTGAAGCTTCTCACACATCGGTTGAAGCTTTTCGCACAATGGTTGATGCTTTTTCCGCGCGACGAGGCAACGAGCAACTATTTTTTGCTGCAATATGGAACGAGGAAAGCTACAACCAGTGGCTGTTTTTGCTACAACCAGGAAGACGACGTAGTGTGGCCGACGATGACGGGTTGCGAATTTGTTGCAACCGCAGTGGAAAAAGCTACCACCGGCGACCGAATTTGTTGCAACTGGTATGCGGTGGTCCGACCGGCGTGCAGTGGTGCAACGAGCGGCGACATGGATTTGCTACAACCGGTGCGCCTTTTTGCTACCACCGCGGTGACCGCGTGCTACGAGTGGTGCGGCGGCAGGGAACCGGCGTGATCCATCACACGGGTACTGCAACCGTCGGGGAAAAAAGCTTCAACCTTGGTGGGAAAAGCTCCAACCGTCAGGGACATAGGTACTTCCAGCGGGAGACAAATAGGGAGCTGCCAATGGGGGCGAGGGGTCGCGCGCATGGCGGAGGGCGCTGAAGTCGCGGCCGGAGACAAACTGCTGTGCAGCAATCCAATCGGCATGCTGTGGTGCGGGCGGGGGCTGATGCCTGGTTCTGCAGGTGCCCCTTGGAGTCCGCGTCGTGGGGAAGAAGATGAGGAAAAAATCGATTGGATAAGAGTGCTTCCGTCATCTGTTTTTTTTTTTGAGATCAGTACTCGCACGATCCAGCAATCGCAAGGCCCGCGTGCGTCCGGCGGAACGCTTCGGCCGGCGCCCCGGCAGCAAACGTTTCCCACTAAAGAAAGCTACGCTCAGGAAATTAAGGAACGGAAAGAAAGCGATCTAGTCGAAGCTACGGTCGGGATGTTGTATTGTTGTACGGGAAACAAGGACACGACAAATATGGAGATTAACTCTTCTTTTAGAAGGAGAATGGCTATATAAATTAATGATAAATTCAGAATGTAAAAATTTAGGACCCGAAGTGTTGGGGAGTCGCACAATCTGTCTGCATATGCGTGCGATACGGTCCGAGTGTTCTGGATGCGTCAAATTCTTCTCCTAGCAAATCTGAGCAGACGGTGTATTTTCAAATTTAAGCATGGGAACGGGCCCACTGGACCTTAGCATCAAGAGCCCGAACAACGCATCCGCCATTTCCTCCCCAACCGCCTCGACTATCTCGGCCCTCGTCACGTCCCGCGCCACGGCTTGGCACTGTCCCGCAAGCTTCTTTGATGGCACCGCCTTGGCCGGCGCCTGCCTCTTCGTCTTCTGGACCGGCCGCCTTTCTTCCTCGCCGCCGCGCTGGACGTCCCTGCTCTCGTCCTGATACACTCGGAAGAGAAACCCGAGGGTGCCGTCAGGGTGGCCCTTTAGGCCCTCGACGTCGGGACCCTCGGGCTGCTCGGGCAACATCGGCGACCGAAACGCCCACAGCTCGATGACAAAACGAAGGCCGTCGCTCACCGGCTCCAGCAGCTTGTTCTCGGCCACGAAGTCCTTCCAGCCGGGGCCGATGAAGCGGTACCCGCCGTTGGAGTCGAGGTACTTGAGCTTGAAGTTGAACTGGTTGTCGTGGTCGTCCATGACGCTCACGCTCAGCCCGTCGCCCCATTCATGCACGAAGTACGTCTCCTCCTCGGCGAGGAGCCAGGTGATGGGGTGGGCCTGGATGAACTCGCGCTTGCACGAGAAGAGCAGCCGGTTCTGGTTGCGCTCCACGTCGCTCTTCTGGAGGGTCTTCATGAAGACGAACTGCGGGGCCGTGGCGCCGAGCGACCTGAGGTGCTGCTGCTGCTCCACGCTGAGGTGCAGCGGCCTGTTGACCAGAGGGGCGGCGGCGCCCCGTGCCGGCCGCGGTCCCTTCTTTCTACTGCTATCCCTGTTTCTGTTCCTGTTCCTATTCTTCTTCTTCGATCCCGCCGCCCCGGCCGCCGACGAGCCGGCTTCCTCTTCCTCCATGCTCGCGTACGCAACGTTGCACGCCGCCACTCGCCTAGGCCGGCTCTGAACCGGGATCGCGTGGGTGCTGCTGGTGCCCTCGCCGCCGGTGTCCACCACCACCCGTCTCTTCTTCGGTGGGACCACGAACGAACCGTCGGCGCTGCTGCGGTCGCTGCCGTCGCTCGTGGGCGCCGCCCTCTTCTTCAAGGGCAAGAGGTATTTCCCGACGTGTGATTGCGCGGCGTCAGTGTCGGCGTGTCGGAGGCCCGACGGGAAGGGATCTCCCGGGGCTTGCGCCATTGGATTGGAGATGCGAGATTTGGAAGACCTAGTAGTAGATGGTTTTGAGGAGGTTTTGCAATCGGAGCTGACGGGTTTGGCAAAGTATATATATCACTTAGTATACATATGATCGATGGCCGAAAAAGGGAGGAAGAGATGGATCGGGACTACAACTCCGCTTCAGATACGTACCGTCGTCCGTGGCATACGGGCCCTGTCTTGGAGAGAGGATAACCGGGGGAGTTGCTGTAGGAATAGGCCCTCGAGTCCGCTTCAGATACGTAACCGGCGCTGTCTTGGAGAACTGAGAGTCTTTGGAATAGGCCCTGGAATCCGTGCACGGTACGAACTCTCTCAGTTCATATTTTCAAAAGAAATATTCTAAAATATTTCAGATACATACACATATACTCGCTCCGTCCCAAAAGTTTACTTAGATTTGTCTAGATACACATGTATAGATACACATGTATATGTGTCTAGATAAATCTAAGACAAGCTTTTTGGGACGGGGTAATATATTCTAAAGACATAAAATTACTTTAACGTTTCAAAAAAATGAATTTAAAAAATGTCGACGCATTGTAAAAAACAGCTAGTGTACTTTTTAAAAATGTTGATAGCATTCAAAAAAATGTGTGCGGCATTTTAAAATATATATATATAATTTGAAAAAATGTTTGCTCAATTAAAAAATGTTTTGTATCGTTAATAAATGTAAATTACATTTAAAAAAACCACGACATCTAGAAAACATGTTATATACAATGTAAAAAAATGTATAGTTTAAAGAAAGTTTCTTACAGTTCAAAAAAAATTCAACGTGCATTAACAACAAAAATTACACCTATTCAGAAAAAATTCAAAGAAAAAATGTATACGAAAAAGGTTAATCATGTGTTTGAATTTTTTTAAGCATGTATAAAGAAAGATTTAAATGTATACACTAAATGTACAGTGTGTATGGAAAAAGTATATATCAAAACATATATTTGAAAAAAATGTTTATCATGTATTGTAAAAATATTAAATAAGTATAATTTTCCCAATGTATACGATGAGTGTACAATGTGTATGAAAAATGTAGACATCTGTCGAACAATTTGATAAATTAAAAGAAAAAGGGAAAAGAGAAAAACAAAATAAAATCGGTGAAAAACAGGAGAAAGAAACAAAGGAAAACAAAATAATCCAAAAGAAGAAAAGAAACTATGCAAACGGTGAAAATGATAAGAAAACACAACAGAGAAAAAAAAACTCAAGCTAGAGGCGCTATAGTACTAGGCTGGCCCACTCCCCCGCGCCTAGAGGTGAGACCGAGTTATCTGTCGGTACGGGTGATATTTAGTCGGTTTTGCTGGCATGCGACGATGAACTGGTCTAAGGCCCATATGCTTTTGGCCTTTTTCCTGGGTTACGCTCCGGATTCTCCGCCACCCCCTTAGAGAAAATCATATTTAACGACAGTCAGAGCAACCTAGCTTGTTGTACTCTATTTTTTTCCCTCTCCCTCCTGGGCTGCTCGCGCTGGCGGTTGCAAAGGAGAAACCCTAGCCCCGAGTGTCAGAGCTAAACCCGACAGATCTCGGGTAGGGGGTCCCGAGCTGGTGATCTTGGCTGGATGGTAACAGGAAGTAAGGAGACACAATATTTACCCAGGTTCGAGCCCTCTCGAAGATGTAAAACTCTATGTCTTGTTTGTATTGTATTGATTGTGGATGGGGTACAAAGTACAAGATGATCTACCTCATGATCGTATGAATGAATCTAACCTGCCTCTACAGACTAAAACCCTCGACTTATATAGGGACCGAGGGGTACCTAGGGTTACACATCATCGGTTGCATCTAGAGATAAACATGCCGAATATTTGAATATGTCTTGATGTATACGCCAAGTCTTTGGAGGATTCCAACTTGAGTACGCCGAGGGCCATGGCTTACGTGGCCCATTCTTCGGTTGTTGAGGGTCCTCGGCCCGGCCCATGAATGGTAGTCCAGGACACCGCCAGTAGCCCCTGAACTAGTCTTCAAGCCGAGGACCATGGATCACTCCTCGGGACAGCTTCGCCTTCTTGATCTTCAGCTTCGTAGGCGTTCGATCTTCCAATTTGATATCATATCCGAGGACTCCTTGGGATCTGAAGCGCTCATTAACCCTTCATGTTCGGCGCCTTCTTTTACTACATCGATGTGTAAACGCGAGCAATGATATAATCTAGGTAATCGGGGCGTGTTTTAACAAGGCTCCCTATGAGAATATGTATTTGTATTGAATCCGACAACCACTTTAACTTAATGACGAAGGATTGTCATGTGAGAGCAGTGGGTTGATCGAGCCAGGCTATGACAGCTTTAGCCCGAGAACTGAAGCCACCACTTACTGTGGAACTGAAAGGTCCCATCAACGGTCATTAAGCCGAATTTATCACGGCTCGAGGCCGTTTCCATTGGCACATCCAATCGATAAAGGGATCGTGCTCCGGATTTTCTGCAACATCATCAATAAAATCCCTTGAAACGCGTACACATATACTGCATGTCGTATCGGGAACTGGCGGATTGACTGTGTGGCGTGGGTACATTTTTACTGGGCTATAAGAAAGGGATGGATGAATCCAATTCACCTCACACTTCCTGGCCCTCCCTAGCGCCCAAGACTTCTCGAGCTCCAGGACCTAGAGCCTTGTGACACATCTCCACCTTTGGTCCTCTCAACCCAATCCCCCCAACCTCAAGAGGATGGCTGGCAAGGGGAAGAGTTCCACTTCTAAGGTGGCCGAGGAAATGACCGCGAGCAAAAGAGGTGTGTGGATGCCTTCCATCATCACCATCGACAACATCCTCGAGCTCCAGGGGAGCGGCTACCTTCCGCCCTAAGGCGTGGCCAAATGTTGCTCGCCCCTGGTAGGGGATGAGATCTGCTCAGCTTCGAGGATCCCAACTCCTCAGGAGGGTGAGCGGGTCATCTTTGTCTATCACCTCATCCGAGGCCTCGGCTGACCAATCCACCTCTTTCTTCGGGGCCTATTATTCTTTTATGGGCTTCAATTCCATCACCTTGCGCCCAATTCCATTCTCCACATAGCCACCTACATAACCTTCTGCGATGCCTTCCTCCGCATAGAGCCCCACTTTGGGCTCTGACTGAAGTTGTTTTGCATCAAACCGCATAGCAACGGCCCCAATCTCACGAAGTGTGGGGGCGATGATCAGTAAGCTCAATAATGTTCACTGGACGAAGGGCAAGTTTATTGGGATGGTGAAGCAGCGGCAGGAGGAGTGGTTCTACATGGTCAACGTGCCATGATGAGCACCCCTTAATCCATGACTCTGTCAGTAGCCCCTGAACCGGTCTTCAAGCCGAGAACGTTCCTCGTCCTCTCCGAGCTGCTCTCAATCTTCAGTCTTCGGCCTTGCAAGCTGGTTCAACCTTTACACAGTTTCCTGAAGTCGTTTCATCTTTGGCTGAGGAGTCACATAACTCGGTCGTCCAAGGTGCCCTACTGCTGTGTTGATTTAAATAAAAGAGTCCTTCAACGCTCATGAGCGGTCTTTGAATTTGAAGACCTCCCAAGGCAGGATGCCTTAGTGACGAAGTCTTCTTGGGCTAGGATAAGGATTGCGGTCAGGTCCAGACCTGACAGCCTTGACCGACCCGAAGCTTCACCATGTACTGACACTACGTGCAATCATTTCAAATGTTCTCATGTCATGGAAATGTGGCTCGAGGCCTCTGTCGTTGATGTGAAAAATCAGAAAAATGAGATTGTGCACCAGATTTCTAGCAGCACTATCAACAAACCCCTTGATCTTTGCGCGTTTAACGCATGATGCCTGGGGAAACCGCAAAATTACTGCCACTCGACGTGCGTGATTGGCATTATCACTAGCTATAAGAGGCTAGAAGCGGGGGTGTTTTGGCTTCACGCCTCCAGTCCTTCACTGCCTTCGCCTTCCTTGAGCTCCAGCGCCCAAGAAACACGAAACAACCTCTTGCTCATCCTTTCTCCCCTCGTCGCCAAGTGATGACCCGCAAGGGTGCCTCCGCTGCCAGGGTGAAGGCTACGAAGAGCGGCAAGAAGGTCACCACCGAGGGACAGAAGTTGTCGAGCACCAGGGCTATGGAAGCCCTCTGTAATCACGGAGGTAGAGATCAACACGCTCGGGGCGGCGGATACCTACCGCCAACCGAGGTGGCTGCCACTCACTCCCCTTGGTCAAGGGGCCGGACGGTACCCCTACCTCGGTCAGGGTACCGGAAGCTCGCTCCGGTGAGCGTGTCATCTTTCTGCCCACCTCCTTCACGGCCTAGGGTTTTCCATTCACCCCTTTCTCCGGGGGCTGCTTTACTTCTATGGTCCTTAACTCCACTATCTTTCCCCTAACTCCATCTGGCATATTGCCTGCTATGTCACGTTCTGCAAGGCGTTTCTCTGCATTGAGCCTCACTTCGGGCTTTGGCTGAATCTCTTCTACATGAAGATGCAGACGAATGGCTCCAAGCCAGCTGGAGTGCGGGGCCGCCATGATAAGCAGGATGTCAAACTCAATATGGTCGGAAGGAAAAATTATTGAGACCATGAAAAACTAGCATGAGGAGTGGTTCTATATGGCGACGTGCCCTTGTGCAACCGAGAAGGCCTCCTCACTCCCTTCATTGCCACTACCCCAGTCGACTCCACTCTTGGATTCTCAAGAACAAGTCCTGTGAGGATGCCAAGGAGCTACCCATGCTTATGGAGAGAGTGCGGCACTTCATCGATCAAGGGGTCACCCTGGTCGATGTGATACACGTGGCGCTCTATCGTGGCATGCGGCCCCTTTAGGCCCGGGCTCACCCGACGTGGCAGCACCCTGGGGAGGACGATGAGAGCTCAGTCATCCAAGGATTTCATGGGAGGAGAACCACTGCAGCAATGCAAACTCTCCTTTTCACCAAAATGGACTAGTCCTTCACGGTAGAAGGAACCGACATCGGCTATCGGGTGGGGCGCACCCCGGGCAAGGTCCGAGGACTTTCTCTTCTTCCATTTTAGGACATATTCCTTGATGTTAACCCTCAATAGATTGTTTTGTATTTTTTATGATTCCTAGCCCTCGCACGAGTTTACTGCGGGCATCAAGTCATCCGCTCCTTAGCCTGAGGAGCCAACAGACGCCATTCTCGCTGGCCTACTACCTACGGATAATTCCACGGCCTCGGCCAAGGCCAGAAGAACCAGTCCCTCCAAGGGTGCTGCTACGCGTGGCAGTGCCCCCCAAGCCCCTCATCCTCAGTGAAGAGAACCTGAACACCGGATCCAGCACCGGCTATCAGCAAGAAGGCGAGAGTCTTCCTTCGCATGTGTTGCAGGTTTTGGTACAATGAACAGGGCTATTGGCAGAAGCATCAACGTGGGAGAATTATGATACAGTCAAGTTTCGCTGCCCAACTGCTCCAGCCTGGGGTAGGCTGAACCTCAAGAGGGTGGCAATGTCAGCACTAGAGCTCTGTTGCCTAAGGGGGCCAGATACTAAGTGGCAAAGCCTAGAAGCAAATTCAAACAAGGTGGCCCGTGTAATGGGTGGGGGAGGAGGGAATACCCGGCAGGTTAGCCCTAGACGACAGCAAATGTAATTGCATCTAAGAGCATCTCTAGCAGATCCCGCAACCGGCCGGCCCGCAAAATCGTCTGAGGGTGCCCACAAAAGATTTTAACAGTACCGAGAGCCCTTCGACGGAACAAATCTCGTAAACCCGTCGTGCAAATGTTTTGCGGGGCGCGTTTACGAGATCTGTTCCACGCTGGAGGGCTCGTACCGCACATTTTGCATAGCATCGAACAAAATACAAATTTCAATAATGTGAACCCAATGAAATCATAATATAAATTCAACATATGAATATAAATGCTTTGAAAAGCAATTCACAATACAACAATAGTTTTCATTACAACAAATGTTCAAATTCGAATAATTATTACACACTAAATTGTTTAAATCACACACAAATAGAAATGAATAAAAATGGGGATCTATCTCCCCCCATAGAGTCGCCAACGGTGCTCAATAAGATCATGCTGGAGTTGGTTGTGTGAATCACGGTTCTCAATCTTCTGGTAGGTCTCAACAAATGTAGTGATCTCATCTGCGTCCCTGGCAGGCTTCACACGGCTACAAATATTGTCATAATTAAACTACAAGTCCAAATCCCTCTCATCCTCGACGATCATGTTGTGTAAAATTACGCAAGTAGTCATGATGTTTTTGAGGGATTTTGTATCCCAGAAGCTAGCAGGACCTCGAACAATGGCAAAATCTTGCAACACATCAAATGCCCTCTCAATATCCTTTCGGCAAGCTTCTTGTGCTTCGGCAAAAAAATTGTGCTTCTTGATTTTGGGGTCACTAATGGTCTTCATAAATGTTGACCATGAAGGATAAATACCGTCGGCAAGATAATGCCCCATGGTATAGTGATGGCCATTGACGGTATAGTTGTAAGCCGGAGCTTTGCCAGTAGCTAGCTGAGCAAATAGATGAGATCGTTGCAAAACATTGATATCATTGAGAGCCCCGGCAGTCCAAAGAAGCAATGCCAAATCCATAGATCATGTGAAGCAACGGCTTCAAGCATGATGGTGGGTTTACGTTTGTGGCCGGTGTATTGCCCTGCCCAAGCAACCGGGCTTTTCTTCCACCACCAATGCGTGAGGAGGGCGCGAACCACGGCGTGACGGTGTCGTGGTTCTCGAAGAACCCGAGCAGGGGCGGGGTCCGGTGGACCTCGCGGTAGTGGCGGGCGAACTCAGGGCTGGTGAGGAGGGCGCGCCACGCGGTGCAGACGAGGGAGGCGGGGAAGAGGCACCCGGGGTCGTCCGGAGGGAGGCGGGTGAGGATGTCCACGAGGAGGTCGTGGCACAGCTCCGGCGGCGGCATGGTGCCCGTCGGTGGAATTTTGCGCTCCGGTGGGGAAATGTGGGGAGTCGGGATTGGGGGGGCTGAAAGAGGAGAGAGAGACACTGGATGGGTGGGAGGGAGGGATGGTCACGTGAGCCAACAATAAAACAAGACGTCCACCACGCTAGTACTGAAAGTTTTTTTTTCAAAGCAACTCTCATAATTATTACTCCTCCATTTCTAAATAGGGGGCTGATAGGCCCCGGTGCGCCGGTCGCACCCTATCCGTTTGATGGTTCCACTCTAACCGTTCAGATCGTATCTCCTCCTTGTTCCAACCTTCCCCACCCCGCAGCGCATCCAGAAAAGAAGAGAGCGCAATCGCCGTGCCCGTCGCATCTCCTCCGTTGGGCTGCTCCTTCACGAGATGCGACGGCCACGATCATCGACGTCGCCGGCCCCGGCAACACCACTTCGTTGTTGCCCGCCGCTCCCCCCCCTCCTTTTTTTTTTATTTTTTTAGAACGAAGGCTCGCGAAGAGCCTGGCTTTGAATTAACAAAGCCATTAACCGGCCAGGAAATACAAACACACACAAACCACCTCGGCCAAACAATACAAGGGGATACTCTAGGAGGCTTACAACTCAACGGAACGCACAAGCTCAAAAAGAATACAGGAAAACAAAGCTCGATGCTTGTCCTAGCCGAAGACTACAGCCAAACAGACATCTAGGATAGGGACACACACGAGCACGACGAGGACCTGCTTACAACAGAGTGTGGTAAGTGAGCCCGACCAACGCCCAGGTAGAAAGACAACACACATCCCCCGTCTCTCTCGCCGCAGAGCGACCCTTCCCTCTCGCCATGGCTCGCAAGGCGCCGTACCGTCGGACTCGAGAGACGCTCACCCTAGAGCAGGGGAAGTGCAAGCTTCGAGCCTGGAGTAGCCGCAGCACACAACCACTTGAACATTCAAGCACTCCGCGAGTGCCGCATCGCCGCATCCTAGATCACCTGAGAGCTGCAGGAAAACCACCAGGTGCAGCTACTGAAGAAAGGCAGCAAGGGCATCAAGTAAAACCGACAAGCCACCGAGGAGCATTGCCAGGCAGCCATTGAAGAAAGAACCAGGGTTCCGCCACTGGCGAGGCGCATGGTCCAGCCGGGTAGGGAAACCCTATCCCCTACCGCCGGGTCGAGGCGCCACACCGCCGGAACTAGACCAGACGCGTCACTGGCAGAGAAAAACCACCCATGAAAGAAACGGGGACGCCTTCAGCCGTGCAAAACCTTGTTGACACCACCGTCACCGGACCACCCAAGCCGCCCAAAGCTCCGACATTTGAACCCATCACCTGAACGCAACCCTCCCCAGGCGGCGCTCCCAAGGAAGATACGACACACATTGCACCGTCGCCGCCCAATCCAAGCCAGATTTCGAGCTTTCACCCGGGAGGAGGAATAGGGGTGGAAAGGGGAAGGACCTCTGCAGCACCTCCAAGGAGGAAACGGCGTCCAGGACGTCGCTGCTGCCAGGCCGGCGAAGCCGACCAACGGTTTCCCGCGGCCCAAACCAGACCATCGGTCACCCACCAACACCAGACCGGCGCTCGGAGGGAAGCCGGCTGGAAGCGGCGGGGACGAGGGAGACAGGGGAAAGGAGCCCGACCTCGGATCTGACGAGGAGGGGAAGACCTCCGCGCCGCCGCCGCCACCCGCCGTCGTCTCACCACCCGCGTGGTCGAGGACGCCGGCCAGAGAACACCCGCGGTCGACGCTAGCCGAGATGGCGCTGCCGCCTCGCCAAGGAGGGTTGTCGCCCCAGATCCGAGGTCCTTCTCGAGGGAAGGAGCGACCGAGGCCTCGCCGCCACCATCACCGACGGCCTCGCAAGCGAATCCGGCGGCTTTCTCAGGTGGCGGCGAGGGAGGGAGTGGTAAGGGAGCGGCGGCGCGAAGGGGAAACCCTAGTTGCCGCCCGTGTCGCCCGAAGCGGACGACGCGGGGGCCGGAGGGGGGGCGATAGTACCCCCCCTCCTCGCCCCCTTGTCACACGCCCGCCATTGTGTGCCAGCTTCAGCTGCAACTACAGCTCTAACATTGGCTGGTTCCAGTGCATGGCCGTGTGGTTGTAGCAAAATCTCTCACCTTACCGTCTCTGGCTCGCCGCCGCCATCGACTAGCACTTCTGTGATCCATTAACAAATCGCCAGTCATCAATTGAAGCAAAACAATTGGCCGGTTCCAGCCAACAATAACATCGGTTGTAGCAAAAATCACATGAAGCAAATTCCACAAACAAAGTCAATGTAGCAAAAAAACTAACACGTTCCAGCAAAACATATAGCTAGCTCCAGCAAACCCACATCCGCGGTGAGAGGCTTGTTCGGTTTGAACAAAATCACAGGAAGCAAATTTCACCAACAAAGTCGATGTAGCAAAAAAAAAACAGCTAGTTCCAGCAAATGCATAAAGATGGTTCTAACAAAAATCACGCCGGCCATTGGAGGTGCATCCGGTTCCAGCACCGGTGGACGCTGGTTCCAGCTCTACAACACATCGGTTGCAACTCCGCCGGTGAGGATTGCAGCAAAAAAGAACTGTCCCGTCGGCAGCAGTGGCGGGAAGCAGCAGCGGTACTCCGCGGTTCCAGCACCACCGCCAAACGGTTGCAACTCTACTAGGCGCGGGTTGTAGCACCGCCGTCCTACCACCTGTTCCCCCGTCGCCGCTCATATGCATCACCATCGCATCTCTGCGCCGGCCACCTCGCGCACCATGAGACACAGCGCTCGTCCGGAGAGGAGGGGGGGGGGGGGGGGGGTTGAGCAGGGGGCGGGGGCTGGTTCAAGCTTGCAGGGGATGGCCATGATCGGTGAGGAGAGATTAGTGTGTGGGAATCTGGGAGCGATGCGGTGGAGAGGAGTCTGGAGAGATGGGGCGGAGATGAGAGTGCGAGTAGATAAGGCAGAAGAGATAAAAAGGATGGGAGGAGATGTAGTGTGTGGGCCCCGACGAGATACATGGCTACGTGGAGGCTGCTGCACGAAGCGAGCGAGCCGGGGCGACCGGCTCAACCGGCGAGAAACGTTTCCCTTCTAAATATAAGTCTTTTTAGATATTTCAATATGAACGAAACGCAGTGAGTAGTATTCTACTCGAAATATTATCACGTTGATAAATGTCAAAGTATACAAGACTAATAGTTCTCTATTTTGATAATAGGGCACCACTACGAAATATTTTGACGTCCAGTTAGAAATTCAACTGTATAAATCTAATGGGTCTCAACTAATAAATAAATAATTGCAAAAAAGAACTAATAAAAAAAATAAAATTAATCTAACGATCTTTAGAAATGAAAAATGGCCCGGGTATATAATATGGTGTATTAATTAGAAAATCAACAATGTCTCAAAAAATTAGAAAAATCAATAAAAACATATTTGTTACCGGGGTTTAAGCTACAAGGATAAAAATGTTCTCTTTTTTCAAAAAGGACCTCTTGATTATATTAAAAACCACATATGTAGCACAAAGCACCTTGTCGGTGTGAAATCTGGCACACCACAGGTACGGGGTCCCGAGCTGTGGATTTCGGATCTATGGTAACAGGAACAGGGGAGACAATGTTTACCCAGGTTTGGGCCTCTTGATGGAGGTAAAACCCTATGTCCTGGTCTTGTTTATATTGATGAAGATGTATCAAGTACAGGGTTGCTCTACCTTGAGATCGTGAGTTGTGTTCTACCTCTAGGGCTAGGCGAATGTGATTGTGATTCGGTCCCCTCTACGGGCTAAACCCCTTGGCTTATATACACGCCAGGTAGGGTATATGCTCGATATCCAGGGAGATCACACGAAGGCGGTAAGAGATGTCTTGAAGTATACGTCAAATCTTCGGTAGAGGCAACCTCAATCGCGCCTAGGCTCACAACTTCTAGACTCCAACTTGAGGAGAACGAGGGCCTATCGGCCCATCCGAGGACTACGGCCAGACTGGTTAGTACCCCATATCCAGGACACCGTCACTCCTCGAAAGTAAAAAAATATAACAAGGTCCACAGACCGCCCGGTGAAGACCACACCGGAGCGGGTTGAGGGCGTGCCACCATCGCCGCCACTCCTCCCGGAGCTAGCATCCTTGTGTGGACAACCATGACAGGCGAGAAGTCTTCAACAGAGAACCAGTACACTTGAGACACATCCATCATCTCCGGTACCGATATAATAGGGGAAAACACTCTAACTCATCTGAATGATTTCTGCAAGAAATCATCCTGGTCGTCTGCGCGCCACGCGTCTATGGCCCACCCACGTTGATGCATCTCGTGATCGGTCAACTACCCCAGTCCCAGCCTCACATCCCGCAGCTCTTTTCATTTTTCTGGAAATCGCACAGGAACCGCACCCCTTTCTTCCTTATCCTCCCACGCGCGACCCTGATGAATCTCGCTGGAATTTCTTTCTGCGCCACATCCGGCGAGCGGCACTGGAGGTTTGCGGCGGCCCCTCTCCAACTGCAGCCACCACGCCGCCGATGCACGCAACACACTTCATCTCTGCTTCGCAACACCATACAAGCAGCGCCGCTCACCCTCACAGGAGCGGGGCTTCGGTTTCCAACCCTGCCGATCTTTGCAGCAACCCCACTCCCGGTGCAAGCCTCCAATGCTGTAGCATTTTGATTCCTAGAAGCGACCCGAGGATGTAATGGAGCGCCTTCGGGGTCATTGAAGCTTTCGATGTGGTTGCAATTAATGGAGCGTTGCCAGAACTACAGTGGAGCGTAGCGGGGGTCGCCGGGGTTGCAATTGGGCACCGCCGAGGCTGCAATGGAGCTTCGCGGGGGCGTCGCCGGTACTGCACTAAAGCGCCTGCCGAGGTCGACGGGGCTGCAATGGAGCGCCGCCGGGGTTGCCGGGGCTGCAATGGAGCTTCATTGGGTTGTCGTCAGTGCTACGTTGAAGCTATTTGCCCCGCTCGGTGTCACCATGGAGCAGCACCCGGTGGCTCCCGGTGCTGTGATGCGACGATCGTCGGTGGCTCTTGGAGCTGCGATGCAGCGCTCGCCGGCGGCACCGGTGTAGCAAGGTCTCCGGCAGGTGCCACGGACCATGGTGGGTGCATCAGTTCTCTGTGTCATCGCCATTTTCGTTACAGAGGAGACATGGTGTGGGTAGGAGACGAGAGGAGAACAGACAACGGGATCTGTGTTGCTGAGATCGACGCGGGCACTAGCGCCAGATGGGACGGCTAATTACGTGGAAATCATCCGCCTGATTCATTCCTAGCAGCCGCCTAGGACACCGTCATAATTTGGTACAGGGTATAAGCTACATCGATCACATTGTTTATAGTGTGGCCCCGACAATTCTTCATGGCAACCCCTCGGGTGGATGTGTATAGTACGTTTCTAAGTACGTGGGATGTTGGTTCTCGCAAAGAATGTAGTCGGTTACTCGCAAAATGTATTTTGGTTTAGAGTGTAGAGATGATGGTTCTTCCTGACGATCTCTAGGGTTGTGTCACATGTTTTCGTGTAAGTCGAACAACAGTTCAACGAAGGTGATACATCGGTTCTTCGCAAAAGAAAATTTTGGTTTACAATGTAGCCCCGACGGTTCTTCATTGCGACCCCTCGTGTGGTGGTTTACGTGTCCAAGTAGGTGGGATTTTGGTTCTCGCAAAAAATGATGTTGGTTACTCTTAAAAAGTATTTCGATTCAGAGTAGCCATGACGGTTCTTCACGTACACTTCCGAGTAGTATGGATGTCGGTTTCTCATAAAGAATGTTTTGATAGGCGGTACGTCGGTTCTTCGCAAAACTAATTTCAGTTCCCAATGTAGTTTTGACGGTTCTTCACGGCAGCACCAAGTGATGTGCCGTATGCTTCCGAGTAGGTCGGATTTTGATTCCTTATAAAGAATTTCCGGTTCCGTGTAGGTGGTAGGTCGGTTCTTCGCAAATTTAATTTTAGTTCCTAGTCCAGTTTTGACGGTTCTTCACGACATGATCCAGTGACGTGTCGTATGCTTCCAAATAGGTTGGATATCGGTTCCTTATAAAGAACGTCTCGGTTCCATGTAGGCGGGACGTCGATTCTTCGCAAATCTAATTTCAGTTCCCAGTGTAGTTTTGACGGTTCTTCGTATGCTTTCGAGTAGGTGATACGTCTCCAACGTATCTACTTTTCCTAACGTGTTTCCTCTTGTTTTGGACTCTAATTTGCATGATTTGAATGAAACTAACCCCGGACTGACGCTGTTTTCAGCAGAACTACCATGGTGTTGTTTTTGTGCAGAAATAAAAGTTCTCGGAATGGAACGAAACTTTGTGAGGAATTTTTATAAATATATAAGAATTTCTAGAGCCAAGACCTACCGGAGAGGGCCCCCTGGGTGGGCACAACCCACCAGGGCGCGCCCCCCTCTCCTGGCGCGCCCAGGTGAGTTGTCCCCACCTGGTGGCCCTGCAGACCCTGAAACCGACGCTATAAAATCCTATTTTTCTAGAAAAAAATGAGGGACAAAGAATTATCGCGATCCACAAGACGGAGCCACCGCGACCTCCCGTTCTTCCTCGGGAGGCCAGATCTGGAGTCCGTTTGGGGCTCCGGAGAGGGGGATCTTTGTTCTTCATCATCACCAACCTTCTCCATCGCCAATTCCATGATGTCCCCACCGGGAGTGAGTAATTCCTTCGTAGGCTCGCTGGTCGGTGAGGAGTTGGATGAGATTCATCATGTAATCGAGTTAATTTTGTTAGGGCTTGATCCCTAGTATCCACTATGTTTTTAGATTGATGTTGCTATGACTTTGCTATGCTTAATGCTTGTCACTTTGGGCCCCGGTGCCATGAACTCAGATCTGAACCGTTTATGTTATCATAATTATATCCATGTCTAGATCCGATCTTGGAAGTTATAGTCACCTACTATGTGTTATGATCCGGCAACCCCGGAGTGACAACAACCGGGCCCACTCCCGGTGATGACCGTAGTTTGAGGAGTTCATGTATTCACTATGTGTTAATGCTTTGTTCCGGTTCTCTATTAAAAGGAGGCCTTAATATCCCTTAGTTTCCAATATGGACCTGAAAGAGCTGGATATCGACTAGAGGGGGGTGAATAGGCGATTTTTATGAAAGTCTTCAAAACATGGGAGTTTCAAAGACAAGCAATATAAATGATCCTATTGATATGCAGCGGAAGGTAGACTACACTAGGCAAGCCATAGTCAAGTATTCAAAGAAGTGAAAGCACGAAGACTATTAGCAGCTAGGCAGTATGGATCAGGATGGAAGATAGTACGAAGCCAATCAGAACAAGTCGTCACAGAGTGAAGTCAAACAGATAATGCAAGCAGGCAATGACTTCACGAAGACAAACTGTAAGTAAAGAGAAGGAAGAGATAGAACCAGTAGCTTGGAGAGGACAGTGATTTGTTGGACCAGTTCCAGTTGCTGTGACAACTGTACGTCTGGTTAGGGAGGCTGAGATTTAACTCAGAAAACCGCGTCTTCACCTTATTCCCCTTGAGCTAAAGACACTTAGTCCTCGCCCAATCACTCTGGTAAGTCTTCAAGGTAGACTTCCGAACCTTCACAGACTTCGTTCATCGGCAATCCACAATGACTCTTGGATGCTCAGAACGCGACGCCTAACCGGCTGGAGGATTCACAGTCCTCAAGTGTAACAAGTCTTCAGATCACGCGGACAGAAAGACTTCAGTGATGCCAAACACTCTTTGGGCTCTGGGTGGTTTGGGCTTTGTCCTCGCAAGGATCTCTCTCTCAAATGCTTCGGAGGTGGGTTGCTCTCAAACGACAAAAGTTGTGCACTAACTCTGAGCAGCCACCAATTTATGGTGTAGGGGGTGGGCTATTTATAGCCAGGAGGCAACCCGACCTGATTTGTCCGAAATGACCCTGGGTCACTAAGGAACTAACACGTGTCCAATGGTCAGATTTCAAACACACGCGGCAGCTTGACTTGGGCTACAAGTAAAGCTGACTTATCCGACTCTGGACAAGATTTGCTCTCATTGTCTTCGCTCGAAGACATAGGATTTGGTTGAGCATCACTTCAGTCACTCTGACTTTGTTCACTTGGACCCCACTTAACAGTGCGGTGGTTCCTATGACTCAACAAAGAAGAAAAGGAAACTACGAAACAACTAAGTCTTCGCGCTCCATAGTCTTCATGCGATGTCTTCTCATGTCATAGTCTTCAATGTGAATATCTTCACAGACCACCATTGTCTTCAATGTCTTCACACATTTTTAGAGGTCATCTCCGGTAGGTAAACCGAATCAATGAGGGACTACTATCTATGTTATCCTGCAATTCTCACAAACACATTAGTCCCTCAACCAGGTTTGTCGTCAATACTCCAAAACCAACTAGGGGTGGCACTAGATGCACTTACAATCTCCCCCTTTTTGGTGATTGATGACAAACTGGTTGAAGTTTTCAACGGGGATAAAAGTATGTGAAAATGTACGGGTTAAGGTATTGTCTTCATAAGTAGCAAAAGGCCCCCCCTGAAGATGTGCATATAAGTATTTTGCTTTTGAATGCAAATGCACATGGCAGGTTGTACTTGTGGAGATCCTCTTCAACTTAAGAAGACAATTCATCATGCATGAAAGGATATAACGAAGATAATGACATGCATAATGAAAAATGGACGTCTGCGGAATGACTTCATTCAGAATTTATCATCGCATCATAGAATAGTAGAAAAAGTAGCAGACGACGATCAAGTTTAAGTGTTAGAACCCAAAGAACCAAATGTATCAAAACGAGAGTTGTAAGCACTTGGCAAAATATAAAGCAATCACCCATGTGGACCCGCTTGAAGACTATCAACTCATATGCTTCTCCCCCTTTTGTCAGTAAGGACCAAAAAGGTTTGAAGACATAGAGCCTCTACTCGTTCCCATGATGAGTAGGTGAAGGAGCAGGGTCGACGTTGGAGTCCGGTGGTGCAGAAGAACTTGGTGCAGTGTCGATACACGCCGAAGTTGTAGTTGGTGAAGTAGCATCATCTTCATCATCAATGACTCTAGCATTAATAGTAGCCGCCGAGGAGGAGTACTCAGAGTCTTTGAGTGAGGGAGTCCGACGCAAGACAGCATTCCTGGGAGGAGTGGAATCAAATTTGAATCTCTTTGTGAAGCCATCTTGTTGAAGATCATCTTCAGAACTGAGCAATGTCAGACTCTTCCACGACCGCCGACAGGTTTCATGAGTGACAAATGCATTCTTGGTGGCTAGATTGCGAATGCGATTAACATCCACCAAGAGACTCTGCATCTGACGCTTGAGCCAGTCATGATGCTTATCTTGCTTCTGATGCAGGGCCACGAGAAGCTCTCGGTCATTGAGAACACGAGATCGCTTCCGAGGCCTTTGTGCAATAGTGCTTTCAGTGGCTTCAGTATGGGCATGATGAGGTGCACGAGTATTTCCAGCCAAAGGATAAACACGAGTTGCAGCAAGAACTCCTTCAAGAGGTTGAGTGAAACTTTGACGATCGACGTTGTGAAGATAAATTGGCTCCTTGGCAGGCTCTGGGTATATGGCTTCGACAGACATATCAACCTCTGGCAAGAATATCAGATGGTTGCACGCAGACGGCTGATAGTTGATAGCAGAGTGAAGCTTGATGAGGCGCATAACCCATGGAGCATAAAACTTCAGACCAAAGAGATCAGAGCCAGATGCATCAAGTTATCGAATGAAGAAATCCTGAGCATTGAAGCTGATGCCATTGAGAATATAGAAGACCAATGTCTTCATTGAGCCTTCAAGCTTTGCTGCAGAAGAATGTCCTTTGACGGGCCATAGACACTAGTAGAAAACAGGGCTTTGGTCACAGGGCAAGATTCACATTAGTCCCGGTTCAGTCACGAACCGGGACTAATGTGAGCATTGGTCCCGGTTCGTGCGGCTGAGGCATTAGTCCCGGTTCACCTGGGCCCTTTAGTCCCGGTTGGTGCCACGAACCGGGACTAAAGGGTGCGATGCCCATTAGTACCGGTTGGTGGCACCAACCGGGACTAAAGGTTAGACCTTTAGTCCCGGTTGTTAGACCTTTAGTCCCGGTTGGTGCCACCAACCGGTACTAATGGGCTTTGAGGCATTAGTACCGGTTCATGGCATGAACCGGTACTAAAGGTCCCATTTTCAAACTCTACCCCCCTGGGACCGCCTTTTCAGTTTTAGAAAAAACAAAAGAAAATGATGGAAATGTCAAAAAAATAAAATAAAATAAGTTGCCCATGTGATATGTGGTCTAGTTGTTGGGAAAATTTACAAATATGAATTTTGACTTTATTTGCAAAATCTGTCTGGAATTTGTAAAATGGGCATAACTTTTGCATACGAACTCGGATTAAAAAGTTTTTTATATGAAAAATCATCTACTCAAAAAGTTACATCTGATTTTTTTGAATTTATGGGAACCCCGTTAAACATTTTCAAAATCCTTAAAAACCTAACAGAAAAAAGTTACGGGGCTTTTAAGATCTAGAGGCAAAAAAAATCCAAAATTTTCAAACTTACTAGTGGTCACTAGTAACAGAAAAAAAATTGGTTTTGATTTTTTTTTTGGAAAAAATGTGGTCAAATCTGGTCAAACTGTGGTCAAACAATGGTCAAACTAATTATTCTAGAATATTAGTGTTACTAAATAATTATTTCAGTTTTTTTGAATTTTGGTCAAATCTGGTCAAACTGTGGTCAAACAATGGTCAAACTAATTATTCAAGAAATATTAGTGTTACTAAATAATTATTGTTTTTTAAAACAATAGTTTCAAACTCAAACAGTGAAATGTGTCACTTCATGCTCAAGCTAAATTCCTGAGGGTTAATAGGATTGACATCTTACTATTGTCAGGAAAACAACAAGTGGAGACTTGGAAACGAGGGAGAATAGAACCCGGAAGTTAAGCGTGCTCAGGCTGGAGTAGTAAGAAGATGGGTGACCGTCCGGGAAGTTAGATGATTTGGAATGATGAGGGGTGATTAGAGATTAGAGGATAAATTGAGCAGTGATGAGGGGTGGTGATTAGAGATTAGAGGTTAAAATAATTCAGAAATTTGAAAATCAAAAAAATAAGAAAATCAAAAAAAATAAAAAAAAATCAAAAAAAATTCAAAAAAAATCATAAAATTTCCTTTAGTCCCGGTTGGGACTAAAGGTGGAGCGCCACGTGGCCGCGGCCTTTAGTCCCGGTTCGTGTAAGAACCGGGACTAAAGAGGGGAGGCATTAGTAACGACCCTTTAGTCCCGGTTCAAAAACCGGGACTAAAGGCCCTTACCAACCGGGCCAAAAGCCCCTTTTTCTACTAGTGAGAGTTCGCCTGATAATATGATAGATGGTGCGGGGTAGATACTCTAGGTCTTCAACAAAGAATTCCTTTGGGTATTCAGCATCTTGTGGCAATGGCTTCATCATGCTCAGCATTTGGCTCATATTTGGCTCAGGCTTTTGGAAGATGCTCTCCAAAGCATTGCGGTGAAGCTGACAACCAGGTTCATAGAGTTCACCTGGAGTGGGAAGGGCAGTAAGCTCAATGATATCAAGAGCTTTGGCTTCATGGTGTACATTGCCTGTCATCCACTCAAGGACCCATGTCTTCGAATCCCTGTTGTAGCCGCGAATGTGGAGGGTGGCATAGAATTGTAGCAGAAGCTCTTCGTTCCAGTGCTCTTTATCAGTCACAAATTGCAGAAGGCCAGCATCTCTGAAGCAGTCTAGGGCTTCTTCCAAGCAGGGCAGGCCAGCAATAGCTTCGCAGTCGAGACGCATATGGGGAAAGATGCGCCCTTGATTGTAAAGAACACAAGAATAGTAACTGCACTGCTGATAGCTCCAGAACCGATCAGATGAAATTCTTGGCTTCGAATATGGGTTCTTGGTGCTATCAAAGAAGGTGTTGTGTGCAATGAAGCCATTCACATTGAACGATCCTGGTGAAGTTGCAGTACCTACAAACCTTGGCAGCCTCGGTTTTGGCTTCTGGACCTGAGGCCTATGCTCCACATGATAATCAAATTGAGGTCCGGCAGCAGGAGGAGGAACCAGAATAGGCCAACGAATCATGGCAGGTTGGCCACGATCAAATGCCAGCTCAATAGTGTGAGGCCTTGGAGGTGGTACAGGAGCATTGGCATTGACATGGGCTTCAAGCTGCACAATGGCTTCAGGTGCAATAGTGGCTTCAGGAGCTGATGGCACCGTATTCACTTCAGGCACCACATTAGCTTCAGTCATGACAACGTCATTGGCTTCAGTAGTGTTGTTGGTGGCCGCCACAATGTTTTCAACCTCCACTTGAGTAGATGGAGGGTCGGGCACAGACTCGTTCTCCTCGAGAACATCTTGGTTGATAGGGGGTGTGGCAACACGTTCTTCTTCTTCACGGATTTCTTGTTGTTCTTCGGCTGATGCAGCGGGTGTATCTTCAGCAGCTTTGGCTTCAGATTCTGAGACGTTCACAGTTGGAGTGGCGTCAGGAAACACTTGTCGTGCTACTGAGTTGTTTTGCACTTCTCCTTCTGGAACGCTCGATAGAGCGACTTGTGGCCTTGGTCCTTTGCGAAGCCTGCAAAATGCGGGCGACGCTTTTGGAGAGGGAGTTGGCTGGACCACATAGTCGTCATCATCAAGCACCGGAGTGGTGACTTGAGGTGGGGGAGTACTTGGTGATACTTGACTTGGAGTGTCTTGTTGTGGGTGATCAGCCCACGAAGCATCCTGAGTGATTGGCGTCAAAGGGCGACCAATGCTGATGAGCTCGCTGTTCGTGAGAATAGGCGATGATACCGTTTGGTGCTCGATCTGAGGAAGGACTTCATCATCATCTACATTGTCTTGGGGACCAATGTCTTCAGCTGTGATGGGATCAATAGCTGGAACTTCTTCAGCTTCAGGAGCCTCTGTGGAAGCAGGCTCGTGAACTATTAACTGACGCTCTTGGTGTTCGGATGTCGGACGAGCAACAGAGATGGGCTCGACAACAAGGGGCTCTGTGGGAGCAGCCTGATCTTTCTTCGAAGACTTCGTCTTCTGCTTCTTGGTCCGTGGTGCATCATCAGAGGCATTCTTGTTCTTGCGCTTCCTGGCTTCGGCTTCAGCTGCCCTTGTTTTCTTGAGTTCTGAAGCTACTGTGGGGACCTTAGGCTTCGAGCATGTCATGCTGGCAGGGAAGACAATGCGAGGTGCTTCCTGCCTTGATGCTTCAGCATGGGCCATAGCAGGCTTCTTCTTTTTGGCAGCCATCTTGGGGTCGATGCCTGGACGTCCAAGAGCCTTGCGTTTTTCTGCTTCATTGTGAGATGATACGTCTCCGTCGTATATACTTTTCCAAAAACTTTTGCCCTTGTTTTGGACTCTAACTTGCATGATTTGAATGGAACTAACCCGGACTGGCGCTGTTTTCAGCAGAATTGCCATGGTGTTATTTATGTGCAGAAACAAAAGTTCTCGGAATGATCTGAAACTTCACGGAACGTCTATTTGGAAATAATAAAAAATCCTTGCAAAAGATGAAGACCAGGGGGCCCACAACTTGCCCACGAGGGTGGGCGCGCGCCCCCTACCTCGTGGGCCCCCCTGGAGCTCCTCCGACCTCAACTCCAACTCTATATATTTGCTTTCGGGGATAAAAAAAATCAGAGAGAAGGATTCATCGCGTTTTACGATACGGAGCCGCCGCCAAGCCCTAAAACCTCTCGGGAGGGCTGATCTGGAGTCCGTTCAGGGCTCCGGAGAGGGGGATTCGTCGCCATCGTCATCATCAACCATCCTCCATCACCAATTTCATGATGCTCACCGCCGTGCGTGAGTAATTCCATCGTCGGCTTGCTGGACGGTGATGGGTTGGATGAGATTTATCATGTAATCAAGTTAGTTTTGTTAGGGTTTGATCCTTAGTATCCACTATGTTCTGAGATTGATGTTGCTATGACTTTGCTATGCTTAATGCTTGTCACTAGGGCCCGAGTGCCATGATTTCAGATCTGAACCTATTATGTTTTCATGAATATATGTGAGTTCTTGATCCTATCTTGCAAGTCTATAGTCACCTACTATGTGTTATGATCCGGCAACCCCGAAGTGACAATAATCGGGACCACTCCCGGTGATGACCATAGTTTGAGGAGTTCATGTATTCACTATGTGTTAAAGCTTTGATCCGATACTCTATTAAAAGGAGGCCTTAATATCCCTTAGTTTCCACTAGGACCCCGCTGCCACGGGAGGGTAGGACAAAAGATGTCATGCAAGTTCTTTTCCATAAGCACGTATGACTATATTCGGAATACATGCCTACATTACATTGATGAATTGGAGCTAGTTCTGTGTCACCCTATGGTATGACTGTTACATGATGAACCGCATCCGGCATAATTGTCCATCACCGATCCAATGCCTACGAGCTTTTCACATATTGTTCTCCGCTTATACTTTTCCGTTGCTACTGTTACAATCACTACAAAACCCCAAAACATTACTTTTGCTACCATTACTTCCATATTACTTTGCTACTAAATAATTTGCTGCAGATACTAAGTTATCCAGGTGTGGTTGAATTGACAACTCAACTGCTAATACTTGAGAATATTCTTTGGCTCCCCTTGTGTCGAATCAATAAATTTGGGTTGAATACTCTACCCTCGAAAACTGTTGCGATCCCCTATACTTGTGGGTTATCAAGACTATTTTCTGGCGCCGTTGCCGGGGAGCATAGCTCTATTCTTTGAGTCACTTGGGATTTATATCTGCTGGTCACTATGAAGAACTTGAAAGACGCTAAGACAACAATTTATCCCTCAACTACGAGGGGAGGTAAGGAACTGCCATCTAGCTCTGCACTTGATTCACCTTCTGTTTGAGTAAGCTTGCGACACCTAAACCTGCTTCTGCTATTCGTTCTGATATGTCGCATGGTATTGATGATGCCACTTCTGCTATGCATGATACTTATGATGAAACTACTTCTATGCTTGATACTACTGTGCCACTTGGTGAATTTCTTGATGAACAAATTGCTAGGGTTAGAGAGAAAGAAATTATTGAAACTGATAATATTGATGAAAGTGATGATGAAGAATCGCTTGCTATTCCTGAGGGTTATGTTTTTGATAAAGAAGCTACTTTAGCTATTTTAGCTTGCAAGGATAGATATGAGCTCAAGAGGTTATTAGCTAAATGGAAGCAGCAATCTCTTAATGATAGAATGAAACCCGACCCTGCTTTTGCTACTTCACCTATCTGTGTTACTGATAAGGATTATGAATTCTCTGTTGATCCTGATATAATTACTTTGGTTGAATCTGATCCTTTTCATGGCTATGAATCTGAAACTGTTGTGGCACATCTTACTAAATTAAATGATATAGCCACCCTGTTCACTAATGATGAGAGATCTCGCTACCTATATATCCTTAAAATATTTTTGTTCTCATTAAAGGGTGATGCTAAGATATGGTTTAATTCTCTTGATCCTGGTTGTGTGCGTAGTCCCCAGGATATGATTTATTACTTCTCTGCTAAATATTTCCCTGCTCATAAGAAACAAGCTGCTTTAAGGGAAATATATAATTTTGTGCAAATTGAAGAAGAGAGTCTCCCACAAGCTTGGGGGAGGCTTCTCCAATTACTTAATGCTTTGCCTAATCATCCTCTTAAGAAAAATGAAATACTTGATATCTTTTATAATGGACTAACCGATGCTTCCAGAGATTACCTGGATAGTTGTGCTGGTTCTGTTTTCAGGGAAAGAACACCGGATGAAGCTGAAATTCTATTGAATAATATGTTGACAAATGAAAATAATTGGACACTTCCTGAGCCAGCTCCTGAGCCTATTCCTAAACCAACTCCGAAGAAGAGAGGTGTTCTATTTCTCAGTCCTGAAGATATGCAAGAGGCAAAGAAATCTATGAAAGAAAAAGGTATTAAAGCTGAAGATGTTAAGAATTTACCTCCTATTGAAGAGATACATGGTCTTAATTTACCGCCTGTTGAAGAAACATATGATCTTAATCCATTACCTATTGAAGAACCTCGTGGTCTTGATAACCCGTCACAGGTAGTAAAGGTAAATTCTCTCTATAGATATGATAAACCTGAAATCCCTCCTACTAAAATTGCTAGCCAATGCTTGGATGAGTTTGATAACTTTATGGTTAAGCAAGAAGATTTCAATGCTTATTTTGGTAGAGAATTAAAACAAAATGCTTATATGATTGAACACTTGGGTGATTATATGGCTAATGTTAAAGGTGAACTTAAACTCATTAGTAAACATGCTTCTATGGTTACCACTCAAGTAGAACAAGTACTTAAAGCTCAAAATGATTTGCTCAATGAAATGAATAGTAAGAAAAATGATTATGCTGTTAGAGTGGCTACTAGAACTGGTAGAATGACTCAGGAACCTTTGTATCCTGAAGGCCACCCTAAGAGAATTGAGCAAGATTCTCAGAGAAATAATATTGATGCACCTAGTCCTTCTAAAAAGAAGAAAAAGAAAAATGATAGGACTTTGCATGCTTCTAGTGAACCTATTGCTGAACCACCTGAGAATCCAAATGATATCTCTATTTCTGATGCTGAAACACAATCTGGCAATGAACATGAACCTAATGAAAATGCTAATGATGATGTTCATGATGATGCTCAACCTAGTAATGATAATGATATAGAAATTGAACCTGTTGTTGATCTTGATAACCCACAATCAAAGAATCAACGTTATGATAAGAGAGACTTTGTTGCTAGGAAACACGGTAAAGAAAGGGAACCTTGGGTTCAGAAACCCATGCCTTTTCCTCCCAAACCATCCAAGAAAAAGGATGATGAGGATTTTGAGCGCTTTGCTGAAATGATTAGACCTATTTTTTTGCGTATGCGATTAACTGATATGCTCAAAATGAATCCTTATGCTAAGTACATGAAAGATATTGTTACTAATAAAAGAAAGATACCGGAAGCTGAAATTTCCACCATGCTTGCTAATTATACTTTTAAGGGTGGAATACCAAAGAAATTTGGAGATGCAGGAGTACCTACTATACCATACTCCATTAAAATAAATTATGTTAAAACTGCTTTATGTGATCTTGGAGCCGGTGTTAGTGTTATGCCTCTTTCTTTATATCATAGACTTGATTTGAATAAGTTGACACCTACTGAAATATCTTTGCAAATGGCTGATAAATCAACTGCTATACCTGTCGGTATTTGTGAGGATGTGCCTGTTGTAGTTGCAAACGTTACTATGTTAACGGACTTTGTCATTCTTGATATTCCCGAGGACGATAGTATGTCTATTATTCTTGGAAGACCCTTTTTGAATACTGCATGAGGCTGTTATTGATTGCAACAAAGGCAATGTCACTTTTCATGTTAATTGTAATGAGCATACGGTACACTTTCCAAGGAAACAACCTCAAGTTCATAGTATCAATTCTATTGGAAAAATTCCATTGATTATTTTTGGAGGTTTTGAATTTCCTCTTCCTACTGTCAAGAAGAAATATGATATTCTTATTATTGGGTATGTGCATATCCCCGTTGAGGTAACATAGTGTTATTCGAAATTTCTCCGGTTCCATGTTATTCGGAATGAGTTTGTTAACAAGACTTGATCAACCTTGTTAGTGGATTCTTTTTGATGAGCATGAGATGGATGAAACTAGAAGGCACAACCTTCTGTACCCTCTTTCTACTTTCTATTATTTAGTCGAAATAAAGTAAAAATAGTATTTTCTGTCTGTTTTCTGATTTATCCGTGCAATATAAAAATACCCCGAAAATGAAAGTTCTCCAAATGCACTGCCAATTTAATATGATTTTTCTGGAATATTTGAGAATATCAGGCACTGAGAACACATCAGGGGGAGCTGGCACCTGGCCACGAGGGTCCAGGGCGCGCCCCCTGCCTCGTGGGCCCACGGTGGCTCCCCTCCACTTATTTCTGCACCCACATACTTCTTCTTCCTCCCAAAAAAATCACCATCCATCTCAAGCACGAGTTCTAGCTCATTTTGCTGCGATTTTCAATCTCCTTGCTCAAAGCACCTCTCACAAAACTTCTTTGGGGGATTGTTCCTTGGTATGTGACTCCTCCATTGGTCCAATTAGTTTTTGTTCTAGTGCTTTATTCATTGCAAATTTGTGCTGCCTAGGTGACCATGTTCTTGAGCTTGCATGTCAAATTTATATGGTTCCAAGTAGTTCTAATGCATGATATAGGCCCTAGGCACTTGTAGGAGTAGTTGCTATCAATTTTGTTGAGCTTGGTTCAATTTTATTTTGAAGTTACTAAAAATTTCAGAATTTTTCAGAAAATAATGAAGAGATTTTTGAGGGGCTCATCGAGCCGAAGCTCGAAGGAAAAGCAAAGTGAAGAAGCAGAGAGGCCCAAATATAATCTGCCTCGCACCGCGGAGGTTTGGCCGTGTGAATGGCCTTCCGATGATTTCTTGAGATCAGCCGGGATTTATGATGATTTTTATGAATTGGCTGAGAATGCAGGCCTCACCGACTTCCTCCGCGACCAACGCGAACAGTATCTCTTACTCACCAATACTTTTGTGCAAAACTTCTACTATTATCCTAAGGAATCACCTCCTTCAGTAGAGTTTCATTTATATGATGTGGTTAAGAAGATGTCACTAGATGAATTTTGCAGGGTTTGCAAAATACCTTTCGAAGGTAGCTTAGAGGAACCACATCGTAAAGATGTGGACGGATTTATTGATACTATTACTGTAGGGGAAACTAGGAAGGTTTCCGATGCAAGAATCACTAGCATACATTTTCCTGTTTTATGCTACTTTGCAATATTTGCTAGTCGTTGCTTAATTGGTCGCAGAAACTGTGGAAACCTTAGTGTTCCTGATATTATTATTTTGTTCCATGGTTTATTCCGTGACGACTCTGTTAGTATGGGCGGTATTATTGCCAAACGGTTAAGTCTGAACCGTACAAAGGGCCGCATCTTTGGAGGTGTCTATGCTTCACGCCTTGCTGCATATTATAACATACCTATTAGGCACTATGAAAAAGAAGAAAAATTGCTGCACACTGTTTATTTAGATTATAAGAGTATGGTAGCGCATGATTTTATTGTTAAGAACAGGGAAAGGGCGCTTAAATACAAATTGTTCTTTGATAAACATCACCCTGAGACTATTACCTTGCCTGCTCCTTCCTTGTTTGATTTATCTGCAGGCCAGTATCTCGTTCCGCTGGCGGCCATTCACGCCTACCGGAACCCTACGTCAGCCACAGAGCCAGAGCCGGAACCACAATTTGATCCTCCACGACAGTCTAATTACCAGTGGGATCCGGAGATGATTGCCAACTAGTGGCAATCAGGGGCTTCTTCATCTCAGTACGACCCCAACTACAACTTTGGATATCCGCCAGGCCATCCGTGGCAATAAACCAACTTAGGCCAAAAGCCTAAGCTTGGGGGAGTACGTATTTCTCACCGACATTGCATTTATGTTCACACACTCATTGCTAGTTGTCGGTGCTCATACTTTTTCACTGTAATATCCATGCTAGTTTATTTTCTTTTTCTCGCTTTCTTCTTGTGTGTTTAATAAACCATAAGAAAAACAAAAAAAATTAGTTGTAGCTTTTAGTTAGTTTACTTTTCTTGCTGTAGTAGTAATAATTAAAAGAAACCCAAAAATATTTCCCGTTCTTCTTTTGCTTGTTGCGAGCTTTCCCGTGTAAATAGTTTTTATTTCTTTTCTTTGGGGGTCGATAGGAGAAGACCATAATCAAATTGTTGAACTGGCTCTTATATGCATTATTGTTGATTTAACCAAGAGCCCATATTGCCTTATCTTCTCATCTTTATTGAATGCTAGCAGATTCCAGCTTAGTCCAATGCACGTGCACTCTTACTATTATTCACATCGTTCGGTCGTGCAAGTGAAACGCAATTATGACGATATATGATGGACTGACTGAGATGAGAAAAGCTGGTATGAACTCGACCTCTCTTGTTTTTGTAAATATGATTAGTTCATCATTCCTGATTCAGCCTATTATGAATAAACATGTTTGCAATGACAATTAGAGATTATAGTTGCTCGTGCCATGCTTGATTAGCTATGAGTTATAATGGTTTACCTTGCGTGCCAACATGCTATTAAAATGGTTGTGATGTGGTATAGTGGGGTGGTATCCTCCTTTGAATGATTTAAGTGACTTGACTTGGCACATGTTCACGCATGTAGTTGAAACAAATCAACATAGCCTTCACGATATTTATGTTCATGGTGGATTATATCCTACTCATGCTTGTTCTCAATGTTCATTAATTTTAATGCATGTTCATGACTGTTGTCGCTCTCTAGTTGGTCGCTTCCCAGTCTTTTGCTAGCCTTCACTTGTACTAAGCGGGAATACTGCTTGTGCATCCAATCCCTTAAACCCCAAAGTTATTCCATATGAGTCCACTATACCTTCCTATATGCGGTATCTACCTGCCGTTCCAAGTAAATTTGTATGTGCCAAACTCTAAACCTTCAAATAAACATTCTGTTTTGTATGCTCGAATAGCTCATGTATCAACTAGGGCTGCCCTTATCTTCCATGTTAGGCGGGTTATTCTCAAGAGGAGTGGACTCTGCTCCTCACTCACGAGAAAATGGCTGGTCACCGGGATGCCCAGTCCCATGCTTTATGCAAACTAAATCAAAATAATTGCAAACAAAACTCCCCCTGGGACTGTTGCTAGTTGGAGGCACTCGTTGTTTCGAGCAAGCCATGGATTGATGCTTGTTGGTGGAGGGGGAGTATAAACTTTACCATTCTGTTTGGGAACCGCCTATAATGTGTGTAGCATGGAAGATATCGCCATCTCTTGGTTGTTATGTTGACAATGAAAGTATGCCGCTCAAAATATTATTTATCTCTATTTCAAAACCGAGCTTTGGCACCTCTACAAATCCCTGCTTCCCTCTGCGAAGGGCCTATCTATTTACTTTCATGTCGAGTCATCACCCTCTTATTAAAAAGCACTAGCTGGAGAGTGCAGCTGTCATTTGCATTCATTACTATTAATCTATATTGGGTATGACTATGATTGGATCTCTTTTACCATGAATTACAATGTCTAGTCAGTCCTTGACCTTTAAAGGTGCTCTGCATTTATGTTTTGCGGTCTCAGAAAGGGCTAGCGAGATACCATCTTGTTATATCATATCATGATTGTTTTGAGAAAGTGTTGTCATCCGAGATTTATTATTATTGCTCGCTAGTTGATTATGCTATTGATATGAGTAAACATGAGACCTAAGAGTTATTGCAAATGTGGTTAGTCATAATCTTTGCTGAAAACTTGAATGCTGGCTTTACATATTTACAACAACAACAAGAGCAAACAGAGTTTGTAAAAGTTTTTCTTTATCACTTTCAGTTTGTCAACTGAATTGCTTGAGGACAAGCAAAGGTTTAAGCTTGGGGGAGTTGATACGTCTCCATCGTATCTACTTTTCCAAACACGTTTGCCCTTGTTTTGGACTCTAACTTGCATGATTTGAATGGAACTAACCCGGACTGACGCTATTTTCAGCAGAATTGCCATGGTGTTATTTATGTGCAGAAACAAAAGTTCTCGGAATGACCTGAAACTTCACGGAACGTCTATTTGGAAATAATAAAAAATCCTTGCAAAAGATGAAGACCAGGGGGCTCACACCCTGCCCATGAGGGTGGGGGGCGCGCCTGCCCCCCTAGGGCGCGCCCCCTACCTCGTGGGCCCCCTGGAGCTCCTCCGACCTCAACTCCAACTCTATATATTTGCTTTCGGGGAGAAAAAAATCAGAGAGAAGGAATCATCGCGTTTTACGATACGGAGCCGCCGCCAAGCCCTAAAACCTCTCGGGAGGGCTGATCTGGAGTCCGTTCGGGGCTCCGGAGAGGGGGATTCGTCGCCATCGTCATCATCAACCATCCTCCATCACCAATTTCATGATGCTCACCGCCGTGCGTGAGTAATTCCATCGTCGGCTTGCTGGACGGTGATGGGTTGGATGAGATTTATCATGTAATCGAGTTAGTTTTGTTAGGGTTTGATCCCTAGTATCCACTATGTTCTGAGATTGATGTTGCTATGACTTTGCTATGCTTAATGCTTGTCACTAGGGCCCGAGTGCCATGATTTCAGATCTGAACCTATTATGTTTTCATGAATATATGTGAGTTCTTGATCCTATCTTGCAAGTCTATAGTCACCTACTATGTGTTATGATCCGGCAACCCCGAAGTGACAATAATCGAGACCACTCCCGGTGATGACCATAGTTTGAGGAGTTCATGTATTCACTATGTGTTAATGCTTTGGTCCGGTACTCTATTAAAAGGAGGCCTTAATATCCCTTAGTTTCCACTAGGACCCCGCTGCCACGGGAGGGTAGGACAAAAGATGTCATGCAAGTTCTTTTCCATAAGCATGTATGACTATATTCGGAATACATGCCTACATTACATTGATGAATTGGAGTTAGTTCTGTGTCACCCTATGGTATGACTATTACATGATGAACCGCATCCGGCATAATTCTCCATCACCGATCCAATGCCTACGAGCTTTTCACATATTGTTCTCCGCTTATTTACTTTTCTGTTGCTACTATTACAATCACTACAAAACCCAAAAACATTACTTTTGCTACCGTTACCGTTACTTCCATATTACTTTGCTACTAAATACTTTGCTGCAGATACTAAGTTATCCAGGTGTGGTTGAATTGACAACTCAACTGCTAATACTTGAGAATATTCTTTGGCTCCCCTTGTGTCGAATCAATAAATTTGGGTTGAATACTCTACCCTCGAAAACTGTTGCGATCCCCTATACTTGTGGGTTATCATGAGCTTGAACACATTTTGCAGCGAGGAGTTTCATTCGCTCTCTTGAACCTTTTGCTTCTTCACGTTTCTTGTGAAATGCCTCCTTGAGGTCATGCAACATCAGCTTGAAGTTTTGAACATCAGCCACACTGAGCTTGGCCATGTGCTTCTTGAACCAGGCTTTCTCATAGTCAATTTTGTTCTTCAGTTCGACAATCTTCTGAGCCAGAGCCAGCTCAGGAGCAATGGCTACATGGAAGGAGACGCTGATGCCAATTGGAAGCTGAAGATCATCGATACTGAGGCTTGGGTTGTCAAACCACTCATCAATGAAATTATTCAAGATGTCCACATAGAAGAGGGGCAGATTGTTGAAGATCTCCGCCTCTTGCTTGCTCTTTATCAGCTGCTCAAGAGCATCATCACCAAACTCATCGTCACTTGACAGATCAATGCCTTCATTCTCGTTCTGCAGAACGGCAGCTGGGGTCAGTGCTTGTCCAGAACTCTTGACAATTTTCTTCTGGGGCTTCTCTGTCTTCTTGGAGACATGAGAAAGATCTTCAGAATGAATACTTGGTGCAGGAGGAGCAGTGGCCAGTGGCTTCGCACGCGAAGCGCTTGGTGCAGCAGCGGGCCTTGAAGCCTTAGTTTTCTTCTGCTATTGTGGCTTGGGTGGAGCTGGTTCTTCATCAGAATCAGCATCGTCCATAGATTGATCCACCGCTGCCCCCTGAACAGCAATGTGAGTGAGAAGACCCTCGAGGTTGTAGTAGGGCCTGATGATATTGGGTTCAGCATCACGGGTGCCATCAGCCCGAGGAGCAGATGGACCGGGGTTGAAGTCGAGTCCAAACGCTTTCTTGTTTTTCACGGCTGAGTCCTTGGCAAACTTGTAGTTGTGCTTCAACAAACTGTCTTCGCGACACCATAACAGAGACGATGGGTCGGCATCTGCAGGCTGTGGTCCACGGGCCATGCAAGGGTAGAAACCCTGAGCAATAGCTTCATATTTGGTTTTGGGTTGAAGATTTCTATAGAGAATATCCCCCCAAGGATGCTTGATGGCATTCTTTTCAGCATATTCTTTGGTGACGAATCTGTACTTGAACCATTGCTCGGCCCAATATCTTCGAATCCATTGGATTCGTGTTTTGCGTTGGCCATAGCTCTCTTCAGGATCAGTTTTGTATAACTCATAGAGATCTTCGGGCAAATCCATTGAAGTGCCCCCGCGGCGCTGCCTGCCGCCCTTTCTTGCTGACTTTTCAGTGGCCATGTAGTTCAAACTGAATGGCTTCAAAGCTTGCAAAGGCTTCCGTTTGCTCGTCAGACAAGAACTGGCTTCGGGAGAATTGATGTGACGCTGTAAGAATTCTGCAAATGAATGCAGACTATGAGAACCAAGGGATTCTCCCACGGACATGTACCTGTGACAGCATTAGAGATGCGAGGGAAGGGGAAGAGGTCATATGCATTCTCAGAAGATTTTTGAAGATAAATCAGTTTGAAGACATTGACCTCATAGCGTGAAGACATTCACTTATTTGGTGAGAGTTGGTTCCAGATTTGTACGAATCCAAGAATAGGTACAAGTGAGGAATCTAACTTGTTGTGAAGCATAAGTGAATATACTAGGCATGATATGAGATGCAAAACAGGATAGATTCATTTTGCTAGGCATAGAAACCGCTTTTGGTGGAGAAGGATGAATCTATCGGATCAAAAAGGCAGTAAAAGTAAGTTTTAATTACCACACGAAGAACTACTAGACAGAGCGAAGTGGGAGGCCGAGCAGTTCAATCTCCCGTGCCCTAACTTGGCGACGGAAGACACCTACGGCGGCGGCGGAGGAGACGAGGTCCGCGGCCGGTGTGAGGACGGCGTCGGTGAGGTCGCGGCAGCTAAGCGCTTCGTCCCCGGCGTCGTCGAGAGCTAGTGGTGGCGCTAGGGTTTGTGCGAGGTGGCGAGGTGGGAGAAGGATTTTGACCGCAATGTGATGTGTATTTATAAGGAAAGGGACGACATAGCGCAATTACGCAGGTGCCCCTGGCGGTTCACATCTGAAGGACACGTGGCAAACATGCAACACATTGGAAGTTGTTCCATGTTCCCACGCACGCCTGGACTGTCGGGGTGGTCGTTCCGGCTTCTCCGGGTTTCAGGCAATAAGGATATAGCATTTTGCTACCTCTTGAGCACTGCGTTGGTTTTCCCTTGAAGAGGAAAGGGTGATGCAGCAAAGTAGCGTAAGTATTTCCCTCAGTTTTTGAGAACCAAGGTATCAATCCAGTAGGAGGCTACGCGCGAGTCCCTCGCACCTGCACAAACAAATAAATCCTCGCAACCATCGCGATAAGGGGTTGTCAATCCCTACACGGTCACTTACGAGAGTGAGATCTGATAGATATGATAGGATAGTATTTTTGGTATTTTTATGATAAAGATGCAAAGTAAAATAGAAGCAAAGTAAAAAAGCAACAGAAATAACTGAGTGTTGGAAGATTAATATGATGGAAGATAGACCCGGGGGCCATAGGTTTCACTAGTGGCTTCTCTCAAGAGCATAAGTATTTTACGGTGGGTGAACAAATTACTGTTGAGCAATTGACAGAATTGAGCATAGTTATGAGAATATCTAGGTATGATCATGTATATAGGAATCACGTCCGAGACAAGTAGACCGACTCCTTCCTGCATCTACTACTATTACTCCACACATCGACCGCTATCCAGCATGCATCTAGAGTATTAAGTTCATAAGAACAAAGTAACGCCTTAAGCAAGATGACATGATGTAGAGGGATAAATTCATGCAATATGATAAAAAAAACCCATCTTGTTATCCTCGATGGCAACAATACAATACGTGCCTTGCTGCCCCTACTGTCACTGGGAAAGGACACCGCAAGATTGAACCCAAAGCTAAGCACTTCTCCCATTGCAAGAAAGATCAATCTAGTAGGCCAAACCAAACTGATAATTCGAAGAGACTTGCAAAGATAACCAGTCATACATAAAAGAATTCAGAAGATTCAAATATTGTTCATTGATAAACTTGATCATAAACCCACAATTCATCGGTCTCAACAAACACACCGCAAAAGAAGATTACATCGAATGGATCTCCACGAGAGAGGGGGAGAACATTGTATTGAGATCCAAAAAGAGAGAAGAAGCCATCTAGCTAATAACTATGGACCCGAAGGTCTGAGGTAAACTACTCACACTTCATTGGAGAGGCTATGGTGTTGATGTAGAAGCCCTCCGTGATTGATGCCCCCTCCGGCGGAGCTCCGGAACAGGCCCCAAGATGGGATCTCGTGGGAACAGAAGGTTGCGGCGGTGGAATTAGGTTTCTGGCTCCGTATCTGATCGTTTGGGGGTACGTAGGTATATATAGGAGGAAGGAGTACGTCGGTGGAGCAACGTGGGGCCCACGAGAGTGGAGGGCGCGCCTGGGGGGGTAGGCGCGCCCCCTACCTCGTGGCTTCCTGGAAGCTTCCTTGACTTAGGGTCCAAGTCTCCTGGATCATGTTCGTTCCAAAAATCACGTTCCCGAAGGTTTCATTCCGTTTGGACTCCGTTTGATATTATTTTTCTGCGAAACTCTGAAATAGGCAAAAAACATCAATTCTGGGCTGGGCCTCCAGTTAATAGGTTAGTCCCAAAAATAATATAAAAGTGAATAATAAAGCTCAATAATGTCCAAAACAGAAGATAATATAGCATGGAGCAATCAAAAATTATAGATACGTTGGGGACGTATCACATTTAAACAGATTCAACTTTTGTCTCTGTATCTTCTGCTGACAAGGACGCGGAGAAGACATTCGACAGTTTCGATAGAATGCATATGATTTGGATAGATAGAATTTGAGGTAGAAGCATAGAAGAGGTTAGGATCTGATCACATTCACTTAGATCAAAAGATTCAAGCAAGAAGACATAGCTATAAGTGAATGCTGTAGAGGACAGAACACAATATATGTATATATCTGAGTAAGACCAAATCAACATTGTGAAGATAATCATGAACTCAAATCAATGTTGAAGACAAATCAAATGCGAAGACTTTGCAAATGTAACGCCAAGAGAAACACTTCAAACAAAAGTTTGGTGGTGGCGTTACCCACCGTATAGGAAGTATTAGACCCAGACACGACGCACAATTATCGTGGCGCTCCAAAGTCAAATTCCGCATTAATGTATTCACACTCAGAGTGTAAGTCTTCATTGGTTGAAGATATACGTTTACTTTGTGTGTTGCACATCTAAGTCATCAATATGCATAAGTGTTAGGATGTGTGTCCAATCACAGGACATTTGAGGATTCCAAGATATTTAGCTCACACCGCAACTTGCAAAACCTTTTCTCATCCAAGGGCTTTGTGAAGATATCTGCCAATTGCTCTTCAGTGTTGACGTGAATGGTATCAATATCTTCCTTCATGACATGATCTCTGAGAAAGTGATGACGAATTTCAATGTGCTTTGTCTTCGAGTGCTGAACTGGGTTGTTGGCAATCTTGATGGCGCTTTCATTGTCGTAGTAGAGTGGCACATGCTTTAGATGGACACCATAGTCCTTGAGGGTTTGCTTCATCCAAAGAAGCTGAGCACAGCAAGATCCAGCAGCAATGTATTCAGATTCAGCAGTGGAGAGAGATACACAGTTCTGCTTCTTTGAAGACCAACAGACAAGTGATCGTCCCAAAAAGTGACATGTGCCTGATGTGGACTTGCGATCAACCTTGTCACCAGCATAATCAGCATCTGAGAATCCGACTAGATCAATCTCTGAGCCCTTTGGATACCATAATCCTAATTGTCTAGGTCTTCCTATTTTGGTAGATTTTCTGGGTTCCAGAAGTTTGCGTTAGATACAGATTACTACAGACTGTTCTGTTTTTGACAGATTCTGTTTTTCGTGTGTTGTTTGCTTATTTTGATGAGTCTATGGCTAGTAAAAGAGTTTATAAACCATAGAGAAGTTGGAATACAGTAGGTTTAACACCAATATAAATAAAGAATGAGTTCAATACAGTACCTTGAAGTGGTGTTTTGTTTTCTTTCGCTAACGGAGCTCATGAGATTTTCTGTTGAGTTTTGTGTTGTGAAGTTTTCAAGTTTTGGGTAAAGATTTGATGGATTATGGAACAAGGAGTGGCAAGAGCCTAAGCTTGGGGATTCCCAAGGCACCCCAAGGTAAATCCAAGGACACCAAAAAGCCAAAGCTTGGGGAAGCCCCGGAAGGCATCCCCTCTTTCGTCTTCGTCCATCGGTAACTTTACTTGGAGCTATATTTTTATTCACCACATGATATGTGTTTTGCTTGGAGCATATTGTATGATTTGAGTCTTTGCTTTTTAGTTTACCACAATCATCCTCGCTGAATACACTTTTGAGAGAGACACGCATGATTCGGGATTTATTATAATACTCTTTGTGCTTCACTTATATCTTTTGAGCTATATAGTTTTTGCTCTAGTGCTTCACTTATATCTTTTAGAGCACGGTGGTGGTTTTGTTTTATAGAAACTATTGTCTCTCATGCTTCACTTATATTATTTTGAGAGTCCTACAAAACAGCGTGGTAATTTGCTTAAATTGTGAAATTAGTCCTAATATGATAGGCATCCAAGATTAGTAAAAACTTTCTTATAAATGTGTTGAATACTAAGAGAAGTTTGATGCTTGATGACTGTTTTGAGATATGGAGGTAGTGATATTAAAGTTGTGCTAGTTGAGTAATTGTGAATTTGAGAAATACTTGTGTTGAAGTTTGCAAGTCCCGTAGCATGCACGTATGGTAAACGTTGTGTAACAAATTTGAAACATGAGGTGTTCTTTGATTGTCCTCCTTATGAGTGGCGGTCGGGGACGAGCGATGGTCTTTTCCTACCAATCTATCCCCCTAGGAGCATGCGCGTAGTGCTTGGTTTTTGATGACTTGTATATTTTTGCAATAAGCATGTGAGTTCTTTATGACTAATGTTGAGTCCATGGATTATACGCACTCTCACCCTTCCATCATTGCTAGCCTCTTCGGTACCGTGCATTGCCCTTTCTCACCTTGAGAGTTGGTGCAAACTTCGCCGGTGCATCCAAACCCCGTGATACGATGCGCTCTATCACACATAAACCTCCTTATATCTTCCTCAAAACAGCCACCATACCTACCTATTATGGCATTTCCATAGCCATTCCGAGATATATTGCCATGCAACTTTCCACTATTCCGTTTATTATGACACGCTTCATCATTGTCATATTGCCTTGCATGATCATGTAGTTGACATCGTATTTGTGGCAAAGCCACCATGCATATTATTTCATACATGTCATATTGCCCAGCCCAAATTGCTGTTTTTTTGCCTATTTCAATGTTTCGCAGAAAAAGAATATCAAATGGAGTCCAAACGGAATGAAACCTTCGGGAACGTGATTTTCGGAACAAACGTGATCCAGAGGACTTGGAGTGGACGTCAAGCAACCAACAAGGAAGCCACGAGGTAGGGGGGCGTGCCTACCCCCCTGGTCGCGCCCTCCACCCTCGTGGGCCCCTCGTAGCTCTCCTGGCCGACCTCTTTCGCCTATATATACTCATATACCCTGGAAACATCAGATACGGAGCCAAAGCCCTATTTCCACCGCCGCAACCTTCTGTACCCGTGAGATCCCATCTTGGGGCCTTTTCCGGCGCTCTGCCGGAGGGGGCATTGATCATGGAGGGCTTCTACATCAACACCATAGCCTCTCCGATGATGTGTGAGTAGTTTACCTCAGACCTTCGGGTCCATAGTTATTAGCTAGATGGCTTCTTCTCTCTTTTTGGATCTCAATACAAAGTTCTCCTCTATTCTCTTGGAGATATATTCGATGTAATCTTCTTTTGCGGTGTGTTTGTTGAGATCTGATGAATTGTGGGTTTATGATCAAGATTATCTATGAACAATATTTGAATCTCCTCTGAATTCTTTTATGTATGATTGGTTATCTTTGCAAGTCTCTTCGAATTATCAGTTTGGTTTGGCCTACTAGATTGATCTTTCTTGCAATGGGAGAAGTGCTTAGCTTTGGGTTCAATCTTGCGGTGCTCGATCCCAGTGACAGTAGGGGAAACGACACGTATTGTATTGTTGCCATCGAGGATAAAAAGATGGGGTTTACATCATATTGCATGAGTTTATCCCTCTACATCATGTCATCTTGCTTAAAGCGTTACTCCGTTCTTATGAACTTAATACTCTAGATGCATGCTGGATAGCGGTCGATGTGTGGAGTAATAGTAGTAGATGCAGGCAGGAGTCGGTCTACTTGTCACGGACGTGATGCCTATATACATGATCATACCTAGATATTCTCATAACTATGCTCAATTCTATCAATTGCTCGACAGTAATTCGTTTACCCACCGTAGTACTTACGCTATCTTGAGAGAAGCCACTAGTGAAACCTATGGCCCCCGGGTCTATTTTCCATCATATTAATCTCCCGCCAACAAGTTATTTCTATTACCGTTTATTTTTCTTTTTACTTTTAGTCTTTATCATAAAAATACCAAACATATTATCTTATCATCTCTATCAGATCTCACTTTTGCAAGTGGCCGTGAAGGGATTGACAACCCCTTTATCGCGTTGGGTGCTAGGTTCTTATTTGTTTGTGTAGGTGCGTGGGACGTGAGCGTGGCCTCCTACTGGATTGATACCTTGGTTCTCAAAAACTGAGGGAAATACTTACGCTACTTTGCTGCATCACCCTTTCCTCTTCAAGGGAAAACCAACGCAGTGCTCGAGAGGTAGCAGATATCAATGGCTTCAAGATGCATGCGCATCTTATTCTTCCAGTAGGGGTATTCAGTGCCATCGAATATAGGGCACGCAGCGGAGACTTTGATTATCCCTGCAGTCGACATAGCTAAAACTCCAGGTGGTTAAACTGAATCACACAAAACAAGGGAGTACCTTGCTCTGATACCAATTGAAAGAGATGGATATCGACTAGAGGGGGTGAATAGGCAATTTTTATGAAAGTCTTCAAAACATGGGAGTTTCAAAGACAAGCAATAGAAATGATCCTATTGATATGCAGCGGAAGGTAGACTACACTAGGCAAGCCATAGTCAAGTATTCAAAGAAGTGAAAGCACGAAGACTATTAGCAGCTAGGCAGTATGGATCAGGATGGAAGATAATACGAAGCCAATCAGAACAAGTCGTCACACAGTGAAGTCAAACAGATAATGCAAGCAGGCAATGACTTCACGAAGACAAACTGTAAGTAAAGAGAAGGAAGAGATAGAACCAGTAGCTTGGAGAGGACAGTGATTTGTTGGACCAGTTCCAGTTGCTGTGACAATTGTACGTCTGGTTAGGGAGGCTGAGATTTAACTCAAAAGACCGCGTCTTCACCTTATTCCCCTTGAGCTAAGGACACTTAGTCCTCGCCCAATCACTCTGGTAAGTCTTCAAGGTAGACTTTCGAACCTTCACAGACTTCGTTCACCGGCAATCCACAATGACTCTTGGATGCTCAGAACGCAACGCCTAACCGGCTGGACGATTCACAGTCCTCAAGTGTAACAAGTCTTCAGATCACGCGAACAGAAAGACTTTAGTGATGCCAAACACTCTTTGGGCTCTGGGTGGTTTGGGCTTTGTCCTCGCAAGGATCTCTCTCTCAAATGCTTTGGAGGTGGGTTGCTCCCAAACGACAAAAGCCGTGCACTAACTCTGAGCAGCCACCAATTTATGGGGGCTATTTATAGCCAGGAGGCAACCCGACCTGATTTGTCCGAAATGACCCTGGGTCACTAAGGAACTGACACGTGTCCAACGGTCATTTTTCAAACACACGCGGCAGCTTGACTTGGGCTACAAGTAAAGCTGACTTATCCGACTCTGGATAAGATTTGCTCTCATTGTCTTCGCTCGAAGACATAGGATTTGGTTGAGCATCACTTCAGTCACTCTGACTTTGTTCACTTGGACCCCACTTAATAGTGCGGTGGTTCCTATGACTCAACAAAGAAGTAAAGCAAACTACGAAACAACTAAGTCTTCGCACTCCATAGTCTTCATGCGATGTCTTCTCATGTCATAGTCTTCAATGTGAATATCTTCACAGACCACCATTGTCTTCAATGTCTTCACACAATTTTAGGGGTCATCTCCGGTAGGTAAACCGAATCAATGAGGGACTACTACCTGTGTTATCCTGCAATTCTCACAAACAGATTAGTCCCTCAACCAGGTTTGTCGTCAATACTCCAAAACCAACTAGGGGTGGCACTAGATGCACTTACAGGACCCCGCTGCCACGGGAGGGTAGGACAAAAGATGTCATGCAAGTTCTTTCCATAAGCACGTATGACTATTTACGGAACACATGCCTACAGTATATTGGCGAACTGGAGCTAGTGCCGTATCGCCCTAGGTTATAACTGTCTCATGATGAATATCATCCAACAAGTCACCGATCCAATGCCTATGAATTTATCTTATATTGTTCTTGCTAAGTTACTACTGCTATCATCACTGTTACACCTGCTACAAAATACTGCTATCACTGTTACTGTTACCATTGCTACTGTTACTACTATCAGAACTATCAAACTACTTTGCTACTGATCACTTTGCTGCAGATAATTAATCTCCAGGTGTGGCTGAATTGACAACTCAGCTGCTAATACTTACAAATATTCTTTGGCTCCCCTTGTGTCGAATCTATAAATTTGGGTTGAATACTCTACCCTCAAAAACTGTTGCGATCCCCTATACTTGTGGGTTATCAAGACCTTTTTCTGGCGCCGTTGCCGGGGAGCATAGCTATATTTGTTGAGTCACTTGGGATTATTATCATATTATTACTATGAGGAATCTGAAGGATGCTAAGACCAAGATATTTCCCTCTAAGACGAGGGGAGGTAAGGAATTGCCATCCAGTTCTGCTTTAGATTCACCTTCAGTTATAAGTAAACTTGCAACAACACTACATGCTATCAATTCTAATATGTCGCAAGTTATTGATGATGCTACTTCTACTATGAATGATGCTTATGATGATGCTAGTACCATGCTTGATAATGATGGTGTGCCACTTGGTGAATTTCTTGATGAACAAATTGCTAGAGTAATACAACATGATGTTGTTGAATCTGATGATGAGCTTCAAACTGAAACTCCTGAAACACCTGCTAGAGCTAGCCTTCCTAGATATGAATTGCCAAAGGTACCGGAAGGTTATGTTATGAATGAGGAGACAACTAGAGATATTCTTGCTTGTAAGGATAGAGATGATTTAGAGAAATTATTATGCAAGTATAAAGAAAAATCTCTGGATGCTAGAATGAAATATGATCCTAAGTTTGCTACCTCACCTATCTTTATTGATGATAAGGATTATGAATTCTCTGTCGACCCAGAGTTAATTACTTTGGTTGAATCTGATCCTTTCCATGGTTATGAAATTGAAACTGTTGTGGCACATCTTACTAAGTTGAATGACATAGCCACCCTTTTTACTCATGATGAGAAGACTCGCTATTACTTTATTCTCAAATTATTTCCTTTCTCATTAAAGGGTGATGCTAAAGCTTGGTACAATACTCTTGCTCCAGGTTGTGTGCGTAGTCCCCAGGATATGATTTATTACTTCTCTGAAAAATATTTTCCTGCTCATAAGAAACAAGCTGCCTTACAGGAAATATTTAACTTTGTGCAAACTAAAGAAGAGAGTCTCCCACAAGCTTGGGGGAGGCTTTGCCAATTACTTAATGCTTTGCGTGATCATCCTCTTAAGAAAAATGAAATACTTGATATCTTCTATAATGGACTAACCGATGCTTCTAGGGACTTCCTAGATAGTTGTGCTGGTTGTGTTTTCAGGGAACGAACTGTTGGGCAAGCTGAAGAATTATTGAATAATATATTGAGAAATTATGATGATTGGACTCTTCCTGAACCACCGGCCAAACCCACTTCGAAGAAGAGGGGTATATTATATCTCAGTCCTGAAGATATGCAAGAGGCAAAGAAATCTATGAAGGAAAAAGGTATTAAAGCTGAGGATGTTAAAAATTTACCTCCTATTGAAGAAATACATGGGCTTGATACACCACCACTGCCTAAGGTGGTAGAGGTAAATTGTTTACTAAAGTTCAATGATAATGACAATCCTCACAATATGCATCCTAGTCAATGCCTTTATGAGTTTGAAAACTATATTAGAAAACAAGATCACTTCAATGCAAATGTTATGAAACAGTTGAAATATAATTCTAATATGATTGCTCGCTTGAGTGACTTGCTATTTAGAATCTCAAATGGTGTTAGAGGTGTTGGAAAGCATGCTTCTATGGTTCAAACTCAACTAGAACAAGTTGCTAAATCACAAAGAGAACTGCTTGATGAAATGAATAATAATATCAATGATCATGCTGTTAGAGTAATGACTAGAGGAGGTAGAATGACTCAGGAACCACTTTATCCTGAGGGACGCCCAAAAATAATTGAACAAGATTCACAAAGGAACAACACCACTGCACCCAGTCCTTCTAAAAAAAAGAAAAATGATAGGACTTTGCATGCTTCTAGTGAACCTGAAGTAGAAAAACCTCCTGATAATGGTAATGAAATTTCTATCTCTGATGCTGAATCTCAATCTGGTAATGAACATCCACCTAGTGATAATGAAAAAGATAATGCTGATGTTCATGAAGATGCCTAACCAAACAATGAAAAAGAACTGGACAATGATGTTGAGATAGAACCACCTGTTGATCTTGATAACCCACAACCTAAGAATAAAAGGTATGATAAAAGAGACTTCATTGCTAGAAAACACGGTAAAGAAAGAGAACCGTGGGTTCAAAAATCTATGCCTTTTCCACCCAAGTCAACTAAAAAGAAAGATGATGAAGAAGAATTTGAACGCTTTGCTGAAATGCTGAGGCCAGTCTTTTTGCGTACTCGCTTGACTGATATCTTGAAAATGCCTCCTTATGCAAAGTACATGAAAAGACATCATCACTAATAAGAGAAAAATACCGGAAGCTGAAATATCCACTATGCTTGCTAATTATACTTTTAAGGATGCAGTACCTAAAAAACTTGGAGATCCGGGAATACCAACTATACCTTGCTCCATCAAAAAGAATTATGTGAAAACTGCTTTGTGTGATTTAGGAGCTGGTGTTAGTGTTATGCCTTTCTCTTTATATAAAAGACTTGATTTGAATAAACTCACACCTACTAAAATCTCTTTACAAATGGCTGACAAATCAACTGCCATACCTATCGGTATTTGTGAGGATATGCCTGTTGTTGTTGCTAATGTTACTATTTTGACTAACTTTGTTATACTTGAGATGCCTGAGGACGACAACATGTCAATTATCCTTGGTAGACCCTTCTTGAATACTGCAGGGGCTGTTATTGATTGCAATAAAAGCAAGGTCACTTTTCATATCAATGGCAATGAGCATACGGTGCACTTTCCGAAGAAATAATTCCAAGTGAATGGTATTAATGCTATTGAAAAATCTCCCACAATCACTATTGGAAGTTTTCATGTACCTCTACCTACTGTCAAAAAGAAATATGAAATGCTTATTGTTGGGGACATTCATATCCCCATTGAGGTAACTTAGTGGTTTACGATAGTTCTTTGGTTTCATGCTAATCGAAAGTGGTTGTTAATAAGACCTGATCAACCTTATTAATGAATCATTTTTGAGCGATATGAAGTTGATGAATTTAGTAAGCACTACCTTCTGTCCCTACCTTTGTTTTCTGTTTTTATTAGTTAAATAAAATAAAATGCCATGTTTTGTCTGTTTTCTGAATTTCCCTTGCAATAAAAAATGACCCAAAAATAAAAGTTCTCAGAATGCTCTAAAAATTTAATACGATTTTTTTCTGAATATTTCTGAATTTCTGGTGCAAATAATATTAGAGGGAGGTGCACCAGGTGGGCACAACCCACCTGGGTGCGCCAAGACCCCCAGGCACGCCCTGGTGGGTTATGGTCCCCACGTGGGCCCCCTCACTTATCTCTTCATCCCACATCATCACTTACCTCCAGAAAAAAATCCCCATTGCTCTCTCTCCCGTGTTCTTGCTCTCAAACCCGCGGATTTCGATCTCTTTGCTTGAAGCTCCGTTTCCAAAACAGTTTCAGGGGATTGTTGCTTGGTATGTGACTCCACCGTTTGTCCAATTAGTTTTTGTTTTAGTGGTTTATATTTTGAATAATTAGCTACTCTTGGTGCTGCTGTAGATGAGCTTGTGTCGGGTGGTAGGTGCGACATATGCCAACGGGTGGCTTATCATTGTGGGAGCCAGTAAGACGTCGCCGGTGCCTGGAAATGGGATGAGGCGAAGACATGCACGCCGGCGAATCTTACCCAGGTTCGGGGCTCTCCGTGGAGATAACACCCCTAGTCCTGCTCTGCGGGGTCTCCGCATGATCACTAGATCGAAATGAGTAGCTACAAACGCTCCTTGAGCTGTCGGGTTAGAGGGAGAAGAAGGGCAAGGCTAGCTCTCCTTTTCTCTCTATGTGGTGTGTGTAATTCTATGAGACCAACCCTTTGCATGGGTGCCCCGGGGGGTTTATATAGGCCTACCCCCCAGGGGTACAATAGTAATCCGGCTGGGCGCGGGTCCCAGCCGTCAGTGTCTGTGTTCGCCGGCTTCTCCGCCGGCCATTGGGGCCCGCCGACTGGTGGGTCCCGCTGGCTGCCGGCCTCTCAGTCGACAGGCCGGCCCCATCGCTTGGGGGTCTTGTCGGCGGCTGGTTACTGTTGCCTCGCCCCTGATGACGAGAACTTTGTCAAGGTAAACGTGGCTACAGTGCCGCCGCCTGGCAGGCTCTCACTGTAGCCTCACCTCGTCTTGTCTCCTTAATGAGGCTCGTGTTTCGAGGGAGGAAGGTAGCCGGCTATTGGGAGCCGGCCACGCCCCCGGCCGACTAGGGGAGGCCGGGCCGCCTTTGAGCGTCTCTCTGGCTAAAGGGGCCCGCCACCCGTGGGCCGTACTGGCGTCTGTCGTGGGTGACATCGAGGTCAACATGGCTACAGTGCCGCGCCGGACGGGAGATGGCTGACCCGTACGGCGTCCTGTGGCCATGCCTGCTTCGGGATTCGGGGGTAGTGGGCCATGCCTGCTTCGGGATTCGGGGGTAGCCACGCCCCATCTTATCGCCGTTATGTGGACACAGTCTTGGTGGGTGCGGTCCTGGCCGGTTTCCGGGAGTCGGCGTTCTTCATGGCCGGCTTCTGGGAGTCGGTCCCTTGGAGCCGGCTTCCTGGAGTCGGCCATCTCGTAGCTTTCTTGGGGAAGGTTTCTGAGACTGGGTCGCCTTCTGGGAGTTGGCCCTGGGGATAGCCGGCCGGGGGAAGGCGACCCTATGCTTTGTATGCTTGAAGACTTAAATGGCCTGATAATTTTCGAAGAGCCAGGGGGAGTCGGTTAGGCTACCCATGGCCATTTACTCTGACAGTAGTCCCCGAAGCTGATTGGGCTTCGAGGTTGGGTGGAAGTCGAGAAGCTCGGTCAGCTTCCTATCTTGACGAGCCGGCAGCTGGGAGCCGGCTTCGGTTGGGCGCGCCGTCTTGGCGAAATTTTTTAAAGTCGGTGGGCGGGAGTCTGCTGGCGTGCGCACCGGGCTGCAGGCCGGCCACTCGCCGCCTGCGAACCACGTGGCATCCCTTGGTTGAAAAGCCTGCCAGCCCACGCGCGCGACAAGACGTCGCCGCAGGTCGGGGGCCCACCACTCCTACGCCCGGGCCCAGGCGCGGATTCTCTGCGGCCCAAAGCCGCCCGCACGTCTTCCTGCGGTGGTTTCGGCACGCCTTTAGGGCGCAGTAATCACGGGGCGTGGGGGGAGTGGGTGCAGTTAATCCCACGTCCCACCCCACGCCTCGCCTCCTCGGCTTCGCCGCACGAAGCTATAAGTAGGGGGGGAAGCGGCAGGCGCTCGCACGCCCCTCTCCTCTCCGCCATCTTCTTCCTTCTACTCTCCCTCACAGCAGCGTCTCGCCGCCGCACCGTTCCAGCACTCCTTTCCCCGCCGCCGCGCTCATTCTCGCCGGCCTTACGCCGCGATGCAGTACGGCGGGGACTGGGACGGCTCCAACGTCCATGAGGACCACGTCGAGTTCCTCCGCAAGACGCGGCGGCTGCCCGGCGCGGACAAGGTGCGGGTCCGTCTCGCGCCGGAGAAGGAGATCACGCCGGAGCCGTAGGAAGGCGAGCGGGTGGTCTTTCGCTCGCATTTCTTGCGGCATCGGCCTGCCGGCAAGCGCCTTCTTCCGCTCCTTTCTTGAATTCTACCAACTCCAGCCACACCACCTCACCCCAAACACGGTGGTGCTGCTGTCCGCCTTCATCACCTTGTGCGAAGGCTATCTCGGCGTCCTCCCCACCCTCGAGCTCTGGGGGGGAGTTCTTCCAGTCCAAGCTGGGCACGCGTATGCAGGGCGTGCCGGCTCAGAGTGGTGCCTACATCGCGATGCGGAGGGTGACAGCCGACAACCCCTTCCCCGTCATCACGTTGATCCAGTCGGTGAAGCTCTGGCAGAAGTCATACTTCTACGTGAAGAACCTCGCCCCGCAAGGCGACTACGTCAATTTGCCGGCTTACGTAGGAGGCCCTCCGGCAGGTAGGCGGCCCCAGTGGTCCTATCGGGCCGTGACGTTGACGCCGGCTGGAGCTGCGGCTGTCGCCCGACTGCGGGTGATGATCCAGTCGGAGGGCCTATCTGGGCCCGACCTGCTTGCCGCCTTCGTCACGCGCCGGGTGCTTCCGCTCGAGAGCCGCCCTCATCTGATCTGTCAGATGAGCGGCCAGCTCGATCCGAGTCGGATGTGCACCAAAGACAGGCCGCACGACGAAGTGGCCCACATGGTGAACTACCTTGCGAACCGCAAGCTCTCCACAGAGTGGCAGTTTGGCAAGGAGCCATATTGCCGAGCTCACCCGCCGCCCACGGTATGTTCTCTTTTTCCCTTTCTTCTCTCAGTTTTGTCGCCGAGTTCCTTTTGGCCGACTCTGACTAGTCGGCCTGTCTCGACAGAGCCCTCTTCTTCGGCCTGCAGGCGGGTCGGACGCGGAGCGCCGATTCATCCCCGACCGGATGGAGCACGATCTGGAGGACCCCGACTTGGGGGCGGCCGCTATGGATGATAACACCGAGGCGGGCGGTGGCCAAGCCGACGGCGAGGCAGGCGGCTCCGGGCTTGGAGTCAGCTTCGACGACTGGCCGGACGACGACGAGGCAGAAGTCGTCCCACGCCGCCAGCCGGCGTCTGGCCATGGCGCGGGTTCCTCCACCGCGCCGCCTGCTCGGGGCGGCGGGCAAAAGCGTCGTGCCGTGCCGGGCTTGTTTGGTAGTCGGCCGAAGAAGCCCAGGGGCGGGGCAGCGGCGACCAGGCGGGAAGAGGCGGCCCGCTTCCGCAAGGCGGTGAAGCAGCCGCAGATGGTGTCGGCGTAAGTATATACTCCTTCACGTATTCTTTTTTCTGGTAGTTCCTGAATCCTTGTCCTTTCTAAAAAACCAGGGCTCCATTGTCGCTCGAGCGGGTTGCTGCCGCCTTCGTCGTTGGGTTGCCGGGAGGATCCGGGAGCACCACTCGCCGCGTGTACCCCCGTGCCGATCTTCAGGCGGCGACGGAGCGGAACGCGCGGGAGATGCGGGAGGAGCGGGAGGCACGGGAGGCGGAGGCATTGAGGGCGGCCGCCGCCAAGGCGGCGCAGGAGGAGGAGGCGGCGAAGGCGCGCGCCGACGCAGCGGCCAAGGCCCAAGCGGAGGCTGCGGCCGCGGCGATGGCGGAGGGGGCCTTGCTGGTCACCCCACTGCACGTCGCGGCGCCTGGGGCCCCAGAGCCCTCGCCAGAAGAAGCCGACGGTGACCAGCCGGGGCTGGAGAGGGAGGACGACGTCGTCGTCCTGGAGAGGGAGGCGGCACCGGCCCCGCCGCCTAGGGCAACTCAAGGCGGCCGGCCTAACCTGCCGCCTGTGCAATCGGCCGGGGACGAGCCGGCCGCGAGGACTGATCTGGCGGTCCGGACGCCGTCGCGCCAGCGCGCGGGGAAGGCCGCGGCAGAGCCGCAGAAGGCTGCATCGGAGCCGCAGCAGGCTGCGGGCTCCAGCTCGTCAGCCCAAGACATGGAGGCGGCCAGCGCCAGCTCGGGGTGGACGCCGGGCGGAGGGACGGCCGTGATAAACGTGGCCGCGCAGGACGTCCGGACCCGGCTTCATGCCCAGGCTGCGGCGCTGAGGAAGTACAACGACGAGTTCCTTGCGACGCGGGCGGCCATCCGGGATAGTCTTCTTGTCTTTGCTTTTTTGATCTTGGTTTCTTCCGTGGGGGCGCGTCAGCGCACCCACTGGGTGTGGTCCCCGAGTTCCGAGTCGGCTGCTGAGCAGGCGACTTGGAACTTCCTAGCGGACCTTGTTTTGCTATTCTTGTTCTCATTCGCTCTTCTGCCTGACTTGCAGAACTACCACAACCTCCGCGCGGCTGCCTTCAACTCCCAGGCTCGGGAGCTAACCCAGAAGACTGCTGACCTATCTGAGAGCCGGGGTAAGTGCTTCGTCTTTTATCTCACGTGGGGGCGCGTCAGCGCACCCACTGGGTGTAGTCCCCGAGATTCGGGCCGACTGCTGAGCAGTCGGGTCGGATCTTCCTTGACGACTTCTTCTTATTGCTTCTTTTTTCTCTGCCATCCCTGCAGCGGCCAACGCCAGTCTAAGGGAGCAGCTGGGAGGGTCTCAGGCCGCCCTCCGTGCTAAGGAGGCCGAGTTTGCCGCCTTGGCGCAGGAGCGTGACCGCCTGGCCAAGAGGTTGGCCGACCAGGAGGAGAGCCACAAGGCGGCCCTGAAGGCGGTGCAGGACAGCGAGGCCGCCCTCCAGGACGAGTATGAGACAGAGGCGGCTAGCTGGGCCGAAGCAAAGCAGACGCTGATCAACGGCTATGGCCAGATCGAAGATTTGGTTGACGGTAAGCCGCCTTCTTCTTCGCCCTTGCTTGCCGCTTGCCGTTTTGGCTCGTTTTCTGACTTGGTGTTTTTCTCTTGTTTCTCTTTCTTTCTTGTGCAGAGTACTTCCCTGGCTACTCTACCGCCGCCAACCAGATCATCGAGGCCCGCCGCGAGGCACAGAGGCAGGCTGGCGCCGAGATCGCGCCAAACGCTCGCCGGTCGCTGGAGGAGCAGCTCTTGGCGATCCAGGCCCGCCTCCAGCCGGCTCATCGCCTGCTCCGCCGGCTTCAACGTGTCGGGGCGCAGGTGTTGGCCGCTCTCTGGCCTGGTGAAGTGATTCCCCGCACCCCCAGTCGGACTGCCGACTGGCTGGAGGTGGCGGTCGGCCGCTTCGAGGCCTGGAAGGCTTCGGCGGCTCGGTCCGGCGCCAGGCGGGCGCTGGAGTTCGCCAAGGCCTGGTATCCCGGACTGAGTCTGGACCAGCTGGCCACCTGGCGGCAGCAGGCCGGCACGGAGCTGGAGCCGGCGCGGCCGGCTATCATCCGGCGGGCTTCGGCGATCGCCGACTACACCGACACCAGCGCCTTCGCTCCTGAGGTGGATGACAACGGTGTTGCCCAACCGGAGGAGTGGTTCGGGCTGAACCCGGCAGACGGCGAAGACTCGGCGGAGGAGATCGACTCCAGCGACGAGGGCGAAGAGGAGGAGGAGGAGGGTGAAGACGCCGGGCCAGATGGTGGAGCGGCCGGTCAGCCTCAGCTTGACCGTGCCTCCAGCAACAAGGCACGCGCGGGTGCACCGCCTGCAGCCGGCGATGATCAAGCTGAGACCCGCCAGCCGGCCACTCCTCCAGCCGGTGGCGCCGTCTTCACTGACCAACCCGGCTCCCACACCGCGCCCTTAGTCTAGTCTGCTGCCTTTATTTTCCTGTCTTGCCACTCTTGGAACATTATTTTGTTAGGCTTGCACAATTCCACCCACTGGGGGTGTATTTGAACTATATCGATTGCCGGCCTGTTGGGGGCCTTATATGTAAATATGATTATGCATGCGTTTGGCTTTCCCTTGTTCTTTGCTTTTCTTCCTTCTGTTGTTTCCTTTGCCGCCCTCCCTTGGTTGCCGCCTCCCCATTCGGACAGTTGCTCTGCATCTGTGGCTGGAGAAGTGCTTGGCCAGTTGGGAGGGCAAGTACTCTAGCTTTGTTGGATTATAGCGGAGTGTTTGGGAGGCCGGCCAGCCGGCTGTTCTGACAGCCGGCAAGCGTGGTTGGAGGCCGTCTTTTCGTTATACAAGTTCGTTAGTCCTTAACCGTTTTTCGTGTGGGCATCCTTTCTGCCTTTGGCTCTTGCTAGTCGGACAGTCGGTTCTTCGAGCTGCAACTTTCAACAAGAGAGGACTCGGGAGCCGGCACACTACTTGTCTGACTTCAGGTAGAACTTTAATATAACTTAAGGCAGCCAGTCCCCGGGCCGACTAGTCGAACCCGGTGCCAGACAGAAAATCAAATGTAATAATACATTCATGAATATGACACTCGTCATTCATAGATAAAGGAAGGCAGTCCCCGAGTGCTCCTCGGGGGGCCTGTTGTTCCGTACTTAATACAAAAGGGTAGCATGATACATACTGCTTTCAACTGTAAAATCTTCTCAGGAGGTTCGCGTTCCATGGTCGCTCCGACTCCTTGCCAGAATCATCCCTCTTGCGTGCTCTTGGCTTTTGCGCGTCGATCAGGTAGTAGGAGTCGTTGCCTAGTGCCTTGCTGATGACGAAAGGGCCTTCCCAAGGGGCCGAGAGCTTGTGCTGGCCGGCTGTTCGCTGGATCAGCCGGAGCACAAGGTCGCCCTCTTGGAAAGATCTTGGCTTGACCTTGCGGTTGTGGTAACGGCGCAACCCCTGCTGGTAGATGGCGGACCGGCTGAGTGCCAACAGCCGGCCTTCTTCCAGCAGGTCGACGCTGTCTTCTCGCGCTTCCTTGGCCTCCGCCTCCGTGTACATGGTGACCCGAGGCGAGTCGAACTCGATGTCGGTTGGGATGACAGCCTCGGCACCATATACAAGGAAGAACGGAATGAAGCCGGTTGACTTGTTAGGGGTAGTACGCAGACTTCAGAGGACAGCCGGCAGCTCATCGAGCCAGCAGCCGGCCGATCGCTCCAGTGGTACGACCAGTCGGGGCTTGATGCCGGAGAGGATGAGTCCATTTGCTCGCTCGACCTGGCCGTTTGACTGCAGGTGGGCAACGGACGCTAAGTCCAGTCGGATACCCTGCGTCGCGCAGAAACGTGCCAGTGCTCCTTTGGCAAAGTTTGTGCCGTTGTCGGTGATGATGCTGTGCGGCACGCCGTACCGAGTAGTGATGTCGGCAATGAATGTCACGGCAGTCGGCCCGTTCAGCTTCTTGATCGGCTTTGCTTCAATCCACTTGGTAAATTTGTCCACGGCGACAAGCAAATGTGTCAAGCCGCCGCGGGCTGTCTTGAATGGGTCCACCATGTCCAGCCCCCAGACGGCAAAGGGCCATGTGAGGGGGATGGTCTTGAGTGCAGAAGCCGACAGGTGTTGTTTGGAACTGAAGACTTGGCATCCTTTGCAGCTCTTGACTATCTCTTTGGCATCTTCCAAAGCAGTCGGCCAAAAGAACCCGTGGTGGAAAGCTTTGGCCACAAGTGACCTTGAGGCTGCGTGGTGGCCGCATTCGCCTTGATGGATATCCTTGAGGATTGCCACACCTTTCTCTGGCTCGACGCAGCGCTGGAAGACTCCAGTGACACTGCGCTTGACAAGTTCTCTGTTTATTATTGCATATGCTCCGGCTCGACGTTGCACTAGTCTTGCCGAGATCTCATCAGCCGGCAGCTCTCTATTGACTAGGAAGTTGAGGATGGGCTGGGCCCATGATGGAGCTGTGACTTCTTGTACTGTCAGTACGGCCACCATGACTCGGGTGGGTGGGTTGGGTGGTGGAGGGTTGGAGTCGGCCACCGCTTCTTGTGTTGCTGTAGTCCCCGGGCCGACTGCTGCAGTCCCCGGGCCGAGTTCTGAAGTCCCCGAGCCGGGTGTGACTACGGCAGTCCCCGGGCCGGTTGTCGAAGTCCCCGTGCCGCCTGCTGGGTTCCTCCAGTCGGATCCGGCTGCATCGGGGGCAGGCGGTACGAAGATGGAGTCCGACTCTGGAGACGGCTTGATGGACGGCTTGAGGAGGCGCTGGAGAGAGACAACGGTCGGTATAGCCTGTCGGGTGGAGCCGATCCGCGCCAGGGCATCTGCTTGGTCGTTGTCGACCCGTGGCACGTGGAGGAACTCGCACCCTTCAAAGTACCCACTGATCTGCTGGACAAGGAATCGATAGCTCGCCATGTTTGCATCCTTGGTGTCCCAGTCGCCAGATGACTGCTGGACCACCAAGTGGTAGTCGCCATAACACAGGATCCGGCGTATGCCGAGTTCTTTGGCTAGCCGGAGCCCGTGTATGAGTGCCTCGTACTCGGCCACGTTGTTGGAGGCGGCGAAGTGGATTTGCAGCGTGTATCTTAGTTTGTCGCCTTTGGGAGAGGTGAGGACGATGCCGGCTCCCAAGCCGGTGCGCATCTTAGACCCGTCGAAGTGCATCCTCCAATGGGTAGAGTCGGAAGCCGGCGGTAGGTACTGGGTCTCGGCCCAGTCGACGAGGAAGTCGGCCAATGCTTGGGACTTGATGGCGGTGCGGGGCTGGTAAAAGATGGTGTAAGGTGCCAGCGCAATGGCCCATTTAGCCACCCGGCCGGATGCATCCCGGCTGCCTATGATCTCGGCGAGTGGGGCGGTGCACACGACCGTGATGGGATGCTCTTGGAAGTAGGGCTTCAGCTTCTTGGCGGCGAAGTACACCCCATAGCACATCTTCTGGTAGTGCGGGTAGTTTTGCTTTGAGCTGGATAGTACTTCGCTTAGATAATACACCGGCCTCTGGACTAGCTGGGCTCGGCCTTCTTCCGGGCGCTGGACCACGACAACTGTACTGACCACTCGGCTAGTCGCGGCAATGTAGAGGAGCATGGGCTCCTTCTCAGTCGGCGCCGCCAGGACAGGTGGAGTAGTCAGCATCTTCTTCAACTCATGGAAGGCTTGGTCGGCTTGGTCATTCCACTCGAAATGAGTGGATTTCTTCATGAGTCGGTACAGGGGGAGAGCCTTCTCTCCTAGCCGGCTGATAAAGCGGTTTAAGGAGGCCAGGCACCCAGTGAACTTCTGCACGTCCCGCAACTTGGTGGGAATCTCCATCCTCTCAATGGCCTTGATCTTCACAGGGTTGCACTCAATGCCGCGTTCGGAGACCAGAAAGCCTAGAAGCTGGCCGGCTGGTACTCCGAACACGCATTTCTCGGGGTTGAGCTTGATCTGGAATCGGCGCAAGTTGGCAAATGTTTCTTTGAGGTCCTCCAGCAGGGTGCCGCGCTTCTCTGTCTTCACCACAATATCGTCTACGTAGACGTGGGCATTTCTGCCGAGTTGCTTGAGGAGGCATTTCTGCATGCAACGCTGAAAAGTGGCACCGGCATTCCTTAAGCCGAATGTCATAGTCAGGTAACAGAAAGCTTCGAATGGTGTGATGAAGGCAGTCTTCAGGCGGTCTGCTGGGTCCAACTTGATCTGGTGGTATCCTGAGTAGGCATCCAAAACACTCAGCAGCTCGCATCCGGCCGTGGAGTCTATCACTTGATCAATCCGTGGCAAAGCAAACGGATCCTTGGGGCAGGCCTTGTTGAGGCTGGTGTAGTCTGTACACATACGCCACTTGTTGTTCTTCTTCAACACCAAAACTGGGTTGGCAAGCCATTCTGGGGAAAATACTTCCATAATAAAGCCGGCGGCGAGGAGCCGGGCTATCTCTTCTCCTACGATTCTTCGCTTCTCTTCTGACAGTCTGCGGAGGGGCTGCTTGACCGGCTTCGCGTCGGCTCGGACGTGCAATTTGTGCTCGGCGAAATCCTTCGGAACACCCGGCATGTCCTTTGGGGACCATGCGAAGATGTCTCGATTCTCACGGAGGAAGTCGACGAGCTCGCCTTCCTATTTACTGTCCAGGTTTGCACCAATGACTGCAAACCTTTCCGGGTTCTCCGGGTCCAAAGGTATCTTCTTCGTCTCCTTGGCCGGCTGGAAGGAGCCCTGCGCATCATAATCTTTGGGGTTGGGGGACAAGGCCGGCTGCTTGCCGGCCATGGCCACAACCTGTTCCAGTATCTTCTTCTCTTCTGCCACTACGAGGGACTCGGCCAGCCGACTGCTGGCTGCTGCGCACTCGATGGACTTCTTGTAGTCGCCGGCTACAGTGATGATCCCCTTCGAGCTCGGCATCTTCATCTTCAGGTAGGCGTAGTGGGGCACAGCCATGAACTTGGCCAGAGCAGGTCGGCCAAGCAAGGCGTGGTAAGGGCTCTCTAGATCCACTACCTCGAACCAGATCGCTTCTCGGCAAAAGTGATCCTTGTCTCCGAAGAGAACATCCATCTTGATCTTGCCGATCGGGGAATAGGACAGGCCGGGTACGATGCCATGGAACACGGTCCGGCTTGGCATGAGCTACTTGCCTTGATGTTCAGCTTCTCCATGGTATCGCGGTACAGTATGTTGATACTGCTTCCGCCATCAATCAGAACGCGGGAGAATCAGGCAGCTCGCCTCTCCGTTGCGAGGGTGACATCCAATACTAATGCGTAGGAGCCAGGGGACGGCATCACCTCTGGGTGGTCGGCCCGGCTCCAGTTGATAGGCTTCTCGGACCAGTGCATGAACTCGGGGTTGCTGGAGGCGACTGCGTTGACCTCTTGGTGCTGTCGGCGCCGACTACGCTTGTCTTCAACTTGGCTTGTGAAGACGACGTAGGCGGCGTGCTCTTCAGGGAACTCATCTTGAATGGCTCCGACTACTGGTCGAGCAGTCGGCTGCTGGGGGGCTGGAGGCGGCGGGCCGGGAGGCGGAGGCGGCACCAGCCCCTCGCCCTTGGAGATCCGTGTGAGCCAGTGGCACTTTCGGGTCGTGTGGTTGGACGGCTTCGCGCCGCTGTGGAACTTGCAGGGGGCATCGAGAGTCTGCTCGTAGGAGAAAGCCGGCTGCCAAGCCGGCCTGCCGCCCTTCTTCTTGGGAGCCGCTCTTCGGGCTGCTCATCTTCAACTGTGGCCACTTGCCGACTGGTGGAAGGCGGCATAGGGGCCTTGCGCTTGTGTTCGTTCAGGTAGGGGCACCGATTGGAGTCGCCAGCCGGCGTCTTGGGAGCCGGAGCGATCACCTTCCCAGAGGCGTCCACTCGAAGCTCGGTCTTCATCGAGGAGTCGGCCGTGGCGTACTTGTCTGCGATGATCAGCAGTTCATCGAGGGTAGCCGGCTCGTCGTAGAGGAGTCGGTGCTTGAGGAGGGTGCCCTCTCGGCACCCGGCGGTGAAGTACTCGATGGCCTGAACCTCGTGCATCCCCTCGCAGGAGTTGCGGAGCTTGGCCCACCACGTAAGGTAGTCGCGGGTCGACTCGTTGGGCCCTTGGACGCATAGGGAGAGCTGGCGAGGCTTGGGAGGCCGCTTGTATGTGCTGGTGAAGTTGCGGACAAAGACTTCCGTGAAGTCCAGCCAGCTGTTGACGCTGTAGGGCTTGAGGCTGTTGAGCCAGGTGCGCGCCGTGCCTTGCAACATGAGGGGGACGTACTTCACGGCCACGCGCCTGTTGCCATTGGCTATGCTGACAGTCGTAGAGTAGTCGATGAGCCAATCTTCCGGCTTCACAGAGCCGTTGTACTTGGGCGTGTCTCTGGGGAGCGAGAACCCTTTGGGGAAGGGCTCGTTGCGGATGCGGGGGCCAAAGCATGGCGGACCGACATCGTCTTCTTCTTCTAGCACCAGGGATCGAGCCAGGCGGTCGATCCGGTGGCGGGCGTCGTTCTCGCCGACTCCTTCGCGGTGGCCTAGTCGGCCACCAAGAGTCGGATGCGTGACAGGCGGCGGGGTGGGATATCTCTCCCCTCGAGACGGGGGAGGAGGCGGATTTCCTTGGCGCTCCTCTGCTCGAGGGCGGCCTTCCGCGTCGCGCTCGATGGTGATCCGAGTCCGGCTGCGGCTAGCAGCCGGCTCCTTGTCTCTCCTCGCACGGGCACCACTCGCAATCGGCGACCGGGATGTCGCGGCGTGCTCTCGGCGCGGGGGAGGACTCTCAGCGCGGGTGCCGGCTTCGTGTCGTTCTGTGGCCGCGTCGATCAGCTGCTGGATTCGCCTTGTCATGTAGGGGAGCTCATCGGCTCTCAGCCCATTTAGCTCTTCAGCGGCCGCCTGAGCGGCTCGCAGATTTTCGAGCGGGGTGGCGTAGACGGGGCGGTCTGCCCCCAGCATGCTGGCGATGGCTGCGCTGCTTCTGGACGAGGCCGGCTCGGCTCGGCCCGCCATGAGGCGGTGTGCCAAAGGCGGCGCGGTCGACTTCGCGCTGGTGAGCCTCGGCGAGGCGTCTCATGGAGGCTATCTTCTGGCCTTCCGCGATGAGGGCGAGGCGGCGTGCCTCCAGGGTCTCAGCGTCGGTGTCGGCCGGGATGGGGACGGATAAGTCGTGCATCGCCGCTTGCAGGGCGTCGTGGGCGTTCTCGCCCGAGTTGGCGGCGTGGCTGAGGACCAGCACCTCCGTGACAGCACTGCTGCCGCTGTCAGCTCGGGGGAGAGGGTCGTCAAAGACTACCACATCGGAGGGGTAGGCGTCGAGCGATGCCGTGTCGGAGTCGACAAGCATCGGGTCGGTGGAGCCGATCGACTCCAAGTCTACAGCAGGCTCGCTGGAGACGTGAAGTTGGTCGAGGAGACTGACGAGGCGGCTCTCGGGGTCGTCCGTGCCCGCGTTGGACGCGGGCTGGTCGGAGATGCGGGTCTCGCCGAGCAGATCGGCGAGGCAGCTCGCTGCACAGGCGTCATCGACGCCTTGCAGCGCGTCGGGGCAAACGCCGTCGGGCGCAGCAGGCAGGCTGCGCTCGCGGGGGAGAAAAAGGGTTCCCGTCCAGAACAGGTCTCCGGATGACGGTGCACCTGGCCCCACCGTGGGCGCCAAATGTCGGGTGGTAGGTGCGACATATGCCAACGGGTGGCTTATCATTGTGGGAGCCAGTAAGACGTCGCCGGTGCCTGGAAACGGGATGAGGCGAAGACATGCACGCCGACGAATCTTACCCAGGTTCGGGGCTCTCCGTGGAGATAACACCCCTAGTCCTGCTCTGCGGGGTCTCCGCATGATCACTAGATCGAAATGAGTAGCTACAAACGCTCCTTGAGCTGTCGGGTTAGAGGGAGAAGAAGGGCAAGGCTAGCTCTCCTTTTCTCTCTATGTGGTGTGTGTAATTCTATGAGACCAACCCTTTGCATGGGTGCCCCGGGGGGTTTATATAGGCCTACCCCCCAGGGGTACAATAGTAATCCGTCTGGGCGCGGGTCCCAGCCGTCAGTGTCTGTGTTCGCCGGCTTCTCCACCGGCCATTGGGTCCCGCCGACTGGTGGGTCCTGCCGGCTGCCGGCCTCTCGGTCGACAGGCCGGCCCCACCGCTTGGGGGTCTTGTCGGTGGCTGGTTACTGTTGCCTCGCCCCTGATGACGAGGGCTTTGTCAAGGTAAACGTGGCTACAGTGCCGCCGCCTGGCGGGCTCTCGCTGTAGCCTCACCTCGTCTTGTCTCCTTAATGAGGCTCGTGTTTCGAGGGAGGAAGGTAGCCGGCTATTGGGAGCCGGCCACGCCCCTGGCCGACTAGGGGAGGCCGGGCCGCCTTTGAGCGTCTCTCTGGCTAAAGGGGCCCGCCACCCGCGAGCCGTACTGGCGTCTGTCGTGGGTGACATCGAGGTCAACATGGCTACAGTGCCGCGCCGGACAGGAGATGGCTGACCCGTACGGCGTCCTGTGGCCATGCCTGCTTCGGGATTCGGGGGTAGTGGGCTGCACTGCGGCCACGCCCCGTCTTATCGTCGTTATGTGGACACAGTCTTGGTGGGTGCAGTCCTGGCCGGTTTTCGGGAGTCGGCGTTTTTCATGGCCGGCTTCTGGGAGTCGGTCCTCTTGGAGCCGGCTTCCTGGAGTCGGCCATCTCGTAGCTTTCTTGGGGAAGGTTTCTGAGACTGGGTCGCCTTCTGGGAGTCGGCCCTGGGGATAGCCGGCCGGGGGAAGGCGGCCCTATGCTTTGTATGCTTGAAGACTTAAATGGCCTGATAATTTTCGAAGAGCCAGGGGGAGTCGGTTAGGCTACCCGTGGCCATTTACTCCGACAGCTTGCATGTTGAATTCTTAGAGTTCTAAGTAGTCTGAATGCTTGCTATGGACTCTATGTATCCCTATGAGTAGTTGCTATCAATTTTGTAAAGTTTTGTTGAGAAATTTTGTGGGTAATAAATTTCAGAATTTTGTTCATAGGAGAACCATGAATATCTTTAGGAAGTTTGGCTCTAAGAAGAACTCCAAGGGTATTATTGGGGAGTCATCTGATAGTGATCTCCACCCTCGGAGGTTGGTGGAAGTACGACCGTGTGAATGGCCGCACACTCCGTTCATGGAAGAGGCTGGAATCCTTCAGGAGTTCACACAATATGCTGCTAATGCCGGGCTCACCGACTTCATCGCAGATGAGTGTGAACAACACCAAATCCTCACAAATATCTTTGTTCAAAGTTTTACTTTTCTGCGTAGGAATAATCCTCTTGAAGTGAGTTTTGAGTTATATGCTGAAAACCATCAGATACCACTTACTGAATTTTGTGACATATGCATGATCCCTTCTGATGGGAGCTTAGCCGAGCCTAGGCCGGCTGAGTTTGAGGCCTTTTATCGTACTTTGACAGTGGGAGATGAGAGAGGAGTGTCGGCCATCACTGCCACTAGCATACACTTTCCTGCAGTGCATTATTTTACTTTATTTATCACTAAGTGTTTGCTTGCTAGGGAAAAGGTGGGTGCACTCAGCGCACCAGACTTTGCTATTTTACGTCGTGCACTGGAGGCGACAACACTAATAGCTTGGGAGCTATTGTGGCTCGTCGCCTTCACATTAATAAATCCAAGGGCAAAATACATGGTGGGATCTTTGCCACTCGGTTGGCGGCTCACTTTAATGTTGAGATACGCCATCATGATTACCCTTTGACTAAAGCTTACCTAGACCGCGCAGCCATGGATCACCACCATTTCACTGATAAAGAGTCTCCTAACATCCCTGTTCCATATAACTTGGTTTACAGCATTGTCACTCGTGATATTATCCCATTGCCTACTCCTGCCTAGTTTGATTCTGTTGCCAGGGGCGGATATAGGATCATGCCTGCGAACATCATCGCCCACCGGAATGCTCAAGCTGCTGCAGAGGCAAAGGAGGGGCCTCAGCAGTGGGATCAGTGGATGCCAGCTCCTCAGTACGCCAACTACTATCCAGGCTACTGATCGATCACCAAGTTAGGCAAAAAGCCTAAGCTTGGGGGAGTACGTGTTTTTCACCGACATTACATTCATGTCCACTTATTTCTAATTGTTGATGTTCACACTTTTTCATTGTATCATCCATGCTTAGATTTATTTTCTTGCTTTCTTCTTGTGTGTTTGAAAAACCTTAGAAAAACCAAAAAAATTAGTTATAGTAGTTTACTTTCTTTGCATGCTTAGTAGTAGCACTAAAAAGAAAACCCAAAAAGATTTCCCTATTCTTCTTTTGTTTGTTGGGAGCTTTCCCGTGTAAATAGTTTTTCTTGTTTTTGCTTTTCCCTTTAATTTGCTTGTTCAAGAAAACCAAAAACTCCAAAAATATTCTAGTGTGTTTCTCTGAATTCCTTTTCTTTTTATTCGAGTCTTACCGAGGAGAAGACCACAATGAAAATGTTGAGTGGCTCTCATATGAATAATCGTTGATCTAATAAAGAGCCCATTTTACCTTGTCTTCTCCTGTTGAATAAAATGTTTGCAGATTCCAGCTTAGTCCACGGCACTCTTGCACTATTATTATTTTCATATCATTCGGTCGTGCAAGTGAAAGGCAATAATGACGCCATTCGATGAACTGGCCATGGCAGAGAGAAACTGGTATGAACTCAACTTGTTCTGTTTGTGTAAATATGTTGAACCTAGTATCCATGATTCAGCCCATTATGATTAAACATGTTGGCAATGACAATTAGAGATTATAGTTTCTCACGCCATGCATAAGTAGCCGGGAGTGGATAATGATTTATCTTGGATATCAACATTGCATTAAAATGATTGTGATGTAGTATGATGATATGGTATCCTCCTCTGAATGTTCGAGTGGCTTGACTTGGCACATGTTCATGCATGTAGTTGAATCAAAACCAACATAGCCTCTATGATATTTATGTTCATGGTGTTCATATCCTACTCATGCTACTGTCCAATGTTACTTATGCATAATGCATGGTTATGATCGTTGTTGCTCTCTAGCTGGCCGCTTCTCAATCTAATTGCTAGCCTTTGCCTGTACTAAGTGGGAATTCTGCTTGTACATCAAAAACCTTAAACCCAAAGTTATTCCCGATGAGTCCACCATACCTACCTATATGCGGTATTACCCTGCCGTCCTAAGTAAATTTGCATGTGCCACCTCTAAAAACTTCAAATAAATATCCTTTTTGTGTGCCTGGATCGTTCATGGAACGACAGGAGGTGGTCGGCATCTTCCATGCTAAGCGGGTTATTCTCAGGTCGAGTGTTTATTCACTCGCCATCGCACGAGAAAAGGGCGGTAATAGGGATGCCCAGTATCAAACTACAAACATGAAAGAGAGTTAATCTCTCAAATAATCAAACAAAAACTCCCAATGGAGTCAAAACCTTTACTTTTATCGCTTGGGAACCGCCACTAGCGTGCTTAGCATGGAAGATATTGATAACTGATGGTCGTGAAGTGAATGAGAAGGGTGCATGTCTCAAAATATCATTTACCTCTGTTTTAAAAACTTGAGCTCTGGCACCTCTGCAAATCGTTGCTTCCCTCTGCGAAGGGACTATCTATTTACTTTTTATGTTGTGTCATCACCTTCTTAAACAAGCGCCAGAAACTGAAAGAGCACAGTTGTCATGACTTATGCATTGTGTGTAGCTAATGTTGGGTGCATCATGACTTGATCTTTTCTACCATGAATTACAATGTCTAGTCGCTGCTTGGACTTTGGAGGTGCTCTGCATTTATGTTTTGCAGTCTCAGAAAGGGCTAGCGAGATACCACTATTGTCATATTATATCATGGTTGTTTTGACAACGTGTTGCTGTTTGAGATCTCTTATTATTGCTTGCTAGCTGATTATGTCATTGATATGAGTTATTATAATCTTTAAGAATTATTGTCGGCATGGTTAGTTATAATGTTGGCTGAAAACCCGGTTGTTGTTTAAGCTTATTTATGCAAACAAGAGCAAAAGAGTTCGTAAAAGTTTTTCTTTTTCACTTTCAGTTTATCAACTGAATTGCTTGAGGACAAGCAAAGGTTTAAGCTTGGGGGAGTTGATACGTCTCCAACGTATCTACTTTTTCTAACGCTTTTCCTCTTGTTTTGGACTCTAATTTGCATGGTTTGAATGAAACTAACCCCGGACTAACGCTGTTTTCAGCAGAACTACCATGGTGTTGTTTTTGTGCAGAAATAAAAGTTCTCGGAATGGAACGAAACTTTGCGAGGAATTTTTATATAATATATAAGAATTTCTGGAGCCAAGACCTACCGGAGAGGGCCCCTGGGTGGGCACAACCCACCAGGGCGCGCCCCCCTCTCCTAGCGTGCCCAGGTGGGTTATCCCCACCTGGTGGCCCTGCAGACCGTGAAACCAACGCTATAAAATCCTATTTGTCCAGAAAAAAATGAGGGAGAAAGAATTATCGTGATCCACGAGACGGAGCCGCCGCCACCTCCAGTTCTTCATCGGGAGGCCAGATCTGGAGTCCGTTTGAGGCTCCGGAGAGGGGGATCTTCGTTCTACATCATCACCAGCCCTTCTCCATCGCCAATTCCATGGTGCTCCCCACCGGGAGTGAGTAATGTTGGGGAACGCAGAAATTTCAAAAAAAATCCTACGCACACGCAAGATCTATGTGATGCAAAGCAACGAGCAGGAGAGTGTTGTCCACGTACCCTCGTAGACCGTAAGCAGAAGTGTCAAGTGACGTGGTTGATGTAGTCGAACGTCTTCGCGATCCAACCGATCGTAGTACCGAAAGTACGGCACCTCCGCGATCTGCACACGTTCAGCTCGGTGACGTCCCTCGAACTCTTGATCCAGCTGAGGTCGAGGGAGAGTTCCGTCAGCACGACGGCGTGGTGACGGTGTTGATGAAGTTACCGACGCAGGGCTTCTCCTAAGCACTACAACGATATGACCGAGGTGGAAATCTGTGGAGGGGGCACCGCACACGGCTAAACAATGTCAACTTGTGTGTTCTAGGGTGCCCCCCTGCCCCCGTATATAAAGGAGAAAGGGGGGAGGCCGGCCGGCCCTAGGGCGCGCCAAGGAGGGGAGGAATCCTCCTCCTAGTAGGAGTAGGATTCCACCTTTCCTAGTCCTACTAGGAGGGGGAAGGAAGGAGTAGGAGAGGGGGAGGAAAGGGGGGCACCACCCCCCCCCCTCCTAGTCCAATCCGGACTCAAGGGGGAGGGGGCGCGCGGCCTGCCCTGGCCGCCCCTCTCTCTCTCCACTAAGGCCCATCTAGGCCCACTAGTTCCCCGGGGGGGTTCCGGTAACCCTCCGGCACTCCGGTTTTATCCGAAATCACCCGGAACACTTCCGGTGCCCGAATATAGCCGTCCAATATATCAATATTTATGTCTCGACCATTTCGAGACTCCTCTTCATGTCTGTGATCATATCTGGGACTCTGAACTACCTTCGGTACATCAAAACACATCAACTCATAATACCGATCATCATCGAACGTTAAGCGTGCGGACCCTACAGGTTCGAGAACTATGTAGACATGACCGAGACACGTCTCCGGTCAATAACCAATAGCGGAACCTGGATGCTCATATTGGCTCCCACATATTCTACGAAGATCTTTATCGGTCAAACCGCATAACAACATATGTTGTTCCCTTTGTCGTCGGTATGTTACTTGCCCGAGATTCGATCCTCGGTATCTCAATACCTAGTTCAATCTCGTTACCGGCAAGTCTCTTTACTCGTTCCGTAATGCATCATCCCGTGACTAACTCATTAGTCACATTGCTTGCAAGGCTTATAGTGATGTGCATTACCGAGAGGGCCCAGAGATACCTCTCCGACAATCGGAGTGACAAATCCTAATCTCGATCTATGCCAACTCAACAAACACCATCGGAGACACCTGTAGAGCATCTTTATAATCACCCAGTTACGTTGTGACATTTGATAGCACACAAAGTGTTCCTCCGGTATTCGGGAGTTGCATATCTCATAGTCATAGGAACATGTATAAGTCATGAAGAAAGCAATAGCAAGATACTAAACGATCAAGTTCTAAGCTAACGGAATGGGTCAAGTCAATCACATCATTCTCTAATGATGTGATCCCGTTCATCAACTGACAACTCATGTCTATGGCTAGGAAACTTAACCATCTTTGATTAACGAGCTAGTCAAGTAGAGGCATACTAGTGACACTCTGTTTGTCTATGTATTCACACATGTACTAAGTTTCCAGTTAATAAAATTCTAGCATGAATAATAAACATTTATCATGATATAATTAAATATAAATAACAACTTTATTATTGCCTCTAGGGCATATTTCCTTCAGTCTCCCACTTGCACTAGAGTCAATAATCTAGATTACACAGTAATGATTCTAACACCCATGGAGTCTTGGTGCTGATCATGTTTTGCTCGTGAGAGAGGCTTAGTCAACGGGTATGCAACATTCGGATCCGTATGTATCTTGCAAATCTCTATGTCTCCCTCCTTGACTTGATCGCGGATGGAATTAAAGCGTCTCTTGATGTGCTTGGTTCTCTTGTGAAATCTGGATTCCTTTGCCAAGGCAATTGCACCAGTATTGTCACAAAAGATTTTCATTGGACCCGATGCACTAGGTATGACACTGATACGTCTCCAACGTATCTATAATTTTTGATTGCTCCATGCTATATTATCTACTGTTTTGGACATTATTGGGCTTTATTATTCACTTTTATATTATTTTTGGGACTAACCTATTAACCGGAAGCCCAGCCCAGAATTGCTGTTTTTTGCCTATTTCAGAGTTTCGCAGAAAAAGAATATCAAACGGAGTCCAAACGGAATGAAACCTTCGGGGGCGTGATTTTTGGAACGAACATGATCCAGGAGACTTGGACCCTACGTAAGAGAAGCTTCCAGGAGGCCACGAGGTAGGGGCGCGCCTACCCCCCCCCCCCCCAGGGCGCGCCCTCCACCCTCGTGGGCCCCCTGTTGCTCCACCGACGTACTTCTTCCTCCTATATATACCTACGTACCCCCAAACGATCAGATACGGAGCCAAAAACCTAATTCCACCGCCGCAACCTTCTGTACCCACGAGATCCCATCTTGGGGTCTGTTTTGGAGCTCCGCCGGAGGGGGCATCCATCACGGAGGGCTTCTACATCAACACCATAGCCTCTCCGATGAAGTGTGAGTAGTTTACCTCAGACCTTCGGGTCCATAGCTAGTAGCTAGATAGCTTCTTCTCTCTTTTTGGATCTCAATACAATGTTCTCCCCCTCTCTCGTGGAGATCTATTCGATGTAATATTCTTTTTGCGGTGTGTTTGTTGAGACCGATGAATTGTGGGTTTATGATCAAGTTTATGTATGAACAATATTTGAATCTTCTCTGAATTCTTTTATGTATGATTGGTTATCTTTGCAAGTCTCTTCGAATTATTAGTTTGGTTTGGCCGACTAGATTGATCTTTCTTGCAATGGGAGAAGTGCTTAGCTTTGGGTTCAATCTTGCGGTGTCCTTTCCCAGTGACAGTAGGGGCAGCAAGGCATGTATTGTATTGTTGCCATCGAGGATAACAAGATGGGGTTTTTATCATATTGCATGAATTTATCCGTCTACATCATGTCATCTTGCTTAAGGCGTTACTCTGTTTTCATGAACTTAATACTCTAGATGCATGCTGGATAGCGGTCGATGAGTGGAGTAATAGTAGTAGATGCAAGCAGGAGTCGGTCTACTTGTCTTGGACGTGATGCCTATATACATGATCATACCTAGATATTCTCATAACTATGCTCAATACTGTCAATTGCTCAACAATAATTCGTTCACCCACCGTAAAATACTTATGCTCTTGAGAGAAGCCACGAGTGAAACCTATGGCCCCCGGGTCTATCTTCATCATATCAATATTCTAACACTTAGTTATTTCTTTTGCTTTTTACTTTGCTTTTATTTTACTTTGCATCTTTATCATAAAAATACCAAAAATATTATCCTATCATATCTATCAGATCTCACTCTCGTAAGTGACCGTGAAGGGATTGACAACCCCTTATCGCGTTGGTTGCGAGGATTTATTTGTTTTGTGTAGGTACGAGGGACTCGCGCGTAGACTCCTACTGGATTGATACCTTGGTTCTCAAAAACTGAGGGAAATACTTATGCTACTTTGTTGCATCATCCTTTCCTCTTCAAGGGAAAACCAACGCAGTGCTCAAGAGGTAGCAAGAAGGATTTCTGGCGCCGTTGCCGGGGAGGTCTACGCAAAAGTCAACATACTAAGTACCCATCACAATCCCTTATCTCCCGCATTACATTATTTGCCATTTGCCTCTCGTTTTCCTCTCCCCCACTTCACCCTTGCCGTTTTATTCGCCCTCTCTTTTTCGTTCGCCTCTTTTTCGCTTGCTTTTTGTTTGCTCGTGTGTTGGATTGCTTGTTTGTCACGATGGCTCAAGATAATACCAAATTATGTGACTTTACCAATACCAACAATAATGATTTCCTTAGCACTCCAATTGCTCCTCTTACCGATACCGAATCTTGTGAAATCAATGCTGCTTTGTTGAATCTTGTCATGAAAGATCAATTCGCCGGCCTTCCTAGTGAAGATGCCGCTACTCATCTAAATAGCTTCGTTGATTTGTGTGATATGCAAAAGAAGAAAGATGTTGACAATGATATTGTTAAATGAAGCTATTCCCTTTTTCGCTTAGAGATCGTGCTAAAGCTTGGTTTTCGTCTTTGCCTAAAAATAGTATTGATTCTTGGAATAAGTACAAAGATGCTTTTATCGCTAAGTATTTTCCTCCCGCTAAGATCATCTCTCTTAGAAACGATATTATGAATTTTAAGCAACTTGATCATGAGCATGTTGCACAAGCTTGGGAGAGGATGAAATTAATGATACGTAATTGCCCTACTCATGGTTTGAATTTGTGGATGATTATACAAAAAATTTATGTCGGATTGAATTTTGCTTCTAGAAATCTTTCAGATTCGACCGCGGGAGGCACTTTTATGGAAATCACTTTAGGAGAAGCTACTAAACTCCTAGATAATATTATGGTTAATTATTCTCAATGGCACACTGAAAGATCTACTAATAAAAAAGTGCATGCGATAGAAGAAATTAATGTTTTGAGTGGAAAGATGGATGAACTTATGAAATTATTTGCTACTAAGAGTGTTTCTTCTGATCCTAATGATATGCCTTTGTCTACTTTGATTGAGAATAATAATGAATCTATGGATGTGAATTTTGTTGGTAGGAATAATTTTGGTAACAACGCGTATAGAGGAAACTTTAATCCTAGGCCTTATCCTAGTAATCCCTCTAATAATTATGGCAATTCCTACAACAATTCTTATGGAAATTTTAATAAGATGCCCTCTGAATTTGAGACTAGTGTTAAAGAGTGTATGAATTCACAAAAGAATTTCAATGCTTTGCTTGAAGAGAAATTGCTTAAAGTTGATGAATTGGCTAGGAACGTTGATAGAATTTCTCTTGATATCGATTCTTTAAAGCTTAGATCTATTCCTCCTAAGCATGATATCAATGAGTCTCTCAAAGCCATGAGAATTTCCATTGATGAGTGCAAAGAAAGAACCGCTAGGATGCGTGCTAAGAAAGATTGCTTTATGAAAGCGTGTTCTTCAAATTTCTATGAAAATAAAGATGAAGATCTAAAAGTTATTGATGTGTCCCCTATTAAATCTTTGTTTTGCAATATGAATCTTGATAATGATGGGACTGAATATGATCCACCTTTACCTAGAAGGCGTTCCAAAAATTCGGAGTTTTTAGATCTTGATGCTAAATTTGATAAAAGTGGGATTGAAGAAATCAAAACCCTAGATGCTAGTAAACCCACTATTTTGGATTTCAAGGAATTTAATTATGAAAATTCCTCTTTGATAGATTGTATTTCCTTGTTGCAATTCGTGCTAAATTCTCCCCATGCTTATAGTCAAAATAAAGCTTTTACCAAACATATCGTTGATGCCTTGATGCAATCTTATGAAGAAAAGCTTGAGTTGGAAGTTTCTATCCCTAGAAAACTTTATGATGAGTGGGAAACAACTATTAAAATTAAGATTAAGGATCATGAGTTCTATGCTTTATGTGATTTGGGTGCTAGTGTTTCCACTATTCCCAAAACTTTGTGCGATTTGCTAGATTTCCGTGATTTTGATGATTGCTCTCTAAACTTGCACCTTGCGGATTACACTATTAAGAAACCTATGGGAAGAATTAATGATGTTCTTATTGTTGCAAATAGGAATTATGTGCCCGTAGATTTTATCGTTCTTGATATAGATTGCAATCCTTCATGTCCTATTATTCTTGGTAGACCTTTCCTTAGAACGATTGGTGCAATTATTGATATGAAGGAAGGGAATATTAGATTCCAATTTCCATTAAAGAAAGGCATGGAACACTTCCCTAGGAAGAAAATAAAACTACCATATGAATCTATCATGAGAGCCACTTATGGATTGCCTACCAAAGATGGAAATACCTAGATCTATCCTTGCTTTTATGCCTAGCTAGGGGCGTTAAACGATAGCGCTTGTTGGAAGGCAACCCAATTTTATTTTTAGTTTTTGCTTTTTGCTTCTGTTTAGAAATAAATCTTTGATCTAGCCTCTGGTTAGATGTGTTTTTGTGGTTTAGTTAGTGTTTGTGCCAAGTTAAACCTATAGGATCTTCTTGGATGATAGTTATTTGATCTTGCAGAAATTTCCAGAAACTTTCTGTTCACGAAAATAATTGTTAAAATCACCAGAACGTGATAAAATATTGATTCCAATTGCTGCTGATCAATAAACAAATTTCCTAGGTCGTCCTATTTTGTCTGGTTTTTTGGAGTTCCAGAAGTTTGCTTTAGTTACAGATTACTACAGACTGTTCTGTTTTTGACAGATTCTGTTTTTCGTGTGTTGTTTGCTTATTTTGATGAATCTATGGCTAGTAAAATAGTTTATAAACCATAGAGAAGTTGGAATACAGTAGGTTTAACACTAATATAAATAAAGAATGAGTTCATTACAGTACCTTGAAGTGGTCTTTTGTTTTCTTTCGCTAACGGAGCTCACGAGATTTTCTTTTAAGTTTTGTGTTGTGAAGTTTTCAAGTTTTGGGTGAAAGATTTGATGGATTATGGAACAAGGAGTGGCAAGAGCCTAAGCTTGGGGATGCCCATGGCACCCCCAAGATAATCTAAGGACACCAAAAAGCCAAAGCTTGGGGATGCCCCGGAAGGCATCCCCTCTTTCGTCTACTTCCATCGGTAACTTTACTTGGAGCTATATTTTTATTCACCACATGATATGTGTTTTGCTTGGAGCGTATTGTATGATTTGAGTCTTTGCTTTTTAGTTCACCACAATCATCCTTGCTGTACACACCTTTTGAGAGAGCCATACATGATTTGGAATTTGTTAGAATACTCTATGTGCTTCACTTATATCTTTTGAGTTATATAGTTTTGCTCTAGTACTTCACTTATATCTTTTAGAGCACGGTGGTGGATTTGTTTTATAGAAACTATTGATCTCTCATGCTTCACTTAGATTATTTTGAGAGTTTTAAATAGCATGCTAATTTGCTTAAATAATCCTAATATGCTAGGTATCCAAGAATAGTAAAAACTTTCTTATGAGTGTATTGAATACTAAGAGAAGTTTGATACTTGATGATTGTTTTGAGATATGGAGGTAATAATATCAAAGTCGTGCTAGTTAAGTAGTTGTGAATTTGAGAAATTCTTGTGTTGAAGTTTGCAAGTCCCGTAGCATGCATGTATGGTAAACGTTATGTAACAAATTTAAAACATGAGGTGTTCTTTGATTGTCCTCCTTATGAGTGGCGGTCGGGGACAAGCGATGGTCTTTTCCTACCAATCTATCCCCCTAGGAGCATGCGCGTAGTGCTTGGTTTTTGATGACTTGTAGATTTTTGCAAGAAGTATGTGAGTTCTTTTGACTAATGTTGAGTCCATGGATTATACGCACTCTCACCCTTCCATCATTGCTAGCCTCTTCGGTACCGTGCATTGCCCTTTCTCACATTGAGAGTTGGTGCAAACTTCGCCGGTGCATCCAAACCCCGTGATATGATACGCTCTTTCACACATAAACCTCCTTATATCTTCCTCAAAACAGCCACCATACCTACCTATTATGGCATTTCCATAGCCATTCCGAGATATATTGCCATGCAACTTTCCACCATTCCGTTTATCATGACACGTTCATCATTGTCATATTGCTTAGCATGATCATGTAGTTGACATAGTATTTGTGGCAAAGCCACCGTTCATAATTCTTTCATACATGTCACTCTTGATTCATTGCATATCCCGGTACACCGCCGGAGGCATTCATATAGATTCATACTTTGTTCTAGTATCGAGTTGTAATCATTGAGTTGTAAATAAATAGAAGTGTGATGATCATCATTTTCTAGAGCATTGTCCCAAGTGAGGAATAAAAAGAGAGAGAGAGAAAGGCCATAAAAAAAGAGAAGGCCCAAAAAAAGAGAGAAAAAGAGAGAAGGGAGAATGTTACTATCCTTTACCACACTTGTGCTTCAAAGTAGCACCATAATCTTCATGATAGAGAGTCTCTTGTTTTATCACTTTCATATACTAGTGGGAATTTTTCATTATAGAACTTGGCTTGTATATTCCAACAATGGGCCTCCTCAAGTGCCCTAGGTCTTCGTGAGCAAGCAAGTTGGATGCACACCCACTTATTTTCTTTTGTTGAGCTTTCATACATTTATAGCTCTAGTGCATCCGTTGCATGGCAATCCCTACTCCTTGCATTAACATCAATCGATGGGCATCTCCATAGCTCATTGATTAGCCTCGTTGATGTGAGACTTTCTCCTTTTTGTCTTCTCCACATAACCCCCATCATCATATTCTATTCCACCCATAGTGCTATGTCCATGGCTCGCGCTCATATATTGCGTGAAAGTTTATAGGTTTGAGATTACTAAAGTACGAAATAATTAGCTTGTCATCGGGGTTGTGCATGATGAGAGCATTCTTGTGTGACGAAAATGGAGCATGACTAAACTATATGATTTTGTAGGGATGAACTTTCTTTGGCCATGTTATTTTGAGAGGACATAATTGCTTAGTTAGTATGCTTGAAGTATGATTATTTTTATGTCAATATGAACTTTTATCTTGAATCTTTCGGATCTGAATATTCATACCACAATTAAGAAGAATTACATTGAAATTATGCCTAGTAGCACTCCGCATCAAAAATTCTGTTTTTATCATTTACCTACTCGAGGACGAGCAGGAATTAAGCTTGGGGATGCTTGATACGTCTCCAACGTATCTATAATTTTTGATTGCTCCATGCTATATTATCTACTGTTTTGGACATTATTGGGCTTTATTATTCACTTTTATATTATTTTTGGGACTAACCTATTAACCGGAGGCCCAGCCCAGAATTTCTGTTTTTGCCTATTTTAGAGTTTCGCAGAAAAAGAATATCAAACGGAGTCCAAACGGAATGAAACCTTCGGGAGCGTGATTTTTGGAACGAACATGATCCAGGAGACTTGGACCCTACGTAAGAGAAGCTTCCAGGAGGCCAGGAGGTAGGGGGCGCGCCTGCCCCCCCCCCCAGGGCGTGCCATCCACCCTCGTGGGCCCCCTGTTGCTCCACCGACGTACTTCTTCCTCCTATATATATATATGTACCCCCAAACGATCAGATACGGAGCCAAAAACCTAATTCCACCGCCGCAACCTTCTGTACCCACGAGATCCCATCTTGGGGCCTGTTCCGGAGCTCCGCCGGAGGGGGCATCCATCACGGAGGGCTTCTACATCAACACCATAGCCTCTCCGATGAAGTGTGAGTAGTTTACCTCAGACCTTCGGGTCCATAGCTAGTAGCTAGATGGCTTCTTCTCTCTTTTTGGATCTCAATACAATGTCTCTCCCTCTCTTGTGGAGATCTATTCGATGTAATCTTCTTTTTGCGGTGTGTTTGTTGAGACCGATGAATTGTGGGTTTATGATCAAGTTTATCTATGAACAATATTTGAATCTTCTCTGAATTCTTTTATGTATGATTGGTTATCTTTGCAAGTCTCTTCGAATTATCGGTTTGGTTTGGCCTACTAGATTGATCTTTCTTGCAATGGGAGAAGTGCTTAGCTTTGGGTTCAATCTTGCAATGTCCTTTCCCAGTGACAGTAGGGGCAGCAAGGCACGTATTGTATTGTTGCCATCGAGGATAACAAGATGGTTTTTTTATCATATTGCATGAATTTATCCCTCTACATCATGTCATCTTGCTTAAGGCGTTACTTTGTTTTCATGAACTTAATACTCTAGATGCATGCTGGATAGCGGTCGATGAGTGGAGTAATAGTAGTAGATGCAGGCAGGAGTCGGTCTACTTGTCTTGGACGTGATGCCTATATACATGATCTTACCTAGATATTCTCATAACTATGCTCAATTTTGTCAATTGCTCAACAGTAATTCGTTCACCCATCGTAAAATACTTATGCTCTTGAGAGAAGCCACTAGTGAAACCTATGGCCCCCGGGTCTATCTTCATCATATTAATCTTCCAACACTTAGTTATTTCTTTTGCTTTTTACTTTGCTTTTATTTTACTTTGCATATTTATCATAAAAATACCAAAAATATTATCCTATCATATCTATCAGATCTCACTCTCGTAAGTGACCGTGAAGGGATTGACAACCCCTTATTGCGTTGGTTGCGAGGATTTATTTGTTTTGTGTAGGTACGAGGGACTCGCGCATAGCCTCCTACTGGATTGATACCTTGGTTCTCAAAAACTGAGGGAAATACTTACGCTACTTTGCTGCATCACCCTTTCCTCTTCAAGGGAAAACTAACGCAGTGCTCAAGAGGTAGCAGACACCTAGATCAGATATGAACTCCTTCATCGAGACTCCTTCATTTGCAGCTTCCGAAGCATCTATGTACTCCGCTTTGAAGGAAATATGCCCTAGAGGCAATAATAAAGTATTATATATTTCCTTATATCATGATAAATGTTTATTATTCATGCTAGAATTGTATTAACCGGAAACATAATACATGTGTGAATACATAGACAAACAGAGTGTCACTAGTATGCCTCTACTTGACTAGCTCGTTAATCAAAGATGGTTATGTTTCCTAGCCATAGACATGAGTTGTCATTTGATTAACGGGATCACCTCATTAGGAGAATGACGTGATTGACATGACCCATTCCGTTAGCTTAGCACCCGATCGTTTAGTATGTTGCTATTGCTTTCTTCATGACTTATACATGTTCCTATGACTATGAGATTATGCAACTCCCGTTTACCGGAGGAACACTTTGTGTGCTACCAAACTTCACAACGTAAATGGGTGATTATAAAGGTGCTCTACAGGTGTCTCCAAAGGTACTTGTTGGGTTGGCGTATTTCGAGATTAGGATTTGTCACTCCAATTGTCGGAGAGGTATCTCTGGGCCCACTCGGTAATGCACATCACTATAAGCCTTGCAAGCATTGTGACTAATGAGTTAGTTGCGGGATGATGTATTACGGAACGAGTAAAGAGACTTGCCGGTAACGAGATTGAACTAGGTATCGAGATACCGACGATCGAATCTCGGGCAAGTAACATACCGATGACAAAGGGAACAACGTATGTTGTTATGCGGTCTGACCGATAAAGATCTTCGTAGAATATGTGGGATCCAATATGGGCATCCAGGTCCCGCTATTGGTTATTGACCGGAGACGTGTCTCGGTCATGTCTACATAGTTCTCGAACCCGTAGGGTCCGCACGCTTAAAGTTACGATGACAGTTTTATTATGAGTTTATGTATGTTGATGTACCGAAGGAGTTCGGAGTCCCGGATGAGATCGGGGACATGACGAGGAGTCTCGAAATGGTCGAGACGTAAAGATCGATATATTGGACGACTATATTCGGACTTCGGAAAGGTTTCGAGTGATTCGGGTATTTTTCGGAGTACCGGAGAGTTACGGGAATACGTATTGGGCCTTATTGGGCCATACGAGAAAGAAGGAAAAGGGCCTCAAGGGTGACCGCACCCCTCCCCTTGGTCTGGTCCGAATTGGACTAGGGAAGGGGGGCGCCCCCTTCCTTCCTTCTCTTTTTCCCTTCCTCTTTTCCTATTTCATATGGGAGGTGGAATCCTACTAGGACTAGGGAGTCCTAGTAGGACTCCACACTTGGTGCGCCCCCTCGTAGGGCCGGCCTCCTCCTCCCTTGCTCCTTTATATACGGGGGCAGGGGGGCACCCCAGAGACACAACAATTGATCCTTGAGATCTCTTAGCCATGTGCGGTGCCCCCCTCCACCATATTACACCTCGATAATACCGTTGCGGAGCTTAGGCGAAGCCCTGCGTCGGTGGAACATCATCATCGTCATCACGCCGTCGTGCTGACGAAACTCTCCCTCAACACTCGGCTGGATCGGAGTTCGAGGGACGTCATCGAGCTGAACGTGTGTAGAACTCGGAGGTGCCGTGCGTTCGATACTTGATCGGTCGGATCGTGAAGACGTACGACTACATCAACCGCGTTGTGATAACGCTTCCGCTGTCGGTCTATGAGGGTACGTGGACAACACTCTCCCCTCTCGTTGCTATGCATCACCATGATCTTGCGTGTGCGTAGGAATTTTTTTGAAATTACTACGTTTCCCAACAGTGGCATCCGAGCCTGGTTTTATGCGTTGATGCTATGCACGAGTAGAAAACAAGTGAGTTGTGGGCGATATAAGTCATACTGCTTACCAGCATGCCATACTTTGGTTCAGCTGTATTGTGAGATGAAGCGGCCCGGACCGACATTACGCGTACGCTTACGCGAGACTGGTTTCACCGTTCGGAGCACTCGTTGCTTAAAGGTGACTAGCGGGTGTCTGTCTCTCTCACTTTAGTTGAACCGAGTGTGGCTACGCCCGGTCCTTGCGAAGGTTAAAACAACACCAACTTGACAAACTATCGTTGTGGTTTTGATGCGTAGGTAAGAACGGTTCTTGCTAAGCCCGTAGCAGCCACGTAAAACTTGCAACAACAAAGTAGAGGACGTCTAACTTGTTTTTGCAGGGCATGTTGTGATGTGATATGGTCAAGACATGATGTGATATAATGTGTTGTATGAGATGATCATGTTTTGTAACCGAGTTATCGGCAACTGGCAGGAGCCATATGGTTGTCGCTTTATTGTATGAGATGCAATTGCCATGTAATAGTTTTACTTTATCACTAAGTGGTAGTGATAGTCGTAAAAGCAATAAGTTGGCGAGACGACAACGATGCTACGATGGAGATCAAGGTGTCGCGCCGGTGACGATGGTGATCATGACGGTGCTTCGGAGATGGAGATCACAAGCACGGTGCTTCGGAGATGGAGATCACAAGCACAAGATGATGATGGCCATATCATATCACTTATATTGATTGCATGTGATGTTAATCCTTTATGCATCTTATCTTGCTTTGATTGACGGTAGCATTATAAGATGATCTCTCACTAAAATTTCAAGATAAAAGTGTTCTCCCTGAGTATGCACCGTTGCAAAAGTTCTTCGTGCTGAGACACCACGTGTTAATCGGGTGTGATAGGCTCTACGTTCAAATACAACGGGTGCAAAACAGTTGCACACGCGGAATACTCAGGTTAAACTTGACGAGCCTAGCATATACAGATATGGCCTCGGAACACAGAGACCGAAAGGTCGAGCGTGAATCATATAGTAGATATGATCAACATAGTGATGTTCACCATTGAAACTACTCCATCTCACGTGTTAATCGGACATGGTTTAGTTGCTTTGGATCACGTAATCACTTAGATGATTAGAGGGATGTCTATCTAAGTGGGAGTTCTTAAGTAATATGATTAATTGAACTTAAATTTATCATGAACTTAGTCCTGATAGTATTTTGCAAATTATGTTGTAGATCAATAGCTCGCGTTGTTGCTTCCCTGTGTTTATTTTTGATATGTTCCTAGAGAAAAATTATGTTCAAAAATGTTAGTAGCAAAGATGCGGATTGGATCCGTGATCTGAGGATTATCCTCATTGCTGCACAGAAAAATTATGTCCTTGATGCACCGCTAGGTGACAGACCTATTCCAGGAGCGGATGCAGACGTTATGAACGTTTGGCTAGCTCAATAAGATGACTACTTGATAGTTTAGTGCACCATGCTTAACGGCTTAGAATCGGGACTTCAAAGACGTTTTGAACGTCATGGACCATATGAGATGTTCCAGGAGTTGAAGTTAATATTTCAAGCAAATACCCGAGTTGAGAGATATGAAATCTCCAACAAGTTCTATAGCTAAAAGATGGAGGAGAATCGCTCAACTAGTGAGCATGTGCTCAGATTGTCTGGGTACTACAATCGCTTGAATCAAGTGGGAGTTTATCTTCCAGATAAAATAGTGATTGACAGAATTCTCTAGTCACCATCACCAAGTTAGTAGAACTTCGTGATGAACTATAGTATGCAAGGGATGACGAAAGTAATTCTCGAGCTCTTCGTGATGCTGAAATCGACGAAGGTAGAAATCAAGAAAAACATCAAGTGTTGATGGTTGACGAGACCACTAGTTTCAAGAAAAGGGCAAAGGGAAGAAGGGGAACTTCAAAAAGAATGGCAAGCAAGTTGCTACTCAAGTGAAGAAGCCCAAGTCTGTACCTAAGCCTGAGACTAAGTGCTTCTACTGCAAGGGACTGGTCACTGGAGGCGGAACTGCCCCAAGTATTTGGTGGATAAGAAGGATGGCAAAGTGAACAAAGGTATATTGGATATACATGTTATTGATGTGTACTTACTAATGTTTATAGCAACCCCTCAGTATTTGATACTGGTTCGGTTGCTAAAGAGTAGTAACTCGAAAACGGGAGTTGCAGAATAAACAGAGACTAGTAAAAGGCGAGGTGACGATGTGTGTTGGAAGTAGTTCCAAGATTGATATGATCATCATCGCACACTCCCTATACTTTCGGGATTAGTGTTGAAACTAAATAAGTGTTATTTGGTGTTTGCGTTGAGCATGAATATGATTTGATCATGTTTATTGCAATACGGTTATTCATTTAAGTTAGAGAACAATTGTTGTTCTGTTTACATGAATAAAAACCTTTTATGGTCATACACACCAACGAAAATGGTTTGTTGGATCTCGATCGTAGTGATACACATATTCATAATAATGAAGCCAAAAGATGCAAAGTTAATAATGATAGTGCAACTTATTTGTGGCACTGCCGTTTAGGTCATATTGGTGTAAAGCGCATGAAGAAACTCCATACTGATGGGATTTTGGAATCACTTGATTATGAATCACTTGATGCTTGCGAACCGTGCCTCATGGGCAAGATGACTAAAACGCCGTTCTCCGGAACTATGGAGAGAGCAACAGATTTGTTGGAAATCATACATACAGATGTGTGTGGTCCGATGAATATTGAGGCTCGTAGCAGGTATCATTATTTTCTGACCTTCACAGATGATTTGAGCAGATATGGGTATATCTACTTGATGAAACACAAAGTCTGAAACATTTGAAAAGTTCAAAGAATTTCAGAGTGAAGTGGAGAATCATCGTAACAAGAAAATAAAAGTTTCTACGATATGATCGCAGAGGTAAAATATTTGAGTTACGAGTTTGGCCTTCAGTTAAAACAATGTGAAATAGTTTCACTACTCACGCCACCTGGAACACCACAGTGTAATGGTGTGTCCGAACGTCATAACCGTACTTTATTGGATATAGTGCAATCTATGATGTCTCTTACCAATTTACCACTATCGTTTTGGGTTATGCATTAGAGACAGCTACATTCACGTTAAATAGGGCAGCATCAAAATCCGTTGAGACGACGCCTTATGAATTGTGGTTTGGCAAGAAACCAAAGTTGTCGTTTCTTAAAATTTTGGGGTTGCGATGCTTATGTGAAAAAATTTCATCCTGATAAGCTCAAACCCAAATCGGAGAAATGTGTCTTCATAGGATACCCAAAGGAGACAGTTGGGTACACCTTCTATCACAGATCCGAAGGCAAGACATTCGTTGCTAAGTATGGATCCTTTCTAGAGAAGGAGTTTCTCTCGAAAGATGTGAGTGGGAGGAAAGTAGAACTTGATGAGGTAACTGTACATGCTCCCTTATTGGATCACAGAAATCTGTTCCTGTGACTTCTACACCAATTAGTGAGGAAGTTAATGATGATGATCATGTAACTTCAGATCAAGTTACTACCAAACCTTGTAGGTAAACCAGAGTAAGATCCGCACCAGAGTGGTACGGTAATCCTGTTCTGGAGGTTATGTTACTAGACCATGACGAACCTATGAACTATGAAGAAGCGATGGTGAGCCCAGATTCCGCAAAATGGCTTGAGGCCATGAAATCTGAGATGAGATCCATGTATGAGAACAAAGTGTGGACTTTGGTTGACTTGCCCGATGATCGGCAAGCAATTGAGAATAAATGGATTGTCAAGAGGAAGACGGACGCTGATAGTAGTATCACTATCTACAAAGCTAGAATTGTCGCAAAAAGGTTTTCGACAAGTTCAAGATGTTGACTATGATGAGACCTTCTCACCCGTAGCGATGCTTAAGTCTGTCTGAATAATGTTAGCAATTGCCGCATTTTATGAAATCTGGCAAAGGGATAAACAAAACTGCATTCCTTAATGGATTTATTAAAGAAGAGTTGTATATGATGCAACCAGGAGGTTTTGTCAATCCTAAAGGTGCTAACAAAATATGCAAGCTCCAGCAATCCATCTATGGACTGGTGCAAGTATCTCAGAGTTGGAATATACACTTTGATAAGTTGATCAAAGGATATAGTTTTATACAGACTTGCGATGAAGCCTGTATTTACAAGAAAGTGAGTGGGAGCACTACAGCATTTCTGATAAGTATATGTGAATGACATATTGTTGATCAGAAATAATGTAGAATTATTCTGCAAAGCATAAAGGAATGTTTGAAAGGAGTTTTTCAAAGAAAGACCTCGGTGAAGCTGCTTACATATTGAGCATCAAGATCTATAGAGATAGATGAAGACGCTTGATGAGTTTTTCCATGAATACATACCTTAACAAGATTTTGAAGTAGTTCAAAATAGAACAGTCAAAGAAAGAGTTCTTGCCTGTGTTACAAGGTGTGAAATTGAGTAAGACTCAAAGCCCGACCACGGCAGAAGATAGAAAGAGAGTGAAAGTCATTCCCTATGCCTTGGCCATAGGTTCTATAAAGTATGCCATGCTGTGTACCAAATCTATTGTATACCCTACACTGATTTTGGCAAGGGAGTACAATAGTAGATCACTGGACAGCGGTCAAAACTATCCTTGGTGGAATAAGGATATATTTCTCGATTATGGAAGTGACAAAAAGGTTCGTCGTAAAGGGTTACGTCGATACAAGTTTTGACACTAAATCTAGATGACTCTAAGTCTCGGTCTAGATACATATTGAAAGTGGAAGCAATTAGCTAGAGTAGCGCCGTGCAGAGCATTGTAGACATAGAAATTTGCAAAATACTTACGGATCTGAATGTGGCAGACCCGTTGACTAAAATTATCTCACAATCAAAACATGATCACACCTTAGTACTCTTTGGGTGTTAATCGCATAGCGATGTCAACTAGATTATTGACTCTAGTAAACCCTTTGAGTGTTGGTCACATAGAGATGTGAACTATGGGTGTTAATCACATGGTGATGTGAATTATTGATGTTAAATCACATGGCGATGTGAACTAGATTATTGACTCTAGTGCAAGTGGGAGACTGAAGGAAATATGCCCTAGAGGCAATAATAAAGTATTATATATTTCCTTATATCATGATAAATGTTTATTATTCATGCTAGAATTGTATTAACCGGAAACATAATACATGTGTGAATACATAGACAAACAGAGTGTCACTAGTATGCCTCTACTTGACTAGCTCGTTAATCAAAGATGGTTATGTTTCCTAGCCATAGACATGAGTTGTCATTTGATTAACGGGATCACCTCATTAGGAGAATGACGTGATTGACATGACCCATTCCGTTAGCTTAGCACCCGATCGTTTAGTATGTTGCTATTGCTTTCTTCATGACTTATACATGTTCCTATGACTATGAGATTATGCAACTCCCGTTTACCGGAGGAACACTTTGTGTGCTACCAAACGTCACAACGTAAATGGGTGATTATAAAGGTGCTCTACAGGTGTCTCCAAAGGTACTTGTTGGGTTGGCGTATTTCGAGATTAGGATTTGTCACTCCAATTGTCGGAGAGGTATCTCTGGGCCCACTCGGTAATGCACATCACTATAAGCCTTGCAAGCATTGTGACTAATGAGTTAGTTGCGGGATGATGTATTACGGAACGAGTAAAGAGACTTGCCGGTAACGAGATTGAACTAGGTATCGAGATACCGACGATCGAATCTCGGGCAAGTAACATACCGATGACAAAGGGAACAACGTATGTTGTTATGCGGTCTGACCGATAAAGATCTTCGTAGAATATGTGGGATCCAATATGGGCATCCAGGTCCCGCTATTGGTTATTGACCGGAGACGTGTCTCGGTCATGTCTACATAGTTCTCGAACCCGTAGGGTCCGCACGCTTAAAGTTACGATGACAGTTTTATTATGAGTTTATGTATGTTGATGTACCGAAGGAGTTCGGAGTCCCGGATGAGATCGGGGACATGACGAGGAGTCTCGAAATGGTCGAGACGTAAAGATCGATATATTGGACGACTATATTCGGACTTCGGAAAGGTTCCGAGTGATTCGGGTATTTTTCGGAGTACCGGAGAGTTACGGGAATACGTATTGGGCCTTATTGGGCCATACGAGAAAGAAGGAAAAGGGCCTCAAGGGTGACCGCACCCCTCCCCTTGGTCTGGTCCGAATTGGACTAGGGAAGGGGGGCGCCCCCTTCCTTCCTTCTCTTTTTCCCTTCCTCTTTTCCTATTCCATATAGGAGGTGGAATCCTACTAGGACTAGGGAGTCCTAGTAGGACTCCACACTTGGTGCGCCCCCTCGTAGGGCCGGCCTCCTCCTCCCTTGCTCCTTTATATACGGGGGCAGGGGGCACCCCAGAGACACAACAATTGATCCTTGAGATCTCTTAGCCGTGTGCGGTGCCCCCCTTCACCATATTACACCTCGATAATACCGTTGCGGAGCTTAGGCGAAGCCCTGCGTCGGTGGAACATCATCATCGTCACCACGCCGTCGTGCTGACGAAACTCTCCCTCAACATTCGGTTGGATCGGAGTTCGAGGGACGTCATCGAGCTGAACGTGTGTAGAACTCGGAGGTGCCGTGCGTTCGGTACTTGATCGGTCGGATCGTGAAGACGTACGACTACATCAAGCGTTGTGATAACGCTTCCGCTGTCGGTCTACGAGGGTACGTGGACAACACTCTCCCCTCTCGTTGCTATGCATCACCATGATCTTGCGTGTGCGTAGGATTTTTTTTGAAATTACTACGTTTCCCAACACGCTTCACACGTAGATCCCGCCACGACGCTTTGCTTAGAACTGCACCAACTGGTAGCTCCATCGTTCAATATAAATACGTATCCGGTTTGTGACTTAGAGTCATCCGGATCAGTGTCAAAGCTTGCATCAACGTAACCATTTACGACGAGCTCTTTGTCACCTCCATAAACGAGAAACATATCCTTAGTCCTTTTCAGGTATTTCAGGATGTTCTTGACCGCTGTCCAGTGATCCACTCCTGGATTAGTTTGGTACCTCCCTCCTAAACTAATAGCAAGGCACACATCAGGTCTGCTACACAGCATTGCATACATGATAGAGCCTATGGCTGAAGCATAGGGACCAACTTTCATTTTCTCTCTATCTTCTGTAGTGGTCGGGCATTGAGTCTGACTCAACTTCACACCTTGTAACACAGGCAAGAACCCTTTCTTTGCTTGATCCATTTTGAACTTCTTTAAAACTTTATCAAGGTATGTGCTTTGTGAAAGTCCAATTAAGCGTCTCGATCTATCTCTATAGATCTTGATGCCCAATATATAAGCAGCTTCACCGAGGTCTTTCATTGAAAAACTCTTGTTCAAGTATCCTTTTATGTTATCCAGAAATTCTATATCATTTCCAATCAATAATATGTCATCCACATATAATATTAGAAATGCTACAGAGCTCCCACTCACTTTCTTGTAAATATAGGCTTCTCCAAAAGTCTGTATAAAACCATATGCTTTGATCACACCATCAAAGCGTTTATTCCAACTCCGAGATGCTTGCACCAGTCCATAAATGGATCGCTGGAGCTTGCACACTTTGTTGGCATCATTTGGATTGATAAAACCTTCGGGTTGCATCATATACAACTCTTCTTCTAGAAATCCATTCAGGAATGCAGTCTTTACATCCATTTGCCAAATTTCATGATCATAAAATGCTTTAATTGCTAACATGATTCGGACAGACTTAAGCATCGCTACGGGAGAGAAGGTCTCATCGTAGTTAACTCCTTAAACTTGTCGAAAACCTGTCGCAACAAGTCGAGCTTTGTAGACAGTAACATTACCGTCAGCGTCAGTCTTCTTCTTGAAGATCCATTTATTCTCGATGGCTTGCCGATCATCGGGCAAGTCAACCAAAGTCCACACTTTGTTCTCATACATGGATCCCATCTCAGATTTCATGGCCTCGAGCCATTTCGCGGAATCTGGGCTCATCATCGCTTCCTCATAGTTCGTAGGTTCGTCATGGTCAAGTAACATGACCTCCAGAACAGGATTACCGTACCACTCTGGTGCGGATCTTACTCTGGTTGACCTACGAGGTTCGGTAGTAACTTGATCTGAAGTTTCATGATCATTATCATTAGCTTCCTCACTAATTGGTGTAGGGATCACAGGAACTGATTTCTGTGATGAACTACTTTCCAATAAGGGAGTAGGTACAGTTACCTCATCAAGTTCTACTTTCCTCCCACTCACTTCTTTCGAGAGAAACTCCTTCTCTAGAAAGGATCCATTCTTAGCAACGAATATCTTTCCTTCGGATCTGTGATAGAAGGTGTACCCGACAGTCTCCTTTGGGTATCCTATGAAGACACATTTCTCCGATTTGGGTTCGAGCTTAACAGGTTGAAGCTTTTTCACATAAGCATCGCAGCCCCAAACTTTAAGAAACGACAACTTTGGTTTCTTGCCAAACCACAGTTCATATGGTGTCGTCTCAACGGATTTAGATAGTGCCCTATTTAATGTGAATGCAGCTGTCTCTAATGCATAACCCCAAAACGATAGTGGTAAATCGGTAAGAGACATCATAGATCGCACCATATCTAATAAAGTACGGTTACGACGTTCGGACACACCATTACGCTGTGGTGTTCCAGGTGGTGTGAGTTGCGAAACTATTCCACATTATTTTAAATGAACACCAAGCTCATAACTCAAATATTCACCTCCACGATCAGATCGTAGAAACTTTATTTTCTTGTTACGATGATTTTGCACTTCACTCTGAAATTCTTTGAACTTTTCAAATGTTTCAGACTTATGTTTCATCAAGTAGATATACCCATATCTGCTCAAATCATCTGTGAAGGTCAGAAAATAACGATACCCGCCGCGAGCCTCAACACTCATCGGACCGCATACATCAGTATGTATTATTTTCAATAAGTCAGTTGCTCGCTCCATTGTTCCAGAGAACTAAGTCTTAGTCATCTTGCCCATGAGGCATGGTTCGCAAGAATTAAGAGATTCATAATCAAGTGATTCCAAAAGCCCATCAGCATGGAGTTTCTTCATGCGCTTTACACCAATATGACCTAAACGGCAGTGCCACAAATAAGTTGCACTATCATTATTAACTTTGCATCTTTTGGCTTCAATATTATGAATATGTGTATCACTACGATCGAGACCCAACAAACCATTTTCATTGGGTGTATGACCATCGAAGGTTTTATTCATGTAAACGGAACAACAATTATTCTCTGTCTTTAGATGAATAACCGTATTGCAATAAACATGATCAAATCATATTTATGCTCAACGCAAACACCAAATAACATTTTTTTGGGTTCAACACTAATCCTGAAAGTATAGGGAGTGTGCGATGATGATCATATCAATCTTGGAACCACTTCCAACGCACATCGTCACTTCACCCTTAACTAGTCTCTGTTCATTCTGCAACTCCCGTTTCGAGTTACTACTCTTAGCAACTGAACTAGTATCAAATGCCGAGGGGTTGCTATAAACATTAGTAAAGTACACATAAATAACATGTATATCAAATATACCTTTGTTCACTCCGCCATCCTTCTTATCCGCCAAGTATCTAGGGCAGTTCCACTTCCAGTGACCATTTCCATTGCAGTAGAAGCACTCAGTCTCAGGCTTAGGTCCAGACTTGGGCTTCTTCACTTGAGCAACAACTTGCTTGCCGTTCTTCTTGAAGTTCCCCTTCTATCCCTTTGCCCTTTTCTTGAAACTAGTGGTCTTATTAACCATCAACACTTGATGCTCTTTCTTGATTTCTACCTTCGTCGATTTCAGCATCGCGAAGAGCTTGGGAATTACTTTCGTCATCCCTTGCATATTATAGTTCATTACGAAGTTCTAGTAACTTGGAGATAGTGACTAGAGAACTTTGTCAATTACTATCTTATCTGGAAGATTAACTCCCACTTGATTCAAGTAATTGTAGTACCCAGACAATCTGAGCACATGCTCACTGGTTGAGCTATTCTCCTCCATTTTGTAGGCAAAGTTCCGTCAGAGGTCTCATACCTCTTGATACGGGCATGAGTATGAAATACCAATTTCAACTCTTGGAACATCTTATATGCTCTGTGTCGTTCAAAACATTTTTGAAGTCCCGGTTCTAAGCCGTAAAGCATGGCACACTGAACTATCGAGTAGTCATCATCTTTGCTCTGCCAAACGTTCACAACGTCCGGTGTTGCTCCTGCAGCGGGTCTTGCACCTAGTGGTGCTTCCAGGACATAATTCTTCTGTGCAGCAATGAGGATAATCCTCAAGTTACGAACCCAGTCTGTGTAATTGCTACCATCATTTTCAACTTAGCTTTCTCAAGGAACACATTAAAATTCAAAGGAACAGTAGCACGGGCCATAGATCTACAACAACATAGACATGTAAAAATACTATCAGGTACTAAGTTCATGATAAATTAAAGTTCAATTAATCATATTACTTAAGAACTCCCACTTAGATAGACATCTCTCTAATCATCTAAGTGATCACGTGATCCAAATCAACTAAACCATGTCCGATCATCACGTGAGATGGAGTAGTTTTCAATGGTGAACATCACTATGTTGATCATATCTACTATATGATTCACGCTCAACCTTTCGGTCTCAGTGTTCCGAGGCCATGTCTGCATATGCTAGGCTCGTCAAGTTTAACCTGAGTATTCTGCGTGTGCAAAACTGGCTTGCACCCGTTGTATGTGAACGTAGAGCTTATCACACCCGATCATCACGTGGTGTCTCGGCACGACGAACTGTAGCAACGGTGCATACTCAGGGAGAACACTTATACCTTGAAATTTAGTGAGAGATCATCTTATAATGCTACCGTCAATCAAAGAAAAATAAGATACATAAGGGACAAACATCACATACAATCAATATAGGTGATATGATATGGCCATCATCATCTTGTGCCTTTGATCTCCATCTCCAAATCACCGTCATGATCACCATCGTCACCGGCGCGACACCTTGATCTCCATCATAGCATCGTTGTCGTCTCGCCAACTATTGTTTCTACGACTATCGCTACCGCTTAGTGATAAAGTAAAAAGCAATTACAGGGCGATTGCATTGCATACAATAAAGCGACAACCATATGGCTCCTGCCAGTTGCCGATAACTCTGTTACAAAACATGATCATCTCATACAATAAAATTTAGCATCATGTCTTGACCATATCACATCACAACATGCCCTGCAAAAACAAGTTAGACGTCCTCTACTTTGTTGTTGCAAGTTTTACGTGGCTGCTACGGGCTGAGCAAGAACCGTTCTTACCTACACATCATAACCACAACGATTTTTCGTCAAGTGTGTTGTTTTAACCTTCAACAAGGACCGGGCGTAGCCACACTCGATTCAACTAAAGTTGGAGAAACTGACACCCGCCAGCCACCTGTGTGTGAAGCACGTCGGTAGAACCAGTCTCGCGTACGCGTAATGTCGGTCCGGGCCGCTTCATCCAACAATACCGCCGAATCAAAGTATGACATGCTGGTAAGCAGTATGACTATTATCGCCCACAACTCATTTGTGTTCTACTCGTGCATATAACATCTACGCATAAACCTGGCTCGGATGCCACTGTTGGGGAACGCAGAAATTTCAAAAAAATTCCTACGCACACGCAAGATCTATGTGATGCTAAGCAATGAGCGGGAGAGTGTTGTCCACGTACCCTCGTAGACCGTAAGCGGAAGCGTCAAGTGACGCGGTTGATGTAGTCGAACGTCTTCGCGATCCAACCGATCCTAGTACCGAAAGTACGGCACCTCCGCGATCTGCACACGTTCAGCTCGGTGACGTCCCTCAAACTCTTGATCCAGCTGAGGTCGAGGGAGAGTTCCGTTAGCACGACGGCGTGGTGACGGTGTTGATGAAGCTACAGACGCAGGGCTTCGCCTAAGCACTACAACGATATGACCGAGGTTGAAATCTGTGGAGGGGGGCACCGCACATGGCTAAACAATGTCAACTTGTGTGTTCTAGGGTGCCCCTGCCCCCGTATATAAAGGAGCAAGGGGGGAGGCCGGCCGGCCCTAGGGCGCGCCAAGGAGGGGAGGAATCCTCCTCCCAGTAGGAGTAGGATTCCTCCTTTCCTAGTCCTACTAGGAGGGGGAAGGAAGGAGTAGGAGAGGAGAAGGAAAGGGGGGACGCCACCCCCCTCCTAGTCCAATTCGGACTCAAGGGGGAGGGGGCGCGCGGCCTGCCCTGGCCGCCCCTCTCTCTCTCCACTAAGGCCCATCTAGGCCCACTAGTTCCCCCCCGGGGGGGGGGGGGTTCGGTAACCCTCCGACGCTCCAGTTTTATCCGAAATCACCCGGAACACTTCCGGTGTCCGAATATAGCCGTCCAATATATCAATCTTTATGTCTCGACCATTTCGAGACACCTCGTCATGTCCGTAATCATATCCGGGACTCCAAACTACCTTCGGTACATCAAAACACATAAACTCATAATACCGATCGTCATCGAACGTTAAGCGATGACCGAGACACGTCTCCGGTCAATAACCAATAGCGAAACCTGGATGCTCATATTGGCTCCCACATATTCTACGAAGATCTTTATCGGTCAAACCTCATAACAACATACGTTGTTCCCTTTGCCATCGGTATGTTACTTGCCCGAGATTCGATCGTCGGTATCTCAATACCTAGTTCAATCTCGTTAACGGCAAGTCTCTTTACTCGTTCCGTAATGCATCATCCCGTGACTAACTCATTAGTCACACTGCTTGCAAGGCTTATAGTGATGTGCATTACCGAGAGGGCCCAGAGATACCTCTCCGACAATCGGAGTGACAAATCCTAATCTCGATCTATGCCAACTCAACAAACACCATCGGAGACACCTGTAGAGCATCTTTATAATCACCCAGTTACGTTGTGACGTTTGATAGCACACAAAGTGTTCCTACGGTATTCGGGAGTTGCATAATCTCATAGTCATAGGAACATGTATAAGTCATGAAGAAAGCAATAGCAACATACTAAACGATCAAGTGCTAAGCTAACGGAATGGGTCAAGTCAATCACATCATTCTCTAATGATGTGATCCCGTTCATCAAATGACAACTCATGTCTATGGCTAGGAAACTTAACCATCTTTGATTAACGAGCTAGTCAAGTAGAGGCATACTAGTGACAATCTGTTTGTCTATGTATTCACACATGTACTAAGTTTCCGGTTAATACAATTCTAGCATGAATAGTAAACATTTATCATGATATAAGGAAATATAAATAACAACTTTATTATTGCCTCTCGGGCATATTTCCTTCAAGTAATTCCTTCGTAGGCTCGCTGGTCGGTGAGGAGTTGGATGAGATTCATCATGTAATCGAGATAATTTTGTTAGGGATTGATCCCTAGTATCCACTATGTTCTTAGATTGATGTTGCTATGACTTTGCTATGCTTAATGTTTGTCACTTTGGGCCCGGGCGCCATGAACTCAGATCTGAACCGTTTATGTTATCATAATTATATCCATGTTCTAGATCCGATCTTGCAAGTTATAGTCACCTACTACGTGTTATGATCCGGCAACCCCGGAGTGACAACAACCGGGCCCACTCCCGGTGATGACCGTAGTTTGAGGAGTTCATGTATTCACTATGTGTTAATGCTTTGTTCCGGTTCTCTATTAAAAGGAGGCCTTAATATCCCTTAGTTTCCAATATGGATCCCGCTGCCACGGGAGGGTAGGACAAAAGATGCCATGCAAGTTGTTTCCATAAGCATGTATGACTATTTTACGGAATACATGCCTACATTATATTGACAAACTGGAGCTAGTGCCGTATCGCCCTAGGTTATAACTGTCTCATGATGAATATCATCCAACAAGTCACCGATCCAATGCCTACGAATTTATCTTATATTATTCTTGCTAAGTTACTACTGCTATCATCACTGTTACACCTGCTAAAAAATATTGCTATCAATGTTACTGTTACCGCTGCTACTGTTACTACTATCAAAACTATCAAACTACTCTGCTCCTGATCACTTTGCTGCAGATAATTAATCTCCAGGTGTGGCTGAATTGACAACTCAGTTGCTAATACTTACAAATATTCTTTGGCTCCCCTTGTGTCGAATCTATAAATTTGGGTTGAATACTCTACCCTCGAAAACTGTTGCGATCCCCTATACTTGTGGGTTATCAGTAGGTTAGATTTTGGTTCCTCATAAAGAATTTTTAGGTTCCGTGTAGGCGGTACATTGGTTCTTCGCAAATCTAACTTTGGTTCCTAGTGTAGTTTTCACAGTTCTTCATGGCATCACCCAGTGATGTGTCGTACGCTTCCGAATAGGTTGGATGTCGATTCCTCATAAAGAATGTCCCGGTTCCATGTAGGTGATACGTCAGCTCTTCACAAATCTAATTTCAGTTCTCAGTGTAGTTTTGACGGTTCTTCACGGCATCACCAAGTGACGTGTCACATGCTCCCGAGTAGTTTCAATTTTGGTTCCTCATAAAGAATTTTGGTGACAATAGCAAGGGCAAGGTATTGGGATTGGGCAAGGTGGTAATCTCTAGCGATTCATCACTTACGAAATATCAAGCTTGTTCAATCCCTTCTCTATAATTTATTTTCAACTATTCAATAGGCAAGTGTCAGTTATGATTCACGTTTCAGTGAATTCCTTGTGACCATCTTTAAGAGGAGCAATCTCAAATCGGTCTTTGACGGGCATGTTGAAAACAGTCTATACGTGGTTGATTTCTTAAAAGAGAAAACTCATATTGCAACATGCCTAAATGGCCAAGGCCGACGTGGGGTGGCCATGGAACCAACGGCTAGCCCACGTTGGCATGATAAATTTAGAATCTCTCTAAAAGGGGGAGCACATTCTTGGACTAACCAATGTGTCTTTTGTCAAAGATCATCCTTGTAGTGCTTGCATTGCCGGAAAGCTACATGAAAAAGAACATAAGGTGAAGACTATCATTACCACGACGAGGCCCCTTGAGCTCCTTCACTTGGATCTCTTTGGACCTCCATCTTATGATAGCTTGGGAGGGAGGAGGTATTGCCTTGTCATTGTCGATGATTATACAAGATTTGCCTTCTCGGTGAGCGCCTTCATCGCCTCCGTCGGCTTTCTCGTGCGCTTGTCACCGACGGGAGCAAGGGGAAGGCCAGCATGTCGTCATCGTGACCGCCGCGGCCTTGCCACCGGTCGCTGTAGACGGCGCGCCGGTCTGGAGCAAGTTTTTTATTTATCCCCAACCTCTTTCTTGACGGGCGGGGGAGGGGGGGTCCATTCCAATGCCGTCGCACCCGACAGGGTAGCGGAGGAGCCTTCGGATCTATTCCAGCCGGAATCGGGGGCTGTGGTGGTGCCTCGGGCGGTAGTGGAGACGGCCGAAAATTATCCTGAGAAGCGACACCGATAGAATATATTTGAGAGACTCGAGCTGCTTTTGGAGGCCAACTCTTATCTATCTTTTAACTTCTTTAACCGTTTAAGAGATTGGCTAAGTGCGTTTGTCTCTCATATATATATACTTCGTTAGAGGCTTTTAAGGGATCGGTTAAAGATGAACTTATGAGAGGGTGTGTTTGCATGTTGTATGTACTCCCTCCGTCCGAAAATACTTGTCGGAGAAATGCATAAAAATGAATGTATTTAAAACTAAAATACATCTAGATACATGCATTCCTCCGACGAGTATTTCCGGACGGAGGGAGTAAGTGAGAATAACTCTGAGGCTTTCACATGCTCTTCTTCTCCCACCTTTGGTGTGTTTCTGCCCAGGCTCGTAAAATAACCCTGCAGGCGAAACAAAAACAAGCCATTTCATCAGATATTCAGATCCCAGCCAGGTACATCACGCACCCACGACCACGACCACGACCAGGCACGCACGGGCACGGCAGAAGCGATGGGCGTCGTCTCGGCGGTGGCGGACGCGGTGGTCGTCCTCTTCTCCCTCACCATCGCGGTGGGGGTCCCGCTCATCGACGCGCAGGCCGTCCTCTCGCACGACGCCTACCCGGCGCAGCTGCGGGACCTCAAGCGCTGGTACGCCGCCGAGTTCGACGACTACCTCATGGCCCAGCCGCCGGCCTTCTTCCGCGGCCTCTTGTGCCTCGAGCTCGCCTTCCTCTGGCCGCTCTCCGTCGCCACCGTCTACGGCGTCCTCGCCCGCCGCCGATGGGCCGCCACCACCTCCCTCATGGTCGGCGTCACCACCCTCACCTCCCTGGTAACCCTCGTCTGCCGCCCCCTTCCTGCCCACGATTTATTGAGAGCATGTTGGTCTGAGATTAAATGTGCTGCCTGTCCTTCGGATCTGCAAAATCAGAGGTCAACTCCACAGTAACCCAATCACTCCGCGTCTCAGCAGAGCATTTCTAGATGTATGTTCGTGATAAGTTAGAGACAACGATGTGGATCTGCCCATTTCGTGCGGATGAATGATCTGATCCGATGCATGGCCGGCTAGGCTTTCTTGCTTCGCAGTTGAATAGATCAGCATAATTTTTCAGTGTGGCCGGCTTCAGTCAATCGCTACCATATCACTATGGTTATTATCTTGATTCCGTTCCTACTAATAGTGATTGCAATTGTTTCAGTCGGCAATATTTGGTGAGATGCTGGGCTCAGGGAAGGCAACCACGAAGCTGCTTCAGATGTATGTTCCATACGCCGTGTTTGCTGTCATTGCCATTCTGCGCGGTCTCTGCTCATGCTCGGCGCCGCCGTCGCCGGCATCTTCTGCTCGGAAGAAGAGGGTCTAGATTTGATTTGCATTTCTGACATTTCGTGGAGAAAGTATTCAATTTTGTTCAACGGTTGTACTGCCCAATCTATCATTCAACACCCAATGGAATGTAATGTCCATACTGCAAAGTTATTGTCCACATTTTGAAAAAGATTCTACTGCATCTGTTCTATGATAAAAGCATGTTCAACGAAGCATCGGTTTGCCATATTTTTTATTTATTTTATTATAGTTATATATATACCTGGCGACTGGCTGTGGAGTTTCAAGTAATATTTAGTTTGGCCGTATCAGAAGATAAAACAACGAGTACATATATCAACTCTTCATTAGCTATATGGTAAGCAATGTATAAGCTGTTAGGTTTGTGAAGTGATTTATCTTGCAACCTAGTTTATGGAAGTAAGTATTTTGTTCTAAAACCAAGCAAATAAATTTTAACTTACACAAATGCAATGTGGGAGAAAACAACAGAAATTGTGACATACTCCGTGATAAACTTACAGGTCTAATGCAATGCATCAGGGTTTACAAGTCAGGAATTAATGCTGTTTACTTCTGATATGAACTTTCTTAATGTGAGGAACTTTAGATACCAATTCCTTAGTGAGGAATACAGGATACAGTACAAAGCCTCCCAAAGGAAGCAACAAGTACAGTTGCCTAAAAGAAGATGGTAGCAAGTACATTACACATAGACACACCATGATACTACTGTACATCAATATCATCCAGATACAATCACTGCACATATGCGTGCTATATACTGGGTACTATCATATTTATTCTCATATGGATGACACTAGCTATCAGAAAACTAGATGGATACAGGCATACAGCCCAATCCGACTAAAATCTTTGCACAGCAGACACTGGCAGATAGATGATCCCTCGTAATCGCAAGCAACCCACTAGAATCCTCCCAGAAGTTGAACCAAACACGGCATTGACGAAAATAAGACCGACGCTAAGATAATATGGTGGCATCATCACCAAAGGCAGCAGTGATCCACTCAACTGACTGATCATGGCCGAAACAGACATATATATACATATATAACAACAGGCATTCTGGTAAGGATTCTCAGGGCTGCTCGGCGATAGAATGCGATGGATTATTGTCTGGAATTCCTGTTCTTTGAGTCGAGCTAGTCCAGCTTCTCAGCCAACAAGTTCATGTCATCTGGAACCACAAGGTTGCTGGCCTCCTCGCCGAGCCCCCCTTCATGCAGCAGGTCCTCCCAGAAATCATCATTTAGCTCTCCACTGGGCCTGCCTCTCAGTTGCTCCGAACGGCTGGAAGCGACACTCTGCTGCACCTCAGCTCCCTTTGTATCGACGGACGAGCTTTCAAGATCGGATATGACACCGTTCACGAGCGAGTCCACTGGCTCCTGCTGCTCAAACATTACCTGTGACCCTTGCTCCAGGGTAGAGCCAGTGCCCATGCTATCGACAACTTCAGGTCCCTGGTCGATGCGGCGCCGTCTTTTATTTGAGATGGCATCTTCCAGCTCCTTCCTCATCTCACTCTGGGAGATCAGCTGGCGTATGAACATGGGATTCTGCATGACTCGCGCCAAGAATGACATCATCTGCTGTTGCTTCTGCTCAGTTCCTTGCAGCCTCTTTTCCATGGCTTGCAGATCTGACCTTGTGTTCTGTTGCTCCTGCCTGAGCTTCACCACTTCAGCCATCAAGAGCTGCTTGTCCCTTTTCAAATGATCTATCTCCACGTCATGTCCAAAGTTCCCCACCTCAAGGTAGGAGCCAAGAGATTGCTGGTTCTGAGACCCATGTGTAGGTTTCCGGCGCTTAATATTTCTGAGAAGGTGCCTCTGCCCTCGCAAGAATCCCTCATTTGCAAATTCCCACCTGTCAGGATCCACCTTTCTGAAGCCCTGCCAAAGGCGATAACAACCATGTCAGAAATCGGATAATTAAATAAGGCAGAAAGAAAGTTTATCCAACAGCAAATTAACCATTCAGAAATTTAGAGAAACAACAGTGGCAAAGAGAGAGAGAGAGTGTGTGTGAAGAAGATGAGCCTGTAAGAATATCTAATTTACCTCTTTATGACAAGTTTCAGTTCTCATGATACATTTTTCAGTTTGCTGGTTTCAGTTCTTCACTTTATTTGTCAACTTTCCTCTTCATCTTCATCCTTTAATATTGTATGAATTGGAAGCTTACTCAAGGCAAGATGAAGTATCAATAGGAAGATTTTACTCACTTCATACATTTTTCAGTTTGCTGATTTCAGTTCTTCACTTTATTTGTCAACTTTGCTCTTCATCTTCATCCTTTAGTATTGTATGAACTGGAAGCTTACTCAAGGCAAAATGAAGTATCAATTGGAAGATTTTACTCAAGGCAAACAAATGAAGTATCAACTGGAAGATTTTACTCAAGGCAAACAAATGAAGTATCAACTGGAAGATTTTACTCAAGGCAAACAAATGAAGTATCAACTGGAAGATTTTACTCAAAAGATCAGGTGATAGCCTATCTATAATGTGTGAAACCAACTCGGAGCTAACATCATCATGAAAGCATTGAGTTGGTGACTGCACACATGCTCTCAAAGACTTATAAGGTCAATAAAACTACCCACAGATTAACTCAACGCACAAACCTCCCCAAAACAAAAAAATCTCAAGGTTCTCCTAAAAATGCAACAATCATCCTGTAACATTTGTTCTTCCAACACACGCGACTTTTTAGGATATATCATATATATAAGAGAATAACCCACATTATCGGCAATGCTACTAGAGGAAACATAGACACTAACATACCATACTTCCTCTCTTACTCTTTCTGATCTTTTGGCCAAAATATCAATTTTTCTACTACAGGCAACACAGACAGTAGCATAACAAACATCCTTTTTTACTCTTTCTGATCAGATCTTTTGGCCAAAGTATCAAGGCTTTAAATTTTGTACATCTTCAATTTCAGAACACAACTATCTTAGGCTTTTCGCCTATTTTCAATTTTACCATGTGCTTGTAATTCCAGATTGCACTCAGGTAATTCTGTAGGTTTTGGATTTGACTCAAGTACTTGCAACTTTGGTTAATTCAAGGATTTTTACGAACCACTGTCTAAAAATAAAAATAGCACACACAAACTAGCAGCTGGCTTTAAGGTTATCGTGTGCTTGTACATTCCAAGTTGATGTCAACTGACTCTGTAGATTCCGAGAATTTTTATGAATTGTTGCATAAAACGAAAACATGACACGTACTACCAAGTATCGGCTATCATCCTATTGGTTATTTCTTCTTAGGTACCTAGGCGAACATGTACATAATATGTTGCAGCACAACTTCATTGAAATTAAAACAGCATCCATAAAGATGGAGGTATGTAGGGAGAATAATGGTAGCTAAAATTTGATCTATTAATTAGACTGCAAACTGGACCTTGTCTTCATCCTCATAGTCCTCAAGCCACAATGCCACTGTGAGACCCCCAAACCACTAGTGATGTCAATCACTCTCTAACTAACTTGGTCTATTCATATGTCAATGATCCCCTGCCATACTTTGTGAACTAGAGCCGCTAGGACTGTGAACACGAGGCAAAGTTGGATACATCAAAATTTCAGTAATCCCCGGGTGAGCAGATACTCCAGTACTTTTAGTAATCCCAAGCTCCAGTCATTCCTAACCCTTGTGATTTACCAGCAACTGGCGTCAACCAATCAATCAATTTAGGCATAAAGGGCCCAAAGCAAAGCAGCAAGGAGAAGGGGGAGAGGTCTGATACTTACATAGGTGTTGAGCTGTCGGACGAAGCTGGAGAAGTTGCTGTGCTTGAAGTAGCTCGGCAGCAGCAGGGTGGCGAAGAGGTGCGGGTCCCAGACGACGAAGCTGTTGCTGGTGGCGGTCCAGGAGACGACGGCGTCGGTGGCGGGGTCGTCGACCATGTCGTAGGTCTTGGCGAGGAACGGCGTGGGCCCGGCGTCGCCCAGCCCGTCCATCGGCCTCGGCGCCCCTCCGCCGCCTGCGGCCGCCGGGGAGGGGGTGGGGGTGGGGGTGGGGCGGCCCTCCACCTTGACCGGATTCATCATCCGGTGGCTCACGGCACCAGCCGAGAGAACCCCCTCGCTTCGGCAGGGAGGCACGAGAGATAGGGGGATGTAAATACAAGTGGCGGCCCAAGTGGGCACGGTTTGCGCGTGACAAAGGCGGAGGAATGGGTGCGCGGAGACACGGGCGCAAGCAAGCACGGCGTGGGCGTGATGACCGTGAAGGCGCGCCACCAGTTGAGTTGATGGGATCGGATCGTGGAGGGAGGATGGGGATGCGAGGGTGGCAGGTAGGTGACGGGGGAGTAGCCGTAGCAGCGGGCCGCTTTGGGGATGGAAGGTTCTGGAAGCGGTGCGCGTGCGGATATGCGATCCCCCGGAAGCGGTGGTGGGGCGTGGGGATTATCCTCTCCTTCCGATCAGAGAGGACGGACAGAGACGCGACGCGTGCGTCACCGGGGAGGGAGATGGGCCCCCTGGTGGGCCCACATAGACCACACATAACTGGGCCGGGCCGGGCCGGAGCCGGTCTTGGCGCAAGTCAGTCGCGTGCGTTCCCGTCCCGTCCCGTCCCGAGTCTTTAACCATCCGTTCTCAAAAAAAAAAAAAAAAAAAAGAGTCTTTAACTATCCTTCGATGCCAAGGCACGAACCCACCCGACCTGACCCGGCAGTTCGGTCTTCTTCTACTCCTACCCATCCATCCCCCAAGACCAAGAGAGACGAAGCGTGCCCAACTCCATCTGCTTTCCTTTTCCTCTTCCCCCCCATCCCCCTCCTCCCTCCCTCCCTCCCACCGAAACCCTAGCTAGCTCGAGAGCCAGCCGCGATGTTCGGCTACCGGAAGGCGCCGGACCTCGACCTCGAGGCGGGCGGCTCCGCGCCGCTCTACCCGGGGATGACGGAGGACGTGGAGCTGCGCTGGGCCTTCATCCGCAAGATCTACGTCATCCTCTCCGTGCAGCTCGCCATGACCGCCGCCGTCGCCGGATTCGTCGTCAAGGTCCCCGCCGTCTCCGACTTCTTCGTCTCCTCCAACGCCGGCCTCGGCCTCTACATCTTCCTCCTCGTCCTGCCCCTCATCGGTACAGTAATTATTATGTCGAGCCTCCCCGACCCCGACCCCTCTCTAAAATTCGGGTTCCTGCGTTGACTGATGGAATTGCTTGCTTCGTTCGCGCCGCAGTGCTCTGCCCGCTGCGTTACTACCACCAGAAGCACCCCGTCAACCTCATCCTGCTCGGCGTCTTCACCGTCTCCATCAGCTTCGCCGTCGGCATGACTTGCGCCTTCACCAGCGGTAACAAATAAATAACATCCTTCGCTCCCCTGTTATTTCTCAATCATTGCTAGTTAGTTTATCATCTGTGAACTAAATTGAGCATATTAATTTGTGGTCAAGTAGTATTTGTGTGTGTTAATTGTCACGCTTTGCTCTCTTGCATCGCTCACTAAAATCATTGTTGGTTATTCATCTGTGATTGAAACTAACTTGTGATGAAGTAGTTGTTTCATCTGTGATTGAAATTAACTTATGATGAAGTAGTTGTTTCATCTGTGATTGAAATTAACTTATGATGAAGTAGTTGTCTCATCTGTGATTGAAATTAACTTATGATGAAGTAGTTGTTGTTGTTCGTGTTAATTGTGACAGATGGAACCCTTTTCTCTCTTGCATCATTCACTAAAATCAGTGTTCCTTCAGTAAAATCATTGTTCGTTGTCCGTGTGCTACTTGATTTTTGTAGTTTGACTTGGTGAGCATCCTCATCAGTTGTGTCAGATTATGATTATGATTGGGCTCTAATGCCACGCAATGGTTTTGTTTGTTCCTTGCATTAGACTCTGATTTATTGCTCATGTCCTCGAATGATTGCTAGATATGTCTGTGGATGGAGTTTTTATTTGGTCTTGTTTGAGTATCCGCAACAGTTATGCGTGATAATAGATTACTAGTGAATGCAAACCACTTCTAACATTGAGAATCTGCCCTTTCGTTTTCCACACAAGCATTAGCTCATACTGATGGTGTTTTCGTAAGTAGAACACTTTACTCATATAAATTTTGGATTCCTACTTAGGATGCAAAGCAGAAGTATGTGTGTGCATCTGCCCCTTTGGTACTACAGGCAACAATTGAATGCAGTGATTCGTTGGTCCATCTGTTGATTACATGGATCCTATTGTTTCTACTGGCAGCAAGTTTGAGTTTTCTCTGGGTCCACGGTTTTTACATATATAGGTTCCCGGTGTATTACTATGCTAATCTTGTTTGTACTATACTTCAGATCAGTCAGCAAAGTTTTTGCAAATGCCATTCTAGTTGCTCCTTCCCATTATATTCTGATAATTCCAAATGTTAGTACGAGTCGATACTTCTTCAGTTTTCTTCTTGTTGCCTCGAAAGGTTGTCTTGTTTGTTTAGAAGTGGAACCCCTTGCCTTTTTTCTTCCAGTTCATACATTTATCCCTGTTGCAGTTTTAAGGGCGACTCTATTAACATTTTCAAAGACCTGGAGAGTTCTCCTGTGTGTGTTTTCTGCCTTCATATTTCTTAATGTGCATGTCAATAGAATGCAGTGATTCGCTCGATCCATCTGTTGATTACATGATCCTATTTGTTTGTACTGGCAGCAAGTTTGAGTTTCCTCTGGGTCCACAGCTTTTACATACATATGTTCCCGATGTATTACTATGCCAATCTTGTTTGTGCTATACTTCAGGCTGTCCAGCAAAGTTTTGCAAATGTCGTTCTAGTTGCTCCCTCCCATTATGTTATGATAATTCATAATTCCACATGTTAGTAGAGTCGACAGTTCTTCAGTTTTCTTCTTGTTCCCTCGAAAGGTTGTCTTGTTTGTTTAGCAGTGGAACCTCTTGCCTTTGTTCTTCCCATTCACACATTTATGATTTATCCCTGTTGCAGTTTTAGGGGCGACTCTATTAACATTTTCGAAGTGCTAGAGAGTTCTCATGTGTGTGTTTTCTGCATTCGTATTTTTGTAATGTGCATGTCAAAATAAATAAATCCTACCACCTGTATTTACTTCCATAATGCAACCACATGTCATCGGTATTTACTTCTATATTACCATCGGTAATATAGAGAGGTCTATATTATCAGATGTACTCTAAATTTCCAGTGAGGTTCTAGGATCCGGATGACGTGTAGCTACACAATGCATCAATTCTTATCAGCAAATGCCATTCTAGTTCCTCCCATTTTGTTGTGATAATTCCAAGTCTCTTGTGACTGTGCTACCACTAGGGGCAAGGTTTTGAGGTGTCAGAAAATCTATAATGCACTTATCCAATACAAAAGCATTTACCATATCACCACTTCTGTAGAGTCGATCCTTCTTCAGTTTTCTTGTTGTTCCCTTGTTGAAACTGTAAAGGTTGTCTTGTTTGTTTAGTAACGAACCCTTTGTCCTTTTTCCCCCCTTCACAGATTTAGCCCTGTTGCAGTTTTAATTTTTTGGAACCCAAGGCATGATTCGATTGGCCTTTTGAAGAGCTAGAATGTCATCCAATGTGTGTTTCTTGCCGTAATATTTCTTAATGTGCATGTCATAAAGTTCCTAGCGTCGACATCAACTTTTGATAATGCAACCACTTTAGGTCTATATATAGGATGTAGTCTAAATTTTCAGTGAGTAGCACGACTTTATTGAGCGTTTTCTCCAGGGGTCTAGAATTGCTCTGAATGGTGTTTTTCAGATCTACACATTACATAAATTCTTATTTTGTTTAGGAATACCATGTTAACTCTCTGGTGTTTCTGTTGAACATTTCCGCTAAGCACTTGAGGCATCACTGCATGTTTGGATGTTGTAAGTTGCCTCTTTTGGATTTGATGCTGAGACATCACTGATGGTTGTTGACAGTGAGGGCTTTGGCATTACTCCCTTCTTGTGATCTTTTAATTTGCTTTTGATTGTTTGATATCTGAATTACATCGCTAAAGTTTGGACTAAAAATAACAAATTGTTTCAGCTATCATGATGCATGTTCTTCTGTCTTCACTTCATCTTTGTCATCAGTTGTCATACTTACTCTCCATAGGAGTAATTGATTATAGGGCGGGGCTTGTACTGTGAATTGATTATACTATTGTTGTGTGCGCAGGAAAAATCATCTTGGAAGCTGCAATTCTCACAGCAGTGGTGGTCATCAGCTTGACTACCTACACTTTCTGGGCTGCAAAGAGAGGCCATGACTTCAACTTCCTGGGCCCGTTCCTGTTTGGAGCTCTTATGGTGCTGATGGTGTTCTCACTTATCCAGGTTGGGCAGCTGCACCTTATGCCCCTTCTAGTATATTTCTTCAGATGGATATTGCAAAACTATTTCGATCACGTTGGTTCCTGCGTGATAATACTAATAACACTTGTGCTGGCAGATCTTTTTCCCACTGGGCAAGATCTCCACCATGATATATGGGGCCGTGGCGTCGATCATCTTCTGTGGCTACATCATCTTCGACACGGACAACATCATCAAGCGCCACACGTATGATGAGTACATCTGGGCTGCCGTGTCCCTCTACCTCGACATCATCAACCTGTTCCTGAATCTGATGCAAATTCTGCGTGCAGCCGATAGCTGAGCGCACCTGAGCCCTGCTCGCCTTGATTTTAGTCCACTAGCTTGTGCATAGCAGAAAATTCATGATTGCCCGCAGATACCTGTAGGCATGTACAATCGTTATCAGTAAATTCTGCCGTCCTAGACTCCATCGCATGTCTTGTTTCCTAGCTTCCTGGAGTATGCAATGTGTGATTAAACCAAGCTGCACGATGAAAATATACTCACTGGTGCTTTGTGACTGCAAGACACGCGAATTTGATTCCTTGCTATGAAATGTTCCATTTTAATTCCGCTGAATGTTGCATGTTGGCATGAATGCAAAATCCTGGGTGTTTTGATCTTGTGATATGATATCCTCTACTCGAGTGTCGTAGAGAAAGGGAAAGGAGAATCACACATCTCCATTCCCCCCCTATTGTGATGTGATGTGCGTCCTCGATGTCTCTTTTTTTAGGACCAAGGCAGGAGCTCGGCTGATGTCATTAAGTGAGGAAAAATTACAAAGTTGGCCGGTTTGTAAGAAAGACTAGGCCGAAAACCATTAAACAACTTAAAAAGAACTGTAGAAGCCACCCCAAACGCTGCCTAATGTGACCTCTTCCACCATCAAGAAGGTAACGGTGCCAGTCATCGACCCGTCGATCAAAAGGCTTTTGCCCAGACCTGCGCATGATCGCACCAACGAAACCCGGGAACAGAGAAGAGTTGAACGCTTGCTATGCTGCTGCTGTCGTAGGAAGTTTAACCAAATAAAGGGATTTCTGAAGGAGGAAGGATTCGTGGGGAATTGAGAGGATTGGGTGGAGGAGAGGGATTCACCCAATCCACTCAAATCCCCCTCTCCACAAGCCTCCCCAATCCCCTTGTATCAAACGAGGCCTAAGGAACATCACCGGCAACGACCCCCGTCGAAGGACAAGGCTTTCGCCCACTTATGCCTCGCCAACTCTGACCTAGAGTAGGAGCCAATCCACAACGAACCATGTGAGACCAAGCCATGTCTCCGCTTGAATTTCATAGTGCGAACCAGGAGCCAATCCACACGGCCCCCTCATCACCATGGTGTACTACTTGTGTTGATGCTGGCACCACCACAACCACCGCAACGGGGCTCCGGAAGCCAGAGCACCGTGCCACTTGCTTCTACTCTGCCGCCTGCAGGCCCAGAGCGGGCAGCGACAATGCCAGACAACCGATCCAGGCGATCCAAGGCTGGTTGGTGTGTCGACAAAGAGAGTTCATTTAGAGTTGTTATGCTCTTTAGAGGTGACTGGCGTTGTTGGTCGGGACGCGATTTTGTTGGTCGGTTTAGGACAAAGCACTTAAGGGTTGTATTGTGTGCATTCGAGTTGGAGCGAGCTTGCTACTCGGCCGGCATGTGGTGAGAGCTTGCTGGAATTCTTGGATTTTGTGCCTTTTATAAAGCTATGGCACGCAGTTTGCATGCTCTCGAAAAAAGAACCCAAATTGTCATAAAAAAGAGTATAGTCCCCGTCAGTCCTAGCTGTGTATTCCGTTATTATCAACAACGTGGTGGAATTATTTGGACGGTGAAGAAAGAGGCACGGGGAAGCAGATTTCGAAGCGACCGCGCCCAGAATAGATGTCTCCAGCCATGACCTCTAAATGACTTGACGTCCATGGCTGGCGGAAGCTATTGAGACGCCATTGCTTGGCCGGGACACGACCGTCGACCAGCCGCTCCGTGCGTCCGTCCGTCGTCCTCTACCTGCTGGCAAGGAAAGGCAGGCCCCGATCCAAGGCCATGGGGAAGCACGACCACCACCACCACCACCACCACCACCACGACGTGGAGGCGTGCTACCCGCCCGACGGGTACATGATCGAGAGCCCGGAGCTGCGCTGGGCCTTCATCCGCAAGGTGTACGTCATCGTCTCCATCCAGATGCTCGTCACCGTGGCCGTAGCCGCCGCCATGAACGTCACCGACTGCGTCCGCAACTTCTTCCTCTCCCGCACCCCCGCCGCCCTCGTCGCCTTCATCATCATCCTCATCTCCCCCCTCCTCGGTCGGTACCCAGCCTATCTCTGCTTCGCTTTTCACATTCTCCATGCATGCATTGCTGATGGACGCCGTTGGTGTGAGCGCAGTGATGTTGCCGATGGTCTACTTCCGGCAGAAGCACCCGGTGAACCTGGTGTTCCTGGGCATCTTCACCGTGTGCGTCAGCCTGTCGGTGGGGCTGGGGTGCCTCACCAAGCACGGGCCCATCATCTTCGAGGCGGCGGGCATGACGCTCGTCGTCGTGGTCTCGCTCACCGCCTACACCTTCTGGGCGGGCAGGCGCGGCCACGACTTCGAGTTCCTGGGGCCCTTCCTCTTCGCCGCCTGCGTCATCCTCATGCTCTACGCCATCGTCATCATCCTCTTCCCCATGGGCAAGACGGCCGTGCTCGTCTACGGCTGCATAGCCGCGCTCATCTTCTCCGCCTTCATCATCTACGACACCGACAACCTCATCAAGCGCTACACCTACGACGAGTACGTCGCCGCCTCCATCACCCTCTACCTCGACATCATCAACCTCTTCAGGGCCATACTCATGGCCCTCGATGCCGCCGACTGATTTTGATCGGAGAAAACCAGCCAAACCTAACATGCTGATTCATTCGCCTCTGCCTGCCTGGCACATGTATGTATGCTAAACTAGATACCGTATGTAGATTACCATGGATGTAAAGTTATTACGTGCTCTCAACATGAGTCAACTGTTATCGGACATCAACAGAAATGTAGTATTGCCAATCCAATCAACATTTTTCGTCGCGACGAACATATGGAATGATCATCGACAAGCCAAGGCAAGCGTCATCAACACCAAACTCTCAAGGGAAAAGGGATATGGATATGAATTTTCTCAGCAAGGAACATTTGTTTCTTTTGTCAAACAAGCCCACACGCAGAAATTGCAGCCTACAGGAGGCTAACTGGGCTCTTAAATACCTCATGTGTAAAATAGGGGCACAAAGTTGCCAGCATCAACCACAACAGTTAAATGTTTACAGCCACTGAAACACACTATCTTAGATGGGTCTGCTTAATGTTCTTCTATCTTCTTCAGGTCCTTCATATTTGTTGTGTCCACACTGGCAAAAGAACAAAAAAAAATGTGTTCAGGAGATGAATCACAAGTAATGACTGATTTTCATCAAATGTGTATATGGGGGGTAAAAATCAGTCTGCAATATCTATGAAGTGATTTTTTTATCTACGATAAGGGAAATAAGAGCTTAAACTTCGCCATTGCCTCGATACAGTAATGACTCTTGCAAATTCAGTTCTGATTTGCTAAAATAATGGCTTTCACCCTACAATTATCTTTTCTTTCCAAAATAAGCTGTTGCTAAGAATATACTCCCTCCGTCCGAAAATACTTGTCATCAAAATGGACAAAAAGGATGTATCTACAACTAAAATACATCCTAGATACATCCTTTTTTATTCATTTTGATGACAAGTATTTCCGGACGGAGGGAGTACAACACAAATACTTCTGGGTTATTGTGCAGCTTCAGGAACTAATGATGCTGATTCCTGATGGCACAACTAATCACAGATCTCCCACAATCTGAGCAGTCCAGCTAAAAGGACAATATAATATGTGCATCCAGACATCCAGTGCAAATTATGAAATACTAGGTGCTAACAGAACTTACGTGGTTCCATAAAGCGCGATCTTCTGAATTTTTGTGATGTCAGCTCCGCTTTGATTGTCTTCGATAAACATAGTCAGGCTGGGGCGGCAAAAAAGGGGTTATAAGAATCAGATAGCAGTACAAAATGCCTGTTACCCACCTGCTAGAGAGAGATGCACATACCTGCGAACATTCTGGAACTTCACATACTTTAGCGTGACAGGCTTACTCTGCAGAAAAGAATAGCCAAGGCTCATCAATTTGAGGTAATGCATAAGCTAAGACATGGGCATCAAGGAAAAGAATATAAAAAACAAACTTAGATTTTAGGATAACAACATACTTCCAGTAAATGGCTGGATGACAGGTCAACACTGTCACTTGGAGGGAAGTCATTGACGTTGCTGCCAATCAATACAGAAATTTATGTCAGGAATAAGGGAAAACCCAAAATGTTTTCAGAAGTCGGTATCAATGAGCTTCAGTGAAACTAAAAGGAAGTATACCTGAAACCCATATGCTCTCTGTTGGAGAAGAGTTTAACTGTCTTTGGGCCTGTGTTCAAAGAAGATTGCATTAACTATTTGAGAAAGCATCAACACACCCAAGAGAAACACTGAAGTGATTTAAGAAAGGGGCTACTACTTACAAACTAAATAACTCACTCAAAGGTAGAGAAAAAGAAGCATGAACACAAAAAAGTGGTAAGAGAAAAGCAGCATGCAGCCTAGCATTCCCATATCAAGCTATATATTGTTGTAAAGCGTTGAAAGAGAAGAACTGTTGAGCTTTTCAGCATTATACAAAGCTAAAATATGTTGAAAGAGAAGAAATATACTTTTCGATGGCAGGAGCATATGCTCCCATGTGCCAAAGTGTTCTGATAAGCAACCATCTTTTTTATGTACCATGGAACACTAGGCGATAGGTCAGATGGTCACCACATAGGTCCCACCAACTAATATCTGACCATAAATTTAGAGATATAATTGTACTCTCTACTAGCATTTGCAGACCTGATATCAGAAAAGAGTGCCCTAGCCCACTAGTGCATCAATAACTACAGATATTAGCTGTAAATTGTCAATTTTATTTATAAACGAAGAAGAAGAGGCAAATCAAAGCGTCCTAGGCCACTAGATCATGCCAGGTTTTCCCCCAAAACGGAAGGAGCCCCAGGCTCTGCATTGCTTTAATGCAAACACCATACATAACAATCTCTATAATGTCGATAGCACCATAAGTAACAATCTCTTCTATTTAGCATTAAACACTAGACGACAGGTCAGACCAAAGTTCAAAAAAGCGCGCCTGGGTGCAAAGAGCCGGCCGGCCGGACGCAGCGCTTTGGTCTTGCGCGCTTGGAAAAGTGCAAGGCACCCCCTACGCTTAGCGCCTTTTTCATTTGGGTGCGCATACGGAGTGGCGAACTAGACGCAAGCAGGTCCCTAAACACATAATTAGCGCACAACGCCTTTTTGAACTATGGGTCAGGCACACATAAGGTCCAAAGAACTTGGTTATCATACATTTACAAAAACATAACTTGTGTTCAACCATCTATTAGCATTCGCAACAGACTAAATCGAGCACCCTGGTTTGAACATAGACAAGTTCCTCCTCCCTGAGCTCATAAAAGAGGCTTATCTCTAAGTAATCAATGTTGCAGCAACCTAGCATTCATGCAGTGACGTGGAGTTACAAATCTCACCTTCTTCCTCGGGGCCTTTGAAGAGCGCGGAATGCAGCTTGATGACCTGCATGAAGGGGATGTAGATCAGCAGCTGCTCGTCCGAGTCGCTGGCGAGGTGCAGCCCCTCATCCTCCCTGTAACCCTGTTGAAAACCACCACTCGTCAGAAACGTAATGGCATCTAAACTAAAATCCGAAGAAGGGTTAACACGGCCGTGACACGGCGCTAATCTACGAAACCCTAGGGTGGGAGTGCCCCCGGCGAAAATCGAACGGGCCGACGCCGGATCGGCGCCGGGGATCGCGTGTGGCAGCGGGAGCCGCTTGGCGTACCTGCTTGAGGGCGTTGGCGATGCCGTGGGCGGGGTCCTGGTTGAGGCACTCGACGCCGGTCCAGTCGATGAAGTCGACCAGATCCACCTGCCCGCGCGGCACCGACGCGGACGGGACGGCCGCGGCCGCGGCGGCGGGCGCGGGGGCGGCTGCGGTCGGCGCGGGCGCGGTGGCCATGGACGGCTCCCGGAAGCTTCTGGAAGGTCGGAGCTGCGGCGGACGCGAGAGCGACGGCGGGCTTGCGCTCGAGCGACTTGGACCTCGACTCGTCCCGTCCCGTGCGATGACGACTTGCGTTGCGTATACTTGCGTGCGAGCTGCGGCCTGCGGCCGGGTAGCACCCGATGCCTTATCTTTTCCTCTCCCACTTTCCCTCTCGGCCTGGGCCTGGGCTCCCCATCCGTCGCGCAGTCGGGCCCGTTCGCGTCGAAGCCCATCGGGCCGGCGGAAACGAAAAGCCCACGCGGCTAGCACATATCGTCGGACCTGCTGCGCTGGTGCGTGAGAGGAGCGGAGGCTGGTGGTCTCGTTTAGTCCCACATCGCGCGGCGAGGGAGGGCGAGGGGGTCGGCGAGGCTATAAGAGGGAGGGGGTGGCGCGGCTTGCAACTCATACCTTTCTCGGCCTTTTGGCTAAGATCAAGTGTAGTATCTGTTCTTATCAGTTTAATATCTGATATGTGGGCCATGTGCCCACAACGATATTAAATTTATTTTTTGTGGGGGAGGGCCCACCACAGTGGCTTGCCACTGGGGTCCTCGCGTGTCGCCCGGGCGTTGCACTGCTGCCCGGGCCCGGCGCGCCCCAACCAAATCAAATCCAAAATTTGTTTGAACGAGAGGACACTTCTTCTCTGGACCTGTCTAAAACCTGAATCTTGGGCTGTGCTCCTTCAGCTTTGGAATGGTTCAGACTATCCCTCCACCGCAGCACCTCGAGAAAGAACTGTTCCAAAAATTACTCGAGAACAGGTGGCGCATTCAAGCGGCTCATTAGTATTGCCTCTGCTGGTCGTAATTTTGTTGGTAGCAAACAGAAACAGCCAGATGCCATCGACTCCAGCCGTCGGGTTGAAACACAACGTCAGAGAAGGAGGAATCTATCACTGCCTACACTAGCTGCACCATCAGTTCAGCACGACCACAAGCAAGTCGAACCGGTACCTGCCATGCCACCCCGCTCGTTCGCAAGACTCTTTAACAACTTTCCGAAGTGTACTTCAACGTGCTATACAGCCGGCTCAAGCTTCCAGAAACAACCATCATCATAACCAAAGTTATCCACATTTCCACTGACTCAACCATCGGCCTGAAGCTCAAGACCGGAGAAGGAGATATCTATCACTAGCCTAGCTGCACCCCGACCAATTCCAACTTTGAAACTTCCCTTCTGTCTGTCCGCGTGTCTCTGTCTCATGAGCTTTTTTTCAGTGGTATAGTTTTGCTGGGACGCGGGGTGTAAAATTAAATTTACCTGGATAGCTAAAATTGTAGATGTTGTTAAATGACGACTTCTGAATCATAAGTTCCGTGTGAGAATGACCGAAACTCTTGTTCAGGATCAAGGACCCTGAACCATAGCAAAATTTGAAAGATCACGATTTCAATTTATACCTTCAAAAAAGGGTCTTCTCGTATCAGACCCGATAATCATAAACCTTACTTGCAAATGCAAAGGGACACATTTATCTTGAGTTACAAGGCCATGGACATGGGCATTCTTTATGTACAAGAGCACAACTAAAAGAGTGAAGCCTGGGCCAAACTCAATTGACAAGACCTTTTCTAACTTGCTGCTGCTGATGAATAGGAGAAGCTTCTTCCTTTGTGACTTTGAACACAGTAACCAAAGTAACCCATAACGAAAGAAGACCAGAAGATGTACAAACCTGCATATTGCATTTAGAAGACCTACACTATTAATCCACAATGAAAGAACCTGTTAGCTTGTTCGTTCATCTTATTAAGCTTAACAAGCTCAACCTGGTGATTGGCTCAGTTCATTAAGGATCAAGCTACGAGATTAACGTGGAAGAGTTAGATAAAATTATCCGGAGAAGGGGTGTTATATGGCATCGCCACTCAGACATCCACTGGACATACCAACTCGCAGCTGCAACTAGGACCCAAAACAACGTTCATGGCATATCCTTCTACGTGCAACATCCTAGGCAATTTTGATGGCTTCAACAAACATCCAAGTCTGGTTTTGGTCGGATCTGGCATCAACTACATACTTGTCTGATGGCTTTTCTAATAAAATTGCTCCATGACGCCCTTCATTCTTAAAATCATCAACATTTGTATTGATACCAAGCCCATACATACACCCAGCATACATGAATCCAATCTTCCTTGGTCTTTTAACTCAACTATCAATCTTCTTAGTATCATGATGGACACCACCTATATGTTGAGACTAAGATTGTAGTGCATACTATGGACTTCAAAGCATGGCCATGTAAGGGTAGTGAAAGAGATGTGTATGTTATTGGGATGGGTTGGCCGAGTTAGCATTGTAAGTTTAGTAGGTAGGTGGCTTCCATGAGCCCCTCAATAGCCACATGTTGGAAGACTGAGAACGGGTATAAAAAATGCTATAGTGAGCAAAACATACGTAATCTAAAAAAATGCATGTTTCATTTCTTAGGTGGGTCCAAGCCCGAAGTAGTTTCTTTATTAGGGTGGGGTTGACGCTTCAGTGCCGCCAAGGGGGCATGGGAGCCGTTCTTTGGGGAGATTTCTGGGTGTGTTGGATGATAATGGGGCCCCACGCGAAGGTTGTTTAACTTGGGAAGCTCGACGGTCGCACTCTAGTCCCTCATGGTTTGGCTTCGGCGAGGGTGACGACGGTGGTGCACAAAAGTACTCGAGATCTTCTCACTACGCGAAGTTATGATCTATGGTTGGTGATGAGTCTTGGTGGCTATCTGTTCAAGCAGGGATAGTATGGTGGTGGCGGCATCCCCGTGGTGGACATGTTGAAAGGATTAATATGGTTGACTAGAGGGGGGGGGGGGGGGGTGAATAGGAACTACCAATTTTTAGCTTTTCTTAACAAATTAGGTTAAGCAACAAATAGGTTGTCTAGATATGCAACTAGGTGAGCAACCTATATGATGCTAGCAACAACACCAACACAAGCAAGCAAGATAAACAACACAAGTAAATCTTGCACAAAATAAAGGTAAGAGATAACCACAAGTGGATTCGAAGGAGACGAGGATGTGTTACCGAAGTTCCTTCCCTTTGAGAGGAAGTACGCTCTGTTGGAGCGGTGTGGAGGCACAATGCTCCCCAATAAGCTACTAGGGCCACCGTATTCTCCTCATGCCCTCACACAATGCGAGATGCCGCGATTCCACTAGTGGTGCCCTTGAAGGCGGCAACCCGACCTTTACAAACAAGGTTGGGGCTCTCTCCACAACCGAATTGGAGACTCCCAACAACACCACGAAACTTCACCACAATGGAATGTGACTCTGAGGTGACCTCAGCCGTCTAGGGTGCTTAAACACCCAAGAGTAACAAGATCCGCAAGGGATTAGTGGGGGGAATCAAATTTCTCTTGGTGGAAGTGTAGATCTAGGCCTTCTCAAACAATCCCTAAAGAATCAACAACTTAGATTGGCTAGGGAGAGAGATCGGGTGAAAATGAGCTTGTGAGCAACAATGGAGCTTGGGGAAGGAAGAGGTAAGTCAACTTGGGGAAAATGACTCACTTATATAGTGGGGGATGAAATCCAACCGTTATGCACCCACAACCCGTGCATAAGCGGTAGTTATGGATGTTTCAGCCACCGCGTTCAATAGAGCAGACCAGGGAGGCGGTAGTGCCACCAGAGCGGTACTACCGCTCCCACTAGTGGTACTTCCGCTTGGTGTTGAACAGCAGCCGGAACCCGCGGTAGTAGAGGAAGGCAGGGCGGTAGTGCCCCCTAGGCGGTACTACTGCTACTAACTGCCGCTCTACTTCTGCTCGAGGGACTGAGCATTCCAGAATGCAAACAATAAGCGGTACTCCATGCGGTAGAAGACAACGGTAGTTCCACCGGAGCGATACTTCCACTTAGCTTTAGTATGTCGGGTAAACTTATGGTAGTGGGGTGGCGGTTAGGGCATAGTACCACTGGAGCGTTACTACCGTGCTGAACTGCCGCTCTACTACCGCTCATTTACAGAACTCAAAAAACAAGCGGAAGTAGGGACAGTACTGAACTACGGCAGTACCGCTGGAGCGGTACTACTGCTGAGCGCGATACTACCGCTTATGCCGTTCTGAAAGGCCCAAGCAAGAAGGAAGGATAATCTCAGTTGCCTGGAAGGAAATAGAGTGCAAAGTGACTATGTACGTGTTGACTCCACCCAAACCTTTTCAAAGCGGACCCCTCTTAATAGTACGGTGTTCCTATGACTCAAGTCCACCGAAAATGAAACGCAAGAAAAACACCATCTTCATAAACATTCCGAGGGGTTCGAATCGTCTCTGTGCCATATGATAGATTATCTGAAATCGTCTTAATAGTACGGTGTTCCTACAACAGAAGCCATGCAGTACTCTCTCCTCCTCAAAGATGTTAGGCACACTATTATACACGCGGTCAAGATTTAAAAAACTTGAACACTAACATGAGATAAAAGCATATAGATGAATTGAATTCACAAGAAAAATCATTATTAATCTTTGGATTAATTCATGTTCGCAAGGAAGTAGCTTAGTTAGGTCATTAACCTTATCATATTGCACACTGTTTCTCCGCTACAAGAAACATATTCCATTAATTTTGATGAACGACTCGAATAAATCACCGGCTACCACACACATGGACAAAAGTACCTGTTCCAGCGTAAGGCGGTGGAATGCATGGATAACTTGGGAGTCACATTCTTTTGAGAGTGACTAGATAGAATCAAGTCTCCATGCACTAGTAGAAAAAGACCCATTTGTCCCGGTTCCAGAGGCCCTTTAGCCCCGGTTCTGGAACCGGGACTAAAGGGTCGGGACTAAAGCCCAAAACCTTTAATTTAGTCCCGGTTCACTTACGAACCAGGATAGAAGGGGCTCCACGTGGCCGCTGCGGGGCGCCCAGGCAGGAGGACCTTTAGTCCCGGTTGGTAACACCAACAGGGACCAAAAGTGAAAGCACAAGTGCTCCCTGGGTGATTTTGGTAATTAATGACAACATATCTCTTGTTGGACTAATGCTTCTACTTAGTATGTTTCAGATAAGTTCAACAATGGAGTGGCATGGACTAGAGGATGTGGAACCCCTTCAAGTTGCTGAGGACAAAAGATTGGCTCAAGCTCAAAGCTCAGGACTCTACATTTTCTATTTTAGTGATCCAAGATCACATTGAGTCCATAGGAAAGCCAATACTATTAAGAGGGGACGAGGGGTTACTTAATGGCTTGCTTGCTCAAAGTGCTTAGTGATATGCTCCAAAGCCCTCATCTACTTTCCCACATCCACATATGTCCCAAACCAAAAGTCAAACTCGGCGCCACCGAATCTTTCTATCCGGCGCCACCGAGTTCTCTTGACATAGCCACTGCCTGAAACCCTAATCAGTTCGGTGTCACCGATGGGATCGCAGACTCACCGAGATGGGCTTGCAAACTCTCTGTTGCCTATTGCAATAATTTCGGTCCCACCGAGATATGTAATCGGCCCCATCGAGTTTGCTTGGCCAACTCTCTGTTTCGCTTATTACCCAAATCGGTCCCACCGAGTTTGAGTTATCGGTCAAACCGAGATGAGGATTTACCCTAACCCTAGCACATCGGTCCCACCGAGTTGATCCATTCGGTCCCACCGAAAACCATAACGGTCACATTATGAACTAAATCGGTCTGACCGAGTTTAACAATTCGGTCCCACCAAGTTTCGTAAATTGTGTGTAACGGTTAGATTTTGTGTGGAGGCTATATATACCCCTCCACCCACTCTTCATTCGTGGAGAGAGCCATCAGAACATGCCTACACTTCCAACACATATTTTCTGAGAGAGAACCACCTACACTTGTGTTGAGGTCAAGATATTCCATTCCAACCACATGAATCTTGATCTCTAGCCTTCCCTAAGTTGCTTTCCACTCAAATCTTCTTTACACCAAATCCAAATCCTGTGAGAGAGAGTTGAGTGTTGGGGAGACTATCATTTGAAGCACAAGAGCAAGGAGTTCCACACACCATTTGTTACTTCTTGGAGAGTGGTGTCTCCTAGATTGGGTAGGTGTCACTTGGGAGCCTCTGTCAAAATTGTGGAGTTGAACCAAGGAGTTTGTAAGGGCAAGGAGATCGCCTACTTCATGAAGATCTACCCTAGTGAGGCAAGTCCTTCGTGGGCGACGGCCATGGTGGGATAGACAAGGTTGCTTCTTCGTGGACCCTTCGTGGGTGGAGCCCTCCGTGGACTCGCGCAACCGTTACCCTTCGTGGGTTGAAGTCTCCATCAACGTAGATGTACGATAGCACCACCTATCGAAACCACGGATAAAAAATCTCCGTGTCTCCAAATTGCGTTTGCACACTCCAATCCCATCCCTTTACATTCTTGCAACTTGCATGCTTTACTTTCCGCTGCTCATATACTCTTGTCATGCTTGCTTGATATGTATTGTGAATGTTTAAACTTGTGCCAAAACTCCACATCAACCTAAAGAATCTAAAAACTGCAACTTTTCTTCTTAGAGTCTATTCACCCCCCCCCCCCTCTAGACACCTCTTCTCGATCCTTTCAATTGGTATCAGAGCTTTGGTCTCCATTGCCTTGGTTTAATCACCATTGGAGGAAGATGGATGTGTCTACATTGGGAGTCTTAGACGTAGAGTGCCTATTCTTGATGGAGAGTTCTTTCATGAGTGGAAAAATGAGATGCTTGAGATTTTCAATGAATATCATTTGAACAAGTACATTACTAGCCCTTGTGCACCTCATGTTGATCCTTTGCATCCTACCCTTGATGAGTCTATTGACATGATCCGCAACCTTAGAACTGTCAATCTTATCACTAGATGATTGCCTAGAAACTTGATTGGATGTTTGCCTACTCTTAAGTGTGCCTACACTATATGGAGATTTCTTGAGGAGAGATTTCCAAACCGTTCCTTGCAAAACTTAGATGAAATTCTTCATAAGTCTATTACCTTGAGTAAGATGAATTCTAGTGATCCTAGCTTTGGTGATTGTCTATTTGAGCTTACCAATCTCATGCGTGCCAAAGGAAATGTTGGAATCATTAGCAATATCATATCCGAAGCTATTAGAATTCACAAAGATGACTATTGTGATGATCATTTATCTAATGAATTACCCTCTCTAGGAGTTGATCAATCACAAGACGATGTTGAACATGGATACTATGATGAGGATGATGATAGTGACTATGATCTTGATGATGCGATGAGACACTTTGGTCTTATGGCTAACCTTCACGGCTACATGGCCGGAGGAAAGGAATGGGTCCTTGATAGTGGATGTACTGATCATATGACCGAAGACAAGGATATGTTTCGTGAGCTTGCTAAAAATGACGGCCCTCAGAAGTATGTCACCTTTGGTGATAACTCAAAGGGTAAGGTGCTTGGCCTAGGTAAGGTGGCCGTCTCACATGATAGCTCCATACAAAATTTCATGCTCGTTGAATCTCTTGGGTACAATTTACTTTCAGTATCTAGACTTGCTGATTTCGGTTTCAATGTCCTATTCACTGAAGTAGATTGCCAAGTGTTTAGGAGAGACAATCATAAAATGGTCTTTACCGGTATTCGTAGAGGTGATCTTTACATTGTTGATTTCACTGAAAAGGCTCAACCTAGAACTTGCTTAATTGCTAAATCTTCTAAAGGCTGGTTGTGGCATAGAAGGTTAGGTCATGTGGGCATGCGAAATCTTGATAAGCTTATTAAAGGTGATCATATCCTTGGAGTAAAAGATGTTATATTTGACAAGGATAGACTTTGTAGTGCTTGTCAAGCAGGAAAACAAGTTGGAGGGAGTCACCCCGTGAAGAACATCATGACCACGAGAAGACCGCTCGAGCTACTTCACATGGATCTCTTTGGTCCCAATGCTTACAAGAGTCTCGGTGGTAACTCATTTGGTCTAGTGATAGTCGATGATTTTTCAAGATTTATGTGGGTGTTCTTTCTCGATGACAAATCGCAGGTCCAAAAGATCTTCAAAAACTTTGCTAGGAAGGCCCAAAATCAATTTGAAGTGAAGATCAAGAAGGTTCGGAGCGACAACGGAACGGAGTTCAAGAACGCAAATGTGGATACCTTTCTTGACGAAGAGGGGATTTCACACGAGTTCTCGGCCACGTACACACCTCAACAAAATGGAGTTGTTGAGAGGAAGAACCGTACTCTTATTGAGATGGCAAGAACGATGCTTAATGAGTACAAGACTCCAAAACACTTTTGGGTGGAAGCGGTCGAGACAGCTTGTCATGCAACAAATCGCTTGTATCTTCACAAGCTACTCGGCAAGACGGCATACGAGCTCCTCACCGGTAACAAACCCCAAGTTGGATACTTTCGAGTATTCGGCTCAAAGTGCTACATTCTTGATAAGCATCATCGTTCTAAATTTGCTCCTAAATCTCATGAAGGTTTCCTACTTGGTTATGGCTCAAACTCTCACACTTACCGTGTCTACAACAATTTCACCCGAAAGGTTGAAGAGACGGTAGATGTGAAGTTTGATGAATCTAACGGCTCGCTAGTAGAGCAATTGCCAATTGATGTAGGAGACAAAGACCCTTCGGAAGCAATCCAAGACTTGTCTATTGGCAAGATTCGTCCAACGGAGGTGAAGGAGAGTACCTCGTCTGTCCAAGTGGAAGCTTCTACCTCATGACAAGGTGAACCAAGAGTTGATATGGAAGCATCCACAAGTGGGACACACCAAGACGAAGAAAATGAGGAAGTACACCAAGATGAACATCAACAACCTCCTTCTCCACCATGACAAGAGAACGACAACGCCAACAATGAAGAAGGCCAAGAAGAAGGACAAGATGAAGAAGATGTTCCACCCCGATCAAAGCAAAAGCTCCCACGAGTTCGAGCAAGAGTTGCCAAAGATCATCCCGTCGAGCAAATCTACAATGATATCCAAACCGGGAGAATCACTCGCTCTAAAACTCGTTTGGCTAACTTTTGTGAACATTATTCATTCATCTCTAGCATTGAACCTATGAAGATTGAAGAAGCATTGGAAGATCCGGATTGGATAAATGCTATGCATGAAGAGCTACACAACTTTGAGAGAAATCAAGTGTGGACATTGGTTGAGAAGCCCGACAACAACCACAACATCATCGGTACCAAATGGGTGTTTCGCAACAAGCAAGATGAAGATGGACAAGTAGTTCGCAACAAAGCACGTCTAGTCGCCCAAGGCTACACTCAGGTCGAAGGTATGGACTATGGTGAGACATATGCTCCCGTTGCTAGACTTGAGTCCATTCGCATCTTACTTGCTTATGCTAATCGCCATGATATCACCTTGTACCAAATGGACATTAAAAGTGCTTTTCTAAATGGTGAAATTGAGGAGGAAGTTTATGTTAAGCAACCTCCCGGCTTTGTCAATCCTAAGAAACCTAATCATGTTTACAAACTTCACAAAGCTCTTTATGGTCTTAAACAAGCTCCTAGAGCGTGGTATAAATGCTTGACCAAGTTCCTTATTGAAAAAGGGTTTGAAATTGGAAAAAATAGATTCTACTCTTTTTACTAAAAGGGTTAATGGAGAACTATTTGTGTGCCAAATTTATGTTGATGATATTACATTTGGTTCGACTAACCCTCATTTTAGTGAGAAGTTTGGAAAGCTAATGTCGGAGAAGTTTGAGATGTCTATGATGAGTGAACTCAAATTCTTTCTGAAAGAACATGCGGTGCCCCCATGTTTGGTTTTGGTAATTGATGACAATCTCTATGGACTAATGGTTGCCTTGATTTATATTTGAAGGATTCGTCCATAGGCATTTCTTGAAGTCCATGTGTTGGTTTCAAGGAGTTTATCCAAAGATTGGTCATGTGAGAGTTGAGCTTATTGCAAGCATGTCTTGAAGAAGAAGATTGTGTGATCATTCATGTTTACCTTCAAGACATCATCCAAATGAAGAGAGTTGGAAAGAGTCAATGTTGATCAAGACTAAGTCAAGAGTGAATCAAGTTGATCAACACACAAAGCGCACAAGATGTACCGAGGGATCAAGCGATCCCATGGTATGGTAAGCATTGTCAATTACGCTATGTGTACTAACCCATGGTCTTCGTGAGAGTTCTTTGTGGGGTTAGGTTGCGGTGTGCAAGTTCAAGTGAAGCGGGCAAGTTCAAGTAAAGCATCACGAAGAGATCAAATGCTTGAAGCCGTTGTGGTGACAATGGACTTGTGAAGATGTGCGGAAGGGTGGCTCACCCATAGTGGAATATGGGGGAGCAATCAACTAGTCTTCATCGAGCCAACACAATCAAGAAAGGTGGTCCATCTTGAGGGAGTCAAGATCGTCATCATCTAGCTCAAGTGGACCATGTGCAAGGCAAAGGTTTGCTCTTGATAGGTTTTCTATTTTACCGGTCTCATGTTGGTAGTTGGGAGACCGGGTTATAGGATCGATTGCCGTACTATCAAGGGGGGCTCTCGATGAGTAGCTTGCTCGTATCGTTCATAGAGAGCTCAAACCATTGCATCCTTGCATCATATTTATTGGTTCTTGTTTGGTTCTTCTCTTTGTGAGTTTTGGAGCTTATGGTCATCTTGATGACAAGCTCGAGTTTATCGAAAACGGAGTTCACTCGCATCTTCTATGATGTTTTCGATGTTGGAGGTTATGCCGGTTCTTCTCGGTTGGAGGTTTCACTCCTCTAGTTGTTGGCATACCTCCCCTGCCTCCTCGGTTGATGCTACTCGTCTTCCTCTATCCAACAAGCTTGAGTTTGCTCAATTAAGAGCTCATTTGCAGAAGTTATGGCAGTTCTGGTCTTCCTTGGAGTGTACTTGTTTTCGTGGACTTGGCATAAGGTTGGCGCCAGCGGTAGTACCGCTGGACCGGAGCGGCAGTACCGCATATCGCCACAAGCGGTAGTACCGCCGTCCCACAGCGGTAGTACCGCCTATGGCCATAAGCGGTAGTATGGCTCCGGTTCCGCGCTGGTACCGCCTCGACTCGAGACGTGGTTTTCTCGTGTTGGGTTCAGCGGCAGTAGTAGCAGCAGTAGGAGCGGTAGTACCGCTCGTGTGCGGTAGTACCGCGGCTACCACCGCCCCTAGTACCGCTGGGCCAAGCGGCAGTACTGCTGCGGCCAACGGTAGTACCGCTGGCTCCAGCGGTAGTGCCGCTCATACGGCTCTGCCTCGCCCTCTGTTTTGCTCCGCTCTCTATGTTCTACTGCCCGGGCGGTAGTACCGCTCCCCTGAGCGGTAGTACCGCTCGTGCGCGGACTGAGCACCTAACGGTTGGATTCGGGAGCTCCTATAAAAGGGGTTCTTCTTCCCCATTCAACCTTATCTTTTTGAGCTCGTGTTCTTCCCCCATTGTTGACCTTCTTCGAGCTTGCTAACTCTCAATCCCTCCATGGATTCTTGCTAGTTTTTGAGGGAAAAGAGAGAGGAGATCTAGATCCACATTTCCACCAATCACTTTCTCCTCTATGTGAGGGGAGCCCCTTGGATCTAGATCTTGGAGTTCTTGGTGTTCTCCTTCTTGTTCTTCCTCTCATTTTCCTCCCTAGCATTAGTTGCTTCGGTGGGATTTGAGAGAGTAGGACTTGGGCACTCCGTGTGCCCTTGCCATTGCATTTGGTGCATCGGTTTGAGTTCTCCACGGTGATACGTGGAAGTTACAAGTTGAGAAGCTTATTACTCTTGGGTGCTTGGTACCCTTGAGCTTGTTCCTCTTGGGTGCTTGGGCGCCCTAGACGGTTGGTGGTGTTCGAAGCTCAATCATTGTGGTGTAAAGCTCCGGGCAAGCGTCGGAGTCTCCAATTAGGTTGTGGAGATCGCCCCGAGCAATTTGATGGGTTCCGGTGACCGCCCCCAAGGGTTGCCAAAGTGTACGGGTTCGGTGACCGCCCCCAAGGGTTGCCATTTGTACGGGTTCGGTGACCGCCCTCAAGGGTCCCTTAGTGGAATCACGGCATCTTGCATTGTGCGAGGGCGTGAGGAGATTACGGTGGCCCTAGTGGCTTCTTGGGGAGCATTGTGCCTCCACACTGCTCCAAACGGAGATTAGCATCCGCAAGGGTGTGAACTTCGGGATACATCATCGTCTCCGCGTGCCTCGGTTATCTCTTACCCGAGCCCTTTACTTATGCACTTTACTTTGTGATAGCCATATTGTTTCTTGTCATATATCTTGCTATCACCTAGTTGTTTATCTTGCTTAGCATAAGTTGTTGGTGCACATAGGTGAGCCTAGTTGTTGTAGGTTTTGTGCTTGACAAATTAACCGCTAGGTTTATTCCGCATTTGTTCAAGCCTAAACCGTAATTATTTTAAAGCGCTTATTCACCCCCCCTCTAGGCGACATCCACGATCTTTCACTTTCTCAGTTTGCAAATCAAGCAAACCAAGGAAGGTACCTTTGTCTCTCAAACAAAGTACACCAAGGACTTATTCAAGAAGTTCAATATGCAAGAATGCAAAGGTATGACTACACCCATGCCTACTAGTGGACATCTTGATTTGACCAAAGATGGTGAACCGGTTGATCAAAAGGTTTATCGCTCTATGATCGGTTCATTGTTATATCTATGTGCCTCTCGCCCGATATTATGCTAAGTGTGTGCATGTGTGCACGATATCAAGCGGCCCCCAAAGAATGTCATCTTAAGGCTGTGAAAAGGATAGTGAGATACTTAATACATACACCAAATTTTGGCATTTAGTATCCTAAGAGGTCTTCTTTCGATCTTGTCGGCTACTCCGATTCAGACTATGCCGGGGACAAGGTTGATAGAAAGTCCACTTCGGGTACATGTCAATTTCTTGGTAGATCTCTTGTGTCTTGGTCCTCCAAGAAACAAAACTCGGTATCCTTATCCGCCGCCGAAGCGAAATACATTGCCGCCGGTTCATGTTGTGCTCAATTACTTTGGATGACCCAAACTCTTAAGGATTATGGGATTTATGTGAAACATGTTCCATTGCTTTGTGACAATGAGAGTGCTATTAAGATTGCTCACAATCCCGTGCAACATTCTCAAACTAAGCATATTGAAGTTCGTCATCATTTCATTCGATATCACGTTGCCAAAGGAGACATTGATCTTAAGCATGTTCGCACCGATAAGCAATTGGCGGATATATTCACCAAACCGCTTGATGAGAAAGTCTTTTGTCGTTTGAGAGGTGAATTGAACATCATTGATGCTTCAAACTTGGAGTAGGAACTCCATTTGGATACATGCAAGGCATGAGCCTTTGACTAATCCTTGATATTTCTCTCATGATGCTAGTTATATGTCTTGAATATATTTGCACCCTTGCATGCTATCTAACCCTTGTAGGTACTTGGATGAATCTAAATCTATGAGATTGCAACCCACTCACATCTTGAGCAATGTCTACATCACCAAGTCTCTACACAATGGTGGTTGATGACAAGGAAGCACGAAACCCTTCAAACATATCCTTTGACAAATTCTATGTTAAGTCTTATGATTGTCATTTTGGATACACAAGTGCTCTTCCTTGCAAGACTAACCCATGTAGGTAGATGAACTCAAATTCCAAGTGGTGCTCCCAACTCTTGATGAGCTACATCAACCTGAGCAACCCACACAAGTTCAACTACATGATCAAGATCAACACCACCACCCAAGGTATGTTATTCCATCTTAGAGAAGCTTTGCTCCAAGTCATGGGTCAAAGCAACTCAACAAGATGTGAATACATCAAGATGCTTAAACGCAAAATGGTAACCCCATTTTGAGCTTAAACGATGAGTATGACCAAATATCAAGTGACCTCACTTGACTCCTAAGTCAATATACTCTAACATAGGTGACTTTGTCACCGCCCAATTCTAGATGAAGTTCTCTTATGTTTCCCCGTGCCTCTTGCATTTTGTCTCATGCATATGTGTTTCCCCTTTCAAAAAAAAACCTTCATCTAGATCTTTTCATTTCATTTCTTTTTTGTTCTGCATTCCCTGCATCCAATTCATTGCAAATCTTTCAGCTAATTCCTTGCAAATCCTTGTGAGATCTTAATTGCCTAGTGAGCTGAGGTGACAAGTGTTTTCACTGTGATGGACTCGGTCACACCGGTCTGTTTTCTTTGGTCCAACCGAATTCTTTTGGTGCCACCGAAGCACACCACTCGGTGCTACCGATTTCACTGCAGAAAAGACAGCTTGCCACTTGTTCCTGCATTCTTTTTGCTCCAGCTCCACTCAATGATTCTTGTCCTCTACCAGCATCACATTCGACTCGCTGCTTTGCTCTGTGGCTCCAGGACCAAACCCATTTGAAACAAAAATCCAGAAGAACCCTTCTTGGAAATTGATGTCAAAGGGGGAGAGAGAGATCACATCAAAGCTTAATCATTTCTATAGGGGGAGAGAATACTCAGGGGGAGAGTATAGAAACCCCGGATGCTTGGTGTTCAAGAGGAGAGAAGTCACATGTCTTCAAGAGGGGAAAGACATGTTCATATTTGATTGTTTGCATTAGCTCTGTCTCTTGTCTTTGCTCTGTTTTTTTCTGTTCTCTATCTTTTCCCAATATCCCATGCAAGATTCAGGGGGATCAAGACATCTAAGGGAAGGAAATCCTTGAATTTATTGCATATCTTTACCTTTGGGGACATGTCTATATCCAATAGAGTACTCAGTACTCACTCTCTACATGTCATCCCAGTCTTGGTACTCTTGTGGTTTCTTTTGTTTGCTCTGGCTAGTAGGTGTATCTGTGTTATCTAACCTTGTTTACTCAGGTTCATTTCTTCCTAAGCCAACTCAAGACCACAAGGTAAGTATATGCATCACAGTCATGTGTATGAGGATCTCTTGCTGTTGTACATACTGTTTGCAAGAAGGACTCATGAGCATCGAGGTACATTTCCTATATTCACATCATTTGCTCTAATGCATATAGCCAAGATACATATAACACATGGCTTACTCTGTCATGCTTATGCATCCACATGCTCTTATGCTCCATATTTATATGATTGCATACATGTAGGGGGAGCCTATGCATGTTATATGTCTTTCCAAAGCTTTACTTGTTATTCTCTATATCTTCATCTAAAGCTTTGATGTATGTTGTCATCAATTACCAAAAAGGGGGAGATTGAAAGCACAAGTGCTCCCTGGGTGATTTTGGTAATTAATGACAACATATCTCTTGTTGGACTAATGCTTCTACTTAGTATGTTTCAGATAAGTTCAACAATGGAGTGGCATGGACTAGAGGATGTGGAACCCCTTCAAGTTGCTGAGGACAAAAGATTGGCTCAAGCTCAAAGCTCAGGACTCTACATTTTCTATTTTAGTGATCCAAGATCACATTGAGTCCATAGGAAAGCCAATACTATTAAGAGGGGATGAGGTGTTACTTAATGGCTTGCTTGCTCAAAGTGCTTAGTGATATGCTCCAAAGCCCTCATCTACTTTCCCACATCCACATATGTCCCAGACCAAAAGTCAAACTCGGCCCCACCGAATCTTTCTATCCGGCGCCACCGAGTTCTCTTGACATAGCCACTGCCAGAAACCCTAATCAGTTCGGTGTCACTGATGGGATCTCGGTGTCACCGAGATGGGCTTGCAAACTCTCTGTTGCCTATTGCAATAATTTCGGTCCCACTGAGATATGTAATCGGCCCCACCGAGTTTGCTTGGCCAACTCTCTGTTTTGCTTATTACCCAAATCATTCCCACCGAGTTTGAGTAATCGGTCAAACCGAGATGAGGATTTACCCTAACCCTAGCACATCGGTCCCACCGAGTTGATCCATTCGGTCCCACCGAAAACCCTAATGGTCACATTATGAACTAAATCGGTCTGACCGAGTTCAGCAATTTGGTCCCACCGAGTTTGGTAAATTGTGTGTAACGGTTAGATTTTGTGTGGAGGCTATATATACCCCACCACCCACTCTTCATTCGTGGAGAGAGCCATCAGAACATGCCTACACTTCCAACACATATTTTCTGAGAGAGAACCACCTACACTTGTGTTGAGGTCAAGATATTCCATTCCAACCACATGAATCTTGATCTCTAGCCTTCCCCAAGTTGCTTTCCAGTCAAATCTTCTTTCCACCAAATCCAAATCCTGTGAGAGAGAGTTGAGTGTTGGGGAGACTATCATTTGAAGCACAAGAGCAAGGAGTTCATCATCAACACACAATTTGTTACTTCTTGGAGAGTGGTGTCTCCTAGATTGGCTAGGTGTCACTTGGGAGCCTCCGTCAAAATTGTGGAGTTGAACCAAGGAGTTTGTAAGGGAAAGGAGATCGCCTACTTCGTGAAGATCTACCCTAGTGAGGCAAGTCCTTCGTGGGCGACGGCCATGGTGGGATAGACAAGGTTGTTTCTTCGTGGACCCTTTGTGGGTGGAGCCCTCCGTGGACTCGCGCAACCGTTACCCTTCGTGGGTTTAAGTCTCCATCAAAGTGGATGTACGATAGCACCACCTATCGGAACCACGGATAAAAAATCTCCGTGTCTCCAAATTGCGTTTGCACACTCCAATCCCATCCCTTTACATTCTTGCAACTTGCATGCTTTACTTTCCGCTGCTCATATACTCTTGTCATGCTTGCTTGATATGTATTGTGAATGTTTAAACTTGTGCCAAAACTCCACATCAACCTAAAGAATCTAAAAGCTGCAACTTTTCTTCTTAGAGTCTATTCACCCCCCTCTAGACACCTCTTCTCGATCCTTTCAAAAAGGCATCCACGCGTCAGCAGCTGGCAGGAGCAGGGGTTTTTGTTTTTTTTAAAGGGGGGGGGTTTAGGGGGTTTTGGAACATTAATTTAGGGGTTTCATATATTGTGTTAGCTAGCTAATAGAGAGAAGTGACCTCTCTTATCTCCGTGCTTGGTCGACACTAGCTACTATACATATAGAGAGAAATCGACACGCTAGCTAGTAAGCAAATGAAGGATACACAAGATCGTCATGAACATATACAAAGAGGAGTGACCTCTCTTTCTCCGAGAGATTTGTCGAACAACAAGTTTTTGTATATCTATCCGATGCTACTAGCTACATATATACAATATAAGATCTCTTACAATCCCTAACATCTAAGGTCAATTTGCACATGGTATTCTCCGGCTTTATTGATGACGTGGTCAAGAAAGAATCCCGCCAATTCCTCTTGAATTGCTCGTATGTGATCATGTGGTAGGAGTTCATCCCGCATCTGCCAGATCTAATTTGAAGAAGGGGGTCAATACATGTATATGAATGAAACTCAACACAGATAAAATAAAATTGTGAATATTTTTGCTTATGCACTTCATATTGTTTTTCAGAGTAGCCCCGCTCACAGGTCGAGTGGCGGATGAACTCGCAAACGTAGTATCCACAAAAATCATTCCCGCCTTCGTGCCACAAGCACTTTACAAGAAATAGAGTTCAATCAAACTGATAACCAAGCATGATAGATGGTATTGATGAAACTAACTAGAATCAATGGGAGATGCGAGAAACTAGGTAGTAGTACTTACTTTCGGGTGTGTAAACCACTGCTCCCTCGGCAGTCCCGGAACAATTCCGGTGAACTCTTTCCAAACCCTGCCAGACAAACAAAATAATTACTTGATATCAGGAAATGAACAAAGTTGCCGATATGGTGCGATAATGATCGATTGAACTTACTTCTGGAGCATTTCAGTCATGTTCGCATAGTCCTGGGGATCTTTTCGTCTCGAGTCTAAGACGGTTACTACTCCCCGGTCAAGCTTAATCTCTAGGAGAATAAAGTGGAAGCTGCACACGCATGCATAACTCATCAATTACATTACTATAACCTCAAGTAATAAGGGAAACCGAATATGCACAAGATAGTAACACTCACCTGAAGTTGTCGAGGGCCTTTTGATTGTATAACTGGAATAATTCGTCAAATTCAACAGACAACAGATCCATTCCAACGAGGTTGCGCTCCTCTTTAATTCTCAGCGTCAAGGTATCCTTCCCAGACTCGCTGCAGGTTTTCATGTACCATTCATGGAATCTTCGCATCATCGTTGTTAGAGGACGATGATCAGGTTTGATGAGAGGCTGCCCGTACTGGTATCTGAATTCGTCCACCTCCATTGTTTCAACTCTACATCATCGCTCAGGTAATCAGCAGGATTGGTACCGGGCACCATCCCCGGATGATTAGCGACGATATCGCTAGACACCTTGAGCGGGGGGCACGATTGGTTCGCCTGTTCGCCGTGCTGGGGAATTTTTTCCCACTTCTTCGTTCTACTAACCTTTTATCACTGGAAGTAGTTCCCGGAGGGCCACACATCTTGATATGTCTTTTTAAGACAGCGGACATAGTTGGAATCTGGCGGAGGCGGTGGTGGTCGCTCCAGGGCATTGATAGTGCGCTTTGCTTTCACCGGATCTATCGTCTCCTTCGGAGATGGAGGTTTCTTTGCAAAAAAGTCCCTCACTTGGGATTCACAGATCTCCGTGTTTTCCTTCTCGGTCCCCTCGTATGGTAACTTTTCCTGAGCCTTGAGAGATGGACCGTATCTGAATTGCCTCCCGCCTCTGCTTGTACTGCTAGCCGCCGGAGCGGCGGTGTCTCTCTTCTGTCGTTGCTTACAAGGCGGAGTGCTCCGACGCGCCGGAGGAGCCGGAGCGGCGGCGTCTGTCTTCCACCGTTGCTGATGAGGCAGAGGAGGAGGAGGACTGCTCGGATGCGCCAGAGGAGGCAAAGGAGGAGGCGGAGTGCCCTCACATGCCAGAGGAGCCGGAAAGGAGGAGGAGGAGGAGGCGGAGGCGTCCAGTTTGGAAGCTTGATGTACTCCTTCCGCCATAGATATGTACTCCTCAGAGCATAACCCAGCTGATTCTCCCCTTCACCTGTAGGGTGGTCAAGCTCGAGCTCCTCAAATCCCTCCATTACTTCATCCACCGTCACAACAGCATAGCCATGTGGAATCGGACGGTAGTGAAAAGTTCTGTCAGGTTGAGGAAATGCAACAAAGCCGACAGCCGCCTTCAAAGTGAGGTTCTTCCATTTCGTCATAAGCTGGCAATGTTGAGCCTCCGTGATAGTATCCACGGGGTAGCTAGGAGCCATGAAGTCAGGCTGAACGAGCTCCATGGAAGTCACGCTGCTTCTCCGCTGAGATGGCGGGGTAGCTTATGGGGTAGCTTCGTGCCGCTGAGATGGTTGGTCGGCAGCTCGCTGGCTCTCAAGTTCCTCTAGCTTTAGTAGTCTTGCATTGAGCTTCTGCATTTCGCTCAGCTCCACTTTCCTCTTTCTCTCCCGGCTTCTGTAACCGCCTGCGCCGGGAAACCCAACCACCCACGGAACGGAGCCTGGTGTGCCTCGTGTTTGTCTAGGGTGCTCAGGAGTCCCGAGGGCCTCAGTCAGCTCGTCCTTCTCTCTGCCGGGAATGAACGTCCCTTGCTGCGCTGCGGTGATATACTCCTGAAGCTTCTTGACGGGTATTGCAAGTTTCTCGTCCGTCCAAAGGCACTCCCCTGTTTCAGGATCCAAAGTTCCCCAACCCCGAAGAACCAAGTCCTTGAACGGTCTGGCTAGTTCAATGTTGCCGGTTCGACCCCTTTAGCAAGCAGGTCATTCTCTGCTTTGTCCCACAACGTCCGGGCTTTGAGGTAGCCACGTGACCCCATGTGATGGTGATACTGCTTCTTTGTAGCATTTATCTTGTTTGTCTCTAACATTTTCTTACCCTTATCCGATGTCTTGTAGGCCATAAACGCGGGCCAGTGATCTCTTATCTTCTCATATCGGCCGGTGAATTCTGGAGTCTTCCCTTTGCCGACAAACTTTGTGTTCAACTCTTTCTTCCACCTCCTGAATAGATCTGCCATCTTCTTAAGAGCACACGCCTTGACCTTTGGCTCTATAACTGGGTTATTCAGATCCTCCTCTGGCGGTAGGGTGAAATTTGCCTTCAGCGAGGTCCAAAGATCAGCTTTCTGTCTATCATTGACATAAGAAACTTCAGGGTCGTCCTTAGGCTTATTCCATTTCTGGATGCTTATCGGGATGGTGTCCCTAACAACAGCTCTGCACTGAGCAACAAATGCGTCCTTGGTCCGCTTGGGTTCAATCGGTAGGCCACCGTCCGTGAGTGATGTGATCGTGAACCTTTCATCCTGGCGCAACCTTTTCTTCGGGCCTCGTCTCGTTACCGAAGTTTGGCTCGATCCGGAGGGCTATAAAAGAAGAAAGAAGCTTTAATATATGTACATACCAAAACAAGTAATGCATCAATTAGTCAGCACAGGCTTAATTAATATATATACCTCGCTGGACTTTGCAACAGCTCCCTCCTCTGTGAAGGAAATATGCCCTAGATGCAATAATAAAGTTGTTATTTATATTTCCTTATATCATGATAAATGTCTATTATTCATGCTAGAATTGTATTAACCGGAAACTTAGTACATGTGTGAATACATAGACAAAACAGAGTGTCCCTAGTATGCCTCTACTTGACTAGCTCGTTAATCAAAGATGGTTAAGTTTCCTGACCATAGACATGTGTTGTCATTTGATGAACAGGATCACATCACTAGAGAATGATGTGATGGACAAGACCCATCCGTTAGCTTAGCATTATGATCGTTTAGTTTTATTGCTATTGCTTTCTTCATGACTTATACATATTCCTCTGACTATGAGATTATGCAACTCCCGAATACCGAGGAACACTTTGTGTGCTATCAAACGTCACAACATAATTGGGTGATTATAAAGATGCTCTACAGGTGTCTCCGAAGGTGTTTGTTGAGTTAGCATAGATCAAGATTAGGATTTGTCACTCCGTGTTTCGGAGAATTATCTCTGGGCCCTCTCGGTAATGCACATCACTATAAGCCTTGCAAGCAATGTGACTAATAAGTTAATTACGAAATGATGCAGTACGGAACGAGTAAAGAGACTTGCCAGTAACTAGATTGAACTAGGTATGATGATACCGACGATCGAATCTCGGGCAAGTAACATACCGATGACAAAGGGAATAACGTATGTTGTTTTGCGGTTTGACCGATAAAGATCTTCGTAGAATATGTAGGAAGCAATATGAGCATCCAGGTTCCGCTATTGGTTATTGACCGGAGATGTGTCTCAGTCATGTCTACATAGTTCTCGAACCCGTAGGGTCCGCACGCTTAACGTTCGATGATGATTTGTATTATGAGTTATGTGTTTTAGTGACCGAAGTTTGTTTGGAGTCCCGGATGAGATCAGGGACATGACGAGGAGTCTCGAAATGGTCGAGAGGTAAAGATTCATATATTGGAAGGTTATATTCGGACATCGGAATGGTTCCGAGTGATTCGGGTATTTTCTCGGAGTACCGAGGGGTTACCGGAACCCCCCGGGGAAGTGTTAGGCCATCATGGGCCTAAGGGAGAGAGAGGGAAGCCCACGGGGGTGGCTGCGCGCCCCCCTCCTAGGGAGTCCGAATAGTACAAGGAGGAAGGGGCGGCGCCCCCTTCCCTTTCCCTCCCCCTCTCCTTCCTATTCCCTCCGGTGGAGAAAGGAAAGGGGGGGGGTGATACGTCTCCAACGTATCTATAATTTTTGATTGCTCCATGCTATATTATCTTCTGTTTTGGACATTATTGGGCTTTATTACTCACTTTTATATTATTTTTGGGACTAACCTATTAACCGGAGGCCCAACCCAGAATTGTTGTTTTTTGCCTATTTCAGAGTTTCGCAGATTACTACAGACTGTTCTCTTTTTGACAGATTCTGTTTTTCGTGTGTTGTTTGCTTATTTTGATAAATCTATGGCTAGTAAAATAGCTTATAAACCATAGAGAAGTTGGAATACAGTAGGTTTAACACCAATATAAATAAAGAATGAGTTCATTACAGTACCTTGAAGTGGTCTTTTGTTTTCTTTCGCTAATGGAGCTCACGAGATTTTCTCCTGAGTTTTGTGTTGTGAAGTTTTCAAGTTTTGGGTGAAAGATTTGATGGATTATGGAACAAGGAGTGGAAAGAGCCTAAGCTTGGGGATGCCCATGGCACCCCCAAGATAATCTAAGGACACCAAAAAGCCAAAGCTTGGGGATGCCCCGGAAGGCATCCCCTCTTTCGTCTACTTCCATCGGTAACTTTACTTGGAGCTATATTTTTATTCACCACATGATATGTGTTTTGCTTGGAGCGTCTTGTATGATTGAGTCTTTAGTTTTTCAGTTTACCAGAATCATCCTTGCTGTACACACCTTTTGAGAGAGCCATAAATGATTTGGAAATTATTAGAATACTCTATGTGCTTCACTTATATCTTTTGAGTTATATAGTTTTTGCTCTAGTACTTCACTTATATCTTTTAGAGCACGGTGGTGGATTTGTTTTATAGAAACTATTGATCTCTCATGCTTCACTTAGATTATTTTGAGAGTCTGAAATAGCATGGTAATTTGCTTAAATAATCCTAATATGCTAGGTATTCAAGATTAGTAAAAACTTTCTTATGAGTGCGTTGAATACTAAGAGAAGTTTGATGCTTGATGATTGTTTTGAGACATGGAGGTAGTGATATCAAAGTCGTGCTAGTTGAGTAGTTGTGAATTTGAGAAATACTTGTGTTGAAGTTTGCAAGTCCCGTAGCATGCACGTATGGTAAACGTTATGTAACAAATTTGAAACATGAGGTGTTCTTTGATTGTCCTCCTTATGAGTGGCGGTCGGGGACGAGCGATGGTCTTTTCCTACCAATCTATCCCCCTAGGAGCATGCGCGTAGTGCTTGGTTTTTGACGACTTGTAAATTTTTGCAATAAGTATGTGAGTTCTTTATGACTAATGTTGAGTCCATGGATTATACCCACTCTCACCTCTCCACCATTGCTAGCCTCTTCGGTACCGCGCATTGCCCTTTCTAACATTGAGAGTTGGTGCAAACTTCGCCGGTGCATCCAAACCCCGTGATATGATACGCTCTTTCACACATAAACCTCCTTATATCTTCCTCAAAACAGCCACCATACCTACCTATTATGGCATTTCCATAGCCATTCCGAGATATATTGCCATGCAACTTTCCACCATCCAGTTCATCATGACACGTCCGTCATTGTCATATTGCTTAGCATGATCATGTAGTTGACATAGTATTTGTGGCAAAGCCACCATTCATAATTCTTTCATACATGTCACTCTTGGTTCATTGCATATCCCGGTACACCATCGGAGGCATTCATATAGAGTCATACTTTGTTCTAGTATCGAGTTGTAATCATTGAGTTGTAAATAAATAGAAGTGTGATGCTCATCATTTTCTAGAGCATTGTCCCAAGTGAGGAATAAAAAAATTAAAAAAAGAGAAAGGCCATAAAAAAAGAGAAGGCCCAAAAAAATGAGAGAAAAAGAGAGAAGGGACAATGTTACTATCCCTTTCCACACTTGTGCTTCAAAGTAGCACCATAATCTTCATGATAGAGAGTCTCTTGTTTTGTCACTTTCATATACTAGTGGGAATTCTTCATTACAGAACTTGGCTTGTATAATCCAACAATGGGCCTCCTCAAGTGCCCTAGGTCTTCGTGAGCAAGCAAGTTGGATGCACACCCACTTAGTTTCTTTTGTTGAGCTTTCATACATTTATAGCTCTAGTGCATCCGTTGCATGGCAATCCCTACTCCTTGCATTAACATCAATCGATGGGCATCTCCATAGCTCATTGATTAGCCTCGTTGATGTGAGACTTTCTCCTTTTTTGTCTTCTCCACATAACCCCCATCATCATATTCTATTCCACCCATAGTGCTATGTCCATGGCTCGTGCTCATATATTGCGTGAAGGTTTATAAGTTTGAGATTACTAAAGTATGAAACAATTGCTTGGCTTGTCATCGGGGTTGTGCATGATGAGAGCATTCTTGTGTGACGAAAATGGAGCATGACTAAACTATATGATTTTGTAGGGATGAACTTTCTTTGGCCATGTTATTTTGAGAAGACATAATTGCTTAGTTAGTATGCTTGAAGTATTATTATTTTTATGTCAATATGAACTTTTATCTTGAATCTTTCGGATCTGAATATTCATACCACAATTAAGAAGAATTACATTGAAATTATGCCAAGTAGCACTCCGCATCAAAAATTATGTTTTTATCATCTACCTACTCGAGGACGAGCAGGAATTAAACTTGGGGATGCTTGATACGTCTCCAACGTATCTATAATTTTTGATTGCTCCATGCTATATTATCTTCTGTTTTGGACATTATTGGGCTTTATTATTCACTTTTATATTATTTTTTGGACTAACCTATTAACCGGAGGCCCAACCCAGAATTGCTGTTTTTTTTGCCTATTTCAGAGTTTCGCAGAAAAAGAATATCAAACGGAGTCCAAACGGAATGATACCTTCAGGAGCGTGATTTTTGGAACGAACAAGATCTAGGAGACTTGGACCCTACGTAAGAGAAGCTTCCAGGAGGCCACGAGGTAGGGGGCGCGCCTACCCCCCAGGGCGCGCCCTCCACCCTCGTGGGCCCCCTGTTGCTCCACCGACATACTCCTTCCTCCTATATATACCTACGTACCCCCAAACGATCAGATACAGAGCCAAAAACCTAATTCCACCGCCGCAACCTTCTGTACCCACGAGATCCCATCTTGGGGCCTGTTCCGGAGCTCCGCCGGAGGGGGCATCGATCACGGAGGGCTTCTACATCAACACCATAGCCCCTCCGATGAAGTGTGAGTAGTTTACCTCAGACCTTCGGGTCCATAGTTAGTAGCTAGATGGCTTCTTCTCTCTTTTTGGATCTCAATACAATGTTCTCCCCCTCTCTCGTGGAGATCTATCCGATGTAATCTTCTTTTGCGGTGTGTTTGTTGAGAACGATGAATTGTGTGTTTATGATCAAGATTATCTATGAACAATATTTGAATCTTCTCTGAATTCTTTTATGTATGATTGGTTATCTTTGCAAGTCTCTTCGAATTATCAGTTTGGTTTGGCCTACTAGATTGATCTTTCTTGCAATGGGAGAAGTGCTTAGGTTTGGGTTCAATCTTGCGGTGTCCTTTCCCAGTGACAGTAGGGGCAGCAAGGCACGTATTGTATTGTTGCCATCGAGGATAACAAGATGGGTTTTTTTATCATATTGCATGAATTTATCCCTCTACATCATGTCATCTTGCTTAAAGCGTTACTCAGTTTTCATGAACTTAATACTCTAGATGCATGCTGGATAGCGGTCGATGAGTGGAGTAATAGTAGTAGATGCAGGCAGGAGTCGGTCTACTTATCTCGGACGTGATGCCTATATACATGATCATACCTAGATATTCTCATAACTATGCTCAATTCTGTCAGTTGCTCAACAGTAATTCGTCCACCCACCGTAAAATACTTATGCTCTTGAGAGAAGCCACTAGTGAAACCTATGGCCCCCGGGTCTATCTTCATCATATTAATCTTCCAACACTTAGTTATTTCCTTTGCTTTTTTACTTTGCTTTTATTTTACTTTGCATCTTTATCACAAAAATACCAAAAATGTTATCCTATCATATCTATCAGATGTCACTCTCGTAAGTGCCCGTGAAGGGATTGACAACCCCTTATCGCGTTGGTTGCGAGGATTTATTTGTTTTGTGTAGGTACGAGGGACTCGCGCGTAGCCTCCTACTGGATTGATACCTTGGTTCTCAAAAACTGAGGGAAATACTTACGCTACTTTGCTGCATCACCCTTTCCTCTTCAAGGGAAAACCAACGCAGTGCTCAAGAGGTAGCAAGAAGGATTTCTGGCGCCGTTGCCGGGGAGGTCTACGCAAAAGTCAACATACCAAGTACCCATCACAATCCCCTATCTCCCGCATTACTTTATTTGCCATTTGCCTCTCGTTTTCCTCTCCCCCACTTCATCCTTGCCGTTTTATTTGCCCTCTCTTTTCCGTTTGCCTCTTTTTCGCTTGTTTTTTGTTTGCTCGTGTGTTGGATTTCTTGTTTGTCACGATGGCTCAAGATAATACCAAATTATGTGACTTTACCAATACCAACAATAATTAATTCCTTAGCACTCCGATTGCTCCTCTTACCGATACTAAATCTTGTGAAATCAATGCTGCTTTGTTGAATCTTGTCATGAAAGATCAATTCACCGGCCTTCCTAGTGAAGATGCCGCTACTCACCTAAATAGCTTCGTTGATTTGTGTGATATGCAAAAGTAGAAAGATGTTGATAATGATATTGTTAAATTGAAGCTTTTTCCTTTTTCGCTTAGAGATCGTGCTAAAGCTTGGTTTTCGTCTTTGCCTAAAAATAGTATTGATTCATGGAATAAGTGCAAAGATGCTTTTATCTCTAAGTATTTTCCTCCTGCTAAGATCATCTCTCTTAGAAACGATATTATGAATTTTAAGCAACTTGATCATGAACATGTTGCACAAGCTTGGGAGAGGATGAAATTAATGATACGTAATTGCCCTACTCATGGTTTGAATTTGTGGATGATTATACAAATTTTTTATTCCGGATTGAATTTTGCTTCTAGAAATCTTTTAGATTCGGCCGCGGGAGGCACTTTTATGGAAATCACTTTAGGAGAAGCTACTAAACTCCTAGATAATATTATGGTTAATTATTCTCAATGGCACACTGAAAGATCTACTAATGAAAAAGTGCATGCGATAGAAGAAATTAATGTTTTGAGTGGAAAGATGGATGAACTTATGAAATTATTTGCTACTAGGAGTGTTTCTTCTGATCCTAATGATATGCCTTTGTCTACTTTGATTTAGAATAATAATGAATCTATGGATGTGAATTTTGTTGGTAGGAATAATTTTGGTAACAACGCGTATAGAGGAAACTTTAATCCTAGGCCTTATCCTAGCAATTCCTCTAATAATTACGGTAATTCCTACAATAACTCTTATGGAAATTTTAATAAGATGTCCTCTGAATTTGAAACTAGTGTTAAATATTTTATGAATTCGCAAAAGAATTTCAATGCTTTGCTTGAAGAGAAATTGCTTAAAGTAGATGAATTGGCTAGGAACGTTGATAGAATTTCTCTTGATATTGATTCTTTAAAACTTAGATCTATTCCTCCTAAGCATGATATCAATGAGTCTCTCAAAGCCATGAGAATTTCCATCGATGAGTGCAAAGAAAGAACAGCTAGGATGCGTGCTAAGAAAGATTGCTTTATGAAAGCGTGTTCTTCGCATTTTTATGAAAATAAAGATGAAGATCTAAAAGTTATTGATGTGTCCCCTATTAAATCTTTGTTTTGCAATATGAATCTTGATAATGATGGGACTGAATATGATCCACCTTTACCTAGAAGGCGTTCCAAAAATTCGGAGTTTTCAGATCTTGATGCTAAAATTGATAAAAGTGGGATTGAAGAAATCAAAACGTTAGATGTTGATAAACCCACTATTTTGGATTTCAAGAAATTTAATTATGATAATTGCTCTTTGATAGATTGTATTTCCTTGTTGCAATCCGTGCTAAATTCTCCTCATGCTTATAGTCAAAATAAAGCTTTTACCAAACATATCGTTGATGCTTTGATGCAATCTTATGAAGAAAAACTTGAGTTGGAAGTTTCTATCCCTAGAAAACTTTATGATGAGTGGGAACCTACTATTAAAATTAAGATTAAGGATCATGAGTTCTATGCTTTGTGTGATTTGGGTGCTAGTGTTTCCACTATTCCCAAAACTTTGTGCGATTTGCTAGATTTCCGTGATTTTGATGATTGCTCTCTAAACTTGCACCTTGCGGATTCTACTACTAAGAAACCTATGGGAAGAATTAATGATGTTCTTATTGTTGCAAATAGGAACTATGTGCCCGTATATTTTATCGTTCTTGATATAGATTGCAATCTTTCATGTCCTATTATTCTTGGTAGACCTTTCCTTAGAACGATTGGTGCAATTATTGATATGAAGGAAGGGAATATTAGATTCTAATTTCCATTAAAGAAAGGCATGGAACACTTCCCTAGGAATAAAATAAAGTTACCATATTAATCTATTATGAGAGCCACTTATGGATTGCCTACCAAAGATGGCAATACCTAGATCTATCCTTGCTTTTATGCTTGGCTAGGGGTGTTAAACGATAGCGCTTATTGGGAGGCAACCCAATTTTATTTTTAGTTTTTTGCTTTTTGCTTCTGTTTAGGAATAAATATTTGATCTAGCCTCTGGTTAGATGTGTTTTTATGTTTTAATTAGTGTTTGTGCCAAGTTAAACCTATAGGATCTTCTTGGAAGATAGTTATTTGATCTTGCAGAAATTTCCAGAAACTTTCTGTTCACGAAAACAATTGTTAAAAATCACCAGAACGTGATAAAATACTGATTCCAATTGCTGCTGATCAATAAACAAATTGTCTAGGTCATACTATTTCGGCTGATGTTTTGGAGTTCCAGAAGTTTGCGTTAGTTACAGATCACTACAGACTGTTCTGTTTTTGACAGATTCTGTTTTTCGTGTGTTGTTTGCTTATTTTGATAAATCTATGGCTAGTAAAATAGCTTATAAACCATAGAGAAGTTGTAATACAGTAGGTTTAACACCAATATAAATAAAGAATGAGTTCATTACAGTACCTTGAAGTGGTCTTTTGTTTTCTTTCGCTAACGGAGCTCACGAGATTTTCTGCTGAGTTTTGTGTTGTGAAGTTTTCAAGTTTTGGGTGAAAGATTTGATGGATTATGGAACAAGGAGTGGCAAGAGCCTAAGCTTGGGGATGCCCATGGCACCCCAAGATAATCTAAGGACACCAAAAAGCCAAAGCTTGGGGATGCCCCGGAAGGCATCCCCTCTTTCGTCTACTTCCATCGGTAACTTTACTTGGAGCTATATTTTTATTCACCACATGATATGTGTTTTGCTTGGAGCGTCTTGTATGATTTGAGTCTTTATTTTTTTAGTTTACCAGAATCATCCTTTCTGTACACACCTTTTGAGAGAGCCATACATGATTTGGAAATTATTAGAATACTCTATGTGCTTCACCTATATCTTTTGAGTTATATAGTTTTTGCTCTAGTACTTCACTTATATCTTTTAGAGCACGGTGGTGGATTTGTTTTATAGAAACTATTGATCTCTCATGCTTCACTTAGATTATTTTGAGAGTCTTAAATAGCATGGTAATTTGCTTAAATAATCCTAATATGCTAGGTATTCAAGATTAGTAAAAACTTTCTTATGAGTGCGTTGAATACTAAGAGAAGTTTGATGCTTGATGATTGTTTTGAGACATGGAGGTAGTGATATCAAAGTCGTGCTAGTTGAGTAGTTGTGAATTTGAGAAATACTTGTGTTGAAGTTTGCAAGTCCCGTAGCATGCACGTATGGTAAACGTTATGTAACAAATTTGAAACATGAGGTGTTCTTTGATTGTCCTCCTTATGAGTGGCGGTCGGGGACGAGCGATGGTCTTTTCCTACCAATCTATCCCCCTAGGAGCATGCGCGTAGTGCTTGGTTTTTGACGACTTGTAGATTTTTGCAATAAGTATGTGAGTTCTTTATGACTAATGTTGAGTCCGTGGATTATACGCACTCTCACCTCTCCACCATTGCTAGCCTCTTCGGTACCGCGCATTGCCCTTTCTAACATTGAGAGTTGGTGCAAACTTCGCCGGTGCATCCAAACCCCGTGATATGATACGCTCTTTCACACATAAACCTCCTTATATCTTCCTCAAAACAGCCACCATACCTACCTATTATGGCATTTCCATAGCCATTCCGAGATATATTGCCATGCAACTTTCCACCATCCAGTTTATCATGACACGTTCGTCATTGTCATATTGCTTAGCATGATCATGTAGTTGACATAGTATTTGTGGCAAAGCCACCATTCATAATTCTTTCATACATGTCACTCTTGGTTCATTGCATATCCCGGTACACCGCCGGAGGCATTCATATAGAGTCATACTTTGTTCTAGTATCTAGTTGTAATCATTGAGTTGTAAATAAATAGAAGTGTGATGATCATCATTTTCTAGAGCATTGTCCCAAGTGAGGAATAAAAAAAAGAGAAAGGACATTAAAAAAAGAGAAGGCCCAAAAAAATGAGAGAAAAAGAGAGAAGGGACAATGTTACTATCCTTTTCCACACTTGTGCTTCAAAGTAGCACCATAATCTTCATGATAGAGAGTCTCTTGTTTTGTCACTTTCATATACTAGTGGGAATTATTCACTATAGAACTTGGCTTGTATAATCCAACAATGGGCCTCCTCAAGTGCCCTAGGTCTTCGTGAGCAAGCAAGTTGGATGCACACCCACTTAGTTTCTTTTGTTGAGCTTTCATACATTTATAGCTCTAGTGCATCCGTTGCATGGCAATCCCTACTCCTTGCATTAACATCAATCGATGGGCATCTCCATAGCTCATTGATTAGCCTCGTTGATGTGAGACTTTCTCCTTTTTTGTCTTCTCCACATAACCCCCATCATCATATTCTATTCCACCCATAGTGCTATGTCCATGGCTCGCGCTCATATATTGCGTGAAGGTTTATAAGTTTGAGATTACTAAAGTGTGAAACAATTGCTTGGCTTGTCATCGGGGTTGTGCATGATGAGAGCATTCTTGTATGACGAAAATGGAGCATGACTAAACTATATGATTTTGTAGGGATGAACTTTCTTTGGCCATGTTATTTTGAGAAGACATAATTGCTTAGTTAGTATGCTTGAAGTATTATTATTTTTATGTCAATATGAACTTTTATCTTGAATCTTTCGGATCTGAATATTCATACCACAATTAAGAAGAATTACATTGAAATTATGCCAAGTAGCACTCCACATCAAAAATTCTGTTTTTATCATCTACCTACTCGAGGACGAGCAGGAATTAAGCCTGGGGATGCTTGATACGTCTCCAACGTATCTATAATTTTTGATTGCTCCATGCTATATTATCTTCTGTTTTGGACATTATTGGGCTTTATTATTCACTCTTATATTATTTTTTGGACTAACCTATTAACCGGAGGCCCAGCCCAGAATTGCTGTTTTTTGCCTATTTCAGAGTTCCGCAGAAAAAGAATATCAAACGGAGTCCAAACGGAATGAAACCTTCGGGAGCGTGATTTTTGGAACGAACAAGATCTAGGAGACTTGGAACCTACGTAAGAGAAGCTTCCAGGAGGCCACGAGGTAGGGGGGCGCACCTACCCCCCAGGGCGCGCCCTCCACCCTCGTGGGCCCCCTGTTGCTCCACCGACGTACTCCTTCCTCCTATATATACCTACGTACCCCCAAACGATCAGATACGGAGCCAAAAACCTAATTCCACCGCCGCAACCTTCTGTACCCACGAGATCCCATCTTGGGGCCTGTTCCGGAGCTCCGCCGGAGGGGGCATCGATCACAGAGGGCTTCTACATCAACACCATAGCCCCTCCGATGAAGTGTGAGTAGTTTACCTCAGACCTTCGGGTCCATAGTTAGTAGCTAGATGGCTTCTTCTCTCTTTTTGGATCTCAATACAATGTTCTCCCCCTCTCTCGTGGAGATCTATTCGATGTAATCTTCTTTTGCGGTGTGTTTGTTGAGACCGATGAATTGTGGGTTTATGATCAAGATTATCTATGAACAATATTTGAATCTTCTCTGAATTCTTTTATTTATGATTGGTTATCTTTGCAAGTCTCTTCGAATTATCAGTTTGGTTTGTCCTACTAGATTGATCTTTCTTGCAATGGGAGAAGTGCTTAGCTTTGGGTTCAATATTGCGGTGTCCTTTCCCAGTGACAGTAGGGGCAGCAAGGCACGTATTGTATTGTTGCCATCGAGGATAACAAGATGGGGTTTTTATCATATTGCATGAATTTATCCCTCTACATCATGTCATCTTGCTTAAAGCGTTACTCCGTTTTCATGAACTTAATACTCTAGATGCATGCTGGATAGCGGTCGATGAGTGGAGTAATAGTAGTAGATGCAGGCAGGAGTCGGTCTACTTGTCTCGGACGTGATGCCTATATACATGATCATACCTAGATATTCTCATAACTATGCTCAATTCTGTCAATTGCTCAACAGTAATTCGTTCACACACCGTAAAATACTTATGCTCTTGAGAGAAGCCACTAGTGAAACCTATGGCCCCCGGGTCTATCTTCATCATATTAATCTTCCAACACTTAGTTATTTCCTTTGCTTTTTACTTTGCTTTTATTTTACTTTGCATCTTTATCACAAAAATACCAAAAATATTATCCTATCATATCAATCAGATCTCACTCTCGTAAGTGACCGTGAAGGGATTGACAACCCCTTATCGCGTTGGTTGCGAGGATTTATTTGTTTTGTGTAGGTACGAGGGACTCGCGCGTAGCCTCCTATTGGATTGATACCTTGGTTCTAAAAAACTGAGGGAAATACTTACGCTACTTTGCTGCATCACCCTTTCCTCTTCAAGGGAAAACCAACGCAGTGCTCAAGAGGTAGCAGGGGGGGGGCGAATCCTACTTGGACCAGGAGGCCAAGTAGGACTTCCCCCATGGCACGCCCCTCCTGGCCGCCGGCCTCTCTCCCCCCTCCTTTACATACGTGGGCGGGCGGGGGGCCCCCCTCCACAGTTTACTCCTCCGGTCATAGCGTCGTAGTGCTTAGGCGAAGCCCTGCGCGGATCACATCACCATCACCGTCACCACACCGTCGTGCTGACGGAACTCTCCCTCGACCCTCTACTAGATCAAGAGTTCGAGGGACGTCATCGAGATGAATGTGTGCTGAACACGGAGGTGCCGTACGTTCGGTACTTGGATCGGTTGGATCGTGAAGACGTTCGACTACATCAACCGCGTTAACATAACGCTTCCGCTTTCGATCTACGAGGGTACGTGGACACACTCTCCCCGTCTCGTTGCTATGCATTTCCTAGATAGATCTTGCGTGATCATAGGAAATTGTTTAAAATTGCATGCTATGTTCCCCAACAGTGGCATCCGAGCCAGGTTTATGCGTAGATGATATGCACGAGTAGAACACAAATAGTTGTGGGCGATAATAGTCATACTGGTTACCACCAACGTCTTACTTTGATTCGGCGGTATTGTTGGATGAAGCGGCCCGAACCAACATTACATGACCACGTTCATGAGACCGGTTCTACCGACGTGCTTCGCACACAGGGGGCTGGCGGGTGTCTGTTTCTCCAACTTTAGTTGAATCGAGTTTGACTACGGCCGGTCCTTGTTGAAGGTTAAAACAGCACACTTGCCAAAAAATCGTTGTGGTTTTGATGCGTAGGTAAGAACGGTTCTTACTAGAAGCCCGTAGCAGCCACGTAAGACTTGCAACAACAAAGTAGATGACGTCTAACTTGTTTTTGCAGGGCATGTTGTGATGTGATATGGTCAAGACGTGATGAGATATAAATTGTTGTATGAGATGATCATGTTTTGTAAAAGTTATCAGCAACTGGCAGGAGCCTTATGGTTGTCGCTTTATTGTATGGAATACAATCGCCATGTAATTGCTTTACTTTATCACTAAGCGGTAGCGATAGTCGTAGAAGCAATAGTTGGCGAGACGATAATGACGCTACGATGGAGATCAAGGTGTCAAGCGGGTGACGATGGAGATCATGACGGTGCTTTGGAGATGGAGATCAAAGGCACAAGATGATGATGGCCATATCATGTCACATATTATGATTGCATGTGATGTTTATTTTTTATGCATCTTATTTTGCTTAGTACAGTGGTAGCATTATAAGATGATCCCTCACTAAATTTCAAGGTATAAGTGTTCTCCCTAAGTATGCACCGTTGCTACAGTTCGTCGTGGCGAGACACCACGTGATGATCGGGTGTGATAAGCTCTATGTTAACATACAATGGGTGCAAGCCAGTTTTGCACGTGCAGAATACTCGGGTTAAACTTGACGAGCCTAGCATATGCAGATATGGCCTCGGAACACTGAGACCAAAAGGTCGAACGTGAATCATATAGTAGATATGATCAACATAGTGATGTTCACCATTGAAAACTACTCCATCTCACGTGATGATCGGACATGGTTTAGTTGATATGGATCACGTGATCATTTAGATGACTAGAGGGATGTCTATCTAAGTGGGAGTTCATAAGTAATATGATTAATTGAACTTTAATTTATCATGAACTTAGTACCTGATAGTTTTTGCATATCTATGTTGTTGTAGATCAATGGCCCGTGCTACCGTTCCCTTGAATTTTTATTGCGTTCCTAGAGAAAGCTAAGTTGAAAGATGATGGTAGCAACTACACGGATTGGGTCCGTAACTTGAGGATTATCCTCATTGCTGCACAGAAGAATTACATCCTGGAAGCACCTTTAGGTGCAAGACCCGCTGCAGGAGCAACTCCGGACGTTATGAACGTCTGGCAGAGCAAAGCTGATGACTACTCGATAGTTCAGCGTGACATGCTTTACGGCTTAGAATCGGGACTTCAAAGATGTTTTGAACGTCATGGAGCATATGAGATGTTCCAGGAGTTGAAGTTAATATTTCAAGCAAATGCCCAAGTTGAGAGATATGAAGTCTCCAACAAGTTCTATAGCTACAAGATGGAGGAGAATAGTTATGTCAGTGAACACATACTCAGAATGTCTGGGTATCATAACCACTTGACTCAGCTGGGAGTTAATCTTCCTGATGATAGTGTCATTGACAGAGTTCTTTAATCATTGCCACCAAGCTATAAAGGCTTCGTGCTGAACTATAATATGCAAGGGATGGAAAATACAATTCTCGGGCTCTTCACGATGCTAAAGGCTGCGGAGGTAGAAATCAAGAAGGAGCATCAAGTGTTGATGGTTAACAAGGCCACTAGTTTCAAGAAAAAGGGCAAAGGGAAGAAGGGGAACTTCAAGAAGAATAGCAAGCAAGTTGCTACTCCCGGGAAGAAGCCCAAGTCTGGACCTAAGCCTGAAACTGAGTGCTTCTACTGCAAAGGGATTGGTCACTGGAAGCGGAAATGCCCCAATGGCGGAAAAGAAGGATGGCAAAGTGAAAGGTATATTTGATACACATGTTATTGATGTGTACCTTACTAATGCTCGTAGTAGCGCCTTGGTATTTGATACTGGTTCTGTTGCTCATATTTGCAACTCGAAATAGGGGCTACAGATTAAACGAAGATTGGCTAAGGACGAGGTGACGATGCGCGTCGGAAATGGTTCCAAGGTTGATGTGATCGCCGTCGGCACACTACTTCTACATCTACCGTCGGGATTAGTTTTAGACCTGAATAATTGTTATTTGGTGTCAGCGTTGAGCATGAACATTATATATGGATCTTGTTTGATGCGAGACAATTATTCATTTAAATTAGAGAATAATGGTTGTTCTATTTATATGAGTAATATCTTTTATGGTCATGCACCCTTGATGAGTGGTCTATTTTTGTTGAATCTCGATTGTAGTGATACACACATTCATAATATTGAAGCCAAAAGATGCAAAGTTAATAATGATAGTGCAACTTATTTGTGGCACTGCCGTTTAGGTCATATTGGTGTAAAGCGCATGAAGAAACTCCATACTGATGGGCTTTTGGAATCACTTGATGCTTGCGAACCATGCCTCATGGGCAAGATGACTAAGACTCCGTTCTCCGGAACAATGGAGCGAGCCACTGACTTTGGAAATAATACATACTGATGTATGCGGTCCGATGAGTGTTGAGGCTCGTGGCGGGTATCATTATTTTCTGACCTTCATAGATGATTTGAGCAGATATGGGTATATCTACTTAATGAAACATAAGTCTGAAACATTTGAAAAGTTCAAAGAATTTCAGGGTGAAGTGGAAAATCATCGTAACAAGAAAATAAAATTTCTACGATCTGATCGTGGAGGTGAATATTTGAGTTATGAGTTTGGTCTTCATTTAAAACAATGTGGAATAGTTTTGCAACTCACGCCACCTGGAACACCACAACGTAATGGTGTGTCCAAACATCGTAACCGTAGTTTATTAGATACGGTGTGATCTATGATGTCTCTTACCGATTTACCGCTATCGTTTTGGGGTTATGCTTTAGAGATAGCTGTATTCACGTTAAATAGGGCACCATCTAAATCCGTTGAGATGACACCATATGAATTGTGGTTTGGCAAGAAACCTAAGCTATCGTTTCTTAGAGTTTGGGGCTGCGATGCTTATGTGAAAAAACTTCAACCTGACAAGCTCGAACCCAAATCGGAGAAATGTGTCTTCATAGGATACCCAAAGGAAACTGTTGGGTACACCTTCTATCACAGATCTGAAGGCAAGATATTCGTTGCTAAGAATGGATCCTTTCTAGAGAAGGAGTTTCTCTCGAAAGAAGTTAGTGGGAGCAAAGTAGAACTTGATGAGGTAATTGTACCTTCTCCTGAATTGGAAAGTAGTTCATCACAGAAATCAGTTCCAGTGATTACTACACCAATTAATGAGGAAGCTAGTGATGATGATCATGAAACTTCAGATCAAGTTACTACTAAACCCTCGTAGGTCAACCAGAGTACGGTCCGCACCAGAGTGGTACGGTAATCCTGTTCTGGAAGTCATGTTACTAGACCATGACGAACCTACGAACTATGAGGAAGCGATGATGAGCCCAGATTCCGCGAAATGGCTTGAGGCCATGAAATCTGAGATGGGATCCATGTATGAGAACAAAGTGTGGACTTTGGTTGACTTGCCGATTTTGGTTGACTTGCCCGATGATCGGCAAGCCATAGAGAATAAATGGATCTTCAATAAGAAGACTGACACTGACGGTAATGTTACTGTCTACAAAGCTCGACTTGTTGCGAAAGGTTTTTGACAAGTTCAAGGAGTTGACTACGATGAGACCTTCTCACCCATAGCGAATAGCGATGCTTAAGTCTGTCCGAATCATGTTAGCAATTGCCGCATTTTATGGTTATGAAATTTGGCAAATGGATGTCAAAACTGCATTCCTTAATGGATATCTTAAAGAAGAGTTGTGTATGATGCAACTAGAAGGTTTTGTCGATCCTAAAGGTGCTAACAAAGTGTGCAAGCTCCAACGATCCATGTATGGACTGGTGCAAGCCTCTCGGAGTTGGAATATACGCTTTGATAGTGTGATCAAAGCATATGGTTTTATACAGACTTTTGAAGAAGCCTGTATTTACAAGAAAGTGAGTGGGAGCTCTGTAGCATTTCTAATATTATATGTGGATGACATATTGTTGATTGGAAATGATATAGAATTTCTGGATAGCATAAAAGGATACTTGAATAAGAATTTTTCAATGAAAGACCTCGGTGAAGCTGCTTATATATTGGGCATCAAGATCTATAGAGATAGATCAAGACGCTTAATTGGACTTTCACAAAGCACATACCTTGATAAAGTTTTGAAGAAGTTCAAAATGGATAAGTCAAAGAAAGGGTTCTTGCCTGTGTTACAAGGTGTGAAGTTGAGTCAGACTCAATGCCCGACCACTACAGAAGATAGAGAGAAAATGAAAGTCATTCCCTATGCCTCAGCCATAGGTTATATCATGTATGCAATGCTGTGTACCAGACCTGATGTGTGCCTTGCTATAAGTTTAGCAGGGAGGTACCAAAGTAATCCAGGAGTGGATCACTGGACAACGGTCAAGAACATCCTGAAATACCTGAAAAGGACTAAGGATATGTTTCTTGTTTATGGAGGTGACAAAGAGCTTGTCGTAAATGGTTACGTCGATACAAGCTTTGACACTGATCCGGATGACTCTAAGTCACAAACCGGATACGTATTTATATTGAATGGTGGAGCTGTAAGTTGGTGCAGTTCCAAGCAGAACGTCGTGGCGGGATCTATGCGTGAAGCAGAGTACATAGCTGCTTCGGAAGCAGCGAATGAAGGAGTCTGGATGAAGGAGTTCATATTCGATCTAGGTGTAATACCTAGTGCATCGGGTCCAATGAAAATCTTTTGTGACAATACTGGAGCAATTGCCTTGGCGAAGGAATCCAGATTTCACAAGAGAACCAAACACATCAAGAGACGCTTCAATTCCATCCGCAATCAAGTCAAGGAGGGAGACATAGAGATTTGCAAAATACATACGGATCTGAATGTTGCAGACCCGTTGACTAAGCCTCTTCCACGACCAAAACATGATCAGCACCAAGACTCCATGGGTGTTAGATTACTATGTAATCCAGATTATTGAATCTAGTGCAAGTGGGAGACTGAAGGAAATATGCCCTAGAGGCAATAATAAATTTGTTATTTATATTTCCTTATATCATGATAAATGTTTATTATTCATGCTAGAATTGTATTAACTGGAAACTTAGTACATGTGTGAATACGTAGACAAAACAGAGTGTCCCTAGTATGCCTCTACTTGACTAGCTCGTTAATCAAAGATGGTTAAGTTTCCTGACCATAGACATGTGTTGTCATTTGATGAATGGGATCATATCATTAGAGAATGATGTGAGGGACAAGACCCATCCGCTAGCTTAGCATTATGATCGTTTAGTTTTATTGCTATTACTTTCTTCATGACTTATACATATTCCTCTGACTATGAGATTATGCAACTCCCGAATACCGGAGGAACACTTTGTGTGCTATCAAATGTCACAACGTAAATGGGTGATTATAAAGATGCTCTACAGGTGTCTCCGAAGGTGTTTGTTGAGTTGGCATAGATCAAGATTAGGATTTGTCACTCCGTGTTTCAGAGAGGTATCTCTAGGCCCTCTCGGTAATGCACATCACTATAAGCCTTGCAAGCAATGTGACTAATGAGTTAGTTACGGGATGATGCACTACGGAACGAGTAAAGAGACTTGCCGGTGACGAGATTGAACTAGGTATGATGATACCGATGATCGAATCTCAGGCAAGTAACATACCAATGACAAACGGAATAACGTATGTTGTTTTGCGGTTTGACCGATAAAGATCTTCGTAGAATATGTAGGAACCAATATGAGTATCCAGGTTCTGCTATTGGTTATTGACCGGAGATGTGTCTCGGTCATGTCTACATAGTTCTCGAACCCGTAGGGTCCGCACGCTTAACGTTCGATGACGATTTGTATTGTGAGTTATGTGTTTTGGTGACCAAAGTTTGTTCGGAGTCCCGGATGAGATCACGGACATGACGACGAGTCTCGAAATGGTCGAGAGGTAAATATTCATATATTGTAAGGTTATATTCGGACATCGGAATGGTTCCGAGTGATTCGGGTATTTTTCCGGAGTACCGAGGGGTTACCGGAACCCCCCGGGGAAGTGTTGGGCCATCATGGGCCTAAGGGAGAGAGGGAAGCCCACGGGGGGTGGCCGCGCACCCCCCCTCCTAGGGAGTCCGAATAGGACAAGGAGGAAGGGGCGGTGCCCCCTTCCCTTTCCCTCTCCCTCTCCTTCCTATTCCCTCCGGTGGAGAAAGGAAGGGGGGAGTAGGACTCCCCCCCATGGCGCGCCCCTCTTGGCCACCGGCCTCTCTCCCCCTCCTTTATATACGTGAGCAGGGGGCACCCCAAAGGCACATCAATTGTTTTCTTAGTCGTGTGCGGTGCCTCCCTCCAAAGTTTACTCCTCCGGTCATAGCGTCGTAGTGCTTAGGCGAAGCCTTGCGCAGATCACATCACCATCACCGTCACCACACCGTCGTGCTGACGAAACTCTCCCTCGACCCTCTATTGGTTCAAGAGTTCGAGGACGTCATCGAGCTGAACGTGTGCTGAACACGGAGGTGTCGTATGTTCAGTACTTGGATCGGTTGGATCGTGAAGACGTTCAACTACATCAACCGCGTTAATATAACGCTTCCGCTTTCGGTCTACGAGGGTACATGGACACACTCTCCCCATCTCATTGCTATGCATCTCCTTGATAGATCTTGCGTGATCGTAGGAAAAAATTTAAAATTGCATGCTACGTTCCCCAACACTCCGTTCGGTCACCGGAGCTCTCATCATGGTCTCCTTCTTCCTCCGGCATTCGGTCACCGGAGCCGTCATGATCATGTCCTTCCTCCTCCATTGTTCGATCACCGGAGCAGTCATCCTCTCCTTCCAGACCATCGTTGTCGTTGAGAAACGACAAGACATCACGTCCGTCGCGGATTATGTCCCCCAACAACTCTTCTTGTTCTATGTCTCTTTGATCCATAGTTTCTGCAAATATTACAACATGGCAATTAATATACAAACATGAGAGATGGATATATTAGTGGCAAACATAGACCTAGCTAGCTAATAAAAAAAAAGGAATCATATTAGTGGCCTCGACACTTCTAGGGTTTGGGGTGGCCTCGACAACGCTTCTAGGGTTTGGGGTGGCCTCGACAATGCTTCTATGGTTTGGGGTGGCCTCGACAATGCTTCTAGGGTTTGGGGTGGCCTTGATGCTTCTAGGGTTTGGTCGGGCGAGAGGGGGTTGATCGACGTCCCCCCTCATGTTGAAGAGTTACCGGAGTTTTCTATGAACAAAAAATACTACCTATCACATGAAATGTCCGGCGACCGGACCAGACCGCCTCTCCCATGAATGTCCGACGTCTGGACCGCCTCTCTCATGAATGTCAAACAAGGGATTCTCTGAACCTTTAAGGGATTTAACAAAATGGCGCCATTCTGGATTGCAGAAAATGGTCCATATTTTTCCTGATCTCATCTACCCTTCTATATGTCACGTTGTCTAGTGTCAAAGGATTCCAGAAAACCATGGCTTCATCATTAGCCGGAAGTAACAGGCGCATGATGGTACGAAGCTCTCCAAAGTTGTTTTGGAACGGAGTCCCGGATAAGATAATTCGCTTTTTGGTACGAAGTTCAGCAAGAGCCTTCCAAATATCGCTATTTGGAAGTCATTTGTTGAACTTCATACCAAAAAGCGAATTATCCTATCAGGACTCCGTTGCAAAATAACGTTGGAGAGCTTCATACCATCATGCGCCTGTTACTTCCGGCTAATGATGAAACCATGGATTTCTTCAATACTTTGACACAAGAGAATGTGCACATATAGAAGCGTAGATGAGATCAGGAAAAATATGGATCAACTTAATTATGCACATCCATAATGGGGGCATTCTTGATAAATCTCTTATTAATGGGGGCATTCTTGATAAATCCCTTATTAAATGTTGCATATGTCAAAATTCAAATTTTGACATATGATCAAACTTTGACATATGATCAAATGTTGCATATGTCAAAATTCAAACTTTGACATATGATCAAACTTTGATATATGATCAAATGTTGCATATGTCAAAATTCAAACTTTGACATATGATCAACTTTTGCATATGTCAAAATTCAAACTTTGACATATGATCAAACTTTGACATATGATCAAACTTTGATATATGATCAAATGTTGCATATGTCAAAATTCAAACTTTGACATATTATTGCATCTAGTTACATTGGATCAAATGTTGCATCATGAAATATGCAACATTCAAACTTTTTTCAATATGAAAAACTTTTAATCATCATCTAGTACAAGAAAATTGGCCAAGTTTTCATATATCATCATATCATCATCATCATCTACTACAAAAAAATTGACCAAGTTTTCATATATATATGGCAATGCTTGGGTGGCCTCGAGAGTTTGTCGGGTAGGGGCGGGAGGGGGTAGGAGATCGACAATCTTCGCGGTGGAAAAACTTTATGAAAATGCGGTGGTGGCCGGGCCGGGCGGTTTTCTTTTCCTTCTTCATTTTTTCCTTTGTTTTTTCTTATATGTTTGTTTTAGTTTTCACTCTACATTTTCGTACATATGAAAAACAACGAAGTTTTTATACAAAAGTGCACATACACATCTCATACACGAACATATACACATGAAAATTTATCTATCTATCTCATCTCATACATGAACATATACATGAACATATACACATATACGTGAAAAAACATATACATGAACATATACACATATACATGAAGAAAACAAAGCACGCGCGATGGAGCCGGCCGGCGACCATGGAGCAACGGCGACGGGGAGCGGGGGACATGGGAAGGGGGGCTCACTGTTGGGGGGGGGGTTGTGGCGATGGCTTGATCGGCGACGAGGACGGCATGCTCGGGGGAGGGGGGGCGAGGGCGCGACGAGGACGGCAGGCTCGAGGTCGGCGACGAGGACGGTGCGTGGCGAGGGCGAGGGCAAGGGCACGTCGGCGACGAGGACGGCGCGTGACGAGGGCGTCGACGAGGGCGCGAGGGCGCATCGTCGAGGGCGTCGACGAGGGCTCGGGGAGGAGAGCGCGTCGGCGAGGGAGAGGGCGCGGTCCGGCAGCCTGGCGGCCTCGTGCTGTTCGGCGCGGCGTCGGGGGGGGGGGGGGAGATGAACTGGGACTGGAAAATGCTAAGTGTGGGCTTATATACCCAGAGCCTTTGGTCCCGGTTTGTGGCAGAAACCAGGACCAATGCCCCCTTTAGTCCCAGTTTGTGCCACCAACCGGGACCAAAGGTCACTTTTCGTCAGCCCAAAGGGCGGGAAGCAGAGACCTTTGGTCCCGGTTGGTGGCACCAACCGGGACTAAAGGGGGGCATTGGTCCCGGTTGGTGCCACCAACCGGGACCAAAGGGGGGCATTGGTCCCGGTTGGTGCCACCAACTGGGACCAAAGGGGGGCATTGGTCCCGGTTGGTGCCACCAACTGGGACCAAAGGCACCCTTTAGTGCCGGTTCAAGCCACGAACTGGGGCCAAAGGCCTTGTGCTGGAACTGGCGCGGTGCAGTGGGATGCTTAGTCCCACCTCGCTAGCCGAGAGGCTTCGACAGTGGTTTATAAGCGCGGCTGCGCAGACCACGTCGAGCTCCTCTCAAATGCAGGCTTATAGGACTAAAGACACTGTATCTGCGTGTGGGCCTACTGGGCCTTCTACGGGCCTGAATCCTGGCCCAACTAGCTGGTTAGGTTTCTAGTCGTATTCAAGCCGTGGTGGCCTAGTAGGCGGCATTTTTTTTATTTTTTTCCTGTTTTTTGTTTTGTTTTTTACTTTCTTTATTTTCTTTTTGTTTCTACTTACAGTTTTTCAGTGATTCTTTTTGCTTTTAGGTGCTACCTCTTGAGCACTGCGTTGGTTTTTCCCTTGAAGAGGAAAGGGTGATGCAGCAAAGTAGCGTAAGTATTTCCCTCAGTTTTGAGAACCAAGGTATCAATCCAGTAGGAGGCTACGCTCGAGTCCCACGCACCTACACAAAACAAATAAGAACCTCGCAACCAATGCGATAAAGGGGTTGTCAATCCCTTCACGGTCACTTACGAGAGTGAGATCTGATAGATATGATAAGATAATATTTTTGGTATTTCAATGATAAAGAGAAATAAGATGCAAAGTAAAATAAAAGGCAACAAAAATAACTAAGTGTTGGAAGATTAATATGATGGAAAATAGACCCGGGGGCCATAGGTTTCACTAGTGGCTTCTCTCAAGAGCATAAGTATTACGGTGGGTGAACAAATTACTGTCGAGCAATTGATAGAATTGAGCATAGTTATGAGAATATCTAGGTATGATCATGTGTATAGGCATCACGTCCGCGACAAGTAGACCGACTCCTGCCTGCATCTACTACTATTACTCCACACATCGACCGCTATCCAGCATGCATCTAGAGTATTAAGTTCATAAGAACGGAGTAACGCTTTAAGCAAGATGACATGATGTAGAGGGATAAACTCATGCAATATGATATAAACCCCATCTTGTTATCCTCGATGGCAACAATACAATACGTGCCTTGCTGCCCCTGCTGTCACTGGGAAAGGACAACGCAAGATTGAACCCAAAGCTAAGCACTTCTCCCATTGCAAGAAAGATCAATCTAGTAGGCCAAACCAAACTGATAATTCGAAGAGACTTGCAAAGATAACCAATCATACATAAAAGAATTCAGAGAAGATTCAAATATTGTTCATAAATAAACTTGATCATAAACCCACAATTCATCGGTCCCGACAAACACACCGCAAAAGAAGATTACATGGAATAGATCTCCACGAGAATCGTGGAGAACTTTGTATTGAGATCCAAAGAGAGAGAAGAAGCCGTCTAGCTAATAACTCTGGACCCGAAGGTCTGAGGTAAACTACAGACACATCATCGGAGAGGCTATGGTGTTGATGTAGAAGCCCTCCGTGATCAATGCCCCCTCCGGCAGGACGCCGGAAAAGGCCCCAAGATGGGATCTCACGGGTACAGAAGGTTGCGGCGGTGGAATTAGGTTTTCGTGGATGCCCCTGATAGTTTGGGGGTACGTAGGTATATATAGGAAGAAGAAGTACGTCGGTGGAGCAACGTGGGCCCCACGAGGGTGGAGGGCGTGCCTGGGGGGGGGGGGGGGTAGGCGCGCCCCCTGCCTCGTGCTCTCCTGGTTGATTTCTTGACGTAGACTCCAAGTCCTCTGGATCACGTTTGTTCCGAAAATCACGTTCCCGAAGGTTTCATTCCGTTTGGACTCTGTTTGATATTCTTTTTCTGCGAAACTCTGAAATAGGCAAAAAAACAACAATTTGGGCTGGGCCTCCGGTTAATAGGTTAGTCCCAAAAATAATATAAAAGTGTATAAATAAGCCCATTAAACATCCAAAACAGAATATAATATAGCATGGAACAATAAAAAATTATAGATACGTTGGAGACGTATCATTAGGTCACAGAAATTATAAACTTTCTGTTAGTGGCATTAGTTTTCAAATTTGAATAGTTTAAATTTGAATTCTTTGAAATTTGTGTGAATCACTAGTTTGTGAATAACTTCACTACAAAAATAAATTTTTGAGTGATTCGTTTTCCTTCTATTTAATATTACTGTGTTTTATCATTATATTCAATTTTGTAATTTTTAGGTTATTTTAAATGTCTATTTTAATCAAAAATATATTTTTTATTTTAGTTTGCTATTAAAGTTTCTAACAAAAAAATATTTTATGAAAATTATTTTTGCTATTAATGTTTTGAACAAAAAATACTTTGATAATTTTAGTTGCATAAATTTTATATAAATTTAGTTTGAAAAATACTAGAGGTTTATAACAATCTTTTTAGTTGATTCCTTTTGCTATTAGAGTTTTATAAAAGCTTTTTAGTTGATTCTTTTTGCTACTGAAGATATTATAGTTTTGTTTTAGTTGATCATACCAGAATATTTTTAATTGATTATTTTTAGTTTATTCTTTTTTCTATTATAGTTTCATAAAAGTTTTCTAGTTCATTCTTTTTGCTATTAGTTCATTCTTTGAGCTAAATGACCCTGAAATTGAAAAGCACTTCAAATGAACTCTGAAAAGGTTGAAAGTTGGCATGGTATCATTATTTCACCCACATAGCATGTTCTAAAAAGTTGAGAGGGTTACGGCAAAAACTGGATGCACTTCGTATACAAAATGGACAATCTCTTTCGAAGTATCAGGGTTTCGGACGAAAACTCATCTGTTACAAAGGGATTTCATTTTTTGAAATTATTTGAACTCCAGACTTTTTGTGTGTTCAAAATGCACCATTCAAAGCCAAATTATCAATTTTCAACCCTTTCCGACTTCATTTGGTATTTTAATGCAGTTACTGATTTTTTGAGCTAAATGACCCTGAAATTGAAAACCACTTCAAATGAACTCTGAAAAGGTTGAAAGTTGGCATGGTATCATCATTTCACCCACATAGCATGTTCTAAAAAGTTGAGAGGGTTACGGCAAAAAGTGGATGCACTTCGTGTACAAAATGAACAATCTCTTTCTAAGTATGAGGGTTTCATAAGAAAACTCGACTGTTACAAAAGACATTTCATTTCTTCACATGTAACTGCAGTGATAGTCTTCACTTTTTCTTCGCTTGTGTCCTTTGCTTATTGCGCTGTAACCATGGATAATCTTCATCATTTAACAGGGTGCTTGGGTCAGCCTTGACTTTGAAGGGAGGAATTTCATGAAACTTTTCATAATCATCAGACATGTCTGTCTTGCCCTCCACTCCCACGATGTCTCTTTTTCCTGAAAGAACTATGTGGCGCTTTGGCTCATCGTATGATGTATTCACTTCCTTATCTTTTCTTTTTCTCAGTTTGGAAGACATGTTCTTCACATAGAAAACCTGCGCCACATCATTGGCTAGGACGAATGATTCGTCTGTGTACCCAAGATTGTTCAGTTCCACTGTTGTCATTCCGTACTGCGGGTCTACCTGTACCCCGCCTCCTGACAGATTGACCCATTTGCACTGAAACAAAGTGACCTTAAAATCATGTCCATAGTCAAGTTCCCATATGTCCACTATGTAACCATAATATGTGTCCTTTCCCCTCTTGGTTGTTGTATCAAAGCGTACACCACTGTTTTGGTTGGTGCTCTTTTGATCTTGGGCGATCGTGTAAAATGTATTCCCATTTATCTCATACCCTTTGTAAGTCAATACAGTCGAAGATGGTCCCCTGGCCAACGAGTACAACTCATCAGAAACAGTGTTGTCACCCATGAGACGTGTTTGCAACCAACTGCCGGAAGTCCTGATGTGTTCACATGTAATCAAGTCGACACACTGCTCCGGGTGTTTGGAGTGCAGAATGTTCTTGTGTTCATTGACATACGGGGTCACCAAGGTAGAATTCTGTAGAACTGTGTAGTGTGCTTGAGACCAAGAATGCCCATCCCTACATATTTTTGAGTCCGCTCCTAGCGTGCCTTTTCCAGTCAGTCTCCCCTTATACCGTGATTGAGGGAGACCAATCTTCTTAAGGTCAGGAATGAAGTCAATACAAAACCCAATGACCTCCTCTGTTTGATGGCCCGTGGAGATGCTTCCTTCTGGCCTAGCGCGGTTACGAACATATTTCTTTAAGACTCCCATGAACCTCTCAAAGGGGAACATATTGTGTAGAAATACAGGGCCCAGAACGACAATCTCGTCGACTAGATGAACTAGGACGTGCATCATGATATTGAAGAAGGATGGTGGGAACACCAGCTCGAAACTGACAAGACATTGCGCCAGATCACTCCTTAACCTTGGTAGGATTTCTGGATCGATCACCTTCTGAGAGATTGCATTGAGGAATGCACATAGCTTCACAATGGCTAATCGAACGTTTTCCGGTAGAAGCCCCCTCAATGCAACCGGAAGCAGTTGCGTCATAATCACGTGGCAGTCATGAGACTTTAGGTTCTGGAACTTTTTCTCTGCCCTATTTATTATTCCCTTTATATTCGACGAGAAGCCAGACGGGACCTTCATACTGAGCAGGCATTCAAAGAAGATTTCCTTCTCTTCTTTGGTAAGAGCGTAGCTGGCAGGACCATCATACTACTTTGGAGGCATGCCGTCTTTTTCGTGCACATGTTGCTGGTCCTCTCGTGCCTCCGGTGTATATTTTGTCTTCCCATACACGCCCAAGAAGCCTAGCAGGTTCACGCAAAGATTCTTCGTCACGTGCATCACGTCGATTGCAGAGCGGACCTCTAGGTCTTTCTAATAAGGTAGGTCCCAAAATACAGATTTCTTCTTCCACATGGGTGCGCGTCCCTCAGCGTCATTCGGAACAGATAATCCACCGGGACCCTTTCCAAAGATTACTTGTAAATCATTGACTATAGCAAGTATGTGATCACCAGTACGGACGGCAGGCTTCTTCCGGTGATCTGCCTCGCCTTTGAAATGCTTGCCTTTCTTTCGACATTGATGGTTGGTCAGAAGAAATCGACGATGCCCCCGGTACACATTCTTCCTGCATTTGTCCAGATATATACTGTCGGTGTCATCTAAATAGTGCATGCATGTGTGGTATCCCTTGTTTATCTGTCCTGAAAGGTTACTGAGAGCAGGCCAATCATTGATGGTTACAAACAACAACGCATGTAGGTCAAATTCCTGCTGGTCTTGCTCATCCCACACACGTACACCTTTTCCATTCCACATCTATAAAAGTTCTTCAACTAATGGCCTTAGGTACACATCAATTTCGTTGCCGGGTTGCTTAGGTCCTTGGATGAGAACTTGCATCATAATGAACTTCTGCTTCATGCACAGCCAAGGAGGAAGGTTATAGATACATAGAGTCATGGGCCAGCTGCTATGATCGCTGCTCTGCTCCCCAAAAGGATTAATGCCATCCGCGCTTAAACCAAACCATAAGTTCCTTGTGTCACCTGCAAAGTCCCCCCACTTTCTCTTGATTTTTATCCACTGCGACCCGTCAGCGGGTGCTCTCAACTTCACGTATTTCTTACGGTCCTCTTTGTGCCATCGCATCAACTTGTCATGCTCTTTGTTTCTGAACAGACGTTTCAACCGTGGTATTATAGGAGTATACCACATCACCTTGGCAGGAACCCTCTTCCTGGGCCGCTCGCCCTCAACATCACCAGGGTCATCTCGTCTGATCTTATACCGCAATGCACCGCATACCGGGCATGCGTTCAAATCCTCGTACGCACCGTGGTAGATGATGCAGTCATTAGGGCATGCATGTATCTTCTGCACCTCCAATCCTAGAGGGCATAGAATCTTCTTTGCTCCGTACGTACTGTCGGGCAATTCGTTACCCTTTGGAAGCTTCTTCTTCAATATTTTCAGTAGCTTCTCAAATCCGTTGTCAGATACACCATAGTCTGCCTTCCGCTGCAGCAATTCCAGTGTGGTACCGAGCTTTGTGTTGCCATCTTCGCAATTTGGGTACAACCCTTTCTTGTGATCCTCTAACATGCGATCGAACTTCAACTTCTCCTTTTCACTTTCGCATTGTCTCTTTGCATCAACAATGACCCGACAAAGATCATCATCGGGCACACCGTTTGGTTCCTCTTGATCTTCAGTTTCCCCCGTTGCAGCATCACCGTATTCAGGGGGCACAAAGTTTTCATCATCCTCTTCTTCTTCGTTGTCTTCCATCATAACCCCTCTTTCTCCGTGCTTGGTCCAAAACATTATAGTGTGGCATGAAACCCTTATAAAGCAGGTGGCTGTGAAGGATTTTCCGGTCAGAGTAAGACTTCGTATTCCCACATATAGGGCATGGACAACACATAAAACCATTCTGCTTGTTTGCCTCGGCCACTTCGAGAAAATTATGCACGTCCTTAATGTACTCGGAGGTGCGTCTGTTACCATAGATTAATTGCCGGTTCATCTGCGTGCATTATATATAATTAAGTGTGTCAAAAACCATTACAGAACATCATGAATACAGAAGTGACCAAATTAATAGAAGTCCATCATCACATTAAAACCAAAGTACAGCAGTGATCAAATGTTATTACTGAAAAAATAAATACATAAAGTTCATACATATATAGTTCTCATTGAACAACATATATATAGCTCTCTAGAGCATCTAATTAAACCATACATTGAAACTATGTAAAACATTTCAATGCAACAACAAATGCGATCATAATCGCAACTAAGGTAACAATTGATCCAACGGCATAATGATACCAAGCCTCAGTATGAACGGCATATTTTCTAATCTTTCTAATCTTCAAGCGCATTGCATCCATCTTGATCTTGTGATCATCCATGACATCCGCAACATGCAACTCCAATCTCATCTTCTCCTCCTCAATTCTTTTTTATTTTTCTTCAGGTAATTGTTTTCTTCTTCAACTAAATTTAACCTCTCGACAATAGGGTCGGTTGGAATTTCCGGTTCACATACCTCCTAGATAAAAACATCTATGTCACGTTGGTCGGCATAATTGTCATAAACACTAAATGAACCAAATAGTTATAAAAGATAATATACCACATCCGAATCATAGACAAGACGAGGGCCTACGGAGGCGGATACCAGAACCATCGCACTATATAATAACAAACAATAATAAAAGTAAGAGAATTACACAAGTATCTATCTAAATCATACAAGAAGAACTTTTTTCATTTAGAAAGAAGATAAGAACAAGAGGCTCACCACGGTGGTGCTGGCGACGAGATCGGCGCGGGCGATCGACGGTGGTGAGGACGGGGACGGGACAGGACGGACCGCCAAACCTAGACAAATCTTGAGGAAAATTGAGCTTGTACAAGGAGCTTCGAAAGGAGAAAGCTTAAGTGTGGCTCAGGCATTTCATCGAACACCTCATGTGCATAAGAGGTGAGCTAGAGCACCACCAAGCTCTCCCACGGCCGGCCAAAAAAACTGAGCAATGCACTGCTCTGCTCGCGGGCAGGGGGTATATATAGGCTTCCCTTTGGTCCCAGTTTGTGGCAAGAACCGGGACTAAAGGACCGCATTTGGTTCCGGTTCTAGCCACCAACCAGGACCAAAGGGTGTGGGCCAGGAGTGAGGCCCATTGGTCCCGGTTCGTGTCTGAAACCGGGACGAAAGGGGTCAAACGAACCGAGATCAATGGCGCCCGAGGCCCGGCCGGCGCCCTGGCCTCACGAACCGGGACCAATGCCCCCATTGGTCTCGGTTCGTGAGTGAACCGGGAATAATGCCCCTTTCTGGGCTGGACCAAAGCCCGGTTTTCTACTAGTGATGTGCAAACACATAAAAGTGCAACGTGGACCGTTGGATCTTTGATGGATGTTACATGTCATGTGAGATGGATATAGTGGAACTGTGGAAGGATTTTTTTAATGTAAGTGTTAATCACAGGGTTATCATGAAATGTACATCAAGGTCCGCCGGATCCCGCAAGCAGAATCTCTGGCATCGATCATAAATATGACGACACACATTGCTTTTTTCTACTTTTTTTGCACATGAAAAGTTGATTCTATCCTAGTCATCCCCTGTTCGTCTTCACACCCGTGAGAATAGTGTTGGTGCGTAACACTGCTCTTGTGGTGTGTCGGTGGCTTGGGCGCGGCGTTCCCTCGCGACATTGCTTTTTCACTGTCGTGACAGAAATATTGAGCACATGTAGGACTCACTTGATCATGCATTCACATCTTGATTACACTACTAAGATGAATCAAGAAAAGGTATCAAGTATTTTCTGCGTAGGCTTTCCGTTGTTGGAAGATGGAGCCACCATTTGCGAGAGGATTTTTTTGTCAACCGAACCAACGATGGGTGTCATCTAGGAGAGACCAATCCAGTGCTTGAGTCAAGGGGCTTTTAGCCGAGTGTTGCGTGCTCGGTGGTGGAGGCGAAAGAAAATGCACAAAGGAGAGGGTTATGGGTTTGTGGCGGCGGTTAGTGGAAGCGCGCGGGTGTGACCTCATCGCATAGCCGGACGAGAACCCTATCGGACGCCTGGGAGCAACACTTAGGCCTTGTACAATGGGAGATGCTTAGAGGGATGCTTAGAAAAATAAACCGAGATTTTCTGAAGCACCGGTGCCTATTTCTACAGTTAAGCGTCTACTCTGTACAAATAAGCACCGGTGCTTAAGAAAAGTCTGGTTTATTTCTCTCAGCACCTCCCCTAAGCATCTTCCATTGTATAAGGCCTTAGGGTGCACTCTTCAACTGGTTTCCGTCTGCAAGATTGCCCAAAGTAGGCTACCAGGGCACAAGCTCTGTAGCCCGTGAGCTAGCCCAAGCAAAGCTAAGCTTGGCTGGAGATACAAACGAGCCCAAATGGGTAGCTAGCCGCAGCCTATTTATATCTCGGTCCAAGCCCGATCTGAATCGAGCCACGATGAGTGTGGGACGAGCCCACGAGCACAAGCATCATGTCCAGATTTACGTGGGATTATTCTCGGACAATCTATCCCGATGCCCCCTATTCTCAAAACTTCTCATGGTGTATACAATCAAGCCTATATGTACCATGCATGAACACAACCTGTGAATAGTTCTTCTTGTAACCTGTTTCTACCAAGTGCCAACCATCAAAGATATATAGAGCGAAGTAGTGAGTGACGATGCAAGAGTTGAGGCAATTACCGGGTGGTACCATACCTATACGTATGTGTAGCTGGGGTAGTACTATATAGTATTAAGACTGGTGGCCCAGCTAGTAGCTTGTTCTAGTGATAACTAGGAATCAATACAAACTTGGGTTCCTGGTTGGCTTTATATATAATGCATGTACATGATTATAATGGTTGCTGAGGATCATGATTATATCCCAGACCGTAGAAACACCTTGTTTTTTGATTCACTATAATGTCCTGTCATATTAATCACTCCACATAGAAATCAGATGATTTCCATTCATTATAATGTATGTACGCTCAAATCAATCACCAGCAATGACATGTACCACACACAACCAGAGTAGTACTATATATCGTTCAGCTCTTGGAGAGTATGATGGTTAAATGTATGCATACAACACGAGTCATCGTCTTGTTCAAACCGGCAACGAGACCCACTGGTGGTGTTGGAACACTTCAACTGTTCGGCTGTATCGCATCTGGCCGCGGGAGACGCTGCTCTACCCGCGTTCGCGCGTTTGATGCGGCGGGCACTCAACGCCGGTTCAGTCGTGTTGGATCCACCTGCACGTGCGGCACCGACTAAGAGGGGACGGCAACGGCTGCGGCGATGGGCGCAGGCGTGGTGGCTATGGTTGGCTCCCAGAAGCTTGTTCCGCTCTTCTTGTTAGCATGAGCCGTTCTGATCTGGAGCTTAATTCAGAACAGAAATGCAGTTTCAGTTTCAGGTAGATGCAGAATATTCAGTTTCAGTAAGATGCAGAATATTCAGCAGTGTCTCTATGCAGAGAACGAGTTACACCATTCATTCTCATCCCAGATGAAGCGCATCACAGCAGCCCATGAACTGGGAGCATCTACGAGTGGCGTTGCGCCGGCACATCCTCGATCGCTGCTGCTGGAAACAAGTTTTGGTTGGTATGTTGCGCGCCGCAGCCGGCACCCCTCGATGGGCAGGCGGCCAACCATCTGCTCCTGAGTCAGGAACTGTGCTTCTGCATCATAAGTTACATGTGAGAATTACTGAAGCTCTGAATGTTCAGAGTAAGGACCTGAACCATCGCAATTTTTGAAAGATCACGCTTTGAATTTATATATATTCAGATAAAGGGTCTTCCGGAATCAAACTCCGATATTCAGAAGCATTAGTTACAGAGGGACACATTTTTCATGAGTTATAAGACCATGGACATGGCCATTCTTTATGTACAGGAGCACAACCAAAAGAGTGAAGAATTCAATGTGCTACACACTACCTGACGACCTCCAGCAAGGAATTCTAAAGCCCTCAAGCCAAGTCGAACCGACACCTGCCATGCCAACCTGCCCTATCCCACTTGTTCGCAAGACTTTTTAACAGCTTTCTGAAAGTGTACTTCAATGTGCTATGTGGTTGACTCGAGCTTCGAAAAACAAATATCATAACAAATTTCACCGACCCCAGCCATTGGTTTTAACCTCAAGACCGGAGAAGGAGATATCTATCACTACCCTAGCTGCACCCCTACCAATTCTAACTTCAAAATTTCCCTTCTGTTTGCGTGTCTGTCTTTTTTTTTTTTTTTTTTTTTTTTTTTTTTGCGGGAATGTTTGCGTGTCTGTCTCATGAGCTATTTTGACCGGTGCCTTGGTATTTTTTCTGGGATGCAGGGTGCGATATTTAACTGCATAGCTAAAATTGTAAGATGCTGTTAAAGAAGAGAACAGTAGGCAGATGAATCAACTTGAAAAAAAAACCTTACCTGCTGCAATCCTTGCAAGAACCCAAAATATACAGGTTCAGGCTGAGAAGATACTCAGGTAATATATCCTTGAGTGCAAACCTTGGATAAAATGGATGGAATAAAGCAGAGATATAATTGGATACTATATAACACTTCAATTCCCTTGCAAAATCGCCATTTGCAACCTGGCAACAGGAAATTCAACACGTTCTTAAGAGCATAACAGTTCTCTCAAAGTGCACTCCGATGTGCTATATAATAATGGGATAAGTATATTTTTCGCCCCTCAACTATATCAAAAATATAAAAATGGTCCCTTAACTTCAAAACCATCAAAAGTTAGTCCCTCAACTTCTCAAACCGACCCCTTAAAAAGAGCTTCTCAAACCGGATAACTTTAGTCCCTCATACCGCTTTTGATGGTTTTACTGATGACGTGGCATGATTTTGACTGATTCGGATGGTTTCGTTGATCAAGTTGAGGCTGCCGGTCACGGGACGCTGAAAACCATGTTCGCCACCATCGGCCGGTCTGCTACTACTCTGGCCAAGCTCTCTTTGAGCACGCCGAGCAGCCAATAGTACAACCATTACCATCCCAAGTGTACCTTCACGCTGATGCGTGTTGCCGCTGCAGCTTGTGCTCGCCGCGGCCGCAACCGGTTCACTCGCTGAGCTGACCGAGGAGCTGCATGGTCTCCTTCGCCACTTATGCAGCTGCCTCGCTAGCGTACAAGCAGAGCAGCAGCACCGCCCGTTCGTCCGTGCTGTGTGCTCCGGCCGTGGCAGTTCTGGTGGCGCTGGAGCTCCTACCACGCGACGCGAGCTCAGCGGCATGACGGTGCGTGTGCTACCAACGTGCAGCGCGCACTGTGGCGAGCTTTGGAACCTCCACAAGGCCACTCCTCGAGCGCCGTGACTTCGCACATGACGAGCATGGCCACGGACTAGGAACCCGCTCGCATCATGGCACGTTGTTCGCAGGTAGAGTACACGCATGGTGCTCGCATTTTTGCCATGGACGAGGTCAAGGGTGGCATCCCATACGGAGTTGGCACCTTCGCTCTTGAAGTGGCAAGAGGGACTAAACTTATCCGGTTTTGAAAGTTGAGGGACTAAGCTTTGCTGGTTTTGAAGTTGAGAAACTATTTCTATATTCTTGAAAGAGTTGAGAGACGAAAAATATACTTTTCCCTATAATAATTGGATGAAAACACTTATGTTATCTGCTCGAGTACAACCTGACACTATACCCGAACTGCAAGGGAAACATTTTTTTAGGGAAATTTTGAACGTTCTTGTAATAAGAGGATTAAATTCTTAAGGCCAAACAGTTTTGTTTTCTAAAATTGCACTCCGATGTGCTATATATGGGTGTTTCCTATTTAACACTGCAGGCGCCCGTTTGCGGGTGCGTGTGGTTTTTTTTTCTAAGTTTTTAGGAAACAAAAAAGTGATGGAGCAGGTGGCGTTTCAAAACTGGGACCTCGCTCGTCGCTACATGTTTGTGTTACCACCCCACCACGCAGCTGATTCTGAAAAGTTACAACCTTTCCTCTCTTTTATTCTTTCTTTTTCCTTTTTCCTTCTTTGTTCTCTGTTTTTTCCTTTTTGTACGACCAGGTTCCACGCAGCTGAAACTGGGACCTCGCTCGTCGCTACATGTTTTTGTTTTTTCCTTTTTGTTTTCCCTTTTGAATTTGATGAACTTTTTTTCAAATTCGATAAACTTATTTGAAATTCTATGAACTTTTTCAAATTCGATGAACCTTTTTTCAATTTTCATGAACTTTTTTTCAAAATCAACGAGTTTTTTTTCAAAATTGATGAACTTTTTTTCAATTTTGAAGAATTTTTTTTCAATTTTGAAGAACTTTTTCTAAGTTGATGAATTTTTTTCAAAATCAGAGAACTATTTTTTCAAATTTGATGAACTTTTTTTATTCAAAATCGATGAACTTTTTTAAGTTGGTGAACTTTTTTTTCAAAATCGATGAACTTTTTGTTCAAAACCGGTGAACAATTTTTAAAATCGATAAAGTTTTATCGAAATTTCATGAACTTTATCCTAAATTTTGTGAACTTTTTTCAAATTCATGGAGTTTTCTCAAATTCATGATTTTTTCAGTTTGTATGAACCTTTTCAATTTTATGAACTTTCTTTGCAATTCATGTTTTCTATATTGTGCATTAATTTTCTTTTTTCTTTTCATTTTATCATAAAATAATAAGCATAATAGGCTGGGTATATAGTAAGGTTATTTGTGAAAACCCAATTCGGTGCCCAGGCTCATCTGCACCCGGTCAGAAAAAAATAAAAACAAATACTAAAAAATTCAAACAAATCCAATTTTTTTTGTGTGATAGAAAATTATATGCGTGACGTTTGCTCCAAATTTCAACTTATTTGGACATCTGAGAAGCTCTCAGAAAAAAATCGGGTCAGAACAGTGTGTGAACAGTAAACTTTTTTACAGACACTGAATTTGTCTTTTTTGCTGAGAGTTGCTCAGATGTCGAAATGAGTTGAAAATTGGAGTGCACCTCACGCATAAACTTATCTACCACACAAAAGCAATTTAGAATTTTTTGATTTTTTTAGTATTTGTTTTGATTTCTTTCGTCGGGGGTGCAGATGAGCTCGGGAGCAGAAACGCCGCCCTCAGTTATTTGTCCTCAAAGTAAACAGCTTAGGGAGGTTGGCCTAGTGGCTGGGTTCGAATGTTAAAGCGCAGGCGGTCAGAGATGGAATCCTGGCTCTACCGCATTTTTTGCGATCTAACAACCTAGCTGTGCCTCGTTGTGTTTCATGGGCCGGCCCTGTTCGCATCCGTGCAGGCGCCAGCGGCGCGAATCGGCGCTTACAGCGCTGTATAGGAGCTCCCCTATATATGTGCCTGGCTCAAGCTTCACAGTTTTCTGAATCTAAGTTCCTCAAAATCATAAACCCGAATCCAATCCCAGATGTTACCATCTCAAGAGACAGTTCTCAGACCATAAAATAAATGAGTGGACCAGACAAGGAGGTATATATCAGTTCACTATACAGACACTACCCTTGCTGCACGCTGAGCACAACATACAGGAGATATGTAATCACAAGGGTTGATTGTAAATACACCAATGTAAGATTGGCCCTCGGTTGAATCTTGAAGCCAGAAATGAATGTGCTCTTTGCTACGTGATGTGTTTTTTGGTTTCATCATAAAACAAATAGCCGACAGAGAGCTGAAGATGCTGCCATATTTGTTCTTCTTTCTGTATAATAAAGTCGTGCGTACCACTGTGAGCTTTAGACCAACTTGCCATTTATTCGCGGATGCCGGGCTGGAAACTGAAGCTGCTTCAATGTTCTTGCGGGGGTTGCTGTCGGAGGGTCCCCACGCCGACTTTCGGACCTCGCCGGTGATCTTGAGCTTGTCCCAGACGCTTGGGAGGGTAGCCAGAATTAGCCACTCGGGTGAAAGCGCACGGGTGTGGCCCAACAGTGTAGTGGGACGAAAACCCTATCCTATGCTATGCGTGTGAGAAACAGATGTATATTCTTCAACCGGTTTTAGTCTACAGGATTGCCCAGAATAGACTACCGGGACACAAGATTTTTAGCCCGTGAGCTATCCCAAGTAGAGCTTAGCTTGGCTCAAGCTACAAACGAGCCCAAAATATTAGCTCGGTTCAACCTGTTTCCCTATTGGTTCAAGCCCGATATGAATCGAGCCACGACGAGTGTGGAACAATCCCACAAGTTCGAGTCTCACGTCTAGATTTATGTGGGATTATACTCACATAATGTATCCCGATGCCCTCTATTCTCAAAACTTCCCATTGCTACCTCCGGTGTATATAATCAATCCTATTAGTACCATGCATGAACACAACTGTGGATTGTTCCTTCTTGTAACTTGTTTCTACCAACCGATCGACCTCTACATCGTAGATATATAGAGCGGAGAAGTGAGTGAAGAAGCAAATTGAGCCAATTACTTAGCAATAACGTAGTGGTACTATACGTACGTGTGGCTAGTGTAGTGTAGTAAGTACTGTATATTACTAAGATCGGTGACCTAGCTTGTTTCAGTGAGAACTAGGAACCAATACTCCCTCCGTTCCATAATTCTTATCATGATTTTATTTAAACTAAAGCCACGACAAGAATTATAGAATGGAGAGAGCATTATTTTGGATTCTCATAGTTGGGTAGGTAAAGTCATTGCTTGGGAGCTCCTATTTGGTGTGGTATGCGTTGGCGATCGAGGCAGCGGACGCTCCTTTTCGGTCGGCCCATGCAGGCGGGACGTGCCCCTTTTCATTTCGTTTTAAATTTCCGTTTTGTTTTTTTCTTAATTAAAACAATTCAGGATTTCAAAAGATTGTGAATTTGAAAAATCTTTAATAAATCAAAAAGTTATTAATGTTCGTCAATTTGTAAAAAATGCTCATGAATTAAAAAAAATACTCATAAGTTAATCAAAAATACTTTTTTTACAGAAGTTCAAAAAAACTCAAAAAATGTCTATGAATTACAAAAATATACATCAATCCAAAAACATTTCACTGATTCAAAAATGTTAATCAATTTCGAAAAATATTCATAATTTCAAAAATATGTTCATGAATTTCAAAATTTATTTCGAAATTATAAAAAATGCCATTTCATAAAAATGAGAATTTCAGAAAAATGTTCATATTTTTTGTGAGTTCAAAAAAAATTCGGCAATTAATTTTTTTTGTGAATTTGCTAGTTCGCAAAATAAAAAAATTGTTCACGATCTAAAAAATCACAATTAAAAAAAAGATTCACGAATATGATAAAGATGAAAAAACCGAAAAAAAATAAAATAAAACGAAAATAAAAAAACTAACATGAAAAAATAAAAAACGAAAATGAAAAAGCTGAAAAAACCTAAAAGAGAAAAAAAAAAACCCCGGAAAGCAGCCTAAAATTTGTCTGTAGCGGGAGGGGGTACGCGCCAGGTCAATAACCAGCGACCTACACGCCGAATTGGATTGGCCGGAGTGATGGAGCATAGTGGAGAGCAACCTGGATCCTCTCCCCCAAGCCCAGAGAAAACTAGTATTCCTCTACTATCTGGCCCATGTGTCATGTTAAGATCAGCGTAAAGCAATGTTTCTTGGCCCCATAAATTCAGCCCAAACTCCGCCACTGTTGCATGGGATCATGTGTATATTTCAAATATTTTTTTTCGATCATTGTAATGTACTCTCAGACGAATCACTATGAAACACTACCAGATACAAACCACACAATTTCCATTCATTACAATGTATCCACGCTCAAATTAATCACGAGCAATGTAGCACACACAACCAAAGTATATATCGTCCGACTGCTCAAGTGTATGATGGCGGAAAGGATGCATACAACATGAGTCATTGTCTTGTTTAAACCCACCACATGCAACAATAGGGTAGTAGGAAACAAGCACTGTAGCAACTCGGCATCACACTGTAGCGACATGTTCCGTATTGTAGTGACGCACTGTTAGGGCATATTTCTCCCTCAGTGGTTTTGTTGATTGATGATAATACTTTTACGGACTAATCATGTGCATTTGAGCATTTCAAATATTCCATCATATGGCACAAGACGATTGCTGCCCCTTGAAGTTTTAAAGTGAAGACGGTTTATTTTCCTTCATTTCATTTTCGGTGGACTTGAGTAGTAGGAAATACCATACTATCAAGAGGGGGTCCGTTTCGAAAAGGTTTGGGTGGAATCAACACGTACACATCTCCATTTGCACCCTTCGTATCTTTCCGCTTTATTGGAGTTTCACCCTCCGTTGCTTTGGAGTGCTTTGGAAAGCTGCCAGCAGTAGTACAGCGGCTGGCAGCGGTAGTACCGCTCCCAGTACTGCTTGTACTACCGCCTCGACTCGGGTCACGATTTTTCGTGTCGGGTTGAGTAGTAGTCCCAGTGGCATACTACCGTTGACCCCATTTTGACCCAGTTGGGCAAGCGACAATAGCAGCGGTAGTACCGCTTGTAAGCGGTAGTACAACGCCTACCACTGCTGTCACTTCCGCTCGCGGCTCTGCTCTCCGAGCCCTCCCATGTTTCCTCAATGGTAGTAGAGCGGCAGTGGTGGGCAGTAGTACCGCTGGGGCGGTACTGCCTCTTCCCCTCGTCCTGATCGCTCTCTTAGCGCCAAGTGCCGCAACCCCAACGGTAGTACCGCTGGAGCGAGCGGTAGTACAACGGAAGCTCACAAACGGATTGCGCCTTGCCGCTTTTCACGTGCATCTTCGTATCACACAACACCATCGGCATCTCGTTGTGCTCACCGCATCAGATGGCAGCCCGACATCTCGCCTCTTTCACCCACACGACTATAGATTCATTGGCCCATGTATAATTCCCTAGATCATCTAAACTACATGCAAAACTCAAAAACTAAATATGCATATGCGGAATGATGAGACAATACTGCTGGGGAGTAGAGAGAGTCAAGAGAAAAATGGCATGGCTGAGCTGGGCCAAGCTAAGACTCCCGAAGAATAAGGGGAGGGGGGGGGGTATGGGATTCAGGGATATGTGTGCTTTTAACGAAGCATTACTGGCAAAACGTGGTGATTAATTGATTCCCCTGGCAGTTTATGTGCTCGTCTATCGAAGGCAAAATATTTTCCACACGGCAGTATCTTGGATACGGCTTTTACTGGAAATTCATTGGCTGTATGAAAAGGCATAACTCATGGTTTGGATCTTGTTAAGGAAGGAACAATATGGAGGATTGGTGATGGTGCATCGGCTAGAACGTGGAGAGATACTTAGATCCCTCGACAATACGATTTTCGACCAATTACTCCTAAAAGGAACTGCCGGTTTAACCGTGTCTCGGATTTCTTAGATAATAATCATGCTTGGATCAGAGACCGCGTCGAGGAGCACTTTTGGCCAATGGATGTTGCTGAGATTCGAAAGATACACATGTCTCCTAGAAACCGGCAGGACCACTTCGACTGGTTTCCGGAGCTGCATGGGACTTTTACAGTTAAAAGTGCCTACAGGTTGGCGACGGAAACACATGATGATATGCATTCCGGGGCGCTTGCAGCACTAGACCGAACGACGACAGAACAATCTGGAATTCGATTTGGAAATCTAAAGTTATATTCAAGATGTGTATTATGGCATGGAAGACGGCGACAGGTGCGTTGGCAACTAACCTGGCAAAGCGCATCCTCGTATTCATATACAGAGCTCATGTCCTATTTGGGAAACAGAGCTCATGTCCTATTTGTGAATCAATTTTTTTTCCACATAAATATGGATTTATTAGCGGACAACACAGAATCACACCGCGAAAGGCACACCAGATCACCATATTATATTAAAAAAAATGCACTCCATCATCTTCCTACCCGTCAAACTAAATATTCCATCAATTCAAAATATAAGGTGTATTAGATTTTTGAAAAGTCAAATTCCTTTAACTCTGACCACCTTCAGAGGCAAAAATATCGACAATATTAAACAAAAATATGGAAATTCATTTCAGGATGAATCTAATTATACCGATTTGATATTATGAATGTTGATATGTTTCTCTGCAAATTTGATCAAACTTAAAAAGGTTTGACTTTTTAAAAAAGTAAGACACCTTATATTTTGAAACAAAATGAGTATTTTTTTTTAAGAAACACAACAACACCAACGACACAGCAAAGTACGCCCAACCCTTTTAATATAAAATAAAGTTCAGAGCTACATTGGCACGTGGAGTGACAGTCAACAAAATGACACCATCTTGTGAACGGTGCTGATGCGAGTGCCAACTTAATACATTTAAATTTTAAGCATGTTCAGGCCAAATATTGACTAGTTTACGCAATACCTTTCCTGCATTTAGTGTCCGCTCTGTCCTAAATTACTTGTCTTACATTTGTCTATATACGGATATATTGATCTAAGACAAATAATTTGAGAGCAAGGTAATACATAAATATTGAATACCTTTCCTGCATTTAGTACCCACTCTGTCCTAAATTACTTGTCTTACATTTGTCTACATACGGATGTATCGATCTAAGACAAATAATTTGGGAGCAAGGTAATACATAGTGACCATACTGATTTTGACAAGTCTTGTGCGCATTGCAAAGCTGGGCCGTGTCTGCTAGGGTAAGGGCTCAAGGTTCGATCGATAGCTCCGCGCCGTGTCGCCTTGCTTGCCGGCACGGTGATGACTTCCATGGAATGATCGTGGATTCAACAGTGATAGTACGAATGGACAGCGCCGCGGCGTGTCGCTATGCTTGGCACGCCGTGTGACCTCGGGCAAGAGCGGCACGCTAGCGCATGGTGCAATGACTTCCATGGAAAGATCGATGCGCTGCTTGTGGCTCCGATCTGGCCCTGCCTGCTCGGGTAAGGCCTCAAGGTTCGATCGATAGCTCCGTGCCGTCTCACCTTGCTTCCCGGCACGTACGGTGATGACTTCCATGGAATGATCGTGGTTCCGACACTCATAATAGCATCGAAAGCTCCGCGCCGTGTCGCTATGCTTGCCGCGCCGTGTAACCGCCGGCAAGAGCGGCATCCTAGGACAATGTGTGATGACTTCCGTGGAAAGATCTTTGCGGCCCCACCGGCGGAGCTACATGTAGGTCTGAGGGGAGTTTTTTTTTGGAGCTGCTTAATTAGAAAAAGTAAAGTCTTTGCCCCCTTGAGAAATTGCTGTATTTGCATTTCGCCCCTCCAGCATTTGCTGTCTAGCTCTGCCACTGCCGAGAAGGATGAGATTCTACGGAAACTGCCTATAAATTCGTCGCTACACCCACAAGCTGTTCACCGCACATAGGTAAACACCCCAGCTCAATGGCCACTCCATCCATGTCTGCCCCAATTTCCATCTTTATACTAGTCCTATTCTTAGCCGCCTCGGCTTCTTCTCCCAGTCCGACCAACGGCAATGGTAATGGCACTGATCTGGCCGCGCTGCTAGCTTTCAAAGCCCAGCTCACCGACCCTTTCCGCATCCTTGCCAGCAACTGGACCACTGGTACGTCTTTCTGCCACTGGGTTGGCGTCTCATGCAGCAAGCGCAGGCAACGCGTCACCGCTCTATCATTGCCGGACATGCCTCTCGTTGGATCCATGGCACCTCACATTGCTAACCTGTCTTTCCTCTCTGTCCTCAACCTCACCTGCACCAATCTCACAGGTTCCATTCCGGCGGAACTTGGTAGGCTACGTCGTCTTAGGTCTCTCAGCCTTAGAGGAAATAGCCTATCAAATGCCATACCTAATACCCTAGGAAACCTCACGAAGCTCGAGATCCTTAGACTATCTTACAACAAACTCTCCGGCCAAATCCCTTTTGAGTTGCTGCTGCGTACACACAACCTTAGAAAATTTAGTCTGGCTGTAAATGACTTGAGTGGCCAGCTACCTCCGTCTTTTTTCAACAACACCCCTTACTTGATGTTGGCCGTTTTCGCAGAGAATAGCCTGTCAGGTCCAGTACCACACACCCTTGCATCCCTATCCATGCTTGAGGTATTGGATCTAGCATTTAATCAACTGTCAGGCCTAGTGCCACAAGCCATGTACAACATGTCCAACCTACAAGTCATGTCACTCCTAGGTAACGGCAACCTACATGGAATGATTCCCAATAATGGAAGTTTCAGCCTCCCAGTGTTACAAATATTTATGCTAGATGGTAACAAATTTGCCGGACGGTTACCTACAGGGCTTGCATCATGCCAGTACCTACAAGTACTTGGTTTGAGTGATAACTCTTTTGCGGATATTGTGCCAACTTGGTTAGCCAAATTATCACACCTACAAAAGCTTTCACTGGGTTTTAACAACCTTACTGGTTCAATCCCAGCCACTCTTAGTAATCTCACAAGTCTTACTAATCTATATCTTGGCTTCGGAAACCTCAAGGGGGAGATTCCACAAGAATTGGGTTCTATGCAGGAACTCTTGAGTCTAGATCTTGAAGTCAATCAGTTGACAGGTAAAATTCCAGCTTCCCTAGGCAACTTATCCAAATTGTCTTCCCTATGTATGGGAAATAATCAATTGTCAGGCCAAGTACCAACAACACTTGGGAAAAACATAGCTTTAAACAAGCTTTTGTTGTCACAAAATAATTTAGAGGGAAATCTAGACTTCTTTTCGGCTCTTTCCGAGTGCAGGCAACTTCGAGTCCTTCTAATAGACCATAACCATTTCACAGGCATCCTCTCTGGCCATGTTGGAAACCTCACTTCAAGATTAACCACTTTAATTGCAGGTAACAATAAGTTAACAGGTAAACTTCCTCTAGAAATTTCAAACATAAGCAGCCTTGAAAGGATAGATCTTTCTAACAACCTGTTCACCGAGTCACTCCCAGAATCCATCACTCTGTTGAAAAACCTTGCATTCCTTGATCTCTCCCGCAATGACATGTTAGGCCCTATCCCAACACAAATAGGTATGCTCAGGAGTTTAGAACGGTTGTTTCTGCAAGAAAACAAATTCTCAGGCTCAATGCCAAGAAGCTTTGGAAATCTTAGTTTGTTAGAATACATTGACTTGTCTAATAACCAGTTTAATTCAATGATACCCATAAGCTTTTTCTACCTTGATAAACTTATCGCACTAGATATTTCACATAATTCCTTCGTCGGAGAACTACCCACCAATGTTCTTGGTCTAAGACAAACATATGCAATGGATTTTTCTTCCAATTGTTTCATAGGAAGCATTCCAGAATCACTCGGAAAACTTAACATGCTAGCCTACCTAAATCTATCATGTAACTCCTTCAGAGGCTCTATTCTACGCCCATTAGAAAAACTAAAAAGCTTGGCATCATTAGACCTCTCATTTAACAATTTCTCTGGTACCATTCCCATGTTCCTTGCCAACTTTACCTATTTGACTAGCCTGAACCTCTCTTTTAATAGATTAGAAGGCCAAATACCAGAGGGGGGTGTTTTCTCAAACCTCACGTTGCAATCTTTGATTGGAAATGATGGACTATGTGGTGCTCCGCGGCTACATTTTTTGCCATGCCGCGACATGCCTCGCTCAAGTAATAGACACTCACTACGACTTCTACTCACAACACTCATATTAGCACTTGCAACCATTGCCATTTGCATATACATATGGTTTCAAAAGGAACTTAAGAAGGGAGAGGGCAAACCTTCTATTGATCCAACAGATGGCATAGGCCATCAAATAGTCTCCTATGATGAGCTCATTCGTTCCACGAATAGTTTCAGTGAAGATAACATCTTGGGATCTGGAAGCTTTGGAAAAGTCTTCAAGGGCCAACTGAGTAGTGGTTTGGTGGTCGCGGTAAAAGTTCTTGACATACAACTAGAGCATGCCATTCGAAGTTTTGATGTTGAGTGTCAAGTGCTTCGCAATGTGCGACACCGCAACCTGATAAAGATACTCAACACTTGTCACAATGTTGACTTCAGAGCACTGGTGCTTCAATACATGCCAAATGGAAACTTAGAGATGATCCTACACCAATGTCAGAGTTCATGGCACCTAGGGTTCCTTGAGAGACTAGGCATCATGCTCGATGTGTCGATGGCAATGGAGTATCTACACCATGAGCACCACGAGTTGATCTTGCACTGTGACTTGAAGCCTAGCAACGTGTTGTTTGATGACGAGATGATGGCACATGTGGCGGACTTTGGCATTGCAAGGTTGATTCTAGATGATAGTTCCATGATCTGTGCCAGCATGCCTGGAACAGTTGGGTACATGGCACCAGGTACCTACTATCTCTTGTTATCTTATTCAACAAACTACTTATTAAAAACCATTTAGAAATTTTCTCTACACCTGAAACAAAATGGTTGAGCAACTATGCTTCAATTTTTGTTTATGTTTCTATTGAGCAGAGTACGGGTATCTTGGAAAAGCATCGCGGAAGAGTGACGTGTTTAGTTATGGAATCATGCTCCTTGAAGTCTTCACCGGAAAGAGACCCACCGATCCTATGTTCGGTGCGCAACTAACCCTTAGACAATGGGTTCATCAGGCATTTCCTACAGAGGTTTTCCAAGTCGTTGATGGCAAGCTTCTGCAAGGCTTCTCTCTTTCTCGCTATAGCTTGTACGATGGCTTTCTAGCATCAATGTTCAAGGTGGGTTTGCATTGTTCTAGAGACTCGCCTGACCAGAGGATGACGATGCGTGATGTAGTGGTGATGCTGAAGAAGGTCAAAACCGAGTACACCAAACTGATAGAAACTATGTCCAATAGTGCAACACAGTGATCGATCTTGTGTAGCTGGTGTGCTACTATATCTAAGACCGGTGAGGCGGTGACCTAGCTTGTTCGCATGAGATCTAGGAGCTGATACAACTTTCGACTCCGATAGTCGCGTAGGTTAGGTCATTGCTGAAGATCGTGATTATATTCCAGACATTTTTATTTTTAAGAATGCCTTGTTTCTCATTCATTATACCATACTCTTAGATCAATCACTACCATGTGTTCCAAAAAAGAAGATTAATCAGTAGCACACACAAACTAGACTATTTCCATCTCATTACAATGCATGTAGGCATAAATTAAGCACCAGCAATGTACAACACGCAACCAAAGTACATATTGTTCAACTGTTCGAGAGTATGACGGTGGAATGGATGAATGCAACACGAGTCATTGTATTGTTTATAAATATATATACTACCCCGGCTGCTGCGACTTGTTAAATTGTGCTCGTGCGTTGCACCGGGAAAAATAAATCATCACATTCCTCAAGCGACCCATCCGTGTTGCCACTTTTCTTGTTTTCCATCGTCGTTGATGATGTGATGAGATATATAGCCAACAGGTATAAAACGCCTTATACGTCATTGTAGATAGGTCACCACATCCAAGATACATCGTAACAAACAATGTTGACCTCTTTATGTTTCATTGCACAAATGCATTCTAATTATATCTTACATATTATGCAAACTAATGACATAAGGTATGCAATAGTACCATAGGAAGACACACCATCAATCTTAATGTTATTCGTTACCCCCTGGTGTATGCTAAAATAATATTCTTTCAAAGAGGCTTTAGTCAAAGGGATTGTTCCAATTCAAATATAGTGGAACGGAATCATTAAGAAACTCATATGGAAAACAGTGGAACAAATCAAACAACTCCAATGAAAAAATTCTAACAATTTCAATCATGCAAATATCAATTTTTTTGAAATATACTCTATGTTTAATTATTATTATTATTATTATTATTATTATACAGCGACAATAAAATCTAAATCCATCACCACAACAATCCCCCGAACAATTCTTAACGGGCCTGACTTGTTATATTAGTAAATAAAGTTAATTAGGGCCATGAATGAATCCTTAAGATAAGATACTTCTTAAGTACTCCCTCCGTTCCTAAATATAAGTCTTTTTAGAGATTCAAATATAGACTACATATGGAGCAAAATGAGTTAATCTACACTCTAAAATATGTCTATATTCATCCGTATGTAGTCCATATTGAAATCTCTAAAAAACTTATATTTAGGAACGGAGGGAGTATATACATATTCCACACAAAAATATAAAAGGACGGAATTACTTTTATAGTTAAACTGAAATTTATCAGAAGCTTTGACCTTGTATGTGTTACAGTACTACGATGAGTCAGTAGTTGCCCATCAGGTTGGGAAATCGTATAGAGTTTCATCTGCCGTCTCTTTGAAAGGTAATGACACGTTGATAATGAAGGCAGAACGATGATATGCTGACGTTGTACATCTTCAAACTTATACGCTCCATGCTATAATGCCCATACAATTTGTAACTTTGTCACCCTGCAACTACAATTTGTAATCGGTCTGTCCCAAAGACAGTGCAGCCATGTGCTGAGAGGCAGCCATCCGAGCTTGTACAGGATGTGCTTATTAGATAGCGCGACATGCTATGGTTTATTTGTTCAAAATACTCCCTCCCGTCCTTTTTACTTCGTAGATAAGATTTATGTCAAGTTAAACTTTACAAAGTTTGACCAAAATTGTGTGAAAATATCAACATCTACAATACCAAATATACATAATATGAAACTGAATTCTATAAGAGCAACTCCAATGGAGCGACCCATTTCGTCCGCCCGCATCCATTTGGGTCGGTGCGGGCAAAAGTGGTGGCCCAGTACGCCGACCCAAACCCAAATCACGTCCACTTCGCGTCCGCGCCGATGCATTCGCGGCCCAAATTTGCGCCCCAAATGCGTCGGCGCGGATGTCGAACGGACGCCACACGCGCCTTCTCGCTTTCTGCCACGTCCCCACCTGGCGGCCGCCCAACTACCCGCTGCCCACGCGGTCAGCTTGATTTATGACCACATGCCCACACGTCAGCGACGGCGGTCGGCCTTTTTTAAGCCGACCGTGCGGCGGGGCTGTCCTCGTCCAAACTCGCCGTCCCCATCTATGCAAGCCCGCTCCCCCGTCGCCGGCAAACCCTAGCCACCCCTAGCCAAATGGAGCTCTTCTCCGGCGCCGGCAGCAGCAAGTCCAAGGGCAAGGCCCCCACCGTCCCTTTCCCCTCTGAGTTCGTACTGCCTCCGCCGGTGCCGGCTCGCCGGCAGAGGGTGCGAGTGAGCGTGCCAGTGCACCAGGCGGAGTGGCACTGGCAGCACCGCGTCCCTCTGCCGTACCCCGACATCACCCTGCCGCACGACTGGCATCTGGATCCAGAGAGGATCCCAGTGCCGGCGGCGCCGCGGTCGACTAGGGCGCACACGGAGGAGGTGCGGGGCCGACGGGCAATGCTGACGCCGGAGCAGCGCCGCGACGCCACCTACGCCGCCGACTCGCCTAACTGGGCGAGGTGTTTCGCCTTCGAGCACGAGGAGGCGAGGCGATGTGGCGTGCGGGAATAGTGCAACAAACAAATGGAGATCTTGCAACCAAACAACCAACATTTTCTAAAAAAAAATCAAAATAGTAAAAACCTGTTTGCTTTTGAACACACAAAAAACTCTATATAAACAAAGAGTGGATTTTTGGAACCCGGGTGTATTGGAGGACCTTATTTTAAATACTATGAAAATCACATTTAAGGTTTCAAAAAATTCTGAAAAAATTTCTACGTGATCATATGGATGTATATTACACATGTGTAAAGTTTGGTGATGAAATAAGTAAGTATGCGACCTATACAAAAATGACAAAATGGTGATCTCCAAGTAGTGAATAATGCATGCACTGTTCATCTTTCCAAAATCACGATTTTGTCATTTTTGTGTAACTCACATGGTTACTTATTTCGGCACCAAAATTTACACATGTGTAATATACATTCATATAAACATGTTGATTTGTTCTCAGAATTTTCTGAAACTTCAAAATAGTATTTTGGCACAGTTCAAAAAATAGGGCTCCAATGCACCCGGGTTCCAAACTGACTTTTTGATATAAACAACCCTACTTAGATGCACCACTACACTTGCATTCAAAATAAATTCGTTTGCATTCAAATCTTTTAAAAATTCTGATAAAAAATTGCCTCCCAGTGCCTCTCCACTGCTCCCAGCGTCGATCGTTCTCCTTGTCCAAGCTCCCACCGGCAGAGATCCCCCCGTCTCCTCACGGCTATGCTCCACTCTCCTATCTTTCTCTCCCGGTTGATGCTTCTACTGCCGCAGCTCCATTCCTAGGCTCCCACACAATGGACCCTTGTAAGTCTTTAACATGCGCACGGGTTGTTAGTGCTTATGCTTCTTGTTTAAAAGAATCGTGTTTTTTGTGTGAATTTTACCCTGGCTAGGTGCTCTCTCTGGTAACAAGAAAATTTCATGTACATTGATAGCGAATAAGTTCAAGTATATTAATAATTTGAAGTTCAGGTACATGGAATATGATGCTTGCTGTGTGCATACGAGGGTCAGTTCATGTATGTGTTTGTTGTTTGTCTGAAGGACAAGTAAATTTAGTGTCATTGCTAAAATGCAGGTTTAATTTTGTTTGTGTATGAATTTTCCACGGCAATCTAGCACAAAAATGAGTGAAGGGGCATGTTTTTCTGAAAGAATTACTTTTGTTTCTGAAAGAATATTCAGTAGTACAAAATCTTGGAAATCTACTTGTGTTGTATACTCCATGGATTTATCTACAAAATCTTCCTTCTACTTCAGTTGGAGCGGAGCTGCTAGAAAAATTCAGTTCATTTTTTATGTGCTTTTCAGTACATCTACTCCCCTGTTGTAAGTTCGGCGCAATGCACCAGCCTTTCAATTTATTGAGACCCCGCGCTGCAGTGCACCGGCACACTAACCACAGACGCACAGGTAGTGTTCGTGTGATCTTATAGTGAGCTAACCAGTGAGAGAAAAATGGAGCACCAATTTTTGCGATTGTCCCACATCACCAGTACGATGCAATGGCTAGCAGAAGATGCTTATTTGTTTTGGTTCAGCAGTGTTCTGATTTGGATAGCACAGAGGACTTGAAGGGTGCACCCACACCTTCAGATGATCATTTGTTTTGCTTCTGTAGAAGTTATCACATCTGTTTACATTTATCCACAAATGACTTGCATATGGTGTTGCTACATTGTCAGTCCAAAGTGTGGTGAAGATGGAGTCTAGTTGAGTAGACGATGCAGTGTGTGGCTGATTGTGCGATGGGCGGGGTGAGGGTGCCATGATCTTCACCAAACACTGCAACCACTATGCACACACAGCAAGGACACTGTCTCTTTGTTTGCACATTCCCTTGTGATGCATGCTAGTTGCTGAATTCAGCCGCTGTTTGATTAGTGTGTGCACTCTGAATTACAAAAAATTGATTCAAACTTTATATGTAGTATAAGCTCATGGCCCCTTGAATTTTTTCATGTGTTTCGCAGAAAAAGTTCACACTTTCTTTTCCACTCAGCTCATGTGGTCAATTGTTCTAAGTTCTTTTCCTCATAAGAGTGGATTTTTTTTTCTGTTTGCAGGGGTTTTGACAGCACTGTTTCGCGGATCCCCAACCGTTCCCGATCGGCGGCCTTTGATCTCCAACCGCCACCATGTGCCCCGGATCCGCAGCCTCCGACCTCCACCTCATGCTGCATGCCCGGATCGGCGGCCTACCTCTCATGCACCTCCGCTGGCCACTGAGTGCCATCGCTGCCCTTCCTTCACCTTGGCGTCGGCTTCAGTCTGGTTGCACCTACGACGACCACATCTTCCTTGATCCCCTTCTTGCCAAGATCCGCTGCAGGTTCGAATCCCTTCAATTCACTTTGATCTCTCCCTAGTAAGTTTAGTGTGTGTCAATGTATTTTTTTTACCCAAAATGCAGCAGTGATCTCTGTATTCTGCCAACAACCCCTGCTGTGGCATCGTTGTTGTTTGTGCTCAGTACAAAATTAAACATGCTCTGTACTAGAAGTTCATGAGAAGGATTTGTTGAATCTGCAGTGTGCTTTATCCAAACAACTAAAAAGAGGGATTGTTGGCCTGTAGAAACACGATCTCATGTACACACATTGACCTTCTAAAGTTAAATGCACGTCAATTAATGAATTAATGAATTAACTAGGCACCAAAATAGGTAATCATGGCAGCTAGTTCCAAGTTAAATGCACGTCATTCATTCGATATTTTAAGCTATTGGTCTAGTCTGACCGTTTTCGGTCTTGAACATTGGAAGGTCAGAACAGAAATGTAGAAAGTTAGGCCTCAAAAGATCAGTTCCTAAAAGATTATCTTTTTAGCTATTGGCACGGGACGTTATGGCATTTTATGGATGTTAATACTGAGTAGAATACAGAATCGTTGTTAAACCGGGCAGCACACTTCTAACAGCTTATCGCTCCTTGCAGGATACACACTATTCTTTAGTGCGCGCGTCGAAGGCTAGTAAGTTCCCCCGCGTGTGGTCGCCTCCGTCCTGCTTCAAGCCCGTTTCCGGCCGTCCATAGACTGATTGAACTGACGGGCTTGATCCCCTTCGACAATAGCAGCTTCACCAATATTGTGCTTTCCCAGCGCGCCTGCCACTGCGACACCGCCCAGGCCGTTCACAGCCGCCACCGAGGCCGTTCAACGAGGGGTCGTTCAACAACGCAGCGGTCAGAAGCTTTTCTCTCGTTTTCTCCCGCCTCTGTAATTTCTTTTTGATTTTGGGGACTGAGTGAGTGCAGTTCACCGAGGCATTCCATGTGCTGATGGGGTATGCTTGCTTAGCACAAATTCATGAACTGTCAATTCTTTTTAATTGAACTGATGCTACTCTTGATTCAGATCTGACGGAAGAAGACAAAACTAAATGATTCAGTTCATCATTGGCATCCTTGTGAACAGTTCTGAAGATAGCTTTCAGAGACTAATTACGGTGATATTTCTCTCAAACTTTTTCTACAAATAGCTTTTTCATGTGTGTGTGAGAAGTGAGGAGAGCAATGGACAGTAGTATATGCAAATCAACCTTGTTCCCAGCTTTCAGAGACTGATGCATGATGCAGCAGAGATGGCATATCTGTTTTGCCATGACATGGGTACTAGCAATGCAACAACTTGCAGATGCATGCCTCTGAATGTTCCTAATGGGAGCCTCCTCATTCTGTGAATGTGTGTGTCCTCAATAGTATGGTCCTCCTCACCGGATGTTATGCAGTATGCACCTTTTTAGTACAAACTTTTAAAAAGTTTCTTTTTGAACTTCTCATAATTAATAATACATGAACTTGATTATCTTTTTGACATGTACTGATATCAGCTTCGTTTGATTTTCGTGCGTGTGCTTGTAACACAATCAGTTCACATGTCGAGATACCATAAGTTCAAGTCCACTAGTATTTATAAATGTTGGTTTGCAGTACTAGTATTTACAAATTTCTTATAATTTCCACGGGTCGGAGGCCGTATATATTTCTTATTTCTGTTGCTACAAGTTCAAGTGATCAAATGCTATAAGGTCGCATGTTATTCTCCAATTAGAAAAATATAAACAATGATGCTACAAGTTCAAGCTTGCCTATGTGTCCTAGTGTGTTCCCCGTTCGTCTTTCCATATAGTGTATTCTGAACATTAGATGCTTTCAAGAAATTTGTCGCGCAAGTTCAAGTATAATTGCTGCACGAGTTCAAAATCCTGAACAGTTTAAGCTCAACCCGATTTCAAGAACTGTTTCCTTCATAAATTGTTTTTATGTTAGTTTGTTGTTATGGACAGTATAGGTGCAAATTATTGTGTAGTACATGTGTCCGTTGATGTGTTTGAATCCCTTCAGTTCACTTTGATTCATACAGGTGGTTCAACGTGTCGAGCGGTAGCAGCGCTTGCTCCCAATGGTTGCCCGCGCAAGGAGGATACAGGGATGTTACATTGCTGGAGGAGCAGTAGCATGTAGTAGCTAGCTGAAGAAAAGGTATTGTCCTGTAGCTTTGGTCTTACCTAGTATGGATAACATTTTTATGGAAAACTTGCTATTTCCCTGGTGCGCTAACATGATGTGTTGGAATATCAGCCAGCGGCCTGCTCTGGCCATGCAGCACCACCACTGGCACGTCCACCATGGTTGCTGGCAGCCGTCCAAGTTGAGCGCTGATGGGAGTCCTTAGCGTGCTTCAACGACACTCTCTCATATCAATCTCTCTCTTTCTTTGCTCCTGCTATTAAAATGTGTAGATGTGCTGCTTTGCTAATTGAGTAGTTGGGAAGATGTGAAAAGAACATGCTCTCTAGGTGTGTGATTATTCCTGTGAGCACAAATGTATTTAAATGTTTATTTTGTGCTTCAGCTTATGCTTTTGGGCAGTACAAATACATCTTAAAAAATAAGTACAGATGCTGTCTTATAGAACTCTAATTGTTGTTGGATGCTATTCCAAATGCCAATGATCATGCAAAACGGTTATTGCTAGAATCTAGATGATATGTAATGTAGTTACCATAGTTTCACCCTATTTTTATGGTTCTAATTATTGTTGCATAAGTCTTTAAAAGAAATGTTCGGTAAATGTTTGTGATCATTGCTTGTAGGTATTCGTATGAACATTAAAATAATGGCTTTTCTTGTAGGAGGTTCAAAGATTGTCGTGGAGCAAGTTCAAGAGATTAGTTTGGTGAAAATAATGTGATCTTTTGGTCAGGATTTTGCATGATCCATAGCAATCAGGCGAGCAGTTCAAGGCCTACTACGCGAGTCGTCCATCGTCTTCTACGCATGATGAGCTTGTTTTCTCTACACATCTAGCATCGGAGTATCTCCTCCCCTTGCCGCACACACATGCCCGCGGTCGAGCTAGTGTTGTTTGTGATTGCTGGTCGTGACTCTTACGTTGTCATTGGACAAATAATTTGTTCTATAACTCTGTACTGATGGACCTTCAGCATATATGGTGTTTAGAATTTGTTTGTAACTCTGTACTGCCGGGACCTTCAGCATATATGGTGTCTCAGTATTCTAATCTGTAGGCCAAAAATGGTGAACATTTAAACATCAGTTCGATTTAATAAAACTGAGAAGTTCTACTTTCGGTAAATAGCTGAACCTGGGTACAACAAAGTTCTACCATTAGTCATGGGGATTATCCGTTAATGTGTACTATGTTTTTTTTGTCAGTTTATGTGCTTTTTGTTTGTCAGGCCATGTGCAAGTTCGTTATCGGTTCATGTGTATGTGTGTTGGTAACCACTGCTATTGCTGCTAGGTACCGATCTGACCATGTATATGTTATTCATGTACATGTATTATATGTGTGAAAAAATTTCTATATATGATGAGATGATTGCTACTTCAAAGAAGGTATAGGTACATGACAGCTTGATGTGCATGCAAGAATAAAAAAATGGTTTGAATAAAAAATATTGATCAGTACGAATTAAAAACAATGATCAGTTTGAAAAATAAAAGATGGTTAGGTTTTGGTATTCTGTGACGTTGACGTCCAAGAAAACGTCCAAGTTCTGCAACTGATCCGTCCAGATGGGACAAGGAGGTCAGTCCAGCAGGCGCATCTCAAGTGTCATGTCAGTGCGCCGCCCACCCGTCGCCATGCCTCTCCGCCGCATGTTGTGTCGTGCTGCCTTGCCATCAACCACCGTTGTGGCTCAGCCATGTAGTGCTTCCACGATCACCACACGCAGTATGACGCCCCCGATTCGACCGTACACTAATCATGCACGCAAATGTGTACGATCAAGACCAGGGACTCACGGGAAGATATCACAACACAACTCTACAACATGAATAAGTCATACAAGCATCATAATACAAGCCAGGGGCCTCGAGGGCTCGAATACAATTGCTCGATCATAGACGAGTCAGCGGAAGCAACAATATCTGAGTACAGACATAAGTTAAACAAGTTTTCCTTAAGAAGGCTAGCACAAAAGTAGCAACGATCGAAAAGGCAAGGCCTCCTGCCTGGGACCTCCTAACTACTCCTCGAAGCCGAACTCCATGTAGAATCATCCTCGGGATCTCTAGCTCCTGGACTCCAGCATCTGGTTGCGTCAATCAGGTATAGAAAAGGGAAAAGAGGGAGAAAAGCAACCGTGAGTACTCATCCAAAGTACTCGCAAGCAAGGAGCTACACTACATATGCATGGGTATATGTGTAAAGGGGCATATCAGTGGATTGAACTGCAGAATGCCAGAATAAGAGGGGGATAGCTAGTCCTGTCGAAGACTACGCTTCTGGCCATCTCCATCTTGCAGCATGTAGAAGAGAGTAGATTGAAGTCCTCCAAGTAGCATCGCATAGCATAATCCTACCCGGCGATCCCCTCCTCGTCGCCCTGTTAGAGAGCGATCACCGGGTTGTATCTGGCACTTGGAAGGGTGTATTTTATTACGTATCCAGTTCTAGTTGTCATAAGGTCAAGGTACAACTCCGGGTCGTCCTTTTACCGAGGGACACGGCTATTCGAATAGATAAACTTCCCTGCAGGGGTGCACCACATACCCAACACGCTCGATCCCATTTGGCCGGACACACTTTTCTGGGTCATGCCCGGCCTCGGAAGATCAACACGTCGCAGCCCCACCTAAGCACAACAGAGAGGTCAGCACGCCGGTCTAACCCTATGCGCGCAGGGGTCTGGGCCCATCGCCCTATGCACACCTGCACGTTGCGTACGCGGCCGGAAGCAGACCTAGCCCCCTTAATACAAGCGCGAGCTTACGGTCCAATGCGGCGGGCGCCACTCAGTTGCTGACGTCACGAAGGCTTCGGCTGATACCACGACGTCGGGATACCCATAACTACTCCCGCGTAGATGGTTAGTGCGTATAGACCAAATGGCCAGACTCAGATCAAATACCAAGATGTCGTTAAGCGTGTTAAGTATCTGCGAACGCCGACCAGGGCCAGGCCCACCTCTCTCCTAGGTGGTCTCAACCTGCCCTGTCACTCCGCCACAAAGTAACAGTCAGGGGCCGTCAGGAACCCAGGCCCACCTCTACCGGGGTGGAGCCACCTGTCCTTTCAGCCCCCTCATCAGAATCACTTGCGGGTACTCCTCGAGCCGACCCGACTTTAGTCACCACATGTGTCATGTATATAATGTATATAGTATATACCCATGATCACCTCCCGAAGTGATCACGGCCCAGTAGTATAGCATGGCAGACGGACAAGAGTGTAGGGCCACTGATGGAACACTAGCATCCTATACTAAGCAGTAGGATAGCAGGTAAGGGTAACAACTGTAGCAACAATGACAGGCTATGCATCAGGATAGGATGAACGAAAAGCAGTAACATGCTACACTACTCTAATGCAAGCAGTATAGAGAATAATAGACGATATCTGGTGATCAAGGGGGGCTTGCCTGGTTGCTCAGACAAGAAGGAGGGGTCGTCGGTGACGTAGTCGACCACAGGGGCAGCATTGGTCTCGGGGTCTACCGGAGAGAAGAGGGGGAAGAAACAGTAAATACAATGCAAACATAAGCATGAAGATGCGTGGCATGACAATGAGCGGTGCTAGGTGTGCCCTAACGCGGCAGTAGGTGGTACCGGCGAAGGGGGGGGGACATCCGGGAAAGTATTCCCGATGTTTCGCGTTTTCGGACAGATGAACCGGAGGTGAAATGTTACAGGTTCACTATGCTAGGGACGCGTGGCGGACGAACGGGCTGCGTATCTGGATTCGTCTCGTCGTTCTGAGCAACTTTCATGTACAAAGTATTTTCATCCGAGCTACGGTTTATTTTATATGAATTTTAAAAGATTTAAATTAATTTCTGGAATTTATTTAATTATTTAATATATACATTATCCGAAACAGTGTTGTGATGACATCAGCATGACATCATGCTGACGTCAACAGTCATCTGACACGTGGGTCCCACATGTCATAGACTGATCAGGGTAATTAGGGTTAACTAATTAATTAACTATTAATTAAATTAACTAATTAATTAGATTAATCTAAATAGGGTTAATTAACTTAATTAATTAACTAATTATTTAATTATTTTTGTTTTTTATTTTTATTTTATTTATTTATTTATTTATTTTTATTAATTAATTTATTATTTTTATTATTATTATGTTTTAATTCTTTTTTTTATTAAACGTTCTGGGGTCGGGCCCCACATGTCTGTGGCCCCGGGGGGCCTAGTGGGTTTGCGGGCGCAGGGTGCGGGCGTGCGGGTGTGGTGCCCGTGCCCGAGTCCGACCACCAGGGGGGCGCCGGCGACAGCAGGGCACGGCGAGGCTGGCCGCCGGAGGCGACAGCGGTGAGGCCACGGCGGGGCGGCGCCAGGGCGCGGCAGAGAGGCCTCAGCGGGGGAGGCGCTGGGCGCGGCCAGCCCGCGGGCTACACGCGGCCAGGAGCGGGACGGAGCGGGAGCAACGGTGGGCGTGGCAGGAGCGCGACAGGCGAGGTGAGCGCGGGCCGCGGGCGCGCGGGAGCGCGTACAAGCACGCGCTGGGCGCGGCGGGGGGGGGAACGGCGCCAGCGACAGAAAGGGGGGGTAGGGAGGAAGCTCACGGCGGGGAGTAGGGATCGGGGCAACGGGGGGATGAGGAGGAAGTCGGGGACGACGACGCGACGGAGAGGAAGCAGTCCGTCGAAGGCGGAGGCGCGTCGAGCTCCAGGCGGCGAGGATCCAGCGACCGGGGCGGCGGGGTGGTTCGATTCCAGGCGTCGAGCGGCGGGGCGGTCCTGCTTGAGGTGAGGCTGCGGGCGCACGGGGCCTCCATGGCCGGTGGGTCGGGCGCGTCGGGGAAGGCCATCGCCGTCGGGCGGCGATGGGAGGCGCTGGTCAGCGCCAGCGCGGGAGAGGCGGGGTCGGCGGAGCCGGGGTCAGGGGCGATGGGGATCGCCCGGATCCAGCACAGAGGGGAAGGAGTGGAGGAAGGCGGGGCGGCGCTGGGGGTGGGCGTCGAGTGGCGGCGTTGGCGACGGGGACAGCGAGCGCGTCGGGGGACGGGGGCGCCGGCTGCCCCGATCCAGATCGGGTCGGGGGGGGGGGAAAGGAGCGAGGGAGAGAGGGGAACGTGGGAGGAGCGAGTGGGGGTCGGGGTCGTGCGGGTTCGTGGCTAGGGTTTCGTGGAGTGGGGAGATAAGGAGGCCCGGCTGGGCCTGGTGGGTTGGCCCAGTTGGGCCTGTGGTCTGCTGGGCCGGAGCCCAGTAGGGGGGTTTACTTTCTCTTTTCTTTGCTTTGTTTCTGTTTTCTTTTCTTTATCTATTTTCTTTTCTATTTTATTCTTTTAATTTCTGTTTTATAAAATATAAATACAACTCCTAAATTAATGTTATAATTTATTCTACTGCCCCAAAAAGTTTGACACCTAATTAAAATAGTTTGCATTATTATTATTTTTAAAAGGCATTTAATTAATTATCATAGCTGCTGTTTTAATTACTTTAGAGCCTTTAAACATTTTATAAAAGTGTTGGTTCTCCATAATAATTACCTATGCATTATTTGGCAACACCCCAACATTTTAGTTTTAATATTTGAAAACTTTTGTTGTTTGCCATATTTTGAATTTGAATTTTGATCCAGTTTTGAACTAACGCGAGATTATCAACACTAACAGAGGTGACGTGGCATCATTAGCGTAGGTTTACTGTAGCATAATTATCCGGGCGTCACAATTCTCCTCCACTACAAGAAATCTCGTCCCGAGATTTAAGAGGGGAAGTGACGGGAAAGGGATTTGGTCACGAAATTCTAACGAGCGTTCTCGATCTTGGTTGCTCTTCTCGAAGCGGTTGATCCATTACGTTGATGTCTTCATTTTCCTGCTTCAGGTCATCATGATGAAGCTGGCATCCTTCCTTCGGGAACTCCATCGCACTTACGAAGGACAAGGGGTAACTTCGGAATAACAGGCCTCTGAACGGTTGACTATCTGGTTGATAACATCGGGAAAGGTGGCGGAAAGTAACTCTCGAATGGAAATTTAAGACAATATCAAGAGCAAAGTAAGGAGGTATCGTGGGGAAGTTTCGAGCGGGTAGGCAATCGTTTGATGCCTGAAGGGTTCTGAGCAACGGGAATAAGTATTGTGTCTGATACCAAAATTGATGATCTCACGAAAGGTGGCACGTGAATTACATACGAAGCCAAGCGTGAGGAATAACCTTGGGAACAGGGGGTGTACAAGAGAGTCAGGTTTCGATCTTGTGGAATTGTGGGTTATGGGCCCACCATGTGGTTAAAGTAGGAAGGGCGGTAACATCTTGCATGATCATGATAGCAAGGCATGTCAGAGGGTAGCCTGTCAGTTATATGTCAGCAACATCGTAGGTACCAAGGGCGAGGGACGAAGAGAACCACTTTCCTGCTCGTTGAACGAGGCGGACCAATAGGCAAAGTTCTCATCCATCGGTGGCTACCGGTATGTCATCAACAATAGTAACAGGGTCTTGCTGACAGAATTGTACACCGATGTGCTTACATAAGTAGAAGAATCTTACTGCTTAGATCATATAGATCACAAGAAAGGTTAAACAAACCAATGAAAAGAAAAATGTGATCATCAGGTTAAACAGAACAATGGAAAGGAAAAATGTGTTTAAACACATATTTCAAGGGTATATCCTTCCCAAGGACAAGCTGAGCAGGATATCCATGACAGGATATAATGTAGAAAACTCTTTAGGTAGGGGAGAGAAATTTCATGACATTACCCATACAACGGTGTTTGGATAATTGAGCAGGAAACATTTAGCATTGGGCTTCAAATGTTCCTGTTGAAAATCGGAGTACCATAGACATGCTTCGAGATAGCATTGACATGGTCATTAGGTAAGATCAGGCTATGGATACACAAAGGATCCATCAGGAACAACTTATAGAGTATGTCTTACAATTTCCTCATGGAAGAATAGCTAACCTTGCTAAAAAGGGAAAACTTATAACAATAGGTCCTTCGGCCAGGTGGGTTAGGCATGACATTACCTTATCGGGTCATAAATAGACCAATGTTGTAACTCTTGGAAATATGTTCCAACCATCATATTTGACCGAGATTCAGATCTGATTGGTGTCAGGATAACTCAGACTCAGGATGCCTGAGGAGAAAGGTGCAACACAAATTGTCGAAACGACATCGAAGATTCTCGGGAGATGAACTATGGAAGCGAGTTCCGAACAAGGGTTCATAATTAAATCAAGGAGAGGTGAGGAGGTGACTGATTGACTCAGCGACAATCCATTGAGATTTCCAAAAGATGGATTTCCACAACTATGTGAACAAGGAGATAACATTAGCTAGATCGAATAACTTAATGATGTATGCTCGAGGAAAACATACACAATTAAACATTGGTCGAAAGGTGCACCCGAATATGGGCTTAGGTAGCATGATCAAGGTTAGAATGGTGATTCGATAACCAATACACAAGGAATGAACTATCGTTCATTAACTTACAAGCAATAGGGTTGCTGGAAGTTTTGAATTTTACACATCACAGTTCATTTGTGGGTACTTTGGTTAAAATCAACATGGGGACCAAGAACTGAATGTAGACGGCAAGATGTATTACTATATCAATAATTCTAAAGAGGTGGTGAAATTCTCACGACATTCTTGATATAAAATTTGGTAATACTCCAAAGTAAAGAGGAACAAATGCTGGATAGCAAGGATCTCAAGGTATAACACATAACACGAACAAGTTTGTGTTGGAGGGAAGACAGTAAAGTGGCCGATGATAACACAAATCATCAAGGGAAAGGATGGTCTTTCTCATCATGAATTCAATCGATATTCCGGAAGGACTCAGACTGCTCATGATGATCACGACACATTTGTCGAGAGATTCCATGAAGATGCAATCACTCGGCGATGACATCAAGTCGAAGGAATGATGAAGCGAAAGGTTATTGGAACCCTGGGTACGACACAAACTCGGAATCAAGCTTGTTGTTCAAGGCGAAATGATATGACGAGGAAAGTCGGCGTAAGCTTAGCTCATCGTCGAAAATCGTGCTTCGGAAAGAAGGACCAAATAGCACAGTTAAAAAGTTGCATGATAATGATATAGCCAAACAGGCTAGGAATGGCGTGATCGGGTACAAACTCATACTTAACGAAGATTACTAAGAGTTGTTGAACCGTAGTGCGGACTCGGTTCAGTTATCGGTGTCTTTGCGTGATTAATAACTCAGGGCCCGTGGAAAATTGGAATCAGTGAGAATGTAGCACTTGATGAAGAACTCATAAGAAGTTATGCAGTTCCATGTTAATCTCGAGATACCAGGGGGTAATACTCGACGACAGATCAAGGTAGAGGTTGGACTAGGGTATTGCTCTGCAGAAGACAAGTGCTCAACTTGTACGAGAAATGGTATTTAAAGGAGAACATGGTCGGAACCACGATTGCAAAAGGCCAGATCCCAGATATAAGATGAACTTATACCAAGGGAATAATTAATTTAAGAGAAGCTTTTAGTGATAAGATCTACATCGTGTCCATGGGCATGAACACAAAGTTCAAGGTCGACTCCCACTTCTCCAATGCATATCCTTTCATTTACTTCTCGCGTTCGATGAAGTTGTAGTGTTGAAATTTTATATGGCAAAATACTAGAAGAGTATGACTCGTGAAAACTTTCGAGTTCACACATATTAAGGAAGGCATAGGTTCAAGCCATCGGGGCTTCTTAGAACATATACCACGAACTTCGGAGTAAATAATACAAGCTCGAAAGTAGAGCATGGTTCACAAAGCAGAGGATACAATTTACCAAAGGCATCATGTATCAGAGGAAAAGCTCACCAGCTTATTTAATATGGAGGACATTGTCGGATAAAATCCGACAAAAGGGTCTGGTGGTCCACAAGGGATCTGATGTGAGCATCAGTACTCAACCAGAGGAAGAAAGAATGCAAGGAGATCAGACTATATAAACAACTGACTAACTCAAAAGCTCAAGTGCAAAGGAATTATGAATTCCAAGACAAGGGATCAGAAGCAATGCTCTGATTAGGGATGGATAAGTTGAATAGCCTTAGGGGTACAATCGATGACGATTTGATTGGTCGAGATCCAGCTCATGTTAAAGATGTCTGAGCCGGAAGGATGAATTCTAGGATTTGATTGAGGATTGCGAGCATTCGCAACATATTGAATCAATGGACTCAACAAAGGGTGCCAATAAGATTTCGAGACTTATGGGATTAATCATAATGCTAGTAAGCAAGAATTTCAAGAGCAATAGGCTGCTCAGGATTTTTGGAAGTTCAAATAGTATTTCAAAGGCTTTTGTGAATTACTTGAATCAACTGGGGACGAGCGGATACTCGGTAAGTGCGAGAATTATCCGTAGGGGTATTCAGGTGACAAGGAACAGCAAGGCAGTAAGCTCAAAGGATTCTCGGAACAACAGAGAGAATTTCGGGGTATCTTGTAATAACAAGATCAACGGGGAAACATTGTATGAATGGCGAGTATACGTGGTTATCCATAGGAGTTTATCGATGGAAGGGAATTGCAAAAGCGATGAACACAAGTTCTCGGGTTATCGGCGGAGAGTATCTTCAGGGTCTTCACGTGCAGCATACGATCATCAGTAATAAGGGGCTCTCCGGGTGAAAGTGATCACGAGATCCTAATGTTAGATTTAGCAAAATTCATTTAACCCGAATAGGAGAGAGATCAGAGTCCCAGAGTAAAGGTCGAGGAGTAAAAGATCCTAGTACCACCCAATGGCGACGTGGGCCCGTAAGCCACACAGCCATGTTAGTAAAAGTTTTGTAATGTCTAGACTCGACTTCGGCCAAGGAGTTTGGAAGGGGGATTCCTACAGGCAGTTGGCTCTGATACCAACTTGTGACGCCCCCCGATTCGACCGTACACTAATCATGCACGCAAATGTGTACGATCAAGATCAGGGACTCACGGGAAGATATCACAACACAACTCTACAACATGAATAAGTCATACAAGCATCATAATACAAGCCAGGGGCCTCGAGGGCTCGAATACAATTGCTCGATCATAGACGAGTCAGCGGAAGCAACAATATCTGAGTACAGACATAAGTTAAACAAGTTTGCCTTAAGAAGGCTAGCACAAAAGTAGCAACGATCGAAAAGGCAAGGCCTCCTGCCTGGGACCTCCTAACTACTCCTCGAAGCCGAACTCCATGTAGAATCATCCTCGGGATCTCTAGCTCCTGGACTCCAGCATCTGGTTGCGTCAATCAGGTATAGAAAGGGGAAAAGAGGGAGAAAAGCAACCGTGAGTACTCATCCAAAGTACTCGCAAGCAAGGAGCTACACTACATATGCATGGGTATATGTGTAAAGGGGCATATCAGTGGACTGAACTGCAGAATGCCAGAACACGAGGGGGATAGCTAGTCCTGTCGAAGACTACGCTTCTGGCCATCTCCATCTTGCAGCATGTAGAAGAGAGTAGATTGAAGTCCTCCAAGTAGCATCGCATAGCATAATCCTACCCGGCGATCCCCTCCTCGTCGCCCTGTTAGAGAGCGATCACCGGGCTGTATCTGGCACTTGGAAGGGTGTATTTTATTACGTATCCAGTTCTAGTTGTCATAAGGTCAAGGTACAACTCCGGGTCGTCCTTTTACCGAGGGACACGGCTATTCGAATAGATAAACTTCCCTGCAGGGGTGCACCACATAACCCAACACGCTCGATCCCATTTGGCCGGACACACTTTTCTGGGTCATGCCCGGCCTCGGAAGATCAACACGTCGCAGCCCCACCTAAGCACAACAGAGAGGTCAGCACGCCGGTCTAACCCTATGCGCGCAGGGGTCTGGGCCCATCGCCCTATGCACACCTGCACGTTGCGTACGCGTCCGGAAGCAGACCTAGCCCCCTTAATACAAGCGCGAGCTTACGGTCCAATGCGGCGCGCGCCACTCAGTTGCTGACGTCACGAAGGCTTCGGCTGATACCACGACGTCGGGATACCCATAACTACTCCCGCGTAGATGGTTAGTGCATATAGACCAAATGGCCAGACTCAGATCAAATACCAAGATGTCGTTAAGCGTGTTAAGTATCTGCGAACGCCGACCAGGGCCAGGCCCACCTCTCTCCTAGGTGGTCTCAACCTGCCCTGTCGCTCCGCCACAAAGTAACAGTCGGGGGCCGTCAGGAACCCAGGCCCACCTCTACCGGGGTGGAGCCACCTGTCCTTTCAGCCCCCTCATCAGAATCACTTGCGGGTACTCCTCGAGCCGACCCGACTTTAGTCACCACATGTGTCATGTATATAATGTATATAGTATATACCCATGATCACCTCCCGAAGTGATCACGGCCCAGTAGTATAGCATGGCAGACGGACAAGAGTGTAGGGCCACTGATGGAACACTAGCATCCTATACTAAGCAGTAGGATAGCAGGTAAGGGTAACAACTGTAGCAACAATGACAGGCTATGCATCAGGATAGGATTAACGGAAAGCAGTAACATGCTACACTACTCTAATGCAAGCAGTATAGAGAAGAATAGACGATATCTGGTGATCAAGGGGGGGCTTGCCTGGTTGCTCAGACAAGAAGGAGGGGTCGTCGGTGACGTAGTCGACCACAAGGGCAGCATCGGTCTCGGGGTCTACCGGAGAGAAGAGGGGGAAGAAACAGTAAATACAATGCAAACATAAGCATGATGATGTGTGGCATGACAATGAGCGGTGCTAGGTGTGCCCTAACGCGGCAGTAGGTGGTACCGGCGAAGGGGGGGAACATCCGGGAAAGTATTCCCCATGTTTCGCGTTTTCGGACAGATGAACCGGAGGTGAAATGTTACGGGTTCACTATGCTAGGGACGCGTGGCGGACGAACGGGCTGCGTATCTGGATTCGTCTCGTCGTTCTGAGCAACTTTCATGTACAAAGTATTTTCATCCGAGCTACGGTTTATTTTATATGAATTTTAAAAGATTTAAATTAATTTCTGAAATTTATTTAATTATTTAATATATACATTATCCGAAATAGTGTTGTGATGACATCAGCATGACATCATGCTGACGTCAGCAGTCATCTGACACGTGGGTCCCACATGTCATAGACTGATCAGGGTAATTAGGGTTAACTAATTAATTAACTATTAATTAAATTAACTAATTAATTAGATTAATCTAAACAGGGTTAATTAACTTAATTAATTAACTAATTAATTAATTATTTTGTTTTTTATTTTTATTTTCTTTATTTATTAATTTTTATTAATTAATGTATTATTTTTATTTTTATTATTTTTTTAATTCTTTTTTTTATTAAACGTTCTGGGGTCGGCCCCACATGTCTGTGGCCCCGGGGGGCCTAATGGGTTTGCGGGCGCAGGGTGCGGGCGCAGGGTGTGGTGCCCGTGCCCGAGTCCGACCACCAGGGGGGGCGCCGGCGACAGCAGGGCACGGCGAAGCCGGCCGCCGGAGGCGACAGCGGTGAGGCCACGGCGGGGCGGCGCCAGGGCGCGGCAGAGAGGCCTCTGCGGGGGAGGCGCTGGGCTCGGCCAGCGCGCGGGCTACACGCGGCCAGGAGCGGGACGGAGCGGGAGCAACGGTGGGCGCGGCAGGAGCGCGACAGGCGAGGTGAGCGCGGGCCGCGGGCGCGCGGGAGCGCGTACAAGCACGCGCTGGGCGCGGCGGGAGGGGGGAACGGCGCCGGCAACAGAAAGGGGGGTAGGGAGGAAGCTCATGGCGGGGAGTAGGGATCGGGGCAACGGGGGGATGAGGAGGAAGTCAGGGACGACGGCGCGACGGAGAGGAAGCAGTCCGTCGAAGGCGGAGGCGCGTCGAGCTCCGGGCGGCGAGGATCCAGCGACCGGGGCGGCGGGGTGGTTCGATTCCAGGCGTCGAGCGGCGGGGCGGTCCTGCTTTAGGTGAGGCTGCGGGCGCACGGGGCCTCCGTGGACGGTGGGTCGGGCGCGTCGGGGAAGGCCGTCGCCGTCGGGCGGCGATGGGAGGCGCTGGTCAGCGCCAGCGCGGGAGAGGCGGGGTCGGCGAAGCCGGGGTCAGGGGCGATGGGGATCGCCCGGATCCAGCACAGAGGGGAAGGAGTGGAGGAAGGCGGGCGGCGCTGGGGGTGGGCGTCGAGTGGCGGCGTTGGCGACGGGGACAGCGAGCGCGTCGGGGGACGGGGGCGCCGGCTGCCCCGATCCAGATCGGGTCGGGGGGGGAAAGGAGCGAGGGAGAGAGGGGAACGTGGGAGGAGCGAGTGGGGGTCGGGGTCGTGCGGGTTCGTGGTTAGGGTTTCGTGGAGTGGGGGGATAAGGAGGCCCGGCTGGGCCTGGTGGGTTGGCCCAGTTGGACCTGTGGTCTACTGGGCCGGAGCCCAGTAGGGGGGTTTACTTTCTTTTTTTTTGCTTTGTTTCTGTTTTCTTTTCTTTATCTATTTTCTTTTCTATTTTATTCTTTTAATTTCTGTTTTATAAAATATAAATACAACTCCTAAATTAATGTTATAATTTATTCTACTGCCCCAAAAAGTTTGACACCTAATTAAAATAGTTTGCATTATTATTTTTAAAAGGCATTTAATTAATTGTCATAGCTGCTGTTTTAATTACTTTAGAGCCTTTAAACATTTTATAAAAGTGTGGTTTCTCCACAATAATTACCTATGCATTATTTGGCAACACCCCAACATTTTAGTTTTAATATTTGAAAACTTTTGTTGTTTGCCATATTTTGAATTTGAATTTTGATCCAGTTTTGAACTAACGCGAGATTATCAACACTAACAGAGGTGACGTGGCATCATTAGCGTAGGTTTAATGTAGCATAATTATCCGGGCGTCACACGCAGCTTCCTTCTATCGTTGTCCTCGCCCTGCTCTCCTCAATATTGGCATTGCAAAAACACAGCAAGTTCACAATTAAAAAAGTTGTAAGTTCAACACGACGTCCCAGATAAGTTTGAGAAAAAAGCTCAAACGAAATGAAACTCAATGAAAACTCAAATGGTAAAAGTTCAAGTTGCAAAACAAGAGAAGTCTAAAACATCTTGCAAGAAAATTGAGTTAAAAAAACAAACACACGAAATTATTTCCTTTGTCCTCGCACTGCTCTCCTAAATATTGGCATTGCAAAAACACAGCAAGTTCACAATTTAAAAGGTTGTAAGTTCAACACGACGTCCCAGATAAGTTTGAGAAGCTCAAACAAAATGATACCCAATGAAAACTCAAATGGTAAAAGTTCAAGTTGCAAAACATGAGAAGTCCAAAACATCTTGCAAGAAAATTGAGTTAAAAAAACAAACACACGAAATTATTTCCTTTGTCCTCGCACCGCTCTCCTAAATATTGGCATTGCAAAAACACAGCAAGTTCACAATTTAAAAAGTTGTAAGTTCAACACGATGTCCCAGATAAGTTTGAGAAAAAAGCTCAAACAATATGAAACCCAATGAAAAATCAAATGGTAAAAGTTCAAGTCGCAAAACAAGAGAAGTCCAAAACATCTTGCAAGAAATTTGAGTTAAAAAAACAAACACACGAAATTATTTCCTTTTGAAAAAATATCATTCAGTTCAACGATATAAACCATGCAAGTTCGGGGACTATGATACCCAAAAAACAGAGTGAAGTCTAGTATGTGAAAACATGTTCAGTACAAAACCATACGAACATCAGTGCAAGTACTCTTTTCTCGGAACCATTCAAAATTACTCTGAAAAATACCTCAGTACAAACACACATAGATCAGTACGAGTACTCTTTTTTTCGGACAGAAAAACAGCACGATGAGTCTCACCGTATTTCAAAATTACTCTTAAAAGATGGGAGCAACTACAAAATCATAAAGACATCCGTCCAAAGTATCTTTTTCTGGAACCATTCAAAACTCTCTGTGAAAAATACCTCAGTACAAACATAGACATAGATCACTATGAGTACTCTGTTTTTTGACACAAAAAAGCAACAGAATGGGTTTCACCTTATTCACAATTACTTTTAAACGGTTTCGAAGTAGAGAAAACGTTCAATATGACTAAGCTTCGCTTTTTCGATAGCTATCCAACGGTATATTATTTGCCCCATTTTGACAAACTTTAAAAAAAAAACCGCGTTCAAAACCAATTTTAACCGTATTTTAATTCGTATTTAAACCATAAAGAATTAGAAAAAACTTTCTATACGCAAAAGTTGCGCATTTTCCATAGCTTTCCAATGCCGTATCATTTGCGTCAATCCGACAAACCATTCGCAAAAAAGGTGAAAAAACATTTCGCATAGAATTTCACCGTTTTTCAAATTACTTTTAACTCATATAGAATTTGAAAAAATAGTAGATATATGGAAGATGCGGCTTTTCACAAGCTTTCCAACGCCATCTCATTGGCTCAATTCCGACAAACCGTTTGAAAATTAAGTCGAAAATACGATTCACATTTTCGGTTTAAAAAAACGGGTTTTTCAAAACTGCTCTTAAATCATAATTTTTTTACAAAAACAAATTATAAGATTGTAATGTGGATGTCAAGAGCTTTCCAACGATATATTACACGCCCCGTTTCGACAAAAAAAATTGAAAAAATAATTTGAACTAAAAAGACGATTTTTAACAGCAACAGAAAGCATCAGTTCAACCGCTCGAATTTCATCAGTTCAACCACTTGAATTCATCAGTTCAAGTAAGGTAACAGAATAATATTCTCTCTCTCTCTGCGTATGTAGTGGTTTTTTTTGTATGTAGGGATTTTTAACTGAGTATATCCTCATTAGATTTTTGTGTACGTATATATATCCCAATACTCTACAGCTACATACCCCGGCGTAAAATATATGAATACATACCTCAATAATATGTAGTTATTATACCTAATATATTTTACATTTCCCTACATCTACATACCCAGGCGTGAAATATATGAATATATACCCAAATAATATGTAGGTATTATACCTTATTGTTGTTTGAAGTACATAGTCAAAAATAAAATAGGTATGCGAAATTGAAATATATGCGTACATACCCCAATATTTTTCTACAACTATATACCTATTCTCTACAATTACATACCCCAATAATACATAGGTATTACACCTAATTCTTTTTGCATATTTCGCTACATACCCCCGTGTGAAATATATGAGTACATACTTTAATAATATGTGGTATTATACCCAATTATTTTTTGAAGCACATAGTCATAATTAAGTGGGTATGATACCCAACTGTTTTATGTATATATGTCCACGTAAATGTGTGGGCGGCATACATTTTTTTGTATATACTAGCAAATACATGATCTATCTTCTATGTGGAAAGGTATGAGAGAAAATAAATAAAAGGAAATGCTTCATGTTGTTTCATAGATGGAATGTCTTGCATGCAAATAGATTAGGAAAGGAAATAAAAGTTGTACTAACGGGTTGGACCCGATCAAGGTGCGCAGGCACCTAGGTGCAAATAGATTAGGGATTGACTATTTTATCACCAATGCACTGTAATGTTACGTTCATGCAAAACTTGCCATACAATAAATCGTAGTAATATTTTATTTTTTTCTGAACTACTATGGGTATTTAATACGCGCATTTTTGTTTCCTAACTATCTAATAATAAAATTATGTGCATACGCGGGTATGTATACCCAGTAAATTATTCTCTGAACTATTACGTTTTATTTTTTTAACTATTTAATATGAGTATCTAATACCTATTAACGAAATTATGTACATATCGGTTACGTATATACCCAATAATTTATGTAAATATATGGGTATTTAATACCTACTAACGATACTAAAAAAAAACCTACTAATGATATTATGTACAAATACGGATATCTAATACCTACTCATGTAATTATGTACACATGCGGGTACGTATATACCCAATAATTTATTTTTAGAACTATTTACGCTTTATTTTATTTTCTAACTATATAATACGGGTACGCAATACCTACTACCAAAATTATGTGCATTCTCAGGGTGTGTATATATCCAATGAAATCTTGCGTCATACGTACCAATTCCTAATTTGATTTGTTATACAAGGGCAGAATACATGCTATGTAAGAAAGTAATAAATGTCGACTTACATATTAATACCCTGCCTTTTTATCACACGACATGCATGCATGGGACGGTCCACGAATTAAAGCCTGCCAAATTAACTAGCAATTGATGCATTTTTATTGGTTTCCAAATCAATTGCTGAACACGATCCAACAATGAAGAGGCAAGGTGCCTGGGCACCTAGGTGATATATATATATATATATATATATATATATATATATATATATATATATATATATATATATATATATATATATATATATATATATATATATATATGACAAATTTTAGCTACAAGCAGTGGTAGTTACCCCCTAGCTCTTTGTCCTCCACGTGTCCCTCCTCCTAGCACCAAACTAACAGGGTAGAGAGCGTTCCGCGGTGGCCTGACCACGGGTAGAAACCCGCTAACCCACTTCGCACGAGAGCAAGGCAGAGAAAATATTGTTTTTTATGGATAAAGCAAGGCCCTGAATTTTAGGTGGGAAGATACTAGGTGCATTAGATCAGATAAGATGGTGTTTGTTGAACGCCTTCCTGATTACGGCCGGTTTTTGCAGCAATTCACCGAGTGGATAAGCTAGCTAACTAACGAGTAGTTATTAAATGGAAGAGTGTATACACATCTTTTTAACAGGAGCGCATATACTCCTTTTGAGCGTATGCACCTTTTCCAAATATGTGCATTTGTCCCTTCGTTGGAGTGGGGGTATATACTTCGTAAAAAAAGGAGTGGGACATATACTTCGCAAAAAAAAGGAGTGGGGGTATATACACATTTTTAACTTTTGGAAATAAGAGTATGGAGTACTTTTTTTATTTGGGTATATATACTTCAACAACGGAGAATGGAGTGTTTCCATGTAACAGTATACATACTACAGAAAGGAACATCTCCAAATGAAAGTGAGTATATATACTACCAAAAATGGAGTATCTAGAAAAAAGAGTATCTCCAAAAAGAATGCATATACAACACTGAGTATGTATTATTGTAAGAGTGTATGGAGTATATTCAATAAAAGAGTATGGTCCCTAAAAAAAAAAGAGTATGGTGTATACTGTATTCAAAAATAAAAAGTATGGAGTATACTGTAGTTGGAAATAAAAAGTATATGTGGAGTATACTGTATTTGAAAATAAAAAGTATGGAGTATATTGTATAAGAATGTGTGATGGGCCGCCAGCATAGATGAAGTATGTGTTGATATCTCAAGTTTCTAAGTGTCCAACGAAGACTATGTGACATGGATTCTTACAAAAAATGGAGTATATAGTATTTTAGAAAGGAATTACGTAGTATTGATTGTATAGTATATCACAACGTACATGCGCGTGGCCGGCCGGCCAAAATGATGTATAGGTGAGCGTCTGCCAATCCATTTTTGAGAAAAGAGAGTATGAAATGTGTACAGCCTTCAGTTAAAAACAGAGCATATATATTTGTACGTTTGATTGATTAATTTTGTGAAGTACAAATCTTGTACGTACATGATGCATGGAAATGTGATGTCAGCTATCCATGCATGTGACTACATGTTCTCATCCATGGAGTTGTGCGAGTAACTATGTTGCATCCATCCATCCGTCGTTGTGGTTGCGGTGTGCCTTCATACAGCAGCGTCCTCGCAGCGGCCGATGCAGATACCCGTAGGTAGTATATGCAGCAGCGCCCCCGTGCTGGTGCAGTCACAAGTTGTGCGCGACTGGCCTCATTACCAAGGAAATCAATGGCACCTTCTCCATCTCGGGACGCCGGGGCACGATCGCTCTGCCGTACGACGTGTAGTCAGCAAACGCGTACCTGCAGATTTACAAAAAGAAAGTATCAAACAAAAATAGGACACAAATTATCAATTAACTACACATCTCACTTGTTTGATCAATCAATACCCTGAAACGTCCATGCATGCAACCAATCCAACCGGCGTTTCCTGTAACCAAAATACTCCCAGATGTGCAAGCTGTTATTACAGCACCTCGGAAGGAGAGAGAGCGGAAGGATCAGGTCATGTCCATTAGGGAGCACATCGTGGTACCATTGTCTGGCCGTGAAAAAGGAAAATGTGAACTAGGAAGACAATGAATTAACAAAGATGCTTATATGGTAAAATAGACTAACTTCATCCAACCTCTGGTTCACCTTGCCTTCGGATCCGGCGACGGCGTATGCATAGTGGGCCGCCAGGCCATGCATACATCTTCAACGCCATGCAACCCCCGCGGTTTAACACCACTAGCAATACATATCCGTCCGATTACTAGTTCATGCATTAGCTTGTGAAAAGCATCTGATTCATATCGATTGGTGGGACGGCGGCGGCGGCCACGCGTACGGCAGCGTCATGTGCGGAAGGTTGGAAAACAAGAGGATAAATGATCTACTGGCTCTCAAATTTGAAGGCACAAAACAAGGGAAGTTTGGTACGTTATTGGGTTGGGTTCTGGAAAACGGCAGTAGCTTCGCACCCACGACACGTTTAGAGAAGCACGTATCTAAAAGCATCCAACGGCCTAAAAGATGGTGGTAACTACCACTAGATGGTAGTATGTATTTTTCATATATATATATATATATGGTGGGTCTATTCTAATAACACCCTCAAGATCTTATTCTGCACACAAAAACGTTTATTCTGCTAACACCCGGTCTAACCCACTCAACCGACCTGACACGAACTACACGCACACAAAAAAGAACCCACCCAACCGGCTCATCTCCCCCACTCCACCCTCGATCCCTCCACCTTCCTCCCGCTCCCCGTGCCTCACCCCCAATCTTCTTCCTCCCCGACCTGCGTGCTCGTAACCCAACCACCGCCCACTCCTGCCACCTTCCTCCGCGCCAGGAGCCACCCTGCCGCCGGCCATCGCGCCCCAGCCTGCCTCGCGCCGTCCGCGCCCCTCCCTCGCCGTCCCACCCTCCCCTTCGTCAGATCCGACTCGGCCGCGGCCCCTCCCGCGCCGTCCCACCCTCCCCTTCGTCAGATCCGACGCGGCCGCGGCCCTTCCCATGCCGCCCCACCCTCTCCTGCGCCGGATCCAACGCGGCCACGACCCCTTCCCGCCGGTGCGAGCGCCGCAACCTCCGACGAGGCCCCTCGTTGTCAGATCCGAACCACGGCGAGCCACCATGGTTCCGCCGCGCCGCCGTGGTTCCTTCGGTGCCGTCCGTGGCCGTCCCGTGTGGATCGGCAGCGTGCCGTTGCAGTCCCCTGGCGAAGCGCTTGCAGCTCGCCGCCCTTAGACAGTCCCGCGCCGTCCTGTTCCCCTCTCTTCTCACTACCTCCGGCTGTAGTACGTGGGTGCCGTGCTAGTGCAGTTCGGCGGGACGCAAGGTGCAGTGCACCTCGCCGTGCGGTGCAGCTCAGAGCAGTTTCCTCCATTTTATCTTTTTCTCCCTTTTTTCTGGATTTTCCATGTGCAGTTCAGCCAGATCTCGCGAGCAGTGCACTGCGCGCCCTGATGTGGTTGATCCATGGCCACCGCGCGAGGTCAGCATCGCTGCAAGTCCTCCAGAGGAGGCAGACGTCCTCCACCTCGACGAGGTATGCGAGATCCAACCGGAGACTCCTCCAGCCACCAGGAGCAAACCCAATCGCCGACGAGACAGCAACCCAAGAGTCGTGCGCGTGCAGTTCATTTTGTGTATGCTTGCAAAATGCGGTGTGTGTATGCGTGCAGTCCACCCCTTCGGTCATGTGTATTTTTTGAGAAAACATTTTGGATTGTCGCATGTGGCGGTTTTGGTCGTTTTGTGTATGCTTGCAAATGCATTATGTGTATGCGTGCAGTGCACCCTTGTGGTTCCCTTTGTAAAAACAATAAAAAAAACATCACAAAAGAAGTTCACTTCTTTTTAGATGTAATTCAATAGTTTCTGTCCCCGGGTTTACTTTCACCAACAAGATGCAGTTCTCTAGTCTTCATCGTGTGGTTCATTAACATTGACCATGTGGTCCACATAAGCTACAGTAGTTAGAAAAGGACAAAAAAAGTCATGCGGGTCACTTAGTCTCGTAGCAAAAAACAAATGCAGTACGGTTTTCCGTCTGATGTAGTGTCGTTGCTCGTCAAATGCAGTTTGGTTCATTCGAAGTGAAAATCAAAACACACAAAACAACAACTTAGAAAGAAATCATAAAGTTCACTTGACTGTATGATGTAGTGTGGTTTTCAGTTTGAAGCAGTGCATTCTTCTGTCGGATGCAGTACACACGACGATTTTGGTCTCGCGAAAAACAGAGTGTCTGCTTTTCGGTAAAATCAAAGCTGCTCTTAAACCGTAAGGAATTAGAGAGTGTTCTACATGAAAAAGTTGCGTCTCGTCGATATATTTCCAATGGCATATGATTTGAATCATTCCAACCAGCGGTTTGTAAAAATTTCGCGAAAAACGCCCGCTGCCACTCGTCGTCTGCCGCACGATTTTCAAAATTAACTTAAAACCGTAAGGAATCTTGAAAATATTTCAACATATGAAAGTTGCACCTCGTTCGTAGCTTTCCAACAGCTATCACACGCCTCGTTTTGACAAACGGTTAAAAAACTGTAGCGAAAATAGTACCAAAAAATTCAATTTTTTTTTCGAAAAACACAATACCGCGATTTAGTAAATTTGAAACTTCTCTTAAACCGTAACGAATTAGAGAAAATAATAGATATGGAAAAGATGCACCTCGACGATATCTTTCCAACGTGTATCATTTGCTTCATTCCGACGAGCGGTTTACAGAAAAATGCAAAAAGACGCTCGCTGCCACTCGTCGTGCGCTGCACTATTTTCAAAATTGCTCTTAATCCGTAATGAATCTTGAAAAAATTTCAACATGGCAAAGTTGCGCCTAATCCATAGCTTTTCAATGGTATATTACATGCCTCGTTCCGACAAATGGTTTAAAAAGTAGAGCGAAAATAGTACCGAGAAAATACCGCATGCAGTTTTTTTTGCGTCGGGAAGTTCAGTAGTCTGTGTATTGCAGTACCTTTGCTACTGAAAGTGCAGTGCCCTCGCGTTGAGCGTGCAGTGCAGAAGTGTTATCAAAATAACTATTCTGGTAATATTAGCACAATAGACCGACTGTATGATTTGTGTTCATGTATTACATTATAATTGACTGATTTGGAAATAATTATGGTAGAATAACTACCATAAACTAGTAGAATGCCCGTGCGTTGCCACGGGCTTTTAAAGCATTTTGCTGAAATTAGTATAAACATGTATAGAAAAGGTAAACCGTAACAATTGGGTAATAATTGAAATTCATTTCATGGTGCAATGTAAGTTGATTAAAAAGATAATTTAAGGGCATCTTCAACGCTGACCCGTAAACCGGACACCATATTCGTTCATGGATGCGGAACCAGTCCACAGACAATGATACGGGAGCCGGCCATCCAACCATAGCCAAAAATGCCCGTAACAATCTAACTTTAAACATGCTAAACAATGGTTAATTAAAAAAACACCTTCCGCCAACACAAAACTAACATGTTACATGCACCTTCGGCCAGCCAATGCAATGCATTGCAAGCAGCTTCCGCCACACACTTGACCAAAAGCATTGCCTTTTGGAGAGAAAACATAGATTAACATCAGTGTTTTTCGCCGAAGGTGTTCTAATATTTCGCACAAACCATGTATTTAATAATAATTAGAGATTTGTACTAAGTAAATCATATTTGGCTAGATAGCCGTGTCCCTTTCGCCAAATCAAGCTAGCTAGCTTGAAGTCTTCCGCCGAACATCATGCTAATCAGTTATTCATCACGTTCTTCTTCCGCCGAATAAGACCAGTCTTACGCCATCCTGCACGGACAAGGGCACGTGGTGGCTTTTTGTAGGCCAGTCGGATGTCCGGGCTCCGGCAAAGCTCCTCTTTGTTTGTCTCGAATTTGCGGAAAAAATTGTGTGCGGACCCATCGGCGGACCGATGCAGGGTCGCGCTAGACGGCAAAGTCATCTTTAATGAAATGTACTTTGCGACATTTTCTATAGTATGAAAATTATTCCGCTCAAACAACAGTAACTGAACGAACCAATATCAACCCCATCCCGCTCAATCTCGATCTTCACACTTACCACAAAATTCACTAACTCGTGTTCTAAGTGAGCTAATGATCGCCGCAGCTGTGGCAAGCCAGCAGCAAGGGACAAGGGCGACAACTATCTTCCTATCTTAGTGCTAGTACCTCATGGTTCTATACCGGACCCACTCTTCATCCAGGATTCTATCATGATGGCGTTATGCTCATGCGTTGCCACGAAAATAGAAAGCTACGAATAGAAATGTTCGTCCAAAGCCTGAAAAATGTCAATGTGTCTCCTCTTCCCGCCCTCACACGCGCATGCCTAGTTCGTGGTACAAATTTATTTATCCATTAGAGAAGAGAAAAAAAAGTTTCTTCTCTCGTTTTATCTTCTATAGCTAATTGCATGTGCGTTGCAACCGGGGCACACATAGTCCGATATTGTCGATTATTCCTTTTTCCCGTGAAATCAGTCTTGTTCCATTCACTATTTTTACCTCTCCACCTCCCCAGTCCAAACTCGCCACATGTGTCCCTCACACAAACATTTTGAAATTCGAACCCATAATGGTGCAGATGCGGTAAATTTCACATCTTGTATTAGTAAAGTGTGGCTGCATTTTACGATTTCATGACTGTAAGCCACCCCCCCCCCCCCTCCTTCTCTCTCCCTCTCCAAGGGCTATTATTTTCAATAGTGAACTTGGAACTAAAAATGTGAGAATAATATTTTCTTTCAAATATGCATACATGGAATTTGTAGAAGCCAATTTATTAAATAAGAGAAATATAATGTTCCTGTTGCACTTTCACATGAGTTGCAAAAAAAATATGGACATCGGTCATTAGCTTCAGGTCTATTTTTACTCTTATTGAATCGCGGTAAAGTATTCTAATTCAATAAGAATTTCGCGGGTCGATGTGAAGATAAAAGCATGGCCGATTTACACTTTTGGGTTCTTGGAACCAACGTCTCATGAATCAGTTCATCCATTGGCACAATTACAAGCACGGAAACTTGAACTGTCCAAAACACATGGCAAAGGTGTACCTTTGCCGTTAGTAATTCTTCACAATACCGGTCAATAAATTAGTTAATGGGACGGTTAAGGTCACCAAGTAGCCGATTAACATATTAGTATCATCTTCAAAATAAATTACTCAACATGATGGAAATATACTCGTAAAACATTTAGCTTTACCTTAGTAGATGCCGAAGATAATTAGTATCCACAACATGAAAGCAACAAGATATTATAAAGAGTGATTCTGGTGAAACATAATGTAGCAGTGCATGGTTTACCATTATTTCTGTTTACGAAGATATTCATGAGAAGTACATCAAACTTCGTCTAAAAATATTTAAACCACATAGAGCTCCTATATGTTCTCAGCTCGTATTCTTCGTAACTTGAAATAAAATGTACAATTGACCTAATGTAGTTCGGACCGAGTGGAATAGTCCAATCTCTAATGGCCTTGTGATCAGGTTGAAATGTAAATAACTCTGCAAAAAAGACATGAAAATCGATCATGTTGGAAATCATGATTTGATATGCATTTGAAGCCCCATTTTGCAATTCATGAACACGTCAAAACAATCAGAAATACATCACAAGTAAGCGAATAAGGATCTAACTGTACCAAATAGGAAAAATGAAGTATCTGCAATATTTACGCATTTTGTAATCATAGTAATGTTTTTAAAGTTATCAGTGTCTGCAATATTTACCGCATTTTGTAACCATAGTAATGGTTTTAAAGTTATCAGTATCACCTGTAGGCAATTTCCCTTCCTCCACTTCCTTTCCATTGATTAGAACGGACTCTACACACCACACGTATCTGATGGCTTCATCTGTGAAAGAATGAGATGAGATTTGTAGGTTTACTCCTCTATGATAGAAATATGCGAGTCCAAATGCATTTGGTAGCAGGGGTGGACCTTGCTCGACGCAGCATCAAGCAGAGGCAAGGGCTCTGGGACGTCATCATCAACCCCATGTCGGCAGTGAGCACAAAATTTGGTTATCAATTGGGGTAATTCCACTTTCAATTAACAAAAGTACAGCCGCAAAAGTACACCTGTGCAAAGATGTAAAAATGCCTCCCTTAAGAAGATCATCTCATTTCTGTAAAACTTATCCTATCGACGCATCAAGAACTTGTTACCAGAAGAACCTCATGCTCGTATGTGTCAAACTACTCGCTGGCAAATTTGTTGAACGTTTACAGAACAAAATCCACATCGAGTAACTTTATCCCACTGAAGCAACTGAACGAAGCTACTGGCACGCAACAGCAAGCACATGAATGCATCTCCCCATCTGCATGCATGAGTCAGACCTCAAGGTACTACAATGCAAGAATGGAATAAGCTAGTGACACATCACACATTCTTGAAATAGTAGAGGTAAAGATATTGAAAACATATATCAACCTAAAATGGCAGGCTTGTGATGTGCAACAAAATGGAACTGATGGCAACCATCTCCATGACAATCTCCGTTTATATCCTACTGGAAACAGAAGAGCTGGGATGAAAAAATTAATTTAAACCAATCATGCACAAAGATCACTATTCTGATGGTAAATTTGAGATAGCCTAGATGTTATCGTCAATGTTATAAACCACGGATCATTAGGAATCAACACTAACCATGGAAAATTTGGTAGTCGCTGTTTGCTGTAAACCTAAACTCTCTGCTATGGAGCATTAACATCCGCTTCCAGGCTCCAGCTGCTGGCCCATGGGATATCTTCCATATGCCCCGCCAGCTCATGCTTGGCAATATTAATCTGATGCTACGCAATAGAAACCTAAAACACCAACAACAAAATGCAATTTTAAGAAGGCTATCATTTGCCTGAACGAAAAGTCCACGGGAACTCTGAATAGTAGAACTTGCGGATCCCGACATTGATCTCAACAGTACACTCCTCCTGCCATCCAATAAACTAAGTTAACAGTAAATCAAGAAGTTTTAAAATAATATTGTTTGAATAGTAGATATAAGCAATAAGATAATTGATGTAGGTCAAATATATATGACGTGAAGGCTGACCTAAATCAACGCACACATGAGACTTGACTGGGGCGCAGAGGCGCCTATAGGGTTCGCCGTGGCAGCAACTCGGGGGAGAAGATGGCCGGGCCGGGTTTCTCAAGGCAGTTGCACTCACCGTGCAGCGCCGACCTTGGTGAGGTGCCGGATCTGGACTCCTCCTCCGACCCGGCAGAGCGGCGTCCGTGGGTACCCACCGCACGGCCGCGTCGTCGTGGTCGATCACTGGACTGTGTGAGGACCCTCTCTGTGCCGCCCCCTCCTTCCTCCAAGTAGTATGTTCGGAATTCACAAAAAAAGAAAACTATGTGATCAAATATGTTTACTAAGAAAGAATTTAGGATTGACAAGCTTCTTGTACGGGCATTCATCTTGGGGATTCAACAGTTAACAGATACAAACAAGATAGTTTTGTTGCACATTCTAGCATAAATTTGCATTACTATCGATCTAATTTGAGAACACTATATGTGAGATGATGGTCGGGAACTTGGACTCGAACAAAACTGCAATGTTATAATAATAGTTCGACACTATATGCTCATTATCGCAGAATGCATTGTTTGCTAAGGAAAAAGGGACAAAGTACATAGATCAGACTGTGTCTAAAACTTATAAAAAACGACATGTTGACATCCGTGGAAGAGGGACACATGCATACCTTGCAGTGCTCGCAATTGTAAGCGTAGTTCTCATCCATCCAGTACTGCAGCTTCCAAGTGGGATCTAGAGGGGCCTGACCTGGGACCAACCGACGTGTGCACCGAGCAAGTTGGCCGTCGTAGTATGCGGGCTCAAGCAGACAAGCCACTCTGTCCAGACGGTGTCAAATTGCCATAGGAAAAAGAGGTGCCATTGCTGGACATACTTGTAGATCCTAACTATGTTCTCCATCGCCGACGCGTTGCGCAAGGCCTCAAGCGCCACCTTCTGCGCCTGCTCCCTCTGCTCCATGGCTTCCAAAAACAAATTTGCACCATCGGTCCAGTTCAGAGTTCAGGCGGACTGAACAACTGACAGAGAAAAGCCCATCTAAATATCTGACGATCACATACCTTCCCGAGAGCATTGAGCTTTCCCGGCACGGCACCCGAGCGACCGACAAGGGGCGCCGCTTGGAGGACATGGCTGTGCTGCCAACGTCGTCGTTGTCGTCGGAGACCGGCGAGGAGGGCTCCTCCTTCCTGGCCATCCTGCTCATGATCCACACGGACGTGAAGCTCATCGAGATCTTCTCCTGCACAAACAGTTTCAGCTTCAGTTTAGCTTTAGTCAAGTTCAGTTTCAAAACCAGCAAGATGTAACAGGTGTGCAGATGACATACAGGTGGGAAGGGGCTCTTGGGGATCTTGTTCGACGGCGGAGGAGGGTCGCCCCTGTTGGCGACGAAGCTCCGGCTGTGGGTCATGAGCCTGGGCATGACGCTGGTGCTCTTCCTGACCAATGCCGAGCTGCGCGCCGGCGAATGCCGGTCCTTGACAGTCGTCCTCTCCTCGAAGCTGAGGAGACGGCGGCGTCGGCCAGGGCGAGGAGATCGAGGGATGGTCCAAACTTTTCTTCCAAAGGCCCGGGGCGGTGAGGAGTCGCCGGCGTCGGACAGGTCGAGGAGATCGGAGGGAAGAAGAGGACCTGAGATGTTTTCTGTTAAGTAATCAATTCTCCACCAAATTGAATTGAACTCGCAAAAACCTTATTTACCTTGTGATTAGTTGAGACCTGAGAGCCACAGGCTCCTTACCATGAGAGAGCAAGATCAGTGAATCATCGTAGTTGGCTGCTGCGACATGAGAGGACCACATGAGCACAACAACCGCCACGTCAGCAAGGCAACATCCTCCATGGGAATCCCATCAACGAGATTGCTTGCTCGCCGAGGGCCTGGTCGGTGTAGATCATGGTGGCCGAGACGACGAACGAGGTTGGCTGCCTGGGTGGCCCACGCGCTCGACGGTGAGATTCGGCAGGCCCAGTGCATTCGAGGGAGGGGATGGAGGCGGCCGCGGGGAGGCAACTGGCACTCGCACTTGGGGAGGGAGGCGGCCGGCGCTGGAGGGAGGGAGATGGTCGGCGCTGGCGGAAGGGATGCGCCCGGCGCACTGTGGCAGCAGCAGGTGCTCGTGGAGGAAGGTGAGATGCGGGAGCAGGGGCGGCGGCGGCGTAGAACCCTAGACAAAGGATCGAAGCCGGTAGAGGGAGGAGTGGCGGTGTCCTGGTGATCCACGAAGGCCGCGTCTTGGTGATCCGCTCCGACGGCGGCGGTCGCCGGGTCGCGGCGTCGTCTCCCCGGATCGGCCGCGGCGTCTGCGGCTGCGTGACGAGGGGTAGCAGCGTGTCTGCGGCTGCGTGACGAGGGATAGCAGCTTGGGATCTCCAGGACGATAGGAGTGTTTTTTTTCGTGGGGTGTTTTTTTGGTTGCGTGGGGTGGGGTGGGGGAGGGGACGAAAATAAATCGGTTGAAAATAAACCGGTTGAAAGTTGTGGGACTATTCAACCAACTCGTCCATTAGGAGTAGAGATATGGTTATTAGTAGCATGCAAGGCAATACTTATGTAGTAGTAGCAAATAGGAAAAGAGAATGCCACGCATGACAACATTGCATATTTGACAGTTATTAATAGAAATAGGAGAGACACAAATCAGAAATTAATGTGTATGAAGACATTTTTCGTACGTATAGTTGTACTCATCCGTGGAACATGCTTTTTTTTACAATAGGTATACGGTATATTAGGTATATGAGACCATGGGTATAACCAATGTATACCCAATAGGACGTATGATGTACTCCTATCGTTGGGTACGACCCGGTCTTAATTTTTATTTAAATGCCATATACCTTGAAAATTAATTCATTAGAAACATACATACAAACATTCATTAGGTATACGATACCATAGGTATATCCAATGTATACCTAATAGGTATATACGTACAATTTGGACATTAGGGTATACGATAAATTGGGTAAACAAAATAGGAGGTATATTGCACTCTTATTGTCGTAGGGCACATTATAGCGTGGGTATCATACATTAGTCATATGATATATTGAATATATATTATAGGCATACATACGAACTGTAACATCCCAAATTTTCAATTTGGAATGTTATACATTAGATCATCATTGCATATCATATTTTATTGCATTTTGGCTAGATCCTAGAAATTCTACGCAACTCAAGGATCCACGGAGAGAGTTGGGGATTTCGTTATTTTCATATTTGAGTTTTCTCGAATTTTGAAAATAGGATCATTTGTTTTTATTTATTTTATCATCAATTATTCCAATTTTAAAAAATAAGAGAGAGGGAATAAAATGACTTTCCCAAAATAAAGGAATATTGAGGATTTAATAAAAAATCAAATAAGATTTTATTTTGGAGTTTTTCGCTATTTTATTTGAATTTAGGAAAAATATGCGTTTTTCAAAATTGCATTTAGGCCACAAATAAATGTTCATCTTGTCCGGCTTGATTTTAGAAGTCGGGGAAAATTTATTTCGGGATTTTTCGAGTCCGTTTAGTATTTCTTTTAATTTTTTTTCTGCGCAAAATTATTTTAAAAAAACGCGAACCGACTTTGCGCCGTGTTCGGCCAGGACTCCGCCTGGCCGGGCCTTTATAAGGCGCCGCCCCGAGCCCGTCAGCCCACCCAAGCCCCGCGCCAACCCTAACCCTAACCGCCGCCGCCGCCGCCGCCGCCGTCCCGCCGCCCGACGCCGGAGCCGCCGCCGCCGACCCGCCGGATGCCGCCACCCCGTCCTGCCGGACCCCGCCGCCCCACCCGCCGGACCCCGCCACCCGCCGGAGGTAGCCGGCGGTTTTCCTCGAGAAAACCGTATGGTTTTTCCGCCGGTTTTGTTATAAAAAAACCTAGATCTGTTTTTTTGGTTTCGTTTATTTAGCGGACGTTCGTCCATACGTTCGTTTTAACGAACGGTTTTCGTTTTTTTCGCAGACAGCGAACGTTCGTTCGTTAGCCTGTTCGTCCGTTTTTCTTTTTCTCGGATTTTCCGCGATTATTTCTGATCGCGATTTCCGATCTGTTTTTCGTTCTAGTATAACTTTTCGCTCGTTTATCGGAATCAGGCGATTCAAGCGCCTAGAGTTTCGTCTCGAAACCCTATTTCGGTTTAACCAACTCAAACAAGTTTTTGCTACTGTAAAATTTGACTTAGGTCCAGATTAGTAAACGAAGCTTGTTTCTTTCGCCGTTTGACTTTCGTTGCTTCGTTTGATTTGATTCTTTTTGCAAACCGGAGTTCTTAAGTTGAACTTTATGGTTAGATCTCTTATTTGGATTTTACCTGTGCATTATATGAGTACTTATTCTATGCTTGTTTGTTTGCGATGGAGTACCCGGAGTGCGCCGCTTGCTACTTCGAATCCCTAGGTTTCACGGATCATCAGCATGGCAAGTAACACTTTGATCATACCTCTTTTCATACCCAGTTTTATTGCATTAGATCAATCCTCAAACAATTGCATGATTAGGATCTGATTAAATTGTGGGTTGGGAAGTAGCTGATGAGGTAGAACCTATTGCCCTGTTTATTACCAAACCCTTGGGAGTTACTTCTACGTTTGCTTATATTGCTATGCTATGCTAGTAGACGTGGATTGGGTGAGTGTATCCATGACAGATGTGAGATTATTAATTAAAGGTTCAATTTAAGGTGGCTACTTAAACACACATCTGGGTGGATTGAGGCACCTAGGTATTCCAGCGATTGCCTGTTTTTTTTATGGACCGCCGCCCAGGCTCAAAGGGATCATGAGATTATTCATGCTAGAAACTTCGTGTGTAGCCACAAGCTATTATGGGCTTTAGCATAGTTGATTAAGTTGTGTGAACTCTTACAGTGATAGACTAGCAGATGTAGGGGTTGTAGGTGGTACTGTCTACCCGATCGTAAGGTGCAAACGCTTCTGAAAGACTATGTCTCGGTCATCCGTTTCTCAAACATCATGTAGTGCGAGAATCCCAATGGAGGAGATCAAGTCTTGTGGGGAAAAGTGTGCAAACCTCTGCAGAGTGTATAGACTAATCATGGTTAGCCGTGTCCCCGGTTATGGACAACTTGAGTATCTAGTACTTGGATTATCATGTGAATCTCATCATGTTACTTTAATTAATTTGGGATTAATGTTGAAACTTAATTGGGATTGAGATGGTGTCACCCATTCTCAATGTTTAACAACCACCAAGATAGTAAATAAAATTTATTCCTTTGCAGTAGGGAAAATTGGCTTTTCGCAAAACTGTAACCATAGAGCTTTCCACCAGCCAAATATGCATGTAGTATAGCATTATTCTGTTCATTACTCTCTATGTGTTACATTGCCAGCATATTACATGTGCTGACCCGTTTTCGGGCTGCAATGTTTCATGTTGCATACTTTTCAGACGACGAGTAAGGTGCCTTAGGTCGTGGTTTTATACTCAGTGATGCCGTTGGAGTTGATGGACTCGCTTATCTTCCAAGTCTTCCGCTGTTATCGTTTTTAGATGGCCTTAAGCCATATTTATTGTATTAAGTTCTCTTTTGAGACATTCTATGTAATAAGTGTGTGATTGCTACTCTGTTATAAATCCTTCGAGTACTGTGCGTGTCAGCATTACTGATCCATGGATGACACTGATGCACAGAGACTTGACCGTCTGAGGTCTGGTCGCTACACAAACAAAATGCAATAGTTCCAAAACTAAATTATTGAATATATATATATATATATATACGTATTTGCGTATATATATATATATATATATATATATATATAATTTCGTTGGTAGGTATTAGATAACCGTATTAGGAAACAAAATAACGCATATTAGGTACCCGTAGCAGTTCAAAACAAATCAACATTAATACAATTTATTGTATGTCAAGTCTTGCATGCCTAATATTTAGAAAACAAAAATAAAATGTAAGCATGCAAATCTTGCATGAAGAATAGTTAGGAAACAAATTAAATATACCACGATTTCCAAAACAATCAAGGTGCCCAGACACCTAGGTGCCTCATCTATTTCCTGCGTCTTCGACGAACCGAAACAGGGGATTCAACGGGGAGGTTCCGGGGGTTCTCCGGCACGGTGCTGCGGGCCATTCGTTGCCAGACGAGACATGTATGGGGTTCCGCACGTGCGCATGCTCGCCTGGTCTTGTTTTCCGATCTCAAGTCACCAGAGGTGATAGCCTGGGCATTTTGCGGCGGAGGTGTTGCAGGCGTTTGTGTTTACCGTGGTGTTCGTAGCCGTCCATTTTACATCCGCTTTGTTGTTTCATGTGTTATTGGGATGTGAAAACGATCGGTGTATTGGAGTTTTTAGAGATTCTTTCACTGTAATTTCTGATTAGAAGTTTTGGTGTTCTCGGTCGTTGGCCATGTCCGCCATGCAAATGTGTTCTTCTTTTCCTGTTGTTTTATTTTCGAATTAGCGTTGCAGGGAGAGAGATGGGGATTGTATGAATAGATTTGTGTTGTCAAGTTTGCTTCTTGAGTTGTTTCTACCCTGGATTCCCATGTGATTTGGTCGTTGGCGGAGGTGGTGTATGGTGGCTAACTGTAGCCTACGATTTCTTGTAAATTAAGTTGCGTGTTTTTTAGTGTTGTTTGAATGGCTGCCGTATGAGTAGTTGGACTTCACCGTGTCAAAGTTGTATTACTGTGCATTTACATCGGAGTAAGTAGTTTCTACTGACTGCCTACCCAACCACCTGCACTTTGAATATAAAGCCCCTGCCCTCTGTCACTTTCATTCCACGAGCTGCCACCAAAGAAAAGCCAGATGGATCCTGAGCTGGGAGAGGTCACAGAGGAGGGGGATGCCGTCGATATGAGGGCTGCAGTAGCAGAGCAGAGGAGGAGGAGGAGGCGCAGGCAGAGTGCACGACGTGCTGCCGAGGAGGAAGTGGAGGCAGAGTTCAACAGACGCCTTGCCCGCGAGGTGATGGATACTTGCAACTCCAATGAACTAGAGCTACTTTTCCCAGAGGGCAGGCAAAGGAACCATATACATATCGTCAGTTGGGCTAGGGTGAGAGCAGCCACGGCTCCACATCCATCTACCAGGGCCAAATGGCGTCGTTTCTTTGATCGTTATGACTGAAGTACTGATTTTTTGTGTTTTTAAGATTGTGTTGTGAGGGAGCAGATGGTTGAATGACTAAATTAATTCAAGTGTCTACCTCTAAATAAGTTGTTTTATCTACATATGTTTGTTATGTGCACTTTGAACTGCTGTCGTATGTGCTCTCCAACAATTATTTTGAACTGCTCCTAGTTCGGGGATACTGAAGGTGGAGACTTCAGACAAAAATGGGTACCAGTTGATGGAAGTTGCCTACCACATCGACTTTGCTGGTTGCATCAACCTAACTACTGGGTGGAAGGAGTTTGTGGCAGAGTCTGGAATTGAGGATGGAGATGTGGTTATGGTTATGTTCTCCAGGGAAGATGACTCTCTGATGTTCAGAATTTATGTGCTGTAGGTTTCAATGTGGCAAATGACGCTGGTTATGAGATTTGTGTGCGTTTGATTATGTTGCGGTATTTTTCTTTAAAACAATGCATGTCAGATGGTTGAATTCTATGTTATTACCAGATGGTTTGGAACAATTTGTTCATATGTTATTGTATGCGCTATTTTTATTTATGTAATGCTTCCTATTTTGGCTCAAGCACAACTATTTTTTTAATATTTTTTATATTTGAATTGGAACAATTATAGTTGAACTGATGTGCATCCTTTGTTTTTATTGGGATATTTTCATGTACATAGCTCGCACACGAAAAATATACGCTGATGATGGATGTAGGACCCCTTGGGTTTGAGTTTGTTGAACTTACATGCTGTTAATGATAGTACTGAACTATTTTGGATGTCAATGGCCAACCGCATTCGTTTGTTGTAGAGCATTTTTTCTTACTATTGACAGGAATTTAGAGCACAATTTATTCTTTTAGTTGAATAGTGATAGTTATAGTATTTTTTAAAATAAAAAGAATTTAATCTTTGCTGCATAGTACTAATTTACTTGAACCTTATGAATTTTAGTAGTTGAACTTTTTAAAAATTTGCTTCTGAATTTTTTATTACAATGTTCTACGTTTAATTTTCAAAAGAAGTATTTTTTTATTTTTTTTATTTCTTACCATGAACATGTGTTTGAACTTCTCTACATTCTTTATTTTGAACTGATTTCTTATAAGGTTTTTTAAAATTATCTGCATTTGTTTCTTTTATTTGGTCGTGTGTGATCGGTTGAAATTTTGTAATTGGGCGAACTGTTGTATTGGGCCATCACCCGGAGCCAATGTTTTCGGCCCAAATAGCTCGCCCGCATGGCTGTGCAGTGCGGCGTGCGCGTGAGCTATACGTTTAGTACCACCTTGCTATGTTTATAAGCGTTGCCGAGGTTTACTAGTCGAACTCCTCTGAATACTTACCTGAGCGCTTATACACGACGCTCGCTCTCTGTCATGACCTGTGGGCCCTGGTGGGTTGGCCCCTGCAGTCTGGTTTGCAATGGATTCGCCGGTGGTTTCGCTGTTGGCTTGAGTCCTAGTACCCACCTGCGTTGGGCCGTCCTGTCCTTTGTGAAGGAAATATGCCCTAGAGGCAATAATAAAGTTGTTATTTATATTTCCTTATATCTTGATAAATGTTGATTATTCATGATAGAATTGTATTAACCGGAAACTTAGTACATGTGTGAATACATAGACAAACAGAGTGTCACTAGTATGCCTCTACTTGACTAGCTCGTTGAATCAAAGATGGTTAAGTTTCCTAGCCATATACATGAGTTGTCATTTGATTAATGGGATCACATCATTAGAGAATGATGTGATTGACTTGATCCATTCCGTTAGCTTAGCACTTGATCGTTTAGTTTATTGCTATTGCTTTCTTCATGACTTATACATGTTCCTATGACTATGAGATTATGCAACTCCCGAATACCGGAGGAACACTTAGTGTGCTATCAAACGTCACAACGTAACTGGGTGATTATAAAGATGCTCTACAGGTGTCTCCGATGGTGTTTGTTGAGTTGGCATAGATCGAGATTAGGATTTGTCACTCCGAGTATCGAAGAGGTATCTCTGGGCCCTCTCGGTAATGCACATCACTATAAGCCTTGCAAGCAATGTAACTAATGAGTTAGTTGCGGGATGATGCATTACAGAACGAGTAAAGAGACTTGCCAGTAACGAGATTGAAATAGGTATTGAGATACCGACGATCGAATCTCGGGCAAGTAACATATCGATGACAAAGGGAACAACGTATGTTGTTATGCGGTTTGACCGATAAAGATCTTCGTAGAATATGTCGAAACCAATATGAGCATCCAGGTTCCGCTATTGGTTATTGACCGAAGATGAGTCTCGGTCATGTCTACATAGTTCTCGAACCCGTAGGGTCCGCACGCTTAACGGTCGGTATTATGAGTTTATGTGTTTTGATGTACCGAAGGTTGTTCGGAGTCCTGGACGTGATCACGGACATGACGAGGAATCTCGAAATGGTCGAGACATAAAAATCGATATATTGGATGGCTATGTTTGGACACCTGAATGGTTCCGGGTGAGTTCAGGCATTTACTGGAGTACCGGGAGGTTACCGGAACCCCCCGGGAAGTATATGGGCCTTATTGGGCCACAGTGGGAGAAAGGAGAAGGGAGCCTAGGAGGGGCCCCCCCAAGCCCAATCCGAATTGGCTGGGGGGCCGGCCCCCCTTTCCTTCCCCCTCTCTCCCCCTTCCTTCCTCTCCTAATCCAACTAGGGAAGGGGGGGCCTACTCCCGGTGGGAGTAGGACTCCCCTTGGGCGCGCCATAGAGGGCCGGCCCTCCCCCTCCTCCACTCCTTTATATACGGGGGAGGGGGACACCCCATAGACACACAAGTTGACAGTTGTCTTTGTTGGGGAACGTAGTAATTTCAAAAAAATTCCTAAGCACACACAGGATCATGGTGATGCACAGCAACGAGAGGGGAGAGTGTTGTCCACGTTCCCTTGTAGACCGAAAGCGGAAGCGTTAGCACAACGCGGTTGATGTAGTCGTACGTCTTCACGATCCGACCGATCAAGTACCGAACGCACGACACCTCCGAGTTCAGCACATGTTCAGCTCGATGACGTCCCACGAACTCCGATCCAGCCGAGCTTTGAGGGAGAGTTCCGTCAGCACGACGGCGTGGTGACGATGATGATGTTCTACCGACGCAGGGCTTCGCCTAAGCACCGCTACGATATTATCGAGGTGGATTATGGTGGAGGGGGACACCGCACACGGCTAAGAGATCAAGAGATCAATTGTTGTGTCTCCAAGGGGTGCCCCCCTCCCCGTATATAAAGGAGTGGAGGAGGGGGAGGGCCGGCCCTCTCTATGGCGCGCCCTGGGGGAGTCCTACTCCCACCGAGAGTAGGATTCCCCGTTTCCTAGTAGAACTATGAGCCCTTCCAAGTAGTAGGAGTAGGAGAGAAGGAAAGGGAAAAGAGAAGAGAAGGAAGGAGGGCGCACTGCCCCTCCCCCTAGTCCAATTCGGACTAAGCCTTGGGGGGACGCGCAGCCTCCCCTCTCTCTTTCCCATAAAGCCCAATAAGGCCCATATACTCCCCGGCGAATTCCCGTAACTCCTCGGTACTCCGAAAAATACTCGAATCACTCGGAACCTTTCCGAAGTCCGAATATAGTCGTCCAATATATCGATCTTTACGTCTCGACCATTTCGAGACTCCTCTTCATGTCCCCGATCTCATCCGGGACTCCGAACTACCTTCGGTACATAAAAACACATAAACTCATAATAACGATCGTCACCGAACTTTAAGCGTGCGGACCCTACGGGTTCGAGAACTGTCTAGACATGACCGAGACACGTCTCCGGTCAATAACCAATAGCGGAACCTGGATGCTCATATTGGCTCCTACATATTCTACGAAGATCTTTATCGGTCAAACCGCATAACAACATACGTTGTTCCCTTTGTCATCGGTATGTTACTTGCCCGAGATTCGATCGTCGGCATCTCAATACCTAGTTCAATCTCATTACCGGCAAGTCTCTTTACTCGTTCCATAATACATCATCCCGCAACTAACTCATTAGTTGCAATACTTGCAAGGTTTAAGTGATGTGCATTACCGAGTGGGCCCAGAGATACCTCTCCGACAATCGGAGTGACAAATCCTAATCTCGAAATACACCAACCCAACAAGTACTTTCGGAGACACCTGTAGAGCACCTTTATAATCACCCAGTTACGTTGTGACGTTTGGTAGCACACAAAGTGTTCCTCCGGTAAACGGGAGTTGCATAATCTCATAGTCATAGGAACATGTATAAGTCATGAAGAAAGCAATAGCAACATACTAGATGATCGAGTGCTAAGCTAACGGAATGGGTCAAGTCAATCACATCATTCTCTAATGATGTGATCCCGTTAATCAAATGACAACTCATGTCTATGGCTAGGAAACTTAACCATCTTTGATTCAACGAGCTAGTCAAGTAGAGGCATACTAGTGACACTATGTTTTGTCTATGTATTCACACATGTACTAAGTTTCCGGTTAATACAATTCTAGCATGAATCATAAACATTTATCATGAAATAAGGAAATAAATAATAACTTTATTATTGCCTCTAGGGCATATTTTCTTCAGGCTCCCACTTGCACTAGAGTCAAGAATCTAGTTCACATCGCCATGTGATTTAACACCAATAGTTCACATCACCATGTTATTAACACCCATAGTTCACATCATCATGTAACCAACACCCAAAGGGTTACTAGAGTCAATCTAGTTCACATCGCTATGTGATTAACACCCAAAGAGTACTAAGGTGTGATCATGTTTTGCTTGTGAGAGAAGTTTAGTCAACGGGTCTGCCACATTCAGACCGGTATGTATTTTGCAAATTTCTATGACAACAATGCTCTGCGCGGAGCTACTCTTAGCTAATTGCTCCCACTTTTAATATGTATCCAGATTGAGACTTAGAGTCATCTGGATCAGTGTCAAAACTTGTATCGACGTAACCCTTTACGACGAACCTTTTGTCACCTCCATAATCGAGAAACATATCCTCATTCCACTAAGGATAATTTTGACCGCTGTCCAGTGATCTACTCCTAGATTACTATTGTACTTCCTTGCTAAACTCAATGTAGGGTATACAATAGATCTGGTACACAGCATGGCATACTTTATAGAACCTATGGCTGAGGCATAGGGAATGACTTTCATTCTCTTTCTATCTTCTGCCGTGGTCGGGTTTTGAGTCTTACTCAATTTCACACCTTGTAACACAGGCAAGAACTCTTTCTTTGACTGTTCCATTTTGAACTACTTCAAAATCATGTCAAGGTATGTACTCATTGAAAAAACTTATCAAGCGTCTTGATCTATCTCTATAGATCTTGATGCTTAATATGTAAGCAGCTTCACCAAGGTCTTTCTTTGAAAACTCCTTTCAAACACCCCTTTATGCTTTACAGAAAATTCTACATCATTTCCGATCGACAATATGTCATTCACATGTACTTATCAGAAAGTCTGTAGTGCTCCCACTCACTTTCTTGTAAATACAGGCTTCACCACAAGTCTGTATAAAACTATATGCTTTGATCAACTCATCAAAGCGTATATTCCAACTCTGAGATGCTTGCACCAGTCCATAGATGGATCGCTGGAGCTTGCACACTTTGTTAGCTCCCTTTGGATCGACCAAACCTTCTGGTTGCATCATATACAACTCTTTTTCCAGAAATCCATTCAGGAATGCAGTTTTGACATCCATTTGCCAAATTTCATAATCATAAAATGCGGCAATTGCTAACATGATTCGGACAGACTTAAGCATCGCTACGGGTGAGAAAGTCTCATCGTAGTCAACTCCTTGAACTTGTCGAAAACCTTTCACAACAAGTCGAGCTTTGTAGACAGTAACATTACCGTCAGTGTCAGTCTTCTTCTTGAAGATCCATTTATTCTCAATGGCTTGCCGATCATCGGGCAAGTCAACCAAAGTCCACACTTTGTTCTCATACATGGATCCCATCTCAGATTTCATGGCCTCAAGCCATTTTGCGGAATCTGGGCTCATCATTGCTTCCTCATAGTTCGTAGGTTCGTCATGGTCAAGTAACATGACCTCCAGAACAGGATTACCGTACCACTCTGGTGCGGATCTCACTTTGGTTTACCTACGAGGTTCGGTAGTAACTTGATCTGAAGTTACATGATCATCATCATTAGCTTCCTCACTAATTGGCGTCGGAGTCACAGGAACAAATTTCTGTGATGAACTACTTTCCAATAAGGGAGCAGGTACAGTTACCTCATCAAGTTCTACTTTCCTCCCACTCACTTCTTTCGAGAGAAACTCCTTCTCTAGAAAGGATCCATTCCTAGCAACGAATATCTTGCCTTCGGATCTGTGATAGAAGGTCTACCCAACTGTCTCCTTTGGGTATCCTATGAAGACACATTTCTCCGATTTGGGTTTGAGCTTATCAGGATGAATTTTTTTTCTTATAAGCATCGCAACCCCAAACTTTAAGAAACGACAACTTTGGTTTCTTGCCAAACCATAGTTCATATGGTGTCGTCTCAACGGATTTAGATGGTGCCCTTTTTAATCGTGAATGCAGCTGTCTCTAATGCATAACCCCAAAACGATAGTGGTAACTCGGTAAGAAACATCATAGATTGCACTATATCCAATAAAGTACGGTTATGACGTTCGGACACACCATTATGCTGTGGTGTTCTAGGTGGCGTGAGTTGCGAAACTATTCCGCATTGTTTCAAATGAAGACCAAACTCGTAACTCAAATATTCTCCTCCACGATCAGATCGTAGAAACTTTATTTTCTTGTTACGATGATTTTCCACTTCACTCTGAAATTATTTGAACTTTTCAAATGTTTCAGATTTATGTTTCATCAAGTAGATATACCCATATCTGCTCAAATCATCTGTGAAGGTCAGAAAATAACGATACCCGCCGCGAGCCTCAACACTCATCGGACTGCATACATCAGTATGTATTATTTTCAACAAGTCGGTTGCTCGCTCCATTGTTCTGGAGAACGAAGTCTTAGTCATCTTGCCCATGAGGCATGGTTCGCAAGCATCAAATGATTCATAATCAAGTGATTCCAAAAGCCCATCAGCATGGATTTTCTTCATGCGCTTTACACCAATATGACCTAAAACGGTAGTGCCACAAATAAGTTGCACTATCATTATTAAACTATCTTTTGGCTTCAATGTTATGAATATGTGTATCACTACAATCGAGATCCAACAAACCATTTTCATTGGGTGTATGACCATAGAAGGTTTTATTCATGTAAACAGAACAACAATGATTCTCTAATTTAAATGAATAACCGTATTGCAATAAACATGATAAATCATATTCATGCTCAACGCAAACACCAAATAACACTTATTTAGGTTTAACACTAATCCCGAAAGTATAGGGAGTGTGCGATGATGATCATATCAATCTTGGAACCACTTCCAACACACATCGTCACTTCACCCTCAACTAGTCTCTGTTTATTCTGTAACTCCTGTTTCGAGTTACTAATTTTTAGCAACCGAACAAGTATCAAATACCCAGGGGCTATTATAAACACTAGTAAGGTACACATCAATAACCTGTATATCAAATATACCCTTGTTCACTTTGCCATCCTTCTTATCCACCAAATATTCAGGGCATTTCCGCTTCTAGTGACCATTTCCTTTGCAGTAGAAGCACTCAGTTTCAGGCTTTAGTCTAGCTTTGGGCTTCTTCACGGAAGTGACAACTTGCTTGCCATTCTACATGAAGTTCCCTTTCTTTCCCTTTGCCCTTTTCTTGAAACTAGTGGTCTTGTTAATCATCAACACTTGATGTTCTTTCTTGATTTCTACCTTCATCGATTTCATCATCATGAAAAACTCGGGAATCGTTTTCGTCATCCCTTGCATACTATAGTTCATCACGAAGTTCTACTAACTTGGTGATGGTGACTAGAGAATTCTGTCAATCACTATTTTATCTGGAAGATTAACTCCCACTTGATTCAAGCGATTGTAGTACCCAGACAATCTGAGCACATGCTCACAGCATGAGCTATTCTCCTCCATCTCTTAGCTATAGAACTTGTTGGAGACTTCATATCTCTCAACTCGGGTTTGCTTGAAATATTAACTTCAACTCCTGGAACATCTCATATGGTCCATGACGTTCAAAACGTCTTTGAAGTCCCGATTCTAAGCCGTTAAGTATGGTGCACTAAACTATCAAGTAGTCATCATATTGAGCTAGCCAAACGTTCATAACGTCTGCATCTGCTCCTGCAATAGGTCTGTCACCTAGCGGTGCATCAAGGACATAATTCTTCTGTGCAGCAATGAGGATAAACCTCAGATCACGGATCCAATCCGCATCATTGCTACTAGCATCTTTCAACTTAGGTTTCTCTAGGAACATATAAAAATTAAACGGGGAGCAACATCGCGAGCTATTGATCTACAACATAGATATGCTAATACTACCAGGACTAAGTTCATGATAAATTAAAGTTCAATTAATCATATTACTTAAGAACTCCCACTTAGATATACATCCCTCTAATCCTCTAAGTGATCACGTGATCCATATCAACTAAACCATGTCCGATCATCACGTGAGATGGAGTAGTTTCAATGGTGAACATCACTATGTTGATCATATCTACTATATGATTCACGCTCGACCTTTCGGTCTCAGTGTTCCGAGGCCATATCTGTTATATGCTAGGCTCGTCAAGTTTAACTTGAGTATTCCGCGTGTGCAACTGTTTTGCACCCGTTGTATTTGAACGTAGAGCCTATCACACCCGATCATCACGTGGTGTCTCAGCACGAAGAACTTTCGCAACGGTACATACTCAGGGAGAACACTTATACCTTGATAATTTAGTGAGAGATCATCTTATAATGCTACCGTCGATCTAAGTAGAATAATATGCATAAAAGATAAACATCACATCCAATCAAAATATGTGACATGATATGGCCATCATCATCTTGTGCCTTTGATCTCCATCTCCAAAGCATCGTCATGATCTCCATAGTCACCGGCATGACACCATGATCTCCATCATCTTGATCTATATCAATGTGTCGTCACATGGTCGTCTCGCCAACTATTGCTTTTGCAACTATTGCTATCGTATAGCGATAAAGTAAAGCAATTATTTGGCGCTTGCATCTTATGCAATAAAGAGACAACCATAAGGCTTCTGCCAGTTGCTGACAACTTCAACAAAACATGATCATCTCATACAACAACTTATATCTCATCACGTCTTGACCATATCACATCACAACATGCCCTGCAAAAACAAGTTAGACGTCCTCTACTTTGTTGTTGCAAGTTTTACGTGGCTGCTACGGGCTTAGCAAGAACCGTTCTTACCTACGCATCAAAACCACAACTATAGTTCGTCAAGTTAGTGTTGTTTTAACCTTCTCAAGGACCGGGCGTAGCCACACTTGATTCAACTAAAGTTGGAGAAACTGACACCCGCCAGCCACCTGTGTGCAAAGCACTTCGATAGAACCAGTCTCGCGTAAGCGTACGCGTAATGTCGGTCCGGGCCGCTTCATCCAACAATACCGCCGAACCAAAGAGTGACATGCTGGTAAGCAGTATGACTTGTATCGCCCACAACTCACTTGTGTTCTACTTGTGCAAATAACATCTACGCATAAAACAAGGCTCGGATACCACTGTTGGGAAACGTAGTAATTTCAAAAAAATTCTTACGCACACACAGGATCATGGTGATGCATAGCAACGAGAGGGGAGAGTGTTGTCCATGTACCCTTGTAGAACAAAAGCGGAAGCGTTAGCACAACGCGATTGATGTAGTCGTACGTCTTCACGATCCGACCGATCAAGTACCGAACGCACGGCACCTTCGACTTCAGCACACGTTCAGCTCGATGACGTCCCTCGAACTCCGATCCAGCCGAGCTTTGAGGGAGAGTTTCGTCAGCACGACGGCGTGGTGACGATGATGATGTTCTATCGACGCAGGGCTTCGCCTAAGCACCGCTACGATATTATCGAGGTAGATTATGGTGAAGGGGGGCACCGCACATGGCTAAGAGATCAAGAGATCAATTGTTGTGTCTCCAAGGGGTGCCCCCCTCCCCGTATATAAAGAGTGGAGGAGGGGGGGGGCCGGCCCTCTCTATGGCGCGCCCTAGGGGAGTCCTACTCCCGGTGGGAGTAGGATTCCCCCTTTCCTAGTAGAACTAGGAGCCCTTCCAAGTAGTAGGAGTAGGAGAGAAGGAAAGGGAAAAGAGAAGAGAAGGAAGGAGGGGGCGCTGCCCCTCCCCCTAGTCCAATTCGGACTAAGCCTTGGGGGCGCGCAGCCTCCCCTCTCTCTTTCCCCTAAAGCCCAATAAGGCCCATATACTCCCCGGCGAATTCCCGTAACTCCCCGGTACTCCGAAAAATACTCGAATCACTCGGAACCTTTCCGAAGTCCGAATATAGTCGTCCAATATATCGATCTTTACGTCTTGACCATTTCGAGACTCCTCGTCATGTCCCCGATCTCATCCAGGACTCCGAACTACCTTCGGTACATCAAAACACATAAACTCATAATAACGATCGTCACCGAACTTTATGCGTGCGGACCCTACGGGTTCGAGAACTATCTAGACATGACCGAGACACGTCTCCGGTCAATAACCAATAGCGGAACCTGGATGCTCATATTGGCTCCTACATATTCTACGAAGATCTTTATCGGTCAAACCGTATAACAACATACGTTGTTCCCTTTGTCATCGGTATGTTACTTGCCCGAGATTCGATTGTCGGCATCTCAATACCTAGTTCAATCTCGTTACCGGCAAGTCTCTTTACTCGTTCCATAATACATCATCCCGCAACTAACTCATTAGTTGCAATGCTTGCAAGGCTTAAGTGATGTGCATTACCGAGTGGGCCCAGAGATACCTCTCCGACAATCGGAGTGACAAATCCTAATCTTGAAATACGCCAACCCAACAAGTACCTTCGGAGACACCTGTAGAGCACCTTTATAATCACCCAGTTACGTTGTGACGTTTGGTAGCACACAAAGTGTTCCTCCGGTAAACGGGAGTTTCATAATCTCATAGTCATAGGAACATGTATAAGTCATGAAGAAAGCAATAGCAACATACTAAACGATCGAGTGCTAAGCGAACGGAATGGGTCAAGTCAATCACATTCTCTAATGATGTGATCCCGTTAATCAAATGACAACTCATGTCTATGGCTAGGAAACTTAACCATCTTTGATTCAACGAGATAGTCAAGTAGAGGCATACTAGTGACACTATGTTTTGTCTATGTATTCACACATGTACTAAGTTTCCGGTTAATACAATTCTAGCATGAATCATAAACATTTATCATGAAACAAGGAAATAAATAATAACTTTATTATTGCCTCTAGGGCATATTTCCTTCAGTCTTAGCCGTGTGCGGTGCCCCCCTCCACAGATTCCACCTCGGGCATACCGTTGTAGTGCTTAGGCGAATCCCTGCGTCGGTAACTTTATCATCACCGTCATTACGCCGTCGTGCTGTCGAAGCTCTCCCTCAACACTCAGCTGGATCAAGAGTTCGTGCGACGTCGTCGAGCTGAACGTGTGCAGATCGTGGAGGTGCCGTACTTTCGGTACTAGGATCGGTCAGATCGTGAAGACGTACGACTACATCAACCACGTTGTCATAACGCTTCCGCTTTCGGTCTACGAGGGTACGTGGACTTCACTCTCCCCTCTCGTTGATATGCATCACCTAGATGGATCTTGCGTGTGCGTAGGAAAAAGTTTGAAATTTCTGCGTTCCCCAACAGTGGCATCCGAGCCAGGTTTATGCGTAGATGTTATATGCACGAGTAAAACACAAAGAATTGTGGGCGATAATAGTCATACTGCTTACCAGCATATCATACTTTGATTCAGCAGTATTGTTGGATGAAGCGGCCCGGACCGACATTACGCGTACGCTTACGCGAGACTGGTTCTACCGACGTGCTTTGCACACAGGTGGCTGGCGGGTGTCAGTTTCTCCAACTTTAGTTGAATCGAGTGTGACTACGCCCGGTCCTTGTTGAAGGTTAAAATAGCACACTTGACGAAAAATCATTGTGGTTTTGATGCGTAGGTAAGAACGGTTCTTGCTCAGCCCGTAGCGGCCACGTAAAACTTGCAACAACAAGTAGAGGACGTCTAACTTGTTTTTGCAGGGCATGTTGTGATGTGATATGGTCAAGACATGATGCTAAATGTTATTGTATGGGATGATCATGTTTTGTAACAGAGTTATCGGCAACTGGCAGGAGCCGTATGGTTGTCGCTTTATTGTATGCAATGCAATCGCCCTGTAATTGTTTTCACTTTATCATTAAGCGGTAGCGATAGTCGTAGAAGCAATAGTTGGGGAGACGACAACGATGCTACGATGGAGATAAAGGTGTCGCGTCGGTGACGATGGTGATCATGACGGTGCTTTGGAGATGGAGATCAAAGGCACACGATGATGATGGCCATATCATATCACTTATATTGATTGCATGTGATGTTTATCCTTTATGCATCTTATTTTGCTTAGTTCGATGGTAGCATTATAAGATGATCTCTCAGTAAATTTCAAGGTACAAGTGTTCTCCCTGAGTATGCACCGTTGTGAAAGTTCGTCGTGCCGAGACACCACGTGATGATCGGGTGTGATAAGCTCTACGTTCACATACAACGGGTGCAAGCCGGTTTTGCACACGCAGAATACTCGGGTTAAACTTGACAAGCCTAGCATATGCAGATATGGTCTCGGAACACTGAGACCGAAAGGTCGAGCGTGAATCATATAGTAGATATGATCAACATAGTGATGTTCACCATTGAAAACTACTCCATCTTGATAAGTCCCCGTCGTATCTACTTTTCCAAACACTTTTGTCCTTGTTTTGGACTATAACTTGCATGATTTGAATGGAACTAACCCGGACTGACGCTGTTTTCAGCAGACTTTCCATGGTGTTATTTATGTGCAGAAACAAAAGTTCTCGGAATGACCTGAAACTCCACGGAACATATTTTTGGAAAATATTAAAAATAGTGGAAGAAGAATCCACGTCAGGGGGCCCACACCCTGTCCACGAGGGTGGGGGGCGCGCCTGTCCCCCTGGGCGCGCCCCCCTGCCTCGTGGGCCCCCTGACGCTCCACCGACCTCAACTCCAACTCCATATATTCACTTTCAGGAAGAAAAAAATCAGAGAGAAGGATCCATCGCGTTTTACGATACGGAGCCGCCGCCAAGCCCTAAAACCTCTTGGGAGGGCTGATCTGGAGTCCGTTCGGGGCTCCGGAGAGGGGAATCCGTCACCGTCGTCATCATCAACCATACTCCATCACCAATTTCATGATGCTCACCGTCGTGCGTGAGTAATTCCATCGTAGGCTTGCTGGACGGTGACGGGTTGGATGAGATTTATCATGTAATCGAGTTAGTTTTGTTAGGGCTTGATCCCTAGTATCCACTATGTTCTGAGATTGATGTTCTATGACTTTGCTATGCTTAATGCTTGTCACTAGGGCCCAGGTGCCATGATTTCAGATCTGAACCTATTATGTTTTCATGAATATATGTGAGTTCTTGATCCTATCTTGCAAGTCTATAGTCACCTACTATGTGTTATGATCCGGCAACCCCGAAGTGACAATAATCGGGACCACTCCCGGTGATGACCATAGTTTGAGGAGTTCATGTATTCACTATGTGTTAATGCTTTGGTCTGGTACTCTATAAAAGGAGGCCTTAATATCCCTTAGTTTCTGCTAGGACCCCGCTGCCACGGGAGGGTAGAACAAAAGATGGCATGCAAGTTCTTTTCCATAAGCACGTATGACTATATTCGGAATACATGCCTACATTACATTGATGAATTGGAGCTAGTTCTGTGTCACCCTATGTTATGATTGTTACATGATGAACCACATCCGGCATAATTCTCCATCACCGATCCAATGCCTACGAGCTTTTCACATATTGTTCTCCACTTATTTACTTTTCCGTTGCTACTGTTACAATCACTACAAAACCCAAAAATATTACGCTTGTGGACGCGGCCTGACCGGTCACACCCTTTTAGTCTTTGTCCACAACCGTAACTTCCGTATATCTGCACACAAATCCATACAAAACCATGCATAGGTATGTAGATCATCATACAAAAGCATAATACACAACAATTGGACATAGATAAGTTCATACAACTTTTTTATTCAAGGAAGGCCTTAGAGTTCATAAGTAAACTTAAATGCAAGATTAAAAACTAATTAAACATAGGGAGCCGGCCGGAGTTCACCACTTCGTCGCCGGCCGCTTCCCCTTGAGGTCTCGGGAGCAACAGTTGTCCTCGGCAGGCGAAGCGTCATCGTCCATCGTGTCCCTATCCGAGGAGTAGGATGGGGCTGATGATCCCCGCCATGCTCCGGGCGGCACATCCTTGCTCTGTTGTGAGCCATGCGGCCCTCTGCCTCGCCACCCTCTCAGACTCCTCGAGCCCCAGAAGGAGCGATACCACATTTTTGCGATGCGGACGACGGGTGTCCGCATCCGCAGAGGTGAACGGGTGGCGGATTACATCTCGGAGCGCCTCGTCATTGCCGGAGGCGGGCGGCAGCGGCTCTGGTGCAGATCTGTAGGACCCGCTGCCGGAGCGGCTCGATGCAGCCCGCGCCACCCTCTTCATTATATGGAGATACACATGCCCCTCAGTCTCGGACTGCCACTGCCACGACTGCGGGTTGGGCGGTGCGGGAACTAGCACCACCATCGCTGCACAGGAGGAGCAGGTGATGGCGGTGTTGGGCACCACTGGTTGCCCTACCACCTGACTGGGAAAGGCATGGACCGTGTAGTGCGGCCGTGAGGTGCCGCGGAGCTACAAGTGTCCATCCCTGGTTGCTAGCGACGCGTGGACTTTGAGTCCCGGTCCCAGTCCATCCGCGAGCGACGGAGGGCAATGTAGAGCGCTAGCTCCTCATCCTCTGATGTCGATGAGTCCGTGGCGAGCTTAGCCCAGTCGATCTGGTTGGAGCCGCTGTCGAATCCGCTTTCGGCCATGATGGAGGGGAGGGGAGAGGTCAGGGAGAGGAAGGGAAGGAGATGAGAGTGAAGCGATAGGTAGAAAGAGTGCGGTTGACTAGGGTTCCATTGTCTGGCTTATGTGGGGACAGGAGTGGGGACAGTGTGGGCCATACTGGGCCGGTCTGACATGGCGGCGGTGTCCTACCCCTGCTGGGCCTCTCCATATCCGCCCCACGTATGGACTGGGTATGGGGGTTGCCAGACAACCCAGACGTTTGGGTTGGGTTTGAGGAGACTGGTTGAGTGGCATATTTCGGTCCGGGCAGTGACCAGGTAGACCGTCCGAACGTTTGGGTAGATATGGGGTCTCGGTTGTAGATACTCTAAGGTCGGTGACCTATCTTTTTTTATGAGTAGGATCTCAGAATGTATTGAAAATAAGCAATGGTACAACGCAACCTTAGAAAAATAGGAAATACGAACAACACCATGAAAACTAAACCAACCACCACTCCAGCGCGCGATAAGAATCAATACAATTTTGGATTCCGATAGTTGCGTAGGTAAAGTCATTGCTTGGGATCATGATTATATTTCGAAAAATCTATTCTTGAGAGGCGCTTTGTTTTTCAATTATTATAATTATTATGTACACTACTTTAGATGAATCACTACATACAAACGAATTTTTGTCGAAAGAGACTCGCTGCCTATTGGAGTTGCCAAAAAAGACCCCTTCAAATGAAATTGATAAAAAGGACCCCCTCGACCGTGGCGGCAGACGCGCCCGGCGACACGTTGCCAGGCGGCAACGTCTGCCGCCAGCCGGCGAGGCGGCAGCCTTCGAGTAACAGCAAGGGGCGAGGCGGAACGGAACGGTGGGACCCGCCGCCAGTGGGGGAGGCGGCAGCACTATGCCATGCCGCTTGGGGGCGTGGCGGCAGGCCTGTGCGTGCCTGCTGCTGCCGATTCCTGCGTCGTGACTACTGCGCCGCTGCTTTTATGTACGGGTTTTTTCGAGCAGATACGCTGCTGGATCCTCGCCCAGGTGGGTGACACACGAAAAGGTTGTTTGACTGTCCAGGTTCCAGAGTAATTAGACCGAAGCAATTAGCCAGTGGAGTGGTAAGCACGAATTTGGTGAATTGAGCGGCAACGCACCTATCCATCTAACTCGTGGATTCGCATCCCATTCCCTGCCATGCATGCATGCATCTTTCATGGCGTGTTGCGCGCACTGCTCCTACCTAGCCATAACTAAAATCGGGAGCAGCAGCCACGCACAGGCCTGCCGCCACGCCCCAGGCGGCAAGGCACAGTGTTGCCGCCTCCCCCATAGGCGGCTGGTCCTACCACCGGCCGCCTCGCTGCTCGCTGTAACTTGAAAGCTGCCGCCTCGCCGGCTGGCGGCAGGCGCTGCCGCCTGACACCGTGGCGGTAGGTGCCACGTGTCGCCTGGCGCGTCTGCCGCAATGGCTGAGGGGGTCCTTTTTGTTGATTTCATCTGAAGGGGGTCCTTTTTGCAATTCTGTTGGACAGGGGGTCTCTTTCGACAAAAATCCAGATGGTTTTCATTCATTACAATGTATGTATGCTCCAATTACTCACGAGCAATGTACCACACACAACCAAAGTATATATCGTTGGACTGTTCAAGAGTAGCATGGTGGAAACGATACATACAACATAGAGTCGTCGTCGTCTTGTTTAAACCACCACTTACAACCACCAGAGTGTATGTTGTTTACTGTTCGTGTGGCCGTGGGAACAGGTGCTCTACATGTTTTCGGGTGTTTGATGTCGTGGGCACTCGCCAGTCCATTCGATGAAGTCCACCAGATCCACCTCCCCGTGCACCGGGGAGGGACGATGGACTCCCGGAAGGTTCTGGAAGGTTCCGAATAGGGACTAGAGCGAGCGACTTTGGACTTCGAGTCATCTCATGCGATGATGACTTGCGTGCGAGCTGCGACTGAGTAGTAGCAGGTGATGTAGCTAGTGGCGCGGTCGGGATCCATTCGAGTGGGGCTAGGCTCCCTGTCACTTTTCCTATGCCCCTCTTTTTTCTTTTGAGGGAATCCTATGCTCCTCTCGGCCGGGAACTCCTTATTGGGCGCTCACTTCGTCCAATAATGGGCGACCCACATGGGTGCTCCATATTGAAACGGCCCATGTAGGCAGCGAATGGACGTCATCCTGTAGAAAATCGTTCCCTATTGTAGCGAAGCACTGTATCGATTCAATTTGTATTGTAGCGGCTGGCGCACTGCACGGGAGGAGTAGGTCACTACTTGTGATCATGATTACTAGATCGGGATCGCATCCTGGCGCGAGGGTGCCGGTCCAAGTGTTTTGCCGAAGCAAGTAACACTATGTCAGTAGCAACCGAGATATAGCATTTGCATTTATACAGGATAATAATAAAGTAAAGAAACATTCAATTGTGATAAAAGTAAAACACAATGGAGTACAAGATCAACATCAGTTTATAAGGCAGGATCAAGCTCGGTGCGTTCATACGACCACAAAAGATAGACATTCAACATAAAGTTCGATACCAAAAGCAAAAACACATAAGAGGTAATAAGAACAGGAATATATTAAAAAGAGCCAATTACGGAGCCATTATCACTAAGCAAACTAATAAGTCGCGTAATCCATCTGCCTTGTCGATGTACTTCATAGGGACCACCTCACACAAATCTGATACAAACAAACTGTGAGATATATGGAATTCAACGATTTCTATACTCAAGCATCAACCCTAGTATCTCGAACTTTAACAATAGGCTAATCAGAGACATTTTTAATAGTTACTCCTTTTAGTTTAAAACTATGAGAAATAACACGAATGGGAAAAAAAATGAGGCAGAATTTCAGAACTACTCCAATAAAATGGCATTCAAATCTTCCAATGTATAGCTATTTTTTGCTGTTTGGCACATCGATTTAGTTGTATATACCAGAGGTCAATACATTTAAGAAATGAGGAGAAATGAAAGAGATGGTTAGTACTGACGAGCATGCATGGCCAATGTCTAAAGATACTAATCACAATCAAAATTCCCTCTGGAGGTTAACTGATTATCACAAACACGTGGGAAAGAAGGTCGCAGCTCACCTACGTCATAGAGCTGGCATAAAAAGTAGGAGCTCGTCATTTCCCATTACTTCTGAAAAATTGTAAAGCAAACAAAAATTAATGTTTTGCGACTGGCCAGCAAGAATTAGAAAACAAATTCTTATAACCGAAGGTGCTCTGAACCCAAATCTTTTCTTCATAAACATGGAGAAACTCTCGTGAAGCACGGCATATAAAATGATATTGTAAGAAAGAACACGAGATAGGAGCTAACAAAATTAAGTTTAGAATATATGCTAGCAAATCAATAATTGTACAAAATTATTGTGGGCCAAATCAAATTCATATAGGCCACTAACAAAACTGACAGGAACTAAACTCTTCTATTTTGACCAATTGTTCCACATTAGTCTGAAGCTCTTGTTATTTCATTTATCCAAATTAGGATTGTCATTATTTAAACTGAATATGCTTAAAGCCTCTATCTGATTTAGCCAAAGCAGGAGAGCATCTAATATAAAAAAAATAGCGGGGATCGGCAGCGGTGGCACACTTATTTCAGCCACAGCGAATCATCATCGCCCTAGCAAGGATGGCTTCCGACCGGTGGGGCACGTGCGAATAAAAAGGGTTCAGGGTTCAATGCATATGGGCTCAGATTTGCCTTTCCTCGATCATATAATCTACCCCATCATCTCTTATCACCAGATCAATTTGTTTATACAGTGGAGCTGCCCTGGTTATCACTCAATAAGAGTGACCATCCAACGGACAGAACAATAAGTATCACATGATCAAAAAGGATTCTAGAGACAAGAGGGAGGACCCAAGTTGATACCCACGGCTAATCATCATCGCCCTAGCAAGAATGGCTTCCGACCGATGGGGCACGTGATTCAAACGTGGTGGCACGAGATATCTCATTTTGGGAGTAACTATTCATTCCAGCAGTAACTTTTTTTTATCCGACGGACGAGGTCGTTACAGGGGTCGATCCGACGGCCCAAGATCCATCAAGCAACCAGACCCAACGGCCAGGAATCCCAAATCGCTGAGGAGCGGCCTGAGGAGCTTCTATTCTTATTTCTCAAGCAACATGATCATCTCATACAACACATTATATCACATCATGTCTTGACCATATCACATCACAACATGCCCTGCAAAAACAAGTTAGACGTCCTCTACTTTGTTGTTGCAAGTTTTACATGGCTGCTACGGGCTTAGCAAGAACCGTTCTTACCTACGCATCAAAACCACAACGATAGTTTGTCAAGTTGGTGCTGTTTTAACCTTCGCAAGGACCGGGCGTAGCCACACTCGGTTCAACTAAAGTGAGAGAGACAGACACCCGCCAGTCACCTTTAAGCAACGAGTGCTCCGAACGGTGAAACCAGTCTCGCGTAAGCGTACGCGTAATGTCGGTCCGGGCCGCTTCATCTCACAATACCGCTGAACCAAAGTATGACATGCTGGTAAGCAGTATGACTTATATCGCCCACAACTCACTTGTGTTCTACTCGTGCATAGCATCAACGCATAAAACCAGGCTCGGATGCCACTGTTGGGGAACGTAGTAATTTCAAAAAATTTCCTACGCACACGCAAGATCATGGTGATGCATAGCAACGAGAGGGGAGAGTGTTGGCCACGTACCCTCGTAGACCGACAGCGGAAGCGTTATCACAACGCGGTTGATGTAGTCGTACGTCTTCACGATCCGACCGATCAAGTACCGAACGCACGGCACCTCCGAGTTCAGCACACGTTCAGCTCGATGACGTCCCTCGAACTCCGATCCAGCCGAGCTTTGAGGGAGAGTTCCGTCAGCACGACGGCGTGGTGACGATGATGATGTTCTACCGACGCAGGGCTTCGCCTAAGCACCGCTACGATATTATCGAGGTGGATTATGGTGGAGGGGGGCACCGCACACGGCTAAAAGATCAAACGATCAATTGTTGTGTCTCTGGGGTGCCCCCCTGCCCCCGTATATAAAGGAGCAAGGGGGAGGCAGCCGGCCAAGGGGAGAGGCGCGCCATAGGGGGGAGTCCTACTCCCACCGGGAGTAGGACTCCTCCTTTCCTTGTGGGAGTAGGAGAAGGGAAGGGGGAAGGAGAAAGAAGGAAGGGTGCGCCCCCCTTCCCTAGTCCAATTCGGACCAGACCATGGGGAGGGGTGCGGCCACCTTTCGAGGCCTTTCTCTTCTTTCCCGTATGGCCCATTAAGGCCCAATACGAATTCCCGTAACTCTCCGGTACTCCAAAAAATACCCGAATCACTCGGAACCTTTCCGAAGTCCGAATATAGTCGTCCAATATATCGATCTTTACGTCTCGACCATTTCGAGACTCCTCGTCATATCCCCGATCTCATCCGGGACTCCGAACTCCTTCGGTACATCAAAACTCAATAAAACTGTCATCGTAACGTTAAGCGTGCGGACCCTACGGGTTCGAGAACTATGTAGACATGACCGAGACACGTCTCCGGTCAATAACCAATAGCGGGACCTGGATGCCCATATTGGCTCCCACATATTCTACGAAGATCTTTATCGGTCAGACCGCATAACAACATACGTTGTCCCCTTTGTCACCGGTATGTTACTTGCCCGAGATTTGATCGTCGGTATCTCGATACCTAGTTCAATCTCGTTACCGGCAAGTCTCTTTACTCGTTCCGTAACACATCATCCCGCAACTAACTCATTAGTCACAATACTTGCAAGGCTTATAGTGATGTGCATTACCGAGTGGGCCCAGAGATACCTCTCCGACAATTGGAGTGACAAATCCTAATCTTGAAATACGCCAACCCAACAAGTACCTTTGGAGACACCTGTAGAGCACCTTTATAATCACCCGTTTACGTTGTGACGTTTGGTAGCACACAAAGTGTTCCTCCGGTAAACGGGAGTTGCATAATCTCATAGTCATAGGAACATGTATAAGTCATGAAGAAAGCAATAGCAACATACTAAACGATCGAGTGCTAAGCTAACGGAATGGGTCAAGTCAATCACGTCATTCTCCTAATGAGGTGATCTCGTTAATCAAATGACAACTTATGTCTATGGCTAGGAAACATAACCATCTTTGATTAACGAGCTAGTCAAGTAGAGGCATACTAGTGACACTCTGTTTGTCTATATATTCACACATGTATTATGTTTCCGGTTAATACAATTCTAGCATGAATAATAAACATTTATCATGATACAAGGAAATAAATAATAATTTATTATTGCCTCTAGGGCATATTTTCTTCAGTCTCCCACTTGCACTAGAGTCAATAATCTAGTTCACATCGCCATGTGATTTAACATCAACAATTCACATCACCATGTGATTAACACCCATAGTTCGCATCTCTATGTGACCAACACTCAAAGGGTTTACTAGAGTCAATAATCTAGTTCACATCGCTATGTGATTAACACCCAAAGAGTACTAAGGTGTGATTATGTTTTGCTTGTGAGATAATTTTAGTCAACGGGTCTGTCACATTCAGATCCGTAAGTATATTGCAAATTTCTATGTCTACAATGCTCTGCACGGAGCTACTCTAGCTAATTGCTTCCACTTTCAATATGTATCTAGACCGAGACTTAGAGTCATCTAGATTAGTGTCAAAACTTGCATCGATGTAACTCTTTACGATGAACCTTTTGTCACTTCCGTAATCGAGAAACATATCCTTATTCCACTAAGGATAATTTTGACCGCTGTCCAGTGATCTACTCCTATATCACTATTGTACTCCCTTGCCAAAATCAGTGTAGGGTATACAATAGATCTGGTACACAGCATGGCATACTTTATAGAACCTATGGCCAAGGCATAGGGAATGACTTTCATTCTCTTCCTATCTTCTGCCGTGGTCGGGCTTATAGTCTTACTCAATTTCACACCTTGTAAGGCAAGAACTCTTTCTTTGGTTGTTCTATTTTGAACTATTTCAAAATCTTGTTAAGGTATGTACTCATTGAAAAAACTTATCAAGCGTCTTGATCTATCTCTATAGATCTTGATGCTCAATATGTAAGCAGCTTCACCGAGGTATTTTTTTGAAAAACTCCTTTCAAACACTCCTTTATGCTTTGCAGAATAATTCTACATTATTTCCGATCAACAATATGTCATTCACATATACTTATCAGAAATGTTGTAGTGCTCCCACTCACTTTCTTGTAAATACAGGCTTCACCGCAAGTCTGTATAAAACTATATCCTTTGATCAACTTATCAAAGTGTATATTCCAACTCCGAAATGCTTGCACCAGTCCATAGATGGATCGCTGGAGTTTGTATATTTTGTTAGCACCTTTAGGATTGACAAAACCTTCTGGTTGCATCATATACAACTCTTCTTTAATAAATCCATTAAGGAATGCAGTTTTGTTTATCCATTTGCCAAATTTCATAATCATAAAATGCGGCAATTGCTAACATGATTCGGACAGACTTAAGCATCGGTACGGGTGAGAAGGTCTCATCGTAGTCAATCCCTTGAACTTGTCGAAAACCTTTCGCAACAAGTCGAGCTTTATAGACAGTAACATTACCATCAGCGTCAGTCTTCTTCTTGAAGATCCATTTATTTTCAATGGCTTGCCGATCATTGGCCAAGTCAACCAAAGTCCATACTTTGTTCTCATACATGGATCCCATCTCAGATTTCATGGACTCAAGCCATTTTGCGGAATCTGGGCTCACCATCGCTTCTTCATAGTTCGTAGGTTCGTCATGGTCTAGTAACATAACCTCCAGAACAGGATTACCGTACCACTCTGGTGCAGATCTTACTCTGGTTTACCTACGAGATTTGGTAGTAACTTGATCTGAAGTTACATGATCATCATCATTAACTTCCTCACTAATTGGTGTAGGAATAACAGGAACAGATTTCTGTCATGAACTACTTTCCAATAAGGGAGCAGGTACAGTTACCTCATCAAGTTCTACTTTCCTCCCACTCACTTCTTTCGAGAGAAACTCCTTCTCTAGAAAGAATCCATTTTAGCAACGAATGTCTTGCCTTCGGATCTGTGATAGAAGGTGTACCCAACTGTCTCCTTTGGGTATCCTATGAAGACATATTTCTCCGATTTGGGTTTGAGCTTATCAGGATGAAACCTTTTCACATAAGCATCGCAACCCCAAACTTTAAGAAACGACAACTTTGGTTTCTTGCCAAACCACAGTTCATAAGGCGTCGTCTCAACGGATTTAGATGGTACCCTATTTAACGTGAATGCAGCTGTCTCTAATGCATAACCCCAAAACGATAGTGGTAGATCGGTAAGAGACATCATATATCGCACCATATCTAATAAAGTACGGTTACGATGTTCAGACACACCATTACACTGTGGTGTTCCAGGTGGTGTGAGTAGTGAAACTATTTCACATTGTTTTAACTGAAGGCCAAACTCGTAACTCAAATACTCTTCTCCACGATCAGATCGTAGAAACTTTATTTTCTTGTTACGATGGTTTTCCACTTCACTCTGAAATTATATGAACTTTTCAAATGTTTCAGATTTCTGTTTCATTAAGTAGATATACCCATATCTGCTCAAATCATCTGTGAAGGTCAGAAAATAATGATACCTGCTACGAGCCTCAATATTCATCGGACCACATACATCTGTATGTATGATTTCCAACAAATCTGTTGCTCTCTCCATAGTTCCGGAGAACGGCGTTTTAGTCATCTTGCCCATGAGGCACGGTTCGCAAGCATCAAGTGATTCATAGTCAAGTGATTCCAAAATCCCATCAGTATGGAGTTTCTTCATGCGCTTTACACCAATATGACCTAAACGGCAGTGCCACAAATAAGTTGCACTATCATTATTAACTTTGCATCTTTTGGCTTCATTATTATGAATATGTGCATCACTACGATCGAGATCCAACAAACCATTTCGTTGGTGTGTATGACCATAGAAGGTTTTTATTCATGTAAACAGAACAACAATTGTTCTCTAACTTAAATGAATAACCGTATTGCAATAAACATGATCAAATCATATTCATGCTCAACGCAAACACCAAATAACACTTATTTAGTTTCAACACTAATCCCGAAAGTATAGGGAGTGTGCGATGATGATCATATCAATCTTGGAACTACTTCCAACACACATCGTCACCTCGCCTTTTACTAGTCTCTGTTTATTCTGCAACTCCCGTTTTCGAGTTACTACTCTTTAGCAACTGAACCAGTATCAAATACTGAGGGGTTGCTATAAACACTAGTAAGTACACATCAATAACATGTATATCCAATATACCTTTGTTCACTTTGCCATCCTTCTTATCCACCAAATACTTGGGGCAGTTCCGCCTCCAGTGACCAGTCCCTTTGCAGTAGAAGCACTTAGTCTCAGGCTTAGGTACAGACTTGGGCTTCTTCACTTGAGTAGCAACTTGCTTGCCGTTCTTTTTGAAGTTCCCCTTCTTCCCTTTGCCCTTTTCTTGAAACTAGTGGTCTCGTCAACCATCAACACTTGATGTTTTTTCTTGATTTCTACCTTCGTCGATTTCAGCATCACGAAGAGCTCAGGAATTACTTTCGTCATCCCTTGCATACTATAGTTCATCATGAAGTTCTACTAACTTGGTGATGGTGACTAGAGAATTCTGTCAATCACTATTTTATCTGGAAGATTAACTCCCACTTGATTCAAGCGATTGTAGTACCCAGACAATCTGAGCACATGCTCACTAGTTGAGTGATTCTCCTCCATCTTTTAGCTATAGAACTTGTTGGAGACTTCATATCTCTCAACTCGGGTATTTGCTTGAAATATTAACTTCAACTCCTGGAACATCTTATATGGTCCATGACGTTCAAAACGTCTTTGAAGTCCCGATTCTAAGCCGTTAAGCATGGTGCACTAAACTATCAAGTAGTCATCATAATTGAGCTAGCCAAACGTTCATAACGTCTGCATCTGCTCCTGCAATAGGTCTGTCACCTAGAGGTGCATCAAGGACATAATTTTTCTGTGCAGCAATGAGGATAATCCTCAGATCACGGATCCAATCCGCATCTTTGCTACTAACATCTTTCAACATAATTTTTTCTCTAGGAACATATCAAAAATAAACACAGGGAAGCAACAACGCGAGCTATTGATTTATAACATAATTTGCAAAATACTATCAGGACTAAGTTCATGATAAATTTAAGTTCAATTAATCATATTACTTAAGAACTCCCACTTAGATAGACATCCATCTAATCCTCTAAGTGATCACGTGATCCATATCAACTAAACCATGTCCGATCATCACGTGAGATGGAGTAGTTTCAATGGTGAACATCACTATGTTGATCATATCTACTATATGATTCACGCTCGACCTTTCGGTCTCCGTGTTCCGAGGCCATATCTATTATATGCTAGGCTCGTCAAATTTAACCTGAGTATTCCGCGTGTGCAACTGTTTTGCACCCGTTGTATTTGAACGTAGAGCCTATCACACCCGATCATCACGTGGTGTCTCAGCACGAAGAACTTTCGCAACGGTGCATACTCAGGGAGAACACTTATACTTTGATAATTTAGTGAAGGATCATCTTATAATGCTACCGTCAAACAAAGCAAGATAAGATGCATAAAGGATTAACATCACATGCAATCAATATAAGTGATATGATATGGCCATCATCATCTTGTGCTTGTGATCTCCATCTCCGAAGCACCGTGCTTGTGATCTCCATCTCCGAAGCACCGTCATGATCACCATCGTCACTGGCGCGACACCTTGATCTCCATCGTAGCATCGTTGTCGTCTCGCCAACTTATTGCTTTTACGACTATCGCTACCGCTTAGTGATAAAGTAAAACTGTTACATGGCGATTGCATCTCATACAATAAAGCGACAACCATATGGCTCCTGCTAGTTGCCGATAACTCGGTTACAAAACATGATCATCTCATACAACACATTATATCACATCATGTCTTGACCATATCACATCACAACATGCCCTGCAAAAATAAGTTAGACGTCCTCTACTTTGTTGTTGCAAGTTTTACGTGGCTGCTACGGGCTTAGCAAGAACCGTTCTTACCTACGCATCAAAACCACAACGATAGTTTGTCAAGTTGGTGCTGTTTTAACCTTCGCAAGGACCGGGCGTCGCCACACTCGGTTCAACTAAAGTGAGAGAGACAGACACCCGTCAGTCACCTTTAAGCAACGAGTGCTCCGAACGGTGAAACCAGTCTCGCGTAAGCGTACGCGTAATGTCGGTCCGGGCCGCTTCATCTCACAATACCGCTGAACCAAAGTATGACATGCTGGTAAGCAGTATGACTTATATCACCCACAACTCACTTGTGTTCTACTCGTGCATAGCATCAACGCATAAAACCAGGCTCGGATGCCACTGTTGGGGAACGTAGTAATTTCAAAAAAATTCCTACGCACACGCAAGATCATGGTGATGCATAGCAACGACAGGGGAGAGTGTTGTCCACGTACCCTCGTAGACTGACAGCGGAAGCGTTATCACAACGCGGTTGATGTAGTCGTACGTCTTCACGATCCGACCGATCAAGTACCGAACGCACGGCACCTCCGAGTTCAGCACACGTTCAGCTCGATGACGTCCCTCGAACTCCGATCCAGCCGAGCTTTGAGGGAGAGTTCCGTCAGCACGACGGCGTGGTGACGATGATGATGTTCTACCGACGCAGGGCTTCGCCTAAGCACCGCTACGATATTATCGAGGTGGATTATGGTGGAGGGGGGCACCGCACACGGCTAAAAGATCAAACGATCAATTGTGTGTCCCTGGGGTGCCCCCCTGCCCCTGTATATAAAGGAGCAAGGGGGAGGCAGCCGGCCAAGGGGAGAGGCGCGCCATAGGGGGGAGTCCTACTCCCACCGGGAGTAGGACTCCTCCTTTCCTTGTGGGAATAGGAGAAGGGAAGGGGGAAGGAGAAAGAAGGAAGGGTGCGCCCCCCTTCCCTAGTCCAATTCGGACCAGACCATGGGGAGGGGTGCGGCCACCTTTCGAGGCCTTTCTCTCCTTTCCCGTATGGGCCATTAAGGCCCAATACGAATTCCCGTAACTCTCCGGTACTCCGAAAAATACCCGAATCACTCGGAACCTTTCCGAAGTCCGAATATAGTCGTCCAATATATCGATCTTTACGTCTCGACCATTTCGAGACTCCTCGTCATATCCCCGATCTCATACGGGACTCCGAACTACTTCGGTACATCAAAACTCAATAAAACTGTCATCGTAACGTTAAGCGTGCGGACCCTACGGGTTCGAGAACTATGTAGACATGACCGAGACACGTCTCCGGTCAATAACCAATAGAGGGACCTGGATGCCCATATTGGCTCCCACATATTCTACGAAGATCTTTATCGGTCAGACCGCATAACAACATACGTTGTTCCCTTTGTCACCGGTATGTTACTTGCACGAGATTTGATCGTCGGTATCTCGATACCTAGTTCAATCTCGTTACCGGCAAGTCTCTTTACTCGTTCCGTAACACATCATCCCGCAACTAACTCATTAGTCACAATGCTTGCAAGGCTTATAGTGATGTGCATTACCGAGTGGGCCCAGAGATACCTCTCCGACAATTGGAGTGACAAATCCTAATCTCGAAATACGCCAACCCAACAAGTACCTTTGGAGACACCTGTAGAGCACCTTTATAATCACCCGTTTACGTTGTGACGTTTGGTAGCACACAAAGTGTTCCTCCGGTAAACGGGAGTTGCATAATCTCATAGTCATAGGAACATGTATAAGTCATGAAGAAAGCAATAGCAACATACTAAACGATCGAGTGCTAAGCTAACGGAATGGGTCAAGTCAATCACGTCATTCTCCTAATGAGGTGATCTCGTTAATCAAATGACAACTTATGTCTATGGCTAGGAAACATAACCATCTTTGATTAACGAGCTAGTCAAGTAGAGGCATACTAGTGACACTCTGTTTGTCTATATATTCACACATGTATTATGTTTCCGGTTAATACAATTCTAGCATGAATAATAAACATTTATCATGATACAAGGAAATAAATAATACTTTATTATTGCCTCTAGGGCATATTTCCTTCAAAAAGCTACAGAGGTGAACTGACCTTTCTCTAATCAGATTCTCTAGACAAACCAAGAAGCACAGATAAATACGCTGCTGGGCAGAACACATAATCTAGTACGGTATAACACTGACTAAGCCTAGGTTTGTGGCCGGAAGGAGAGACCAGAAAGCTATATAAAGCACACGCCCAAAGAAACTAAAACTGAGCAGAGCATTGACTGAATAGGTAGCAAAGGCACATATATCCAAATTCCATAAAAAAACAAAGGAGGTATAATCACTAAATTAGAAATCTAATTAACTTAGTAAACAAACCTAAATTAACAGCCTAACTCAAATGGACAACAGTAAATTGAAGCCTACATGCCTCAATATCACAACAGAGGACGAGCAGGACCAACCGACAAACCAGCAGGCTATTGGTATAAAGCCAAAAAATAAATAGTAAACAAAACAAAGAAAAGAACAAAAGCACCCAGAATCATGTGCAAATGAACAAAAAAACCTAGGGCCTAGCACGATCCAGACAAGGAACAAGAAGCACACACCTATAATTTAGGAATTAAGGAAGATAGGACACCACATAAATCCAACCAGGGAATAATACCCTTTGCCTCTCATTGGCCAGCCTGCACACAATAGACCGAATCTAGCAGCATGCTCATATAGAAAAGACAAGGAATATACACTACTTCACAAATGTAACCCTAGGACTGGAAAGAAGAGAAGCACAAAGAAGGAGAGGAAAAGCAGTCGACCTGTACATCCCTGGATGAAGACGCAGCAGGCTGGCCCAGATCGAGGGACGAACTGACGAGAAGAACGAGCACCTGCAAACGATGGATCGATCCGCAGCAAAATCAGAGACAAAATCACGGTTAAGCTGCAGGGAATGACCAAGAACGGGGCAAAATAAATGCCTACCCACAAATTGATGAACGCACCATCAGATCTAGTGCAACGACGGCAAGAATAAGGAACACTGGTGTCGCACAGCGAATCCATCACATTTGACGCAGCAGGCTGGCACAGATCGAGCGACGAACTGACGGCAAGAACGAGGGGGCCATCTTCTTCCTCCCCCATAGCCTCACGTTCCTCTCCCCGTTGCTCCCCATCGAGCTCGAGCTCGTCCATGGCCGCCGCGGCGGGCGGGGCCGCGGTCATCGGCCATGGTCATGGCCATGGCGAGCGGGACGGGCGGGGCAGCCCCTTGCTCCCCAGTCGAGCTCGAGCTCATCCATGGCAGCCGCGGCGGGCAGGGCGGGACGGCGGGGCCGCGCCCATCGTCCCCGAGGAGGTTGACCCACGGCGCCCACGCCTCCGGCAACCACGGCGCGAATCCGCGGAGGCGCGCCCACAACCGGCGACGCCCTCTGGCGGCGATGCGCGTGGCGGCCGTGGACGGGGTGGATGGCCAGCGAGGAGTGGCGGCTAGGGTTCAATCGGGGGCGGGGCGAGTGGGCGCCTGGGAGAAGACGTGGTGCGGGGTCGCGGGGAGGAGAGGAGGCAGGCGGCGACGCGCGAGAAAGGGAGCGAGGCGGCTAGGGTTTCACCACGGGCGCCGCCTCCTTTTTATACCCCCTGTTGGTCAAATGACGGAAATGCCCTTGGTGGGGCAGCGGAATTACGCGCGGTGGCACGAGGCGACGGTAACTATTCATTGTAGCAGTGTTAGTTTTTGATCCGACAGCCAGGATCTTCCAGGAGCAACATCCAACGGTCCAGAACGCATCAAAAATCCGATCCGACGGTCATGAATCGCTGAACTCTGAGAACTCTCATGTTCTCCCAACTAACTTATATCTGGATATTTCAGACCGTTTCTGTAAGAAACACCTTGGTTTCCATTTGTTATGTTAATCACACCCAAACCAGAGTATACATTCCAACTCAAAAGACAATAACCAGAGTATAAATTCAAATAAAAAAACAATAACCAGAGTATACATTGTTTAACTATTGAGAGTAAGATGGTTGAATTATTGCATACTGAGTCATCATCGTCTTGTTTAAACCGGCAAGAATGTCCACCGGCTCAAGTATCTCTACCTAATAATAAAGGGGCTATTTCTTCTGGCGGTACGTCACGAAAATTGTCCCCGAAGTTGCCTACAAATTACCCACTATGCTACCCATAAGTAAAGAAAAACGATTCGATTTTATTTCAGGGTCGCCGTGGAGTACGGTTTCTTATACTGTGACGCCTCGATATTTCACAAGCACGGAGGTGCCCCAATGGTTAAGCACTCAATCTTCCACGCTTGAGACCCGGGTTCCATCCCTAGGTCTACCCACCATTTTTCTCTCCTTTTATCTACTCACCGCACGAGCTCATGGGCCGGCCCATGCGTGCCGCGTGACGCCCTGTTTTTTCCATTTATTTTTTACCTTTTCTATTCTCATTTTTTTAATTTTTACTTCTTTAAATTATTTAGGGATTTCGAAAATTTCCAAATTTCAAAATGTTGTGAGTTTTGTTTTTTCTTTAAAAAATCATAATATGTTCGTGAATTAAATAAATACCCGGGAACCCGCAAAATGTTCGTGATTTTTAAAAAACTGTCTGCATATTATAAAAAATATATTATTTGGAGAAATTTCTCGCAAAATTAAAATATTCATGATTTTTAAAAATGGTTATGTATTCCAATCATATCCGGGAATTTGAAAAAAAAATGTCCATGAAATTTGAAAAATACCATCTTGAATGAATTGGAAAAAATGATTGGGGAATACAATAATGTTCATAATTTTGAAAAAAGAATGATCGCGTATTCAAAACATTTTCGTGAATCTAAAAAACTTTCCATGAAATTTTAGAAGATGTTCACAAAAATTCAAAAACATATTGCGAATTGCAAAATTTGTTCCCCAATTTTTTTAAAAGCTCATCGATTCAAAAAATGTTTGTTGAGTCAAAAACTATTCGTGCATTTCAAAAAATGTCATCTCAACATAACGATTGTTCGTAGTAGGCGTTCATGAAGTCTTTTATGTCTAGGATTTGATTAGTTTTTGGAAAGTCTTTATATGTCTAGGCGTTGGTAGTAGTTCTTGCTCGATGAATTTGTTTTTAGAGTTTTAAACATCCCCTTCCGCGACACAATGACAAGTGCGGTGTGCAGTGGGAAGCTCATAGCCTTGGGGTTCACCACGTCGAATGCATTGTGATCATGTACATCGCGGCCATCATCAGCGAGGGTGGGAAGAAAGATAAATAGCAACATGCTGGGCTACCATGTTAAAATAGAGGATGCTCATATGTTAGGGTATTGAGCCATACTTATTTGGTTAGGGCGTAATATTTTTGTCTTCCATTGCAACGCATAGGCATGTTTGCTATATAATGTTCAACCATTCTAGTGGATTGTGTTTCGGCCGCTGGAACCATTCCGCTGGGCTGTTTTGGTCTCTTTTTTTATAAACGTACTCCCAGTCTGGGCTCTTGGTCGTGCACTTCAGTCCGTTCGGTTCGAAACCCAAGCCTAGACACCCACGGTTAGCATATCGTCGAACCCGGTGCGGGAGCTCCCTGGCGCTGGTGGGCCGGTCCTTGTACACGTTCACATTTGAGAAAAAAAAAGAAAACTAGGAAAAACGAAAAAATCATGAATTAAAAAAAGTTCATTAATTCAAAAAAATATCATCAAATTTGAAATAAACTCACTGATTTGAAAAAACTTCAAATTTGAAAAAAAAACATCAATTTTGCAGAACTTTCTGTAAAAATCATCGATTTTATAAAAGGTTCATCGGTTTTGAAAAAGGGATCCCTTTGAAAAAAGTTCATCAATTCTGTAAAAAATTCACAAAATTGAAAAATTTAATCGTTTTAAAAAATCTCTGATTTTGGAAATAGTTCATGAAATTTAAGTAAAGAAAAAAACAAAAAATAACTAAACAGGTCGGCCAGCTTGGAGGCTTCAAGCGCCCGTTTGCAAAATGCACAGTAACGGGCGCCTGAAGCGCCAAATAGGATCTACCCCCGTTGCCGGTGCGAGCGAGAGAAGAGGCTGGTCATTTCGTTTAGTCCCACGTTGCCCAGCCAGAGGGATCCAGGGGCTCCGCGAGGCTATAAGATGGAGGGATAGGTGTGGCTTGCAACTCATACCTTTCTCCGTCTTTTGGCTAAGAAAGATCTAGTATAGCATTTGTTCTTATCAATTTAATATTTGATATGTAAGTCATGAGCCCACAATAATACTAAATTTATTTTTTGTGAGAGAGGGTCCACAGGCCCTTGCGTGTCACCCGGGTGTTGCACTGCTGCCTGGATCTGGCACACCCCAACCAAATCGAAAGAAAAATCATTCTTCTCTGGAGCTTGATTCAGAGCTGAAGTGCCGGTTGTTCTGCTCTGCTGCTGGCTTATTCACTACTGAAACTAATCAGAAATGTTGGGCAGTTCAGAGTGTTATAGAAAATTGAGAACAAAGCAAAGTTATCTCTAATAAACTAGAGCACATAACATGAGAGCAGAACATTCATTCTCCTCCATGCATCACAGCAGCCCATGAACTGGAAGCCAGACACAACACAGACACAGCATAACAGACCATTAATTCTCCTCCATGCGTTCTCATTTGTGTGAATCACCGGCGTTAAAGCCCAGCCTGATCGAGCCATCTTTGTCAAACACCAGATCATCGTGTTGTGATTCCAAGCCCCCATATAAGATAGCAGTTTATAGCAGAGAAAGCAGTTTACTCATTCCAGATTACTTTGGCAACCACACATTCAACGAACAGAACAGGTGGCGCACTGATCTCACACTTCTTTACAGAAAAACAGATTCAAGTAGCTTCACACGGTTTTCTAAACTAAATTCCTTCGAATCTTAAACCCAAATCAAATCCCAGATGTGCCATCTCAAGAGCATAAAATAATTGAGTGGACGACATAAACAAATATCATAAGAAAATCGATCCAAATTCCACCGGCTCCAGCCATCGGTTTGGAACTCAGGACCAGACAAGAATCAATCAGTTCACTACCCTAGCTGCATGTTGAGCGCAAAAACAGGAGACATGTAATCACAAGGGTTGATTGTAAATACTAATACACCCATGTAAGATTGGCCATCAGTTCAATCTTGAAGCCAGAAATGAATGTGCTCTTTGGTACGTGATGTGTTTTTTGTTTTCATCATCATGAAACAAATAGCCGGCAGAGAGCTGAAGATGCTGCCATGTTTCCTCTTCTTTCTGTATAATAAAGTCGTGCGTACCACCGTGAGCTTTAGAACAACCTGCCATTGCTTAAGCTCTTGCAGCTTCATAAATTCAGTAAGTCATCTCCCAGTAGTATTTGCACAAACATCTCAGTCCCACCTACCACCCACCACAGAAAGGCAGCAATGAGGCACAGCTGAACTGCAAGATCAGGCACCACAAACCACCTGACGACCTCCATCATGCATGTAGGAGCGGTGTGTCGCCAACACCAGCCATGCTGCATGACTCAAACAAGTCTCGGTCGGTATGCCGCGCCGCAGCTGGTGCCCCTTGCTGGCCAAGTGGTGAACCATCTGCTGCTGAACCCTGCTTTTGCTTCATAATGTCAACCTGAAAATTACTGAAGCTGAATTTTCAGAACAAGGACCTTAAAGTCTAAAACATATCAAATTTTGAAATATCACCCTTCGAATTACCTTCGAACTGGGAGCAAGACAGGATACAGATACTACATCACAACAATTTCATTCATTTTCCTCCAGGTGCATTGCACACAAGACCATCACGGTGACTACAAAGCCCCCATATAGGATAGTAGTGGAAGAAACCGTGCTAATAGCCGGCGCACCCAACCAAGTCAAAGAAAAAAAACTATTAATACTGAACCATCCAGCCCTGGAGCTGGCTTATTCAGAAACAAAATACCTCGCTGTTCTGTTCTGGAGCTGCTTGTTCAGTACTGCAACTTATTTGCTAACGCTTGGTGTTTAAGAGCAGATTATTTTAGTGATGGCTCAAACAGAATAACTGAAATAATCATGCAGCTAGATAGTTCTGGAAATCAAGGAATGACTGGTTGTTGCAGGTTTACTACAAAGTGCAAGTCATAAGCATTCGTTTATCGCTTGAATATACGGCTGAACGGCGGGGGAAAGATGAAATAAAACAGGAGTCGCGCAAGGATCAACAGCAAAATAAACCCGAACAGGGAGCCAGACATTGTATTGGTAGGAAACAAGATCTATACAGATGCAACATGGAAGGGACAATCTTCAGGTAACACTCAAGCTCACCAATGTAGAAGGATTGGAATCTGCATGCAATTCAAGACAGATGGCCAAAAGAAGATACAGATCTCAGCATTAGGACCAGAATGCTGGCGGAAGTTCAAGCACAAAAGCTTGCGGGTACCATAGCAAAATGCACTTACAAGATGCCAAATTTCTTACAGATAATACCATTCTGGCGAAGGCAGCAGCAGGCAGGTCTCCAACTGAAAGTCCTGGACACTGGGAAATAAGAGCACACCTGGCAGATTTCTGTGATTGAACTCAATCAATCGAAGCCCCAGTCTTGCACATTACAGAGGCACACTCCAGTGCCAACGAGGTGATCAAACTAAGAACCTTGATATTTTAGTTGCAAGAATTCTGCTCACATTAGGACGCAACGAATTCTTTCGTCACATTTCACAGATAAATATTCAGGACTATGTAATCACTCATGCATACTGCATCTGAATGAGTATATGACGCTCTGAGCACCACCAGTTTGATAAAAAAGTACTGAAACTTAGGTCTAAAATGAGGCACTTACATGCCCCCCCAAATGTACACTTGACATGCCCATCTATGCAAAAAAAAAAAAAAAAACAATAACAGCTTCCTGAAACTGTACTTCAATGTGCTAGAGAGGGACACAAACAAATATCATGATGAAATTTAGCCATATTCCACTGATTCCAGCAACCGGTTAGAAACTCAAAGACCAGAGGAGGAGGTATCTATTACTAACTACCCTAACTGCATGTCCAGCACAAACTCAAGACCAGATCAAATCAGGCACCAAACACCACCTGACGGCGCCCAGCGAAGAATTTTAAAGCCCAGAAGCCAAGTCCCAAGTTGAACCAACACATGCCATGCCAGCCGGTTCTTGTCCCGCGCAAGCATTTTCGCAAGCAGCTGATGCTCACCACCATGTGGCCCATCCCACAGCTAGCACCCCTCACTGGCCAAGCGGCTAACCATCTGATCCTGGACCATTCTTCTGCATCACAAGTTCGATGTGAGAATTGCCGAAGCTCTGAATGTTCAGAACAAGGACCTGAACCATACCAAAATTTGAAAGATCACACTTTGAATTTACCTTCGAAAAAAGGGTCTTCCTGAATCAGACTCCGATATTCAGAATCATAAGTTCCTGGACACATTTTTCTCGAGTATGGACACATGAAGATTATTTATGTACAGGACAGGAGCACAATTACAAAAGTGAAGCCTGAGCCAAGATCAATAGCCAATAACTCAACTTGATGCTGCTGAATAGGAGCTTGTTCCTCCCTGACTCTGAACACATTAACCAAATTCCTAACCCACAATGAAAGAAGATCAAAAGCTGCAAAATCATACACATATATAATTTAGAAGACCAAGGACCCTGACTAAGTGCACACAAGACAGAGTGGGCACACATATGCCTTCATAGTAATGATTTCTCAAGTCTCGATACGCTCTTCTCAAGGTCTTTCTTGATAGAAGAATATACATGGTGAACAAGTCCAAGATATATATAGACAAAATAACCAGAATACGAGTGCAAGGTAGACATCAAGGACAGCACATAAACCCATCGCTTATCTCTTTGATACCAACTAAAGTGACTAAAAGGACTTGGCCCCAAAACAGCTGGCTGAGCTGAAGCACCGGAGGCCGGCGTGCATCATGCTGGCCTGCTCAGGAAATGCAGCTGGGGCCGGAGGCGGTGAGGGAGTGGTAGCCTCAAGGGAAGGTGTCAGGGAGGAGCGTGGAGCTAGGATCTGAGAAGACAAGGAGGCATTGGTATGCTGCACTGCCTCTCCCTGGGGCCGGTGTCCGGCTTCCCCGAACTGGCTGTGGTCATCTGCCTCAACATTGGCCTCTACCTCCGGCTGACATGCTGAAGGTGGTGGCTCAGAAGGTGCAACTACTGCAGGTGCCAGTGGACGACTAACTTTTTTTGTCTTCTTTGGCTTGTCGGGCCTGGGCTTGTAGATATCGTGCCTGGTTTCTCTAGGTCCATCATATTCAAAAGCTCGCATGATCATCCCCATGATGTATGGTGCATACAAGAGGTTAGTGCGACTGAGATCTGAAATAAGCAACTCAATCTCATCGAAGATCAAAGCAATGATGTCGGATGCTGCTCCACAATATGACGTAGGAGGTTCCAGTTGTGTCCGCAGATACTTCCAGACCTGGGATAGATGGTTTTCCAAATAATCTTATTGGCTATGCTAGCCAATGGAGAGAGACCCCTGGTTTGGCCTACTGTGCATTCTGCAGCTGTGTACATGATCCTCTTGTCATCATCATCAAAGAAAAACTCTGAGTGAATTCTTGCAGTGTGAATGCTGCCAGCAATGCCAAATGTCTCCTCCCATGCTCTTTTGTTGGTAGTGACCCTCCTGCCATCTGCCATCCAAGTAATAGAGCTATTGTCATCGCTGATATAAACTGTGGAGTAAAACTGCCGAATCAGTTCGATGTCCCAATCACAATGGTAACTCATCATCTGCTCAAGCCCCACATGGGCACATCTCTGTCTGACACCAGAAAACTCATCTATGCTATCAATATAGTCCCAGTCTATCCACTGCATATGAAACAACTTGGCCTTACTGTATATGGAGTTGTACAAGTCCTGCTGCTCAATGGACCAGAATCTCTTGTCTGTTGCTGTCCTATGCCCCTCGTAGTGGTTCCTGCTTCTAAGCCTCTTCAGCAAAAAAGGGGCTTGAGTGTAGTCCACCGGATCATCGGGACGCACTAGAGAAACTGGAGGCAACTCATTCTCCTTCAGAACTTCAATCACTGACTCCACAGCTGGAGGCGGCACTTGCTCTTCTGAATCAAACTCCGAGTTCTCTGACCAGAAATCCCTTTCTAATGAATGTGGCTTTGCCATCTCTAGACCTGACGGGTCGGACTCCTGCATGCACTCATCTGAAGAAGGCTCACCAGGCTCGTCTCGGTGTTCCACCAGAGGAGTTGACTCAACAGCTACAGTGTCTAGCTCGACTGCCTCCTCAACTGCATTTGGATTCGGCTTTATTTGGCTTGTAATGTGTGGAAGAGAATGTGAGGTAGGAAGAGAATCTTCTGCAGCTTCTTTGAATATATCACCTAATGAGCTTGCATAGCTTCCTTGCATTTGCTCTTCAAAGAATGCCATCATTACCTCTGATTCAAAAGGCTCCTTTCGACCTATTCTACTCTCCTGAGAACGCAGGACCCCATTGTTTATATTACTCGGGTGCCTGCAAGAGATCAAGGTGAGTGTTATGTTGTTGCCCTTACAGCTGTAAACATAGATGCCTGGTAACAGAATTCAGAACCAGCAAACCTGGTTGGGTCAGGTGAATCAACCATTCTGTCTTCCAGGGAGCTCTTTGCTTCCCTAGAGGATGGCACAAGTAGCAATTGTTGCCTGGCATTCTGCAGCTCCATTTCTAGTTTTTCCTGTTGCCTTCTGAGTTGTTCTGCTTCTTCCTCGAGTAATTTCACCTTAGGAGAAATGAAAAAAAAAAATCAGTGCTCAGAAAGAAAAATAAGTGACAAATCAAAACTATTAATATACCAGCAGTGGCAGACTTACCTTTTCTTCCAATGAACACACAGTAATCTGGCCATCCTCATTAGACATCTCCAATAGCTTGATTACTTTATTTTTCTCTTCGGCATATGTCTTCCTTTCCTCTGATATCTACAAAATAATATTAATTACAAATGGAAGGGTTATAACAATCATAGATATTTTGTCCATGCCTAATCGCGCTGTTTGTAGGGCCTTCTTGGACAAATACTAAAATCTGAATGTATTTATAGATATGCTGTAAAGATATTCGCATGCGTAAATTTAAGGAACTCCCATAATGCAACGTATAATATTGATATAAGTATGGCATTTGGCATTTTTAATCTACCATACACTCATAAAGTAGAATATATACATAATTTTCTGTGTGAGCCTTTACAAACAACATAAAAAATTGTGTGAGATCAATGAACTAACAACCTCAAAGCTATCCAAACTAATAGTATGCCTTAGATAAGAAGAAATGAACATGTTGCAAAGCACCACTATCTGATAATGAGAATGACTGGAAGTCAGTGCTTGCATCCTAACTAATAGGTGGTTCGCAAAGAATGTCAGTGCCATAATTCGTTGTTCAAAGAAGAAGAAATCTATATGAAAAGACAAAAACTCCGATGAGGTAAGCCTAATTGCCTTTCAAAGGGTTACCTCTTTTTCTTTATTCCATGAAATAAGTAATGCTCCAGCCTGATAATCCATTTCTTGCATCTTTATCTCCAGTTCTTTAATTCTACCTTCATAGAATCTATTTGACTGGTCTAGTTTGGACTCCAGCTGACGAGTCTCTTCTTCCATCCCCCTCAGTAATGAAACAAAGTATTGTTCAAGAACCTCCTTCTGCACAAGAATTTCGATGGATTGATCCAACAAAACAAGACTTTGTTTGGCGGCCAACAACTCTTTTTTGCTACAGGCATCTAGCTCATGTTGCAGTGACAACTGATTTTGTAAGGATATAATCACCTCAGACGTTTCACACATAGCCTGCCTATGGATTTCATCCATTTCTTGCTCAAGCTCCGTGTTTAACATCGGAGTTTCCACATCCCTCTTCTTACGAAATACTGGGCTTTGGAAATTGTTCTTCTTCAGCTCCTCTAGTTCCTCTATCAAACTAACCTGCTCCAGATTGTTCTTCTTCAGCTCCTCTACTTCCTTAATCAAAATAACGTGCTCCGATTCAAGGGCCTCTAAAACAGATGTTGTGTATTTCAGTTCCTTTTCTGTGGCTTCCTTCTGCCTGCAAGCTTCAAGGGTACATTGATTCACTGCTTTCAGCTCATCTCCTAAAGCAGTTGCCCTTACGTCAGCTTCCGCTCGGGCTTTTACCTCCTCCAGAAGAATTGTTTTCATTATGGCCAACTCCAGCTGCAGGCTCAATGTATCTTCTGAGTTGTCTTGTTCTTTTGCAGGTGCATGAGAGTCATCTTGCTGCAATGTTGACGAAACATTCTGTTCACAAAGTCAAATAGCACAGCGTTAAGATTTTTGTTATTTCCATCACCACCACAACGGACGAGCACATATAAATTCAGAAGCTATTGCGCATATTAGAAGTTATCGGGCTGTTGTGCTTTGGGACTTGGCAGTGCAATGTGGCATTCTCTAGGTGCAGAATCAAACTTAGAAGACATTGGAGGCACAATACAACACAGGGATAGCGGTGAAAAAGGAGGATAACAACTTGATGAATATGAAGGATGAGGGAGGTGCAATCTGGTTGAATGTTTGATTCTAGCAATGCAATAGCCAAATCCTATCAGAGTATCAGTTATACTGGCTTTTATTTATCACTAGGATGTTCTGTAATCTTTCAAAGAGTGTTAAAGGGGTCATATATGAACTGAAAACAGTGACCAGTCTCAATGTAATAACCTTGAAAAAAGGAACAGGGGTGATAGGAGTAGATGTGTTTCACCTGCACATTGCGATTCTCCTCCCGGAGCAAGATGGAGTCTCGGAGCTTGGAACGTTGGGCCTGCGCAGAACTGGCCGCCGTCGTCGAGAACCCCAACCTCTGCACCTGCTCCGGCTTCCCCGGGATCTTGGTCGGGCGAAGGGGAGTGGTCGCCGCGCCGACCCGCGCCGGTGTCTTGCCCGCTTCCCTGACCCCCGGACCCTTCTTGGGCGTCGGCACCGGCCGCCGGGGCTGCCCCGGCGGCTGGATAGCGCGGAGGGGGGACCGGGAGGCCGCGACGGGCTCCGCCGGGGCGGGAACCGAAGCTCCGGCAGGCCGCGCGTTCTCGTCGCTCCCGACCCCGGATGCGGGAGCCCTCGCCGGGGTGCGGCACAGAGCGCCGGCGAGCTCCCTCGCCATCCTGCGCAGCCCGCAAAATCGTCAGAACCAAAGAGGAAATAGAAGGCAATAAGGCAATGGATTGAGCGGTTGGTCGCTAGGGAGCTCGAGCGAGCGACCAGCAATCGCGGCGCTCGGCGACGGGCGGAGGAGGCTAGGGTTTTCCCCGGGAATCGACGAGGACGCACCTGAGCGAGGAGGCGGCCGTCGAGGCCAACGCGACGGCGGGGTGAGGCCGGACGGCGGCGAGTGCCGGAGCGAGCTAGCGGCGGCGGCGGCGACTGGGCGGCGGACTGCTGCTGTCTGGTGGTGGTGGGCGGAGGACTGCAGTTTGAAGCTTTTGGCGTTTGGGGGAGAAGAATCCTCGCTGTGCTGTGCTTGATGACGCCGGGGCCCCACGCGAGGCCGTTGGTTGGGCACGGCGGCGGCGCTCTACACTAGTCCCATTGGTTGCCGCCTTAATTAACCACCCCGTTAGCCGCCGCCTTAATTAATCCTCCCTCCGCATGCAGAGGCAGCAGCCAGCGCTCCACGAAGAAGGCAATACAGCTACTATGATGCTAGTACTACTCCTAGTGTTCAGGGTCATTTGAAATTTGTGCTAAGATTGTCATACAGTAGTACTAGTTTTTCAAAAAATAAATAAATATATATGTCGGATGAGAGCATCTCTAGCAGATCCCGTAAACCGGGTCATCCGGTATAACTATGTGCTTGCATAGAGGGTATTTCTCTTGCTATCCAGCGATCGAAGCTACCGATTTGTGTGCAAATGGATTCTGTAGTGGCGGTGAATATGGTTAAGGACAGAGACACGGATAGGTCTATATTTGCCTCCTTGGTGAATGAGATTAGACACTTGATGTCCCTTCGTACAACTAGTGTATTTCATATCAATCGTAACCAAAATATGGTTAGCGATTATTTAGCTAAATTTGCAAGAACTGAAAGTAGAACAGTAGTTCGGTTGGGCTCTGGTCCCCCTTAGGTTGTGGACTTGTGTAAACTGGATTGTAATTCCCTGGATCCTTGATTAATACAAGTCTTACTTGCCCAAAAAAAACCGCCAGTTTGGGGGATCCATCCCGTATCCCCATCACGAGCAGATCCGTCAAATTCGGCTGTCCCGACTTTTTTTTGGTGGGATCCCGAATCCGCGAGGTTAATTCCTCCAAATCTACGTGATTTCGCCCAAGTTTGTCGGCTCCCCTTTCGCGCGAACCCACTTTCCGGCCGTTTCAGTTCCCGCTCCACTCCCCGCCGCCTGTTGCTACCCCCGGTTGCGCCACACCGCCAGAAAGCTCCGCTGCCCTGCGCCGCATACATTCCACCTAGTTTCGGCTGGCGGGGGTGCTTAATTATTTGTGTCTGCCGGTCGTGACTGATGTCTACTACGCAACCTTCTTCTTGTAGACGTTGTTGGGCCTCCAAGTGCAGAGGTTTGTAGGACAGTAGCAAATTTCCCTCAAATGGATGACCTAAGGTTTATCAATCCGTGGGAGGCGTAGGATGAAGATGGTCTCTCTCAAGCAACCCTGCAACCAAATAACAAAGAGTCTCTTGTGTCCCCAACACACCCAATACAATGGTAAATTGTATAGGTGCACTAGTTCGACGAAGAGGTGGTGATACAAGTGTAATATGGATAGTAGATATAGGTTTTTGTAATCTGAAAATATAAAAACCGCAAGGTAACTAATGATAAAAGTGAGCACAAACGGTATTGCAATGCTAGGAAACAAGGCCTAGGGTTCATACTTTCACTAGTGAGTTCTCTCAATAATAATAACATAATTGGATCATATAACTATCCCTCAACATGCAACAAAGAGTCACTCCAAAGTCACTAATAGCGGAGAACAAACGAAGAGATTATGGTAGGGTACGAAACCACCTCAAAGTTATTCTTTCTGATCGATCTATTCAAGAGTTCGTACTAGAATAACACCTTAAGACACAAATCAACCAAAACCCTAATGTCACCTAGATACTCCAATGTCACCTCAAGTATCCATGGGTATGATTATACGATATGCATCACACAATCTCAGGTTCATCTATTCAAACCAACACAAAGTACTTCAAAGAGTGCCCCAAAGTTTCTACCGGAGAGTCAAGACGAAAACGTGTGCCAACCCCTATGCATAAGTTCATTGAACCCGCAAGTTGATCACCAAAACATACATCAAGTAGATCACGTGAATATCCCATTGTCACCATAGATAAACACGGCAAGACATACATCAAGTGTTCTCAAATCCTTAAAGACTCAATCCGACAAGACAACTTCAAGGGGAAAACTCAATTCATCACAAGAGAGTAGAGGGGAAGAAACATCATAAGATCCAACTATAATAGCAAAGCTCGCGATACATCAAGATCGTACCACCCCAAGAACACGAGAGAGAGAGAGAGAGAGAGAGATCTCAAACACATAGCTACTGGTACATACCCTCAGCCCCGAGGGTGAACTACTCCCTCCTCGTCATGGAGAGCGTCGGGATAATGAAGATGGCCACCGGTGAGGGATCCCCCCTCCGGCAGGGTGCCGGAACAGGGTCCCGATTGGTTTTTGGTGACTACAGAGGTTTGCGGCGGCGGAACTCCCGATCTATTCTGTTCCCCGATGTTTTTAGGGTATATGGATATATATATATAGGCGAAAGAAGTCGGTCAGGGGAGCCACGAGGGGCCCACGAGGGTGGGGGCGCGCCCAGGGGGGCAGGCGCGCCTCCCTGCCTCGTGGCCACCTCGAAGCTTCCCTGACGTGTACTCCAAGTCTCCTGGATTGCTTCCGTTCCAAAAATAAATTTCCCGAAGGTTTCATTCCGTTTGGACTCCGTTTGATATTCCTTTTCTTCGAAACACTGAAATAGGCAAGAAAACGGCATTTTGGGCTGGGCCTCCGATTAATAGGTTAGTCCCAAAAATAATATAAAAGTGTATAATAAAGCCCATTAAACATCCAAAATATAATATATAATAGCATGAATACTTCATAAATTATAGATACGTTGGAGACGTATTAGTGGCCGATGTTGACGCCATGGATCCGCCCCGGAGCTCAGTACGCGGGCTTGTAGCTTACGAATTCGGTTGCTTCTGGCGCTTCTGAGAGGCGTGCGTCGGAAGAAGAGGGTGCCGCGACTTTGCTTCGTCAGACGGGGAGAAGCAAGGGGCGGCGCGACGCGGCTTTGCTTCATCCGGCCGGGGCGGGGTGGTGCAAAGCGGCTTTGGCCGGCAGGAGAGAAGAAGGGGGCAGCGCGGCTTTTCTTCGGGCGAGGTATGTCCATCACCCGTGGGTTCGTTCTCAATTTGGCCCGGAGATGTTCAGGTGAAATTCATAGCCATTTTTGTGTGCATTTTGTTAATGGATTGGAGTTCGTCCACGTCTTCTTCGTCCGATGATTCGTACATAAAAGAGATGATCCTCAATGACGATGATGAACACCTAGTGTTGTTGCATCTCGTCGACGAATTTGAGGCGGGGCCGAAGAAAAAGTGACGCGGATCCACGGTCGGCCGGCTATGCATTCCCCGCAACCGAGCTCTCGGCGACAAGATGCTCATGAAGGACTACTTAGCCGAGGTACCGACATATCTGGCTCACCTCTTTCGTAGGCGATATCGAATGCGGAGGTCACCTTTTGTACGCATCGTCGAGGCTTGTGAACAAAATTGCCGTTTCTTCACCCGACGTAGGAATGCCGCCGGTTTGATTGGTTTTAGTGCATGTAAAAAAATCGGCTGCAGTGAGAGTGATTGCATATGGTGTTCCGGCCGACACTACTAGGGAAAACCTTATACACAGAATCTTAGCAGCAGCGTGGTTTAAAAACAAACGCTACTGCTAATTAGCAGTAGCGAGCTCCAGGAAACCACGCTACTAACATCCCAATAGCAGTAGCGCTCTAGGTGAAACAAGCGCTACTACTATAATTGCCACGGTGTTGCCTCCAGGCTAGATATAGTAGTAGCGCCCTTCTCCTGGACGCGCTACTGCTAAAGTACTCAGTAGCAGCGTTTTTCTTCAAAACTCGCTGCTGCTACGTATCACCGCAACTAATTAAGTTTAGTCCCATACTGCTAAGCGAACAAGGTGTTTACCATCTTAAATATGTTACTTCTCAAACTATCTCGAGCACTTGGTCTTCATTGAACTATATGTGTAGGATTTGTGGCTGCAATATGAATCTTTGCCTGTGCCTATACAGGTACGGTGAAGATCCATGTTGACTATTTAGATTCTACACAAAAAGATCAATGATGACCAATGTATATTTTTGATGTTTTTACATCCTTAGACTTATATCGTTTTTCCAGGACAAAGCGCTACTGATATTGGAATAAACAAAACAAATAACTGCTTCCTTTAGCAGCAGCATTTTTTCTAAAACGCGCTATAGCTAAATTAGCTATAGCGCGTTTCCTTAAGAGCGCTACTACTAGTTCGACTTAACCACCCGCGGGCTCAAAATTTTGCTAAGTCCTTCTTTCCCCCCATGTTCCCCTACTCCTCTATCGCCGCCGCCCGAGCCCGAGCCTGCCCTCACCGCCGCCGCCCGTGGCCGCCCTCAACCTCACCGCCGCCGCCCGTCGCCGCTCTCGACCTCACCGTCGCCGCCCTCGACCTCACCGCCGCCGCCCGAGCCCGCCAAGGACCACCGCCTCCCGATCCCTGGCCCGCCCTCGCCGGCCCTACCTCCGTCGCCGAGCACCTCCCCGCTAACGTCTCTCCCCTCTCTGTAAGCCCCCCACCCCTCCCCCACCCCCTCTCTCTGCTTAGTTAGTAGATGTTTTTTAGTAGTAGTAGATGTTAATTTAGGGTTCATAGATAATGATTTTTAGTAGTAGTAGATGTTAATTTAGGGTTCATAGATAATGATTTTTAGTAGTAGTAGATGTTAATTAGTAGTAGTGATGGTACTAGTTAACTAGGGCAGTATGGTTAATAGTAGATGTTTTTTACTATTGTATAATGTAGTTTTTTTACTGTTTTAGTAAGTGTTTAAAATAATTAGTAAGTAAATTAATAAACTAGTTGAACTAGTTGAATTAATAGAACTAATATATTTTTAGTAAGAAAATTAATATAACTAGTTGAACTACTTTATTTTTAGAAAGAACTAGTTTTTTTCTATTTATAGTAAGTTTATATTTAGTAAGAACTAGTTGAATTAATAGAACTAGTTGAACATGTCATATTTATTGTTATTTTTTTAGTTTAAGCAATTATTCAGGATGTATTAGTGATAACTTATAGGGTTTTTGTTTTTGCAGAAATCAAGGAGCCCCCTCCATCATCCTCGCCGTCGTCCCCGTCACCGACCCTCTCCGACCTCGAGGTGAGACCTGCCAAATCTCCATGTCAATATGAGTCCTATAAGATATGATGTAGATAAAAACATGTATATCTTGTGTTGCTCAAATAGGATATGTGGTTGCCCAAGTGGCCGGTCATGTTCAGGTTACACCTCCAAGTGGCCTATGTTTTGCCGGAGTGTTGATTAATTTCCGTTCCGGCAAATTTCAGGCGCTCGATATGTCCTTTTTTAGCAAAGGTCATGCCGGATTTTTTCGTGAATTCTGGCATGACTTGTGCTAGAATATGTAGGAAATATCGAGTGGCCTGGATTTTCTCGAAAAATAATTAAACGACATTTCGACAGACCCATAGTCAACCCGTGATGAATAATAATGATCTAATTTAGGTTTTTTAGTACATATATTTAATTGTACAAGTTTAATCTTTGAATTATGAACGTAGGAAATGTCATACTTGGACGACGAAAGTCTCCCGGAGGAGTGCAGCTGGTGCCACGACGATCGAGGTCTGTGCGACAGGCCTCACCTGACGAAGAACGGCGCTTCAGCATTAAGCTCGAGGAGACATTCGATGTTGAAACAATACGCAACGACGACAAGTGTTTTTTTTGTAATTAAGCACGACTTCAACTATTTCAACGTCTAATTTTCATCTTTTACAATTCGACTAGCTTATCCCATGCCATGCAAGACGCTATGTCTTGGAGAGGATGGGTTTTGAAGACCATGAAAATTTTGAAACAAATAAAATACACCTAAGGACCCATCATGATATGGATTTTGAAGTAAATCTGTAAAATTCTCAGAGCGTAACCGATTTTGATTGCCAAAATTGGGAAGTACTTTGCAAAATGTATGGTTTTTATGAGGATATGATTGTCACCATGGATCTTGGTGATCCTGACATCGAGCAAGACACTACAAGAAATATGTCAACTTGTGACCTTCTCTTAGTGACCCCAGCTGAATTGGTCGTAAATCCACGGCCATTTCGCATGGAAGGGCTCAAACCCTGAAATTGCTTACACCAAATGGTCACAAAGCAGACAAGAGTGGCCAATGACCTTATTTCTACCTGATTACGACCAATATAAATGGTCATGAGGTTGTGAACGTGGATGCATTGGTACTTATTGCTATGACTAGGCGCCACCTCATCAGTTTTGCCTATGTGTCATGTCCATGTGTCAATTTTTGCCCTAGGTTGTGAAGCAACCTATATTTCTGTCATCCCAAAATTCCCAAAAAAATTGGGCATTCTTTATTATCCAAATCATTGCCTCATGACAATATTCAACTCCATTTGCCTGGTAAATCTTCCTCGGCAAATTTCCAATGTTTTTGTTCAACTCGAACTGTTATGAAGGAAGTACTAGCTAGGCATATCCTAATGAGCTGAATTTTTGCCACATATTCTATATTCCCAAATCATTGCTCTCCACAAAATTTGAGCCCCATCAAACAATACATGTGAGTGTGGCTTCAACATTCATATTGCTGTCCAGTGTGGTATGTTGCAAAGCAAGTGACACCTAGGCTCCTCCATTTGAGCTGCAAATTTTCGAAGATAGTGTCCTTAGTAGATGATCATCCTCGGCAAAAACTCACGCCCATTGGCCATGCACTTTCCCGTACCACTAATCAAACACTTGGGTGCTAATTCATATTTGAGCTCAGTTCAGTCTCCTCGTGAGATTCTTATATTGCCTTCTTCTTCCTAACACCTATCAGGGGAGTGCCCAACCTACTTGACATGCCTAGACTGCCTAGAACGCATGGCAACGCCACGGTCATGCGGTGACCACGCGGCAGGCATGCGAGTCTGCGCGCTTTGGAGTTGGGGCCCTGGGCCACCATCCAAACATCGACGTATCACCACCAAACCATGTATTTCTGATTAAATAGATACTTATGTAACTAGATATGATTTTTGGAAAAAATAAAGAGCAAACTATAAGGCAGATGCAGTTCAAATTTGACTCACTTCCTGCTGAATCAGCGGAAATTTGTCTTTTTCACGAGAGGTGGACCAAAACTTTTGAAACCCAACCATGTCAATTCTGCATTAAATATGTCCTAGTATTTTATAAAATTGATTTGGTCCAAATTTGCAACAAATATATGGTAGGTCATTCACAAAAAAAAACTCATTTTGGGCACTCGAAAAATGGAAAATTGATTTTTCGTCCAAAGAAAATGAAAACTCCCCTAGGCAACATTGTTTGCCATTCCAATATACACCCTTGTGCATAATATGAGAAAATTTGAACAAACTGTGCCATTAATGTGGCTATAAGATTGATCATTTGACTTGAAAGCCATGAATCTTGACACGTGATAGCTCATTTCTAAGAACACTTTTTTAAAAGAATTGTCATATTACAAGTTTATTATTTTTCCTGGTAACTTGGTCACATATAATGACACAATGCGAAGGTTTTCCAATTTTTTGATTTTCTTTGAATTTTTTATGCCCGTTTCAAAATGCGGTCAAAACGTCAGGAATGACCGTTCCAAGCTAGTGGTTGAATCTTGGAATTTTTTTGGTGTTTATCTGATTAAATAGATACTTTTGTACCTAGAAATGATTTTTGCAAAAAATAAATAGCAAACTATGAGGCAACCGCAGTTCAAATTTGACCTGCTTCCAACTGAAACGACGGTAATTTGTCTTTTTCACCAGAGCTGGATCAAAAGTTTTTACACCCAATAATTTGGTCAATTGTGCATTAAATATGTCCTAGTATTTTATAAAAATGATTTGGTCCAATTTTGCAACAATTATTTGGTAGGTTCTTCACAAAAAACCTCATTTGGGGCACTCGAAAAATGGAAAATGACTTTTTCGTCCAAAGAAAATAAAACTTTCCTTAGGCAACATTGTTTGCCATTCCAATATGCACCCTTGTGCACAATATGAGATCATTTGAACAAACTAGGCAATGAATGTGGCCATAAGATTGATCATTTGACTTGAAAGCCATTGATCTCCACACATGATAACTCGTTTCTGAGAACACTTTTTTAAAAGAAATGTCGTATTACAAGTTTATTATTTTTCCTGGTAACTTGGTCACATATGATGACACAATGCGAAGGTTTTCCAATTTTTTGATTTTTTTTGAATATTTAATGCCCATTTCAAAATGCGGTCAAAACGGCGGGAATGACCGTTCCAAGCTAGTGGTTGAATCTTGGAATTTTTTTGGTGTTTCTATGATTAAAAAGATACTTTTGTACCTAGAAATGATTTTTGCAAAAAATAAATAGCAAACTATGAGGCAGCCGCAGTTCAAATTTGACCCGCTTCCGATTGAAACGACCAAAATTTTTCTTTTTCTCCAGAGGTGGATCAAAACTTTTTACACCCAATAATTTGCTCAATTGTGCATTAAATATGGCCTAGTATTTTAAAAAATGATTTGGTCCAATTTTGCAACAATTATTTGGTAGGTTCTTCACAAAAAAACCTCATTTGGGGCACTCGAAAAATGGAAAATGGTTTTTTCGTCCAAAGAAAATGAAAATTTCCTTAGGCAACATTGTTTGCCATTCCAATATGCACCCTTGTGCACGAGATGAGATCATTTGAACAAACTAGGCAATGAATGTGGCCATAAGATTGATCATTTGACTTGAAAGCCATTGATCTCCACAAATGATAACTCGTTTCTGAGAACACTTTTTTTTAAAAGAATTGCCGTATTACAAGTTTATTATTTTTCCTGGTAACTTGGCGACATATGGTGACACAATGCGAAGGTTTTCCAATTTTTTGAATTTTTTGGAATTTTTTATGCCCGTTTCAAAATGCGGTCAAAACGGCGGGAATGACCGTTCCAAGCTAGTGGTTGAATCTTGGAATTTTTTTAGTGTTTCTCTGATTAAATAGATACTTCTGTACCTAGAAATGATTTTTGCAAAAAATAAATAGCAAACTATGAGGCACCCGCAGTTCAAATTTGACCCGCTTCCAATTGAAATGACGAAAATTTGTCTTTTTCACCAGAGGTGGATCAAAACTTTTTACACCCAATAATTTGGTCAATTGTGGATTAAATATGGCCTAGTGTTTTAGAAAAATAATTTGGTCCAATTTTGCAACAATTATTTGGTAGGTTCTTCACGAAAAACCCTCATTTGGGGCACTCGAAAAATGGAAAATGAGTTTTTCGTCCAAACAAAATGAAAAATTACTTAGGCAACATTGTTTGCCATTCCAATATGCACCCTTGTGCACAATATGAGATCATTTGAACAAACTAGGCAACGAATTTGTACATAAGATTGATCATTTGACTTGAAAGCCATTGATCTCCATAAATGATAGCTCGTTTCTGAGAACACTTTTTTAAAATAATTGTCGTATTACAAGTTTATTATTTTTCCTGGTAACTTGGTCACATATGATGACACAATGCGAAGGTTTTCCAATTTTTTGATTTTTTTGAATATTTTATGCCGAAATGCGGTCAAAACGGCGGGAATGACCGTTCCAAGCTAGTGGTTGAATCTTGGAATTTTTTTGGTGTTTCTATGATCAAATAGATACGTTTGTACCTAGAAATGATTTTTGCAAAAAATAAATAGCAAACTATGAGGCAGCCGCACTTCAAATTTGACCCGCTTACAATTGAAACAACGAAAATTTGTCTTTTTCACCAGAGGTGGATCAAAACTTTTTACACCCAATAATTTAGTCAATTGTGCATTAAATATGGCCTAGTATTTTAGAAAAATGAGTTGGTCCAATTTTGCAACAATTATTTGGTAGGTTCTTCACAAAAAAACCTCATTTGGGGCACTCAAAAAATGGAAAATGGCTTTTTCGTCCAAAGAAAATGAAAATTCACTTAGGCAACATTGTTTGCCATTCCAATATGCACCCTTGTGCACAATATGAGATCATTTTAACAAACTAGGCAATGAATATGGCCATAAGATTGATCATTTGACTTGAAAGCCATTGATCTCCACAGATGATAGCTCGTTTCTCAGAACACTTTTTTAAAAGAATTGCCGTATTACAAGTTTATTATTTTTCCTGGTAACTTGGTCACATATTATGACACAATGCGAAGGTTTTCCAATTTTTTGGTTATTTTTGAATTTTTTATGCCCGTTTCAAAATGCGGTCAATACGGCGGGAATGACCGTTCCTAGCTAGTGGTTGAATCTTGGAATTTTTTTGGTGTTTCTCTTATTAAATAGATACTTCTGTACCTAGAAATGATTTTTGCAAAAAATAAATAGCAAACTATGAGGCACCCGCAGTTCAAATTTGACCCGCTTCCAATTGAAATGACGAAAATTTGTCTTTTTCACCAGAGGTGGATCAAAACTTTTTACACCCAATAATTTGGTCAATTGTGGATTAAATATGGCCTAGTGTTTTAGAAAAATAATTTGGTCCAATTTTGCAACAATTATTTGGTAGGTTCTTCACGAAAAACCCTCATTTGGGGCACTCGAAAAATGGAAAATGAGTTTTTCGTCCAAACAAAATGAAAAATTACTTAGGCAACATTGTTTGCCATTCCAATATGCACCCTTGTGCACAATATGAGATCATTTGAACAAACTAGGCAACGAATTTGGCCATAAGATTGATCATTTGACTTGAAAGCCATTGATCTCCATAAATGATAGCTCGTTTCTGAGAACACTTTTTTAAATAATTGTCGTATTACAAGTTTATTATTTTTCCTGGTAACTTGGTCACATATGATGACACAATGCGAAGGTTTTCCAATTTTTTGATTTTTTTTGAATATTTTATGCCGAAATGCGGTCAAAACGGCGGGAATGACCGTTCCAAGCTAGTGGTTGAATCTTGGAATTTTTTTGGTGTTTCTATGATCAAATAGATACTTTTGTACCTAGAAATGATTTTTGCAAAAAATAAATAGCAAACTATGAGGCAGCCGCACTTCAAATTTGACCCGCTTACAATTGAAACAACGAAAATTTGTCTTTTTCACCAGAGGTGGATCAAAACTTTTTACACCCAATAATTTGGTCAATTGTGCATTAAATATGGCCTAGTATTTTAGAAAAATGAGTTGGTCCAATTTTGCAACAATTATTTGGTAGGTTCTTCACAAAAAAACCTCATTTGGGGCACTCAAAAAATGGAAAATGGCTTTTTCGTCCAAAGAAAATGAAAATTCACTTAGGCAACATTGTTTGCCATTCCAATATGCACCCTTGTGCACAATATGAGATCATTTTAACAAACTAGGCAATGAATGTGGCCATAAGATTGATCATTTGACTTGAAAGCCATTGATCTCCACAGATGATAGCTCGTTTCTCAGAACACTTTTTTAAAAGAATTGCCGTATTACAAGTTTATTATTTTTCCTGGTAACTTGGTCACATATTATGACACAATGCGAAGGTTTTCCAATTTTTTGGTTATTTTTGAATTTTTTATGCCCGTTTCAAAATGCGGTCAATACGGCGGGAATGACCGTTCCTAGCTAGTGGTTGAATCTTGGAATTTTTTTGGTGTTTCTCTTATTAAATAGATTCTTTTGTACCTAGTAATGATTTTTGCAAAAAATAAATAGCAAACTATGAGGCAGTCGCAGTTCAAATTTGACCCGCTTCCAACTGAAACGACGGAAATTTGTCTTTTTCAACAGAGGTGGATCAAAACTTTTTACACCCAATAATTTGGTCAATTGTGCATTAAATATGTCCTAGTATTTTATAAAAATGATTCGGTCCAATTTTGCAACAATTATTTGGTAGGTTCTTCACAAAAAAAACCTCATTTGGGGCACTCAAAAAATGGAAAATGGCTCTTTTGTGCAATGAAAATGAAAATTTACTTAGGCAACATTGTTTGCCATTCCAATATGCACCCTTGTGCACAATATGAGATCATTTGAACAAACTAGGCAACGAATGTGGTCATAAGATTGATCATTTGACTTGAAAGCCATTGATCTCCACACATGATAACTCGTTTCTCAGAACACTTTTTTAAAATAATTGCCGTATTACAAGTTTATTAATTTTCCTGGTAACTTGGTCACATTTCATGACACAATGCGAAGGTTTTCCAATTTTTTGATTTTTTTTGAATTTTTTATGCCCATTTCAAAATGCGGTCAAAACGGCGGGAATGACCGTTCCTAGCTAGTGGTTGAATCTTGGAATTTTTTTGGTGTTTCTCTGATTAAATAGATACTTTTGTACCTAGAAATGATTTTTGCAAAAAATAAATAGCAAACTATGAGGCAGCCGCAGTTCAAATTTGACCCGCTTCCAATTGAAACGACGGGAATTTGTCTTTTTATCAGAGGTGGATCAAAACTTTTTACACCCAATAATTTGGTCATTGTGCATTAAATATGTCCTAGTATTTTAGAAAAATTATTTGGTCCAATTTTGCAACAATTCTTTGGTAGGTTCTTCACAAAAAAACCTCATTTGGGCCACTCGAAAAATGGAAAATGACTTTTTCGTCCAAAGAAAATGAAAATTTCCTTAGGCAACATTGTTTGCCATTCCAATATGCACCCTTGTGCACAGTATGAGATCATTTGAACAAACTAGGCAATGAATGTGGCCATAAGATTGATCATTTGACTTGAAAGCCATTGATCTTCAAAGATGATAGCTCGTTTCTGAGAACACTTTTTTAAAAGAATTGCCGTATTACAAGTTTATTAATTTTCCTGGTAACTTGGTCACATATGATGACACAATGCGAAGGTTTTCCAATTTTTTGATTTTTTTGAATTTTTTATTCCCGTTTCAAAATGCGGTCAAAACTGCCGGAATGACCGTTCCTAGCTAGTGGTTGAATCTTGGAATTTTTTTGGTGTTTCTCTGATTAAATAGATACTTTTGTACCTAGAAATGATTTTTGCAAAAAATAAATAGCAAACTATGAGGCAGCCGCAGTTCAAATTTGACCCGCTTCCAACTGAAACGACGGGAATTTGTCTCTTTACCAGAGGTGGATCAAAACTTTTTACACCCAATAATTTGGTCATTGTGCATTAAATATGTCCTAGTATTTTAGAAAAATTATTTGGTCCAATCTTGCAACAATTCTTTGGTAGGTTCTTAAAAAACCCTCATTTGGGGCACTCGAAAAATGGAAAATGACTTTTTCGTCCAAAGAAAATGAAAATTTCCTTAGGCAACATTGTTTGCCATTCCAATATGCACCCTTGTGCACAGTATGAGATCATTTGAACAAACTAGGCAATGAATGTGGCCATAAGATTGATCATTTGACTTGAAAGCCATTGATCTCCACAGATGATAGCTCGTTTCTAAGAACACGTTTTTAAAAGAATTGCCGTATTACAAGTTTATTAATTTTCCTTTTAACTTGGTCACATATGATGAGACAATGCAAAGGTTTTCCAATTTTTTGAATTTTTTATGCCCGTTTCAAAATGCGGTCAAAACTGCCGGAATGACCGTTCCTAGCTAGTGGTTGAATCTTGGAATTTTTTTGGTGTTTCTCTGATTAAGTAGATACTTTTGTACCTAGAAATGATTTTTGCAAAAAATAAATAGCAAACTATGAGGCAGCCGCAGTTCAAATTTGACCCGCTTCCAACTGAAACGACGGGAATTTGTCTTTTTACCAGAGGTGGATCAAAACTTTTTACACCCAATAATTTGGTCATTGTGCATTAAATATGTCCTAGTATTTTAGAAAAATTATTTAGTCCAATTTTGCAAAAATTATTTGGTAGGTTCTTCAAAAAAAACCTCATTTGGGGCACTCGAAAAATGGAAAATGACTTTTTCGTCCAAAGAAAATGAAAATTTCTTTAGGCAACATTGTTTGCCATTCCAATATGCACCCTTGTGCACAGTATGAGATCATTTGAACAAACTAGGCAATGAATGTGGCCATAAGATTGATCATTTGACTTGAAAGCCATTGATCTCCAAAGATGATAGCTCGTTTCTGAGAACACGTTTTTAAAAGAATTGTTGTATTACAAGTTTATTAATTTTCCTGGTAACTTGGTCACATATGATGACACAAGGTGAAGGTTTTCCAATTTTTTGATTTTTTTTGAATTTTTTATGCCCGTTTCAAAATGCGGTCAAAACGGCGGGAATGACCGTTCCTAGCTAGTGGTTGAATCTTGGAATTTTTTTGGTGTTTCTATGATTAAATAGATACTTTTGTACCTAGAAATGATTTTTGCAAAAAATAAATAGCAAACTATGAGGCAGCCGCAGTTCAAATTTGACCCGCTTCCAACTGAAACGACGGGAATTTGTCTTTTTACCAGAGGTGGATCAAAAGTTTTTACACCCAATAATTTGGTCATTGTGCATTAAATATGTCTTAGTATTTTAGAAAAAATTATTTGGTCCAATTTTGCAACAATTCTTTGGTAGGTTCTTCACAAAAAAACCTCATTTGGGGCACTCGAAAAATGGAAAATGACTTTTTCGTCCAAAGAAAATGAAAATTTCCTTAGGCAACATTGTTTGCCATTCCAATATGCACCCTTGTGCACAGTATGAGATCATTTGAACAAACTAGGCAATGAATGTAGCCATAAGATTGATCATTTGACTTGAAAGCGATTGATCTCCAAAGATGATAGCTCGTTTCTGAGAACACTTTTTTAAAGAATTGCCATATTACAAGTTTACTATTTTTCCTGGTAACTTGGTCACATATGATGACACTATGCAAAGGTTTTCCAATTTTTTGATTTTTTTGAATTTTTTATGCCCGTTTCAAAATGCGGTCAAAACGGTGGGAATGACCGTTCCTAGCTAGTGGTTCAATCTTGGAATTTTTTTGGTGTTTCTCTGATTAAATAGATACTTTTGTACCTAGAAATGATTTATGAAAAAAATAAATAGCAAACTATGAGGCAGCCGCAGTTCAAATTTGACCCGCTTCGAGCTGAATCTGCGGAAATTTGTCTTTTTCACCAGAGGTGGATCAGAACCTTGTACACCCAATAATTTGTTCAACTATGCATTAAATATGGCCTAGTATTTTAGAAATAATGATTTGGTCTAATTTTGCAACAATTATTTGGTAGGGTCTTCACAAAAAAACCTCATTTGGGGCACTCGAAAAATGGAAAATGGCTCTTTTGTGCAATGAAAATGAAACTTTCCTTACGCAACATTGTTTGCCATTCCAATATGCACCCTTGTGCACAATATGAGATCATTTGAACAAACTAGGCAACGAATGTGGCCATAAGATTGATCATTTGACTTGAAAGCCATTGATCTCCATAGAGGATAGCTTGTTTCTGAAAAGAATTTTCTAAAAGAATTACCGTATTACAAGTTTATTATTTTTCCTGGTAACTTGGTCACATATGATGACACAATGCGAAGGTTTTCCAATTTTTTTTATTTTTTTGAATTTTTTATGCCCGTTTCAAAATGCGGTCAAAACGGCGGGAATGACCGTTCCTAGCTAGTGGTTGAATCTTGGAATTTTTTTGGTGTTTCTCTGATTAAATAGATACTTCTGTACCTAGAAATTATTTTTGGAGCAAAAAAATAGCAAACTATGAGGGAGCCGCAGTTCAAATTTGACCCGCTTCCAACTGAATCTGCGAAAATTTGTCTTTTTCACAAGAGGTGGATCAAAACTTTTTACACCCAATAATTATGTCAATTTTGCATTAAATATGGCCTAGTATTTTATAAAAATGATTTGGTCCAATTTTGCAACAATTATTTGGTAGGTTCTTCACAAAAAAACCTCATTTGGGGCACTCGAAAAATGGAAAATGGCTCTTTTGTGCAATGAAAATGAATATTTCCTTAGGCAACATTGTTTGCCATTCCTATTTGCACCCTTGTGCACAGTATGAGATCATTTGAACAGACTAGGCAATGAATGTGGCCATAAAATTGATCATTTGACTTGAAAACCATTGATCTCCACAAAAGATAGCTCGTTTCTGAGAACACTTTTTTAAAATAATTGCCGTATTACAAATTTATTATTTTTCCTGGTAACATGGTCACATATGATGACACAATGCGAAGGTTTTCCATGTTTTTGATTTTTTTGAATTTTTTACGCCCGTTTCAAAAAGCGGTCAAAATGGCTGGAATGACCGTTCCTAGCTAGTGGTTGAATCTTGGAATTTTTTTAGTGTTTCTCTGATTAAATAAATACTTTTGTAGCTAGAAATGATTTTTGCAAAAAATAAATAGCAAACTATGAGGCAACCGCAGTTCAAATTTGACCCGCTTCCAACTGAAACGACGGAAATTTGTCTTTTTCACCAGAGGTGGATCAAAACTTTTTACACCCAATAATTTGGTCAATTATGCATTAAATATGGCCTAGTATTTTAGAAAAATGATTTGGTCCAATTTTGCAACAATTATTTGGTAGGTTCTTCACAAAAAAACCTCATTTGGGGCACTCGAAAAATGGAAAATGACTTTTTCGTCCAAAGAAAATGAAAATTTCCTTAGGCAACATTGTTTGCCATTCCAATATGCACCCTTGTGCACAGTATGAGATCATTTGAACAAACTAGGCAATGAATGTAGCCATAAGATTGATCATTTGACTTGAAAGCGATTGATCTCCAAAGATGATAGCTCGTTTCTGAGAACACTTTTTTAAAGAATTGCATATTACAAGTTTATTATTTTTCCTGGTAACTTGGTCACATATGATGACACTATGCAAAGGTTTTCCAATTTTTTGATTTTTTTGAATTTTTTATGCCCGTTTCAAAATGCGGTCAAAACGGTGGGAATGACCGTTCCTAGCTAGTGGTTCAATCTTGGAATTTTTTTGGTGTTTCTCTGATTAAATAGATACTTTTGTACCTAGAAATGATTTATGAAAAAAATAAATAGCAAACTATGAGGCAGCCGCAGTTCAAATTTGACCCGCTTCGAGCTGAATCTGCGGAAATTTGTCTTTTTCACCAGAGGTGGATCAGAACCTTGTACACCCAATAATTTGTTCAACTATGCATTAAATATGGCCTAGTATTTTAGAAATAAGGATTTGGTCTAATTTTGCAACAATTATTTGGTAGCGTCTTCACAAAAAAACCTCATTTGGGGCACTCGAAAAATGGAAAATGGCTCTTTTGTGCAATGAAAATGAAACTTTCCTTAGGCAACATTGTTTGCCATTCCAATATGCACCCTTGTGCACAATATGAGATCATTTGAACAAACTAGGCAACGAATGTGGCCATAAGATTGATCATTTGACTTGAAAGCCATTGATCTCCATAGAGGATAGCTTGTTTCTGAAAAGAATTTTCTAAAAGAATTACCGTATTACAAGTTTATTATTTTTCCTGGTAACTTGGTCACATATGATGACACAATGCGAAGGTTTTCCAATTTTTTTATTTTTTTGAATTTTTTATGCCCGTTTCAAAATGCGGTCAAAACGGCGGGAATGACCGTTCCTAGCTAGTGGTTGAATCTTGGAATTTTTTTGGTGTTTCTCTGATTAAATAGATACTTCTGTACCTAGAAATTATTTTTGGAGCAAAAAAATAGCAAACTATGAGGGAGCCGCAGTTCAAATTTGACCCGCTTCCAACTGAATCTGCGAAAATTTGTCTTTTTCACAAGAGGTGGATCAAAACTTTTTACACCCAATAATTATGTCAATTTTGCATTAAATATGGCCTAGTATTTTATAAAAATGATTTGGTCCAATTTTGCAACAATTATTTGGTAGGTTCTTCACAAAAAAACCTCATTTGGGGCACTCGAAAAATGGAAAATGGCTCTTTTGTGCAATGAAAATGAATATTTCCTTAGGCAACATTGTTTGCCATTCCAATTTGCACCCTTGTGCACAGTATGAGATCATTTGAACAAACTAGGCAATGAATGTGGCCATAAGATTGATCATTTGACTTGAAAACCATTGATCTCCACAAAAGATAGCTCGTTTCTGAGAACACCTTTTTAAAATAATTGCCGTATTACAAATTTATTATTTTTCCTGGTAACATGGTCACATATGATGACACAATGCGAAGGTTTTCCATGTTTCTGATTTTATTTGAATTTTTTACGCCCGTTTCAAAATGCGGTCAAAACGGCTGGAATGACTATTCCTAGCTAGTGGTTGAATCTTGGAATTTTTTTGGTGTTTCTCTGATTAAATAAATACTTTTGTACCTAGAAATGATTTTTGCAAAAAATAAATAGCAAACTATGAGGCAACCGCAGTTCAAATTTGACCCGCTTCCAACTGAAACGACGGAAATTTGTCTTTTTCACCAGAGGTGGATCAAAACTTTTTACACCCAATAATTTGGTCATTGTGCATTAAATATGGCCTAGTATTTTAGAAAAATGATTTGGTCCAATTTTGCAACAATTATTTGGTAGGTTCTTCACAAAAAAACCTCATTTGGGGCACTCGAAAAATGGAAAATGACTTTTTCGTCCAAAGAAAATGAAAATTTCCTTAGGCAACATTGTTTGCCATTCCAATATGCATCCTTGTGCACAATATGAGATCATTTGAACAAACTAGGCAATGAATGTGGCCATAAGATTGATCATTTGACTTGAAAGCCATTGATCTCCACAGATGATAGCTCGTTTCTGAGAACACTTTTTTAAAAGAATTGCCGCATTACAAGTTTATTATTTTTCCTGGTAACTTGGTCACATATGATGACACAATGCGAAGGTTTTCCAATTTTTTGATTTTGTTTCAATTTTTTATGACCGTTTCAAAATGCGGTCAAAACGGCGGGAATGACCGTTCCTAGCTAGTGGTTCAATCTTGGAATTTTTTGTGTGTTTCTCTCATTAAATAGATACTTTTGTACCTAGAAATGATTTTTGCAAAAAATAAATAGCAAACTATGAGGCAGCCGCAGTTCAAATTTGACCCGCTTCCAACTGAAACGACGGAAATTTGTCTTTTTCACCAGAGGTTGATCAAAATTTTTTACACCCAATAATTTGGTCAATTGTGCATTAAATATGGCCTAGTATTTTAGAAAAATGATTTGGTACAATTTTGCAACAATTATTTGGTTGGTTCTTCACAAAAAAACCTCATTTGGGGCACTTCGAAAAATGGAAAATGGCTCTTTTGTGCAATGAAAATGAAAATTTCCTTAGGCAACATTGTTTGCCATTCCAATTTGCACCCTTGTGCACAATATGAGATCATTTAAACAAACTAGGCAATGAATGTGGCCATAAGATTGATCATCTGACTTGAAACCATTGATCTCCACAAATGATAGCTCGTTTCTGAGAACACTTTTTTAAAAGAATTGTCGTATTAAAAGTTTATTATTTTTTCTGGTAACTTGGTCACATATGATGACACAATGCGAAGGTTTTCCAATTTTTTTTTTGAATTTTTTTACGCCCGTTTCAAAATGCGGTCAAAACGGCGGGAATGACCGTTCCTAGCTAGTGGTTGAATCTTGGAATTTTTTGGTGTTTCTCTGATTAAATAGATACTTTTGTACCTACAAATGATTTTTGCAAAAAATAAATAGCAAACTATGAGGCAGCCGCAATTCAAATTTGACCCGCTTCCAACTGAAACGACGAAAATTTGTCTTTTTCACCAGAGGTGGATCAAAACTTTTTACACCCAATAATTTGGTCAATTATGCTTTAAATATGGCCTCATATTTTAGAAAAATGATTTCGTCCAATTTTGCAACAATTATTTGGTAGGTTCTTCACAAAAAAACCTCATTTGGGGCACTCGAAAAATGGAAAATGACTTTTTCGTCCGAAGAAAATGAAAATTTCCTTAGGCAACATTATTTGCCATTCGAATATGCATCGTTGTGCACAATATGAGATCATCTGAACAAAGTAGGCAATGAATGTGGCCATAAGATTGATCATTTGACCTGAAAGCCATTGATCTCCCGAGATGATAGCTCGTTTCTGAGAACACTTTTGAAAAAGAATTGCCGTATTACAAGTTTATTATTTTTCCTGGTAACTTGGTCACATATGATGACACAATGCGAAGGTTTTCCAATTTTTTGATTTTTTTGAATTTTTTATGCCCGTTTCAAAATGCGGTCAAAACGGCGGGAATGACCGTTCTTAGCTAGTGGTTCAATCTTGGAATTTTTTGGTGTTTCTCTCATTAAATAGATACTTTTGTACATAGAAATGATTTTTGCAAAAATAAATAGCAAACTATGAGGCAGCTGCAGTTCAAATTTGACCCGCTTCCAATTCAAACGACGAAAAATTGTCTTTTTCACCAGAGGTGGATCAAAACTTTTTACATCCAATAATTTGGTCAATTGTGCATTAAATATGGCCTAGTATTTTATAAAAATGATTCGGTCCAATTTTGCAACAATTATTTGGTAGGTTCTTCACAAAAAAACCTCATTTGGGGCACTCAAAAAATGAAAATGGCTCTTTTGTGCAATGAAAATGAAAATTAACGTAGGCAACATTGTTTGCCATTCCAATATGCACCCTTGTGCACAATATGAGATCATTTGAACAAACTAGGCAACGAATGTGGTCATAAGATTGATCATTTGACTTGAAAGCCATTGATCTCCAGAGATGATAACTCGTTTCTCAGAACACTTTTTTAAAATAATTGCCGTATTACAAGTTTATTAATTTTCCTGGTAACTTGGTCACATTTTATGACACAATGCGAAGGTTTTCTAATTTTTTGATTTTTTTTGAATTTTTTATGCCCGTTTCAAAATGCAGTCAAAACGGCGGGAATGACCGTTCCTAGCTAGTGGTTTAATCTTGGAATTTTTTTGGTGTTTCTCTGATTAAATAGATACTTTTGTACCTAGAAATGATTTTTGCAAAAAATAAATAGCAAACTATGAGGCAGCCGCAGTTCAAATTTGACCCGCTTCCAACTGAAACGACGGGAATTTGTCTTTTTACCAGAGGTGGATCAAAACTTTTTACACCCAATAATTTGGTAATTGTGCATTAAATATGTCCTAGTATTTTAGAAAAATTATTTGGTCCAATCTTGCAACAATTCTTTGGTAGGTTCTTCACAAAAAAACCTCATTTGGGGCACTCGAAAAATGGAAAATGACTTTTTCGTCCAAAGAAAATGAAAATTTCCTTAGGCAACATTGTTTGCCATTCCAATATGCACCCTTGTGCACAGTATGAGATCATTTGAACAAACTAGGCAATGAATGTGGCCATAAGATTGATCATTTGACTTGAAAGCCATTGATCTCCACAGATGATAGCTCGTTTCCGAGACCACTTTTTTAAAAGAATTGCCGTATTACAAGTTTATTAATTTTCCTGGTAACTTGGTCACATATGATGACACAATGCGAAGGTTTTCCAATTTTTTGAATTTTTTATGCCCGTTTTAAAATGCGGTGAAAACTGCCGGAATGACCGTTCCTAGCTAGTGGTTGAATCTTGGAATTTTTTTGGTGTATCTCTGATTAAATAGATACTTTTGTACCTAGAAATGATTTTTGCAAAAAATAAATAGCAAACTATGAGGCAGCCGCAGTTCAAATTTGACCCGCTTCCAACTGAAACGACGGGAATTTGTCTTTTTACCAGAGGTGGATCAAAACTTTTTACACCCAATAATTTGGTCATTGTGCATTAAATATGTCCTAGTATTTTAGAAAAATTATTTGGTCCAATTTTGCAACAATTATTTGGTAGGTTCTTCACAAAAAACCTCATCTGGGGCACTCGAAAAATGGAAAATGACTTTTTCGTCCAAAGAAAATGAAAATTTCCTTAGGCAACATTGTTTGCCATTCCAATATGCATCCTTGTGCACAATATGAGATCATTTGAACAAACTAGGCAATGAATATGGCCATAAGATTGATCATTTGACTTGAAAGCCATTGATCTCCACAGATGATAGCTCGTTTCTGAGAACACTTTTTTAAAAGAATTGTCGTATTACAAGTTTATTATTTTTCCTGGTAACTTGGTCACATATGATGACACAATGCGAAGGTTTTCCAATTTTTTGATTTTATTTGAATTTTTTATGACCGTTTCAAAATGCGGTCAAAACGGCGGGAATGACCGTTCCTAGCTAGTGGTTCAATCTTGGAATTTTTTTTGTGTTTCTCTCATTAAATAGATACTTTTGTACCTAGAAATGATTTTTGCAAAAAATAAATAGCAAACTATGAGGCAGCTGCAGTTCAAATTTGACCCGCTTCCAACTGAAACAACGGAAATTTGTCTTTTTCAACAGAGGTTGATCAAAACATTTTACACCCAATAATTTGGTCAATTGTGCATTAAATATGGCCTAGTATTTTAGAAAAATGATTTGGTACAATTTTGCAACAATTATTTGGTTGGTTCTTCACAAAAAAACCTCATTTGGGGCACTTCGAAAAATGGAAAATGGCTCTTTTGTGCAATGAAAATGAAAATTTCCTTAGGCAACATTGTTTGCCATTCCAATTTGCACCCTTGTGCACAATATGAGATCATTTAAACAAACTAGGCAATGAATGTGGCCATAAGATTGATCATTTGACTTGAAAACCATTGATCTCCACAAATGATAGCTCGTTTCTGAGAACACTTTTTTAAAAGAATTGCCGTATTACAAGTTTATTATTTTTTCTGGTAACTTGGTCACATATGATGACACAATGCGAAGGTTTTCCAATTTTTTTTAATTTTTTTACGCCCGTTTCAAAATGCGGTCAAAACGGCGGGAATGACCGTTCCTAGCTAGTGGTTGAATCTTGGAATTTTTTTGGTATTTATCTGATTAAATAGATACTTTTGTACCTACAAATGATTTTTGCAAAAAATAAATAGCAAACTATGAGGCAGCCGCAGTTCAAATTTGACCCGCTTCCAACTAAAACGACGGAAATTTGTCTTTTTCACCAGAGGTGGATCAAAACTTTTAACACCCAATAATTTGGTCAATTATGCATTAAATATGGCCTAGTATTTTATAAAAATGAATTGGTCCAATTTTGCAACAATTATTTGGTAGGTTCTTCACAAAAAAACCTCATTTGGGGCACTCGAAAAATGGAAAATGGCTCTTTTATGCAATGAAAATGGAAATTTCCTTAGGCAACATTGTTTTCCATTCCAATTTGCACCCTTGTGCACAATATGAGATCATTTAAACAAACTAGGCAATGAATGTGGCCATAGGATTGATCATTTGACTTGAAAACCATTGATCTCCACAAATGATAGCTCGTTTCTCAAGACACTTTTTTAAAAGAATTGCCGTATTACAAGTTTATTATTTTTCCTGGTAACTTGGTCACATATGATGACACAATGCGAAGGTTTTCCACTTTTTTGATGTGTTTCACGATGTTGGTCTTTGTAAAACGATGCACAAATGGCCTCCCCAAGTAGTGCACACTTGATGGTAGGATCACGATGAGTTTGGCCTTCTCATCCTCATTAAGCTCTTTCATTATTTGATAGAAAATTGCATAATTGTATGGATCATCATCATCATCATCTCCGCTACCCCTCATCATCTTCCTCATCCTCATCCTCATGCTCCTGGCTTCTATCGTCATCCTCGCTAGCATCATCATCATCTTGGCTCTGATCATCATCATCATCATCTTGACTCTCATCATCGTCATCCTGGGAATCCTCAGCATCATACTCATCAAGCTCATTATCTTGGTCGGAGAAATACTTAATCCTTAACTTGTTGACCGCTTTCTTCAAGTAAAAGCCTATATACTATTCCCTGGCGAGCTTATTATTTGAAATGTACTTGTTCCACCCGTCGCCTCCTATGATGGTTTTATCCTTTTGTTTACAAACGTCAATTTTATATGATTGCCCTTGACCATCCGAAAAGTTGAAATTGTCATTAATTAAATTATTGAATTGGACCCTTACATTGCATGGGATACACTATATAACAATTAAGAATAATGTAGTTAATAGTTAATGGTATGTACAATATAGCAAGTGGTTAGAATTGAATGATGAACATTGTTACCACAGATTTTTCAAATCCATCCCTCAAAAAGAGCCCGAATTCTACTACATGCGACAAACTATCTCTACAGGGATTTTTGCAGACATTGCCGACCTTAAGCACCATGATCTCCTTCAAAAAGTTAAACACTGTTATCATTGCTGCTACTACATGGTTTTGTCCTCAACAACATTCACTTATAGCTAAGTCTTCAAGTTGCCTTTTCTGCACGAAGTGAATGTGATCGGACCCTTACCCCTGTGTGATTATCTCTCCTAAAACTCTCTAAATCTTCATATGCATTCTATTGACACGTGTCAGTTGTCTTCACTATATATAAGCAGGTTTATCACGAAGTCACAGACATATATAGTACGCCATAGCAAGGTTCATAAGTACTACATTAAAGGTTCAAACATCTGAAGCACAGAGTTATACGACTAGGCACGGTGGAGAGATCAACTCCTAATGTAATCCTCGTCAGACTCCTTGGCGAGATCATCCCAGTCTATCGGGTCATCCTCGACATTCTTCTGGTTGCGTGCGGTCATCAGCAATGCCTCATTAATGTCATATAGATGCATATCCTCCCAAAGACACTGTTCCACCAAGGGATCGATGCTCTGACGTTCACGGGCCCTAATGAGCGCCTCAGCCTTCAGGTGTTCCTGCTCCTTAGCCTTGGAGACTATCCTCATGTTAGGAGGCGCTATCTCACTCGCGCACCAAGCATCCTGAGTAAAATTGAGGTGCGCCCTTCGCCCCTGGTACTCGAGCGCCTTGGCATCGTAAGCGCGCGTCGCTTTCTCGGCGAAGTCGAACCTGCCGAGCCATTGTCTCTTGCCAGTGACAGGGTTTTGGATTTGGACGCCCCACTTCCCCAGGGCCTCTGGACAACACCACGGTACCTGCCATTGTCCGCCGTTTCGAAAAAAAAGACCTAAAACATACAGATAAATAAATTTGGCGAAAGAATCGAAGAAATCTTCAACAACACAATCTGAATTAAAAATAAACAAAAAAAATTGGCATGACCTCTGCATAAAAATGGACACATTAAGAGCTAGAAATTTGGCGAAACCGAAATAAATCAACGTTTCGCCAAAACTTTAGCGCTTATAGTATGAATCCCTGTAAAGAAATTGAAGGCACCTACTACAGCACAATATCAATTAAAAATAAACAAGAAAATTTGGCATGACCTCTGCATAAAAATGGACACATTAAGAGCTAGAAATTTGGCGAAACGGAAGTAAATAAATGTTTCGCCAAAACTTTAGCGCTTATAGTATGAATCCTTGTAAAGAAATGAAGACATCTACTACAACACAATATCAATAAAAAATAAACAAGGAAATTTGGCATGACCTCTGTAAAAATGGACACATTAAGCGCTAGAAATTTGGCTAATGGAAATAAAGCAACGCTTCACCAAAATTCTAGTATGCACCCCTGTAAAGAACTATAAACTATAACTATACAACTGTTGATTTCATATATACGGCTAGTTTTGATTGCTACAACTACAAAGTACAACTATCAAACTACAACTAGAAATATCAAACTACAACTATAAAGTACAACTACAATTTATTATAATGTGTGCATTACGAACTATACAACTAGAAAATACTATTATCAAACTATAAATAGCTAGAAACTACAAGTACGTACAAACTAAAAAAGTAAAAATACAATGATGAAACCTCTGACCCTAACCCTAGTCGTATGTGCATGGCGGCCGTGGCGGCGGGTGGCGACAAGGACGGCTGGAAATACAAGGGTGCACGACGACCTTATACCTGCCGGACTGGACGGCGACGGGGCGGTGGACCGATCGAGGGTGACGGCGGCAGGGGTAGCGGATCGAGGGTGAGGGCGACGCGATGGAGGGTGAGGATGATGGCGGCAGCGGACGGCGACGGCGACGATGACAACGGACGGCGACGGCGACGATGACGACGTCGTGCTCAATGCCGTGGTGAAGGGTGAGGGCGGCGACGAGAGCGAGATGTGGGAGAGAGTGAAAGTGAGAGTGAGAGTATGGGGTTATGGAGAGAAAGGGGGCGCGCGTGCAGGTAGTGCTAAACAGTTGTGGCAGGCACGCCATAAGACCCGCCACTGCTAATTTGGGGCGGCAGGCGGCAACCCTTCAGTTGAATTTAAATCGTCTACCACTAACCTACTTGTGGCGGGTAGGACAAGCTGCCCGCCACAACTATCATCTGCATTAAAAAAATGTAACCCGTTGGAGGCTTTCAACTGTGGCGGGGATATTACCTCGCCGCCGCTGATGCCTATAACAACAGTGGCGGGTAAGCATAGCCACTCGCCACAAGAAACATTCATAACAGACCCACGCTCAGCGTGCTTCTTTGTGGCGGGTGCAGTGCTTCACCCGCCACTACTGTGCCTCTAGCTCTGGCGGTCATGTTTTGCCACCCGCCACTGCTGCTTCTCCTAACTACCTGTGGCGGGTGCCTGGTCCCTCCCGCCACTGTATTGGATTCACCTATAAGCCCTTTCCCAGTAGTGAAAGCTCCGGCTTGCAACTATACCGTCAACAGCCATTGGTGACCCCAAAATTTGTGAAGACCATTAGTGACCTCAAAATCAAGAAGCACACATTTTTTGCCAAAGCACAAGAAGCTTGCTGAAAGAATATTGAGAGGGCATTTGGTGTGTTGCAAGCTCGGTTTGCCATTGTTCGAGGTCTTACTCGCTTTTGGCATAAAAAATCCCTTCAAAACATCATGACTGCTTGTGTAATTTTCAGGGACGCAGATGAGATCAGTGCATTTCTTGAGACCTACTGGAAGATCGCGAACCGTGATTCGCACAACCAACTCCAGCATGATCTTATTGAGCATCGGTGGCAACTCTATGGCGGGGGGGGGGGGGGGGGGGGGGGGGGGAAGACCCGCATTTGTATGCATTTCGTGTGAGATTTGAACAATTTGGTGTTGTAATAATTATTAGAATTCAAATATTTATTGTAATGATAACTATTGTTGTATTGTGAGTAGCTTTTTTGACCATTTATATATTCGTGTTGAATTTACATTAAGATTCCATTTGGTTGACATTATTGAAGTGTGCAATTTGTTTGATGTTATGAAAAATTTGCGGGACGCATTTGCGGGATCTGTTCTGTCGGAGCGCTCGCCGCACCGTAATTTTTTTACGGGAGCCCTTATACGCGTTTTGCGAGACGCGCGGTTGCGGGATCTGCTAGAGATGCTCTCACAATGTGGAACTTTTATGTTTATGCAGGCCACGAAGATGCATACAGATACTACATTTTGCCAATGCTGCTCTTTTGGTTAGGAGATGCACAAGCCTGAAGTCACTTGTTAAATCTCCACGTCACTGTGCTGTCTAGATAGTTGGAGTATCTATGCTTCGAATTAGCATTGAATTTCCACGCTCTTGCATTGTAGGACTTTGAAATCTAAATCATGCCCTCGAGCGTCCCAGTTGATCTCAACGAGGGTTGGTGATTTAGCTGCGACAGTTGCTCCTGATACCATCCATTCTCAAACTCATCACTAACCCACATGTACATCAGCAACATCACATGTACTTATTAACAACACGAAATTAATCTCACTCTTCTAATTGAATTTATCGCATTTCTGCTTTTTTGTAACATTCAATGGACAACACCTGTTTGCTCGAATTTAGATACTAGTGTAAAAATTAGACTATTTCATGCGCAATATATAAGGGACTAATAAGCTGCTTGGCCACGTCGAAGTGGAGATACATAATATAATATATGAGTTGGGTTTAATTGCGGAGTTACTGCAGTATGTGTTCGTGAACCAAGTGGTAGTTGGGTGAGCCCCACAAAGGTCCCATGTTCAAAGACTAAGGGCAGGTGCAAGAAAATCATAAGAACTTGATCAGAAGGTGTCAGATACGAGCATATGCATTCATGTGGTAATGCATTCAAAGGCCAGTGTGGCTTACAAAGGAGAAATTGTGAGAATTGGGCAGTAGCCTAGTGGATGGGTCACAGTGGTGCATCCCGTCCAGCCACGATTCAAGTTCCATCCGGAGCGAATTTGTGGCATCCCACCCAGATGGGCTCTAACTTAATACTTCTCATTGGTTCTCTTTTTTTAGAGGAGAATTACTTGTAGGAAATTCCACAAGAACACCTCTTTGGCGGTAATTAGAAGGGAGCATGCCTAGTATTTGGGCCCGATCCCACATCACAATAGGAGCTATGTAGTACTCTCTCCTAAAAAAGTTAAGATTTAAAAATATTGCACTAATATGAGCAAAATCATATAGATTGACCATGATACTACTACTACTACTACACATTTTCTCCATCTTATGTTATGCCTTCTATTAGCTACAGAATTTCTAGCTGAATCTTAATCATTTTTGTAAATTAATTTGGAGTATCAAAAAAGTATTTTCTAGAGATAACACTAAGACATTGTCTACTGTATAACATGTTATTTTTCTTTCAATAGATAAAATGAATGCATAAGAAAAATCATCTTATCAACATATCACACATGCTTTAACACCTTTTAATCTCGCCTAACTTCTTAGCATTGTTTAAGTGTACACACACTCTCTTCATATTTCTGAAGTGGAATTGGTCGTCATCTTCAACAATTACTCACAACGAAGTCAAGCTTATGGGACACTTGAAGTGAATCAGATTGGATTTTTGTTCTGTACCTTCCTTAGGGATATAGAGTCCTGAATTATTGATTAAACAAAGCTTGTAATAAAGTTCATACAAAGGTTATGTTCCACAACAACATCAAAAGTAAGAAATTATCGAAATGTCATTTTTGTTTAGAATATTGAAAATTGACATGAATGCGAAGTCATACACACGATTTTACAATTCAAATTTGTGACCAATATTATCCACATCCATATTCGTTACGACATTATTCACATTTCACTGATATCGAGTAAAAAAATTAGGGGATGAAATGTGCATTATACATATGTATCTGCTTCAATTTCATCCCCAATATGCAATACTACTTTGGAGGGAAATATTTCAGTCTCGTGTCTTTTTTGGAGGGCCATGTTTTCTACAACTTTCAATCATGTAATTTTCTCCTATGTATTTTTCCTATAGTCATTCCACTTTTTATCAAGTTTCAACTGCATCATTTTTCGACCTTGGACTGCATCTTTTGTTGGCGCCTTACTACACCTTCTAGCAACATTTTATCGTGTAGTTTTTTTATACTACATTTTCTATGGGATGTCTACTATATGTTTTGGCAACATTCTGATGCATTTTTTCTCTACCACATTTTCCTTTCTTCGTATGGTGTCTACAACCAGACTAAACACCCCTATGCCCACTCTTAATGGGTTAATTTCCACCAACTGATAAACTAGTAAACATTCACTAAGTAAGTAGTTGCTCGTATGAAATTGTACAACACACAATCATGTAGATTATGCTGCCCTGGTCTCCGAACATCTTATGCGAAAGAGTTTGGCCTTAGACATGCCGTCGTGCGGCAACTAGGTCCCACACCAAAGTCCAAAACATATACTTATACGTGTCGAAACTAGCGGCACCCTATGCCATTCTCATGTTTTGAACAAACATCCAGGTTTGTTTTGGTTAGATATAACATCAACAGCTTACTAGTATGATGGATTTTTAATGGAACTCCTCTTAATTAATACGCCCCATTCTCAAAAACATCAGCATTTGTATTCCTCATACTCACCCAACAAACATGAATTTAATATTTCTTGGTCTTCTAAGTCAATTATCTACCTTTATAGTGTCATGATTAACAAAAATTATATATGTTTGAGATTAGTATAGTTGTGTAGAGTGTGGACTTCAAAGCTTGGCCAGGTAGGACTAGTGAAAGATATGTATATATGGTTGGGTTGGGTTGGGTTGATTAAGTTAGTACTACAACTTGAGGATGTAGTGGGGTCCATGAGGCCATCAATAGCAACATGTTTGAGAACCTAGGGCGGGTGCAAGAAAATACTATAAGGTGTGTAGAAGATATACAACATCTCAAGGACGTAAGCTTCATTTTGAGGTGGGTGTAGGCCAAATTAATATCTTGTTTTAGTGTATTCATTACCTTGCAATCTAAGTTAGGACCTAGTTGCCTATATAGTTTTTCTTATTCCTATGTTTTCTTGGTTCATAACATCTATAGTTTTGGATTCTCAAGTGGAGTTTGTAACATTCTAAGGATGTCCAACTAGAAGAAACAAGCAATTTTACATAGTGAAAAGAAATTCCACTGCTGAAAGAGATCTTCCGAGCAATCTCTAGCTTGGTTTATACATAGATTTTCTCTGAGATATGCATGCCTATTTTGTACAACATGTGCGATTGAGTAGCAGAAGATACGACTTAACTTATCTTGAAATATTGGTTAATCCACAAAAAAATCACATTGACAAATTAGAAGAGATATCAACCAAGAAACTACATATCTAGACATAAGTTTTAGTGGATATTGGTGCTATCATTACGCAAGAAGCAACCTTTGTTCCGAAAATCTATAACTTTCTTTTGGTTGGTCTAGTCCGCTCCGTCCCATGGTACCAACAAGAGGTGATTTAGAAACATGTATACATACAAATTTGGCATGAGCTAATTGTATCAAATAAAAATAGGACTTAATGGCATCTCAAAGGATCACAAGCTGGTCAAGGTAGAAATGACCAACAAAATCAAGTTCTTAAGACCTTTATTTATCAACTTGTTGGGACTAGAATAAAACCATATGTGCTCCCAGACAATAGTTAGTATTGTTCATAATCTCTAGTCTGCTATGCATCGCTAATGCACGAGCAATGCCATGTAGCCAGAAGTATGTACAATGTTTTGCGTTGTAGAGTTAACATTACACCATTAATTTCTAGCCATGCATACGAGCATTGTCAGAACATATTGTACGGTAGTGGTAGATACCAATGACTCCATAGTCCTGAATATACAGTTTCCACCACCCACCTAGCTGGAGCAAAAATCCAAGACATATTTGGATTATTTGGATTATTTGTTGCTTAGTTAGGTTGTCACGGTGCTCATTTTACTATAGTTTGGAAGAACTATAAAGTTTCATGGTAGAATAAAAAAAGTATCCCCAATACATCCGACCAACCAAAAGTGACCACACCAGTAGATGTACAAGAGAAAAGGTAATTTTAAATCTATGTCCAGAATTGGTTTAACATAATTTCACAAATTTCTCTTCGGAGGAACACGTGGTGGATGTATGTTGGTCATGGACGAAGTTTATGTCAAAACTAGTTCCAAAGAGGAAGAATCTAGTTGGGAACTATTAGTCAATAACTTGGATATAAGAAACCCTAATAAGCTCTTTTTAGACCATGCATAAGGACATCATGTATATTCATTAAGACCAAAAGGCAAAACATGTTGAAAAGAAGACAAAAGCAGCTCCATCGTCAGAGGGAGGTACACTTCAACCAACACTTATATACACATGAATGCATGGAGTGGTTGCTTTCATGAAATGTGTATGTGGGTCGCTCAAAACATCAGACTAGTCAAGGTCTTGTTTGGTGCGAGCAACATGTAACTACTTATCGATCTAAGGTAACTCCGGATGCCCTCTATTTCCAGATTGAACCCATGAAAGATAATCATGCGTAACTTGCCCATCATCTTGCTATTGTAGCTCGATCATGGTCTCTCTTTTTGTTAGTAGCACCTAATACTTTATGCCGTAAAAGAACCTATATATGAAACTCAAGATGTTGAGAAGATGTATAAATGGGGTTGTTCAACGGGGCAGTATGGCTTTGATCAGATATGAGTCTGAAAGCAATGAGTCGCTCAACAAACCTTGTGTACTTTAGAGACAACGTTAGGTGCATGATCAAGACTGGGATACAAGAGTGTAGATAAAGAAAGCACACCTATTGTAAAAAGGAAGAGGGAGTGTCTAGAAGTAAGAATGTGGGTGAGGAATTAATGCCCCATATTTGTGGGTAGATGCAAGACATAATACAATTGTTGTACGTATGAGAGATCATATGGGCAAAAGATATATTGGTTGGTGCATGCCTAGCAATTTCATTAGTTCAGTATAAAACATCATTACTTGTCCATACATGTCGATTCTCTTGCGTGCATAGGTACCACCCACGTTAACAAGGTGGAGCCATCTGGCCGGGACAATGGGTTGCTCCCTCACATGGACGCACTATGCAACACAAGTGGCGACTCATGTTACATGCTCTGTTCCATTTATCACATGGATCTCTACGCCATTGGATTAGACGCACGTACACAAGTACACTCGTGTACCGAACATACTCATAACTCCCCATATTCATGTAGTTGTGTAGAACAGTTTAAGTAGGTTGGCCTCCTTTCTCAAAGAAATGTTTGAGTTGATCTTGAGGTGTCCATGATACTAGCAAATTTCATTGCGCTAAATTCATGTACATGCTCTCGACAAAAATTGGTGAAAATCTTATAGGACATAGCCAAGGTTTCTCTGGTTGATAGTGTGTAATCTTTGCTCGATTGCTTATGCTACATGTCTATCGTTGTAACCCTTCCCCATATGCACTAAACTATGCACTATGGTGTTTCATTGTTGTTAGTTTTCCGCGTGTAGGATGAGGCTCAGGCGACCCCAACTACCCATGGCCGCCTTTTCTCCTTCCATCCCCTCTCCCTGTTGTTGCCAGAAGATGCCAATGGTGGTGGGGATGCATTCTCATGCAGCGATCTCTCGCGCGGGAAGCTCTCCAGTCGTGGAGCTTGGACGCTGGGGCATCAACCTGGGGTGCCATAGGCAGTTGTCACGCTGCTGTGCTGCATGGGCGGTGGTGGCCATCGCGGGTGGGTGAGTGTGGCGATGGGCCTCTGACACACAGATGTAGCAGCGACAGCTTAAGGCTGGTCGGCGATGGCATCGACAAAGCGACAAGACTACCTGAAGAGTGTGGTGGAAGGTCGCAACTGCAGGTCTTGGAGCCGTTGTCGATGTCGACTTCTACCACATGGCATCTGGATCGTGCGCGTGAAATGGCTCTCGACATTTATGTGGCTCACTGCGTTCTGTGCTCACACACATAGATTTGATCACGTGGTGATATCCATCCCAAGGATATGCACACAAGCGCCTACCTTCGGCTATGAATTCCATGGAATGGCTTGTATTTCAATTTTTCATGACCATGGTATGTGGATTCCTTTCCATACAACTTCGTCTTCTTTGCCAAAGGGTAGCGACAACACACGATATCTTCAGCATGCTTAGCCAAAAAAAACAGAGAAGTATCCTAATTAGGCTCTCAACACTTGGTATCATCTTAATACTCCCTTCATTCCATAATGTAGTGCATGTAGTTTTTTTAAGTCAAACTTAGCAAACTTTGACTAAGTTTATAGAGAAAATTGTCAACATCTACAATACCAACATTATGAAAATATAACTCATATTGTATCCAACGATATGCATTTGGTATTCTAGATGTACCATTTTTTCTTTATAAACATGGTCAAAGTTTGTAAAGTTTTTTTATTTGCGGGGGAAAGTTTGTGAAGTTTAACTTTTGAAAATAAATCTATACGCACTACATTATGAAACGGAGGGAGTATTAATCTAGTATTACCTGACTATTCTAGAGTAAGGTGGTGGAAATACATGCATATATTAGGACTCATGTTTTTGTTTAAACCGGCAAGAATAGCGCTGGCGTGTAAAGCTGCCCACTTGATCATGCATCCACACCTTGATTCAAATAATAAGCTGAATGAAGAGAAGTTGCTAACACTTTTTGTCATGGGCTTCAGGCAACCAGCCAACCAGTGGCTGCTTTCTTTTTTAGGTTATTTGCATAGGGATTATCGCGATCGGTAAATCTGGTCATTTTGATGTAGATGTGTTTTTCAAGATTTCGAAGCAATAGTCCAGCGCGCTCCCCTCCCCACAGCGCGCTCCCGCAAGCCTAGTGGCGCCGGCGGCCACCCCGGCCCCAGCGGCCACCCTCCCCGCGCCGCTCTCCACTCCGGTGGTGGCGGCCACCGCCCCCCTCCCCATCGCCATGGCTTCGCGGGTTTCTCTATCGGGTTCTTCCCCCTCGGAGTCCTCCTCCTCTGCTCTCCCGTCTCCGCCGGCGTCGCAGACGCGGCTGCGGGCTGCTTCCCCACCCCCGCAGGCCCGCCTTCAGCTGCGGTCCATCATCGTCCCTCCGGTGGTCGGCACGGCCTTTGGCCCGCTGGTCCAGGGTGGTGGGGCGGGGCCCTCCGGAGGGCCGCCGCCGCCGGGCGCTGGGGGCTGGCAGGTGAAGCAGAGTCGCCATCCGCGGGGCCGTTTGTCCCGTCTGCCCCCATGCCGTCGGCGCCCTTCCTGGCAGCGCGCACTTGCTGCACCTCGGCCGCCACCAACCTCGAGGGTGCCGGCTGAGCTCCATGGGTGCTACTACAACTGCGGCAGCGACGACGGGCACATCTCGGTGGAATGCAGGAACCCCAGCTTCTGCGTGCGGTGCCGTGGGCACAGCCACATCTCGCGGGGTTGCACCCGCCCCCGCAGTCCGTCCCCGGTCGACCAGCCGCCGCGCCCCCCTCCTGCTCCGCGTCCCAGGGCGGCGGCTTCTGTGGCCCCGGCCCCCTCCCAGCCGCGGTGTTCTCCCGAGCGCCCCTGTGCGGTCCTGCCTCCCCCGCCTCCTGGCCCCACTTCGCCCAGGGCTGTCCGGCTGTGGAGCCATGTTGTGCAAGCGCCGCTGGCGGGACCGGCGGAGTCCGTGGAGAGCGGCGTTGGCCCGGAGTTCTCGGTCCCTTTCAGGGGCGGTGGCGAGTCCTTGCCGCGGGTGGATTTTGGCTCGCCGGAGCCGGTCGAGGCATGCTTTTTGGAGGCCTCTGAGGACATCTGGCGGATGGAGGTGGAGCTCGCCCGGGCGGTGCTGGTGTCGGTCACGGGCGTGCGCCCGGAGGTGGATTTGGCGTCGGCGGCGGAGGCGCTGCACAGGGAGTTCGAGGTCGACCTTGAGGACATGTCCATCCGGCCCTTCTTCCCCGACGACTTCCTCGTGCTCTGCTGTGAGGGGGCGCTGCGTGATCGCATGGTGCGCATCGGTCGGGCGTCTTCTTCCTGGTTCCACCTTTCCCTCAGGCCATGGATACGGCAGGCGCAAGCCACGGCAGTCTTCCTCCCCTACCTAGTGCCGATCTCGCTTCGGGGCATGCCTGCCCATGCGTGCTGCCAGAGGACGGCGAGCGCGGTCCTGCGGGGCCTTGGCTTCGTGGTGGGCGTGGATGATGGCACGGCCAGGCGCCATGACATGGAGGATTTCCGCGTCTGGCTGCGTACGGACCGGCCGCAGCAGATTCCGCGGTGCCGGCTGCTCTTCATCGACGAGCCAAGCCGCACCCTGTGGGCGGCGGAGGCGGACGGTGGGCGTTCGTTTGGCAGGATGGTGCTACCTCTTTAGCACTGCGTTGGTTTTCCCTTGAAGAGGAAAGGGTGATGCAGCAAAGTAGCGCAAGTATTTCCCTCAGTTTTTGAGAACCAAGGTATCAATCCAGTAGGAGGCTGCGCGCGAGTCCCTCGCACCTACACAAACAAATAAATCCTCGCAACCAACGCGATAAGGGGTTGTCAATCCCTACACGGTCACTTACGAGAGTGAGATCTGATAGATATGATAAGATAATATTTTTGGTATTTTTATGATAAAGATGCAAAGTAAAATAAAAGCAAAATAAAAAGCAATGGAAATAACTAAGTATTGGAAGATTAATATGATGGAAGATAGACCCGGGGGCCATAGGTTTCACTAGTGGCTTCTCTCAAGAGCATAGGTATTTTACGGTGGGTGAAAAAATTACTCTTGAGCAATTGACAGAATTGAGCATAGTTATGAGAATACCTAGGTATGATCATGTATATAGGCATCACGTTCGAGACAAGTAGACCGAGTCCTGCCTGCATCTACTACTATTACTCCACACGTCGACCGCTATCCAGCATGCATCTAGAGTATTAAGTTCATAAGAACAGAGTAACGCCTTAAGCAAGATGACATGATGTAGAGGGATAAATTCATGCAATATGATAATAAACCCCATGTTGTTATCCTCGATGCCAACAATACAATACGTGCCTTGCTGCCCTTACTGTCACTGGGAAAGGACACCGCAAGATTGAACCCAAAGCTAAGCACTTCTTCCATTGCAAGAAAGATCAATCTAGTAGGCCAAACCAAACAGATAATTCGAAGAGACTTGCAAAGATAACCAATCATACATAAAAGAATTCAGAAGATTCAAATATTGTTCATAGATAAACTTGATCATAAACCCACAATTCATCGGTCTCAATAAACACACCGCAAAAGAAGATTACATCGAATAGATCTCCACAAGAGAGGGGGAGAACATTGTATTGAGATCCAAAAAGAGAGAAGAAGCCATCTAGCTAATAACTATGGACCCGAAGGTCTGAGGTAAACTACTCACACTTCATCAGAGAGGCTATGGTGTTGATGTAGAAGCCCTCCGTGATCGATGCCCCTTCCGGCGGAGCTCCGGAACAGGCCCCAAGATGGGATCTCGTGGGTACAGAAGGTTGCGGCAGTGGAATTAGGTTTTTGGCTCCGTATCTGATCGTTTGGGGGTACGTAGGTATATATAGGAGGAAGGAGTACGTCGGTGCAGCAACATGGGGCCCACGAGGGTGGGGGCGCGCCTGGGGGGGGGGGGGGTAGGCGCGCCCCCCCTACCTCATGGCTTCCTGGAAGCTTCCTTGACGTACGGTCCAAGTCTCCTGGATCATGTTCGTTCCGAAAATCACGTCCCGAAGGTTTCATTCCGTTTGGACTCCGTTTGATATTCTTTTTTGCGAAACTCTGAAATAGGCAAAAAACAGCAATTCTGGGCTGGGCCTCCGGTTAATAGGTTAGTCCCAAAAATAATATAAAAGTGAATAATAAAGGCCAATAATGTCCAAAACAGAAGATAATATAGCATGGAGCAATCAAAAATATAGATACGTTGGAGACGTATCAAGCATCCCCAAGCTTAATTCCTGCTCGTCCTCGAGTAGGTAAATGATAAAAACAGAATTTTTGATGTGGAATGCTACTTGGCATAATTTCAATGTAATTCTTCTTAATTGTGGTATGAATATTCAGATCCGAAAGATTCAAGATAAAAGTTCAATATTGACATAAAAATAATAATACTTCAAGCATACTAACTAAGCAATTATGTCTTCTCAAAATAACATGGCCAAAGAAAGTTATCCCTACAAAATCATATAGTCTGGCTATGCTCTATCTTCACCACATAAAATATTTAAATCATGCACAACCCCGATGACAAGCCAAGCAATTGTTTCATACTTTTGACGTTCTCAAACCTTTTCAATCTTCACGCAATACACGAGCGTGAGCCATGGACATAGCACTATATGTGGAATAGAATGGTGGTTGTGGAGAAGACAAAAAGGAGAAGATAGTCTCACATCAACTAGGCATATCAACGGGCTATGGAGATGCCCATCAATAGATATCAATGTGAGTGAGTAGGGATTGCCATGCAACGGATGCACTAGAGCTATAAGTATATGAAAGCTCAACAAAAGAAACTAAGTGGGTGTGCATCCAACTCGCTTGCTCACGAAGACCTAGGGCATTTTGAGGAAGCCCATCATTGGAATATGCAAGCCAAGTTCTATAATGAAAATTTCCCACTAGTAAATGAAAGTGATATCATAGGAGACTCTCTATCATGAAGATCATGGTGCTACTTTGAAGCACAAGTGTGGTAAAAGGATAGTAACATTGTCCCTTCTCTCTTTTTCTCTCATTTTTTTATTTGGGCCTTTTTTATGGCCTCTTTTTTTAGTCCGGAGTCTCATCCCGATTTGTGGGGGAATCATAGTCTCCATCATCCTTTCCTCACTTGGGACAATGCTCTAAAAATGATGATCATCACACTTTTATTTTCTTACAACTCAACAATTACAACTCAATACTTAGAACAAAATATGACTCTATGTGAATGCCTCTGGCGGTGTACCGGGATATGCAATGAATCAAGAGTGACATGTATGAAAGAATTATGAATGGTGGCTTTGCCACAAATACAATGTCAACTACATGATCATGCAAAGCAATATGACAATGATGGAGCGTGTCATAGTAAACGGAACGGTGGTAAGTTGCATGGAAATATATCTCGGAATGGCTATGGAAATGCCATGATAGGTAGGTATGGTGGCTGTTTTGAGGAAGGTATATGGTGGGTGTATGATACCGGCGAAAAGTGCGCGGTATTAGAGAGGCTAGCAATGGTGGAAGGAAGAAGAGTGCGTATAATCCATGGACTCAACATTAGTCATAAAGAACTCCTATACTTATTGCAAAAATCTACAAGTTATCAAAGCAAAGTATTACGCGCATGCTCCTAGGGGGATATATTGGTAGGAAAAGACCATCGCTCGTCCCCGACCGCCACTCATAAGGAAGACAATCAATAAATAAATCATGCTCCGACTTCATCACATAACGGTTCACCATACGTGCATGCTACGGGTATCACAAACTTTAACACAAGTATTTCTCAAATTCACAACTACTCAACTAGCACAACTTTGATATCACTACCTCCATGTCTCAAAACAATCATCAAGCATCAAACTTCTCTTAGTATTCAACACACTCATAAAAAAGTTTTTACTATTCTTGAATACCTAGCATATTATGTTTATTTAAGCAAATTACCATGCTATTTAAGACTCTCAAAATAATCTAAGTGAAGCATGAGAGATCAATAGTTTCTTTAAAACAAATCCACCACCGTGCTCTAAAAGATATAAGTGAAGCACATAGAGTATTCTAATAATTTCCGAATCATGTTTGTCTCTCTCAAAAGGTGTGTACAGCAAGGATTATTGTGGTAAACTAAAAAGCAAAGACTCAAATCATACAAGACGCTCCAAGCAAAACACATATCATGTGGTGAATAAAAATATAGCTCCAAGTAAAGTTACCAATGGAAGTAGACGAAAGAGGGGATGCCTTCCGGGGCATCCCCAAGCTTTGGCTTTTAGGTGTCCTTAGATTATCTTGGAGGTGCCATGAACATCCCCAAGATTAGGCTCTTGCCACTCCTTGTTCCATAATCCATCAAATATTTCACCCAAAACTTGAAAACTTCACAACACAAAACTTGACAGAAAATCTCGTGAGCTCCGTTAGCGAAAGAAAACAAAAGACCACTTCAAGGTACTGTAATGAACTCATTATTTATTTATATTGGTGTTAAACCTACTGTATTCCAAATTCTCTATGGTTTATAAACTATTTTATTAGCCATAGATTCATCAAAATAAGCAAACAACACACGAAAAACAGAATCTGTCAAAAACAGAACAGTCTGTAGTAATCTGTAACTAACGCAAACTTCTGGAACTCCAAAAAATCAGCAAAAATAGGACGACCTAGAAAATTTGTTTATTTATCATAAGAAATTGGAATCAATATTCTATCACGTTCTGGTGATTTTTAACAATTATTTTCGTGAACAGAAAGTTTCTGGAATTTTCTGCATGATCAAATAACTATCATCAAAGAAGATCCTATAGGTTTAACTTGGCACAAACACTAATTAAAACATAAAAACACATCTAACCAGAGGCTAGATCAAAAATTTATTGAATAACAGCAAGGAAAAATATTGGGTTGTCTCCCAACAAGTGCTTTTCTTTTAAAGCCTTTTAGCTAGGCATTGATAATTTTAATGATGCTCACATGAAAGACAAGAATTGAAGCACAAAGAGAGCATCATAAAACACGTGACAAACACATCTAAGTCTAACATACTTCCTATGCATAGTCATCTTATAGAAAAACAAATTATCATAGCAAGCAAAAACTAGCATATGCAAGGAAGCGGAAAGGAACAATAGCAATCTCAACATAACGAGAGGTAATTTAGTAACATGAAAATTTCTATAACCGTATTTTCCTCTCTCATAATAATTACATGTAGGATCATAAGAAAATTCAACAATATAGCTATCACATAACATATTCTCAACACGATCCACATGCATGCGAAGTTGACACTCTTCCAAAATAGTGGGATTATCATTAACTAAAGTCATGATTTCTCCAAGCCCACTTTTATCAAAAATTTCATAAGATTGAATATTATCCAAATATGTGGGATCTAAAGTTGACACTCTTCCAAACCCACTTTCAATATTATTGCAAACACTATTATCAATCTTATATTCATCATGGGGCTTAAATAAATTTTCAAGATCATAAGAAGAATCTCCCCAATCATGATTATTGCAACAGATAGTGGACATAGCAAAACTAGCATCCCCAAGCTTAGGGTTTGGCATATTATTAGCATAATTTACATCAATAGAATTTATAATAAAATCATTGCAATCATGCTTTTTATTAAAAGATCTATCGTGAATCACTTCATAAAGCACTTCATCACAATTTTCAGATTGACGGGTTTCAAGCAAAACCTTATAAAGATAATCTAGTGCATCCAAATCACTAGGAATTGGTTCATCATAATTGGATCTCTTAAAAAGATTGGCAAGCGGATGAGGATCCATAGATATTAGCTTCTCTGTTTAGGAATAAATACTCAACTATTTCAACCAAACGAGCAAACGAGCCAAGTAAGACATCAAGGCAAACGAAAAGACGAACGGAAAAAGGGCGAATAAAAAGGCAAGGGTGAAGTGGGGGAGAGGAAAACGAGAGGCAAATGGCAAATAATGTAATGCGAGAGATAAGGGTTTGTGATGGGTACTTGGTATGTTGACTTTTGCGTAGACTCCCCGGCAACGGCGCCAGAAATCCTTCTTGCTACCTCTTGAGCACTGCGTTGGTTTTCCCGTGAAGAGGAAAGGGTGATGCAGCAAAGTAGCGTACTTATTTCCCTTAGTTTTTGAGAACCAAGGTATCAATCTAGTAGGAGGCTGCGCGCGAGTCCCTCGCACCTACACAAACAAATAAATCCTCGCAACCAACGCGATAAGGGGTTGTCAATCCCTACACGGTCACTTACGAGAGTGAGATCTGATATATATGATAAGATAATATTTTTGGTATTTTTATGATAAAGATGCAAAGTAAAATAAAAGCAAAATAAAAAGCAATGGAAATAACTAAGTATTGGAAGATTAATATGATGGAAGATAGACCCGGGGGCCATAGGTTTCACTAGTGGCTTCTCTCAAGAGCATAGGTATTTTACGGTGGGTGAAAATATTACTGTTGAGCAATTGACAGAATTGAGCATAGTTATGAGAATATCTAGGTATGATCATGTATATAGGCATCACGTCCGAGACAAGTAGACCGAGTCCTGCCTCCATCTACTACTATTACTCCACACACCGACCGCTATCCAGCATGCATCTAGAGTATTAAGTTCATAAGAACAGAGTAACGCCTTAAGCAAGATGACATGATGTAGAGGGATAAATTCATGCAATATGATAAAAACCCCATCTTGTTATCCTCGATGGCAACAATACAATACGTGCCTTGCTGCCCCTACTGTCACTGGGAAAGGACACCGCAAGATTGAACCCAAAGCTAAGCACTTCTCCCATTGCAAGAAAGATCAATCTAGTAGGCCAAACCAAACTGATAATTCGAAGAGACTTGCAAAGATAACCAATCATACATAAAAGAATTCAGAAGATTCAAATATTGTTCATAGATAAACTTGATCATAAACCCACAATTCATCGGTCTCAACAAACACACCGCAAAAGAAGATTACATCGAATAGATCTCCACAAGAGAGGAGGAGGACATTGTATTGAGATCCAAAAAGAGAGAAGAAGCCATCTAGCTAATAACTATGGACCCGAAGGTCTGAGGTAAACTACTCACACTTCATCAGAGAGGCGATGTTGTTGAAGTAGAAGCCCTCCGTGATCGATGCCCCTTCCGGCGGAGCTCCGGAACAAGCCCCAAGATGGGATCTCGTGGGTACAGAAGGTTGCGGCGGTGGAATTAGGTTTTTGGCTCCGTATCTGATCGTTTGGGGGTACGTAGGTATATATACGAGGAAGGAGTACGTCGGTGGAGCAACGTGGGGCCCACGAGGGTGGAGGGCGCGCCTGGGGGGGGGGGGGGGTAGGCGCGCCCCCTACCTCGTGGCTTCCTGGAAGCTTCCTTGACGTAGGGTCCAAGTCTCCTGGATCATGTTCGTTCCGAAAATCACGTTCCCGAAGGTTTCATTCCGTTTGGACTCCGTTTGATATTCTTTTTCTGCGAAACTCTGAAATAGGCAAAAAACAACAATTCTGGGCTGGGCCTCCGGTTAATAGGTTAGTCCCAAAAATAATATAAAAGTGAATAATAAAGCCCAATAATGTCCAAAACAGAAGATAATATAGCATGGAGCAATCAAAAATTATAGATACGTTGGAGACGTATCAGATGGCGCATACCTTGCAGTATCCAATCGCGATTACGGTGCTAGGTGAGCCCGTGCTGTTGGATGGCGACGAACCCGAGGCGAGGTTTCCGCCGCCCCCTCGCCGCCGTCGGAGGAGGACTCGGGGCCCGAGCCTAGGCCTGGGTCTGCTTCGACGCGGCGGTTTGGTCTCGGAGGCGATGGCCGCTCGGGGGCGGGCGCTGCTTGCTCCGGCGCGCCGGCGGCGGCACCGCCCTCCGGCAGGCCCAGTTTCAAACTGGGATTGGGGTGGCGTCACCCCTGCATGCGCTGACGCGGGTCCGGCCTGACCCTGACGTCGCTGGCTCGGATATGGTGGGGGGGTCCTATCGTGGAGCGACAAGTGGAAAGTGAAGGTGGCAAGGTAGTCGAGGAGGATATGCTCAGCCGCGTCGGGCTGGCGTCCAGGACGGTGGAGATGCGGTCGTCCCAGGCTTCTGCACAGCTTTTCAGACCTGGGGCCGCGATGGTGACTCGGTATCAGTAGCAACTGCCTCTGGACCGGTCGCCAGCTTCGGTCTGCATGGCCCGTTGGGCGGGATCCGAGGCAACGGCTCACGAGGATGGCTGCAACTCTTTGGCAGCTGGCGGCGACAGGATGTGTGGGCCACTTCTTATTGGCTCGGTGGAGATCATGTCGGGGACCCCGGCAGGTCCGGCCTGGGGCGGTCGGCCGCTTTTCGGTGGAGGCTTTTTGACCCCGCGGTCTCCCTCCTTGACCCCGTGGTCCACTTTCTCGCCATCCGAGGCGGGCGTGCTGCAGAGGCAGATGGTGGGATCCGAGCGCACCTCTGGGGATTGGTTCATGGTTAGCCTGTCGCCAGAACCAGACGCGGGCCCGCGTGTGCCATCCAGCCCTGCACCGGGCCCGCTCCCATGCAGCTCCCTGCATGCGGTCGTGGGGGCGGACCAAGGTGGAGCCCAGCTAGAAGAGAGGGAGAGGAGCCCCCTGTCACGCCCTACTCTCCACCCGATCAGGCAGGAGAGCATGCGGACAGCAAGGCACCAGAGGTGCAGCCGCGTGAGGAGGAAGATCAGGGCCCACGGGCAGAGAGCATGGAAAAGTCCTTGGTAGGTTAGTGTCTATGTCAGGTGGGGCCTGTTCCAGAGAGTGCTATAAGTGTGGGCGACAACAGAGACTGGGTCATGTCTTGTAATTGAATATTCAGATTTCTCCATCTATCTATTTTCTCCGGTTCCTCCCCCTTTCTTCTTCCTCAAGCTCATCCCCTCTCTGATTTTCCTCTCCTCCCCTCTGTTCGATCCGTGAGGGTCGTTACAACTTGGTATCAGAGACTGGTTCCGATCCGCCACTGCGCCTCAATCCCTCGATCCGGCCGTAAAATCCACCGCAAAAGGTGTTGGGTTGCTCTGGCGATCCGACGCAAAATCCTGAGCGGGGTAGGCTTGATTTGGGGCGGCAGCGACGGCGCCGTCTTCGACTCCGTCTGCGCAGACCAAGTTCGTGCTCCAAGCCATGGAGGGCGTGCAGAAAACTCTGGAGGAATTACTGACGAAATTTTCGTCGCTGTCGACCGAAGTCCAGCAGCTGAGTACTCAGGTGGCCGATTTCGGCGAGGGGTTGGATGCGGTCAAGCGTACCCAGGCCATGGAGGCGGCGGTGCGGACGGCTCCTTCGTCCTCCACCACACACCCCGCGGCAGTGTTGGTCAACAAGGGAGCCCCACTCCTCCACGTTCCACCACGGCCACCACCGCCGCCTGTTCGTCGCGACGCACACCCGGACCGCCAGGCCTCACCACCACGGTCCCCGCGCGACACCTACCGTCACAAGCCGCCGAAGCACGATTTTCCCCGGTTCAGCGGCGACGCCCCGCGCCTCTGGTTTGACCTCTGCCACACCTATTTTCAGCTCTATCAAACGCCACCAGAGCACTGGGTTTCTACAGCTGTGTTGTATATGGACGGCCATGCCGCGCTATGGTGTCAGGCATACAAGCGTCTGCATGGTCTGGGTGATTGGTTTTCATTCATGGAGGCAGTGCAGACTGAATTTGGGCAGGATGAGTTTGACGGCTTGCTGCATCGTTTGCATCACCTCAAGCAGACTTCTACTGTCGCTGAGTACAGGCTCTCGTTTGAGGCTATTATGTATCATCTCATTGCGCTGGATCCGTCCTTGAATCAGAAATTTTTTGTCTCTCAGTTTATCATCGGTCTCCGGGATGAGGTCCGCACAGGAGTGCGCCAGCACGCGCCGACGAGCGTTTCCAGAGCAGCGGCACTTGCCCGGATTCAGGAGGAAGAATCTGAACACAGCAAGCCGCGGGGTCGCCCACCGGTGTATACTCGCGCCATCCCTCCGCCGCCGGTGCCTGCAATGGCTCCTGGACCAGTACAGCCACGCATCGATGGTGCTAAGCGCGGCCCGGATGATTTTGGCCGTGAACGGCAACTGCGTGAATTCAGACGCGCCAATGGATTGTGTTTCAAGTGCGGTGACAAGTATTCCAGAGAACATAAATGCAACAGGGTTGGTCAGCTCCTAACCATTGAAGTGGGCGATCATGGTGAACTTTTGTCTGATGATGCCATCCGTGCGCTTGAGTTGCTTGATGACAATCCAGAAGAAGCTGCAGCTTGCTATCACATTTCAGTCCATGCGGTAGCAGGAACAGAATCGTCAGGTACCATGAGGCTACGAGCATTGGTTGGCAACCAGGTAATGCTATTGTTGGTAGATTCTGGCAGCACGCATACATTCGTGAATTCCACGTTTGCGTCGCGAGCCGGTTGCACGGTGCAGGAAGCAGAACCGGTGACAGTGCGTGTGGCTAATGGCGAAACACTGAAATCCACACAGCAGGTCTCTCAATTGAAATGGTGGTGTCAGGGACATACTTTCAGCACTGATATGAGATTGTTGGATTTAGGGGCATATGATGCTGTCCTTGGAGTTGATTGGCTGGCCCAATTCAGCCCCATGAATTGCCATTGGGGACTGAAGACCATGGAGTTCCGCTATGGCCTGACAAATATTCAGTTGCAAGGGGTACGGGCACCTGGGGAGCCAACACTGACTGAAATACGAGCAGAGCAACTGTCGAAGTGGATTCAGGGCAATGAGGTTTGGGCTTTGACAGTTATCCAGCCTGCAGATTCTGTTACAAACAACACCAAGCCACTGCCACTATCTTTGCAAGCTCTACTAGAGGAGTTTGCTGATGTATTTCAGGAACCTACCACACTACCACCACATAGATCGTTTGATCATGCTATACACTTGGAACCCGGCGCCACTCCTCCCAATGTTCGGCCGTATCGATATTCTCCTCTTCAGAAGGACGAGATTGAGCGTCAGGTGACTGAAATGTTAAAAGCTGGGTTGATCACCAATAGTATTAGTCCATTTGCTGCTCCTGTCCTGCTAGTCAAGAAGAAGGATGACACATGGCGTTTCTGTGTCGATTATCGCCGACTGAATGATATCACAATTAAGAATAAGTTTCCCTTACCAGTGATTGATGAACTGCTAGACGAGCTGGCGGGAGCTCGCTTCTTTTCTAAATTGGACTTACGATCGGGTTATCATCAAATCAGGATGCGCCCAGAGGATGAAGCCAAGACAGCATTTAAAACCCATCACGGCCATTTTCAGTTCCGAGTAATGCCGTTTGGTGTCACAAATGGGCCACCTACATTTCAGTGTTTGATGAATTCTGTCTTGGCACCTGGTACCAGGAAGTATGTCATAGCATTTTTGGATGACATCTTGACATACAGTGAGTCGTTTGATGAGCACCTGCAACATTTGAGACTGGTTCTTACCACACTTCGGCAGCATCAGTTATATGCCAAATTTTCAAAGTGCACTTTTGCCCAGTCTTCCATCAATTACTTGGGCCATGTGATTTCAGCAGAAGGGGTTGCAACAGAATCTGACAAAACAGAGGCGATCCAAAACTGGCCACAACCTTCTTCACAAACAGAACTGCGAGCATTTTTGGGCCTGACGGGATACTATCGCAAGTTTGTCAGGAATTACAGTATAATCACAAAACCCCTGACAACTCTTTTGAGCAAGAAAGGTTTTGTTTGGTCTGTTGAAGCCACTGAGGCCTTCCTGAAACTGAAACAAGTGATGACTACTACACCAGTGCTCGCTTTACCAAATTTCTCACTCCCATTCACTGTAGAGACGGATGCTTGTGACACTGGGATCGGGGCTGTTCTCTCGCAGCAAGGTCACCCAATTGCGTTTCTCAGTCGCGCGCTCGGGGTCAATAACAAGAAGTTGTCGGTGTATGAAAAAGAGTTTCTCGCAGTGATGATGGCGATCGACCGTTGGCGACCATATCTTCAGCGAGGTCAATTCACCATATTAACGGATCACAAAAGTCTCTGTACACTAGGGGAACAACATCTGGGCTCGGAGCTTCAACGGAAAGCAATGGCAAAACTGGGAGGTCTTCAGTTTAAGTTCAAATATCGCAAGGGCATCGATAACACGGCCGCAGATTCTTTGTCACGTGTTGGGCACTTGTTCACTGTCACAGCCACATCAACGTGTCAGCCTTCATGGATTCAGGAAGTGTGCAATTCTTACCGCACTGACGCCAAGGCAACGGAGCTTTTGCAGGCATTGACGATTTGCAGCCCAGACACTCATGGCCATGAACTAGACAGAGGCATGATTAAGTACAAAGGACGCCTCTAGATTGGGAATAATGCAGCATTACAAACTAAACTGATCAGTGAGCTACATACAGCTGCGGTGGGAGGTCATTCAGGTATCCGTCCAACTTATTTGCGACTGAAGAATTTGTTCTTTTGGCCTGGCATGAAACTACAAGTTGAGGAGTTTGTCAAGCAGTGCAGTGTCTGTCAGCAAGCGAAACACGAACATGCACATCCGTCGGGCACATTACAACCCTTGCCGATACCTGTTCGAGCCTGGGGCGAAGTAACGATGGATTTTATTGAAGGGTTGCCGCGTTCAGAAGGGGCTGATGTGATTCTGGTGGTAGTGGATCGATTAACTAAATATTCACACTTCATTCCACTCCATCACCCATTCACAGCTCTTCAGGTTGCTCGTGCATTCCTTGACAACATTGTCAAATTGCATGGTGTTCCAGAATCAATCGTTTCTGACCGGGATAAGATCTTCACGAGTGCATTTTGGAGGGAACTATTTGCGCTCGTCGGCACCAAGCTTCTTTACACTACCGCCTACCATCCACAGACGGATGGCCAGAGCGAAAGGGTGAATCAATGTCTTGAGCATTATCTACGTTGTGCTGTTCACGACACACCGTGTCGGTGGAAAAGATGGTTACCAATGGCAGAATTCTGGTACAACTCGAGTCATCACAGTGCGATCGGGTGCTCGCCGTTCAAAGCCTTATATGGAGTGGATCCGAACTTTGGTGCCCTGCCTAATCTATTCAACACAACGACTCCGGCATCACTGCATGAGCTGGCCGCAGAGCACCAACAGTTCACTGAAATGCTAAAAGAACACCTACTGCATGCACAACACAGAATGAAACATCAGGCTGATCGCAAACGCACAGAGAGGGAGTTCAGTGTTGGTGATCAAGTGCTACTCAAACTTCAACCGTATGTGCAATCCTCGGTGGTCAACCGGCCTTGTCCCAAACTGGCATACAAATTCTATGGCCCGTACAAAGTCACCAGCCGCATTGGCACTGTTGCGTACAAGTTGGAGCTGCCCCAGGAGAGTAAAATTCACCCAGTTTTTCATGTTTCGCAGCTTAAACCCTTCACGGCGGACTACTCGCCAGTCTTCAATCAACTTCCCGCTCCACCGGACCTCACTGTCGGCGATCTGGTTCCTCAGGCAATTCTAGAGCGCCGCCTCGTCAAGCAAGGGAACGCGGCAATTCCTCAAGTCCTGGTGCACTGGCGCACGCTTTCGCCGGCCAGTGCAACCTGGGAGAACTACCATGTGCTTCAACAGCGATTTCCGGGCGTCGACCTCGGCAATGGCGCTTCGACTCAAGGAGGGGACAATGTCACACCCTACTCTCCACCCGATCAGGCAGGAGAGCATGCGGACAGCAAGGCACCAGAGGTGCAGCCGCGTGAGGAGGAAGATCAGGGCCCACGGGCAGAGAGCATGGAAAAGTCCTTGGTAGGTTAGTGTCTATGTCAGGTGGGGCCTGTTCCAGAGAGTGCTATAAGTGTGGGCGACAACAGAGACTGGGTCATGTCTTGTAATTGAATATTCAGATTTCTCCATCTATCTATTTTCTCCGGTTCCTCCCCCTTTCTTCTTCCTCAAGCTCATCCCCTCTCTGATTTTCCTCTCCTCCCCTCTGTTCGATCCGTGAGGGTCGTTACACCCCCTGGCCCATGCGCCGGGTGCAGGCGGCAGCCCTGTGGAGGATTTCGGGGGGCCGCCGAGCGGTGAGCTTTTGCATGTGCATGAGGATGGGGCCCAACTGTCTACCCCATTGCCTGTTTCGCCCAGGGCAGCGGCGCATGCCTTCTGTGAGGAGATTCAGAGGCAAATTTCCCCCATCCTGGCCGCTCCTGAGGCCCCCATGTCACGCCGGCCACGGAAGCGCAATGTACCCGCGGGTTCGCCACGTAGGAGCGCCAGAATTGCCAAGAACAAAAGGCCCTCTGTGGCCTCCAAGCTGCAGCAGGTCCTCATTTGCAAATTATGCTTGGCCAATGAAGGGGAGGTGATCGGGGATGAGGCGCTGAAGATGTACGTCGACTTGTCCAACAGGCCTCTGGCGGATGCCCACATTGCTGCCATCTTGGCCCTGTTTGGTTGGGAGCCTTCGGTGCTGCCAATGGTGGAGCTGCCGGAGTTAGAAGAGGCAGCGGCTTGAGTAGAGGCGCCGAGCGGGGCGTGATGTAGGCCTTCCCCATGGCTACACACCCCATCAAGGTGCTGGTGTGGAATGTCCGCGGTATTAATGACCCGGCACGGAGAAGCGCGATTTACCAAGTGGTCATGGCGGCCAACCCTAGCATAGTGTGTTTGCAGGAAACTAAGATGGAAGTTGTAAATCAGGGTGTGGTGGCGCACTATTTGGGTAATAAACTAGCAAGTTTTTACTACCTCCCGGCTTCTGGTACTCGTGGTGGGATCCTCATGGCCTGGGACCCCCTTGTGGTCCAACTCTCCAACCCGCACTACACGGAGAACGCGGTCACCGCGCTCGTTATGCCGGTTGGGACATCTTCCCACTTGGTGGATTTCGGGGGTGTACGGCCCTACCCTGGATGCACAAAAGATCGAGTTCATGCAAGAACTGATCGACATCCGTGAGCTCATTGTTGGGCCGTGGGCAGTTTTGGGAGATTTCAACCTCCTCGCGAACCCGGAGGACAAAAGCAATGATCACATCAACAGGCGCATGATGGCGCGGTTTAGGTCTAAGCTCAACATCCTTGAGCTGAAGGAGGTTTACCTCAATGGCAGGAGGTACACCTGGTCGAATGAGCGTGGGCGGGCCACCCTCGAGAAGTTAGATCATATTTTCACCATGGTGGATTGGGAGGGGCTGCACCCGTCTTGTTTCCTCTCAGCTCTGGGATCGGCTGTCTCGGATCACTGCCCCCTACTGCTGAATTTGGACGCTGACTTTAAGGTGGGCAAGCGCTTTCGCTTCGAAGCCTTCTGGCCGAAGGCCGAGGGGTTTCGCAATGTGGTGCAGACGGCGTGGACTTTAGTGCCCTCCGTGGGCAATCCCTATGTGGTCCTCGATAGCAAATTGAGAGCAACTGCGAAGGCGCTGCAAAGCTGGAGCGACAAGTGGATTAGAAACGTTAAGCTGCAGATTGCTTTGGCTCTCGAGGTTATCCTTCGGCTTGATGTGGTGATGGAGATGAGGCAGCTTGAGGGAAGTTGCCCTTAGACGGACCTTGAAGAGAAAGCTACTCGGCTTGTGCTCTCTTGAGAGGTCCATCGCGCGTCACCGCTCTAGGTTGACGTGGCTGCGCGATGGAGATGCGAGCTCGCAGTTCTTCAAGCAGCACGCCAGCCACAGGAGGCACTGCAATGCCATTATGGGCCTAAGGTGCAACGATCAATACTTCACTGACCAGGAGGTAATCGCGGAGGCGGTGAATGGTTACTACAAGGAGATCCTTGGCTTGGCCCCGCAGCGCACCAATGGCCTCAACCTCGACCTCTTGGGTCTCCCACGCCTGGATCTCGCGCACCTCGAGCTACCCTTCCTGGAAGAGGAGGTTGCAAAGATACTTAAAGCTATGCCAAGGGATAAGGCGCCAGGGCCGGACGGTTTTACGGGACGATTCTATGCCAGCTCTTGGGATATCATCAAAGGAGATTTTATGAGAGCATTGGAGAGTTTCCACAAAGGGGATATGCGTGGGCTGGCAGCCATCAACAGAGCATACGTTACGCTAATCCCAAAGAAGGATGGCGCGGAGGAGATTAGGGATTTTCGCCCAGTTAGCCTGGTGCACGGTGCAGCAAAGATCTTCGACAAAATTCTCTCGGTCCGGCTTACGGATGACCTGCCCAAGCTTGTGGGATGTCACCAGAGTGCCTTCGTCTGCGGGCGCTCGATTCACGACAATTTCATGATGGTCCAAGGGACCGTGAGGAAACTGCACGCTCTGAAGAACGCCTCTATCATGGTTAAGCTTGACATCTCGAAAGCCTTCGATACGGTGCAATGGCCTTTTGCCATTGAGGTGCTTGCTAGTTTGGGTTTTGGACGAAGGTGGATTGACTGGATCATCGGCCTACTATCGACCTCCTCCACGCGGGTGCTTGTGAATGGGGTGCCGGGCACGCCCATCTGCAACAGAAGAGGGTTCAGGTAGGGCGGGCCTCTTTCTCCCATGCTTTTCATCCTGATGATGGAGCCGCTGCACCGGCTCTTCTCCCTTGCTGCTGGGAGAGGTTTGCTTGCCCCCCTTGCACGATCCGGACTGCACCAGCGGATGTCCATTTTTGTAGACGACGTCATTCTTTTCCTTAAACCGGTGGAGACTGAGATGCGGCTTTGTGTGAACCTGTTGGATGTCTTTGGACAAGCGTCGGGCCTTCGAGTGAATCTAGCCAAAACCTCGGCCGTGCCCATAAGGTGTTCAGAAGACCAATCTAGGCTCATTGCATCTTCCTTGGGATGCATGATTGGGGCTTTCCCATGCAAATATCTGGGTCTCCCCTTGAGCATCCGAAAGCTGTCGGCCCCGCAGCTACACGATTTGGTTCATCAGGTGGCGCGCATGCTGCCTCACTGGAAGGGGGCGACGCTTCCCATAAGCAGTCGGTTAACACTCATCAAATTTGTCCTTTGTGCTATCCCGATACATGCGATGCTGGCGCTCAATATACCGCAGAAGACGATCAAGGCCATTTCGAAGATTTTCCGGGGTTTCCTTTGGTGCGGGAAAGCGGAGGCCAATGGTGGTCAATGTAAGGTTGCTTGGAGGTTGGTCTGTGCGCCCAAGTGGGCGGTAGGGCTCGGCATTACGGACCTCACATGGCTCAACTACGCCCTCCAAGCCCGCTGGTCATGGTTTCAGCGCACGGACACCTCACGGCCATGAGGGGAGTTTGACATTGAGGTTCCCCACGAGGCTCGTCAAATCTTTCAGGCCGCGATGATCACGAGAGTTGGCAATGGCAAGAGTGCGCTGTTCTGGGAGGACAGGTGGATCCAGGGCATGAGGGTGCAGGATCTCACGCCAGGCCTGTACATGCGGGTGCGAAAGAAGGTCCGAGCTGCTTGCACTGTCTTCGAGGCCATGCTGAATGGGGCATGGGCCCTAGATATTGGGCCAGATATAGACATCACGCTGCTTTCTGAGGTGTTCGAGCTCTGGGAGAGGGTTATGGAGGTGGAGCTCCTGCCTGCAGTGGAGGATTCGACGGCATGGGCCTGGGAGGCGAGCGGGATCTACTCTGCTCGGTCGGCATATGCAGCTAGGTTCTGGGGCATGGAGTCAGCGCCGTTTGCGGAGATGGCCTGGAGCTCGAAAGCTCCGCGGCAGTGCCGATTTTTTGCTTGGCTGGCGGGAAGAAATAGGTGCTGGACCTCGGACCGTTTAGCTCGCCGCGGCCTGCCCCACCAGGCTGCCTGCCCCTTTTGTGATCAAGAGCCGGAGACCTTGAATCACGTGCTCATTCGGTGTGTTCTGGCCAGAGTAGTGTGGCACCAGGTGCTTAGTGCGCTCGGTACACCGGAGCTTACTCCGGAGGCCGGCGATGCGGTGGTGGAGTGGTGCAACGCCTGCGCCCAGAGGGCCCCCTCCAAGAAGGAAGCGAAGGACATACGACCATGGCGTCTCTAGTTTTGTGGGAACTTTAGAAGCATCGGAATGCGATAGTTTTTGACGGGGCGACCCCCTCTGCTAATGTTGTGATCGCTAGGGTTGAGAGCGAGGCCCGGGCTTGGAGTGCGGCTGGTCTGCTCAAGGGCGACCTCTCCCTCTTCCTTGGGTCTCTAGCTAGGTGGGTGGCGGGCGAGTAGTTGGTTAGCTTGTGGGTGGATGGGGAGTCGGCATGTATTGTAATCGCATGTAAGACTCTGACGGATGGGGCTCTTTACCCCCTTTCTCTCTTTAATATATGATACACACGCTTGTGTGTATCCTCAAAAAAAAATACATACATCAAACTAAATATCGTCTAAGTGACCGTGTGGCGGGTCATCATGTGATTCTACCAAAGAACTAGGCTCATGTGTGTATCGGGTAAGTCAAGGGTCAACACATTGCAAGCGATCGTCTAAATTATGTTGTATTAAACCAAGCAGTACACCAAGTTGTAAACTTATATTTGGTAACAGCTGGAACTGACGAAGCTGTAGCATATTGGATAGCCTCAAGTCACTTGTACCGAGACATGCCGGTCGTGGAAGATATGGCCATTACTAAATCCAAGAGATCAGCAACAAACCCTGTTAGTCACGCGCAGAGAAACTTAGGACTTTAGGAGCAGAGTGTTGAAGAGACATCCTCTGTATAGTGAAAGTCTGCGGAGAAGCAACACAAGCAAGAAAGCTTCACGTTGTGCAAACAACAAGGTGACGACTTAGAGATTTGGCTACGAGACTACCTCCTGATGCCCGCTATTCTCACACTTAAATGACGATGTCTTCTATCAACGAAAATCATCAATGCCACACACACCGTCTTTGCTTATGTAACTCATCGTGTCTTTTCCTCCAACTCCTCTTTTTTCCTGAATTCAAGAGCACGTGCAATGCCAGATCGACGTGAGCGGAACACACACATGTACGGATAATTGGTTTGGTCCTTTTTTTTTGGAAAGAGGAATAATTTAATTATCATCTCCCGGTCTCTGCATCTTGATGATGCACAGCCAAACTATTACAAGCGAAGTGTATCAAGAGGAAATAAAAGGTGAGCTCTTTTTTGAGACACCATAAAACGTGAGTGACTGACTGATTATGAGAGGATGTCTACAATATCAATGAAGCTATCCAATAGCAATGGCCAGCCTAACCAATAAAAGGCCAGTCTGAAGTTGCCGGATCCAAGCGAAACCATCTTCATTTTCCAAGCGAAGCCTCTAGAAAGGGGATCGACATGTACTGATGTTGCCGGATCTGTGATAAACAATAAAGGGTTAGTGCAGTACGTACATGTAGCTGGTGTAATGCTGTTATATGTAGGAGTATTACTCCCTCCGCTTCTTCTTACTCCGCGCATTAGATTTTTGTCAAGTCAAACTTTTCAAAGTTTGACCAAATTTATATTAAAAAACATCAGCATCTACAATACCAAATATATATTCTATGAAACTACATTTCATGATGAATCAAACAATATTGATTTGGCATTGTGAGTGTTGATGCTATTTTTTTATAAATTTGATCAAAGTAGAGATATTTTGACTTTAGACAAAACTGGAGTATGAACAACGATAGATTTGAACTTTTTGGATTTTTGAATGGGGACATTTTTTCAAAATTGTGAAATAATATTGGAAATGCAAAAAGCAGAAAGTGGCACACACTTTGGCACTCTAAAAAATTGAAAAATGAGAAAAAAATACATTTCGAACAATTTTTGAAAACACAAGCAATTTTTAAAGTCTGAACTTTTTTGAAATTTCAGACTTTCTGGGAAAACATGAATAAATAATTAAATATGTTGAATATTTTCTAACTTTATGATTTTGAAAAAGAAGAAAGAAGGAAAAAAGAAACAGAAAAAAAAGAAAAAAAGATTCTAGAAGGTTCCTAAAAATGGCATCTGCGGAGGGAACAAATAGATAAAAATGGGCTGGTCCATGTTCACTCGTATCGACCTAGTGTGTGCGAAACAACAACTCTTTGACACAGTAAGCGTCAAATAGGGCCTTCCCCCGACAGGCACCCGTTGGGAGTGATGTCGTTGCGTAGTTGGGCCAAGGCCTAGGCATTTTTTTTATGTTTTTCGTTTTTATTATTATTTTCCTTAATTTATTTTATTATTTTTGAAATTTATTATTCTTTTTGAAACCTTTTTAAAAATTTGAAAAATTGTTTGGCATACCAAAATTTATCTGCCTTTTTAAAAAGCAGTTGGTTTGTTGCTAGGGAGCTCGAGCGAGTGACCAGCTAGCGCGGTGCTCAGCGGCCACGCTACGGCGCCGGCGACGGGGCGGAGGAGGCTAGGGTTTTCCCCGGGAATCGACGAGGATGCACCTGAGCGAGGAGGTGGGCGTCGAGGCCAATGCGACGGCGGGGTCGGACCGGAGGGCGGAAGTGCCGGAGCGAGCTAGCGGCGACGACGACGGGGCGGCGGACCGCAAGCTGCTGGGTGGTGGTGGTGGGCGGAGGAAGACGGTTTGAAACTTTTGGGTGAGAAGAATCCTTACTCTGCTACGCTTTGCTTGATGACGCGGAGGCCCCACGCGAGGCCGTTGGGTGGGCACGGCGGCAGCGCTCTAGTCCCATTGGTTACCGCCATAGGCCTTGTACAATGGGAGATGCTTAGGGAGGTGCTTAGAAAAATAAACCGAGTTTTTCTGAAGCACCGGTGCCTATTTCTACAGGAGAGACGTTTAGTTAAGCGTCTATCCTGTACAAATAAGCACCGGTGCTTAAGAAAAGTCTAGTTTATTTCTCTAAGCACCTCCCCTAAGCACCTTCCATTATACAAGGCCTTAATTAGCCATCACGTTAGCTGCCGCCTTAATTAATTTTCCCTCAACATGCAGAGGCAGCAGCCAGCGCCCCACGAAGAAGGCAATACAGCCAGCGCACGAAGAAGGCACAGCTAGTAGGATGCTACTACTGCTCCTATTGTTCATGGTCATTTGACATTTGTGCTAATATTGTCACACAGTGCTAGGTTTTTTTTGCCGGGTGACAATGTGGAACTTTTATGCTTATGCAGGCCACGGAGATGCATACAAATATTACATTTTGCCGACGCTGCACTTTTGGTTAGGAGATGCAAAAGCCTGGAGTCACTTGTTGAATCTCCTCGTTTCTGTGCTGTCCAGATAACTGGAGTACCTATGCTTGGGACTAGTATTGAATTTCCACGCGGTTGCATTGACCAACTTTGAAATCTAGATCATGCCCTTGAACGTCCCAGTTGATCTCTACAAGGGTTGGTGCTTCGGCGGCGACAATTTCTCCTGATACCATCCATTCTCAAACTCATCACCCACATGCACGTCAGCACATGTACTCATTAACAACATGAAATTAATCTCACTCTCCTAATTTATCGGATTTTTTCTTTTGTGTATCACTCAATGGGCAACACCTATTTGCTCGGATTTAGGCACTAGTGTAAAAAAATAGACTATTTCATGCTCAATATAAGGGACTAATAAGTAGCTTGGCCATGTTGAAGTGAAGATACATATATAATATATGAGTTGGGTTTAATTGCGGAGTTATTGCAGCATGTGTTCGTGAACCAAGTGGTAGCTCGGTGAGCCCCACAACAGTCCCATGTTCAAAGACTAAGAGCAGGTGCAAGAAAATGATAAGTACTTTATCAGAAGATGCCATATATGAGCATATGCATTCGTGTGGTAATGCATTCAAATGTCGGTGTGGCTTAAAAAGGAGAAATTGCGAGAGTTGGGCACTAGCCTAGTGGATGAGTCACACTGGCGCATCTTGGTTTCCCACGATTCGAATTCCATCAAGAGAGAATTTGCGCATCTCACCCGGGTGGGCTCTAACTTAATACAGTATATGTAGGCCATAGGTTCCTCCCCATTGGTTCTCCTTTTTTTAGAGGAGGAATTACTTTTAGGGAATTCCACAAGAAGACCTCTATGGTGGTAATTAGAAGGGAGCATGCCCAGTATTTGGGTCCGATCCCACATCACAATAGAAGCTATGTAGTACTCTCTCTTACAAAAAATGTACTATATCATTATACATATAGTTAAGATTTAATACTGATCACTAATATGAGTAAAAGCATATGGATTGATCATGATAATGCTCCTACTACACATTTTTCTTCATTGTATGTTTTGTCTTCTATTAGTTACATAATTTCTACTTTAATCTTAAACATTTCGCAAATTAATTTGGAGTATCAAAATAGTTTCTAGAGATAACACTAAGACATGATCTACTGTTTAACATGTTATTTGTCTTCTCTAGATAAAATGAATGCATAAGAAAAATATTCTTATCAACGTATCATACATGCTTTAACACTTTGTCATCTCGCCTAATGTTGGGGAACGTAGCAGAAATTCAAAATTTTCTACGCATCACCAAGATCAATCTATGGAGTAATCTAGCAACGAGGGGAAGGTGAGTGCATCTACATACCCTTGTAGATCGCGATGCGGAAGCGTTGCAAGAACGCGGATGAAGGAGTCGTACTCGTAGCGATTCAGATCGCGGTTGATTCCGATCTAAGCGCCGAACCACGGCGCCTCCGCGTTCAACACACGTGCAGCCCGGTGACGTCTCCCACGCCTTGATCCAGCAAGGAGAGAGGGAGAGGTTGGGGAAGACTCCGTCCAGCAGCAGCACAACGGCATGGTGGTGATGGAGGAGCGTGGCAATCCTGCAGGGCTTCGCCAAGCACCGCGGGAGAGGAGGAGGAGGGAGAGGGGTAGGGCTGCGCCAAGAGAGAGGAATTCTCATGTGTTGGGCAGCCCCCATACCTCAAGTATATATAGGGGAAGAGGAGGGGCTGCGCCCCCACCTAGGGTTCCCTCCCCAGGGGTGGCGGCAGCCCCCAGATCCCATCTGGGTGGCGGCCAAGGGGGAGAAAGGGGGGCGCACCTAGGGTGGGCCTTAGGGCCCATCTGCTCCTAGGGTTTGCCCCCTCTCCTCTTGAGGGCGCCTTGGGCCTTGGTGGGAGGCGCCCCAGCCCACCTAGGGGCTGGTACCTTCCCACTATTGGCCCACGTAGGCCTCTGGGGCTGGTGGCCCCACCTGGTGGACCCCCGGGACCCTCCCGGTGGTCCCGGTACGTTACCGATAGCACCCGAAACTTTTCCGGTGACCAAAACAGGACTTCCCATATATAAATCTTTACCTCCGGACCATTCCGGAACTCCTCGTGACGTCCGGGATCTCATCCGGGACTCCGAACAACATTCGGTAACCACGTATATCTATTCCCTATAACCCTAGCGTCATCGAACCTTTAGTGTGTAGACCCTACGGGTTCGGGAACCATGCAGACATGACCGAGACGTTCTCCGGCCAATAACCAACAGCGGGATCTGGATACCCATGTTGGCTCCCACATGTTCCACGATGATCTCATCGGATGAACCACGATGTCTGGGATTCAATCAATCCCGTATACAATTCCCTTTGTCAATCGGTATGTTACTTGCCTGAGATTCGATCGTCAGTATCCCGATACCTTGTTCAATCTCGTTACCGGCAAGTCTCTTTACTCGTTCCGCAACACATCATCCCGTGATCAACTCCTTGTTCACATTGTGCACATTATGATGATGTCCTACCGAGTGGGCCCAGAGATATCTCTCCGTTTACACGGAGTGACAAATCCCAGCCTCGATTTGTGCCAACCCAACAGACACTTTCGGAGATACCTGTAGTGCACCTTTATAGCCACCCAGTTACGTTGTGACGTTTGGTACACCCAAAGCATTCCTACGGTATCCGGGAGTTGCACAATCTCATGGTCTAAGGAAATGATACTTGACATTAGAAAAGCTCTTAGCAAACGAACTACACGATCTTGTGCTAGGCTTAGGATTGGGTCTTGTCCATCACATCATTCTCCTAACGATGTGATCCCGTTATCAACGACATCCAATGTCCATGGTCAGGAAACCGTAACCATCTATTGATCAACGAGCTAGTCAACTAGAGGCTTACTAGGGACATGGTGTTGTCTATGTATCCACACATGTATCTGAGTTTCCTATCAATACAATTTTAGCATGGATAATAAACGATTATCATGAACAAGGAAATATAATAATAACCAATTTATTATTGCCTCTAGGGCATATTTCCAACACCTAACTCCTTAACATTGACATGAATGCGGAGTATAATTCCCAAGCATTGAGTACACTTCAGGCAAAGCCAATGTGATTGTAGATGCTTTGAGTAGAAAAGCATATTGCAACAGCTTGATTCTCAAGCCAGTCCAGCCCGACCTTTGTGAAGCATTCCGGAAGCTCAACCTCCAGTTCATTCCTCAAGGTTTTCTTGACAACCTTCAAGTCACTCCAACCTTGGAAGATCAAATCCGTGAAGCGCAACTTCTTGATACCATGGTGAAGAAGGTGAAAGATGGTGTTGCCAAGGGCTTTCCAAGTACAAATGCTATCGCGTTGATGACAAAGACACCTTGTTCTTCGAGGACAGGCTAGTGGTTCCAAATGGTGATCTAAGGAGAGTCATAATGGATGAAGCAAATAATTCCCTCCTTTCCATTCATCTAGGCAGTTACAAGATGTATCATGACCTCAAGCAGACTTTCTGGTGGACTCGTATGAAACGTGAGATTGCTCAGTTTGTAAACGTGTGTAATGTCTGCCGCAGAGTGAAAGCAAAACACCAGCGTCCAGCAGGACTCCTTCAACCCCTACCTATTCTCGGGTGAAAGTTCGATCACACTGAGATGGACTTGGTCACTGACTTTCCCAAATCAAAGAGAGGGAATGATGCTATCTTTGTTGTCATTGACAAACTGACTAAAGTCGCTCACTTCTTACCATTCAAGGAATCTATCATTGCAGCTCAGTTGGCGGAGTTTTACACTTCCAGATTGGTCTCGTTGCACGGGATTCCTCAGTTGATCTCCTCCGACCGTGGAAGCACTTCCAAGTTTTGGGAGTCCTTTAGAAGGCTATGGGTACCAACATCCGTTTTAGAACAACCTTTCACCCTCAAACAAGTGGCCAAGTTGAAAGAGTCAATCAAATCCTCAAACACATGCTAAGAGCGTGTGTCATCTCATTTGGTATGAAGTGGAAAGATTGCCTTCCATTTGCCAAGTTCTCCTACAACAATAGTTTCCAAGCAAGTTCGGGAAAGGCCTCATTCGAAATTCTATATGGCATAAAGTTTTATACTCCCCTCAACTGGGCCGAGACTGGCGAGCGCCAACTCCTTGGTAATGACTTGATCACAGAAGCTGGGGGTATGTGTAGAGTCATCCGTGAGAATCTCAAAGCAGTGCAATCGCGCCAGAAAAGCTACTATGATAGCAAGCACCGCGACTTGGTGTTCGAGATTGGAGAGCATGTCTATCTCCGAGTCTCTCCAATGAAGGGCATTCAACGTTTTGGCATCAAAGGGAAGTTAGCCCCAAGATATGTGGGTCCTTTCAAAATTGTTGGCAAAAGAGGCGACCTTGCCTACCAGCTCGAGCTCCCTTCCAACTGCTCAAATGTGCACGATGTGTTTCACGTGTCACAACTTCGCAAGTGCTTCAAGACGCCCGAGCGCACCATCGACTTCGAAGAGATTGACCTTCAAGATGACTTATCCTACCGTGAGCATCCGTTGCCATTCTTGAAGAAACCGAGCGCAAAACTCGCAACAAGTCTATAAAATTCCTCAAAGTAAAGTGGTCACATCATTCCGACTGAGAAGCTACTTGGGAACGTGAGGATCATCTCCGTTCCGAATATCCTGATTTCTCTCGTTCCTAGATCTCGGGACGAGATCATTTTGTAGTGGGGGAGAGTTGTAACACCCCAAGTGTAATCATTCCCATTTTGTAACCTTTCCAACCTTTGTCATGAGTATTTCCATGTGGGTTTTATATATTTATGGCTTCATCATCTTGCTTTCGCATGGCTTCTTTAAATATTGTTGCATGCCATGGTTATGCGAGTGCTTGTTGCATTGTGTCATCCATGTTGTGTCATGATCATCATGTGCTTGCACTATGTTTGTGATGTTGCTTTCCCTATGCATATGTCCCATGCACCATCACCTCCTCCCTCCCTTCTTTCTCTTATTTTTGCAAGTGATATTTTCCTTCCTCCATAAATGTTCATTCTTTGCCTACAACCTCTCTGTCAAACTGCTGCCTGTTGAGCACTGCGTTGGTTTTCCCTTGAAGAGGAAAGGGTGATGCAGTAAAGCAGCGTAAGTATTTCCCTCAGTTTTTGAGAACCAAGGTATCAATCCAGTAGGAGGCCACGCACGAGTCCCTCGCACCTACACAAACAAATAAATCCTCGCAACCAATGCAATAAAGGGGTTGTCAATCCCTTCACGGTCACTTACGAGAGTGAGATCTGATAGATATCATAAGATAATATTTTTGGTATTTTTGTGATAAAGATGCAAAGTAAAATAAAAGGCAATAAAAATAGCTAAGTGTTGGAAGATTAATATGATGGAAAATAGACCCGGGGGCCATAGGTTTCACTAGTGGCTTCTCTCGAGAGCATAAGTATTAAGGTGGGTGAACAAATTACTGTTGAGCAATTGCTAGAATTGAGCATAGTTATGAGAATATCTAGGTATGATCATGTATATAGGCATCATGTCCGAGACAAGTAGACCGACTCCTGCCTGCATCTACTACTATTACTCCACACATCGACCGCTATCCAGCATGCATCTAGAGTATTAAGTTCATAAGAACAGAGTAACGCTTTAAGTAAGATGACATGATGTAGAGGGATAAACTCATGCAATATGATATAAACCCCATCTTGTTATCCTCGATGGCAACAATACAATACGTGCCTTGCTGCCCCTACTGTCACTTGGAAAGGACACCGCAAGATTGAACCCAAAGCTAAGCACTTCTCCCATTGCAAGAAAGATCAATCTAGTAGGCCAAACCAAACTGATAATTCGAAGAGACTTGCAAAGATAACCAATCATACATAAAAGAATTCAGAGAAGATTCAAATATTGTTCATAGATAAACTTGATCATAAACCCACAATTCATCGGTCTCAACAAACACACCGCAAAACAAGATTACATCGAATAGATCTCCACAAGAGAGGGGGAGAACATTGTATTGAGATCCAAAAAGAGAGAAGAAGCCATCTAGCTAATAACTATGAACCCGAAGGTCTGAGGTAAACTACTCACACATCATCGGAGAGGCTATGGTGTTGATGTAGAAGCCCTCCGTGATCGATGCCCCCTCCGGCGGAGCTCCGGAAAAGGCCCCAAGATGGGATCTCACGGGTACAGAAGGTTGCGGCGGTGGAATTAGGTTTTTGGCTCCGTATCTGGTGGTTTGGGGGTATGTAGGTATATATAGGAGGAAGAAGTATGTCGGTGGAGCAACGTGGGGCCCACGAGGGTGGAGGGCGCGATTGGGGGGGGGGGGGGGTAGGCGCGCCCCCTACCTCGTGCCTTCCTAGTTGATGTCTTGACGTAGGGTCCAAGTCCTCTGGATCACGTTCGTTCCGAAAATCACGTTCCCGAAGGTTTCATTCCGTTTGGACTCCGTTTGATATTCTTTTTCTGTGAAACTCTGAAATAGGCAAAAAAACAGCAATTCTGGGCTGGGCCTCCGGTTAATAGGTTAGTCCCAAAATAATATAAAAGTGTATAATAAAGCCCATTAAACATCCAAAATAGAATATAATATAGCATGGAACAATAAAAAATTATAGATACATTGGAGACGTATCAAGCATCCCCAAGCTTAATTCCTGCTTGTCCTCGAGTAGGTAAATGATAAAAACAGGATTTTTGATGTGGAATGCTACTTAGCATAATTTCAATGTAATTCTTCTTATTGTGGCACGAATGTTTAGATTTGATATGATTCAAGATAAAAGTTTAATGTTGACATAAAAACAATAATACTTCAAGCATGTTAACCAAGCAATTATCTCTTACCAAAATAACATAGCCAAAGCAAGTTATCCCTACAAAATCATATAGTCTGGCTATGCTCTATCTTCCCCACACAAAATATTCATATCATGTACAACCCCAGTTTTAGCCAAGCAATTGGTTCATACTTTTTAACGCGCTTCAGCCTTTTCAACTCTTACGCAATACATGAGCGCAAGCCATGGATATAGCACTATGGTGGAATAAGGTATAATGGTAGGGGTTATGTGGGAAGACAAAAAAGGAGAAAGTCTCACATCAACGAGGCTAATCAACGGGCTATGGAGATGCCCATCAATTGATGTTAATGCAAGGAGTAGGGATTTCCATGCAACGGATGCACTAGAGCTATAAGTGTATGAAAGCTCAAACAAAAGAAACTAAGTGGGTGTGCATCCAACTTGCTTGCTCACAAAGACCTCGGGCATTTGAGGAAGCCCATCATTGGAATATACAAGCCAAGTTCTATAATGAAATTTCCCACTAGTATATGAAAGCGACAAAATGAGAGACTCTCTATCATGAAGATCACGGTGCTACTTTGAAGCACAAGTGTGATAAAAGGATAGTAACATTGTCCCTTCTCTCTTTTTCTCTCATTTTTTTATTTGGGTCTTTTCTCTTTTTTTGGCCTCTTTTTTTTAGTCTGTAGTCTCATCCCGACTTGTGGGGGAATCATAGTCTCCATCATCCTTTCCTCACTTGGGACAATGCTCTAATAATGATGATCATCACACTTTTATTTACTTACAACTCATGAATTACAATTCAATACTTAGAACAAAATATGACTCTATGTGGATGCCTCCGGCGGTGTACCGGGATATGCGATGAATCAAGAGCGACATGTATGAAAGAACTATGAATGGTGGCTTTGCCACAAATACAATGTCAACTACATGATCATGCAAAGCAATATGACAATGATGGAGCGTGTCATGATAAACGAAACGATGGAAAGTTGCATGGCAATATATCTCGGAATGGCTATGGAAATGCCATAATAGGTAGGTATGGTGGCTGTTTTGAGGAAGATATAAGGAGGTTTATGTGTGATAGAGCGTATCATATCACGGGGTTTGGATGCACCGGCGAAGTTTGCACCAACTCTCAAGGTGAGAAAGGGCAATGCACGGTACCGAAGAGGCTAGAAAATTGCGGAAAGGTAAGTGTGCATATAATCCATGGACTCACATTAGTCATAAAGAACTCATATACTTATTGCAAAAATTTATTAGCCCTCGAAGCAAAGTACTACTACGCATGCTCCTAGGGGAAGGGTTGGTAGGAGTTAACCATCGCGCGATCCCGACCGCCACACAAAGGATGACAATCAATAAATACCTCATGCTCCGACTTCGTTACATAACGGTTCACCATACGTGCATGCTACGGGAATCACAAACTCCAACACAAGTATTTTTCAATTCCACAATTACTCAACTAGCACAACTATGATATTACCACCTTTATATCTCAAAACAATTATCAAGCATTAAATTTCTCATGATATTATAATTAAAGCAAATTGCCATGCTGTTTTAAGACTCTCTAAATAATATAAGTGAAGCATGAGAGAACAATAGTTTCTATAAAACAAATCCACCACCGTGCTCTAAAAGATATAAGTGAAGCACTAGAGCAAAAACTATATACCTCAAAAGATATAAGTGAAGCACATAGAGTATTCTAACAATTTCCGAATCATGCGTGTCTCTCTTAAAAGGTGTGTACAGCAATGATGATTGTGGAAAACTAACAAATAAAGACTCAAATAATACAAGACTCTCCAAGCAAAACACATATCATGTGGTGAATAAAAATATAGCTCCAAGTAAAGTTACCGATGGAAGTAGACGAAAGAGGGGATGCCTTCCGAGGCATCCCCAAGCTTTGGCTTTTAGGTGTCCTTAGATTATCTTGGGGTTCCATGGGCATACCCAAGCTTAGGCTCTTTCCACTCCTTGTTCCATAATCCATCAAATCTTTTACCCAAAACTTGAAAACTTCACAACACAAAACTCAGCAGAAAATCTCGTGAGCTCCGTTAGCGAAAGAAAACAAAACACCACTTAAAGGTACTGTAATGAACTCATTATTTATTTATAGTGGTGTTAAACCTACTGTATTCCAACTTCTCTATGGTTTATAAACTATTTTATTAGCCATAGATTCATCAAAATAAGCAAACAACACATGAAAAACAGAATCTGTCAAAAACAGAACAGTCTGTAGTAATCTGTAACTAACGAAAAATTCTGGAACTCCAAAAATTCATCCAAAATAGGAAGACCTAGATAATTTGTTTATTGATCAGAAGCAATTGGAATCAATATTTTATCACGTTCTGGTGATTTTTAATTAATTATTTTCATGAACAGAAAGTTTCTGGAATTTTCAGCAAGATCAAATAACTATCATCCAAGAAGATCCTATAGGTTAAACTTGGCACAAACACTAATTAAAACATAAAAACACATCTAACCAGAGGCTAGATCAAATATTTATTCCTAAACAGAAGCAAAAAGCAAAAGCTAAAAACTAAAAATAAAATTGGGCTGCCTCCCAACAAGCGCTATCGTTTAACGCCCCTAGCTAGGCATAATAGCAAGGATAGATCTAGGTATTGCCATCTTTGGTAGGCAATTCATAAGTGGCTCTCATAATAGATTCATAAGGTAATTTTATTTTCTTTCTAGGGAAGTGTTCCATGCCTTTCCTTAACGGAAATTGGAATCTAATATTCCCTTCCTTCATATCAATAATTGCACCAATCGTTCTAAGAAAAGGTCTACCAAGAATAATAGGACATGAAGGATTGCAATCTATATCAAGAACAATAAAATCAACGGGCACATAATTCCTATTAGCAACAATAAGAACATCATTGATTCTTCCCATAGGTTTCTTAATGGTGGAATCCGCAAGGTGCAAGTTTAGAGAGCAATCATCAAAATCACGGAAACCTAGAAAATCGCACAAAGTTTTTGGAATCGTGGAAACACTAGCACCCAAATCACACAAAGCATAGCATTCATGATCTATAATTTTAATTTTAATTGTAGGTTCCCACTCATCATAAAGTTTTCTAGGGGTAGAAACTTCCAACTCAAGTTTTTCTTCATAAGACTGCATCAAAGCATCAACGATATGTTTGGTAAAGGCTTTATTTTGACTATAAGCATGTGGAGAATTTAGCTCGGATTGCAACAAGGAAATACAATCTATCAAAGAGCAATTATCATAATTAAATTCCTTGAAATCCAAAATAGTGGGTTCATTAATATCTAGAGTTTTGATCTCTTCAATCCCACTTTTATCAATTTTAGCATCAAGATCTAAAAACTCCGAATTTTTTGAACGCCTTCTAGGTAAAGGTGGATCATATTCAGTCCCATCATTATATGATTCATATTGCAAAACAAAGATTTAATAGGGGACACATCAATAACTTTTATATCTTCATCTTTATTTTCATAAAAATTAGAAGAACACGCTTTCACAAAGCAATCTTTCTTAGCACGCATCCTAGCGGTTCTTTCTTTGCACTCATCAATGAAAATTCTCATGGCTTTGAGAGACACATTGATATCATGCTTTGGTGGAATAGATCTAAGTTTCAAAGAATCAACATCAAGAGAAATTCTATCAATGTTCTTAGCCAATTCATCAATCTTAGGCAACTTTCCTTCAAGCAAAGCATTGAATTCTTTTGCGAATTCATAAATTCTTTAACACTAGTCTCAAATTCAGAGGGCATCTTATTAAAATTTCCATAAGAATTGTTGTAGGAATTACCATAATTATTAGAGGGATTACTAGGATACGGCCTAGGATTAAAGTTACATACCCAATCCTTTCGAGTGAAGCCATTGGAAATCTCATACAGTTCAGTCAATTTCTTCAGTGACAGAGATGAAGATCGTCTGGTCTCTGAGGAATTTGTTCTGACTGAGGAGTTAAGAATTCGCTAGTGCGGATTGCCTACAAGTGAGGAACATGACAGTCCTGAGGAATTTGAGAGCTCAAATTTCCGACCGTTGTTGTGCTACGCACCAGCTGTCCCAAATATCTTATCCACCTAACGGTCATTATCATTGAAGGGCATTTATGTCTTATCATGTCGGGCTGCTCCCCGGCTATAAATAGCCGCCCCCTACAACCACTAGCTGGTTGGCTGCTCCAAGGGAAACTGACACTTGTCATTGAGAGCATCCCATCCTCCGAGGACTTTGAGAGAAAATCATTAGTGAGGAAAAACCCGAAACCCAAATACGTACAACCCAAAGTGATTGAGCATCACTGAAGAGATTGTTCCTGTGTGGAACCGACGCTAGTTACCATTGAAGACTGTGCATCTTCCAGATGGTTAGGCGTCATGGTCTAGAGCATCCAAGAGGAATTGTGGATCGCGGAGTGACCGAGTTTGTGAAGGTTTGGAAGTCACGTGAAGACTTACCACAAGTAATTGGGCGAGGTCTGTGTGACCTTAGCTCAAGGAGAATACGATGAGCACTGTGTGTCCGGGACTGGGTTTCCTCAGGTTTAAATACCTAGACACTCCAACCAGACATACAACTGTCACAGATGTTGAAACTGGTCTACCAAATCATTGTCTTCACCAAGCTACTGGTTCTATTTCCTCAACCCTTTCATTTCCTCATTCATGTGTTGATGAAATTGATCGTTACTGCTTGAAGAATTTGACTGAAGACTTTCTCAATTTCCTCAATCCTATTTCTTCAGTCATCTTGTCTTCTGCCTGCTTATCATGTTTACACATTACATGTGCTCTATGCTTGTTTCATATCATCATGACATCTGTGTTAATTCCATGTAATGCTTGCACCTGAGTACTCATTCCGCTGTTAGTAGTTCGTCACGTAGCAAATTCCTCAAGTTGTATTTCCTCAATGACGAATTTGTAAAAATCGCCTATTTCACCCTCCCTCTAGTCGATATAATGCACTTTCAATCTTCTACACACCTTATAGTATTTTCTTGCACCCGCCCTAAGTTCTCAAACATGTTGCTATTGATGGCCTCATGGACATCCCATAGAAAATTGCATTATAGAAAAAACTACATGATAAAATGTTGCTAGAAGGTGCAGTTGGTGGCAACAGAAGATGCAGTCTAAGCTTGAAAAAATAATGCAGTTGAAACTTGAAAAGGTCCAGTGACTATAGGAAAAATTCAGTGGAGAAAATTACACGATTAAAAGTTGTAGAAAAATTACAATAGACAACCCACAAAAAATACAATAGTGATTAATAAAGGTAGAAAACTACAATAAAACACAATGGTTGTCACCTCCAAAAAAGACATGAGAGCGAGATATGGACCCCGAAAGTAGTATAGCATACCGAGGATGAAATCGGAGCAGATACATATGTGTAATGCACATTCCATTCCCTATTTTTTGTTTCTCAATGTCAGTGAAATGTGAATCGTGTCGTGACGAATATGGATGTGGGATAATATTTGTCACATGTTTGAATCATAAAATTGCGTGTATGGTTCTCTATTCATGTCATTTTCAACATTCTAAAAAAAATGGCATTTATGATAATTTGTTAGTTTTGTGGTTGTTGTGGGACATAACCTTTGTATGAACTTTACTGCAAGCTTTGTTTAATAAATAATTCAGGACTCTATGTTCCTAAGGAAGGTACTAAACAAATATCCAACCTGATTCACTTCATGTGTCATGTAAGCTTGGCTTCGTGACAGGTAATTGCTCAAGATGACGAACAATTCCGCTTCAGAAATATAATGAGAGAGTGTGTGCACTTGAACAATGTGTGTGGGCTGCGCTAGTTGGGCCACGGCTGGGCTGGGCTGCACTGCTGCTGCTGCTGCTTTCCTTTTCCTTCTTATTTCTTCAAGGCAGAAACAAAAGAGAAAAGCATAGGGGGCTAGGAGAGGGTAGAAGCTAAGATGATAATTGTTCCGAGCTAGAGGAAATCTGCACTATTTGAATAAAATGGTTTGGACATTTTTAGAGCTAAAAAGTAAACCAAGTTTGAATTAAATTCAAACTTGCTCCATTTTTGAACCTAACCAACACTACAAGAAATATGTCAACTTGTGACCTTCTGTCAGTGACCCTGGAAGAAATGGTCATAAATCTACGACCATTTGAGACCAATTGGTCATAAGTTGTTCGGAGGGCTCCAAACCCTAAACCATAAAGACCATTTTGGTCAGTCATGTCATAATTTCCTTACACGAAATGGTCGTAAAGCAGACAACACTGGTCCGCTGCCTTATTTCTAGCTGATCACGACCAATATAGATGGTCATAACCTTGTAAATTGTGGTGGATTGCTATGACTAGGCGCCACCTCATCAGTTTTTCCTATGTGTCAATTTTTGCCCTAGGTTGCGAAGCAACCTATATTTCAGTTATTCCCAAAATTCCCAAAAAAAATCTCATAAATTCTTTGGGTTATATCTTCGTCAAATATGTCAAAAACCTCCCTCGCCTAGTTCAAAATTAATTCAACAATATTCATTTTCCTATTCTTTTCAGAACAGCACTTTGTGAAGGAAGTGCTATTTCTATATTATTGATTGCCCTCAAAATTTTTGGGCACTCTTTCCAATCCAAATCATTGCCTCATGACAAAATTCAGCTCCATTTGCCCAGTAAATCTTCCTCGACAAATTTCCAAAGTTTTTGTCCACCTAGAAGCTTTGTGAAGTACTAGCTATGCATATCCTAATGAGTTGAATTTTTGCCACATCTTCTATATGCCATATCATAGCTCTCCACAAAATTTTAGCCCCATCGAACAATCCATGAGAGGTCACCATCCAATCTTTATTTCTGGTAATATTTTCAGTTTGTGAAGCAACTATATTTTATATTGCTTTATAATTGCTAAAAATTTACCAAGACATGACCATGCCCATAGAATCTCCCTCCACCAAATTTTAGCTCATTTAATTTAACCATTTTCCCTCAATGTTTTTCCCAATTTTCTGTTCAGCGAAGAGCATTGTGAAGGAAGTACCATTTTTATATATCCAAATGACATGAAATTTATACAGTTCCTTCATATGCCCAAATTATCACCCTCCTCCAAATTGCAGCTCAATCAAATCATTTATGTGAGCCTAGGTTCAATTTCTATTTTATGGCCAGATTGGCACATTGCAAAGCAAGTGTTATCTAGGCTCCTCTATTACCCTCAAACTTTTTGGGCACTCTTCCATACCCAAATCATTGCCAGATGATAATATTCAGCTCCATTTTCCTAGTAAATCTTCCTCAGAAAATTTCTAAAGTTTCTATCCAGAGAGAAGCTTTGTGAAGTAAGTACTAGCTAGGCTTATCGAAATGATCTTATATTTTTCCAAATCTTCCATATGCTCAAATAATTACTATCCACAAAATTTGAGCTCTATTAAACAAACGACGTGAGCTCATCATCCAATCTTTCATTCTTGTCATATTTTCAGTTTGTGAAGCAACTATATTATATATTGCTTCATTATTTATGAAAATTTACCAGGGCATAACCATACCTATGTAACTTACCTACACCAAATTTGAGCTCATTTCATTTATCCAATTTCTCTCACTAATTTTCTCAAGTTTATGTCCAAAGAAGAGCATTGTGAAGGAAGTACCACTTTGTCATGTCCAAATGGTATCAATTTTCTATAGTGCTTTCCTATGCCTAAATAACCATCCTCCGCCAAATTTCAGCTCAATCCATTCATTATTTTGAGCCCAGCTTCAACATTCATATTTCTGTCCAGTGTGGTACTTTGCAAAGCAAGTACCACCTAGGATCCTCCATTTGAGCTGAAAATTTGTGAAGACAATCTTCTTAGTAGATGATCTTCCTCAGCCAAAACTCACGCCCATTGGCCATGTGCACTTCCCATACCGCTAATCAAACACTTGCTTGCTAATTCATGTTTGAGCATAGTTCGGTCTCCTCGTGAGAATCTTCTATTGTCATTTTCTTCCTAGCACCTACCTGGGGAGTTCCCAACCCACTAGACATGCCTAGGCCGCCAATAAGGCATGGCAACGCCACAGTCACGCGGTGACCACGCGGCGGGCATGCGAGTTTACGCGCTCTGGAGTTGGGGCCCTCGGCCATCGTCCAAACCTCGACGTATCGCCACCAAACCATGTATTTCTGATTAAATAGATACTTATGTAACTAGAAATTATTTTTGGAAAAAAGAAAGAGCAAACTATAAGGCAGCTACAGTTCAAATTTGACCCATTTCCTACTGAATCAGCGGAAATTTGTCTTTTTCACGAGAGGTGGATCAAAAAATTTGACACCCAACCATTTTTTCAGTTGTGCATTAAATATGGCCTAATATTTTAGAAAATTGATTTGGTCCAATTTTGCAACAAATATATGGTAGGTCATTCACAAAAAAAAACTCATTTTGGGCACTCGAAAAATGGAAAATGTGTTTTTCGTACAAAGAAAATGAAAACTTCCTTAGGCAATGTCGTTTGCCATTCCAATATGCACCCTTGTGCATGATATGCGATCATTTGAACAAACAATGCCATGAATTCTACCATAAGATTGATCGTTTGGCTTGAAAGCCATGAATCTCCACACATGATAGCTCATTCCTGAGAACACTTTTTTAAAATAATTACCGTATTACAAGTTTATTATTTTTCCTGGTAACTTGGCCACATATAATGACACGATGCGAAGGTTTTCCAATTTTTTTTTGAATTTTTCATGCCCATTTCAAAATGCGGTCAAAACGACAGGCATGACCGTTCCTAGCTAGTGGTTGAATCTTGGGAAACTTTTGGTGTTTCTTTGATTAAATAGATACTTTTGTACCTAAAAATGATTTTTGGGAAAAATAAAGAGCAAACTATGAGGCAGCTGCAGTTCAAATTTGACCCGCTTCCAACTAAATCGGCAGAAATTTGTCTTTTTCACGAGAGGTGGATCAAAGCTTTTGACACCCAACCATTTGGTCAACTGTGAATTAAATATGACCTAGTATTTTAGAAAATTGATTTGGTTCAATTTTGCAACATTTTTTTGGTAGGTTCTTCACAAAAAAACTCATTTTGGTCACTCGAAAAATGGAAAATGAAATTTCCGTCCAAAGAAAATGAAAACTTCCTTAGGCAACATTGTTTGCCATCCCAAGATGCACCCTTGTGCACTATATGAGATCATTTGAACAAACTATGCCATGAATGCTACCATAACATTGATCATTTGACTTGAAAGTCATGAATCTTCACACATGATAGCTCATTTCTGAGAACACTTTTTAAAAACTAATTGTGGTATTACAAGTTTATTATTTTTTCTGGTAACTTGGTCACATATAATGACACAATGCGAAGGTTTTCCAATTTTTTGTTTTTTTTGAATTTTTCATGCTCGTTTCAAAATGCGGTCAAAACAGCGGGCATGACCGCTCCTAGCTAGTAGTTGAATCTTGGAAAACTTTTCATGTTTATCTGATTAAATAGATACTTATGTACCTAGAAATGATTTTTGGAAAAAATAAAGAGCAAACTATAAGGCAGTTGCAGTTAAAATTTGACCCGCTTCCTGTTGAATCGGTGGAAATTTGTCTTTTTTTACGAGAGGTGGATCAAAAACTTTTGACACAAAACCATTTGGTCAATTGTCCATTAAATATTTCCTATTATTTTAGAAAATTCATTTGGTACAATTTTGCAAAAAAATTATGGTAGGTCCTTCACAAAAAAACTCATTTTGCGCACTCGAAAAAATGAAAAATGATTTTTTTGTGAAAAAAATGAAACTTCCTTAGGCAACGTTGTTTGCCATTTCAAGATGCACCCTTGTGCACTATATGAGATCATTTGAAGAAACTATGCCATGAATGTGGTCATAAGATTGATCATTTGGCTTGAAAGCCATGAATCTTCACACATGATAACTCATTTCTGAGAATACTTTTTTAAAATAATTGTTGTATTACAAGTTTATTATTTTTCCTGGTAACATTGTCACATATAATTACACAATGCGAAGGTTTTCCAATTTTTTGTTTTTTAATTCTCCATGTCCGTTTCAAAATGCGGTTAAAATAGCGGGCATGACCGTTCCTACCTAGTGGTTGAATCTTGGAAAACTTTTGGTGTTTCTCTGATTAAATAGATATTTATGTACCTAGAAATGACTTTTGGAAAAAATAAAGAGAAAACTATAAGGCAGCTACAGTTCAAACTTGACCCGCTTATAGCTGAATCGGCGGAAATTTGTCTTTTTCACGAGAGGTGGATCAAATCTTTTGACACCCAACTATTTGGTCAATTGTACATGAAACATGGCCTAATATTTTATAAAATTTATTTCGTCCAATTTTGCAACAAATATATTGTAGGTCCTTCACAAAAAAACTCATTTTGGGCACTCAAAAAATGAAAAATGTTTTTTTGCCAAAAAAACTCATTTCTCACGACACCTTTTAAAGATATTTATGTTTTTTCATGTTTGTTATATTTACTGAAAACTTGTTCACATTTTGGTGACACAATGAGAAGGTTTTCCATTTTCCTTTTGAATTTCTCAGGTCATAAAATAGCTGATATGATTTTAACACATTATTTTTAGTCAATTACGACCAAGTTAGATGGTCATAACGTCATACTGCATTCTGATTGGTCCGTGGACGTCTCACGCGGATCGTGGATCAAACACCGTCGGATGCTTGCGGATCCAACGGCTGTCCTCAATCGTTCCACAGCAACCCCGAAACCCTAGCTGGTCATTTTCCATCCACCCCCGCCTCCTTTCTTTCCCACATCCATCCATCGATCCCCTTCCATGTCTCCTTGCTGTGTCGCCCGATGGAGAGAGAGCGAGCGAGAGCTCGCCTCCTCCCTTCCAGATCGCCGCCGCCACCTCCCTCCGGCGGAGCTCGCCGCCGTCCATGGCCTCCCCCATGCCCTCCTCCTCTCGCCCCTCCCCTTCCCTCACCAGAAGGGAGAGAAGAACCCGAGGGAGGGAGATCCAACGCGATCCAGCCTCGGTCTCCGCTGCCTCGGCCTCGCGCCTCGCCTGAGCAGCTCCGCTATCGGCCGAAGTCCCGCAGGTCGCCGTGTTCCCCCGCTCTTCTTCCTCCCTCTGTCTGTCTCTCCCTTTCTTCTCTCAAGTCCCAACCCCCTCTGTACTTCTCTATGCAAGGAGGCTGCCATGGATGCCCGGGGTCCTCCGCTTCGACCCACGCCGCGGCGAGACCACCCGCCCCATGCTCCGCCTCGCGCTGCTCCTCGCCCTCAATGCCGCCTACTCCGCCATGGAGCTTGTCGTGGGCCTCCTCACGGGGCGCGTCGGCCTCGTCTTCGACACCTTCCACCTCACCTTCGGCTGCGGCCTGCTCTCCTTCTCCCTCTTCGCCATGGCCACCTCCCGGACCAAGCCCGACTCCACATACACCTATGGGTCACTCTACACTACCATCTTCCTCTGCTTCCTCCTTTAATTTCAGGTTCAGTTGGATTCATTCGTGCTCCTGACTTTGCTTTGCTGTCCTATCCTGCAGGTACAAGAGATTGGAGGTCCTCACTGCCTTCACCAATGCCGTAAGTGTCGCGACCCGCCTCTTTACCACCCATAAGAATCCTTGTTTGCATAGATTTTTAGGGACAAATCATGTAGCAAAAACCAAGTAGCAGTGCTGCCTTGTCATATGTCTGTCAAACACAACTATCCTCTTGTCCTGGTCATCTTAATACACTACGGCAGTTATTCCTTGTCGGTTCATTGAGGATCTCCTGTGCAAAAAAAAAGATAATAGTTCAGCGAAAGTATGATTTAAGTATTTTCATTTTAGATTTGTAATAGTCCTTGTCAACTTGGCCTGCGCTGATGTGGTGCTTACGCCATTGGTGTTGGTCCATGTCCATTATTAACCCCTGCTCCTTGGTGATGTCTATCTCCACATCAACAATATATAAACGTGGCAACGTTAATATTGCACTGATCCTGATTGTTTTGTTGGCTTTAGTTACCTTTTTGTCACATAATAAAAACGGGATCTCCTTATACAGTCTTGAGTTCTGTCAATTAATCGTTTGGAAAGCCTACATGCCCTCTTAGTTAACCAAAGAGTAGGGTTGTTGAACATTTTTAACAACCGACTGATTGTCATTCCCAGGATGTACATCACCGATTATAATACACAAGAGAAACTATGTACTATCTGTTTTCTTATCATCAAAAAGCTCTTCAGCTTTGGTTATCATCTAGCGAATGATCTATGGATATCGTTTAGGTGGTTCTGGATGAGTTTGTAGCTACCATTGTTACACCTATATTTGTATGTTAGTCCAAGTAGTTGCTGCCCAATGTCAAACATGAGTTAAAATGACTTGTTATTCTATTCAAGATGGTGAACTGAGAGCATCACTGTACACACTTTTCCGGAATTCCAAATAGAACACAGATATTCTTCCCCTTTAGTAAAATAGGATCCCCAGGCCCCCAGTTTCATTGCATGAAACAAAACAGAGTTTTTTACATAGGTTCACATTGTTTAGTAACCAGAGTAGCTACACAGAATGAGGTACTTGCAGCTACGTTTCCCAGCGAAACAGCAGAATGAGATACTTCATGTCTATCTTCATAGTTCTCCCTGACAATGATCCAGCAGTAGTAGATAGCGCAGCTAGGCATGGACTGAGAGTAGTCCATCAGTACCTTCCATTGCTGATCTACCGTGTTGATCTTGTTCCAGGGACATCGAGCTATTTGCGAACTTGACAGAAAAACTCATTATGTAAATTTTAAATACACCATAGTCTAGCTGCATAAAAACAATTGCAAGCATAGGCTTGTTTCCTTTCAGCCACCAATAAATCAGTCCAGAGATAGATACAACTGCATAAAAACAATTTCAAGCATAGGCTTGTTTTTCGCAGAGCTTTGCTTCTAGTTTGTTGCTACTCAATGCTCACCTTCGTTTCTCATCCCTGTTATTTATGTTGGCTGACATAACTTGCCTGTTGCTCTTGGCCTGCATGTGTATGATTTCATACTGATCTCCGACAGTGCCTAGACGAGGGAGCAGATTCTAAGGATCGACGAGGCGATCCTCAACAGGATCGAGTGGAACCTGACGGTGCCCACGCCCTACGTCTTCCTAGCGCACTTTGCCAGGGCCGCGTCCTCCTTCTCAGATTAGAAGAATGATAAGGAGGTAAAAGAACTTTACATTTACATACACAACATGCAAATCACTTCTGTTGACTATCCAAATCAATCCGAGAAATGCACATATTTCTCTCTGGATTGTGCGAGTTAAACGAACTACTCTAATTTAAACAAGATGGGATCCATCACTACAATAGGAGTATGTTTGCATTTCACCTAGCTTGTAATCAATAACCTAGTCCTTAAGTAAATGTTTGATTACATCATGAGCTTTTCTACAAATTAGTTAGCTAGTTGTTTCAGCTGCTGCATTGTTGCTTATATTTGATACTACATAATGTGACTGGAGTTTATTGTGATTTGCAGAAGATAGAATCTGGATGCAATTGCTTTGGATATTCCTGTTTGCCCCCCCCCAGGCATGCTCATGAAGTACAATCAGGTGTCCTCATCTGACTATTTCGCCAATGGGTAAGCCGCGCTGCCAATATTTCAAGTAGTAGTATGGTGTCGCTATCGTCTCTGTGCGTATATAAGTACGCCACTGGTGAGGTTTAGCAATCTCTGTTATGGTGTTGATCTGAATCATGCTTTTGTGTATGTGACAACGAACTGGCTACCCTCGTGTAGTCGAGCAATTAGTATCCATACATGCCCAGTGCGTGCCTAAATCCTGAGTTTTATTTTTAAACACTTCTCCATGTATGTGCAGTGCCTATTGTAATTGTCAAGTGTGAATTCTGTACATGAGGTGTGTTGTTCTCCTTCTTGTAGTAATTTCTACTAGTCTGCTTGTTACGTGCAGTGCATTTGCCATGTGTATGTGAAGTGCACAACACATTGCGTGTATTGAGGATGAAATGGTCAGAGTATGGCATTGTCAATTTAACTTCCATTTTTGGTGTTGAGCTGTCGTTAAATTGGTGTTGGTACCATGATGCTTGAACTGTTATTTTCTTTTGGTGTTGAGGTGAGGACTTTGACCACGGAAGTACAATCAGGACAACCATGCTGTTGGTGGTAGCTCCCAAGGTCGAGCAACTTCTCCAGGACTACTCTGATAGCAAAGAGCCAAGCAAGGGTGTGAACCATAGTTTTGGTTGATATTTGCCACCATGTTTTGGATTTGCAGGTACACTTCTTAGATATAAACTGTAATTAGACTTGTTCAAGCTATGTTACTGCGGACGTGCAGTCTTGTATGTTTTTCTGAATATTGATCATATGAGTTCTGGATTTAATCATTTAATAAGAGAATTATTGATTGTTTAATTTTTAAATGTGTATCAATTGGAATATGTGAATTAAAAAGACCAAATGTTCTATTGGACCAAACAATATTTGGGCTCTAAGAAGGCTACGGCCCAAACAATTGTGGACTATCACATCGGGCATTTCTAAGAAGCCAGAACAAAAAGGATACACGAAATGGACATAAAAATGTTGGGCTTGGCCCGTGAAGCCGACCAAAAATTGATAGAAAAAATATAAAAGGCTGAATTGTTGGGTTGGGCCCATGTAAAGCAGCGGACTGGATCAGACTGATTCTAATCAACGACCTTTTCATTTGGTCGCAATTTTCCCACGTCAGTTTGCCACGTCGGATCCGACGTGGCCTGGGCAGGCTACCAGCGACCAAAGCAATTGGCCGTAGGATCAATGACCTTTTGTTTTGGTCGTTGCCTTCAACGACCTTATCACAAAGATGGTCGTTAATTTCCATTAAAGACGGTCAGCTTTTGACCATCTGTTTTTGGTCACAAAAAGGCCGCAAATGAAAAACAATGACCATTCAGCGACCAATAGTGATGGTCGCAAGTTGACATATTTCTTGTAGTGCAAATCAACTTCAAATGAGCCGCAGTTTGTGATACGTCTCCAACGTATCTATAATTTTTGATTGTTCCATGCTATATTATATTCTGTTTTGGATGTTTGATGGGCTTTATTATACACTTTTATATTATTTTGGGACTAACCTATTAACCGGAGGCCCAACCCAGAATTGTTGTTTTTTTTGCCTATTTCAGAGTTTCGCAGAAAAAGAATATCAAACGGAGTCCAAACGGAATGAAACTTTCGGGAACGTGATTTTCAGAACGAACGTGATCCAGAGGACTTGGACCCCACGTCAAGACATCAACCAGGAAGGCATGAGGTAGGGGGCGCGCCTACCCTCCCACGCGCGCCCTCCACCCTCGTGGGCCCCACATTGCTCCACCGACGTACTTCTTCCTCCTATATATACCTACGTACCCCCAAACTACCAGATACGAAGCCAAAAACCTAATTCCACCGCCGCAACCTTCTGTACCCGTGAGATCCCATCTTGGGGCCTTTTCCGGAGCTCCGCCGGAGGGGGCATCGATCACGGAGGGCTTCTACATCAACACCATAGCCTCTCCGATGATGTGTGAGTAGTTTACCTCAGACCTTTGGGTCCATAGTTATTAGCTAGATGGCTTCTTCTCTCTTTTTGGATCTCAATACAATGTTCTCCCCCTCTCTTGTGGAGATCTATTCGATGTAATCTTCTTTGCGGTGTTTTTGTTGAGAACGATGAATTGTGGGTTTATGATCAAGTTTATCTATGAACAATATTTGAATCTTCTCTGAATTCTTTTATGTATGATTGGTTATCTTTGCAAGTCTCTTCGAATTATCAGTTTGGTTTGGCCTACTAGATTGATCTTTCTTGTAATGGGAGAAGTGCTTAGCTTTGGGTTCAATCTTGCGGTGTCCTTTCCCAGTGACAGTAGGGGCAGCAAGGCACGTATTGTATTGTTGCCATCGAGGATAACAAGATGGGGTTTTTTTTATCATATTGCATGAATTTATCCCTCTACATCATGTCATCTTGCTTAAGGCGTTACTCTGTTTTTATGAACTTAATACTCTAGATGCATGCTGGATAGCAGTCGAAGTGTGGAGTAATAGTAGTAGATGCAGGCAGGAGTCGGTCTACTTGTCTCGGACGTGATGCATATATAGATGATCATACCTAGATATTCTCATAACTATGCTCAATTCTGTCAATTGCTCAACAGTAATTTGTTCACCCACCGTAATAATTATGCTCTCGAGAGAAGCCACTAGTGAAACCTATGGCCCCCGGGCCTATTTTCCATCATATTAATCTTCCAACACTTAGCTATTTTTATTGCCTTTTATTTTACTTTGCATCTTTATCATAAAAATACCAAAAATATTATCTTATCATATCTATCAGATCTCACTCTCGTAAGTGACCGTGAAGGGATTGACAACCCCTTTATTGCGTTGGTTGCGAGGATTTATTTGTTTGTGTAGGTGCGAGGGACTCGTGCGTGGACTCCTACTGGATTGATACCTTGGCTCTCAAAAACTGAGGGAAATACTTACGTTGCTTTACTGTATCACCCTTTCCTCTTCAAGGGAAAACCAACGCAGTGCTCAAGAGGTAGCAAGAAGGATTTCTGGCGCCGTTGCCGGGGAGTCTACGCAAAAGTCAACATACCAAGTACCCATCACAAACCCTTATCTTCCGCATTACATTATTTGCCATTTGCCTCTCGTTTTCCTCTCCCCCACTTCACCCTTGCCGTTTTATTCTCCCTCTCTTTTCCGTTCGCTTTTTCGCTCGCTTCTTGTTTGCTCGTGTGTTGGATTGCTTGCTTGTCACGATGGCTCAGGATAATACTAAATTGTGTGACTTTACCAATACCAACAACAATGATTTCCTTAGCACTCCGATTGCTCGTCTTACCGATACTGAATCTTGTGAAATTAATACCACGTTATTGAATCTTGTCATGAAAGATCAATTCGTCGGCCTTCCTAGTGAAGATGCCGCTACCCATCTAAATAGCTTCGTTGATTTGTGTGATATGCAAAAGAAGAAAGATGTGGACAATGATATTGTTAAATTGAAGTTATTTCCTTTTTCGCTTAGAGATCGTGCTAAAGCTTGGTTTTCGTCTTTGCCTAAAAATAGTATTGATTCTTGGAATAAGTGCAAAGATGCTTTTATCTCTAAGTATTTTCCTCCCGCTAAGATTATCTCTCTTAGAAATGATATTATGAATTTTAAGCAACTTGATCATGAACATGTTGCACAAGCTTGGGAGAGGATGAAATTAATGATACGTAATTGCCCTACACATGGTTTGAATTTGTGGATGATTATACAAAATTTCTATGCCGGATTGAATTTTGCTTCTAGAAATCTTTTAGATTCGGCCGCGGGAGGCACTTTTATGGAAACTTTTCCTTAGTTTTACCTCGACCCCGTTTAACCGTACGGTGTTTCCTATGACTCAAGAAAGAAAAAATGAAACTACGAAAACAAAAGTCTTCACGCTTCATAGTCCCCGCATCAATATCAAAGTCTTCAAGGTCAGACCAATTTCCTCATTTTCAAAGTCTTCAAGAAAACCAACTTCCATTGAAGACATACATTTTAGGGGTCGACTTTCATGTAAATATCAAACTCCTCATAGACTTATAGAACCTGTGTACACTCACAAACACATTATTCACTTAACCTATAAGTCTTCAATACACCAAAATCACTAAGGGCACTAGATGCACTTACGAAGATACACAATCTGAAGAGTGCAACCTTCATTTTGAGGTGGGTCTAGGCCAAATTAATATCTTTATTTAGTGTATTCATTACCTTGCAATCTGAGTTAGGACCTAAATGCCTACATTGTTTTTCTTATTCCTATGTTTTCTTGGTTCATAACATCTAGAGTTTTGGTGGTATTGATTCAGCTTTGGATTCTCAAGTGGAATTTGGAACATTCTTGGGATATCCAACTAAAAGAAACAAGAAATTTTATACAATTATGAGTAAAGAGAAATTACACTCTCGAGCAATCTCTAGCCTTTGATTTATACATAGATTTTCTCTGAGAGATGCATGCCTATTTTGTACAACATGTGGTTGAGTAGCACAAGATACTACTTGACTTATGTTGAAATATTGGTTAATCCACAACATTTTTTCTTTTCATATTGACAAATTAGAAGAGATATCAACCAACAAACCGCATCTCTAGAAATAATAATTCGTGGATATTAGGACTATCATTACACAAGAAGCAACCTTTGTTCCTAAAACCCATAACCTTCTTTTGGCTAGTCTAGTCCGCTCCGTCACATGGTACCAACAAGAGGTGATTTCAAAATATGTATACGTACATATTTTGGCATGAGCTAATTGTATCAACTAAAATAGGGTTTAATGGCATCTCAAAGGATCGCAAGCTTGTCAAAGAAGAAGTGACCATCAAATGCAAGTTCTTAAGACCTTTAATTATGACCTTGTGGGGACTAGAATAAAATCATATGTGCTCCCGGGCATTAATTAGTGTTGGTCATAATCTCTAGTCTGCTACGCACCGTTAATGCACGAGCAATGCCATGCAGCCAGAAGTATGTACAATGTTTTTCCTTGTAGAGTTAACATTACACCGTTAATTTCTAGCCGTGCATACGAGCATTGTTCAGAATTTATTGTACGGTAGTGGTAGCTGGACCCATGACTCCATATTACTGAATATATTGTTTCCACCACCCAACTAACTGGAGCAAAAATTGAAGAAATTTTGACATAGTTTGGATATATTGATTATTTGTTGGTTAGTTAGGTTGTTGTGGTGCTCATTTTACTGTAGTTTGGAAGAACTATAAAGTTTCATGTTAAGATAAAAAAAATTATCCCCAATACATGCAAGCAACTAAAAGTGACCACTTCAGTTGTTGTATAAGAGAAAGGGTAAATTTAAATCTACATCCTGAATAGGTTTAACATAAATTTCACAAATTTCTCTTCAGAGGAATCTGTGGTGGATGTATTTGGTCTTGAACAAAGTTTATGTCAAATCTAGATCCAAAGAGAAAGAATCTATTTGGGAACTATTAGTCAGGAACCTGGATATAAGAATTTCCAATAAGCTCTTTTCCGACCATGCATAGGGACCTCATGCATATTCATTAAGACCAAAAGGTGAAACATGTTGAAAAGAAGACAAAAGCAACTCGGTCCGATAGGGCTTGAAAGATCTTGTCAAAGGGACGTACACTTCGACCAACACTTTTATAGACTCATGAATGCCGGGAGTGGCAGATTTTCAGGAAATGTGTAAGTGGGTCAATGAAAACATCAGACAAGTCAAGGTCTTGTCTGGTGCGAGCAACATGTAACTACTTATCAATCTGAGGTAACTCTGAATACCCACTATTTCCAGATCGAACCCATGAAAGATGATCATGTGTAACTTGCCCATCATTCTTGCCATTGTAGCTCGATCATGGTCTCTCTTTTTGTTAGTAGCACCTAATACTTTATGCCATAAAAGAACATATATACGAAGCTCAAGATGTTGAGAAGATGTATATGTGAGGTTGTTCGGTGGGGCAGTATAGCATTGATCAGATATGAGTCCGAAAGCAATGAGTCGCTCAACAAACCTTGTATACTGCTGAGATAACGTTAGGTACATGATCAAGACCAAGATACAAGATTGTACATACAGAAAGCACACATGTTGTAAAAAGGAATAGGGAGTGAGTAAGAATGTGGATGAGGAATTAATGTCCCATATTTGTGGCTAGATGCCTGACATAATAGAATAGTTGTACACACGAAATATCATATGGGTAAAAGATATATTGGTTGGTGCCTGCCTAGCAATTTCATTAGTTCAGTATAAAACATCATTACTTGTCCATACATGTGGATTCTCTTGTGTGCATAGGTACCACCCACGTTAACAAGGTGGAGCCATCTGACCAGGACAATGGGTTGCTCACTCACATGGACACACTATGCAACACACACTAGTGCAGAAAAGCCTAGCTATGGCGTGCCAAAAACAGCCTTGCCGGCGTAGGAGCCCCACGCCACCAATATGGCGCTAGTGCTAAAAATTAGTCGTGGCGCTGGAGCCTACGCCAGCAGTAATATACGTGTTTCTGGCGTACGATGTTTGCAACGCCACCACTATATTCACTCACCTAGCAGCGCACAATGTAATTTGCACGCTACGAACATTTCGTGCACAAAAAAAAGGTTTTTCAACACCATGTAGCATTTAGCATTTCACATTAATACTAAGTACATACTATATAACACTAGAACATTAGCAGATAATAGAACATTATGAGTTGATATTTAAGTGGCTGCTAGCTAGCTATAGATCTCACAAACATAACCAGTTAATAGAAACATTACGAGCTAAAACAGTACTAGTACATAGCGCTAATACATAATTAAGCAGTACATTCATGTACTACCCCGCCACACACATAGTTCTAAATGAGGTGGATGACCACCATCATCCTCAAGCCATGGCATCGGATGTTCCTGATGGTGACGAAGATGGCCTGTCCAATCTGGAGATTTTTTCCAGCAAGGAAATTGTTCCATCCCGCGGCGCTGAACACAGTGCGACCGTCCGTGCCAGTGTGTAAGCACAATTCGTGATGGAGCGGCAAGCCCCTTGCCGTAAGACGTAGTCCAGCAATGCCTACTTCATCCGGCTCGATGCCATAGCTCTCACTTAGCCTCTTAGGTAATTTTTGAAGAAAAAACAAATATGGTAAATGAGCATGTAACATTACTACACACTAGCTAATTAATTAAGCATATCACGCATTACTACACACTAAGCATATCCTCAAATTCTACACTAATAAGCGCATATATATCACAACACATTACTAAGCATATCACATTACTACACACTAGCTGAGCATCCATCACGTTCTACACTAAGCATATCACATTATACTACACACTAAAGCATGTCTTCAAATTCTACACTAAGCATATATATATATATATATATATATATATATATATATATACACTACACACTAGCTGAGCATTCATCACGTTCTACACTAAGCATATCACATTATACTACACACTAAAGCATGTCCTCAAATTCTATACTAAGCATATATATCATCAAATTTCAACACTAAGCATATCACATTACTACAAGCATGTCACAAGTAAGCATATATATCATCAAATTTCAACACTAAGCATATCACATTACTACAAGCATATGTCACAAGTAAGCATATATATCATCAAATTTCAACATTAAGCATATCACATGACTACAAGCATGTCACAAGTAAGCATATATATCATTAAATTTCTATACTAACAAGTAACATACCATGACATGGCGACACACATTTGTCCTTGTCAGGCGGGTCGTGAATGGCAACCCGACGTACCATCACGTGGAGGAAGTATGTACCAGAGGTTGGCCGATTTGTCCTTGCTTAGCCTGATTCCTTTGGCATAGAGGGCTGCATCAAGTGGGTCATCATCTTCGTCATTGTTGATGTAGATAACAGCCAGCCTTGGAGTTTGTCTTCTGAAGGAGAAGCTGATAAGTTCACCCCCAGTGAGATGCATGTGGTTGATGAAACGATTCCAGTCATCTCCTCCAATCTGGGATGTTTTTCGTCCCTTGTGGACCTCCATAGTGTACCTAGGGGCCCCCCTGGAGCGTCAAAGATCACACTGTCTTCGGTAATGAGCGCACTGAACTCCAGTCTCACATTGCAAGGGACGATTTGTGTAAAAAACCAAAAAACAAACACATTGCATTGCGGGAAATAGCAAGAAAAACAAAAGAAAATGCTGTTATAAAGGTTCATGTAATGCGTTACCGCCGCAGGAACAAAGCACGAGTGGAAGTAGATGCCAAACAGCGTGCCACTTGAAAGGTCGGTTGCGCACCTTGACTTGCACACTGGACATGGCCGTGGCGGCTGCTCCATTCTACATATAATACAATTGAAACTAAGGATGTGTTTGATAGCGAAGTATTGACAAATTAAAGTATTGGATAACCACAGTAATTTAACAAGTAGGTACAAGCAGATGGTGACGGGTTGGGGCCTAAGTATATAAACACTTTGTACACTAGTAATTGCATACACAAATAAACAAAAATTCTACACAAAGCTACAATTTCTACACTAGTAATTATCACTAACTACAATTTCTATGACACAAAGCATCCATGCAACTAACTTTGGATTCTACATGACGCAAAGCAATCCATGATATACATACTAAAATTTCTACACAAATTAAAACAATCCCCTAAGGGCATCTACAATATCAAAAATATAAAAAAGGCATCTAACTTTGGATTCTACATGACACAAAGCAATCCATGATATATATACTAAAATTTCTACACAAATTAAAGCAATCCCCTAAGGGCATATACAATATCAAAAATATAAAAAAGACATCTAAAATGTGACTCCGGGATTCACTAAAATGCGAACGGACGACGTGGGAGAGTGGAGAGGAAGGAGATGTGATGGGGGAGTATAGTGGATCTAACCTTGGTGCCGGCGAGGGGCGGCAACGGGGCGTCAACGGGCCGGCGGCGGCGGTGGCTTTGGTCAGGGGGAGGGGTGTGAAATGAGAGAGAGCGGTGACTTAATCTTGTACTAAGTTGACTCTGATATATTATCGCTGGCGTTGGGAGAAAGTGCAATGCCATAGCTAATAATAGGCCAAATAAAAAAAGACTAAGATTAATAATGAAAGACTTGACAAAATAAAAGACTTGCATATGGCTAATGGTTAACAACGACACACATGTAGAATAGGCAATCGAGCAAAGATTATACACTACCAACCAGAGAAACCTTGGCGATGTTCTGTAAGATTTTCACCATGGCTAGAGCATGTACATGAATTTAGCGCAATGAAATGGCATCATGCATCATGATGCTCTAGTTAAGAAAATCATCATGGACATCTCAAGATCAACTCAAACATATCTTCGAGGATAGGAGGCCAACCTACTTAAATTGTTCTATACAACTACAAGCATATGAGGAGCTATGAGTATGTTCGCTACACGAGTGTACGTGCGACCAATCAAATTATTTAGAGATCCCTGTGGTGAATGGAACAGAGCATATAACATGAGTCTCCACTTGTCACTAGTGGAAAAACGGCTAGCCACAACTATCGTTGGTGGCGTGCCATTTCCCATCATCAACGCCAGCACTATTTTTGCCAAATAGTGCTGGCGTAGGACAAATCAGCACACCAGCTTTATATGATTAGTGCTAGCGTTGCTTTTCTTCGAAACGCCACAAATCTTTTGGCCCATATGCACTCAACGTCTGGAACGCACGGGTAGCGTTGATTTTATTTGTACGTCATAGTTAATTTATCAGTGCTGGCGTCCGTCTGCTTTGTACGCCAAAACACTTTTCCATTTGATCAAGTGTTTTATGTATTTAATTATTAAACTAGTCACAAAATAATAGAAATTTTATATTATGCGTTTTGTGATAATTAATTTTACTATTTTTATCAACTTAGGAATTTTATTTCTTTACTACCAGTTCAAATTACGAAGCCTATGCTACATGTGTGTCGTTGTTAACCATTAGCCATATGCACTAAACTATGCACTATTGTGTTTCATTGTTGTTAGTTTTTTGCGTGTAGGGTGAGGCTCAGGTGAGCCCAACCCAGTGACCGCATTGCCCATCGGGGGGCAGCTTGGGTGAAACCCTACCCGTCGTCGCCTCCTCTTCTCCCATCCCCTCCCCCAGCTATCCCTGGAGGACGCTAGTGGTGGCGGGGATGCATTCTCATGCATCGATCTCTCAGGTGGGGATCTCTCCAGCCATGGAGCTTGGACATTGGGGCATCAACCTGGGGTGCCCTAGGCAGTTATCATACTGATGTTCTACATGGGCGGTGGCGTTCGGTGTGGGTGGCGATGGGCCTCCGATGCCCAGATCTAACAACAACAACTTGAGGTTGGTCGGCAGTGGCGACGAGGAAGCGACAACGACAACGACTACCCGAAGGCGTGTGGCGGAAGGTCGCGGCTACGGGTCTTGGCTCGTTGTCAATCTCAGCTTCTACCACACGGCATCTGGATACGTGCGCGTGAAATGGCTCTCGACCTCATGTGGCTCACTGCATGCTATGACAGTTATGTGCTCACACTCTTAGATTTGGTCACGTGGTGATATCCATGCCAAGGATATGCACGCGAGCGCCTGCCTTCGGCTATGAATGCCATGGAACGGTTTGTATTCCATTCCATACAAACTCGTCTTCTTCACCAAAGGGTAGTGGCAAACACAATATCTTCAGCTTGGTAGTGCTCTTCGAGCACCGAGTCTCAAGGACGGGGTTGAAAACCCTAGGTATGACCTTTGGTGGTTGCCCTGTCAATGGCGGTGTTTTACGTGCCATGTCCTTGTTTAATACACTGCTTTGGAGTATGTTCAGATGTGCACGTCAGAGTGAAAACCCAAGATTTGTAAGTCGCTGGCCATGTCGGCTTTCTTTGTTTCTTCTCCTTATCCTTTTTGGCTATGTGCAGCCTTGATATCTTGATTCGGTCTTGATATTGTGTCATTGTAGAGCCCGGGTGTAATTGGTATCATCTTAACATTAATCTATTACCCTTTGTCAAAAAAGGATGAGGCTCTCACTAGGATAGCATGCTTAGACAAAAAGGTAGAAAACAGATGAGTATCCTAATTAGATCGCTCTCAACACTTGGTATCATCTTAATATTAATCTATTACCTAAGTATTGTAGAGTAAGGCGGTGGAAGTGCATTCATATATTAGGACTTTATGCTTTTGTTTAAACCGCCAAGAATAGCGTCGGTGTGCAAGGCTGCCCACCTGATCATGCATCCACACCTTGATTCAAATACGAAGATGAATGAAGATAAGTTGCTAACACTTTTTGTTGTGGGCTTCAGGCAACCAGTCAAGTAGTGCCTGCTTTCATTTTTAGGTTATTTGCATTTGCATAGGGATAATCATGATAAAAAACCTAGCCATTTTAATGTAGATGTGTTTTCCATACATCCATCAAACTAAAGATCGTCTAAGTGACCACATGGCAGGTCATATGCGTGTCATGTCAGTCAACACATTGCAAGCGATCGTCTAATTTATACTGTATTAAACCACTGCACTAAGTTGTACAAAACCTTATATTTGGTAACAGTTGGCTGAGCTGAAGCAGTAGCATGTTGGATAGCCTCAAATCACTTGTACCGAGACATGCCGGTCTTGAAAGATATGGCCATTCATAATCCCAGAGATCAGCAACAAAGGCTATGAAATGCACACAGAGAACATTAGGAACAGGACGTCACAGGGAGATCCACGGTATAGTCAAAGTCTCCTGAGACACATGGAAGCTAAGATCAAGGTGGCAACTAAGCGATCTAGCTGAGAGACTACCTCCTGATGCCCTCTATTCTCAGACTCAAATGACGATGTCTTTTTATCAACCAAAACCATCAAAACCACTCACATCTCGTCTTTGCTTCTGAAACTCATCGTCTCTTTTTCCAAGTGTCTCATGTTGCGCAGAACAAACATTCGTCTGCCTATATGTTGAGATTAAGGTTTGTAAGGAGATGTATAAATGGGTAGCCGAATTGACCGGGTAACATAGGTACACGAGGAGGGCGGATGAGGAAGCAATGACCCCCTAAGTCCTTTTTTTTCTCAAGCACGTGCAATGTAAGTTTGACGACAACAGAACACACACATAAGAAAACCTAATGTGGTACTTTTTTCTTGTGTCTATATACTTATTTTTCTTGGAACAGGAAGAATTTAATTATCATCGCCGGTCTCTGCATCTTGAACTTGAAGTGCATCAAGAGGCAATAAAATACCAGTTATCATGAGAGAAAATTTCTACAATATCAATGAATCTATCCAATAGCAATGGCCAGTCCAACCATTAAAGGACATTTCGAAGCTCTTTGGAAAACCATCTTCATACTAGAAGGGTTGGGCGCACTTTGCTGCGCCGTTGGTGCTGTTGGGTTTCTTAAAAACATTACTCATTCTGTTTCAAAATATAAGATGTATTACATTTTTTTAAAGTCAATCTTTTTAAATTTGATCATATTTGTAGAGAAATATATCAAAATCCATAATACCAAATCGGTATAATTAGATTCATCATGAAATGAATTTTCATTTTTTGTTTAATACTGTGGATGCTGACATTTTTGGCTCTGAACTTGATCAAAGTTAAAGGAATTTGTCTTTCCAAAAAATAATAGAGTTTTTTTATAGTTTGATGATTTGGTGGGCCTTCTTGATGTGATTCTGTGTTATCCACTAATAAACCCATATTTGTGTGGGGAAATTTCTGGGTCGGTAGTTGCATGTACTATATTGGTGCTACAGTATCACATGGTGGCGTTTCTTTCTTCTAGGTGGTGGGAGAGTGCGCAGGATTGATATGTTTTTATAGGCCGGCCGCTGCTGATTGATTTGAAAAATAATTTGCTCCATAATTGAATACCTCAATCGAATTGAAGAGCTTCAAAATTAGGGAACAATAGTGACTTAAAATAATTGAATGAGGGAGCTCCTTGAGCAATTGTTGACCCAGTCAAAATTGAGTGGCTCAATTTAAATTGAAGACCTCAATTAATTGTGAGGCCTTAAAAATTAAGAAGCATGGTGTATAGTATAAAAGAATTGAATGAGAGAGCTTTGAGAAATTATTGACCCGGTCAAATTTAGGTGACCCAATTTCGATTGAAGAGCTCAACTGATTGTGAGCACTTTAAAATTAGGGTGCTTAGTGTTATAGAGGATTCATCGCAAAGCCTTTTGGAAAGGGGATGCACATGTACAAATGTTGCCGGACCTACTGATGCCCTCTGAAAAATATCATCAATCTATCATGTTTTGGTTTCAAGGATAATTCTGAAGCAATAACGAGTAGTGCAATACGTACATGTAGCTGGTGTAATACTGTTATATCTTATATGTATTACTAAGGCTGGCGATCGATATGGTGGTGTCCGAGGTACTCCTAGTTCTTGCGAGATCATTGGATACAACTTCAGATTCTGATTCTCAAGCAAGTTGTGTAGGTAAACTAGTTACAGTTTTGGTACACAAACGTGTACTCGATGTTATTGAAGCCCCAAAGTTTAATGCTATGGTTAGATGTTATCTTAATTATTCTTGTATATTTGTGGATGCTTGCAAAGAGGGTATAGTCATAAATCTTTTGTTTGCTCAAGTAAAAACAACACATTATATAGGCTGCACACAAATAAATATCAAAGCGATGAATGCAACTCAATGAAACTACATGAAAGTAACTTGGTGAAATTCCCGTGTCTCCTCGAGAGCAACTTGATTCCTATAAATAAAACATCCGACTTGTTCTAACCACAATTAAGGATTGTGACACTTGCTGCACAATTGCACTTTTGTTACAATTTAAGTTCGTGCAATTATTCAGGTGATCAAACAAACCATCGAACAATCTTTACAACTTTCACAATGAATACTTGCTGAAATCCATCAACCAATTCCTTATGTTCCTCTACGAGACTCTTAATTGCCGAAAAGGGCTATAATAGATACCCTACACTGTGGGTTATCAAGGGACATCCGTCCCGAGCTCATGCCAAATGAACGCAAGAAGGCTAAAGAGGAATATGATCCTTACATTACTTAGGAGGAGGAAATTACAAGTGAGACTACTTTGCTTGAGGATGTCACAGAAACGTTTTTTTTTGCGGGGAATATGACATATTTTTTGCTCTGATAATAGGTTACATTCAACTAACAAAGGATGTGAGTTATAATCTGAAGGACGGGGCAACCAACATGCGGTGTGATCCTCGGTTCTACCACAATTAGCTAAAACACGACTAACCATGTTTTGATTTCTATCTAGGTTCTCCAGCACGATCTCACGAAGACGTACATATATCATCTATTCTCTTTTAGTAATTGGCACATAGGTGATCGGTCCACCATAGTTCTGCCAAGCACCGCGAGCAAAGTCACACAATCACTTGGGAGGACTATGGGTTTATCGGTCCACTAGAGTGCCAACCCTGCCCCTTCCATGGCAGCACATACGTACCTCGGCTTCCTAAGCATCTGAACAATTGAACAAACAACAAGACGCAACAAAGCCATGCGACAAACCTCATGACGTAGCACCATCCTGCTCTCGCCAAGCCATCCGCTTTTAGAAAGGAACCGTCTATGGATAGCGTCGTCCATCCCATAGAATCACATCTGGCGGTGGTGGCTTGGACTTTTCCACCTGGCTTGAAGTTTCACTTTGAGTTGCTACTGGCCACTTGATCTAGTCTAGGAAAGTAGGAACTGTCACCAATAGAGTCCCATCTAGGGTATTCCGTTTGCACAAATGCTAGCCATTTTTGTAAAGCTTCTATCGGGGTTTGTGAAGCTTCCAACTGGTTATTTCTTTTCTTTATTTTTTGTTGGGGTTTCTTTGGTTTTTTCTTTTCCCTTTTTTTAATTTTTGTTTTTGCATTTTGAATTTAATATTTTATTCAAATTCATGAATATTTTTAAAATTCGCAAAGTATTTTAAATTCTGTCAACATTTTAAAATTATGAACATTTCTAAAAAGTTTTTTTTATTTCCCAAACATTTTTCGCGTTCGCGAACCTTTTTTGAATGCACCTTTTTAAATCTCTAAATCTTATTTGAGTTCACGAACTTTTTTGAATTATCGAACTTTTTTTGAATTCATGAATTTTTTTTCGATCCCTGAACATTTTTTTCATTACTTATTTTAAATTCGTGTTCTTTTAAATGAAGGATTTTTTTTGAATTCAAGATTTTTTTAAACTGTTTTAATATACTAAAATTTAATCTATTAAAAAACTAACTTTTTTTTTGCCTAAACTAGTGTGACCGAGCGAACGAGCTACCTGGGCCATCTACTCTCGGAAAGGCTGCCAAGGAGGAGGTCTCCCAGAGCAGCGACGGCGACGCTAACCCTACTGGTCGCCGGAGCGAAGCCGAGTGCCGGCGCCCCGCGCCGCCACACCCCATCCCTCCCCACGCCTGCCGGTACCCAACCTGAAGACTGTTAGAATTAATGGGCTAGGCCCATAGCAATTTCTGAAATCTCAAAGCCCATGTGTAAAATGGCAAGTGGTGGTGCTAAGTTTAGTCCCACCTTGGAAGTTGAAGAAGAGTTGGACCTCTTTATATAGTGGGTTCTCTCCACCACTCTAAGTGGTGTGTCAGAAGAGAAAGGGAAAACCACACGCGCGCGCTCGCTCGCCTCGCCTGGGCGGGGCGGGGCGGGCATGCGACATGCGCATGAATGGTCCGCCGAAATCCAGTCCGTCTCCTTGCAGGAGCGCAGCTTCCTTTTGCCGTTTTATTTTTATGTCTTGGCAGACAAGTTTTTGATTTCTTGTCCGGTAAGTATACGAATTAGAAACCGAGTCGGTTTGGGATTGTGGTCGCGACACAATACCGCCTCTGGTCCTAATATATATACAGCTACCGGCTGCGGCCAGAGACACACCGAAAAACACCTAGGGTTTTGCCTCATCTCACAACTTGCGCCGCCATCGTAGTCTACTCCATCCCAAACGCCGGCGTGCATCGGCGCGTGGGAGAGCAGGTCCCCGGAACCGTTCGTCTTTGCGATCCTGCACCGGGAGAGGACGAATTAGGTTTTTGGGAAGCGCTGTGCGCGACTGCTCAAATTCGTCATCACGGGTCGTCTTCCGTCCAAGTCGGGCGGTGCTACTCATCGTCGTATTCATCGCCGTCAGCAGCAGATTGTCGCCAACATCGTCATCAACACTGTCGCACCCATAATAGCTAACGATCAGTACGTCCAACATCCTCTGTTCATGTCTGTTTCTACAGCTATTGTTACGTGTTTGCTGCTGTTATGCATGTCTTGCTGTTCTTCTAGTTTTCTAGATTATTGCATGCTAGTATCTCTTCTAGTCATGAATTATTTACTGGAATTAATCATGAACTTGCCTAATATTCCAACAATCCAAAAACCTAATTATAGGCAATTTCCTGAGTTAACTATGGCTGGATTCGCTGATGCACTGAGGCCGGATAAGTTTACCGGTGTGCACTTTAAGAGGTGGCAGGTGAAGACCACGCTCTGGCTTACTGCTCTGAAAGTTTTTCACGCTAGTGTTGGTGCTCCAGAGGGAATGACCGACGAAGATCGGAGAAAATTTCAGGAAGCCAATACTATGTTTGTGGGATGCATTCTGAGTGTTCTTGCTGACCGTCTGTGTGATGTGTACATGCACATAAACGACGGAAAAATTCTGTGGGATGCACTGAATGCAAAATTCGGTGCAACAGATGCAGGCAGTGAACTGTACATCATGGAGAGTTTTCATGACTACAAGATGGTGAATAACCGTTCTGTGGACACCTCTAGAACTCATACATTCTGATCTTTGTGAGATGAATGGTGTGTTGACAAAAGGTGGAAAGAGATATTTCATGACTTTGATTGATGATGCGACTAGATTTTGCTATGTTTATTTGTTGCAAACTAAAGATGAAGCATTAGACTACTTTAAAATCTATAAAGCTAAAGTCGAAAATCAACTAGAGAGAAAGATCAAGCGTCTTAGGTCCGATCGTGGTGGAGAGTATTTTCCAAAAGTTTTTGATGAATTTTGTGAGGAACATGGTATTATTCATGAGAGGACGCCTCCCTATTCACCTCAATCAAATGGAGTGGCCGAGAGGAAAAACCGCACATTGACTGACTTGGTGAATGCCATGTTAGACACTGCTGGTTTATCTAAGGCATGGTGGGGGGAGGCTCTATTGACTTCATGTCATGTCCTGAATAGAGTTCCCAACAATAATGAAGAGAAAACCCCTTATGAGGAGTGGGTTGGGAGAAAACCATCACTTTCTTATTTGCGCACTTGGGGATGTTTGGCAAAGGTCAATATTCCTATTCCTAAGAAACGCAAACTTGGACCAAAGACAGTGGATTGTGTCTTTCTAGGGTATGCTCAACGGAGCATTGCTTATAGGTTTTTAGTGGTAAAATCAGAAGTACCTGATATGCATGTTGATACTATAATGGAATCTCGTGATGCAACATTTTTTGAGAACATATTTCCTATGAAAGATATGCATAGCATTGCTAGATTTTCTTCTGAGATAATTCCTGAATCTAGTACAACTGATGAATATTTCGAACAATCACATGAGGAAGTCCTTGAGAAGGATAACAATGAAGTTCCTAGAAGGAACAAGAGACAAAGGATTGCAAAATCCTTTGGTGATGATTTCATTGTATACCTTGTGGACGACACACCCAAGACGATTGCAGAAGCATATGCATCTCCGGATGTAGATGATTGGAAAGAAGCTGTTCATAATGAGATGGACTCAATTCTTTCTAATGGAACTTGGGAACTAACTGATAGACCATATGGTTGTAAACCTGTGGGCTGTAAGTGGGTGTTCAAAAAGAAGCTAAAGCCTGATGGTACTATTGATAAGTACAAGGCGCGGCTAGTGGCCAAGGGCTACACTCAGAAAGAAGGCGAAGATTACTTTGACACCTATTCACCCGTTGCTAGAATGACCACCATTCGAGTGTTACTTTCCTTGGCTGCCTCTTATGGTCTTATCATTCATCAAATGGATGCAAAGACATCTTTTCTCAATGGAGAGTTGGAAGAGGAGATCTATATGGATCAGCCTGACGGGTTTGTGGTAAAGGGTGAAGAGAGAAAGGTGTGCAAGTTGTTAAAATCTTTGTATGGTCTGAAACAGGCACCTAAGCAATGGCATGAGAAGTTTGAAAGAACTCTGACTTCTGCAGGATTTGTCATTAACGAGGCTGATAGGTGTGTTTACTATCGCCATGGTGGGGGCAATAGTGTCATATTATGTTTGTATGTGGACGACATACTGATCTTTGGTACAAACATTAATGCAATTAATGAGGTCAAGTCTTTTCTATCAAAAAGTTTTGACATGAAAGATCTGGGAGAAGCCGATGTAATTCTAAACATCAAACTTATTAAGGATGAGAGTGGGATTACATTAACGCAATCTCACTATGTTGAGAAGGTCTTGAACCGATTCGGTTTTATGGATAGCAAGCCTTCTCCAACACCTTATGATCCCAGCGTGACACTCGGAAAGAACAAGAAAGAAACGAGAGATCAATTAAGATACTCTCAAATTGTCGGTTCACTCATGTACTTAGCTAGCGCTACAAGACCAGATATCTCTTTTGCTGTGAGCAAACTGAGTAGGTTCATGTCCAACCCGGGTGATGATCATTGGCATGCACTAGAAAGGGTCTTGCGCTATCTGAGAGGTACTATGAGTTACGGAATTACTTATTCAGGGCATCCTGCTGTGCTAGAAGGATATAGTGATTCAAACTGGATCTCCGATGTTGATGTACTTTACGCAACAAGTGGGTATGTATTTACTCATGGTGGTGGCGCAGTGTCATGGAGGTCTTGCAAGCAAACCATATTGACGAGGTCAACTATGGAAGCAGAATTAACTGCTTTGGACACAGCTACTGTTGAGGCAGAATGGCTGCGTGAGCTCTTGATGGACTTGCCGGTTGTTGAAAAACCTGTACCGGCTATTCTTATGAATTGTGATAACCAAACGGTTATCGCTAAAGTGAACAGTTCTAAAGATAATGCAAAGTCATCAAGACACGTGAAAAGACGTTTGAAGTCTGTCAGGAAGTTGAGAAACTCCGGAGTAATAACTGTTACGTATATACAAACAGACAAAAACCTGGCAGATCCCTTTACAAAGGGACTATCACGAAATGTGATAGATATTGCATCGAGGGAGATGGGTATGAGACCCATAGATGTTACACCATAGTAGTAACCCAACCTTTGTGATCGGAGATCCCGTGAATTAGGATCTGGGAAGAACAAGCTATTGGTTAACTGAGGAGAGTAATAACTTATGATCGTCTCCAAGTGAAGATGCAAAACTCTCAGAGCTGTAAGGCTCAGATCTGTAAGGCAGGTTGGCAACATGCCTTAATGTGGTTCTATTGGCTATAATTAGCAAAGATGCTGTCCTACAGAGCAGTCTTGAAAGAACACACCTATATGAGTTCTGACTGTAAACGTCGCAGTCTATGAGATTTGGGTGATCTCTAGTAAGCTCATGAAGAGACCAGGGAGTATGACGTATAAGCTCCAAACCGCGGGGTAGCCTACTGGCGGTCAGGTACTGGTTAAGACTTTGAGTGAAACCTGTTCACACAAAACTAGCAATTCAAGGCATAGTCCATTCTCAAGTTGTGAATGGATGTAGCTTAAAGTTCTAGGCAGAAGTTCAACTTAACAGTCTCTGCTGAAACACTGGTATATTAAACAAGTGGTGAGAGAAGGAAAATCTCTAAATGGGTATTTGAGATCTGGTGGGGGATTGTTAGAATTAATGGGCTAGGCCCATAGCAATTTCTTAAATCTCAAAGCCCATGTGTAAAATGGCAAGTGGTGGTGCTAAGTTTAGTCCCACCTTGGAAGTTGAAGAAGAGTTGGACCTCTTTATATAGTGGGTTCTCTCCACCACTCTAAGTGGTGTGTGAGAAGAGAAAGGGAAAACCACACGCGCGCGCTCGCTCGCCTCGCCTCGCCTCGCCTGGCCGGGGCGTGGCGAGGCGAGCATGCGACATGCGCGTGAATGGTCCGCCGAAATCCAGTCCGTCTCCTTGCAGGAGCGCAGCTTTCTTTTGCCGTTTTATTTTTATGTCTTGGCAGACAAGTTTTTGATTTCTTGTCCGGTAAGTATACGAATTAGAAACCGAGTCGGTTTGGGATTGTGGTCGCGACACAATACCGCCTCTGGTCCTAATATATATACAGCTACCGGCTGCGGCCAGAGACACACCGAAAAACACCTAGGGTTTTGCCTCATCTCACAACTTGCGCCGCCATCGTAGTCTACTCCATCCCAAACGCCGGCGTGCGTTGGCGCGTGGGAGAGCAGGTCTCCGGAACCGTTCGTCTTTGCGATCCTGCACCGGGAGAGGACGAATTAGGTTTTTGGGAAGCGCTGTGCGCGACTGCTCAAATTCGTCATCACGGGTCGTCTTCCGTCCAAGTCGGGCGGTTCTACTCATCGTCGTATTCATCGCCGTCAGCAGCAGATTGTCGCCAACATCGTCATCAACACTGTCGCACCCATAATAGCTAACGATCAGTACGTCCAACATCCTCTGTTCATGTCTGTTTCTACAGCTATTGTTACGTGTTTGCTGCTGTTAATGCATGTCTGGCTGTTCTTCTAGTTTGCTAGATTATTGCATGCTAGTATCTCTTCTAGTCATGAATTATTTACTGGAATTAATCATGAACTTGCCTAATATTCCAACAATCCAAAAACCTAATTATAGGCAATTTCCTGAGTTAACTATGGCTGGATTCGCTGATGCACTGAGGCCGGATAAGTTTACCGGTGTGCACTTTAAGAGGTGGCAGGTGAAGACCACGCTCTGGCTTACTGCTCTGAAAGTTTTCCACGCTAGTGTTGGTGCTCCAGAGGGAATGACCGACGAAGATCGGAGAAAATTTCAGGAAGCCAATACTATGTTTGTGGGATGCATTCTGAGTGTTCTTGCTGACCGTCTGTGTGATGTGTACATGCACATAAACAACGGAAAAATTCTGTGGGATGCACTGAATGCAAAATTCGGTGCAACAGATGCAGGCAGTGAACTGTACATCATGGAGAGTTTTCATGACTACAAGATGGTGAATAACCGTTCTGTGGTTGAACAAGCTCATGAGATACAGTGCATTGTGAAGGAACTTGAACTCCTTAAATGTGTTCTACCCGACAAATTCGTGGCTGGGTGCATGATTGCAAAGTTGCCTCCTTCATGGAGGAATTTCGCCACAACTCTGAAGCATAAGAGACAGGAGATATCAGTTGAAAATCTGATTGCATCTCTTGATGTTGAAGAAATAGCTCGGGCTAAAGATACCACTGAAAAAGGAGGTGAGGTTCAGCCTACTGCTAACATGGTGCAGAGGTACCCACAGAACAAGAACAAAGGGAAGAACAAACCTGTTTTCAACAAGCCTACCAAGACTACTACCTTCAAGAAGAAGAAGTTCAACAAGGCTGAGCTAGAGTGCTACGCCTGTGGGAAGCCTGGACACTTTTCCAAGGAATGCCCTGAACGTGCAGACCGCAGAGGGAAAACAAGCTCCAAGACTGTCAACATGGTGACCGCTAGCAATACTGATGGGTATGGTAATTTACCTATTGTGCTTTCAGTCTTTCAATCATCTTCGTGGTGGATTGATTCGGGTGCTAACGTTCATGTGTGTGCTGACATCTCCCTGTTTACTTCTTATCAGGTCGCAAGGGATTCTTCCGTCCTAATGGGGAATGGGTCACATGCTTCTGTTCGTGGCATTGGCACGGTGGATCTGAAGTTTACTTCGGCAAAGATCGTGCAACTAAGGAACGTGCAGCATGTCCCTACTATGAACAAGAATCTAGTTAGCGGCTCCCTTCTATGTCGAGATGGATTTAAGGTAGTTTTAGAGTCCAATAAAGTAATCGTGTCAAGATTTGGACAATTTATAGGAAAAGGCTATGAGTGCGGAGGCTTGTTCCGCTTTTCTCTTTCAGATTTTTGCAATAAGTCAATAAACCAAATTTGTGCTAATGTTAATGATGATGCAAGTATTTGGCACTCTCGTTTATGTCATATTAATTTTGGTTTAATGTCTCGGCTATCCAGCATGAGTTTAATTCCGAACTTCACAGTTGCCAAAGGTTCTAAGTGCCATAGTTGTGTGCAATCTAAGCAACCTCGAAAGCCTCATAAGGCTGCCGAGGAGAGAAACTTGGCACCTCTAGAACTCATACATTCTGATCTTTGTGAGATGAATGGTGTGTTGACAAAAGGTGGAAAGAGATATTTCATGACTTTGATTGATGATGCGACTAGATTTTGCTATGTTTATTTGTTGCAAACTAAAGATGAAGCATTAGACTACTTTAAAATCTATAAAGCTAAAGTTGAAAATCAACTAGAGAGAAAGATCAAGCGTCTTAGGTCCGATCGTGGTGGAGAGTATTTTCCAAAAGTTTTTGATGAATTTTGTGAGGAACATGGTATTATTCATGAGAGGACGCCTCCCTATTCACCTCAATCAAATGGAGTGGCCGAGAGGAAAAACCGCACATTGACTGACTTGGTGAATGCCATGTTAGACACTGCTGGTTTATCTAAGGCATGGTGGGGGGAGGCTCTATTGACTTCATGTCATGTCCTGAATAGAGTTCCCAACAATAATGAAGGGAAAACCCCTTATGAGGAGTGGGTTGGGAGAAAACCATCACTTTCTTATTTGCGCACTTGGGGATGTTTGGCAAAGGTCAATATTCCTATTCCTAAGAAACGCAAACTTGGACCAAAGACAGTGGATTGTGTCTTTCTAGGGTATGCTCAACGGAGCATTGCTTATAGGTTTTTAGTGGTAAAATCAGAAGTACCTGATATGCATGTTGATACTATAATGGAATCTCGTGATGCAACATTTTTTGAGAACATATTTCCTATGAAAGATATGCATAGCATTGCTAGATTTTCTTCTGAGATAATTCCTGAATCTAGTACAACTGATGAATATTTCGAACAATCACATGAGGAAGTCCTTGAGAAGGATAACAATGAAGTTCCTAGAAGGAACAAGAGACAAAGGATTGCAAAATCCTTTGGTGATGATTTCATTGTATACCTTGTGGACGACACACCCAAGACGATTGCAGAAGCATATGCATCTCCGGATGTAGATGATTGGAAAGAAGCTGTTCATAATGAGATGGACTCAATTCTTTCTAATGGAACTTGGGAACTAACTGATAGACCATATGGTTGTAAACCTGTGGGCTGTAAGTGGGTGTTCAAAAAGAAGCTAAAGCCTGATGGTACTATTGATAAGTACAAGGCGCGGCTAGTGGCCAAGGGCTACACTCAGAAAGAAGGCGAAGATTACTTTGACACCTATTCACCCGTTGCTAGAATGACCACCATTCGAGTGTTACTTTCCTTGGCTGCCTCTTATGGTCTTATCATTCATCAAATGGATGTAAAGACATCTTTTCTCAATGGAGAGTTGGAAGAGGAGATCTATATGGATCAGCCTGACGGGTTTGTGGTAAAGGGTGAAGAGAGAAAGGTGTGCAAGTTGTTAAAATCTTTGTATGGTCTGAAACAGGCACCTAAGCAATGGCATGAGAAGTTTGAAAGAACTCTGACTTCTGCAGGATTTGTCATTAACGAGGCTGATAGGTGTGTTTACTATCGCCATGGTGGGGGCAATAGTGTCATATTATGTTTGTATGTGGACGACATACTGATCTTTGGTACAAACATTAATGCAATTAATGAGGTCAAGTCTTTTCTATCAAAAAGTTTTGACATGAAAGATCTGGGAGAAGCCGATGTAATTCTAAACATCAAACTTATTAAGGATGAGAGTGGGATTACATTAACGCAATCTCACTATGTTGAGAAGGTCTTGAACCGATTCGGTTTTATGGATAGCAAGCCTTCTCCAACACCTTATGATTCCAGCGTGACACTCGGAAAGAACAAGAAAGAAACGAGAGATCAATTAAGATACTCTCAAATTGTCGGTTCACTCATGTACTTAGCTAGCGCTACAAGACCAGATATCTCTTTTGCTGTGAGCAAACTGAGTAGGTTCATGTCCAACCCGGGTGATGATCATTGGCATGCACTAGAAAGGGTCTTGCGCTATCTGAGAGGTACTATGAGTTACGGAATTACTTATTCAGGGCATCCTGCTGTGCTAGAAGGATATAGTGATTCAAACTGGATCTCCAATGTTGATGTACTTTACGCAACAAGTGGGTATGTATTTACTCATGGTGGTGGCGCAGTGTCATGGAGGTCTTGCAAGCAAACCATATTGACGAGGTCAACTATGGAAGCAGAATTAACTGCTTTGGACACAGCTACTGTTGAGGCAGAATGGCTGCGTGAGCTCTTGATGGACTTGCCGGTTGTTGAAAAACCTGTACCGGCTATTCTTATGAATTGTGATAACCAAACGGTTATCGCTAAAGTGAACAGTTCTAAAGATAATGCAAAGTCATCAAGACACGTGAAAAGACGTTTGAAGTCTGTCAGGAAGTTGAGAAACTCCGGAGTAATAACTGTTACGTATATACAAACAGACAAAAACCTGACAGATCCCTTTACAAAGGGACTATCACGAAATGTGATAGATATTGCATCGAGGGAGATGGGTATGAGACCCATAGATGTTACACCATAGTAGTAACCCAACCTTTGTGATCGGAGATCCCGTGAATTAGGATCTGGGAAGAACAAGCTATTGGTTAACTGAGGAGAGTAATAACTTATGATCGTCTCCAAGTGAAGATGCAAAACTCTCAGAGTTGTAAGGCTCAGATCTGTAAGGCAGGTTGGCAACATGCCTTAATGTGGTTCTATTGGCTATAATTAGCAAAGATGCTGTCCTACAGAGCAGTCTTGAAAGAACACACCTATATGAGTTCTGACTGTAAACGTCGCAGTCTATGAGATTTGGGTGATCTCTAGTAAGCTCATGAAGAGACCAGGGAGTATGACGTATAAGCTCCAAACCGCGGGGTAGCCTACTGGCGGTCAGGTACTGGTTAAGACTTTGAGTGAAACCTGTTCACACAAAACTAGCAATTCAAGGCATAGTCCATTCTCAAGTTGTGAATGGATGTAGCTTAAAGTTCTAGGCAGAAGTTCAACTTAACAGTCTCTGCTGAAACACTGGTATATTAAACAAGTGGTGAGAGAAGGCAAATCTCTAAATGGGTATTTGAGATCTGGTGCGGGATTGTTAGAATTAATGGGCTAGGCCCATAGCAATTTCTGAAATCTCAAAGCCCATGTGTAAAATGGCAAGTGGTGGTGCTAAGTTTAGTCCCACCTTGGAAGTTGAAGAAGAGTTGGACCTCTTTATATAGTGGGTTCTCTCCACCACTCTAAGTGGTGTGTGAGAAGAGAAAGGGAAAACCACACGCGCGCGCTCGCTCGCCTCGCCTCGCCTCGCCTGGCCGGGGCGTGGCGAGGCGAGCATGCGACATGCGCGTGAATGGTCCGCCGAAATCCAGTCCGTCTCCTTGCAGGAGCGCAGCTTTCTTTTGCCGTTTTATTTTTATGTCTTGGCAGACAAGTTTTTGATTTCTTGTCCGGTAAGTATACGAATTAGAAACCGAGTCGGTTTGGGATTGTGGTCGCGACACAATACCGCCTCTGGTCCTAATATATATACAGCTACCGGCTGCGGCCAGAGACACACCGAAAAACACCTAGGGTTTTGCCTCATCTCACAACTTGCGCCGCCATCGTAGTCTACTCCATCCCAAACGCCGGCGTGCATCGGCGCGTGGGAGAGCAGGTATCCGGAACCGTTCGTCTTTGCGATCCTGCACCGGGAGAGGACGAATTAGGTTTTTGGGAAGCGCTGTGCGCGACTGCTCAAATTCGTCATCACGGGTCGTCTTCCGTCCAAGTCGGGCGGTGCTACTCATCGTCGTATTCATCGCCGTCAGCAGCAGATTGTCGCCAACATCGTCATCAACACTGTCGCACCCATAATAGCTAACGATCAGTACGTCCAACATCCTCTGTTCATGTCTGTTTCTACAGCTATTGTTACGTGTTTGCTGCTGTTATGCATGTCTGGCTGTTCTTCTAGTTTGCTAGATTATTGCATGCTAGTATCTCTTCTAGTCATGAATTATTTACTGGAATTAATCATGAACTTGCCTAATATTCCAACAATCCAAAAACCTAATTATAGGCAATTTCCTGAGTTAACTATGGCTGGATTCGCTGATGCACTGAGGCCGGATAAGTTTACCGGTGTGCACTTTAAGAGGTGGCAGGTGAAGACCACGCTCTGGCTTACTGCTCTGAAAGTTTTCCACGCTAGTGTTGGTGCTCCAGAGGGAATGACCGACGAAGATCGGAGAAAATTTCAGGAAGCCAATACTATGTTTGTGGGATGCATTCTGAGTGTTCTTGCTGACCGTCTGTGTGATGTGTACATGCACATAAACGACGGAAAAATTCTGTGGGATGCACTGAATGCAAAATTCGGTGCAACAGATGCAGGCAGTGAACTGTACATCATGGAGAGTTTTCATGACTACAAGATGGTGAATAACCGTTCTGTGGTTGAACAAGCTCATGAGATACAGTGCATTGTGAAGGAACTTGAACTCCTTAAATGTGTTCTACCCGACAAATTCGTGGCTGGGTGCATGATTGCAAAGTTGCCTCCTTCATGGAGGAATTTCGCCACAACTCTGAAGCATAAGAGACAGGAGATATCAGTTGAAAATCTGATTGCATCTCTTGATGTTGAAGAAATAGCTCGGGCTAAAGATACCACTGAAAAAGGAGGTGAGGTTCAGCCTACTGCTAACATGGTGCAGAGGTACCCACAGAACAAGAACAAAGGGAAGAACAAACCTGTTTTCAACAAGCCTACCAAGACTACTACCTTCAAGAAGAAGAAGTTCAACAAGGCTGAGCTAGAGTGCTACGCCTGTGGGAAGCCTGGACACTTTTCCAAGGAATGCCCTGAACGTGCAGACTGCAGAGGGAAAACAAGCTCCAAGACTGTCAACATGGTGACCGCTAGCAATACTGATGGGTATGGTAATTTACCTATTGTGCTTTCAGTCTTTCAATCATCTTCGTGGTGGATTGATTCGGGTGCTAACGTTCATGTGTGTGCTGACATCTCCCTGTTTACTTCTTATCAGGTCGCAAGGGATTCTTCCGTCCTAATGGGGAATGGGTCACATGCTTCTGTTCGTGGCATTGGCACGGTGGATCTGAAGTTTACTTCAGGAAAGATCGTGCAACTAAGGAACGTGCAGCATGTCCCTACTATGAACAAGAATCTAGTTAGCGGCTCCCTTCTATGTCGAGATGGATTTAAGGTAGTTTTAGAGTCCAATAAAGTAATCGTGTCAAGATTTGGACAATTTATAGGAAAAGGCTATGAGTGCGGAGGCTTGTTCCGCTTTTCTCTTTCAGATTTTTGCAATAAGTCAATAAACCAAATTTGTGCTAATGTTAATGATGATGCAAGTATTTGGCACTCTCGTTTATGTCATATTAATTTTGGTTTAATGTCTCGGCTATCCAGCATGAGTTTAATTCCGAACTTCACAGTTGCCAAAGGTTCTAAGTGCCATAGTTGTGTGCAATCTAAGCAACCTCGAAAGCCTCATAAGGCTGCCGAGGAGAGAAACTTGGCACCTCTAGAACTCATACATTCTGATCTTTGTGAGATGAATGGTGTGTTGACAAAAGGTGGAAAGAGATATTTCATGACTTTGATTGATGATGCGACTAGATTTTGCTATGTTTATTTGTTGCAAACTAAAGATGAAGCATTAGACTACTTTAAAATCTATAAAGCTAAAGTTGAAAATCAACTAGAGAGAAAGATCAAGCGTCTTAGGTCCGATCGTGGTGGAGAGTATTTTCCAAAAGTTTTTGATGAATTTTGTGAGGAACATGGTATTATTCATGAGAGGACGCCTCCCTATTCACCTCAATCAAATGGAGTGGCCGAGAGGAAAAACCGCACATTGACTGACTTGGTGAATGCCATGTTAGACACTGCTGGTTTATCTAAGGCATGGTGGGGGGAGGCTCTATTGACTTCATGTTATGTCCTGAATAGAGTTCCCAACAATAATGAAGAGAAAACCCCTTATGAGGAGTGGGTTGGGAGAAAACCATCACTTTCTTATTTGCGCACTTGGGGATGTTTGGCAAAGGTCAATATTCCTATTCCTAAGAAACGCAAACTTGGACCAAAGACAGTGGATTGTGTCTTTCTAGGGTATGCTCAACGGAGCATTGCTTATAGGTTTTTAGTGGTAAAATCAGAAGTACCTGATATGCATGTTGATACTATAATGGAATCTCGTGATGCAACATTTTTTGAGAACATATTTCCTATGAAAGATATGCATAGCATTGCTAGATTTTCTTCTGAGATAATTCCTGAATCTAGTACAACTGATGAATATTTCGAACAATCACATGAGGAAGTCCTTGAGAAGGATAACAATGAAGTTCCTAGAAGGAACAAGAGACAAAGGATTGCAAAATCCTTTGGTGATGATTTCATTGTATACCTTGTGGACGACACACCCAAGACGATTGCAGAAGCATATGCATCTCCGGATGTAGATGATTGGAAAGAAGCTGTTCATAATGAGATGGACTCAATTCTTTCTAATGGAACTTGGGAACTAACTGATAGACCATATGGTTGTAAACCTGTGGGCTGTAAGTGGGTGTTCAAAAAGAAGCTAAAGCCTGATGGTACTATTGATAAGTACAAGGCGCGGCTAGTGGCCAAGGGCTACACTCAGAAAGAAGGCGAAGATTACTTTGACACCTATTCACCCGTTGCTAGAATGACCACCATTCGAGTGTTACTTTCCTTGGCTGCCTCTTATGGTCTTATCATTCATCAAATGGATGCAAAGACATCTTTTCTCAATGGAGAGTTGGAAGAGGAGATCTATATGGATCAGCCTGACGGGTTTGTGGTAAAGGGTGAAGAGAGAAAGGTGTGCAAGTTGTTAAAATCTTTGTATGGTCTGAAACAGGCACCTAAGCAATGGCATGAGAAGTTTGAAAGAACTCTGACTTCTGCAGGATTTGTCATTAACGAGGCTGATAGGTGTGTTTACTATCGCCATGGTGGGGGCAATAGTGTCATATTATGTTTGTATGTGGACGACATACTGATCTTTGGTACAAACATTAATGCAATTAATGAGGTCAAGTCTTTTCTATCAAAAAGTTTTGACATGAAAGATCTGGGAGAAGCCGATGTAATTCTAAACATCAAACTTATTAAGGATGAGAGTGGGATTACATTAACGCAATCTCACTATGTTGAGAAGGTCTTGAACCGATTCGGTTTTATGGATAGCAAGCCTTCTCCAACACCTTATGATCCCAGCGTGACACTCGGAAAGAACAAGAAAGAAACGAGAGATCAATTAAGATACTCTCAAATTGTCGGTTCACTCATGTACTTAGCTAGCGCTACAAGACCAGATATCTCTTTTGCTGTGAGCAAACTGAGTAGGTTCATGTCCAACCCGGGTGATGATCATTGGCATGCACTAGAAAGGGTCTTGCGCTATCTGAGAGGTACTATGAGTTACGGAATTACTTATTCAGGGCATCCTGCTGTGCTAGAAGGATATAGTGATTCAAACTGGATCTCCGATGTTGATGTACTTTATGCAACAAGTGGGTATGTATTTACTCATGGTGGTGGCGCAGTGTCATGGAGGTCTTGCAAGCAAACCATATTGACGAGGTCAACTATGGAAGCAGAATTAACTGCTTTGGACACAGCTACTGTTGAGGCAGAATGGCTGCGTGAGCTCTTGATGGACTTGCCGGTTGTTGAAAAAACTGTACCGGCTATTCTTATGAATTGTGATAACCAAACGGTTATCGCTAAAGTGAACAGTTCTAAAGATAATGCAAAGTCATCAAGACACGTGAAAAGACGTTTGAAGTCTGTCAGGAAGTTGAGAAACTCCGGAGTAATAACTGTTACGTATATACAAACAGACAAAAACCTGGCAGATCCCTTTACAAAGGGACTATCACGAAATGTGATAGATATTGCATCGAGGGAGATGGGTATGAGACCCATAGATGTTACACCATAGTAGTAACCCAACCTTTGTGATCGGAGATCCCGTGAATTAGGATCTGGGAAGAACAAGCTATTGGTTAACTGAGGAGAGTAATAACTTATGATCGTCTCCAAGTGAATATGCAAAACTCTCAGAGCTGTAAGGCTCAGATCTGTAAGGCAGGTTAGCAACATGCCTTAATGTGGTTCTATTGGCTATAATTAGCAAAGATGCTGTCCTACAGAGCAGTCTTGAAAGAACACACCTATATGAGTTCTGACTGTAAACGTCGCAGTCTATGAGATTTGGGTGATCTCTAGTAAGCTCATGAAGAGACCAGGGAGTATGACGTATAAGCTCCAAACCGCGGGGTAGCCTACTGGCGGTCAGGTACTGGTTAAGACTTTGAGTGAAACCTGTTCACACAAAACTAGCAATTCAAGGCATAGTCCATTCTCAAGTTGTGAATGGATGTAGCTTAAAGTTCTAGGCAGAAGTTCAACTTAACAGTCTCTGCTGAAACACTGGTATATTAAACAAGTGGTGAGAGAAGGCAAATCTCTAAATGGGTATTTGAGATCTGGTGCGGGATTGTTAGAATTAATGGGCTAGGCCCATAGCAATTTCTGAAATCTCAAAGCCCATGTGTAAAATGGCAAGTGGTGGTGCTAAGTTTAGTCCCACCTTGGAAGTTGAAGAAGAGTTGGACCTCTTTATATAGTGGGTTCTCTCCACCACTCTAAGTGGTGTGTGAGAAGAGAAAGGGAAAACCACACGCGCGCGCTCGCTCGCCTCGCCTCGCCTCGCCTGGCCGGGGCGTGGCGAGGCGAGGCGAGCATGCGACATGCGCGTGAATGGTCCGCCGAAATCCAGTCCGTCTCCTTGCAGGAGCGCAGCTTTCTTTTGCCGTTTTATTTTTATGTCTTGGCAGACAAGTTTTTGATTTCTTGTCCGGTAAGTATACGAATTAGAAACCGAGTCGGTTTGGGATTGTGGTCGCGACACAATACCGCCTCTGGTCCTAATATATATACAGCTACCGGCTGCGGCCAGAGACACACCGAAAAACACCTAGGTTTTGCCTCATCTCACAACTTGCGCCGCCATCGTAGTCTACTCCATCCCAAACGCCGGCGTGCATCGGCGCGTGGGAGAGCAGGTCTCCGGAACCGTTCGTCTTTGCGATCCTGCACCGGGAGAGGACGAATTAGGTTTTTGGGAAGCGCTGTGCGCGACTGCTCAAATTCGTCATCACGGGTCGTCTTCCGTCCAAGTCGGGCGGTGCTACTCATCGTCGTATTCATCGCCGTCAGCAGCAGATTGTCGCCAACATCGTCATCAACACTGTCGCACCCATAATAGCTAACGATCAGTACGTCCAACATCCTCTGTTCATGTCTGTTTCTATAGCTATTGTTACGTGTTTGCTGCTGTTATGCATGTCTTGCTGTTCTTCTAATTTGCTAGATTATTGCATGCTAGTATCTCTTCTAGTCATGAATTATTTACTAGAATTAATCATGAACTTGCCTAATATTCCAACAAAGACCTCCGTACAGCACCGGCGTACGATCCCGTCCCGCCTCTTCGGGTGCTCTTCAGTCGTCAGGCAGCTAGCTAGGCACGGGCTCAGGGCGACAGAGGCACCCACATCCGGCAAGCACGGCGGCGTACGCAGCACTCCACGGCGAGTCGGCAACGGCAGCAGCACCGTGAGTGTTCCAAATTCTGATCCTTCACAATTTCTGATTTTCCCGGTTGAGAGGAGAACAGAGGATAATTCTTAAATGTATCGATTGATTCATTGTTGGCTGTTTGCATTCGTCTACTGATTCGTTTTGCATCGTGAGAACTTTTGCATCGAACCTTTTTGTATCAACCATCCACTATCATGTCTTGTAGTATTACTGTGAACTTTCATTTCGTATATTGTTCCCACCATAATCTCACTGAATTATTGCTGTCTGCTTGCTGAAGATGAGCAAAACAGACAGTGGCTTCTTATTTTCCATCACAGAAAAACCCAACCGATCGTCAACTTCGTATCAGTGCTCGCTAAATGAGCAAAAGACTCTGTTACTTGCCTTTTTAGTACTGTAGATTCCTTGTGCAGCCAAGGTGTTTTTGGTCTTTGTAGATTGTTCTGTTTCTTTCTTACCTTTTTAGTATCAGAAAGGATTTGTTCTTGTCACACTCACAATACAGGCTCGAGCTAAACATAAGATTTTAGTACTTTGCTTTATTTTATTTTTTACTCGTCTTGTACTTTACCATGGAGCAGGTTAGTCCATCGTTGAACCGCATAACGAGGCTGTTGCAGTAGCAGCTGGAATGAAGTTTAGGGTTTTTTTTTTGAACCGGGCATCACCCCTTTCCATTACTTGACATAACGAAAATACAAATAGTTTGTCCGGACTGCGACTACCCAGGAAACTAGAAAGGGGAACGCGAGTTCAACGCATCTGTGGGAAACCCGCTGCAAGCACTCGTCATCGAGCAGCCTGCCGCGGGGCGAAAACCCACATACACCAAATATTAGTATCAAACATACTAGAATTAAGGGGACTCCAACAGGGCTCACGCAGGAGCAGCAAAACATCCTGAGACAACGACAGAACCCAGCTTTAGCTCCAGATTGCAACCGAGATCTCCCATCAGTCCAGCATCTTCTCACCCGGCGCTGCGCAGATCCTCATAATGGCTGAAGCGCTGGCCTTCAACATCTTGGACCCCCGTTCTATCATCTCCCGATCCTCTCCATTCATCATCCCTGCCCAATAAGACATGAAGCCACATGCTGAAAAGCTCACAGCAAAAGGGGTTTTAAGATTTTTCAGTTCAAAGGTAGCTTGGTTGCGACAATTCCAAATTGCCCAACAAATGGCCGCTAATCCGAAGGTGTAAAATCTTTCACCATCAGGGAGGAAAACATAACACCAGGAAAAAAATTGCGAAATATTGTTTGGGCATCTATCAGTACCCAAAGCACAGCCCACCGTCCTCCAGACCACTCTGGCTACAGGACATGTAAAGAAGAGATGCTGAGAGGTCTCTCTGTCTCTACAAAATGAACATTTCGGATTACCAGCCCAGCGTCTTCGCTTCATGACATCTCTTGTCAAGACAACATCTTGGAACAGCTGCCAAAGGAATATTTGAATTTTAAGTGGAATTTTAGCTTTCCAAATCTACTTGTAGTTGCATCCCGCTAAATTCCTCTCAAGGTACTCATACACTGATTTAGTTATGAATTTTTTCTTTCCCCCCAGGGTCCACACAACTTGGTCCGAGCTCTCTGATAAGTGCCAAGAGGCAACTGTAGCTCTCAGCTCGTCCCACTGAGCCACTAATGGGGAGTGGAGTTGTCGAAGGAAAAAGTTCACCCCCACACCATTATTGAACTTAGCCACTGTGATATCTTGATCATTGCAAATGTTATATAGTGCAGGGTACTTCTGATGCAAAGGAGGTTCATTATTCAGAGGATCTTTCCAAAGTCTGGCAATATTACCAGAGTTCAGCTCAACTCCTCTCCCAGCTAGATAGTATTCTTTCACTTTCATAATCGCCTTCCAAATGGGCGAATCACTAAATTTGCACTTAACAAAGGCTACTATGTCTTTATTCAAGTATTTAGCACGGATAATGTCTTGCCACAGCCCTTGCTGCGTCTCCAGTTTCCACCACCACTTGGTGAGTAAACTGATATTTTGTTTCCGGAGGTCTTTCACCCCCAAACCACCTTTTTTCTTAGATCTACATATTCTAGTCCATCTCACAAGATGATATCTCTTGCGACCATCATGCTCTTGCCAAAAGAAACGTTTGCGATGCTTGTCTAACTTTGTAATGACCATCTTAGGTAGCAAGAACATGGACATGTAGAAATATATGATGTGGTAAGGGAGGCATTAAGTAGTATAAGCCTCCCTCCAGAGGATGCCGCATTGCCAATCCAGGCTTCACAACATTTCAGAAATCTTTCGTCAGCAAAGTCCCAATGTAAACCCCGAAGAGTGGAGTAGCTAACAGGAACGCCCAGGTATTTCATAGGAAAATGTCCTATCTGGCAATTGAAGAGATCGGCATGAAATGCCAGAGTGTCATCATCCCCTCCAATACACAGAATTTCGCTTTTCAGGAAGTTAATTTTAAGCCCCGACATGAGCTCAAACATGTAAAGTAACAATTTCAGGTTCACCGCAACTTCTTTATCATGCTCAAAGCAGATGACCGTGTCATCAGCGTATTGAAGAATAGCCACCCCATCCTCAATCAGGTCCGGTGCTAATCCAGTGATTAGTTTCTCTTTCTGTGCATTGCGGATCATTTTTGATAAGGCCTCCACAGCCAGGTTCAACAAGAAGGGGGATGGGGGTCACCTTGACGCACCCCTTTGTAACTTTGAAAGTACGGGCCTTTCTCATTGTTCAGCTTAACACTAACAGTGCCATTGTGTAAAATACTTCTCACCCAGCCGCACCAAGTTGGGCTAAACCCCCGATCTCGGTGACAAGCTAGTAGGAAATCCCAATCAATTTTGTCGTAGGCTTTCTCAAAGTCTAATTTCAAGACTATACCCACCCTTTTTCTTTTGATGTGTATGATGCAACACCTCATGAAGAGATAGGATCCCATCCATAATATTCCTCTGCTTGATAAAGGCGTTCTGATGCCTACTAATCAGCTTGTCAGCATAGATTGCTACCCGATTATCCATTACTTTGGTAATCAATTTATAGGGACATCTCAATAAACAAATGGGACGATATTGCTGGATTTTACTAGCCCCCTTCATCTTTGGGATCAAGGTAATAGTCCCATAGTTTAGGCGAGCTATATCAAGTTTATTCGAGTGAAAAGCCTCAAACAGGCGCATGATGTCATTTTTGACAAACTCCCAACAATGCATATAGAACTCAGCCGGGATATTGTCCGGGCCCGGGGCTCTATTGCTTTTCATGCTGAATAATGCTTTTTCACCTCCTCTTCAGTGAATTTATTTGTGAGTAAGATATTATCTTCCTCATTAAGTTTCTCTTCTTCTGACCATGTATCAGGGGACAAATGAAACATGTTACCTCCAGCGGGGCCAAAGAGGTCTTTATAAAAGGAAGTGGCATGAGCCAACAGATTCTGCGTGCCCTCAATAGTCACCTCTCCCGCAGTGAACGAGTGAATGGTATTTTTCCGTTTTCTGCCATTCGCAATCCTATGATAAAAGGCTGTATTCCGGTCTCCTTTGAGCAACCATCGCTCATTGGATTGTTGCAACCAGAATAGCTCTTCCATAAACAATAGTTCATTCAACTCCGCATTCAGGCTGGTCCTTTTTTCATAAACTTCTGGCTCAAGAGGTCCATCCTCTTCTAGCCTCTCGATCTCTTCTAGTTCTTCTTTAATGTGTTTTTTCCTTTTTCTGGCATGCCCAAAGGAATGAGAGCCCCATCCTTTAAAATATTTTTTGATACGCTTGAGTTTGATATTGAGCACATCAATAGGATCCTTAGAGTTGACAGGTTGCTCCCAAATCTTTTTGGCCTTAACATAAAAGTCCTCATTACTAAGCCAAGTTAGCTCAAATCTGAACTCACGATTGTGAGAGGGGCCTGGTTTCACACATCCCGTGTCCAAGAGTAAAGGATTATGATCTGAGGTGTCTCTAACTAGTTTTCGAACAGTTACCAGGGGAAACAAGTCCTCCCAATCAAAGCTCATAAGGATTCTATCTAACTTCTCCAAAGTAGGGTGCTTCTGTTTATTAGACCACGTGTATTTCCCCCCTCCCATATGGATTTCTCTCAGCTTCAGAGACTGGATAACGGAGTTGAATTTATCTGTATAATGGGAGTGAGACATTTTCTTGTTCTTTTCTTCACTGTTGCGGAGAATGTTGAAATCTCCACCCACTATATAGGGGACAGGGAGTTGAGAGCATACAGATATCAATTCTGCTAGGAAGTCATCTTTTCTATCATCCTGGGCAGCCCCATATACCACTATGAGGGCCCGCATGCACTTTTGCGTAACATCATAAATGTTAGCTTGTAGAAGGAAATTTTTAGGCACCCAGGATACCACTTCAAGTGTTTCTTTTTTTATCCCACACAAAATCCCACCTGACTTGCCTACAGAGGGGATATGATTCCAAGAATATCTATCCAGGAGGTCAATTTTCCTTAAGAATTTAGGGGAGATTTTCTTTTTCATAGTTTCCTGAAGGCCTATAAAATCAAGGGAATGGTCTCTTATTAAATCTGAGAAGCAGGTAGTCATCCCCCTCTTCTCTGCTCCTCTACAGTTCCAGAATATGCCATTCATTTGACCGCATTATTTTTTCCCTTCCTGGTAATCCTGCTAGGAGGCAATACAGGATTACCCTTTTTTCCTTTTGTAACATCATTATCTTTCTGGCTCCTGGTAACAGGCCTGTATATAACCACATTGACTCTTTTTTTCACTTTTTTCCTGGACCTGACCATAGTAAAACTCTCTTCTTCTATTTCACTTTCATCACCCCATCTCAAATTCAGAGGGGTTTGGTCACCTTTTGCATTAGTTAGTATCAAAGGCTTTTCTAACACAGAATTTAGATTTTCCTTCTCATTCTGAGATTCTATATTACGGCATTTTTCAAGTTCTCTAAGCACATCAATGCAAGCAAAATCAGAATCAGGTATGTTCACTCCCATCTTAATAGCTCTAAGCATTAAATCAGGGTTAGATAGAATATCAAAGGAGTTTGAGCTCTGTTGTATACCTTCTAGGTTTCTCTTCTTCACAGCAGCCACCGCTTTGTCATCCATCCTTTCCATTTTACTCTACACATTACGCAAGCTGAAGCGCAAGTTTTCTTCAGTGACTAGAGGAGGGGTAGGGATCACCACTTCATCTGCATTTTCCTCAGGTAGCTCCACCCTGTACCCGTTACCCCCCTCGAGATCATCTTGTTTGTCTGATCCCATCACACCATTCACCTGTGCACATGATTTTACAACATCAGAATAGGTTTTCTGTTCACACCCCCCTCTCCAATGGATGTCAGGGCTAACATTAGTAAGGTTACTCACTTTTTCTTCTTCAAAGCTTTGTTCCTGATTCAGAGTCTCAAGAAGCAAAGTACTGTGTAAGGAATCATCTGACTCAAAGCTTTCCTGTGACTCCCGAATAGTGTCAACCCTCTCACCCTTGGATGTGGAAGGAGCCAGTCCAAGTCGAGGGGAGGGGTTGTTCACTTTAGCTCCAGGAGTCCCCTGTTTAACCACCTCTTTTTCCATATTTCTCCCACGGTTCTGAGCAATACTAACAGTATCTTTCTCCCTGTTAGGATCTTTAACCAAGATCTGCTCCACTTCATAGTAAAAATCATAGAAATGTCCCCCCAGGACTGCCTCAGCAACACCAGAATTTCCTCCATGTTTCTGCAGCCCATTTTTACCCTAACAGAGCTGGGGCGATGCATCGTGGCACTGTTAATTTCCAGGGGAACACCCACCAAAGATGTGACAAATGCAAGGTTCCTTTCACTCCTCTTGTCTAGAGGCACATTACTAACTTTCACCCAAGCTACTTCCATCACCCCCTTCGCCCCAACAGCAGATGACCACTGTGTGGCATGAATCACAGCACCACTTGTTTTAAGGGTGACTTTTCCCACATAGCATATTTGAGCCACAGCCCTAGGATTGGGGAATCTCACTACAAACACACCAGGGCCTATTGCATGAGCTGAGCATCTCCAACCCGTCGCAAGGTAATCACTCAGATCAAGTTCCATCTGGCGAGTGGAAGTTTCCCCCTCAACAATCGTCACAACAATGCTATTGGCTCTCTCTTTCACCTGACTAGCCGTGCAGGAGTCATGGATATAGTAGAAGCCCTGTCCCTTGGATTGGAATGCACACATGGGGGCGATGCACTCCCAAGGAAGGAACTCGACACAGGCAGATGCCAGGTGCCCTAACTTATTGCAACGCTTGCAAAAAGCTTGAGGGCAACGAGCAGGATGATGCTTAGGTGATCTGCATATAGGACACAGATCTGAGTTCTTGGTAGGGTGCACCTGATTTGCTTTTCCATGGGGACGCTTTTGTGGTGGGGGAGTGTGTTGATCTGCGCCGGCATCGCCCGAGCCCGACGAGGCCGGTGTCTTATGCACCCAGACTCCTCCTCCCACCTGGAAGTGTCGTCCGACTCCGACGCGCCCTTGGATGAGTTGGAGTTGGTGTGACCTCCATCCTCGCCGCGCCTCCACGAGAACTTGCTCTGATCCCCCCACGGCCGTTGCCGCGTCCAGGGATCCGGCCCGACCCGCGCCCAGCTCGTCCCGCGCCAGCCGATTCGCGCCGCTCTCCATGGTAGCCTCGCCCCCCTCCATCGCCTTGGGAGAGGAAGCAGCCACAGCGGCGAAGGACCGCGCGTCTCCCCCACTTTGCCTCTCCACCACCCAAACGACTCCGGTGGTTTCGATCTAGGATTTCTCTCCGCCGACCAGAAGTGGGAGAAAGCAGATTCTAGGTCAAGCACGGGGCGGGGGCGCTGTTTATACCTCCGACGCGGGGCTGGCGATGGGAGTGAAGGGTTGGATTTCGCCCCACGTGTCTCTCATCCGCCATTGGCGGGCGGTAGGTGGATCTCGGGCCCGTCCCGAACCGGGTCGGCTCCGTTGTCTTGGTTTTTTCCTCCCGAACCGCCTCGCCTGAAACCGCTGTGGAACACACCGGATTATTCGCCGGCGGCAGCCGATCGCGCACCCGCGCAAAGTGACATGGGAACGCCACGACGTCGCCGATGTCGACACGCTCCGCCTCGCGTAAGAAGCGTGCATCCACCGCAACACCTCGAGAATCCGATAGGACCAGGCGGAGTGCGTCTCGACGCAGCAGGAGCACGCCGTCATGAAACGTGAGTGTGCGCGTCACGAGATCGGCAGCGAAGGAGACCCGCCATCTCACATCCGCGTCGCCGCTCGGTCCGCCGCTCGAGCACGCCATCCGTCGATCGGCCGGATCTGCACCGATGTATACATGCAAGAATCAATTCTTGAAAGAAGGTGTACGGTTACGTGAGGTACGATCTGAGAGAGATCGCCTTCCCGTCTTCTCTGCCAGACCCTCCGAGCACCAAGAGGCGCCCTAAACTCACACTGAAAGAAAAATGGTGTATCCTCAAGGAGGCAACTAGGCTGTATGGGGCTTCCTGGGTCAGGGACATCGGTCCAGAGCTCAGGCCGAATGATTACAAGAAGGCCAAAGAGGAATCTGATCCCAACAGCACCGAGGGGAAAACCAAAAGTGAACCTACTTTGCTTGAGGATCTCGCGGTGGCAGCGAAGGGTGGGAACGAGACTCTGAAACCCGCACTGCGACGCATATACATCACCCGTTCCTCAACCTACACAAGTGCAGTGAAGAACTATGAGGAGACTTATCAGGAAGGGCTGAAGGATGTGTTGGATGAGAAGGCAAGAAAGGGTCACCAGCAAGGCAATGAGCCGAGGAGATCATCGACGTCGCCTCCACCCCCGCAATCATCATCATGAGCTTGTTTCAGTTTGTGGGGGAAATGTCATCATCAGGACTCGCAGTTCAATGTTCATGAGATTGTTTCAGTTTGTGGACAGTTGTGTAGTCGGGTACAACAGATAGTGATGCTTATCACATTTCCTACAATTTTGTTTCATGTGTAGGTCTCTGTTCTTGTTTGTCTGCTGATCAAGGTTATGTGAACTGTATTGTACATTGTTGCTATGGACGTTGTTCTACGGCTGTTTCAGTTGATGCTCGGACAAACAAAAAGTGATGCTTAGAGAAACAGAAAGAAACCATAGTATGCTAGTTAGAGCATCTACAGCCGGGCGCCCCAAACTCGCCTCATACGCCCGGGCGGGCCGCCTGGTCACTGACCGGTCACGATTTTTCGACCCAGACGCCCCCCTCAAACGACACTCAAACGCACGGGTTGACCGGCACCCCTCATATCCAGCCCAAATATGAGGCGTATATGAAGGCGCCCGGGCGCGTCCGCCACGTAGGACTGATGATGGGGACCCACACGGACTCGCCTGGAAACCCGGCGGTCCGACGAACACCTCCTCCGTCGCTGCAGTGTGAACGCCGCATGGCGCCGCTCCGGCTCGCCGCCCGAGGCCAAATCCGGCTATTTAAGCCGGCCGGCGTCCCCCAACCCTAGCCCATCCACTTCCTCCCTCTCTGCGCCGCCACTCAAGCCCGTCCGCCTCATCTCCCCCGCTCTCCCCCGCTCTCTAGCATAGCCATGGTCTGGCGGCTGATCACCACGTACGCTATGCTCACGGCCGAGCGCAGGAGGCAGATCACGGAGGAGATCCAGGCAAGGCACGCCGCCTGCATCGCTATTGAGCTGCCTCCGGACTCGCCGGAGCTGGAGGAAGACGAGGAGCAACAGCCGAAGGAGGAGGAGGGAGAGCTCATTTTGCTAAATGGTATCAATTCCATAAATTGCATATAGCAATAAATAAATCAGCAAAATTCTTTCTAATATTTTAGATATAAGAAATAGATAGAAGAAACATTTCTTCTATGTAAAATATTAGAAAGAATGTACCCTCCTATCCAAGAATTTCTAATTTCTATTAAATAAAAATAAGACAATATAAGATATTATAGCTGGAAAAAATTGTTATTTGATTGATACATTGTGATCCTTAATGTTGATGAATTAAGAAAAACGGAAAGAGAGGGATTCGAATCCTCGGTACCCCTTTAAATTGAATTTATATTTTCAAAAATGGGGTTTACCAAATTTTTAATGACTCTGAGGTTCAACCCAATCCATCTTTTCTTTCTTTTTCCTTCCGGTACTAAAAAAGATTGAAAAGGATCAAATTTTGTCATATCACGAAGAAATATACCCCTCCCATAGCAATAACTAGAATTTAAAAAAAGAAAATGACAAAACATCTGGGAATAAACAATTAATTTCTATCAATAAATCTGCTAAAGCACACAGTGCAGTAGCAATAAATGCGAGAATATCGACTTCCATAACCTCTTTATTTTTTATTTTCACAATAACTCGGGATGTAATCCCAGTCCGGTCATTAATAACTTGATTATTTTTAGATAATAGTAGATAGAAAGAACATCTGTAAGGAGTCCTACTGAAACCAAGAAATATAGGCCTGCTTGACATCCACACCAAATAGATAGAGTTTTCCGGTATTTTTTTAGTGATTTTTTGAGCGGAGCCCTGGCTTGTCGTATCCGTCTGAATGGTGGCTCGCTTTTTCTAAGTAATGGGGAAGAGGACTGAAACATGCCACTGAAAGACTCTACTGAGACAAAAAGATGGGCCGTGAAAAGGTAGAGGAGGTAGGATGGGCAGTTGGTCAGATCTAGTATGGTGATAGAATTTCTATCTCCTACTCTACAAGGATCATCTAGAAAGCGAAGAGCTTTGGTTCCATTCAAATAGAGAAGCTGACATAGATGTTATGGAAATTAGATGAGTTGATTTGTATTTTGTATACTATACTATGTTTTCTTTATATATTAAATATGAAGTTCTTACTCTTTCTGTTGTTTGGAAAGATCGAACACGCGATGTTCCTATTTCTTAATTTCGTGATGAGTCGTATGCTTGCGACAAGAACGGCAAAAAAATTTGAATTATAATTGTCCAGGAAAGATAATTTTTTTGAATTTGAAGAAGAATTCTATTAATTTTCATTTTCCATTTATTTAGTTAGTTTTTCTTAATGAAACTAAAATTATTAACTAATGGGTAAATACAAATAAAGAAACAACTTTGCTGACCATGATATATTTTTATCTAGGCGGAAGAGTCCCGTCATTTGAGTCTCCAACATTAGTCCAATAATTACATATCCGATTTGCCTGCTAAAGAGAAAATCTATTTGATTATCTCTCGGCCATATCGATTTTTAGAAAGAAAAAACTAGAAAAAGCATCAATATAATAAAAATAATAGAGAATTAAAAATCATAACTTGAAACAAGAACTACAAATTTAAAGCAATAATAAAGAGTTGGCATGTTAATAAAACTGAGAAAATTAACTCGGAAAGGGTTGTAAGATCGAATCAAGAATTGCATTATATCCATTTCTTATACCTTCTATTTTATATGATACTTCATAAGAATAAACCATAGGGATAGGGTTATCTCATGCCTTTCCTCGTTCATGGTTCAATATTCTGGTGTCCTAGGTGTAGAGGAACCACACCAATCCATCCCGAATTTGGTGACATTACAAAAAACTTCACTCGAATACATCTGATTCCTCTTTTTCTGGTCTTGATTATTCAACGTCGGATCGAATCATGTCCAATGTCCATTGGAATTTTATCTATCCTTCTAATTTTCAAACTTTTTTTCATATACATTTTGCCTTTTGTGGAGGATCTATGCCTACTCTACTTTCCTATCTAGGACTGCGATATACAAAATATATACTACTGTGAAGCATAGATTGCTGTCAAGAAAGAATTTTATTAGTATTTAGTTAGGTATTTGCTCGTTTCACTTTGTCTCGCTTTCTCTAGAATCTCTAGAAAAAAGAATAGCTCTATCCTTTATTTAATATTTAATAATACAATAATAAGAGACTACTAAATAAAAATGAGATACTACTAAATTAGAACCTAATTAAGATAGTAGGACTAATCTATGCAGTGATCATGTCCTTCAAGTCGCACGTTGCTTTCTACCACATCATTTTAAACGGCTGCCGGAGCCAATGGAGAAGGCGGATCCGGAGGAGGACGAGGCGGAGCTTCCCGAGTAGGGCTTCAACACATGGCGGAGGCGGAGTTCGCTGTCGCCCAAGCCGCAGAGATGGCGGAGCAGCAGGCCATCCTGGAGTCCATCCAGGATGACGCCTATGTGGAAGCCAACCGGCAGTTCCTCCGGCAAGAGCAGGCGGCGTCCGACGCGCTCTTCGCCGAACTCGACGTGGAGATAGGGGTGGGGAGGCCGGAGCGGAGCAGTCAGAGGCGCCTGAGGCTTGGGAGCTACAGTTGTCGCCCATGCTGCCGGAGCCGGGCACGAAGATTGTCGACATCTCTAACGAGCAGTAGCTAGATCTCTACGTAGTACTACGTAGGTTATTTAGTTTGCATGCTTTTGTATGGATTTGAGAATCTAGTATGAGATGTCCGGACGCAGTTGTGCTAATTTGAGGAGTGCCCGGTCACTACCCGCGAGCGCGTCTGCGGGCGTTTGAGGGGCCGGATTTGCAAAGTCTGGCTGTAAATGCTCTTAGATCTCTCTTGTCGGTTGAATTTTCAATCATGTACGTTAGAATGAGCATCCATGTGCAAACTCTAAAATGAGGCCTACTCCCTCCGACCGGGGAAGTGTATACATTTAGCTTTAAAATTTGTCCACCAAAGAGTCTACTTCTATCTTCCCAATGCATATTCAAATAGAAAAAAAAATGTTTCCCTCTTATTACACGATAATCAAGACCAATAATATTCTACACATTATATTCTTAATTTCTACATGCACTTAGCTCATTAAGGGTTGGGTAATTAAGGAGGCGAGAGATGGTGGCTTGTTCCTTTTCGATGTATTTTTTTACTCCATTCCATGATCTGTCCTAAAATTTCTCTATATACACTTTACAACCGACGGAGGGAGTACCTAACGGCCACATAGGGTCGACTTAGAAGTAGTCATGCCGATTGGGGGTCATGTTTGGTTGCACGGGCTGCTTGTCCCTGGGTAGCCTAATTCATCCTGATGTCTGCTATTCTCAAAACTTTTTACTAGTGCAAACCATGAACACTACGTTCACATAGTTCCCTTCTGATAATTTGTTTCTTCCCACCGATCGATTGTCGAAGATATATATAGAAAGAGGACCGTAATTATGATGACACATGAAGGGGCAGTACTATACCCATACACACGTTTAGTTATACTAAGACTTGATGTATGGTAGTTGATGGTCTCTAGCTTAGCTAGTCTAATGGGAGCCGGGAATTTTCCAATTCGCAAGGAAGTAGGTTTGGTAGCTAGGTCATTAATCATAATCATTATCGTATATATGCAAACTATTTCTCTGCAGGAAGCAGCTTTTCCACCAAATACCAATTCCAATAAACGCTCACGTTCATCACCGGCTACCACACACGTGGATCGGAGCGTAGATCAGTGCGTAGAGCACGTGCAAGAGAATGGGTAGATGAGGAGGGTGGATGAGAGATCACGTGCAATATATACAAGACTCGTGAGCAAAACACAAACGTAAGAGTATTTGTTTCCGTTTTCTTGTGTAGATATTTAGTTTTTTTTTTGAAAAGGAGGAATACCCATGATCTCCCGGTCATTGTGTCCTGATGATGCAAACAGCCAAATTATTACAGGTTAGTGAAGTGCATGAACAGAAAAGAAAAGGCTAGTGATTATGAGAAAGAATATGTCTACAACATCAATGAAACCAATGGTTACGGCCAGTTTTGTGTTATTTCATTTTTGTCAACATTTCTTGGCAAAAAATGTGAAGAATATTTCTTTAAAAATGCGAATAATTCTTGAAAATTGTGAAGAAATTTGGAAGTCGAAGAAACTTTTAAGACATGAACAATTCTTGAGAAATTTGAAAACAAATTTGAGAAACATGAACAAACTTTTGAAATTCCAAAAATTTATTGAATTTTTTATATGCGGTGACATTTTAAAATATATATCGGAAAATTTGGTAATATGCGCTAAACGTTTTTTTAAATACACATTGAACTTTTTTGTGATATAGGCTGAACAATATTTAAATACACATTGACCATTTTTGTGATATATGTTAAACATATATTTAAAACACATTGAAATTTTTGTGATATATGATGAACAATTTTAAAATACACAATGAAAATTCTTTTAAATATGTCAAACATTTTCTTAATATAGGGTGAACATTTCCTTAAATATACAATGAACATTTCTGTGTATAACACACAAGGAAATTGTATAATACACGGAAAAATGATGAAAATATAAAAAAACGTAAAATAAAATAAAATAAACAGAAACGGAGAAAAGCAAAAAAGCAAAAAAAAAAAAAGAAGGAGAAAAGAGAAGAAACAACAGAGCGACCATGGGCCGGCCCAAACTGGGGCTTCGGGAGGCTGAGCTTCAGCGAAGCCACGTACTGCGGTCCGGTCTTCCCTCAAATCAGTGGTTTCTTTAGTCCCACATTGCCTGATGAAGAGAAGGCGTCGGAGAGCTTCGGCTATATAAGAGGCCGCCCCCTCGATCTGCAGGGCCACTCGCCGCCTCCACCTCCACCTCCCGCGCAATCCCTAACCCTAGCACCGCCAACGCCATGGCCAGCGGCAACGCGTCCACCGCCTACCTCTCCATCGTTGAGGACGTCGTCACCAAAGTTCGTAAGGACTTTACGAACTCCGGCGTTGGCGACGCCGTCCTCAACGAGCTCCAGTCTCTCTGGCAGACGAAGTTGCTGCACTGTGGCGCAATCTCAGGGAACATCGACCGCAACAGGGCTCCCCCCGCCGGAGCGTCCGCTGGCGGCGCGACTCCACCGGTGCACGATCTCAACGTGCCCTACGAGGCCACGTCCGAGGAGTACGCCACCCCAACCGCCGACATGCTCTTCCCACCGACCCCGATCCAGACGCCACTTCCAGCTGGGATTGATACATGGCCGTGGGACTATGCCCCATCGCCGATCGGTGACATAAGAAACGGGATGGGGATGAATGGGGCTGATCCAAAATCTGGCCGCCCAAGCCCCTGCATGCAACCTCCATCGCCCTGGATGAATCAGAGACCACTGGGGCTTGATGTGAACCTTGCTTTTGCCTATGAGGACCCAGACCGGATGATGCCACTGACGAAGGATTTTCTGATGACTTCTTGTGGAAAACGGAAGAGGGATGAATATCCTTCAGCTGCTTCATTTGTGCCACAACAGGATGGATGCGCAGACCAGGTTGCGGTTCATTATGATGCAACACCAAAGCCAGGAAACGATACAGCGGGTGGTGATGATGATGAACCTCCTCTTAATGAAGATGACGACGACGACGATGATGACATAGATGACTTTGATGACACGCAGCACCTCGTCCTTGCACAGTTCGACAAGATAACAAGGACAAAGAATCGCTGGAAGTGCACTCTGAAGGATGGAATCATGCATTTGAACGGCAGAGATGTTCTATTCCACAAGGCTTCAGGAGAGTTTGATTTTTGAATTTCATTTCATGGTAATTAAAGAGGATATTTTAGGTGCCTGCTGTATCTACTGTCTTTAACACAAGGATAAGGAAGGGAAGGTGACAAAAGAGTACTGGAGTTGTGGCGAGTTTGGCACTATGAATGTGTGTCAGTGTTTTCCTGTTGAGGCTTGCTTCACTCATGTCACTGTAAAAATGGTACAGTTGGTACGGTTGTGGACATGTTCTTGAGATGGTCACTTAAAGCTGGTGGGACTGAAAGTACCTTTCTACACCTGAGCTCATATGCTCCTGCTATGAACAGTAAAATAAATAAAATAGAAAAACATTCAAAAAATTCTGAAATTTTTTTGTGACATACTTTAAGAAATGTTTGTTGTGCATGCAAAATTTCATCACGAAATCACATTGATGGAGGTCGTGGCAAAAATAACAAAATCAGAGCTCCAAAATACGTTTGAAAGTAACATTTTCAGAGTATCGATTTTGTTCTTTTTACCATGCCTTCCACCAACGTCATTTCATGACGAAATTTTGCAAGCACAACAAACATTTCTTAAAGTATGCCACAAAAAAATTTCAGAATTTTTTGAAATGTTTTCCTATTTTATTTATTTTACTGATCATAGCAGGAGCATATGAGCTCAGGTGTAGAAACTCCACGCTGGTGGGACGATATTATCTCATAAAAATCATCAGGAAACAAGTAGTGGCTGCAGAGTTGTACGGAGAAAAGGGAAAAAGAGAAGGGACTGTCGTCTATTCTTAACTCGACTGATTTTTATTTGGGTTTAAGTCTAATTTCTGTCCTATGATGCGCTACCACGTGTCTTGATTTGATTTTTGATTTTGTCCTAGTGAATCTGAAAGCTGAATGACCAATGATAGACAGAAAGATGACTGAAAACCTTACAAGAATTGAACACTGAAAAACCTGAAGATAGATAGAGAGGAGGACTGCATAAACGAGACTCAAAGGTGGTTGAGAAACGTTCACTAAAGACTGAAGAAAGATGACTTGAAAGGAAATAAATGGAGAAGGAAAGAGTCAAGAACGACACCCAGGAATAAACTACCAGAGTGAGATCAATAGTGTGCAACTATTGCCCAAAACTGAACTGACAATTATCACTGAAACAACTGACATGACCCAAGAAACTGAGGACTGAAGAAAGATAACTGAAATAATCCTGAAAACTGAAGAAGTACACTGAAAACTGAAAAAAAAAACAAGTTCAGTTGGTGAAAATATAAATGACAAAGGAACAAAATGAAAAAGGACATGGCTAGCGGGCGCCCGAGCGTCCACCGGTAGGAACTAGCGCTCATCCAAATATGAAAAAGAGCAGCTAACGCGCACAACCGCAGTTCACTAAAAAGAAACCATCTCCTCGCGTGCATTTATTTGGGGATCCAAAAAGTTTAAAAAACTGTAACTTCTGATTTAAGTGTAGAAATTCAATTTCATTTTCACAGTTGGCTTTCTCGCGACGAGTTCTTCGAAACTAGATCTCATATAGAAAGGTTTTGTCGAACTTTTTTTCAAGGCAACTTTGGATACGATGGAGGCAACTTTAGTGCTATAGAAAAGCAACTTCATTTTTTCCCAGTAGGACCGCCTATTAGGTTGGTTTGTGTAAAAAAATGAGAAAACTACGCACAACATGATGCACCTTCTACATATGGAAAAGTCTAAGTTCACCATTGATGGGGCTACTGGAGGCAAAACAAGGACAATAACTTTCAGATCGTTATGTACTTGAGTATCACCTAAAAAATTAGCAATTTTTGGGGTGTTTTCGTGCAATTCCAGTGCATTCAACAAGCAACTCATGTGTGTTTCCTATTGGTTGGTTTGTGTAAAATGAGAAAATCAAGAAAATGTGTGCAAGTCCAACTCATCTTGTGTGTGTATCAACTATATACATCTGCATATAGCAATTGTTCTAGCAAACTCTAAGCAACTGCCCCCCTAGCAGAAATCCACACAACTGTTCTAGCAAGATCCAAAGCCACTATTCCTAGCAAAAAAATCCAAGCATTGTCCTAGCAAATCCTAGCAATTGTAATACCAAAACGCAATGCAAAATTTTTTATAGCAAAACCAAGCAAATGTATTAGCAAACAGCAATGCAAAATTATTCTAGCATAACCGAGCAACTATCCTAGAAAACCAAGCAACTGTACTATCCAATCCAAGCAACTGCATTACTAAATAACAACTATGAAAAAATTGTCCTAGCAAAACCAAGCAACTGTCCCTAGCATTCCTACTTAGATTGTCTACTTTAGATAGAAAAACGTATGACCAACTTGAATAGCCTTTGTGGATAGCTATCTTACCCCCTCCCCTCCCCATGCAACTTATCTATTCTAACAAAAATCCAAAACAAGTCAATTACAAAGAAAACACAAAATAAAAATTGTTCTAGCAAAATAATCCAAGCAATTGTCTACCAAAACAAAGCAAATGTATTACAAAAAGCACATGCAAAAACCTGTTCAAAATGAATCCAAGCAACTGTCCCAACAAATCACGAGAACTTGACAATGATAATTACTTGCCTAACAATGATGCCCGGTTTGCATGTCATTGCTAATTAGTTGGCTACGATACTAGGACAAGTTGTCTGTCGGTGTAGCTCATGCTGCATGTACTCTGAAACATAGTGTTGGCATACTCGATTGTGTGGTAGACAACTTATATGTGAATTTAGTGAACATCATGATCATGGGAGGCAACTTATTAAGGACTTCTCGTTGATAGGCAATTATAGTAGGCAAACTAAGAAGTTGCTTTCCAATAACACTAAAGTTGCCTCTAAAGCCCCCAAAGTTGCTCAGAAAAAAAGTTCGTTGAAATATACCCATATGGGATCTAGTTTTGAAGAACTCACCGTGAAAGACCCAATGGCGAAAACGAATCTAAATTCCGATACTCGAATAAAAAATTATGGCTTTTTAAATTTTGTAAAACCCAAATAAATGCACGTATTTTTTCTTTCTTCACTTGTGTTCGGATGGGACGAGGACCAGATAGTTTCCTTTTTTGTACTGTAACGACGACACACACCCTTTATGGCAGGTCTGCTCAGATGCAATGTGAGTTTTTTTGTCGCATAGCGTGTGTGTTCGGGAAGCCCAATTAGCACAGCTGCACTGATAAGTATCTAGGAATGAAAAAATAATAAAAATTACTGAAACCTAAAACTGAACAAACACATCAAGGATGAAACCTGAAACCTGATAAAGCATGACTGGACCTGAAGAATAAAGAATGAGGACTAATAGAAATGAGAAACAGAGCAACAAATGATGACTGAAACTAAACCAGAAGATAAATGACGACAAAAGTAAGAATTCTTAAGACTGAAAAACAATGAAATGAAAAAGGAAACGAAAAAGAGACACCAAAGAGAAAATCATGATCACTACTTCATCACTCGATGCGGTGCTCTCCTCATAGCTCTCTCTTTTTGACAGACTGTCATCAGGATCGTAGTTGGGCTCCTTACAACCGCTAAATGACATGTGCCCCATAGGATCCACAACCCTCCTGCTGAAAAAAGAAGGCATCATTGCAGCGCGTTGTTATTTTCGCGTATGCGGTTAGCTGAAAACTGAAAGGAAAATAAATGGTCTGAAATATGACTACCTTAACCCTAATCGTGACAAAGTTATCTTTATGCTGTCTGTTTATGGTTCTTGGTGGGCATCTTTTCTAATCAATACACACTTGAACACAAAAGTTACACCATATTTTGTTTCAGAATTTCCTCATTCTTAACGTACTTGGGCGTGCATAGTAAAAAATGATTGTGTTAAAACACTCAAACGGCATGAAAAAAATTAGTCGGTACCGACTGTACCCAACTACCCATCCCAAAACTTTCAGTAATGATGATAGGTTCATGGGAATAGACAGTGAGAACTAACTAAATGAAAAATCAGCTAAAGGACTGAATATTGGCAGATAAATATATACATTGTCTCCATTCAGGGATTCATTTGATGTTTGCATATACGTTGGCTAAAATGTTTTTTTTCTGAAACTAACAGAGCTTTGAACTCTCTGAACTTGACTCGTGTGAGAAGTGAACTCTGCATGCATTCTTCAGTTAACAAAGCAGAGCACCATGGGAATTTTGACAAAATGATCCGACTCTGGCATCTATCTTGTGATACTTGGCATCTAACTCAAATGACAGTAAAAAAAGAGTGGGAATCCAAAATGAGTGGGAATCACACCATTTACTAAAAAACGCAGAACTAGAAACTTAATCTTATGTGTTGTCAGATGAATCTCAACGCCAGCAGGAAAATCACGCCATTTACTAAAATCTAGATAGTTAGTTTAGAATGTGGTGCAGTACTTAAGAGGGAAATAGTTAGCGAAGGGAATGGAGTACATATAGGCATGCTCTCATGGCTGGTGTGAGATGCTACAGATATCACGTGTTGCTTGTTTAGGTCATACTAATATGACATGCTAGAGCTGGTGTGGGTCATGGTTGCAAGGTGTGAGAAGGGGCTTTCATGTTTCGGGATATTCTTGGTTAATGTTATGTAGTTGATATTCTTGACCTCTAAGATTTTTTGCTTTTATTAGAAACTTGATGATGTGTTCTTCATCATCAATGTAGTATCAATCTATAGTTAATCAATGATTTCGGCGGTTGGGAAATGTAACCTACTTAGTTTTGGTAGTTATTTCCTATTTCCTATGGAACCTCCTAGTTCCCCAAAGTCACTTGTCCAAGAAAATTTGACATTGCACAAAGTAAAAGTCATTTGTCAAGGCAACTTATGTCTCACTTCTGCCACTAATACGACAAAATTACGTAAAAAAGACCAAACAACCTCATCTTCGCCAACGTGTCCGGCTGCTCCGCCTAGTGTGTTGTTGCCTGGCGCACGCTGTTCCCTCCTGACTTGTCATTCTGCTGAACTCTCACCGGACCTTGCATCCATACTTATACTCATCTACTAAAATGAATTTCTCAAAAAGAGAAAACTTCTAATATAAACCAACACAAGATGCATGTACTTTGTCTCACGGGCTTCAGGCAATTGATCAAAATAGTGTTGCTTTTAGTTTTTGAGGATCTTAGGGCATCATCTCCAACGCCGACCCTCAAACCTCCCGCAACCGTCCGAACCACGGAAGCCATCCGACGCCGACCTGTATCGGTCTGGTCCGGACGCGATTTCTCCGGCAAACCAGAGACAAACGGGGGAGAGGGGGGGGGGGGGGGGTTGCGGGAGTCCAGACACGCGAACGTCGCTCTCCACCCCCCGGCCCACCCAAAAGGAAGGCGGAGCCCGCGCTTTTGTACCATCCCGCACTGTTTCCGCGCCAAAATCCCCCACTCTTTTCTTCCATTCCCCGCTGCTCTCTGCCCAAGTCCTGCTCATTTCTCCCACTCTCTCTCGTTTCTTCCGCCGCCGACGCATGGAACCGTCGGAGAACCTGTCGGATATGGAGTTCGCAGACGTGCCGGAGGATCCGAGCATCACACTCGCCGGGAAGATCAACTCGGAGATGCGGCAAAATCGCCATGTCAAAGCGAAGGCCGCAAAGGAGGAGAAGCTCAAGAAGCAGTTGGCCACCGGTGGGCCTCGTGGTGGCGATGGGTGTGAAGGTCGTGGAGGACGAGGCGGTCGGCGCGGGCGTGGCCGACGCTAGCAGATGGGCGCGCCGACAGTACATACAACGCCGTGGCCAGAGCCTTACAAGCCTCCGTACTACTACGCCGCCAAGCAGCTCGGAACCCCCACCAGTACGGTGCCTTACATTGTCGACGTTAATACGGCGCCGCTCTTCTCCAAGTATTCTTCACTGCCGCGAGGTCATTAATCATAATTATATCGTTTTGCTGGTTGCTTCTCAGGAAGCGTCTTGTTCCATTAATTCCAATGAACGCTCAAATTAATCATGGCTACCACACATACACATGGGCCTGAGTACCTCTTCCAGAGTAAGGCAGTGCAATGTGTGCACACATAAACAACCATCAAGTGTCATGTTCTTGTTTAAACCCACAAGAACAACACTACCATGTAAGGTTCCTCTGCCTAGCTTGCGGGTGGACGGTGCACACTACTCCGTTGTCACGGCAGACATATTTAGGACCCACTATTGCCCACTTGATCATGCTTTAGGCCATCAGTGAACTAGCTGTTGCCTTCTGTTTCTTGAGGTTGTTTGCTTAGGGATCATCGCGGTCAAATTCGGTCATTTTGATTAAGATGCATTTTCCATACGTCTGTCAAACAAAAGACCGTCCAAGTGACCGTGTGGCAGATCATATGGGCATTTTTACACAATATAAATAGGCTCACATGTGTCATTTATGTGTACATATTAGCATAAATTTGACAAGTGGTCAAGTATTTGGAAGTAAATTTTGGTTTGAGCATAAGAAGATTATTTATACTCTCGTAGATCAAGCACTAAGCCAAGTTGCAGAGAAGATATATTCAGCAACACATGGGTAAATGAAATAAAATCAACAGTAGCTTATTTCGATCGCTTCATATCAGTTAGAGATGTAAGTTTCACTGAGGACAACTAGAAGGGCTATAATGGGGATGTAACGCCCCAAGACCGAAGCTCCAGATGTCTTCCTTATTTTGCGAGTCAGCTGCGTTATTTATTTGTTTGTTGCATCTCATCTCATAGCATCATGCGCATTGCATTTGCATGTTTCATAAAGCTTGCATCGTTCGTAGTTGCCGCTCCTCGCTTGTCTCCGTTGACCTCTTGACATGCCCCTTTGTCGTTGTCGACCTCTCTCAGACCCCCTCATGTGCGCGTCCGAAACTTGCCCAAATCCGACCCGCTCAGTCGTCACCGTCGGGTCCGGATCATCCTCAAACATCCCTAAAACATCACCGGTTTCTCATTTTGGACTCCCTAGCCTATTTATCCGGGACCGTCCGATCAAGATCGGAGGTTCCAAAATAGCCCTAACCAAAAATCCAATGCTATAAGTAGCAGCCTAACCCTAGCCCTGTCCCATCGATCCATCTAATCCTCCCGCCGCCGCCACCCATGTTCCTCGGGAGCTTGTCCCTTCGCCAACCAAATCTTCCCCTCGGGATCCCCTCCCGATCCGAACCACCAACCGAAGCCGCCACCTTCCTCGTTTTCTAGATCGGGCCAACCACAACCTTCCAATCCATCGATCCCCATCCAACCACCTGCCCGAGCTCCTCCGTTCGAAGCCACCAGAGAGCCTCCGTGCTGGCTGGATGTGGGAACGAGAGGGAGCTCCTCCCGTTTGCTCCTCCCTCCATGGAGTCGTCGCCATCGGCGCACCCAGCCACCTGGACCTCGCCCCGTCTTCCTCGTCGACCAGGACCGGCCTCGTCCCTCTCTCTCGCCCTTCGTTCTCCTCCTTCTGTCTCTCTCGCGCTCTCAATTTCTGTCTCTCTCGCCAGGTACATGAGTAATAGGAGCTCACCCTGCTGCCATGGCCACCGTTCCGTGCCGTCGAGCCCCGCCTCCCTCGCGCCGGATCCATCCATCCCCGATGCCTGCGCCTCCTTCCTGCTCGGATCCAGCGAATTCCGAGCCAAGCCGTCGCTCTTCTTCCAGCTGACCCTCACTGGAGTCGCGCCATGTTCCCCTACGTCAAGCCTCGACCTTGAGCTCTTCCCCAACGCCGTTCCTGGCCTCCACCTCTCGTCGCCGCCGGTCAGCCAGGCCCCCTCGCGGTCTCCCCTTTTTCTTTCTGTCTTCGTCCCTGTGTCTGAAGCTCTCTGTCTTTTGAACAGAGGACGTGCGCAGCCGCCTCCTTCAATTCGTCGCGCCGCCACCTAGTTCGCCGGATCCGCTGCCTGTCGGCCCCTTCTCCGCCTGGAGCTTCGTCTCCTGCACCCGCGCCCATATCCGGTCATCCCCGCCGCCAAACTCCGCGTCCCTGCAGTCCCGCGCCGCCGCCGCTTCCTGTCGAGCGAGCAGAGGAGGATGATGCCTCGTTCAGCGCCGTTGACCGCGCGAGCATCGTCAGCGCCTCCCTGCCTCGCATCGTGGACTGGCTCCAGCACCCTTCGCCAAGGCCCAGCCCCGCGCCGCTTTTTCCTCAGCCCAGCGGCTCCTACACCGATCGGGCCAACAGCCCATGGTGAGCCACCCACAGTCCTGCGCCCAGTTTCGGCCCATGCATATTTTTTCCACGCGCTGTGAATGTTGCCATTTAACCAACAACCTGCATATTTACAGTTTGACACTCCATGCTCATGCATGTAATAGCTTCACAATCATGCATCGGATTAAAACAAGTTATATATGTAAAATGCTTAGAATTCTGTCTAGTTTCATAATATCCAACTTTCATCCATGTTAAAAATATTTAACTTGCTGTTTGTTTAATTTTGCATAAATGCCATGTTAAAATGATTTATTTCATAACTAATTAACCGTAGCTCCGAATTTAATAAACTTTATATGTAAATGGGGTAGAAAAATGCCTAGTTTAACTTGGTGCACTTTATTTTGCTGTTTAACAACATTAAAATTGTGTTTAGGGCAGAACAGTAGCAAATTCAAAATATGCTTATGGGGATTTTCCGGAATTGTTGTTTGTTGTTCCGGCCTCATTTAAACTTGCCTAAATAGTTAGTTTACTTATGCTTCACCTCTTGCCATGTTAATCAACATTTAACATTGTTGGGTACATAACCTAGAGAGAACTAAATAATTGAAGTGGTGTCTCGTCAATATGCAACTCGTTGCATATTGAGCTCCACGTAATTTGTAGTATTGTTTGTTGCACTTTGCCATGCCATGCATCTTTAAACCGGACATGCATCATCCTTGGTTGTGCATCATGCCATGTTTATGCTTGTGTGTTTACCATGTTGTTTGCTTCTTTCCGGTTGTGCTTCTCCTTGATAGTTCCGGTTATGTTGCGATTGTAAGGATTCGTTCGACTACGTCCGTTTGTCTTCTTCATGGACTTGTTCTTCTTCCTAGCGGGATTTCAGGCAAGATGACCATACCATCGAAATAACTTCTATCTTTGCTTGCTAGTTGTTCGCTCTCTCGTTATGTCGCGCTACCTACCACTTGGGATATCACAATATCTCTTATTTTAATTAATGCACCTATATACTTGGTAAAGGGTGGAAGGCTCGGCCTTATGCCTGGTGTTTTGTTCCACTCTTGCCGCACTAGTTTCCGTCATACCGGTGTTATATTCCTTGATTTTGCGTTCCTTACGCGGTTGGGGATTTATGGGACCCCCTTGACAGTTCGCTTTGAATAAAACTCCTCCAGCAAGGCCCAACCTTGATTTTACCATTTGCCTACCTACCACCTATACCTTTCCCTTGGGTTCTGCAGACTCAGGGGTCATCTTTATTTTAAACCCCCCCCCCCCCGGGCCAGTGCTCCTCTGAGTGTTGGTCCGAAACGGGCAGCCTGCGGGGCCACCTCGGGGCAACTCGAGGCCTGGTTTTACTTGTAACTTGACCTATCTGGTGTGCCCTGAGAACGAGATATGTGCGACTCCTATCGGGATTTGTCGGCACATCGGGCGGCTTTGCTGGTCTTGTTTTACCATTGTCGAAAAGTCTTGTAACCGGGATTCCGAGCCTGATCGGGTCTTCCCGGGAGAAGGAATATCCTTCGTTGACCGTGAGAGCTTGTGATGGGCTAAGTTGGGACACCCCTGCAGGGTATAAACTTTCGAGAGCCGTGCCCGCGGTTATGTGGCAGATGAGAATTTGTTAATGTCCGGTTGTAGAGAACTTGACACTTGACTTAATTAAAATGCATCAACCGCGTGTGTAGCCGTGATGGTCTCTTTTCGGCGGAGTCCGGGAAGTGAACACGGTTTGGGTTATGTATGAATGTAAGTAGTTTCAGGATCACTTCTAGCTTCTCGACCGTTGCGTTGCTTCTCTTCTCGCTCTTATTTGCGTATGTTAGCCACCATATATGCTTAGTGCTTGCTGCAGCTCCACCTCACTACCTTCTCCTACCCATAAGCTTAAATAGTCTTGATCTCGTTGGTTTTGAGATTGCTGAGTCCTCGTGACTCACAGATTCTACCAAAACAGTTGCAGGTGCCGTTGATACCAGTGCAAGTGACGCAACCGAGCTCAAGTGGGAGTTTGACGAGGACCTTGGTCGTTACTATGTTTCGTTTCCTGATGATCAGTAGTGGTGCCCAGTTGGGACGATCGGGGATCTAGCATTTGGGGTTATCTTCCTTTTTCTTTTGGTTTTGACCCTAGTCGGTCTATGTGTGTACTCTGGATGATGTATGTTTATTTAATATGTTGTGTGAAGTGGCGATTGTAAGCCAACTCTTTATCCCATTCTTGTTCATTACATGGGATTGTGTGAAGATGACCCTTCTTGCGACAAAACCACCATGTGGCTATGCCTCCAAGTCGTGCCTCGACACGTGGGAGATATAGCCGCATAGTGGGTGTTACAAGTTGGTAATCAGAGCCATCCCTGACTTAGGAGCCCCATGCTTGATTGAATCGCTGACGTTGTTGAGCCTAGAACAAAAAAATGTTTTGAGTCTTAGGATTATATATATTGGAGAGTAGGATTCTTTTTACTCCTCAGTCCCTTCGTCGCTCTGGTGAGGCCCCCTGACGTAGAAGTTTTGACTCTCCTCTCCTCAAATTTCACAATTTTTTTTAGGATCACGCGGGTATCTTGGAATCGTTTTGATGGTTTTGTGACGAGAACATTGTTCTTGGTGCCTCCTAACATTTAGGGGTTGTGGCAGTGTCCCGGGGAGTTGAGCCCCGAGGTGTTGTCGTCACAATTTTATCGTTGCAGTTCTGGAATACCTGAGTTTCGCCGACATCGAAAATCTCTTTTATGCAGTTGTTGGTGAGTCACCTCGACGCGACCCAGTACTGGGGCGGGAGTTCGGGAGTATTGCCATAACTCGTATAACGGATGCTTTTCGAAGGTTGAGGTACACGATTTCCGGAGTTTTCTTGGTTATGTGTTGACGGATGGATACAACTGGATCTAGGGATTGTTAGTTTGGGTGAGATATATTGCGTCCCCTGTATCCCCAACACCAGATTGCATAACCAGAAAGTTTCGGGAGTTTATAAGTGGGAATTCAAGTAGCTCCTAGATTATCTTTCCAACAGACACATGATACGATATGGGATCTATCATATGTTTGTTTCCGGCTTATTTCCTAAGCCAATCCTTTGTTTTGTTTTGGTTTGTGGTATTCGAGTTGGTTCGAAGTCAAATGTGGATTCCATACCTTTTCTAAGTGGTGTTCTCATATTCCTATGTGGATACTAATCCTTCTTGATCGTCGAGATTGTCATGTCAATTCTTTTCTAACCGGCGTGCTTCTCTCCAGGCTTATACTATCATTTTTCCCATTCGCAAAGATCACCTCTCAGTTTTTCCAACGTTGTTCGTTTCTTCCATCCCAAGTTGCCTTTGTTTTCCCGCCCTCCCACCCTTTTTCTTCAAGGACTCAGATCTCTTAATCGAATATCCATTTTATTCATGTGAAGTCTCTCCATTCTTTTCCGTCAATGTTCTTACCTGGTGATTCTCATGAAGATGCTAAGGAAGCTTCAAGTCTATTATTCTTCGTTCTTTTCTGCTCTGGTGGACTCAAGTCAAGCTTTCAGTGTTGATCGTATTCTTTTCCTCGTTTCAAATGCTTTCTCATGTCGGTGCATCTCTTAATCATCCACCTCTTGTTATTCATGTTATCTGGAGTGCTGAAAATATCTCAGAAGATTTGCATTTCCATTCCCAATCCGTTCAAGCTATCTCGAGGTTGTTATCTCTTTTGAGTCATTTAATTCAACCAGCGCAATCTTTCTTTTAATCATTCAACGGTGTATCTTTTGAGTGGGCCCTAACCCACAGGTCTTTTCCCAGGATCTTACCTAACTCTTCTAATTTTCCCGGAGCTATTCCCAAATTCTTTTCGAAGTTTGACGTAAGAATGAAGTATTATCAGCCACATTCCTTCTCCAAGATCGCTTTCAAATTCTTTTCTTCGTTGGTTCAACCTTTCTATTCTTCATTCCGAAGTGCCTCAACAATTCATGGTGGTTCTCATCATCATTCTCAACATTTGAAGACCGGAGAAGAATTTCTCCTAAATCTTGGTCCGTTCTCTTGAAGATTCATAGTTCTAGCTTATGCCATCCTCTCATAATTGTTTTTTGATTGTGAGAATTCTTTTCATACCCATCCGGAGCATTTCATGAGTTGTTTTCGTTTCTTGATCATCCAAAGGCCATCATTTCAGAAGATTTCTTCGTTTTAAGTTTTCAGCCTCGTTCTCCAATTATTCTAGATTGATGTCTCTTCGTTCATCTCCATATTCTCCCGGTGCATCGTTCAAGTATTCTCTAATCAGATCGTGATCTCTTCGTTCACTTGTATCTAAATTCTCTCAAGTATCTTCGTTCATTTTCTAATTCTTCCCGGTGTTTCTTTATCTTTTCGTCGTTCATTTTCAATTCTTACGGTGGTTCGTTCAAGAGTTCTCTTCCTTCGTTATCATATAGATTCATTCGTTCTTTCCAATCCTACCGGTGGTTAGTTGAAGACCTTCCCAAGTTTGCGCCATATCTATCTTAATCCTTTCTACGAGAATAAGTAGTATGCCAAATCCATTGCTTGTCATCAATTTAATTGGTGAAGGATGAGCATAATGTAATTCTTATTCCTGTTTCATCGAGTAAATTCAATTCCTTATTCCGAAGGTTCATCAAAATTCTTGATTTCATTTGTTCATCTTTCTTTCCGGAGTTCCAAGTTTTCTCGGTTATATCATTTCAAAGCTTCATCTTATCACTGCAAGGCTTCACCTTGTGTTTTCAACTTCCCTTTCTTTTTATCATCCTTTCTTTACCGGAGTTCTTCATGGAGGCTCTACATGATGGTTCATCAAGGATGCCTTTCATTCTCGAATTGTTCTTCAAGATTTTTCTCGAAGTTAAGATCCGCCAAGCTATACTCTAAAATAAACATGGTGTTCAACACATGTTTTGTTTGGAGGAGTTCAAGCATTTCTTCATCTTGCATTCCGAAGTGCAATTCTTTCTACCTTATCTTTTGAGGTGGTGTTATGTCATTCTTAACAATTTCCCTTCATGCTTCATGATTCACATGTTGTCAAGAATGAGGTATTTTAAATCCATCAATCTCTTCATTGGAGTTATCTTGGGTTATATTTCACGTAAAGCTTTCCCTAAGGATTGTTGCTATTTATGGTGCTTATAAATGACCCAAGTTCTTCATTTGTCCTCCCGGTGAAATAAGTTTCTCGTCTCCTTGTTGATATCAATCCAATCATTTGTTTCCGTTGGTGGCAGAAGCTCACCTCATAATTTTGAGATGTTTCTATAAGGCCGCTACAAGCTTATTCTTACAGTTGTTGTTTTTCAAACAACTCCGTTCAATCCTACTTCGTAAGGATGCTCTTTCAAATTCATTTATGGTAGGAGATGTTGGTTTCATTCTTCGTTCTATTCATTCCAACTATCTAACTATCATGCATTGTTTCCGGAGGCATTGTGATGTTGCTCTCTTCACCCATCACCTCGTTTTGTAAAGATCATGTTCTTTTTCTTGCTTATCCATTTAACCGGAGTGTCGTGTCCTCTTTTCAAGTTCTTCCCATTTTGTCAAGTCTTGCATCTCTTTTCAACCGGAGTGCTGTCCGAATTTGTTCTTCCTTATTCCTTGTTTATCTCGTTTCAACCAGAGTGGTTCCGATTCCTTCTTGTCCATTGTACTCGTCATTCATAGCTTTGCAACCTCCAAGGTTCATATGGTGTTCCTTGTTTCTATTTTCTACCGCAGTGCTCTCAATTGCGTTCATTTCCGTTGTGCTCTTTCTTTCAACCTTTCAACCTCTCAAGGTTCTTTGGTTTCACTCGTTTGTACAAGAAGCAACTTAGTCTTACCTCTTCCTCTTCCGCTTCTCTTTGGTGCCAGCCTTAGATCTCGGGACGAGATCCTCTTGTAGTGGTGGAGTGTTGTAACGCCCCAAGACCGACACTCCAGATGTCTTCCTTGTTTTGTGAGTCAGCTGCGTTATTTATTTGTTTGTTGCATCTCATCTCATAGCATCATGCGCATTGCATTTGCATGTTTCATAAAGCTTGCATCGTTCGTAGTTGCCGATCCTCGCTTGTCTCCGTTGACCTCTTGACATGCCCCTTTGTCGTTGTCGACCTCTCTCAGACCCCCTCGTGTGCGTCTCCGAAACTTGCTCAAACCCGACCCGCTCACTCGTCACCGTCGGGTCCGGATCATCCTCAAACATCCCTAAAACATCACCGGTTTCTCATTTTGGACTCCCTAGCCTATTTATCCGGGACCGTCCGATCAAGATTGGAGGATCCAAAATAGCCCTAACCAAAAATCCAATGAGTTAAAAGCACTGGGAGTCCTACAACTTGCGCACAATGTGATGGTTTGGTCCTAAAACTTGCAAATTGACCCTACCCAGTCCCAGAACTTGCATCAAATGTGCACATTTGGTCCTGACCAATGACAGAGCGCCATGTGGACGCGTGGGTGCCGACCCGGTCAGTGCGCGGCATTTTGCAAAAAGGCCCCTGCCTTTCATTTGAATCTACCCGCAGGACACGAAAACACCAGCCGTCCTCGTCCTCGGCATGCTCAAGTGGCAGATGATCGCCGGTACCCCGTTCCCGTACCTGAGCTGCTTCGCGGCCAGGTTCCGGCACGACGAGCGCAAGGCCATCGTCCTGCGCACCGTCAATTGCATCTTTGCCTCCATCAAAGGTCATACCACCCCCTGCTCCCGTTCCACCCCATCATCCCATTGGATCGGATCATGAAAAGATCTCTCGTGTGCGTGTGTGTGCAGCGATGAGCTCGGTGGAGTACCAGCCGTCGACCATGGCGCTGGTGTCGATCCTGGTCGCGCGCGGCGGCAGTGAGGGGAGGACGGGCCCGAACCTAGAGGAGGAGCTCAAGGTGATCTTGGGCTCATCATGGCAGCAATTACACACCGTAAGTCCCCATCATAATAACCCCTCCCTTTTTGGAAATCTGTTAGGTGAAAAGGGGCAATGATGAGTAAATGCTCTTCTCCGTGGCACAGGGGCATGTGTATTCCTGCTACAGCGTGATGGTTCAAGAGGAGGACAGGTCCGTGCAGTCGAGCAGGGAGGTGGCTTCCTCCGGCGTCTCCGCCGCCGCCCCCGCCGGGAGCCCGGGCACCTCCGTCGCCATGGCCGTGGCCGCCAACGACAATAATGCCATTGCCACCACCTCGGCGGACAATAAGAGGAGAAGGCTGCATTCGCCTCAGCGCCAGTAGGCAGTAGGAGGAGATGGATGGATGTTTTGGCTGGAGTTCAGCTCGCACTCCAGCTGCTGCTGATTTCTGTCACCCCCCTAGCCTTAGACTTTTTTTCATTAGCTTGAGCAGTGATTTTGGTGGTGGTGGTGGCTAAATAGGGGGCAGGACTTGATTCTTATGATTGTGCAATTATTACAGCTGATTGGTAAGTTAGGATCGGAAAGATTTTGGTTTTCAGGAGATCTTTCCCGTCCCAGGCTTAAAAAGGCAGTGTAAAGAGGAGAGAGAGAGAGAGAAAGGCCAAGCAGCAGTAGTGTACTGCTGCAAAGAGCTCTCAGCTCAGCTCAAAGTGAGGTGAAAAGAAAAGAGTGCAAAGCCTAGGCATGAGTTTCCAAGGGAATGATTCTGAGCAGGGCGCTGGGCATGTATTCGGCACCAATCAGATGCCTCTCTGGTCTGGATCTGTTTCTCCTGTCCTGTGAGTTTCCAAGGGAGAGTTTCAAAGGGAATGAAGGATGGCCTACTCTTTTGCCTTTTGGCGATGTCTATGGCCTCCTTGCAAAGTGGGTTTCTTCATCGTTATTTCGTGTTGCTGCCGCATGATTAAAGTATAACGATACTTCTTCTGTAATTTATCTGAAATAAACCAGAGAAAATGGAAATAATCTCTCAACCATCAGAAACAGGTGAATAACTGAATATGGCTGCAGCATGGATCGTAATGGTATGTACCGGTTTTACGTCTGAAGGGCATGACAGCAGCCCAGCTGAACCAAAGAATAAAATTATATCAGGCCTTCCGACAAAGAGAGGCTAAAGGTTATGCGTATGCACAAGCATGGAGTAAGAGTGAAGTAGCGTCACCTGCTCCGAGCAGCAATCTCCTTCTCCTACCTCAAACATGCCGGGACAGAGACAGAGTCAGACCCTTGAAGGAAAAGAAATTACAATGGTTAAACGTGTGCCGGGGCGAGCAAAATATATGCTTACAACAAAGATAAGTGTAATTCCAGCAGGCACAAAAGATACTCTCTAATAGTGTTCTATTACCTGCAGCAAATACGAAACAGAAAATGCAGGAAAATGTGTGAGGATAGGGTACAAAGGAACATGTGTGAAACATCTCGAGTGTTTCAGTATTTGTACGACCATAATATGCAAATATCACACTTCTTATTTTATAACGCTAAAACTACCAGGAAACCACAGAAGGCCATCAGGTTCAGGAACTCAGTTTTCGTGTCCTGCGGGTAGATTCAAACGAAAGGCAGGGGCCTCTTTGCAAAATGCCGCGCGCTGACCGGGTCGGCACCCACGCGTCCACATGGTGCTCTGTCATTGGTCAGGACCAAATTTGCACATTTGATGCAAGTTCTGGGACTGGGTAGGGTCAAAATGCAAGTTCTAGGACCAAACCATCACATTCGGTGCAAGTTGTAGGACTCCTGGTGCTTTTAACTAAAATTCAATGCTATAAGTAGCAGCCTAACCCTAGCCCTGTCCCATCGATCCATCTAATCCTCCCGCCGCCGCCACCCATGTTCCTCGGGAGCTTGTCCCTTCGCCAACCAAATCTTCCCCTCGGGATCCCCTCCCGATCCAAACCACCAACCGAAGCCGCCACCTTCCTCGTTTTCCAGATCAGGCCAACCACAACCTTCCAATCCATCGATCCCCATCCAACCACCTGCCCGAGCTCCTCCGTTCGAAGCCACCAGAGAGCCTCCGTGCTGGCTGGATGTGGGAACGAGAGGGAGCTCCTCCCGTTTGCTCCTCCCTCCATGGAGTCGTCGCCATCGGCGCACCCAGCCACCTGGAGCTCGCCCTGTCTTCCTCGTCGACCAGGACCGGCCTCGTCCCTCTCTCTCCCCCTTCGTTCTCCTCCTTCTGTCTCTCTCGCGCTCTCAATTTCTCTCTCTCTCGCCAGGTACAGGAGTAACAGGAGCTCGCCCTGCTGCCATGGCCACCGTTCCGTGACGTCGAGCCCCGCCAAGTCCTCCCTCGCGCCGGATCCATCCATCCCCGATGCCTGCGCCTCCTTCCTGCTCGGATCCAGCGAATTCCGAGCCAAGCCGCCGCTCTTCTTCTAGCGGACCTTCGCCGGAGTCGCGCCATGTTCCCCTACGTCAAGCCTCGACCTTGAGCTCTTCCCCAACGCCGTTCCTGGCCTCCACCTCTCGTCGCCGCCGGTCAGCCAGGCCCCCTCGCGGTCTCCCCTTTTTCTTTCTGTCTTCATCCCTGTATCTGAAGCTCTCTGTCTTTTGAACAGAGGACGTGCGCAGCCGCCTCCTTCAATTCGTCGCGCCGCCACCTAGTTCGCCGGATCCCCTGCCTGTCGGCCCCTTCTCCGCCTGGAGCTTCGTCTCCTGCACCCGCTCCCATATCCGGTCATCCCCGCCGCCAAACTCTGCGTCCCTGCAGTCCCGCGCCGCCGCTGCTTCCTATCGAGCGAGCAGAGGAGGATGATGCCTCGTTCAACGCCGTTGACCGCGCGAGCATCGTCAGCGCCTCCCTGCCTCGCATCGTGGACTGGCTCCAGCGCCCTTCGCCAAGGCCCAGCCCCGCGCCGCTTCTTCCTCAGCCCAGCGGCTCCTACACCGATCGGGCCAAGAGCCCATGGTGAGCCACCCACAGTCCTACGCCCAGTTTCGGCCCATGCATATTTTTTTCCACGCGCTGCGAATGTTGCCATTTAACCAAAAACATGCATATTTACAGTTTGACACTCCATGCTCATGCATGTAATAACTTCACAATCATGCATCGGATTAAAACAAGTTATATATGTAAAATGCTTAGAATTCTGTCTAGTTTCATAATATCCAACTTTCATCCATGTTAAAAATGTTTAACTTGCTGTTTGTTTAATTTCGCATAAATGCCATGTTAAAATGATTTATTTCATAACTAATTAACCGTAGCTCCGAATTTAATAAACTTTATATGTAAATGGGGTAGAAAAATGCCTAGTTTAACTTGGTGCACTTTATTTTGCTGTTTAACAACATTAAAATTGTGTTTAGGGCAGAACAGTAGCAAATTCAAAATATGCATATGGGGATTTTCTGGAATTGTTGTTTGTTGTTCCGGCCTCATTTAAACTTGCCTAAATAGTTAGTTTACTTATGCTTCACCTCTTGCCATGTTAATCAACATTTAACATTGTTGGGTACATAACCTAGAGAGAACTAAATAATTGAAGTGGTGTCTCATCAATATGCAACTCGTTGCATATTGAGCTCCACGTAATTTGTAGTATTGTTTGTTGCACTTTGCCATGCCATGCATCTTTAAACCGGACATGCATCATCCTTGGTTGTGCATCATGCCATGTTTATGCTTGTGTATTTACCATGTTGTTTGCTTCTTTCCGGTTGTGCTTCTCCTTGATAGTTCCGGTTATGTTGCGATTGTGAGGATTCGTTCGACTACGTCCGTTTGTCTTCTCATGGACTCGTTCTTCTTCCTAGCGGGTTTTCAGGCAAGATGACCATACCCTCGAAATCACTTCTATCTTTGCTTCCTAGTTGTTCGCTCTCTCGCTGTGTCGCGCTACCTACCACTTGGGATATCACAATATCTCTTATTTTAATTAATGCACCTATATACTTGGTAAAGGGTGGAAGGCTCGGCCTTATGCCTGGTGTTTTGTTCCACTCTTGCCGCCCTAGTTTCCGTCATACCGTTGTTATGTTCCTTGATTTTGCGTTCCTTACGCGGTTGGGGATTTATGGGACCCCCTTGACAGTTCACTTTGAATAAAACTCCTCCAGCAAGGCCCAACCTTGGTTTTACCATTTGCCTACCTACCACCTATACCTTTCCCTTGGGTTCTGCAGACTCAGGGGTCATCTTTATTTTAAACCCCCCCGGGCCAGTGCTCCTCTGAGTGTTGGTCCGAAACGGGCAGCCTGCGGGGCCACCTCGGGGCAACTCGAGGCCTGGTTTTACTCGTAGCTTGACCTATCCGGTGTGCCCTGAGAACGAGATACGTGCGACTCCTATCGGGATTTGTCGGCACATCGGGCGGCTTTGCTGGTCTTGTTTTACCATTGTCGAAAAGTCTTGTAACCGGGATTCTGAGCCTGATCGGGTCTTCCCGGGAGAAGGAATATCTTTCGTTGACCGTGAGAGCTTGTGATGGGCTAAGTTGGGACATCCCTGCAGGGTATAAACTTTCGAGAGCCGTGCCCGCGGTTATGTGGCAGATGGGAATTTGTTAATGTCCGGTTGTAGAGAACTTGACACTTGACTTAACTAAAATGCATCAACCGCGTGTGTAGCCGTGATGGTCTCTTTTTGACGGAGTCCGGGAAGTGAACACGGTTTGGGTTATGTATGAATGTAAGTAGTTTCAGGATCACTTCTTGATCACTTCTAGCTTCTCGACCATTGCGTTGCTTCTCTTCTCGCTCTTATTTGCGTATGTTAGCCACCATATATGCTTAGTGCTTGCTGCAGCTCCACCTCACTAACTTGTCCTACCCATAAGCTTAAATAGTCTTGATCTCGCGGGTTTTGAGATTGCTGAGTCCTCGTGACTCACAGATTCTACCAAAACAGTTGCAGGTGCCGTTGATACCAGTGCAGGTGACGCAACCGAGCTCAAGTGGGAGTTTGATGAGGACCTTGGTCGTTACTATGTTTCGTTTCCTGATGATCAGTAGTGGTACCCAGTTGGGACGATCGGGGATCTAGCATTTGGGGTTATCTTCCTTTTTCTTTTGGTTTTGACCGTAGTCGGTCTATGTGTGTACTCTGGATGATGTATGTTTATTTAATGTGTTGTGTGAAGTGGCGATTGTAAGCCAACTCTTTATCCCATTCTTGTTCATTACATGGGATTGTGTAAAGATGACCCTTCTTGCGACAAAACCACCATGCGGTTATGCCTCCAAGTCGTGCCTCGACACGTGGGAGATATAGCCGCATCGTGGGTGTTACAGGGGAGACATTGAACATTGGGAGCATAAGGTTACTGGGAGAAGCCATGTTATGAAAATCTCTTGTGGCGCGGAAAAATTCAGAAGGCTTAATGTTGTGTAAACATTAGGGTGACAAGTTTGAGATCAAATATATTGCCTAAGCGACTACCACCCGATGCACTATAATCTCAGTTTGATGGACAAAGTTTTTTTAACTACCAAAACCATCAATAACATCTGCATCATCTTTGTATCTGTAACTCATTATCTCTTTTATTAGTGTCTGCTATTGCATGCAACGAACTGAACACCACAAACATCCAACTACCTATATGCTGATATTAAGGTTGTATGGATTGACTGAGTAGCATGGGACATGAAGAGGGTGGATGAGAAAACAATGACCCCCTGAACTCCTTTGTATAAATTTGAGAGCATGTGCAATACGTACAAGATTAACATGAGCAATATGCACACATAAGAGTAATTAAAATTTGAAGTCGAAGGTCCCATTGAAGGTTAAAATGTTTATGTGGAATCTTCATCGAGGTGTGGTCCTGAAAAAGGACAACCTCGCTCGTCACAATTGGTATGGTAGTAAGAAATGTTATTTTGACATCAGTATGAGATAATTAAACATCCTTTATTTCATATCCCTTATGCACATTCTACATGGCCAGTCATCGAAGTTGCGTCGAATTTATATCCACCTTGTGGTGTTGCCAGCATATGATGGAATTATACATAAGTTTAATTCGTTTATAAGGTGGGAGCGTCTGCCTTATCATGGTTGATATGGCTATGTAGACATGCCATGGTGTTTAACAATAAAAATGCATCTCAAGTTATCTACCAATCTAAGCACCGGCTCCGTACATGGTCTTCTCTATAGAAAGTGGAACACCCACTATTTTTTATGGCGTGTGTATGCGTTTGGATCAGGAGTCCAAGGATGTTTTTACCCAACATGCATGGGTGATGGTATAGTCTACGGATAGGCCCCCCACCCTAGTCTAGTTTCGGTCTCCGGTGACTTTACTATGGCTGTTGTTTTATGTTTTTTGTTTGAGTGTGTTAGTGTCGGATGTGTGCATCCTAGCCACGCAAAGTATGGATGTATGCTCATGATGCGACGTGTCCCCCTGATGATATGTTTTGAGTTATAAAATCACATTTCATGTTAAAAAGAAAGACATAGAAGTTAATGCCAATGGTGCTACGATCGACTGATGAAAAAATTGAGGCTTGGATAGTTAGCTGGCCGAAATCGAAAACGTTTGTTACTTTGCAAAAAAAAAGGGAGGCCATGGCGGACACCTTTGAGGTTTGACATGAAGGCAACAATTGGAGTTGAAGAGTTAGCTACAGAAACTCGAGCTGAAGAGAGTTCTTTTATATATCTTGCAGCGTTTGTGGCTAAGTGAGAATGAGTTGAACCATTGACTTGCGGGACCGAGCATAACATGGACATGGACTCATAGTCATGGTGCAACATGGAAGACAACAAGGATTATCAATCAAATGCAACTACTAAACAACGACATGTTTTCCATGTCAAGCCAACTAAGCAAAGGTAAATCACATTAATCACTCCCCAAAATTGAAGATGCTTGTAATACAACCTCTAACAGGTATGATTCACCACAAAAGAAAAAAGGAAAACCCAAAGTAATACTCCCTCCATTTATTTTTACTTTGCATATGAATTTTATCCTAAGTCAAAGTTCATCATGTTTGACCAAGATTACAGGAAAAATATATCATTATTCACAATATCAAATCAACATCATTAGATACATCATGGAGTTAACTTTTATATTGCATGTCTTTAGTAGTATAGATGTTGATATTTTTTAAATATAAATATGGTTAAAGTTTACGAAGTTTGAATTAAGACAAATCTTATACGCGGAGTAAAAAGAAACAGAGGGAGTACAATTTTGAAACAAATATGAACCACTCCTAAAATTGGGAAATCATATTACTCAAGTTCTCTATTTTAACACTTAAGCTTGAAACCCTGGCCGTACACTTTGGGCCTCTGGAAGCAAGTTAAAAAGGAAGAGAAGCACACAATTGAGAAAGATTGACCACTTGCTTTTTTGTGCATGTTTTCTATGGCAATCTTGGCGAGTGGACTACAACACCACACGCCGTGATGGTTGGGTGGGCGGCCCAAGTGAGGATGATGATGTGAAGAATCAGCATGGGAGGAGGCCAGAAGGCATCAAGCTGCAAGCACACATGACACACGAATCTTTCGTGCCTTGGCGTGAATGTGTGGCTGCGTCGCTAGCCACATGAGCTTGTAGACGGGACATGCGCATGTCCCATTGGTGGCTTCGAGCCGGTGTCCAGTGATCCAGGCTGGGCCTCTATGGGTTCGTCCCTAGCTTGGCTGAACTAGGCCTAGCGGAACTGAAGTGCTCCAAAATTGGGGCCCCTGCAAATTGGGAGTCGTGTTTCGTCGCATGGGCTGCTCGTCCCCGGGTCCGAGCCTACTTCATCCCGACGCCTGCCATTCTCAATACTCTTCATTCTGTACTGATCAAGTTAGTACAAGCCCTGAACACTAGCATCACAAAGCTCCCTTCTTGTAACTTGTTTTTGGCAATCGGTCGTCAAAGATATATATCGAGAGAGGACCGCAATGACGGCATATGAGGGGGCAGTACCATACATGTATGTACATGTAGTAATACTAAGACTTGTTGTATGGTGATCGGTGGTGCCTAGCTTAACTAGTCTTGTGGGAACCAAGAATACTACATTTTGAATGGATTCCCATTCGCAAGTAAGTATAGCTAGGTCATTAATTATAACCATACCATATTGTAGATTGTTTCTCTGCAGGAAGGCCCTTGTTCCATTAATTCCAATTAACGCTCAAATTAATCACGGGGACCACACATGGAGCAGAGTAAGGCAGTGCAACACGCACACACATCAAGGACCATCAATAGCCTTACATCCGTCAAACTGACACTACTGGAATTTCCGAGTTTCCCGAGTGCCTGGAAAACTCGGCGATAGCCGTTTCCCAATCGGCAGAGACTTTGCCGAGTGTTGTTCTCGACTAAGGGTATTCGACCCGAACACTTCAGGCAAATCGCACTTAGCCTAGAGCCGTCCTCGGGGACTCGGTAAACCATTTGCCGATTTGCCGAGCTCTAGGTGGGGTACTTGGCACAAAAAAGGCATTTGAGGGGCACGATGGAGATGGCGGTTGCCACATGGCCAGAACCTTTGCCGAGCACCTACCGCAGGGACTCAACGAACTTAGACACCTAGGAGCAAGGCTCGAGGCGTCCTTGTTTGCCGAGACATCGACTTCGCCAAGACCTGATGGATAAGACTCAGCAAAATCCGAAGCACAAGCGACCGTCACGTGCCATAGGACTTTTGCTGAGATCTTGTCGAGATTGTTATCCTTGTGCTCGGCAAATTGTCTCGTATGGGCGGCTGATGCGTGCTTGCCATCTTCGCCGAGATTCATATATGGGCGCATGACAAAGGTTAGAACTGTTTACCGGGTACGTTTAACACATATCAGCAAACGTTTTGCTAAGTCCTTCACCGTCGCCGAGAGCTTTGCTTGGCAAAGGTACGTCCAGCCTAATTCATGGTTCCCTTCTTTGTCGAGATGCTTTGCTCACATGTCGGCAAAGACACCACCGAGACACGAGGAAGCGCCACCTGACCTTATTACCGAGTTTTGCACTCGGTAAAATTGTTTAGCCGAGTTCTGCAGTCGGGAAAGCATCTATTGGGTGTTGTTTTCATATTTGTTTTTTTATTAGCCCTACAACAAATAATATTCCACATATATATAGCACCAACATCACTTCCCAAATGACTCAAACATTGCCACGTTATAGCCAAACACCATTCCACAACATACATAACAAACTATGATCTCAAATACACAAACACAATGTCTCAAGCACACAAACGCAATACTCTCAAGAATACACAATGTTCTCAAGCATAGAAAGTTCAGAAAAGCACAAGTGAATGCATAGGAAAGCACAATGTTCATCACATAACTAGGAGCTTACATGGTTTTGGTGTTCGAAGTGGGAACATCTAGAGTAGTCATTGTGCTTGCTTGCCCAACTCCGGGTGCAGGTACCGGCACATTGTTCGACCCAATTGACGGAATGACCTGTAAGCACATGAGACAATAAGATGAATGGTAAGAACGAGGATGGCGATTGAATAAGTTAGAAGACAACTCACCATGTCCAAGCTAGTATCATCTGCAGGATGCGTTGGTGATATTGGCACAGTTTTGCCGCTCACGGCATAAAGATGTGCAACCATCTCTTTTAGTGTCTACAATTCCTTGTTCTGTTTCTCGATGATGCACCGGTCTTCAGCCCGCAATCTCTGCTCCTCCTCCTGCAGTCCCTTTTCTGCATCCAACCAGGCCTACACCATGCCAATGCATTGTCATTAGTGTTGCAATGCTAACATGCATGGCCCTTGTGTTGACCAATGAAGAAGAACAGACCTGAATAGTAAGTTGCACTGAAGACAACAGAAAGCTATAATTCACAAGCATTGAAAGTTGGGAGCAGAAAGTTGGCGAGAGAAGATATGGTGCGAAAATTTCACAACCCGGAAAACTAGGAAGACTCAATGTTGTGCAAACATCAGGGTGACAAGTTAGAGATCTGATATGTTGGCTAAGAGACTACCTCCCGATGCCCTCTAATCTCATTTTGATGGACAATGTTTTTTAACTACCAAAACCAACAATAACATCAGCATCGTCTTTGCATCCGTAACTCATTATCTCTTTTCTTAATTGTCTCCTATTGCATACAACAAACTGAATACATAAACAGTCAATTACACGTATATGGTGAGATTAAGGTTTTTTTGTAGTAGATGTATAAATGATAGCCGAACTGACCGAGTGGCATAGGCACATGAGGAAGGTGAATGCGAAAGCAATGAGTCACAACTCCTTTTTTTTCTGAATTTGAGAGAACGTGCAATACATACAGATTGACGTGAGCAAGACAGGCACATAAGAGCAGTATTTGTTTCCTTCTGTATTATGCATATATTTATTTTTCTTGGAATAGGAAGAATCTAGATATCATATCCCGGTTATTGAATCTTGATGATGAATACCATAATTAGTACAAGCGAAGTGCATGAAGAGACAAAAAAAAGTGTGATTATGAGAAGAAAAATGACTTCAACATCAATGGAACTATCCAATGCGACAAATAATCCAACTAGTAAATGACAGCTTGTAGTTCTCTGGAAAACTATGTCCGCCTTCCAAGGAGCGCCTCCAGAATGGGGGATGCACAAGCACCAATGTTATCGGACCTGCCGATCCCCTCCAAAAAATATTGTCAAGTCGTCATGTTTTTGTGTTAGGGCTAATCACGAAGTATGATAACTTGAAATATTGATGGGAAAAACTAGGATCCAAAAAAAATTAGCAACTTTGTCACATCCAATCGGTTATATATTAGCCATCTAGAAACCTAATCAAATTAGAACGAGAGACTCTTGCCAAAGAAACAAAAGAAGTTAAAAATCTAGGAAGTCATGACTTGAATTCCCCCCTTTTGTCCATAATTAATATATTCTTATTAAGCTGGGGACTAGATCATCTTCTCCAAGAAGCAAATATGTTTTCTTATTTTTTTTCCTTTTAAGTGATAGGTACTCAAATAATTTACTAAAATCTCTTGCTTGTAGAATTTCGTTTTCACATCCCACTACTGCCAACGCGTAGATAAGCTACATGCAAATAACAAATAGAATGAGAAATGCATGAACTTTCTTGTGAGTCACTCTTTCATTAATAGCAAAGAAGATTAACTCAAAACATTGCATCACTGTGATCTAATCGAAAACAGTTCACACGCAACACCTGGATAACAAATTGCATCATCGAAGAAAGACAAAGACACAATGTGTTATGGCGCTGCTAGAAGGAGGGCGCGGGAGGGCCAGCCGGGCGCCTTTTTGCCCACGGCCGGGCAAGAGAGGGAAGGTATTTCCTTCTTAATTCCTACTTGATTAGATTGATACATCTCCCTCCCCTTATATAAAGAGATTTACTTGACCCCCAAGCAAGCGACCCTTATCTTTAATTAACCCTAAGACTAACAGGTTATACCGCCAGCCCAGACCCATTAGGCCCATTACGTACTCTAACACAATAATTATAGATGGTGAAAGTATCAATTAAAAAAATACTCTCTCCGTCTCATAATATAAGATCTTATTACAACCATACATCCTAAAGCGACAAATGATTGTTTCGAAGGTTAAACCGTCACTCAATGCTGACACGCACCTTCTTATGGCCGCCCTTATGTCTCGAAGGTTACACCACCATCCATGCTGATACGCATCTTCTTAGCCACCGACTCGACATGTAGTTACTCGTTTAGATGTCGTAGAAGGAATATGCATGGAACCATGATGAAAACAAAATTCCGTTGCAACATCGTCAAGCTTCTTTCCCTAACAACGATAAGTCTACTTTTCCCTAAGCCCGCGTCGCTGGGGAAGACCTCGCCTGAAGTTCGATCCAATTAAATGGCACCAAAATGCACGACAGGCTCCACATGTGAAGCAATAAGGGCGGGAGGAATACAGCGAGCTATTCGTACAACAGTGTGTAAAGCTTAGCGCTCCAAGACAGTAAAGTCACATGACGGCTGAGGGAGATGGCTTGCCGGCCTATCACGCGTTTGGCCGGACGACAACTGAACCAGGTCAACCTCTCTCCAAGGTTTGCTGACTGCATGCGGCATGGGTTGCCACCTCTCTCGAGCCAACTCAGCTAATTTGGCGTTCTTTTCCTTGCCTTCTTTGCCCGTTACATGAAGATATAGCTAGCCTTGCAGACTTAAATAAAGAAGAACAAAAACGATATTGATTAGATATCTCTCAACAGTTATTTATGCAACCATATAGTACCACCCAACCCGAATGTTAGAATGTGCATGTATAATTGCTTACTTTGTACAGTCAAACTCAATCAATTTATTCCGATGCCTCCTATTCTCAAAACTTTTCGTGGTTACCTCCGGTGTATATAATTGAGCCTATATGTAACATATGCATGATCATGAATACATCCTACGCATAGTTCCTGTATCCTTGTAACTTGTTTCTACCAAATGATCGGCCTCTATGTGGAAGATATATAAAGGGAGAGAAAGGGAGGGGGAAGAAGCAAATTGAGCAAATAACTTTAAAATGATGGGGGTAGTACAATGCGTACGTGTAGTTGGTGGCTTATATTAGCAAAAGCGGCGATATGGTGGTAGCCATAGGGCATCTTCAACGGCAACCCGCAAATTTTCTCCCGCATCCGTCCACGGACACGGATGCGGAAGGCCGCCATTTAACGCCGCCCGCATACATTTCAAACACTTTTTCAACAATCGGATGACACTCATGCAAACAAAGCGGATTTCATATAAACCGAACGAAATTCATTATATTTTGGACATATTTTAACTTAAATAGCTAAAACTATGTGCATGTCTGGCTGCGCAGAGCTGCACTCCCATGACACGGATACACTACACTAGTCTACGGCTGGCCGCGGCGGATTCCGTTGTCTTCCCCATGTCCGGCAGCCCGCTCGCCGGATCGCCGTGAGCCCCATAGGTATATTCTTCCCCCGTATCTTCCCTCTGTCTGGCTGCACCACTCATCGGAGTGGCAAAGGGGATGCTTCAGCCGGAGGGGATTGGGGGCTCTACATCCGTGAAGCCTAGGCGGGGGTCAACGGCGGTCTGTGCTGAACTGGGCAAGACACCAGTTGTGTACGCCGGCGTCGCCTCGGCGGTGGCCTTCATGGGACCGAAGCGACGGCGGCCTCCCGTGCTCTACTTCTCCTCGATGATGGTGGCGAGCGCGAACGTGCTGGAGGAGCGGTGTGACACACCACTCGTCGTTCACAACAAGCATGATGCCTGTGCCGCCGTGGTCCACCGCTTGTCGGCCTGGAGCCACATGCCACTCCTTGGCGAGCTGGCTTCAAGGGGCGAGTTGCTGAACGACGTCCAACTTGGATCTTCTGCCTCCGCGAGTTGGCATGCAGCCGTCTGGACCATTGACAGAGACGGAGCAGAGAGTTACCTGGCTCGTATCGGGCTCGACGGGCCACCCAGCCAGCTTGTATGCCGGAGAATTTGGCTTCCTGCTCGCCGGATGCCATGGAGCTTGCGAAGAAAATGGCGTGCAAGGAGGAGATGGGAGCAGAGTGTGGTGCGTTTTTTGCTCGGTGTCTGGCATCATTTAAATAGTGGGAGTAGGTTCCTCAGTACACGCGCGGATTTTAATGGAGGAAGGCAGGCAGTCTGCGGTCGTTTGAATGTGGCGAGGAGGCGTGTTCAGTCGGGCGAGCAGCGGGCGACACTCTCTTAGCCGGCGCGTCGCTTCATTGCCGGCAGTGAGAGATCGCATCCGTCTGCGCCACCCTCCCGTACGGTCAAAACGCGTGCATCCATGTCGGCCGCTACATGCCCTGAGCCGGCATGAATGCGGCGCGGCAAGCGGCACGGCGCGTGGGATGGAAAGCGCGGGAGGGGCAGATGGGGGGTTCGGGTAGGCCCGGGCGGTCAGAAACGGGCGTGGCGATGGTCCGGACGCCCGCAAAGCCCCCACGTTTGTCACCGGTTTGCGGGAGAAAACACATCCGGACCGTCCTGCGGACCGATACAGGCCGGCGTTGGATGTCCGTATACATGAGGATCTCCAAACACTTGTCCACATACCCGCATTATTGTAGTACTACAATCTTTTTAGAAAACATATAATTGTAGAGCTCGTGCTTATAGTTACTCCAGATCTTCTTGCGCCATGGCATTTTTTAAATGTAGTTTATGGATTTTGGCAAATTTCTTTTCTTTTTACTACAGTGGGAAAAATATTTTTCGTATTGAACCATGGCAATTTAAATTCATGGCGCATGGCAAATGTAATTTATGTGTCATGGCATTTTTTTTTACTATATGAGTGCATACATGGCAATTTATTTAATACAAAGTATGCTAATTATAATAAAAACACAATAGCAAATTTCAACATGCATCTGCGATGGCAATTTTATTCATAATTCGTGTTTACTTTAAATACGCAAAAAATTCTCATAAAAGACATGAGATTTTTAATTAAAATACCATGGCAAATTTTGAGCGAGCTGGCTTGGAGCGGCGAGTTGCGGAACGACGCATTGGCTTGGATCTTCTGCCCCCGTGAGCTGGCGTGCAGCCGCCTGGACCATCGACGGAGGCGGAGCAGAGAGTTGTTTGGCTCGTATCCGGCGGGCTCGACAGGCTACCCAACCAGCTTTTATGCCGGAGAACTCGGCTCCCTGCTTGCCGTATGCCCTGGAGCTTGTGGAGAAAATGGTGTGCAAGGAGGAGATGGGAGCGGAGTGTGGCGAAGCCAACCGGCATTGTGTTAAATGACGAGCGGCTCGTGAACGGACGTGGGAGTAGGTTTCTCGGCACACGCACGGGTTTTAATGGAGGAAGGCGGGCAGTCTGCGGCCATTTGAATGTGGCGAGGAGGCGTGTTCAGCCGGACGAGCAGCATGCGGTGCTCTCTCGGCCGGCGCATCGCTTCAATGCTGGCAGTGAGAAATCGCATCCTCTGCGGCACTCTCCCATCCGATCAGATCGCGGGCATCAATGCCGGCAGCTATATTCTCGCCGACATGAATGCGGTGCGACACGTGGGAAAAGCGCGGTAGGAGCGAATGGGGGTTTGGGTAGGCCAGGGCGGTCAGAAGCAGGCGTGGCAGTGGTCCGGTCATCCGCAAAGCCCCACGTTTGTCTCGAGTTTGTGGGAGAAAACACGTATGGCCTGTCTTGCGGACCGGATACAAGCCCTCGTTGGAAGTCCGTATAGACATGGATCTGGAAACACTTGTCCACATACTCGCATTATTATAGTACTACAATCATTTTAGAAAACATATAATTGTAGATTTCGTGCTTATTGTTACTCCAGATTTTTTTTACCATGGCATCTTTGAAATGTAGTTTATGGATCTTGGCAAATTCTTTTTCTTTTTACAACAATGGAAAAAAATATTTTTCGTATTGAACCATGGCAAATGTGATTTATGTGTCATGGCATTTTTTTTCACTATATGAATGCATACATGGCAAAAACTTTTATACAAAGCATGATAATTATAATAGAAACACCATGGCAAATTTTAACATGCATCTGCGATGGCAATTTTCTTCATAATTTGTGTTTACTTTACATAAACGAAAATTTTATCATAATAAACATGGAATATTTAATTAAAATACCATGGCAAATTTTGATATGAGCCCGCCATAGATATTTTTGTTCATATTTTGTGCTTGAACTGTTCATTCTATTTTTCTCATGGCAATTTCCAAACAACGCAAGCCAATTCCTTTTAAAAATACCAGAGCAATTTTTAGTATGTATCTTCCATGGAACCTTTATTTTTCATAAAATTTGTGTTATTTTTGCATATACGGCAAAATTTTCTTACAAAACATGGAAATTGATTAATATACCATGGCATTTTGAATATGATTCTACCATAGCAATTTTTTTGTTTCTATTGTTCATTCTATTTTTTACATGTCAATTTTCCGAACATATTTTTTTGCCATGGGAATTCAGGAAAATTGCCATGCCATGCCCTTTTTTTAAGAACTCAAATTGTTGTAAAACTTGGCATTGTATAAAATACCATCATGGCAAATCGTTAAATAGTTTGTTCAACTCGATTGGGGTTTGTTTTGGAATTTTCATTTGTCATAAAAATCATGACATTTTTTAGTAAATGAGTGCAATATAGTCATGGGATACAAAAATATATTACTGTTTTTATGCCGTTTTGGCATTTTTATGGCTCGCCAGATGAAAATTTTGTTGTATTTTTGTTCAGATATTTAAAATAAGGTCGAAACATTAGTTTTTAAGTCTTTTATAGAGTCCGCCCGGGCCACCAATAGCAAACATTTACCCTAAAAAAAGTCTTTTATAGAGGTGTCCAAGAAAACTGGGCTTTTTTGGCCCAATTGGAGGCTCCAACTGAAGATTAGAGTGGTTAGCCTTGGGCCCAGATCGAACCATACCGCCGTGGATCGTTACCTGGGTTCTAGTCCGGTCAGAAGTATGATTACCAAGTGGAGTTGCGTCTATATATATCCCACCCCGTCCGCCTTCTCCTCCCCGTTCCCCTCTCTCGATCGACCTGCGCGCAGCCCCCCTCGCCGACGCTACCTAACCCTAGGAACATCCACCGCCGACGCCATGGCCAGCGGCAACTTGTACATCTCCGTGATCGACGACGTCGTCGCCAAGGTTCGTAAGGACTTCGACACCGACGGCGTTGGCGATGCCGTCCTCAACGAGCTCCAGGCTCTCTGGGAGACGAAGTTGATGCACTGTGGCGCAATCTCAGGGAACATCGACCGCAACAGGGCTCCCCCCGCCGGAGCGTCCGCTGGCGGCGCGACTCCACCGGTGCACGACCTCAACGTGCCCTACGAGGCCACGTCCGAGGAGTACACCACCCCAACCGCCGACATGCTCTTCCCACCGACGCCGCAGCAGACCCCGATCCAGACGCCACTTCCAGCTGGGATTGATACGGGGCGGTGGGACTATGCCCCATCGCCGATCGGTGACATGAGAAACGGGATGGGGATGATGAATGGGGCTGATCCGGAAACTGGCCGCCCGAGCCCTTTCATGCAACCCCCATCGCCCTGGATGAATCAGAGACCACTGGGGCTTGATGTGAACCTTGCTTTTGCTCATGATGAGGAGATCCGGATGATGATGCAACCCCAGCCACTGACGACTAAGGATTTTCTCATGATGTCTTCTGGAAAACGGAAGAGGGATGAATATCCTTCAGCTGCTTCATTTGTGCCACAACAGGATGGATGTGCAGACCAGGTTGCGGGTGGTGTTGATGATGATGAACCTCCTCTCAATGAAGATGACGACGACGACGATGACGACATTGATGATGACTTTGATGACACGCAGCACCTTGTCCTTGCACAGTTTGACAAAATAACAAGGACAAAGAATCGCTGGAGGTGCACTTTGAAGGGTGGAATCATGCATCTGAACGGCAGAGATGTTCTATTCAACAAGGCTTCAGGAGAGTTTGAGTTTTGAATTTCATTCATGGCAAAGATGATGTTTTAGGTGCCTGTTGTATGTACTGTCTTTAACACAAGGATAAGGAAGGGAAGGTGACAAGAGTACTGGAGTTGTGGCGAGTTTGGCACTATGAACGTGTGTCCTGTTTTCCTGTTGATTGAGGCTTGCTTCACCCACCAGTTGGTTTGTTGACCATAACTCATGTCACTGTAAAAATGCTACAGTTGGTACGATTGTGGACATTTTCTTGAGATGGTCACTTAAACTGGTGGGACGATCTTCTGGTGGGACGATGTTATCTCATAAAAATCATCAAGAAAAAAGTAGTGGCTGCAGAGTTGTACAGAGAAAAGGGAAAAGGAGAAGGGTTAAGTCGAATTTTTGTCCTATGATGTGCTGTCATGTGTCTTGATTTGATTTTGTCCTACGAATCTGATAGCTGAATGACCAATGATAGACAGAAAAATGACTGAAAACCTTACAAGAACTGAGCACTGAAAAACCTGAAGATAGATAGAGAAGAGGACTGAATAAACGAGACTCAAAGGTGGTTGAAAAACATTTACTAAAGACTGGAGAAAGATGACTTGAAAGGAAATAAAAGGAGAAGGAAAGAGTCAAGAACGACACCCCGGAATAAACTACCAGAGTGAGATCAATAGTGTGCAACTATTGCCCAAAGCTGAAGTGACAACTACCACTGAAACAACTGACATGACTGAAGAAACTGATGACTGAAGAAAGATAACTGAAATAATCCTGAAAACTGGGGAAAAAATCAAGTTCCGTTGGTGAAAATATAAATGACAAAGGAACAAAATGAAAAATAATGAAAATTACTGAAACCTAAAACTGAACAAACAAAAGGAAAAAGGAAAAGAAAAAGAGACACCAAAGAGAAGAAAATCATGATCACTACTTCGTCACTTGACGCGGTGCTCTCCTCATAGCTCTCTCTTTCGACAGACCGTCATCAGGATCGTAGTTGGGCTCGTAACAATTGCTAAATGACATGTGCCCCATAGGATCCACAACCCTCCTGCTGAAAAAAGAAGGCATCATTGCAGTGCATTGTTGTATTTTCGCATATGTGGTTAGCTAAAAACTGAAAGGAAAAATATTACTAATCCCGACAAAGTTATCTTTATGCTGTCTGTTTACGGTTCTTGGTGGGCATCTTTTCTAATCAATACACACTCGAACACAAAAGTTACACCGTATTTTGTTTCAGAATTTTCTCATTCTTAACGTACTTGGGCATGCTTAGTAAAAAATGATTGTGTTAAGACACTCAAACGGCATGAAAACAATTAGTCGGTACCGACTGTACCCAACTACCCATTCCAGAACTTTCAGTACTGATGATAGGTTCATGGGAATAGACAGTGACAACTAACTAAATGAAAAATCAGCCAAAGGACTGAATATTGGCTGATAAATATATACATTGTCTACATTCAGGGATTCATTTGATGTTTGCATATACGTTGGCTAAAATGTTTTTTTCTGAAACTAAGCAGAGCTTTCAACTCTCTGAACTTGACTCGTGTGAGAAGTGAACTCTGCATGCATTCTTCAGTTAACAAAGCAGAGCACCATGGGAATTCAGACAACAGTTTGTTAACCCAACGTTTGCCTGATTACAAAGGTGAATTACATAAGCACGTGTAATCGTGATACGAAGTAGGAACGCCACGAGGAGGCGGCCTGCTTGTGCGCCGGTTTCTTCATCCGGTGCGTCCAGAGCATGAGGTCGTCGAAATGATCTGACTCTGACACCTCTTGTGATACTTGACATCTAACTCGAGTGACAGTGCCAAAAGAAGAGTGGGAATCACACCATTTACTGAAAAACGCAGAACTAGAAACTTAATCTTATGTGTTGTCAGATGAATCTCAACGCCAGCAGGTAAATCATGCCATTTACTAAAATCTAGATAGTTAGTTTAGAGTATGGTGCGGTATTTTTGAGTGTGTTGACTGCCAATAGGCAGCAATGCTTGTCACTGCTTCGCTTCTTAGCTTCCTATCTAGCATTTCTTATTTTCAACTATATGCATACAAGTTATTATCCCTCATATCCCTAGAAGTGTTGAATGATAAGAGGAAAATAGTTAGTGAAGGGAATGGAGTACATATGGGCATGCTCTCATGGCTGGTGTGAGATGCTACAGATATCACGTGTTGCTTATTTAGGTCATATTAATATGACATGCTAGAGCTGGTGTGGGTCATGAATGCAAGGTGTGAGAAGGGGCTTTCATGTTTCGGGATATTCATGGTCAATGTTATGTAGTTGATATTCTTGACCTCTAAGATTTTTGTGCTTTTATTAAAAACTTGATGTGTTCTTCATCGTCGATGGAGTATCAATCTATTTCGCAAAAAAATGGAGTATCGATCTATAGTTAATCAATGATTTCGGCGGTTGGGAAATGTAACCTACTTAGTTTTAGTAGTTATTTCTAGGTGAGATTTCCTACGGAACCTCCTAGTTCCCAAAAGTCACTTGTCCAAGAAAATTTGACATTGCACAAAGTAAAAGTCATTTGTCAAGGCAACTTGATGTTTCACTTCTGCCACTAATACGACAAAATTACTTGGAAAAGACCAAACAACCTCATCTTCGCCAACGTGTCCGGCTGCTCCGCCTAGTGTTTGTTGTTGGTTACAATTCCCTTCAATTTCGACGTGATCCTGTTGGAACGTAGCCAGCTCCCAGCTGTGCTTTGGTTTTCATTAGCACTTTGAAAACGCTGAAGATTGCACACTGACTTTGAGTTGGGGGATAAAATGGCAGGCAGAAGAATCTTATGTCCGTTATGTTAGAATATATTGTAACATGTATATGCGGTATGATTATAAACCGCATATACGCCCGGTAGGTTAGCGTGTTGCGTGCATATTGTAATCAGGTAGTTGTGGTTGTTAGGATTTATCCTCATCTCTCTGTATAGCCTTTTCTTGAGGATCAATCCAACACAACCGAACTGCCAAGATCTTGTAAACGTCTTTGCCTATATAACATGCAACGCGTCCCTGCCAGAGGTATACGCTTCATCCATTCTTTCACGTTATACTTTCATGTGTCATTTGTGGGATTTGGAAAGCGAGGAACCTTGCGTGTTTTCAGCACATTTGGCCGTGTGAGCCGATTAATGTGATTTTTCAGATATGCTAATGGATTGTATTTTGTAGCAGGGAAAGAAGGAGGGGAAGAATGACACGAAGGTCTGGCTGCGGTGGTGTGCAAGACTTCTGGCACAAGTAGGTCTTGATGTCTTCAGCGCTAGCAGAAGCTAGAAGACCTGAATCCCGAGGCTGACTCCTGACTGTGTGAGATCCCCTGAAATGTGCATTCTCAACCGAGCCCATCAGGATAGTATGTTCTTGGAGAAGCCTTGCCGATGCCTCGCGTTCCTAAAACTCTGGGTAGTTGAGCAGTCCTTCTGAGTGTGTTGATTGCCACTAGATAGCAAACCGTTTGTCTCTTCGCTCCTCAACTTTGTAATGGCTTTTCTTCTCATGATTATTACTTCATACCCTTTTTTATAAAAAATATGATTTTCAGTCATTATGATGTACGCTCATATTAAATATTACTCCCTCCGTTTCATATTAGTTGCCGCTGATTAGTACAATCAGCGACAACTAGTATAGAACGGAGGGAGTAGCTACAAAACAACGATCGATGAACAACAACAACGACCATCCGCACCAACCATTTTTTGACATCACAAAGAGAAAGAAAAAAATTCTCCAATAGCAACGCCTTCCAGAAACAGCACCGCCATGGCTGCACAACCATACCCTCTGCCTCAAGTCGACGGTTGTAGATCGCATCTCGCCATCGGAGGCTACTGGAGAAGAGATCTCCCCACGGCCGCCTTCATCAACTAGTGTCGGGACATAGCCCGACCACTTGTATCTGGCAGCAGCAAGGGAAAGGGAGGAAGGAGAGGTAGGAGGTGGCGGTTGTGGGGAAGAGAGAAGATGACCGCTGTGGGAAGGGAGGAGAGGTGGCCAGTGTTAGGTGGTGAGCCTCGAAAGCAAGAGCACGGAGTGAAAGAGTCATATTTTTCGTTCTCATAATAAGGTTAGCAATTGTTTAGATAATTACGCTCGAACAAAAGGTAGAATCATCACCTTGGCTGGGCTTTGGCTCCCCAAGTGCAGTCCAGTTGGCGGTTGGCGATTTTAATGACCTTTTTTTATTGCAAGTTTTACCTGAAAAAAAAACAAGGTTTTGGTGGTTATTTCTAGGCAAGATTTCATAATTAACCCTTTAGTTCACCAAAGTCATTTGGGGAAGAAAAATTGGTAGGCACAAACCTAAAATCATTTTTTTGCCCCGCAAAAAAACAACTATGTCAAAGAAAACGAGCAGTCAGGCTGCTCCACCTAGCGTGCCGGTGGCTGGTGCACGATGTTCCCGCGTGAGACTCTATTCTGCAGGGCTCTCGCCCGGAGAAGCTTTGCCAATGCCTTGCATTCCTGAAATCTAGATAGTTAGTTTATAATGCAGTGTGTTCCTTTGAGTGTGTTGATTGCCAGTTGGTAGCACATGCTTGTCACTGCTTCGCTTCCTGGTAGAGTTTTTTATTTTTCAACTATATGCATACAAGTTCTTAGCCATCATATCCCTACAAGTGCTGAATCATAAGAGGAAAATAGTTAGCGAAGGGAATGGAGCACATATAGGCATGCACTCATGGCTGGTGTGAGATGTTTCAGATACCACATGTTGCTTGTTTAGGTCATATTAATATGACATTCTAGAGCTAGCGAGTGTGAGTTTTTTTTTTGAGGGATAGCGAGTGTGAGTTATGAATGCAAGGTGGGAAAAGGGCTTCCAGGATGCAGCAATTTGGTGCCCGTGCTCAGCTGGTCCTGAAATCGCTGTCGTTGGTTCATGACTTGGGATTCGCATAATTGCTTCTGACGCGTCTGTGCAGAGCGAGCGGAAGCGAAGACGGAAGAAGGGCCAGCTGCTACAACGGTTGGACATCCGGCCAAGGCCCGGACATCCGGCCTCCACCTACTCAAAGAGCTCCGGAAGCGCCCCCGACAGCCCGGACATCCGTCCCCATGCCCCGGACATCCGGCTACTCCCGAAGCCCCGGACATCCGGCCCCTTCACCCGGATATCCGACCCCGCCTATCCAGAGAGCATCTGTTCGGGCAAAAATCAGCCCGGACATCCGGCCAAGGCCTGCACATCCGGCCCCCAACCCGGACATCCGGCGCCTGTCTGCGTACAGTGAACGGGCCAAGGGCCCATGTATCCTCCCTCTCACTTACCCCTTCGTGGGCTAACACTATATATAGACCCCCTCCTCCTCCTAGTTAGGGTCAGCATTGGTTTAGCTCATATGTGAGATAGAGCTTTGCTCATCCATACGGATCTGCTCCTTGAGAGAGACTGCGGCCCCTCTACGGAGAAGATCCACCTTGGATTCAAGACCCCCTCTTGGGTGGCCCCATCAAGACCTCCTCACGGAGAAAAACCGGTTACCTTTGTATCGTCATTTGTTGATCGTGGATCTTGTATCTCCTCTCGTGTTTCGAGGATCTAGCACATGTGTGATTGTTCTTGTTGGTTTGAGTGATTCTCTCGTGTTTTCCCTCGTGTTCTTCGTGTTCTTAGTTGGGATCCGCTCCTTTCGTGAAAGATCGGCCGTATAGGGTTCCACCCTACATCATCTTGGTATCAGAGCCACATTGATCACGATTTCGGAGCCTCCCCTCTTTGTTTTCTAGCCTTGTTTTGTTGATTTTGTCCCTAATTCAAAAACTCCCCACAAAAATAGCCCCCTAGATTTTTTTTGTGATTTGTTGGTGTGATGAAGTTTTGTTGGATTTGATCCATGGATTTGCTTTGTTACTAGTGGATCTAGCTTTCCCCCAATTTTCCCCACTTTCCATCCACGAAACCTTCGTAATTTTGCCCCCAAAATCATCAATTTCCGCCCTCAAAATCGAGTTCCTCGAGTTCATCCTCAGACTTGGAGCCCGGACATCCGGCCCGTGGCTGTTGGGGATCGTAGCAGAAATTTAAAATTTTCTACGTATCACCAAGATCAATCTATGGAGTCATCTAGCAACGAGAGAGAGGGGAGTGCATCTACATACCCTTGTAGATCGCGCGCGGAAGCGTTCAAGAGAACGGGGTTGATGGAGTCGTACTCGTCGTGATCCAAATCACCGATGATCCTAGCGCCGAACGGACGGCACCTCCGCGTTCAACACACGTACGGAGCGGGGACGTCTCCTCCTTCTTGATCCAGCAAGGGGGGAGGAGAAGTTGATGGAGATCCAGCAGCACGACGGCGTGGTGGTGGAAGTAGCGGGATCCCGGCAGGGCTTCGCCAAGCGCAAGCGGGGAGGAAGAGGTGTCACGGGTGGGAGGGAGGCGCCAGGGCTTGGGGTGCTGCTCCCATGCGCCTCCCCACTATATATAGGGGTGGAGGGGGCTGGTTTCTTGCCCTCCAAGTCCATTGGGGCGTTGACAAAGGTGGGGGAAAGAAATCCCATCATTTCCCTTCCCCACCGATTGTTATCCCCCTTTTTTAGGGATCTTGATCTTATCCCTTCGGGATATGATCTTATTCCTTCTAAGGTGGGATCTTGGTGCGCCTTGACCAGGGGTGTGGGGCCTTGCCCACACTACCCATGTTCATGTGGGTCCCCCCATGCAGGTGGGCCCCACTTCGGAACCTTCTAGAACCTTCCCGGTACAATACCGAAAAATCCCGAACATTTTTCGGTGGCCAAAATAGGACTTCCCATATATAAATCTTTACCTCCGGACCATTCCGGAACAACTCGTGATGTCCGGGATCTCATCCGGGACTCCGAACAACTTTCGGTTAACCGCATACTAATATCTCTACAACTCTAGCGTCACCGAACCTTAAGTGTGTAGACCCTACGGGTTCGGGAGACATGCAGACATGACCGAGACGACTCTCCGGTCAATAACCAACAGCCGGATCTGGATACCCATGTTGGCTCCCACATGTTCCACGATGATCTCATCGGATGAACCACGATGTCGAGGATTCAATCAATCCCGTATACAATTCCCTTTTTCAATCGGTACGTTACTTGCCCGAGATTCGATCGTCGGTATCCCAATACCTTGTTCAATCTCGTTACCGGCAAGTCACTTTACTCGTACCGTAATGCATGATCCCGTGACCAAACACTTGGTCACATTGAGCTCATTATGATGATGCATTACCGAGTGGGCCCAGAGATACCTCTCCGTCATACGGAGTGACAAATCTCAGTCTCGATTCGTGCCAACCCAACAGACACTTTCGGAGATACCCGTAGTGCACCTCTATAGCCACTCAGTTACGTTGTGACGTTTGGCACACCCAAAGCACTCCTATGGTATCCGGGAGTTGCACAATCTCATGGTCTAAGGAAATGATACTTGACATTTGGAAAAGCTCTAGCAAACGAACTACAACGATCTTGTGCTATGCTTAGGATTGGGTCTTGTCCATCACATCATTCTCCTAATGATGTGATCCCGTTATCAATGACATCCAATGTCCATAGTCAGGAAACCATGACTATCTGTTGATCAACGAGCTAGTCAACTAGAGGCTCACTAGGGACATGTTGTGGTCTATGTATTCACACATGTATTACGATTTCCGGATAACACAATTATAGCATGAACAATAGACAATTATCATGAACAAGGAAATATAATAATAACCATTTTATTATTGCCTCTAGGGCATATTTCCAACAGTGGCCCCGGACATCTGCCCCCCCGGACATCCGGCCATTAGCCGGACATCCGGCTCATGGAGCACATTTTCGCGCGCGGTACTGGACATCACGTCCCGGAAATCCGGCCCGTGCCCCGGATGTCCGGCCCCTGGCATTTCAGCCTTCGGTGTTTCACCGTTTTGACCATAACTAATTCATCTGGAGTCCGTTTTTGACGTTCTTTAGCTCGTTTTGAAGCTATTGACATCCCTCATAACACAAAAATACTAACATCGGTGCAGGCACCACAGGAACATCTTCCTGAGCTGTGCTACTTTCCGGTTCAAGAGGTAGTACTTCATCAAGTTCCACTTTCCTCCCACTTACTTCTTTCGAGAGAAACTCTTTCTCCAGAAAGGACCCGTTCTTGGCAACAAAGATCCTGCCTTCGGATCTGAGGTAGAAGGTATACCCAATGGTTTCCTTAGGGTATCCTATGAAGACGCATTTTTCCGACTTGGGTTCGAGCTTTTCAGGTTGAAGTTTCTTGACATAAGCATCGCATCCCAAACTTTTAGAAACGACAGCTTAGGTTTCTTCCCAAACCATAATTCATACGGTGTCGTCTCAACGGATTTCGACGGAGCCCTATTTAAAGTGAATGCGGCAGTCTCTAAAGCATAGCCCCAAAATGAGAGCGGTAGATCGGTAAGAGACATCATAGATCGCACCATATCCAATAGAGTGCGATTACGATGTTCGGACACACCATTTCGCTGAGGTGTTCCAGGCGGCGTGAGTTGTGAAACTATTCCACATTTCCTTAAGTGTGTGCCAAATTCGTGACTCAAATATTCCCCTCCACGATCTGATCATAAGAACTTTATTTTCCTGTCACGTTGATTCTCAACCTCACTCTGAAATTCCAACTTTTCAAAGGTCTCAGACTTGTGTTTCATTAGGTAGACATACCCATATCTACTCAAGTCATCAGTGAGAGTGAGAACATAACGATAGCCACCGCGAGCCTCAACACTCATTGGACCGCACACATCAGTATGTATGATTTCCAATAAGTTGGTTGCTCGCTCCATTGTTCCGGAGAAGGGAGTCTTGGTCATCTTACCCATGAGGCATGGTTCGCACGTGTCAAATGATTCGTAATCAAGAGACTCCAAAAGTCCATCTGCATGGAGCTTCTTAATGCGTTTGACACCAATGTGACCAAGACGGCAGTGCCACAAGTATGTGGGACTAACATTATCAACCTTACATCTTTTGGTATTCACACTATGAATATGTGTAACACTACGTTCGAGATTCATTAAGAATAAACCATTAACCAGCGGGGCATGACCATAAAACATATCTCTCATATAAATAGAACAACCATTATTCTCGGATTTAAATGAGTAGCCATCTCGAATTAAACGAGATCCTGATACAATGTTCATGCTCAAAGCTGGCACTAAATAACAATTATTGAGGTTTAAAACTAATCCCGTAGGTAAATGTAGAGGTAGCGTGCCGACGGCGATCACATCGACCTTGGAACCATTCCCGACGCGCATCGTCACCTCGTCCTTTGCCAGTCTCCGTTTATTCCGCAGCTCCTGCTTTGAGTTACAAATATGAGCAACCGCACCGGTATCAAATACCCAGGAGCTACTACGAGTGCTGGAAAGGTACACATCAATAACATGTATATCACATATACCTTTGGTGTTGCCGGCCTTCTTGTCCGCTAAGTACTTGGGGCAGTTCCGTTTCCAGTGACCACTTCCCTTGCAATAAAAGCACTCAGTCTCAGGCTTGGGTCCATTCTTTGGCTTCTTCCTGGCAACTGGCTTACCGGGCGCGGCAACTCCCTTGCCGTCCTTCTTGAAGTTCTTCTTACCCTTGTCTTTCTTGAACTTAGTGGTTTTATTCACCATCAACACTTGATGTTCCTTTTTGATCTCCCCTCCGCTGATTTCAGTATTGAATATACCTCAGGAATGGTCTTTTCCAACCCCTGCATATTGAAGTTCATCACAAAGCTCTTGTAGCTCGGTGGAAGCGACTGAAGGATTCTGTCAATCACCGCGTCATCCGGGAGATTAACTCCCAGCTGAGTCAAGCGGTTGTGTAACCCAGACATTTTGAGTATGTGCTCACTGACAGAACTATTTTCCTCCATCTTACAACTAAAGAACTTGTCGGAGACTTCATATCTCTCGACCCGGGCATGAGCTTGGAAAACCATTTTCAGCTCTTCGAACATCTCATATGCTCGGTGTTGCTCAAAACGCTTTTGAAGCCCCGGTTCTAAGCTGTAAAGCATGTCGCACTGAACGAGGGAGTAATCATCAGCACGCTGCTGCCAAGCGTTCATAACGTCTTGGTTCTCTGGGATGGGTGCGTCACCTAGCGGTGCTTCTAGGACATAATCTTTCTTGGCAGCTATGAGCATGATCCTCAGGTTCTGGACCCAGTCCGTATAGTTGCTGCCATCATCTTTCAGCTTGGTTTTCTCTAGGAACGCGTTGAAGTTGAGGGCAACATTAGCGTGGGCCATTTGATCTACAAGACATATTGTAAAGATTTTAGACTAAGTTCATGATAATTAAGTTCATCTAATCAAATTATTCAATGAACTCCCACTCAGATAGACATCCCTCTAGTCATCTAAGTGAAACATGATCCGAGTCAACTAGGCCGTGTCCGATCATCACGTGAGACGGGCTAGTCAACATCGGTGAACATCTTCATGTTGATCGTATCTTCTATACGACTCATGCTCGACCTTTCGGTCTTCCGTGTTCCGAGGCCATGTCTGTACATGCTAGGCTCGTCAAGTCAACCTAAGTGTATTGCGTGTGTAAATCTGGCTTACACCCGTTGTATTCGAACGTTAGAATCTATCGCACCCGATCATCACGTGGTGCTTCGAAACAACGAACCTTCGCAACGGTGCACAGTTAGGGGGAACACTTTCTTGAAATTATTGCGAGGGATCATCTTATTTAAGCTACCGTCGTTCTAAGCAAATAAGATGTAAAACATGATAAACATCACATGCAATCAAATAGTGACATGATATGGCCAGTATCATATTGCTCCTTTGATCTCCATCTTCGGGGCGCCATGATCATCTTCGTCACCGGCATGACACCATGATCTCCATCATCGTGTCTTCATGAAGTTGTCACGCCAACGATTACTTCTACTTCTATGGCTAACGTGTTTAGTAATAAAGTAAAGTAATTTACATGGCGTTATTCAATGACACGCAGGTCATACAAAAATAAAGACAACTCCTATGGCTCCTGCCGGTTGTCATACTCATCGACATGCAAGTCGTGATTCCTATTACAAGAACATGATCAATCTCATACATCACATATATTTCATTCATCACATCCTTTTGGCCATATCACATCACAAGGCATATGCTGCAAAAACAAGTTAGACATCCTCTAATTGTTGTTGCATGTTTTTACGTGGCTTCTATAGGTTTCTAGCAAGAACGTTTCTTACCTACGTAAAACCACAACGTGATATGCCAATTTCTATTTACCCTTCATAAGGACCCTTTTCATCGAATCCTGATCCGACTAAAGTGGGAGAGACAGACACCCGCTAGCCACCTTATGCAACTAGTGCATGCCAGTCGGTGGAACCTGTCTCACGTAAGCGTACGTGTAAGGTCGGTCCGGGCCGCTTCATCCCACGATGCCGCCGAATAAGGATAAGACTAGTAATGGCAAGTAAATTGGCAATATCGACGCCCACAACTGCTTTGTGTTCTACTCGTGCATAGAAACTACGCATAAACCTGGCTCTGATACCACTGTTGGGGATCGTAGCAGAAATTTAAAATTTTCTACGTATCACCAAGATCAATCTATGGAGTCATCTAGCAACGAGAGAGAGGGGAGTGCATCTACATACCCTTGTAGATCGCTCGTGGAACCGTTCAAGAGAACGGGGTTGATGGAGTCGTACTCATCGTGATCCAAATCACCGATGATCCTAGCGCCGAACGGACGGCACCTCCGCGTTCAACACACGTACGGAGCGGGGACGTCTCCTCCTTCTTGATCCAGCAAGGGGGAGGAGAAGTTGATGGAGATCCAGCAGCACGACGGCGTGGTGGTGGAAGTAGCGGGATCCCGGCAGGGCTTCGCCAAGCGCAAGCGGGGAGGAAGAGGTGTCACGGGAGGGAGGGAGGCGCCAGGGCTTGGGGTGCTGCTCCCATGCGCCTCCCCACTATATATAGGGGTGGAGGGGGCTGGTTTCTTGCCCTCCAAGTCCATTGGGGCGTTGGCAAAGGTGGGGGAAAGAAATCCCATCATTTCCCTTCCCCACCGATTGTTATCCCCCTTTTTTAGGGATCTTGATCTTATCCCTTCGGGATATGATCTTATTCCTTCTAAGGTGGGATCTTGGTGCGCCTTGACCAGGGGTGTGGGGCCTTGCCCACACTACCCATGTTCATGTGGGTCCCCCCATGCAGGTGGGCCCCACTTCGGAACCTTCTAGAACCTTCCCGGTACAATACCGAAAAATCCCGAACATTTTTCGGTGGCCAAAATAGGACTTCCCATATATAAATCTTTACCTCCGGACCATTCCGGAACAACTCGTGATGTCCGGGATCTCATCCGGGACTCCGAACAACTTTCGGTTAACCGCATACTAATATCTCTACAACTCTAGCGTCACCGAACCTTAAGTGTGTAGACCCTACGGGTTCGGGAGACATGCAGACATGACCGAGACGACTCTCCGGTCAATAACCAACAGCCGGATCTGGATACCCATGTTGGCTCCCACATGTTCCACGATGATCTCATCGGATGAACCACGATGTCGAGGATTCAATCAATCCCGTATACAATTGCCTTTTTCAATCGGTACGTTACTTGCCCGAGATTCGATCGTCGGTATCCCAATACCTTGTTCAATCTCGTTACCGGCAAGTCACTTTACTCGTACCGTAATGCATGATCCCGTGACCAAACACTTGGTCACATTGAGCTCATTATGATGATGCATTACCGAGTGGGCCCAGAGATACCTCTCCGTCATACGGAGTGACAAATCTCAGTCTCGATTCGTGCCGACCCAACAGACACTTTCGGAGATACCCGTAGTGCACCTCTATAGCCACTCAGTTACGTTGTGACGTTTGGCACACCCAAAGCACTCCTATGGTATCCGGGAGTTGCACAATCTCATGGTCTAAGGAAATGATACTTGACATTTGGAAAAGCTCTAGCAAACGAACTACAACGATCTTGTGCTATGCTTAGGATTGGGTCTTGTCCATCACATCATTCTCCTAATGATGTGATCCCGTTATCAATGACATCCAATGTCCATAGTCAGGAAACCATGACTATCTGTTGATCAACGAGCTAGTCAACTAGAGGCTCACTAGGGACATGTTGTGGTCTATGTATTCACACATGTATTACGATTTCCGGATAACACAATTATAGCATGAACAATAAACAATTATCATGAACAAGGAAATATAATAATAACCATTTTATTATTGCTTCTAGGGCATATTTCCAACAGTGGCCCCGGACATCTGCCCCCCCCCCCCCGGACATCCGGCTCATGGAGCGCATTTTCGCGCGCGGTACTGGACATCACGTCCCGGAAATCCGGCCCGTGCCCCGGATGTCCGGCCCCTGGCATTTCAGCCTTCGGTGTTTCACCGTTTTGACCATAACTAATTCATCTGGAGTCCGTTTTTGACGTTCTTTAGCTCGTTTTGAAGCTATTGACATCCCTCATAACACAAAAATACTAACATAATCATTTGACTCCATCAAAGTTTTGGAACTTTGGCATCTTTGCCTAGGGTCTTCATCATAACTTCCGCATAACCACCACCGACTTCCGCAACCTAACCCATTTTATTCTCCATAGCATTAGTGGTTGCTTGAGTAGTGATTCGAGTCTCCTAATGTGTTTCGGCTACTTAGGGGCCATTGCTTCTTCATCAACAACCACCATAACTTCCGCATAGGCTTGCCCACCATACACTTCCGCCACCCCAACTTAACCCAATTTTGTTTGAGTTGTGAGTTGTGTCTCCTAAGGTGTTTCGGCTACTTAGGGACGGTGACCTTCAACTCCGACTCACATAACCCAATAACCCTCCACTCCCGCATTGCATACCCCAAAACCCATCATTGCATTTCCGCAATCCCATTAAGCTTCCGCAAAACCACCACCGCATTCCCGCTACCACCATTTGACATTTGACATTTGAGATTTTGAGTTCGCGGTTTTTCCGTTTCCTAAGGTGTTTCGGCTAATTAGGAACGGTTCAACATCGAGAACACCGCCACTCATCATCGCCACGAGGTCGTCATCGTACATAAGGACGGTAACCTCGACGACATCATTGTATATTCCCCTTGCAATTGCATTGATAACCCCTAGCCCATTTTGCGTCACTTGCCTATCGAGACTAGCCATTTGAGTATTGCCGGCAACGTGACTTGTGCACATTAGTGATCTACACCTCCCATTGCATACATACCATATCATATTGTTATCATCATATCATCTCTTGTGTCACAAGATTGTTCCTGCATATACACAATTGCTATCTTGGTTTGTACATTTCGCAAAGTGGCCATACAAAAAAAGAATAAGCTTTTAAGCAAAAAGAGAGAGCAAAGAAGCTTGTAAGCAATAGCAATAGCATCATACCACATTGCAAGATTGTCATATCCGATCATCTTGGATCAAACACCGGGAACCATACATATATAGCATACTTGGGATAGAAAGTTTATCCATTTTGCATCTTATAGGTTGTGCACAAGTGTCGTATCCGCCTATAGAGCAATCGTGCTAGCGTCTCTCTTGAGTTGTGCAACACGAGCGTTTTCCGTGGATTCCACATTTTGTGCTCATTCCTTGGTTGCACGACCCCATTTATCTATCCGTGTGTGTGTTTCCGTGTGCCACATATTGCTATTGGTCTACTTGTTTCGCTTGCGAATTTGTGAATCTCTTTCAACATTATTGACTCTTGCTAACATTTTGCATCAAATTTTTGTGCAACTATCCTCACCGAGCTCCACCATAGGCCTTACTTGTGTAGGTGTGAGAAATTGACAAGATCGGTACCAATTGTGCTATTTCCTTGTTACATCATTGAGTGATCATTGATCCATCTTCAACATCGGTCAAGGTACATTTGGTATAGTTCTTCTCTTTCTCCCCTCATATTTGCTCGAGTCTTGCGATGGATAGGCAAGGCATTTCATCTCCGGTCTTCGACAACAACGATGGCGCGAACAACTACATCACCGAACCGTCAATCTTCGATCTACAATGACAAATGCAAGGCATAATCAAGATTGCGAGAGCGCATCGACAACCTCGCCATCGACATACGACACTCCGAAGCACATACAAGAGACTACTTCGACAACAAGCTTACCGCATAAAAGAAGGAGGAAGATGCAATGATGGAGGAGATTCGGACTTTGTTGGCCAAAAGTTCTTCCCCTTCATCATCCTCAAGGCGATGGCGAGCAAGTCGACCATCTTCGGAGCGCCCAAGCGATACAAGCGCAAGTCGTCCACGTCCACATCTCCATGGCGACCACCATCACGTTTGTGATCCACATCGTCATGAAGGGCAAGTCACCTCCAAGCATCATGTGCACGATGACGATGAACGACATCTACTACGAGCTCAAGTACGACAACGACAACATCATCATGAAGATACTCGCCAAGCGCAAATGTACAAGTCCCAACAAGCCCTACTTCACGCCAAGTCCAAACTTCATGAGCACAAGAGAAGACAGTGATACAAGCGCGGCCAAGACGGAGCTACGGCTACAACAACCACTTCGGCATCTTCGCCAAGTGCTATGAAGGCATATTCGCCTTTGGACATACGGCATCTTCGCCTACTTCCCACGAGTTCGCCTACACCGACATCTTCAACAACGAGGCGACCACCTACGAGCGAGGGCGACACTTCATTCTTTGGAAGCCCCTCAAGGACGATGGTCAAGCATGGGAAATTCCCTTCGGTCATGGAGACGAGCTACAAGGTGCCACATCATATGGACCTGCTACAACAAGACGGCGACAAGAAGGTCGAGCAAGGGCCATCCCCTTCGACCACGGCGACGAGCACGAACCTCTTCAACAACATGAAGACGACGCCCATATTGGACTCATACTCCGAGTCAAGCTACGAGACCGCACATGAGACTTTATCTTTGGTTTCGGAGGAGAGTGATGTTTTGCCACATCCTGTGGCATTCATCTTTGGAGGAGTTATGGATGAGGAGATTGAGCATGGGACTATCCCTTCAACCAAGGCGGCGATAGGAGTTGAAGAGATGCCCCAATTCCCATGTGAGGAGAGCCACCCCACCATGAGTGATATGAGTGACTCCACCATATGTGACATTGAGTGCATCTCCTATGAGAGGATGAGTGTGACCACCACTAGCCCCACACATGAGAGCATGCCACGCATCCTATGTGAGGTTGAGAGCCATTTGAGTGACTCCACCAACCATACGAGTGAGAGCATCCAAGAGGGAGTGAGTGAGCCACAACACTTAGTGAGTGAGGTAGTTGAGAGGGCACGTGAAGCCACTATGGTTTCTAACAACTTAACCTCTTACGAGTGTGTTTTCTTTGGTGCTAGGTCTCCTACATGACGACATGCCTATCCTCGATGAGTCCATACCTCCAATGGAGACGACGATGGCCATGGTGGACAATGATGCACCAACCACATGGTTCCATCAAGATGAAGATGACAACGAGTGGATCTTCGACACCTCACCTACAACACATGAGCGACGCTCCAAAGGTAACATAGGTGATGGTGCTTCTCATGTCCCACTAGTGGACTATCTTACCAATGATTGCTTGCATGATGTTGATCCACCTATTCCCATGCTTCATGCTAGTGCGACTTCTTCATGTCATGCCTTACCAATTTATGATGAATATGATGATGAGCATGTTGAGTTGCCTAGTTGTGATGCTATGCTCCATAGGATATCATGTGAAAATTCTATTGGTCACTTCATGTTTGACAATCCATTGAACTTGTCATATGTTATGAGTGAGATCTCCCATATTGCTTCATTTAAATCTCAACATAGTAACTATGCATGCCCCATTAAAATAAATCCCATTTGCACTTATGGCATAGATGACGAGATGATGGTCATTGGCTTTTGTTTTTCATGTGATGATATTGCTATGCTTCCTTTACATGATTTTCGCAATTCATCTACTATACCATGCCATGATCACATTGTTCCAAATATGCTTTGTTTTGGATGTTGTCAATATTCTCCATGTGATGTTTCTACAAATGCTCATGAGGAGACCCCCATAGTTTCCTCATACATATTAGGAGATCTTGATGCATTCCATACTTTGCATGATCCCCATAATTGCGTGCATCATATGAATTTCATGAATAACAATGCTCTACATATTTCTCATGATGAATTACATAATTTGAGTCTCCATTATGCTATCATAATAACAAACCTCTCATGATGGATGACATGTTTCTATATCACGCATCTCATTTATTTGAGCATTGGATATTTTATGCTAACCAACACAAGCAGTATGCATCATGATGGATGATGTGTACATCTACCACGCACACACAATTTTTCCTTTGCCTTTGTTTTGTGTAGGTACTCACGTATACTCATCAACCTCTCAATCCCAAGAGTTGACGAAACGAGCTCTTGAGAGCAACGACGATTTGAGATTCTGCGGATTATCCTCGCCACTGTTCCCTTCGCGCAAGGACTACGCGCATTTCTTTTACTTGGCTCTCACACGGCTTTGGGCTATATATCAGTTGTTACGTTATGCCCATTTTCTCGTGTTCACTTTGCATGCTATGCCTCTTTCCATGCCTTTGCCATGCAATTGTGACCCTTGCTTGCACTTACATATGATTCACCATTATACTACTTCTATGTGTATTTGCATGCTTGGTGAAGATACTTGTTGCTATTGCCATGTTTACCATGTGCCACATGCTATTGTTGATTCTTGTGTTGGGAGAGTCATGATGTCCCATTGCTATTTACATATGGCCTCTCGCCAATACATTGATGATAATTTACTCATATCTTGCTTTCATGCTTGCGATATGTCATGTGCATTATTCATGACCATTATTTGTACACATGACATGCTTGCCATGATTCCTTCTAGTACGTTGCATCTTCGCACTACTAGCTTGCTTGACTTGATCACTATGATTGCTTGCTTTGTCGCATCACCCATGTTCCGTTATTACTCGCTTTCTTGGGTTGATGACATATATGTTCATGCCTCTCACTTGATTTGTCCCGATCATTGTCTCTTGTCTCCATTAGTTGCATCTCTCATATCACCTTGTATTGAGTGCCAACTTGCTATGCTTATTGATCGTGGAGACTTGGACATATTACTTGTGAAGCATGCTTGCTTACTTGAGCCTACTGTCTTTGGTTGTAGTTGCATCATATGCTTTCATACCATACCACACCTTGTCCTTTTTTATGATAAGAATGATGAGAAACTTGTTGGGTATCTTACCACTCGAATGATAGGTGTTACATTTGCACTAACCTCATTTGTTTTTCCGAGTGTTTGTCATATTCTTTCATTTTGAGGAATTCACAAGGCGGTACCATCGCGAGACATATTGGTTATGTGAAGGCGTAGATGATGTGCGACACCAACATTTTCGAGAAACTACTAAAGGTGAACTCCTTCCCTTTGAGCCATCTTCACATATGCATATTGGATGGGCCATACTTTCATTGTTGTTTCCTTCTTCTTGTCTACATGATACGTATATTGGATGGAGGACCGACATTGGAGATGGACCCTATGGACCTTCAAGTTGAGGAGTGCTCGGACTTAGTGGATGCACCACCGGACCAACACTACTACCACGACATCGAGCTATGGTACAACACCACCCATAACAAATTTGCATCTTATGCATGGATTGACTCACATTATGATTGCCTTGTTGCATCTTCCATTTCTATGTCATCCATGATATATGAGCTTATGCACTTCCTAAGCAAATTTTTTGTGATCTTCCTTGATGGCATTCATACATCATGATTGCATTGCCTACCATCAATTGCATGATCACATACTCACATTGAGCACCAATTGCCATATTCATGCTATTGATAAACCGTCTCACTATGACATCATTTTGCACCATGGTTGCATTGATCACATTCACAATACATTTGTGTGAACAATGAATGCTTTTGCTCCCATGAATGCTTTGCATATCATTTTATATCATCTTACTAAGCTTCATGCGCTTTGTCACAAACAATCTTGCCGAACGGACTCATGTTTACTTGATGGACACCTTGTGTGCGCTAACCATTGTCTTTCCAAGTGTCGTTTGTGTTTGATCTTTTTGCATGTGTACCACTACGGAGACACCTTGGAGTACTTGGATTGCGCCATGTCTTCCACTTTGTCCAACTACAAGTCCGTCCACGACAATCGTTTCCATGGTGATGAGGTTTTCGTATCCGAGGTTGGATCTTTCCCAAGGGAGGGGAGATGATGCGGAGCATCCTACGATCATCCCCATGTACACTACGACTACACCTCAAGCCCCAAGTGCCCACATGTTGACACCTCAAGCATACGCCATTGGACCTAAGGTGAACTCGCTCCTTTCAGAATCTTCCCTTTCCACATGTAAGACATGGATGCTACCTCAAGCGCGGACCTTGTGCATACTCAGGTACACCCGAGGAGACCATGGAGAACCCAAGGACCAAGGCCAAGCATGCGCGGAAGCGAAGATAGAAGAAGGAAGAAGGGCCAGCTGCTACAGCGGCTCGACATCCGGCCTCCACCTACTCAGAGAGCTCCGGAAGCGCCCCCGACAGCCCGCACATCCGTCCCCATGCCCCGGACATCCGGCTACTCCCGAAGCCCCGGACATCCGGCCCCTTCACCCGGATATCCGACCCCGCCTATCCAGAGAGCATCTGTTAGGGCCGAAATCAGCCCGGACATCGGGCCAAGGCCAGGACATCCGGCTCTTCGTGAGCCGCCGGACATCCAGCCCCCAGCCCGGACATCCGGCACGTGTCTGCGTACAGTGAACGGGCCAAGGGCCCATGTATCCCCCCTCTCACTTTCCCCTTCGTGGGCTAACACTATATATAAACCCCCTCCTCCTCCTAGTTAGGGTCAGCATTGGTTTAGCTCATATGTGAGATAGAGCTTTGCTCATCCATATGGATCTGCTCCTTGAGAGAGACTGCGGTCCCTCTACGGAGAAGATCCACCTTGGATTCAAGACCCCCTCTTGGGTGGCCCCATCAAGACCTCCTTACGGAGAAGAACCAGTTACCTTTGTATCGTCCTTTGTTGATCGTGGATCTTGTATCTCCTCTCGTGTTTCGAGGATCTAGCACATGTGTGATTGTTCTTGTTGGTTTGAGTGATTCTCTCGTGTTTTCCACCGTGTTTCCCCTCGTGTTCTTCGTGTTCTTAGTTGGGATCCGGTCCTTTCGTGAAAGATCGGCCGTATAGGGTTCCACCCTACATCAGCGGGGGCACTGGTAGAAAAAGAGGCTTCCATACGCCCCCATTAGTCCCCAAAACAATCGAACCGCGACCAAAGGGGTCTTTAGTCGCGGTTCGGGAGGAGACCCGCGACCAACTATCTGGGCCCAGCGCGCTCGGTCGACAGCTGGCGGACGGGAGGGGCTTTAGTCCCGGTTGGCCTGGCCAACCGGGACTAAAGGTCCCTGAAGGCCTTTAGTCGCGGTTGGCCAGGCCAACCGGGACTAAAGGCCCATCCAGCTGGCGGACGGGAAGGGCTTTAGTCCCGGTTGGCCTGGCCAACCGCGACTAAAGGTCCCCGAAGGCCTTTAGTTGCGGTTGGCCAGGCCAACCGGGACTAAAGGCCCATCCCTATATATAGGACTCAGCTCACTTCACTTCACTCAGCTCACTTCACAATTTTCAGAAGGGGGTGGTTGGTTTGCTTTTGGTTCCTCCTATGCACACAAGGTGTTTGATGAAATGCCCGAGAGCCTGAAACAAACATGATATGAAGTGTCCGAGCCACACTTGAGCTTTCTCATTTATTTTTCCTCCGCGATCGCGGTTAGCAACTTGAACCTTTCATGTGTCATTGATAAAATATGCATGTGTGTAGTTCATTGTTTAATTTGTATTATTTCTAGCTAGTTAGTTTAACAAATGCATGATGGTTAATTATATACTTTATATAATAATAATGCAGATGAATCGGCAATGGATGTACGGTCCCCGAGTCTCCGGCGAGTTCACTACGGGTTTGAAAGATTTCCTCGTAGTGGCAAATGCGAACAAGCAGCAAGGTTTTATTATTTGTCCATGTGCTGTCTGTAAGAATCAGAAGGGTTACTCCTCCTCAAGAGACGTTCACATGCACCTGCTTCGGCACGGTTTCATGCCAAGCTATAATTGTTGGACCAAGCATGGAGAAAGAGGGGTTAGAATGGAAGAAGATGAAGAAGGGGATGATATCGATGACAACTATCATGATCATTTCGGTGATACTTTCATGGAGGATGATGCTGAAGGTGGGGAAGGGTTAGGTGAAGGTGAAGAAGAGGCACATGATGAGCCCGCTGATGATCTTGGTCGGACCATTGCTGATGCACGGAGACGCTGCGAAACCGACAAGGAGAGGGAGAATTTGGATCGCATGTTAGAGGATCACAAAAAGTCGTTGTATCCAGGATGCGATAATAGTCTGAAAAAGCTGGGCTGCACACTGGATTTGCTAAAATGGAAGGCACAGGAAGGTGTAGGTGACTCATCATTTGAAAATTTGCTGAAAATGTTGAAGAATATGTTTCCGAAGAATAACGAGTTGCCCGCCAGTACGTACGAAGCAAAGAAGGTTGTCTGCCCTCTAGGTTTAGAGGTTCTGAAGATACATGCATGCATTAACGACTGCATCCTCTACCGCGGTGAATACGAGAATTTGAATGAATGCCCTGTATGCACTACATTGCGTTATAAGATCAGAGGCGATGACCCTGGTGACGATGTTGAGGGCGAGAAACCCAGGAAGAGGGTTCCCGCCAAGGTGATGTGGTATGCTCCTATAATACCACGGTTGAAACGTCTGTTCATGAACAAAAAGCATGCCAAGTCGTTGCGATGGCACAAAGAGGACCGTAAGTCCGACGGGGAGTTGAGACACCCCGCTGATGGAACACAATGGAGAAAGATCGACAGAGTGTTCAAAGATTTTGCAGCTGACGCAAGGAACATAAGATTTGGTCTAAGTACTGATGGCATGAATCCTTTTGGCGAGCAGAGCTCCAGCCATAGCACCTGGCCCGTGACTCTATGCATCTACAACCTTCCTCCTTGGTTGTGCATGAAGCGGAAGTTCATTATGATGCCAATTCTCATCCAAGGCCCTAAGCAACCCGGCAACGACATCGATATGTACCTAAGGCCATTAGTTGAAGAACTTTTACAGTTGTGGGCCAGACCTGGTGTACGTGTCTGGGATGAGCACAAAGGAGAGGAATTTGACCTACGAGCGTTGCTTTTTGTAACCATCAACGATTGGCCTGCTCTCAGTAACCTTTCGGGACAGACAAATAAGGGATACAATGCATGCACGCACTGCTTACATCAGACTGAAAGTGTATGTTTGGTTAATTGTAAGAAGAACGTGTACCTGGGTCATCGTCGATTTCTTCCCCGAAATCATAACGTAAGAAAGAAAGGCAAGCATTTCAACGGCAAGGCAGATCACCGGCCGAAGCCTGTGGAACGTACTGGTGCTGAGATATTTGATATGGTCAAGGATTTGAAAGTCATCTTTGGAAAGGGTCCTGGCGGACAATCAGTTCCGCAGGGAGTTGACGGGCACGCACCCATGTGGAAGAAGAAATCTATATTTTGGGAGCTAGAATATTGGAAAGTCCTAGATGTCCGCTCTGCAATCGACGTGATGCATGTTACGAAGAATATTTGCGTGAACCTGCTAAGCTTCTTGGGCGTGTATGGGAAGACAAATGATACAAAGGAAGCACGGCAGGACCAGCAACTTTTGAAAGACCCAGATGACCGGCATCCGGAATGGTTTCAAGGTCGTGCCAGCTACGCTCTTACCAAAGAAGAGAAGGTCATTTTTTTAATGCCTGAGCAGTATGAAGGTCCCGTCTGGCTTCTCGTCGAATATAAAGGGAATAATAAACATGGCGGAGAAAAAGTTCCAAAACCTGAAGTCTCACGACTGCCACGTGATTATGACGCAATTGCTTCCGATTGCTTTGAGGGGGCTCCTACCGGAAAATGTTCGAGTAGCCATTGTGAAGCTATGTGCATTCCTCAATGCAATCTCTCAGAAGGTAATCAATCCAGAAGATCTACCACGGTTACAGAACGATGTGGTCCAATGCCTTGTCAGTTTCGAGTTGGTGTTCCCACCATCCTTCTTCGATATTATGACGCACCTCCTGGTCCACCTAGTCGAAGAGATTTCCATTCTCGGTACTGTATTTCTACACAATATGTTCCCCTTTGAGAGGTTCATGGGAGTATTAAAGAAATATGTTCGTAACCGTGCTAGGCCAGAAGGAAGCATCGTCAAGGGCTATGGAAATGAGGAGGTAATTGAGTTCTGTATTGACTATGTTCCTGACCTTAAGCCGATTGGTATTCCTCAATCGCGGCACGAGGGGAGACTAAGTGGAAAAGGCAAGATCGGAAGGGAATCCACGATATGTATGGACGGTCATTCTATGACTGAAGCACACCACACAGTTCTGCAAAATTCCAGCTTGGTGGCTCCGTACTTCGAGCAACACAAGAATATTTTACGCTCGGACAACCCGGGGAAGCCTGAATCCTAGATTAGAAAGGCCCACATGGAGACTTTCGGCAGTTGGTTGCGAAAACATTTAATGAATGGCAATGATGTTGGAGATCAGCTGTACATGTTGGCCAAGAAACCATCTTCGACTATAATGACTTTCCAAGGGTACGAGATAAATGGGAATACATTTTACACCATCGCCCAAGATAAAAAGAGCACCAACCAAAACAGTGGTGTCCGCTTTGATGCAGCAACCGAGAATGGGCAAAAGGTCACATATTATGGTTACATAGAGGAGATATGGGAACTTGACTATGGACCCTCCTTTAAGGTCCCTTTGTTCCGGTGCAAATGGTTCAAGCTAACAGGAGGTGGGGTAAAGGTGGACGAGCAATACGGAATGACAATGGTGGATTTCAACAATCTTGGTTACCTTGACGAACCATTCGTCCTTGCCAAAGATGTCGCTCAGGTTTTTTATTTGAAGGACATGAGTAGCAAACCGAGGAAACGGAAAGATAAGAAAACGATCAGTACATCATGCGATGATCCAAAGCGCCACATTGTTCTTTCAGGGAAAAGAAACATCGTGGGAGTGGAGGACAAGACAGACATGTCCGAAGATTATAATATGTTTGGTGAAATTCCGCCCTTCAAAGTGAACACTGACCCAAGCATTAAGTTAAATGATGAGGATGCTCCATGGATACGGCACAATCGTAAGCAAGCAGGGACACAAGGGAAGAATTGATGTGTAATAATTTATTGTACCAAAGTTTGTATTTGGTCGATGAACTGAATGATGTATCAAACCTTTTGTCAAACCTTCAAGGGATTTTAAAATGAATTAGTTTTATTTTTCTGATTTTTTTGATATATAATTGTATTTTTAAGATTTTAAAATGAATTAGTTTCATTTTTCTGATTTTAAAAGGAAAAAGGAAGAAGAAGAAAGAAGGAAAAAGGAAGAAAAAAACAGAAGAAAAAACGAAAAACAGAAGAAAAAAACAAACAGAAGAAAAACATAAGAAAAAAACAAACAGAAGAAAAAACAGAAGAAAAAAGGAAAAAGGAAAAAAGGAAGAAAAAAAAGAAGAAAAACAAGAAAAAGGAAGAAACAAACAGAAGAAAAAAACAGAAGAAAAAAGGAAGAAAAAAACAGAAGAAAAACAAGAATAAAATAAACAGAAGAAAAACAAAATAATATAAACTTTAATAAAATATATAAGTACAAACAAAATAAAATAAATTTTAATAACATAAATAAATAAGTAATTAGAAACTTTAATAGCAAAAATAATTATCATAAAGTAAAATAAATAAGTAATTAGAAACAAAATAAATAAAGCAAAAAAGAAAACAAAAAACAGGCAAAAAATAAAAAATATGCCACCTACTGGGCCACCACGGCCTGAATACGACTAGAAACCCATTAATGAGCCAGGATTCAGGCCCGCAGAAGGCCCAGTAGGCCCACAGGCACATAGTGACAGAATAGGCCCGTAAGCCTGCATTTGAGAGGAGCTCGAAGTGGTGAGCGCAGCCGCGCTTATAAACCACTGTCGAAGCCTCTCGGCTAGCAAGGTGGGACTAAACATCCCACCGCACCGCGCCAGTTCCAGCACAGACCTTTAGTCCCGGTTGGGGAGGCGGACCGCGACTAAAGGGTACCCTTTAGTCGCGGTTGTTGTCCCCAACCGCGACTAAAGGGTCTTTCTGCGCGGGAACGAAAGCGGCGCCAAAACCCTTTAGTCCCGGTTGGGGAGGCGGACCGCGACTAAAGGGTACCCTTTAGTCGCGGTTGGTGTGGCCAGCCGCGACTAAAGGGTACCTTTAGTCGCGGTCCTCCTCCCCAACCGCGACTAAAGGTGCGTCTATAAATACTGCACTTAGCAGTTTCGCCATTTCCCATTCTCCTCTCTCTCGACGCCGAAGCGCTGCCCCGACGCCGATCGACGCCGAAGCCCTGCCCCGACGCCGACGCCGACGCCGAAGCCCTGCCCCGACGCCGACGCTGACGCCGAAGCCCTGCGCGCCGCCGCTTCCGTCCCCACTGAGCGCCGCCTCCGCCCGTGCCCTGCCCTTGCCCGCCGCCCATGCCCTGCCCTTGCCCGCCGGCCGCCGCCCGCCGCCCGACGCCCTGCCGCCTGCCGCCCGACGCCCTGCCGCCCGCCGCCCGCCGGCCCTGCCTACCGTCCTCCGCGCGCCGGCAGAAGAAGAAGAAGGAAGAAGAAAAAGGAAGAAGAAGAAAGAAAAAGGAAAAAGGAAGAAGAAGAAAGAAAGAAGAAGAAGAAAGGAAAAAGAAAAAAAGAAAGAAGAAAGAAAGAAGAAAAAGGAAGAAGAAAAAAAGAAAGAAGAAAAACAAAGGAGGAAGAAAAAAAAAGGAAGAAGAAAAACAAAGGAAGAAGAAAAACAAAGGAAGAAGAAAAAAAGAAAGAAGAAAAAAAAAGGAAGAAGAAAAAAAGAAAGAAGAAAGAAAGAAGAAAAAGGAAGAAGAAAAAAAGAAAGAAGAAAGAAAGAAGAAAGAAAAAGGAAGAAGAAAAAACAAGAAAGAAAAAGGAAGAAGAAAAACAAAGGAAGAAGAAAAAAAGAAAGAAGAAAAAGGAAGAAGAAAAAAAGAAAGAAGAAAGAAAAAGGAAGAAGAAAAAACAAGAAAGAAAAAGGAAGAAGAAAAAAATGAAAACCAAATGAAAACCAAAAGAAAGAAGAAAGAAAAAGGAAGAAGAAAAAAAGAAGAAGAAAGGAAGAAGAAAGGAAGAAGAAGAAAGAAAGAAAAAAGAAAAAGGAAGAAGAAGAAAGAAAGAAGAAAGGAAGAAGAAGAAAGGAAGAAGAAGAAAGAAGAAGAAAAAAAATGAAAACCAAATGAAAACCAAAAGAAAGAAGAAAGAAAAAGGAAGAAGAAAAAAAGAAGAAGAAAGGAAGAAGAAAGGAAGAAGAAGAAAGAAAGAAAAAAGAAAAAGGAAGAAGAAGAAAGAAAGAAGAAAGGAAGAAGAAGAAAGGAAGAAGAAGAAAGAAGAAGAAAAAAAATGAAAACCAAATGAAAACCAAAAGAAAGAAGAAAGAAAAAGGAAGAAGAAAAAAAAAGAAGAAAGGAAGAAGAAAGGAAGAAGAAGAAAGAAAGAAAAAAGAAAAAGGAAGAAGAAGAAAGGAAGAAGAAGAAGAAAGGAAGAAGAAGAAAGAAAGAAGAAGAAAGGAAGAAGAAGAACGGAAGAAGAAGAAAGAAAGAAGAAGAAAGGAAAAAGGAAGAAGAAGAAAGGAAGAAGAAGAAAGAGGAAGAAGAAAGGAAGAAGAAGAAAAAAAGAATTTTTACTTAAAGAATCTTATTTTTTAATTACTCCTCCTCTATGTCCCCTTAATCTTATTTTTTAATTCCTTTATACTTAAAGAATTTTTACTACATGCAGGAGTGACATATGGCGGACGATAGAACCGAGCCGCTTAGGGATCCGGAGGCTGAACGTTATTTAATGGACATCATCAACAACGAGATTCCTTATGTGCCGGGCTTAGAATATGAGCAACAAGAGGATGTAGTCTCTTCTTTTCTGAACCTTGACGGTGGAACAGAGATTGTCGATGATCAAGAAGGTGAAGGAACGGACATTGTCGACGGAGGTCAACCGTCAACAACCGACGATCTCGAATTGCAAGTAGCAACCACCTCCGGCGAGGTATATATATACATTGAGCCTCTCGTGATACAAACTTACTGAAATGTGAATACATATGTATTAACGCGCGCGACTCTCTTTCTTTTTTTAGCCCTCCGGATCGAGTACGACAAAGCGTGGCAAATCCAAGGCGATGAAAACAGGAGAAACATATGCCATTGAGTTTGTCAGTGAAACCGGCAAGCCCCTACAGCACACCTCAAAGTTTATCAACCAATGCGGAGTCGTTGTTAGAGACAACGTCCCGATCACCGTCCAGGAATGGAAGGAGCCAAAGAAGGCACGTCTTGGTTTCAGTTTTGTCGACAAGAGAACGAAAAAGGATTGCTGGAGAAAGCTTATGGAACATTTCATTCTACCTCCGGAATACAACAAAGTCGATGAATTCGGTAACGAGGTTCCGGGTGGACGTCAGAGGAGGAGGCTAGTTAAAGAGTTCGCTCTTCAGAAGATGGGCGAAGCATTCCGGAACTTCAAGAAAAATTTAACCCGTGACTATGTCAACAAGGGCAAGACTCCGGATTTCAATGGACAACATGAGAAACTGAAAGATGATTGGCCAGAATTTGTGAGGCAAAAGCAATCGGAGCATTTCAAGGAAATATCGAAAAAAAATAAGGATAATGCGAGTAAGAAAAAGTTCCATCATATTATGGGGCCAGGAGGATACCGCCTTTCGGAGCCTAGGTGGCAGAAGATGGAGGACCTGAGGGTGCGAGGAATCCCTCTAGGTACAGAGGGATGGGACCCAAGGGCCAAAAGCTGGTGGTACGGGCATGGGGGATCGCTAGACCCGGAGACAGGGGTGTGTGTTCACCGGCAGAGACAGTTTGCTCCCACCCAAGCCCTTATTGACGCAATGACCCAAGCTCAAGAGGGCTTGATCAAGTTCAACAGAGAGAAAGACGCACTGACAACAGCCCTCGGGAATGATGAACACGGAGGACGTGTACGAGGCAAAGGCAAAGTTCCGGGGAAAGTAGGGTTTTCCCAGGACAATGACCCGTACTGTTACAGAAGCCGTAAGAGAAAGACGGACCGGGATGCAGATCTTATGACGAAGTTTGCATCGGAACTCCATGAGTTGAAGCAGACCGTGCATGAACTAGTGAAAGAAAAATCGGCTGTAGGGCCGCATGAAGATCATGAAGCGGATCGCGGAAGCCAGCAGCGGAGAAGCAGCGTGGCTTCCACGGATGCCCCGCCTGCTGCTAGTGCACCGATGATCGAGATTCGTGCACCGGAGCCTCACTACCCCGTGGATGATGTAAAGGAGATGAAAGAATGTGATCTGCATTATCCCGTGGGGAACGTTTCCACGAAGGTAGCTAGCGGCAGTGCTTTACCCTGTACACCTGGAGCACTCCACCACAACAACCCCATTGCATATGGCTATGCTCGTGTCACGGTGGAAGACATAGTCCAAGGGTTTGAGGACCTGGAGATTGACAAACCTACACCCGAAGGGGAGAGAAGACTTGGAGATGTCAAGCGCCAGTTCATTCTATGAAAAAAGAAGTACATAGTGTTTCCAGGCGAGGCGCCAAGGCTAGCAAGTCCACCCCCCTCCGATGGTGGTGGTGGTGGTGGCGGTGGTGGCGGTGGTGGTGGTCGTGGTGGTTCACCTACACCTCCTTCACGCCATTCGACGCCGTCCCCCGATCCACAACCTCCGGCGGGTACGACGCCCCCCAATCCTCCTCCGGCGGGTACGACGCCACCCAATCCACCTCCGGCGAAGAAGCAGAAGCAGGCGGACAGCAAGGAAACCCGCTCCTGGACTATTAACCCGGACCCTTATGTACCTAAGACCACAAGGGTACCGGAGCCATCACTGAAGCCTCTCCTCCCAAGGCCTGGGGAACTTAGTGAAGCTGAAACCAAATTGGCCGCGTCTGCTGATTATGAGAAATGGAAGGCGGATATGAAGGCGAAAAAAGAGTCTGAGCCCAAGCAAGTATTCACTGAGAAGCAAAAGAAGTGGGCTAAGGATTTTTTGACCACACCGTCCCAAGCCGAGCTGAATATGCCTGACGACTATGGACATGAACTTCGTAGGCAAGCAAAAATATTGAAGGAGGAGAAAGAAGAAAGTAAAAAAAGCGGGAAACAAGTTGACCAGCTCGGGATGCGAAGAAACAATCGATCCCCCCGCTCATAGTGAAAGCCGGTCCGGAAGAGGACCCCGAGATCATAGCAGCTGCGGCAGCACTTGGATTGACTGTAGCGAGTGCCATGAAACAAGCGTCCGAGATGGGTTTGACTCTTCGTGCCTTCTTAGGCCTTGAGGATGCGCCAGTATGTGAGATAGCATTACAATATGTGCGGAATGGGCCTCTCGTCGAGCCTGCGCGGGAAAAGAGTCTACCACCACAAATGCAAAATCTGCTACGTTGGTACAAGCAATTCATAACATGGGCCGACAAAGAATATATTTATGCGGATGTTACAGATGAGCATCACACCAAACGGTACTCTGTAGAAGTTCATATGAGTGAATTGTTCCAGCTGTTCAATCTGCGCGACCTCGACAAATCTATGCTGAGTTGCTACGTTCTGTAAGTGATTTATTTCTACCTCATCTCGTTCTTCATTGCCTGCACTATATATATATATATATATATATATATATATATATATATATATATATATATATATATATATATATATATATATATATATATTGTCCTAACTATATTGTTGCGTACGCTATTATGCAGATTGAAGATTTGGGAATGCAAAATAAGAAACATCCATGATGTTGGGTTCATTGACCCACATATCGTTAATGGACATGTGTTACAACATCACCCCGAAGACGTGGAGAAAGACTTGTACAAGTTTCTTAGAAAGCATCAACTCAAAAGTCATATTCTATTTCCTTACCATTTTGGGTGAGTGTTTCTCTCTTGTGCCCATTCTCTTTTGTTTACTCCATGCATGGTATGTCTAATCGATGAGTTATGCATGACTGTGCATGTAACGTGTCCGCAGGTTCCACTGGATTCTGCTAAATATTGAACTTCACACCTCCAGAGTTCTAATCATGGACTCTATGGATTCGGATCCAAAGCGTTGGGCCGACATGAGAAAAATGCTGCAAAAGTAATTATTTTCAATCATTTGAGCTCTATATCGATCGGTCTCTTTCGTTCATTTCCTAATATCAAGTAACTAATAACTCCCTTGTTCATTTAATTTTCTTTGCCCTGTAGGGTTTGGAGACGGTTCTCAGAAGAAATTGTCGGTGAATTCAAACATGAGCTAGATTTCAGAAGGTTAGTTAATGTGGATAAGCAGCCACCGGGGACCAATCTATGTGGATACTATGTTTGTGAGAACATCCGGAGACACACCTCTGAGCGGAAGGCATCGGATAGCGTGCGGAACGCGACGGATAACTTGCGGAGGAGGCTTAGTCCAGAAGCTCGCTTCCGACCAATTCAAGAAGAATTAGCAGGATTTTTCATGAGGGAAGTCATCAATCCTAAAGGAGAACACTATACCGAGGACGAAGAAATTTATATGCATACCCGAGATTGAAACTTGTACGAAGTTGTATATGGTCATCCATCCTAATTGTGTATGCAAACTTGTTCGAAGTTGTATATGGTCACCCGAGATTGAATATATATTATATATTCCTCTTGAATTCTTCTTGTTTGAAATTTCATATGCATGTATATAGTAGCGTAGAATATGTGTACTGAAACTTTATCAAAATTAAAATAAAACACAAAATATAATATAAAAGAAATAAAACACTCCAAACTAAAAAGAAACCAGGTTTAGGGGGGCTAAAACCCTAAACCTGCGGAGGAGCCCTTTAGTCCCGGGTGGCCACGAGAACCGGGACTAAAGGTCCTCCGCCCCGACGGACCACGGACGTCCACGTGGACGGGCCTTTAGTCCCGGTCAGCCACAAGAACCGGGACTAAAGCCTTTAGTCGCGGTCCGTAAGAGGCGCGACTAAAAGGAGGGGTCTTTAGTCGCGCATATTTAGTCCCGGTTGCACAGCCGGGACTAAAGGCTGTTGCGAACCGGGACTAAAGGTCTTTTTTCTACCAGTGGGGATTCAAACGCTGGTTCTGGGCGCGGGCGACATTTCGGAGGCGAAATCGATGCACTGGGGCGACTGCAGTCTTCTCCAACAAGGTCTGCTCAATCGACAGACAGGGACCACCCTGAGGCGCCCGGCTAGCATGAGTATTGGTAAAAGATGAAGCAAATGCCAAATGATACTGTTTTTCTGCAAATGCTGTGCTGGCCTTGTACACTGCTGTATGATCTCTGTTATGGCAAAATAGTTGTATGTAGAATAATAAAAATTAAAATGATGGTTCATGTGTGAATTGCTAGGGATAGGTGTCATAGGTAGTTTAGCTCGGGTGGCTGCTGGCATGTGATGTCTTTCTTTTACCATCAGATGCTTAATTGTGGGGTGCTTGCGTGTAAATACAGGTTACATCTTGGGAGTGCGCCACCGGACAGAACGCAATGTCCATCTAGGATGAGTGCGTTGGAGCAATTGATACGCAAGTACGCGGAGGAGCCGACTAAGATTGTAGTGTAGCTAGAACTAGGACTGAGCTTCGACTCGCTTGGGGAGGCGTATGAGCATGATGACCCCACTAGGCATGATATCATGTGGTTATACAGCAAATGCTAGGGTCTAGCGAAAATGTTCCGCAGAAGTAAAGACTTGAAACTGAATTCATGAAAACTGCTTTACCTTCGCGTGTGTTTTATCATGTATGATGCTCTGCTACATTGAATTTGCTGTTGGTTCAGGCACTTCCATTCGCTGGCTGCAGTGGCGTCGGGACAGGACCTGAAAGATGAGCTGGCTCATGATGGTGAGCTGACAACAGTCTGGAGATGCATACAGCGCATGCTGAGTGCAAAGGAAATGAAAATGTACCAGGGCTGGCTAGCAAGATGGAGTGGGATTTTCGATCCACACTTTATGGTATGAAAATTGATGACTGTCTGTCAATGTTGCTTTTCTTAGGATTGTTTGCTGCCTATCATATAAGATGTGGGTGCTTTTGCAGGAAGAACTTTGCAAGCCAGACAATGAAGTGGACTGTGATTACATCGAGATGATGAAAACTCTGAACTGATGGAATACAGAGTTTAATTTGGTGAGAAGGTGCAGGCAATACCATCGTACTGAGTGCCATGGTTCGAATCATCTAACTATGAAAAGGCAATGAATCATCTAACTATGCTCACCAGGGAGGACAGTGGCGTGTACATCGTGCACTACTTCCGCCAATATACCGGGCTCTACCTACGTTCATCGCCCAGCAGCCAGGTATGGTGAGGTGGGAAATGAGGGGGTATCTGGAAGAAAAAATGAACAAACCAGTCAGTGCTAATGAAAAAGATGTGTTCTGTTTCTGTTTTGTCGCAAACGCAACTAGATGACCTGTGGAAGAAAATTGCCTACGAGCTTGTGACCATGAAAGAGAACAAGGGTGATCTTCCAGGTTTCCTATGCGAGGAGATTGTTGACTGATGGGAATGAATAGGAGTTCAGAAATCGTGCGGCTATTCAGATATTTTTTCCGTGCGTTGAGCGTGGAAGTGCCCCCCTGAGCACGCGAACCCCCTCTTATGTCAGTTTGTACTTCAAATTCGCAGCAAAAACCTGGCTTGGTACTTGTAATGGCATGGAATTTATTTCAATTTGTGTGTGCAACATATGTTATAGGGAGAGCGTTTTGAGGGTGTTAGTCCACTCGGATCCGAGGGAAAAGAGAATTAGCCAAATGGATTGATGATAAAGACGGGCCGTGCGGATGGCAGTTAAATTAGCCCTGTCCTTCGGATTCATTGGGTTACCCATGGGCGCAATTTCATACCGATATCCTACCCATATATTTTATGAGTATGGATACCCATTACCCATGGGTACAAAATGTCTCCAAGTTTTGCCCATACTCATGGGCAAAACTGCCATCCCTACTTCTGAGTGTGTTGACTGCCAATAGGTAGCAAATCGTTTGTCACTGCTTTGCTCCTCAATTTCCTAATGGCTTTTCTTATTCATGATCATACTTCATACCCTTTTATAAGAAACAACACGATTTTCAGTCATTATGATGTATGCTCAAATTAAATACTAGCTACGTATGTACGTACCACATACACATTGTTCAAATGTTTGAGAGTAACATGGTGAATTAATGCACACAACACGAACTGCTTTGCCTAGTCTGTCGTGGTCGGCGAGATGCGCTATTCCCTCGCGCCTTCACCTACTGTTGTGGCGACAAATATATTCAGCACACGCTGAACTCAGTTTACCATGCACCCACTCCTTGCTTCAACTACAGAGATTAATTTAACAGAAGATGCCAACACTTATTGTCGTGAGCATAGGCATTTGTTTTGCCAACTGGTTAGCTGCCGCTTTTCGTTGTTAGGTACTTTCACTTATCATGTACTCCCTACGTTCCTAAATATAAGTCTTTTTAGAAATTCCACTACGGACTATACACGGATGTATATAGACATGTTTTAAAATCTAGATTCACTCATTTTACTTTGTATGTAGTCTATAATAAAATCTCTAAAAAGACTTAGATTTAGGAAAGGAGGGAGTACAATCTGAAAGAGGCCTGAAGAGCATGCATATGCGTCTTGCACATGTGCCTTAATCAAGTCTTGAGGTACGCATGGGCTCCACGTGTCAGCTACACGCTCAGATTTTTTGAATCTACAGCATGCCACCCCACGCAAACCGGAGAAATCTACAATACTTTTCGTATAAGGTGTACGAATTTGTTTATATGCATTTTCTAACTCAACACGATTCGTATACACTATTTTTCAAATTTACAATAAAGACACCTTTATTGGAGAAATAAGAAAATCATTGGAGATACAGAAGGAAAGGACTATATGTGAATACAGAAGGAAATAAGAAAATCATTGGAGTTACTTGGCAGGGTATTATGCATGGCTTGGAACTGCTTAAGAAAGGGGTCATTTGGAGAGTGTGTGATGGGTCTAGTATTAATATTTTGAGGCATAATTGGATTTCCAGAAACAATGGCCTAAAAATTTCTGCAAAAAGGCATAATACAAGACTGAAGTGGGTATCTGAGTTACTCATGAGCACGAGTAAATGTTGGGATAAGAATTTGGTGAAGCATATCTTCTATCCACATGATGCTGATGAGATTCTAAAGATTCGTATTCATGGGCATGGGGAGGGAGACTTTGTTGCGTGGAATTACGAGAACAATGGTATATTTTCTGTTAAGTGCATACAATTTTGCGCTTAAATTGAAGGAGAGTCAAGATACCTTTGGTCAATCTAGTGTCGAACCAGAGGGGGAAAGGAGGATATGGCGGTTAATCTGGAAGGCTAATATTCCTCATAAGATTAGAATTTTTGCGTGGCGAGCTGCTACGAATAGTTTGGCAGTCCAGTTGAATAGAGTTAAACACATCAGACTAATTCAGGTACGTGCACTATTTGTGAGGTGGAAGATGAAAGCATTTTTCATGCTCTAGTGAGGTGTCCTAAAGCTCGTGCTTTGCGGTTCGCCTTGAGAGACTCTTGGATTATTCTGGATGAAGAGGTTTTCAAATGCTCGGCTCCAGACTGGCTTTTGAGTTTGCTAGATCAGTTGAGTCTACAGCAGCGAGAACAAATTTTATTCCTCTTCTGGCGAGCTTGGCATCTGAGAAATGATTTAATTTTTAGAAAAGGAAAAGAATCCATTTCTAACTCGGCAAATTTTGTGCAAAATTTTTGGTCCTCCTTTTCGGCCAATCACGACGCTATACAATTGGATTCTCGCGACAAAGGTAAGGAAAAGGTGAGAGGTGTTATTGCGGATTTTGCCTCGGTGGAAGAGCATGAGGTGTGGAAAGTTCCTCCTGCGAATTATATCAAGATAAATGTCGATGCTAGTTTTGTTGAGAGTATTAATGCTGCCAGTGTGGGGGTTGTCGCTAGGTTGTCGCTAGGAATTCGTCTGGCAAAATTATCTTGTCCTCGTGGGATTTTATTGGTCAGTGTACTAGTATCAATGAAGCCGAGCTCCGCGCCTGCCTAGCAGGTCTTTATATTGGTATTACCCTTCACCAGTCTATTATTTTGGAGACTGATTATGCTTTCGTACATTCTTTCCTTGCAAATGACAAGCTTGACAGATCCGCTCTGGTTGACCTGAAGAAAGAGGCTCTGAGTATAGTCAAGATGTTCCAGAATGTGAGCTTTTCGAAAATAAATCGGCGTGCCAATGTGGTGGCACATGAGATTGCTAAGTTTAGTTTTAATGGTAGGTCTGTCGGGGATATACCCCGCGGCGTAAACCGGCCGGAAGTATAACCCGGCCGGACTTGGCGGTTTACTTGAGACCCGGCTGAGACTTGACGATTCACTGGCGACCCGTTTGGACCTGGCGGTTTACGATTCATTGGTAATCCGGCAGGCGGGTCAGAGGAGTGACAAGACCCGGTGGCCCAACGGGCGGTTCATGAAGGCCGGTTTATATTAATGTTGGGCCGGTTTAAGATGAAAGGCGTGAAGAATATTACCTTACAAGGAGTTAAAGACCCGGACTTGTATCCGGTTTGTATTAGAGATAGACTAGTCCTAATCCTAATAGGACTCCGCATGTAACCCGCCCCTTCAACATATATAAGGAGGGGCAGGGCTCCCCAAAGAGGGGACAATCAATAATCTCTAGGGCTAGACACAATTAGAGGAGAGCCGGTTTACGGCGACTTCCTCATGAGCGTAATGAGATCTAGCCTCAAACAGCATGTAGGGTTATTACCGGATGATGTTTCCCGGGGCCTGAAGCTGTCTAAATCCTCGTCTTGTGTTGCGTCTCTCGATTCCGCTCAACCCCTCTCAAGCTACTACATAGATGCGCTGGCCTCACGACTAAGTCCTCACCCTAGGACATCTGCCGTGACAATTCCACGACAAGGTCCGACGGGTTGCTCGTCAACACTGTACCACCCTGCGTGGCTTATGCTGTAATGACTGATTATAATAAATTTTCTATTTAATTAATTAATATATGGGGTTTTTTCAAAAAAAATACAGTAGCGGATAATAAAAGCTCTCGAAGTGCCGTGGCCCGAACACGCACGGGCTTTATGGGTCGTCGGCCTTATCAATCTATCGCCCTATGGGTTCCGGCAGATCAAAGAAGTCGTCGCATGCTGGGAGGTTCCACACTTCTCACTCGGGCTTATTAGCTTGGTCCTATCTATGCGTTGAAGATACAACGTAGTGATGGTGGCTCACAACTTTTGGGACCATGAGTTTTTGAAATAACCAACTTTTGAAAACTAAGCTACTGACCATCGCCTAGAGTGCACAAGGATTTTGATTATGCATCCTTGCTTCGTAATTCAACAGCCTCTGCCCAACACTGATTATCTTGATGATGCCTTCGCCTCTTAGGTTGGGGGAGAAATACAACCAAAGATGCCCAACTTGCTGCCTAAAGTTGTCTCGTTACTCCTTATTGCAAGATTAATAGACAAACAACACTACATGGTGTTCTTTTCAATGTTGTAGTCGAATGTTCACAGGACGCACTTCGTGCCGCTCTGCTACTCGGAGAAGCCTTGCTGATGCCTCGCATACCTAGAACTTTAGAAATTAGTTCATAATGTCGTGCTGTCCTTTTAGTGTGTTGACTGCCAATAGGTAGGAAATGCTTGTCATTGCGTCGCTACTCAACTTCCTAACCGTTTTTCTTATTTTCTACTATATGCATATAAGTTCCTACCCCTCACATCCCTACAATTGTTGAATCATGTGAGGAAAATAGTTAGCGAGCGAATGGAGTATATATAAGCATACACTCGTGGCTGGTGAGAGATGCCATGTACACCGGAATTGGTAAGAATTAATGGACCCGCGTCTTACTATGGTTACATTATATGACATGCCAGAGAGGGTGCGGGTTATGAATGCAAGGTGCAAAAGAGGGCTTTCATGTTCCAGGATATTCATGGTCAATGGTATGTACTCCCTCCGTTCCTAAATATTTGTCTTTCTAGAGATTTCAACAAGTGACTACACACGGAGCAAAATGAGTGAATCTACACTCTAAAATATGTCTATATACATTTGTATGTGGTATTCCATTTGAAATCTCTAAAAAGACAAATATTTAGGAACGGAGGGAGTAGTTGATATTCTCGACCTCTCAGATTTCTCCGCTTTTATTAAAAACTTGATGGTGTGTTCTTCATTGTCAATATAGTATAAAGATCTAGTTAATATCAATGATTCAATGATCAGGAAAATGTGACCTACTAAGTTTTGATAGTTATTTCTAGGGAAGATTTCATATGTAAACCCGTAGTTCACAAAAGTAATTTGTGGAACAAAATTTGGCATGGCACAAACTAAAACATTTGTCAAGAAACTTGATCTCTCAATTCTATCACCAATACGAGATTCCTTACAACACAACTATGTGAAAAAATTTAGCATTACAGTACCAACGTGCTGGTTCCTGCGCCTAGCGTCTAGGGCGTATCCAGGCCCCAGGCAGCAAGGGCCATGACAAGGAGCGTGGCTATCAAACCCTTTGTTGCTGTAGCACCTTTTGGTACTATTGTAGAATATGTATCCCCAAGGGTTGGCCAAGGGTTTTAGAAATGTAGCTACTGTAGCAGATGTACCCCAAGGGTCCGCGTAGGGTTTCGCTACCGTAGCTATTGTAGCAGGTGTATCCCTAAGGGTTGGCATAGGGTGTAGTCCATCCCTAGCTACACAACTGCTTAGTGTGGTGGTGGCTGGTGCACGACGTTCGCTCATCACGTAACATTCCGCAGGGCTCTCACCAAGAGATGCCTTTCCGTTGCCTCACACTCCTTTTTTCGATAAAGGGTGTATTTATTAACTCAAAATGTAGCATCAAGCTACACAGCATGATGAGCAACACCCGGTCTCTGCGTAGCTAGGATGTACACCCGGCCTAGAATGCCTCGCACTCCTAAAATCTAGGTAGTTTGTTCAGAATGTCATGCGGTCCTTTTAAGTGTGTTGTCTGCTAGTACGTAGCGAACGCTTGTCACTGTTTGGCTGCTTAGCTTCCTAATAGCATTTCTTATTTTCAACTACGAGCATACAAGTTCTTGGCCCTCATATCCCTACAAGCGTTGAATCATAAGAGGAAAATAGTTAGCGAAGAGAATGGAGTGTTGGGGAACGTTGTAATTTTAAAAAAATTCCTACGCGCATGCAAGATCATGGTGATGCATAGCAACGAGAGGGGAGAGTGTTGTCCACGTATCCTCGTAGACCGAAAGCGGAGGCGTTAGCACAACGCGGTTGATGTAGTCGTACGTCTTCACGATCCGACCGATCAAGTACCGAACGCACGGCACCTCCGAGTTCAGCACACGTTCAGCCCGATGACGTCCCTCGAACTCCGATCCAGCCGAGTGTTGAGGGAGAGTTTCGTCAGCACGACAGCAAGGTGACGATGATGATGTTCTACCGATGCAGGGCTTCGCCTAAGCACCGCTACAGTGTTATCGAGATGGACTATGATGGAGGGGGGCACCGCACACGGCTAAAAGATCAAACGATCAATTGTTGTGTCTCTAGGGTGCCCCCTTGCCCCCGTATATAAAGGAGCAAGGGGGGAGGTGCGGCCGGCCAGGAGGGGCGCGCCAGGTGGAGTCCTACTCCCACCGGGAGTAGGACTCCCTCCCTTTTCCTAGTTGGATTAGGAGTGGAGGGGGAAAGAGGAGGGAGAGAGGAAGGAAAGGGGGGGCGCCGCCCCCCTCTCCTTGTCCTATTCGGACTAGGGGGGAGGGGGGCGCGGCCCTGCCCTGGCCGCCTCTCCTCTTCTCCACAAAGGCCCACTATGGCCCATTAAGCCTCCGGGGGTTCCGGTAACCCCTCGGTACTCCGGTAAAATCCCGATTTCACCCAGAACACTTCCGATATCCAAATATAGGCTTCCAATATATCAATCTTCATGTCTCGACTACTTCGAGACTCCTCGTCATGTCCGTGATCACATCCGGGACTCCGAACAACCTTCGGTACATCAAAACATATAAACTCATAATATAACCTTCATCGAAATGTTAAGCGTGCGGACCCTACGGGTTCGAGAACTATGTAGACATGACCGAGACACGTCTCCGGTCAATAACCAATAGCGGAACCTGGATGCTCATATTGGCTCCCACATATTCTACGAAGATCTTTATCGGTCAAACCGCATAACAACATAAGTTGTTCCCTTTGTCATCGGTATGTTACTTGCCCGAGATTCGATCGTCGGTATCTCAATACCTAGTTCAATCTCGTTACCGGCAAGTCTCTTTACTCGTTCCGTAATACATCATCCCGCAACTAACTCATTAGTTACAATGCTTGCAAGGCTTATAGTAATGTGCATTACTGAGTGGGCCCAGAGATACCTCTCCGACAATCGGAGTGACAAATCCTAATCTCGAAATACGCCAACCCAACAAGTACCTTTGGAGACACCTGTAGAGCACCTTTATAATCACCCAGTTACATTGTGACGTTTGGTAGCACACAAAGTGTTCCTCCGGTAAACGGGAGTTGCATAATCTCATAGTCATAGGAACATGTATAAGTCATGAAGAAAGCAATAGCAGAATACTCAACGATCGTGTGCTAAGCTAACGGAACGGGTCAAATCAATCACATCATTCTCCTAATGATGTGATCCCGTTAATCAAATGACAACTCATGTCTATGGCTAGGAAACATAACCATCTTTGATCAACGAGCTAGTCAAGTAGAGGCATACTAGTGACACTATGTTTGTCTATGTATTCACACATGTATTATGTTTCCGGTTAATACAATCTAGCATGAATAATAAACATTTATCATGATATAAGGAAATAAATAATAACTTTATTATTGCCTCTAGGGCATATGTCCTTCAGTCTCCCACTTGCACTAGAGTCAATAATCTAGTTCACATCACCATGTGATTAACACCCATAGATCACATCGTCATGTGACCAACACCAAAGGGTTTATTAGAGTCAATAATCTAGTTCACATTGCTATGTGATTAACACCCAAAGAGTACTAAGGTGTGATCATGTTTTGCTTGTGAGAGAAGTTTAGACAACGGGCCTGCCACATTCAGATCCATATGTATTTTGCAAATTTCTATGTCAACAATGCTCTGCACGGAAATACTCTAACTAATTGCTCCCACTTTCAATATGTATCCAGATTGAGACTTAGAGTCATCTGGATCAGTGTTAAAACTCGCATCGACGTAACCCTTTACGACGAACCTTTTTGTCACCTCCATAATCGAGAAACATATCCTTATTCCACTAAGGATAATTTTGACCGTTGTCCAGTGATCTACTCCTAGATCACTATTGTACTCCCTTGCCAGAATCGGTGTAGGGTATACAATAGATCTGGTACACAGCATGGCATACTTTATAGAACCTATGGCCAAGGCATAGGGAATGACTTTCATTCTCTTTCTATCTTTTGCCGTGGTCGGGCTTTGAGTCTTACTCAATTTCACACCTTGTAACACAGGCAAGAACTCTTTCTTTGACTGTTTCATTTTGAACTACTTCAAAATCTTGTCAAGGTATGTACTCATTGAAAAAACTTATCAAGCGTCTTGATCTATCTCTATGGATCTTGATGCTCAATATGTAAGCAGCTTCTCCGAGGTCTTTCTTTGAAAAACTCCTTTCAAACACTCCTTTATGCTTTGCAGAATAATTCTACATTATTTCCGATCAACAATATGTCATTCACATATACTTATCAAAAATGTTGTAGTGCTCCCACTCACTTTCTTGTAAATACAGACTTCGCCGCAAGTCTGTATAAAACTATATCCTTTGATCAACTTATCAAAGCGTATATTCCAACTCCGAGATGCTTGCACCAGTCCATAGATGGATCGCTGGAGTTTGCATATTTTGTTAGCACCTTTAGGATTGACAAAACCTTTTGGTTGCATCATATACAACTCTTCTTTAATAAATCCATTAAGGAATGCAGTTTTGTTTATCCATTTGCCAGATTTCATAAAATGCGGCAATTGCTAACATGATTCGGACATACTTAAGCATAGATACGAGTGAGAAACTCTCATCGTAGTCAACACCTTGAACTTGTCGAAAACCTTTTGCGACAATTCTAGCTTTATAGATAGTAACACTACTATCAACGTCCGTCTTCCTCTTGAAGATCCATTTAATCTCAATGGCTCGCCGATCATTGGGCAAGTCAATCAAAGTCCATACTTTGTTCTCATACATGGATCTCATCTCAGATTTCATGGCCTCAAGCCATTTCGCAGAATCTGGGCTCATCATCGCTTCCTCATAGTTCGTAGGTTCGTCATGGTCAAGTAACACGACCTCCAGAACAGGATTACCGTACCACTTTGGTGCGGATCTCACTCTGGTTTACCTACGAGGTTCGGTACTAACTTGATTTGAAGTTACATGATCATCATCATTAGCTTCCTCACTAATTGGTGTAGTAGTCACAGGAACAGATTTCTGTGATGAACTACTTTCCAATAAGGGAGCAGGTACAGTTATCTCATCAAGTTCTACTTTCCTCTCACTCACTTCTTTCGAGAGAAACTCCTTCTCTAGAAAGGATCCATTCTTAGCAACGAATATCTTGCCTTCGGATCTGTGATAGAAGGTGTACCCAACATTTTCGTTTGGGTATCCTATGAAGACGCACTTCTCCGATTTGAGTTTGAGCTTATCAGGTTGAAACTTTTTCACATAAGCATTGCAACCTCAAACTTTAAGAAACGACAGCTTAGGTTTCTTGACAAACCATAGTTCATATGGTGTCATCTCAACGGATTTAGATGGTGCCCTATTTAACGTGAATGCAGCTGTCTCTAATGCATAACCCCAAACGATAGTGGTAGATCGGTAAGAGACATCATAGATCGCACCATATCTAATAAAGTACGCTTATGACGTTTGGACACACCATTACACTGTGGTGTTCCAGGTGGCGTGAGTAGTGAAACTATTTCACATTGTTTTAACTGAAGGCCAAACTCGTAACTCAAATATTTTACTTCTGCGATCATATCGTAGAAACTTTTATTTTTGTTACGATAATTCTCCACTTCACTCTGAAATTCTTTGAACTTTTCAAATGTTTCATACTTGTGTTTCATCAAGTAGATATACCCATATCTGCTTAAATCATCCGTGAAGGTCAGAAAATAACGATACTTGCCGCGAGCCTTAACACTCATCGGACCGCATACATCAGTATGTATTATTTCCAATAAGTCAGTTGCTCGCTCCATTGTTCCGGTGAACGGAGTCTTAGTCATCTTGCCCATGAGGCATGGTTCGCAAGCATCAAGTGATTCATAATCAAGTGATTCCAAAAGTCCATCAGCATGGAGTTTCTTCATGCGCTTTACACCAATATGACCTAAACGGAAGTGCCACAAATAAGTTGCACTATCATTATTAACTTTGCATCTTTTGGCTTCAATATTATGAAAATGTGTATCACCACGATCGAGATCCAACAAACCATTTTCATTGGGTGTATGACCATAGAAGGTTTTATTCATGCAAATAGAACAACAATTATTCTCTAACTTACATGAATAACCGTTTTGCAATAAACATGATCCAATCATATTCATGCTCAATGCAAACACCAAATAACACTTATTTAGGTTCAACACTAATCCCGAAAGTATGGATTGTGCGATGATGATCACATCAATCTTGGAACTACTTCCAACACACATCGTCACTTCATCCTTAACTAGTCTCTGTTCATTTTGCAACTCCTGTTTTAAGTTACTACTCTTAGCAACTAAACCAGTATCAAATACTGAGGGGTTGCTATAAACACTAGTAAAGTACACATCAATAACATGTATATCAAATATACTTTTGTTCACTTTGCCATCCTTCTTATCCGCTAATTATTTGGGGTAGTTCTGCTTCCAGTGACCAGTCCTTTTGCAGTAGAAGCACTCAGTTTCAGGCTTAGGTCCAAACTTGGGCTTCTTTACTTAAGCAGCAACTTGCTTGCCGTTCTTTTTGAAGTTCCCTTTCATTCCCTTCGCCCTTTTCTTGAAACTAGTGGTCTTGTTAATCATCAACACTTGATGCTCTTTCTTGATTTCTACCTTCATCGATTTCATCATCATGAAAAGCTCGGGAATCGTTTTCGTCATCCCTTGCATACTATAGTTTATCACGAAGTTCTACTAACTTGGTGATGGTGACTAGAGAATTCTGTCAATCACTATTTTATCTGGAAGATTAACTCCCACTTAATTCAAGCGATTGTAGTACCCAGACAATCTAAGCACATGCTCACTGCTTGAGCTATTCTCCTCCATCTTTTAGCTATAGAACTTGTTGGAGACTTCATATCTCTCAACTCGGGTATTTGCTTGAAATATTAACTTCAACTCCTGGAACATCTCATATGGTCCATGACGTTCAAAACGTCTTTGAAGTCCCGATTCTAAGCCATTAAGCATGGTGCACTAAACTATCAAGTAGTCATCATATTGAGCTAGCCAAACGTCATAACGTCTGCATCTGCTCCTGCAATAGGTCTATCACCTAGCGGTGCATCAAGGACATAATTGTTCTGTGCAGCAATGAGGATAAACCTCAGATCACGGATCCAATCCGCATCATTGCTACTAACATCTTTCAACTTAGTTTTCTCTAGGAACATATAAAATTAAACGGGGAGCAACATCGCGAGCTATTGATCTACAACATAGATATGCTAATACTACCAGGACTAAGTTCATGATAAATTAACGTTCAATTAATCATATTACTTAAGAACTCCCACTTAGATAGACATCCCTCTAATCTTCTAAGTGATCACGTGATCCATATCAACTAAACCATGTCTGATCATCACGTGAGATGGAGTAGTTTCAATGGTGAACATCACTATGTTGATCATATCTACTATATGATTCACGCTCGACCTTTCGATCTCAGTGTTCCGAGGCCATATCTGTTATATGCTAGGCTCGTCAAGTTTAACCTGAGTATTCCGCGTGTGCAACTGTTTTGCACCCGTTGTATTTGAACGTAGAGCCTATCACACCCGATCATCACGTGGTGTCTCAGCACGAAGAACTTTCGCAACGGTGCATACTCGGGGAGAACACTTATACCTTGATAATTTAGTGAGAGATCATCTTATAATGCTACCGTCAAACTAAGCAAAATAAGATGTATAAAAGATAAACATCACATGCAATCAAAATATGTGACATGATATGGCCATCATCATCTTGTGCCTTTGATCTCCATCTCCAAAGCATCGTCATGATTTCCATCGTCACCGGCATGACACCATGATCTCCATCATCTTGATGTATATTAATGTGTCGTCACATGGTCGTCTCGCCAATTATTGCTTTTGCAACTATTGCTATCGCATAGCGATAAAGTAAAGCAATTATTTGACGCTTGCATCTTATGCAATAAAGAGATAACCATAAGGCTTCTGTCAGTTGCCGATAACTCGGTTACAAAACATGATCATCTCATACAATAAAATTTAGCATCATGTCTTGACCATATCACAACATGCTCTGCAAAAACAAGTTAGACGTCCTCTACTTTGTTGTTGCAAATTTTACGTGGCTGCTACGGGCTTAGCAAGAACCGTTCTTACCTACGCATCAAAACCACAACGATAGTTTGTCAAGTTGGTGCTGTTTTAACATTCGCAAGGACCGGGCGTAGCCACACTCGGTTCAACTAAAGTTGGAGAAACTGACACCCGCCAGCCACTTGTGTGCAAAGCACGTCGGTAGAACCTGTCCCGCGTAAGCGTACGCGTAATGTCGGTCCGGGCCGCTTCATCCAACAATACCGCCGAACCAAAGTATGACATGCTGGTAAGCAGTATGACTTATATTGCCCACAACTCACTTGTGTTCTACTCGTGCATATGACATCTACACATAAAACCAGGCTCGGATGCCACTGTTGGGGAACGTAGTAATTTCAAAAAAAATCCTACGCACACGCAAGATCATGGTGATGCATAGCAACGAGAGGGGAGAGTGTTGTCCACGTACCCTCGTAGACCGAAAGCGGAAGCGTTAGCACAACGCAGTTGATGTAGTCGTACGTCTTCACGATCCGACTGATCAAGTACCGAACGCACGACACTTCCGAGTTCAGCACACGTTCAGCCCGATTACGTCCCTCGAACTCCGATCCAGCCGAGTGTTGAGGGATAGTTTCACCAGCACGACGGCGTGGTGACGATGATGATGTTCTACCGACGCAGGGCTTCGCCTAAGCACCGCTACAGTGTTATCGAGGTGGACTATGGTGGAGGGGGGCACCGCACACGGCTAAAAGATCAAACGATCAATTGCTGTGTCTCTAGGGTGCCCCCTTGCCCCCGTATATAAAGGAGCAAGGGGGAAGGTGCGGCCGGCCAGGAGGGGCGCGCCAGGTGGAGTCCTACTCCCACCGGGTGGAGTAGGACTCCCTCCCTTTTCCTAGTTGGATTAGGAGTGGAGGGGGAAAGAGGAGGGAGAGAGGAAGGAAAGGGGGCCGCCGCCCCCCTCTCCTTGTCCTATTCGGACTAGGGGGGAGGGGCGCGCGGCCCTACCCTGGCCGCCTCTCTTCTTCTCCAAAAAGGCCCACTATGGCCCATTAAGCCCCCGGGGGGTTCCGGTAACCTCTCGGTACTTCGGTAAAATCCCGATTTCACCCGGAACACTTCCGATATCCAAATATAGGCTTCCAATATATCAATCTTCATGTCTCGACTACTTCGAGACTCCTCGTCATGTCCGTGATCACATCCGGGACTCCGAACAACCTTCGGTACATCAAAACATATAAACTCATAATATAACCGTCATCGAAACGTTAAGCGTGCGGACCCTACGGGTTCGAGAACTATGTAGACATGACCGAGACACGTCTCCGGTCAATAACCAATAGCGGAACCTGGATGCTCATATTGGCTCCCACATATTCTACGAAGATCTTTATCGGTCAAACCGCATAACAACATAAGTTGTTCCCTTTGTCATCGGTATGTTACTTGCCCGAGATTCGATCGTCGGTATCTCAATACCTAATTCAATCTCGTTACCGGCAAGTCTCTTTACTCGTTCCGTAATACATCATCCCGCAACTAACTCATTAGTTACAATGCTTGCAAGGCTTATAGTGATGTGCATTACTGAGTGGGCCCAGAGATACCTCTCCGACAATCAGAGTGACAAATCCTAATATCGAAATACGCCAACCCAACAAGTAACTTTGGAGACACCTGTAGAGCACCTTTATAATCACCCAGTTACGTTGTAACGTTTGGTAGCACACAAAGTGTTCCTCCGGTAAATGGGAGTTGCATAATCTCATAGTCATAGGAACATGTATAAGTCATGAAGAAAGCAATAGCAGAATACTCAACGATTGTGTGCTAAGCTAACGGAATGGGTCAAATCAATCACATCATTCTCCTAATGATGTGATCCCGTTAATCAAATGACAACTCATATCTATGGCTAGGAAACATAACCATCTTTGATCAACGAGCTAGTCAAGTAGAGGCATACTAGTAACACTCTGTTTGTCTATGTATTCACACATGTATTATGTTTTCGGTTAATACAATTATAGCATGAATAATAAATATTTATCATGATATAAGGAAATAAATAATAACTTTATTATTGCCTCTAGTGCATATTTCCTTCATGGAGCACATATAGGCATGCGCTTCATGGCTAGAGTGAGATGTTACAGATACCATGTACTAGTGGTTGGGGCCGCCATTGCGGGCCGCTTGAGAGAAAGCTATGCGCACCTTACCATCATGTCAAATTTAAAAAAAAAATCTCGCATCACGTGAACATCACAACATCTTAAAAGAAAAAAGGAAAAACCTTAAAAAAAACTTCTCTAAAAAAAGCCTTCCTACCATTTAAAAAACTATAAAAATACTTTCTCATCGTGACCAACCAGCATGCGCCACATGACGTAGCTGGTTGGCCACCATTCTAGCATCTCTTAATGGGTTTAATTGCTTGTTTTGGTCATATTAATATGACATGCTACAGCGGGTGCGAGTTATGAAGCAAGGTGGGAAAAGGGACTTTCATGCATGTTCCAGGATATTCATGGTCAATGGTATGTACTTATCGAAAAAGGCTTTCGCCCCGCTTTATGTATAAAGCAATGATTCTCGACAACACGGTACAAACACCCGCCAATACTACACACGCACACACCCAAGGCATGGTACATAGGCGCTGAGCGCAACAACAGCCCTAGCGCTACAAGAGCAACCGGGGTCCTCAATCGTGAACACGCCACCGCGAAGAGATGAAGCCACATACGACGGATCGTGGGCTCCAAGGCGGCACCTTCAGGAAGGATACGACACCGAAGCGCCGCCACCACCCGACCCGAGGATTAGAGTTTCCCCTGGAGCAACAAAACGGGTAATGAGAGCCGCGACGACGCCTTCAAGAAGGGAACAAGCTTCGCCGTCGCCGGTCCGTCCGAAGATAGAACAGGTTTTCACCCCGACCAACAATCACCACCACCGAACGCCACACCCCGGCGACCACGCCGCCCACACGACCATGGCCACCGGGCAGCACCTAGCCGCGGGCTCTGCCCATGAGCACCGCGGAACCACCACCAGGGCCGCCGCCCCGACATCCAAGACCCGGACACCACCTCACTCGAGGCCCACCGCTACCCCCACCAAAGATGTGGGCGGAAAGGACCCGCCTTTCGCACCCCTGGGCTGCCCCCAACGCCTCCATCGACTCGTCCTGCTGTCGGGCGCGAGACGAGGTCGGTCCTGCTGCCGGGCGTGAGACGAGGTCGGTCCTGCTGCCGGGCGCGAGACGAGCTCGATCCTGCTGCCGAGCGCGAGACGAGCGATAGACCGTAACCGGGGGAGGTACGAACCTTCGACGACGGTAGCGACCTGCCGACGAGGAGAGGGACCGAAGGTCGAAAGGGGCCGCCTACAAAAGAGCCGACGCCGGAAAACCAGCCGCCGCCGCAGCCGACCCGCCAAACTGCCATGATGCGGACGCAACGAAAGGAATCCGCCACGCCAAGAGAGTCGAGCCACCTCGCCGCCGCCGCCCATAGCCGGAGCAGCCGCCACACCGGGCCGCTGCCCCAATCCGCGCCGCCCGCCGGAAAAAAGCGCCAGATCCGGCACATCCACCACCACCAGCCCCAGCCCGCCCCCAGCCCCCGACCGAAACCAGAGGAGAGAAAGGGCGAGACCCACACCGCTGCGCCGCCACCTCCGCCAGCAGACCACCACGGCGAAGACGACCGACCGCAGCCCGCGCCGCCCGCAGCCCGCACCCACCGCGTCTAGATCTGGCAGCCCGCCTTCACCACACCGGCCGTGCACCACCAGGGCGTGGCCCGCCACGCCGCCACCGCACCCGCACGCCTGCACCAGCGCCGATGCGACGCCGCGTGGTGGAGCCCCACGGAAGCGCCACCACCAGGTCCGGGGCCGTCAGCCCGCGCCGGCCACCCTGCACGAAGAGAGACGAGAGGGACCCCGCCGCCGTCGGCGGCGACCGGGCTTCGCCCGGCCCTGCCCTCTGCCGGCGGCGAGGGAGGAGGAAGCGAGAGGAGGGGTGCGCTGGCGGCGGTGGTGTGGTCGCCCTCCCCGTCGCCCGCGGGAGCGACGCGGGAGGGGTGCTAGCCCTGCTGCCCTGGTGTGTACTTGATATTCTTGACCTCTAAGATTTTTGCGTTATTAAAAACTTGATGGTGTGTTCTTCGTCGTCAATGGAGTATCAATCTATAGTTAGTCAATGATTTCTGCGGTCAGGAAATGTATCCTTCTTAGTTTTGGTAGTTATTTCTAGGCAAGATTTCATACCGAACCCCCTTGTTCCCGAAAGTCACTTGTCCAAGAAAATTTGGCATGGCACAAATTAAAAGTCAGTTGTCAAGTAAACTTGATGTCTCACTTCCTCAACCAATACGCCACAATTATGTAAAAAAGAGCAACCAACCTCATCTTCACCAACGTGTCAGGCTGCACCACCTAGTGTGCCGGTTGCTCGCGCATGCTGTTCCCTCCTGGCTTGCCATTCAGCTGAATTCTCACCGGACCTTGCATCCGTACATATACTCAACTACTAAGATGAATTTCTCAAAGAGAGAAAACTACCAAGATGAACAAACACAAGATGCATGTACTTTAATTTGTCTCGCAGGTTTCAGGCAATTGATCAAAGTAGCTGTTGCTTTTAGTTAAGGATCTTTGTGCTATGCCAGCTGCACCTAGAACAACGCAGATGACCTTGGGCGTGTGTCAAAGAAGCGAAGCAAGGAGGCCGGCTAGTACTTGTTTTGTGGCAGCTTCCTTTTCCCACACTTTATGCTATTTTTCTCATCTTAAACATTTCAGTGCATGATGTGTTTGTTGTTGGTTTAAATTCCCTTCAATTTCGACGTGCTCTGGTTGGTGCTAGCCTGCTAGGAATGAACAGTTGACTAAGCTGAATGACATTTGTAGCCAGGTGGTTTTGGCAGAAGATTCAGATAAGTTGGTTTGGAAACTAACCGTTTATGCATCTTTCTCTGTAAAAATATTTCTACATGCCTTGCGACACCATTGTATACTGTTCGATAAAAAATCATGTGGAAGATGAGAATGCCTTTAAGAATCAAAAAATCCATTTGGCTAGTGCTTAATCAGAGTATACTAACCGGAGATGTTCAGATCCATAGAGGTGGAAAGTGTATCAAACAATGCTTGTTTTGCAGTGGGGATGAATCTATATCTCACCTTTTTTTACCTGTCCCCATGGCTAGACATGTGTGGAATGTTGCCAGCTGTGCTTTTAGTTTTGATTACCACTTTGCAAACGCTGACGGGCCGATTAATATGACTTTTCAGATATGCAAATGGATTGATTCTTGGATTTTATTGCAGGGGAATGAGGACACAAAGGACTGGCTGCGGTGGCGTGCAAGACTTGTAGCACAAGTAGGTTGTGATTGTTCAGCGCTAGCAGAAGTTGGAAGACCTGGATCCGGAGGCTGACAGTTTGTCTTCGGTTTTCAACATGTTAGGTGTTCTTTCTGTAATGCACTTTATAAACTCGTACTGTCTTTCTCTTTTGATGCTCAAATGCTGGTGCGTTGCGGTGGTGAATGATGTAGAATTGATGGTTTTCTTAATGAAAATCAGGGGAAACCCTTTTACCTAAAAAAAGTACTCTACTTGTTTTCACACACATGGTGCAGAACTTTTGGAAATGAGACATGTGTTGTAAAATGAATATGTACAGTACACACTTCTATATTCTATCTATTGTGCGAGAGAGCACAGCATCTGCTGCTAGATTTGTTTGGTGACAGATGGAGATGTGTCAGCTTTGTTGTCAGAAAGAGGATCGGTCTTCACGGTTGGTCTCACCAAGTTATGCCATGACCTAAGCATCGAACCCAAACATGGCTCAAAACCTTGAGACATTGGTACTCCCTATGTAAACTAATATAAGACGTTTTAGATTTGATCTAAAACGTCTTATATTAGTTTACAGACGGAGTAGATGATTGGGTGGCAAATGGAGCAACAGATCTATTTGCAAGTCTGCACAGACAGAATTCTCTGAAAAAACTGAAAAGATCACTTACTGAAGGTTTTGCTGACAATCGAAGCCCACATGAATTTCAGTCGGCAGCATTGGCGCTTTCTGCTTATTGGACATCTATGCCTTGAAACTTTAGGATATGCTGATTCTAGGAAACATGGATCATGGTAAAAGAAGGCACCTTAGCAATATTCTGAGAGCCACTACCGGAGTTGAAGAGTAGCTAAAGACACTAGAGTTGAAGACTTTGGTAAAGAAACTGAAGCTGAAGAGAGTTGTTTTATACATCTTGCAACGTTTACGATTAAATGAGAATGAGACAATAATAAGCTGAACCATTGACTTACAGAAGCGAGCACGACATGGTCACCAACTCATGGTGCAACATGGAAGACAACAGGGATTATTATCAATCAAATGGCAACCAACAGCTAAGCAAAGGTACATTTCCATGTGAAGCCAGCTACCTAAGCAGAGGAGATGCAAAAAGTTGACGGAACTTCGCTGAACGGTTCAAGCAAATGAAGTTGAAACGTTCTCTTTCAAGTGTTAACTATTGCCATTCTTGCAGCAAAGCGCCTAGTACCAAACAGGCAAGCAGCAATTTCAGAAACTTGTACATGTATATAAAATAAAAACAGTGAAGAGAAAATATTCCCGAGCTTTGAACTGCGAAGTACGCATACTGCAAATAAAACCTTGGGTCCAATACAACACTAGTATCATCTGTATAAAACTATGAATGTACTATCCTCTAACGATTCTGATACGGTACCCATGCAAGAAACAATGGATGTTCCCTTCCAATCGTAGCCCAATTCTGAATTCTGAACAACGAGAAAACAATACAAACACAAATCTTAACTCTGAACCCGAAAAGCAAAAGCAGAGTCCACGAACGGAATAATGAAGCTGCGCCTGTTTCCAGAGTTCCCAAGTATACATGGTCAATACCACTAACCCAACTGCCGAACATGCATGTTAGTTACGCGCACAATGGGGTAAAGATTTGAAGCTATCTGAAGTATGCCCACACCAGAGGAATATCTTCACTCTAAGAGGTATTTTGAGAGTTCTTTTATATATCAAATGACAACATGGTCATGGACTCGTGGTACAACATGGAAGACAACAGGGATTATCAAATGACAACAGCTAAGCAAAGCTATCTTTAATGTGAAGCCAGATAAGCTGAGGAAAATGCAACAAGAACAAGGAGACAGAACTTTCCTCAAGCAAATGAACTTGAAATGTTCTCTTCCAAATGTAACTTGCCGTCCTTGCAGCAAAGCACCAAGGCACTAGAGTTCAGCAATCAATACAACAAGTACACTATCATCATTTGGACTGATCTGGATGACACTATGACAGTATTATCCTCCAACAATTCTGATACAGTACCCATGCCTACAATAGACATGCTAAGCAGAGGAAATGCAACAAGGCGACAGAATGAACTTGAAACGTTGCCATTCTTGCGGCCAAGCGCCTAGTACCAAACAAGCAAGCGCAGATTTCAGGAACTTGTGCATATATAAAAAATATATATTAGTGAACAGAAAGAATTCCTGAAGCTTGAACTCCCGAAATACGTATACTGCAAAGAAAACCTTGAGACCAATACAACAAGTATACTAAGTATCATCTGTATGAAACTATGAATATACCATATATCCTCCAACAATTCTGATACAGCACCCATTGCCACAAACAATGGCGATCCCCTTCCATCCGTAAACCCAATACCTGAACTCTGAACAATGGGCAAACAGCGCCAACACAAATCTGAATTCTGAACCTGAAATGTTAAAGCAGCATCCATCCACTGAACGATGAAGCTGCACTTATTTCCCGATTTCCTGAGTATACATGGTGAAGAGATGCAATCAATGGTTGAGGAACTCGGCGATGACCTTGTCCTGGGCGACGGCCTCTTCGCAGCAGGGCTCGAGGAGGTGGAAGGTGTGGCCCTTCCCCGGCGCCTGCCAAATGTCGGCCTCCCCGCTCCACCCGCTGGCCCTGAGCCGGTCGTAGTAGGCGCGGCCGCGGTCGCGGAGCACGTCGCCCTCGCCGATGCACACCAGCACGCGCCCGCACGCCAGGGCGTCCAGGCCCGGCGCGCCGTCCACGAACGGGTTGATGAGCGGGTCGTCCTCCCCGGTGGTGGTCGGGCACATGACGCGCCACAGGCTCGCCAGGCTCTCCCGCGCCGCCGGGTCGAGGTCGTCGGAGGCCACCTTGTCGGTGCCGAGGAAGTATGGGTGGATCATGAGGAGGCCGTGGATGGCGGCGCCGTGGGGCAGCCCCTCCGCGCCGACCCGCATCGCCACGTGGTGCGCGATGTTGGCGCCGGCGCTCTCGCCGCCGAGGTAGAGGCGGGCGAAGTCGGCGTGGTCGGCGAGCCATGGCTCGAAGCCAGCGGCGGCGGCGCCGGGGGCGGCGTGGGAGACGACCCAGGCGAGCGCGTCCGAGGAGTCGGCGTAGGCGGCGGGGACGGGGTGCTCGGGCGCGAGGCGGTACTCGACGGAGACGACGAGCACGCCGGCGAGCGCGGCGAGGTTGTTGAAGTAGGCGTGGAAGGTGGGGTTGAAGGCGGAGCCGAGGCAGAAGCCGCCGCCGTGGTAGTAGACGAGGACGGGGAGCTTGGAGTCCTTGGCGGGGTCGAGGCGGGGGAGGTAGAGGCGCGCGGAGACCTCGGGGGAGATGACGCGGTCGCGGGAGGCGACCCCGGTGGCGGCGTCGGCGTCGGCGGAGGCGGCGACGAACTCGGAGCCGAAGTAGCGCTCCACGCGGTCCTTGTAGATGCGGATGCAGGGCATGGACTCGTAGACGATCTCGTCGTCGGCCGCGGGCGCCGGGGCCGGGATGGGGGCGGCGGCGGCCATCGCGCGCGCGGGCGAGATCTGGGCGACGGAGCGACGGTACGGTGGTGGTTGGGACCTGGGTCGAGGCTGAGGGGACGTGTAGACTTTGCTCTGCGCTGGTCAAGTAGAAATGTAGGCTCTGCCGGCGCCTAGCTATAGCTAGGTTGGTGTTGATTGGCTTCTTGCTGAGGCAGAATTGATTAATTCCATTGCTTAATCCTGATTACTGGTAGTAGTAGAACATGGAAGAGTTCTGACCGATTTTCTTTATTTTTTGTGGGAAGAAGGGTTCTGGATCCTGATCTGCTTGCCCAAAATTCATAAGTTGGTCAAATGGGTGAAAATGGTGTTTATATAATCTATTTTTTTTAGAAAAGGAGGATGACCCCGGCTTCTGCATCTGGACGATGCATACGGCCACTTTATTAATTATTCTTACAAGACCTTACAGAGTCATACAACAGTAAGACTAAAGCCGCCGTCTAAGCAACAAACTATCGCTACACCTATCCAGTTGATGAAGGGGCGCAGATAGCCTGGGCCTAATACCAAACAGACATCGCAACCTAGCCACTTGCCGGGTCTGGGGTACACACTGGTCCTGCGTGCTCTTAGAGGCCGCCGCCGCCAACTGCCACCGCTCCATCTTCAGAACTGTACTGATGCATCAACCTTGCTCGGTCTGCTATCGTCGACGCCACCACGGCGCCCAATGGCACCTCCTCCCTGCGCGCAAACAGCTGAGCACGTCGCGGTCGCCACTGATACACCTCAGTGCCATGCTGCCAAGTACCACCAGCCGACACAGCTTGAAGTCCTTGGAAGATCTGTCGTGCGTAGCACCTGCCGACCAGGCATGACAAAGCGTAGCACCTGTCGGCCAGGCATGACATCTCCACCGAAGCTCCGTGCAAAACGAAGCCGCTCCACCGCCTGCCTCTGACTTCCAGCGCTGCTCCACAAATGATGCTCCCAAGAGAGAAACGACACCGCAGTGCCGCCATCGTCCGATCTGGAACACCAGATCCTAGGGTTTCCCCCGGAGCAGCGCGAGTGGGTCTACAGTAGTTACACGACGATGCCTCCATCAAGTTAACGGTGAGAACGCCGCCATCGCCTGCTGTCGGCTCGGTTTTCACCGGCAACCATGTCTCCCCTACTCGTAGCGGGGACTATATGATGGATCTCGAGATCCGATCACGAAGCCTCTGGCCGGCCATTTCTGGAAGAAGATGACCACCACGTCCACCAGCGTCACCACGCCGGGCACGCGTCGCCGCCGGCACCCCCATGGTGCCTAGAGGCCGATAAGCCCCAACAAACACCACGCCTCGCCAGCCGCCATGGCCCAGACCCAAGCACCACCAGATCCAGATCGGATCGGGGTCAAGGGCCCCAAGCCGCAGCCGCCGCGGAGGCAGCGCCACTGGACGGTGCCTTGCCCTCCACCCCGCCGTAGGACCGAGTCATCGCCGGAGCTCCGCCGCCGCCAGGGGAGAGAGAGACGCGCCAGGGAGAGGCCCCGCTGCCGCCGGCACAACCTGGGCTTTGCCCGGCTGTGTCCCTCGGCGGCGGCGAGGGGGGAGGGAGGGTGGAGGGGGCCGGCGGTGCAGGGTGCTAGGGTTCCCCCGAGTCGCCTCAGAGAGGGACGCGGGGACTATATGCCGCCTCCTTCTGTCAACATTTTTTTCTGAAGCTATTTCGAAAAAAATGGAAACCTCGAAGCCAATGCCTGGATCTGAAGAAAATTGTGGTTGCAAAGTAATTTTAAAGTATTTCAAGAATACCACTGTATTTTGGAAAACTATGGTTTCAAATACTTTGAAGTGTTTGGCTCTAGTTAAAGTGGCAGTATTATAAACCGCAGTATATACACAAAACTTGTATTTTTGCTGTATTAAGAAAAGAGGCCACGACCTCTTTTTTAAAAACTGAGAAACGCAGCAAATGATCTCTCATGCGGTCAGTAAATACAACACTGTATACTTTGATTGCCAAACACGACACTGTCTAAGTGAGACTTTAAAAACTGATGTTTTCATATACTACAGTCTTTGTTGTCATCGGCATAAAAAACTGTTGTATTGGAATGCTTAGGTTTTTCAAAAACTTCGCTTCCAAACGGATGTTTCGTAGGAATGCAGCAAATGCGATAGTGGTGGGAGCTCGTCTGCTCGTGCAAGATTCCCTCGCACAGTATATGCTCTGCCTCTCAGCTCACCAAAATATGCAGAGTCAAACAAGAACACGCCGCCCCAGTTGTATGAACTCCACAGCCCCATATGGCCTACCACTGGAACTCGTGCACAGCGCTACAGATTTTTCCTTCTTCTTTTACGAGCTACGGTTGACCGATCCAGCTGACTGACTCCAATGGACTAAATACTACTCCCGCCGTTCACAAACATAAGATGTTTTGACGAAAAAGGGTTTCCCCCGCTTTGTATTACAAAGCAACCACCGATACAGCCAACGATAGATGCTAAGGACGAAAGCAGCACAGACACGCTCAAAAAAAACAAGAGAGAAAATATAAAAGAAACAAATGCCGACAATGGCAGATCGACAAAAACACGAAGAAGCCTCGCGACCACTGCGCCCACCGGAGATCTCCCACCAAGCTCCTAGACTCCGAAGCGCCAGTACCAATCAACACCTCCAAGAAGGGACGCGACGATGTCGACGCTGCTGCGAAGGGTTTCCCCCGGTACATGACGAGGAGAGAAGAAGGGTAGCCCCTGACGCCCTCCAGGAAGGTCCGACGGCACCCTGAGGCGCCATCGCGTCGGTGTCAGCCAAGCTGACTGGGATTTATCCCGATCCCAACCTTCACCTCGGGCGCTCCGGAGCCTGCCACCGAAACCGACCACCACCCTGCGCCAACATAGTCTGGAAGCTTCTCACGCCGTCTCAGCACGGCACCACGAAGTGAGGGTTGCACACCGAAGAAGAGGAGCCGGGACTAGAGGCAGCAGCACCGTCAGCACGCGGGAGGGCCCAACCTCCACTGTCAACGACGACGGTAGCCGACCAGACGCAATAGCAGGAACATACCAGGCCCGGTCGGGCCTCCAAAGGCCCGTAAAGCTCCCGCCTTCGCGCTGCAGCAAGCACGCCGTCGGCGTCGCCGCCCCCGGTCCGAGCTGCTCCACCTCCTCACCACGCAGAAGACAACGAGGCCATGCCGGGGGCCGACCCGCTAGGGGCACGCCGGCGGCCACCCCGCGCCACCAAGCTGCCCCACCGCCAAGGAGCAGCGCCGCCACCACGTCTGCTGCCGGCGGGTCGCCGGACCGCCGCCTAGCTGAGCGACCCCCCCCCCCCCCCCCCCCCGCCGCCCCGGACAGGAAGGGCACACGCGCGGGGAAAGAAGATCCCACCGCCGCCGCTGACACCACCCGGGCCAGAGCCGGGGGCGCCCACCGGCGGCGGCGGGGGGGGGGGGGGGGGGGGGGGGGACGACGAGGCAAGGAGCGAGGACGAGGGAGCTGGCGCGCGCGCCGCCCCGGCCGCCTCCCGGGGAGGCGGCGCGAGGGCGGAAGAGGAGGAGGGAAGGGAGGAGCGGGGGAAGGGGGTCCCGGATGTGGCCTGCACGCGGCGAGGCTCGCCGGATCCGGCCGGGATCGGACGGGGGAGGCGGCGGCGGCGATGAGGGTTAAGGGCGGGGGGAGGGGTGGGTCGGGTCTTTCTCACTATATGGCTATGTACTGCTGACGCTTACCGACCATAACATAAGATGTTTTAGACATTTTAATATATAAATTACACACGGACTGAAATGAATTATACATCCAAATCAGAAATAAAATGTCATCCAAATCAGAAATAAAATGTTAGAACATCTTATGTTGGTGAACGGAGGGAGTATCAAAGATCGACTTTTTCTCCTTCCTATAATTTTGCTTGGGAGTTCAAAATCTCAGGTGTACAAAGTGATTACCAGCGGGTTTGGAATGAGTTACTTGGTGTCATCTAGTAGCCTCCTAGAAGATTTCTCCCGGTGCCAACCATTCTCAAAATATGAAACCGATCTTCCGCATTTGCCCTAGCAATAAGTCGTTACGCTGAATTTATATGCCAAAGATATAAGCAGTGGCGGCGCCAGGATTGAGGGAGTATGAATTCAGAGTGACGTGGAAAACTGGGCTGCCCGGGGGAAGAAACATTTGTGTAGTAGTATGGCGGGGGACGGGGGAGTATGATCTTGTTATTTGCGGTTCCTGCCTTAGAACACGCAAACTTATTTGAGCTCTCCCTCCTCTCTATTGATGAATGAACACGACAAGTCTTTTGCCTTGAAATATAAATGGAGGGATATATCGATCGATGGGTGGTTACCAAGGACGTGACAAGGAAGTGGAGTTGGGTGAGGAAGTGATGGATCCAACATACACAAATTTACTACTAGTAGTACTAGATCGCAGCTTCTGATGTGTACCTCTTTTCCATGAAGAGTTCGGGCCTGTTCTGATCTCCTCCCAACTCCACAAACTCCACGATTCCAGCTTCCCATCCCAGCTTCTCACTCCATGCAGCGAGACAGTTCCGTTTGGCAGCGATCGCTGGCTTCTCCCATCGCCACTATGGGCTGGCAGCATGGGTGGCCTGCCTTAGCACCACAATGGGCCGGTTGGAGGCAGCCCAGCTTGGCTTTTCAGCGAGAGAAGGAGCGCAGGGTACCGATTCCATCGAGCGATATGTTTCAGCCAGCGTACCGGTTCGATCTGCCCTCACTTGGCGGTGGCAGTTGTATGTAATTTGGGCGAACTTCTCCTTTTCCAGTCGGTTTTTTTTGAGAAAAGCTCGCCAAGCCTTTATTGATCACCTAAAATGTTTATGGGGATTACAATTGGGTCATGCTGGATGCCCAACCACAAATGCCTCCCAGCAGGAAGAGAGATACCAAATCTAGCAAGTCTATGAGCCTCATAGTTCGACTCTCGAGGTTCAAAGGAAAAATTACAAGTCGTGAATAAGGCGGAATTTTGTAAGATCTCTTTGATGATAATGCCATGATCGTCCCCAGCTCTTTGATGGATATGATTTACTACCTGCTTACAGTCAGAAGCAATCTGTATATGATTCGTTCCAAGGTCCAATGCCAACGCCATACCTTCTCTGCATGCTATTGCCTCTAGTGTAGTTGGGTCCATCAGCCCCTCAATTACCAGCATGGAAGAACCCAAATAAGTTCCATCCCGATCACGGTATAAAGCTGCTGCTGTTCCAGTGTTTGTTCCCTCCGAAACTCCAGCGTCTACATTGATCTTCACAAAACCCTCTGGGGGTTGGACCCATCTTGGAGCCTGCCTAGCATGTGGATGACTTGTATTTCTTTGTGTCTCTTGCACCGGCTCTAGCTGGACTAGGTCTGCTATATAATTAAGCACAAACCTGTGTGTCTCATGTGGACTTTGATGTATTCCTTCATGGATAAGCTGTCTCCTAGCATACCAGATTGCCCACAAAGGTAACTATCAATCTTGTGAGTGTTTCACGATCAAGAGTTTCCATCATGAAGAACAGCCAGGCTCGTGCCGACGGCTCAGATGTGGCAATTACGTGGTCCAGCAAATCGTGATCAACAAGAGACCAAACACATCTTGCCATGGTGCACTCAAGGAGACTATGTCTCCACGAGTCCTCGGCTCCACATACATAGCACTGATCATGGTGTGACATTTTCCTGTTCTTTCGAATATCTTCTGTAGGTAGCGAATTTTTGGCCAATCTCCAGAGAAAGTTTTTGAGTTTCGCCGGAACATGCACGTTCCATAGTGTATCCCAGGCCTTCTCATTTGCAGCCGTGTCAGAGGATCCGCCTCTACCTTCTAGCCAGTCCTCGCGCCTCCTTTTTATATCCACTATCATCCTGTAAGCAGAACGCACAGAGAAGATACCGTTCTTTTCAAAGCCCCATGACCAGAAATCTTCCATATTTCTTGTACATATTGGTATCTTCAGAATAGCTGTTATATCATATGGGAGGAAAACTTCACCTAGTAAAGTTGTGTTCCAGCAAGCATTGTCGCGATCAATTAGCTCCGCCACCATCATCGGTGGATCTGATTTTAAAGCGACAATGGGCCTCATATTTTCCTTCCTGGGTAACCAATTCATATCCCAAATATGACTCGTATTTCCATTGCCTATCCTCCGGACTAGTCCAACCTTCATGATATCGCGTCCCTCTATCAAGCCCCTCCATATCTGGGAGGGATGCCCACCAATAGTGGCTGTCAGGAGGTCCCCCTCTGGGAAATACACCGCTTTCAGGATTCGAGCACTTAGCGAACTAGGGTTTTCCAAAACTCTCCAGGCCTGTCTTGCCAATAGCGCCAAGTTAAAGATTTCAAAGTCGCGGAAGCCCAGCCCCCCCATGTACTTTGGCATGCTCATAGAGTCCCATGACACCCAATAAGGTTTCCTCTTGCCTTGTTTACTTCCCCACCAAAAAGCTTTGATCATTGATGTCAACTGTTGACATAAACCCCTCGGAAGCTTGAAACAAGACATTGAGTACACCAGAATAGCTTGTGCTACTGATTTAATAAGCACCTCCTTCCCCGCTGTTGAAAGTAGTTTCTCCATCCACCCTTGTATCTTGTTCCATAGTCTATCTTTGAGGTACTTGAAAGCACCATTCTTTGAACTCCCAACATCAGAAGGCATGCCAAGATATTTTTCATTTAACTGTTCGTTGGGGATTTGCAAGATAGTTTTAATATCAGCTCTTATGGACTCTGGGCATCCCTTACTAAAGAACAGTGAACACTTATCCTTGTTAATCCGCTGGCCAGATGCTCTAGCATATATCTCCAACAATTGGGAAACCTCTTCAGCTCCCTCAACATTTGCTTTAAAAAACAGCAGGCTGTCATCTGCAAACAACAAATGGTTCACCGGCGGAGCTGATGATGCCACCTGTATTCCACCCAGATTAGATGACTGAACTCTAGTTTTTAAGAGGCACGAAAGGCCCTCTGCTGCTAGCAAAAAGAGGTAAGGTGATATAGGATCCCCTTGTCGAATTCCACGAGTAGGCTCAAATTCTTCTAACTTTTCCCCATTAAAAAGAACTGAGAACGAGACTGAGGTGACCATACGCATGACAATATTCACCCATCTGCTCGTGAACCCCAGCTTTAGCATGATTTCCTTCAGATAACTCCATTCAACCCTGTCATAGGCCTTCATCATGTCAAGCTTTAGTGCACAATGCCTGTTTTTTGTGCCTTATTCCGCTTCATGAAATGCAAACATTCATATGCAGCAATTATGTTATCAGTAATAAGACGGCCCGGAACAAAGGCTGATTGCTCCTCAGAGATTATGTCTGGCAGCACACTCTTCAGACGGTTAACAATAACTTTGGATGCTATTTTGTACAAAACATTGCATAAGCTGATGGGACGGAACTGTGTAAGAAGCGTGGGATTTTTTACCTTGGGTATTAGCACCAGAACCGTGTTGTTGATCTCACGGGCACTTTCCACACCTTCCACAATTCTAAGGACAACTTTAGTCACCTCCTCAGAACAAATATCCCAGTGTTTCTGAAAAAATTGTGCAGGAAAACCATCCGGCCCAGGAGCCTTCTGAGGTGACATTTGAAACAACGCAGTTTTTACTTCCTCGACTTTATAGGGAGCGTTCAGAACATCATTCATTTGGCATGTCACTTTGCGCGGGACTGCATTGATAACCTCTTGCATATTCTCTGTACCTTCAGAAGTGTATAGAGCTGTGTAGAACGCCTTTGTCATCTCCTATTTATCTTCTGTTCTGCTCCCGTCTGATTTCATCAACGCTTTTATTCTATTTTTCACTCGCCTCAGGTTTGCCCTCATGTGAAAATATTTTGAATTTTGATCGCCAGCTCTGAGCCACTCCAAGCGAGCTCTTTGTTTCCACATCAACTCCTCTCTCCTGTAAAGTTCCAGCAGCTCGTTTTTTATCTCCTTCTCACGTTCGGATGGTTCCACCCTACCTGGAACCGATCTCAAGATATCTAGCTCCCTTTTTAACTTTTTTATTCCTCTCCGAACACTGCCAAAGGTTGTGCGATCCCAGGTCTGCAAAGATCCCGACAGTAGGCTTAGTTTATTCTCTAGTCCCGTCACCGAATCTCCTCTATCAACCTCAGCTGTCGCAGTCCACGATTCTCTCACCACTTCCTGCAACTCTGTGTGCGTCTCCCACATGCATTCATACCTGAAAGTACGTGCAATGATTGGGTCATCAGAAGCTGCATGCAGACTAAGAATAATAGGATTGTGATCCGAAGCAACAGCATTGATGTGTTCCACTGTAGCCTGGGGAAAAGCACTTCGCCATGCAGCACATGCAAGCGCGCGGTCCAATCTGACCCTGGTGAAAGAACCTCCTGTTACTTTCTTTTCAAACGTCCAATTAATGCCAGTGTAACCTAAATCAATCAAAGCACAGTCGTCAATAGCTGTCCTAAACAGATCAACCTGGTTTTGGCTTCTCCTTCCAATCCCATCATGTTCTCTCGCATGCAATACTTCATTGAAATCGCCAATGAGAACCCACGGTGCATCAGATTGCCCCACTAGTTCCCTCATTTTATCCCAAGTTTTGTATCGTTCCTGCACCTGTGCCTCTCCATATATGCATGTTAGCCTCCAAGGTATAGCCCCTGCATTGTTCACCATTGCATCTATATGATATTTTGAGTAGCCCGAAACATGCAAATTTATTTCATCATTCCAAAACATCCCTAGACCTCCACTTCTACCATCACTAGAAACAACATAACTTTTATTGTAGCCTAACTCTCCTTTTAAACTTTCAACACGTACCCTATCAATCTGAGTTTCAACTATACAAAGTACGGTCGGGGTAAACTTCTTCGCGAGAGCACGAAGTTCGTGAACTGTCGTGGGATTACCCACACCACAACAGTTCCAACAGAGAAGACTCATTGGGTCCGGCGGCACTCCTCAGAGGAGCCCGCCAAAACTATATTGCCAACAAAATTATCCTCCTCTCCTCCTATCTCCTTGCTGGTCATCACCTCTGTGGTAGCTGATTGCTGGAACAAAACCCCTTTCTTGCCGTCTCCCTTCTTGGGCCTCTTCACTTCCTTCCTTGGAGAAACATAAACGGGTGGCAGTGGAGGCACACCAGTGGGCTTTCCTCTCACCTCCAGGTATGAGGATTTCTCACTTACCACTCTTTCCACCCTTGTGGGTTGCACACTTCCTAGGAGCAGACTACTGTCGGTAGACTGCCGTTTGTTGATTCCCACCAGTGCCCCCAGCACATTATTGCCTGGTATCTCATTTATGTCCCTTGGCTCGGTCGTACCCGTATCACCCGGAGCTGGCTCAGAGACCGCCCCACCATCCTGTTTGCGATGTTCGTTCTGTTGTGCATTGAAACGCCAACTTTGGTTTGGGTTATATTGCTCTCTTCCCCGGCCTCTTCCTCCCGCAGGTCTTGGGCCACCTCGCCCCCTCTGAAAGCCATAGCCACCTCACCCAGCTTGCCTGAAACGTACACCATCAGCCAGCACAAAATCTCCCCATTCAAACTTCGTTGAATCGTGAACTCCGTCACCGCACTCCTCATGACAATGTCCACACACACCACAGTTATAGCAGAAGATCGGAAGTTTCTCATACTTGACTTGGTATCTTACCATCTCATCTCCCTTTTTTCCAGTTACGAACCTTCTGATTTTTGCATTTATATCTATCTTCACCCTAACTCCGACAAACTCACCAAAGAAACCTGCCGGTAACTTCAGTTGCACTTCCTCCACTTCTCCAATGTGTGATGCCATCCCTCTAACAGCAGGCTCTATCAGGAAGTTGTCAGGCAGCCGATGGATTTGTGCCCACACCGCCAACTTGTCCAGCTTGATACTATCAGGGTTTTTGAACCCATCGTAATCAACCATGATGACCGCTTGATCTCTGAACAGCCAAGGCCCCTCAGCCATAGCTTTGTTCCAGTCCCCTAAACATCCAAACTGGGCAGTAAATAAGTTTTCCTTAATCTTCCTCCAAACAATTGTTTTCGCCGGGTTCCATGCAGCACACATGTCCCCATACAGAGCATTAGGGCTGAAAGTTCTTGTAGTATGAACTCTGGCTATTTCCAGCCACTTCGCCGGCTCTCTCAGATCCGGCAATTCCTCTTCCCACACAAAAGCGTCATCCTCTTCCTCTTGCAGATTCAGCCTTGCAAGAAGTTCCTCCGTCGTCTCCTTCCCCTACCTTCCCTGAGTACTTGTTTCCGCCGCCATCAGAGATCCAATCTGGCTCCTCGTCCAAACCCTAGATCAGACTGCCTCGCGCAACTAACCAGGCAGGGTCGCAAAGACTTCCCCTTGATCAGCCCCGAGCCCGAGAAGAACCCCGGCAAGAGAACCCCCGTGGTGAGGAAGAACAGCCGGCTGCCAGCACCGGAGTATTTCGAAACCCTAGGTCGCCGCCTTAGGGGAGAGCCCTCAAACAGGGATCCGGAGGTGCGAGGTGAAGTCCTAGCAGGCAGCTGGACCACGCTAATAGGAAACCAATTTTTACACTGGCGGCTGGCTGAGCTTCTTGCTTCTAGCTTCTTGGCCCAAACTCGTTCGGCTCAGCTCCCCTCCAGAAATTTGTGAAGCGTGGAGCTGGAGAGCCTCCGAACACGCCCTTCATGGTACATTGTTGGTCAAATTTTATTTACATGACGTGACACTAATGAAGGGAAAGGATGAAGCCTAGCTTTTCTAGGTGCCTGGTTGAGGTGTGCTTTGAGCTCAACGTTAGTGCACGCAAGAAAAGTAAAGATGCTACACTTGGCCATGTGGTTGGACCTCATGCCAACTACCAAACATCCTCATATGATCGTATCCTCGTGCGCACGACACAACTGCTCCATTGCAAGCTTTCGATTCATGATAACTTAATATGTACCCCTCTTATGAAAAAATTACCCACTCATTGTCTAAACAAAAGGACATGTACACATTTAATTTTAACATTTAACTTTGACAACCAGTTAGACTATTACTGTACCAACATTGTAAAAAAACTATTACTGCACAGATTATCTGCGACATGACATATTTATACCATTGGAAACTTTCTACGAATGTGATTTCCATGAGTACACGCCATATGTTTGTGACATGGTGTAAGAAAGGTTGAGAATAGAACTTATGCGAGGGACCGTTCATTCTCATAAAAGTTTCATTTTTTTGGAAAGTCTCACGTTATAATTCACCAACTTGGTGTCGGATGATATATTATTCTTGACTTTCAACACCTAGAGCTTTTTTGGAACAGCCAGCCACTTTTGTGGTAGTTTTTTGAAAATTTTAAAAAAAGTGGTAGTTTTTTATAGACATAGCCCGTAATGTGGTAGTTTTTTTGCTATATACTCAGCCATCCGGTGCATATAAAAATAGACGTGTCTCAAGATTTGTTTTCTGATGCATTAACTACATGCCGTCTCCTCTATTTATACACACCAAAGGTTAGGATGGGCATCCACAACACAAATCACTAATCACCAGAGATTACAATACAACTTGATTAACATAGTCGCCATCAACCTTATTGTCCAGGGTATCTACACAACATGCCTATCTTCACTGCACTAGATGTTGAGCTTTGGAGGAGCGCTCACGGTTTGACGTGCAGCCAAGGAAGGAACAAGAGGTGCAACGGTGACTGGGTGACATAGTTACTAGGCCACAAAATGAAGCCCCCAAATTCTTGGCACGGGACTAACTAGTGACGACATTGCTGCTCCTTCGTGGGACCAAGTCGGCGAGCCTGGGCAGCTTCCCACTGTCGACGGTTGCTGGCTCCGCTCTTCATCTTCAACTGTCGTAGTTAGAAGTTAAAAAGTGGATAAATGAGGCGAACCTTCCTCTCTTTCCTTGTGTCACTTGCATGTATCACTCATTCCGGTGCCTTCCATTCCAACAATACTCCGGAAAAAGGTTTTGGTCTAGCATGCACACAACCAAATGCGCAAGCCAAGACGATGCACTACTCGTGAAAGACTTGTCATCTACGTAAGAGATAGAAAGATAGGATATCTAGGTTATAATTTATAAAGCATACATGCCACCTGTGTGATTCCCAGGGCACATGTACCTGCCAACATAATTGAATTATTTGTACTACATGTTTGGTTACTGGAGTTATGCTTTCCCACTGTAAATTATGTGAACTCCGTGTCCAGTCAAGACATATAAAGTCCTAGATTTTATGCATTAACTTGGTTTCATCAGGACCCATGCTACACTTGTTTTGTGCCAGCGAGAAGGTGTGGGTGCTAACTTTTTTTGCGATGGTAGCAGCTGGTCATCTCCTTTGATTTGTACTAACAATATTAATTGCTCTTTTCATCAGCCAACCATGCACTTGTCTACATATATACATACGGATACATATACCCCCCTCTCATTCTCAATTTCCTCACATTCACATGACTATGTCAAAGTGATGAGGTACATGAACGAACTATTTCCGGTATTGTCTTGACAGAGAATCATAGACATATATGCATGATTAAGGATAAGGTGACCATGGAGCTTTCAGAACAGAAGGCATGGGAAGAAAATTTCTAGCAATATGAGGCTATGTGGTGGGTTAACTGTACGTGAAGTGTTCTTTCTTGCTTCATCTTCTTGTTCCCATCTCTTTCATCACACTCGGTACTGGAGATGGGTAATGCCTCTGCTACAAAAGTGAAGGGTTGAAGCATCCCTTCATGAGTCGGGTCTATAGGGCTAGCTAGCTAGCTAGACAATGGAGTTGCATCCCTACATCCTACAGATGACCTTGTATCTACTAAAGGAATAAACGACCTTTGCTCCAGGACACGTTATTAGCAATTCCATGTTCAATGCTGCTATGCTGGAAATCACAGGGCCCAAATAAGATTTTGACAATCAACAACGAGGATCAATAACCGGAGTCGACCATGATTGGCAAGTTTGCCAAGTTCCAGGATAAAAATGTTGGGGCTTGGTTTAGACTACCCCTAGAAGTTCAAGGTTTAAAACCGACTTTGCTATTTTAGTTTGAGAGTTTTTACACTCGTGAGTTGTTTTGGGCAATGCCGGGACAATCGAAATGGCGCTCATTGTCCCTTCCTTTGTTACTTGCTTCATTTGTTCACTCTGTTTGGCACCGTACATTAGACACACAAAGCACATATGTGCTACAAAAACCTCTGACGAAATGGAACAAAGCAAATGTAATCATATGCTGGTATAGCAGAGATAATTAGGTAAATGGCGCACCAATACCTTCCAAATTACAGCTTCAGAAATGCCATTATGGTCATTTATTAGGCATTTCACATAAATACTTCTCCCATGTTTTGGATAAAGCCCACTTTGTATAGGTGCGCCATTACTTTGTATAGGTGACCCAGTCATACACATAGTAATGGCGCAACTTCCCAGGGTTGCCGGTTGCTGGCTCCGCCCTTCTCCATCAGCGGTGGTAGTTACAAGGAGAACGAAAAATAAACGAGGCCAACTTTCCTCTCTTTCTTTGCTTCACTGGGATGTATCACTCATTCCGGTGCCTTCCATTCCAACGATACTCCTGAAAATGTTTTTGGTCAAACATGCACACAGCCAAACAAGCAAGCCAAGACGATGCACTACTGAAAGGCTTATCGTCTCCTGAAGATAGGAAGATATGATGTCTGCATTATAATTTATAAACACATACATGCCACCTGTGTGGTTCTGAGGGCACATGGACCTGCCAACTGGCATAAATGAATTATTTGTACTTCATGCGGTTATCGAAGTTATGCTTTCATAACTCAATATGATATCCACTCAATCGTGACATTTCTCTATCTCCCTCCCGTGGCTTTTAGAGGTTGTAACTTGGTTTCGGTTCCAAGCAAAAAAATAATAATTTATTTACAATACCAAGCAAAAGTGTATGAAAAGAAGGAAACGTGTACACGCACTCCCGGATCAAATTTGTGGCATTTCATTCGGTCTGTACCCGAGGTTCTTAATATTAAATATCTACATATACCCAAATAGCAAGCAAGACACCCAAGATAGACACGGTTAATAGAGTAATGATCGATTAGTAATAAAAAGCAAGCATGCATCATCAGCAGAAAGTTCAGTCGCTGCTCCTTCTTGGCACCATGCCAGGAGCTGGCTCGGCCCCTCATCACCAGCTTTTGTAGTTAGAAGGAGAACATGGAATGAACAAGGCCAGCTTCCCTTTCTCGCTTGGCTCCAATCTGATGTAGTACCACTCATTCTGGTGCCCTCCATTCCAACAATACTCTGAAACTTCCGATCAGGCGCGCGGACGGCCAGCAAGCGGGCCACAAGCCCACGACGATGCACTACTGAAAGGCTCTCCAAAATTAGAAAGAAGGATGTCCGGGTTAAAATTTATAAGCACAGACGTCACACATATGTATGGTCTCAAGCGCACACACCTGCGGCGTAATTTAGTTATTTGTACTCATGGTTTTAAAGAGAGCGCTATAGCACGCAATAGCGTTTACAAGAGGTCCCACGCTAAGGGACGTCCAAACACATGATCAAATATTTTAAATAGTGTGCTATAACACTGTTATAGCGTTTCGAAGAGGTCAGCTGCTAAGTGGACACGTGCTACACTTATTTATGTGGTAGTGAGATGGTGAATGCTAGGCTGCTAGCTAAGTTCCTTTGATTTGTAATTGTACCAACAATATTAATTGCTATTTTTTATGAGGCCACCATGTACTTGTCTATATATACATATATACATTCATACATACGAGTAGGGCGTTTTGGTGACTTTGATCCAAACAGATGAACAAACATTTTAAAGACACATCAGCTGCCAAGATCTGAAGGGAACCAACAGATCAAGGAACAAACTCTCACATCCCCTTTGTCGGTGCCGGATCAAACGCCATAAAGGTAGGGAGAAACTGAAGAAACTGTATTCCAACACACCATCGCCACCACTACAGTCAAGGTCACCAGGGAAACAAAAACTAAAGAAAAATAAAACGAGCGGACCGGTTCCTACTCCTTTTGCCGCCAATGTAACCACCGAACGGGAAAAAAGAAGAGTATTTAGGCAGCGGTGTGTGGGGAAGTTATTGTGGTGACGGGTAGAATTGTGCAACAACAACGTTGGAGCGGAAGTGTTGGCTGTTTTTCCAACAAGGCGCTGATATGGACGACATCGTTGAACTGGTAGTAGGGCGGCTAAGCTCAACCTGTTAGGCGCCCGAGCTGATACGGAAGGCACAGTTGAATACGATATAAGGTCAGACAACTGGCAAGCAAAGTAATCAGCTCTCACTCCAAAGGGATCGACATGGTGCTCGCAAAAATTACTGTTGTATGCATGGTTTTGGGTTTGGATCCACAAACGGCAAATTTTGGGAAATTAATCGGGACTGAAACTTATTCCTAATTGTCTAAAACCGTTTTAACTGTTATACAAAATTTGTCTGAATTTCTATCGCAGCATTGTTAGCAAGAGGGCTAGCTGTGCTAACAGTTTAGGCGCAGATTGGTAGAGATGATTGTTAATGGCTGAAAATCCTAGATTCGCTCCTCTTTGTGTGGGTCAAGCACTGTCGATGTGCTAGGGTTTGCTGGGGGTGATACCCTAGGGTTGACCTCTTGACTGAATAAAGCAACATCTACATATGAGTGGTGATCCATTCTAAAATGTGTTACCTGAGTACCCTGTGCTCTTTTTGGAACTGTTGTTGTGCTATTTTTTCGATGGATTGACCCCTAGCAAATAGGGTTTCAGTATAGATGATGGGGATGTTGGTGTGGTGGCGGCCACAAAGCCGAGTATGGAGAGATGGGTATTCTTACCGTTCCTTTTTGAAAGAAAAGAAAAACCAGCTAGGAAGAAGTGAGATGCAAAATTTGTAATTTACATGCAAAATTCACATTACATTTTTATTACCTGCATCGCGTGTGAGAGATCGATTTAGTCATTTTATTGTCTTAGCAAAGATTAAAGCCATTTTCGAATTTGTGATTATTTATAGGAGGAGATCTACACCATGCAAGAGGAATACAAGATCAGGTCTGTTATGTGACATAGTTATGCCACATCTAAACTGATTTCCACTCTGTTTGTGGTCTATCTTTTTTGTCCTGTTTTTTTTTTTTTTGTTTCTTGTTACTATATTATATATTTGTGGGAGCTTAGATGTGACATTCTTAAAAAATATCTAGATGTGAATTAGACAAACTGTACAAGATCAATTACGTCTCTATTTGATCTGATTTGATACGATCGATTTCTTGCATCTCAAACCTACCTGCTAGGCTGGTACGCAACATTATTTATTTACCCTCCGGGTATTGCTTTCATTTCCATCATTCTGGGAGTTTATTTAATCTTGCCAATAGTACATCGCGAATCACCGTGTCCAAACTAACCTCCACGTGTCCACCGGGCAGAGTCGCCCGCACGGCCTTTTCCTTCCACTCCGCCGCACGCTTCCTCATCTCCCGCCCCTTCTCCCCCTCCATCACCTCCCGTATCATGGCCGCGAGCTCTGCCCTTTTCACCTCTCCGCCGATCTCCATCCCATTCCCCCACTCGGTGCACTTGTACCGGCAGTTGGTTTGTTGCTCCGCAAAGAAGGGCCAGCTCAGCATTGGCACACCGGCGCAGATACTCTCCAAGGTCGAGTTCCACCCGGAGTGCGTCAAGAAAACCCCCACCGCCTCGTGGGCAATCACCTTCTCCTGCGAGCACCATGTTGTCAGCATGGAGCGGCCGCTGATGGCCGAAAGGAATTCCGGCGGTAGCACGGCCGTGTCGCCCTTCACGAGGTCCGGCCGGATGTTCCATATGAACGGGTAGCCGCAGTTGGCAAGCCCCCACGCGAACTCGAGGAGCTCCGCGTTCGTCATGACGGTGATGCTGCCGTAGTTGACGTACACGACGGAACGGGCGCTCTGTCCGTCGAGCCACTCCAGGAGGCCGTCCTGCTCCCTCCAAAGGTTGGACCCGAGGTCGTCGATCGAGGTACCAGCCGGTACCACGAGGCTAGCGTAACGGTGGAGCGGGCCAACAGTGTACATGGGTGGGAGGATGGCGCGCATAGCGTCCAGCACCGGCCCCTCGAGCTCATCGAAGGTGTTGAGCAAAACAGCGTCCGGGAGCGATAACCGCTCAGACATGTACATGATGAAGTTGAGCAGCACGTCCTCGCGGTCCGTCGTACGTATGAAGTTGGGGAAGTCGCGCAGGCGCATGCCATCGCACATGCCGGCAACGTCATGCACCACGGTGTCAAGGTGCTCCTTGTCCGTGACCTGTGACTCATCTGGACGCAAGCCGCAGCACAAAACAACGCACTCATCAAAACATGCATCTATATATGTCTAATTCCAAAAACGAGACACGTACCTTTGAAAGGAACGAAACCCCGCTCTATGAGCTGACGATAGTGGCGGTACCCCATGAACCCGCAGGCGCTAGATGTCCACAGCGCGGCGCACGGCACGCCGATATCCTTTGCAGCATCGTAGCCGAAGGACATGACGCCGTCAACGACGAGACAGGTGATAGGCGGCACTTGGGAGTTGGGGTCACTTAGCTTGCCAAGAAGTTTCATGAAGTGGGGCAGGAAGGTGGTCATGATGGAGTAACATAGTCCACCGACTTCCTGTGTGGAGTCCTCGTCGGATGGAGGGAGCCCGTCTGGCATCGACGCGAAGCGCAAGTCAGGGAGGCCATTAAGCGCCGCTGGTCCACGCGAGCGGAGCAGCCGGCGGTGGTTGAACTCGGTGTTGACGAAGGTGACGTAGAAGCCCCGGGTGTGGAGTATCTTGGCTAACTTGAGCATCGGCGTTATGTGGCCCTGCGCCGGGGCCGGCAGACAAACGACGTGGGGCTTCTCGACGGCCTCCATAATAATCCTTGGCACTTGTTGCTGAGAGGATTTGTTAGAGCGAGAGGTCACTACTTATCGGGGGTAAACTAAGGTTCCAAGTAGATGTTTCCAAGTACGTTGGAACGTTGGATTTGTCTCGCCGCGGGTGTGTAGTTCGTACATTCCAATGGGTTCTGCCGCTGATAGTGACCTGGTCAGTACTAGGTACTTGCCGCCCGATGTGCATTTGGTCCTTCTCACGAATTTTTATTAGAGATGCCTTCAACTTGCGCTTGTTACATATGAGTGTCCTCGCCACACCTGGTCGTGACGATCTGTGTATGCTTGTCTTGTCTTTTCGTTTTTCACTCGTCTCCAGATATATATATTTTTCTGAGCAGGCACCTGAATTTTTCTAGCTTTCAGTCCCATGGTTCGTGATTCGTACGTGGGTGCATTTAGGCTGTCGTATCTTTTTGTGTGTGTGGCACAGACAAAACACCAATTTTCAAAGGGGGCAAAGAAGAGCCCTGCTTCGGTACACCCACCCCCCGCTTAACGTATAAGGGCATTTTGGGCATACGGTGCTTAACGTATCCTGCGCCGTATGCGGCGTGCCCATACAGGTAGAGCCGAGGGCACGGCTCGAGCCGATACGGCCGGCTCGCATCTACCCCCTCCCGTCGCGCGGGAAAAAAACCCACGACCTGCGTTGATCACGCGGCCGATTCCAACGTCGCCCCGCCCCGCCGATCGCCGCCTTTCCCCGCCGATCTAGCCGTGATCACGCTGCCAATTCCAACGTCTCCCCGTCCGGCCGATCGCCGCCTTTCCCCGCCGATCGCCGACCATTCTCCCCGTCTTCACCCGGGATCTGGCCGCCGCGGACGTTGTTGGAGTCGCCCGCCGTACGTGATCTGGCCTCCGTGCAGGTCGTCGCGGTGACGTGGCCTACATGGACGCCGTCGCCGCCCGCAACTTCGTGATCAACCTCTCCGGGAACATCCTCGTCGTCCGCAGCCACGCCAGGCCGGCCGAAGTGCACGTACCTGCCGTGTAAGCTGTCTAGTTTGTCAAAAAAAATATACCTGTAAATAATTATCTGCAATCACTTGTTAGATATGAAGTACTCATCGGTATGACCGTAGTACATTTAATTTGATTTAAAATTGATAGATCAATTTTTATTTATAATGTTGCAGTGTTGGTAGTGAGGTCATTCAATGGATAAAGAAACTGGATTTACGGATCTATTTTTGGATACGAGTGAGTGGGATGGTAGCGATAGTGTTGATCGTACGAATGGTAATGAAAGTAAAAATGATGATGATAGCAGCGATAATGAATCCTGGTCGTCGTACGGTAATTTACCTGAGGAGGATTTTCAAAAGAAGGAGGAGGGTGCTTGTAGTGGAAACGTAAGTGACGTGTACATTCATTTCGTCGGATGAAGATCCATATGGGTACTTACATGTGCATATGATTTTTTTATGTGCAGGAGGATATTGACGTCCAGAACAAGGAAAATCATGGTGTTGAATCTTTCGCGGATAACATAAGCCAGGGTCGGTCCAAAATTTAAGATGTCATACAATAATAAAAACTTGTTAATGACAACTTACACTTGCTTATGTGGAATATTGTAGGCTAACTTCGATGGTTGGAGTGGTGATGATGGCTATGAGCATGAGGATGGAGCTAATATGGACATTGAGGAGGCTAAAATCCAGCAACGTGCGCTGGAGACACAGTTGAAGGTTATGGGTATGACATTTGCATCACAATGGGAGGCTTACATGTTCTATAATAACTATGCCAAAGACCGTGGATTCAGTATCAGAAAAGATAAGGTGAAACAAGGAAAAGGACTTTCAACCACTATTCGGTATAGGCGATACGTTTGCTCGAGGGAAGGAAAACGTCTCAGTAAATTTTTAAACCCGGAGGGCCGTACCCGCAGGCTAAGACCTGAGACTCGTTGCGAGTGTGGCGCACATTTAGTCATGAAGTTGGACAAAGGACGTGGAGTTTGGTTCGTGGCAGCTTTTATGGATGATCACAACCATTTGTTGGCTAGAGCAGATGAGGTGGTATTTCTGCGGTCACATCGAGTGATGGGAGATCACCAGATAGCTGAGATCTTGGCGATGGAAGGAGCTGGGATCAGAAAGCATATCATCGTCGACAACTTCATTAGTAGGTATGGCTCGTATGATAAGTGTGGGTTTCTGAGACGAGACGTCTACAACCTATGTTGCCGAGAAAAAATGAAGTTGATTGCGAAGGGTGATGCTAACACGGCAATCGGGATTATGAGTAGCAGAAAGGAGAAGGATCCAGGCTTTTTCTTTGAGTACGTGCTCGATAAGGAGGGCCGTTTGAAGAGCATGTTCTGGTGCGATGCACAGTCGCGGCGGGACTATCAGTTGTATGGAGATGTGACTGTGTTTGACAGCACGTATAAGATGAACAGATATGGTATGTCGTCCATCCCCTTTGTTGGTGTAAATAATCACCGTTGCACCACAGTTTTTGGTTGTGCCATTGTGTCCGACGAGACCGAAGCGACGTACGTGTGGCTGCTCCAGACATTCCTGAAGGCCAATTGTCAGAAGAAGCCAAGGTCAATCATCACAGATGGAGACGCTGCAATGATACGAGCTATTCGGTTGGTTTTGGTTGATATGTTGCACCGTCTCTGCTCATGGCACATGGAAAAAATATGCAGAAGCACCTTAATTACAAATCGCTAAATGAGTTCAGGGAACTCTTGTACTACTCCACCTCTCCAACCAACTTTAAGGCGAGATGGCACGCTTTTGTCCTAAATGGAAGACTGATAAAACAGAAGAGTGGCTGCGTAGGATGTACAAGAAGAGGAGTCTGTGGGCAGCATCATATCTGTCAGATGGTTTTTTCTGGGTATGCGCAGTAATCAGAGGAGTGAAAGCCTTAACTCTTGTCTTCACCTTCACCTGGACGGCGGTATGATTATTGTTGATCTAGTTGTGCATTATGAGAATTGCATAGTTCGACTACGTGAGAACGAGGCGCATGATGACTGTGTTTCAAATCAGTCATTGCCACCATCAGTCACAGAATATAAGGACATTGAGAAGCATGCTGCCGAAGTATTCACTCATTCCAATTTTTATATTCTCCAACAAGATCTGAAGAAGATGGGAGAGCTTGAGATTTTTGAGACGCTAGTGGGAGTTGACTGCCACACCTTCATCATGACATGGAGAAATAACCGCAAATTTCAGCTCAGCGTGAATTATCGAGCTGAAAACTCTGAGAATACGATAGACTGCAGTTGTGGACGAATGCTTCGGAAAGGGTTGCCTTGCAAACACATTCTGTATGTGTTGGTTCATCCGAAAATATCTAAAATACCTAAGTGTTGCATCCTTAAGAGGATGTCGAAAGTTGCGAGAGGTGGGCTGCCTGCACAGCGGAAGAGTGACATGTTTGGTTGGGGTTGGACAGGGGCAGAGCAGCGTGCTTGCTATAGTCAACTCAGTATAACAGGAGCTGAAGCTTTTCATGTTGCTTCAAATGATCCATTCGTCTTTGATGAGTTGATGCAGTGTCTGCAGAATATAATAGCGAATAAAAAGGTCCCTGATGATGATGCTGTTGGTAGTAGAAGAAATGTGCATGAGGAGCCACGTGAGCCGGAACAACATGTTGATGTCATAGGTGATCCCGTGAAAGTTTCCACGAAGGGCGCCCCTAAACAGAGCACGACAGGGCGGGCAAAGAAAGATCCAAATGTTACAAAAAATGGAAGATCAAAATCATTTTCTGAGAGAAAACCCGGTCCTCTTTGTGGCATTTGTAAGAAAGAGGGCCATAGACGGCAAACGTGCCCTGAGAATGAAAAGTAAGTTTTACATTATTTTAATTATTTTTTGTTTCCTCTTTACAATTGTCTGATGAATTGTTTACAATTTGTTATGTAGGAACCGGGCATAAAGATGAAGTATTCATAATCAATGGAAGGCACTGGGACAGAGTTCAATTAGCATGTCGTACTATTTGTCGCTTTATTTTGGATAATTTGTTCGATTGTAATGCGACATGGCACTTTCAGTTTATTTGTTTAAGCATAAGAGGCATGGCACTTTGAGTTTATTCTTTATGCCACCTTGTTCAACGTCATGAGACATGCGATTTTTATTATTATGTGTGAAACATGATATATTTGTATGAATGTGTTACTGCCGTCATGACTTTGTCAACTGTTTAATATTTTAAAAGCTTCATCTATGTGAAAAAAATATTTGAAAAAAGGCCCAATCGTGCCCGGGCGCGCGCACGGACAGTATACTACAACGCCTTCGGGGAGGCCTTTCGGCCGCTGAGCGGGGAGGCCACGGCGTATAACAGGACATTCATTAGTGTTCTGTAGTGAGCTTGTGAGAAGGCGACGACGCGGGTATATAAACCGGTCGTCGCGTCTCTCCGCGGGCGAGGTGGGACTAAACATAGTCGCCACAACGCGCCAGCGTCCCCATCTGCACACGAATAGGCATTAAAGGGCCGGCCCACGCGCCCGACGCGCGTTGTTAATGGGCCAACAGATCGCCATAAATCCCCCTCGGGATCGTTGCATGTGCCCGCTCGGTTGGGCGGGACAAGACGTCTGCCACCGGGCCCGCGGCTGTCGCTCGGTCGGCTGCTGGGCCACCAGACGCGCGCGTGGCGCACGGCGAATCGCGCCAGCCCGCACTAGCTGGACTGCGCGGGCCCGCCACTGCCTCGGCTGTCGGCCACCGCACGGGCTGGGCTGGAATATTCGTCCTCGGCGCGCCAATCATGCTGCCAGGCCGATCTTCATCGGATCCAGCGCCGCTGCTGCCACCAGAATCGCCCTGGGATATTGTGCACGTTTTGTCCACATCGCGCCAACTCAGGACGGCGGGGATATTTTTTAATAAATAAATGACCGCTGTGAATACAAACAACAACAGTACATATAACATCACAGCCGCAAACTGATACATTTTAGCACAACAAAAATATTACTTGCCCACACTTATAACATTCCGTCTCATAAAATAGTACCATTCATGGTTGGACACGCATTTAAATGTTTAGTCTCACACGAAAGCGATAAATAAAACGTGAAAAATTGTCGAACTCTGTCCCAGTGCCATGTCGCATTACAATCGATCAAAGTATCCAACAACGGCAGGGAAACCTTCTACGGGACTAAAACCCTACAGATGCTAATACCTATTCCTTCTCCATGATTTTAACAATTTTCATCTTGACCTTCTCTAATTTGTTCACCTCTGAAAAAATAATTTCTGCGACAATACGTGGCCTTGACGCATTAATCTCTTCCTGGTCAAATTCATGTGTCTAGCGATCTCCGTCCCAGTATTTTATGCACCACATTACAAAAAGTCCACAAGACACTCTGCAATAAACATGTGTGATCAGCTTAGGATGTAGCATGCACTTGCTTGTACTCATTTAACTTACCCATCTTTTTGTCTCGGCATTTTATACTCATTTATTGGCCACGATGAGACATCTGGAATTTTTTTTGCTTCAAGAGTTGAGTTGGCCTCCATAATATCCTTAGAAATTTCAGCTCTCTGAAACAAATTAACAAAACCAGAATTTAATGTATGACCCAATATTTTTCTGAATGCGAGTGCGAAAATTATAGCGTACCAGGGTGGCAATCATATCGCGAATTCTTTGGCTAATTGCGCCTTTAGAATTTGAGTCAAGAACTTGAAACTCCTCCTTGACGGTGTGCATCACTATGGTTATCCAATGATTATCATTAACGTGCATAGAAAAATACGCCTACATAGTAACCAAATGATGTTAGTGCAATTAAATAGTATTGACTAATAAAATCAAATAAATATGAAAGCAATACCTTGTCCCATCTGAAATACTCATCCATTACTCTTGCGAGGACTTTTGTTTTCTTTGTAACATTCTCTGAGTCTAAATCATTTACTGACTTGGTCTTTCCCCTTTCCCTATTCAACATAAATTTGGGGAACCACGTTGTTGATATGTAACGATTAGAAAAATCACGGTGTTGTAGGTGTTTACAATATGCATTGATGATCTGCATACATAAACAAAAAATTTCTATCAACTTGTGAAGTACAAATGAGAGTTTTGTTAAAACCAAACTCATACTTACAGCGCCATTCAACCATTTAAACGTCAGGACATCGTGAAGCATAGCTGGCGTGCATATGTCCCCATCTGGTGGCGGCACATCAACCACGGTTCGGTGTGCATGCTTCTTTGACGATGCGAGAGTCTCAACAAAAACTCTGTCTGCCTCTATGTGATCCGGAGTCATATTAAGAGAACTTGCTAGAATTGAATGTGGTGATGATGCAAACAGATCTAAAACAATGCAGCTACAGTCAGTTATATAATAAAAAAAATTACATAACGCGTGAATGAATTATAAAGTAGTATTTGACTTACTTTTTTTAACACGTTTCTTGCGGGTAATGAGAAGGTCGTAGGGGGATTGACAATATTTCGACTTTTTTCTTTTGCGCTTACCTTCATTTTCCTGACTGCCTTCACCATTACCTATGTTGCTCTCTGCCGGGAAACTCTCAAACGTGTCTTCGGACTTTGTTGGTGACAAAGCATCCATAGACTCACCAGAAATATCAGCATTCTGCGGGGTTCGGGACATAGACGGAAAGTCTTTTGTACGTACAGTTGATGCCGAAGATGGAGAGTTTCCATTATCGTCTATAATGAAAGGATCAGTAGCTTCACCTTTACCCGGTGTCGTCGCCGGAGCACCCGTGTCATCAACGGGCACGGAGGTATCATTCATACCCGTGAAAGATGTTCCTATCTTTACGTCCGTAGGTGATTCAATATCTGGCCAATATTTTGATGACTTGTACTTGCCATTCTCCATCCCAACTCCTTCACCTACATTATCAAATTCGTCATTGTTGTCCCTCTTATTGGGTTTGTACAGCACACCTTCCGTGTTCAACCTTTCCATTACCATCTACAAACACAAATGAAACACGATAAGTAGTTGAACAATTGAAGCACGTTCAATACAACTTCTAAATTACCTGTGCACATCTTTCGGGTATATTGAGAACCTCCTTGTGAAGCAGCTTTATGTATGTCATCACACGGTCCATACTATAAGTCGTGTTCGATGAAACCGCGGACATGCTTGGCTTTCTACTCCTGCCACCACCTTTCCGTTTAGGTTTCTTCATTTCTTCCTCTGGGACAGTCCCTTCACGTGCTACCTTAGCACGTCTGTACTCTTCGCTAATGCAGTTTTCAATCTGTACAACAAACAATAAAATGAATTAAATAACGAATATACTTAATTACTATGTGAAACCAATAAGGACTATACTTATTGACTTACATTGCCGGTGACCCGCCCGTGCATGTTGTCATAGTCGTCTCGCTTTTTCCCTTCCGTTTCTGGCCAGTTAAGCATTAGTGGGTATTCACGAGACAAAGGATCAAATGTATCCAAACCAATTGGCTCAACTTTTTTCCAGTATATATACTGCATGATAGTAAACACAAATAGTCAGACACATAGATCACATAAAAAATATATGTACATACAACTATTACGAAATGACTTGTACCTGAAGAAGAGCCAAGTTCCCGATAGGCCACTTGAATTTTTCAAGATCTTCGACCATTTTTTTAATAGCATCCATGCACACCCCCAACGTGAAATTGTTCCAATTGTATGACTTGATAGCGTTCACGTCCTCCACCATTTTGTAATAACGATAAGGAACAAACTTGGTGGATTGTGGTGCTAAGACTGTACCCATAAGAACCAGTACGACCCTTCTCACAAAATCATCATCATATGACTGAGTATCAACAATATTTTTTATCAAGTCATCGATGAGGATTAGGCCTGTTCTTTTGTCTAGAAACCGATCCGGAACAATTTTTTTGGCACCTAGTTGTACTGTTGCTATCATGCTATTGACATCATCACCCTCGTTACGTAGCCCGAATATGTCATAAACATCTTCATTAAGCACACTGATGTCGTCAGTATTTGGCCGAATAATAAATCGCTTTCTACTACTATCATACGTTGTAATCATAAATTCCAATAAATTTTTCCTCATTTTCACTGAAGGAATTCTCAACATACTGTCCAAATTTGTGCCACGTAGCATCATGCGCTGTTTGGGTGTGAATTTTCCCTCCAATTCGCACCACTTCTCAACCGAGCAGTACACATCTCCGAATTCTTGCATTCTAAATAAGATGAAAGTTATCTAACTAGTTACGAGATTCAAAAAACATTACATATGGTTTAATACCATACCTTCCAGCGCCTCGACGTGCACCGGCAGCCCCCGTTGGCTAACCCCACCCGGTGTGGGTTAGTCGTGGCAGCCGCGCGCCCTCTGCCCACACCACCACGCTGGCCGACGGCCCGTCCTAGGGTTCTGGGTGCGGGCGACTTTGACGAGACGGCACGGCCGGGCCGAGACCCAAGTCGCGCGCGCAGATGCCGGAGTGTATGGCCGCCGTGAGGGCGGCAGGGAAGGGAGTTGGGACGGCCACGGCAGTGCGACCGTCGGATCGGGGTGAGGTAGGTAATGGCGGCGTGGTTTCCATGCCATGCACGCACGTACGGCGTCATAGACGTGGTCACGCCATAGTGGGCCCCTTGGCCCGTCCCGTAAAACTACCGCCGGCTGGCCCATGATGCATTTATTGAAAACATGCATTTTACTTTAACAGTTCTAGTTTAATACCACATCGCTAAGCCGGCGCGCCGTTGACTCCTTTATATAATTTTCTTTTGCTCAATGAACAAACATATGAGTCTGTGGGACTCTATTTGGAGGATATGCAGGATCGATGTGAGTCTTCACCTGCTCAGAGCTTGTGAAGGTTCACATGGATCATGCATATTCTTCAAAAAGAGAGCCATTATCTCCGATGTTTTTTTAACGACAGAAAATATTAATGCATTTTTTGCTAATGCAACCATTCAAATTTTTTGCACACGCACTCATCACCAGGGCCATCATGCGTGCAAGTTTTCATAATTTTCCGACACCGTATGAATTTCTTATGGTTTCTCCGTGAAACGCACCGAAAACACTGACCGGGCGTGACGCAACATGCGTTTGGTGTCCGAATTCGTTCAAATCTTGCGTGGGGTCCTAAGATGGGCGTGCCCACTGCCTCCCAAAATTGGGTGACGTTTCGTGCATGCCACCTTGTACCACCCATGCAACCGGCACTGATCGGATATGAAGGATGTCAGCCCTGTACTGCGTTTTCTTTTCTGACTAAGCCGGTGGACCCCAAACTTTTTGCACACGCACTCATCATCAGGGCCATCATGCGTGCAAGTTTTCATAAATTTTCGACACCGTATGAATTTCTTATGGTTTTCTCCGTGAAACGCACCGAAAACACTGACCGGGCGTGACACAACGTGCGTTTGGTGTCCGAATTCGTTCAAATCTTGCGTGGGGCCCCAAGATGGGCATGCCCACTGCCTCCCAAAATTGGGTGACGTTTCGTGCATGCCACCTCGTACCACCCATGCAACCGGCACTGATCGGATATGAAGGATGTCAGCCCCGTACTGCGTTTTCTTTTCTGACTAAGCCGGTGGACCCCAAACTTTTTGCACACGCACTCATCACCAGGGCCATCATGCGTGCAAGTTTTCATAAATTTCCGACACCGTATGAATTTCTTATGGTTTTCTCCGTGAAACGCACCGAAAACACTGACCGGGCGTGACGCAACGTGCGTTTGGTGTCCGAATTCATTCAAATCTTGCGTGGGGCCCTAAGATGGGCATGCCCACTGCCTCCCAAAATTGGGTGACGTTTCGTGCATGCCACCTCGTACCACCCATGCAACCGGCACTGATCGGATATGAAGGATGTCAGCCCCGTACTGCGTTTTCTTTTCTGACTCAGCCGGTGGACCCCAAACTTTTTCCACACGCACTCATCACCAGGGCCATCATGCGTGCAAGTTTTCATAATTTTTCGACACCGCATGAATTTCTTATGGTTTTCTCCGTGAAACGCACCGAAAACACTGACCGGGCGTGACGCAACGTGCGTTTGGTGTCCGAATTCGTTCAAATCTTGTGTGGGGCCCTAAGATGGGCATGCCCACTGCCTCCCAAAATTGGGTGATGTTTCGTGCATGCCACCTCGTACCACCCATGCAACCGGCACTGATCGGATATGAAGGATGTCAGCCCCGTACTGCGTTTTCTTTTCTGACTCAGCCGGTGGACCCCAAACTTTTTCCACACGCACTCATCACCAGGGCCATCATGCGTGCAAGTTTTCATAATTTTCCGACACCGTATGAATTTCTTATGGTTTTCTCCGTGAAACGCACCGAAAACACTGACCGGGCGTGACGCAACGTGCGTTTGGTGTCCGAATTCGTTCAAATCTTGCGTGGGGCCCTAAGATGGGCATGCCCACTGCCTCCCAAAATTGGGTGACGTTTCGTGCATGCCACCTCGTACCACCCATGCAACCGGCACTGATCGGATATGAAGGATGTCAGCCCCGTACTGCGTTTTCTTTTCTGACTAAGCCGGTGGACCCCAAACTTTTTGCACACACACTCATCACCAGGGCCATCATGCGTGCAAGTTTTCATAATTTTCCGACACCGTATGAATTTTTTATGGTTTTCTCCGTGAAACGCACCGAAAACACTGACCGGGCGTGACGCAACGTGCGTTTGGTGTCCGAATTCGTTCAAATCTTGCGTGGGGCCCTAAGATGGGCATGCCCACTGCCTCCCAAAATTGGGTGACATTTCGTGCATGCCACCTCATACCACCCATGCAACCGGCACTGATCGGATATGAAGGATTGTCAGCCCCATACTGCGTTTTTTTTTCTGACTAAGCCGGTGGACCCCAAACTTTTTGCACACGCACTCATCACCAAGGCCATCATGCGTGCAAGTTTTCATAATTTTTCAACACCGTATGAATTTCTTATGGTTTTAATACTAATTCAATTCTATATTAAGTAGTGTTTTTAATATAATTACATAATAAATTATATATTAAGTATTGTTTTTAACATAACTACTTAATAAATTCTATATCAAGTAGTGTTTTTTAAGAAGGGTATTTTCCAAATTATTATTACTTATAAATTATAACAAAAAAACTCTTTACTATTATGAAAACAACTTTAGCCATTAATGCAAAACACATAAAAAAATGAACATTACATAAATTATAGAACATTTATACAATACATAGGACTTTTCATTAATTATAGAACATTTATTAAAAAAACTTAATATTATTTTTGAGACAATAAACAAAAAAAAAAACTTCGACAGCGCGCGTTGGACGGCCCAGTGACTGTGCGCGACGGCGCGCGTGGGCCGGCCCATTGACTGTGCGCGCGGTGCGGGGGCAGGGTCAGCGGGGGTCAGGACTAAATTTAGTCCCACCTCGCCCGCCGAACGACGCCGCGACCGCCTTATATACCAACCTCCCACCTCCCTTTCGAACTCCTCTGATTCCCGCCCCGTCCTGCCACTGCCCCGTTTGACTGTGCTGCAGGCCGTAGCTGGGCCGAAAGGCCGGCCCTTTCGCCGCCCGGCTTGATCGGGCCGGACCGATTAAGCGCAGTTGCGGCATGCAAGCACAGGTGGGCTTATTATTTTTTTTTTGCATCACTATTTTTTTTTGCCTTCTATGAGTCACGGCGCGGGGGGAGGTGGAAGGGGCGCTTTTTTAGTCCCACCTCGCGCGCCGAGGGACGCCAGGACTGGCTTATATAGCCGCCAGGACTGACATTATTACTATCTTATTTTTTAGTATCAGCTCGTCACTTCGCGCACAAATAACAATAGTAAAGTTTTCATATGTATAATTTAAATACGAAATAAATTCTATATTAAGTACTGTTTTTAATATAATTACTTAATAAATTCTGTATTAAGTAGTGTTTTTAATATAACTACTTAATAAATTCTATGTGAAGTAGTGTTTTTTATGAACGGTCGTTTCCAAATTATTAGTTATAGCAATAAACTCATTAATATTTTTTAATAAGCTGAAAATGTTAGGCATTAACGCAAAACTCATAAAAAATTAAAACAAAAATTCATTATTTTTACCTATAAATTGTAATAAAAAAACTCATTATTCTTACTTATAAATTATAACAAAAAACTCATTATTATTATGAAAAAACAATTAGCCATTAATGCAAAACACAATACAGTACTAAACTTTGCATATATTTTAAGTATTTTTTAGCCATTAATTAACATTACATAAATATTAAAAATGTAATTACTAATCTACACAAATAACTGAACAAAATATTCATTAGAAAAAACTCATTATCAATTAATTATCAAAAAACTCATTATTGTTTTACCAATTAATTATAAAAAACTCATTATTTTTTCCTATAAATTATAATAAACAACTCATTATTATTATAATAAATCTAGTAACAATTCTATATTACGTATGGATTTTTATTAATTATAGTTTTTTTATACGATAACGAAAGGCATAAATAACTAAAAAACTTAATACTATTTAAAAAAACAAAAGTCTTGACTATGCGCGACGGCCCAGTGACTGTGCGCGACGCCGCGCGTGGGCCGGCCCATTGACTGTGCGCGCGGTGCGGGGGCAGGGTCGGCGGGGGTCAGGACTAAAGTTTAGTCCCACCTCGCCCGCCGAACGACGCCGCGACCGCCTTATATACCTGCCTCCCACCTCACTTTCGAACTCCTCTGATTCCCGCCCCGTCCCGCCACTGCCCCGTTTGACTGTGCTGCCAGCTGTAGCTGGGCCGAAAGGCCGGCCCTTTCGCCGCCCGGCTAGATCGGGCCGGGCCGATTACGCACAGTTGCGGCCTGCAACCACGGTTGGGCTTTTTTTGCATCACTTTTTTTTGCCTTCTATGCGTCACGGCGCGATGGGAGGTGGGACCGGCGCTTCTTTAGTCCCACCTCGCGCGCCGAGTGACGCCACGACCGGCTTATATACCCGCGTTCGTGCACATTGCTATATGAGACAGTTAGTAATAATTTGGTTTGACTTTGCACTGCCAGGGGCGGCACTGCCGTACTGCCCGGACAGTGTAAACTCATTACACTGCCCGGGCAGTGCGTCAGAGCTGCCAGTTGCAGTGTAAACTCAAATCACATCATTACTATCTGTCTTATTTTTTATTATTTGCCACACTATGCCAATTTAGTCTCACCTCAGTCAAATTACATTAGTACTATCTACATTATTTTTGTGACATCCTTCAAATGAACCCAAATTACATTAGTAATATCTACCATCATGACTAGGATGCATGACAAGTTTCGTACCTTTTTGCCACTTTATGATTTTTCTACAATTTTTTCGGTGAAAACACCTAAAACACTGACCGGATGTGACGCAACGTGCTATTGGTGTCGAAATACGATCAATTTTTGGATTCAGTGTGGGAGTGGGCATACCAGCTCACTTGCAAAATTTGAGGCCATTCCGAATATGTCAAAAAATTGACCTCGTTCTCCGGATACCGTTCGGGTGGGAGCAAACGCCCCGTCCGAAAAGTAGTTTTTTTCGACATCCTTCAAATGAACCCAAATTGTTTTCATAGTGTTCTACCATCATGACTAGGATGCATGACAAGTTTCGTGGCTTTTTACCACTTTATGAATTTTCTACAATTTTTTCGGTGAAAACACCTAAAACACTGACCGGACGTGACGCAACGTGCTATTGGTGTCGAAATATGATCAATTTTTGGATTCAGTGTGGGAGTGGGCATACCAGCTCACTTGCAAAATTTGAGGCCATTTCGAATATGTCAAAAAATTGACCTCGTTCTCCGGATACCGTTCGGGTAGAGGAGCAAACGCCCCGTCCGAAAAGTAGTTTTTTTTTACATCCTTCAAATGAACCCAATTTTTTTTCATAGTGTTCTACCATCATGACTAGGATGCATGACAAGTTTCGTGGCTTTTTACCACTTTACAAATTTTCTACAATTTTTTTGGTGAAAACACCTAAAACAATGACAGGACGTGACGCAACATGCTATTGGTGTCGAAATACGATCAATTTTTGGATTCAGTGTGGGAGTGGGCATACCAGCTCACTTGCAAAATTTGAGGCCATTCCGGATATGTCAAAAAATTGACCTCGTTCTCCGGATACCGTTCGGGTAGGAGCAAACGCCCCATCTGAAAAGTAGTTTTTTTTTACATCCTTCAAATGAACCCAAATTTTTTTCATAGTGTTCTACCATCATGACTAGGATGCATGACAAGTTTCGTGGCTTTTTACCACTTTACGAATTTTCTACAATTTTTCGGTGAAAACACCTAAAACACTGACCGGACGTGACGCAACGTGCTATTGGTGTCGAAATACGAGCAATTTTTGGATTCAGTGTGGGAGTGGGCATACCAGATCACTTGCAAAATTTGAGGCCATTCCGAATATGTCAAAAAATTGACCTTTTTCTCCGGATACCGTTCGGGTAGGAGCAAACGCCCCGTCCGAAAAGTAGTTTTTTTCCGACATCCTTCAGATGAACCCAAATGTTTTTCATACTGTTCTATCATCATGACTAGGATGCATCTCAATTTTCGTGATTTTTTGCCAGTCAAATCATTTTGTACGATTTTCACGGAGAAAACACAATAAACCACCCTTCGGACATGCCACAACATGCGTTTGGTCCGCGAATACGTTCAAATTTTAGTTGAGTGTTGGGGGTGGGCATATCAACTCATTTGCAAACATTGAGGTAATTGTCAAGGGTGTTTTCTTAATGTATATACACATAATTTATAAAGTATAAAAAAACATACATATGTATAAACAATTGTGATGTTTTTTATATATTTCATAATTTTTTATAATGTATAAATAAACACATTAGTAAAAGATATTTTCTGAATATTAATTAAAACACACAAAAAAATATAAATGACACGGGGCGTCTGTCCGGACAGTTTTTCGTTTATTTTGCATCTTTTCTTTGTTCTTTCAACAATTTTCGGGTTAAAATATTTTTAACAATATTGATAATATTCGAATAGCACGATAATTCATTACATCATTAAATAAAACATAACAATTTTTTTAGATAAACCGATCCGACTTCATTCATAATTAAACATAAACTTAAACCGCTCCGACTACATAACTTAGAACCGAATTTAAATTTAAACATAAACTTAAATTAAATCTAAATCTAAACCTAGACTACTCCTCGACGCTGCCGCCGGTGAGGTCGATGACCGGCGCCATGCCGCTGTCGCCGCCCTCGCCGCCGTTGCCGCCGTCGTCGCCGCTAGACTCGTCGTCCGACCCCCACAGGTCCGCCTCCTCCCGCGCCTGCTGCAGCTGCACAGCCGCCAAGGCCGCCTCCCGGTCCACGGCCTCCCGTGCCGCCGCCGCGGCCGCCTCGTCTGCCGACTGGGCCAGGACCGCAAGCAGCCCTGGCTTGTCGTCAGGGTTGCCGTCCTGCATGAGGGCGGCCTGCTCCGACGCGATGGGGACCAGCGCCGGGCAGGGGGCGGCTGCTCTACCGGGGACCGTGGGGCGGGAGCAGGCGTGGCGGCGGCGGCGGCGGCTAGACCCGACCTCGGCGGTGATGTCTCCGACGGGGCGGCCGGCCGCCGCATCCCTGAACGCGCCGAGGACGACGTCGAAATCTTTGGCCCGCCAGAAGCCACGGCGGGCCCTACGGTTGTACCGGCCGCCAGGGAAAGCGCGGAGTTGCGCCATCGTCGGCGGCGGGCCAAGGGTAGGTCGGTGATACGTCTCCAACGTATCTATAATTTTTGATTGTTCCATGCTATATTATATTCTGTTTTGGACATTATTGGGCTTTATTATACACTTTTATATTATTTTTGGGACTAACCTATTAACCGGAGGCCCAACCCAGAATTGCTATTTTTTGCCTAGTTCAGAGTTTCGCAGAAAAAGAATATATCAAACGGAGTCCAAACGGAATGAAACCTTCGGGAACGTGATTTTCGGAACGAACGTGATCCAGAGGACTTGGACCCTACGTCAAGACATCAACCAGGAGGGCACGAGGTAGGGGGCGCGCCTACCCCCCCAGGGCGCGCCCTCCACCCTCGTGGGCCCCCTGTTGCTCCATCGACGTACTCCTTCTTCCTATATATACCTACGTACCCCCAAACTACCAGATACGGAGCCAAAAACCTAATTCCACCGCCGCAACCTTCTGTACCCGTGAGATCCCATCTTGGGGCCTGTTCTGGAGCTCCGCCGGAGGGGGCATCGATCACGGAGGACTTCTACATCATCACCATAGCCTCTCCGATGATGTGTGAGTAGTTTACCTCAGACCTTCGGGTCCATAGTTATTAGCTAGATGGCTTCTTCTCTCTTTTTGGATCTCAATACAATGTTCTCCCCCTCTCTCGTGGAGATCTATTCGATGTAATATTCTTTTGCGGTGTGTTTGTTGAGACCGATGAATTGTGGGTTTATGATCAAGTTTATCTATGAACAATATTCGAATCTTCTCTGAATTCTATTATGTATGATTGGTTATCTTTCCAAGTCTCTTCGAATTATCAGTTTGGTTTGGCCTACTAGATTGATCTTTCTTGCAATGGGAGAAGTGCTTAGCTTCGGGTTCAATCTTGCGGTGTCCTTTCCCAGTGACAGTAGGGGCAGCAAGGCACGTATTGTATTGTTGCCATCGAGGATAACAAGATGGGGTTTATATCATATTGCATGAGTTTATCCCTCTACATCATGTCATCTTACTTAAAGTGTTACTCTGTTCTTATGAACTTAATACTCTAGATGCATGCTGGATAGTGGTCGATGTGTGGAGTAATAGTAGTAGATGCAGGCAGGAGTAGGTCTACTTGTCTCAGACGTGATGCCTATATACATAATCATACCTAGATATTCTCATAACTATGCTCAATGCTATCAATTGCTCAACAGTAATTTGTTCACCCACCGTAATACTTCTGCTCTTGAGAGAAGCCACTAGTGAAACCTATGGCCCCCGAGTCTATTTTCCATCATATTAATCTTACAACACTTTGCTATTTTTATTGCCTTTTATTTTACTTTGCATCTTTATCATAAAAATACCAAAAATATTATCTTATCATATCTATCAGATCTCACTCTCGTAAGTGACCGTGTAGGGATTGACAACCCCTTATCGCGTTGGTTGCGAGGATTTATTTGTTTGTGTAGGTGCGAGGGACTCATGCGTGGCCTCCTACTGGATTGATACCTTGGTTCTCAAAAACTGAGGGAAATACTTACGCTACTTTGCTGCATCACCCTTTCCTCTTCAAGGGAAAACCAACGCAATGCTCAGGAGGTAGCAAGAAGGATTTCTGGCGCCGTTGCCGGGGAGTCTACGCAAAAGTCAACATACCAAGTACCCATCACAAACCCTTATCTTCCGCATTACATTATTTGCCATTTACCTCTCGTTTTCCTCTCCCCCCCACTTCACCCTTGCCATTTCATTCGCCCTCTCTCTTTTCCGTTCGCCCTTTTTCGCTTGCTTCTTGTTTGCTCGTGTGTTGGATTGCTTGCTTGTCACGATGGCTCAAGATAATACCAAATTGTGTGACTTTACCAATACCAACAATAATGATTTCCTTAGCACTCCGATTGCTCCTCTTTCCGATACTGAATCTTGTGAAATCAATGCTGCTTTGTTGAATCTTGTCATGAAAGATAAATTCGCTGGCCTTCCTAGTGAAGATGCCGCTACCCATCTAAATAGCTTCGTTGATTTGTGTGATATGCAAAAGAAGAAACATCTGGACAATAATATTGTTAAATTGAAGCTATTTTCCTTTTCGCTTAGAGATCGTGCTAAAGCTTGGTTTTCATCTTTGCCTAAAAATAGTATTGATTCTTGGAATAAGTGCAAAGATGCTTTTATCTCTAAGTATTTTCCTCCCGCTAGGATCATCTCTCTTAGAAACGATATTATGAATTTTAAGCAACTTGATCATGAACATGTTGCACAAGCTTGGGAGAGGATGAAATTAATGATATGTAATTGCCCTACGCATGGTTTGAATTTGTGGATGATTATACAAAAATTTTATGCCGGATTGAATTTTGCTTCTAGAAATCTTTTAGATTCGGCCACGGGAGGCACTTTTATGGAAATCACTTTAGGAGAAGCTACTAAACTCCTAGATAATATTATGGTTAATTATTCTCAATGGCACACTGAAAGATCTACTAATAAAAAAGTGCATGCGATAGAAGAAATTAATGTTTTGAGTGGAAAGATGGATTAACTTATGAAATTATTTGCTACTAAGAGTGTTTCTTCTGATCCTAATGATATGCCTTTGTCTACTTTGATTGAGAATAATAATGAATGTATGGATGTGAATTTTGTTGGTAGGAATAATTTTGGTAACAACGCGTATAGAGGAAACTTTAATCCTAGGCCTTATCCTAGTAATTCCTCTAATAATTATGGTAATTCCTACAACAATTCTTATGGAAACTTTACTAAGATGCCTTCTGAATTTGAGACTAGTGTTAAGGAATTTATGAATTCGCAAAAGAATTTCAATGCTTTGCTTGACTAAAAATTGCTTAAAGTTGATGAATTGGCTAGGAACGTCGATAGAATTTCTCTTGATGTTGATTCTTTAAAACTTAGATCTATTCCTCCTAAGCATGATATCAATGAGTCTCTCAAAGCCATGAGAATTTCCATTGATGAATGCAAAGAAAGAACCGCTAGGATGCGTGCTAAGACAGGTTGCTTTGTGAAAGCGTGTTCTTCAAATTTCTACGAAAATAAAGATGAAGATCTAAAAGTTATTGATGTGTCCCCTCTTAAATCTTTGTTTTGCAATATGAATCTTGATAATGATGAGACTGAATATGATCCACCTTTACCTAGAAGGCGTTCCAGAAATTCGGAGTTTTTAGATCTTGGTGCTAAAATTGATAAAAGTGGGATTGAAGAGATAAAAACATTAGATATTAATGAACCCACTATTTTGGATTTCAAGGAATTTAATTATGATAATTGCTCTTTGATAGATTGTATTTCCTTGTTGCAATCTGTGCTAAATTCTCCTCATGCTTATAGTCGAAATAAAGCCTTTACCAAACATATCGTTGATGCTTTGATGCAATCTTATGAAGAAAAACTTGAGTTGGAAGTTTCTATCCCTAGAAAACTTTATGATGAATGGGAACCTACTATTAAAATTAAAATTAAATATCATGAATGCTATGCTTTGTGTGATTTGGGTGCTAGTGTTTCCACGATTCCAAAGACTTTGTGCGATTTGCTAGGTTTCCGTGATTTTGATGATTGCTCTCTAAACTTGCACCTTGCGAATTCCACTATTAAGAAACCTATGGGAAGAATTAATGATGTTCTTATTGTTGCAAATAGGAACTATGTGCCCGTAGACTTTATTGTTCTTGACATAGATTGCAATCCTTCATGTCCTATTATTCTTGGTAGACCTTTCCTTAGAACGATTGGTGCAATTATTGATATGAAGGAAGGGAATATTAGATTCCAATTTCCGTTAAGGAAAGGCATGGAAAACATCCCTAGAAAGAAAATAAAATTACCTTATGAATCTATTATGAGAGCCACTTATGGATTGCCTACCAAAGATGGCAATACCTAGATCTATCCTTGCTTTTATGCCTAGCTAGGGGCTTTAAACGATAGCGCTTGTTGGGAGGCAACCCAATTTCATTTTTAGTTTTTTTTTGCTTTTTGCTTCTGTTTAGGAATAAATATTTGATCTAGCCTCTGGTTAGATGTGTTTTTATGTTTTAATTAGTGTTTGTGCCAAGTTAAATCTATAGGATCTTCTTGGATGATAGTTATTTGATCTTGCTGAAAATTGCAGAAACTTCCTGTTCACGAAAATAATTGTTAAAAATCACCAGAACGTGATACAATATTGATTCCAATTGCTGCTGATCAATAAACAAATTTTCTAGGTCATCCTATTTTTGATGAATTTTTGGAGTTCCAGAAGTTTGCGTTAGTTACAGATTACTACAGACTGTTCTGTTTTTGACAGATTCTATTTTTCGTGTGTTGTTTGCTTATTTTGATGAATCTATGGCTAGTAAAATAGTTTATAAACCATAGAGAAGTTGGAATACAGTAGGTTTAACACCAATATAAATGAATAGTGAGTTCATTACAGTACCTTGAAGTGGTCTTTTGTTTTATTTCGCTAACGGAGCTTACGAGATTTTCTGCTGAGTTTTGTGTTGTGAAGTTTTCAAGTTTTGGGTAAAAGATTTGATGGATTATGGAACAAGGAGTGGCAAGAGCCTAAGCTTGGGGATGCCCATGGCACCCCAAGATAATCTAAGGACACCTAAAAGCCAAAGCTTGGGGATGCCCCGGAAGGCATCCCCTCTTTCGTCTACTTCCATCGGTAACTTTACTTGGAGCTATATATTTATTCACCACATGATATGTGTTCTGTTTGGAGCGTCTTGTATTATTTGAGTCTTTATTTGTTAGTTTACCACAATAATCCTTGTTGTACACATGCTTGATAATTGTTTTGAGATATGAAGATGGTGATATTAGAGTCATGCTAGTTGAGTAATTTTGAATTTGAGAAATACTTGTGTTAAAGTTTGTGATTCCCATAGCATGCACGTATGGTGAACCGTTATGTGATGAAGTCGGACCATGATTTATTTATTGATTGTCCTCCTTATGAGTGGCGGTCGGGGACGAGCGATGGTCTTTTCCTACCAATCTATCCCCCTAGGAGCATGCGCGTAATACTTTGCTTTGATAACTTGTAGATTTTTGCAATAAGTATATGAGTTCTTTATGACTAATGTTGAGTCCATGGATTGCTAGCCTCTCTAATATCGCGCACTTTTCGCCGGTATCATACACCCACCATATACCTTCCTCAAAACAGCCACCATACCTACCTATCATGGCATTTCCATAGCCATTCCGAGATATATTGCCATGCAACTTACCACCGTTCCGTTTACTATGACACGCTCCATCATTCTCATATTGCTTCGCATGATCATGTAGTTGACATTGTATTTGTGGCAAAGCCACCGTTCATAATTCTTTCATACATATCACTCTTGATTCATTGCATATCCCGGTACACCGCCGGAGGCATTCACATAGAGTCATATTTTGTTCTAAGTATTGAGTTGTAATTGTTGAGTTGTAAGAAAATAAAAGTGTGATGATCATCATTTTTAGAGCATTGTCCCAAGTGAGGAAAGGATGATGGAGACTATGATTCCCCCACAAGTCGGGATGAGACTCCGGAAGAAAAAAAAAGAGGCCATAAAAAAGGCCCAAATAAAAAAAATGAGAGAAAAAGAGAGAAGGGACAATGTTACTATCCTTTTACCACACTTGTGCTTCAAAGTAGCACTGTGATCTTCATGATAGAGAGTATCTCATTTTGTCACTTTCATATACTAGTGGGAATTTTTAATTATAGAACTTGGCTTGTATATTCCAATGATGGGCTTCCTCAAAATGCCCTAGGTCTTCGTGAGCAAGCGAGTTGGATGCACACCCACTTAGTTTCTTTTGTTGAGCTTTCATATACTTATAGCTCTAGTGCATCCGTTGCATGGCAATCCCTACTCACTCACATTGATATCTATTGATGGGCATCTCCATAGCCCGTTGATACGCCTAGTTGATGTGAGACTATCTTCTCCTTTTTGTCTTCTCCACAACCACCATTCTACTCCACATATAGTGCTATGTCCATGGCTCACGCTCATGTATTGCGTGAAGATTGAAAAAGTTTGAGAACGTCAAAAGTATGAAACAATTGCTTGGCTTGTCATCGAGGTTGTGCATGATTTAAATATTTTGTGTGGTGAAGATAGAGCATAGCCAGACTATATGATTTTGTAGGGATAACTTTCTTTGGCCATGTTATTTTGAGAACACATAATTACTTAGTTAGTATGCTTGAAGTATTATTATTTTTATGTCAATATTAAACTTTTGTCTTGAATCTTTCGGATCTGAATATTCATACCACAATTAAGAAGAATCACATTGAAATTATGCCAAGTAGCATTCCACATCAAAAATTCTGTTTTTATCATTTACCTACTCGAGGACGAGCAGGAATTAAGCTTGGGGATGCTTGATACGTCTCCAACGTATCTATAATTTTTGATTGTTCCATGCTATATTATATTCTGTTTTGGACATTATTGGGCTTTATTATACACGTTTATATTATTTTTGGGATTAACCTATTAACCGGAGGCCCAGCCCAGAATTGCTGTTTTTTGCCTATTTCAGAGTTCCGCAGAAAAAGAATATCAAACGGAGTCCAAACGGAATGAAACCTTCGGGAACGTGATTTTCGGAACGAACGTGATCCAGAGGACTTAGACCCTACGTCAAGACATCAACCAGGAGGGCACGAGGTAGGAGGGCGCGCCTACCCCCCCAGGGCGCGCCCTCCACCCTCGTGGGCCCCCTGTTGCTCCACCGACGTACTCCTTCCTATATATACCTACTGTTGGGGAACGTAGGAATTTCAAAAAAAATCCTACGCACACGCAAGATCATCGTGATGCATAGCAAAGAGAGGGGGGAGTGTTGGCCACGTACCCTCGTAGACCGAAAGCGGAAGCGTTAGCACAACGCGGTTGATGTAGTCGTACGTCTTCACGATCCGACCGATCAAGTACCAAACGCACGGCACCTCCGAGTTCATCACACGTTCAGCCCGATGACGTCCCTCGAACTCCAATCCAGCCGAGTGTTGAGGGCGAGTTTTGTCAGCACGACGGCGTGGTGACGATGATGATGTTCTACCGACGCAGGGCTTCGCCTAAGCACCGCTACAGTATTATCGAGGTGGACTATGGTGGAGGGGGGCACCGCACACGGCTAAAAGATCAACAAATCAATTGTTGTGTCTCTAGGGTGCCCCCCTGCCCCCGTATATAAAGGAGCTAGGGGGGAGAGGCGGCCGGCCAGGAGAGGGGCGCGCCAGGAGGAGTCCTACTCCCACCGGAAGTAGGACTCCCTCCCTTCCTTGTTGGATTAGGAGAAGGGGGGAAAGAGGAGGAGGAGAAGAAGGAAAGGGGGGCGCCCCCCTCCTTGTCCAATTCGGACTAGAGGGGGAGGGGGCGCGCGGCCTGCCCTGGCCGCCCCTCCTCTTCTCCACTAAGGCCCATATAGGCCCATTAATCCCCTGGGGTGGTTCCGGTAACCCCCCGGTACTCCGGTATATATCCGATAACCCCCGGAACCATTCCGGTGTCCGAATATAGTCGTCCAATATATCAATCTTCATGTCTCGACCATTTCGAGACTCCTCGTCATGTCCGTGATCACATCCGGGACTCCGAACTACCTTAGGTACATCAAAACATATAAACTCATAATATAACTGTCATCGAAACTTTAAGCGTGCGGACCCTACGGGTTCGAGACCTATGTAGACATGACCGAGACACGTCTCCGGTCAATAACCAATAGCAAAACCTGGATGCTCATATTGGCTCCCACATATTCTACGAAGATCTTTATCGGTCAGACCGCATAACAACATACGTTGTTCCCTTTGTCATCGGTATGTTACTTGCCCGAGATTCGATCGTCGGTATCTCAATACCTAGTTCAATCTCGTGACCGGCAAGTCTATTTACTCGTTCTGTAATACATCATCCCGCAACTATCATTAGTTGCAATGCTTGCAAGGCTTAAGTGATGTGCATTACCGAGTGGGCCCAGAGATACCTCTCCGACGATCAGAGTGACAAATCCTAATCTCGAAATACGCCAACCCAACAAGTACCTTCGGAGACGCCTGTAGAGCACTTTTATAATCACCCAGTTACGTTGTGACATTTGGTAGCACACAAAGTGTTCCTCCGGTAAACGGGAGTTGCATAATCTCATAGTCATAGGAACATCTATAAGTCATGAAGAAAGCAATAGCAGAATACTAAACGATCGTGTGCTAAGCTAACGGAATGGGTCAAGTCAATCACATCATTCTCCTAATGATGTGATCCCGTTAATCAAATGACAACTCATGTCAATGGCTAGGAAACATAACCATCTTTGATCAATGAGCTAGTCAAGTAGAGGCATACTAGTGACACTCTTTTGTCTATGTATTCACACAAGTATTATGTTTCAGGTTAATACAATTCTAGCATGAATCATAAACATTTATCATGATATAAGGAAATAAATAATAACTTTATTATTGCCTCTAGGGCATATTTCCTTCAGTCTCCCACTTGCACTAGAGTCAATAATCTAGATTACACTGTAATGATTCTAACACCCATGGAGCCTTGGTGCTGATCATGTTTTGCTCGTGGAAGAGGCTTAGTCAACGGGTCTGCAACATTCAGATCCGTATGTATCTTGCAAATATCTATGTCTCCCACCTGGACTAGATCCCGGATGGAATTGAAGCGTCTCTTGATGTGCTTGGTTCTCTTGTGAAATCTGGATTCCTTTGCCAAGGCAATTGCACCAGTATTGTCACAAAAGATTTTCATTGGACCCGATGCACTAGGTATGACACCTAGATCGGATATGAACTCCTTCATCCAGACTCCTTCATTTGCTGCTTCCGAAGTAGCTATGTACTCCGCTTCACACGTAGATCCCGCCACGACGCTTTGTTTGGTACTGCACCAACTGACAGCTCCACCGTTCAATGTAAACACGTATCCGGTTTGCGATTTAGAATCGTCCGGATCAGTGTCAAAGCTTGCATCAACGTAACCATTTACGATGAGCTCTTTGTCACCTCCATAAACGAGGAACATATCCTTAGTCCTTTTCAGGTATTTCAGGATGTTCTTGACCGTTGTCCAGTGATCCACTCCTGGATTACTTTGGTACCTCCCTGCTAAACTTATAGCAAGGCACACATCAGGTCTGGTACATAGCATTGCATACATGATAAAGCCTATGGCTGAAGCATAGGGAACATCTTTCATCTTCTCTCTATCTTCTGCAGTGGTCGGGCATTGAGTCTTACTCAACTTCACACCTTGTAACACAGGCAAGAACCCTTTCTTTGCTTGATCCATTTTGAACTTCTTCAAAACTTTGTCAAGGTATGTGCTTTGTGAAAGTCCAATTAAGCGTCCTTATCTATCTCTATAGATCTTGATGCCCAATATATAAGCAGCTTCACCGAGGTCTTTCATCGAAAAACTCTTATTCAAGTATCCCTTTATGCTATCCAGAAATTCTATATCATTTCCAATCAGCAATATGTCATCCACATATAATATCAGAAATACTATAGAGCTCCCACTCACTCTCTTGTAAATACAGGCTTCTCCAAAAGTCTGTATAAAACCAAATGCTTTGATCACACTATCAAAGCGTTTATTCCAACTCCGAGAGGCTTGCACCAGTCCATAAATGGATCGCTGGAGCTTGCACACTTTGTTAGCTCCCTTTGGATCGACAAAACCTTCCGGTTGCATCATATGCAACTCTTCTTCTAGAAATCCATTCAGGAATGCAGTTTTTACATCCATTTGCCAAATTTCATAATCATAAAATGCGGCAATTGCTAACATGATTCGGACAGACTTAAGCATCGCTATGGGTGAGAAGGTCTCATCGTAGTCAATCCCTTGAACTTGTCGAAAGCCTTTCGCAACAAGTCGAGCTTTATAGACAGTAACATTACCGTCAGCGTCAGTCTTCTTCTTGAAGATCCATTTATTCTCAATGGCTTGCCGATCATCGGGCAAGTCAACCAAAGTCCACACTTTGTTCTCATCCATGGATCTCATCTCAGATTTCATGGCCTCAAGCCACTTTGCGGAATCCGGGCTCACCATCGCTTCTTCATAGTTCGTAGGTTCGTCATGGTCTAGCAACATAACTTTCAGAACAGGATTACCGTACCACTCTGGTGCGGATCTTACTCTGGTTGACCTACGAGGTTCAGTAACAACTTGATCTGAAGTTTCATGATCATCATCATTAACTTCCTCACTAATTGGTGTAGGTGTCGCAGAAACCGGTTTCTGTGATGAACTGCTTTCCAATAAGGGAGCAGGTACAGTTACCTCATCAAGTTCTACTTTCCTCCCACTCACTTCTTTCGAGAGAAACTCCTTCTCCAGAAAGATTCCGAATTTAGCAACAAAAATCTTGCCTTCGGATCTGTGATAGAAGGTGTACCCAACAGTCTCCTTTGGGTATCCTATGAAGACACATTTCTCCGATTTGGGTTCGAGCTTATTAGGTTGAAGCTTTTTCACATAAGCATCGCAGCCCCAAACTTTAAGAAACGACAACTTTGGTTTTTGCCAAACCACAGTTCATAAGGCGTCGTCTCAACGGATTTTGATGGTGCCCTATTTAACGTGAATGTGGCCATCTCTAAAGCATAACCCCAAAACGGTAGCGGTAAATCAGTAAGAGATATCATAGATCGCACCATATCTAGTAGAGTACGATTACGACGTTCGGACACACCATTACGCTGTGGTGTTCCGGTGGCGTGAGTTGCGAAACTATCCGCATTGTTTCAAATGAAGACCAAACTCATAACTCAAATATTCTCCTCCACGATCAGATTGTAGAAACTTTATTTTCTTGTTACGATGATTTTCAACTTCACTCTGAAATTCTTTGAACTTTTCAAATGTTTCAGACTTATGTTTCATTAAGTAGATATATCCATATCTGCTCAAATCATCCGTGAAGGTGAGAAAATAACAATATCTGCCACGAGCCTCAACATTCATCGGATTACATACATCTGTATGTATGATTTCCAACAAATCTGTTGCTCTCTCCATAGTTCCGGAGAACGGTGTTTTAGTCATCTTGCCCATGAGGCACGGTTCGCAAGTACCAAGTGATTCATAATCAAGTGGTTCCAAAAGTCCATCATTATGGAGTTTCTTCATGCGCTTTACACCGATATGACCTAAACGGCAGTGCCACAAATAAGTTGCACTATCATTATCAACTCTGCATCTTTTGGCTTCAATATTATGAATATGTGTATCACTACTATCGAGATTCAAAAAAATAGACCACTCTTCAAGGGTGCATGACCATAAAAGATATTACTCATATAAATAGAACAACCATTATTCTCTGATTTAAATGAATAACCGTCTCGCATCAAACAAGATCCAGATATAATGTTCATGCTCAACGCTGGCACCAAATAACAATTATTTAGGTCTAAAACTAATCCCGAAGGTAGATGTAGAGGTAGCGTGCCGACCGCGATCACATCGACTTTGGAACCATTTCCCACGCGCATCATCACCTCGTCCTTAGCCAATCTTCGCTTAATCCGTAGCCCCTGTTTCGAGTTGCAAATATTAGCAACAGAACCAGTATCAAATACCTAGGTGCTACTGCGAGCATTAGTAAGGTACACATCAATAACATGTATATCACATATACCTTTGTTCACCTTGCCATCCTTCTTATCCGCCAAATACTTGGGGCAGTTCCGCTTCCAGTGACCAGTCTGCTTGCAGTAGAAGCACTCAGTCTCAGGCTTAGGTCCAGACTTGGGTTTCTTCTCCTGAACAACAACTTGCTTGCTGTTCTTCTTATAGTTCCCCTTCTTCTTCCCATTGCCCTTTTTCTTGAAACTGGTGGTCTTATTGACCATCAACACTTGATGCTCCTTTTTGATTTATACCTCCGCAGCCTTTAGTATTGCGAAGAGCTCGGGAATCGTCTTATCCATCCCTTGCATGTTATAGTTCATCACGAAGCTCTTGTAGCTTGGTGGCAGTGATTGAAGAATTCTGTCAATGATGCTATCATCCGGAAGATTAACTCCCAGTTGAATCAAGTGATTGTTATACCCAGACATTTTGAGAATGCTCACTGACAGAACTATTCTCCTCCATCTTGCAGCTGTAGAACTTATTGGAGACTTCATATCTCTCAATCCGGGCATTTGCTTGAAATATTAACTTCAACTCCTGAAACATCTCATATGCTCCATGACGTTCAAAACGTTGTTGAAGACCCGGTTCTAAGCCATAAAGCATGGCACACTGAACTATCGAGTAGTCATCAGCTTTGCTCTGCCAGACGTTCATAACATCTGGTGTTGCTCCTGCAGCAGGTCTGGCACCCAGCGGTGCTTCTAGGACGTAATTCTTCTGTGCAGCAATGAGGATAATCCTCAAGTTACGGACCCAGTCCGTGTAATTGCTACCATCATCTTTCAACTTTGCTTTATCAAGGAACGCATTAAAATTCAACGGAACAACAGCACGGGCCATCTATCTACAATCAACATAGACAAGCAAAATACTATCAGGTACTAAGTTCATGATAAATTTAAGTTCAATTAATCATATTACTTAAGAACTCCCACCTAGATAGACATCCCTCTAATCCTCTAAGTGATCACGTGATCCAAATCAACTAAACCATGTCCGATCATCACGTGAGATGGAGTATCTCAATGGTGAACATCACTATGTTGATCATATCTACTATATGATTCACGCTCGACCTTTCGGTCTCCGTGTTCCGAGGACATATCTGTTATATGCTAGGCTCGTCAAGTTTAACCTGAGTATTCCGCGTGTGCAACTATTTTGCACACGTTGTATTTCAACGTAGAGCCTATCACACCCGATCATCACGTGGTGTCTCAGCACGAAGAACTTTCGCAATGGTGCATACTCAGGGAGAACACTTATACTTTGATAATTTAGTGAGAGATCATCTTAAAATGCTACCGTCAATCAAAGCAAGATAAGATTCATAAAAGATAAACATCGCATGCAATCAATATAAGTGATATGATATGGCCATCATCATCTTGTGCTTGTGATCTCCATCTCTGAAGCACCTTCATGATCACCATCGTCACCGGCGCGACGCCTTGATCTCCATCGTAGCATCGTTGTCGTCTCACCAATCTTATTCTTCTACGAGTATCGCTACCGCTTAGTGATAAAGTAAAGCATTACAGGGCAATTGCATTGCATACAATAAAGCGACAACCATATGGCTCCTGCCAGTTGCCGATAACTCGGTTACAAAACATGATCATCTCATACAATAAAATTTAGCATCATGTCTTGACCATATCACAACATGCCCTGCAAAAACAAGTTAGACGTCCTCTACTTTGTTATTGCAAATTTTACGTGGCTGCTACGGGCTTAGAAAGATCCGTTCTTACCTACGCATCAAAACCACAATGATAGTTTGTCAAGTTGGTGTTGCTTTAACCTTCGCAAGGACCGGGCGTAGCCACACTCGGTTCAACTAAAGTTGGAGAAACTGACACCTGCCGGCCACCTGTGTGCAAAGCACGTCGGTAGAACCAGTCTCGCGTAAGCGTACGCGTAATGTCGGTCCGGGCCGCTTCATCCAACAATACCGCCGAACCAAAGTATGACATGTTGGTAAGCAGTATGACTTATATCGCCCACAACTCACTTGTGTTCTACTCGTGCATATGACATCTACGCATAAAACCAGGCTCGGATGCCACTGTTGGGGAACGTAGTAATTTCAAAAAAATTCCTACGCACACGCAAGATCATGGTGATGCATAGCAACGAGAGGGGAGAGTGTTGTCCACGTACCCTCGTAGACCGAAAGCGGAAGCGTTAGCACAACGCGGTTGATGTAGTCGTACGTCTTCACGATCCGACCGATCAAGTACCGAACGCACGGCACCTTCGAGTTCAGCACACGTTCAGCCCGATGACGTCCCTCGAACTCCGATCCAGCCGAGTGTTGAGGGAGAGTCCCGTCAGCATGACGGCGTGATGACGATGATGATGTTCTACAGACGCAGGGCTTCGCCTAAGCACCGCTACAGTATTATCGAGGTGGACTATGGTGGAGGGGGGCACCGCACACGGCTAAAAGATCAACAAATCAATTGTTGTGTCTCTAGGGTGCCCCCTGCCCCCGTATATAAAGGAGCAAGGGGGGAAGAGGCGGCCGGCCAGGAGAGGGGCGCGCCAGGAGGAGTCCTACTCCCACCGGGAGTAGGACTCCCTCCCTTCCTTGTTGGATTAGGAGAAGGGGGGAAGAGGAGGAGAAGAAGAAGGAAAGGGGGGCGCCGCCCCCCCTCCTTGTCCAATTCGGACTAGAGGGGGAGGGGGCGCGCGGCCTGCCCTGGTCGCCCCTCCTCTTCTCCACTAAGGCCCATATAGGCCCATTAATCCCCCGGGGGGTTCCGGTAACCCCCCGGTACTCCGGTATATATCTGATAACCCCCGGAACCATTCCGGTGTCCGAATATAGTCGTCCAATATATCAATCTTCATGTCTCGACCATTTCGAGACTCCTTGTCATGTCCGTGATCACATCCGGGACTCCGAACTACCTTCGGTACATCAAAACATATAAATGTTGGAAATATGCCCTAGAGGCAATAATAAATGGTTATTATTATATTTCTTTGTTCATGATAATTGTCTATTGTTCATGCTATAATTGTATTGTCCGGAAATCGTAATACATGTGTGAATACATAGACCACAACGTGTCCCTAGTAAGCCTCTAGTTGACTAGCTCGTTGATCAACAGATAGTCATGGTTTCCTGACTATGGACATTGGATGTCATTGATAACGGGATCACATCATTAGGAGAATGGTGTGATGCACAAGACCCAATCCTAAGCATAGCATAAAATATCGTGTAGTTTCGTTTGCTAGAGCTTTTCCAATGTCAGGTATCTATTCCTTAGACCATGAGATCGTGCAACTCCCGGATACCGTAGGAGTGCTTTGGGTGTGCCAAACTGTTGGGAATTGTAGCATAATTTAAAATTTTCCTACGCTCACCAAGATGCATCTATGGAGTCTACTAGCAACGAGGGGAAAGGAGTGCATCTACATACCCTTGTAGATCGCGAGCGGAAGCGTTCCAATGAACGTGGATGACGGAGTCGTACTCGCCGTGATCCAAATCACCGATGACCGAGTGCCGAACGGACGGCACCTCCGCGTTCAACACACGCACGGTGCAGCGACGTCTCCCCCTTCTTGATCCAGCAAGGGGGAAGGAGAGGTTGATGGAGATCCAGCAGCACGACGGCGTGGTGGTGGATGTAGCGGGTCTCCGGCAGGGCTTCGCCAAGCTTCTGCGAGAGAGAGAGAGGTGTTGCAGGGGAGGAGGGAGGCGCCCAAGGCTGTATCTGCTGCCCTCCCTCCACCCCCCCTTTTATATAGGCCCCTGGGGGGCGCCAGCCCTTGGGAAATCAGATCTCCAAGGGGGCGGCGGCCAAGTGGGGGGAAGGGGGTGCCTTGCCCCCCAAGGCAAGGGGGAAAGCTCCCCCCTAGGGTTCCCAACCCTAGGCGCATGGGGGGAGGCCCAAGGGGGGCGCCCCAGCCCACTAAGGGCTGGTTCCCTTCCACTTTCAGCCCACAGGGCCCTCCGGGATAGGTGGCCCCACCCGGTGGACCTCCGGGACCCTTTCGGTGGTCCCGGTACAATACCGGTAACCCCCGAAACTTTCTCGGTGGCCGAAACTGGACTTCCTATATAATTCTTCACCTCCGGACCATTCCGGAACCTCTCGTGACGTCCGGGATCTCATCCGGGACTCCGAACAACTTTCGGGTTTCCGCATACATATATCTCTACAACCCTAGCGTCACCGGACCTTAAGTGTGTAGACCCTACGGGTTCGGGATACATGCAGACATGACCGAGACGCCTCTCCGGTCAATAACCAACAGCGGGATCTGGATACCCATGTTGGCTCCCACATGCTCCACGATGATCTCATCGGATGAACCACGGTGTCGAGGATTCAATCAATCCGTATGCAATTCCCTTTGTCAAACGGTATGTTACTTGCCCGAGATTCGATCGTCGGTATCCCAATACCTTGTTCAATCTCGTTACCGGCAAGTCTCTTTACTCGTACCGTAATGCATGATCCCGTCACTAACGCCTTAGTCACATTGAGCTCATTATGATGATGCATTACCGAGTGGGCCCAGAGATACCTCTCCGTCACACGGAGTGACAAATCCCAGTCTCGATCCGTGCCAACCCAACAGACACTTTCGGAGATACCCGTAGTGCACCTTTATAGTCACCCAGTTACGTTGTGACGTTTGGCACACCCAAAGCACTCCTACGGTATCCGGGAGTTGCACGATCTCATGGTCTAAGGAAAAGATACTTGACATTGGAAAAGCTCTAGCAAACGAAACTACACGACCTTTTATGCTATGCTTAGGATGGGGTCTTGTCCATTACATCATTCTCCTAATGATGTGATCCCGTTATCAATGACATCCAATGTCCATAGTCAGGAAACCATGACTATCTGTTGATCAACGAGCTAGTCAACTAGAGGCTTACTAGGGACAGGTTGTGGTCTATGTATTCACACATGTATTATGATTTCCGGACAATACAATTATAGCATGAATAATAGACAATTACCATGAACAAAGAAATATAATAATAACCATTTATTATTGCCTCTAGGGCATATTTCCAACAGTCTCCCACTTGCACTAGAGTCAATAATCTAGTTCACATCACCATTTGATTAACACTCACTGGTCACATCACCATGTGACCAACATCTAAAGAGTTTACTAGAGTCAACAATCTAGTTCACATCACTATGTGATTATCACTCAATGTGTTCTGGTTTGGTCATGTTATGCTTGTGAGAGAGGTTATTAGTCAACGGGTCTGACCTTTCAGAACCGTGTGCTTTACGAATATCTATGTCATCTTTGTGGATGCTACCACGCGCTATTTGGAGCCATTTCAAATAATTGCTCTACTATACGAATCCGGTTTACTACTCAGAGTCATCCGGATTAGTGTCAAAGTTCGCATCGACGTAACCCTTTACGACGAACTCCTTTCCACCTCCATAATCGAGAAAATTCCTTAATCCACTAGGTGCTAAGGATAAGTTCGACCGCTGTCATGAGATCCTTTCCCGGATCACCATTGTACCCTCTTGACCAACTCATGGCAAGGCACACTACATGTGCGGTACACAGCATAGCATACTATAGAGCTTACGTCTAAAGCATAGGGGACGACCTTCGTCCTTTCTCTATCTTCTGCTGTGGTCAGGTCTTGAGTCTCACTCAATACTCACACCTTGTAACACAGCCAAGAACTCCTTCTTTGCTGATCTATTTTGAACTCTTTTAAAATAATGTCAAGGTGTGCTGTCTTTTGAAAGTATCATCGGGCGTCTTGATCTATCTCTATGGATCTTGATGCCCAATATGTAAGTAGATTTATCCAGGTCTTCCATTGAAAAACTCCTTTCAAACAACCCTTTATGCTTTCCAGAAATTTTACATCATTTCGGATCAACAATATGTCATTCACATATACTTATCAGAAATGTTGTAGCGCTCCCACTCACTTTATTGTAAATACAAGTTTCTAACAAACTTTGTATAAACCCAAAAACTTTGATCACCCCATCAAAGCGTATATTCTGACTCCGAGATGCTTGCTCTAATCCATGGAAGGATCGCTGGAGCTAGCATACCTTTTAGCATCCTTAGGATCGACAAAACCTTTCTGATTGTATCACATACAACCTTTCCTTACGAAAACTGGTAAGGAAACTTGTTTTGACATCCATCTGCCAGATTTCATAAATGTAGCTAATGCTAACATGATTCCGACGGACCTAAGCATCGCTACGGATGAGAAAAACTCATCGTAGTCAACTCCTTGAACTTGTGAAAATACTCTTTGCCACAAGTCGAGCTTCATAGACGGTAACATTACCGTCCATGTCCGTCTTCTTCTTAAAGATCCATTTATCTCAATGGCTTGCCGATCATCGGGCAAGTTCACCAAAGTCCATGCTTTGTTCTGATACATGGATTCTATCTCGGATTTCATGGCCTCGAGCCATTCGTCGGAATATGGGCCCACCATTGCTTCTCCATAGCTCGTAGGTTCATTGTTGTCTAGCAACATGACTTCCAAGACAGGATCACGCATTACTCTGAAGTAGTGCGCATCCTCGTCGTCCTACGAGGTTTGGTAGTGACTTGATCCGAAGTTTCATGATCACTATCATAAGCTTCCACTTCAATTGGTGTAGGGGCCACAGGAACAACTTCCTGTGCCCTGCTACACACTAGTTGAAGCGACGGTTCAATAACCTTATCAAGTCTCCACCATCCTCCCACTCAATTCTTTCGAGAGAAACTTTTCCTCGAGAAAGGACTCGTTTCTAGAAGCAATTACTTTTGCTTCAAGATCTGAAATAGGAGGTATACCCAACTGTTTTTGGGTATTCTATGAAGATGCATTTATCCGCTTTGGGTTCGAGCTTATCAGCCTGAAACTTTTTCACATAAGCATCGCAGCCCCAAACTTTTAAGAAACGACAACTTAGGTTTCTATAAACGGTGTCATCTCAACGGAATTGCGTGGTGCCCCTTTTAAAGTGAATGCGGTTGTCTCTAATGCCTAACCCATAAACGATAGTGGTAATTTGATAAGAAACATCATGGTATGCACCATATCCAATAGGGTGCAGTTATGATGTTCGGACACACCATCACACTATGGTGTTCCAGGCGGTATTAATTGTGAAAACACTTTCCACAATGTCTCAATTGTGTGCCAAACTCGTATCCCAGATACTCATCTCTATGATCATATCACAGACATTTTATCCTCTTGTCACGACGATCTTCAACTTCACTCTGAAATTACTTGAACCTTTCAATAATTCAGACTAGTGTTTCATCAAGTAAATACACTCAGCATCTACTCAAATCATCTGTGAAGTAAGAACATAACGATATCCACTGCATGCCTCAGCACTCATTGGACTGCGTACATCAAAATGTATTACTTCCAATAAGTTGCTCTCTTGTTACATCTCACTGAAAACGAAGACTTTCAGTCATTTTGCCCATGTGGTATGATTTGCATGTCTCAAGTGATTCATAACCAAGTGAGTCCAAACGATCCATCTGTATGGAGTTTCTTCATGCATATATACCAATAGACATGGTTCGCATGTCTCAATCTTTTCAAAAATGAGTGAGTCCAAAGATCCACCTACATGGAGCTTCTTCATGCATTCTACACCAATATGACTCAAGTGGCAGTGCCACAAGTATGTGGTACTATCATTACTATCTTATATCTTTTGGCATGAACATGTGTATCACTACGATCGAGATTCATTTTAGGTGCAAGACCATTGAAGGTATTATTCAAATAAACAGAGTAACCATTATTCTCCTTAAATGAATAACCGTTTTGCGGTAAACATATTCTAATCATGTTGAACGCAAACACCAAATCTCGATGGTAGAGGGAGCATGCGATGCTTGATCACATCAACCTTGGAAACACTTCCAACACATATCGTCATCTCACCTTTAGCTAGTCTCCATTTATTCCGCAGCTTTTATTTCGAGTTACTAACACTTAGCAACCGAACCGGTATCTAATACCCTGGTGCTGCTAGGAGTACTAGTAAAGTACACATTCATATAACGTATATCCAATATACTTCTGTCGACCTTGCCTGCCTTCTCATCTACCAAGTATCTAGGGTAGTACTGCTTCAGTGACCGTTCCTCTCATTACAGAAGCACTTAGTCTCGGGTTTGGGTTCAACCTTGGGATTCTTCACTAGAGCAGCAAATGACTTGCTGTTTCATGAAGTATCCCTTTTGCCCTTGCCCTTCTTAAACCAGTGGTTTTACTAACCATCAACAATTGATGCTCCTTCTTGATTTCTACTCTCGCGGTGTCAAACATCGCGAATAGCTCAAGGATCATCATAACTATCCTTGATATGTTATAGTTCATCACGAAGCTCTACCAGCTTGGTGGCAGTGACTATGGAGAACTATCACTATCTCATCTGGGAGATTAACTCCCACTCGATTCAAGCGATTGTGGCACTCAGACAATCTGAGCACACGCTCAACGATTGAGCTTTTCTCCCTTAGTTTGCAGGCTTAAGAAACTTGTCAGAGGTCTCATACCTCTTGACGTGGGCACTAGTCTGAAATCCCAATTTCAGTCTTCGGAACATCTCACATGTTCTGCGACGTTTCAAAAACGTCTTTGGTGCCACAATTCTAAACCGCACCGAACTATCACGTAGTCATCAAAACGTGTATGTCAGATGTTTCGTAACATCTACAAACGACGCTGAGGTTCAGCACACCGAGCGGTGCATTAAGGACATAAGCCTTCTGTGCAGTAATGAGGACAATCCTCAGTTTACGGACCCAGTCCGCATAATTGCTACTACCAACTTTAAACTAAATTTTCTCTAGGAACATATCTTAACCAGTAGAACTAAAGCGCAAGCTATGACATAATTTGCAAATACCTTTTGACTATGTTCATGATAATGAAGTTCATCTGATTATGAACTCCCACTCAGATAGACATCCCTCTAGTCATCTAAGTGAAACATGATCCGAGTTTAACTAGGCCGTGTCCGATCATCACGTGAGACGGACTAGTCAAGATCGGTGAACATCTCCATGTTGATCGTATCTTCTATACGACTCATGCTCGACCTTTCGGTCCTCCGTGTTCCGAGGCCATGTCTGTACATGCTAGGCTCGTCAAGTCAACCTAAGTGTATTGCGTGTGTTCCGAGGCGATGTCTGTACATGCTAGGCTCGTCAACACCCGTTGTATTCGAAAGTTAGAATCTATCACACCCGATCATCACGTGGTGCTTCGAAACAACGAACCTTCGCAACGGTGCACAGTTAGGGTGAACACTTTCTTGAAATTATTATAAGGGATCATCCTACTTGCTACCGTCGTTCTAAGCAAATAAGATGCAAAAGCATGATAAACATCACATGCAATCAAATAGTGACATGATATGGCCAATATCATCATGCTCCTTTGATCTCCATCCTTGGGGCACCATGATCATCTTCGTCACCGGCATGACACCATGATCTCCATCATTGTGTCTTCATGAAGTCGTCACGCCAACGATTACTTCTACTTCTATGGTAACGTGTTTAGCAACAAAGTAAAGTAATTTACATGGCGTTATTCAATGACACGCAGGTCATGCAAAATAATAAAGACAACTCCTATGGCTCCTGCCGGTTGTCATACTCATCGACATGCAAGTCGTGATTCCTATTACAAGAATATGATCAATCTCATACATCACATATATCATTCATCACATCTTCTGGCCATATCACATCACATAGCACTTGCTGCAAAAACAAGTTAGACGTCCTCTAATTGTTGTTGCAAGTTTTTAGGTGGTTTGTAGGTTTCTAGCAAGAACGTTTTCTTACCTACGTATGACCACAACGTGATTTGCCAATTTCTATTTACCCTTCATAAGGACCCTTTTCATCGAATCCGTTCCGACTAAAGTAGGAGATACAGACACCCGCTAGCCACCTTATGCAACTAGTGCATGTCAATCGGTGGAACCTGTCTCACGTAAGCGTACGTGTAAGGTCGGTCTGGGCCGCTTCATCCTACAATGCCGCAGAAACAAGAAACGACTAGTAGCGGCAAGAAGAATTGGCAAACTCAACGCCCACAACTGCTTTGTGTTCTACTCGTGCATAGTAACTACGCATAGGCCTGGCTCATGATGCCACTGTTGGGAATCGTAGCATAATTTAAAATTTTCCTACGCTCACCAAGATGCATCTATGGAGTATACTAGCAACGAGGGGAAAGGAGTGCATCTACATACCCTTGTAGATCGCGAGCGGAAGCGTTCCAATGAACGTGGATGACGGAGTCGTACTCGCCGTGATCCAAATCACCGATGACCGAGTGCCGAACGGACGGCACCTCCGCATTCAACACACGTACGGTGCAGCGACGTCTCCTCCTTCTTGATCCAGCAAGGGGGAAGGAGAGGTTGATGGAGATCCAGCAGCACGACGGCGTGGTGGTGGATGTAGCGGGTCTCCGGCAGGGCTTCGCCAAGCTTCTGCGAGAGAGAGAGAGGTGTTGCAGGGGAGGAGGGAGGCGCCGAAGGCTGTATCTGCTGCCCTCCCTCCCCCCCCCTTTATATAGGCCCCTGGGGGGCGCCAGCCCTTGGGAGATCAGATCTCCAAGGGGGGCGGCGGCCAAGTGGGGGGAAGGGGGTGCCTTGCCCCCCAAGGCAAGGGGGAAAGCTCCCCCCCTAGGGTTCCCAACCCTAGGCGCATGGGGGGAGGCCCAAGGGGGGCGCCCCAGCCCACTAAGGGCTGGTTCCCTTCCACTTTCAGCCCACGGGGCCCTCCGGGATAGGTGGCCCCACCCGGTGGACCTCCGGGACCCTTCCGGTGGTCCCGGTACAATACCGGTAACCCCCGAAACTTTCCCGGTGGCCGAAACTGGACTTCCTATATATAATTCTTCACCTCCGGACCATTCCGGAACCTCCCGTGACGTCCGGGATCTCATCCGGGACTCCGAACAACTTTCGGGTTTCCGCATACATATATCTCTACAACCCTAGCGTCACCGGACCTTAAGTGTGTAGACCCTACGGGTTCGGGAGACATGCAGACATGACCGAGACGCCTCTCCGGTCAATAACCAACAGCGGGATCTGGATACCCATGTTGGCTCCCACATGCTCCACGATGATCTCATCGGATGAACCACGGTGTCAAGGATTCAATCAATCCGTATGCAATTCCCTTTGTCAATCGGTATGTTACTTGCCCGAGATTCGATCGTCGGTATCCCAATACCTTGTTCAATCTCGTTACCGGCAAGTCTCTTTACTCGTACCGCAATGCATGATCCCGTGACTAACACCTTAGTCACATTGAGCTCATTATGATGATGCATTACCGAGTGGGCCCAGAGATACCTCTCCGTCACACGGAGTGACAAATCCCAGTCTCGATCCGTTCCAACCCAACAGACACTTTCGGAGATACCCGTAGTGCACCTTTATAGTCACCCAGTTACGTTGTGACGTTTGGCACACCCAAAGCACTCCTATGGTATCCGGGAGTTGCACGATCTCATGGTCTAAGGAAAAGATACTTGACATTGGAAAAGCTCTAGCAAACGAAACTACACGATCTTTTATGCTATGCTTAGGATTGGGTCTTGTCCATCACATCATTCTCCTAATGATGTGATCCCGTTATCAATGACATCCAATGTCCATAGTCAGGAAACCATGACTATCTGTTGATCAACGAGCTAGTCAACTAGAGGCTTACTAGGGACACGTTGTGGTCTATGTATTCACACATGTATTACGATTTCCGGACAATACAATTATAGCATGAATAATAGACAATTACCATGAACAAAGAAATATAATAATAACCATTTATTATTGCCTCTAGGGCATATTTCCAACACAAACGTCACAACTTAACTGGGTGACTATTAAGGTGCACTACGGGTATCTCCGAAAGTGTCTGTTGGGTTGGCACGGATCGAGACTGGGATTTGTCACTCCGTATGACGGAGAGGTATCTCTGGGCCCACTCGGTAATGCATCATCATAATGAGCTCTATGTGACTAAGGCGTTAGTCACGGGATCATGCATTGCGGTACGAGTAAAGAGACTTGCCGGTAACGAGATTGAACAAGGTATTGGGATACCGACGATCGAATCTCGGGCAAGTAACATACCGATTGACAAAGGGAATTGTATACGGGATTGATTGAATCCTCGACACCATGGTTCATACGATGATATCATCGTGGAACATGTGGGAGCCAACATGGGTATCCAGATCCCGCTATTGGTTATTGACCGGAGAGGCGTCTCGGTCATGTCTGCATGTCTCCCGAACCCGTAGGGTCTACACACTTAAGGTTCGGTGACGCTAGGGTTGTAGAGATATGTGTATGCGGAAACCCGAAAGTTGTTCGGAGTCCCGGATGAGATCCCGGACGTCACGAGGAGTTCCGTAATGGTCCGGAGGTGAAGAATTATATATAGGAAGTCAAGTTTCGGCCACCGGGAAAGTTTCGGGGGTTACCGGTATTGTACCGGGACCACCGGAAGGGTCCCGGGGGTCCACCGGGTGGGGCCACCTATCCCGGAGGGCCCCGTGGGCTGAAGTGGGAAGGGAACCAGCCCCTAGTGGGCTGGGCGCCCCACCATGGGCCTCCCCCTTGCGCCTAGGGTTGGAAACCCTAGGGTGGGGGGGCGCCCCACTTGCCTTGGGGGGCAAGGCACCCCCTTGGCCGCCGCCCCCCCATCTAGATGTGGTTTGGCCGGCGCCCCCCCCCCCCTCCCAGGGGGCCTATATAAAGGGGGGGAGAGAGGGCAGCAACATTACAGCCTTGGGCGCCTCCCTCCTCCCCTGCTACACCCCTCTGTCTCGTAGAAGCTCGGCGAAGCCCTGCCGGCATCCCGCTACATCCACCACCACGCCGTCGTGCTGCTGGATCTCCATCAACCTCTCCTTCCCCCTTGCTGGATCAAGAAGGAGGAGACGTCGCTGCACCGTACGTGTGTTGAACGCGGAGGTGCCGTCCGTTCGGCACTCGGTCATCGGTGATTTGGATCACGGCGAGTACGACTCCGTCATCCACGTTCATTGGAACGCTTCCGCTCGCGATCTACAAGGGTATGTAGATGCACTCCTTTCCCCTCGTTGCTAGTATACTCCATAGATGCATCTTGGTGAGCGTAGGAAAATTTTAAATTATGCTACGATTTCCAACAATAAACTCATAATATAACTGTCATCGAAACTTTAAGCGTGCGGACCCTACGGGTTCGAGAACTATGTAGACATGACCGAGACACGTCTCCGGTCAATAACCAATAGCGGAACCTGGATGCTCATATTGGCTTATTTGCTTAGAACGACGGTAGTAAGTAAGATGATCCCTTATAATAATTTCAAGAAAGTGTTCACCCTAACTGTGCACCGTTGCGAAGGTTCGTTGTTTCGAAGCACCACGTGATGATCGGGTGTGATAGATTCTAACGTTCGAATACAACGGGTGTTGACGAGCCTAGCATGTACAGACATGGCCTCGGAACACACGCAATACACTTAGGTTGCCTTGACGAGCCTAGCATGTACAGACATGGCCTCGGAACACGGAGGACCGAAAGGTCGAGCATGAGTCGTATAGAAGATACGATCAACATGGAGATGTTCACCGATCTTGACTAGTCCGTCTCACGTGATGATCGGACACGGCCTAGTTAACTCGGATCATGTTTCACTTAGATGACTAGAGGGATGTCTATCTGAGTGGGAGTTCATTGAGTAATTTGATTAAATGAACTTAATTATCATGAACTTAGTCTAAAATCTTTACACTATGTCTTGTAGATCAAATGGCCAATGTTGTCCTCAATTTCAACGCGTTCCTAGAGAAAACCAAGCTGAAAGATGATGGCAGCAACTATATGGACTGGGTCCGGAACCTGAGGATCATCCTCATAGTAGCCAAGAAAGATTATGTCTTAGAAGCACCGCTAGGTGAAGCACCAATCCCAGAGAACCAAGACGTTATGAACGCTTGGCAATCATGTGCTGATGATTACTCCCTCGTTCAGTGCGGCATGCTTTACAGCTTAGAACCGGGTCTCCAAAAGCGTTTTGAGAAACATGGAGCATATGAGATGTTCGAGGAGCTGAAATTGGTTTTCCAAGCTCATGCCCGGGTCGAGAGATATGAAGTCTCCGACAAGTTCTTCAGCTGTAAAATGGAGGAAAATAGTTTTTTAAGTGAGCACATACTCAGAATGTCTGGGTTGCACAACCGCTTGACTCAGCTGGGAGTTAATCTCCCGGATGACGCGGTCATTGACAGAATCCTTCAGTCGCTTCCACCAAGCTACAAGAGCTTTGTGATGAACTTCAATATGCAGGGGATGGAAAAGACCATTCCTGAGATATATTCAATGCTGAAATCAGCGGAGGTGGAGATCAGAAAAGAACATCAAGTGTTGATGGTGAATAAAACCACTAAGTTCAAGAAGGGCAAGGGTAAGAAGAACTTCAAGAAGGACGGCAAGGGAGTTGCCGCGCCCGGTAAGCCAGTTACTGGGAAGAAGTCGAAGAATGAACCCAAGCCTGAGACAGAGTGCTTTTATTGCAAGGGAAGTGGTCACTGGAAGCGGAACTGCCCCAAATACTTAGCGGACAAGAAGGCCGGCAACACCAAAGGTATATGTGATATACATGTAATTGATGTGTACCTTACCAGTACTCGTAGTAGCTCCTGGGTATTTGATACCGGTGCGGTTGCTCATATTTGTAACTCAAAACAAGAACTACGGAATAAACGGAGACTCGCAAAGGACGAGGTGACGATGCGCGTCGGGAATGGTTCCAAGGTCGATGTGATCGCCGTCGGCACGCTACCTCTGCATCTACCTACGGGATTAGTTTTAAACCTCAATAATTGTTATTTAGTGCCAGCTTTGAGCATGAACATTGTATCTGGATCTCGTTTAATTCGAGATGGCTACTCATTTAAATCCGAGAATAATGGTTGTTCTATTTATTTGAGAGATATGTTTTATGGTCATGCCCCGCTGGTCAATGGTTTATTCTTGATGAATCTCGAACGTGATGTAACACATGTTCATAGTGTGAATACCAAAAGATGTAAAGTTGATAATGATAGTCCCACATACTTGTGGCACTCCCGCCTTGGTCACATTGGTGTCAAGCGCATGAAGAAGCTCCATGCAGATGGACTTTTGGAGTCTCTTGATTACGAATCATTTGACACGTGCGAACCATGCCTCATGGGTAAGATGACCACGACTCCGTTCTCCGGAACAATGGAGCGAGCAACCAACTTATTGGAAATCATACATACCGATGTGTGCGGTCCAATGAGTGTTGAGGCTCGCGGAGGATATCGTTATGTTCTCACTCTCACTGATGACTTAAGTAGATATGGGTATGTCTACCTAATGAAACACAAGTCTGAAACCTTTGAAAAGTTCAAGGAATTTCAGAGTGAGGTTGAGAATCAACGTGACAGAAAAATAAAGTTCTTACGATCAGATCGTGGAGGAGAATATTTGAGTCACGGATTTGGTGCACACTTAAGGAAATGTGGAATCGTTTCACAACTCACGCCGCCTGGAACACCTCAGCGAAATGGTGTGTCCGAACGTCCTAATCGAACTCTATTGGATATGGTGCGATCTATGATGTCTCTTACCGATTTACCGCTCTCATTTTGGGGCTATGCTTTAGAGACTGCGCATTCACTTTAAATAGGGCTCCGTCAAAATCCGTTGAGACGACACCGTATGAATTATGGTTTGGGAAGAAACCTAAGCTGTCGTTTCTAAAAGTTTGGGGATGCGATGCTTATGTCAAGAAACTTCAACCTGAAAAGCTCGAACCCAAGTCGGAAAAATGCGTCTTCATAGGATACCCTAAGGAAACTATTGGGTATACCTTCTACCTCAGATCCGAAGGCAAGATCTTCGTTGCCAAGAACGGGTCCTTTCTGGATAAGGAGTTTCTCTCGAAAGAATTGAGTGGGAGGAAATTGGAACTTGATGAGGTGATAGTCACCCCTTCCGAACCGGAAAGTAGCGCAGTGCGGGAAAATGTTCCTGTGATGCCTATACCGACTGGGGAGGAAGTTAATGATGATGATCATGAAGCTTCGGATCAAGTTACTACTGAACTTCGTAGGTCCACAAGGACACGTTCCGCACCAGAGTGGTACGGCAACCCTGTCCTGGAAATCATGTTGTTAGACAACGGTGAACCTTCGAACTATGAAGAAGCGATGGCGGGCCCGGATTCCGACAAATGGCTAGAAGCCATGAAATCCGAGATAGGATCCATGTATGAAAACGAAGTATGGACTTTGACTGACTTGCCCGATGATCAGCGAGCCATAGAAAATAAATGGATCTTTAAGAAGAAGACGGACGCGGATGGTAATGTGACCATCTACAAAGCTCGACTTGTCGCTAAGGGTTATCGACAAGTTCAAGGGGTTGACTACGATGAGACTTTTTCTCACCCGTAGCGAAGCTGAAGTCCGTCTGAATCATGTTAGCAATTGCCGCATACTATGATTATGAGATATGGCAGATGGACGTCAAAACGGCATTCCTTAACGGCTTCCTTAAGGAAGAGTTGTATATGATGCAGCAGGAAGGTTTTGTCGATCCTAAGAATGCTAACAAAGTATGCAAGCTCCAGCGCTCAATCTATGGGCTGGTGCAAGCATCTCGGAGTTGGAACATTCGCTTTGATGAGATGATCAAAGAGTTTGGGTTTACACAGACTTATGGAGAAGCCTGTGTTTACAAGAAAGTGAGTGGGAGCTCTGTAGCATTTCTCATATTATATGTGGATGACATACTTTTGATGGGAAATGATATAGAATTCTTGGAAAGTATAAAGGCCTATTTGAATAAGTGTTTTTCAATGAAGGACCTTGGAGAAGCTGCTTATATATTAGGCATCAAGATCTATAGAGATAGATCGAGACGCCTCATTGGTCTTTCACAGAGTACATACCTTGACAAGATATTGAAGAAGTTCAATATGGATCAGTCCAAGAAGGGGTTCTTGCCTGTATTGCAAGGTGTGCAATTGAGCATGGCTCAATGCCCGACCACGGCAGAAGATAGAGAAAAGATGAGTGTCATCCCCTATGCCTCAGCCATAGGGTCTATTATGTATGCCATGCTGTGTACCAGACCTGATGTAAACCTTGCCGTAAGTTTGGTAGGAAGGTACCAAAGTAATCCCGGCATGGAACACTGGACAGCGGTCAAGAATATCCTAAAGTACCTGAAGAGGACTAAGGATATGTTTCTCGTTTATGGAGGTGACGAAGAGCTCGTCGTAAAGGGTTACGTCGATGCTAGCTTCGACACAGATCTGGATGACTCGAAGTCACAAACCGGATACGTGTATATTTTGAATGGAGGAGCAGTAAGCTGGTGCAGTTGCAAGCAAAGCGTCGTGGCAGGATCTACATGTGAAGCGGAGTACATGGCAGCCTCGGAGGCAGCACAGGAAGCAGTCTGGATGAAGGAGTTCATTACCGACCTAGGGGTGATTCCCAATGCGTCGGGCCCGATGACTCTCTTCTGTGACAACACTGGAGCTATTTCCCTTGCGAAGGAGCCCAGGTTTCACAGGAAGACCAGGCATATCAAGCGTCGCTTCAACTCCATTCGTGAAAGTGTTCAAAATGGAGACATAGATATTTGTAAAGTACATACGGACCTGAATGTAGCAGATCCGTTGACTAAACCTCTCCCTAGGGCAAAACATGATCAACACCAGGACGCAATGGGTGTTCGATTCATCACAATGTAACTAGATTATTGACTCTAGTGCAAGTGGGAGACTGTTGGAAATATGCCCTAGAGGCAATAATAAATGGTTATTATTATATTTCTTTGTTCATGATAATTGTCTATTGTTCATGCTAAAATTGTATTGTCCGGAAATCGTAATACATGTGTGAATACATAGACCACAACGTGTCCCTAGTAAGCCTCTAGTTGACTAGCTCGTTGATCAACAGATAGTCATGGTTTCCTGACTATGGACATTGGATGTCATTGATAACGGGATCACATCATTAGGAGAATGGTGTGATGGACAAGACCCAATCCTAAGCATAGCATAAAAGATCGTGTAGTTTCGTTTGCTAGAGCTTTTCCAATGTCAGGTATCTATTCCTTAGACCATGAGATCGTGCAACTCCCGGATACTGTAGGAGTGCTTTGGGTGTGCCAAATGTCACAACGTAACTGGGTGACTATAAAGGTGCACTACGGGTATCTCCGAAAGTGTCTGTTGGGTTGGCACGGATCGAGACTGGGATTTGTCACTCCGTATGACGGAGAGGTATCTCTGGGCCCACTCGGTAATGCATCATCATAATGAGCTCTATGTGACTAAGGCGTTAGTCACGGGATCATGCATTGCGGTACGAGTAAAGAGACTTGCCGGTAACGAGATTGAACAAGGTATTGGGATACCGACGATCGAATCTCGGGCAAGTAACATACCGATTGACAAAGGGAATTGCATACGGGATTGATTGAATCCTCGACACCATGGTTCATACGATGATATCATCGTGGAACATGTGGGAGCCAACATGGGTATCCAGATCCCGCTATTGGTTATTGACCGGAGAGGCGTCTCGGTCATGTCTGCATGTCTCCCGAACCCGTAGGGTCTACACACTTAAGGTTCGGTGACGCTAGGGTTGTAGAGATATGTGTATGCGGAAACCCGAAAGTTGTTCGGAGTCCCGGATGAGATCCCGGACGTCACGAGGAGTTCCGGAATGGTCCGGAGGTGAAGAATTATATATAGGAAGTCAAGTTTCGGCCACCGGGAAAGTTTCGGGGGTTACCGGTATTGTACCGGGACCACCGGAAGGGTCCCGGGGGTCCACCGGGTGGGGCCACCTATCCCCGAGGGCCCCGTGGGCAGAAGTGGGAAGGGAACCAGCCCCTAGTGGGCTGGGCGCGCCCCCATGGGCCTCCCCCTTGCGCCTAGGGTTGGAAACCCTAGGGTGGGGGGGCGCCCCACTCGCCTTGGGGGGCAAGGCACCCCCTTGGCCGCCGCCCCCCCATCTAGATGGGGTTTGGCCGCCGCCCCCCCCCCCCCCTCCCAGGGGGCCTATATAAAGGGGGGGAGGGAGGGCAGCAACATTACAGCCTTGGGCGCCTCCCTCCTCCCCTGCTACAACCCTCTGTCTCGTAGAAGCTCGGCGAAGCCCTGCCGGCATCCCGCTACATCCACCACCACGCCGTCGTGCTGCTGGATCTCCATCAACCTCTCCTTCCCCCTTGCTGGATCAAGAAGGAGGAGACGTCGCTGCACCGTACGTGTGTTGAACGCGGAGGTGCCGTCCGTTCGGCACTCGGTCATCGGTGATTTGGATCACGGCGAGTACGACTCCGTCATCCACGTTCATTGGAACGCTTCCGCTCGCGATCTACAAGGGTATGTAGATGCACTCCTTTCCCCTCGTTGCTAGTATACTCCATAGATGCATCTTGGTGAGCGTAGGAAAATTTTAAATTATGCTACGATTTCCAACAATAAACTCATAATATAACTGTCATCGAAACTTTAAGCGTGCGGACCCTACGGGTTCGAGAACTATGTAGACATGACCGAGACACGTCTCCGGTCAATAACCAATAGCGGAACCTGGATGCTCATATTGGCTCCCACATACTCTACACAGATCTTTATCGGTCAGACCGCATAACAACATACGTTGTTCCCTTTGTCGTCGGTATGTTACTTGCCCGAGATTCGATCGTCAGTATCTCAATACCTAGTTCAATCTCGTTACCGGCAAGTCTCTTTACTCGTTCTGTAATACATCATCCCGAAACTAACTCATTAGTTGCAATGCTTGCAAGGCTTAAGTGATGTGCATTACCGAGTGGGCCCAGAGATACCTCTCCGACAATCGGAGTGACAAATCCTAATCTCGAAATACGCCAACCCAACAAGTACCTTCGGAGACACCTGTAGAGCACCTTTATAATCACCCAGTTACGTTGTGACGTTTGGTAGCACACAAAGTGGTCCTCCGGTAAACGGGAGTTGCATAATCTCATAGTCTTAGGAACATGTATAAGTCATGAAGAAAGCAATAGCAGAATACTAAACGATCCTGTGCTAAGTTAACGGAATGGGTCAAGTCAATCACATCATTCTCCTAATGATGTGATCCCGTTAATCAAATGACAACTCATGTCAATGGCTAGGAAACATAATCATCTTTGATCAACGAGCTAGTCAAGTAGAGGCATACTAGTGACACTCTGTTTGTCTATGTATTCACACAAGTATTATGTTTCCGGTTAATACAATTCTAGCATGAATCATAAACATTTATCATGATATAAGGAAATAAATAATAACTTTATTATTGCCTCTAGGACATATTTCCTTCACCTACGTACCCCCAAACTGTTGGGAATCGTAGCATAATTTAAAATTTTCCTACGCTCACCAAGATGCATCTATGGAGTATACTAGCAACGAGGGGAAAGGAGTGCATCTACATACCCTTGTAGATCGCGAGCGGAAGCGTTCCAATGAACGTGGATGACGGAGTCGTACTCGCCGTGATCCAAATCACCGATGACCGAGTGCCGAACGGACGGCACCTCTGCGTTCAACACACGTACGGTGCAGCGACGTCTCCTCCTTCTTGATCCAGCAAGGGGGAAGGAGAGGTTGATGGAGATCCAGCAGCACGACGGCGTGGTGGTGGATGCAGCGGGATGCCGGCAGGGCTTCGCCGGGCTTATACGAGAGAGAGAGAGATGTTGCAGGGGAGGAGGGAGGCGCCCAAGGCTGTTCTGCTACTGCCCACCCTCCCCCCCCCTTTATATAGGCCCCCTGGGAGGGGGGGCGCCGGCCAAGTCCCATCTAGGGCAAGGGGCGGCGGCCAGGGGGGTGCCTTGCTCCCCAAGGCAAGTGGGAAGCCCCCCCACCCTAGGGTTTCCAACCCTAGGCGCATGGGGGGAGGCCCATGGGGGGGCGCCCAGCCCACTAGGGGCTGGTTCCCCTCCCACTTCAGCCCACGGGGCCCTCCGGGATAGGTGGCCCCACCCGGTGGACCCCCGGGACCCTTCGGGTGGTCCCGGTACAATACCGGTAACCCCCGAAACTTTCCCGGTGGCCGAAACTTGACTTCCTATATATAATTCTTCACCTCCGGACCATTCTAGAACCTCTCGTGACGTCCGGGATCTCATCCGGGACTCTGAACAACTTTCGGGTTTCCGCATACACATATCTCTACAACCCTAGCGTCACCGAACCTTAAGTGTGTAGACCCTACGGGTTCGGGAGACATGCAGACATGACCGAGACGCCTCTCCGGTCAATAACCAACAGCGGGATCTGGATACCCATGTTGGCTCCCACATGTTCCACGATGATCTCATCGGATGAACCACGGTGTCGAGGATTCAATCAATCCCGTATGCAATTCCCTTTGTCAATCGGTATGTTACTTGCCCGAGATTCGATCGTCGGTATCCCAATACCTTGTTCAATCTCGTTACCGGCAAGTCTCTTTACTCGTACCGCAATGCATGATCCCGTGACTAACGCCTTAGTCACATAGAGCTCATTATGATGATGCATTACCGAGTGGGCCCAGAGATACCTCTCCGTCACACGGAGTGACAAATCCCAGTCTCGATCCGTGCCAACCCAACAGACACTTTCGGAGATACCCGTAGTGCACCTTTATAGTCACCCAGTTACGTTGTGACGTTTGGCACACCCAAAGCACTCCTACGGTATCCGGGAGTTGCACGATCACATGGTCTAAGGAAAAGATACTTGACATTGGAAAAGCTCTAGCAAACGAAAATACACGATCTTTTATGCTATGCTTAGGATTGGGTCCTGTCCATCACATCATTCTCCTTATGATGTGATCCCGTTATCAATGACATCCAATGTCCATAGTCAGGAAACCATGACTATCTGTTGATCAACGAGCTAGTCAACTAGAGGCTTACTAGGGACACGTTGTGGTCTATGTATTCACACATGTATTACGATTTCCGGACAATACAATTATAGCATGAACAATAGACAATTACCATGAACAAAGAAATATAATAATAACCATTTATTATTGCCTCTAGGGCATATTTCCAACAGTCTCCCACTTGCACTAGAGTCAATAATCTAGTTACATTGTGATGAATCGAACACCCATTGCGTCCTGGTGTTGATCATGTTTTTCTCTAGGGAGAGGTTTAGTCAACGGATCTTCTACATTCAGGTCCGTATGTACTTTAGAAATATCTATGTCTCCATTTTGAACACTTTCACGAATGGAGTTGAAGCGACGCTTGATATGCCTGGTCTTCCTGTGAAACCTGGGCTCCTTCGCAAGGGCAATGGCTCCAGTGTTGTCACAGAAGAGAGTCATCGGGCCCGACGCATTGGGAATCACCCCTAGGTCGGTAATGAACTCCTTCATCCAGACTGCTTCCTGTGCTGCCTCTAAGGCTGCCATGTACTCCGCTTCACATGTAGATCCCGCCACGACGCTTTGCTTGCAACTGCACCAGCTTACTGCTCCTCCATTCAAAATATACACGTATCCGGTTTGTGACTTCGAGTCATCCAGATCTGTGTCGAAGCTAGCGTCGACGTAACCCTTTACGACGAGCTCTTTGTCACCTCCATAAACGAGAAACATATCCTTAGTCCTCTTCAGGTACTTCAGGATATTCTTGACCGCTGTCCAGTGTTCCATGCCGGGATTACTTTGGTACCTTCCTACCAAACTTACGGCAAGGTTTACATCAGGTCTGGTACACAGCATGGCATACATAATAGACCCTATGTCCGAGGCATAGGGGATGACACTCATCTTTTCTATATCTTCTGCCGTGGTCGGGCATTGAGCCGTGCTCAACTGCACACCTTGCAATACAGGCAAGAACCCCTTCTTGGACTGATCCATATTGAACTTCTTCAATATCTTGTCAAGGTATGTACTCTGTGAAAGACCAATGAGGCGTCTTGATCTATCTCTATAGATCTTGATGCCTAATATATAAGCAGCTTCTCCAAGGTCCTTCATTGAAAAACACTTATTCAAATAGGCCTTTATACTTTCCAAGAATTCTATATCATTTCCCATCAATAGTATGTCATCCACATATAATATGAGAAATGCTACAGAGCTCCCACTCACTTTCTTGTAAACACAGGCTTCTCCATAAGTCTGTGTAAACCCAAACGCTTTGATCATCTCATCAAAGCGAATGTTCCAACTCCGAGATGCTTGCACCAGCCCATAGATTGAGCGCTGGAGCTTGCATACTTTGTTAGCATTCTTAGGATCGACAAAACCTTTCGGCTGCATCATATACAACTCTTCCTTAAGGAAGCCGTTAAGGAATGCCGTTTTGACGTCCATCTGCCATATCTCATAATCATAGTATGCGGCAATTGCTAACATGATTCGGACGGACTTCAGCTTCGCTACGGGTGAGAAAGTCTCATCGTAGTCAACCCCTTGAACTTGTCGATAACCCTTAGCGACAAGTCGAGCTTTGTAGATGGTCACATTACCATCCGCGTCCGTCTTCTTCTTAAAGATCCATTTGTTTTCTATGGCTCGCCGCTCATCGGGCAAGTCAGTCAAAGTCCATACTTCGTTTTCATACATGGATCCTATCTCGGATTTCATGGCTTCTAGCCATTTATCGGAATCCGGGCCCGCCATCGCTTCTTCATAGTTCGAAGGTTCACCGTTGTCTAACAACATGATTTCCAGGACAGGGTTGCCGTACCACTCTGGTGCGGAACGTGTCCTTGTGGACCTACGAAGTTCAGTAAATTGATCCGAAGCTTCATGATCATCATCATTAACTTCCTCCCCAGTCGGTGTAGGCACCACAGGAACATTTTCCCGCGCTGCGCTGCTTTCCGGTTCGGAAGGGGTGACTATCACCTCATCAAGTTCCACTTTCCTCCCACTCAATTCTTTCGAGAAAACTCCTTCTCCAGAAAGGACCCGTTCTTGGCAACGAAGATCTTGCCTTCGGATCTGAGGTAGAAGGTATACCCAATAGTTTTCTTAGGGTATCCTATGAAGACGCATTTTTCCGACTTGGGTTCGAGCTTTTCAGGTTGAAGTTTCTTGACATAAGCATCGCATCCCCAAACTTTTAGAAACGACAGCTTAGGTTTCTTCCCAAACCATAATTCATACGGTGTCGTCTCAACGGATTTCGACGGAGCCCTATTTAAAGTGAATGCGGCAGTCTCTAAAGCATAGCCCCAAAATGAGAGCGGTAAATCGGTAAGAGACATCATAGATCGCACCATATCCAATAGAGTGCGATTACGACGTTCGGACACACCGTTTCTCTGAGGTGTTCCAGGCGGCGTGAGTTGTGAAATTATTCCACATTTCCTTAAGTGTGCACCAAACTCGTGACTTAAATATTCTCCACCACGATCTGATCGTAAGAATTTTATTCTCCTGTCACGTTGATTCTCAACCTCACTCTGAAATTCCTTGAACTTTTCAAAGGTTTCAGACTTGTGTTTCATTAGGTAGACATACCCATATCTACTTAAGTCATCAGTGAGAGTGAGAACATAACGATATCCTCCGCGAGCCTCAACACTCATTGGACCGCACACATCGGTATGTATGATTTCCAATAAGTTGGTTGCTCGCTCCATTGTTCCGGAGAACGGAGTCTTGGTCATCTTACCCATGAGGCATGGTTTGCACGTGTCAAATGATTCGTAATCAAGAGACTCCAAAAGTCCATCTGCATGGAGCTTCTTCATGCGCTTGACACCAATGTGACCAAGGCGGCAGTTCCACAAGTATGTGGGACTATCGTTTTCAACTTTACATCTTTTGGTATTCACACTATGAACATGTGTAACATCACGTTCGAGATTCATCAAAAATAAACCATTGACCAGCGGGGCATGACCATAAAACATATCTCTCAAATAAATAGAACAACCATTATTCTCGGATTTAAATGAGTAGCCATCTCGAATTAAACGAGATCCAGATACAATGTTCATGCTCAAAGCTGGCACTAAATAACAATTATTGAGGTTTAAAACTAATCTCGTGGGTAGATGCAGAGGTAGCGTGCCGACGGCGATCACATCGACCTTGGAACCATTCCCGACGCGCATCGTCACCTCGTCCTTCGCCAGTCTCCGTTTATTCCGTAGTTCCTGTTTTGAGTTACAAATATGAGCAACCGCACCGGTATCAAATACCCAGGAGCTACTACGAGTACTGGTAAGGTACACATCAATTACATGTATATCACATATACCTTTGGTGTTGCCGGCCTTCTTCTTGTCCGCTAAGTATTTGGGGCAGTTCCGCTTCCAGTGACCACTTCCCTTGCAATAAAAGCACTCACTCTCGGGCTTGGGTCCATTCTTTGACTTCTTCCCAGTAACTGGTTTACCGGGCGCGGCAACTCCCTTGCCGTCATTCTTGAAGTTCTTCTTACCCTTGCCCTTCTTGAACTTAGTGGTTTTATTCACCATCAACACTTGATGTTCTTTTCTGATCTCTACCTCAGCTGATTTCAGCATTGAATATACCTCAGGAATGGTCTTTTCCATCCCCTGCATATTGAAGTTCATCACAAAGCTCTTGTAGCTTGGTGGAAGCGACTGGAGGATTCTGTCAATGACCGCGTCATCCGGGAGATTAACTCCCAGCTGAGACAAGCGGTTATGCAACCCAGACATTCTGAGTATGTGCTCACTAACAGAACTGTTCTCCTCCATTTTACAGCTGAAGAACTTGTCGGAGACATCATATCTCTCGACTCGGGCATGAGCTTGGAAAACCAATTTCAGCTCCTCGAACATCTCATATGCTCCATGTTTCTCAAAACGCTTTTGGAGACCCGGTTCTAGGCTGTAAAGCATGCCGCACTGAACGAGGGAGTAATCATCAGCACGCTGCTGCCAAGCGTTCATAACGTCTTGGTTTTGTGGGATTGGTGCTTCACCTAGCGGTGCTTCTAGGACATAATCTTTCTTGGCTACTATGAGGATGATCCTCAGGCTCCGGACCCAGTCCGTATAGTTGCTGCCATCATCTTTCAGCTTGGTTTTCTCTAGGAACGCGTTGAAATTGAGGACAACGTTGGCCATTTGATCTACAAGACATAGTGTAAAGATTTTATACTAAGTTCATGATAATTAAGTTCATCTAATCAAATTATTTAATGAACTCCCACTCAGATAGACATCCCTCTAGTCATCTAAGTGTTACATGATCCGATTTCAACTAGGCCGTGTCCGATCATCACGTGAGACGGACTAGTCAAGATCGGTGAACATCTCCATGTTGATCGTATCTTCTATACGACTCATGCTCGACCTTTCGGTCCTCCGTGTTCCGAGGCCATGTCTGTACGTGCTAGGCTCATCAAGTCAACCTAAGTGTATTGCGTGTGTTCCGAGGCCATGTCTGTACATGCTAGGCTCGTCAACACCTGTTGTATTCGAACGTTAGAATCTATCACACCCGATCATCACGTGGTGCTTCGAAACAACGAACCTTCGCAACGGTGCACAGTTTGGGGGAACACTTTTCTTGAAATTATCATAAGGGATCATCTTACTTACTACCGTCGTTCTAAGCAAATAAGATGCAAAACATGATAAACATCACATGCAATCAAATAGTGACATGATATGGCCAATATCATTATGCTCCTTTGATCTCCATCTTCGGGGCACCATGATCATCTTCGTCACCGGCATGACACCACGATCTCCGTCATCATGATCTCCATCATTGTGTCTTCATGAAGTCGTCACGCCAACGATTACTTCTACTTCTATGGCTAACGCATTTAGCAACAAAGTAAAGTAAATTACATGGCGTTATTCAATGACACGCAGGTCATACAAAATAATAAAGACAACTGCTATGGCTCCTGGCGGTTGTCATACTCATCGACATGCAAGTCGTGATTCCTATTACAAGAATATGATCAATCTCATACATCACATATATCATTCATCACATCTTCTGGCCATATCACATCACATAGCACTTGCTGCAAAAACAAGTTAGACGTCCTCTAATTGTTGTTGCAAGTTTTTAGGTGGTTTGTAGGTTTCTAGCAAGAACGTTTTCTTACCTACGTATGACCACAACGTGATTTGCCAATTTCTATTTACCCTTCATAAGGACCCTTTTCATCGAATCCGTTCCGACTAAAGTAGGAGATACAGACACCCGCTAGCCACCTTATGCAACTAGTGCATGTCAATCGGTGGAACCTGTCTCACATAAGCGTACGTGTAAGGTCGGTCTGGGCCGCTTCATCCTACAATGCCGCAGAAACAAGAAACGACTAGTAGCGGCAAGAAGAATTGGCAAACTCAACGCCCACAACTGCTTTGTGTTCTACTCGTGCATAGTAACTACGCATAGGCCTGGCTCATGATGCAACTGTTGGGAATCGTAGCATAATTTAAAATTTTCCTACGCTCACCAAGATGCATCTATGGAGTATACTAGCAACGAGGGGAAAGGAGTGCATCTACATACCCTTGTAGATCGCGAGCGGAAGCGTTCCAATGAACGTGGATGACGGAGTCGTACTCGCCGTGATCCAAATCACCGATGACCGAGTGCCGAACGGACGGCACCTCCGCGTTCAACACACGTACGGTGCAGCGACGTCTCCTCCTTCTTGATCCAGCAAGGGGGAAGGAGAGGTTGATGGAGATCTAGCAGCACGACGGCGTGGTGGTGGATGCAGCGGGATGCCGGCAGGGCTTCGCCGGGCTTATACGAGAGAGAGAGAGAGAGATGTTGCAGGGGAGGAGGGAGGCGCCCAAGGATGTTCTGCTACTGCCCTCCCTCCCCCCCCCCCTTTATATAGGCCCCCTGGGAGGGGGGGCGCCGGCCAAGTCCCATCTAGGGCAGGGGGGGGCCAGGGGGGTGCCTTCCCCCCAAGGCAAGTGGGAAGCCCCCCCACCCTAGGGTTTCCAACCCTAGGCGCATGGGGGGAGGCCCATGGGGGGCGCCCAGCCCACTAGGGGCTGGTTCCCCTCCCACTTCAGCCCACGGGGCCCTCCGGGATAGGTGGCCCCACCCGGTGGACCCCCGGGACCCTTCGGTGGTCCCGGTACAATACCGGTAACCCCCGAAACTTTCCCGGTGGCCGAAACTTGACTTCCTATATATAATTCTTCACCTCCGGACCATTCTGGAACCTCTCGTGACGTCCGGGATCTCATCCGGGACTCCGAACAACTTTCGGGTTTCCGCATACACATATCTCTACAACCCTAGCGTCACCGAACCTTAAGTGTGTAGACCCTACGGGTTCGGGAGACATGCAGACATGACCGAGACGCCTCTCCGGTCAATAACCAACAGCGGGATCTGGATACCCATGTTGGCTCCCACATGTTCCACGATGATCTCATCGGATGAACCACGGTGTCGAGGATTCAATCAATCCCGTATGCAATTCCCTTTGTCAATCGGTATGTTACTTGCCCGAGATTCGATCGTCGGTATCCCAATACCTTGTTCAATCTCGTTACCGGCAAGTCTCTTTACTCGTACCGCAATGCATGATCCCGTGACTAACGCCTTAGTCACATAGAGCTCATTATGATGATGCATTACCGAGTGGGCCCAGAGATACCTCTCCGTCACACGGAGTGACAAATCCCAGTCTCAATCCGTGCCAACCCAACAGACACTTTTGGAGATACCCGTAGTGCACCTTTATAGTCACCCAGTTACTTTGTGATGTTTGGCACACCCAAAGCACTCCTACGGTATCCGGGAGTTGCACGATCACATGGTCTAAGGAAAAGATACTTGACATTGGAAAAGCTCTAGCAAACGAAACTACACGATCTTTTATGCTATGCTTAGGATTGGGTCCTGTCCATCACATCATTCTCCTAATGATGTGATCCCGTTATCAATGACATCCAATGTCCATAGTCAGGAAACCATGACTATCTGTTGATCAACGAGCTAGTCAACTAGAGGCTTACTAGGGACACGTTGTGGTCTATGTATTCACACATGTATTACGATTTCCGGACAATACAATTATAGCATGAACAATAGACAATTACCATGAACAAAGAAATATAATAATAACCATTTATTATTGCCTCTAGGGCATATTTCCAACACAAACTACCAGATACGGAGCCAAAAACCTAATTCCACCGTCGCAACCTTCTGTACCCATGAGATCCCATCTTGGGGCCTGTTCCGGAGCTCCGCCGGAGGGGGCATCGATCACGGAGGGCTTCTACATCAACACCATAGCCTCTCCGATGATGTGTGAGTAGTTTACCTCAGACCTTCGGGTCCATAGTTATTAGCTAGATGGCTTCTTCTCTCTTTTTGGATCTCAATACAATGTTCTCCCCCTCTCTCGTGGAGATCTATTCGATGTAATCTTCTTTTGCGGTGTGTTTGTTGAGACCGATGAATTGTGGGTTTATGATCAAGTTTATCTATGAACAATATTTGAATCTTCTTTGAATTTTTTATGTATGATTGGTTATCTTTGCAAGTCTCTTCGAATTATCAGTTTGGTTTGGCCTACTAGATTGATCTTTCTTGTAATGGGAGAAGTGCTTAGCTTTGGGTTCAATCTTGCGGTGTCCTTTCCCAGTGACAGTAGGGGCAGCAAGGCACGTATTGTATTGTTGCAATCGAGGATAACAAGATGGGGTTTATATCATATTGCATGAGTTTATCCCTCTACATCATGTCATCTTACTTAAAGCGTTACTTTGTTCTTATGAACTTAATACTCTAGATACATGCTGGATAGCGGTCGATGTGTGGAGTAATAGTAGTAGATGCAGGCAGGAGTCGGTCTACTTGTCTCGGACATGATGCCTATATACATGATCATACCTAGATATTCTCATAACTATGCTCAATTCTGTCAATTGCTCAACAGTAATTTGTTCACCCACCGTAATACTTATGCTCTTGAGAGAAGCCACTAGTGAAACCTATGGCCCCCGGGTCTATTTTCCATCATATTAATCTTCCAACACTTAGCTATTTTTATTGCCTTTTATTTTGCTTTGCATCTTTATCATAAAAATACCAAAAATATTATCTTATCATATCTATCAGATCTCACTCTCGTAAGTGACCGTGTAGGGATTGACAACCCCTTATCGCGTTGGTTGCGAGGATTTATTTGTTTGTGTAGGTGCGAGGGACTCGTGTGTGGCCTCCTACTGGATTGATACCTTGGTTCTCAAAAACTGAGGGAAATACTTATGCTACTTTGCTGCATCACCCTTTCCTCTTCAAGGGAAAACCAACGCAGTGCTCAAGAGGTAGCAGTCGGCTGTCGGCGCCGATCCTCCATGGCCCCGGCACCTTCGTCGCCGGGGGCACCATCAGGCCGAACCGCGCCAGGTCCTCGGTGTCGCCGATCGTGAGGCTGGACGGCCAGGCGCCGCCCGGCCAAGCCCCCTCGTCGGAGTCGCTCGAAGACATGGCGGCCGCGGTGGAGGGGAGAAGATGGAGTGGCGCGGTGGAGGGGAGAAGATGAGGTGGAGAAGGCCGGCACGGGTTGGCCTTTTATAGCCGGCGGGGAGAGGGAGCGTCGGTGGAAGGCGGGCTGCCCGACGTGTGGGCATGTGGCCGCGTCAGGCCCGAGGCGGAAGGCGGGCGGCACGACGCGGGGGTAGGCGGCTGGTCGCCGCAGGCGCAGCAGCGGAAGGTGTGGCAGCCGAGGCATCATGCGGGCGCCCCGACGCGGCGGCGGGCATCAGGTCGCGGAAGGCGTGGGAGACGAGGGCCATCACGCGGGTGCCCCGACGCGGCGGCAGGCGGCGGGCGGCAGGCGGCCAGGTGCGGCAGAGGCGACCGGTCAGCGGCCGTTGGTGGCGCTCGGCGCGAGGAGGCGGCGCCGGAATGCATGCCGGATATAAAGCGGACATGCAGTTATTGCCCCACGACGCACGCGCCACGCCCACACGCACGCCGGTCCACAACTGCCTGGTCAACGCCCCCTTGACCCGACATTGTGGGCCCATGCCATTGACCCCGACATTATGGGCCCATGCGTGCAGCTCGGCTCGATGGCTGTCGGCGGCTGCGCGGCTCGGCTCGCTCCGCAACCCCGTATACACGGGCGCACGGGGGGATCGGCATCGACGCGCCGGGGACGCGCGAGGGCAGATTTTTTTAAATAAGACGATCGTGCCCCTGGCTGCGAAGGGGTATGGGCTAATCTCAGCCTTTCATGTGTTTAAGGTGGGTGTACCAAGCAGAAGTGGGCAAAGAATCAGTTTGGAAAGCAACAACGGGGACAGTTGTGAAATGCTGAGCCTACTCCAACCCCATCTTTGCACCCACTAGCTCCAGGGACCTGCAGGCCGAGACGATGCAGGCCGAGACAATGTAATGACCAAGATGGTCACTAGTGATTCCCCCGCACCTGCTGTACCATCTGGGTTGAAGGGTCCATGGACAGATAATCGTGACCCAGCAATGATCAGGGGGCGACCATAGTCCATAGGGTTGGCGGAGACATCAGCTTCGGCGTATAAAGCAAGGACGACTCCAATTCATCCAGATGGTGCAATGGTTCTCGTGCATGTTTATGATGAAATAGCCATCTATAGTTTTTCGCGAATATGCAAAGCTTGCGTATCATTTCATTGATAGAAGAAGTAGAATGAGTACATGGGGTACACAACATGACACGAACGCAGATAGGCGTGAACATGATGCCCGAAGCAGAGAAACAAGGGATGCTCGGCCCAAACAGAGAATACAACACAGCTAAACCTACCAAACTCAAGCCAAGAACGGTGATGCCAAACCAAGGAGAACTCCAACATCGTCTGAGCCAACACCGGAGACACCGCGAGCGAGCAAGATAGTGCCTTCAAGAAGGAAGACGAAGCCGAGACTCCGTCACTATATTGTCCGGGAGACCCGGACCTAGGGTTTTCCCTGAGCTCGAGGAGGGACGCAGCTGAAGGCCTTGGCAGTGCCTCCAAGAAGGAAAACGACACCCGCGGGCGCCGTCGCTGCCAGCACCGGCGAGCCGAGCAGGGATCTCTCCCTGGCCTAAAGCTGAGCGATCCCAAAGCCGCCGAATCTGGGATCATAGATGGGGAGGCCAACCTCTGTCGGAACCATCATGTCAAGGGGGGTTGGCGGGGCTGCACCTGCCATCGGAGGGTGGCACTGCCTCCGAACCCACGAGCATTGGATCTGATAAAAGGGGGGACTTTGAGGCATACAGGGTATGGCGGACGACGACGCGAACCACATGGGGGTCTTGCGCGAGGGCGTCCAGCAATGCCGGCAAGCAAGGACTGGAAGACGCGGATCCAAGCTGCCGTGGCCTTAACCGTCGGAACATCGGCGAGTCAAGTAAGCTGGAAGGGGCACAGCTACCCGGTCGCCGAGGCGGAACTGCCTGGTGGATGACGCCGGCAGCGAAGGACACCGGAGAGACGCGGGCCTTAAGCCACCGGGGCCGGAACAGCGCCAACAAGAACCCGCCAAAAGGGGCCCCGAGTCAGCCACAACCGCGTACGCATCGCCGCCTCCGCAAGAGCCATCACAGTAGCGCAGGGGGGAGGGAGAGCCGCCGGAGACGAGGGGGGCGCCTGCACGGGAGGCAGGCCGCGAACGCCCCGCAACCGGCCGCAGAGCACAAGCCCCAACCACGGCCACCTGGTCACACGGCCGGGTGGGAGTTGAAGCTGCAGGGTGTGGCGCCCATGGCAACGGCCAGGAGCGCCGGAATCGCCGCCGACCGGCAGGTTCGGGCAGCAGCTGGAGGGAAGGGCCCGAGAATCGCCGGAGGAATGCCGGGTCACAGGGCGGAAGGGGCGGAGGCGCGTGGGGAGGGGGCGTCCGCGGCGGACGAGGAAGACGGTGGGAGGGGGGCCGCGGCCGGCCAGAGACCCGCGAGGTCAGGCCGTCCGATGGGGGCCCGGATCCGCCGCGCCGGATCGGCAGGGGAGGGCGCCGCCGCGGTCCAGCGATGAGGCGAGGCGGGGTGTGTGTGGGGGGGGGGGGGGGGGGTTGACGGCGCGAGGGACCCAGATCCGCCCCGCCGCCACCTTCTTAGGACCCGGCGCGGCTTCGCCGGCCGGCCCTCCGGTGGCGGCAATGCGGGGGAGGCCGGCGGCGGCGGCTAGGTTGCCCCCCGTGTCGCCACAGGAGGGCGACGCGGGGGTGGTTGGGGCCAACTGCAGAAAATTGTGGTCAACAGACAGGCCAATAGCCATCTATAGTGCATATGTAAAAATAGATGCGACTCAAGATTTGTTATCCTATGCTTCAATTATATGTCCGCTCCTTTATTTATACTATCGCTGAGGAAATCATTAACTGATAGTTGATTGATTGGCTGGCGAGTAAGGAATTAATAGGCTAATCGGCAAGTTAATTCATTAATCAAACGATTTATCAGCTTATCAGCTACTCAGTGACCTTTCGAGTAGGGATTAATCGCTAAGTTAACTGGTTAATCGACGACTTGTTGAACGGAGATTTATACACACCATGCGACCACAACACAGATCCCTAATCACCATGGATTAAAACGTGATACGAGATGATTTACACCGTAATTAACTAACAACCTTATCTACCTAGGCTATCTACACAACGTGCCAATCTTCATGGTGCATTGACGACTGTTGAGCCCTAGAGGAGCGCTTGTGGTTTGACGTGAGGTCGAGGAAGGACACCAAGGGGCAGGGCGACGATATTGGGCCAGAAAGCGAATCCAACAAAATACTTTGCCCAGGATTACCCAGCGACGACATCGGTGCCTTGCCATGGAACCATTCCGGCAGCTTCACAGGGCCGCCGGTTGGGAGCTCTATGCTTGAGCTTGACCAGGGGTGACTGTTTTTTTTTTCGAAACGGAGGCAAAAGATTTGCCTCATCTATTAAATAAGGGAGAGTAGATTAGAGTTTTACAGCGACCACCTCAAACACGGCATGCGAACTACTCACGAAATACAATAGGCCCAAGATTCTTTGCACCAGCTGTAACCCAAAGCTTGGCCTCCTCAAGGATTGTGTTAAGAAGAATAGGCTGCGGAGCACTTTTGTGTCGGAACACCCTAGCATTACGTTCATTCCAGATGGTCCAGGAGACGAGGAGGGTAAGGGAGGCCAAGGCACTCCTGTTGGGGACGTGTCTCCCAGTACCATCTTCCCACCAATCCAGGACGGAGTCATGAAGATGCCATCCGGAGGTGTCAATGTGATGAAGGCCAAGCTTGGCCGCGAGAGACCTCCAAAGCCGAATAGTGAAGCGACACTTGAAGAGAAGATGAGCACCCGTTTCCTGCTCCCTAGAGCAAAGAGGGCACAGACCGCAGTTGGCCCACCCGCGCCTCTCCAGGCGGTCCGCAGTCCAGATCCTATCTTGAATAGCCAACCAAGCAAAGAATTTGATCTTCGGAGGAGCCCAAACTTTCCAAACCATGCGATCCATTGGGGACAAGGTTAAGCCAAGAAACTGCGCTTTATAAGCACTGGCTGCCGAGTACATCCCATCATTGGAATGCTTCCAAGTGATGTCATCTTCCCGATGCTCCTCAAGATGGACGTCATCCAAAAGCATCCAAAGAGTGAAAAACACTCGAATGTGGTCTCCGGTGACGACGTTGTTGTAGCTGATTTTGAAGATCCAACGTCCTCTCTAACAGCCTCCCTGACCTTCCAATTCTTCCTTCTGGAGGCCTCATAGATGTGCGGGGCGATCTCCTTGGGCTTACGGCCAAGGAGCCAAGGAGAATCCCAGAAAGGCGTTTTGGCTCCGTTGCCCAGAGTAATGGTGGTGGAGGCATAAAAGAAGCTGAGATCGTCCTCCGTACAAGGGTTGCCAAAACCAACCCACAATCTGTGTGGCTCCTTCCATTCGTACCAAGGCCACCTAAGGCGAAGGGCACGCGCAAATTTTTCAGAGTTAAGCACCCCAAGGCCACCATACTCCTTCGGCCTACAAACCGTGTCCCACTTCACTTTGCACTTGGCACCCGTAGTCTTGTCGGCACCTGACCAGAGGAAAGCCCGTTCAATCTTGGTCAGACTCTGAAGAGTGCTTTGAGGCACGACGAGCGGCGTGATTGAGAACACCGCTTGGGAGCAAAGGACTGACTTGACAAGGGCCGTGCGCCCCATAGTTGTGATGTTTTGGCCTTCCCAAGTAACCAATTTGCCGGCCGCCTTGTCTTCGAGATACTGAAAATCCACCCGCTTGAGTTGCCAGACCGAGAGCGGGAGGCCTAAGTATTTGACCGGGAAGGACGCACGGGTGGCCGGTAAGTTCCCAAGGATGGGCTCAAGATGAATGTGGGCGCACCTAATTGGCATGACCGAGCTCTTCTGAAAGTTGCAACAGAGGCCCGTAACCTCGCCAAAGCCTCGCAAGATCGCTGCAAGGTTGTCAATGTCCTGCTTGAAAGGAGCCACAAAGACGGCCGCATCATCAGCATAAAGTGAAGTCCGCATCTCAGCTCCCCGGCCCCGGACCTTGCGAAGGAGACGTTTCCTTGTTGCCAACTCAAGGATTTTCTGAAGCGGGTCGATCGCAATGACAAAGAGCAGGGGGAAAGGGGATCCCCCTGCCGAAACCCGCTGCCGTGCTTGATGGGTGGCCCTGGCAGACCGTTGAGAAGGATGCTGGAGGATGAAGTCGAAAGAAGAGCAGCAACCCAAGCACGAAATCTGCTGGGAAACCCAAGCCGTTGAAGAAGCTCTAGGAAATATCCCCACTTCACAGAGTCAAAAGCCTTCTTGATGTCAAGCTTGAAGAGGAGGGCAGGAGTTTTGCACTTATGTAACCTCCGCGCGAAGTTCCTCACATACATGAAGTTGTCATGGATACTGCGCCGCTTGATGAAAGCGCTTTGAGCGTTTGAGACAAGACCATCCATAAGAGGGGCAAGCCGGAGCGAGAGGATTTTGGCGATGATTTTGGCAATGGAGTGAATGAGGCTAATGGGCCTATAGTCAGAAATGCCCTCAGCCCCATCCTTCTTGGGCAAGAGAACAACGTTGGCAGAGTTGAGCCAGTGGAGCTCGTCAATGTGAAGGGAGTCAAAGCGTTGGACCACCCTCATGGACGTATGCTTGATGAGCCCCCAACTCCTCTTAAAGAACAATCCCGTGAAGCCGTCAGGGCCAGGCGCTTTATCGGAAGGCATGTCCTTGATGGCCTCCCAAACCTCCTCTTCAGAAATGATGGCATCGAGGCCGTGCAAATCATGGGGCTCAATGCCTAGCTCCTCCCAATTAAAGTCCTTGCCGCTCGATCCCTTTCTCCCCATCACCTCATGAAAGTGGTCGTGAACGATCTTCTCTTTTTCTTTGTGCTCGGTTACCCAACCATGCCTGTGATTAATAGGAGACCGGGGGTTAAGCCAGGCCAACCGCCCTCTCTTGCTTCACTCCAATCAGATGTACGCTTGTTCTGGTGCCTCCCATTTCAACAAGACTCTTTCTGTTTCCGGTCAAGCCCGCCCACAGCCACTGACCGAGCCACGATGATGTAATTACCGTAAGGCTTACCACTTCCAAAGTAAGAAATATAGTATGGTCAGGTGACGATTTATAGAAACAAACACAATTGTGCGGTTCCCTGTGCACACCAACACATGCACCTGTCAGCATAATTTAATTATTTGTACTAGTGCAGGTTTCGTCACTAAAGCCACGAGTTGCTCAGTTAGTTAGGGAAAACCGAGCGAAAACCAGATTGCCCAGTTAATCATGAAGAACCGGATGAAAACCCTCACAACCTCTGAACCGCATTGGAGTTGCCCTTACGATTGGAAACTTAGTCTGGGTTCCAAACAAAAATGTATGAAAAGAAGGAATCATGTAAACGCACTCCAAATCAAATTTGTTGCATTCCTGATGCGAATTGATCATAATCTGGACTCCTGGGCAGCCAACCACCGCCGTGCACAGCCAGCCAACATGCACGCATCATCCATGGAAAGCAGTCACACGACTTGCATCAATGGCCAGCGCGGGTGCTCGAGCAGGAAACCACGACCGCGCGTGGCACATCAGCGGCCGCGGGCCACGCAGCAAGAACGCGAGTGCAGCGCAGGATCGCCAGAGCAGCCAACCGCGTCCGTGTGAGTCACCGCAGGTCACGCCGCGAGGATGTGAGTCCAGCGAAGGACCGGCCAAGCAACCACCGTACCAGCGCTCGCGCGACAAGCCCGAGGCACCATCTAGTTGAAGATGATGAAGATGTCGATAAAGTAGACGCGTGTTGTAGTTGATAGATGGTGGTGGGCAACGCAAACCGATTTTATACCGGAAACCAAAAAAGAACACCGACAATCGATCGGCGAGAGAGAAAAATTCAATCAACGGATCGGGAAAATGACTCTCTAAGGCAGCCGTTCAACATGATCGGCGGAGGAACCCTAGGTACGGCGGCGCGGCCCCCGGCGGCGGTCATGGAGGCCGACCGCCCCGGGGGCGGCGTGCGGGGCGGAAGCAGCGGGCGACGGTCAGGGTTGGATCAGTTAGGCTGATATCATGTTAGAATGAAGAGAGAGGGATATTGATGGAATTGTTGATTATTGCTTGAGATTCATAGGCATACATATAGGAGTATATGATCATCTTGGATAACAAGACAATGTATAATAAATTTTACGCTATCCTATATTTTCTAAATAAATATTATACTCAACACCCGGCCTTGCCGGTACGGTGCCAGGAAGGAGCAGTGAGTGGACTATGTGATGCTGCATGTTCGCTTTTACGAATTACTACGGATCATTACTCCATTTAAATGTTTCTCTCTTGGCTATTTGGATGTGGCGGTTGTAGCTAGGCTAGCTTTTATGTGCAAGTAACAAGAATGGTCCTGGTACTTTGCGTGAACAATTTTTTTACTACTTTTCTAAAAGTTCAAATTTTGTTGTCATGCAGATATTTAATTATTAAGAACTCAGGTACTGCCTTCCCGCACAGGTACGTGCCCACGCCCGGTTCCACGCTGCTGCAACGTTCCACCGTCTAATGCACGCCGTACGGTATGATCAATCGTATGTGTTGTGCCAAATTTCTGTCTTCAACGATCAAGCAACGGGCTGTAGTGGCGTCGTCCCTTCGGATTGTAGCGTCGCCGCTCAAAGGTTCGTCCCGTGATTGCATCGACCCACGCGCTGACGCTACGTCGTCTTTTTGGACCGTAGTGTTGTGGCCCGCGGTCCACCACCGCCCTGAGGCCGTCCACTTCAGGCCATCCCTGTGGCTGCATCGACCCTCGCGCTACCGCTGTGTTGTCCCATCGGGCCGTAGTGAGTGTGGCATGCGGTCCATGCCGCCGCTCCGTGGTTATTCCCGCGGCTACACAGACCCGCGCGCTGCCACTGCGTCGCCTCTACGAGCCGCAGTGCCGCGGCCCACGGTCCACCGCCGCCCTGAGGTTGTCCGCTCCAGGCCATCCTCGTGGCTGCACCAACCCTCGCATTGCCGCTGGGTTGCCCCATCGGGCCGTAGCGAGCGTGACACGCGGTCTCTGCCGCCGCCATGTGGTCTTCCCCGTCGTCGCCCTGACCCGCGCGCTGCCACCGCGTCGCCTCTTCGGGCCATAGCGCCACGGCACACGGTCCACTTCGCCGTCCTTGCGCGTCGACTTCTGTGTGGTATGCGCCGCGCCGCCTTTCTAGGCACGGGAACGCCATCGTCCGCGCTGGTCTTCGTCATGCTGCTTGGTTCTTTCTCGCCTACTTCAAGCACCACCGCCGCACTACTAACCTAGCTGCCGCCACCTCATCTGGACGCCGCCATTCTTCTTCCCGATCCACGGCGTCTACCTCGACACTGGCCATCCCGACTCTACATCGACCACGGCGTCCCTTGCCCGACTACCTCGACCACGGCTATACCATCCTATGCTCTCGGCTACATCGACATCGGCTTAAAGGGCTATCACTTTGCTTGAGCAACCTCGTCGGTTTTTCACTCCAGCCATGACTTTCGCGATCCATCGACCGTTACGACTGTGGGGGGTGTCCGTCGGCTTGCTTTCGGATTCTTCTCCAGTCTCACCATCTGCGTCGCTACCGTTGTGACTGCGGGGATGTTGAGTATAATGTTTATTTAGGAAACATAGGATGGCGTAGAATTTATTCTACCTTGCCTTGTACTCCAAGATGATCATGTACTCCTATATGCATGCCCAGAAAGCTCAAGCAATAATCAACAATTCCACCAATACCCCTCTCTCTTCCTTCTAACACCGGGCAGCTTTTCAGGGTCGCTGAGTGCTTGCTCTGCCCTTCCACCGGCTTCTGTAGCTAGAAGGAGAACAGGGAATGAACCATGCCAGCATCCCTCTCTTTGTTCCCTCCACGTACATGTATCACTCATCCCGGTGCCCTCCATTCCAACAATGCTCTGGAAAGTCTCTTTTCATCAGGCAATGATGCACTACTGAAACGCTTATCGCCTTCTGAAGATAGAAAGATAAGATGTCTGGGCTACAATTTATAAGCGCTTATCGCCTTCTGAAGATAGAAAGATAAGATGTCTGGGCTACAATTTATAAGCGTGCACACACACAGGCATGCAACACCCATCTCCTGTCAACACATATAGGGTCCTTGATTATAGCATTAATTTGGTCTCTTGAGGACACATACTACACTTGCTTTAATTTGGTAGTCAAAACCAAACAATGTTGCCAGCTATCACATTTTATTTGTACCAACAATATTATTTGCTCTTTTCATCAGGCCATCATGCACGCGTCTATATATACATACAGAAGATGTGGATTTTCTCTCGTTCTCAATTCTCTCACATTCACCTACATGATTGTGTCAGTCATTGTACTCCACATTGACAGCGATGAGGTGCATGAGCAAACTGTTCCCATTATCATGTTGACAGAAAAGATTAACCTTAAGGATACAGACACGATAGAGCTTGAGAATAGAAGGTGTCGGGAAGAAATTTTCTAGCAATATGGGACACTCTGGTGGGGTCAATGCATACATTAGGGTTCTTTCTTCCTTCGCCTTCTTCTTTCCATCTCCTTCATCACGATCAACGCTGCAGACCGGTAATGCCTCTGCTAAACATCCCATGATCGGTCTCGAGACTTTAGTAATCCCCAAGATTCTGATAACTAACGATCAGGGATCGACCAAGATCCGAAAGTTTACGGCGCCAAATTCAGGGATAGGAAAATTGGGGTTTGATTTAGCTTACCCCTGTAAGTTCAAGGTTTAAAACATATTTACCTTTCAAATTTTGTACTGTTTTGAGCAATACTGGACAATCGAAATGGTGCTCATTGTTTTTCTCTCTTGTTACTCATTGTTTTTTCTTCTTGTTACTTGTTTCATTTCTTCACTCGTTTGATACAGTGCAGTGGCATTGGAAGCACCTATCTCCTACAAAAACATCTGACGAAATGGGACAAAGCAAATGTATAGATAAGCTAGTTTAGCAGAGATAACTGGATAGATGACACTCCAATTCCGAGTAAATAGTATAAAACTACTATAATTCGGGTTGGGGTTTCAAAAGCTACCGGAATTTGTTTTCGCTGATAACTACCAAGTGAGGGGTCGGCTGTTTCAAAAACCTCTAATCGTCTAGTGCTTTACTATTGATCGTGATTATGACAGTTGGGGCCCGCATGTAAGAAAATTGATTGTCTGACTGTTTGTTTGACCATGAACTGACATGTGGGGCCCACATGTCAGTGTCCCTTTGTCATAATCTAATAAAAAATCAATAAAGCACTTGGGTCCCTATAAACATTTTTCTAAAAGCAATCAGGTCCCTGAAGACTTAAAGAAAGAAAAAGCAATCGGGTCCCTCCCGTGCTCCAGATTGAGAGGAGCTGCGCCACTGCAGAGCTCCCTCACATGCCCGTCGGCGTCCAGTGTGCGCCGCCGTGGAGCTCCCTTCGGCCGCTGCCTCCTCCTGCCGGCGAGCTGCGCCTGGAGCCGCGTGAAGTCCCAGCCGCGCGGCCTCTCTCTCTCCTCCCTCTTCTTGGGCGCGGTGGCCCGAGCCCCTGTCCATGACGCTCGGCTCGCGGCAGTGTGTGCTCCTAGGCGCGTCGGCCTGAACCCTGGCCATGGCGCGTGGTGGCCCTTGCTCCTTGCTCTTGGGTGCGAGAGCCCGTGCTCCTGGGCGCGGCTCGCGGCGGCCCTTGCTCTTGGGCGCGGCGTGTGGTGGAGGTGGCCGTCAGTGAGTGGTGGAGGTGCTGGAGCTCGGGCCTTCGCCGGGAGGAGACGGAGAAGAAAGAGACAGGAGGAGAGAAGAAAAGGTAGGAGGAAGAAGAAATCTTACATGTGGGTCCCACAATAAGTTAATGGTCAAACAAAACGATCAACAAATGGATTGTTTAAGACTGGGCTCGACTTGTCAGAAACCAGTTTAAAATGTTAGTAATGAGGAATTTGGGTTTTTTGAAACAGCCGACCCCTGTGTTGGTAGTTACCAGCGGAAAAAAATCAAGTAATTTTTTAGAACCCTGACACGAATTGTAGTAGTTTTATGCTATTTACTCCTCCAATTCCATCCAAAAATGCCTGTTATACTCATTTGTTGTACGTTTCACATGAATACTTCTCATATTTTTCAATTCACACTGTATTTCTCTATGGCCCAAATTCTTGTCCACTACTGCTATCTTCCCTACACCACCGGGTTGTCTCTCCCACTAGCCACCACCCCCTGACGTGGTGACGCCTTTTGTCGACTGGACCATACCTTCGCCATGGACCATACCTACATCATACCCAAATTGATCATTGAAGCCAAAGGAAATTCAACATGTTGCTATCGAACCAATGCATATTTTTGCAGTACCTTGATCAACCCCTATATGTTCTATGTGTTGAAACTAGCGACATCCTTGGAAATTTAATGTATTCAACAAACATCGAAGTTTGATTTTGTTTGGATCTGGCATCAACAACTTACTGGTCCATCTGGTCTTTCTAATGAAATTCTTACTAACGCCCTCCCTTTCTCAAAATCATCAACATTCATATTTATAGCAAGCCCATACATACTCTCCCAAAAACTATGATTTTCCTGTTTACTGATCTTCTAGCTCGACTATCTATCTTTTTAGTGACATGATCGACAATAACTATATATTGAGATTAAAACTGTGATGTGTAGGGTGTGGACACTTCAAAGCATGACCATGTGAGAGTACTGATGAAAGAGGTGTATATATGGCTGGGTTAGGTTGGTCGAGCTATTACTTCAGATTTAGGAGGTAAGTGGGGTTCACAAGCCCCTCAATAGCAACTTGTTCGATGAGAGAAGCGTTTCAGGCGCGAGGTATTTGGAGTGGGGCTAAGAAGTATACCAACTACATTATGTTGTGCAGTGTGTTAGAGCCAATCCAAATGTTCCTCTTTTTTTGGGGGGGGGGGGGGGGGGGGGGTAACAACAGGACGATGCTGCATATATTTTTTTATTGATTTTCAAATAAATAATACAATGTTCAAAGAACAAAGACAAACAAAGGAAAAGAAAAGTATACAGGTATAAATATACAACAACAAGGAAAACCTCTATCTAAAAGCCTTAACCCAATTCTCAAAGTTGTTATATTCCTGTTGTTTGGCTCTGAAGATGATCCACTTTAGTTCCTCCTTAAATATTTTCCTACGGGCCTAGAGGTTAGGAGGAATGCCTTTAAAGGTAAAGTCATTTCAAGTGTTCCAAATAGCCCAAGCAGCTAGGATGATAATTTCCAAGGAAAATAAGCATTAAGCAACTGCTTGAGGTGTTCATTTGTAGTTGATGCAAAACAGAGAGTGTTGGTCAAGGATGATTAATTGCGTTGCTCCTTGTTGTGAGGCCAGAGGAGCCGCCACCCCCAGACGTGGAGGTCTAGCTCCTTGTTGTCGTACGTGGCTTCTTTTTCGTTTGCGGACTACAACTCGTGTGGCACTGGGGCTAAGACAGAATGAGGCGTTGACGCAAGGGACTGGTATGCATGCATCGACTGGTCAACATATACTCAAGCGACTAGAGCAGCAGAGTAGTATAGCACTGCTTATGTGTAACCAGCTATGTACGTACCGACCCTGCTTTGGCTTAAGAAGGAATACAACAAACATTCAAAAGAGAAACAAACCCTTTTTTTGGAAAAGGAGGCTTGCCCCAGCCTCTGCATCGGAACGATGCATGCAGCCATCTTATTAAAAAGTCTCGAAGTAGATTACAGCTCACAAGCGGAGCAAAAAGGAAAATAATGTGAATGCTTAATATCACAACCGGTATGACAATGAAAAGAGAAACAAGCCTAACAAAGAATTGTAGTGGATGTTTAGTCTACTGCAGCAAATGTTCTGAAATAAGCTACTATGTTTTGTGAAATGAAAGAAACATAAGAAACTAGCTAGAGAGTTGGTCTTTTACAAGATGATTGTATCGATCGCATAGTGTGTAGGCTATAGGTATACACTACATTGTTTCCCTTTATAATGAGTTGTGTGCATCTTTTGATGAAGAGGCCAGGATCATCCTCATTTTCGAAAAACGGAACTCACACCCTCCTTGGAAATGGCATCAAATCCGTCCCTCACTCGCTTCCACCCTCACTAGATTTCAATCGAGATGAACATCGTTGAAGTGAGGAATAGGACGAGGGTGTTGTTTATCGCATTTACGATGGGGGGGGTTGTTTATCGAACAAGCGGATTGAGGGGCATTAAGCGTTGTAAGTCAAAAAAAAAATCTCGGTCCAATCCAATTCATCCCCATGGGGAGAGGATTGACGAACAGAACAAGGCCTGAAGCTGCTGCTTTTTGAGGGATCCTCTCAATCCATGGGAGTAAGTGGAGTAGCCCTTGTTCAATTCTTTACTACATCATTTCTGTTGCTGGGGTGCATGAGCTAACTACGTTTTGTTTTATTTGGGAATGCAGATGCTGGTACCGGCCGACCTGCTGGCTTGTGATTTTTTAGCCGCCATGATGGGCCTGGCTTACAGGAGATAGCCCACATGCTGTGGTCTATAGGTCAGTCCAAGAAATGAAGGAGTTTGAAAGGAAATGTTAAGGGGCCAAGCTGGAAGGAAATGTTTAAAGTTTATAAGAAATTTAGGCATTACTTAATATGTAAGTTATGTTATAAACAATTTACTTAAACATATTTCTATAACTATGTGGGTGGGTGGGTGGGGGGCTTGGCCCCTCCAACAGAGGAAAGCTCTGCCCTAATTCCAAGGGAACCGAACACATGGTCTTTGACCTACCTATTGTAGTATAGCAACACTCGTCCTTTTGGCATTTGAGATGGCCAGGTCACGTCGATCCAACATCGAGTCACCGAAAATTGGGTGCAGGGTGACATTCGAGCTGCAGCAATAGCTTGTCGTCCAATGGAAGACAATCTCCTGCAGCCTGCCAATCTCAAAGCAACATGGTGGACCCCGGAAGCCTAGAAGCTCAAAAGCTCGGCAGACAGCATGACAGCACACGACCCCAAGTTAAGCTCTGTGAAAGCACTCCTTTGGCCCAAGGATAATGCATGCTCCACGCATGTTATTTTCTCGAATACTCACAGCGTGCATATCATATTATATAGAATAGAGGGGCCGGTAAAGAACCCAAAACCACCGTTGATGTTACATAAAACTGCATACATCAACAAGTGACGACCTCAAGGCAACACACTACCAAGTGCCAATAGTATCACATCCACCGTAATTGCTCTAGATAAGAACTACTCGCGTCTCGTCCACCTTAGTAGCTCCACGAAGAGATCGTCAAGTTCCCCTTTGAACAATCCTACCTGTTGCCACTTGCCAACTTCTTCTTTCTTTCGCTACCCTCGCAGCCACCATGGCAAGAGAGGGGGATGCTCCATCAAAAACAATTGAGTTTTGATGCTTCCATAGTTCCCATGGTGTAAGAGTGAAGAGGACCCATAGATCCTTAGGCTTGTACTGCGCGGTGGCCCTCTGAACGCACCATAGCTTTAAAGTGTCATGCACTGTGGGCGTCCTGTCCGGTCTACCGAGAGTTGTGCACAATGTCCTCCATATGGTCCTCGCAAACACACATGTCAGCAGGATGTGGTCTAGGGTCTCCTCTTGTGCACAAAATGGGAACGCGTCAGGGTGTGCTAATCCTTGCTGCGCAAGGCGGTCGGTAGTCCAGCATCTGTTCTTCATGGCAAGCCAACTAATAAAATGGCATCGAAGAGGCGCCCTAGATTTCTATGCGAACTCGCGGTTGTGGCCACCTCTCTTCCAGCAAACTTCGCGGTGTATGCCAAACGGACCAAAAACTGGCCATCATCTTCCCGTGCCTAAGAGATGGCGTCTGGGGTTCCTTCTATTAATTCAAACCGGTCCACCCGCTGCCATAGAAGTATGTATTGCATAGGGCTTCGAACCCCATGTTAGGACCCACATCAGCCTCCCAAGATCCCGTGACAAGTGCATGTGCATCATGAACCCTGCGAGCAGCCCTTGTGCGTTGCGGGATGGTAGCATATAGCGTCGGTGAAGGTCCTCCACACGTGCACCATCAATCCATTGATCTTCCCTGAATAGGGTCTCTCTACCATCCCCAACCATTGCCCGTGTCACCGGCCTAAATAGGGCCATCGATTCCTTCAGGACAGTTATAATGAAATCCTTCCACGGTCTTTCTTGATCTACTATTTGCAGCCACGGCCATCACGATTGCATGAGTGAATAGCATAAAACTACCACTCTTCGCATTAGGTTCCAAAATACTACATAAATTTGTTTTTGAGTAATACCTACCAAAACCAGCGTCGGCTGTTTCAAAAAACCTAAAGTTCCAAGTGTTTTACAATTGATCACGGTTGTAACAGTTGGGGCCCGCATGTAAGACAACTAATTGTTTCATAGTTAACTGACATGTGGGGCCCACATGTCAATGTCTCTTACTCTCTAAAACACTCATATAATTTTTTTCTTCAACCCCTTGGTTCTTTTACAAAATAAAAAGTGTGTGCTTATTTTTATAGAATAACCCCTACAAATATTTAAAAAAGCAATCGGGTCCCTGAATATTTTTAAAAAGCAATCCGTCTAGAAAAATCCCGCCAGCCATCCCCGTATCAGGTCGTCGTCGCGCACCATGGCGCCACCTGGAGACGCTGCCGCGAGCCATGGGGCACTGCCTGGGTCGCCGCCAACCTCCTCCTCTCCCGCGAGGCCGGCGAGAACCGGCACAGGAAGCACCGCCGCGCGCTACTCCCTCCTCACCCGCTCTGGCCCTCCATCATCATGTGGGAGGCCATTCTCCGGCCAGAGCGGCATCGGTGCACACCATGGAGGTGTGCACCGCCGCCGTTTTGGAGGTCGTGCACCGAGAAGAGTGTGTCACCGCATGCCATGCAAGGGCCCGTGCCCGGAGGCCGAGGGTCGCATACTTCGCACGCACCTCATACTAGTGCAGGAGGCCACCTCTTCTCCGGGCAGTATTATGCTCATCGCCATGGTAGCTAGTGGCTTTGGTAGGGGGTAGTGGGAGGGGCGACCAGGAGAAAGAAGGGGAGGGGAGGAGGAGGGGCGGCCGGGGGAAGGAGAGGGGTAGCTCGCAGCTCCGGTAGTGGGCCGACTGTGACTCATGCGAAGGAGGCTGGTGCATGTCTGGTGGGCTCGAGCAGCCATAGCTCGTGCAGAGAGAGAGATACAGGAGGAGAGGGGGAAGAAAGAGAAGAGAAAGGAAGAGATAACTGACATGTGGGTCCCGCATGTCGGTTAATAGTCAAATAAAGGGTCAAATAGATGGTTTGTTTAGATGCGGGCCCGACGTGTCATAAATCGGTTTATTTTCTTAGCAACGGGCAGTTTGGATTTTTTTTAAACAGCCGACGTCGGTTTTGGTAATTATTAGTCAAAAACAAATTTATGATAGTTTTTTGGAACCCTAACGCGAAAAGTGGTAGTTTTATGCTATTCACTCTGACTGCATAGCTATATTCAACCATATAAGGCTCGGAACACCCAAACCACCTGCCCATCTAAGGCTCCATGCATGTTCTACTACAGCTCATGCTGTAGACTGTACCTCTAGTAGAGAGTCGGGAAGAGATGATGCTCTAAATAAGAAATTAGTAAATACTACTATATTCTGATTGGCATAACTGCATATCCATTGATCGAAAAATAATCATCACCGGTTTGGTGATTCCAAATGTGGAAGTGAGGGGCACAAGGCAAACTATATATGTTTAGAAGGGAAAATGAGACTATCTTAGAAGAAGTTGTTCCTGTTGGGGTTTACTGTGGAAGGTTTTGAACAGGTTGGTGGGATTGACTCTATGATTGATATTGAGGATGATGAGGAAGAAGATGAAGATGTTGATGGTGCTGAGGAAGAACAAGAAAGAAATGGTGAAGGATCCCCAAAAGGTGACTTGGAGAACTTATATGATGGTGATATGGTCATTGATGAACTAGATAAAGCTAACATATCCTCTCATGGAAAGCCTGGCCCATCCACTGGGAAAACAGTTGATGCTATTTCTCATACTGCAGTATATTCTGACTCTGAACATGAAAATTTCATTCTCGAGTGTGCTACCTCTGGTAAGTGTCTTCCTCCTGGCTCATTTTCTATTCATGTTGGCAAAAAAATTGTGCCTTGCCTGGGTTCCACCTCCCCTCCTCCTATGAGTGAGATAATGATCTTATCTGATAGCAATTTAGAACATGGAGTGGGTGCTGGGGTTTGTACCCCTATGAGGACTGGGATAAAATTGTTAGCTGATGGTGAGAAGTCTAAGAACATTGAGTGCTGCAAGGATCTACTGAAGTCTATTGATATGGTCGAATCTGATGATGAAGAGACAAATGAAGAACAGATTGTGGTTCTCCCTCCTGAAGCTATACATATGCCGCAATCTGATACTCTGAAGAGATATTTAATTGATTCACTAAACCAAGTTCATGAGAGTGAGCCTGTCCGTTCCAAGAATCCTAAGTGGGGGCAGTCTTGGCCCAGAAGCCTTTCACTAGGAGACATGGTAATGTGAACATCATGGTGAAAGCTGATGCATACAAGAGGAAGCAAAACCTGGAGATCCCAAAAACATTCAAAGGTAAATCTTTCTCTACTGTTGACCCTTCCTCTTTGTGTGAGTAGGCTAGTAAAGTTAATTTGGTAACTGGTAATGATGAGACTAGTAAGCATGCTATTATTGAGGATTTGAACGTTAGAGAACAAGAAACATGTCCGGCTTTTGCCAGTAATAATCCTGAAATTGTCCTACGTGATTGTTTAGAAGTAGATCAAGTAGAGTTAGTTGGGACTCCAGTTAGGTTGTCTTAAACCAGTGGGCACTGCTGATGTTTTAGGGGAAACTCCTCTTGTCCTTACTAAATTTAAGCCTTGTGGCTTGTCTCACTCATTCAAAATATCCTAATTATGATAGGTATTATTTGGAATATTAGGGATCTTGGTCAACCTGGTAAATTTCAGTGCCTATGTGACACCATTGCTAAAACTAATTTTGATTTCATTGGTTCCCAAGACACTAAGAGGGAAGTTATTAATACTAAGGGTATCCTCAAGGCTTTAGATAGATGGGTAATTTTACCATGCATTTCTTACCTGATGTCAATGCTGCTGGTGGCATTTTACTTGGTCTCGGAAAGATTTATTTGAGGCTATTGGTTTTCTTAATAATAGGTTTTCCATTAAGGCTACTATCAAGAATAAAAATTATGGTTTTATTTGGCACTTAGTGGTGGTTTATTGGTCTACTTACCTAGAATTTAAGATGGACTTTATTGCAGAACTTCATGATATTATGGACACTCCTACCTATCCCATTTTGTCGTGTGGGATTTTAATTTGGTTAGAAGTGATTCTGATAAAAGTAGTGGGCTCGTTAATCAGCAAATTACTTTGATGTTCAATGATTGGGTAAATAGGTGGGGGATTTTGGAAATTTATGTTTCCAACAAAAGCTTCACCTGGTCCAACAACCAAGATAATCTCATTTTTGTTGTCCTTGATAGGGCGTTCACTTCTGTGGACTAGGACTCCCATTTCCCTTTGTCTTCTCTCACTCCTCTTCCTAGGGTTGGAAGTGATCATACCCTACTGGTATTGGACACTGGGCCTAGGAGGTTCTCTTGCCCTAAGATGTTTAGGTTTGAGAAATGGTGGCTCTCTCAACCTGGCTTTGACCAGATGGTTAGGAATTTTGTTTCTTCATCTGAGTCTTCCATTGATAACTGGCTGCTAAAACCAGAATCCTTGGAAAGAAAACTAAGGGGTGGAATATTAATGTGGAAGCTTCCATTAAGAAAAAAGAAAGGCTCTCCTTATGGAGTTTGATATTTTGGACATTTTATCTGAGTCCCAGCAATTATCTGTGGCTAATTTTGATAGGATGAAAAAGATCAAAAGTGATTTAGATGTTATCTAGAAAAATGAAGACAGTGCCTTTTGGCAGAGATCCGGAGATAGGAAAATCTTGGAAGGTGATCGTAATAATGCCTATTTTCATGCTCTTGCTAACCATAGGCACAGGAAAAATCACCTTCCTGAGTTGGTGGGTCCTGGAGGTGTTGGGACATCCACAACTGACATCTTGGATGTTGCTACCTCATTCTACAAAGATTTTTTGCCTTTGAACCTAAACCTGACATCCATCTAGATGCTGAGTTTTGGTCCTAGGGAGAAATGGTCACTGATGCTGAGGAAGAATTTAGAGAGATCCTTTTCTGAGGGTGAGAGTTAACAAGCTATCATGAGCTCTTATGCCAATGGTGCCCCTGGCCCTGATGGCCTTTATTTTCTGGTTTATCAGACCTTTTGGGACCTGATTAGGGATGATTTCATGTAGTTGGTTAGGGATTTTGAGAATGGGGTGCTCGATGTATATAGACTCAACTTTGACATTATTACCCTTATCCTTAAAGTTTCCCATGAAGGACATGAAGAACTTTAGACCTATTAGTTTGAGCAATTGTGCTGTCAAAAAATTTCCAAAGCTATGGCTACTAGGGTTTCCCCTTTATGTGACAGACTCATTTCTTCTAATCAAACTGCATTTATTAAAGGGGGATTTATCCTTGAAAGTGTGGTAATGGCTCGTGAGGTTATTCAGGATGTTCATAGGTTTGGGTCTAGCGGTTTGATCTTCAAACTTGATTATGAGAAAGCCTATGATAGGGTGAGTTGGGACTTTTTGAAGAAAATGCTCCTTTCTAGGGGCTTTGGTGAGAAATGGATTGGGTGGATTTATAGTACTTTAAACAAGGTACATTCCAGGTTAGGATTAATGATACAAATGGCAGGCATTTTGTGGCGGGGGAGGGGGGGCGAGGGCTGAAGTAGGGTGACCCTCATTCACCTCTGTTGTTCAACCAGCTGGTGGCTGATGTGTTCTCTAAAATGCTATCTAAAGCTGTCAACCATGGGTTGATTGGTGAGCTTCTACCTCAAGCTATCCCTGGTGGGGTAATTAGTTTACAATATGTTGATGATACTATCCTGTTTCTCCAGGATTCTTTAGATTATGCTAGGAATTTGAAATGGATCTTGACTTGTTTTGAGAAACTTTATGGTTTGAAAATCATTTTCCAAAAAACTGATATGCATACTATCCATGTTTCTGATGCCATGTCCAAGGAATTTGCTCGGGTTTTTTGCTCTCGGTTTGGGGAGTTCCCACTTAAATATTTGGGGGTCCCCCTACATTTTAAAAAACTTAGGAGGGAAGACCTCCAACCTATAATAGACAAAATCATCAAAAAATATTGCTGGTTGGCTTGGTAAAAATCTCTCCTAGAGGGGCAAACTAATTCTTTTAACCACTTGTATTGCAAGTATCCCTACTTATCGCATGTCCATTATGAAATCCCCTAAATGGGCCATTGAGGCCATTTCCTCCCAAATGTCTCATTTTTCTGGGGCAACATGGGGGATATCCATAAATATCACTTGTCTAAGTGGGGGCTTATCTCCAGGAAGAAAGAATTTGGAGGTATGGGGGTCCCCAATCTCAAAGAGTTTAATATGGCATTGCTTGCTTCTCAGGGGAAAATATTCTATGATGGTTTAGACAATGACTTGAAGAAACTCCTTTGTTATAAATATACATCTAATAAACACAACAATTTTTGGGCCAACCCTGGCCTGGGCTCTCCTTTTTGGAAGAGTGTTTAAGGACTTTTGATGCTGCAAAGATTTGTATAGACGGCCTCCTAGGAATGGGGAAAATATTGCCTTCTAGCATGATATTTGGATTGGGGAATGCTCTTTGAAAACTCTATACTAGGATCTGTTTGATATCTGCTAACAGCAAGATGCTACACTTGCTCAAGTGTGGGATGGTGAATGCCTACACCTTACTTTTAGGAGGTGTTTTGATGATCCTACTATGGCTAGTTGGTTTAGTTTGGTGAATTTGGTAAAGCATTTTGCTCCTTCATCTAATGTAGATAGACATTTTTGGGCTCTTGAGCCTTCTAGCCATTCACTATCAACTCTTTCAACAAGATGATTAACTTTGGTGGAATTTCTTCTGACACCAAAGATTTTATTTGGAAAATTATAGTTCCCCCAAACATTCATGTTTTCTTTTGGCTGATGTTTAATAACAAAAGTTTAACAAGGGATAACCTGGCCAAGAGAAGACATGTAGTTGATTTGTCATGTGTGTTTTGCAGTGAGCCTGAATCCATTCAACATATTTTCTTTGAGAGTATTGTTACTAAGGAGATTTGGTCAATTATTGCTGAGTCTTTTGGTATCTATGTACCTGATTCCTTTATGTCTTTATCTTCTTTTCGGAAGCAAAAAAGTCTCGAGAGGCGGTTAACACTGCTACTTCTGCTACCTTGTGGAGCTTATGGCTTTTGCGCAACGATTTTGTCTTTCAGGGGCGAAAATGGCAAAGTATACGTTGTGTCTTGGATCTGGTGGGGGCAATGATCAGGCAATAGAAAATTCTATGTACAGGCGCCCAGGGTGCTCTTCTTCTCTGGTGCTTAAGGCTTTTAGATCGTCGAAGAGGGAAATTGCTTACGATAGCTGGAGTGGCTGATATCTGGTAGGGAGAACGTCTTGCATGCTATGATTTCAATGGCTTATCTGCGCATGTCATGTGTTCTTTACCCTGCGGCTGGAAAGATGTAATAGGGAAACTTTTTCTAGAACCCTTCTTAGTTGTATGTCCCTGTGAGGTACTTCAAACCCCTCTCATTTCAAAAATAAAATAAAGATAAGACTGGGCGATCCCCCCCCCCCCCCCCCCCCACACACACACACACACACACACACACCGGTGCATAGCTCCACCTCTAGGTGATTGTACGAGTATGCTATAGTGCTATTACATTCGAATATGTTGTTGTGGACCTGGAGCTGTATTGTTTTCAGATCTAGCACTTTGTAGAAGGTTCATGTGAGGATCTGTATGCTGAGACGTCAAATTGTGCATAGCTCCCACCGCAAAAAGAATGTTCATCGCTTTTGCGTAGGAATTCTCAAATCTGTAATGTGGACAAGCTGGGAAAACTGTGTGGTGCTTGCATAACTGTGTTCTAAGTTGAAAATGTGCAACAAGAGCCGGTGCAAACCACTAATGAACTCATCCTGATAGTGTCACATATCATTCCGGCCATACAAGTGTACAACTCCCTTGAATTAGTATATCAAGCGCCTCCCTGGAGCTGGTAAGGCTGAAATTCATTTGCAGTGACATTTAGAAACTTTGGCAGCCTTTTGGATCTGCTCCTTGTGGTACAAACCTTCTAGCAGCGGCGACAAATATTATGAATTCGGTAACAAGTTGCTAACACTGGCCCTTGAACAGATCTAGGGCATTCAAGAGTGATGCATCAGTTACTGTATGCTTAGACAGTGTGGTTACTACTGCCCATTTTTCCATGGACACTCCAGAAAACAACATGCTTAAAGGACAAATAAACAGAGGATCATCCAAAGAGAAAACGAATGTTTTAAGGGATTACTTTTTGTTGAACAAAATAACATTTTACGGTATATATTAATGTAATGGTAGTATGAAACAGATCGCAGGCACTAGAATATACAACAGCAGTGCATCATACAGGCAGCCAATATTTTTGACAAAAACGACGAGCAAATGTGTGGAAATCGTGAAAGTGCATGTTATTATTAAGAAAATTAGTCACTTAAGTCTCATCAGCTAGAGGCCTTTCTAAGTTCCCATAACCCCAGCAACTGTAGGCTATCAGGAATGGGTCCTCTTTCTCTCTGTATTTGTTTCAGAGATGTGCAACTGAACTTATTCAGTCATCATCAAGCAACATAGTACGTGTTCTAGAATGTAGTGATCTCGGGTGACATAACCCACTAGAGGAATATGATTTTTTAGCTAGATAAGCTGGAAATTTGGTTTGGTGGTACTTGGCTTACACAAATATCTGAACCTGACCTCATACTACGCAGCAACACGTAAAATACAGGTTGGGGATACTCCTTGGCTTCTTCTCATCTTGCAACTCTGACTTTTAAGAGTTTCTAGTAACCAGACCAAGTGAATATGTCAGATTCAATGAGCAGTAAACACAATACGGGGGATTCATCCCACCACAGATGTAAAACTACATAGCATTGCAAAATCATGAACAGGCCGACAGAAATCATGAACGCTGGGATTTGGTATTACTTGACATACACGAATGTCTGAACCTGAAATCATACTATGTGACAGGTAAAATACAGGTTGGGGATGCTCCACGGCTCCTTCAGCTTGCAACTGACTTACTATTAAACAACGCCAGGTGAATTTGTCAGACAAACAATTGGTAAATACAACAATTCGTCCCACCCCGCAGATGCAAAACTCCATATAACAATGCAAAATCATGAACAGACGGACGGACAACAGAGAAAGAATTTACTGCAAGTCAGAGAGATTTCTGACATTTTTCTTAAAGCAGAACAGAACATTACTACATCGACACCATTACCTAAACAGCGATCACTAATTCTACTACGAAGCACTGGACAGTAATCGACTAAGCCTTCTCGGGGGACTTGGCGGCCTTCTTGGGCGACTTGGGCTCCTTCTCCGTCGTCTTCTTGGGGAGCAGCACGGGGTTGATGTTGGGCAGCACGCCTCCATGCGCGATGGTGACGCCGGCGAGCAGCTTGCCGAGCTCCTGGTCGTTCCGGATGGCAAGCAGCAGGTGGCGCGGGATGATGCGGGACTTCTTGTTGTCCTTGGCGGCGTTCCCGGCGAGCTCGAGCAGCTCGGCGGCGAGGTACTCGAGGACGGAGGCGAGGTAGACGGGGGCGCCCATGCCGACGCGCTGCGCGTAGCGGCCCTTCTTGAGGAAGCGGCCGATGCGGCCGACAGGGAACTGCAGCCCGGCCTTGACGGACCGCGCCACCGCCTTCTTCCTGGGGCCGCCGCCCAGCTTGCGCCCCACCACGTACTTCTTCGCCTTGGAGACGGCGCCGGTGGGTGAGGCGTCCATGGCGGCGGTGGCTCTGGTAGGAGGAGGTGCGGAGAGATTTGGCGCGATGGGAGATTTGAGAAGGCGGGAGTGCGTTGAGTTTGGACGACGGGTTTGGGCAGATATTTAAACGGCGCGGGAAGGGGGCAGTGTGGGGCCGTCGATCCGCGCGAACGGGCAATGGACGGTTGGATCGGTGACGAATGGACGGCTGCGATGTGGGCAGAGATGCCACAGCTCAGCCTTTGTGGGCTGCGGCCCAGTTAGAGCCCCACGCCGGCAGAATGAAAAAAATTTACGAACGTAGAGGGGCACGCGAGAACAACTAATTAACGAGCGCTCCTTTGGAAGCCTCGCAACGATCAGCGCCACTTGGCGCGCTCTTAGCCATTCGCCATGTGCCGCGCTCTGGGTGCTCCCTCTGAATTTTGTTTTTTTATTTGTCCGCCCGCGTTCTCGGCTTTTTAACGGGTTTTTTCCCGGGTTTTTTTGACGTTTTTGTTTTCCACCGGTCTTTCCTAGCTTTTTGATAAAAAAAATTGAAAAAAAAATTTGCGCAAAAAAACCTGTTTCCTTTCTTTCCTTTCGCGAGAGTCACGGTTTTACTTCCGCGAGAGGCACGGTTTTGCTTTCGCGAGAGTCACGGCCATGCCTCTCGGAAACGGAAAAAAAACGCGTTTTCTGTTTTTTTTCTTTCGCGAGAGTCATGGCCGTGCCTCTCGGAAACGAAAAAAAACGTGTTTTCTGTTTTTTTTTTGCGAGAGTCACGGTTTTGCTTCCGCGAGAGACACGGTTGTGCTTTTGCGAGAGTCACGGCCGTGCCTCTCGGAAACGGAAAAAAACACGTTTTCTGTTTTTTTCTTTCGCGAGAGTCACGGTTTTGCTTTCGCGAGACGCACGGTTGTGCTTTCGCGAGAGTCACTGTCGTGCCTCCTTGGAAACGAAAAAAAATGCGTTTTTTCTTTTTTTTTCTTTCGCGAGAGTCACGGTCTTGCTTCCGCGAGAGGCACAGTTGTGATTTCGTGAGAGGCACGGGCATGCCTCTTGCGGAAAGGGAAGAAACCCGTGCTCCCGGTTCGGTTTTTTCATCTGGTTTTTTTCGTGAAAAAATGTTCGTCAAAGCCTATCAACATGGGATCTAGTTTTGAAGATCTCGACACGAGGAATCCAATGGTGAAAGCGGTTCGAGATTTGGACGCACGTTTAAGAGATAAAACATTTTGAATAAATGGATCTACGAAAAAAGGGAAAACTCCCAGGTTGCGACAAGTGACGCACATGCAGCGCGCCACTTGTCGCAATCTGGGGAAGTTGGAGTGATCTTTGCAACGAGTACTCCTCAACTAGTGATTTTGGGGGCCCAAGTATGTCTGGAAGGTTGGGCACACCCTAGGTAGCTTCTAGGTATAAAGAGACAACAGCAGAGACAAAAGAGGTGGCTGAACTTGGCACTAACACTAATCAGTAGTAGGGTGTTTGATTAGTGGTGAGAGCAATGCACAAGTCCATTGAGTTTGATTTTTGGTTTTAGTGTGGTCGTCTGCTAAGGTGATCGCTTTGGCAAAGTTTTAGCTCAATTGGAGTGTCTAGATAGCACTTGCTTCACAAACAACCCCACTGGACAGAAAATGGAAAAATGGAGCTGTGCTTAAATGTTGTGATGGATCGAGCCAAAATTTGGTGGAGGATGGTGTTTTGGGCATAGGAAGGCACCGTAAAAATTTCATACCATTTGGATAAATAAAAATGGCACTTCCTTCACAATGCTTCCCACTAGACAGAAACTTGGGAAAATTCTTGAGAATTATTGGATAGATGAAATGAGCTCAAAATTTGTGGAGGGAAGTTATATAGGTGGGAGAATGTTCTGGTAAAGTTCAAAAATTATAGAGCAATATAAAATATAGTTGCTTCACAAACTAAAAAAATATGACCAAAAGCAAAGATTGGATGGTGTGCTCACCATGAGCATGTAATCTTGAATATTTTTACATATCCAAGGTCCAAATGGTCCAAAGGAATTATGGGAATTTTGTGGAAATTTTGGGAATGACAGAAATATAGGTTGCTTCACAACCTAGGGGAAACAGGGTTATTCCTTTAATAGAAAAAAAATATTTCCAAGAAATAAAGATTAGGGTTGGGCTAGGGTGAAAATGACATGATCTTGGGATGGATTTTGAGAGTGATGAATCACTTGAGAGGGGGGAAAAGAGATGGTCTTCCTAGGTTTCAAGACCATAAAGCTAGACAGAAGAAATCCAAATCAAAGATCAAAGAAAACCAAAAGAAAAAGAAAGGGCCAAAAATTGAGGTGTCACACATGCGCCGCTACCACCTGTACAATAGACTGGTGTGCAGTTTTGTCCTCTGGACTTATAGGAGATGCCCATAGCCCGTGGTTAATCAGGAAGTCCAAGCAATTAAGGAGCTTCAAAGAAAATCTTGAGATGCCAAGCTAGAGACAATATGCTTAAGATTCAAGAAATTTAAGCATGTTATAAATGACTAGCAAAAGGGCCCGTGCGTTGCAACGGGAGAAAAAAAATCATAATCTTCAATGGCCATGACCACATTTTGCTGCACCACCAAGATACACTATCACTCTCCATTTCGTGAAATCATGACCATTTTGTTAAACTCGTGCACATATTTGAAATCGTGAACATTTTTCAAATTATTGAACACTTCATACTATTTGCAGACATTTTTTTGGATTGTTTTCTAAAATCAAGAACATTTTTTGAATTCATGAACATTTTTTACTATTTACAAACATTTTTAAAAAATGTGAACATTTATTTAAACATTTTTCTTGAATCTACGAGCATTTCTAGAATGACCGAACTTTTTTTGGAAATTGGTAGAACAATTTTCCAAATTCACGAATATTTTTTGATTAACGATCATTTTTTGAATCAGCGAACATTTTATGAATGAATAAACTATTTTGTAAGTCATGAACAGTTTTTTTTTATTTTTAGGACATTTTTCCATTCATGAAAATTATGGAATTGGTGAAATTTTGTTCAGTTTCATTAATGTTGTTTAATATATGAACTTTTTAAAAAAGCATGACCATTTCTTATTTCCTGAATATTTGTTTTCATAATTTGGAACATTTTTTGAATAAGAAAACATTTTCCGACAAAATTGCAAACATTTTCTGAATCCACAAACATTTTATTTCAAATTTCTCATGTTCTTTTTTTAATTTTTAGAACTTTTTGAAGTCCCAAATTATTTAAATTAAGGAAAAAACAAAAGGAAAATAAAATAAAATAAAATTTGAAAAAAAAGAAATTATTTTGAAGTCCCAAACGGAGGCGCTGCGTCTTCCCTCAACGTGCAGAGCACAGTATAGGAGGTCTCTACCGCATGGGACGGCCCAGGCGGGGAATTCCCATGCGTGAAATGTTTATTTTATCACTTATAAGTTGCATTGGTGGGTAATATTTTGTAACTTTAGGGGCAATTTCCGTGACATATCACAAGAAGCAATAGCCCCTTTATCATTAGGTGTATAGATTTACATAGACATGTTTTGAGGTTTTTTATTTGAGGGTGGGAGGGGGGGCATGCCCCCCTCCTCACAGGAAAGCTCTGCCCCTAATTAATTTCAAAGGATCCAAACGTAGACGTTTTTTTGGTACACCTCTATGTCATGGACTTTTTTGGAACTTTTCACAACTTTCAATGTTGAGGATGCGGGTCGCTGCTGAAGTGAGGATGATGGAGGCGCTCTTGATCGGAGCGATGTTGCTCGGAGCCTTTGACACATCCTCGTTCTCGAGGGGCCCACTTGATCCACGGGGGTAAGTGTAGTAGCCATGCCCTGTTCATCTCTTGCTGCCTCATTCTCAATGTTGACTACATTTTATATCTCTTTTTTGTCAACGCACAGCCGATGGTACAAGCCGTACGATCGTCTCTCATGCAACCTCTCTGTCGCGGCGACGCACCCGGTGTGTAGGCACTGCTCAAAGGACGTCTTGACTAGAGCTTTCCAATGGGGGGCGAGTGGGAAAAACCCCTTCAATCGCCCCGCTATTTCCTGATAGACCCTGCAAGGGCCGCCTCCCCGCTGCATAATGTTGGAGATCCACGTCGGTGAGAACAACGTGACCATGCTCACAGTCTGAGCAGACAACGCATCCGCCGTTGAATTCGCGACCGGTGTGGTACTTGAGAGCATCTACAATCGTACTTGGTAAATCATGCCCCTTATACGTCCGCGGACGTGCCCGGGTAGGCTTGCGAGCCGCGCCGGAAAGCCCCTCATATGTCGTGCGTGACAGCTACACACTTCAAATCTGAACCCTCAAATTCATGCAAATCCATGCACGTTCATTATACACGTGAATGTCAGACGTACATAATATCTTTTGGTAGCGAAATACATAGTTCGAACGTAAAATTTATTTAAAGCGCACAATTCAAACATCAGTTCTTTGATTTCCACTATGGGTCCACATATGCTCCATAAGATCACTGAGTAGCTGCATCTGATGATCTCGAAGATTCCGATCCATCTACAGAAAATTCATAAGCTTGTCTGCATCTTGTTCTTTCAGGATGTGGACTTATTCCCCAGGCATTTCAAAATTATTAGTTTGGGCTACCCCATCACCCTTGTCATCGACGATCATACTATGGAAAATAACACAACATATCATCAGCAGCCACAAAGTCTCTGATTCCCACATCATTCCAGCTTCACGAACAGTTCCCCAACGAGCTTGAAGCACTTTGAATGCCTTCTCCACATCCTTCATAGCTGCTTCTTGCGTTGTTACATACCGGCTTTGTTTTTTGCCTTGGGGTCAGAGATGGTGTTCACGAACGCCGCCCACTGAGGATATGTACTATTGATAAGGTAGTACCCATGTTGTAATCGCGGTCGTTGATAGTGTAGTTGCACGACAGCGATTCCTCACTCTCTTTTAGATGATACAAAAGAGTTAATAACTTTACCAAGCTGAAGCTTCAAAATCAAGCTAGGATCTGCAACAGGCTGGGGCTGCTCACTTGCTACATAAGTGGCTAATGGTGATGGTGACTTGTAAGAAAAGGAGAGGCCCCATGTTAGGCAGCATCGCTTGCTCATATCGCTGTTTTTTTTCTTTTTGTAAGAAAAGGTTTGATCTATTCACTTCAATCATGGCAGTACAACGGACATCAAAAATTAGTCATGATATAAATGACCTAACAATTTTTTAGAATGCAACTTACCTGCTGTGCAGATCTCCCCTTCTTCCAGAGGCGCTATCTTTGGCTCTTGACAGGCTAGCACGACTGGAGTGTTAACTAAGTTCTTCTGGGTATATTAGTGTTTTCTTCTTAAATTATATGTTTGTTTTTTCAGATGTCGTGTCTGGTGTACCACGTCATTCAGTTGTGTGTTTTCTACGTGATCAAACTGTAAATGCAATTGTTTCATCATGGTGAAAACATTTTCACAACAGATGATAAATGATCTTCGATTGAAGGGATGAACATAGCTGTACATAAATGCACACATTTTTTGATGACATACGATGTTATTCTCTTAGATTGAAGGAAGCTCGCCTCCTGTCGGCGCCACCGTGGGTCTACCCGTCTGCTTTGGCCCTAGGCCATGGGGGCATGGTGGATCTCGGTTCTTGCCGGTGGGAGGGCTCCAGCTCCATTTTTAGGTGTCCCTTTGCGTTTGTTTAGGGTTTGTGCCCTGCTCAGGAAGGTGAGGCGGCGACGGCTCTCTGAAGATGGAATAATGTTCTCCCCACATAGCCTTCGTCCCGATGGTGCATCTAGTATCGTCAAAAGGAAAGGTGGATTGCTCATGGTCTGGAAGAAGGAGGTTAGGATCTACTCCCGAACTACCACCTTAGATTTCATCGATGTTTCAGTGGAAGAGATGAATGGTGACATGTGGAGGCTCACGGGTATATATGGTGAACCAAGCTGGGAAAACAAAGAACATACATACTGTATGCTACGTGATTTACAACTATTTTTTTTAAATAATACATTTTTTCATTAATTCGAGAAATAATACGTGAATTTAAATATTTTTAAAAATAATACAGGGTCGGGTTCCCTGTGGGCGATTGGATTCAGTCGGCTTTCCGTAAACCGATTAGGCCCACTCGGATGCCCGATAGGCAGGCCTGTTGGCCGCACCGAATCCCACGGGTGGTGCATCCACTCTGCATGGCACACTGGGCGCTCGTCACGCGCCAGCGCCGGCCGGCCCGATCTTTTTGGAAGAGATATGCACGCGAAGCTGGTTTTAAGATAAATGTGTTGATGCTTATCTTTTCATTCGTTGCGCACGCACGAGCATTCAAGCAGTGCACGGCACACCATTGATCGATCGGATAATTGGCCACAAGTGCGTACGTATTTGCTGGTATTTGAGTATTCGAGACATCGTATGAACCGGCGAGGCAGACACGTATTCTTTTTTTTAACATCTGTACATACACAAGCGCTCATACACACGCGTATACACTCACCCCTATGAACGCACACACGCACACTCTACCCCCGGCATATTATCTTGAGATTTACGAAGTCACTGTAGACGCCTCGTCGTCGACGGGAACGTCTCCTCCCACTGAATGCGCATCGCCGGAAATCCTGAAATAAATCCATGAATAAATGCAAGCACCAGGATTTGAACCCTGGTGGGCTGGGGATACCACAGTCCCTCTAATTATCCAACCACAGATTGGTTCGCGGCGGACACGTATTCATGTATACGTACATACACTGGGACACATGTGTATTAAAATTACGTACGACCTGGCCAGTACGTGGGTCCTTTCATGCATGTAATGCTAGGGTAATCACCTGATCAACCGGTGCGCGCTCGTACAATCGATGGGCACTTGGAACTGCTCCATATACGTACCCCCTTCTCAAACTTTTTTTTTCTAGAATACGCACGAGCATACGTATCATATATTCATAGAAGAAGAGGCCAAGATGACTGATACAACGCCTTTCGTCACAATGCTACACCAAAAGGTTAGCATCCACATCCATCATGACAACACCGACACACTACTTGCCCTGCCCAAACTCAAGCCATAAATGGCGAAGATGTAGAACACATAGCACACATGCCGCGTCACATCCGGATCCAACACCTCGGAGCACGACCTTCAAACCAAACTAGATCAACGCACCGTTCACTCTTAGTGCCTAGGAGATCGGCAAGTGAACAACAAGAGCTAGCCTAACTCGAGGAAGACATCTCAAAAGAGCCGTCGAAGATGGAGTACATTGCGCCCTGGATGCCCATGCCCACGGCAAGAACCAACATGTGACAACATGGCGCCTAAAGCCGCGTCGCCGAGGCAAACGAGGCAACCCACACCAGCTACTCCTCCACGCAAGACACCCCAAGCACCCACGCAGCGTCTCCAAGGAGAGGACGACGCCATGGCGCCGCCGCTGCCTGGCTCGGCGAACCGAGCCTAGGGTTTCCCCCGGTGCTTGATCAGGGGATGGACATGGCCATGACAACGCCTCCAGGGAGGAGACGGCGCCCACAGGCGTCGTCGTTGCCCGCAGCCGCGGCAGTGCACGGATTTCTCCTGACCATGTCCATCAAGTCTTCGCAACATAGCAAACTGGGAAGGGGGGAGCAAAGTTGTCACCTTGGGCCATTACCGTGGAGAGGGAAGTAGCATGTCGCCGTCGTCAAGCCACAGATCAGCCGGCAGCAACCACACGCTGCCAAGATCTCGAACCACCGCGCCACCTTGCCGCATGGTTTTCCGGGGCCGCCGCCCCGGCTTCCACACTGAGGATCCACTTTCCGGAGCCGCTCCGCCACCAGGCAGCACCCACCTACCATCCATGGGCCAACACCGCCATCACCAGGACATCTCTGCACCACCTCGAGCGCCGCCGCCGCGCCGCCCCCGTCGATCCGTGGCACACCGCCACCACCACGGATCCGCAGACGCCAGCCGGAGAAGCCACGCCCCAGCCCGCCCGCCATGCGCGGAGGCCCGCCATGGAAGCCGCCGTCCTGGCCGGATCTGGGAGAGCACGGACCCCCGAAACGAGGCCATCCCGTAGCCCCCACGCCGGGAACCGCCGGCCACCGCACTCCCCTGCCTCCGCGTCCCCGGGACCGCCGCCCCGGCATGCCCGCGCCGGCCAGCCGCCATCCCCGCCCCCCAGCAGAGTCCGACAGTCGCCAGCGCCACCACGAGAAGGAGCCGCCCCCGGCGTCGTTTGGCAGCGGGGGCCCGCCGCCACCACGGCACAGATGCCGGCGGCAGCGGCGGAGAGGGAGCACCGGAGGGAGGGCTTCTAGGCGGCGGCACGGTTGCGCCCCCGGAGTCTCCTGGGGAGCGACTCGGGGGGTTGGGGAAAGGTTCCCTCAAGTTCTTCGTTTCCCCCCTTCTCAAACTTGTATGGGCCATGCAGTGTGGATGCACTACTCGTCGGCTTCGGCGCGGCCAACAGGCCAATCGGCTTTGCCCTGGCAGACTGCATGCCTATCGGCCATCGCGTGGCCGAGTGGGCCGAATCGGCTTACGCAAAGCCGACTGAATCCAATTGGCTACAGGGAACCCGACGCTGTATTATTTTTGACAAATTTCAAATCCGCGTATTATTTCTCAAATTAATGAAAAAAATATTATTTAAAAAAATTAGCTAATTTACATGCCCAGTCAAATTTACCATGAATTGTATTGGGGACTTTAATGAGATTTGTTTTCCCATGAGAAGGATGGTGGTGCCCCTCGCAACCACTCAAGGTTGCAAGCTTTTCAATATGCTCTTTCTGATTGTGGTTTGGAGGACATAGGATACACATGAGACATATTCACTTGGTTTCGTGGAGGTCTTCGTGAGAGGCTTGATTGGGCAGTATCAAACTCAGATTAGATGTTGTTGCACCCTTTTGCGAGTCTTGCTAATCTTGAGATGGGCAAATCAAACCATAGGCCAATCTGCCTTGATACCAAGTACCTGGCGGGGGTTCCTGACAACAGACCTGGCCGCACACAAAAAATTGAAGCTCGCTGGCTTGCAGAGGAAACTGTGGAAGAGATTGTCAAGACGGCATGGCAGAAGGCCGTTCAGCAAGGGCTATGCCCAACAGCTAGAGAAAATTTAGACTCGGTTCACACGGACTTGCACAAGTGGGATCGAAGGGCACTTAACGAACCCCGTAGTCTACTTCGAAAGGCACAAAATGAGCTTGATGACCTTATGAAAACGCCACCATCAGAGGAGGTATGAATGAAGCAAAGAGAGCTAGCTATCTTTATTGAAAATCTCCTTGAGCAAGATGAGATATATTAGGCCCAGAGGGGAAGAGTTAGCTGGCTACGATGGGGCGATCGCAATACCGCGTATTTTCACCACTTCGCATCAGCTAGGAGAATAAGAAATCTAATAAAAAAAGTTGAGGAACGATACAGGTGGCTGGGTTGAGGGGAATGATAACATGAGCCCGCTCATCAGAGATTATTTCGGTAGCCTTTTCACATCTAGCGCTGGGGATATTGTCCCGGCTGTACTGAACTCTATTAAATCATCTATTTCAAACTATATGAATGATCTCTTGATTTTTGATTTTACTAGAGATGATGTCAGGAAAGCTCTTTTCCAAATCGGTGATATGAAGGCCCCTGGTCCCGACGGGCTTCATGCAATCTTTTTCAAGAGATTCTGGCACATAGTAGGAGATGAGCTTACGAATGAGGTCCTTGATGCAATTAAAAAGAGGATGATACCAGATGGTTGGAACTCAACTAATGTGGTTTTAATACCAAGGTTGAGAGCCCTGAGGTAATCACACAATATAGGCCCATCTCTTTGTGCAACGTAGTCTATAAGATCATTTCTAAGATGCTTGCAAACAAACTAAAAACGATCCTTCCAGAAGTTATCTCACCTACTCACTAGTAGAAAACTGGGCTTTGGTCACACGGCAATATTCACATTAGTCCCGGTTCAGTCACGAACCGGGACTAATGTGAGCATTGGTCCCGGTTCGTGCGGCCAGGGGCCTGCCGGGCCTCGTGGGGGCATTGGTCCCGGTTCGTCCGGACCCGTTGGTCCCGGTTGGTGGGACAAACCGGGACCAATGGGCCACGCTCCTGGCCCACCACCCTTTAGTCCCGGTTCCTACCACAAACCGGGACTAAAGGGCTGGTCCTAGTTGCGGCCAGTGTTTAGTCCCACCTCGCCAACCGAAGGGCGCTCACACCAGTTTATAAGCCCGTCCCTCTATGCCTTGTTGAGCTTCTCTTAAAGTGAAAATAGATGCCCTTATACAGGGAATTTCACCTAAATTCACAGTAAATTTCATAGAAATTTACTATGAATTTAGGTTTAATTTTCTCTATAAGCGCATCTATGTTCATTTTTTTATATTTATAAAATAAATAAACCTTAATAAAATAAATAAAACTAAATAAACCTTAATAAAATAAAATAAAATAAACTATAGTAACTACAATAAATAAACCTTAAGAAATTAAGTAAAAATAGCAGCAGTAAAATAAATAAAAATAGCAGCAGTAAAATAAATAAAAATAAAATAATTAAAGTAAAATACATAAGTAATTAGAAATAAAATAAATAAGTTTTTTGTTGTAAGTAGAAACAAAACAAAACAAATAAAGCAAAAGAGAAAAAAAACACGAGCCATCAACTCCATAACCGCCATATCTGGGATAGAGAAGGGCGATCCCTTGGAGTGGGATTCACATACAGTTGGCCGTAACATCTACCATTCGAGCCTAGCAGGTGGAACTCGGATCTGTCAACAGTGTCAAAGCGGCAAATAGCAGGCGGAGGAGAAGCCACCGATGTCATGTGTAGATCCCTTCTAGGTCTTGCGGATCGTGCTATTACAACAATTTGGTTGGTTGATCCAAAAAAAAAGGAATTTGGTTGGTTTTCTTGAAGCCCTAGCTTGTTGTGTCGTCCTATTCTCTCAATGCAATTTAGCAAATGCTACTACAGTGCAGTAAAGGGCACAAAGAAAAAGCACGCAGTGAAGGAAAATACCTCCATATCAAAGCTGCTACTTATCTTGTTGGTTATCAGGATGTGGATATGTACAATTTTCTCTAGCCACGGCAACAGACATGCATTCATCGAGGGGGTTCACTACAGAACAAAATAAATGCTGACGTTAGTTGTTGAGGGTACGTTTGACATCCCTGAGAGACTAGATAATGAAAAGATGAATCGTCAAACCCGGATGAACAAAGACGCTACCAAGTGGATGAATCTGATGGCCTGTCCTCCCTTGAAGATCATGCGTCCTCCCTTGAAGGTGCCACCAGGGCCATGGACGCCTCATACACCGCCGCCGACGTGTTGTAGTGATGAGGTATCGTGCAGGATCTGACACAGGATCACCTTCAGGCAAGATGAATAGGTCTTCAGGGGCACGACGGCAGCGGCGGCGCCATGGCCGGGACTGGTGACGACGGCGGCGGCGAGCAAGCGGGAGGGTGGCGGCGGCTGCGTGCGAGTGGGAGGCCGGAGGATCACCACTCATTGTGCTCGACATATCACTACAAGAAACCTGTTAATCCATGACGGATTTCTAATGACATTTTTGGAAACGCTCATCGATGACCTGGTAAAACCCCACAAGCCCGGTGAAAGCCCGCTAAAGCCCGTCTAACCGTTCCCGTATAAAAACTTAACCCTAAATTCCCTCCTCGGCCCCTCCTCTATGTCCCTCCTTGGCCCCTGCATCGTGTCCCACAGCACGTCGCCACCCCTCGTCCCTCCCACAGCTCGTAAACCTTAATAAAATAAACTATAGTAACTACAATAAATAAACCTTAATAAATTAAGTAAAAATAGCAGCAGTAAAATAAATAAAAATAGCAGGAGTAAAATAAATAAAAATAAATAATTAAAGTAAAATACATAAGTAATTAGAAATAAAATAAATAAGTTTTTTGTTGTAAGTAGAAACAAAACAAAACAAATAAAGCAAAAGAGAAAAAAACAGAGGAAAAAAATTATGCCACCTACTGGGCCACCACGACCTGAATACGACTAGAAACCCATCCATGGGCCAGGATTCAGGCCCGCAGAAGGCCCAGTAGGCCCCACAGGCAAAGAGAACAGTTAGGCCCGAAAGCCTGCAGTTGAGAGGAGTTCGAGAGGGTGGGCGCAGCAGCGCTTATAAACCACTCTCGAGCTCTCTCAACTAGCGAGGTGGGACTAAACTTTTGACGCGGGGCAGCACAAGGCCTTTGGTCCCGGTTGGTGCCACCAACCGGGACTAAAGGGGGCATTGGTCCCGGTTCGTGGCACCAACCGGGACCAAAGGCCTTTAGTCCCGGTTGGTGCCACCAACCGGGACCAATGAGTTCCCTATATATACCCCATCGCCACAGCAGAGCACTCCAGAGTGCTCTGTTTTTCTGGCCGGCGAGGGGAGGGCATTTGGGTGCTCTAGCTCACCTCCTATGCACATGAGGTGTTCGATGAAATGTCTGAGCCACACTAGTTAATCTTTGTCCTCTCGAAACTCGACCTCCGAGCTCCATTTTCCCCGAGATTTGTCTAGGTTTAGCGGTCTGTCACGTCCCGTCCCTGTATTCACCGCCGTCGATCGCCCGCGCCGATCTCGTCGCCAGCACCACCGTGGTGAGCCTCTTGTTCTTATCTTCTTTCTGAAAGGAAAAAAATTCTTACTTTAGATAGTTACTTGTCTAATTTTGTTACTTTTATTATTCCTTCTTATTACATAGTGCGATGGTTTTGGTATCCGCCCCCGTCGGCCCTCGTCCTGTCTATGATTCGGATGTGGTATATATTATCTTTTTATAACCAGTTGGTTCATTTATTGTTTATGACAAATATACCGACCAACGTGACATAGATTTTATTTATCTAGGAGGTGGTTGAACCGGAAATTCTAACCGACCCTATTGTCGAGAGGTTAAATTTAGTTGAAGAAGAAAACAATTACTTGAAGGAAAAAATAAAAAAAATTGAGGAGGAGAAGATGATATTGGAGTTGCATGTTGCGGATGTCATCGATGATCACAAGATCAAGATGGATGCAATGAGCTTGAAGATTAGAAAGATTAGAAAATATGCCATTCATATCGAGGCTTGGTATCATTATGCCGTTGGATCAATTGTTACCTTGGTTGCGATTATGATCACATTTGTTTTCGCATTGAAATGTTTTACATAGTTTCAATGTATGGTTTAATTAATTAGATGCTCTGGAGAGCTATATATATGTTGTTAGATGAGAGCTATGTATGTACTTTGGTTCTAATGTGATGATGAACTTCTATTAATTTGGTCACTTAATTATCTATTCATGATGTTCTGTAATGGTTTTTGACACACTTAATTATATATAATGCACGCAGATGAACCGGCAATGGATGTACGGTGACAGACACACCTCCGAGTACATTAAGGGCGTGCATGATTTTCTCGAAGTGGCTGAGGCAAACAAGCAGAATGGTTTTATGTGTTGTCCATGCCCTATATGTGGGAATACGAAGTCTTACTCTGACCGGAAAATCCTTCACACCCACCTGCTTTACAAGGGTTTCATGCCACACTATAATGTTTGGACGAGGCACGGAGAAATAGGGGTTATGATGGAAGACGGCGAAGAAGAAGAGGACGATGACAACTATGTGCCCCCTGAATACGGTGATGCTGCAACGGGGGAAGCTGCTGAAGATCAAGAGGAACCAGACGATGTGCCCAATGATGCTGCAAGGGGGAAGCTGCTGAAGATCAAGAGGAACCAGTGCCCGATGATGATGATCTCCGCCGGGTCATAGTCGATGCAAGGACGCAATGCGAAAGTCAAAAGGAGAAGCTGAAGTTCGATCGCATGTTAGAGGATCACAAAAAAGGGTTGTACCCCAATTGCGAAGATGGCAACACAAAGCTCGGTACCGTACTGGAATTGCTACAGTGGAAGGCAGAGAATGCTGTGCCTGACAAAGGATTTGAGAAGCTATTGAAAATATTGAAGAAGAAGCTTCCAAAGGATAACGAATTGCCCCACAGTACATACACAGCAAAGAAGGTCGTATGCCCTCTAGGATTGGAGGTGCAGAAGATATATGCATGCCCTAATGACTGCATCCTCTACCGCGGTGCATACAAGGATCTGAACGCATGCCCAGTATGTGGTGCATTGCGGTATAAGATCAGACGAGATGACCCTGGTGATGTTGACGGCGAGCCCCCCAGGAAGAGGGTTCCTGCGAAGGTGATGTGGTATGCTCCTATAATACCACGGTTGAAACGTCTGTTCAGAAATGAAGAGCATGCTAAGTTGATGCGATGGCACAGTGAGGACCGTAAGAAAGACGGGAAGTTGAGAGCACCCGCTGACGGGTCGCAGTGGAGAAAAATCGAGAGAAAGTACTGGGCTGAGTTTGCAGCTGACCCAAGGAACGTATGGTTTGGTTTAAGCACGGATGGCATTAATCCTTTCGGGGAGCAGAGCAGCAATCACAACACCTGGCCTATGACTCTATGTATGTATAACCTTCCTCCTTGGATGTGCATGAAGCGGAAGTTCATTATGATGCCAGTTCTCATCCAAGGCCCTAAGCAACCCGGCAACGACATTGATGTGTACCTAAGGCCATTAGTTGAAGAACTTTTACAGCTGTGGAATGGAAACGGTGTACGTACGTGGGATGAGCACAAACAGGAGGAATTTAACCTGCACGCGTTGCTGTTTGTAATCATCAACGATTGGCCCGCTCTCAGTAACCTTTCAGGACAGACAAACAAGGGATACCACGCATGTACGCACTGTTTAGATGACACTGAAAGTATATACCTGGACAAAAGCAGGAAGAATGTGTACCTGGGCCATCGTCGATTTCTTCCGACCAACCATCAATGTCGAAAGAAAGGCAAGCATTTCAAAGGCGAGGCAGATCACCGGAAGAAGCCCGCCATGCGTACCGGTGATCACGTACTTGCTATGGTCAATGATTTACACGTAATCTTTGGAAAGGGTCCCGGCGGACTAGCTGTTCCGAATGACGCTGAGGGACACGCACCCATGTGGAAGAAGAAATCTATATTTTGGGACCTACCCTACTGGAAAGAGCTAGAGGTCCGCTCTTCAATCGACGTGATGCATGTGACGAAGAACCTTTGCGTGAACCTGCTAAGCTTCTTGGGCGTGTATGGGAAGACAAAAGATACACCTGAGGCACGGGAGGACCTGCAACGTTTGCATGAAAAAGACGGCATGCCTCCGAAGCAGTATGAAGGTCCTGCCAGCTACGCTCTTACGAAAGAAGAGAAAGAAATCTTCTTTGAATGCCTGCTCAGTATGAAGGTCCCGACTGGCTTCTCGTCGAATATAAAGGGAATAATAAATATGCCAGAGAAAAAGTTCCAGAACCTAAAGTCTCATGACTGCCACGTGATTATGACGCAACTGCTTCCGGTTGCATTGAGGGGGCTTCTACCGAAAAACGTCCGATTAGCCATTGTGAAGCTATGTGCATTCCTCAATGCAATCTCTCAGAAGGTGATCGATCCAGAAATCATACCAAGGCTAAGGAGTGATGTGGCACAATGTCTTGTCAGTTTCGAGCTGGTGTTCCCACCATCCTTCTTCAATATCATGACGCACGTCCTAGTTCATCTAGTCGACGAGATTGTCATTCTGGGGCCCGTATTTCTACACAATATGTTCCCCTTTGAGAGGTTCATGGGAGTCCTAAAGAAATATGTCCGTAACCGCGCTAGGCCAGAAGGAAGCATCTCCATGGGCCATCAAACAGAGGATGTCATTGGGTTTTGTGTTGACTTCATTCCTGGCCTTAAGAAGATAGGTCTCCCTAAATCGCGGTATGAGGGGAGACTGACTGGAAAAGGCATGCTAGGAGCGGACTCAATAATATGCAGGGACGGGCATTCTTGGTCTCAAGCACACTACACAGTTCTACAGAACTCTACCATGGTGACCCCGTATGTCGATGAACACAAGAACAGTCTGCGCTCCAAACACCCGGAGCAGTGTGACGACTGGATTACATGTGAACACATCAGGACTTTCAGCAGTTGGTTGGAAACACGTCTCAAAGGTGACACCACTGTTTGTGATGAGTTGTACTCGTTGTCCAGGGGACCATCTTCGACTGTATTGACTTACAAAGGATACGAGATAAATGGGAATACATTTTACACGATCGCCCAAGATCAAAAGAGCACCAACCAAAACAGCGGTGTCCGCTTTGATGCAGCAACCAAGAGGGGAAAGGACACATATTATGGTTACATAATGGACATATGGGAACTTGATTACGGACATGATTTTAAGGTCCCTTTGTTTAAGTGCAAATGGGTCAATCTGTCAGGAGGCGGGGTACAGGTAGACCCACAGTATGGAATGACAACAGTGGATCTGAACAATCTTGGGTACACTGACGAACCGTTCGTCCTAGCCAATGATGTGGCACAGGTTATCTATGTGAAGGACATGTCTACCAGACCGAGGAAAAGAAAAGATAAGGAAGCGAATACATCATACGATGAGCCAAAGCGCCACATAGTTCTTTCAGGAAAAAGGGACATTGTGGGAGTGGAGGGCAAGACAGACATGTCTGAAGATTATGAAAAGTTTCATGAAATTCCTCCCTTCAAAGTCAAGGCTGACCCAAGCATCCTGATAAACGATGAAGATTATCCATGGTTACGGCACAATAAGCAAATGACACAAGCGAAGAAAAAGTGAAGACTTTCTCCCGCAACTATTATGATGATACCATGCCAACTTTGTAATAGACGAGTATGATACCATTGTCCGTTTTGTACAAGAAGTGCATCTAGTTTTTGCCGTAACCCTCTCAACTTTCTTGCACATGCTATGTGGATGAAATGATGATACCATGCCAACTTTCAACCTTCTCAGAGTTCATTTGAAATGCTTTTCAATTTTAGGGTCTTATAGCTCAAAATAATTAGTAAATGCATGAAAAATAACAGGCCAAAAATTAAAAATTATGCCACCTACTGGGCCACCACGGCCTGAATACGATTAGAAACCCATCCATGGGCCAGGATTCAGGCCCGCAGAAGGCCCAGTAGGCCCACAGGCATGTACAGAGAGGTTAGGCCCGTAAGCCTGCTTTAGAGAGGAGCTCGACAGCTCAGGCGCACCGCACCTTATAAACAGGTGCGGCTCTCTCTCAGCTAGCGAGGTGGGACTAAACTCACCACCACGCCGCTGTGCAAGGCCATTGGTCCCGGTTGGTGGCACGAACCGGGACCAATTCCACCCTTTGGTCCCTGTTGGTGCCACGAACCGGTACTAATGAGGCTGTGGCCCCACGAGCACCTTTAGTACCGGTTCGTGGCACGAACCGGTACTAGAGTTTCTTACTAAGCAGTTTTTTAGTCCCACCTCGCTAGCTGAGAGGCACTACGAGCGGTTTATAAGCCCTGAGTGCAGAGACGATGAAGAAGAGGCGCCATGCTCACGTTGCTTAGCTTCAAGCCTTGAGGAATAAGGTAGACTGCATGGAGCTATGTGCAGTGCAGTCTACACTATTCCGAAAGGCTTGAAGCAAATCAACGAGCATTGCGCCTCTTTTTTATTTTTAATAACTTATTACAACTCCGGACTTCTTGTGTTCTGACAAAATAAAATAAACTTTAATAAAATTTATGAAACTAAAATTAACAAAGTATTTTCTGTTCAAAACATTATAAGAAACCTCTATTATTATTGAAACTAAAATCATATAAAATTGATGCAACTAAAATTATCGAAGTATTTTCTGTTCAAAATCATTAAAAGCAAAAAGAATTTTCATAAAGAACTTTTTTTGATAGAAACTTTAATAGCACAAAGAATTATCATAAAGTAAAATAAATAAGTAATTAGAAACAAAATAAAACAAAATAAATAATTTTTTTGTTGTAAGTAGAAACAAAACAAAATAAATAAAGCAAAAAAGAAAACAAAAAAACTAAATACAGCAAAACAAATTCATAAAGATTTTTTTTGATAGAAACTTTAATAGCAAAAAGAATTATCATAAAGTAAAATAAATAATTAATTAGAAACAAAATAAAATAAAATAAATAAGTTTTTTGTTGTAAGTAGAAACAAAACAAAATAAATAAAGCAAAAAAGAAAACAAAAAAACTAAATACAGCAAAAAAATTGTTGGGGCGCTGCCCGCTTAGCCTTCCAACCCTCAGGTTTGCAAATACAGGCCCAGAAGGGCTAGGAGGCTAAACGGGCAGAGCGCCAAAGTTAGGCCCAGAAGCCTGCTATAGAGAGGAGTTCGAAACAGCAGCCGCGCCGCGGCATTTAAACTGATGCGGACAGCAAAAAAAATTGTTGGGGCGCTGCACGCTGGGCCCTCCAACCCTCGGGTTTGCAAATACAGGCCCAGAAGGGCTAGAGGGCTCAACGGGCAGCGCGCCAAAGTTAGGCCCAGAAGCCTGCTATAGAGAGGAGTTCGAGACAGCAGCCGCAGCGGGGCTTATAAACCACTCCGAGCCCCTCTCAACTAGCGAGGTGGGACTAAACTTTTGGCCGCGACGCGGGCAGCAAGAGGCCTTTGGTCCCGGTTGGTGCCACCAACCGGGACTAAAGGGGTGCATTGGTACCGGTTCGTGGCACCAACCGGGGCCAATGCCCCCCCTTTAGTCCCGGTTGGTGCCACCAACCGGGACCAAAGGCCGCCGCTTCCCGCCCTTTGCGCTGCTGAAAAGGGACCTTTGGTCCCGGTTGGTGGCACCAACCGGGACTAAAGGGTGGCATTGGTCCCGGTTGGTGCCACGAACCGGGACCAATGCCCTTGCTATATAACCAGGACTTGTGATAATTTCACATCTCCGTCGCCTCCCTCGCCAGTTGCCCCCGCCGCCAGGCTGCCCAAATCGCTCGCGCGCTCCTCGTCGCCGTCTACGCCGCCGCCAACGCCGTCGCCTCCCCGAGCCCGCGCCGTCCTCGTCGCCGGCATCCCTTAGCCCGCCGTCCTCGTCGTCCCCGTCGCCGCGTGCCTCCCCGAGCCCACCCCTCCACGTCCCTGTCGCCGCCTGCCGTCCCGAGACCGCCGTCCCCGTCACCGCGTGCCGCCCCGAGCCCGCCGGACTCCTGCCATCGCCGCCCCCCTCGAAGTGAGCCCCCCCTTTCCCATGGTCCCGATCGAGCACCGCTCTTGCGCCCGAGTGCCCCTTGCTCTCTGCCGCCCCTGCTCCATGGTCGCCGCCGGCCCCGACGCATTGAAGAGCAGAAGGAGAGGAGAAGGAGAGGAGAGGAGAAGGAGTGGAGCAGCAGCAAGACGCCGTCCAATTTTCTAAAATTTCTGAATTTTTTTACAGATATGAACAGTGCATATAGAGGGTGTTTGATCAAATGCTAGATGGCTTTGGGCATTTTTAGAATTTATGATATTTTTTGTGGTGAGGTACTGATGCAAGACAAAGGTGATGGCAAAATTTCAGAATTTTTGGATTGGTTTAGAATAGGTTTTCAGCAAGGAATTTGAATCTGGTTCAAATTTCATTTGAATGGAATTTGAAAATTTTGAACTATGGATCAGAAGGTTTTTGGTGAAATGGAGTGTGGGTACTGTCATGAAGTTGGAGTAATTTTTGTGGTTGTAAAAGAGTTAGGAAAATTTAGAATGTGCTAAATATGTCAAAAAATGTTTTTTTGTTCATATACAGAAAGTTTTTATATATGACTATGGATATATGAGCAATGATGATCCATGGATGTATGCATTGATATATATGAGAAACGATGTTCATAGAATATTTACCAAGTATATATGTATTTTTGTTCATAGCATTTTTTTTCCATTTATATATGTATGTGGCTATAGATGGATATATATGAGAAATGATGATCCATGGAAAAGTTTTATATATGCAAAAGTTACATTTTTAGAAAAGTTTTATATATCTAGCTAGTAAAGGAAGAAGAAGAAAAAGAAGGAGAGGAAAAAGGAAAATAAGAAGAGGAAGAAAGGAGAAGAAGAGGAGAGGAAGAAGAGGAGAAATAAATAAGAAGAGGAAAAAAGAAGAAAAAGAAGAGGAGAAGAAGAAAGGAATAGAAGAGAAGAAGAAAAAATAGAAAAAATTCTATTTTTTCTTCTTCTCTTCTATTCCTTTCTTCTTCTCCTCTTTTTTTTTTCTTTTTTTTCTTCGATCTTCTCCTCTATTCCTTTTCTTCTTCTCCTCTTTTTATTTCTTCTTCGTTTTCTTATGTTTTATCGGGTCTGTCGTCGTCGATATACCCCTCTCCCGATAACTTCAACACGAGGGGGGGTCGATATACCCCCTCCCCACCGATAATATTATTTTCCCATGTACGTATGTCGTCATTGTCGATATAACCCCCTCCCGTTAACTTCAACACGTGGGGGGGGGGTCGATATACCCCGTCCCCGATAACATTATTTTCCCATGTATGTATGTCGTCGTTGTCGATATATATAACTCCCTCCCAGATAACTTTGACATGATGGAAGGTCGATATTTATACCCCCTCTCGACCGTGATAACTTATACCACGGGAGCACCCCCCGGCCCTCTCGCTCGACCAAAACTCTCGAGGACACCCAAACCCTAGAAAAAAACGATGTCGGTCTCCTACCCCCTCCCGCCGTGCCCCTACCCTTGAAGCGTTGCCTAGGCCACCCCAAACCCGGAATAAGCTAGGTCTACGTTTGCACTAATATATCCACCTGCTGTCATGTTTGTGTAATAATTGCCATGTTGTAATATTTGCAGAAACAATGGAGCACGGACGAGACGAGCAAGCAGAAGAGGTGTTGGGGGACATAATGTTAGCCGGAGGTGATATCTTGTCGTATCTTAACGACAATGATGGTCTGGAAGAACAGGGTGAAGAAGCAGGCTACGGTGATCGAAGAGTGGAGGAGGAAAGACATGATTATGATGGCTCCGGTGACCCAATGCTGGTGCAAGAAGGAGCCCGTGGTGACGGCTCCGGTGACCGAACAGAGTCCGGCCAGGTAAATATATTAGTTAAGCCTGTGCTGACTAGCTAATTGATGCATTCATTGTTTTGGTATGTACACATATTAATTAACACTCGTCTTTCTTCTTTTTTTAGCCCTCCGGATCGAGCACAACTTCGGTAAAGAGACGAGGCCCGAAAAGAAAGTTGCGCTCGGATGAAAGGTTTGAGATCACAGCAATCGCGCGCGACGGCCAACCGATTGAACCCATCCGGACAAAGGATGCATTTGCTGCTCAGTGCGGGGTTCTAGTTAGTGACAAGATCCCGATCAGCATCCAGCAATGGTATAAGCCTAAGAAGGAAGACCCTGAGGTGTCTTATGTCAATGATATGCAGAAAGATGATCTTTGGACTGAGCTGAAGGCAAATTTCACCCTACCGCCAGAGGAGGATCCGGAGAAGCCAGTTATAGAGCAATTAATCAAGTCTCATGCTCTTAAGAAGATGGCAGACCTATTCAGGAGGTGGAAGAATGAGCTGAAAATGTTTGTCGACAAAGAAGAGACACCAGAATTCATCGGCCGGTATGAGAAGATCAGAGATCACTGGCCCGCATTTGTGGCCCACAAGACATCGGAAAAGAGTAAGAAGATGTCAGCGACAAACAAGAAGAATGCTGCAAAGAAGAAGCTTCACCATCGCACGGGGTCAGGTGGCTACCTCAAAGCCTGACCTAAATGGGCCAAGGCTGAGAATGATCTGCTTGAAAAAGGGATCGAACCACAGACAATGAACTGGACAGACCGTTGCCGGACTTGGTTCTTCGGGGCTGGCGGAACCTTGGACCCTGTATCAGGGAGGTGCGTTTGGACGAACGAGCTTTTGAGAATACCAGTCAAGAAGATTCAGCAATATATCGATGCAGCGCAGCAAGGGACGTTCGTTCCAGACAGAGAGAACGACGAGCTCACAATGGCCCTCGGGAATCCTGAGCACCCTGGACGGACACGAGGCACGCCAGGCTCCGTTTCGTGGAAGGCTGGTTTTCCGGACGCAGGCGGTTACAAAAGCCAGGAGAGGAGGAAAAAAGTGGAGCAGATCCAAATTCAGAAGCTGCACGAAAGGGTTCAAGCACTAGAGGAACGAGACGGCAATCGACATGCCGAAACTGCCCCCGAAGCTACACCGCCATCTCAGCGGAGAAGCAGCGTGGCTTCCACCGAGCTGCTTCAGCTGGAGCATGCGGCTCCTGCTAGCTACCCCGTGGATGCTATCACGGAGTCTCAACATTGCCACCTTATGGCGGAATGGCAGAACTTCAAAGTCAAGGCGGCTGTTGGCTCTGTTTTACCTCCTGAACCCGGCGCAACCTACCACTGCCGGCCGATTCCAGAAGGATATGCTAGGGTGATGGTGGATGAAATAACGGAGGGATTTGAGGAGCTCCAGCTTGACCACCCTACGGGTGAAGGGGAGACTCGGCTGGGTTCTGCTCTGAAGACTCCATGCCTATGGCGGAAGGAGCTCATCAAGCTTCCGAACTGGACGGCTCCGGCGAGTAAGGGCACTCCGCCTCCTCCTCCGCCGAGTGATCAGGGCACTCAGCCTCCTTCTCCGGCGCGTGGCGGCACTCCGCCTCCTTCTCCGCCAGCGCCGGCGCGCCAAAGCAGCCAGCCTCCTCCTTCTCCGCCTCGTCAGCAAGGGCGGAAGAGACCCGCCGCCGCTGCGGCTGCTCCGGCGCGTCGTAGTCCTTCTCCTCCGCCTCGTAAGCAAGGAAAGAAGATAGCCGCAGCCGCTCCGTCTGCTCTGCCGGTGTCTAGCAGTACAGCTGCCAGAGGCGGGAGGCAATACAGATTCGGTCCTTCTCTGAAGACTCCAGAGAAGTTACCATACGAGAGGACCGAGGAGGAAACTAGGAAGATCGTGCGAGCCGAAGTGACAAACTTCTTTGAAGGGGTGAAAGCAAAGAAACATCCACCTCCGGAGGAGAAGGTAGATCCGGTGAAAGCAAAGCGCACTCTGGCTGCCCTGAGAAAACCACCAAAGTCTCCGCCGAGAGGCAACTATGAGCGCATTCTTGCAAAGACATATGCCGAAGCGGAGCGGTCGGGAAGTACTGTCAGTGATAAAAGGTTAAAAGAACGACGAGCTGGGAAAAAAATTGCCCAGCTCGGCGAACAAGCGAACCAATCGTGCCCCCCGCTCAAGGTGTCAAAAGACATCGTCGCTAATGATCCGAGTATGGTGCCCGGTTATAGCAATCTTGGAGATTACCTGCCCGACGATGTACATTATGAAATCATGGAGGTGGACGAACACAAATACCATTACGGGAAGCCTCTCGTCAAAGATGAAAGATCTCTATCAACGATGATGCGAAGACTACATGATTGGTACATGAAAACCTGCAGAGAGTCTGATGGGATGGATACTTTGACGCTGAGAGTTAAACCGGAGCATGACCTCGTTGGAATTGATCTGCTGAATGTTCCATTTGAGGATTTCTTCCAGTTTTACAATCAAAAGGCCCTCGATAAAACAACGATCACTTGCTACTGTCTGTAAGTAGTACTACTTCTGTCATTAAGTCTCTCTATATAGGTCAGCTCTTTCATTGCATGTATTTATACTTATCCTCACTATATTATGCAGATTGAAGATCGCCGAATTGAAGAAAAGACAAATCGGTGATATTGGGTTCATTAACACAAATCTCATAGATGCATATACGGTTGAAAAACATCCCAAAGAAGCCGAGGCCAACTTGCTACAATCGTTGGTATTAAATCAAAACAAAGATATAATACTCTTTCCTTACAACTTCAAGTGAGTGTTACTGTCTTGTGCATATTCGGTTTCCCTTATTAGTCCAGGTTATGGTAATGTAATTGATGACTTATGCATGCATGCGCAGCTTCCACTATATTCTCCTAGAGATTAAGCTTGAGCAGGGAGTAGTAACCGTCTTAGACTCGAGACGAAAAGATCCCCAGGACTATGCGAACATGACTCAAATGCTCGAGAAGTAAGTTAAATCGATCATTATCCACCATATCAGCAACTTTGTTCATTTCCTGATATCAAGTAATTGTTTTCTTTGTCTGGCAGGGTTTGGATAAAATTCACCTCAAAAGCTCCGGGACTGCCGAAGAAGCTGCAATTTAATCACCCGAAAGTAAGTACTATAGTAGCATGTTCCGCGCATCTCCTAGTGATTCAAGTGCTAGTTTCATCAATACCATTTAACATGCTTGCTTATCAGTTTGATTGACCTCTATTTCTTGTAAAGTGGTTGTGGCAGGAATCCGGGAATAATTACTGTGGATACTACGTTTGCGAGTCCATCCGCTACACGACCTGTGAGCGGGGCTACACAGAAGAACAATATGAAGTGCGTAAGCAATAATATTCACAATTTTATTTTATTACCATCATTTGTGTTGAGTTTCATTTATTCATATATATATGTATTGACCCCCTTCTTCAAATTAGATGTTTCGGAAGCGGGATGAACTCCTAGCACCAGATCGTATGCGAGGAATTCAAGAGGAATTGGCGGCATTCTTCCTTGACCACGTGATCGCTGAAAACGGAGAATACTATGTGGACCCTGTGTTCCTACAATTTAATTAGGAGATTCTATTGTAAGAGATAATTATTGTATATATGTAGCCGGTAGTGTCGGACAGATATACGAGAACTTGTTGTTCGACCAATATCTCGGAGAAGGAGAGGTGGTCGATATCACTTCTCTCTGTATGCATATGTTCATGACGATTTTCTGTTTCCTTCATTTGATTACTAGCTAGCGTGTCTACTCCTCTCCATACGTATATAGTACGTAGCGTCGACCAAGCACGGAGATAAGAGAGGACACTTCTCTCTATTAATTAGCTAGCTAACACAATATATGAAACACCTAAATTAACCCCCCAAAACCCCTAAACCACCCCCTTTCAAAAAAAAAACCTCAGCTCCTGCCAGCTGCTGACGTGTGGATGCCTATTGGTCCCGGTTGGTGTCACCAACCGGGACCAAAGGCCCCCCTGCCTGGGCTGGCAGCAGCGGCCACGTGGAGGACCTTCTGTCCCGGTTCGTATAAGAACCGGGACTAAAGGGTTAGGGCATTAGTAACGACCCTTTAGTCCCGGTTCGAAAACCGGGACAAAAGGCCTTTACGAACCGGGGTAAAAGCCCCTTTTTCTACTATTCAGAGCGCTTTCGTGCCGGGTGGGCTTATTACGGACAATACTTGTGGCCTATGAATGCTTCCATGCAATAAAGAAAAAGGACCCACGGGTCTAATGGTTATTGTGCCGTGAAGTCGGACATGAACAAAGCTTATGATCGCGTTGAGTGGGGTTTCATGGAAAAGGTGATGCTGAGAATGGTATTTCATGAGCTCTGGGTGAACATGATCATGGAATGTGTTTCCTCGGTTACGCATAGAGTTAGGTTTAATAATACAGAAACGGAGGATTTCACCCCCACAAGAGGATTGAGACAGGGGGATCCCTTGTCCCCCTACTTATTTCTGCTATGTTCTGAAGGCTTGTCCAGTCTCTTGTCACATGAAGAAGAGGTTGGAGATATAGAGGGAATTCGGGTATGTCGTAATGCTCCTTCTATCTCACATTTGTTATTTGCGGATGACTCCCTTATCTCGATAAAAGCATACACACAAAATGCAAACACTCTAAAAAGGGTGATTGAGATATATTGTTCTGCTCGGCATAGATCGTGAGTAATGCTAAGTCAAGTATCTTCAGTCCTAATACCAATGTCATCACAAGGGAGAATTGATGTTGATGGGGCCCTTTTTACATGCATAAGTACAAAAAGATTTTTTTCAAAATATTTTGAATATATATATATATTTCAAACATTAAATTAGTTAAATTTTAAAAAACGTTCACCGAACATTTAAAAAATTTGTTTGCGCAAATTTTAGAAAATGTTTGTACTATTCAAAAAATGAATTAGAAAAAAGATATTAGTGATATTTAAAAACAAGTTTATACAATTTCGAAATGTCCATGTAATTTTAAAAAATATTTATTACTGATAAAAAAGTATGTGAAATTTGAAAAAACATTTACGTGTTTCAAAAAACATGTTAGTGACATTTAAAAAAATTATACAATGTAAAATAAATTTTTGCATAATTGGAAAATATATCCTACCATTCATCGCGCCCAAGAGACACTCCATCAGTCTCATAGATAGACGCGTACACCAATGACTGATTAGGGCCCTGTTTGTTTGGGCTTTTCCTTTTGCTTTTGGAGCTTTTCCACTTGGCAAAGAAGCTCCTAAATATGTGCTTTTTTGCTTCAGATTTTGGCTTATACTATCATATAACAATATTGATTCATAAGCCAAAAGCTGAAGAAAAAAGGCCCTATTTAGAAACTTTTGTGGTTTTTTGGCCAAAGTGAAAAAACTGCAAAAAGCAGAAGCAAAAGCCCAAATAAACAGGGCCTAGTAATTCATAAAAGCAAACATCAACACCAACTTCATGACCGTTTTTTTGTAATATCGAAGTTGAGTGGTAAAAATGCACATATCTGTGCCAAGTTTTCAGGCCACAAGTGCCTTTTAAAACATTAAGATGTATGTGTGTGTCGGTGCCTAGAAAGCAAGTGCTACTTCCAATAATTGAACCAAGGTGTATAGGTGTGTCCGCGTGCATAAACATAGTGATACTAGTGGTAAGCAATCCAAACTATTCAAAAAAAAAACTCAGTGATACTTCATAGATTTGGTAAAAATATAGTGGCACAATGTAAGTAAAGCAAGTGCAAGTGTGCAAGCTCATATTTAATATACTTGATAAATACATTGTAACGGAATTGTAGAATTGATTTCCTCTGATCTTTATATATTCGTTATAAAAAGAAATGTGTGTAGGATATGCAAGCACTACTCCAGTTCATTAGGAGATGCTGCAGGGTGGTCGTTGCTTCTTATGATGAAATAACCATGAGCCATCTCATCGAGATTGAAATTTTGCTTGCACTTTGATGTACAGTCGAGGAAGGACAAGAGGGGCGGGACCGACTAAATTGCGTTGATAGAGCCACGAAGCAAAGGCCACAAAGTCATTGCCTAGGCAAACTAGACTGGGTAACGTTAGTTATCCCATGACGACGTCAGTGCTCTTTTATGGAGCCATGTAGGCGAGGCCAGGCTGGCGAGATGTTTCCCAGGGTCGCCGGATACTGGCTCTGCCATTGATCATAAGTTCTTGTAGTTATGATGAGAACAAAGGATAAACCAAGCCGCTCTCTAGCTCTTTCTTGGCTCAAAACAGATGTATCACTCATTCTGATGCCCTCTATTCCAACAATATTCTCGAAAGTTCTTGGTCAAGCATGCCCACGTCCAGTGAGCCACAACGATGCACTACGAAAGGCTTATCATCTTCCAAGGTACACAAAGATGGGATATCTGGGTTACAATTTATAGCCTAGGTTCAACCTAACCTTTTCCAATTCATAAACACAAATGCACACTTTTGTAGTTTTGAGGGCACATTCACCTGTCAGGACAATTCATTTGTTTGCACTGTGTGTTTGGTTATGGAAGATACTCTTTCCTACTCTTAATCACATGAACTCCCTTCTCCTGTCAAGGCATATACAAATTTCTGGATTATATGCATTAATTTGGTTTCTTGAAGACACATACTGCATCCGTCCTGATTTATTAGTCTTCCTCGTATTTAGAGTCATATTTTAACCATGATTTTAAATAATAAAATATAATTTATACATAGCAAAAATAATGTCATCGGAACGGAAACTATGTTCAAAGACGAATCCAACGACGTAATTTTTCTTGACATGCATTAAACATTTTGTTAGTTAAATCTATGATTAAAATTTGACAAAAAATACGAAGGGGACCAATGTACTAGGATGGAGGTAGTACTACCTACACTTGTTTTGTGGCACTGAGAAGGTGGGTGCTAGGCTATTAGCTATGTCCTTTGATTTGTAATTGTACCAGCAATATTAATAGCTCCTTTTATGAGACCTCCATGCACTCCTCTACATATATACATACATATACATTGGGGCATGTCCATACTTTTGATGATACAATAATTTTAGTGGAGCATGACATGACCAAAGCAAGAAATATGAAGCTGGTTTTATGCCTTTTTGAACAACTATCCGGGCTGAAAATAAATTTCATAAAAGTTAACTGTTCTGCTTTGGGTGCACTAAGAAGGAACATGAAAAGTACAAACAGTTGTTCGGTTGTGGAATTGGATCCCTTCCTTCAAGTTATCTTGGGATCCCAATTTAGCACCGAAAGTTGACCAATAAAGAATGAAAAATACATTGAGCATCGATTTGAGAAGAAGCTAAGTTGTTGGAAGGGCAACTTTATGTCTTACGGGGGTCGATTCATTCTTATTAATTATGTGCTTACGAGCATGCCAATATCCATGTTATCTTTCTTTGGAATACCCATAAGGGTACAAAAAAATTGGACTTTTATCGATTGCGATTTTTTTGGCAAAGTGCTGAGAATAAAATAAAATACAAACTGCTTAAGTCGGGACATATTATGTACACCTAAAGATGAAGGAGGTTTGGGGATTGAAAATATTGAAGTAAAGAATAATTGTCTGCTTAGAAAATGGTTAGATTGTCTCTTTTCGGAGGAGGAAGGGTTGTGGCTACAGCTGTTGTGTAACAAATATGTGCATTCCAAAAACTTAGCACAAATTACGATGGAATGATTCTCCCTTTTTGAAGGGGTTGATGAGAACTAAGGTCGCTTTCTTGAAAAGGAGTAAATTTATCACCGGGAATAGGCGCATTCTGGAAGGACACTTGGTAGGGGGAGATGCCTCTAGCTTTATACTACTATCCAATGCTTCATAATATTGTACAACGTAAAGATGCATTTACAAGTATACAATACTAGGTTTGGTTCCCTTAAACATTCAAATCACACTAGTTTGGGAACGATGGGGTACATGGCTGCATCTAGTGCATATGTTGATGAAGGTCAACCTATCTAATGAGCCAAATGTATTCCCATGAAAACTTTCAGTTTCAGGCATGTTCTCAATCAAATCTATGTATGTGGACTTGATTAATAATAGACCAATCTCTCGATTATTCATATAAAAAAATAAATGTGCCTTTAAAATCAAGATTTTTATGTAGTTTGTGCATAAGGGAGTGATTCGGACTAAGGATAATTTCGCAAAAGTAGATGGGAGAGGAGTAAACGATGTTATTTTTGTGATCACGTGGAAACGCATCTCTCTCACATGCTCACTAGCCAAGTTATGTGGCGAACAATACATGTGTCCTTTAATGTATCTCCACCTAATAGTATCTCCAATCTGTTCCGTAACTGGTTAGGTGGGTTGAGTCTAATACAACAATACGAATTCATGTCGGAGTTTGTGAATTACTTTGGGCTATTTTGAAATGTCAAAATGCCCTTGTATTTAACATGAAAAATATCACATTTTTTGCGGGTTATCGATCGGGCGTTTGGATGGATCTGTATGTGGTCATAAGTGAGGGAGCATATGGCCTTTGGATGCAACCGATGGGAAATGATAGCTAGGGCTACATACAACCGGTCTAGATAACGTTCCAATAATAGGATGGGTGTTTAATCATTGTGTCATATTTTTGCCGGCTGTAACTATTTGTTTGCTTCTTTGATTTTTTTTCTATGTATCTGAGATGATATTCGTACCTTGGTACTCTATTCGTTTAAACAAATGGATGTGTGCCTCGCTTGATGCAGAGTCTCCTTTTTTTCAGAAAAAAAACATATGCGTCTCCATTCACTCAATTATCTCACGGTCACCTTCTTGACTCTATCAAAGTCATTCTATATATACGTACAAATACCTCTCTCAGTCACTCAATTATGAACTACACTCAATATTGTGCAGACAGAGAAAAATAGGCATATATGCTTAACTTCAAGGATATATGAGTAAACTACTGAGCTTTGAAAACAGAAGGTGCTGGGAAGAAAAATTCTACCATTAGACTGGCTTCAGGGCAACCGTACTTCTGATGTATTACCTCCGTCCCAAATTACTTGTCTTAGATTTGTTTAGATACGGATGTATGTAACACTAAAATGATGTATCTAGACAAATCTAAGACAATTAAATCGGGACGGAGGGAGTAGATAACATCATATTCAGGTCTTTCCAACACTTGATCGAGAACCGGGAATAGAAATTCCTTGAAGAGAAGGCGGAGCCTCATATAGCATGTTAATATATAGCAGTTGGCCAAAAAACATGGAAAAGCAGTTGAAACATGATAGTGATTGAGAAGTAAATTTCTCTCGAAGAAAATATCATATCAGCAAACAACCTGCAAAAATTGAGAGAGAAAACCCACCATGGCGATTGTACTTACATATGAAATGAATACACACACACAAACACACACACACACACACACACACACACACACACACACACACACACACACACATCAAGGTTGAACCAGAACTTTTGCAATTACTTATTTTTACAGGATTAACTTTCTGGAAGTCATAACTAGATATTCTATCCACACAATTGTGACATTTCTCTATCTCCCTCCCGTGGCTTTCATAGGTTGTGAACTTGGTTCCAAGAAAAAATGTAAGAAAAGAAGGAATCATGTACATGCACTCCTGATAAAATTTGTTATCTTCTGTTCGCGCTGTACCCGAAGTTCATAATATTAAATATCTATATGAAATTTCTTTGTAAGTTTTGGACAATATTAAAGATCTTGTCCACGCAAGTGCGCACATCATTGTGATAGACATAGAAAAGCTAATGGCCTGCTTTACACAGGGCACAACCGTCACATCCAAATAGCCAAGAGAGGTTAGAGACACAGTTAAATAGAGCAATGATTGATTAGTAATTCATAAAAGCAAGCATGCAGCATGAATGCGGATTTATAAAGCTCAGGCTTCTGGACACCTCTTATCCATACCCTACAATGTTGCTTTAAGATCTGTGCTACACAACTAACTTCTTACATGAAAATTTCTCTTTTTTGTTTCTTCAAAACAAAACAATATATGAACTTCAAACTTCGCAGGACCACAAAACATTCTTACTACAATGTGGGAAAAAACTTTCAGATTTTTTGATACGACATAAATATACAAAATGAGATTTTCTTAGATAAAAAGTATTAGTTTTAGTATATATGTTTCACGAAAAAATCTGAAAGTTTTTTCCAATATTCTAGTTAGAATGTTTTGTTGTCCTCCAAAAGATTGAAGTTTATATGTTGTTTTATTTGGAAGAAACAAAAAAGACAAAAGTACTCGCACAAATCTTGATGCAGAAATGAATGGCTAAATAAGGGGGTGTATGAAAGCCTATGCTTTGTCAAATGTTAACCCATGCAGCATCAGCAGGAAGTTTACTGATTGCTCGTTCTTGGAACCATGTGGGAAGGACTGGGCAGCTTTTCAGGGTCGCTGGGTGCTTGTTCCGCTCCTCATCATCAGCTTCTGTAGTTAGAAGGAGAATGGGGAATGAACCATGCCATGCTTCATCCCTCTCTTTCGTTGCTCTCACTAGATGTATCATCCATTCTGGTGCCCTCCATTCCAACAGTGCCCAAGAAAGTTGCGGGAATCTGGACAATTGCGCGAGCGGCCACTCCACGAACCACAGTAATGCACTACTGAAACGTTTATCGTCTCCTGAAGGTAGAAAGATAGGATGTGTGGGTTATAATTTATAAACACATACACACTTGACTTGTGTGGTTTCAGACCACATGCACCTGTCAGCATATTTAGTTATTTGTACTGCATGTTTGGTTGGGTAGTGAACCACAACGATGCATCTTATCGTCCCGAATATAGTTATTTGTACTACATGTTTGGTTACTCCTGAAGATACTCTTTCTTAGTGTAAATATGACGAGTGAATGTGTGGAAAGTGCATAACTTTATGCAGAAAATGAGTCAGTTACTGCATCATTAGTTGTGAATAATCCATATAGACCTACCCAACTACTCCCTCCAATGGCTTTGGCCTTTGGAGGAACAGGTGTTCTCCAACAATAATTTCAGTGGGCAAATACCGACGTGTTTGTTCGGGTATGGAAATCTTACTCTGCTGAATCTGAGCGACAACAACCTGACGAGTGCACGACCTGCGGTGCGGCGCCTGCTTGAATCTCGGTATCTTTTTTCTTCGGTGATGTGCTGATGTGCTCTACTAGATGCTGCTTGTGGTGCTATATATACATTGCAACGCGAGAGGAGAGGAAGGGCGCCTTAGGAGCGGCCGCGGCCGCACGAGGCGGATCTCCTGTGGCTTTCTATGATGCACATGAGGTGCTTGATGTAATGTCTCGAGGGGGTAGAGAGCTGGCGGAGAAAGAACAAGACCGAGTCAATGCCCACGTGACAGTTTTTTCGCCAACTCAGCCTGATGGCGAGCCCAACCCGCGAGAAATCTCATTGAAGAAATAAGCATTTATCGTCAGTGTTTCTTGGCACTGTCAGCGGTCTATGTGTTTTGTCACGTTTTGAATTGTGATGATTTTTTGTATTTTCGGACATGATTGTGATGGTTTTATGCATTTCACTCAGTGGAGGATGATGCCTTGAGGGGTCTTCAATGCATAGGTGCCTATTTGGGCGCTTGCAGTAGTATAATTTTTTTTAATGATGAAGCACCTGTGTAGGAGTATGTGTTTGCAATGCAAGAGCGTTGGTTCGAGTGCTTATGTGATTTTTCTTCTTCTACTGTATAAGAATAAGCGAAGGGCTCGTTTCTTCAATGCACACAACAAAGCGCTCGTGAAAGTATTTCGGCGCCACTGCACGACGACAAAGTATTTTCGCGCCGTTATCGGATGAGCCGAAAGCTTTTTCTCAAGATTGTGAATTTCATCCGGGAGTTCGACAGCTACTTCAAGTGCAAGATGGATTGCACCGGCAAACTTGGATTCACCTCAATTCAGAAGTGCATGACAGCGATGGGGATGATTTACATGATCATCGAGAGCGAGCAGGAAGAGCCAGTGTTTGACACTGAACCATACTACAGGCAGGGTCCTCTAGCCGAAGTTGATCACCAACTACCGACAACCTGGACTGCCTACCTCAATATGCATCAGGAGATCCGAGACCCACAGGTGCATCAACAACTACAGGAGGATCTGGTGGAGCACCTATGGAGGATCAAGGGCAACGCGTAACTCGACGTGTGATGAAATATGAGTTGAACTATTTTGATTTTTATTGATCAAGGGCGACGCCTAGCTTGAACTATATAATTTATATTGAACTATTTGTTGTTGTACTATTTGTTGAACTATTTTGATTTTTATTGATTTGATGTGATGAATATGTTACACAAAATCCACGCCGAACCACGTCGAATATGGGCCGATTCGCGCCGATATCGGGCCATTTTTCGCCGATAGTGGGCCGAAAGGCGGCTAGAAATGGGCCGATATCGGCGCATGGGGGCGACCTGGGGGCAACGGCTGGATGCCAACCACCCCCAGAGCCGATTCTACCACTGGCTCGGCCCCAGGCAGCGATTTTTATGCCTCCTGAAGGGGGTGGGGGGCAACGGCTGAAGATGCTCTAAGGAGAGAGGCACATGATGACTAGATGCAGGGACGCGCTTGAACTGACTTACGGGACGTGGCGCTTGTAAGTTGCAATATCCAAATCCTAAAGAAAAAGATCAATCATGCATCGCATCCTCCACTGATGGTCGCTTAACTAACATACACTATTTTGATCAGTCCTAAATCTTTAAATTGTTTTATTTAGCTTCTTCTTTCGTAATATGCGCACTCCCCTGTTTGTAATCTGCAATTGAACCTCTGATTCCATCATAAGCTCACACTTAATGTGTCCTCGCCTTTTCTACCGAAAAAGGCTTTCGCCCTGCTTTATATATAAAGCAATGACCGACCACAGCTCAGATACAAACACACACCACCACAACACACGCACACACCCAAGGCTGGATACATAGGCGCTGAGCGCAGCAACACTACCCCTAGTACTACAAGAGCAACCGGAGTCCTCAACCGTGGACACGCCAACGCGAAGAGAAGAAGCCGCATATGACGAACCGTGTGCTCCAAAGCGGCGTCTTCAGGAAGGTTACGACACCAGAGCGATGTCACCGCCCGACCCGAGGATCAGAGTTTCCCCTGGAGCAACACGACGGGCAATGATGCCTTTTTGAAGCAAAATTCGTCATCTCTTGGGCCATTATTCTTCACTAAGCAAATCATTTCCAACATCTAAATTGTATCGAACTATATCATTTTATAAGGAACCTGCGTCGGGAGTAGGGAGAACTCCATGTTTTATTAAATCAAGCTCACATTGAAAATTTACAGTAGGTTATGCCCCCAAACAATTCATGATTAAATAAACCGGCAGGATTATTACCGAGGGAACAGGCAAAATGTTGTCCCAGCACGGATCACTGCTCGCTGCCATGCGACCAGCCGTGCGTGTCTTCGATGGGAGGAATTGTGCGGATATATGACTTTGATGCATCACAATGTTGCGGGCAACGCTTATCCCCATCAGATTGTAGTGTTCCCCTGTAAATTGCATGTATGCCACACAATTTACAATAGGCCAGCATCCAAATGTACCGGGAATGGAAGAGAAAACTCTTCCCCTGTGTCGAACTCCGTTGGTGGTGATGGGGGACCCTAGAACCTACCTCCATCGGAGGAGCGGCCGTCGAAGCCCGCTCTGGCTCCTAGGAAGGTGGCGGCGGGGCAAATCCGCTACCTCGGGCCCCCTCCCATGACCCCCCCCCCCCCCCCCCCCCCCCGTGTCGCGGTTAAGGCTCTAGGATGGCATCCTGGACCTTGACGGTGGCTCCTGGTCGCAACTAAGATTATTTAGCGGGCTGAGATGATTACTCCTTCTTTGTGAAAAGGAGGATATCCCCCGGCATCTGCATCAGAACGATGCATGCGGTCATCTTATTAAAAATCCAAACAAAACAAAGTCTGCAATTCAGTACAACTTGCAAAAAGGAGCACAAAAGGGAAAAGATTATAAATAAAGCCACAACCGGCGACAAAAAAAGGACTAGATGACTAAACACCTATCCTATTATTGGACCGCCATCCAAACCGGTTGTAGATGACACGTGCGATCGTCTCCCATCGGTTGCACCCAGTAGTCAAAAGCTCCCTGGTGTTCGTATGAGTGAGATAATTACTCTTGATGCCTTCCATTCTCAGACTCATCGCTAATCCCATACACACATACTCATCAATGACACGAAATCAAGCTTGCTCTTCTAACTTCTCATATCTCTGCTTTTGAGTACCATTTGATGGACAACACCTATATGCTTGGACAAAAATACTAGCAGACAAATTGGTCACTTCAAGCTTGGCCCTGTAGAAGTGAAGAGAAGTATATATGGGCTAGGTTTGTGAGTTATTGTGGTATGGGTTCATGAACCAGGAGGTAGTTGTTTAGTAAGCCCGACAATATAATGGTCACATGTTCAGAGACAATGAGCAGATGTACGAAAATCCTAATAGCTTGATTGGTATCCATTCATATGTCGATGTACATTAAAAATGAGGATTTTTTGGGGTGGTGGTGGTGGGGGGGGGGGGGGGGGGGGTCACAATAACTCTCATTAGATCTGCAATGGTAATCGCGACTCACAACGGAGCATGCCTAGTATAGGGGTCCAATCGCAAATCTCAATAGTACTCTCTTCTTCCCGAAAATATAAGGCATGTGTGATTAATGTTTAAAAGCCGTGATCACTAATGTAAGCAAAAACATATAGATGATCATGATACTGCTCTGCTAGCCATTTTCTCCATTGCACATTATGTTTTCTATTAGTCTAGTTTGATTTTGATCTTTTAACGATTTAATTAGGAGCAAGAGATAATCTACTGCATAACATGAATTTTTTATGTTCTCTAGATGAATTGAATGCACAAGAGAATTCATCTTATCAACAATTATACATGCTCTAACACCCTATCCATCTCGCCTAAATTCTTAACATTGTTTTAGTAATCTCTTTCTAAAAAAATAGAGTATAACATAGACATGCATATACACATACAACACCAGACACACGCACACACTAACCATCAAAGCCTACCGAAGACTGAAATCACGTATCTTTGTAATGTACGTATCTTCATAATATATATGTTAAATTTGCAATTCGAAACATTGATCGGCCATTATATATTCATGCCTAACTCTTATTCATCTTTTCAAAACAGATAGGTCATCATCTTAGGCCGTTACTCTTCACCAAGCAAAACATATTTATTACCCGCTTTAGGAACAGAGAGGCATGAATGGTCTATTAAATCATGCTCGCAGTAAAGGTAACGCACAAGCTACGTCCAAACTCCCTTGTTGTTTTAGAATATTCAAACCAAATATGAATATGATGTCATACACATGATTTTATGATTCAAACTCGAGATCACTATTATCCACATTCATATTCATTATCAAACATGTTCATGTTTTGACTTACTTCGAGAAAATAAGATTTAGGAAATGGAATGAACAATATCCATATGTATCCACACCAGTTTAATCCCTAGTATATGTTCCAAGGGTCATATTTCTGTCTCCTTTTTTGGAATTTCTATAATGTGTTTTCTTGCAGTTTTCTACTAATATTTATCTCTACTGTGTTCTCTGTGGATTTTTTTGTAACTTTTTAGCGTATTTCCATATGATTCTTTTACTTATTGTCTATTGCACGTTTTGTTAACCTTCTACTTCTACTAGTGCCTGCTGCACTTCCTTGCAATGTTTTATTGTTTATGCCCTACTGCATTTTCCATCATTTGTCTACTACAATTTTTGGCAACTTTCTATTACATATTTTCTCTACTATATATTTTCCTTTTTTTCATCGTACGGTGTAACCAGATAAGCTTACCCCTGCCTACTATTAAGGATTTAATTTCTAGTAGTTAATAAACTACTAGGCATTCACTAACTAAGAAGTTGCTCCAGGAAATTGCATGATTATATATATTCTACCACTCTTGCCTCCAAACATACAATGTGGAAGAGTTAGGAAAAAAATATCAGTGTGGATTTTTGGGACATGGGTCTAGGAGCACCTGATTTGGCAAAAAAGAAAAAAAAATTCAGAAAAATGCGGAACTTTGTTGCGACAAACATGGTCTGATATAATACTCATGTTTAAAGTTTCGGGATGCAGCTACAAAAATCATGAATAGTACTCCCTCCGTAAACTAATATAAGAGCATTTAGATCACTATTTTAGTAATCTAAACACTCTTATATTAGTTTACAGAGGGAGTAGTGTTTATACAGTATTGGTTCTGGTGTAATTTGCTAGGAATACAGCGTAAATCATTTTGACCCGAAACTTTTATTGTGAGTATTATGCTAGACCATATACCAAAAAAAATCAAAAAAAATTTACTATTTTTTAAAATATATTTCTTGAATACGGGTGTGCTAAGACCCAGGTTCCGTTGTATATTTAAAAAAAAAAAGACCACCACAAAGATCTTATGGACTTGCCACTCACACGCTCCTAGGACATCCCAGCTCCGAGTTGCAACTAGGACCCACAACAAAGTCCAGAACATATGCTTCTACATGCCAGAACTAGCGACATCCTAGGCAATTATGTTGCTAGTTCTGGCATGTAGAAGTTTGATTTTTGTCGAATTTGGCATCAACAACTTACTAGTCCATTTGGTCCTTCTAATGGAATTCTCTTAACGCCCTCCCTTCTGAAAATCATCAGCATTCGTATTGATAGCAAGACATACATTCTCGCCCCAAAAAACATGAATTTAATGTTTGTTGAACTTGTAATTAACTTGATGTCTATCTTTTTAGTGTCATGATCGACAATACCTATATGTTGAGATTAAAACTGTGATGTGTAGAGTGTGAACTTCAAAGCATGCATGGCCACGTGCACGTGGGAGTAGTGGAAGAGGTGCATGTATAGCTGGGTTAGGTTGGTCGAGTTAGAGCATCTCTAGCAGGTCCCTTATATCGTCTCTTCCCGTAAAATAACTGTCGTTTTATAGGATTGGGAGAAAAAAAGTCGTCCCGATCAGGTCCCGTAAAACGACACATCCCATAATTTTTTTGAACCTGTATATTTCGCGCCCCGTCCGTCATATCTACGGGATTTCACCTTCACTTTACAGTATCCTCTATCCTTGGTGGGAGGGAAATTTTAGATCCAACCGCTCCCCTCGCAGCCGGCGCCACGACCTCCCGAGCTCGACTCCAGCCAAATAGAGAAGCCGCGACCTCTCGCCGCCGCCGCCTACCCGCGCCACCGGCCCCGCCCTTCCTTGTCTCATTCCCGAGGCTTGTCGGACCTTGAATTCATCTCTCGGGCGGCCATGCAAGCTCCGCCATGGATGTGGTTGGCTCCGTCGTGGCCAGGAGCTCCAACAAGAACGCAGCTCGACCACCTAGCTCCCCGGATGCCTCGCCAACGTACGGCCCCGCCGCTCCCCCGTCGGCTCCCTCCAGGGAGGTTCACCCACGGCGTCCCCTGGCGGTTGCCAATCCAGCGACGGCGTCCCCGGGCGGCTGCCAATCCCGCGACGGAGTCCCCTGGTGGTGTGCACCATAGGCCACGGAGCAGGGGCTCCATCTGGCGACGCACACTCAGGATCTATTCTGTCGAGACGCACATCATACTGTAAATATGCTATGAAAACGTTTTACAACATCCCCTAAACCGATTTTAGAGGACGGACTTTTAGAGGATCTGCTAGAGATGCTCTTAGTACTGCAGATTTAGGAGGTAAGTGGGATCCACGGGCCCTTGATAGCAACTTCTTCGAAGAGAGAAGCATTGGGAGTGACGAGTGAAGCTAAGAAGTATGCTTTCAACAAAATAGTAGACCAACTGTGTTATGTTGTTCAGTGTGTTGGAAATTAATCCAAATGTTCTTCATTTGTAGTTGATGCAAAACATAACGTGTTGGTCAAGGATGATTAGTTGTGTTGCTCAATACTGTAGAACAGTGGTGGAGCTACGTTTCAAGCCATAGAAGCTATACATAACTTCTTTCCTTTTTTCTTTTTGCGGACTACAACTCGTGTGGCACTGGACCTAGACAGCATGAGGCCGTGTTGACGCAGGAGAGACGCTGGACAGAGACATATGCTACTCAAGAGACTAGAGGGCGGCAGAGTAGTATAACCTTGCTATGTACCTAGCTACCATCCTTTGGCTAAGAAGGAGTACAACAAACATTCAGAAAATAAACTGCCATAACAAATAAATGTAGCGGATGTTTACTCTACTCAACAAACGTTCTGAAATAAGCTGCTCTGTTTTGTGAAATGAAGAATAGTAAGAAACTAGCTAGAGTTGGTCTTTTATAAGACGATGGTATCAATCATACAGTATGCAGGCAGTAAGTATACACTCCCTTGGTAAGTTGGTATCCTATATAATGAGGTAGCTATCTCATACCCTCCTTGGAAGTGTGGCAGATGATCCGACCACCTCACTCACTTACACCCTCACTAGATCTCAATCCAGATGAAGATCGTTGAAGTGAGGAATTGAAGAGGGTGTTGTTTATCGGATTTATGATGGGGGTGTTGTTTCACGAACAAGGGGATTGAGGGGGGATTAAGCGTTGTAAGTCAATAAGAAAAACCTCGGTACCCTCCAATTCTCTCCACTTCCCGTGGGAGAGGATTAATTAACCCAACAAGGTCTGAAGCTGCTGCTTTTCGAGGGATCCTCTCAACCCATGGGAGTAAGTGGAGTAGCCCTTGTTCAATTCGTTACTACTCCGTCATTTCTGTTGCTCGATCGGGTGCAGGAGCTAACTACGTTTTGCCTTTTTGGGGAATACAGGTGCTGCTAATGAACTTTGTGTGTGTGTTTGGGGGGGGGGGGGTTGGCCCCTCCAACATAGCAAAGCTCTACCCAATTCCAAGGGAACCGAGAACCGAAACATGGTCTTTGACCTACCTATTCTAGTATTTTTTTCGATAATCAGGGGCTCACCCCCGGCTCCATTTCATATAGAAAGAAACCATCAGCGTACAAGTTCATACAGGACCAAGATAAAAACAAAAACCAGACTCAGACTCATGAAGAGAGACACATCTCCATCCACTACTGCTCCAAGTTATTACAACCAGCTAAAAGAAACTCAGGCCCATAGAACAGGACAGCTCGAAAGAAACCCATAACAAGTAAGAAGCAGAGGTGCGCATCTGCACCAAGCAAGACTGCTCTAGCAGGGGAGAGATTCCCACTCGATGCTGACCACGTGAATGTTATCAGCTTCTTCCGGGTGTTGCAGTTGGTATTCAAGGGTAGTCTTCCCTCCATGAGCAGCTTTTCCCACTACCTTCATCCAGAGCTCTTCACCATTTTGGTCTTCAAACCATTTGTGACAGATCAGCCCGGCTCCAGCATCAGGGATTTCCTCAGCCTTTCCCAGATCAGTTCCTGAAACTCTAGCCTTTTTCCCCCTGGAGATCTTGAAACAGCTTGGTCCAGTCCCTTAGATAGCGGTACACCAGCCCCAGAACCTGTTTCATAGAGATCCAAGAACGTCTATTAAAGACAATAGAATTTCTAAAATTCCACAGCCCCCACAGGACTGTAGAGCTCACAACATTAAACTGCTTCTTTTTAGCACAAAGCCAGAACTTAGCTACAGACTCGTACCCAGTAACAGAAATACTAAAAACAGAATTCACCTCAGCCCAAATAAGCCTAGCTACCAAACAGTCAAAAAACAAATGATGCACAGATTCGATCTCCTTACAAAGGACACATTCTAGGGGTTTTGCAATGCCTCTTTTCCTAAGATTGTCACAAGTCATAATTTTATTTTGTGAGAAAAGCCAAAGAAAGCCTAACACCCTAGGTGGTATTTTCACACTCCAGACAGCAGGCAAATAAACAGGTTGAACACCCCTAAAGTTGACAATAGCATAGAGAGATTTACAAGAGTAAATCCCATTAGTCTCATATTTCCAAATCAAAGAATCTTTCTCCTGGCTAAACTTAGTCAGGGAAAGAATGTCTACTAACGCAAACCACTGTGACATCAGTTCATCTGAGAAGGTCCTTCTAAAAGTGCATTTGAGCTCTTGACCATCCCAAATTTCTGCAATGGTTTTATTATTCTCATTCACTAAAACATACAGATCCCAGTATTGGGTGGCTAAAGGAGCATTCCCATACCAGGTATCTTCCCAAAATCTAGCTAAACTGCCATCTCCAATATGCCATTTGAATCCCACTTTCCCAGCTTGCAAAGTCCACATAAAACTTTTCCAAAACTGGGAAGGATGTGGATCATGATAGCAAAGGATATTTGGGTTTTTAGTATTATACTTGTTATCAATAATTTTCCTCCACATGGACCCCTCTCGAGCTATGTACCTTCTAACCCAAGACCCAATAAGATAGAGATTCATATCTTGGAGATTTGGCACCCCCATGCCCCCGAACTCCTTCTTCATACAGATAGAAGGCCAGTTAGCTAGGTGGATTTTGTGGGCACCATCAGTGTCACTCCACAGACAATTAGCCATATGGGAGTTAGTCAAATTCAGGGCCCATTTAGGGAATTTGAAAAAGGATAGTAAATAAACAGGAATACTAGCTAAGCAAGTTTTGATGAGAATAATCTTCCCTAGATAGGAAAGCAGCTTCCCTCTCCAACCTGCTATTCTAGCCAAAATTTTATCAATTAAGAATTTCAGATCCTCCCGGCTCAATTTATCAAAATGCAGGGTATACCTAAATATTTGATAGGGAAGGATCCCTCTACACATTGAAATATCTCAATGAACCCCTCCAAATCTCTAGTATTAACATTAATAGGAACTAAATCACTTTTGTGGTAATTGATTCTCATGCCTGAAACCTGCTCAAAACATGTGAGGATCCATTTGAGATTTAAGGCTAATCTACTGTCATTTTCAAGAAATAACAAGGTATCATCAGCATACTGTAAGCACATGATTCCTCCAGGAACCAGCTCAGGGCATAGCCCCCTAATTAACCCAGAATGAGAACCTTTAACTAGCATTCTAGAAAAGACATCTACAACCAAATTAAAAAGCAAAGGGGCCACTGGATCCCCTTGCCTCAATCCCTTACCTGTTAGGAAGAAGTTACTTTCCTCCCCATTTAGTTTGACTCCAACAGAGCCACCCTGGGTGATACTCTTAATCCAACCTATCCAAGTTCCAAATCCCCTCAGAGCCAACATCTCATAAAGGAAATCTAGATTAACTTTGTCATATGCCTTTTCATAATCTATTTTAAACATTAAACCCTGTCTACCAGAAGAATGTACTGCATGCACCACTTCATGTGCAGACACAACACTCTCCAAAATATATCTCCCTCTCACAGAGGCAGACTGGAAATCAGAGATTAGTCTACCAATAACCCCAGCAAGCCTATTTGTGAGTACTAGTAAAAATCTTAAACACACAATTAAGAAGACTAATAGGCCTAAATTTGTTCATGGTTCTGGCCTCATTCTCTTTAGGGGTCACAGTAATCATAGTAAAGTTAAGCCTAAAAAGGTCTAAATTACCATCAAACCAGGAATTAAACATCCTAATGAGGTCTTCCTTCACAATCTCCCATAAATTTTGGAAAAACATAAAAGGTAGCCCATCTGGGCCAGGTGCTCCATCTGAGTAAGAGCCAAACACAGCATTTTTAATCTCTTCCTCTGAGAATCTAGCTTCCAGCCTAGCATTTTCTTCAGAAGTTACTTTTTCATCAAAACTATAGAAATCATCCTACAAATGAATGTCTGGTTTAGGCTCCCACCCAAACAGCTTTTTATAGTAATCTACAGCTATTTTCTTCATCCCCTCACTATCACTAACTGGGCCATCTTCCCCCTCCAGAACATGAATCATTTTCTTTCTCCTCCTTTGATTAGCTACTGCTTGAAAATAAGCAGTATTCCTATCACCCTCTAGAATATCCCTATCTCTAGACCTTTGCCTAGCTTTAATCTCCTCAATTTCCCACACCTGTTGCAACTCTTTCAGGATGTAACCCATCCTCTCCTTATCCTCATCAGACATCAAATTAGTTTCAGCCCTGATATCCAAAGAGTCATACTCCTCCATAAACTCTTTTTTTCTCTCCTAAGAGCAGCTTCTAAATTCCTACTCCATCCTTTGGCAAGCTTCCTAAAAGTTCTAACTTTGTGTTGCCAGATATCCACAGGACTACTGCTATAGCATCTACTAGTCCAAGCTTTGCTCACCAACTCTCTGAAGTCAGGTCTAGTCAACCACCACTTCTCAAATTTAAAACTACAACTTTTATGGACCTCATTGGAACCAGATTCCCACACTACTGGAGTGTGGTCACTGCCCACCCTAGGTAACACTCTAGCATTAGCCATGGGGTAAGCAGCATCAAACTCAGTAGTGCAAAAGATCCTATCTATCTTAGACATAATCAGATTCTCTTGATTATTACCCCAAGTATACAGTCTACCTGACATGTTGATCTCCACCAGAGACCACATATCAATCCATACATTGAATTTATCAGCCCATCTAAAGTTAATATTACCATTATTCTTATCCTCTATAGATCTAACCAGATTAAAGTCACCCCCAATAATGACTGGGCCAGACCAGTCTATAAACAAATTATGTAATTCAGAAAGAAAAGCAGACTACCTATTCTAGTATGCCTAACCCTCATCCTTTTGCCGACCATGTTGCCTTCAAATGATCACTATTCATGCCTAGTGGGCTTCGGTGGCAACAGTAACCTAGACAAGCTTGGTCTAGGCCGGACCACGCCGCACGCCGACACGCGCCTCTCTAGCTTTGCGGCAGAGTACTCATCGAAGGTTGATGATGGTTGCATGAGGCGGGCCATCGCTGCCGTCATTGTCATGATCTTCAAGACGGCCAGGTTCGCACCGATCTAGCATTGAGTCACCGACAATTGGGTCCAAGGGTGACATTCAAGCCGCAACAATTAATGGATGGTCGTCCAGTGGAAGGCCATCTTCTGCGGCGTGCTAATCTCAAAGTAGCATGACAGTCAGTGGGGCACGTCCCCAGAAGCCTAGAACCTCAGCAGACAGCATGACACGGCCCCAGTCCACGCATGTTCTACTATGGTATAAGCCCAAGACTCGACCTCTAGTTGAGAGTAGGGAGAGATGACGCTCTAAATAAAGAAATGAATAACTATTACTATATTTCGAATGTCCCAACTACATATCCTTTGATCGAAAAATAACCATCACTGGTCTACGAGGGCAAATAAGACTATTTTCTTCAATCTAGGGGGTGGTGACCCCCCCCCCCCCTTCTCCCCACATGTGCATAGCTCCGCCTGTAAGCGATTGTACGAGTATACTATTACATTCGAACATATTGTTGTGGGCCTCTCACTTGGGCTTGGTTTCATTGGACATTCTAGCATTTTCTTTTTTTCTTTTGGGGTGGGGGGATCCCTTGTTGCTCTGCGGGTTCCAAGACAACATGCAACTTGTGGGGAGCTGTATTATTTTCATATCTAGCACCATGTAGAAGGTTAATGTGAGGATCTGTATGCTGAGACGTGAAAAATTGTGCATAGCTCCCACCGCGGGGGGGGGGGATTCCCAAATCTGTGATGTGGAGAATCGTGGGAAAATAGTGTGGTGCTTGGATAAGTGCGTTATAAGTTGAAAATGTGCAACAAGGACCGGTGCAAACCGCTAATGAATTCATTCTGATCGTGTCACATATCATTCCGGCCATACAAGTATACAACTCCCTTGAATTAGTATATCAAGTGCCTCGCTACAGGTGGTAAGGCTGAAATTTCATTTGCAGTGACATTTAAAAACTTTGGCAGGTTTTTGGATCTGCTCCGTGTGGTACAAACCTTCTACCAGCTGCGAGAAATATTATGAATTCGGTAACAAGTTGCTAACACTGGCCCTTCTGAACAGATCTATGGTATTCAAGAGTGAGGCATCAGTTACTGTATGCTTAGACAGTGTAGTTACTACTGCCCATTTTTCCATGGACACACCAGAAAATAACATGCTTAAAGGACAAATAAACAGAGGATCATCAAAAGACAAAACGACTGTCTTAAGGGACTACTTTTTGTTGAACAAAATAACATTTTACAGTATATTAATGTAAAACAGATCGCGGGCACTAGAATATACAACAGCAGTGCATCACACAAGCAGCCAATAGTTTTCACAAAAACAACGAGCAAATGTGTGGAAATCGTAAAAGTGCATGTTGTTATTAAGAAAATTAGCCACTCAAATCTCATCAGCTAGAGGCCTTTCTAAGTTCCCATAACCCCAGCAACTTTGGGCTATCAAGAATGGGTCCTCTTTCTCTGTATTTGTTTCAGAGATATGCAACTGAACTTTTAATTCAGTCATTAAGCAACATAGTACGTGTTCTAGAATGTAGTGATTTCAGGAATTAGCTAATCATTTCATTCATACATAAGCTGGAAATTTGGTTTGGTGGTACTTTACTTATAGAAATGTCTGAACCTGACCTCATACAACCTGCCTTCTTCTCATCTTGCAACTCTGACTTTTAAGAGTTTCTAGTAACCAGACCAAGTGAATTTGTCAGATTCAAATGAGCAGTAAATACAACAAGGAGGATTCATCCCACCACACAGATGTAAAACTACATAGCATTGCAAAATCATGAACAGACGGAAAACAGAGCAAAGAATTAACTGTAAGCAGAGATTTCTGACATTTTTCTAGTAACCACACCAAACTGAATTTGTCAGATTCAAAAAATTGGCATCCCACCATGCAGATGTGAAACTGTAAGACGGCATTGCAAAATCATGAGCAGACGGAGAATGAACTTACTGTAAGACAGACATATTTCCGACATTTTTTTTTCAAAGCAGAACAGAACATAACGACATCGACATGAACAGCGAACACTAATTCTATTAGGAAGCACTAGACAGTAATCGAGACTAAGCCTTCTTGGGGGACTTGGGGGCCTTCTTGGGCGACTTGGGCTCCTTCTCGGCGGTCTTCTTGGGGAGCAGCAGGGGGTTGATGTTGGGCAGCACGCCGCCGTGCGCGATGGTGACGCCGGCGAGCAGCTTGCCGAGCTCCTGGTCGTTCCGGATGGCGAGCAGCAGGTGGCGCGGGATGATGCGGGACTTCTTGTTGTCCTTGGCGGCGTTCCCGGCCAGCTCAAGCAGCTCAGCGGCGAGGTACTCGAGGACGGAGGCGAGGTAGACGGGGGCGCCCATGCCGACGCGCTGCGCGTAGCGGCCCTTCTTGAGGAAGCGGCCGATGCGGCCGACGGGGAACTGCAGCCCGGCCTTGACGGACCGCGCCACCGCCTTCTTCCTGGGGCCGCCGCCGAGCTTGCGCCCCACCACGTACTTCTTCGCCTTGGAGACGGCGCCGGTGGGCGAGGCGTCCATGGCGGCGAGATCTGGTAGGAGGAGGTGCGGAGAGATTTGGCGCGATGGGAGATTTGAGAAGGCGGGAGTGCGTTGAGTTTGGACGACGGGTTTGGGCAGATATTTAAACGGCGCGGGAAGGGGGCAGTGTGGGGCCGTCGATCCGCGCGAACGGGCAATGGACGGTTGGATCGGTGACGAATGGACGGCTGCGATGTGGGCAGAGATGCCCCAGCTCAGCCTTTGTGGGCTGCGGCCCAGTTAGAGCCCCACGCCGGCAGAATGAAAAAATTTACGGACGTAGAGGGGCACGCGAGAACAACTAATTAACGAGCGCTCCTTTGGAAGCCTCGCAACGATCAGCGCCACTTGGCGCGCTCTTAGCCATTCGCCACGTGCCGCGCTCTGGGTGCTCCCTCTGAATTATTTTTTGTCCGCCCGCGTTTTTGGCTTTTTAACGGGTTTTTTCCCGGTTTTTTTTGACGTTTTTGTTTTCCACCGGTCTTTCCTAGCTTTTTGATAAAAAAATTAAAAAAAAAATTTGCGCAAAAAAACCTGTTTCCTTTTTTTTCTTTTCGCGAGAGTCACGGTTTTACTTCCGCGAGAGGCACGGTTTTGCTTTCGCGAGAGTCACGGCCGTGCCTCTCGGAAACGGAAAAAAACGCGTTTTCTGTTTTTTTTTCTTTCGCGAGAGTCATGGCCGTGCCTCTCGGAAACGAAAAAAAACGTGTTTTCTGTTTTTATTCGCGAGAGTCACGGTTTTGCTTCCGCGAGAGACACGGTTGTGCTTTTGCGAGAGTCACGGCCGTGCCTCTCGGAAACGGAAAAAAACACGTTTTCTGTTTTTTTTCTTTCGCGAGAGTCACGGTTTTGCTTTCGCGAGACGCACGGTTGTGCTTTCGCGAGAGTCACTGTCGTGCCTCCTTGGAAACGAAAAAAAAACGCGTTTTTTCTTCTTTTTTTTCTTTCGCGAGAGTCATGGTCTTGCTTCCGCGAGAGGCACAGTTGTGATTTCGTGAGAGGCACGGGCGTGCCTCTTGCGGAAAGGGAAAAAACCCGTGCTCCCGGTTCGGTTTTTTCATCTGGTTTTTTTCGTCAGGTTTTTTTCGTAAAAAAATGTTCGTCAAAGCCTATCAACATGGGATCTAGTTTTGAAGATCTCGACACGAGGAATCCAATGGTGAAAGCGGTTCGAGATTTGGACGCACGTTTAAGAGATAAAACATTTTGAATAAACGGATCTACGAAAAAGGGAAAACTCCCAGGTTGCGACAAGTGACGCACATGCAGCGCGCCACTTGTCGCAATCTGGGGAAGTTGGAGTGATCTTTGCAACGAGTACTCCTCAACTAGTGATTTTGGGGGCCCAAGTATGTCTGGAAGGTTGGGCACACCTTAGGTAGCTTCTAGGTATAAAGAGACAACAGCAGAGACAAAAGAGGTGGCTGAACTTGGCACTAACACTAATCAGTAGTAGGGTGTTTGATTAGTGGTGAGAGCAATGCACAAGTCCATCGAGTCTGATTTTTGGCTTTAGTGTGGTCGTCTGCTAAGGTGATCGCTTTGGCAAAGTTTTAGCTCAATTGGAGTGTCTAGATAGCACTTGCTTCACAAATAACCCCACTGGACAGAAAATGGAAAAATGGAGCTGTGCTTAAATGTTGTGATGGATCGAGCTAAAATTTGGTGGAGGATGGTGTTTTGGGCATAGGAAGGCACCGTAAAAATTTCATACCATTTGGATAAATAAAAATGGCACTTCCTTCACAATGCTTCCCACTAGACAGAAACTTGGGAAAATTCTTGAGAATTATTGGATAGATGAAATGAGCTCAAAATTTGTGGAGGGAAGTTATATAGGTGGGAGAATGTTCTGGTAAAGTTCAAAAATTATAGAGCAATATAAAATATAGTTGCTTCACAAACTAAAAAAATATGACCAAAAGCAAAGATTGGATGGTGTGCTCACCATGAGCATGGAATCTTGAATATTTTTACATATCCAAGGTCCAAATGGTCCAAAGGAATTGTGGGAATTTTGTGGAAATTTTGGGAATGACAGAAATATAGGTTGCTTCACAACCTAGGGGAACACAGGGTTATTCCTTTAATAGAAAAAAAATATTTCCAAGAAATAAAGATTAGGGTTGGGCTAGGGTGAAAATGACATGATCTTCGGATGGATTTTGAGAGTGATGAATCACTTGAGAGGGGGGGGGGGAAGAGATGGTCTTCCTAGGTTTCAAGACCATAAAGCCAGACAGAAGAAATCCAAATCAAAGATCAAAGAAAACCAAAAGAAAAAGAAAGGGCCAAAAATTGAGGTGTCACACATGCGCCGCTACCACCTGTACAATAGACTGGTGTGCAGTTTTGTCCTCTGGACTTATAGGAGATGCCCATAGCCCGTGGTTAATCAGGAAGTCCAAGCAATTAAGGAGCTTCAAAGAAAATCTTGAGATGCCAAGCTAGAGGCAATATGCTTAAGATTCAAGAAATTTAAGCATGTTATAAATGACTAGCAAAAGGGCCCGTGCGTTGCAACGGGAGAAAAAAAATCATAATCTTCTATGGCCATGACCACATTTTGCTGCACCACCAAGATACACTATCACTCTCAATTTCGTGAAATCATGACCATTTTGTTAAACTCGTGCACATATTTGAAATCGTGAACATTTTTCAAATTATTGAACACTTCATACTATTTGCAGACGTTTTTTTCGATTGTTTTCTAAAATCAAGAACATTTTTTGAATTCATGAACATTTTTTACTATTTACAAACATTTTTAAAAAATGTGAACATTTATTTAAACATTTTTCTTGAATCTACGAGCATTTCTAGAATGACCGAACTTTTTTTGGAAATTGGTAGAACAATTTTCCAAATTCACGAATATTTTTTGATTAACGATCATTTTTTGAATCAGCGAACATTTTATGAATGAATAAACTATTTTGTAAGTCATGAACAATTTTTTTATTTTTAGGACATTTTTCCATTCATGAAAATTATGGAATTGGTGAAATTTTGTTCAGTTTCATTAATGTTGTTTAATATATGAACTTTTTAAAAAAGCATGACCATTTCTTATTTCCTGAATATTTGTTTTCATAATTTGGAACATTTTTTGAATAAGAAAACATTTTCCGATAAAATTGCAAACATTTTCTGAATCCACAAACATTTTATTTCAAATTTCTCATGTTCTTTTTTTAATTTTTAGAACTTTTTGAAGTCCAAAATTATTTAAATTAAGGAAAAAACAAAAGGAAAAGAAAATAAAATAAAATTTGAAAAAAAATAAATTATTTTGAAGTCCCAAACGGAGGCGCTGCGTCTTCCCTCAACGTGCAGAGCACAGTATAGGAGGTCTCTACCGCATGGGACGGCCCAGGCGGGGAATTCCCATGCGTGAAATGTTTATTTTATCACTTATAAGTTGCATTGGTGGGTAATATTTTGCAACTTTAGGGGCAATTTCCGTGACATATCACAAGAAGCAATAGCCCCTTTATCATTAGGTGTATAGATTTACATAGACATGTTTTGAGGTTTTTTATTTGAGGGTGGGAGGGGGGCATGCCCCCCTCCTCACAGGAAAGCTCTGCCCCTAATTAATTTCAAAGGATCCAAACCTAGGTGTGGGGCCATTGATCCGCGCGAACGGGCAATGGACGGTTGGATCGGTGACGAATGGACGGCTGCGATGCGGACGGAGATGCCCCAGCTCAGCCTTGTGGGCTGCGGCCCAGTTAGAGCGCCGCACAGGCCTAATTAAGAACTTTACGGACGACGCCGATGTCTCGCTTATTATGATATGAGCCGGAGAAAAGTATATTTTTTCCCTCAAACCTCTCTACTCTGATCAAATCCCCCCCCCCCCCAAAGTCCCGCACTGAGTTAAAGCCCCGCATCGGCCGAATGAAGAAACTTTACAGTCGGAGAGCGCCGCGAGAGCTATATCTCGCTCAACTTGTGATAGAAGCTCGTCTCATCTGAAGGGTTTTACCCTACCATCGTTTCTGGCCCGACCAGTTTTGGTGTTTTTTCTTTTCGCTGGCTTCTGGACAACTGTGCTATTTGTTGGTTTGGTTCTTCTTTTCTTGTTTTTTTTGGGGATTTCTTTGTTTCTTCATGTTTTTTTTTCAATTTTGTTTGCTTTTTTAACGGGTTTCTTTGTTTCTCTCTCGGTTTCACTCAGGTTTTTTATTTCTTTTTTCCTATGAGTCTTTGGTTCCTTTGTTTCTTTCTCGGGTTTCAATAATTTTTTTATTTTTTATTTTCTTTGTCTTTCATATATTTTTGGTTTCTTTGTTTCTTTATCATTTTTTTCTGTTTTCATTGATTTGTTTTAATTATTGTTTGTTTTAGAGTTTCACTATTTTTTTGTTTCTTGGTCTGTTTTCATTAATTACTTTTTTGTTCAACACATGCCTAAATTTTCCAGTAAAACATGTATATTTTTAGTGTACATGTTACACATTTTCTAAATATACAATAGACATTATTCCTCAAATACATGTTTTGGACACTTATTCAAATACACGGTCAATATATTTTAATAGCAGTAAACATTTTTTCACACACAATGTACATTTTCATAATCATTAGGACTTTTTATATACATGTTCAATATATTTTTTTAATTATATAATTAACATTTTTAATATGGTTTTGATTTCCACTTTATTTAATGTACCTTGTACATTTCCTGTATACAGAATATTTTTATGTAGATATTTGTAATTTTTAAAATAACAGATTTACATTCTAAAAATATGTGTTCTGAGTTCTATTGATTGTGTTTATACAGATCGAACATTTTTGTGTACAGTAGGAATTTTTTTATACTCATTAAGTATACATGATTAATATTTTTCAGAATATGTATTGATGTCTAATTTTTTCATACAAATTCTACATTTCTTGTATATCAAATAAACATTTTTCTTATACATGTTTTTTTTTTAAATACATGATTAACATTTTTTCCAATTTATATCTTTTGATGCCTACTTTTTTCATACAGATTGCACACTTGCTTATAAATAAGAAACATTTTTCTTATACATGTTTAATAGTTCTCAAGTACATGATTTTTTTTCAAATATGTATTTTGATGTCTACGTTTTTTTTAATATTGTACGTTTTTCTATGCGCATGAAACATATTTGATGCATGTTAATATTTTCAAACACATGACTAACATTTTTATTACACATTATGCATTTTTCATATACACCTTACAAAAATTTAGTTGGCATTAAACATTTTTCAAATACATGATTAACATTTTTTAATGGTATGAACATTTTTCGCCCGATTTAATCGTCCAAGACCGAGCTAGAACCCGACAGTCACCTGCCAGGAAGAAAACAAGTAAAGCCTACGCCGAGCATGGTGCTCGCCTCAGTTAATCATTCAATGTGGAGTCGTGCGCTTGTTGGGCAAAGGATTGCGCCCTTCAACGATTTAATTCCTGCAAACATAAGTTTTAAGTATTTCACCGAGGAAGCTTTGTTTGTCTTAAGAGTGGATTTCATGTTTTCGAATAATGCCAAAGATACAAAGATGGGATATCTGAGTTACAGTTTATAGCTTGGGTTCAGCCAAACCTTTTCCAATTCATAAAGACAGAGACACACTTTTGTAGTTTTGAGGGCACATACACCTGTCAGCATAATCTCTGGATCGGTCCATTATCTCTTTCGACATAGGCATAGTGTTGGTCTATGGACTCTATTGTTGCCGAATTGTCGGTCTTTTACATTTATGTTTGTAAGACTGCTCGTGTTTGACTGTGTCCTAATTATGCAGAGGAAGGGTGATACTCTTAATGCTTTGTATCTACTTGATGCTACATTTTGAGATAATAAAAGCGTCCTTTATCGGAAAAAATACACCTGTCAGCATAATTCAGTTTTTTGTATGGTGTCTTTGGTTATGGAAAATACTCTTTCCTAGTCTTAATCACATGAACTCCCACCTCATGTCAAGACATACAGAGTTCTTGATTATATGCATTAATTTGGTCTCTTGAGGACAAATAGTACACTTGTTTCATTTGCGGCGAGAAGGTGGGTGCTAGACTGTTTGTTATCTCCTTTGATTTGTAATTACACCAAGAATATTAATTGCTCACTCGTCTATATATATACACTCATTCACTCAATTATTTCACATTCACCTTCTTCACTCTGTCAATGTCATTGTACTCCATATTGATAACAATGAGGTACATGAATGAACTATTCCCAATATCGTGTTGATATAGAAGCACAGGCATATATGCTTAACTTGAAGGACAATGAGACAGAACCTTGAGAATAGAAGGCATCGGGAAGAAAATTTAGAGTCCTTTGGGGATACCAGTAATTTGTACGTGAAGGGTTCTTTCTACTTTCCATCTCTTTCATCACTCGGTACTGCATAGTGCATACCAGTAATGACTCTCGGACTCAAGCGCCAGTTCTTGAGTTGCGTCTGGAATTGCATTCCTCCATCCTACAGATGCCTTGTATGTAATAAAGGAAGGAAAAACCCTTTCTTTAGGACATTTCAGCAAACCTGAGATCAATCTCGTGGCTTCAGCAATCCAAAGGCCCAAACAAGATTTTGACAACTAAAGGCCATGATCAAACAATAGTGGCACTACCAAATTCAGTGATGTGAAGGTTGGGTTCAATTTAGACTTTACCTTTTAAATTTTGTATTTTTAGTACAAGTTCAAGGTTTCAAACAAACTTTCTACATTTACTACATGTTTGATGATAAGCTATTTTAAGCAATGCCAGACAACCAAAATGGTTCTCTCTTTTTTTCTCGCTATTTTGTCCGCGCTCTTTCAACACCGTACAGTGGATATGTGAAGCATCTGCCTCCTACAAAAACCTATGTCGTAATGTGACAAAGCAAGTGTACAGATGAACTAGTATAACAGAGATAATTGGATAAATGACACCCCAATTCCTTCCAAATTACTGATCAAAAAAATGTTATTATGCTCATATGTTGTCCATTTTTTCCACGACGATCAAAATAGCGATCGACGACCTACGACAACGATGATATCCGCACCAACCATCTCTTGACATCGCAAGGCCATTGCGGAAGAATCGTGTCCCTATAACACTAGACACAACATTCTAGCACCTCCAACAGTATGTAGCTCACATTGTCGTCATGAGTTGTTTGGAAGGCATTGTCAACTTCTCTGTGGAGCTGTTGGGTTTTTGTGCCAGACTCACATAATGAGTGAGGTACTTCTGAATTAAGTACCATATTACTAACACTGGCCCTTCTGAACAGATCCCCCTCGTTCGAAATATGAAGACCAAGTATGTCGACTAGGGTAAGGGGTGAATAAGAAAGGGATTTCTATTTTCATGTCCCTCTTCGCTTAGCTCTCTTCTGTTTTGCCCATGCTCTTTGGCAGTCCTCACTTTTCCCTTCCACCACGCGACCCACCCTCGCAAAAACCCAAATGGGGGTTTGCCGTCTAGTCAAAGTCGTTGACCGTTACTGGGCGTGGTTACTGACGCATGGGACACCCCTGTCAGCGGCTGCCTGCTCGTAAATGCTCGATGCATATACTGACTTGTGGGGCACCTCTGTCAGCGGCTGCGCAGTCATAGGTGGTGGTCGCAGTTACTGGCGCGTGGGACACCTCTGTCATCGGTTGTGCAGTCGTAGGTGGTCGTCGCAGTTACTAGCATGTGGGACACCTTTGTCAGTGGCTTCACGGTCATAGGTGGTAGGCGCAGTTACTGGATTGCAGGACACCTTTGTCAGTGGCTGCGCCAACCGGAAAAAAGAGGTGGCTTATTAAGCCAGGAAGAGTACTCGAACCCGAGACCAAACGCTCAAAGAGAGGCGCAAGAGCCAACCCACCAAGTGTGTGTATGTGACTTTTGAAAAATTCCTCACCATTTTATGAACTAAACGAAGCAAAGGATAAACCAACCGTTTAGTCACTATATGTAGTATACCATCAGGGTGTTAATAGTTTTGTTCAAACCATTTGTTGTGGCGGATGCACTTAAGTTAACCAAAGTAGTTTAGTCCTGAATATTGGTTTGGTGAATGAACATATGACAAGCAAACTAACAAAAGTAAGCCACGGAAATTAGTTTAGTCCTGAATAATGTCCACATAAATGACTTTTTTGTGAAGAAAGTGCCTCAAATAATTTGGAAATTTGTCCCATTTCATTTTTATCAAAAGCAGGCCATATTGGATGACCACTGACCAGGTTTCAGCAATTTCAGAGTAATATTGCTATATTCCATACATTTAGTTGAGTTTTAGTGAATTGTCAGAAAAGGCCAAAATTTGCACTATAAGTGTGATGTAGATTGGACCTAAAACATTTCAAAAATTGTTTTGTTCTACAATATTGGTGGTAGATGAACTTGGGACAAGGAGAGTAGAAATTCCAAACCATTTCGTGTGAATGGTCAACACTGCAAGTTTGACCCCAATTTGAAAAAAAATGAAAAAAAAGGTTCGAAAATTTCACAAGTTTGTGGGGAAAATATTAAACTTGCAATACAACTAGTTTGAAGTAAAAAAACTTCACAAAATGGCCTATCTAGCATGGACTTGTGTGGATTTCAAGGCATATGCACATGGAAATGGCCACATACATGACAAAATCCATGATAACATGCCTAAATTTGGCACAACTATTGGTGTTACCATTGTAGACAATGTTTCATAGGAATTTACAATTATTGTGTAACAAAAAATAAATTTTCCATTTCGAAGCCCAGAAATGACTTTTCGTGAAGGAAGTGCCTCAAATAATTTTGAAATTTGTCCAATTGCATTTTTCATCAAAAGCAGACCACATTGAATGGCCACTGACCTGGTTTCAGCAATTTTGGAGTAATATTTCTATATCCCATGCATTTAGTTGAGTTTTAGTTAATTATTAGAAATGACCCAAATTTGCACTACAAGTGATGTAGATTGGTCCTGAAAATTTCCAAAAATCATTTTATGCTACATTATTATTGGTGGATAAACTTAGGACAAGGAAATAAATTCCAAACCATTATGTATGAATGGTCAACACTGCAAGTTTGACACCAATTTGAAAAAAAACAAAGAAAATAAAAAAGGCTAAAATTTCAATTGTCTTTGCATTGGGCCATCTTATGTGCATTAGTTTGTGAGAAAAAAATATTAAAACTTGCAATACAACTAGTTTAAAAAGCCTTCACAAAATGGTCTATATTCAATGCACTTGTGTGGATTTCAAGACATACGCACATGAAAATAGCCACATACATGGCAAAATCCATCATAACATGCCCAAATTTGGCACAGCTATTGGTGTTACCATTGTAGACAATATTTCATAGGAATTTGCAATTATTTTGTAATAAAAAAGTAAATGTTCCATTTTCGACGCCATATAAATGACTTTTTTGTGAAGGAAGTGCCCCAAATAATTTTGAAGTTTGTCCCATTTCATTTCTCATCAAAAGCAGGCCACATTGGATGGCCACTAACCAAGTTTCAGCAATTTCAGAGTAATGTTTCTATATTCCATGCATTTAGTTGAGTTTTAGTGAATTATTAGAAAAGACCCAAATTTTCACTACAAGTGTGATGTTGATTGGTCCTGAATTTTATTTAAATCATTTTATGCTACATTATTGGTGGTGGATGAAATTGGGACAAGGAAAGTAGAAATTCCAAGCCATTTTGTATGAATGGTCAACACTGCAAGTTTGACCCCAATTTGATAAAAACAAAGAAAATGCAAAAAGCTCAAAAAATTCAAATGACTTTGCATTGAGCCATCTTATGTGCACTAGTTTGTGGAAAAATATTAAACTTGCAATACAACTAGTTTGAAAAAACCATCATAAAATGGCCTATCTAGAATGGACTTGTGTGGATTTCAAGGCATGTGCACATGGAAATACCCACATACAAGGCAAAATCCATAATAACATGCCAAAATTTTGCACAACTATTGGTGTTACCATTGTAGACAATGTTTCGTAGGAAATTGCAATTATTTTGTAATAAAAATAAATTTCCCATTTTCTAATCCATATAAATGAAATTTTTTGTGAAGGAAGTGTCTCAATTTTTTTTGAAATTTGTCTCATTTCATTTTTCATCAAAAGCAGGCCACATTGGATGCCCACTAATCAGGTTTTAGCAATTTTAGAGTAATATTTCTATATTCCATGCATTTAGTTGAGTTTTAGTGAATTATATATTTCTTTACACATGACAATACAAAAGGTGTATTATATATATTTTTTGTACACATGATAATAGAAAAGTGTATTTTTATATATGTTTATTTTTTGCATAGTATTAGAGAGATAGAGATGTATTATGTAGACGTTCAAAGAAAATCCGTCGACAAGGGTGTCGACGCGATGTTGTTAAAAGAATTAAAAAATCACCTAGTTATATACAATATAATATATATATAATTAAAAGGCCCGTGGTAACGCATGACATGCTACTAGTATGCATAAGATTCAAGAAAGTTAAGCTTGTTGTAAATGATTTACTTAGACATGTTTTTGGTTTTTTTTGGGGGGGGGGGGGCATGCCCCCCTCCTCACAGGAAAGCTCTGCCCCTAATTAATTTCAAAGGATCCAAAACTAGACCCATTATGGGTACGCCTCTATGTCATGGACTTTTTGGAACTTTTCACAACTTTCAATGTCGAGGATGTGAGTGCTGCTGAAGTGAGGATGATGGCGGCACTCTTGATCGGAGAGCTGTTGTTGGGAGTCTCTGACAGAGCCTCGTTCTCGACGGACCCACTCGATCCACTAGCGTAATTGTAGTAGTCAAGCCTTGTTCATCTCTTGTTGCCTCATTCTCGATGCTGACTACGTTTTATCTCTCTTTTTTTCTCAACGCGCACCCGATGGTACAAGCTGTAGGACCTCTCTGCTGCGGCGGCGCGCCCGGCATGCAGGCATTGCTCGAAGGACATCCTTACTAGAGCTTTCCAATAGGGGGGGGGAGTGGGAAAACTGCCTTCAATCGACCTGCTATTTCTTGGTAGACCCTGCCATGGGCACTCCTCACTGGATAATGGTGGAGGTCCACGGCGGCCTGAACAGCGTGGCCATGCTCGTTGTCCGGGCGGACAACATATATGTCGTCGAATTTGCGACCTAGTTGGGCTTGGTACCTGAGAGCATCTAGAACCGTACTTGGTAAATCATGAAGGAAATATGCCCTAAAGGCAATAATAAATTTGTTATTTTATATTTCCTTATATTATGATAAATGTTTATTATTCATGCTAGAATTGTATTAACCGGAAACTTGATACATGTGTGGATACATAGACAAAACACCGTGTCCCTAGTAAGCCTCTACTAGACTAGCTCGCTAATCAAAGATGGTTAAGTTTCCTAACCATAGACATGTGTTGTCATTTGATGAACGGGATCACATCATTAGGAGAATGATGTGATGGACAAGACCCATCCGTTAGCTTAGCGTATTGATCATTCAGTTTTATTGCTATTGCTATCTTTATGTCAAATACATATTCCTTCGACTATGAGATTATTCAACTCCCGGATACCGGATGAATGCCTTGTGTGCTATCAAACATCACAACGTAACTGGGTGATTATAAAGATGCTCTGCAGGTATCTCCGAAGGTGTTTGTTGGGTTGGCATAGATCGAGATTAGGATTTGTCACTCCGAGTATCGGAGAGGTATCTCTGGGCCCTCTCGGTAATGCACATCATAAGAAGCCTTGCAAGCAATGTGACTAATGAGTTAGTTGCGGGATGATGTATTATGGAACGAGTAAAGAGACTTCTCGGTAATGAGATTGAACTAGGTATGAAGATACCGACGATCGAATCACGGGCAAGTAACATACCGATGACAAAGGGAATAACGTATGTTGTCATTGCGGTTCGACCGATAAAGATCTTCGTAGAATATGTAGGAGCCAATATGAGCATCCAGGTTCCGTTGTTGGTTATTGAACGGAGAGGTGTCTCGGTCATGTCTACATAGTTCTCGAACCCGTAGGGTCCGCACGCTTAACATTCGATGACGATTTAGTATTATATGAGTTATGTGTTTTGGTGACCGAATGTTGTTCGGAGTCTCGGATGAGATCACGGACATGACGAGGAGTCTCGAAATGGTCGAGAGGTAAAGATTGATATATAGGACAATGATATTCGGACACCGGAAGTGTTCCGGAGTGTATCAGGTAGTTATGAGAGTACCGGGGGGGTTACCGGAACCCCCCGGGGAATAATGGGCCTTATGGGCCATAGGAGGGGAGCACACCAGCCCACAAGGGGTGGCGCCCCCTAAGGAAGGAGGCCGAGTGGGAGAAGGAAGAGGGGGTTCGGCCCTCCCTTTCCTTCCTCCCTTCCCTCTTCCCTTTTCCCCCTTCCGGTAATAAGGAAGGGGTGTTGGGGAACGTAGTAATTTCAAAAAATTTCCTACGCACACGCAAGATCATGGTGATGCATAGCAACGAAAGGGGAGAGTGTTGTCCACGTACCCTCGTAGAACGAAAGCGGAAGCGTTAACACAACGCGGTTGATGTAGTCGTACGTCTTCACGATCCGACCGATCAAGTACCAAACGCACGGCACCTCCGAGTTCAGCACACGTTCAACTCGATGACGTCCCTCGAACTCCGATCCAGCCGAGTGTTGAGGGAGAGTTTCGTCAGCACGACGGCGTGGTGACGATGATGATGTTCTACCGACGCAGGGCTTCGCCTAAGCTCCGCAACGATATTATCGAGGTGTAATATGGTGGAGGGGGGCACCGCACACGGCTAAAAGATCGTTGGTCAATTGTGTATCTAGAGGTGCCCCCTGCCCCCGTATATAAAGGTGCAAGGGGGAGGCCGCCGGCCTAGGAGGTGTGGCGCGCCAGGAGGAGTCCTACTCCTACCGGGAGTAGGACTCCCCCCCTTTTTCCATGTTGGACTAGGAGTGGAAGGGGGAAGAGGTGGAGGGGAGGAAGGAAGGGGGGGGGGGCGCCGCCCCCTCTCCTTGTTCTATTCGGACTGGGGGGGGGGGGAGGGGGGCGCGGCCCTGCCCTAGCCTCCTCTCCTCTCTTCCACCTAGGCCCAATAAGGCCCATTAGTTTACCGGGGGGTTCCGGTAACCTCCCGGTACTCCGGAAAAATCCCGATTTCACCCGGAACACTTCCGATGTCCAAACATAGGCTTCCAATATATCAATCTTTATGTCTCGACCATTTCGAGACTCCTCGTCATGTCCGTGATCACATCCGGGACTCCGAACAACCTTCGGTACATCAAAACATATAAACTCATAATATAACTGTCATCGTAATGTTAAGCGTGCGGACCCTACGGGTTCGAGAACTATGTAGACATGACCGAGACACCTCTCCGGTCAATAACCAATAGCGGAACCTGGATGCTCATATTGGTTCCCACATATTCTACGAAGATCTTTATCGGTCAGACCGCATAACAACATACGTTGTTCCCTTTGTCATCGGTATGTTACTTGCCCGAGATTCGATCGTCGGTATCTCGATACCTAGTTCAATCTCGTTACCGGCAAGTCTCTTTACTCATTCCGTAATACATCATCCCGCAACTAACTCATTAGTTACAATGCTTGCAAGGCTTATAGTGATGTGCATTACCGAGTGGGCCCAGAGATACCTCTCCGACAATCGGAGTGACAAATCCTAATCTCGAAATACGCCAACCCAACAAGTACCTTTGGAGACACCTGTAGAGCACCTTTATAATCACCCAGTTACGTTGTGACGTTTGGTAGCACACAAAGTGTTCCTCCGGTAAACGGGAGTTGCATAATCTCATAGTCATAGGAACATGTATAAGTCATGAAGAAAGCAATAGCAACATACTAAACGATCGGGTGCTAAGCTAACGGAATGGGTCAAGTCAATCACATCATTCTCCTAATGAGGTGATCCCGTTAATCAAATGACAACTCATGTCTATGGCTAGGAAACATAACCATCTTTGATTAACGAGCTAGTCAAGTAGAGGCATACTAGTGACACTCTGTTTGTCTATGTATTCACACATGTATTATGTTTCCGGTTAATACAATTCTAGCATGAATAATAAACATTTATCATGATATAAGGAAATAAATAATACTTTATTATTGTCTCTAGGGCATATTTCCTTCAGTCTCCCACTTGCACTAGAGTCAATAATCTAGATTACACAGTAATGATTCTTACACCCATGGAGTCTTGGTGCTGATCATGTTTTGCTCGTGGAAGAGGCTTAGTCAACGGGTCTGCAACATTCAGATCCGTATGTATCTTGCAAATTTCTATGTCTCCCACCTGGACTAGATCCCGGATGGAATTGAAGCGTCTTTTGATGTGCTTGGTTCTTTTGTGAAATCTGGATTCCTTTGCTAAGGCAATTGCACCAGTATTGTCACAAAAGATTTTCATTGGTCCCGATGCACTAGGTATGACACCTAGATCGGATATGAACTCCTTCATCCAGACTCCTTCATTTGCTGCTTCCGAAGCAGCTATGTACTCCGCTTCACACGTAGATCCCGCCACGACACTTTGCTTAGACTGCACCAACTGACAGCTCCACCGTTCAATGTAAATACGTATCCGGTTTGCGATTTAGAATCGTCCGGATCAGTGTCAAAGCTTGCATCAACGTAACCACTTACGATGAGCTCTTTGTCACCTCCATAAACGAGAAACATATCCTTAGTCCTTTTCAGGTATTTCAGGATGTTCTTGACCGCTGTCCAGTGATCCACTCCTGGATTACTTTGGTACCTCCCTGCTAAACTTATAGCAAGGCACACATCAGGTCTAGTACACAGCATTGCATACATGATAGAGCCTATGTCTGAAGCATAGGGAACATCTTTCATCTTCTCTCTATCTTCTGCAGTGGTCGGGCATTGAGTCTTACTCAATCTCACACCTTGTAGTACAGGCAAGAACCCTTTCTTTGCTTGATCCATTTTGAACTTCTTCAAAACTTTGTCAAGGTATGTGCTTTGTGAAAGTCCAATTAAGCGTCTTGATCTATTTCTATAGATCTTGATGCCTAATATATATGCAGCTTCACCGAGGTCTTTCATTGAAAAACTCTTATTCAAGTATCCCTTTATGCTATCCAGAAATTCTATATCATTTCCAATCAGTAATATGTCATCCACATATAATATCAGAAATGCTACTGAGCTCCCACTCACTTTCTTGTAAATACAGGCTTCTCCAAAAGTCTGTATAAAACCAAATGCTTTGATCACACTATCAAAGCGTTTATTCCAACTCCAAGAGGCTTGCACCAGTCCATAAATGGATCGCTGGAGCTTGCACACTTTGTTAGCTCCCTTTGGATCGACAAAACCTTCCGGTTGCATCATATACAACTCTTCTTCCAGAAATCCATTCAGGAATGCAGTTTTTACATCCATTTGCCAAATTTCATAATCATAAAATGCGGCAATTGCTAACATGATTCGGACAGACTTAAGCATCGCTACGGGTGAGAAGGTCTCATCGTAGTCAATCCCTTGAACTTGTCGAAAACCTTTCGCAACAAGTCGAGCTTTATAGACAGTAACATTACCGTCAGCGTCAGTCTTCTTCTTAAAGATCCATTTATTTTCAATGGCTTGCCGATCATCGGGCAAGTCAACCAAAGTCCATACTTTGTTCTCATACATGGATCCCATCTTGGATTTCATGGCCTCAAGCCATTTTGCGGAATCTGGGCTCACCATCGCTTCTTCATAGTTCGTAGGTTCGTCATGGTCTAGTAACATAACCTCCAGAACAGGATTACCGTACCACTCTGGTGCGGATCTTAATCTGGTTGACCTACGAGGTTCAGTAATAACTTGATCTGAAGTTTCATGATCATTATCATTAACTTCCCCACTAATTGGTGTAGGTGTCGTAGAAACTGGTTTATGTGATGATCTACTTTCCAATAAGGGAGCAGGTACAGTTACCTCATCAAGTTCTACTTTCCTCCCACTCACTTCTTTCGGGAGAAACTCCTTCTCTAGAAAGGATCCATTCTTAGCAATGAATGTCTTGCCTTCGGATCTGCGATAGAAGGTGTACCCAACAGTCTCCTTTGGGTATCCTATGAAGACACATTTCTCCGATTTAGGTTCGAGCTTATCAGGTTGAAGTTTCTTCACATAAGCATCGCAACCCCAAACTTTAAGATACGACAACTTTGGTTTCTTGCCAAACCATAGTTCATAAGGTGTCGTTTCAACGGATTTTGATGGTGCCCTATTTAGAGTGAATGTAGCCGTCTCTAAACCATAACCCCAAAACGATAGCGGTAAATCAGTAAGAGACATCATAGATCGCACCATATCTAGTAAAGTAGGATTACGACGTTCGGACACACCATTACGCTGTGGTGTTCCGGGTGGCGTGAGTTGCGAAACTATTCCGCATTGTTTCAAATGAAGACCAAACTCATAACTCAAATATTCTCCTCCACGATCAGATCGTAGAAATTTTATTTTCTTGTTACGATGATTTTCAACTTCACTCTGAAATTCTTTGAACTTTTCAAATGTTTCAGACTTATGTTTCATTAAGTAGATATACCCATATCTGCTCAAATCATATGTGAAGGTGAGAAAATAACGATATCCGCCACGAGCCTCAATATTCATCGGACCACATACATCTGTATGTATGATTTCCAATAAATCTGTTGCTCTCTCCATAGTTCCGGAGAACGGTGTTTTAGTCATCTTGCCCATGAGGCACGGTTCGCAAGTACCAAGTGATTCATTATCAAGTGATTCCAAAAGTCCATCAGTATGGAGTTTCTTCATGCGCTTTACACCGATATGACCTAAACGGCAGTGCCACAAATAAGTTGCACTGTCATTATCAACTCTGCATCTTTTGGCTTCGACATTATGAATATGTGTGTCACTACTATCGAGATTCATCAAAAATAGACCACTCTTCAAGGGTGCATAACCACAAAAGATATTATTCATATAAATAGAACAACCATTATTCTCTGATTTAAATGAATAACCGTCTCGCATTAAACAAGATCCAGATATAATGTTCATGCTCAACGCTGGCACCAAATAACAATTATTTAGGTCTAAAACTAATCCCGAAGGTAGATGTAGAGGTAGCGTGCCGACTGCGATCACTTCGACTTTGGAACCATTTCCCACGCGCATCGTCACCTCGTCCTTAGCCAATCTTCGCTTAATCCGTAGCCCCTATTTCGAGTTGCAAATATTAGCAACAGAACCAGTATCAAATACCCAGGTGCTACTGCGAGCATTAGTAAGGTACACATCAATAACATGTATATCACATATACCTTTGTTAACCTTGCCATCCTTCTTATCCGCCAAATACTTGGGGCAGTTCCGCTTCCAGTGACCAGTCTGCTTGCAGTAGAAGCACTCAGTTTCAGGCTTAGGTCCAGACTTGGGTTTTTTCTCCTGAACAACAACTTGCTTGCTGTTCTTCTTGAAGTTCCCCTTCTTCTTACCTTTGCCCTTTTTCTTGAAACTAGTGGTTTTACTGACCATCAACACTTGATGCTCCTTTTTGATTTCTACCTCCGCTGCCTTTAGCATTGCGAAGAGCTCGGGAATTGTCTTATTCATCCCTTGCATGTTATAGTTCATCATGAAGCTCTTGTAGCTTGGTGGCAGTGATTGAAGAATTCTGTCAATGACGCTATCATCCGGAAGATTAACTCCTAGTTGAATCAAGTGATTATTATACCCAGACATTTTGAGTATATGCTCACTGACAGAACTATTCTCTTCCATCTTGCAGCTGTAGAACTTATTGGAGACTTCATATCTCTCAATCCGGGCATTTGCTTGAAATATTAACTTCAACTCCTGGAACATCTCATATGCTCCATGACATTCAAAACGTCGTTGAAGACCCGGTTCTAAGCCGTAAAGCATGGCACACTGAACTATCGAGTAGTCATCAGCTTTGCTCTGCCAGACGTTCATAACTTCTGGTTTTGCTCTTGCAGGAGGCCTGGCACCTAGCGGTGCTTCCAGGACGTAATTCTTCTGTGCAGCAATGAGGATAATCCTCAAGTTACGGACCCAGTCCGTGTAATTGCTACCATCATCTTTCAACTTTGCTTTCTCAAGGAACACATTAAAATTCAACGGAACAACAGCACGGGCCATTTATCTACAATTAACATAGACAAGCAAGATACTATCAGGTACTAAGTTCATGATAAATTTAAGTTCTATTAATCATATTACTTAAGAACTCCCACTTAGATAGACATCCCTCTAATCATCTAAGTGATTACGTGATCCAAATCAACTAAACCATGTCCGATCATCACGTGAGATGGAGTAGTTTCAATGGTGAACATCACTATGTTGATCATATCTACTATATGATTCACGCTCGACCTTTCGGTCTCCGTGTTCCGAGGCCATATCTGCATATGCTAGGCTCGTCAAGTTTAACCTGAGTATTCCGCGTGTGCAACTGTTTTGCACCCGTTGTATTTGAATGTAGAGCCTATCACACCCGATCATCACGTGGTGTCTCAGCACGAAGAACTTTCGCAACGGTGCATACTCAGGGAGAACACTTTTATCTTGAAATTTTAGTGAGAGATCATCTTATAATGCTACCGTCAATCAAAGCAAGATAAGATGCATAAAAGATAAACATCGCATGCAATCAATATCAGTGATATGATATGGCCATCATCATCTTGTGCTTGTGATCTCCATCTCCGAAGCACCGTCATGATCACCATCGTCACTAGCTCGACACCTTGATCTCCATCGTAGCATCGTTGTCGTCTCGCCAACTATTGCTTTTACGACTATCGCTACCGCTTAGTGATAAAGTAAAACAATTACATGGCGATTGCATTGCATACAATAAAGCGACAACCATATGGCTCCTGCCAGTTGCCGATAACTCGGTTACAAAACATGATCATCTCATACAATAAAATATAGCATCATGTCTTGACCATATCACATCACAACATGCCCTGCAAAAACAAGTTAGACGTCCTCTACTTTGTTGTTGCAAGTTTTACGTGGCTGCTACGGGCTTAGCAAGAACCGTTCTTACCTACGCATCAAAACCACAACGATAGTTTGTCAAGTTGGTGCTGTTTTAACCTTCGCAAGGACCGGGCGTAGCCATACTCCGTTCAACTAAAGTGAGAGAGACAGACACCCGCCATTCACCTTTAAGCAACGAGTGCTCGCAACGGTGAAACCAGTCTCGCGTAAGCGTACGCGTAATGTCGGTCCGGGCCGCTTCATCTCACAATACCGCTGAACCAAAGTATGACATGCTGGTAAGCAGTATGACTTATATCGCCCACAACTCACTTGTGTTCTACTCGTGCATAGCATCAACGCATAAAACCAGGCTCGGATGCCACTGTTGGGGAACGTAGTAATTTCAAAAAATTTCCTACGCACACGCAAGATCATGGTGATGCATAGCAACGAGAGGGGAGAGTGTTGTCCACGTACCCTCGTAGACCGAAAGCGGAAATGTTAACACAACGCGGTTGATGTAGTCGTACGTCTTCACGATCCGACCGATCAAGTACCGAACGCACGGCACCTCCGAGTTCAGCACACGTTCAGCTCGATGACGTCCCTCGAACTCCGATCCAGCCGAGTGTTGAGGGAGAGTTTCGTCAGCACGATGGCGTGGTGACGATGATGATGTTCTACCGACGTAGGGCTTCGCCTAAGCTCCGCAACGATATTATCGAGGTGTAATATGGTGGAGGGGGGCACCGCACACGGCTAAAAGATCGTTGATCAATTGTGTGTCTAGAGGTGCCCCCTGCCCCCGTATATAAAGGTGCAAGGGGGAGGCCGCCGGCCTAGGAGGTGTGGCGCGCCAGGAGGAGTCCTACTCCTACCGGGAGTAGGACTCTCCCCCTTTTTCCATGTTGGACTAGGAGTGGAAGGGGGAAGAGGTGGAGGCGAGGAAGGAAGGGGGGGCGCCGCCCCCCTCTCCTTGTCCTATTCGGACTGGGGGGGGGGGAAGGGGGGCGCGGCCCTGCCCTAGCCTCCTCTCCTCTCTTCCACCTAGGCCCAATAAGGCCCATTAGTTTACCGGGGGGTTCCGGTAACCTCCCGGTACTCCGGAAAAATCCCGATTTCACCCGGAACACTTCCGATGTCCAAACATAGGCTTCCAATATATCAATCTTTATGTCTCGACCATTTCGAGACTCCTCGTCATGTCCGTGATCACATCCGGGACTCCGAACAACCTTCGGTACATCAAAACATATAAACTCATAATATAACTGTCATCGTAACGTTAAGCGTGCGGACCCTACGGGTTCGAGAACTATGTAGACATGACCGAGACACCTCTCCGGTCAATAACCAATAGCGGAACCTGGATGCTCATATTGGTTCCCACATATTCTACGAAGATCTTTATCGGTCAGACCGCATAACAACATACGTTGTTCCCTTTGTCATCGGTATGTTACTTGCCCGAGATTCGATCGTCGGTATCTCGATACCTAGTTCAATCTCGTTACCGGCAAGTCTCTTTACTCGTTCCATAATACATCATCCCGCAACTAACTCATTAGTTACAATGCTTGCAAGGCTTATAGTGATGTGCATTACCGAGTGGGCCCAGAGATACCTCGCCGACAATCGGAGTAACAAATCCTAATCTCGAAATACGCCAACCCAACAAGTACCTTTGGAGACACCTGTAGAGCACCTTTATAATCACCCAGTTACGTTGTGAAGTTTGGTAGCACACAAAGTGTTCCTCCGGTAAACGGGAGTTGCATAATCTCATAGTCATAGGAACATGTATAAGTCATGAAGAAAGCAATAGCAACATACTAAACGATCGGGTGCTAAGCTAACGGAATGGGTCAAGTCAATCACGTCATTGTCCTAATGAGGTGATCCCGTTAATCAAATGACAACTCATGTCTATGGCTAGGAAACATAACCATCTTTGATTAACGAGCTAGTCAAGTAGAGGCATACTAGTGACACTCTGTTTGTCTATGTATTCACACATGTATTATGTTTCCGGTTAATACAATTCTAGCATGAATAATAAACATTTATCATGATATAAGGAAATAAATAATACTTTATTATTGCCTCTAGGGCATATTTCCTTCAAGGGGGGCGAATTGGACTAGGGCCCCAAGTAGGATTCCTCCTACTTGGGGTGCCCCAAGGCTGCTCCCCTCCCCCTCCCACCTATATATACGTGGGGAGGGAATGCCTAGAACACACACCAACAATTGTTAGCCGTGTGCGGCGCCCCCCTCCATAGATTACACCCTCAGTCATATTCTCGCGGTGCTTAGGCGAAGCCCTGCACGGATCACTTCACCATCACCGTCACCACGCCGTCATGCTGACGGAACTCATCCACTCCCTCGACACTTTGCTGGATCAAGAGTTCGAGGGACGTCATCGAGCTGAACGTGTGCAGAACTCGGAGGTGCCGTACGTTCGGTGCTTGATCGGTTGGAACGAGAAGAAGTTCGCCTACATCAACTGCGTTGTCAAACGCTTCCGCTTTCGGTCTATGAGGGTACGTAGACACACTCTCCCCCTCTCGTTGCTATGCATCTCCTAGATAGATCTTGCATGAGCGTAGGATTTTTTTTAAATTGCATGCTACGTTTCCCAACAGTGGTATCAGAGCCAGGTCTATGCGTAGATGATATGCACGAGTAGAACACAAAGAGTTGTGGGCGGTGATAGTCATACTGCTTACCACCAATGTCTTATTTTGATTCGGCGGTATTGTTGGATGAAGCGGCCCGGACCAACCTTACATGACCACGTTCATGAGACCGGTTCCACCGACAGACATGCAACTAGTTTTGTATAAAGGTGGCTGGCGGGTGTCTGTTTCTCCAAATTTAGTTGAATCGAATTTGACTGCGGCCGGTCCTTGTTGAAGGTTAAAACGGCAAACTTGATGAAACACCATTGTGGTTTTGATGCGTAGGTAAGAACGGTTCTTGCTAGAAGCCCATAGCAGCCACGTAAAACTTGCAACAACAAAGTAGAGGACGTCTAACTTGTTTTTGCAGGGCATGTTGTGATTGTTGGAAATATGCCCTAGAGGCAATAATAAAATGGTTATTATTATATTTCCTTGTTCATGATAATTGTCTATTGTTCATGCTATAATTGTGTTATCCGGAAATCGTAATACATGTGTGAACACATAGACCATAACATGTCCCTAGTGAGCCTCTAGTTGACTAGCTCGTGATCAATAGATGGTTACGGTTTCCTAACCATGGACATTGGATGTCATTGATAACGGGATCACATCATTAGGAGAATGATGTGATGGACAAGACCCAATCCTAAGCATAGCACTAGATCGTGTAGTTCGTTTGCTAAAGCTTTTTTAATGTCAAGTATCATTTCCTTAGACCGTGAGATCGTGCAACTCCCGGATACCGTAGGAGTGCTTTGGGTGTGCCAAACGTCACAACGTAACTGAGTGGCTATAAAGGTGCGCTACAGGTATCTCCAAAAGTGTCTGTTGGGTTGGCACGGATCGAGACTGGGATTTGTCACTCCGTATGACGGAGAGGTATCTCTGGGCCCACTCGGTAATGCATCATCATAATGAGCTCAATATGTGACTAAGTAGTTAGTCACGGGATCATGCATTATGGACGAGTAAAGTGACTTGCCGGTAACGAGATTGAACGAGGTATTAGGATACCGACGATCGAATCTCGGGCAAGTAACGTACCGATTGACAAAGGGAATTGTATACGGGATTGCTTGAATCCTCGACATCGTGGTTCATCCGATGATATCATCGTGGAACATGTGGGAGCCAACATGGGTATCCAGATCCCGCTGTTGGTTATTGGCTAGAGAGCTGTCTCGGTCATGTCTGCATGATTCCCGAACCCGTAGGGTCTACACACTTAAGGTTCGATGACGCTAGGGTTATAAGGAAGATTTGTATGTGACTACCGAATATTGTTCGGAGTCCCGGATGAGATCCCGGACGTCATGAGGAGTTTCGGAATGGTCTGGAGGTGAAAATTTATATATGGGAAGTCATCATACGGTCACCGGAAATATTCGGGGGTATACTGGTATTGTACCGAGACCACCAGAGGGGTTCCGGGGGTCCACCAAGAGGGTCCACCTGCCCCGGAGGGACTTATGGGCTGTAGGTGGAAGGGAACCAGCCCCTAAGTGGGTTGGGCGCCATCCCCCCTAGGGCCCATGCGCCTAGGGTTGGGGGGGGGGGACCCTAAAGGGGGCGCCCCCTTGCTTGGGGGGCAAGCCCCCTCCCCCTTGGCCGCTGCCCCCCCTCTAGATCTCATCTAGAGGGGCCGGCCCCCTTCCCCCTTCTCCCTATAAATAGAGGGGTGGAGGGAGGGCTGCAGCACCACATCCAAGGTGCAGCCCCTCCCCTCCCCAACACCTCTCCTCCTCCACGTGAGCTTGGCGAAGCCCTGCCGGAGAACTGCCACTCCATCACCACCACGCCGTCGTGCTGCTGTTGGAGCCTTCTTCCTCAACCTCTCCCTCCTCCTTGCTGGATCAAGGCGCGGGAGACGTCACCGGGCTGCACGTGTGTTGAACGCAGAGGTGCCGTTGTTCGGCGCTAGGATCGGAATCCACCGCGATCTGAATCGCTACGAGTACGACTCCCTCATCCGCGTTCTTGCAACGCTTCCGTCTCGCGATCTTCAACGGTATGAAGATGCACTCCTCTCTCTCGTTGCTAGTTACTCCATAGATTGATCTTGGTGATGCGTAGAATTTTTTTAATTTCTGCAACGATCCTCAACAGTGGCATCATGAGCTAGGTCTATGCGTAGTTTCTATGCACGAGTAGAACACAAGTTGTTGTGGGCGTCGATTTTGTCAATTTACTTGCCGTTACTAGTCTTATCTTGATTCGGCAGCATCGTGGGATGAAGCGGCCCGGACCGACCTTACACGTACGCTTACGTGAGACAGGTTCCACCGACTGACATGCACTAGTTGCATAAGGTGGCTAGCGGGTGTCTGTCTCTCCCACTTTAGTCGGATCGGATTCGATGAAAAGGGTCCTTATGAAGGGTAAATAGAAATTGGCATATCACGTTGTGGTTTTGGCGTAGGTAAGAAACGTTCTTGCTAGAAACCTATAGCAGCCACGTAAAAATTTGCAACAACAATTAGAGGACGCCTAACTTGTTTTTGCAGCATGTGTCATGTGATGTGATATGCCAGAAGAATGTGACGAATGATATATGTGGCGTATGAGATTGATCATGTTCTTGTAATAGGAATCACGACTTGCATGTCGATGAGTATAACAACCGGCAGGAGCCATAGGAGTTGTCTTAATTTATTTATGACCTGCGTGTCAACTGAAACGTCATGTAATTACTTTACTTTATTGCTAACCGTTAGCCATAGTAGTAGAAGTAATAGTTGGCGAGACAACTTCATGAAGACACGATGATGGAGATCATGATGATGGAGATCATGGTGTCATGCCGGTGACGAAGATGATCATGGCGCCCCGAAGATGGAGATCAAAAGGAGCAAAATGATATTGGCCATATCATGTCACTATTTGATTGCATGTGATGTTTATCATGTTTTACATCTTATTTGCCTAGAACGATGGTAGCCTAAATAAGATGATCTCTCACTAAAATTTCAAGAATTGTGTTCCCCCTAACTGTGCACCGTTGCTAAAGTCCGTTGTTCCGAAGCACCACGTGATGATCGGGTGTGATAGGTCCTAACGTTCGCATACAACGGGTGTAAGCCAGATTTACACACACAATACACTTAGGTTGACTTGACGAGCCTAGCATGTACAGACATGGCCTCGGAACACGGAAGACCGAAAGGTCGAACATGAGTCATATAGAAGATACGATCAACATGAAGATGTTCACCGATGATGACTAGTCCGTCTCACGTGATGATCGGACACGGCCTAGTTGACTCGGATCATGTATCACTTAGATGACTAGAGGGATGTCTGTCTGAGTGGGAGTTCATTAATAATTTGATTAGATGAACTTAATTATCATGAACTTAGTCTAAAATATTTACAATATGTCTTGTAGATCAAATGGCCCACACTAATGTCAACCTCAACTTCAACGCGTTCCTAGAGAAAACCAAGCTGAAAGACGATGGTAGCAACTATACGGACTGGGTCCGGAACTTGAGGATCATCCTCATAGCTGCCAAGAAAGCATATGTCCTTGAAGCACCGCTAGATGAAGCACCCGTCCCAGCAAACCAAGGCATTATGAACGCTTGGCAAACACGTGTTGATGATTACTCCCTGGTTCAGTGCGGCATGCTTTACAGCTTAGAACCGGGGCTCCAAAAGCGTTTCGAGCAGCACGGAGCATATGAGATGTTCCAAGAGCTGAAAATGGTTTTCCAAGCTCATGCCCGGGTCGAGAGATATGAAGTCTCTGACAAGTTCTATAGTTGTAAGATGGAGGAGAATAGTTCCGTCAGCGAACACATACTCAAAATGTCTGGGTTGCACAACCGCTTGTCTCAGCTGGGAGTTAATCTCCCGGATGACGCGGTCATTGACAGAATCCTTCAGTCGCTTCCACCTAGCTACAAGAGCTTTGTGATGAACTTCAATATGCAGGGGATGGAGAAAACCATTCCTAAGGTATATTCGAAGCTGAAATCTGCGGAGGTGGAGATCAAAAAGGAACATCAAGTGTTGATGGTGAATAAGACCACTAAGTTCAAGAAAGGCAAGGGTAAAAAGAGCTTCAAGAAAGACGACAAGGGAGTTGCCGCACCCGGTAAGCAAGCTGCCGGGAAGAAGACAAAGAATGGACCCAAGCCTGAGACTGAGTGCTTTTATTCAAGGGAAACGGTCACTGGAAGCGGAACTGCCCCAAGTACTTAGCAGACAAGAAGGCTGGCAACACCAAAGGTATATGTGATATACATGTTATTGATGTGTACCTTACCAGTACTCGTAGTAGCTCCTGGGTATTTGATACCGGTGCGGTTGCTCATATTTGTAACTCAAAACAGGAGCTGCGGAATAAGCGAAGACTGGCGAAGGACGAGGTGACGATGCGCGTCGGGAATGGTTCCAAGGTCGATGTGATCGCTGTCGGCACGCTACCTCTACATTTACCTACGGGATTAGTTTTAAACCTCAATAATTGTTATTTAGTGCCAGCTTTGAGCATGAACATTGTATCTGGATCTCGTTTGATGCGAGATGGCTACTCATTTAAATCCGAGAATAGTGGTTGTTCTATTTATATGAGAGATATGTTTTATGGTCATGCCCCGCTGGTCAATGGTTTATTCTTAATGAATCTCAAACGTGATGTTACACATATTCATAGTGTGAATGCCAAGAAATGTAAGGTTGATAATGATAGTCCCACATATTTGTGGCACTGTCGCCTTGGTCACATTGGTGTCAAACGCATGAAGAAACTCCATGCAGATGGACTTTTGGAGTCTCTTGATTATGAATCATTTGACACGTGCGAACCATGCCTCATGGGAAAAATGACCAAGACTCCGTTCTCCGGAACAATGGAGCGAGCAACCAACTTATTGGAAATCATACATACTGATGTGTGCGGTCCAATGAGCGTTGAGGCTCGCGGTGGCTATCGTTATGTTCTCACCCTCACTGATGACTTAAGTAGATATGGGTATGTCTACTTAATGAAACACAAGTCTGAGACTTTTGAAACGTTCAAGGAATTTCAGATTGAGGTTGAGAATCAACGTGACAGGAAAATAAAGTTCTTACGATCAGATCGTGGAGGGGAATATTTGAGTCACGAATTTGGCACACACTTAAGGAAATGTGGAATTGTTTCACAACTCACGCCGCCTGGAACACCTCAGCGTAATGGTGTGTCCGAACGTCGTAATCACACTCTATTGGATATGGTGCGATCTATGATGTCTCTTACCGATCTACCGCTATCATTTTGTGGTTATGCTTTAGAGACTGCCGCATTCACTTTAAATAGGGCTCCGTCGAAATCCGTTGAGACGACTCCGTATGAATTATGGTTTGGAAAGAAACCTAAGCTATCGTTTCTTAAAGTTTGGGGATGCGATGCTTATGTCAATAAACTTCAACCTGAAAAGCTCGAACCCAAGTCGGAAAAATGCGTCTTCATAGGATACCCTAAGGAAACCATTGGGTATACCTTCTACCTCAGATCCGAAGGCAAGATCTTCGTTGCCAAGAATGGGTCCTTTCTGGAGAAAGAGTTTCTCTCGAAAGAAGTAAGTGGGAGGAAAGTGGAACTTGATGAGATGACCCCTCTCGAACCAGAAAGTAGCGCAGCACAAGAAAATGTTTCTGTGGTGCCTGCACCGACTAGAGAGGAAGCTAATGATGACGATCATGATCAAGGTACCACTGAACTTTGTAGGTCCACAAGGACACGTTCCGCACCAGAGTGGTACGACAACCCTGTCCTGGAAATCATGTTGTTGGACAATGGTGAACCTTCGAACTATGAAGAAGCAATGGCGGGCCCAGATTCCAACAAATGGCTTGAAGCCATGCAATCCGAGATAGGATCCATGTATGAAAACAAAGTATGGACTTTGACAGACTTGCCCGATGATCGGCGAGCGATAGAAAATAAATGGATCTTTAAGAAGAAGACGGACGCGGATGGAAATATTACCATCTATAAAGCTCGACTTGTCACTAAGGGTTATCGACAAGTTCAAGGAGTTGACTACGATGAGACCTTCTCACCCGTAGCGAAGCTGAAGTCCGTCCAAATCATGTTAGCAATTGCCGCATTCTACAATTATGAAATATGGCAAATGGACGTCAAAATGGCATTCCTTAACGGCTTCCTTAAGGAAGAATTGTATATGATGCAGCCGGAAGGTTTTGTCGATCCTAAGAATGCTGACAAGGTATGCAAGCTCCAGCACTCAATCTATGGGCTGGTGCAGGCATCTCGGAGTTGGAACATTCGCTTTGATGAGATGATCAAAGCGTTTGGGTTTACACAGACTTATGGAGAAGCCTGTGTTTACAAGAAAGTGAGTGGGAGCTCCGTAGCATTTCTCATATTATATGTTGATGACATACTATTGATGGGAAATGATATAGAATTCTTGGAAAGCATAAAGGCCTACTTGAATAAGTGTTTTTCAATGAAGGACCTTGGAGAAGCTGCTTACATATTAGGCATCAAGATCTATAGAGATAGATCGAGACGCCTCATAGGTCTTTCACAAAGCACATACCTTGACAAGATATTGAAGAAGTTCAATATGGATCAGTCCAAGAAGGGGTTCTTGCCTATATTGCAAGGTGTGAGATTGAGCACGGCTCAATGCCCGACCACGGCAGAAGATAGAGAAAAGATGAGTGTCATCCCCTATGCCTCGGCCATAGGGTCTATTATGTATGCCATGCTGTGTACCAGACCTGATGTAAACCTTGCCGTAAGTTTGGTAGGAAGGTACCAAAGTAATCCAGGCATGGAACACTAGACAGCGGTCAAGAACATCCTGAAGTACCTGAAAAGGACTAAGGATATGTTTCTTGTTTATGGAGGTGACGAAGAGCTCGTCGTAAAGGGTTACGTCGATGCTAGCTTCGACACAGATCTGGATTACTCTAAGTCACAAACCGGATACGTGTATATTTTGAATGGTGGGGCAGTCAGCTGGTGCAGTTGCAAGCAAAGCGTCGTGGCGGGATCTACATGTGAAGCGGACATGGTTTAGCTGATTTGGATCACGTATCATTTAGATGACTTGAGGGATCACCATTGAAGACTACTCCATCTCACGTGATGATCGGACATGGTTTAGTTGATTTGGATCACGTATCATTTAGATGACTTGAGGGATGTCTATCTAAGTGGGAGTTCTTAAGTAATATGATTAATTGAACTTAATTTATCATGAACTTAGTCTTGATAGTTTTTGCATATCTATGTTGTAGATCAATGGCCCGTGCTACCGTTCCCTTGAATTTTAATGCGTTCCTAGAGAAAGCTAAGTTGAAAGATGATGGTAGCAACTACACGGACTGGGTCCGTAACTTGAGGATTATCCTCATTGCCGCATAGAAGAATTATGTCCTTGATGCACCGCTAGGTGAAAGGCTTGCTGCAGGAGCAGATGCTGATGTTATGAACGTTTGGCAAGCTCGATCTGATGACTACTCAATAGTTCAGTGTGCCATGCTTTATGGCTTAGAATCAAAACTTCAAAGACATTTTGAACGTCATGGAGCATATGAGATGTTCCAAGAGTTGAAGTTAATATTTCAAGCAAATGAACGAGTTGAGAGATATGAAGTCTCCAACAAGTTCTATAGCTGCAAGATGGAGGAGAACAGTTCTGTCAGTGAACACATACTCAAAATGTCTGGGTATCATAATCACTTGACTCAGCTGGGAGTTAATCTTCCAGTTGATAGTGTTATTGACAGAGTTCTCCAATCACTGCCACCAAGCTATAAAGGCTTCGTGATGAACTATAATATGCAAGGGATGGAGAAGACAATTCCCGAGCTCTTCGCAATGCTCAAAGCTGCGGAGGTAGAAATCAAGAAGGAGCATCAAGTGCTGATGGTTAACAAGACCACTAGTTTCAAGAAAAAGGGCAAGGGAAAGAAGGGGAACTTCAAGAAGAATGGCAAGCAAGTTGCCACTCCCGGGAAGAAGCCCAAAGCTAGACCCAAGCCTGAAACTGAGTGCTTCTACTCCAAAGGGACTGGTCACTGGAAGCGGAACTGCCCCAAGTATTTGGCGGACAAGAAGGATGGCAAAATGAACAAAGGTATATTTGATATACATGTTATTGATGTGTACCTTACTAATGCTCGTAGTAGCGCCTGGGTATTTGATACTGGTTCGGTTGCTCATATTTCTAACTCGAAGCAGGGGTTATGGATTAAACGAAGATTGGCTAAGGACGAGGTGACGATGTGCGTCGGGAATGGTTCCAAGGTCGATGTGATCGCCGTCGGCACGCTACTCTACATCTACCTTCAAGATTAGTTTTAGACCTGAATAACTGTTATTTGGTGCCAGCGTTGAGCATGAACATTATATCTGGATCTTGTTTAGTGCAAGACGGTTACTCATTTAAATCAGAGAATAATGGTTGTTCTATTTATATGAGTAATATCTTTTATGGTCATGCACCCTTGAAGGGTGGTCTATTTTTGTTGAATCTCGATTGTGGTGATACACAAATTCATAATATTGATGCCAAAAGATTCAAAGTTGATAATGATAGTGCAACATATTTGTGGCACTGCCGTTTAGGTCATATTGGTGTAAAGTGCATGAAGAAACTCCATGTAGATGGGCTTTTGGAATCACTTGATTATGAATCATTTGATACTTGTGAACCATGCCTCATGGGCAAGATGACTAAAACTCCGTTATCCGGAACAATGGAGCGAGCCAATGACTTATTTGAAATAATACATACCGATGTATACGGTCCGATGAGTGTTGAGGCTCGCGGCGGGTATCGTTATTTTCTGACCTTCACAGATGATTTGAGTAGATATGGGTATATCTACTTAATGAAACACAAGTATGAAACATTTGAAAAGTTCAAAGAATTTCAGAGTGAAGTGGAGAATCATTGTAACGAAATAAAGTTTCTATGATCTGATCGCGGAGGCGAATATTTGAGTTACGAGTTTGGCCTTCATTTAAAACAATGTGGAATAGTTTCACAACTTACGCCACCTGGAACACCACAGCGTAATGGTGTGTCCGAACGTTGTAACCTTACTTTATTAGATACGGTGCAATCTATTATGTCTCTTACCGATTTACCACTATCATTTTGGGGTTATGCATTAGACACAGCTGCATTCACGTTAAATAGGGCACCTTCTAAATCTGTTGAGACGACACCGTATGAACTATGGTTTGGCAAGAAACCTAAGCTGTCGTTTCTTAAAGTTTGGGGTTGCGATGCTTATGTGAAAAAGCTTCAGCCTAATAAGCTCGAACCCAAATATGAGAAATGCATCTTCATAGGATACCCAAAAGAAACTGTTGGGTGCACCTTCTACCATAGATCCGAAGGCAAGATCTTTGTTGCTAAGAATGGATCCTTTCTAGAGAAGGAGTTTCTCTCGAAAGAAGTGAGTGGGAGGAAAGTAGAACTTGATGAGGTAATTGTACCTTCTCTTGAATTGGAAAGTAGTTCATCACAGAAAACCGTTCCCGTGATGCCTACACCAACTAGAGAGGAAGCTAATGATAATGATCATGAAACTTCATATCAAGTTTGTCCTGGATTTGTCACGGCAGATGTCCTAGTGTGAGGACTTAGTCGTGAGGCCAACGCATCTATGTAGTAGCTTGAGAGGGGTTGAGTGGGACGAGAGACGCGAGGGTTTTTTCCCAGGTTAGGCCCCTCACGGCAGAGGTAAAAGCCTACTCCTGCTTCATTGATATTGATGATGATGATCGCGATTACAAGGGTGTTCTAACTCAAGAGCTATTGACTTGTCTATTGAGACGTCTAGAAAAACTTAACCCTCTTGGGGCGCCCCGCCCCTCCTTATATAAGTTGAAGGAGCGGTTTACATGTAGAGTACAAGTCGGATTAAGACTTAAACTATTATGACTTTTCATCATGGGCTTCTCTCCGTGGGCTTCTTAACGTCTTGGGCTTATTAACCCTAGGCGACTCTGTCTGTCGGGTTATAACTGTCTGCCGGGTCTCACCAGCCGGGTCTCACCTGCCGGGTCTCATCTGCCAGGTCTCACCAGCCGGGTCTCACCTGTCGGGTCTCATCTGCCGGGTCTCACCAGCCAGGTCTCACCTGCCGGGTTAGGATCTGAAATGACTCAACGTCAGGGCGACTTAAACTCAGAGATGACTTAAGCCTCAGGGCGGCTTATCCTTATGAGCCGGGTCTTGGTCGTGGGATATATCCCCAACATTAGCCCCCAGTTTAGCTTTGAGTTTATTCATGCTAAACTCTTAAAATAAGAATATGTAAAGGGACCGGCTCACTCAATAAATACCAGTTAACCAGCTCCTGAAAATTCTGAATCTCTGTCATATCAATAAACTGATGTTGGCTCCTTGGAGAAAAAATAACCCTTATTATCTTCAACTGCCTTGACTTGATAAAATTCGCCTGACGTTGTGCCAACTTTCAATACTTCTGACATCGATGAAAAAATCCATATGATGTTAAGTTGTCTGAATAACCCGGAGGAGATAACCTTTGCACACTTCTTCATCAAAAAATATGAAACCTGGTTCACTCATAACTGAAAATTTGAAGGCATACCTTCCTCATATCCATATTACCTGTAGCCCCCAAGTCTTAAGAGGGGAACGTAGTGATAGCTATAAGACTTGCTTCAATATAAATATTGCAGCTCTAGAGAAATCCGAGTTGTTCATCCGAGTCACCAGTCATAAACTGAATGTTCCACATATGTAGCCCCCAAGTACCGGGTTGTCTTGCTTGCAGCAACCTGGGACTTGTAATCACCTTATGCTCATAAAAAACTTCCACCAGTGTAGCCCCAAAGGGCCCGCTCAGTAAGAAAAATACTGGGCTGGGATTTAGAAAAAAGATAGAAGGCTGGCTCATCTTCCTGAGATATCCAAGTCTGTTGATAATGTAATGATTTGAAAAGCAACTTGCATTAGCCCCCAAGTGCCATGGTGCATGCTTGCAGCGACATGGGACTTGCATACTTGATAAAATCTTGACTTGAATAATGTAGCCCCCAAGTGCCGGGTCAGATGCGTGCAGCAACTCGGGAGTATTCCTTCCATTGTAGAATAAATCATATCCATTGATAAAGAAATAATAGCCATTGCGCTGAAGCGACTTTGAAAACCTCAATCATAATACTGGTTATTGATAACCATAATAAAAATCCAGCCATGTTGGCTATTTAAGTTTTGAATAATATAACTTGGTTTGAAAACCAGTTCCTGCAATATAAACCAGTATATCCATGCATATATGATGCATGCTATGATGATGCAATGTATGATGCAATGTATGATGATGTATGTGTATGATGATAGAGTATGAAAATGTCGGCTTAGAAACCGGATCTCATGGGTGTGAACAGCTATGCTCGGTGAGCAGGAAGCCCCCATGAGACCAACGAGTCGGCTTGGAAACCGGATCTCATGGGTGTGAACAGCTATGCTCGGTGAGCAGGAAGCCCCCATGAGACCAACGAGTCGGCTTGGAAACCGGATCTCATGGGTGTGAATAGCTATGCTCGGTAAGCAGGAAGCCCCCATGAGACCAACGAGTCGGCTTGGAAACCGGATCTCATGGGTGCGAACAGCTACGCTCGGTGAGTAGGAAGCCCCCTTGTGACCAATAAGGTGGCCGGAGGCCGGATCAAGATGGGTGAGCGAGCTATGTTCATTGAACATGAAGCCCCCAAATGACCAATGATGTGATAAGCTGATACGTCCATTTTGCATCATGTTTTCTTATTTATGATGTTTTTATCCATAATAATGCTTTTTGGAGTAATTCTAATGCCTTTTCTCTCATAATTTGCAAGGTACACACCCAGAGTGTTGAGGATATAGACCTTAGAGTCACCCGCCAGGAGGGGCCGGGTTACTCATAATGGTCATTGCCAGAAGCCCGGCGCCAAGCTTGAAGACGGTGGGCCAAAGATGGGCTTAAGACCCGGATATGGCTTAAGGCCCGTAGTTACAATCATCATTATGGTAGAACTTGTAGTGTAAGGCAAGAATAGTTGAGAGTCCGAGCCGGACACTCTTATGAGCCGGCCGGGACTCTGAGAGCTGCTGGGCGTCAGCCTCCCTATATAAAGGGACGACCCGGCAGCGGTTTAGGGACAAGAAAGATCTCCTCGAGAGCCAGGCATAGCAGTTAAGCTCCCTGGTCATCGAAACCCTAATCAATACCACCTCAAACTGGACGTAGGCTTTTACCTTCACCGTAAGGGCCGAACCAGTATAAACCCCCGTGTTCCTTATCCCGTTAACCCCTTCAAGCTTCCTAGCGGCGATGGCTCCACGACTAAGTCCTAGCTTAAGGACATCTGCCGTGACAATTCCACGACAGTTGGCGCCCACTGTGGGGCGCCAACTGACGTGGAATTGTCACGGCAGATGTCCTTAAGCTAGGACGTAGGCTTTTACCTTCACCGTAAGGGGCCGAACCAGTATAAACCCCCGTGTTCCTTGTCCCGTTAACCCCTTCAAGCTTCCTAGCGGCGATGGCTCCACGACTAAGTCCTAGCTTAAGGACATCTGCCGTGACAATTCCACGACACAGAGGGAGAATTCCGGCAGCTGGAAATCTGGTCCTGAAAAAGCTACGTCAGGCTACCCATTCTGCACAACTCCAAACAAGCTAAAACTTCACGGAGATTCTTTATGTAATATTTAAGAATTATTGGAGCAAATAACTACTAGAGGGGGCCCACCAGGTGGGCACAACCCACCTGGGCACGCCAGGGAGCCCAGGCGCGCCCAGGTGGGTTGTGCTCACCCAGGCCCACCTTCGGTGCCCATCTTCTGGTATATAAGTCATTTTGACCTAGAAAAAAATAAGGAGAAGACTTTCAGGATGGAGCGCCGCCGTCTCGAGGCGGAACTTGGGCAGGAGCACTTTTGCCCTCCGGCGGAGCGATTCTGCCAAGGGAACTTCCCTCTCGGAGGGGGAATTCATCGTCATCATCATCACCAACAACTCTCCCATCTTGGGGAGGGCAATCTCCATCAACATCTTCAACAGCACCATCTCATCTCAAACCCTCGTTCATCTCTTGTGTTCAATCTTGTTACCGGAACTATAGATTGGTGCTTGTGGGTGAGTAGTAGTCTTGATTACATCTTGTAGTTGATTACTATATGGTTTATTTGGTGGAAGATTATATGTGTAGATCCAATATGCTATTTAATACTCCTCTGATCATGAGCATGTTTATCATTTGTGAGTAGTTACTTTTGTTCTTGAGGTCACGGGAGAAATCATGTTGCAAGTGATCATATGAATTTGATATGTGTTCGATATTTTGATAGTATGTATGTTGTTATTCCCTTAGTGGCGTCATGTGAACGTCGACTACATGACACTTCACCATATTTGGGCCTAAGGGAATGCATTGTGGAGTAGCAATTAGATGATGGGTTGCGGGAGTGACAGAAACTTAAACCCCAGTTTATGCACTATTCCGTAAGGGACCGATTGGATCCAAAAGTTTAATGCTATGGTTAGAATTTATTCTTAATACTTTTCTCGTAGTTGCGGATGCTTGCGGGAGGGTTAATCGTAGGAAGGAGGTTTGTTCAAGTAAGAACAGCACCTAAGCACCGGTCCACCCACATATCAAATTATCAAAGTAGCAAACACGAATTAAACCAACATGATGAAAGTGACTAGATGAAATTCCTGTGTACCCTCAAGAACGCTTTGCTTATCATAAGAGACTATATTGGCCTATCCTTTGCTTAAAAAGGATTGGGCTACCTTGCTACACTTTTGTTACTACTATCATTACTTGCTCGTTACAAATTATCTTGCTATCAAACTACTACGCTACTTACAATTTCAGCACTTGCAGACATTACCTTAATGAAAACTACTTGTCATTTCATTCTGCTCCTCGTTGGGTTGGACACTCTTACTTATCGAAAAGAGCTACAATTGATCCCCTATACTTGTGGGTCATCAAGGCTATTTTCTGGCGCCGTTGCTGGGGAGTGAAGCGCCTTTGGTAAGTGGAATTTGGTAAGGAAACATTTATATAGTGTGCTGAAATTTATTGTCACTTGTTACTATGGAAAATAATCCTTTGAGGGGTTTGTTCGGGGTATCTTCACCTTGTCCGGAACCACAATTAGCTACCCCTCAACCTACTGCACGTACTGAAAATATTGAATATGAAATTCCTTCGGGTATGATAGAACAATTGCTAGCTAATCCTTATGCAGGAGATGGAACCGAACATCCTGATATGCACTTGATATATACAAATTTGTGGATTGTTCAAGCTTGCAGGTTTACCGGAGATGAAGTTATGAAAAAGGTTTTCCCTTTATCTTTGAAGGGAAAAGCATTGGCATGGTATAGGCTATGCGATGATATTGGATCATGGAATTGGAATCGTTTGAAATTGGAGTTCCACCAAAAAATTTATCCTATGCATCTAGTTCATCGTGATCGGAATTATATATATAATTTTTTGCCTCGTGAAGGAGAAAGTATTGCTCTAGCTTGGGGGAGGCTTAAGTCAATTTTATATTCATGCCCCAATCATGAGCTCTCAAGAGAAATTATTATTCAGAACTTTTATGCTCGGCTTTCTCGTAATGATCAAACCATGCTTGATACTTCTTGTGTTGGTTCTTTTATGAAGAAGACTATTGAATTCCGGTGGGATATTTTGGAAAGAATTAAACGCAACTCTCAAGATTGGGAACTCAATGAAGGTAAAGAGTCAGGTATTAAGCTTAAGTACAATTGTGTTAGATCTTTTATGAATACCGATGCTTTTCAAAAGTTTAGCACTAAATATGGACTTGACTCTGAGATAGTAGCCTCCTTTTGTGAATCATTTGCTACTCATGTTGAACTCCCTAAAGAGAAGTGGTTTAAATATCACCCACCTCTTAAAGAGGAAATCAAAGAACCGATACCAGTTAAAGAAGAAACCATAATTTATAATGTTGATCCAGTTGTCCCTTCTGCTTATATTGAGAAACCACCTTTTCCTGTTAGGATAAAGAAACATGCTAAAGTTTCAACTGTGGTTAACAAAAGCTACATTAGAACACCTAAACCTGATGAACAAATTAAAGTAGAACCTAGTATTGCTATGGTTAAAGATCTCTTGGAAGAAGATATGGATGGGCATGTTATTTATTTCTGTGAAGAAGCTGCTAGAATTGCCAAAACTGATAAAAGGGATAAACATAGACCTATTGTTGGCATGCCTGTCATTTCAGTTAAAATAGGAGATCACTGTTATCATGGTTTATGTGACACGGGTGCTAGTGTAAGTGCTATTCCTTACACCCTTTATCAAGAAATTATGAAAGACATAGCACCCGCAGAGATAGAAGAAATAGATGTTAGTATTAAACTTGCTAATAGAGACACCATATCACCAATTGGGATTGTTAGAGATGTTGAAGTCTTGTGTGGGAAAATAAAATACCCTACTGATTTGCTTGTTCTTGGTTCCCCACAAGATGACTTCTGTCCCATATTTTTGGTAGACCTTTCTTGAACATAGTTAATGCTAAGATAGACTGTAAGAAACAAACTGTCGATATTAGCTTTGGTGATGAGTCTCATGAGTTTAATTTTTCCAAGTTTAGTAGAAAACTTCATGAAAAAGATTTGCCTAGTAAAGATGAATTAATTGGTCTTGCTTCTATTGCTGTGCCACCTACTGATCCTTTAGGACAATATTTGCTAGACCATGAAAATGATTTACATATGCATGGAAGAAATGAAATAGATAAGATTTTCTTTGAACAACATCCTTTGCTTAAACACAATTTGCCTATTGAAACTCTAGGAGGTCCTCCTCCACCTAAAGGTGATCCTGTGTTTGAATTAAAACAATTGCCAGACACTTTGAAATATGCTCATTTTGATGAAAAGAAGATATATCCTGTTATTATTAGTGCTAACCTTTCAGAACATGAAGAAGAAAGATTATTGAAATTTCTAAGGAAGCACCGAGCTGCTATTGGATATACTCTTGATGATTTAAAGGGCATTAGTCCCACTCTATGCCAGCACAAAATTACTATGGAACCTGATGCTAAACCCGTTGTTGATCACCAACGTCGGTTAAATCCAAAAATGAAAGAAATGGTAAGAACGGAAATATTAAAACTTCCAGGAAGCGTCCCCTAGTGGGCACAAGACACCAGGGCGCGCCAGGCAGCCTGGCGCGCCCAGGTGGGTTGTGCCCACCTGGGACACCTTCCGGACTCCGTTTTTCTCCCACATGCTTGTCCTCCAAGATAAAAAATCTATATATACTTCCCGAACCTGTTAACCACCGTATCGCGGAGAAATCCTCTGTTCTCTTTTCCTTGTTGTTTTCTGTCAGATCCCATCTACCATGTCTGCTTCAAGCTCCTCCAAGGACAAGTTCTTCAAGAACGTCATCAATCCATATCTGCGGGAGGTGGTGCAGCACCCTCAGGTCATTGAGATGCATGAGGGGGTGCTTCACCTTCGCGATGTGCCCTGCCCCATGGGGACGGGAACCGTGGAAGCCAGGCTCAAAGCCATGGAGCAAGATGTCTTCCAATGCAAGGGGATGGTGGAGCGTGGACTTCATGCCAATCACCTCATGATCACAGACCTTTCCCGTGATCTCAAGGTGAATGGCAAGCCCATGAAGGACATCATCTTCACCCTCAACGAGCAAATCAACTTTCTCCAAAGCCAGATCTATGATCTTAAAAACCAAGTCTTTGAATATGAGGCGAGGTTTAAAGGTATGAGTTTGGCTGCTAGTTGCAGGACCCGTGAGACTTACTCCTCCTCTTATGATGGTGGACCATTGCCATGGAAATCTGAGGACAAGATCTCTTCTTCATCACCACTATCTTCTTCTTCACCACCAAAGGTGAATTAAGTATCGGATATGGGCACTCCCCTTGGCATCCGCCAAGCTTGGGGGAGGTGCCCCGGTATCGTATCACCCCACTATCTTTTTACTTTTACTTATCTTAGTTCAATCTTTTGCTTTAAGATGAATAAAAGTTTAGTTCGATCCTTTCTTCTTTGAGAGTTTTTCTTAGTGATCCATCCTTGTAATCGTGTGCAAGTTATATAATAAAGTTTAGTTTGAGTCTTTGCTATCTTTACTTTCATGTTGCAATAAAGAAAAGAAAAAAGAGAAAGGAAATAAATTAAGAAGATCATATACTAATCCTATGGTAGGTGATGGCACCACATAAGGAAAAGTATAAGTTGACAATTTTATTAGAAATTGACAAACATAGCATTAGTCAATGATGCAACTCATGAAAGAATTAATAAGGGAAGAGAAGATTCACATATAAATATACTATCCTAGAAATCTTTTGTGATTGTGAGCCCTCATCAAAATATTATATGGCAAAATTGTTGACGTTGGACAAGGAAGACAACTTAATGATTTATGTTTGTTTATATTCACATAGAAGTCATATTGTCATAGATGCTTGCCCCCATCTTTGCTAGCCAAAAGATTCCGCACCAAGTAGAGATACTACTTGTGCATCCAAAAACCCTTAAACCCAAATCTTATTTTCAAGTGTCCACCATACCTACCTACGGATTGAGCAAGATCCCTCAAGTAAGTTGTCATCAGTGCAAAAAGGGCAATAAAAATTGCCTCTAAATGTGTGAGATCATTTAGTGTAAGAGAAAATTGAGCATTGCATGAACTTGTGATGGTGAAGAATAAAAGCGACAGACTGCAAAATAAAGGTCGCTATCACAAGGGGCAATGCAACGTGACGTTCTTTTGCACTAAGGGGTTGAGCATACAAACAAATAAGCACATGGCAACCTTTGCTTCCCTCTGCGAAGGGCCTATCCTTTACTTTTATGTATTTACTTTTATGCAAAGAGTCAAAGTTTTCCTTTTATTCCTTTTTATTTTTCTCCTTTGGCAAGTATCATGTGGTGAGGAAAGATCTAGGCACATATGTCCAGTTGAATATAGATAGCATGAGTTATTATTCTTGACATCACCCTTGAGGTGAATATGTTGGGAGGCGAAATTATAAGCCCCTATCTTTCTATGTGTCCGGTTGAAACATTTTGCTCATGTGTACGCGGTGAGTGTTAGCAATCCTAGAAGACTATATGATGGTTGAGTATGTGGACTTGCTTAAAGGCTCCGACACGTGACCCTTCCTGAAAAGATGATGAATTGTAGTTGCAAAGTTGACTAAGAACATAGTTTGTTGGTTTCTAATAGATTTTTTACTTTATACTTCGATTGTGTGATGAACTGTTACTTATTCATGAGAAGTATATGATAAAAGTTCTATGATAAAAGTCATATGTTTAATTTTGTTGTTGTTATAATAATCAACATGATGCTTCTATGTCCGTATTTTGTTTTTATCGACACCTCTCTCTCAAAGCATGTGGACATGTTTTTCGATTTCGGTTTTCGCTTGAGGACAAGCGAGGTCTAAGCTTGGGGGAGTTGATATGTCCATTTTGCATCATGTTTTCTTACTGTTATTTATGATGTTTTTATGCATAATAATGCTTTTTGGAGTAATTCTAATGCCTTTTCTCTCATAATTTGCAAGGTACACACCAAGAGGGAGAATTCTGGCAGCTGGAAATCTGGTCCTGAAAAAGCTACGTCAGGCTACCTATTCTGCACAACTCCAAACAAGCTGAAACTTCACGGAGATTTTTTTATGGAATATTTAAGAATTATTGGAGCAAATAACTACCACAGGGGGCCCACCAGGTGGGCACAACCCACCTGGGCGCGCCAGGGAGCCCAGGCGCACCCTGGTGGGTTGTGCTCACCTAGGCCCACCTCCGGTGCCCATCTTTTGGTATATAAGTCATTTTGACCTAGAAAAAAATAAGGAGAAGACTTTCGGGATGGAGCGCCGCCGTCTTGAGGCGGAACTTGGGCAGGAGCACTTTTGCCCTCCGGCGGAGCGATTCCGCTGGGGGAACTTCCCTCCCGGAGGGGGAAATCATCATCATCATCATCATCATCACCAACAACTCTCCCATCTTGGGGAGGGCAATCTCCATCAACATCTTCAACAACACCATCTCATCTCAAACCCTAGTTCATCTCTTGTGTTCAATCTTGTTACCGGAACTATAGATTGGTGCTTGTGGGTGAGTAGTAATGTTGATTACATCTTGTAGTTGATTACTATATGGTTTATTTGGTGGAAGATTATATGTTCAGATCCAATATGCTATTTAATACTCCTATGATCATGAGCATGTTTATCATTTGTGAGTAGTTACTTTTGTTCTTGAGGCCACGGGAGAAATCATGTTCATGTGAATTTGATATGTGTTCGATATTTTGATAGTATGTATGTTGTTATTCCCTTAGTGGCGTCATGTGAACGTCAACTACATGACACTTCACCATATTTGGGCCTAAGGGAATGCATTGTGGAGTAGCAATTAGATGATGGGTTGCGAGAGTGACAGAAACTTAAACCCCAGTCTATGCGCTATTCCGTAAGGGACCGATTGGATCCAAAAGTTTAATGCTATGGTTAGAATTTATTCTTAATACTTTTCTCATAGTTGCGGATGCTTGCGGGAGGGTTAATCATAAGTAGGAGGTTTGTTCAAGTAAGAACAACACCTAAGCACCGGTCCACCCACATATCAAATTATCAAAGTAGCGAACACGAATTAAACCAACATGATGAAAGTGACTAGATGAAATTCCCGTGTACCCTCAAGAACGCTTTGCTTATCATAAGAGACCATTTTGGACTGTCCTTTGCCTCAAAAATATTGGGCTACCTTGCTGCACTTTTGTTACTACTATCGTTACTTGCTCGTTACAAATTATCTTGCTATCAAACTACTACGCTACTTACAATTTCAGCACTTGCAGGCATTACCTTACTGAAAACTACTTGTCATTTCCTTCTGCTCCTCGTTGGGTTCGACACTCTTACTTATCGAAAAGAGCTACAATTGATCCCCTATACTTGTGGGTCATCAAGGCTATTTTCTGGCATCGTTGCTGGGGAGTGAAGCGCCTTTGGTAAGTGGAATTTGGTAAGGAAACATTTATATAGTGTGCTGAAATTTATTGTCACTTGTTACTATGGAAAACAATCCTTTGAGGGGTTTGTTCGGGATATCTTCACCTTGTCCGGAACCACAATTAGCTACCCCTCAACCTACTGCACCTACTGAAAATATTGAATATGAAATTCCTTCGGGTATGATAGAACAATTGCTAGGTAATCCTTATGTAGGAGATGGAACCGAACATCCTGATATGCACTTGATATATGTAAAACAAATTTGTGGATTGTTCAAGCTTGCAGGTTTACCAGGAGATGAAGTTATGAAAAAGGTTTTCCGTTTATCTTTGAAGGGAAAAGCATTGGCATGGTATAGGCTATGCGATGATAGTGGATCATGGAATTGGAATCGTTTGAAATTGCACCTAAGCACTGGTCCACCCACATATCAAATTATCAAAGTAGCGAACACGAATTAAACCAACATGATGAAAGTGACTAGATGAAATTCCCGTGTACCCTCAAGAACGCTTTGCTTATCATAAGAGACCGTTTTGGCCTATCCTTTGCCTCAAAAGGATTGGGCTACCTTGCTGCACTTTCATTACTACTATCGTTACTTGCTCGTTACAAATTATCTTGCTATCAAACTACTACGCTACTTACAATTTCAGCACTTGCAGACATTACCTTACTGAAAACTACTTGTCATTTCCTTCTGCTCCTCGTTGGGTTCGACACTCTTACTTATCGAAAAGAGCTACAATTGATCCCCTATACTTGTGGGTCATCATAAGCCAATAAGGCAGGATACCCATGTTTGGACTGCGCACTGCACCAAGTTCTCTTTGGCAACCATTAATTTTTCTGAGAACTTGAACTTGCAAGGGATGAATTCCTCTTGAACCGGATGTTTAAACCGGAATCTTCTTTTTAAGCCGGAAATTTTGTGACGGCCTTTAAACTTTCATCAATATGGCAGTAGCCTCCGGGACCGGGTTATCTTTCCCTCCAACGTCCTGGGATTCTTGAATTTGCTGAAACTGGCAAGATTTGCTGAGTCATATCATTGTAGCCCCTGAGTCTTAAGACTACTCGAGGAGTTGGCTTGAGACTCTCCATACTTGACCGTGATATGAACCGGCATATAGTTGAATAGCGGATTGCTGGAATATGTTGAATCTGGAGGCAAGGTAGCGAGTTGATGATCTTCGCAGCACTCATTGTATATCCTTGACGTTGATAACGCGATGCGAATCCACAGAAGGTTGAGTTCGACCATGGCGGGTTATAAATGATCCTGTATGGTTTGTGTCAGTAATCCGGCCAGTGGTTCATCCCAGCTGGTTGTTGAAATTACCCAAATTACATAGCGGTGACTTGTCCACCTGTCCATTGATCCATCCGGTGTAGGCAAGGGCCATAGCTTGATGGTCTTTTTTGTAATGATGAATTGTTCTGCATAAGAAATTGCACAAACGAGAGTAATTGTTCTCGAAGAAAAAAATGTATCAATAAAAATTGATTGGACAACTTTCACCTGATTTGTCTGGACGACAAATGAGTCGTATATAGCGTCCATAGATCACCTCCAGTAACTTCAACTATGATTTAGCCACTCTCTCATGGCTGCGGTGGAGGTGGCGGCTGTAGCGGCGAAAATAGCTTGAGGCAAGACCGTGGCGGAGATGGCGGCTCACGGAGGCCATGGGCGTAGAAACATACCATAATGGCGGCTCAAGCCGCGACGGCTTGCTGGTGGTGGCTGTGGTCGCGTTGCGCGAGGGAGGCTCAGCGGGCGAGACGGTGAGGGTGCAACCACGAGTGAAGAGGCGTAACGCCACAGCGGAGGTGGCCGCGAAGCCGGGCGGCTCAGCGCGCGGCAGGGGCGGCTCAACAGGGATCCTCCGGGTCATGCTGACCATGTTTTTTTTAGTACTTTGTCCACTTTGACTTTTCTTCTGTTGTTTCAATCAGCGCAGGCGGACGGGAAGGGAGCAGCCTGCAGGGCCGTGGGTGGCCGGGTCAACACCTACTGGCTGGCGCAGGGCGTCTTAGAGGAGGCCAGGACAAGGGCGAGGCCTGAGGTGACGGGGAAGAGCCGGCGCAGCGGCTGACCATGAAAGCGGGCAGGGCGGCTCGGGGTGGCTCGGAACGGGGCGGTAAAGGGGTGCCGACGTCCGCGGGAGAGAGGACTTAGCGCAGGGGGCGGCTGAAGTGTCGGGCGTGACCCGACAGGGCGGCTCACAGCGACGGGGCGGCTCCACGCTGTTACAGCTGAGGCAGACTGACAAGATGGAGGTCGGTGACTCACGGAGGCGTCTTGGCACGGACACAGCAGAGGCGGAGAGCAGCGACGGCTCAACGGGGGCACCGGCGGGTCACGGCCTCGGCGGCTTCAATTGAAGGGCGGCTCAGATGCGCAGGCGCGGCGATTTGGAATCGAACCGGAGACCATTTGACGTGGCGCGGGGCCGGGGTGACTCACGGGGGTAGCGAGGTCGCACCAGAGGCGAAGATGTGGCGACGGCTTGATACGTCTCCAACGTATCTATAATTTTTGATTGTTCCATGCTATTATATTATCTGTTTTGGATGTTTAATGGGCTTTATTATGCACTTTTATATTATTTTTGGGACTAACCTACTAACCGGAGGCCTAGTGCAAATTGCTGTTTTTTTGCCTATTTCAGTGTTCCGCAGAAAAGGAATATCAAACGGAGTCCAAACGGAATGAAACCTTCGGGAGAGTTATTTTTGGAACAAACGCAATCCAGGAGACTTGGAGTGGACGTCAAGGAAGCAACGAGGCAGCCACGAGGCAGGGAGGCGTGCCCAGGGGGGTAGGCGCGCCCCCCACCCTTGTGGGCCCCTCGTGGCTCCACCGACCTACTTCTTTCACCTATATATACTCATGTACCCTAAAAACATCCAGGAGCACCACAAAACCCTATTTCCACCACCGCAACCTTCTGTACCCGTGAGATCCCATCTTGGGGCCTTTTCCGGCGCTCCGCCGGAGGGGGAATCAATCACGGAGGGCTTCTACATCAACACCATAGCCTCTCCGATGATGTGTGAGTAGTTTACCATAGACCTTCGGGTCCATATTATTAGCTAGATGGCTTCTTCTCTCTCTTTGGATCTCAATACAAAGTTCTCATCGATTCTCTTGGAGATCTATTCGATGTAATTCTTTTTGCGGTGTGTTTGTCGAGATCCGATGAATTGTGGGTTTATGATCAAGATTATCTATGAACAATATTTGATTCTTCTCTGAATTCTTATATGTATGATTCGTTATCTTTGCAAGTCTCTTCCAATTATCAGTTTGGTTTGGCCTACTAGATTGATATTTCTTGCAATGGGAGAAGTGCTTAGCTTTGGGTTCAATCTTGCGGTGTCCTTTCCCAGTGACAGCAGGGGCAGCAAGGCACGTATTGTATTGTTGCCATCGAGGATAAAAAGATGGAGTTTATATCATATTGCTTGAGTTTATCCTTCTACATCATGTCATCTTGCCTAATGCGTTACTATGTTCTTATGAACTTAATACTCTAGATGCATGCTGGATAGCGGTCGATGTGTGGAGTAATAGTAGTAGATGCAGAATTGTTTCGGTCTACTTGTCGCGGACGTGATGCCTATACACATGATCATGCCTAGATATTCTCATAACTATGCGCTTTTCTATCAATTGCTCGACAGTAATTTGTTCACCCACCGTAGATTATGCTATCTTGAGAGAAGCCACTAGTGAAACCTATGGCCCCCGGGTCTATTTTCCATCATATAAGTTTCCGATCTATTTTATTTTGCAATCTTTACTTTCCAATCTATATCATAAAAATACCAAAAATATTTATCTTATTATCTTTATCAGATCTCACTTTTGCAAGTGGCCGTGAAGGGATTGACAACCCCTTTATCGCGTTGGTTGCAAGGTTCTTATTTGTTTGTGTAGGTACAAGGTGACTTGCGTGTAACCTCCTACTGGACTGATACCTTGGTTCTCAAAAACTGAAGGAAATACTTATGCTACTTTGCTGCATCACCCTTTCCTCTTCAAGGGAAAACCAACGCATGCTCAAGAGGTAGCACGGCTCAGTCACAACCGAGGTGGAGAGCATCCGGCGGCTCTATGTTCGCCAGTGGCTCATAGGCAAAAACGGCGACTCATGTACGGCAGCTTGGCAGCGGGGGCACGCCGGCGGAGGCCGGTGACTTGAGGTTGTGGCGGGTTGCGGCAGAAGCCGAGGGCGGAGAAGGCAGCCAATTTGAGGTAGTGGCAAGGGCTGTCGGAGGCAAACCAAGGCCGGAGCAAAGTGCGGTGATGGCGGCTCGCAGTGGACGGCTCAAGGCCAGAACGAGATGCGGCAACGGTGGCTCGCAGGTGGCTCCGGCAGCGGCTCTGTGTAAGACGAGCCTGTAGCTGCTAGGCAGGCCAAGGCCACGACGGCAGAAACGTGGAACGACGGTTCGGGCGGCCCGTAGCCAGGCAGAGGCGGCTCGAGGAGACAACCAGCGAGGGCGACGTAGAAACGGGCGCGAAGCCGGGGTCATAGAAGCACAAGTTGCCGGCGGCTCGAGGTGTAGTTGTGGAAACAAGCAATTGAAGTCACGGAGGTAGCACGAGGCGCAACAACAGCCATGGAAGGCAGTAACCCGCCACCAACAGAGATTTGAGGTAGGCGGCGGCTCAGGGCTGGAGCGGCTCAAAACGGAGCAAAGCAGAGGCCCGGCGAAAACAAGCGGCGACTCAGGCCGTGGGGACGGCGACTTGTTCGCGACTTGCAAAGGAGACAGTCGGGTCAAAGTTGCTCAGACAAAGTGGCTTAACGACAGAGCTTCGGCAGGGGGGTGGTGCGACAGCTTGTTGAGTCCCAGGCGAGGCGGCTTACGAAGAAGACGACGAGCCGACGACTTAAGGTGGCACCACGGCGGCTGCAGACGGTGATTTGCAGGCCAGACAAGGCGACTCTGAAGCTGCGGATGTGGACCAGGGCGGGTCAGAACCGTGGCGGCCCGGCGGTTGGGTGGTGTCGTGGAATTATCATGGCAGATGTCCTAGTGTGAGGACTTAGTCGCGAGGCCAACGCATCCATGCGGTAGCTTGAGAGGGGTTGGGAGGAATCGAGAGACGCAACACAAGACAAGGATTTAGACAGCTTCGGGCCCCGGGAAACATCATCCGGTAATAACCCTACATGCTGTTTGTGGCTAGGTCTCATTATGATCATGAGTGAGTCGCCGGCTTGGCCGGCTCTTTGTGTCTAGCCCTAGAGATTGTTTCTTGTTCCTTGTACCTCTTTGGGGTGCCCTGCCCCTCCTTATATAAGTTAGAGGGGCGGGTTACATGCGGAGTCCTAGTAGGACTAGGACTAGTCTATCTTTTCTTACAAGTTGAATACAAGTCCGGGTCTTGCTCCCTCGTAAAGGAAATATTCGTCATCCCTTTCTCCTTAAGCCGGCCCACCAGAGTATAAGCCAGCCTGCTGGGCCTTGGGCCTTGTCGTCCGTCTGATCCGCCCGCCGGGTCTCCAGTGAGTCACAATGTCCAGGCGGGTTACCTGTGAATCGCCATGTTCGGGCGGATCACCAGTGAGTCGCCAAGCTCTAGCCAGGTCTCTGGTGAGTCGCCAAGTCTGGCCGGGTCATACCGCGGGGTATATCCCCGACATTAGCCCCCAGTTTAATTTGGATTTATCCATGTTGAACTGATCCTGCAAAATAACTCAAGAACAAATTTGACAGGTTGTGTTCCGGGTTAAATATTCTTGTAAGCCGGCACCTGATCATCCTTCAGTCCTTGACATTTTCTCCTGGAATATCCGGGTCAATAGGCCAACTTCATAATCCGTTTGCTGACATTGGCTCTTGTAAAGAAATATTATAAGAAATAATCCATTTGAATCGGCCTTCAATGCTCTGATTTGACAAAAATATTGGTCTTGAAATATTCAACTGATATTCAGCCGGCTTAAAGATGTAGATCTTGCCGATTTATGATTGCCAAAATTGCCGGGTTATAAATAAATGATGTCGGGTCATGAATGTTGCAGACACCGGGTTAATCTGGTATGCTCCAAACTGAGAATTTGAAGATTTTCTCTCCCTTATATGCATATCACCTGTAGCCCCCAAGTGCCGGGTTGTCATGCTTGCAGCAACCTGGGACTTGTAATTGCCTTATGCTCATGAAAACTTCAACCAGTGTAGCCCCCAAGGGCCGAGTCATTATGCAATAATGAGCAGGGACTTTGTAGATATAACCATGTAAACTTGAACAACAACGTGTAGCCCCCAAGGGCTGGGTCAGTAAGATAATACTGAGCTGGGACTTTGTATATAATTTATTGATAATAACATCATATAATATAATCTCCACCATGGGGCTTGAACCCACGTCCACAAGGTTAAGAGCTTTGTACTCTACCAACTGAGTAGTGGACCGTTCAATATAATGGATTAATGCTTGTGTACCTTGAATGTTTGACAGGAGCAATTGGTAGCCCCCAAGGGCCGGCTCATTACAATGTGATGAGTCGGGTCTTCAATAAGTTGAGCAAAAAATGACTTTGCATTAGCCCCCAAGTGCCATGGTGCATGCTGGCAGTGACATGGGACCTGCCTATTTGATGTAACCTCAACTTGAATAATATAGCCTCCAAGTACCGGGTCGTAAGCCTGCAGCGAGTCAGGACTATTCCCTCCATTGTAAAATAAATCATATACCTTGATAAAATAATAGCCATTGCGCTGAAACGACTTTAAAGACCTCCATCATAATATTGATAATCATAATAAAAATCCAGCCATGTTGGCTATTCAAGATTTGAATAATATAATCTTATCGGTTGACAAGTAGATCCGAAGTTCAAATACTCGGCGGCTCTTGGCCGATGGCGACTTAATGCGCATTCATTGTAAGCCGGAATTTCATAACCCGGCGGCTTATAGCCTTTGAGAAAATCAAGAATTGATAACCCTTTTGAGACACCAATTTCAATCTTTGATGATGGACTTGAACTTAATCATTTATGTAAGTCATAGCTCTGTAAATCCTGCACAGAGCTTAAACAACATATGCCCTGGCGACTTAACGTCAAAAGCCAGGGCGGGTAAACATCCAAATGTAGTCTTATCCTGCACACAAGTAGATCACAAGAACCCTGTGATATTGAATTTTCACTGCCGGTTTATGTGACTTGTGCAGTAAGGGTGATAACCCAATCTTTAGAAATCAAGACTTACAAATGTTTATGATTGTCATATGATGGCGACTTATCATCCAAAGTCAAGCCGGGTTAATGGAAGCCACATATATGCTTCAGATATGAACAAAAAGGGTCTCAAGACAAAATCAAAGATCGCTTTCAAAAAAACTTAAGCCAAATAGAAAGAAAAATTGAGGCTTCTGATTTGAATACGATCATGTAGCCCCAGTGGCTTTGGCGTTGCGCCGATCAAGAAGGTACCGACAGCTATGTTCTCTTTGGTTCGAATACGACCTATGTTTGAACAGGAAGCCCCCTAATGATCTTGAGAGTTTTTTAACAACTCTGATTCGAATACGATCAAAGTCGGTTCCCAAAAGGGGTTGAGCTATGACTCGAATACGATCAAGAAGCCCCCTAGTGAGCTCGGCAGTGTGCCGATCAAAAGGGTATCGACAGCTATGTTCTCTTTGGTTCGAATACGACCTATGTTTGAACATGAAGCCCCCTAGTGATCATGAGAATATTTAACGACTCTGATTCGAATACGATCAGGGTCACATCAAAAGGGTTAAGCTAAATTCGAATACGATCAACTCCCAATGGTCATTAAAGCAGGGTACCTATGTTTGGGTTGTGCTTTGTAACGGACTCCTTTTGGTCCCTTTAATTTTTCCTGAGAACTCGAACTTTTGCGAGAGATAAATTCTTTTTGAACCGGAAAACCGGAATTGAGAGTTTTAAAATTTTGTGATAAACAAATTTACCTTGAACCGGATTTTGAACCGGATTTGAGAGCTTCAAAACTTTGTGGCAGATAGATTTCCCTTGAACCGGATTTTAAACCGGATATTTAAGAGCTTCAGTGCTTTGTGGGAGATGTCAAGTCTCTTGAGCCGGATCTAAACCGGAATCCTTCTTTTTAAGCCGGAAATTTTCTGACGGCCTTTAAACTTTTCACCAATATGGCGGTAGCCTCCGGGACCGGGTTATTTTTCCCTCCAATGACCCGGAGTTCTTGAATGCATTGAAACCGACCAATGCTGCCGAGTCATATCATTGTAGCCCCCGAGTCTCAAGACGACTCGAGGAGTTGGCTTTGAGATTCTCCATATTGACCATAGCATAAGGTGTATATCATTGGTGTTGATAGCGCGATCTGAATCCACAGAAGGTTGAAGTGACTGCGGCGGGTTATAAATGATCCTGTATGAGCCGTGCCAGCAACTCAGCCAATGGTCCCTTCCAACTGGTTGTTTGAAGTTAACCAAACTGTAGTGGCGGCGACTTGTACGCCTGCCCATTTGAACCATCCAGCGCAGACGGCGGCTGATAATACATGATAATTTGCCTCCAATTTTGTTGGAAGAAAAACCAGGCTTCCCAAGCAGTGACAGATGAGTTGGTCACGACGTTGTAAACCGGTGTGGTCGGGCGAGTTAATCGCCGGCGCGGTAAGCCGCGCGGATGGGCGAATCAACCACGTCGTGTTGATGTAGTGAACAATTGTCATACACCAAAAACATCGCAAGCCAAAGTAATTGCTCTTTTTTAAAGAAAACAATATATAATATATAAACATTTACTGGATTGATTTCACCTGATATGTTAGGCCAGAAAATATCCACCGCGGAGTTGGTCATCACCACGGTGAAGCTAAAATCAATCACGTCCGAGTCGGCCGCGGGAACAGACAGAAGGGCCGGCCGCGGCGTTGTAAGCCGGTGCGGTCGGGCGAGTCAATCGCAGGAGCGATAAGCCACGCGGACGCTGAGTCGGCCGCGGGGGCGGACGGGTAAGTTGTCCGTCTCATTGCAAAGGGGCGCGTTGATGTAGACCGGACCACTGGGGCGGTGGCTTGCGCCCACCTGTTGACCAGTAAGCGGTCGCAGATGCCGTTGCATGATGATGCTACCGCACACTCCATGGATACGGCATTACACCATCTTTATGATGAATCATTGTCCTGCACATAAAAGTGTACATAGCAAAGCGATTGTTTTTTGACAAAAAACAATATGCGCTTAATAAAATAACCTTAGACGGATATCACCTGATTTGTTCGGATGACCGATGGATATCACCGGAGTCGGAGGCCACGGCGAGCGGGCTGAAGCCGATTCAAAGCAGCTCGAGGCACGGCAGGTCTCAGCTCACGGCGGGTTGAGGTGTGGCGGTTCAAAGTCACAGCGGGGGGACTCGCAGGCTCAGGCGAGGCCGTTTTGAAGATGGTTGGCAGCGGCGCGGTGACTCGCCACGGTGCGCCGGAACAGCAGCAGCGCAGTGGGAGAAACAACCGGTCTGTTGATTTTGACCGTGATGTGAAGCTCGCGGGGCGGCCACGAAGGCGCTGGGACGGAGTGGTTCCGATGTACAAGACGCGCCACCACAAGGACGCACGTAGGAGAAGACCAGAGGTGCATCGAAGTCGGGTCCGCGGCGGCTCTGGAGATGGCGAGTGTGCGGGAGGCAAGGCCGTGCTGGCCAGCAGAAAACGGCGAGGTGCGGGCGACTTAGCGTAAAGTGCGGAGGACTAGCGTAAAACCGCGGGTCAGAGGCGGCTCGGAGTTGAGTCCATGTCCTGCCTCTGGTCGTTGTTGGTTTGACAATTCCCTTTGAGTGCTCCTTTAAAATTTCCTTCATCCCACGTGGTGTCATGCCAGTCAACAGCATGGCCGGACTGAAAATCCACTAGACTTTGATTTTTAATACTCCTGTAGATCTTGGGGACTGCGTGTGAGCTGACTATTAAAACCTTCAAATTTATACACGTACAGTGGCTGTACTAGTTGATGCTACGTGCAGAAGGTAAGGTAATCTATCAGGCTTTGTTTTTTGCGTTGATCAGCACTTGGACCCTTGATCAACAGTTGGGTTGATCCGGAGACTTCACAGGGCTGAAGCAAACTGTCTTGATCGCCGCTGTACCAACAGATGGCGCTCGTGACGCGTGTTTGGCTGTCTTTGATCACCTCGGACTTGGACAGCTATACATGGACCAGCAGAAGCGATCTGGTGGATCGGACACGGCGGCTAAATTTGACAGCGGCACAGCAGAAATTTGAGTCGGCCTCGGTGTACTGCTGCAGCAGAAACTAACCTGGACTCGACGGATCATCTATTTGTTGAGGCGCTCACCATGCAACCCTAATCTTTCTTGAATTCAGACCTCGTACGAGCATTAGATCTGACTGCTCGCTTTGGAGACAATGTAAATCCTTCCGCGACGATTCTTCTTCATCCGAAGAAATTGTCAACTTCTCAACCCCTGAAAAAGATCCCTCCAAGAACTCATCACCACCGTGCGCAAGCCCCACGGTGGGCGCCAACTGTCGTGGAATTGTCACGGCAGATGCCCTAGTGTGAGGACTTAGTCGCGAGGCCAACGCATCCATGCGGTAGCTTGAGAGGGGGTGGGCGGAATCGAGAGACGCAACACAAGACAAGGATTTAGACAGCTTCGGGCCCCGGGAAACATCATCCGGTAATAACCCTACATGCTGTTTGTGGCTAGGTCTCATTATGATCATGAGTGAGTCGCCGGCTTGGCCGACTCTTTGTGTCTAGCCCTAGAGATTGTTTCTTGTTCCTTGTACCTCTTTGGGGTGCCCTGCCCCTCCTTATATAAGTTAGAGGGGCGGGTTACATGCGGAGTCCTAGTAGGACTAGGACTAGTCTATCTTTTCTTACAAGTTGAATACAAGTCCGGGTCTTGCTCCCTCGTAAAGGAAATATTCGTCATCCCTTTCTCCTTAAGCCGTCCCACCAGAGTATAAGCCAGCCTGCTGGGCCTTGGGCCTTGTCGTCCATCTGATCCGCCCGCCGGGTCTCCAGTGAGTCACAATGTCCAGGCGGGTTACCTGTGAATCGCCATGTTCGGGCGGATCACCAGTGAGTCGCCAAGATCTAGCCAGGTCTCTGGTGAGTCGCCAAGTCTGGCCGGGTCATACCGCGGGGTATATCCCCGACAGGTGGAGTATTGGCAATGCGAACCAGCGGGGTGAGGCTGCGGTGGCAACTTTGCGACAGAGGCGATGCGGCAGCTGAGGCGGCTCACAGGCCGGGCCATGGCGGCTCCAGGTGGTGGTGCTCGCCACGACTTGTGGACGGCAGCCGGTGGCTTGGGTACAGCGGCACTGAGTAAGCCACGACGGAGACAACAACTCGGAGTAGGCTACAACAGAGGCGGAGCCCGCGACAGCTCAGCGGAAGCACAGACCGAGTCGGAGGCAAGGAGCGGCCACGGCGGCTTAATGGCGTGCACAAGTCGGACAATATATTTTGGACTTGATTAGTCTTCACGCCAGGAAAAAATAATAGCAGCAATAGATTATTCCCTCAGGACTTTGAAATCTGGGAATCGCGGATGTGGAGCAGTAGAATCTTTCTGAGAAAATTGCTGCACCCTTGTTCCGGCTCAGAGACGGTGACGACGCGCGAGACCCGGACGGCGGCTCCCACTTAGCAGTTTCGCCGTATTGGGGTTCCTGATGCCCTCTTCAATTTGTTTTTGGTCTCCAACAGGAGTAGGTTTCCATCAGATGCAAACTTGCCATGTGGTCGCCGCCCGTGTTGCTTTTGGTGTGACTGCAATTTGACGGATTACACAGCCGATGGCGGCGGCTCAACAGCAACCCTAACTTCTTTGATGATGAATTTGCCAACTCTTTCAAATGTTGGTTCTTCTTCTCCCGGTCAATCGCGAGCTTCTCGATCCCCGGGAGAGATCCCTCCAAGAACTCAACACCACCGTGCGCAGGCCCTACGGTGGGCGTCAACTCTCGTGGATTTTTCACGGCAGATGTCCTAGTGTGAGGACTTAGTCGTGAGGCTAACGCATCTATGTAGTAGCTTGAGAGGGGTTGAGTGGGACGAGAGACACGAGGTTTTTTACCCATGTCCGGCCCCTCGCGGCGAAGGTAAAAGCCTACTCCTGCTTCATTGATATTGATGATGATGATCGAGATTACAAGGGTGTTCTAACTCAAGAGCTATTGACTTGTCTGTCTCTTTTGACTTGTCTATTGAGACGTCTAGAAAAACTTAACCCTCTTGGGGCGCCTCGCCCCTCCTTATATAAGTTGAAGGGGTGGGTTACATGTAGAGTCCAAGTCGGATTAAGACTTAAACTATTATGACTTTTCATCATGGGCTTCTCTCCGTGGGCTTCTTAACGTCTTGGGCTTATTAACCCTAGGCGACTCTGTCTGCCGGGTTATAACTGTCTGCCGGGTCTCACCAGCCGGGTCTCACCTGCCGGGTCTCATCTGCCGGGTCTCACCTGCCGGGTTAGGATCTGAAATGACTCAACGTCAGGGCAACTTAAACCCAGAGATGACTTAAGCCTCAGGGCGGCTTATCCTTATGAGCCGGGTCTTGGTCGTGGGATATATCCCCAACAAAGTTACTACCGAATATCGTAGGTGAACCAGAGCATGATCCGCACCAGAGTGGTACGGTAATCCTGTTCTGGAAGTCATATTACTAGACCATGGTGAACCTACGAACAATGAAGAAGCTATGATGAGCTTAGTTTTCGATAAATGGCTTGAGGACATGAAATCCGAGATAGGATCCATGTATGAGATATGGACTTTGGTGGACTTGCCCAATGATCGGCGAGCCATAGAGAATAAATGGATCTTCAAGAAAAGACTGACGCTAATGGTAATGTTACTATCTACAAAGCTCGACTTGTCGCAAAAGGTTTTCGACAAGTTCAAGGAGTTGACTACGATGAGACCTTCTCACCCGTAGCGATGCTTAAGTCTGTCCGAATCATGCTAGCAATTGCCACATTTTATGATTATGAAATCTGGCAAATGGACGTCAAAACTGCATTCCTTAATGGTTTTCTTAAAGAAGAGTTGTATATGATGCAACAAGAAGGTTTTGTCGATCCTAAAGGTGCTAACAAAGTGTGCAAGCTCCAGCGATCCATCTATGGACTGGTGCAAGCATCTCAGAGCTGGAATATACGCTTTGATGAGGTGATCAAAGCATATGGTTTTATACAGACTTTCGGAGAAGCCTGTATTTACAAGAAAGTGAGTGGGAGCTCTATAGCATTTCTAATATTATATGTGGATGACATATTATTGACTAGAAATGATGTAGAATTTCTGGATAGCATAAAAGGATACTTGAATAAAAGTTTTTCAATGAAAGACCTCGGTGAATCTGCTTATATATTGGGCATCAAGATCTATAGAGATAGATCAAGACGCTTAATTGGACTTTCACAAAGCACATACCTTGATAAAGTTTTGAAGAAGTTCAAAATGGATCAGTCAAAAAAAGGGTTCTTGCCTGTGTTACAAGGTGTGAAGTTGAGTCAGACTCGATGCCCGACCACTGCAGAAGATATAGAGAAAATGAAAGTCATTCCCTATGCCCCAGCCATAGGTTCTATCATGTATGCTACGCTGTGTACCAAACCTGGTGTGCCTTGCTATAAGTTTAGCAGGGTGGTACCAAAGTAATCCAGGAGTGGATCACTGGACAGCGGTCAAGAACATCCTGAAGTACGTGAAAAGGACTAAGGATATGTTTCTCGTTTATGGAGGTGACAAAGAGCTCGTCGTAAAGGGTTACATCGATGTTAGCTTTGACACTGATCCGGGTGACTCTAAGTCACAAATCGGATACATTTTTATATTGAATGGTGGAGCTGTCAGTTGGTGCAGTTCCAAGCAGAGCGTCGTGGCGGGATCTACGTGTGAATCAGAGTACATAGCTACTTTGGAAGCAACAAATGAAGGAGTCTGGATGAAGGAGTTCATATCCGATCTAGGTGTAATACCTAGTGCATCGGGTCCAATGAAAATCTTTTGTGACAATACTGGAGCAATTGCCTTGGCGAAGGAATCCTGATTTCACAAAAGAACAAAACACATCAAGAGACACTTCAACTCCATCCGTGATCAAGTCAAGGAGGGAGACATAGAGATTTGCAAAATACATACGGATCTGAATGTTGCAGACCCGTTGACTAAGCCTCTTCCACGAGCAAAACATGATCAACACCAAGACTCCATGGGTGTTAGAATCATTACTATGTAATCTAGATTATTGACTCTAGTGCAAGTGGGAGACTGAAGGAAATACGACCTAGAGGCAATAATAAAGTTGTTATTTTATATTTCCTTGTATCATGATAAATGTTTATTATTCATGCTAGAATTGTATTAACCGGAAACTTGATACATGTGTGGATACATAGACAAAACACCGTGTCCCTAGTAAGCCTCTACTAGACTAGCTCGTTAATCAAAGATGGTTAATTTTCCTAACCATAGACATGTGTTGTCATTTGATGAATGGATAGGAGAATGATGTGATGGACAAGACCCATCCGTTAGCTTAGCATATTGATCGTTCAGTTTTATTGCTATTGCTTTCTTCATGTCAAATACATATTCCTTCGACTATGAGATTATGTAACTCCCGGATACCGGCGGAATGCCTTGTGTGCTATCAAACGTCACAACGTAACTGGGTGATTATAAAGATGCTATACAGGTATCTCCGAAGGTGTTTGTTGGGTTGGCATAGATCGAGATTAGGATTTGTTACTTCGAGTATCCGAGAGGTATCTCTGGGCCGTCTCGGTAATGCACATCATAAGAAGCCTTGCAAGCAATGTGACTAATGAGTTTGTTACGGGATGATGTATTACGGAACGAGTAAAGAGACTTGCCGATAACAAGATTGAACTAGGTATGAAGATATCGATGATCGAATCTCGGGCAAGTAACATACCGATGACAAAGGGAATAACGTATGTTGTCATTGCGGTTCGACTGATAAAGATCTTCGTAGAATATGTAGGAGCCAATATGAGCATCCAGGTTCCGCTGTTGGTTATTGACTGGAGAGGTGTCTCGGTCATGTCTACATAGTTCTCGAACCCATAGGGTCCGCACGCTTAACGTTCGATGATGATTTAGTATTATATGAGTTATGTGTTTTGGTGACCAAATGTTGTTTGGAGTCCCGGATGAGATCACGGACATGACGAGGAGTCTCGAAATGGCCGAGAGGTAAAGATTGATATATAGGACAATGATATTCGGACACCGGAAGTGTTCCGGAGTGTATCGGGTTGTTATCGGAGTACTGGGGGGTTACTGGAACGCCCCGAGGGAATAATGGGTCTTATGGGCCATAGGAGGGGAGCACACCAGCCCACAAGGGGTGGCGCCCCCCCTAAGGTAGGAGGCCGAGTGGGAGAAGGAAGAGGGGGTTCGGCCCCCTTTCCTTCCTCCCTTCCCTCTTCCCTTTCCTCCCTTCTGTTAATAAGGAAGGGGGGGGGGCGAATTGGACTAAGGCCCCAAGTAGGATTCCTCCTACTTGGGCGCCCCAAGGCTGCTCCCCTTCCCCTCCCACCTATATATACGTGGGGAGGGGGCGCCTAGAACACACACCAACAATTGTTAGCCGTGTGCGGCGCCCCCCTCAACAGATTACACCCTCGGTCATATTCTCGTGGTGCTTAGGTGAAGCCCTGCACGGATCACTTCACCATCACTATCACCACGCCGTCGTGCTGACGGAACTCATCCACTCCCTCGACACTTTGCTGGATCAATAGTTCGAGGGACGTCATCGAGCTGAACGTGTGCAGAACTCGGAGGTGCCGTACGTTCGGTGCTTGATTGGTCGGAACGAGAAGAAGTTCGACTACATCAACTGCGTTGTCAAACGCTTCCGCTTTCGGTTTATGAGGGTACATAGACACACTCCCCCCCTCTCGTTGCTATGCATCTCCTAGATAGATCTTGCGTGAGCGTAGGAATTTTTTTGAAATTGCATGCTACGTTTCCCAACAAATCATGCCCCTTATACGTCTGTGGACATGCCCAGACATGCTTGCGAGCTGCACTGGACAGCCCCTCATATGTCATGTCTGGCAGCTACACACTTCAAATATGAACCCTCAAATTCATGCAAGTTCATCCATCATACACGTGAATGTCACACGTAAATAATATCTTTTGGTAGTGAAAATACATAGTTCAAACGTAAAATTTATTTGAACTGCACAATTCAAACATCAGTTATTTGAATTCCATTGTGAGTCCACATATGCTCCACAAGATCACTAAGTATCTGCGTGGGTATCGGATGATCTTGAAGTGTCCGATCCATCTGCAGAAAATTCATAAGTTGATCTGCATCTTGTTGTTTTGGGACATAGACTTGTTCTCCAGGCATTTCAAAATTACTGGTTTGGGGTACCCCATCACCATCTTCATCGGCAATCATATTGTGCAAAATAACACAACATGTCATCAATTGTCACAAAGTCTTTGAATCCCACATCATTCCAGCTCCACGAGCAATTCCCCAACGAGTTTGAAGCACTCCGAATGCCCTCTCCACATCCTTCCTAACCGCTTCTTGCGTTATTGCAAAGCGGTTTTTTGTTGCCTTGGGACCAGAGATGGTCTTCACAAACGCCACCCACTGAGGATAGATACTATCGATAAGATAGGACCCCATGTTGTAATCATGGTTGTTGATAGTGTAGTTGCACGGCGACAATTCCCCATTCTCTTTTAAATGATACAAAAGAGCTAATGGCTTTACCAAGCCGAAGCTTCCAAATCAAGCTAGGATCTGCAACAGGTTGAGGCTGCTCACTTACTACAGAAGTGACTTATGGTGATGGTGACTTGTAAGAAAAGGAGAGGTCCCATGTTAGGCAGCATTGGTGGCTCACATCACTGATTTTTTTCTTTTTGAAAGAAAACTTTTGATCTATTCACTTTAATCATGGCAGTACAACGGAAATTAGAAATCAGTCATGATATGAATGACCTAACAATTTTAGAATGCAACTTACCTGTTGTGCATATCTCCCCTTTTTCCAGTAGCACTATCTTCGGCTCTTAACTGGCTAGCACAACTGAAGTGTTAATGAGTTCTTCTGGGTATGTTAGTGTTTTCTTCTTAAATTATATGTTTGTTTTTTCAGATGCCGTATTTGTTGTACCACGTCATTCAGTTCTGTGTTTTCTACGTGATCAAACTGTAAATGCAATTGTTTCATCATGGCAAATATTTTCAAAATAGATGATAACCGATCTTCGATTGAAGGGATGAACATAGCTGTACATAAGTGTGTGCATTTTTCTGATGACATACGATGTTATTCTTTTAGGTTGAAGGGAGCTCGCCTCCTGCAGGCGCCACCGTGGATCTACTCGTTTGCTGTGGCATTGCATTGAGCCATCTTATGTGCGCTAGTTTGTGGGAAAAATATTAAACTTGCAATACAACTAGTTTGAAAAAAAACTTCACAAAATTAACACTATTTGATTGAAAACACCCAATTATTTTACAATCTTTATAAAATTTGGGTCACCACTTGTCACGCATAAGCAAACAGGGCGCAAATTGGACATTCAAACATGCATAGCTACTGACACTCAAATTGGACATTCAAACGACATAAATTTCATTTAAAGTTTATAATTTGTACAAACATAAACCCTAAACAAAGGGGATAATTAGATTTATGCCCCTAGCCGTGTCCCACTCGGCCGTTTTACCCCTAATTTACAAAAGTCATCGGTTCTGTCCAAGTCACTTCACTCCTCTTATGCTTTTGCCCTTTGACCGTTTGACCGCCAGTTTGAAAACTTCATAACTAATTCATACTAAATCAGAAAAATGCAAACATCACCTATATGTCAGTGTCATTTGCATTCATAAAAAAAGTGTTCGAAAGTGCCCATCCAAGTTTTAGCTCTTGTGATACCATCATGAATAGTAAAATCTAAAAAAATCTAGAAATTCAAAAAATATTGGTGGCACAGAATAAAAATGTTTTAAGTGCTTGCCAAATTTCATCAGGGAACGACATTCGTGAAAGTCATGGCAAAAATAATGTATTTTTTTCTCGAATACGCACGAGAGTGCGTATCATTCATTAAAGAAGAGAGTGGGGGTGGGGAGCCCCAATCCACCAATACAAGCTTTGTTCGTTATTTACATGCCAGCTTTCAGCTGGCCTACCGAATACAGATACATGTTACATCTACTCAAATTTCTGCCCACTCTGCCGGCCACATGCCCTCTTCTATCAGTCCCGCCTTCGTCAAGGACGCACCTTCCTCCCTAAGCATATTTGTAACCCATGGCAGCGAAGGAGTCGTGCCGTTAAGGACTATATCGTTCCTGTGTTTCCAGAGCGCCCACATTCCTAGTATGCATAATGCCCTAGTTGACTTGCGGTGCAGACCACTAGCATCCTGTCTCTCACACCAGCCAGCCAGGGTCTCTCCTGGTAACGGAAGGAAGTCCAACCGTCCCTTGAGCGTGGTGCACCAATGCCAAAACTGTTTTGCGAATGTACAGTCGATGAGCAGATGTTGCATGGTTTCGTCATGCTGGCTGCAGAGCGGACATGCGTCCTGATGAGGTAGTCCTCTACGCGCAAGTCTGTCAGAAGTCCAACAGTGGTTCCTGATAGCCAACCAAGAGAAGAAGCGGCATCTCAACGGTGCTTTGGATTTCCATGTAAACGCTCCCGTCGGCGAGACTTCCCTTCCCAAGAATCTGGCCTCATACGCAGATTTCACCGAGAAGGTACCGTTGCTCTCCCAGACCCATTTGACTGTATCTTCCACCTCATCAGCCAGTTGCACCGTCTCTAGCTGCATCCATACAGTCAGGAACTCCTGAAGTTCATCCCACGTTAGGTTTGGGCCAACATCTAAGGCCCAACTACCACTCGCTAGTGCCTCCTTGACCAGTTTCTTCCTTCTGATGCGAGGTGGTACTCTGGCATACAGAGTCGGTGCAATCTCGCTAATTCTCGCTCCGTTGACCCAACGGTCCTCCCAAAATAAGGCCTTGGCACCGTTCCCCACCGTCGTATGAGCCGCGGCCTGGACCAGAGCGTGGGCTTCTTGTGGCACCGAGATTGAGAACTCCGCCCAGGCTCTGTCCCTGTCCACCTTCTGTAACCATGGCCAACGGGCATGGAGCGCCTTGTTGAGCCACCTCAAGTCTGGCAAGCCCGGACCGCCTGCCCACTTTGGCGTACACACCTCATCCCAGGCCACTGAGCAGTTCCCGCCATTTGCTTCGCTTTTGCCACACCACAAGAAGCCTCGGCAAATCTTGACAAGCGCAGTGAGCGTTTTAGCTAGTAGAGATAGCGCGAGCATGGAATGAACGGGCATGGCACAAAGTACCGATTGGATCAAGAGCAACCGCCCACTCTTCGGCAGAAGGGCCGCCTTCCACAGTGGCAAGGAGTTTCGAACTTTGTCCAGAAGACCCTGGAACTGGGCCGCCGATTGCTTTCGGATCGTCAAGTGGAGGCCCAAATAAGTGCAAGGGAACGCCGAAGTGGTGCATCCCAGAAGAAGTGTTGATTGTTTTTTTGGCGACGACATCCATGAATGTCATTCCCTGATGAAACTTGGCAAGCACTTAAAACATTTGTCATTCTTTGCCATCAAATGTTTTTTTTGTTTTTTTAATTTTTTTAGATTTTACTATTCATGGTGGTATCATATGAGCTAAAACTTGGATGGGTACTTTCCAACACTTTTTTCATGATGCAAATTACACTGACATATAGGTGATATTTTCTAAACATTTTGGTATCTTATTTGCATTTTTCTGATTTAGTATAAATTAGTTATGAAGTTTTTAAACCGACGGTCAAACGGTCAAAGGGCAAAAGCATAAGAGGAGCGAAGTGACTTAGACAAAACCGGTGACTTTTGGAAAATTAGGAGTAAAACACCCGAGGGGACACAACTAGATGCATAAATCTAATTATCCCTAAACAAAGCTACTGATCGTCATCGTCCACGTCGGAGCCGCTGTCGCTGCCAACGAAGTACTTTGTCGTCCTCCTCCTCCTTCTCGTCCTTGTCGTCCTCCTCCTTCTCGTTCTCGTCGTCGTCGCTCATGAGGACGATGGTAACGTTAGCCACCGAGGTGACAACCACCTGTCGCAGCCCCGACGAGTCCACCGGGTCATCGGGGTGGCGTTGCAGCCCCTTTGTCGATTCGCGCAGCGCCCGGAGGAGCCCTGACAGTTCTGCAGGGTCGCCGGGCTCGCTGGCCACCGCCCCTGTACTCCGCCAACAGCGGCGGCTCCTGCTCCGGCTTGGGCTCGAGCAGGGGGCCGCCATAGCCCGACTCGGGCTTGGGCACGAGCAGGAGGCCGCGCGAGCTTGTCCCCGGCTCCGGCTTGGGCACGAGCAGGGGACCGCGCGAACTCGGGCTTGGGCACGAGCAGGGGGGCACGCGAGCTCGTCCCCGGCGTCGCTGGCTCCGGCTTAGGAACACAGAGGCCCCGACTGCTGCTGGCACCGGCGCCTCCTCCTGTAGATGTGGGCGTGCCCCGCGTCGTGGCACGCGGCGGCGAAACCCGGTCGCCCTCGGCCAGACCGAGCTGGACGCGGCACGCGACCATGACATCGGGGAAGGTACGCCCTTCCCAGAAGGCGTACCTCCCGTCGATGTTGTTCCGTGACGATGGTGGGTAGCGGCCGTCGTAGCGCTGGATGCGGGCGGCGTTCGCCTCCGCCAGGATCTCGGGCCACCGTGGGCTGCCGGGCGTGTAGCACTCCTTCAACCGCTCCTCCGGCGGCAGGCTTGGCCGAAAGTCGCGTATTGCGCGCGGCATGGCCGGCGTGCCGACGATGGGGACAGATCCACTGGGAGCCCCCCGGCGCTCAGGTGCCATCCGCTCGGCAGGCGCGTGTCAGGCGGCACCATGACGCCGCAGCGAGTTCGGCCGTTTGGCGTCGACAACCGGTACTACAGCTGCGACGCCGCTGTGGCCGCCGACCTCGACCTGGGCTATGCGCGGCGAGCGCTGGAGGAGAGCTACTACCCCCAACAGGGCGTGCTGGACCTCGATGAGGTCTACGGCGTGCTCGACAGGGCCTTGGTCCAAGCCGCGCAACGAGAATCATCCTTTTACGTGTGCACCGCCTATCATGTGTACTTGCCATGGTTCCATGCACAACTAGGAATTACAAACATAAGAGAGTAAATAGCATAAAACTACCACTTTTCGTCCTATGATTCAAAAAACCATCACTTTTTTGTTTGTGACTGATACCTATCACTTTTCTTGTCGGCTGTCTCAAAAAACCCAAATCGCCCGTTGCTAGCGTTTTAAACCGTTTTCTGACGGTCCGGGCCCGCCTGTCAGGCCACGTCAGCGCCGCGCGTTTGTTTGACCGTTAACTGACATGTGGGGCCCACATGTCAGTGTACCTTCCTCATAAAAAAGCAAGCAGATCCCTGCAAACATTTAAGAAACGCAATCGGGTCCCTGTGAACTTTACAAAAAAGCAATCGGGTCCCTGTGGCGCCGTGGCCGTGATCCCGCAGCCAAGCTCGCCGACCAGCAGCCGCCGTGACGAGCTCGCCGGCCAGCAGCCATGGTGCCACCGCGGAGGGGCAGTGAGGTCCCTCATGCGCCTGGCGGCGGGCGCGTCGTCCTCGGAGTCGTTGGGCGTCTTGCGCTTCCTGGGCGGCGGCGGGCATGAGGGGGGCGGTGCCCTGGGGCGGAGGCGGGCCCGCTCGATGTCGAGGGCCTGGAGCACGGCGTCCTCCTTGCGGGCGTTCCTGGCGGCGCTGGCTGCAAGGAAGGGAGGAAGGGTGAGGCGGAGGCGGAGAGCGGAGGAGGAAGAAGGGAGGAGGGAGGAGGGCGGCGTACACGAAGGCGGGGCCGTCGCGGCGGCCGAGGAGCAGGATGGGGGTGGCCGGCGAGCGGGGCGGCGCCGGGCAGCCGTCGGGGAGCTCCAGGCGCGAGGCCACCCTGCCGGGCCACCACGACCCGTTGGGGCGGCGCACCCACACCAGCGGTGCTGGCCGGCGAGCTCGTCACGGCGGCTGCTGGTCGGCGAGTTTTCATTAGAGTTTCTTAAATGTTCACAGGGACCCGATTGCGTTTCTTAAATGTTTGCAGGGATCTGCTTGCTTTTTATAAGGAAGGGACACTGACATGTGGGCCCCACATGTCAGTTAACGGTCAAATAAACGGTCAAAGTGACGGTTCATTTAGCTGCGGGCTCCACCTGTCATAGACCCGATTAATTTTTTAGCAACGGGCATTTTGGGTTTTTTGAAACAGCCGACGCCGATTCTGATAGTTATCAGTCACAAACAAATTTGTGGTAGTTTTTTGGAACCATAGGACGAAAAGTGGTAGTTTTATGCTATTTACTCAACATAAGAGCATCTCCAACGGGCGCACAAAAATCTCGCGCCCAATAAAAGTTATAGCGCGCCACTTTAGCATTTTTAATGTGCCGGGACCAACATTGCTTTAGCAGACGCCCAAAGACGCGCGCCCAAAAAACAGACAGTGCAAATTATGAAGCGCGCCCAATCCGGAACCCAAAATATGCTGCGCGCAATAGCGTTTTTCAGCGCGCGCCCAAAACTTTTTAGCGCTACAGCATCTGCTGAAGCCGTTGGGCGCCTAAATTTTTTTTTTTAATGCGCGGAGCTCTTTTTGGGCGCCTATTAGAGATGCTCTAAAACTGGGAACGATCAATTTGTCCAAGATCCCTTAGCATCTTACCATTCTTACTGGACCAATTCCTTCATCAGTACCTATGCAGCCGTTTGTGTACCTATTGTACTACTTTAAATTTACGTGTGCACCACCTATTCTACAGGTTTCTTTCTCAGAACTTATTTAACGACGGGTTTCTTCCTCAGAACTTATTTAACATCGGGTCAAAAGACCAGCGCAGCGCGACGCCACGCATCCGCAATGCTAGGAACTACCAAGGTTTTGGTTACCGAATGGGGCATTTTTACCGAGGGGGACCGGTAAATGTGGTTACCACGGTTACCATAAAATTTCGAGCAAATTTCGAACGAATTTCGAATGAAATTTATAATTGAATTTTGAATTCAAATTCTTTCAAAATAAATATAGATAGAGCTTGAACTTATATTTATCATAAAAGAGCTACTAGCTCAGTGGAACGTTGTATACATACATGCTGTGAGGTGCTGCCACACTTTACTATACATTGAGCATTTGAATTCAAAAAATTTAAAAAATTGAAATTTTTTGTTGGAAATGCCCATTTACCGAGGGGGGCTGAAATATGCGGTAACTATGGTAATCTCGAAATTTCGAGCGGTAACCAAAACCCTGGTAACTACTACTATAGACGAGTTTTTCCTAAAAAAAGAACTACTATAGACGAATGATTTACACCATGGCGTAAGCTCCCACTTACAACCGTACTCCGTACATAAGTTTTGGACCGCGATAACCTGCGAGGCTTATGTATTTAGGGATAGTTAGTAAAAATGGAAGATTTGGATTATCTTCGGTGCGGAGGAGCAGCACAAAGGCCGAGCTATGTCTAGCTGGAACCTATGTCCGTACTACCCCTATGAGCGTCTGTGACGGTGGAGTAAGTGTTTGAGTGTCTCGAGTAAATAGCATAAAACTACCACTTTTCGTCCTATGGTTTCAAAAAACTACCACAAATTTGTTTGTGACTGATAACTATCAGAATCGGCGTCGGCTGTTTCAAAAAACCCAAAATGCCCGTTGCTAAAAAATTAATCGGGTTTATGACAGGTGAAGCCCGCAGCTAAATGAACCGTCACTTTGACCGTTAACTGACATGTGGGGCCCACATGTCAGTGTCCCTTCCTCATAAAAAAGCAAGCAGATCCCTGCAAACATTTAAGAAACGCAATCGGGTCCCTGTGAACATTTAAGAAACTCTAATGAAAACTCGCCGACCAGCAGCCGCCGTGACGAGCTCGCCGGCCAGCACCGCTGGTGTGGGTGCGCCGCCCCAACGGGTGGCCCGGCAGGGTGGCCTCGCGCCTGGAGCTCCTCGACGGCTGCCCGGCGCCGCCCCGCTCGCCGGCCACCCCCATCCAGCTCCTCGGCCGCCGCGACGGCCCCGCCTTCGTGTACGCCGCCCTCCTCCCTCCTCCCTTCTTCCTCCTCCGCTCTCCGCCTCCGCCTCACCCTTCCTCCCTTCCTTGCAGCGAGTGGTGCAACCTGGAGAGGAGCAAGCGCGTGAAGCCCTTCCGATGCGGGGAGGCGGACCTGGAGGACCTCATCCGCAGGGCCGAGGAGCAGGCGGCGCGCCGCCGCAAGGCCAGCGCCGCCAGGAACGCCCACAAGGAGGACGTCGTGCTCCAGGCCCTCGACATCGAGCGGGCCCGCCTCCGCCTCCGCCCCAGGGCACCGCCCCCCTCCTGCCTGCCGCCGCCGCCGCCCAGGAAGCGCAAGACGCCCAACGACTCCGAGGACGATGCGCCCGCCGCCAGGCGCATGAGGGACCTCACCGCCCCTCCGCAGTGGCACCATGGCTGCTGGCCGGCGAGCTCGTCACGGCGGCTGCTGGTCGGCGAGCTTGGCTACGGGATCACGGCCACGGCGCCACAGGGACCCGATTGCTTTTTTGTAAAGTTCATAGGGACCCGATTGCGTTTCTTAAATGTTTGCAGGGATCTGCTTGCTTTTTTATGAGGAAGGGACACTGACATGTGGGCCCCATATGTCAGTTAACGGTCAAACAAACGCGCGGCGCTGACGTGGCCTGACAGGCGGGCCCGGACCGTCAGAAAACGGTTTAAAACGCTAGCAACGGGCGGGTTTTTTGAGACAGCCGACGAGAAAAGTGGTAGGTATCAGTCACAAACAAAAAAGTGATGGTTTTTTGGAACCATAGGACGAAAAGTGGTAGTTTTATGCTATTTACTCGAGTGTCTCATGGGTAAACATAAATAGAGAAAATACTTGACCGTGAACCTAATTAACTGGCTTTCTTTCTGTTGGATGTATATATAATTTGCCGTGATCCTGGTCCCCGTGCCTCTTTTCTTATTAATCTTGTACTGCCAGAATGGATGGGGCAACATCATCCTGTAGTGCAACAATTCAGCTGGACCCTAATGCATCGACGCTGACTTAAGTATATGAAGAATACCATCCCCTGACACGTCGGGCGGGGCAAATGTGCAATATCATCGGTATTTGTGGTTGGAAGGAGAACAAGGATAAATTAGGACAACCTCCCTCTGTTTCTTGGCGCTAACAAGCAGTATCACTCATTCCGATGCCCTTCATTCCAACAATACTTTGGAAAGTTTCTGGTCAAGGACGCCCACGGGCCACGGCTAATTAGCGAGCCACAAGGATGCACTACTGAAAGGCTTATTGTCTTCTAAAGATAGAAAGATAGGATGTCCAAGTTACAATATATAAACACAGACATGTAATTGTGTGGTTTCCAGAGCACATGCACCAGTCAGCATAATTTAGTTATTTGTACTGCATGTTTGGTTTCCGAAGTTACTCTCTCCTAGGCTTAACGCGTGACTTCCATCTCCTGTCAAGACGTAAATAGTGGGTGGTAGGCTGTTTGCTATCTCCTTTGATTTGTAGCTATACCAATTATATTAATTACTCACTTGTCTATATGTATACACTCATTCGGTCAATTATCTCACATTCACCTTCTTCACTCTGTCAATGTCATTGTACTCCATATTGACAGCGATGAGGTACATGAATGAGAAATTCCCAATACCGTGTTGATAGAGAAGCATAGGCGTATATGCTTAACTTGAAGGACAGTGAGACAACTGAGCTTTGAGAATAGAAGGCACCGGGAAGAAAATTTAGAGACAGACAGAACTCCATGGTAGGTTAATTGTACGTGAAGGGCTCTTTCTGTTGCTGTAAACTTCAGTTCAAGGTTCAGTAGGGTTTTAGGTGTCGAAAGTTTCAGTTTCGACAGTAGCCGTTTTGCTTTCAGTTTCATCTAGATTTGCGGCACCCTGACCCAATCGTGGGATGGCACGATGGAACGGTCATGGTGCCATGACAGGAGACAAAAGGAGAGTGATGGGATGGCGGTACTCATGGTGGCACTCGCGACCTGGTCGTGCGCTAGTTTTTCATTTTCAGTCGGAGTATGTAACGACTGAATAAAAGCAGAGAAACGGAAAAGCTGCAAGCAGTTCACAGCGCAAAACCTCCCTCTCTCTCTCTCTGGTGCTCACTCTTCCATCCACAGTTTCGGTGATCGCCGGAGTTACTCAAGGGCGGGGTTCCTCTGACAATACTTTCCATGTCTTTCATCACACTCGGTACTGCAGACCAATAATGCCTCTGTTGTAAAAGGGACTAAAGTTGTCCCTTCTTGAGTTGCGTCTGGAATTGCATCCCTCCATCCTACAGATGCATTGTATGTACTGAAGGAAGGAAGAACCCTTTGCTTCAGGACACGTTACCAATCCCATGATCAATCTCGTGACTTCAGCAACCCAAAGGCCCAAACAAGATTTTGACAACTAAAGACCATGATCAAACAGTATTGGCAGTGCCAAATTCAGCGATAGGAAGGTTGGGTTCGATTTAGACTTTACCCTTTAATTTTTGTATTTTTAGTACAAGTTCAAGGTTTCAAACAAACTTTTCCCTTGAATTTTTCTACTTTTACCACATGTTTGACGATAAGCTATTTTATAAGCAATGCCCGGAAAACCGAAACGGTGCTCATCTTTTTTCCTGTTACTTTTTCATTTGTCTGCGCTCTTTTGACACCCTATAGTGGACACGCGAATACTAATAAATGACACTCCAATTCCTTACATATTACTAATAAAGAAACGCATCGACCATCCCTTGACATCGCAATGACAATACGGACGATTCGTCTTCCTGTAACACTACACACAACATTCTAGCCCCTCCAACAGTATGCTGCTCACATTGTCGCCGCGTTGTTTGGAAGACTCGTTCTAGCCCCTCCAGCATAATGTTACTCACAGTGTCATCATTGGCTGTTTGGAAGGCATTGTCGACTTCTTCGGCCTCCTCTCCATCAGCGGTGCAACCAACACACGATGTATCTTTGAATCAGGTACCCATCTTTTGTCTAGCATTTGATCTAGAAACTTACATGCCTCGCTCTTGAAGCCTTCCTTGATAAGGCTATAAATGATAATGTTATAATTTCTAGGGCTTGCCATTCCATCTATACTTACCACTTTTAGTAAATTTCTGAGACCCCTGCAGAGTAACGAAAATACGGGCATGTCAGGGACTAATAGTTCAGATGTCTCTTGGTCAGGAACAAAGCCATAATCCACCATCTTGTTGAACAACAGAGCAGCCTCAAGAATTGTCTCCTTGGCGAGGAAACAACGGAAAAGAACATTGTATGCATAGCTGTTCAATAGACACCGTTCCATCAGCATCTGTGCAAGGAGAAGCAACATATCCTTATCTTTCTTGAAACGGAGTGGTGCATGGATATTGGATAATTGTGTTTTAAGTGGAAAATGTACAAGAAGTGCCGGTGAAAACAGCTAGTGAACGCGTTCTGATCGCGTCACGTATCATTGCAGCCATACAACTCCCTTGAATTGGTATATCAAGCGCCTCGCTAGTAAGGCTGTAACCTCTTTTGCAGTGATATTTGAAAACTTCGGCAGCTTCTAGGATACGCTCCATGTGCCACAAACCTTCTACCAGCTGCGAGAAAGATTCTGAATTAAGTACCAATTGCTAACCTGGTTTTAACTTAGCACCCAGCAGTATACTTTTCTAATTTGGATGCTGCTCCGAGCTAGGAGAGGAGGACAGAGGAAGGCGCAGGCGCAGGTGCCCCAGGATGCCTCGCCTCTCTGGCAGCTTGTTCGCTCAAGATAGAGACTGCGACGAAACCGGCAATCGCTACTTAATTTGTTGCCATGAAAAGAATCAGGTGGGGTGCGTAAGCCCGGGCGACTGGATACTGCTGCTTGAGACGCCTCCCGAGGACGTTGTGCCTTCCTTTCAAGACGGTGCACCAGAGAGCCTTCCAAAGTGTGCAGGTCGACACCGGCACGATCAAAGTTACGACCGTGCCGTATAGTAGGGCGAAGCCGATGTATATGACGTGGTAGATGATACGGTAGAGCGCCTCCATGCTCGTCACCGCAGCGAGAGCTGCGTAGAAGGCAATGAACATGCTGACCAGCGACACCCATATGCAGTGCAGCGCCGCCGCGAAGCTCTTCCACGACCCTGCGGAGCGCGACGCCTTCCCGAAGACAAGAAGGATCACGGCGAGCACGGAGGTGACCAGGGCGAAGCTGTCGAGGATCAGGAAGAATTGGAAGAGGATCTTCTCCTGTAGCACCGCCATGCCCTTGAACACCCTCTTGTCGGGTGCCGTGCCGTCAGCTTGCTCATAGGAACCCGGCACGTTGTTGGCGGCGGTGAAGGTCACAGTGGCGATGAGCACGCCGACAACCGCAAGGCTGTCGGACATCTTCTCAATCCCTTGCGCTATGTCACGGCCCCTCCATTGCTCCACATGGTCCCGCCTCTGAGGCCGAGATTGTGCCCCGAACGTGGCCAGCGTCACCACCAAGGCCAACTGCACCATAATCATACGAAAACTTTAGTCCAACAATGTTCATATAGACAATCAAATTAACTAACAACGGGTGTTAGTTGATGCAGACTCCAAGCAATGCCTGCTCTCAATGAATATATGCTTACCATGGAGAAGAAACTGGTCGATCTAGCTGCGAGATCCAACGGCGTGTGCCCTTCGTTGTTCATGACGTCGGCACACAATTCGCCACGCCACATCAAGGCCTCCACGACGCTGGGCGCGCATGCGGCCACCGCGAGGTGCAGCGGCGTATTGCCATCCCCATCATGCGTGTTGAGGAGGCTGCGGAGCGTCGGTTTCTTCATGGCAAGCGACACGACCCTGGAGTGGCCTCCCCTGGCCGCGGCGTGCAGGAAGGTCCCGCCGCGGTCGTCCCGGAGCTCGGTGGCATCGGGGCAGGCCTCCATCAGCGCCTCGGCCACGTGGGCGTGGCCCATTCCCGCCGCCACGTGGAGAGCAGAGAGGCCGGCCGAGTCCCGCATGCGCACCGCATGTGGTGCGACCCGCAGGATGGCACCCACGATGGAGCGGTCGCCGTCAGACGAAGCGAAATGGAGCGGAGTGCTGCCAGTGCCATCAGCTTTGCTGGCCAGGGATGGGCCAGATGCCTTCCAATCCAGTAGTAGGCTGACCATTTCTGACAATGCTCAGATGGTACATATATATCAGTCAAGGGTTGACAAATCTGCATAAACTTTCAGAGTCTACTACAAACACCAAGGAGGAACACGTCGCTAGCTGACCTGAGCCCTGGAAGACTGCGGCATGCAGAGCATTCTGCGAGCTCGGGCCAGCAGTCGATGCATGGCTGCATCTGGTCGTTATCGCTCTGACAGCGGGTGCCGACTTGCTCATCACTGCCAAGTAGAGCGGTGACAAGCCAGCAGTGTTAACCTCAGAGGCCAGCCCTGGCGCCGCGGAGACCATAGCCTCAACTGCCGCGCCATGGCCGAGCCTTGCCGCTAGATGCAGGGCCGTGTCCCCAGCCTCGTTCTTGCAGCACAAGATGCTCTGATCTCCGCTGTCCATAGCGAGCTGGATGAGGAGCGACACGGCCATCTCATGCCCAGCCCTCGCCGCGCAGTGCAGCGGCGTGTCCAGAGCCGAGTTGGGGGAAGAGAGCAAGGTCTTGTCCCCAAAGCTGGTGTAGAGCTCCCGGATCAGCTCGTCATGCCCTTGATCCGCGGCCAAATGAAGAACATTGTTCCTCTCCGGGCTGACCTGGTGTATACCTGAGAGTAACAATTCAAATTGCCATTTTGAAAGAAACTTCATATAGAATTCGGAAATGTCAGCTCACAGGGTACCAAAATTAATTCAGAAAACTCTCAACAGTGTGTATGGAACTAGCGGCATTACCAGAGATTTCATCAGCAGCATGGGCGCCACTGTATTGTTGCAGAAGCAGCGCCATGGCTTCCTCCTTTCTGCCCCCACGCACGGCGAGGTACAACTCGGAGCTCATGAGGCCGTCATCGCCAGGACCCGCACTGAGCTGGATGGAGTGATGACGGTGATCCATCAACTAATCCGAATGGATCAAGTTCGAGGTTGGCTACCAACCTCTACAACGCACTGAACTAGAGAAGGTACGTATGTACTACTATATCGTTTGCCAGATTAACCTCGCGCGCGATCCAGCGAATGACTTAGTCCAGAAGATTGTAACGAGTCCAGAATCAGAGAGCACCGTGGATGCATAGCGTGGGCCAGCAAGATTCGTGCGCGCAAAAGAATTTGAGCTAGCTAGGATGGAGTGTGAAGTTGGCTTCGGTATATTGTTTGATCCACGTGATTGATCAGCCTCCAGCAAGTTACACTAAGCCAACAGATTGATTACGTGCAGACATGGGTTAGGTAGATTAATTCCCTGTTGTCTCCAGATTAACACAATAGTCAAAGCATGCAGTATAGCTTTAACCTTTCTCGACCCTCGCGCCTAAACTAATTTTCTTCCTCGCAAACGTAGAGTGGAGTGCTTCTGCTTTGCTGGTTGATCCCTTCCTAAGATCCCATGCATGCATAATAAGGCCCCCTAAACATGGGACGAGGAAAAGTGCAGGAATTGCAAGTCATGTCTTGTAGATTCCTACATGATTCTAAATTGCAGGAATTATGCAACATAGCTGTTTGGATGCTCCACAGGAATTTTGCAGGAATTGTTTCTTTAGAAGAGAGAGAAAAGGAGAGATAAAGACACATGTTGCATTGGACTTCTCAAAGGAAGTGAAAACATGGAGCAAGTATTTAGAATCCTAAAAAAATAGTATAAAGGAAAGGAAAGATTCCTATAGGAATTTTCAAAGCTAATCCTACAATCCAAAGGGTACATAGGAAAAATTTCCTATAGGATTCCATTCCTACGAAATTCCTGCAAAATTCCTTTGTTCCAAATGGGCCTAAGAAGCGAGATGGGAGGGTTTTTTTTTACTTCATGTGAAATATCTGGCACTGATGGGGTCTTTTTCCTTGAGGCACGCGCATGCGTGATGGAGAAAAAGAGGCCAGCTATTCATCAGTCGTCCGAAATTTCTCGGTTTGCCAGTGGATTTTCACACTGTATTTCCGTATGGCCCCAAAGTGCCCCTTATTTCACACTGCGCTCGTTCATCAAACACTGTTCAAAACTTCTTTTCTGCTGCTATCTTCCTTCCACCACCATACCGTCTCTCCGCTGAGCCGACGACAATCACGCCATGGCACCATACCCACCTGTGAAGAAGATATTCTGATCAGGATGAACTACCATCCCGATCAGAATATCTTCTTCACAGGGCTTATGTGCACATAGTATTGTTGAGCAAAACAGTACATTTGCAGTATCTTAAGCAAGGAAATTTAGTAAGTTCACAAAATGTAATAAGTATAAACCAAATACTATATAGAGCACTAGACTACAACATCAAAAAATGTGTGAAAATTGCATGATGTTATAAAGAACATTAGTCACTCACCATCTCGCCAGCTGCAGATATTCCTAATTTCAACAGCCTTCGTGTCAGAGCTGAAGTTGCTTGAGCATCCAACATTTAATCTCAACACATATTCGTAACCGCCTGAAAACTGGAAAAGTCTCTCCCTGGCCTGTAATACGTAGTCACATGATATGGAGAAATAGTGTTTTGTTCCAGACTCTATTCTAGACCCTCCAACAGTATGTTGCTTACAGTGTCATCATCAGCTGTTCGGAAGGAATTGCCAACTTCTCTAGCCTCCTCTCCATCAATTGTCCCAACTAACACACGATGTGTCTTTGAATCAGGTACCCATCCCTTGTCTAGCATTTGATCCAAAAACTTACATGCCTCACTCTTGAAGCCTTCTTTGATAAGGCCATAAATGATAATGTTATAAATTCTAGGGCTTGCCATTCCATCTATACTTACCACTTTCAGTAAACTTTCTGAAACCCTGCTTAGTAACGAAAACACGGCCATATCAGGGACTAATAGTTCAAATGTCTCTTGGTCAGGAACAAAGCCATCATTCACCATTTTGTTGAACAACAGAGCAGCCTCAAGAATTGTCTCCTTGGTGAGGAAACAACGGACAAGAACATTGTATGTGTAGCTGTCCAATAGACAACCTTCCATCAGCATCTGTGCAAGGAGAAGCGACAGATCCTTCTCCTTCTTCAAACGCAGTAGTGCATGGATAATTGTGTTATAAGTTGAAAATGTGCAAGAAGTGCCAGTGCAAACAGCTAGTGAACGCATTCTGATTGCGTCACATATCATTCCAGCCATACAACTCCCTTGGATTAGTATATCAAGCGCCTCGCTGGTAAGGCTGCAACCTTTTTTGCAGTGATATTTAAAAACTTCAGCAGCTTCTTGGATCCGCTCCATGTGGCACAAACCTTCTACCAGCTGCGAGAAAGATTCTGATTTCAGTACCAGATTACTAACACTGGCCCTTCTGAACAGATCTAGGGCAGTCCTGTGCAACCCTAACCGACAGTAACAAGATACAACAGAAGAATAAGTACTCTCATCAGCTGTAAAAGAAGAAACTGTCATTCTACCAATAAGCTCAGATGCTCTTCTAATGTTCCCTTCATTGCAGAACTGAGTGATAACTATGTTCCATGAGCGACAATCAACCATCCCCCTTGTGCGAAATTCCTCAAAATAGCTCACTAAATCTCTCACAGTACCTGTTTCACATAACACTCTCAACAGTACATTATATGGCTCTGTTTCTGCGACATCATTTTCCTCAAGAAAACTCACAGCTTTGTGGAACTGGGATAATGTACAATAGCAATCTACAACATTCACATAGGTATTTATCATTGGTGCATGACCTGACGCTATCATTTCTGTAAATGTCATGACGGCATCATCCAATAGTTGGTTCTCACACAAACATTTAATCAAGGCACCATAAGAATGTAGGTCCAACTGAAGGCTGGCTTGTTTCATCATTTGATACAACTTACTTGCCTCCTTGGGTTTATTGAACTTACAAAATAAGGGCAGCACTTGAACATAAAAGCAGCTATCGGGGATGCATCTCAGCTGCATCATCTCCTCAAAAATTTCTATTGATTCATCTGCTCTGCCGTGAGAACAAAGCGCTGTTATGAGTATCTTGAAAGTGTGGCTATTAGGAGTACACCTTTTCTTGCTCATCCTGTCAAGCTGAATCAGCGCCAGGTCTAATTTGCCAGCTTCACACAAAGCCTCAATTAAGCAATTCAAGGTATCCACATCAGGAAGGACTCCCGCCTTCACAATCTCCACGTACGCACGGATGAATGGTCGCAAACCCCTCCCTTCCTTGACTAAACCACACAGCACAGCATTGCAAGATGACACTGAGATCTTGAGCTTCCCAGAGCAAGCATTCTGAATCACCAGCAAGGCTTCATCGCAACGGTTCTTATTGCTCAGGAACTGAACTAAGTTGTTCAAGATTTTTTCCAATATAGGGGCATTCAATTTAATCATCTCCTTTAGGAGGCTGTCCATCTCATCACAATTCCCAACAACACCGAGCTTGGAGATCATGCAGGCGTATGTGTCAGCCGTATGAGCAAATATCCTCTGACTTGATGCCCATTTAAATATCCGAAGGGCCAAGTTCAAATCTGAAGTAGAATCAAGAACGCGGGTCAGTATCTCTGGCCGGAGATTGTTGTTCTTGAGCGACCGGATTGCAGAATCGAACTCAGTGGACCCCGCTGTACCCCCAGAAGCACGAGAAGCAGGCACATCCGAGAGAGAGCAGTATGCTAGCCTGCTCGACAACAGGCGCAGTCTTGAAAACCGTATGCAAGACGCAACCTTAAGAGCCATGGAGGCAACTACATGATTACAGAATCATTCTATGCTGCCAAGGTGCAACTCGTGGATTCGTAATAGAGTTAGAATGTTTAAGAAAACCGCAAGCCTGTGATCCCCTGAAATAAAAACAAGAAAAACAAAATGAAACCAGATACACTTGTGGTCCCATCCCAAACACTACAACTACTGGTAGAAGTATTTCTGATGTAAATACAGGATCATTTAACTATGGATGAGTGGATCAAGAAAGGAGCAAGCCGCAGCATAGTTCTGCATAAGTAAGGCATTTTCACTAAGCATTTCATGGTGTTGAAGCAATCAATCACACACACACATGGGACAAATCTTACGAGGTGTGGCGACTGCTATGCAATAACAGTGTCAATATATGCACATGAGGTCTCGTCTCCACTGTTAGTAAGCTCCACAAAGGCAACAATTTCCACTCACAAGGAGGCATTCTATTACTGAACACTGCATTGGTGCATTGACTGAATGAAAAAAGGAAAACTCAGATATCATCGGCAGAGAGCTAGAGAAGAGGAACCGCATCTCACACCTTCCGTGCCGCCTGGTCGCGTGCCCTGCTTTGCCGCTCTACCGCGGCAGCCCGGCGAGCGCACGCCACGCCGCCTTGCCGTGCCGCACTCGCCTGGGTCCTGCTGGCTGCGCGGGGCGATACCCGCGAGGGGATGAAGCTTAGTTTGTACTGCCGGAGTAGATTGGAAGGTCCGGGTGAGAGCCGAGGCGGGCGGCGGCGGGCGGGCTCGGATCCGGCGGCGAAGTTTGACGGTGGCGCAGAGGGGAGAGTGGAGGACTGGAGAGAAAGAGGAGAGCAGAGATGCCCCAGCTCGGCCTTGTGGGCCGTGGCCCAGTTAGAGCCCCGCGCCGGTAAAATGTACAACTTGACGACAACCGAAGAGTTCTCAAAAAAAAAAGACAACCGAAAAGTTCTCAAAAATACCCCTAAAAAAAGAGTTCTCAAAAAATTACCTAAAAAGGAGTTCTCAAAAAAAATGACTTGACAACCGAAGAAGAACGGGAATTTTAAGAATCCGACTTCACCTTTTTAAGCATGGAAAATCGAACCTTTTTATGGCATCATGGAAAATTAGGTTATTGTGAGGATGAAAATTTGCTTTAGCAAGCACGGCAAATTCTGGCAATATAAATGTCACAGTGATGAAAGCTCAAGTTTCATGGAGAATAGTTATTTTGAGAAAAATCACAAATTACGTGTAAATATTACCAATTTGATTTTCAACTTGTATAATGACCATCATTCGCAAAAAAAATTGTATAATGAGTATAATTGATACATGCAGTGAGATATTTTTAAATAACTTGGGAAAATCTATTAGATATTTTTCAATAGAGATCTCTCAACCAAAAGAGTGCCGCACATTTAAGACGCCAACAGGTTCATTTTTTCTACTTTATATTTTCTAACACTAGTCATCAGCTCAATTAAGAACTTCCACATGGTAATGAATCAACTGTTAGACAAACATATAAATAGTTTAGGGGAGTAAGCATATGTTGTGGATAAGTTAAACCTATGTAATACCATGCAATCTATGAATCAAATATAGGAATGCCTGATGTGTGAACTATCATTTTGTGTATTTCATATTTTTTTTTTTTGCATCATCCTTGTGGCTTATGCGTCAAGCGTTGAGAGTAGAGAAAATAAAATGAAACTAGTTGTACTTATCTTATGTATAAAGATTTTATGCGTCCCTAATTGTATAAATAATACATTATTGGTTACATTTAAAAACAAAATTAATGCTTAGTCCAAAATAATATATTAGTCCTTTTTCCTTACTTAGTTAGTAAAAAGAACAATTTGGTAGAAGAGAATTTTTTAGTAAAACTTTGTTGAATTTGAGTTTTAGCCTTATCCACATGTAAAGCATGTATATGCAACTTGGATAAATCCATCTGGCTAGCTTTTTTATATATACGAGTTGTTATTTTGTAGATGGGAAAATATTGAATTCCTATATTTGTTTTCATGTGGTTGTTAAATAGTACAGTGTCAAATTTGTCTTTTTTGTATCTCAAACAAGGTTTCAAATTTTGATTTGAATTTTTGTGACAACATACACAACATCAATGTATGTTCTCCTAAAAATTCAAAATCAAAATTTGAAAATTGGTGCTACCGGTGCACTGGACCCCGTGCATCCGATTAACCTTGTGCTACCGGGGGACCGGTGCGCCGGTAGCACCAATTGTCCCCGTGCACCCGATACATCCCTGTAAGATTTGTCCCCCCTGAGAACCAAACAACAATTTCAGGCTTTCAGCCAAAGCATGGTAAAAAAATGGCGCCATTGAGGTTTAAATAGTATCACTTTCTCCGTACAATTTGTATAGCTACATCATTCAGATATGTATGCACAACAATATCATTCAACTATGTATCTGTATACCTATGTATCTGACAATATAAGTATAGCTATGTATAAGCATACCTATGATTCAGGACAGGTGAAGCACAAAGTTTCAGAAGACAAACAGAACATAAATACATGTGTTCCTCCTTCATGTATGGCATGGCCTTGCGCCGCTCCTCGCTGCCCGCAACGCGACCATGCTCTGTCCTGGGGTTCCGCGATGGCGACGGCCCACAACCATGCTCCCCCTGTTGGGAAACGTAGCATGCAATTTAAAAAAAAATCCTACGCTCACGCAAGATCTATCTAGGAGATGCATAGCAACGAGAGGGGGAGAGTGTGTCCACGTACCCCCGCAGACCGAAAGCGGAAGCGTTTAACAACACGGTTGATGTAGTCAAACTTCTTCTCGTTCCGACCGATCAAGCACCGAACGTACGGCACCTCCGAGTTCTGCACACGTTCAGCTCGATGACGTCCCTCGAACTCTTGATCCAGCAAAGTGTCGAGGAAGTAGATGAATTCCGTCAACACGACGGCGTGGTGACGGTGATGGTGAAGTGATCCGCGCAGGGCTTCGCCTAAGCACTACGATAATATGACCGAAGGCGTAAATTGTGGAGGGGGCGCCGCACACGGCTAACAATTGTTGATGTGTGTTCTAGCGGTGCCCCCCCAACATAAATATATAGGTTGGAGGGGAGGAGAGGCAGCCAACGGGGCAACATCCTACTTGGGTTCCTCCCCAATTCGGCCTCCCCCTTTCCATGTATGCATGAAGGGGAAGGAAAGAGGGGGGGTGAGGGAAGGAAGTGGGAATTCTAATCCACACTTTCCTCCCCCTTTCCTTCTCCTCCTCCTATTGCCTTATAGGGCGCACCAGCCCCTTGTGGGCTCATGTGTTCCTTCACAAGGCCCATATGGCCCATAGGATTGCCGGGGGTACCCGAAACACCTTCCGATGACCCGATTGTTGGAGATCGTTGCAGAATTTTACAATTTTCTATGCATCACCAAGATCCATCTATGGAGTTTACTAGCAACGAAGGGAAAGGAGTGCATCTACATACCCTTGTAGATCGCGAGTGGAAGCGTTCAAGTGAACGGGGTTGATGGAGTCGTACTCGTCGTGATCCAAGTCACCGGTGACCGAGCGCCGAACGGACGGCACCTCTGCGTTCAACACACGTACGGAGCAGCGACGTCTCCTCCTTCTTGATCCAGCAAGGGGAAAGGAGAGATTGATGGAGATCCAGCAGCACGACGGCGTGGTGGTGGAAGTAGCGGGGATCCCGGCAGGGCTTCGCCAAGCACAAGCAGGAGAGAGAGGTGTCACGGGAGGGAGAGGGAGGCGCCAGGGGCTAGGGTACAGCAGCCCTCCCTCCCCCCCTTTATATAGGCCCCCTGGGGGGGCGCCGGCCCTGGGATCCCATCTATGGGGGGGGCGGCCAAGGGGGGGGGAACTTCCCCCCCAAGTCAGGTGGGGCGCCCCCCACCCCCAGGGTTTCCAACCCTAGGCGCAGGGGGAGGCCCATGGGGGGCGCACCAGCCCACTAGGGGCTGGTTCCCCTCCCACTTCAGCCCATGGGGCCCTCCGGGATAGGTGGCCCCACCCGGTGGACCCCTGGGACCCTTCCGATGGTCCCGGTACAATACCGATAACCCCCGAAACTTTCCCGATGGCCGAAACTGGACTTCATATATATAATTCTTCACCTCCGGACCATTCCGGAACTCCTCGTGACGTCCGGGATCTCATCCGGGACTCCGAACAACTTTCGGGTTTCCGCATACTAATATCTCTACAACCCTAGCGTCACCGAACCTTAAGTATGTAGACCCTACGGGTTCGGGAGACATGCAGACATGACCGAGACGCCTCTCCGGTCAATAACCAACAGCGGGATCTGGATACCCATGTTGGCTCCCACATGTTCCACGATGATCTCATCGGATGAACCACGGTGTCGAGGATTCAATCAATCCGTATGCAATTCCCTTTGTCAATCGGTATGTTACTTGCCCGAGACTCGATCGTCGGTATCCCAATACCTTGTTCAATCTCGTTACCGGCAAGTCTCTTTACTCGTACCGCAATGCATGATCCCGTGACTAACGCCTTAGTCACATTGAGCTCATTATGATGATGCATTACCGAGTGGGCCCAGAGATACCTCTCCGTCACACGGAGTGACAAATCCAAGTCTCGATCCGTGCCAACCCAACAGACACTTTCGGAGATACCCGTAGTGCACCTTTATAGTCACCCAGTTACGTTGTGACGTTTGGCACACCCAAAGCACTCCTACGGTATCCGGGAGTTGCATGATCTCATGGTCTAAGGAAAAGATACTTGACATTGGAAAAGCTCTAGCAAACGGAACTACACGATCTTTTATGCTATGCTTAGGATTGGGTCTTGTCCATCACATCATTCTCCTAATGATGTGATCCCGTTATCAATGACATCCGATGTCCATAGTCAGGAAACCATGACTATCTGTTGATCAACGAGCTAGTCAACTAGAGGCTTACTAGGGACACTTTGTGGTCTATGTATTCACACATGTATTACGATTTCCGGACAATACAATTATAGCATGAACAATAGACAATTACCATGAACAAAGAAATATAATAATAACCATTTATTATTGCCTCTAGGCATATTTCCAACAGTCTCCCACTTGCACTAGAGTCAATAATCTAGTTACATTGTGATGAGTCGAACACCCATAGAGTTTTGGTGTTGATCATGTTTTGCTCTAGGGAGAGGTTTAGTCAACGGATCTGCTACATTCAGGTCCGTATGTACTTTACAAATATCTATGTCTCCATTTTGAACACTTTCACGAATGGAGTTGAAGCGACGCTTGATATGCCTGGTCTTCCTATGAAACCTGGGCTCCTTGGCAAGGGCAATAGCTCCAGTGTTGTCACAGAAGAGACTCATCGGGCCCGACGCATTGGGAATCACCCCTAGGTCAGTAATGAACTCCTTCATCCAGATTGCTTCTTGCGCTGCCTCTGAGGCTGCCATGTACTCCGCTTCACATGTAGATCCCGCCACGACGCTTTGCTTGCAACTGCACCAACTTACTGCCCCTCCATTCAAAATATACACGTATCCGGTTTGTGACTTCGAGTCATCCAGATCTGTGTCAAAGCTAGCGTCGACGTAACCCTTTACGACGAGCTCTTCGTCACCTCCATAAACGAGAAACATATCCTTAGTCCTCTTCAGGTACTTCAGGATATTCTTGACCGTTGTCCAGTGTTCCACGCCGGGATTACTTTGGTACCTTCCTACCAAACTTACGGCAAGGTTTACATCAGGTCTAGTACACAGCATGGCATACATAATAGACCCTATGGCCGAGGCATAGGGGATGACACTCATTTTTTCTCTATCTTCTGCCGTGGTCGGGCATTGAGCCGTGCTCAATTGCACACCTTGCAATACAGGCAAGAACCCCTTCTTGGACTGATCCATATTGAACTTCTTCAATATGTTGTCAAGGTATGTACTCTGTGAAAGACCAATGAGGCGTCTTGATCTATCTCTATAGATCTTGATGCCTAATATATAAGCAGCTTCTCCAAGGTCCTTCATTGAAAAACACTTATTCAAATAGGCCTTTATACTCCGAGAATTCTATATCATTTCCCATCAATAGTATGTCATCCACATATAATAAGAGAAATGCTACAGAGCTCCCACTCACTTTCTTGTAAACACAGGCTTCTCCATAAGTCTGTGTAAACCCAAACGCTTTGATCATCTCATCAAATCGAATGTTCCAACTCCGAGATGCTTGCACCAGCCCATAGATGGAGCGCTGGAGCTTGCATACCTTGTTAGCATTCTTAGGATCGACAAAACCTTCCGGCTACATCATATACAATTCTTCCTTAAGAAAGCCGTTAAGGAATGCCGTTTTGACGTCCATTTGCCATATCTCATAATCATAGAATGCGGCAATTGCTAACATGATTCGGACGGACTTCAGCTTCGCTACGGGTGAGAAAGTCTCATCGTAGTCAACCCCTTGAACTTGTCGATAACCCTTAGCGACAAGTCGAGCCTTATAGATGGTCACGTTACCATCCGCGTCTGTCTTCTTCTTAAAGATCCATTTATTTTCTATGGCTCGCCGATCATCGGGCAAGTCAGTCAAAGTCCATACTTCGTTTTCATACATGGATCCTATCTCAGATTTCATGGCTTCTAGCCATTTGTCGGAATCCGGGCCCGCCATCGCTTCTTCATAGTTTGAAGGTTCACCGTTGTCTAACAACATGATTTCCAGGACAGGGTTGCCGTACCACTCTGGTGCGGAACATGTCCTTGTGGACCTACGAAGTTCAGCAGTAACTTGATCCGAAGCTTCATGATCATCATCATTAACTTCCTCCCCAGTCGGTGTAGGCACCACAGGAACATCTTCCCACGCTGCGCTACTTTCCGGTTCAGAAGGGGTGACTATCACCTCATCAAGTTCCAGTTTCCTCCCACTTAATTCTTTCGAGAGAAACTCTTTCTCCAGAAAGGACCCGTTCTTGGCAACAAAGATCTTGCCTTCGGATCTGAGGTAGAAGGTATACCCAATGGTTTCCTTAGGGTATCCTATGAAGACGCATTTTTCCGACTTGGGTTCGAGCTTTTCAGGTTGAAGTTTCTTGACATAAGCATCGCATCCCCAAACTTTTAGAAACGATAGCTTAGGTTTCTTCCCAAACCATAATTCATACGGTGTCGTCTCAACGGATTTCGACGGAGCCCTATTTAAAGTGAATGCGGCAGTCTCTAAAGCATAGCCCCAAAATGAGAGCGGTAGATCGGTAAGAGACATCATAGATCGCACCATATCCAATAGAGTGCGATTACGACGTTCGGACACACCATTTCGCTGAGGTGTTCCAGGCGGCGTGAGTTGTGAAACTATTCCACATTTCCTTAAGTGTGTGCCAAATTCGTGACTTAAATATTCCCCTCCACGATCTGATCGCAGGAACTTTATTTTCCTGTCACGTTGATTCTCAACCTCACTCTGAAATTCCTTGAACTTTTCAAAGGTTTCAGACTTGTGTTTCATTAGGTAGACATACCCATATCTACTTAAATCATCAGTGAGAGTGAGAACATAACGATAGCCACCGCGAGCCTCAACACTCATTGGACCGCACACATCAGTATGTATGATTTCCAATAAGTTGGTTGCTCGCTCCATTGTTCCGGAGAACGGAGTCTTGGTCATCTTACCCATGAGGCATGGTTCGCACGTGTCAAATGATTCGTAATCAAGAGACTCCAAAAGTCCATCTGCATGGAGCTTCTTCATGTGTTTGACACCAATGTGACCAAGGCGGCAGTGCCACAAGTATGTGGGACTATCGTTATCAACTTTACATCTTTTGGTATTCACACTATGAATATGTGTAACATCACGTTCGAGATTCATCAAGAATAAACCATTGACCAGCGGGGCATGACCATAAAACATATCTCTCATATAAATAGAACAACCATTATTCTCGGATTTAAATGAGTAGCCATCTCGAATTAAACGAGATCCAGATACAATGTTCATGCTCAAAGCTGGCACTAAATAACAATTATTGAGGTTTAAAACTAATCCCGTAGGTAAATGCAGAGGTAGCGTGCCGACGGCGATCACATCGACCTTGGAACCATTCCCGACGCGCATCGTCACCTCGTCCTTCGCCAGTCTCCGGTTATTCCGCAGTTCCTGTTTTGAGTTACAAATATGAGCAACCGCACCGGTATCAAATACCCAGGAGCTACTGCGAGTACTGGTAAGGTACACATCAATTACATGTATATCACATATACCTTTGGTGTTGCCGGCCTTCTTGTCCGCTAATTATTTGGGGCAGTTCCGCTTCCAGTGACCACTTCCCTTGCAATAAAAGCACTCAGTCTCAGGCTTGGGTCCATTCCTTGGCTTCTTCCCGGCAACTGGTTTACCGGGCGCGGCAACTCCCTTGCCGTCTTTCTTGAAGTTCTTCTTACCCTTGCCTTTCTTGAACTTAGTGGTTTTATTCACCATCAACACTTGATGTTCCTTTTTGATCTCCACCTCCGCTGATTTCAGCATTGAATATACCTCAGGAATGGTCTTTTCCATCCCCTGCATATTGAAGTTCATCACAAAGCTCTTGTAGCTTGGTGGAAGCGACTGAAGGATTCCGTCAATGACCGCGTCATCCGGGAGATTCACTCCCAGCTGAGACAAGCGGTTGTGTAACCCAGACATTCTGAGTATGTGCTCACTGACAGAACTATTTTCCTCCATTTTACAACTGAAGAACTTGTCGGAGACTTCATATCTCTCGACCCGGGCATGAGCTTGGAAAACCATTTTCAGCTCTTCGAACATCTCATATGCTCCATGTTTCTCAAAATGCTTTTGGAGCCCCAGTTCTAAGCTGTAAAGCATGCCGCACTGAACGAGGGAGTAATCATCAGCACGTGATTGCCAAGCGTTCATAACGTCTTGGTTCTCTGGGATGGGTGCTTCACCTAGCGGTGCTTCTAGGACATAATCTTTCTTGGCAGCTATGAGGATGATCCTCAGGTTCCGGACCCAGTCCGTATAGTTGCTACCATCATCTTTCAGCTTGGTTTTCTCTAGGAACGCGTTGAAGTTGAGGACAACGTGGGCCATTTGATCTACAAGACATATTGTAAAGATTTTAGACTAAGTTCATGATAATTAAGTTCATCTAATCAAATTATTCAATGAACTCCCACTCAGATAGACATCCCTCTAGTCATCTAAGTGAAACATGATCCGAGTTAACTAGGTCGTGTCCGATCATCACGTGAGACGGACTAGTCAAGATCGGTGAACATCTCCATGTTGATCGTATCTTCTATACGACTCATGCTCGACCTTTCGGTCTTCCGTGTTCCGAGGCCATGTCTGTACATACTAGGCTCATCAAGTCAACCTAAGTGTATTGCGTGTGTTCCGAGGCCATGTCTGTACATACTAGGCTCGTCAACACCCGTTGTATGCGAACGTTAGAATCTATCACACCCGATCATCACGTGGTGCTTCGAAACAACGAACCTTCGCAACGGTGCACAGTTAGGGGGAACACTTTCTTGAAATTATTATAAGGGATCATCTTACTTACTACCGTCGTTCTAAGCAAATAAGATGCAAAACATGATAAACATCACATGTAATCAAATAGTGACATGATATGGCCAATATCATTTTGCTCCTTTGATCTCCATCTTCGGGGCACCATGATCATCTTCGTCACCGGCATGACACCATGATCTCCATCATCATGATCTCCATCATCGTGTCTTCATGAAGTTGTCACGCCAACGATTACTTCTACTTCTATGGCTAACGCGTTTAGCAATTAAGTAAAGTAATTTACATGGCGTTATTCAATGACACGCAGGTCATACAAAAAATAAAGACAACTCCTATGGCTCCTGCCGGTTGTCATACTCATCGACATGCAAGTCGTGATTCCTATTACAAGAATATGATCAATCTCATACATCACATATATCTCATTCATCACATCCTTTTGGCCATATCACATCACAAGGCACATGCTGCAAAAACAAGTTAGACGTCCTCTAATTGTTGTTGCAAGTTTTTACGTGGCTTCTATAGGTTTCTAGCAAGAACGTTTCTTACCTACATAAAACCACAACGTGATATGCCAATTTCTATTTACCCTTCATAAGGACCCTTTTCATCGAATCCGTTCCGACTAAAGTGGGAGAGACAGACACCCGCTAGCCACCTTATGCAACTAGTGCATGTCAGTCGGTGGAACCTGTCTCACGTAAGCGTACGTGTAAGGTCGGTCCGGGCCGCTTCATCCCACAATACCGCCGAAACAAGATAAGACTAGTAGTGGCAAGAAAAATTGACAACATCTACGCCCACAACTGCTTTGTGTTCTACTCGTGCATAGTAACTACGCATAGGCCTGGCTCATGATGCCACTGTTGGAGATCGTTGCAGAATTTTAAAATTTTCTACGCATCACCAAGATCCATCTATGGAGTTTACTAGCAACGAAGGGAAAGGAGTGCATCTACATACCCTTGTAGATCGCGAGCGGAAGCGTTCAAGTGAACGGGGTTGATGGAGTCGTACTCGTCGTGATCCAAGTCATCGATGACCGAGCGCCGAACGGACGGCACCTCCGCGTTCAACACACGTACGGAGCAGCGACGTATCCTCCTTCTTGATCCAGCAGGGGGAAAGGAGAGATTGATGGAGATCCAGCAGCACGACGGCGTGGTGGTGGAAGTAGCGGGGATCCCGGCAGGGCTTCGCCAAGCACAAGCGGGAGAGAGAGGTGTCACAGGAGGGAGAGGGAGGCGCCAGGGGCTAGGGTACAGCAATCCTCCCTCCCCCCCTTTATATAGGCCCCCTGGGGGGGCGCCGGCCCTGGGATCCCATCTATGGGGGGGGCGGCGGCCAAGGGAGGGGGAAACTTCCCCCCCAAGTCAGGTGGGGCGCCCCCCACCCCCAGGGTTTCCAACCCTAGGCGCAGGGGGAGGCCCATGGGGGGCGCACCAGCCCACTAGGGGCTGGTTCCCCTCCCACTTCAGCCCATGGGGCCCTCCGGGATAGGTGGCCCCACCCGGTGGACCCCCGGGACCCTTCCGATGGTCCCGGTACAATACCGATAACCCCCGAAACTTTCCCGATGGCCGAAACTGGACTTCATATATATAATTCTTCACCTCCGGACCATTCCGGAACTCCTCGTGACGTCCGGGATCTCATCCGGGACTCCGAACAACTTTCGGGTTTCCGCATACTAATATCTCTACAACCCTAGCGTCACCGAACCTTAAGTGTGTAGACCCTACGGGTTCGGGAGACATGCAGACATGACCGAGACGCCTCTCTGGTAAATAACCAACAGCGGGATCTGGATACCCATGTTGGCTCCCACATGTTCCACGATGATCTCATCGGATGAACCACGATGTCGAGGATTCAATCAATCCCGTATACAATTCCCTTTGTCAATCGGTACGTTACTTGCCCGAGATTCGATCGTCGGTATCCCAATACCTTGTTCAATCTCGTTACCGGCAAGTCACTTTACTCGTACCGTAATGCATGATCCCGTGGCTAACTCCTTAGTCACATTGAGCTCATTATGATGATGCATTACCGAGTGGGCCCAGAGATACCTCTCCGTCATACGGAGTGACAAATCCCAGTCTCGATCCGTGCCAACTCAACAGACACTTTCGGAGATACCCGTAGTGCACCTTTATAGTCACCCAGTTACGTTGTGACATTTGGTACACCCAAAGCACTCCTACGGTATCCGGGAGTTGCACGATCTCATGGTCTAAGAAAATGATACTTGACATTGGAAAAGCTCTAGCAAACGAACTACACGATCTTTTGTGCTATGCTTAGGATTGGGTCTTGTCCATCACATCATTCTCCTAATGATGTGATCCCGTTATCAATGACATCTAATGTCCATAGTCAGGAAACCATGACTATCTGTTGATCAACGAGCTAGTCAACTAGAGGCTTACCAGGGACACGTTGTGGTCTATGTATTCACACATGTATTACGATTTCCGGATAACAAAATTATAGCATGAATAATAGACAATTATCATGAACAAGGAAATATAATAATAACCATTTATTATTGCCTCTAGGGCATATTTCCAACACCGATAAGTACCTGATACCCTCCGGAACACTTCCGGTGTCCGAATACCATCGTCCTATATATCAACCTTTACCTCTCGACCATTGCAGACTCATCGTCATGTCCGTGACCTCATCCGGGACTCCGAACAACATTTGTTCATCAAATCATATAACTCATATAATACTATATCGTCATCGAACGTTAAGCGTGCGGACCCTACGGGTTCGAGAACTATGTAGACATGACCGAGACACCTCTCCGGTCAATAACCAATAGCGGAACCTGGATGCTCATATTGGCTCCTACATATTCTACCAAGATCTTTGTCGGTTGAACCGTTATGACAACATACGTTATTCCCTTTGTCCATCGGTATGTTACTTGCCCGAGATTCGATCGTCAGTATCTACATACCTAGTTCAATCTCATTACCGGCAAGTCTCTTTACTCGTTCCGTAATTTATCATCCTGCAACTAACTCATTAGTCACTTTGCTTGCAAGGCTTCTTATGATGTGCATTACCAAGAGGGCCCAGAGATACCTCTCCGATACTCGGAGTGACAAATCCTAGTCTCGATCTATGCCAACCCAACAAACACCTTCGGAGATACCTGTAGAGCATCTTTATAATCACCTAGTTACGTTTTGTGACGTTTGATAGCACACAAGGTATTCCTCCGGTATCCGGGAGTTGCATAATCTCATAGTCGAAGGAATATGTATTTGACATGAAGAAAGCAATAGCAATAAAACTGAACGATCAACATGCTAAGCTAACGGATGGGTCTTGTCCATCACATCATTCTCCTAATGATGTGATCCCGTTATCAAATGACAACTCATGTCCATGGTTTGGAAACCTTAACCATCTTTGATCAACGAGTTAGTCAAGTAGAGGCTTACTATGGACACAGTGTTTGTCTATATATTCACACATGTATTTAGGTTTCCGATCAATACAATTCTAGCATGAATAATAAACATTTATCATGAATAAGAAAATATGAATAACAACTTTATTATTGCCTCTAGGGCATATTTCCTTCACCCCCTTGAGTCATGCCCTTTCTTTTGCGGGTCCTTGAGTCCTGCCCTGACCTGGGGTTCCGTGATGGCAGCGGCGGTCTCTGAAGTCGGAGGAGCAAGACGTTGGCGCAGCGGAAGCTGGGAACCCTGGTTCCACGATGGCGGTGGTGGCCCACAACCATGCCCTAGGAAAAATATCTAGGGAGAAGTTGGATCAAGAGAGGAGTGGCGATGTACGTTTTTTTGGACCCCCATAAATCCCGAATGTTTGGATTTTAATCATGTCATCCGAACGATTTTTCATGGCAACTTTAGTTGACGCAAAGTGGCAACTTTGTCCCAGCTCATTTTTTTGTCAGAAAAATTGTCATGTTTGCCTACCTCGCGTAAACTAAAGTTACCATGAAAAACATTCGGATTGTCATGCTTAAATCCGAATGTTCAGGATTTATCATTTCCATTTTTTTTGTGTAGTTTGTTAGTGGGATTTGGCTTTTTAATGAAAGGAAGAGAAAATCCACTGGGAGGGGGTGGTGAGAGGTGAGGCGAAAATAAACCAGTGAAAAGGATGGTGAAAGATGAGGCAAGAATAAACCGTGGACGCCGGCAAGGGAGTAGTAGTAAACGCTTTTATATTAGTTTATGAAGAGAGTAGTAGTAAAAAAACAAATGCATGCATGTAATGATCAACTTGGTCCGTCTCGGTCTCATGCAGTAGTGGTTGGTGAGCATGCAGTGGTTGAGCACACGTCAACCAAATCTTCAGGTCACGGAAATGGTCGACTCCATCCCACTTTTTCCTTCCTACTAACGACGGACTGCACGCAAACCCAAGACAAACGAACGAACGTCCAAGGAAAAAGAAGCTTCTGATCTCCTGCAAGTTGCAACGGAGCAGTTTTGCACAAGTTCCCATATATACAATGCGCAAGTTGCAACATGCACGCGTTTTACAGTCTTCTTCGCCATGGAACAGCAGAGACTGTTCCATGCGAACATGCACGCGTTTTACAGTACATTGCATGTTCAAAGTAATATATATATATTTTTGAGAGAGACAAGGTTTACATTGGCTTCCGCTTCCAATCATATGCATCATACATTTCCCCAAAAATAGCACGAATCTCAAAGCAACGACGAACACGACACCGCGGTAGAAACCATGTAATAGGGTTGGTATGCACCTTCGACACCGCGGAGCTGTCCGCGTGGGCTTACGAAGCGACGACGCTCTGGTACGGCCAGAGCCGGGCGGTGCTCAACTTCCCCCAGAAGGCCGAGTACACGGAATTCCTCGTCCCTCCCATTTGGGTCATGTGCCATGAGGAGGAGAAGGAGCACCGCCAAGCCGAGGCGCAACGCAACGTCAAGGCCAACGATGTGCTCTACATAGCAAAGCTCATTGACGCCGATCTGGAGCTCCTCGCGCACAACAGTAGCACCACATGGATGGGATACATTCTCCTCTCACAATCTCTGACTTGGAATCACTATTGGTTCAAAGTGGGCCCATTGTAAGTCTAAATCATGCTCTCTTCAACACAAAACCTATATATGAACTTTCAGAGATACATGATGGATCCTTACATGGTCATTTAAAGTGTGGAAGTGCAAAAGCCTATAGCATTTGGGTGCAACCAATGGGAGATGTCGCACGGGATACAGTTTTTGGATGGCAATCTAACAATATACTAGTATGTGTGTAGGCATATATTCCTGCTTTGTGCTGGTTGTGGCTTTTTTCTCTTTGGTGTGCTTGTGTTGTACGGGTACTGCATGATGTTACTTGCATTTTAAATAATTTAGATGTAGAGGCAGGGGTTTTATCCGCCTTTATCTAAAAAAGAAACATAACTCTGTGTATGAATGAGTATTCAAGCTTAACTTTATAGAGGAAAAAAAGGAACTAGCTATTTCATTTGCACAACTATAAATTTCAGAATTTTCTTGTCCAAACATACATGTCTAAAATGTGATATTACATATTAAATGAGCAAAGGAGCATATACATCTCAGAATCTAGATGACCCATCACCCAACAACATTTAGGTTAAACAACCTCATGCCATAGCTATAGTTGCCTAGTTCCCATGAAGAGAATCGTCCCCAATGATAGTGGGGCCCCTTTGAATAATTGAGCATTGTGGGTATTATTTGGTCAAAGAAAAACATGCAGCAGACATGAGAAGAGAATACATCAATTGAAAACGGGGGGCAAATTAGCTGAAATGGTTATGTCAAACACTTAACATGCAATTGCTTAAATGACGAATAAAGGGCAAATTAAACAAAATAGGACTTATACTGTATCATATTAGAAGAAACACAGGTTTCTTGTGTTAATCAAGCCCGGCAAAGGATGTTCAACCGATCAGGAACCGGTACTGGATTACGACGTGTAGTTGAAGACATTGCACATAATCAAAGTGGTCAGGTGAGCTCAAGCCCGCCGTAGACTTTGCAAAAATAATAATTTAAGTGATCATAAATCATCAGCAAAGTGATATAAAATGCATCACAAATCATTAGGGAAAACGAGTTAGCAACTTAGCATCTCATCTCACCTCACCTCACCAACGGCCGATCCAGGGAGCCCGACGTGCCACCTGATGCGGCTGCCGGCCGGCGACGACTAACGGCAGCAGCAGCCAGCCGCCGGTCACGTCAGAATCCGGTGCGTGACGTCGAGGTTCCCGCGGCACACGAAACCGCAGAATCAAGCAAGATTAAGAGCGAACTAATCACAGCGATCAAAGAGCGAAAACACAATTAGGATGTGGTTAAACAATGGAGATGGTTGCATTACGACATCAGTCACCATCTAGAACAGAGATTCTCATGCAGGCCGATCTATTAGTATATGTATGCTACCCTGCATCAACAGACAGGGGTGCTATTTTTTCAGCCATGGACATATTCCCTGCGATTTATGGTTCCTGCTAGATATTCTCTTTGTTTGGGTTTCTATTCTATTTTTGTGGTGATTCTTTGTTTACGTTTCGATCGAGCCGTGACAGCTACCGGGCGATGGTTTTCAGTTCGTGGTGTTAGAAAACTGCAGACGGGCCTGACGTGACCTCACCACCACTAAACTAGGATGATTCCCATAGTTTCAGTACAACAACTACAGTTCCTACTCTCTCGGTAGACTTTCTGGTTCACTGGTTGCTCGTGATGAAGGATGAAAGGGGTATCCAGCTGTTCTTAACAAGAGTTTGAACATCAAGCCGAACACGGATAATCTTGCATTGTCAACCATCCTCAAATACTGTCGAATTTGGTTATCGATAATCGTTTTCGGAGGACAGTTAGAACCCAGATGTCAATGGAAGAATTGTTCCTAGGGTGGAATAAAAGACGTTTTCCACAGAAAAAAAAGGTTAGGATAACAGATATAGATATTACACCTATCAGAAGTAGACTCCTAACAGTGGCTTAAAATGGTGACCACCGCCACGGAATAGTGAATGCAAGACGGAAAAGGCTAGACAAGTTGCGCCTGTGCACTATGCCAAACAGGAAGAATCGATGAAGCCCCCATCGTCAACATTCGTGCAGGCCACACATATAATTTCTCGGTGGTTTGCGCTGATTGGGTGGCGAAAGCATATTATACATAAGCACAAGAGCCAAAGAAGATTCGATAAAAGGAACAGCTCGAGAGGCCGACAAGCACGGGGAATAACTAGAGCCAAAGGCATATCTCTCTTTCTCGTAGGTTAAGTTCAAAGGAAAGGATCATATATAATAGAAGTAGTCCCCCGCCCCGTCCCCCCGCGTCGTCCGCTCTCGGGCGACTCGGGGGCCAAACCCTAGGCGCCGCCGGTCCCCCGCCCCCCTTCTCCTCCTCCCCCGCCGCCGCCGGCAGCCGTCGTCGGGCTTGCCCGCGCGGCGGTAGGCGGCGGCGGGGGCTTCCCCGCGCGCCCGCCTCGACCTCTGGAGGGCCCTCCACCCCGCATCGGGCGCCGCCGCCCGCTTCCCCTGCTCCCTGGTGGCCGCCGAGGCCGGCCCTCTGCGGCGGCTGCCGCCGGCGTTGTCGCCCCGCGCCTGGTCGCCGGGGACGGCTCCGCCAGTCAGATCCGGCCGCCTCGGCCCTGGGATCGGGGCCATCTCCGATCTGGCGGCTGGTGGGCCGGGGTTCGCCGGATCCACCGGATCTGGCCAGCGTGGCCTTGCCTCGTCTTGCCCGGCTTGGGTGTTCGCGGTGTGGTGCTCCCTGATGGCGGCGATGCGGGTCGTTCTCCATGTTTTGACGGGATGTGTGCGGTGGGTGGATGCCGGGGCGGCGGCCTCGGGCGGTGTGGACGGCGTTGCCTCTTTGGCGGGCGACGGTCGTGGGTGTTGGTGGTCCGCGACTTCGGCCGTGCGGGCGGCGAGGTCTCGGTGGACGTCTACTACAGTGGGTCGGGGTGCCCCGTCACCCGGCGTGCCTGCTTCGATGAAGTCGAACGCCTTCTTCAGCTGCGTGCGCTCCTCTGGCCAGGTCTTTGGCCGAGTGGATGGGATGGGGGCGGGACCGGGGGAAACCCTTGGCCGTCGGCGGAGGCCACGACAATGGCGGCGCCTTTGCTGTGCGTCGGTTCCCTTCTTGGAGGCCTTGTCGAGGTCCGCTCCCATCTTTCACTGTGCTCTTCTTTTGGGCGAAAGCTCTAGTTCCCCTTGTGGGCGACGGCGTCGTACCCTCGTCGTGCTCCTTCTTGAAGGCGTCGCCTCGGGTTCCCGGAATCACGGTGGGCGCTTTGCGGTGCGTGTGAGGTGTTTGGCGGCGGCAATGTGTGCAACGTTTCATCTATTCTACCGCCGGTCTTCCTCTTGTGGTAGCACTCCTTCGGCTTGGAGATGGACTGGCATAGGTGGTGGTCGTCATTTGGCGTCATGGTGGCGTCGATGGCGGAGGAACCTGCCAAGGTTGGTACCTCAATCTGCTCTGAAGATGGACAAGTGGAAGATGGTGGCAACGACACATGTCAGTGCGTCGGACTGGATTGTGCCCCGGACCCGGTATGTGGCTCGGTCGGGGCTTCCAGCTTTAGATGTTAGGCTTAGGTGAGAGGCCTGGGTATGTGGCCCAGCTTGCACCCCTTCATCATATGGATAGGAGTAGCGGCATATGTTGCCAAGATGGCGGATTCAGGCATATTATTGTACTACTTTGTAAGGTCGTCGAGAATAATCAATAAAATGGCCGCATGCATCTTCCAGATGCAGAGGCCGGGGGTCATCCCCTTTTCTAAAAAAATATATAATAGAAGTAGTACTGATACTTTTCCTGGGCAGGTCATCATTTGATTCAGCACTAAAAGAAGATGATTAGCACATATAATCAACACCGGCGAGATAGATAGATAGATCAACATCATTGCGAGGAAATGACGTTGTGAATTGGTGAGATTTCCATTAACAAACACGATGGGCCATAAGCAAGAGGGATTAATGAATGAGGCTAAGCAATAGCAGACAAAGAGTTTTATGAGCAATAAGGAAACGCAGAACTTCATAAAGAGAAGGCATCTTACCAACGTGCATTCCACCAATAACAAAATGCAAAAACGATTTATCTATACGCTCTGTTGGCGCCACTAACTCTGAAGAAAACGGTCAGTGGGGTTTTGTCACTGAGTGCAGGCATCAATCAGTCTGTCTTTGACCGTGCCCTCGGGGCCAAGGAGTCGGGTACAAAGGCACACGACAGCCAAAGTCAATTTACTAGGTAGGAAAAACACGGACGATCACCCATCACCCACTCCCAAAATCCGCGGTATGAACAAAATCGCGTCGCGAAAACGAAAACGAAGCGGTCAACCGAAGCTTTTGGTTTTATTTTGCATTTGCATGGATGCGCGCCAATGATACCCCGGACATCATCATTAAACAAAGAGAGAGAGAGAGAGAAAGAAAGAAACATAGAGGCCATGAACAAACGATGCACTCGCCACCAACGAACACCCAAGGAATAACAAGCGGAGAAAGGCGCCGGCCGGCTATATAAGCCGAATTGAACGCACGGCAGGACATATACTAGAACACAAATTCCAAGAAAAGAAGCAGCAGACATTCCATTACCTATGGCGATGATGGGGTCGACGGCGGCGGTGCTCCTGGCGCTGGTGGTGGTGGCGTCGCCGCTGCTGCTGGCGGCGTCGCAGCCGGTGGGGGCGCCGAGCATGGCGCCGCCAGCCGCGGCGCCGGCGACGAACAACTCGCGGCTGGAGAAGGCGTACGTGGCGCTGCAGGCGCTGAAGAAGGCCATCACGGACGACCCCAAGAACCTGACCAAGAACTGGTGCGGCCCCGACGTGTGCAGCTACTACGGCGTCTACTGCGCGACGGCGCCCGACGACCCGTGCGCGCGCACCGTGGCCTCCGTGGACCTCAACCACGGCGACCTGGCCGGCACGCTGCCGGAGGAGCTGGGCCTGCTCTCCGACCTCGCCGTCTTCCACCTCAACTCCAACCGCTTCTGCGGCGCGCTCCCGGACGCGCTCCGCTCCCTCCACCTCCTCCACGAGATCGACGTCAGCAACAACCAGCTCACCGGCAACTTCCCCTCTCAGCTCCTCTGCCTCCCCAACGTCCAGTACGTCGACATCAGGTACGCACGCATCATCATCATCATCATCATCTGCACCTCCGGTCCTGCACCGCACTTCACAGAGGTTTACCAACTCACTGTCTGTCCATGGCGTCTCTGAAGGTTTAACAACTTCTGCGGCGAGGTGCCGGCGGCCATCTTCGAGAAGAAGATCGACGCGCTCTTCATCAACAACAACAACTTCGAGTTCACGCTGCCGGCCAACTTCAGCAGCTCCACGGCGTCGGTGATCGTGCTGGCCAACCTGCCGCGGGTCGGGGGGTGCCTGCCCAGCAGCATCGGCGACATGGCCGGGACACTCAACGAGCTGATCCTCCTCAACAGCGGCATCTCCTCCTGCATCCCGCCGGAGATCGGCAAGCTGGACAAGCTCACGGTGCTCGACCTCAGCTCCAACGGCATCGTTGGCAAGCTGCCGGACACCATCGGCAACATGCGCGCCCTCGAGCAGCTCAACGTCGCGAACAACATGCTCGCCGGCGAGATCCCCGAGAGCATCTGCGCGCTGCCAAACCTCAAGAACTTCACCTACTCCCACAACTTCTTCTGCGGCGAGCCGCACCGGTGCCTCGAGGTGCCCCACATCGACGACCGGCAGAACTGCATCGCCGGACGCCCCGACCAGCGGCCTGGCGAGCAGTGCATCGAGTTCCTCCACCGGCCGCCGGCACAGTGTGCTGCGCACGGGCAATCGTCGCCACCGCCGATGTACGCGCCTCCACCGCCGATGTACTGATACGTGGCAGACGGCAATACTGCAATTTGTAACTGTTTGCTGCCTTTGTGCCGTGAGAAAGGGTAAAAATGCACACATTTGGTATATACTGTAATCTTTATTTTTCGGAAACAAATGAAATAACAATGGATTGGTAGATTTGCGTTACAGAACTCAACTGAAAGGCAAAGAATCATTTCAGTGTTCTTTACCTGTTCCTTCCTCATTTCAAGAAACAATTGTTTAACAGTCTACTAGTCCTACATAATCATACGAAAATAATGCGCTAATTTGGCGGTGTGGCTTCTGCAAAAACTTGGTGTAGTTATTAGTTGGATCGATCTGGGATGCAGTTAGTTGAGGGGCCATGCTATGTCAGAATTCAGTTCAGAATTAGTTGGCAGGACTTAGGACCACTGCTAAAAGTGGGAAAAGAGGGAGTGTATCACTGTTTTTCTCTGTAAAGGTTTAAAAGACGACTGTTCGGCTAAACTAAATAACCCAAAGTGTTAAACATATGAACCCTGGGGATTTATAAAAAGTACATAATATCATGCCATCTGGCAGCTCAGATATCAAACACTGCCAAAGAGCTCCATTTCAAAAGGATATGGATGTCCTTGTCGAAAAAGGAAGCTACAAAAACAGAGGACGGAGCAAGTAATGAAAAAAGAACATAGACAATAAAGTAAGTAAGATTCTAGCTAGGGTACCACCAAATTATGAACAGTAATGGCACAAACGCATTTGATAACGATTGGTCAGAGAGGAATTAATAAAAAGCAAGTACCGTTCATGGGTTCCAGCTGCAAAGAGGGGTTTCTTTTACTCGTTGGTTGATCAACTCAAAGGGCAAGAAGCTTCTTCCACCCTTCATCTTTGCTGGCTCCAGGCAGGCCGGGGTTCCTTTCCGCAATCCGCTCGAACAAGACGGCTTCATGGTTTCACCCAACCCATGTGAATTTTGCAGCTTGACCTTGTCACACACAGCAACACACTAAGCTCAGACAACTGAAAGATTACGGTGTACTGTTTCAAAGTCTATCAAGTATATAATACAGTATGTCAACTAATTTTCAGAGACAGGCAACAGCGACAGGAACTGTATGTATGGTGGCAAGAACATGTATGGTACGACTGAAGAACATAGCTACAAGAAGTCGAAATAAAACACATGAAACTTAGTGGCCATGCAGCATGGCATAACTGACCTTTTCATCATTGATGGGTTGAGTTAATGACAAGCTGGCGTATGTTAACGAGGCAAATACTGAACATATTTGCAGATAATGGAGGAAGAAAAAGGAAATGTGGCTATGGATATGACAAAATCAGCTGTTGGACCAAGTAAAACATGCAACTTGCCCTAGAATAATTGATAAAGAGAGCTGATGGCGTTCTTACCTCGTTATTTAAGTAACCACGCATGAAGGTGCAGACAAAGTTATGTGATAATCAAATCCACCAAGATAGCAGGTAACCTACTGCATTGTCATGTTCATACGGCAAGGTCAGTCTACCAAGTTAAATGAAGCACGGCAATCTAAACATATCTCCGGATGTATAAATGGTGGCTGATTTGGCAAGCATTCATTTCAGTCATCTAAACAACGTGGTTTGCTGCCCTATTTATGACATAACATTGGAATGATGATACCGAAGACCGAACTGATACACTATTCTGTGCTGGTAGCAGGAACATGGGGTCTGAGATCTAATTCAGTTATGACTATTCTTAGACATGTACTGGTAGGCGATACACGAGTTTTATTAGGACAGCACATGCAAGAAAGAGATATATGACCAACCTGAACCTTAAAGGCACAGTATATGATGAAGTGTTGATTTCATTCAGTAGAAGATTAGGTTTACCAAAAAGTTTTGCATGTGTCCTAATCTCCTATGAGTTCTAGTGAGCACAAAAAAAAAAATCACAAAATCCCCTTCCCAGAAATGCTACAGACACAATGAACTCAACCATGGGATGTGATTGTAACAGTGGTACTATACAAGTAGACTACAGACCATGCTCCAGTTTCACCTGAATAGGTACAAGTGGAACCAATCAACTCATGCAATACCAACTTACATAGCCAATGTTGCCAGTAAATCAGGTAAAAAAATCTAGCATCATACAGAGATAAAGATATGCAGATGGTCTGATGGTCCTACCAGATATGTCATCAAGATTTGTTGAATCTGCATTGCAGTCAAAATCTTGCAACATTTTAACCTCCAATGCTGGAATGGAGCAGCCAGACTATTTCAAATTTCATTGCCAATTAACTAAGGTACTGTTGACTAGACACATTTATATGTGTTTTCGGTGTCATGACACCATCTTTCGTAGAATGAACAGAGCCCATGTGACTCTGCTTTACAGCTTATTTGCGCTATCCACATTTTTTCTAACAATTTGGGCTATTGAGGATCGAAGGCTCAACCATATTGTAGAAACAACTACTTATTCACAACCTGGGACTTCATGTTGCTTTTGTCAGGCTGATGACCTTCCAGTTCGAGGGGCAGAGTTGTGTACCAAACAACTATTGGTATTTTCCTTTCCTTGGAAACATTTTAACATTACGACTACTTCTATTATCTGATAATTATCCCATGTAAGATATGATCTAACTCCACAGCAGGGCACGATGCTGATCTGCATTGCTAGCATGGATCTGGTCATTTGGAGCAAATCATCAGGCTAATCTGTAGAATGCGTACCAACTTTATTCATACAATAAAGTGACAAAACATCTGCTTTTCTCTCTTTCCATGGGCAAGAGTGATAGTGCTAACAATAAAATAATATTAATAACATTTTAAGGTCCAGATGGCATGGTTTTATCATTATACATCAGGAAAATATGAACTTCGGGGAACTGAGTGAAAACAATCATGAAATGAACAAACTAACATCATGAGAATCACCTATTTGGGCTTATGGGTGTGGCATAATATGTTAGTAATATGAAAAGAAGGTGGCAGGAAAAGATTTTAATTTGCTGTTGTGCATCATCAAGTGGGGATGTGAAAATGGTAAAAATGAGTGGGATATCCATTAACTGACAAGTTTGCAAGGTATGTGCAAAATGCAGAGTTCACTTACAGCCTCTATAGAATTTGCAGAAAAGGTGTCCCTGAACCCAAACTCCGTACCATGACTTGTACGAACTGCATTTGCAGTAAGACTTCAAACTACCAAAGAAATGCATTTAATAATTCAAAAAGTGGGAATATCGTTCAATGAACAATAAATAAGGTGACTATAGTATGATCGTCAAATTGACTAAACAACTTTTACAAGCTAATACAAATTATGATTTGGCAAGAAAAAAATTGCAACTAAGAAACTTTTTTTTCCTGGACACCACAAGTGTTGTTACATCTTTCCATTGAAAAGAGGAAATAAATAGTTGGGTACAACCAAGTTTAAGCGCCACTGATGAAACAGGAACAGAGAGAACAAGAAAAACAAAAGAGAAGAAAATATCAGGGATTGTTACAGCTCTGAAAGAACTATAAACTGCATACAGACTCCCATGTTAGCTATCAATTACATTCATGCTAAGAAGCAGTACTGCAATCTGCCCATAGACTCTTACAGTATATATTAGCTCACAGCCATAGAATATGATGCACATGGCAACTTCCTATCAAACAGGTTACATCTTTAATAGAGTTCCTTATTTTAGAATCTTTACAATAACGTAGGAGATCATTTGCATACACTAATGCAGTACCTATAACAGATATAATGCTCTGCAAGGATCATGGTAAAACATGCGACCCAGGCAGTCAGGAAGTTATGGTTTGGCTACTGGTATGACTAAACAGTACAGATCCAGTAACAAACATGGGATAGTTATTAATGTTCAGGGCCATCAGTATTTGAAAATAGTCTTCAATTATCTGTTAGTTTTGCATGCATATACAAGTTGATCATACCTGAATGGACACAACAAGGATAGAGCATTGTGGTACAAAAATTGTGTTTGTAAAATCTACCAGTAGTCTCCACAAGAGCAGACCCCATCCTCAAAGTGGTGGAAACGATTTAGATCTCTGAGTATGATCTGCCTATTAAAGAGCATAGAGACAAGCTTTGCCATCGAATGACAATCTGGACATACACGAAGGTTCTTAACAACACGGAGAGTAGTTCCTGGAGATGTATTTAGAAGCCCGAAAGAAATCGCCAGCTTCTCACTGTGGTATCTTAGGCTTGTGGCCTTCTCCTCCTCGCCCATTTCAACATGGAAGACCTGGGACGTATTAGGGACATAACCAACAAGTTTTAGCTGCTCAATCACTTGATCAACCATTCGGCGTGCATGTGGGTGTCTTGCATCTCCTGCGAAGAACTCATGAACCCTGTTATCTATCTCAATTGAGCTACAGCCAGGCACCTTTACCACCCCCTTTTCATTCATCAGCTTCCTTACCCTGTTCATTTCTTCCCATTCCCCAGTGTTGGCGCACAAGTTCGAGTATATTACATAGTCACCACCATGAGTATCATCCAGCTCAAGAATCCTCTCAAAGACACGTTTTCCAAGATCAACAGCTCCATGGCTTCCACAGGCAGAAAGCAACGTCCTCCATAAGATGGCGGTGGGCTTTATTGGTAGCTCATCAATGAACTTGTAAGCCTTTTCAAGCTGACCTGATCGGGCTAGCAAATCAGTCACGCAACCGTAGTGCTTTATCCCAGGAACGATACCATACTCCCTCATGCTGTCGAAGTATTGTAGCCCTTCGCTCACCATGCCAGAATGGCTACAGGCATAGAGCAGGCCCAGGAATGTAACAGCATCCGGCTTTATCCCTTGCTTCCTCATCTCTTCGAACAGCGAAATGGCCTCCCTGCCGTAGCTGTGGTTAGCATACGCCACGATCATCACGGACCATGCTTGCCTGTCTATTGATTCCATACCCTGGAACACACCGATGGCATCCTCCAAGCTCCCGCACTTCCCATACATGTCGATCAGCGCAGTGTTGACCTTCACGAGGGAGTCAAGCCCTGCCTTCCTGACATACTCGTGGATCCACCTCCCCAGCTCCAATGCTCCCAGTAGTGCGCACGCCGAGAGCACGCTGGTCAACGTCACGGGCGTCGGCTTGAGCCCCTTGGCCTGCATCTCCCGGAACAGCACCAGCGCCTCCCCGGGCCGGCTGCTCCTCACAGCGGCGGTGATCATTGCATTGTACGAGACCACGCAGTCCCCGTCCGGCACCCTGCCAAACATGGCATGCGCCGACCGCGTGTCCCCGCACTCGGCGTACATGTTGATCAGCGTGGGCAGGACGTACTCGTGGTCCGCGGCGCCTGTCTTGACGGCCACGCCGTGCGCCTGCCGGCCCTCCTCCCCGGCCCGCCCCGCCGCGCACGCCTTGAGCAGCGACACGAACGTGTACGTGTCCGGCGCAACGCCCTCCTCCAGCATCCGCACGAACACCCGCGTCGCCTCGGCGTGCGGGGCGGCGCCGTCGGCCGAGCGCGCGTACCCGCGCAGCAGCGTGTTGTACCAGACGACGTCCCCGGGGCTGGGGATTCTGTCGAACACCTGCCGTGCGTACTCGAGGTGCGCCGGGGCCGCGCCCTGCTCGGTGCAGAGCGTGAGGAGCCTGGTGACGAAGGCCGGGTACGCGCCCAGGCCGGACTTGACGGCGGCGGCGTGGAGCTGGGCGAGCGCCCGGAGGCTCGTGCAGTGCGGGAGGTGGGGGAGGAGCGGGTGGTGCGACGGCGGGCTCTTGGACTTGGCGGGAAGGAGAGGGGTGGGCGTGGCGGTCAGAGGCGAGGACGACATGGCCGTCGTGCGATGCTGCCTATCCTCTGCCGGCGAGTGGATCGTCTCACTCTCCTCATCGGCCGGAGAAGATTACACGGCGTCGGATGTTTTGCGGGTTGGGCTTACATGTGGGCCCAACGTGTCAGATATCATCTACACACAAAAAAACGTGTCAGAGACCATTTAAATGTAAAAGAAAAGTGCACTATTTATTTGTTTTCAAACGTTTTCCGGGATTTTGTTGCGTTCCATAATATTTTGACAAAAAAGTGTATAGTTTTGTGTTATAATACTCTTTCCTTTTTTTAGTTGCTGATAAAGACCACATGAAAAGATGACCGTGTTGATAAAAAAAATATCAATATCTTGTTTTCTAGTACAATATTTTATATGGTGAATAGTTCTACTACTCAAAATATGAGTCTAGAGAAATGTATTTGAGTGACAACTCCACTGTCTATTCCAGCTGTCACCCTCAAAACGATGTTTCGTCAGCACCACACTTGGCCATCGTTATCTCTTCTTGAGCAACACTCTCGCTCTCTTGCTCATTTATGTCTCTGCACCGACGAGGGGTGAGGCGTTCACCTCCATCTTCAACCCATAGCCACGCCCTCGGCGATCTCCAACAAAAGTTGTGGAGTTTACCTTGTAATCCCAATCCATTCGCCAAGAGCACGGCAAGGAGGCGCCCCTTCGATTACTTCTCTACTTTCATTTTCGGGTAAGTTTTTTATGAAAGAAAAGGAAAAGTCATATTTTTCGTATTTGTTTTAAGGCATACTTTACGTACTTTTTGTGTTTTATAATATATGGAGCAAATGTATATAGTTTTATGTTATACTGCTCATCTTGTTTTCAAGGTGCTAATAAAGACCACACGTAAACAAAGTTTGTATACATCAAGGAATACTAGTGTTTAATTTTTACGAGAACTTTTGCAGTAAGTACTTGTATTCCCACATGAGTTTGAAAACTATGAGTCCAATATAAATGTGTTTGAGTTATGATTCTATTGTCTAATCGAGTTGTCACCAAATGACGTTTTCTTAGCACCACACTTCCCATCCTTATCTCTTATTAAGCACCGCTATCACTCATTCATGTCTCTGCACCGACGAGGGGTGAGGCGTTCACCTTCATCACAACCTATCACCACAACCTTAATGATCTCCAACAAAGATGTGGAGTTTACATTGTAATCCCAACCCATCCACCAAGCGCAAGGCAATGAGGCGTGTCTTCGGAGACTTCTCTACTTTCCTCTTCGGGTTAGCTTTTATTATTACTACTATATAAGTGCTTTATGCGTAGATTCTTTTGCTGCCTAAATCTTCCATTTAGTTGCTTGTGGCACTCTTAAATTTTCTACAAATATTGATGTGATAATCTTCCGAGAATAGTAGGTGTTCTTGGTGGAGAAAAGGGTCCCGTGGGTGGGAAGTGATCATCCCCGGAGTCGTTTGTGCCAAAATCCCGCAACAAAGAGCAACCAACATCCAATTCTACGGAGGCCACTCCCGCTAAGTGGCTCCTCGGGTTAGATAGTAAACCATCGAGCATGATCTGATAGACTAGGATTATGGTTTTGGTAGAGTGGGAGGAGAGGTTAGGGAAGGCGGTGGGTAGAGGATGGCTAAGTATCCAAGTGCCGGTCGTGAAGGATGTGGATAAACCGTTGTTGGTGAGGATGAAATATATTCTTGGAGGAAGGGCAAATGATAGTCGGCCGTTTTTCAAAGGCAGGATGGATCGGTGCATATGCCGCAGCGTACGAGTAGCGAGAGTGAAACAAGGTAAATCCAAGTGAGGTCCAAAAGCGAAAATAATTTAAAAGCGGATTTCTTTTTTTCTTTCAAAATGACAGTTATCTTGCATTCATTAAGAAGAAAAGAGTTGTTCAGTTAATTAGCAAAAACCAAATTGCCCAGTTAATACGAAGAACCGAGCGTAACCGCTGAGCGGCACACGTAAGAAACCCACACACCTCACTCCAAAAAGAGGGCCGTACCCCTAGAGGCATCATCGCCATCCCTACTCTCTGGGCAAACGACTCCGACTTCGTGATAGGCGATCGTCGACTGAACCGACGCCGCAGCGGACGCCTATGCTGCGGCATAGACATTTGTACAAAGTGATTTCTTATTCCTAGACCAGCATTTTAGGTTTTGGTCAACTTATTACGTCGAACCTCGGCGTACGAAAAAGGAGATCATGGTAGAGTGTTTTTTTAAGGGGGGATCTAGGAGGCCAAAAGCGTAGTAGGGGGTCAAATCACACCCCGTCCCATCCCGCGTTTTGCTTTACGCGAGGAGCAGGGTCAATGCGTGCGGAGAGACAAAAGGCAGGGGTGTTCCTGTACGTCCCCATGGATGGGCAGGGGTCAACACAGACGCACGGCACGGAAATCCGATCCCGATCCCAGGTTCGTCGTCGTTGTCGTCGGGTGGAGACGTGATCCGGACAGATAGATAGATGGATAGAGCGGTGCGGCTGTTTCGACGCGGGCGCCGATCGCCGGTGACGGTCGGGGGTAGGAGGGCCTACGGCACGCACGGGCGACTATTCTCGTTTGACTCAGCGCCGCTCGCTCGGTCGCCGTCGGCGGTGGTGCCATCATGGATGGATGGATGCCACTCATCATCGCCAGGGAGTTGAGTTGGTTGGGGGCAAATTTGACAAATTTGACCTATAAACGAAATCAAATCACAGAATGAACTGTCTGTGAAACTATTTCACGCGGCTGACCCGTGGCGCCTAGCTCTCGGGCGCTGCACTAGTGCAACGCCTGGGAGCTAGGCGCTGCACTAGTGCAACGCCTAGGAGCTAGGCGCCACACTATACAGTGTGACGCCTAGCTCTCAGGCGCTGCACACTGACTTAGTAATTTTCTGATCACACGGGTGCGACGCTGGCCGTGTATCGCCTATCTGTGAGGCGTTGCACAGTGTAGTGTGGCGCTTTCGTGTCGGGCGTCACACAAAAAGGTCAGCCGCGTGAAATAGTTTCATGGATAGTTCATTATGTGATTTGATTTCGTCTATAGGTCAAATTTGTCAAATTTGCCTTGGTTGGGCCGCAGCGTCCATGGATGGCTACGTACGTACGTACCTCGGTGAAACAAAGAAAACGGGAAGACCCCCTCGGAGGCTATTTTCGGTATGAAAGTTGGTCACGATCATTCTGTTCTTTTTAAACCGTTTTTACGCTGTGAACTGAGTGTAGCTAGATGGTTAGGGTTTTGTGGTAAAACTAATTCATTGGGGTTCAAGCGTTGATTTAGCATTGTGCTCGTGTTTTCTCCGATTTATTTCAGACTTTTCGGTGATGTTCATAGTGCCTTCGTCAATCTTAAAATGTTGTCGCAACTCAGTATCTTAGAGATGCTCATAGAACTATAATGTGCGTGTGTGTTTTCATAAAAAAAGAGTGTATATGAGCATCTGTGATTGTATTGTGTAAAAAAAAAGATTTTTACTATATGTTTTTGTTTTGTTAATAATCACTCCTTGCTCACGTGGCTATTTTTCTATAACAAATAATAGATTTTGTATCTAGCACAACGACATCCATATCCTAACAAAATCATAATTTATGCTAACTCTTTCCTAGTACGTAATTAAGAGCATCATTGGTCCGTGGCCAGAAGGTTGGCTAGCCAACATTTGGCAGCTCCATGAGTTGCCAACTTGTAACAAGTTTTGTGGGATGGACAAAGTATAGGTTGGTAGCTATTCAATTGCTAGCCAAATTCTTGGTTTGCCAAATTGTTGTCTAGCCCAAAATAAAAAATGGTTGAGAGGATGTTGTATATTAATCAGGAACGGTTCCCCCTCCTTACTTTAAACTTGTCGTTTTTCCCAAGATTTCAGCAAGATGAGAAGGTAAACTTGAAGCTATGAAGTTATTTCGGTACTACCCTATTTATAAAATAAAAATAAGTAATTTTATAATTTCATCCAACAGCATGTTTTGCACTCTTTCATTTTAAATTTAATCAATATATGTGATAATCAATATCATATTTTTTGTTTGTTACACCGCCTTTGAGTGTTGTACTCTTGTTTTTATATGATTTTGTCGAAAAGACGCTTGTTGTAAGGTAGTTTGAAATTAGACCTAACACTTGATTTACTCTTGTTAGCCACACATACCCCTTCGCTCCTGCCTCCTGCGACCTCTCAGTTAGGGTTTCCCTGCCTATTGTCGGCGGCGCCGCCGGTCCGCCTCGTCTCCTATGGTCCTTGGATCATGGAGGCGCGGTGGATACCGGTCCTTGCCGGTGGGAGGGCCTCGTTTTTTGGTGTTTTGTTAGGATTTGTGTCATGCTCAGGAAGACGAGGTGAAGACGGCTTCTTGAAGATGGAATAAGGTCCTCCCCGCCTAACCCCTGTCCCGACGAGGTTTCTATCATCGCCAGAGGGCATGTAGTGGTGTGTCTCCGACGGATCTCGTGGGATCTGGTCGGCGTTTGTCTTCGGTGGATCTGTTTGGATTCAGTTTTCGTTCGTCTATGTGTCTGCAGGTTGGATACTTCTGATCTAGGCTTCTCTCCATCGGCGGCGGTTGCTATTCTGGTGCGCTGGTCCTATGGGACCTTAGCACAACGACTTCTCGCCTGTCTACTAGTACAACAATGTTTGCCCGGCTCCGATGAGGGAGGGGTGATGACGGCGGCGCGCCTTCAGCTCGCTCTAGTGCTTGTAATCGTCGCTAGGTGGTCTACAAAGCTAGATGTTCTGGTGTTCTTTGTACTACATTGACAGTTGATGAATAGATCGGAAGTTTTCTCGCAAAAAAAAGCAATGAGGGAACACATGACAAAAATTTCTCGCTCCACCCTACTAGCAGTAATCCCCAATTGTCGGCCTATCATGCGGCACTAAACATAGGGCATGCAACATCAACCGAAGTGTAGTCAGTTCCCAACATCGGGGATGCGTTTGGTTGCCTGTAGCCATTTTGGCCCCCTTGCACTTGTTGCCTGGTTGTGTCGGGGTAATTGACCACGGGTACCCCAAAGACGGCGAGACAATATTTCAAGACATCAGGGCTAGCAAAGCCCCTCAATCCGACTGCTCGAAACCCGGCCACTCCAGACGGCAGTCGGACGGGGTGCCCGCCCGCCTGGGCCGACTGCTCCTCCAGCCGGTTGCTCCACCTGCGCCAGCAGCCGGCTGCCCCAGGTCAACTACTATGTCCCATCGGACACACGCGGACAAGACAGCCATACCTCGCAGCGGTGTACTGTTGACGAGTGGTAGTGGTGACATCATCTACAGTGTGCTTGTCCCTGGTGTTGGGGAACGTAGTAATTCAAAAAAATTCCTACGATCACGCAAGATCTATCTAGGAGAAGCATATCAACGAGACAGGAGAGTGTGTCCACGTACCCTCATAGACCGAAAGTGGAAGCGTTTAGTAACGCGGTTGATGTAGTCGAACGTCTTCACGATCCAACCGATCCAAGTACCGAAGGTACGACACCTCCGTGTTCAGCACACATTCAGCACGATGACATCCCTCAAGCTCTTGATCCAGTTGAGGACGAGGGAGAGTTCCGCCAGCATGTCGGCGTGGCGACGGTGATGATGAAGTTACCGGCGCAGGGCTTCGCCTAAGCACTACGACGATATGACCGAGGTGTGTAACTGTGGAGGGGGGCACCGCACATGGCTAAGAGAAGACTTCTTGTGCCTTTGGGGTGCCCCCTCCCCCGTATATAAAGGGGGGGGGAGGAGGCGGCCGGCCTAGGGGCGCGCAAAAGAGGGGAGTCCAACTAGGACTTCCAATCCTAGTTGGACTCCCTTTCCTTTTCCGGAGAGGGGGAAAGAGGGAAGGAGAGGAGGGGAAGAGGGAAAGGGGGGCCGCGCCCCCTCCCCTTCCTATTCGGACTCCCCTTGGGGGGGCGCGCGCCTCCCCCTTGTGGGTCGTCCCCTCTTCTCTCCCATGGCCCATGAGGCCCATGATTTCCCCCGGGGGGTTCCGGTAACTCCTCGGTATTCCGAAAAAATGCCTGAATCACTCGGAACCCTTCCGATGTCCGAGTGCAACCTTCCAATATATGAATCTTTACCTCTCGGCCATTTCGAGACTCCTCTTCATGTCCGTGATCTTATCCGGGACTCCGAACAAACTTCGGTCATCAAATCACATAACTCATAATACAAATCGTCATCGAACGTTAAGCGTGTGGACCCTACGGGTTCGAGAACTATGTAGACATGATCGAGACACATCTCCGGTCAATAACCAATAGCAGAACCTGGATGGTCATATTGGCTCCTACATATTCTACGAAGATCGTTATCGGTCAAACCGCATAACAACATACGTTGTTCCCTTTGTCATCGGTATGTTACTTGCCCGAGATTCGATTGTCGGTATCATCATACCTAGTTCAATCTCGTTATCGGCAAGTCTCTTTACCCGTTCCGTAATGCATCATCCCGTAACTAATTCATTAGTCACATTGCTTGCAAGGCTTATAGTGATGTGCATTACCGAGAGGGCCCAGAGATACCTCTCCGATACTCGGAGTGACAAATCCTAATCTCGATCTATGCCAACTCAACAAACACCTTCGGAGACACCTGTAGAGCATCTTTATAATCACCCAGTTACGTTGTGACATTTGATAGCACACAAGGTGTTCCTCCGGTATTCGGGAGTTGCATAATCTCATAGTCTGAGGAGCATGTATAAGTTATGAAGAAAGCAATAGCAATAAAACTAAACAATCATTATGCTAAGCTAACGGATGGGTCTTGTCCATCACATCATTCTCCTAATGATGTGATCCCGTTCATCAAATGACAACACATGTCTATGGTCAGGAAACATAACCATCTTTGATAAACAAGCTAGTGAAGTAGAGGCATACCAGGGACACTCGGTTTTGTCTATGTATTCACACATGTATTAAGTTTCCGGTTAATACAATTCTAGCATGAATAATAAACATTTATCATGATATAAGGAAATAAATAATAACTTTATTATTTCCTCTAGGGAATATTTCCTTCAGTCTCCCACTTGCACTAGAGTCAATAATCTAGATTACATAGTAATGATTCTAACACCCATGGAGTCTTGGTGCTGATCATGTTTTGCTCGTGGAAGAGGCTTAGTCAACGGGTTTGCAAAATTCAGATCCGTATGTATTTTGCAAACTTCTATGTCTCCCTCATTGACTAGATCACAGATGGAATTGAAGCGTCTCTTGATGTGCTTGGTTCTCTTGTGAAATCTGGATTCCTTCGCCAAGACAATTGCTCCAGTATTGTCACAATAGATTTTCATTGGACCCGATGCACTAGGTATTACACCTAGATCGGATATGAACTCCTTCATCCAGACTCCTTCATTTGCTGCTTCCGAAGCAGCTATGTACTCCGCTTCACACGTAGATCCCGCCACGACGCTCTGCTTGGAACTGCACCAACTGACAGCTCCACCATTCAATATAAATACGTATCCGGTTTGTGACTTAGAGTCATCTGGATCAGTGTCAAAGCTTGCATCGATGTAACCATTTACGACGAGCTCTTTGTCACCTCCATAAACGAGAAACATATCCTTAGTCCTTTTCAGGTATTTCAGGATGTTCTTGACCACTGTCCAGTGATCCATTCCTGGATTACTTTGGTACCTCCCTGCTATACTTATAGCAAGGGACACATCAGGTCTGGTACACATCATTGCATACATGATAGAATCTATGGCTGAGGCATAGGGAATGACTTTCATTTTCTCTCTATCTTCTGCAGTGATCGGGCATTGAGTCTGACTCAACTTCACACCTTGTAATATAGGCAAGAACCCTTTCTTTGACTGATCCATTTTGAACTTCTTCAAAACTTTATCAAGGTATGTGCTTTGTGTAAGTCCAATTAAGCGTCTTGATCCATCTCTATAGATCTTGATGCCCAATATATAAGCAGCTTCACTGAGGTCTTTCATTGAAAAATTCTTATTCAAGTATCCTTTTGTGCTATCCAGAAATTTTGTATTATTTCCAATCAACAATATGTCATCCACATATAATATTAGAAATGCTACAGAGCTCCCACTCACTTTCTTGTAAATACAGGCTTCTCCAAAAGTCTGTATAAAACCATATGCTTTGATCACACTATCAAAGTGTATATTCCAACTCCGAGAGGCTTGCACCAGTCCATAAATGGATCACTGGAGCTTGCACACTTTGTTAGCACCTTTAGGATCGACAAAAACTTCTGGTTGCATGATATACAACTCTTCTTTGAGATATCCATTAAGGAATGCAGTTTTGACATCCATTTGCCAAATTTCATAATCATAAAATGCGGTAATTGCTAACATGATTCAGACAAACTTAAGCATCACTGCGGGTGAGAAGGTCTCATCGTAGTCAACTCCTTGAACTTGTCGAAAACCTTTCGCAACAAGTCGAGCTTTGTAGACAGTAACGTTACCGTCAGTGTCAGTCTTCTTCTTGAAGGTCCATTTATTCTCTATGGCTTGCCGATCATCGGGCAAGTCAACCAAAGTCCATACTTTGTTCTCATACATGGATCCCATCTCAGCTTTCATGGCCTCAAGCCATTTCGTGGAATCTGGGCTCATCATCGCTTCCTCATAGTTCGTAGGTTCGTCATGGTCAAGTAACATGACCTCCAGAACAGGATTACCGTACCACTCTGGTGCGGATCGTACTCTGGTTGACCTACGAGGTTCGGTAGTAACTCGATCTGAAGTTTCATGATCATCATCATTAGCTTCCTCACTAATTGGTGTAGGAATCACTGGAACTGATTTCTGTGATGAACTACTTTCCAATTCGGGAGAAGGTACAATTACCTCATCAAGTTCTACTCTCCTCCCACTTACTTCTTTCGAGAGAAACTCCTTCTCTAGAAAGGATCCATTCTTAGCAACGAATATCTTGCCTTCGGATCTGTGATAGAAGGTGTACCCAACAGTCTCCTTTGGGTATCCTATGAAGACACATTTCTCCGATTTGGGTTCGAGCTTATCAGGTTGAAGCTTTTTCACATAAGCATCGCAGCCCCAAACTTTAAGAAATGGCAGCTTAGGTTTCTTGCTAAACCACAGTTCATATGGTGTCGTCTCAACGGATTTAGATGGTGCCCTATTTAATGTGAATGCAGCCATCTCTAAAGCATAACCCCAAAACGATAGCGGTAAATTAGTAAGAGACATCATAGATGGCACCATATCTAATAAAGTACGGTTACGATGTTCGGACACACCATTATGCTGTGGTGTTCCAGGTGGCGTGAGTTGCGAAACTATTACACATTGTTTCAAATGAAGACCAAACTCATAACTCAAATATTCTCCTCCACGATCAGATCGTAGAAATTTTATTTTCTTGTTACAATGATTTTCCACTTCACTCTGAAATTCTTTGAACTTTTCAAATGTTTCAGACTTATGTTTCATTAAGTAGACATACCCATATCTGCTCAAATCATCTGTGAAGGTCAGAAAATAACGATACCCGCCGCGAGCCTCAACACTCATCGGACCGCATACATCGGTATGTATTATTTCCAATAAGACAGTTGCTCGCTCCATTGTTCCAAAGAACGGAGTCTTAGTCATCTTGCCCATGAGGCATGGTTTGCAAGCATCAAGTGATTCATAATCAAGTGATTCCAAAAGCCCATCAACATGGAGTTTCTTCATGCGCTTTACACCAATATGAGCAGTCTCATGAACGCGGTCATGTAATGTCGGTCCGGGCCGCTTCATCCAACAGTACTGTTGAGTCAAAGTAAGACGTTGGTGGTAAGCAGTATGACTATTATCGCCCACAACTCTTTGTGCTCTACTCGTGCATATAACATCTACGCACAGACCTGACTCTGATACCACTGTTGGGGAACGTAGTAATTCAAAAAAATTCCTACGATCGCGCAAGATCTATCTAGGAGAAGCATAGCAACGAGACGGGAGAGTGTGTCCACGTACCCTCGTAGACCGAAAGCGGAAGCGTTTAGTAACGCGATTGATGTAGTCGAACGTCTTCATGATCCAACCGATCCAAATACCGAACGTACGGCACCTCCGTGTCCAGCACACGTTCAACATGATGATGTCCCTCGAGCTCTTGATCCAGTTGAAGACGAGGGAGTTCCGTCAGCATGATGGCGTGACGACGGTGATGATGAAGTTACCGACGCAGGGCTTCGCCTAAGCCCTATGACGATATGACCGAGGTGTGTAACTGTGGAGGGGGGCACCGCACACGGCTAAGAGAAGACTTCTTGTGCCTTTGGGGTGCCCCCTCCCCCGTATATAAAGGAGGGGGGAGGAGGCGGCCGGCCTAGGGGGCGCGCCAAAGAGGGGAGTCCAACTAGGACTGCCAATCCTAGTTGGACTCCCTTTCCTTTTTCGGAGAGGGGGAAAGAGGGAAGGAGAGGAGGGGAAGAGGGAAAGGGGGGCCGCGCCCCCTCCCCTTCCTATTCGGACTCCCTTGGGGGGCGCGCGCCTCCCCCTTGTGGGCTGTCCCCTCTTCTCTCCCATGGCCCATGAGGCCTATGATTTCCCCCGGGGGGTTTCGGTAACTTCTCGGTACTCCGAAAAAATGCCCGAATCACTCAGAACCATTCTGATGTCCGAATGTAACCTTCCAATATATGAATCTTTACGTCTCGACCATTTCGAGACCCCTCGTCATGTCCGTGACCTCACCTGGGACTCCGAACAAACTTCGGTCATCAAATCACATTACTCATAATACAAATCGTCATCGAACGTTAAGCGTGCGGACCATACGGGTTCGAGAACTATGTAGACATGAGTGAGACACATCTTCGGTCAATAACCAATAGCGGAACCTGGATGCTCATATTGGCTCCTACATATTCTACGAAGATCTTTATCGGTCAAACCGCATAATAAATATGTTGTTCCCTTTGTCATCGGTATGTTACTTGCCCGAGATTCAATCGTCGGTATCATCATACCTAGTTCAATCTCATTACTGGCAAGTCTCTTTACTCGTTCCGTAATGTATCATTCCGTAACTAACTCATTAGTCACATTGCTTGCAAGGCTTATAGTGATGTGCATTACCGAGAGGGCCCAGAGACACCTCTCCGATACTCGGAGTGACAAATCCTAATCTCGATCTATGCCAACTCAACAAACACCTTCGTAGACACCTGTAGAGCATTTTTATAATCACCCAGTTACGTTGTGGCGTTTGATAGCACACAAGGTGTTCCTCCGGTATTCGGGAGTTGCATAATCTCATAGTCTGAGAAACATGTATAAGTTATGAAGAAAGCAATAGCAATAAAACTAAACGATCATTATGCTAAGCTAACGGATGGGTCTTGTCCATCACATCATTATCCTAATGATGTGATCCCGTTCATCAAATGACAACACATGTCTATTGTCAGGAAATATAACCATCTTTGATAAACAAGCTAGTCAAGTAGAGGCATACCAGGGACACTCTATTTTGTCTATGTATTCACACATGTATTAAATTTCCGGTTAATACAATTCTAGCATGAATAATAAACATTTATCATGATATAAGGAAATAAATAATAACTTTATTATTGCCTCTAGGGCATATTTCCTTCACCTGGGCACTGTTTTATAAAGTGCACAAGGGACAAGGTGGCATGCATGTCACGTACACACACTCTCATGGGCATGGTGCCCCATGCCCACTTGCCCCCATGCCACTACCTAGCTTAGGAAGTAAGCTAGCTCACACTATATATAGTAGCATACATACATCCATCCAACCCCGGCCAAAAGGGCTCCCACGCATGAGCACACACACACTCTTACGCATGCATACATGCTCACGGCCACAAGCCATTCGGCCACAAGAGCATGCATGGTCATCCGGCTACCCACATATACAAAGTCAGATGCCTATGGCACCAATCTCATATACAGCTCTAGGAGCACTCTGTACTGCAGATATACCACATATATTCAAACATGCAGGAGTAGGGGTATTATCTCTCCAGAGAGCTCCGAACCTGGGTAAACTAGCGCACTCTACTCGCATACCCGTCCCCAGATATTCCACGGCAGTCTTGCCCTCACCTCAAGCCACCCTGTGGCATCTGTCGACTCGCGGTATCCCCTGCCGACTGACGTGAGAATACTCCGACAGTTGGCGCCCACAGTGGGGCAAGCTGTTGCTGGAATCGCGGTCCGGGCGGGACCATCTTCGCCACCACCGTCGCGGCGTCTCTCCGGTAGCGCTCGGGGGCTCGACTTCGACCCACCCCCGAAGCGACCGCGCGGGACAGCGCATCCTCATCGTCGGGCTCGCCCTCTTCCTCACCACCACTGCGATGCCGACCGTCCGTCCGCGCGCGCCGCGCCGCTTCGCTTCGGCCGGCCGCTCCATACGCGCGCCGCTCGCGTCCGCTCCCCTCCGTGCTGCGCCTTGCTTCGGCCGGAACGCGTGTTCGCTCCTCCATATATATCATCTATACAAGCTAGCTAGATGGAAGTCATGCAATGGTCAAACCATAGCCATACACTAAGGGCATGTTTGGTTGCCGTGCGCTACAGTACCTGCGTTGCATACCCTTCTCCACTCAGTCTGGCTATGCAAATGCAGCCTCAAATGCACCATCTGCATGTTGTTTGGTTGCCTGCATGCCCTCTTGCCTGCATGGGCATAACCACACTGCCTGGTGTTTGGTTGCCTGCATGTTAGTGGACAAACCCAAGGCATGGTGTTTGGTTGTATGCAACGCCTGGTGCGTGGTAACCTCTTTGGCTAGTTGGTGAGGTTCCCAGCACACTTCGGCACAACCATGTAGCACACATCATAAGCAGAGCAGAGTATAAACAGAGGACCAACTACTTAAGAGCATATTTCAGATAAGCAGTACCACACTTCATAACAGTTCTACGCATAAACCATAAGCATAAACAGTTCAAAGCAGACTCGTACTTAGGGAGGCCCCGGCCCTACTCCTTGGCGGCGAAGCCTTCGTCGTGCTTCCCGCACTTGTTGACGACCTCAATGCCATCGTCGTCGAAGATGATGACCTTGAGGGTGTCGGGAGTGAGGAGCTTGAACATCACCATGTAGCCGATCTTGATCTGATGAACGGCTGCGTAGGTGGCCCAACCCTGATACAGGGTCACCCTGCCGTTCATCAGCTTCACCGTCACCTTCCAGGAGCAGCCGGTGTTGTTCCTGAGCTTGAACTCCGTCGGCACCGCGACGAAGTGCTTGGTGAATGCTACCTCTTGAGCACTGCGTTGGTTTTCCCTTGAAGAGGAAAGGGTGATGCAGCAAAGTAGCGTAAGTATTTCCCTCAATTTTTGAGAACCAAGGTATCAATCCAGTACGAGGCCACACACGAGTCCCTCGCACCTACACAAACAAATAAATCCTCGCAACCAACGCGATAAGGGGTTGTCAATCCCTACACGGTCACTTACGAGAGTGAGATCTGATAGATATGATAAGATAATATTTTTGGTATTTTTCTGATAAAGATGCAAAGTAAAGAAAGTAAAATAAAAACGGCACTAGAAATAGCTTGTTGTCGGGAGATTAATATGATGGAAAATAGACCCGGGGGCCATAGGTTTCACTAGTGGCTTCTCTCAAGAGCATAAGTATTTACGGTGGGTGAACAAATTACTGTTGAGCAATTGACAGAATTGAGCATAGTTATGAGAATATCTAGGTATGATCATGTATATAGGCATCACGTCCGAGACAAGTAGACCGACTCCTGCCTGCATCTACTACTATTACTCCACACATCGACCGCTATCCAGCATGCATCTAGAGTATTAAGTTCATAAGAACAGAGTAACGCTTTAAGCAAGATGACATGATGTAGAGGGATAAACTCATGCAAAATGATATAAACCCCATCTTGTTATCCTCGATGGCAACAATACAATACGTGCCTTGTTGCCCCTACTGTCACTGGGAAAGGACACCGCAAGATTGAACCCAAAGCTAAGCACTTCTCCCATTGCAAGAAAGATCAAATCTAGTAGGCCAAACCAAACTGATAGTTCGAAGAGACTTGCAAAGATAACCAATCATACATAAAAGAATTCAGAAGATTCAAATATTGTTCATAGATAAACTTGATCATAAACCCACAATTCATCGGTCTCAACAAACACACCGCAAAAGAAGATTACGTCGAATAGATCTCCACGAGAGAGGGGGAGAACATTGTATTGAGATCCAAAAAGAGAGAAGAAGCCATCTAGCTAATAACTATGGACCCGAAGGTCTGAGGTGAACTACTCACACTTCATCGGAGAGGCTATGGTGTTGATTTAGAAGCCCTCCGTGATCGATGCCCCCTCCGGCGGAGCTCCGGAACAGGCCCCAAGATGGGATCTCACGGGAACAGAAGGTTGCAGCGGTGGAATTAGGTTTTTGGCTCCGTATCTGGTAGTTTGGGGGTACGTAGGTATATATAGGAGGAAGAAGTACGTCGGTGGAGCAAGAGGGGGCCCACGAGGGTGGAGGGCGCGCCTGGATGGGGGGGGGGTAGGCGCGCCCCCTACCTCGTGGCCTCCTGTTTGATGTCTTGACGTAGGGTCCAAGTCCTCTGGATCATGTTCGTTCTGAAAATCACGTTCCCGAAGGTTTCATTCCGTTTGGACTCCGTTTGATATTCTTTTTCTGCGAAACTCTGAAATAGGCATAAAAACAGCAATTCTGGGCTGGGCCTCCGGTTAATAGGTTAGTCCCAAAAGTAATATAAAAGTGTATAATAAAGCCCAATAATGTCCTAAATAGAATATAATATAGCATGGAACAATAAAAAATTATAGATACGTTGGAGACGTATCAAGCATCCCCAAGCTTAATTCCTGCTCGTCCTCGAGTAGGTAAATGATAAAAACAGAATTTTTTATGTGGAATGCTACTTGGCATAATTTCAATGTAATTCTTCTTAATTGTGGTATGAATATTCAGATCCGAAAGATTCAAGGCAAAAGTTTAATATTGACATAAAAATAATAATACTTCAAGCATACTAACTAAGCAATTATGTCTTCTCAAAATAAAATGGCCAAAGAAAGTTATCCCTACAAAATCATATAGTCTGGCTATGCTCTATCTTCACCACACAAAATATTTGAATCATGCACAACCCCGATGACAAGCCAAGCAATTGTTTCATACTTTTGACATTCTCAAACTTTTTCAATCTTCACGCAATACATGAGCGTGAGCCATGGACATAGCACTATATGTGGAATAGAATGGTGGTTGTGGAGAAGACAAAAAGGAGAAGATAGTCTCACATCAACTAGGCATATCAACGGGCTATGGAGATGCCCATCAATAGATATCAATGTGAGTGAGTAGGTATTGCCATGCAACGGATGCACTAGAGATATAAGTGTATGAAAGCTCAACAAAAGAAACTAAGTGGGTGTGCATCCAACTCGCTTGCTCACGAAGACCTAGGGCATTTTGAGGAAGCCCATCATTGGAATGTACAAGCCAAGTTCTATAATGAAAAATTCCCAGTAGTATATGAAAGTGATATCATAGGAGACTCTCTATCATGAAGATCATGGTGCTACTTTGAAGCACAAGTATGGTAAAAGGATAGTAACATTGTCCCTTCTCTCTTTTTCTCTCATTTTTTTATTTGGGCCTTTTTTATGGCCTTTTTTTAATTTAGTCCGGAGTCTCATCCCGACTTGTGGGGGAATCATAGTCTTCATCATCCTTTCCTCACTTGGGACAATGCTCTAAAAATGATGATCATCACACTTTTATTTACTTACAACTCAACAATTACAACTTAATACTTAGAACAAAATATGACTCTATGTGAATGCCTCCGGCGGTCTACCGGGATATGCAATGAATCAAGAGTGACATGTATGAAAGAATTATGAACGATGGCTTTGCCACAAATACAATGTGAACTACATGATCATGCAGAGCAATATGACAATGATGGAGCGTGCCATAGTAAACGGAACGGTGGTAAGTTGCATGGCAATATATCTCGGAATGGCTATGGAAATGCCATGATAGGTAGGTATGGTGGCTGTTTTGAGGAAGGTATATGGTGGGTGTATGATACCGGCGAAAAGTGTGCGGTATTAGAGAGGCTAGCAATGGTGGAAGGAAGAAGAGTGCGTATAATCCATGGACTCAACATTAGTCATAAAGAACTCATATATTTATTGCAAAAATCTACAAGTTATCAAAGCAAAGTATTACGCGCATGCTCCTAGGGGGATAGATTGGTAGGAAAAGACCATCGCTCGTCCCCGACCGCCACTCATAAGGAAGACAATCAATAAATAAATCATGCTCCGACTTCATCACATAACGGTTCACCATACGTGCATGCTACGGGAATCACAAACTTTAACACAAGTATTTCTCAAATTCAAAACTACTCAACTATCATGACTCTAATATCACCATCTTCATATCTCAAAACAATTATCAAGCATCAAACTTCTCATAGTATTCAACACACTCATAAGAATTTTTCTTTTACTAATCTTGTATGCCTATTATTGTTAAAGCAAACTACCATGCTGTTTTGTAGGACTCTCAAAATAATCTAAGTGAAGCATGAGAGAACAATAGTTTCTATAAAACAAAATCACCACCGTGCTCTAAAAGATATAAGTGAAGCACTAGAGCAAAAACTATATAACTCAAAGATATAAGTGAAGCACATAGAGTATTCTAATAATTTCCGAATCATGTGTATCTCTCTCAAAAGGTGTGTACAGCAAGGATGATTGTGGTAAACTAAAAGGCAAAGACTCAAATAATACAAGACGCTCCAATAAAAACACATATCATGTGGTGAATAAAAATATAGCTCCAAGTAAAGTTACCGATGGAAGTAGACGAAAGAGGGGATGCCTTCCGGGGCATCCCCAAGCTTTGGCTTTTAGGTGTCCTTAGATTATCTTGGGGGTGCCATGGGCATCCCCAAGCTTAGGCTCTTGCCACTCCTTGTTCCATAATCCATCAAATCTTTCACCCAAAACTTGAAAACTTCACAACACAAAACTTAACAGAAAATCTCGTGAGCTCCGTTAGCGAAAGAAAACAAAAGACCACTTCAAGATACTGTAATGAACTCATTATTTATTTATAAAACCTACTGTATTCCAACTTCTCTATGGTTTATAAACTATTTTACTAGCTATAGATTCATCGAAATAAGCAAACAACACATGAAAAATAGAATCTGTCAAAAACAGAACAGTCTGTAGTAATCTGTAACTAACGCAAACTTATGGAACTCCAAAAATTCAGACAAAATAGGACGACCTAGAAAATTTGTTTATTGATCAGCAGCAATTGGAATTAATATTTTATCACGTTCTGGTTATTTTTAACAATTATTTTCGTGAACAGAAAATTTCTGGAATTTACAGCAAGATCAAATAACTATCATCCAAGAAGATCCTATAGGTTTAACTTGGCACAAACACTAATTAAAACATAAAAAGGCATCTAACCAGAGGCTAGAACAAAGATTTATTCCTAAACAGAAGCAAAAAGTAAAAACTAAAAATAAAATTGGGTTGCCTCCCAACAAGCGCTATTGTTTAATGCCCCTAGCCAGGCATAAAAGCAAGGATAGATCTAGGTATTGCCATCTTTGGTAGGCAATCCATAAGTGGCTCTCATAATAGATTCATAAGGTAATTGTTTTTCTAGGGAAGTGTTCCATGCCTTTCTTTAATGGAAATTGGAATCTAATATTCCCTTCCTTCATATCAATAATTGCACCAATCGTTCTAAGGAAAGGTCTACCAAGAATAATAGGGCATGAAGGATTGCAATCTATGTCAAGAACAATAAAATCTATGGGCACATAGTTCCTATTTGCAAAAATAAGAACATCATTAATTCTTCCCATAGGTTTCTTAATGGTGGAATCCGCAAGGTGCAAGTTTAAAGAACAATCATCAAAATCACGGAAACCTAATAAATCACATAAAGTCTTTGGAATCGTGGAAACACTAGCACCCAAATCACACAAAGCATAGCATTCATGATCTTTAATTTTAATTTTAATAGTAGGTTCCCATTCATCATAAAGTTTTCTAGGGATAGAAACTTCCAACTCAAGTTTTTCTTCATAAGATTGCATCAAAGCATCAACGATATGTTTGGTAAAGGCTTTATTTTGGCTATAAGCATGAGAGAATTTAGCACGGATTGCAACAAGGAAATACAATCTATCAAAGAGCAATTATCATAATTAAATTCCTTGAAATCCAAAATAATGGGTTCATTAATATCTAATGTTTTGATCTCTTCATTACCACTTCTATCCATTTTAGCATCAAGATCTAAAAACTCCGAATTTCTGGAACGCCTTCTAGGTAAAGGTGGATCATATTCAGTCCCATCATTATCAAGATTCATATTGCAAAACAAAGATTTAATAGGGGACACATCAATAACTTTTAGATCTTCATCTTTGTTTTCATAAAAATTAGAAGAACACACTTTTATAAAGCAACCTTTCTTAGCACGCATCCTAGCGGTTCTTTCTTTGCACTCATCAATGGAAATTCTCATGGCTTTGAGAGACTCATTGATATCATGCTTAGGTGGAATAGATCTAAGTTTCAAAGAATCAACATCAAGAGAAATTCTATCAACGTTCCTAGCCAATTCATCAACTTTAAGCAATTTTTCTTCAAGCAAAGCATTGCAATTCTTTTGTGAATTCATAAATTCCTTAACACTAGTCTCAAATTCAGAGGGCATTTTATTAAAATTTCCATAAGAATTGTTGTAGGAATTACTATAATTATTAGAGGAATTACTAGGATAGGGCCTAGGATTAAAGTTTCCTCTATACGCGTTGTTACCAAAATTATTCCTACAAAAAAATTCACATCCAAAGATTCATTATTATTCTCAATCAAAGTAGACAAAGGCATATCATTAGGATCAGAAGAAACACTGTTAGTAGCAAATAATTTCATAAGTTCATCCATCTTTCCACTCAAAACATTAATTTCTTCTATCGCATGCACTTTTTTATTAGTAGATCTTTCAGTGTGCCATTGAAAATAATTAACCATAATATTATCTAGGAGTTTAGTAGCTTCTCCTAAAGTGATTTCCATAAAAGTGCCTTCCGCGGCAGAATCTAAAAGATTTCTAGAGGCAAAATTCAATCCGGCATAAATTTTTTGTATAATCATCCACAAATTCAAACCATGCGTAGGGCAATTACGTATCATTAATTTCATCCTCTCCCAAGCTTGTGCAACATGTTCATGATCAAGTTGCTTAAAATTCATAATATCGTTTCTAAGAGAGATGATCTTAGCGGGAGGAAAATACTTAGAGATAAAAGCATCTTTGCACTTATTCCATGAATCAATACTATTTTTAGGCAAAGACGAAAACCAAGCTTTAGCACGATCTCTAAGCGAAAAAGGAAATAGCTTCAATTTAACAATATCATTATCCACATCTTTCTTCTTTTTCATATCACACAAATCAACGAAGCTATTTAGATGGGTAGTGGCATCTTCACTAGGAAGGCCGGCGAATTGATCTTTCATGACAAGATTCAACAAAGCAGTATTGATTTCACAAGATTCAGTATTGGTAAGAGGAGCAATCGGAGTGCTAAGGAAATCATTGTTGTTGGTATTGGTAAAGTCACATAATTTGGTGTTATCTTGAGCCATCGTGACAAGCAAGCAATCCAACACATGAGCAAACAAGAGACGGGCAAAAAGAGGCAAACGGAAAAGAGAGGGCGAATAAAATGGCAAGGGTGAAGTGGGGGAGAGGAAAATGAGAGGCAAATGGCAGATAATGTAATGCAGGAGATAAGGGTTTGTGATGGGTACTTGGTATGTTGACTTTTGCGTAGACTCCCCGGCAACGGCGCCAGAAATCCTTCTTGCTACCTCTTGAGCACTGCGTTGGTTTTCCCTTGAAGAGGAAAGGTTGATGCAGCAAAGTAGCGTAAGTATTTCCCTCAGTTTTTGAGAACCAAGGTATCAATCCAGTAGGAGGCCACGCACGAGTCCCTCGCACCTACACAAACAAATAAATCCTTGCAACCAACGCGATAAGGGGTTGTCAATCCCTACATGGTCACTTACGAGAGTGAGATCTGATAGATATGATAAGATAATATTTTTGGTATTTTTCTGATAAAGATGCAAAGTAAAGAAAGTAAAATAAAAACGGCACTAGAAATAGCTTGTTGTCGGGAGATTAATATGATGGAAAATAGACCTGGGGGCCATAGGTTTCACTAGTGGCTTCTCTCAAGAGCATAAGTATTTATGGTGGGTGAACAAATTACTGTTGAGCAATTGACAGAATTGAGCATAGTTATGAGAATATCTAGGTATGATCATGTATATAAGCATCACGTCCGAGACAAGTAGACCGACTCCTGCCTGCATCTATTACTATTACTCCACACATCGACCGCTATCCAGCATGCATCTAGAGTATTAAGTTCATAAGAACAGAGTAACGCTTTAAGCAAGATGACATGATGTAGAGGGATAAACTCATGCAATATGATATAAACCCCATCTTGTTATCCTCGATGGCAACAATACAATACGTGCCTTGTTGCCCCTACTGTCACTGGGAAAGGACACCGCAAGATTGAACCCAAAGCTAAGCACTTCTCCCGTTGCAAGAAAGATCAATCTAGTAGGCCAAACCAAACTGATAATTCGAAGAGACTTGCAAAGATAACCAATCATACATAAAAGAATTCAGAAGATTCAAATATTGTTCATAGATAAACTTGATCATAAACCCACAATTCATCGGTCTCAACAAACACACCGCAAAAGAAGATTACATCGAATAGATCTCCACGAGAGAGGGGGAGAACATTGTATTGAGATCCAAAAAGAGAGAAGAAGCCATCTAGCTAATAACTACGGACCCGAAGGTATGAGGTAAACTACTCACACTTCATCGGAGAGGCTATGGTGTTGATGTAGAAGCCCTCCGTGATCGATGCCCCCTCCGGCGGAGCTCCAGAACAGGCCCCAAGATGGGATCTCACGGGTACGGAAGGTTGCGACGGTGGAATTAGGTTTTTGGCTCCGTATCTGGTAGTTTGGGGGTACGTAGGTATATATAGGAGGAAGAAGTACGTCGGTGGAGCAACAGGGGGCCCACGAGGGTGGAGGGCGTGCCTGGGGGGGGGGGGGGGTAGGCGCGCCCCCTACCTCGTGGCCTCCTGTTTGATGTCTTGACATAGGGTCCAAGTCCTCTAGATCACGTTCGTTCCGAGAATCACGTTCCCGAAGGTTTCATTCCGTTTGGACTCGGTTTGATATTCTTTTTCTGCGAAACTCTGAAATAGGCAAAAAAACAACAATTTTGGGCTGGGCCTCCGGTTAATAGGTTAGTCCCAAAAGTAATATAGAAGTGTATAATAAAGCCCAATAATGTCCAAAACAGAATATAATATAGCATGGAACAATCAAAAATTATAGATACGTTGGAGACGTATCAGTGAAGTCCAGGGGCATAGGGATGCACTCAAGCTTCGGTGCAAGGATGACCTTGCAGAAGTGAGTTGGGCCATCCTCCTTATGGTAGTGGCCGTAGTTGCGGTGCTTGTTGTTGGGGGGCTCCTCCATGCCTAAGTCGTCGCCACCCTCAGGCGTCTTCGGGTCTTCCTCGGTGGTGGGCGGCAGCACAACCTTGTCCGGCATTGGGTGAAGGGACTGCTTGCCCTTGTTGTCAATGGCCGGGAGCACCTCATTGCTCTCCTCGATCCGCACACAATTCATGGAGTCAGGCACATCACAGAGTTCATGGCTTATTGAAGAGCATGTAGTTAAAACGACATGGCTGTCACTCTTCTCCTCCTCTCCATCGCCCCTATATTTACTCACCCTGCCCAACACTACTTACCCACCCCCTCTCTTCTCTCACTGCCAACCTTCCTCGTCCCCATCGCCATGAGCTCTAGCTCCAGCTCCAGCTCCAACCCATTCCCTTGGGGTATTGGCTGGAGGGCCTTCTTCCTCGGGTGGTCGGCTGGTGACCGCACCAAGTTCGAGAACACCATGGAGGTGTGCTCGAACTTCGGCTACATGCCTGACATGCAGAAGGAATCTAATGCAGTGCTCATGAAGGCCACTGCAGAAGAGCTGAAGACGCTGATTCCTGACCCAACGAAGGGCGCGATGGCAGTTGACATCATTCGCTGAGCCATGAATCAGGCCGTCTCTGACGACACTAAACAGAGGAAGAAGTGGTGCAAGTACAAGAACTACTGGGCTCCTAATGACCGCCGTGCCGCAGTGTACTGGGAGACGGCTATCGCGCCGCCGGCGGTCATCGGTAGGGAGCCTAAGGAGGAGGAAGAACCGGTGCAGATGCCAGCGAGGGCACCGGAGCCAGGCCGTCGTACCTGGCAGATCGACCTCGACTCCGCTGAGGACGACGACGACCCGCCGGCCTGCACGGCGATGAAGAAGAAGATGAAGGCCAGCGGCTCGACCCACCGCTCCGCACACCGGTGAGGGCCACCGCGGTGAGCCTGTCTCCGTTGTGTACCCCCTATCCCCCAATCCCCCTTCTGCATCCACATCTACCTCTATTCCGATCTTGCATGAACTAGTTTGAAGTACTATGAACTCGTATGAACTAGTATGAACTACCCCTATGCTTATCTACCTCTATTCCCCATTCCCCTCCGCCGTGGATCGAATCTATCACCGGATCGAACGGGAAAAAGTTCTGCATGTCGAACAGAGAGAAGTGCTTACCGTCATTGCCGTGGGCCAAGTGATGATCCGCTCGCCGATGATGGAGTCCGGTGGTCTTCTTGCTCTGCTCCGATCCGCCACCGCCGATGAGAGTTGGGAGAGTGGGGAGAGGGAGCGGTGAGGATAATTACTGCCGGCGCTTCGGGAAGCAACACGGCTTCTCGAGCGTGGCCGCGCGCGTGCAACCGCCGCCGCCCACGTGCACCGCTCCGGCCTGGCCCTGGATAAACTGTTGATTCGTGCATTCCCAGGGAGCCAGGCCCAGGAGTGCTTTAAGGTTCGTGCCATGCGGGCCGAACAGTGAAAGCGGGCAACCAATTGGCCCGTCTCCGTCCCGCGCGAGCCAGGCCAGGCCTCATGCAGTATACCAAACACGCCCTAACCAGACTCTAGTCATACGTCTCCTAGACCAAGTCAGACATGCCCTGTACACGATGCGTACACTACTCAGACAATACCGCCTCTTCCCCGCCGCTGCGCTCCAAATACCATCTCGCCTTGCCTCGCGATTCTGCTGCTCCGCACGCAGCCGCTCGGGCTTGCCTCTGCTCTGCTCCACGAGCACGCGTGCGCACGCAACCGTCTGGCTCGTAGCCGCCCGCCACGTTGGCCCACCGCCCCCCTCGGCCCGCGCGTGCACGCTGCCGCCTACCGTGCTGGCCCTCCTCTCCGCTGCGCCGTCCCAGCTCCCGGCCGCCTCACGCCGCGCCGGCTGCCGCCCCGTCCGCCTTCTCCGCCCGCCGCCCGCGCCGGCTCCCGCTGCTCGTGCAGAAAGGGGCCGGCTGAGACAAACAAGACAAGAAGAAAAGTCAGTGGCCGGGTGTAAAAAAAGAAATGGGGCCGAGTGGAAAAGAGAGTCCGACTGTTAGAAAAGAGTCGGGCCGGCTACTAAAAAAGAAAAAGAGAAAAACGTCCGGCTGCCAACAACCGGATAAAAGAGAAAAGCGTTCGGCTGAAAAAGAAACATGCATCCGGCTGCCCATAGGCGGCCAGAGAAAAGAAAAAACGTTCGACTACCCATCCGCCTACTTCTCCATTCGAACGGTCAGCCGCGACCCGTACTGCCGGCTGTGCCAGGCCGGCTGGACCGCCTCCTGCTCCGACGCCTGGCCGGCAGGCGAGCCGGCCGGGCCGCCCGTCTGCCTCGACGCCCGTTCAGTCGGACCCGACCGGCCTGGACCCCCTTCGAGCACTTGGAGGCTCAAAGGCTACACCCAGCTGGTGCGCCGACGCACTCCGCGAGCGCCAAGCCACACCAGCTGTCTTCGTCAACCTCCGCTTCGTCTGCGTCAAAGCAATGTGAGCTCCTCACCCGCATATTTTTGCACTGCGCAAACACGTATAACCCCAAGCGATGCTCGGAGGGCTATCTCCGCAGTTTATTACAGTTGCACCATTGTTCGACCCGGCTCCAACCAGAGTTGGCCCGGAGGCCGGCCGGTTGGCCTGAGACGTTCGCTCCCGCAGACGGCTTAGTAGCATGCACGGTACCAAAGGCTCACTCTCGGCTACAGACCGCTGAGCGGCTGTTCGGCTAGCAACAGCAAACGCTGGAGGCCACCCACGTGAAAAACGTCCGGGGAGAAAAACGGTTCGGGCGACCCGACCGTTTGCTTTATGAGTATCTGCTCAGTTAGATCCGCTCCCAGAGTCTGAGTACTGTACACTCCACCCCGCGGCCCACTCTTAGCCACAGACCGCAGAGCGGCTGTTGATACGTCTCCAACGTATCTATAATTTATGAAGTATTCATGCTATTATATTATCCATCTTAGATGTTTTATATGCATTTATATGCTATTTTATATGATTTTTGGGACTAACCTATTAACCTAGAGCCCAGTGCCAGTTTCTGTTATTTTCCTTGTTTTTGAGTTTTACAAAGGAATACCAAACAGAGTCCAATTGACGTGCCAATTTTTGATGATTTTTTATGGACCAAAAGAAGCCCCTGGAGTAAAAGATTGGCGCAGAAGAGTCCCGGGCTGTCCACGAGGGTGGGGGCGCGCCCACCCCCCTGGGCGTGGGCCCCTGCCTCGTGGACGACTCGGAGACCCCCCTGGCGTGAAACCAACGCCAAAAATTCCTATAAATACAGAAACCCCCAGAAAAAAACCTAGATCGGAAGTTCCACCATCGCAAGACTCTGTAGCCACGAGAAATCAATCTAGGCCCTCTCTGGCACCCTGCCGGAGAGGCCATCATCACCGGAGGCTATGGAGGAGGATCCCGGAGGGGCCATCATCACCATGAAGGCCAAGGACCAGAGGGAGAACCTCTCCCCATCCAAGGGGGAGGCCATGGAGGAGGAAGCACAAGGGGGAGAACCTCTCCTCCTCTCTCTCGGTGGCGCCGGAGTGCATTGTGTGAGAACAATTATAATCTTGTCTTTGACAGTAACAAAGTGAATGGTTTACTCTTTATCATACTAACCTATCTCACGAAGTTCCGTTAAGTTTTGTGTGATTGAAGTTTTCAAGCTTTGGGTGAGATATCGATATGAGGAGAATAAGGAGTGGAAAGACCCTAAGCTTGGGGATGCCCAAGGCATCCCAAGGTAATATTCAAGGAAGACTCAAGCGCCTAAGCTTGGGGATGCCCCGCAAGGCATCCCCTCTTTCGTCTTCAAAACTATCAGTATACCTTACTCGGAGCTATATTTTTATTCATCACATGATATGTGTTTTGCTTGGAGAGTATTTTCAATTTTACTTGCTGTTTGAATAAAATCATTGGATCTGAAATCTTGAATGAAATAGAATCCTCCCATGGCTAGTTAATTATTTGCCTACTCAGTGTTCTTCACTTATATCTTTTTGGAGTAGTTTGTCATTTACTCACGTGCTCCACGTATATCCTATGAGTAAATGGTTGAATGAATTGAATGTCATAAATCTGAATTTATATTTGTTTCATATGCTTATAACATGGGGAGTAATGACTTCACACATAATAAGTATAGGTAGTAAACTTATTGAAAGTTAGCAAACGTAGAATTGGTCAGTTGAACAATTCATGAAAGAATATTGAAGGAAGAGAGATTTCACATATAAATATACTATCTTGGACATCTTTTGTAATTGTGAGAACTCATTAAAATATGACATGCTAAAAAAGTTGATGTTGGACAAGGAAGACAACTTAATGGGTTATGTTTTCCTACATCTGAAACGTTATATTGTCTTGGATCATCCAACATGTTGAGCTTGCCTTTCCCTCTCATGCTAGCCAAATTCTTTGCACCAAGTAGAAATACTACTTGTGCTTCCAAACATCCCTTAAACCAGTTTTGCCATGAGAGTCCACCATACCTACCTATGGATTGAGTAAGATCCTTCAAGTAAGTTGTCATCGGTGCTTGCAATAAGAATTTCTCTCTAAATATGTATGATCTATTAGTGCGAATAAAATAAGCTTTATACGAACTTGTGATAGGGAAGAAATAAAAGCGACGGACTGCAAAATAAAGGTCTCTATCACAAGAGGCAATATAAAGTGACGTTCTTTTGCATTAAGATTTTGTGCATCCAACCTTAAAGTCGCATGACAACCTCTGCTTCCCTCTACGAAGGGCTTATCTTTTACTTTTATCTTCTACCTTATGCAAAAGTCATGGTGATCTTCACCTTTCCTTTTTACATTTTATCCTTTGGCAAGCACATTGTGTTGGAAAGATCCTGATATATATATCCAATTGGATGTAAGTTATCATGAACTATTATTGTTGACATTACCCTTGAGGTAAAAGGTTGGGAGGCGAATCTATAAGCCCCTATCTTTCTCTGTGTCTGATTAAAACTTCGAACCCATAAATATCACATGAGTGTTAGCAATTGTGAAAGATTAAATGATAGTTGAGTATGTGGAGTTTGCTGAATCAAAGCTCTTACATAGACCCTTCCCGAAAATAAGATGAATTGCAATTGTTTGACGACTAAGAGCATTGTTTGTTAGTTTTCAAGAAAGTTTATGATCTATACTTTAACATGTGAATAGCTTGTTACTTGATCATGAAAAGTTTTATGAGATGAGCTACTGTTATGACATATAATGATGCTAGAAAAGGTGATTGAAATTATCATTGATCAAACTTGTGCACCTGCTAGCATTCACACTTCATAAATTATTTCTTTTATCATTTACCTACTCGAGGACGAGCATGAATTAAGCTTGGGGATGCTGATACGTCTCCAACGTATCTATAATTTATGAAGTATTCATGCTATTATATTATCCATCTTAGATGTTTTATATGCATTTATATGCTATTTTATATGATTTTTGGGACTAACCTATTAACCTAGATCCCAGTGCCAGTTTCTGCTTTTTCCTTGTTTTTGAGTTTTACAGAAAAGGAATACAAAACGGAGTCCAATTGACGTGCCAATTTTTGATGATTTTTTATGGACCAAAAGAAGCCCCTGGAGTAAAAGAGTTGGGGCAGAAGAGTCCCGGGCTGTCCACGAGGGTGGGGGGCGCGCCCACCCCCCTAGGCGTGGGCCCCTGCCTCGTGGACGACTCGAAGACCCCCCTGACGTGAAACCAACGCCAAAAATTCCTATAAATACAGAAACCCCCAGAAAATAACCTAGATCGGAAGTTCTGCCGCCGCAAGCCTCTGTAGCCACGAGAAATCAATCTAGGCCCTCTCTGGCACCCTGCCGGAGAGGGCCATTATCACCGGAGGCTATGGAGGAGGATCCCGGAGGGGCCATCATCACCATGAAGGCCAAGGACCAGAGGGAGAACCTCTCCCCATCCAAGGGGGAGGCCATGGAGGAGGAAGCACAAGGGGGAGAACCTCTCCTCCTCTCTCTCGGTGGCGCCGGAGTGCCATCGGGAGGGGAATCATCGCCGCGGTGATCGTCTTCATCAACATCACCATCATCATCATCATCCTCATCTATTTAACATGGTCCACTCTCCCACACCCCGCTGTTATCCCTACTTGAACATGGTGCTTCATGCCACATATTATGATCCAATGATGTGTTGCCATCCTATGATGTTTTGAGTAGATATCCTTTGTCTTTGGGTTGATTGATGATCTAGATTGGTATGAGTTGTATGTTTTATTTTGGTGCTTTCCTATGGTGCCCTCCGTGTCGCGCAAGCGTGAGGGATTCCCGCTGTAGGGTGTTGCAATATGTCCATGGTTCGCTTATTGTCTGTGTTGCGTGAGTGACTGAAACACAAACACGGGTAAGCGAGACATGGCGTATGGGAATAAAGAGGACTTGATATGTTAATGCTATGGTTGGGTTTTACCTTAATGATCTTTAGTAGTTGCGGATGCTTGCTAGAGTTCCAATCATAAGTGCATATGATCCAAGAAGAGAAAGTATGTTAGCTCATGCCTCTCCCTCATATGAAATTGCAATAGTGATTACCGGTCTTGTTAACAATTGCCTAGGACAATTCCGCACACCGATCCATCATTATTCCACACTCGCTATTTATAATACTTAAGTAATATATTCTAACTTTATGATAACAACACCTACTTTTATATTTTAGCTCTCCGATATCATGCAAAGTTATCCTCTTCATACCCACAACGTAGTTTTATTTCTCGTTTCTAGTTGAAAGCAAACGTTCAGTGTACGTAGAGTCCTATCAGTGGCAGATAGGACTTGAGAGGATATTGATCTTACCTTTAGCTCCTTGTGGGTTCGACACTCCATACTTATCACTTCCACCATTGGGAATTGCTACGATGATTCCCTGCACTTGGGGATTATCAACTGTCTGGCTAGCGAGAGCGCTAGCCAAAGAACGGATCGGAGGGGACATGAAAAAGATTGAAGGAGGCTCAGGCGAAACCGAGTCGGCACCCTCCTCATAAAACTTGCACTACCAAAAGCAAACGTTTGATATATCTGCGCGGACTAACTTTGTCTTTTGCATGATCATCTCCGAGGGGAACCCCCTCCTCGCCCGGAGGCTGGTTGCAGGCCCGACTCCGGCTACAACCGGCATCACACCGCCTGCTTCATCTGCAGCATAAACCCTCCGCCTGACTCTTCGAGTCATCCGGAGGCTCGGAGGCTCCACCCAGCGGGTGCACTGGCGCGCCCCCACTGGAAGCAAGCCACGCCGGCTGCAGCCCGCAGCCGGCTGTCATCGATAACATCAGTCGGCGGACTCCGGAATACGCGCCTGACAGCCTCAATCGGGGGACCCCGCGTCCGCGCCCGACAACCTCAGTCGGCAGACCCCGCGTCCGCGCACTGCAGGGCCCCACGCCCACCAGCCGGCGGACTCCGTGTCCGCGCCCGGCACCCTCGACGTCGCCGTCGGCTTCATCATCAACAACAAGACCCTCCGCCCAACTTTTCCAAGTTGCCCGGAGGCTCGGAGGCTACACCCAGCTCAGAACATGCCGTGTCTGTTGCACGCCCGCCGCCGGCTGCAACCGGCCCCTCAATGCCATCGTCTGCATCAACAACCGCGAAAAGCCTCCGCCCAACTTTTCCAAAGTTGCCCGGAGGCTCGGAGGCTACACCCAGCGGGTGCGCCCCTGATGTCTACTACGCAACTTTATTCTTGTAGGCTCGTGTTGGGCCTCCAAGCGTAGAGTTTTGTAGGAAAGTAGCAATTTTCCCTCAAGTGGATGACCTAAGGTTTATCAATCCATGGGAGATGTAGGATGAAGATGGTCTCTCTCAAACAACCCTGCAACCAAATACAAGAAATATCTTGTGTCCCCAACACACCCAATACAATGGCAAATTGTATAGGTGCACTAGTTCGGCGAAGAGATGGTGCTAAAAGTGTAATATTGATGGTAGAAATATATTTTTATAATCTGAATAAATAAAAACAGCAAGGTAGAAAATATTAAACAGGCACAAAAACGGTATTGCAATGCTTAAAAATGAGGCCTAGGTCCGTACTTTCGCTAGTGCAACCTCTCAACAATGCTATCATAGTTGGATCATATGATTATCCCTCAAAGTGCAGCAAAGAATCACTCTCGAGTTCCTATTAGCGGAGAACAAAAGATAGGAATTTGTTTGTAGGGTACGAAACCACTCAAAGCTATTCTTTCCATTTGATCTATTCAAGAGTTCGTACTAAGATAACACAAAGCTATTCTTTCCGTTCGATCTATCCTAGAGTTCATACTAGAATAACACCAAAGCAAATTCATATTCATAATACTCAATTGACACAAAGAACTCTAAAGAGACCCCAAAATTTTGGTCGGAGAAAAACGTGCATCAACCCCTATGCATAGATTACCCCAATATCTCTGCGGGAATCCGCGAGTTGAATGCCATAACATATGTCAAGTGAATCAATAAGATAACCCAATTGTCACCTCAAGTATTCATATTGCAAGACATATATCATGTGTTCTCATCTCTGAATATTCAATCCGACAAGACAAAACTTTGAAGGGTAAAGATTCAATTCTTCACAACAAGAGTATAGAGGGGAGAAACATCATATGATCCGACTATATTAACAAAGCCCATGATATATCACGAGAGAGAGAGATCAAACACATAGCTACAGGTACAAACCCTCAACCTCGAGGGTGGACTACTCCCTCCTCATCGTGGTGGCCACCGGGATGATGAAGATGGCCACCGGAGATGACTCCCCCCTCTGGCCTAGATTGGTTTTCGGTGGCTACAGAGCCTTGTGGCGGCGGAACTTCTGATCTACGTTAACCCCGAAGGGTTTCAGAATATTTGGGAATTTATAGTGCAAAGAAGGGGTGCGGGAGGCCACCGAGGTGGGCACAACCCACCTGGGTGCGCCAGGGGGGCCTGGCGCGCCCTGGTGGGTTGTGCCCCCCTCGAGGCACCCCCCAGGTGCAGATCTGGCCCATTGGGTTCCTTATGGTCCATAAAAAATCTCCATGGAGTTTCGTTGCGTTTGGACTCCGTTTGGTATTGATTTTCTGCGATGTAAAAAACAAGCAAAAAACAGCAACTGGCACTGGGCACTGGGTCAATAGGTTAATCCCAAAAAATGATATAAAGTTGCTATAAAATGATTGTAAAACATCCTAGAATGATAAAATAACAACATGAATACTTCATAAATTATAGATACGTTGGAGACGTATCAGCATCCCCAAGCTTAATTCCTACTCGTCCTCGAGTAGGTAAATGATAAAAGAAATAATTTATGAAGTGTGAATGCTAGCAAAGTGCATAAGTTTGATCAATGACAATTTCAACCACTTTTCCTAGCATCATAACAACAATTCTTTCTTATAAAACTTCGCATGTTATAGTAGCAGCCAATTCACATGTTAAGGTTCAACCAATGAACTCTCTTGAAACTGAACAACCTATGTTCTTAGTCACCAAGCAATTGCAATTCAACTTATTCAACAGAGTCTAATAGCTCCACATACTCAACCATCATATAGTCTTCTATGATTGCTAACACTCACCGCATACACATGAGCAAAACGTTTCAACCGGACACATAGAAAGATAGGGGCTTACTGTTTTGCCTGCCAACGTATTCACCTCAAGGGTGATGTCAACAATAATAACTCATGCTACCCATATTCAACTGGACATATGTGCCTAGATCTTTCCTCACCACATGATGCTTGCCAAAGGAGAAAAATAAAAAGGAATAGAGAGAAAAACTTTGACTCTCTGCATAAAAGTAAATACTAAAAATTTAAAAGATAGGCCCTTCGCAGAGGGAAACAGAGGTTGCCATGCGCTTATTTGTTTGTATGCTCAATCCCTTAGTGCAAAAGAACGTCACGTTATATTGCCCCTTATGATAGCAACCTTTATTATGCAGTCCGTCGCTTTTATTGGTTTGCCATCATAAGTTCGTACAACGCTCAATTTTCTCTTACACTTGAAAAAGATTTAGGTTTAAGGGTTTTTTGGATGCACAAGTAGTATCTCTACTTAGTGCGGAATTTTTGGCTAGCAAAGATAGGGGGAAATCACCACATGTTGAAGGATCTATGACAAGATGACTTCTATGTGAATATGAACAAACGTAAACCATTGCGTTGTCTTTCTTGTCCAACGTCAACAATTTTGGCATATAATATTTTGATGGGGGCTCACAATCACAAACGATTTCTAGGATAGTGTATTTGCATGTGAAAGTTCTCTTCCTTATACTAATTATTCGTGAATTGCTTGTATGACCAATATTGTGATTGTCAAACCTCAAAAGATTTCACTCTCTAAACCCAATGTGAAGCTACCACTAGGCATGATATGATTTCAACTTCATGACATTCAATTTATTCAACAATTTACTCATAGGATATAAGTTAAGCACAAGAGTAAATGACAAACTACTCCAAAAACATATAAGTGAAGATCAAATGAGTAGTTAAGTAAATAGGTAGCTATTTGAGGACTATCTCTTATTTAAAAACTTTCAGATCTAAGTAATTTATTAAAACAGCAAGCAAAATGAAAATAAAATGACATTTCAAGGATAGCACAACTCATGTGAAGAAGCAAAGACTTAGGCTCAACCGATACTCACCGATAATTGTTGAAGAAGAAAGGTGGGATGCCTACCGGGGCATCCCCAAGCTTAGATGCTTGAGACTTCTTGAATATTATCTTGGGATGCCTTGGGCATCCCCAAGCTTGAGCTTTTGTGTCTCCTTAATTTTTCTCATATCACGGTTTTTCCTAAATCTCAAAAGCTTCATCCACACAAAACTCAACAAGAACTCGTGAGATAAGTTAGTATAAACCATTGCAAAAACCTTATCATTCTCTACTGTAGCAAATCACTAAAATTATTATTTAAAATTGCATACTAAATGCCTCTGCATATTTAATACTCCTATCCTCAAATAGAATCATTAAACAAGCAAACATATGCAAACATAACAGCAATCTGCCCAAACAGTACAGTCTGTAAAGAATGCAAGAGTATCAATACTTATTCAACTCCAAACTTTATAAAATTATACCACACTGTAGAAAATTTATCAGAGCTTATTATGCAAAAAGTTTCAACATTTTATCACATTTTGACTTTCCTCGGGAATTTTTGCAACACCGATAAACTTTTTCTGTTTTCAAACAGGAACATGTAGACTTGTAAAATAAGCATGGTAAAGGCTATCAACGCCACTTTTATTGAAATAAAAGATGCAAAACGTTATTCTAAATAACATAAAGCAAATTCTTAAGAAAATAAATTAACGCTCCAAGTAAAACTCATATCATGTGACGAATGAAAACATAGCTCCGAGTGAGGTTACCGATATTGTTGAAGACGAAAGAGGGGAGGCCTTCCGGGGCATCCCCAAGCTTAGGCTTTTGGTTGTCCTTGAATTTTACCTTGGGGTGCCTTGGGCATCCCCAATCTTAGGCTCTTGCCACTCCTTATTCCATAATCCATCAAATCTTTACCCAAAACTTGAAAACTTCACAACACAAAACTTAACAGAAAAATCTCATGAGCTCCGTTAGTATAAGAAAACAAATCACCACCATAAGGTACTGTAATGAACTCATTATTTATTTATATTGGTGTTAAACCTACTGTATTCCAACTTCTGTATTGTTCATACCCTCAAATACTAGCCATAGATTCATCAAAATAAGCAAACAACACACGAAAAACAGAATCTGTCAAAAACAGAACAGTCTGTAGTAATCTGTATCAAACGTATACTTCTGTAACTACAGAAGTTCTAAAATAAATTTCTGGGCGTGAGGAATTTGTCTATTAATCATCTGAAAAAAGAATCAACTAAATATCACTCTACAGTAAAAAGTTGTAGCTAATCTCGTGAACACTAAAGTTTCTGTTTTTTTACAGCAAGATCGTAAAGACTTCACCCAAGTCTTCGCAAAGGTTCTACTTGGCATAAACACTAATAAAAACATAAAACCACATCTAAACAGAAGCTAGATGAATTATTATTACTAAACAGAACCAAAAAGCAAGAAACAAAAATAAAATTGGGTTGCCTCCCAACAAGCGCTATCGTTTAACGCCCCTAGCTAGGCATAAAGGCAAGAATAGATCTAGGTATTATTATCTTTGGTGGGCAATTCTTCAATTGAACACTTATAACCCTTAGGAGTTTCCTTCTTCTTATTAATTATCAAGCTCCTAGGCAAGAAATCGAGAAAATCATTTGTAGCAAAAGGTTCCTTAATGATAGCTAGAAAGTTGGGGTGAACACTTATGGATTTGAGATCCGCATTTCCCTTACTAGTAGTTTCACCCTTATTTTTAGGAACATACATCAATTTGGCAATTTTAGCATTAGGAGGTTTTGGAGTATTTTTCACGGAAGAAAAGGCAGACCCTAAGTTGGTAATAATATCCTCAATTTTATCAATTCTTGTGGAATCTTGATCTATCTTTTCGTTAACTATTGGGTCCTTTTCTTTAAAATTTTCAAGAGCAACTCCTACCTTAGATCCGTATTGGGTAATTTGGTTTTGGATCTTTTTATCCAAATTTTCAATCAACTCTACAGTAGCAACTTTATTTTCACTAATTTCAAGCCTTTGCGTCACATGTTCCAAAGTTAAAATAGTTCCATTAACCAAAAGAGGTGGTGGGCCAAACAAATCTATCATAGCATTATAAGAATCAAAAGTATGGCTACCCAAGAAATTCCCTCCGGTAATGGTATCAAGAATATATCTGTTCCAAGGAGTGATGCCTACATAAAAATTGCGAAGAAGAACGGAAGTAGATTGCTTCCTAGTAGATCTATTTTGGGCATTGCAAATTTTATGCCAAGCATCTTTTAGATTTTCTCCCTCCCTTTGTTTAAAATTAAGAACTTCATGATAGGGATTACTAACGATGATAGAAGGACTAGCCATGACGACACAAGAAGGAAGCAAAAAGAGACGAACGGAAAAAGAGGGCGAATAAAATGGCAAGGGTGAAGTGGGGGAGAGGAAAACGAGAGGCAAATGGAAAATAATGTAATGCGAGGGATAAGAGTTGTGATGGGTACTTGGTATGTCTTGACTTGACTTGGCAACTGCGCCAGAGATGGCTAGATGCTGGGAGATCAAATCTTGACTTGACTTGGCGTAAGCCTCCCCGGCAACGGTGCCAGAAATCCTTCTTGCTACCTCTTGAGCACTGCGTTGGTTTTCCCTTGAAGAGGAAAGGGTGATGCAGAAAAGTAGCGTAAGTATTTCCCTCAGTTTTTGAGAACCAAGGTATCAATCCAGTAGGAGGTCACACACAAGTCGCCTTATACCTGCACAAACAAATAAGAACCTTGCAACCAACGCGATAAAGGGTTTGTCAATCCCTCCACGGCCACTTGCAAAAGTGAGATCTGATAGAGATAATAAGATAAATATTTTTGGTATTTTTATGATATAAACTGAAAGTAAAGATTGCAAAGTAAAAATAGATTGGAAACTTATATGATGGAAAATAGACCCGGGGGCCATAGGTTTCACTAGTGGCTTCTCTCAAGATAGCATAAGTATTATGGTGGGTGAACAAATTACTGTCGAGCAATTGATAGAAAAGTGCATAGTTATGAGAATATCTAGGCATGATCATGTATATAGGCATCACGTCCGCGACAAGTAGACCGAAATGATTCTGCATCTAGTACTATTACTCCACACATCGACCGCTATCCAGCATGCATCTAGAGTATTAAGTTCATAAGAACAGAGTAACGCATTCGGCAAGATGACATGATGTAGAAGGATAAATTCAAGGAATATGATATAAACCCCATCTTTTTATCCTCGATGGCAGCAATACAATACGTGTCGTTTCCCTTTCTATCACTGGGATCGAGCAACGCAAGATTGAACCCAAAGCTAAGCACTTCTCCCATTGCAAGAAAGATCAATCTAGTAGGCCAAACCAAACTGATAATTCAAAGAGACTTGCAAAGATAACAAATCATACATAAAAGAATTCAGAGGAGATTCAAATATTGTTCATAGATAATCTTGATCATAAACCCACAATTCATCGGATCTTGACAAACACACCGCAAAAAGAATTACATCGAATAGATCTCCAAGAGAATCAAGGAGAACTTTGTATTGAGATCCAAAGAGAGAGAAGAAGCCATCTAGGTAATAACTATGGACCCGAAGGTCCGTGGTAAACTACTCACACATCATCGGAGAGGCTATGGTGTTGATGTAGAAGCCCTCCGTGATCAATTCCCCCTCCGGCGGAGCGCCGGAAAAGGCCCCAAGATGGGATCTCACGGGTACAGAAGGTTGCGGCGGTGGAAATAGGGTTTCGTGGTGCTCCTCGATGTTTTGGGGGTATATGGGTATATATAGGAGGAAGAAGTAGGTCGGTGGAGCTGCGAGGGCCCACGAGGGTGGGGGGCGCGCCCAGGGGGGCAAGCGTGCCTCCCTGCCTTGTGGCCTCCTTGCTTCTTTCTTGACGTCCACTACAAGTCCTCTGGATCACGTTTGTTCCAAAAATAACTCTCCCGAAGGTTTCATTCCGTTTGGAATCCGTTTGATATTCCTTTTCTGCGAAACACTGAAATAGGCAAAAAAACAGCAATTTGCACTGGGCCTTCGGTTAGTAGGTTAGTCCCAAAAATAATATAAAAGTGCTTAGCTAGTAAAGCCCATTAAACATCCAAAACAGATAATATAATAGCATGGAACAATCAAAAATTATAGATACGTTGGAGACGTATCAGGTACCCCGAAGACGGCGAGACAATATTTCAAGACATCAGGGCTAGCAAAGCCCCTCAGTCCGACTGCTTGCAACCCAGCCACTCCAAACGGCAGTCGGACGGGGTGCCCGCCCGCCTGGGCCGACTGCTCCTCCAGCCGGCTGCTCCACCTACTCCAGCAGCCGGCTGCCCCAGCCAGCCAGCTGGCCGAGGTCAACTACTACGTCCCATCGGACACACGCGGACAAGACGGCCATACCTCGCAGCGGTGTACTATTGACAAGTGGTAGTGGCGACATCATCTATAGTGTGCTTGTCCCTGGGCACTGTTTTGTAAAGTGCACCAGGGACAAGGTGGCATGCATGTCACATACACACATTCTCATGGGCATGGTGCCCCATGCCCACTTGCCCCCATGCCACTACCTAGCTTAGGAAGTAAGCTAGCTCACACTATATATAGTAGCATACATCCATCCATCCAACCCCGGCCAGAAGGGCTCCCACGCATGAGCACACACACACACACACACTCTTACGCATGCATACATGCTCACGGCCACAAGCCAATCAGCCACAAGAGCATGCATGGTCATCCGGCTACCCGCATATACAAAGTCTTGTAGATGCCTATGGCACCGATCTCAGATACAGCTCCAAGAGCACTCTGTACTGCAGATATGCCACAGATATTCAGACATGCAGGAGTAGGGGTATGATGTCGCTTGAATCTACGTCGGTATTTCCCCAAAGAGGAAGGGATGATGCAGCACAGCGGCGGTAGGTATTTCCCTCAGATATGAAACCAAGGTTATCGAACTAGTAGGAGAACCAAGCAACACAACGTAAACAGCTCCTGCACACAAATAACAACACCTCGCAACCTGACGTGTTAAAGGGGTTGTCAATCCCTTTCGGGGTACGGTGCCAGAAATTGCGTGATGACAGGAGAAAGTTGTAATAGACTGAAATAATAGATCGCAAATAAAATAAAGTGCAGCAAAGTATTTTTGTATTTTTGGTTTAATAGATCTGAATAAAAAGTGCAAATAAAATAGATCACAAAACAAATATATGAGAAAGAAGACCCGGGGGCCGTAGATTTCACTAGTGGCTTCTCTCGAGAAAGATAGCAAATGGTGGGTAAACAAATTACTATTGGGCAATTGATAGAACTTCAAATAATTATGACGATATCCAGGCAATGATCATTACATAGGCATCACGTCCAAGATTAGTAGACTGACTCCTGCCTGCATCTACTACTATTAGTCCACACATCGACCCCTATCCAGCATGCATCTAGTGTATTAAGTTCATGGAAAAACGGAGTAATGCAATAAGAACGATGACGTGATGTAGACAAGATCCGTTTATCTATTGCAGTAGATATAGATCGCATCTTTTTATTCTTAGTAGCAACGATACATACGTGTCGGTTCCCTTTCTGTCACTGGGATCAAGCACCGTAAGATCGAACCCACTACCGGGCACCTCTTCCCATTGCAAGATAAATAGATCAAGTTGGCCAAACAAAACCTGTTGGGGATATTACTACTGGGCGTAAACCGGCCAGGAAAGGCCGGGTTATCCCTGTAGTGAGTTATTATGTTTTAAGCCCATGAAGACAAAGATGATGACGCTTTATGAAGGCCCAGGGCCCAAAGGCGGATTAAGGCCTGTAGTCATAAACCGACCTTGATATGTAAGCTTGTATTATAAGGCAGAAATAAGTAGAGACCGGGCCGGACACGTTTATGAGCCGGCCTCGGAACCCTGTAAACCGACGGGCGTCAACCCATGTATATAAGGGGATGACCCAGCGGCGGTTTAGGGAGAACAGACAACAACTCGAGACCCAGGCAAAGCGTATTCGCTCCCTGGTCATCGAAACCCTAGCAATTCCACAACAACTGGATTAGGCCTTTACCTTCACCGCAAGGGGCCGAACCAGTATAAACTCTCTGCGTCCCTTGTCCGCTTTAACCCCTTTAAGCTAACCCGTCGCGATGGCTCCACGACTAAGTCCTTTCTCTTGGACATCTGCCGTGATAAAACCACGACAGTTGGCACCCACCGTGGGGCTATCGCACGATGGTTTCGAGTTCTTAGAGGGCAGCTTCGAAGGACTCAAGGGTTACGCTGTGGGCCGGATGACCAAGAGTCGTCGTGGCAAGCTCTACATCGACGACTCAGGCTGGGGCCCCGAGGCCGGCTCAATCGAGTACGGGTATCAGGTCCCCTTCAGCGACATACATGTTTTCATTGGCAAGATCGGCGAACTGGGCCCTAAGCCGGACATCTGCACCGACATCATCGAAACGGCTCAGCGTGCGAGATCTGCCTGAGTTAAGCCTGTCATGAAGCGTGCCTTCGTGGGAGTCATCCACAGAGTGGAATCTGAGGATAGATCGGAATCTGGTGGTGAAACCGTCATTTATTCCGGCGACGAGTCATCGACCGGAGAGACCGAGTCATTGTACCAGTTGCAAGATGGCCGGATCGGGGGCTGTTCCGATGGCGACAGTATTTTAGACCCCTTTGATCCGCCAAACCGGGTCGCGATCTTCATGGCTGGTACACAACCAGCACTCCACTCTTCGACAGCAGCGGCGATGATTTCCGGATTAGTAGCAGCGACAGCGGTCGGGGCAGGAGGCCCCGTGCGACCGCCAGCTCAGGTTTTATCTGTTTTGTTCGACGCTTTGGCAACATTGATGGCCGAGGTTAACCTGGCCAACCGGGATGAGCATAATGCGGAAATTGCAAAGGTGAAAGATCAGATAACTCAGGCCAAGGCCGACTTGGCAGCTGAGGATGCCAGGATGACTCCGGAACGAGCCGCATTGGATGCATAGGCTTACCGGCTTATGTTGGATCAGAGTGCATCAAATGATGTCATGAGGAGAAGATACCGGTCTCACCTGCCGCCGGTTTGTGAGGCCAGGAACCTCTTTAATACCCCAGGAGCAGGGACCAGTAATCCGCCGGCGGTAAACCGGGCAGAGGCACCCGAAACGGGAGCGGCGGTTCAGCCGCGACCAACAAATCCGCCCCGTCAGAACAACGTTCCGTCGCAGCATGTCCCAACACCGCGGGTCACTATTCTAACCCGATGGATAACATTGTCACTGCCGCTTCACGACTGGCGGCTCTCCCGATCGAAGGCGAGTCCCCAGTAGCGGTCGAGACGCGATGGGCTAGGGAGCTCCTTCAGACAGCTTTAACTCAGCAGCAGGCTTATTCCTATAGTTGCGAAAGGATCCATTCTACTCCCCGCCCAAGTCGGAGCTACAGCAGGCGTATTGATGAACCGGCCATGTCAAGCAGTGCGCGAAACCATGATCCGCCCCGTGGCCATAACCCGGCGGGTGGCGGTGGCGATGCTCAGGATGTGGTGGATCGCGCTAGAGCACGTCGAGAGGCCGAGTTAACGGCACAGCATGAGGCCCGCCAACTTACTCCGGTTTGTCCAACCACGTCGGTGGGACCAGGGGTTACTTCCAGCTCTTTGGGAGTGCCGTGTCTCGTCCCAGCGCTGCGCAACATGCGCCTGCCCAAAGATTTCAAAGGCCCACGTAAAGTGCCGAATTATTCCGCCGATTTATCCCCCGAGTCATGGGTTGAAAGCTATGAGATGGCAATGGAGATGCTGGATGTGGACGATGCGGCGTGCGCTAAATACTTTACCATGATGCTGGAAGGAACGGCTCGCACTTGGTTGAAAAACCTGCCAGCTAACTCCATTGGGTCATGGGCCGAATTGAGGGCCCGGTTTATTCAAAATTTCAAAGACACGTGCAAGCAGCCCATGTCGATTGTGGACTTGGATGCCTGTGTCAGGAGGAAGGAGAATCAATAACCCATTGGGTGCGTCGGGTGTCGCAAATCTTGCATTCATCAGACCGCATCAACGCTGACTCAACAGTTTTGACGTTGGAAGGCAATTGCCGGTTTACCCCTCTGAAGTTGAAATTGGGACGACTCAAACATCACTGCAATGACATGGGGACTCTTATGGCTGCTCTGGTGAAGTATGCCGACTTTGATAGTACCAAGGATCCTGAGTCTGATGATGACAAGACATGGAAGGGAAAGAAGAGCAGCAATACCAAGGGGCAGCAGCATAACCCGGCGGGTCATGGAATCAACGGTAAGCGTAAAGTGGATAACAGTTTGGATTTTGTGGCTAATACCAACGTGCAGGACAAGGGCCAGCGGTGTAAGGGTAAACCACCCCAACATAGTGGAGGACCAAGTCCTAACCCGGAGCGCCTGTCTTATCTGTTAAACTAGCCTGGCCCAAAGCACAGGTCACAGGACAAACCGACCACGCACCTCTGGAAGGATTGTTATATCATGCAGGAGTTCAAAAATTCTGATTTTTTCGGTATGATCATGGACCGGGTGGCGGTTCAGGCCCCGGATCTCATGGGTCGGGTTATGGTGGAGGCAGTTCCGGTTCAGGTTTTCATGGTAATCAGAGCGGACATAACAATCAAGGCAATCAGGGCAACCATGGTGGTTATAATCACCAAGGAAATCAGCAGCAGCAGTCGGGTTACCAGAGCAACCCGAAGCAGTTGAATAGCGGGCAGTATCATGTCTTCACCACTAGCCTGGACAAGCGCGATCATAAACTTCATAAAAGGGCAGTAAATTCCGTTGAACCGGCGGTGCCCCGTTACTTGCGCTGGTCTGAGCAGCCGATCGTGTGGAGTAGAGAGGATCATCCACCCCGGGTTGATAATCCGGGTCATCTGGCACTGGTGGTGGCGCCTCAGGTTGGAGGTTATAAGTTCACCAAGGTACTCATGGATGGAGGGAGTAGTATCAATATCCTTTATTATGAGACCTTCCGGCGCATGGGGTTGACAGATAAAAATCTTAAACCGTCCAGCACAGTCTTCCATGGTGTAGTGCCTGGTAAATCAGCATATCCTGTCGGTAAGATAGCCCTGGAGGTGGCTTTTGGAGATGAGCATGATTCAAGGTCAGAGAAATTGACTTTTGAAGTGGTGAAAATCAAGAGCCCGTATCATGCCCTGTTTGGACGGCCGGCTTATGCTAAGTTCATGGCAAGGCCCTGTTATATCTATCTGCAGCTCAAGATGCCGGGTCACAAGGGAACTATAACAGTGCATGGGAGCCGCAAGATCGCTTTGGAATGTGAAGAAGGTGATGCGGCTTATGCTGAGTCGGTTTGTGCAGCAGAAGAACTGAAGTTTTACAAGGACAATGGTGATCCGGCAGATATGACTTCATTGAAGAAACCAACTATAGAGCATGATCCGGCCTTGAAGTTTAAATCGGCTAATGAGACTAAGCTTGTTGATTTCGTTCTTGGCGATTCATCCAAGCAGTTTACCATCAGCGCTAACTTGGATCTGAAATAGGAAAGCGCGCTCATCGAGTTCATCCGTGAGAATCGGGACATCTTTGTGTGGAAGCCTTCTGACATGCCAGGTGTACCGAGGGAACTCGCTGAGCACACACTTAATATCGATCCCAAGTTTAAACCGGTAAAGCAGTTTCTTCCTCGGTTCAATGAAGAAAGATGCAAGGCTATTGGTGAAGAGGTAGCCAGGCTCTTGGCGGCCGGGTTTATCATCGAAGTGTTTCATCCTGAGTGGTTGGCTAATCCGGTGATGGTACTTAAGAAGAACGTCACTTGGCGTATGTGTGTGGACTACACAGATCTCAACAAGGCCTGTCCAGCAGACCCTTTTGCCCTCCCTCGTATTGATCAAATCATTGATGCTACGGCAGGTTGTGAGCGTTTGAGCTTTTTGGATGCATATTCTGGTTACCATCAGATCAAAATGGCAGTTAAGGACCAGGAGAAGACATCCTTCATAACTCCCTTTGGAGCCTTCTGCTATGTGTCTATGCCCTTTGGGCTCAAGAGTGCCCAGGCGACTTATCAGCGGTGTGTACAGAATTGTCTTCATAATCAGATCAGCCGCAATGTTCATGCCTATGTGGATGATATTGTGGTGAAATCCAGAAAGGAAGAGACATTGATAGATGACTTGAAGGAGACCTTTGATAACCCGTGGGTTTATAAAATGATGCTTAATCCGGCCAAGTGTGTTTTCGGTGTGCCGGCAGGCAAGCTCTTGGGTTTTCTGGTATCTAACAGAGGCATCGAAGCTAATCCGGAGAAAATCAAGGCTATAACTTCTTTGGCTAAACCAAAGTGTATTAATGATGTTCAACGCCTGGCAGGCCGGATTTCCGCGTTGAGCCAGTTTATCAGTCGCCTTGGGGAGAAGGCCATCCCTTTATATCAGATGCTGAAGAAAACGGATAACTTTGTCTAGAGTGACGCCGCCAATGAAGCATTTGAGGACTTAAAGCGGCAGCTAGCTAATCCGCCGGTTCTTGCTGCTCCTGTTGATAAAGAGCCATTGTTGCTATATGTGGCAGCTAACGCCCGGGCTGTTAGCGTGGCTATTGTGGTGGAGCGCAAGGAGGCCGGAAAGGAGTATCCGGTTCAATGGCCGGTTTATTATATCAGTGAGGTACTTATTGAGTCCAAGCAAAGGTACCCGCATTGGCAGCAACTGGTGTATGGAGTTTTCATGGCAAGCCGGAATCTTAAGCAATATTTCCAAGGTCATTCCATCACGGTTGTCAGCTCTGCTCCTTTGGGGGATATAATCCAGAACAGGGAAGCAACTGGCCGGATTGCTAAGTGGGCTATTGAGCTTGGGCCTCACGGATTAAAATATATGCCCAGGACAACGATCAAATCTCAGGCACTTGTGGATTTCATCAATGATTGGACAGAGCTACACGCGCCAGAAGAGAAGCCGGATCATACTTATTGGACTATTCATTTTGATGGGTCCAGGCAATTGGAGGGCTCGGGCTGGAGTCGTATTAACTTCCCCACAAGGTGATAAGTTTTGTTATGTTCTCCATTTAATGTTCCCTTGCACTAACAATGCAACTGAATATGAGGCTCTACTTCATGGTCTTCGGATGGCTAAAGAGATGAATCTAAGCCGAGTTAAGTGCTTCGGTGACTCGGACCTGGTGGCTCAACAAGTGTCCGGTACTTGGTATTCCAAGGACCCACTCATGGCAGCGTATCATCGAGAGGTGGATATTGTTGCAGGTCACTTCAAAGGTTATCATGTCGATCATGTGGACCGGCGGAAGAATGAAGCGGCGGACGCTTTAAGCCGCTTGGGTTCCCAGCGTAAACCGGTTCCACCCAATGTTTTCCTGGATGTGCTGCATAATCCGTCCGTCAAGCTCCCTGGTGAAGAGGATTTGGTTGTTCCTGATCCGGAAGCTCAGTTGGTGGCGGCTCTTCATGTTATCCCGGATTGGACGGTTCCATATTTGGCGTATATGAACCGAGGCGAGTTACCAGAAGATGAAACTTCGGCCAGGCAGATAATCCGGCGGTCCAAGTCCATGACTATTATCAATGGAGAGTTACATCATTGCAGTGTGACAGGGGCGTTTCAACCCTGCGTGTCTCTTGAAGAAGGCCGCGAAATTTTGCGTGAGATCCACAAAGGAGATTGTGGTCACCACGCCGGTTCAAAATCTCTGGTAGCCAAGGCATTTCGTCACGGTTTCTATTGGTTGACGGCTCATGCTGATGCCGAGGACTTGGTCAAAAGGTGTGATGGATGTCAAAAATTCTCACGACGCGCTCATGTACCGGCTCAGGAATTGAGGATGATTCCAATCACTTGGCCGTTTGCAACTTGGGGGCTGGATATGGTTGGGCCCTTTAAGAGATCCAAGGACAAGAAGACCCACCTTTTGGTGGTGGTTGATAAGTTCATGAAGTGGGTGGAGGCAGAGCCAGTCAGTAAGTGTGATGCGGCCACGGCGGTTCAATTCATCAAAAAGGTGATTTTCCGGTTTGGCTTTCCACACAACATTATAATAGATAATGGTACCAATCTATCAAAACGTGCCATGAAGGAGTTCTGTCAATGTGAGCACATCCGGCGTGACGTATCATCAGTGGCTCACCCCCAGTCCAATGGTCAAGCGGAGAGGGCCAATCAAGAGATCTTGAGAGGCATCAAACCCCGGCTTATGGTTCCTTTGCAACGGACACCGGGTTGTTGGGTGGAGGAGTTACCTTCTGTGTTATGGAGCATCAATACCACGCCCAACCGATCCACGGGTTACACGCCTTTCTTCATGGTTTATGGAGCAGAGGCTGTTCTCCCTAGTGACATCCGTCACGATTTGCCCCGTGTGGCAGCGTATGTCGAAGCTGATAATGAGAAGGCATGACAGGAAGCACTTGACCTGTTAGATGAGGAGCGTGACATTGCGGCGGCTCGTTCGGCGATTTACTAGCAGTATTTGCGTCGTTATCACAGCCACCGGGTTAGAACCAGAACTTTTCAAGAAGGCGATCTGGTGCTCCGGCTCATCCAGGATCAGACTGATATGCACAAGTTATCCCCGCCTTGGGAAGGACCCTTTGTGGTCAGCAAGAATCTGCACAACGGGTCATACTACCTTATAGATGTTCGAGAGCGCAAAGACTCACGTAAATCGGAGGAGGAAACCCACCGGCCGTGGAATATTGCTCATCTTCGGCCTTACTATACTTGAGCCACAGGCTCTGATCATGTACATAGTTATGACAATGTATATATTATGATTAATATAATAAACCAGAGCCTCAGCTAAAGCGGGGTATCTGTTGTTTTCTTATATCATGTGTGGTTACATGGGGGCTTCTGTTCATAAAGCGGCGTCCGGTTTACCCCTTGATTCAGTTTATTAAAGCTTTATATAAAAATCACTTGGGGGCTTGGTTGCACTTGAACCATAGCTACACCTCTTGATCGGCGCAATGCCACAATATCACTTGGGGGCTTGGTCGTATTCGAACCATAGTCACACCTCTTGATCGGCTCAAAGCCAAATTACTCCGGGGCCAAAGAGAGTGTTGCAAAACAAACAACTCAAACATAGGCACCCACTAAGCACACTCAAAATGTTACTTGGGGATTCTTTGCTGTCGCAATGAACAAAGAATCTACACTTGTAATAGGCTATCAAGCCACGGCTTGGAAGCCTGGTGTATACACCTAAAACCCAGGGTTAGCCTGCCTTCTTAAGTAAGTCACTCCGCCCAGGTAAACCTGGTATGACCCGTCGAACTTTGACAAGTTACTCTGATAAGACCCTGAACTTGTCAAGTTAAAACGACGATTGGTTAAGGATTGAGGACCATGTTAAAAGGCTTTGTAAAATGGTTTAACTCAGTGGCCTGGCAGCCCATGAAAAGCCTCGAATTTGGGGCCTGGCAGCCCGTGAAAAGCCTCGACTACAAGTTTTCATTTGCTTTTTGCCAAGTTTTTCTCTCTTTTGACAAGGCTTATGATGTGTTTGATAAACCGGTGTTCATCAACCCGGCTAGGCTGTCAACTACAAGTTGTCAGTACGTAATCACTTATAACCCGGAGTTTCTTAACCCGGTCTGGTTTCGACTCTAAGTCGCCAGCATTGAATAAACTGGGGTTTACCACAACCTGGCACGGTTTTCTCATAAACCGGCATGGTATGAAAGGAGTTATCATTACTCAAGATTGGGGTTATCACCCTGACTACCAACGTTGGTCAGCCAATGTTGTGACTCAAGGTCACATGTATCAATTATTTTCATATTTGATTATCTTTTTACAGCCTTAGTTATAAACCCTGGCTATATATCTGGGCATCATGACCCGTCCAGCGGTAAACCGCCAGGACACTATCAACTTCTTGTGTGCAGGAATAGATCGCTACGGATTATGAACATAATATGTCTTAAGCATGGCGGATTAACAAGTATCAGGCACAAATAAATATGCACGAAGGCATAACAGATCAAGTGTTTTAACTAGCCTATTACAAGGCGTTTTAGTGCCCAAAAGGATAATTGTTTCTCAATAAGCATTGCAGCACGTGGAAGACTAAACCGGCCTCCGGATCATGATTCGTCTCCAGCTTGACCTGACGGCTGCGGATCATCTTGCACCGGTTCATCCTCTTCGTCTCTACCCAGCGGCTGGAAGTCAATAGTTGTCCAGTCGATCCCAGTTAGGGCTTGGAACACAGCTTCATCGCTTATAAGGATGGACGGTTCAATGTCAGGGGCATAAGTGTGCTTACGAATTGGCGGGATGAGATTTTGAACCTCAGGAGTCGGGGCGGAAACCCGTTTGTTATGGATGTCATAACTCGCTTGATAATGAGAAAGATCAGCTTCTTCAGCTAATTGGCAAGCCAGCGGACGTACTTCCCGGTTTATTGCTCGGAGGTCATCATTCCCGAATTCTGATCCGTCTTCTTTTAAGCTCGGATAGCCTTTGCTGACATCCTCCGGATCAAGGTCAGGCACCCATGCCTTTGCCCGGGTTAGTGCGGTTAGAGCACCAGCCCTTGTAGCAGATCTCTTTAATTCTTCTACCCGGGCAGGCAGCATAGACAACCTTTCTAAGGTATCCTTGATTAACGTTGGGGGCGGTTTATTGTGCGAAGAGGTGCAGATGATTTGTTGCGCGCCGGTATACAACTGCTCTATCAGAGTATAGGCAGCCTTCAGCTTCTTCTGTACATCAGAGCCCAGATGACTAATGCGAGTTCCTGCATCATTACAAACGTCAGTAAACCGGCAACGCATGGGAAGATATGTTGAAAGTGTAAAGCAAGGATGTTTACCGAACACAACAGCAGTCATGGCATGTATCTGCCAGTTTACGCGAGTCAGCTCATCTAACACCGGTTTAAGAGCTGCTTCTGCGTCCTCGACTCTTTTTCGCAAAGCGGATTTTTCTCTTTCCCAATCCGCCCGCTCCTTGTTGAAGCTTTCTTTCAGTTAGCGTCTAATGCGCTGGTCAACTCTTCCTTGGCCTTGGAGGTTTCGGCTTGCTGGGATTTGATGTTCTCTTGCAGATCATCGGTTTGAGCTTCCTTTTTGCTCAGCTCAGCCTGTAACAGACAGAAGTATAATGAGTTGGTAATACATGTTTGAAGTACCAAGCACATAACAAGTTATGCACCTGATACTTGGGGGCTAATGCATATTTGCTTGTTCTTGGAAATTTCTACAAGTCCCAAGCACAATACAAGTACTACTCTTGGCTAATGTATGTTTGCTCAAAGTACTGATCTGGGAAATCTTCTAAAAAGTCCTGGTTCATCTTTACAAAGTTAAACCGGCCCTTGGGGGCTATACTAGTGAAAGATACAGTATTGCAATTCTACAATACCGGTTCATTTTAAAAAGATAACCCGGTCCCTGGAGGCTAAGCATGAAAATTTAAGTTATTACTAAGTCCCGGTTTAGATTGATATCATAAACCGTCACTTGGGGGCTACTGGAGTTGATATTTGGAATTAAAAAGTGAAACAGATGTAGAGTGGAATATTAGTTACCTCGTATCGCTCTTTCATCAAGTTTACCAAACCGGCTTCATAGTCGCGGCTGGTGTACAGACGGTTCAAGAAGCCAGAGTGAATATCTTGAACATTGAGATGGGCATAGCTTGACAAGTCGGCGTTCCATTGGCCTTTGCCGATAGCAGAAAGCTCGTCTTTGGAGCTATGTTTAGATAAAGCGGCTGGATTGCCAGGAGTGGTGTGGCTGACGCCGGTAATCATAACATCATCCTCTTTATCATCAGCAGCCTTCACGGGAGTTGGCGGTTTGTCAGTAGCCTTAGCCGGACTGGCCGATTTATCATCAGGTCGGACCGGGCTGGTCGGTTTGTCAACATGGCTTGTGGTGTCAATGTCTACTTGTTCAGCAAACAAGTCATGATCTTGAGGCGGCGGATCATTAAGCATGGCATCAGCATCGATTTCTTCCGGATCTGGAGTCTTTTCCGGTTCAACAACCACATTATCGTCAGTCAGTTTATTCAACCGAGCCTTCTTGCTGGGTCTAGGCTTGGCACTGTGGAAAATAAGCATAAAGGTTAGTACAACATGCAAAAATAACATATCAAGGATAAAATCAAGTGTGTAGCTCACCCAGGAACTGTCTTGAGGGGTGGAAGCTTTGTGGCCGATGACTCACCAGAAGATGAGTGGGAAGTGCCCTGATAATTTGAATCAGACGGATTAAGAGGCTGTCGAAAACAACCCGCCTTGGGGCAAAAAGTGTCAAGAGTATGAGAGACCTCTGATCGACGTTTCCGAAACGGAGTGTTCGGTAAACTGGCTAAGGTAACTACCTGGCCACTATGGCGGGTTGTGCGGCGGGCTTCGTGCTGCTGCTTCTTCAAAAGAAAGTTTGGGTCCAAATGAGCAAGGGGGTGAGAAAATTTTACTTTCCGGTTTGCTTGACGGATTATCTGAGCTGGCAGAGGATCTGAACCGGAGGAAAGAATAATTACCTCTGCATCCTCAGCTTGGCTGCCTTCAGCGTCGTCCTGATAATAGTCATTGTCAATGAGGTGTATGAAAAATGAACCAAGGGATTCAAGTTCTACCTCTAAGTCCGGATTATCCAAGTCAGCATCAGCATTTGGTATAGAAGACACAGTCGTCCTCTTCTTGGCAGGTTTTTTGATAACCTTGGTCTTCGGGCGAAGCGGCTTTGCCGGTTTGTCTTGTGGTTTTGCCGGTTTATCCTGTGGCTTTTTCTTCCAGAACGGATCATCACCCTGGCAAAGATAAACAACATTTTGAGAGAATGTTTAAAAAAAAGATTAAGCTGAAAACAAAGAAGTCATATGATTCTTACAGCTGGCGGTTTGTTGGAGGTGCAGAAAGGACTTAATCCGGTCTGGCCGCAGACAGCCTCCGGTTCATTCAACATTTTCTTAACAGCCTCTGTAACTTCAGCCTCTGTTAGCTGAATATTGATATGTCGTTGAGAATCGGTCAAGCTCCCTGTGTATTCACACATCAAACCGGGGCGCCGGCTTAAGGGCAGAATGCTCCAGCTTATCCAACAACGAGCAAAGTCAACACCTGTTAAACCGTTCGCCATGAAGGCTCTAAGCTTTGATAGTTGTGGGGCATAGCTGGCCCTTTCCTTTGCAGTTAACCTCTGAGGAAAGGGATGTGTATTGCTAAGACGGTGAGGGCGGTAACCCGGCAAAGGGTTTTCGTCAGTTGGAGATGTGTCTTTGCAATAAAACCAAGTCTGGTTCCACTCCTTGGGGTGACTGTGAAGCTTGGCATGAGGGAAGCTGACTTCCTTCCTATTTTGAACCGCCATTCCGCCAAGTTCAGTATTGGGTCCATCTGTGAACTCTGTGCAACGGTTTAAGTGGAAGAAATCCCTAAACAATTCAACCGTGGGTTCCTCTTGAAGATAAGCCTCACAAAAGACTTGGAAATGGCAGATGTTGGACACAGAGTTTGGACCGATGTCTTGAGGGTGAAGCTGGAAACTGGCAAGCACATCTCGGAAGAATTTTGAACCGGGAGGGCTAAAGCCTCGACCCAGATGGTCAACAAAAACGACTACTTCTCCGTCTTTGGGTTCAGGAGGATTTTCCGTACCAGGGGCCCTCCAGTGAATGACCTCTTTCTTGGCTAAAGTGCCAGTTGTGACACATCTGTTTAACTGATCTTCAGTGACCCGAGAAGGAACCCAGTTGCATTCATAGACTTGCTTGGCCATTTCAATGGGAAGCTGAAACATGATTATTGCCAGTTTAGTATTCACAAGGGATAACTATAAAGCGGTGCAAGGATATATGCATGTTGTTAAACCAGAGTTTGTTATTGGTAAACCGGATTGTGACAATGGAGAAAGTGCAAAGATAAAAGCATCGGCGGTTCAACAGGGGACTAATGGTACCTACCGGGTCATCATTTTTCTATGAGATTAAACCGCCTAATCTGGTACTGAAGATACAGATCTAAGATGTGTAAGTGAAGGAAAAACAAGTTTCACAGCCTGGCATAGTAATTTCAGATCTGTCGTGCATTGGAAAATCAAAATATATTCTGACCTAATTTCAAGTGCTCGAACAGTTCAGCAAGTTTTGTATAAAGCAGATGCCCTAATGAGGAAAAAGGAGTTTAAACTACAAGGGCACTGAAAAATATCAGATCTAACTCGCCATTGGTACTACTGAAGAGGAACTAGGAAGAACAGCTCCGATGTCTTCAAAGAACTCCGATGAGTACAAACCCTAATGGAAAGATCTAGGGTGGAAGGAGAGAAGGCTTACCAATGACAGAGGAACATCGGAGAGACGCCGCGGCTTTCTGGTACCAACAGGTTGATGCAGCGGCCGTTGTTGAGGCAGATGCGAAGAACGACGGTGGCGGCAGAGCTTGAAGGTTCGGTCGGCGCGAGGAAGAAGACGATGTGAAGAGGCACGGGGGAGGAAAAATGAAGAGGACCCCCTGGCCCTATTTATAAAGGCAAAGGGATAAGTGACAGGCGCAAAAATCAAGGAGCCCAAAATTTAGATATGAGGCGGAGTTGTTGCCTCGATTGTCGGAGGCTCATTAATAAAGGTGGGTTATGTGCAGTTTTAATAACAGATGACGTCATGGCGAGTTATCATGGTCCTGGAAAGTGACATCACGGCGGTTTACAAGACTTATGTGAAGATGCCGAAGAAGAAATTTTCTCAAAGTGTTGGAGATTGACATGAACCAGTTCAAATCAATATGGGGCCTAATGTTGGTGATATTACTACTGGGCGTAAACCGGCCAGGAAAGGCCGGGTTATCCCTATAGTGAGTTATTATCTTTGAAGCCCATGAAGACAAAGATGATGACGCTTTATGAAGGCCCAGGGCCCAAAGGCGGATTAAGGCATGTAGTCATAAACCGACCTTGATATGTAAGCTTGTATTATAAGGCAGAAATAAGTAGAGACCGGGCCGGACACGTTTATGAGCCGGCCTCGGAACCCTGTAAACCGACGGGCGTCAACCCATGTATATAAGGGGATGACCCGGCGGCGGTTTAGGGAGAACAGACAACAACTCGAGACCCAGGCAAAGCGTATTCGCTCCCTGGTCATCGAAATCCTAGCAATTCCACAACAACTGGATTAGGCCTTTACCTTCACCGCAAGGGGCCGAACCAGTATAAACTCTCTGTGTCCCTTGTCCACTTTAACCCCTTTAAGCTAACCCGTCGCGATGGCTCCACGACTAAGTCCTTTCTCTTGGACATCTGCCGTGACAAAACCACAACAAAACCCAAATACCGGAGAAGAAATACGAGGATATAAGAGATCAAAGAAACTCAAATAAGTTTCATGGATATAAAAAGATATAACTGATCATAAAATCAAAGTTCATCAGATCCCAACAAACACACCGTAAAAGAGTTACATCATATGGATCTCCAAGAGACCATTGTATTGAGAATTCAGCGAGAGAGAGAAAGCCATCTAGCTACTAACTACGGACCCGAAGGTCTACAAAGAACTACTCACACATCATCGGAGAGGCACCAATGGAAGTGGTGAACCCCTCCGTGATGTTGTCTAGATTGGATCTGGTGGTTCTGGACTCTGCGGCGGCTGGATGAATATTTCGTCGATTCTTCTAGGGTTCTGGGATTTTTGGGGCATTTATAGAGCAAAGAGGCGGTCCGGAGGGCACCCCAGGTGGGCACAACCCACCAGGGCGCGCCAGGGCCTCCTGGCGGGCCCTGGTGGGTTGTCCCCTCCTCGGGACTCCCCCAGGTGCAACCAGGGCCCATTGCCTTCCTTCTTGCCCATAAAAAATCATCGTGGAGTTTTGTGGCATTCGGACTCCGTTTGATATTGATTTCCTGCGATGTAAAAACATGGAAAAAACAGCAACTCGCACTTGGCACTATGTCAATAGGTTAGTACCAAAAAATGATATAAAATGACTATAAAATGATTATAAAACATCCAAGATTGATAATAAAACATCATGGAACAATCAAAAATTATAGATACGTTGGAGACGTATCAGGGTATTATCTCTCCGGAGAGCCCCGAACCTGGGTAAACTAGCGCGTGCTACTCGCATACCCGTCCCGGGATATTCCACGGCAGTCTTGCCCTCACCTCAAGCCACCCTGTGGCATCTGTCGACTCGCGGTATCCCCTGCCGACCGATGCAAGAATACTCCAACAGGTTGAGCCTGGATGAGGCAATACATGCTCTAAACCATGTTCTCAAGTGTCGGTGTGAAATCCGGCAGACCTCGGGGTAAGGGGTCCTGAGCTGTGGATCTCGGATCGGTGGTAATAAGAACAAGGGAGACAATGTTTACCCAGGTTCAGGCCCTCTTGATGGAGGTAAAACCCTACATCCTGCTCTTGTTTATATTGATGGAGATGTATCGAGTACAAGGTAGATCTACCTCGAGATCGTAAGTTTGTTCTAACTCTAGGGCTAGGTGAATGTAATTGTGATTCGGTCCCCTCTACGGGCTAAACCCCATGGCTTATATACAGCCAGGTAGGGTGTCTAGGGTTACATGGTTGATATCCAGGGGATCACATGGAGGCGGCAGGAGATGTCTTGGAGTATACGTCAAGTCTCCGGCAGAGGCAGTCTTGGTGATGTTCAGGCGTGTAGCTTCCAGAGTTGACCTTAATGGGAATGAGGGCCCACTGGCCCAGCCCGAGGACTACGGGCCGACTAGGTTAGTACCCCCTAGTCCAGGACATCGTCAGTAGCCCCCGAACTTGTCTTCTGCGCCAGGGACGACCTCCTGTTGGAAACATGCCCTAGAGGCAATAATAAAATGGTTATTATGATATTTCCTTGTTCATGATAATTGTCTGTTGTTCATGCTATAATTGTATTAACCGGAAACCGTAATACATGTGTGAATACATAGATCACAACATGTCCCTAGTGAGCCTCTAGTTAACTAGCTCGTTGATCAATAGATGGTTATGGTTTCCTAACCATGGACATTGGATGTCGTTGATAATGGGATCACATAATTAGGAGAATGATGTGGTGGACAACACCCAATCCTAAGCATAGCACAAGATCGTGTAGTTCGTTTGCTAGAGCTTTTCTAAATGTCAAGTATCATTTCCTTAGACCATGAGATTGTGCAACTCCCGGATACCGTAGGAGTGCTTTGGGTGTATCAAACGTCACAACATAACTGGGTGACTATAAAGGTGCACTACAGGTATCTCTAAAAGTGTCTGTTGGGTTGGCACGATTCGAGACTGGGATTTGTCACTCCGTATGACAGAGAGGTATCTCTGGGCCCACTCGGTAATGCATCATCATAATGAGCTCAATGTGACTAAGGAGTTAGCCACGAGATCATGTGTTACGGAAGATTAAAGAGACTTGCCGGTAACAAGATTGAACAAGGTATAGGGATACCGACGATCGAATCTCGGGCAAGTAACATACCAATGGAGGGAATTGTATACGGGATTGATTGAATCCCTGACATCGTGGTTCATCCGATGAGATCATCGTGGAACATGTGGGAGCCAATATGGGTATCCAGATCCCGCTATTGGTTATTGGCCGAAGAGGTATCTCGGTCATGTCTGCATGGTTCCCGAACCCGTAGGGTCTACACACTTAAGGTTCGGTGACGCTAGAGTTGTAATGGGAATAGTTTGTGGTTACCGAAGGTTGTTCGGAGTCCCGGATGAGATCCCGGATGTGACGATGAACTCCTGAATGGTCCGGAGGTGAAGATCGATATATTGGATGAAGGGTATTGGATTCCAGAATTGTTCCGGGAGTATCGGGTGACGACCAGCGTGACCGAAAGGTGTTTCGAAGGCCCCGGCGAGCATTGGGGGGCCTTATGGGCCAAGGGGAATGGGCACATCAGCCCACTAAGGGGCTGTGCGCCCCTCCCACCCCATCTCACGTAACCTGGAGAGGTGGGGCGCCTCCCCCAGGGCAGCCGCCCCTCCCGGCTTGGGGGGCAAGTTTCCTAGGGGTGGGGGCGCCCAAACCCATCTAGGGTTTCCCCTGTGGCCACCGCCCTCCCCTAGGAAAACACTAGGGCGCTTCCTCCTCCCCCTTCCCCTATATATAGTGAGGGGGTGGGAGGGCAGCCGCACCCCTTTTTCCCTGGCGCAGCCCTCCCCCCTTCCTACTCCTCCTCTTCGGTTGAGCTTGGCGAAGCTCTGCCGAAGAACCATGAGCTCCACCACCACGCCGTCGTGCTGCCAGAGTTCTCCCTCAACTTCTCCTTCCCCCTTGCTGGATCAAGAAGGAGGAGACGTCCCCTCGCTGTACATGTGTTGAACGCGGAGGCGCCATCTGTTCGGCGCTTGGATCGGATCTTCCGCGATTTGAATAGCCGCTACTACGTCTCCGTCGTATCTATAATTTTTGATTGTTCCATGCCAACATTCTACAACTTTTACATACTTTTGGCAACTTTTTATACTATTTTTGGGACTAACATATTGATCCAGTGCCCAGTGCCAGTTCCTGTTTGTTGCATGTTTTTTGTTTCGCAGAAAATCCATATCAAGGGAGTCCAAACAGGATAAAAACTGACGGAGATTTTTTTCGGAATATATGTGATTTTTGGGAAGAAGATCAACGCGAGACGATGCCCAAGGGGGCCACGAGGTAGGGGGGCGCGCCCCTGACCCTCGTGGGCACCCCATAAGGCGGTTGGTGCCCTTCTTTCGCCGCAATAAAGCCAATATCCGGATAAAAATCGTTTCCAAATTTCAACCCAATCGGAGTTACAGATCTCCGGGAATATAAGAAACAGTGAAAGGCCAGAATCCAGAGCGCAGAAACAGAGAGACAGAGAGATAGATCCAATCTCGGAGGGGCTCTCGCCCCTCCCATGCCATGGAAGCCAAGGACCAGAGGGGAAACCCTTCTCCCATCTAGGGAGAAGGTCAAGGAAGAAGAAGAAGAAGGGGGGCCCCCTCCCCCTCTCTTCCGGTGGCGCCGGAACGCCGCCGGGCCATCATCGTCACCGCAATCTTCACCAACATCTTCATCACCTTCCCCCATCTATCTACAGCGGCACACTCTCCCGCAACCCGCTGTACCCTCTAGTTGAACATGGTGCTTTATGCTTCATATTATTATCCAATGATGTGTTGCCATCCTATGATGTCTGAGTAGATTTTCGTTGTCCTATCGGTAATTGGTGAATCGCTATGATTAGTTTAATTTGCTTGTGGTTATGTTGCTGTCCTTTGGTGCCCATCATATGAGCGCGCGCGTGGATCACACCATAGGGTTAGTTGTATGTTGATAGGACTATGTATTGGAGGGCAAGAGTGATGGAAGCTTCAACCTAGCATAGAAATTGATGCATACGGGATTGAAGGGGGACCAATATATTTTAATGCTATGGTTGGGTTTTACCTTAATGAAGGTTAGTAGTTGCGGATGCTTGCTAATAGTTCCAATCATAAGTGCATAGAATTCCAAGTCAGGGATGACATGCTAGCAATGGCCTCTCCCACACAAAACTTGCTATCGGTCTAGTAAATTAGTCAATTGCTTAGGGACAATTTCACAACTCCTAAACACCACTTTTCCACACTCGCTATACTAACTTTATTGCTCCTTTATCTAAACAGCCCCTACTTTTTTATTTACGCGCTCTTTATTATCTTGCAAACCTATCCAAAAACACCAACAAAGTACTTCTAGTTTCATACTTGTTCTAGGTAAAGCGAATGTTAAGCGTGCGTAGAGTTGTATCGGTGGTCGATAGAACTTGAGGGAATATTTGTTCTACCTTTAGCTCCTCGTTGGGTTCGACACTCTTACTTATCGAAAGAGGCTACAATTGATCCCCTATACTTGTGGGTTATCACCGCGAGTACGACTCCATCAACCGCGTTCTTGTAACGCTTTCGCTTAGCGATATTCAAGGGTATGAAGATGCACTCCCTCTCTCTTGTTGCTAGCATCTCCTAGATTGATCTTGGTGACACGTAGGAATTTTTTTTGAATTATTACTACGTTCCCCAACACCTCCTTGATGTAAATAACTTCGGATCCAAAGTCCTTGGTGTCGGTATCAAAACCGGCGGATCTCGGGTAGGGGGTCCCGAACTATGCGTCTAAGGTCGATGGTAAGAGGAGACGGGGGACACGATGTTTACCCAGGTTCGGGCCCTCTCGATGGAGGTAATACCCTACTTCCTGCTTGATTGATCTTGATGAATATAAGGATTACAAGAGTTGATCTACCACGAGATCGTAATGGCTAAACCCTAGATATGATTATGATTGCCTCTACGGACTAAACCCTCCGGTTTATATAGACATCGGAGGGGCATAGGGTGGTACAGAGTCGGTTTACAAAGGAAGGAATCTTCATATCCGAACGCCAAGCTTGCCATCCACGCAAAGGAGAGTCCCATCCGGACATGGGAGGAAGTCTTCTCTCTTGTATCTTCATGGCCCATCAGTCCGGCCCACGTCACACATGCCGAACGCCCAAGGAACCCTTAATCCAGGACTCCTCAGTAGCCCCTGAACCAGGCTTCAATGACGATGTGTCCGGCGCGCAGATTGTCTTCGGCATTGCAAGGCGGGTTCCTCCTCCGAATACTTCAAAGTAGTCCTCGAACACAGAGAACGTGTCTGATACGTCTCCAACGTATCTAGAATTTATGAAGTATTCATGCTATTATATTATCCATCTTAGATGTTTTATATGCATTTATATGCTATTTTATATGATTTTTGGGACTAACCTATTAACCTAGAGCTCAGTGCCAGTTTCTGTTTTTTTCCTTGTTTTTGAGTTTTACAGAAAAGGAATACCAAACGGAGTCCAATTGACGTGCCAATTTTTGACGATTTTTTATGGACCAAAAGAAGCCCCCGAAGTAAAAGAGTTGGGCCAGAAGAGTCCCGAGCTGTCCACGAGGGTGGGGGGCGCGCCCTACCCCCCTGGGCGTGGGCCCCTATCTCGTGGACAACTCAGAGACCCCCCTGACGTGAAACCGACGCCAAAAATTCCTACAAATACAGAAACCCCCAGAAAATAACCTAGATCGGAAGTTCCGCCGCCGCAAGCCTCTGTAGCCACGAGATATCAATCTAGGCCCTCTCTGGCACCCTGCAGGAGGGGGCCATCATCACCGGAGGCCATGGAGGAGGATCCCAGAGGGGCCATCATCGCCATGAAGGCCAAGGACCAGAGGGAGAATCTCTCCCCATCTAGGGGGGAGGCCATGGAGGAGGAACCACAAGGGGGAGAACCTCTCCTCCTCTCTCTCAGTGGCGTCGGAGTGCCATCAAGAGGGGAATCATCCCACGGTGATCGTCTTCATCAACATCACCATCACCATCACCATCCTCATCTATTTTACGCGGTCTACTCTCTCGCACCCCGCTGTAATCCCTACTTGAACATGGTGCTTTATGCCACATATTATGATCCAATGATGTGTTGCCATCCTATGATGTTTTGAGTAGATATCCTTTATCTTTGGGTTGATTGATGATCTAGATTGATATGAGTCGTATGCTTTATTTTGGTACTGTCCTATTGTGCCCTCCGTGTCGCGCAAGCGTGAGGGATTCCCGCTGTAGGGTGTTGCAATACGTTCATGATTCTCTTATAGTGGGTTGCTTGAGTGACAGAAGCATAAACCCGAGTAAGGGGGTTGTGGCGTATGGGATAAAGGGGACTTGATGCTTTAATGCTATGGTTGGGTTTTACCTTAATGATCTTTAGTAGTTGTGGGTGCTTGCTAGAGTTCCAATCATAAGTGCATATGATCAAAGAAGATAAAGTATGTTAGCTTATGCCTCTCCCTCATATGAAATTGCAATGACGACTACCGGTCTTGTTAACGATTGCCTAGGATAATTCCGCACACCGACCCATCATTATTCCACACTTACTATTTATAATATTTAGTAATATATTCTAACTTTATGATAACAACACCTACTTTTATGTTTTAGCTCTCGGATATCATGCAAAGTTATCCTCTTCATACCCACAACGTAGTTTTATTTCTCGTTTCTAGTTGGAAGCAAACGTTCGGTGTACGTAGAGTCGTATCAGTGGCAGATAGGACTTCAGAGAATATTGATATTACCTTTAGCTCCTTGTGCGTTCGACACTCCATACTTATCACTTCCACCATTGGGAATTGCTACGATGATTCCCTGCACTTGGGGATTATCAAGCTCTTTTCTGGCGCCGTTGCCGGGGAGCAATGGCGTGGGGTTGATATTCTCATGTGTGCTTGTTTGCTTTCTTCACTAAGTAGATTTTGTTTTACCTTTTTGTTTCTGTTTAGTTGTGGGTGAAACATACAGATTTTTTTTAAATAATGAAAATACAAAAAAATTACTTGCCTCTCATGCCTAAAAGGTTTTTCAATAAGAGAAGTGATTGGAAGATTATGCATTGAAGAAGTGAGGGTCGACCTTGAGCACTTGTGTTCATGCTCATGGAAACAATGTAAAAATTTTCATGGAAGCTTCTCTGAAAATAATTATCCCCTTGTATATATCCATTGTATTATAAAAATAATGTGCCAAGCTTTGGTTTTAGGATGATTAGATTGCTTGTTTACTTTGTGCAGTACAAAAACAGAAACTTTGGCTGTAGCACGTGAATTTACATTTTTTACTGGAAAGTCAAATGGGTCTGAAACTTTGTGCACATTACTTCTGTATTTTTTTTAAATTGTCATATTTTTGTAGATTTTTTTGGAGTTACAGAAGTTTACTAAACTTCCAGATTACTACAGACTGTCCTGTTTTGAACATATTCTGTTTTTCGTGTGTTGTTTGCTTATTTTGATGAATCCATGGGTAGTATCGGGGGGTATGAACCATGGTGAAGTTGGAATACAGTAGATATAGTTCTAATATGAATTTGTAATAAGTTTGCAACAGTACCTAAAGGTAGTGATTTGCTTTATTATACTAACGGATCTCACAAAGTTTTTGTTATGTTTTTGTGGATGAAGTGTTCGAAGAACGAGGAGTTACCGATGTGAGAAGAATAAAGAGAGGAAAGAGTTCAAGCTTGGGGATGACCAAGGCACCCCAAGTAAATATTCCAAGGATACTCAAGTATCTAAGCTTGGGGATGCCCCGGTTGGCATCCCATCTTTCTTCTTCAACAATTATCGGTATACCTCGGTTTTTGTTTTGTTCACATGATTTGTGTCCTTTGTGTTTTTCTTTTTCTTTAAGAACCATGATAGTATGAGATAGCCCTTCATCGATTTATAGAATGCTTCATGTGCTTCACTTATATCTTTTGAGTATGACCTTATAGAATGCTCTTTGTGCTTCACTTAAATCTTTTGAGTATGGTTTTATAGAATTCTTCGTGTGCTTCACTTATATATTTTGAGCTTGGATATTGGTTAGTCTATATTAATTGTAGAATGCTCCATGAACTTCACTTATATCTTTTGGAGTATGAATAATACTATAATCTAAAGTGGGGTTGGAAGAGTGTCAACTTTAGGAATTAGTGATCCCACTATTTTGGAGGGTGTTGAATCTTAGTGTGATATTTATGAAAGTGGATTTGGAAGAGTGTCAACTTTAGTTAGTAATGATTCCACTATTTCGGAAGAGGTACCAATTGATTATGAGAACGAAGTTGCTAGCTATGATGATTATTGTGATGACATGTATGCTATAAAGAATAATGTTAACCATGAAACTTGTCATCATGATTTTAATTTTCAATTGGATTATGCCTCACATGACAATTATTTTGTTGAGTTTGCTCCCACTATTTCGAATGAGAAGAATTTCGCTTATGTGGAGAGTAGTAAAATTTCTATGCTTGCAGATCATGAAAATAATGCTTTATGTGATGTTTATATTGTTGAACTCATTCATGATGCTACTGAAAATTATTATGAGGGAGTAATACATGCTTGTAGGAGTTGCAATAATATCAAGTTTCCTGTCTATGTGCCTAAAGTTTTGAAGTTATACTTGTTTTGTCTTCCTATGCTAGTTGATTCTTGTTCCTAGAAATTATGTGCTCACAAAATCCCTAGGCATAGGAAGTGGGTTAGATTTAAATGTGCTAGTCATATTCTTCATGATGCTCTCTTTATGTTTCAAGTCTTATCTTTTATGTGAACATCATTGAAATCATCATGCCTAGCTAAAAGGCATGAAAGAAAAGCGCTTGTTGGGAGACAACCCAATACTTACCCTTACTGTTTTTGTGTGTTTACATGATTAAGCTACTGTAGTAATCATGTTTTATAGCTTTTGTTTCAATAAAGTGGCAAGTAAGACCTTTGAGAAGACTTGGGTGAAAGTTAATGTCATCTTGCTGTAAAAACAGAAACTTTGCGCTCACGAGATTTGCTGTCATTTTTTTACAGAAGAGTGCTTTTGAGTTGATTCTTTTTGCAGAAGATTAATAGACAAATTCCTCACGTCTACCAATTTATGTAATAATTTTTGGGGTAGCAGAAGTATGGTTGCTGTTCAGATCATTACAGACTGTTCTGTTTCTGACAGATTCTGTTTCCATTGCATAGTTTGCTTGTTTTCTAGTCTCTATGGCTTATATTTCTCAATATAAATTGTAGAAATGATATGGTACAGTAGGCATTGTGTGAGAACAATTATGAACCTTGTCTTTCATAGTACCAAAGTGAATGGTTTACTCTTTATCATACTAACCTATCTCACGAAGTTCCGTTAAGTTTTGTGTGATTGAAGTTTTCAAGCTTTGAGTGAGATATCGATATGAGGAGAATAAGGAGTGGAAAGACCCTAAGCTTGGGGATTCCCAAGGCACCCCAAGGTAATATTCAAGGAAGACTCAAGCGCCTGAGCTTGGGGATGCCCCGGAAGGCATCCCCTCTTTAGTCTTCAAAACTATCGGTATACCTTACTCGGAGCTATATTTTTATTCGCCACATGATATGTGTTTTGCTTGGAGCGTATTTTCAATTTTACTTGCTGTTTGAATAAAATCATTGGATCTGAAATCTTGAATGAAAAAGAATCCTCCCATGTCTAGTTAATTATTTGACTACTCAGTGTTCTTCACTTATATCTTTTTGGAGTAGTTTGTCATTTACTCATGTGCTTCACATATATCCTATGAGTAAATGGTTGAATGAATTGAATATCATAAATCTAAATTTATATATGTTTCATATGCTTATACCATGGGAAGTAATGACTTCACACAGAATAAGTATAGGTAGTAAACTTAATGGAAGTTAGCAAACGCAGAATTGGTCACTTGAACAATTCATGAAACAATATTGAAGGAAGAGAGATTTCACATATAAATATACTATATCTTGGACATCTTTTGTAATTGCGAGCACTCATTAAAATATGACATGCTAAAAATTTGATTTTGGACAAGGAAGACAACTTAATGGGTTATGTTTTCCTATATCCGAAACATTATATGTCTTGGATCATCCAACATGTTGAGCTTGCCTTTCCCTCTCATGCTGCCAAATTCTTTGCACCAAGTAGAGATACTACTTGTGCTTCCAAACATTCCTTAAACCAGTTTTGCCATGAGAGTCCACCATACCTACCTATGGATTGAGTAAGATCCTTCAAGTAAGTTGTCATCAGTGCATGCAATAAAAATTGCTCTCTAAGTATGTATGATCTATTAGTGCGAAGAAAATAAGCTTTATACGAACTTGTGATAGGGAAGAAATAAAAGCGATGGACTGCATAATAAGGGTCTTTATCACAAGCGGCAATATAAAGTGACGTTCTTTTGCATTAAGATTTTGTGCATCCAACCATAAAAGCGCATGACAACCTCTCCTTCCCTCTACGAAGGGCCTATCTTTTACTTCTATCTTCTACCCTTATACAAGAGTCATGGTGATCATCACCTTTCCTTTTTACACCTTTTCCTTTGGCAAGCACTTTGTGTTGGAGCGATCCGGATATATATATCCACTTGGATGTAGGTTTTCATAAATTATATTGTTGACATTACCCTTGAGGTAAAAGGTTGGGAGGCAAAACTATAAGCCCCTATCTTTCTCTGTGTCTGAATAAAACTTTGAACCCATAAATATCACATGAGTGTTAGCAATTGTGAAAGATTAAATGATAGTTGAGTATGTGGAGTTTGCTGAATCAAAGCTCTTACATAGACCCTTCCCGAAAATAAGATGAATTGCAATTGTTTGATGACTAAGAGCACTGTTTGTTAGTTTTCAAGAAAGTTTATGATCAATACTTTAACATGTCAATAGCTTGTTACTTGATCATGAAAAGTTTTATGAGATGAGCTACTGTTATGACATATAATGATGCTAGAAAAGGTGATTGAAACTATCATTGATCAAACTTAAGCACTTGCTAGCATTCACACTTCATAAATTATTTCTTTTATCATTTACCTACTCAAGGACGAGTAGGAATTAAGCTTGGGGATGCTGATACGTCTCCAACGTACCTATAATTTATGAAGTATTCATGCTATTATATTATCCATCTTAGATGTTTTATATGCATTTATATGCTATTTTATATGATTTTTTGGGACTAACCTATTAACCTAGAGCCGAGTGTCAGTTTCTGTTTTTTTACTTGTTTTTGAGTTTTACAAAAAAGGAATACCAAACGGAGTCCAATTGACGTGCCAATTTTTGACGATTTTTTATGGACCAAAAGAAGCCCATGAAGTAAAAGAGTTGGGCCAGAAGAGTCCCGAGCTGTCCACTAGGGTGGGGGGGGGCCCTACCCCCTGGGCGTGGGCCCCTATCTCGTGGACAACTCGGAGACCCCCCTGACGTGAAACCGACGCCAAAGATTCCTATAAATACAGAAACCCCCAGAAAATAACCTAGATCGGAAGTTCCGCCGCCGCAAGCCTCTGTAGCCACGAGAAATCAATCTAGGCCCTCTCTGGCACCCTGCCGGAGGGGGCCATCATCACCGGTGGCCATGGGGGAGGATCCCGGAGGGGCCATCATCGCCATGAAGGCCAAGGACCAGAGGGAGAACCTCTCCCCATCTAGGGGGGAGGCCATGGAGGAGGAACCACAAGGGGGAAAACCTCTCCTCCTCTCTCTCGGTGGCGTCAGAGTGCCATCGGGAGGGGAATCATCGCCGCGGTGATCGTCTTCATCAACATCACCATCCTCATCTATTTTACGCGGTCCACTCCCACACCCCGCTGTAATCCCTACTTGAACATGGTGCTTTATGCCACATATTATGATCCAATGATGTGTTGCCATCCTATGATGTTTTGAGTAGATATCCTTTGTCTTTGGGTTGATTGATGATCTAGATTTGTATGAGTTGTATGTTTTATTTTGGTGCTGTCCTATTGTGCCCTCCGTGTCGCGCAAGCGTGAGGGATTCCCGCTGTAGGGTGTTGCAATACGTTCATGATTCGCTTATAGTGGGTTGCTTGAGTGACAGAAGCATAAACCCGAGTAAGGGGGTTGTGGCGTATGGGATAAAGGGGACTTGATGCTTTAATGCTATGGTTGGGTTTTACCATAATGATCTTTAGTAGTTGAGGATGCTTGCTAGAGTTCCAATCATAAGTGCATATGATCCAAGAAGAGAAAGTATGTTAGCTTATGCCTCTCCCTCATATGAAATTGCAATGACGACTACCGGTCTTGTTAATGATTGCCTAGGATAATTCCGCACACCGACCCATCATTATTCCACACTTGCTATTTATAATATTTAGTAATATATTCTAACTTTATGATAACAGCACCTACTTTTATGTTTTAGCTCTCCGATATCATGCAAAGTTATCCTCTTCATACCCACAACGTAGTTTTATTTCTCGTTTCTAGTTGGAAGCAAACGTTCGGTGTACGTAGAGTCATATCAGTGGCAGATAGGACTTGAGAGAATATTGATCTTACCTTTAGCTCCTTGTGGGTTCGACACTCCATACTTATCACTTCCACCATTGGGAATTTCTACGATGATTCCCTGCACTCGGGGATTATCAGTGTCCGGCTCTTCAAAACAAGCTCCGAAAGAGTATAATATTTAACAAGTCCCATCTACTGACATCTTTCGTAGTGAGACGCCACGTCTCCACCCGGTCATTATTTCGAACCATTTTTTAGCCTCCCGCTCCGTGTTTCGAGATGCGGTTTCTATGGGCATGTCTTGTCAAAGCAGAGATCGTGCCCCCTTATCACGGGATTCTCATCAATACGGGCGTGGGTAATCCCACCGTGCCGTCCGCACGACCCTTGGGGAATAGGCGAGTTTTAAGGCGAGTGGGGAGGCGCCTGATATCCGTTGTCTTTATAAGAGGATAAGGATCCACTCTTTCACCCACGCCTTCTTCCTCCCAGCCCATCCGCTCTTGAGCTCCAGCGCCCAAGCTTCCATCCTTTCCGCCCCCAAAAAGCACTCCGACCATGTCCGGATCTGGAGCACAGGGCAAGTGGATGGCCTCCTCCGTCACGGAGGAGAACATCATGAAGCTCCAAGAGGCTGGGTACTTAGTCCAGGAAAGCCAAGGGGCAGATCATCCCCACCCCAGAGCCCCATGAGAGGGTGGTATTCATCCCCCACTTCGTCCGCGGGTTGGGATTTCCTCTCCACCTATTCTTCCGCGGACTCATGTTCTACTACGAGCTAGATTTCCATGATCTGGCCCCAAATTCCTTCCTCAATATCCCGGCATTCATTGTCGTGTGCGAGACCTTCCTCCGCATCCCACCCACTTCGGATTGTGGCTGAAGATCTTCAATGTGAAGCCGAAGGTGGTGGATGGCCAACATGCAGAGGGCGGAGGCGCTATGTGCTACCTCTTGAGCACTGCGTTGGTTTTCCCTTGAAGAGGAAAGGGTGATGCAGCAAAGTAGCGTAAGTATTTCCCTCGGTTTTTTAGAACCAAGGTATCAATCCAGTAGGAGGTTACACACAATCGCCTTATACCTGCACAAACAAATAAGAACCTTGCAACCAACGCGATAAAGGGGTTGTCAATCCCTTCACGACCACTTGCAAAAGTGAGATCTGATAGAGATAATAAGATAAATATTTTTGGTATTTTTATGATATAAACTGAAAGTAAAGATTGCGAAGTAAAAATAGATTGGAAACTTATATGATGGAAAATAGACCCAGGGGCCATACGTTTCACTAGTGGCTTCTCTCAAGATAGCATAAGTATTACAGTGGGTGAACAAATTACTGTCGAGCAATTGATAGAAAAGTGCATAGTTATGAGAATATCTAGGCATGATCATGTATATAGGCATCATGTCCGCGACAAGTAAACCGAAACGATTCTGCATCTACTACTATTACTCCACACATCGACCGCTATCCAGCATGCATCTAGAGTATTAAGTTCATAAGAACAGAGTAACACATTAGGAAAGATGACATGATGTAGATGGATAAACTCAAGCAATGTGATATAAACCCCATCTTTTTATCCTCGATGGCAACAATACAATATGTGTCGTTTCCCTTTTTGTCACTGGGATCGAGCAACGCAAGATTGAACCCAAAGCTAAGCACTTCTCCCATTGCAAGAAAGATCAATCTAATAGGCCAAACCAAACTGATAATTCGAAGAGACTTGCAAAGATAACAAATCATACATAAAAGAATTCAGAGGAGATTCAAATATTGTTCATAGATAATCTTGATCGTAAACCCACAATTCATCGGATCTCGAAAAACATCCCGCAAAAAGAATTACATTGAATAGATCTCCAAGAGAATCGAGGAGAACTTTGTATTGAGATCCAAAGAGAGAGAAGAAGCCATTTAGCTAATAACTATGTATCCGAAGGTCTGTGGTAAACTACTCACACATCATCGGAGAGGCTATGGTGTTGATGTAGAAGCCCTTCGTGATCGATTCCCCCTCCGGCGGAGCGCCGGAAAAGGCCCAAGATGGGATCTCACGGGTACAGAAGGTTGCGGCGGTGGAAATAGGGTTTCATGGTGCTCGTGGATGATTTCGGGGTATATGGGTATATATAGGAGGAAGAAGTAGGTCGGTGGAGCTGTGAGGGGCCCACGAGGGTGGGGGGCGCGCCCAGGGGGGCAAGCGTGCCTCCCTGCCTCGTGGCCTCCTTGCTTCTTTCTTGACGTCCACTCCAAGTCCTCTTGATCACGTTTGTTCCAAAAATAACTCTCCCGAAGGTTTCATTCCGTTAGGACTCTGTTTGATATTCCTTTTCTGCGAAACACTGAAATAGGAAAAAAAAAACAGCAATTTGCACTGGGCCTTCGGTTAGTAGGTTAGTCCCAAAAATAATATAAAAGTGCTTAGTAAAGCCCATTAAACATCCAAAACAGATAATATAATAGCATGGAACAGTAAAAAATTATAGATACGTTGGAGACGTATCAAGTATCCCAAAGCTTAATTTCTGCTCGTCCTCGAGTAGGTAAATGATAAAAATAGAATTTTTGATGTGGAATGCTACCTAGCATATTTCTCAATGTAATTTCCTTTATTGTGGCATGAATGTTCAGATCCGAAAGATTCAAGACAAAAGTTTAATATTGACATGAAAATAATAATACTTCAAGCATACTAACAAAGCAATCATGTCTTCTCAAAATAACATGGCCAAAGAAAGTTATCCCTACAAAATCATATAGTCTGGCTATGCTCTATCTTCATCACACAAAGTATTTAATCATGCACAACACTGATGACAAGCCAAGCAATTGTTTCATACTTTTGATGTTCTCAAACTTTTTCAATCTTCACGCAATACATGAGCGTGAGCCATGGACATAGCACTATATGTGGAATAGAATGGTGGTTGTGGAGAAGACAAAAAGGAGAAGATAGTCTCACATCAACTAGGCGTATCAATGGGCTATGGAGATGCCCATCAATAGATATCAATGTGAGTGAGTAGGTATTGCCATGCAATGGATGCACTAGAGATATAAGTGTATGAAAGCTCAACAAAAGAAACTAAGTGGGTGTGCATCCAACTCGCTTGCTCACGAAGACCTAGGGCATTTTGAGGAAGCCCATCATTGGAATATATAAGCCAAGTTCTATAATGTAAAATTCCCACTAGTATATGAAAGTGACAACATAGGAGACTCTCTATCATGAAGATCATGGTGCTACTTTGAAGCACAAGTGTGGTAAAAGGATAGTAACATTGTCCCTTCTCTCTTTTTCTCTCATTATTTTTTATTTGGGCCTTTTTCTCCTTTTTATGGCTTCTTTTTTTTCTTTTTTTTCTTTTCGTCCGGAGTCTCATCCCAACATGTGGAGGAATCATAGTCTCCATCATCCTTTCCTCACTTGGGGCAATGCTCTAATAATGATGGTCATCACACTTTTATTTACTTACAACTCAAAAATTACAACTCAATACTTAGAACAAAATATGGCTCTATGTGAATGCCTCCGGCGGTGTACCGGGATATGCAATGAATCAAGAGTGACATGTATGAAAGAATTATAAAGGTGGCTTTGCCACAAATACGATGTCAACTACATGATCATGCAAAGCAATATGACAATGATGAAGCGTGTCATAATAAACAGAACGGTGGTAGGTTGCATGGCAATATATCTCGGAATGGCTATGGAAATGCTATAATAGGTAGGTATGGTGGCTGTTTTGAGGAAGGTATATGGTGGGTGTATGATACCAGCGAAAGGTGCGCGGTATTAGAGAGGCTAGCAATGGTGGAAGGGTGAGAGTGTGTATAATCCATGGACTCAACATTAGTCATAAAGAACTCACATACTTATTGCAAAAATCTATTAGTTATCGAAACAAAGTATTACGCGCATGCTCCTAGGGGGATAGATTGGTAGGAAAAGACCATTGCTCGTCCCTGACCGCCACTCATAAGGAAGACAATCAATAAATAAATCATGCTCCGACTTCATCACATAACGGTTCACCATACATGCATGCTATGGGAATCACAAACTTTAGAACAAGTATTTCTCAAATTCACAACTACTCAACTAGCATGACTCTAATATCACCATCTTCATATCTCAAAACAATTATCAAGTATCAAACTTCTCATAGTATTCGATGCACTTTATATGATAGTTTTAATTATACCCATCTTGGATGTTCATCATATTAGGACTAATTTTATAGCCAAACCAACTACCATGCTGTTCTAAAAGACTCTCAAGATAATATAAGTGAAGCATGAGAGGTCAATAATATCTATAAAATAAAACCACCACCGTGCTCTAAAAGATATAAGTGAAGCACTAGAGCAAAATTATCTAGCTCAAAAGATATAAGTGAAGCACATAGAATATTCTAATAAATTCCGATTCATGTGTGTCTCTCCCAAAAGGTGTGTACAGCAAGGATGATTGTGTTAAACTAAAAAGCAAAGACTGAAATCATACAAGACGCTCCAAGCAAAACACATATCATGTGGTGAATAAAAATATAGCCTCAAGTAAAGTTACCGATGGACGAAGACGAAAGAGGGGATGCCTTCCGGGACATCCCCAAGCTTAGGCTTTTGTTTGTCCTTGAATTTTACCTTGGGGTGCCTTGGGAATCCCCAAGCTTAGGCTCTTGCCACTCCTTATTCCGTAATCCATCAAATCTTTACCCAAAACTTTAAAACTTCACAACACAAAACTTAACAGAAAAATCTCATGAGCTCCGTTAGTATAAGAAAACAAATCACCACCACAAGGTACTGTAATGAACTCATTCTTTATCAATATTGGTGTTAAACCTACTGTATTCCAACTTCTCTATGGTTCATACCCTCCGATACTAGCCATAGATTCATCAAAATAAGCAAACAACACACGAAAAACAGAATCTGTCAAAAACAGAACAGTCTGTAGTAATCTGTATCAAACGTATACTTCTGTAAATCCAAAAATTCTAAAATAAATTTCTGGACGTGAGGAATTTGTCTATTAATCATCTTCAAAAAGAATCAACTAAATATCACTCTCCAGTAAAACGTTGTAGCTAATCTCGTAAGCGCTAAAGTTTCTGTTTCTTACAGCAGGATCGAAAAGACTTCACCCAAGTCTTCCCAAAGGTTCTACTTGGCACAAACACTAATAAAAACATGAAACCATATCTAAACAGAAGCTAGATGAATTATTTTTTAATAAACATAACCAAAAAGCAAGAAACAAAAATAAAATTGGGTTGCCTCCCAACAAGCGCTATCATTTAACGCCCCTAGCTAGGCATAAAGGCAAGAATAGATCTAGGTATTATCATCTTTGGTATGCAATCCATAAGTGGCTCTCATAATAGATTCATAAGGTAATTTTATTTTATTTCTAGGAAAGTGTTCCATGCCTTCCCTTAATGGAAATTTGAATCTAATATTTCCTTCTTTCATATCAATAATGGCACCAATCGTTCTAAGGAAAGGTCTACCAAGAATAATAGGACATATAGGATTGCAATCTATGTCAAGAACAATGAAATCTACGGGCACACAATTCCTATTTGCAACAATAAGAACATAATTAATTCTTCCCATGTGTTTCTTAATGGTGGAATCCGCAAGGTGCAAGTTTAAAGAACAATCATCAAATTCACGGAAACCTAACACATCACACAAAGTTTTTGGAATCGTGGAAACACTAGCACCCAAATCACACAAAGCATAGCATTCATGATCTTTAATCTTAATTTTAATAGTAGGTTCCCACTCATCATAAAGTTTTCTAGGGATAGAAACTTCCAACTCAAGTTTTTCTTCATAAGATTGCATTAAAGCATCAACGATATGTTTGGTAAAAGCTTTATTTTGACTATAAGCATGAGGAGAATTTAACACGGATTGCAACAAGGAAATACAATCTATTAAAGAACAATTATCATAATTAAATTCCTTGAAATCCAAAATAGTGGGTTCATTGCTATGTAAAGTTTTGACCTCCTCAATCCCACTTTTACCAACTTTTGCATCAAGATCTAAAAACTCCGAATCATTGGGTCGCCTTTTAACTAAAGTTGACTCATGTCCAGTCCCATCATTATCAAGATTCATATTGCAAAACAAAGATTTAATAGGAGACACATCAATAACTTTTAGATCTTCATCCCTATTATCATGGAAACTAGAAGAACACACTTTTACAATGGAAATTCTCATAGCGGTTCTTTCTTTGCACTCATCAATGGAAATTCTCATAGCTTTGAGAGACTCATTGATATCATGCTTAGGAGGAATAGATCTAAGTTTCAAAGAATCAACATCAAGGGAAATTCTATCCACGTTCCTAGCCAACTCATCAATCTTAGGCAATTTTTCTTCAAGCAAAGCATTGAAATTCTTTTGAGAAATCATAAATTCTTTAACACTAGTCTTAAAATCAGAGGGCATCTTATTAAAATTTCCATAAGAGTTGTTGTAGGAATTACCATAATTATTAGAGGAATTACTAGGATACGTCCTAGGATTAAAGTTTCCCCTATAAGCGTTGTTACCAAAATTGTTCCTACCAACAAAATTCACATCCATAGATTCATTATTATTCTCAATCAAAGTAGACAAGGCATATCATTGGGATCAATAGGAGCACTCTTATTAGCAAACAACTTCATAAGTTCATCCATCTTTCCACTCAAAACATTAATCTCTTCTATCGCATGAACCTTTTTACTAGTGGATCTTTCGCCGTGCCATTGAGAATAATTAACCATAATATTATCTAGGAGTCTAGTAGCTTCTCCTAAAGTGAAAGCCATAAAAGTGCCTCCCGCGGCCGAATCTAAAAGATTTCTAGAAGCAAATTTCAATCCGGCATAAAATTTTTATATAATCATCCATAACTTCAAACCATGTGTAGGGAAATTACGTATGATTAACTTCATCCTCTCCCAAGATTGTGCAACATGTTCATGATCAAGTTGCTTAAAATTCATAATATCGTTTCTAAGAGAGATGATCTTAGCGGGAGGAAAAATACTTAGAGATAAAAGCATCTTTGCACTCATTCCAAGAATCAATACTATTTTTAGGCAAAGACGAAAACCAAGTTTTAGCACGATCTCTAAGCGAAAACGGAAATAGCTTTAATTTAACAATATCATTATCCACGTATTTCCTCTTTTGCATATCACACAAATCAACAAAGTTGTTTAGATGTGTAGCGGCATCTTCACTAGGAAGGCCGGAGAATTGATCTTTCATGACAAGATTCAACAAAGCAACATTAATTTCACAAGATTCAGCATCGGTAAGAGGAGCAATCGGAGTGCTAAGAAAATCATTATTGTTGGTACTGGAAAAGTCACACAATTTAGTATTATCTTGAGCCATCGTGACAAACGATCCAACACACAAGCACACAAGAAGCAAGCGAAAAGAGACGAACGGAAAAAGAGGGTGAATAAAATGGCAAGGGTGAAGTGGGGGAGAGGAAAACGAGAGGCAAATGGCAAATAATGTAATGCGAGGGATAAGAGTTGTGATGGGTACTTGGTATGTCTTGACTTGACTTGGCAACTACGCCAGAGATGGCTAGATGCTTATCGGGGGGATGAACCCCAGGCAGACAACGGAACCCGGATCCTTTTCAAAAACAACGGGGCCAACATCTCCCCTCGGTCCGGCTCGCACTTGGCCGAGTCGCCCAACCTGGCCAAGCTCTCCAACCCGGCCGGACTCCTCAACTCGGCCCCAACAACCAAGCTGAAGACTTCCCCAACAAGCCAGCTCCACCCTTGGCGTGTTCTCCAAACCCGACCAAGGGTCAGCGGCCGTCCCATCCCAGTCGTATGATGGGACGAGTCTCCACCAACTGATGACCGAAGCCACAGTGCCCCGCCCATGCCTCTGGTCAGCCGGACGAGGCAACAGTGCCCCCACCTACCCGCTGACCAGGGCTGGCGTGGCAACAGTGCACCCGACATCACCCATGATGCCAGCAAGCGGCGACCTGACATAGCGCCACTGTAGCCGACTCGACTCAGCCATGCCCTGACGACCGACAAGACGGCACACAGTGCCCCCTAGGCGCATGGGGCCCGCGCCCGGGGAACCGGCGAGCCCTGGTACCTGGCGGGTCCCAGCACCAGGTGCCTGGACGCTGACAACCCGGCCCTACGGCCTTGTAACATTACCCTGTACCCCTGGGGGTTGACCTATAAAACCCCCCAGGAGCCCTCATGCATACGGGCAAACAATGCAACACACTCACCCATCCACCCACTCACACATCTAGCAAGCAACACCCGAGGAGAGGGAGTAGCCTAAGCCTTGGCCTGACCTCCTTCTTCCTCCATACAGCTCTAGGGGCAACTCTTTACTGTTACATATAAACCACACTCGGCAGGACTAGGGGTGTTATCTCTCCGGAGAGCCCCGAACCTGGGTATGTCTTGCGTCCCGCGCTCGCTCATGCCGACCTCACCTCTGGAGCCCACCAGTGCCCTCGAGCCTCCTCCTATCTTTAGCCATCCCTTGGCATCTGCCGTGCGCCCACCACGACAGTTGGCGCCCACCGTGGGGCAGCTCGAGGTCCTGGCCGGGAGCATGCTGTAGACGGGGATCTTCTCCGACTCCGATGAGCCCGTCAAGCTGGCGGACGACGTCATGGACGCGCTCGCCGCCTCCTTCGCCACGCTGCGCATCTCCGACGCGCCTACAGACGACGAGTACCCCCGCGAGGTACTTAGCTTTTCCGACTCTCCGCTCTCCATCAATGACGGCGCTCCCGCCGGAGTGATGGACCTCTGCGTGGAGGTTTTCGTCACTGACACCGGCGCCTCCTCCTCGTCGAGCGCGGCAAGGAAGGCTGCCGAAGCTAAGGCCGCGGCGGATAGGGCCGGCTCGCCCAACCCGCTGTGCGCCACCATCCAGAGCCTCAGCGTTCCCATCGGCACCGACATCGACGCTTCCAACATCGCCGAGGCCCGGACTCGTCTCAACGAGGATCGCCAGCGCCTGCTGGACCTCACCGAGATGCTCGCCGCCACGCAACGCCGCCTCGACTCCGCCCAGCTGGAGCGCGACGCCGCCTACGGCTTCACCCCTACCGTGCCCGAGCCAAGCCGGGTCGCCGACGTGCGAGCCCGGGGTGGCGCGATCGGGCGCGCCTTCGGCGCTCTCCCTCCCGTCTACGAGACTCTTGTGAAGAACATGCATGCTGCCCAGGCGGCCGCGGTCGGCCTGGATCAGCTCACGGGCGAGGAGCTGCAGGATCGCCTCAAGAGGGTGAACGACCTCCTCGTCGCGGCCAACGCGCAGCAGGACCGCCTCAACCATCTCGCCAAGCCGGCCGGATCCAGCTCCGTCCGAGTCGCTGGACCCGGCGACAACCAGCACACAGCGTCTTCACCACCCGGCGAGGCGCACTCCGGCCGCACCCGGACCCGGTGCAACCTCGCCCCGACGGCTGCTGGCGGCTTGGCGGACGAACCGGCCTCAGAGGCCCGGCGCCGCCTCGACCCCCTGCTCCAACCCGGCCGACGTCCGACTATGATCGACCCGGCCCCCCGCGGCGCGGTCGCCAACCGTCTGGGCCCGCGCACCATCGACAACACCGACGCCCGTCACCGCCTCGGCTGACTCGCTCTCTCCCAGGAGCTAGAGGAAACCGGCCCAGTCGGACCGGCTTGCTTCGGGCCACGCGTCCGGGGCGAGCCCTTTACTAAAGGGTTCACGCTCCCCTGTGACACCCCCAAGTACAACGGCACCGTGAAGCCGGAGGACTGGCTCACCAACTACACCACCGCCATCGACATCGCCGGCGGTAACCACCGCCTCGCCGTACGCTACGGACCCCTCATGCTCCAGGGGTCGGCCCGCACCTGGTTGAACAGTCTGTCGACTGGCAGCATCAACACGTGGGTCGCCTTCGAGCAAGCCTTCGTGCGCAACTTCACCGGCACCTACAAGCGACCCGGCCGCCCCAGTCAGCTCGCCATGTGCGTGCAGGGGCCGGCGGAAACTGGCCGCGAGTACCTCGCACGCTGGACCGAGCTCCGGAACAGCTGCGAGGGCGCCCATGAAGTCTAGGTGATCCAGTACTTCGTCAACGGGTGTCAAGACGGCACCCTCCTCAAGCACAAGCTCTTGCGCTCCAAGCCGGCCACCCTGGCCGCGCTCATGGTGACGGCGGACAAGTACGCCAACGCCGACTCCGCCATGAAGATCCAGCTATGACCAGAACCTCAACCCGGCCTGGGGACTGCTTCAGCTGACCCGGTCGCGCCTCAATCCGGCCCGGGGACTGCTCCAGCCAACCCGGCCGTGCCTCATCCCGGCCCGGGGACTGCTCCAACCGACCCGGCCACCGCCGTCCCCGACCCGGGGGCTGCCACCCCGGAGCCCGCCGTGATGGCTGTCTTTGCTAGGGTCTCGGCACCATCCTGGGCCCTGCCCATCTCGGAGTTCCTGGAGAACGGGGTCCTCCCCATGGACGAGACCGAAGCACGGCAAGTGCAGCGCCGAGCATCCGCCTACACCATCATCAACAACGAGCTCGTCAAGTGCAGCTCCACCGGCGTATTCCAACGTTGTGTCGAACAAGACAAGGGCATCGAGATCCTCCTCGACATACACTAGGGCGAGTGCGGGCACCACGCCGCCTCACGATCCCTGGTGGCCAAGGCTTTCCGCCATGGTTTCTACTAGCCCACGGCCCTCGAAGATGCAGAGTCGCTCTTCCTCAAGTGTGAGCGGTGCTAGCGCTTCAGCAAACGCAGCCACCAGCCGGCGTTGGCACGCCGAACCATCCCGATCGCCTGGTGATACGTCCATTTTGCATCATGCTTTTATATCGATATTTATTGCATTATGGGCTGTTATTACACGGTATGTCACAATACTTATGCCTATTTTCTCTTATTTTGCAAGGTTTACATGAAGAGGGAGAATGCTGGCAGCTGGAATTCTGGGCTGGAAAAGGAGCAAATATTAGAGACTTATTCTGCACAACTCCAAAAGTCCTGAAACTTCACGGAAGTCATTTTTGGAATTTATAAAAAATACTGAGCGAAGAAAATACCAGAGGGGGCCCACACCCTGGCCACGAGGGTGGGGAGCGCGCCCTACCCCTAGGCGCGCCCCCTGCCTCGTGGGCCCCCTGGCAGGCCTCCGGTGCCCATCTTCTGCTATATGAAGTCTTTTACCATGGAAAAAATCATAAGCAAGCTTTCGGGAAGAAACTCCGCCGCCACGAGGCGGAACCTTGGCGGAACCAATCTAGGGCTCCGGCAGAGCTGTTCTGCCGGGGAAACTTCCCTCCAGGAGGGGGAAATCATCGCCATCGTCATCACCAACGATCGTCGCATCGGGAGGGGGTTAATCTCCATCAACATCTTCACCAGCACCATCTCCTCTCAAACCCTACTTCATCTCTTGTATCCAATCTTTGTCCCAAAGCCTCAGATTGGTACCTGTGGTTTGCTAGTAGTGTTGATTACTCCTTGTAGTTGATGCTAGTTGGTTTATTTGGTGGAAGATCATATGTTCAGATCCATTATGCAAATTAATACCCCTCTGATTATGAACATGAATATGATTTGTGAGTAGTTACGTTTGTTCCTGAGGACATGGGAGAAGTCTTGCTATTAGTAGTCATGTGAATTTGGTATTCGTTTGATATTTTGATGAGATGTATGTTGTCTTTCCTCTAGTGGTGTTATGTGAATGTCGACTACATGACACTTCACCATTGTTTGGGCCTAGAGGAAGGCATTGGGAAGTAATAAGTAGATGATGGGTTGCTAGAGTGACAGAACCTTAAACCCTAGTTTATGAGTTGCTTCGTAAGGGGCTGATTTGGATCCATATGTTTCATGATATGGTTAGGTTTACCTTAATACTTCTTTTGTAGTTGCGGATGCTTGCAATAGGGGTTAATCATAAGTGGGATGCTTGTCCGAGAAAGGGCAGTACCCAAGCACCGGTCCACCCACATACCAAATTATCAAAGTAACGAACGCGAATCATATGAGCGTGATGAAAACTAGCTTGACCATAATTCCCATGTGTCCTCGGGAGCGTTTTCTTTCATATAAGAAATTGTCCAGGCTTGTCCTTTGCTACAAAAAGGATTGGGCCATCTTGCTGCACCTTATTTACTTTCATTACTTGTTACCCGTTACAAATTACCTTATCACAAAACTATCTGTTACCGATAATTTCAGTGCTTGCAGAGAATACCTTGCTGAAAACCGCTTATCATTTCCTTCTGCTCCTCGTTGGGTTCGACACTCTTACTTATCGAAAGGACTATGATAGATCCCCTATACTTGTGGGTCATCAAGACTCTTTTCTGGCGCCGTTGCCGGGGAGTGAAGCGCCTTTGGTAGGTGGAATTTGGTAAGGAAAAATTTATATAGTGTGCTGAAATTTACTGTCACTTGTTACTATGGAAAGTAATCCTTTGAGGGGCTTGTTCGGGGTATCTTCACCCCAATCAGTAGAGCAAATAGTTGCTCCTCAACCTACTGAACCTACTGAAAATGCTTACTTTGAAATTCCTTCGGGTATGATACGGAAACTGCTAGCTAATCCTTTTGCAGGAGATGGAACATTGCATCCCGATTTACACTTAATCTATGTGGATGAAGTTTGTGGATTGTTTAAGCTTGCAGGTATGCCCGATGATGTTATCAAGAAGAAATTCTTCCCTTTATCTTTGAAGGGAGAGGCATTGACATGGTATAGGCTATGTGATGATATGGGATCATGGGACTACAAGCGATTGAAATTGGAATTTCATCAGAAGTTTTATCCTATGCATCTTGTTCATCGTGATCGTAATTATATATATAATTTTTGGCCTCGCGAAGGAGAAAGCATCGCTCAAGCTTGGGGGAGGCTTAATTCAATGTTATATTCATGCCCCAATCATGAGCTCTCAAGAGAAATGATTATTCCAAAAATTTATGCTCGGGTTTCTGACAACAATCGCTCCATGCTCGATACTTCTTGTACTGGTTCTTTTATGATGAAGACTATTGAATTCAGATGGGATTTATTGCAGAGAATTAAACGCAACTCTGAAGACTGGGATCTCGACGAAGGTAAGAAGTCAGGTATAACACCTAAGTTTGATTGTGTTAAATCTTTTATGGATACCGATGCTTTTCGTAAGTTTAGTACTAAATATGGACTTGACTCTGAGATAGTAGCTTCTTTCCGTGAATCATTTGCTACTCATGTTGATCTCCCTAAGGAGAAGTGGTTTAAATATAATCCTCCCATTGAAGTAAAAGTACTTGCACCTATTAAAGTTGAAGAAAAGACTATCACTTATAATGATCCTATTGTTCCTACTGCTTATGTTGAGAAACCACCTTTCCCTGTTAGAATAAAGGATCATGCTAAAGCTTCAACTGTAGTCAACAAAAGTAATATTAGGACACACAAACCCCCTGAGCAAGTTAAAGTTGAACCTAAAATTTCTATGGTTAAAGATCTATTGGCTGATAATATCAATGGGCATGTTATTTACTTCTGTAATGAGACTGCTTGAATTGCTAAACCTTGTGCTAAAGATAAACATAGACCTGTGGTAGGCATGCCTGTTATTTCTATTAAAATAGGAGATCATTGTTATCATGGCTTGTGTGATATGGGTGCTAGTGCTAGTGCGATACCTCATTCTTTATACGAATAAATTATGCATGATATTGCACCTGCTGAGATAGAAGATATCGATGTTACCATTAAGCTTGCCAATAGAGATGCTATTTCACCGATTGGGATTGTTAGAGATGTTGAAGTCTTGTGTGGGAAGGTTAAATATCCTGCTGATTTTCTTGTTCTTGGTTCCCCACAAGATAGCTTTTGTCCCATTATATTTGGTAGACCCTTCTTGAACACTGTTAAAGCTAGGATAGACTGCGAAAAGGATGTTGTTACTATTGGTTTGGGTGATATGTCTCATGAGTTTAATTTTGCTAAATTTAGTAGACAACACCGTGATGAGGAATTGCCTAGTAAAGATGAAATTATTGGTCTTGCTTCTATTGTCGTGCCTCCTAATGATCCTTTAGAACAATATTTGCTCGACCATGAAAATGATATGTTCATGAATGAAAGAAGGGAAATAGATGAAGTATTCTTTAAACAGGGATCTATTCTGAAACACAACTTGCCTGTTGAAATCCTAGGGGATCCTCTCCACCCAAGGGTGATCCCGTGTTTGAGCTTAAACCATTACCTGATACTCTTAAATATGCTTATCTTGATGAAAAGAAGATATATCTTGTTATTATTAGTGCTAACCTTTCAGAGAAGGAGGACGAGAAATTATTGAAAACTCGGAAGAAGCACCGTGCTGCTATTGGATATACTCTTGATGATCTTAAGGGCATTAGTCCCACTCTATGTCAACACAAAATAAATTTGGAGAAAGACGCCAAACCAGTTATTGATCACCAACGACAGCTAAATCCTAAGATGAAAGAAGTGGTAAGAAAGGAAATATTAAAGCTCCCAGAGGCAGGTATAATCTATCCCGTTGCTGATAGTCAGTGGGTAAATCCTGTCCATTGTGTCCCCAAGAAGGGAGGTATTACTGTTGTTCCTAATGATAAAGATGAATTGATCCCACAAAGAATTGTTACAGGTTATAGAATGGTAATTGATTTCCGCAAACTAAATAAAGCTACTAAAAAGGATCATTACCCTTTACCTTTTATTGATCAAATGCTAGAAAGACTATCCAAACATACACATTTTTGCTTTCTAGATGGTTGTCCTGGTTTCTCTCAAATACCTGTGTCAGCTGAGGATCAAGAAAAGACCACATTTACTTGTCTTTTCGGTACTTTTGCTTATAGGCGTATGCCTTCGGTTTATGTAATGCACCTGCTACCTTTCAAAGATGCATGATGGCTATATTCTCTGACTTTTGTGAAAAGATTTGCGAGGTTTTCATGGATGATTTCTCCGTTTATGGATCCTCTTTTGATGATTGCTTGAGAAACCCTGATCGAGTTTTGCAGAGATGTGAAGATACCAATCTTGTCTTGAATTGGGAGAAATGCCACTTTATGGTTAATGAAGGCATTGTCTTAGGACATCAAATTTTTGAAAGGGGTATTGAAGTTGATAAAGCTAAAGTTGATGCTATTGAAAAGATGTCGTGTCCTAAGGACATCAAAGGTATAAGAAGTTTTCTTGGTCATGCCAGTTTTTATAGGAGGTTCATTAAGGACTTCTCAAAAATTTCTCGGCCTCTGACTAATCTCTTACAAAAAGATATTCCTTTTGTCTTTGATGATGATTGTGTAGAGGCATTTGAAATACTTAAGAAAGCTTTGATTTCTGCACCTATTGTTCAGCCACCTGATTGGAATTTACCTTTTGAAATTATGTGTGATGCTAGTGATTATGTTGTAGGTGCTGTTTTAGGGCAAAGAGTTGATAAGAAATTAAATGTTATTCAATATGCTAGTAAAACTCTAGACAATGCCCAGAGAAATTATGCTACTACTGAAAAAGAATTTTTAGCAGTTGTTTTTGCTTGTGATAAGTTCAGACCTTATATTGTTGATTCTAAAGTAACTATTCACACTGATCATGCTGCTATTAAATACCTTATGGAAAAGAAAGATGCTAAACCTAGACTTATTAGATGGGTTCTCTTGCTACAAGAACTAGATGATACCCCGCACATTGCTGCAGGAATTAGTTGCAATATAGTTCAGTGAGATGTGATTGGAAATAATATAAACATTGGATTAATAAATGATAAATAAAACAGAAAATAATATAATACTTTTTATTCTTGTATAGTTTTATAATATTCATTATACATAATAAGTAGCATATAATAATTGATATTATGCCTGGTGGGTCTTCATCCATACATGGATATGTCATATTCCTTTATGAAAATCAAAGCCAGTTACTGGCTTCGCATAGTAAACATTACCGGTGAATTCAGAGAGCATGCTGCATCAGTAAAGTTGCACCAGTGGGATCCTAATCCAAGGGCAGGGAATGTTGGCAGCCAACAATGTTGTGTGAGGTCTAATTGACATGGGAATAATATAAAAGAATGCCCAGACTGCATTGTATACCTCCAGTTATAAACGAATAAACAATGTTTCTTTTTGGCAAGGAAAAACGAATAAACAATGTTATTAGAACATCGTCACGATGGTACAGAGATAATGACGAAGTAATTATAGGCATCTATTTCAGTATTACAAAAATCTTGTTTGCTCTAGTTAGTTTCTATATGGTTCCCTCTTACTGAGTGTTGTAATGTGATTAATCAGTTATCATGTGGATTTTATTTCCACTTGACTTGGTTGCAGTTGTCCAACTGTTTCTATAAATTTGATGTTTCATATTATCTTTCTTTATATAATAAGTTAGACAACCATGTAAGGTCTTGATTCCTTTTTCATTATGTGCCAGTTTTCTTATATCACTTGGATGCAATTCATAACAAAAATAAGAAAGGATGAATCATTGCAATATGAATTCAAATGAAAATTTTGGCATGTACTGTTAATTTGTTAGAAACACACTATGTATGATTACCTTTATGTCATTAATATTTAAGTCAACCACTTTCTTATGTCTTCTCTCAGCAGCGATGGGCGTGACTATATCCTATGAGAATGTAACGAAATGGGTGATGGATGGATAATGTATTTGGAATTAAAACAAAGTATATACATTAAGTCGAAGCAACGAACCTGAAAGTGACCAGATTTTTGCAATGATAAAGATTGATGGATTCAAGAGTTGAGAAAATCTTCATGAGTCATTCGTACGTGAGATACTGATTCCAGAACAGAGAAGGTTGTCCGCCTTCAGTGTTGTAGACAATGCCTAGAATGCAGTGTATACCTGCAAGCATAAACGGACAAACCATGTTATTGGCAGAACATCCAGATTGTAGTAATAGAATAATGATAATCACAAAGTGACTACATTAATCATAAGATATTTTGAACATATTATCTCGTCATACAGTGCATAGTGTTAATCTCTACAGAAGAATAAAATGCAGAAAGAAGCTAGCATCACTGCACACCTCTATCGGTAGGATTGACAGTAGTCAGAACGTTAAACTGAAATCAAGAGTAATATGGGACCATCCTGATGATGAACAACAGTAAGGGAAGGGGATGGAATTAATTAGAGTGCAGGGTTTGAAAGCGTAAACACAGGAAGAAACATGAGTGTTTTTATTGAGTGTTTACCTTCGTGCAGTAGCAGAATTAGGAACTGGCGGATTTCCGTGCTGCCTGCTGCAAAATCAAGAGATCCAGGTGCATAGAGCGATCCCAAAATACAACAGAAAAGAAAGATGATGAATCCAAATGCTATGGAAAAGGGGAATAGATCAGAGATTATAAGAACCAGAAGAGAAATCAAAACATTAATGAACCGATCTGATTACGGACTATCTTGAGTACCCACGAAGAACCCTGTTGCGGCGAGGCAGCCGAAGTGGCGTCTATATGAGGAGCTACGATGTGGGTTGCTGCTGGTCACGCGGCTGGTGGGCAAAGATGAGGCGACGGTTGCTTGGACATAAGAAGAGGCTGCGGCTGGCTTGGGTGGCGCAGACGTCGGAGCTGTCATGGGTAGAACGGAGACATAGAAGTGAGGGGAAGACCTGGGCCCCGCGGACGCCTCCTTGACGATGCAGGCACCACACAGGAACGTTGCCCTAGAGAATCCCGGGAGTGCCGCGGAGATGAGCCGGACCGGCGGTCGTGCCGGAGGAGCACCTGAAGAGGAGACGGGCACCCAGCCGCCGCGTCGTACTGTAGGTAGGGGAAAAGATTTCCGAAGATTATTAGTAGAGGCCGAAGGAGAGAAAAGGAAACATGCGATGGGAAGGGGAGAAGATTGCGCTGAACACACGGAGTGATGGGCATTAAAGCTGTTTGCACTCAGCGCCGCACACGGGTGGAGGTGATCACGGCTGTAGGCGTCAATTTAAAGAGGATCGAAGGGCTGCATGAGATGTCATGAAAATAAGATAGTGGGGGCTTCTGTTTAGATATAGAAGATAAAAGCTCAGTCAATAAAAAAACTGACGTGGTCTTGAGTGGGACGGAGCTGTGAAGTGGCTGGATGTGATTGGATGATGACGTGGCCATGCTGCATGTTGAGATAAATCAAGTAGTGGGGGTGAACTTCTTAAGTATATAGGATTTGATTTGCATATTATTGATAGAAAGGGAGCTGAGAACCCCGTTGCAGATAACTTGTCTAGGTTAGAGAATGTTGTTGATGACCCACTACCTATTGATGATAGCTTTCCTGATGAACAATTAGCTGTCATAAATGCTTCTCGTACTGCTCCATGGTATGCTGATTATGCCAATTACATTGTTACTAAATTTATACCACCTAGTTTCACATACCAGCAAAAGAAAAAGTTTTTCTATGATTTGAGACATTATTTCTGGGATGACCCACATCTTTATAAAGGAGTAGATGGTGTTATTAAACGTTGTGTACCTGAGCATGAACAGGAATAGATCCTATGCAAGTGTCACTCTGAGGCTTATGGAGGGCACCACCACTACAAAAAAAAGACAGATCCGTGACATTTTGGGCCGAACGAAATTTTTTTCTGTCATACATATGACACTTCTATGACGATAATTGTGACAAAACCCGGTACCATCATAGATGTGGTGGGCTCCTACTTCTATGACAAAAAATCATGACAGAAAATGGGCTTTTCGTCCTGGGCGGGCCGGAGACGCAGCTGCATGACATTCTTTGGACCGTCCATGACGGAAAAAACCATGGTAGAAACGAGGGTGAGGAAAATTTCGGGGAGTTCCCGGTTACGGTGGGAGGTCGGGGGCCGAGCGATGCGCGTTTCTCTCATACACGTATGCGCGTGTGTGCGAGGCGTTGGCTCTAACTGAACCCGAGCGAGGCGTTGGGCTCTAACTGAACCCGAGCGATTGCACTGCAGGCTACGCGTTACTGAACCCGAGCGATCGATCGATGGCTGTTAACTGAACTCGATCGAGCGATTCCTTCACTACTGTTACTAACTGAAGCCGATCGATGCTGCCTCTGGGATGAACAGTGAGCGTTGCGGGGGGGTTTGGATGAACAGTGAGCGGTGGTGTTGCTTCTGGATGAACAGGACCCGTGGTGTGGTGGAGGGCTGGATGAACATCAGACGGTGGAGGGGTGCCCGTGGAGGGGTGGTTGAACAGGACCCCGTGGTGTGGAGGGCTGGATGAACCGTAGACGGTGGAGGGGTGCCCGTGGAGGGGTGGTTGAATAGGACCCCGTGGTGTGGAGGGCTGGATGAACAGTAGACGGTGGAGGGGTGGTTGAACAGTAGCCGGTGGAGTAGCGCGCGGTGGAGGCTGGATGAACAGGAGCCCGTGGAGGCTGGAGGAGGTTGACGGTAGCCCGTGGAGGCTGGAGGAGGTCGACGGTGGAGATGAACAGTATCCCGTGGAGTCCCGTTTTGCGGTACGCCACACCCCTCCCGATGAACAGGACCCCCGTTTCGACCATAGGAGGTCCGTTTCATCCGTTGTGCGGTATGCCACAGCCCTCCCGATCAACAGGACCCCCGTTTCGACCGTAGGAGGTCCGTTTCCTCCGTTTTGCGGTACGCCACACCCCTCCCGATCAACAGGACCCTCGTTTCGACTGTAGGAGGTCCGTTTCCTCCGTTCTGCGGTACGCCAGGCCTCGTTTCCATCGCCTGTTCCGTCCAAGCCCTCCCGATGAACACGACCACGCATTCCATTTCGACCCAGCCGGTTGGCTCCCACGCGTTTCGTTGCCTCCCGATGAACACGACGCATTCCGTTGCCTCCCCATGAACACGACGCATTCCGTTGCCTCCCCATGAACACGACGCATTCCGTTGCCTCCCCATGAACACGACGCATTCCGTTGCCTCCCCATGAACATGACGACGACGTTGTTTCTCCGTTCCGACCCAGCCATGTACACGAGCCCTGGCCGTACGTATGCGCGAGTAGGCGTTCGAGACCCCGCCCATATGTACACATACGTGGCCGTATTTTCTTTCTTGCACCCTGGCCGCTGTACGTACGTGTACATGCTACGTGCGCGCCTCTACTACGACATGTACGCGCCTCTACTACGACACGTGTGCGCCTCTACATCCACCAGTATATATGTACGTACACGTTCGCGACCAGAATGACAACGCTACGTACGCTTCGACCAGGTGGGTCCCGACTGTCAGGCACTTCCTTGCATGCGAAGATGTAGCTGGTGGGTCCCAGCAGTCAGGGGGGCGAATCGTTTTGTTTTTTTTGCCCGGACGCACTTCCTTGCATGCGAAGGTGTACCTGGTGGTTCCCAGCAGTCAGGGGGGAAACGTTTTTTTCACGAAATACGGTGGCCCGTCCGGTGGGTCCCCGCTGTCAGGTGGAGGAATAATTATTTTGGACGTAATAAGGAGGCACTTCCTTGCTGCGGCCGTGGACCCAACTGTCAGCCTCTCCACGTACAGTCCACGTCCGATGGAAGTCATTCCTTGACCACGTTGACCACGCCGCGCCGAGAGCACCAGGGCGGTGGACGATGGCGAGGCCTAGGAAGGGGACGACGCGGAGCCGGGGAAGACGCGGGAGTGTATGCCCATGCATAGAGGAGTACGAGGGTTCACTGGTTCGCTGCGGCGTGAGGCTGCCGTCGCCGCAGAATAACAGGGGGTGTGGGTGAGTAGAGGGATGGCCTGGCCAGCGGTGGGAGTAGTAGGGGCGGTGAGGCCTCCGCCGCATCGCAGCCGGCCACGGGAGGCAGGAGCACGAGGCACGACCGGCGCTGGTTTGGGCGGCTGGAGCAAGAAGACCAGAGGTTGAAGAAGCACTACGGCCGTTGGATGGACATCGTACGGTCACTGGAGCTAGAATCATGCATATTGACTAAGTTGACAAAGCCCTCCGTCCCCGTCAACTTAGTAGGCCCACAAGTCAGCCTACCACTATACTGGGTCCCAGCTAACAGGGGGAGTATTCATTTTTTTGTGTGTAATAAGGAGGCACTTCCTTGCGTGCGAAGATATAGCTGGTGGGTCCGAGCTGTCAGCGGCGGTAACGTTTTTTTCGCGAAATACAGAGGCGCTTTCGGTGGGTCCCTGATGTCAGGTGGAGGAATCATTATTTTGCGCGTAATAAGGAGGCATTTCCTTGCGTGCGGCCGTGGACCCAGCTGTCGTCCTCTCCACGTACAGTCCAATTCAGATGCATGTCGGTCGTTGACCACGTTGACCAGGCCGCACCGAGAGCACCAGGGCGGTGGACGACGGCAAGGCCTAGGAAGGGAACGACACGGAGGCAGGGAAGACTCGGCAGTTGTTTCCCACGCGGAGGGGAGTACGATTGTACGAGGGTTTACTGGTTCGTCTGCCGTCGCCGGAGAATAACAGCAGGTGTGGGTGAGTAGAGCGATGGCTAGGCCAGTGATGGGAGTACGGTGGGGCGGTGAGGCCTGCGCGGCAGCAGAGCCGGCCGCGGGGAGGAGGGAGCAGGCAGTCCCGCCGGCGCTTGTTTGAGCGGCTGGAGCAGGAAGAGCAGAGATTGAAGAAGCACGACGGCCGTTGGATGGCCATCCAACAGCCACTGCTTGTGCGTCAACCTTTTTTTTAGGAAAGCCTCAAATCTGTGGAAAACAGCATACAGCCCATCTGCCATTATTTCTAATAATTTACAGCCCATTTGCTAATTATTAAGGTTTTTTCGGAGCCCATATTCTTTTTGTTAGCATTACAGCCCATTTTGTGGCCACGGTTAAAAAATTATACGAAATTTTGCATATTTCGGTGCGGTCCGAACTGTTTTTAATCCTGAAATTTCGACTCACATTCAAACTGATTTTAAAAATAAATGTATATCAATATAAAATCCAACAAATTCTCCACGCATAAAAATTAATATAATTTAAAATCTCGAAATGAAAAAAAAGATATTTGAAACTAATTGCCGGTTTGATGTGTTTTAAAAATGTACAGCCCATTTCTCATTACTGATGGGCCATTTTCTCGGCCAGCCGAATGAAAGCTCTCCTCGTCTTGAAAGATTTGTAGCCCAACAGGCCTGACAAAGCGACTTACTGGGCAAATCACAAAAAAACTGGGCTGTGGCCGTGGACCCAGCTGTCAGCCTCTCCATGTACAGTACTCTTCCGATGGAAGTCGTTCCTTGACCACGTTGACCACGCCGCGCAGAGAGCACCACGGCGGTGGACGACGGTGAGGCCTAGGAAGGGGACGACGCGGAGCTGGGGAAGACGCGGCAGTGGAAGCCCGCGCGGAGAGGAGTATGAGGGTTCACTGGTTCGGCTGCGGTGGGAGGCTGCCGTCGCCGCAGGGCCTGGCCAGCGGTGGGAATAGTAGGGGGCGGTGAGGCCTCCGCGGCAGCACAGCCGGCCACGGGAGGCAGGAGCATGCGGCACGACCGGCGCTGCTTTGGGCGGCTGGAGCAAGAAGACCAGAGGTTGAAGAAGCACTACGGCCGCTGGATGGACATCGTACGGTCACTGGAGCTAGAATCGTTCATATTGACTAAGTTGACAAAGCCCTCCGTCCCCGTCAACTTAGTAGGCCCACAAGTCAGCCTCCCACCATGGTGGGTCCCAGCTAGCAGGGGGTATTCATTTTTCTGTGCGTAATAAGGAGGCACTTCCGGTGGGTCCGAGCTAACAGCGGGGGGAACATTTTTTTCGCGAAATACGGTGGTCCGTCCGGTGGGTCCCAGCAGTCAGGGGCAAACGTTTTTTTTCGCAAAATACGGTAGCCCGTCCGATGGGTCCCAGCAGTCAGGGGGGAAACGTTTTTTCCGCGAAATACTGGTGGCTCGTCCGGTGGGTCCCTGCTGTCAGGTGGAGGAATAATTATTTTGCGCGTAATAAGGAGGCACTTCCTTGCGGCTGTCGTGGACCCAGCTGTCAGCCTCTCCACGTACAGTACTCTTCCGATGGAAGTCGGTCGTTGACCACATTGACCACGCCGCGCCAAGAGCACCACGGCGGTGGACGACGGCGAGGCCTGAAGGGGACGACGCGGAGCCGGGGAAGACGCGGCAGTGGATGCCCACGCGAAGAGGAGTACGAGGGTTCACTGGTTCGGCTGCGGTGTGAGGCTGCCGTCGCCGCAGAATAACAGGGGGAGTGGGTGAGTGGAGGGATGGCCTGGCCAGCGGTGGGAGTAGTATGGGGATGGTGAGGCCTCCGCGGCAGCACAGCCGGCCACGGGAGGCAGGAGCATGCGGCATGACCGGCGCTGCTTTGGGCGGCTGGCGCAAGAAGACCAGAGGTTGAAGAAGCACTACGGCCGTTGGATGGACATCGTTGACCACGCCGCGCCGAGAGCACCAGGGCAGTGGACGACGGCGAGGCCTACGAAGGGAACGACACGGAGCCGGGGAAGACACGGCAGTGGCTGCCCACGCGGTGGAGAGTACGAGGGTTGACTGGTTCGGCTGCCGTCGCCGGAAAATAACAGGAGGTGTGGGTGAGTAGAGGGATAGACAGGCCAGGGATGCGAGTATGATGGGGCCGTGAGGCCTGCCCGGCAGCACTGCCGGCCACGGGAGGCGGGAGCAAGCGGTTCCGACGGCGCTGGTTTGGGCGGCTGGGGCAGGAAGATCAGAGACTGAAGAAGCACGATTGCCGTTAGATTGACATCTAACGGTATGACGCTGGTAGAGTCGATTGTTGACTAAGTTTCTTTTTTGAGAAACCTTGTGTACGCATGCACTTAGTAGGCCCACAAGTCAGCCTCCAAATCTATGGCAGACAACATAAAGCCCATTTGCTATTTTTTATAATTTGCAGCCCATTTGCTAATTCTTAAGTAATTTATTACAGCCCATTTTCTGCCCAGGACCATGGTCAAAAAGTTCAACCTTATTTTGCATATTTCGGTGGAGTCCGAACTGTTGTAATCCCGAAATGATAAACATTTTTAAGAACTTATTGATTTGCCAAAAAAGTCGTTTTGTTTTTGTAAGCAAATAAGACGTGGGACAATTGAGTTGGTTTAAGGGAAAACCAGTGGTAAAAAAATCAGCGCTGGGTGGGAAAAAACAACAAAAATAAGGATGTAAATATGAAAAGGGAATTTTATGTGTTTTCAATATAATGATACGTGTATATGAACTAGTAAAACTATAGGTAGAGATTAGAAAACGGATGTAGGACATGCGTTTCAAGAGGAAAATAGAACTGGGTTGTGTGTTTGATTCAGTAAAAAACTGCCTGCGGATGTTGTAAGACAAAATATAACTTACGCTGGTGGGCCAGAGGCCAGTAGATACCTGCTGGATCTTTGTGCCCCGTTGTCGTCATGGGCTGGGCCTGTTAAAAACAAAACCAACCCTGGGCAGTCTACTGCCCAGTTGAAACTTGCTTGACCTGAAAAAACAATATACGTGCTCAATAAACGAGAGAATTCTGCAAGTACAGACTGATAACTGGGATGCAGCACGGATATTTTTTTTTTATCGTGATAATAAGTGCATGCACTTGTTTCGAAAAAATTGGAGAACTGGGAATTCGAACGGCGGGTGCTTATGCTACCCATCAAATAAAAATCAGGTGCCTGAAAATTCGTTTCGAAACAAATGATTCAGCTTTATATCCACGTCGACCCTCGGCATGATGGTTGGAAGCAAATGCAAGTTCATACCAAAAGATCATTAACAACAATACCAACTTGCGGACGACAAGGTAGTACAACTACCAATACCAAACTAACTTATAATCTTTTTACTCCTGGCCCTAGTGTTCGTCTGGTAGAAAATCTTGCAGAGGACCAGCTCCCGCTCCTTCTATTGCTCCAGGTCCCCGAGGTGGTACTGGTGCATCAACCAGTTGGTCCTTTGCTGGTCGAAGTTCTTGTTGGTGTGCAGCACCAGAACCTTTTTTGCTGCTCGTCTTGCCGGCCGTTGACCATCACCCGCAAGGTATTGCCGGTCTTCTGCCACATCGCGTGCATGCCGCACTCCGACTGTATCTTGCGACGCGTCCACGTGCCCCTTTTGAACGCCCTGGAATTGCGCTGGAAGAAATGCTTCCTTAGGCCACTCAGTGTGATACCTGCAGTATTGTGGAATACAGGTTTTAGTGTACCTAGTTGGCATTTTCATAACATCTTTGGCATGTTGCAGTCACTTATTTCACTTTTTATTAACTGTCAAATTGTAATTGCTTCACCAGGTCTGCGTCTAAAAAGAAAAATAGAGCTATAAACAAAGGAATATGTTTGTGCAAGTAGACGGCCGATGGGTGTCTTACTTGGAAGTTTCTCAGGTTGGGTGTAGCATATGCCGTGCTCGCTGTCGATGGTTGGTATGAACAAATCGATGAGAGACTGAAATCTCGCGCTGTCAGCACTCACTTTGGCCTCAAGGTGCTCGATCAGCTCCTGATCCGTGGGATTGAACTTGACGCCAGCCGGCAGCACCGGCCAATCCTTCTTCGACTTGCATCGGTAATTCCAGTTATATGGTACTCAATGTATGATCAATTGACTGTTTTAAGTGAATGATGAAAGATTTCAACAGATAAGTGGTACTCCAAATCTGAAGTCCAGAATACCCGAACACGCCGCTGGGATTCTTGTGTCACCTCACGCGCAGCGTGTTGTCACGTCAATTCAATGTGTGGACATGATGAATAATTTGACTGACGTATACTAGTACTGCTACTGTAGTACTTACTAGTCGTATTTAGTGTCACAATTTATACATAGGTTTAACTAACAAGTACGCACTTGAAGCCTAACTGATATATATATATGGCTTCTGCACAGCATCTCCATCATCACTATCAGTACATCCTACGCAGGTGAGTTAGGATGCACTTGATCCCAGGAAGGTATCTATCCTTCAAACCAGAGGAGTGCTTCAAACTAACAACAGTACATAATATCCAACAAAAGAGGGTCGTGCTACAGCAGCAGAATACATGGCTCAGTCTAGATATCAGCACGAATCAAGTTGTGCATATTTGCTGTTGGCATGAACCACATCGCCGCATGTCGGGTTTGCAAAAGCAATCCATCACATGGAAGCTTGATGCCTTTCACACACTGAAGATTATCTGGCAACAAGCTGTGTCGACGAATCTCTGGATATGGTGATTCATGAAACCCATGGTATGATGTGTAAACACAGCCCCCCTCGCGAATGGAAGTTGCATAGCGCAGTAATCATCGGCGGTGATATGATCGATGATTGGTTGGATGATCGGATAATTGAGCCCGAGGAACAAGGAGTGGTTGCCGAGGCTGTAAACCCGCCTCCAGTTGAATACGCCTGGCCCAACAAAGCTAGGATCTTTCTCGAACATGAAGCAGCCATAGCCATCAATGTCAGGAACGCCCCACGCATTGTACTGCATGTTGTTTGATGTAATGGTTTGGTCAATTTGGTACGTGCAAATGAGCATCAAATGACCGCCGTCAGCTGAACGAGCGATATACCACCACCCATCGGCTGGTATGATTCCAGGTCCGGGAATCATGAAGGCGAGCGCATTTGCGCCTGCTGCAACAATTCAAATTGGAGACCAAAAGGACAAAAATAAACAATCATGTTCAGAGTATGTGTGGAATTAAGATTATTATAACAGTGACACATATCATAGACAGAGAATTGCAAGCTTTGGTCATAATCATACCCCAAGTTAAAAAAATAAGCCAATGGCTTTCATATTCTAGCAATATGTCATGGTTCAAACATCATGTAACAATGAGAGGAAAATAGCTATGACAGCGCCTACTCATATTCTACCATAGCACTTACTACTACTGTTCTCATATCAACTCTAAGCAATAACATGCGTTGTTATAAAAATCTTGTAAACGAGAGTAACATATAGCAATCATGATATTATGCTCATAATATGTATTCTAACAATCATTAGATGCCAATTGTTCTCATATCAACTCTAACAATAACATGTGTGGTCATAAAAATCTAGGAAATGAGAGGAACATATAGCAATGATGTGGTTATAGACATGCTATGCATTCTAAATTTGTAACAACTGAACAGGAAGTCATATTCATAAGGTAAAGATGAGATGAGATAGAACAATTACACGACGATAGATTCCACCAATATAGGCAGCCAATCTGTGCGTCGACCGCGTAAACGATGCCATCGTGCACTATGGCATCAGACAGAAATGTTGCCTCAACAGGATTGATGATGAGCCATAACCATGTATGGCGACCGGATTCCAGATAGACTAATCCCATGTTGAACAAGGCAATGAGCTTGTAATCCATGTAGTCTTCTGATGGTGTGGGCACTTCGCAGATTACAACTTTCTGCAAACAGAGGTCGAGCCAAAAGCTTGACGCGTCTTGTGCGTAGTAGGCAGGAGTGTCCGGCGGGCCGCGAGGCTCGATGGCGGCAGTATCCAATGATGGAAGGGTGATCTCTCGCTGGGTGTAGATATCCACGAGACGCCACGGACTACCGGTGTGGTGGATGAGGACGATCCAGTTGGCCTTCATGCCCGCCTAGTAGTGGCCGCGCATGAAGGACAGGTGGACGGGTAGTGGTAGCATGTCGAGGGGAACCACGGCAACCTCCGTAGGATCGTCAAGTCGGTGTCTGGGCCACCTGCGAGGATCGGGCTCAGCAAGCAAGGTGTGTTGAAAAGAGCCAGCCGGTTGCAGACGAGTAGACGGTACAAAGACACCGAGCATGCGGCTAGACGGACGGTGCTGAGTAGGTCCATACGACTACAGATCTGCTCCAAGAGAATATTGGGGAGGGAATTCCAATCGCGGCTCTGCGTGTCAGTCGGTTCTGCCATTGGGGTTTTTGATGCCTACAAGCCAGCGGGGAAGTGGATTCGGGCGGGCGAGCGAAGAAGCTTCTCCTCGTGTGGCCGAGCAGTGAGCCGGGGGATATGGTACGCGCGAGCTACCAAGGAAGATGGCGCGGGCGGGCGAGCAGTGAGCGGGGGTAAATGGTGTGCGGCCGACGATGGGGAAGAGAGGAGGAAGAAGAAGAGAGGAGGAAGAAGAGTGGAAGACGGGGGAGAAAGTGCATTCAATCTCAATTCTACTAGTACTACTACCAGGATATACCGTCCTTCGGAGTGTAAATAGTTACACCGATGACATGTGGGTCTACCACAACAGGGCCCATATGTCAGTTAATGGAGGGCAGAGGTGCGTAGGCGTATTTGCGGAAGCGTGCTCTACTGGCAAACATGATGGCAGTACTGGGTAAGGCTGATTTAGTAACACCAACACGCTGGTTCAGCTTATTAATTACGTGTCCCATCTGCTGCAGCGTGTATTGTCACTTCACTGCGAAGACTAGTTGAATAGTTCTCTCTGACCGAGATGGGGAATAATGGATCGTGAGGACTTCCTTTCTACAGTATCCCTATGCCTCTACGCTCACTTCACTCATTTTGCTCCGTACCTAGTCACTTGTTGAAATCTGTAGAAAGACAAATACTCCGTATTTGGGAACAGAGGGAGGCTTTTACTCCGTACTATTTGGGAACAGAGGGAGTATCACCATATGGAGGGAACAGAGGAAGCTTCAAATATGAACATGTCAATGGGAGGGAGTAAGCCCCATGCATGCATGCATGCATGCAACATGCAACACTCACACGTACACATGAACGCACGCAACACTCACGCACCCATGCGGCACACAGCACACGACGCAACACACACGCTCACGCTCAAGTGCTCAACCTACTCCCTACGTCCATGAAAGACTGTACATTTAGAGATTTACACATTGACCAGGGCATAATTAACGCCCAAAAGTAGCAGACTTATGTGTGCATGCGACCATTGAGATAAGAAGATTAAATGAAGGACGTTGCATGTTGTAATTAAGGATAGACATGTAGCCTATACCTACAGCACAAGTTGGTGCATTAGTCAATCAATATCGATTTAGATTAAAGGCTAAATGCATTGGAAGTGTAGATGTACATCATGTACTACACTCTTTGTTTTATAGCCGATGTACACTCTTTGTTGGAAGATCGAGGGAGGACACGTGCATGCACTCACATACACAGCCAGGGCGGTTCGCGCGCAAGGGTTGGACTCGTGTCGCGCCTGCGTAAAGTTTTGTTTAACTGATTTCTTTGCTCTGCCAACTGACAGGTGGGACCCAGAAACCAGGTGACAATTTAACCAGTCAACAAAGTGCCACGTCGACTATGTGGCCGGTCAGTAGGGTGCAATACGGTGCTCTACGATGAGCTAGTGATCGTATAATCGCCGCAAAACTATATGTAGTGACCGTAAAGAGCGTATTGTTACATACGTTGACCGCCAGTGTATTTTTCTCTTTTCAAATTAAGCCATATTAATCGGAAAGGACGCAGTATGGACTACTACTACTAGTACTAGTACTGCTTTGATGTGTCCCGTCAACTCGCCGAACGAGGAGAAGCTTGCTTACTACGCCTCTCCCTCGCCCACGCGCGCGGTGGTTCGCAGGACGAGGAGAGGGTTTTGACTACAACGCCCTCTCCCTCTCCCTCACCCTCGCCCTTGCGGTGGACGTGCAGTAGTTCAATCGGTGTCAGATTGCCAGAAGCATATTGTACTGTAGTATCATCATTGTTGGACCTTCCGAAGAGGCGAAGAGCCAAGTGCAAGGTTCACACGAGTACGAACTGTTGAACCTCCCGAAGAGGCAAAGGGCCAAGCGCAAGGTTTTATAGGAGTTGTCATCCTAGTAGGAGTGTACTACAACTATAGCGAACGATGCTACTGTATGATGCCGCCACGTCACGTATATCCAAAGCTGTGCCACCTTTTTTCTCAAAGAGCGTGTTGGAGCCCGTGCAACAACCACACAAGTTGCACGTACACATAACACATTTACTAGTAATAAATTCTAGAGGACAAATGCCAATATGCCACACAAGTTCATCTCCAATTCATGTGATAAATTTGTGCACGACTAGTGTACATATATTCACAACGCTACCGTTCACAATTACCGTACTCCACTTACATGTTATAGATGGGCTACATGTCCTCCTACAGGTTCCAGTCCCAGGTGTTCTTCATGGATGGCACGATCCATAGCGGTGGGCAACGGGAGTCATTGTCGCAGCTTTCTTGTCCGGTTCCTGTAACGCCCACGATGCGGCTATATCTCCCACGTGTCGAGCATTGACTTAGAGGCATAACCGCATAGTGGTTTTGTCGCAAGAAGGGTCATCTTCACACAATCCCATGTAATGAACAAGAATGGGATAAAGAGTTGGCTTACAATCGCCACTTCACACAATACATAAATATAATCCATACATCATCCAAAATACACACATAGACCGACTACGGTCAAGATCCAAATGAAAAATAAGATAACCCCAAATGCTAGATCCCCGATCGCCCCAACTGGGCTCCACTACTGATCATCAGGAGAAGACACATAGTAACGACCACGTTCCTCATCGAACTCCCACTTGAGGTCGATCCCATCATCTGCACTGGCATCGTTGGCACCTGCAACTGTTTTGGTAGTATCTGTGAGTCACGAGGACTCAGCAATCTCACACTCGCGAGATCAAGACTATTTAAGCTTGTAGGAAAGGATGGTGTAATGAGGTGGAGCTGCAGCGGCAATAAGCACATATGGTGGCTAACATACGCAAAAGAGAGCGAGAAGAGAAGCAACGGAACGGTCGTCATCTAGAAATGACCAAGAAGTGGTCCTGAACTCCTACTTACGTCATCCATAACTCAGGCCGTGTTCACCTCCCGGACTCCGCCGAGAAGAGACCATCACGGCTACACACGCAGTTGATGTATTTTAATTGGGTCAAGCGACAAGTTCTCTACAACCGGACATTAACAAATTCCCATCTGCCTCATAACCGCGGGCACGGCTTTCGAAAGATAATACCCTGCAGGGGTGTCCCAACTTAGCCCATCATAAGCTCTCACGGTCAACGAAGGATAAACCTTCTCCCGGAAAAACCCGATCAGTCTCGGAATCCCGGTTTACAAGACATTTCGACAATGGTAAAACAAGACCAGCAAAGCCGCCCGAATGTGCCGACAAATCCCGATAGGAGCTGCACATATCTCGTTCTCAGGGCACACCGGATGAGCAGTCCGTACAACTAAAACCAATCCTCGAGTTTCCCCAAGGTGGCGCTGCAAAGGGCTCTAGTTTGGACCAGCACTCAGAGGAACACTGGCCCGGGGGTTTAAAATAAAGATGACCCTCGGGCTCTAGAAAACCCCGGGGAAAAAGGCTTAGGTGGCAAATGGTAAAACCAAGGTTGGGCCTTGCTGGAGGAGTTTTATTCAAGGCGAACTGTCCAGGGGGTCCCATAAATCACCCAACCGCGTAAGGAACGCAAACTCAAGGAACATAATACCGGTAAGACAGAAACTAGGGCGGCAAGAGTGGAACAAAACACCAGGCATAAGGCCGAGCCTTCCACCCTTTACCAAATATATAGATGCATTAATTAAATAAGAGATATTGTGATATTCCAACATATCTATGTTCCAACATGGAACAAACTTCAACTTCACCTGCAACTAGCAACGCTATAAGAAGGGCTGAGCAAAAGCGGTAACTTAGCCAAACAACGGTTTGCTAGGAAAGGATGGTTAGAGGCTGACATGGAAATATGGGAGGCATGATAAAGCAAGTGATAGGTAGCGCAGCATGGCAATAGAGGGAACAACTAGCAAAGCAAAGATAGAAGTGATTTCGAGGGGTGGTCATCTTGCCTGCAAGGTTCTCAGAGTTGTCGAAAGCTTGATCCTCGTAAGCGTACTCAACAGGTTCCTCGTTCACGAACTCGTCTCCCGGCTCTACCCAAGACAAGAGCACAAGCAACGGAACCACAATCAAACACGAGGAATGCACAAGCAACATGATGCAATACATGAATGATATGCAAGATATGATATGCGATGCATATGCGTGCTCCGGAAGAAAAATGATGAACAAGGCAGTAAATTGGCAAACCAAGCATTCCACTGGAAAGATGAGATGATTTCGGTCGAAATCGATATAAAGATCACCGGAAACGGACGCACGGTTTGCAAATGGCAAGCAAAACAAGAATGACACGAATCTGCGATTAACAGCATGATAGCGCTTAAAATGAAAAAAGCAACAATGCTACATCACTCCAATATAGCAACAAAGCATATGACAGTAATCTACAGGAGATGCTTGACAAAAGATGAACACTGAGCTACGGCTAGTTCACAACATAACAAGCTCAAACAAGCATGGAAAAAGTGCAAAAGATAACAGGTTCCAGACTTGGTGAAATTACTGGACATGGCAGAAAACAGCATCAGGTAGCAATGTTCAGAGCACGAAATCAACATGCTATAGGAACTTAACATGCAAAACAAGGCATGACAGTATTCTACTAAATGCATATGACAAAAGTCCCTTACTGACCATAAGCCAAAACAAGCATACCTACAGCAATATGGAATGTTTATGAAGCTATCCATGGCAAGAACAAATGCATAGCATGTATGGATCAACTACAATAAGCTTGGCAAAATTGCATATCATGTTAAGAATCTGCCAGAAATATTTTATAGCAAAAGTAGAGCAAGATTGAGTCATGCTATGGCACTCCATAATTGCAAACAAGGGCAGGAATGGATCAATTACAATAATATCTACAAAACATCCTTACTGAACTTCTCCAAAATATGCATGGATCTCTCTGTAGCATCAAGTTTACATGGCAACGAAATAACAGCAGACAAGGACTTAGAGAAATCACTAAGTCCCTGAAATCAGAAACATTACGGGTCCTAGTTTGCATGCTTGTGCTAGTCACCACAGAGATCACAAAAATACATGGCATACACCACTGGAAATATGGCATGGCATACAACAAAACACATGTAGAGCTCCTGCCCATAAGATGCACAGATTAAATGATACAAAAATGACAAATCTCCAAGTTCTGATAAGAACCAGCAGATAACAGCAACTAGCACTCTTGCAACAGAGATTTGGGCATCAAGATGGCCTCTAATGAACATGGTGCAATTTAACAAAATGTAGAGCATCACGAGACGAACAATTTGAAATATTACACGCGCGAAACGGAGCTATATGCAGAGAGTTATGCAATGAAGAACAGGGGCATATAATATATCAGAAAATGACTTGGAGATTTCGGGGGGGGGGGGGGGGGAAGAGAACAAGTCAACGCACTCTCTGTCCAGATCCAATCGGGGCCGGGGCCGAGCCTCGAGCTCGCCGGCGACGGAAGGGGAGGAGGAGACGGCGGTGGAGGGCGGCGCCGGAGAGAGGAGGAGCAGGGGCCGGGCTCGGTCGCCGGCGGGCTCCAAGGCGGCGGCGCGCGGCGGGTCCGTCGGAGGGCGAGGAGGGCGGTGGCCGGCGAGGCGACGGCGGCGGCGCGGCGAGGCAGGAGCGCGGGCTGCGCGGGGAGGCGGAGGCCGTCGGGCGCGCGGGCGCTCGGGCCCGGGAGGGCCCCGCGCGGGCTCGCGGGCCGGCGTCGGCGGCGAGCGGTGGCGCGCCACGTGGCGGCGGCGGTGGAGTCGGACGTGTCCGTCGGTGGCGATTTTTGTCCGGCGGCGCGGAGGGGACGAAGTTAGGGTTTCATCTGCGTTCGTTTTCGGGAGGGTCACATATAAATATGTAGAGGGAGCTAGGAGAGTCCAAATGAGGTGCGGTTTTCGCCCACACGATCGTGATCGAACGACCTACAGCATGGAAGAGAGTTTGGTGGGTTTTGGGCTGGTTTTTGAGGGGGTTTTGCTGCAACACACAAATGGACTTTGCGGATGCCCGATTAACCGTTGGAGTACCAAACGACCTCCAAATGGAACGAAACTTGACCGGTGGTATACTAAGGCCACTTGACAAGCCTCGGTCCATTCCGAGAACGTATGACACCCGCTCACGAAAGAAAAACAAGAGGGGTGCACCGGAGGAGATGGGAGAGCCGGATTGCAAAACGGACAACGGGGAAAATGCTCGGATGCATGAGACGTCACGTATGCAAATGCAATGCACATGATATGAAATGCATGACATGAACAAAATGCAAAATGAAAGACAAAACCCGACCACAGAGGGAATATCATAACACATAGCCGAAAATGGCAAGAGTCGGAGTAAAAAATATGGCAAGTTACATCCGGGGTGTTACAACACTCCACCACTACGAGAGGATCTCGTCCCGAGATCTAGGACTGAAAGAACTCCGGATATTCGGAACAGAGATGGTCCTCGCGTTCCCAGGTGGCTTCCCGGTCGGAATGGTGCGACCACTTCACTTTCAGGAATTTGATTGACTTGTTGCGAGTCTTGCGCTCAGTTTCTTCAAGAATAGCAACGGGGTGCTCATGATAAGACAGATCTTCTTGGAGGTCAATCTCTTCGAAGTTGATAGTGCGCTCAGGCGTCTTGAAGCATTTGCGGAGCTGAGACACGTGGAACACATCGTGCACGTTCGCGAAGTTGGAAGGAAGCTCAAGTTGATAGGCGAGGTCGCCTCTTTTGCCAATGATCTTGAAAGGACCCACGTATCTAGGGGCAAGCTTTCCTTTGATACCGAAGAGACGAGTGCCTTTCATTGGAGAGACGTGGAGGTAGACATGGTCTCCGATCTCGAAAGCCACATCATGATGGTTACTGTCATAGTAACTCTTCTGGCGCGATTGCGCGGCTTTGAGATTGTCACGGATGACTTTACACATTTCTTCAGCTTCTGTGATTAAGTCATTGCCAAGAAGTTGGCGTTCACCAGTCTCTGACCAATTGAGAGGAGTACGACACTTTCTGCCATAGAGAATCTCGAATGGGGCCTTGCCCGAACTTGCTTGGAAGCTGTTGTTGTAGGAGAATTCAGCATATGGAAGACAATCTTCCCATTTCATGCCAAAGGAAATGACACAAGCCCTGAGCATATCTTCAAGAATTTGATTCACTCGCTCGACTTGGCCACTAGTTTGAGGATGGAAAGTTGTGCTGAAGCAAATGTTGGTGCCCATGGCCTTCTGGAAGGAGTCCCAGAACTTAGAGGTGAAGATGCTTCCACGATCAGAAGAAATCAATTGTGGAATGCCGTGCAAAGAGACAATTCTAGAGGTGTATAGCTTTGCCAACTGAGCTGCTGTGATAGATTCTTTGATTGGAAGGAAATGAGCCACTTTAGAAAGCTTGTCGATGACAACGAAGATAGCATCATTTCCGCGCTTGGACTTTGGAAAACCAGTCACGAAGTCCATTTCGATATGATCAAACTTCCATTCTGGGATAGCAAGAGGTTGGAGGAGACCAGCTGGTCGTTGGTGTTCTGCTTTCACTCTTCAACAGACATCACATTCATTCACGAACTGAGCAATTTCTCGCTTCATTCGAGTCCACCAATACGACTGCTTGAGGTCATGATACATCTTTGTACTTCCAGGATGAATGGAAAGGAGAGAATTGTGCGCCTCGTTCATTATGACTTTCCTTAGATCACCTTTAGGAACCACAATCTGGTCCTCGAAGAATGAAGTGTCTCTGTCGTCAATGCGATAGCACTTGTATTGGAAAGACCCTTGTCGATACCACGTTTCACCTTCTTCACCATGGCATCAAGAAGTTGTGCCTCACGAATTTGATCTTCCAAAGTAGGAGAGACTATGAGGTTGGCAAGAAAGCCTTGAGGAACAACTTGGAGATTCAGCTTGCGGAAAGCTTCACAAAGATCCGATTGGAATGGCTTGAGAATTAAGCTGTTGCAATAAGCCTTCCTGCTTAAAGCATCTGCAATGACATTGGCCTTGCCTGGAGTATATTCAATACTCGGATTGTACTCTTGAATCATTTCGACCCATCGAGTCTGCCTGAGGTTAAGATTGGGCTGAGTGAAGATGTACTTGAGACTCTTGTGATCGGTGAAAATGTCCACTTGTCTTCCCAACAAGAGATGTCTCCATGCTATCAATGCATGGACAACTGCCGCCAACTCAAGATCGTGATTGGGGTAGTTCTTCTCATTGGGCTTCAACTGACGAGAGGTATAGGCCACAACTTTCTTCTCTTGCATTAACACAGCACCGAGACCTTGGAGAGAAGCATCACAGAAAACTTCAAATGGCTTGGATTCATCCGGAGGAGTTAAGACAGGAGCTGTGACGAGTTTCTCTTTGAGAGTGTTGAAAGCAACATCACACTCAGGAGACCAGACATACTTCACATGCTTCTGGAGGAGGTTGGAAAGAGGCTTTGCAATCTTGGAGAAATTCTCAACGAATCTTCGGCAATAGCTTGCAAGACCAAGAAAACTACGAAGCTGCTTGACATTCTGAGGAGGTTCCCAATTCACAATTACGGACACCTTCTCGGGGTTAACAGCGATGCCCTTGGCAGAGATGATGTGACCAAGGAAAAGAACTTCATCGAGCCAAAAGTCACATTTAGAGAACTTCGCATAGAATTGATACTCTCTGAGCTTGTCGAGCACCAATCGCAAATGTTTGGCATGATCCTTCTTATTCTTGGAGAAGACCAAGATATCATCGAGATACACCAGGACGAATTCATTGGTATAGGGGTTGAAGATGAAATTCATCATCCGAGAGAAAACTGGAGGAGCATTGACAAGGCCGAAAGACACGACAGTATATTCATAAGAACCAAAGCTTGTTCTGAATGCTGTCTTGGGAATATCTTCTTCACGAATGCGAATCTGATGATAACCCATACAAAGGTCAAGCTTGGAGAATACTTTAGCACCTTTGAGTTGCTCGAATAGCTCATTGATGTTGGGAAGTGGATACTTGTTCTTGATTGTCTTCTTGTTCAATGGACGGTAGTCGACACAAAGTCGGTCCGTGCCATCCTTCTTCTTTACAAAAAGAACACCACAACCCCATGGAGATGAACTCGGTCTGATCAAACCCAGACGCTCTTGTTCATCGAGCTGTTTCTTCAATTCCTTCAGCTCGTTGGGTCCAAGCTTGTATGGATTCTTGCAAACGGGTTCAGTGCCAGGCTCTAGTTCGATAACGAACTCAACTGGCCGATGAGGAGGCATACCCGGAAGCTCTTCTGGAAAGACATCTCGATACTCACAAACGACTGGAATCTGAGAGATGGCATTCAATTCGCCCTTCTCATTGAGAGAAAAAAACGAATGGTTTCATCACGAGCGGCATAAATAATCACATCCTCAAAAGAGTGTGTCAATTGAATTTCCCTGGCAGCACAATCAAGTTGAGACTTGTGCTTAGAAAGCCAGTCCATCCCGAGAATTAGATCAATATCCGAGTCACCAAGAACAATTGGAGAAGACAGAAACTCATAGTCGCCCATCTTGATTACGGAATCCCGAACGAATTCTCGAGAAGTCAGTAGTCGAGCCGGAGAAACAATAGACAGAGGACTCGGCAATACTTCAGTAACCAGATCATGCATAGCCACAAAAGGTCTAGAAATGAAAGAATGCGATGCACCCGTATCAAAAAGAACTTTTGCAGGAATATCATTAACAGGAAGATTACCCATTATCACATCAGTAGATTCCTCCGCTTGAGCTGCATTCATCATGTTCACCTTAGCAGACTTTGGATTATGCTTGACCACTACATTGCTGGAAGATCTGACAGGAGGAGGAGGCGGAAGGCGCCTTTGGTTGAAGCACTTGTTAGCATAGTGACCTTTCTGCTGACACTTGTTGCAAGTCACCTCTGAGAGTGGACGGTGATAAGGAGCATTGGACTTTGGAGCTTGATTCTGAGACTTGTTCTGATAGCCAGAGTTGGAAGAGTTGGAAGAACCATGGCCACCTTTGTTCTTCTGCTGGTAAGGCTGACGAAACGGAGGAGGAGGAGGCAACCAGAACTTCTGTTGCTTAGCTGCCACAAGTGAGGAAGAAGAAGACTGAACTGCGTCCCAGACTCTCTTCTTAGAAGCCTCACACTTGAGCTGAGCAGCCTCTTGCTTCAGTGCCATATTGTAGAATTGATCAAACTGAGTAGGCTCAACAAGAACGAGAGCTAACTGTAGATCCTCTCTAAGGCCACCTCTGAAGTGATAGATCATGCTCTTTTCATCAGGAACGTCTTGTTTAGCGAAGCGAGCAAGTTTCTGAAACTGGATGTTGTATTGATACACAGACATGTTGCCTTGCTTGAGATTGCGGAACTCCTCACGCTTGCTCTCAACAACACTTTGTGGAATGTGGTGCGCTTTGAAATCCCGACAGAAATCAGTCCAAGTGATCACACGACCTCCTCTGGAATCTTTGTATTGCTGAAACCAATCAGCAGCTTGGTCCTTGAGCTGAAAAGAAGCGAACTTGACATAGTCCTCAGGCCTGACATTGCTACATTCAAAATGCTTGTTGATGTCCACGAGCCAATCATCGGCATCCGTGGCCTCGGCACAGTAGCTGAAAGACTTGGGCTGATTTGCGAGAAACTGGTTGAGTGTAGCGAAGTGAGGCTGATTGTTGCCTTGACCTTGATTGCCTTGCCCTTGGGTGCGTTCTTGCAAGAGTTGCAGAATCATCTGAGCATTGGCGTTGGTGGCTGCCATGATAGCTTGCCATGCCTCCAGAGGCGGAGGTGGTGGCGGAGGGTTCGCTTGACTCCCTTCATTGCGATCCGGATTCTGACGCGTTGGCGGAGCCATCCTGAAGAGGGTGACATCCGTTAGCATCTTGATAGACAAATAGATAAGTAGAATCAACGGATAGAAATTGCAACATATAGTCTTCACAATAAACATTCGAACGAAGATGAACGAATGAATTCCATAGTAAATCATCATACTTCCATAAGTTGAGAAGCCACTTAGAAAAAGGTATGGAATCAACATCTGACTTCGAAGCAACTCGAATATCACAATTCAAAACAAAACAAAGTATTGGCTTGCAGAATAAGCCGGAACAAACATATGATAGAGATTTCGTCCGAAGTTTTCGTGGTGGGGCCCACACGGGCTCAATCGTACAGCACCATCATGTACAAGGCTGTGCACATGACATACGAAGCGTCCCCGAGTCGGCATAGCCAAGGACTCTTTAAGACACTACGAGACCACTGTAAAACCAACCGTGTACAGGCGGACCACTAGACGTCGAACCCCAATCTCATATCATGCGTCTGTCGGAAAGATATCCTAAGGCTACTTGAATTCCCACTTATAAACTCCCGAAACTTTCTGGTTATGCAATCTGGTGTTGGGGATACAGGGGACACAAAATATATCACCCAAACTAGCAATCCCTAGATCCAGCTGTATCCATCCATCAACACATAACCAAGAAACCTTCGGAAATCGTTTACCTCAACCTTCGAAAAACATCCGTTATACAAGTTATGGCAATACTCCCGAACTCCCGCCCCAGTACTGGGTGGCGTCGAGGTGATCTCACCAACAACTGCATAAAAGAGATTTCGATGTCGGCGAAACTCAGGTATTCCAGAACTGCAACGATAAAATTGTGACGACAACACCTCGGAGCTCAACTCCCCGGGACACTGCCACAACCCCTAAATGTCAGGAGGCACCAAGAACAATGTTCTCGTCACAAAACCATCGGAACGATTCCAAGATACCCGCGTGATCCTAAAAAAAAATTAGTGAAATTTGAGGAGAGAATAGTCAAAACTTCTACGTCAGGAGACCTCACCAGAGCGACGAAGGGACTGAGGAGTAAAAGAATCCTACTCTCCGATATATATAATCCTAAGACTCAAAACATTTTTGTTCTAGACTCAACAACGCCAGCGATTCGATCAAGCAGGGGGGCTCCTAAGTCGGGGATGGCTCTGATTACCAACTTGTAACGCCCACGATGCGGCTATATCTCCCACGTGTCGAGGCACGACTTAGAGGCATAACCGCATAGTGGTTTTGTCGCAAGAAGGGTCATCTTCACACAATCCCATGTAATGAACAAGAATGGGATAAAGAGTTGGCTTACAATCGCCACTTCACACAATACATAAATATAATCCATACATCATCCAAAATACACACATAGACCGACTACGGTCAAGATCCAAATGAAAATAAGATAACCCCAAATGCTAGATCCCCGATCGCCCCAACTGGGCTCCACTACTGATCATCAGGAAAAGACACATAGTAACGACCACGTTCCTCATCGAACTCCCACTTGAGGTCGATCCCATCATCTGCACTGGCATCGTCGGCACCTGCAACTGTTTTGGTAGTATCTGTGAGTCACGAGGACTCAGCAATCTCACACCCGCGAGATCAAGACTATTTAAGCTTGTAGGAAAGGATGGTGTAATGAGGTGGAGCTGCAGCGGCAATAAGCACATATGGTGGCTAACATACGCAAAAGAGAGCGAGAAGAGAAGCAACGGAACGGTCGTCATCTAGAAATGACCAAGAAGTGATCCTGAACTCCTACTTACGTCATCCATAACTCAGGCCGTGTTCACCTCCCGGACTCCGCCGAGAAGAGACCATCACGGCTACACACGCAGTTGATGTATTTTAATTGGGTCAAGCGACAAGTTCTCTACAACCGGACATTAACAAATTCCCATCTGCCTCATAACCGCGGGCACGGCTTTCGAAAGATAATACCCTGCAGGGGTGTCCCAACTTAGCCCATCATAAGCTCTCACGGTCAACGAAGGATAAACCTTCTCCCGGAAAAACCCGATCAGTCTCGGAATCCCGGTTTACAAGACATTTCGACAATGGTAAAACAAGACCAGCAAAGCCGCCCGAATGTGCCGACAAATCCCGATAGGAGCTGCACATATCTCGTTCTCAGGGCACACCGGATGAGCAGTCCGTACAACTAAAACCAATCCTCGAGTTTCCCCAAGGTGGCGCTGCGAAGGGCTCTAGTTTGGACCAGCACTCAGAGGAACACTGGCCCGGGGGTTTAAAATAAAGATGACCCTCGGGCTCTAGAAAACCCGGGGGAAAAAGGCTTAGGTGGCAAATGGTAAAACCAAGGTTGGGCCTTGCTGGAGGAATTTTATTCAAGGCGAACTGTCCAGGGGGTCCCATAAATCACCCAACCGCGTAAGGAACGCAAACTCAAGGAACATAATACCGGTAAGACAGAAACTAGGGCGGCAAGAGTGGAACAAAACACCAGGCATAAGGCCGAGCCTTCCACCCTTTACCAAATATATAGATGCATTAATTAAATAAGAGATATTGTGATATTCCAACATATCCATGTTCCAACATGGAACAAACTTCAACTTCACCTGCAACTAGCAACGCTATAAGAAGGGCTGAGCAAAAGCGGTAACTTAGCCAAACAACGGTTTGCTAGGAAAGGATGGTTAGAGGCTGACATGGCAATATGGGAGGCATGATAAAGCAAGTGATAGGTAGCGCAGCATGGCAATAGAGGGAACAACTAGCAAAGCAAAGATAGAAGTGATTTCGAGGGGTGGTCATCTTGCCTGCAAGGTTCTCAGAGTTGTCGAAAGCTTGATCCTCGTAAGCGTACTCAACAGGTTCCTCGTTCACGAACTCGTCTCCCGGCTCTACCCAAGACAAGAACACAAGCAACGGAACCACAACCAAACACGAGGAATGCACAAGCAACATGATGCAATACATAAATGATATGCAAGATATGATATGTGATGCATATGCGTGCTCCGGAAGGAAAATGATGAACAAGGCAGTAAATTGACAAACCAAGCATTCCACTGGAAAGATGAGATGATTTCGGTCGAAATCGATATAAAGATCACCGGAAACGGACGCACGGTTTGCAAATGGCAAGCAAAACAAGAATGACACGAATCTGCGATTAACAGCATGATAGCGCTTAAAATGAAAAAAGCAACAATGCTACATCACTCCAATATAGCAACAAAGCATATGACAGTAATCTACAGGAGATGCTTGACAAAAGATGAACACTGAGCTACGGCTAGTTCACAACATAACAAGCTCAAACAAGCATGGCAAAAGTGCAAAAGATAACAGGTTCCAGACTTGGTGAAATTACTGGACATGGCAGAAAACAGCATCAGGTAGCAATGTTCAGAGCACAAAATCAACATGCTACAGGAACTTAACATGGCAAAACAAGGCATGACAGTATTCTACTAAATGCATATGACAAAAGTCCCTTACTGACCATAAGCCAAAAAGGACCAGAAGATACGATGGCAAGCATGTAAACATAGCAAGTTCCGTTATCAGGTTCCAGACTTAGCAGAAAACAGAGCATGGCAGAAATAATAATATGAAGGCATGTTGGTGAGCTTGATGCACTCACCACAAAGCAAATAATGACAAAACAAGCATACCTACAGCAATATGGAATGCTTATGAAGCTATACATGGCAAGAACAAATGCATAGCATGTATGGATCAACTACAATAAGCTTGGCAAAATTGCATATCATGTTAAGAATCTGCCAGAAATATTTTATAGCAAAAGTAGAGCAAGATTGAGTCATGCTATGGCACTCCATAATTGCAAACAAGGGCAGGAATGGATCAATTACAACAATATCTACAAAACATCCTTACTGAACTTCTCCAAAATATGCATGGATCTCTCTGTAGCATCAAGTTTACATGGCAACTAAATAACAGCAGACAAGGACTTCGAGAAATCATGTCCCTGAAATCAGAAACATTACGGGGCCTAGTTTGCATGCTTGTGCTAGTCACCACAGAGATCACAAAAATACATGGCATACACCACAGGAAAGATGGCATGGCATACAACAAAACACATGTAGAGCTCCTGCCCATAAGATGCACAGATTAAATGATACAAAAATAACAAATCTCCAAGTTCTGATAAGAACCAGCAGATAACAGCAACTAGCACTCTTGCAACAGAGATTTGGGCATCAATATGGCCTCTAATGAACATGGTGCAATTTAACAAAATGTAGAGCATCACGAGGCGAACAATTTGACATATTACACGCGCGAAACGGAGCTATATGCAGAGAGTTATGTAATGAAGAACAGGGGCATATAATATATCAGAAAATGACTTGGAGATTTCGGGGGGGGGGGGGGGGGGGAGAGAACAAGTCAACGCATCCTCTGTCCAGATCCAATCGGGGCCGGGGCCGAGCCTCGAGCTCGCTGGCGACGGAAGGGGAGGAGGAGACGGCGGTGGAGGGCGGCGCCGGAGAGAGGAGGAGCAGGGGCCGGGCTCGGTCGCCGGCAGGCTCCAAGGCGGCGGCGCGCGGCGGGTCCGCGGATGGCGAGGACGGCGGTGGCCGGCGAGGCGACGGCGGCGGCGCGGCGAGGCAGGAGCGCGGGCGGCGCGGGGAGGCGGAGGCCGTCAGGCGTGCGGGCGCTCGGGCCCGGGAGGGCCCCGCGCGGGCTCGCGGGCCGGCGTCGGCGGCGAGCGGTGGCGCGCCACGTGGCGGCGGCGGTGGAGTCGGACGTGTCTGTCGTTGGCGATTTTTTCCGGCGGCGCGGAGGGGACGAAGTTAGGATTTCATCTGCGTTCGTTTTCGGGAGGGTCACATATAAATAGGTAGAGGGAGCTAGGAGAGTCCAAATGAGGTGCGGTTTTCGCCCACACGATCGTGATCGAACGACCTACATCATGGAAGAGAGTTTGGTGGGTTTTGGGCTGGTTTTTGAGGGGGGTTTGCTGCAACACACAAATGGACTTTGCGGATGCCCGGTTAACCGTTGGAGTACCAAACGACCTCCAAATGGAACGAAACTTGACCGGTGGTCTACCGGTGGTATACTAAGGCCACTTGACAAGCCTCGGTCCATTCCGAGAACGTATGACACCCGCTCATGAAAGAAAAACAAGAGGGGTGCACCGGAGGAGATGGGAGCGCCGGATTGCAAAACGGACAACGGGGAAAATGCTCGGATGCATGAGACGATCACGTATGCAAATGCAATGCACATGATGACATGATATGAAATGCATGACATGAACAAAATGCAAAACGAAAGACAAAACCCGACCACGGAGGGAATATCATAACACATAGCCGAAAATGGCAAGAGTCGGAGTTACAAATATGGCAAGTTACATCCGGGGTGTTATAGTTCCACACGATGGAGACTCATCCAAGCTGAAGCGGCATAAATCAGGGATAGCGTGTCCCAGCATGACGTTCATCCGGCGGTGCGCACTAAAGACACAACCATGCTTCATGAACGGCAGGCCTTCCGTGTCGTGCACGGAAGGTGGCATCCGTTTCACAATGGGGTAGCTGTCCCCGATGAAAAGCGAGTACTCTCCAAGAGTGTTCCTCGGCACCCACGTAGCATCACGGGGGTCGAACTCGGCGCCGTTCATCTGGTACACGTGGCATCCCAGATCTGGACACATGGTGACGTACATAGTCAAGGTCCATGCATAATAATGTTGTGCTCAAATATGGCGGTCAGTAATACTGTGCAACAAATAGTACTACTCCGGTATAGAGGAAGTAAAATAACCGGCTTATTATATATAGCCACTCTTGGCTACATGGATGAGATAGTAAGACATGGAAAAACAAAAATGGTGGCAGCTAGTGGGTTCAAGTCTTCAAGGGCCTAGCTAGCTATACGCGTCCTCCAAGGAAAAAAGTACTCCTACTAGTACTACAAAGTATACTGCTAGTACAACAATGAAAGAGAAGGCGAGAGGGTTAAAAAATGGAATACCTGGGTAGATGGTGACGGTCTGATCGTGGTAGATTGTGTGACCATGTTGCACATGAGTGGTACCATGGGTAACGACTGCTAAGATAGTTGATCCCGATATGCCACAGTCAGCTACAAGGTTCCAGGTTAGACCGAATCGCGGATGCAAATGCACATCTAGGAACGGCGATCTTATTTTGATCGGGGGATGACTGGTCCCTGCAAAATAATGGAGTACCGTTAGGGATGCAAATGATGGTTTGTGCATTCCGTTTGTAATCTCCCGTACCGTAGGATGGCAACCAGATGAAACAAGTCCCCTGGCTTGTCACCGCGAAGATTCGTCCTAGATGGCGCACGGCGTCTTCGAACGTGTAGGGGTACAAATCTGCCGCCGCCAACATGCGCCAGCCTCTGCCGTTACTGCCTCTTGCATTGATGGCAATCCTTTTGTCGAACACCGTGATGAGATAGTAATCGTCGTAGCCGCGTCGCTTTGTCGGCGGGTCCGCAATTGCTATCTTCTTCAATCTCATGTAGACATCATCATACGTATTCAAGCCCAGCCAGTCCGGAAGGCCGATCCCAATGGTGGAGAAGGGGTCTACCGGAACGGCCGCACTGCTGTGGATGTTGTGCAAAATGATCGTGGTATCCGGCCGGAGGTATGCAAGCCAATCTTCATTGGCACCGACCCAGACCTATATATAAGACGGTGGGCAGCGGAGAAATTACGGGATGGAAATGGAATAACTAAGTACTACATGATCAAACTCCATTACTGACCTGCTCATCGGACAAAATTCGACTACCTCTCAACGTCAGCAACTCTAGCGGAGTCAACGTGCAACCATGTCCAGGGAGCGGTGGACTGTTCGAAGGATTGTCCCATAGAAGAACCTTCTCCTCGAGGACGCATGGAAGACCAACAAGCATGGCCTTTTCCCAAGCCTATTTAAGCAGCGTCTTGAAAAAGTTGGTGCAGGAAGCACCGAGTCTTGCGGCGGTGAGGACGTCGGAGCGGCGTGCGATTTCTCCCAGAGGATCGTCGTCCAAGGTCTCCCAGCCCCGACGAGGAGGAGAACCGGCTAGCGAATCCATGGGTGTAGCGACGAACTGCCTTCTCTTCAGGGGGAGGGGAACTGGCGAGGAGGAGATAAGAGCGTAGTAACCGCAGGGCCTCGTCCCTTCCAACTGTAGATCGTTCCTCAGCGAAGGGGTGAGGCTATTATTTACTACTAGTACTAGCATTATGGAACGTTATGGGATTGCATTATACTGTAAATAATAGCACTAGTAAGAAATTTTTGGCACTAGGTAGTAGTTTTTGGCGTGGATTAAGAAATTTTGGGTATGTTTTTGCCATTTTTTGTACACGCCAACTAGTGTCAAAAAACGTCTTACATTATGTGACGGAGGAGTACGTACTCATACTGTAGCAGTACTAGTACTACTTTTCTCAACTAGTAGTGCGATGTACTGTACTTCTAGTCTAGTCTAGTATACTGCACCAGTTTTGAACTCTTGAATCTTAGGGCCAAGGAGCTACAGTTGGAAGTGGAGGGTACTACTGTTCTCTAGAACCATCGCTGTACTATCAATGCAGGGGAAGTACACCTGCGTAGTGGCCTAGTGGGTACTCTCGGTGCTCTATTCAGCCGCTCCTCTCACGTAGCTGGCCTACTCAGCCGCTCCTCTCACGTAGCTGGCCTACTCAGCCGCTCCTCTCACGCACACACTAGCAGCCTGTTTATCAACGACGGTTACTGCGGGGGCAGAACATTTGAGTTATTTGATACAACGAGACTAGGCTTTTCGCTTCCATTTGTGGAGGTGTAATGGATCTCGTCGAACTTTGTTAGTAGTTCCTTCTTTATGAATGAGATGAAGCAAAGCTTTTGCCTCCGTTTAAAAAAAACACGTCAAGAGGAATTTCTTTTATAGTAGAGCCGATAATGGAGTGAAGTCCATGCGTGCAACGCCACAAGCTACAGAGTAGTAGTAGAGCACTTTACGTACAGAGCCATATTGCACAGTTCCCAATGCCCCACCAGGCTTTTCCGGCTCCTCGGGCTTAATTGGGAAGCGCTAGTTTAAATATGCTACTAGCTGGAAGCTGCAAACGAGGTGCGGCTAGGGCGAGCACGCGAGCCACGGGATGCTGGGAAGGAAACCCCGTTCACGTGGCTAGGTTGTCCAGTGCACCCAGATTGTGGGGCCGCACGTCCGTTTGACTTCAAAACTCAAACTACCCGTGTAAAATATTGGCTCGCAGCGAAGTGTAGTAGTACTATTTTAAAAAAAAGACCGCCGTGCGTTCGACCGGGATCGAACCCACAAAACGAGGTATACACTCCCGCGACCACTAGTAGTACTCGTTGGAGTACAACGCAACCTAGAATCGCCTTTTGTCGCTAGTAGTACGTACATTGTTCCTTACAAGAAACCCCTAATGGTTAATAGTATAGCCAGCTGCTGGCTATAAGCCAGTGCCATGTCATCTACAGCCCATCTTATAGCCAACATGTACAATAATAGATCAAAAGAGTGTACTACTTTTTTATTATGTGGCCCACTTCTCATTCTCACAAAGTGCCTAGGAGCACGTGCTAGAGCTGGCTCTTCACGAAGAGCCCGCTTACCTTCTCTCTCCTCTTCTCTTTCCTCCAACTAAGCAGAAATATACGAGTTTATTTCTTATAGCCCGCTAACTCAGCTCTATTGTACTTGCTCTAATAATGCAAGAAACCACTAAAATGCCAAGAAACTACTACCACTTGCATACGTGGCAGACTTAAGATAAGACTACCTTATCAACCATTGTACATGCTCTTACCAACAAAAATCCTCGAGTGACCTCCTACCTCCGGCCCGTCCACCTAGTCATCCTCGGCCATGGGACGCAGCTACCGCCGCCGGCAGAAGGCGAGGTCAAAACCGCCGGCGGTGCGGAGCCCATGTTCCGGTAGCCCGGATGCCATCTCCGTCCGGCGCTCGCGGCCGCTAGCTCGCCAAGATAGCTCCGTCCAGCTGCTTGTCTGCAAGGTTTGCTAGCTAGATTGGCACGGCAGCGCGGCGGCTTGCTCGCGCGCGCCGCGCTAAGGCCAGCCATCTGGCTCGAGCGAAGGCCAGCGCAGCGGCTTGCTCGCTCGTGAGTCACGCTCGGGCCAGCCTGCCAACCCGTGCGGAGGCCAGCGGGGCGTCCGGCCCGTCCGGCGGAGCTGCGGCCAACTCGCTCATGACCGGCGCCACCGACGAACACGCATCAGTACTGTTTGAAGTAATGTTCAGGAAAAATAATGATTTGAGGGGGAATAACAGGATAGAAGGTCAGATGTGGGTCCCTCGTGTCAACGGTCAAACAAAATGTGTTGGTTTAAGCTGCCTCTCAGCACGGACGTGTGGGCCAACCCTGTCATAAATGGGTTTAAACGAACCTAATCGGCAGGAGTACTAGGTAGTTTTTGGCGTGGATTAAGAAATTTTGGGTATGTTTTTGCTATTTTTTGTACAATAGATTCTTCCTAGGGCTGGTTGAAAGTGGTAGTTTTTTGTTAAATACTCTACATATTGTAAGTAGGAGTGAAAGTTAAGCTTTGGAACCAATAAGCAAGGCTAGTTACATAGTGCATATGTGTACATGATTGAAAGTAAATATCAACCATATGAGTGACTAATATCTTGATGGAAAACTCGAAACTATGGAATACTAGGAAAAAATGCATGGTTGGAAATACTAGCAATGTTCATGTCCGTTGCAACGAATCATAATTAGAATAATACTTATTCACAAACTTGGTACAAAACACTCTAATTTTGATATACATATGTCACTAGAGATATATTATGTTTCAATTAGAATATATTCCTTGGGCTGTTTTGGTGAGGTCAGGGAGGGATGTGGTTGGTTTTAAGATACTAATTATGGGTTTTTCTGCAAATTGGTAGACAAGTTGGATGTTGGTGAGAAAAGGCAACAACTTACCTCACAATCGTTAGATGTAGATCTAATGGTCAGAAACGACGGATGGCAGACACACCAGCATCACCAACTTAGTCTTGTGTAGGAGTACTAGCAAGATCCGTGCATTGCACGGAACATCAAGATGCTTTTTTTATAAAACACTTGTTGTGATTGACCCTTGCGGGAGTAATCCCATGTGTAAAAACTAATGATATCTCGAGAAATATGAGATAAGGTGAAGAGGAGTGGGGTGTGGTGGTGGTTGGTGGTCGGACTGAGCGGAGGCATGGGGATTGACGACGCCGGCAGCGGCCACCAGGCCAGTTTGTTCCAGAGGCTTCCTTTCTTAATTGCTCAACAATGAGGTTTGTTGGAGATAAGGATGAACGAGGGAAGGCCTTCTCTGCAAATGTGGAGAGGGGTGATGGTATCTTTTAGTTTAATTTCCATCCGTCAGATATAGATCAGACGGTCTATATTGCAAGATGGCACATGTACCATCATCACCAACTCGGTTTTTTATAAGAGAAGAAATATAAGTATGGAGATACAAACGTATTATCGATACTTGCTTCCGTAAACTAGCATCTACATTCTATTCAACGCCTCGGCATGTGGGGCCTTAGCACAATGACTTCTCGACTGTGTAAAACAAAGATTTTCCCGTCGCCGACAAGGAGGGGGTGACGGCGGCGCGCTTTTTGGCTTGCTCTAGTCCTAGTAGTCATACTAGGTGGTCTAAGCACGTGTAGATTTATTCTTTTTCACGTCTCATGTTCGCCGTACTGCCACGACTGTTGATGAATAGACGGTAAGTTATTCACGGGGAAACCCTTGTTGAGCATGTTTGCGAGAGAGAGAGAGAGAGAGAGAGTGTGTGCGTGTGTGATATGTTAGAGACCGAGGCAATGATAACAGATTCTTTGTGTCTATGTGTGTGGAGGATAGAGAGAGACATGTACATGGGGTTTTGTGTCGTGTAACGTGGAGACACATATACATAATTAGAGAGTGAGTGTGTGAGATACACATGCGGACATGAGGAGAGATGAGGATCCAGATAAATGGGTGTTTGTGCGTGTCTGTGTGTGTTTGTGCACGCGTTTGTGTGTGAGAGGGAGAGAGTGTATGTGGAGTAGAGAGACCACTGATGATGTAAACCTAGTATAAGGGAAGGGGGAATGGTGTGACATGTGTAGTAGCGAGATAGCACGGGTGCGGGCGGGGGGAGCAGACTATTTGGAAGAGACATCGAGTGTGTGTGTGGGAGAGGGGTGTGAGAGCGAGAGAAAGAGAGAGAGCTAGCGACGGAGAGAGAGAGAGAGAGGAAGAGAGGGGGCGAGAGGGGTCGTTTGTGTCCATAAATGGCGTATAGATAGGGAGACAATGTTGATGTTGGCCGAAATTGGCCTATGAACGGAGACGCAAGGGAAGCGAGTCATCGTGTGTGTGATAGGGACTTCATGAGAGATCTAGAATAGATGGTGTAGAGAACAATGTGCGAAATCGAGAACGATTATACATTAGGGAGCTATGCAAAGAGTCACGACATATATGTATACAGGGAAGGAGCTGGGGCGGGTCCGCATGTGGGAGAGATAGAAAGAGGAGAGTGGTGCACAAGGAGACAAAGTGTGCTTGTTTGAAGTGGGGGTGGTGTGTGAGGTGAGTGTGCGAGAACCACAAGACTAGGGAGATAGACGTTTGGGGGCGACGTTTTGTGTGTATGGGAAATATACACTCTACATAGTGCGTGTGCTTGGGTAAGAGAGATAGCGGGAGACCTAGAGAGTGAGGAAAGAGATGTGTGCATGCCCGAGAGACAAAGTGATAGAGACCTATGTTGGGGTCCGGACTTTACAAGAGAGAGGGGTGTTAATGTGCTCGTGTGTTGGTGTTTGGGAGAGAGAGCGACTTCTCTATGTGTGTGTGTGTGTGTGGTGGGGGGGTTGACTTCAGATAAAGAGTGAGGTGTCTATATTTGAGGGACTTTAGCGTAATTGAGATATTGTGCACTCATGGTTGATCAATTTGTTTCACAGTTTGTACTATGAGATAACGATACCTTTGAACATGCGTGATATACCTTGATGTACCAGAATTACAAACCTAAGATTGGAATTTTGGAATTCGACTCCATCATTAGCTTTTGTAATTCATTTAAACGGAGGTACATTTTTTAAGCCGGGATTTCGTGATTTCAAATTCATATATCAAACCTAGAGATATACACATACGGGCATGTTCAAACTTTATAATCATCCACTTTATTCATACACATACATATTTTGGCTTTTGTCATTATATTTAGGATAAACACATTTGGAATTTTATTTGATTTGGACTGTATGATGGTATTTGCTTGTAGTAGCTCAATGATCCATATTTGAATTGAATGGACAATCTAAGTTTCGAGTTGGAGACATTGATTTTCAAAACTTGCACATTTTTTGCGTGCAAAACAAACAAATTGTCGGCCACGATATCATAGTCGGCCGTACGAGAGCAGAATACTTATAATTTTAGGCGCCAAAAGCTTTCAAACTTCCCGCTCACATCGAAATATCACGCGCCCGAAAGTTTAGCCCTGCGATATTCCTGTTTTACCCCTGCCACATGAACGGAAAAGGGCTGCTTTGGTGACTCCATTGTTTTCCCCTCTTTGCCCCCAACATTCTTCTCCAGAGCCCCTCCCCTTCCCCTCCCCGACCCCCCAACCACGGCAAGCCGCCGAATCTAGTCCTCCGCCGCAGCGGTGGACCTCACACCCCGCCGGATCTACCTTCCGCACCTTGGAACCCCCAACTGCCAACTCACCACTTCACCGGAGCCGCTTCAGCGACTGGCTTGTCCACCGCTCCACATCTCCTTGACCACCATCTGGTCCACTGCACCGAATCTGCTTAACCGGCGCCCTCGTCCACCACAGCGTAGGCCCTTCGCTGACTCCCTCGTCCGCCCCTTCGCTGGCCCTTCATACAAGCCCTCGTCCGCCGCAACAGATCCGCCTCACCGAAAGCACTGTACAACGCGCCCGCCGAAGCCTTCGTCCACTGCACCGGACCCGCTCCACGGACGCCATATTCAACTCCACCGGCCCTGCTTTACCGACGCCGCAGCCTCATCAGGTTATTTCGATTTGTACTCCTTCGGTTTTTCTCTTTATCGTGCAACTGTTCACTTACCACAGATGAGCTTTCTTGTATGTCGACAGGCGCCGCAACCGTAGCACCGGAGCCGCTTCAGCGACGGCGACAGCCGGCCCAAACTCAACCGCAACACGAGCACCATCGACGATCCTTAGCTATCAAGTATGACAACGATACCCATACGCCACAGAGAATCAGGTACTATTATCCAACGGCCGGCGCCTACGTTCACTTTCCTAGCATAAGCACCGCACCTTTCAATTTCTTCAGGGCATCATTCAGTTTTTCATGAGACGCGTTATTCTGCTTGCACCTGTAGGGCCATACTTCTGGCAGTGAACATGTTACATGTGCTAAATTACATACCAGTGCACATATAGTTAATATGCTTTAGTTTTGTTCTGATGCCACCTGTTGGTTCCATCAGACTGCTTAATGTTCTCTATGCTTAATTACACATCAGCAAACTAGCATGTGGTTCCGCTGCTTTTTGTTCGTTTTACCCTACATTTTCTAATGCTAGCTATTACATCACTGCTCCGAGCCTCTGTTCATTACTTGTTTGTGTGTTCTTGATCTTCCCAAGTTGCATGACTAATTTGATGCTTCTATTAATTATGGAGCTGCAAACCCCATCAAGCAAAATATTTGTTCTTTTGGGGCTGGCACCTCGAACAAGCATAAAAATAGAGGGAAGTAGATATATTGTCGTGTGTGCACACACCCTTCTTTCATTAGTTTAGATGAACCATTGGTGATCAATTCGGACCAGTGCATGCGATTAAAATTAATTTTACCTAAATAGATGGTGCAGAATAAACTACAACAACTAGATTTGCAACCACGGGATGCTGACGATACCTTCAAAGAACATTGCAACAGCAGCTAGGCTTCACAGCAACATATGGTAAGCCGGTGTGTTTTAGTACATGTGAAATGTAATGCGAGTGGGCTGCTTTCTTGGCTTGTGCCCTCAACGTGTAATCCTACCGAATTACAAATAGTTCAGTTGTCTGCTTTGTTGTATTGCTTGATTCAAATGCTTATTTGTTGTTACGCTATACCTGAGTTGGCCAATATGTCAGCAGTGCCTGCTGTACTATCATAAAGAAATGCATGCCTATTTCATTTGAGTCCTTAACTTTTCCTCTCAACTTCATCACAAGACTGTCTTCGTAGTTTATATGAGGCCACACTGATAAGTGCTTTCTCAGATTATTTCAACTGCTTAGATGCCTTGGCAACTTAAATATAGCGGTTGTACACTCCCTTTCAACTAGGGATGTCAACTGGGTCCCGTTTAATCCCGATTAAATTCCACTAGTGGTATGATAGTTCAAAAGAGTTTTTGTTTTTTTGAGGAAAATGAACTAGGGAGGTAGCAAAAACTAACTAGATGGGACTGGCGGATGTCGTTTATTTGCCACTTACATCCCTAGTTTCATCTTACCATTTTAATTTATTTTCGGCTGATGCTGCTTCGAACCATTTAAATATAGTTTGCCATGCTCGGCAATAATTCGTCCGTCGTTTACCATGTAAGCTTACTGCCTGGATCATACGATAACTATCTCTTACTGATGTCCAGCAGAAACCTTTCAGGATGCCGTTCACACTAGGACACAATGTACAACCCCGGAATATATTTGTGGAAGCAGTGCACCATCCATGTTACCAGATGGTAGCAGTTCAGAGGCAACACCGCCGGAGAGCAGTCTGAGCACAAATATTATAGTGCTTGAGGCTCTACTAGAGGCAGAAAGAGATGGTGTGGCTGCCATGAATGAGGTAATCTTTATCTTGAGGCTGGAAATTACGGTATTAGCGGCACGCATTATGCAAGCAACCCAAGAATTGGAGGAAGTAAGAATGTTGCATTTGAAGACGGAGGAGGTCCTGCTGTTTCTGCTATCTGAAGCCCAAGGTAATCCCGGTTCTTCTTTAGATACTAGTTGAAATTGTCATTAGATTATTGTACTTGCATGTTGTGTCATGTCTCTGAATGGATTATGTTGCAAGACCCCCTATGTTGTCCATGTGTTGTAATGATCCGAATTTTTTAGGCGACGTAATCCTCAGTACTTGTATGATTGACATAAGGTGAACTGTTTTTCGTGTGAGCATATTGTATTGGATGAAATAACTGTTTGACTCAGAGTGTATCCAACCTACTGAATTCGAAGATCACGGCATTTCTAAATCATAATCATATATAAAGGTGGAATAAATCTTTGTTGTGGTTTTGAAGAAATAAATAACAAAACGTACAATTATCTGTGGATATTCATAATCAAATACAAATTGGATTTGAATTTAGTTTGCCAGGTCCCAGGGCAAACGTGAATGCTAATTCTCCCAAGTTTTGAACGAAGCGGCTAAACACCCACTATAATTTGTGGGCTTCCCGAAGCAAGTGTTTGCGAGATGGAAATTACTGTCTACCCCTGACACTTGACATCCTTATCGACCGGATTTACACTGTTGTCGATAGGGGTAGACTAGTAACTTCAATCAGACGTGACACGACGGCCTCTGAGCCCATTATGACATGGTGGGCGCCAAACGTGGGCGGCAACACACATTTGATTCAAGCTCATCCGAAAGACATGTGTCTCTTCCTCCATTTCCCCATTCATACACGATGGGCGGCAAAACAAACTCTCCTCGTCCGAAATCGATGTAGGCTAATATTTTAAATAGGGGCAGATGTGTAACTTCCATCAGACGTGACACAACCGCCCTACATGTCAGGCCCGTTCATACACCGTGGGCGCCAACCGTGGGCGGCAAAACACCCTCTCCTCGCCCGAAATAGTTACCGGCAAATATTTGGGAGATGCGAGATTACCGTCCTATCCGCAACTGACGCTATGTCCGAAATTTTAAACGGGGGATAAGTTCGTAACTTTCCCCCATTTCAGAGAAGCGCGTCCCAAAGTTTGAGATCCCCCCTCCCCTCCATTTCCCCATTCATACACCGTCGGCGGCACGACAACCTCCGCACTGCGGCCAGCCTCCTCCGACCGCCACCCCATCCTCCACCTTGCCGGAGCCGCTACCCCTACCCCGTCGTCCACTGCAAGAGATGGACGTCTCTCATCCACGGCGCTGGACCATGATCCTTTCATCGCCTCCTCTCGCTTCATCGGCGCCGTCGTCCACCTTGCCATTGCCGCTCCTACGATCGCCTCGTCCACGACAACAGGATATATCCCCCGACTCGGCCGTCTGCCGTCTAAAGTCTTCTTCCCCGCCGCCGACAGCAATCGCACCCGCAGCACCCTCAACGTATCAGCATAGGTCTACACGGCGTCGCAAGAGAGGTGGTACTCTTCCATATGTGCTTAAGTTATTGATCTCACCCGGAAAATAGATCGTAATTTGTTTACTGTACTTTTCTTGTCCGTACCAAATCGTAGTGGCTAGTTGAAAGCAAACATTGGCTGCGAAGTAGCTTTGTCCGGTTTGCACCTTCAGATCCGCCATGGCACGGGCACTATACTCGTAAAGTTTATGGTTTCCCCCCTTTATATTCACTACCATCATCGTAGGTGCTTCATGTCGTGCTAGCACTGCTCCTCAAGACCTCAACCCAAAGCTTACGTGTTGAAATACGAATCTGATATGATGCTCATATCACTAAAACAGAGAACGTTTAATTGGTCACCTAATGTTCCTATATTCGTTTCGAAAAGCATGTGCGCCACCCACTGGTCCAGCTAGTTCCACTTTCCTGATTTTTCTCTTGATGCTTAGGGTTTTCCCCTTTTATCTACTCTACTATGATCTGCGTCGGTGCTTTCTGTCGTACTAGCATTACTCCACCCTTCAAGCTAAACAACACAACACTCAGAATTTGAAAGATTAGTTGTTCAAATATGATTGTGATATGATACTGATATTAGTTAACCAACACATTTAATTGGTTAGCTAAAGGTCCCACTTGAGTTTCCAAATGCATGTCGCGTCATATAGAGAGACAACATAATTGCATTTCTTTGTCACTTGTTGACCGTACTTTCTTGTCCATACCAAATCTTAGTTGTTATTTCAAAGCAAACATCGGTTGCTAACTACCCTTTGCGCGGTTTGCAGCTTCAGATCTGCCATCCCACTGCCACGGTCAACACTGTACTCATCATGCTTATGTTTTCCCCATTTTATGATGACCACAATCAGCCTACGTGGTTCGTGTCGTAATATCACTGCTCCACCCATCGAGCTAAACAAGCTTAGTTGTACAAATTCATATCTGATATTATTGCTGATATTAGTAAAACTGAGAGATGTTTAATTGGTTAGCTAAATGTTCCTACTTTAGTTTTGAAATGCATGTGAGCCACATATGGAGAGACCGGAAAGAATAGTATTTCTCTGTGCGCTCTGGTTCATCATGGGTGGCCAACCGACATTGTATTGAAAGACATATAATATCTTCAATCTGCTTGCTCTTCTGCTCTTCTTTAAGATGATACTCTTCTCTTGCGGTCGACTGGTCAGGTCGAGTTGTTCTCCCTTAGTATATTTTGAATCTGTCAGGTCAGGTCGACTTGTTCTTCTTTACTATATGTTGAAGCTATCATCTGCGAAGTGTCATCACTTCTAGAGCTCTCATATTTTGAGTAGTAGGCCACATTATGTTAATGCACACAACAAATTACAGCATGCATGGCATCTTTTAAAAGAATTGCAGAGATAGCACAAAGGGGTTTACAGGGAGGCAGTATTGGATTAGAATCACTTCTACATTACAAAGAAAATCTCACTTGTTTTTATGTTTTCATGCATGTCAGATATTGAACATTATCAAAATGAATATGAGAATGGGCGCACGAGAGGAATATTGCGGAACGATCCACTGGCTAACAAACTTGGCATGGTTGAGGATGGCCTATCTTATTCACCCATCAAGGTGCTTGCTCTAACTTTGCAAAGTTGTATTGGTCGCACATATTTTGCATCTGGCCTCTTGCATTACTTCTACTTTGTACACCATCTGCTTAGTTTAAGCATCATATATGAGTATATGCCATACCTATCCATTTTCTGTACCTATTCCATGTGTCGTCACACTATGTTTTTCCCGTCAAATGTTGTTCTTTCGTAATAGATGTCCAAAAGGAAGAGGGTGAGTGCAGATCATCAAGGAGTACAAACTAGGTATTTGGAAAAGGTAGTGATACCTATTAAATCAGATAGATCAGCAGCCACAGAAAACACAGGCCCAACTGTACCACACTTTATCCCTACTCCAGTGGCCAAACCCCTATTAGAACTGCTGGGAGCCCAGCGTCAGGTACTGTCTATGATATCAATTCAAAATTTGAACTCCTAAATTTCTGCTTGTGCCTTACCTTCTCTCTTGTATGAAAACTAATTTCAGATGAATCTCCTTGCTCAAAGGATCATACGATCTCAAAACAATAATGGGCTCTGCATTGCTCTTGTCAGTACCTCTCTCCCTTTTGCCTTGTAACGTTGTACTTAATTAATTGCTATTTGATTACGTATCATCAGTCTGCACCTGAGCTTCATTATTCTCTGTTTCTTCCAATATTATTTGATCTATATTTACTCTTTGCAAAATGTAGAATAATGGCAACGCTTATAAAGAATTTTCTTTGCGGAATTTATTGAATTATCCTTCCATCAACATGGAGAAGGGCTTTGTCCAGCCCGTGTTAACATGTAATGTAAGTTCATCCTTCTCAAGCCTTCAAACTTTGTTCTGGTATAGAGTTGGATAGGCATCATTTCCTCCACTGTTGTTTGCTTTGCTATTTACATCTGATTGGATGTTTGCAACAACTACCAGTTTCAAATTGTAGTTGTAAAAACATGTTCCTTATGCAGAACAGATCCATTTATTTGCTTATATAATTGTGAAACCTATTACGTGTCTCCTTGTTTCTCTGTCAGACTCGTATCTCTTACGCCAGGCAGAACTTTAGGGAAGATAGTGAGCCAAACCATCTTGAGGACAGCGAGATGGCCCCAAGGTCCTGTCTTGATGAAGACAGTGAGTTGAAGCTACTCACCAGCAGGTGTGAGACAACCTCTGTGCAGTCGCTGCCTCAATCAGTTCGACTTCTTCAGTCTCAACTTACAGCGGAAAGGCTTGCTTCAGCTCAGCTCCGACTTGAAGTCAAAGATGCAATGAAGATGTCAGAGGACTGTCGTGCGCACCATCATGCCTTAAATCTAGTGTTGATGCATCTATCGTTGACACAACTGAGGTCTACTCAGCTTCTTCAGCTGTTTGGGGGGCCCGACGTGGCCAGGCCTAGTGCCTTCTGAAGTGCTCTCAGTTTTGTATATTCTTTTGTCGGCGCGTTTATTTGCACTGGTGGCGAACTTTGATGCCTAGTGGATGTAATATGTGTGATAGCCGTGATAGCCTAGCGTAAGTTGCTTGCTTATTTATTTCCTTGTTGTCTTGTTTATTTGTTTGCTTGTAGTCATTGCAGTTCTTTTTTCGCGGTTTGCTAGTGGCTGCAATAACCTATTTTTTAAAACTAGGCCACACTAACCATGGGCTAATATTTACTGTAGTGACACTGGGCCTCCTATGGGCCGTAGAAACAGTGGGCCTTCTACGGGCCGTAGAAATAGTGGGCCTTCTACGGGCCGTAGAAATAGTGGGCCTTCTATGGGTCGTAGAAACAATGGGCCTTCTACGGGTCGTAAAAACAATGGGCCTTCTACGGGCCGTATCATCAATGGGCCTTATACGGGCAGTATGATCGATTGGCCAAACATGGGCCAATAACAGGCCGCATTATGGCCGTAAACGGGCTAGAGTTGGAATCGTCCGTTCATGGGCCAACTATAACGGGCCATCATTAATAGGCCGTATTTGATGACGCTATGAAAACGGCCCAACGTATTAACGGACCACAAACGGGCCGACTGTAACCACGGGCTGAATTTGGCCCACAAGCAGAAAATGACAGTAACGGGCCGTAAGTAAACAAATGCTGGAAATGAGCCCAAGAATAAATGGGCTCTGAGAAGGCCGAAAGATAACATGGGCTGGAAATGGCCCAACGGAATAACGGGCCATTAATGGGTATAAAGTGATACACTGTTCATTACGGGCCAGTTTCACCACGGACCGTTAATGGGTGTAAAGTGATACACTGTTCATTACGGGCCAGTTTCACCACGGGCCGTTAATAGGCCAAGAGTTACATAGGGCCTCATATGGGCCGAAAGACGTCATGGGCCATACATGGGCCAGAAGTGAAAACGGGCTGGAATCATATTGGGTGGCCCAGATGACGCTACTGGGCCTAACTCGGATAGGGCGTAACGGGCCTTGGGTTAGCGGGCTGTAAATGGGCTATATGCGAACAGGCCGTTAACAGGCTTTACATGGGCCGGCCCGCCACCTTTTGACCAAGTCAAACGGGCCGGCCTTTTCACAGGAATGGGCCTCTGTTGGGCCGTGCCACGTGTCGACGTATCATAGGCGCCTTCTGTCCAATGAGTGGATGACATCTGTCCCAATGATGAGCCGACACGTGTTTCCTCCAGCCAATGATGATTTTACACGTGGAAAATCCCCATTGGTCGCGGCTGTTAACGGGTTATCGGATCCAAAACCCGACCCGATAGCTTAACGGCGTTCCGTTACGGTGGATGCCACGTGTCGGTCACCCTTGACGAAAGCACTTCTCTGATGCGTGATTTATCGTCATGGAAGTGGACACTTCCGTGATGATAATTTTGGCAATGTCATGGAACACTTTTATGACAGCACAGGTATGACTATCTTGATTCTGTCATAAATTTGCCATGGATGTACATGCATGACAGAAAACGCGACCTAATGTGACAAACACGTATCATCACGGAAGTGTATTTTTTTTGTAGTGGTACGACACCTCCGAGTTCAGCACACGTTCAGCTCGATGACGTCCCGCGAACTCCGATCCAGCAGAGCTTCACGGGAGAGTTCCGTCAGCACGACGGCGTGATGACGGTGATGCTGTTGCTACCGACGCAGGGCTTCGCCTAAGCACCGCTACGATATGATCGAGGTAGAATATGGTGGAGGGGGGCACCACACATGGCTAAGAGATCAAGAGATCAATTGTTGTCTCTAGAGGTGGCCCCTGCCCCCGTATATAAAGGAGCAATGGGGGAGAGGCGGCCGGCCAAGGAGGGCGCGGCAAGGGGGGAGTCCTACTCCCACCGGGAGTAGGACTCCTCCTTTCCTTGTTGGAGTACGAGAAGGGAAGGAAGAAGGAGAAGGAAGGAAGGGGGCGCCCCCCTCCCTAGTCCAATTCGGACCAGTCCATGGGGAGAGTTGCGGCCACCCTTTAAGGCCCAATACGAATTCCCGTAACTCTCCGGTACTCCGAAAAATACCCGAATCACTCGGAACCTTTCCGATGTCCGAATATAGTCGTCCAATATATCGATCTTTACGTCTCGACCATTTCGAGACTCCTCGTCATGTCCCCGATCTCATCCGGGACTCCGAACTACCTTCGGTACATCAAAACACATAAACTCATAATACATATCATCACCGAACGTTAAGCGTGCGGACCCTACGGGTTCGAGAACTATGTAGACATGACCGAGACACGTCTCCGGTCAATAACCAATAGCGGAACCTGGATGCTCATATTGGCTCCCACATATTCTACGAAGATCCTTATCGGTCAAACCGCGTAACAACATACGTTGTTCCCTTTGTCATCGGTATGTTAATTGCCCGAGATTCGATCATCGGTATCTCAATACCTAGTTCAATCTCGTTACCGGCAAGTCTCTTTACTAGTTATGTAATGCATCATCCCGCAACTAACTCATTAGTCACATTGCTTGCAAGGCTTATAGTGATGTGCATTACCGAGAGGGCCCAGAGATACCTCTCCGATAATCGGAGTGACAAATCCTAATCTCGAAATACGCCAACTCAACAAGTACCTTTGGAGACACATGTAGAGCACCTTTATAATCACCCAGTTACGTTGTGACGTTTGGTAGCACACAAAGTGTTCCTCCGGTAAATGGGAGTTGCATAATCTCATAGTCATAGGAACATGTATAAGTCATGAAGAAAGCAATAGCAACATACTAAACGATCAAGTGCTAAGCTAACGGAATGAGTCAAGTCAATCACATCATTCTCCTAATGATGTGATCCCGTTTATCAAATGACAACTCATGTCTATGGCTAGGAAACTTAACCATCTTTGATCAACGAGCTAGTCAAGTAGAGGCATACTAGTGACACTCTGTTTTGTCTATGTATTCACACATGTATTATGTTTCTGGTTAATACAATTCTAGCATGAATAATAAACATTTAGCATGAAATAAGGAAATAAATAATAACTTTATTATTGCTTCTAGGGCATATTTCCTTCACGCCCCAGGTCACCAGATTAGTTTTGGAAATCTGGATTATGTCGCTGATATCCGAGGAGACTTGATCTTCCAAGGGTTCACGACCCCAACCTCCGCTCTGGCCTTAGATCCGGAGCGCATCACCAGGTCCGAAGACGGGATTCCTGAGCCCGCCGGACTATCTGTGGCCACTAAGCCCAGTACGGGAGAGCCGGAGGAAGTAGTGTCGCCAGCAACCATCATGAAGCCAGACTCTTCTCTGGACACTGGCTCTGAACCCTCGGAGTCAGCATCGTGTGAGCTCGGCCAAGGAGTCTCCTTCCCGCCGTACACCATGGACTCTCTTCTCCCTGGGCAAACCTCGCCTTTAAGCGAGGCTCTGGACTTGATGCGATCCCTTGTCATTACAGAGGAGGAATGTCCGAACTATGCCCAGCCCGGACTAGGGTCTGAGAGCGGGGAATTTTACGTCCCACCCACCACCCACTTCATAGCCACTGTCGAGGACTTAACTGACATGCTCGATTATGGCTCTGAAGACATCGACGGTATGGACGACGATGCCGGAGAAGAGCAGGCCCAAAACCCGCCGTTTACCGGACGCTGGACGGCCACCTCTTCGTATGATGTGTACATGGTGGATACACCCAAAGAGGGTAACGGCGATAATGAGAAAAATCTAGTCGAGCATAAACCTCCTGAGATACAACCAAAGCGCGGACGTCAGCGGCACCGCTCTAAATCACACCATGGAAAAGACAGCAATACCGGCATGAGAGACAACAATACTCTGGACGACGCTGAAGACCAAGAAGACCCCGTCGAGCCAACCTCCGAACAGGACGATCAGGAAGATGGGCAAGTTAGCCCTGATGAACAGGCTGTAAACGAAGACTCGGAGGACAGTAATTATCTCCCACTCTCCAAGGATGAGGTAAGCCTCGGCGACGAAGACTTTATCGTGCCTGAGGAACCCCTCGGGCAGGAGCGCTTTAAGCGCCGGCTAATGGCCACTGCAAGGAGCCTGGAAAAGAAGCAGCAGCAGCTTCAAGCCGATCAAGATCTACTCAACGACAGGTGGACTAATGTCCTGGCAGCCGAGGAATACGGCCTTGAGCGCCCAACCAAAAGTTACCCGAAGCATAAACTGCTACCTCAATTCAACGATGAGGTACTTGAGCCCATACCATCAGCGCGTAATGCGGCTGACCGACCACCACGTGGCCGGGACAAAACGACAACTCAAGCCGAACACCAGCCCATACTACCTCGCCGTAAAGGTAGAGACACAACATCTCGGGGATATACATATGACCTGCGGCAGGACCTAGAAAATAGAGCAGGTCAGACCAAATCGATCTACGGATCACAGGGGCGTGCCCTGGCGCGCGACGACGGCTATCTAGCCGGACGTGACAAGCATAACCATGTCCGGGCCGAAAACCGTAGACGAACTCCATCCGAGCTACGTCGCAACTTGGCCCGATATATTGAGGCGCCGCACACCCCCTCTGCTTCACTGATGAAGTAATGGAGCACAAATTCCTAGAAGGGTTTAAACCCGTGAATATTGAATCATATGATGGAACAACAGATCCGGCGGTATGGATTGAGGACTTTCTTCTCCCTATTCATATGGCCCGCGGTGATGATCTTCATGCCATCAAATACCTCCCGCTAAAACTCAAGGGACCAGCTCGGCACTGGTTAAACAGCCTGCCAGAAAACTCCATTGGTAGCTGGGAGGACTTGAAAGACGCCTTCCGCGACAACTTCCAAGGTACATACGTCCGACCTCCGGATGCCGATGACTTAAGTCACATAGTTCAACAGCCTGGAGAGTCGGCCAGGAATTTCTTTACTAGGTTCCTAACTAAAAAGAACCAGATCGTCGACTGTCCGGATGCCGAAGCCCTAGCGGCCTTTAAGCATAGCATCCGCGACGAATGGCTCGCCCGACACCTCGGCCAAGAAAATCCGAAGACCATGGCAGCCCTCATGGCACTTATGACCCGCTTTTGCGCGGGCGAAGATAGCTGGCTAGCCCGTAGCAATAATAATGCAAGCGAACCCGGCACGTCTGAAGCCAGAAATAGAAACGGCAAGCTCTGACGCAACAGGCACAAGCGTTGAAGCAACGGTGACAATACCGATGACACGGCGGTCAATGCCGGATTCAGTGGCTCCAAGTCCGGCCAGCGAAAGAAGCCATTTAAAAGAAACAATCCGGGCTTATCCAGCTTGGACCGCATACTCGATCGTCCATGTCAGATCCCCGGCACCCCCGATAAACCCGCCAATCATACCAACAGAAGCTGTTGGGTCTTTAAACAGGCCGGCAAGTTAAATACCGAGAACAAGGAGAAGGGGTCGCAAAGTGAGGACGACGACGAGGAGCCCCGTCCACCGAACACAGGGGGACAGAAGAAGTTCCCCCCCCCCCAAGTTAAAACGGTGAGCATGATATACGTTACCCATATCCCCAAGAGGGAGCACAAACGCGCGCTCAGGGATGTCTATGCATAGAGCCAGTCGCCCCAAAATTCAACCCATGGTCGTCCTACCCGATCACCTTCGATCGCAGGGACCATCCGACCAGTACCGTCATGGCAGTTCAGCCGCACTGGTCCTCGACCCGATCATTGATGGATTCCACCTCACGCGAGTCCTCATGGACGGTGGTAGCAGCCTCAACCTGCTCTATCAGGATACAGTCCGCAAGATGGGCATCGATCCATCAAGGATCAAGCCCACAAAAACTAGCTTTAAAGGAGTAATACCAGGTGTAGAGGCCCGCTGCACGGGCTCAATCACATTGGAAGTCATCTTCGGATCCCCGGACAACTTCTGAAGTGAATACTTGATCTTCGATATCGTCCCCTTCCGCCGTGGCTACCACGCACTGCTCGGACGAACTGCATTTGCTCGATTCAATGCGGTGCCACACTTTGCCTATCTCAAACTCAAGATGCCCGGACCACGCGGTGTCATAACAGTTAATGGAAACACGGAACGCTCCCTCCGTACTGAGGAGCACACCACGGCCCCGGCAGCGGAAGTACAGAGCGGCCTTATCAAGCAGAATATTAATTCAGCGGCCAAGCTCCCGGACACTGTCAAACGAGTCCGGACTACTCCGCAGCATGACAGTCCAGCTCGTCAGGAGTTCAACTAGCAATTCGGCCTCCGTCTCAGTCCCGACCAAATGGTGGCGTCTGTACCGCACGTACATAACTACGCACTCAAAATACCATGGGCAAAGACAGAGGCATAACTCGATTGTGGTCCATAATACGACTTGACCTTACCTGGGCACACATACTTTCCCTTTTCTTTTTATCCTTTTCAGGTTTCTTTTCCACAAGCCCCTCACGACGGCCTGATCATCGATCCTTTCGAAGGATGGATATACCAAGGCGGCAAACAACATAGACGTGTGGCGGAATATCTAGGTGGTCTTCTTGACGATCACTCTACCTATTTTCAGGACCCGCACGCAGCTCCCCCTGGGTCTCAGCATGTTAAATAGCCCTATTGCTTATCGCACTATTTGTACAAATACGCTTTGACGTATTAATCAAATTATAATGGAAACAGTTCGCGGCCCAACTTATGTGGCACTGGCTTACTACTTCATTTTATTTCGCTATTCTTATAGATTGCACCCATACACTTTGGTACGCCTTAATTCGCCAGGGGCTTCATTGCGCTCCATACTACGGCAACAAGTCTGAACACTTTTGTAGTATAGTTCGGAACCCTGAATATAGCATTATATGCATCGGCTCCGAATCATGTCTTGGTCAATAGTTGGGTTGCCCGGCTACTGTGCTTACTACCTTACGTTCCGTCCTATCGGCTAGGGTAGTAAAGGGAGAACTACTGCGATTGTGTTTCTGATTTATCCGGATAAACACCTCAGTAGAGAAAGCCGAAAACTGACTGTCATGATGCGGCGAGAGCTGGTCAGCTATTCGGAGGTTAAAATCTCTTGCGATTTTTTCCCGCATTATGCGACGGATCGGCCTCCACCCGATCAGGTGTCTACAGCACCCTAGTCCAGATTAACAAATACTAACTAGGGGCTGCGCCTACATTCCTATTGTAAAACTCCTATGGCTAAGTGAGGGTGATAGAGCCACATAGTCCGATTGCCTGGTTCGTTGCGCTAAACACCTCCTTCAAGGACCAAATTCTTGGATCAAGAGTGTTTAGGTTCCAACCCGAACACCCCCGTACTTCCTACATGGGGGCCGAAGCCGACGACTGGCCAACTCTCAGATTTAATAAAGCGGCCGCACAGGAGGCAAAATTTTAAACAAACAACAAGCAATATATTACATATCGGCTTTGTTTCATAATATAGGACGGAATAACATGAATGTATTCATTCAAAGATAATGTCTTTCGCACACTGTCCCTCTACAATGCGGGATCCCTCCAGGACATCATCAAAATACCGCTCGGGCGTGCGGTGCTCCTTGCCCGCGGGCGGTCCCTCGGTCGCGAGCTTGACGGCGTTCATCTTCACCCACTGCACCTTGACACGGGCGAAGGCCATCCGCGCACCTTCGATGCAGACCGACCGCTTGATGGCATCAAGTCGAGGGCAGGCATCGACCAGCCGCTTCACGAGCCTGAAGTAGCTGCTGGGTATGGCTTCGGCAGGCCATAGATGGATTATCAAATCCTTCATGGCCAATTCGGCCACCCTATGCAGTTCGGTCAGCTGTTTAAGCTGATCGCTAAAGGGCACCGGATGCTCTGGCGCAAGGTATTGCGACCAGAATAGCTTCTCCATTGAGCTCCCCTCTTCGGCTCGGAAGAACTCCGCAGCATCAGCAACACTGCGCGGCAGATCCGCAAACGCTCGTGGAGAAGTCCAAATCCGGGTCAGTAAGAGGTACCTTTTATTCACAAATTTGCTCTGCATAAGAAAGGCCTTACCCGCCACGATTTTCCTGGCCTCCTGGATTTCCTGGAGGGTGCCCTGGGCTTGAACCCGGGCCTCTTGTGCGCTTTGGAGGGCCTTAGCAAGTTCGGACTCTTGGTCTGCAATCTTGCGCTCCAAGGACTCGCATTTATATACGGCGTCCTGGAGCTCATGCTGGACCTCCCCGACCCTTGCCTCGTGTTTTTTGCGGGCGGCTTGTTCCTTCGTCGCTCTCTTCTGGGCCTCGGCCAGCGTGTTCTTGAGGGACTCCACCTCGGTCGCAGCTCCTACGAAATATCATGATAACATGATAAACACAAACAATTCATGTCTTTCTATATCTGAATAGGCCATTGCATACCTTGCTTGTCCTCTAGTTGTTTTTTCACACGGCCGAGCTCTTCCTCGGCCTGCTCCTGACTCTGCTTCAGTTTGGAGACTTCGGCAGAATGGGAGGTCGCAGCCAGCATCGACGCCTGCTTATTCACATAGACATGTATGGTTAGTCTCCTGTGAAAATTATTTGATCCTCTGTCCGGCTTTTCTTTTCGAACAATGGACAGAGTCTCAGGGGCTACTATCTATACTATGACATTCTTTTTGCATAATTACGTCACATACCTCAAAGCCTGTTAGAAGGCTGGCGCAAGCTTCGGTCAGTCCACTCTTAGCAGACTGCACCCTCTCAATCACCGTACCCATAAGGAGGCGGTGTTCCTCCACAATGGAAGCGCCTCACAGCGCTTCCAGTAGAGTATCCGGTGCCTCTGGATGGACAGAGGTCACCGGCGGGATAGGCGCACCTCCTTCTATCAAAGGAGGATGCTTACCTGATTCTGGAACCGTATGGGTCTCCGGAATAGTATTCAGCAGGGGGCCGGATTGGATGTGGCCCCCATCGCTAGTTGCCAGGGGGGTCTGCTCCCCCATGTGTCCGGCGGCCGAGGCATCACCCTCTGGCGCCACCGTGACGGCCTCCTATGCCTCTCCCCGACCTGGGAGGGTCCTTCGGGACAACACTTCAGGGTCGTCCGTAGTCTTGTGGGAGAAGGCCGCGGAGGCGACCCGCTGTCCATCACATTGGGATCCAGCGAATTCCCGGAAGATGAGGATTGCTGGGGCGGGCGTGAGTCGGACTGCAGCGCATGGTTCAACATATTAAAACCACGAAGCAAAGGAGTTTGGTATGTATGTGCATGAGTGCCTTTGAGTACTTACGATTCGGCCAGGGGCTTATCCTTGGGACGCCACTCGGAGCTGCTATCAGTATCCAGCGCGGGATTATCCGCGGGGGAAACCCTCCCTCTCTTGGACGCCTCTGCCTCCAGATTTGTGGAGGCCGCCTTTTCTTCCTTCCCCCCTCAAGGGGAGAATTGCTTTCCTCCTCCTCGTCGTCGTTCTCGACGGGGGAGGAGTGGGTTTCGGTTTCTTTGGACGATGCGTCCGAAGTACCTTTACGGCGGAGGCGACTTCTGCTCTCCTTGGCCTTCTTTTTGGCCTTCTTCTCCGGCGCCTGGTAGGGCGCCGGAACCAGCATCTTCGTCAGAAGTGGGATAGCTGGGTTTTTGGGCAGCGGAGCCAGACACTGCATCCGCTCCGCCTACTTTGTCCAGCCCTGAAAAGATAAATGGAGAAGCTTAGACATCTTCCTAGAATGCACATGGAGAGTATACACTTGGAAATACAAAAAACTTACCGGACTGGCTGGATGGGTCAGGTTCTACCCATGGTCCTCGGTCGTCTTCGGCCATGTCTCATTGGCCTTGAAAAGCACCTTCCAGATGCCTTCGTGCGTGGAGCCGAAGAATTGTTGCAACGTCTGGTGCTTGGCCGGATCGAACTCCCACAAATTGCAGGTCTGGCTTTGGCAAGGAAAGATCCGGCGAAAAAGCATCACCTGGATCACATTGACAAGCTTGATGTTCTTGTCCACCATGCTCTTGATGCGCGTCTGCAGCGCTGACACCTTGTCCAATGACGCCCAGTCCAGGCCCTTTTTTAGCAAGGAGGTAAGCCGCATTGGGGCCCCGGACTTGAATTCGGGAGCTGCGGCCCAGGTGGCGTCGTGGGGCTCTGTGACGTAGAACCACTGCTGCTGCCACCCTTTGAAGGTCTCCACAAAGGTGCCTTTGGGCCATGTGACGTTGGACAATTTGCTCGCCATAGTGATACGTCTCCAACGTATCTATAATTTTTTATTGTTCCATGCTATTATATTATCTGTTTTGGATGTTTAATGGGCTTCACTAAGCACTTTTATATTATTTTTGGGACTAACCTACTAACCGAAGGCCTAGTGCAAATTGCTATTTTTTTGCCTATTTCAGTGTTTCGCAAAAAAGGAATATCAAACGGAGTCCAAACAGAATGAAACCTTTAGGAGAGTTATTTTTGGAACAAACGTGATCCAAAGGACTTGGAGTGGACGTCAAGAAAGAAGCGAGAGGCCACGAGGCAGGGAGGCACGCCCCCCACCCTCGTGGGCCCCTCGTAGCTCCACCGACCTACTTCTTCCTCCTATATATACCCATGTACCCCGAAAACATCCAGGAGCACCACGAAACCCTAGTTCCACTGCCGCAACCTTCTGTACCCGTGAGATCCCATCTTGGGGCCTTTTCAGGCGCTCCCCCGGAGGGGGAATCGATCACGGAGGGCTTGTACATCAACACCATAGCCTCTCCGATGATGTGTGAGTAGTTTACCATAGACCTTCGGGTCCATAGTTATTAGTTAGATGGCTTCTTCTCTCTCTTTGGATCTCAATACAAAGTTCTCCTCGATTCTCTTGGAGATCTATTCGATGTAATTCTTTTTGCGGTGTGTTTGTCGAGATCCGATGAATTGTGGGTTTATGATCAAGATTATCCATGAACAATATTTGAATCTCCTCTGAATTCTTTTATGTATGATTTGTTATCTTTGCAAGTCTCTTCGAATTATCAGTTGCCTACTAGATTGATCTTTCTTGCAATGGGAGAAGTTCTTAGCTTTGGGTTCAATCTTGCGTTGCTCGATCCCAGTGACAGAAAGGGAAACAACACGTATTGTATTGTTGCCATCGAGGATAAAAATATGGGGTTTATATCATATTGCTTGAGTTTATCCCTCTACATCATGTCATCTTGCCTAATGCGTTACTCTGTTCTTATGAACTTAATACTCTAGATGCATGCTGGATAGCGGTCGATGTGTGGAGTAATAGTAGTAGATGCAGAATCGTTTCGGTCTACTTGTCACGGACATGATGCCTATATACATGATCATGCCTAGATATTCTCATAACTATGCACTTTTCTATCAATTGCTCGATAGTAATTTGTTCACCCACTGTAATACTTATGCTATCTTGAGACAAGCCATTAGTGAAACCTATGGCCCCCGGGTCTATTTTCCATCATATAAGTTTTCAATCTATTTTTACTTTGCAATCTTTACTTCCAGTTTATATCATAAAAATACCAAAAATATTTATCTTATTATCTCTATCAGATCTCACTTTTGCAAGTGGCCGTGAAGGGATTGACAACCCCTTTATCGCGTTGGTTGCAAGGTTCTTATTTGTTTGTGTAGGTATAAGGCGACTTGTGTGTAACCTCCTACTGGATTGATACCTTGGTTCTCAAAATTTGAGGGAAATACTTACGTTACTTTGCTGCATCACCCTTTCCTCTTCAAGGGAAAACCAATGCAGTGCTCAAGAGGTAGCAAGAAGGATTTCTGGCGCCGTTGCCGGGGAGGCTTACGCCAAGTCAAGTCAAGATTTGATCTCCCAGCATTGTCATGGTGGGCGCACGGCAGATGCCAAGGGATGGCTAAAGATAGGAGGAGGCTCGAGGGCACTGGTGGGCTCCAGAGGCAAGGTCGGGGCTCTCCGGAGAGATAACACCCCTAGTCCTGCCGAGTGTGGTTTATATGTAACAGTACATAGTTGCTCCTAGAGCTGTAAGGAGGAAGAAGGAGGTCCGGCCAAGGCTTAGGCTGCTCCCTCTCCTCGGGTGTTGCTTGCTAGATGTGTGAGCAGGTGGATGGGTGAGTGTGTTGCATTGCTTGCCCGTATGCATGAGGGATCCTGGGGGTTTTATAGGTCAACCCCCAGGCATACAAGGGTAATGTTACAAGGCCGTAGGGCTGGGTTGTCAGCGTCCAGGAACCCGGTGCTGGGACCCGCCGGGTACCAAGGCTCGCCGGGTTCCCCGGGCGCGGGCCCCATGCGCCTAGGGGGCACTGTGTGTCGTCTTGTCGGTCATCAGGGCGTGGCCGAGTCGAGTCGGCTACAGTGGCGCTCCATCGGGTCGCCGCTTGCTGGCGTCATGGGTGACGTCGGGTGCACTGTTGCCACGCCAGCCCTGGTCAGCGGGTAGGTGGGGGGCACTGTTGCCTCGTCCGGCTGACCAGAGGCATGGGCGGGGCACTGTGGCTTCGGTCATCAGTTGGTGGAGACTCGTCCCATCATACGGCTGGGATGGGATGGCCGCTGACCCTTGGCCGGGTTTGGAGAACACGCCAAGGGTGGAGCTAGCTTGTTGGGGAAGTCTTGAGCTTGGTTGTTGGGGCCGAGTTGAGGAGTCCGACCGGGTTGGAGAGCTTGGCCGGGTCGCGGGGCTTGGCCGGGTTGGGCGACTCGGCCAAGTGCGAGCCGCACCGAGGGACGATGCTGGCCCCGTTGTTTCTGAAAAGGATCTGGGTTCCGTTGCCTGCCTGGGGTTCATCCCCCGACAATAGTCCCCGAAGCTGTGAAGGTCCGCCGTCTTCGGATGGGAGGGCCTTCGCAGTTTCCCCCTTGTGGAGGCGGATTTTGGTGACCGTCGGGTCCGGCAACACCCACTATGTGCCAGCTTCCGGAAGCCGGATCGCGGCATCCCGCTCGCGGCGGGAAACCGAGGAGTTCGATGAATCTTGGGCAATCTTTTGGGCTTCGCGCGGCCGCCACGTGGCGCCTGGGAGCCGGAGGGGCCTGACAGGCCACGCGCGTGATGGGATGGGGAGACGACCTAGGGCCCGCCGCTGCGCACCCTCGGCCCACGCGCGTGGATTTATTGCGGCGTCCGCGGGTCAGTTGCCTTTCTCCAGGCAGTTACTGCGTGCGTACATGCGCACTTATTGCGGGGAAGTGGGAGGGGCGAGCGCAAACAATCCCACTTCCCCATGTTTCAAATCATGGCCTATAAATTGGGGGTGAAGGGAGCGACAGAGATCATTCACGCTCGCGCTCCCCTGCCTCTTCATCGTCCCTCTGCTTCTGGCGACCGCCGCTAGCTGCGACGCCCGCTGTCTTGAGCAGAGCTCTCTTGCCATCTTCTTCCTTCTCTCCTCCTTCTTTCTTCCGCACTCGGGGCGATGGCTCTACTGTCAGGATCGTTGATGGGTTCGACCGTCACCCTTGATGACATCGCCTACCTCCGCGACACCAGGCGCCTGCCGAGGGCGGAGGAGGTCAAGGCGTGCCTCCCGCATGGGCGAGCGGGAGCCGCGGCCCGAGGGCTCGGAGCGGGTGGTCTTCCTGCCGCACTTCAAGCGCGGGTTTGGGCTTCCCGCGAGCGGCTTCTTCCGCGACTTTCTGGAGTTCTTCGGGCTCCAGCCCCACCATCTCAGCCCCGGCGCCATCGTGCAGCTGTCCGGCTTCGTCACCCTCTGCGAGAGGTACCTGGGGGTCGAGCCTTCGATCGACCTCTAGGTGCGCTTCTTCTCCCTGAAGCAGCAGGGGCCGAAGGCCGGAGAGATGTCCGAGTGCGGGGCGGCCGTCATCACCAAGTGGTCGGGCGCTGACTGCCCGAGGATGCCGCTGGAGGATTCTGCCAAGAAATGGCAGAACTCCTTCTTCTACGTTCGCAACCTTGGCGAGGACCGCATCAACCTTCCGCCGTTCATCAACTCGTCATCGTGGGGGAAGCAGACCTGGGGGTACTACCCCAAGCACCCGTCGCACGAGGTGCTCAACCTATGCGAGCGGGTGTCGGTGATGAAGGAGCGGGAGAGGCTCACCGGCACCGACCTCATCACCGCCTTCATCGTCCGGCGGGTGCTGCCGCTGCAGCAGCGCAGCCACCTCATCGGTCAGATGACCGGCCTCCAAGATCCCAACCACATGGCGAACACGCGGCTGGCGGCGGACCAAGTCGCGCGCCGGGTCAATGACATCTCCAAGGATAACTTGGGGGTTGACTGGGAGTTCGGGAAGGCCCCTTACAGCCATGCGAACCCGGCACCGTTGGTGAGTCCCTGGTCTCCGTACTTCGCTGCTGCTTATCTTCTCGTTCGCCCTGACGCGACGCGGGAGGTGCTTCTGAATGCCATCCGGCATCCTTACGACCGAGCGCGGGCGCAGGTGGTGCGGGTTGCCTCGGAGGAGCCCGAGGCCCATGGCGGCGGGGAGGCGGCGGCCGCCGACACGGGCGCAGGGCCCCGAGCTAGTGAGTCTTGTTTTTATTTCTTGGGGTGCCGATTGTGGGACGGCTTTGGGGATGCTGACGCGAGCTGTTGATGTAGCGGCGCCGGGTGGAGGAGGCGGCGGCGCGGCCGGAGCCGGGTCGTCTCGGGGGGCGGCGACCGCGAGGCGGCCGCACGGGAAGGATAACGTCGTGCCGCGGGCCAAGACCGCGAAGCGCGCAGCAGACCCGGCTGGAGGTGTGAAGCTGCCCGCCAAGAGGAGGAGCGGTGCTCCACAGGAGAAGGCGGCGAGGCCGGCCGTTCCGGTGGTGCCAGGGTAAGTGCCTTTTTGTTCGAGCCGAGTTGCTGAGCGGCTCCGCTCGACTCGGCGTAATTATTTTCGTCTTGTGCTTTAGGTCGCCAATCTCGCTGGCGCTGGCGGTGGCGGACGCCGCGTCCGCTAAGGGCACTGCGTTCCGGAGGAGCCGGTCCGGCACCGTCGACCGGGACGAGGAGGAAGCGCCGGTGGATCCGGACCTTGGTCTGGACCCGGCCGATGCCGAGGGCCTGGCTTGGCGGGACCGGAACCGGGCCGAGGCGAAGCTGGAGGCGGCGTCGACCCAGGCCTGGATCAGTGCTGCGACGGCGTGGGCGCAAGCTGGCGAGGAGCCGGCGTGGTCGGAGATGCCGGCAGGGACGGTGGCGGTGACGACGGTCTTCGTCCTAGCGTCAGAAAGGGAGCACGGCCAAGGCGGCCATGCAGACGCGATGGACCTCGACCGGAAGGTCGTGGTCGTCGAGGACGGCACCCTGCCGTGGGCCGACGCGGTCGAGCGGGCGGGGCCGATGGAGGTGGCGCCAACGCCGTCTTGGAGGAGGCGGTGCAGACAGCGCCGGAGGGGCGTCCCGGACGCCGGCGAGCGAGGCATCGCCGGTGGTGGAGCCTCAAGCCGCTCCGCCCACCGAGCCGGTGTCGGTGCCAGAGAGGGCGTTGGAGAAAGCACCGGCTTCAGGGGAGGCAGCCGGTGGAGAGCACGCCCTGGTGCTCAGGCCCGGGGGATGCCGGGTCGCCGAGCCTCGGCCGTCGTGGAGCGGAACCAGCGAGGTCCCCTTCGGACATCCGACCCAGGAGGAGGCGGCGATGGCTGCCGTGACCCATCGCCTTCGAGGGCGGACAGACCAGATCTAGGCCTTCGCCCAGGACGAGGTCGAGGCGACGCAGGAGCTGGAGCGCGCCGTCTTCGTAAGTTTTTATTTGTGTTCTGCTTTTCTTTTTTCATTGTTTTCTCCTTCATGGGGGCGCGCCAGCTCACCCACTGGGTGTAGCCCCCGAGATTCGAGCCAACTGCGTAGCAGTTGCGTCGAATCTTATCTTGCTGTCTTGCGCTGATCGTTGCCTTCCGCAGCAACTGGACTCCTACCAGGTCAGTGTCTTCAACCGGCTCCTTGAGACACACCGACGTCTCAAGGAGAGGCTCGCCGCCAAGGAGGAGGAGCTCCGCGTCGCGGCAGGTACTTCTCTTTCATGCTCTTTTCTAGTGGGGGCGTGCTAGCGCACCCACTGGGTGTAGCCCCCGAGATTTGGGCCAAGTGCGTAGCTGTTGGGTCGAATCTTAAAATAGTACTTTGTTGCTGAGTTCTTCTTCTGCAGCCGAGGTGCTGTCTTGGAAGACCCAGCTGATTCGGGCCGATTTTCATTATGACCGGCTTGTCATAGACGTCGGCTGGCTTGGGGCCGAGGTGGAGAAGGCGAAGGCGGAGGCGATGGGAGCCCGGCAGGCGCTCGACGAAGCCAGCCGGCTGCGGGAGCAGCTGGCGGGCGACAAGAGCCGCCTCGAGGCCGAGGTGGAACGTCTCAAGGCGGAGGCCGCCAAGGTTGTGGAGGTGCAGCGGGCCCTTGCCGAGGCAGACCAGCAACGCGGCAAGCTGGCCGACGACAAGGGGCAGCTCCAGGCCGAAATGGAGCGCCTGAAGGCGCTGGTGGCCACGGCGGAGGAGACCCGGCAGGGGGACACCCGGCGCCGCGAGGAGGCCGTGAAGGCGGCCGAGGACAAGGACGCCGAGCTGAAGGTGGCCCTTGCCAAGGTCCCCAACCTGGAGAGGGCGCTGGAGGAGCGCGACCGCACCATCGCCCGGGAGCGGCGCAGTACGTTGCTCGAAGCGCAACACCTGGAAGAGTCCTTCTCGAGTAAGTGCTTTCCTTTGGTTTTGTTGTTGCCAGGTTGGGACCCCGCCTCTTCTTCCTTAGTAATTTTCTTCTGACTTGCTTTCCTTCTTGGCAGGGGCCTTCTCGGAGACACACCGGCTGGCGGAGGAGGCGGTCCGCTTTCAGCGCGACCCGCAAGGGATCGTCGGCTCCGGGACGGACCCGCGGGTGGCCTAGACCTTCCCGGAGATTGTGGCCACCGCCGAGGCCCGTCTGTGAGTCTTGGGCGAGCAGATGGGGCATCTCTCCGAGGCCGGCTCGGCGATGACGGCGGCCCTCTGGCCGGGTTCCGTCACGCCGAGCAGCTTCACGTGGCTGGCGCGCTGGCTGGAGGCGGGTCCAGAGCGGCTCCATGACTGGTGGGTCTCCGCCGCTCGTGCTGGCGCCGAGATGGCGCTCAGGTTCGTGATGTCTTGGCATCCGGACTTGTCGCTGGACGCGCTGATGGGGTAGCGAGCTGGCTCGGAGAGTCAGCTGCAAGCGGAAGCCGGCCGGATTGCTGCTCGGGCCAGCTATATCGCCGGGTTCGCCTTCCACGATGAGTTCCGGCCGGAGCGGGCGGAAGACGGCGGAGTCGTGCCTGCTGACGACTACGGCTTGCTTCTGGACGACCCGGAGGGCAGCTCTGAGGAGACGGGCATGTACCGCGACGCGGACGCCGGGGAGGAAGATACCGGCCTTCAGCGGACCCGGGAGCTGCGCGATCCGGCGATGGGAACGCCTGATTTTTTAACTTATAAAAAATTTCTGTTAGGTAGCAGGTCCACCCACCCACTGGGGGTTGACTGGGTGTAATGAACTCTGGCCTTGGGCCTATTTGAATTTATGATGTATGAGCTGCGTGAATATCTGCGCTTTTGCTTTTCGTTTTTGGAGTTGTTTTCTTGCAACCTTCCCCCTTTGGGCTTCCCCCCGCGAGTCTGACTGCCGAGGCTCCGGTCCATGACAAGGGGTTCGACCTTTGAGAGGAGCGTACATTACTTAGGCTTTCGAAACATTGAGCGTGAACGAAACACCCACTGGGCCGGCTGGCAGTAATCCGGCGCGGCCGGATTGGCGAGCAGCCGGTCGTGCGACAACTTAAAGTGGCAGGGCCGGGTTGGGCGACCCGGTGATAAGCAGAAACTTCGTGGATGTCTGCACCTTTGCTTTTCGTCCTTAGAGCCGTTTTCTTGCAACTCTCCCCTTTTGGGCTCCCCCCCCCCCCCCCCCGCGAGTCTGACGGCCGAGGCTCCGGTCCGTGACAAGGGGTTCGACCTTTGAGAGGAGCGTACAGTACTTAGGCTTTCGAAACATTGAGTGTGAGCGAAACACCCACTAGGCCGGCTGGCGGCAATCCGGCGGGGCCAGGTTGGCGAGCAGCCGGTCGTGCAGAAACTTAAAGTGGCAGAGCCGGGTTGGGCGGCCCGGCGACCCTTGACTTAGTGTTCGTGGCGCGTTGGTGCTTTTGGTCTCACGTGCTTGCCAGCCGACAGCCGAGTACCGGTTCTGCGGCTTAGGGCGAAGTGAGAGGCCGTGGCGATGCAACGCGTCAGGAGTCGCTAAGGGGAACGGCGAGTGGCCAAGCCGGCCAGCCCGCGGGCCCCCGGGCCGAGCGGGTCGACGCAGTGCCGGGTTGGTTTAAGAGTAAAGCAATGCACAAATGTAGGAGACACAATAACTTGGTCGCAAAAGGGGCAGCCCCCGAGCGCCTTTCAGGGACCCCATAGTTTCCGGATGATTACAAAAGGTAGTGATACATACGTGCATGCGGCTAACTGTAAAACGGGCGGAGGAGCTCCGCATTCCATGGCCGAGTTGTTTCTTCGCCGGTAGTATCCCTCTTGATCTTGTTCGTTTTGTGGATGTCGATGAGCTAGTACGCGTTGCGGTCGCACAAGGCCTTGGTGACGATGAAGGGGCCCTCCCATCGGGAGGACAGCTTGTGTTGGCCGGTCTGCTCTTGGACGAGTCGGAGGACGAGGTCTCCGTCTCGGAAAGTGAGGGGCTTGATCTTCTTGCTATGGTAATGCCTCAGAACTTGCTGGTAGATGGCTGAGCGACTGAGCGCTAAGAGACGTGCTTCTTCGAGTAGGTCGACGCCGTCTTCGCGGGCTTCCTTTGCTTCGGCTTCTGTGTACATGTGACGCGCGACGAGTCGAAATCGACGTCGGTCGGGATGACGGCTTCTGCTCCGTAGACGAGGAAGAACGGGGTGAACCCGGTCGACCTGTTTGGCGTGGTGCGGAGACTCCAGAGGACGGCCGGCAACTCGTCAAGCCAACTGCCGGGTGAACGGATGAGCGGCTCGACGAGTCGCGGTTTGATGCCGGACAGGATGAGGCCGTTGGCCCGCTCGACCTGGCCGTTGGACTGCGGATGTGCAACGGAAGCCAGGTCGAGGCGGATGCCGAAGACGGAGCAGTACTGCGCAAGCGCGCCCTTGGCAAAGTTGGTGCCGTTGTCCGTGATGATGATGTTCGGTATGCCGTAGCGCACCGCGATGTCCTTGACGAACAGGGCCGGCCCTGGCGTATGGCCAGTGGGGCGATGGCCCAGGGCCCAAGCGGGAGCGGGCCCATGATGTATTACATATACATACTATTGCCCAGCAAGAATAGGTAAAAAAAATGAGATGGGCTAGGGCGCGAGGCCCATGCGATCGATTACGAAGTGTTACGCTAGTGGCTAGTGATCGGTACCGGCTTCTCGGTTTCTTTTCCTTCGCCTAGAGTTTGGTTCATCTCTAATCTCTTCGTCCTGCCTGGCGCTCGGTGCTCGGCGCCTCGCCGTCTCGGCCGCCACCGGCTCGCCGCTACTTGTGCCGCACAGCAATCCGGCAGCCCAAAGTCTACAACGATCCAACGAGGTAATCCATGATCCATTCCATCCGTCAGTTTCTTCAGCCCGTGAGTACACCACCATCCACAGAGTTAGTAATAGTATGTATACGTATCCATGATCCATACATGTTCCTGATGACCTGATCCACCCCCCCCCCCAAATCCCAATTTGACAATCAGTAGTATATTTTAGTTTTTATTTAGTATGTACATATTCAACTATCCACCCATGTATGTCTAGGGTTCCAATCATCTTATGTATAAATTCTTAATTATGTATACCCTCGTTTCTTCATGATTTTAGGACATTATCCTGTCATGTTGCCTAAGAAGAAGCAATTGTCGGGTGCTGAAAAAAGGAGAAAAAAAAAGAAAGAATCTGAAACTTCAACCACTGATTGGTTCTCTGAATAAGTACTTTACATCATTGACAATGCAATTCTTTCATTGACCAGTCGCTTTGATTAGTTGAAGAAATTTGGAAAGGTATTTGGTTTCCTATTCAATTCAAAAAAATCTGAAGTCCTTGGATGATAGCAGTCTACGGGAATGTTGCACTACTTTTGCAAAAGCTTTTTCTGATGATAACTCATCTGATGTTGATCTTCATGATTTTGTCTCTGAGTTAAAAGTGTTGCAGGTAACTTTTCCAGATGGTTTGATGTTAGCACTTGAGATTCTTCTGTTTGTTATGGTTAGAGATTGTTATTGAAATGTCTTTGTTGCCTATCGGATGCTCTTAAGAGTGCATGTGACTGTAGCCTCAGCTGAAAGAAGTTTCTCTAAACTTAAACTACTGAAAAATTATTTGAGGTCAACTATGTTGCAAGATAGATTACATGGCTTGGCTATATGCTGCATTGAGAAGGATATCTTAGACAATTTTGATCTTGATTGTGCCCTTAATGACTTTGCATCAAGAAACGTCCGAAGAAACTTTTTCTGAAGCACTGAAGTATTATTGTTGTTGATGGAGTCAGTCGAATTTGGTTCTTATTTGAGGTAATCATGTCATGTTTGTTTCATTTTGCTATCTTTTTAGTATTACTATTGTCGATGGAGTCAGTTTGAATTTAGTTATAATTGTTGTCGATGAAGTCAGTCAAATTATTATAGTCTAATTTTAAACTAAAGGTGTATGGTTGAAAGTTACATAGGGGCCCATGTCGCCGAGTTCGCCTAGGGCCTCCCAAAACACAGGGCTGACCCTGTTGATGAATCGGACGGCCGTTGGCCCGTCCAGCTTCTTGATCGGCCTTGCCTCGATCCACTTGGTGAACTTGTCCACTGCCACCAGCAAATGCATCATGCCGCCTCGAGCGGTCTTGAAGGGCCCCACCATGTCGAGTCCCCGGACCGCGAAGGGCCAGGTGATGACCCACAAGTATAGGGGATCTATCGTAGTCCTTTTGATAAGTAAGAGTGTCGAACCCAACGAGGAGCAGAAGGAAATGATAAGTGGTTTTTAGCAAGGTATTCTCTGCAAGCACTGAAATTATCGGTAACAGATAGTTTTGTGATAAGGTAATTTGTAATGGGTAACAAGTAATGAAAGTAAATAAGGTGCAGCAACATGGCCCAATCCTTTTTGTAGCAAAGGACAAGCCTGGACAATTTCTTATATGAAGGAAAACGCTCCCGAGGACACATGGGAATTATCGTCTAGCTAGTTTTCATCACGCTCATATGATTCGCGTTCGTTACTTTGATAATTTGGTATGTGGGTGGACCGGTGCTTGGGTACTGCCCTTTCTCGGACAAGCATCCCACTTATGATTAACCCCTATTGCAAGCATCCGCAACTACAAAAGAAGTATTAAGGTAAACCTAACCATAGCATGAAACATATGGATCCAAATCAGCCCCTTACGAAGCAACTCATAAACTAGGGTTTAATTAAGCTTCTGTCACTCTAGCAACCCATCATCTACTTATTACTTCCCAATGCCTTCCTCTAGGCCCAAACAATGGTGAAGTGTCATGTAGTCGATGTTCACATAACACCACTAGAGGAAAGACAACATACATCTCGTCAAAATATCGAACGAATACCAAATTCACATGACTACTAATAGCAAGACTTCTCCCATGTCCTTAGGAACAAACGTAACTACTCACAAATCATATTCATGTTCATAATCAGAGGGGTATTAATTTGCATAATGGATCTGAACATATGATCTTCCACCAAATAAACCAAATAGGATCAACTACAAGGAGTAATCAACACTACTAGCAACCCACAGGTACCAATCTGAGGCTTTGGGACAAAGATTGGATACAAGATATGAACTAGGGTTTGAGAGGAGATGGTGTTGGTGAAGATGTTGATGGAGATTGACCCCCTCCCGATGAGAGGATCATTGGTGATGACGATGGCGATGATTTCCCCCTCCCGGAGGGAAGTTTCCCCGGCAGAACAGCTCTGCCGGAGCCCTAGATTGGTTCCGCCTCGTGGCGGCGGAGTTTCTTCCCAAAAGCTTGCTTATGATTTTTTCTAGGGTAAAAGACTTCATATAGCAGAAGATGGGCACCGGAGGCCTGTCAGGGGGCCCATGAGGCAGGGGGCGCGCCAGGGGGGTAGGGCGCGCTCCCCACCCTCGTGGCCAGGGTGTGGGCCCCCTCTGGTATTTTCTTCACTCAGTATTTTTTATAAATTCCAAAAATGACTTCCGTGAAGTTTCAGGACTTTTGGAGTTGTGCAGAATAAGTCTCTAATATTTGCTCCTTTTCCAGCCCAGAATTCCAGCTGCCGGCATTCTCCCTCTTCATGTAAACCTTGCAAAATAAGAGAGAATAGGCATAAGTATTGTGACATACCGTGTAATAACAGCCCATAATGCAATAAATATCAATATAAAAGCATGATGCAAAATGGACGTATCAACTCCCCCAAGCTTAGACCTCACTTGTCCTCAAGCGGAAGCCGATAACGATAAATATGTCCACATGTTTAGAGATAGAGGTGTCGGTAAATTAAAATACGGACATGAGGGCATCATGATCATTCTTATAACAGCAACATATATATATATATATATATATATATATATATATATATATCAGGATCTTTCCAACACAATGTGCTTGCCAAAGGATAAAATGTAAAAAGGAAAGGTGAAGATCACCATGACTCTTGCATAAGGAATAAGACAAAAGTAAAAGATAGGCCCTTCGCAGAGGGAAGCAGAGGTTGTCATGCGCTTTCATGGTTGGATGCACGAAATCTTAATGCAAAAGAACGTCACTTTATATTGCCACTTGTGATATGGACCTTTATTATGCAGTCCATCGCTTTTATTTCTTCCACATCACAAGATCGTATAAAGCTTATTTTCTCCACACTAATAAATCATACATATTTAGAGAGCAATATTTATTGCTTGCACCGATGACAACTTACTTGAAGGATCTTACTCAATCCATAGGTAGGTATGGTGGACACTCATGGCAAAACTGGTTTTGAGGGTATTCGGAAGCACAAGTAGTATCTCTACTTAGTGCAAAGAATTGGCTAGCATGAGGAGGAAAGGCAAGCTCAACATGTTGGATGATCCATGACAATGTACTTTATTTCGGATATAAGAAAACATAACCCATTACGTTGTCTTCCTTGTCCAACATCAACTCTTTAGCATGTCATATTTTAATGAGTGCTCACAATCATAAAAGATGTCCAAGATAGTATATTTATATGTGAAAACCTCTCTTTCTTTATTACTTCCAATTAATTGCAACGATGACCAAAACTATGCTTGTCAACTCTCAACAACTTTCATTCATCATACCCTTTGTATGTGAAGTCATTACTCTCCATAAGATCAATATGATCTCTTTGTTTATTTTTATTCTTTCTTTTTCTTTTATTCCCTCAAGATCATAGCAAGATAATCAAGCCCTTGACTCAACACTAATCTTTACTATATATAGCTCATGGCTCGATTACATAGAAGGATCATAAAGCAAAACTCAAAACTAAATCACACTAAAACTTTATTCTACTAGATCAAGATATTACTAAAAGGATCAAACTAAGAAAAACGGTAAAGATAGGAGTGTGATGGTGATACGATACCGGGGCACCTCCCCCAAGCTTGGTAGTTGCCAAGGGGAGTGCCCATACCCATGTTATTATATCTCTTTTGCCGGTGAAGGGGTGGTGATGATGATGGGTAGTCACACATCGAGCGTAGGAGATCCTCCAATGTGCGGATAATGCCCTTGAGTGCAATGATATGATCCTTCAACAAAATATTTTCATGTGTGAGATACTTGTTTTGTATACGAGCTAACTCAATCATCTTGAAAGCTTCAATCTCAGTGGGGGTAAAGAGAGGTGGGAGGATGTCTTTTTGTTCTACTGTCGGCGCTTGATCCTCCTTGGCCTTCTTGATTCCTTCATCCTTGTTGATCTCCACGGGTTCTTCTCTCTTCAGCTTTATCTTCATTAGCCAAGCATCGTTGCCCTCATTGTTGGAGGAGGGGGACGACATGATGCCTGGTCTTGACAACTCTGGCAGAAAATAGCTCGAAACAAGAACAGAGGATAATTGCGTGATACGTTAGTCAAAACCTTTAGGAGATTATATAATGAATTTTTACCGACCAAAAGAAGTATCGTGCAATAAAATGGAGTCTAGAGAGCACACAAGGTGCCCACGAGGCAGGGGGGCGCGCCCAGGGGGGTAGGGCGCGCCTCCCACCCTCGTGGAAGCCTCGTGTCCTTCCCGGACTACTTCTTATTTTCCTATTTTCTGAAATATTCCAAAACGGAGAAAAAATGCCATTAGAACTATTTTGGAGTCGGTTTACTTACCGTACCACATACCTATTCCTTTTCGGAGTCTGAAACATTCTGGAGAGTGTCCCTTATGTATTCCTCCGGGGTTACAGTTTCAATAACATTAGTTTCAACATTTATAGGATTACCTGAGATATAATGTTTGATCCTTTGACCGTTCACCACCTTCAGATTTGTGCCTTCGAAGTTGTTGATTTTTATGGCACCGGAACGATAGACCTCCTCGATAACGTAAGGACCTTCCCATTTAGAAAGAAGTTTTCCTGCAACAAATCTTAAACGAGAGTTGTATAACAATACATAATCACCTATATTAAACTCACGCTTTTGTATCCTTTTGTCATGCCATCTTTTAACCTTTTCCTTGAACAGTTTGGCATTCTCGTAGGCTTGGGTTCTCCACTCATCAAGTGAGCTAATGTCAAATAGCCTCTTTTCACCGACAAGTTTGAAATCATAGTTGAGCTATTTAATAGCCCAATATGCCTTATGTTCTAGTTCAAGAGGTAAGTGACATGCTTTTCCATAAACCATTTTATACGGAGACATACCCATAGGATTTTTATATGCAGTTCTATAGGCCCATAATGCATCATCAAGCTTCTTGGACCAATTCTTTCTAGATCTATTAACAGTCTTTTGCAAAATTAATTTGAGCTCTCTATTACTCAACTCTACTTGACCACTAGACTGTGGGTGATAAGGGGATGCAATTCTATGATTAACGTCATACTTAGCAAGCATTTTAGGAAAGGCACCATGTATAAAATGTGAACCACCATCAGTCATTAAATATCTAGGGACTCCAAACCTCAGGAAAATAACTTCTTTAAGCATCTTAATAGAGGTGTTATGATCAGCACTACTAGTTGGAATAGCCTCTACCCACTTAGTAACGTAATCAACAGCAACTAAAATATGTGTATACCCATTAGAGGAAGGAAACGGTCCCATGTAATCAAAGCCCCAAACATCAAATGGTTCAATAACAAGTGAATAATTCATAGGCATTTCTTGACATCTACTAATATTACCAATTCTTTGACATTCATCACAAGACAAGACAAACTTACGGGCATCCTTGAATAGAGTAGGCCAATAAAAACCGGATTGCAATACCTTATGTGCAGTTCTATCTCCAGCATGCACTACAAGAAAAATACACTTCCGTGATGATACGTGTTTGTCACAGTAGGTCGCATTTTCTGTCATGCATGTACATTCATGACGATTTTATGACAGAATCAAGATAGTCATACCTGTGCTGTCGTAGAAGCGTTCCATGACATTACCAAAATTATCATCACGGAAGTGTCCACTTCCATGACGACAAATCCCGCGTCACAGAAGTGCTTTCGTCAAGGGTGACCGACACGTGGCATCCACCATAATGGAACGCTGTTAAGCTATCGGGTCGGGTTTTGGATATGATAACCCGTTAACAGCCCCGACCAATGGGGATTTTCCACGTGTAAAATCATCATTGGCTGGAGGAAACACGTGTCGGCTCATCGTTGGGACAGATGTCATCCACTCATTGGACAGAAGGCGCCTATGATACGTCGACACGTGGCACAGCCCAACAAAGGCCCATTCCTGTGAAAAGGCCGCCCCGTTTGACTTGGTCAAAAGGTGGCGGGTCGGCCCATGTAAAGCCTGTTAACGGCCTGTTCGCATATAGCCCATTTACAGCCCGCTAACCCAAGGCCCGTTACGCCCTATCCGAATTAGGCCCAGTAGCGTCATCTGGGCCACCCAATATGATTCCAGCCCGTTTTCACTTCTGGCCCATGTATGGCCCATGACGTCTTTCGGCCCATATGAGGCCCTATGTAACTCTTGGCCTATTAATGGCCCGTGGTGAAACTGGCCCGTAATGAACAGTGTATCACTTTACACCCATTAACGGCCCGTGGTGAAACTGACCCGTAATGAACAGTGTATCACTTTATACCCATTAACGGCCCGTTATTCCGTTGGGCCATTTCCAGCCCATGTTATCTTTCGGCCTTCTCAGAGCCCATTTATTCTTGGGCTCATTTCCAGCATTCGTTTACTTACGGCCCGTTACTGTCATTTTCTGCTTGTGGGCCAAATTCAGCCCGTGGTTACAGTCGGCCCGTTTGTGGTCCGTTAATACGTTGGGCCGTTTTCATAGCGTCATCAAATACGGCCTATTAACGATGGCCCGTTATGGTCGGCCCATGAACGGATGATTCCAACTCTAGCCCGTTTACGGCCATAATGCGGCCTGTTATTGGCCCATGTTTGGTCAATCGATCATACTGCCCATATAAGGCCCATTGATGATACGGCCCATAGAAGGCCCATTGTTTCTACGGCCCATAGAAGGCTCATTGTTTCTACGGCCCGTAGAAGGCCCACTGTTTCTACGGCCCGTAGAAGGCCCACTGTTTCTACGGCCCGTAGGAGGCCCAGTGTCACTACAGTAAATATTAGCCCATGGTTATTGTGGCCTAGTTTTAAAAAATAGGTTATTGAAGCCACTAGCAAACCACGGAAAAAGAACTGCAATGACTACAAGCAAACAAATAAAGAAGACAACAAGGAAATAAATAAGCAAGCAACTTATGCTAGGCTATCACGGCTATCACACATATTGCATCCACTTGGCATCAAAGTTCGCCACCAGTGCAAATAAACGCGCCGACAAAAGAATATACAAAACTGAGAGCACTTCAGAAGGCACTAGGCCTGGCCACGTCGGGCCCCCCAAACAGCTGAAGAAGCTGAGTAGACCTCAGTTGTGTCAACGATAGATGCATCAACACTAGATTTAAGGCATGATGGTGCGCACGGCAGTCCTCTGACATCTTCATTGCATCTTTGACTTCCAGTCGGAGCTGGCCTGAAGCAAGCCTTTCCGCTTTAAGTTGAGACTGAAGAAGTCGAACTGATTGAGGCAGTGACTGCATAGAGGTTGTCTCACACCTGCTGGTGAGTAGCTTTAACTCATTGTCTTCATCAAGACAGGACCTTGGGGTCATCTCGCTGTCCTCAAGATGGTTTGGCTCACTATCTTCCCTAAAGTTCTGCCTGGCGTAAGAGATACGAGTCTGAAAGAGAAACAAGGAGACACGTAACAGGTTTCACAATTATATAAGAAAATAAATGGATCTGTTCTGCATAAGGAACATGTTTTTACAACTACAATTTGAAACTGGTAGTTGTTGCAAACATCCAATCAGATGTAAACAGCAAAGCAAACAGCAGTGGAGGAAATGATGCCTATCCAAATCTATACTAGAACAAAGTTTGAAGGCTTGAGAAGGATGAACTTACATTACATGTTAACACGGGCTGGACAAAGCCCTTCTCCATGTTGATGGAAGGATAATTCAATAAATTCCCCAAAGAAAATTCTTTATAAGCGTTGCCATTATTCTACATTTTACAAAGAGTAAATATAGATCAAATAATATTGTAAGAAACAGAGGATAATGAAGCTCAGGTGCAGACTGATGATACATAATCAAATAGCAATTAATTAAGTACAGCGTTACAAGGCAAAAGGGAGAGAGGTACTGACAAGAGCAATGCAGAGCCCATTATTGTTTTGAGATCGTATGATCCTTTGAGCAAGGAGATTCATCTGAAATTAGTTTTCATACAAGAGAGAAGGTAAGGCACAAGCAGAAAGTTAGGAGTTCAAACTTTGAATTGATATCATAGACAGTACCTGACGCTGGGCTCCCAGCAGTTCTAATAGGGGTTTGGCCACTGGAGTAGGGGTAAAGTGTGGTACAGTTGGGCCTGTGTTTTCTGTGGCTGCTGATCTATCTGATTTAACAGGTATCACTACCTTTTCCAAATACCTAGTTTGTACTCCTTGAGGATCTGCACTCACCCTCTTCCTTTTGGACATCTATTACGAAAGAACAACATTTGACTGGAAAAACATAGTGTGATGACACATGGAATAGGTACCGAAAATGGATAGGTATGGCATATACTCATATATGATGCTTAAACTAAGCAGATGGTGTAACAAAGTAGAAGTAATGCAAGAGGTCAGATGCAAAATATGTGCGACCAATACAACTTTGCAAAGTTAGAGCAAGCACCTTGATGGGTGAATAAGATAGGCCATCCTCCACCATGCCAAGTTTGTTAGCCAGTGGATCGTTCCGCAATATTCCTCTCGTGCGCCCATTCTCATATTCATTTTGATAATGTTCAATATCTGACATGCATGAAAACATAAAAACAAGTGAGATTTTCTTTGTAATGCAGAAGTGATTCTAATCCAATATTGCCTCCCTGTAAACCCCTTTGTGCTATCTCTGCAATTCTTTTAAAAGATGCCATGCATGCTGTAATTTGTTGTGTGCATTAATATAATGTGGCCTACTACTCAAAATATGAGAGCTCCAGAAGTGATGACACTTCGCAGATGATAGCTTCAACATATAGTAAAGAAGAACAAGTCGACCTGACCTGGCAGTTTCAAAATATACTAAGGGAGAACAACTCGACCTGACCAGTCGACCGCAAGAGAAGAGTATCATCTTAAAGAAGAGCAGAAGAGCAAGCAGATTGCAGATATTACAAGTCTTTCAATACAATGTCGGTTGGCCACCCATGATGAACCAGAGCGCACAGAGAAATACTATTCTTTCCGGTCTCTCCATATGTGGCTCACATGCATTTCGAAACTAAAGTAGGAACATTTAGCTAACCAATTAAACATCTCTCAGTTTTACTAATATCAGCAATAATATCAGATATGAATTTGTACAACTAAGCTTGTTTAGCTCGATGGGTGGAGCAGTGCTATTACGACACGAACCATGTAGGCTGATTGTGGTCATCATAAAATGAGGAAAACATAAGCATGATGAGTACAATGTTGACCGTGGCAGCGGGATGGCAGATCTGAAGCTGCAAACCGCGCAAAGGGTAGTTAGCAACCGATGTTTGCTTTGAAATAACAACTAAGATTTGGTATGGACAAGAAAGTACGGTCAACAAGTGACAAAGAAATGCAATTATGTTGTCTCTCTATATGTCGCGACATGCATTTGGAAACTCAAGTGGGACCTTTAACTAACCAATTAAATGTGTCGGTTAACTAATATCAGTATCATATCACAATCATATTTGAACAACTAAGCTTTCGAATTCTGAGTGTTGTGTTGTTTAGCTTGAAGGGTGGAGTAATGCTAGTACGACAGAAAGCACCTACGCAGATCATAGTAGAGTAGATAAAAGGGGAAAACCCTAAGCATCAAGAGAAAAATCAGGAAAGTGGAACTAGCTGGACCAGTGGGTGGCGCACATGCTTTTCGAAACGAATATAGGAACATTAGGTGACCAATTAAACGTTCTCTGTTTTAGTGATATGAGCATCATATCAGATTCATATTCCAACACGTAAGCTTTGGGTTGAGGTCTTGAGGAGCAGTGCTAGCACGACACGAAGCACCTACGATGATGGTAGTGAATATAAAGGGGGGAAACCATAAGCATTATGAGTATAGTGCCCGTGCCATGGCGGATCTGAAGGTGCAAACCGGACAAAGCTACTTCGCAACCAATGTTTGCTTTCAACTAGCCACTACGATTTGGTACGGACAAGAAAAGTACAGTAAACAAATTACGATCTATTTTCCGGGTGAGATCAATAACTTAAGCACATATGGAAGAGTACCACCTCTCTTGCGACGCCGTGTAGGCCTATGCTTATACGTTGAGGGTGTTGCGGGTGCGATGGCTGTCGGCGGCGGGGAAGAAGACTTTAGACGGCAGACGGCCGGGTCGGGGGATATATCCTGTTGCCGTGGACGAGGCGGTCGTAGGAGCGGCAACGGCAAGGTGGACGACGGCGCCGATGAAGTGAGAGGAGGCAATGAAAGGATCCTGGTCCAGCGCCGTGGATGAGAGACGTCCATCTCTTGCAGTGGACGACGGGGTAGGGGTAGCGGCTCCGGCAAGGTGGAGGATGGGGTGGCGGACGGAGGAGGCTGGCCGCAGTGCGGAGGTTGTCGTGCCGCCGACGGTGTATGAATGGGGAAATGAGGGGAGGGGGGATCTCACACTTTGGGACGCGCTTCTCTGAAATGGGGGAAAGTTACGAACTTATCCCCTGTTTAAAATTTCGGACATCGCGTCGGTTGGGGATAGGACGGTAATCTCGGGCGAGGAGAGGGTGTTTTGCCGCCCACGGTTGGCGCCCACGGTGTATGAACGGGCCTGACAGGTAGGGCGGTTGTGTCACGTCTTATGGAAGTTGCACATCTGCCCCTATTTAAAATATTAGCCTACATCGATTTCGGACCAGGAGAGTTTGTTTTGCCGCCCACCGTGTATGAATGGGGAAATGGAGGAAGAGACACATGTCTTTCGGACGAGCATGAATCAAATGTGTTTTGCCGCCCACGTTTGGCGCCCACCGTGTCTGAATGGGCTCAGAGGCCGTCGTGTCACGTCTGATTGAAGTTACTAGTCTACCCCTATCGACAGCAGTGTAAATCCGGTCGATAAGGATGTCAAGTGTCAGGGGTAGACAGTAATTTCCATCTCGCAAACACTTGCTTCGGGCAGCCCACAAATTATAGTGGGTGTTTAGCCGCTTCGTTCAAAACTTGGGAGAATTAGCATTCACGTTTGCCCTGGGACCTGGCAAACTAAATTCAAATCCAATTTGTATTCGATTACGAATATCCACAGATAATTATACGTTTTGTTATTTATTTCTTCAAAACCACAACAAAGATTTATTCCACCTTTATATATGATTATGATTTAGAAATGCCGTGATCTTCGGATTCAGTAGGTTGGATACACTCTGAGTCAAACAGTTATTTCATCCAATACAATATGCTCACATGAAAAACAGTTCACCTTATGTCAATCATACAAGTACCGAGGATTACCTCGCCTAAAAAATTCGGATCATTACAACACATGGACAACATAGGGGGTCTTGCAACATAATCCATTCAGAGACATGACACAACATGCAAGTACAATAATCTAATGACAATTTCAACTGGTATCTAAAGAAGAACCGGGATTACCTTGGGCTTCAGATAGCAGAAACAGCAGGACCTCCTCCGTCTTCAAATGCAACATTCTTACTTCCTCCAATTCTTGGGTTGCTTGCATAATGCGTGCCGCTAATTCCGTAATTTCCAGCCTCAAGATAAAGATTGCCTCATTCATGGCAGCCACACCATCTCTTTCTGCCTCTAGTAGAGCCTCAAGCACTATAATATCTGTGCTCAGACTGCTCTCCGGCGGTGTTGCCTCTGAACTGCTACCATCTGGTAACATGGATGGCGCACTGCTTCCACAAATAGATTCTGGGGTTGTACATTGTGTCCTAGTGTGAACGGCATCCTGAAAGGTTTCTGCTGGACATCAGTAAGAGATAGTTATCGTATGATCCAGGCAGTAAGCTTACATGGTAAACGACGGACGAATTATTGCCGAGCATGGCAAACTATATTTAAATGGTTCGAAGCAGCATCAGCCAAAAAGAAATTAAAATGGTAAGATGAAACTAGGGATGTAAGTGGCAAATAAACGACATCCGCCAGTCCCATCTAGTTAGTTTTTGCTACCTCCCTAGTTCATTTTCCTCAAAAAACAAAAACTCTTTTGACCTATCATACCACTACTGGACTTTAATCGGGATTAAACGGGACCCAGTTGACATCCCTAGTTGAAAGGGAGTGTACAACCGCTATATTTAAGTTGCCAAGGCATCTAAGCAGTTGAAATAATCTGAGAAAGCACTTAACAGTGTGGCCTCATATAAACTACAAAGACAGTCTTGTGATGAAGTTGAGAGGAAAAGTTAAGGACTCAAATGAAATAGGCATGCATTTCTTTACGATAGTACAGCAGGCACTGCTGACATATTGGCCAACTCAGGTATATCGTAACAACAAATAAGCATTCGAATCAAGCAATACAGCAAAGCAGACAACTGAACTATTTGTAATTCGGTAGGATTACACGTTGAGGGCACAAGCAAAGAAAGCAGCCCACTCGCATTACATTTCACATGTACTAAAACACACTGGCTTACCATATGTTGCTGTGAAGCCTAGCTGCTGTTGCAATGTTCTTTGAAGATATCGTCAGCATCCCGTGGTTGCAAATCTAGTTGTTGTAGTTTATTCTGCACCATCTATTTAGGTAAAATTAATTTTAATCACATGCACTGGTCTGAATTGATCATCAATGGTTCATCTAAACTAATGAAAGAAGGGTGTGTGCATACACGACAATATATCTGCTTCCCTCTATTTTTACGCTTGTTCGAGGTGCCAGCCCCAAAAGAACAAATATTTTGCTTGATGGGGTTGGCAGCTCCATAATTAATAGAAGCATCAAATTAGTCATGCAACTTGGGAAGATCAAGAACACACAAACAAGTAATGAACAGAGGCTCGAAGCAGTGATGTAATAGCTAGCATCAGAAAATGTAGGGTAAAACGAACAAAAAGCAGCGGAACCACATGCTAGTTTGCTGATGTGTAATTAAGCATAGAGAACATTAAGCAGTCTGATGGAACCAACAGGTGGCATCAGAACAAAACTAAAGCATATTAACTATATGTGCACTGGTATGTAATTTAGCACATGTAACATGCTCACTGCCAGAAGTATGACCCTACAGGTGCAAGCAGAATAACGCGTCTCATGAAAAACTGAATGATGCCCTAAAGAAATTCAAAGGTGCGGTGCTTATGCTAGGAAAGTGAACGTAGGCGCCGGCCGTTGGATAATAGTTCCTGATTCTCGGCGGCGTATGGGTATCGTTGTCATACTTGATAGCTAAGGATTGTCGATGGTGCTCGTGTTGCGGTTGAGTTTGGGCCGGCTGTCGCCGTCGCTGAAGCGGCTCCGGTGCTACGGTTGCGGCGCCTGTCGACATACAAGAAAGCTCATCTGTGGTAAGTGAACAGTTGCATGATAAAGAGAAAAACCGAAGGAGTACAAATCAAAATAACCTGATGAGGCTGCGGCGTCGGTAAAGCAGGGCCGGTGGAGTTGAATATGGCGTCCGTGGAGCGGGTCCGGTGCAGTGACGAAGGCTTCGGCGGGCGCGTTGTACAGTGCTTTCGGTGAGGCGGATCTGTTGCAGCGGACGAGGGCTTGTATGAAGGGCCAGCGAAGGGGCGGACGAGGGAGTCAGTGAAGGGCCTACGCTGTGGTGGACGAGGGCGCCGGTTAAGCAGATCCGGTGCGGTGGACCATGATGGCGGTCAAGGAGATCTGGAGCGGTGGACAAGCCAGTCGCTGAAGCGGCTCCGGTGAAGTGGTGAGTTGGCAGTTGGGGGTTCCAAGGTGCGGAAGGTAGATCCGGCGGGGTGTGAGGTCCACCGCTGCGGCGGAGGACTAGATTCGGCGGCTTGCCGTGGTTGGGGGGTCGGGGAGGGGAAGGGGAGGGGCTCTGGAGAAGAATGTTGGGGGCAAAGAGGGGAAAACAATGGAGTCACCAAAGCAGCCCTTTTCCGTTCATGTGGCAGGGGTAAAACAGGAATATCGCAGGGCTAAACTTTCGGGCGCGTGATATTTCGATGTGAGCGGGAAGTTTGAAAGCTTTTGGCGCCTAAAATTATAAGTATTCTGCTCTCGTACGGCCGACTATGATATCGTGGCCGACAATTTGTTTGTTTTGCACGCAAAAAAATGTGCAAGTTTTGAAAATCAATGTCTCCAACTCGAACTTAGATTGTCCATTCAATTCAAATATGGATCATTGAGCTACTACAAGCAAATACCATCATACGGTCCAATTCACATGAAATTCCAAATGTGTTTATCCTAAATATGATGACAAAAGCAAAAATGTGTATGTGTATGAATAAAGTGGATGATTATAAAGTTTGAACATGCCCGTATGTGTATATCTCTATGTTTGATATATGAATATGAAATCATGAAATCCCGGCTTAAAAATGTACCTCCGTTTAAATGAATTACAAAAGCTAATGATGGAGTCGAATTCCAAAATTCCAATCTTAGGTTTGTAATTCTGGTACATCAAGGTATATCACGCATGTTGAAAAGTATCGTTATCTCATAGTACAAACTGTGAAACAAATTGATCAACCATGAGTGCACAATATCTCAATTACGCTAAAGTCCCTCAAATATAGACACCTCACTCTTTATCTGAAGTCAACCCCCCCCCCACCACACACACACACACATAGAGAAGTCGTTCTCTCCCCCAAACACCAACACACGAGCACATTAACACCCCTCTCTCTTGTAAAGTCCGGACCCCAACATAGGTCTCTATCACTTTGTCTCTCGGGCATGCACACATATCTTCCCTCACTCTCTGGGTCTCCACTATCTCTCTTACCCAAGCACACGCACTATGTAGAGTGTATATTTCCCATACACACAAAACGTCGCCCCCAAACGTCTATCTCCCTAGTCATGTGGTTCTCGCGCACTCACCTCACACACCACCCCCACTTCAAACAAGCACACTTTGTCTCCTTGTGCACCACTCTCCTCTTTCTATCTCTCTCACATGCGGACCCGCCCCAGCTCCTTCCCTGTATACATATATGTCGTGACTCTTTGCATAGCTCCCTAATGTATAACTGTTCTCGATTTCGCACATTGTTCTCTACACCATCTATTCTAGATCTCTCATGAAGTCCCTATCACACACACGATGACTCGCTTCCCTTGCGTCTCCGTTCATAGGCCAATTTCGGACAACATCAACATTGTCTCCCTATCTATACGCCATTTATGGACACAAACGACCCCTCTCGCCCCCTCTCTTCCTCTCTCTCTCTCTCTCTCCGTCGCTAGCTCTCTCTTTCTCTCGCTCTCACACCCCTCTCCCACACACACACTCGGTGTCTCTTGCAAATAGTCTGCTCCCCCCGCCCGCACCCGTGCTATCTCGCTACTACACATGTCACACCATTCCCCCTTCCCTTATACTAGGTTTACATCATCAGTGGTCTCTCTACTCCACATACACTCTCTCCCTCTCACACACAAACGCATGCACAAACACACACAGACACGCACAAACACCCATTTATCTGGATCCTCATCTCTCCTCATGTCCGCATGTGTATCTCACACACTCACTCTCTAATTATGTATATGTGTCTCCACGTTACACAACACAAAGCCCCATGTACATGTCTCTCTCTATCCTCCACACACATAGACACAAAGAATCTGTTATCATTGCCTCAGTCTCTAACATATCACACACGCACACTGTCTCTCTCTCTCGCAAACACGCTCAACAAGGGTTTCCCCATGAATAACTTACCGTCTATTCATCAACAGTCGTGGCAGTACGGCGAACACGAGACGTGAAAAAGAATAAATCTACACGTGCTTAGACCACCTAGTATGACTACTAGGACTAGAGCAAGCCAAAAGGCGCGCCGCCGTCACCCCCTCCTTGTCGGCGACGGGAAAATCTTTGTTTTACACAGTCGAGAAGTCATTGTGCTAAGGCCCCACATGCCGAGGCGTTGAATAGACTGTAGATGCTAGTTTACGGAAGCAAGTATCGATAATACGTTTGTATCTCCATACTTATATTTCTTCTCTTATAAAAAACCGAGTTGGTGATGATGGTACGTGTGCCATCTTGCAATATAGACCGTTCGATCTATATCTGACGGATGGAAATTAAACTAAAAGATACCCTCACCCCTCTTCATATTTGCAGACAAGACCTTCCCTCGTTCATCCTTATCTCCAACAAACCTCATTGTTGAGCAATTAAGAAAGGAAGCCTCTGGAACAAACTGGCCTGGTGGCCGCTGCCGGCGTCGTCAATCCCCATGCCTCCGCTCAGTACGACCACTAACCACCACCACACCCCACTCCTCTTCACCTTATCTCATATTTCTCGAGATATCATTAGTTTTTACACATGGGATTACTCCCGCAAGGGTCAATCACAACAAGTGTTTTATAAAAAAATGCATCTTGATGTTCCGTGCAATGCACGGATCTTGCTAGTAGTCCTACACAAGACTAAGTTGGTGATGCTGGTGTGTCTGCCATCCGTCGTTTCTGACCATTAGATCTACATGTAACGATTGTGAGGTAAGTTGTTGCCTTTTCTCACCAACATCCCACTTGTCTACCAATTTGCAGAAAAAACCCATAATTAGTATCTTAAAACCAACCACATCCCTCCCTGACCTCACCAAAACAGCCCAAGGAATATATTCTAATTGAAACATAATATATCTCTAGTGACATATGTATATCAAAATTAGAGTGTTTTGTACCAAGTTTGTGAATAAGTATTATTCTAATTATGATTCGTTGCAACGGACATGAACATTGCTAGTATTTCCAACCATGCATTTTTTCCTAGTATTCCATAGTTTCGAGTTTTCCATCAAGATATTAGTCACTCATGGTTGATATTTACTTTCAATCATGTACACATATGCACTATGTAACTAGCCTTTCTTATTGGCTTCCAAAGCTTAACTTTCACTCCTACTTACAATATGTAGAGTATTTAACAAAAAACTACCACTTTCAACCAGCCCTAGGAAGAATCTATTGTACAAAAAATAGCAAAAACATACCCAAAATTTCTTAATCCACGCTAAAAACTACCTAGTACTCCTACCGATTAGGTTCGTTTAAACCCATTTATGACAGGGTTGGCCCACACGTCCGTGCTGAGAGGCAGCTTAAACCAACACATTTTGTTTGACGTTGACATGAGGGACCCACATCTGACCTTCTATCCTGTTATTCCCCCTCAAATCATTATTTTTCCTGAACATTACTTCAAACAGTACTAATGCGTGTTCGTCGATGGCGCCGGTAATGAGCGAGTTGGCCGCCGCTCCGCCGGACGGGCCGAACGCCGCGCTGGCCTCCGCATGGGTTGGCAGGCTGGCCCAAGCGTGACTCACGAGCCAGCAAGCCGCCGCGCTAGCCTTCGCTCGAGCCAGATGGCTGGCCTTAGCACGGCGCGCGCGAGCAAGCCGCCGCGCTGTCGTGCCAATCTAGCTAGCAAACCTTGCACATAAGCAGCTGGACGGAGCTATCTTGGCTAGCTAGCGGCCGCGAGCACCGGACGGAGCTGGCATCCGGGCTGCCGCAACATGGGCTCCGCACCGGCGACGGTTTTGACCTCACCTTCTGCCGGCGGAGGTAGCTGCGTCCCATGGCCGAGGATGACTAGGTGGACGGGCCGGAGGTAGGAGGTCACTTGAGGATTTTTGTTGGTAAGAGCATGTACAATGGTTGATAAGGTAGTCTTATCTTAAGTCTGCCACGTATGCAAGTGGTAGTAGTTTCTTGGCATTTTAGTGGTTTCTTGCATTATTAGAGCAAGTACAATAGAGCTGAGTCAGCGGGCTATAAGAAATAAACTAGTATATTTCTGCTTAGTTGGAGGAAAGAGAAGAGGGGAGAGAAGGTAAGCAGGCTCTTCGTGAAGAGCCAGCTCTAGCACGTGCTCCTAGGCACTTTGTGAGAATGAGAAGTGGGCCACATAATAAAAAAGCAGTACACTCTTTTGATCTATTATTGTACATGTTGGCTATAAGATGGGTTGTAGATGACATGGCACTGGCTTATAGCCAGCAGCTGGCTATACTATTAACCATTAGGGGTTTCTTGTAAGGAACAATGTACGTACTACTAGCGACAAAAGGCGATTCTAGGTTGCGTTGTACTCCAACGAGTACTACTACTGGTCGCGGGAGTGTATACCTCGTTTTGTTGGTTCGATCCCGGCCGAACGCACGGCGGCATTTTTTTTAAAATAGTACTACTACACTTCGCTGCGAGCCAATATTTTACACGGGTAGTTTGAGTTTTGAAGTCAAACGGACATGCGGCCCCACAATCTGGGTGCACTGGACAGCCTAGCCACGTGAACGGGTTTTCCTTCCCAGCATCCCGTGGCTCGCGTGCTCGCCCTAGCCGCACCTCGCTTGCAGCTTCCAGCTAGTAGCATATTTAAACTAGCGCCTCCCAATTAAGCCCGAGGAGCCGGAAAAGCCTGGCGGGGCATTGGGAACTGTGCAATATGGCTCTGTACGTAAAGTGCTCTACTACTACTCTGTAGCTTGTGGCATTGCACGCATGGATTTCACTCCATTATCGGCTCTACTATAAAAGAAATTCCTCTTGACGTGTTTTTTTTTGAAACGGAGGCAAAAGCTTTGCTTCATCTCATTCATAAAGAAGGAACTACTAACAAAGTTCGACGAGATCCATTACACCTCCACAAATGGAAGCGAAAAGCCTAGTCTCGCTGTATCAAATAACTCAAATGTTCTGCCCCCGCAGTAACCGTCGCTGATAAACAGGCTGCTACTGTGTGCGTGAGTGGAGCGGCTGAGTAGGCCAGCTACATGAGAGGAGCGGCTGAATAGAGCACCGAGAGTACCCACTAGGCCACTATGCAGGTGTACTTCCCCTGCATTGATAGTACAGCGATGGTTCTAGAGAACAGTAGTACCCTCCACTTCCAACTGTAGCTCCTTGGCCCTGAGATTCAAGAGTTCAAAACTGGTGCACTATACTAGACTAGACTAGAAGTACAGTACATCGCACTACTAGTTGAGAAAAGTAGTACTAGTACTGCTACAGTACGAGTACGTACTCCTCCGTCACATAATGTAAGACGTTTTTTGACACTAGTTGGCGTGTACAAAAAATGGCAAAAGCATACCCAAAATTTCTTAATCCACGCCAAAAACTACTACCTAGTGCCAAAAATTTCTTACTAGTGCTATTATTTACAGTATAATGCAATCCCATAACGTTCCATAATGCTAGTACTAGTAGTAAATAATAGCCTCACCCCTTCGCTGAGGAACGATCTACAGTTGGAAGGGACGAGGCCCTGCGGTTACTACGCTCTTATCTCCTCCTCGCCAGTTCCCCTCCCCCTGAAGAGAAGGCAGTTCATCGCTGCACCCATGGATTCGCCAGGCGGTTCTCCTCCTCGTCAGGGCTGGGAGACCTTGGACGACGATCCCCTGGGAGAAATCGCACGCCGCTCCGACGTCCTCACCGCCGCAAGACTCGGTGCTTCCTGCACCAACTTTTTCAAGACGCTGCTTAAATAGGCTTGGGAAAAGGCCATGCTTGTTGGTCTTCCATGCGTCCTCGAGGAGAAGGTTCTTCTATGGGACAATCCTTCGAACAGTCCACCGCTCCCTAGCCATGGTTGCACGTTGACTCCGCTAAAGTTGCCGACGTTGAGAGGTAGTCGGATTTTGTCCGATGAGCAGGTCAATAATGGAGTTTGATCATGTAGTACTTAGTTATTCCATTTCCATCCCGTAATTTCTCTGCTTCCCACCGTCTTATATATAGGTCTGGGTCGGTGCCAACAAAGATTGGCTTGCATACCTCCGGCTGGATACCACCATCATTTTGCACAACATCCACAGCAGTGCGACCGTTCCGGTAGACCCCTTCTCCACCATTGGGATCGGCCTTCCGGACTGGCTGGGCTTGAATACGTATGATGATGCCTACATGAGATTGAAGAAGATAGCAATTGCGGACCCGCCGACAAAGCGACGCGGCTATGACGATTACTATCTCATCGCGGTGTTCGACATAAGGATTGCCATCAATGCAAGAGGCAGTAACGGCAGAGGCTGGCGCATGTTGGCGGCGGCAGATTTGTACCCCTACACGTTCGAAGACGCCATGCGCCATCTAGGACGCATCTTCGCGGTGACAAGCCAGGGGACTTGTTTCATCTAGTTGCCATCCTACGGTACGGGAGATTACAAACGGAATGCACAAACCATCATTTGCATCCCTAACGGTACTCCATTATTTTGCAGGGACCAGTCATCCCCCGATCAAAATAAGATCGCCGATCCTGGTTGTGCATTTGCATCCGCGATTCGGTCTAACCTGGAACCTTGTAGCTAACTTTGGCATATTGGGATCAACTATCTTAGCAGTCGTTACCCATGGTACCACTGATGTGCAACATGGTCACACAATCTACCACGATCGGACCGTCACCATCTACCCAGGTATTCCATTTTTTAACCCTCTCGCCTTCTCTTTCATTGTTGTACTAGCAGTATACTTTGTAGTACTAGTAGGAGTACTTTTTACCTTGGAGGACGCGTATAGCTAGCTAGGCCCTTGAAGACTTGAACCCACTAGCTGCCACCATTTTTGTTTTTCCATGTCTTACTATCTCATCCATGTAGCCAAGAGTGGCTATATATAATAAGCCAGTTATTTTACTTCCTCTATACCGGAGTAGTACTATTTGCTGCACAGTATTACTGACCGCCATATTTGAGCACAACATTATTATGCATGGACCTTGACTATGTACGTCACCATGTGTCCAGATCTGGGATGCCGCGTGTACCAGATGAACGGCGCCGAGTTCGACCCCCGTGATGCTACGTGGGTGCCGAGGAACACTCTTGGAGAGTACTCGCTTTTCCTCGGGGACAGCTACCCCATTGTGAAACGGATGCCACCTTCCGTGCACGACACGGAAGGCCTGCCGTTCATGAAGCATGGTTGTGTCTTCAGTGCGCACCGCCGGATGAACGTCATGCTGGGACACGCTATCCCTGATTTATGCCGCTTCAGCTTGGATGAGTCTCCATCGTGTGGAACCGGACTAGAAAGTTGCGACAATGATTCCCGTTGCCCACCGCTATGGATCGTGCCATCCATGAAGAACACCTGGGACTGGAACCTGGAGGAGGACATGTAGCCCATCTATAACGTGTAAGTGGAGTACGGTAATTGTGAACGGTAGCGCTGTGAATATATGTAGACTAGTCGTGCACAAATTTATCACATGAATTGGAGATGAACTTGTGTGGCATACTGGCATTTGTCCTTTAGAATTTATTACTAGTAAATGTGTTATGTGTACGTGCAACTTGTGTGGTTGTTGTACGGGCTCCAACACGCTCTTTGAGAAAAAAAGGTGGCACAGCTTTGGATATACGTGACGTGGCGGCATCATACAGTAGCATCGTTCGCTATAGTTGTAGTACACTCCTACTAGGACGACAACTCCTATAAAACCTTGTGCTTGGCTCTTTGCCTCTTCGGGAGGTTCAACAGTTCGTACTCGCGTGAACCTTGCACTTGGCTCTTCGCCTCTTCGGAAGGTCCAACAATGATGATACTACAGTACAATATGCTTCTGGCAATCTGACACTGATTGAACTGCTGCACGTCCACCGCGAGGGCGAGGGTGAGGGAGAGGGAGAGGGAGAGGGCGTTGTAGTCAAAACCCTCTCCTCGTCCTGCGAACCACCGCGCGCGTGGGCGAGGGAGAGGCGTAGTAAGCAAGCTTCTCCTCGTTCGGCGAGTTGACGGGACACATCAAAGCAGTACTAGTACTAGTAGTAGTAGTCCATACTGCGTCCTTTCCGATTAATATGGCTTAATTTGAAACGAGAAAAATACACTGGCGGTCAACGTATGTAACAATACGCTCTTTACGGTCACTACATATAGTTTTGCGGCGATTATACGATCACTAGCTCATCGTAGAGCACCGTATTGCACCCTACTGACCGGCCACATAGTCGACGTGGCACTTTGTTGACTGGTTAAATTGTCACCTGGTTTCTGGGTCCCACCTGTCAGTTGGCAGAGCAAAGAAATCAGTTAAACAAAACTTTACGCAGGCGCGACACGAGTCCAACCCTTGCGCGCGAACCGCCCTGGCTGTGTATGTGAGTGCATGCACGTGTCCTCCCTCGATCTTCCAACAAAGAGTGTACATCGGCTATAAAACAAAGAGTGTAGTACATGATGTACATCTACACTTCCAATGCATTTAGCCTTTAATCTAAATCGATATTGATTGACTAATGCACCAACTTGTGCTGTAGGTATAGGCTACATGTCTATCCTTAATTACAACATGCAACGTCCTTCATTTAATCTTCTTATCTCAATGGTCGCATGCACACATAAGTCTGCTACTTTTGGGCGTTAATTATGCCCTGGTCAATGTGTAAATCTCTAAATGTACAGTCTTTCACGGATGTAGGGAGTAGGTTGAGCACTTGAGCGTGAGCGTGTGTGTTGCGTCGTGTGCTGTGTGCCGCATGGGTGCGTGAGTGTTGCGTGCGTCCATGTGTACGTGTGAGTGTTGCATGTTGCATGCATGCATGCATGCATGGGGCTTACTCCCTCCCATTGACATGTTCATATTTGAAGCTTCCTCTGTTCCCTCCATATGGTGATACTCCCTCTGTTCCCAAATAGTACAAAGTAAAAGCCTCCCTCTGTTCCCAAATACGGAGTATTTGTCTTTCTACAGATTTCAACAAGTGACTAGGTACGGAGCAAAATGAGTGAAGTGAGCGTAGAGGCATAGGGATACTGTAGAAAGGAAGTCCTCGCGATCCATTATTCCCCATCTCGGTCAGAGAGAACTATTCAACTAGTCTTCGCAGTGAAGTGACAATACACGCTGCAGCAGATGGGACACGTAATTAATAAGCTGAACCAGCGTGTTGGTGTTACTAAATCAGCCTTACCCAGTACTGCCATCATGTTTGCCAGTAGAGCACGCTTCCGCAAATACGCCTACGCACCTCTGCCCTCCATTAACTGACATATGGGCCCTGTTGTGGTAGACCCACATGTCATCGGTGTAACTATTTACACTCCGAAGGACGGTATATCCTGGTAGTAGTACTAGTAGAATTGAGATTGAATGCACTTTCTTCCCCGTCTTCCACTCTTCTTCCTCCTCTCTTCCCCATCGTCGGCCGCACACCATTTACCCCCGCTCACTGCTCGCCCGCCCGCGCCATCTTCCTTGGTAGCTCGCGCGTACCATATCCCCCGGCTCACTGCTCGGCCACACGAGGAGAAGCTTCTTCGCTCGCCCGCCCGAATCCACTTCCCCGCTGGCTTGCAGGCATCAAAAACCCCAATGGCAGAACCGACTGACACGCAGAGCCGGGATTGGAATTCCCTCCCCGATGTTCTCTTGGAGCAGATCTGTAGTCGTATGGACCTACTCAGCACCGTCCGTATGGCCGCATGCTCGGTGTCTTTGTACCGTCTACTCGTCTCCAACCGGCCGGCTCTTTTCAAGACACCCTGCTTGCTGATGCCCGATCCTCGCAGGTGGCCCAGACACCGACTTGACGATCCTACGGAGGTTGCCGTGGTTCCCCTCGACATGCTACCACTACCCGTCCACCTGTCCTTCATGCGCGGCCACTACTGGGCGGGCATGAAGGCCAACTGGATTGTCCTCATCCACCACAACGGTAGTCCGTGGCGTCTCGTGGATATCTACACCCAGCGAGAGATCACCCTTCCATCGTTGGATACCGCCGCCATCGAGCCTCACAGCCCGCCGGACACTCCTGCCTACTACGCACGAGACGCGTCAAGCTTTTGGCTCAACCTCTATTTGCAGAAAGTTGTAATCTGCGAAGTGCCCACACCATCAGAAGACTACATGGATTACAAGCTCATTGCCTTGTTCAACATGGGATTAGTCTATCTGGAATCCAGTCGCCATACATGGCTATGGCTCATCATCAATCTTGTTGAGGCAACATTTATGTCTGATGCTATAGTGCATGATGGCATCGTTTACGCGGTCGACGCACAGATTGGCTGCCTATACTGGTGGAATCTATCGTCGTGTAATTGTTCTATCTCATCTCATCTTTACCTTATGAATACGACTGCCTGTTCATTTGTTACAAATTTAGAATGCATAGCATGTCTATAACCACATCATTGCTATATGTTCCTCTCATTTCCTAGATTTTTATGACCACACATGTTATTGTTAGAGTTGATATGAGAACAATTGGCATCTAATGATTGTTAGAATACATATTATGAGCATAACATCATGATTGCTATATGTTACTCTCGTTTACAAGATTTTTATAACAACGCATGTTATTGCTTAGAGTTGATATGAGAACAGTAGTAGTAAGTGCTATGGTAGAATATGAGTAGGCGCTGTCATAGTTGTTTTCCTCTCATTGTTACATGATGTTTGAACCATGACATATTGCTAGAATATGAAAGCCATTGGCTTATTTTTTTAACTTGGGGTATGATTATGACCACGGCATTGCAATTCTCTGTCTATGATATGTGTCACTGTTATAATAATCTTAATTCCACACATACTCTGAACATGATTGTTTATTTTTGTCCTTTTGGTCTTCAATTTGAATTGTTGCAGCAGACGCAAATGCGCTGGCCTTCATGATTCCAGGACCTGGAATCATACCAGCCGATGGGTGGTGGTTTATCGCTCGTTCAGCTGACGGCGGTCATTTGATGCTCATTCGCACGTACCAAATTGACCAAACCATTACATCAAACCACATGCAGTACAATGCGTGGGGCGTTCATGACATTGATGGCTATGGCTGCTTCGTGTTCGAGAAAGATCCCAGCTCCGTTGGGCCATGCGTATTCAACTGGAGGCGGGTTTACAGCCTCGGCAACCACTCCTTGTTCCTCGGGCTCAATTATCCGATCATCCAACCAATCATCGATCATATCACCGGCGATGATTACTGTGCTATGCAACTTCCATTCGCGAGGGGGGGCTGTGTTTACACATCATACCATGGGTTTCATGAATCACCATATCCAGAGATTCGTCGACATAGCTTGTTGCCAGATAATCTTCAGTGTGTGAAAGGCATCAAGCTTCCATGCGATGGATGGCTTTTGCAAACCCGACATGCGGCGATGTGGTTCATGCCAACAGCAAATATGCACAACTTGATTCGTGCTGATATCTAGACTAAGCCATGTATTCTGCTGTTGTAGCACAACCCTCTTTTGTTGGATATTATGTACTGTTGTTAGTTTGAAGCACTCCTCTGGTTTGAAGGATAGATACCTTCCTGGGATCAAGTGCATCCTAACTCACCTGCGTAGGATGTACTGATAATGATGATGGAGATGCTGTGCAGAAGCCATATATATATATATATATATATATATATATATATATATATATATATATATATATATATATGTTAGGCTTCAAGTGCGTACTTGTTAGTTAAACCTATGTATAAATTGTGACACTAAATACGACTAGTAAGTAGTACAGTAGCAGTACTAGTATACATCGGTCAAATTATTCATCATGTCCACACATTGAATTGACGTGACAACACGCTGCGCGTGAGGTGACACAAGAATCCCGGCGGCGTGTTCGGGTATTCTGGACTTCAGATTTGGAGTACCACTTATCTGTCGAAATCTTTCATCATTCACTTAAAACACTCGATTGATCATACATTGAGTACCATATAACTGGAATTACCGATGCAAGTCGAAGAAGGATTGGCCAGTGCTGCCGACTGGCGTCAAGTTTGATCCCACGGATCAGGAGCTGATCGAGCACCTTGAGGCCAAAGTGAGTGCTGACAGCGCGAGATTTCAGTCTCTCAACGATTTGTTCATACCAACCATCGACAGCGAGCACGGCATATGCTACACCCAACCCGAGAAACTTCCAGGTAAGACACCGATCGGCCGTCTACTTGCACAAACATATTCCTTTGTTTATAGCTCTATTTTCCTTTTTAGACGCAGACCTGGTGAAGCAATTACAATTTGACAGTTAATAAAAAGTGAAACAAGTGACTGCAACATGCCAAAGATGTTATGAAAATGCCAACTAGGTACACTAAAACCTGTATTCCACAATACTGCAGGTATCACACTGACTGGCCTAAGGAAGCATTTCTTCCAGTGCAATTCCAGGGCATTCAAAAGGGGCACGTGGACGCGTCGCAAGATACAGTCGGAGTGCGGCATGCACGCAATGTGGCACAAGACCGGCAATACCTTGCCGGTGATGGTCAACGGCCGGCAAGACGGGCAGCAAAAAAGGTTCTGGTGCTGCACACCAACAAGAACTTCGACCAGCAGAGGACCAACTGGGTGATGCACCAGTACCACCTCGGGGACCTGGAGCAAGAGAAGGAGCGGGAGATGGTCCTCTGCAAGATTTTCTACCAGACGAACACTAGGGCCAGGAGTAAAAAGATTATAAGTTAGTTTGGTATTGGTAGTTGTACTACCTTGTCGTCCGCAAGTTGGTATTGTTGTTAACGATCTTTTGGTATGAACTTGCATTTGCTTCCAACCATCATGCCGAGGGTCGACGTGGATATAAAGTTGAATCATTTGTTTCGAAACGAATTTTCAGGCACCTGATTTTTATTTGATGGGTAGCATAAGCACCCGCCGTTCGAATTCACAGTTCTCCAATTTTTTCGAAACAAGTGCATGCACTTATTATCACGATAAAAAACAATATCTGTGCTGCATCCCAGTTATCAGTCTGTACTTGCAGAATTCTCTCGTTTATTGAGCACGTATATTGTTTTTTCAGGTCGAGCAAGTTTCAACTAGGCTGTAGACTGCCCAGGGTTGGTTTTGTTTTTAACAGGCCCAGCCCATGACGACAACGGGGCACAAAGATCCAGCATGTATCTACTGGCCTCTGGCCCGCCAGCGTTAGTTATATTTTGTCTTACAACATCCGCAGGCAGTTTTTTTACAGAATCAAACACACAGCCCAGTTCTATTTTCCTCTTGAAACGCATGTCCTACATCCGTTTTCTAATCTCTACCTATAGTTTTACTAGTTCATATACACGTATCATTATATTGAAAACACATAAAATTCCCTTTTCATATTTACATCCTTATTTTTGTTGTTTTTTCCCACCCAGCGCTGATTTTTTTACCACTGGTTTTCCCTTAAACCAACTCAATTGTCCCACGTCTTATTTGCTTACAAAAACAAAATGATTTTTTGGCAAATCAATAAGTTCTTAAAAAAATGTTTATCATTTCGGGATTACAACAGTTCGGACTCCACCAAAATATGCAAAATAAGGTTGAACTTTTTGACCGTGGTCCTGGGCAGAAAATGGGCTGTAATAAATTACTTAAGAATTAGCAAATGGGCTGCAAATTATAAAAAATAGCAAATGGGCTTTATGTTGTCTGCCACAGATTTGGAGGCTAACTTGTGGGCCTACTAAGTGCATGCGTACACAAGGTTTCTCAAAAAAGAAACTTAGTAAACAATCGACTCTACCAGCGTCAGACCGTTAGATGTCAATCTAACGGCAATCGTGCTTCTTCAGTCTCTGATCTTCCTGCCCCAGCCGCCCAAACCAGCGCCGTCGGAATCGCCTGCTCCCGCCTCCCGTGGCTGGCAGTGCTGTCGGGCAGGCCTCACGGCCCCATCATACTCGCATCCCTGGCCTGTCTATCCCTCTACTCACCCACACCTCCTGTTATTTTTCGGCGACGGCAGCCGAACCAGTCAACCCTCGTACTCTCCACCGCGTGGGCAGCCACTGTCGTGTCTTCCCCGGCTCCGTGTCGTTCCCTTCGTAGGCCTCGCCGTCGTCCACCGCCCTGGTGCTCTCGGCGCGGCGTGGTCAACGATGTCCATCCAACGGCCGTAGTGCTTCTTCAACCTCTGGTCTTCTTGCCCCAGCCACCCAAAGCAGCGTCGGTCGTGCCGCATGCTCCTGCCTCCCGTGGCCGGCTGTGCTGCCGCGGAGGCCTCACCGTCCCAATACTACTCCCACCGCTGGCCAGGCCATCCCTCCACTCACCCACTACCCCTATTATTCTGCGGCGACGGCAGCCTCACATCGCAGCCGAACCAGTGAACCCTCGTACTCCTCTCCGCATGGGCATCCACTGCCGCGTCTTCCCCGGCTCCGCGTCGTCCCCTTCCTAGGCCTCGCCGTCATCCACCGCCATGGTGCTCTCGGCACGGCGTGGTCAATGTGGTCAACGGACGACTTCCATCGGAAGAGTACTGTACGTGGAGAGGCTGACAGCTGGGTCCACGGCAGCCGCAAGGAAGTGCCTCCTTATTACGCGCAAAATAATTATTCCTCCACCTGACAGCAGGGACCCACCGGACGGGCCACCAGTATTTCACGGAAAAAACGTTTCCCCCCTAACTGCTGGGACCCACCGGGCGGGCTACCGTATTTTGTGAAAAAAACGTTTGCCCCTGACTGTTGGGACCCACCGGACGGACCACCGTATTTCGCGAAAAAACGTTCCCCCCTCTGTCAGCTCGGACCCACCGGAAGTGCCTCCTTATTACACACAGAAAAATGAATACTCCCCCTGCTAGCTGGGACCCACCATGGTGGGAGGCTGACTTGTGGGCCTATTAGTTGACGGGGACGGAGGGCTTTGTCAACTTAGTCAATATGAACGATTCTAGCTCCAGTGACCGTACGATGTCCATCCAACGGCCGTAGTGCTTCTTCAACCTCCGGTCTTCTTGCTCCAGCCGCCCAAAGCAGCGCCGATTGTGCCGCATGCTCCTGCCTCCCGTGGTCGGCTGTGCTGCCGCGGAGGCCTCACCGCCCCCTACTATTCCCACCGCTGGCCAGGCCCTGCGGCGATGGCAGCCTCACACCGCAGCCGAACCAGTGAACCCTCGTACTCCTCTCCGCGCGGGCTTCCACTTCCGCGTCTTCCCCGGCTCCGCGTCGTCCCCTTCCCAGGCCTCGCCGTCGTCCACCGCTGTGGTGCTCTCCGCGCGGCGTGGTCAACGTGGTCAAGGAACGACTTCCATCGGAAGAGTATTGTACGTGGAGAGGCTGACAGCTGGGTCCACGGCCACAGCCCGGTTTTTTTGTGATTTGCCAAGTAAGTCGCTTTGTCAGGCCTGTTGGGCTGCAAATCTTTCAAGACGAGGAGAGCTTTCATTCGGCTGGCCGAGAAAATGGCCCATCAGTAATGAGAAATGGGCTGTACATTTTTAAAACACATCAAACCGGCAATTAGTTTCAAATATCTTTTTTTTCATTCCGAGATTTCAAATTACATTAATTTTTATGCGTGGAGAATTTGTTGGATTTTATATTGATATACATTTATTTTTAAAATCAGTTTGAATGTGAGTCGAAATTTCGGGATTAAAAATAGTTCGGACCGCACCGAAATATGCAAAATTTCGTATAATTTTTTAACCGTGGCCACAATATGGGCTATAATGCTAACAAAAAGAATATGGGCTCCAAAAAAACCTTAATAATTAGCAAATGGGCTGTAAATTATTAGAAATAATGGCAGATGGGTTGTATGCTGTTTTCCACAGATTTGAGGCTTTCCTATAAAAAAGGTTGACGCACAAGCAATGACTGTTGGCTGGCCATCCAACGGCCGTCGTGCTTCTTCAATCTCTGCTCTTCCTGCTCCAGCCGCTGAAACAAGCGCCGGCGGGACTGCCTGCTCCCTCCTCCCGACGGCTGGCTCTGCTGCCGCGCAGGCCTCACCGCCCCACCGTACTCCCATCGCTGGCCTAGCCATCCCTCTACTCACCCACACCTGCTGTTATTCTCGACGACAGCAGACGAACCAGTAAACCCTCGTACAGTCGTACTCCCCATCGCGTGGGAAACAACTGCCGAGTCTTCCCTGCCTCCGTGTCGTTCCCTTCCTAGGCCTCGCCGTCGTCCACCGCCCTGGTGCTCTCGGCGCGGCCCGGTCAACGTGGTCAACGACCGACATGCATCTGAAGTGGACTGTACGTGGAGAGGCGACAGCTGGGTCCACGGCCGCACGCAAGGAAATGCCTCCTTATTACACGCAAAATAATGATTCCTCCACCTGACATTAGGGACCCACCGAAAGGGCCTCTGTATTTCGCGAAAAAAATGTTACCGCCGCTGACAGCTCGGACCCACCAGCTATATCTTCGCACGCAAGGAAGTGCCTCCTTATTACGCACAAAAAAATGAACACTACCCCTGCTAGCTGGGACCCACCATGGTGGGAGGCTGACTTGTGGGCCTACTAAGTTGACTGGGACGGGGGCCTTTGTCAACTTTAGTCAATATGAACGATTCTAGCTCCAGTGACCGTACGATGTCCATCCAACGGCCGTAGTGCTTCTTCAACCTCTGTTCTTCTTGCTCCAGCCGCCCAAAGCAGCGCCGGTCGTGCCGCATGCTCCTGCCTCCCGTGGCCGGCTGTGCTGCCACGGAGGCCTCACTGCCCCCTACTATTCCCACCGCTGGCCAGGCCCTGCGGCGATGGCAGCCTCACACCGCAGCCGAACCAGTGAACCCTCGTTCTTCTCTCCGCCGGGCTTCCACTGCCGCGTCTTCCCCGGCTCCCCGTCGTCCCTTTCCTAGGACTCGTCGTTGTCCACCGCCCTGGTGCTCTCGGCGTGACGTGGTCAGCGTGGTCAAGGAACGACTTCCATCGGACGTGGACTATACGTGGAGAGGCTGACAGCTGGGTCCATGGCCGCAGCAAGGAAGTGCCTTCTTATTACACGGAAAATAATGATTCCTCCACCTGACAGCTGGGACCCAGCGGACGGGCCACTGTATTTCGTGAAAAAAAGTTTCCCCCTGACTGCTGGGACCCACCAGCTACATCTTCGCACACAAGGAAGTGCGTTCGGAAAAAAAATGATTCGCCCCCCTGACTGCTGGGACCCACCAGCTACATCTTCGCAGGCAAGGAAGTGCCTGACAGTCGGGACCCACCTGGTCGAAGTGTACGTAGCATTGTCATTCTGGTCACGAACGTGTACGTACATACTGGTCGATGTAGAGGCGCGCACGTGTCGTAGTAGAGGCGCGCACGTAGCATGTACACGTACGTATAGCGGCCAGTGCGCAAGAAAGAAAATACGGCCACGTACGTACATACGGGCAGGGTCTCGAACGCCTACTCGCGCATACGTACGGCCAGGGCTTGTGTACATGGCTGGGTCGGAACGGAGAAATAGCGTCGTCGTCGTGTTCATGGGGAGCCAACCGGCTGGGTCGGAACGGAATGCGTCGTCGTGTTCATCGGGAGGGCTTGGACGGAACAGCCGATGGAAACGAGGCCTGGCGTACCGCAGAACGAAGGAAACGGCCTTGTGTTCGACCGGCCACGTTTGAAACGGTATCCTGTTCATCGGGAGGGGTCTGGCGTACCGCAAAACGGAGGAAACAGACCTCCTACGGTCGAAACGGGGGTCCTGTTGATCAGGAGGGGTGTGGCGTACCGCAAAACGGAGGAAACGGACTTGTGTTGGAGCGCTACGATCGAAACGGGGGTCTTGTTCATCGGGAGGGTTGTGGCGTACCGCAAAAGGGGACTCCACGGGACACTGTTCATCTCCACCGTCGACCCCCTCCCGCCTCCACGGGCTACTGTTCATCCACCGTCGACCTCCTCCAGCCTCCACCTGCGACTGTTCATCCACGGGCTCCTGTTCATCCAGCCTCCACCACGCGCTACTCCACCCTACTGTTCAACCAGCCCTCTCCACGGGCTCCTGTTCAACCACCCCTCCACGGGCTATTGTTCATCCAGCCCTCCACCATCTACTGTTCATTCTGCCCTCCACGGGGTGGTCCTGTTCATCCTGCCCTCCACGGGGTCCTGTTCATCCAGCCCCAACCGGCTCGATCGATCGGGGTCCTGTTCATCCAGAGGCAACACCACGGGGTCCTGTTCATCCACCCCCACCGGGAACTGTTCATCCAACCCCCCCCCAGCAACACTCACTGTTCATCCAGAGGCAGCATCGATCGGCTTCAGTTAGAAGCATTAGCGAAGGAATCGCTCGATCGGGTTCAGTTAACAACCATCGATCGATCGCTCGGGTTCAGTAACGTGTAGCCTGCAGTGCAATCACTCGGGTTCAGTTAGAGCCCAACACCTCGCTCGGGTTCAGTTAGAGCTAATGCCTCGCACACACGCGCGTACGTGTACGAGAGAAACGTGCATCGCTCGGCCCCCGACCTCCCACCGTAACCGGGAACTCCCTGAAATTTTCCTTGCCCTCGCTTCTACTACGGTTTTTTCCGTCATGGACGGCCCAAAGAATGTGATGCAGCTGCGTCTCCGGCCCGCCCAGGACGAAAAGCCCATTTTCTGTCATGATTTTTGGTCATAGAAGTAGGAGCCCACCACATCTATGATGATACCGAGTTTTGTCACAATTATCGTCATGGAAGTGTCATATGTATGACAGAAAAAAAATTCGTTCGGCCCAAAATGTCACGGATGTGTCTTTTTTTGTAGTGTATGTTCGGTACTTGGATCGGTCGGATCGTGAAGATGTACGACTACATCAACCGCGTTGTGCTAACGCTTCCGCTTTCGGTCTACGAGGGTACGTGGACACACTCTCCCCTCTCATTGCTATGCATCACCATGATCCTGTGTGTGAGTAGGAATTTTTTTGAAATTACTACATTCCCCAACAATGGTATCAGAGCCTGGTTTTATGCGTAGATGTTATATGCACGAGTAGAACACAAGTGAGTTGTGGGCGATACAAGTCATACTGCTTACCAGCATGTCATACTTTGGTTCGGCGGTATTGTTGGATGAAGCGGCCCAGACCGACATTACGCGTACGCTTACGCGAGATTGGTTCTACCGACGTGCTTTGCACACAAGTGGCTGGCGGGTGTCAGTTTCTCCAACTTTGGTTGAACCGAGTGTGGCTACGCCCGGTCCTTGAGAAAGTTAAAACAGCACTAACTTGACGAACTATCGTTGTGGTTTTGATGCTTAGGTAAGAACGGTTCTTGCTCAGCCCGTAGCAGCCACGTAAAACTTGCAACAACAAAGTAGAGGACGTCTAACTTGTTTTTGCAGGGCATGTTGTGATGTGATATGGTCAAGGCATGATTCTATATTTTATTGTATGAGATGATCATGTTTTGTAACCGAGTTATCGGCAACTGGCAGGAGCCATATGGTTGTCGCTTTATTGTATGCAGTGCAATCGCCCTGTAATTGCTTTACTTTATCACTAAGCGGTAGCGATAGTCGTAGAAGCAATAGTTGGCGAGACGACAACGATGCTACGATGGAGATCAAGGTGTCGTGCCGGTGACGATGGTGATCATGACGGTGCTTCGGAGATGGAGATCACAAGCACAAGATGATGATGGCCATATCATATCACTTATATTGATTGCATGTGATGTTTATCCTTTATGCATCTAATTTTGCTTTGATTGACGGTAGTATTATAAGATGATCTCTCACTAAATTTCAAGATAAAAGTGTTCTCCCTGAGTATGCATTGTTGCCAAAGTTCGTCGTGCCGAGACACCACGTGATGATCGGGTGTGATAAGCTCTACGTTCATCTACAACGGGTGCAAGCCAGTTTTGCACACGCAGAATACTCGGGTTAAACTTGACGAGCCTAGCATATGCAGATATGGCCTCGGAACACTGGAGACCGAAAGGTCGAGCGTGAATCATATAGAAGATATGATCAACATAGTGATGTTCACCATTGAAAACTACTCCATCTCACATGATGATCGGACATGGTTTAGTTGATTTGGATCACGTGACCAGTTAGATGATTAGAGGGATGTCTATCTAAGTGGGAGTTCTTAAGTAATATGATTAATTGAACTTTAATTTATCATGAACTTAGTCCTGGTAGTATTAGCATATCTATGTTGTAGATCAATTGCTCGCGTTTAGCTCCCCTGTTTTATTTTTTATATGTTCCTAGAGAAAACTAAGTCGAAAGATGTTAGTAGCAATGATACGGATTGGATCCATGATCTGAGGATTATCCTCATTGCTGCACAGAAGAATTATGTCCTTGATGCACCACTAGGTGACAGACCAATTGCAGGAGCAACTGCAGACGTTATGAACATTTGGCAAGCTCGATATGATGACTACTTGATAGTTTAGTGCACCATGCTTTACGGCTTAGAATCGGGGCTTCAAAGACGTTTTTTGAAACGCCACGGAGCATATGAGATGTTCCAAGAGTTGAAATTAGTATTTCATACTCATGCCCGTGTCGAGAGGTATGAGACCTCTGACAGTACTTTGCCTACAAGATGGAGGAGAATTGCTCAGCTAGTGAGCATGTGCTCAGAATGTCTAAGTACTACAATCACTTGAATCAAGTGGGAGTTAATCTTCCAGATAAGATAGTGATTGGCAGAGTTCTCTAGTCAATATCACCGACTTACTAGAACTTCGTGATAAACTATAATATGCAAGGGATAACGGAAACGATTCCCAAGCTCTTCGTGATACTGAAATCGACGAAGGTAGAAATCAAGAAAAACATCAAGTGTTGATGGCTGACAAGACCACTAGTTTCAAGAAAAAGGGCAAAGGGAAGAAAGGGAACTTCAAGAAGAACGGCAAGCAAGTTGCTGCTCAAGTGAAGAAGCCCAAGTCTGGACCTAAGCCTGAGACTAAGTGCTTCTACTGCAAAGGGACTGGTCACTAGAAGTGGAACTGCCCTAGATACTTGGCAGATAAGAAGGATGGCATAGTGAACAAAGGTATATTTGATATACATGTTATTGATGTGTACTTTACTAGTGTTTATAGCAACCCCTTAGTATTTGATACTAGTTCAGTTGCTAAGATTAGTAACTCGAAACGGGAGTTGCAGAATGAACAGAGACTAGTTAAGGGTGAAGTGACGATGCGTGTTGGAAGTAGTTCCAAGATTGATATGATCATCATCGCACACTCCCTATACTTTCGGGATTAGTGTTGAACCTAAATAAGTGTTATTTGGTGTTTGCGTTGAGCATGAATATAATTTGATCATGTTTATTGCAATACGGTTATTCATTTAAGTTAGAGAATAATTGTTGTTCTGTTTACATGAATAAAACCTTCTATGGTCATACACCCAATGAAAATGGTTTGTTGGATCTCGATCGTAGTGATACACATATTCATAATATTGAAGCCAAAAGATGCAAAGTTAATAATGATAGTGCAACTTATTTGTGGCACTGCCGTTTAGGTCATATTGGTGTAAAGCGCATGAAGAAAATCCATGCTGATGGGCTTTTGGAATCACTTGATTATGAATCAGTTGATGCTTGCGAACCATGCCTCATGGGCAAGATGACTAAGACTCCGTTCTCCAGAACAATGGAGTGAGCTACTGACTTATTGGAAATAATACATACCGATGTATGCGGTCCGATGAGTGTTGAGCCTCGCGGCGGGTATCGTTATTTCCTGACCTTCACAGATGATTTGAGCAGATATGGGTATATCTACTTAATGAAACTGAAACAGTTGAAAAGTTCAAAGAATTTCAGAGTGAAGTGGAGAATCATTGTAACAAGAAAATAAAAGTTTTTCTGCGATTTGATCGCGGAGACGAATATTTGAGTTACAAGTTTGGCCTTCAATTAAAACAATGTGGAATAGTTTCACAAACTCATGCCACCTGGAACACCACAGCATAATGGTGTGTCCGAACATCATAACCGTACTTTATTGGATATAGTGCAATCTATGATGTCTCTTACCGATTTACAACTATCGTTATGGGGTTATGCATTAGAGACAGTTGCATTCACATTAAATAGGGCACCGTCTAATCTCTTGAGATGACACCGTATGAACTATGGTTTGGCAAGAAACCTAAGCTGTCGTTTCTTAAAGTTTGGGGTTGCGATGCTTATGTGAAAAAGTTTCATCCTGATAAGCTCAAACCCAAATCGGAAAAGTGCGTCTTCATAAGATACCAAAAAGTTAATGTTGGGTACACCTTCTATCACAGATCCGAAGGCAAGATATTCGTTGCTAAGAATGGATCCTTTCTAGAGAAGGAGTTTCTCTCGAAAGAAGTGAGTGGGAGGAAAGTAGAACTTGATAAGGTAATTGTACCTTCTCCCGAATTGGAAAGTAGTTCATCACTGAAATTAGTTCCAGTGATACTTACACCAATTAGTGAGGAAGTTAATGATGATGATCATGAAGCTTCGGATCAAGTTACTACCGAACCTCGTAGGTCAACCAGAGTACGTTCTGCACCAGAGTGGTACGGTAATCCTATTCTGGAGTTCATGTTACTTGACCATGACGAACCTATGAACTATGAGGAAGCGATGATGATCCCAGATTCCGTGAAATGGCTTGAGGCCATGAAATCTGAGATGGGATCCATGTATGAGAACAAAGTGTGGACTTTGATTGACTTGCCCGATGATCGGCAAGCCATAGAAAATAAATGGATCTTCAAGAGGAAGACGGACGCTGATAGTAGTGTTACTATCTACAAAGCTAGACTTGTCGAAAAAGGTTTTGTCAAAGTTCAAAGTGTTGACTACGATGAGATTTTCTCACTCATAGCGATGCTTAAGTCTGTCCGAATCATGTTAGCAAAATGCCATATTTTATGAAATCTGGCAAATGGATGTCAAAACTACATTCCTTAATGAATTTCTTAAAGAAGAGTTGTATATGATGCAACCAGAAGGTTTTGTCAATCCTAAAGGTGCTAACAAAATGTGCAAAGCTCCAGCGATCCATCTATGGACTGGTGCAAGCATCTCGGAGTTGGAATATACGCTTTGATGAGTTGATCAAAGCATATAGTTTTATACAGACTTGTGGTGAAGCCTGTATTTACAAGAAAGTGAGTGGGAGCACTACAACCTTTCTGATAAGTATATGTGAATGACATATTGTCGATCGGAAATGATGTAGAATTTTCTGTAAAGCATAAAGGAGTATTTAAAAGGAGTTTTTCAAAGAAAGACCTCGGTGAAGCTGCTTACATATTGAGCATCAAGATCTATAGAGATAGATCAAGACGCTTGATAAGTTTTTTCAATGAGTACATACCTTGACAAGATTTTGAAGTAGTTCAAAAATGGAACAGTCAAAGAAAGAGTTCTTGCCTGTGTTACAAGGTGTAAAATTGAGTAAGACTCAAAGCCCGACCACGGCATAAGATAGAAAGAGAATGAAAGTCATTCCCTATGCCTCAGCCATAGGTTCTATAAAGTATGCCATGCTGTGTACCAGATCTATTGTATACCCTACACTGAGTTTTGACAAGGGAGTACAATATTGATCTAGGAGTAGATCACTGAACAGCGGTCAAAATTATCCTTAGTGGAATAAGGATATGTTTCTCCATTATGGAGGTGACAAAAGGTTCGTCGTAAAGGGTTACGTCGATGCAAGTTTTGGCACTGATCCAGATGACTCTAAGTCTCAATCTGGATACATATTGAAAGTGGGAGCAATTAGCTAAAGTAGCTCCATGCAGAGCATTGTAGACATAGAAATTTGCAAAATACATACGGATCTGAATGTGACAGACCCGTTGACTAAGCTTCTCTCACAAGCAAAACATGATCACACCTTAGGACTCTTTGGGTATTAATCACATAGTGATATGAACTAGATTACTGACTCTAGTAAAACCCTTTGGATATTAGTCACATGGCGATGTGAACTAATCACATGGTGATGAGAACTATTGGTGATAAATCACATGGCGATATGAACTAGATTATTGACTCTAGTACAAGTGGGAGACTGAAGGAAATATGCCCTAGAGGCAATAATAAAGTTATTATTTATTTCCTTATTTCATGATAAATGTTTATTATTCATGATAGAATTGTATTAACCGGAAACATAATACATGTGTGAATACATAGACAAAACAGAGTGTCACTAGTATGCCTCTACTTGACTAGCTCGTTGATCAAAGATGGTTAAGTTTCCTAGCCATAGACATGAGTTGTCATTTGATAAACGGGATCACATCATTAGGAGAATGATGTGATTGACTTGACCCATTCCGTTAGCTTAGCACTTGATCGTTTAGTATGTTGCTATTGCTTTGTTCATGACTTATACATGTTCCTATGACTATGAGATTATGCAACTCCCATTTACCGGAGGAACACTTTGTGTGCTACCAAACGTCACAACGTAACTGGGTGATTATAAAGGTGCTCTACAGGTGTGTCCGAAGGTACTTGTTGAGTTGGCGTATTTCGAGATTAGGATTTGTCACTCTGATTGTCGGAGAGGTATCTCTGGGCCCTCTCGGTAATGCACATCACTATAAGCCTTGCAAGCAATGTGACTAATGAGTTAGTTGCGGGATGATGCATTACATAACGAGTGAAGAGACTTCCCGGTAACGAGATTGAACTAGGTATTGAGATACCGACGATCGAATCTCGGGAAAGTAACATACCGATGACAAAGGGAACAACGTATGTTCTTATGCGGTTTGACCGATAAGGATCTTCGTAGAATATGTGGGAGCCAATATGAGCATCCAGGTTCCGCTATTGGTTATTGACCGGAGACGTGTCTCGGTCATGTCTACATAGTTCTCGAACCCGTAGGGTCCGCACGCTTAACGTTCGGTGACGATTTGTATTATGAGTTCATGTGTTTTGATGTACCGAAGGTAGTTCGGAGTCCCGGATGAGATCGGGGACATGACGAAGAGTCTCAAAATGGTCGAGACGTAAAGATCGATATATTGGACGACTATATTCGGACATCGGAAAGGTTCCGAGTGATTCGGGTATTTTTCGGAGTACCGGAGAGTTACGGGAATTCGTATTGGGCCTTAATGGGCCATACGGGAAAGGAGAGAAAGGCCTCAAAGGGTGGCCGCACCCCTCCCCATGGACTGCTCCGAATTGGACTAGGGAGTGGGGGGGCCTTCCTTCCTTCTCCTTCTTCCTTCCCTTCTCCTACTCCAACAAGGAAAGGAGGAGTCCTACTCACGGTGGGAGTAGGATTCCCCCCTTGGCGCGCCCTCCTTGGCCGGCCGCCTCTCCCCCCTTGCTCCTTTATATACGGGGGTAGGGGGCACCTCTAGAGACAACAATTGATCTCTTGATCTCTTAGCCGTGTGCGGTGCCCCCCTCCACCATATTCCACCTCGATCATATTGTAGCGGTGCTTAGGCGAAGCCCTGCGTCGGTAGCAACATCATCACCGTCATCACGTCGTCGTGCTGACGGAACTCTCCCGTGAAGCTCTGCTGGATCGGAGTTCGCGGGACGTCATCGAGCTGAACGTGTGCTGAACTCGGAGGTGCCGTACGTTCGGTACTTGGATCGGTCGGATCGTGAAGACGTATGACTACATCAACCGCGTTGTGCTAACGCTTCCGCTTTCGGTCTACGAGGGTACGTGGACACACTCTCCCCTCTCGTTGCTATGCATCACCATGATCCTGTGTGTGCGTAGGAAATTTTATGAAATTACTACGTTCCCCAACAGGGCGTAGCTGTCGATCTGCTCTAAATGGCCAAGCGAGTTGGTCCGCGGTGTGAAGCCGCCAAATACGAAGATCTGGCCGGGGAGAAAAACCTCCCCCAGGACAGCATTGTTGTAGATGACTGATGGAGCCATCGAACCTTCTGATGACGACACAGTGGAACTCTCAATGAAAGCACCAATGTCGGTGTCAAAACCGGCGGATCTCGGGTAGGGGGTCCCGAACTGTGCGTCTAAGGTCGATGGTAACAGGAGACGAGGGACACGATGTTTACCCAGGTTCAGGCCCTCTCGATGGAGGTAATACCCTACTTCCTGCTTGATTGATCTTGATGAATATAACGATTACAAGAGTTGATCTACCACGAGATCGTAATGGCTAAACCCTAGATGTCTAGCCTGTATGATTATGATTGCCTCTATGGACTAAACCCTTTGGTTTATATAGACACCAGAGGGGCCTAGGGTGGTACAGAGTCGGATTACAGAGGAAGTAATCTTCATATCCGAACGCCAAGCTTGCCATCCACGTAAAGAAGAGTCCCATCCGGACACGGGAGGAAGTCTTCTATCTTGTATCTTCATGGCTCATCAGTCCGGCCCATGTCACACAGGCCGGACGCCCGAGGACCCCTTAATCCAGGACTCCCTCACTTGGCTCGACAGACGAGTTCCCCCTTTCTGGTAATTCAAGATGTCATGGAAGTTCTTATCATAAGCACGTATGGCTATATACCGAATACATACCTACATTACATTGATGAATTGGAGCTAGTTCTGTGTCGCTCTAGGTTGTGACTGTTACATGATGAATGTAATCCAACACGATTATCCATCACTGATCCAATGCCTACTCTTTTCCTATATTGATCTTTGCTAAGTTACTACTGCTGCTGCTGCTTTACTACAAAACTCTACAATTATTGTTACTGTTACTGTTGCTATTGTTACCACTACTATCAAACTATCATATTATTGTGCTACTGATCACTGTGCTACAGATATTTAGTTCTCCAGGTGTGGTTGAATTGACAACTCAACTGCTAGTACCCGCGAATATTCTTTGGCTCCCCTTGTGTCGAATCAATAAATTTGGGTTGAATACTCCACCCTCGAAAACTGTGCGATCCCCTATACTTGTGGGTTATCAGTTACCAAACACATCTTATCAACCATACACCCATTCTTTCCCAACCATGTTCTTGTTTAAATCCGAGAGTTCATATACCTCTCACAGACCATGGAAAAGGGCTCTAGAAAACATGCGTCGTGTTCGCATGGTGGCCATCTTCTCGGTGGGGGGCACAAATATGATAAATTGGAGTAAGATGTGGGAGGTGCCTGCTTCTATTAGTTTGAACTTCCAAGGGATTTAGTCGCTAATTTCCACGTAAAGACACGAACTTTGGGCAGGATTTGTGCTATCAAGATGATGATATTCCATATGTTGTCGTCGTCGTTTCTGATAATGTTGGTACTTGCAACTTTCTCCTCATGGACAAAATCAACTGCCAACCGGTATGCAGAGAACATGTCGTTTCTCTCCAATATCCAAAGTTATCTTCTTCACGCTTGTGCATAGGAATCCTAATCACATCCTCAACATTTTATGGTGTGCACAAGGTTCTCATTCTAGCAGTGGTTATCTTGGTCAATTAGCTTAGAATTCCATCGAATCTGGGATCTAGTAGGGTTGTTGGTGATCTTCAGTTATTCCTCGAGATCCAATTGTCCCTCCAGATACAAACTTTTCGACCATTTAAAATCCACCAAACACTTCCTTTCGCAATGAGATCCGGTTCATGCATAATTCCTTGCCATCTGAGGATGCATTTTTCATTAAATGTCGTCTCTGTTAGCTCTGCATTTGGATAATACTTTGCTTTAAAAACCTTTGCACAAGCTGTCTGGGTATGTGATCAAGTGACACACCCTTTTGGATCTTTGAAGCCCATCCCTCCTTGTCCTTTGCGGCGGGTGAGGTTTCCCAACTTTTCAAATGCATATGTCATTGGTCCGCTTCATCCCATACTAGAAATTTCTTATAGATTGGGTGAGATCTTCACACAGGGTTGTGGAGAATTTAAAAGCGCTCATGGCATAGTAGGGGATCACTTGAGCCACGAACTTTATGAGAACTTCTTTGGTCGCACTCGACAAGTACTTATCTAACTAGTCGATTAGTCTCTTCCCCATTTTATCCTTAATTTGTTGGAACTCCCGTTCTTCATGCGACCACGAGGCCCAAGTATTTCTCCTCGAAACATGGCACTAGCAATGTTCGTAATATTGGCCATATGTTGTCCGTCAATATCTAAGCACTTGTGACCCAACTTGAGAGAGAATTTTGAGGGGCTAAGAAGCTGAGAAATGGCTTTATCATATTTGTTGAGTGTCGTCTTAGTCTTGTTAGTTTACTAGGCACTTCCTTTTAAAACAAAAGATTGCCATCAAAGAAAAGGAGGTGCGAGACACCTGAGCTTTGACGACAGACCTTTAGCTCATGCAGCCGATTAAAATCAACATTTGTCTGTAACAAATGAGACAAAGCATGGTAACCAACTAATCATGCTTGTCCACGGCAATAATGAGCCCAAGCAGACAAGGGGTTCATCATCGCGTAAATGGAGTCTAGAACACATTGGCTTGATGTGGCTACGGTAACAGCTCAAAGGCCAACTAATGTTGTGGAGGTGAAGGTGAGAGAGAAGATGTAGGTGCGAGGAGTTTAGTGTTGGAAACCCAAGAGAAGATACATGGTAATTAGGCGGAGAAAGAGAAGGAGCAAATTGTAGGAGGCGAGGGGGTTAGACTCATTTCGTGAAGTTCCTTTTTAAATATTGATTTTACTTTCTTACAAAAATAGTTTAAAATAATAATTCGAGTGCATAAGTGGAGAGTGTCTTCTATGCAATGAAACAATGGATATCATGATACACAAAACATTTGACATCTGCCATGTGTCAAGCATACCATGTATCCTTTGTTGTCGCACCTAGTCATGTCCTTTAATTCTATTTTGTTCCTCCACCAACGCCATCGTAGCATCTAGTGACCTCACGCCACTCTTATCTACACTACTCTATGCTCTATCGACTGTCGTGATTCTTGTCGCCTCTGACCACAAAAGACAAAGCACCAAGTGGCGGCTCATGTAAGTTATTGTTGTAGGTCGCAGCGGTCAACACTAAATGTGCAGGGGTGGTGCCACTATCGTGACATCAACCCTTTTTCCGTTGTGCCCCCATAAAAGCATGACACCAAGGCTCGTCAGGGATGCCTTTAGTCGCTTCCTTGTATGTTTTTCCAAATCTTGTGGAAAAGAGGAAAATAGAAACATGAAGAATGGGGAAGTCTAGTCAAGCTCGAGAGAGAAACATGGCCATCCTGTGTCATCGTGTGAACATGAGCACGAGGTGAAGGGGCATTTTGTTCCTCGCCAATGTGTAATGGCTAATCGTCTTTCCTTCTTCTATAATATCAAACATAATATGAAGAGATTCGGTGTTTCATGAGGCGCATGTGAAGTGGGCCCAGTGAACCTTTTTTGATCTTTATAGCCGTCGTGGTCTTCAATATCCATAGCCACCGCGTCTGAAACACGCGGGTGGTTCTAGGTGACTAGTTGCAAGGTGTAACCCCCTAACTGGATTTTCTTTCACCCCCGAGATTCCAAACATAATCTAAAGATATTCCATGTTTCATGAGATGAGCGTGGAGCATGCCCCAATGATCCTTTTTCGATCTTCGTAGATGTCATGATCTTCTATATTCATAGCCACCGCGCCATGAAACACATGTGTGGTTCTAGGCACAGTTGCAGGATTTTAATCCCCAATTGAATTCCCACCCCCCCTGATATTTCAAACATAATCTAAAGAGATTCGATGCTCCATGAGATGCATGTGGCAGCGTCCTAATGGAACTTTTAGATCTCTAATCTTCACATCTGTCACGACCCATCGATCTTCATATCTTCATAGTTGCACACCATGAAACACGCCAGGGGCTCCAAGCCAATGATCGCAAAGGTGTAACCCCTATTTGGAATCTCCAAAATTTAAAACATAATAACCTACAGAGTCCTGATGTTTCACAAACGTGTGTGTGTGGGGGGGGGGGGGGGGGTAGGGTTTCATGCCGTCTGTCTCTCGCAAGATATAAAGTTATAAACCCCCGAGTAAAAGGTTTCGAAATTAAAACAATTTTGGAAAGAGAAAAGATGCACGCTATTTTTTGACAGTAATTATTAAATACACTGTTGAAAACAAAATGACAATTGCGTGGCTATCATCATAAAAAAACTCTAAAATAAAACCTGACGAGAAGTCGTCCTCCTAGGACAACGACTCCAGTGTGGTGGATATAGATTAGCATCATCTCCCCTCTTTTGCGGAGGAAAAAAAGCAGGCGCCATAATATCTAAGCACTTGAGACCCAACATGAAATAGCATTTTGGGGGCCTAAGAAGATGAGAAATAGCCTTTTCATATTTGTTGATTGTGGTCTTAGTCTTCTTAGTTTGCTTGACACTTTCTTTAAAAAACAAAAGATTTTCATTGACCCCAAGCAGACGAGGGGTTCATCATCATCACATAAATGGAGTCTACGACACATTGGCTGATGTGGCTACGGTGACAGCTCAAAGGCTAGCTACTGTTGTGGAGGTGAAGGCGATAGAGAAGATGTAGGTGCAAGGATTTGTGTTGGAAAACCCATGAGAAAACACATGGTAATTAGGTGGAGAAAGAGAAGGAGCGAATTGTAGGAGGTGAGGGGATTAGACTCATTTCAAGAAGTTCATTTTTTAACATTGATTTTTTTTACAAAAAGTAGTATAAAATAAAAAATTTAAGGGCACAAATGGAGATTGGCTTCTATGCAATGAAAAAAAATCAATATCCTAATACACAAAACATTTGACATCCGCCACGTGTCAAGCATACCATGTATCCGTTGTTGTTGTACTTAGTCCTCTCTGCTTTGATTCTCTTTTGTTCCTCCACCAACGCCATCGCAACATATAGTGACCTCAGGCCTCTCTTATTTAGGGCATCACTTTGACACGCTACTCTCTAATCTATCGACTATCGTGATTCTTGTCGCCTCTGACCACAACGGACAAAGCACTAAGTGGTGGCTCATGTAAGTCATTGTCATAGGTGGCAGTGGTCAATGCTAACGGTGCATCATTGCTGGGATGGTGCCACTCTCGTGACATCAACCTTTTTTCCGTTGTGCCTCCATCAAAGCATGACACCAAACCTTGTCGGGGTTGCCTTTAGTCGCTTCCTTGTACGTTTTTCCAAAGCTCACGGAAAAGAGGAAAACAGAAACATGAAGAATGGGGAAGTCTAGTAACGCTCGAGAGAGAAACATGATCGTCTTGTGTCATCGTGTGAACATGTGGAGCATGAGGGGGAGGGGGAGGTTGTTCCTCGCCAACGTGTAATAGCTAATTGTCTTTTCTTCTTCTATAATATCAAACATAATATGAAGAGATTCAGTGCTTCATGAGACGTGCGTGAAGTGGGTCCAATATCCATAGCCACCACATCATGAAACACACGAATGGTTCTAGCGCGACCAGTTGCAAGGTGTAAACCCCCTAACTGGATTTTTTTCACCCTGAGATTTCAAACATAATCTAAAGAGATTCGGTGTTTCATGAGATGCACATGGAGCGGGTCCCAATGAACCATTTTCGATCTTCATAGATGTCGTGATCTTCTATATTCATAGCCACCGCGCCATGAAACACGCGTGCGGTTTTAGGCGACGGTTGCATGATTTACCCCCCATCCCCCTCAAGCATAATCTAAGGAGATTTGATGTTCCATAAGATGCACGTGGCAGGGCCCTAATGGACCATTTAGATATCTAATCTTCACATCTGCCATGACCCTTCGATCTTCGTAGGTGCGCCCGGTGAACACGCGAGGGGCTCCAGGCCAACGGTCGCAAATTTGTGATCCCTAATTGGAATTTCCAAAATTCAAAACATAATAACCTACGGAGTCCCGATGTTCGACAAATGTGTGGGGGCACGCACAAGGGAGCATAATTGTACGTCTCTCGGAAGACATAACCTTCAAGATTCCGAGCATAATTTTGTGGATACAAAAGACGCGCACATTATTATTATTTTTTGACGGTAATTATCAAATACATACAGTGTTGAAAACGAAATGACAATTGCGTGGCTGTCATCAACAAAAAAAATACTCTAAAATAAAACCCGGCGAAGAAGCCGTCTTCCTGGGACAGCGACTCCAGTGTGGTGGCAATAGATTATCCCTCTCCCGGAGAGGGAAAAAGGCAGGCGCCACCATAAATCCCCCGTCTCCACAGACCAGTCCGCCTCCGTCCGCATGCGCTAGCCTCCGGTAATCCATCATTGGCTCCAGCCGATTCACGCACACCCGCCGTGCCGAATTCCCTTCTTTTATCCACGTAGATGCCGCAATTATCTCCCTCTCATGCGCCTGTTGCCTTGCAAGTTGGATGCATTTGATCCCCCCGTCCCTGTGGGGTAGCAAGAAGAAGTAGAAGAAGAGGAGAAGAAGAGGCTGCCGCTGCCACCATCTTTATCGGCTGGCTGGATTCCTCATCTGCTTCTCCCTTGCTTTCCTTCGGGCTTCTCCGAGAGGGAGAGACCCACCTCGCGTCCTCCCTCCTCTCTCTGGTCCCCGCTCCCGGGGAGCAACCCTTTTAGTGCAAGATTCAATCTGCTCCTGCTCGCCCCGCCGCTCCCTTACTCCTCCTCGCCCCGCAGATTCGCCTCCCTCCTCCTCCTCTCCTCGCGCCGTGCGGCGGTTCTTGATCCGCTCCAGTCCTGCCGTGTGCCGGTGGGCGCCGCTGCTCCAGGTCCGGCCAAAGGTTGCTGCTTGCGGGGTCCGTGGCGGCGGGCGGGTGGCTGCGTTCCGGCGGCGGCGGCGGCCTCGATCTGCGCCGGGGCTCAGATTTGATCGGCGTGGCGCGCTCCTGGAGCCCGGGGTTCCGATTCGGCCGCGCTCCCGGTGTGCTGCCCCAATTCCCCGACTTTGATGAGGCTCTCGCACTGTGAGACCTACTGCGCCTCCCCCCTCTGCTACATCCCGTGCCTCCCCAAATCCAAAGATGCACCACCACCCGCCGCCGCCGCCGACGCCGTCTCCGCGGCCCCCTGCCCGGTCGAGGACAAGCCGCCTCAGGTCCAGAAGTTTGAGGCCGTCGCGCCGGCGGCGGCCGACAATGATGAAGACGACAAGGACCACAAGGAGCACGAGGACGGCGAGAAGACGGCGCCGCCGATGCCACTACCCAAGAGCAACCTCAAGAAGGCCAATTGCGGCGAGGACGGCGCCTGCGCCCCCAAGGGCAATGTGAAGTGGCTTGATTTGCTGGGGAAGGATCTCACCGAGGTCAAGGAGTTCGAGCCAAGGTATACACACCACACCACCATCTCCCTCCATGAACTTTTCCAACTGAATTGGCTTGTCTTGCTGCTGTTGCCCATTCACCAGGATGGATGAATTATTGTCTTGTGACGTGTATGCAATTAACTAGGCGAATGTTTTGCATGCTCCGATTTTAGTAACCCAAGGTGTGCACCAAAGACCCGATCCTCCCGGGATATTAAATCATATTGCGCGTTGTGCGAGCGTTGACATGCGCGAATGAAACCATTCCCCGGCGCCAGATGCGCGTCTGCTTTCCTTAATCTATCTTCAATGATGTCTCACATTGCATTGTTTTGTTCCTCCTAGAAATCTGCTTCTTGATACGGGGAGGGGACAGGTCACCCAGTATTGTACTGCAACTTGGAACGACTCGGTCATAATATTTACTTCGGACACGTATAGATAGATAGGTCTATCTATATGCCCCGGCAATCCGAGAGACATCCTTCTGATGCACTGCATTTCTATATGCTTGGTTTTGGTGGGGAGTAGATGACAGGATCAGCTTTATACATGTGTTGGACTTGGTATTCAAGCGAGTTTTGTTTATTCCGAAAAATTTAGCTATGACTTCTGAAATGTTGTCAGCTAGTTATGTAGATTGTGTTGGCATCAGTAATCTTCTAGATTCTAAATTCCACCATCTAAACTTTAGCAAAGTGGGCTCAGGGCATGCTTTCCACCTGTCTATAATAGCGTAAAATTGTATGGTCAATAACTTTGGAGTCTTTTTTCTGATCAAAAAGTAATTCTGGGGCGATACCTATTTTATTTATACTCCTAATTTTAGACCATATTCATGATATTGACTTTTCGAGCCACATGATTTCAGTAGTCCTTTCTGTTTTAAGAGGATTGAAATGACATCAGCTCTCCGCAGAAAGGTTTAGTGTAGCATTGTCATGGTCTCATAGACTCCTTGTCAACAGTGGTTTACCAACCAAACTGTAAGATCACTGGTCATCACTACTACTACTACCTCGCAACAAGAAAATTCCTCATTGCCTCGTTATTTCGCTATCACCTTTTTGCCAAGTGACAACTTTTGTTACAGTTTAATTCTAATAAAAAGTGCTTCATGGAACTACATCATGATGATTCAGAATTTGAGTGGCATGTTCCTATTTCACCGGTCTTATCTTGAAGCAAGCAATAAAACAACAAAGCAAACCTCCTTTTGTGCTCCTTTATCGCGATCGACGGACCTTGGCGTGTACGGAAATGAATTCTTGAGCGACTTTACCTTGTAGAGATATTATGCTTGTTCTCATGTCTGGCTGGTGTTTGACTTCCTTGGCTGCTTAATTAAACTCACAGTGTGTCTCCTATGATGATTTCAGCGAATCCGGAGACTCGATGGACGACGAAGGCATCTCGACGTGCGTGTGCGTCATCCAATGAACCCAAGAAGGAAGGCTCATGTACATTTCTGTGAAAATTAAGGGGCGCCCAGCATTCGTTGCCTGTACCAGTTTCATCGGTGCACGCCGCCATAGCTGCTTAGTAGATGTAGTAGAGGGGTGGGGGGTTTTCTGCTGTTTTTACCAGTCTCAGATCCGTCGTGGGTGCGTGTTCTTGGGTGTGGGGGTGGAGCTTTGTCTGCTGGAGTTGATACAGTGCGTTCGACGCTCCTCTCGGTCGGGTGGTGTTGTAGTTCAGGGTTGAGACTTGAGAGTTTTGCTTCTGTAAAGTTCCCAATACAAAAGATGATATTCATCGGAGTCGGAAGACATAGAGATGATGCTGTGCTGTGCTGCTGGTTACTTGGAAGAAGAGAACAAAGGTGCACATGCTTATATGTGCTGGGAACATGGGGATGTAGTGACCTTCTGCACATGGGTGTGCCCACTCCATTGTGCAAAAAAAAAAAAGGTTCTAAAAGAATACTCTGCACATTTTGGAAAAAATGATACTCCCTCTGATCCGTATTACTTGTTTCAGATTTGCCTAGATACGGCTATATCTAAATGTGTGTATATACATCCGTATCTAGATAAATCTAAGACAAGTAGGGTATGTTTGGCTTGTGTCCAAAACCAACCTTGACAGTTTAAAAGTTCCATTTTGTATGGGAAGGAGGGTTATGTTTGGTTTATAGCCAAAATTTTCTTCCTTGTTTGGATGGTTGGCAAATTTTTGCCATGCCAACCTTGCTCTCTCTAATTCATTTTTCCTGCAGACATTGGCCGAGTGACAGAAAAGCAGAACCTTATCCAGAGTTTAGGCCAGCCGAATATTTGGTAGTGCGAACTTTGGCCCAAAGCAAAAGCACCCACGCCCACTCACGCCACCATATCAGGCCAGGTACAAGAGTAACCACCCAGCACTGAAACAAAACTTATTACTCATATTACAGCAGGGGAAACACACTAAACCTGCCAGCCGCACCGTTCGCCAATGCCATCCTATCCAGCGAACGGTCGCTGGCTATTGCAGTCCCAAACAAAGGCCTTCTATCCTGAAAACAGGATACATTCCTTGTTTTACATAAAGCCCCAAAAGTAGCCGCGCCGCGCATATTTCGCCGAAGGAGAGGTGAAGAGCAAATATGCCCTAGGCTCTAGCGCCCCATGCCCTTTCCACCGAGACACTTGTTACACTCCACACATATTTTGCCAGTAGAAAGGCAAAGAACAAATGCTCTACACTCCAGAGCCTCATGCTCTCCCCGCAAAATATCAGAGATCACCCCCTTTCCAGCCCATCCTTTTCAAATTATCATTAGGAAAACCAACACAACACCTAACCACAAGCCAACAGAAAACCTTAACCTATAAAAGTAAATGCAGCTATCACAAATGCTTAATCCTGAGACTGATCGAGCATGCATACAGTGAACTAACAACTGTTAAAACCCCGGAACTGGTGAGTGTCCACTTAACCCTGTCAGGTTCCCCTGACAGGCCAACCTGACGACAAACTGTCTTCAGGTTCTACCACATTGTCGAAAGTCTCCACCTTCAAAAAACCTCCCGACTACGCCACACGTGGAGAGTATTTCTTATCACAAATTGGACATATCTTGCACGGACAAGATCTACATCGCAGCAGCAGCAATCTGGGAGCGCCTGTTCTCAACAAACTGCTTCCAGAAGATGTCAAACTCTCCGGCCTTGATCGCCTCCCGTATCGATCGGAAGAACCGGAGATAGTGATGGGTGTTGTGTCTGCAAAAAATTGGTAAAAACAGATGTCATTCACTCGACGCTCTTATTGCTCTACAGAAAAGCATGATTGGGATTCGACTCGGCTTACATCTCCAGTAGAATCTGAGCCAGCATCTCATGGACGTTGATCAGATGATTCAGGTAAGCACGGGTGTGATTCTGGCACGTGAAGCAGGTACAGCCATCGACTATCCGTGACATGTCTTTCCTGAAGGAATATACCCAAAATTCTGAGTCACTTTACAAGGATCAACAGATTTTACATTCAGACGTAAAGTTTATCCAACATCTGTGAAGCACTGAGAATTACAATTGGGATCAATACCCCTGCTTTTTTTTCACTTCAGGGCACATCAATAGTTGTTTGCATACTTCATTGCATTTTATAAAGAAGATACTACGTAAGCATTTATATTTACATGTGTAATAGGAGAAACCGGTGGTTTTCTGAACCTTGTCTGAGCTTCTATTTTTCAAGTGAAATTCAACTAACTAGTAAACTCACATATATCTTTTGAAACATATTGTAGGCTACAGTAGTCATTAGTCAACATCCATGAACAAAAATTCAAATAGAACTTCAATAAGCAAGTGAAGGTGCACAAAATATAATTAAATGACCATAACATGCTGTGCTATTTCAGCACAACAGGTACCTACCGATATGTTGTTGCACGCAGGTTAATCTTTGCAGAATCTCCAGCACTACTGTCGAATACACCATTCTGCATCTCTCTTTCAACCATGTCAATGGGGAAGATCAGTGCAAAACCACCCATAGTAAGTTGGTAAATGTACCTGTCATTTCAGAAGTATGAGAAAAAAAACATTCGATCAACAAGCTGATGGAACTATAAATGCTACAGGACAAGATGAATTTGCATACGTGGAGTCAAAAAGGTCGATGCCAGAAGCTACACCCTCCAAGACCTCCTCTGTTAGACATACAAAGTACTGAAACTGTCAAACTTGTTACAGATAAACGATGCAACAATAGTGTTTCAAACTTTCAATACGAACAAAACTCAGAAAGGGCTGGGATAAACTTAACATATTGGAAAACAAACATGAGTCAATCTACTTAAAAATAACAACCATTACTTACTAACATGCTGTGCAGAATACAACTGACATTATAAAATAGATTATACATTAGTGTAACTTTACCAGCTCTAGTCTCTAGCTTATGAATTGTGATGCTGTCATGATAGGACTAAAATGTAAAAACTCACTATGTGTGAGACCAGATAGAAAGCAGAACTTTCAGACATGGCCAGTTGAGCAGAGAAGACAACAAAACAACTAATAACCTCTAGATAGGATCCATAAGAATTAACTTAAATAAATTAACACATCAAAGATGTATCACAAGCCGTCTTCTAAGAAAAAAAATGATGTATCACAGGCACCTGGAAGACCAAGCCTAGAGACAATCCGAGGTTTCTCCAATGGCAAACAATCCTGAAACAGAAACCAAATGGCTAAAACCACATGAACACAAGACAGAGAACACTTCTCAACAAATTTAAAGAATACTTTTGGAAGCATGAAAAAAAGAATCCGCTGGTAACCACAACCAAAGGTTAGAGAGAGGTGGGCCACAGGAGCAATCCTACACCAAATTCTTGCTTTTTCGCTTTAAGTCTTCATGGTGCTATAACATTATAACACAATACAGGTTGATGCAACTGTCCCCACATGAAAGTAACCATTCAACACTACCTTGAAAAAAAAAATCAGAACTCATAAAATAGCCTGATGCTCTAACATGCAAGTTGTCTGACTTATTTCAGCAAGGTCAATCAAAGAATATTTAGCATGAAACATTAGACTAGTAGTCAGCCAAGCAACTTGTGTTGACAGATTTGAAATGCATTATTAGTTTTTTAAATATGCTTGTCTTCAGTTTTGCAGGTTTTCATTTTAAACATGTTTTTTAACAAGTGGAATTCATGGAGAGGTAAGCGGGCAGCAACTTTGCACAAAGATCATCTACAGTTGATGCCCTTTCACTAATTACATAAGGGCATTATATTATCATCCTTGGCAGTAATAATTTACAGATAAAGAACATGATTCTCACTGTTACTGCATTGAGTAAACTGCAACGTTCTTCCACACTCTCTCCAAGGCCAAACCCTCCAATCCAAAAGCCTGTATCCAATGTTGCCACAAAGATCAGTAGAAGCAGCATGCGTTGGGCTTTTCAAAGTAAATAGGCATCAAACGTTTTCTGAATTAATAAAGTAAAAATTTGACCAAAAGGATAGGCTTCATCCTCATCTAAGGGAATGAGTAAATAAGCAGTAAACTACTGAAGGTTAGCAGTAGGAGTTGATAAATAAAACTAACCTGATACATTCCTCTTCGATACTTCAGTGGCACACAGTTTTCGTTGTTCTATACTAGATCCCCCAACAACTACACCTAAAGAGTTCCTCCCAGAAGCCTGAAATCATGAGGAACACAAAATAAAATAAATAAAAGCTGTATAAGACCAAAAGAAATATTTCCATCCATATATAGAAAAAAGCAACACATGGGTCCTAAAGAGGTATTACAAGAGAAAATCACATCTAATTTCGCAGTTTTTCTGTTGTGAAGCTTGCAATAAATAAAACTAGTAGTGCAGTCAAGTGTCACATGGGCTTACTGAGCTTGAAAATTTTATTTCTAAGTGTCAGTTAGGCATCCATTTATTTTTACCTGTGCTCTAAAGAATTCACAAGGAATTTGAAACATATAAGCAAAATTCTGGAGAGAAAAAAAGTTCAGGTGGAAAAACCTTAACATCATACCGCATCCAAAGCAATACATGCATCAAGCCAGCGTAGTGTTCGCTCAACAGATGTTTTGTTCCGTTTCTCATTAACCCAGGCTGGAACCTCATCTGCCAAGCTTGCCCACAAATTAGGTTGCAAGCAGGAAATCAACTCCATATAGTCTGATGGTTTAACCTAAAATGTTTTAGGAAAATGAATTCAGATGCACGTATCAATATATATATTCTTGAAAGTTGAAGAAAGGATTACATCCACCGACCAGTTTACGACCCGCAGGTGTTTCAAAAGATGCACCAAATTTATTGGTGGCGTCACTTGATGGTAAACACTCGGTAGACTCACCAGCCGCGGCTACGAGGATATGATCAGGCAGACCCAGCATACGATGCAAACCACCAATATTAGATATGGTTTTTGATGGAGGAACCTCTATACTGGTGAAACCAAAAAGAAACTCATTTAGTCAAATACTCAGAAGAAAGGGAGCCATCCTATCCCAGGAGGGAGGTTTTAGCACTTTGATGCTATTTTGTCAAACAGAATACATGGCCAGCACAGAAAAGAAACAGAGGGGGTGGGGTGCTTACAAGTGGGTTGGGCAGACATTGAGGAGGAGGGAGTCTGGAAGGGGGAGGGAGGAAAGCAGGTCAGGAGACATAAACGCCGGCAGCCCCTTGCGTGTGGACAAAAGCAGCGCTGGCGTCTCAACACCGCTGCTTCCAATCTGGAGCAACCCCGCGCGAGCCTTTGCCCCACTAGCGCACACTTTTGTCACCGCAAACCGCATCCTGACCTTCACTTCACTACACAACCTGCAGTGTATTGCCCTGCTAGGTGCAAAGCGGAGCGTGCACTATCTATCCTTGATCTGTGCTACTCTTCTGAATTTGCTGACGACGACAATGGATCTGCACATGTAAAATTCTGCACTTAGTACAAAATACTGACATCAGCCTGGTCAGTATAACAAAGTGACAGTAATGAAGGCACGCATTCCTTCCAAACGAAAAGGAGATGTTGTGACTTATCACCGTTTATTTAGACACGCGGGCCCCTTAATCAAACAGACAACTTTCCGCGTTACAAAATCTGTTCCAAACAGACAACAAAAAAAATGCCCAAGTGTGCTCCTACGCCCGACATGATGTCTTGCGGAGAATTTGCTAGTTATAAAGGCTTAATTAAGGCTAAGGGCCTGTAAGGAAGCATGCTGTGCAAGAGAGACTTTCAAAACATAAAAATTACACACTAAGCTTCTCATCATTTGCTTGGTTGAATCGAAACTCATTCTAGCAAACATATGGGTTACGACGCGATATTCACAGCTGAAAACTGATGACCAGTTGGCCATTTATTCAGCTAAAACTGCGCTTGCAGACAGTGGCGGACCTAGAATCGCATGTTTGGGGGTGCCACAGTTTTAAGTTTACACTAAACATCACCATAATCTCCTCAACAAATAATCTGAAAATAGCAATAACTTGCTGTAAGATACAGATACAGGGGCGGGCGGCCTTAACTGTGTGGAATGGGGGTTTAGTTGAACCCAGACCCACTGGAAAATAAACTTGTATAGTTCTACCAGTACTGCGAATCCGCGAGAAACTAGGCAACAATGAAATAGATTGGTCAAAGCAGAGCAGATAACAGGAAAAAGAAGTCTCGGAAGAATCCAAGGGCGCTAGGGTTCGTCACCAGCAAAGTGAACGAATGCAGGTCCGGACGAATCTCCGCTCCTCGCCGGTCTGGTCGAGACGGGGAAGAGGAGGAGGACTCCGGGAGAAGAATCGCTTCGAGGTGGCGCGCCGTCCGGAGTGCGCCGCCGCGAGCGAGGGGAAGAGCCCAAAGAGGGAAAAGGAAGAAAGAGAAGGATTTGGATGGATTGGGGGGGGGGGGGGGGGGGGGGGGGTTGCTTTGCCAAAAATTGGCACCCAACAACGGCAAATTGGGTAGACCGAGTTGATTTTCCATAGTTTTGTTTTAGGACGTGGATTGGATTTGGTAGGGTTTTTTTCTTTCAAAAATGATCCAGATTTATTATCAAAATTCATCATAAGCACAAAACACCTCAAACATGCTGTTTAGATTACTATTTTAGTTATCTAAATGCTCTTATATTTCTTTACGTAGGGAGTATCAAGATTCTGAGACCACTGAACAATCACTACCACCGTCAGAAGGAGCCGCTGATGTGCCGGCTCTCGTCGCTCCCCTACCGGAGCCGGCTTGGCCTTGTCGATAACAGCAAGGAAGTGATCCTGCACGTGCCCCTAAGGACCAACGTCTTGGAGTCACAGTCAAACCCTTCAATAGATCTGAAGTACCTGACATCAAATCTCATCACACGACGATAAAACCCTAACCTCACCACCCTAAGAACACGGCATGAATCTAGACCGAAGCTTCATCGACTACGTGCCGATGAACGAACTCGAGGAGGACCGAAGCCCGGAAGACAAACTCCAAGAATAGGCGCCACACTTGCGAAGACTAAAAAAAACCCTAACCTGAACTACTAAACGGAGCAGAGGCACCGAGATTCTCCTCCCCGCAACTGGCTAGGGGAGTGGCTGGCAGATGGGAGGTGAATCCACGGGCTCGTCGCCAAAGCCTAGAGAGAAGAGTTTGCCCTAGCCGTTAAGGGAGGGGGGAGGGGATTTGGTAGGTTTCGATCCTTGTTGGTAATGGGTTTGAGAAAGCATTAACATTGGGTGGCAGCTAGAGCTTTACTAAATTCAAATATCAAATCGAAATAATAAACATATATATATATATATATATATATATATATATATATATATATATATATATATATATAGAGGGGAAAAAAGACAAATTGGACACGAATAATATTAGAAAAGATAAAGCAAAAAATGACACAATTCACATATGAGTTTTTTTCTCCATTTGTATTCCAAAATCGATTTGAAATTTCTAGGGCTTGTACATATATTGTGAACATTAAAAAAGCATACCTTTTTTGTTCATTTTTCATTTTTGCAACGGTACCTTGTCAAGTGTGTATCATACCCCTTGCAAGATAGTAGGAACCGTTGCTTCATATGCCTAAAGCGTCAGATGCCTATGTGTTGTCAATCGAATTATTTATGACCTCCACGCTGAGCAAAAGGTTTGAACCATATGACTTTCATTCCGTACGATGTCGTATCATTGTTGATAAGTTACCGTAGAAGGACAAAAAAAAAATGAATATATGACAATCAAAACGTTACTCCAAATTTTGACCCGTGGTTTCTTCCGCCTCGAAAAGTCAAATAGACCTTCATATACAAGGGAGACCAGAGGGAGCTACCAAATGGCTGCCGGCGGCTTTCTCCATTCGTCTCTGCGCCTCCCGATGTGATCTAAATTTCCTTTTCCCCACAAAAAAATAATCTAAATTTCCTTTTGGCAATTTGCAAATGGTTCTTTCCTTGCAGTTGCACGTAAAAAGCCATCTTTTTTGGCCCAGTGGAAAATTCGGGACTTGTAGGAGAATTGTTTTTTTAGACAACTTGTAGGTGAGACTTGTGAGCTTGGCGCGGTGGAAGGAACGGGAGGAGGGAGAGAAACAGAGGACTCCGCAAGCATGCAGATGGTGGCCTTCAGCAGCTTCCTGCTCCCCCCGCCGTCGCCTCCGCTGCCCAGCCCCGCCGCAGCCGCCGCCTCCGCCTCCACCTCCTCGTCCTCGTACCCAGTGGCCACGCACCGCGGCCGCCGCCCGCGGGAACCTCGCTGCCGCTGCGGCCGCTCGCCGGAGATAACCCCCGCCACCACCACCAGCAGCGGCTCCGGCGACCGCGGCCCGTGCGAAGAGGAGGACGCCTCCGCCCCGCCTCCCCTCCCCGTCGAACTCGACAGCGCCGCCGCCACATCCGCGGACAGCCTAACCGGTGAGCCACGCGAGCTTAACTGACGGCATGCGTTATCTCCAGCACATTTCGCGCGTGGCTCTGTGGTTGAGGAAATTTCGGGGGAGGGGGTTTGGATTGCGGTCAGAGGGGAGAGAAAAACCACGCGGAAGCTAGTTCTGGAGTGCCACGGCTATGAATTTTGACTAATTAGCTTGCTGAATGTTTGCGATTTGTGCATAGATCGATAGATCCCCTCTGGTTTTCTTACATGCTGTTTTTTATGCAGTGGAACAAACTTTTTCTTTTTTGCTACTACTTGAATACATAGTACAATTGTTATCTACGTAGGTGCCTTGAATTGTGTTATATTGAGCCATCAAATAGGAGTAATCCTTTTCTAAAGAAAAAATCAAATAGGAGTAATTGGGGATTGTTGCTCTTTGCCTTGCCTGCTTAATGGTCCTTGCAGCTGTAGCATAAACTTATCATAAGGAGTGTTGCCGTGTTTCCTCGTGGGTGGCGTGCCGCCTAGCATAATGTTCATTGTAACATGGTGCCCATGCTCTTAATTTCCGAATCATGTCTGCCTGCTGAGTTAGTGATTTGTGTAAATTTATCATCGAAGCTGGTGTTTTTGTTTTGTTTGGTACTTCTTAGACAAAGCTACTTCAATATTTTGTTTTCAACACTGTTGTCAGAGGCACCATCATTCTTATTATATTACCTACTGTAGGAAGTGCGACGCCAAGATATCAGGCAACTTCGACTAAAGGGGACACTAGGAATGGAGATTTTGAAAAATGGGAAAACAATCAACGCGGGACAGATGGTTTATCCAGTAGCAAGTCCAAGTCAGCTTACTCCAAAGCATTTGGGGTGGATTTGTCCCCTGATAACGTGGCTGTTGCCACTGTTTATTTTGTGCAAGGAGTTTTAGGTCTTTCCAGACTAGCTGTCAGCTTTTACTTAAAAGATGATCTTCAGCTTGATCCGGCAGAGGTATGGCCATCACCATCTTGAGCAGAAGCTCTTTTTCTGCTAACTTTTTGAGCCTTGGGCAATACTTGTTGACACAGAGATTAATTTGGTTCCTGTTATCTAGACTGCAGTTATAACTGGTTTCTCAGCTTTGCCGTGGTTGGTCAAGCCTCTTTATGGTTTTATCAGGTATCACCGACATATCAAATCTCGTTCCTGCAGCTCTTTTATGGTACTTAAATCATGACACTATGTTGTTGTGATTTACAATGCAGTGATTCCGTCCCCCTCTTTGGATATCGAAGAAGGTCATACCTCATTCTATCAGGACTCCTAGGAGCAATTTCATGGAGCTTGATGGCAACAGTTGTGGATGATAAGTACAGTGCAGCGCTCTCTATTATTCTTGGATCTCTTGCAGTTGCCTTCTCTGATGTTGTAAGTGAGCAGAAAAAGTATTGTCACAATATTTTATTTTGTTTCCTTTGAATTGATCATCAATGATGCTGGTGTAGTAGTTAGTTACTTAGTTTAGTTTAATCCTTGACAAGTTCACATTCAGAAAATGATAGTCCCCTTTAGGGGTACAGCTCGAGGTTGTCCATAATGGGATGGTCTGATCCAACGCTTTTACTGTTTCAAATGAAACATAATTTTCTAGCATTTCCGTTAGGTTTGGTCATCCCCTGGAGCAGCAGTAACTGGGCAAGGTTTGGACACATATCATCATATGCGCGTGCTATCATGACACAGCCTGGTAATAGAAGGATTGTGTAATTCATGATGCTCTGAATATATTTTGAACTGATTTTTAAATTATAAGGAACTCAAAATAGATCATATATGCAAAAAAATATATTATTTTGATACTTATACGTTGTTCAAAGAACTCAACTCAGTATGGGCCGCACTTGTCAAAAGTTCAGAAAGAATATCTGAAATATATTCTAAAAACAGAAATATCTCCTTCTGGACCTAATGAGCTCATCTTTGTGTTTGACCCATGTCAGGATAGAGGATACTAGTGTTAGTACTCATAGTTCGTTTTGTGATTAACTGAAAATACTGCAGGTGGTTGATTCTATGGTCGTTGAGAGAGCTCGGGGTGAGTCACAGAGTACATCTGGATCTCTCCAGTCACTATGTTGGGGATCCTCAGCCTTTGGGGCAATTGTGAGCGCATACTTCAGCGGTTCTCTAGTGGATACTTATGGTGTAAGGTTTGCTCCTTGGCGCAAAGGAACTTTGTAAAAGCTAATGACACCCCTGCATATTACAGTTCACTGATCAGGTGTTTCACTAAATGCAGATTTGTTTTTGGTGTTACGGCATTTTTACCCCTGATGACATCTGCTGTTGCAGTTCTTGTAAATGAACAGCGTTTGTGTTCTGAGGAACGTTCCATCTCACTTCCAAGTTCAGGATTGATTGAAAGCTCTAAGCAGCAGATCAGGCAGATTTGGACTGCTGTAAAGCAACCGAACATTTTCTTGCCTACTTTGTTCATATTCCTTTGGCAAGCAACACCACAGTCGGATTCTGCCATGTTTTATTTCGTGTATGTTCCACAGACTCGATGATTTGATCTACTTGATTGCTGTGGATTGTTCTGTTAGACCTGGCTCTATATTCTGTAAACACACTTTTGGATTCTGAAGAAAAACATGGAGTTTCTAAGATGCTAGTGTTATAAAACTCTAAATACAGAAGGGAACAGGACTGTAAATTACTACTTGGCTGTACATATGTACCTTAGTATTTTGTGTGATCGTCATCTTTTTAAAATGGCTGATTATGTTACTTTCTATTGAATTTCAGCACAAACAAGATTGGATTCACTCCAGAGTTTCTAGGGCGTGTCACACTCGTTACATCTGTTGCATCCTTGCTGGGCGTCGGAATATATAATTCGTTCCTGAAGGCAGTTCCACTAAGAAAAATCTTTTTTGTGACAACAATTTTAGGTTCTGTCCTTGGAATGACACAGGTCCTCTTCTCTGCTTACTTATTCTAGCAGTCCTACTATTGTTTTGTTGGCCAATCATGCTTAGCAGTAAGTAGTGTCTTTCCACTTCCAGGTTCTGCTTGTCACTGGGCTCAATAGGAAGCTGGGGATAAGTGATGAATGGTTCTCCATTGGGGATTCCTTGATCCTCACAGTCCTTGGTCAGGTATGACACACTACTGCAATGACTAGTTAACTCGAGGGCTAACTGTTTGCATAATCTCGGTACTTGATATTAATATTATGCGCCTGGTCTTGTAGCGTGCCGTTTCGCTACTTTACAGTCTTCTGACGTAAACACTTATGATGTTCAAAATTGGTCTGTAGGCTTCCTTCATGCCTGTGTTGGTGTTGGCCGCGAGGTTGTGTCCCCTGGGAGTGGAAGCGACGTTGTTCGCCACTCTGATGTCCATTTCGAACGCGGGAAGTGTCGCTGGTGGTCTGGTGGGCGCGGGCCTAACCCAGTTTCTGGGTGTCACAAAGGACAACTTCGACAATCTGGCTCTGCTGATCGTGATCTGCAACCTCAGCTCCCTGCTGCCTCTGCCTCTCCTGGGCCTCCTTCCAGATGGATCACCGGATGCTGATAATGGGCAAACTAAAGTTGATTGAAATACTTGAGCTTCTCTTAGAGATTATAGACTCAGAGATGGTCAGATCCTGGCGTGAAATCGACTACCAGGGTGAGACGAGATGAGAACTGCAGAGATAGTCAGATCCTGGTGTGAACTTGATTACCAGGGCAGACGAGATGAGAACTGCAGCTAACTTTGGGCATTTGCTGGCGTGGTGCACAGTTGAGCGTTGAGAAGAGCGCACCCCCAGCAGAAGGTTAAGTTCCAGATGACCGCACACCACGCTGCTCTTACCTGTAATAAAACTCTGCACCATCGCAGTCAAGATTCATGGCAATCTACATGCATTTGATGATGTTAGCTCGGCTGGGAAGAAGATGTGTTGTCTTGCATCACCTTTGATGCCCTGACCTCTTTCTTAGGTAAATTAAACGGGGTAGATGAACGCGAAGACTAGCTGCACCAATGACTGCATGTATATACTACATTATCTCACTTTGCTATGCATGTATATACAGATATCCTTTCTTAAAGAAAGGAAACAAATGTGGAATGTGGAGCGAGTTTCGTACTGCTACATAATATGCCATTGCAGTCGATGCCAAAACCGACTGTGTAAGGGGTTATCCCATCCCAGGTAGGTTTTGTTGGGACGGACCGTAAAAATTATGAGCCGATTGTGAGTGTGGCACCATCGTGGGCGGTTTATGTGGACAGCTGACTGCTTTTGTCTGAAGATTGAAATATTGATGAAGGCATCTCTTTTAGTAATGATAGGAAGTTTAGCTATTACAATCTGATCAATGCACAAATGGATGAAATCGTCCAAAATCAATCCCGGAGTCTCGGCAATCTACCGGCTCCCGTGTACGACATGAGGGTTGGCCTACGGGCATGCACCTTGACCTTAATTCTTCTTTCTTTCTTCCTTGATCTCCGGATCTCCACCTTTGTAACGCTTTTATCGCTGCTCTCTGCTATCTTTCAAAAAATACTGGGTTCCTGTGGACGACATCAGGATGTGCATGCGGTGGTGAGCTTCGGGGGATGAAAGGAACAATGTGCCGCCAATGACGAAACGACATTCATTGGCAACATCATGCAGCAAAATTGTCACATTCTCTATGACCTGGCCAGCGGCATCATATCTTCCAGCTGGAGGAGTGCACCTCCCTCTGATGGAGATAAGGTTTGTAGACATGGCGCTACCCGCTAGATTTGAATAAGGCTTTGCATAAATATACAAACCATAGACATGCGTATGTGTATCGCTCTGCTGCTAGACTTAAATAAGGTTCAAGGCATAAGAATGTAACGATGTAAAGTTGACTGTGGTTTGCTCCACTATCTCGGATACAAATTCAAAGTTTCCCTCCAGGAGATTCATGGCAAGAACCAGAGTAAGATACCAGGTGAGATTATATAGATGGAGCACGCAAGCATAAAATTCATGAGCGCAAGTTCCTTCACACAACTACTCAACTGTTCATCCGAATGCCATGATTAACCGGTGTTCAATCTTGTTCATGGTAAACACATGCATTGGTGAATCAGCTACAAACTCATGCTTGAAGCATGAGAGGCATTAATCTGTGTAATAGACCATGCTTAATTTACGTGTTATCTCTAGAAATGTTATATTTGGTGTGAGCATGAGCAATATACTTAGGTGGGGGAGCTCCCCCATTCCACATAAAGCATCTAAAACTCCCTCAAAATTTTACTCGCAACGATGCCAAATATATGTATGAGGTGTGCGCTATTATATGCAGCGCGCTCGCCACCCATGTGCACTGCTAAAATGTGTCATCTTAAATTTATGTGACATGGCTGCAAAACTATCTTTTGACGGGGGTAGTAGTTTTTTGACGGACAATGGTTGCAAAACTATCGTGCATCTGTTTGCAGGTCTATGGTAGCTGGAATATGTCATATTAAATTTGTTTTTACTCAATGAAAGAACTATTTTAAAACAGACGATTAGCCAAATGATAAAAGTATGAAACAAACAATAGGCAGGTAGGTGGATAAACACTATTACTAGAACACAAATAAATAAAAACACTTTCTTTCTCGATGGCAGCATGGGCCAAGCTTGTTGTTAGAACCCGTTGTTTGATGCGCTCCATGTGTGGTATGAGTCGGGCTCGTTCAGTGGGCTCAGTAGATGACCACTCCCAACTCCAACAAAGTGTGGGCTGAGTCAAAGGAGAAGATGGAATTTCAGGATTGCTCGGATCCAAAAAGCGCCAGCGAATAAAAAACGAATCCTATATATATATCCAAGAAGTTTATCCTCAATATCTTATTTATCTTAATTAACATGCAGCCTATCCACCTCATCATATATGTCCCATACGGCTAATTTCTTTTAAATAATACATTTTTTTAAAAAAAATACAGAAATAATACGCAAAAAAAGATTTTTTAAAAATAATACACCATCGGCCTACTGCAGGCCGACAGAGCCCAGTCGGCCCACAGCAGGCCGACTGGTGGCCCATCAGTTTGCTGCTGGCCGATTGGGCTGTCGGCCACCAGATTCAAGCCCAGTCGGCCTGCAGTACATCGATAGGCCTGTAGTGGGCCGACTATGCTCAGTTGGCCTGCTGTGGGCCGACTGGTGCATGCCTATTTTTAATAATACACGCGAATATTTTTTTAAAGTATATATTTTAACACGTTATGAATACATGGTAACATTTCTTCAAATACATTTTTAATGGAAATACCATTTTTTTTAAACCACACAACATTTTTTAAAATGCTTTTCTGAAATTTTCACAAACTTTTTTTAGAAACACGCGAATATTTTCTTAAAATGTCATGATCCATCTAAACATTTGTTAACCCACGTGATATGTGAGTATATTGATTGTAATATCATCTTATATTATGGGATGAAGGGAGTACCATTTTGTAGAATGTCATGGATATTTTTTGGAAACACGAGAATATTTCCAGCAAAGGTGACGTACATTCATTTAGTGGCACGAACCATTTCTTATCATATTTTCCAAAAAAATTGCATGCATTTTTTGAAAGGCGGGAACCTTTTTCCATTGTGATGAACATTTGTTTTGAAAGTTATCGACATTTCCAAACTGTGCTTTTCCCGCCATCCATTTCCCGCCACCCATTTCCCGCCATCCATTTCCCGCCACCCATTTCCCGCCACCCGTTTCCCGCCAACCGTTTCCCTCCTCCCATTTCCCGCCAACCTTTCCCGCCATACCGCAGTCGTTCTTTCCCGCCATTTTCTCGTCTCTATCTATAAAACCCCCTTCAGACGGAGCTGGATAAGCATTGCAGTGTAGTGTAGTTGAGATGTCCCATTATCCTTTCGATCGTAGTTTTCACCCTGGGATGAGCAGGACTCTTCTGAGGCTAGCTACCGATTTCAGGATGGATAATAGGATAGTTCCATGGGACGAACTCACCGGTAGTGACACCATAATGAATGAGTTGGCTCACCAATTACGTAGTTCTGGGTGGCCTGAAAGGACCTATGAGGAGGTACGTAAAGAACTTCTTAGGTTGCATGACAGGTGGAAGAAGGTAGTGGTGCCGAAGAGTGAAACTTTCAGAAGGATTGCAGCAAATAATCCATGTTTATGGACTGAGGAGAGCGAGGACGAAGATGATATCTTCATGCCGCCGCTTTCGGGTTCTGCATCGTCGAAGGGCAAGAGTTCTTCATCATTGAAGGGCAAGGTTTCTGCATCGTCGAAGGGCAAGAGTTCTTCATCATCGAAGGGCAAGGTTTCTGCATCGTCGAAGGGCAAGAGTTCTTCATCGTCGAAGGGCAAGAGTTCTGCATCGATCGAGGATGACGATGATGACTTCATGTAGTTTTTATGCTGTATGTTGTGAGTTCAGTTACGTGCCATTTAATTTGGATGTAGTTCTATCTAGTTGTTTGTAATGTCTCGTTGTATGAATATTATGTTCTATCTAAATATGATCTTGTAGAGTAGGCATATGTCTCGTACATAAGTACATAGTCATTTTTCTCATACATAGAATAGACATAAGTCTCACACAGAAATAGATGGTAATGTCTCTACTGATACATAGGAGCGGCAATGACGACGTCTGGCCTGCCGGGGAGGCGGATCTCGAATGACAAATGCATCACATATAACTCGGTTTCCTGTAGCAATGCAACTGAACAACCCTTTTCCATTCCCATTCGCTCAGCATTTTTTGAATCTTGCCATCATCAGTTATGTCAATCAATTTTCTTTCCCCAGGGCCATCTGAATGCTTCCTGCTGACGTAGTACACAAAATCGTCTTCCTTCAACCCTTGCTTCAACATGAATTTAGTCTTCAACCAATCAAAAGTGAGGTCCACTTCACTAACTTGCACAACACTTGGAGACAAGCCTTGGACATGAACAATAGGGCTAAGCACCCACTGAGTACTCTCAGCCATCTACAACACACAAACCGCATTGAGTACCTACCCTACCCCTTAATATCCCCACTAACAAATATTAGACATGTCTATATATTACGAAGCTATATATTACATAATATTAACGAAGCAACTAATACAATTCACCCTCCTACAATTATATTACGAATATTTGCCGTAGCAACTACAAATATTGACAGATTAATTAGTTGACATCTAAATATATTAACAAAAACTACCGGAGCACCTACGAAAAATAAAATGTGGGCTTAAATATACCCTTGAAGCGTGCGTGCGAAGGATGAAGGACGAACGGCGGCCACCAAACTGCCGGTGCTCCGGCTCCAACGAAGAACGACGAACAACAGCTTCACCTCCACCACAGTGCTCCAATTTCACCACCAGCACACTGCAATGCTTATGCAGCTCCGTCTGAAGGGGGTTTTATAGGTAGAGAGGAGAAAATGGCGGGAAAGAACGACTGCGATATGGCGGGAAAGGGTTGGCGGGAAATGGGTGGCGGGAAACGGGTGGCGGGAAACGGGTGGCGGAAAAAAGTTGGCGGGAACATATGGCGGGAAAAAGTTGGCGCGAACATATGACGATGATGACTTCATGTAGTTTTTATGCTGTATGTTGTGAGTTCAGTTACGTACCATTTAATTTAGATGTAGTTCTATCTATTTGCTTGCAATGTCTCGTTGTATGAATATTATGTTCTATCTACATATGATCTTGTAGTTCCGATAACAGAGTACTAAAATAGAGTAGGCATATGTCTCGTACATAAGTACATAGTCATTTGTCTCATACATAGAATAGACATAAGTCTTACACAGAAATAGATGGTAATGTCTCTACTGATACAGATACATAGAAGCGTCAGTGACGACGTCTGGCCTGGCGGGGAGGCGGATCTGGAATCGGGGACCATCCCAACCTGTCTGGTGCCCTAACGTGACGAGGAGGAATCTCAGACTCTCCCTGGTCATGCTGTGTATCCTGTGTGGGGCCTGGTGGAGGAGTCGAAAACATGTTCATCCACTGGGTGTGCTGCGACATCTGAGCCTGTATGTTGTCCTCGGGATGTTGATCACTCCCCCACGTATCATGTGATGCCGACATAGACGCCTGATATCCATAGGCCCCTACGCGATGGAACGGTTCATCATGAAGAATGAGGTCGCGTCAATTAATATTGAAAACAATAAATATGAAGACACATACCTGCTGGGTGTGACGTCTGCTCTGGCTGAAACACGAAACTGGACGAGGGACCGTGCTGCTGTGGCTGTGGAGAAAACACGAAGCTCGACGTGGGACCATAGTGCTGCGGGTGCCACGTAGAACTGCCAGGTTGGTCAGGACGGGGTGGCCTGGTTGTCGGCTGCTGTGCTAGGCGTGGACGTGGTTGATGTCATTGCATGGAGTGACGCGGCTGCTCCTGCTCGTGCTGAACAACATCGGTTCTCCGGGTGCACGTGATAGCCTCGTACACAGTCCGTATCTTATTCTGAATTCTTTCCAAGAAGGGCTGTACCACTGGACGATGTTGAAGAAGAGGTCCAGACGATAGTGATCGTCCAAAGGTGGTCACGTCGTCGTACAGTTCGCGTGTCAAGGTAGCCTGCAAATTTCCATGACGATTAATAATGTCTGTCTCTTGCACGTCAAAGTATGTGACAACATTACGTAAAGAAAAAATATCTTACCGCGTACTGCCTAGAGCCCGAAGTATCATAGCTCGGGTACATATCCGACGGAGTAGGATCCGGTAACTCCTCTGGGTGGGAGTACTCAACAATGCGTAACCGTGTTCCGGTCATGTAGCGCCGCAAATAGAGATTGAATTCATCGAGATCGAAATTGTGATTCTCGTGCCATAGATTTGTGTTTGCTGTCTCCCATTCTATAACATACGGCTCTAGTCTAACTAGCCAGTCAGCAGTTGTCCTGTTCATGCCCTTCCTTGTCGTCCTAAAATTATGGTGTGTGTTCAACAATTACCTAAAACTTCGAATGGAGTACTATGAAAGAAAATGCAACATTGAAAAACTGGTTAATACCTGTGGATGTGTGCTGGCACCGGGTTCTCTATAGGGGGAGGTAGCTCCAACTGCAGAAGACCAAATTGCCTCATAACCCTCTGTTGTGCCATCTCCTCGACGAAGACATCGAAGATGATCTTCGATTTTGTCATCCAGTAATCTCGGTCCCTTGTGCATAGCACAGACATACCAGCAGGGTATCTCGCTCGTATGGCTGCTTCCGTGTAGGGCTGCCAGATGACCCCGGTGTACGCATCGAACTGCTCGTTCAATGCTGTGTACGCCTTCCTGGTCTGATCACTAGCAAAGCGTCTCTGCAGAGAATAAAAGTTAGTAGCCGCTAGCATCGATCGATCTCTTGTGCAGAAAAAGTTGCATTAAACTACAACACGGTGCATACCTTGCGACGAGTCCAACACAGACCGAAAGTAGGCATGTCGATGCCGTCAACATCAAACATGGCGTCTATAGGCTCATGAACACGTACATCTGGTCGCCCTATAAAGAACCTCTCCCACGACCACAGCTGTAGGAATAGAGGGCATCCAAGAAGGGCTGGCTTTCTCGATGTAAGCTGGCAACCGTTGCACATACCTCGATGTAAGCTCTGCTATTTGACGTCTGTCTCTGAAATACTTGACGGTGCCATAGAAAATACCCTCAACGATGGTTGTAAGTGGCAATGCCCGGTTTCCTCTGAGGACAAAGTTGTATGTTTCCACGAGGTTCGTTGTCATGACACCATACCTTGCTCCATGTGTGTCATGTAGCAAAGACCACCTCTCCAGAGGCTCATGCTCTATCCACTGCTCGAAGGTTTTAATCGACCTCCCGAGCCTTCTCCTAGTACCAGGTGGGTCAAAGCCTGGCAGGTCACATAGCCCAACAGCCTCCTCCTCCACGGCCGCTGTTCCTGTTGCCAACTGTGCAGCTACTGCTTCAACATGTGCCCTCACCGCTGCATCTCTTGCAGCTTTCCTGTCCCTCACGTGTCTCTGCGTGCACACATTAAGTCTGTCGCGTATCAAATTGTACTTCCATAACTGGTTCTGCTTGCAGAGTTTTTTGAACAGATTCATCAGGTTCTTATTTCTAAACTGCGAGAAGAAATTAGCCCCCAGATGGCGCATGCACCAACGGCTCTGCAAGTCCTGCCATGGAACTTGTTCCTCAGGGCCTGGGTTTGTCAGTGTCCTTATCGCACTGAGTATACCTGCATGCCTGTCATGAAGGATGCACACATTCGGCTTCTCCTTGACAACTGATATTTTCAACTGCCTGAAGAACCATGTCCAACTTTCAATGTTCTCACTCTCCACAAAAGCAAATGCCAGTGGGACGACTTGATTTTGCCCGTCTTGACCTATGGCTGTCAGTATCTGACCCTTGTACTTGCCTGTGAGAAAAGTACCGTCAACACATATCACCGGTCGGCAATGCCTGAAAGCTTCGATGCATACACCGAAAGAGAAGAAGAGACGATGCAAAACCCTCACAGTTGGGAACTCTGGCATTAACATGTCTTGGATATCGATATAGGTGCCTGGATTCCGCTGCTGCAGGGTGTGGAGGAGGTGGACAACAGAGTCATATGCATCAAAATAAGAACCAAATCTCCTCTCAAGCGCTGCATGCTTAGCCCTCCAAGCCTTGCCATAAGAAATTCTGTACTTCAACCTGGCGAACACTTTTGTCTGCACTGCCTTCACTTCCATAGCTTTGCCTTGCACTATCTCATCGTAAAACAGTCGAGCAATAAGCGTGGATGAAAGGTTGTCATGATCTTGAGGGATGCAGGGAATAAGACAAGTGTGATTAACTAAGTCACTTATCACCCAACTTGTATCATACTTAGGGAGAAAGCCGTGCACCCTTGCGGGACAATCTGCATTCTTGCATACCATTGTGAGGAATTTCTGACTGGACACCTCAGCTTTGAAAACCCTTTGCGTGGACATTGCCCAATTAATTATTGCATCCTTCAGGGCTTGCTTGTTCGGATACATAGCACCCGTCGCAATATTGTTCTGGTGATATTGCCAGGCTGAATCATGTCCATCATTCACGGTCATTGCAGATGATAAGTCATGATTCCACCATGCAGGATTCGGGACCTCCTCTGCATTTTCTTCTTCATCTGACTCGTCAGAATCATCGGCATGATCCCTTTCAACATCGGTGTCTTCTTCTTCCATCTGGTTCTGCATGTGCCCATCTACCTCGTCAGCGTCCACCTCGCCATTGTAATCACCATCGGCATTTCCTCCTTCTACCTGACTACTCTGCCCTGGTTCATAACCATAAGCATTTCCCCCTTCTACCTCACTGCTCTGTCCTTGGTCGTAACCATAAGCATTTCCTCCTTCTACATGACTGCTCTGTCCTTCGTAGCCACCCTCCCCTTCATGTGCAGTGACCTCCTTCACAACGGGAAGCACTAAAGCAACAGGATTGCATCCCCTTCGTTCACAACCTTGTAACCACCGCACCCAATCGGAGTCTCCCTCTATTGGCCTCAAATAAAAGTAAAATTTTGAACTTGACCGTGTCCACAATGCATGAACACCGACGGTGTGTGTTTCAGTATCAAGACCTAAACTTGCCGCAATCCATTCTTTCAACTGACTAACAGACCATGTTTGTGGTGCGCTGATTGCAACCTCTATGTGAGTAAATTCACTCAGATCTGCTCCCAACTCATTTGTTTGGACAGTACCAGGACCATAGTAAAATCTCAACTTCACTACATCGGACATCTCGACTCACCTATTTTTTTTCAACATAGAAATACAAGTATTAGACATGTCTATATATATATTACCAGGACCATAGTAAATAATATAATAAATAGGCCCATGTTTACTAATAATAAATATGCCTCAAATAATAATAATAATATAACCGACAAATATGATAATTCAGTTTATTTGAATTATATGGCCATGTTGATGTATTTTTTTATTTTAATCTATGTTAAAATAATTTAGAAAAAGGCATGCGTCTTATTTCTACGATCATGTAAAATTCTTCCTTGCAAAGAAGTTTTTTTGTTAAACTACAGCGTGGCCGTTTAAAAAAAACAGTGTGGCATTGCTTGTTATGGGTTAAACTTTAGAAAATACGCATAATAAAGGTTAGCGGGCAATCTGCTTCATATTGGCATCGGGTACGGACTGAAACGTTTTTTAACATGTAGTTCTACTTTTCCTATTTTTTGCTTGCTTATTAAATTTTCATCAAACTGACATGCTATGCACATGCCGACCCCAACTCTTCAAAAAAAAACTTGTCTCTTCTTTCCAACTTTTTATTCATGTTTCCGACTTCTTATCCCGCACCTGTGTACGTGTCAAGTATTAAGCAACAACTTATTATCCCACTAACAACTAATACAATTCACACACCTACAACTATATTACGAATATTTGCCGTAGCAACTACAAATATTTACGTATACTACCGGGGCAAATAACAATAATCGCACACAAATTTATTTTCACATCGAACGAAGCGTGCGTGCGAACGAATAATATTTACGTATACTACCGGGGCAAATAACAATATTTCCGTATACTACCGGGCCAAAAAACAATAATCGCACACAAATATTTACGTATACTACCGCGGCAAATAACAATATTTATGTATACTCCCGGAGCACCTACGAAAAATAAAATGAGGGCTGAAATATACCCTTAAAGCGTGCGTGCGAACGAAGAACGAAGAACGAAGAACCACGAACGATGAACGACGAACGACGAACGATGAACGACCTCCACCACCACCACCTCCACCACCACCACCACCACCTCACCACCCCAACTGCCCCAACGACGAACACTGCCCCAACTTCACCACCACCACCTCCACCAAAATGCTCACCACGACCACCACGAGCTACCCCGTCAGTAGATCGACACCTCTTTTGGCTGCCCTAAATGAGTTGAACCCATTCACGGTGCCAAAATCGCGAAAATGTAGCTCATTTAGGTGTACAAATGTGTGCCATTTTTCTGTAGAGAGAGGAGGAGGAAGAACACAGCAGAATGAGCCACGGGAGAAGAATAATGGAGGAAGGAGAGGATATGGGGGCAGGGGAGAAGAAATAATGCAGGAAAGAGAGAAGGAGAGGATAAGGGCGGGCTGGCCAGCGCGCGTCAGGTCGGCCGCACCCTGTCGGCCACCAGGTGGCCGATCGGCGGGCGGCAGGCCGACAGGGGCGCACCACGCCGACAGGCCGCTGCCTCCCCCTCGCGACGTGGCACGACCAACCACAGGCCGCCGCGTGGCTGCCCGGCCTGCAGTCGGCCTCCTGATAGCCGATCGGCCTGCTGTGGGCCGACTGGGCTCAGTCGGCCTGCAGTGGGCCGACGGTGTATTATTCTTGTAAATTCTTTTTTCTGCGTATTATTTCTGTAATTTTTTTAAAAAAATTGTATTATTTAAAAAAATTAGCTCCCATACGCGTCACCTTACATTTAAATGCATATGCAAGACATCGACATCATCAAGCGCATGCAATCAATCAACTTTTCGCTTTCCACTACATGCACACCCCCCAAATCATGAAGCGCTCATTCATCTTTCCAATTTTACACTACCCTTCTACCAGATGAAAGCCCTCCACAACATTAAAGAACAAGAAAGCCCTCAACATCATTAACTTTTAACTTTATTTTTTAAGAATAAATAATTGAACTTAAATGTCACAAGACAATATAACATGCATCCACCCTCCATTTACCTCTAGGTTGAATGTGGCGTGGTACTGTTCTTATATATTTTAATTTTATTTTTGATAAGTTCATGCTAAAACATTTCGTAGCAACGTTCGGGGCGTTATCTAGTCCACTAGCTGAGGTCTATCTTTTGCAAAGGTTACCTTAAAATCTTCTGGTGGTGACAAGTGATGCAATGAATGCGTAGCACTTGCCGCCACCAGAGATTTTTCAGATGTTTCTATGGATTTAGAGGGGTGGGAGAACGTGGTGCCATTTTTAATTTCATGTTTTCAAATTGACATATCTCTTGAACCAAAAGACCAAATTACGAACCATTTACATCGTGAACGCCGGGATCTTAAAAAATTAGATTCACTATTGAGGTTTCGACAAATATTTTTTCCAGAAATAACTTGCACTTCGAAAGATAAAAAACATGCACTCCCTGCCACAACATACCTGTGATCCACATCATATTGTACTTGTACTTCATCCAACACACCTTCATATCACTACTGCAAAATAGCCTAGCAGTGGCAGGCTCAAAATGCCTTCCAACGGAGGGCTTTAACATTTTTATGTGAAAAGGATCAGATCTATTATAAAGTCACCGGAAAAAGTACAGATCACCTCAAACATAAGAAAAATTACATTGAGGTCCATGGACCATCGAACGACCATTGATGCCAGTAGAATGAGCCGCCGACGCACTGCTGCCGCCGCACCCATACCGAAGTTAGCCTGACCTTGTCGATGACGGCCGAGAAGTCTTCGTGCACGTTCCCCTAAGGACCAGCACCCTGGAGCCGCAGTCGTCGCCGTTGAATCCTTGAATCGATCTGAAGAACCTGACATCAAATATCGCCGTTGCGTACGCACGATGAAAAACCCTAACCTCACTGCCCAAACCACCAGTCGCCACCATGGCACGAGCAGGTGGGCAACCTTATTACGTATCACCGAACATGATTGAAATTGGGACGCATAAGGTTCTTGGCATCTCGTACTCATCGCTCGAGGTTGAACATATAAAAAAATGCCCTAGGGTGCAGCTGCCTGAAGGCCGGCCTTTAATTCTTTTCCCCTCTTTCATGTAGTTTGTGCGCGCGCAACCGAGAAAGCATATGCATGGCTTGGAAATTTTATGAATTGCGGGGTGTGCCATCTGTCCGACTATCCAATCTGCGGTGTTTGGGACAGTTAATCTAATCCAATATGCATTAGATCATTTTAGACTAACCAAAAAATAAGGGAATTTTTACGGTGCATTATAATACACGAGTGGGGGTGTATTACAATACGAAAAATTAGTTAGCGCACGCGCCGCTTGATTGGCCGAACGATAATAATGCTTAAAATTGACCTTCTCAAATAAAACTCCAATATTAACACATCTCGCGAAGACTGCTGCAGCTACATTCCATCATCCATTTTGCCCGTCACAGAAGTTGATCACATTCAGTGAGTCTGATTCCGCCTCCACACATTGGAACCCCGGGATTTAGACCATCTCTCATCGGCGCCATGGCCTCCGTAGTCATCACATCTACAACATGGATAATGAACTTGCATTGCGCTGCTAAGAAAGTGCCCTTTTCATCTCTAATAACCGCGGGGGTAGCCCCCATTCCCTCTTCCTCAAAGTAAGCTGCGTCCACATTGAGCTTTACAAAAATTTCATTCAGGCCTAGTCCGCCTTGGAACATATTCATCCTTTTTCCTTGCAAACGCTCGATGGTAATTGCTTGCAATTGCAAGGACTGATAAGCGCCGTCTTACTGCAGGAGGGCATGATTCATTATGTGTGATGCGACATCTAGTCCATCATAAGTACTAGCATCCGGTTACTATAACCTGCTTCACATCTAATCAAGGGTATCAGTTGTAACGGATTATCAAGGAGCACGAGGATGTGTTCCATTACCACTGAACCCGATTGGTCAACTTGAGTTGCAGTCCGTATGATTTCACTCAGACCAAGTCTCCTCCACATGTCTTGGAATGATTACATTGGAAAAATAGGTGTCATATGTTCTCTGCATGTTGGTGACAAATCAGACAAGACCCAATTGATCCGACATGTCTACTAGCAAGTATACCTTTTAGCGGTAGAATTTCGTGAAGTGTGGGATTGTAAGTTTCCATTACATAGACTAGACAACCGGAGTTGCCGAGCCTCACAGGCTTGCAAAAACATTTGCATGGAATCAATATTTGTATATATGTTCAATTTTGTACACATACCGAACTGAGAAAATACCTCATCTGTCTGGATGCCATACTACAAAATCATCAAAGGCTTGATTGTGAAGCGGGATTTGCATAATTCTCCGAGCATCCATTGGATCGCGGTGCACACCGACGTTGGAGATGACGTAGCAAAGCAATTGTGGCACAAGTCGGTGTCGTGTTGCAAGCCTGCGGATGCAAGCATCTACCCCGGGGTCCTTCTTTGGAGTATGGACCCCAACCCTCCCCATACCATTGAGATATACAAGGTTTGCTACAAACATGACATGTTCTTCTTTTGGGACAACATCCATGCGCTTTCAACATCCTTTTCAAACGTCCTGCACCACCTAGCTCTCTACACTCGTATGGAACGATAGCTTAATGATGAACACCTACGCCGCACCGCCAAATGGACTCATTTATACTTTTACTTTTTCATAATTATCATGATGATTAGGTCATTTGTATTGATGCATAACTCGATAATATCCTGATAAATTTTTGCTTGTCAGTTATAACTACCATAATGACAATACAACCACACTCATATCTATTAAGTACAAAATTTTCATTGCAGTTTGAATACATGACCTCTTAAAATAGCTATGATGTATATACATTTTTGTTTTGTTGAACTAAGTCTCTATAATGTAACTTCATATTTGAAATCTAGTTTGGAATGTTTAGAAAATATTTCCTTACAACCTAAATCTAAGCAAATCAAAAGTATTAGGTTACTCCCAGTTACCCCCAAGTAATTTGTGGCCTTTAGTTTTATATGGAGAGTCTATATGTGCATGCATCCACACTTCCATGGAATCATTAAATATCTACACAACATGGTATAGATCGTATATTGTATAACAAATAAATTGCTATAAGCTTGATAGAAGCTTCTAGGGTATATGGCAATCAAGTAGGTATAATTAAATTGAGAATTAGAGAGGTTATTAGGAATGAACATGTAGTTTGTCCTTGGATCCCTACTTGGACAATTGCTCCCCAGGATTGCTCCATTTATTTATTTGAAAAAGGAGGTTGAAACCTCCGACCTCTGCATAATTGTGATGAACCCCGAACCTCTACATCATTATGATGTAGGCCAAAGTTATCAACTGGAGTACAACGCATAGGGAACCTGACGGTAGAACCAATATGAGCTATAAATTAAGCCGGATACTTGCCAAGATCCAAGAGAGGAAGACGAGGGATGTTGACCAAGTCAAATGCTTTAAGGACAAAGCAGACCAACTCCCGGTGAAGGATGAGGAGATTAAACATAGATGGCAGGAGTACTTCAACAAGCTGTTCAATGGGGAGAACGATAGTTCTACCATTGAACTGGACGACTCCTTTGATGATACCAACAAGCGCTTTGTAGGGCAAATCCAGCAGTCTGGGGACAAGGAGACTTTAAAAAGGAAGAAATGAGGCAAGGCGATGGGCCCTAGTTGTATCCCCATTGAGGTGTGGAGAGGCCTCGGGGACATAGCGATAGTATGGCTAACCAAGCTTTTCAACCTAATTTTTCGGACAAACAAGATGTCAGAAGAATGGTGACGGAGTATATTAGTATCGAGCTTCAAGAATAAGGGGGATGTTCGTTGTCCATGTCGTTCGGCCTACCGCAGACGACCGATGCGCCACAGCCGCATTATCTCGCGCCGTTCGGCTGCTGCTCGTAACATCGCGTCACCACCACCGATGTATCATTGCGCGCCGACTAAAATTATAGCGCGCAGTTCACCATCTGGGTTGTCGTTCGCAGCAGTGACACCGCCACCGCATTATTTTGCTTCATCCGGGCTGCCGAGAAGCATGTTGACGTTGGAGTCAAGGACCTCAACAACCATTGTGGAGCCCAACCGCATCGCCACGACGATAGAGTCGGCGGCAGGCAGATCCTCTAGGATGACACACTAATCTGTCCGTGTGACGAAGTGTGTAATGATGCTATACCAGTGATGACGCGTTGGATAATTGATCAGCTGGGAGATAATAACAAGAAGAAACTTGCCTTCTTTTATATAAGAGATGAAATCTTAGTTTAGAACATATAAAATGTGTCTCCATTGTATTTCTCATATTCATGTTTTCTTGTTTAATTTTAACCCCCATAATTTTAAGATCTCGTAAAATTTAATCGCTGACACTGGATGATATGATTCCCTGGTTGGTTGCCTTCCACGCCCTTGGATTCAGGCAATAGTGGTCGTTGGATGAGTCTGAATCCCCACGCCCGAGTCATCGCTTTCCGCATGATCCATGCATCCTTCTCCGCACGTGCTAGTTGTCCATCTCCCCCGCGCCCCCGCGCTCCCGTCACTTGAAAAAAGGGATCACCGGCTTGCGCGAGCTACCAAGCCTGCGTACGTGGCCCCAACATCGCAAGCAGGCCGGGAGACAACACCGTCATAGTGCCGATAAGAGCCTCTCTTGTCGCGACCCTGTTCCACCCTCTCACGCCCACCTAGTTACATTGGCAGAGTTGAGGGGGCCAGGGGAAGTCATTTAGCATAGGTCTGGATGGGTAGCTCGCATCTACCCGTTGCGGGGCGGAGGACCGGAGGAGATTGGACGCGATGGCGGGAAGAGCACAAGGGGATGGCTCGGGTTCGAGGGATTGACTAGATGTGTTAACTATTACGAGTGGGTCTCCGGTGACATGGTAAATTAGTGGGACCCAAAAGAAAAGAACTGGGTCAAAGGAGTCTTCTCTTCATTGCCGATGACATGGCAAAGTGCCAATAGGGAAGGAAGTGCGTCAAATGGAACAATAGCGAGGGGTGACTTGGTAGCAGCATCGAGCGCTAACGTGTGCAGTGGCTTCGATCCAACATTTCAACTTGCGTTGGTGGCTTGTGCACAATTTCGACAAAACTAGTGGCAACCTTCACATTCTGGAGCTGGCTAGTGGCACAATCATAATTTTCCCTGTGTTTTAAGGCCCCTTCCATATTGTGTAGAATAATTTTTTCGATGGAAATATGACATGGAATACATAAGAGAAGATCATACTTTCAACCACTTTACATGGTTTAAGCTCGGCTACGATGTACGAGGCTATGGTACACCACAACCTCATGGGTCATGCGAGCTCCTAGGATTGCATTGCATACACCTGAGTGAGCCATAGACTCTCTTCCGCTATCGGGTTCAGAATATCCTATTTGAAGCTCTCTATGCCAAAACACCGACCAAGCCCATAGGGAAGCACATAGATGGCCCGACCCAATGAGCACTCTAGGATTCCGATCTGGGTTTGTAGTTTTTCTTTTTCATGCTGTTTTGTTTATTGGTTTTCTTTTCGGTTTTGTCTCTCAATTTCCTTCTTTTATTTTCATTTTCAAAGAATTTTTAAAAAATAAAAAAATGTTCGCAAAACTAAAAAATCTTCATATCCTTCAAAATGTTCAAAATTTAAAAATGTTTATTTGTTAAACGTGCTCACATTTAGTATTTTCAAAAAATATTCAGGGAGTTAAAAACCATTTTATGCAAGACAAATGTCCACTTTTAAAAAATAACTAAATATTCATGTTTTAAAATAAAAGAAAAAGATTGAAAACCCACTAAAACAGAAGAGAAAAACAGCAGCTGAACTATACTGGGCCAACGCCCGAGGGAGCACGTGTGTGCGGGAGGTCGACACTTTTTTTGACGTAGGGCAATTTTTGGTGTCGCGCCGCGGGTTCCGCCGGAGAGAGGAGGGCGCGCGCGACAGAGATAGATCGGCGCCGGTAGTTTCGCGTAAGGAATGGCGGCGTCCGGCGAAACAACCTGCAAATGATCGATCAGTTTGTTGCGATCGCACCGCATCACGCGTACTAACCGCATGTGGATCAAGGATTTTGGCTATAAAACTCACCTGATCTTCTCCACGCACGCATCTCCCTCGCTCCTCCTCCACAGCACCACGCACGTACACATCACGCCGTTCGGCCATTTCGGCCGAGCAGGATGAATCTCCCGGCAATCGCCTGCGCCCTCCTCCTACTTCTCCATCTCAATTGTACGTGCGCACTTGCTAGATTGTTCATTAGCACACTTGATTCTTAGTTTCTACACGTTCTAATTGTATTGGTAGCTGCTCATGTTACGTTTTGCTGCTAAAACTGATCGATCTGCGTGCATGCAGTTTCTCCCGTCAAGTCGTCCCCGCCGCAAGGGCTTGGGAAGGGACGCCACCCGCCCGGAAAGGGGGACCACCACGGCCATAACGGGCACAGCGGCGACGACGGGCACCAGCACGACCACTCCGACGACTACAACGGGTACAGCTTCTACGTCTTCGGCGACTCCTTCGCCGACAACGGCAACCTCGTCAAGATGAACCCAAGATCCGAGCTGAATCGCCAGTGGCGCTATCCCTATGGCTTATCCGGCCGCTTCTCCAACAGCTTGGTTCAGTCCGACTTGATCGGTACGTGCGCCTCCTTACTAAATCTTCCATCGATCCATCTCTGTTTTGCCCCGTGTATATACTTGATTGATGGACGGACGTGTCATACTGTTGTACCACGTTGCTTGCAGCCTACATGCTACGGCAGAAAAAGTCCCCTCCGGCGCACAGGCTCACTCGCAAGGTCGGCCGCGCCGGCTTGAACTTCGCCGTCGGCGGCTCCGGCGTGTTCGACGTGCCGGGCACCCAGACGCTCGCCAGGCAGATCCACACCTTCCACAAGCTCGTCAAGGACGGAGACATCGACCAAGACCGCCTCGCGTCAAAATCCGTCGCGCTCGTCGCCGTCTCCGGCAACGACTACGCCCGCCTCCCCGCCGACACCAAGAGCTTCGCCGAGGTGGAGGATTTCGCCAAGAAGGTGACGGCCGAGATCGCGTTCAACGTGCGCCGCCTGCAGGACATCGGCGTGGAGAAGGTGCTCGTCAACAACCTCCACCCTTTCCGCTGCTCGCCGGCCCAGACCAGGCCGTACAACCACACCCGCTGCAACGAGCGGCGCAACCTGGCCGCCACGCTCCACAACCACCACCTCGCCGACGAGCTGGCCGGCATGGAGGACGTGCTGCTGGTCGACCTCAACGCCGCCTTCAGCAACGTCGTCCGGCACTACAACGACGACGGGGACGGCGACATCATTCCCAATCTCTTCAGGGAGAAGCTGGCGCCGTGCTGCGAGAGCACCGACCCCAAGGGGTACTGCGGGCAGGTCGACACGGACAAGTTGGAGCCCCTCTACAAGGTGTGCGACAACCCCAACTATTTCTTCTTCTGGGACGAGATGAACCCGACCATGGTCGGGTGGCAGGCCGTCATGGGCCCGCTCGACTACCCCATCAGGAAGTTCTTAGGGCTCATTAGGTAAATGATGATGCATCCAAGTACGTGTCCATGTATACCCTGTGCTCCTCCTTGAACTATTATCTTAGCGCTGCTAGGCAAAAATCTGATATGGAACCTGTTTAATGAGAAGGAGAGAGAACTATATTATTGGTTGCAACAGAAGCCGCAGGTAATGAAGCTTCCATTTTCCTTAAAATAATCCAGAAGCGTCTGGATCATATATGCAAACCATGGAACACGAATGATACCAATTCAACATCCAGCTGAACGTAACCATGTATGTATCGCATGAATTAGTAACTTCTCAATAATCATACTAATACACAAAGCAAGGTGGATGGGCAGCCATGCCAGGTTGATGGGCAAACAGCGGATAATCAAATAATAATCTCTTTTTTCCCGCGAGGAAAAAAAATATCCCATTCTCCTTGCATGAACATATTGGATTATTGATACTAACATTTTTACTCTGAAACATACATGCAATAATGATGCAACCATACATGGAGAAGTAGCATAAACATTAGTACTAAAATTTTGGATGACCACATGCATGATAACAGTACCAAACGCACGAGCACTAAATTGACATGATAATATCCTTTGCTGCGTTCCATTCAGCCGGGAGTATTTGAGCTATGATCTCCTTGAGAACAGACGGGCAGCTGGACTTAAGATGCTCATAACCGTTGCTTGTCATCATCGCCTCCAAATTGGGTGGCGAAGCAAGGAACAGTAAACAAGCTTCTTTGAGACGAGGGAAACCATGCTGCTCAGCTATAGCCAAACTGGTTGCCACCATGTTTGAATCAATATGACAACACAGTTTCTCCTCACAGATCTGCTTCAGGCTGCCGATGTTGTACCTATCAGCCGCTACGAGTAGATGACTGGCCATCGCCACATCAATCACAGGAGAAACTTTGTCGGTGTATATGAAATGGAGCAAGGCCTTGAACACGTCAGGTTCCATGTCATATATTTTGATAGCACTACTGGAACTCTCCTCCATGGCGCCGAGGAGCTCCGCCTTGAAGACAGATGACCGAGCGGCGAGGACACACCTATGAGCGGGGAATATCTCCCCGCCTACTTGAAATGTTAGGTCTGCTGCATCTTTGCTCTTGAGGAGATCACCGAGATGCTGGTGCAAGTCGTGTGGAGAAGCCCTTGTTTCTTCTTCGCCGAGGATCTCCTTCATGACGGTGACATCACATCTGATGGTCAGACAATCATCTCTGAGATGCTCCGATCTTTCCAGCTTGGCTTTCTTCATCAGGTTATGGTTGCCCCAGTTTGGAGCTTTCCTTGAGAATGTATGTGTACCATGGTTACGGGTGTATGAAGGCACCGGTTCTCCGTTCTCGTCTAGTAGACTGAACGTGAAATTCGCCTTCACATCTTCGGCACGGGCGGATCGAAGATGTAGAAAAATAGATATGTAATCAGGACAAAGCTCGCTACCATTTGGGTAGTAGGTCACGGCCCAGTCGTGGCCTCCAACACTGAAAGGTGGAGAAGTCAGGTACTCGTCGTTCTTGAGTAGCGCCTTGGCTCTTGAGTATCCATCTACCTTGAGAATGCACGACCGTGTATATGACCTCTGCACAGATTCTTCATCAGCTACCATGGCAACAGAAATCTTGCAATGCTTCGCCATTCTTGGAGCAAGATGGAAGACAAGCTTATGCATGTGGATATAGATCACAAGCACGTGGACAACATCCAGGAATTGATTGATTCTTGCCGCCCGGCAGAACACAACATATGCACGCGAAACACTCGAATGATCGATTGGTGTTTCTTTTGCTTTATTGATTTGATTATGTAATAACTCAAAATCAACTAGCGGGATATGTCTTACAAGTGCTGGTGTATACATGTATATAAAGGCCTAGGGTAGCTACCGAGAGCAAATAGTAATCGGCGACTAACTCTACTACGTACTACTGTACTAATCATACTCGGTATGGAATACTGGTGTACACATGCACGTTCCGGTTCCGTGCAAGTTTGTGCCTCTCTTTTTTTACGATGGAAGCCAGGGCGTGTGCCTATGTCTGCAACAAATAACCAACTACTGTACCCTTCAAAAAAGATAACCAACTACTGTAACTTTAGCCAAATTCGTGGTAGCTCGACCACGACCAGAGAAAAAAAAATGTGCATGTACGTACTCGAACAGAAAGGGTAGATATGGTTTGCGGGGAGCCAAGTAATGAAATTCAGGAGCACCGGAAAACCAACGATAGTGCATCCTGACAGTTTGGGGTGGGCAGAACGACCGGCAAGGGGAGCATTGGAAGCGAACCAACCTGTGGTTTAGATGGTTAGAGGGACTGTGGTATCCCCAGTCCATCAGGGTTCAAATCCTGGTGCTCGCACTTATTTCTGGATTTATTTCAGGATTTCCAACGATGCGTATTCAATGGGAGGAGACGTTCCCGTCGACGACGAGGTGCCTACGGTGACTTCATAAATTTCAAGATGATATGCCGGCTCAGTCTTTCGGAGGTGCTCATAGGGATTGGGTGTGCGTGTGTGCGTTCATAGGGGTGAGTGTATGCGCGTGTATATGAGCGCTTGTGTCTGTATTGATGTTCAAAAAAAAAGGGGAGCATTGGGAAGACCAATGACTGTGCTACTATAATCCAGCTGAACGTAATTACTTGTCCCGAAAAAAATGTAATGACCTGTCCCACAGAAAAAAACGTAATTACCTCCCTTCGCTGCCATGCAGCGTGTGGTCGCAACATTGTTGATCATGGTTTGCAGCATCTCCACAGTCGGCTCCGGTAAAAACCGGCCATGGCCGTAGCATCCCCGCAAGCCAGTTTCGGCTTCTTCAGGCCGTGCTTCAAGCTTTTTTTTTCCGTCGGTTGAAACTCCCCCCCGGTCGCACAGACGGGCGATCCCCAACTTTTGTCGTCACCGTTAGGAGCTTTCTCAGTCGCCAGTTGCAACTTTTGTTGCTGCCGGCTTGAACAAAATCGACGTGACACGCACCATCCTCGCGCCCGTCGCAAGAAATGGTCGTGCTGGTTCCAGCTTTTTTCCTGTTCCAGCAACCTCCGGCGTCGGTCCCAGCCACCCCTAGGCGCCGGTTGCCAGCCCTAGCATCTCAGCCAGCTGCTCCCAGTTCCGTGTCGCCGTTGTCCTCCTTGCAAAGACACCACCTCCCCCTCGTAGAGAGGGCATGGGAGGGAGGAACCGGCTACATAGATCTCACCCCTGGATCAGGCTTACAGCGTCTCTCTGGCCTTACATGCCGACGGCCCTGATAGGGGAAAGGAAATGGTGGGATTACGACTCGACGGAGAAGAAGATGAGGAGATCGATGTTGTTGACGAGCATCGGGAGGTGGGGCGGCCGATGGTTATGCGGAGGAGAAAGGGATGAGAAGAGGCAGCGAAGAAGAAAAAATGAGGACGAGAAAGGTTGGGAAGAGATAAAGTGGGCTCATTGGCCACGTGCCATAATGGGAGATGGTGGGGCTACGCACGGCGTGACCGGCGCAAGCTAACAAAATATATTAGTAATCCATGCAAAAAATATGTATTAGTAATAACTAGTCAAATAATTGAGGATTTGCTTAAAAATGGTTGATGATTGTATGCTTTTTGTTTCTTAGTGCTTTATAAATTGAATTACAACACAAGATCACAAGGTCCAAATACATGGCATCCATACTTCACATTCAGTTTTTCAGTGAGAAAGTAGATACGAGTGCTAATGGGTGCTGCTAATGGAGTATTAGGCAGGGACGGAGCCAGGATTTGAATATAACAATTGACGTATGAGAAAATAACACATGTCTTGCAACTGTCGGTGTAAATTCAGCTCTAGAATTACCTATATAATCATACGATTAGCAAGTTGGATTCTGATTTTCAGTGCAAAGTGTTCAAACTTCAAGGAAATGGTTTGTGCAATGTGTTCTATTCTTTCTATCTATAACCAAGTAAACACATGCTACTAACTAAAGCATTAGGGATTGCCGTATCAGAAGATATTAATAATATGTTAATGTAAAAAGAATACTGCATTTATACCTCAAGAAACGATCCATTGCTGCCATGGAAGATGGCGCGCGCTTATGGCAAGCCGGCAACAGAGATCAACAACGGCCATCACAGCGTCACCGTTTGCTCGAGTTTGGATGCAGAGGAGATAGAACGACCACAAATAATAGTGTTTCCTGGTGGTGGCTGATGGCAACAAGGGGGCGGTGGTGGCGATATTAGGAATTTGATACCAGATCGTGTGAGCTAATTGACACCTTCTACGGTTTGAAAGACAACCTAATATAATTCTAAAAAATAAAGGCTAACCTTTTTCCCCCGTTTGATCGCTCATCCGTGCGCCCGGCCGGCAAGATTACGCAGTTGTTGGATCGACAACGGCGCTTTACTGTCCTCTTCCCTTCTGGACGAAGAGATTTGATAGAAGATCTAGCAGATCGCCGGCGGCAGGCTCATCGCAGGAGCAGTTTCGGTTTTTTAGCAGGTCGGAACCAAGCAATTAGGTTTAGATTAGAGGAGACACGAACGACTTTTTTTTTTGAGACAATCAGCAAAGCTTTATTGATCCGTCACATAGTTTACATGGACGAAATGAAGATCCCCAGGGTGGCCCAACCAAACATGGCGACCAAGCCCCAGTTTTAGTGCATGCTTTGCTAGATTGTGAGCTTCGACATTCGAGCTCCTAAATTCATGAACAAAATTACACGAAGTAAAACTAGTAGAGTACTTTAGTATTTCATGTATAATAGCCCCATAACCAGCCCCGCTTCTTCTCTTGAGATCATCTATCACCACTGAGCAATCGGAAGCCACATGTATAGCTTGTATGTTTAGATCCTCTGCCAATGCCAGGGCCTCCCTTACCGCTAGAGCTTCCAAAGTTGTCGGATCAGTTATCCCTCTGAATACCACCGATGAAGCACCTAGATAGAGTCCATCTCTGTTTCTGCAAATTGCTGCCACTGAGCCTACACCTCGTCGTTCCGAAACCGCAGCATCTACATTCACCTTCATCAAGTGCTCCGGCGGTTGGATCCAATGGGATGGCCTCACTGGCCTGGGATGTGAGTGCTGAATGTGCGGTTTTTTCAAGACTTGGAGATCATTCCAGTAGGACTGAATATATAAGTGTGTTGACATTGGGCTTTGAAAGATATCCTCATAAACTGCTTTCCTTCTCACTCCCCATATAGCCCACAGCGTGATCACCATACGCACTAGTTGATCATTAACTCCACCATTTCTTCGTCAGCTAAAGCCCACACGCTTCTCGCCATTGAGCAGTTTATAAGCGCATGTCTCCAAGAATCTCTAGCTCCGCATAATCTGCATGCCGCCGAGGTAGCCATGTTCCGATGCTGAAGAAGATCCGCAGTAGGCATAGAAGATCTAGCCAGCCGCCACAGGAACATTTTCAGTTTAGATGGAACATCAATCTTCCAAAGCTTCGACTAGTCGCTTGTCTCCCTGTTATCACCTGACGCGCCCGCTGCCTCTTCAATCCAATTTTCCCTTGTGATTTTCATTTGAAGTATCATTTTGTAGGCTGATTTGACAGTAAACATACCTCGTTGGTCAGCACTCCATGACCAGAAGTCATCAATGTTCCTGGTACACAGGGGGATCGACAAAATGGCCTCAGAATCTATAGGTAAGAAAACTTGACGCACCAGCGTTTCATTCCAGGATGCTGTTGCTGGGATTAACAGGTCAGAAACAAGCTCAGGAGGGTTATTAATCAAAGACACAATTGGTCTCATCATGCCTGGGCGCGGAAGCCAGTTGTGTCTCCAAATTTCTGTAGACTGACCATTGCCAATTCTTCTTATGATTCCATGTCTCAACATATCTCGTCCATCAAGTATTGCCCGCCATATTTGCGATGGCTTGCTTCCTAATTCTGCATCAAGCAAAGAAGTCTCTGGAAAGTATACTGCCTTCAAAATCCTCGCACTAAGAGAGGATGGCTCGCTCAAGATTCTCCAAGCTTGCCTGGCGAGTAGTGCTAGATTGAAAATTTCCATATCTCTGAATCCCAAACCCCCAAGGTGTTTTGGTCTGACCATGTCGTCCCAAGCCACCCAGCTGGGCTTGCGCTTCCCCGCCTTACTGCCCCACCAAAACTGTCGGATAATCTTCGTGATATTCTCACAAAGTCCTCTCGGTAACCTGAAACATGCCATGGAGAAGACCGGGAGCGCCTGTGCCACTGCTTTAATCAAGATCTCCTTCCCCGCATAAGACAAGAGTTTTTGCATCCACCCCTTCACCTTCTCCCAAACACGGTCTCGGAGATACCGAAAGGTTCCCATTTTTGATTGACCAACATCTGTTGGCATTCCCAAATAGCGTTCACTCAGGGTCTCATTCTAAACATTAAGGATATGCTTAATGCTTTCTCTCCTCTGTTGTGGGCACCCCTTGCTGAAAAAAATCGAGGACTTGCTATGATTGACTCTCTGACCAGATGCATCACAATAGGTATTCAATAGGTTTGACACCGCCGTCGCACCCTCATTACTAGCCTTGAAAAGCAGCAGGCTATCATCCGCAAATAGGAGATGGTTCACAACCGGAGCTGTCGGAGCCACCTTAATCCCACTGAGCAAAGACGACTGAGAACTGTGTTTTAGGAGGCACGAAAGGCCCTCTGCTGCAATCAAAAATAGATAAGGGGAAATCGGATCTCCCTGTCGAATACCACATGATGGTGTAAAAGGTTCTAGCTTTTCTCCATTAAAAGAAACTGAGAAAGAAACTGAACTGATCATACCCATTATAATGTCCACCCACTGCTGCATAAAACCAAGCTTGACCATAATCGCTCGCAGATAAGCCCATTCTAGCTTGTCATATGCTTTCATCATGTCAAGCTTGAGTGCACAATGACTATTTGATTTGGCCTTACTCCTCTTCATGAAATGCAAGCACTCGTATGCGCAAATAATATTATCTGTGATGAGACGGCCCGGGACAAAAGCTGATTGCTCCGCTGAGATGATATCTGGCAAGATTACTTTCAACCTGTTTGCTATAACCTTGGACGCAATCTTGTAAATGACATTGCATAAGCTAATGGGGCGAAACTGAGATAAGAGGGTTGGGTTCATCACCTTTGGAATTAACACTAGTACTGTGTCATTAACACATTCTGCACTTTCCTCCCCTCTTACAATTCTCAGGACTGCTCTCGTGACCTCTTCTCCACAGATATCCCAATGCCGCTGATAGAACTGGGCCGGGAAGCCATCGGGCCCCGGCGCCTTAGTTGGGGCCATCTGAAAGAGTGCCGTTTTAACTTCCTCCCGGGTATACGGGGACCAGCGCCTCGTTCATGCTTTGGGTGACCCTTACAGGAACATGTTGGAGAACTTGGTCCAAATTAGTTACCCCCGCAGATGTGTATAGAGACTTGTAAAAATCAGTCACGAGTGTTCTTAGTTCAGCCGGATCGCTAACATTCACCCCAAGAGCATTCTCTAGGGCTTTAATCATGTTCTTCTTTCTCCTCATAGAAGCCCTCATATGAAAAAATTTTGTGTTTTTGTCTCCTGATGCAAGCCATTCGAGCCTAGATCTTTGACGCCACATCAGTTCTTCCCGATGGTAAAGCTCAACGAGCTTTTCATTGATTTTAAGTTCTGCATGTGATGGTCCGATCCTCCTTGGGTCCCCTCTCAGTCGTTCTAGCTCGGCCAGCAGGTTCTTTATTTCTTTGCGGACGCTTCCAAAAGTGTTCTTATTCCAATTTCCAAGACTGTCAGATATAGTCCGCAACTTTGCTTGCAACTCTTCCAGGCTCGATGTTGGTTGTCCCTCGCTCCAGCACTGCGAGAGTGTATCTTGCCACGTATAACCTCATACCTGAAGGGGGGTTTCGCCGGTGGGCGACTTTCACCATCCTCAGTCTTCAAGAGGATCGGGGCGTGGTCCGAAGTCGTAGCCGTAAGATGGATAACTGTGGTTGTGGGAAACTTCAGCGCCCATGCACCCGTTGCAAGCGCCCTATCTAGGCGCACTTTGGTGTAGCTCCCTCCCGAGACCTTCTTTTCAAACGTCCAAAAGTTACCTTGATAGCCCAAATCCGCCAACATGCAAACGTCCACCGCCTCCCTAAAACCTTGGATTTGTGCATTACTCCTCTCTCCAATGCCTTCTTGTTCTTCTGGACGCAACACTTCATTAAAATCGCCTATGCAGACCCAAGGTAGATCGTTTAAAGTAGCTATCCCCTTCATTATGTCCCAAGTATGATGTCTCAAACTGGTTTGGGCCTCTCCATAAAAAACAGTGGCCCTCCATGGGTCCTGACCTGGATCTGTGAGAGAACAATCAATGTGATAAACCGAGTAACCCAAAATCTCTATATTTATTGGATTATTCCAGAAAATTCCGAGTCCACCACTCCGACCCTGACTACTAACAGCATAAGCTTGATCAAAACCAAGACTACTAGCCAAACTCTCTACCCTTGCTCTATCCAGCTGTGTTTCTACGATACATAGTAGGGTAGGGGCAAATTTCCTCGCTAACTCGCGAAGCTCCCGAACTGTCGCGGCTTTGCCCGCACCACGGCAGTTCCAACATGAACGGCTGATCCATGCGTATTGCTTCCTAGCGTGTCTCTTCCATGGTGGGCTACTTTCCCTTTTTCTCTTCCAGGGATTCGGGCCTTTGGCCTGCAACATATGTGACAACAGTACATGGGCTTTGGCATAGGGGGGGGGGGGGGGGGGCGAAGCACGTCACGGGCAGTTGCCTAGCGAGAAAAATTAGCAACAAACTAATTGCTATTAAGGTAACACGCGATCGTTAGGGGGGGTCTCGCCCCACCTCGTCCCCCCTTGAATCCGTCCCTGCCTCCCTGGTATTAGGGCATATACAACGCAGGCACTAAGCCAGCGACGCTAGGACTTAAATTCTGCCTCTTCTGACAGTTTTCATGTTATTCCTGATGCTTTTCTTTTTGGCATCATTGCCCACCTAGGAGTTGGACTCTTAGAAATTACGTACAAAATTTACTCCCTAGCACCTACTTCAAGCGCCCAGCTCTTGTGAAAAAAAAAGGGTCAGGATTTAAGTGCCCCTATCAGAGGTGACTGATTCTATTTGCTGGAGGCTCATCAAGTACTCCCTCTGTAAAGAAATATAAAAGCGTTTAGATCACTAAAATAGTGATCTAAATATTCTTATATTTTTTTACGGAGGGGCTACTGAACATTTGCCACCTCGTGAATTTGGTGCAGTTTGTCTACCGATATAGATGGACCTAAACCCTGGAGTTTTTCCTTATACGTACACCTTCAGAGAATGTTCAAGAATAGCCTTGTTGAAAATTTCAACAATAGATCCTGTTGACTTTATTCAAAACTTCAAGTATCTAATGCATAAGAGGACCAATTTTTTCTAAGAAACTAATTTATCAGATTTATGTCAATAGAAACTACTACCTGTTGCATAAAGGAACACATTCCAATCCATTCAATAATTGATAAGTACCAATGTACCATTCTTCTGCTTCTTCTTTTTTTGCGGGGAAATGTACCATTCTACTTGCCTCAACATATAGATTGAATGAATGATACTAAGATTCTTTGTTCTGAAACATCCATACAGCCATACATGGAGAAGTAGCACAACGATTGAAACAAGATTCTTTCCTAAGCAAGGAAAGAAAAAGTGGTTGCTTGCATTTTTGTTCCAAACATTCAAGCAACCATACACATATAGAAGTAGCATAACCATGAGTACTAAACTTGGATGACATATATGATAATAATTGATCTATAGGCATTACTTCCACATTGTCATGACAATATCCTTTGCCACGTCCCATTCAGGCGGCAGGATTCTAGCTATCAACTCCTTGAGAACAGATGGGCAGCTAGATTTCAAATGCTCATAACCGTCACTTGCCATCATAGCCTTGACATTGGAAGGACAAGAAAGGAATTGCAAACAAGCACCTTTGAGATCATGGAAACCGTGCTGCTCTGCTAAAGCCAAACTTGTGGCCACCATGTTGGAATCAATGTGAGTACACAATTTCTCCTCGCATATAAGCTTCAGCCTGCCGATGTTGTACCTGTCAGCCGCTACAAGAAGATGGGTAGCCATAACCATATCAGTTCCGCCTTTGTTGCTAGCCATCTCAAGGACAGGGACAGAGTCGGTGTATATGAAGTGGAGCAAGGACTCGAACACATCAGGTTCCATGTCCCAAATTTCAATCAGGCTACCGGAACTCTCCTCCATGGCGCCAAGGAGCTCCGCCTTGAAGACGGATGAGCGAGCAGCGAGGACACACCTGTGAGCAGAGAATGTCTGTCCGCCGACTTGAAAGGTTAGGTCTGCTGCATCCTTGTTCTTCAGGAGGTCGCCGAGATGCTTGTGCAGATCTCCTGGAGGAACCCTTGTTTCTTCTTCCCCGTTGATCTCCTTGGTCACGGTGACATAGCACCTAATGGTCAAACAATCGTCTCTCAGATGCGCCGATGCCTCCAAATCAGCCCTCTTCACAAAGTCATGGTAACCCCAGTCTGAACCTTTCGTTGAGAAGGTATGTACAGGGTGGGTACGGCTGTATGAAGGCACCGGTTCACCGTTCTTGTCAAGTACACTGAACGTGAATTTCGCCTTGACATCTTTAGCATCGGCAGATTCAAGACGTAGATAAACAGATATGTGATAGGCGTAAATCTTATCGGTACCGTTTGGGAAATATCTCACGACCCACCCGTGGCCTCCAACACTGAAAGGGGGAGAACTGACGAACTTGCCGTTCTTGAGTAGCGCCTTGGCTCTGGAGTATCCATCTACCTTGAGCACACACGACCTTTCGTCAGATCCAGCTACAATGGCAGCAGAGATCTTGCAATGCTCTGCCATCCTGGAGATTTGCTTGGACTTGGAGTAGTACTAGTAGTATGGAAGAAGACTGGTGAGGTAAAGTGAGATCCTGCTGCATCATCTATCTATATATGGAGGAGCACTTGGGAAGTTAAATCAATTCGTTTCACATTCAGTCAAACAAAACAGTGGCCTGTTCGCTCCTCGATCTAGATCGTTTACCTTCACGAGGAGACGCCATTAATTGAATTGCAGCGCTGTGCCATTGGTGGGAGGCGAAAGGGGGCCACGATAGAGCACTGGCAGACGAAAAGTTTTGTTTGTGCCGAGGGGTTGAATTGTTGATGAAAATCAACAGTGTGTACAGAGAGTGCATGCATTGCAACGGCAGATGAAAATGCTTGAATGCACATGCAACTACTACTATCTCCGGTTCTTTTCTGAAAACGTGGAGACAACGGATAATATATCCAGCAACTCTGTTGTGAGCAAAATCTGCAACAAAGAACCTACTCGTCAGCTTGGTGCTCGGACGCCCAGAAACTGCCTCCTTTGCAAATTACTCGAACGGATAACACAGACAATTTAATGGATTGTTACGACCTTCAGTGTTAGGGGAAAAGGTCATATAATTCAGAAGCATCTTGAAATTTTGGGCGGGCAGAACAGGCAAGGGGAGCGTTGGAACACCAATGGCACTGGCAGTACTACAGTCCAGCTGAACGTAACGACCTGAACAAATCATCATCCGCACCACAAGCATATAATTACAAATTGTATAGCGATTTTGTAGAATGTTTTCACTATGCTCGACGGCAACAACTTTTTCATACCGCAAACACATCAAATATTTAGCAGAAATAAAATAAGTACAACAATCATGCTTAACTGGAAACTACAAAAACCTGGTTTCCTCTACAACCCCCTTCGACATCGATTTTTCTGAAACTGAAACCGGAGAAACCCTCGACAGCATAACAAGCACATAGCTGCTGAGCTCCACTACCAGCAATATTCAGAGGGACTGAACCTTCTGTTAGCTAAACTTGTGACGGGTCATTGGTTACAAGAAACTTTGTATCCTCTGCTCACGTCCGGCGGTTGCCACTGCGGCAACTGGCTGTTACAAAGATATTGATTGTCAATGCTTGAGGATTACGCTCAGATTTTATTTATATTTAGCTTAGTGTTTTAAACTGAAATGCAACACCCCTGCACAAAAAAAAACTGAATTGCAACACAAGGTCCCGAGATGCACATACACGTTCATTTTTTTCAATGCAAGAAGTACAGGCAAAAGCTCAAAAAAGAGAGATTAGTATACTCTCGGCACTTGGCTACCCAGTGTTTACGTAGGCACCATAACTTGTACACTCATTTAGCTCTTCAATACCCAGCTTTATCATCGACACTTGGCTATCCAGTGTTTACCATAGGCACCATAATTTGTACAATCCTTTGGCTCTTCAATACCCAGCTTTATCATCGACACTTGGCTACCCAGTGTTTACCATAGGCACCATAACTTGTACACTCCTTTAGCTCTTCAATACCTAGCTTTATCATCGACACTTGGCTACCCAGCGTTTACCATCGAAAAATTAATATACTCTCCGTACATGTCTACTCAACATTTACAAAATGTTCCTTAAAAATGCTTGCATTTAACATTTCCGAAAGTATTCAGAATTTAAAAAATATTCAGCCAGTTTTAATTAAATATTTTTTTAAATGTTCGCCTTTTAAAGAATTAAAAATTCATGTTTTAAAATAATAAATAATAAAAACCTTCTGAAAACCAGTAAAACAGACACAACGCTCCCTAGAAGCTGAGCGAGGGCCGGCTCGCCCGAGCTAGCGTGTACGGGAGGTTGACACTTTTTTTACGTAGCGCCTGACAAATAGGAACCACCTGCATCCGGGTCCACTGTGCGTATATGTGGACAACATCGTTAGATACGTCGCGTGTTAGCCGTGACGCAGTTCAGTTTTTGGGGTCGCGCTATGGGCTGGAGAGAGGAGGGAGATAGACCGGTGCCAGTTTCGGGGTATAGTACACGTTGGGCAGTGCACCCAACCGATCGAGCCATTTGGTCTGTCTCAGCCGTTTATTTCCAACAAACATGTTTTCGTAATCAAACATGGCAAGTAGATATCAAATAAATCTAGCATTTCTGCATAGTATCATATGCCCGGCACACAACATTGCACTAGAAGATCGTCACAGCCATAGTTCGTGCATCTCGACCCTAGTTCAAACAAATAAAAGATCACGCTTAATCTCTGTCTTGGATGAAATTTGCTTCCCCTCAAACCAATCCTTCCTTTTTTGGGGTCATCTTGCTTGTGTCGGCCGCCTTGATCTCCACTTCCTTGGAGATTAGCGCGAGCTCCACCTCCTTGGCTCTTGTCCGGAAATTGGCCTCATCGATCTCGAGCTTCTTCTTTTGTATGTCAAAGTAGGTCTTCATTTGCTCCCCTTTCTCTTAGCGCTTACTCTCTTCCTTTTGGGTCATGAACCCCTTTAAAGTTTCTTGCAAGGTGATTGTCGAAACATCACACTTTGCATCCACCTTGGAATTGGTCTTCCCCCTCTGCCTCTTCTCACTTTCACTTAGGCCGTCAAACGATGAAGGCCCCCACCTCTTTTTTGGGCCATATATTGCTCCTTGAACTTGGGACAATCCTTGATTTTCCTCCAGCAATGGCTCAAGGTGAGGCTTGCCCCATTTTGGACCTTGAAGGTATCCAAGGCTTGAAACGCCTACATATAGAGATATAACCAACAAGATACATTCATATGCATAGGAGGACGATATATGCTCAGAACAAAGGTAATGTTTGATCCAATGCCACTCATGGGCTGGCCGACAACATTCTCATGGGAGCCACAAAACTTCTTGCACTCCAATTGGATGAAGCCCCACCTCTTTTGTATTGACACGCCGGTCTCTCAAATTTGTAGGGCTCAAACTTCTTGTGTTGATGGAAGTAATCGCCGATCCTCTTCAAAAATGTTGTTCCTTTTTGTTCGGCACCGGTTTTGGGATATTGTCCAACTAACACCCAAGCTTCGCAAATCAACTTGTCTTCCGTCTTCGTGTATGCTCTCGTCCTCATGCTTTTCATTCTCTTTTGTGACCGGCCCTGTTCCACAAGCTCTTCCTCAAACAACAATGGCTCCCCGTCGAAGTCGACGCCCTCTTCGCCATCATCTTGGTCATCATTGTATTGGTCGTTGTCTTGGCTGTGGGCGTCTTGAGTCTCATCGTCATCATACCCTTGGCTACCCCTCATTGTAGTACTTCGGACTGGCCGGCGTCGGGGTGGGTGTTTCATCGAATAAGTTGCGGCCATCAGGTAAGTTGGCTGGAGAGACCACCCGCTGATGCTTTCTTTGCATCCCGGTGGAATGGACAGCCACAGGTATGAAAATATTTAGCCTGTAGTACGCGAGCACCTCCAAGGCACTAGAGCACATGCTGGCCCGGAGGAAGGCCAGTACATAGTCACCTAGGGAATGACGTTGGTGTGCCATAGATGCACAGGCCAGGGGGGAGGGCGTCTGTGGGCGTCCGACGTATCAGCGTGAACGTAAACTCGGCCCAAACTTTGGCCAAAATGGATTGAGGCGGGAAAAAAAATAGACATCCGTCTATTTGCGTCGTCATGTTGGCCCGTGTTTTTTATTCACATGGACCCAAACAAACGCGAACGGACGAGCTGCATGTTGGAGTTGACCTAACAAGTTGCAAATGATCGATCAGTTTGTTGTGATCGCACCGCATCACGACGACGTACCACCGCATGGGTCTAGGATTTTTCCCTGTCCCTATCTAAAACTCGCCTGATCCTCTGATCCTCTCCACCCATAGATCTCCGCTCGCTCGTCCCCCACAGCACCACGTACGTACGCATCACGCCGGCCAGTTCAGCCGATCGAGCGGGATGAATCTCCCGACGATCGCCTGCGCCCTCATCCTACTTCTCCATCTCAATGGTTCGTGCGCGCGTCCTGCCCTGACTAGATGCTTATCAGCTCGCCAGATTAGATTGTTCGTCAGCACACACTTTTTTCTTAATTTCTACACGTCGTAATTGGTCGCTGTTCATGTTTCGTTTTGCCGCCTAAATTGATCGATCTGCCCGCGTGCAGTTTCTCCCGTGGAGTCGTCCCGGCCGCAGCCAGAGGGGCTCGGGAAGGGGCGCCACCACGGCCATAACGGGCACAGCGGCGACGACGGGCACCAACACCATCACTCTGACGGCTACAACGGGTACAGCTTCTACGTCTTCGGCGACTCCTTCGCCGACAACGGCAACCTCGTCAAGATGACCCCATTATCCGAGCTCAATCGCCAGTGGCGCCCTCCATACAGGGCCAACGGCCGCTTCTCCAACAGCTTGGTTGAGTCCGACTTCATCGGTGCGTCCTTCCTCAATCTCCAATTCTCCATCTCTCCTTTGCCGTGTTATCATCTCCACGTGTGACTCTGTTTTACTACGTATGTTGCAGCCTCCATGTTAGGGCAGATGAAATCCCCTCCGGCGCACAGCCTCGCGCGCAAGGTCGGTCCGGCCGGCTTGAACTTCGCCGCCGGCGGCTCCGGCGTGTATGACGTGCCGCACACCCACACGCTCGCCAGGCAGATCCACACCTTCCACAAGCTCGTCAAGGACGGAGACATCGACCAAGAGCTCCTCGCGTCGAAATCCGTCGCGCTGGTCGCCGTCTCCGGCAACGACTACGCCCGCCTCCCCTCCGACACCAAAAGCTTCGCGGAGGTGGAGGATTTCGCCAAGAATGTGGCGTCGGAGATCGCGGCGAACGTGCGGCGCCTAAAGGACATCGGCGTGCAGAAGGTGCTCGTCAACAACCTCTTCCCTTTCGGGTGCGCCCCGTCGGAGACCAGGGCGTACAACCACACCCGCTGCAACGAGCGGCGCAACCTGGCCGCCATGCTCCACAACCACCACCTTGCCAACAAGCTGGCCGACATGGAGGACGTGCTGGTGGTCGACCTGAACGCTGCCTTCAGCACGGTCCTCCGGGACGACGGGAGCGGTGACACCGCCAATCTATTCAGGGAGAAGCTGGTGCCGTGTTGCGAGAGCACGGACCCCAAGGGGTACTGCGGGCAGGTAGACCCGGAGACGTTGGATCCGCTCTACGACGTGTGCGACGAACCCCACGTGTTCTTCTTTTGGGACGAGATGAACCCGACCATGGTCGGGTGGCAGGCCGTCATGGGCCCGCTCGACTTCCCCATCAGAAAGTTCCTAGGCCTCGTTAAGTAGATGATGCATCCGCGTGTGCATGTATACCCTGTGCTTCACCTTGAACTATTATCTTAGCGCTGATAGGCAAAAATCTGATATGGAACCTATTATCATATCTTATTCTAGATAGATGTATTCTGCAGTTGTTTCTACTATAGTTTTGAATATTTGAATTGTTGTGTTGTGTTCTGAAACCGAATATCAAGTGGTTTTGTTATAGGCAAATTTTACAACAAAGAACCAGCAATTTGCTAGCTAGGTTGGTTTGTGCGCCACTGGAAACTATGTGCAACCTGCTTTATTTCTGAACAAATATAATCAAGTTCCGAAAGAGAGAAAAATCGGTATGATACCAAATTCCTTAGCGTTTCGGTGATTAGGGTTGTTATTTGACTTTCTTGGCTAATATGTGGTGGAGGTATGGGCATGCCAGGCGCTGGGCAACCAATCTGTGTGGTGCGGCGCATCCAGAGTGTGGGGCGGCTATACCGTAAGGATTATGAGTGGTTGAAGATCGTGGCGGTTCGGTTATACTTCGGTATGTGGCGAGTGAATTGCAAAAAACCACAACATTGACGCATAGGTTTGCAGAAAGCATTGGTTTACGAATTTGTGCCAGAAACCACTGATTTTTTACCTAATCTTTTGCAGAAAACACTGATTGATGAATTAGACCGTTTTAATGACAGTTATGACATGTGGGCCTGTCATTTGATGACTGTTCTTTTTCCAAAAAAGACCTCCCTCCCAAAAACAACTCTCCCTCCCCACCTCCGTCCAGAGAGAAGAGGAGGTGCACCCTCGACGTCGGTGAGGTCCAACCGCTGCCGCAAGTCCTCTCCCTTGTGGTCGTCGGGATCCAGGGCCTGCACCGGAGCAAGTAGAAGCGGCGGCGCAGCACGGGCGTGAGCAACGACGCGGAGCACCGGAGCAAGCAGCGGCACGACGGCGCGCGAGCGGCAGCAACGGAGCAAGCAGCAACAACGTGGCAGCCCGGAAGCAGCAGCACTGACGCGGCGGTGCACAAGCAGCAGGAGCAGCGAAGCAAGCATCAACGGCGCGGTGTCACGGAAGCAGCGGCGGCGGGGCGTCGACACGGGAGCAGCGGCGGCAGCGCGGCGACGCGGAAGCAGCAACAAGTAGCAGCAGCAGCGGAGCCGTGCGGCGGTGCGCAAGCAGCAGCAGCTGCGCGTCGACACGGGAGCAGTGGCGGCGACGCGGAAGCAGCAGCAGCCATGCACGCGCAAGTAGCAGCAGCGGAGTAGAAACAAGCAGCAGCGGAGCCGTGCGGCGGCGCGCAACCAGCAGCAGCCTTGCGCTGACCCAGCCAACGCCCGCCCGATGCGAACGCGACTGCGCATAAGCAGGAGCTGATTGCGTTTTCCATTTTTTTTCTCCAAGGGTGCCTATGCAAAAATACCAAGGACCAACAGTTATGCCACATCAGCTTTTGCGGGACCCATATGTCATAATCATGGTTAAAATGCCTAAAAAGACCGACCAGTGTTTTATGTAAAAAAAATTAGGCCAAGAATCAGTGGTTTCTGGCACAAATTCGTAAACCAGTGTTTTCTGCAAACCTATGCGTCAATAAGGTGTTTTTTTTGCAGTTCACTCGTATGTGGCAATGCTAGCAGGTTTTCTCTGCATGTACGTGCCGCATCGGGCATGTCGCGTGTGGCGGGCAATTTGTAATAAATGGAAGCTTCATTACCCACTGCTTCAACAAGCCCCTTTTGGTAAGAAAGTAATCGCGGCGAATCCGAAGAGAAAAACCGGTATGACGCCCAATTCCTTAGCGTCCCGGTTATTAGGGTTGCTATTTGTAATTCCTGACTAATGTGAGGTGGAGGCGGTGGGGATGCTAGGCGTTGAGCAACCAATCTGTGTGGTGCGGTGCGTCCGGGGTGTGGGCGGCTATCCCACAAGGATTCTTCTGTGGCTGAGCATTGTGGCGGTCCAGTTACTTTGGTACATAGCAATAGCAGCAAGTTGTCTCCACATGTACGTGTCGCATCGAGCACGTCGCGTTTGGCCAGCGATCCATGCCCTTCCATAAGTCCCTTTTGGTGGTCGCTTAGATGTCTTCTTGCGGTCGGCATCTGCAGTCACTTGGCATCATTACTAGAATGCGACGAAGATGATGCAACTCATGTTCCTCATTTCAAGTGTCACTCGAGGACCAGCCTTGTCTATACCCCATTGTTGCGCAGTTACGATTGTGTGTGGACAATCTCTTGGTAGGCTCGGCCTTGATGTTACAAGGGAGTCGATTTGGCTTATATTGTGTTTGGCAATCAGTCATGACATATATTTTTCTGTTCTTCCTTTTATTTTACCAATTTTATCTGATTCGTAATAACATAGTTGCATATATTCTTAGTTGGTCCAAAAGCAGTGGGTAATGAAGCTTCCATTTATGCGAGCGTTGGGACATGAATGACCCTAATTCTACATCCAGCTGAACGTAACAATGTAGTATGTACCCATGAAGTAACTTATCAATAATCAAAGTAATACACAAATCAAGGTGGATGGGCAAACAACGAATAATAAAATAATACTCTCTTTTCTCTCGTAAGAGAAACACGATTACTATTATACCCGCATAAACATATATTAGATTGAGTGAATGATGCTAACACTTTTGCTTTGAAACAATACATGTAATGATGCAACCATACATGGAAAAGTATCATAACCATTAGTACTATTTTTTTTATGACAATACACGATAATGGAAGCAGACGGATTACTAGTAAATTGTCATGATAATATCCTTTTCCAAGTTCCATTTAGTCGGGAGTATTCTAGCTATGAGCTCCTTGAGAACAGATGGACAGCTAGACTTGAGATGTCGATAACCATTGCTTGCCATCATGGCCTCCAAATTGGATGGAGAAGCAAGGAACCGTAGACAGGCTTCTTTGAGACGATGGAAACCATGCTGCTCAGCTATAGCCAAACTGGTTGCCACCACGTCTGAATCAATATGAGAACACAATTTCTCCTCGCGTATCTGCTTCAGCCTGCTAATGTTGTACCTATCAGCCGCTACGAGTAGATGGCTGGCCATCACCACATCAATCATAGGAGAAACTTTGCCAGTGTATATGAAATGGAGCAAGGCCTCGAACACATCAGGTTCCATGTCTTGAATTTCAATGAGACTACCAGAACTCTCCACCATGCGGTCGAGGAGCTCCGCCTTGAAGACAGATGACCGAGTGGCTAGGACACACCTATGAGCGAGGAATATCTCTCCGCCTACTTGAAATGTCAGGTCTGCTGCATCTTTGCTCTCGAGGAGATCACCGAGTTGCCGGTGCAAGTCGTTTGGAGATGCTCTTGTTTCTTCTTCGTCGAGGATCTCCTTCACGACGGTGACATGGCATCCGATGGTGAGACAATCATTTCTCAGATGCTCCGATCTTTCCAACTTAGCCTTCTTCATTAGGTTATGGTAGCCCCAATTTGGAGCTTTCCTTGAGAATGTATGTATATCGTCGTGGGCACGGGTGTATGAAGGCACCGGTTCTCCGTTCTCATCAAGTAGACTGAACGTGAATTTCGCCTTCACATCTTTGGCACCGGCGGGGTGAAGACGTAGAAAAATAGATATGTCATCAGGACGAATCTTGCTGCCGTTTGGGTAATAGGTCACGACCCAGTCGTGGCCTCCAACACTGAAAGGTTCAGAGGTTAGGTACTCGCCGTTCTTGAGTAGCGCCTTGGTTCTTGAGTATCCATCTACCTTGAGCACGTATGATCGCGCATATGGCCTTTCCTCTGGTTCAGCTACCATGGCAACAGAGATCTTGTAATGCTCTGCCATTCTCGGAGCAAGATGGAAGACCAGCTTAGGCATGCCGATAGAGATCACAATTCACAAGCACGTGCACAACATCCGGAACACAACGTATGCACGCGCGCGAAACACTACTCGAGTAATCGGTTCGGCTTTCTTTTGCTTTATATTTATTCTTCAACTCTACTCATGCCCAGGACAGGGGCGCACGGCAGGTGCGGCGCGTCGCGGCTGCAGTTCAGGGGCGGCAGCAGTTCTCGACCGCATTCATGCGCGGCCGCCGTGGCGTGCTCCTACTCGCGCGGCTGGTCCATGGCCGTCGGCGCACGGCAGGGCAGGGGCGGCAGTAGCTCTAGGCCGCATCCATGGCCGACGGCGCGCGGCAGGGCGGCGTGCTCCTACTCCCACGGCCGATGCCGGAGAGGGAAGAGAGGAATTAGGAGAGGTGCTCCACGGGCGGCGCAACTCGTCTCCTCGGTGGCCAAGGGGCTCGCCGGGGCGGCGGGGAAGGCCCGCTGCAGGGCGAATCAGTAGGGGCGGCGAAGTGATCCGTTCCCATGAGTGGCAGACCGGGGAAGGTGCCGGAGTTGGCCGGAATCGGGCTGTCAATGTTAAGGACGGGGGCCGGCGCCGTTGAAGCGAGGGGATCAAAGGTCGGGGAGGCCCGCCGTCTAGGATCAGGTTGAATTCTAATAAATCCAGGGGTCTTTTGTAAAATCAAAAGTTTTTTCAGATTTCACTTAAAGAGGGACTGCGGGTGCAATTTATGAAAAATAGGAGGGCCTATTTACAAAATGACTGCGACGGGTGAACGGGCAGGAGCAATAAAACCTTTATTATTAGGTAAAGATAAAGATTAGCAGACAACAAACTACAGCAGTTTTGCTCATCAGAAAACTAGAGTCCTGTTTTCCCCTACAACCTCTTTAAAACCGACTTTCCGAAAACTGAATCCAAAAAACCCTCAACAGCATGACAAGTTCACAGCTGCATGACGAGCAATATTCAGAGGGAATAATAACCAAAGCCCTGTCACAATGCTTGAGGATTGCATGCAGATGTTTTTGTTTTTTTGCTTAGTGCTTTAAACTGAATTACAACACAAGATACCAAGGTCCACATTTGCTCTGCGCATCCTGTGATGCAAAGGCCGGGGTAATCCCCTTTTTGAAAGAAAAAAAGATACCAAGGTCCACATAGACAGCATCTATACTTCACATTCAGTTTTTCAGTGCAAAAGTAGACATGAGTGCTGCTAATGGAGTGTTAAGGACAATACCAGAGGTGACTGATTCTATTTGCTGGAGGCTTATTAAGTACTGAACATTTGCCACCTCATGAATTTGCTGCAGTTTCTCTACCAATACAGGTGGACCTAAGCCCTCCAGTTTATCCTTATACACCTTTAAACAGCGTTCAAGAATAGACTTTTTGAAAATTTCAACAAGAGACCCCGTTGATGGAATCTCTCCATTATTCAAAGCTTCAAGAATCTGAAGCACAAGAGGAACAATTATTCTAAGAAACTAATTTATCCGATTTATGTAGATAGCAGCTACATCAAGTATCTTACCTGCTGCAGAAAGGACACAAATTCCTTTCCATTCAATGATTGATAAGTACCATTCTACTCGCCTGAACATAATATATATTGAATGAATGATACTACTCTCCCCGATCCATCCAACCATACATGGAGAAGTTGCATAACCATTAAAACAAGACTCTCTTTCTAGCAAGAAAAAAGTGATCGATAGCAGCATTTTTGTTCCACAACATTCATGCATAAACAGATTAGTAGCATAACCATAAGTACTAAACACGGATGACATATATATGATAATAAATTGGTCTCTAGGCACTACTTCCACATTGTCATGACAACGTCCTTTGCCACCCCCCATTCAGCCGGAAGGATTCTAGCTACAAGCTCCTTGAGAACATGTGGGCAGCTGGATGTCAGATGCTCAAAACCGTCGCTTGCCATCATAGCTTTGAAATTGGAAGGAGAAGCAAGGAATTGCAAACAAGCCTCTTTGAGACGATGGAAACCATGCTGCTCTGCTAAAGCTAAACTGGTGGCCACCATGTTGGAATCGATGTGAGTGCACAATTTCTCCTCGCATATCAGCTTCAGCCTGCCGATGTTGTACCTGTCAGCAGCCACGAGTAGATGGCTGGCCATCCCCACATCAAGCACTGGAGGAACGGAGTCAGTGTATATGAAGTGAAGCAAGGACTTGAAAACATCAGCTTCCACGTCATAGATTTCAATAGGATTAGCTGCAGAACTCTCCTTCATAGTGCCAAGGAGCTCCGCCTTGAAGACGGATGACCGAGCAGCGAGGACACACCTGTGGGCTGAGAAACTCTGTGCACCGACTTGAAAGATTAGGTCTGCTGCGTCCTTATTCTCGAGGAGGTCACCGAAGTGCTGGTGCAGGTCGCTTGGAGGAATCCTTGTTTCTTCCCCATGGATGACGGTGACATCGCACCTGATGGTGATACAGTCGTCTCTTAGATGTGCCGATCGCTCCAGATCAGCCTTGTTGAAGAAGTCAGGGTAGCCCAAGCATGAATCTTTCTTTGAGAAGGTTAGCACAGGGGAGGCACGGCTGTATGAAGGCACCGGTTGTCCATTCTTGTCAAGTAGACTGAGCGTGAATTTCGCCTTCACATCTCCAGCATCAGCAGATTCAAGACGTAGAAAAATGGATATGTAATAGGCATGATTCCTATTGTCACCGTTTGGGTAACATAACACGGTCCAGTCGTGCCCTCCAACACTGAAAGGGTCAGAGGTAAGGCACTTGCCGGTCTCGAGAAACGCCTTGGCTCTGGAGTATCCATCTACCTTGAGCACATATGACCGCGCAAATGACCTTTCCTCAGATACCATGGCAGCAGAAATCTTGCATTGCTCTGCCATTCTGGAGGTGGGCTTGGAGTAAGATGGAAGTTTGGCCAGAGGAATGATCAATTTGTTACCTCTATCTGTCTATTCATTCTCGCCGCTGTCCAGTGATGTCGCCGGAAGAACGGCCGCCGCCGGCGCTAGGGATTGGAGGTGGTGGCGCTAGGGGGGGTGGGAGGCAGAGCCCGGGGCGGGGAATGGAGGAGGTGGATCTTGACGGCGGGAGCTCGTGGCAGCGGCAGCGGAGGGGATCGGGAGGGAAAAGGGTGGCGGCGGGAGCAGTCGAAGGGAGAGAGAGGACTGGCGAGTTAGGTTTTCTTCCTGGTTTTTACCAGATGCTGTGAGATAAACGGACGGCCGAGATCGGCTCAGGAAGGAGACCGGACGGCCGAGACTGCATTCGCCCTGAGTCGTCGGATTGTCTGTCCAAACGAGTTCTGGCCCTCCGGTTTTTGGATGGAGCAATCCTGGCCGTCGGATCAACTTCGATGTGACAACCAATGGATAGTACTTCTTATTTCTTACTTTTGAATTTATATCTGACAGGTGGGGTCTTTAGTCTGTGGGCCGCTACTGTCATTGACACTAAGTGTGGGTGTGGCCGGTGCTGCTATACATTAGCGCGGGGGTCATGCCACCGCGCCGTAATTTTTAGTGGCCGCCGAGGGTTGTTCCGAGATTTCACACTAGGGCGCTTGTGTGGCGTCCCGTGGATGGCTGGACTGCGCGTACGGTGGAGAGAGCGCCCGATTGGGTGAAACCCTAGCCACTATACCCGTCGTGCCCCTCCCCTTCACTCTCACGCCGCCACCCTCGCTCGCCCCGTCTCCCTCCATCTCACCGCCACCCCTGCCCACCCCGTCACCTTCTCGCTGCCACCCCCGTCTCCTCCCCTGGACTGGTCATTCAGCGGCTTCTCAACTGGATGGTAGACCACGACCTAAATGTCGGTTTTGGTCAGCCGCGACGGTTGTGAGGCACAGCCTTTGCCGGACATCGAGAAGGTCGGCTCCGAGGACATGATTTCATCGGTGATCGAGAAAGGGTGAGACTGGTGGTGTTCTCTTGTGCCCCTTTCATCCCGGCTCGCGCGCTTCGTCCATGGAACCGGGGGTAAGTCTCTCTCTCTCTCTCTCTCATGGTCTTGCCTTGCAGGTGTCCATCATTGTGGAGCTGGACGAGATCTCTGGCCAGCCCACCACATAGCTTGCGACCCCGGTTCTTGCCACTAACGCGCCACCTCCTAGTTCAACATGAAGTAATGCATGGTAAGTGCTCGATAAATTGTCAGGGTGGGCTAATGAGTGTCTTTATAGCGGTTGGGCCTACTAGCATCGATGAAGTATGTGTCAAGAAGAGCGGCTGCGTCTGCGTGACTGGGTTGTTAGCACTGTCTTCTAGATGCAATGCACCTCTGGTTTCTTCCTATCTCACCAATGGATTCATTTGGGCTAAGAAAATGTGCTCTTTTTGAATCTGTGATGCCACCACTTTCTGCTATGAAGTAGTGATTCTTACATGATTTCCAATTTTCCATACATCAAACTCCGCTTTACTGTGATGTTTAATTAATGTAGATGCAAATTTTTAGAAATATCAAGGATTAGGTGATGCTTATTTAGGCATGAAACCTTTATCTTGCCAACTTTCTATACATAGGCGACATCTCCGACCTTTTCTACTTATAGGGATGATGATGGTTCTGAAACTATAATCATATATTTATTAAGTTCTATTTTTGCTTCTTGTGCTCATGTTTCTATCCTAAATTCCTAATCCAAGTAACTGGTTCTTTTTATTTTATTGATCGGGTACTTCATGGCAGTGCCGTGGACAACGTCACAATAACTACATTGATGGTCCAAGCCCCAGCTCACAAAATCATTTATAGTTGGGTTGTGAGCACCTCAATAACTCAACATCAAATGTAATTGATGTGTAGCCGCATATATTCTTTCTATAATCTATTTTGGCTACCATCATTTTTAGTTGGACCATGAGCACCTCAACCACTCAACATCATCTATACCATGATTTTAGCAAAGAGTTATTTATGTTTATCATTGCCTATGCTTCTTTTTTTTTTCTCATGCATGGCACTTAATATATTGTCTTACAGTTTAACACAACTTAGTGGAAAAGTATGTCTTCTATTTATGTACTCTTCCTCTCAGTCATCAATTTGCTCACAGATATACATGTTTATGTATGTGTCTTCTGTCTCTGATCTTCATGTCGTTATGTTAGTTTTCTCTCCGAGTTGATTGTTCGTCCTTGACAAAATTTGTCACATTAACAAAAGGCTCCAAGCGGTGTCATGGTCAGGAACCTATTTTCCAGGCAGCAGGAGATGGTCAGGTAATCAACCATATCATCGATTGTGTTTTTTGGGGTTTGTGGCAAAGTAATGCTCTTCTTTTCAAATGTATGGACTAATAGGAGTCATAAGTTGTACCTCATTTCTGATACAAAACTGAACTGGTCATTGGTTAGGTGAGACATGCCATGTGTCTGGACTTCGGTGACAAGTCTGAATGAATATATTAATTTGAGCAAGTATTCAGTCCATATACTTGCATTCTTGATATTTGATTTTTATTTTCTCAACTATATGGACGTGTTAGTTCTTTAAAGATCTCTCAGCTATAAAATTGTTCTAGGCTCCTCCGCAAATTTTTTTGTTCTAGGCTACTTAGGATCTGACAAATACTACAACATATACACACTGAATTATATCCTTCCATGTTATTTCTGTTCCATCCACTTCCATTGTTGCAGGAATCTTTTTGCGTTTGATATTATATGGCAGAATCTATGTGTGCTATTTCTGCTGAATTTGATACCCCATCTGTGGCTTATTTCTCTAATATTTGCATTCAAGGCTATGCTAAATCGAGTGATGCTGCCATTGAGTCGACCATTTTGTTCTGGTTTACTTACAAGATGATACAATGATTTAAATAGACGATGAAAATTTATCTGAGTTGAAGACCTCTCAAAGAAAGTTCTTAGCGGTTTCTTCATGGGGAATGACATTTGAGAGTTTGTGTAAGCGACTTAATAAAAGATAAACTACACAATTTGACCAAGCACGTTGAGGAAGATAAAAACAGGAAAAGGAATTTGTGTATGATTAGACTGCCTCGAGTGATTGCTCCCCTTCAAAGGTAAAACTTGCATGTTTCCATCTCCAAGCTTATTAGCTCTCAATGCTTGATGCACCCATATTTTTTTGAAACAAAAAAGATGATACATTATACAGTTTGATCACATTATTAATTTGCCACACGTGATGCTGTAGGGTGCTTTGGTATACGACTCCAGGTTTAATGTCGACCACTGGGTTTGTAGGTTCTGGTGCTTACATAACACATATATTAGCTACAATTATTTTGCTTTCTTGCTTCTTTTTTATAGCTCATGCATGGCTAGAATTTAGAATCATTGAAAAGTTTACCTGTCTGGCCTTAATGATAGATGAGTTGGTATGGTCATATGTGATTTGGTCTGGTATTTGTTTTATGATATGTTGGGCAATCATCAATTTCCCTTTTAAGGAGCAAGTTTGTATAGGGATACAAAGTACAGAACAACAATCTGCGTCCTAATACTAATGTATTTCATGGATTCTCCAATTTAGATCTGAGCATTGAGACGTCCTTGCACTCATGCACCTCCTGGAAGAGGACAACCTGAGGTGGTCTGCCATGGGCGCCTAGCGAGGCACAATGTTTGGGCGCTTCACCGTGGCTTCTAGGGGGTGGCTAAGTCGTCGGCGTCGGGCAGTGGTGTTGCCGTTCGCATAAGCAAGCTACATGGCGTCAAGAAGAAACCGGTATGCCTCATTCTCCTCTCGGCCCTGTTCGATCTGGATCATCACCATAAGCATTCTTAACAAGATTTGTTTAGTGATGGTACCAAAAAGCAAATTTGGACTTGGATATGCCTTAGCATTCTTAACAAGATTTGTGCGGGTATTCTAAAAGAAAATGTACTTGGTTCTTTCCTCAATACTCATAGCCCTTTCGTTCTGCCTTATACTTCGATCTTGAGGTCTAAACCACAATAGTTAGGCGGCTACCTCAAGCTAATTTTGAATGTTGTATGTTTTGCTGTGTTGTATGTATGTGTTGTGTTTATGGTTCTTGATAGTGTTATCCATTCTATGCCGGATGTTGTGGCTAACTGAACTTCTATGTGTACTTTTCAGTGTTGCATACTGCCAAGTTCTAGAAACGGGGTGACGCTTGCGTAGTTATTTGGCGTAAAGGAGACCAAGGTGAGATTGTTATTGAGGGTATAGATGTTCTGTCTCCATGCAAATTTATTGACCTTGCCTTCTCTAGCTTTCTAAGTATTACTAATCATTACTTACTACATTATTGTCGTGTAGTGTTCCACAAAAAAGACCTTAAAGCACAAACATGTACGTGTTTCACAATTCTAGCTGACTCTGGTTCACAAATCACACTGTTTAACTTGGTTGTCCTTTGTATCTTTTAGCCTTTATCAAACATTGTATATTTCTACTTTGATTGCAACTTTTCATTTGTCCTTTCCAAAGGCGGATAAGATAAGTAAACTTGAATAAGCACACTTATATGGAATGACATGCAACCGCAGAAGAGAATTACCCCCTCTAATAAATTTTTGGTGTGGTGTTGTCTTCATGGTTGCAGGGCACATCAGAAGGTTTAGTATGCATCATATTGTTAGGGCAATGTTTTGAACACGACAGGTATTGACACTAATAATGCCGCCATCATGCATACACGTTGAATCAACTGGTTGGAATTTTCAATATTTTCTATACCATGCGAGACGTTCATGTTTCTAATCTACTTCATGGACTAATCAAATGATCCAAATTATGTTTATTCTTTAGGAACACTTGGCTTATTTGGTACCATTGTTCTTCTTCCAAGGACTGCGATAACATCTTTTCTTCACATATGAGAGGAAGACGTAAGTATACAGTTTGTTTTGTGAAATAAGTTGCCGATATACTCCACATAATCTCTAGGCATTTCTTCTACCTGTTAGTTCTGGTAACTCTAACTAAAGATCTCTTGCAGATACCAAAGTAGCCTTGGTAATAACAAGCAGGTTGAGCTCATTGATATGGGTGCTATAAGTAGTGAGCCTGCTGCAGAGGACAATATTCAAATGGCATCAGGTTAAATTAACTGAGACCTTATAAGCTGTGGTTAATCCCATGCGAATAATATCAATAAGTCTATTATTATCATATGCTTAATGAACATATTTTCTTTGTAATGACACCAGCAACATTCCAAAGTATAATTAAGTAATAACGGAATTAATTGATTTCATGATTTTGCCAACATAACTACAGCCGTTCTGACTTTACATGGTAGGATATTACCCCATTGTGATACTCAAAACCTGATAAAGAATATATATTATGATCAAACAATATATTTGAGGTATTACCACCATTCACTGGGTGAGAGAGCACTGAAATTATTCATTCCAACAGTCGTGCCAGAAGTGCCTACGAAATGTTATATTTCCTATTCAATAGTATTGCATTGGCTGTGTTGTGACATATTATACCAGTAGTAGTAGGCTGAAACATTAAAATGGGACTCTGTAATTGATGATGCATCCTGTAGGTTCACTTCTAATAAGAATACTAATAATATACTGTTCATTTGGACGATGATCTATGAGCTCATGTATAAACAAGTTACCTAAAATACCATGTTCCTAGCCTTAAATCTTCCTATGAGAGCATCTCCAGCCGCGCCCCCAACAAGGCCCCCCAGGCGATTTTTCGGCCGCCGGCGCCAAAAAAACGGCCCAGTCGCGCCCCCAAGGGCCCAGTTTTCGCCGGCTCGGGCCGAAATTGGCGCCGGCGGACCCAACCCGAACCCGGCGCTCGGGGGCGCCGGGCGAATCGTTTTTGGCACGAAGAGCCGCGGGCCCCCCTTGCCAGCGACTCGACTCTCTTCTCGCCGCTTCGTCGTCCTCATTGCCTCGTTCCCCACGGCGAATCAATGCCAAAGCTGCGCGCGCTGCCGCGCCGGTCAGCCTCCATTGATGCCTCACGGGCGGCGCAGTGAAGGCCGGGCGACGCGCGTCCCCTCGCCTGCCACGCGTACTACGCGGCGCCTCCGCCTATATAAGCCGACCACCAGCGTGCCGGAGACACGCACAGATCCTCCACCGCCGTCGTGATCCTCGACAGCGATGACGACGAGGACGCCCCCGGACCGTCCAACCCACCGCGCCAACCAGGGGAGGGATGCAGCAGGGACGGCGGCGGCGGCGGCGGCGACGACTACACGCGGTTCTACAGCCTCCTCGGCATGTAGAACTGCAAGGGCGGGCGGCGGGCGGCGAGGAGCGGCGAGGGAGACAGCGAGGAGCGGCGATGGAGACGGCGAGGAGCAGCCCCTAGTAGTTTTTTTTCTTTTTTGTAAAATATGTTTAAATTTGAACGAACTCGCCGATGTTTGCGTTAAATTTGAGCCGTGTTTGCGCCGTATTTAAGTTTTAAAAAAAATGTGGGCGCTGCGACTGGGGGGCATCACGCCCCCAACGCGCGGTTTAGCGCCGGTGCGCCCCCAGGGGGCGATTGTTAGCCCCTCCTGGGGGGCCAACGGCTGGAGATGCTCTGAGTTCCCCTCTTCTGCTGTTAACAGTTAGTTGGATAAAGCATGTCTCACAGAAGAATCATGCATTTTGATAGCTCACAGTAGTTGTATACTATGAATGGGCTCATATTTTCCTTATGATGCTTTGTTTGTTTGATGAAAACATTCTCATTTCTAAATAATCTATCCTTAAACCGTTGATTGCAAACTATTTCCCATTTTTTCCTTTTAAAAAATTACACAGGAGCACTCCAATAAATTAAACTGTGCAAATATGCAAGTGAGAACAACCTCTTGTGCTCAACAATGTGCCATCTTTCTCCAGCTTCTTGAGCTCAACTATTTTCCAATTTGTAACTTTATGAATCAGATTCTAATTGCAATAAAAGCACCTTATGGTATAGCTCCTAAAGTCCCAGATCTTGATGAGGCAAGTAGGAGTAATGGTATCTTTGTTATGTCTAGGACTTAAGATGGATGCTACATTTTGTTAATGAAGCCTATTTACTTGCCCATGCAGGTGAATGATTATCTTTTGAGATATAGGACTGCCCCAAGGAGCACTATGGGTCCGAGTGTCTGAAAGATGTGTAGTTTATAGGTAAGTTGTTCATATTTATGGCTTAGGTATAGAATACAAGTGATTCGTTATCTGATTCAAAATAGTACTCTTTGCTGCTGCTGTAATCAACATAATGGTCTTTCTTTTAGATATTATTGAAGCTGCCTAAACAGCATGTGTGGTTGCAAATACAAATCGATAGCTCCTGCTAATTGGCTGGTGGAAGTGGTGACGCATCAAGGTGCAATGCAGCGATGTCATGTTCATACTACGGGAAAGGAAGAGCTCCTAATATTTTTTATGCTCCATGCCGTAGGTGAGCTGCCACCTCTTCTCACATGTTCGTGCTAATTATCAAGTAACCTCCAGAATGAATTGCGATTGCGATTAGTACCTTTAGACATTGGTCATTGGCTATATTTGTTGGTACTATTATTCTACTCGCTTATGTAGCCACTAATGTGGTTCTTTGTAGGCATTTGGTTAAGTCAAAGGCAACAGGAAGGCACGACGATGATCAAGGTCCTTATGTACGCTGAGTACTATCTTTTGTCTACCATACCGTATGAGAATAGATCAGGATGAGGCAACTAAGTCATGTACAATGTATTTACTGGTGGTGTCTACAAGGAGAACATATATGGCCTATATCTGACTTTATGAACTATTATATCGATGATGTCGAGTTATGTCTACATAGACTGCCTTCGTAGGACGCGAATTTGGTGAACATGGTTCCACGTGCACCCCTTATGAATAGTAAATTCAAAACAAATACTGGAAAAAAAATCAAAAAAATCTGAAATTTTTATGTAATATACATAGTCAATCGGTATACTCACGTATGAAGTTTCACAAAGAAATCGCATCCATAGTAATCTAGGCAAAAATGAAAAAAAATCCGAAGCTATATTAAGAAACATTGTTCGACGAATAGTATTGTCCTAATTGTATTTTCTTCACTAAGGATACTATGGGTGTCAATACATCATGGAACTTCACACGTGAGTAGAATGGTCGACTAAGTATCATACCCTGAAATTTATATTTTTATAGTATTTTTCTTATATTTACTATTCACATGGGTGTGTGTGGAACCATGTTCATCCTTTGTACTGTTCTTCTTCTTTGACTTAGCACATCTGCTCACTTTTGGATAAATTTGAAGGAAATATGCCCTAGAGGCAATAATAAAGTTGTTATTTATATTTCCTTATATCATGATAAATGTTTATTATTCATGCTAGAATTGTATTAACCGGAAACTTAGTACATGTGTGAATATATAGACAAACTAAGTGTCACTAGTATGCCTCTACTTGACTAGCTCGTTGAATCAAAGATGGTTAAGTTTCCTAGCCATAGACATGAGTTGTCATTTGATTAACGGGATCACATCATTAGAGAATGATGTGATTGACTTGACCCATTCCGTTGGCTTAGCATTTGATCGTTTAGTATATAGCTATTGCTTTCTTCATGACTTATACATGTTCCTATGACTATGAGATTATGCAACTCCCGAATACCGGAGGAACACTTTGTGTGCTACCAAACGTCACAACGTAACTGGGTGATTATAAAGGTGCTCTATAGGTGTCTCCGAAGGTACTTGTTGGGTTGGCATAGATCGAGATTAGGATTTGTCACTCCGATTGTCGGAGAGGTATCTCTGGGCCCTCTCGGTAATGCACATCACTATAAGCCTTGCAAGCAATGCAACTAATGAGTTAGTTGCGGGATGATGTATTACGGAACGAGTAAAGAGACTTGCCGGTAACGAGATTGAACTAGGTATTGGGATACCGACGATCAAATCTCGGGCAAGTAACATACCGATGACAAAGGGAACAACGTATGTTGTTATGCGGTTTGACCGATAAAGATCTTCGTAGAATATGTAGGAGCCAATATGAGCATCCAGGTTCCGCTATTGGTTATTGACCGGAAACGAGTCTCGGTCATGTCTACATAGTTCTCGAACCCGTAGGGTCTGCACGCTTAACGTTCGATGACGATCGGTAATATGAGTTTATGTGTTTTGATGAACCGAAGGTAGTTCGGAGTCCCGGATATGACCACGGACATGACAAGGAGTCTCGAAATGGTCGAGACATAAAGATCGATATATTGGATGACTTTGTTTGGACTTTGGAAGGGTTCCGGGCAAGTTCGGACAAATACCGGAGTACTGGGGGGTTACCGAAACCCCCCGGGGAGTGTAATGGGCCTATTGGGCCTTAGTGGAGAAGGAGGGGCGGCCAGGGCAGGTCGCGCGCCCCTCCCCCTCTAGTCCGAATTGGACAAGGAAGGGGGGGGGGGGGCGGCGCCCCCCTTTTTCCTTCCCCCTCTCTCTCTCCTTCCTTCCCTCCTACTCCTACTATTGGAAGGGGGGAATCCTACTCCCGATGGTAGTAGGACTCCTCCAGGGCGCGCCATAGGAGGGTTGGCCCTCCCCCCTCCACTCCTTTATATACGGGGGAGGGGGGCACCCCATAGACACACAAGTTGATCAGTTGATCTTTTAGCCATGTGCGGTGCCCCCTCCACCATAATCCACCTCGGTCATATCGTAGCGGTGCCTAGGCGAAGCCCTGCGTCGGTAGCATCATCATGACCGTCATCACGCCGTCGTGCTGACGGAACTCTCCCTCGAAGCTCTGCTGGATCGGAGTTCGTGGGACGTCACTGAGCTGAACGTGTGCTGAACTCGGAGGGGCCGTGCATTCGGTACTTGGATCGGTCGGATCGTGAAGACGTACGATTACATCAACCGCGTTCTCATAACGCTTCCGCTTACGGTCTACAACGGTACGTGGACGACACTCTCCCCTCTCGTTGCTATGCATCACCATGATCTTGCGTGTGCGTAGGAATTTTTTTTGAAATTACTACGTTCCCCAACAGTGGCATCCGAGCCAGGTTTATGCGTAGATTTTATATGCACGAGTAGAACACAAGTGAGTTGTGGGCGATACAAGTCATACTGCTTACCAGCATGTCATACTTTGATTCGGCGGTATTGTTTGATGAAGCGGCCCATACCGACATTACGCGTACGCTTACGCGAGACTGGTTCTACAGACGTGCTTCGCACACAGGTGGCTGGCGGGTGTCAGTTTCTCCAACTTTAGTTGAATCGAGTGTGACTATGCCCGGTCCTTGTGAAGGTTAAAACATCACATACTTGACGAAATATCCTTGTGAAGGTTGCTCAGCCCGTAGCAGCCACATAAAAATTGCAACAACAAAGTAGAGGACGTCTAACTCGTTTTTGCAGGGCATGCTGTGATGTGATATGGTCAAGACATGATGCTAAATTTTATTGTATGAGATGATCATGTTTTGTAACCGAGTTATCGGCAACTAGCAGGAACCATATGGTTGTCGCTTTATTGTATGAAATGCAATCGCCATGTAATTGCTTTACTTTATCACTAAGCGATAGCGATAGTCGTAGAAGCAATAGTTGGCAAGACGACAACGATGCTACGATGGAGATCAAGGTGTCGCGCCGGTGACGATGGTGATCATGATGGTGCTTTGGAGATGGAGATCAAAGGCACAAGATGATGATGGCCATATCATATCACTTATATTGATTGCATGTGATGTTTATCTTTTATGCATCTTATTTTGCTTAGATCGATGGTAGCATTATAAGATGATCTCTTACTAAATTTCAAGGTATAAGTGTTCTCCCTAAGTATGCACCGTTGCGAAAGTTCGTCGTGTCGAGACACCACGTGATGATCGGGTGTGATAAGCTCTACGTTCACATACAACGGGTGCAAGCCAGTTTTGCACACGCAGAATACTCGGGTTAAACTTGACGAGCCTAGCATATGCAGATATGGCCTCGGAACACTGAGACCGATAGGTCGAGCGTGAATCATATAGTAGATATGATCAACATAGTGATGTTCACCATTGAAAACTACTCCGTCTCACGTGATGATCGGACATGGTTTAGTTGATTTGGATCACGTGATCACTTAGATGATTAGAGTAATGTCTATCTAAGTGGGAATTCTTAAGTAATATGATTAATTGAACTTTAATTTATCATGAACTTAGTACCTGATAGTATTTTGCATGTCTATGTTGTTTTTAGATGGATGGCCCGTGCTGTTGTTCCGTTGAATTTTAATGCGTTCTTGAGAAAGCAAAGTTGAAAGATGATGGTAGCAATTACACGGACTGGGTCCGTAACTTGAGGATTATCCTCATTGCTGCACAGAAGAATTACGTCCTGGAAGCACCGCTAGGTGCCAAACCCGCTACAGGAGCAACGCCAGATGTTATGAACGTCTGGCAGAGCAAAGCTGATGACTACTCGATAGTTCAGTGTGCCATGCTTTACGGCTTAGAACCGGACTTCAACGACGTTTTGAACGTCATGGAGCATATGAGATGTTCCAGGAGTTGAAGTTAATATTTCAAGCAAATGCCCGGTTTGAGAGATATGAAGTCTCGAATAAGTTCTATAGCTGCAAGATGGAGGAGAATAGTTCTGTCAGTGAGCATATACTCAAAATGTCTGGGTATAACAATCACTTTATTCAACTGGGAGTTAATCTTCCAGATGATAGTGTCATTGACAGAATTCTTCAATCACTGCCACCAAGCTACAAGAGCTTCGTGATGAACTATAATATGCAAGGGATGGATAAGACAATTCCCGAGCTCTTCGCAATGCTAAAGGTTGCGGAGGTAGAAATTAAGAAGGAGCATCAAGTGTTGATGGTCAACAAGACCACCAGTTTCAAGAAAAAGGGTAAAAGGGAAGAAGGGGAACTTCAAGAAGAACGGCAAGCAAGTTGCTGCTCAAGTGAAGAAACCCAAGTCTGGACCTAAGCCTGAGACTGAGTGCCTCTACTGCAAAGGGACTGGTCACTGGAAGCGGAACTGCCCCAAGTATTTGGCGGATAAGAAGGATGGCAAGGTGAACAAAGGTATATGTGATATACATGTTATTGATGTGTACCTTACTAATTCTCGCAGTAGCACCTGGGTATTTGATACTGGTTCTGTTGCTAATATTTGCAACTCGAAACAGGGACTACGGATTATGCGAAGATTGCCTAAGGACGAGGTGACGATGCGCGTGGGAAATGGTTCCAAAGTCGATGTGATCGCGGTCGGCACGCTACCTCTACATCTACCTTCGGGATTAGTTTTAGACCTGAATAATTGTTATTTGGTGCCAGCGTTGAGCATGAACATTATATCTGGATCTTGTTTGATGCGAGACGGTTATTCATTTAAATATGAGAATAATGGTTGTTCTATTTATATGAGTAATATCTTTTATGGTCATGCACCCTTGAAGAGTGGTCTATTTTGATGAATCTCGATAGTAGTGATACACATATTCATAATATTGAAACTAAAAGATGCAGAGTTGATAATGATAGTGCAGCTTATTTGTGGCACTGCCGTTTAGGTCATATTGGTGTAAAGCGCATGAAGAAACTCCATTCTGATGGACTTTTGGAATCACTTGATTATGAATCACTTGGTACTTGCGAACGATGCCTCATGGGCAAGATGACTAAAACGCCGTTCTCTGGAACTATGGAGCGAGCAACAGATTTGTTGGAAATCATACATACTGATGTATGTGGTCCGATGAACGTTGAGGCTCGCGGCGGGTATCATTATTTTCTCACCTTCACAGATGATTTGAGCAGATATGGGTATATCTACTTGATGAAACATAAGTCTGAAACATTTGAAAAGTTCAAAGAATTTCAGAGTGAAGTCGAAAATCATCGTAACAAGAAAATAAAGTTTCTAAGATCTGATCGGGGAGGAGAATATTGAGTTACGAGTTTGGTCTTCATTTGAGATAATGCGGAATAGTTTAGCAACTCACGCCACCCGGAACACCACAGCGTAATGGCGTGTCCGAACATCGTAATCATACTTTATTAGATATGGTGCGATCTATGATGTCTCTTACTGATTTACCGCTATCGTTTTGGGGTTATGCTTTAGAGACGGCTGCATTCACGTTAAATAGGACACCATCTAAATCTGTTGAGACGACGCCTTATGAACTGTGGTTTGGCAAGAAACCAAAGTTGTCGTTTCTTAAAGTTTGGGGCTGAGACGTATCAAGCATCCCCAAGCTTAATTCCTGCTCGTCCTCGAGTAGGTAAATGATAAAAACAGAATTTTTGATGTGGAATGCTTCTTAGCATAATTTTCAATGTAATTCTTTTTATTGTGGAATGAATATTTAGGTCCCAAAGATTCAAGATAAAAGTTTAATGTTGACATAAAAACAATAATACTTCAAGCATGCTAACCACGCAATTATGTCTTATCAAAATAACATAGCCAAGAAAAGCTTATCCCTACAAAATCATATAGTTAGGCCATGTTTCAATATCGTCACACAAACGTCTCATCATGCATAACCCCGATGACAAGCCGAGCAATTGGTTCATACTTTTTAACGCGCTTCAGCCTTTTCAACCCTCTACGCAATACATGAGCGCAAGCCGTGGATATAGCACTATGGGTGGAGTAAAGTATAATGATGGGGGTTACGAGAGAAGACAAAAAGGTAGAAAGTCTCACATCGACGCGGCTAATCAATATGCTATGGAGATGCCCATCAATTGATGTCAATGAGAGGAGTAGGGATTTCCATGCAACGGATGCACTAGAGCTATTAATATATGAAAGCTCAACAAAAAAAATTAAGTGGGTGTGCATCCAACTTGCTTGCTCACGAAGACCTAGGGCATTTTGAGGAAGTCCATCATTGGAATATACAAGCCAAGTTCTATAATGAAAAATTCCCACTAGTGTATGAAAGTGACAACATAGGAGACTCTCTATCATGAAGATCATGGTGCTACTTTGAAGCACAAGTGTGGAAAAAGGATAGTAACATTGTCCCTTCTCTCTTTTTCTCTAATTGTTTTTGGGCCCCTTTTTTTTCTTTGGCCTCTTTTTTTAGTCCGGAATCTCATCCCGACTTGTGGGAGAATCATAGTCTCCATCATCCTTTCCTCACATGGGACAATGCTCTAATAATGATGATCATCACACTTTTATTACTTACAACTCAAGAATTAAAACTCAATACTTAGAACAAAATATGACTCTATGTGAATGCCTCCGGCGGTGTACCGGGATATGCAATGAATCAAGAGTGACATGTATGAAAGATTATGAATGGTGGCTTTGCCACAAATACGATGTCAACTACATGATCATGCAAAGCAATATGACAATGATGAAGTGTGTCATAATAAACAGAACGGTGGAAAGTTGCATGGCAATATATCTCGGAATGGCTATGGAAATGCCATGATAGGTACGTATGGTGGCTGTTTTGAGGAAGATATAAGGACGTTTATGTGTGATAGAGTGTATCATATCACGGGGTTTGGATGCACCGGCGAAGTTTGCACCAACTCTCAAGGTGAGAAAAGGCAATGCGCGGTACCATAGAGGCTAGAAAATTGTGGAAGATTGAGAGTGCGTATAATCCATGGACTCACATTAGTCATAAAGAACTCATATACTTATTGCAAAAGTTTATTAGCCCTCGAAGCAAAGTACTACTACGCATGCCCCTAGAGGGATAGATTGGTAGGAAAAGACCATCGCTCGTCCCCGACCGCCACTCATAAGGAAAGCAATAAAAGAACACCTTATGTGTCAAAATTGTCACGCAACTTTTACCATACGTGCATGCTACGGGACTTGCCAACCTTAACACAAGTATTTCTGAATTTCACAATTACTCAACTAGCACACTCTAATATTACCACCTTTATATCTCAAAACACTTATCAAGTATCAAACTTCTCATGATATTCAATGAACTCAATATGGGAGATTAATTTCACAATTAAATCAAATTACCATGCTGTTTAAGACTCTCAAAATAATATAAGTGAAGCATGAGATATCAATAATTTCTATAAAATACAACCACCACCGTGCTCTAAAATATATAAGTGAAGCACTAGAGAAAAAACTATATAGCTCAAAAGATATAAGCGAAGCACATAGAGTATTCTAACAAATTCCGAATCATGTGTGTCTCTCTCAAAGGTGTGTACAGCGAGGATTATTGTGACAAAGTAAAAAGCAAAGACTCAAATCATACAAGACGCTCCAAGCAAAACACATATCATGTGGTGAATAAAAATATAGCTCCAAGTAAAGTTACCGATAGACGAAGACGAAAGAGGGGATGCCTTCCGGGGCATCCCCAAGCTTAGGCTTTTGGTTGTCCTTGAATTTTACCTTGGGGTGCCATGGTCATCCCCAAGCTTAGGCTCTTGCCAATCCTTGTTCCATAATCCATCAAATCTTTACTCAAAACTTGAAAACTTCACAACACAAAACTTAACAGAAAATCTCGTGAGCTCGGTTAGCGAAAGAAAACAAAACACCACTTCAAGGTACTGTAATGAACTCATTCTTTATTTATATTGGTGTTAAACCTACTGTATTCCAACTTCTCTGTGGTTTATAAACTCTTTTAGTAGCCATAGATTCATTAAAATAAGCAAACAACACGCGAAAAATAGAATCTGTGAAAAACAGAACAATCTGTGGTAATCTATAACTAACGCAAACTTCTGGAACTCCAAAAACTCTACCAAAATAGGACGACCAAGATAGTTTTTTTATTGATCTACTTCAATTGGAATCAGTATTTTATCACGTTCTGGTGATTTTTAACAATTGTTTTCGTGAACAGAAAGTTTCTGGAATTTTCAGCAAGATAGATCAAATAACTATCATCCAAGAAGATCCTATAGGTTTAACTTGGCACAAACACTAATTAAAACGTAAAAACACATCTAACCAGAGGATAGATCAAATATTTGTTACTAAACAGAAATAAAAAGCAATAAAATAAAATAAAATTGGGTTGCCTCCCAACAAGCGCTATCGTTTAACGCCCCTAGCTAGGCATTGATAATTTCGATGATGCTCACTTGAAAGACAAGAATTGAAGCACAATGAGAGCATCATAAAACATGTAACAAAAACATCTAAGCCTAACATACTTCCTATGCATAGTCATCTTATAGGCAAACAAATTATCAAGGCAAGCAAAAACTAGCATATGCAAGGAAGCGGAAACAAACAATAGCAATCTCAACATAATGAGAGGTAATTTAATAACATGAAAATTTCTACAACCATATTTTCCTCTCTCATAATAGTTACATGTAGGATCATAAGCAAATTCAACAATATAGCTATTACAAAACATATTCTTAACACGATCCACATGTATGCAAAGTTGACACTCTTCCAAAATAGTGGGATTAATATTAACTAAAGTCATGACATCTCCAAACCCACTTTTATCAAAAACTTCGTAAGATTGAACATTCTACAAATATGTGGGATCTAAAGTTGACACTCTTCCAAACCCACTTTCAATATTATTGCAAACATTATTATCAATCTCATATTCATCATGAGGCTTAAATAAATTTTCAAGATCATAAGAAGAATCACCCCAATCATGATCATTGCAACAAGTAGTAGACATAGCAAAACTAGCATCCCCAAGCTTAGGGTTTTGCATATTATTAGCACAATTGACAACAAGAGAATTTATAGTAAAATCATTGCAATCATGCTTTTTATCGAAGGAATTATCAAGTATGGGTGCAATAGCAACGATCTCATGTTTAACATAAGGAACTATAGCAAATTCATCTTTAGAAATATCGGCATCCTGGCCACAAGAATAGCAAGCATCATGTTCATCAAGGGGTATTTCAATCAAATCATCGGAATCATCATTATCTATAGATTCATGCATATCATTATTTTCTTTAGAAGCAACAGTCATTCTTTCAATAAATTCTTTGACATAGACATTATGAGCATAGTTTTCATAGCAATATTCAAGTACGTAAAAAATTTCAAATTCGTAAAGAGTAATATCATACTTTTCAATCAGAGAAGCAACATCATAAGCACCCTTAAAAGCAACAAATTCTTCAATTTGTTCGATATGTAGTAACTATAAACACCCTTTGCATAAGAAGATAAGATTTCATTTTCATTAAACTCACATAGGTAGGGGAGGTGTTTTTTAGGGTTCTTAGAGCAACAAGTAATATCAGAAATTTCACAACGATTCCAAGCATAACACAACAATCTGTTTATTTGATCCCATAAGAGTCTCCCTTTTTCAGACAAACGGTGACGCACAAAATGAGCATGCTCATCTAAAATTTCCCATTAACTAGGCTAGTTGGGGTTTCAGCACGAGCGCATAAGGATCGAAGATGATCCAAGTAGAACACTTTAAGTGGATCCATATCAATAGATTTTTAGCAAGAGAAGATGCAAGCATATAAAAGGCACTTGGTAACACAAGCAAACAATGCAAACGAAAAAGAAGGCGAATAAAACGGCAAAGGTGAAGTGGGGGAGAGGAAAACGAGAGGCAAATGGCAAATAATGTAATGCGAGGGATAAGAGTTTGTGATGGGTACTTGGTATGTCTTGACTTGTGCGTAGACTCCCCAGCAACGGCGCCAGAAATGGCTCGTTGTTGGGAGAGCAAATCTTGACTTGACTTGGCGTAAGCCTCCCCGGCAACGGCGCCAGAAATCCTTCTTGCTACCTCTTGAGCACTGCGTTGGTTTTCCCTTGAAGAGGAAAGGGTGATGCAGCAAAGTAGCATAAGTATTTCCCTCAGTTTTTGAGAACCAAGGTATCAATCCAGTAGGAGACCACGCTCAAGTCCCTCGTACCTACACAAACAAATAAGAACCTTGCAACCAACGCGATAAAGGGGTTGTCAATCCCTTCACGGCCACTTTCAAAAGTGAGATCTGATAGAGATGATAAGATAATATTTTTGGTATTTTTATGATAAAGATTAAAAGTAAAGATTGCAAAATAAAAATAGATTGGAAACTTATAGGATGGAAAATAGACCCGGGGGCCATAGGTTTCACTAGTGGCTTCTCTCAAGAGCATAAGTATTACGGTGGGTGAACAAATTACTGCCGAGCAATTGATAGAATTGAGCATAGTTATGAGAATATCTAGGTATGATCATGTATATAGGCATCACGTCTGTGACAAGTAGACCGACTCCTGCCTGCATCTACTACTATTACTCCACACATCGACCGCTATCCAGCATGCATCTAGAGTATTAAGTTCATAAGAACGGAGTAACGCTTTAAGCAAGATGACATGATGTAGAGGGGTAAACTCATGCAATATGATATAAACCCCATCTTTTTATCCTCGATGGCAACAATACAATACGTGTTGTTTCATCTACTGTCACTGGGATCGAGCACAGCAAGATTGCACCTAAAGCTAAGCACTTCTCCCATTGCAAGAAAGATCAATCTAGTAGGCCAAACCAAACTGATAATTCGAAGAGACTTGCAAAGATAACCAATCATACATAAAAGAATTCAGAGAAGATTCAAATATTGTTCATAGATAATCTTGATCATAAACCCACAATTCATCGGATCTCGACAAACACACCGCAAAATAAGATTACATCGAATAGATCTCCAAGAGAATCGAGGAGAAGTTTGTATTGAGATCCAAAGGGAGAGAAGAAGCCATCTAGCTAATAACTATGGACCCGAAGGTCTGAGGTAAACTACTCACACAACATCGGAGAGGCTATGGTGTTGATGTCGAAGCCCTCCGTGATCAATGCCCCCTCCGGCAGGATGCCGAAAAAGGCCCCAAGATGGGATCTCACGGGTACAGAAGGTTGCGGTGGTGGAATTAGGTTTTCGTGGTGCTCCTCGATGGTTTGGGGGTACGTAGGTATATATAGGAGGACGAAGTAGGTCGTGTTGGGGAACGTAGTAATTTCAAAAAAATTCCTACGCACACACTGGATCATGGTGATGCATAGCAACAAGAGGGGAGAGTGTGTTCACGTACCCTCATAGACCGAAAGCGGAAGCGTTAGCACAACGCGGTTGATGTAGTCGTATGTCTTCATGATCCGACCGATCCAAGTACCGAACGTACGACACCTCCGAGTTCAGCACACGTTCAGCTCGATGACGTCCCTCGAACTCCAATCCAGTCGAGCTTTGAGGGAGAGTTCCGTCAGCACGACAGCGTGGTGACGATGATGATGTTCTACCGACGTAGGGCTTCGCCTAAACACCGCTACGATATTATCAAGGTGGACTGTGGTGGAGGGGGGCACCGCACAAGGCTAAAAGATCAATGATCAATTGTTGTGTCTATGGGGTGCCCCCTGCCCCCGTATATAAAGGAGCAAGGGGGGGAGAGGCGGCCGACTAGGAGGAGGCGCGCCAGGAGTAGTCCTACTCCCACCGGGAGTAGGACTCCCTCCCTTCCTAGTTGGAGTAGGAGAAGGGGGGAAGGAGGAGGGAGAGAGGAAGGAAAGGGGGGCGCCCCCCCCTTGTCCAATTCGGACTAGTGGGGGAGGGGGGGCGCGGCCTGCCCTGGCCGCCCCTCCTCTTCTCCACTAAGGCCCATGTAGGCCCATTAACCCCCCCCCCCGGGGGGGGGGGGTTCCGGTAACCCCCAGTACTCCGGTAAAATCCCGATTTCACCTGGAACACTTCCGATATCCAAATATAGGCTTCCAATATATCGATCTTTATGTCTTGACCATTTCAAGACTCCTCGTCATGTCCGTGATCACATCCGGGACTCCGAACTATCTTCGGTACATCAAAATACATAAACTCATAATATAACCGTCATCTAACTTTAAGCGTGCGGACCCTACGGGTTCAAGAACTATGTAGACATGACCGAGACACGTCTCCGGTCAATAACCAATAGCGGAACCTGGATGCTCATATTGGCTCCCACATATTCTACGAAGATCTTTATCGGTCAAACCACATAACAACATACGTTGTTGCCTTTGTCATCGGTATGTTACTTGCCCGAGATTCGATCGTCGGTATCTCAATACCTAGTTCAATCTCGTTACCGGCAAGTCTATTTACTCGTTCCGTAATACGTCATCCCGCAACTAACTTATTAGTTGCAATGCTTGCAAGGCTTATAGTGATGTGCATTACTGAGTGGGCCCAGAGATACCTCTCCGACAATCGGAGTGACAAATCCTAATCTCGAAATACGCCAACCCAACAAGTACCTTCGGAGACACCTGTAGAGCACCTTTATAATCACCCAGTTATGTTGTGACATTTGGTAGCACACAAAGTGTTCCTCCGGTAAACGGGAGTTGCATAATCTCATAGTCATTGGAACATGTATAAGTCATGAAGAAAGCAATAGCAGAATACAAAATGATCGAGTGGTAAGCTAACGGAATGGGTCAAGTCAATCACATCATTCTACTAATGATGTGATCCCGTTAATCAAATGACAACTCATGTCAATGGTTAGGAAACATAACCATCTTTGATTAACGAGATAGTCAAGTAGAGGCATACTAGTGACACTCTGTTTGTCTATGTATTCACACAAGTATTATGTTTCCGGTTAATACAATTCTAGCATGAATAATAAACATTTATCATGATATAAGGAAATAAATAATAACTTTATTATTGCCTCTAGGGCATATTTCCTTCAGTCTCCCACTTGCACTAGAGTCAATAATCTAGATTACACAGTAATGATTCTAACACCCATGGAGCCTTGGTGCTGATCATGTTTTGCTCGCGGAAGAGGCTTAGTCAACGGGTCTGCAACATTCAGATCCGTATGTATCTTGCAAATCTCTATGTGTCCCACCTGGACTAGATCCCGGATGGAGTTGAAGCGTCTCTTGATGTGCTTGGTTCTCTTGTGAAATCTGGATTCCTTTGCCAAGGCAATTGCACCAGTATTATCACAGAAGATTTTCATTGGACCCGATGCACTAGGTATGGCACCTAGATCGGATATGAACTCCTTCATCCAGACTCCTTCATTTGCTGCTTCCGAAGCAGCTATGTACTCTGCTTCACATGTAGATCCCGCCACAATGCTTTGTTTAGAACTGCACCAACTGACAGCTCCACCGTTCAATGTAAATACGTATCCGGTTTGTGATTTAGAATCGTCCGGATCAGTGTCAAAGCTTGCATCGACGTAACCATTTACGACTAGCTCTTTGTCACCTCCATAAACGAGAAACATATCCTTAGTCCTTTTCAGGTATTTCAGGATGTTCTTGACCGCTGTCCAGTGATCCACTCCTGGATTACTTTGGTACCTCCCTGCTAAGCTAATAGCAAGGCACACATCAGGTCTGGTACACAGCATTGCATACATGATAGAGCCTATGGCTAAAGCATAGGGAACATCTTTCATTTTCTCTCTATCTTCTGCAGTGGTCACGCATTGAGTCTGACTCAACTTCACACCTTGTAACACAGGCAAGAACCCTTTCTTTGCTTGATCCATTTTGAACTTCTTCAAAAATTTATCAAGGTATGTGCTTTGTGAAAGTCCAATTAAGCGTCTTGATCTATCTCTATAGATCTTGATGCCCAATATATAAGCAGCTTCACCGAGGTCTTTCATTGAAAAAACTCTTATTGAAGTATCCTTTTATGCTATCCAGAAATTCTATATCATTTCCAATCAACAATATGTCATCCGCATATAATATTAGAAATGCTACAGAGCTCCCACTCACTTTCTTGTAAACACAGGCTTCTACAAAAGTCTGCATAAAACCATATGCTTTGATCACACTATCAAAACGTTTATTCCAACTCCGAGATGCTTGCACCAGTCCATAAATGGATCGCGGAGCTTGCACACTTTGTTAGCATCCTTTGGATCGATGAAACCTTCAGGTTGCATCATATAAAACTCTTCTTCTAGAAATCCATTCAGGAATGCAGTCTTTACATCCATTTGCCAAATTTCATAATCATAAAATGCGGCAATTGCTAACATGATTCGGACGTACTTAAGCATCGCTACGGGTGAGAAGGTCTCATCGTAGTCAACTCCTTGAACGTCGAAAACCTTTCACAACAAGTCGAGCTTTGTAGACAGTAACATTACCGTCAGCGTCAGTCTTCTTCTTGAAAATCCATTTATTCTCGATGGCTTGCCGATCATCGGGCAAGTCAACCAAAGTCCACACTTTGTTCTCATACATGGATCCCATCTCAGATTTCATGGCCTCAAGCCATTTTGCGGAATCTAGGCTCACCATCGCTTCTTCATAGTTCGTAGGTTCGTCATGGTCTAGTAACATAACTTCCAGACCAGGATTACCATACCACTCTGGTGCGGATCTTACTCTGGTTGATCTACGAGGTTCAGTAATAACTTGATCCGAAGTTTCATGATCATCATCATTAACTTCCTCACTAATTGGTGTAGGTGTCACAGGAACCGGTTTCTGTGATGAACTACTTTCCAATAAGGGAGCAGGTACAGTTACCTCATCAAGTTCTACTTTCCTCCCACTCACTTCTTTTGAGAGAAACTCCTTCTCTAGAAAGGATCCAAATTTAGCAACAAAAGTCTTGCCTTCAGATCTGTGATAGAAGGTGTACCCAACAGTTTCCTTTGGGTATCCTATGAAGACACATTTCTCCGATTTGGGTTCAAGCTTATCAGGTTGAAGCTTTTTCACATAAGCATCGCAGCCCCAATCTTTAAGAAACGACAACTTTGGTTTCTTGCCAAACCACAGTTCATAAGGTGTCCTCTCAACGGATTTCGATGGTGCCCTATTTAACGTGAATGCAGCCGTCTCTAAAGCATAACCCCAAAATGATAGCGGTAAATCAGTAAGAGACATCATAGATCGCACCATATCTAGTAAAGTACGATTACGACGTTTGGACACACCATTATGCTTTGGTGTTCCGGGTGGTGTGAGTTGCGAAACTATTTCGTATTGCTTCAAATGAAGACCAAACTCGTAACTCAAATATTCTCCTCCATGATCAGATCATAGAAACTTTATTTTCTTGTTATGATGATTTTCAACTTCACTCTGAAATTCTTTGAATTTTTCAAATGTTTCAGACTTATGTTTCATTAAGTAGATATACCCATATCTGCTCAAATCATCTGTGAAGGTGAGAAAATAACGATACCCGTCGCGAGCCTCAACATTCATCGGACCACATACATCTGTATGTATGATTTCGAACAAATCTGTTGCTCGCTCCATAGTTCCGGAGAACGGCGTTTTAGTCATCTTGCCCATGAGGCACGGTTCGCATGTACCAAGTGATTCATAATCAAGTGGTTCCAAATGTCCATCAGTATGGAGTTTCTTCATGCACTTTACACCAATATGACCTAAACGGCAGTGCCACAAATAAGTTGCACTATCATTATCAACTATGCATCTTTTCGCTTCAATATTATGAATATGTGTATCACTACTATCGAGATTCAACAAAAATAGACCACTCTTCAAGGGTGCATGACCATAAAAGATATTACTCATATAAATAGAACAACCATTATTCTCTTATTTAAATGAATAACCGTCTCGCATCAAACAAGATCCAGATATAATGTTCATGCTCAACGCTGGCACCAAATAACAATTATTCAGGTCTAAGACTAATACCGAAGGTAGATGTAGAGGTAGCGTGCCGACCGCGATCACATCGACTTTGGAACCATTTCCCACGCGCATCGTGTGACAGCCTGGTTTTTGCCCCCTCTTATTTGCCTGATTTTCATTTGGAGTTATTCTGAAATTTGGAATTTTTTGAATCTTTTCATATGGACTTAAATACTTGGGTATCCTTGGCTTTCACCCAAGTGCTTCATTTCCCTCCCTAATCATCTTTTCCCTTCTGATCCACCCCAAAATAATCTTTGGAATATTTTTCTTAAATGAAAAATATTCATTTTCCTCTCAAGAACCCTAGCTAGTTCAATATGCTCCAAAGAAACCCCAATTTTTATGGCCCAGAAAAATCTGAGATAATTCACAAATATTCTTTGAACCCTAGGACACCTTCCTGAGCAAAAATATTTCATCACTTTTTGGAATATTTTTGCTACAAAAAATATTTTCTGTTCTGGACAGAAATGGTGGTTTCTACAACAACTACCATTTTACTTGCTCCATTGTGCCTGGATTTTCTTGTGCATCTTCACCTTAGTAGATCATGGCTAACCTCCAAAGCACAGCCCCCAACTCCCAGCCATTTGACCTCAGTAACCTCTCAAAGTTACTGATCAGAAGCTTACTTGGCTTGTAAAAACTCCTCTACTGCACCTGAATCCAAACCAAAGCGTGGTAAACTTCAAAACCACCACGAACAACAAGCCAGACATGATTTTTGGACATAGGGTGGCCTAAGGGAAGAGTTCACGCGGTGACCACGCGTGTCCACCATGCCATGCCTGCGTGTCGACGCGCTCTGTTCGCGCGTGCTCGCTTCCCCCGTCTGCCCGAGCGTGCCAAACTTCGCCACCATCCTCGTCTCAACGCCATTAACTCCCCCTGGTGCTCGCCGACGCCGGAGCTCGCCGCAGGGAGCACGGGCATGGTCCGGCCAACACAACAGTGCGGTGCGCACTGTGCTCGTCGCCTTCTCCTCGCTCCTGTGCTCGTCCCCGTTCGCCAACAGTGGCCGCGTGAGCTGCGTCGCCTTCTCCCCCTCTCACTGACGCCGCTCGTCGCCGGGCGCCGTGGACAGGTGTCCACCGGCGAAGCCCGAACCCCCCTCTCCGCTCACCTATAAATGGAGGCGCTCCCAGCCTCCTCGAGCACCATCTACCACTCCCACCCACTCCTCTAGCACGTAGGCAACTGTAGCCCGGCTGGGCAGGCCACGGGCTGCCGTCCCCGAGCTCGAGCTTGCCGGCGATCCCCTCTGGTCGTCGCGGTAGCTCCAGCCCCTCTCAGGCCGGGGCGACCCATCCAGAGCCTCCGCCTCTCGTCGGTGAAGCTGTTCCGACCTCTTGAAGCCCCTGGAGTTGCCTCTGCTTGCCGTCTTCCTCATCTCCGGCGACCACCGCATTCTTCCTCCGCTTGCGAGGTCGATTCCGACGCCGTCCGACCACCCCTAGCTACGCTACGGGTACGGGCAGGTGCGCCTCCGTCCCCTCTCTCAATCCCTCCCTCTCGTTTTGGCCAAGGAGCCCTCGTCGCCGTCGAGAGCTCCGGCGAATCCGCGACCCCCTCTGTTTCCTTCTCCCCTCCTCCTCACCTGACTAGCGGGGCCCGCTAGTCAGCCACTCTGTATGCGCGAAGCGGTACGAGTGGTGGCTCCCCTGGGCTTTACGCCTTCAACGTCACCCCCCCTAATTTGTTTTATTTTTATTCAAATTCATTTGAATTTACAGAAAGCTTCAAACAACCATAACTCTTCAACCATAAGTCCAAATGAATTGATTCTTTTTGCATTGTGTTCTTTGCAAAGAAATCTAGCAGCTCACCAAAAATGAGATTTTTCTGTGACGCCTAGATTTTCTCATGATTTTCAGAAGTGTTCTTGATATCTTCTTCTTGTATTTAAAATTATTTTCAGAGGGTGAGGCTTGTCTTGAGGATCACCAGAAGGCTTGTGAACCTCATCTGCACTAAGGCAAGCCACAACAACATTTTCATGGTGTCATTTCAATATTTATGATTTTCTTACTTGAATGAAATGATTAATCCATGCATTTAAATAGCTATTATGTTATTTATATTCTGTTAAGTGTTTGTTAGTTATTATGCTTGATTTACAGAATGTTTGAAACTAGCTTAGTTGGTAAAGAAGCTAAGATCTACTTGTGGTAATGATAAAATGATTTGTTATGCATATGAGTAATTACTTAAAGTTATTTTCTTGCACAAATAAAATAGTAAAATTTGCTATAAAATATTCTGTTAAGTGCTTGTTCAGCCATTTTGCTTGATTTACAGAATGTTTGAACCTAACTTGGTTGGTAAAGAAATTAGGATTTGCTTGTGGTGATGATAGTATAATTTTTGCTATGCATATGAGAAATTAATCGAAGTTATTTTCTTGGATGAGAAAAATAATAAAACTTGCTACAAAATATCTTGTTAAAGTAAGTGTTACCCTGACCAGGAAAGTAATATAAGTTGTTGATGTTTATGCTTAGTGTGAATATGATTGACATCAGTCATTTTCGTTAATATGTGATGCATGTGTAGTATTGCATTTCATGGCATGCTATGACACCAGTCATTTTCATTTTAAGTTGAACCTGAATATAACTCAACTTGAATATATCGTTGACTGGGTCATGGTGCCGCTGAATCGAGTTTTTCCCAGTGCAACCACATTTGCCTTTGTGGGAAGGCCTTGATTCGGTCCATTGACATGCCTCTGGTCGGTGCCTCCAACTAGGGAAGGTTATGGGCATGCTTACCCTGGCCCGGTAAGCAGGCATAATCTTGTGTGCCCGTTGTTGAGATTATGGTATCGGGTCCCCGAGTGGGATCGTTTTGGCCACGACGGTGGTCGTTGTGTCTTTGGTAGACACGGGGCCACCCAGGACTAGCCCGTTGGGGATTGGGTCGGAGTGGCCGGGAGAGTGTCATGGCAATGGAGGGGTTTCGTCGGAATGTCGTTGGTCCACCCGAATGGGGGTGCGAGGCCATGGGTTCCGTGGTGTGGGTACAGTGTGCTACCTCTGCAGAGTGGATATTCTATCGATAGCCGAGTCCACGGTCACAGACGCCTCGTAGTAGGTCCCACCATGAGTCAACGTTTAATAAATTTGCACATTAAGTTATGAACTTTGCACTGTTGATGATGGCGGAAAGGCCATCGGTCTGTTCGAGACCAAATATTGGTCGTGGTTGTCATCGCCGTAAGGATCAGGAGTTACCCTTGTCAAGACCATGATGGTGATTTGTTTGTGATCCGTAAATGATCACGGTTGGTAAGTCCGTCCCGAGGGACGTTCGAGCATGATCACAGCATGTTGGACATATGGTGTTGCATTATTATTAATTGGTTAATTATCATGATATTGTTTGTCATTATGATTATGTCTGTTGTGAGCTTGCAAGTACATTCAATGTACTGACCTGGCGTATCATGCCAGATTTCAAGAAAGTCTCGTTGGAAAGGAGTGTTGTCCGGGTCTAGATCGTGTCCACATTGGTGTCCCTGTGCTATGGAGCTTCCGCTACGACGTTGTTCCGCTGTCACATAGTTGTCATGATCGAGGCCCCTTTATGGTCACTAAATAATGTACATATTGTTCAGCCGCACCGTGTGTGCCGCTTGGCCTCGATATCTGTTGTAATATAAACTCTGATCCGCTAGCATCAATAAAGCGGTTGTTTTCTGTACCAAGATGTTGTGTGTTGCTAGAAGACATGGTCTCTGGGCTGGCAATGCAGGGTAAACCGGTCGCTCTGAGCCGGGGTGCCACACATCGTCACCTCATCCTAAGCCAATCTTCGCTTAATTCGTAGTCCCTGTTTCGAGTTGCAAATATTAGCAACAGAACCAGTATCAAATACCCAGGTGCTACTGCGAGCATTAGTAAGGTACACATCAATAACATGTATATCACATATACCTTTGTTCACCTTGCCATCCTTCTTATCCGCCAAATACTTAGGGCAGTTCCGTTTCCAGTGACCAGTCTGTTTGCAATAGAAGCACTCAGTCTCAGGCTTAGGTCCAGACTTGGGTTTCTTCTCCTGAGCAGCAACTTGTTTGCCGTTCTTCTTGAAGTTCCCCTTCTTCTTCCCTTTGCCCTTTTTCTTGAAACTGGTGGTCTTGTTGACCATCAACACTTGATGCTCCTTGTTGATTTCTACCTCCGCAGCTTTTAGCATTGCGAAGAGCTCGGGAATTGTCTTATGCATCCCTTGCATGTTATAGTTCAACACGAAGCTCTTGTAGCTTGGTGGCAGTGATTGAAGAATTCTGTCAATGACGCTATCATCCGGAAGATTAACTCCCAGTTGAATCAAGTGATTGTTATACCCAGACATTCTGAGTATATGCTCACTGACAGAACTATTCTCCTCCATCTTACAGCTGTAGAACTTATTGGAGACTTCATATCTCTCAATCCGGGCATTTGCTTGAAATATTAACTTCAACTCCTGGAACATCTCATATGCTCCATGACGTTCAAAACGTCGTTGAACTCCCGGTTCTAAGCCGTAAAGCATGGCACACTGAACTATCGAGTAGTCATCAGCTTTGCTCTGCCAGACGTTCATAACATCTGGTGTTGCTCCTGCAGCAGGTCTGGCACCTAGCGGTGCTTCCAGGACGTAATTTTTCTGTGCAGCAATGAGGATAATCCTCAAGTTACGGACCTAGTCCGTGTAATTGCTAACATCATCTTTCAACTTTGCTTTCTCAAGGAACGCATTAAAATTTAACGGAACAACAACACGGGCCATTTATCTACAATCAACATAGACAAGCAAAATACTATCAGGTACTAAGTTCATGATAAATTTAAGTTCAATTAATCATATTACTTAAGAACTCCCACTTAGATAGACATCCCTCTAATCCTCTAAGTGATCACGTGATCCAAATCAACTAAACCATGTCCGATCATCACGTGAGATGGAGTAGTTTCAATGGTGAACATCACTATGTTGATCATATCTACTATATGATTCACACTCGACCTTTCGGTCTCAGTGATCCGAGGCCATATCTGCATATGCTAGGATCGTCAAGTTTAATCTGAGTATTCCATGTGTGCAACTGTTTTGCACCCGTTGTATTTGAACGTAGAGCCTATCACACCCGATCATCACGTGGTGTATCAGCACGAAGAAATTTCGCAACGGTTCATACTCAGGGAGAACACTTATACCTTGATAATTTAGTGAGAGATCATCTTATAATGCTACCGTCAATCAAAGCAAGATCAGATGCATAAAAGATAAACATCACATGCAATCAATATAAGTGATATGATATGGCCATCATCATCTTGTGCTTGTGATCTCCATCTTCGAAGCACCGTCATGATCACCATCGTCACCGGCCTGACACCTTGATCTCCATCGTAGCATCGTTGTCGTCTCTCCAACTTATGCTTCTACGACTATCGCTACCGCTCAGTGATAAAGTAAAGCTTTACAGGGCGATTGCATTGCATACAATAAAGCGACAACCATATGGCTCCTGCCAGTTGCCGATAACTCGGTTACAAAACATGATCATCTCATACAATAAAATTTAGCATAATGCCTTGACCATATCACATCACAACATGCCTTGCAAAAACAGGTTAGACGTCCTCTACTTTGTTGTTGCAAGTTTTACGTGGCTGCTACGGGCTGAGCAAGAACCGTTCTTACCTACGCATCAAAACCAACGATAGTTCGTCAAGTTAGTGTTGTTTTAACCTTCTCAAGGACCAGGCGTAGCCACACTCGGTTCAACTAAAGTTGGAGAAACTGACACCCGCCAGCCACCTGTGTGCAAAGCACGTTGGTAGAACCAGTCTCGCGTAAGCATACGCGTAATGTCGGTCCGGGCCGCTTCATCCAACAATACCGCCGAACCAAAGTATGACATGCTGGTAAGCAGTATGACTTGTATCGCCCACAACTCACTTGTGTTCTACTCATGCATATAACATCTACGCATAAAACCTGGCTCTGATGCCACTGTTGGGGAACGTAGTAATTTCAAAAAAATTCCTACGCACACACAGGATCACAGTGATGCATAGCAATGAGAGGGGAGAGTGTGTCCACGTACCCTCGTAGACCGAAAGCGGAAGCGTTAGCACAACGCGGTTGATGTAGTCGTACATCTTCACGATCCAACCGATCCAAGTACCGAACGTACGGCACCTCCGAGTTCAGCACACGTTCAGCTCGATGACGTCCCTCGAACTCCGATCCAGCTGAGCTTTGAGGGAGAGTTCCGTCAGCACGACGGCGTGGTGATGATGATGATGTTCTACCGACGCAGGGCTTCGCCTAAACACCGCTACGATATTATCGAGGTGGACTATGGTGGAGGGGGGCACCGCACACGGCTAAAAGATCAATGATCAATTGTTGTATCTATGGGGTGCCCCCTGCCCCCGTATATAAAGGAGCAAGGGGGGGAGAGGCGGCCGGCCAGGAGGAGGCGCGCCAGGAGGAGTCCTACTCCTACCGGGAGTAGGACTCCCTCCCTTCCTAGTTGGAGTAGGAGAAGGGGGGAAGGAGGAGGGAGAGAGGAAGGAATGGGGGGCGCCGCCCCCCTCCTTGTCCAATTCGGACTAGAGGGGGACGGGGCGCGCGGCCTGCCCTGGCCGCCCCTCCTCTTCTCCACTAAGGCCCATGTAGGCCCATTAAACCCTCGAGGGGGGGGGGGGGTTCCGGTAACCCCCGGTACTCCGGTGAAATCCCGATTTCACCTGGAACACTTATGATATCCAAATATAAGCTTCCAATATATCGATCTTTATTTCTCGACCATTTCGAGACTCCTCGTCATGTCCGTGATCACATCCGGGACTGCGAACTATCTTCGGTACATCAAAATACATAAACTCATAATATAACCGTCATCTAACTTTAAGCGTGCGGATCCTACGGGTTCAAGAACTATGTAGACATGACCGAGACACGTCTCCGGTTAATAACCAATAGCGGAACCTGGATGCTCATATTGGCTCCCACATATTCTACGAAGATCTTTATCGGTCAAACCGCATAACAACATACGTTGTTGCCTTTGTCATCGGTATGTTACTTGCCCGAGATTCGAGCGTCGGTATCTCAATACCTAGTTCAATCTCGTTACCGGCAAGTCTCTTTACTCGTTCCGTAATACATCATCCCGCAACTAACTTATTAGTTGCAATGCTTGCAAGGCTTATAGTGATGTGCATTACCGAGTGGGCCCAGAGATACCTCTCCGACAATCGGAGTGACAAATCCTAATCTCGAAATACGCCAACCCAACAAGTACCTTTGGAGACACCTGTAGAGCACCTTTATAATCACCCAGTTACGTTGTGACGTTTGGTAGCACACAAAGTGTTCCTCCGGTAAACGGGAGTTGCATAATCTCATAGTCATAGGAACATGTATAAGTCATGAAGAAAGCAATAGCAGAATACAAAACGATCGAGTGCTAAGCTAACGGAATGGGTCAAGTCAATCACATCATTCTACTAATGATGTGATCCCGTTAATCAAATGACAACTCATGTCAATGGTTAGGAAACATAACCATCTTTGATTAACGAGCTAGTCAAGTAGAGGCATACTAGTGACACTCAGTTTGTCCATGTATTCACACAAGTATTATGTTTCCGGTTAATACAATTCTAGCATGAATAATAAACATTTATCATGATATAAGGAAATAAATAATAACTTTATTATTGCCTCTAGGGCATATTTCCTTCAGGTCGGTGGAGCCACGAGGGGCCCACAAGGGTGGAGGGCGCGCCCAGGGGCGTAGGCGTGCCCCCTGCCTCGTGGCCTCCTCGGTGATTTCTTGACGTCCACTCCAAGTCCTCTGGATCGCGTTTGTTCCAAAAATAACTCTCCCGAAGGTTTCATTCCGTTTGGACTCCGTTTGATATTCCTTTTCTGCGAAACACTTAAATAGGCAAAAAAAAGCTATTTGCACTGGGCCTTGGGTTAATAGGTTAGTCCCAAAAATAATATAAAAGTGTATAAATAAGCCCATTAAACATCCAAAACAGAATATATAATAGCATGGAACAATAAAAAATTATAGATACATTGGAGACGTATCAAGCATCCCCAAGCTTAATTCCTGCTCATCCTCGAGTAAGTAAATGATCAAAACAGAATTTTTGATGTGGAATGCTTCTTAGCATAATTTTCAATGTAATTCTTTTTATTGTGGCATGAATATTTAGATCCGAAAGATTCAAGATAAAAGTTTAATGTTGACATAAAAACAATAATACTTCATACATGCTAACCAAGCAATTATGTCTTATCAAAATAACATAGCCAAGGAAAGCTTATCCCTACAAAATCATATAGTTAGGCCATATTTCAATATCGTCACACAAACGTTCTCATCATGCATAACCCCGATGACAAGCCGAGCAATTGGTTCATACTTTTTAACGCGCTTCAGCCTTTTCAACCCTTACGCAATACATGAGTGCAAGCCATGGATATAGCACTATGGGTGGAGTAAAGTATAATGATGGGGGGTATGAGAGAAGACAAAAAGGTAGAAAGTCTCACATCGACACAGCTAATCAATAGGCTATGGAGATGCCCGTCAATTGATGTCAATGAGAGGAGTAGGGATTGCCATGCAAGAGATGCACTAGAGCTATTAATATATGAAAGCTCAACAAAAGAAACTAAGTGGGTGTGCATCCAACTTGCTTGCTCACGAAGACCTAGGGCATTTTGAGGAAGCCCATCATTGGAATATACAAGCCAAGTTCTATAATGAAAAATTCCCATGAGTGTATGAAAGTGACAACATAGGAGACTCTCTATCATGAAGATCATGGTGCTACTTTGAAGCACAAGTGTGGAAAAAGGATAGTAACATTGTCCCTTCTCTCTTTTTCTCTCATTTTTTTGGGCCCCCTTTCTTTTCTTTGGCCTCTTTTTTTAGTCCGGAATCTCATCCCAACTTGTGGGGGAATCATAGTCTCCATCATCCTTTCCTCACATGGGACAATGCTCTAATAATGATGATCATCACACTTTTATTACTTACAACTCAAGAATTACAACTCAATACTTAGAACAAAATATGACTCTATGTGAATGCCTCCGGCGGTGTACCGGGATATGCAATGAATCAAGAGTGACATGTATGAAAGATTATGAATGGTGGCTTTGCAACAAATACGATGTCAACTACATGATCATGCAAAGCAATATGACAATGATGAAGCGTGTCATAATAAGCAGAACGGTGGAAAGTTGCATGGCAATATATCTCGGAATGGCTATGGAAATGCCATGATAGGTAGGTATGGTGGCTGTTTTGTGGAAGATATAAGGAGGTTTATGTGTGATAGAGCGTATCATATCACGGGGTTTGGATGCACCGGCGAAGTTTGCACCAACTCTCAAGGTGAGAAAGGGCAATGCGCGGTACCGTAGAGGCTAGAAAATATTGGAAGATTGAGAGTGCGTATAATCCATGGACTCACATTAGTCATAAAGAACTCATATACTTATTGCAAAAGTTTATTAGCCCTCGAAGCAAAGTACTACTACGCATGCCCCTAGAGGGATAGATTGATAGGAAAAGACCATCGCTCGTCCCCGACAACCACTCATAAGGAAAGCAATAAAAGAACACCTTATGTGTCAAAATTGTCACACAACTTTTACCATATGTGCATGCTACGGGACTTGCCAACCTTAACATAAGTATTTCTGAATTTCACAATTACTCAACTAGCACACTCTAATATTACCACCTTTATATCTCAAAACACTTATCAAGTATCAAACTTCTCATGATATTCAATGAACTCAATATGGGAGATTAATTTCACAATTAAAGCAAATTACCATGCTGTTTAAGACTCTCAAAATAATATAAGTGAAGCATGAGAGATCAATAATTTCTATAAAATACAACCACCACCGTGCTCTAAAAGATATAAGTGAAGCACTAGAGAAAAAACTATATAGCTCAAAAGATATAAGTGAAGCACATAGAGTATTCTAACAAATTCCGAATCATGTGTGTCTCTCTCAAAAGGTATGTACAGCGAGGACGATTGTGACAAACTAAAAAGCAAAGACTCAAATCATACAAGACGCTCCAAGCAGAACACATATCATGTGGTGAATAAAAATATAGCTCCAAGTAAAGTTACCGATAGACGAAGACGAAAGAGGGGATGCCTTCCGGGGCATCCCCAAGCTTAGGCTTTTGGTTGTCCTTGAATTTTACCTTGGGGTGCCATGTTCATCCCCAAGCTTAGGCTCTTGCCAATCCTTGTTCCATAATCCATCAAATCTTTACTCAAAACTTGAAAACTTCACAACACAAAACTTAACAGAAAATCTCGTGAGCTCGGTTAGCGAATGAAAACAAAACACCACTTCAAGGTACTGTAATGAACTCATTATTTATTTATATTGGTGTTAAACCTACTGTATTCCAACTTCTCTATGGTTTATAAACTCTTTTACTAGCCATAGATTCATTAAAATAAGCAAACAACACGCGAAAAACAGAATCTGTGAAAAATAGAACAGTCTGTAGTAATCTGTAACTAACGCAAACTTCTGGAACTCCAAAAACTCTACCAAAATAGAAAGTCCTAGATAATTTGTTTATTGATCTACTGCAATTGGAATCAGTATTTTATCACGTTCTGGTTATTTTTAAAAATTGTTTTCGTGAACAGAAAGTTTCTGGAATTTTCAGCAAGATCAAATAACTATCATCCAAGAAGATCCTATAGGTTTAACTTGGCACAAACACTAATTAAAACATAAAAATACATCTAACCAGAGGCTAGATCAAAGATTTATTACTAAACAGAAATAAAAAGCAAGAAAATAAAATAAAATTGGGTTGCCTCCGAACAAGCGCTATCGTTTAACGCCCCTAGCTAGGCATTGATAATTTCGATGATGCTCACTTGAAAGACAAGAATTGAAGCACAAAGAAAGCATCATAAAACATGTAACAAAAACATCTAAGCCTAACATACTTCCTATGCATAGGCATCTTATAGGCAAACAAATTATCAAGGCAAGCAAAAACTAGCATATGCAAGGAAGCGGAAACAAACAATAGCAATCTCAACATAATGAGAGGTAATTTAGTAACATGAAAATTTCTACAACCATATTTTCCTCTCTCATAATAATTACATGTAGGATCATAAGCAAATTCAACAATATAGCTATCACAAAACATATTCTTAACATGATCCACATGTATGCAAAGTTGACACTCTTCCAAAATAGTGGGATTAATATTAACTAAAGTCATGACCTCTCCAAACCCACTTTTATCAAAAACTTCATAAGATTGAACATTCTCCCAATATGTGGGATCTAAAGTTGACACTCTTCCAAACCCACTTTCAATATTATTGCAAACATTATTATCAATCTCATATTCATCATGAGGCTTAAATAAATTTTCAAGATCATAAGACGAATCACCCCAATCATGATCATTGCAACAAGTAGTAGACATAGCAAAACTAGCATCCCCAAGCTTAGGGTTTTGCATATTATTAGCACAATTAACAACAAGATAATTTATAGTAAAATCATTGCAATCATGCTTTTCATCAAAGGAATTATCAAGTATGGGTGCAATAGCAACGATCTCATGTTTAACATAAGGAACTATAGCAAATTCATCTTTATAAATATTGGCATCGTGGCCACAAGAATAGCAAGCATCATGTTCATCAAGGGATATTTCAATCAAATCATCGGAATCATCATTATCTATAGATTCATGCATATCATTATTTTCTTTAGAAGCAACGGTCATTCTTTCAATAAATTATTTGACATAGACATTATGAGCATAGTTTTCATAGCAATATTCAAGTATGTCAAAATTTTCAGATTTGTAAAGAGTAATATCGTACTTTTCAATCAGAGAAGCAACTTCATAAGCACCCTTAAAAGCAAAAAATTCTTCAATTTGTTCGATATCGTAGTAACTATAAACACCCTTTGCATAAGAAGATAAGATTTCATTTTCATTACTCACATAGGTAGGGGAGGTGTTTTTTAGGGTTCTTAGAGCAACAAGTAATATCAGAAATTTCACAATGATTCCAAGCATAACACAACAATCTGTTTATTTGATCCCATAAGAGTCTCCCTTTTTCAGACAAACGGTGACGCACAAAATGAGCATGCTCATCTAAAGATTTCCCATTAACTAGGCTAGTTGGGGTTTCAGCACGAGCGCATAAGGATCGAAGATGATCCAAGTAGAACACTTTAAGTGGATCCATATCAATAGATTTTTAGCAAGCGAAGATGCAAGCATATAAAAGGCACATGGTAACAGAAGCAAACAATGCAAACGAAAAAGAAGGTGAATAAAATGGGAAAGGTGAAGTGGGGGAGAGGAAAACGAGAGGCAAATGGCAAATAATGTAATGTGAGGGATAAGATTTTATGATGGGTACTTGGTATGTCTTGACTTGTGCGTAGACTCCCCGGCAACGGCGCCAGAAATGGCTCGTTGTCGGGAGAGCAAATCTTGACTTGACTTGGTGTAAGCCTCCCCGGCAATGGCGCCAGAAATCCTTCTTGCTACCTCTTGAGCACTGTGTTGGTTTTCCCTTGAAGAGGAAAGCGTGATGCAACAAAGTAGCGTAAGTATTTCCCTCAGTTTTTGAGAACCAAGGTATCAATCCAGTAGGAGACCATGCTCAGGTCCCTCGTACCTACACAAACAAATAAGAACCTTGCAACCAACGCGATAAAGGGGTTGTCAATCCCTTCACTGCCACTTGCAAAAGTGATATCTGATAGAGATGATATGATAATATTTTTGGTATTTTTTATGATAAAGATTAAAAGTAAAGATTGCAAAATAAAAATAGATTGGAAACTTATATGATGGAAAATAGACCCGGGGGCCATAGGTTTCACTAGTGGCTTCTCTCAAGAGCATAAGTATTACGGTGGGTGAACAAATTACTGTCGAGCAATTGATAGAATTGAGCATAGTTATGAGAATATCTAGGTATGATCATGTATATAGGCATCACGTCTGTGACAAGTAGACCGACTCCTGCCTGCATCTACTACTATTACTCCACACATCGACCGCTATCCCGCATGCATCTAAAGTATTAAGTTCATAAGAGCGGAGTAACGCTTTAAGCAAGATGACATGATGTAGAGGGATAAACTCATGCAATATGATATAAACCCCATCTTTTTATCCTCGATGGCAACAATACAATACGTGCCGTTTCCCCTACTGTCACTGGGATCGAGCACCACAAGATTGAACCCAAAGCTAAGCACTTCTCCCATTGCAAGAAAGACCAATCTAGTAGGCCAAACCAAACAGATAATTCGAAGAGACTTGCAAAGATAACCAATCATACATAAAAGAACTCAGAGAAGATTCAAATATTGTTCATAGATAATCTTGATCATAACCCACAATTCATCGGATCTCGACAAACACACTGCAAAAGAAGATTACATCGAATAGATCTCCAAGAGAATCGAGGAGAACTTTGTATTGAGATCCAAAGAGAGAGAAGAAGCCGTCTAGCTAATAACTATGGACCCGAAGGTCTGAGGTGAACTACTCACACTTCATCGGAGAGGCTATGGTGTTGATGTAGAAGCACTCCGTGATCAATGCCCCCTCCGGCAGGACGCCGGAAAAGGCCCCAAGATGGGATCTCACGGGTACAGAAGGTTGCGGTGGTGGAATTAGGTTTTCGTGGTGCTCCCTGATGGTTTGGGGGTACGTAGGCATATATGTTGGGGAACGTAGCAGAAATTCAAAATTTTCTACGCATCACCAAGATCAATCTATGGAGTAATCTAGCAACGAGGGGAAGGGGAGTCATCTACATATCCTTGTAGATCGCGAGCGGAAGCGTTCAAGAGAACGGGGTTGATGGAGTCGTACTCGTCGTGATCCAAATCACCGATGATCCTAGCGCCGAACGGACGGCACCTCCGCATTCAACACACATACGGAGCAGCGACGTCTCCTCCTTCTTGATCCAGCAAGGGGGAAGGAGAGGTTGATGGAGATCCAGCAGCACGACGGCGTGGTGGTGGAAGTAGCGGGATTCCAACAGGGCTTCGCCAAGCGCTGCGGGAGGAGGGAGATGTGTCACGGGAGGGAGAGGGAGGCGCCAGGGCTTGGGTATTGCTGCCCTCTCCCCCCCCCACTATATATAGGGCCAAGGGAGAGGGGGGGCGCAGCCTTGGCCCTTCCTCCAAGGAAGGGTGCGGCCAGGGAGGAGTCCTTCCTCCCCAAGGCACCTCGGAGGTGCCTTCCCCCTTTAGGACTCTCCCTTTTTCCTTATCTCTTGGCGCATAGGCCTCTTGGGCTGGTGCCCTTGGCCCATATAGGCCAAGGTGCACCCCCTACAGCCCATGTGGCCCCCCGGGGCTGGTGGACCCCCGGACCCCTTTCGGCACTCCCGGTACAATACCGATAAAGTGCGAAACTTTTCCGGCGACCAAAATAAGACTTCCCATATATAAATCTTTACCTTCGGACCATTCCGGAACTCCTCGTGACGTCCGTGATCTCATCCGGGACTCCGAACAACTTTCGGGTTACCGCATACTAATATCTCTATAACCCTAGCGTCACCGAACCTTAAGTGTGTAGACCCTACGGGTTCGGGAACCATGCAGACATGACCGAGACACCTCTCCGGCCAAGAACCAATAGCGGGATCTGGATACCCATATTGGCTCCCACATGTTCCACGATGATCTCATCGGATGAACCACAATGTCGAGGATTCAATCAATCCCGTATACAATTCCCTTTGTCCATCGGTATGTTACTTGCCCGAGATTCGATCGTCGGTATCCCGATACCTTGTTCAATCTCGTTACCGGCAAGTCTCTTTTACTCGTTCCGTAACTCACATCATCCCGTGATCAACTCCTTGGTCACATTGTGCACATTATGATGATGTCCTACCGAGTGGGCCCAGAGATACCTCTCCGTTTACACGGAGTGACAAATCCCAGTCTCGATTCGTGCCAACCCAACAGACACTTTCGGAGATACCTGTAGTGCACCTTTATAGCCACCCAGTTACGTTGTGACGTTTGGTACACCCAAAGCATTCCTACGGTATCCGGGAGTTGCACAACCTCATGGTCTAAGGTAATGATACTTGACAGTAGAAAAGCTCACAACAAACGAACTACAAGATCTTGTGCTAGGCTTAGGATTGGGTCTTGTCCATCACATCATTCTCCTAATGATGTGATCCCGTTATCAACGACATCCAATGTCCATGGTCAGGAAACCGTAACCATCTATTGATCAACGAGCTAGTCAACTAGAGGCTTACTAGGGACATGGTGTTGTCTATGTATCCACACATGTATCTGAGTTTCCTATCAATACAATTCTAGCATGGATAATAAACGATTATCATGAACAAGCAAATATAATAATAACCAATTTATTATTGCCTCTAGGGCATATTTCCAACAGTCTCCCACTTGCACTAGAGTCAATAATCTAGTTCACATCACCATGTGATTAACACTCACAGGTCACATCACCATGTAACCAACATCCAAAGAGTTTACTAGAGTCAACAATCTAGTTCACATCACTATGTGATTACCACTCAATGAGTTCTGGTTTGATCATGTTATGCTTGTGAGAGAGGTTATTAGTCAACGGGTCTGAACCTTTCAGATCCGTGTGTGCTTTTACGAATATCTATGTCATCTTGTGGATGCTACCACGCGCTATTTGGAGCCATTTCAAATAACTGCTCTACTATACGAATCCGGTTTGCTACTCAGAGTCATCCGGATTAGTGTCAAAGTTCGCATCGACGTGACCCTTTACGACGAACTCCTTTTCACCTCCATAATCGAGAAAATTCCTTAGTCCACTAGATACTAAGGATAAGTTCGACCGTTGTCATGTGATCCATTCCCGGATCACTATTGTACCCCTTGACCAACTCATGGCAAGGCACACTTCATGTGCGGTACACAGCATAGCATACTGTAGAGCCTACGTCTAAAGCATAGGGGATGACCTTCGTCCTTTCTCTCTCTTCTGCTGTGGTCAGGTCTTGAGTCTTACTCAATATTCACACCTTGTAACACAGCCAAGAACTCCTTCTTTGCTGATCTATTTTGAACTCTTTCAAAATCATGTCAAGGTGTGCGTTCTTTGAAAGTATCATCATGCGTCTTGATCTATCTCTATAGATCTTGATGCCCAATATGCAAGCAGCTTTATCCAGGTCTTCCTTTGAAAAACTCCTTTCAAACAACCCTTTATGATTTCCAGAAATTCTACATCATTTCGGATCAACAATATGTCATTCACATATACTTATCAGAAATGTCGTAGCGCTCCCACTCACTTTATTGTAAATACAAGTTTCTAACAAACTTTGTATAAACCCAAAAACTTTGATCACTCCATCAAAGCGTATATTCTGACTCCGAGATGCTTACTCCAGTCCTGAGAAGGATCGCTGGAGCTAGCATACCTTTTAGCATCCTTAGGATCGACAAAACCTTTCTGATTGTATCACATACAACCTTTCCTTACGAAAACTGGTAAGGAAACTTGTTTTGACATCCATCTGCCAGATTTCATAAATGCAGCTAATGCTAACATGATTCCGACAGACTTAAGCATCGCTACGGATGAGAAAATCTCATCGTAGTCAACTCCTTGAACTTGTGAAATACTCTTTGCCACAAGTCGAGCTTCGTAGACGGTAACATTACCGTCCACGTCCGTCTTCTTCTTAAAGATCCATTTATCTCAATGGCTTGCCGATCATCGGGCAAGTTCACCAAAGTCCATGCTTTGTTCTGATACATGGATCCTATCTCGGATTTCATGGCTTCTAACCATTTGTCGGAATATGGGCCCACCATCGCTTCTCCATAGCTCGTAGGTTCATTGTTGTCTAGCAACATGACTTCCAAGACAGGATCACGTACTACTCTGAAGTAGCACGCATCCTCGTCGTCCTACGAGGTTTGGTAGTGACTTGATCTGAAGTTTTATGATCACTATCATAAGCTTCTGCTTCAATTGGTGTAGGTGCCACAGGAACAACTTCCTGTGCCCTGCTACACACTAGTTGAAGTGACGGTTCAATAACCTCATCAAGTCGCTACCATCCTCCCACTCAATTTTTTCGAGAGAAACTTTTCCTCGAGAAAGGACCCGTTTCTAGAAGCAATTACTTTTGCTTCCAGATCTGAAATAGGAGGTATACCCAACTGTTTTTGGGTATTCTATGAAGATGCATTTATTCGCTTTGGGTTCGAGCTTATCAGCCTGAAACTTTTCCACATAAGCATCGCAGCCCCAAACTTTTATGAAACGACAGCTTAGGTTTCTCTAAACCATAGTTCATACGGTGTCGTCTCAACGGAATTGCGTGGTGCCCTATTTAAAGTGAATGCGGTTGTCTCTAATGCCTAACCCATAAACGATAGTGGTAATTCGATAAGAGACATCATGGTATGCACCATATCCAATAGGGTGCAGTTATGATGTTCGGACACACCATCACACTATGGTGTTCCAGGCGGTATTAGTTGTGAAACAATTTCCACAATGTCTTAATTGTGTGCCAAACTCGTAACTCAGATATTCATCTCTATGGTCATATCACAGACATTTTATCCTCTTGTCACGACGATCTTCAACTTCACTCTGAAATTACTTGAACCTTTCAATAATTCAGACTTGTGTTTCATCAAGTAAATATTCTCAGTATCTACTCAAATCATCTGTGAAGTAAGAACATATCGATATCCACTGCGTGCCTCAACACTCATTGGACTGCACACATCAAATGTATTACTTCCAACAAGTTGCTCTCTTGTTCCATCTTACTGAAAATGAGGCCTTTCAGTCATCTTGCCCATGTGGTATGATTTGCATGTCTCAAGTGATTCAAAATCAAGTGAGTCCAAACGATCCATCTGCATGGAGTTTCTTCATGCATATATACCAATAGACATGGTTCGCATGTCTCAATCTTTTTCAAAAACGAGTGAGTCCAAAGATCCATCTACATGGAGCTTCTTCATGCGTTCTATACCAATATGACTCAAATAGCAGTGCCACAAGTATGTGGTACTATCATTACTATCTTATATCTTTTGGCATGAACATGTGTATCACTACGTCGAGATTCATTTTAGGTGCAAGACCATTGAAGGTATTATTCAAATAAACAGAGTAACCATTATTCTCCTTAAATGAATAACCGTATTGCGATAAACATAATCCTATCATGTTTATGCTCAACACCAAATAACAATTATTTAGGTTTAACACCAATCTCGATGGTAGAGGGAGCATGCGATGCTTGATCTCATCAACCTTGGAAACACTTCCAACACATATCGTCATCGCACCTTTAGCTAGTCTCCGTTTATTCCGCAGCTTTTATTTCGAGTTACTAACACTTAGCAACCGAACCGGTATCTAATACTCTAGTGCTGCTAGGAGTACTAGTAAAGTACACATTCATATAATGTATATCCAATATACTTCTGTCGACCTTGCCTGCCTTCTCATCTACCAAGTATCTAGGGTAGTTCTGCTTCAGTGACCGTTCCCCTCATTACAGAAGCACTTAGTCTCGGGTTTGGGTTCAACCTTGGGATTCTTCACTAGAGCAGCAAATGATTTGCTGTTTCATGAAGTATCCCTTTTGCCCTTGCCCTTCTAGAACTAGTGGTTTTACTAACCATCAACAATTGATGCTCCTTCTTGATTTCTACTTTCGCGGTGTCAAACATCGCGAGTTGCTCAAGGATCATCTATCCCTGATATGTTATAGTTCATCACGAAGTTCTTGGTGGCAGTGACTATGGAGAACCATCACCATCTCATCTGGAAGATTAAATCCCACTCGATTCAAGTGATTGTAGTACTCAGACAATCTGAGCACATGCTCAACGATTGAGCTTTTCTCCCTTAGTTTGCAGGCTTAAGAAACTTGTCAGAGGTCTCATACCTCTTGACGTGGGCACTAGCCTGAAATCCCAATTTCAGTCTTCGGAACATCTCATATGTTCTGCGACGTTTCAAAAAACGTCTTTGGTGCCACAATTCTAAACCGTTAGCATTACGCACTGAACTATCACGTAGTCATCAAAACGTGTATGTCAGATGTTTCGCAATGTCTACAGACGACACTGAGGTTCAGCACACCGAGCGGTGCATTAAGGACATAAGCCTTCTGTGCAGCTATGAGGACAATCCTCAGTTTACGGACCCAGTCCGCATAATTGCTACTATTAACTTTCAACTAAATTTTCTCTAGGAACATATCTTAAACAGTATAACTAAAGCGCAAGCTATGACATAATTTGCAAAGACCTTTTGACTATGTTCATGATAATTGAGTTCATCTGATTAATGAATGAACTCCCACTTAGATAGACATCCCTCTAGTCATCTAAGTGATACATGATCCGAGTCAAACTAGGCCGTGTCCGATCATCACGTGAGACGGACTAGTCATCATCGGTGAACATCTCCATGTTGATCGTATCTATACGACTCATGTTCGACCTTTCGGTCTCTTGTGTTCCGAGGCCATGTCTGTACATGCTAGGCTCGTCAAGTCAACCTAAGTGTTTCGCATGTGTTCCGAGGCCATGTCTGTACATGCTAGGCTCGTCAACACCCGTTGTATTCGAACGTTAGAATCTATCACACCCGATCATCACGTGGTGCTTCGAAACAACGAACCTTCGCAACGGTGCATAGTTAGGGGGAACACGTCTCTTGAAATTTTTGTGAGGGATCATCTTATTTATGCTACCGTCGTTCTAAGCAAATAAGATGTAAACATGATAAACATCACATGCAAATCATAAAGTTACATGATATGGCCAATATCATCTTGCACCTTTTGATCTCCATCTTCGAGGCGCGACATGATCACCTTTGTCACCGGCATGACACCATGATCTCCATCATCATGATCTCCATCATTGTGTCTTAATGAAGTTGTCTCGCCAACTATTACTTCTACTACTATGGCTAACGGTTAGCAATAAAGTAAAGTAATTACATGGCGTTTACATTGACACGTAGGTCATACAATAAATTAAGACAACTCCTATGGCTCCTGCCGGTTGTCATACTCATCGACATGCAAGTCGTGATTCCTATTACAAGAACATGATCAATCTCATAAATCACATATATCATTCATCACATCCTTTTGGCCATATCACATCACATAGCATACCCTGCAAAAACAAGTTAGACGTCCTCTAATTGTTGTTGCATGTTTTACGTGGCTGCTATGGGATTCTAGCAAGAACATTTCTTACCTACGCAAAAGCCACAACGTGATATGCCAATTTCTATTTACCCTTCATAAGGGCCCTTTTCATCGAATCCGATCCGACTAAAGTGGGAGAGACAGACACCCGCTAGCCACCTTATGCAACTAGTGCATGTCAGTCGGTGGAACCTGTCTCACGTAAGTGTACGTGTAAGGTCGGTCCGGGCCGCTTCATCCCACGATGCCGCCGAATCAAGATAAGACTAGTAACGGCAAGTAAATTGACAAAATCGACGCCCACAACTACTTTGTGTTCTACCCGTGCATAGAAACTACGCATAGACCTGGCTCTGATACCAGTGTTGGGGAACGTAGCAGAAATTCAAAATTTTCTACGCATCACCAAGATCAATCTATGGAGTAATCTAGCAACGAGGGGAAGGGGAGTGCATCTACATACCCTTGTAGATCGCGAGCGGAAGCGTCCAAGAGAACGGGGTTGATGGAGTCGTACTCGTCGTGATCCAAATCACCGATGATCCTAGCGCCGAACGGACGGCACCTCCGCGTTCAACACACATATGGAGCAGCGACGTCTCCTCCTTCTTGATCCAGCAAGGGGGAAGGAGAGGTTGATGGAGATCCAGCAGCACGACGGCATGGTGGTGGAAGTAGCGGGATTCCAACAGGGCTTCGCCAAGCGCTGCGGGAGGAGGGAGATGTGTCACGGGAGGGAGAGGGAGGCGCCAGGGCTTGGGTATTGCTGCCCTCCCTCCCCCCCACTATATATAGGGCCAAGGGAGAGGGGGGCGCAGCCTTGGCCCTTCCTCCAAGGAAGGGTGCGGCCAGGGAGGAGTCCTTCCTCCCTAAGGCACCTCGGAGGTGCCTTCCCCCTTTAGGACTCTCCCTTTTTCCTTATCTCTTGGCGCATGGGCCTCTTGGGGCTGGTGCCCTTGGCCCATATAGGCCAAGGCGCTCCCCCTACAGCCCATGTGGCCCCCCGGGGCTGGTGGACCCCCTTGGTGGACCCCCGGACCCCTTTCGGCACTCCCGGTACAATACCGATAAAGTGCGAAACTTTTCCGGCGACCAAAATAAGACTTCCCATATATAAATCTTTACCTCCGGACCATTCCGGAACTCATTGTGACATCCGGGATCTCATCCGGGACTCCGAACAACTTTCGGGTTACCGCATACTAATATCTCTATAACCCTAGCGTCACCGAACCTTAAGTGTGTAGACCCTACGGGTTCGGGAACCATGCAGACATGACCGAGACACCTCTCCGGCCAATAACCAATAGCGGGATCTGGATACCCATATTGGCTCCCACATGTTCCACGATGATCTCATCGGATGAACCACGATGTCGAGGATTCAATCAATCCCGTATACAATTCCCTTTGTCCATCGGTATGTTACTTGCCCGAGATTCAATCGTCGGTATCCCGATACCTTGTTCAATCTCGTTACCGGCAAGTCTCTTTACTCGTTCTGTAACTGACATCATCCCGTGATAAACTCCTTGGTCACATTGTGCACATTATGATGATGTCCTACCGAGTGGGCCCAGAGATACCTCTCCGTTTACACGGAGTGACAAATCCCAGTCTCGATTCGTGCCAACCCAACAGATACTTTCGGAGATACCTGTAGTGCACCTTTATAGCCACCCAGTTACGTTGTGACGTTTGGTACACCCAAAGCATTCCTACGGTATCCGGGAGTTGCACAACCTCATGGTCTAAGGAAATGATACTTGACATTAGAAAAGCTCTCAGCAAACGAACTACACGATCTTGTGCTAGGCTTAGGATTGGGTCTTGTCCATCACATCATTCTCCTAATGATGTGATCTCGTTATCAACGACATCCAATGTCCATGGTCAGGAAACCGTAACCATCTATTGATCAACGAGCTAGTCAACTAGAGGCTTACTAGGGACATGGTGTTGTCTATGTATCCACACATGTATCTGAGTTTCCTATCAATACAATTCTAGCATGGATAATAAACGATTATCATGAACAAGCAAATATAATAATAACCAATTTATTATTGCCTCTAGGGCATATTTCCAACAATATATAGGAGGAAGAAGTAGGTCGGTGGAGCCATGAGGGGCCCACGAGGGTGGAGGGCGCGCCCCCTGCCTCGTGGCCTCCTCGGTGATTTCTTGACGCCCACTCCAAGTTCTCTGGATCACGTTTGTTCCAAAAATAACTCTCCCGAAGGCTTCATTCTGTTTGGACTCCGTTTGATATTCTTTTCTGCGAAACACTGAAATAGGCAAAAAAACAGCAATTTGCACTGGGCCTTGGGTTAATAGGTTAGTCCCAAAAATAATATAAAAGTGTATAAATAAGCCCATTAATCATCCAAAACAGAATATATAATAGCATGGAACAATCAAAAATTATAGATACATTGGAGACGTATCACGCCATAGGAGGGCCGGCCCTCCTCCTCCTCCACTCCTTTATATACGGGGGAGGGGGGCACCCCATAGACACACACGTTGATCAGTTGATCTTTTAGCCGTGTGCGGTGCCCCCCTCCACCATAATCCACCTCGGTCATATCGTAGCGGTGCTTAGGCGAAGCCCTGCGTCGGTAGCATCATCATCACCGTCATCACGTCGTCGTGCTGACGGAACTCTCCCTCGAAGCTCTGCTGGATCGGAGTTCGTGGGACGTCACCGAGCTGAACGTGTATTGAACTCGGAGGTGCTGTGCATTCGGTACTTGGATCGGTCGGATCGTGAAGACGTACGACTACATCAACCGCGTTCTCATAACGCTTCCGCTTACGGTCTACGAGGGTACGTGGACGACACTCTCCCCTCTCGTTGCTATGCATCACCATGATCTTGCGTGTGCGTAGGATTTTTTTTTGACATTACTACGTTCCCCAACAAAGATTTCATGTGACAACCAATGATTATGTCCGAACTGTTCATCATCTTTGTCAATATATTCCATCTAATATGTTATCCATGTCTAAAACTCATCTTAAATTTCATATCTTATTCATAGAAAATGATTTGTTGTATGGCACTATACTGGACCAATATCATTGCTATTTTTTATATTTGCAATGGTCTTATGACTATATTATCGGATTGGATATAACTGTATCTGGAAGCACCACTGCTGGCGGATGCGGCAAGGCGCACTTCCTACCTAGTTTAGAAGTATCGTGACCATTTTGGGAAGAATGGGCAAGATGACCATTGGAACATCAACGACAACAATATAACATCTTTGCTTTAAAAAGAACTAACACCTTTTCTTTTCTATCGCGATCACGCTTAACATCTTAATAAAATGTAGATATTTAAACCAATGTGGCCTTTGAAGTTGGAGCAAGACTAGACTGCTCAATTATGTAATTGCCCCAAATCAACTTTCATGGGCCGAGGCTACCGACGACGCTTGTTATGGAAGAATGGCTTCGATGGAGTATTTAATGAAGAATCATGGGAGAGATGACAAGATATGTCATCATGCTCTAATTGAAGACAATCTCTAGTACTTTTTAGTTTGTTTATTATTCCATGATGTAATATTTTGCTGCGATATTATGATAAATTTAGTTTTCCTTTGAGGCCTGCTGAGTTTGTAGGATGTGTAGACTGCTGGCTATAAAAAAATTGTATCATTGGTTTCGTATTTTATGAGAATGAAACTGAGGCCCTAGTTGATAAAAAAAACTATGGAGGTTTCGGAGAATGTTTTCATTGTACTCAACTGTAAAAACATTTTCTCGACCAAATTTTCTCAAAAAAAAGGCAGTCTACCATTTTTTGGAATTAAGGAGCATAGTCTCCAATTTTAGTTACCAAATTCATTCACCATCACAACAGGGGTGGAAGCTCACAAAACATTCACCATCACAACCTCCAACAACAAAAGAAAGGCCAATCAGTGGACTATGCCATGTTGGCGATTTTCACGGTGATGATTTTATTATGCCATGGAGGAGAGAGATAAAATGCTCGCACGGTTGCACAACTCGCACCCAGCGTTAGGGGGTGGGGTGGCAGATCCTGGGACAGGGATTGGAGGAGGGTGCGAGAGCTGGTGGATCGGGAGGGAGAGACGCGCAAGGGAAAAGGGTGGCGGCGGGAGCAGTAGAAGGGAAAGAGAGGACTGGCGACTTAGGTTTCTTCTGGTTGGTTTTTACAAGACGCTGTGAGATAAACGGACGGCTGAGATCGGCTCGGGGAGGAGACCAGACGGCCGAGAGTGCATTCGCTCTAATTAGGTAATGATGGTACAATTTAGAAGCATCTTGACCATTTTGGGAAGAACAGGCAAGAGGAGCATTGGAACACCAACGACAAAAATACAACATCTTTTCTTTTCTGTCGTGATCACGATTTAACACCTTAATAGAATGTCGGTATTTAAACTAACATCGCCTTTGAAGTTGGAGCAAGACTAGACTGGTCAATTATGTAATTGCCCCCAAATCAACTTTCTTGGGCCGAGGCTACCGACGACACTGGCCATGGAAGAATGGCTTCGATGGGAGTCACTGATAGAAAAAGAGGCTTCCATACGCCCCCATTAGTCCCCAAAACAATCGAACCGCGACCAAAGGGGTCTTTAGTATATTTGATAAAGAATAATGAGAGAAATGACGAGATCTGTCATCATGCTCTGGCTGAAGACAATCTCTAGTACTTTGTAGTTTGTTTTTTATTCCATGATGTAATACTTTGTTTCGATATTTTGACACACTTCGTTTGCTTTTGAGGCGGCTAAGTTTGTAGGATGTGTAGACCGCTGGCTATCAAAAACAATGTATCACTGGTTACATCTTTTATGAGAATGAAACTGAGACGAGGCCCCTGTTGACAAAAAAACTGTAGATGTTTTGAAGAATGTTTTCATTGTACGAAACCGTAGAAATATTTTTTGCCTGCAAAATAGGCAGTGTACCATTTGTTGGAATTAAGGAGCATAGCCTACAATTTTAGTTATCGAATAAGGTTCGCGCATCAACAGGGGTGCAAGCTCGCAAAACATTCACCATACATCTAACTAGACAACGGCCAGGGGCAAAAGATTCCAAGCTTCTGAGGATACAACGGCGGCACATCACCGAGAGCACAGAACAAACTCAAGGCAACATCGGGCAACATAACTCAAAACTTGTACCCATAGGCCATAAGAGAACAACTAGAGCCCAATTATAAAAAGGAAAAAATCGATATGTGCTACTACCCGGATCCGATATTCGATGGATGCCACTAGGTTTTCACGAATTGTGGTGTGCCATTAACACTTGCGAAGAAATTGGCTACAAGCCCATACGCGCCATCTCCGCGAGTTGCCCTCAAGTGTTCACCTTGTCGTTGTCTGCATTGACTCGTTTCCTCCTCTATGGAACGCACCACTTCATCATGCACCGTTAATGAGAGAAGACTTGGTTGAGCCTTCATCCGCTATGGGGGCCATCCTTTTTCCACGAGGCCCTCCATCAGGACGCTTGATAGTGGCAATGACGGTGTCATGCACCGGGGATGAACCCAAGGGAGCCCGACATCATGCTTTCCTAGAGGCCCACGATGCCCGAGGATCAAAGGGAACCCAAAAGAGGGCATCGCAGACCTTCTTGCCCACCAAGTCTAGGGCGGCGGCGGCCAAGACCGTGTAGATAAGTGGAGGCAAGGGGGCTCTCATAGACATCTATTTCTAGGTAGAACTATCGGTAGCAATCTCATAGACCACTTAAACCCCTCGCACAAGGTATCCACTAGTAGGAAAACCTCTTTTAGGATTTTGCCAATAGCAGCGTTCGGCTAAAACAAGACGTGACTACTAATTTGACCAACTACCAGCAGGGTCCACGAAAGTAATGGGCGCTTGTACTAGTGCAGAACTAGCTGCCTTGGGACAGAACAAACGCCGCTAGTGTTGTACTGTTAGAGTACATAATTGGCCTAATGGGCCTGGGCCGGCGGTATAGCCCATTAGTCTTAGGGTTAATTAAAGATAAGGGTCGCTTGTTTAGAAGTCAAGTAAACCTCTCTATATAAGGGGAGGAGATGTATCCATTTAATCAAGCAAGAATTAAGAAGGAAATCCCTTCCCTCTTGCTCGGCCGTGGGCAAGAAGGCCCCCGGCCGGCCCTCTCGCGCCCTCCTTCTAGCAGCACCATAACAATTTGATATCAGGTAGCTTAGGTCCGGTCATGTCTTCGCCGCCGCCCATCCCAACCCTCCCGCTGCGGACCACCACCACCCCGCTGCTGGTCCCCACCCTGCCGGTGCTGGTCACCTCCGCCGCGCCGATGACCGTCGTCTTCACCCCGGAGGAAGTCACCGGGGCTCTCCGCGACCTCGCCACCGCGGTCCAAGGGATCCGCCTCTACCTGGTCGGTCCCTACGGGCCGCTGCCGACCGCGACCTAGGCCGCTGCCTCCGCGCCGCTGCTGCTGCCATGGCAGCCGCTGCACCCATGGGCCCCCATCGTGCTCGCAGGGCCGCTGCAGTTGCAGGCCACCACCGCTACCGCTCCGCCCTGGCTCCTGTGGCAGCCGCCGCTCCTGGCGGCCTCCCCCGCGACCGTCTCCCCGCAGCAGCAGCCGATGCAGCTGTCCGGCGCGCCGCCGTAGCAGTCGCTGCATCTGCAGCCGCCACCGTCCGCCGTGCCACCAACTACCGCCACCGGCCCGATGTTGCTGCCGTGGCAGCCGCCGCACCCGGCGGCCTCCGCTGCGCTCGCCGGGCCACTGCAGCCACAGCTGCAGCTGCCACCGCCCTGGCAGGCGCCGCCCCTGGCGGCCTCCGCCGCGACCGTCGCCCTGCTGCAGCAGCCGCTGCCTGTCGCCCCGCAGCTATCCCCGCCGTCGCCGCCCTCGGACGCGACCACGGCGCCGGTCATCTCATACCAGTATGGGATGCCCTACGACGGGACTGCGACGACCTCGTTGCCATCTACGCCGCCGCCGTCCCAGGGCGTCCCCATCCAGCAGATCAAGTTCCCGCCGTCGCCGTCACTGCTTCCGGCTTGGATCGCTACCCGCCACGTGTCGTCGGCGGTGAGGCTGCAGGCTGCTACGCGCGGCCTCCTAACGCGTCGGCCTGTGCGTGAGATGCGTGGTCTGCAGCTGCCGCTCCTCCCAGTTGCGCTTCGCTGCGCAAAGGACCTCGATCTCGTCCGCTGCATCAGGGATTTTAGGCATGTTGTTTTCCCCACGGCCAGCGACCTCAAAGTCTACGACATCGGCGGTTGGAGGGGCGCACCCCTCCTCGCCATTCTCCATCGAAAGCCCTCCACTCTGCTCTGTGCGGTGCAGACCAACAGCCGTCCAGCGGGGAGAAGGCATGGTGTCACCGACAGGAGCGCACCGCGTAGCATCACTGCATTCCGCCGCCAGCCGCCGCAAGGGCGCTCTGCTGGTCGCTCTTGCGACCACTTCCAGGTGGCCATACACATGCACTCCTTTTGTCCAGATGGTGTCCATGGGATCCAGGTGACTGTACACGTGCACGTCCAACGTGCGGATGGTATCCACTTTATGTTCAGGGGTTGAAAATAAAGCGTCCTAGTCCATTTTAGGTTGAGAGTAATAAAACAAGCCAAGATGTAAAAGGCTTGTTTCTAGGTGTTAGGTTTGTGTTGCGTCGAGTCATGGTTATAAGTTGGTTAGATTGTAGCTCGAGGATAAGCTGCATGTCCAGGTGGGGTGTAGTGTTAGAGTACGTAGTTGGCCTAGTGGGCCTGGGCCGGCGGTATAGCCCGTTAGTCTTAGGGTTAATTAGAGATAAGGGTCGCTTGCTTAAGAGTCAAGTAAACCTCTCTATATAAAGGGAGGAGATATAATCTAATCAAGCAATAATTAAGAAGGAAATCCCTTCCCTCTTACTCGGCCGTGGGCAAAAAGGCCCCAGACCAGCCCTCTCGCGCCCTTCTTCTAGCAGCTCCATAACAGTTGTACCCCAAGGAAGGTATTCTGCCTTGAAACACCAGCTGGGTTTGAGGAACGCGGACGCTGCAAGTTGGCAGTAAAGTAGCGGTGTTCCGTGCGGAGGGAACACGCCAAAACTAACTTGAATCACCACACCAGCCGAATGCATGTTTCGGTTCAAACAACCAGCAGCGATTGACGAAGCAAACGCTGCTAATAGACGTACAATTAGAAGCACATTAACTTGTGGCACGATGATAATGGCTTCTCAGGCCTTGTACAATGAGAGATGCTTAGGAAGGTGCTTAGAAAAATAAACCGGGTTTATCTGAAGCACCGGTGCCTATTTCTATAGGAGAGACGCTTAGTTAAACATCTACCCTGTATAAATAAGCACCGGTGCTTAAGAAAACCCTGATTTATTTCTTTAAGCATCTCTCATAAGCATCTTCCATTGTACAAGGCCTCAGAATCAAAAAGTAAGTGCTAGCTTGTCTAACAGAAGCAGTCGAGCCGTGGACAGTAGACATGTTTTAAAGACCCAAGCAGCCTACCATTGAAGTCAGTCGCTACAAAACAGGGCAACGGTGTGATGAGGCCCGCAATCATCAGCTCATGTCACCTGATTCTCTTGGTAGCCCAATCTGCAAAACTAATTCAGTAGCATATCTTTTTTTTTTAGGAATTCAGAAGCATATCTACCATTTGGAACACCAATGACTGAATAATCCAGCAGAACGTAATGACCTGAACACCAATGATATTCGAGCACAACAAGACATTTTGGAGAATGTTTTCACTATACTCAACCGCAAAAACTTTTTATCCCGCCATTTTCTCAAGACAACAACCACCCTCTGGTGCACTTAAACGACATTTTTTCACCACACAGTATATAGTAGAGATAAATACACTAGAGGTCTTAGAACTTGCACGCGACGGTCACTTTGGTGCACAAAGTTGCAAAATATGTGTTCGTGGTCATTTAACTTGTGAGACCGTTCAAATACAGTCACTCTCCCCGTATGCGGGCGTATCCGTCGACGCCAGCATGGCACGGACCCGTTGTCAATGACACATGGACGCATTATTGTACAGAACCCCTTCTTCCTTCTTTTTTTTTTGCAAAAAAAGTCCACCATCGATGGGACTTACCTGTCAGGACGAGCGATAATTTTATCCAAAAATGAGAGACAACTGGGTCTCGAACACAAGTACCTGCCACTAAACCACACGTGTGTACACAACTATTAGGGATAACTAAGCTTAATGTACAAAAACGGAAGCGCTCATGGAGCAGAAGTGCGCTGCAGTCCGCGCTACCCATTTTGCACTTGTTTATTTTTTTCAGAAATTTGTAGATAGTATGTAAACTATAATGCCAATAATAATATAACTTTCAAAAGTTTTTCATGTATTACTCTAAAATAATACTTATAAATTATAAAAATGTCTGCATAATAATAACACAAATGGTTTTTTGAATATTAATAATTATAAAAATGTGCAGTTTTTAGAAATATTCATAATAAAAAAGTTCTTTATCGTTAAACCTATTCGTTTTATTTTAGAAATTCGTGCATCATAAAAAATTGTTCATGTATTGTTTTCAAATAATATTTATGAATAGTAAAAATGTTTGTATATTATAATACTAATAATTTTTAAAAGTAAATTCACAAAGTATTTTAGTTATAGAAGCATTTCAATAATTATACGCACATTTTGTATAGTTCAATGTTTGTATAGTTTACAATATTCATAATTTAAAATCTAAACTGTTGGTATGAATATTTAATCATGTCTAATATTTAAATTATAATTTTGTTGAATATAAGTAATGAATAAAAATTATACACAAGTTAATATTTATATTAACTAAATATTTTTATTTCAAAAGAATTTTTAAAGTTTATAAAAGATTATTTGTGCAATTCAAAATATATAAATGCGTTTCAAAACTACATGACATTTATAAAAATATTTAAACACTGTAAAACATATTTGTGTAAATGAAAAAATGTACATTGCATTTAAAAATGTTGAAACATTTCAAAAAAATACAATGTGTAGGTTACACAATGTACAAATATGTTCGCATAGTTCAAAAAACTGTTCCGTAGTTTTTTTAATGCATGAACATATTTTTAGTGGCACATACATTTTTTTTAAATGTCACATACTTACATAGAACAAGAGTGATAAAAACATTTGTCCCTCAACTACATCACATGTCGCAGTTGCCTGGTGGTTAGGTTATGCGCGAGTGAATCGCCATGTCACAGGTTCGAACCAGCCGGTTGCACTTTGTATGGTTATTAGATAAATTTCTTCATTAAATTTTTTTGAGCCCGCGCTCATAAGATATACAATGTAGTCGTGCTAATGAAATGTTAGGTACTCTTGGTGGGGTGGTTGTCCAAGCAAGCCACCCAGCAATACATCATGGTATCGAAACCCTCGCCCCATTGTTGTTTTTTTATTTGTTGAGGGGCATCCTACGTAATAAATAAAAAGAGAACCAAGGGCTTTTCTCCAAACCTATCATACAAGAACATTTACCGTGGCTGATAGCGGGCTGTGCCACACAGGCGTCGACAAATATGCATGCATACGGTGAGAGTGACTGTATTTAAACGGTCTCGCAAGTTTGGTGATCACAAACACGTATTTTACAACTTTGTGCACCAAAGTGACCGCTGTGTGCAAGTTCTAAGACCTCTGGTGTATTTACCTCTATATAGTACAACAGTTGTGCTTAACAGAAACTACAATACAATATCAATATTAAAAAAACCCTACTAAACCTGTCTTCCCCAACAATCTCTTTGAAACTGATTTTTCTAAAACTGAACCCGACATTCTGAACAACCCTCAACAGCATAATGAGTGGGACTCAACAGCATGGTGAAAAGTTGCGGCACAAAATGGACAGGGAAGCCCCTTCGCTCACCCTATGTGGAAAATATTATGGAGAATCAGATACCTGCAGAGGTGAAGATCTTTATCTGGCTCTGCCTACACGGACCAATTCCATGTTTCCGCATTCTCACGAATAGGCATATGATGAACTCTGTGCTATGTCATGTGTGCGGAAAGGATGCCGAAGATATTTGACATGTACTTCTTACTTGTGAACGGGTAAAATCTGTTTGGAAGGAACTTGGCATCGAAAAGGTGATAAATGATGCCCTTGGGTCCACTGTACTTGAATTCTACTCTATGACCCAAAATCACAGGAGCAGTAGCTGGGTACTGTAGCATTCCAGGGTATTGTCGCTACAGCCTGTGCATATGGTGGAGGTGGCAGAAAAGGAATGGCAAGCGCGTGCAGAACGCCAGAACCCTTCCAGACCCTCGGTGGCGATCAACGCCTTGGTGAAGAGCTTTGTAAGTCCAACACCTTAGAGGCAATAGTGGCTGGAGCAAACCCCATGGTATGCTTTTACTAAATGTTTATGCTGGTTACGCTTATGAAGACAGTTCAGGATCATGTGGGGCCATCATCCAAGACGATGTAGGTAATTAATTTTGTTTCTGCTTATGATTAATTGCCTTCTGAATTAGGTCCTTGACACCAATACAGCTGAAGCTATTGCACTCTGTCAGGGCCCTGACTCTTGCAAGAAATCTGGGCGTTCATTCTATAATCGTGCAATAAGACTGCCTTGTGGTGGTCCAGGAGATGACAATCATTGAAAAGCCATGCGACTACTGCGGCACCTATTCTCTATGAATTCAAGGAGCTGATTCGGGGCTCCGGGAAGGTCAAGATTGAGCATTGTGCTCCAGAAGCAAATTTCGCAGCGCGTGAGCTAGCTAAGTTATTGTGGCTGGCGGATGCCCCAGATTCTATTTTACAGCTTCTTGTGGATGATATCCTTGTGTTTAAGTAATAAAGCTAACTATGATGGTCTTCCCGGGGAAAAAAATACACAGCTGCACTACAGGCAATATTCAGAGGGAAATGATGGTCTGATTTGTTGTCATTTTTTCATTTTGGACTGATTCTCTTGGTATCCTGATATTCAATGGTTTCAGTTGGTGCAAAGGCCGAAGGTATTGAAGTTCTATTTTCTGAAAAATATCCAGAGTTTAGACCATTTATGGGAGCACTGGAACAAGGATTGCACTAACTGTGCTTCCAGCTTAACGTAATCATGCATGCATTAAGTAATCGACTGAATTTTTTTCGAAAAGGGATGCTTTATTACTTAAAAGGTTTAAGCATTACACCCGGCCTCTGCATAACTAAAATGCACACAACCAACAAAATGCTCACGACAAGCCAATATAAAAGAAGAAGGCGAAATACAAAGATGAAATCTGTATGACGCCTAAAGTATAGGTGGCCCAATCCTAAGATCATGCTGCCACCCATGTTGGGTAAAAGTATCCCTCGCCGCAGCCTCCAATCGTGTACACACCTCCGTAAACAGGTCTCGATTCTTCACTCGTTGTAGAGAGGACCATAAACGAAGCGTCCCGGTACATCTGTAGATAACCTGCATAAGAGAAGTACTTTTAAAATCTTATCATTTCTACATAGTCAAAGCGACCAAATCACGGCAAGCGCTCCCACCCTGAGAAGAATTTTAAACCTGTGATCAATCCCATGTAACCAGTTGCCAAATATATTAGCAACACTACACGGAGGATACAGGCCAGAAGCTATCTGGATGACTGACCATATAGAACGAGCCAATTTACAATGAAAGAACAAATGTTTTATTGTCTCATCATGCGGACAAAATACATATTGCGTACTTCCATGCCAATTCCTCTTAATAAGGTTATCTTTAGTAAGAATGACTCCGCGACGAAGATACTATGCAAAGATTTTATTCTTAAGAGGTATGTTCATCTTCCAGATCTTATTATTATCAACTGGCACATCTAACTGGATCAAAACTCTATAGATAGAATCCACTGAGAATTGTCCATTCCCATGTAGTAATCGACTGGATAGTAGTTAAACTAATACACAATGGATAAGCAAGGTGTGTAGATGTGCAGTCTAAATAATACTACTTTCTTTTATCTCACAAGGAAAGAAAGTAACATTTCAACTCACGTGAGTCGATTGAATGTGATTGATAAATAGCATTTTTGTTCTGAAACATAAATATGCAGCCATACATGGAGAAGTAGAGTACTATAAATTTGGATGCCATATATATAAAAGTACCAAATGCATTACTACTAAATTTCCATGACCATATCCTTTGCCACGTCCCATTCAGCCGGGAGGATTCTATCTATGAGCTCCTTGAGAACCGATGGGCAGCTAGACTTGAGATCCTTTTTTTTGGAACGTAAACGCTAGAAACGCCCGGCTTTAAATTAATAAAGCCACCAGGCTGCATCCACACATAGTTTTAAGCCTTACAAACCGAGAAATCATCAAGTCAACGGGCTCCAGGCCCCGAAATAAGCTAAGATAAAGCGACAAGTAGTTCATGATCACAAAAGCGGAGCAGCAACTAGATAGCAACGCAAAAGACTCGAGCTGTCGTCTCGTCATGATGCGCCTTCACCATAGTCATCTTGATCTGCTCCATGATCTCGTTCATGCGATCTGCATCACGCGTCTTCCCCAACGGCGCCCAAACCTGAAGAAAAATGTGACATTTGAAAATAATATCAGCAGGGTTGAAAGTGCGTTATATCGACTAGAGGGAGGTGAATAGGCGATTTTTATGAATTCTTCACTGAGGAATTTGTGGGTGAGGAAATTCCTTAGCGAAGAACTACTTGCAGCGGAATAAGTACTCAAAAGTAAACATAACAGAACACAAGCATGGTCATCATGATGAAATGAAGACAAGCACAGAGTACAGAAAACGTAAACACAGGATAGCACAGGATGAAGACAAGCAGACTGAAGAAATTGAACTGAGGAAATAGTGAAAGTCTTCAGTCAAAGTCTTCAAACAGATATGAACAAGCACACAACAACCGTAATGAGGAAATGAAAGAGTTGAGGAAATAGAACCAGTAAGCTTGGTGAAGACAATGATTTGGTAGACCAGTTCCAACTGCCGTCTCAGTTGTACATCTGGTTGGAGCGGCTAGGTATTTAAACCTGAGGACACACAGTCCCGGACACACAGTCCTCACCGTATTCTCCTTGAACTAAGGTCACACAGACCTCGTCCAATCACTCGTAGTAAGTCTTCAGGTGACTTCCGAACCTTCACAAACTCGGTCACTCGGCGGTCCACAATTCCTCTTGGATGCTCTAGACCATGACGCCTAACCATCTGGAAGAAGCACAGTCTTCAAAGGTAACAAGCGTCGGATCCACGCAGGATCAATCTCTTCAGTGATGCTCAATCACTTTGGGTTTGTGGGTGTTTGGGTTTGGGTTTTCCTCACTCGATGATTTTCGCTCAAAGTCCTCGGAGGATGGGATGCTCTCAAATGACAAATGTCAGTTTCTCTCGGAGCAGCCAACCAGCTAGTGGTTGTAGGGGCGGCTATTTATAGCCTAGGGAGCAGCCCGACATGATAAGACATAAATGCCCTTCAATGATATGACCGTTAGGTGGATAAGATATTTTGGGACAGCTGGCGCATAGCACAGCAACGGTCAGAAATTTGAGGCTCAAATTCCTCAGGGCTATCATGTTCCTCTCTGTGTAGGCAATCCGCACTGGCGAATTTCTAACTCCTCAGTCAGAACAAATTCCTCAGCGACCAGAAGAACTTCGTCTCTGTCACTGAAGAAATTGACTGAACTGTATGAGATTTACAATGGCTTCACTCGAAGGGATTGGTAGGTGTAGGATTTTGAGTTGAGCATCACCTGGAAAGTTTTCCTTAGTATTTCCTCGACCCCCTTTAACAGTACGGTGTTTCCTATGACTCAAGAAAGAGAAAATGAAACTACGGAAACAAAAAGTCTTCACGCTTCATGTTCCTCAAATGAATACCAAGTCTTCAAGGTCACACCAATTTCTTCACTTTCAAAGTCTTCAGAAAGTCTTCAGAAATCTAAAGTCTTCAGACGAAGAACTTCATTTTTAGGGGTCGACTTTCTCTGTAAATATCAAACTCCTCATAGGCTTATAGACCTGTGTACACTCATAAACACATTAGTCCCTTAACCTATAAGTCTTCAATACACCAAAATCACTAAGGGGCACTAGATGCACTTACAAGGGTGAGCGGGAACTTGTGTTCAATCGTAATTTTGTTCCGGACCGACCAAAGCGACCAAAGCAGTATTGGAAATATGCCCTAGAGGCAATAATAAATAGGTTATTATTATATTTCCTTGTTCATGATAATCGTTTATTATCCATGCTTGAATTGTATTGATAGGAAACTCAGATACATGTGTGGATACATAGACAACACCATGTCCCTAGTAAGCCTCTAGTTGACTAGCTCGTTGATCAATAGATGGTTACGGTTTCCTGACCATGGACATTGGATGTCATTGATAACGGGATCACATCATTAGGAGAATGATGTGATGGACAAGACCCAATCCTAAGCCTAGCACAAGATCGTGTAGTTCGTTTGCTCAGAGCTTTTCTAATGTCAAGTATCACTTCCTTAGACCATGAGATTGTGCAACTCCCGGATACCGTAGGAATGCTTTGGGTGTGCCAAACGTCACAACGTAACTGGGTGGCTATAAAGGTGCACTACGGGTATCTCCGAAAGTGTCTGTTGGGTTGGCACGAATCGAGACTGGGATTTGTCACTCCGTGTAAACGGAGAGGTATCTCTGGGCCCACTCGGTAGGACATCATCATTATGTGCACAATGTGACCAAGGAGTTGATCACGGGATGATGTGAGTTACGGAACGAGTAAAGAGACTTGCCGGTAACGAGATTGAACAAGGTATAGGGATACCGACGATCGAATCTCGGGCAAGTAACATATCGATAGACAAAGGGAATTGAATACGGGATTGATTGAATCCCCGACATCGTGGTTCATCCGATGAGATCATCGTGGAACATGTGGGAGCCAACATGGGTATCCAGATCCCGCTGTTGGTTATTGACCGGAGAACGTCTCGGTCATGTCTGCATGGTTCCCGAACCCGTAGGGTCTACACGCTTAAGGTTCGATGACGCTAGGGTTATAGGGAAAGTATGTACGTGGTTACCGAATGTTGTTCGGAGTCCCGGATGAGATCCCAGACGTCACGAGGAGTTCCGGAATGGTCCGGAGGTAAAGATTTATATATGGGAAGTCCTGTTTTGGTCACCGGAAAAGTTTCGGGTGAAATCGGTAATGTACCGGGACCGCCGGGAGGGTCCCGGGGGTCCACCAAGTGGGGCCACCAGCCCCAGAAGGCTGCGTGGGCCAAGTGTGGGAGGGGACCAGCCCCAGGTGGGCTGGTGCGCCCCCCCACCAAGACCCAGGCGCATGGGAGAGTGGGAGGGGGCAAACCCTAGGTCCAGATGGGCCTTAGGGCCCATCTAGTGGGGCGCCCCCCCTCTCCTCCCCTTGGCCGCCCCCCCTTTGATGGGATCTAGGGCTGGCCGCCTCCTCTTGGGGTGGGAAACCCTAAGGGGGGCGCAGCCCCCTCCCCCCTATATATATAGTTGAGGTTTGGGCTGCCATACAGACATGAGAACGTCTCTCTTTCGGTGCAGCCCTACCCCTCTCCCTCCTCCTCCTCTCCCGCGGTGCTTGGCGAAGCCCTGCGGGATTGCCACGCTCCTCCACCACCACCATGCCGTCGTGTTGCTGCTGGATGGAGTCTTCCCCAACCTCTCCCTCTCTCCTTGCTGGATCAAGGCGTGGGAGACGTCACCGGGCTGCACGTGTGTTGAACGCGGAGGCACCGTTCTTTCGGTGCTTAGATCGGAATCAACCGCGATCTGAATCGCTACGAGTACGACTCCCTCATCCGCGTTCTTGCAACGCTTCCGCATCGCGATCTACAAGGGTACGTAGATTCACTCCCCTTCCCCTCGTTGCTAGATTACTCCATAGATTGATCTTGGTGATGCGTAGAAAATTTTGAATTTCTGCTACGTTCCCCAACAGTGGCATCATGAGCTAGGTCTATGCGTAGTTTCTATGCACGAGTAGAACACAAAGTAGTTGTGGGCGTCGATTATGTCAATTCTTCTTGCCGCTACTAGTCTTATCTTGTTTCGGCGGCATTGTGGGATGAAGCGGCCCGGACCGACCTTACACGTACGCTTACGTGAGACAGGTTCCACCGACTGACATGCACTAGTTGCATAAGGTGGCTAGCGGGTGTCTGTCTCTCCCACTTTAGTCGGAACGGATTCGATGAAAAGGGTCCTTATGAAGGGTAAATAGAAATTGGCATATCACGTTGTGGTCTTACGTAGGTAAGAAACGTTCTTGCTAGAAACCTATACATACCACGTAAAAACTTGCAACAACAATTAGAGGACGTCTAACTTGTTTTTGCAGCAAGTGCTATGTGATGTGATATGGCCAGAAGATATGATGAATGATATATGTGATGTATGAGATTGATCATATTCTTGTAATAGGGATCACGACTTGCATGTCAATGAGTATGACAACCGGCAGGAGCCATAGGAGTTGTCTTTATTTTTTGTATGACCTGCGTGTCATTGAATAACGCCATGTAAGTTACTTTACTTTATTGCTAAGCGCGTTAGCCATAGAAGTAGAAGTAACCGTTGGCGTGACAACTTCAAGAAGACACAATGATGGAGATCATGATGATGGAGATCATGGTGTCATGCCGGTGACAAAGATGATCATGGTGCCCCGAAGATGGAGATCAAAGGAGCAAAATGATATTGGCCATATCATGTCACTATTTGATTGCATGTGATGTTTATCATGTTTTTGCATCTTATTTGCTTAGAACGACGGTAGCAAGTAGGATGATCCCTTATAATAATTTCAAGAAAGTGTTCACCCTAACTGTGCACCGTTGCGAAGGTTCGTCGTTTCGAAGCACCACGTGATGATCGGGTGTGATAGATTCTTACGTTCGAATACAACGGGTGTTGACGAGCCTAGCATGTACAGACATGGCCTCGGAACACACGCAATACACTTAGGTTGACTTGACGAGCCTAGCATGTACAGACATGGCCTCGGAACACGGAGGACCGAAAGGTCGAGCATGAGTCGTATAGAAGATACGATCAACATGGAGATGTTCACCGATCTTGACTAGTCCGTCTCACGTGATGATCGGACACGGCCTAGTTAAACTCGGATCATGTTTCACTTAGATGACCAGAGGGATGTCTATCTGAGTGGGAGTTCATAATCAGATGAACTTCATTATCATGAACATAGTCAAATAGGTATTTGCAAATTATGTCATACGCTTTAGTTCTACTGGTTAAGATATGTTCCTAGAGAAAATTTAGTTGAAAGTTGGTAGTAGCAATTATGCGGACTGGGTCCGTAAACTGAGGATTGTCCTCATTGCTGCACAGAAGGCTTATGTCCTTAATGCACATCTCGGTGTGCTGAACCTCAGCGTCGTCTGTAGATGTTGCGGAACATCTGACATACACGTTTTGATAACTACGTGATAGTTCAGTGCGTAATGCTAACGGTTTAGAATTGTGGCACCAAAGACGTTTTTGAAACGTCGCAGAACATATGAGATGTTCCGAAGACTGAAATTGGGATTTCAGACTAGTGCCCACGTCAAGAGGTATGAGACCTCTGACAAGTTTCTTAAGCCTGCACACTAAGGGAGAAAAGCTCAATCGTTGAGCATGTGCTCAGATTGTCTGAGTGCCACAATCACTTGAATCGAGTGGGAGTTAATCTCCCAGATGAGATAGTGATAGTTCTCCATAGTCACTGCCACCAAGCTAGTAGAGCTTCGTGATGAACTATAACATATCAGGGATAGTTATGATGATCCTTGAGCTATTCGCGATGTTTGACACCGCGAGAGTAGAAATCAAGAAGGAGCATCAATTGTTGATGGTTAGTAAAACCACTAGTTTTAAGAAGGGCAAGGGCAAAAGGGATACTTCATGAAACAACAAGTCATTTGCTGCTCTAGTGAAGAATCCCAAGGTTGAACCCAAACCCGAGACTAGTGCTTCTGTAATGAGGGGAACGGTCACTGAAGCAGTACTACCCTAGATACTTGGTAGATGAGAAGGCAGGCAAGGTCGACAGAAGTATATTGGATATACATTATATGAATGTGTACTTTACTAGTACTCCGAGCAGCACAAGGGTATTAGATACCGGTTCGGTTGCTAAGTGTTAGTAACTCGAAATAAAAGCTGCGGAATAAATGGAGACTAGCTAAAGGTGAGATGACGATATGTGTTGGAAGTGTTTCCAAGGTTGATGTGATCAAGCATCGCATGCTCCCTCTACCATCGAGATTGGTGTCAAACCTAAATAATTGTTATTTGGTGTTTGCGTTGAGCATAAACATGATTGGATTATGTTTATCGCAATACGGTTATTCATTTAAGGAGAATAATGGTTACTCTGTTTATTTGAATAATACCTTCAATGGTCTTGCACCTAAAATGAATCTCGATCGTAGTGATACACATGTTCATGCCAAAAGATATAAGATAGTAATGATAGTACCACATACTTGTGGCACTGCCACTTGAGTCATATTGGTGTAGAACGCATGAAGAAGCTCCATGTAGGTGGATCTTTGGACTCACTCGTTTTTGAAAAGATTGAGACATGCGAACCATGTCAATTGGTATATATGCATGAAGAAACTCCATACAGATGGATCGTTTGGACTCACTTGATTATGAATCACTTGAGACATGCAAATCATACCACATGGGCAAGATGACTGAAAAGCCTCGTTTTCAGTAAGATGGAACAAGAGAGCAACTTATTGGAAGTAATACATTTTGATGTATGCAGTCCAATGAGTGCTGAGGCATGCAGTGGATATCATTATGTTCTTACTTCACAGATGATTTGAGTAGATGCTGAGAATATTTACTTGATGAAACACAAGTCTGAATTATTGAAAGGTTCAAGTAATTTCAGAGTGAAGTTGAAGATTGTCGTGACAAGAGGATAAAATGTCTATGATATGATCATAGAGATATCTGAGTTACGAGTTTGGCACACAATTAAGACATTGTGGAAAGTGTTTCACAATTAATACCGCCTGGAACACCATAGTGTGATGGTGTGTCCGAACATCATAACTGCACCCTATTGGATATGGTGCATACCATGATGTTTCTTATCAAATTACCACTGTCGTTTATGGGTTAGGCATTAGAGACAACCGCATTCACTTTAAAAGGGGCACCACGCAATTCCGTTGAGACGACACCGTTTATAGAAACCTAAGTTGTCGTTTCTTAAAAGTTTGGGGCTGCGATGCTTATGTGAAAAAGTTTCAGGCTGATAAGCTCGAACCCAAAGCGGATAAATACATCTTCATAGAAAACCCAAAACAGTTGGGTATACCTCCTATTTCAGATCTGGAAGCAAAAGTAATTGTTTCTAGAAACGAGTCCTTTCTCGAGGAAAAGTTTCTCTCGAAAGAATTGAGTGGGAGGATGGTGGAGACTTGATAAGGTTATAGAACCGTCACTTCAACTAGTGTGTAGCAGGGCACAGGAAGTTGTTCCTGTGGCACCTACACCAATTGAAGTGGAAGCTTATGATAGTGATCATGAAACTTCGGATCAAGTCACTACCAAACCTCGTAGGACGACGAGGATGCGTGCTACTTCAGAGTGGTACGTGATCCTGTCTGAGATATCATGTTGTAGGACAACACTGAACCTACGAGCTATGGAGAAGCGATGGTGGGCCCATATTCCGACAAATGGTTAGAAGCCATAAAATCCGAGAGGATCCATGTATGAAAACAAAGTATAGACTTTGAGAGTACTGCTTGATGGTCGTAAGGCCATTGAGATAAATGGATCTTTAAGAAGAAGACGGACAAGGACGGTAATGTTGCCGTCTATGAAGCTCGACTTGTGGCAAAGAGTATTTCCACAAGTTCAAGGAGTTGACTGCGATGAGATTTTCTCATCCGTAGCGGTGCTTAAGTCCGTCGGAATCATGTTAGCATTATCTGCATTTGTGAAATCTAGCAGATGGATGTCAAAACAAGTTTCCTTACCAGTTTTCGTAAGGAAAGGTTGTATGTGATACAATCAGAAAGTTTTTGTCGATCCTAAGGATGCTAAAAGGTATGCTAGCTCCAGCGATCCTTCCATGGATTAGAGCAAGCATCTCGGAGTCAGAATATACACTTTGATGGAGTGATCAAAGTTTTTGGGTTTATACAAAGTTTGTTAGAAACTTGTATTTACAATAAAGTGAGTGGGAGCGCTACAACATTTCTGATAAGTATATGTGAATGACATATTGTTGATCCGAAATGATGTAAAATTTCTGGAAAGCATAAAGGGTTGTTTGAAAGGAGTTTTCAAAGGAAGACCTGGATAAAAGCTACTTACATATTGGGCATCAAGATCTATAGAGATAGATCAAGATGCCCGATGATACTTTCAAAGAACGCACACCTTGACATGATTTTGAAAGAGTTCAAAATAGATCAGCAAAGAAGAAGTTCTTGGCTGTGTTACAAGGTGTGAGTATTGAGTAAGACTCAAGACCTGACCACAGCATAAGAGAGAGAAAGGACGAAGGTCGTCCCCTATGCTTTAGATGTAGGCTCTACAGTATGCTATGCTGTGTACCGCACATGAAGTGTGCCTTGCCATGAGTTGGTCAAGGGGTACAATAGTGATCCGGGAATGGATCACATGACAGCGGTCGAACTTATCCTTAGTATCTAGTGGACTAAGGAATTTTCTCGATTATGGAGGTGAAAAGGAGTTCGTCGTAAAGGGTTACGTCGATGCGAACTTTGACACTAATCCGGATGACTCTGAGTAGTAAACCGGATTCGTATAGTAGAGCAATTATTTGAAATGGCTCCAAATAGCGCGTGGTAGCATCCACAAAGATGACATAGATATTCGTAAAGCACACACAAATCTGAAAGGTTCAGACCCGTTGACTAATAACCTCTCTCACAAGCATAACATGATCAAACCAGAACTCATTGAGTGTTAATCACATAGAGATGTGAACTAGATTGTTGACTCTAGTAAACTCTTGGGTGTTGGTCACATGGTGATGTGACCTGTCAGTGTTAATCACATGGTGATGTGAACTAGATTATTGACTCTAGTGCAAGTGGGAGACTGTTGGAAATATGCCCTAGAGGCAATAATAAATAGGTTATTATTATATTTCCTTGTTCATGATAATCGTTTATTATCCATGCTTGAATTGTATTGATAGGAAACTCAGATACATGTGTGGATACATAGACAACACCATGTCCCTAGTAAGCCTCTAGTTGACTAGCTCGTTGATCAATAGATGGTTACGGTTTCCTGACCATGGACATTGGATGTCATTGATAACGGGATCACATCATTAGGAGAATGATGTGATGGACAAGACCCAATCCTAAGCCTAGCACAAGATCGTGTAGTTCGTTTGCTCAGAGCTTTTCTAATGTCAAGTATCACTTCCTTAGACCATGAGATTGTGCAACTCCCGGATACCGTAGGAATGCTTTGGGTGTGCCAAACGTCACAACGTAACTGGGTGGCTATAAAGGTGCACTACGGGTATCTCCGAAAGTGTCTGTTGGGTTGGCACGAATCGAGACTGGGATTTGTCACTCCGTGTAAACGGAGAGGTATCTCTGGGCCCACTCGGTAGGACATCATCATTATGTGCACAATGTGACCAAGGAGTTGATCACGGGATGATGTGAGTTACGGAACGAGTAAAGAGACTTGCCGGTAACGAGATTGAACAAGGTATAGGGATACCGACGATCGAATCTCGGGCAAGTAACATATCGATAGACAAAGGGAATTGAATACGGGATTGATTGAATCCCCGACATCGTGGTTCATCCGATGAGATCATCGTGGAACATGTGGGAGCCAACATGGGTATCCAGATCCCGCTGTTGGTTATTGACCGGAGAACGTCTCGGTCATGTCTGCATGGTTCCCGAACCCGTAGGGTCTACACGCTTAAGGTTCGATGACGCTAGGGTTATAGGGAAAGTATGTACGTGGTTACCGAATGTTGTTCGGAGTCCCGGATGAGATCCCAGACGTCACGAGGAGTTCCGGAATGGTCCGGAGGTAAAGATTTATATATGGGAAGTCCTGTTTTGGTCACCGGAAAAGTTTCGGGTGAAATCGGTAATGTACCGGGACCGCCGGGAGGGTCCCGGGGGTCCACCAAGTGGGGCCACCAGCCCCAGAAGGCTGCGTGGGCCAAGTGTGGGAGGGGACCAGCCCCAGGTGGGCTGGTGCGCCCCCCCACCAAGACCCAGGCGCATGGGAGAGTGGGAGGGGGCAAACCCTAGGTCCAGATGGGCCTTAGGGCCCATCTAGTGGGGCGCCCCCCCTCTCCTCCCCTTGGCCGCCCCCCCTTTGATGGGATCTAGGGCTGGCCGCCTCCTCTTGGGGTGGGAAACCCTAAGGGGGGCGCAGCCCCCTCCCCCCTATATATATAGTTGAGGTTTGGGCTGCCATACAGACATGAGAACGTCTCTCTTTCGGTGCAGCCCTACCCCTCTCCCTCCTCCTCCTCTCCCGCGGTGCTTGGCGAAGCCCTGCGGGATTGCCACGCTCCTCCACCACCACCATGCCGTCGTGTTGCTGCTGGATGGAGTCTTCCCCAACCTCTCCCTCTCTCCTTGCTGGATCAAGGCGTGGGAGACGTCACCGGGCTGCACGTGTGTTGAACGCGGAGGCACCGTTCTTTCGGTGCTTAGATCGGAATCAACCGCGATCTGAATCGCTACGAGTACGACTCCCTCATCCGCGTTCTTGCAATGCTTCCGCATCGCGATCTACAAGGGTATGTAGATTCACTCCCCTTCCCCTCGTTGCTAGATTACTCCATAGATTGATCTTGGTGATGCGTAGAAAATTTTGAATTTCTGCTACGTTCCCCAACAAGCAGCGCCCCAACACATCTCCAAACTATCCTTGCATTGGCCCCTCTTTGCGCCGAAGGCAATGTAAGTAGGTCATCACTAGATTGTGGGTTCCAGTTTTGCTTGAAAGCTTCCCTAACCGCACTCCACGCGAATCTAGCGAGAGCACACCCGAAGAACACATGATTTGCGTTTTCCCCTAAACCGCAAGTGGTGCAAGTTCCATCCGCCGGCCCGTTACGCTTGGCCACATTATCCGAGGTTGGTAAGCGGTTGCGAAACATTTGCCACATAAATATCTTGACTTTGAGAGGGATACCGGCCTTCCATAACCCCCTAGCTATGTCTAGCGTTGTGCCCTCGGTCAATTTGTCATAAAGGGACTTGACCGTAAATTTCTTGGAGGAGGTAAGTTTCCACGTGATAGTGTCCGCTCCAAGACTACGATTCCGACCTACAATGTCAGCCACCAGCGCTTCCCAACTAGCGGCCTCCGCAGCCTCTAGCGTCCTAATGAAGGAGATCGCTGGCGGGTGGACTCTAAGAGCATCGGCCACCATAATGGTGGTGTCCGTGGCCAATTAGTATAGTTCCGGATGCGATTGCCATAGCGGTTCTTGGCCCCACCAACTATCGAGCCAAAATAGTGTGGACTTGCCATCATTGACACCGAACTGAGCCCCAACAGAGAAAGCCAACCACACCGCTTGGATCCCATTCCAAAAGGCTGAGTCGCTGGTTTTTGCCTTGAACAAATTTCCGTCCGGGAAATATTTGGCCCGTAGGATGTCCGCCCAGAGTCCCGACTCGTTTTGGGCAAGACGCCACCACCACTTAGTGGGCAAGGCTACATTCATGAGCTTAGAGTTCGTAATACCCAAGCCACCGATTTTTTTAGGTCTACAGACCGCAACCCATTTCACCAAGTGGTATTTGCGTTTGGTCTCGGTTCCTTCCCAAAAGAACCGGGAGCACGGGGTATCGAGTCTAGCATGAACCCCATCCGCGAGAAGGAACATCCCCATTGTGAAAAGTGGGAGAGAGGATAGGCTCGAGTTAGTGAGGATCAACAGCGCAGTCGAGGACATAAACCTGCCCCTCCAAGGGCTCACCCGGTTGGCGACGTTGCCATATAGTGGCTCCCATTCCGCAATGGTGAGTTTCTTGGTCGAGATCGGAAGGCCAAGGTACTTAATCGGGAAGCTTTCAAGCTTACAATTAAGGAGGTTGGCGATCCGGGAGCTTTCATGATCAGCCATCTCAATGGTAATCACTTCGCTCTTCAGGAAATTGATTTTAAGCCCCGATAAGATCTCAAAAGCGAGCAGTAGCAACTTGATCATTGCTATACTATGGTCGTCGGGCTCGAACATAAGCATCGTATCATCAGCATATTGCAGATGAGTCACCCCACCAGGGATTAGATGAGGGACGAGCCCTTTAATGTGGCCCGCGGCACGCGCTTTGTGAATCATGGCCGCCAAGGCATCCGCAACAAAGTTGAAAATCAGTGGCGAGCTCGGGTCTCCCTGCCGGAGACCACATTTATTGCGGAAGAAACTGCCCATTGTGCCATTGATAGTGACAGCCGTGTGCCCACTACACACGAGATGCATGATGCGGTGCACAAAACCCGCCTCAAAACCCTTTTTGAGGAAGACCTCTCGCACGAACTCCCAGTTCACGCCATCATATGCTTTCTCAAAATCTAATTTAAGAAGCACGCCATGTGCCTTGGTACGTTTTAACTCGTGCACTATTTCTTGCAGTGTGATCGGTCCCTCAAGGATGTTACGGTGTTTTAGGAAGACTGTCTGACTAGAACTAATCACACGTTGGACAATCGGTGCCAAGCGCGAGGCATAGGTCTTCGCACAGATTTTAAAAGGCACGTTGATCAGGGTGATCGGTCTAAAGAGCTTGATGTTGTCCGCCCCTTTCACCTTAGGAATTAAGCTAATAGCACCATAATTGAGGCGAGACAAATCAACCGTGCCCAACGCGAAGCCGTTAACAATATCATAAAATAGATGCTTAAGGCAAGGCCAGAACTTCTTGAAAAACTCAACAGGCCACCCATCCGGCCCGGGCGCCGTGTCCGTTTTCATGTCGACCAAGGTTTTGTCTATCTCTTCAGGCAAGAAAGACAGCGCAAGCCTGTCATTCTCCTCCTGAGATACCCGTTCCGCTTGATCCCACAGATCGTCGCGCAAACTAAGGAGTTTTTCGTCGGCCGTCCCCAAAAGGCCTATGAAAAACTCATAGATATGGGCCACTATTTGTTCCTGAGTCAACAGGAGACCATGGTCGGATTGAAGGCGCAAAATGGAGCATTTTCGTTTCCTCCCATTAGCATAAGCGTGGAAGTAGCCGGTGTTTGCGTCTCCTTTTGTAACCCATTTGACTCCGCCTCTACGTCGCTAATATTCCTCCTCAGCACGCAGAATTGCAATGACTTGGTTTTCCAAGGCATACCTATGAGCCCACTCTCCTTCTGAAAAAGGACGTCGGTCTGCCTCCACATCTAACAAAGAGATCTCCTCCACAATTCTAGCGTGCTCCCTCTTGGATTCACTACCGTGGTTGGCTCCCCACCCTCGAAGGAAAGCACGTAGTTTGCCCGCTGCCGCGTTCCAACACTCTGCTGGCCCGCGTGGTGGCCCCAGTTGGGCGTAAATCAACCCCCATCGATCTACCACCATTTGGCTACCACGCCGTTTCAAAGTAGAATCTAGGACTACGACGAATGGAGTCCTCCCTGAGGAAAAGATCAACGGCACATGATCCGAGCCGATGCGCGTTTCTGCTACGAGCGAACACAGGGGGAAAAGAACCTCCCATTCGGGCATAAAGAAAACCTGGTCCAACACGCAACGTACCGGTTGCGACTGTTTGTTAGTCCAGGTGTATTTGGCTCCGGTCCACGCCACTTCGCGCAGTGCCGCCGCCGCAATGGCGTTATTGAACAAGGACACCCTAGTCCAGTCAATGTTAGCATTATTCTTGTCAGCCCCCGAGCGGGTCAAGTTAAAATCCCCGCCAACAACCACAGGCAGGTTGTTAGCACGTTTGGCCCCTATCAAATTTGTCAATTCCAGCAAGAAAGCAGCCGGTCAGGAGTGATCAGCTGGTCCATAGACGCAAGCGATAACCCACAACAAACCTGAGACACGGTGTTTAATGGTAGCGGACAGAAAGAATACACCAACATCCCATTGCAATACATCACACACATCACGATTACAACCCATCAAAATACCACCAGAATGACCCACGGAGGGCACCCAATGCCAATCAAAACACTGCAGGGGATCGTAAGCGAGAAGCTCTCTGAAAGTAAAGTCCGTTTTAATCGTTTCCTGGAGCGCGACCACATCGATACGTTCTTTGGCCATGTACTCTTTGAGTTGAGTGTGACGGCCGCCGTGGCCACAACCACGGATGTTCCAGAACATGTAACGTATCTAAATGATTCTATTACGGAGGCGCACTCCCCTGGAGGTCACCACCTTCGCCACTCTCTTCCTAGCTTGAACCCAGCTGGAAGAAGGAAGGACACCAGCTTCCCTAGCTTGTGTCTCTTCGACGGGCACGCCCTCGTCCCCAGCCTCTACTGGTATGATGGCCAATGAATTCCTATCAGCGCAGCGCGCGGCCGCCGCTTCCCGAGCGTGAACGAGCGAGATAATATCACTGTGAGGGGCACTAACCGCCACTCCGCTATTGTCTAAAATACTCGCAAGGTGTTCGTACGAGAAAGCGTTTAGAATACGAAAAGAGGGCAAGGGTTACCTGTGGATTCCATGTTCTTGTCTGCAAGGCGAAGCTTGGTTCTCTCCATGGATGACAGTTCCCCCAGCTTGGCCTTGGCCCGAACGCTTGGAGCCCTCTGCACCATCGGAGTCGCCTTGGAGCGCCTGGCCTTGCTGCCCACTCCAGTCGCCCCGAGCGCCACCCCCAAATCACCTCCGAGCTCTGACGTCGCCACCGCCGCCACGGGCATCGCCTGCTTAACACAAACTACAATACAAAACCATCTCAAAAACCTACTAAACCTGTTTTCCCCTACAATCTTTCTAAAACTGAATCCGAAATTCTGAACAACGCTCAACAGCATAATGAGTGGGACTCAACAGCGTGGCTAAAAGCTGCGGTGCTCATACTTTACATTCAGTTCTTCAGTGTGCAAATACAGATGAGTGCTAATAATCGGACATAATTATTTTTTTTGAAAAAGGGTGTTTTTTATTGACTTATACAGTAGCATCGAGGGATACAATCATGATGAGTACACCCGGCCTCTGCATAACTAAGATGCACACAGCCAGCACAACACACACACAAAAATGGTCACGCCGGCAAAGGCAAAGTCATGCAAAGACCAAAGCTATGCCTAGGCGGAGGAAGAAAAGAAAAAAAAAACCGAAGCAACGAAAACAACGATTGGCGATGTACAACGGTGACCATCGGCCCCAGTCATCCCTTGACATCATAAAGACTCCGAGAAGGGTTCTTCAAAAGCGACGCCTCCAACAAAGGAACGACACACAAGCGCCGCCGTCGCCAAATCCAACCACCAAGGGTCGGCTCACGGGTTTTCACCCTGAAGAGCAAATCTTAGCAAACTCCGAGCAATGCCATCATCAGGGTAACGACGTAATGAACGCCGCCATTGCCAGGTATAACCAACTAGGTCAGACCAGAGTTTTCACCCCGGAGCTCTAGATTGGGTACTTGAGAAGTACCACCCAATGGAAATCATTTTATGTTGTCTCCTCCACTTGCCTCGATCCTAATAGTTGCATGTGTGCATGGTCCTTACGGCGAGTGATGACCATGGCCGGACGAGTAGGCTGACGAGACTCGACAAGAGCCACTCGCCAACACTCGAAGAAGTCTTTGACAGAGACGAAGGACAGCAGCACCACGAAATCCCTAGTTCGGGACACTCCGAAGGCCATGCACCGTCCTCACAAATGGCAGCGTAGGCTGATCTATATGAGACGACAGCAGACTCGCGTCCACTAACTCCGTGTCGTCCTCGCCAGACACAGATCATACAGGTTCAAACCTCTTGAGGTGACCACCGCCTGGCCGAAGACCGCCCAGCGGCATGCTGGCCAGATTCACAGTGTCACCTTGACCTGGCGGCCGAGCCAAGCAAGAGACCAACACGCCGGAGATGCAGGTCACGGCCAGGGACACTGCTTCAACACCACAGAGGTAGCCCAGGAGCAACGACTATGGTAAGAGCAAGTTCTCAGGTTGGACCTCTGTTTTTCGTACACGCACCGGCTGGGCTGTCCCCAATGGAGGTGCCGCAGCAGTACTAGACACGGCCGCTTGGACGACTGCGGGCGGATCTCCACTCAATGACGAGGAAGAGACGAGCGGTTCATGTGCTCCATCCGAGGAATTGACGCCGCCGTTGGTGACAGCTCCCGTCCATGGCGTCCACGGGTGCGGCGGCATGGTGCCGATCTGGCCACCCACAGCCATGCTTCCGCCGGATCCATCCCCGCGTGGATCGCCGCTGCAACTCCCGCCTTCACGGCATCCAGCCACCGCCTGCACTACGCCAAACGCCTGCTCAAACCGCCACGGGAATGAAGCAACACAAGCATCTAGTACTGATGTATTAAGGAGCTAATTTTTTTTAAATAATACATTTTTTTATTAAATTACACAAATATTGCGCCGAAAAAATATTTTTCACAAATAATACACGTCGGCCCGCAGCGAGCCGACTGGACCTAATCGGCCCACAGCAGGCCGATTGGCTTGCTGCTGGCCCGCCTGGCACGCGTCGGCCTCGGATTGGGCTGGCCACGTCGCGAGGGGGAGGGAGGGAGCTGTCGGCGCGGGCGTGCCCCTGTCGGCCTACCGCGGGCCGATCGGCCAGCTGCTGGCCGACAGGGTGCGGCCCCACCTCGCGCGCGGCTGGCCGGCTCCCTGCGGCCTTATCCTCCCCTTCCTCCCTTCTTCTTCTGTTCTTCTTCTGTTCTTACCTTCTCCTCTCTCTACACAAAAATGCCACCAATTTATACACCTAAATGAGCAAGTTTTTCGCGATTTTGGCACCGTGAATGGATTCAACTCAGTTAGGGCAGCCAAAAGAGGTCTCGATCTACTGATGGGGTAGCTCGTGGTGGTCGTGGGGAGCATTTTGGTGGAGGTGGTGGTGGTGAAGTTGGGGCAGTGTGGTGGTGGTGAAGTTGGGGCAGTGTGGTGGAGGTGAAGCTGTCGTTCGTCGTTCTTCATTGGAGGCGGAGCACCGGCAGTTTGGTGGCCGCCGTTCATCGTTCTTCGTTCGCACGCACGCTTCAAGGGTATATTTCAGCAAACATTTTATTTTTCGTAGGTGCTCCGGTAGTATTTGTTAATATGTTTCGATGTGAAATAAATTAGGTGTGTGATTATTGTTATTTGCCCCGGTAGTATACGTAAATATATTTAGATGTCAACTAATTAGTTGTGTAAAAATGTGTAGTTGTTCCGGTAATATTCCGTACTATATGTGGATGTCAAGTATTTAGGAGTGTCAGTATTTGTAGTAGTTCCGAAAAAAGGTCCGTAATATAGGCAGTCCAGTCAAATATATTAATCTATCAATATTTGTAGTTGCTACGGCAAATATTCGTAATATACTTGTAGGTGTGTGAATTGTATTAGTTGCTCCGTTAATATTCTGTAATATATAGCTAGGTAATATATAGACATGTCTAATATTTGTTAGTGGGGATATTAAGTTGTTGCTTAATACTTGTATTTCGTTGTTGAAAAAAAATAGGTGAGTCGAGATGTCCGATGTAGTGAAGTTGAGATTTTACTACGGTCCTGGTACTGTCCAAACAAATGAGTTGGGAGCAGATCTGAGTGAATTTACTCACATAGAGGTTGCAATCAGCGCACCACAAACATGGTCTGTCAGTCAGTTGAAAGAATGGATTGCGGCAAGTTTAGGTCTTGATACTGAAACACACACCGTCGGTGTTCATGCATTGTGGACACGGTCAAGTTCAATAATTTACTTTTATTTGAGGCCAATAGAGGGAGACTCCGATTGGGTGCGGTGGTTACAAGGTTGTGAACGAAGGGGATGCAATCCTGTTGCTTTAGTGCTTCCCGTCGTGAAGGAGGTCACTACACATGAAGGCGAGGGTGGCTACGAAGGACAGAGCAGTCAGGTAGAAGGAGGAAATGCTTATGGTTACGAACAAGGACAGAGCAGTCAGGTAGAAGGAGGAAATGCTTATGGTTATGAACCAGGGCAGAGTAGTCAGGTAGAAGGAGGAAATGCCGATGGTGATTACAATGGCGAGGTGGACGCTGACGAGGTAGATGGGCACATGCAGAACCAGATGGAAGAAGAAGACACCGATGTTGAAAGGGGTCATGCCGATGATTCTGACAAGTCAGATGAAGAAGAAAATGCAGAGGAGGTCCCGAATCCTGCATGGTGGAATCATGACTTCTCATCTGCAATGACCGTGAATGATGGACATGATTCAGCCTGGCAATATCACCAGAACAATATTACGACGGGTGCTATGTATCCGAACAAGCAAGCCCTGGAGGATGCAATAATTAATTGGGCAATGTCCACGCAAAGGGTTTTCACAGCTCAGGTGTCCAGTCAGAAATTCCTGACAATGGTATGCAAGAACGCAGATTGTCCCGCCAGGGTGCACGGCTTTCTCCCTAAGTATGGCACAAGTTGGGTGATAAGTGACTTAGTTAATCACACTTGTCTTATTCCCTGCATCCCTCAAGATCATGCCAACCTTTCATCCATGCTTATTGCTCGATTGTTTTACGATGAGATAGTGCAGGGCAAAGCTATGGAAGTGAAGGCAGTCCAGACAAAAGTCTTCGCCAGGTTCAAGTACAGAATTTCTTATGGCAAGGCTTGGAGGGCTAAGCATGCGGCGCTTGAGAGGAGATTTGGTTCTTATTTTGATGCATATGACTCTGTTGTCCACCTCCTCCACACCCTGCAGCAGCGGAATCCAGGCACCTATATCGATATCCAAGACATGTTCATGCCAGAGTTCCCAACTGTGAGGGTGTTGCATCGTCTCTTCTTCTCTTTCGGTGTATGCATCGAAGCTTTCAAGCATTGCCGACCGGTGATATGTGTTGACGGTACTCTTCTCACAGGCAAGTACAAGGTCAGATCCTGACAGCCATAGTTCAAGACGGCCAAAATCAAGTCGTCCCACTGGCATTTGCTTTTGTGGAGAGTGAGAACATTGAAAGTTGGACATGGTTCTTCAGGCAGTTGAAAATATCAGTTGTGAAGGAAAAGCCCAATGTGTGCATCCTTCATGACAGGCATGTAGGTATACTCAGTGCGATAAGGACACTGACAAACCCAGGCCCTGAGGAACAAGTTCCATGGCAGGACTTGCAGAGCCGTTGGTGCATGCGCCATCTGGGGGCTAATTTCTTCTCGCAGTTTAGAAATAAGAACCTGATGAATCTGTTCAAAAAACTCTGCAAGCAGAACCAGTTATGGAAGTACAATTTGATATGCGACAGACTTAATGTGTGCACGCAGAGACACGTGAGGGACAGGAAAGCTGCAAGAGATGCAGCGGTGAGGGCACATGTTGAAGCAGTAGCTACGCAGTTGGCAACAGGAACAGCGGCCGTGGAGGAGGAGCCTGTTGGGCTATGTGACCTGCCAGGCTTTGACCCACCTGGTACTAGGAGAAGGCTCGGGAGGTCGATTAAAACCTTCGAGCAGTGGATAGAGCATGAGCCTCTGGAGAGGTGTTCTTTGCTACATGACACACATGGAGCAAGGTACGGTGTCATGACAACGAACCTCGCGGAAACATACAACTTTGTCCTCAGAGGAAACCGGGCATTGCCACTTACAGCCATCGTTGAGGGTATTTTCTATGGCACCGTCAAGTATTTCAGAGATAGACGTCAAAAAGCAGAGCAGCATATCTTGAACAACCCAAATACACGGTACTGTGAAAGAGTCACGAAGTACATGGACAACAAGATGCAAAAAGCTAGGTCACACACTGTAGTCGCCATCGGTATTCAAGAAAGAAGGTTTGAGGTCCGCTTAGCCAACAACAAATTCGGATGTGCAAATGAGTTGAGGACGCATGAGGTGAAAATTAGCAATGAAGCCTGGCCAACGTGTGAGTGCACATGCAATAAACCGAAATTGCTTCACCTACCTTGCTCACATGTACTTGCTGCTTGCGGGCAGCTTGGAATGGACGCAATATCGTTTGTGTCTCCATTTTTTCTGAAAGAGTCTGTCCTCAATACCTAGACAGGTGAGCTGATGGGTTTTCGATCAATGGGTAATTTCAGCAGTGTCAACCCCGCCGAAAGGCGTTACATTCCAAACCCAGAGCATATGCGTACAAGTAGAGGCAGACGGCAGTGTCAGCGCATCCGAAATGATATGGATGAATCTGAAGCAGGAGGTCCGACTAGGCAATGCATTCTATGCAATGAATTTGGCCATAGGGACACTAATTGTCCCACTTTCGTCACTGGGCGTGGACGAGGCAACCGGGGAAGAAGAGGAGGTAGAGGCAGTAGAGGAGTAAGGGCGAGAGGAAGAAGCTAAGCTAGCAGTAGTATGTTCTGAATTTGTATTAAGTGTGGTGTGGCACTATGTTCTGAATTTGTATTAAGTGTGGCACTATGTTCTGAATTTGTATTAAGTGTGGCACTATGTTCTGAATTTGTATTAAGTGTGGCACTATGTTCTGAATTTTTATTAAGTGTGACACTATGTTCTGAATTTGTAATAAGTGTGACACTATGTTCTGAATTTTTATTAAGTGTGACACTATGTTCTGAATTTGTATGCATGCGGCGCTTGAGAGGAGATTTGTATTAAGTGTGGCACTATGTTCTGAATTTTGTATGTGCAGGAATGTCGGGATTGTGGTTGCTGAATGGGGACATTGATAGGGGTCATCATGCTACGATATGGTATGAGCGCAAGCTTGAGCCTCTGGTCACTCACACTCCTAAGGAAAACTGGATGATACACTCAGGATGGCTTCAGCGGTACGTGCTTTATTAATTTGCACACTGACATGCATATTAATGGGAGACACTAACTGAAATGTTCTCTGATGAAGGTTGAAATGGGCCGGCCTTTTACCTTTCGCGCGTCTGGTTGAGTCTATCCCGGGTGAGAAACGCCTCGCCATCGATGGGTCCTTGCTGAGCTGCTTAGTGGACCGTTGGAGGCCAGAGACCCACACGTTTCACTTCAGATGGGGAGAGATGGCTCCTACTCTGGAGGATGTGTCACTTTTGCTCGGACTACCGTTGGCGGGTCATGCCGTAGGACCGTTGGACGCACCGGCTGGTTGGGAGCGAGCTCTTACACAACGTTTTCATGGTGTTTTTTCGCATGCTCCGGATCCGGTATGGGAGCATCACGGACCTAAGTATGAGTGGTTGCTAAATTTCCGGCTAATTTCCCCTACCTATTATCTTCAAGTTATCGTGCATACAGTTTTACAGAAAATAATTGCGGCTTACTAAAACTTTCTCTTCGCTTAATGCAGATCCAGAACTTCGGGGCGCCGTTGACTGCGGAACAGATCACTCGGAGCCTGGAGGCCTACTTAATGTGGCTTTTCGGCAAGGTGATGTTCACGGAGAACCATGTCACCACTATTAGCGCGCTCTACATTCCTATGGCACTCGAGATAGCGAGCGCTCAGACGACGGATCAGATCAGACAGAGGAGTTGGGGTTCGGCGGTCTTAGCGGCTACATACCGAGGTATGTGCAACGGTTGCCAGCTTACATCGAGAAAGCCAGCCCTTCTTGGATGCCCTCTATTCCTACAGCTGTGGTCGTGGGAGAGGTTCTCTATAGGCCGACCAGATGTACGTGTTCATGACCCTATAGACGCCATGTTTGATGTTGACGGCATCGACATGCCTACTTTCGGTCTGTGTTGGACACGTCGCGAGGTATGCACCGTGTTGTAGTTTAATGCAACTTTTTTCTGCACAAGAGATAGTTCGATGCTAGCGGCTACTAACTTTTCTTCTCTGCAGAGACGCTTTGCTAGTGATCAGACCAGGAAGGCATACACAGCATTGAACGAGCAGTTCGATGCGTACACCAGGGTCATCTGGCAGCCCTACACGGAAGCAGCCATACAAGCGAGATACCCTGGTGGTATGTCTGTGCTATGCACAAGGGACCGAGATTACTGGATGACAAAATCTAAGATCATCTTCGATGTCTTCGTCGAGGAGATGGCACAACAGAGGGTTATAAGGTAATTTGGTCTTCTGCAGTTGGAGCTACCTCCCCCTATAGAGAACCCGGTGCCAGCACACATCCACAGGTATTAACCAGTTTTTCAATGTTGCATTATCTTTCATAGTACTCCATTCAAAGCTTTAGGTAATTGTTGAACACACACCACAATTTTAGGACGACAAGGAAGGGCATGACCAGGACAACTGCTGACTGGCTAGTTAGACTAGAGCCGTATGTTATAGAATGGGAGACAGCAAACACAAATCTATGGCATGAGAATCACAATTTCGATCTCGATGAATTCAATCTCTATTTGCGGCGCTACATGACCGGAACACGGTTACGCATCGTTGAGTACTCCCACCCAGAGGAGATACCGGATCCTACTCCGTCGGATATGTACCCGAGCTATGATACTTCGGGCTCTAGGCAGTACGCGGTAAGATATATTTTCTTTACGTAATGTTGTCACATACTTTGACGTGCAAGAGACAGACATTATTAATCGTCATGGAAATTTACAGGCTACCCTGACACGCGAACTCTACGACGACGTGACCACCTTTGGACGATCACTATCGTCTGGACCTCTTCTTCAGCATCGTCCAGTGCTACAACCCTTCTTGGAAAGAATTCAGAATAAGGTACGGACTGTGTACGAGGCTATCACGTGCACCCGGAGAACCGATGTTGTTCAGCACCAGCAGGAGCAGCCGCGTCACTCCATGCACCGACATCAACCACGTCCACGTCTAGCACATCAGCCGACAACCAGGCCACCCCGTCCTGACCAACCTGGCAGTTCTACGTGGCACCCGCAGCACTATGGTCCCACGTCGAGGTTCGTGTTTTCTCCACAGCCACAGCAACACGGTCCCCCGTCGAGCTTCGTGTTATCTCCACAGCCACAGCAGCACGGTCCCTTGTCCAGTTTTGTGTTTGAGCCAGAGCAGCCGTCACAGCCAGCAGGTATGTGTCTTCATATTTATTGTTCGGGAAAAAAATGATGGCATGCAACAGCCGGCCCACAGCAGGCCAATTAGTCCTTGTCGGCCCACTGCAGGCCTATCGGCCAACTGCAGGCCGACTGACTTGATCTGGTGGCCGACAGCCCAATCGGCCAGCAGCAAGCAGATAGGCCACCAGTCGGCCTGCTATGGGCTGACTAGGCTCAGTCGGCCTGCAGCGAGCCGACGGTTTATTATTTTTGAAAATTATTTTTTCAGCGTAATATTTCTGTAATTTAATTAAAAAATGTATTATTTAAAAAAAATAGCTATTAAGGACACATACAAAGTACCATTCTAGTCGTCGATTGCTACAAAACAGTGTAGTGGCGACGAGCCGTGCCGTCATCAGCGCTTGTTTTGACGGTCATTTTCGACTGATTCTCTTGATAACCCCATACGCAACGGTTTTAGTTGGTGCAAAGACTGAAGGTATCGGAGTAGACCATCTATGGGAGCATTGGAACAAGGATGTGGCTGCTTCCAGCTGAAGTAACCATGCACGGATGAAGCAATCGACTCAATGATTAAACTAATACATATCCTATATACTTAAGAAGTTCACCCCCACTACCATATTTATCTTGACATGCAGCCTATCCACCTCATCATCATGCCACATCATCAATTAATTTTATTTTTTCTATGTAGATGTGCAGTCTAAATAATAGTACTACTTTCTTTTATCTCGCAAGAAAAGGAATTAACCATTCTACTCACGTGAGTAGATTGAATGTGATTCATAAAGTACGTCGCATTTTTTTTCCGAAACATACATATGCAGCCATATATGATAAAAGTACTATAAATTTGGATGACATACTGATAAAAGTATCAAATGCATTACTCCCTCCGTCCAGGTGCATAGGGCGCCTAAGAAATAGGTGGGTTGAGATTGGAGGAGAGCGCGCGCAGGTTTCCCTCAAAAACGAAACAGAATTTGGAAATTAATCCCGTCATTAGTGCTGGCCGTTTCAGCTAACCCATGCCAAGGAAAAATCCCACGTCACACGGCCCACCCGTGGAATTCGCTCGCCTAATCAGCGCCTGGCTACCGTGCATGCATTGGCTCTTTCCTTCTCTCACGGATCGTCATCTTCCTCCTCTCTCCGTTTTCGTTTTCAAACGCATCCTCGCCCAGCCGGCCATGGACGCTGCCATCCTTGCCGCCCCCGTAGGCCCGTACCCGTACTCCATCCTCTGAAGCTCACACGATTGAGAGAGAAAAGAGAAGGGAGAGATGGATGTTCACAGATCGGTGTAGTCTTTTTTATAGGAGAAGGAGCGCCATGGGAACATGCAGCATGCATGCATGATTGCTTTCACACAGGAAAAGAGGCGGTACAGAGGAGAGAGAAGAAGCGCCATGCATGTTGTTTACATTCACACAGGAGACTAGGAGGTGGACCGGTGGGAGAAGGAGCGCATCCGGCTGGAGCGACGAAAAGAACGAGACGGTTTAGATAAACGAGGAGCATTTAATTGAATTGCGTCTAGCACTTTTGGAATTTTAGGATTCTCTTAGGCGCCCTATGCACCTGGACGGAGGGAGTACTAGTTTACTAGTACTAAATTTCCATGACCATGTCCCTTGCCACGTCCCATTCAGCCGGGAGGATTCTAGCTATGAGCTCCTTGAGAACAGATAGATGGGCAGCTGGACTTTAGATGCTCATAACCATCACTCGCCATCATAGCCTTGAAATTGGAAGGAGAAGCAAGGAACTGCAAGCAAGCCTCTTTCGCACGATGGAAACCATGCTGCTCTGCTAAAGCCAGACTGGTGGCCACCATGTTGGAATCGATGTGAGTGGACAGTTTCTCCTCGCATATCAGCTTCAGCCTGCCGAGGTTGTACCTGTCAGCTGCCACCAGTAGATGTCCGGCCAGAACCACACATCAGTTTCGCCTTTGTTGCTGGCCATCTCAAGCACCGGAACGGAGTCGGTGTATACGAAGTGGAGCAAGGATTTGAATACATCTGACTCCATGTCACAGATTTCTATAGGACTAGCAGCACAACTCTCCTTCATGGCGCCAAGGAGCTCGGCCTTGAAGACGGATGAGCGAGCAGCGAGGACACACCTGTGAGCGTAGAAGCTCTGTCCACCGACTCGAAAGGTTACGTCTGCTGCATCCTCGTCCTTGAGGAGGTCGCCGAGATGCCGGTGCAGGTCGCTCGGAGGAACACTTGTTTCTTCGCTCATGATCTCCTTGACGTTGACATCGCACCTGATGGTGAGACAGTCGTTTTTCAGGTGCACCGATCCCTCCACATCAGCCTTCTTGATGAAGGCATTATAGCCCCAGGATGGATATTTCATTGAGAAGCAGGTGGCAGGGAAGGAGGTACGGCTCATTGAAGGCACTGCCTCTCCATTCTTGTCAAGTACACTGAACGCGTATTTTGCCTTCACATCTTCGCCGTGAGCAGATTCGAGAAATAGAAACAGGGAAATGAAATCGGCGTAATCCTTACCTGAGCCGTTTGGGTAATATTTCACGGCCCAGTTGTGGCCTCCAACACTGAAAGGGGTTGATGTCAAGAACTGGCCGTTCCTGAGCAGCTCCTTGATCCTTGAGTATCCGTCTACCTTGAGCACAAATGACCTTTGGTCAGATACCATGGCAGCAGAGATCTTGCGTTGCGCTGCCATTCTGGGGGCGGGATTGGAGTACAGCTTGGAGTGGTATGGGAGGGAGATTGGCGAGCAAAGATTTTGCTGCATCTATCTCTATATATAGAGGCGCACTTGGGAAGTTAAATCCATTCGTTTCACTTTCTGTCAAACGATGAAAAAAGTGGCCTGCGCCTGCCAATTACTACTCGTTTACCTTCACGATGAGACGCCACTGCACTGCAAACGAAGACAGTAGTGCCAGTGCACCCAAGCCTTTTCATCTGCCGATTTCATTTCTGATGTCAACATTAATGATTTTTCACGTCGGTCAATGTGACCCCAGTAAACAATTTAACCTTTCAATGAACAAACATGACTTTTCATCTCCAGATCCTTCACCTTCCACAAAAGGCACGGCACTTTTTTTGAACAAAATCAGCAACAAAGAACCAATTAGCCAGGTTCATGTTCATGCCACCAGAAATTATGTGAAGGCTATACGATCTGCAGTGTTATGAAGAAGGTGGTATAATTCAGAAGCTGCCTGACCAATTGGGACACCAATGATAGTGTCATCCAGCTGAACGTAACGACCTGAACGCCAATGATACCCCACTGTACCAAGAGTTTTTGAAGAAAGTTTTCACTGTACTCAACCTTTTCGCCCTCCATTAGTTTTCTCAAGACAACAACCACTCTGTATTTAGCAGACAGCAGAACTACCACAGTTGTGCTCAACAGAAAACTACAATAACCTTTTTTTCCCTTCAAAATCGAGTTTTCTAAAACTGAATCCAGACAATCCCAACAGCATAACAGGTGCATAGCAGCACTACCAGCAATGTTCAGAGGGAAATAATAACCGATGCCCCATCACAACTATTAGTAGCATTAGCTAACAGAGGATATCAGTAGTCAAATGCTCGAGGATTACATGCGGTTTAGATTCAGTTTTTCAGTGCACACCGGCACTTTACATTCAGTTTTTCAGTGCGAAAGTAGAGAGTGCTAACAACCCGACAAAACGAAGTAACACCATCATCTAATAGTGGTGTTTTAAGGACCCACACAACCTAGCATTGTAGTCAGTCACTACAAAACAGGGCAACGGTGACGAGAAGAACCATTCTACTCACCTGAACATAAATTAGACTGAATGATTAATACTAACAATTTTGTTCAGAGACACACTAGCAACCATACATGGAGAACTAGCACAACCACTACTAAGAAAATTTGGATAACATATATGAAAATAGTTCTGCAGGCATTACTTCCACATTGTCATGATAATATCCTTTGCTGCTTTCAGTTCAGCCGGGAGGATTTCAGCTACGAGCTCCTTGAAAACAGATGGGCAACTAGATTTCAGATGCTCATACCCATCACTCGCCATCATCGCCTCCAAATTGGACGGAGAAGCAAGGAACTTTAAACAAGCTTTTTTGAGAGCATGGAAACCATGCTGCTCGGCCAATGCCAAACTAGTTGCCACCATGCCGGAATCAATGTGACTGCACAATTTCTCCTCGCATATCATCTTCAGCCTCCCGATATTGTATCTGTCAGCCGCAACAAGGAGATGGCCGGCCATCACCACATCAAGCACAGGAGGAACTGTGTCGGTGTATATGAAGTGGAGCAAGGACTTGAACACATCAGCTTCCATGTCACAGATTTCAATAGGACTAGCTGCATAACTCTCCTCCATGGCACCGAGGAGCTCCGCCTTGAAGACTGAAGACCGAGCAGCGAGGACACACCTATGGGCCGAGAAACTCTGTCCACCGACCTGAAAGGTCAGGTCTGCTGCATCCTTGTTGTTTAGGAGGTCACCAAGATGCCGGTGCAGGTTGCCTGGAGGAACAATTGTTTCTTTATCATGGATGACGGTGAGATCACACCTGATGGCGAGACAGTCGTCTCTCATATGCCCTGATACCTCCAGATCAGCCCTCTTGATGAATTTATGGTAACCCCAGTTATCACTTTTGCTTGAGAAGGTATGCATTGGGTGCGTATAGCTGTATGAAGACACCGGTTCTCCATTCTCGTCAAGTACACTGAACGCGAATTTCGCCTTCACGTCTTCAGCAGCATCGGCAGATTCAAAACTTACAAAAAGAGATATGAAATCGGCACAATCATCACCGTCGCCGTTTGGGTAATATAACACGGCCCAGTCGTGGCCTCCAACACTGAAAGGGTCAGAATCCACGCACTCGCCGTTCTTGAGTAGCGCCTTGGCTCTTGAGTATCCATCCACCTTGAGCACATACGACCTTTCCTCAGATACCATGGCAGCAGAAATCTTGTATTGCTCTGCCATTCTGGAGGTGGGCTTGGAGTAAGGTGAAAGTTTGGCCAGAGGAACGATTAATTTGTTCCCTCTATCTATATCTATTCATACTCGCCGCTGTCCAGTGATGTCGCCGGAAGCACCGCCACCGCCGGCGCTATGGATTGGAGGTGGTGGCACGAGGGGGGATGGGAAGCAGAGCCCGGGGCGGGGATTGGAGGAGGGTGGAGCTCGATGGCGGGAGCTAGTGCCGTGGGGGGAGAAGCGGAGCGCGGCAGCGGTTGCCGAGGAGATCGGGAAGGAGAGACGCGCGGGGGGAAGGGTGGCGGCGGAAGCTGTTGAGCGGAGAGCAGAGAGAGGACCGGCGAGTTAGGTTTTCTGCCGGATGGTTTTTACCAGACGCCGTGAGAAAGACGGACGGCCGAGATCGGCTCAGGCAGAAGATAGGACGGCTGAGACTGCATTCGCCCTGATCAGGTAATGGTGCAATTTAGAAGCATCCTGACCATTGTGGGAAGAACGGGCAAGAGGAACATAAGAACACCAACGAAAGCAGTACAACATCTTTTCTATCATGGTCACGTTTAACATCTTAACAAAATGTTAATATTTTAAACTTAGATCGCCTTTGGAGTTGGAGCAGGACCGGTCAATTGTGCAATTGTGTCGAATCAAACTTTTTGGGCCGAGGCTACGAACGCCGCTGATCATGGAGGAGCGACTTCGATGGAGCACTTGATGGAGCACTTGATGAAGGATCATAGATGAGATGATGGGATCTGTCATCATGCTCTAGTTTTTTTTTTCTTTGAGTCGGATCATCATGCTCTAGTTGAAACAATCTCTCATAATCTTTAGTTTTGTTTCTTTATTTCAACTTGTTTTGTAAAGTGACTTGTTTTCCCTCTAAAATCGAGTTTGTTTTCTTTATTTCAAATGCTCTAGTTAAACTTGAGGTCCACCAACAGCACTCGATAGTGGTACATGCCTGATAATTTGCCAGGACGCTCGATGGTGGCACATACCTAATTGTTGGTGCATAGGGCCCTTCTTTCTTCCCTCCACTTCCAATCACATTCTATGCACTCATATAATGCCTCCACCTCATTGATGACACGACCAACAATGTTCCAATTATGTTGAAGATTTGGCATGGGCGTCGCACCGATCGCCTGCGTGATGGTAGCATCGTAGTTAGCAGCGTATTTGATTATGAATTGACCGTAAACTTTAGCATACTAACTTGACAACATTCAAAAGAAATTCCTTAATGTAGCCGATGAGGATTGTTTTGCCATGATGTTAGGTAAACACATGTCAATGACTATGATGTTGGTTCATATTGTTATCAGTGAGACCGGGCAAGAATGCATCGTTAATGGGGGATCGACATCCTCTGCTAAAACGCCTCAACCTATCCTAGCTAAGCTTTTTAGTGAAGGTTGAGAGAAGGTGATCGAGCAGGAAGGGGACTCCAGTGCATCAACATCCCCTGCTCAAAGAACTCAACCTAGATAAGCTTCTCATTGAGGGTCAATAGGAGGAATGTGATTTAGAAGATGTGTTTGGTGATTTATGACAGAACAATTGAGAGGACTAAGTGATTAATTATCAAGAAAATTAGCCATCATGGATTTATGGATATCTATGGTATTCTCATTTATGAATTTCTCCTGAGCAATTTTACCCGGTACATCTCAGTTGTGACTTTGGCATTTTTGCATTTGAGAACTGCTCTACTTATTATAGTATCAAGAAATTAGTTTTACCTGGTAATTCTGAGTCATAGTCCTCATCGAGAAAAAGCCACCTTCTTGTTATCTGTCATTGCTTTAACTTATCCACGTAATTCCAACTATTGTGATTTTCCTTGGTTTCTAGAACATGCCTTGGATGATTGGATGATTGATAAGTACTCCCACTGTAAACTGGTATAAGACTTTTATATCTCTAAAACGTCTTATATTAGTTTACAGATGAATAACATTTTTCTTCTGAAACATACAGGCAACCATACCAGTAAGAAAATATATCCTTTTAGATAGCCCCTAGGTCGCCCCGCTTGGGTGACCGCGGGGGCGATCCAGTCGCGTCGCCACAGGTCTCCCACCAACCTCTTCCTCGTCTCGCCGTCGCCTGCGGCCCTACCGGCGAAGCCTACGTGGGTCCGGGGACGGAGACGACGGGGCGTTCTTTGAGTCGACCTCTCCTTCCCAGCTTGGATCCCATTGGCGGCGGCCCACAGGATGCCTCAAGCGGGTCTATGGGGCGACGACAGCAGGTTCGATGCTCTCCAGCGAGCGGCCGCATGGTGCGGATGCGCTGGACGGCCCAGATGCATGGTGTGGCCGTGCGTGCTCGAGGCAATGGCGCTTCGATCCAGGTGTGCTTCTTCTTCAGGCGTCATAGTCCTCGATGTGATCCCTGTCGGGGGCGGCGGACGCGGCAGCCACCCTCGGGATTAGCTGGGGCGAGATTAGTGTGGGGTGAGTGCGTGCAGCGGCCAGGGCGGCGTTCCTGGTCATGCAGCGATGGCGCTCACCTCCATGCCCGCAGGAGCTCGCACGCTTCCCGGGCTATGGTGGGCGGCCGTGTGCCGTGGATCTGGGCCCCACCCAGATCCGTCGATAATGGGGCACGTAGCCAGACGGCGGCACGTAGAGGGTCGAAGAGGGATGTTGGATCCCTGTCGGCGTTCCGGCTACTACGCGCGCCGTCACGGCGCGGTTCTGGGCAGCTACTAGTCAGTATCGCACGACTGCCGGTGAAAACCGTGTCGAGCTCGGTCATGGAAGACGATGGCAGTCCCGTGGGCGTCATCTCCTTGTCGAAGGCATTGTCGGTCGCAATTGTCGTCACCGTGTTTCGGCTGCTCCGGGGAAACCCTAGTTCTGTGTCTCTCGGGTCGGACTATGACGGTGCCTTCGGGCCTGTCTCCCTCTTGGGGGCACTGTTTGGAGCGGTGCTGCCTCGAGGGGACAAGAGAAGAAGCGGTGTTGCATGTATCGCATTGATGACGGTGGGTCTCAGCTGCATGGCACAACGGAGTCTGAGCAACAGATGCGTGTTGAGGGGCGCGCGCAAGAGGGTGGCACTATCACGTCATGGTGGCGTCAACAGCAGAAGGGACTGATAAGGTCAATGTATTGATCACTCCTGAAGATGGGATGATGGAAGATGGCGACGGCGGATTACAGAGCATGCGCATTGAGGATTTGCTAGACCGGTCAGTGCCACCGGCTCGCCGACGGGCGGCTTGGTCAGGCCATCAGATTACATGGTGTGTGTTTGGTGCAAGGTCAAGTCATCATATCATCAAAGCTTGCAGGTATCGCAATAACTTTTGTCAGGAAGGTGGCTTTGAGTTGATTCGTGTAGTTATTTTATATAAGGCTTTGTTGAACAATTTGATAAAAATGATTGTGTGCATCGACCGATGCAGAGACCGAGGATTATTCTCTTTTTGAAAAGAAAATACATGGAGAGCATAATCATTACTAAAAAAAATTGGATAACATAGATAATATATACTACGGAAAGCATTACTTCCGGAATGTCGTGATAATATCCCTTTTAGGATTCAGCCGGATGGTTCTATCTCTCAGCTCCTCAAAAACAGACCAGCCGCAGCTGGATAGCAGATGCTCAAAGCCATCACTTGCTATCGTAGCATTCAAATTGGAGGGAGAAGCAAGGAACTGCAAACACGCTTGTTTGAGACGACGGAAACCATGCTGCTTGGCCAAAGCCAAGCTGGTCGCCACCATGTTGGAATCAATGTGACTGCACAATTTCTCCTCGCATATCACCTTCAGCCTACCGATGTCGTACCTGTCAGCCGCTTCGAGTAGATGCCCGGCCATCACCACATCAAGTAGAGGAACCGAGTCGGTGTATATGAAATGGAGCAAGTACTCAAACACATCAGGTTCCATGTCACGAATTTCAATAGTACTAGAGGAACTCTCCGCCATGGCACCGAGGAGCTCCGCCTTGAACACGCATGACCGAGCAGCGAGGACACACCTGTGAGCCGGGAATGTCCGTCCGCCGACATGAAAGGTCAGGTCCGCTCCATCCTTGCTCTGTAGGAGATCGCCGAGATGCCGGTGCAGGTCGGTTGGAGGAATCCTTGCTTCTTGGTCGATGTCCTTCACGACGGTGACATCGCACCTGATGGTGAGACAATCGTCTCTAAGGTGCGGCGATACCTCAAGGCCAGCCTTGTAGATGAAGTCATGGCAGCCACGGTCTGGAGCCCTCCTTGAGAAGGTGTGTAGAGGGATGGTACGGCAGTACCAAGGCACCGGATTTGCATTCTTGTCGAGTAGGCTGAGCTTCAATTTGGCCTTGGCCTTCACGTCCTCGGCATCGGCATCGGCAGCTTCAAGCTGTACATAGAGAGAGATATAATTGTCACAGTGCTTAGGATAGCCGTTGGGGTAATATCTCACGACCCAGTTGTGGCCTCCAACGCTGAACGGGGCGGAAGTCGTGCACTCCCCGTTCTTGAGCAGCGCGTTGGCCATTGAGTATCCGTCTATCTTGAGCACATACGACCTTTTCTCGGATTCAGCGATCATGGCAGCACGGATCTCGTAGGGCTCTGCCATTATGGAGGTGGGCTTGGTCTTGGACTCGGAGTAAGATGGAGGGCTGGCGGGAGGAAAGATTTTGCTGCGCCTATCTGTGGCGAGAGGTGCACTTGCGAACTCCTGTTCATCAGCCAAACTCATAGCCCCAACGCCGAGTGCTTTCTGGACGACGAACACAAGGAAGTTCCTTTCCTCTAATCGGTCGAGTATATAGCTAGCTTGTGTAGAGACCACAAGGCACGTACGTAGTACACAAGCAGCGTGACTCGATTGATTCTTGCCGCCGGCCGGCCGGCCGGCCGGAACGGAACACAAGCGTACGCACGCGAAACAGTCGAACCGATTGGAATCGGTCCTGTTTCTTTTGATTTATTGATTGATATTTGAACTCAACTCACGGGATTTCCTACAATCCCTGGCGTATGTAAAGGCCTGATGTACGTTCTGGAGCAATACTCGGTGACCGACTCGGTATGGAGTACTGACCATACCAGGACACATGCACGTTCTGTCTCTGTGTAAGTCTGTGCGTCTAAACACGGAACTTCTCGACGATCTACTAGTATATGTTTGCGTCCTGTCCTGTCCTGTCCTGCCTGCCATGTACTCCACTCGTTTACCTTCACGGGGAGACGCCATTGCGTTGCAGCGCTCGGTCATTGGTGAGAGGTGAAAGGAGCCGCGATGGAGCATTGGCACATGGAAAGTTTTGTTTGTGCCCGACTATTGATTTGTGCCACGTTGACCGAAGCGCAAGGAAGATCGTCATTTTTTTTTTGCAAGAGGAAACTTCTGTTCTATTCATGATCAATCATGGCAGTACAAAAAGCATAAAAAATAATCAAAATTACAACCAGGTCCATGGATCATCTAGCAACGACTACAAGCACTCGATCGAGCAAAAGGCAAGCCGTCTTCATCGCCCCTCCAACAACCAAACCGGACAAACCTTGTTGTAATAAACAGTTGGGAAGTCGTCGTGCTAAGGCCACATGAGAACAACGCACCAGAGCTGCAATCATCGCCGATAAAGAGATTCGTAGATTAGAAGGATCAAACTTGTAAACGCCTAAATGAAGACCTGGTCCAAAAAGATCGTCCATCAGAGGCGAGCACCGACCGAATCTCGTGAGACCCGGCAAAGACACATGTCCACAACACCCTCCAACAACGCAAATCAAAGACCAACACCAATCGAATCTCGTGAGACCCGACGAAGACACGAGTCCACACACCCTCCAATGACACTGGATACACCATCAGGATAGGGGATCGAACGGTGGAGATATTATTCCTATAGGGACATCGCCATTGCCACAAAGCCCCAACCAAGGCATAAAACCCAACAAAAACGAGAGCGGGGTCCCTCCCGCCGGCAGGGATTCGAGATCCTCCGCACCTTCACGGCACAAAGGCCATAAGAGACCGGGAGGACCGGCGGCGACACAGCGGGAAGGAGAAGGAGAGCCTGTGTCTTGTGAGGTAGGGAAGAACATGTGCGTGTAACCTTAATGGCACTGGAGTTGCGCAAAGATGGCAGAAAATCATCATTTTTTGCAGATAATAAAGGGTGCGTGCATTTGATCGGCAGACGTTTGCACTAGCGCCACACACTGTCTTCGATTCTTTTCTGGTATAAAACCAGCTGATGAACGAAACGGCCTCAATACTGTTAATTACGACACTTTGAACTCAAGTAGGAAGAGCAGAGGAGGGCAAAGTAGCCATGCAACAACCAGGTCATCATCGAGAGCCCTCGTCAGGCAACACAGGGGTGCAGCTATGTAGCGCGAGTACAATCGAGCCATCACTCACGTCTCTCCCGCACATCTACTTGTCCGGGAGAGGTCCTTCCCAGCGCCCACGCGCCTAGGGATGCAGCGCTCGCTTAGCCTCGCTCTGGCTATATTTTCGCCCAAAATTTTCTGTTGTTCATTGATGTCCTAGAAAAAATAAGTCTGATTTTTTCTGAATTTTTTGAAACAATTGGGAAATCAAACATAGTTTACGGATTTAAATAAAGTTCACAAATTTTTAAAATGTTCACAAAATTTGATAAAAAAGCTCATGAATTTTAAAGAAAGATCGTGAGTTAAAACAAGTTCAGGAAATTTTAAAAAGTTGAAAAATTTCTTCAATTTTATTTGACTGCAAGTTTTAAAAATATCACAAAATTACAAAAAAACACAAAATTTAAAAACTTTCATGAATTTACAAAAATTTCATTGAGTGAAAAATTGTTTATGAATGCTTTCTTCTCGGACAGTGCTCCCGGACAGTCTAAATTTTTTTACTACAAAAGCTTAAATTTCGGCTGCATCCTTTCTTCTCGGCCTAAAATGAATGCTTTTGTTGTCAGTATGTAAATAACAACAACTGGAGAACATCTGGTCATCATGTTTCTTTTGAATCTTTTAGAGATTTTTTTAATCTGAAATCATCATCTTGGAAACGTGATATGAATTTGATTTTCTAAACCAGTTTGCTATAATATATTCTTATGATGAAGTTCATGTATAAAAGGGACTATTGTTTATGCACCTAGTATTATTCTATCCATACCTTTTTCTGAGCTTAGGTATTTTAGGATCTCATATGGAATTCTTAGGAAACAAAAAAAGTGATGATTCCTTGTATTTCTTATTCTGAATTTCAAACAAACAATAGAGCGTATTATGTAAAAGCAATTCCTAATTTACATATAATAATAAACTAAATTTGGCTCCTTATCTTCTCTACTATTAAAGAGGGATCGAACGTCGTGATGGTTCGACCTCCTTCAATCCCCACCTCCGACAGCCACGCCCGCAGCATTCCCACACGACAGAAAAGAATCGCAACTGAAACCGCACGAAAGAAAAAAAAACCACGTACGCACGTCCCACCCCCACTCCCCGAATCCCTCGCTCCTGATCCCCTGTCCCCGAGAGCAATCGCCGCCGCTAACCTGTTCCTTTGCCGCTCGGCTCGGCAAGGCGAGAGTCTGACGTCTCCTTCTCTCCTCTCACCCATGGGCTCGAGCTTTCTGGCCGCCAACCCCTGCCCGCCTCCACCCTCCATCCAGAGGCCCATGGCTCGGATCCACTTGCCCTCTCGTCGGAGCCATCAGCGGCGACCTCGGGGATTGGAGCTGCTTGCCATCTCATTTATTCTTCACCCAGTCACTACTAGAAAAAGGCTTACTAGTGGCGCACCAGTTTTGCCTACTAATGGCTGGTGCGCCACTAGCATTACGCCACTAGTAATTTTTACTAATGGCGCACCAGGCAGTGCGCCATTAGTATAGGCCACGGTGCGCCATTAGTATGCCTCTCAGGGGGCCATATATACCCATGTGCTTTGCCATACTAATGGCACACTGCAGTGTGATGCGCCATTAGTATCCTTCGGCATACTAATGGCGCACTGCTGGGTGATGCGCCATTAGTACCCTCTGGCATACTAATGGCGCACTGCTCTGGGATGCGCCATTAGTATCCTTTGGCATACTAATGGCGCACGTTGGCGTGATGCGCCATTAGTATGTATATTAGGGATTATTATTTTTTTCTTTTCTGATTTTTGCACAGATTACAAAATATATTATTGGACAGAAAATAAGCAGCAGGACACAGCAACAGCAGATTCATCGAATACAATAGAAGATTAGCCTCCGAATACAATTCATCATATTAGTCTCCGAATTTAAAAGACCGAACGAAGATAGAACATTACAAGTCTCGAGACCGCGAGTAGCGAGTTTGTCTTCACATTACAAGTCGATATCGATCATCTAAACTACCATCACATAGAAGAGAGATGCGGTCATCACGATGAGCATCATCGCGATGAAACTGGTCTTCATCCGGTTCCTCCAACGCTCCCTCCTCTCTCCCGCTAGATAGCGCGCGTATCTAGATTCCGCCTCCGCCCTAGTGGTGTACCCTTTGTAACTGTTACCGCTGAAACGGTGAACCTGTCTCCGACACTCCTCCCAGTCGTCGTAGACTCCGGGAACCTTACCCTTGTACACGACATATGACGACATCTCTATGCACTAGCCAAACAACAGACATGACATAAGCAATATATAAGTATGCAACAAAAGGATCGGAAGAGAAAAGCAAGACATCCATAGCACGATTCATGGTCCTACTAACAAATAGCATCGATTACATCTAAGTTGAACGACTGTCCAAACCAAAGAGACATACAAGTTCACTATAGTTTAATTACAACATGAGCTAATGAATGTTTCAGAACTACACATAGCATCACAACTTTCGACTCGACTCATGGGACCGGAGCGTGGATGAAGCCGTCGTCTGTCGTGATGGTCATGAAGTCGCGGGCGTTGTCAGCCTGCATTTGTAGCGTTGTGTCTATCTCGCTGTTGGACGGTTGAAATTTGAGGTAGAACTGCCCCGAGGTACGAAGGATATCTTGATGGATGATTTCTGCAAACTCCGACTGGATGCGAAAGAATTCTTGTCGGATGTCCGCGTCCTGGATTGCCCCCAAGCTTGCGGCCCAATCTTTGAGATTATTTGGTAGCAGAAGGTGATTATGGTCCCGCACGATCGCCCGCATGTGATGGAGGGCGTAGTAGGCATCCTTCTGACCGTCAGGCGGCTGCTTGACGCAGGGGAACGTCGTATTGTGGGTGAACACGTGCCTGCCGTACCTACGAACTGGCCTCTTAAAGGTGCCTCCAGATGCGGCGTAGCCGGGGAGAGCATCATCAAGAACTTTCTTGATATTTGTGTAGTCTATCTTGGAGTCACGGTCCGGGTCGAAATACGTGGCCATGGAATATTTCGGGCTTAAGAGGATGAGTGTGCAATGTGTGTCACTGCACAGAACACGGAATGTTAGAAAAAAAAGAACGATCGAAATCTAAGAAATCATATGTTACGGGGCGGTTAGGAGATGACTTACTCGGGAAAGTAAGGCACGAGGAAGTTATCCTTATCTGGGTTTGCCAGAATGACGCCTTCGAGGTGTGAACTCGCGACTTGCCGGTCCCCAGCGCTGCCCAAGATCTTGGCACGCATGTAGAAGGGGTCGACTATCACAATGTCGGGGGTCTTGTCTCTAATGATCCGCATCTCCATACTCAGCGAAAACAGCCGAACGAAGGTGTAGTGCAGCGGATGAAGGTTAAGCATAGCAAAGATGTCATCAAATCGCAGGACGATCGTACCCCCGACGGCGCTATCCACAAAGCCCTTGCCCTCTGGCACCTTGGCCACGAAAACCGGGTATGCCACATCATTCTCTCTGAGACGCTGCTTCTCCAAAGAAAGAACACTGTCATGCAGACTCCGCATAGCACCGGTTGCAGCATTGAGCATATTTGTCGGTAGCATCGGCCTACCCGCCACATGCACCCTCCTCGAGATATCCTTAGGTGAAGGTGGTCCATCCTGAGCACGGATCGTACTCGGTGCCGGTTGGCTCGCACTGGCGCCCTTGTTAGTCTTTCGTTTCCTGTCAAACGATGAAAAAAGTGGCCTGCGCCTGCCAATTACTACTCGTTTACCTTCACGATGAGACGCCACTGCACTGCAAACGAAGACAGTAGTGCCAGTGCACCCAAGCCTTTTCATCTGCCAATGCAATGCATGCAACATTAATGATTTTTCACGTCGGTCAATGTGACCCCAGTAAACAATTTAACCTTTCAATGAACAAACATGACTTTTCATCTCCAGATCCTTCACCTTCCACAAAAGGCACGGCACTTTTTTTGAACAAAATCAGCAACAAAGAACCAATTAGCCAGGTTCATGTTCATGCCACCAGAAATTATGTGAAGGCTATACGATCTGCAGTGTTATGAAGAAGGTGGTATAATTCAGAAGCTGCCTGACCAATTGGGACACCAATGATAGTGTCATCCAGCTGAACGTAACGACCTGAACGCTAATGATACCCCACTGTACCAAGAGTTTTTGAAGAAAGTTTTCACTGTACTCAACCTTTTCGCCCTCCATTAGTTTTCTCAAGACAACAACCACTCTGTATTTAGCAGACAGCAGAACTACCACAGTTGTGCTCAACAGAAAACTACAATAACCTTTTTCACGTCTGTCGTGATGGTCATGAAGTCGCGGGCGTTGTCAGCCTGCATTTGTAGCGTTGTGTCTATCTCGCTGTTGGACGGTTGAAATTTGAGGTAGAACTGCCCCGAGGTACGAAGGACATCTTGATGGATGATTTCTGCAAACTCCGACTGGATGCGAAAGAATTCTTGTCGGATGTCCGCGTCCTGGATTGCCCCCAAGCTTGCGGCCCAATCTTTGAGATTATTTGGTAGCAGAAGGTGATTATGGTCCCGCACGATCGCCCGCATGTGATGGAGGGCGTAGTAGGCATCCTTCTGACCGCCAGGCGGCTGCTTGACGCAGGGGAACGTCGTATTGTGGGTGAACACGTGCCTGCCGTACCTACGAACTGGCCTCTTAAAGGTGCCTCCAGATGCGGCGTAGCCGGGGAGAGCATCATCAAGAACTTTCTTGATATTTGTGTAGTCTATCTTGGAGTCACGGTCCGGGTCGAAATACGTGGCCATGGAATATTTCGGGCTTAAGAGGATGAGTGTGCAATGTGTGTCACTGCACAGAACACGGAATGTTAGAAAAAAAAGAACGATCGAAATCTAAGAAATCATATGTTACGGGGCGGTTAGGAGATGACTTACTCGGGAAAGTAAGGCACGAGGAAGTTATCCTTATCTGGGTTTGCCAGAATGACGCCTTCGAGGTGTGAACTCGCGACTTGCCGGTCCCCAGCGCTGCCCAAGATCTTGGCACGCATGTAGAAGGGGTCGACTATCACAATGTCGGGGGTCTTGTCTCTAATGATCCGCATCTCCATACTCAGCGAAAACAGCCGAACGAAGGTGTAGTGCAGCGGATGAAGGTTAAGCATAGCAAAGATGTCATCAAATCGCAGGACGATCGTACCCCCGACGGCGCTATCCACAAAGCCCTTGCCCTCTGGCACCTTGGCCACGAAAACCGGGTATGCCACATCATTCTCTCTGAGACGCTGCTTCTCCAAAGAAAGAACACTGTCATGCAGACTCCGCATAGCACCGGTTGCAGCATTGAGCATATTTGTCGGTAGCATCGGCCTACCCGCCACATGCACCCTCCTCGAGATATCCTTAGGTGAAGGTGGTCCATCCTGAGCACGGATCGTACTCGGTGCCGGTTGGCTCGCACTGGCGCCCTTGTTAGTCTTTCGTTTCCTGTCAAACGATGAAAAAAGTGGCCTGCGCCTGCCAATTACTACTCGTTTACCTTCACGATGAGACGCCACTGCACTGCAAACGAAGACAGTAGTGCCAGTGCACCCAAGCCTTTTCATCTGCCGATGCAATGCATGCAACATTAATGATTTTTCACGTCGGTCAATGTGACCCCAGTAAAAAATTTAACCTTTCAATGAACAAACATAAATTTTCATCTCCAGATCCTTCACCTTCCACAAAAGGCACGGCACTTTTTTTGAACAAAATCAGCAACAAAGAACCAATTAGCCAGGTTCATGTTCATGCCACCAGAAATTATGTGAAGGCTATACGATCTGCAGTGTTATGAAGAAGGTGGTATAATTCAGAAGCTGCCTGACCAATTGGGACACCAATGATAGTGTCATCCAGCTGAACGTAACGACCTGAACGCCAATGATACCCCACTGTACCAAGAGTTTTTGAAGAAAGTTTTCACTGTACTCAACCTTTTCGCCCTCCATTAGTTTTCTCAAGACAACAACCACTCTGTATTTAGCAGACAGCAGAACTACCACAGTTGTGCTCAACAGAAAACTACAATAACCTTTTTCACGTCTGTCGTGATGGTCATGAAGTCGCGGGCGTTGTCAGCCTGCATTTGTAGCGTTGTGTCTATCTCGCTGTTGGACGGTTGAAATTTGAGGTAGAACTGCCCCGAGGTACGAAGGACATCTTGATGGATGATTTCTGCAAACTCCGACTGGATGCGAAAGAATTCTTGTCGGATGTCCGCGTCCTGGATTGCCCCCAAGCTTGCGGCCCAATCTTTGAGATTATTTGGTAGCAGAAGGTGATTATGGTCCCGCACGATCGCCCGCATGTGATGGAGGGCGTAGTAGGCATCCTTCTGACCGCCAGGCGGCTGCTTGACGCAGGGGAACGTCGTATTGTGGGTGAACACGTGCCTGCCGTACCTACGAACTGGCCTCTTAAAGGTGCCTCCAGATGCGGCGTAGCCGGGGAGAGCATCATCAAGAACTTTCTTGATATTTGTGTAGTCTATCTTGGAGTCACGGTCCGGGTCGAAATACGTGGCCATGGAATATTTCGGGCTTAAGAGGATGAGTGTGCAATGTGTGTCACTGCACAGAACACAGAATGTTAGAAAAAAAAGAACGATCGAAATCTAAGAAATCATATGTTACGGGGCGGTTAGGAGATGACTTACTCGGGAAAGTAAGGCACGAGGAAGTTATCCTTATCTGGGTTTGCCAGAATGACGCCTTCGAGGTGTGAACTCGCGACTTGCCGGTCCCCAGCGCTGCCCAAGATCTTGGCACGCATGTAGAAGGGGTCGACTATCACAATGTCCGGGGTCTTGTCTCTAATGATCCGCATCTCCATACTCAGCGAAAACAGCCGAACGAAGGTGTAGTGCAGCGGATGAAGGTTAAGCATAGCAAAGATGTCATCAAATCGCAGGACGATCGTACCCCCGACGGCGCTATCCACAAAGCCCTTGCCCTCTGGCACCTTGGCCACGAAAACCGGGTATGCCACATCATTCTCTTTGAGACGCTGCTTCTCCAAAGAAAGAACACTGTCATGCAGACTCCGCATAGCACCGGTTGCAGCATTGAGCATATTTGTCGGTAGCATCGGCCTACCCGCCACATGCACCCTCCTCGAGATATCCTTAGGTGAAGGTGGTCCATCCTGAGCACGGATCGTACTCGGTGCCGGTTGGCTCGCACTGGCGCCCTTGTTAGTCTTTCGTTTCCGTCCCTTCTTCTTGATCTGCTGTAATGGGATCGAGTTCTGCTCACAGACCGCCTTCTTGAGCGTGTTCGGGCTGATAATATTTGGCACCTCAGCTATCTGAGGCTCGGTGAAGGCGGCAGCTGGAGGCGTCTCCTGAGAACTGAACGCCAGACGACGCCTGTTGCAATTGGGTTTCTCCGCCGTACCAGCTAGATCGCGGTTATCTTTTTGAGGGTTGGGTTCTTGAGAAGGAGGCCCGCAGAACTCGTCACCGTACCCATGTTCGGCAAAGTACTTATCGACGTTGGTAAATGTACCGTCGTCGTTGTCGTCGTCATTCGGATCCTGTGCCATATGCATGTTCGGATCCTGTGCCATAGGGATGTCCGGCAGGTCTGGTAGCGTTGCGGCGTTCTTGCCATGGCTTGGCGCTGTTACGACTGGCGGTCTTGTCTGTGGGGTGGTGTCCCCCGCCCCCAAACGAATCTGGCTCTTCGGCCAAAGCAGGGGCCAGCTTACACAGGCGCTGAGGGTCATCACATCATCTTCGTCCGCCCCAGCGGGTCGAATCGGAGGTAACAACTCGTCGCAGCCTGGCAGTACCCGAACCAGTTCAACCCTATAGAAGGTGGGTGGCATCGGATTACCGTGGAACACGTGGTTGCCCGGTTGAACGATTATGCCCTTGGCGACATCGACCAACTCGCCGCCCACGAAGTGCAGGAGAGTGCAAGGAACATCGGTGGCGCCCTGCGAAAACATGTAGGGCGTCAGGGATGCCCAGTCAAAGGCAAGGAGATGAAGTCATCGGCCGAGAGGCTTAGTTACTGTGATGCCGTCGAGCTCGGCTAATGTCGAGGCACCGCCAACGGCGGGCGTGCGCGTGCAACTGACGGAGGGGCCGCTTGCTGGCGAGGTGCCGGCCGGCGTACACCCAGGTGCATTAAGCTCCAATGCCCGTGCCGGCGCCGGAGACACGAATACCGCCTCCGCCGGAGACACCAATGGCGCCGCCTGCGCGTTGTGCGAGTTGCTGGCCGTGAAGCTGGGAACCGGGGGAGGCCCTTGTTGGCCGCCCGCAATCCACGTCGTCAGCCCCTGAATCAAGGTAGGCACAATGGCGGTGAGCGTCGTTCCCAGTTGTTGTTGCACTTGCTCTTGGACAATCTCTGGAATCCGCGCCACTTGTGCCTTGAGTTCTTGAACCTCGCGCGACTGGCTTTCCGAGCTGGTCTTTTTCTCCTTTCGCCCACCAGCGGTATAGTATGACGACCATTTTGTGGACAAGCCTTTGCCGGCCACACGACCAGCTGACGACGGCTTACTGAGCTTATCCTTGTTTTTCATTACGTTCAACGCCCTATTTAAAGGGGTGTCAAAAGGGGAGCTCTGAGATGACCCCGCGCTACTGCTTTCAGCCTCCTGCAGAAGGAATGTGAACCATTTAGAAATTTGGCTTCATTAACTAGAATGCAACCATATATGTAGCTAATTACGCGGGGGTGTATTCCTTACCAGAACTTTCTCAAGCGCCTTGGTCTTCGGATCCGTGGTAAGCTCCTTTGTTACCGGGTCCTCCTTGTACCGGGCCCTGACAAAGTTCCTGGTCTGCTTGTCAGGGAATTTCTCGAAGCGGGGCGGTAGGCCTTGCTCGGCACGCTCCGCGTCCTCCTTGTCCCATATAGGCTCCGCCACTCTATAACCGCCGGGACCGAGTTGGTGGACCCCTAAGTTCAACTGTCGCATTTCTTTCCCCCACTGACTTGATTCGGAGGTTGCGCTGCTCTCGCACTTGATCTTGAACTCCTTGTAGTCATCTTCGCTCATCAAAGGATATTTCGCCTTGATCTTCTCATAACTATCACCTTTTTCAATCATTGCCTTCACCGTGCTTCTCCATGTAGACAGGGCCGTGCTCATCCTCGTGAGGGCGGCACTGTTCACTTTATTCCCTGAGAGGCGTGTGTTTGCAAACTCATTGGGGAACTTGTATCGTTCGTGTAGCTTCGTGAAGAGGAGGCAGCGCAAATTCCCTCGGTCCTTATGCCTTAGGTTCTCGGTGTTGATCGAGACGGTGCTCCGGAGAATGCACCCGAGCTGAACCGAGTACCCCTTGACTACATGTTTGGGCGCCGTTGGATGCCCGTCGGAGTTCACTTCAGTAAATTCCTCCTTGACGGTGCCGAGCACGTTCGGGCGCCGGTCCTTCCGTTGCCTCTTCGGTTGGCTGCCATCTGTGCGTCCGCCGCCATCATCAGTGGTGGCATCCTCGGCGGCACCATCAGTGGTGTCATCCCCGACGCCACTAGGGGTTGTGTAGTCAGGATCGGTGTCTTCCGCGGCGTCCTCATAGCGGTGAGGTTCTTCCTCCATCTCCTGGGACAGCTCCCAGAATTGCTTGCCGCCCGAACCGCCGGCCTCATCGTTGTGGGCCATGTTTCGCTCTAAATAGGAAAAAAGTTTGGTCAAAAAGTTGGTTATTGTCAAGGAACAAGATCTCTAAGTTGACCAAATAACCTAATTCTCGAGGAATGTCGCCAAAAAGATGGTTATTGTGAAGGAACAATTGAGAGATGCTTGTGATATTGCCTAGGTGTTTTGGGATGGAACCTGTTAGTGTGTTGTTGCTAGGTGTTGTGGGATGGAACCAGTAGCTTCCTTGCAACCCACAAAAGAGAAAGGAAAAGGGGTGAAAAGGGGGAGATGGTTAGCTTTGATGAGCAGACAACATCTTCCTAACCCCCTTCTTCTTGTCTCCTCTCACTATCTCTCTCACACACATGGAAAGCAAGGGTGTCTGAGTGTGTGAAAAAATACTAAACTAATCCAACCACTAAAGCACTAGATCACTACTATTGGTTGATGTCAAGATACATGCTGATTAATTTTTGTTTCGGTTGAGAATCGGGCACCTTCTAGGTCAAGAAAATTGGGCATGACCTTTGCTAATTTTCTTGACCTAGGAGTGCCCCATTCTCAACCGAAACGGAAATTAATCAACATTTCATGAGAAAGGGGTCATTTCAGAAGATCACAAGTAGCAGCAGCATCACTTGACAAAATCACAAGTAGCAGCAGCATCACAAGTAGTACAGCAGCAGCAGCATCACAAGTAGTACAACAGCAGCAGCATCATCACAAGTAATACACTTAATTGGCATAAAATATCAAAAAACAGCATAAATTGGAAAACAAGCAATACTTCTAAAACCAGTTGCAAGCAAATGTATAGTAAAATAAAATGATCCCATAGTGTACTTAATTCAGAACACATGGAAGAAACTTGACTAAATGTACAGATTTTAGAAAAAAATCCAAGTTAACTAAATGATTGATTCAATTTCAGGCAACTTGGAGAAGAGATCACTTGATCATTGACTGTACTTAATTCAGAACACATGGAAGAAACTTGTTAGAAACTAAAACGGTTAATATTGAGAATTAAGTTACTCTAATGGAGTACCAAATTTTGAGAACAAGCCGTCTGAAAAGAGCACTAGCTAAGATCTAATCCTTATGTCTAGTTAACCACTAATTTACTGTAACCAATGTTCAGAGGCAAATCAGACTTGACAGTAAAGATCAAAATTTCAGACTTGACAGTAAATATAGTGGAAACTGAAGATTATTTAGGAACACACTTGTTCCTAAACTTGATGTCGATTTAGCAACACGGTCTTCAGTGAGAGTATAAAAAATAACTACTCCATCTACTTAAGTGATTCTACACTAAACCAGAACAAGTTGATGTTCAGTCAAGTTGATTTCAGTGAACATACACTTCAGAAAATTCAGTAAACATGCACTCAATTTTAGTGATCTTGTACTCAATTTTACAGTGAACTTGTACTCAATTTTACAGTGATCTTGTACTCAATTTTACAGCAGAACATACACTCCAGAAAATTTTCAGTGATCTTGTACTCAATTTTACAGTGAACTTGCTAAAGAAGCTCCCAAGCTTCAAGATAGACTAAATTTGACAGCTAATATACTCCAAAGAAGCATTTTGGAGTACAAGAAGGGGAAAGCGGGAGGCAAGAAGAGGGGGGAGCCGCACCTTGGCAGGAGGGGGCGAGGGGACTGTGTTGGGCTATGGGCAGACGGAGGCGGGGGCGGGTGCCTTGGACCAGTCTGGGAGTTGGCGGCGCTTCCCGGACTCGGCGGCGTACCTGACCTCGATGGCCCAAGTGGGGAGCCGCACCTTGGCCCAGGTGGACGCGTTGCTGCTCCTCGGCGAGGTGGACGCGCTGCGCAGTGGGTCGGGGCGGCGCAGGTGGACGCGCTGCGCAGTGGGTCGGGGCGGCGCAGGTGGACGCGCTGCTGCTCCTCGGGGAAGGCACCAAAGCATCAAACCCTAATCCCCAGCGTGGGCAGGGAAGAAATGGCTAGAGAGGAATTGGGGAAACAAAAGCGAACCTCCTTCTAGTCGTCGAACTGCGGCGGACGACGTGCAGGCGCGGCGGATGGAGGGGGCGGAGCAAGGGGGCGGCGGCGTACGGTTGGGGTCGAGGAGTGGGGGATCTGGTGAGCGAGGGAGGGAGGGAGGCGACAGTGCAAGGGGAACAAGTACGTCTATTCTAATGGCGCACCCCCCCTGGTGCGCCATAAGTACGTCGATTCTAATGGCGCACCTCCCCCTGGTGCGCCATAAGTACGTCGATTCTAATGGCGCACCTCCCCCTGGTGCGCCATAAGTACGTCGATTCTAATGGCGCACCTCCCCCTGGTGCGCCATTAGAATTTTGTTTTACTTACTAGCCCGACTGGTCAGGTTATATTCCACCTAACCCTATCTCCATCAGACCACGCCCACTAGCCCAACTGGTCAGCACGCAGCACACACACTAGGAGGTCCTGGGTTCAATTCCTAGGCTCCTCAATTTTTGTTTTTATGCATTTAAAATGTTGTTTGATATTTATTTGTGTTTAAATATGTTCAAACTTGTTTAAATCATAACAGTAATATTTTTTTTATAAAAACAGTAATGATTTTTTAAAAAATACCATCAAATTTGTTATTTGAAAATATAATCAAATTTGCTTTTTTTTGCAAATTTAGTTGCATTCATTTGTGACGGTGGAGCGGGCCGGGGAGGGTGCGGGGGAGAGGGTGCGGGGGGTCGGCGGCGACGGCCGGTGGAGCGGGGGAGGGTGCGGTGGGTCGTCGGCGGCGGTGGAGTGGGGGAGGGTGCGGGGGATCGGCGGCGGCGGCCGGTGGAGCGGGGGAGATGGTGCCCATGAAATACAATCGAGAAATGAAGGCTATAATTTAAATACAATCGATCTTAGCTAGCTATCTGTTCACAATCTTCTTGCCCTTATTTTTTGTAAATGGAGTTCTTCTCTTGAACGGACGTCCTTTAGGTAGGGTGGTTCTGCTTCTTCTTGTGGTGTATGCTAATACTTCATCGTCGTCGTCATGTTCCATTTTCGGGTCGCCGTACTTGTCGAAGTCTTGCTCATTGGCGACTCCATCCATTCCGATGATCTTCCTTTTGCCTCTCCTCACGACAACACGACTGGGCTTTGATGGGTCGGTAATGAAGAAGCATTGGTCCACTTGGGAAGCCAGTACCCATGGCTCATTTTTCGCGGTGACATTCGCGCCTGCGGTCTTGGATTTGGCTTCGGGTATAACCATGGTGGTGAAATACCGGTCTTCTTTTATGACGCTCTTGGCCCATCTGACACGGAACATCGGGACCTTCTCTCCAGCGTAGCTCAGCTCCCAGATCTCCTCGATCCTTCCGTAGTATCTATCCTTGTCGTTACCGGTGTAGGATTCCATCGTTACCCCGGAGTTCTGATAACCATCGCTCTTCATGTCCTTGTCCTCGGTGTTCTTGGCCTCCACCGGTCTCCTCCTGACTTAGAGTGAAGCACGCGGGAGGGAAGTCATTTCCGGTCTTCTTGGCCTTTTTGCCTTTGCGACGACTTTCCGTGTCCTGCTTCGCCTCATCATCATCATCATCATCATCATTAGCGTGAAGCTCCTCCCTGATGCCCATTGATTTCAAGTCTGCCCTTGCTTTCGGCCCATCTTTGGTCCTCTCTGGCATGTTGAGCAGGGTACCAAGCAGACTCTCGCACACGTTCTTCGTGATATGCATGACATCAAGGCTGTGAGGCACACGGTGGATCTTCCAGTACGGCAAGTCCCAGAAAACAAACCTCGTTTTCCATACCTTCAGCAGTGGCTCTGGCGCCTTTCGCTTCTTTCCCGGCTCTGGCGCCTTTTGCTTCTTTCCCGGCAGTGGGCAATCTTTCCAATTTTTCAACAGCTCGTCTATTTCCTCGCCGCTCCTCGTACGCGGGCGTCTTCGGGGTTCGGTTTCACCATCGAACAGATCCTTGCGTTTCCTCCACGGGTCATTGTCGCGAAGCCACCTTCGATGTCCCATGAACACGGTTTTCGAAGACCCGGGATCTCTATCTAGCTGGCGATACGTTGTGTCATCCATGCACCTGACACATCCAGAAAATCCGTGGACCACCTGCCCCGCGAGATATCCGAAACCGAGATAGTCGTGCACCGTCGTGAGCAGTGCGGCTCTCATAGGGAAATATTCTTTCTCTGCGGCGTCCCACGTATTGGCTGGCGTTTTCCACAGCGTGTCTAGCTCCTCTTCCAGCAGCCCCAGATACAGATTGATGTCGTTCCCTGGTTGTTTCGGCCCTTCAATTAGCATACTCATGTGAATGTACTTCCTCTTCCTGCACAACCAGGGGGGAAGGTTGTACATCCACACAAACACAGGCCAGGTGCTATGTGTGCTTCTCTGGCTGCCAAATGGATTGACTCCATCGGTGCTCGCGCCCAGCACGATGTTCCTGTTGGAAATATGCCCTAGAGGCAATAATAAATAGGTTATTATTATATTTCCTTGTTCATGATAATCGTTTATTATCCATGCTTGAATTGTATTGATAGGAAACTCAGATACATGTGTGGATACATAGACAACACCATGTCCCTAGTAAGCCTCTAGTTGACTAGCTCGTTGATCAATAGATGGTTACGGTTTCCTGACCATGGACATTGGATGTCATTGATAACGGGATCACATCATTAGGAGAATGATGTGATGGACAAGACCCAATCCTAAGCCTAGCACAAGATCGTGTAGTTCGTTTGCTCAGAGCTTTTCTAATGTCAAGTATCACTTCCTTAGACCATGAGATTGTGCAACTCCCGGATACCGTAGGAATGCTTTGGGTGTGCCAAACGTCACAACGTAACTGGGTGGCTATAAAGGTGCACTACGGGTATCTCCGAAAGTGTCTGTTGGGTTGGCACGAATCGAGACTGGGATTTGTCACTCCGTGTAAACGGAGAGGTATCTCTGGGCCCACTCGGTAGGACATCATCATTATGTGCACAATGTGACCAAGGAGTTGATCACGGGATGATGTGAGTTACGGAACGAGTAAAGAGACTTGCCGGTAACGAGATTGAACAAGGTATAGGGATACCGACGATCGAATCTCGGGCAAGTAACATATCGATAGACAAAGGGAATTGAATACGGGATTGATTGAATCCCCGACATCGTGGTTCATCCGATGAGATCATCGTGGAACATGTGGGAGCCAACATGGGTATCCAGATCCCGCTGTTGGTTATTGACCGGAGAACGTCTCGGTCATGTCTGCATGGTTCCCGAACCCGTAGGGTCTACACGCTTAAGGTTCGATGACGCTAGGGTTATAGGGAAAGTATGTACGTGGTTACCGAATGTTGTTCGGAGTCCCGGATGAGATCCCAGACGTCACGAGGAGTTCCGGAATGGTCCGGAGGTAAAGATTTATATATGGGAAGTCCTGTTTTGGTCACCGGAAAAGTTTCGGGTGAAATCGGTAATGTACCGGGACCGCCGGGAGGGTCCCGGGGGTCCACCAAGTGGGGCCACCAGCCCCAGAAGGCTGCGTGGGCCAAGTGTGGGAGGGGACCAGCCCCAGGTGGGCTGGTGCGCCCCCCCACCAAGACCCAGGCGCATGGGAGAGTGGGAGGGGGCAAACCCTAGGTCCAGATGGGCCTTAGGGCCCATCTAGTGGGGCGCCCCCCCTCTCCTCCCCTTGGCCGCCCCCCCTTTGATGGGATCTAGGGCTGGCCGCCTCCTCTTGGGGTGGGAAACCCTAAGGGGGGCGCAGCCCCCTCCCCCCTATATATATAGTTGAGGTTTGGGCTGCCATACAGACATGAGAACGTCTCTCTTTCGGTGCAGCCCTACCCCTCTCCCTCCTCCTCCTCTCCCGCGGTGCTTGGCGAAGCCCTGCGGGATTGCCACGCTCCTCCACCACCACCATGCCGTCGTGTTGCTGCTGGATGGAGTCTTCCCCAACCTCTCCCTCTCTCCTTGCTGGATCAAGGCGTGGGAGACGTCACCGGGCTGCACGTGTGTTGAACGCGGAGGCACCGTTCTTTCGGTGCTTAGATCGGAATCAACCGCGATCTGAATCGCTACGAGTACGACTCCCTCATCCGCGTTCTTGCAACGCTTCCGCATCGCGATCTACAAGGGTATGTAGATTCACTCCCCTTCCCCTCGTTGCTAGATTACTCCATAGATTGATCTTGGTGATGCGTAGAAAATTTTGAATTTCTGCTACGTTCCCCAACAGTGGCATCATGAGCTAGGTCTATGCGTAGTTTCTATGCACGAGTAGAACACAAAGTAGTTGTGGGCGTCGATTATGTCAATTCTTCTTGCCGCTACTAGTCTTATCTTGTTTCGGCGGCATTGTGGGATGAAGCGGCCCGGACCGACCTTACACGTACGCTTACGTGAGACAGGTTCCACCGACTGACATGCACTAGTTGCATAAGGTGGCTAGCGGGTGTCTGTCTCTCCCACTTTAGTCGGAACGGATTCGATGAAAAGGGTCCTTATGAAGGGTAAATAGAAATTGGCATATCACGTTGTGGTCTTACGTAGGTAAGAAACGTTCTTGCTAGAAACCTATACAAACCACGTAAAAAACTTGCAACAACAATTAGAGGACGTCTAACTTGTTTTTGCAGCAAGTGCTATGTGATGTGATATGGCCAGAAGATATGATGAATGATATATGTGATGTATGAGATTGATCATATTCTTGTAATAGGGATCACGACTTGCATGTCGATGAGTATGACAACCGGCAGGAGCCATAGGAGTTGTCTTTATTTTTTGTATGACCTGCGTGTCATTGAATAACGCCATGTAAGTTACTTTACTTTATTGCTAAGCGCGTTAGCCATAGAAGTAGAAGTAACCGTTGGCGTGACAACTTCAAGAAGACACAATGATGGAGATCATGATGATGGAGATCATGGTGTCATGCCGGTGACAAAGATGATCATGGTGCCCCGAAGATGGAGATCAAAGGAGCAAAATGATATTGGCCATATCATGTCACTATTTGATTGCATGTGATGTTTATCATGTTTTTGCATCTTATTTGCTTAGAACGACGGTAGCAAGTAGGATGATCCCTTATAATAATTTCAAGAAAGTGTTCACCCTAACTGTGCACCGTTGCGAAGGTTCGTCGTTTCGAAGCACCACGTGATGATCGGGTGTGATAGATTCTTACGTTCGAATACAACGGGTGTTGACGAGCCTAGCATGTACAGACATGGCCTCGGAACACACGCAATACACTTAGGTTGACTTGACGAGCCTAGCATGTACAGACATGGCCTCGGAACACGGAGGACCGAAAGGTCGAGCATGAGTCGTATAGAAGATACGATCAACATGGAGATGTTCACCGATCTTGACTAGTCCGTCTCACGTGATGATCGGACACGGCCTAGTTAAACTCGGATCATGTTTCACTTAGATGACCAGAGGGATGTCTATCTGAGTGGGAGTTCATAATCAGATGAACTTCATTATCATGAACATAGTCAAATAGGTATTTGCAAATTATGTCATACGCTTTAGTTCTACTGGTTAAGATATGTTCCTAGAGAAAATTTAGTTGAAAGTTGGTAGTAGCAATTATGCGGACTGGGTCCGTAAACTGAGGATTGTCCTCATTGCTGCACAGAAGGCTTATGTCCTTAATGCACCGCTCGGTGTGCTGAACCTCAGCGTCGTCTGTAGATGTTGCGGAACATCTGACATACACGTTTTGATAACTACGTGATAGTTCAGTGCGTAATGCTAACGGTTTAGAATTGTGGCACCAAAGACGTTTTTGAAACGTCGCAGAACATATGAGATGTTCCGAAGACTGAAATTGGGATTTCAGACTAGTGCCCACGTCAAGAGGTATGAGACCTCTGACAAGTTTCTTAAGCCTGCACACTAAGGGAGAAAAGCTCAATCGTTGAGCATGTGCTCAGATTGTCTGAGTGCCACAATCACTTGAATCGAGTGGGAGTTAATCTCCCAGATGAGATAGTGATAGTTCTCCATAGTCACTGCCACCAAGCTAGTAGAGCTTCGTGATGAACTATAACATATCAGGGATAGTTATGATGATCCTTGAGCTATTCGCGATGTTTGACACCGCGAGAGTAGAAATCAAGAAGGAGCATCAATTGTTGATGGTTAGTAAAACCACTAGTTTTAAGAAGGGCAAGGGCAAAAGGGATACTTCATGAAACAACAAGTCATTTGCTGCTCTAGTGAAGAATCCCAAGGTTGAACCCAAACCCGAGACTAAGTGCTTCTGTCATGAGGGGAACGGTCACTGAAACAGTACTACCCTAGATACTTGGTAGATGAGAAGGCAGGCAAGGTCGACAGAAGTATATTGGATATACATTATATGAATGTGTACTTTACTAGTACTCCGAGCAGCACAAGGGTATTAGATACCGGTTCGGTTGCTAAGTGTTAGTAACTCGAAATAAAAGCTGCGGAATAAATGGAGACTAGCTAAAGGTGAGATGACGATATGTGTTGGAAGTGTTTCCAAGGTTGATGTGATCAAGCACCGCATGCTCCCTCTACCATCGAGATTGGTGTCAAACCTAAATAATTGTTATTTGGTGTTTGCGTTGAGCATAAACATGATTGGATTATGTTTATCGCAATACGGTTATTCATTTAAGGAGAATAATGGTTACTCTGTTTATTTGAATAATACCTTCAATGGTCTTGCACCTAAAATGAATCTCGATCGTAGTGATACACATGTTCATGCCAAAAGATATAAGATAGTAATGATAGTACCACATACTTGTGGCACTGCCACTTGAGTCATATTGGTGTAGAACGCATGAAGAAGCTCCATGTAGGTGGATCTTTGGACTCACTCGTTTTTGAAAAGATTGAGACATGCGAACCATGTCAATTGGTATATATGCATGAAGAAACTCCATACAGATGGATCGTTTGGACTCACTTGATTATGAATCACTTGAGACATGCAAATCATACCACATGGGCAAGATGACTGAAAAGCCTCGTTTTCAGTAAGATGGAACAAGAGAGCAACTTATTGGAAGTAATACATTTTGATGTATGCAGTCCAATGAGTGCTGAGGCATGCAGTGGATATCATTATGTTCTTACTTCACAGATGATTTGAGTAGATGCTGAGAATATTTACTTGATGAAACACAAGTCTGAATTATTGAAAGGTTCAAGTAATTTCAGAGTGAAGTTGAAGATTGTCGTGACAAGAGGATAAAATGTCTATGATATGATCATAGAGATATCTGAGTTACGAGTTTGGCACACAATTAAGACATTGTGGAAAGTGTTTCACAATTAATACCGCCTGGAACACCATAGTGTGATGGTGTGTCCGAACATCATAACTGCACCCTATTGGATATGGTGCATACCATGATGTTTCTTATCAAATTACCACTGTCGTTTATGGGTTAGGCATTAGAGACAACCGCATTCACTTTAAAAGGGGCACCACGCAATTCCGTTGAGACGACACCGTTTATAGAAACCTAAGTTGTCGTTTCTTAAAAGTTTGGGGCTGCGATGCTTATGTGAAAAAGTTTCAGGCTGATAAGCTCGAACCCAAAGCGGATAAATACATCTTCATAGAAAACCCAAAACAGTTGGGTATACCTCCTATTTCAGATCTGGAAGCAAAAGTAATTGTTTCTAGAAACGAGTCCTTTCTCGAGGAAAAGTTTCTCTCGAAAGAATTGAGTGGGAGGATGGTGGAGACTTGATAAGGTTATTGAACCGTCACTTCAACTAGTGTGTAGCAGGGCACAGGAAGTTGTTCCTGTGGCACCTACACCAATTGAAGTGGAAGCTTATGATAGTGATCATGAAACTTCGGATCAAGTCACTACCAAACCTCGTAGGACGACGAGGATGCGTGCTACTTCAGAGTGGTACGTGATCCTGTCTGAGATATCATGTTGTAGGACAACACTGAACCTACGAGCTATGGAGAAGCGATGGTGGGCCCATATTCCGACAAATGGTAAGAAGCCATAAAATCCGAGAGGATCCATGTATGAAAACAAAGTATAGACTTTGAGAGTACTGCTTGATGGTCGTAAGGCCATTGAGATAAATGGATCTTTAAGAAGAAGACGGACAAGGACGGTAATGTTGCCGTCTATGAAGCTCGACTTGTGGCAAAGAGTATTTCCACAAGTTCAAGGAGTTGACTGCGATGAGATTTTCTCATCCGTAGCGGTGCTTAAGTCCGTCGGAATCATGTTAGCATTATCTGCATTTGTGAAATCTAGCAGATGGATGTCAAAACAAGTTTCCTTACCAGTTTTCGTAAGGAAAGGTTGTATGTGATACAATCAGAAAGTTTTTGTCGATCCTAAGGATGGTAAAAGGTATGCTAGCTCCAGCGATCCTTCCATGGATTAGAGCAAGCATCTCGGAGTCAGAATATACACTTTGATGGAGTGATCAAAGTTTTTGGGTTTATACAAAGTTTGTTAGAAACTTGTATTTACAATAAAGTGAGTGGGAGCGCTACAACATTTCTGATAAGTATATGTGAATGACATATTGTTGATCCGAAATGATGTAAAATTTCTGGAAAGCATAAAGGGTTGTTTGAAAGGAGTTTTCAAAGGAAGACCTGGATAAAAGCTACTTACATATTGGGCATCAAGATCTATAGAGATAGATCAAGATGCCCGATGATACTTTCAAAGAACGCACACCTTGACATGATTTTGAAAGAGTTCAAAATAGATCAGCAAAGAAGAAGTTCTTGGCTGTGTTACAAGGTGTGAGTATTGAGTAAGACTCAAGACCTGACCACAGCATAAGAGAGAGAAAGGACGAAGGTCGTCCCCTATGCTTTAGATGTAGGCTCTACAGTATGCTATGCTGTGTACCGCACATGAAGTGTGCCTTGCCATGAGTTGGTCAAGGGGTACAATAGTGATCCGGGAATGGATCACATGACAGCGGTCGAACTTATCCTTAGTATCTAGTGGACTAAGGAATTTTCTCGATTATGGAGGTGAAAAGGAGTTCGTCGTAAAGGGTTACGTCGATGCGAACTTTGACACTAATCCGGATGACTCTGAGTAGTAAACCGGATTCGTATAGTAGAGCAATTATTTGAAATGGCTCCAAATAGCGCGTGGTAGCATCCACAAAGATGACATAGATATTCGTAAAGCACACACAAATCTGAAAGGTTCAGACCCGTTGACTAATAACCTCTCTCACAAGCATAACATGATCAAACCAGAACTCATTGAGTGTTAATCACATAGAGATGTGAACTAGATTGTTGACTCTAGTAAACTCTTGGGTGTTGGTCACATGGTGATGTGACCTGTCAGTGTTAATCACATGGTGATGTGAACTAGATTATTGACTCTAGTGCAAGTGGGAGACTGTTGGAAATATGCCCTAGAGGCAATAATAAATAGGTTATTATTATATTTCCTTGTTCATGATAATCGTTTATTATCCATGCTTGAATTGTATTGATAGGAAACTCAGATACATGTGTGGATACATAGACAACACCATGTCCCTAGTAAGCCTCTAGTTGACTAGCTCGTTGATCAATAGATGGTTACGGTTTCCTGACCATGGACATTGGATGTCATTGATAACGGGATCACATCATTAGGAGAATGATGTGATGGACAAGACCCAATCCTAAGCCTAGCACAAGATCGTGTAGTTCGTTTGCTCAGAGCTTTTCTAATGTCAAGTATCACTTCCTTAGACCATGAGATTGTGCAACTCCCGGATACCGTAGGAATGCTTTGGGTGTGCCAAACGTCACAACGTAACTGGGTGGCTATAAAGGTGCACTACGGGTATCTCCGAAAGTGTCTGTTGGGTTGGCACGAATCGAGACTGGGATTTGTCACTCCGTGTAAACGGAGAGGTATCTCTGGGCCCACTCGGTAGGACATCATCATTATGTGCACAATGTGACCAAGGAGTTGATCACGGGATGATGTGAGTTACGGAACGAGTAAAGAGACTTGCCGGTAACGAGATTGAACAAGGTATAGGGATACCGACGATCGAATCTCGGGCAAGTAACATATCGATAGACAAAGGGAATTGAATACGGGATTGATTGAATCCCCGACATCGTGGTTCATCCGATGAGATCATCGTGGAACATGTGGGAGCCAACATGGGTATCCAGATCCCGCTGTTGGTTATTGACCGGAGAACGTCTCGGTCATGTCTGCATGGTTCCCGAACCCGTAGGGTCTACACGCTTAAGGTTCGATGACGCTAGGGTTATAGGGAAAGTATGTACGTGGTTACCGAATGTTGTTCGGAGTCCCGGATGAGATCCCAGACGTCACGAGGAGTTCCGGAATGGTCCGGAGGTAAAGATTTATATATGGGAAGTCCTGTTTTGGTCACCGGAAAAGTTTCGGGTGAAATCGGTAATGTACCGGGACCGCCGGGAGGGTCCCGGGGGTCCACCAAGTGGGGCCACCAGCCCCAGAAGGCTGCGTGGGCCAAGTGTGGGAGGGGACCAGCCCCAGGTGGGCTGGTGCGCCCCCCCACCAAGACCCAGGCGCATGGGAGAGTGGGAGGGGGCAAACCCTAGGTCCAGATGGGCCTTAGGGCCCATCTAGTGGGGCGCCCCCCCTCTCCTCCCCTTGGCCGCCCCCCCTTTGATGGGATCTAGGGCTGGCCGCCTCCTCTTGGGGTGGGAAACCCTAAGGGGGGCGCAGCCCCCTCCCCCCTATATATATAGTTGAGGTTTGGGCTGCCATACAGACATGAGAACGTCTCTCTTTCGGTGCAGCCCTACCCCTCTCCCTCCTCCTCCTCTCCCGCGGTGCTTGGCGAAGCCCTGCGGGATTGCCACGCTCCTCCACCACCACCATGCCGTCGTGTTGCTGCTGGATGGAGTCTTCCCCAACCTCTCCCTCTCTCCTTGCTGGATCAAGGCGTGGGAGACGTCACCGGGCTGCACGTGTGTTGAACGCGGAGGCACCGTTCTTTCGGTGCTTAGATCGGAATCAACCGCGATCTGAATCGCTACGAGTACGACTCCCTCATCCGCGTTCTTGCAACGCTTCCGCATCGCGATCTACAAGGGTATGTAGATTCACTCCCCTTCCCCTCGTTGCTAGATTACTCCATAGATTGATCTTGGTGATGCGTAGAAAATTTTGAATTTCTGCTACGTTCCCCAACAGTTCCTTGGATCGTTCCCAAATTCTGGGTGTTCGAAGTTCAACACTTGCCACTGGCTCCCATCCTTAGGGTGACTCAGCATCTTGTCTTTTTTATTTATCTCCGGATCATTTGCGTCATCTTCTCGCTTCTTCTCCTCCCTATCCGCGTGCCAACGCAGGAGCTTTGCTACCTTAGGGTCCGCGAAATACCGCTGCAGACGAGGAGTGATCGGAAAGTACCACACCACTTTCCGAGGAGCTTTCTTCCTCTTCTTGTATCGAGTGACGCCGCACACCGGACATATGGTAGACTCCGCGTGCTCATCCCGGTAAATGATGCAATTGTTCATGCACACATGGTATTTCACGTGCGGTAAATCCAGAGGACACACGATTTTCTTCGCCTCCTCGAAACTGGTCGGGCACTTGTTCCCCTTGGGAAGACGTTCGTGCCAGAATGACATGTTCTCGTCGAAGCATGCGTCGGTCATTTTGTGCTTTACCTTCATCTCCAGAGCCATGAGCGTTACTTTCAGGCGGGTATCCTCGGGCCTGCATCCTTCATACAATGGAGTAACCGCGTCTATCTCCAGTTGATCCAGCTTGGCTTTCTCTCGGGCGGCAGCTCTTGCGTTATCCGTCTGCTTGAGAAGCAGCTCTTGAATATGAGGGTCCTGCACCCAGCCCATCGATGGTCCATCGTCGTCTGCTCCGCCGGCATCTTCATCTTCATGATCATGCCCTTCGTCTGCTCCCGCATCTTCCTCATCATCATGTCCGGCATCTTCTACATGATGACTGTGTACAGCATCACCGTCGTGATCATGTCCTGGAGATTCTTCGTCTTCTCGCCCGCCCGAGCCGCGGTGGTTGTCTTGTTGCCCATCCTCATTTCTTGCCCGACCCCCATGGACGACTTCATAGTCATCTTCATCACCTTGCCACCGATAGCCATCCATGAAACCACGCAAGAGCAGGTGGTCCCGCACCTGCCCGGAATCCGGGTCCGCAATAAGGCTCTTCAGCTTGCATCTTCGACACGGACATCTTATCTCCGTCTCGTTCTTTTCAAGCATCTCAGCCTTCGCGGAGCTCAAAAACCTATTCACGATGCCTTCGGTCATCATGCGGACCATGATCACCTGCGGGGTAGAGCAAAACGATATTTTAGAACCAAGAAAAAATTTGGCATGACTTTCCCTAAAAATAGGACCAAAAAGAATGCATAGTGCCAAAATTCTCGCCGAAACGGAAATGAATCAACATTCCGGCAAAATATTGGCAACTATCGCATTTCAAATACCGGTACCTGCAAACACAAACATATATGCAACACCACAAACATATGCAACACCACAAACATACATAGATCTAGCTAGGACATAAAAAGTGCATGTGCACGTTGTTGGAGGGAGAACAACATAAAGATAGCTTCCCCCTTACTTACCTATCAAAAAAAGGGGCTTTAACCACGTAATTTGGATGAATTTATGGTGCAAATGAGGTGAGGAGGAGGAGGCAGCCGAGACAAGCTTGGAGGAGGGAGGAGAGAATGAAGTGGGGAAAGTGAGTGGGTAGGTGTGGCTGTCCAAAATATCTAGCTCCTCTCAGGTTACTAATGGCGCACCACCACATAATGCGCCATTAGTAACCCTGGTTACTAATGGCGCACCTGCTGGTGGTGCGCCATTAGTAGTTTTGCAAAAAACACTAATGGCGCATGGGGAGCAGTGCGCCATTACTAGCTCAAACTAGTAATGGCGCACTGCCCCGGGTGCGCCATTAGTAGTTTTGCAAAAAAGTAAAAAATAAAAAAAATATTTTAGTGGCGCACTATGTTGCTGGTGCGCCATTACTAGTTACAACTAGTAATGGCGCACTAAGTCCTGGTGCGCCATTAGTATGTCTGGCAAAAAAAAAATTTGTTACTAATGGCGCACCGTTTGTCTGGTGCGCCATTAGTGTCTTTCACACTAATGGCGCACCAGCACATGGTGCGCCATTGCTATATAGCAATGGCGCACCACATGTCTGATGCGCCATTAGTGGCCATTCCATCTATAGCCTTTTTCCTAGTAGTGAGTCCAGGAGGTGCTCGACACGGGGAGGGCAACGAGCAGGACGGCGCGGTGGCAGCGGCAACGGACGACGGGCTAGGTAACCTTATCTCCCTACCATCGCTCCACACATTTTCTCCCAGTAGGCTGTGCTCCAGCACTCCCTCGTTCACATATAGGGTTTCAGTACTGTAGCGAAGCAGCCGATGGATCCGTTCCTTACACGCCGCACGACGAGGCAGTGGCGGCTGGCCTAGGCGGCCGCGACGCCAGTAGTCGCAGGCCGTCGACGACCTATCCAACGACGTGAGCACGTCGCTGCTCCGTTTCAAACCTTAGGAGTTCTGCGTCAGGGTAAGCATAGAAATCCTACCTGCATTAGTAGTGTCAAGCTTCATACTACCTGTCACATTTAAGACAATTGGTATCTCTATTTAGTAATCCGTTTAAGAAAAGGAAAACACATCAGACAATTGCCTGCATTTAGGACAATACGATTTTACAAATGCTTCTTCTCCTTGCGAGTTGCGACTCTCAGGCCTTGATTTCAAACATTTGCAACTCAACGTATTATTTTTAGTTCATATAACAAGGTACTGACCATTGGCTTTTCAAGAACACTGCTCCTGTAGCAAAATACCCATCTGCTCATATAGCTACACAGGTAGCACATTGGTTTCATTTGGATTCTTGAGTTTTCATGTGTCTTAAAAAGAGCAGCTTTCACTTTTTGAAGAGGTTCGTTTACATTGGCAACTGCAGTCCAAGTATAGATTAATAGTCCTGCTATTGAAGTTTGATTAATTTTCCTTTTCCAAGTTATTATTGGTCCAGCTATTAACCTCTAAAAACATTTCTTTTCACTTCTCTTTTACCCCAGGAACTCTTGTAGTCTTGTTCAAGCTCCACTGCAATTGAGATGAATTTTCGCACATAGTCTTGTGGTTCCTACTTTTCTGGTCATGCCTTTTCCAAATTAGCTTTTAGTCGTGCATGCTTTTTGTACCCGTACCAATGTTTGATCAACACCGTATTATTTAGTATAAATTAGCTCCATATTGTTGTAGGCACGATGTTCTTTTGTTCAGTCCATAGGTCGGTGGACCACATGTTGAAACCGGCATTGGGGCGCATGCTACAAATCCTTATCGTGCAACTACTTGTCTTACTTTCTTCTTCACTATTATCTTGCGAATTTGTCTGAACCTGAAAAAGCTTCTACTGGGTTGATGCCTGAACCTCAAAACGATTGTTGTATACTGTATTACTAGAGAAAATAGCTTGATTGCTATCAGACTGTGTTGCGGATTAAGTGGATAGGTAATGTACGTAATCTACGCACTGTTGTGTCTAACACACATATGATTCAGGTCAGCGTCGAGCCCAATGTTTTGGTCCTTCAAGAGCTCAAGTTCATGACTTCTAAAAATTTAAGCGCACACCTACAGTTCTGGTAAGAGATTGGAGTTGAGTTCAGGTTATGTGACTTGTTTGTATAAAGCAGCCTGGATGCTTTCAACTTGTGTTTCGTTTGTTGTAACTGCTTCTCCTTGTTGTCGGCTGTGTTAATCCAAACTCCTGTACATTACATCTTCGGGGAACACGTTTGACTTCTCCTATACTGTACCTTGATTACCTTTCTATACAAGCTGGTTCTGAACGAGATAAAATGTTGACATTAGGACAACGGGACCAACAATTAAGAGAGAAAATTGGTAGGGGAAGAGATCACCATAAGCAACAATATTAAAGAAACCAAAAAACCTTAGGAAATAAATACCATTTATTAGAGAATAATATGCACTTGCTTGAGAGTTGTGTGTGTTCACCTCATGGAAATATGCTTCTACCTTTATTTTAGAATGAAACAATCTCACCTGAAGTTTCCCTATTTGTTTAGATATAAACTCATACTCCCTCTGATCCGAATTAATTAACTCAGCATCAATTAAGTTGAATCGGAGGGAGTGTTACATTCTTCAAATACGGTGTGCATCTATTTGGAGTGAAGTAAAAAAGAGACGTCTTCTCAGGAGCTATATATCTTTTCTTTTTACGACATATTGCTCATCTCCTAATAATACTTATTCTTTTTCTGATTTATTTATGTGCATGTTACTCAGCCAACTTAAGCAGTTCTGTTAGGCTAATAAAGTAGACAGTCATGCTACATAATGATACAAAGAAGACACCGAAGGAAGTTTTGGAAGTGCTTCCAGTTTAAGTATGCAGCTTCTTGAATCCAAGTACCAGAACATTCATCTTTACCTTGAGGTATGGTCTGCTTCCAGAAACATTTATTCAGTTAATGCATCATTGAAGTGTTGAACCTCAAACTAAATATTTTTATTGATTATTGTGTCATCTATTTCAGGTTGTGATCATGCCTTCAGCTTCTATTTTACCTCCTAAATTTTTATTATTGAGGTGCTGCAAGTATTAATGAAGAATCTATGCCGGGGTGAAACTCATAAATTATCCTTTTTGTTGTTGCTTCATTTTATGTGTTTTTGTGACAGTGAATAATATTATCATGTCTTTGCAAATTTATCCTCCATGCACTCTACCGTTCTCAGTGGAGGAGCATATAACTTTTTTTTGTAGTCATTTCCTGAGTTTTCATTAACCCATATTACATTTAGCCATGGGAGTGGATCGTAGGCATCCTTGTGTTCTTGATAAGGTATGTGAATGTACTATGATTTTTTCCTTTGTAAGATGGGGATTCATGCTTAAATACTAATCATATATATATTTATTGTTGCCTTCTTATACATAGAGAGAAAACCAGAAGTTTAAGGTTCCTCATATTGAAGTGAGGCTTCTATTGCATGGCAATTACAACATAGAAACTCTTAGCAAAGCTGAGACGGGTTGCAAGGAGAAAGAGAACATGTTTTCAAAAAAATTGAATTTCATGAAAAAGTGTGCATGCTCTGGCTGCTAATTTATTCAGTACTATTATTTGCTATGTGCCATACAATTGTACCTTTGGAAACTTTTCTTGAAAATGAATTTGGTGATATTTTGTTGTAACATACTCCCATGTTTAGCTGATGAAATTGATGGCTGAAGTAGGATTTCGAAATGCACGCATGCCATTTAAATTAGGATGGATGGAGAGTATTAATTTTTATCCAAGTTGGATGGAGAAGATATCTGTCAAAGTTGGGTGGAAAAGAGGCACTATGTTTCTCCATTGTAGAACACAAAGCAATAGTATGAAGGTAGACTTCGTAAGTTGAGTCATGGTGGTTTGAATACGAGCCACATGGATTTTGTTATATTATCAAGTACAAGATGATATTTGTGGCAACACATTTATAAGCCACATGAGCAATGTTGTGAATTACATTGATTTTTTACTAAGCCGTAGCAACGCACGGGCGTTTAACTAGTTGCATCTAGATGTATTTCATATGTAAACTTGATATATGTTCTCTGAATTTCTTTATCAAGGATTTCATAGGGAGTTTGACTGAAATCCTATTAGCAAATTTCTTTTATTATATCAATTATTATTATTTTCAATTGGGTTGTGTACTTTATCCACCTAGTAAGTGTTCTTATAGTAATTTTATTCAAGCTTTTCTATCAAACATTTCATGTGGAGATTGAATGAAAACTAGAACTGTTTTTATTCTGATTTCGTGTGCAGATGACACACGCACGTCCGTAAGATTGTTGTTTCCGCAAGCGTCGTCCATAGGTCTATCATTTTCGAAGGCAAACATCGGATAATCAAACAACACTTTTCTTCTTCTCGTAAGAAGAAAAAGTAACCATACTAGTCACCTGAACATATATTAAACTGAATGATCGGTACTAATTTTTTTTTCTGAAACTTGCAAGAAACCATACATGGAGAAGTAGCATGACAATTGCACCGATTAGTACTAAAAGTTGGATGGCATATATATGATAATAGTACCAAACGCATGCATTACTACTAAATTGCCATGATAACATCCTTTGCTGATTTAAATTCAGACGGGATCATTCTAGCTATGAGCTCCTTGAGAACAGATGGGCAGCTTGATTTCAGATGTTCATACCCATCACTTGCCACCATCGCATCGAAGTTGGACGGAGAAGCAAGGAACTGCAAGCAAGCTTCTTTGAGACGATGGAATCCATGCTGCTCGGCTAAAGCCAAGCTGGTTGCCACCATGTTTGAATCCATGTGATTGCACAATTTCTCGTCACATATCTGCTTCAGCCTGACGATGTTGTATCTGTCAGCTGCTACCAGTAGATGGCCAGCCATAACCACATCAGTTTCGCCTTTGTTGCAAGCCGTCTCAAGCAGAGGAACCGAGTCGGTGTATATGAAGTGTAGCAAGGACTTGAACACATCAGCTTCCATGTCATGAATTTCAATAGGAAGAGCTGCAGAACTCTCCTTCATGGCGCCGAGGAGCTCTGCCTTGAAGACTGATGAGCGAGCAGCAAGGACACACCTGTGAGCAGAGAATCTCTGTCCACCAACCTGAAAGACTAGGTCTGCTGCGTCTTTGTTCTTCAGGAGGTCACCCAGATGTTGGTGCAGGTCGCTAGGAGCTACCCTTGTTTCTTCGATCTTGATCTCCTTCATAACAGTGAGATCACATCTGATGGTAAGATTATCATCTCTCAGGTACGGCGATCTCTTCAGATCAGCCCTCTTGATCTCGAGCTCGGAGCTCCAGGCTGAACTTTTAGAGAAGGTGTGCATTGGGTTGGTATGGCTGTATGAAGGCACCGGTTCTCCATTCTTGTCAAGTAGACTGAGCGTGAATTTCGCCTTCACATCTCCGGCATCGGCAGATTCAAGACGTAGAAAAAGATAGATGGAATCGGTATCATGCGCGCAGACACCGTTTGAGTAATATCTCACGGTCCAGTTGTGGCCTCCAACAGTGAAAGGGGTAGAAGTCAGGCCGTCGCCGATCTTGAGTTGCGCCTTGGCTCTTGAGTATTCATCTACCTTGAGCTCAAATGACCTTTCCTCAGATATCATGGCCACAGAGATCTTGCGTTGCTCTGCCATTCTGGGAGCGGGATTGGGAGTACACCTTGGAGTGGGATGGGAGGGAGATTGGCGAGGAAAGATTTTGATGCGTCAATCTATATATATAGAGAGAGGCGCACTTGGGAAGTAAAATCCATTCGTTTCACATTCTGTCAAACGAAAACAGTGGTCTGTTCACACTTGGATCTAGCAGATGTTTTCGTCCGCGTAAATTTGCTGCATGTCATTTACTACTCGTTTCCCCTCACGAGGAGACGCCATTGCATTGCAGCGCTCTGCTATTGGCGGGAGGCGAAAGGGGGCCACGATGGAGTATTATTGGCAGATGAAAAAAAAATCAAATTGTTGATCCAGGTCACACTGAACGACGGGGAAAATCACCACTGGATGCATGCGTTGCATCGGCAGATGGAAAGGTTTGTTTGCCGTCGCGCATATTGTCGCCGTTTCTGAAAACGTGGAGACAACGGATAATATAGCCAGCTAGCTAGTGCTCTGCTGTGAACAAAATCTGCAACCAAGAACCTACTCGTCAGGTTAGTGCTCGCGCGAAGAATGCATATGTTTTCTTCGCAAATTTCATGGTTTGTTACAAGCTGCGGTGTTAGGGAAAAAAGGTCATATAATTCAGAAGCATCTTGACATTTTGGGCGGGCAGAACAACAGGCAAGGGGAGCGTTGGTGCACCAAAATGATAGTACTCCCAAGTGCACCTCTACAAAATACTAGATCGCGTTTCTTCGACTCACCAAAGTACCACAGTCCAGCTGAACGCAATGGCCTGAAGAAATCATCATCCACACCACAAGCACATTTTCGTGATCACGTTTAACAAATTAACAAGCTGTGTAGAGATTTTGGAGAATGTTTTCACTCTACTCGACCGCAGAAACTTTTTCATTCTCCAAACGCATCACATCATTGCTGATGCAGAGGCCGGGGGTTTCAACCTCCTTTTTGAAGAAGAAAAATTATTTACCAGACAACATAGATACAGTCATGCTTAACTGAAAACTAGAAAAAACCTGGTTTCCCCTACAAACCCTTCAATCGATTTTTCTGAAACTGAAACCGGACAGCTCTCACCAGCATCACAAGTACACAACTGCTGAGCTGCACTACCAGCAATATTCAGAGGGCCTTTTAAAAAATATATTAAGAGGATCGTTTGCTACAGAAGGAAAGCACCGCCGGCGAAACGGAAAATGAACTGAACCTCTCTGTGGCCTTCCTCTGTACTTCGATCATTCCTCTCTAGATCTTCTTCCCCCTTATGTATGATTGCTCTCCACAAGTAACGGTTGTAGTATGTTCTGCCGCGGCAACGGCTATTTTAAAAGAAACAAGGCAAATGTGAACTACCGTTGTAGTCGGCACCAAAAAACAGGGAAGCAGTGATGAACCGCTCATCATCGGCTCTTGTCATTTGGTCATTCTTGACTGATTCTACCGGAAGCCTCATCTGCCATGGTTTTAGTTGGTACAAAGACCCAAGGTGATGAAGCTTCTATTTTCGAAAAGAGAAACAGACTATAGACCATTTATGCGAGCATTGGAACAAGGATGGCACTAATTCTACATCCAACTAAACGTAACCATGCACACATGAAGTAATCGACTCAATAAGTACACAAATACACAATGGATAAACATGGTACGTCCACGGGCAGTCTCGGTAATGATTTCATATCTAGCAAGAAAAGAACTACCATTCTCCGTACATGAGTAGATTGAATGATTGATAAGTACTAGCACTTTTGTTCTGCAACCATACATGCAGAAGTAGCATAACCATTACTAATAAAATTTGGATGACATATATATGAGAACAGTACGAGACTGGTCTAGCCACATCTTTTCCTAATAGTAGAGTAACTGTAGGCATTACTTCCACATTGCCATGATAATATCCTTTGCCACTTTCAGTTCAGCCGGCAGGATTCTAGATATCACCTCCTTGAGGACAGACGGGCAGCTGGATTTCAAATGCTCATACCCATCACTTGCCACCATCGCCTCCAAATTGGATGGAGAAGCAAGGAACTGCAAACAAGCTTCTTTGAGACGATGGAAACCATGTTGCTCAGATAAAACCAAACTGGTTGCCACCATGCTGGAATCAATATGATTGCACAATTTCTCCTCGCATATCAGCTTGAGCCTGACAATGTTATACCTGTCAGCCGCAACGAGTAGATGACCAGCCATCACCACATCAAGCACCGAAGGAATTGAGTCGGTGTATATGAAATGGAGCAAGGACTTGAACACATCGGCTTCCATGTCACAGATTTCAATAGGACTAGCAGCAAAACTCTCCTTCATGGCCCCGAGGAGCTCAGCTTTGAAGACGGATGACCGAGTTGCGAGGACACACCTGTGAGAGCGGAGAATGTCTGCCCACCTACCTGAAAGGTGAGGTCTGCTGCATCCTTGTTCATGAGCAGGTCGCCGAGATGATGGTGGAGATCGCTTGGAGGAACCCTTGTTTCTTCGCTGTGGATGACGGTGACATCACACCTGATGGTGAGACAGTCATCTCTTATGTGCGCCGATGCCTCCAGATCAGCCTTCTTGATGACGTTATGGTAACCCCAGTTATCACCTTTGCTTAAGAAGGTATCCAATAGGGTACGTACAGCTGTATGAAGGCACCGGTTCTCCATTCTCATCAAGTACACTGAACGTGAACTTCGCCTTCACATCTTCAGCATCGGCAGATTTAAGCTCGAGATAAAGAGAGATGAAATCTTCAGAATCCTCATGGCTACCGTGTGGGTAATATCTCACGATCCAATCGTGGCCTCCAACACTGAAAGGGGTGGAGATCACGCGCTGGCCGTTCTTGAGCAGCGCCTTGACTCTTGAGTATCCATCTACCTTGAGCACGTACGACCTTTCCTCAGATAGAGAGATAGCATGCATGGCAGCAGATATCTTGCATTGCTCTGCCATTTTGGAGGTGGGCTTGGTGGTATAGCCTGGATTAGGATGGAAGACTAGCGAGAGGAAATACTTTGGTTCATGTAGTATCTATATATAGAGTGAGATTAGAGCATAGATTAAAATAGCCCGCGAAATAGCCGCGATAGCTGCCTGGGAGCCTCGCCGCTAAGCTATGGCTGCTGCCGCGAAAACCTCAACATATCCCTCTAAATGGCTAAAAAATCGGCAAAACCCTCCAGAAATCATCTCTCCCACCAGAAAATTTTCCGCCATTTGCCGCTATTGCCCGCTATGGCGGCCGCTATAGCTGCTGGGGGAGGCCGCCGCGAAATCATTTCTCCCGCGATTTTAATCCATGGATTAGAGAGAGGAAATTGCACTCGGGAAGTCAAATGGAAACGGTGGCCTGTTCACACCTCGATCTAGATGTTTGCATCACGAGGAGACACCATTTACTAATTAGTACTACTCGTTTACCTTCACGAGGAGACGCCAGCACAAACTAAGCTTTTCATCTGCCTAGTAAAAAAAATAAACTTTTTAGTAGCCAATGCTCCACCTCCCACAAAATGGCGGGGCGCTTTTTTTGAACAAAAAATGGCAACAGAGAACCAACTAGACTGGTAAATATGTGGAAGCGATTTACTCCAATAGAAAGCACATACATGGCTTACAATTTTTGTCATGGTTTGTGGACTATACCATCTGGTTCTGGTGTGGTGCGAAAAAGAAAGAAGAATTCAGAACCCAGAAGCATCTTGACCATTTGGAAGACCAACGACGGTACAATTCAGCTGAATGTGTTGCAACTTGTAAATATAATTCAGAATTTTGGGTGGGCCGAACAACAGGCAAATGGTTATTCCAGTTGAATGTACCGACCTGAACAAATCAACATCCACACCAGAAGCACATTTTCGCGATCAAGTTTAGCATCTTATAAGAAACTCAATTCTGGAGATAGTTTTCCCTGTACTCGACCGCAACAACTTTTTTTTTCCTCCGGCCAATTTACTCAACAAGATAGCGACTAAATTAACCTTTGGCGCTAGTTTCCTGTTACATGCCCTTTTTTTTCCACAGCACATACATTTAGCACACAGAACCACAGCAGTTGTGCTCAGCAGAAAACTACTACTAGTACTACAGGAAAAAAAAAACTGTTTTCCCTACAATTCCTTTAAAACTGACTTTCAAAAACTAAGTCTGAAGTCTGAATAACCCTCAACAGCATAGCAAGTCTTCACACAACAACACTACCAGCGATATTCAGAGGGGAATAATAACCAATGACCCTTCACAACTACTCAGTGTATTTTTTTTTTCTAACAGAAGATATTAATAATCAGTGGTTGAAGATTACATGCAGATTTTATTTTATTTTTTTTGCTTATAGTGCTTTAAACTGAACTACAACACATGATCCCAAAATCCACATACACGAGCAAGGGGTAATGAAGCTTCTATTTTCTGAAGGAAAAAGAAAACAGTCCAGTCTAGACCATCCATGCGAGGCATTGGAACACGGATGAGCCTAATTTCGCATCCAGCTGAACCCTAACCATGCACCCATGAAGTAATCGACGCAATAAGAATTAAACTAATCCACGATGGATAATCAAGGATAAAATGTACATACATGGACAGTCTCTGTAATACTTTCTTTTATCTCACAAGAACATAAAATAACCATTCTCGTCACATGAGTGATTGGATGATTGATATGTAGCATTTTTATTCTGAAACATACACGCAACCATACATGTAGATGTAAGTATGTAAAATAATATATCCTTTGGTACTAAAATCTGGATGACAATACTTATATGATAATGGTATATGGTAGGCATTACTTCCACATTGTCATGATAATATCCTTTGCAGATGTAAATTCAGCCGGGATAATTCTAGCTATCAGCTCCTTAAGAACAGCCGGGCAGCTGGATTTCAGATGTTCATAGCCATCACTTGTCATCATAGCCTCCAAATTGGACGGGGAAGCAAGAAACTGCAAACAAGCTTCTTTGAGACGACGGAAACCATGTTGCTCAGCCAAAGCCAAGCTGGTAGCCACCATGTTGGAATCAATGTGACTGCACAATTTCTCCTCGCATATCACCTTCAGCCTGCCGATGTTGTACCTGTCAGCCGCCACGAGTAGATGTCCAGCCATCACCACATCAAGCGCTGGAGGAACTGAGTCGGTGTATATGAAATGGAGAAAGGACTCGAACACATCAGCTTCCATGTCCCGGATTACAATAGTACTACCGGAACTCTCCTCCATGGCGCCGAGGAGCTCCGCCTTGAAGACGGACGACCGAGCGGCAACGACACACCGATGAGCAGAGTATCTCTGTCCATCGACTTGAAAGGTCATGTCCGCTGCATCATTGCTCTTCAGGAGATCACCGAGATGCCGGTGCAGGTCGCTTGGAGGAACCATTGCTTCTTCGATCTCCTTCAAAACGGTGACATCGCACCTGATGGTGAGACAGTCGCCTCTAAGATGCGCCGACCCCTCAAGCTCATCCTTTGGGATGAAGTCATAGTAGCCACAGGTTGGAGCTTTCCTTGAGAAGGTGTTCACAGGGGTGGTACGGGTGTAGGAAGGCACCGGATTACCATTCTTGTCAAGCACATTGAGCGTCAATTTCGCCTTCACTTCTTTGGCACCGGCAGATTCATGGTGCACATACAGGGAGATGAAATCGTCACAGTACTTGGGGCAACCGTTCGGGTAATATTTCACGGTCCAGTTGTGGCCTCCAACACTGAAAGGGGTGGAAGCGACGAACTTGCCGTTCTTCAGTAGCCCCTTCACTCTCGAGTATCCATCTATTTTGAGCACATATGACCTCTCTACAGATTCGGCTACCATGGCAGCAGGAATCTTGCAGGGCTCTGCCATTGCGGAGGTGGGCTTGGAGTAAGATGGAAGACTGGCGAGAGGAAAGATTCGTTTTGCTGCGCCTATCAATATCTATTCCTTCTCGCCGACGTCCGGTGGTGTCGCCGGAAGCACGCCGCCGCTGGCGATAGGGATTGGAGGATGTGGCGCTGCTAGGGTGTGGGGAGGGAGCGCCGGGGCGGGGATTGTGGGAGGGTGGAGGTTGACGGCGGGAGATGGTCGCAAGCAGGGAGAAGCTCAGCGCGGCGGCGGGAGCGGAGGGGATCGGGGGAAGGGGCGCGCCGGAAAAGGGGTGGCGGCGGAGCGGAGAGGGGATTAGTGCGTTAGGTTTTCTGCTGATTGATTTTACCAGACGCGCTACTAATCAGCGTACATATAAAGACGCCTTTGCTTTTCTTTTCCAAATAGAAGATTTTATTTTGTCAAACAGGGCAACATTATTTAGCGACTAATAATATAAATCTATATATCAATATAAAAAGATTCGAAAAAACAAACCCACTTAATCTCAGCCATCAAACCATATTATCCAACAACCTAGATTGCTTCGGTGCGAGCGGTCAAAATGCTTAGCGTGCAATTAATATCATTTCAAAATGTCAATATCAACATTAATTATGTAATTAATATCCTACCTAATATTAACATGCAATTAATATTCCACCAAATATCAACGCATAATTGTTCACGCCATCAGATAATCAAACGTGCCTCCCACCTCAAGCGAGATTGTCGTTCCATTCTAGCGAGCCGCCTATGAGGCTCGCCATTACGATCGTGTTATTCGTAGTAAAATTGACATGCTCGAAAAATACGGTTTGCGAGAGGTGATCTCCGGTAAGATCATGCAGTGGTCATCTTAATTCTCCTTTGCTTAGTCTGATGCGACGCCGAGTTTGACGAAGTGCAAGCCCTTCCCGAAAATACAAGGACTACATGCATCTGTAGGCCTCGAATAGTCGAATGTCTCTGATTGATAACTCTGTTGAACACCATTGTTGAGAGGAGCCCATGAGATGGTTGTGCTCGTCACAGCAAATTGCTTCAGCTGCCATCTGTTAGTGGATTTAGCAACAAACCTATCGAAATTAACCTTTGATGAACCTGGCGGAGGCGTGGGATCCAGCGAAGATGATGATCAGTTTGTAGCATAAGATGATGATCAAAGACATTCGAGGCCTCCCTCTAGGTTGTAGCATAAGATGATGATCACTTTGAATTTTCTTCGTGTAACGTTTTATGAACAGACAAATTGATAGTTGACTTTGGTATTCGTACGTGGATCGCATGTTGTGGTGCATACCAAATAGCCTAGAAGGTCACTAGAACTTCAATAAACGTGTCCCTTGTTAACACGTTGCATCTCTAGTTCTAAAGAGGAAGTTGGTAGTCTCGCCTCACTTTCCATCAACCTTATCTTATGCCAGCGAGCTGCAACCTTTCGCTCAAGCGCAGTAAATTTGGCCGGCCCATTGACGTGTGCATTAACTCAATCAAATCGGCACTTACCAAAAAAATGTACGCATTAACTCATTCAAATCAAATTTTAAAAAAATATGAATCAAATCAACACTTAATAAAAACAATATCATGCATTAACTCATTCAAATCAATCGGCACTTTCCCAAAACAATGTCATGCATTAACTCATTCAAATCAAATCTTAACCAAATCAACACTTACTAAAAACAACATCCTGCATTAAGACACTTGGCTCTGTTGGTGCACTTGGCAATCCGGTGGTCAGGCTCAAGACACCTAAAACACTTGCCCCTCACTTTCTTGAACATAAGCTTTCTAAACTGACTGGCCTTGGACTCAGGATGTAGCGGCGGTCTCTGGTAATAAGGAGGATAGCCTGCCCATCCCCACCATATTCCATCCACCCTCATCAATGCAGGCAGGAAGCATGGGCGCAGCAGGAGGCATGGCGCAGAAGGCGACGAGGGAACAATGATTACGGACTGCAGACACCTCCTCTGCTCACCCTCCCCCACAGACAGCATTGAAGGCACCTCAGCACACGCACTACTTTGTGCCAACAGGGCGTCCAGGAACGAATCAGGAGCGGATCCTTCCGCCACAGACACGAAGGGCGCGGACGACGAGGCCATGTCGACCTAACAGGCTAGCATGCGACCGGTGAGATGGTGGAGCGCCGCCGAGAGGGCGACGCAAGGAAGGGCGAGTGGAGCCGGTTATTATTTTTCCACTTTTCCTTTTTTTTAAGAAAGCTCCATTTCAAAAAATTGTTCTGAAATTTTCAAAAAGATGTTCACCTTATCATCAATATTTCATGAAATTTCAAATAATGTTTGGAGTTCAACAAAAAAAATCTGTTTTCAAAATGTATCCAGAAAGTAAAAAAATGTTCAATGATTTTTAAAAATGTTCATGCTTTCAAAAATATTATGGAATTTCAAAAAATAGCCCATTTAACAAAAATAAGAAATTCAGAAGTTGTTTGTGTTTCATATTTTGCAAAAGTTGTTCAATATTTCAAAAGATGTGTCCATTTCCAAAATTTGTTCACTAATTCAAAAAAGGGTAATTCTCGAAAAATGTTTAGCTTCCCTAAAAATAATCAGATTTTTCTTTAAAAAAATAGCGGTCTATAAAACTGTTTGGAATTTTTTTAAAATGTTCGCATGTAAAAAATTCACTTGTTAATTTTTTTGGCCTTTTTAAAGAAATGTTCAAATTTTATAAAACCGACAGGAAATGCTACAATGGCCGGTTCGCTACAATGGATTGGCTTGCAGCAATGTCCGTGGGGACGACCGGCCGGCTACGTTCAGCAATGTCCAGCTCCCCATCAACGTTGTCGTGGAGAACAACAACGCCCGGCCGGGTGGACCTCTCCTTGTCGCAGCTGATGTTCAACCTCGCCTTCGACGGCCCGTTCCACGTGCCGAGGAAGACCGCCATGCCGCTCGTGCCAAGGGGTTAAAATGTCGTTTTGGGTCACATTAACTGATGGGGAAAATCACCGGTGTGCATAAGAAGAAGAAAAAGGCGGGAGGAGCAGTCGACTGAATGAAACTGTAAAAAGTGCATGCATTGCATACGCATATGAAAAAAGTTTACTTGCGCTGGTGCCTACCGTCTTTCAAAACGAGGAGACAACAGACATCCAGCGACTCTGCTGTGAGCAAGATCTGCAACAAAGAATCAAAACTAGACAGGTATTACGAGGTTGGTTTCCATGCACCAGAAAATATGCCAAACCGATTTACTCCAGCAACCGAAAGCAACTGATATGGCTTGCAAATTTCATGGTTTGAGGGGCACCACCGTCCATACGATCTCGTATGTTATGTTAGCGAAAAGGTCATATAATTAACTTGTGCTTGACAGAAACCTGTTTCCCCTACAATCCCTTTAAGCCCGTCTTTTCGAAAACTAAGTCGGAACAATCTAAAACAGCATAACAAGCACGCAGATGCACTACCAGCAATAACCATTGCGAAATAATATCCCACGCTCCATCCATCACGGCTATAGCTAAGAGAAGATATCATCAGTCAATGCTTGAGGGTTACATGCACACCTTTATTTTTCTTTTGCTTAGTGCTTTAGACTGAATTACAACACAACATCACAAGGTCCTAATACACGGCATACATACTTTACATTCAGCTTGCAGTGCAAAAGTAGACATGAGTGCTAATAACCGACACAGCGAAGTAACACAAGCATATACCAGTGACGTATTAAGGACGGCGCACAAAACCTACCGTTGTAGTCAGTCGCTACAAAACAGAGCAACTGCGAGGAAGCCTCGCCGTCATCGGCTCTTGTCATTTTCGACTGATTGACTGATTCTACCGGTCGGTAGCCTCCCTCATCTGCAACGGCTTTAGTTGGTGCAAAGGTCCAAGGTAATGGAGCTTCTATTTTCCAAAACAAGTCCAAATTTAGACGATTTATGTGAGCATTGGAACAAGGATGCACTAATTCTGCATCCAGCAGAATGTAACCATGCACACATGATGTAATTGACTCAATAATAATTAAACTGACACACAATGAGGATAATCAAGGTACGTAGATGGGCGGCTGTCTCAATACTACTACTTTCTTTTATTTCTTTTATCTCGCGAGAAAGGAAAATAACCATTTACTCACCTGAGTAGATTTAAGTATGATTGATAAGTAGTAGCAATTTTTGTTCTGAAACATGCACGCAACCTTACATGGAGAAGTAGCTTAACCATTACTACTAAAATCTAGATGGCATATATGATAATTGGTCTCTAGGCATTACTTCCACATTGTCATGACAATATCCTTAGCCGCGTTCCATTCAGCCGGGAGAACTCTAGCTATTAGCTCCTTGAAAACAGATGGACAGCTGGACTTGAGATGCTCATAACCTTCGCTTGCCATCATCGCCTCCAAATTGGACGGAGAAGCAAGGAACTGGAAGCAAGCTTCTTTGAGACCATGGCAACCATGCTGCTCCGCTAGAGCCAAGCTGGTTGCCACCATGTTGGCATCAATGTTATTGCCCATTTTATCCTCACAAATCTGCTTCAGCCTGCCGATGTTGTACCTGTCAGCTGCCACGAGGAGATGGCCGGCCATCACCACATCAAGCACTGGAGGAACCAAGTCAGTGTAAATGAAATGGAGCAAGGACTTGAAAGCATCAGCTTCCATGTCACATATTTCAATATGACCAGAGGAACTCTCCTCCATGGCGCCGAGGAGCTCGGCCTTGAAGACTGATGACCGAGCAGCAAGGACACACCTGTGAGCAGAGAATCTCTGTGCACCGACTTGAAAGGTTAGGTATGCTGCATCCTGGTTCTTGAGTAGGTCGCCAAGATGCTGGTGCAGGTCGCTTGGAGGAACCATTGCTTCTTCGCCATGGATCTCCTTCATGACGGTGACATCGCACCTGATGGTAAGGCAATCATCTTTCAGATGCTCCGATCCCTCCAGATAAGCCTTCCTGATGTCATAACACCATTGTGAATCGCCCCTTGAGAAGGTACGTACAGGGAGGAGGCACCGGTTCTCCGTTCTGGTCAAGCAGATTGACCGTGACTTTCGCCTTCGCATCTCCGGCAGAATTTAGAAGTACAAAAACACAGACGAAATCGGCATAATTCTTACCAAAGCCGTTTGGGTAATATCTCACGACCCAGTCATGGCCGCCAACACCAAAAGAAGTAGAGGTCACGAATTCGTCGTTCTTGAGTAGCGCCTTGGCTCTCGATCAGTATCCATCTATCTTGAGCACACACGACCTTTCCTCAGATCCAGCTACAATGGCAGCAGAGATCTTGCAACGCTCTGCCATTCTGGAGGTGGGCTTGGCGTAAAAGATTTATATACTGCGTCTATCTATATCTATTCCTTCTTGGCGCCGCCCAGTGGTCTCATCGGAAGCACGGCCGCTGCTGGCTCTAGGGCGGGAGGGGGGTGCGAGGAGGAAGATGCCCAGGACGGTGATTGGAGGAGGGTGGAGCTCGACGGCAGGAGCTGGTGGCGCCGAGGGAGAAGCGGAGAGCTGCGGCGGGAGCGGAAGGGATCCGGGGGAGAGGCGCGAGAAGAGGGGGTGGCGGCGGACACGAGAGGGGATTGGCACGTTTGGTTTTCTGCCGGTTGCCGTTTAGCAGCCACGGTGAGAAAAAGGACGGCCCAGATCGGCTTGGGGAGGAGATCGGACGGCCCAGACTGCAATCGCCCCGGGAAGGGATCATCGTATCTTCAGATTTAGAAATAGATAGAACTGCATTTTTTTTTGAACACAATAGTTGGGAAGTTAAGATCCATTTATTTCACATCCAGCCAAACAAAAACACATCGTGTTAGATGTTCAGATCTGCGTAAATTTTCTGCCATTTACCTTCGGGAGGAGACGTCGTTGCATTGTAGCCCTATGCCATTGTGGTGGGAGGTGAGAGGAGCCCGTGATGGAAAGATGAATAGTTTTGTTTGCGCTGAGGGATCATATCGACGATTTAAGTCACATTGACCGACATGAAAAATCACCGGTGTGTATAAAGACGCATTTGCTATTCCTCACACATTTAATATATATATATATATATCTTTTTCAATTCAGAGAGGATGAACACGCAATCCCAAGCTCAAGATGGGGACGTGCATCATCATCGACAAGGAAGGGGAGGGAACGAGACGAAGACAGAGGACGCCCAAGCTTCATCGGCTAGGACAATCCAAGAACGGGACGACAATAGTGCAATATGGTCAGATGCGATGTCGTTGATATAGGCGAGTAAAAGGGTACACGGTGTGAGTGTGAGGTGCAGTTGTCGATGCTAGAGAACAAATGGGTTCAAGGGATCGTTGAGGCTAGTCCTGGCCATCTCAGGCCCGGCCCTGTCGGCCCACCCAGGCCCGGCCCTAAAATCCAGGGCCTAGGCCCGATGGGCTTGCCCATGGGCCGGGCTTGGGCCTGAGTTTTGAGCCCACCAGTAGGGCCTGGACGGGCTTGGGCTTGGCATATTGGCATTTTAAGGAAGAGGCCCGCCCACGGCCTTAAGCCTTAAGGGCTTTTCAGGGCTTTTTACCAGATGGGCCGGGCTTGGGCTTGAAAAGTAGGCCCGATGGTAGGGCATGGGCTTTTTCAGGCCCGGCCCATGGCCAGATATAGTTGAGGCGATAGTTGGAGCAATGCTGGCCACAAGTGGCGTCGGCAGGCAGTTAGGCCGGTGGAGGTAGGCAGGTCGATGGGGTCGAGGAAGGACAAGGTGACGGTGGAAGGAAGAATGTGTCAACAAGGGAGGAAGACGATGCAGTAAAGTGAAGAAAAAAAAATAGTTCGGCTATGCATGGGTTCTCCCATAACATAAATTGCATATGAAATTGTTTTCTGCGTTGGTGCATACCGTCAAAGAAAACAAGGAGACAACATGTCACGACTAGCAAGGCGGACCAGGAAGCACCATAGGAAGGGCCCAATAGTTAGAGGCTGCAAGGGGACAAGAAAGTGTAAACAGCATCGACAGCAAGACCGCCAGAACACAAGGAGCAGACGTGTCGCGACATCCTCGTTCAATTTGACAACTCTACCATCTTCTCTTGCAGCCTAGCAAGGCAGACCAGGAAGCACCATAGGCAACGCCCAATAATTAGAGGCTGCAAGGGGAGGAGAAAGCGTAAACAGAGTCGACAGCAAGACCATCAGAACACAAGGAGCATACGTGTCGTGCATCCTCGTTCGATTTGACAACTCTACCATCTTCTCTTGCAGCGTAGCAAGGCGGACCAGGAAGTACCATAGGCAGGGCCCAATAGTTAGAGGCTGCAAGGGGAGGAGAAAGCGGAAACAACGTCGACAGCAAGACCATCCGAACACAAGGAGGAGGCGTGCCGCGCATTGTCGTGGTATTCTCGCGGGGGTAATCGCGTCAAGGCAGATGCTACGGGGTGGCTTGAGGTGAGGGCAAGGCTGCAGTGGAGACCTGGGACGGGATTGGGTAACAACACGCGGTGGTTTACCCAGGTTCGGGGCCCTCGCGGGAAAGTAACACCTCTACTCCTGCATGTCTGGAATATATGTAGAGTATGTAGCAGTACAGAGTCGCTCCTAGAGCTATATTACAGAAGAAGGCAGCTATGGCCCTCTGACCTCATGTATGCATGTGTGTGGCATGAGTGCTTGGGCATGGGAGCTCCTGAGAGTGTGCGTGAGTGTGTGGCCAAGTGACCGTGGCCAGTGAGCCTCCCTTATAAAGGGGAGCCCAGGAGACAAGGGGTGGCCCACAGGGCCAAACTATACTATTGGGGAAACAGCGACGTGACGCATTATACCTGCTATAGTGCGTCACTATTAGTCAACAGTGTCTGACTATTGGCACGCGGTGAAGTGACACGCTATAGTGTCTGCTTTATCAGCAATAGTGACCACGGTATGGACGTCTTGTCCGTATCGGGTCAGATGTGGCACTGTGGTTGACTCCGCGTAGCAGGCCGGCTGGAGCAGCCGTACGGGAAGCCGACTGGAGCAGCCGGGTGGCGAGCCGGATCGAGGCAGCCGGGTGGCGAGCCGGCCGAAGCAGCCGGATGGCGAGCTGGACTGAGGGGTGTCGGCCGCCCCGAAGTTCTGAAGTGTTGTTTCGTTTCCTTAAGCTTACCCGGGGTCATCCTCCCGACAGTAGCCTCCGAGCCTCCGGGCGACTTGGAAAGTCGGGCGGAGGGTTTTCACGAGCGTTGATGTAGAAGATGTTGTCGATGACAGCCGACGCGGGTTGCTTCCAGTGGGGGCGCGCCAGCGCACCCACTGGGTGTAGCCTTCGAGCCTCCGGGTGACTCGCAGAGTCGGGCGAAGGGTTTTCACGGGCGTTGATGCAGACGATGGCGTCGAGGATGCCGGTGGTAGCCGGCGGGCCCGCGACCGGCATGGCGTGTCCCGAGTGGGGGCGCGCAAGCGCACCCACTAGGTGTCGTAGTAGAGGTTGATGACGGCGGCGTCGAGGATGCCAGGCACGGACGCAGAGTCCACCGAGTGGTGGGCGCGGGTCCCTGCCAGGCGCAGACGCGGAGTCCGCCGGCTGATGGGCGCGGGGTCCTGCCGGGCGCAGACGCGGAGTCCGCCGGCTGGCTGTTTCCAGTGGAGGCGTGCAAGCGCACCCACTAGGTGTAGCCTCCCTTCGGGCGACTCGAAGAGTCGGGCATGAAGGAAATATGCCCTAGAGGCAATAATAAAGTTATTATTTATTTCCTTATATCATGATAAATGTTTATTATTCATGCTAGAATTGTATTAACCGGAAACATAATAATTGTGTGAATACATAGACAAACAGAGTGTCACTAGTATGCCTCTACTTGACTAGCTCGTTGATCAAAGATGGTTATGTTTCCTAGCCATTGACATGAGTTGTCATTTGATTAACGGGATCACATCATTAGGAGAATGATGTGATTGACTTGACCCATTCCGTTAGCTTAGCATTCGATCGTTTAGTATGTTGCTATTGCTTTCTTCATGACTTATACATGTTCCTATGACTATGAGATTATGCAACTCCTGTTTACATGAGGAACACTTTGTGTGCTACCAAACGTCACAACGTAACTGGGTGATTATAAAGGTGCTCTACAGGTGTCTCCGAAGGTACTTGTTGGGTTGGCGTATTTCGAGATTAGGATTTGTCACTCCGATTGTCGAAGAGGTGTCTCTGGGCCCACTCGGTAATGCACATCACTATAAGCCTTGCAAGCATTGCAACTAATGAGTTAGTTGCGGGATGATGTATTACAGAACGAGTAAAGAGACTTGCCGGTAACGAGATTGAACTAGGTATTGAGATACCGACGATCGAATCTCAGGCAAGTAACATACCGATGACAAAGGGAACAACGTATGTTGTTATGCGGTCTGACCGATAAAGATCTTCGTAGAATATGTAGGAGCCAACATGGGCATCCAGGTCCCGCTATTGGTTATTGACCAGAGAGGTGTCTCGGTCATGTCTACATAGTTCTTGAACCCGTAGGGTCCGCACGCTTAACGTTCGTTGACGATATAGTACTATGAGTTATGTATGTTGGTGACCGAATGTTGTTTGGAGTTTTGGATGAGATCACGGATATGACGAGGAACTCCTGAATGGTCCGGAAGTAAAGATTGATATGTGGATAGTAGTGTTTGATCTCCGGAAAGGTTCCGGAATCCATCATAAGGGGTTCCGGATGTTTCCCGAAATGTTTGGGCACGAGAACACTTTATCTGGGCCAAAGGGGAAAGCCCACAAGGTTTTTGGAAAGCGCAAAAGGAAGTTTTGCGGAGTCTAGGGGCCAGACGCCAGAGTCCCTGGCGTCTGGGTCCAGACGCCGGGAACCCTGGCGTCTGGCCCTGGAGTCCGAGAAGGACTCTTGCCTTTCGGGTGAAACCGACTTTGTGGAGGCTTTTACTCCAAGTTTCGACCCCAAGGCTCAACATATAAATAGAGGGGTAGGGCTAGCACCCAAGACACATCAAGAATCACCAAGCCATGTGCCGGCAACCCCGTCTCCTCTAAATTATCCTCCGTCATAGTTTTCGTAGTGCTTAGGCGAAGCCCTGCGAAGATTGTTCTTCACCAACACCGTCACCACGCCGTCGTGCTGCCGGAACTCATCTACTACTTCGCCCCTCTTGCTGGATCGAGAAGGCGAGGACGTCACCGAGCCGAACGTGTGCAGAACTCGGAGGTGCCGTGCTTTCGGTACTTGGATCGGTCGGATCATGAAGACGTACGACTACATCAACCGCGTTGATATAACGCTTCCTTTTACGGTCTACGAGGGTACGTAGACAACACTCTCCCCTCTCGTTGCTATGCAGCACCATGATCTTGCGTGTGCGTAGGATTTTTTTGAAATTACTACGTTCCCCAACAGGGCGGAGGGTCTTCGCTGTTGTTGGAGCACTGTGGCGTCGAGGGTGTCGGTTGCAGCCGGCGGCGGGCCTGCAACCGGCGCAGCGTTTTCCCAGCAGGGCGCGTTGACACACCCACTGGTGTAGCCTCCGAGCCTCCGGGCGAGGAGGGTGTTCCCCATGGAAATGATTATGCAACACATAAAGTTAGTCGACGCAGGTATATAAAATGTTTGGTCTTGGCGGTGCAAGTTTTATGCAGAGAGTGGCGACTCGGTTTCGTCCGAGCCCCCTTTAGTCTTTTTCATGTCCCCTCCACTCTTTGGCTTTGCTTCTTGCGAGCTAGACAGCCGGGAGCCGCTCTGTTGCTAAGGCGAAGAGTGGCCACAGAGTGGAGCATACAGTACTCGGACTCTTGGGAGTAGATTCAATCGAGCAGATACCCACGAAGGAAACGACCGGGTTGCCCAAGCCGTTTTCTCCCGGACGTTTTTTGCGGGGTGACCTCCAGCTTTTGCTCTCGCTAGCCAGACAGCCGTGTGACGGTCTGTAGCTGAGACGAAGAGTGCGAAGAGTGGGCCTTCGGTACCGTGTGCGCTACGAAGCCGTCTGCGGGAACGAACGAATTGGGCCAAACGGCCAGCCCCCAGGCCGAGACTGACTGGCGCCGGGGTGAACAGTAATGCAACTGATAAAAATTCGGTGATAGCCCCCGAGGGTCGCTCGGGGTTATCCGATTTGTGTGTATGACGCTAAAATATGCGGGTGAGAAGCTCACATTGCTTTTGAGGTGGACGGACGAAGGTGATGTCCGGACAGCCCGAGCCTCCGGGCAGTCGAGGGGCGCCCCAGCCGGTCGGGCCCGACCGGCCAGGCGTCAAGGCAGACGGGCAGCTGGGTCGGGCCCCCGGTCGGCCTGGGGTCGAAGCTGGCGGGCCGGCCAGCCAGCCAGGTGACGACGCGGGCAGATAGGCCAGCCGGTCGAGCGGCAGCGCAGGCAAACGGGCTAGCCAGACGTCTTTTCGTTCTTCTGCATTTTTTCCTTTAGCCAGCATGGGTTGCCCGCCTCCGAAAAAGTTTTTTTACCGGTGCTGGGAGCTACCGGTGAAGTCCCAACCAATCAAATGCTTCCAGCTAACTTTGTGTGGGCCAACTATCCAATGGTATAGTGTTGTATTTGGCTAGTATCTGGTCCATTAGGTCAAATCAATGCCAGACCCAACCGTACTACTAAGTGCATCTTTTATGCCTAGCCATGCATGCATGTTGTCAGACCACTCCACACACAGAAAAGGCAAACATTTTATTTATCTTGGAAGATACTAATTCATTGATATCTTTTGAATAAAAATTTCATTTTAAAATATTTTTACATATTTGAATTCCTGACGACGTGATCTTTAAAATAAGATCAAACTTGAATACGTTTCGAACGAGTTCAAAATTCTTGCAACATATTTCACTCATTTATAATAAAAAAAATTCACTTATTTCTTAAAAAATGATTTAACTTGTTTATTTCACTCATTTCAAAATACTTATTTCGGTCATTCCAAAACACATATTTCAATAATTTGATAAAATTGGTTTCACTCATTTCAAAAAACGGATCTCACTATGTTCAATTCAAAGACAGTGTTCACGAAATTGAGATGTGAAACTTGTTATTTGAATACATTTCGAACGAGTATAAAATTGTTGCAACATATTTCACTCATTTCTTAAAAATTGATTTAACTTGTTTATTTCACTCATTTCAGTCATTTCAAAACACATATTTGAATCATTTGAAATAATTGGTTTCACTCATTTCAAAAAAACGGATTTCACTCCTTTCAATTCGAAGACAGTATTCACTCAATTGAGATGTGAAACTTGTTATTTAAATACATTTCGAACGGGTTTAAAATTCTTGTAACATATTTCACTCATTTCTAATAAACAAATTACACTAATTCTTAAAAATGATTTAACATGTTTATTTCACTCATTTCAAAATACTTATGTCAGTCATTTCAAAACACATATTTCAATCATTTGAAATAATTGGTTTCACTCATTAAGAAAAAACGGATTTCACTCCTTTCAATTCAAAGACAGTGTTCACTCAATTAAGTAGTGAAACTTGTTATTTGAATACATTTCGAACGAGTTTAAAATACTTGCAACATATTTCACTCATTTTTAATAAACAAATTTCACTCATTTCTTAAAAAATGATTTAGCTTGTTTATTTCACTCATTTCAAAATACTTATTTCAGTCATTTCAAAACACATATTTCAATCATTTGAAAAATTAGTTTCACTCATTTCAAAAACGGATTTCACCGCTTTCAATTCGAAGGCAATATTCACTCAATTGAGATGTGAAACTTGTTATTTGAATACATTTCAAACGAGTTTAAAATTGTTGCAACATATTTCACTCATTTCTAATAAACAAATTTCACTCATTTCTTCAAAATGATTTAGCTTGTTTATTTCACTCATTTCAAAATACTTATTGTTGGGGAACGTAGTAATTTCAAAAAAATTCCTACGCACACGCAAGATCATGGTGATGCATAGCAACGAGAGGGGAGAGTGTTGTCCACGTACCCTCGTAGACCGAAAGCGGATGCATTAGCACAACGCGGTTGATGTAGTCGTACGTCTTCACGATCCGACCGATCAAGTACCGAACGCACGGCACCTCCGAGTTCAGCACACGTTCAGCCCGATGACGTCCCTCGAACTCCGATCCAGCCGAGTGTTGAGGGAGAGTTTCGTCAGCACGACAGCGTGGTGACGATGATGATGTTCTACCGACGCAGGGCTTCGCCTAAGCACCGCCACAGTATTATCGAGGTGGACTATGGTGGAGGGGGGCACCGCACACGGCTAAAAGATTAAATCAATTGTTGTGTCTCTAGGGTGCCCCCTGCCCCCGTATATAAAGGAGAAAGGGGGGGAGGTGCGGCCGGCCAGGAGGAGGCGCGCCAGGAGGAGTCCTACTCCCACCGGGAGTAGGACTCCCTCCCTTCCTTGTTGGATTAGGAGAAGGGGGAAAGAGGAGGGAGAGAGGAAGGAAAGGGGGGCGCCGCCCCCCTCTCCTTGTCCTATTCGGCCTAGAGGGGGAGGGGCGCGCGGCCCTGCCCTAGCCGCCTCTCCTCTTCTCCACTAAGGCCCACTATGGCCCATTAAGCCCCCGGGGGGTTCCGGTAACCCCTCGGTACTCCGGTAAAATCCCGATTTCACCTGGAACACTTCCGATATCCAAATATAGGCTTCCAATATATCAATCTTCATGTCTCGACCATTTCGAGACTCCTCGTCATGTCCGTGATCACATCCGGGACTCCGAACAACCTTCGGTACATCAAAACTCATAAACTCATAATATAACTATCATCGAAACTTTAAGCGTGCGGACCCTACGGGTTCGAGAACTATGTAGACATGATAGAGACGCGTCTCCGGTCAATAACCAATAGCGGAACCTGGATGCTCATATTGGTTCCCACATATTCTACGAAGATCTTTATCGGTCAGACCGCATAACAACATACGTTGTTCCCTTTGTCATCGGTATGTTACTTGCCCGAGATTCAATCGTCGGTATCTCAATACCTAGTTCAGTCTCGTTACCGGCAAGTCTCTTTACTCGTTCCGTAATACATCATCCCGCAACTAACTCATTAGTTGCAATGCTTGCAAGGCTTAAGTGATGTGCATTACCAAGTGGGCCCAGAGATAACTCTCCAATAATCGGAGTGACAAATCCTAATCTCGAAATACGCCAACCCAACAAGTACCTTCGGAGACACCTATAGAGCACCTTTATAATCACCCAGTTACGTTGTGACATTTGGTCGCACACAAAGTGTTCCTCCGGTAAACAGGAGTTGCATAATCTCATAGTCATAGGAACATGTATAAGTCATGAAGAAAGCAATAGCAACATACTAAACGATCGAGTGCTAAGCTAACGGAATGGGTCAAGTCAATCACATCATTCTCCTAATGATGTGATCCCGTTAATCAAATGACAACCCATGTCTATGGCTAGGAAACATAACCATCTTTGATCAACGAGCTAGTCAAGTAGAGGCATACTAGTGACAGTCTGTTTGTCTAAGTATTCACACAAGTATTATGTTTTCGGTTAATACAATTCTAGCATGAATAATAAACATTTATCATGATATAAGGAAATAAATAATAACTTTATTATTGCCTCTAGGGAATATTTCCTTCAGTCTCCCACTTGCACTAGAGTGAATACTCTAGATTACACAGTAATGATTCTAACACCCATGGAGTCTTGGTGTTGATCATGTTTTGCTCGTGGAAGAGGCTTAGTCAACGGGTCTGCAACATTCAGATCCGTATGTATCTTGCAAATTTCTATGTCTCCCACCTGGACTAGGTCCCGGATGGAATTGAAGCGTCTCTTGATGTGCTTGGTTCTCTCGTGAAATCTGGATTCCTTCGCCAAGGCAATTGCACCCGTATTGTCACAAAAGATTTTCATTGGACCCGATGCACTAGGTATGACACCTAGATCGGATATGAACTCCTTCATCCAGACTCCTTCATTTGCTGCTTCCGAAGCAGCTATGTACTCCGCTTCACACGTAGATCCCGCCATGATGCTTTGTTTAGAACTGCACCAACTGACAGCTCCACCGTTCAATGTAAACATGTATCCGGTTTGCGATTTAGAATCGTCCGGATCAGTGTCAAAGCTTGCATCAACGTAACCATTTACAATGAGCTCTTTGTCACCTCCATAAACGAGAAACATATCCTTAGTCCTTTTCAGGTATTTCACGATGTTCTTGACCGCTGTCCAGTGATCCACTCCTGGATTACTTTGGTACCTCCCTGCTAAACTTATAGCAAGGCACACATCAGGTCTAGTACATAGCATTGCATACATGATAGAGCCTATGGCTGAAGCATAGGGAACATCTTTCATCTTCTCTCTATCTTCTGCAGTGGTCGGGCATTGAGTCTTACTCAACTTCACACCTTGTAACACAGGCAAGAACCCTTTCTTTGCTTGATCCATTTTGAACTTCTTCAAAACTTTGTCAAGGTATGTGCTTTGTGAAAGTCCAATTAAGCGTCTTGATCTATCTCTATAGATCTTGATGCCCAATATATAAGCAGCTTCACCAAGGTCCTTCATTGAAAAACTCTTATTCAAGTATCCCTTTATGCTATCCAGAAATTCTATATCATTTCCAATCAACAATATGTCATCCACATATAATATCAGAAATGCTACAGAGCTCCCACTCACTTTCTTGTAAATACAGGCTTCTCCAAAAGTCTGTACAAAACCAAATGCTTTGATCACACTATCAAAGCGTTTATTCCAACTCCGAGAGGCTTGCACCAGTTCATAAATGGATCGCTGGAGCTTGCACACTTTGTTAGCTCCCTTTGGATCGACAAAACCTTCCAGTTGCATCATATACAACTCTTCTTCCAGAAATCCATTCAGGAATGCAGTTTTTACATCCATTTGCCAAATTTCATAATCATAAAATGCGGCAATTGCTAACATGATTTAGACAGACTTAAGCATCGCTACGGGTGAGAAGGTCTCATCGTAGTCAATCCCTTGAACTTGTCGAAAACCTTTCGCAACAAGTCGAGCTTTATAGACAGTAACTGTTGGGAATCGTAGCATAATTTTAAAATTTTCCTACGCTCACCAAGAAGCATCTATGGAGTATACTAGCAACGAGGGGAAAGGAGTGCATCTACATACCCTTGTAGATCGCGAGCGGAAGCGTTCCAATGAACGTGGATGACGGAGTCGTACTCGCCGTGATCCAAATCACCGATGACCGAGTGCCGAACGGACGGCACCTCCGCGTTCAACACACGTACGGTGCAGCGACGTCTCCTCCTTCTTGATCCAGCAAGGGGGAAGGAGAGGTTGATGGAGATCCAGCGTGGTGGTGGATGTAGCGGTTCTCCGGCAGGGCTTCGCCGAGCTTCTGCGAGAGAGAGAGAGAGGTGTTGCAGGGGAGGAGGGAGGCGCCCAAGGCTGTAGGTTGCTGCCCTCCCTCCCCCCTTTATATAGGCCCCCTGGGGGGGGGGCGCCGGCCCAGGGAGATGGGATCTCCAAGGGGGGGCGGCCAAGGGGGGGAAGGGGTTGCCTTGTGCCCCAAGGCAAGGGGGAAGCTCCCCCTAGGGTTCCCAACCCTAGGCGCATGGGGGGAGGCCCAAGGGGGGCGCCCCAGCCCACTAAGGGCTGGTTCCCTTCCACTTTCAGCCCACGGGGCCCTCTGGGATAGGTGGCCCCACCCGGTGGACCCCCGGGACCCTTCCGGTGGTCCCGGTACAATACCGGTAACCCCCGAAACTTTCCCGGTGGCCGAAACTGGACTTCCTATATATAATTCTTCACCTCCAGACCATTCCGGAACCTCTCGTGACGTCCGGGATCTCATCCGGGACTCCGAACAACTTTCGGGTTTCCGCATACATATATCTCTACAACCCTAGCGTCACCGGACCTTAAGTGTGTAGACCCTACGGGTTCGGGAGACATGCAGACATGACCGAGACGCCTCTCCGGTCAATAACCAACAGCGGGATCTGGATACCCATGTTGGCTCCCACATGTTCCACGATGATCTCATCGGATGAACCACGGTGTCGAGGATTCAATCAATCCGTATGCAATTTCCTTTGTCAATCGGTATGTTACTTGCCCGAGATTCGATCGTCGGTATCCCAATACCTTGTTCAATCTCGTTACCGGCAAGTCTCTTTACTCGTACCGCAATGCATGATCCCGTGACTAACGCCTTAGTCACATTGAGCTCATTATGATGATGCATTACCGAGTGGGCCCAGAGATACCTCTCCGTCACATGGAGTGACAAATCCCAGTCTCGATCCGTGCCAACCCAACAGACACTTTCGGAGATACCCGTAGTGCACCTTTATAGTCACCCAGTTACGTTGTGATGTTTGGCACACCCAAAGCACTCCTACGGTATCCGGGAGTTGCACGATCTCATGGTCTAAGGAAAAGATACTTGACATTGGAAAAGCTCTAGCAAACGAAACTACACGATCTTTTATGCTATGCTTAGGATTGGGTCTTGTCCATCACATCATTCTCCTAATGATGTGATCCTGTTATCAATGACATCCAATGTCCATAGTCAGGAAACCATGACTATCTGTTGATCAATGAGCTAGTCAACTAGAGGCTTACTAGGGACACGTTGTGGTCTATGTATTCACACATGTATTACGATTTCCGGATAATACAATTATAGCATGAATAATAGACGATTATCATGAACAAAGAAATATAATAATAACCTTTTATTATTGCCTCTAGGGCATATTTCCAACAGTCTCCCACTTGCACTAGAGTCAATAATCTAGTTACATTGTGATGAATCGAACACCCATTGCGTCCTGGTGTTGATCATGTTTTGCCCTAGGGAGAGGTTTAGTCAACGGATCTGCTACATTCAGGTCCGTATGTACTTTACAAATATCCATGTCTCCATTTTGAACACTTTCACGAATGGAGTTGAAGCGACGCTTGATATGCCTGGTCTTCCTGTGAAACCTGGGCTCCTTCGCAAGGGCAATAGCTCCAGTGTTGTCACAGAAGAGAGTCATTGAGCCCGACGCATTGGGAATCACCCCTAGGTCGGTAATGAACTCCTTCATCCAGACTGCTTCCTGTGCTGCCTCCGAGGCTGCCATGTACTCCGCTTCACATGTAGATCCCGCCACGACGCTTTGCTTGCAACTGCACCAGCTTACTGCTCCTCCATTCAAAATATACACGTATCCAGTCTGTGACTTCGAGTCATCCAGATCTGTGTCGAAGCTAGCGTCGACGTAACCCTTTACGACGAGCTCTTCGTCACCTCCATAAACGAGAAACATATCCTTAGTCCTCTTCAGGTACTTCAGGATATTCTTGACCGCTGTCCAGTGTTCCTTGCCGGGATTACTTTGGTACCTTCCTACCAAACTTACGGCAAGGTTTACATCAGGTCTGGTACACAGCATGGCATACATAATAGACCCTATGGCCGAGGCATAGGGGATGACACTCATCTCTTCTATATCTTCTGCCGTGGTCGGGCATTGAGCCGTGCTCAATTGCACACCTTGCAATACAGGCAAGAACCCCTTCTTGGACTGATCCATACTGAACTTCTTCAATATCTCTTCAAGGTATGTACTCTGTGAAAGACCAATGAGGCGTCTTGATCTATCTCTATAGATCTTGATGCCTAATATATAAGCAGCTTCTCCAAGGTCCTTCATTAAAAAACACTTATTCAAATAGGCCTTTATACTTTCCAAGAATTCTATATCATTTCCCATCAATAGTATGTCATCCACATATAATATGAGAAATGCTACAGAGCTCCCACTCACTTTCTTGTAAACACAGGCTTCTCCATAAGTCTGTGTAAACCCAAACGCTTTGATCATCTCATCAAATCGAATGTTCCAACTCCGAGATGCTTGCACCAGCCATAGATTGAGCGCTGGAGCTTGCATACTTTGTTAGCATTCTTAGGATCGACAAAACCTTCCGGCTGCATCATATACAACTCTTCCTTAAGGAAGCCATTAAGGAATGCCGTTTTGACGTCCATCTGCCATATCTCATAATCATAGTATGCGGCAATTGCTAACATGATTCGGACGGACTTCAGCTTCGCTACGGGTGAGAAAGTCTCATCGTAGTCAACCCCTTGAACTTGTCGGTAACCCTTAGCGACAAGTCGAGCTTTGTAGATGGTCACATTACCATCCGCGTCCGTCTTCTTCTTAAAGATCCATTTGTTTTCTATGGCTCGCCGATCATCGGGCAAGTCAGTCAAAGTCCATACTTCGTTTTCATACATGGATCCTATCTCGGATTTCATGGCTTCTAGCCATTTGTCGGAATCCGGGCCCGCCATCGCTTCTTCATAGTTCGAAGGTTCACCGTTGTCTAACAACATGATTTCCAGGACAGGGTTGCCGTACCACTCTGGTGCGGAACGTGTCCTTGTGGACCTACGAAGTTCAGTGACTTGATCCGAAGCTTCATGATCATCATCATTAACTTCCTCCCCAGTCGGTGTAGGCACCACAGGAACATTTTCCCGCGCTGCGCTACTTTCCGGTTCGGAAGGGGTGACTATCACCTCATCAAGTTCCACTTTCCTCCCACTCAATTCTTTCGAGAGAAACTCCTTCTCTAGAAAGGACCCGTTCTTGGCAACGAAGATCTTGCCTTCGGATCTGAGGTAGAAGGTATACCCAATAGTTTCCTTAGGGTATCCTATGAAGACGCATTTTTCTGACTTGGGTTCGAGCTTTTCAGGTTGAAGTTTCTTGACATAAGCATCGCATCCCCAAACTTTTAGAAACGACAGCTTAGGTTTCTTCCCAAACCATAATTCATACGGTGTCGTCTCAACGGATTTCGACGGAGCCCTATTTAAAGTGAATGCGGCAGTCTCTAAAGCATAGCCCCAAAATAAGAGCGGTAAATCGGTAAGAGACATCATAGATCGCACCATATCCAATAGAGTGCGATTACGACGTTCGGACACACCATTTCTCTGAGGTGTTCCAGGCGGCGTGAGTTGTGAAACTATTCCACATTTCCTTAAGTGTGTACCAAATTCGTGACTTAAATATTCTCCACCACGATCTGATCGTAAGAATTTTATTTTCATGTCACGTTGATTCTCAACTTCACTCTGAAATTCCTTGAACTTTTCAAAGGTTTCAGACTTGTGTTTCATTAGGTAGACATACCCATATCTACTTAAATCATCAGTGAGAGTGAGAACATAACGATATCCTCCGCGAGCCTCAACACTCATTGGACCACACACATCGGTATGTATGATTTCCAATAAGTTGGTTGCTCGCTCCATTGTTCCGGAGAACGGAGTCTTGGTCATATTACCCATGAGGCATGGTTCGCACGTGTCAAATGATTCGTAATCAAGAGACTCCAAAAGTCCATCTGCATGGAGCTTCTTCATGCGCTTGACACCAATGTGACCAAGGCGGCAGTGCCACAAGTATGTGGGACTATCGTTATCAACTTTACATCTTTTGGTATTCACACTATGAACATGTGTAACATCACGTTCGAGATTCATCAAAAATAAACCATTGACCAGCGGGGCATGACCATAAAACATATCTCTCAAATAAATAGAACAACCATTATTCTCGGATTTAAATGAGTAGCCATCTCGAATTAAACGAGATCCAGATACAATGTTCATGCTCAAAGCTGGCACTAAATAACAATTATTGAGGTTTAAAACTAATCCCGTGGGTAGATGCAGAGGCAGCGTGCCGACGGCGATCACATCGACCTTGGAACCATTCCCGACGCGCATCGTCACCTCGTCCTTCGCCAGTCTCCGTTTATTCCGTAGTTCCTGTTTTGAGTTACAAATATGAGCAACCGCACCGGTATCAAATACCCAGGAGCTACTACGAGTACTGGTAAGGTACACATCAATAACTTGTATATCACATATACCTTTGGTGTTGCCGGCCTTCTTCTTGTCCGCTAAGTATTTGGGGCAGTTCCGCTTCCAGTGACCACTTCCCTTGCAATAAAAGCACTCAGTCTCGGGCTTGGGTCCATTCTTTGACTTCTTCCCAGTAACTGGTTTACCGGGCGCGGCAACTCCCTTGCCGTCCTTCTTGAAGTTCTTCTTACCCTTGCCTTTCTTGAACTTAGTGGTTTGATTCACCATCAACACTTGATGTTCTTTTCTGATCTCCCCTTCTGCTGATTTCAGCATTGAATATACCTCAGGAATGGTCTTTTCCATCCCCTGCATATTGTAGTTCATCACAAAGCTCTTGTAGCTTGGTGGAAGCGACTGGAGGATTCTGTCAATGACCGCGTCATCCGGGAGATTAACTCCCAGCTGAGACAAGCGGTTATGCAACCCAGACATTCTGAGTATGTGCTCACTAACAGAACTGTTCTCCTCCATTTTACAGCTGAAGAACTTGTCGGAGACATCATATCTCTCGACCCGGGCATGAGCTTGGAAAACTAGTTTCAGCTCCTCGAACATCTCGTATGCTCCATGTTTCTCAAAACGCTTTTGGAGACCCGGTGCTAGGCTGTAAAGCATGCCGCACTGAACGAGGGAGTAATCATCAGCACGTGATTGCCAAGCGTTCATAACGTCTTGGTTCTCAGGGATTGGTGCATCACCTAGCGGTGCTTCTAAGACATAATCTTTCTTGGCTACTATAAGGATGAGCCTCAGGTTCCGGACCCAGTCCGTATAGTTGCTGCCATCATCTTTCAGCTTGGTTTTCTCTAGGAACATGTTGAAATTGAGGACAACGTTGGCCATTTGATCTACAAGACATAGTGTAAAGATTTTAGACTAAGTTCATGATAGTTGAGTTCATCTAATCAAATTATTTAATGAACTCCCACTCAGATAGACATCCCTCTAGTCATCTAAGTGAAACATGATCCGAGTTTAACTAGGCCGTGTCTGATCATCACGTGAGACGGACTAGTCAAGATCGGTGAACATCTTCATGTTGATCGTATCTTCTATACGACTCATGCTCGACCTTTCGGTCCTCCGTGTTCCGAGGCCATGTCTGTACATGCTAGGCTCTTCAAGTCAACCTAAGTGTATTGCGTGTGTTCCGAGGCCATGTCTGTACATGCTAGGCTCGTCAACATCCGTTGTATTCGAACATTAGAATCTATCACACCCGATCATCACGTGGTGCTTCGAAACAACGAACCTTCGCAACGGTGCACAGTTAGGGTGAACACTTTCTTGAAATTATTATAAGGGATCATCTTACTTACTACCGTCGTTCTAAGCAAATAAGATGCAAAAACATGATAAACATCACATGCAATCAAATAGTGACATGATATGGCCAATATCATTATGCTCCTTTGATCTCCATCTTCGGGGCACCATGATCATCTTCGTCACCGGCATGACACCATGATCTCCATCATCATGATCTCCATCATTGTGTCTTCATGAAGTCGTCATGCCAACGATTACTTCTACTTCTATGGCTAACGCGTTTAGCAACAAAGTAAAGTAAATTACATGGCGTTATTCAATGACACGCAGGTCATACAAAATAATAAAGACAACTCCTATGGCTCCTGCCGGTTGTCATACTCATCGACATGCAAGTCGTGATTCCTATTACAAGAATATGATCAATCTCATACATCACATATATCATTCATCACATCTTCTGGCCATATCACATCACATAGCACTTGCTGCAAAAACAAGTTAGACGTCCTCTAATTGTTGTTGCAAGTTTTTTTACGTGGTTTGTGGGTTTCTAGCAAGAACGTTTTCTTACCTACGTATGACCACAACGTGATTTGCCAATTTCTATTTACCCTTCATAAGGACCCTTTTCATCGAATCCGTTCCGACTAAAGTAGGAGAGACAGACACCCGCTAGCCACCTTATGCAACTAGTGCATGTTAATCGGTGGAACCTGTCTCACGTAAGCGTACGTGTAAGGTCGGTCCGGGCCGCTTCATCCTACAATGCCGCCGAAACAAGAAAAGACTAGTAGCGGCAAGAAGAATTGGCAAACTCAACGCCCACAACTGCTTTGTGTTCTACTCGTGCATAGTAACTACGCATAGCCTGGCTCATGATGCCACTGTTGGGAATCGTAGCATAATTTTAAAATTTTCCTACGCTCACCAAGAAGCATCTATGGAGTATACTAGCAACGAGGGGAAAGGAGTGCATCTACATACCCTTGTAGATCGCGAGCGGAAGCGTTCCAATGAACGTGGATGACGGAGTCGTACTCGCCGTGATCCAAATCACCGATGACCGAGTCCCGAACGGACGGCACCTCCGCGGTCAACACACGTACGGTGCAGCGACGTCTCCTCCTTCTTGATCCAGCAAGGGGGAGGAGAGGTTGATGGAGATCTAGCAGCACGACGGCGTGGTGGTGGATGTAGCGGTTCTCCGGCAGGGCTTCGTCGAGCTTCTGCGAGAGAGAGAGAGGTGTTGCAGGGGAGGAGGGAGGCGCCCAAGGCTGTAGGTTGCTGCCCTCCCTCCCCCCTTTATATAGGCCCCCTGGGGAGGGGGCGCCGGCCCAGGGAGATGGGATCTCCAAGGGGGGGGGGGGGGGGCGGCGGCCAAGGTGGGGAAGGGGTTGCCTTGCCCCCCAAGGCAAGGGGGAAGCTCCCCCCTAGGGTTCCCAACCCTAGGCGCATGGGGGGGAGGCCCAAGGGGGGCGCCCCAGCCCACTAAGGGCTGGTTCCCTTCCACTTTCAGCCCATGGGGACCTCTGGGATAGGTGGCCCCACCCGGTGGACCCCCGGGACCCTTCCGGTGGTCCCGGTACAATACCGGTAACCCCCGAAACTTTCCCGGTGGCCGAAACTGGACTTCCTATATATAATTCTTCACCTCCGGACCATTCCAGAACCTCTCGTGACGTCCGGGATCTCATCCAGGACTCCGAACAACTTTCGGGTTTCCGCATACATATATCTCTACAACCCTAGCGTCACCGGACCTTAAGTGTGTAGACCCTACGGGTTCGGGAGACATGCAGACATGACCGAGACGCCTCTCCGGTCAATAACCAACAGCGGGATCTGGATACCCATGTTGGCTCCCACATGTTCCACGATGATCTCATCGGATGAACCACGGTGTCGAGGATTCAATCAATCCGTATGCAATTTCCTTTGTCAATCGGTATGTTACTTGCCCGAGATTCGATCGTCGGTATCCCAATACCTTGTTCAATCTCGTTACCGGCAAGTCTCTTTACTCGTACCGCAATGCATGATCCCGTGACTAACGCCTTAGTCACATTGAGCTCATTATGATGATGCATTACCGAGTGGGCCCAGAGATACCCCTCCGTCACATGGAGTGACAAATCCCAGTCTCGATCCGTGCCAACCCAACAGGCACTTTCGGAGATACCCGTAGTGCACCTTTATAGTCACCCAGTTACGTTGTAACGTTTGGCACACCCAAAGCACTCCTACGGTATCCGGGAGTTGCACGATCTCATGGTCTAAGGAAAAGATACTTGACATTGGAAAAGCTCTAGCAAACGAAACTACACGATCTTTTATGCTATGCTTAGGATTCGGTCTTGTCCATCACATCATTCTCCTAATGATGTGATCCCGTTATCAATGACATCCAATGTCCATAGTCAGGAAACCATGACTATCTGTTGATCAATGAGCTAGTCAACCAGAGGCTTACTAGGGACACGTTGTGGTCTATATATTCACACATGTATTACGATTTCCGGATAATACAATTATAGCATGAATAATAGACGATTATCATGAACAAATAAATATAATAATAACCTTTTATTATTGCCTCTAGGGCATATTTCCAACAGTAACATTACCGTCAGCGTCAGTCTTCTTCTTGAAGATCCATTTATTCTCAATGGCTTGCCGATCATCGGGCAAGTCAACCAAAGTCCACACTTTGTTCTCATACATGGATCCCATCTCAGATTTCATGGCCTCGAGCCATTTCGCGGAATTTGGGCTCACCATCGCTTCTTCATAGTTCGTAGGTTCGTCATGGTCTAGTAACATAACCTCCAAAACAGGATTACCGTACCACTCTTGTGCGGATCTTACTCTGGTTGACCTACGAGGTTCAGTAACATCTTGATCTGAAGTTCCATGATCATCATCATTAACTTCCTCACTAATTGGTATAGACGTCATAGGAACCGGTTTCTATAATGAACTACTTTCCAATAAGGGAGCAGGTACGGTTACCTCATCAAGTTCTACTTTCCTCCCACTCACTTCTTTCGAGAGAAACTCCTTCTCTAGAAAGGATCCATTCTTAGCAACGAATGTCTTGCCTTCGGATCTGTGATAGAAGGTGTACCCAACAGTCTCCTTTGGGTATCCTATGAAGACACATTTCTCCGATTTGGGTTCGAGCTTATCAGGTTGAAGTTTCTCACATAAGCATCGCAGCCCCAAACTTTAAGAAACGACAACTTTGGTTTCTTGCCAAACCACAGTTCATAAGGCGTCGTCTCAACGGATTTCGATGGTGCCCTATTTAACGTGAATGCAGCCATCTCTTAGCATAACCCCAAAACGATAGCGGTAAATCAGTAAGAGACATCATAGATCGCACCATATCTAGTAAAGTACGATTATGACGTTCGGACACACCATTACGCTGTGGTGTTCCGGGTGGCATGAGTTGCGAAACTATTCCGCATTGTTTCAAATGTAGACCAAACTCGTAACTCAAATATTCTCCTCCATGATCAGATCGTAGAAACTTTATTTTCTTGTTACGATGATTTTCAACTTCACTCTGAAATTCTTTGAACTTCTCAAATGTTTCAGACTTATGTTTCATTAAGTAGATATACCCATATCTGCTTAAATCAGCTGCGAAGGTGAGAAAATAACGATACCCGCCGCGAGCCTCAACATTCATCGGACCACATACATCTGTATCAATGATTTCCAACAAATCAGTTGTTCGCTCCATAGTTTCGGAGAACGGCGTTTTAGTCATCTTGCCCATGAGGCACGGTTCACAAGTACCAAGTGATTCATAATCAAGTGGTTCCAAAAGTCCATCAGTATGGAGTTTCTTCATGCGCTTTACACCGATATGACCTAAACGACAGTGCCATAAATAAGTTGCACTATCATTATCAACTCTGCATCTTTTGGCTTCAACATTATGAATATGTGTATCACTACTATCGAGATTCATCAAAAATAGACCACTCTTTAAGGGTGCATGACCATAAAAGATATTACTCATATAAATAGAACAACCATTATTCTCTGATTTAAATGAATAACCGTCTCGCATCAAACAAGATCCACATATAATGTTCATGCTCAACGCTGGCACCAAATAACAATTATTTAGGCCTATTACTAATCCCGAAGGTAGATGTAGAGGTAGCGTGCCGACGGCGATCACATCGACTTTGGAACCATTTCCCACGCGCATCATCACCTCGTCCTTGGCCAATGTTCGCTTAATCCGTAGTCCCTGTTTTGAGTTGCAAATATTAGCAACAGAACCAGTATCAAATACCCAGGTGCTACTGCGAGCTCTGGTAAGGTACATATCAATAACATGTATATCACATATACCTTTGTTCACCTTGCCATCCTTCTTATCCGCCAAATACTTGGGGCAGTTCCGCCTCCAGTGACCAGTCTGTTTGCAGTAGAAGCACTCAGTCTCAGGCTTAGGTCCAGACTTGGGTTTCTTCTCTTGAGCAGCAACTTGCTGGCTGTTCTTCTTGAAGTTCCCCTTCTTCTTTCCTTTGCCCTTTTTCTTGAAACTGGTGGTCTTATTAACCATCAACACTTGATGCTCCTTCTTGATTTCTACCTCCGCAGCTTTTAGCATTGCGAAGAGCTCGGGAATCGTCTTATCCATCCCTTGCATGTTATATTTCATTACGAAGCTCTTGTAGCTTGGTGGCAGTGATTGAAGAATTCTGTCAATGACGCTATCATCCGGAAGATTAACTCCCAGTTGAATCAAGTGATTGTTATACCCAGACATTCTGAGTATATGCTCACTGACAGAACTATTCTCCTCCATCTTGCAGCTGTAGAACTTATTGGAGACTTCATATCTCTCAATCCGGGCATTTGCTTGAAATATTAACTTCAACTCCTGGAACATCTCATATGCTCCATGACGTTCAAAACTCCGTTGAAGTCCCGGTTCTAAGCCGTAAAGCATGGCACACTGAACTATCGAGTAGCCATCAGCTTTGCTCTGCCAGACGTTCATAACATCTGGTGTTGCTCCTGCAGCAGATTTGGCACCTAGCGGTGCTTCCAGGACGTAATTCCTCTGTGCAGTAATGAGGATAATCCTCAAGTTACAGACCCAGTCCGTGTAATTGGTACCATCATCTTTCAACTTTGCTTTCTCAAGGAACGCATTAAAATTCAACGGAACAACAACACAGGCCATCTATCTACAATCAACATAGACAACCAAGATACTATCAGGTACTAAGTTCATGATAAATTTAAGTTCAATTAATCATATTACTTAAGAACTCCCACTTAGATAGACATCCCTCTAATCCTCTAAGTGATCACGTGATCCATATCAACTAAACCATAACAGATCATCACGTGAAATGGAGTAGCTTTCAATGCTGAACATCATTATGTTGATCATATCTACTATATGATTCACGCTTGACCTTTCGGTCTCAGTGTTCCGAGGCCATATCTGCATATGCTAGGCTCGTCATGTTTAACCTGAGTATTCTGCGTGTGCAAAACTGGTTGCACCCATTGTAGATGGACGTAGAGCTTATCACACCCGATCATCACATGGTGTCTGGGCACGACGAACTTTGGCAACGGTGCAAACTCAGGGAGAACACTTTTATCTTGAAATTTAGTGAGAGATCATCTTATAATGCTACCGTCAATCAAAGCAAGATAAGATGCATAAAAGATAAACATCACATGCAATCAATATAAGTGATATGATATGGCCATCATCATCTTGTGCTTGTGATCTCCATCTCCGAAGCACCGTCATGATCACCATCGTCACCGGCGCGACACCTTGATCTGCATCGTAGCATCGTTGTCGTATCGCCAATCTTATGCTTCTACGACTATCACTACCGCTTAGTGATAAAGTAAAGCATTACAGGGCGATAGCATTGCATACAATAAAGCGACAACCATATGGCTCCTGCCAGTTGCCGATAACTCGGTTACAAAACATGATCATCTCATACAATAAAATTTAGCATCATGCTTTGACCATATCACATCACAACATGCCCTGCAAAAACAAGTTAGACGTCCTCTACTTTGTTGTTGCAAGTTTTACGTGGCTGCTACGGGTTGAGCAAGAACCGTTCTTACCTACGCATCAAAACCACAACGATAGTTGGTCAAGTTGGTGCTATTTTAACCTTCGCAAGGACCGAGCGTAGCCACACTCGGTTGAACTAAAGTTGGAGAAACTGACACCCGCCAGCCACCTGTGTGCAAAGCACGTCGGTAGAACCAGTCTCGCGTAAGCGTACGCGTAATGTCGGTCCGGGCCGCTTCATCCAACAATACCGCCGAACCAAAGTATGACATGCTGGTAAGCAGTATGACTTATATCGCCCACAACTCACTTGTGTTCTACCCGTGCATATGACATCTACGCATAAAACTAGGCTCGGATGCCACTGTTGGGGAACGTAGTAATTTCAAAAAAATTCCTATGCACACGCAAGATCATGGTGATGCATAGCAACGAGAGGGGAGAGTGTTGTCCACGTACCCTCGTAGACCGAAAGCGGAAGCGTTAGCACAACGCGGTTGATGTAGTCGTACGTCTTCACGATCCGACCAATCAAGTACCGAACGCACGACACCTCCGAGTTCGGCACACGTTCAAGCCCGATGACGTCCCTCAAACTCCGATCCAGCCGAGTGTTGAGGGAGAGTTTCATCAGCACGACGGCGTGGTGATGATGATGATGTTCTACCGACGCAGGGCTTCACCTAAGCACCGCTACAGTATTATCGAGGTGGACTATGGTGGAGGGGGGCACCGCACACGGCTAAAAGATTAAATCAATTGTTGTGTCTCTAGGGTGCCCCCTGCCCCCGTATATAAAGGAGCAAGGGGGGAGGTGCGGCCGGCCAGAAGGAGGCGCGCCAGGAGGAGTCCTACTCCCACCGGGAGTCGGGCTCCCTTCCTTCCTTGTTTGATTAGGAGAAGGGGGGAATGAGGAGGGAGAGAGGAAGGAAAGGGGGGGGCGCCCCCCTCTCCTTGTCCTATTCGGACTAGAGGGGGAGGGGCGTGCGGCCCTGCCCTAGCCGCCTCTCCTCTTCTCCACTATGGCCCATTAAGCCCCCGGGGGGTTCCGGTAGCCCCTCGGTACTCCGGTAAAATCTCGATTTCACCCGGAACACTTCCGATATCCAAATATAGGCTTCCAATATATCAATCTTCATGTCTCGACCATTTCGAGACTCCTCGTCATGTCTGTGATCACATTCGGGACTCTGAACAACCTTCAGTACATCAAAACTCATAAACTCATAATATAACTATCATTGAAACTTTAAGCGTGCGGACCCTATGGGTTCGAGAACTATGTAGACATGACCGAGACACGTCTCCGGTCAATAACCAATGGCGGAACCTAGATGCTCATATTGGTTCCCATATATCCTACGAAGATCTTTATCGGTCAGACCGCATAACAACATACGTTGTTCCCTTTGTCATCGGTATGTTACTTGCCCGAGATTCGATCGTCGGTATCTCAATACCTAGTTCAATCTCGTTACCGGCAAGTCTCTTTACTCGTTCCGTAATACATCATCCCGCAACTAACTCATTAGTTGCAATGCTTGCAAGGCTTAAGTGATGTGCATTACCGAGTGGGCCCAGAGATACCTCTCCGACAATCGGAGTGACAAATCCTAATCTCGAAATACGCCAACCCAACAAGTACCTTCGGAGACACCTGTAGAGCACCTTTATAATCACCCAGTTACGTTGTGACGTTTGGTAGCACACAAAGTGTTCCTCCGGTAAACGGGAGTTGCATAATCTCATAGTCATAGGAACATGTATAAGTCATGAAGAAAGCAATAGCAACATACTAAACGATCGAGTGCTAAGCTAACGGAATGGGTCAAGTCAATCACATCATTCTTCTAATGATGTGATCCCGTTAATCAAATGACAACTCATGTCTATGGCCAGGAAACATAACCATCTTTGATCAACGAGCTAGTCAAGTAGAGGCATACTAGTGACACTCTGTTTGTCTAAGTATTCACACAAGTATTATGTTTCCGGTTAATACAATTCTAGCATGAATAATAAACATTTATCATGATATAAGGAAATAAATAATAACTTTATTATTGCCTCTAGGGCATATTTCCTTCACTTATGTCAGTCATTTCAAAACACATATTTCAATCATTTGAAAAACTTAGTTTCACTCATTTTAAAAAAGGGATTTCACTGCTTTCAATTCGAAGACAGTATTCACTCAGTTGAGATGTGAAACTTGTTATTTGAATACATTTCGAACGAGTTTAAAATTGTTGCAACATATTTCACTCATTTCTAATAAACAAATTTCACTCATTTCTTAAAAATGATTTAGCTTGTTTGTTTCACTCATTTCAAAATACTTATGTGAGTCATTTCAAAACACATATTTCAATCATTTGAAATAATTGGTTTCACTCATTTTCAAAAAATCATGAGACCAACCCCACTCATTTTCAAAAACTTATTTCACTCCTTTGAAAACACACATTTTACTCATTTTCAAAAACTTATTTCACTCATTTTCAAAACTTATTTCACTCCTTTGAAAAACATAACTAGAATTGAAATATAATTGAAAATTCAAACTAGTCAAAATATATCCAAGATTGGTCTTGATTTAAATATCTTGTCGATCTAAATACAAATATCTAAAAAGTTTCCAGAACAAAAATTCGGTTTAAAAGTTATGAGCAATTCAAAATGCTAGATTGAAAATAAAAGGCAAGCTTTTTGTTTGGAGAGAGAGAGAGAGGGAGACAAGGACGACATGTGCATGCAGCCAGTGTTGTACTATTCTGAGTGAAAGCATCCTCCACTAGTACTTTCCCTGACAAAAGTCTATGCATGTAAGTTCTATTAGTTGTGTATTCCGTCTGTATCTCCAAATGTGAATGGATTTTATTTTCATTGCACGAATCTTAAAGTCTGAGGTGTATGATGGATCCTTTGCCGGTACATACCGGTTCCGGTAAAAGAGACTTTGCGTGCCCGCCTCTGTTATTTTTCCATCCCGCCCATATCCTTTTTCAAGCCGGCATCAACACACTATTTCTTTTAGCCGGCCCTTTCTTTGCACGAGCAGTCGGCCGCAACTGCTGAGCAGCGGGAGCCGGCGCACGCGAAAGCCGGCAGGCGGCTGGCGCGCCCGGAGCGGGCGGGCAGAGGAGCGGCGCGGGGAGCGGCTTGGGCGCGGACGGGCCACGCGCAGGAGGCGGCAGCGGCTACCCGGCCAGTGCGGGACGCGGAGTGGCGAGGCGGAGCCGGCGTGCGGGTGGCGGTAGCGGCGGCCCCGGCCGGCGCGGGACGCGGAGTCCGGCTGGCGGCCAGGCGGGAGGAGAGCATAGTCGTGCGGCTGGCGGGCGCACGGGGCGCGACGGAGCGTCGCGCGGGGACGGCCGGAGCGGCGCGTCGGGAGTGGCTCGGGAGGGCGGGGCGCAGCCGAGGCAGGGCGTCACGCGGGGAGCTCGGCGGAGCATGCCGGAGCCGTGGGGCGGCATACCCGGCGCGGGCAGCGAGCCGGCAAGCCAAGCGGAGGCGCGGCACGGAGCCGTGGGCGCACCCTGCTGGCCGGGCGGAGTCGCGGCGCGGAGTCGGGTCGCGCGCGGGCGGGAAGCGGCAACGAGGCCGGAGCGGTGCGGCTGTGGGGCGGAGCCCGCGGGCGAGGCCACAGGCTGCGAGGCGCACGAGGGAGCTGGGCGGTAGGAGGAGGCGGGAAGGCGTAGGAGCGGAAGTAGGGAAGGCCGGAGATGCACGAAGCATGGTGCAAAGAACGCCATTGTCTGGGACATATATGGCTTGTGTCTGACTATTTACGACTATTATCTGATGCGTATATGGGCAGGAAGGCAACTGCGGCAGATGGTGGCGGCTTCGCCCCTGCGCTGCGACGCTGAAAGGAGGAGATCGAGAGGAGCTTTGGTGGGCGAGGCGCGCGGGAGGGCGTGGGCGCGCGAGGGAGGCGGAGCGTGCGCAGCAGGGTCAAGGTGAGGTCGAGCAGGCTGGGCTGCGAGGAGGCGGCCCCCGCCGATGGCAAGGCCGGAGCTTAGATGTAGCGCGGAGGCACGCGGACGGCCGGGCCGAACGCAGGCGGAGGGACGGCGGCAATGTTGCGGCGGTGGTGATGAAAAGGGTCCTGCCTGGACCGCGGTTTCCAGCACCAGCGAGCCCCTACATGTGGAGTATGTAGCAGTACAGAGTCGGTCCTAGAGCTGTATTATAGAAGGCAGCTATGGCCCTCTGACCTCACGTATGTATGTGTGTGGCGTTAGTGCTTGGGCATGGGAGCTCGTGAGAGTGTGCGTGAGTGTGCGGCCAAGTGATCGTGGCCAGTGAGCCTCCCCTGGTGCTCCTTATAAAGGGAGCCCAGGGGACAAGGGGTGGCCCACAAGGGCAAACTATACTATTGAGGAAACAACGACGTGACGCATTACACCTGCTATAGTGCGCCATTATTAGCTAACAGTGCCTGACTATTGGCGTGGGGTGAAGTGACATGCTACAGTGTCCGAGCCGGACCGAGGGGCGTCGGCCGCCCCGATGTTTTGAAGTGTCGTTTCGTCTCCTTGAGCCTACCCGGGGGTCATCCCCCCGACACGCATCCATGTTCGATTTGACAACTCTGCCATCTTCTCTAGCAACATGGGAAGAGCTTGTGATGCTCCATCAACGCTTTCTGTCTTTCTCCTCAACTTGGGGACAAGTCGGTTCACAAGGGGGGGGGATGTCATGACTGAAAAGGCGGACCAGGAAGCACCACATTGATACGTCCATTTTGCATCATATTTTCTTACTGTTATTTATAATGTTTTTATGCATAATAATGCTTTTTGGAGTAATTTTAATGCCTTTTCGCTCATAATATGCAAGGTTCATACAAAGAGGGAGAATTCCGGCAGCTGGAAATCTAGACCTGAAAAAGTTACGTCATGCTACCTATTCTGCACAAGTCCAAATGAGCTGAAACTTCACGAGGAATTTTTATGGAATAAATAAGAAATACTAGAGCAAATAACTACCGGAGGGGGGCCACCTGGTGAGCACAAGACACCAGGGCGCGCCACGCCCCCCAGGCGCGCCCTGGTGGGTTGTGCTCAACCCAGCCCACCTCCGGTGCCCCTCTTCTGGTATATAAGTCATTTTGACCTAGAAAGAACAACGAGAGGACTTTCGGGACAGAGCGCCGCCATCTCGAGGCGGAACTTGGGCAGGAGCACTTTTGCCCTCCGGCGGAGCGATTCTGCCGGGGGAATTTTCCTCCTGGAGGGGGAAATCATCGTCATCATCATCACCAACAACCCTCTCATCTTGGGGAGGCCAATATTCATCAACATCTTCACCAGCACCATCTCCTCTCAAACCCTAGTTCATCTCTTGTGTTCAATCTTTGTACCGAAACCTCAGATTGGTACGTGTGGGTGACTAGTAGTGTTGATTACATCTTGTAGTTAATCACTATATGGTTTATTTGGTGGAAGATTATATGTTCAGATCCATTATGCTATTTAATACCCCTCTGATCATGAAAATGTTTATCACTTGTGAGTAGTTACTTTTGTTCTTGAGGTTACGGGAGAAATCATGTTGCAAGTAATCATGTGAACTTGATATGTGTTCGATATTTTGATAATATGTATGTTGTGATTCCCTTAGTGGTGTCATGTGAACGTCGACTACATGACACTTCACCATATTTGGGCCTAAGGGAATGCATGGTGGAGTAGTTATTAGATGATGGGTTGCTAGAGTGACAGAAGCTTAAACCCTAGTTTATGCGCTACTTCGTAAGGGACCGATTTGGATCCAAAAGTTTAATGCTATGGTTAGATTTTATCTTAATAATTTCTCATAGTTGCGGATGCTTGCGAGGGGGTTAATCATAAGTAGGAGGTTTGTTCAAGTAAGAACAACACCTAAACACCGATCCACCCACATATCAAATTATGAAAGTAGTGAACACAAATCAAGCCAACATGGTGAAAGTGACTAGATGAAATTCCCGTGTGCCCTCAAGAACACTTTGCTTATTATAAGAAACCGTTTTGGCATGTCCTTTGCCACAAAAGTATTAGGCTATCTTACTGCATATTATTTACCATTACTGTTACGTGCTCGTTACAAATTATCTTGCTATCAAATTATCTGCTACTTACAATTTCAGCGGTTGCAGACATTACCTTACTGAAAACCACTTGTCATTTCCTTCTGCTCCTCGTTGGGTTTGACACTCTTACTTATCGAAAGGACTACGATTGATCCCCTATACTTGTGGGTCATCAAGGCTCTTTTCTGGCACCGTTGCCGGGGAGTGAAGTGATCTTGGTAAGGAAAAATTATTATTACGTGCTGAAATTTATTGTCACTTGTTACTATGGAGAGCAATCCTTTGAGGGGTTTGTTCGGGGTATCTTTACCTTGATCGGAATCTAATTAGTTGCCACTCAACCCACTGCACCTACTGAAAATACTGAATATGAAATTCCTTCGAGTATGATAGAACAACTGCTAGCTAATCCTTATGCAGGAGATGGAACCGAACATCCTGATATGCACTTGATATATGTGGATGAAATTTGTAGATTGTTTAAGCTTTCAGGTTTACCAGGAGATGAAGCTAAGAAGAAGGTTTTCCCTTTATCTTTGAAGGGAAAGGCATTGACATGGTATAGGCTATGTGATGATATTGGATCTTGGAATTGGAATTAGTTGAAATTGGAATTCCATCAAAAAAAATTATCCTATGCATCTAGTTCATCGTGATAGGAATTATATATATAATTTTTGGCCTCGTGAAGGAGAAAGTATCGCTCTAGCTTGGGGGAGGCTTAAGTCAATGTTATATTCTTGCCCCAATCATGAGCTCTCAACAGAAATTATCATTCAGAACTTCTATGCTCGGCTTTCTCGTAATGATCAATCCATGCTTGATACTTCTTGTGCCGGTTCTTTTATGAAGAAGACTATTGAATTCAGGTGGGAACTCTTGGAAAGAATTAAACGCAACTCTGAAGATTAGGAACTCGACGAAGGTAAAGAGTCAGGTATTAAGCTTAAGTTTGATTGTGTTAAATATTTTATTAATACCGATGCTTTTCAAAAGTTTAGCACTAAATATGGACTTGGCTCTGAGATAGTAGCCTCTTTATGTGAATCTTTTGCTACTCATGTTGATCTCCCTAAAGAGAAGTGGTTTAAATATCATCCCCCTATTAAAGAAGAAATTGAAGAACCAGTAGTTGCTAAAGAAGAAACTATCATCTACAATGTTGATCCAGTTGTTCCTACTACTTACATCGAGAAACCACCTTTTCCTGTTAAGATAAAAGAACATACTAAGGTTTCAATTGTGGTCCGTAGAAGTAATATCAAAGCATCTAAACCCCCTGAGCAAATCAAAGTAGAACCTAGTGTTGCTATGGTTAAGGATCTCTTGGTTGATAATATTGGTGGGCATGTTATTTACTTCGTTGGTGAAGCTGCTAGAATTGCCAAACCCGATGGGAAAGATAAACATAGACCCATTGTTGGCATGCCCGTTGTCTCAGTTAAAATAGGAGATCATTGCTATCATGGTTTATCTGATATAGGTGCTAGTTTAAGTGCTATCCCTTTTACTTTGTACCAAGAAATTATGAATGACATAGCACTGCTGAAATAGAAGACATAGATGTTACTATTAAACTTGCTAATAGAGACACCATCACACCACTTGGGATTGTTAGAGATGTCGAAGTCTTGTGTGGGAAAACAAAATACCCTACTGATTTTCTAGTACTTGGTTCCCCACAAGATGACTTTTGTCCCATAATTTTCGGTAGACCTTTCTTGAACACCGTCAATGCTACTATAGATTGCGCTAAACAAACTGTCGGTGTTAGCTTTGGTGATGAGTCTCATGAGTTCAATTTTTCCAAGTTTAGTAGAAAACCTCATAAAAAAGAATTGCCTAGTAAGGATGAAATTATTCGTCTTCCTTCTATTGATGTACCTCCTACTGATCCTTTAGAACAATATATGCTAGACCATGAAAATGATTTGCATATGCACGAAAGAAATGAAATAGATAGAATCTTTTTCGAACAACAACCTTTGCTTAAGCACAATTTGCCTATTGAAACTCTAGGAGGTCCTCCTCCACCTAAAGGTGATCCTGTGTTTGAATTAAAACAATTACCTGACACATTGAAATATGCTTATCTCGGTGAGAAAAAGATATATCCTGTTATTATTAGTGCTAACCTTTTAGAACATGAAGAAGAAAGATTATTGAAAGTTCTAAGGAAGCACTGAGCTGCTATTGGATATACTCTTGATGATTTTAAGGGCATCAGTCCCACTCTATGCCAGCACAAGATTAATATGGAACCTGATGCTAAACCCGTTGTGGATCACCAACGTCGGTTAATTCCGAAGATGAAAGAAGTGGTAAGAATGGAAATATTAAAACTTCTGGAAGCAGGTATAATCTATCCTATAGCTGATAGTAGATGGGTAAGTCCTATCCATTGTGTCCCTAAGAAAGGAGGTATTACCGTTGTTCCTAATGATAAGAATGAACTTATTCCACAAAGAATTGTTACAGGCTATAGAATGGTAATTGATTTTAGAAAATTAAACAAAGCAACTAGCAAAGATCATTACCCTCTGCCTTTTATTGATCAAATGCTAGAATGATGATCTAAGCACACACATTTTTTCTTCCTTGATGGATATTCTGGTTTTTCACAAATACCTATTTCTGAACCTGATCAACAAAAGGCCACTTTTACTTGTCCTTTTGGAACTTATGCTTATAGACGTATGCCTTTTGGTTTCTGCAATGCACCTGCTACCTTTCAAAGATGTATGACTGCTATATTCTCTGATTTTTGTGAAAAGATTCTTGAGGTTTTCATGGATGACTTTTCTGTTTATGGGAAGTCTTTTGATGATTGTTTAAGCAATCTTGATCGAGTTTTGCAGAGATGTGAGCAAACAAATCTTGTCTTGAATTGGGAGAAGTGCCACTTTATGGTTAACGAAGGTATTGTTTTGGGCCATAAAATTTCTGAAAGAGGTATTGAGGTGGACAAAGCTAAGGTTGATGCAATTGAGAAAATGCCATGTCCTAAAGATATCAAAGGTATTCCTAGTTTCCTTGGTCATGCTGGTTTCTATAGGAGATTTATCAAAGACTTATCTAAAATTTCTAGGCCTCTTACGAATCTTTTGCAAAAGGATATTCCTTTTGTTTTTGATGATGATTGTTTAGAAGCCTTCGAAACACTCAAAAAAGACTTAATTTCTGCACCTATTGTTCAACCACCTTGCCTTTTGAAATTATGTGTGATGCTAGTGTTTATGCTGTTGGTGCTGTTCTAGGACAAAGAGTTGATAAGAAACTAAATGTTATTCACTACGCAAGTAAAACTCTAGACAGTGCACAAAGAAATTATGCTACTACTGAAAAGGAATTTCTAGCAGTGGTGTTTGCTTGTGATAAATTTAGATCCTATATTGTAGACTCAAAAGTAATTGTTCACATTGATCATGCTGCAATAAAGTATCTTATGGAAAATAAAGATGCCAAACCTAGGCTTATTCGATGGGTTCTCTTGCTGCAAGAATTTGATTTGCATATCACTAATAGAAAAGGAGCGAAGAACCCTGTAGTTGATAACCTGTCTAGGTTGGAGAATGTTCTTGATGACCCACTACCTATTGATGATAGTTTTCCCGATGAGCAAGTAGCAGCAATAAATGTTTCTAATAGTACACCTTGGTATGCTGACTATGCTAATTATATTGTTGCTAAATACAACCCCCTAGCTTCACTTACCAGCAAAAGTACAAAATTCTTTTATGATTTAAGACATTACTTTTGGGATGACCCACATCTTTATAAAGGAGGATTAGATGGTATTATTAGACGTTGTGTACCTGAGCATGAACAGGAACAAATCCTACGGAAATGTCACTCCGAAGCTTATGGAGGACATCATGCGGGAGACAGAACTGCTCACAAGGTATTGCAATCTGGGTTTTATTGGCCTACTCTCTTCAAGGGTGCTCGTAAGTTCGTCTTATCTTGTGATGAATGTCAAAGAATAGGTAATATCGGTAAGCGTCAAGAAATGCCTATGAATTATTCACTTGCTGTTGAACCATTTGATTTTTGGGGATTTGATTACATGGGACCTTTTCCTTCCTCTAATGGGTATACACATATTTTGGTTGCTGTTGATTATGTTACTAAGTGGGTAGAAGCTATTCCAACTAGTAGTGCTGATCGCAACACCTCTATTAAAATGCTTAAGGAAGTCATTTTCCCAAGGTTTGGTGTCCCTAGATATTTAATGACTGATGGTGGTTCACACTTTATTCATGGTGCTTTCCGTAAAATGCTTGTTAAATATGATGTTAACCATAGAATTGCATCACCCTACCATCCTTGGTTTAGTGGTCAAGTTGAACTTAGCAATAGAGAAATAAAATTAATTTTACAAAAGACTGTCAATAGGTCCCGGAAGAATTGGTCTAAGAAATTAGATGATGCACTTTGGGTTTTATAGAACAACATATAAAAATCCTATGGGTATGTCTCCTTATAAAATGGTTTATGGGAAAGCTTGTCATTTGCCTCTTGAGTTAGAACATAAAGCTTATTGGGCAATTAAAGAACTCAACTATGATTTCAAACTTGCTGGTGAGAAGAGGTTATTTGATATTAGCTCATTAGATGAATGGAGAACCCCAAGCTTATGAAAATGCCAAGTTATTTAAAGAAAAAATTAAAAGATGGCATGATAAAAGAATCCAAAAGCATGAGTTCAAAGTTGGATAATATGTTCTTTTGTACAACTCTCGTTTCAGATTCTTTGCAGGAAAACTTCTCTCCAAATGGGAAGGACTCTATGTTATCGAGGAGGTTTATCGATCTGGAGCTATCAGAATAAATAATGCCGATGGTATGGTACTAACCTGAAGGTTGTTAATGGGCAACGAATAAAACATTATATCTCAGGTACACACATTAATGTTGAAAGCAATATTATCCAAACTATGACACCGGAAGAACATAGAAAATAAACCTTCCGGAACACTCCAGAATCGTAAAAAAAGGAGGTACGTGATACGGTAAGTAAACGGACTCCGAAAAATCCGCAAAAATATTTTCTGTCCGTTTTGGAATATAACAAAAATTAGGAAAATAAGAAACAACCAGGAAGGCACCCCTGGTGGGCACAAGACACCAGGGCGCGCCCAGGTGGGTTGTGCCCACCTCGGGTACCTCCCGAACTCCGTTTTTCTTCCGTTTGCTTGTTTCCCAAGATAAAAAATCTTTATATACCCCTCGAACCTATTGATCACCGCATCACGGAGAAATCTTCTGTTTTCTTTTCCTTGCTGTGTTCTGACCGATCTAGTTCACCATGGCCGCTTCGAGCTCCTCCAAGGACAAGTTCCTCGAGAACGTCATCAACCCATATTTGCGGGAGGTGATGCAGCACCCTCAAGCTATCCAGATGCGTGAGGGGGTGCTCCACATCCGCGATGTGCAAGGCCCCTAGGGGACTAGATCTATGGAGGCTAGGCTTGAAGCTATGGAGCAGGAAGTCTTCCGGTGCAAGGGGATGGTGGAACGTGGAGTCAATGCCAATCACCTCATGATCGCGAACTATACCCGTGATCTCAAGGTGGATGGCAAGTCCATGAAGGACATCGTCTTCACCTTCAACGAGCAAATCAACTTCCTCCAGAGCCAGATCTACGACCTCCAAAACCAAGTCTTTGAATATGAAGCAAGGTTTAAAGGTATGAGTTTGGCTGCCAGTTGCAAGACCCGCGAGGCTCACTCCTCTTCTTATGGTGGTGAGCCTCTGCCATGGAAACCCGAGGACAAGATCGCTACCACTTCGTCACTACCACCTCCTTCTTCATCACCAAAAGAAAATTGAGTATCGGGTATGGGTACTCCCCTTGGCTTGCACCAAGCTTGGGGGAGGTGCCCCGGTATTGTATCACCTCCACTATCTTTTGCCTTTATTTACCTTAGTTCGATCCATAGTTATCTTTTGCTTTAGATGAATAAAAGTTTAGTTCGATCCTTTCTTTTCGAGAGTTTGCTTAGTGATCTATCTTTGTAATCGTATGCGAGATATATAATAAAGTTTAGTTGGTGTTTTGTTTTCTTTACTTTCATGTTCAACAAAAAAAGAAAGGAAATAAATTAAAAAGATCATGTGCTAACCTTATGGTAAGTAATGACATCACATAAGGAAGAGTATAGGTAGAAAATTTTATTGGAGATTGACAAACATAGCATTGGTCAATGATGCAATTCATGAAAGAATTAATAAGGGAAGAGAAGATTCACATGCAAATACACTATCTTGGACATCTTTTGTGATAGTGAGCCCCCATCAAAATATTATATGCCAAAATTGTTGACGTTGGACAAGGAAGACAACGTAATGATTTATGTTTGTTCATATTCACATAGAAGTTATATTGTCATAGATCCTTTAACATGTGGTGCTTGCCCCCCATCTTTGCTAGCCAAAAATTCCGCACCAAGTAGAGATACTACTTGTGCATCCAAAAACCCTTAAACCCAAATCTTATTTTCAAGAGTCCACCATACCTACCTAAGGATTGAGTAAGATCCTTCAAGTAAGTTGTCATCGGTGCAATAAGGCAATAAAAATTGCTTCTAAAAGTGTTAGATCATTTAGTGTAAGAGAAAATTGAGCGTTGTACGAATTTGTGATGGCAAAGAATAAAAGCGACATACTGCATAATAAAGTTGCTATCATAAGGGGCAATATAACATGACGTTCTTTTGCACTAAGGGATTGAGCATACAAACAAAAAGCGCATGACAACCTCTGCTTCCCTCTGCAAAGGGCCTATCTTTTACTTTTATGTATTTACTTTTTATGCAAGAGTCAAAGTTCTTCTCTCTATTCCTTTTTATTTTCTCTTTTGGCAAGCGCGCATCATGTCGTGAGGAAAGATCTAGGGACCTATATGTTGGATATGGGTAGCATCAGCTATTATTGTTGACATCACCCTCGAGGTGAGTATGTTGGGAGGCGAAATTATAAGCCCCTATCTTTCTATGTGTCTGGATGAAATGTTTTGCTCATGTGTATGCGGTGAGTGTGAGCAATCATAGAAGACTATATGATGGTTGAGTATGTGGACTTGCCTAAAGGCTCCGATACGTGACCGTTCCTGAAAAAATGATGAATTGTAGTTGCAAAGTTGACTGAGAACACAGTTTGTTGGTTTCCAATAGCGTTTATGCTTTATACTTCGATGTTGTGATGAATTGTTACTTTTTCATGAGAAGTCCATGATAAAAGTTCTATGATAAAAGTTTTATGTTAAAGTTTGTTGCTGTTATAATAATTTACATGATGCTTCTATGTTCGTATTTTGTTTTTATCGACACCTCTCTCTCTGAGCATGTGGACATGTTTTTCGATTTCGGTTTTCGCTTGAGGACTAGCAGGTCTAAGCTTGGGGGAGTTGATACGTCCATTTTGCATCATGTTTTATTACTGTTATTTATAATGTGTTTATGCATAAGAATGCTTTTTGGAGTAATTCTAATGCCCTTTCTCTCATAATATGCAAGGTTCACACAAAGAGGTAGAATTCCGGCAGCTGGAAATCTGGACCTGAAAAAGCTACGCTAGGCTACCTATTATGCACAACTCCAAATGAGCTAAAACTTCACGAGGAATTTTATGGAATAAATAAGAAATACTGGAGCAAATAACTACAGGAGGGGGGCACCTGGTGAGCACAAGACACCGGGGCGCACCAGGCCCCCCAGGCGCGCCCTGGTGGGTTGTGCTCAGCCCAGCCCACCTCCGGTGCCCCTCTTCTGGTATATAAGTTATTTTGACCTAGAAAAAACAAGGAGAGGACTTTCGGGATGCAGCGCCACCATCTCGAGGCGGAACTTGGGTAGGAGCACTTTTGCCCTCCGGTGGAGCGATTCCGCTGAGGGGATTTCCCTCCTGGAGGGGGGAATCATCATCATCATCATCACCAACAACCCTCTCATCTTGGGCAGGCCAATCTTCATCAACATCTTCACCAGCACAATGTCCTCTCAAACCCTAATTCATCTCTTGTGTTCAATCTTTGTACCGGAACCTCAGATTGGTACCTGTGGGTGACTAGTAGTGTTGATTACATCTTGTAGTTGATCACTATATGGTTTATTTGGTGGAAGATTATATGTTCAGATCCATTATGCTTTTTAATACCCCTCTTATCATGAACATTTTTATCACTTGTGACTAGTTACTTTTGTTCTTGAGGTCACGGGAGAAATCATGTTGCAAGTAATCATGTGAACTTGATATGTGTTCGATATTTTGATAATATGTATGTTGTGATTCCCTTAGTGGTGTCATGTGAACGTCGACTACATCACACTTCACCATATTTGGGCCTAAGGGAATGCATTGTTGAGTAGTTATTAGATGATGGGTTGCTAGAGTGACAGAAGCTTAAACCCTAGTTTACGCTCTACTTCATAAGGGACCGATTTGGATCCAAAAGTTTAATGCTATGGTTAGATTTTATCTTAACACTTTTCTCGTAGTTGCGGATGCTTGCGAGGGGGTTAATCATAAGTAGGAGGTTTGTTCAAGTAAGAACAACACCTAAGCACCGACCCACCCACATATCAAATTATCAAAGTAGTGAACACAAATCAAGCCAAGATGGTGAAATTGACTAGATGAAATTCCCGTGTGCCCTCGAGAACACTTTGCTTATTATAAGAAACCGTTTTGGCCTGTCCTTTGCCACAAAAGGATTGGGCTATCTTGCTGCATATTATTTACCATTACCATTACGTGCTCGTTACAAATTATCTTGCTATGAAATTATCTGCTACTTACAATTTCAGCGCTTGCAGACATTACCTTGCTGAAAACCACTTGTCATTTCCTTCTGCTCCTCGTTGGGTTCGACACTCTTATTGAAAGGACTATGATTGATCCCCTATACTTGTGGGTCATCACACATGTGGGGCCCTATAGTCAGAGGCTATTAGGGGCGAAAAAGTGTAAACAACATCGATTTAATAACCTGGTCGCTGCTATTCACGAGTGTGTGTGTGTGTGGGGCGGGGCTGCGGCTGGGCCTAGTGTATAAAGGACCCAACATCCTACGATAATTGTATCAAGAAATATCTATCGAAAGAACTAGAGAGAAGTTGTTCTTCCTCTGTTTCGGCCTCCTCACGTACTCCTTCCCTCTCCATTCCCCTTTCTCCTTCAAGATCTAGATCAGGCACGTTACAATCTGGTACCAGAGGCTTGGGTGATCCCGTCGAGCTGGAGCCATCGGAGTACTTCCGGAAGCCACGCTACAACATGAAGCAGGCGTAGAATACGGTGACTATGGACAAGCAACTCACCGTGCTGGGCAAGTCCACCAATGAGAGTCGCGCTGTCAACGACACCAAGCTTGAGGCGATCCATGCCTCCCTTGTGTTGGGAAACGTAGTAGAAAACAAAAAATCGTGCTACTATCACCCAGGAACACTATGAAGATGCATATAGGGTTTGGATCAACGATCGTTATCGACTCTGGAGTGCAATTAAAGTAGACTAGTCCATGTAGATCATACTTGGAGTCCCTCGAACCAATGATGATGATCCCGCGAACCGCCCTCGAACGATCCCTCGAACGAAATACTGAAAGCACGACCTCTCTACTTGGTTGCAAACATACGATCTTCACGATCCGGCAGCGCTTCGCCATCCAGAGTTAATCGTCGCCGGAGAATAAGAGAGAGGAGATTAGAACCACACTGGGCTTCTAATTATGAGGATTAGAGGAACTAGGTCTAGCTCTTATTAGTCAACTAGGACCAACTAGAACCAGAACTAGATGAACCAGAGGAGGCTCCAAAACTTATGTATCCCAAAGGGCAAAATCCTCTAGTATATATAGGTTAGAGGGGAAGGGAGGGGCAGCCACCAAGGAGGGCAAGGCCCTCCTTGGGGCGCCAGCCAAACGGGAGGAGTTGGACTCCTCCCCAAGTCCAATTCGGCCTCCCCCATAGGAAAGGGGGGCACTTCCTATTGGGCCAAGGTGGCCCAATACTCCTTCCACCACAAAAGCCTCCTAAAAATTACTAGAACCTTTTATCATTAATTTAACACCTCCGGAAACATTTTCCACCTATATATTATTTATCGGTATACCCGATATTCCCCGATAAACTCTGAAACCCTTCCTGTGACCTCAAAACGCTTTCGGTTCCTCTCAAAACTATTCCAAAAATTAATAAAACAATTCCAAAAATAAATCCTCGATACTCTCGTCCTACTAACACTCAGCAAATCATGCTTACATTAGGTGTGTTTGGTATAAGTCATCGAATGGAATGTCACGGGTCCGACCCGTCCCTAGACCGTGTTCTCACGTTTGGATTGGAAACGAACCGGAACCCCCTCGTTCTTCAAAACAGAATATTCCAACAATATCCAGAACACACCCGTTTCTCCAATTCGGTGGAACGGTGCGGGACGGCCTCTCCCTCTCGCCCACTCCACCTCCCTCTCGGCGCATCCTCCCCAACCCATCTCCCTCTCGGACGTCTCCCGTCGCTCTCTTCCTCAATGGGCATGGCGGCGGCCGACGGCCGTAGCACCCCCCCTCCTCCATGCCACCCTCAATGGAGAACACAAGTAGCAAACGTTCCGCACATCCTCGTTCAATGTGACACTCTGCCATCTTCTCCGGCGACATGGGAAGATCATGCGATACTGCAACTATGCTTTTCATCTTTCTCCTCGACTTGGGGACAAGTTGATTCACAAGGGGGCAAATTTCACAATTGACAAGGCAGACTAGGAAGCACCATAGGCGGGGCCCAATAGTCAGAGGATGCAAGGGGGGATAAAATGTAAACAACGTCGAGTTGATGACCTGGTCACTGCTATTCATGAGTGTGGCGTGGGGGGCGTTGTGGTTGGGCCTGGTGTATAAAGGACCCAACAACCTATGATAATTGTATCAAGAAATAAATAAATAAATAAATAAATAAATATATATATATATATCGAAAGAACAAAAGGGAAGTTGTCCTTCCTGTCTTCTGGCCTCCTCACCTCCTCCTTCCCTCTCCTTTCCCCTTTCTCATTCAAGGTCTGAATCGGGCACATTGAGTTGTCCTTCCTCTATTTTGGCCTCCTCACCTACTCATCCCCTTCCACTCCCCTTTCTCCTTCAAGTTCTTGATCAGGCATGTTACCCAATGAATAGCCATTAACTCTATTGTGAACAACACCTACAACAAAGAATCAACTAGCCAGGTGTTACAAGGTTGGTGTTCACAGAACAAGAAAATACGCCCAAGCTAGCTATTCGCATAAAGCACATATATGGCTTGAAAATTTCATGATTCAAGGGGCACCATCCATATGATCTCTTGTGTTAGAAAAAGGAGTATAATCAGAAGCATCTCAAACCATTTTGGGTAGAACAATAGGCCCCAATTTTTTGAAAAAATATTTTATATTTAGCACACAATAACAGAACCACAATAGTTGCTCTTAATAGAAAACTATAAAAACCTATTTTTTTCCACTACAATCGTAACTAGTATGTACAAACTGTGCTCAATGATCAAAGACCTTCTTGACAAGCCTCATGCCTTTCCGTGCGTCCAAATCGTGCCCAGCGATAGTTGCAGGGACGTCGAGCATATCGGCGGTCCTCCAACCAAAGATGTCTCAGTTATCCTGAAGAAATTGGATGAGCTAGGTCTCTTGTTTCGGGCTCAAGTCCCCTCACGTGATGACTACTTTGGAGGATTGATATGTGTCTCCAACGTATCTACTTTTTCAAACACTTTTGTTCTTGTTTTAGACTCTAATTTGCATGATCTAATGGAACTAAACCAGACTAACATTGTTTTCAACAAAGCTATCTTGGTGTTGTTTTTGTGCAGAAATAAAATTTCTCGAAATTGGACGAAACTTGGCGGAGAATTTTTACGGGGTATATAAAAAAAACCGGTGCAAAGATCCACCGATGGGGGGCCACCACCTACCCACAGGGCATGGGGCACGCCCTGGGGCCCACATGGCTCCGTTTGCCTATCTCCAGGTCCATAAGTAGCATCTTCCCAAGAAAAAAAATCAAAGATAAAGTTTCATCACGTTCTATGATATGGAGCCACCGCCACCTCCTGTTCTTCATCGGGAGGGCGGATCTGGAGTCCGTTCGGGGCTCCGGAGGGGGCAATTCATCACCGTCGTCATCAATAATCCCTCTTCATAGACAACCACATGATGCTTACCACTAGGAGTGAGTAATTTCATCATAGGCATACTGGAGGTAGATGGAGATGAATGAGATTGATCATGCAATCGAGTCAATTTGTTAGGGCTTGATCCCTAGTATCCATTATGTCCTGAGATTGATGTTGCTATGACTTTGCTATGCTTAATGCTTGTCACTAGGGCCCGTTTCATATCTGAACCTATTATGTTTCCACGAATATATTTGAGTTCTTGATCCTATCAGCAAGTTATACAAACCTGTTATTGTTCTGATCAGTAGACCCCAAGGTGATAATAATTGGGATACTCTCCAGGGATGACTGTAATTTGAGGAGTTCATGTATTCACTATGTATTAATGCTTTGTTCTGGTTCTTTATTAAAAGGAGCGCCTTAATTACCCTTAGATTTCCATTAGGACCCCGCTGCCACGGGAGGGTAGGACAAAAGATGTCATGCAAATTCTTATTATAAGCACACATGACTATATATGGAATACATGCCTACATATGATTTATGAATTGGATCAACTATTGTGTATCGCTCTAGGTCGTGATTGTCATGTGATAAATTTCATCCAAATATCCATTGCTACTACAATTCCTACTGCTGCTACAAAACTACTACGGTTATCGTTATTGTTACTATTGCTACTGTTACCGCTACTATCAAAACTATCATACTACTGTGCTACTAATATCTTACTGCAAAGAAACAACTTCCCAGGTGTGGTTGAATTGACAAGTCAACTGCTAAGGATTATGAATACTCTTGTGATCCCCTATACTTGTGGGTTATCAAGGATCCTATGGCTGCACTTGCTATTTCTTGGTATCTTATGCATACTAGAAGGCGGGTCTGGGATTAGGCTTCCAGGGCAAGCAAGTGGTAGTCGGGTCAATTGTTTTCTTGATCTCCTCCAGCTCGGAAGACACCATAGTTGAGTGTCATCGCTAAGAGTGATCATGCCATTGGGGCCCAAAACTTCAGCTGCACGTAGGCGTAACACAGGTGCACCATGAATTTTACATATATCAAACTTCTTAGGAGGACGTGATAGCCGCTCCAAAATGGTACGGACTCAAAGAACAAGATTATTTAGCGGAAGTTGTCTTCGTCCCCGAAGATGACCTCGAGGGATAATTTGTCCTAGCAGATGCACTTTTTTTACTGGACGAAGTCATGGAAGCGGGTTCATGAAGGGCAGAGGCGAGATTGGAGATCCCCATCTTTGCTAGCGTGTCGATGAAGAGGATGTTCATTCTGCTCCATCCATAAGGAATTTGGGTAGGTGGGAGTTGCCAACTATCAGGTTGAGCACCAGGCGATTTCCCTGGGTTGGAACATAGTCCGGACGATCAAATCGATCGAAGATGATAGTGGAGTCGGACCAGTCCATGTATTCCGTGATGGTAGGTGCAACTTCATAGACCACTCTGCGCATAAGTTTCTCGGCTCTCCTCTTATCAGCAGCCGAGACGATCATGTTCACCTCTTGTATGTTGGGTTGTTGAAGGCCCCAGCCACCATTGGTGGAGTCAAAGATGCCGAGCAAGTCTTTGCGCTCGAGATCCGATAGGGCGTCGAGAAGGGCCTCTAGCATTGTGTGTTATTGCAATGACAAGTGTTGTCTTGCTTGGAAACAAGAGATTCCGGGCTCTTCATTGGTGGACCCGGGTGGTGGCAGGTTGGTGTAGAGCCGACCCTCTTGTCTGGATGAAGGTGAAGGTGCCAAGATGAAGCTCTAACTTGATATTAAGTCGTCGTTCTGAAGTTGAGATCCAATCTGGGTTAAGTGCCCGCTCGGCGTAACCCGTGTCTGGCACGCGAACTGATGGTACGTAAAACCGTCAGTAGTGCTGATATGATAGAGCGTGTGATCGGAAGTACCATAAGGGATCGCACAAGAGGGGTTTACCCAGGTTCAGGCCCCCATCTTGGAAGTATACCCTACTCCTGATTTTCCTTTGATTAATGTGGGGAAAACGTCTCGTGTAAGGGGTTACAATATGTATGGCAATGTTGCTACCTAGACTATGACTAGATGCCAGATTCCCTAAGCTACCCATAGGCCTCGCTTTTATAAAGGGGGATGAGGCCTAAGTTTAGACGATTTTCTAACTGGCCTAGAATATTAAATTAGCCAAGGAGTCCTTGACATGTGCATCAAGGTGAGATCCTGAGGAAGAAAGGGTTTTTACACCGCTAGTAAACGAGGGAACTGATAATCCACAAGTGCAAGGAATCATCGTAGCAATTTCCAAAGGTGGAAGTAATAAGTATGGAGTCTCGAACCCACAAGGACCTAAAGGTAAGATCTATTCTCTCAAGTCCTATCTACCACTGATACCACTCTACGTACACCAAACGTTTGCTTCCATCTAGAAACGAGAAATAAAACTACATTGTGGGTATGAAGAGGATAGTTTTGCATGATGTCGGAGAACTAAGATATAAAAGTAGGTGATGTTATCATAAAGTTAGAATATATCACAATATATAACAAAAAGCGGGTGTGGAATGATAACCCACAAGTATAGGGGATCGCAACAGTTTTCGAGCGTAGAGTAATCAACCCAAATTTATTGATTCGACACAATGGGAGCCAAAGAATATTCTCGAGTATTAGCAGATGAGTTGTCAATTCAACCACACCTGAAAGACTTAATATCAACAGCAAAGTTTTTAGTAGCAAAGTAGTATGGAAGTAACGGTAACGGTAACAGAAGTAACAATGGCAGTTTTGTAGCGATTGTAACAGTGGCAACGGCAAAGTAACTTAGCAAAGACCAATATGTGAAAAGCTCGTAGGCAACGGATCAGTGATGGATAATTATGTCGGATGACATTTATCATGCAACAGTTATAACCTAGGGTGACACAGAACTAGCTCCAATTCATCAATAAAATATAATATAGGCATGTATTCCGTATATAGTTATACGTGTTTATGGAAAAGAACTTGCATGACATCTTTTGTCCAACCCTCCGGTGGCAGCGGGGTTCTAATGGAAACTAAGGGATATTAAGGCCTCCTTTTAATAGAGAACTGGAACAAAGCATTAGCACTTAGTGAATACATGAACTCCTCAAACTACGGTAATCACCGGAAAAAATCCCAATTATTGTCACATTGGGGTATGCGGATCATAACTCGTAATAGGTGTCTACAACTTGCAAGATAGGATCAAGAACACAAATATATTCATGAAAACATAATAGGTTCAGATCTGAAATCATGGCACTCGGGCCCTAGTGACAAGCATTAAGCATAGGAAAGTTATAGCAACATTAATCTTAGAACATAATGGATACTAGGGATCAAACCCTAACAAAACTAACTCGATTACATGATAAATCTCATCCAACCCATCACCGTCCAGCAAGTCTACGATGGAATTACTCACGCACGGCGGTGAGCATCATGAAATTGGTGATGGAGAAAGGTTGGTGATGATGATGGCGATGAATCCCCCTCTTCGGAGCCCCGAACGGACTCCAGATTAGCCCTCCCGATGAAGAACAGGAGGCGGCGACAGCTTCGTATTGTAAAACACGATGAATCCTTCTCTCTGATTTTTTTCTCCGCGAATAGGTACTTATAGAGTTGTAACTAGAGTCGGAGGTGGTCCAGGGAGCCCACAAGCCTGTAGGGCGCGCCCCAGAGGGGTGGGCGCACCCCTAGGGCTTGTGGCCTCTGGGTGGCCCCCCTCTGGGTGATTCTTGCGCCAATATTTTTTATATATTCCAAAAATATTCTCCGTAAATTTTCAGGTCAATTCGAGAACTTTTATTTCTACAAAAAAATAACACCATGGCAATTCTGCTGAAAACAGCGTCAGTCCGGGTTATTCCATTCAAATCATGCAAATTAGAGTCCAAAACAAGGGCAAAAGAGTTTGAAAAGTAGATAAGATGGAGACGTATCAACTCCCCCAAACTTAACCAATTGCTTGTCCTCAAGCAATTCAGTTGACAAACTAAAAGTGATAAAGAAAAACTTTTACAAACTCTGTTTGATCTTTTTGTTGCAGATATGTCTAGCCAGCATTTAGGTTTTCAGCAAAGATTATGAACTAACCATATTCGCAAAAACATTTAGGTCTCACATTTACTCATATCAATAGCATAATCAACTAGCGAGCAATAATAATGAATCTTGGATGACAACACTTTTTCAAAACAATCATGATACAATATGATATAATAGTATCTCTCTAGCCCTTTCTAATACCGCAAAATATAACTGCAGAGCACCCCTGAATATTAAGGACTGACTAGACATTGTAATTCATGGCAAAAGAGATCCAGTCACACTCATACTCAATATCAATTAATAAAAAAGCATATAAATGACATTGGTGCTCTCTAACTAGTGCTTTTTATAAGAAGATGATGACTCAAAAATAAAAGTAAATAGATAGGCCCTTTACAGAGGGAAGCAGGGATTTGCAGAGGTGCCAGAGCTCGGAGCTTTAAAAAAATAGAGATGAATATAATTGTGAGCGGCATGCTTTCATTTTCAACATAACAACCAAGAGATCTCACTATCTTCCATGCTAGATACATTATAGGCGGTTCCCAAACAGAATGGTAAAGTTTTTACTCCCCCTCCACGAACAATCACACTCCACGGCTAGCCAAATCCACGGGTACCGTCCATACCAATAACAGTCCTAGGGGAGTTTTGTTTTGTTTATATTTTGATTTGATTTCGAGCGTGGAACTGGGCATCCCGATTACCAGCCACTTTCTCGTGAATGACAAGTGAATCAACACTCGTGAGAATAACCCACGTAGCATGGAAGATACTGACAGCCCCCAGTCACTACATGAGCGATTCGGGCATACAAAACAGATTATAATTTGAAGGTTTAGAGTTTGGCACATGCAAATTTACTTGGAACGGCAGGTAGATACCGCATATAGGTAGGTATGGTGGACTCATATGGAACAACTTTGGGTTTAAGGAAGTGGATGCACAAGCAGTATTCCCTCTTATTACAAGTGAAGGCTAGCAAAAGATTGAGGAGCGACCAACTAGAGAGTGACAACGGTCATAAACATGCATTGAGATTAACCAACATTGAGTACAAGCATGAGTAGGATATAAATCACCATGAACATAAATATCGTGGAGGCTATGTTGATTTTGATTCAACTACATGCGTGAACATGTGCCAAGTCAAGTCACTTAAATCATTCAAAGGAGGATACCATCCTATCATACTACATCATAACCATTTTAAATTGCATGTTGGCACACAAGACAAACCATTATCCACTCATAGCTAATTAAGCATGGCATGAGTAACTATGTTCTCTAATTGTCATTGCAAACATGTTTCATTCATAATAAGCTGAATCAGGAACGATGAGCTAATCATATGTACAAAAACAAAATAGGTCGACTTCGTACCAGCTTTTCTCCACCTCAATCATTTCATCATATATCGTCATTATTGCCTTTCACTTGCACGACCGAATGGTCTGAATAATAATAAGAGTGCACGTGCATTGGACTAAGCTATAATCTGCAAACACTTATTCAAAGGAGAAGACAAGGTAATATGGGCTATTTGTTAGATCAACAATAATGCATATGAGAGCCACTGAACATTTTCATCGTGGTCTTCTCCTTATGACCCAAAGAAAAGGAAACGAATTTCAAAGAAACACACTGAAATATTTTTGAGTTTTTTGTTTTTCTAAAGAAAGTAAAACAAGAACGAGAAAAACTATTTACACGGGAAAGCTCCCAACAAGCAAAAGAAGAACAGGAAATCTTTTTGGGTTTTCTTTTAATACTACTACTAAATAAACTAAAAAGAACCAAGAACTATTTTTTATTTTCTAAAAGTTTTTCAAACACACAAAAAGAAAGCAAGAAAAACAAATAAACTAGCATGGATAATACAATGAAAAGGTATGAGCACCGACAACTGAAATGAGTGTGTGAACATGAATGTAATATCGGTGAGAAATACGTACTCCTCCAAGCTTAGGCTTTTGGCCTAAGTTGGTCTAGGGCCATGGCTCGAAATAACCTTCTCCTCGGTACTCCGGAGGGTTATCAGGGTTCCACCGGTTGGCGAGCTCTTGTGGCTCCCACTGAACAACAGGCTCCTGATGTGGATCAAGAACTGGTGCTGGCTCAGGTGGTGGGGGTTGTGAAAGACCCCAAAATCTGTAGATGTCCTCGGGCATAATAGTGTACCTGCCTGAATGAATATCGAACAAAGAAGAAGCGGGCAAAGAAATAGTCTCACAAGTACCCTGACTAAATACTAAGTTGTAGAGGAGTCGTTTATCATCGTCCTTCTGAAAGTGCGTTATATCGACTAGAGGTGGGGTGAATAGGCAATTTTTACACATTCGTCACTGAGGAATTTCTACTCTAGGAATTTGCTAAGTGACGAAATACAAGCAGTGAAATAAGTACTCAGGTGCATGCATAACAAGACAGTAGCATAGTCATCATGATGAAATGAAAGATACAAAGAGCACAGGTAGCGTGTGAACATGATAAGCAGGCTGAAGACAAGATGACTGAAGAAATAGGATTGAGGAAATTGAGAAAGTCTTCAGTCAAAGTCTTCAAATAGTAACGATCAATTTCATCTACACATGAGCGAGGAAATCAAAGGGTTGAGGAAATAGAACCAGAAGCTCGGTGAAGACAGTGATTTGGTAGACCAGTTCCAACTGCTGTGACAGTTGTACGTCTGGTTGGAGCAGCTTGGTATTTAAACCAAAGGACACACAGTCCCAAGACACACAGTCCTTACTGTTCTCCTTGAGCTAAGGTCACACAGTCCTCGCCCAGTCACTCGTGGTAACTCTTCAAGGTGACTTCCAAACCTTCACAGACTTGGTCACCCGACGATCCACAATTTCTCTTGGATGCTCTAGACCATGACGCCTAACTGTCTGGAAGATGCACAGTCTTCAAAGGTAACAAGTGTCGGTTCCACACAGGAACAATCTCTTCAGTGATGCTCAATCACTTTGGGTTTTAGGTGTTCGGGTTTTGGGCTTTTCCTCACTGATGATTTTCTCTCAAAGTCCTCGGAGGATGGGATGCTCTAAATGAAAAGTGACAGTTTCTCTCGGAGCAGCCAACCATCTAGTGGTTGAAGGGGGCGGCTATCTATAGCCAGCGAGCAGCCCGACATGATAAGACATAAATGCCCTTCATTGATATGACCATTAGGTGGATAAGGTATTTGGGACAGCTGGCGCGTAGCACAGCAACGGTCGGAAATTTGAGCTCTCAAATTCCTCAGGGCTATCATGTTCCTCACTTGTAGGCAATCCACACTGGCAAATTCCTAACTCCTCAGTCAGAACAAATTCCCCAGAGACCAGAAGATCTTCGTCTCTGTCAATGAAGAAATTGACTGAACTGTATGAGATTTCCAAAGGCTTCACTCGAAGGATTGGGCAGGTGTAGGCTTTGAGATGAGCATCACTTGGAAACTTTTCCTTAGTTTTACCTTGACCCCCTTTAAGGGCTCTTTAGATTCAAAGGGATTTTATAGGATTTTTGGAGGATTGAAATCCTTAGGATGTTTTCCTATGTTGGTCCTTTGATTCATAGGATTTCATTCCATAGGAACTTTTCCTATGGAATATTCTGTACTACATTTCATAGGAAATCTAACATCTACTCGAAGCTCTTTTTAAAATTCCTTTGTTTTTCCTGTGGCATCAAACACCCATTCTTAATCCTATAGGATTCAAGTGGGCATGCCACACCAACCCTATACTTTTCCTATTCCTACGTTTGCAAAATCCTACGAATCAAAGAGGCCCTAACAGTACAGTGTTTCCTATGACTCAAGAAAGAGAAAATGAAACAAAGAAAACAAAAGTCTTCACGCTTCATAATCCTCGCATCAATAACAATGTCTTCAAGGTCACACCAATTTTCTCATTTTCAAAGTCTTCAAGAAAACCAAAGTCTTGAACTGAAGACATTCATTTTTAGGGGTCGACTTTCTTCGAAAATATCAAACTCCTCATAGACTTATTAGCCCTGTGTACACTCACAAACACATTAGTCCCTTAACTTATAAGTCTTCACTAAGGGGCACTAGATGCACTTACAATCTCCCCCTTTTTGGTGATTGATGACAGATAGGTTAAGTATTAAACGGGGATAAACATATGAAGTGTAAATACTGATATTGAGGAATTTGATTTCAAGATATAGAAGAACCCCCCTAAAGATGTGCATATTTGAGGAATTTGCTTTGGATTGCAAATGCACATTGTAGAATAAAATCATGGAGATCTCCCCCTATATCTTGTAATCCATACACGCATTTAACATATAATATGAAGAATTTGAAATGCATGATGAAAAATGGCGTCTGACGAAATTCAGCATGCGTGCATTCAGGTACTTGAGGAAATAAGCATGCAGAAAGAACCCAAAAGTATCAGACCACCATCAGACTTAAGTTTACAACTCAACAAATAAGCACTTCAGAAGAATGTAGCGACCCGACCTCAAACAGTCAAGTCTCTGTGCTTCAGTGTCATCCCTGGATCGTTAATGCTGACACACACAGTACTCGAAGGATTTATAACCTAGTAGCAATCACACACTTATTACATCGAATGTCTCCAAAGAGAACTTACTACAATAAGTATGGCTTAAGGCCATCTAATACGATAACAACGGAAGGCTTGGAAGATAAAGTGAGTCCATCAACTCCAACGGCATAGCTGAGCTGCACGGCAACGACCTAACAAACCATACTCCTCGTCTGAAAAGTCTGCAACATAATACGTTGCAGCCCGAAAACGGGTCAGCACATGGAATATGCTGGCAATATAACACAGTAGAGCAAGAACAGAATAATGCTATCACTACATGCATATTTGGCTGGTGGAAAGCTCTATGGTTATAGTTTTTGTGAAAAGCCAATTTTTCCCTACAACAAAGGAATAAGTTTATTTTAATTATCATGGTAGTTGAAACATCATTAAGAAGGTTCCTCCAACTCAATCCCAATTAAAGTAATTATCAACCCAACAATATTAATTTAGAGTGATGAGATACTTAGGATACTCCAAGTACTAGATACTCAAGATTGTCCATAACCGGGGACACGGCTAACCATGATTAGATTGTACACTCTGCAGAGGTTTGCGCACTTTTCCCCACAAGAATCGATCTGCTCCGTTGGATTTCTCGCACTACAAGGTGTTTGAGAAACGGATGACCGAGACATAGTCTTTCAGAAACATTAACTCTTTACTCCGGGCAGACCATACCAAACCTACATCCCTCTACCTGCTGATCCACCTGTTCAAGAGCTCACGCAACTTACTCAACTATGCTAGAGCCCATAATAGCTTGTGGCTACACACGGAAGTTTCTAGCATAAAAATATCTCAGTTCCCTTTGAGCCTGGGTGGCGGACCTTAGGATGATCACACGGGTACTCCGGGATATCCTAGGACAACACTGGATTCTCCAGGTGCCCGACAAGCAATCCACCCAGATGTGTATTAAAGTTGCCACCTTAAGTTCAACCATTAATTAACAATCTCACATCTGTCATGGATACACTCAAACCCAATCGACGTCTACGAGCATAGCATAGCAATATAAGCAATACGTAGAAGTAACTCCCAAGGTTTGAATATAACAGGGCAGTAGGTTCTACCTCATCAACTACTTCCCAACCCACATTTTAATCACATCCTAATCATGCAATGTTTGAGGATTGGAACTAATGCATAAAAACTGGGTATGAAAGAAGTATGATCAATGTGTTACTTGCCTTGCTGACGATCCGCAAAACCTAGGGACTCGTAGTAGCACGCTACGCACTCCGGGAATTCTATCGCAAACAAACAATAGCATACATAAGCAATCAAGTAAAGACGCACGTGCAAAACTCAAATAAGAAGAATTGATCAGAAAATTCAACTTAAGAACTCCGGTTTGCAAAAAGAATCCAATCAAACGGAGCAACGAAACTCAAACTGCGAAAGAAACAAGATCCGTTTACTAATCTGAACTAAAGTCAAATTTTATAGTAGAAAAATCTTGTTCCAGTTGATTAAACAGAAAGAGGGTTTTGAGACGAAGATCTAGGCGCTTGAATCGCTTGATTCCGATAAACGAGCGAAAAGATAAACTAAAACGAAAATCGGATCAGAAATCGTGATTGAAAATAATCGCGGAAAATCCGAGAAAAAGAAAACTGACGAACAGGGTAACGAACGAACGTTCGTTGTCTGTAACTAAAGAGCGAAAACCGTTCGTTAAAATGAACGTACGGACGAACGTCCGCTATACAAACTAAACCGAGAAAACCGGTGAACCGATCTAAAAAAACGAAACTAGGTTTTTTTTTAAACCTACGGTTTTTACCTAAACCGAAAAAACTGAGCGGTTCCGGATTGGATCGGAACGGCGGCAGCTCCGGCGGCGCGGGGCGGGGCTGTGGGGTGGCGGCGACGGCGGGGCGGTGCGGTGCGGTGGCGGGGAAGTGCGGCGGCGGGGCGGCAAGCGGCGGCGGCGAGGCGCGGCGGGCGGTGGCGGCTGCTGCTGCGGCTTGCGGCGGCGGTGGCGATTTGGGGGCGGGGGCGGCGGCTTATAAAGGGGAGGGGAGGGTGGCTTGCGTGAGGGGGCGGGAGGAGTCCCGGGCGGCGGAGGCGGTGGCTGCCGAGTCCTGGCCAGACTCGGGCACGGCGGAGGCGGTGGCGCGGCGCGGGCCGGCGGCCTGGCTCGGCTGGGCCTTGGCCCAGTCGGGCGCGGATTTTTTTAAATAATTCTGCGGAAACTTAAATAAATCCTATAAAATAAAATAAAAGTCTAAACATGCCAAAACAAATTTTCTCCGCCTAAATAAAATATTTAGAACGAGATGAACATTTTTCTTGGCCCTAAAATGCAACTTTGGAAAACGTGCAATTTTTCTAATGCAAATAAAATAGCAATAAACTCCGAATAAAATCAAATATTTGATTTTAATATTTTTCCTCCAATATTTCATTTATTTTGGAGATGTCATATTATCTCCTCTCATATAATTTTAATATGAAATATTTTCGGAGAGAAAAATAATTAAAATCAAAATCCTCGTTTCAATATTTGATAAAATTCAAATATGAAAACAGGGAAATACCCAACTCTCTCCGAGGGTCCTTGAGTTGCTTAGGATTTCGAGGATCGCGAAACAAAATGCAGCAAAAATATGATATGCATGAATGATATATGTATAACATTCCAAATTGAAAATTTGCGATGTTACAAACCTACCCCCCTTAAGATGAATCTCGCCCTCGAGATTCGGGTTGGCTAGAAAATAGGTGTGGGTGGTCTTTGCGAAGATCATCATCTCGTTCCCAGGTGGCTTCATCCTCGGTATGGTGACTCCACTAAACTTTGCAAAACTAGATAACCTTGCTGCGGGTGACTCGGCTGGCAAATTCAAGAATCCTGACTGGCTTCTCCTCATAGGTCAAATCACTGTCCAACTGAATCGCCTCCAAGGGTACTGTATCTCTTAACGGTATATCGGCCATCTCAGCATGGCACTTCCTCAACTGTGAAACATGAAACACATCATGAACTCCTGACAATCCTTCAGGTAACTCCAACTTGTAGGCAACTTCTCCCATACGTTCCAAAATTCGATACGGTCCTACAAATCTCGGGGCTAGCTTTCCCTTAACTCCAAAACGTTTCACTCCTCGCAAGGGTGATACTCGCAGATATGCTCTGTCTCCAATTTCATAGGTTACGTCCTTGCGTTTCGAATCTGCATAACTCTTCTGCCTGGACTGAGCTACCTTCAGTCTATCTCGGATCAACTTAACTTTCTCTTCAGACTCCTTGATCAAGTCTGGTCCAAACAACTGTCGGTCTCCAACTTCATCCCACATCAATGGTGTTCTGCACCTTCGTCCATACAGAGCTTCGAACAGTGACATCTTCAAACTGGCTTGGTAGCTATTGTTGTATGAGAACTCTGCATAGGGCAAATTGTCATCCCAACTAGATCCATAATCTAGCACACAGGCCCTCAACATGTCCTCCAGAATCTGGTTGACTCTCTCGGTCTGTCCATCCGTCTGCGGGTGAAATGCTATACTGAACTCCAACCTCGTTCCCAAAGTCTGGTGCAGCTGGTGCCAAAACTTTGAGGTAAACTGTGTTCCTCTATCTGATACGATGGTCCTCGGAACTCCATGCAGACATACGATCCTGGTCATATATATCTTGGCCAACTTCGCACTTGTGTAGGTTGTTTTCACTGGGATAAAGTGAGCTACTTTGGTCAAGCGATCGACTACTACCCATATAGAATCATATCCTGATTTGGTCCTGGGTAATCTGGTGATAAAATCCATGCCAAGTTTATCCCACTTCCATTCGGGTATCGGCATAGGCTGTAACAATCCTGCTGGCTTTTGATGTTCTGCCTTCACTCTCTGACATACGTCACATACGGCTACATACTCGGCAATATCCTTCTTCATACCTGTCCACCAGAAACGTTCCTTCAAATCCAAATACATCTTGGTGTTTCCGGGGTGTATCGAGTATGGTGAGTCATGAGCCTCCTGAAGTATTAACTTCCTGATCTCTGTGTTATTGGGCACATAAACACGGTCCTCAAACCATAAGGTGTCGTGCTCATCCTCACGAAAACCTTTGGCCTTTCCTTTGCTCATTCTCTCTTTTATCTCGGCAATCTCTTTGTCATCCTTCTTAGCTTCTCAAATCTTTCCTAACAATGTAGACTGAACCTCCATTGTTGCAACAAAACCTCTAGGAACAATCTCCAATCGAAGTTCCCTGAGATCTTCTGCTAACTCCTTTGGCAATCCCGTGCTCCCTAGGGTGTTAGCATAACTCTTCCGGCTCAAAGCGTCAGCTACTACATTGGCCTTGCCTGGATGATAGTGAAGCTTCATGTCATAATCCTTTATAAGCTCCAACCATCTCCTCTGCCTAAGGTTCAGCTCCTTCTGTGTGAAGATGTACTTCAAACTCTTATGATCCGTGTACACATCACAACGGTTTCGAATAAGGTAATGTCTCCAAGTCTTGAGCACATGCACTACTGCTGCTAACTCCAAATCATGCGTGGCATAATTCAGTTCGCGGTTTTAGTTGTCGTGAGGCAAACGAAACAACTCTTCCGTCCTGCATAAGCACACTTCCAAGTCCTAGGCGAGAAGCATCGCCATACACTTGGAAATCCTTGCGTATATCCGGCAGAATCTGTACTGGGGCTGTAGTCAAACGTTTCTTTAACTCCTGAAAGCTTGCCTCACATTCTTCCGTCCATTTAAATTTGGTATCCTTCTTCAATAACTCCGTCATTGGCTTTGCAATCTTGGAAAAATTCTCAATGAACATTCGATAGTATCCCGCGAGTCCAAGAAAACTGCGGATCTCGCTAACTGAAGTGGGTGCCAACCATTCAGTGACTGATTGAACATTGGTGGGGTCTACCGCTATACCTTCTCCTGATATAACATGTCCAAGGAATCCGACTTCCTTCAACCAAAACTCGCATTTGCTGAACTTGGCATACAACTGGTGTTCCCTGAGTTTCTCGAGAACTAAACGCAAATGCTCTTTGTGCTCCTCCTCATTCTTCGAGTATACCATTATATCATCAATGAACACCACAACAAACTTATCCAAATATTCCATGAACACTTTTTTCATCATGCTCATGAAGTAGGCAGGGGCGTTAGTCAGTCCAAATGACATGACCGTATATTCATACAACCCGTACCGTGTGGTGAATGTTGTCTTTGGTATATCCTTACCTCGAATCTTCAGCTGGTGATATCCTGATCGTAGATCGATCTTTGAAAACACCTTAGCTCCTTGCAGTTGGTCAAACAAATCATTGATCATCGGCAGTGGGTATTTGTTCTTGATCGTCACCTCATTTAACGCACGATAATCAACAACCATTCTTAGAGACTTATCCTTCTTCTCAACCAAAAGCACTAGGGCTCCCCATGGTGATGAACTTCGTCGAATGTAACCTTTCTCCAATAACTCCTTGATCTGCTTCTTAATCTCCTCCAGATCATTTGCGGGCATCTGATAGGGTCTCTTTGATATTGGCCCTGTACTGGCAATAGCTCTATCAAAAACTCGATGTCTCGATTCGGTGGCATGCCTGGTAATTCCTCTGGAAAAACATCCGGGTAATCCTTCACTACAGGCACTTCCTCCTGAACAACTCCCGTAAGGGTATTTACTTGGCTCCTCCTAGGCGCATGCCTAGATACATACTTAATCCTTTTCCCCTCCGGGGTGGTAAGATAAATCGACTTACTAGCACAATCAATGCTTCCTCCATACTTTGACATCCAGTCCATGCCTAATATCACATCCAATCCTTGTGACTCCAAGATTATTAGGTCAGACGGAAAAACATGGCTACCAATGGTTAAGGGTATCTGGTCGCACCATCGACTAGCCATATACTCTGCTCCAGGTGAACTCACTAACAGAGGGGTCCTAAGGGTTTGGGTTGGTAGTTTAAACTTATCCACAAATCCCCTTGATATGTATGAATGCGATGCACCAGTATCAAAAAGAACAAGGGCAGTAAAAGACTTAACCAAAAACTTACCTATAACCGCGTCTGGTTGCTCTTCAACCTCCTCCACGTTAACGTGGTTCACTTGTCCTTTGTTGAATGGATTGGGCTTCTTCCCAGCACTCCTATTGCCGTTTCCATTCTTCGCTTCAGAGCACTCCGTGGCATAGTGTCCAGTCTTCTCGCACTTAAAGCAAGTAATGTGACTTAGATCTCTCTTGGCGGGTGTGGCTGGATTGGGGCGGTTCTGATTGTTATTTGTTCCGTTCCCAGTCCCATTCTTAGAACCATTGTGGTTATGCGAACTTCCTCCGGTGTGGTTATGACCTCCATGGTTATGAAAAAGTCCTCCCGAGTTCGGGGTTAGGCGAGGCTTCTGCTGAGCTCCTGAGCTATACCTCCCTTGCCCATACTTCCTCTTACGGCTCTCAATTTGCTGCTGCTTCCCTTCAATCATAAGAGCCTTATCTACCAACTCCTGGTAGTTGTTGAATGTTGCCACCATTAACTGCATGCTCATCTCATCATTCAGCCCTTCCATAAACTTCTCCTGCTTCGCGGCATCTGTGGCCACATCATCAGGGGCATAACGAGATAACTTGCTAAACTCATCCATGTACTAAGCCACAGTACGGTTCCCCTGGCGTAAGTTGCGAAACTCACGCTTCTTCATATTCATAGCTCCAGTTGAGACATGTGTTGTGCGGAAAGCTTGCTGAAACTGATCCCAAGTGACGTTGGCTATGGGGAAAGTGGCCGTATAATTCTCCCACCATGAGGCTGCTGGTCCATCCAATTGATGTGTGGCAAAGCGCACCTTCTCAGCATCTGTGCATCCTGCGGTGGTCAACTCCCTTCCAATACGGCATAGTCAATCATCAGCAACTATAGGCTCGGTGCTACTGGAAAACACCGGCGGCTGCAACCTCAAAAAGCGAGCTAAGTTGTCAACTGGAGGCGGGTTGTTGTTGTTGTTGTTGTTGCCCTGGTTCTGGACTAGCAATTGCATCAAGGCATTCTGCTGCTGGATTAACTGAGTGAGCTCTGGCGGGAAGGCAAATCCGGTGTCACGTCTCGGAGGCATCTGGCGGTTTTAGAGGGGAGAGATTAGAATAGAAAAGGGGTCTAGTGAGAAAACACTACTCATATGCACATGAGACAAACACAAACATTTCACTCAATCAATCAAGCAAGGGCATACAAACGGTCTAGAACTATCGTAGAAAGTGCTCAACTACTACTATATACATGGGGGAAATACTACTATCATTTGGTGGTCGTCTAGAAATTTTGATCGGTGGAAGACTCCATGACGTCTGCTCCAGCTTTGTCTTCAAATTCATCATCACTGGGGTCGGAGTTGGTGTCGTCGATGATGATGTAGTTCTCCGGGCAAGTGGAATCATCGTCATCTCCTCCTGGCGTGGGGTCTCCCATGAATATTCCGATTTTCTTTATCAGGTCGTCATTCTTCTCCAATAGTGTTGCAATTTCCTCCTCATATCCCTCGCGTGTAGACTTGAGTTCTTCTTCCAGCTCGATGATCCTTGTCTTCGCCTTCTTCAAATCTATCATGCCTGCGCACATCTGATTCTCCTGGCGTCGAATGTGCTGGTTTAACTCATGGCTGAAAGCTGCAATGGATCTGTCCTTCTTGGTGCTGATCATCTCCCATTGCTCATCTCGGCACCCACATATTTGGTAGATAGTGTCCTTAAGATCCTTGTTGTAGACTTCTCCAATGCGTCCCATGGTAATGTGGGCTGCCATGCTCTTGCCTAGACTCCAGGTGGGTGCTTCAAAAGAAAATTCTATGGGCTTGGTGGTTGGCGAGAACGTCCTTCCTGGAACTTGAACTTGAATCATCCAGCGCTCCTCTTCTGGTAAAGTGGCGTTGTATGTCCCGGTGAAGCTTGGTATTCCGATGTTCAAGTACCTAGTGATTTCCATCAGGTGGCGTCCAAAGGGTGTGTCTTCATCCGGTTGTGCAAACTTGTTCTTCAAATCCGCCATCCTAAAGAGTAGAAAATGGAGAGGAGTCAGAAATAAGTAGAGAAGAGTGACCTATGGCTAATCTTAGTGGTCGTGTCCTACACTCAGCGTGTGCTCTGATACCATCTTGTAGCGACCCGACCTTAAACGGTCAAGTCTCTGTGCTTCAGTGTCATCCCTGGATCGGTAATGCTAACACACACAGTACTCGAAGGATTTATAACAGAGTAGCAATCACACACTTATTACATCGAATGTCTCCAAAGAGAACTTATTACAATAAGTATGGCTTAAGGCCATCTAATACGATAACAGCGGAAGGCTTGGAAGATAAAGTGAGTCCATCAACTCCAACGGCATAGCTGAGCTGCACGGCAACGACCTAACGAACCTTACTCCTCGTCTGAAAAGTCTGCAACATAATACGTTGCAGCCCGAAAACGGGTCAGCACATGGAATATGCTAGCAATATAACACAGTAGAGCAAGAACATAATAATGCTATCACTACATGCATATTTGGCTGGTGGAAATCTCTATGGTTATAGTTTTTGTGAAAAGCCAATTTTTCCCTACAACAAAGGAATAAGTTTATTTTAACTATCATGGTAGTTGAAACATCATTGAGAAGGTTCCTCCAACTCAATCCCAATTAAAGTAATTATCAACCCAACAATATTAATTTAGAGTGATGAGATACTTAGGATACTCCAAGTACTAGATACTCAAGATTGTCCATAACCGGGGACACGGCTAACCATGATTAGATTGTACACTCTACAGAGATTTGCGCACATTTCCCCATAAGACTCGATCTCCTCCGTTGGATTTCTCGCACTACAAGGTGTTTGAGAAACGGATGACCGAGACACAGTCTTTCAGAAACATTAACTCTTTACTCCGGGCAGACCATACCAAACCTACATCCCTCTACCTGCTGATGCACCTCTTCAAGAGCTCACGCAACTTACTCAACTATGCTAGAGCCATAATAGCTTGTGGCCGCACAAGGAAGTTTCTAGCAGGAAAATATCTCAGTTCCCTTTGAGCCTGGGTGGCGGACCTTAGGATGATCACACGGGTACTCCGGGATATCCTAGGACAACACTGGATTCTCCAGGTGCCCGACAAGCAATCCACCCAGATGTGTATTAAAGTTGCCACCTTAAGTTCAACCATTAATTAACAATCTCACATCTGTCATGGATACACTCAAACCCAATCCACGTCTACGAGCATAGCATAGCAATATAAGCAATACGTAGAAGTAACTCCCAAGGTTTGAATATAACAGGGCAATAGGTTCTACCTCATCAACTACTTCCCAACCCACATGTTAATCACATCCTAATCATGCAATGTTTGAGGATTGGAACTAATGCATAAAAACTGGGTATGAAAGAAGTATGATCAATGTGTTACTTGCCTTGCTGAGGGTCCGCAAAACCTAGGGACTCGTAGTAGCACGCTACGCACTCCGGGAATTCTATCGCAAACAAACAATAGCATACATAAGCAATCAAGCAAAGACGCATGGGCAAAACTCAAATAAGAAGAATTGACCAGAAAGTTCAACTTAAGAACTCCGGTTTGCAAAAAGAATCCAATCAAACGGAGCAACGAAACTCAAACTGCGAAAGAAACAAGATCCGTTTACTAATCTGAACTAAAGTTAAATTTTACAGTACCAAAATCTTGTTCAAGTTAATTAAACAGAAAGAGGGTTTCGAGACGAAGATCTAGGCGCTTGAATCGCCTGATTCCGATAAACGAGCGAAAAGATAAACTAAAACGAAAATCGGATCAGAAATCGTGATCGAAAATAATCGCGGAAAATCCGAGAAAAAGAAAACTGACGAACAGGCTAACGAATGAACGTTCGTTGTCTGTAACTAAAGAGCGAAAACCTTTCGTTAAAACGAACGTACGGACGAACGTCCGCTATATAAACTAAACCGAGAAAACCGGCGAACCGATCTAAAAAAACGAAACTAGGTTTTTAAAAAAAAACCGACGGTTTTTACCTAAACCGAAAAAACCGAGCGGTTCTGGATTGGATCGGAACCGCGGTGGCGGCGGCTCCGGCGGTGAGGCGGCGTCTCCGGCGGCGCGGGGCGGGGCTGCGGGGTGGCGGCGACGGCGGGGCGGTGTGGTGCGGCGGCGGGGAAGTGCGGCGGCGGGGCGGCAAGCGGCGGCGGCGAGGCACGGCAAGCGGCGGCGGGCAGTGGCGGTTGCTGCTGCTGCGGCTTGCGGCGGCGGTGGCGATGTGGGGCCAGGGGCGGCGGCTTATAAAGGGGAGGGGGAGGGTGGCTTGCAGGAGGGGGCGGGAGGAGTCCCGGGCGGCGACGGCGGCGGCTACCGAGTCCTGGCCGGACTCGGGAACGGCGGAGGCCGGCGGCCTGGCTCGGCTGGGCCTTGGCCGAGTCGGGCGCGGAATTTTTTTAAATAATTCCGCCGAAACTTAAATAAATCCTAGAAAACAAAATAAAAGTCTAATAATGCCAAAACAAATTTTCGCCGTCTAAATGAAATATTTAGAACGAGATGAACATTTTCTTGGCCCTAAAATGCAACTTTGAAAAAGTGCAATTTTTCTAATGCAAATAAAATAGCAATAAACTCCGAATAAAATCAAATATTTGATTTTAATATTTTTCCTCCAATATTTTATTTATTTTGGAGAAGTCATATTATCTCCTCTCATATATTTTTAATATGAAATATTTTTGGAGAGGAAAATAATTAAAATCAAAATCCTCGTTTCAATATTTGATAAAATTCAAATAGGAAAACAGGGAAATCCCAACTCTCTCCGAGGGTCCTTGAGTTGCTTAGGATTTCGAGGATCGTGAAACAAAATGCAGCAAAAATATGATATGCATGAATGATCTATGTATAACATTCCAAATTGAAAATTTGGGATGTTACAAAGAACGAGAGTTGTAACTTAACGAAAAACAGCCCATTTATAAGGTCCGCTTGAAGACTAACTCAAATTTCTCCCCCTTTGTCATCGAATGACCAAAAGGGATGAAAAATGAGGACTAACGCCCCTGAAGAATATAATCATGATGTCGATGGAGGAGCGCCAGCGTTGTTGGGGTCGTTGGTTGAAGTAGGGCCAGCCGCAGTGTCGTCGAGATCCTCAGCTTCATCTGTCTCCCGCGATGAAGAATATGAACTTGTGACCAGCTGAGGAACTTTGACCTTCTTGAATTTCTTCGAGGGACGTTGAGCCCAGTCAAAGTTCTACTAAAAGTCCATCTGCTCGAGGTCTTCAACACTGTAGAGATGAGAAAGAATGGCCCAAGTGCGATCGAAGATTTCATGCGCATAATAGTGATTCTTCTTCACGGTGTTTTGCGTGACAGTAATGTTCTGAAGAATTGAGTCAAATTGACGCTTGACCCACTTGTGATTGCGATCGACCTTCTGGTGAAGACTTAGAAGAAGATCACGATCAGTCATGACGCGTGGGGCATTGGCTTGAGGATTTTTCTTTGAGGCATTAGCGGCAGAATCTTGAGTTACAGAGTCATCATTGGTAGAGTAAGATGCAGCCTTAAGAAACTGACCATCCAATGGACGAGTGCCTTCATCAATAACAGCAGCTTTGACTTTTTCATCAACTGAGGAAATTGTCCTTTTGAGGACTTCAATAGGAGGCAGATAGCTGAGGTGATTCTGAAAATCAGCCTTGTATGGAATTGAAGACCTGGTTCTGATGAATTTCATAATCCAAGGAGCATAGGGCTTCAATTCAAATGGAAACAGTGCAACATTAGCCAAAGTCCTCATGAAGAAATTCTGATAATTAATGGGAATCCCATGAATGATGTTGAACAGTAGATTCTTCATGATGCCTACAACTTCTTCTTCTTCAGAATTGTGGCCTTTGATCGGACTAAGTGTTTTGGTCAAGATGCGGTATATTGTCCTTGGCACATACAGCAAATCTTTCACTAGGAAGGTAGTTCTAGGAGCTTGGCCTGGCTTCAAAGGCTTCATCAATACTTGCATAAGATGATTTTGAAGTTCAGGTTCTTCATACATGAGCCTTGCCTCTTCAGCAGGAGGACTGACTGGAACGGCGTGAAGCAATTCAGAGGCCGAAGCTTTATAGTGAGTGATTTCAGTCATCTAGTCTAGCACCAGTGAATTGACATCAGCCACATTGCCAGTGAGATGCAGGGTTGCGTAGAACTAAAGAATTAGCTCCTCGTTCCAGTCACATATATCAGCACAGAAATTTAAGAGCCCAGCTTCATGAAGAACATTGAGAACTGGTTGGAAGCACGGAATGGACTCCATATCCACATGAGGAATTTGATGGTGCTGAAATACGTTGTCCTTGTCAAACAGAACAGATGAATAGAAGTTCATCTGCTCGCAGTCCAAAACCTTTTGCACCTAAGTCTTGCTGAGTCATAAGGATTAAAATTAGTGAAGAAATGATGCTCAGCGAAGAAATCATCAGCCTTAAATTTTTGCCTCTTTGCCTGAGGATTTTGTGGCTTGGGCTGAAGATTTGCAGTAGTAGGCCTTACAACCACTTGTGTCACAGCTTCAGGTGCAGCAAACTGAGGAATTCTAGCGGCAGTTTCATTAGCTGTAGTCTGGTTCTCCATTTTTTCAAGTATGGACTAGAGTGAAGCTTGATGTCCTTCAGACCCTGTGAATATTTCTTTAGTCTGCACAGGGGATTGAGGAATTGGATGTAGAGGTGTGGCTATTGGAGAATTGGGTGAAGATTTTCCCAATAGTCATCATTCAGTACAGGGGTTGTAGAACCAATATCCACATCTTCTTCAATTTCCTCAACGCCCACCTCTTCAGCAGTTAACCAAGGCATAGGCGATGATATCAGTGGTGTGGAAATAGCCTCTTCCACTTCAATTCCTTCATCCAACTGCTCTGAAGAAGCAGCAGAAGGATTTTCTTCATTAGTGTCATCTGGAATGACATATTCTTCACCAAATGGAATGAGCTCCTTTGATGGCACTATTGAGATGGGAACAACATCAATTGGTTCAGTGAAAGAGCTCGTCAAAGTCCTCGCTTTCTTAAGAGCTGAGGACTCTGCAGAGTTTGATGCTTTCTCTTCCTTGCGGCTTTCCTTCTCTGCGGCCTTTGTTTTCTTCACTTCTGATGCAAAAGGAAGTGTGGTTTTCTTCACCTTTGAAGATTTTACAGGAGGAGCAGATGAAGTTGGTGCATTTTCTTCAGGCATGACTGATGTAGTCGCCCTGGCATTCTCAGTTTCTTCAGACACAACAGATTCTTCAGCTGGCCTGTTTTGTTCTTCAGGCACAACATTGGTGGTTGCCCTGGCAGTGACTTCAGGAGCTGGAATTTCTTCAACCCTGGTATCTTCTTCAGCAGCTTGATTTTGATCAGATGCGCTTTCAGTTTCTTCAGTAGGCTGAACAGAAGCTTCAGCCTGAGGAATTTGTTGTTTCAATGATGCTGCAACATCTGCCTTGAGATTGTTGGCAATCTTGACAAATCTGACTTTGGCACCGAGCCAATTTGCATGGTATCTGTCAAATTCATCACTGAGGTCTCTGATCTCCCTCTGAACAGTTACAAGTTCTTCAGGAGCCAGTGTAAGAACATTGTTCCTCAGGAATCGCTCTTTCTTGTACTGGGCCTTCTTGACTTGCCTGGCCTTCTGATACTTCCATTTTTCTTCGCCTATGAAGGCGGTTCGCATATGACTTTGACCAGGAGTGAGGTTAAAGTCAGGTAGTGGAGTGTTGGGATCTTTGTGCCATATGTCAATAAAATCGAGGATCTTCTTCGGATCCAGCATAAGAGGCACAGAGCTGCCTTTGACTCTTGCAGCCCTTTCCAGTCTATCCTTGATGATTTCAGTCAATTCTTCATCATCAGCTTCATCATCGTCATCAGACGGAACATGGAATGCCACTTGCTTCTTGTGAGGACTTGGCCTCTTTCCACGTCCAGCGGTGGTCTTGACCTTCAGCAAAGTTTGGCCACTTGAGGATTGTGGTTGAGCTGAGGAAGATGCAGATGCCCTTGAGGGAATAGAGAATCCAACAGTCCTCTGACACGTTGCAAGGTGCACAGGTGTTGAGGATTTTTAGGCAGTTATTAAGGATTTTGAAGCAACTGAGGGGATTGGCACTGCCTTTGAAGAAGTTGCTTGAGTATTTTGCCATGAGGGCTTTGCAGTTGAAGAACTTGGCCGTGAGGGCACTGAACTTGAAGATTTCTTCATAGCAGACTTCTTCAGGATGGCCTTCTTTGGTGCAGTCTTACTAGAAGAGGCCTCAGCAGCAGCAACTTGAGAATCCTCATTAAATTTCCTCACTGCTTAGTTTTCTGAAGCTTGGCTTGGCGCTTGGCCCATTCTTTAGGAAATTTCTCACCACGCCTGATGCTGGTGGGATTAGCTTCTTGGCTAGCAGCCAAAGGAGGTCTTGGACATGAAGGGTTTACGGCAAATTTCTTCATGTACTTTGGAGTAACATAGCGATATTTCCTCCATTCCTTTGTCCATCTCCTCTCAATCCTCTGTATGCGCGCTTTGCGCTGATTCTTGTTTTCCTTCCCATGAATTTCTTCATCAGGTGTGTAGTATTCATCATAGATGTCTTTAGGGATTTCAAACGTTGTGTTTGTCTCAGGCCTCTTGCATCCCTTCTGAGGTATCTTCCCATCTGCCATTTTCCTCACCTGAGGACTTTGAACTTTGGATGTTTCTGAGGAAGTATGCAAATTTTCTTCGAGGAATGCAACAAATGAGTTAAGTTGATGAGAACCTAGTGATTCAGCAGCAGAACTTTGTACCTGTGAATGGAGTATAGGTGCGAAGAATTTGGAGAGGTCATATGTGTTCTCAGAATTTTTTTAAAAGTATCAAGTTTGAGGAATTTGACCATAGGTGTCTTGAGGAATTTCACTAAGCGTTCTTGACTTAGGTTCCAGAGTTGTATAGATTTGAAATCCACACAATTGAGGAATCTTGAAGAAAAACATAGCTTAGAGAAATAAATCTAGGAACAGAATCATTGAGATGTTCTAATGAGTAGATTTGAAGAATAAAACACCTTTTGAGGACTTTGCGGAAATCATAAGAATCAAAGTAGGGCAGTAAAATTATATTTTAATTACCCTTATGAAGAACATGACAAACTGGGAGTGGAGATGGAGAAGTTCATCAGTTCAGATCTCCCACGCCCTAACTTGACGGCGAGAGACAGCTATGGCAGCGGCAGAGTGAAGATTTCCGCAGCCGGCGCGAGTACGACGGCGACGAGGCCGAGGCACACTACTAGGAAAAACGCTAGTAGTAGCGCTGGTTTTTGGCGTACTAGTAGCGTGGGAACCCGCGCTACTGGTAGGGTTCTACAACTAACTTTTAGCAGTAGCATGTGTTTTCCCTGCGCTACTTGATGTCTACTACACAACTTTATTCTTGTAGACTCGTGTTGGGCCTCCAAGCGTAGAGTTTTGTAGGACAGTAGCAATTTTCCCTCAAGTGGATGACCTAATGTTTATCAATCCATGGGAGGCATAACAAGAGCATCATGAATCATAAGTTCCTCTCTCATAATAATTTTCAGTAGCATCATGCATAGATCCATCAATATAACCATCACATGAAGCATTCTTTTCATGATCAAAAAGCATAGAAAATTTATCTCTCCATATAAGCAATTTTATTCTCATTCACAATAGTGGGAGTATCATATTAAACTCGAATACTAAAAATTGTTTCCACATTAAGAGAGTAATGTTCAGTAAAGGGATATTCAACATTATGACCATAATTATCACTACTTTTTATAACATAAGTATCATCACAATAATCATCATAAGTAGCAACTTTGTTCTCGTCATAGATAGGAGGCATGCAATCATCATAGCAAATTTGATCATTCAAAGTACGGGGACTAAAAAGATCATCTTCATTAAGCATATCATCCCCAAGCTTGGGACAAATACTAATTGCAGCAAATAAATTCTCAAACATGTCATTCTCATCAAACATAGCATGCCCAAGCTTGTGGCTTGGCATATCACAAACATAATCACTCTCATCATTAAAAGTATGAATAGCACCAACGATATAACAATTTCTATCATCATAATTTCCCAAGTTGGTGCCAAAAAGATTTCCAAGATTATAAGAAGTATCATTACCTTCCCAATCATAATCATCACAACAAGCAATAGACATAACAAAATCATCATCAAGTGTATCATGTTCCACAATTATTTTTGATTCATTTTCATGAGGCAAAACAATAATAGGAGCAACATTATTTGGGAGAGATACCATTTTTCCTCTATTCTTTCTTCTTTTCTTCTTCTTCACCACATCATGTGTGGGTTTGATTAATTTTTTTGAGCTTCTTGTTGAAGAGCTTGATTGGATAGGAAGCTCCTCCTCATTACCTGATTCATCATAATAAACACTAGGAGGGTATTGGGAAATATTTTCCCTTTCATTAGTACTCTCTTCATATTCTATTCGTTTTCTTGTCTTTAGATAATTGGCAATATAAGGATTCTCAATGCAATTTACCTCATGATTGCAATATTGCTAGTATGAATTCTTTGAATATCCATGATGTTAATGATGATTATGAGTACAACGATGATTATTGAGCATTATGATTTAACGTTGGATATTGCCAATGATGATTATTGAGCGTTATGATTTAATGCTCAATTTACCTCATTAACATCATGCATATTCCAACGTTTTTATGCCATAAATTTTGTTGAATTATTTTTCTAGCAATTGAGCACAATTATCGGAATCCTTATTCTCAAGATAGACATTATAAAGATAAAGAAAAACCTGAGGTAACCCAACCTCCATTTTTTGTAGTTTTCTATTTATAAGCCAAACTAGTGATAAAGCAAGAAACTAAAAGATTCAATTGCAAGATCTAAAGATATACCTTCATGCACTCACCTCCCCCGCAACGGCGCCAGAAAAGAGCTTGATGTCTACTACGCAACTTTATTCTTGTAGACTCGTGTTGGGCCTCCAAGCGCAGAGTTTTGTAGGACAGTAGCAATTTTCCCTCAAGTGGATGACCTAAGGTTTATCAATGCGTGGGAGGCGTAGGATGAAGATGGTCTCTTTCAAACAACCCTGCAACCAAATAACAAAGAGTCTCTTGTGTCCCCAACACACCAAATACAATGGTAATTTGTATAGGTGCACTAGTTCGGCGAAGAGACGGTGATAGAAGTGTAATATGGATAGTAGATATTGATTTTTGTAATAAGAACAATAAAAAAACAGCAAGGTGGCAATTGATAAAACTGAGCACAAACGGTATTGCAATGCTTTAAAATGAGGCCTAGGGTCCGTACTTTCGCTAATGCAATCTCTCAACAATGCTAATATAATTGCATCATATAACCATCCCTCAAAGTGCGATGAAGAATCACTCCAAAGTTCCTATCTAGCGGAGAACATAAGAAGAAATTATTTTTAGGGTACGAAACCACCTCAAAGCTATTCTTTCCGATCAATCTATCCTAGAGTTCGTACTAAATTAACAACAAGCTATTCTTTCCGATCGATGTAATCAAGAGTTCGTACTAAAATAACACCATATGATACATATCAACCAACTCTAATGTCACCTAGATACCCCCAATGTCACCGTGAGTACCCGTGAGTTAATTATACGATATGCATCAAACAATTTTAGATTCATAATACTCAATCCAATACAAAGAACCTCAAAGAGTGCCCCAAAATTTCTACCGGAGAAACAAAGACAAGAACGTGCATCAACCCCTATGCATAGATTACCCCAATGTCACCTCGGGAATCCGCGAGTTGAGCGCCAAAACATATATCAAGTGGATCAATATGATACCCCATTGTCACCACGAGTATTCATATGCAAGACATATATCAAGTGCTCTCAAATCCATAAAAGTATTCAATCCTATAAAAGGAAATCTCAAAGGGAAAACTCAATTCATCAAAAGATAGAGAGGGGAAAACACTATATGATCCAACTATATTAACAACGCCCCCGATACATCAAGATCGTGCCATCAAGAACACGAGAGAGAGAGAGAGAGAGAGGGATTAAACACATAGCTACTGGTACAAACCCTCAGCCCTGAGGGTGGACTACTCCCTCCTCATCATGGTGGCCGCCGGGATAATGAAGATGGCCACCGGTGATGATCTCCCCCTCCGGCAGGGTGCCGGAACAGGGTCTAGATTGGTTTTCGTGGATATAGAGGCTTGCGGCAGCGGAACTTCTGATCTAGGGTCTCCCCGAGGGTTTTTGAAATATTTGGGAATTTATAGGGCGAAGAAGGGGTATGGGAGGCCACCGAGGTGGGCACAACCCACCTGGGCGCGCATGGGCCCCTAGGCGCGCCCTGGTGGGTTGTGCCCCCCTCGGGGCACCCCCCAGGTGCTGCTCTGGCCCTTTGGATGTCTTCTGGTCCATAAAAAATCCACAAAAAGTTTTGCGGTGTTTGGACCCCGTTTGATATTGATTTCCTGCGATGTAAAAACAAGCAAAAACAGCAACTAGCACTGGGCACTGGGTCAATAGGTTAGTCCCAAAAAATGATATAAAGTTGCTATAAAATGATTGTAAAACATCCAAGAATGATAATATAAAAGCATGAATACTTCATAAATTATAGATACGTTGGAGACGTGTCATTACTACTAGTTGTGATAGTAGTAGCGTGGGTTGCACACGCGCTACTGCTAATAGAAGCAGCACGGGATGATGTCCCGCGCTACTACTAACTAATTAGGTTTTAAAAAACACCAAGTCCTTTTTATGCTTTTGAGATGTATACAATTCAATCAGCATGTTAATTAACTGGATAACACAACACAAATGTTTGCTTTTGAGATGTATAAGCTCCAAACATCCATTGATCACTTGCATCAACTAGTACACGGTCATTGGGTTGGAGATGAGCCGGAGCCACCGGCGTCCAAGTTGCCTGATGCACGTGCCGTCCACTGATCCAAGCTAGGTAGGACGAGATCTACCACACACAAAAACACGGGGTTCCATGTTAATTTTTCTGTCCCGGAGCATGAAGAATAGGGAGACAGGAAGGACAGGGAACACACTGTTGCTGGCCAGATGGGAGACAACCGGGACAGGGGGTTACATGATCTGCTCCCGTGCACGGAGGGAGATGTTGAGTAGCGCGTCGGTCGCATCCTCGCTACTGGCGGACGTGCTGTTCACCATGAGATGCTGCACAAGGAACGGCACGACCCCTGCGCCGGCCAGCGACCGGCGTCCGCACCTCGCCCGCGGCTGGAGAAGCAGCGTATAACACCGCTCCGAGCTGGACGAGGGGAAACATTGGAGGTGGCCAGATCCAGTGGTGGAGGAGGATGAGGACGCAGCGGCCGGATAAGGAGAAAGATGTGGGGGAGGGAGAGACTGAGGCGATGGGATGCGTTGGTATTTTGTAAGTACAGGCTATAGTTACAGCGTAGCAGCAACAAAGTAGTAGTAGCGCGGTGTGTTACACCCGCGCTACAACTATAGCATGTCCGGGTTGTCCACTTAGTAGTAGCGTAGGCCTTATAACACGCGCTATTACTATCAACCTAGTAGTAGCATGGGATTGATACCCCATGCTACTACTATGGTCGATCCCGGGGGTACGGTGGGAATCACTTACTAGTAGCGTGGGATTTATAACCCGCGCTACTGCTATCAACTTAGTAGTAGCGTGGGTTTATACCCCGCGCTACTACTACTTAGCAGCAGCGCGGCCCATATACCCCTCGCTACTGCTAAGCGTCTATCTATAAGGTATTTCCTAGTAGTGGCAGTGAAGCTCTTCCTCACCGGCGACGATGGAAGTTAGCGGTGGCACTAGGTCTGAGAGCTCGAGCGAGGGGAGTTGAGGTCGAGTGGTGTAAATGAAGTATGAGGAGGGTGAGGGGTATTTATAGCCGTAGTGAAAAACTACTCGCTCGAGGATTTTGGACGAACATGCCCCTGACCCTTGCTATCCTATTGACATGTGTCACCCACGTACAGAGAGGTGGAGATCGTGGGGATCGTGGGTGATTTGTTTAATCCATCGTGGGAAGCGGAACGGTTTGAGCGGCAAAGGCCAAAAATTTAGATGTGAAATTTTTAATGTTTCGTTCACAAATTCTTCAGCTGTCAAGGACACAGTGAAGATTTTGAGCGGGTTTCAAATAGAACGCACATGAAGAATTAGTGAATAGACTGGGTTGAGTTGAGCATAGAGGGGGAACGGGTCCTATCAAATTCACTTAGAGGAAAAATCAACTTGAACAATTAGCAATCAGTGAATGCTGTAGAGGACAATGAAAACTCAAATATATATATAGTCAATGAAGAACACCAGTCGAAAAGTTGAAGAAATTGCAAGCTTGAGGAATTTGAAAATTTGAAGAATTTGCAAAATGAAGGAAAACTCAAATTTGAAGATTTTCAACTTAGGTTGGTGGCCTGACCCACCATATAAGAATGATGATTTCAGACACCGCGTACAATTGTCATAGGGCTCTGAGAATCAAATTCTTCATTATTTCTTCACACTTAGAGGGTTAGTCTTAATTGTCTGAAGAAAAATGTTACTTCGTGTGTTTCACATCTAAGTCATCGATTTTGCATAAGTGTTAGGATGTGTGTACTTTCAAAGAACATTCGAAGATTCTAAGATATTTAGCTCACACCACAACTTGCTAAATCTCTTCTCATCCAAGGGCTTTGTGAAGATATCTGCCAGCTGTTCTTCAGTCTTCACGTGGTCGATGGAGATGTCTCCCTTCAACACATGATCACGAAGAAAATGATGACGAATCTGGATGTGCTTTGTCTTCGAGTGCTGAACTTGGTTGTGAGCAATCTTGATGGCACTCTCGTTGTCGTAGTAGAGAGGCACGTTCTTCATATTGATGCCATAGTCCTTGAGGGTTTGCTTCATCCATAGCAATTGAGCACAGCAAGAACCAGCAGCAATGTACTCAGCTTCAGCAGTAAATAGTGATACACAGTTCTGCTTCTTCGAGGACCAACATACTAAGGATCGTTCGAGCAAATGGCATGTGCTAGATGTTTACTTGCGATCCACTCGATCACCAGCATAGTCAGAGTCAGAATATCCAATGAGATCAAAAGCAGAGCCCTTGGGATAACATAATCCAAGTGTTGGAGTGTGAGCTAGATATCGAAGAATATGTTTCACAACCTTGTGGTGTGATTCCTTCGGTGTAGCTTGAAAACGGGCACACATGCAAACACTAAGCATAATATCTGGCCTAGATGCACATAGATACAATAAAGAGCCAATCATGGAGCGGTATACCTTTTGGTCGAAGTCTTTACCATTTTCATCGATGCATAGATGGCCATTTGTTGGCATGGGGATTTTGACGCCTTTGCAATCTTACATGCCGAATTCCCTCAGTACATCCTTGAGGTATTTCTCTTGAGATATGAAGATGTCATTGCGTTGTTGACAAATTTGGAGACCTAAGAAGAATTTCAATTCTCCTATCATAGACATTTGATATTCTTCACTCATCATATAGGCAAATTCGTCTAACATTGGTTAGTACGGCCAAAGATAATATCATCCATATAAATTTGGCACACGAATAATTCATCATCATAGGTTTTAGTGAAAAGAGTTGGGTCAAGTGAACCAGGTTTGAAGCCTTTCTTCATGCGGAATTCCTTCAGTGTATCATACCACACCCGAGGGGCCTACTTGAGGCCATAGAGGGCCTTGACATCAGGATGCTTAGGATCTTCAAAACCTGGGGTTTGAGCAACATATACTTCTTCCTCAAGCTTACCATTGAGGAATGCACTTTTCACATCCATTTGATATAAGATGATATTATGATGGTTAGCATAAGCAAGCAATATGTGAATAGCTTCAAGTCTAGCAATGGGTGCAAAAGTTTCATCGAAGTCAATTCCTTCAGCCTGTGTGTAGCCCTGAGCTACAAGACGAGCCTTATTCCTCACCACTTGGCCATTTTCGTCTTGCTTGTTGCGGTAGATCCACTTGGTACCTATGATGTTGTGCTTGCGAGGATCTGGTCGCTTGACAAGTTCTCACACATTGTTGAACTCGAATTGATGCAATTCCTCTTGCATAGCTTGAATCCACTTAGGCTCCATAAATGCCTCATCAACTTTGGTGGGCTCTGTCATAAAGACAAAAGCAAAGTGCCCACAAAAGTTAGACAAATGTGAAGCTTTTGAGCGTGTGAGAGGACCTGGTGCGTTGATGTCGTTGAGGATTTTGTCAATCTGCACTTCATTTGCCATGCGAGGATGGGCGGGTTGACGACTTTGATTGGGCTCAGCATTCAGAGCCATTTTCCTCAGATGCACCAGTATGATTGTCTTCACGGTCTGGAATAACTTCTTCAGCAGGTTCTTCAATGGGTATGACATCCTTAGTGGCCTTGAGCTTAATGAATTCTTCAGGAGGTACTTCATCTAGCACAGGAGGTAGGTGCTCTCTTTGTGAGTCGTTAGTCTCATCGAACCGCACATCTACAGTTTCAACAACCTTCTGGTGATAGGTGTTGATGACTCTGTAGGTGTGCGAGTCCTTTCCGTAACCAAGCATAAAACCTTCATGTGCTTTCGGTGCAAATTTAGAGTTGTGATGAGGATCTCTAATCCAACATTTTGCACCGAAGACTTTGAAATAACTCACATTGAGTTTCTTGTCAGTGAGGAGTTCATATGAGGTCTTCTTGAAGAATTTGTGAAGATATACCTTGTTGATGATGTGGCACACAGTATCAATTGCCTCAGGCCAGAACTGACGAGGCGTCTTGTATTCATCAAGCATTGTGCGAGCCATCTCAACAAGAGTCATGTTCTTGCGCTCCACGATGCCATTTTGCTCAGGAGTGTATGGGGCAGATAACTCATGAGCAATACCAAGTTCATCAAGATAGTCATCAAGACCAGTGTTCTTGAACTCGGTCCCATTGTCACCCCGGATATGCTTGATCTTCACGCCGAAATTCGTTGAGGCCCTTGAGGAAAATCGTTTGAAGACATCCTGCACTTCAGTTTTGTAAGTGATGATATGCACCCAGGTGTAACGAGAATAATCATCAACAATAACAAAGCCTTATAAAGATGTTGCATTGGTTAGTGTGGCATAATGAGTAGGGCCAATGAGATCCATGTGAAGCAATTCAAATGGACGAGAGGTAGTCATGATAGTCTTCGAGGGATGCTTGGGTTTGGTCATCTTTCCAGCCTCACAAGCCCCGCCAAGATGGTCCTTGAGGAATTTGACACCCTTGATACCAATGACGTGCTTCTTCTTTGCCCGTGTGTGCAAGTTCCTCATCCCAACATGACCTAGTCGTTGATACCATAGCCAACCTTCTGAAGCTTTTGCAAGTAGACATGAGGCAGGCTGTTGTCCTGCAGAGAAATCAACAATATACAAGTCTCCTCTCCTAAAGCCTTCAAAGACTTTGGAATTTTCAGATTCCATCAGCAGAATGTAGCGATATTTTCCAAAGACGACAACCATATCAAGATCACAAAGCATCGAGAAACACATCAGGTTGAATCCAAGGGACTCGACAAGCATGACTTTGTCCATGTGTCGATCCTTTGAGATTGCAACCCTACCTAGACCCAATACCTTGCTTTTTCCTTTGTCAGCGTAGTTGATATGTTTTAGATGTGATGGAGATAAAGCAGAGTCCATCAATAAGTTCTTGTCACCAGTCATGAAATTTGTACATCCACTATCGAGGACCCACTCGGTAGCTTTGAGAGATTCATCCTGCAGATGAATTAGTGGCATCTTACGAACTCATATACTTCATAGTGAAGAATATGATATCAAATTCATCAGATAGAATTTCATCAAGTAGTGCAGTAGATATAGCAGTATAAGGACGTGAGAAATGAGTAATTCATTTCTTCATCATTAGCTTGTGTCCTTTCAAGCACATTCAGGTCTCCGGCAAATTCATCAGACGTTCACGTTCGTCTGGAGACCTGACCCTGCATAAGAGAATAAATCTTTTTCTTCACCACCCACATCTGGAGGGGTGGCAAAGAGTTCATCATTCTGCGAGCTCCATAAGAGAAAGGTGGAATTTAAACCAGTGCACTTTGTTTCACAGAAGAGGGGTTGATTATGCATATGAGTAAGCAGAGAAATTCTTCGAGGACTTATGAACATAATGATTTGAAGAAAAATGCACATATTCATAACTCTTAGATTTTCCCTATGAAACAGAAGCATTAGCACGATGATGTTCATATGAGGATTTGGATCCATATGAGGAATTTGATCCACGTGAGGAATGTGGTCCATATAAGGACTTGGATCCATATGAAGAATTTGATCTGGGGTTCATGTTCTTCACAGGTTGTGTCATGAGGACATTCACGTGAAGACTTTCAAGGCACCTTTTGGGAACCCAAATTTTCTTCATAGGGGGACCTGATACGTCTCCAACGTATCTATAATTTCTTATTGTTCCATGCTGTTTTATTATCAATCTTGGATGTTTTATAATCATTTTATAGTCATTTTATATCATTTTTTGGTACTAACCTATTGACATAGTGGCAAGTGCCATTTGCTATTTTTTCTATGTTTTTTACATCGCAGGAAATCAATATCAAATGGAGTCCAAATGCCCCAAAACTTTACGGAGATTTTTTATGGGCCAGAAGGAAGAAGATGGGCCCTGGTTGCACCTGGGGGGAGTCCCGAGGAGGGGACAACCCACTAGGGCGCGCTAGGAGGCCCAGGCGTGCCAGGAGGCCCAGGCGCGCCCTGGTGGGTTGTGCCCACCTCGGGTACCCCCCGGACCGCCTCTTTGCTCTATAAATACCCCAAAAATACCAGAACCCTAGAAGCGTCGACGAAATATTCATCCAGCCGCCACAGAGTCCAGAACCACCTGATCCAATCTAGACACCATCACAGAGGGGTTCACCACTTCCATTGGTGCCTCTCCGATGATGCATGAGTAGTTCTTTGTAGACCTTCGGGTCTGTATTTAGTAGCTAGATGGCTTTCTCTCTCTCGCTGAATTCTCAATACAATGGTCTCTTGGAGATCAATATGATGTAACTCTTTTTGCGCTGTGTTTGTTGGGATCTGATGAACTTCGAGTTTATGATCAGTTATATCTTTTTATATCCATGAAAGTTATTTGAGTTTCTTTGATCTCTTATATGCATGATCTCTTATAGCCTCGTATTTCTTCTCCGATATTTGGGTTTTGTTTGGCCAACTTGATCTATTTATCTTGCAATGGGAAGAGGTGCCTGGTAGTGGGTTCGATCTTATGGTGCTTGATCCCAGTGACAGAAAGGGAACCGACACATATGTATCGTTGCTACTAAGGATAAAAAGATGGGATCCCTATCTGCCGCAATAGATAACAGATCTTGTCTACATCATGTCATCATTCTTATTGCATTACTCCGCTTTTCCATGAACTTAATACACTAGAGGCATGCTGGATAGCGGTCGATGTGTGGAGTAATAGTAGTAGATGCAGGCAGGAGTCGGTCTACTAATCTTGGACGTGATGCCTATGTAATGATCATTGCCTAGATATCGTCATAATTATTTGAAGTTCTATCAATTGCCCAACAGTAATTTGTTTATCCACCGTTTGCTATTTTCTCGAGAGAAGATACTAGTGAAACCTACAGCCCCGGGATCTTGTTTCTCATATATTTGCCTTGCGATCTACTTTTCCTTTGTGTTTTTATTCAGATCTATTAAACCAAAAATACAAAAATACCTTGATGTGTTTTATCTCTATTTATTTTATTTGGCGTTCGATCTATCAATCTACTACAATTTACCTCACGTCCTTTTGCCTATCTTGAGGCGCCGTACCCCGAAAGGGATTGACAACCCCTTTAAAACGTCGGGTTGCGAGGTGTTGTTGTTTGTGTGCAGGTGCTGCTTACGTTGTGTTGCTTGGTTCCCCTACTGGTTCGATAACCTAGGTTTCATCACTGAGGGAAATACCTACCGTCGCTGTGCTACATCATGCCTTCCTCTTGGGGGAAATACCGACGTAGGTGCAGCAACCATCAGGACCATTCCTGCAGTTAGTTCCAACATATCTAGCAAATACTTCACCATTCTGATTTTTGAATAGCTTATAGTTGGAGTCAAGTGACTCATCAGATGAATATGAAGATTCACATGTAAAGCCGGATAAAGTGGATGGGTCTACGGGAGGTCCTTTTGCAGCAACCCATGAGGTTTTGGGATACTGTTTAGGTTTCCAGTAGGTCCCATCAGCATTGAGTTTCCTCACAAAGGCAATACCCTCTTTCCTAGGGTTCCTGTTCAAGATCTGCTTTTTGAGCACATCACAAAGATCCTGATGCCCTTTGAGGATTTTGTACATGTCTGCCACATACAATTCCTTCAACCCTGCATTATCGTCAGTGATACTAGTGGTATCATCATATGAGGAATTTGTGACCACAGAAATAGTTGAAGAATTTGCAGCAATAGAAGCATTTGCACTTTCAGGTGAGGAATTAGCAGATTCTCATTCAATGCATTTCAAACATGGTGGAATGAATTCATCCTGAGTGTAACTGATCTATTGAGCAAGGAATGCATCATTTTCCTTCTTAAGATCTTCACGACTCACTCTTAGTTTCTCAAGATCTTGCTTTCTTTGAAGAAATTCATAAGAAAGCTTCTCATGATTGGCTAAGAGTGTTTCATGACGACCTTGAAGGTTATCAAACTTAGACTATAGTCGTTGAAGATTATTAGTCTGAGTTCGATCCATTTCCTCACCCAACAGGCCGGTCATCGCTTTTGTCTAGCAAATTTTCAACCCTTTCCAAAGCCTTTTGTTGTTTAGTGGAAATATTAGCAAGCTTGGAATAGCTAGGTTTGAGGTTTTCATCAGATTCATCCTCACTAGATTCAGAGGACGGATATTTGAGTGCCTTGGCACCTTTTGCCATGAAGAAATAGGTGGGAGCGAAGTCATCGTTGCCTTTGTAAGCAGTGTTGGAGTCGTCATTTTCCTCAGTGTTGAAGATGGACTTTCTGACGAAAGCAGTAGCGAAAGCTAGGCTCGCCACACTAGAGTCTTACTCCTTAGATTCCTCCTCTTCCTCATTTTCCTCAGATTCAGCTTCAGAGTCCATTTCCTTGCCAATGAATGCCCGAGCCTTTCTGGAACTGCTCTTCTTGTGAGATGAAGACTTTGAAGATTTTGCTGACGAGGACTTTGAAGATTTCTTTTTTTTCTTCGAGTCATCAGAACTGTCATCCTTGTACTTCTTCACCTTTGATTCCCTCAGCCACTGAGGACAATCAACCATGTAGTGACCAGGCTTTTTGTATTTGTGGCAAGTCCTTTTCTTGTAATCACGGGATGAGGAATCTGATCTGATGTCATCACCTCTTGAAGATTTTCCAAAACGTCCACGCCTAGAGAACTTCTGGAATTTCCTCACGAGCATTGCTAGCTCCTGGCTTAGTTCTTTAGGATTGCCAAGGCTACTGTCAGAATCTTCCTCTTCAGATGAGGAAACTGCCTTGGCCTTCAGTGCATGTGATCTTCCATAGCTTGGACCATAGAGGTCTCTCTTCTCAGCTTGTTGGAACTCATGAGTATTCAGTCTCTCGAGGATATCAGCAGGATCTAGTGACTTGTAGTCTCCACGTTCTTGAATCATCAGTGCCAGTGTATCGAATGAGGAATCAAGTGATCTCAGCAATTTCTTCACCACCTCATGGTCGGTGATGTCAGTGGCACCAAGTGCTTGCAGCTCATTGGAGATGTCAGTGAGGCGATCGAAGGTTTGCTGAACATTTTCGTTGTCGAGCCTTTTGAAGTGGTTGAAGAGATTGCGAAGAATGTCAACTCAAGAAACACATTGGGTTGAGATTCCTTCGTTGACCTTGGACAGCCTATCCCAGATAAGCTTTGCAGACTCCAAAGCACTCACTCTGTCGTACTGTCCTTTGCTCAGATGGCCACATATGATATTCTTCGCTTGAGACTCGAGTTGCTTGAATCTCTTCACATCAGCAGCATTCACGGATGGAGTGATGGAGGGAACGCCATTTTCCACAACGTACCAGAGATCATTGCCAATTGCCTCAAGACGCATGCGCATCTTATTCTTCCAGTAGGGGTAGTCCGTCCCATCGAATGTAGGACAACAGCCGAGACCTTGATCATGCCTGCAGTCAACATAACTAAAACTCCAGGTGGTTAAACCAAAATCACACAGATCAAGGGAGTACCTTGCTCTGATACCAATTGAAAGTGCGTTATATCGACTAGAGGGAGGGTGAATAGGCGATTTTGCCAAATTCATCACTAAGGAATTTCTGCTTGAGGAATTTGCTAAGTGACGAAATACAAGCAGCGGAATAAGTACTCAGGTGCATGCATAAGAAGACAGTATCATAGTCATCATGATGAAATGAAACATACACAGAGCACAGGTAGCGTGCGAACAGGATAAGCAGGCTGAAGACAAGATGACTGAAGAAATAGGATTGAGGAAATTGAGAAAGTCTTCAGTCAAAGTCTTCAAACAGTAATGATCAATTTCATCAACACATGAGCGAGGAAATGAAAGGGTTGAGGAAATAGAACCATTAGCTCGGTGAAGACAGTAATTTGGTAGACCAGTTCCAACTGCTGTGATAGTCACTACTAGAAAAATGACTATAGCTAATATGGACATTAATGGCGCACCATGTAGCAGTGGCGCACCAGGTATAGGTGCGCCATTAGTAACCAAAATAGTAATGGCGCACGAGGTGAAAAGTGCGCCATTACTAAGTTTGACCAAGGTTTGACCCAGTCATACACATAGTAATGGTGCACTTTGTATACGTGCGCCATTACTAAGTTGACATAGTAATGGCGCACCTTTACAAAGTGCGCCATAACTATGTGTATGACTGGGTCAAACCTTGGTCAAACTTAGTAATGGCGCACTTTGCGTAGGTGCGCCATTACTATGTCAAACTTAGTAATGGCGCACCTATACAAAGTGCACCATTACTAACTTTGACCAAGGTTTGACCAAGTCATACACATAGTAATGGCGCACTTTGACTGAACTGTATGAGATTTCCAAAGGCTTCACTTGAAGGATTGGGTAGGTGTAGGATTTGAGATGAGCATCACTTGGAAACTTTTCCTTAGTTTTACCTCCCCCTTTAACAGTACGGTGTTTCCTATGACTCAACAAAGAGAAAATTAAACTATGAAAACAAAAGTCTTCATGCTTCATAATCCTCGCATGAATAACAATGTCTTCAAGGTCACACCAATTTCCTCATTTTCAAAGTCTTCAAGAAAACCGAAGTCTTCAACTGAAGACATTCATTTTTAGGGGGTCGACTTTCTTCAGAAATATCAACCTTCTCATAGACTTATTAGCCCTGTGTACACTCACAAACACATTAGTCCCTTGAAAGTGCAACTATCCCTGGGTGGTTTTGGTAATTCCTAACAACATATAGCTCATTGAACTAATACTCTTTCAAGATGATCATTTCAGAAAATTCAATGATTGGCATGGCATGGACTAGAGATGTGGACCCCTCAAAATTCTAAGGACACATATTGGCTCAAGCTCAAGACTCTACATTTTCATTTTAGTGATCCAAGATCACATTGAGTCCATAGGAAAATCCAATACTATTAAAAGGGGATGAGGTGTTGCTTAATGGCTTGCTTGCTCAAAATGCTTAGTGATATGCTCCAAAAGCCCTCAACCACTTTCTCATATCCACATATGTCCCAAACCAAAAGTCAAACTCGGCCCCACCGATTTGATCTATCTGGCGCCACCGAGTTCATGTGGCATAGCCATAGCCAGAAACCTTAATCAGTTCGGTCTCACTGATAGGGATCTCGGTCTCACTGAGATGGGATTGCAAACTCTCTGTTTCCCTTCGTAACGTTTCGGTCTAACCGAAGTGAGCGATCGGTCCCACTGAGTTCGCAATGCAAACTCTCTATTTCCTTTTCATAACGTTTCAGTCTCACCGAAATGTGCGAATCGGTCCCACCGAGTTTGCCTGACCAACTCTCCGTTTGCCTATTATAGAAATCAGTCTCACCGAGTTCATGTGATCGGTCTCACCGAGATTACGTTATGCCCTAATCCTAATGAAATCGGTCCCACCGAGTTGATCATGTCGGTCCCATCGAAAATCCTAACATTCACATTTTGAACTAAATTGGTCCGACCGAGTTTGAGTATTCGGTCCCAATGAGTTTGGTGAATTGTGTGTAACAGTTAGGTTTTGTGTGGAGGCTATATATACCCCTCCACCCATTCTTCATTCGTGGAGAGAGCCATCAGAACGTGCCTACACTTCCAGCATTCATTATCTGAGAGAGAACCACCTACTCATGTGTTGAGACCAAGATATTCCAATCCAACCACAAGAATCTTGGTCTCTAGCCTTCCCCAAGTTGCTTTCCACTCAAATCATATTTCCACCAAATCTAAATCTGTGAGAGAGAGTTGAATGTTGGGGAGACTATCATTTGAAGCACAAGATCAAGGAGTTCATCATCAACACACCATCTATTACCTTTTGGAGAGTAGTGTCTCCTAGATTGGTTAGGTGTCACTTGGGAGCCTCCGTCAAGATTGTGGAGTTGAACCAAGGAGTTTGTACGGGCAAGGAGATCACCTACTTCGTGAAGATCTACCCTAGTGAGGCAAGTCCTTCGTGGGCGATGGCCATGGTGGGATAGACAAGGTTGCTTCTTCGTGGACCCTTCGTGGGTGGAGCCATCCGTGGACCCGCGCAGCCGTTACCCTTCGTGGGTTGAAGTCTCCATCAACGTGGATGTACGATGACACCACCTATCGAAACCACGCCAAAAATCTCTGTGTCTACATTGCGTTTGCTCCCTCCAAACTCCTCCCCTTTACCTTCATATGCAATGATTTACATTCCGTTGCTATACTCTTTGATTTGCATGTGTAGGTTGATTGCTTGACTTGTGATAAGTTGCTAAAATCTGTCAAGACTTAAGATTGGGAAAAGGCTAGATTTTTATTTGGTCAAGTAGTCTAATTAACCCCCCCCCCCTCTAGACATACTTCCGATCCTACGTCCCTTAACCTATAAGTCTTCACTAAGGGGCACTAGATGCACTTACAATCTCCCCCTTTTTGGTGATTGATGACAAATAGGTTTAGTTTTCAACGGGGATAAACATATGAAGTGTAGATACTGATATTGAGGAATTTGATTGCAAGATATAGAAGAACTCCCCTTGAAGATGTGCATATTTGAGGAATTTGCTTTGGATTGCAAATGCACATTGTAGCATAAAATCATGGAGATCTCCCCCTATATCTTGTAATCCATACACGCATTTAACATATAATATGAAGAATTTGAAATGCACGATGAAAAGTGGTGTCTGGCGAAATTCAGCATGTGTGAATTAAGGTACTTGAGGAAATACGCATGCACAAAGCAGTTCAAAAGTATCAGACCACCATCGGACTTAAGTTTACAACTCAACAAATAAGCACTTCAGAAGAACGAGAGTTGCAACTTAACGAAAAAGAGCCCATATATAAGACCCGCTTGAAGACTAACTCAAATTTCTCCCCCTTTGTCATCGAATGACCAAAAGGGACAAAAAAATGAGGACTAATGCCCCTAAAGAATATCATCATGATGTTGCTGGAGGAGCGCCAGCGTTGTTGGGGTCGTTGGTTATAGTAGGGCCAGCCGTAGTGTCGTCGAGATCCTCAGCTTCATCCATCTCGACACGATTAATATGAACTAGTGACCAGCTGAGGAACTTTGACCTTCTTGAATTTCTTCGAGGGATGTTGAGCCCAATCAAAGTTCTGCTGAAAGTCCATCTTCTTGAGGTCTTGAGCACTGTAGATATGAGATAGAATGGCCCAAGTGCGATCGAAGATTTCATGCGCATAATAGTGATTCTTCTTCAAAACTAATTGGACCATTGGAGGAGTCACATACCGAAGAACAATCCCCCGAAACAGTTTTGCGAATGGAGATTTGAGCAAGGAGATCGAAAATGGCAGCAAAATGAGCAAGAACCTGGGTTTGAGCAATGGTGGGATTTTTTCTGGAGGAAGACAAAGCGGATGGGTGCTGGCATAAGTGAGGGGGACCCACGTGGGACCCACAAACCCTGTAGGCGCGCCCAAGGGGTGGGCGTGACATGTGGGCTTGTGGCCCACTAGTGCACCTCCCTGAGGTGTTTTCAGTGCCAAAAATTCTTAATATTCTAGAAAAAATCATACTAAATTTTCAGGGCATTTGGAGAACTTTTATTTTCTGGTCATTTTTTATTGCATGGATAATTCAGAAAATAGAAAAATAACAGTTTTTTGCTTTATTTGCTCTAAATAATAGAAAGTAAAAAGTGGGTACAGAAAGTTGTGTTTACTAAATTCATCCATCTCATGTCCATCAAAAGGAATCAATTAACAAGGTTGATCAAGTCTTATTAACAAAATTCTTCCGAACGACATGAAACCGGAGAATCTTCGTATAACACTAGGTTACCTCAACACAGATATGCATGTCCCCAACAATAAGAATATCATATTTCTTTTTGACAGTAGGGAGAGGGAACTCAAAACCTACAATAGTAATAGTTGAAATTTTTCCAATAGAATTGATACTATTCACTTGAGGTTGTTTCCTCGGAAAGTGTACCGTATGCTCATTACCATTAACATGAAAAGTGGCATTGCCCTTGTTGCAATCAATAACAGCCCCTGTAGTATTCAAGAAGGGTCTACCACATCCTCACAAATACTGATGGGTATAGCAGTTGATTTATCAGCCATTTGCAAAGAGATTTCAGTTGATGTCAACTTATTCAAATCAAGTCTACAATATAAAGAGAAAGGCATAACACTGACACCGGCTCCAAGATCACATAAAGCAGTTTTAACATAATTTCTTTTACTGGAGCATGGTATAGTTCGTATTCTTGGATCTCCTAGTTTCTTTGGTATCCCACCTTTAAATGTGTGATTAGCAAGCATGGTGGAAATTTCAGCTTCCTGTATCTTTCTTTTATTTATAACAATATCTTTCATATACTTAGCATAAGGAGACATTTTCATAATATCAGTCAAACGCATACGCAAAAAGACAGGTCTAAGCATTTCAACAAAGCGCTCAAAATACTCATCATCCTTTTTCTTGGATGGTTTAGGAGGAAAGGGCATGGGTTTCTGAACCCATGGTTCTCTTTCTTTACCATGTTTCCTAGCAACGAAGTCTCTTTTATCATATCTTTTATTCTTAGGTTGTGGGTTATCAAGATCAACAGGTTCTATCTCGACATCATTATCATTACTAGGTTGAGCATCAACATGAACATCATTAACATTATCACTAGGTTCATGTTCATCACCAGATTGTGTTTCAGTATCAGAAATAGAAATATCATTTGGATTCTCAGGTGTGTCTACAGCAGGTTCACTAGAAGCATGCAAAGTCCTATCGTCATTCCTATTCTTTTTAGAAGGACTAGGTGCATCAGTGTTAATTCTCCGAGAGTCTTGCTCAACTCTCCTAAGGTGGCCCTCAGTATACAAAGGTTCCTGAGTCGTTTTACCACCTCTAGTCATAACTCTAACAGCATGATCATTGTTCTTATTATTCATCTCATTCAAAAAATCGTTTTGTGCCTTGAGAACTTGTTCTACTTGAGTTTTTACCATGGAAGCATGTTTACTAATAATTTTGAGATCATTAACAGTTATACACATGTATCACCCAAGTAGTCAAGCATATAAGCATTACATTTCAATTGTCTACTAACATATGCATTGAAGTTTTCTTGTTTAACAATAAAGTTATCAAATTCATCCGAGCATTGACTAGCAGACTTATTATAAGGAATATCACCTTCATCAAATCTATAGAGAGAATTTACCTCTACTACCTGTGTCGGAGTATTAAGACCGTGTATTTGTTCAATAGGTGGTAAATTCTTAACGTCTTCACCTTTAATACCTTTTTCTTTCATAGATTTCTTTGCCTCTTGCATATCTTTAGGACTGAGAAATAGAATACCCCTCTTCTTCGGAGTTGGTTTAGGAGGTGGTTCGGGAAGATTCCAATCATTACCATTACTCAATATGTTATTCAATAATACTTCAACTTGTTCAATAGTTCGTTCCCTGAAAACACAACCAGCAAACTATCTAGGTGGTCCCTAGAAGCGTCGGTTAGTCCATTATAAAAGATATCAAGTATTTCATTTTTCTTGGGAGGATGATCAGGCAAAGCATTAAGTAATTGGAGAAGCCTGCCCCAAGCTTGTGGGAGACTCTCTTCTTCAATTTGCACAAAGTTAAATATTTCCTATAAGGCAGCTTGTTTCTTATGAGCAGGAAAATATTTTTCAGAGAAGTAATAAATCATATCCTGGGGAGTATGCACACAACCAGGACCAAGAGAATTAAACATATATTAGCATCACCCTTTAATAAGAAAGGAAACAACTTAAGAATATAGTAATAGCGAATTTTTTCCTCACGAGCAAACAGGGTGGCTATATCATTCAATTTACTAAGATGTGCCACAACAGTTTCAGATTCATAACCATGGACAGGATCAGATTCAACCAAAGTAATTAACTCAGGATCGACAGAGAATTCATAATCCTTATCAGTAACAAAGATAGGTGAAGTAGCAAACTTAGGATCATATTGCATTCTAGCATTCAAAGATTTTTCTTTCCACTTGCATCGTAATTTCTTAAGGTCCTCTCCATCTTTACAAGCACGAAAGTCCCTAGCTACCTCTCCATCCATAACATAACCCTCAGGTATAACAGGCAATTCATATCTAGTAGAGCTAGGTCTAGCAGGTGTTTCGAAGTGTTCATTTTCAATTATTTCATCAGTTTCAGAAATATCATTAGTTTCATCATTCTCAATATCTTCATCTCTAGCAAGTTGTTCATCAAGAAATTCACTCAGTGGCATAGTCGAATTAAAAGCAAAGCAGTACTATCATCATAAGAATCATGCATAGCAAAAGTAGCATCATCAATTACTTGTGACATATCAGAATTAATAGCAAATGGTGGTGTCGCAAGCTTACTCAAAATAGAAGGTGAATCAAGTGCGGAGCTAGATGGCAGTTCCTTACCTCCCCTCGTTCTAGAGGGAAAAATCTTGGTTTTGGTATCTTTCAAGTTCTTCCTGGTGATCAACATATAAATCCCAAGTGCTTAGAGAATAGAGCTATGCTCCCCGGCAACGGTGCCAGAAAAAGGTCTTGATAACCCACAAGTATAGGGGATCGCAACCGTTTTCGAGGGTAGAGTATTCAACCCAAATTTATTGATTCGACACAAGGGGAGCCAAAGATATTCTCGAGTATTAGCAGCTAAGTTGTCAATTCAACCACACCTGAAAGACTTAATATCTGCAGCAAAGTTTTTAGTAGCAAAGTAGTATGGAAGTAACAGTAATGGTAACAAAAGTAACAGTGGCAGTTTTGTAGCGATTGTAACAGTGGCAACGGAAAGTAACTTAGCAAAGATCAATATGTGAAAAGCTCGTAGGCAACGGACCAGTGATGGATAATTATGTCGGATGGCATTCATCATGCAATAGTTATAACCTAGGGTGACACCGAACTAGCTCCAATTCATCAATATAATATAGGCATGTATTCTGTATATAGTCATACGTGCTTATGGAAAAGAACTTGCATGACATCTTTTGTCCTACCCTCCCGTGGCAACGGGGTCCTAATGGAAACTAAGGGATATTAAGGCCTCCTTTTAATAGAGAAACGTAACAAAGCACTAGCACTTAGTGAATACATGAACTCCTCAAACTACGGTAATCACCGGAAAGAATCCCAATTATTGTCACCTTGGGGTATGCGGATCATAACTCATAATAGGTGTCTACAACTTGCAAGATAGGATCAAGAACACAAATATATTCATGAAAACATAATAGGTTCAGTTATGAAATCATGGCACTTGGGCCCTAGTGACAAGCATTAAGCATAGCAAAGTCATAACAACATCAATCTTAGAACATAATGGATACTAGGGATCAAACCCTAACAAAACTAACTCGATTACATGATAAATCTGATCCAACGCATCACCGTCCAGCAAGCCTACGATGGAATTACTCACGCATTGTGGTGAGCATCATGAAATTGGTGATGATGATGGCGACGAATCCCCCTCTCCGAAGCCCCGAACGGACTCCAGATCAGCCCTCCCGATGAAGAACAGAAGGCGGCGGCGCCTCCGTATCGTAAAATGTGATGAATCCTTCTCTCCAATTTTTTTCCTTCGCAAATAGGTACTTATAGAGTTGGAATTAGGGTTGGAGGTGGTCCAGGGGGCACAAGCCTGCAGGGCGCGCCCCCGGGGCTTGTGGCCTCTGGGTGGCCCCCCTCTGGTTGATTCTTGCACCAATATTTTTTATATATTCCAAAAATATCCTTCTTAAATTTTCAGGTCTATCCGATAACTTTTATTTCTGCACAAAAATAACAACATGACAATTCTACTGAAAATAGCGTCAGTCCGGGTTAGTTCCATTCAAATAATGCAAATTAGAGTCCAAAACAAGGGCAAAAGAGTTTGGAAAAGTAGATACAATGGAGACGTATCAACTCCCCCAAGCTTAAACCCATTACTTATCCTCAAGCAATTCAGTTGACAAACTGAAAGTGACAAAGAAAAGCTTTTACAAACTCTATTTGATCTTGTTGTTGCAGATATGTCTAGCCAACATTCAGGTTTTCACCTGGGGGGTGGGCGCACCCCCTGGCTTGTGGCCTCCTCGGTCACCTCCTGACCCAGCTCCGATGCTCCGTGGGTCTCTTCTGGTCCATAAACGATCACTGTACATTTTCAGCCTATTCCGTTTACTTTTATTTCTGCACAAAAAAGACGACACCACGGTACTTCTGCTGAAATCAGCGTCAGTCCAGGTTAGTTCTAATCAAATCATACCAAAACCATATAAAATTGTTGTAAACATGGCATGAATACTTCATAAAATATAGATACGTTGGAGAAGTATCAGCATCCCCAAGCTTAATTCCTGCTCGTCCTCGAGTAGGTAAATGATAAAAGAAATACTTTATAAAGTGTGAATGCTAGCATAGTGCATAAATTTGATCAATGATAGTTCCAAACACTTCTTATAGCATCATTATATATCATAAACAGTAGCTCATCTCATAAAACTTCTCATGATCAAGTAACAAGCTATTCACATGTTAAAGCATAGACCATAAAGTTTCTTGAAAACTAACAAACTATGTTCTCAGTCACCAAACAATTGCAATTCATCTTATTTTCAGGAAGGGTCTATGTAAGATCTTTGATTTAGCAAATTCCACATACTCAACTATCATATAGTCTTCCATGATTGCTAACACTCAAAGCATATTTTTAGAACAAATAGCATCCGTCGAACACAGATGTCGGTGGAAACGACACCTATGGGATCACGGGGAATCCCTTCTACGGTCGGCGGACGTGGGGCTGTGGGAAGAGCGGGTTTAAGAGACCAACACGGGAAATTTTATCCAGGTTCGGGCCGCAAGTGACGCGTAATACCCTACTCCTGCTGGTTTGTGTTTATCTGGTGTTCGTGGGCTAGCTACAGAGCATGTAGCCTCCCAAAAGTCCGAATCCTCTCTCAGTACGCCGCGGGCCTCCTTTTATAGTCAAAGGGGCTGCCACAGTGGCACACATGAGGTGTAAAGTTGTACAGTGTACAAGCTTATCGCCTGACATCATAGGACAAAACGCATTCTATGTGCTACTTAGGTGTCCTCTTGCTTTATCGGGGATGGCGGTGAAGCCCGTCTCGTCCGTCGCCGCTTCGCCTTGCTCCAACACGCGTCCAGGCCAACGAGGCATGCAGCGCCATGTAGGCTGGCAGGCTGTTGAGCTGGTGCGGTGGCATGGTCTTCACGAAGATCTGCATGCCACCATGCAGGTGTTTGACTAGTTGGATTAGGAGCCACGTATTGCAACATGGGTACTTGCTTTGGTTGGTGGGTCGGCCGCTGAGCTGGGGTGGCGACGGGGCAGCAAGGCCTTGCCGCGGTCCTGCTGATATTCCCAGCAAGGGTCTTGCCGGGGCCTCGTGGGCGCCCTCGGCAAGAGTCTTGCCGGGGCCTCGTGGGTATCTTCGGCAGGAGCCTTGCCGGGGCCTCGTGGGTATCTTCGGCAGGAGCCTTGTCGGGGCCTCGTGGGCGTCCTCGACAAGGAGCCTCGCTGTCGCCTTGTCTTCTGGTTCTCACCTAGGCCTCGTAGGCCCTTTGTCTTCACAAAGATCTGCATGCCACCATGGAGGCGCCTCCCGAGCCTTGGTTCCAATGTGGTTGATGGCGTCGGAACCCTCGGGCTCAAGGGTGGCGGCCTTGTTGGTGTTGGGCAAGTTGCCCCAACAAGCCTCTTGCACACCTACGGCTTTCACCTCCTCGACTTTACGCCGAATGTCGTGGCGTGCATGGCCTTCTTTTGCCATCTCTGTGAGGGCTTTACCGGAGTGCTCCCCAGCACGGCGCTCTTCCGCCACTACTTCTATCCCCGCATCTAGTCAGGGGACACCATTTCTGGGTGCGTCACCTGGATCCCGAGGAGCCAGGAGAAGGGCACATACCCGGAGGGTGCCCAGAAGGAGAGGTGGGATGAGTGGCGGAGCTGGTGGCTCTGGATCAGGGACGAGGATCCGCAGGAGTTCTGCCGAGTTCGTCAAAGCCCGCCGACCCGCCGCAGGGACTGGAGCGACCTCGACACCAACGACAAGAAGCTCACGATCGCCATGATACGTCTCCATCGTATCTACTTTTCCAAACACTTTTGCCCTTGTTTTGGACTCTAACTTGCATGATTTGGATGGAACAAACCCGGACTGGCCCTGTTTTCAGCAGAATTGCCATGGTGTTATTTTTGTGCAGAAATAAAAGTTCTCGGAATGACCTGAAACTTCACGGAGATTATTTTTGGAATTAATAAAAAATACTGGCGAAAGAATCAAGGCCAGGGGGCCCACACCCTGTCCACGAGGGTGGGGGCGCGCCTATCCCCCTGGGCGTGCCCCCTGCCTTGTGGGCCCCCTGGTGCTCCACCGACCTCAACTCCAACTCCATATATTCACGTTCGGGGAGAGAAAAAAATCAGAGAGAAGGATTCATTGCATTTTACGATACGGAGCCGCCACCAAGCCCTAAACTCTCTCGGGAGGGCTGATCTGGAGTCCATTTGGGGCTCTGGAGAGGGGAATCCATCGCCATCGTCATCATCAACCTGCCTCCATCACCAAGTTCATGATGCTCACCGTTGTGCGTGAGTAATTCCATCGTAGGCTTGCTGGACGGTGATGGGTTGGATGAGATTTATCATGTAATCGAGTTAGTTTTGTTAGGGTTTGATCCCTAGTATCCACTATGTTCTGAGATTGATGTTGCTATGACTTTGCTATGCTTAATGCTTGTCACTAAGGCCCGAGTGCAATGATTTCAGATCTGAACCTATTATGTTTTCATGAATATATGTGAGTTCTTGATCTTATCTTGCAAGTCAATAGTCACCTACTATGTGTTATGATCCGGTAACCCCGAAGTGACAATAATCGGGACCACTCCCGATGATGACCGTAGTTTGAGGAGTTCATGTATTCACTATGTGTTAATGCTTTGGTCCGGTACTCTATTAAAAGGAGGCCTTAATAACCCTTAGTTTCCAATAGGACCCCGCTGCCACGGGAGTGTAGGACAAAAGATGCCATGCAAGTTCTTTCCATAAGCACGTATGACTATATTCAGAATACATTGTTGGAAATATGCCCTAGAGGCAATAATAAATAGCTTATTATTATATTTCCTTGTTCATGATAATCGTTTATTATCCATGCTAGAATTGTATTGATAGGAAACTCAGATACATGTGTGGATACATAGACAACACCATGTCCCTAGTAAGCCTCTAGTTGACTGGCTCGTTGATCAATAGCTGGTTACGGTTTCCTGACCATGGACATTGGATGTCATTGATAACGGGATCACATCATTAGGAGAATGATGTGATGGACAAGACCCAATCCTAAGCCTAGCACAAGATCGTGTAGTTCGTTTGCTCAGAGCTTTTCTAATGTCAAGTATCATTTCCTTAGACCATGAGATTGTGCAACTCCCGGATACCGTAGGAATGCTTTGGGTGTACCAAACGTCACAACATAACTGGGTGGCTATAAAGGTGCACTACAGGTATCTCCGAAAGTGTCTGTTGGGTTGGCACGAATCGAGACTGGGATTTGTCACTCCGTGTAAACGGAGAGGTATCTCTGGGCCCACTCCATAGGACATCATCATAATGTGCACAATGTGACCAAGGAGTTGATCACGGGATGATGTGAGTTACGGAACGAGTAAAGAGACTTGCCGGTAACGAGATTGAACAAGGTATAGGGATACCGACGATCGAATCTCGGGCAAGTAACATACCGATAGACAAAGGGAATTGTATACGGGATTGATTGAATCCCCGACATCGTGGTTCATCCGATGAGATCATCGTGGAACATGTGGGAGCCAACATGGGTATCTAGATCCCGCTGTTGGTTATTGACCGGAGAACGTCTCGGTCATGTCTGCATGGTTCCCGAACCCGTAGGTCTACACACTTAAGGTTCGAGGACGCTAGGGTTATAGGGAAAGTATGTATGTGGTTACCGAATGTTGTTCGGAGTCCCGGATGAGATCCCGGATGTCATGAGGAGTTCCGGAATGGTCTGGAGGTAAAGATTTATATATGGGAAGTCCTGTTTTGGTCACTGGTAAGGTTTCGGGTGATATCGGTAATGTACCGGGACCACCGGGAGGGTCCCGGGGGTCCACCAAGTGGGGCCACCAGCCCCAGAAGGATGCGTGGGCCAAGTGTGGGAGGGGACCAGCCCCAGGTGGGCTGGTGCGCCCCCCACCAAGGCCCAAGGCGCATGGGAGAGTGGGAGGGGGCAAACCCTAGGTCCAGATGGGCCTTAAGGCCCACCCTAGTGGCGCCCCCCCCCCTCTCCTCCCCTTGGCCGCCCCCCTGGATGGGATCTAGGGTTGGCCGCCACCTCTTGGGGTGGGAACCCTAGAGGGGGCGCAGCCCCCTCCCCCCCCCCCCCCCCCTATATATAGTTGAGGTCTAGGGCTGCCCAACACATGAGTTTTCCGGTCTCTCTTGGCGCAGCCCTACCTCTCTCCCTCCTCCTCTCCCGCGGTGCTTGGCGAAGCCCTGCGGGATTGCCATGCTCCTCCATCACCACCACGCCGTCGTGCTGCTGCTGGATGGAGTCTTCCCCAACCTCTCCCTCTCTCCTTGCTGGATCAAGGCGTGGGAGACGTCACCGGGCTGACACGTGTGTTGAACGCGGAGGCACCGTTCTTCGGTGCTTAGATCGGAATCAACCGCGATCTGAATCACTACGAGTACGACTCCTTCATCCGCGTTCTTGCAACGCTTCCGCATCGCGATCTACAAGGGTATGTAGATGCACTCCCCTTCCCCTCGTTGCTAGAATACTCCATAGATTGATCTTGGTGATGCGTAGAAAATTTTGAATTTCTGCTACGTTACCCAACAGTGGCATCATGAGCTAGGTCTATGCGTAGTTTCTATGCACGAGTAGAACACAAAGTAGGTGTGGGCGTCGATGTTGCCAATTCTTCTTGCCGCTACTAGTCTTATCTTGTTTCGGCGGCATTGTGGGATGAAGCGGCCCGGACCGACCTTACACGTATGCTTACGTGAGACAGGTTCCACCGACTGACATGCACTAGTTGCATAAGGTGGCTAGCGGGTGTCTGTCTCTCCCGCTTTAGTCGGAACGGATTCGATGAAAAGGGTCCTTATGAAGGGTAAATAGAAATTGGCATATCACGTTGTGGTTTTACGTAGGTAAGAAACGTTCTTGCTAGAAACCTATACAAGCCACGTAAAAACTTGCAACAACAATTAGAGGACGTCTAACTTGTTTTTGTAGCATGTGCTATGTGATGTGATATGGCCAGAAGATGTGATGAATGATATATGTGATGTATGAGATTGATCATATTCTTGTAATAGGAATCACGACTTGCATGTCAATGAGTATTACAACCGGCAGGAGCCATAGGAGTTGTCTTTATTTTTTGTATGACCTGCGTGTCATTGAATAACGCCATGTAAATTACTTTACTTTATTGCTAAGCGCGTTAGCCATAGAAGTAGAAGTAATCGTTGGCGTGACAACTTCATGAAGACACAATGATGGAGATCATGATGATGGAGATCATGGTGTCATGCCGGTGACAAAGATGATCATGGTGCCCCGAAGATGGAGATCAAAGGAGCAAAATGATATTGGCCATATCATGTCACTATTTGATTGCATGTGATGTTTATCATGTTATGCATCTTATTTGCTTAGAATGACGGTAGTAAGTAAGATGATCCCTTGTAATAATTTCAAGAAAGTGTTCCCCTAACTGTGCACCGTTGCGAAGGTTCGTTGTTTCGAAGCACCACGTGATGATCGGGTGTGATAGATTCTAACGTTCGAATACAACGGGTGTTGACGAGCCTAGCATGTACAGACATGGCCTCGGAACACATGCGAAACACTTAGGTTAACTTGACGAGCCTAGCATGTACAGACATGGCCTCGGAACACAAGAGACCGAAAGGTCGAACATGAGTCGTATAGCAGATACGATCAACATGGAGATGTTCACCGATGATGACTAGTTCGTCTCACGTGATGATCGAACACGGCCTAGTTTGACTCGGATCATGTATCACTTAGATGACTAGAGGGATGTCTATCTGAGTGGGAGTTCATTAATCAGATGAACTTAATTATCATGAACATAGTCAAAAGGTCTTTGCAAATTATGTCATACGCTTTAGTTCTACTATTTAAGATATGTTCCTAGAGAAAATTTAGTTGAAAGTTGATAGTAGCAATTATGCGGACTGGGTCCGTGAACTGAGGATTGTCCTCATTGCTGAACAGAAGGCTTATGTCCTTAATGCACCGCTCGGTGTGCTGAACCTCAGCGTCGTCTGTAGATGTTGCGAAACATCTGACATACACGTTTTGATGACTACGTGATAGTTCAGTGTGTATTTCTAACGGTTTAGAATTGTGGCAGCAAAGACGGTTTTGAAACGTCGCAGAACATATGAGATGTTCCGAATACTGAAATTGGGATTTCAGACTAGTGCCCACGTCAAGAAGTATGAGACCTCTGACAAGTTTCTTAAGCCTGCAGACTAAGGGAGAAAAGCTCAATCGTTGAGCATGTGCTCAGATTGTCTGAGTGCCACAATCGCTTGAATCGAGTGGGAGTTAATCTTCCAGATGAGATAGTGATGGTTCTCCATAGTCACTGCCACCAAGCTATTAGAGCTTCGTGATGAACTATAAATATCAAGGATAGATGATGATCCTTGAGCAACTCGCGATGTTTGACACCGCGAAAGTAGAAATCAAGAAGGAGCATCAATTGTTGATGGTTAGTAAAACCACTAGTTTCTAGAAGGGCAAGGGCAAAAGGGATACTTCATGAAATAGCAAGTCATTTGCTGCTCTAGTGAAGAATCCCAAGGTTGAACCCAAACCCGAGACTAAGTGCTTCTGTAATGAGGGGAACGGTCACTGAAGCAGGACTACCCTAGATACTTGGTAGATGAGAAGGCAGGCAAGATCGACAGAAGTATATTGGATATAAATTATATGAATGTGTACTTTACTAGTACTCCTAGCAGCACCAGGGTATTGGATACCGGTTCGGTTGCTAAGTGTTAGTAACTCGAAATAAAAGCTGCGGAATAAATGGAGACTGGCTAAAGGTGAGATGACGATATGTATTGGAAGTGTTTCCAAGGTTGATGTGATCAAGCATTGCATGCTCCCTCTACCATCGAGATTGGTGTTTGCGTTGAGCACAAACATGATTGGATTATGTTTATCGCAATACGGTTATTCATTTAAGGAGAATAATGGTTACTCTGTTTATTTGAATAATACCTTCAATGGTCTTGCACCTAAAATGAATCTCGATCGTAGTGATACACATGTTCATGCCAAAAGATATAAGATAGTAATGATAGTACCACATACTTGTGGCACTGCCACTTGAGTCATATTGGTATAGAACGCATGAAGAAGCTCCATGTAGATGGATATTTGGACTCACTCGTTTTTGAAAAGAATGAGACATGCGAACCATGTCTATTGGTATATATGCATGAAGAAACTCCATGCAGATGGATCGTTTGGACTCACTTGATTTTGAATCACTTGAGACATGCAAATCATACCACATGGGCAAGATGACTGAAAGGCCTCGTTTTCAGTAAGATAGAACAAGAGAGCAACTTATTGGAAGTAATACATTTTGATGTATGCAGTCCAATGAGTGCTGAGGCATGCAGTGGATATCGTTATGTTCTTACTTCACAGATGATTTGAGTAGATGCTGAGTGTATTTACTTGATGGAACACAATTCTGAATTATTGAAAGGTTCAAGTAATTTCAGAGTGAAGTTGAAGATCGTCGTGACAAGAGGATAAAATGTCTGTGATATGATCATAGAGATGAGTATCTGAGTTACGAGTTTGGCACACAATTAAGACATTGTGGAAGGTGTTTCACAATTAATAACGCCTGGAACACCATAGTGTGATGGTGTGTCCGAACATCATAACTGCACCCTATTGGATATGGTGCATACCATGATGTCTCTTATCAAATTACCACTATCGTTTATGGGTTAGGCATTAGAGATAACCGCATTCACTTTAAAAGGGGCACCACACAATTCCGTTGAGACGACACCGTTTAGAGAAACCTAAGTTGTCGTTTCTTAAAAGTTTGGGGCTGCGAAGCTTATGTGAAAAAGTTTCAGGCTGATAAGCTCGAACCCAAAGCGGATAAATACATCTTCATAAGAATACCCAAAACAGTTGGGTATACCTCCTATTTCAGATTTGGAAGCAAAAGTAATTGCTTTTAGAAATAGGTCCTTTCTTGAGGAAAAGTTTCTCTCGAAAGAATTGAGTGGGAGGATGGTGGAGACTTGATAAGGTTATTGAACCGTCGCTTCAACTAGTGTGTAGCAGGGCACAGGAAGTTGTTCCTGTGGCACCTACACCAATTGAAGTGGAAGCTTATGATAGTGATCATGAAACTTCGGATCAAGTCACTACCAAACCTCGTAGGACGACGAGGATGCGTAATACTTCAGAGTGGTACGTGATCATGTCTGAGATATCATGTTGTTGGACAATACTGAACCTACGAGCTATGGAGAAGCGATGGTGGGCCCATATTCCGACAAATGGTTAGAAGCCATGAAATCCGAGATAAATGGATCTTTGAGAAGAAGACGGACGTGGACGGTAATGTTACCGTCTATGAAGCTCGACTTGTGGCAAAAGAGTATTTCCACAAGTTCAAGGAGTTGACTACGATGAGATTTTCTCATCCGTAGCGATGCTTAAAGTCCGTCGGAATCATGTTAGCATTAGCTGCATTTATGAAATCGGGCAGATGGATGTCAAAACAAGTTTCCTTACCAGTTTTCGTAAGGAAAGGTTGTATGTGATACAATCAGAAAGGTTTTGTCGATCCTAAGGATGCTAAAAGGTATGCTAGCTCCAGCGATCCTTCCATGGATTAGAGCAAGCATCTCAGAGTCAGAATATACGCTTTGATGGAGTGATCAAAGTTTTTGGGTTTATACAAAGTTTGTTAGAAACTTGTATTTACAATAAAGTGAGTGGGAGCGCTACAACATTTCTGATAAGTATATGTGAATGACATATTGTTGATCCGAAATGATGTAAAATTTCTGGAAAGCATAAAGGGTTGTTTGAAAGGAGTTTTTCAAAGGAAGACCTGGATAAAGCTGCTTACATATTGGGCATCAAGATCTATAGAGATAGATCAAGACGCCTGATGATACTTACAAAGGACGCACACTTTAACATGATTTTGAAAGAGTTCAAAATAGATCAGCAAAGAAGGAGTTCTTGGCTGTGTTACAAGGTGTGAGTATTGAGTAAGACTCAAGACCTGACCATAGCAGAAGAGAGAGAAAGGACGAATGTCGTCCCCTATGCTTTAGACGTAGGCTCTATAGTATGCTATGCTGTGTACCGCACATGTAGTGTGCCTTGCCATGAGTTGGTCAAGGGGTACAATAGTGATCCGGGAATGGATCACATAACAGCGGTCGAACTTATCCTTAGTATCTAGTGGACTAAGGAATTTTCTCGATTATGGAGGTGAAAAGGAGTTCGTCGTAAAGGGTTACGTCGATGCGAACTTTGACACTAATCCGGATGACTCTGAGTAGTAAACCGGATTCGTATAGTAGAGCAATTATTTGAAATGGCTCCAAATAGCGCGGGGTAGCATCCACAAGATGACATAGATATTCGTAAAGCACACACGGATCTAAAAGGTTCAGACCCGTTGACTAATAACCTCTCTCACAAGCATAACATGATCAAACCAGATCTCATTGAGTGTTAATCACATAGTGATGTGAACCAGATTGTTGACTCTAGTAAACTCTTTGGATGTTGGTCACATGGTGATGTGACCTATGAGTGTTAATCACATGGTGATGTGGACTAGATTATTGACTCTAGTGCAAGTGGGTGACTGTTGGAAATATGCCCTAGAGATAATAATAAATAGGTTATTATTATATTTCCTTGTTCATGATAATCGTTTATTATCCATGCTAGAATTGTATTGATAGGAAACTCAGATACATGTGTGGATACATAGACAACACCATGTCCCTAGTAAGCGTCTAGTTGACTAGCTCGTTGATCAATAGATGGTTACGGTTTCCTGACCATGGACATTGGATGTCGTTGATAACGGGATCACATCATTAGGAGAATGATGTGATGGACAAGACCCAATCCTAAGCCTAGTACAAGATCGTGTAGTTCGTTTGCTCAGAGCTTTTCTAATGTCAAGTATCATTTCCTTAGACCATGAGATTGTGCAACTCCCGGATACCGTAGGAATGCTTTGGGTGTACCAAACGTCACAACGTAACTGGGTGGCTATAAAGGTGCACTACAGGTATCTCCGAAAGTGTCTGTTGGGTTGGCACGAATCGAGACTGGGATTTGTCACTCCGTGTAAACGGAGAAGTATCTCTGGGCCCACTCGGTAGGACATCATCATAATGTGCACAATGTGACCAAGGAGTTGATCACGGGATGATGTGAGTTACGGAACGAGTAAAGAGACTTGCCGGTAACGAGATTGAACAAGGTATAGGGATACCGACGATCGAATCTCGGGCAAGTAACATACCGATAGACAAAGGGAATTGTATACGGGATTGATTGAATTCCCGACATCGTGGTTCATCCGATGAGATCATCGTGGAACATGTGGGAGCCAACATGGGTATCCAGATCCCGCTGTTGGTTATTGACCGGAGAACGTCTCGGTCATCTCTGCATGGTTCCCGAACCCGTAGGGTCTACACACTTAAGGTTCGATGACGCTAGGGTTATAGGGAAAGTATGTATGTGGTTACCGAATGTTGTTCGGAGTCCCGGATGAGATCCCGGATGTCACGAGGAGTTCCGGAATGGTCCGGAGGTAAAGATTTATATATGGGAAGTCCTGTTTTGGTCACCGGAAAGGTTTCGGGTGATATCGGTAATGTACCGGGACCACCGGGAGGGTCCCGGGGGTCCACCAAGTGGGGCCACCAGCCCCAGATGGCTGCGTGGGCCAAGTGTGGGAGGGGACCAGCCCCAGGTGGGCTGGTGCGCCCCCCACCAAGGCCCAAGGCGCATGGGAGAGTGGGAGGGGGCAAACCCTAGGTCCAGATAGGCCTTGAGGCCCACCCTAGTGGCGCCCCCCCCCTCTCCTCCCCTTGGCCGCCCCCCTGGATGGGATCTAGGGCTTGCCGCCACCTCTTGGGGTGGGAACCCTAGAGGGGGCGCAGCCCCCTCCCCCCTATATATAGTTGAGGTCTAGGGCTGCCCAACACATGAGTTTTCCAGTCTCTCTTGGCGCAGCCCTACCTCTCTCCCTCCTCCTCTCCCGCGGTGCTTGGCGAAGCCCTGCAGGATTGACATGCTCCTCCATCACCACCACGCCGTCATTCTGCTTCTGGATGGAGTCTTCCCCAACCTCTCCCTCTCTCCTTGCTGGATCAAGGCGTGGGAGACGTCACCGGGCTGCACGTGTGTTGAACGCGGAGGCACCGTTCTTCGGTGCCTAGATCGGAATCAACCGCGATCTGAATCGCTACGAGTACGACTCCTTCATCCGCGTTCTTGCAACGCTTCCGCATCGCGATCTACAAGGGTATCTAGATGCACTCCCCTTCCCCTCGTTGCTAGAATACTCCATAGATTGATCTTGGTGATGCGTAGAAAATTTTGAATTTCTGCTACGTTACCCAACATACATGCCTACATTACATTGATGAATTGGAGCTTGTCCTGTGTCACCCTATGTTATAACTGTTGCATGAATAATCGCATCCGGCATAATTCTCCATCACCGATCCAATGCCTATGAGCTTTTCACATATTGCTCTTTGCTTAGTTACTTTACCGTTGCCACTGTTACAATACTACAAAACTGCTATTGTTACTTTTGCCACCGTTACCGTTACTTTCATACTACTTTGCTACTAAATACTTTGCTGTAGATATTAAGTTATCTAGGTGTGGTTGAATTGACAACTCAACTGCTAATACTTGAGAATATTCTTTGGCTCCCCTTGTGTCGAACCAATAAATTTGGGTTGAATACTCTACCCTCGAAAACTGTTGCGATCCCCTATACTTGTGGGTTATCAAGACAATTTTCGGGCGCCGTTGCCGGGGAGCATAGCTCTATTCTTTGAGTCACTTGGTATTTATATCTGCTGATCACTATGAGGAACTTGAAAGACGAGAAAACCAAGATTTATCCTCAACTACGAGGGGAGGTAAGGAACTGCCATCTAGCTCTGCACTTGATTCACCTTCTGTTTTGAGCAAGCTCGCGACACCTAAACCTGCTTCTACTATTAATTCTGATATGTCGCACGTTATTGATGATGCCTCTTCTGCTATGTGTGATACTTATGATTAAACTACTTCTATGCTTGATAATACTGTGCCACTAGGTGAATTTTTTGATGAACAACTTGCTAGGGCTAGAGAGAATGAAATTATTGAAACTGATAATATTGATGAAAGTGATGATGAAGATTCTCCCCCTAGATATGAATTTCCAGTTGTGCCTGAGGGTTATGTTATGGATGAAGAAACTGCTAGAGACTTTCTTGCTTGCAATGATAGAAATGATCTTAAGAAATTATTAGCCAAGCTAAAAGAAAAATCTTTGAATGCTAGAATGCAATATGACCCTGCTTTTGCTACTTCACCTATCTGTGTTACTGATAAGGATTATGATTTCTCTGTTGATCCTGAGATAATTACTTTGGTTGAATCTGATCCTTTTTATGGCTATGAATCTAAAACTGTTGTGGCACATCTTACTAAATTAAATGATATAGCCACCCTATTCACTAATGATGAGAAAATTCGCTACTACTATATCCTTAAGTTATTTACGTTCTCATTAAAGGGTGATGCTAAAACATGGTTTAATTCTCTTGATCCTGGTTGTGTGCGTAGTCCCCAGGATATGATTTATTACTTCTCTGCTAAATATTTTCCCGCTCATAAGAAACAAGCTGCTTTAAGGGAAATATATAATTTTGTGCAAATTGAAGAAGAGAGTCTCCCACAAGCTTGGGGGAGGCTTCTCCAATTACTTAATGCTTTGCCTGATCATCCTCTCAAGAAAAATGAAATACTTGATATCTTTTATAATGGACTAACCGATGCTTCCAGAGACCACCTGGATAGTTGTGTTGGTTGTGTTTTCCGGGAAAGAATAGTTGATCAAGCTGAATTGCTATTGCATAATATGTTGACTAATGAAAATAATTGGACACTTCCTGAACCAACTCCTAAGCCAACTCCGAAGAAAAGGGGTATTCTATTTCTCAGTCCTGAAGTTATGCAAGAGGCAAAGAAATCTATGAAAGAAAAAGGTATTAAAGCAGATGATGTTAAGAATTTACCTCCTATTGAAGAAATACATGGTCTTAATTTGCCGCCTGTTGAAGAAATACATGGTCTTGATAACCCGACACGAGTAGTAAAGGTAAATTCTCTCTATAGATTTGATGAAGGTGATATTCCTTGTTATAAGTCTGCTAGCCAATGCTTAGATGAGTTTGATAATTTTATTGTTAAACAAGAAAACTTCAATGCTTATGTTGGTAGACAAATGAAACGAAATGCTTATATGATTGAACATTTGAGTGATTATATGTCTAGAGTTAAAGGTGAACTTAAACTCATTAGTAAACATGCTTCTATGGTTACCACTCAAGTAGAACAAGTGCTTAAAGCTCAAAATGATTTGCTCAATGAATTAAATAATAAGAAGAATGATAATGCTATTAGAGTTGTGACTAGAGGGGGTAAAATGACTCAGGAACCTTTGTGTCCTGAGGGCCACCCTAAGAGAATTGAGCAAGATTCTCACAGAACTAATGTTGATGCACCTAGTCCTTCTAAAAGGAAGAAGAAAAAGAAAAATGATAGGACCTTGTATGCTTCTAGTAAACCTGTTGATGACACACCTGAGAATCCCAGTGATATTTCTATTTCTGATGCTGAAACACAATCTGGTAATGAACATGAACCTAGCGATAAATATTAATGATGATGTTAATGTTGATGCTCAACCCAGTAATGATAATGATGTAGAGATTGAACCTACTGTTGATCTTGATAACCCACAATCAAAGAATCAACGTTATGATAAGAGAGACTTTGTTGCTAGGAATCACGGTAAAGAAAGAAAACCATGGGTTCAGAAACCCATGCCCTTTCCTCCCAAACCATCCAAGAAAAAGGATGATGAGGATTTTGAGCGCTTTGCTGAAATGATTAGACCTATCTTTTTGCGTATGCGTTTTACTGATATGCTTAAAATGAATCCTTATGCCAAGTATATGAAGGATATCGTTACAAATAAGAGAAAGATACTGAAAGCTGAAATTTCCACCATGCTTTCTAATTATACTTTTAAGGGTGGAATACCAAAGAAATTAGGAGATCCAGGAGTACCAACTATACCATGCTCCATTAAAAGAAACTATGTTAGAACTGCTTTATGTGATCTTGGAGCCGGTGTTAGTGTTATGCCTCTCTCTTTATATCGTAGACTTGATTTGAATAAGTTGACACCTACTGAAATATCTTTGCAAATGGCCGATAAATCAACTGCTATACCTGTCGGTATTTGTGAGGATGTGCCTGTTGCGGTTGCAAACGTTACTATTTTAACGGACTTTGTTATTCTTGATATTCCCGAGGACGATAGTATGTCGATTATCCTTGGTAGACCCTTTTTGAATACTGCAGGGGCTGTTATTAATTGCAACAAAGGCAATGTCACTTTTCATGTTAATGGCAATGAGCATACGGTACACTTTCCGAGGAAACAACCTCAAGTCCATAGTATCAATTCTATTGGAAAAATTCCAACAATTACTATTGGAGGTTTTGAATTTCCTCTTCCTACTGTCAAGAAGAAATATGATATTCTTATTATTGGGGACGTACATATCCCCGTTGAGGTAACCTAGTGCTATTCGAAAATTCTCCGGTTTCATGCGATTCAGAATGAGTTTGTTAACAAGACTTGATCAACCTTGTTAGTGGATTCCTTTTGATGAGCATGAGATGGATGAAGTTAGAAAGCACAACCTTCTGTACCATCCTTTTACTTTTTGTTATTTAGATTAAATAAAAAAATAGTATATTCTGCCTGTTTTCTGAATTATCCGTGCAATAAAAAATATCCCAAAAATAAAAGTTCTCTAAATGCCCTGAAATTGAAATATGATTTTTTCTACAATATTTGAGAATCTCTGGCACTGAGAACACAGCAGGGGGAGCAAGCACCTGGCCACGAGGGTCCAGGGCGCGCCCACCCCCTGGGCGCGCCCCCTGCCTCGTGGGCCCCTGGTGGCCCCCCTCCACTTATTCCAGCCACCACACACTCCTTCTTCCTCCCAAAAAAATCACCAACCAGCTCAAGCACGAGTTCTAGCTCATCTTGCTGCCATTTTCGATCTCCTTGCTCAAAGCTTCACTCACAAAACTGCTTTGGGGGATTGTTCTTCGGTATGTGACTCCTCCAATGGTCCAATTAGTTTTTGTTCTAGTGCTTTATTCATTGCAAATTTTAGCTGCCTAGGTGACCCTGTTCTTCAGCTTGCATGTCAAATTTATATGGTCCCAAGTAGTTCTAATGCATGATATAGTCTCTAGGCACTTGTGGGAGTAGTTGCTATCAATTTTGTTGAGTTTGGTTCACCTTTATTTTAATTTACTAAAAATTTCAGAAATTTTCAGAAGTTGATGAAGAGATTTTTGAGGGGCTCTTCGAGCCGAAGCTCGAAGGATAAGCAAAGTGAAGAGGATAAAAGGCCCAAATATAATCTCCCTCGCACCGCGGAAGTTTGGCCGTGTGAATGGCCTTGTGATGATTTCTTGAGGGCAGCGGGATTCATGATGATTTTTATTATTTGGCTGAGAATGCGGGCCTCACCGACTTCCTCCACGACCAGCGCGAACAGTATCTCCTACTCACTAATATTTTTGTGCAAAATTCTCATTTTCACGCTAGGAGATCACCACCTTCGGTGGATTTTTATCTATATGATGAGTTTAAGCAGATGTCACTATTTGATTTCTGCCGGGTCTGTAAGATACCCTTTACGGGCAGCATAGAGGAACCACATCATAATGATGTGGAAGGGTTTATTGATATCATTGCTGTAGGGGAAACGAGGAAAGTTTCCGATGCAAGAATTACTAGCATACACTTCCCTGTTTTGCGTTACTTTGCAATATTTGCTAGTAGATGTTTAATTGGTCGCGGGAACTGTGGAAACCTTAGTGCCCCTGATCTTGTTATTTTGGGCCATGCCTTGTTTCGTGATAACACTTTTAGTCTAGGCGCCATTGTTGCACGAAGGTTGCATAATAATGGTTTGAGTGGAGACTTGTTCGGTGGGATTTATGCAACCCGTCTGGCTAATTTTCTTGAGATACCCATACATGAAAATGATATGGAATTGCCTCCCGCTTATCTAGATTATAATGCTATGGTTCGCCATCAGTTTATTGAGAGGAATGAACAGCCTCTCCAGTACTGACTAATGATTGACAGGCGCCGCACTTTCCATGTTGCTCTCCCTGCTCCTACTTTCTTTGACTTTCAGGCAAAAGGGAGATATATTATAACCAGGGAGGAGGCGAACGAGTATAAGAGGAGGACGGAGGTAGCTCACCTCCAAGCGGTAGCTCATGAAGCAATAGCTGTTGCATCTCAGTACGACCCCAACTACAACTTTGATCCATGGGCATAAACCAACTTAGGCCAAAAGCCTAAGCTTGGGGGAGTACGTATTTCTCACCGACATTACATTCATGTTCACACACTCATTCTATTTGTCGGTGCTCATACTTTTTCACTCTACTATCCATGCTAGTTTATTTTCCTTTTTCTTGCTTTCTTCTTGTGTGCTTGAATAACCTTAAGAAAAAACAAAAAGAAATTAGTTTTAGCTTTTAGCTAGTTTACTTTCCATGCTTGTAGTAGTAATAATTAAAAGAAAATCCAAAAAGATTTCTCGTTCTTCTTTTTGCTTGTTGGGAGTTTTCCCGTGTAAATAGTTTTATTTCCTTTCTTTTCTTTGGGGGTCGATAGGAGAAGACCATAATGAAAATGTTGAGTGGCTCTTATATGCATTATTGTTGATTTAACCAAGAGTCCACATTATCTTGTCTTCTCCTTTGTATCAGATGCTTGTAGATCCCAGCTTAGTCCAATGCACGTGCACTATTATTATTATACACACCGTTCGGTCGTGCAAGTGAAAGGCAATAATGACGATATATGATGGACTGATTGAGATGAGAGACGCTGGTATGAACTCGACCTCTCTTGTTTTTGTAAATATGATTAGTTCGTCGTTCCTGATTCAGCCTATTATGAATGAAACATGTTTGCAATGACAATTAGAGATTATAGTTGCTTATGCCATGCTTAATTAGCTAGGAGTTTATAATGTTTTACCTTGCATGCCAACATGCTATTAAAATGGTTGTGATGTGGTATGATAGGGTGGTATCCTCCTTTGAATGATTCGAGTGACTTGACTTGGCACATGTTCACGCATGTAGTTGAAACAAAATCAACATAGCCTCCACGATATTTATGTTCATGGTGGATTATATCCTACTCATGCTTGCACTCAATGTTTATTAATTTTAATGCATGTACATGACTGTTGTCGCTCTCTAGTTGGTCGCTTCCCAGTCTCTTTCTAGCCTTCACTTGTACTAAGCGGGAATGCTGCTTGTGCATCCACTTCCATAAACCCCAAAGTTATTCCATATGAGTCCACCATACCTTCCTATATGCGGTATCTACCTGCCGTTCCAAGTAAATTTGTATGTGCCAAACTCTAAACCTTCAAATGAAATTCTGTTTTGTATGCTCGAATAGCTCATGTATCAACTAGGGTTGTCTGTATCTTCCATGCTAAGCGGGTTATTCTCAAGACGAGTGGACTCCGCTCCTCACTCACGAGAAAATGGCTGGTCACCGGGATGCCCAGTCCCTTGCTCAAACCAAATCAAAATAATTGCAAACAAACTCCCCCAGGACTGTTGCTAGTTGGAGGCACCCGTTGTTTCGGACAAGCTATGGATTGATGTTTGTTGGTGGAGGGGGAGTATAAACTTTAGCATTCTGCTTGGGAACCGCCCATAATGTGTGTAGCATGGAAGATATCGAGATCTCTAGGTTGTTATGTTGACAATGAAAGTATGCCGCTCAAAATATTATTTATCTATGCTTTAAAATCGAGCTCTGGCACCTCTACAAATCCCTGCTTCCCTCTGTGAAGGGCCTATCTATTTACTTTTATGTTGAGTCATCACCCTCTTATTAAAAAGCACCGGTTGGAGAGCACCGCTGTCATTTGCTTCCATTACTATTAATTTATATTGGGTATGACTATGATTGGATCTCTTTTACCATGAATTACAATGTTTAGTCAGTCCTTGATCTTTAAAGGTGCTCTGCATTTATGTTTTGCGGTCTCAGAAAGGGCTAGCGAGATACCATCTTGTTATATCATATTATGATTGTTTTGAGAAAGTGTTGTCATCTGAGATTTATTATTATTTCTCGCTAGTTGATTATGCCATTGATATGAGTAAATATGAGACCTAAATGTTATTGTGAATATGGTTAGTTCATAATCTTTGCTAAAAACTTGAATGCTGGCTTTACATATTTGCAACAACAAGAGCAAACAGAGTTTGTAAAAGTTTTTCTTTATAACTTTTAGTTTGTCAACTGAATTGCTTGAGGACAAGCAAAGGTTTAAGCTTGGGGGAGTTGATATGTCTCCATTGTATCTACTTTTCCAAACACTTTTGCCCTTGTTTTGGACTCTAACTTGCATGATTTGGATGGAACTAACCCGGACTGACGCTGTTTTCAGCAGAATTGCCATGGTGTTATTTTTGTGCAGAAATAAAAGTTCTCGGAATGACCTCAAACTTCACGGAGATTATTTTTGGAATTAATAAAAAATACTGGCGAAAGAATCAAGGCCAGGGGGCCCACACCCTGTCCACGAGGGTGGGGGCGCGCCTACCCCCCTGGGCGTGCCCCCTGCCTCGTGGGCCCCCTGGTGCTCCACCGACCTCAACTCCAACTCCATATATTCACGTTCGGTGAGAAAAAAATCAGAGAGAAGGATTCATCGCGTTTTACGATACGGATCCGCCGCGAAGCCCTAAACTCTCTCGGGAGGGCTGATCTGGAGTCCGTTCGGGGCTCCGGAAAGGGGAATCCGTCGCCATCGTCATCATCAACCTTCCTCCATCACCAATTTCATGATGCTCAACGCCGTGCGTGAGTAATTCCATCGTAGGCTTGCTGGACGGTGATGGGTTGGATGAGATTTATCATGTAATCGAGTTAGTTTTGTTAGGGTTTGATCCCTACTATCCATTATGTTCTGAGATTGATGTTGCTATGACTTTGCTATGCTTAATGCTTGTCACTAGGGCCCGAGTGCCATGATTTCAGATCTGAACCTATTATGTTTTCATGAATATATGTGAGTTCTTGATCCTATCTTGCAAGTCAATAGTCACCTACTATGTGTTATGATCCGGTAACCCCGAAGTGACAATAAACGGGACCACTCCCGATGATGATCGTAGTTTGAGGAGTTCATGTATGCACTATGTGTTAATGCTTTGGTCCGGTACTCTATTAAAAGGAGGCCTTAATATCCCTTAGTTTCCAATAGGACCCCGCTGCCACGGGAGGGTAGGACAAAAGATGTCATGCAAGTTCTTTCCCATAAGCACATATGACTATATTCGGAATACATGCCTACATACATTGATGAATTGGAGCTAGTCCTGTGTCACCCTATGTTATAACTGTTGCATGAATAATCGCATCCGGCATAATTCTCCATCATCGATCCAATGCCTACGAGCTTTTCACATATTGCTCTTTCCTTAGTTACTTTACCGTTGCCACTGTTACAATTACTACAAAACTGCTACTGTTACTTTTGCCACCGTTACCGTTACTTTCATACTACTTTGCTACTAAATACTTTGCTGCAGATATTAAGTTATCCAGGTGTGGTTGAATTGACAACTCAACTGCTAGTACTTGAGAATATTCTTTGGCTCCCCTTGTGTCGAATCAATAAATTTGGGTTGAATACTCTACCCTCGAAAACTGTTGCGATCCTCTATGCTTGTGGGTTATCACGCCACCACCAGGATCCATCGCCTCACCGTGGCCGGGCTCACCCTTGAGATGATTGGGGCTGATTTCATCCACCGCCGAATCGCCCCGCTACACAAGGGGAGGCCGGCCTGGGACTACAGGAACGCGGCTGACGTTATGAGGCTCCGCCCTGGCCTGAAGCACAATTTCATGGTGATGGGACACGCCCATTTCTGCCAGAGGCTCTTCCAACTCAATGTGGGCGACGACGGCTGGGCTGAGAGGGCTGGCAGGGCCGCGAAGGCCGGCAAGGCCGTCAAGGGGACCCTGTTTGGGTTGCCGGCGGGAGTGGTCCCGTTGAGCAACAACTCTCGCCAGACCGCCATCATCGCCATGATGCCGGACTTCAACGCGCACGGCCTCGACCCGCTCTGGGTCGAGCCGAAAGCGGAGGAGGTGCAACCGTTCTTCGATAACTTATCTAAGAGCTACGTCCGTGACGAGCCGGTGCTCATCCGCGACACCACCAAGGAGGAGCTGGACTACATTGCTGCCAGGGCGGCGGAGGCGGCGCTCGCCAAGGAGGCCGGCAGCGTCGACGCCGTGGAGGATGAGGCCGACGCGGCCGCGGAGGAGAAGGAGCTCGCCCGGTGGGCAGAATCTGCCGGGGAGGCCAGCGGCACCGGCGCCAGGGCCCGCCTCATTGAAGACGTGGGCGACGAGTCATTCTGAATCGCGAGCTGTTTCCATTGGCTGGAGGAAACATGTGTCGGCTCACGGTTGGGATAGATGTCATCCACTCATTGGACCCAGGGCGCCTATGATACGTCAAAACGTGGCACGGCCCAAGAGAGGCCCATTCATGTGAAAAGGCCAGCCCGTTTGACTTGGTCAAAAGGTGGCGGGCCGGCCCACGGAAAGCCTGCTAACGGTCTGTTCGGATATAGCCCATTTACAGCCCGCTAACCCAGGGCCCGTTATGACCTCTCCGAATTAGGCCCAGTACCGTCATCTGGGCCGTCCAATATGATTCCAGCCCGTTTTAACTTCCGGCCCATGTATGGCCCATGACGTCTTTCGACCCATATGAGGCCCGTTGTAACTCTTGGCCCATTAACGGCCCGTGGTGAAACTGGCCCGTAATGAACAGTGTATCACTTCATACCCATTAACGGCCCATTATTCCATTGGGCCGTTTCTAGCCCATGTTATCTTTCGGCCTTCTCAGGGCCCATTTATTCTTGGGCTCATTTCCAGCATTCGGTTACTTACGGCCCGTTACTGTCATTTTCTGCTTGTGGGCCAAATTCAGCCCATGGTTACAGTCGGCCCGTTAATACGTTGGGCCGTTTTCATGTGAAAAAAAACCCGTTGGGCTGTTTTCATAGAGTTATCAAATACGGCCTATTAATGGCCCGTTATGGTCCACGAATAGTATGGCCCATGATTGGTGAAATGATGATACGCCCCATAGAAGGCCCATGGATCCTACGGCCCGTAAAAGGCCCATGGATCGTACGGCCCGAAGAAGGCCCATGGATCCTACGGCCCGTATAGAAGGCCAATGGATCCTACGGCATGTAGAAGGCCCATGGATCATACCGCCTGCAGGAGGCCCATGGTTACAACAGTCCGTGTGTTGCCATGATTATTTTGGCCTAGTTTCCAAAAATAGGTTATTGTGGCCACTAGAAAAACACAGAAAAAGAACTGCAGTGACTACAAGCAAACAACTAAACAAGACAATAAGGAAATAAATAAGCAAGCAATTAACGCTAGCCTATTACCGCTATTACACATATTACATCCACTGGGCATCAAAGTTCGCCACCAGTGCAAATATAGGGAACAAAGCAGCATATTACATACACTGGCCGTCAAAATTGGCCACCAGTGCAAATAAACGCGGCAGCAAAACAAGAGCATAACTGAAACAACTTCAGAAGAGCTCAAGAAACGTTATCCTGAGTATCCACCATGCTGGCAATAAGCTTAGCAAGATTATTAGCTTTGTCCTGTTTGGCGCTAAAATCCTCCAACGCTTGCTGTTGCACCAGAAAGTATGCATCTGAATGCTCCAGGGACTTCCGCAGTCCTTCCGCTTCTTGTCGCAGCACAGCTGATCGATGTCTTTCAGCTTGTAGTTGAGACTCAAGAAACCGAACGGATTCAGACAGTGAGTTTGAATAGCTTGTGCAAGCGGTGGTGGCCAGTAACTCGAACTCTAAACCAAGACAAGACTTTGGGGTTGTCTCACTGTCTTCGAGATAGTCTTCCTTAGCTGTTTTAGCAGCTTTGTTGGAGACCAACAAGGATGTGTCACTATCCTGAACCTTATCTGCATTACTTCCTTTACCATTGCTTAATAAGGCACTCTTCCCCAATATTCTGTCAGCATTCTAAAAGAAGAAACAAGCAGACACATATTAGGTTTAGCATGTACTAGTATATGAAACTCATTTCGGTGAACCAGTTCATTAGTAAGGTGGACAGGATTAAACTACCAAGTCTTCTATTGCCAAGTACTAGTACATAATAAAAGCATCAAACAAACATATATGTATGTCCTATGGTCACTGCATTGTCTTGCCAAATCAAAATAGAGACACGGTTCAAATCATATCAGTTCAAGACAAAGCAGCAGTGAAAGAATACAAAGTGTGGGAAACTACACGGCACAACAAGATTTCAGATGGGTACCATGGGTCTACATGTACAACAACACTATTGGCTCTGTTGTGATGCTAGTAATGTGCATGATATGAGAAGTCAATTGTATACACAATTGAAATTGAAATCAACAGAGCTATTGATAAGAGCAAACCTGTTAAAGAAACACGCGTGAACATACCTGCTGTGCCATTGGAGTTTCGATTGGATCCTTCAATTTAAAAATAAGTTTGTATGACTGAATACAGTGATACAAGAGCAAAGCAGTATGCAAGATAGCAATCATAGTTAAAAAAGGCGCGCTTAAGCGCGCCTAGGCTCTAGGCGTTGGCAACACGCATTACGCATAACTACGCTTAATCTGTGCATAACTGCGCATAAGCATGCGCTTTGGTCAGTAAAGCGCAAGGCGGTGGCAAAATGCACAATTAACGCCTAACGCTTTTTTGAACTATGATAGCAATGGAATCTTAAATTAGAACAGTTGTTCTTTAGGTTTAGGCACTTGTTCTACATGAACAGAGTACAGTAAGACGCAAGAATATAGTACTTAAAAATAGAAAATGAGCTTATAGACCTTACCACATTCTTGGTTCGGGACTAGTACAGAACAAGGCGTTCCCAGTCATCGTCCAGTAAATGTGTCTCAGGAGAACGTAAGGGAATTTGATGAGTTTCTTTGCCGGTGAAGTACGTTTTCTTCAGGTAATTCCGATACTGCCACCAAGTATTGGGGATCATTGCAGAATTTTAAAATTTTCTACGCATCACCAAGATCCATCTATGGAGTTTACTAGCAACGAGAAGGAAGGAGTGCATCTACATACCCTTGTAGATCGCGAGCGGAAGCGTTCAAGTGAACGGGGTTGATGGAGTCGTACTCGTCGTGATCCAAATCACCGATGACCGAGTGCCGAACGGACGGCACCTCCGCGTTCAACACACGTACGGAGCAGCGACGTCTCCTCCTTCTTGATCCAGCAAGGGGGAAGGAGAGGTTGATGGAGATCCAGCAGCATGACGGCATGGTGGTGGAAGTAGCGGGATCCCGGCAGGGCTTCGCCAAGCGCAAGCGGGAGGGAGAGGTGTTGCAGGGGGAGAGGGAGCCGCCAGGGACTGTTATCTTGCTACCCTCCCTCCCCCCCACTATATATAGGCCCCCTGGGGGGGCTCCGGCCCTGGGGATCCCATCTACATGGGGGGGGGCGGCGGCCAAGGGGGGGAAAGGTGGCTTCCCCCCCCCCCCCAAGCCAAGTGGGGGGCACCCCCACCCCTAGGGTTTCCAACCCTAGGCGCAGGGGAGGCCCAAGGGGGGCGCCCCAGCCCACTAAGGGCTGGTTCCCTTCCCACTTCAGCCCATGGGGCCCTCCGGGATAGGTGCCCAACCCGGTGGACCCCCGGGACCCTTCCGGTGGTCCCGGTACAATACCGATAACCCCCAAAACTTTCCTGGTGGCCGAAACTGGACTTCCTATATATAATTCTTCACCTCCGGACCATTCCGGAACTCCTCGTGACGTCCGGGATCTCATCCGGGACTCCGAAAAACTTTCGGGTTTCCGCATATTAATATCTCTACAACCCTAGCGTCACCGAACCTTAAGTGTGTAGACCCTACAGGTTCGGGAGACATGCAGACATGACCGAGACGCCTCTCCGGTCAATAACCAACAGCAGGATCTGGATACCCATGTTGGCTCCCACATGTTCCACGATGATCTCATCAGATGAACCACGATGTCGAGGATTCAATCAATCTCGTATGCAATTCCCTTTGTCAATCGGTATGTTACTTGCCCAAGATTCGATCGTCGGTATCCCAATACCTCATTCAATCTCGTTACCGGCAAGTCTCTTTACTCGTACCGTAATGCATGATCCCGTGGCTAACTCCTTAGTCACATTGAGCTCATTATGATGATGCATTACCGAGTGGGCCCAGAGATACCTCTCCGTCACACGGAGTTTCAAATCCCAGTCTCGATCCGTGCCAACCCAACAGACACTTTCGGAGATACCCGTAGTGCACCTTTATAGTCACCCAGTTACGTTGTGACGTTTGGTACACCCAAAGCACTCCTACGGCATCCAGGAGTTGCACGATCTCATGGTCTAAGGAAATGATACTTGACATTGGAAAAGCTCTAGCAAACGAACTACACGATCTTTGTGCTATGCTTAGGATTGGGTCTCGTCCATCACATCATTCTCCTAATGATGTGATCCCGTTATCAATGACATCCAATGTCCATAGTCAAGAAACCATGACTATCTGTTGATCAACGAGCTAGTCAACTAGAGGCTTACTAGGGACACGTTGTGGTCTATGTATTCACACATGTATTACGATTTACGGTTAACACAATTATAGCATGAACAATAGACAATTATCATGAACAAGGAAATATAATAATAACCATTTATTATTGCCTCTAGGGCATATTTCCAACAGTCTCCCACTTGCACTAGAGTCAATAATCTAGTTACATTGTGATGAATCGAACACCCATAGAGTTCTGGTGTTGATCATGTTTTGCTCTAGGGAGAGGTTTAGTCAACGGATCTGCTACATTCAGGTCCGTATGTACTTTACAAATATCTATGTCTCCATTCTGAACACTTCCACGAATGGAGTTGAAGCGACGCTTGATATGCCTGGTCTTCCTGTGAAACCTGGGCTCCTTGGCAAGGGCAATAGCTCCAGTGTTGTCACAGAAGAGAGTCATCGGGCCTGACGCATTGGGAATCACCCCTAGGTCGGTAATGAACTCCTTTATCCAGACTGCTTCTTGTGCTGCCTCTGAGGCCGCCATGTACTCCGCTTCACATGTAGATCCCGCCACGACGCTTTGCTTGCAACTGCACCAGCTTACTGCCCCACCATTCAAAATATACACGTATCCGGTTTGCGACTTAGAGTCATCCAGATCTGTGTCGAAGCTAGCATCGACGTAACCCTTTACGACGAGCTCTTCGTCACCTCCATAAACGAGAAACATATCCTTAGTCCTTTTCAGGTACTTCAGGATATTCTTGACCGCTGTCCAGTGTTCCATGCCGGGATTACTTTGGTACCTTCCGACCAAACTTACGGCAAGGTTTACATCAGGTCTGGTACACAGCATGGCATACATAATAGACCCTATGGCCGAGGCATAGGGGATGACACTCATCTTTTCTCTATCTTCTGCCGTGGTCGGGCATTGAGCCGTGCTCAATTGCACACCTTGCAATACAGGCAAGAACCCCTTCTTGGACTGATCCATATTGAACTTCTTCAATATCTTGTCAAGGTACGTACTCTGTGAAAGACCAATGAGGCGTCTTGATCTATCTCTATAGATCTTGATGCCTAATATATAAGCAGCTTCTCCAAGGTCCTTCATTGAAAAACACTTATTCAAGTAGGCCTTTATACTTTCCAAAAATTCTATATCATTTCCCATCAATAGTATGTCATCCACATATAATAAGAGAAATGCTACAGAGCTCCCACTCACTTTCTTGTAACCACAGGCTTCTCCATAAGTCTGTGTAAACCCAAACGCTTTGATCATCTCATCAAATCGAATGTTCCAACTCCGAGATGCTTGCACCAGCCCATAGATGGAGCGCTGGAGCTTGCATACCTTGTTAGCATTCTTAGGATCGACAAAACCTTCCGGCTGCATCATATACAATTCTTCCTTAAGAAAGCCGTTAAGGAATGCCGTTTTGACGTCCATTTGCCATATCTCATAATCATAGTATGCGGCAATTGCTAACATGATTCGGACGGACTTCAGCTTCGCTACGAGAGAGAATGTCTCATCGTAGTCAACCCCTTGAACTTGTCGATAACCCTTAGCGACAAGTCGAGCCTTATAGATGGTCACATTACCATCCGCGTCTGTCTTCTTCTTAAAGATCCATTTATTTTCTATGGCTCGCCGATCATCGGGCAAGTCAGTCAAAGTCCACACTTCATTTTCATACATGGATCCTATCTCGGATTTCATGGCTTCTAGCCATTTGTCGGAATTTGGGCCCGCCATTGCTTCTTCATAGTTCGAAGGTTCACCGTTGTCTAACAACATGATTTCCAGGACAGGGTTGCCGTACCACTCTGGTGCGGAACGTGTCCTTGTGGACCTACGAAGTTCAGCAGTAACTTGATCCGAAGCTTCATGATCATCATCATAAACTTCCTCCCTAGTCAGTGCAGGCACCACAGGAACATCTTCCCGAGCTGCGCTACTTTCCGGTTCGGAAGGGGTGACTATCACCTCATCAAGTTCCACTTTCCTCCCACTTAATTCTTTCGAGAGAAACTCTTTCTCCAGAAAGGACCCGTTTTTGGCAACAAAGATCTTGCCTTCGGATCTCAGGTAGAAGGTATACCCAATGGTTCCCTTAGGGTATCCTATGAAGACGCATATCTCCGACTTGGGTTCGAGCTTTTCAGGTTGAAGTTTCTTGACATAAGCATCGCAACCCCAAACTTTTAGAAACGACAGCTTAGGTTTCTTCCCAAACCATAATTCATATGGTGTCGTCTCAACGGATTTCGACGGAGCCCTATTTAAAGTGAATGCGGCAGTCTCTAAAGCATAGCCCCAAAATGAGAGCGGTAGATCGGTAAGAGACATCATAGATCGCACCATATCCAATAGAGTGCGATTACGACGTTCGGACACACCATTTCGCTGAGGTGTTCCAGGCGGCGTGAGTTGTGAAACGATTCCACATTTCCTTAAGTGTGTGCCAAATTCGTGACTTAAATATTCCCCTCCACGATCTGATCGCAGGAACTTTATTTTCCTGTCACGTTGATTCTCAACCTCACTCTGAAATTCCTTGAACTTTTCAAAGGTTTCAGACTTGTGTTTCATTAGGTAGACATACCCATATCTACTTAAATCATCAGTGAGAGTGAGAACATAACGATAGCCACCGCGAGCCTCAACACTCATTGGACCGCACACATCAGTATGTATGATTTCCAATAAGTTGGTTGCTCGCTCCATTGTTCCGGAGAACGGAGTCTTGGTCATCTTACCCATGAGGCATGGTTCGCACGTGTCAAATGATTCGTAATCAAGAGACTCCAAAAGTCCATCTGCATGGAGCTTCTTCATGCGTTTGACACCAATGTGACCAAGGCGGCAGTGCCACAAGTATGTGGGACTATCGTTATCAACTTTACATCTTTTGGTATTCACACTATGAATATGTGTAACATCACATTCGATATTCATTAAGAATAAACCATTGACCAGCGGGGCATGACCATAAAACATATCTCTCATATAAATAGAACAACCATTATTCTCGGATTTAAATGAGTAGCCATCTCGAATTAAACGAGATCCAGATACAATGTTCATGCTCAAAGCTGGCACTAAATAACAATTATTGAGGTTTAAAACTAATCCCGTAGGTAAATGCAGAGGTAGCGTGCCGACGGCGATCACATCGACCTTGGAACCATTCCCGACACGCATCGTCACCTCGTCCTTCACCAGTCTCCGCTTATTCCGCAGCTCCTGTTTTGAGTTACAAATATGAGCAACCGCACCGGTATCAAATACCCAGGAGCTACTACGAGTACTGGTAAGGTACACATCAATTACATGTATATCACATATACCTTTGGTGTTGCCGGCCTTCTTGTACGCTAAGTATTTGGGGCAGTTCCGCTTCCAATGACCACTTCCCTTGCAATAAAAGCACTCAGTCTCAGGCTTGGGTCCATTCTTTGACTTCTTCCCGGCAACTGGCTTACCGGGCGCGGCAACTCCCTTGCCGTCCTTCTTGAAGTTCTTCTTGCCCTTGCCTTTCTTGAACTTAGTGGTTTTATTCACCATCAACACTTGATGTTCCTTTTTGATCTCCACCTCCGCTGATTTCAGCATTGAATATACCTCAGGAATGGTCTTTTCCATCCCCTGCATATTGAAGTTCATCACAAAGCTCTTGTAGCTTGGTGGAAGCGACTGAAGGATTCTGTCAATGACTGCGTCATCCAGGAGATTAACTCCCAGCTGAGACAAGCGGTTGTGTAACCCAGACATTCTGAGTATGTGCTCACTGACAGAACTATTTTCCTCCATTTTACAACTGAAGAACATGTCGGAGACTTCATATCTCTCGACCCGGGCATGAGCTTGGAAAACCATTTTCAGCTCTTCGAACATCTCATATGCTCCATGTTTCTCAAAACGCTTTTGGAGCCCTGGTTCTAAGCTGTAAAGCATGCCGCACTGAACGAGGAAGTAATCATCAGCACGTGATTGCCAAGCGTTCATAACGCCTTGGTTCTCTGGGATGGGTGCTTCACCTAGCGGTGCTTCTAGGACATAATCTTTCTTGGCGGCTATGAGGATGATCCTCAGGTTCCGGACCCAGTCCGTATAGTTGCTGCCATCATCTTTCAGCTTGGTTTTCTCTAGGAACGCGTTGAAGTTGAGGGAAACATGGGCCATTTGATCTACAAGACATATTGTAAAGATTTTAGACTAAGTTCATGATAATTAAGTTCATCTAATCAAATTATTCAATGAACTCCCACTCAGATAGACATCCCTCTAGTCATCTAAGTGAAACATGATCCGAGTTAACTAGGCCGTGTCCGATCATCACGTGAGACGGACTAGTCAAGATCGGTGAACATCTCCATGTTGATCGTATCTTCTATACGACTCATGCTCGACCTTTCGGTCTTCCGTGTTCCGAGGCCATGTCTATACATGTTAGGCTCGTCAAGTCAACCTAAGTGTATTGCGTGTGTTCCGAGGCCATGTCTGTACATGCTAGGCTCGTCAACACCCGTTGTATGCGAACGTTAGAATCTATCACACCCGATCATCATGTGGTGCTTCGAAACAACGAACCTTCGCAACGGTGCACAGTTAGGGGGAACACTTTCTTGAAATTATCATAAGGGATCATCTTACTTACTACCGTCGTTCTAAGCAAATAAGATGCAAAACATGATAAACATCACATGCAATCAAATAGTGACATGATATGGCCAATATCATTTCGCTCCTTTGATCTCCATCTTCGGGGCGCCATGATCATCTTCGTCACCGGCATGACACCATGATCTCCATCATCATGATCTTCATCATTGTGTCTTCATGAAGTTGTCACGCCAACGATTACTTCTACTTCTATGGCTAACACGTTTAGCAATAAAGTAAAGTAATTTACATGGCGTTATTCAATGACACGCAGGTCATACAAAAAATAAAGACAACTCCTATGGCTCCTGCCGGTTGTCATACTCATCGACATGCAAGTCGTGATTCCTATTACAAGAATATGATCAATCTCATACATCACATATATCATTCATCACATCTTCTCGCCATATCACATCACAAGGCACATGCTGCAAAAACAAGTTAGACGTCCTCTAATTGTTGTTGCAAGTTTTTACGTGGCTTCTATAGGTTTCTAGCAAGAACGTTTCTTACCTACGTAAAACCACAACGTGATGTGCCAATTTCTATTTACCCTTCATAAGGACCCTTTTCATCGAATCCGTTCCGACTAAAGTGGGAGAGACAGACACCCGCTAGCCACCTTATGCAACTAGTGCATGTCAGTCGGTGGAACCTGTCTCACGTAAGCGTACGTGTAAGGTCGGTCCGGGCCGCTTCATCCCACAATACCGCCGAAACAAGATAAGACTAGTAGTGGCAAGAAAAATTGACAACATCTACGCCCACAACTGCTTTGTGTTCTACTCGTGCATAGTAACTACGCATAGGCCTGGCTCATGATGCCACTGTTGGGGATCGTTGCAGAATTTTAAAATTTTCTACGCATCACCAAGATCCATCTATGGAGTTTACTAGCAACGAGAAGGAAGGAGTGCATCTACATACCCTTGTAGATCGCGAGCGGAAGCGTTCAAGTGAACGGGGTTGATGGAGTCGTACTCGTCGTGATCCAAATCACCGATGACCGAGTGCTGAACGGACGGCACCTCCGCGTTCAACACACGTACGGAGCAGCGACGTCTCCTCCTTCTTGATCCAGCAAGGGGGAAGGAGAGGTTGATGGAGATCCAGCAGCACGACGGCGTGGTGGTGGAAGTAGCGGGATCCCGGCAGGGCTTCGCCAAGCGCAAGCGGGGGGGAGAGGTGTTGCAGGGGGAGAGGGAGGCGCCAGGGGCTGTTATCTTGCTGCCCTCCCTCCCCCCCACTATATATAGGCCCCCTGGGGGGCGCCGGCCCTAGGGATCCCATCTACATGGGGGGCGGCGGCCAAGGGGGGGGGGAAGGTGGCTTCCCCCCCAAGCCAAGTGGGGGGTGCCCCCACCCCTAGGGTTTCCAACCCTAGGCGCAGGGGAGGCCCAAGGGGGGGCCCCAGCCCACTAAGGGCTGGTTCCCTTCCCACTTCAGCCCATGGGGCCCTCCGGGATAGGTGGCCCCACCCGGTGGACCCCCGGGACCCTTCCAGTGGTCCCGGTACAATACCGATAACCCCCGAAACTTTCCCGGTGGCCGAAACTGGACTTCCTATATATAATTCTTCACCTCCGGACCATTCCGGAACTCCTCGTGACGTCCGGGATCTCATCCGAGACTCCAAACAACTTTTGGGTTTCCGCATATTAATATCTCTACAACCCTAGCGTCACCGAACCTTAAGTGTGTAGACCCTACGGGTTCGGGAGACATGCAGACATGACTGAGACGCCTCTCCGGTGAATAACCAACAGCGGGATCTGGATACCCATGTTGGCTCCCACATGTTCTACGATGATCTCGATGTCGAGGATTCAATCAATCCCGTATGCAATTCCCTTTGTCAATCGGTATGTTACTTGCCCGAGATTCGATCATCGGTATCCCAATACCTCGTTCAATCTCGTTACCGGCAAGCCTCTTTACTCGTACCGTAATGCATGATCCCGTGGCTAACTCCTTAGTCACATTGAGCTCATTATGATGATGCATTACCGAGTGGGCCCAGAGATACCTCTCCGTCACACGGAGTGACAAATCCCAGTCTCGATCCGTGCCAACCCAACAGACACTTTCGGAGATACCCGTAGTGCACCTTTATAGTCACCCAGTTACGTTGTGACGTTTGGTACACCCAAAGCACTCCTACGGCATCCGGGAGTTGCACGATCTCATGGTCTAAGGAAATGATACTTGACATTGGAAAAGCTCTAGCAAACGAACTACACGATCTTTGTGCTATGCTTAGGATTGGGTCTCGTCCATCACATCATTCTCCTAATGATGTGATCCCGTTATCAATGACATCCAATGTCCATAGTCAGGAAACCATGACTATCTGTTGATCAACGAGCTAGTCAACTAGAGGCTTACTAGGGACACGTTGTGGTCTATGTATTCACACATGTATTACAATTTCCGGATAACACAATTATAGCATGAACAATAGACAATTATCATGAACAAGGAAATATAATAATAACCATTTATTATTGCCTCTAGGGCATATTTCCAACACCAAGCATTCTTGAAGATAGCAGAGGTATTAGCACAGGTTACCTCATCCTGAGTTTCCAAATCGGTCCTTCTCTATAGAGAAAAATGGGAAGATTTGTTGTATTATAACCATCATGGAGGTAGGATGTATGGGACAAAGCAAAGTAATTGCCATGAATAACATTACTTACACATAACTCCTGGACAAACACGTGCAACTGGCATTTTCCTTCATCTTCATAATATTTCCAAGATGGGAAGATACGCACATACGATTTAACGACATCAAATGCGATAGATGCTAAACTACGACTAGCTGGTTGTGCTTCCTCCATAGGAATAGGCGTACTAACTGGTGGAGTTGGGGTTCGCCGTGGTAGTACTGGCCCTTTGGGCACTGGAGCTGGCTTACTAACTGCTCTTGTTTGGGAGCTCTGTGGTGGAGATGGTGCTGTGTCAACAGGAACTGGGTTACTATCTGCTGGGGTTGGGGTTAGATTGGGTGAAGCTGGTTCTCTGTCCATCGCAGTAGGGGTACAATCTGCGAGAGTTTAGGTTATGTGCGGTAGGGCTGGTTCTCGTGCATGTACAACCGGGGTGCTATCTCCACCAAGAGGTACCACTGTTTTATTTGAAGACCTTGTTTTTAGTCCGCTAGATACTAGCATCACCCGCTCCAATTCAAATGGCTGATAAGCAGGAAACATAGTTGAATGTACAGACATTGTATGAGAGACAGATGCAATAGATAGTGTGGAAAAAAGAGGGCATGAAATAGTTGACATGTATATTGTTTAACTAAAACAGATAGCATGACATAATTTCACATATATGATGTCTATCTAAGCTGGATAGCATAGCATAACATAATTCAAAGATATGATGAATAACTAAACAGGATCGCATGACATAATTCACCTACATGTTATCTAAGTAATCAGGATCGCGTCATTTAATTCACATATGTGATTTATATGCTAAACAGCGGGCATTCGATATGATGTCTGAACTAAGAACATGGTGTTGAATATTGTGTATATGATGTCTAAACTATGTAATGCAAGACACCATATGCATGATATGAGCAGTATAACCGTGCCAAGTTAGAGCATACACCTCGGTGGGGAATAGGACTGGTCATCTGTCTCTGAATCCATCTCTGAGGAGCTATCGGGACCCAATAAGAGATCTGCTTCGACAGGTAGCACTGTCTGCTCTGAAGGCCTTGTTTTCACTCCAGATTTTTCAATCTCCCACCCAAATGGTTGATTCACAGGAAGAGTATTTTAATGTACAAACATTGTCGACAAATGGCAATGTAATAAAGAAAAGGATGGGCAAGATATCATTCAAATATATGATGCCTGGTTAAACAGGATGGCATTGCACATTTCACATATATTATGGCTGGCTAAAAGACATGAGACTGCATAATTCCCATATATGATATAGAAACTAAACAGGTGGCATTACAGAACATGTCTAAACTAAGCAGATGACATATATGATGTCAAAAGTAGGCACTGCAAGGCAACATATGCATGATATGACTACCATCATCATGCCAAGGTAGAGCAAACACCTTGGGGGTAAATAGGAGTGGTCAGCGGCGTCTGAATCTGCCTCAGAACAGATGTCTTCCTCTGGATTACAATCTGGAGAGGGGTGGGGAGGTTTTGCCATTGAACCCACCATGGAGCGATGTCTGCATGACATTGTATTGCCGTGCAAAACTCTTCTCTTTTTATCTACATGTTCAGCATGACTGTGTACAATATCTGACATGCATACGAAAAAATATGGTGAGATTATGTAAGGAGAGCATGCAGAAATTTAGAGTGATGGTAACAACCAGTGGATGGATCCAAAAATAATGATAGCAGGCTGATGATTGCTTTAATTTAATAAAAAGACAGATCATGATTGCTTTACTATTTGTTTCCCACCCAAGATGAACAACATAGGCATACCCTAGGTGAACCAGATATTAGACAGAGATACTATTCATTGCTTCCTTGATATGTGCCCCACAACTAATTTAGAACTCAAGTTTGAACATTAATTTGGACCTGACTTGGAGTCCAAGAGGTGAACAGGACGATAAAGTAGCAGGTAATTTTAAGCAATGCATAACATAAGAAGAAACAAAAGAGTGCGACCTCTCTTGTGGACCCGTGTACTCCTCTAGTTCATCTGCTGAGTCGATGATGGTGATACCGTTGCGGTGGGTGCCGGCGGCAGGGAAGGAGATCTGAGGCGGCGAAATACGGTCAGGAGTCATGATGTCTGGTTTGGTGGATGTTTCTGTCGATGGAGCAGCTCAGGTGAGGTGGAAGACGTCACGGCAGGAGCAGGAAAAACCACACAAAGTTCCCTTCGACACCTACCTGTAACTGAAGTCATTCTGTAAGGGCTCATTTGGCTTGCATGATTCTAAAAACGCAGGGATAGGAAAAACACCGGAATAGGATAGGAATGCACATGGTAAACAGAGCATTTGTAAACACAGGATTTCTGTCAACTTGGGTGTTTGGTTTACATGAATTGGAAGAGCAGAGGAATGCAAACAAACATGGCCAAAATAAAGTGAAACCATATGAAAGCGTGTACAGTTAGAATGTTATTCTGCCACTAATACACTTGGTCTTGTTTTCATGCATAGGATTTTGAAAAGTAGGTCCAGGTGGATGTTTTGCTTCATTCCTTTCAACAAAATGCATGAATAATTCAATAGTAGAGTGCCATTGGAAAATTCCCTATTGCTATGTTTTTCTGTTGAACCAAAATAGCCCTAATGGATCGACATGAATGTATAGTAATAAGTGATGCAACAAGTGGACAACCTCTTTGCCGTAGCCGTGTCGACCTCGGCATCATTGGGTTGGTTGCTGAAGCTGTTGAGGCAGAGGTCGCTGTTGGAGGTGTGGAGGAAGATCTGAGGAATCTGTAGACGGCGTCCAGGGCACTGCTCTGTTGTGATGGATCGTTCTGTCGTTGGAGCAGCTCCGGTGAGCCGTAAGACATCAAGGCTGAAGCAGCACAAGACAGACATCGTCAATCTCAAGTGGGATTCTAATAGCATCTCCAATAGATGATGTAAAATAGATGTAAAATTCACATCACCAAAAACCACCTGACTACAACAGATGAGGTAAAAACTGTTGACTCTGAACTTAACTGTCGAAACTGAAATTTACTGTGGAATCTGAATGTTACTGTCGAAACTGAACGCAATGGTAGCAAAGAGGCACTTGACATGTAGTTTAGGGAGGGCCTGCAATTCATCTTCAACCTGCACCCCCCTGAGCCGCCAGCCACCACCGGCCGAACCGCCGGCCCCAGCACCGCCTCGCCGCCCCGAAACAACTCCCCACCACCAGTCCGCCGCCGCCCAGCCAGCCCTCTAGGCCCCCCGCCCCCACCCTGAACCCTAAGATAGATAGTGGGGTACCTCTCCGGCGAGCCCCCATCCCTGCTCCGGGTGGTTCTTCCTTAACTCCGGCGATCCCCCCCCCCCACCCCCTGAAAACCGACTGACCCAAACGTCGATTCAGTCGACTAAAGTGTAGCTAAATCGGAGCAGAGCAGCAGCACGAGCGAGGGGGAGAGCAGCAGCAGCAGCAGCATGAGCGAGCGAGCGAGAGCTGGAGCAGCAGCAGCTGGGCGAGCAAGCGAGCGAGAGCTGGAGCAGCAGCAACTGGGCAAGCGAGCGAGAGCTGGAGCAGCAGCAACTGGGCAAGCGAGCGGTCGAGCGAGAGCCGGAGTGGCAGCAGCAGCAGCGCGAGCGAGCGAGCGAGAGCCGGAGCAGCAACAGCAGATCCGGCTGGTATGGACGCCACCACCGAAGGGGCCTCGCACTGGGGGAGAGCCGCTGTGGAGATGTCGCCCGCGGCGCCGGCTTCAAGGTAGCCGCTCCATGGGGGTGCAGGATGGAGCACCGTCGGCGCCGGGAGGTCGAGTTAAGGAGAAGGTGCGATGCGATGAGTGTACAACCTCTTTGGTGGCGCCGAGTAGGCCTCGGCTTCGTCCGAGGAGTCGGTGAGGATGATGCGGTTCCGGTGGAGCAGGTTAAGGTGGCGTTGTGGGGATGGAGCAGCCGCGATAGACGAGGCGATCGTCGGAGCAACTCCTTGGAGGTGGAGGACGGGGCGGCTCAACCGGCGGGACAACGAGATGGACGACGGGTCCTCATCCGGGGAGGTGGACGAGGGACGTCGAGCTGTTGCGGTCGACGACGTTGTCGGGGAAGAGGCTCCGGCTGGGCAGCGGTGAGGTGGCGGACAAAGGAGGGTGGGGTTTCGCGGCTGGAGCGGAGAGGTTATGGAGGCCTGGGATTTCGAATGGCAAAAAGGAGGCGATGGGAGGGGGTGAACCATGACTTAGGGACGCGCTTGTCCAAAATGTAGGGTGTATTACAAAAGTACCCCCCCCCACCGATTTTAACTAGCGGCCCTTTCGGCTTAGGGTTAGAAGGGGGATTTCGCGTGTCGGGATTTGGCAGCTGGAGGGAGTTTTCGCGCGCGTTGTAATTTCGGGATAGCAAGGCGCGGGTTGTGAAGGCGTCGGTTTTGGGAGCACGATATCTGAATTTTCGGGATATAACAAGGCGTGGGTTGAACTTTAGGGACAATCCTAACGTGTAATATTGTACTTGTACGTACCAAATCAATTCGCACTTCCCTCAACCAAAAAGAAAACGAAAAAAATAAAACTATTCACACCACACAAAGAGAGAGTCTTGCCCCGTTTTACTATAAAAATGCTATTCAAAGCTACTCCCTCCTTCCATCTATATAGGGCCTAATGCGTTTTTTTATGCTAACTTTCACCAAATATTAGAGCAATAAATATGACATGCAACTTACACAAAGCACACCGTTAAATTCGTGTGTGAAAGGTTCTTTCAATGATATAATTTTCACATTGTGCATGTCATGTACTATTAATCTTGTCAATAGTCAAAGGCGGTCTTAAAAAACGCATTACGCCCTATATAGATGGAAGGAGGGAGTATGAATCCATGTTATGTCCAATTGAATTTTTTCGCTTGTTGTATAATGCATGTAACCTACTCATACCAACATTTTAGTGCATTCCAAATGTCTATACTACCGCTGCAATTCGAACTGAATTTGAATTCGTTTCTCTATTTCAATAAGAATCTACAATCATGATTGTTGCCAACTTCAACCATCATTCGTGTATTACCTTAATAACACACCACATTATTACTATAGAGATAGATATGAACTATGTGTACTACATGAACTCGAATTCTATTTTTTGAATACAGTTGATGTTGATTCCAAATAATAGTACATTTGATGTACTAACTATATATTCATAATCTAAACCATGTTCCATATGTACACCGTGTTTATCACACATAGTATAGTGCCCCGCCCCCTACATTATGACAAGTATTTAGATCTGAGCTGCAAAAGCCACACATTAGCCCAAATTATGATCAATGTTCTATATATTATACGTAGTACTAGCAAGATGCTCATGTGTTCCACAGAACATCAACATGATCAAGGGGAGGCCTAATTTGCAAATGTGGAGAGGGGTGTGGGTATCTTTTTTCAAAATTGCCATAGTTTTCTTCCTATCCGTCAGATATAAATCGGACGGCCTATATTACAGGATGGCAGGCACACCATCATCAACAACTCCGTTTTTTTATAAGAGTAGAGATAAAATATATTATATGTAGTATAACATGTTCATAACCACACCATGTGTATCACCGTTATATATATTCACACATGCGTCGGTTTAAAACACTATGATAAGTTCTTCAAATATCTGAATTCACTTTTTATAATGAAGTATGATCTCTATTCGTCTTTTACACCCACACAATCCTCTTATCTTTGTAGCTAGCGCTAACTTTCTCTCGTGCATGCACACGCCCGCATCCCTCTCACCCTCCCTCAGCATTCTCTAGCTCCATCGCGTAAATTCGTCTTTTCACTTTAGGTCGTTCACCCATGGTGTGTGTAGGCCCCTCAGCTCCTTCTTTACGGCACACATCGATCGATATGCCTCTCTAGCCAGGTGTGCCTAGCACAAACACAAGCTTCCCCTCTTCTCTTATCACCGTTCATGCCTCACTCCCACCACTTTTTCATCGATCTCGTACTCGCACACTCCTTCCCCCTTGATATAGTATGACTCTCGCACCACCTCCTAGATGCATCCCTCTCTCTCTATCCTTCTCCTCGTGCCTCATTTGCTTCTAACACACACATGCATGTATACCGATCGATCTCCCAACATATACCTAGGTCGACTTTAACTATTCCCCCCCCCATCGATCGACGTACCTCACAAGTTATGTCTCTCCTTTCTCTGACAAAGGACGACTGATCTTCCTATGTAGTTACGTCTGCTTACCACAGCCATATCGTCCCCCCTCATCATTTGTGCATGCCTCCTGACCCGTCTCTCACACGCACGTGCACAGACAGGCAGCCATCCCCTCTCTTATTGATATTGCAGGCGTGCCCTCCGGTTGTCTAGCAAGCCTATCCCACCATTTGTTAGAAGCAACTCCACTACCACCCCCTCCAACACTCTAGCTCTGTCTCTCTCCCGACATTATTCCTCTCCTACACATATGCATGGATGCCGATCGATCTCCCTTAATACATGAGGTAGATCGATCTCCCTTAATACATGAGGTAGGCCTCTCTCCTCCTCCACACATATATCAGCCATTGTACCTCTATAGTTAATTAGGCCTCCCTCCTCCCCCCCACCACACACCGATAGTCGAGCGCTGTAGGTAGGTATCCATGCCACAGAGACAAACTGCGCCTGTCCCCTCTCACGTTCCAGTAGGCCAGCCACAATATATCTTTGACGTGGGCACACACAAATTCGATGGCACTCTTTATCGATCGCGCGTGCACACACACACACACATCATCCCTCTCTTAGATTCTATGGACACCTCAAACCGATGATACCTCCACTCTCTTCTCGTGGATTGCCCCCTCTATATATATGATATATCCAGGACTCTATTTCACACACATTGCATATGTTACATTTTTTGATTGACCCCCCCCCCCAAAAAAACTCTCACGAACCCACACACTATATGTCTCTACGTTTGTATCTCTCTCACACAACCCCATGTAGGTGGTGTACGTATACAAGAAGACAATAGGTGCACCGTGCATGTACTCACGCTTCGTGCCCAGCCACACCCGCGCGGGTACACGGTGGAGCTCATTTCTGTATGAAATGGTAGCCCATGTGCTAATTTGAACGCGTGTAGCGGTTGTTTACCTACAGAGGTCGTGTACCACGCGTGCACGAAACAAAGTTCGACTTGATGCGTTGGCGCGTTATTTTTAAATAAAGTTATATCGCTCAATGGCACGTACACAGAATATAAAACGATTTTTATGGAGAAAAAGGTAGTCCGCTCCACTATATACAATGGAGCATGCCTGCCTGGTTTGTCTCTCTTCAGAGTATCTCACACAAGGCTGCGGTGGCCTCTCTCTCTCTCACCGTTGGTCACTGATCCGGCCGCATCCCGTCCGCCGGCGGAAAGGAAGGACGTGCATCGTTTCTCCATTCGATGGCGCCGAGGCAGCACGTCCCGATCTGTGGTACACGTCGTTCTCTCTGACCAAGCTCCGGCGCGGTAGGGCCTACGCCACCTGCTTACTGCCGCAGTATGGGCAGATTTCGCCCGCCGCCGCTCACCTAGTTACATCCCGACGACCTCCAGGTATCCCCTCTGGCCTTCCTCCACTGCCCGTCTTCCCACGTCGCTGCATGTGGATCTTCCATAGTTCTTTGCCCAAAACGTCGCTGCATGTGGATCTTCCATAGTTATTTGCCCAAAACGTAGCTCGTCCGGCGTACTTTCCATATTGCAATCTCGTCCTCACACCGTTTTAGACAAACACAACTGTGTTGTTATCTTCCCATAGGACAAGGAATATGCTTCTTTTTTGTCGTCGCATGTGTCATCAACTGTTATTGGCCAGTAATTGTTTCCTTTCTACCTCTTTTTTGCAAACAGGGCTATCCATTTCACCTCGTTGCTATTGCGACCTTTTGGTGAACTGCACAAATCACTTTTTTCTTAAGAGTGTTTTGTGCAGTAGTACTAAAATGTCACATGGGCAACGTCTCTACATTTCAGTGCGACTGCACAAAGGGAGATTGGTTTTGCTCTATCCTCCTCATCCAACTCCGAGCCTAATATTCTCCAACTAGTTAGTCTTAAGAGAGACTGCAAAGGTGACCGGCTTCTATTTATGTGTTTATTATTTCATCAGCAGTCCTCTATTATCGTAATCACACTTAATATCTTTGGAATAGGGACGCTCAGCTCTATTTTAGTGGAACTGCACAAAATGATCGGAATGTTGCATGCTCCAGACAGCTACTTTTTTTCCAACATGCCTTGTTGATTTAGAAAGAGCTGGGGGGACGTTGCTGCCAATGAAAGCATGGATCAATTTTAATTTAACACCTTCTCACAACTTTGTCTTCAGTTGCGATGTAAATATTAGCTCTGATCTGCTAATAATTGAGATGCATTAGCAAGGAAGTTAGTTTTTTATTGTTTCTGAAAGAGCATCGATGGCAAGACACATGAAACAAAAGCTGAAATCTCACACCATTGTACAATTTCATGTCGCTGGAAAATTATTTGTATAGTACGTCAATTATGTAAACAAATGCTGGAGGCTTGATAGCATTGCCAGAAGCCTCTTTGGCATCCTGGTCCATGTGCCATGCACAAAATTATACCCCTTCGTTCCTAAATATTTGTCTTTTTACAAATTTCAATGGGCATATTTTAGAGTATAGATTCACTCATTTGCTTCGTATGTGTACTCCCTCCGTTCCTAAATATTTGTCTTTCTTGAGATTTCAACAAGTGACTACATACGGAGCAAAATGAGTGAATCTACACTCTAAAATATGTCTATATACATCCGTATGTAGTAGTCCATTTGAATCTCTAAAAAGACAAATATTTGAGTAGTCACTCGTTGAAATCTCTAGAAAGACAAATACTCCGGAGTATATTTAAGAATCGAGGGGGTAGTGCACAGCCGCATGGGAGACTCAGCCCGGTCGTTGTGCCGCATTAATAGTGAGTAATGAGCAGTCAAATCATAAGCCCCACCTTTCCCACTGTAAGTTGCTTGGAAGAAGCAATCATCAATACGCTCTTCTTTGAATCCGCTCATACTACTCCATCCGTCACTGTTTATAGAGCGCGCTTCAGAAAAAGAAAAAATCTCTAGGACCAAGGCGACTAGCGATCGGCCTGAAAAATAGCATTGGTAGTTATAGCACGGCGTCTATTACTAGAGGAAATAATGCGTACACACATGCATGCAGTGCTTCCACCCCGGGTACACACATGCATGCACTTACTCCACTCCGTAGTACATCGAGAGAAAATTGTGGACTTGATTGCGGTTACCACGCCCTAATTAATTGAGCATTAAACCAAACGCGTCTAAAGTCTCTCTGGTGGTGGAAATGCATTGAGAGAAATGCATCATAATGAAGCGCGCCCTGTAAACTGTGACGGAGGGAGGAGTAGTATGAAGGTGCAAAACCAAGTACGCGTATGGCCAGTCGGTCAACGCACCTCCTATTGGCATATCACTGACATGTGGGACCGCAGTGTGAGCAAACCAATCTCAATTGATGGCAAAATGGCCAACCCGCCGTTCCTTGAGAGAGACGAGGAGCGAGAACACACAGACGGGCTCGCACGGAGGCCAAGATATATTCGAGCATGGTTGATCGATATCATCATTACATGTTGGGCTGTCGTTTTTCGCCCTTCTCCGGAATAAATGTGTACTTTATCAGAGATTAAAAAAAGAGTACATACGCTCCACCATGCGGTTCTAGTAGTAGTACTACTCGTAGTACTAAACCTTGCGCTTGGCTCTTCGCCTCTTCCTGAAGTCGAACAATGATGGCACTCCGCATGTTCGGTACTACAGTGTATGCCTCTGGCAATCTGACACCGAATGAACTGATGCATGTCCACCGCCTGGGCGAGGGTAGGTTGCATTAGTCAAAAGGCGTAAGCGAGGTTCACCTTGTCCTGCAAGCTTCTCCTCATTCTGCGAGTTGACGGGACACACCAAACAGTAGTGCTAGTCCATACTCCCTCCTTTCCGGTTAATATGGCTTAATCTTTTTTGCGGCTAAATGAGAGAGCTTTATTCATATATAAGCATTCTTAGGACGATCAGCCAAGACACTGGTCACTAGGAAGCAAGGTACCCCGCAAAAAAAGAAGTAGGAAGCGAGGTGTTTCATCAAGCCAGCTCTCGGGCACATTCAAAGTGCAGCAAGCACGGTTCGCACAAAGATGCGCCGCAAGGTTTGATGACCTGTTTACATGCTGAATAACAAAAAAAGAGGAAATATTACCGAGCGCTCCTATTTGTAACAGGATATGAGTTAGAATTAAGTGAGAATTGTGGCGAGTGTCCCATGCAATCAACTTCCATTATCACATGCGAGAACCCTCGAAGAGAACCAAATGTGTTGAAGATTGCTTTATCACATTTTAAAAATATAATAAGAGTGCAGATGCTCCTCCATCTGGTTCCTAGTACTAGTATAGTATATACCTCTATAGACTATAGTACTAGTACTAGTACTAGTAAACTTTGCGCTTGGTTGTTCACCTCTTCGGGAAGTCGAACAATAATAGTAGTAGTATAGTGTATGCTTATGGCAATCTGACACCGAATTAACGGTTGCACGTCCACCGCCTGAGCGAGGGAGAGCTTGCATTAGTCAAAAGTTTCTCCTTGTCCTGCGAGCCACCGCGCGCAAGCTTCTCCCGTCCTGCAAGCTTCTCCTCGTTCGGCAAGTTGACAGGACACAGCAAAGTAATGCCAGTCCATACTGCCTCCTCTCCGGTTCATATGGCTTAATTTCAAACGAGATAAATACACGGTCTGTCACTTTATATTTGTAAAAATAAGGTCAGTGGACTTCATAATACGCTCATTGCGCTCAATATATACATTTTTTTGTGTTTATACGGTCACTAGCTCACCCTGGCTGAGTATGTGTGTGCATGCACGTGTAGGTTGAGCACTTGAGCGTGACCGTGTGTGTTCCGTCGTGTGCTCGGACATGCATGCATTAGGGCGTCGCACGCGTTTTTGCGTCCATGTGTACGTGTAACTGTTGCATACACGTAGGGGGAGTACGTGTAGGGCCACTAAAGGAGCAGTCAAATCACATGGTAAGTTAGTCGGAAGAAGCAACCATCATTTCACTCTTCAATGACACGTACGCAATATAAAATGGTTGATATGGAGAGAAAAAGAAAACCACTATATATACACTAGCAGGTGCCTAAGCTACAAGCCTGCTTGCTTGGGTTGCTCTCTTCACAAGCATAGAACGACGGTGGCCACACCGCTGGTCACATATCCGGCCTGATCCCGCAGCTGGGGGAAGGGAACAATGTTCTGCGTAGACGCGGTCGACATCGGCGAGGGAGAAAATCCACAGTCGGTGCGTCCCAATCGGGGGTCACCGCGGTATGGGCCGATGCCACGTCCCAACCGCCCTTCTAGCTACAGCCCGACGTCCCAGGTAGTCCATCTTCCTTTTGGAGCCGGCTTGCTCCACTGCCGCAGCTCCCCACGTAGCTCCATCTACATGTCAATCTTTCTCTACTTCTACCGGCTTCTACTTGTGATGAGTTTATGTCTCATGAACTAGTGTCAGTACTATTATTCTAATCACACTTCTTCAATATCTTTCCCATCAGGGATGCCCAGCTCGATTTTAGTGGAACTGCACAAAAGCATCGTATGATCCGAGGGTGCCAGCTGTCTTTCCTTCGACAGGTTCTACCTGGCCAGGAAATTAAATCATGTTTAGGGTTTAGGGTTTAAGTCGTGGTGACCCCATTAGTAGTTTTTCTTTCGTACACGCTCTCACAACTTTTGTCTTTAGTTGTGAAGTAAATATTGGCTATGATCTGTGAATCATTGAGATGCATCACCATGCGTGTTAGTTTTCCTTTGTATTTGATGGAATGTTGTAACGGGGCAACCTTGGAGTAGGAATGAAAATGGAGTGGAAAGTTTCTGTTTTTCCGGAGCAATAATGGAAACGGAGAGAAACCAACGTTTCGTTTCGTTGGATTGCGCCATCGAGCAAAACCAACGTTTAAATCACGTCTGTCGCGTTCGTGTCTCACCCTCCTCCACGGCTCGACCCCACACGGTCGCTCGGCATGCCACTCACCGCAAACCGAGTATACGATAACTTTCCCGCCTGCTTGTCGATGGATCGCTCCATGGAGTACTAGTACTACTGGAAGAGATTGACGAGTTGGGGGAGGACAGCTAGCTGTAGCACGGACTCCCAAGAACTTTTTACATGCATGTTGTGGCCGGCTATTGCGACCTTTGAACGCAGAGCAATCGCGTGCACCAGGAAGCGGCGTGGGCGATGCTCTCTCGGCCGGCGTGCCGCTTCAATGCCGGCGCCGGTGAGAGGTCGCGTCCGCTCTGGCCGGGCATGAATGCAGCACTAACCGTTTCGGGCGGGAAGCACGCGCGGGTGATGAAGAGGGTTCGGGTTGGTCAGGAGCGGCCGTGGCAGCGGTCCAGACGCCCGCAAACAAGAGATGTTGTATGTTAATATTGTCGCATATATAATTAACAACGTAAATAATGTGCCAGTTGGAAAAATATGATTGGAGATGGAGATGGAAATGGAATTTTACATAAACACGGATATGCATGTCTATGTCTATGTGTGTGTGTGCGACGACTCTCGCGACCTGGAAGCGGGGGCGTGTTTTTGATCGAGTTTTCTTTCTTGGTACGTTAAAAAATTGTCCGCCAGTTTTCGTTTCTTTTTTCCGGGAACGCGTGTATTCTATTTAAAACCACTGCTATGGAGAGATTTTTTTTACTCCATTATAGCCTCTTGTTTGATAGAGTTTCTGCGTCTCGCTCTCTCACCCTCTCCATATCAAAACAAGATGACAGTGTCCACACTATCTCTCTCCTCACCGGTGGTCACAGATCCGGCCGAATCCCGTCCACTGCGGGAGGTGAGGAGGTGCAGCATAGACGTTGTCGCCGTCAGCGATGGAGGAAGCTGATGCGCAGCGTCCTCTCGAAGCCGGCGCTGGCGCGGATGAAGGTCCTCCGCGCCCTTGTTTGCTGCTGTCGTGTGGGCAGATCCTGCCTGCCCGCCTAAGCGACATCTCGCCCACCTGAGGTATAACTTCTTGTACTGGTCCAGCTCCCCAGGTCGCTGCATGCGGGTTTTCTTCTATGCGACTACTCCCCAGCTCCCCATGTATAGTAGCTAGGGTTCATCGGCTGGTCCAACATCACCTACTATTATAGAGGAAATTGTTGGAAATATGCCCTAGAGGCAATAATAAAATGGTTATTATTATATTTCCTTGTTCATGATAATTGTCTATTGTTCATGCTATAATTGTATTAACTGGAAACCGTAATACATGTGTGAATACATAGACCACAACATGTCCCTAGTGAGCCTCTAGTTGACAAGCTCGTTGATCAATAGATGGTTATGGTTTCCTGACCATGGACATTGGATGTCATTGATAACGGGATCACATCATTAGGAGAATGATGTGATGGACAAGACCCAATCCTAAGCATAGCACAAGATCGTGTAGTTCGTTTGCTAAGAGCTTTTCTAATGTCAAGTATCATTTCCTTAGACCATGAGATTGTGCAACTCCCGGATACCGTAGGAATGCTTTGGGTGTACCAAATGTCACAACGTAACTGGGTGGCTATAAAGGTACACTACAGGTATCTCCGAAAGTGTCTGTTGGGTTGGCACGAATCGAGTCTGGGATTTGTCACTCCGTATGACGGAGAGGTATCTCTGGGCCCACTCGGTAATGCATCATCATAATGAGCTCAATGTGACTAAGTAGTTAGTCATGGGATCATGCATTACAGAACGAGTAAAGTGACTTGCCGGTAACGAGATTGAACGAGGTATTGGGATACCGACGATCGAATCTTGGGCAAGTAACATACCGATTGACAAAGGGAATTGTATACGGGATTGATTGAATCCCCGACATCGTGGTTCATCCGATGAGATCATCGTGGAACATGTGGGAGCCAACATGGGTATCCAGATCCCGCTGTTGGTTATTGGCCGAAGAACGTCTCGGTCATGTCTGCATGGTTCCCTAACCCGTAGGGTCTACACACTTAAGGTTCGGTGACGCTAGAGTTGTTATGGGAAATAGTATGTGGTTACCGAAGGTTGTTCGGAGTCCCGGATGAGATCTTGGACGTGACAAGGAACTCCGGAATGGTCCGGAGGTGAAGATCGATATATTGGACGAAGGGTATTGGAGTCCGGAATTGTTCTGGGAGTACCGGGTGACGACCAGCGTGACCGAAAGGTGTTTCGGAGGCCCCGGCAAGCGTTGGGGGGCCTTATGGGCCAAGGGGAGGGGGCACACCAGCCCACTAAGGGGCTGTGCGCCCTTCCCAACCCCTCTCACGTAACGTGGAGAGGTGGGGGCGCCTCCCCTAGGGCAGCCACCCCTCCCGGCTTGGGGGGCAAGTTTCCCAGGGGTGGGGGCGCCCAAACCCATCTAGGGTTTCCCATGTGGCCGCCGCCCCTCCCCTAGGGAACCCTAGGGCGCCTCCTCCACCCCCCTTCCCCCTATATATAGTGAGGGAGAGAGAGGGCAGCCGCACCCCTTGCCTGGCGCAGCCCTCTCCTCCTCCAACTCCTCCTCCTCCTCCGTAGTGCTTAGCGAAGCTCTGTCGGAGAACCACGAGCTCCATCGCCACCACGCCGTCATGTTGCTGGAGTTCTCCCTCAACTTCTCCTCTCCCCTTGCTGGATCAAGAAGGAGGAGACGTCCTCGGGCTGTACGTGTGTTGAACGCGGAGGCGCCGTCCGTTCGGCGCTAGATCGGATCTTCCGCGATTTGAATCGCCGCGAGTACGACTCCATCAACCGCGTTCTTGTAACGCTTCCGCTTAGCGATCTTCAAGGGTATGAAGATGCACTCCCTCTCTCTCGTTGCTAGCATCTCCTAGATTGATCTTGGTGACACATAGGAAAATTTTGAATTATTGCTACGTTCCCCAACAGAAATGCCACTCGAAAAGTTGTCCTGATTTATGCCTCGGTGGATGTATACATGTTGTTTCGAAAAAAAGTACATGGTGGTTGTGCGGTCATTGTCCATATGCTCCTATTGTTGATGCTAATCTAATACTATCACTGGTTAAATGAAGAAATGTTTTTTTCTCGGGTATCCTGGTTTAGTTCCCATCAAGATAATCATGATGCTTCTGTTTGTTGGTGTACTTTTCATAATTCTTATTGACAATTGAGATGTCATTGTGAATCTTGTAAAACAAAGTAACAACACTATATCCCTTTTTTTATATTTTTGGAAACAGTGATGCGTATCTCCATACCCGGGCATGTCTTCCTCAATTTTAGTGGAACTGCACAAAATTGGATGGCCATTGTTGTTCCGCCTCACTGTCCTCTACCACGTGGTTCTTCCTTCCTCGAGCTTGATTACTGAGAAGAAACAGACCACAGTGAGGATTTGTCGAACTTCATAGGTGCCTCACCCAAACTTGATGCCAAATGGATGATGCATCACCACAATGACCTATCGATGCTCATGGTTGCGCCTCATGGTTGTGTCGGCTGGTGAAGCTGATCGATTTTCAATGAAAAACAAGATGTCTTCCATCAGTGCTCTTTGCTTGTTACCCACAAAGATGATATCCTTCGTCAGTTCACCTTGGTTGCGTTGGAGACGCAGTAGTCTTTCACGTTGGTGCAATTTTATCACACAATTGGCTATGAACCAAATGTTTCCTCGAAGAAGGATTGACGTTGGTACTAAGAGCATAAGTTTTGTATTGATTTCTAAGCCTTCTCACAACTTTGTCTCCAGCTCCCCTGTAATTTTATTTGTCCAGCTATTAACTTTGATTAAAAAATGGTGTGGACTAAAAACCCGGATGGACGTAGTAGCCCTCCATTTTTATTTACTCCGCATATTAGATTTGACTGAAGTCAAACTTTGTAAAGTTTGACCAAGTTTAGGCCGAACACAACAAACCATAATTATTAGAGAGGGCAAACTATACATACTCTCAAACCTTTCCGATAATTGAAATTAAAATTCTTTATTTGTACACACTCTCACACAGTTCCGATAATTTGGCGCATGTGTGGTTGTTCATTTAAGGGAGGGTAGTGTACCGCAAGTGAAGGACAGGAAGTGCGACCAGGACGCGTGGATCGTTAGTTCATCGGAAGTACTCCCTCCGTTCCTAAATATTTGTCTTTCAAGTGGTTTGAAATGGACTACCACATACGGATGTATATAGACATTTTTTACAGTGTAGATTCACTCATTTTGCTTCGTGTGTAGTCATTTGTTGAAATCTCTAGAAAGACAAATATTTAGGAACAGAGGGAGTAGTAGTTTTCTTCACTGGTACGTTAGATAAAGAGTTTCGTTTCGCACTTACACAATTTAAAACGATTTTTATGCAGAGAATAAGAAAACCACTCCACTATATATTAGTCGTATACACGAGTACTATATGGACGCAGCTTCATTGACTTTAGTACACCTGCCTTTCGTTTCGCACTTACACAATTTAAAACGATTGTTATGGAGAGAATAAGAAAACCACTCCACTATATATTAGTCGTATACATGAGTACTCTATGGACGCAGCTTCATTGACTTTAGTGCACCTGCCTTTGAGTACTATATGGACGCAGCTTCATTGACTTTAGTGCACCTGCCTTTGGGTTTATGACAGGTGGGCCCAAAATGTGGCTGGCCCACCTATCATACAGCCAAAAGCAGGTGCAGTTAAGGCACCGGAGCTCAGTCTGTACTACAGTATATATATAAGCTGGAGCCTCAGCGCTTGTTCGCTAGGGTTTGCACTCTCCACACTCTCGCCGCACTACATATATATATATATACATGTTGGAGGCTCAGCGTTCCTTTGCTAGGGTTTGCTATATTCACAGTCTCTCACCCTCTTCACCGGATCTAAACAAGACTGCGTTGTGGCCTCTGTCTCTCTCACCCCCCTCACAGCTGGCGAAGGAGGCGTCCGGATCCCGTCGCACCGGGAAGGGGAGAAGGTGCAGCGTTCACTCTATCGCCTTCGGCGAGGGAGGCAATCCACTGCCGGTTGCGCTTTTCTCTTTCAGCCAGCGCCTGTGCGGGAGGGCCACCGACCCCTTCTTCTCACTGCCATACGTAGTGTGGGCAGATCCGACCTCCCGTCGCACGCCTTTCCACATCCCGACGACCCTAAGGTATAAGTTTCTTTGAAACCGTCATTGGTCTAGCTGCATGCAGATCTTTTACGGTTCTGTAGTCGAATCTAGGTCTTGGTTCAAAGAGGAAAGAAGGGTGCGGTGGGGTGGAGCATGAATCTAGGATGTGGTTCAATGAGGAAAGGAGGGAGGGAAAGTAGTATAGACTAGCTATCTAGCCGCGTTGTTGGTCGAAAAGGGAAAAAGGGGGTAACCCAGTACACACATCTGTAAGGAACCGAACTCTTTGTTGAAAAGGGAAAGAAACTGGGGGGGTCGGGTAGTTTGTGCAGGACTAGATTTGTTGCCCTCACATAGGAAAAAGTTTCAAAGAGAACAAATATGGGACCAATGCAGATATGCTGCTTGGCTACATACTCTGCATCACCCATTTATACGTGTGGACGCACATGGTGCTGGCATGTCCCATGTCCCATCCACATGATCGTGCAGTGTGTTTTGAGATGTTGTGCTACTTGTATTGGTACTGTTTTAAATAAATGTTGAATTTAAGCTATTGTATTGCTCTCTTTTCCCATTAAGTAGTGAACAAAAATGGTACCAACCTAGACATGATGCTTGTTGCTTTGTTACAACAAACTCTGCATCACCCCCTTTATAAGTAGATGGAAGCACATGGTGTTGTTGCGCCCACTCGCCCCTGGAACTGTTTATGCTTTTTCTTAATCTAATGCTAATGGTAAAATTAAGCAATGCCACTCTCAGAATTAACTACTGAACTATTTTAAGAGAATTTCTCTGTTAATATGAATCAATGCAACCGTTTTAGAAATGCTACTGTCCTATACTTTGTTTTCCATCAAGATAAGGTAGATGCTTCTTTTTGTGGCTGCATATTTCATCCTCCTTTATTGGCAGTAATTGTTTCCTTTTTTGCCTCTGTTAAATCAGGGATATCTATTCAACTTGTTGCTATAGCAAACTTAAATGTCACACCGGCGACTTTACTTGATTTCAGTGCAACTGCACAAAACGAGATTGGATTTCCTATTCGTGTTGGCAGATTCGTACGTGATCTTGTGTGCGTCCTGATAGGTTGGTACTTGCCTTCATCCACATGATCGTGCAGTGTGTTTTGAGATGCCGTGCTACTTGTATTGGTATTGTTTTAAATAAATGTTGAATTGAAGCTATTGTATTGTTGTCTTTTCCCATTAAGTAGTGAACAAAAATGGGACCAACCCAGACATTATGCTTGTTGCTTTGTTACAACAAACTCTGCATCACCCCCTTTATAAGTAGATGGAAGCACATGTTGTTGTTGCACCCACTCTCCCCTGGAACTGTTTATGCTTTTTGTTAATCTAATGCCGCTGGTAAAATTAAGCAATGCCACTCTCAGAATTAACTACTGAATCTTATTTCAAAACTGCAACACTTGTTAGGGATTGGCGGGATTACCATTTTGTGGCCGCATGTTTCATCCTCCTTTATTGGCTAGTAATTGATTCCTTTTTTTCCTCTGTTAAAACGTGGATATCTATTCAACTTGTTGCTATTGCGACATTTTGCTTCGCTTAATTTTGGTGGAACTGCACAAAATGAGACCGGATTTCCATATATGTGCTGAGATCTCTTTTAGATCTTCCTCAGGAGTTGTTTCAAATCTTGGTCTTGAAAGGTCAGTACCTACTTTCCTCAGAATTAACTACTGAATCTTAGTTCAAAACTGCAACACTTGTTAGGGATCGGCGGGAGTACCATTTCTGTTAGGAATCGGTCGGAGTACATGTTTAAGAAATGTATTGTTCAGATAATATCTCTGTTATTATATATCAGTTACAGTGTTTTACAAATGGTACTATCCTGCTTTGTAGTTCTTTCTACATGTTTAACCAAGGTATTGTTAAGATAATGTCTCTGTTAAAATGAATCAATCGCATTGTTTTAGGAATGGTACTTTTATGCTTTGTCGTTCTTTATACATGTTGAAACAAGGCATTGTTAAGATAATGTCTCAGTTAATATGAATGAATCACACTGATTGAGAATTGCTACTCTCCTGCTTTGTTTCCCATTAAGATAAGGTAGATCAGTAGATGTTTTTCTTCTGGGAGTACAAGTCATCAACCGTTATTTCTCAGTAATTGTTTCCCTTATACCTATTGTTGCTTACAGGGATATCAAAATTAAAGCTCAGTTTTATTCCGACTTTGATTTTAGTTGAACTGCACAAAAGGAGCCAATGTGTCTAAGGCAAACTGCTGCATTAGTGGGTCCAGTTGGTCTTACCACTTTGCAAAAAGAAGCAGTCACTGTTTGCGCTACATTACACAAGGAATGATCGAGAAGCTTTATAGAGTATTAGTAGACGCTGGTGACATGACTAGTCTGCAGAGAGCATAGGAAACTCTACAACACATGGAGTGCACTGGGCAAAAAGTGCCCAAACAAGTACAGGAAGCCAGGACAGGACTCCAAATCTGTCAATGTCATTCTAAGCAACAATGATGGGGCATCTGGGTATGGTAATCTGTTTACCGTACTTTCAGTTTGTTAGTCCACCGATTGGTAGGTTGACACTGGGGCCAATGTTCATGTGTGTGCTGCTGTGTCTTTGTTTTCTTGCAACATATAAATACGATATCCACAGGCATGCTCAGCTTGATTTTAGTGGAACTGCACAAAATGTCCAGATGGTTTGTGTCCTCCATAATACTTCATCATGCACAATACATCGAATGGTTCTCTAATCATTCGTTGTCACCTTGAGCCACCGGACTATACGTCTGAATGGTGCTGCCAGCGTCGGCCATTAAGAAGGGTAAGAAGAAAGACATAAAGAGAGATGGCTGCTTTACTTGTGGTTCGGAGGAACACTGGGCAAACAAGTGCCCAAACAAGTACCAAGAAGCCAGGACAGGACTCCAAGTCTGTCAATGTCACTCTAAGCAACAATGATGGGGCATCTAGGTATTTAATCTGTTTACCGTACTTTCAGTTTGTTAGTCCACCGATTGGTGGGTTGACACTGGGGCCAATATTCATGTGTGTGCTGATGTGTCTTTGCTTTCTGGCAGCATATAAATACGAAATCCACAGGGATGCTCAGCTTGATTTTAGTGGAACTGCACAAAATGTTCAGATGGTTCGTGTCCTCCATAATACTTCATCATGCACAATGCATCGAATGGTTCTCTAATCATTCTTCGTCACCTTGAGCCACCGGACTATCAGATGACAAACTGATGACAAACCCTGCCCGTTCCACAATCATAGGCATTACATATTTTGAATGGGAAAAGCTTGTCAAAGTTGACATTAGTTTAATATATTGGAATTGGAAAACCTTGTCAATTTTTGCTCATTGATGTTAGCCAGAAGACATGCATTTGATATTTTTGAGTGGGGCGCCCTTTGCTGTGAGCAACGTCGATCATTTTTTCCTATTCCTGTCTTCAGTTCAGACGTAAATATTTACTCTGCTGAGATGCATAGTCACATGAATGTTGACTTATGTAAGATATTTTAAGAGTTTGTTCTGAATATTGTCTATGTAATGTCAGGCCTTGTGTTTGATTGCAAAGTTGAGCTTGGAATGTTGTGGCATGCGGCATCACGAGCTGTTCACCGTGCCTCCTGAGAATAATGCTTCGTATTGTTTTGCATGTTGATCTAATGCCAGTGATTTGCTTGTTAAGAAGATCATCCTCTTATGTTGTTTCCGTGCTTAAGAAGTTCATCGTCTTATGTTTCATTCATAGCCTATACGACAAGTCGGGTAGCTTAGACGTGAAACCATATGATCTTCCGACCAACTCATCATCTTAGGCCGTGATTGAATCGTCGTTTTCCAACCAAAACCGCTTGTAAAACTGATGCTTGTAAATAAAAGCAGATGGTCTCGAGCGAAGCGCTTGGTTGGTCGATTTCGACTAGTAAAATATACATTGGTCTCTCAAATTACACGCGTAACCTGCCGGTTTTACTTACAGACCTCGGGCCCTCGGTTTCATTACGCCTGTATTTTACGCGTTGTTTCCGATGACGAGTAAATTACACTTGTATCTTAATACAGGTGTGAAATAAACCAGAGCTCCAAGCGCGGCCTTACCGTTTCATGCCGTCTCAGTCTCTCGAAGGTGCTCATAGGTGTCCGATGATCCTGGCTTCCTGAATGAGCAGCGGGCGCTGTATCAGACCATCCGTAGGGCCCGCGAGGCCCTCTCCGTCGTCCTTCGAGTTGTTGCGCTCGCCGTGGCGCCGAGCATTGTTAACATGGTCAATGAACATGAGGATTCGGGAGATGACTTTATTTTGACTGGATGACAGTAGGGACCAACTAGGGCCATAGCCGTACGTACGCAAGTGCCTCCTTATTATGTACAACTATATTTTTTTTGCTTCCTCCTGGTTTCCTGACATGACGGTTCCACACCATTGTCAACGTATGTAGTCAATATAAACGAGAGAATTGCACAAGGTGCGGCCGACAGCTGGGACCAAGCAGCTCGAGCAGTATTTGTGTTTTTGAGGCGTGAGCACTGCAGAGTTTTTCTTGGCGATGTTTTCATTGTTGTTCACAGGAGAGCAGGGTATTAACTGGGCGGGCTATGGCCCGTCTAGCCCAGGACAGATATCCAGCCCAGATATTAATTTTTTTCAAGATGAAAATGGCTAGCCCAATTGTACGTTTTTTTGAGGAATACCCAGGCAAGGTCAACTTGTTATTCTCCGCCCCGCTAGGTTGCAAATCTTTCCTAGGAGGGATGCATTAGGCTTAAGAGGAAAATGGGCTTTAAAAATAATAAATGAGATGTAATTATAAAAACTAGGCAGTAACTATAAAAAAATGCACCAAACACGAAATTAGTTTATAAAATATTATTTATGGATTTTGAAAATCTTAATTTTTAATTGTTGCGCGCGCAATGTTTCGTTCGATTTTTACGTAATACAAATTTATATTTAATCTGACTAGAAATTTCGGGATAAAAATATTTCGGTTCCCATCAAAATGTGGGAAATTTTATTGAATTATGTTTTGAACGGTTGGTTGAAATTATTAATCGGTGTCCTAGCTAGAAAATGGGTTGTACTTTTAACAAACTGTAAATGAGCTGTAGTAAATTCCATTAGAATTCAAAAATAGGCTGTACATTCTTACAAATCGCAAATGGGCTATAAGTTTTCTGCCACACACTTGTGGGCCTACTAAGTTGACGCGTCCCCTAAAAAAAGTAAGTTGACGCGTATGCAAGGCTTTGTCAACTTATAGTCAACACATGGTTCTAGCAGCAGTGGCCGTTGGATGTCCATCCAACGGATGTCATGCTTCTTCTTCAATCTCGGATATTCTAGCTTCAGCCGCCCAAAAAATGATTCCTCCCCCTAAGATCTGGGGCGCACCATTTCGGAGGCTGACCTGTGGGCCTACTAAGTTGACGCGTACTAAGGGCTTTGTCAACTTAGTCAATATAAACGATTCTAGCTGCAGTGACAGTACGATGTCCATCCAACGGCCGTCGTGCTTCTTCAACCTCCGGTCTTCTTGCTCCAGCCGCCCAAAGCAGCGCCGGTCGTGCCGCCTGCTCCTGCCTCCCGTGGTCGGCTGTGCTGCCGCAGAGGCCTCACCGCCCCTTACTACTCCCACCGCTGGCCAGGCCATCCCTCCACTCACCCACACCCCCTGTTATTCTGCGGCGACGGCAGCCTCACACCGCAGCCGAACCAGTGAACCCTCGTACTCCTCTCCGTGTGGGTATCCACTGCCGCGTCTTCCCCGGCTCCGCGTCGTCCCCTTCCTAGGCCTCGCCGTCGTCCACCGTCGTGGTGCTCTCGGTGCGGCGTGGTCAATGTGGTCAACGACCGACTTCCATCGGAAGAGTACTGTACGTGGAGAGGCTGACAGCTGGGTCCACGGCAGCCGCAAGGAAGTGCCTCCTTATTACGCGCAAAATAATTATTCCTGCACCTGACAGCGGGGACCCACCGGACGGGCCATCGTATTTCAAAAAAAAACGTTTCCCCCTGACTGCTGGGACCCACCAGCTACATCTTCGCACGTAAGGAAGTGCGTCCAGGCAAAAAAACGATTCGCCCCCCTGACTGTTGGGACCCACCAGCTATATCTTCGCACGCAAGGAAGTGCCTGACAGTCGGGACCGACCTGGTCGAAGCGTACGTAGCGTTGTCATTCTGATCGTGAACGTGTACGTACATACTGGTCGATGTAGAGCGCGCACGTGTCGTAGTAGAGGCACGCATGTAGCATGTACACGTACGTACAGCGGCCAGTGTGCAAGAAAGAAAATACGACCACGTACGTACATACGGGCGGGGTCTCGAACGCCTACTTGCGCATACGTACGGCCAGGGCTCGTGTACATGGCTGGGTCGGAACGGAGAAACAGCATCGTCGTCGTGTTCATGGGGAGCCAACCGGCTGGGTCGGAATGGAATACGTCGTCGTGTTCATCGGGAGGGCTTGGACGGAACAGCCGATGGAAACGAGGCCTGGCGTACCGCAGAACGGAGGAAACGGCCTTGTGTTTGACCGGCCACGTTCGAAACGGGATCCTGCTCATCGGGAGGGGTCTGGCGTACCGCAAAACGGAGAAAACGGACTTGTGTTGGACCTCCTACGGTTGAAACAGGGTCCTGTTGATCGGGAGGGGTGTGGCGTACCGCAAAACGGAGGAAACGGACTTTTGTTGGAGCGCTACAGTCGAAACGGGGGTCATGTTCATCGGGAGGGGTGTGGCGTACCGCAAAACGGGACTCCACGGGATACTGTTCATCTCCACCGTTGACCCCCTCCAGCCTCCACGGGCTACTGTTCATTCACCGTCGACCTCCTCCGGCCTCCACATGCGACTGTTCATCCACGGGCTCCTGTTCATCCAGCCTCCACCGCGCGCTACTCCACCGGCTACTATTCAACCAGCCCTCTCCACGGGCTCCTGTTCAACCACCCCTCCACAGGCTACTGTTCATCCAGCCCTCCACCGTCTACTGTTCATCCAGCCCTCCACGGGGTGGTCCTGTTCATCCAGCCCTCCACGGGGTCCTGTTCATCCAGCCCCAACCGGCTCGATCGATCGGGGTCCTGTTCATCCAGAGGCAACACCATGGGGTCCTGTTCATCCACCCCCATCGGGAACTGTTCATCCAAACCCCCCCAGTAACGCTCATTGTTCATCCAGAGGCAGCATCGATCGGCTTCAGTTAGCAGCAGTAGCGAAGGAATCACTCGATCGGGTTCAGTTAACAGCCATCGATCGATCGCTTGGGTTTAGTAACGCGTAGCCTGCAGTGCAATCGCTCGGGTTCAGTTAGAGCCCAACGCCTCGCACCCACGCGGTGTGTGTACGAGAGAAACGCGCAAACCTCCGTGCATCGCTCGGCCCCGACTACCCACCGTAACCGGGAACACCCAGATATTTTCCTAGCCCTCGCTTCTACCACGGTTTTTTCCGTCATGGACGGCCCAAAGAATGTCATGCAGCTGCGTCTCCGGCCCGCCCAGGATGAAAAGCCCATTTTCTGTCATGATTTTTTGTCATAGAAGTAGGAGCCCACCACATCTATGATGATATCGGGTTTTGTCACAATTATTGTCATAGAAGTGTCGTAAGTATGACAGAAAAAAAAATCGTTCGGCCCAAAATGTCACGGATGTGTCTTTTTTTTGTAGTGAAGCTGTTTTCGTGGGAGTGATTTCATCCTGAATTTAGTTTCATTACCAACCGCCAATTCAGTGTCCAGCCAAACAGGTGAAATGAAACTTACCAATACCAAATCCAATACAAGGCCCCCAATGAAGACATCCAAACGCAGTGTTAGTGAAGAAAGTAAACAAGCACATGCGAGAATATAAACCCCACGCTATTGCTCCCCGGCAACAGCGCCAGAAAAAGCTTGATAATCCCCAAGTGCAAGGAATCATCGTAGCAATTTCTAAAGGTGGGAGTGATAAGTATGGAGTGTCGAACCCACAAGGAGCTAAAGGTAGGATCAATATTCTCCCAAGTCCTATCTACCACTAATACGACTCTACGTACACCGAACGTTTGCTTGCATCTAGAAACGAGAAATAAAATTGTGTTGTGGGTATGAAGAGGATAGCTTTGCATGATATCGGAGAACTAAAATATAAAAATAGGTATTCTTATCATAAAGTTAGAATATATCACAATATATTACAAAAGGAGAGTGTGGAACAATGATGGATCGATGTGCGGAATTATCCTAGGCAATTGTTAACCAGATCGGTAATCATTATTGTAATTCTATATGAGGAAGAGGCATGAGCTAACATACTTTCCGTACTTGGATCATATGAACTTATGATTGGAAATCTAGAAAGCATCCGCAACTACTAGAAATCATTAAGGTAAACCTAACCATAGCATTAAATATCAAGTCCTCTTTACTCCCATACGCAACAACCCCCTTACTCGGGTTTAAGCTTCTGTCACTCTAGCAACCCACTATAAGCGAATCATGAACGTATTGCAATACCCTACAGCGGGAATCCTTCACGTGTGCGCAGCACGGAAAGCACCATAGGACAGCACCAAAATAAAGCATACAACTCAAACCAATCTAGATCATCACTCAACCCAAAAGACAAAAGAAATCTACTCAAAACATCATAGGATGGAAACACATCATTGGATCATAATATGTGGCATAAAGCACCATGTTCAAGTAGGGGATTACAGCGGGGTGTGGAAGAGTGGACCATTGAAAAAAGATGAGGGAGGTGATGAAGACGGTCACCACGGCGATTATTCCCCCGGCAGCACTTCGGCGCCACCAAGAGAGAGGGGGGAGAGTCTCCCCCCTTGGCTTCCTCCTCCATGGCCTCCAGTGATGATGGCCCCCTCCGGCAGGGTGCCCGAGAGGGCCTAGAGATTTTTTGTGGGTACAAAGGCTTGCGGCGGCGGAACTTCTCATCTAGGGTTCTTTCTAGAGGTTACCGGATATATAGGGGTACTTGGCGTTGGAATCAAGTCGGGAGGATGCCCGAGGGGCCCACAAGCCGTATGGGCATGCCCTGGGGAGTGAGCCCCCCTGGCTTGTGGCCTCCTCGGTCACCTCCTGGGCCCAGCTCCGGTGTTCCGTGGGTCTCTTCTGGTCCATAAACGATCACCGTAAATTTTCAGCCTATTCCGAGAACTTTTATTTGTGCACAAAAAAACGACACATCGGTAGTTCTGCTGAAAACGGCGTCAGTCCGGGTTAGTTCTAATCAAATCATACCAAAACCATATAAAATTGTTATAAACATGGCATGAATACTTTATAAATTATAGATACGTTGGAGGCGTATCAGGAACACTTCGGCCTGATAGGCCATGAGGCCAGCCCATCGTCCATCTTGTCAACCGACGGGCCACCGCTGGTATCATACATCGTTAGTCCTCAAGACGATGTGCTCGCTTCTTCGTCTTGGATGGTAACTCTAGGGAAACCTCAGATCCTCTAGGGGATCGGATGATGATGACGTTGGTACGTCACTCCTCTTACGGCATCATCTTTGGAGTTGCTATCATTTGGAGGGACCAGTGGTAGGCGGTGATCGGTGTTGTTGGTGTTGGACATATGCGATCCAAGTTCTCAATCTAGTGGTGGCTAAGTCTGATGTTTGCGTTTGAAGTCGAGTTAGCGAGTATGGTCCTTCTCGGATAATCTCGTTCCCATAGGACACACCTCCCTGTCTTTGAGGGGGCTATCGAGTGGCACCCAGACGGCCAAAGCTCAAGGCATCCGCCTTGCTTGGTTCGATGATGATGGTAGAGCAAGACCTGCCTCCCCTTGTCAAGCCTTCGTGTGATCTTTGAAACCAAGATTCGTCTCTTGTAGGGCGTGGTGTTGTTGTGGTATGCTTGCATGATGTTTTGGGTTTGTGTGCTTAGTCTAGTCGTTGTAGTGTGCCTTCTTCTTCTTCATCAATGAAATGCAACGCCGTTGCTCTTCTTCAAAAAAAATTGTTGCATGGCTTTGGCGAAAATCCTCGGGATGATAGGGTTGCAATCACATGATTTGGCATACATTCCCTCATATGTTACGATCCCATATATGGTTTGCTGCAAACACATAGATGAAATGCCCCGATGAGTCCGAAGGCCTGCTGCAAACATTGTGTTCATGCATCCTTTGAAATATTTTTTCATGTTCGCTTTTTTGCGAATTATTCATCTCATGTTATACGGTGCCATGATTCTTCTCGGTCGAGGGCTTTGTTGCGACAAGTGGAGATTTGTTACTTTTTTACACGAAAATGAGAATGTTACATTGGTTTGCTTGGAATGCTGCGATCTTTTTTGGTGTGTGCTTTGGCAATACCACGGGAGAAATAAAAAAATGCAAATTATACGCTCAGTTCTCCTAAAAGGATTCTATATATGTACGTAGACTCCTCTCTATCTCTACTCTCTTCACCGGTTTAATTAACTTCCCTTTGCCACCACTAAGATACTACTCCTATCTTGTTGGCGAAGAAATATCGATCAAATCCGGTTGAGATCTGCTTCCAAGGATTGTTTTTTTTCTGTACAACTCTCTCTCTCTCTCTCTCTCTCTCTCTCTCTCTCTCTCTCTCTCTCTCTCTCTCTCTCTCTCTCTGCGCCACGCTAGCTGTCAAATTAACAGCAAGTGATTCCGTTTAAACCGCGCGGCAGTCTCTCTCTCTCTCTATCTCTATCTGCCGCGCCGCGCTGTCAGTCCGTCAAATTTAACAGCAGGCGAATCCCGTTTAAACCGCGTAACAAACCGGATCGATCCCAGCCTTTCCTTCCTTCACCCGCCATCGATCGTCCATCGTCTCCGAAGCGGACTCCCATCCCACCCCCCGCCGCGATCCACCACCCAGCTCGATCGCAGCCTCGCGCGCCACGGAACCCCCGCTCGCTTAGGCAGGCTTAAACCCTAGCTACCGATCTAGTACTACCCCGCCTCCGAGTCCCACTACGCCTTGCCGCCGCAGAACGGATCTACCCCTCACCCAAGCCCCTCGCTCTCCATATAAGGCAACCCACTCCTCCTCTATCTCCCTCCACCCCACAAGCAAAGCGCAGGCGCAAGCCCCCCCACAACACAAGCCAAGCCCTAAACCCTCCAGCGTAGCGTAGCGATACCGAACCCTCACTGCCGATCGATCGATCTGGTTTCCTTCCATGGCCGATCCCGCTGATCGCCGGCGCCGCGAGATCGAGGAGGGCGAGGTCGTCTCCGCCTACAGAACGGGCTCCGACACCGACACCGACGACGAGGACGCGCGCTACTACCTCCACCCAGTGCCCCACCGCGACGACCGCCGGGCCCGGGGGATGATGGTCACGGTCGCGCGGCCCGGCACTGTCCCTGTACCGGAGGACGTGGTCGTCGGGGGCGGCGGCGCCGTCTCAGGATCAAGATTGACTACCCGGGACTCTTCGCCCACATCCTCGCTCGTCCTCGGTTCCGGCAGGACCATCAGCGACGCTGCTGCCGTCACCGCATTATTCCCGGCCTGCCCCGTCTGCCACAGGCAGTTCCACAGCTCCAAGGCCGTGCATGGCCACATGAGGGTCCACGCGCAGGCGCAGCCCAGGGAGGAGGACAAGGTGTCTGCTGCGGTCAGCGCCGTGGACGACTCCGTGTCCGTGTCCATGCCCAATGTCGTAGCGGAGCCCAAGATCTCGGACGACCCGATGCCCGTGGAGGTGGCCAGCAGCGATCAGGTTGTCCCCGGCAGCGGCAGCGCAAGCGTGAAGCCCAGTCAGAGTGCTGCTGATCTTTCCATGGCCATCGTGGTGGCAGAGGCAGCACCACCGGCCGCTGCACCCAAGCAAGTCGACATCGCCCCGACGCCTCCTGCACCGCCGCAAGTCCCCGTCCCCCCTCCGGTCGCACCAGCACCAGAGCCAGCCGCCGTCTACCTCCACCCGCCCGCCCCCGCACAGCAGCATGTCTTCGCCCCCCCACCGCAGGCCGCGGCGCCGCTGCATGCCTTCCACGGGCCGCTGCACATGATCCCGCACCAGGACCCGGCCGCCCCGCCTGGGTTCTCGTGCAAGGAGTGCTACCGGTGGTTCCCGACGCACCAGGGGCTGGGCGGCCACGTCGCCGGCCACAAGAACCGGCGGATCGCGGCGGCGGCCGCCGCAGCCATAGCCGCCGGGATCGACCCGATTGACCACGCCGCGGGCGCGCCCAGGCCGGTGAAACAGCACACCTGCAAGGTATGCGGCGCCGTGTACAGCAGCGGCGTCCGACTCGGGGGCCACATGAGGAAGCACTACACAGGCAAGCCCATCGTGCCGAGGAAGCGGGCGCGCCTCCTCTTGCCCCCGGATCACCTCGGGCTCGCGATCCCCGGGCCAGCGCCACAGGCGCCAGCTGCCGAGGTGGCGGTGCAGCCGCCGGCAGTACCGGCGGGCTGCCTGAGGATCTTCGGCGTCACCATCATGCAGGAGGCGAAGGAGGAGGAGCCACCCGTCGCCGTCGAGGACAAGCAGTGATCGATGAATATAATACGGCAAACATGCAGTTTGATATATACGTATAAAAATGTTAGGGGAGATTGGTACCATTAGAAGATTTATTAGGTCAGAAACATATATCTCAGGAGAAGTCTAAAGTTGTGTGACGATAGTTTGATCGATGTGTGCTTGAATTTGGATAAACGTGTCTTGGTTGTATATACTCTTTGTTCATCCAAGTTTTATAACGCACTGTTACAAGGACGACACAGTGCACACCACATACACGCACACTCATCTCGAACAGCTTTATTGGAACGAAAAAGACGCAAAAGCGCTGTGGCAAAAAAATTCTCGGAAACGATCCTAGTACAATTCACGCTCAAACTGGAAGTGCATGCATGCGTGCACAAAGCCAAATAAATCAACACCAGAAAAGCGTAGTTCTACGGAGCGAGTCCACCACCAGGGGCTTTCCAGGAGAGGCGATTGTAGGGCGATCGTCTTCCGCCGCTAGCTTAGGTTAGGTTTTTCCTCTCAGGGGGTGGTGAGGCGTGTGGGGTGGCGACGGCGCGGCAGCCAAAACGCAAAAGACTCCAACGCAAACGGCGAGGACGGCAACGGGATCAGCAAGCAGGGGTTCGACGAAATCGCCGAAGGAAGGGAAGGAGTCGGAAGAGGCGGCCAGGCTCACTGCAAGGATGGGAGACCTGCTGCTTACTGAGAAGGAGTCGGCAAGCTTTGTGTTCCAAGACCGGGGCAGGAGAGATGGTCTGCCATGGGCAAAGTCTGCTCACCCCGGCCGGTGAACATACTTACAGTCTTACATACATGCGCTAGAAAGAACAATGATGGGGGCTTGGGGTCTGCACCGCGAAGCACAATTCAGAGACATCCTTGTTGTCCACTTTGGAAGCAAAGGAGACTGAAAACATGCGCTTAACAATGGACCGCGGCAGTTTGACTTGCATGTGATAGTTCTCAAGGACTATGAGGGTGATGTCAGGCCGTCGGAGAGGGTTTTTAACACAGTGCAAATGTGGGTTTGTGTGACAGATCTGCCGCTAGATAGAAGATCTGAGGATTTTAGCAAAGCGTTGGGCAACTGGCTTGGTGAAGTGGTTCGTGTTGATGTAGAGAAAGACAGATGGTTTTTCCAGAAGCAAACGTCTTCGTGTGCGTGCAAAGCTGTCAGTTTTTGATCCGCTTGTGCGGGGGTTCTACCTCAAAGCATCACTGGAAGATAAGAAGAGGACTTGGTATGATTTTTGCTATGAAAAGATGTCCCACTTTTGCTTTGATTTTGGAAGGTTAGTGCGTGCAGATGGTATAGTTCAAGGACGAGCAACAGCGAGAGGGGGTGGCGTGGTAAAGCGTCATGCTCGTGGACGCTCAAAGCAACGGAAGGGGAGAATATTGCGGCACCACAAGTGATAGTAGACTCGGTGATGACTTGTATGAATGAGTGGAGACAGGCTCAAGAAGATGGTTGGCTGAAGATGAGCGTTGATAGGGCTGTCTTGAAACTTGCTGACAAAGGAGAGGGTGGTGTTTTGTTCAGAGACCACACCGGCGGCCCGGCGCTTTCCGAGGAAGTGCTTGTTACTTCTTTCCGGAGGCGTCGAATCTGGAGGTCGTCGAAATTCTGGCGTGCCAGCCAGCGTTGCAGCTTGCTGAGGAAAAGAATGCCAAGCTTGACTGCAAGGAGGTGGTCATGTCAAGCTTACTGTAAGGTGGTGGTCGATATGCTGCGAAGCAAGGAGAAGAACCTACCAGCTGTTGGGACACTAATCAAGGACCTCAAAAAGGGGCTCCAGGCGCAGCGTATAAGGTAAGCTGGGCTCATCGAACAGCGACTAGTGCTGCTCATGTTTTGACTAAAGAGGGTGTGAGTAAAGAACTCTTGTCAAGTGTGGAATTATATAGTCTGCACATTATTGCATCAGAGGTTTCCTATGTCTTTGAATAAATAGCAAGCTAAAGTTAAGCTAAGAAAAGCATAACTAGTAAGTATTGCACATCTAAGTCATATGTCATTGATCTTATATTGAGATTCGTGTGAATATTTTCTTTTCTCTTTTTTCTTTTTCTCTTTATACTTGATTCACCCACTTAGATGTGCAATAACTAGAGCACATCTAGATGTGCCCTAGACACACCCTAAGTAAAACATACAAAGAAACAGCATAACAAGCACACAGATGGAATAATCAGAGAGAAATAATGACCAACGCCCCATCGCAACCATAGCTAGCAGAAGATATTAATAGTCAATGCTCGAGGATTACATGCATAATATATTTTTTTGGTTTTTTCGCCTAGCGCATTAAACTGAATTACAACACAAGGTCCACATACACGGCATCCATACTTTACATTCAGTCTTTCAGTTTTCAGTGCGGAAGTAAACATGAGTGCTAATAACCGGACAGAACGAAGTAACATAAGCATCTAGTAGTGATGTATTAAGGACGTACGCAACCTACCGTTGTAGTCAGTCGCTACAAAACAGGGCACCGTTGACGAAGCCCCGCCGTCATCGGCTCTTGTCATTTGGTCATTTCCGACTGATTCTACCGGTAGTAAGCCTGGTGAAAGGCTGGGGCCATGGCATTGCCATAGGCTCCCGGGCCGCTGTTGTAACCGGCGTAGATGGGGTAGGTCATGGGAGGGGCTTGGTATGGCATTCCAAGGCCAACATTAGGCACCGGCACAGCAGGTGGGTATGCATATGGCTCCCTCATTGGAAGTGGGCTCTGGCCACAGTAGAGGGCGTGCCCAGCTGACCTATCATAAGAGTAGGGAGATCCGGTACCGTAGGAGACATGGGAGGCTGGAGAGCCGATGAATGCGGTGGCAGTGCTGCTGCTGGTGGCGGTCGCGGGCGAAGATGGTGCACCGGTGTTGTCGCTTAGACGACCAGACTTGGAAGGGGACATTGCTCCCCCAGCACTACCTTTGATGCGCTTGCTTGCTGGGCCGCCACTGGAACAACTCGACGCTGCCTTTTTCTTCTCAGTCTTTGCCATCTCCAATTCTTCCAGCCGCTTCCGGAGATCCTCCAATGGAAACTCAGCTTCAAGTTTGTGGTCCTCAACACACTTTATAACAGCCCGAAGCGCAGACTGTTCCTTCTTATTTGCATTTACCTACAAGAGATGCAATATTAGACCCTAATTTGGTACGAGAAACAGAGCAGGCAGAAAATCCTCGCCAAAGCCACAACAAAGAATTAAAATACAATGCTAGCTACTACTCCCTCCGTCCCATAATGTGTAGTGCCAAAAAAATCTTACATTATGGGACGGAGTAGTAGCAAACAGAGGTAAACTGGTATAGCTACAACAAGCAAAGATTTGTATATCTTTCAGAAAGCCCAGTTGACAGACTACTTGACTACTTGTAGACTTTCAGGCATGCGACACTGAATTCAGAATTACTACTAAGTCTTACCCCAGATTGGCCACTGCTGGTGCTCACGTTATCTGAAGTGCAATACATCTTCTTAGAATCCTCCAGGTAGGATTTCAAAAGAGGGACTGGGGAGAATTTTTCCAGAAGACCAGCCTCATATGCAAAGTTCACGGCATCAAGTTGTTGCCCCTTTGTGATAAGTTCTTCAATGATTTCTGCAAACACGATTCAGGTCAGATAAGACAGCTTAATTCTTAACAAACTCACTTGAAAAGAATGATCTACAAAGTGATTACTGCTGTATAAAGCGCAAGCAGCATACATTCGTGATCAGGCCAACTGAAATGGTCACACCAGCCCAACAAGGCAAGTCTCATACAGTAAAAATGCATTTACTGGATAACTGAGATTACACACGTGTTCCATGTTTTGATAAAAAGCATCACTCTTGATATATTTTTTAGAAAAATAGCCAGAATGGTCCGTTGTGCTGGCCATACTACTGCCCTTGGAAGACTGTACCGTTCCCCAGCGCTTGTCTACGACAGTGACAATTCATCCAGGTACAGGACACACATATCGCAACTATGCATAGGCGGACTGCATTCCCAAGTCCCAACAATAACCCAAACATAGCTACACCACAGCAACCCACTTGTGGCTTATCAATTGAAACCTCAATGCATGGCAAAAACCAGGGAATCCACATAAGACTCTGCTACTAATGATTATAAAGCTCGTTCGGTGAAATAATAGCATAGAACTATAAGTATAAGGATAAGAATCCAGACAAAATACAGAGGATGGTACTTGGTGGCCCATCCCCATGACAATCACTGAGGCACCACTCACCCGATTGCAATAGCCAGAGTGGTCCATGGTGCCGGCCATACTGACCTTGAAAGACCGTAACGTTTCCCAGCACTTGCTACGACAGTGACAATTCATCCCGGTAAGGACACACATATGGCAACTATGCACACGCGAACTGCATTCCCAGCAATAACCCAAACATCGCTGCACCACAGCAACTCACTTGTGGCTTATCAATTACCAGTTCGATAAGACTTGCTAAAAGAATATAAATCTTATCTACTAACCTAATCCACACCCCCCCCCCCCCCCCCTGAGCAAACCGTAGTAGCATCTAAACGCTGGATCTAGCCATTTTTATGCGCTGCGTCTACTAACAACTAGCTCATCATTTTAATTTTAGGGAACATCTAGAGATAAAAGAGCTGAAATGAAGTACTACCTTCCATGTCATCCTCGAGGCCAAGCGTGAGAGCAAGGCGTGGCATCTGCCTGCGCCAGGAGAAGCTGAGAACGATCCTCTTGTAGAGCTCCTTGTCCTCCTTCTCCGCCACGGCGAAGGTGGCGACGTGCTGCAGGAAGGCGTGGGCGTCGGGCGGCTTGGCGCCCTCCACCCCGCCCTTGCGCTCGGCGGCCTCCTTCCACTCGGCGGCCATGCCGCGCGCCCTGTCGCGGGCCGCCTGCGGCACCATGGGCCGCGCCGCCCCGATCTCCGGGTCCGGGTCGGCCAGCGCGGGCACGACCGCCTCCAGTATGAGCACGCAGGCCCAGGCCAGGTCGGTGGGCGACCGGACGGCGCGGCGGTCCACGGGGAAGACCTCGGAGACGGCGTCCATGGCGAACCTGGCCGGGTCGACGCAGCGCTGGAGCGCGGCGGGCAGCTCGGCGCGGAGCGCGTCCACCTCCTTGCGGCGCTCGACGACGAAGGCGAGGAAGCCCGCGGGGTCCATGGCGGCGCAGAGCGCGGCGAGGCCCTCGGCGACGTCGTCCGACGGCGGCGGCGGCGGGGGCGGGGACGGCGGCCCGTCGCCGTCCTCGCGGTCGCGCTTGGGCGCGGGGGACTTGGCGAGGGCGTCGAGGCGGGAGAGCGCGAGCTTGACGGAGGCGTCGATGGAGAGCTCGCGGCGGCGGAGCGCGTCGAGCCTGCGGGAGGCGCGGAGCTCGACGACGCGGCGCCTGGCGCGGAGCGAGTCGGAGCGGGACTTGATGCCGCGCTCGAGGGAGCCGAAGTGCTCGGTGAGCTGCTGGTAGAGGCGCGTGCAGCTGGCCAGCAGCTCCTGCTGCCGCTCCAGCTCCGCGAAGCCGTCCCTGATGGCGTCGGCGCCCCCCGGCGCCGCCTCCTCCGCCGCCGCGGCGGCCATGGCGCGGGCCGGCGGCAGCAAACCCTAGCTAGCTAGGCTTGGATCCGCGGAACCCTAGCTGGAGCCGGACCGGGGGGGAGTTTGCGATGGGGAAAGGGGAAAGCGGGGGGGGAGAGCGATGGGGGGTGGGGGGTGGGGAATAAAGGCGGGGAGGGGACGACAAGTGCGTGCGCTGCGATGTGAGGACGCGCCCGCGGGAGGGATGGGTCTCGCTCGCTCGCTTTGGTAATTGGTACCCATCGGCCGACGCCGGCCGAGGGTGGGGCCGGGCCCGCCTGGAGGGGAGACGGGCTGGGAGAGCGCTACGTAGGGATTTTCCGGGGGAGGAAAAGCTGGAGGCGTGGCGTGAGATGCAGTGGAACAGTGCGGGTTGGTCGGCCCTTTGCGGAGGGGCACGCGAGGCGATTCATTCCGGCTCTGCTCTGGAACAGCGGCACGAGTGAATTATTGCGCGGGGCTAGTGTTTTCTAGGCTTTCTGCCCACCAACCTATCAGTAGCTAATCATGAAATCTACTAGCCTAATAATCCCTTGAAGTGGCTTAGTTATGGATATGCTAATTGTAGTACTAGTCCGCTAAGCCTGATTTCGCTCTACTTTGGGGTTAGTTTTTCGTTCTCTCTTCCACTGACAACTCAACAAACCAGCGCACTGGTAGGCAAAGTCCCACCGACGTCCAGTGGTGAGTAACGCTGGCCTGGTCAGACTCTTGTGTGAACTGGATGCTAGTGCTTCTCACACACCAGCAGAAGGCAAGATTTATAGTAGTAGTAGTAGTACATCAGAGTTCAAACACAAAGTTACCACGGCACCATCAGAGTTCAAACACAAAGTAGCCAGACTTGACGCGAGACACGACACCCCAGCGGCAGCAACAGCAAAGGCACTAAGGAATGATAGGGTTCAGTCAGCCCTTTGCTACCGGCAAGCGTAATTGTTACGCACAAACACAGTTTCAGGGTTACAGGCATACAACAGCAGTGGTTGCCCTCTGCTCACATTCTGTCCTAACGACTTGATAACGTTTTTTTTTTCTAAATCATTGTCCTAGATCATTCAGCGCGATACAGCAGGTCAACTCCATTCGACCTGATCATCAACAGTTCAACTCCATTCAGACGGGGATACAACAGGTGCAGCAATGGGGCGATAAATTAAAGGGCGGCCGACATAGCAAGAAATCCCTATGGCTGCTTCCAGGAGTATGTTGAGTTGAATGAACCTCCTTGTAGCAGCATGCCCGTGCACATGGAACACAACAGATCATCTTGTAGCAGTTCGGTAAATCACTCGGCTTGCGGATTCTTCATAGTTATCTTCACTCTGGTAAGCCATTGGGAGCTTGGCCTTTGACACGGTATACCACCTTGGCAGCCTGCTGTCTGCTCTCATGCTGTGATCTCAGGTTATCCTGCTTTGGCTGTCTATTATCCTGCTTAGGCTGTCTATTTGTCCTCGGGTCCTGCTGCTTGGCAGGTGTACCAGCCTGGCCTCCGCTTGGTTGCTTGCCGATCCAAGTGCTGGGAGGTAGTGGTGGGGGAACCCCGTTCACTGGTTGCTGCTGCTGCATGAATCCTGCATTTTGAACAGGCCTCTGCTGTGCGAATCCTGCATTTTGAACAGGCCGCTGCTGTGGGAATGGTGCATTTTGGAAAGGCCGCTGCGGTGCAAAATTGGCATTCTGCATGGGCCGCTGGGGTGGGAACCCACCATACTGATTCGGATATGGCTGGTTTGGAAAATATCCAGGACTCTGCATCCTGGGATTTTGATGCATTCTTGGCCCATCTTGAATTGTCAGCTTTGACATCCCTGAATGGATGCCACCATCGTGGTTTCGATTGTTTGGCCGCTCTAGTATCCGCACATTCTGTCTGTTGGGTTGAGCTTCACCAAAGAACTGAGGCCGAGGATTTGGAGCGCTTCTGGACATGTGTGCATGGTATGGGTTGTCCACAAAACCCCTCCCATATCCCAAAGGTCCAGAGGGCCTTGCTCTGTTTCCAGGGCCATAGGGTGCTGCTCCGTATGGAACATGAAGCAGCCCAGCAGAGCTGCCAGATTTGATCTGCAGGGAATTTTTCAGTAGACGATGTGCAGCCTCGCCTAAGACAGAACCTGTCAGAGCTCCATGCACCTGAGGCCTGGAATTATCAAATCGTTCAGAGTGAGAGCAAACAATTTATCAATTAGCCAGGCTACAGGTAAAGAGAAAAGGTACAAAGTTCACAATGAGAGCAAACAATTTATCAATTAGCCAGACTACAGCTAAAGAGAAAAGGTACAACGTTCACAATGAAAGCAAACAATTTATCAATTAGCCAGGCTACAGCTAAAGAGAAAGGATTTTTATCAGTTTTGCCATTAGCTGTGTCCTGAATAAGATGTGTATTAATCTTCCATCTGATAGAATAGGATGTACTCCAGTAATCTATACGCGGTACTTAATGCAGAAGTAGTGTCAACAGTTTCTGCTAAGAACATATGAAATGGTAACCATACCTGTCTCGTGTCTGTCGCCGACTATTATCTTCATGCCACAACACAGGGAAAGGTTTGAAATCGTAAGGTTTCAATATCTACAAAATGGTACACTATGTTGGCCAATGATTTATCTCAACAAAAGAAAGACCATATATTTGAATTGGGAAAATGAATAGTGGTCAACCAATCCAAGACAATAAACTATTCTTTTCCAGCAAACAAAAAAATTATGATACTCCTTTTGTTTCACGTATACGTTACTGTGGCTTGTATACAGACTAACTTTATCCTTGAATAGTACAGTACAGTATAAAAAGGTATTTCATCCATGTCACTGCATGAAAATGAAAATTGGTTCATCCAATAAATACTTTTTGGGAACATGAAAAATAATGGTCAAAGTTACATCTCCTAGGCAATGCAAAGTAAAAAAAGAACGCCAAATTGCATGAGGCCGAGGAGGCGGCACAAGAAAACTCGTCACCACTCATTACTCACTTATTAGCTGAGTCATGTTAGCAATTCCTCCGTTTACCATCCAAGGCAGAAGTTAAAAAGGCTGAGCTAGAAATGATTATGCTATTAATGCCAAGAAACTAAATATGTTTATGTTTAATTATCACCAATAAGTATTAATTATCAAGCTAAACGGGCACAAGGTTAGCAGGAGGATGATGCATAAAAAAAGGTTGCGATCTTCTGGAGGCCAGGTCCTGTTATGCTGCTAAAGATTCATCTGGAGAACTATGATCAGCCCAGACAAATGGGATGCTGGAATATGTTTTTTTTTTTTAGTTTTGAGCTTGTCAGGGGCCGGCTGTTGGCAGTTTGGTTCAGCCTGGTTGTATGAGTTAGGTGCTTTTCGTTTTTTATTCTGTTGTTCAGAACTTATTGTGTTGGCAGCTTAAGGATGTTTTTTTGTTGTTTCTGTTCTGTTATCCCTTGATAACGGAACCCAATTCATTTTTTAGATCGAATGGGAAAAAACGCAGATAGGGTTAGGAAATACCTTTGGAGGTATAATGGCACCCTCTGGAGGCTCTGGGATGTGTTTGTGATACTGAGGGTTAACATAGGTAGCATTCCTGGAAAATAATAAAAGAATAATATAACACTTGAAAGATTTGATGGTGACATTTGGTTTACAATGTGCTTTTTCATCTTATAATACTTACAAAACTCGGTTATTGGTGATGCCATTGAACCCCTTAACTGGAGATCCTACAGAGATGCTGTACCAATTTCTTTGAGATAAACAAAGAAATCCATTCATTCCGCCACTGAAACCAGGAGCCAATATACCAACATTGTAAATAAATATCGAGGCGAATAGCACCATCAAGAAATAGACAATCCAGATCAATATATGCAGTATATATACCAACCTAGCAGCAGGGTCAATGGGGACACAATAGGAAGGATCTGTTATCATTTGTTGAGAGTACATCTGATACAGGAATGCAATCTGAGCAGCCAATGGATGAGTTTCCCGCACATAAATTATGTCAAACATTGTCGTATTCCTGAATCTCTCTTCTTCCTGCAAGAGTCAGTAACAACCAAAGCACACTCAATAGCTGAAAAAGGAACTACAAGCCTAGGATCAGAATCAAAGCACTCGTTAACTCAAAAGGATCCTAAAATAGAAGTCAAAGACAAATAATACTAACACATTGATAAAGAAGGATCAGAATCTACATACTGTTAATGTATCTTCAAGTTTCTGTGTCTCCGCAAGCAACCGCCTTTCATCAATAAAAGGCAATTTCGCAATACCCTGGAAAAAAAACAGAAACAGATCTTCAAGCTATAGTTAACCAGTCACCTGACGCAAAACTGATTTGTCCATTCATTGATTACCTGCCATGCAAAACGCTTTCCATTCATGTCTATTTCAAAATCTGCAGTTGCAAAAGGAAGGTGGTATGGAGTAAGATACAAAGTACCAAACAATGCATGATGTGGTCCGCAAGAAAAGGGATACATCATATCCTCAATACTACATCTTTGAGATCTCTTATACTGTAATTTTTAAGCAATTCCACTCCCCTTTAGGCAAGAGAAGGTGGTACCTTTGGGATAGAAATAATTCAACGGTGAATTTGGATCAGTCATCAAATCCCCGTAGTGCTTCGGCAGTGCATTAGAGCTACAGAAAAAATGAAGAATGTATGGTGTTTTCAGCTTACAACTCATGATATGTGTATCGATAGGCTCGTTAGCACAGAGAAATGACAAACCTAGCAGCTGGCAGTGTTCCCATTAGTTGATCAAATGGCTTGAAAGGTTGACCCAAGAAAAAGGTTATCTCAAACTCAGTCAAGTTTTTCAGGTCAGATGCAAAAGGCGCATAATGGTATGGATAGAACCTGTTTCAGGTGAAAAAAATTAAATAAATAACAGAGTTCATAGTTCATATTTGATTACAAACAAAGGGTTACTCGTGATCATTAGCTTTGCCAACCAAGCTGCAGAACTTATATGTGCCTATGTTCAACTGGTCAGCTATGCACGTGGACATGACGGGTATGAAGTATATTAATAAATGATTGAGACAAAGTCAAGTTTTCAACTCTGAATTTTGGCAGGAGCCCATTTTTTTTAACCCTGATGAATTCTAAAAAAAGTTACTTTTCAACCTCCTATGTGGATTCTACAGCTGCAGCATAATGTTGCACCACAGATAAATAGCAGCTGCCTGACATCATCACAAAGAAGAATCACTTTGGATTTCATGGTTGGCAATTGTACAAGAATTAATTATTTTATACCAAGTTACAACACATAATAGGGCAACAATTAAAAATAGACTGATTCTAGTAAGATTTAGAATTATGATCACGGAGTTGCTACAAATACTAAGATAACTGAGAGTCTCAAGCATACAACCAATAAATAGGTCACTCGAGTATGATCGTGGAGTTTGAGAATCTTTAACAAGACCTATTGACATGAGCGGTGAAAATGGCTTGCAAAAAAATCAAGTGATGTTTTCTCTACCAGGAGAAAAAACAGTAGTTATGCATCCTCAGAGTTGATGGTCAACAATTACCTACCACTGCCATGAACAAACACCCTGATAGTAGTATCTCATGACCCAGCAAAGACCTTCCGCATATTTCTGAACCTGAAAACATGGATTGCATCAAGTTAAACAAAATGCATTGCAGATAGAGATCACATCAGCGTTAAGAGCATGTGGTGAACAAATAGGCAGATATGCACTACAACTACTCTACAAATTTTGTTTGAAGGGGACCTGGTAATCTTTTAACAACAGACTAGAACATCTCCAACTGATCCAGATGGATTAAAACTAACAACATGCTTCTCAAGGATTAATATGGCATGTAAATATGTGGGCTGGAGAGTGTGCATAAAGTCTTTACATGTAGATCTACGAGTCAAAAATCACTTCGGGTTCCTATATGTACTCCCTCCGTCTCATAATATGAGCGTTTTCTACACTAGTGTAGTGTAAAAAACACTCTTATATTATGGGACGGAGGGAGTAATATGTATATAACTGAAAGCCCAATCTGGGAACAATTTATATCAAGTTTAGTTTTGATTCTAGAAACAAGCATGATCCCTTTTTATTATAATTATATCTATTCAGAAATATGGCAGCCACCAATGCAAATACAGCAGGATGTTTATTGCAGTCAGTACATTGCCATAAAATAAATGTTGATTGTTTTGCAAGACTAAATATGGCATCTTAATCAAGAATGTGTTATTAATATTGTTGAACCCAAATCATCGATAATGGCTCGCAAAAAAATGTGACATGTTTAAATTTCATTTTATTGCTGCAATCATAGAGGCGACACATTCATGATTGTGCTGTAGATAACAAAACATTACTTTAGACCACTCAATTTCTAGCTTGTGAGATTCAGTCATAAACCACATGTCAAACTCAAATAAAAGAAGAAGCACGCCAGGCCTGATAGTATATGGTAATGCTTGATGATTAGTTCATGACGTAGTGCCACTTAAGAAACCAATGGTGAATAGCAAGAAGACTCACAACATCTCTCTGAACTTGATCAATGGGCTTTGATTCTGCCTCTTCTCTAAATTTCTCAGCATAGTACCTCTCCCTGAATCCCGGCTCTCCTAGTTTAACCTGAAGGGCAGTCAGTCCAAAATAAAAGATAGGCAAAACTTACATAACACAAACTGCCACACTCCCTATTTAATTAGCATAAACCAAAACGCTAGAAATTATTATATTTACAGATTCTTTGGATTTCAAGCAAATGCTACTATCAGATTTTGGAGCTACCAAAATGTCGTAATCTGAAATATTGTGTGTTGCGCATAATGCTACTCCTAAAAGTAATATAAGAAAAGACGAAATGAAGCATACAAAGACAACCTACAATACCAACTAGGAAAAGCAACCCACAGATAGACATTGTTCCACATACAGTTCTAGTCAATTGTGAAACCCTTAGATAGTGACAGACAGTCATGCTCTGAAATCATGCAAGATACTATTTGGAAATGAGATTAGAGCAAACTAAAACTCCTTTTGGAGAGATTGCCCAGACTTGATTTCATATGATCTACCATCAATAGTTCTGTACTATCAGTCCACTCTCCCACTACAAGAAGAGAAACAAACCATGTCCACATATTGATTTTCCTCGGAGGTCTCTCCCTGCGCTCTACGTCTATCCTCGTTGTTCTCGTACGCCTGCAATTTAAAAATCATATTCACTCATTGTCATTAGGGATAGCAATCACAAAGGACAGACTTTGTGCACTTCATTCATTAGTTGAAACTAAGGTTGCCATGAACCGAAAAGGTTAGAAATTGTTTTTAAATATATGCTCACATGGAAGCTGAACTGCACACCATGTGGAGGCGTTCAGGAATAGCGAGCAAGAATTGTTCATCAAAAGCAGCAGCATATAGAAATCCACTTTCACTATTTCAATGCAACTTAACTCTTGAGTCGTGACTCCTACCGTATGGATACAAATATATATTTCACCAAAAGCATATAATTGCACCTTAGAACTGGGCTGTTGGCATAAAATGCACCTAAGCATCTTCATACCAGATATACATTTGCACCATAAAATAGTTATTTCAGGAAATGAAATACATAGGTTCATGTACACCAACATGGATCAAAAGTGTAGGATTACAGAAGTCAAGAAGGCATTTGATTAGAGAATAGCTAGAAAGTACCTTCTGAATACGTGCACGCTTCCGGAAAATTTGTTCTTCATGGATAGCAACAGCCTGAATGAAATGCTCCACTCGTTCTAGTAAAACCTTTCATTGAAAAGAAGAACATGTCATGGTTTCGGACAACTATAAATACCACCAAGCCAATATGTCAGGCTTAAAGTGAACCACATCTATTTTGGTTTATTTTTTGTTCCGATTACAGGGAAGATACCCCCACCACCTCACACAGTAAGGCAGACAAGCTAAACAAGGGGAACTATAATGAGCAGTTACACAACATTGGCCAAGCACAGAAAGCCAAAACCTGGTAGCTTCTTCAACAATAACAGGTTTACGTTCCCATATTCTAACGTCTACACAATTGCGTTTTTTAGAATGGGGTGGATGTGGTCCTAGAACCATGGTGCTGGAAGGGAAGAAAAAGCCTGTACGCGAGGGAAAATAGAAGTACAGAAGGAAAAGAGTGAACTGGAAGTGCGAAAACAGATGGCATCAGGGGCACAAGCTCATTGTATCTTGCTTGCCTACCTGATGGTACAAGACTCCCTTAATGGATAAGCTAGGCAGCTAATCATAACAAAAGTTGATTCAGAAAAAAACCAGCCCAAACGATCGAAACAGAATGAAACTAACAGCTAACCATCTGAAACTAACAAATGAGATATTCAGTTGGCAATTTGGCAGCTTCTTTGCTGCGGCCACTGTTGTGTTGGGATGCTATGGTTCCTACTCCGTAATAATAATGCAATTAATGCGTCACAGAAAATGGGAGTCATGCAGTCAGTTGATCATGCTCAAGCCATAGTCGGAAAAAATTAGGCATGATGCTTCATCAAAGTGTACGCAAGGAAATCAGGTTCAATCTAGTAATTTTACTATGATATCTCTAGTTAACCCAATTCTGCCATTACAGGTTAGTTCATCTGACCGCTACCATTCATCTCAAGGAATTTTTACACTGTATCTTACAAAGTAATGATACAATATGAAAACATGTGCAGGCATGTCCTCTCTCTGTTCGTTTCCCTATAGGATCTAGGTGATACCAGACGGGAACAGCTCAATAATTAGTTTATTATATTACAACTTACAGCTAAAGCTGATAATAATCCAATATTACTCCTTTTTACATTCTGTAAGAATTTTTTATAGCAAAGATAATGGTATTTTCTTTGAACCATAAGAGAATTTGAGCACAAAGAAACTCTACCTCACCCCCATCAGTGAGGTAACCGCCCATTGGTTTGAACTCTGCTCTATAAATATTCATCAGAAGATTAATCGCACCCTACAGTGTAGAACAAGAAATTAATGACTTCATAGCTCAAATTATCTGGTGACAAAAAGAAACCTATTAAAATAGGGAAGTCTGTAAATCAACAGACCTCACGAATTTCCAAAGTTGGCATGTGAGGCAGAAAGTCATTCCCAACAAAGAAGCAGAGAAACACAAAATCATCCAAGATGCGTTCAAGGTTTATCTTGAAGGGGGGATCTACAATCTCCAGATCCTTCTCCAGGTATTCCCGCAGCACCCAGATGTTAAGAAACTGTTAACAAGGTCAATAGTTGCACAGTGAATAAATAGTTACAAATTGCATATCAGATGCATCCCCCAAAAGATATTAGGCACAGAAGGAAAAGGAAAATGAAAAATAGTAGAGCAGAAGCTGCCATGCTTCTGAGTACCTGATACTTCTTTTTATGAATTGGAGGGAGCTCTACGACATTATCAGCCGGACCAGGGCCTTGGCACTCAGCAGCCAAATGCCCAACTTGACCACACAGAAAGCATTTTTCATGTTGCCCTGGCATGGTGATCACCTGTAAAGTCAGTTGAATTCTGTAGTTACAGAAGTACTCCTAAATTACCATAAAGAACACGAAATTTGACTTAAGAGGCATTAGCCAGAGTCAGTTGCATGCGTACAGTTCTGAACAAAGAATTGTTGCAAATTTACCTCTCTTAAAATCGAGAAGTGGACCTCATGAGTTGCCAGAGCAAGCATGATCAAATCAGCATCCTGAAAAATGTGGTGATCAAATGAGTAAAAAGGTGGGTGCAAAAATGACAGCTACTTTGAAATTTGCAAGTAAACTTACAAGGCCATATAAGACATGGCGTGTGTTGGGGTCAAACCCTGGAAGATTGCGCTGCAGACGGATATATGACATGATCTTATGTTCCCCCTCTCCAGGAACATTCGAGTCAGACAATATTACCTTACAAAATGCAACCAATGCAGTTCTCATTTAATACAACATAACAACAAAAGTGAGTAATTAACCCAACATGCGGTAGTAATTAACCCAACCTTGACAGACTGCCACCCAGGGGAGTGATTCAATCTCAACTGTATGTAGTACTGGAGCGCCGAAGAGAGTACAAACATGAAGGGCGTCCCGGGAGTTATGACATTCGAGTCGATTGCCTCCGACTTCTCCTTCCGGACCAAATTCCTCCCCTCTGCCTCGAACTCCAGCCTCAGCCTTTCCTCCTCGGCCGCCTGAACAAAGCAACAACATGAGAACAGCCACAGCTGCCTGCAATGGCAATGCCATCAAGCCCGAGCAGTAACCTTACCGCATCAGCCGCGTCCTTGGCAGCCCGGAACCGCCTGGACCGTTGCTGATTCATCTTGGCCCTCGGCGCAACACCGTCTGCGCAGTTCAGCGGAGGGTTAGCGAAACCAACTTAGCATGAAACCGCATTAGCACATAGCAAGCAGAGCAGCCAAGGGAGCGAGCAGCTCACCTATCGCCATGTAGAGGATCTTCCTGGGGCGGACGAGGCAGAAGAGGTGGTCGATGTAGTCAAAAATCGACTTGAACACCTCGTCGTAGGTGGTCGGGGAGGGCTGCGGGGAGGGAGAGAGGACCATGAGCGCGATAATAAGCAGGGAAACAACTAACACTAGCTTGACGAGGGTTTAGGGGAGTAAGAGAGAGCGTGGAATCGGGGGGAATCGAGCAGTACCCGGCCCTCGGGGTGGAAGCAGGGGTGGATGATGCCGTTCATGTCGAGGTAGAGGTTGTCGAACTCGAGGCCGTTGGGGTTGGGGCGGCGGGGGTCGACGGGGACGAAGGCCCCGGGCTCGAGCTCCACGGGCTCCTCCTCCTCCGCGTCCGACACCGTCTGGGGGTACCGGTCCGCCAGCCACCTGTAGAACGCCGGGACTCCCATCTCTCGGAACCTTCCGGCCGGATCCCTCTCCTCTCCTCTCTCGCCTCTCCTCTCCTCCTCGGGGGGCGGCGGCGGCAGCGCTTCTGGCGCGGGCGGTGGCGTGCGCGGCGCGGCGCGGGCGGTGGGGCGGTGGCTCCCCTCTTCTTCTCTCTGGTTCGATCTGGATACGAAGGGGGCAGGAGGCTGCGGGGTGGGGAAGACGGGGTAATGGGCTCGCTCGCGTCGCGTGCGTGCCGGAGCTGGTGGTTGGGCACTTGGGTTCGGCTCGCTCGGTCGCTGCCGCTTTGGGTTGTCGCGGTGTTGTAGGCTTTGCCGCCTTGGCGCGATCCGACCTGATCCGGTCCGGATAAACGATGGGGTGCGGTGAATTAATTTGTTCTTTATTTCTTTTGACACCACGGTAGTAATTACGAGCTGCAGGCTGCAGGAGACTGCCCCACCGCCCGCGCCGCGCCGCGCACGCCACCGCCCATGCATATCTTGGACGGTCAGGATTGTGAAGTAGCCCATGCATGGGCATCAGAGACATCTCGACCGTCTAATCTCGCGATCTAACGGTTCAAGATCTCTCAAAGTTGAGCATTAATCACGTTGAGCGCACTACCAAGCCACTAATCGCACCTATCGACCTATCTCGTACCTCATCGTCTTCACCATAACTACCTCTCTGAGCTCACCATCTCGCCTCCCCCTCCTCTCCCCTCTAGTTGTCGGCCGCTCACTACTCCTCTGCAGGCCATCATACATCGTTCTACCGCCTCTACCATCTAGCCGTCGGCCTCTCCTACATCCTCTTCATCAAGCTCCCGGTCCAAAACCTATGCCGACGCACGACCTAGTGTTGGGGGCTTCTCTTCTTATCTCTGGTTCGATCTAGATACGGGCGGGAGGCTGCGCGGGGGGGGGGGGGGGGGGGGGGTAATGGGCTCGCTCGCGTCGCATGCATGCCAGAGCTGGTGGCTGGGCACTTGGGTTCAGCTTGGTCATTGGCTTTGGTTTGTCGTGCTGTTGTAGGCTTTGTTGTCGTGACGCGATCCGACCTGATCCGGTTCGAATAAATGATGGAGTGCAGTGAATTATTTTGTTCTTTAGTTCTTTTGATGACACCATGGTAGTAATTAGGGCATGAGCTATGGAGGCATCACCTAGGCGTGGTCTTGGTCTCCACCTAAGAAAAAAAACGATGAGGCCACCGTATGAATATTCCCCATCCAACACAAGCAGCATCTCCCAGTGGTCCACCTATCTCTCTCCATAACTGACTTTTTTTATTTTCCGTCCAAATACATATAGTTGCTCTCTCCTCCACCCCCTCCTTACCGTTTGCCTTTTTCAGCAAGGAAGTCGGATCCTCTGCAAGAGGTCGTTTCGTTCTGTAAGCCACCGTCTTTTTCACTTTTCTCCTCCACATGGGCTGCTCATCCGACGTGTACCTACGGGACAACTGTCCACCCTGGAGCGATGGCCATGCCCTTACGAGCTGTAGGAGATAGAGGGGTATAATACGTATCTGGACGGTTAGGATTGTAGAGTGGCCCATGCATGAAGTTACAGATCTCTACGTGTTTGGCAATGTTTAAAAAGGGCATCGGTGACATCTGACCCATCTAATCCCATGATCTAACGGTTCAAGATCTTTCAAGGTTGAGCATCAGTCATGTTGAGCACTCTAACAAGCCACAAAATCACACCAATCAACCCCTAATACCATACCTCTTCGTCCTCACCATAACTACCTCCTCGAGCTTCCCATGGCACCCCCCTTGTCGCCACCTCTCCCATATAGTTGTTTGTCACTCATCGCTTCTCTGCAGGCCATCAACATCGTTCTATCGCCTCTACCATCTAGCCGTCGGCCTCTGCTACTTGTGAGCTGCGTTGGGATTTCCTCAAAGAGGAGAGGATGATGCAGTACAATAGAGGTAAGTATTTCCTAGAGGCAATAATAAAGTTGTTATTTATATTTTCTTATATCATGATAAATTTTTATTATTCATGCTAGAATTGTATTAACCAGAAACTTAGTACATGTGTGAATACATAGTCAAAACAGAGTGTCCCTAGTATGCCTCTATTTGACCAGCTCGTTAATCAAAGATGGTTATGTTTCCTGACCATAGACATGTGTTGTTATTTGATGAACGGGATCACATCATTAGAGAATGTTGTGATGGACAAGACCCATCCGTTAGCTTAGCATAATGATCGTTTAGTTTTATTGCTATTGCTTTCATCATGACTTATACATGTTCCTCTAACTATGAGATTATGCAACTCCCGAGTACCGGGGGAACACCTTGTGTGCTATCAAACGTCACAACATAACTGGGTGATTATAAAGATGCTCTACAGATGTCTCCGAAGGTGTTTGTTGGGTTTGCATAGATCGAGATTAGGATTTGTCACTCCGTGTATCGGAGAGGTATCTCTGGGCCCTCTCGGTAATGCACATCACTATAAGCCTTGCAAGCAATGTGACTAATGAGTTATTCACGGGATGATGCATTACGGGACGAGTAAAGAGACTTGCCGGTAACGAGATTGAACTAGGTATGATGATACCAACGATCGAATCTCGGGCAAGTAACATACCGATGACAAAGGGAACAACGTATGTTGTTATGCGGTTTGACCGATAAAGATCTTCATAGGAGCCAATATGAGCATCCAGGTTCCGCTATTGGTTATTGACCGGAGATGTGTCTCAGTCATGTCTACATAGTTCTCGAACTCGTAGGGTCCACACGCTTAACGTTCGATGACGATTTGTATTATGAGTTATGTGAGTTGATGACCGAAGTTTGTTCGGAGTCCCGGATGAGATCACGGACATGACGAGGAGTCTCGAAATGGTCGAGAGGTAAAGATTCAAATATAGGACGATGGTATTTGGACACTGGAAGTGTTCCGGGTGATACCGGGTCATCGGAAGGGGTTCCGGGCAACCCCCGGCAAAGATATGGGCTTAATGGGCCAAGTAAGGGAACACACCAGCCCACAAGGGGCTGGTGCGCCCCCTATAGGGCCAGCCACGTGGGGAGAAAGGGAAAGGAGAGGAGGAAAAGGAAAGTATGAAGTAGGACTCCTACTTACTTCCCCTCCCCCCTTCTTCCTTTCCCCTTGTCCAAATATGGTAGGGGGGCGAATTGGACTAGGGGCCCAAGTAGGATTCCTCCTACTTGGGCGCGCCCTAGGCTGCCTCCCTCCCTCTCCCTCCTTTATATACATGGGGAGGGCACCCCTAGAACACACATCAATTGTTCCTAGCCGTGTGCGGTGCCCCCTCCACAGTTAACACCTCGGTCATATCGTCGTAGTGCTTAGGCGAAGCCCCGCGCCGGTAACTTCATCATCACCGTCGCCACGCCGTCGTGCTAACGGAACTCTCCCTCGTCCTCAACTGGATCAAGAGCTCAAGGGACGTCATCGTGCTGAACGTGTGCTGAACACGGAGGTGTTGTACGTTCGGTACTTGGATCGGTTGGATTGTGAAGACGTTCGACTGCATCAACCGCGTTACTAAACGCTTCCGCTTTCGGTCTACAAGGGTACGTAGACACACTCTCCCCCTCTCGTTGCTATGTTGGGGAACGTAGTAATAATTCAAAATTTTCCTACGTGTCACCAAGATCAATCTAGGAGATGCTAGCAACGAGAGTGAGGGAGTGCATCTTCATACCCTTGAAGATCGCTAAGCGGAAGCGTTACAAGAACGCGGTTGATGGAGTTGTACTCGCGGCGATTCAAATCACGGAAGATCCAATCTAGCGCCGAACGGACGGCGCCTCCGTGTTCAACACACGTACAGCCCGGGGACATCTCCTCCTTCTTGATCCAGCAAGGGGAGAGGAGAAGTTGAGGGAGAACTCCAGCAGCACGACGACGTGGTGGCGATGGAGCTCGTGGTTCTCCGGCAGAGCTTCGCTAAGCACTATGGAGGAGGAGGAGGAGTTGGAGGAGGAGAGGGCTGCGCCAGGGGAAGGGGTGCGGCTGCCCTCTCTCTCCCTCACTATATATAGGGGGAAGGGGGTGGAGGAGGCGCCCTAGGGTTCCCTAGGGGAGGGGTGGCGGCCACAGGGAAACCCTAGATGGGTTTGGGCGCCCCCACCCCTAGGAAACTTGCCCCCAAAACCGGGAGGGTGGCTGCCCTAGGGGAGGCGCCCCCACCTCTCCACGTTACGTGAGATGGGGTGGGAGGGGCGCACAGCCCCTTAGTGGGCTGATGTGCCCCCTCCCCTTGGCCCATAAGGCCCCCCAACGCTTGCCGGGGCCTCCGAAACACCTTTCGGTCACGCTGGTCGTCACCCGGTACTCCCAGAACAATTCCGGACTCCAATACCCTTCGTCCAATATATTGATCTTCACCTCCGGACCATTCCAGAGTTCCTCGTCACGTCCGGGATCTCATCCGGGACTCCGAACAACCTTCGGTAACCACATATACTATTTCCCATAACAACTCTAGTGTCACCGAACCTTAAGTGTGTAGACCCTACGGGTTAGGGAACCATGCAAACATGACCGAGACGTTCTTCGGCCAATAACCAACAGCGGGATCTGGATACCCATGTTGGCCCCCACATGTTCCACGATGATCTCATCGGATGAACCACGATGTCGGGGATTCAATCAATCCCGTATTCAATTCCCTTTGTCTATCGGTATGTTACTTGCCCGAGATTCGATCGTCGGTATCCCCATACCTCGTTCAATCTCGTTACCGGCAAGTCTCTTTACTCGTTCCGTAACACATGATCCCGTGGCTAACTCCTTAGTCACATTGAGCTCATTATGATGATGCATTACCGAGTGGGCCCAGAGATACCTCTCCGTCATACGGAGTGACAAATCCCAGTCTCGATTCGTGCCAACCCAACAGACACTTTCGGAGATACCTGTAGTGCACCTTTATAGTCACCCAGTTACGTTGTGACATTTGATACACCCAAAGCACTCCTACGGTATCCGGGAGTTGCACAATCTCATGGTCTAAGGAAATGATACTTGACATTAGAAAAGCTCTAGCAAACGAACTACGCGATCTTGTGCTATGCTTAGGATTGGGTCTTGTCCATCACACCATTCTCCTAATGATGTGATCCCGTTATCAATGGCATCCAATGTCCATGGTCAGGAAACCATAACCATCTATTGATTAACGAGCTAGTCAACTAGAGGCTCACTAGGGACATGTTGTGGTCTATGTATTCACACATGTATTACGGTTTCCGGTTAATACAATTATAGCATGAACAATAGACAATTATCATGAACAAGGAAATATAATAATAACCATTTTATTATTGCCTCTAGGTCATATTTCCAACAGTCTCCCACTTGCACTAGAGTTAATAATCTAGTTACATTGTGATGAATCGAACACCCATAGTTCACATCGCCATGTGACCAACACCCAAAGAGTTTACTAGAGTCAATAATCTAGTTCACATCACCATGTGATTAAGACTCAATGGGTTCTGGGGATTGATCATGTTATGCTTCTGAGAGAGGGTTTTTAGTCAACGGGTCTGCAACATCGAGATCCGTGTGTACTTCGCAAATCTCTATTTCATATTACAAATGTTGTTACCATGCTCCACTTGGAGCTATTCCAAATGGTTGCTCCACTATATGTATCCGGTTTGCTACTCAGAGTCATCCGGATAGGTGTTAAAGCTTGCACGACATAACCCTTTACGCCGAACTCTTTATCACCTCCAAAACCGAGAAACATTTCCTTATTCCTCTAAGGACAATTTTGACCGCTGTCTAATGATCCATTCCTGGATCACTTTTGTACCCCCCCCCCCTTTTCCAGACTCGTGGCAAGGCATATCTCAGGTGTGGTACACAACATGGCATATCGAATAGAGCCTATTGCCAAGGCATAGGGGACGACCTTCGTCCTTTCTCTTTCTTCTGCCGTGGGCGAGCTTCAAGTCTTAACTTCACACCTTACAACTCAGGCAAGAACTCCTTTGACTGATCCATTTTGAACTCCTTCAAAATCATGTCAAGGTCTGTGCTCTGTGAAAGTCTTATCAGGCGTCTTGATCTATCTCTATAGATCTTGATACCCAACATGTAAGCAGTTTTACACAGGTCTTCCTTTGAAAAACTCCATTCAAACTGTTGGGGAACGTAGCAGAAATTCAAAATTTTCTACGCATCACCAAGATCAATCTATGGAGTAATCTAGCAACGAGGGGAAGGGGAGTGAATCTACATACCCTTGTAGATCGCGATGCGGAAGCGTTGCAAGAACGCGGATGAGGGAGTCGTACTCGTAGCGATTCAGATCGCGGTTGATTCCGATCTAAGCACCGAAAGAACGGTGCCTCCGCGTTCAACACACGTGCAGCCCGGTGACGTCTCCCACGCCTTGATCCAGCAAGGAGAGAGGGAGAGGTTGGGGAAGACTCCATCCAGCAGCAACACGACGGCATGGTGGTGGTGGAGGAGCGTGGCAATCCCGCAGGGCTTCGCCAAGCACCGCGGGAGAGGAGGAGGAAGAGGGGTAGGGCTGCGCCAAAAGGAGACGTTCTCATGTGTCTTGGGCAGCCCAAACCTCAACTATATATAGGGGGAAGGGGGCTGCGCCCCCCTTAGGGTTTCCACCCCCAAGAGGAGGCGGCCAGCCCTAGATCCCATCAAGGGGGGCGGCCAAGGGGAGGAGAGGGGGGGCGCCCCACTAGATGGGCCCTAAGGCCCATCTAGACCTAGGGTTTGCCCCCTCCCACTCTCCCATGCACCTTGGGCCTTGGTGGGGGGGGCGCACCAGCCCACCTGGGGCTGGTCCCCTCCCACACTTGGCCCACGCAGCCTTCTGGGGCTGGTGGCCCCACTTGGTGGACCCTCAGGACCCTCCCGGTGGTCCCGGTACATTACCGATTTCACCCGAAACTTTTCCGGTGACCAAAACAGGACTTCCCATATATAAATCTTTACCTCCGGACCATTCCGGAACTCCTCGTGACGTCCGGGATCTCATCCGGGACTCCGAACAACATTCGGTAACCACGTACATACTTTCCCTATAACCCTAGCGTCATCGAACCTTAAGCGTGTAGACCCTACGGGTTCGGGAACCATGCAGACATGACCGAGACGTTCTCCGGTCAATAACCAACAGCGGGATCTGGATACCCATGTTGGCTCCCACATGTTCCACGATGATCTCATCGGATGAACCACGATGTCGGGGATTCAATCAATCCCGTATGCAATTCCCTTTGTCCATCGGTATGTTACTTGCCCGAGATTCGATCGTCGGTATCCCTATACCTTGTTCAATCTCGTTACCGGCAAGTCTCTTTACTCGTTCCGTAACTCACATCATCCCGTGATCAACTCCTTGGTCACATTGTGCACATAATGATGATGTCCTACCGAGTGGGCCCAGAGATACCTCTCCGTTTACACGGAGTGACAAATCCCAGTCTCGATTCGTGCCAACCCAACAGACACTTTCGGAGATACCCGCAGTGCACCTTTATAGCCACCCAGTTATGTTGTGACGTTTGGCACACCCAAAGCATTCCTACGGTATCCGGGAGTTGCACAATCTCATGGTCTAAGGAAATGATACTTGACATTAGAAAAGCTCTGAGCAAACGAACTACACGATCTTGTGCTAGGCTTACGATTGGGTCTTGTCCATCACATCATTCTCCTAATGATGTGATCCCGTTATCAACGACATCCAATGTCCATGGTCAGGAAACCGTAACCATCTATTGATCAACGAGCTAGTCAACTAGAGGCTTACTAGGGACATGGTGTTGTCTATGTATCCACACATGTATCTGAGTTTCCTATCAATACAATTCTAGCATGGATAATAAACGATTATCATGAACAAGGAAATATAATAATAACCTATTTATTATTGCCTCTAGGGCATATTTCCAACAGTCTCCCACTTGCACTAGAGTCAATAATCTAGTCCACATCACCATGTGATTAACACTCATAGGTCACATCACCATGTGACCAACATCCAAAGAGTTCACTAGAGTCAACAATCTAGTTCACATCACTATGTGATTAACACTCAATCAGTTCTGGTTTGATCATGTTATGCTTGTGAGAGAGGTTATTAGTCAACGGGTCTGAACCTTTCAGATCCGTGTGTGCTTTACGAATATCTATGTCATCTTTGTGGATGCTACCACGCGCTACTTGGAGCCATTTCAAGTAATTGCTCTACTATACGAATCCGGTTTACTACTCAGAGTCATCCGGATTAGTGTCAAAGTTCGCATCGACGTAACCCTTTACGACGAACTCCTTTTCACCTCCATAATCGATAAAATTCCTTAGTCCACTAGGTACTAAGGATAAGTTCGACCGCTGTCATGTGATCCATTCCCGGATCACTATTGTACCCCTTGACCAACTCATGGCAAGGCACACTTCATGTGCGGTACACAACATAGCATACTGTAGAGCCTACGTCTAAAGCATAGGGGACGACCTTCGTCCTTTCTCTCTCTTCTGCTGTGGTCAGGTCTTGAGTCTTACTCAATACTCACACCTTGTAACACAGCCAAGAACTCCTTCTTTGCTGATCTATTTTGAACTCTTTCAAAATCATGTCAAGGTGTGCGTTCTTTGGAAGTATCATCGGGCGTCTTGATCTATCTCTATAGATCTTGATGCCCAATATGTAAGTAGCTTTTATCCAGGTCTTCCTTTGAAAAACTCCTTTCAAACAACCCTTTATGCTTTCCAGAAATTTTACATCATTTCGGATCAACAATATGTCATTCACATATACTTATCAGAAATGTTGTAGCGCTCCCACTCACTTTATTGTAAATACAAGTTTCTAACAAACTTTGTATAAACCCAAAAACTTTGATCACCCCATCAAAGCGTATATTCTGACTCCGAGATGCTTGCTCTAATCCATGGAAGGATCGCTGGAGCTAGCATACCTTTTAGCATCCTTAGGATCGACAAAACCTTTCTGATTGTATCACATACAACCTTTCCTTACGAAAACTGGTAAAGAAACTTGTTTTGACATCCATCTGCCAGATTTCATAAATGCAGCTAATGCTAACATGATTCCGACGGACTTAAGCATCGCTACGGATGAGAAAATCTCATCGTAGTCAACTCCTTGAACTTGTGAAAATACTCTTTGCCACAAGTCGAGCTTCATAGACAGTAACATTACCGTCCACGTCCGTCTTCTTCTTAAAGATCCATTTATCTCGGATTTCATGGCTTCTAACCATTTGTCGGAATATGGGCCCACCATCGCTTCTCCATAGCTCGTAGGTTCATTGTTGTCTAGCAACATGACTTCCAAGACAGGATCACGTACTACTCTAAAGTAGCACGCATCCTCGTCGTCCTACGAGGTTTGGTAGTGACTTGATCCGAAGTTTCATGATCACGATCATAAGCTTCCACTTCAATTGGTGTAGGTGCCACAGGAACAACTTCCTGTGCCCTGCTACACACTAGTTGAAGTGACGGTTCAATAACCTTATCAAGTCTCCACCATCCTCCCACTCAATTCTTTCGAGAGAAACTTTTCCTCGAGAAAGGACCTGTTTCTAGAAGCAATTACTTTTGCTTCCAGATCTGAAATAGGAGGTATACCCAACTGTTTTGGGTTTTCTATGAAGATGTATTCATCCGCTTTGGGTTCGAGCTTATCAGCTTGAAACTTTTTCACATAAGCATCGCAGCCCCAAACTTTTAAGAAACGACAACTTAGGTTTCTCTAAACGGTGTCGTCTCAACGGAATTGCGTGGTGCCCCTTTTAAAGTGAATGCGGTTGTCTCTAATGCCTAACCCATAAACGATAGTGGTAATTCGATAAGAGACATCATGGTATTCACCATATCCAATAGGGTGCAGTTATGATGTTCGGACACACCATCACTCTATGGTGTTCCAGGCGGTATTAATTGTGAAACACTTTCCACAATGTCTTAATTGTGTGCCAAACTCGTAACTCAGATATTCATCTCTATGATCATATCACAGACATTTTATCCTCTTGTCACGACGATCTTCAACTTCACTCTGAAATTACTTGAACCTTTCAATAATTCAGACTTGTGTTTCATCAAGTAAATACACTCAGCATCTACTCAAATCATCTGTGAAGTGAGAACATAACGATATCCACTGCATGCCTCAGCACTCATTGGACTGCATACATCAAAATGTATTACTTCCAATAAGTTGCTATCTTGTTCCATCTTACTGAAAACGAGGACTTTCAGTCATCTTGCCCATGTGGTATGATTTGCATGCTCAAGTGATTCAAAATCAAGTGAGTCCAAACGATCCATCTGCATGGAGTTTCTTCATGCATATATACCAATAGACATGGTTCGCATGTCTCAATCTTTTCAAAATGAGTGAGTCCAAAGATCCATCCACATGGAGCTTCTTCATGCGTTCTATACCAATATGACTCAAATGGCAGTGCCACAAGTATGTGGAACTATCATTACTATTTTATATCTTTTGGCACGAACATGTGTATCACTACGATCGAGATTCATTTCAGGTGCAAGACCATTGAAGGTTTTATTCAAATAAACAGAGTAACCATTATTCTCCTTAAATGAATAACCGTATTGTGATAAACATAATCCAATCATGTTCAACGCAAACACCAAATCTCGATGGTAGAGGGAGCATGCGATGCTTGATCACATCAACCTTGGAAACACTTCCAACACATATCGTCATCTCACCTTTAGCTAGTCTCCGTTTATTCCGCAGCTTTTATTTCGAGTTACTAACACTTAGCAACCGAACCGGTATCTAATACCCTGGTGCTGCTAGGAGTACTAGTAAAGTACACATTCATATAACGTATATCCAATATACTTCTGTCGACCTTGCCTGCCTTCTCATCTACCAAGTATCTAGGGTAGTACTGCTTCAGTGACCGTTCCTCTCATTACAGAAGCACTTAGTCTCGGGTTTGGGTTCAACCTTGGGATTCTTCACTAGAGCAGCAAACGACTTGCTGTTTCATGAAGTATCCCTTTTGCCCTTGCCCTTCTTAAACTAGTGGTTTTACTAACCATCAACAATTGATGCTCCTTCTTGATTTCTACTCTCGCGGTGTCAAACATCGCGAATAGCTCAAGGATCATCATAACTATCCTTGATATGTTATAGTTCATTACGAAGCTCTACTAGCTTGGTGGCAGTGACTATGGAGAACTATCACTATCTCATCTGGGTGACTAACTCCCACTCGATTCAAGCGATTGTGGCACTCAGACAATCTGAGCACACGCTCAACGATTGAGCTTTTCTCCCTTAGTTTGCAGGCTAAAGAAACTTGTCAGAGGTCTCATACCTCTTGACGTGGGCACTAGCCTGAAATCCCAATTTCAGTCTTCGGAACATCTCACATGTTCTGCGACGTTTCAAAAACGTCTTTGGTGCCACAATTCTAAACCGCACTGAACTATCACGTAGTCATCAAAACGTGTATGTCAGATGTTTCGTAACATCTACAGACGACGTTGAGGTTCAGCACACCGAGCGGTGCATTAAGGACATAAGCCTTCTGTGCAGCAATGAGGACAATCCTCAGTTTACGGACCCAGTCCGCATAATTGCTACTACCAACTTTCAACTAAATTTTCTCTAGGAACATATCTTAACCAGTAGAACTAAAGCGCAAGCTATGACATAATTTGCAAATACCTATTTGACTATGTTCATGATAATGAAGTTCATCTGATTATTGAACTCCCACTCAGATAGACATCCCTCTAGTCATCTAAGTGATTCATGATCCGAGTCAAACTAGGCCGTGTCCGATCATCATGTGAGACGGACTAGTCATCATCGGTGAACATCTCCATGTTGATTGTATCTGCTATACGACTCATGTTCGACCTTTCGGTCTCTTGTGTTCCGAGGCCATGTCTGTACATGCTAGGCTCGTCAAGTCAACCTAAGTGTTTTTCTTGTGTTCCGAGGCCATGTCTGTACATGCTAGGCTCGTCAACACCCGTTGTATTCGAACGTTAGAATCTATCACACCCGATCATCACGTGGTGCTTCGAAACAACGAACCTTCGCAACGGTGCACAGTTAGGGGGAACACGTCTCTTGAAATTTTTAGTGAGGGATCATCTTACTTACTACCGTCGTTCTAAGCAACTAAGATGCATAACATGATAAACATCACATGCAATCAAATAGTGACATGATATGGCCAATATCATTTTGCTCCTTTGATCTCCATCTTCGGGGCACCATGATCATCTTTGTCACCGGCATGACACCATGATCTCCATCATTGTGTCTTCATGAAGTTGTCACGCCAACGATTACTTCTACTTCTATGGCTAACGCGCTTAGCAATAAAGTAAAGTAATTTACATGGCGTTATTCAATGACACGCAGGTCATACAAAAATAAAGACAACTCCTATGGCTCCTGCCGGTTGTCATATTCATCGACATGTAAGTCGTGATTCCTCTTACAAGAATATGATCAATCTCATACATCACATATATCATTCATCACATCTTCTGGCCATATCACATCACATAGCACATGCTGCAAAAACAAGTTAGACGTCCTCTAATTGTTGTTGCAAGTTTTTACGTGGCTTGTATAGGTTTCTAGCAAGAACGTTTCTTACCTACGTAAAACCACAACGTGATATGCCAATTTCTATTTACCCTTCATAAGGACCCTTTTCATCGAATCCGTTCCGACTAAAGTGGGAGAGACAGACACCCGCTAGCCACCTTATGCAACTAGTGCATGTCAGTCGGTGGAACCTGTCTCACGTAAGTGTACGTGTAAGGTCGGTCCGGGCCGCTTCATCCCACAATGCCGCCGAAACAAGATAAGACTAGTAGCGGCAAGAAGAATTGACAACATCGACGCCCACAACTACTTTGTGTTCTACTCGTGCATAGAAACTACGCATAGACCTAGCTCATGATGCCACTGTTGGGGAACGTAGCAGAAATTCAAAATTTTCTACGCATCACCAAGATCAATCTATGGAGTAATCTAGCAACGAGGGGAAGGGGAGTGAATCTACATACCCTTGTAGATCGCGATGCGGAAGCGTTGCAAGAACGCGGATGAGGGAGTCGTACTCGTAGCGATTCAGATCGCGGTTGATTCCGATCTAAGCACCGAAAGAACGGTGCCTCCACGTTCAACACACGTGCAGCCCGGTGACGTCTCCCACGCCTTGATCCAGCAAGGAGAGAGGGAGAGGTTGGGGAAGACTCCATCCAACAGCAACACGACGGCATGGTGGTGGTGGAGGAGCGTGGCAATCCCGCAGGGCTTCGCCAAGCACCGCGGGAGAGGAGGAGGAAGAGGGGTAGGGCTGCGCCAAAAGGAGACGTTCTCATGTGTCTTGGGCAGCCCAAACCTCAACTATATATAGGGGGGAAGGGGGCTGCGCCCCCCTTAGGGTTTCCACCCCCAAGAGGAGGCGGCCAGCCCTAGATCCCATCAAGGGGGGCGGCCAAGGGGAGGAGAGGGGGGGCGCCCCACTAGATGGGCCCTAAGGCCCATCTGGACCTAGGGTTTGCCCCCTCCCACTCTCCCATGCGCCTTGGGCCTTGGTGGGGGGGGGCGCACCAGCCCACCTGGGGCTGGTCCCCTCCCACACTTGGCCCACGCAGCCTTCTGGGGCTGGTGGCCCCACTTGGTGGACCCTCGGGACCCTCCCGGTGGTCCCGGTACATTACCGATTTCACCCGAAACTTTTCCGGTGACCAAAACAGGACTTCCCATATATAAATCTTTACCTCCGGACCATTCCGGAACTCCTCGTGACGTCCGGGATCTCATCCGGGACTCCGAATAACATTCGGTAACCACGTACATACTTTCCCTATAACCCTAGCGTCATCGAACCTTAAGCGTGTAGACCCTACGGGTTCGGGAACCATGCAGACATGACCGAGACGTTCTCCGGTCAATAACCAACAGCGGGATCTGGATACCCATGTTGGCTCCCACATGTTCCACGATGATCTCATCGGATGAACCACGATGTCGGGGATTCAATCAATCCCGTATGCAATTCCCTTTGTCCATCGGTATGTTACTTGCCCGAGATTCGATCGTCGGTATCCCTATACCTTGTTCAATCTCGTTACCGGCAAGTCTCTTTACTCGTTCCGTAACTCACATCATCCCGTGATCAACGCCTTGGTCACATTGTGCACATAATGATGATGTCCTACCGAGTGGGCCCAGAGATACCTCTCCGTTTACACGGAGTGACAAATCCCAGTCTCGATTCGTGCCAACCCAACAGACACTTTCGGAGATACCCGCAGTGCACCTTTATAGCCACCCAGTTACGTTGTGACGTTTGGCACACCCAAAGCATTCCTACGGTATCCGGGAGTTGCACAATCTCATGGTCTAAGGAAATGATACTTGACATTAGAAAAGCTCTGAGCAAACGAACTACACGATCTTGTGCTAGGCTTACGATTGGGTCTTGTCCATCACATCATTCTCCTAATGATGTGATCCCGTTATCAACGACATCCAATGTCCATGGTCAGGAAACCGTAACCATCTATTGATCAACGAGCTAGTCAACTAGAGGCTTACTAGGGACATGGTGTTGTCTATGTATCCACACATGTATCTGAGTTTCCTATCAATACAATTCTAGCATGGATAATAAACGATTATCATGAACAAGGAAATATAATAATAACCTATTTATTATTGCCTCTAGGGCATATTTCCAACACAAACAACCCTTTATGCGTTCCAGAAATTCTACATCATTTCCGATCAACAATATGTCATCCACATATACTTATCAGAAATGTCGTAGTGCTCCCACTCACTTTCTTGCAAATACAAGTTTCTTGCAAACTTTGTATAAACCCAAAAAACTTTGATCACCTCATCAAAGCGTATGTTTCAACTCCGAGATGCTTGCTCCAGTCCATAGAAGGACTGCTGGAGTTTGCATACCTTTTAGCATCCTTAGGATTGACAAAATCTTCTGGTTGTATCACATACATCCTTTCCTCACGGAAACCGTCAAGGAAACTTTGTTTTGACATCCATCTGCCAGATTTCGTAAATGAAAATGCAGCAACTGCTAACATGATTTTAACAGACTTTAGTATCGCTATGATTGAGAAAGTCTCATCACAGTCAACTCCTTGAACTTGTCGGAAACTTCTTTGAGACAAGTCGAGCTTCATAAATGGTGACATTACCATCAGCGTCTGTCTTCTTCTTAAAGATCCATTTATTCTCAATGGCTTGCCGATCATCGGGCAAGTCCACCAAAGTCCATACTTTGTTCTCATACATGGATCCTATCTCGAATTTCATGGCTTTCAGCCATTTGTTGGAATCCGGGCCCACCATCGCTTCTCCATAGCTCATAGGTTCATCGTTGCCCAACAACATGACCTTTAAGACAGGGTTTCCACTCAGAAGTTGTACACACCCTTGTCGACCTACGAGGTTTGATAGTAACTTGATCTGAAGCTCCATGATCATCATCATTAGCTTTCTCTTCAATTGAGGCAAGTGCCACAGAAACATCTTTCTGTGCTACGCTACTCTCTGATTGAAGTGAGGGTTCAACAACCTCATCAAGTTCTATCTTCCTCCCACTCAATTCTTTCAAGAGAAACTCTTTCTCGAGAAAGGACCTGTTCATAGCGACAAACAATTTGCCCTCAGATCTGAGATAGAAGGTATACCCAATCGTCTTGTTTGGGTATTCTATGAAGACACAATTTTCCGCTTTGGGTTCGAGCTTTTCTGGCCGAAGCCTATCGACATAAGCATCGTAGCCCCAAACCTTAAGAAACAACAACTTAGGTTTCTTGCCAAACCATAGTTCATACGGTGTCGTCTCCACGGACTTAGATGGTGCCCTATTTAAAGTGAATGTAATTGTCTCTAATGCATAACCCCAAAATGATAGCGGTAGATCGGTAAGAGACATCATAGATCGCACCATATCCAATAGGGTGCGATTACAATGCTCGGACACACCATTACGCTGTGGTGTTTCAGGTGGCGTCAACTGTGAAACTATTCCACCTAGTCTTTAGTGATTGCCAAACTCATAACTCAGATACTTTTCCCTAGATCAGATCATAGGAACTTGATCTTCTTGTTATGATGATTCTCAACTTCACTCTGAAATTGCTTGAACTTTTCAAACGTTTCAGACTTATGCTTCATTAAGTAAATATACCCATATCTACTCAATTCATCGGTGAAGGTGAGAAAATAACGATATCCACTGCGTGCGTCAACACTCATCGGACCGCACACATCAGCATGTGTGATTTCCAACAAGTCACTTGCCCGTTCCATTGTTCCAGAAAACAGGGTTTAGTCATCTTGCCTATGAGGCATGGTTCGCATGTGTCAGGTGATTCAAAATCAAGTTACTTCAAAAGTCCATTAGCATGGAGGTTCTTCATGCGCTTTACACCAATATGACCTAAGCGGCAGTGCCACAAGAAAGTGGTACTATCATTATCAACTCTACATCTTTTGGCATCAATGTTATGAACATGTGTATCACTACGACCGAGATTCAATAAACCATTCACATTGGGTGCATGACCATAGAAGGTATTATTCATGTAAACAGAATAACCATTATTCTCTGACTTAAATGAATAACCGTATTGCAATAAACATGATCTAATCATGTTCATGATCAACGCAGACACCAATGCAAACAACATTGATCTGGGTTCAATACTAATACCGAAGGTAGAGGGAGCGTGCGATGGTGATCATATCATCCTTGGAAACACTTCCAACACACATCGTCACCTCGCCCTTAGCTAGTCTCTGTTTATTCCGTAGCTTTTGTTTCGTGTTACCAATATTAGCAACTGAACCGGTATCTAATACCCATGTGCTACTACGAGTACTAGTAAGGTACACATCAATAACACATATATCAAATATACTTTTGTTGAAGTTGCTAGCCTTCTTATCTACCAAGTATTTGAGGCAGTTCCGCTACCAGTGACCGTTCCCCCTAATAGAAGCACTTCGTCTCGGGTTTGGGTTCTTGAGTTTCTTCACTGGAGCGGCAACTGGCTTGCCATTCATGAAGTTTCCCTTGTTGCCCTTGCCCTTCTTGAAACTAGTGGTCTTGTTAACCATCAACACTTGATGCTCCTTCTTGATTTCTACCTTCATGGCCTTAAGCACGACGAACAGCTCCGGGATCATCTTCCCTTGCATGTCATAGTTCATCACGAAACTCTAGTAGCTTGGTGATAGTGACTGGAGAACTTTGTCAATCACTCTCTTATCTGGAAGATCATCTCCCACTTGATTCAAGCGATTGAAGTACCCAGACATTCTGAGCACATGCTCACTGGTTGAGCTATTCTCCTCCATCTTGTAGGAAAAGATCTTGTCAGAGGTCTCAAACCTCTCAACACGGGCATGAGCTTGAAATACCAATTTCAGATCTTGGAACATCTCATATGTTCCATGGCGTTCAAAATGCCTTTGGAGCCCTGATTCTAAGCCGTAAAGCATGGCGCACTAAACTATCAAGTAGTCATCAGAACGTGTCTGCCAGATGTTCACAACATCCACAGACGACGCTACAGGGGTTGGCACACCGAGAGGTGCATCAAGGACAGAAGCCTTCTGTGTAGCAGTGAGGACAATCCTCAGACTACGGCCCTAATCCGCATAATTGCTCACAATATCTTTCAACTTAGTCTTTCTCTAGGAACGTATTAAAAATAAGGAGCTAAAGCGCGAGCTATTAATCCACAACACAATTTGCAAAGACAATTTAGACTAGGTTCATGATAATTAAGTTCATCTAATCAAATTATTTAATGAACTCCCACTCAGATAGACATCCCTCTAGTCATCTAAGTGATACATGATCCGAATCGACTAGGCCGTGTCCGATCATCACGTGAGACGGACTAGTCATCAACGCTGAACATCTCCATGTTGATCGCATCTACTATACGACTCATGTTCGACCTTTCAGTCTCTTGTGTTCCGAGTCCATGCCTGTACATGCTAGGCTCGTCAAGTCAACCTAAGTGTTTCGCATGTGTAAATCTGGCTTACACCCGTTGTATGCGAACGTTATAATCTATCACACCAGATCATCACGTGGTGCTTCGAAACAACGAACCTTCGCAACGGTGCACAGTTAGGGGGAACACTTTTCTTGAAATTTTAGTGAGGGATCATCTTATTTATGCTACCGTCGTTCTAAGCAAATAAGATTTAAACATGACAAACATCACATGCAAATCATAAAGTGACATGATATGGCCAATATCATCTTGCGCCTTTGATCTCCATCTTCGAGGCGCGGCATGATCACCTTCGTTACCGGCATGACACCATGATCTCCATCATCGTGTCTTCATGAAGTTGTCTCGCCAACTGTTTACTTCTACTACTATGGCTAAGGGTTAGCAATAAATTAAAGTAATTACATGGCGTTTTCAGTGACACGCAGGTCATACAATAAATTAAGACAACTCCTATGGCTCCTGCCGGTTGTCATCCTCATCGACATGCAAGTCGTGATTCCTATTACAAGAACATGATCAATCTCATACATCACATATATCATTCATCACATCCTTTTGGCCATATCACATCACATAGCATACCCTGCAAAAACAAGTTAGACGTCCTCTAATTGTTGTTGCATGTTTTATGTGGCTGCTATGGGTTTCTAGCAAGAACGTTTCTTACCTACGCCAAAACCACAACATGATATGCCAATTTCTATTTACCCTTCATAAGGACCCTTTTCATCGAATCCGATCCGATTAAAGTGGGAGAGACAGACACCCGCTAGCCACCTTATGCAACTAGTGCATGTCAGTCGGTGGAACCTGTCTCACGTAAGCGTACGTGTAAGGTCGGTCCGGGCCGCTTCATCCCACGATGCCGCCGAATCAAGATAATACTAGTAACGGCAAGTAAATTGACAAAATCGACGCCCACAACAACTTGTGTTCTACTCGTGCATAGAAACTACGCATAGACCTAGCTCTGATACCAATGTTGGGGAACGTAGTAATAATTCAAAATTTTCCTACGTGTCACCAAGATCAATCTAGGAGATGCTAGCAACGAGAGTGAGGGAGTGCATCTTCATACCCTTGAAGATCGCTAAGCGGAAGCGTTACAAGAACGCGGTTGATGGAGTCGTACTCGCGGCGATTCAAATCGCGGAAGATCCGACCTAGCGCCGAACGGACGACGCCTCCGCGTTCAACACACGTACAGCCAGGAGACGTCTCCTCCTTCTTGATCCAGCAAGGGGAGAGGAGAAGTTGAGGGAGAACTCCAGCAGCACGACGGCATGGTGGCGATGGAGCTCGTGGTTCTCCGGCAGAGCTTCGCTAAGCACTACGGAGGAGGAGGAGAGGGCTGCGCCAGGGGAAGGGGTGCGGCTGCCCTCCCTCTCCCTCACTATATATAGGGGGAAGGGGTGGAGGAGGCGCCCTAGGGTTCCCTAGGGGAGGGGTGGCGGCCACAGGGAAACCCTAGATGGGTTTGGGCGCCCCCACCCCTAGGAAACTTGCCCCCCCAAACCGGGAGGGGTGGCTGCCCTAGGGGAGGCGCCCCCACCTCTCCACGTTACGTGAGATGGGGTGGGAGGGGCGCACAGCCCCTTAGTGGGCTGATGTGCCCCCTTCCCTTGGCCCATAAGGCCCCCCAGCGCTTGTCGGGGCCTCCGAAACACCTTTCGGTCACGCTGGTCGTCACCCGGTACTCCCAGAACAATTCCGGACTCCAATACCCTTCGTCCAATATATCGATCTTCACCTCCGGACCATTCCGGAGTTCCTCGTCATGTCCGGGATCTCATCCGGGACTCCGAACAACCCTGTAACCACATACTATTTCCCATAACAACTCTAGTGTCACCGAACCTTAAGTGTGTAGACCCTACGGGTTAGGGAACCATGCAAACATGACCGAGACGTTCTTCGGCCAATAACCAACAGCGGGATCTGGATACCCATGTTGGCCCCCACATGTTCCACGATGATCTCATCGGATGAACCACGATGTCGGGGATTCAATCAATCCCGTATTCAATTCCCTTTGTCTATCGGTATGTTACTTGCCCGAGATTCGATCGTCGGTATCCCCATACCTCGTTCAATCTCGTTACCGGCAAGTCTCTTTACTCGTTCCGTAACACATGATCCCGTGGCTAACTCCTTAGTCACATTGAGCTCATTATGATGATGCATTACCGAGTGGGCCCAGAGATACCTCTTCGTCATACGGAGTGACAAATCCCAGTCTCGATTCGTGCCAACCCAACAGACACTTTCGGAGATACCTGTAGTGCACCTTTATAGTCACCCAGTTACGTTGTGACGTTTGATACACCCAAAGCACTCCTACGGTATCCGGGAGTTGCACAATCTCATGGTCTAAGGAAATGATACTTGACATTAGAAAAGCTCTAGCAAACGAACTACGCGATCTTGTGCTATGCTTAGGATTGGGTCTTGTCCATCACATCATTCTCCTAATGATGTGATCCCATTATCAATGACATCCAATGTCCATGGTCAGGAAACCATAACCATCTATTGATTAACGAGCTAGTCAACTAGAGGCTCACTAGGGACATGTTGTGGTCTATGTATTCACACATGTATTACGGTTTCCGGTTAATACAATTATAGCATGAACAATAGACAATTATCATTAACAAGGAAATATAATAATAACCATTTTATTATTGCCTCTAGGGCATATTTCCAACATGCTATGCATCTCTAGATCTTGCATGATCCTAGGAATTTTTTTGAAATGCTACGTTCCCCAACACTAAATATGGACCCGTAGGTCTGTGATAAACTACTCACACTGTTGGGAAACATAGCATGCAATTTCAAAAATTTCCTACGCTCACGCACGATCTATCTAGGAGATGCATAGCAACGAGAGGGGAGAGTGTGTCCACGTACCCTCGTAGACCGAAAGGGGAAGCGTTTGACAACGCGGTTGATGTAGTCGAACTTCTTCTCGTTCCGACCGATCAAGCACCGAACATACGGCACCTCCGAATTCTGCACACGTTCAGTTCGATGATGTCCCTCGAACTCATGATCTAGCAAAGTGTCGAGGGAGAGTTCTGTCAGCACGACGGCGTGGTGACGGTGATGGTGAAGTGATCCGCGCAGGGCTTCGCCTAAGCACTACGTGAATATGACCGGAGGTGTAACCTGTGGAGGGGGGCGCCGCACACGGCTAACAATGTTTCTGGTGTGTTCTAGCGGTGCTCCCCTCATATATATAGGTTGTGAAGGGGAACGCGACAGAAAAGAAAAAATTTCTGACCTACGCACCAGCCCAGGACCACTATGGAGACTGCATACATGGTTTGATCTTTTTCGTTACCGACTCGTAGCGCAGCGGGAAGTAGAGTCGATGACGATCGGCGGTGCAGATCCCCGCAGCTAGGATTTACAACCTCCCAACCGCGAGGATGTATACCCTCATCTGCTCCTCAGACAGCCCTCCGGGAGGCGGTCGAACAGCCCCCCGGACGGTGTCGCGGACAGCCCTTCGGGAGGACCTTCGAAACTCGAACGGTCACTCGGACAGCCCTTCGGGAGGACCTTCGAAACTCGGACGGTCACACGGACAGCCCTTCAGGAGGCACTCACGAACTAAGACCGAAACTACGATCTCTGTACAGAGTTGCACACATACGGTGTCATCTATCCGGCAGGGCTTCGCCGTCCAGAACTAGTTCCTGCCGGAACCCAGACAGCCTTACGGCTCTACGAAACTCTTTTCATGGGAGGGAGAGAAGAAGCCAGATAATGCATGGCATGTGTATGAGAGCAAGGGATGAGTGTGGAGGGCTGCCCCTCCACCTCTATTTATAGGAAATCCCAAGGGGGTAGGGTAGTTTCACAAAAAACCCAAAATGCACATGAATGAAGTCCTTCCACAAGGACCTAGGAGTGAAACCAAGGAACAAGAGGGTCCCCAAGGGGGGATACCCCATGTGGCCGGCCACACCCCCATGAGGGGCCCAAAAAATGGCTCCTATCCATCCATGTCATCCCCAAGATCTTTTGGAGCAAAGCCCCAAAAGGTGGCTTTCCATAAAGTAACCATAAAGCTGATTTTCACTATTCACGACGACATTTTTCAGCGTCTGATCGAACTGAAAATATTTATGTGGGCTAAGAACATTTCCAGTACCCACTAAAATGATTTTCAACGCGTTCCGAAACAATTCCGGTTTTAGTGATTTTCATCTGCGAAACGCATCTGAAGTGGCTCCGGCAGCTCCGGAACATTTCCGGTTTTTATCTCAGAAAATTCCAAAAAGCTTCCAGAATGATTCTGGCATCCTCCAAGAATTATCAGGCATGTGCCGAAACCAATTTGACTTAATGGTGTATCCCGAAACAACTTTTCGGTATCATCCAAACTTATCCGATGACCTCTCTCTGCGGTACGATTCCGCTGTCCGAAACTTTTCGGTGTCCGAAACTTTTTCGGTGATTTTCTCTCAGACTCCCTGTCTAGTATTCAGCAGATAGATGACCCTTAAGCGTGTGACCCTATAGGTTCGGTGAAGTATAGACATGACCCGGAACCCCTTCCGATCAATGATCAACATCGGAGCCGTGGACACCCATATTGACCCCTATACCCACACGAATAAATATTCGAGTGAACCTCCAGTTGCCGTGTGCTATTCCTGTTGCTTCGCGATATGTTACAAATACCCGAGGTGAGACATGTTGGCATTCCCGTGGATCAACAACTTGTCCATTATGCTAGTTACCTCGTTACCGGTATTGTTCTCTTTTCTCGTTATCGTGTTTCGGCATCCCCGTGATCAAATCACAAAGTGTCTGGCCAGACGATGATGGATACCGTAACACCGAGAGGGCCCAGAGATATCTCTCCATCGTCGGAGGAGCAAATCCCAATCTTGAGCTATCAAGTTACTTGACACACTTTTCCATGAACCCGTAAGCCGCCGTAATAGCCACCCATTTACGGATGACGTTTAACAAACCCCAAAGTTCATGAAGCAAGCATGAAGAAACTCGATACTCTCATGGTCTAAGGAATCATGCAAACGTTAACCATCTCTGTGTTATGTACTAATAAACTTGTGACGAATGAATCTCATAGCATAACATCAATCCGGGTCGATTCAACACAAATGTTCTCTTAACATTGTGCCCTCAAAGTTGCTGGCATAGACATGCCCATGACCAGGAAAACAGAATCATCATGCAACACTTGAGCTAGTCTTAGAGGCCAGACTAGGAATACTTCTTACCGTTTATTATTCCACACGTGCATTTGAGTCTTCCTCCGAGCCTCGTGGATATTGCAGACTCGAGAATCATTGCAGTTATAGCATGGAACATAAACATAATTATGAACTCGGAGATAAATAATATCATTTATTATTGCCTCTAGGGCATATCTCCTACAGGTTGGAGGGGAGGAGAGGCAGCCAAGGGGGCGCACCAAGTAGGAGGAATCCTACTTGGGCACCTCCCAATTCGGCCTCCCCCCTTTCCTATTCCTATTCGGAGTAGGAAGGGAAGAGGGGGAAGGGGGAATCCTATTCCCTTTTTCCTTTCCTCCTTCCCCTTTCCTTCTCCAATTTGGCCAGACCATATGGGGGGGTGCACCAGCCACTTTGTGGCTGGTGTGTTTCCCCTCTTGGCCCAACAGGCCCATATAGTTTGTCAGGGGTAGCCCGTAACCCCTTCCGGTGACCCGATACGTACCCGGTACCCCCGCAACACTTCCGGTGTCCAAATACTATTGTCCTATATATGAATCTTTACCTATCGACCATTTCGAGACTCCTCGTCATGTCCGTGATCTCATTCGGGACTCCGAACAACATTCGGTCACCAAATCACATAACTCATATAATACAAAATCGTCATCGAACGTTAAGCGTGCGGACCCTACGGGTTCAAGAACTATGTAGATATGACCGAGACACCTCTCCGTTCAATAACCAACAATGGAACCTGGATGCTCATATTGGTTCCTACATATTCTACGAAGATCTTTATCGGTCGTACCGTAATGACAACATACGTAATTCCCTTTGTCATCAGTATGTTACTTGCCCGAGATTCGATCGTCAGTATCTTCATACCTAGTTCAATCTCGTTACCGGCAAGTCTCTTTACTCATTCGGTAATGCATCATCCCGGAACTAACCATTAGTCACATTGCTTGCAAGGCTTATCATGATGTGCATTACAGAGAGGGCCCAGAGATACCTCTCCGATACTCGGAGTGACAAATCCTAATATCGATCTATGCCAACCCAACAAACACCTTTGGAGATACCTGTAGAGTATCTTTATAATCACCCAGTTACGTTGTGACGTTTGATAGCACACAAGGTATTCCTTCGGTATCCAGGAGTTGCATAATCTCAGTCATAGGAATATGTATAAGTCATGAAGAAATCAATAGCAATAAAACTTAACGATCATTATGCTAAGCTAACAGATTCGTCTTGTCCATCACATCATTCTCCTAATGATGTGATCCCGTTCATCAAATGACAACACATGTCTATGGTTAGGAAACTTAACCATCTCTGATTAACGAGCTAGTCTAGTAGAGGCTTACTAGGGACACTGTGTTTTGTCTATGTATCCACACATGTATCAAGTTTCCGATTAATACAATTCTAGCATGAATAATAAACATTTATCATGATATAAGGAAATATAAATAACAACTTTATTATTGCCTCTAGGGCATGTTTCCTTCAGTCTCCCACTTGCACTTGAGTCAATAATCTAGTTCACATCGTCATGTGATTTAACACCAATAGTTCACATCTTCATGTGATTAGTTCACATCGCCATGTGACTAACACCCAAAGGGTTTACTAGAGTCAATAATCCAGTTCACATCGCTATGTGATTAACACCCAAAGAGTACTAAGGTGTGATCATGTTTTGCTTGTGAGAGAAGTTTAGTCAACGGCTCTGTCACATTCAGAGTCGTATGTATTTTGAAAATTTTCTATGTCTACAATGCTCTGCATGGAGCTACTCTAGCTAATTGCTCCCACTTTCAATATGTATCCAGATTGAGACTTAGAGTCATCCGTATCGGTGTAAAAGCTTGCATCGACGTAACTCTTTACGACGAACTCTTTATTACCTCCATAACCGAGAAATATTTCCTTACTCCTCTTAGGTAACTAAGGATAACTTTGACCGCTGTCCAGTGATCCACTCCTGGATCACTATCGTACCCCCTTGCCAAACTCATGGCAAGGTACACAATAGGTCTGGTACACAACATAACATACTTTATAGAACCTATGGCTGAGGCATAGGGAATGACTTTCATTCTCTTTTTATTTTTTGTTGTGGTCGTGTTTTGAGTCTTACTCGACTTTACACCTTGCAATACAGGCAAGAACTCCTTCTTTGACTGTTCCATTTTGAACTACTTCAAGATCTTGTCAAGGTATGTACTCATCGAAAGTTTTATCAAACACTCCGGGCTTCACCGAGGTCTTTCTTTGAAAAACTCCTTTCAAACACTCCTTTATGCTTTCCAGAAAATTCTACATCATTTCCGATCGACAATATGTCATTCACATATACTTATCAGAAAGGCTGTAGTGCTCCCACTCACTTTCTCGTAAATACAGGCTTCACCACAAGTCTGTATAAAACTATATGCTTTGATCAACTCATCAAAGCATATATTCCAACTCCGAGATGCTTGCACCAGTCCATAGATGGATCGCTGGAGCTTGCACATTTTGTTAGCACCTTTAGGGTTGACAAAACCTTCTGGTTGCATCATATACAACTCTTCTTTAATAAATCCATTAAGGAATGCAGTTTTGACATCCATTTGCGAGATTTCATAATATGTGGCAATTGCTAACATGATTCAGACAGACTTTAAGCATCGATACGAGTGAGAAAATCTCATCGTAGTCAACACCTTGAACTTGTCAAAAACCTTTTTCGACAAGTCAAGCTTTTTAGATAGTAACACTACTATCAGCGTCCGTCTTCCTCTTGAAGATCCATTTATTCTTAATGGCTTGCCGATCATCGGGCAAGTCCACCAAAGTCCACACTTTGTTCCTATATATGGATCCTATCTCAGATTTCATGGCCTAAAGCCATTTATCGGAATCTGGGCTCATCATCGCTTCCTCATAGTTCGTAGGTTCGTCATGGTCTAGTAACATGACTTCCAGGACAAGATTATCGTACCACTCTGGTGCGGAACGTGCTCTGGTTGACCTACGAGGTTTGGTAGTAACTTGATCTGTCGTCGAATTGTCACGGCAGATGTCCTAGTGTGAGGACTTAGTCGTGAGACCAACGCATCTATGTGGTAGCTTGAGAGGGGTTGATCGGAATCGAGAGACGTAACACAAGACAAGGGTTTAGATAGCTTCAGGCCCCAGGAAACATCATCTGGTAACAACCCTACATGCTGTTTGTGGCTAGGTCTCATTATGCTCATGAGGGAGTCGCCGTAAACCGACTCTCCTAGTTGTGTCTAGCCTAGAGATTATTCAACTTCTCCCTCTTGGGGTGCCCTGCCCCTCCTTATATAAGTTAAAAGGGCAGGTTACATGTAGAGCCCACCTCAGATTAAGACTTAAACTATTCTGACTTCTCATCACGGGCTTCTCTCCATGGGCTTCTTAACGTCACGGGCTTCTTAACGTTTTGGGTTTATTAACCCCAGGCGACTCTGTCACAATCTGACTTACCATCTGGTTTAACATCTGGCGGCTTAAACATCTGGCTTAACATCTGCCGGCTTAAACATCTGCTGGTTTAAACATCTGGCTTAACCTCTGTCGGCTTAAACATCTGCCGGCTTAAACATCTGCCGACTTAAACATCTGGCTTAACATCTGACTTAAACATCTGGCTTAAACATCTGACTTAAACATCTGCCGACTTACAATCTGCCGGGTCACCAATGAAAATACCAAGTCCTAGCCGGGTCATACTTCCGGCCGGGTCATATCGCGGGGTATATCCCCGAGCCCCCAGTTTAATTCGGATTTATCCATGTTAAACCGATCCTGTAAACAAAACACAAGAACAAATTTAACAGGTTGTGCTCCGGGTTAAATATTCTTGTACGCCGGCACCTGAACATCCTTAAGTCCTTATTATTTCCTTCTTCTAGAAAATCCGGGTCAATAAGCCAAATTCATAATCAATTTGCTGACGCTGGTTTCTCATGGAGAAAAATTGTGAAGAATAATTCATTTGAATCAGCTCCCAATGCTTAAAAAATATTGGTCTTGAAATACTCATATGATCTTTAGCCGGCTTGAAAAATGTAGATCTTGCCAATTTATGATTACCAAAGTTGCCGGGTTATAAAAACTGATGATTCTGGGTTATGACTGTTATAGACACCGGGTCATGATTGTTGCCAACGCCGGGTCACACAATTAATCTTCCCGATTTGCCCAAAACTGAGAATTTGAAGATGTTCCTCCTTTATATGCATATTACCTGTAGCCCCCATGTCTTAAGAGGAGAACATAGTGATAGCTTAAGACTTGTTTCAAATATAAATGTTGCAACCTTGAAGAAATCCAGATTGTTCATCCCAGTCACTAGTCAAAACTGAATATTCCACATATGTAGCCCCCAAGTGCCAGGTTGTTATGCTTGCAGCAACCTGGGATTTGTAATTGCCTTATACTCATAAAAACTTCAACCAGTGTAGCCCCCAATGGCCGGGTCATTATGTAATAATGAGCAGGGACTTTATAAATATGATCATGTAGACTTGAACAACAACATGTAGCCCCCAAGGGCCGTCTCAGTAAGATAATATTGAGCTGAGACTTTATATATACTTCATTGAAAATAACATCATATGATGTAACCCCCATCATGGGGCTTGAACCCACGTCCACAAGGTTAAGAGCTTTGTGCTTTACCAACTGAGCAGTGGACCCTTCAATATAATGGATTAAGACTTGTGTACCTTGAATTGTTGACAAGAGCAATTGGTAGCCCCCAAGGGCCGGCTCATTACAATGTGATGAGTCGGGTCTTCAATAAGGTGAGCAAAAAATGGCTTTGCATTAGCCCCCAAGTGCCATGGTGTATGCTGGCAGTGACATGGGACTTGCATATTTGATGTAATCTCAACTTGAATAATGTAGCCCCCAAGTGCCGGGTCGTAAGCTTGCAGCGACTCGGGACTATTCCTTTCATTATAGAATAAATCATATCCATTGACAAAATAATAGCCATTGCGCTAAAGCGACTTTGAAAACCTTAATCATAATACTGGTTATGATAACCATTATAAAAATCCAGCCATGTTGGCTATTAAAGATTTGAATAATATAACCTGGTTTGAAAACCAGTTCCTGCAATATAAACCAGTATATCTATACATATATGATGCATGCTATGATGATGTAATGATGATGCAATGTATGATATAATGTTATGATGATGTATGTGCATGATGACAGAATACTTCAATGAAACTAGCCTGGGCCACTGGAGTATCCTCGCTTTCTGTAGCCGGCTCTCACATGACCCAATCGATGTTTGAACCTGGATAAGTTCAGATATGACTATCGAGAGTACACGAGGTCGGAGTAGCATGAAGCAAACAGGCAGGTTTAACCAAGTTTCAATGAAGGCGGCTTTAGCAGCCTGGATCCATCATGACTATCTGTAAGCCGTGCTCTCACATGACAAACCGCCGTTTGAACCTTAATGAGCTCAGGATATTTGGTCGAATATGTCGTAAAAGATTGATCGTTAAGAGTTCGACGGGTTAATCAGGATTACCTGATGGAGTTGAAGCAGCTGGTATACAGGTAGGATGACTCGGAAAGGTTATGTTCTCTTTGGTCGAATACACCTATGTTTGAACAAGATAACCTGGTCAAGAGGGTAGTCACGCTATGTTCTCTTTGGTCGAATACGCCTATGTTTGAACAGGAAGCCCCCAAGTGACATATTCGGTCAAGAGGGTAGTAACGCTATGTTCTCTTTGGTGAATAAACCTATGTTTGAACAGGAAGCCCCCAAGTGATTTGTAATAAGGCGTGTAAGCTGGATCAAGAGGGTAAGCACAGCTATGATTCGAATACGATCAGGAAGCCCCCAAGTAACCATAAGATAAGCCAATAAGGCAGAATACCCATGTTTGAACCGCGCATCATGGCAGCAAGCTCTCTTTGGCAACCTTTAATTTTTCCTGAGAACTCAACTTTGCAAGAGATAATTCTTCTTGAGCCAGAATTTTAAACCGGATTTGAGAGCTTCAGAGCTTTGTCGGAGACAGATTTCCCTGAGCCAGATTGTGAATCGGAGATTTAAGAGCTTCAGCGCTTTGTAGGAGACAGATTTCCCTTGAACCGGAACCTTCATTTTGAGCCAGAAACTTTCCGACGGCCCTTAAATTTTCATCGATATAGTAGTAATCTCCGGGGCTGGGTTATTTTTCCCTCCAATGTCCTGGGGTTCTTGAATTTGCTGAAACTGGCAAGGCTTGCCGAGTCATGTCATTGTAGCCCCCGAGTCTTAAAACGACTGGAGGAGTTGTCTTGAGATTCTCCATTTTTTACCGTGATATAAACCGGTCAGTTGAGTAGCGGAACACTGGAGTTTATGTAAACCAAAAGCTTGAAACGAGTTGATGATCCTCGCAACGCTTGTTATATATATACTCCGAGTATGAGTCATTCAACAAACTCCGTGACATGACGGTCACCTTTGCAGTAGACAAATTGTCTGATATGTTAGGCCAGAAATTATCCACCATGGATTTGATGATCACCACGGTGAAGCTGAAATCAATCATGGCCGAGTCGGCCGCGGGAGCAGACAGATGAGTCGGCCGCGGGGTTGTAAGCCGGCGCGGACGGGCGAGTCAATCGCAGGCGCGGTAAGCCGTACAGACGGGTGAACCAGCCGCGCCGTGTTGATGTAGACTGGGCCGCGGAGACCACATTTTATTGGCAGATGGCATTTGCACCACCCAAAATTAACTGGGATATACGGTGGCCCAGCAGCAAAAAATCGCACCTTCCAGGATGCCATGAGCTGATAAATCTGCATGCACAAATAGTACAAGTCAAAGTAGAAAAATTCTTGAAAGATTTAATAAACGGAATAGGATAAATAGCACCTGGTAGTGTCCTGCAGTGGACATAGCAATTCACAACAACCAGTAGTACTAGTACTCCTGTAGCAACAGTAGTGGTACTAGTAACCAAAGGGTACCGTACCCTTGGTCTCACCTGGAGTAAGTAACACCAGTAGATGATGTGACTCGTCTTTGATCAACGGAAGCAGCAGCGGCCCTGACAAAAAGCCAAAGAAAAGAATGCAGGAACCAGCGACTCTCTTTCACCTAATCCCTTCTCACGCGGGTAGGTCGTTAAGGCGGGTCACGGAGCCGGTCCGAGTCTGGAGAAACGCCGAGGTAGGCAAAGGAGGCGAGTTGCAGTCACAGTGGCCTTGACGCACGAGGCGGAGGCATCTCAGTGTGCCGGTTAGCTCGCGGCAGTAGCTCGGAGCCGTGCGGGGCGACACACAGCAGAATCAGCGGCGGTTGAAGCCGCGACCAGCTTAAAAGCGGCGGCTCAATGCGGGCGGCGATGAGGCCGGCTCTTGGCAGAGGAGGTGCTCGAGGGCATCTTCAGCATCCGGTTGAGCGAGGCGAGCAGGACCCGCTCGCGAGGCGCGATGGCTCAAGGGCAGTGCAAGGGTGGCTCTCCGGCGGTGTGGCAAAGGTGGTTCTGCACCACATCAGCGGGGACGGGTCGCAAAGGCGAACCACTGGAGGCGACGCAAGGCGGGGACTGCAGTGAAGCCCAGCGACGGAGCGACGAGGTCGCGCGGGGTCTCAGGCGACTCAGCCATTGCAGTGGACTGGCCGCCGACAAGCCAGCAGAGGCAGGGCAGCGCGGCAGGGGTGCGGCTGGAGCAGCGAGGCGTGCGGGTGGCTCGCGGGTGCCGTGGCTCAGACGGGTCAGGGCCGCGTCGTAGCGGCAGAAGTGATGCGGGGCGAGGCCTCCTAGCCGGGACGGCCGGAGTAGCGGAGCCGAGCCGCGCGGTCCAGTCGACGGCGACTTGAAAAGGCTGCGCCGGTAGAAGCAGATGGAGGCGGCGGCTCATGGCGCGGTCGCCCGGGAGTGGAGAGCACGGAACTGGGCCAACTTACTGTCTACATAGGCCGCAGGTCCACGGCAACATCTTGAAGCAGGTAGAGGTGGCTCGAACCTTGGGCGAAGACGAGGCATAATAGCTCGATGGCGGTGGCTCATCCGCGGCGGGTTACGGCAGCGGAGGATGCGGAACCACGGTGGTAGAGGTGAGCCGTGGTTGCGGGTTACCGAGGCCGCGAGAGCGGAGGTGTGGCGGCTCAATGCGCCGAAGTGGATACGGTAGTGCCGGTTCTTCGGCGGAAATAACCCGGTGGTGGTCTTCAGCAGCTTGGAGGCATGATGATACCACGGAGGTGATGTGCGGGCACGCCGAGCCATCCAAAGCGACGGGCTTCCGGGAGCACGACTCAGCAAGAGGCGAGGACGGCGCGACGGGCGGCTCTCCAGCGGAGCGACGACGGGCCATGACAGGGGCGAAGCAAGGTCGCGTGACGACGCAACGGCTCGCGGGTTGTTTGCAGCGGCAAAGGCCACTGGTTAGTCATGGCGGCTCAGCAGAAGAGCGACGCAAGGTCCTCGCGGGGCGACTCACAGGTGAGACAGTCTGCAGGTACAGTGGTTGTACTTCCTTGGACTTTTTCTAGCAAGAAGTGCTTAGTTTGAGGGCTTTTCACGTGAACACTTGATTCAGATGCATGCACTAGATTGGTCTGAAGACCTCACGTGTGCTAGGTCAAGCAGTTCTCCTTATCCTGTTGTACGAGTTGAATCAGCAGCAAAAACTAGTCGGTCTCGGCGACTTGTACACGTACAGAACTCCTGTCGGTCTCGGTTGCAGGCGGTGTTCCAAACATCGATCCGGCTTCGGATTGTTGAACCTTGAAGGAAAAACACTAGCAGCTACGAGTTGATGCTCCGAAACTTGTAATGTGTCCGATCAGATTCCAACATAAGTTGACGGTTTTAGCGACGTAGTGATTTGACAGCTTGACGGATTGCTAGATGCTACGCACAACCCGCCGAGAAAAGTTGACCGCGCCCCCTCCATTGCACGTCGTACACGAATAAATTTACTGTTGGTTCAACAGATCGAGGGCAGCGGACCAATTCCAACCCATGGTTGTCTTTGCGCCGGGTTATCCTGCACAATTGTTTGGTGCCCACTTTTCTTCCTTTGATCAACCGCGATTTTCTCGATCCAAGAGGTCCCTCCAAGAACTCATCACCACCGTGCGGAGGCCCCGCGGTGGGCACCAACTGTCGTGGAATTGTTACGGCAGATGTCCTAGTGTGAGGACTTAGTCGTGAGACCAACGCATCTATGTGGTAGCTTGAGAGGGGTTGATCGGAATCGAGAGACGTAACACAAGACAAGGGTTTAGACAGCTTCGGGCCCCGGGAAACATCATCCGGTAACAACCCTACATGCTGTTTGTGGCTAGGTCTCATTATGCTCATGAGGGAGTCGCCGTAAACCGGCTCTCCTAGTTGTGTCTAGCCTAGAGATTATTCAACTTCTCCCTCTTGGGGTGGCCTGCCCCTCCTTATATAAGTTAAAGGGGCAGGTTACATGTAGAGTCCACCTCGGATTAAGACTTAAACTATTCTGACTTCTCATCACGGGCTTCTCTCCATGGGCTTCTTAATGTCATGGGCTTCTTAACATTTTGGGCTTATTAACCCCAGGCGACTCTGTCACAATCTGACTTAACATCTGGCGGCTTAAACATCTGGCTTAACATCTGGCGGCTTAAACATCTGGCTTAAACATCTGCCGGTTTAAACACCTGGCTGAACCTCTGCCGGCTTAAACATCTGGCTTAAACATCTGCCAGCTTAAACATCTGGCTTAACATCTGCTAGCTTAAACATCTGGCTTAACATCCGACTTAAACATCTGGCTTAAACATCTGCCGGCTTACAATCTGGGAGGTCACCAATGAAAATACCAAGTCCTAGCCGGGTCATACTTCCGTCCGGGTCATACCGCGGGGTATATCCCCGACATGATCTGAAGTTTCATGATCATTATCATTAGCTTCCTCTCTAGTTGGTGTAGGCATCACGGGAATGGTTTTCTGTGATGAGCTACTTTCCAATTAGAGAGAAGGGACAATTACCTCATTAAGTTCTACTTTCCTCCCACTCACTTCTTTCGAGAGAAACTCCTTCTCTAGAAAGGATCCATTCTTAGCAACAAACATCTTGCCTTCGGATCTGTGATAGAAGGTGTACCCAACAGTTTTTTTGGGTATCCTATGAAGACGCACTTCTCCGATTTGGGTTCGAGCTTATCAGGCTGAAGCTTTTTCACATAAGCATCGCAACCCCAAACTTTAAGAAACGACAGCTTAGGTTTCTTGCCAAATGATTTCTACTACACAACCTTCTTCTTGTAGACGTTGTTGGGCCTCCAAGTGCAGAGGTTTGTAGGACAATAGCAAATTTCCCTCATGTGGATGACCTAAGGTTTATCAATCGTTGGGAGGCGTAGGATGAAGATGGTCTCTCTCAAACAACCCTGCAACCAAATAACAAAGAGTCTCTTGTGTCCCCAACACACCAAATACAATGGTAAATTGTATAGTGCACTAGTTCGGCGAAGAGATGGTGATACAAGTGCAATATGGATGGTAGATATAGGTTTTTGTAATCTGAAAATATAAAAACAGCAAGGTAGCTAGTGGTAAAAGTGAGCGTAAACGGTATTGCAATGCTAGGAAACAAGGCCTAGGGTTCATACTTTCACTAGTGCAAGTTCTCTCAACAATGATAACATAATTAGATCATATAACAATCCCTCAACATGCAACAAAGAGTCACTCCAAAGTCAATAATAGCGGAGAACAAACGAAGAGATTATTGTAGGGTACGAAACCACCTCAAAGTTATTCTTTCCGATCAATCCATTGGGCTATTCCTATAAGTGTCACAAACAGCCCTAGAGTTCGTAGTAAAATAACACCTTAAGACACACATCAACCAAAACCCTAATGTCACCTAAATACTCCAATGTCACCACAAGTATCCGCGGCTATGATTATACGATATGCATCACACAATCTCAGATTGCCCCAAAGTTTCTACTGGAGAGTCAAGACGAAAACGTGTGCCAACCACTATGCATAGATTCCCAAGGTCACAGAACCCGCAAGTTGATCACCAAAACATACATCAAGTGAATCAATAGAATACCCCATTGTCACCACGGGTATCCCACGCAAGACATACATCAAGTGTTCTCAAATCCTTAAAGACTCAATCTGATAAGATAACTTCAAAGGGAAAACTCAATCCATTACAAGAAGATAGAGGGGGAGAAACATCATAAGATCCAACTATAATAGCAAAGCTCGCGGAACATCAAGATCGTGCCATATCAAGAACACGAGAGAGAGAGAGATCAAACACATAGCTACTGGTACATACCCTCAGCCCCGAGGGTGAACTACTCCCTCCTCGTCATGGAGAGAGCCGGGATGATGAAGATGGCCACCGGTGATGATTCCCCCTCCGGCAGTGTCGGCGTTCTGGGAACGGGGGTCCCCAGACTTGCATGCCTGCGGCCCATGGCGTGGCTCTGCGAGCGGGCCCGTACGGCCCATCTTCATCAACAAGGCATTCAAGACCCTCGCGAGGGGCTAAGCCTCGCGAGGCGGACGATGCAAGACCTCCTCAGGAGCGGCCTTACCAGGTTGGCTCGCGAGGGGCAGAGAGATCAAGGCAAGGCAAACCTCGCGAGATTCTCGTGACGTGAGCCATGACGATCGAGACCAGGCGGGCGCCGGCGCGCACAGTGTCCTTGTTTCCTCTTTGGTGCTAAGAAGGCAAGCGCAGGCGCGGAGTACCGAGGCGTCAAGCAAAGGTTTCCATATCAGTGCAACGAGACCAAGACCAGCAGGACGACAAGACGGAGGTCACCATGGAGCCCAATGCGGCGTCACCACCAGAGCCTTTTGCAGGCGAAGATTGCTTTTGTCAGGATAAGCTGTACTAGCTGCCCCCTTTCAAATTGGCCGTTGTTGGCTCCCTTCCCGCTCAATATTTGGGGAGAGGACCAGGGCCTCTATAAATAGGACTAGCCACCACAGTAGAAAGGGGGGAACTGATTAGGAGGCATCTCATCTCATCTTAGGGGATCCTCAACCACACACCCACTGACCAAGCACAAGAGCACCTCTCCTTAGGAGGCTGTTCTTCCCCTTGTACTGTTCATCCTTAGCCCAAGAGGCAATCCACCACCACCACACTGGAGTAGGGTATTACACCACAACGGTGGCCCGAACCAGTATAAATCTTGTGTCCCTTGTGTTGCGAGTTCGTCGAGTTAGCCCTTGAGATCTTAGCAAAGCTAGGACGTGGATCGGTAGGGGGAGATCTTCGTGCGCACCCCAGTGTTCGAACCTTGAGGGTTTTGGCGGAACCCGTGATCCGACATTTGGCGCACCAGGTAGGGGTGCACCGAAGCTTCCTCCGTCGCTCTGCGTCCCGTTGCTTCATCATCTCCATGGCGGACGCGCGCCGCGCTCGCGCTGAGCGCCGGGCTGCCCTCGCCGCCCGCATTGCTTAGACGGCTCCCGTCGACGGGCCACCCCGTCGTTCTCCGTCGCCTGCCGCCAACGCCACCACCGGCCCGGCGAGGAACGAGCAGCAAGCATCCTCGCTGCACCCCTCGGTGCAGCGGGACGGCCGCACCGCCACTCCATCGCTAACCCCGGCCGGTTCATCATCACACGCTCGTCGCGCTCCCACGGACACGCGGGCCGCGCTTCTCATGGTGCAAGAGCTCCTACTTTACCGCCCAGTCGACGACCTCTACGAGGACTGGCTCGACCGCATCGCCGAGCTTGTCAGCGCCGCAGGGGGCTCCCCTGCGCCGTCCCTCTCGCTGCCTCGCCCTCCGCCCCCCGCGGGCGGCGTAGCCCATGGAGCGCCTCCACCGCCTCTGCCCCAAGAAGGATTCTTGGCGCCAAGGCGCGCGGCCCCATGGCACGACCTGCCACGTTCGGCGCCCGCGCAAGAAGAAAGAAGCTACCAAGAAGTCCCTCGGCCACGGGAAAACGCCCCCGTGCTCCCCGCGCCACCACGGCAAGACCGCGTGCCGCCTGCGGTGGCGGTGCGTGAACCCCATCAAGGACAAGTTCTCCACCAGCACAGAATCCCGGTGACCACGGTAGGCTGCCACGCCTTCACCCCTGAGCTGCGTAGCGTCGCCTGGCCGGGCAAGTTCAAGCCGGATCTGCCTCCTCGCTACGACCGCACCCTCGACCCCGCGGAGTTCCTACAGCTCTACGAGCTGAGCATCGAGGCGGCCAACGGCGACGAGAAAGTCATGGCGAACTGGTTCCCCATGGCTCTCAAGGATGGTGCCCGCTCCCGGCTCCCGAACCTGCCTCCAGGCTCGATCTCCTCCTGGAACAAGATGCGCGACCATTTCGTTGCCAACTTTCACGGCACTCGCGACCGCCGGACGGCCGCGGGTGACCTACGCCGCGTCAAGCAACAACCAGGAGAGACCCTCCAGAAGTACATCCAGCGCTTCAACAATGTTCGCCTCAAGATCCCCAAGGTGACGGACGAGGCCATCATCTTCGCGTTCTCTGATGGCGTCCGCGACGTCAAGATGAAGGAGGAGCTCGCCATCCACGAGGAGCTGTGCTTGTCCCTGGAGTTGTTCAACCTGGCGACCAAGTGCGCAAGAGCTGAGGAAGGGTGCCTCTTCCTCCTCGAGCTCCCGGCTGCGGACCCGGAGGAGAAGAAAGCCCAGGCCAAGGACGTGAAGCGCAAGGGAGCAGCCGTGCTCGCGGCGGAGCCAGACACCAAGCGCGGCAAAGACCAGCCCGAGTCATTCAAGAGCAGCCGACCGTTCTGCGCCTTCCATAACCTGCATAGCCACAACACCAGCGACTGTCAAGAGCTCAGAGCCATTCGAGAAGGATGCTTCGGTCGACGCCCCGAGCACAACGACCGGGGCTACGGACGAGGAGGAGGACGTGGTGGCGGACGCTGGGATGACCGTGGCCCACGCCAGGAGTGGCGCGACCGGCCTCGTGAGGACCGCTGGCAGGATTAGCCTTGTGAGGGCGCCTGGAGGGATCAGCCTCGTGAGGATCGTCCTCAGGGCAACGCCGGTCTTCCTCCACTACTGCCACCACCAAGAAGGAATGACGACTGAGGGAGTCCTGGATTAGGGGGTCCTCGGACAGCCGGACTATATACTTCTGCCGGACTGTTGGACTATGAAGATACAAGACTCAAGACTTCGTCCCGTGTCCGGATGGGACTCTCCTCTGCGTGGAAGGCAAGCTTGGCAATACGGATATGTAGATCTCCTCCCTTGTAACCGACTCTGTGTAACCCTAGCCCCCTCCGATGTCTATATAAACCAGAGGGTTTAGTCCGTAGGACAACAACAATCATAATCATAGGCTAGCTTCTAGGGTTTAGCCTCTATGATCTCGTGGTAGATCAACTCTTGTAATACTCATATCATCAAGATCAATCAAGCAGGAAGTAGGGTATTACCTCCATCGAGAGGGCCCGAACCTGGGTAAACATTATGTCCCCCGCCTCCTGTTACCATCCGCCTTAGACGCACAGTTCGGGACCCCCTACCCAAGATCCGCCGGTTTTGACACCGACATTGGTGCTTTCATTGAGAGTTCCACTGTGCCGTCACGATAAGGCCGGATGGCTCGCCTTGTCGTCAAGGACAACATTACCTCTGGGGGAGCCCTGGCCGTAGGCCAAACTCTCCAACTAGGCGGCTTCGTCATGACCGCCAGCTCGGCCGTTGCGCCGACGATGACTTCTCGGGTCATCGAAAGCAGCCTCCGCGTCGGCTCGGAATTCGCCGAGCAGATGGATCCAATGGAGCTCTCTTCCTGGAACGAGCTCTTGGATTGCATCGCCGCCTTGGGAGTCGCTACGGACTATGATCGGATCGGGCTTAAACCCGACCAAAGGGAGATTAATTCTCCGCCGGTCACCCATCAGATAGCGGTGGTGGAGGAGCAACGTAGCAATTCTTCCTCTATCTTGAGGACAAACTATGTTCGGATTCCCGAGCTCTCTAAGCCGGATACCCGTCTACGGGAGGACATGGCCCAAGCTTTGAACATAGAATCAGACAGCGGGCCAAACGTACTGGGCAACATCCCGGAGCCTGAACTTCTAAGATCGGAAACTCCCCCGCCCCTGGGTCTCAGATCGGGTCAGGGTTCGGACTTAAATCTACCCACCCACCCAGATATTAATAATCTTTCCCACATTAGACAAGAGCCCCAAGAGACAGTACATCACTATTGGGCCAAATTCCTCCTTGTAATGAACAAGGTCAAGGACTGTCACGAGGAAGACGCAATTTCGTTCTTTTGCAAAAACTGCACGGACAAGGGAATCCTCAACGCCATACGTCGCCGTGACATAGCACACTTTGCTGACTTGGCGGCCATAGTACAGAAGTATTGTGCGATGGAAAGCGCCTGGAAAACCCAAACAAAATTCTAGGATCCTCCGGCTCTCACTAAACCCCCTGTCCAAACTAAAAGGGTGTACTCTCGTAAGTCACCCGATCTAATTACAAAGAAACAAAAGCCCACTACAGGGCGTGGAACTATATTGGAGGGATGGCTCAACGGACCATGCAAAATTCACAGTACACCGGATACCATGCCAACTCATAGCCTTAGAGCATGTTGGATACTCCGGCAGGTGGCCAAGAGCGGTGAGGATCTCCTCATCAACAATACCGCAGAACACCATCCCATGGACAATAACAATACAATATTAACAGTCTTCGAGACCTTCGCCTCAAATAATAGGCGTAAGCGAGCACTCCGCAGCCTTGCCGAAGTCTGCCACATGGTAGCAATAAATCCATGGAGCAATACGGCTATAACCTTCAATGCCAGTGACGAACCTAAATTCCGAACAGTCTGAGCACCAGCCGCCTTGGTCCTTAGTCCAATTGTGGACGGCTTCCGGCTTACTAAAGTGCTCATGGACGGTGGCAGCGGATTAAACCTCATATATGAGGAGACTCTTCGAAAAATGGAAATAGACAGGAGCCGCATTGAGCAAAGCAGCACGACATTCAGAGGGATCATCCCTAGTCGGGAGGCACAATGTGCAGGAAAAAATCACACTAGATGTGGTATTCGGCATGCCGGAGAATTATAGGTCCGAAGAAATCACATTCCAAGTGGCCCCGTTCAGTAGCGGGTACCACGCCCTTCTAGGGCGGGAGGCATTCACGATCTTCCAAGCTATACCCCATTACGGGTACATGAAGCTCAAAATGCCCGGGCCTAATGGAATCATCACTCTAGCTAGTGATCCGGACATAGCACTCCGCGCTGAAAATAAAACCGCCGCACTAGCCCTCGAGGCGTTGCCCGAAGCCCTTGCGGCTGAAGAACTAACCGCGCTGCGCTCCACAGTGGACAGGGACGACGTGATACTCGACAAAAGACCCAAGTCCACCTCTTTTAAACCAGCAGACGAAATAGTCAAATTCCAAGTCCACCCAACGGACCCTACAAAAACAACATCCATCGGGGCACAGTTAAACCCCACAGTAGACGCCGCACTACGGGAGTTCTTGCGCGAGAATTGGGACATCTTCGCCTGGCATCCTTCAGACATGCCAGGAATCCCACGCAGGCTGGCCGAGCATAGCCTCAACATTCTAAAGGGGTTCAAGCCAGTCAAGCAAACTCTCCGGCGTTTCTCTGAGCCTAAGCAACTAGCCATGGGAGAGGAGCTAGCCAAGTTACTTGAGGCCGGATTCATCCGAGAAGTAAAACATCCAGACTGGCTAGCAAACCTGGTGATGGTAGCAAAGAAGGACAAATCCTGGCGCCTATGTGTCGATTTCAAGGACCTTAACAAGGCTTGCCCCAAGGATCCCTTCCCCCTCCCTCGCATCGATCAAATTATCGATGCTACCGCAGGACACGACTCATTGTGTTTCCTTGACGCATACTCCGGATACCATCAAATTAAGATGGCGGAGTCCGATCAAGCCGCAACGGCATTTATCACCCCATACGGCCCCTTTGGTTTTAATACTATGCCTTTCGGGCTCAAAAACGCCGGTGCAACCTATCAACGCATGATTCAGACATGCTTGGAAACACAGATGGGCAAAACAATGGAGGCATACGTAGACGATGTGGTCATTAAAACCAGACACGTCGAATCCTTAATAGACGACTTGAGGCTCACGTTCGACAATCTCCGAACGTACGACATCAAGCTCAATCCGGAAAAATGCGTCTTCGGCGTGCCCGCCGGAAAGCTCTTAGGCTTCATCATCTCCAATAGAGGAATTGAAGCAAATCCGGCTAAAATCAGAGCTCTGTCACAGTTGGCTATCCCAATAGACCTCAAGCAAATCCAGAAACTAACTGGATGTGTGGCTGCCTTAAGCCATTTTATCTCCCGATTAGGAGAAAAGGCACTACCTCTTTATCGCCTTCTTCGACGCACCGAACACTTCAAGTGGACGGATGCGGCCACAGTCGGATTGGAAGAAATAAAAGCTATGTTGGCCACTGATACGTCTCCGTCGTATCTACTTTTCCAAACACTTTTGCCCTTGTTTTGGACTCTAACTTGCATGATTTGAATGGAACTAACCCGGACTGACGCTGTTTTCAGCAGACTTTCCATGGTGTTATTTATGTGCAGAAATAAAAGTTCTCGGAATGACCTGAAACTCCACGGAACATCTATTTGGAAAATAAGAAAAATACTAGAAGAAAAATCCACGTTAGGGGGCCCACACCCTGTCCACGAGGGTGGGGGTGCGCCTGCCCCCCCAGGGTGCGCCCCCTGCCTCGTGGGCCCCCTGACGCTCCACCGACCTCAACTCCAACTCCATATATTCACTTTCGGGGAGAAAAAATCAGGGAGAAGGATTCATCGCATTTTACGATACAGAGCCGCCGCCAAGCCCTAAAACCTCTCGGGAGGGCTGATCTGGAGTCCGTTCGGGGCTCCGGAGAGGGGAATCCATCACCATCGTCATCATCAACCATCCTCCATCACCAATTTCATGATGCTCACCACCGTGCGTGAGTAATTCCATCGTAGGCTTGCTGGACGGTGATGGGTTGGATGAGATCTATCATGTAATCGAGTTAGTTTTGTTAGGGTTCGATCCCTAGTATCCACTATGTTCTGAGATTGATGTTGCTATGACTTTGCTATGCTTAATGCTTGTCACTAGGGCCCGAGTGCCATGATTTCAGATCTGAACCTATTATGTTTTCATGAATATATGTGAGTTCTTGATCCTATCTTGCAAGTCTATAGTCACCTACTATGTGTTATGATCCGGCAACCCCGAAGTGACAATAATCGGGACCACTCTGGGTGATGACCATAGTTTGAGGAGTTCATGTATTCACTATGTGTGAATGCTTTGTTCCGGTACTCTATTAAAAGGAGGCCTTAATATCCCTTAGTTTCCGCTAGGACCCCGCTGCCACGGGAGGGTAGGACAAAAGATGTCATGCAAGTTCTCCATAAGCACCTATGACTATATTCGGAATACATGCCTACATTACATTGATGAATTGGAGCTAGTTCTGTGTCACCCTATGTTATGATTGTTACATGATGAACCACATCCGGCATAATTCTCCATCACCGATCCAATGCCTACGAGCTTTTCATATATTGCTCTTTGCTTATTTACTTTTCCGTTGCTACTGTTACAATCACTACAAAACACCAATTTTTTTACTTTTGCTACTGTTACTTTTGTTACCGTTACCACTACTATCATATTACTTTGCTACTAAACACTTTGCTGCAGATACTAAGTTATCCAGGTGTGGTTGAATTGACAACTCAATTGCTAATACTTGAGAATATTCTTTGGCTCCCCTTGTGTCGCATAAAAAAATTTGGGCTGAATACTCTACCCTCGAAAACTGTTGCGATCCCCTATACTTGTGGGTTATCAAGACTATTTTCTGGCGCCGTTGCCGGGGAACATAGCTCTATTCTTTGAGTCACTTGGGATTTATATCTGCTGGTCACTATGAAGAACTTGAAAGACGCTAAGACAACAATTTATCCCTCAACTACGAGGGGAGGTAAGGAACTGCCATCTAGCTCTGCACTTGATTCACCTTCTGTTTTGAGTAAGCTTGCGACACCTAAACCTGCTTCTGCTATTCGTTTTGATATGTCGCATGTTATTGATGATGCCACTTCTGCTATGCATGATACTTATGATGAAACTACTTCTATGCTTGATACTAATGTGCCACTTGGTGAATTTCTTGATGAACAACTTGCTAGGGCTAGAGAGAATGAAATTATTGATAATATTGATGAAAGTGATGATGAAGACTCTCCCCCTAATAAATATGAATTACCTGTTGTGCCTGAGGGCTATGTTATGGATGAAGCGATTGCTAAAGAAAATTTTGCCTGCAAAGATAGATATGATGTTAAGAAATTATTAGCTAAATGGAAGCATCAATCTCTTAATGCTAGAATGAAACCTGACCCTGCTTTTGCTACTTCACCTATCTGTGTTACTGATAAGGATTATGAATTCTCTATTGATCCTGATATAATTACTTTGGTTGAATCTGATCCTTTTCATGGCTATGAATCTGAAACTGTTGTGGCACATCTTACTAAATTAAATGATATAGCCACCCTGTTCACTAATGATGAGAAATCTCGCTACCTTTATATCCTTAAAATATTTCCGTTCTCATTAAAGGGTGATGCTAAGATATGGTTTAATTCTCTTGATCCTGGTTGTGTGCGTAGTCCCCAGGATATGATTTACTACTTCTCTGCTAAATATTTCCCTGCTCATAAGAAACAAGCTGCTTTGAGGGATATATATAATTTTGTGCAAATTGAAGAAGAGAGTCTCCCACAAGCTTGGGGGAGGCTTCTCCGATTACTTAATGCTTTGCCTGATCATCCTCTTAAGAAAAATGAAATACTTGATATCTTTTATAATGGACTAACCGATGCTTCCAGAGATTACCTGGATAGTTGTGCTGGTTCTGTTTTCAGGGAAAGAACACCAGATGAAGCTAAAATTCTATTGAATAATATGTTGACAAATTAAAATAATTGGACACTTTCGGAGCCAGCTCCTGAGCCAATTCCCGAGCCAATTCCTAAACCAACTCCAAAGAAGAGAGGTGTTCTATTTCTCAGTCCTGGAGATATGCAAGAGGCAAAGAAATCTATGAAAGAAAAGGGTATTAAAGCTGAAGATGTTAAGAATTTACCTCCTATTAAAGAAATACATGGTCTTAAACCTGTTGAAGAAACATATGATCTAAATCCTCCACCTATCGAAGAAACTCATGGTCTTGATAACTCGACACAGGTAGTAAAGGTAAATTCTCTCTATAGATTTGATGAAGGTGATATTCCTCACTATAAGTCTGCTAGACAATTCTTAGAAGAGTTTGATAACTTTATTGTCAAACAAGAAAACTTCAATGCTTATTTTGGTAGACAATTGAAATACAATTCCGATACGCTTGAACACTTGGGTGATTATATGTCTAGAGTTAAAGGTGAACTTAAACTCATTAATAAACATGCTACCATGGTTACCACTCAAGTAGAACAAGTACTTAAAGCTCAAAATGATTTGCTCAATGAATTGAATAGTAATAAAAATGATTATGCTGTTAGAGTGGCTACTAGAACTGGTAAGATGACTCGGGAACCTCTGTATCCTGAAGGCCACCGTAAGAGAATTGAGCAAGATTCTTGGAGAAATAATTTAGATGCACCTAGTCCTTCTAAAAAGAACAAAAAGAAAAATGATAGGACTTTGCATGCTTCTAGTGAACCTATTCCTGAACCACCTGAGAATCCAAATGATATTTCTATTTCTGATGCTGAAACACAATCTGGTAATGAACATGAACCTAGTGATAATATTAATGAAGATGTTCATGATGATGCTCAACCTAGTAATGATAATGATGTAGAAATTGAACCTGCTGTTGATCTTGATAACCCACAATCAAAGAATCAACGTTATGATAAGAGAGACTTTGTTGCTAGGAAACACGGTAAAGAAAGGGAACCTTGGGTTCAGAAACCCATGCCTTTCCCTCCCAAACCATCCAAGAAAAAGGATGATGAGGATTTTGAGCGCTTTGCTGAAATGATTAGACCTATCTTTTTGTGTATGCGATTAACTGATATGCTCAAAATGAATCCTTATGCTAAGTATATGAAAGAAATTGTTACTAATAAAAGAAAGATACCGGAAGCTGAAATTTCCACCATGCTTGCTAATTATACTTTTAAGGGTGGAATACCTAAGAAACTAGGAGATCTAGGAGTACCAACTATACCATGCTCCATTAAAAGAAACTATGTTAAAACTACTTTATGTGATCTTGGAGCCGGTGTTAGTGTTATGCCTCTCTCTTTATACCGTAGACTTGACTTGAATAAGCTGACACCTACTGAAATATCTTTGCAAATGGCTGATAAATCAACTGCTATACCTGTCGGTATTTGTGAGGATGTGCCTGTTGTGGTTGAAAACGTTACTATTTTAACGGACTTTGTTATTCTTGATATTCCTGAGGACGATAGTATGTCTATTATTCTTGGAAGACCTTTCTTGAATACTGCAGGGGCTGTTATTGATTGCAACAAAGGCAATGTCACTTTTCATGTTAATGGTAATGAGCATACGGTACACTTTCCGAGGAAACAACCTCAAGTCAATAGTATCAATTCTATTGGAAAAATTCCATCGATTATTTTTGGAGGTTTTGAATTTCCTCTTCCTACTGTCAAGAAGAAATATGATATTCTTATTACTGGGGATGTGCATATCCCCGTTGAGGTAACATAGTGTTATTCGAAATTTCTCCGGTTCCATGTTATTTGGAATGAGTTTGTTAACAAGACTTGATCAACCTTGTTAGTGGATTCCTTTTGATGAGAATGAGATGGATGAAACTAGAAGCACAACCTTCTGTACCCTCTCTCTACTTTCTGTTATTTAGTTGAAATAAAGTAAAAATAGTATTTTTCTGTCTGTTTTCTGATTTATCCGTGCAATATAAAAATACCCCGAAAATAAAAGTTCTCCAAATGCCCTGAAAATGGAATATGATTTTTTTAGAATATTTGAGAATATGTGGCACTGAGAACACAACAGGAGGGGCAAGCACCTGGCCACGAGGTTGGAGGGCGCGCCCTACCCCCTTGGGCGCCCCCTGCCTCGTGGGCCCCCGGTGGCTCCCCTCCACTTATTCCTGCACCCACACACTTCTTCTTCCTCCCAAAAAATTCACTATCCAGCTCAAGCACGAGTTCTAGCTCATTTTGCTGCGATTTTCGATCTCCTTGCTCAAAGCACCTCTCACAAAACTGCTTTGGGTGATTGTTCCTTGGTATGTGACTCCTCCATTGGTCCAATTAGTTTTTGTTCTAGTGCTTTATCCATTGCAAATTTGTGCTGCCTAGGTGACCATGTTCTTGAGCTTGTATGTCAAATTTATATGGTTCCAAGTAGTTCTAATGCTTGATATAGGCTCTAGGCACTTGTAGGAGTAGTTGCTATCAATTTTGTTGAGTTTGGTTCACTTTTATTTGAAGTTGCTAAAAATTTCAAAAAATTTTCAGAGGAAGAAATATGCTTAGGAAAATGTTCCAAGGTGGTTCTTCAAGGAAGCAAGGACCCAGGCTTGCAATGCGTGATGCTGACGATGAGCCACCAAGGGACGCTCCAGTGCGGCCTTGTGAATGGCCTTCAGAGAACTTTATGGATCGAGCGGGAATCAAGGAAGAATTTAACGCATATTTGCGTAACGCTGATCTTGTGAGCTTCGAGGCAGAGAAGTGCCGCCAATACCACTATCTCACTAGTTCATTTTTGAGGAGGTTTGAATTTTCATCTTCACGTAATTCTCCAACTGTCCTGTTTGATCTCTATGAAAAATCTTATACTATGGACTTAGAGGATTTTACCACTGCTTGCAAACTTCCACAATGGGGTAGTGCTAGTGAACCCCGCAAATCTGAATTTAGAAATTTTCTTGCTAGTATAACTGTGGGGGAATCTAGGGACATAGCACAAGCTACCATAGGGAGCATTCATTTTCCTGCTATACATTATTTTGCTGTCTTCATAGGTAGGTGCATTAATGGTAAGGATGAAGCAAGTCATATGTGTGTCCCTGATCTCAGTATTCTTAGGAGTGCTGTGTTAGGAGACAAATCTTATAATTTGGGAGCCATTGTTGCACGTAGGTTGCATCATAATAGATTTAATGGAGATTTCTTTGGAGGAATTTATGCAACCCGCTTAGCTGATTTTCTTGGTGTTGACATACGTGAGGATGATATTGAGTTGCCTCCTACTTATTTAACTTTAATGCTATGGTTCACCACCAGTTTGTCGAGAGGAATGAATCACCTCTCCGGTATCGCTTAATCTTTGACAGACGTCGTGCTGTCCGTATTACTCTCCCTGCTCCTGCCTTCTTTGATTATCAGGCAAAAGGAAGATATGTTATTACCAGAGAGGAGGCAGATGAGTACGAGAGGAGGGCGGAGGCAGCTCGCCGCCACGCTGCAGCTCAGGAGGCAATAACTGCAGCAGCGCAGTACGACCCCGACTACAACTATGGATATCCGCCAGGCCATCCGTGGCAATAAACCAACTTAGGCCAAAAGCCTAAGCTTGGGGGAGTATGTATTTCTCACCGACATTACATTTATATTCACACACTCATTGCTAGATGTCGGTGCTCATACTCTTTCACTGTAATATCCATGCTAGTTTATTTTCTTTTTCTTGCTTTCTTCTTGTGTGTTTGTTAAACCTTAAGAAAAAACAAAAAAATAGTGTAGCTTTTAGTTAGTTTACCTTTCTTGCTGAAGTAGTAATAATTAAAAAGAAAACCCAAAAATATTTCCTGTTCTTCTTTTGCTTGTTGGGAGCTTTCCCGTGTAAATAGTTTTATTTCTTTTCTTTTCTTTGGGGGTTGATAGGAGAAGACCATGATTAAATTGTTGAAGTGGCTCTTATATGCATTATTGTTGATTTAACCAAGAGTCCATATTGCCTTGTCTTCTCCTATTTGTTGAATGCTCGCAGATTCCAGCTTTGTCCAATGCACGTGCACTCTTATTATTTTCACATCGTTCGGTTGTGCAAGTGAAAGGCAATTATGACGATATATGATGAACTGACTGAGATGAGAAAAGCTGGTATGAACTCGACCTCTCTTGTTTTTGTAAATATGATGAGTTCATCGTTCCTGATTCAGCCTATTATGAATAAACATGTTTGTAATGCCAATTAGAGATCATAGTTGCTTATGCCATGCTTGATTAGCTATGAGTTATAATGGTTTACCTTGCGTGCCAACATGCTATTAAAATGGTTGTGATGTGGTATCCTCCTTTGAATGATTTAAGTGACTCGACTTGGCACATGTTCACACATGTAGTTGAAACAAAATCAACATAGTCTTTACGATATTTATGTTCATGGTGGATTATATCCTACTCATGCTTGTACTCAATGTTTATTAATTTTAATGCATGTTCATGACTGTTGTCGCTCTCTAGTTGGTCGCTTCCCAGTCTTTTGCTAGCCTTCACTTGTACTAAGCGGGAATACTGCTTGTTCATCCAATCCCTTAAACCCCAAAGTTATTCCATATGAGTCCACCATACCTTCCTATATGCGGTATCTACTTGCCATTCCAAGTAAATTTGTATGTGCCAAACTCTAAACCTTCAAATGAAATTCTGTTTTGTATGCTCGAATAGCTCATGTATCAACTAGGGCTGTCCGTATCTTCCATGCTAGGCAGGTTATTCTCAAGAGGAGTGGACTCCGCTCCTCATTCACGAGAAAACGGCTGGTCACCGGGATGCCCAGTCCCATGCTTTATGCAAACTAAATCAAAATAATTGCAAACAAAACTCCCCCTGGGACTGTTGCTAGTTGGAGGCACTCGTTGTTTCGAGCAAGCCATGGATTGATGCTTGTTGGTGGAGGGGGAGTATAAACTTTACCATTCTGTTTGGGAACCGCCTATAATGTGTGTAGCATGGAAGATATCACCATCTCTTGATTGTTATGTTGACAATGAAAGTATGCCGCTCAAAATATTATTTATCTCTATTTCAAAATCGAGCTCTGGCACCTCTACAAATCCCTGCTTCCCTCTGCGAAGGGCCTATCTATTTATTTTTATGTTGAGTCATCACCCTCTTATTAAAAAGCACCAGCTGGAGAGCACCGCTGTCATTTGCATCCATTACTATTAATCTCTACTCCTAATGGAGCAGTTGGTGAATAGTCTGCACGGTTTTTTTCGCTGGTTTTTTTTGTCACCTCCCCCACCTCACCGGTTTAGTTTCGCGTCACCCTCACACACAACAAAAAAATCTGAATGGATCAGAACTTTTCATTCTGGCGCAAGTTATTGAGGAATGTCTTTATGTGAAAGAATCAATCACGATCAATCTCTAAAGACCAAATCTAAATTAATTAACCTTACCTTAAATTGCTTGATCACATTAATTAGGAAACAAATAACTGAGTATTGTTGTCTGCCACTCCTAAAGACCAGTTGGTGAATAGTCTCCACAGTTTTTTCGCTGGTTTTTTCGTCGCCTCCCCCACCCCACCGGTTTAGTTTCGCGTCACCCTCACACACAACAAAAAAATCTGAACGGATCAGAACTTCCCATTCTGGCGCAAGTTATTGAGGAATGTCTTTATGTGAAAGAATCAATCACGATCAATCTCTAAAGACCAAATCTAAATTAATTAACCTTACCTTAAATTGCTCAATCACATTAATTAGGAAACAAATCTCTACTCCTAATGTCTCAGTTGGTAGTCTCCGTTCCGGGTTAATTTTCGTCCCACCTTCCCTGGGTTTTTTGTCCTCCCTCCCACCTCCCAATTCCCCCGCAGTAAGGATCCCACCTCCCAGTTTCGTCGGTTTTTTTTGCCGGGTTTTTATTCGTCCCCGCAGGCCATGCCGCCCCTCCTCTCGATCCACCGCTCCCGCTGCGACCTCTCTCTCTCTCTCCCTCGTCTCCCGCTCCACCGCCGCTGCCCCATCTCCCGCTCCGTCGCCGCCCCTACTGCTCCACCGGACCGACCTCTTCTTCGAGCGCGATGGCAGGAGCAGCTCCACCTCTCCATTCCCCACGCGATAACACTCCTGACCCCCACCCCATGCCTGGCCGCCGCTAGAGTTTCAACCTTCGCTGCCCCGCCGCCACCTCTCCTCACTTTCCCCCACCGCCGCCCCACTGTGCCCCCTCTCATGTTTCGATCTGGAAAACGGGAAGGAGATGATGAGCAGAGCGGTCAAATCCGTGGCGGGCGGTGCCTCCCCAAGCTCCCGTCGGGGCGAGGCACTAGAGGCCGCCACCCTCGCCTCTCATGTGCATCGCGGTTCTGGATCGGCCGCCAGCATGCTTGAGGTGCAGCCTTTCCCCTTCCCCTATCTCTTCTCTCTCTCACTCCTACCATCCTGGTTTCCTGAGTTCCGGCTGCTTGCGGAGTGGGCATGGAAGGAGCGGTGTTGGGCTAGAAGGTAAGGGAGTGGATCGGCCGCCGGCATGCTCGCCGCTGTGCCATCCGTGTCCCTCCAACGATGCCCTGTATCGCCCACGTCCAGGTCCTCCAGATCCTAATTATGCTATGACATTTGATTTTGCACATGCACGTAACAAAGTTGATTTTGTACACTGTTGTTGCTGAGATCGCTACCCTTATTCTTAGTTTTTGCAGGTAGAAAAATGGAGGGAAATCAAAGTCAGAAGAACTGAAAATTCTATGCACTGTGTCTACAAGAAGTAAAAGCTGCCTATTCCTACAACAAGTATGCATATGAGCATATCACATAAGGATAAGGATCCACGAGTGGGTATTACTTTTAGAACGTTTGTTAGAATCATTCTTTATACGAACTTGACTGTACTTTCAGCCACAGAGCTGCAAATTTCATGGGCTAATGCATGATATGATAGCATAATATAAACTAGAGGACCTTCAGACTTGGCTCTCTGCTGGGGTGAAGGCTGTGAAGTGGTTTGCCGCAGATTCAGAGGCCATTTTTCTTACCAATTTGTACATGCTCTACAGTTCAGAGCTGGTTTTTATTTTTCCTTAAAGAAATCCGATTTAATTTTCTGTTGGTTTTTGCTTTATCTTCTTTAGCTCATATTCTTCTATAACATGGTGCTTTTTTATCTCTTATGAACGTAAGTAGCATGCATCGAAGTGCTCGACAGTGACAAGCAGGTTCTGCAGGGAACCATGGTGCTATGTGTCAATGGCTTAAAATTGCAGTCAGGAGGATGTTGTCGGGCCTCCTGGGACGGATATATCCTACTAAGTGAAAGTTGCCGCGGCGGAGACTGACTTTACTTCTTCTTCAGGTGTTCTATTCTATTTAGTTAAATTAATTGGAGGTGACCTAATTGAAGCATTTGTTTCTCATGATCAGATTGGCCGATGATACAGCATACACTCCAACCTGGCTTGGCAAGGTACATTAAAATGTATCATTATGTAGTATGAAAGGTAAGGGAGAAAATCTGAGAGCCTTGCATAAGCTACAACACTTTTTTTAGAGCAACGACAATGTTGTCGTGAGAGTTATGCTCAACTCTTGCCATGTACAAAAGGATTTTAACATTCCAATTCTTGTTTATCCTTTTGTCGCTAAAAATTCTTTACTAATTATGACTTTCATTTTGTTTCTTCTAGATGTAACTCGATCCACTGTGTCCGATCATAAGGTGACAATGGCGGCACAACAGCCAGGAGGAGGCGGTGGCGAGCCCCCCTCCTCCAACTGTAGCAATCCACCAGGCGGCGGCACGAACGACCTTCATCTCTAGATGCTTCCCTGCACACCGATGAGATTCACGCCGATGGTCTTGACTTATGACCAATGTCCTTCAGGCCTGAAGTCCCTGTAGTACCCAAGGTCGAGTGATCACTGCTGCGCCTCGCTGTGTCCTAACTCCTGACCAATGTCCTTCAGCCTCTGGTAGCTCATTCACTTTTTAGTGTTCCATCTCCTTCTGTCAAGGTTTAATGTTCTTGTACTATTTTTCTGAGACATGGTCACGGTTTCTTTATGCATGATTTTTTTAAGAAATCAAAAATCTTGTTATGTAATGTTTAGTATCTCTTTGTACCTCTAATTTATGCACCAAACTAGAGGGGGGGCATGAAGGCATGGATGTTCAATATTTTTTCCAATAATATATGGTGAAAAAACAATTTGATTTTTGTATACTTGTGTCTTTAATGTTCACTTGGTCCATTAGTTTAATTTTTCTTGAACTTCTATTTGGAAGGAGGCAAATTGATCAGATGTCACCATCTCACATCTCAGTGCCAGTCTATTGCAACATTGGCACATATTATTCTGATATGTAATATTCTGAATAATAATTTGATTATGTCCAAGTGAACAGTAGAAGAATTATCTGCCAGTGCATAGAGTATTTTCGACTTTCACCATCGAGTCTTTGTAGGTAAGTTGTATTTGTTTAATCTACTGACACATGCATATTTGACATGGAATGCAGGAAGGGCCACAACTAATTGATGTTCTCATAATGCTACCATAATACTATGGTTCTCCTTTCTCAGTTCTGGGAAAGAGTTCACTTCAAGAATTTGCTTTTCTTTTTGTTCACTTTCAATTCCCCTTTGTCAATCCCTCTCTCATTTGACTGCAGGATACTGTGCTTACTCCCATCTCTCGTTTGATCACAGGCTTTCAAAGGTGGGGCATGGGCTCAGAGGTGAAGCCACTAGCGGTTCAACTTTGCACATACAAGAAAATAAAATCAAGGTTCTGCTGCTGAATAGATATTGTGTTGTAAACTTTAATACACACACACACACATGGATAAGTCAGTTAATCATTGCCTTCTGTGATCAAATTGGCTTGCTATTGTGAAGGAAATGAGTTATTTGCCTGCTTCTGTGATCATGGGTTAGTTGGAAATCAGAATGTATAATTAATTATTAGAGAATGTCGCTCACAGTTAATTTATATAAATCTGCACTACAAGCTAAATGTGTGCAATTTCTGTTGGGTTCCAATATAGAAATTTGGACAATATATAAGGATCAATACAAATCCTGCTGCCTTCCGATGAATAGATCTTTCAAAGGACATCTTCTAAGACAGCAGCCACACATTGTTCTTGCATATAAATCATATAAATGGATTCATTCAGATTTATTTTGTTTCATGTCCATGAAAGTTCTCTCATCTTTTGATGTGTGTTTTCTGTAGGGACTTACTTGGTGTGAAAATTATGCTCCAGCTTTAATAGCTAATATCAGGAACTATGTTTTAGTGTTTATTCCTTACCATTTCCATCCAATAAACTAATGTGCCTACTTTTGTACAATGTTCTTAACTGAAGTGGATTGTTCATGCAGGCACAAATTGGACTGACAAATGCTGATAGAGGAGGAGAACACCATGCAAGTACGTATGTGCCAAAATTGATAGATTTACCTCTAGGCATTGCATTATTTGCCGCAGTGTAGGTGTACTCTTTAAGGAATTTGTAGGAGATAGCAAAGGACTAGATGAAGGATCCATTCCTTTTAGAAACAGGTGGAAAGCATTCAGTTTAGTAAATATTGTATATACCCTTCTCCTGAAAAGTTCGATGTTGTTGCTTGGGAAAAAGGAAAATGCTCACAGATCAAATCCTTTGGTACAATTATTACTTTTTAGGGATGCAAATTTTAAACTTCAGTCATGCTTTATTGGTCGTTTTTCTCCAATAATTATCTTCCATGTAGTATAAACATCTGGAGGTATAATTAGTTTTTATTTTATTTTGTACTACAAGATAATAACAATGCATACAGTGGAGACTGAATTAGCTTAGGACATCAAAGGAAGTTCCTTCTGTAACTTGAAGAGTGTTCTTTCATATGTGTTGATAACAGTGTGCCTCCAATTAGTTTCTAGACATCCTTTCCAAGCCTCATACCTTTCATATTCCTCTGTTTTCTCCTTTTAGTCCAATTATTTCTCGTGTTAAACATGGTTATGAGCTTATTGGATCTTAAAAAAACTACATTACATGTGTAGTAATTTTAGTAGCTAGACATGCATACTCTGCTATGTTAGATTTAGGAGAAAGAGTTGTTTTATTCATTCATCTGGATTTTTTTGTCTATAATGCTGATCTATTTTTTCATCTTTTGATCTTCTTTACTTCAGTTGTGCTCTTGTTACATTAACTCAGCATGATGGAATGTTTCGTGCTAACATGATTCATGGTTGCAGGCTGCCGCGACAGAAAACCGGGAGCCCCCTAGGAACAAAATAAAAAAGGTCCCAACCTCATGTCGATGCTTATCTTAAAAACTTGGCATGAATTATGTTATACTTGCTAAAACATCGTAGGAATGAAGCTAAAGGCAACTTTCCTGATATTGTGAAAGAATTTTTTAAGCGCATCATCTAGATATTGATAGTTTTGTAATAGATGTTAAGGTCGAACATCGCTCAGTTTGTTACATGCACATGTCGTTAATATTTCTTTTTGTTATCAATTTACATTGCAAAATTGGACTTCAATTATTCAATAATTATGTTAGTGTTATATTATTTGTACGTGTGAAATTTAACATGTAACTCTTGCAAACTATTTCAAGAGCCCGTGGCAACGCACGGGCACTCTACTAGTTTATATTGGGTATGACTATGACTGGATCTCTTTTACCATGAATTACAATGTCTAGTCAGTCCTTGATCTTTAAAGGTGCTCTGCATTTATGTTTTGCGTCTCAGAAAGGGCTAGCGAGATACCATCTTGTTATATCATATCATGATTGTTTTGAGAAAGTGTTGTCATCCGAGATTTATTATTATCGCTCGCTAGTTGATTATGCTATTGACATGAGTAAACATGAGACCTAAGAGTTATTGCGAATGTGGTTAGTCATAATCTTTGCTGAAAACTTGAATGCTGGCTTTACATATTTACAACAAGAGCAAACAGAGTTTGTAAAAGTTTTTCTTTATCACTTTCAGTTTATCAACTGAATTGCTTGAGGACAAGCAAAGGTTTAAGCTTGGGGGAGTTGATATGTCTCCATCGTATCTACTTTCCAAACACTTTTGCCCTTGTTTTGGACTCTAACTTGCATGATTTGAATGGAACTAACCCGGACTGACGCTGTTTTCAGCAGACTTTCCATGGTGTTATTTATGTGCAGAAACAAAAGTTCTCGGAATGACCTGAAACTCCATGGAACATCTATTTGGAAAATAAGAAAAATACTGGAAGAAAAATCCACGTTAGGGGGCCCACACCCTGTCCACGAGGGTGGGGGGCGCGCCTGCCCCCCCAGGGCGCTCCCCCGCCTCGTGGGCCCCCCTGACGCTCCACCGACCTCAACTCCAACTCCATATATTCACTTTCAGGGAGAAAAAAAATCAGAGAGAAGGATTCATCGCGTTTTACGATACGGAGCCGCCGCCAAGCCCTAAAACCTCTCGGGAGGGCTGATCTGGAGTCCGTTCGGGGCTCCGGAGAGGGGAATCCATCGCCATCGTCATCATCAACCATCCTCCATCACCAATTTCATGATGCTCACCGCCGTGCGTGAGTAATTCCATCATAGGCTTGCTAGACGGTGATGGGTTGGATGAGATCTATCATGTAATCGAGTTAGTTTTGTTAGGGTTTGATCCCTAGTATCCACTATGTTCTGAGATTGATGTTGCTATGACTTTGCTATGCTTAATGCTTGTCACTAGGGCCCGAGTGCCATGATTTCAGATCTGAACCTATTATGTTTTCATGAATATATGTGAGTTCTTGATCCTATCTTGCAAGTCTATAGTCACCTACTATGTGTTATGATCCGGCAACCCCGAAGTGACAATAATCGGGACCACTCCCGGCGATGACCATAGTTTGAGGAGTTCATGTATTCACTATGTGTTAATGCTTTGTTCCGGTACTCTATTAAAAGGAGGCCTTAATATCCCTTAGTTTCCGCTAGGACCCCGCTGCCATGGGAGGGTAGGACAAAAGATGTCATGCAAGTTCTTTTCCATATGCACGTATGACTATATTCGGAATACATGCCTACATTACATTGATGAATTGGAGCTAGTTCTGTGTCACCCTATGTTATGATTGTTACATGATGAACCGCATCCGACATAATTCTCCATCACCGATCCAATGCCTACGAGCTTTTCATATATTGTTCTTCGCTTATTTACTTTTCCGTTGCTACTGTTACAATCACTACAAAACACCAAAAAATTTACTTTTGCTACTGTTACTTTTGTTACTGTTACCACTACTATCATATTACTTTGCTACTAAACACTTTGCTGCAGATACTAAGCTATCCAGGTGTGGTTGAATTGACAACTCAACTGCTAATACTTGAGAATATTCTTCGGCTCCCCTTGTGTCGAATCAATAAATTTGGGTTGAATACTCTACCCTCGAAAACTGTTGCGATCCCCTATACTTGTGGGTTATCAGCCACCAACCCAATCTTGGCCGCGCCAAATGTCGGGGAACCAATGCTGTTATATATAGAGGCAATACACCAAGTTGTAAGCGCAGTGCTCGTCGTCGAACGAGAGACGGGCGGACATAGGTTCGCACTTCAAAAGCCGGTATACTATGTATCCACTGTCCTCACTCCATGCAAATCACGGTATCCACATTATCAAAATATAGCATACGTGGTCTTCATGGCATCCCGGAAACTATGACACTACTTTCAAGAGTGTTCAATTACGGTGGCCTCTGAAGTACCACTCAATGACATAATAAACAACCGCGATGCCACTGGCCGGATTGCCAAATGGGCCATTGAGCTCCTCCCGTTCGACATAATATACAAACCACGACGAGCCATTAAGTCACAAGTACTGGCGGATTTCGTCGCCGAATGGACAGAACCCGAACTCCCTAAAGAGTACAGCGCGTACTCCAATTGGATCATGCACTTTGACGGCTCTAAAATGCTGGCTGGTCTGGGGGCTCGCATCGTCCTGACATCCCCCACTGGAGATACAGTCCAATACGTAGTCCAAATACTATACACAGACTCCAACAACGCAGCAGAATATGAGGCCCTATTACATGGTCTCCGGATGGCAGTCTCCATGGGCATCCAACGCCTAGAGGTGCGTGGGGATTCGAACCTCGCAATATCTCAAATAAATGGAGACTTCGACGCCAAGGATCCGAAAATGGCGCTTACCGCAACGCCGTCCTCAAGATGTCAGCTCGGTTCGAGGGGCTTGAATTCCACCATGTGGTCTGGGAAAACAATCAGGCGGCGGATATCCTCGCCCGCATCGGCGCTAAGCGTGACCCCGTCCCACCTAATATCTTCTTGGAAAGGTTGTTTAAGCCATCTGTAGTATGGGAAGGAGAGACCGGCAATAATAGTCCGGACCCGGCCACAACGCCAGATCCCGAACACTCTGACATAATCGGAGGCTCAGCCACCGAAATAACACCTTCGGCCCACGTGATTATGGCCGTCATCGCCCCGTGGACAGAACCCTTCTTGGCTTACCTAACTAGGCAAGAACTACCCGAGGACCCAAACGAGGCACATTGCATTGTGCGGCGGTCTAAAGCCTACAAGGTCCACGAGGGAGAGCTTTATAAGAGAAGCGCCACCGGAGTACTTCAAAGGTGCATCTCCGAAGAGGAAGGACGACAACTATTGGCAGAAATTCATGCTGGACTTGGCGGCCATCACGCCGCAGCCCGGGCCCTTGTAAGCAAGGCCTTCCGAACAGGTTTTTACTGGCCGACGGCCCGAGCAGACGCACAGGACCTCGTTCAACATTGCGTCGGTTGCCAGATTTTTGCAAACCAAAGCCATATGCCACATACCGCTCTCCAAACAATCCCCATTACTTGGACTTTTGCGGTCTGGGGGCTTGATATGGTCGGACCCCTTAAAGGGGGAAGCCATAAGAAAAAATACCTATTGGTCATGGTGGATAAATTCACCAAATGGATAGAAGCCAAACCAGTTAAAACGGCCGAATCCGGACTAGTGATAGACTTCATATCCGGGGTTGTACACCGTTACGGCGTCCCCCACAGCATCATCACCGATAATGGCTCAAACTTTACAGCCGACGAGGTAAAAACTTGGTGCAGCAACATGGGCATTAAGCTCGATTATGCCTCCGTCTATGACCCCCAAACAAACGGTCAGGTCGAACGGGCAAATAGTCTTGTCATGAGCGGCATTAAACCCAGATTAGTGCGATCCTTAAAGGAATCAAATACGCACTGGGTAGAGGAGCTCGACTCCGTACTACGGGGGCTGCGGACCACGCCGAATCGCAGTACCGGATACACACCGTTTTTTATGGTGTACGGCACAGAGGCAGTACTGCCCTGCGACATCATTCATAACTCACCTCGAGTGCGCATGTACGAAGAGAAAGAAGCCGAGCTTGATCGGCAGGACAGTTTGGACGCTCTGGAGGAGGAGCGTGACGTGGCAAAAGCCCGGTCCGCATTTTATCAGCAACAGGCTCGACGGTATCAAAGCAGAGAAGTACGGGCCAAAAATTATAATGTTGGCGAACTAGTTCTACGCCTACCAGAGAAGAAAAAGAACAAACTCGAGCCCAAATGGGAAGGTCTCTTCGTTATCGACCAAGTTCTCACCGGTGGAGCGTACCGTCCGCGGGATGCATCGGACAATCGAATCGAGCCAAACCCATGGAACGCAGCCAGACTCCGAAGGTTCTACGCCTAGTTCTGGACTATGTGTTCGTCTCCTCAGCTTCGTCAATTTTTTAATCAGCTATCTGTCTTTTCTTTCTTTCTTTCTTCCCTTTAAAATGTGTCTTGACTACACAATCTTGACGCGCTAGGCGTGCTCATTATACCTGGGGGCTTCTTATACAGAAGCTTAATATAGCTATGTTTCGGGCTCTATGCCCTCCGCACATGTGTTACTTTTCCACATGTACCTTTTCTTCGCCACTATATGCATCGATATGACTTAAGTTTTGGCCAAGCTGGGTTGCCTGGCTCTTGTGTTTATGCCCTACGTTCCCGTTAATTCGGCTAGGGCATAAGGGGAGCACCTCTGCGATTGTTACTGCCGGGTCAGCCGGATGTGTACCTTAGACTGGGTGAAGCCGAAAGCTAGCGTTCTTAAGGGAATATTCGGTCGGTGAACAAAAGATGACTTTTATTTATCATAATACACGCCCCCAGATGTTTATATCCTGCATCTACTTTTGCAGTTCGGACATGCACATTAATGCATGCGTACCCAGGGAAAGGAACCCTTAATGGAACTATTCTCCCTGGAAGATGTTTCTTACTATCCATGTAATATAACATAACTAGTTGGGTACTTGTCTGTTCAAGCACTTATGACCCCTACGCCTAGTTTCCACGCATACCCCGGTTTTTACATAACTGAGCGGGTATTCAGATACACTCCGGACTGTCGGGTCCGGAGGTCGAAGCGAAAAGGTCTGCCATGGCAAATGATCTACAATCCGGCTAGGGACAATATATGTCAATTGAAGTACACAGTCACTTAGACTGACTAAATTCTTCTTCTATACCATCCAACAGGCTGTCTAGCCTATAGTCCTGTTGGGAATACTTTGCGGCTAATTTCACCTGGTCATACACCAAACTGACGGGGATTTCTTTCCCATCAGACCCCACAGGCCCGACTTCGGCCATATGGTTCGGGTCAGCCTTGGTATATCGAGTCTTCACCATGGCCCAGGCTTCCCTCGCACCTTGTCGGCAGGCAGATATCTTCCATAATCGGAAGCGCTGCCGCGCTCCCTTGAGCATCTCTACGAGCTCCCCCATGCCTCCTGGCAGGGAGGCGTACGGCCACAAGGCCTGGGCAATACCATACATCACCTGCCGAACTTGTTCGTGCAGTTGTGAGAGCTCGGGCAGAAGATCACCTGCAGACCCGGGCATCTCTTCTGCGGGACGACCCATCAGCATACCTACAGATATAACTCTGTTAGCCGGTTTCTTCGCCGAACTCCATAAAAGTTCATTTAAGCACTTACTAAAAATGCCGCGTTGAAGCCTTTTATTCTCCTTTACGGAGTCAGCGAGCTGGGCCCAAACATCTTTCAGTTCAACACTTAGTCGGATATTGGCATCTTGGAGATCATTTTTCTCCTGCCTAACCTTCTTAAGCACGCGCTCGCCAGCCTTTAACTGTCGTTGAGCATGTTCCTCATCCCCTTGCATGACCTCCGGATTCATTTCGGGATCACCTGCAGAATCTATTGTCAGATTTGCATGCATGCCGCATACTACCTGGTACATGTCATAGAAACAAGTGTTACCAGATGGGGCCTTCTCGGACTCCTTTACTGCGGCAACTGTGGCCTGAAGCTGGGCTTTGCACTCCTCCAGCTCTTGAGACAACTGGGTATTCTTCTCTGTAAGAACCTATGCAAAACAATGATCCTTAAATCAGTTGTGCCAACTGTTTCAAGTCTCAGGGGCTACTGATATACATAATTATTAGATTTTCTTACCCATATATCCTTTACATACTGGTCCATGGCTCTGGCAAGACCATTTTGAGCAGCTCGGATGTACGCGTCTCCTGGGTTGAAGGCATCGAACGCCTCTTGGGAGAAACAAGCGTCGCGGAGTACGGCCCGACGACGCCTGTGATTCATGGCGCTCTCCACTTCGGAATTCATAGCGTACAGCCTATCTGCATCCTCTGTAGGAGGAACATCCGGTGTTGGCCCCATGTTAGCATCCGCTTCTAAGTCCGGCGATGGAGCCCGACTGGTGGAGGCGTGGCCGGCAACCTCTCTGGATATAGTCCGGCGAGCGTTTTTCCTACTAGGAAACATGAGCATTATTATATTTTAAAAGACGACAACCACGGAGCGGGGTTCCTTTTCATACCTCTGCGACGGCGTCTCAGTCCTTACCGCCTTCCTTTTAAGCCTACCCGGCTTCGGTGCCCCTTGTTGGTGAGTCACTGCGGGTTCGGCATGGTGTCCCGTGGGCCTTCCCTGTAAGACACCATATGTGTGCGGTAGGTGAAGTGCAGAAAAGGGATCCCTCTCGGAAGTTGGGACTCCGGTTTTACTTACATGCGATGCAGGGAGTAGTCTAGGATAGTCGGCTATGATGGCCACCATGTCATCGTCGCAGCTCAATTGATAGAACGTCCTGTCAATAAGCTCCACGAATGTGTCCGGATCTTCTTCGGTCTGGGGTCGAGGGCCCGGTCAGGGTCCTCTGGTTGTGGAGGCGAGTTGTGGACCTCCCTCACAGCTTTTCGCAGTTCCTGCTATGAAATAGCAAAGTAAATATTTATGACAAAGAACGCGGGAAGGTCTGGAGTAAAAGGTAGCAGCTCACCCAGTTTGGGGGGTTGTACATGGAGAGTCCATCCCGTGGCTTGATGCGGATGAACTCCTCTTCCTCTCCTTTATACAAATCGGACAGTATTTTCGCTAGAGCCGCGATGGAGTCCAGACCTTTACGACCACATCGGGTGGCATCGTCTTCTCCATTGAAGTGCCACATGGGTTGTCCCCTATATTGAAGTGGCTGCACCCCCCGCATTATACATATGGACATAACTTCGATTATTGTCAATCCTGATTTGGCCAGCGTCCTTATCCGGCCCATCAGGTAAAGGACTTCTCCGTTATCTTCCTCCTGGGGGCTCCGAGGGCGCCAGCTACGACGTTTCTTCAAGGGAGCGTTGTCGAACTCAGGAAGGCCCATCCGAATAGGGTCCGGAAGGGGGACGTCCTCCATATAAAACCACTCCGAAGGCCAGTCTTCGGATGTCTTCTTCGGAGTACCGGACAGGTATCCGGTCCCGGCGATGCGCCATATTTCGGCTCCGCCCACTTGATATATTGACCTCTCCTGTGTACGGGGTACGAGGCAGAATAGCCTCTTCCATAGCTCGAAATGAGCTTCGCAGCCCAAAAACAACTTGCAAAGGGCGACATAGCCAGCGATGTGTAATATGGAGGCGGGAGTAAAACTATGCAGCTGGAGGCCGTAGAACTCCAGGAGCCCGCGGGGGAACGGATGGATTGGAAATCCAAGCCCCCTTAATAAGTAAGGGACAAGGCATACCCGCTCCCCCATAGATGGGTTGGGAAAGCAATCCGCTTGCTCCCTGCCATTATAAGTGGCTAGTCCAGCTCGGACGGGGACCATATACGCAAGAGGGAGAAACCCCTGGGTCTGTAACTCTACTAACTCTCTGTGGGAGATGGAACACTTCTTCCAGTTGCCTGGCTTAGGGCTACGGGAGCGAGAGGAGCAACTGCGATGGCCGGCCATGATGGAATGGACTTTTCCGGGTGTGCTCTGATGGATACTCGCGATGGGAGGATGGTGTGATCTGGATCTAAGGATCCCCGGCTCTTTAAATAGACGATTTACTCACATGGCTAGGGTGGCAAATGTAAAAATGCCCTGGCTTCTCGCATTCGCTCGACACGTGGAAGATAGCCATTACTAGGCGCCGAAGCCAAGGAGTGCAAACATTTATGGGAAGCCGGACACTACTCAACAGGTACTCAGGATTTGGAGAAGAACCCGCCTTGCAATGCTGAAGACAATCTGCGCGCCGGACTCATCGTCATTGAAGCCTGATTCGGGGGCTACTGAGGGAGTCCTGGATTAGGGGGTCCTCGGACAGCCGGACTATATACTTCTGCCGGACTGTTGGACTATGAACATACAAGACTCAAGACTTCGTCCCGTGTCCGGATGGGACTCTCCTCTGCGTGGAAGGCAAGCTTGGCAATACGGATATGTAGATCTCCTCCCTTGTAACCGACTCTGTGTAACCCTAGCCCCCTCCGGTGTCTATATAAACCGGAGGGTCCAGTCCGTAGGACAACAACAATCATAATCATAGGCTTGCTTCTAGGGTTTAGCCTCTACGATCTCGTGGTAGATCAACTCTTGTAATACTCATATCATCAAGATCAATCAAGCAGGAAGTAGGGTATTACCTCCATCGAGAGGGCCCGAACCTGGGTAAACATTGTGTCCCCCGCCTACTGTTACCATCCGCCTTAGACGCACAGTTCGGGACCCCCTACCCGAGATCCGTCAGTTTTGACACCGACAACGACCACCATCAAGACGAGGGGGCTGAGGGCTTCCAGGAGCCGCGCGCTATCGCCTGCATCTTGGGTGGAGCTCAAGCCCCAGCCTCGCAGCGTATCTTCAAACAGTTTGCTCGTGAAGTGAATGCGGTCCTTCCCAAGCTCAAGGCCACGCGCCCGCTTAGATGGTCCAAGTGCGCCATCACGTTCAGCTCGGCAGATCAGCTCAAGTGCGCGGCTACCGCTGGCGCCCTCCCGATGCTTTGTTCACCAGTCATCAGCAACGTGCAAGTCACCAAGACCCTCATCGATAGCGGCGCGGGGATCAACGTCCTGTCCGTCGACACGTTTGACAACCTCCAGGTGCCGTATGACCAGCTTCAGCCCACCAAGCCTTTCTCAGGAGTGACCGACGGCTCCCCTACCCCGATCAGGCAGGTCTGCCTTCCCGTCACCTTCGGACAACGCGACAACTACCGTACCGAGCTCATCGACTTCGACGTCGCCCACATCCGCCTGCCATATAATGCAATCCTCGGGTACCCAGCCCTGGCCAAGTTCATGGCGGTGACCCATCACGGCGTGTCCTCAAGATGCCAGGAAGCGGCGGAATCATCACAGTCCCGTGTGAAGAAAGAGACGCGTGTGCTCCCTCGAGCGTGCCTTCCAAGCTGCAGCAATCGACGACCCCAACAGCAAGGGCGAGTGCCCTCCTGAGGCCACCCCCAAGAAGAAGAAGCAGCTACTTCGCGCAGAGCCTCAGGCAAGCGGCGCCTCAAGCGGTGCCACGTCTGGATCGACGCCTGCACCTGGGGTGCCTCCCTCCATCGCATAGGAAAGCGCACCCGACGCCCTTCTCGGGCAGGGCTCGGGGGCTCTCTTCTGGAGGGCCTCAGACCTTGCCAACATCACGAGGGAGGCGCTCGGGCACCATCTGGAGGCGTGCTTTGCAGCATGTTTCCCTCAGGAGAACACCGGGCGAGGAGCGCCCGACGCTCAGGAGTTCATCACCAAGGTCACTTAGGAACTGCAGGATGCGAGGGCCATGCGTGGCAACCGCCACTCACCTGGCGCAGCCCCCCATCCAGGCGAGGATGCCGGACTACGCGTCTGCATTGATGTCCCAGGGCTCAACAGGGCCGCGTCTCAGGAGCCCTTCTGGCCTTCGCGCGTGGGACGCTGTGAGAGCCCACCGCACAGCTACGTTCGCATGCCTTTTGGCCTGCCGAGCGTGGCGTCTGCCTACCAGTGCAACTTGCGGCGCGCCCTGGCGACTCAGGAGGCCAGGTACCACGCCGTCCTGACGGAGATGGAGACGGTCCTCAAGGAACCCCCTGGACCCCCAGAGCCTCCCGAGGCTCAGGGCCCCGGTGGCTCGTGAGGAGCGACCCCTTCGCCGCGCACCTTCAGCTGCACCAACATCCCTTCATCAATAGAACCAGGTGATATTTTCCAAGTTTATTTAGCTGGGAGCGCCCCCCGTGTTGCATCATTCCCAGGCCACGTGGGTCCGTCCCTGTGGCATGTATCCCTTTTCATGTCTTTAACTTACCTTGCTGGGGGCGCCCCTCGGGCTGCATCATCCCCAAGCCGCTCGGGCCTGACCCAGTGGCATGTATCTTCCATGCATTTACTTAAGCTAGTTTGCCTTCCATGCTTAATCTACCTATGACTAGCACCTGCTTGATTATCGCCCCCCTGTGGGAACCGCGCGCCGATCGTCTTTTCTTCAGGACCCTTTGCGTGAGAAGGTTAGGCACGGCGTCTGTGCTCGGGCCCGTCCCTGCAGCGTCGATAAATCCAACGGCTGAGCTCTGTCTGGCGAGCCGGCCCCGTTCACGTCACCTCCTGGGGCCGTTGGTGCTTGGCTTTCTCACGCAATAACCTCAGGAGATTCGTTCGGCGCAGGCTGTCTAACCACCTCGCAGGATCACTACAGCAAACAAGAATCAAGACCAGGCGCAACCCGCCTTGAGGTAGGGCCTCGTGAGTCCCGCGCTGGCTCACGAGTGCCCAGACACACCTCGTCTAGCCCTGCCGTGCAAGCCACGTGTCAGGGCGGGGTTGTACACGCCCCGGGGGCTCTCCGCAGTAGGGAGTCCCCCTCCCACGTACCAGTGGAAGCACCAGGCTCCGTGCTGGCCGTCGACACTGCCGAGGAGCGGCTATGCCCGTGCGCAAGCGGAAGCAGTATGCTCCGCGCTGGTGATAAACAACTGAGGGCGGCCTCACGGCTGTACCAACCTCAGGGAGCCCCTGAGCTCAGTGTCCGACCTCACCGCAACGCCTCCCCTCGGGAGAGTCACGCGAGGGGGCTGGGCACGGGGGCTGCACTCGGGTCACGCCCAAGCGTACGCCACCCAACCGGGTCCCCCAGACCTGGTCGTCGCGCGCCCCTCCTGAGCCTCGGCGCGGGCAAAGGTATGAAGGGTGTTTGCACGTCAAGGGGGACTCCTGAGCATCGCGACTCAGGAGCCTAACTGGTCACATAGCCCCTTACTCCTTGGGTCCGTCCTGGTCTCCGGTCGGCCCAACGGCGGTTGAGGTATGCGCGAGGCCGGGCTCCGCCAACGTAGAACACTAATCCTATCCTCGTGTCTCCTTCCTATAAGCTGTTTGTGCATCAAGGGGGACTCCTGAGCATCGCGACTCAGGAGCCTAACTGGTCACGTAGCCCCTCACTCCTTGGTTCCGCCCTGGTCTCCGGTCGGCCCAACGGCGGTTGAGGTATGCGCGGGGCAGGGCTCTGCTGACGCAGAACATAAAGCAAGTAGGAAGAAAATCGCAAAACCCCAAAGCAAATACTACAAGCCATATTGTTCTCCCAAGCACCAAACACAAGTTTAAACGCCTCCACGAGGCATGACGCATGTTGCAGGAGTAAAATAGGAAAGCAGCCGCAGGTCACTCCTGGACACCGCCGTCGCCCACAAGAGGTGCTCCTTCCTTGGTGGCATCGCCTCCACCCGCACAGCCGGTCGAAGGCGCGAGGGCGAAGCTGCGGAACTTCTTCAGCAGGGCCTCCACCTGGCCCTTCACGGCTGCAGCGGCGGCCGTGCAACGCTCCTCGTCCACAGGCTCGAGCAGCTCGTCAAGGCGGGCGGAGGGGTCGCGAAGATGGAGGTGGCTGAAGACCCGCGTCAGCGCGGTCAAGGAAAGAACGCGGGCTTCTTCCTCTGCCATGGGACCGATGCCGACCACGACCTCCTCGAGTGCGTCAACCAAGTAGGGAAGCAGCTTGGCGGGACCGTCCTCGTCGATGGTCAGTGGCCTCTCCATGCCCTTCTCGTAGAGCGCCTTCAGCGCCACGCGGGACCTCTTCTCCAGAAGCGTGAAGGCCTCGCGGTCTTCGTCCAGGACCTTCGCCTTGGCATCAAGATCGACCTCCTTCGCCTTCACCTTCCGCTCCAGCTCCTCCATGCGGCCGCGCTCCGCGGCTTGCGCCTTCGCCAACTCTCCCAGCTCGGCGTCGCGGTCCTTGATGGCGTCCTCCTGGGCCCTCATCTCCTCCTACTTCGCCTGGTGGCCACGAGCTTCTTCTGCATGCTGGTCGCGCAGACTCTTCAGCTCGTCCTCCAGCGCCCGGCAGCGGTCGTGGGCGGCCTCGGCGTCCTTCAGTGCCGCCTCGCGATCGGCCGCAGATTGGGCGGCGGCCCGCTTCTCCTTCGCGAAGGCCGTCGCGGCCTGGCTCAACGCCGCTCGAACCGCCGAGTCAGAGTGAAGCCAGCTAGAGGCCAGCTCCAGGCGCCCGGCTAGCAGGCGCGGGTCCGCGCCCAGGAGATCTTCCCGCAGCTGGGCCATCTCCGAAAGGGCATGCTCCAAGACAGCAGAGGAGGCAGAAGAACCTGGGAGTGGTGGCACAGCAGAAGGAGGAGGCGACGTCGTCACTAGGGCCTGGGAGACCAAGGGCTCCTGAGCCTTTGGGACCTCAGCAGCCGAGCCGGACATCGGCACTTCCGGAGCCAGCGGGGCCTCGGGGGCTGACTCCTCCTGACAATGCTCCTCCTGGACTCGCGAGGGCGACCAGGCAGGGGAGGTGCGAGTGCTGTCGCTTCCTTTCTTCACGAAGGGGGGTGCGGCCGCTGCATCCTCCTTCCTCTTCTTCGCCACAGGCGGTGGCCTGGTCAACCAAGGATGAACGTCAGGAAATAGTGGTACAAGCAAGAACAAGACGAAGCTCGAGCACTTACTGGTCCACCGCAGCGTAGTCCACCCTCCGCTTAGCGAGCTTAAAGCCCGAAAGCTTCGGAGTCTGAGGAGTGGGCGCACGGACTCCGGGAGCAGAAGACGGCACAGCAGAAGGGCCGGAGGCTGCTTCAGGCGGCATCAAGGCGGGGGCAACAACTCGAGAGACCAGCGATGACCTGCCCCTTGTCGGGATAACGGGTAGCTCCCCCTTCTCCTGGTGGGCGCCGGCCTCGTCGTCATCCGGCAGAGTGTGGAGGATGTCGGCTTTGCTCAAGGGGGAGGTCTCCCCCATCCCTTCGGGGGTCACCTCCGGGTCGTGCTCCTCGTCCTCCCCTTCTTCCTCCCCGCGGGACTCATCAGAAGACAGCACCACCGGCGGCAGCGCTGCAAAGGCTCCAGTGGGTGCCGGCGGCACCAGCCCGCACCCGTCGAAGGTAGGCCTGGAGGCCACGACCTGCTCCCAGTCCTTGCGGTGGAATAGGGGGACGAAGGCGCTCGACGGGTACTCTTGGTCGTCCCCAACCAAGAGGTGCAGAACTGCAGCCAGCTCATCGTCAGGCAAAGCTTCCGGGCTCAGGCGGACCTTGTCATCTTCATCCCCAAGCCTCCACAGGGGGCGCGCATGTGCTTGGAGTGGGGCAACACGCAGCGTCAAGAATTCCCTCAGGAGCATGGCCTCTGTCACCTTAGTCATCCTCGCTTAGCCCGGCTTCAGGTCGACCTTCATCTGCTCCAACACCAACGCCGCCCGCTCATCAGTAAGCTTCGCACAAGACCACCCCTTGTCGGACTAGGGCATCTCCGTCGGCAGCGTCAAATGCGGGTGGTTGCACTTGGCGTCCATCATGACCCATTTGGCCCTGAAGTTGTCGGCCTTCTTCCCGGTCTTCGAGATCGAGTTGGCCTTGCCGGCTGCGATGAAGTTGGCACACCCGGGAGTGTGACCGTCGTTGACGCGGAGGAAGAAGAAGTGGCGTAGAAGAGCCACAGACGGCATCACGCCGAGATACGCCTCGCAGTAGTAGGCGAAGATCGACAAGAGAAGGTTGGAGTTGGGATGAAGATGCAGCGCCTGCAGCCCGAAGTGGTCGAGGACCTCATAGAAGAAGTCAGAAAAAGGGGAACTAGCCCCGCTGCGATGCTGCTTGTGAAGAAGGGGAAGAAGGTGCTTTCCTCCGGCTCCAGCACGGTGGAGCCAGCCCGGAGCTCAGTCTTCCCCCTCTCGTTGCTTTCCCCTGCCATCAGGAGGCGCGTGGCGGCGAGGCTCTTCTCCGAGACGTTGGACGCGTCGAGGGTTGGCTCGTACCAAGCCGGCGATGAGGCAAGCTTGACTTTCTGGGGCGCCATTGGTCACTAAAGGGGGAGGATTGGAGCAGATCTGGAGGTTTCGGCAACAAGGAGCGAGAAAGGGGATCTGGAGCAAGGCGGAAGGGAGCAATGAAGGCAAGCACTGTCTGTGCCAACCTTTGTCAAGTCGGGTAGTTGCCGAGGCAGCATGGGGAAGCGGAGACGCCCACGTCCAATCAACCGCCATGCGTCAACCAAGGCCGCAGGCTATTGGGGCCTGTGGCGCTCCGCACTTGACCTTTGGCTTCGCCTCGAAGCCAAGTCCGAGCGCGCCTTGGGCCCGGGGGCTACTGTCGGCGTTCTAGGAACGGGGGTCCCCAGACTTGCCTGCCTGCGGCCCACAGCGTGGCTCTGCGAGCGGGCCCGTACGGCCCATCTTCATCAACAAGGCATTCAAGACCCTCGTGAGGGGCTAAGCCTCGCGAGGCGGACGACGCAAGACCTCCTTAGAAGCGGTCTTACCAGGTTGGCCCGCGAGGGGCGGAGAGATCAAGGCAAGTCAAACCTTGCGAGGTTCTAGTGATGTGAGCCATGACGATCGAGACCAGGCGGGTGCCAGGCGGGCGCCAGCGCGCACAGTGTCCTTGTTTCCTCTTTGGTGCTAAGAAGGCAAGCGCAGGCACGGAGTACCGAGGCGTCAAGCAAAGGTTTCCATATTAGTGCAATGAGACCAAGACCAGCAGGACGGCAAGACGGAGGTCACAATGGAGCCCAAGGTGGCGTCACCACCAGAGCCTTTTGCACGCGAAGACTGCTTTTGTTAGGATAACCTGTACTAGCCGTCCCCTTTCAAATTGGCCGTTGTTGGCTCCCTTCCCGCTCAATATTTGGGGAGAGGACCAGGGCCTCTATAAATAGGACTAGCCACCACAGTAGAAAGGGGGGAACTGATTAGGAGGCATCTCATCTCTTCTTACGGGATCCTCAACCACACACCCACTGACCAAGCACAAGAGCACCTCTCCTCAGGAGGCTGTTCTTCCCCTTGTACTATTCATCCTCAGCCCAAGAGGCAATCCACCACCACCACATTGGAGTAGGGTATTACACCACAACGGTGGCCCGAACCAGTATAAATATTGTGTCCCTTGTGTTGCGAGTTCGTCGAGTTAGCCCTTGATGAAGGAAATATGCCCTAGAGGCAATAATAAAGTTATTATTTATTTCCTTATATCATGATAAATGTTTATTATTCATGCTAGAATTGTATTAACCGGAAACATAATACTTGTGTGAATACATAGACAAACAGAGTGTCACTAGTATGCCTCTACTTGACTAGCTCGTTGATCGAAGATGGTTATGTTTCCTAGCCATGGACATGAGTTGTCATTTGATTAACGGGATCACATCATTAGGAGAATGATGTGATTGACTTGACCCATTCCGTTAGCTTAGCACTCGATCGTTTAGTATGTTGCTATTGCTTTCTTCATGACTTATACATGTTCCTATGACTATGAGATTATGCAACTCCCGTTTACCGGAGGAACACTTTGTGTGCTACCAAACGTCACAACGTAACTGGGTGATTATAAAGGTGCTCTACAGGTGTCTCCAAAGGTACTTGTTGGGTTGGCGTATTTCAAGATTAGGATTTGTCACTCCGATTGTCGGAGAGGTATCTTTGGGCCCACTCAGTAATACACATCACTATAAGCCTTGCAAGCATTGTAACTAATGAGTTAGTTGCGGGATGATGTATTACGGAACGAGTAAAGAGACTTGCCGGTAACGAGATTGAACTAGGTATCGAGATACCGACGATCGAATCTCGGGCAAGTAACATACCGATGACAAACGGAACAACGTATGTTGTTATGCGGTCTGACCGATAAAGATCTTCGTAGAATATGTGGGAGCCAATATGAGCATCCAGGTTCCGCTATTGGTTATTGACCGGAGAGGTGTCTCGGTCATGTCTAGATAGTTCTCGAACCCGTAGGGTCCGCACGCTTAACGTTACGATGACGGTTATATTATGAGTTTATGTGTTTTGATGTACCGAAGGAGTTCGGAGTCCCGGATGAGATCGGGGACATGACGAGGAGTCTCGAAATGGCCGAGACGTAAAGATCAATATATTGGACGACTATATTCGGACTTCGGAAAGGTTCCGACTAATTCGGGTATTTTTTGGAGTACCGGAGAGTTACGGGAATTCGTATTGGGCCTTAATGGGCCATACGGGAAAGGAGAGAAAGGCCCCAAAGGGTGGCCGCACCCCTCCCCATGTACTAGTCCGAATTGGACTAGGGAGGGGGGTGCCCCCTTCCTTCTTTCTCCTTCTCCCTTCCCTTCTCCTATTCCAACAAGGAAAGGAGGAGTCCTACTCCCGGTGGGAGTAGGATTCCCCCCTTGCGCACCCTCCTCCTTGGCCGGTGGCCTCCCCCTTGCTCCTTTATATACGGGGGTAGGGGGGCACCCCATAGATACACAATTGATCATTGATCTCTTAGCCGTGTGCGGTGCCCCCCTCCACCATATTACACCTCGATAATATCGTAGCGGTGCTTAGGCGAAGCCCTGCGTCGGTAGAACATCATCATTGTCACCACGCCGTCGTGCTGACGAAACTCTCCCTCAACACTCGGCTGGATCGGAGTTCGAGGGACGTCATCGAGCTGAACGTGTGCTGAACTCGGAGGTACCATACGTTCGGTACTTGATCGGTCGGATCGTGAAGACGTACGACTACATCAACCGTGTTGTGTTAACGCTTCCGCTTTCGGTCTACGAGGGTACGTGGACAACACTCTCCCCTCTCATTGCTATGCATCACCATGATCTTGCATGTGCGTAGGAATTTTTTTGAAATTACTACGTTCCCCAACAGTGGCATCCGAGCCTGGTTTTATGCGTTGATGTTATATGCACGAGTAGAACACAAGTGAGTTGTGGGCGATATAAGTCATACTGCTTACCAGCATGTCATATTTTGGTTCAGCGGTATTGTGAGATGAAGCGGCCCGGACCGACATTACGCGTACGCTTACGCGAGACTGGTTTCACCGTTGCGAGCACTCGTTGCTTAAAGGTGACTGGCGGGTGTCTGTCTCTCTCACTTTAGTTGAACCGAGTGTGGCTACGCCCGGTCCTTGCGAAGGTTAAAACAACACCAACTTGACAAACTATCGTTGTGGTTTTGATGCGTAGGTAAGAACGGTTCTTGCTGAGCCCGTAGCAGCCACGTAAAACTTGCAACAACAAAGTAGAGGACGTCTAACTTGTTTTTGCAGGGCATGTTGTGATGTGATATGGTCAAGACATGATGCTGAATTTTATTGTATGAGATGATCATGTTTTGTAACCGAGTTATCGGCAACTGGCAGGAGCCATATGGTTGTCGCTTTATTGTATGCAATGCAATCGCCATGTAATTGTTTTACTTTATCACTAAGCGGTAGCGATAGTCGTAGAAGCAATAATTGGCGAGACGACAACGATGCTACGATGGAGATCAAGGTGTCGTGCCGGTGACGATGGTGATCATGACGGTGCTTCGGAGATGGAGATCACAAGCACAAGATGATGATGGCCATATCATATCACTTATATTGATTGCATGTGATGTTTATCTTTTATGCATCTTATCTTGCTTTGATTGACGGTAGCATTATAAGATGATCTCTCACTAAATTTCAAGATAAAAGTGTTCTCCCTGAGTATGCACCGTTGCCAAAGTTCGTCGTGCCCAGACACCACGTGATGATCGGGTGTGATAAGCTCTACGTCCATCTACAACGGGTGCAAGCCAGTTTTGCACACGCAGAATACTCAGGTTAAACTTGACGAGCCTAGCATATGCAGATATGGCCTCGGAACACTGAGACCGAAAGGTCGAGCGTGAATCATATAGTAGATATGATCAACATAGTGATGTTCACCATTGAAAACTACTCCATTTCACGTGATGATCGGTTATGGTTTAGTTGATTTGGATCACGTAATCACTTAGATGATTAGAGGGATGTCTATCTAAGTGGGAGTTCTTAAGTAATATGATTAATATAACTTAAATGTATCATGAACTTAGTACCTGATAGTATCTTGCTTGTCTATGTTAATTGTAGATAAATGGCCCGTGCTGTTGTTCCGTTGAATTTTAATGTGTTCCTTGAGAAAGCAAAGTTGAAAGATGATGGTAGCAATTACACGGACTGGGTCCGTAACTTGAGGATTATCCTCATTGCTGCATAGAAGAATTACGTCCTGGAAGCACCGCTGGGTGCCAGGCCTGCTGCAAGAGCAACACTAGAGGTTATGAACGTCTGGCAGAGCAAAGCTAATGACTACTCGATAGTTCAGTGTGCCATGCTTTACAGCTTAGAACCGGGTCTTCAACGACGTTTTGAACGTCATGGAGCATATGAGATGTTCCAGGAGTTGAAGTTAATATTTTAAGCAAATGCCCGGATTGAGAGATATGAAGTCTCCAATAAGTTCTACAGCTGCAAGATGGAAGAGAATAGTTCTGTCAGTGAGCATATACTCAAAATGTCTGGGTATAACAATCGCTTGATTCAACTGGGAGTTAATCTTCCGGATGATAGTGTCATTGACAGAATTCTTCAATCACTGCCACCAAGCTACAAGAGCTTCGTGATGAACTATAACATGCAAGGGATGAATAAGACAATTCCCGAGCTCTTCGCAATGCTAAAGGCAGCGGAGGTAGAAATCAAAAAGGAGCATCAAGTGTTGATAGTCGATAAGACCACTAGTTTCAAGAAAAAGGCAAAGGGAAGAAGAAGGGGAACTTCAAAAAGAACAGCAAGCAGTTGCTGTTCAGGAGAAGAAACCCAAATCTGGACCTAAGCCTGAGACTGAGTGCTTCTACTGCAAGCAGACTGGTCACTGGAAGCGGAACTGCCCCAAGTATTTGGCGAATAAGAAGGATGGCAAGGTGAACAAAGGTATATGTGATATACATGTTATTGATGTGTACCTTACCAGAGCTCGCAGTAGCACCTGGGTATTTGATACTGGTTCTGTTGCTAATATTTGCAACTCGAAACAGAGACTACAGATTAAGCGAACACTGGCCAAGGACGAGGTGATGATGCGCGTGGGAAACGGTTCCAAAGTCGATGTGATCGCCGTCGGCACGCTACCTCTACATCTACCTTCGGGATTAGTATTAGACCTAAATAATTGTTATTTGGTGCCAGCGTTGAGCATGCACATTATATCTGGATCTTGTTTGATGCGAGACGGTTATTCATTTAAATCAGAGAATAATGGTTGTTCTATTTATATGAGTAATATCTTTTATGGTCATGCACCCTTGAAGAGTGGTCTATTTTTAATGAATCTCGGTAGTAGTGACACACATATTCATGATGTCGAAGCCAAAAGATGCAGAGTTGATAATGATAGTGCAACTTATTTGTGGCACTACCGTTTAGGTCATATCGGTGTAAAGCGCATGAAGAAACTCCATAATGATGGACTTTTGGAATCACTTGATTATGAATCACTTGGTACTTGCGAACCGTGTCTCATGGGCAAGATGACTAAAACACCGTTCTCCGGAACTATGGAGAGAGCAACTAATTTGTTGGAAATCATACATACAGATGTATGTGGTCCGATGAATATTGAGGCTCGTGGCGGATATCGTTATTTTCTCACCTTCACAGATGATTTGAGCAGATATGGGTATATCTACTTAATGAAACATAAGTCTGAAACATTTGAAAAGTTCAAAGAATTTCAGAGCGAAGTTGAAAATCATCGTAACAAGAAAATAAAGTTTCTACGATCAGATCGTGGAGGAGAATATTTGAGTTACGAGTTTGGCCTACATTTGAAACAATGCAGAATAGTTTCGCAACTCACGCCACCCGGAACACCACAACGTAATGGTGTGTCCGAACGTCGTAATCGTACTTTACTAGATATGGTGCGATCTATGATGTCTCTTACTGATTTACCGCTATCGTTTTGGGGTTATGCTTTAGAGACGGCTGCATTCACTCTAAATAGGGCACCATCGAAATCCGTTGAAACGACGCCTTATGAACTATGGTTTGGCAAGAAACCAAAGTTGTCGTTTCTTAAAGTTTGGGGTTGCGATGCTTATGTGAAGAAACTTCAACCTGATAAGCTCGAACCTAAATCGGAGAAATGTGTCTTCATAGGATACCCAAAGGAGACCGTTGGGTACACCTTCTATCACAGATCCGAAGGCAAGACATTCGTTGCTAAGAATGGATCCTTTCTGGAGAAGGAGTTTCTCTCGAAAGAAGTGAGTGGGAGGAAAGTAGAACTTGATGAGGTAACTATACCTCCTCCCTTATTGGAAAGTAGATCATCACAGAAACCAGTTTCTGCGACACCTACACCAATTAGTGAGGAAGTTAATGATAATGATCATGAAACATCAGATCAAGTTATTACTGAACCTCGTAGGTCAACCAGATCAAGATCCGCACCAGAGTGGTACGGTAATCCTGTTCTGGAGGTTATGTTACTAGACCATGACGAACCTACGAACTATGAAGAAGCGATGGTGAGCCCAGATTCCGCAAAATGGCTTGAGGCCATGAAATCCGAGATGGGATCCATGTATGAGAAGAAAGTATGGACTTTGGTTGACTTGCCCGATGATCGGCAAGCCATTGAAAATAAATGGATCTTCAAGAAGAAGACTGACGCTGACGGTAACGTTACTGTTTATAAAGCTCGACTTGTTGCGAAAGGTTTTCGACAAGTTCAAGGGATTGACTACGATGAGACCTTCTCACCCGTAGCGATGCTCAAGTCTGTCCGAATCATGTTAGCAATTACCGCATTTTATGATTATGAAATTTGGCAAATGGATGTCAAAACTACATTCCTGAATGGATTTCTGGAAGAAGAGTTGTATATGATGCAACCGGAAGGTTTTGTCGATCCAAAGGGAGCTAACAAAGTGTGCAAGCTCCAACGATCCATTTATGGACTGGTGCAAGCCTCTCGGAGTTGGAATAAATGCTTTGATAGTGTGATCAAAGCATTTGGTTTTATACAGACTTTTGGAGAAGCCTGTATTTACAAGAAAGTGAGTGGGAGCTCAGTAGCATTTCTGATATTATATGTGGATGACATATTGTTAATTGGAAATGATATAGAATTTCTGGATAGCATAAAGGGATACTGGAACAAGAGTTTTTCAATGAAAGACCTCGGTGAAGCTGCATATATATTGGGCATCAAGATCTATAGAGATAGATCAAGACGCTTAATTGGACTTTCACAAAGCACATACCTTGACAAAGTTTTGAAGAAGTTCAAAATGGATCAAGCAAAGAAAGGGTTCTTGCCTATATTACAAGGTGTGAGATTGAGTAAGACTCAATGCCCGACCACTGCAGAAGATAGAGAGAAGATGAAAGATGTTCCCTATGCTTCAGCAATAGGCTCTATCATGTATGCAATGCTGTGTACCAGACCTGATGTGTGCCTTGCTATAAGTTTAGCAGGGAGGTACCAAAGTAATCCTGGAGTGGATCACTGGACAACGGTCAAGAACATCCTGAAATACCTGAAAAGGACTAAGGATATGTTTCTCGTTTATGGAGGTGACAAAGAGCTCATCGTAAATGGTTACGTTGATGCAAGCTTTGACACTGATCCGGATGATTCTAAATTGCAAACTGGATACGTGTTTACATTGAACGGTGGAGCTGTCAGTTGGTGCAGTTCTAAGCAAAGTGTCGTGGCGGGATCTACGTGTGAAGCGAAGTACATAGCTGCTTCGGAAGCAGCAAATGAAGGAGTCTGGATGAAGGAGTTCATATCCGATTTAGGTGTCAAACCTAGTGCATCGGGTCCAATGAAAATCTTTTGTGACAATACTGGTGCAATTGCCTTAGCAAAGGAATCCAGATTTCACAAGAGAACCAAGCACATCAAAAGACGCTTCAATTCCATCTGGGATTTAGTCCAGGTGGGAGACATAGAAATTTGCAAGATACATACGGATCTGAATGTTGCAGACCCGTTGACTAAGCCTCTTCCACGAGCAAAACATGATCAGCACCAAGACTCCATGGGTGTAAGAATCATTACTGTGTAATCTAGATTATTGACTCTAGTGCAAGTGGGAGACTGAAGGAAATATGCCCTAGAGGCAATAATAAAGTTATTATTTATTTCCTTATATCATGATAAATGTTTATTATTCATGCTAGAATTGTATTAACCGGAAACATAATACATGTGTGAATACATAGACAAACAGAGTGTCACTAGTATGCCTCTACTTGACTAGCTCGTTGATCGAAGATGGTTATGTTTCCTAGCCATGGACATGAGTTGTCATTTGATTAACGGGATCACATCATTAGGAGAATGATGTGATTAACTTGACCCATTCCGTTAGCTTAGCACTCGATCGTTTAGTATGTTGCTATTGCTTTCTTCATGACTTATACATGTTCCTATGACTATGAGATTATGCAACTCCCGTTTACCGGAGGAACACTTTGTGTGCTACCAAATGTCACAACGTAACTGGGTGATTATGAAGGTGCTCTACAGGTGTCTCCAAAGGTACTTGTTGGGTTGGCGTATTTCAAGATTAGGATTTGTCACTCCGATTGTCAGAGAGGTATCTTTGGGCCCACTCAGTAATACACATCACTATAAGCCTTGCAAGCATTGTAACTAATGAGTTAGTTGCGGGATGATGTATTACGGAATGAGTAAAGAGACTTGCCAGTAACGAGATTGAACTAGGTATCGAGATACCGACGATCGAATCTCGGGCAAGTAACATACCGATGACAAAGGGAACAACGTATGTTGTTATGCGGTCTGACCGATAAAGATCTTCGTAGAATATGTGGGAGCCAATATGAGCATTCAGGTTCCGCTATTGGTTATTGACCGAAGAGGTGTCTCGGTCATGTCTACATAGTTCTCGAACCCGTAGGGTACGCACGCTTAACGTTACGATGACGGTTATATTATGAGTTTATATGTTTTGATGTACCGAAGGAGTTCGGAGTCCCGGATGAGATCGGGGACATGACGAGGAGTCTCGAAATGGCCGAGACATAAAGATCGATATATTGGATGACTATATTCGGACTTCGGAAAGGTTCCGAGTGATTCGGGTATTTTTCGGAGTACCGGAGAGTTACGGGAATTCGTATTGGGCCTTAATGGGCCATACGGGAAAGGAGATAAAGGCCCCAAAGGGTGGCCGCACCCCTCCCCATGGACTATTCCGAATTGGACTAGGGAGGGGGCGCGCCCCCTTCCTTCTTTCTCCTTCTCCCTTCCCTTCTCCTATTCCAACAAGGAAAGGAGGAGTCCTACTCCCGGTGGGAGTAGGACTCCCCCCTTGGCGCGCCCTCCTCCTTGGCCGGCGGCCTCCCCCTTGCTCCTTTATATACGGGGCAGGGGGGCACCCCATAGACACACAATTGATCATTGATCTCTTAGCCGTGTGCGGTGCCCCCCTCCACCATATTACACCTCGATAATATCGTAGCGGTGCTTAGGCGAAGCCCTGCGTCGGTAGAACATCATCATTGTCACCACGCCGTCGTGCTGACAAAACTCTCCCTCAACACTCGGCTGGATCAGAGTTCGAGGGACGTCATCGAGCTGAACGTGTGCTGAACTCGGAGGTACCGTACGTTCGGTACTTGATCGGTCGGATCGTGAAGACGTACGAGTACATCAACCGCGTTGTGTTAACGCTTCCGCTTTCGGTCTACGAGGGTACGTGGACAACACTCTCCCCTCTCGTTGCTATGCATCACCATGATCTTGCATGTGCATAGGAATTTTTTTGAAATTACTACGTTCCCCAACACTTGAGATCTTAGTGAAGCTAGGACGTGGATCGGTAGGGGGAGATCTTCGTGCGCACCCCAGTGTTCGAACCTTGAGGGTTTTGCCGGAACCCGTGATCCGACAGGCAGGGTGCCGGAACAGGGTCCCGATTGGTTTTTGGTGGCTACAGAGGCTTGCGGCGGCGGAACTCCCGATCTAGGTTTCTTTCTGGGGGTTTCTGTATTTATTGGAATTTTTGGCATCGGTCTCACACCAGGGGGGTCTCCGAGTCATCCACGAGATAGGGGGTGCGCCCAGGGGGTAGGGCGCGCCCTCCACCCTCGTGGATGGCTCGGGACTCTTCTGGCCCAACTCTTTTACTCCGGGGCCTTCTTTTGGTCCATAAAAAATCATCAAAAATTGGCACGTCAATTGGACTATGTTTGGTATTCCTTTTTTGTAAAACTCAAAAACAGGGAAAAAACAGAAATGGGCACTGGGCTCTAGGTTAATAGGTTAGTCCCAAAAATCATATAAAACAACATATAAATGCATATAAAACATCTAAGATGGATAACATAATAGCATGGAACAATAAAAAATTATAGATACGTTGGAGATGTATCAAGCATCCCCAAGCTTAATTCCTGCTCGTCCTCGAGTAGGTAAATGATAAAAACAGAATTTTTGATGTGGAATGCTACCTAACATATTTATCAATGTAATCTTCTTTATTGTGGCAAGAATATTCAGATCCATAAGATTCAAAACAAAAGTTTAATATTTACATGAAAACAATAATACTTCAAGCATACTAACAAAGCAATCATGTCTTCTCAAAATAACATGGCCAAAGCAAGCTATCCCTACAGAATCATATAGTCTGCCTATGCTCTATCTTCATCACGCAAAATATTTAAATCATGCACAACCCCGATGACAAGCCAAGTAATTGTTTCATACTTTTGATGTTCTCAAACTTTTTCAATCTTCACGCAATACATGAGCGTGAGCCATGGACATAGCACTATAGGTGGAATAGAATGGTGGTTGTGGAGAAGACAAAAAGGGAGAAGATAGTCTCACATCAACTAGGCGTATCAACGGGCTATGAAGTTGCCCATTGCTACGTCCATTTTGCATCATGCTTTTATATCGATATTTATTGCATTATGGGCTGTTATTACACATTATGTCACAATACTTATGCCTATTCTCTCTTATTTTGCAAGGTTTACATGAAGAGGGAGAATGCCGGCAGCTGGAATTCTGGACTAGAAAAGGAGCAAATATTAGAGACCTATTCTGCACAACTCCAAAAGTCCTGAAACTCCACGGAAGTCATTTTTGGAATTAATAAAAAATACTGAGCGAAGAAAATACCAGAGGGGGCCCACACCTTGGCCACGAGGGTGGGAGGCGCGCCCTACCCCCTGGGCGCGCCCCCTGCCTCGTGGGCCCCCTGGCAGGCCTCCGGTGCCCATCTTTGGCTATATGGTGTCTTCTACCCTGGAAAAAAATCAGAAGCAAGCTTTCGGGAAGAAACTCCGCCGCCACGAGGCGGAACCTTGGCGGAACCAATCTAGGGTTCCGGCAGAGCTGTTCTGCCGGGGAAACTTCCCTCCGGGAGGGGGAAATCATCGCCATCGTCATCACCAACGATCCTCTCATCGGGAGGGGGTCAATCTCCATCAACATCTTCACCAGCACCATCTCCTCTCAAACCCTAGTTCATCTCTTGTATCCAATCTTTGTCCCAAAGCCTCAGATTGGTACCTGTGGGTTGCTAGTAGTGTTGATTACTCCTTGTAGTTGATGCTAGTTGGTTTATTTGGTGGAAGATCATATGTTCAGATCCATTATGCATCTTAATACCCCTCTGATTATGAACATGAATATGATTTGTGAGTAGTTATGTTTGTTCCTGAGGACATGGGAGAAGTCTTGCTATTAGTAGTCATGTGAATTTGGTACTCGTTCGATATTTTGATGAGATGTATGTTGTCTTTCCTCTAGTGGTGTTATGTGAACGTCGACTACATGACACTTCACCATTATTTGGGCCTAGAGGAAGGCATTGGGAAGTAATAAGTAGATGATGGGTTGCTAGAGTGACAGAAGCTTAAACCCTAGTTTATGAGTTGCTTCGTAAGGGGCTGATTTGGATCCATATGTTTCATGCTATGGTTAGGTTTACCTTAATACTTCTTTTGTATTTGCGGATGCTTGCAATAGGGGTTAATCATAAGTGTGATGCTTGTCCAAGAAAGGACAGCATCCAAGCACCGGTCCACCCACATACCAAATTATCAAAGTAACGAACGCGAATCATATGAGCGTGATGAAAACTAGCTTGACGATAATTCCCAAGTGTCCTCGGGAGCGCTTTTCTCTATATAAGAGTTTGTCCAGGCTTGTCCTTTGCTACAAAAAGGATTGGGCCATCTTGCTGCACCCTACTTACTTTCATTACTTGTTACTTGTTGCCAATTACCTTCTGCTCCTCGTTGGGTTCGACACTCTTACTTATCTAAAGGACTATGATAGATCCCCTATACTTGTGGGTCATCAAGACTCTTTTCTGGCGCCGTTGCCGGGGAATGAAGCGCCTTTGGTAGGTGGAATTTGGTAAGGAAAAATTTATATAGTGTGCTGAAATTTACTGTCACTTGTTACAATGGAAAACAATCCTTTGAGGGGTTTGTTCGGGGTATCTTCACCCCATCCGGAACCACAATTAACTACCCCTCAACCTACTGAACCTACTGAAAATGTTTACTTTGAAATTCCTTCGGGTATGATAGAGAAACTGCTAGCTAATCCTTTTGCAGGAGATGGAACATTGCATCCCGATTTACACTTAATCTATGTGGATGAAGTTTGTGGATTATTTAAGCTTGCAGGTATGCCTGAGGATGTCATCAAGTCCCTTTGTCTTTGAAGGGAGATGCATTGACATGGTTTAGGCTATGTGATGATATGGGATCATGGAACTACAAACGATTGAAATTGGAATTTCATCAGAAGTTTTATCCTATATATATAATTTCTGGCCTCGCGAAGGAGAAAGCATCGCTCAAGCTTGGGGGAGGCTTAAGTCAATGTTATATTCATGCCCCAATCATGAGCTCTCAAGAGAAATGATTATTCAAAAAATTTATGCTCGGCTTTCTCTCAATAATCGCTCCATGCTCGATACTTCTTGTACTGGCTCTTTTATGATGAAGACTATTGAATTCAAATGGGATTTATTGGAAAGAATTAAACGCAACTCTGACGATTGGGACCTCGACGAAGGTAAGGAGTCAGGTATAACACCTAAGTTTGATTGTGTTAAATCTTTTATGGATACCGATGCTTTCCGTGAATTTAGCACTAAATATGGACTTGACCCTGAGATAGTAGCTTCTTTCTATGAATCATTTGCTACTCATGTTGATCTCCCTAAGGAGAAGTGGTTTAAATATAATCCTCCCATCGAAGTAAAAGTAGTTGCACCTATTAAAGTTGAAGAAAAGACTATCACTTATAATGATCCTATTGTTCCTACTGCTTATGTTGAGAAACTACCTTTCCCTGTTAGAATAAAGGATCATGCTAAAGCTTCAACTGTAGTCAACAAAAGTAATATTAGGACACACAAAGCCCCTGAGCAAGTTAAAGTTGAACCTAATATTGCTATGGTTAAAGATCTCTTGGCTGATAATATCGATGGGCATGTTATTTACTTCTGTGATGAGACTGCTAGAATTGCTAAACCTGGTGCTAAAGATAAACATAGACCTGTGGTAGGCATGCCTGTTATTTCTGTTAAGATAGGAGATCATTGTTATCATGGCTTGTGTGATATGGGTGCTAGCGCTAGTGCAATATCTCATTCCTTATACAAAGAAATTATGCATGATATTGCACCTGCTGAGATAGAAGAAATTGATGTTACAATTAAGCTTGCTAATAGAGACACTATTTCACCAATTGGGATTGTTAGAGATGTTGAAGTCCTGTGTGGGAAAGTTAAATATCATGCTGACTTCCTTGTTCTTGGTTCCCCACAAGATAGCTTTTGTCCCATCATATTTGGTAGACCCTTCTTGAATACTGTTAATGCTAGGATAGACTGCGAAAAGGATGTTGTTACTATTGGTTTGGGTGATTTGTCTCATGAGTTTAATTTTGCTAAATTTTGTAGACAACCCCTTGATGAGGAATTGCCTAGTAAAGATGAAATTATTGGTCTTGCTTCTATTGCCGTGCCTCCTAGTGATCCTTTAGAACAATATTTGCTAGACATGAAAATGATATGTTTATGAATGAAAGAAGGGAAATAGATGAAGTATTCTTTAAACGGGGACCTATTCTGAAACACAACTTGTCTGTTGAAATTCTAGGGGATCCTCCTCCACCCAAGGGTGATCCCGTGTTTGAGCTTAAACCATTACCTGATACTCTTAAATATGCTTATCTTGATGAAAAGAAGATATATCCTGTTATTATTAGTGCTAACCTTTCAGAGAAGGAGGAAGATAAATTAATTGAAAACTCTGAAGAAGCACCGTGCTGCTATTGGATATACTCTTGATGATATTAAGGGCATTAGTCCCACTCTATGTCAACACAAAATAAATTTGGAGAAAGACGCCAAACCAGTTATTGATCACCAACGACGGCTAAATCCTAAGATGAAAGAAGTTGTAAGAAAGGAAATATTAAAGCTCCTTGAGGCAGGTATAATTTATCCCGTTGCTGATAGCTAGTGGGTGGGCCCTGTCCATTGTGTCCCTAAGAAGGGAGGTATTACTGTCGTTCCTAATGATAAAGATGAATTGATCCCGCAAAGAATTATTATAGGTTATAGGATGGTAATTGATTTCCGCAAATTAAATAAGGCTACTAAAAAAGATCATTACCCCTTACCTTTTATCGATCAAATGCTAGAAAGATTATCCAAACATACACATTTTTGCTTTCTAGATGGTTACTCTGGTTTCTCTCAAATACCCGTGTCAGCTGAGGATCAAGAAAAGACCACTTTTACTTGCCCTTTCGGTACTTTTGCTTATAGACGTATGCCTTTTGGTTTATGTAATGCACCTGCTACCTTTCAAAGATGCATGATGGCTATATTCTCTGACTTTTGTGAAAAGATTTGTGAGGCTTTCATGGATGATTTCTCCGTTTATGGATCCTCTTTTGATGATTGCTTGAGCAACCTTGATTGCGTTTTGCAGAGATGTGAAGAAACTAATCTCGTCTTGAATTGGGAGAAATGCCACTTTATGGTTAATGAAGGCATTGTCTTGGGGCATAAAATTTCTGAAAGAGTCATTGAAGTTGATAAAGCTAAAGTTGATGCTATTGAAAAGATGCCGTGTCCTAAGGACATCAAAGGTATAAGAAGCTTTCTGGGTCATGCCGGTTTTTATAGGAGGTTCATTAAGGACTTCTCAAAAATTTCTCGGCCTCTGACTAATCTATTACAAAAATATATTCCTTTTGTCTTTGATGATGATTGTGTAGAGGCATTTGAAATACTTAAGAAAGCTTTGATTTCTGCACCTATCGTTCAGCCACCTGATTGGAATTTACCTTTTGAAATTATGTGTGATGCTAGTGATTATGTTGTAGGTGCTGTTCTAGGGCAAATAGTTGATAAGAAGCTAAATGTTATCCAATATGCTAGTAAAACTCTAGACAATGCCCAGAGAAATTATGCTACTACTGAAAAAGAATTTTTAGCAGTTGTTTTTGCTTGTGATAAGTTCAGACCTTATATTGTTGATTCTAAAGTAACTATTCACACTGATCATGCTGCTATTAAATACCTTATGGAAAAGAAAGATGCTAAACCTAGACTTATTAGATGGGTTCTCTTGCTACAAGAATTTGATTTACATATTATTGATAGAAAGGGAGCTGAGAACCCCGTTGCAGACAACTTGTCTAGGTTAGAGAATGTTCTTGATGACCCACTACCTATTGATGACAGCTTTCCAGATGAACAATTGGCTGTCATAAATGCTTCTCGAACTGCTCCATGGTATGCTGATTATGCTAATTACATTGTTGCTAAATTTATACCACCTAGTTTCACATACCAGCAAAAGAAAAAGTTTTCCTATGATTTGAGACATTACTTTTGGGATGGCCCACATCTTTATAAAGAAGGAGTAGATACTATACGTTGTGTACCTGAGCATGAACAGGAACAGATCCTACGCAAGTGTCACTCCGAGGCTTATGGAGGGCACCACGCTGGAGATAGAACTGCACATAAGGTATTGCAATCCGGTTTTTATTGGCCTACTCTCTTCAAGGATGCCCGTAAGTTTGTCTTGTCTTGTGATGAATGTCAAAGAATTGGTAATATTAGTAGACGTCAAGAAATGCCTATGAATTATTCACTTGTTATTGAACCATTTGATGTTTGGGGCTTTGATTACATGGGACCGTTTCCTTCCTCTAATGGGTATACACATATTTTAGTTGCTGTTGATTACATTACTAAGTGGGTAGAGGCTATTCCAACTAGTAGTGCTGATCATAACACCTCTATTAAGATGCTTAAAGAAGTTATTTTTCCGAGGTTTGGAGTCCCTAGATATTTAATGACTAATGGTGGTTCACATTTTATTCATGGTGCCTTCGTAAAATGCTTGCTAAGTATGATGTTAATCATAGAATCGCATCCCCTTATCACCCACAGTCTAGTGGTCAAGTAGAACTTAGTAATAGAGAGCTCAAATTAATTTTGCAAAAGATTGTTAATAGATCTAGAAAGAATTGGTCCAAGAAACTTGATGATGCATTATGGGCCTATAGAATTGCATATAAAAATCCTATGGGTATGTCTCCGTATAAAATGGTTTATGAAAAGCATGTCACTTACCTCTCGAACTAGAACATAAGGCATATTGGGCCATTAAAGAGCTCAATTGTGATTTCAAACTTGCCGGTGAGAAGAGACTATTTGACATTAGCTCACTTGATGAATGGAGAACCCAGGCCTATGAGGATGCCAAACTATTTAAAGAAAAAGTTAAAAGATGGCATGACAAAAGGATACAAAAGCGTGAGTTTAATGTAGGTGATTATGTCTTGCTATTCAACTCTCGTTTAAGATTTTTGCAGGAAAACTTCTCTCTAAATGGGAAGGTCCTTACGTTATCGAGGAGGTCTATCGTTCCGGTGCCATAAAAATCAACAACTTCGAAGGCACAAATCCGAAGGTGGTGAACGGTCAAAGAATCAAACATTATATCTCAGGTAATCCTATAAATGTTGAAACTAATGTTATTGAAACCGTAACCCCGGAGGAATACATAAGAGACACTTTCCAGAATGTTTCAGACTCCGAAAAGGAATAGGTATGTTGTACAGTAAGTAAACCGACTCCAAAACAGCTCTAATGGCAATTTTTCTCCGTTTTGGAATGTTTAAGAAAATAGGAAAATAAGAAGTAGTCCAGGAAGGACACGAGGCGTCCACGAGGGTGGAGGGCGCGCCCCCTGCCTCGTGGGCACCTCGTGCGCTTTCCGGACTCCGTTTTCTTGCACGATACTTCTTTTGGTCGATAAAAATTCATTATATAATCTCCCGAAGGTTTTGACCAACGTATCATGCAAATATCCTCTGTTTTCGTTTCGAGCTGTTTTTCTGACAGATCTAGGTCACCATGACGTCTCCAAGCGCCCCCAAGGACAAGTTCTTCGAGAAGGTCATCAACCCCTACCTCGCGGAATTGTTGCAACACCCTCAAACCATTGAGATGCGTGATTGGGTTGCTGCACATCCATGATGTTGAGGGACCAAGGAGGACCGGAAGCGTGGAGACAAGGCTTGAAGCAATGGAGCGACAAGTCTTCAAGTGTCAGGAGATGGTGGAGCGTGGACTTGACACCAAACACACAATGATCACGGAGTTCACCAGCAACCACAAGCTGGACACCAAGGACATTGGGGAGGCCATCTTCAAGCTTCACGAGAAAATCGAGCACCTCCAAGCCCAGATCTATGACCTGCAAAACCAAAACTGTGAGTACGAATATAGATTCAAGAGGATGAGTTTGGCTGCAGATTTGAGGATTCCGGAGACTCGATCATCTTTTTATGATGGTGAGCCTATGCCTTGGAAGATGGACGACAAGCCTACATCATCAACAACTCCATCATCACCACCCCCGAGGAAAGAGATATAATCACATGGGTATGGGCACGCCCCTTGGCAACTGCCAAGCTTGGGGGAGGTGCCCTGGTATCGTATCACCATCACACTCCTATCTTTACCGTTTTTCTTAGTTCGATCCTTTTAGTAATATCTTGATCTAGTAGAATAAAGTTTTAGTATGATTTAGTTTTGAGTTTTGCTTTATGATCCCTCTATGTAATCAAGTCCGTGAGCTATATATAATAAAGATTAGTGTTGAGTCAAGGGCTTGATTATCTTTCTATGATCTCGAGCGAATTAAAGAAAAGAGAAAGAATAAAAAGAAGTAAAAGAGATCATGTTGATCTTATGGAGAGTAATGACTTCACATATAAAGAGTATGATGAATAAAAGTTGTTGAGAATTGACAAACCCAGTTTTGGTCATCGTTGCAATTAATAGGAAGTAATAAAGAAAGAGAGGTTTTCACATATAAATACACTATATTGGACATCTTTTATGATTGTGAGCACTCATTAAAATATGACATGTTAAAGAGTTGATGTTGGACAAGGAAGATAACGTAATGGGTTATCTTTTCTTATATCTGAAATAAAGTATATTGTCATGGATCATCCAACATGTTGAGCTTGCCTTTCCCTCATGCTAGCCAAATTCTTTGCACCAAGTAGAGATACTACTTGTGCTTCCGAATACCCTCAAAACCAGTTTTGCCATGAGTGTCCACCATATCTACCTATGGATTGAGTAAGATCCTTCAAGTAAGTTGTCATCGGTGCAAGCAATAAAAATTTCTCTCTAAATATGTAAGATTTATTAGTGTGGAGAAAATAAGCTTTATACGATCTTGTGATGTGGAAGAAATAAAAGCGACGGACTGCATAATAAAGGTCCATATCACAAGTGGCAATATAAAGTGACGTTCTTTTGCATTAAGATTTCGTGCATCCAACCATGAAAGCGCATGACAACCTCTGCTTCCCTCTGCGAAGGGCCTATCTTTTACTTTTGTCTTATTCTTATGCAAGAGTCATGGTGATCTTCACCTTTCCTTTTTACATTTTATCCTTTGGCAAGCACATTGTGTTGGAAAGATCCTGATATATATATCCAATTGGATGTAAGTTAACATGAATTATTATTGTTGACATTACCCTTGAGGTAAAAGGTTGGGAGGCAACACTATAAGCCCCTATCTTTCTCTGTGTCCGATTAAAACTCCATACCCGTAAGTATTGCGTGAGTGTTAGCAATTGTGAAAGACTAAATGATAGTTGAGTATGTGGACTTGCTGAAAAGCTCTTATATTGACTCTTTCCTATGTTATGATAAATTACAATTGCTTCAATGACCGAGATGATAGTTTGTTAGTTCTCAATGAAGTTTCTGATTCATACTTGACACTGTGAATAGATTATTACTTGAGCATAACAAATTATATGACAATATTCATAAATGTTGTTGTTATAAGAATGATCATGATGCCCTCATGTCCGTATTTTATTTTATCGACACCTCTATCTCTAAACATGTGGACATATTTATCGTTATCGGCTTCCGCTTGAGGACAAGCGAGGTCTAAGCTTGGGGGAGTTGATACGTCCATTTTGCATCATGCTTTTATATCGATATTTATTGCATTATGGGCTGTTATTACACATTATGTCACAATACTTATGCCTATTCTCTCTTATTTTGCAAGGTTTACATGAAGAGGGAGAATGCCGGCAGCTGGAATTCTGGAATGGAAAAGGAGCAAATATTAGAGACCTATTCTGCACAACTCCAAAAGTCCTGAAACTCCACGAAAGTCATTTTTGGAATTAAAAAGTACTGAGCGAAGAAAATACCATAGGGGCCCATACCTTGGCCACGAGGGTGGGAGGCGCGCCCTACCCCCCTAGGCGCGCCCCCTGCCTCGTGGGCCCCCTGGCAGGCCTCCGGTGCCCATCTTTGGCTATATGGTGTCTTCTACCCTGGAAAAAAAAAATCAGAAGCAAGCTTTCGGGAAGAAACTCCGCCACCACGAGGCGGAACCTTGGCAGAACCAATCTAGGGCTCCGGCAGAGCTGTTCTGCCGGGGAAACTTCCCTCCGGGAGGGGGAAATCATCACCATCGTCATCACCAATGATCCTCTCATTGGGAGGGGGTCAATCTCTATCAACATCTTCACCAGCACCATCTCCTCTCAAACCCTAGTTCATCTCTTGTATCCAATCTTTGTCCCAAAGCCTCAGATTGGTACCTGTGGGTTGCTAGTAGTGTTGATTACTCCTTGTAGTTGATGCTAGTTGGTTTATTTGGTGGAAGATCATATGTTCAGATCCATTATGCATATTAATACCCCTCTGATTATGAACGTGAATATGATTTGTGAGTAGTTACGTTTGTTCCTGAGGACATGGGAGAAGTCTTGCTATTAGTAGTCATGTGAATTTGGCATCCGTTCGATATTTTGATGAGATGTATGTTGTCTTTCTTCTAGTGGTGTTATGTGAACGCCGACTACATGACACTTCGTCCGGAGTCTCATCCCGACTTGTGGGGGAATCATAGTCTCCATCATCCTTTCCTCACATGGGACAATGCTCTAATAATGATGACCATCACACTTTTATTTACTTACAACTCAAGAATTACAACTTGATACTTAGAACAAAATATGACTCTATATGAATGCCTCCGGCGGTGTACCGGGATGTGCAATGAATCAAGAGTGACATGTATGAAAGAATTATTAAGGTGGCTTTGCCGCAAATACGATGTCAACTACATGATCATGCAAAGCAATATGACAATGATGGAGCGTGTCATAATAAACGAAATGGTGGAAAGTTGCATGGCAATATATCTCGGAATGGCTATGGAAATGCCATAATAGGTAGGTATGGTGGCTGTTTTGAGGAAGGTATATGGTGGGTGTATGATACCGGCGAAATTTGCACGGCACAAGAGAGGCTAGCAATGGTGGAAGGGTGAGAGTGCGTATAATCCATGGACTCAACATTACTCGTAAAGAACTCACATACTTATTGCAAAAATCTATTAGTTATCGGAACGAAGTACTACGCGCATGCTCCTAGGGGGATATATTGGTAGGAAAAGACCATCGCTCGTCCCCGACCGCCACTCATAAGGAAGACAATCAAAAAATAAATCATGCTCCGACTTCATCACATAACGGTTCACCATACGTGCATGCTACGGGAATAACAAACTTTAACACAAGTATCTCTCAAATTCACAAGTACTCAACTAGCATGACTCTAATATCACCATCTTCATATCTCAAAACAATCATAAGGAATAAAACTTCTCATAGTATTCGATGCACTTTATATGAAAGTTTTTATTATATCCCTCTTGGATACCCATCATATTAGGACTAGTTTTATAACCCAAGCAAATTACCATGCTGTTTAAGACTCTTAAAATAATATAATTGAAGCATGAGAGTTCATCTATTTCTTCAAAATAAAACCACCGTCGTGCTCTAAAAAGATATAAGTGAAGCACTAGAGCAAATGACAAACTACTCAAAAAGATATAAGTGAAGATCAATGAGTAGTCGAATAATTTGTAACTATGTGAAGACTCTCTAACATTTAAGAATTTCAGATCTTGGGATTTTATTCAAACATCAAGAAAAACAAAATAAAATAAAATGACGCTCCAAGCAAAACACATGTCATGTGGTGAATAAAAATATAGCTCCAAGTAAGGTTACCGAGAAGACGAAAGAGGGGATGCCATCCGGAGCATCCCCAAGCTTAGGCTCTTGGTTGTCCTTGAATATCACCTTGGGGTGCCTTGGTCATCCCCAAGCTTAGTCTCTTGCCACTCCTTATTCCATAGTCCATCGAATCTTTACCCAAAACTTGAAAACTTCTCAACACAAAACTCAACAGAAAACTCGTAAGCTCCGTTAGTATAAGAAAATAAATCACCACTTAGGTACTGTTGTGAACTCATTCTAAATTCATATTGGTGTAATATCTACTGTATTCCAACTTCTCTATGGTTCATTGCCTCTGATACTACTCATAGATTCATCAAAATAAGCAAATAACACATAGAAAACAGAATCTGTCAAAAACAGAACAGTCTGTAGTAATATGTAACTCTTGAGTACTTCTGTAACTCCAAAAATTCTGAAATAAATTGGCGACTTGAGGAATTTGTCTATTAATCTTCTGCAAATAGAATCAACTCAAAAGCACTCTTCTGTAAAAAAAATGACAGCTAATCTCGTGAGCGGAAAGTTTCTGTTTTTTACAGCAAGATCACATAAACTTTCACCCAAGTCTTCGCAAAGGTTCTACTTGGCACTTTATTGAAACAAAAGCTATAAAACATGATTACTACAGTAGCTTAATCATGTGAACACACAAAAACAGTAGGGGTAAATATTGGGTTGTCTCCCAACAAACGCTTTTCTTTAATGCCTTTCTAGCTAGGCATGATGATGACAATGATGCTCACATAAAAGATAAGAATTGAAACATAATGGGAGCATCATGAAGAATATGAATAGCACATTTAAGTATAACCCACTTCCTATGCATAGGGATTTTGTGATCAAAAAACTTATGGGAACAATAATCAACTAGCATAGGAAGGCAAAACAAGCATAACTTCAAGATTTTCAACACATAGAGAGGAAACTTGATATTATTGCAATTCCTACAAGCATATATTCCTCCCTCATAATAATTTTCAGTAGCATCATGAATTAATTCAACAATATAACTATCACATAAAGCATTATTTTCATGATCCACAAGCATAAAAAATTTATTACTCTCCACATAAGCAAATTTATTCTCATGAATAGTAGTGGGAGAAAACTCAAGAAAATAACTATCATGTGAAGCATAATCCAATTGAAAAAATTAAAATCACAATGACAAGTTTCATGGTTATATTTATTCTTTGTAGCATACGTGCCATCACAATAATCATCATAAATAGGAGGCATGCTTTCATCATAATAAATTTGCTCATCAAAACTTGGGGGACTAAACATATCATATTCATCAAACATAGAATCCCCAAGCTTGTGGCTTTGCATATCATTAGCATCATGGTATTCAAAGAATTCATACTAACAACATTGCAATCATGCTCATCATTCACATATTTTATGTCAAGCATTCTATGTAATTCTTCTTCTAGTACTTGAGCACAATTTTCCTTCCCATCATTTTCACGAAAGACATTAAAAAGATGAAGCATATGAGGCAACCTTAATTCCATTTTTTTGTAGTTTTCTTTTATAATCTAAACTAGTGATAAAACAAGAAACTGAAAGATTTGATTGCAAGATCTAAAGATATACCTTCAAGCGCTAACCTCCCCGGCAACGGCGCCAGAAAAGAGCTTGATGTCTACTACACAACCTTCTCCTTGTAAACGTTGTTGGGCCTCCAAGTGTAGAGGTTTGTAGGACAATAGCAAATTTCCCTCAAGTGGATGACCTAAGGTTTATCAATCCGTGGGAGGCGTAGGATGAAGATGGTCTCTCTCAAACAACCCTGCAACCATATAACAAAGAGTCTCTTGTGTCCCCAACACACCCAATACAATGGTAAATTGTATAGGTGCACTAGTTCGGCGAAGAGATGGTGATACAAGTGCAATATGGATGGTAGATATAGGTTTTTGTAATCTGAAAATATAAAAACAACAAGGTAGCAAGTGGTAAAAGTGAGCGTAAACGGTATTGCAATGCTAGGAAACAAGGACTAGTGTTCATACTTTCACTAGTGCAAGTTCTCTCAACAATGATAACATAATTAGATCATATAGCAATCCCTCAACATGCAACAAAGAGTCACTCCAAAGTCACTAATAGCGGAGAACAAACGAAGAGATTATTGTAGGGTACGAAATAACCTCAAAGTTATTCTTTCTGATCAATCCATTGGGCTATTCCTATAAGTGTGACAAACAGCCCTAGAGTTCGTAGTAAAATAACACCTTAAGACACACATCAACCAAAACACTAATGTCACCTAGATACTCCAATGTCACCACAAGTATCCGCGGGTATGATTATACGATATGCATCACACAATATCAGATTCATCTATCCAACCAACACAAAGAACTTCAAAGAGTGCCCCAAAGTTTCTACCGGAGAGTCAAGACGAAACGTGTGCCAAACCCTATGCATAGATTCCCAAGGTCACAGAACCCGCAAGTTGATCACCAAAACATACATCAAGTGAATCAATAGAATACCCCATTGTCACCACGGGTATCCCACGCAAGACATACATCAAGTGTTCTCAAATCCTTAAAGGCTCAATCCGATAAGATAACTTCAAAGGGAAAACTCAATCCATTACAAGAAGACAGAGGGGTAGAAACATCATAAGATCCAACTATAATAGCAAAGCTCGCGGTACATCAAGATCGTGCCATATCAAGAACATGAGAGAGAGAGAGATCAAACACATAGCTACTGGTACATACCCTCAGCCCCAAGGATGAACTACTCCCTCCTCGTCATGGAGAGCACCGGGATGATGAAGATGGCCACCGGTGATGATTCCCCCCTCCGGCAGGGTGCCGGAACAGGGTCCCGATTGGTTTTTGGTGGCTACAGAGGTTTGCGGCGGCGGAACTCCCGATCTAGGTTTCTTTCTGGGGGTTTCTGTATTTATAGGAATTTTTGGCGTCGGTCTCACGTCAGGGGGTCTTCGAATCATCCACGAGATAGGGGGGCACGCCCAGGTGGTAGGGCGCGCTCTCCACCCTCGTAGATCGCTCGGGAATCTTCTGGCCCAACTCTTTTACTCCGGGGGCTTCTTTTGGTCCATAAAATCATCAAAAAATGGCACGTCAATTGGACTATGTTTGGTATTCCTTTTCTATAAAACTCAAAAACAAGGAAAAACAAAAACTGGCACTGGGCTCTAGGTTAATAGGTTAGTCCCAAAAATCATATAAAATAGCATATAAATGCATATAGAACATCCAAGATGGATAATATAATAGCATGGAACAATAAAAAATTATAGATACGTTGGAGAGGTATCACCAAACCACAGTTCATATTGTGTCGTCTCATCGGATTTAGATGGTGCCCTATTTAACGTGAATGCAGCTGTCTCTAATGCATAACCCCAAAACGATAGTGGTAAACTGGTAAGAGACATCATAGATCGCACCATATCTAATAAAGTACGGTTATGACGTTCAGACACACCATTATGCTGTGGTGTTCCAGGTGGCGTGAGTTGTGAAACTATTCCACATTGTTTTAAATGAAGGCCAAACTCGTAATCAAATATTCGCCTCCGCGATCAGATCGTAGAAACTTTATTTTCTTGTTACGATGATTTTCCACTTCACTATGAAATTCTTTGAACTTTTCAAATGTTTCAGACTTGTGTTTCATTAAGTAGATATACCCATATCTGCTTGAATCATCTGTGAAGGTGAGAAAATAACGATACCTGCCGCGAGCCTCAACACTCATCGGACCGCATACATCGGTATTGAAGGAAATATGCCCTAGAGGCAATAATAAAGTTGTTATTTATATTTCCTTATATCATGATAAATGTTTATTATTCATGCTAGAATTGTATTAACCGGAAACTTAGTACATGTGTGAATACATAGACAAAACAGAGTGTCACTAGTATGCCTCTACTTGACTACCTTGTTAATCAAAGATGGTTAAGTTTCCTAGCCATAGACATGGGTTGTCATTTGATTAACGGCATCACATCATTAGAGAATGATGTGATTGACATGACCCATCCGTTAGCTTAGCACTATGATCGTCCAGTTTGTTGCTATTGCTTTCTTCATGACTTATACATGTTCCTATGACTATGAGATTATGCAACTCCCGAATACCGGAGGAACACTTAGTGTGCTATCAAACGTCACAACGTATCTGGGTGATTAAAAAGATGCTCTACAGGTGTCTCCAACACTACTAGGAAAAGGCCAATTAGTGGCGCACCTGTTTTGGCCATTAGTGGCGCACTATAGGTGCGCCACTATTATCACGCCATTAGTAACAAATAGTAATGGCGCACCTCTGGTGCGCCATTAGTATCCCAGATAGTAATGGCGCACCTATAGTGCGCCATTACTATGCCTATCTGGTGCGCCATTACTATCTGACTTAGTAATGGCGCACCACATAGAAGTGCGCCATTACTAACAATTTTTTTCCAAATTTTTTTCAGAACTTTTTTTTTCAAATTTTTTTCTTAATCTCGGGTCACTATGGCTTAATCTTGGGTCAATATGCTTAATCTCAAGTCAAATCGCACTCCGTGGTCAAACTTCCCGGAAGGTCACCCATCCTCACACTACTCCAGCCCGAGCACGCTTAACTTCGCAGTTCTATCCAATCCCAGCTCACTTCACACGCACTTCTTGATATATCTATCATATCAATCCTATTAAACCTTATTAATGTCTAGGACTTTGTTCATGTTCATGAGTGTGATGAAATTTTGAAAAAATATTTCAAACTTCCATGTCATATTACGTATCATATTTTGAAAAAAAAATCCAAAAAAAAATTCGAAACCAATTTTTTTCTGTTACTAGTGGCGCACCTAGCAAATGGTGCGCCACTAGTAAGTTTGAAACTTTTCCCATTTCCCCCCCTCTAGATCTTAAAAGCCCCGTATATTTCGTTCTGTTAGGTTTTTGGGGATTCTGGAAATCTTGAACAAGTTCCCCCAGTTCAATTTGGATGTAACTTTTCAAGTAGATGATTTTTCATTTAAAAAACTTTTTAATCCGAGTTCGTATGCAAAAGTTATGCCCATTTTACTAAATTCCAGAGAGATTTTGCAAATAAAGTCGAAATTCATATTTGTAAATTTTCCCAACAACTAGACCACATATCACATGGGAAACTTATTTTCTTTTATTTTTCTGACATTTCCATCATTTTATTTTTTTTAAAACTGAAAAGGCGGTCCACGGGGGGGGGGGGGGGGGGGGGGGGGTGGGGGTGGTGCAAAGAAAGTTAGTAATGGCGCACCAGGGGATAGTGCGCCATTACTAGTTGACATAGTAATGGCGCACCTTCACAAAGTGCGCCATTACTATGTGTATGACTTGGTCAAACCTTGGTCAAAGTTAGTAATGGCGCACTTTGTGTAGGTGCGCCATTACTAAGTCCTGGTGCGCCATTACTAGTTGACATAGTAATGGCGCACCTTCACAAAGTGCGCCATTACTATGTGTATGACTTGGTCAAACCTTGGTCAAAGTTAGTAATGGCGCACTTTGTGTAGGTGCGCCATTACTAAGTTTGACATAGTAATGGCGCACCTATGCAAAGTGCGCCATTACTAAGTTTGACCAAGGTTTGACCAAGTCATACATACAGTAATGGCGCACTTTGGTGAAGGTGCGCCATTACTATGTCAACTAGTAATGGCGCACTATCCCCTCGTGCGCCATTACTAACAATTTTTTTTATTTTTTTCTAAACTAGTAATGGCGCACCACACATCAGGTGCACCATTAGTAATATGTCAATAATGGCGCACCTGTATCTGGTGCGCCACTGCTAGCAGTGGGGCACCACATACATGGTGCGCCATTAATGTCCATATTAGCTATAGCCCTTTTCCTAGTAGTGCGATGGTGTTTGTTGAGTTGGCATAGATCGAGATTAGGATTTGTAACTCCGATTGTCGGAGAGGTATCTCTGGGCCCTCTCGGTAATGCACATCACTATAAGCCTTGCAAGCAATGTAACTAATGAGTTAGTTGCGGGATGATGCATTAAGGAACGAGTAAAGAGACTTGCCGGTAACGAGATTGAACTAGGTATGAAGATACCGGCGATCGAATCTCGGGCAAGTAACATACCGATGACAAAGGGAACAACGTACGTTGTTATGCGGTTTGACCGAATCTTCGTAGAATATGTGGGAGCCAATATGAGCATCCAGGTTTCGCTATTGGTTATTGAACGGCGATGAGTCTCGGTCATGTCTACATAGTTCTCGAACCCGTAGGGTCCGCACGCTTAACGTTCGATGACGATCGGTATTATGAGTTTATGTGTTTTGATGTACCGAAGGTTGTTCGGTGTCCCGGATGTAATCACGGACATGACGAGGAGTCTCGAAATGGTCGAGACATAAAGATCGATATATTGGAAGGCTATCTTTGGACACCGGAAAGGTTTCAGATGAGTTCGGGCATTTTCCGGAGTACCGGGGGGTTACCGGAACCCCCCGGGGAGTTAATGGGCCTTAATGGGCCATGGTGGAAGAGAGGAGGAAGCGGCCAAGTGGGAGGCGTGCGGCCCCCAAGCCCAATCCGAATTGGGGGGGGGCTTTCCTTCTCTCCCTCTTCCTCTTCCTTCTTCTCCTACTCCAACTAGGGAAGGGGGGAAACCTACTCCTATTAGGAGTAGGAATCCCCCCTTGGGCGCGCCCCATGAGGCCGGCCCTCCCCCTCCCCCACTCCTTTATATACGGGGGAGGGGGGCACCCCATAGACACACAATTTGATTGTTTAGCTGTGTGCGGTGCCCCCCTCCACAGATTTCCACCTCGGTCATATTGTTGTAGTGCTTAGGCGAAGCCCTGCGTTTGTAAGTTCATCATCACCGACATCACGCCGTCATGCTGACGAAACTCTCCCTCGGCCTCAGCTGCATCAAGAGTTCGAGGGACGTCACCGAGCTGAACGTGTGCAGATCGTGGAGGTGCCGTGTGTTCGGTACTTGATCGGTTGGATCGCGAAGACGTTCGACGACATCAACCGCGTTACTTAACGCTTCCGCTTTCGGTCTACGAGGGTACGTAGACACACTCTCCCGCTCGTTGCTATGCATCACATAGATAGATCTTGCGTGATCGTAGGTAAATTTTTTGAAATACTGCGTTCCCCAACAATGGCATCCGTGTCAGGTCTACGCGTAGATGTTATATGCACGAGTAGAACACAAAGAATTGTGGGCGATAATAGTCATACTTCTTACCAGCATGTCATACTTTGATTCGGCGGTATTGTTGGATGAAGCGGCCCAGACCGACATTACATGACCGCATTCCTGATACTGGTTCTACCGCCGTGCTTCGCACACAGGTGGCTAATGGGTGTCTGTTTCTCCAACTTTAGTTGAATTGAGTGTGACTACGCCCAGTCCTTGTTGAAGGTTAAAACAGCACACTCGACGCAAAATCGTTGCGTTTTTTGATGCGTAAGTAAGAATGGTTCTTGCTAAGCCCATAGCAGCCACGTAAAACTTGCAACAACATAGTAGAGGACGTCTAACTTGTTTTTGCAGGGCTTGCTGTGATGTGATATGGTCAAGACGTGATGATATATAATTTGTTGTATGAGATGATCATGTTTTGTAACAGTTATCGGCAACTGGCAGGAGCCATATGGTTGTCGCTTTATTGTATGAAATGCAATGGCCATGTAATTGCTTTACTTTATCACTAAGCGGTAGCGATAGTCGTAGAAGCAATAGTTGGCGGGACGACAATGATGCTTCGATGAAGATCAAGGTGTCAAGCCGGTGACGATGGTGATCATGACGGTGCTTTGGAGATGGAGATCAAAGGCACAAGATGATGATGGCCATATCATATCACTTATTTTGATTGCATGTGATGTTTATCTTTTATGCAACCTATTTTGCTTAGTATGGCGGTAGCATTATAAGATGATCTCTCACTAAAATTTCAAGGTATAAGTGTTCTCCCTGAGTATGCACCGTTGCAATAGTTCTTCGTGCTGAGACACCACGTGATGATCGGGTGTGATAAGCTCTACATTCACATACAACGGGTGCAAGCCAGTTTTGCACACGCAGAATACTCGGGTTAAACTTGATGGGCCTAGCATATGCAGATATGGCCTCGGAACACTGAGACCGAAAGGTCGAGCGTGAATCATATAGTAGACATGATCAACATAGAGATGTTCACCATTGAAAACTACTCCATCTCACGTGATGATCGGACATGGTTTAGTTGGTATGGATCACGTGATCATTTAGATGACTAGAGGGATATCTATCTAAGTGGGAGTTCTTAAGTAATATGATTAATTTAACTTTAATTTATCATGAACTTAGTCCTGTTAGTATTTGCATATCTATGTTGTAGATCAATAGCTTGCGATGTAGCTCCCCGTTTATTTTTTATATGCTCCTAGAGAAAAATAAGTTGAAAGATGATAGTAGCAATGATGCGGACTTGGTCCATGATCTGAGGATTATCCTCATTGCTGCACAGAAGAATTATGTCCTTGATGCACCGCTAGGTGACAGAACTATTGCAGGAGCTGATACAAACGTTATGAACGTTTGACAAGCTCGGTATGATGACTACTTGATAGTTTAGTGCACCATGCTTTATGGCTTAGAACCGGGACTTCAAAATGTTTTGAACGACATGGAGCATATGAGATGTTCCAAGAGCTGAAATTGGTATTTCAGACTCATGCCCGAGTCGAGAGGTATGAGACCTCTGACAAGTATTTTGCCTACAAGATGGAGGAGAATAGCTCAACCAGTGAGCATGTGCTCAGAATGTCTGAGTACTACAATCACTTGAATCAAGTGGGAGTTAATCTTCCAGATAAGATAGTGATTGACAGATTCTCTAGTCACTATCACCAAGTTACTAGAACTTCGTGATGAGCTATAATATGCAAGGGATAACGGAAACGATTCCCATGCTCTTCGCGATGCTGAAATCAGCGAAGGTAGAAATCAAGAAAAAGCATCAAGTGTTGATGGTTGACAAGACCACTAGTTTCAAGTAAAAGGGCAAGGGAAAGAAAGGGAACTTCAAGAAGAATGGCAAGCAAGTTGCCACTCCCGTGAAGAAGCCCAAAGCTAGACCCAAGCCTGAAACTGGGTGCTTCTACTGCAAAGGAAATGGTCACTGGAAGTGGAACTGCCCTAGATACTTGGCGGATAAGAAGGATGGCAAAGTGAACAAAGGTATATTTGATATACATGTTATTGATGTGTACTTTACTAGTGTTTATAGCAACCCCTCGGTATTTGATACTTGTTCAGTTGCTATGAGTAGTAACTCGAAACGGGAGTTGCAAAATAAACAGAGACTAGTTAAGGGCGAGGTGATGATGTGTGTTGGAAGTGATTCCAAGGTTGATAAGATCACCATCGCACACTCCCTTTACCTTCGGGATTAGTGTTGAACCTAAAATAAATGTTATTTGGTGTTTGCGTTGAGCATGAATATGATTGGATCATGTTTATTGCAATATGGTTATTCATTTAAGTCAAAGAATAATTGTTGTTCTGTTTACATGAATAAAACCTTCTATGGTCATACACTTAATATAAATGGTTTATTGAATCTCGATTGTAGTGATACACATAATATTGATGCCAAAAGATGCAAAGTTGATACTGATAGTGCAACATACTTGTGGTACTGCCGTTTAGGTCATACTAGTGTAAAGCGCATGAAGAAACTCCATGCGGATGGACTTTTGGAATGAATTCATTATGAATCATTTGATGCTTGTGAACCATGCCTCATGGGCAAGATGACTAAGACTCCATTCTCCGGAACAATGGAGCAAGCCACTGACTTATTGGAAATAATACATCCCGACGTATGCGGTGAGTGTTGAGGCTCACGGTGGGTATCATTGTATTCTGACCTTCACAGATGATTTGAGCAGATATGGGTATATCTACTTGATGAAACACAAGTCTGAAAGATTTGAAAAGTTCAAAGAATTTCAGAGTGAAGTAGAGAATCATCGTAACAAGAAAATAAAGTTTCTATGATCTGATCGCAGAGGCGAATATTTGAGTTACGAGTTTGGCCTTCAATTAAAACAATGTGGAATAGTTTCACAAACTCATGCCACCTGGAACACCACAGCATAATGGTGTGTCTGAACGTCATAACCGTACTTTATTGGATATAGTGCAATCTATGGTGTCATCAGATCAAGTTACTACCGAACCTCGTAGGGTCAACCAGAGCAAGGTCCGCACCAGAGTGGTACGAAAATCCTGTTCTGGAGGTCATGTTACTTGACCATGACGAACCTACGAACTATGAGGAAGCGATGATGAGCCCAGATTCCACAAAATGGCTTGAGGCCATGAAATCTGAGATAGAATCCATGTATGAGAACAAAGTGTGGACTTTGGTGGACTTGCCCGATGATCGGCAAGCCATTGAGAATAAATGGATCTTCAAGAGGAAGATGGACACTGACAGTAGTGTTAACATCTACAAAGCTCGACTTGTCGAAAAGGGTTTTTGACAAGTTCAAGATGTTGACTACGATGAGATTTTCTCACTCGTATCGATGCTTAAAATCTGTCCGAATCATGTTAGCAATTGCCACATTTTATGAAATCTGACAAATGGATATCAAAACTGCATTCCTTAATGAATTTATTAAAGAAGACACTACTGCAGGATGCTGCTAACACAACACTATGATCAGAGGCCCTTCGAGAAACTGTGTGCGATGCCATAATCGCAAACGGTGTTGTATGAAAACCGTCAGAAATGTGTAAAACCTTTGCGATGACGGATGCATCAAACACGGTTCAGGTATTAGTTGCGTGTGCGATGAAGGGCATACGATTCAGTTCAATGAACTGTTTGCGATGAGGCGGAACAAAAGAAACGGGCGACCAGATGGAGGCGTGTGCGATACACAGCATACAGTTCACTCGGATGAACTGTTTGTGATTAGGCAACACAAAAGAAACGGTCAGCCAGATCAAAGGTGTGTGCGATATACGGCATGCGGTTCACTTGGATGAACTATTTGTGATTAGGCAACACAAAAGAAATGGTCAGCCAGATCAAGGTGTGTGTGATTGAGGGCATACGCTTCAGAAGGATTAACTGTTTGCGATTAGGCAACAGAACAGAAACGGGTAAGCCAGATCAAAGTGTGTGGGATTTATGGCATACACTTCACATGGATGAACTGTTTGTGATTAGCCACAACAAACTGAAACAGTTAGATAGATCAACGTGTGTGCGCTAGACGGGCATACCCATTCTAATTAAAATACGTGTGCTGACATTTTGCCTATTGCGGTGCACCCTATGGTGCAAATGCCACGTACGCGGCCGAGAAGGCGTACGTGCCCACGTTACGCCTTCCGGGAATAGTGCCGCGCTTATAACCGTCAGTAAATTTTAAGCATGCGTCCCGTCACATTCCAAATTGCAAACCTGTTCACACTGATCAAAACCTAAACAGTTTCCCACTTAGGAGCGTATTACTATGCGGTTATAAATACTACTACTCCAAGATGACTGCACATTCCTCCTCAACTCCTCATCCACAAAAAGTCAAAAACAAACAAGTCATTCATCATCGTTCCCTTGCGTCCGCCATGGCCAGCGTGAGTTCTAGGTCGAGAGATTGCGACCAGGGAGAGGCGAGCCTGGAAGCGGGAGCACGAGAGATGTCCCGCCTCGCCGCGATAGCAGCCAACATGTCCTGCTGCACGGCCGTAGCAGCAAAGAGGTCCCGCCACACGGCCGAAACAGCATGGAGGACCCGCCGCGCCGTTGATGCAGCAGACTGGTCCGGCCGCGCTGCGGAAGCAGAAGAGATGTCCTGCCGTGCCGCGAATGCAGCAGAGATGTCCTCCCTTGCCGCCGCGGCCTGGGAAAATGCCTTGCGGGTAGGCGAGGACTCTTACAGGCGCATGCGTGCCTCGTCCATAGGCAGATGGATCAGATCTCCAGGTGGGCGAGGTTGCAGGATGAGCTGCAAGCCTCGTTTGAACAGTCTACCGACATCATCCGGCAACTAAATGAGAGCAATGCGAAGCTCCGGGCCGAGCGCGACCTGCTGAGGGCGAAGATCGTCGGAAGTGTGGAGCAGCAGGAGCAGACCACTGCCTTGTTGAAGAGGACTGGCGTCATCGTCGAGAAACTGATGGACGAGAATAACAAGCTGCGCATCGAGCGCAGAGGGCTGGTGGAGGAATCCGTGGATGCTCTCAAGCAGCATCTTGAGGACAAGAAAGAGCTCGTCGCCGCTCGCCTCGGAGACTAGTTCCCGCGGCCTGCAGCAACGCATCAAGAAAGTAGAGACCGGTGAGCCAGATCGTTGTCTTCCTTCTTCTTTTGCCCTTGTGTATTTCAGGCGTTGCCGCATGTGGCTTTTTTTAATTATGTTTCTAAATATGTAAGACAATTATTATCCACTGTCATCGTCCTTATATTCATCATGCTTGCTATAAGTCGCAGTCGATGCTATGTAGGTCCGTCGGATCTTACATCAAGATCCGTGCAAAACTTTCTTTTCAGATTTTCATTTTCTCTCTTAAATCTCAGTCCAGTGAGACATATAGCCACGCCGTAGAACAGGTGCTCGGGCGCCATTAATGGAGACGTTGGGAGGGAGGTGCGCGGCGAGTAGCGGTCAAAGGGCTCTCCTCCCGATGAGCAAGCGCAGGGGTCTGATCGCACGCCTCCCGTACTCAAATAGCTACCCCGCACGACACCTCCTAGCCAATAAAAAAAGGGGATGCGTGGCCGCACGTAATTGGTAAGTCGAACGCCCACGGTTTCAATAATACTTGTGTTTCCGATTTGTAACGTGACATCACTTGTTCCAAAATGACTTTGTTGATTGTTAATGTGAGGGCCTTGGCAAATCGGACAGAAAAATTACCACAACATGTTGGTGCCATGTCATGAGACCATGCCAAGTTTCATGATTTTCAGGCGTGTTTTGGAATTACAGGAATTAAAAAACCAAGTTTCTCAATCTTTCCGGCCGAGCCACGACGCCCAGATGTTTGAATTTCACTCCCATCTCTTGCATGGGACCTAGAAATTCACCCAAGGACACACATGTGATTTTTCAAACAACTTTGGTGCACTGGAGCATGTGCTTGTAGTTCAAATTTGAATTATGCACATTAAATGCCCAGAAACTCAATTAATGTATAAAAAAGGCCAAACGAATCCGGAATAATTCCAAAAATTAGCACGGTACTTGTATTTGGTCTAATCTGGCTGTGTAAAAAAATAAGGCGGGAGAAGGCAGTGTACGTATGTCGTTTCGCACACGGAGGTGACACGTTCCCTCTCGGAACCACGAGCCTTCTTGAGCGAAGCTCCGGTTTGCAAGAAGCTTAAGCTTGTCCCAATTCGGCCAAAAATATTATCGCAACACCATGTCATGACACCATGCCAAGTTTCATGATTTTCAGGCGTGTTTTGGAATTACAGGAATTAAAAAACCAAGTTTCTCAATCTTTCCGGCCGAGCCACGACGCCCAGATGTTTGAATTTCACTCCTATCTCTTGCATGGGACCTAGAAATTCACCCAAGGACACACATGTGATTTTTCAAACAACTTTGGTGCACTGGAGCATGTGCTTGTAGTTCAAATTTGAATTATGCACATTAAATTCCCAGAAACTCAATTAATGTATAAAAAAAGGCGAAACGAGCCCGGAATAATTCCAAAATTTAGCACGATACTTCTATTTGGTCTAATTTGGCTGTCTAAAAATATTAAGGCGGGAGAAGGCAGTGTACGTATGTTGTTTCGCACACGGAGGTGACACGCTCCCTCTCGGAACCACGAGCCTTCTTGAGGGAAGCTCCGGTTTGCAAGAAGCTTACACCTAAGCTTGTCCCAATTCGGGCAAAAAAATTACCGCAGCATGTTCGTGCCATGTCATGAGACCATGCCAAGTTTCATGATTTTCAGGCACATTTTGGAATTACAGGAATTAAATAATCAAGTTTCTCAATCTTTCCGGCCGAGCCACGACGCCCAGATGTTTGAATTTCACTCCCATCTCTTGCATGGGACCTAGAAATTCAGCCAAGGACACACATGTGATTTTTTAAACAACTATGTTGCACTAGAGCACGTGCTTGTAGTTCAAATTTTAATTATGCACATTAAATGCCCAGAAACTCAATTAATGTATAAAAAAGGTCAAACGAACACGGAATAATTCCAAAATTTAGCACGATACTTCTATTTGGTCTAATTTGCCTGTGTAAAAAAATTAAGGCGGGAGAAGGCAGTGTACGTATGTCGTTTCGCACACGGAGGTGACACGTTCCCTCTCAGAACCAGGAGCCTTCTTGGGGGAAGCTCCGGTTTGCAAGAAGTTTACACCAAAGCTTGTCCCAATTCGGCCAAAAAATTTAATGCAGCATGTTGGTGCCATGTCATGACACCATGCCAAGTTTCATGATTTTCAGCCGTGTTTTGGATTTACAGGAATTAAAAAACCAAGTTTCTCAATCATTCTGGCTGAGCCACGACACCCAGATGTTTGAATTTTATTCCCATTTCTTGCATGGGACCTATAAATTCACCCAAAGACACACATGTGATTTTTCAGCAAACTTTGGTGCATTGAAGCATGTGCTTGTAGTTCAAATTTGAATTATGCACATTAAATGCCCAGAAACTCAATTAATGCATAAAAAGGCCAAACGAACACGGAATAATTCCAAAATTTAGCACGATACTTCTATTTGGTCTAATCTGCCTGTGTAAAAAAATTAAGGCGGGAGAAGGCACTGTACGTATGTCGTTTCGCACACGGAGGTGACACGTTCCCTCTCGGTACCACGAGCCTTCTTGAGCGAAGCTCCGGTTTGCAAGAAGCTTACACCAAAGCTTGTCCCAATTCGGCCAAAAAAATTACCGCAGCATGTCCGTGCCATGTCATGAGACCATGCCAAGTTTCATGATTTTCGGGCGTGTTTTGCAATTACAGGAATTAAAAAACCAAGTTTCTCAATCTTTCTGGCCGAGCCACGACGCCCAGATGTTTGAATTTCACTCCCATCCCTTGCATGGGACCTAGAAATTCACCCAAGGACACACATGTGATTTTTCAAACAACTATGGTGCACTAGAGCACGTGCTTGTAGTTCAAATTTGAATTATGCACATTAAATGCCCAAAAACTCAATTAATGTATAAAAAAGGCCAAACGAACACGGAATAATTCCAAAATTTAGCACGATACTTCTATTTGGTCTAATCTGCCTGTGTAAAAAATTAAGGCGGGAGAAGGCAGTGTACGTATGTTGTTTCGCACATGGAGGTGACACGTTCCCTTTCGGAACCAGGAGCCTTCTTGAGGGAAGCTCCGGTTTGCAAGAAGCTTACACCAAAGCTTGTCCCAATTCGGCCAAAAAATTTACTGCAGCATGTTGGTGCCATGTCATGACACCATGCCAAGTTTCATGATTTTCAGCCGTATTTTGGATTTACAGGAATTAAAAAAACAAGTTTCTCAATCATTCCGGCTGAGCCACGACACCCAGATGTTTGAATTTTATTCCCATTTCTTGCATGGGACCTATAAATTTACCCAAAGACACACACGTGATTTTTCAGTAAACTTTGGTGCATTGGACCATGTGCTTGTAGTTCAAATTTGAATTATGCACATTAAATGCCCAAAAACTCAATTAATGCATAAAAATGCCAAACGAACCCGGAATAATGCCAAATTTAAACACGACACTCATGTACTAGTTGCATGTTTACTGTATGTAAATGTTCTAGCAATTCAAACACCATCCTTTCCCTCCGTAACACCATTTTGTCTTTCAAAACATAATGAAAAAATCAGGTATACCACAAACAGTTTATTAGAAAGAATCATGTGGGATGCGATATAAAATATCTTGGCGCATCGTCTTGTCTAGCTTACGCAGGAAGCTTCGTCGTCTACAGTCCACCGCCCCCGCTTGAACCACACTTGCGCGCCAGTTTCTCGCGGCACCGAGCGAGATTTTTTTGCCACCACGGAAATATCTATCTCCCCGCCCCCTCCCTCCTACCAAAAGCCACATTTCCACTGTTCCTCCTTGCTTTCCAAGTTCAAACCTTCACTGCTGCTTACTGGCAGCTCAACCTCCTCGCCGACGACCCTTCTTCTTGCAGCGCCGCCTCCTCGCCGGCTACCCTTCTTCTTGCAGCGCCGCCTCCTCGCCGGTGACCCTTCTTCTTGCAGCGCCGCCTCCTCGCCGGTGACCCTTCTTCTTGTTGCGCGGCCTCCTCACCGCTGATCCTTCTTCTTGCTGCGTGGCCTCGTCGATGTGGTCAGGTAATCCACACCCCACCCACACCATCCTCCTCCTTTCCCGTCCCACATGCCCCGACCGACGGCGCGACACCTTCCACTTAAATCACTACCCCCTCCTCCAATTAAGCGCCGCCCATAGCCATTTTACACGTAGTATAACGTGGAGCTCAGTAGCATGTGGCCGCACGCGTGCACGAGGTCGCTATGGCTGCCATGCGTGTCGACCGCCAGATCTTGGAGGAGCACCTCATCTTCGAGGCCACCGTCGACACCGCCACACGGTTGTCTAATTTAAAATACAGTTCGTGTTGTTTTCTCGAGGCCACCGCCAGTGCCTTCTAGTGATTTGTCCTCTGTAACGTTAATATGCAATCTGATGTTCAGTTAACAGTTTGGTCCTCTGAAATGTAATGTTCCGTTAACACTTTGGTCCAACAATTGCTACATTTCATAGAACTGTTCTCAAGCATTCTTTGTTTTGTTAACCGTCTTACCTTCTAGTACATGTTTCTATTCTGCAATGTCGTGCTTAGTTAACTATTTTGGTTCATTTGGTCTGCTGTCCATTTAACTATTTGGTTCAGTTCTACAATTTGATTTTCATTTGCTATGGGTACAATTTTGTATTGTTATGCATGTGACACCAATCGAATTTGGCTGTACTCAATACATATTCTACTGATAGTATGGCAACCCTCAGTTAACCTGATCAAGATCTTCCTTATGTGTGTTGCAGGGAATCAATGGGAGACACTGCAGTTTACCATCGAGGTTCGTTCAAGCAGGGTCCTTTGGCTAATAGCACATTATTGTGCAGTTGCAGGAATCATTCTAATATTTAGGTTTCTTACAATTTGGTCTTGCACATGTAGGTCCTGCTGTCAGAGGCTTAGACCCACTGTTCGACCCATTTTGCATATGGGGAAATGAGATGTCCATGAATATCAGTCAAGTCAAGAAACTCAAAAAGATTGTTAGGATGAAGAAACTTGCGACGAATAATAGCAAGATCTTTGTTTGCACAATGAAGAAGACATCAGTCAACTATAGGATGGTACCAACTCTTTTACCTTGTTTTTACCCCTTGCGCCATTTCAAAATTTACAACAACGATTTATGCATAGCTTTGTTTTTAGTACTTTTCAAAGCAGTTCACCGATGATTACCTCTCAAACCACCTGCATGATCAAGAGGCGAGGAAGGTATTCATTCAACACCCACGGTACAATATTGAAGTCTTGCTGAAGAGGACGAAGGTTGGGCGGGCAATTATCCATAGCCACTGGCCCAAAGTTGCAAGGACATTCAACATCACGGAAGGCTCAATATTTGCCTTCCGCTTCTGCAGTTTCCTAGATGAGATTCATCTGTCTATTTACCATGTATGATGCTACTTTCCAAAGGTTTTTGATGCTGCATGTGAAACTTGGCGCTGTTGTGTAATGGCGTAACTGAGTGCCGAAGCTATCTGATGTAATTCGATTATGAAATCCTGGTTGCTTTTATACGGATATGAAATATCTGGCGTGTTTTATAAGAAATATCAGTTTGATTAGTACATGGATTATCAATAATAGGCTAATTACCCTGCTTATTGGGGTTATCTATTGCAAACGGTTACTCAGACAGGACCGTGGGCGATGAACTCAAACAACACGCACGGTTTCTAGAAAGTAAGTGTGTTCGATCAACTAACAATCACACACGGCTTCCGGCAGCGAACTGTTTGCGTTAGGCCACCTTGCACACACGTTTCCACACAAAGAACTGTGTGGGATGTACATACCTACGGAAATGATTTTCTGGGATTCACCGTGTGGGATGTACATACCTAGGGAAATGATTTCTGGGATTCACCGTGTGGGATGAACATACCTACGGAAATGATTTATGGGATTCACCGTGTGGGATGTACATACCTACGGAAATGATTTCTGGGATTCACCGTGTGGGATGTACATACCTACGGAAATGATTTCTGGGATTCATCGTGTGGGATGTACATACCTACGGAAATGATTGGGTTTCCATGCCTCGCCCGATCGCACACGGCCCCAGCCTGGGTCCCATGAGGGCCTATCCCCGACGATTTCTGGGTTGTGTGGGAAGGACCCCCCTATCGCCCACACTCACTTGGCGACGGTTCCAAATGCCGTCGTGGAAAGGGGTTTTAAACCGTTTGTTTAGGACGTCGCTGTACCGGTGAGAGTTGTATATGATACAACCAGAAGGTTTTGTCAATCCTAAAGGTGCTAACAAAATGTGCAAGCTCCAGCGATCCATCTATGGACTGGTGCAAGCATCTCGGAGTTGGAATATATGCTTTGATAAGTTGATCAAAGCAAATAGTTTTATACAGACTTGCGGTGAAGCCTGTATTTACAAGAAAGTGAGTGGGAGCACTACAGCCTTTCTGATAAGTATATGTGAATGACATATTGTAGATCGGAAATGATGTAGAATTTTTTGGAAAGCATAAAGGAGTGTTAAAAAGGAGTTTTTCAAAGAAAGACCTCGGTGAAGCTGCTTACATATTGGGCATTGCTACCTCTTGAGCACTGCGTTGGTTTTCCCTTGAAGAGGAAAGGGTGATGCAGTAAAGTAGCATAAGTATTTCCCTCAGTTTTTGAGAACCAAGGTATCAATCTAGTAGGAGACCACGCGCGAGTCCCACACCTACACAAACAAATAAGAACCTCGCAACCAACGCGATAAAGGGGTTGTCAATCCCTTCACGGTCACTTATGAGAGTGAGATCTGATAGATATGATAAGATAATATTTTTGGTATTTTTATAATAAAGAGTAAATAAAGATGAAAGTAAAATAAACGGCAATAGAAATAGCTAAGTGTTGGACGATTAATATGATGGAAAATAGACCTGGGGGCCATAGGTTTCACTAGTGGCTTCTCTCGAGAGCATAAGTATTACGGTGGGTAAACGAATTACTATCGAGCAATTGATAGAATTGAGCATAGTTATGAGAATATCTAGGTATGATCATGTATATAGGCATCACGTCCGCGACAAGTAGACCGAAACGATTCTGCATCTACTACTATTACTCCACACATCGACCTCTATCCAGCACGCGTCTAGAGTATTAAGTTCATAAGAACAGAGTAATGCTTTAAGTAAGATGACATGATGTAGAGGGATAAACCCATGCAATATGATATAAGCCCCATCTTTTTATCCTCGATGGCAACAATACAATACGTGCCTTGCTGCCCCTGCTGTCACTGGGAAAGGACACCGCAAGATTGAACCCAAAGCTAAGCACTTCTCCCATTGCAAGAAAGATCAATCTAGTAGGCCAAACCAAACTGATAATTCGAAGAGACTTGCAAAGATAACCAATCATACATAAAAGAATTCAGAGGAGATTCAAATATTGTTCATAGATAAACTTGATCATAAACCCACAATTCATCGGATCTCGACAAACACACCGCAAAAGAAGATTACATCGAATAGATCTCCAAAAAGATCGAGGAGAACATTGTATTGAGATCCAAAGAGAGAGAAGAAGCCATCTAGCTAATAACTATGGACCCGAAGGTCTGAGGTAAACTACTCACACATCATCAGAGAGGCTATGGTGTTGATGTAGAAGCCCTCCATGATCAATGCCCCCTCCGGCGGAGCACCGGAACAGGCCCCAAGAGGGATCTCACGGGTACAGAAGGTTGCGGCGGTGGAAATAGGGTTTTGGCTCTGTACATGATGTTTCCAGGGTATATGGGTATATATAGGCGAAAGAAGTCGGTCAGGGGAGCCACGAGGGGCCCAGGAGGGTGGAGGGCGCGCCCAGGGGGGTAGGCGCGCCCCCTGCCTCGTACCCTCCTCGTTGCTTTCTTAATGTGGACTCCAAGTCCTGCGGATCACGTTCGTTTCGAAAATCACGTTCCCGAAGGTTTCATTCCGTTTGGACTCCGTTTGATATTCCTTTTCTGTGAAACACTGAAATAGGCAAAAAAGCAGCAATCTGGGCTGGGCCTTCGGTTAATAGGTTAGTCCCAAAAATAATATAAAAGTGTATAATAAAGCCCATTAAACATCTAAAACAGAATAAAATATAGCATGGAGCAATCAAAAATTATAGATACGTTGGAGACGTATCAGGCTTCAAGATCTATAGAGATAGATCAAGACGCTTGATAAGATTTTTCAATGAGTACATACCTTGCCAAGATTTTTGAGGTATTTCAAAATGGAACAGTCAAAGAAGGAGTTCTTGCCTGTGTTGCAAGGTGTGAAGTTGAGTAAAGACTCAAAACCCGACCACGGCAGAAAATAGAAAGAGAATGAAAAGTCATTCCCTATGCCTCAATCATAGGTTCTATGAAGTATGCTATGCTGTGTACCAGACCTATTGAATACCTCACCATGAGTTTGGCAAGAGGGTACAATAGTGATCCAAGAATGGATCACTGGACATTGGTCAAAATTATCCTTAGTCACTACAAAAAAAAAGACACATCCGTGACATTTTGGGCCGAACGAATTTTTTTCCTGTCATGCTTATGACACTTCTATGACGATAATTGTGACAAAACCCAGTATCATCATAGATTTAGTGGGCTCCTACTTCTATGACAAAAAATCATGACAGAAAATGGGCTTTTCGTCCTGGGCGGGCCAGAGACGCAGCTGCATGACATTCTTTGGGCCGTCCATGATGGAGAAAACCATGGTAGAAGCGAGGGCGAGGAAAATATCGGGGGAGTTCCCGATTACGGTGGGTGGTCGGGGGCCGAGTGATGCGCGTTTCTCTCGTACGTACGCGCGTGTGTGCGAGGCGTTGCGCTCTAACTGAACCCGAGTGAGGCGTTGGGCTCTAACTGAACCCGAGCGATTGCACTGCAGGCTACGCGTTACTAAACCCGAGCGATCGATCGATGGCTGTTAACTGAACCCGATCGAGCGATTCCTTCGCTACTGCTGCTAACTGAAGCCGATCGATGCTGCCTCTGGATGAACAGTGAGCGTTGTTGGGGGGTTTGGATGAACAGTTCCCGATGGGGGTAGGATGAACAGGAACCTGTGGTAGTAGAGGCCGTTGTCGCTGGATGAACAGTACCCTGATCGATCGAGCCGGTGGATGAACAGGACCCCGTGGACGGCTGGATGAACAGGACCCCGTGGAGGGCTGGTTGAACAGTAGCCGGTGGAGGGCTGGTTGAACAGTAGCCGGTGGAGGGCTGGATAAACAGTAACCCGTGGAGGGGTGGTTGAACAGGACCCCGTGGAGAGGGCTGGTTGAACAGTAGCCGGTGGAGGAGCGCGCGGTGGAGGCTGGATGAACAGGAGCCCTTGGATGAACAGTCGCAGGTGGAGGCTGGAGGAGGTCGACGGTGGATGAACAGTAGCCCGTGGAGGCTGGAGGAGGTCGACGGTGGAGATGAACAATATCCCGTGGAGTCCTGTTTTGTGGTACGCCACACCCTCCTGATGAACACGACCCTCGTTTCGACCGTAGCGCTCCAACACAAGTCTGTTTCCTCTGTTTTGCGGTACGCCACACCCCTCCCGATCAACAGGACCCCGTTTCGACCATAGGAGGTATGTTTCCTCCGTTTTGCGGTACGCCGGACCCCTCCCGATGAACAGGATCCCGTTTCCACCATGGTCGGTCGAACACAAGGCCATTTCCTCCGTTCCGCGGTACGCCAGGCCTCGTTTCTATCTGATGTTCCGTCCAAGCCGGTTGGCTCCCGATGAATAGCACGCGTTCCATTGCCTCCCCATGAACACGACGTATTCCGTTGCCTCTGCATGAACACGACGACGACGCAGTTTCTCCGTTCCGACCCAGCCAAAGCCATGTACATGAGCCCTGGCCGTACATATGCGCGAGTAGGCGTTCGAGACCCCGCCCGTATGTATGTATGTGGCCGTATTTACTTTCTTGCACCCTGGCCGCTGTACGTACGTGTACATGCTACGTGCGCGCCTCTACTACCACACGTGCCCTTCCTTACACGACCATGGTTCATCGCTGCAGCCTGTAGACAGACCGATCGACCAGTATGTACGTACACGTTCGCGACCAGAATGACAACGCTACATACGCTTCGACCGGGTGGGTCCCGACTGTCAGGCACTTCCTTGCGTGTGAAGATGTAGCTGGTAGGTTGCTACCTCTTGAGCACTGCATTGGTTTTCCCTTGAAGAGGAAAGGGTGATGCAGTAAAGTAGCGTAAATATTTCCCTCAGTTTTTGAGAACCAAGGTATCAATCCAGTAGGAGACCACGCTCAAGTCCCACGCACCTACACAAACAAATAAGAACCTTGCAACCAACGCGATAAAGGGGTTGTCAATCCCTTCACGCCCACTTGCAAAAGCGAGATCTGATAGAGATGATAAGATAATATTTTTGGTATTTTTATGATAAAGACTAAAAGTAAAGAAAGCAAAATAAACAGCGCCAGAAATAGCTTGCTGACGGGAGATTAATATGATGGAAAATAGACCCGGGGGCCATAGGTTTCACTAGTGGCTTCTCTCAAGATAGCATAAGTATTACGGTGGGTGAACAAATTACTGTCGAGCAATTGATAGAATTGAGCATAGTTATGAGAATATCTAGGTATGATCATGTATATAGGCATCACGTCCATGACAACTAGGCTGACTCCTGCCTGCATCTACTACTATTACTCCACACATCGACCGCTATCCAGCATGCATCTAGAGTATTAAGTTCATAAGAACAGAGTAGCGCTTTAAGCAAGATGACATGATGTAGAGGGATAAACTCATGCAATATGATATAAACCCCATCTTTTTATCCTCGGTGGCAACAAAAAAATACGTGTCATTTCCCCTACTGTCACTGGGATCGAGCACCGCAAGATTGAACCCAAAGCTAAGCACTTATCCCATTGCAAGAAAGATCAATCTAGTAGGCCAAACCAAACTGATAATTCGAAGAGACTTGCAAAGATAACCAATCATACATAAAATAATTCAGAGGAGATTCAAATATTGTTCATAGATAATCTTGATCATAAACCCACAATTCATCGGATCTCGACAAACACACTGCAAAAGAAGCTTACATCGAATAGATCTCCAAGAGAATCGAGGAGAACTTTGTATTGAGATCCAAAGAGAGAGAAGAAGCCATCTAGCTAATAACTATGGACCCGAAGGTCTGAGGTAAACTACTCACACATCATCGGAGAGGCTATGGTGTTGATGTAGAAGCCCACCGTGATCAATGCCCCCTCCGGCGGAGCGCCAGAAAAATCCCCAAGATGGGATCTCACGGGTACAGAAGGTTGCGGTGGTGGAAATAGGGTTTTGGCTCCGTATCTGATGTTTCCAAGGTACGTAGGTATATATAGGAGGAAGAAGTAGGTCGGCGGAGCTACGAGGGGCCCATGAGGGTCGAGGGCGCGCCCAGGGGGTAGGCGCGCCCCTGCCTCGTGGCCTCCTTGTTGATTGCTTGACGTCCACTCCAAGTCCTCTGGATCACGTTTGTTCCAAAAATCACGTTCCCGAAGGTTTCATTTCGTTTGGACTCCGTTTGATATTCCTTTCCTTCGAAACACTGAAATAGGCAAAAAAAACAGCAATTTGGGCTGGGCCTCCGGTTAATAGGTTAGTCCAAAAAATAATATAAAAGTGTATAATAAAGCCCATTGATCATCCAAAACAGAATATATAATAGCATGGAACAATCAAAAATTATAGATATGTTGGGGACGTATCATGGGTCCCAACAGTCAGGGGGCGAATCATTTTTTCCCCGTAATATGGACGCACTTCCTTACGTGCGAAGATGTAGCTGGTGGGTCCCAGCAGTCAGGGGGAACATTTTTCGTGAAATACGGTGGCCCATCCGGTGGCTCCCTGCTGTCAGGTGGAGGAATCATTATTTTTCGCGTAATAAGGAGGCACTTCCTTGCTGCGGCCGTGGACCCAGCTGTCAGCCTCTCCACGTACAGTACTCTTCCGATGGAAGTCGTTCCTGGACCACATTGACCACGCCCCGCCGAGAGCACTTGGGTGGTGGACGACGGCGAGGCCTAGGAAGGGGACGATGGGGAGCTGGGGAAGACGCGACAGTCGATGCCCATGCGGAGAGGAGTACGAGGGTTCACTGGTTCGGCTTCGGTGTGAGGTTGCCGTCGGCGCAGAATAACAGGGGGTGTGGGTGAGTGGAGGGATGGCCTGGCCAGCGGTGGGAGTAGTAGGGGGCGGTGAGGCCTCCGCGGTAGCACAGCCGGCCATGGGAGGCAGGAGCCGGCGGCACGGCCCACGCTGCTTTGGGCGGCTGGAGCGAGAAGACCAGAGGTTGAAGAAGCACTACGGCCGTTGGATGGACATCGTACGGTCACTGGAGCTATAATCGTTCATATTGACTAAGTTGACAAAGCCCTCCGTCCCCATCAACTTAGTAGGCCCACAAGTCAGCCTCCCACTATGCTGGGTCCCAGCTAGCAGGGGGAGTATTCATTTTTTTTGTGCGTAATAAGGAGGCAGTTCCTTGCGTGCGAAGATATAGCTGGTGGGTCCGACCTGTTAGTGGGGGGAACATTTTTTTCGCGAAATACAGAGGCCCTTCCGGTGGGTCCCAGATGTCACGTGAAAGAATCATTATTTTGCGCGTAACAAGGAGGCATTTCCTTGTGTGCGGCCGTGGATCCAGCTGTCAGCCTCTCCACGTACAGTCCACATCCGATGGATGTCGTTCGTTGACCACGCTGCGCCCAGAGCACCAGGGCGGTGGACGACGGCGAGGCCTATAGGAAGGGGACGACGTGGAGCCGGGGAAGACGCGGCAGTGGATGCCCATGTGGAGAGGAGTACGAGGGTTCACTGGTTCGGCTGCGGTGTGAGGCTGCCGTCGCCGCAGAATAACAGGGGGTGTGGGTGAGTAGAGGGATGGCCTGGCCAGCGGTGGGAGTAGTAGGGGCAGTGAGGCCTCTGCGGCAGCACAACCGGCCACGGGAGGCAGGAGCAGGCGGCACGACCGGTGCTGCTTTGGGCGGCTGGAGCAAGAAGACCAGAGGTTGAAGAAGCACGACGGCCGTTGGATGGACATCGTATGGTCACTGCAGCTAGAATCGTTTATATTGACTAAGTTGACAAAGCCCTTGGTACGCGTCAACTTAGTAGGCCCACAGGTCAGCCTCCGAAACGGTGCGCCCCAGATGTCAGGGGGAGGAATCATTTTTTGTGCGGCTGAAGCTAGAATATCCGAGATTGAAGAAGAAGCACGACATCCGTTGGATGGACATCCAACGGCCACTGCTGCTAGAACCGTGTGTTGACTATAAGTTGACAAAGCCTTGCATACGCGTCAACTTACTTTTTTTAGGGGACGCGTCAACTTAGTAGGCCCACAAGTGTGTGGCAGAAAACTTATAGCCCATTTGCGATTTGTAAGAATGTACAGCCCATTTTTGAATTCTAATGGAATTTACTACAGCCCATTTACAGTTTGTTAAAAGTACAACCCATTTTCTAGCTAGGACAACGATTAATAATTTCAACCAACCGTTCAAAACATAATTCAATAAAATTTCCCACATTTTGATGGGATCTGAAATATTTTTATCCCGAAATTTCTAGTCAGATTAAATACAAATTCACTATAAATTTGTATTACGTAAAAATCCAAAGAAACATTGCGCGTGCAACAATTAAATAAATTAAATTTTCAAAATCCAAAAATAATATTTTATAAACTAATTACGTGTTTGGTGCATTTTTTATAGTTACTACCCAACTTTTATAATTACATCCCATTTAATATTTCTTAAAGCCCATTTTCCTGTTAAGCCTAAATAATGCATCCCTCCTAGGAAAGATTTGCAGCCCAGCGGGGCGGAGAATAACAAGTTGACCTTGCCTGGTATTCCTCAAAAAAAAGTATAGCTGGGCTAGCCATTTTCAGCTTGAAAAAAAATTAATATCTGGGCTGGATATCTGGCCTGGGCTAGACTGGCCACAGCCCACCCAGTTAATGCCCTGCTCTCCTCTGAACAACAACGAAAACATCGCTGAAGAAAAACTCTGCAGTGCTCACACCTCAAAAACACAAATACTGCTCAAGCTGCTTGGTCCCAGGTGTCGGCCGCTCCTTGTGTAATTCTCTCGTTTATTGACTACATAGGTTGACAATGGTGTTCGACCGTGTTGTCAGGAAACCAGGAGGAAGCAAAAAAAAGATAGTTGTACATAATAAGGAGGCACTTGCGTGCGTACGTCTATGGCCCTAGTGGGTCCTTACTGTCATCCAGTCAAAATAAAGTCATCTCCTGAATCCTCATGTTCGTTGACCATGTTGAAAATCCTCGGCGCCACGGCGAGCGCAACAACTCGAAGGACGACGGAGAGGGCCTCGCGGGCCCTACGGATGGTCTGATACAGCGCCCGCTGCTCATTCAAGAAGCTAGGATCATCGGACACCTATGAGCACCTTCGAGAGACTGAGACGGCATGAAACGGTAAGGCCGCGCTTGGGAGCTCTGGTTTATTTCACACCTGTATTAAGATACAAGTTTAATTTACTCGTCATCGAAAACAACGCGTAAAATACAGGTGTAATGAAACCGAGGGCCCGAGGTCTGTAAGTAAAACCGTCGGGTTACGCGTGTAATTTGAGAGACCAGTGTATATTTTACTAGTCGAAATTGACCAACCAAGCGCTTCGCCCGAGACCATCTGCTTTTATTTACAAGCGTCAGCTTTACAAGCGGTTTTGGTTGGAAAACGACGATCCAATCACGGCCTAAGATGATGAGTTGGTCGGAAGATCATATGGTTTCACCTCTAACCTACCCGAGTTGTCGTATAGGCTATGAATGAAACATAAGACAATGAACTTCTTAAGCACAGAAACAACACAAGAGGATGATCTTCATAACATGCAAATCACATGCATTAGCTCAACATGCAAAACAATATGAAGCATTATTTTCAGGAGGCACGGTGAACAGCTCGTGATGCCGCATGCCACAGCATTCCAAGCTCCACTTTGCAATCAAACTCACAAGGCCTGGCATTACATAGACAACATTCAGAACAAACTCTTAAAATATCTTACATAAGTCAACATTCATGTGACTATGCATCTCAGCAGAGTAAATATTTCTGAACTGAAGACAGGAATAGCAAAAAAAGATCGACGTTGCTCACAGCAAAGTGCATCCCACTCAAAAATATCAAATGCATGTCTTCTGGCTAACATCAATGAGCAAAATTTCACAAGGTTTTCCAATTCCAATATATTAAACTAATGTCTTCTTGCTAACATCAATGATTAAACTTTGACAAGCTTTTCCCATTCAAAATATGTAATTGTAGGAGATATGCCCTAGAGTTAATAATAAATGATATTATTTATCTCCGAGTTCATAATTATGTTTATGTTCCATGCTATAACTGCTATGGTTCTCGAGTCTGCAATAACCACGAGGCTCGGAGGAAGACTCATATGCACGTGTGGAATAATAAACGGTAAAATGTATTCCTAGTCTGGCCTCTAAGACTAGCTCAAGTGTTGCATGATGGTTATGTTTTCCTAATCATGGGCATGTCTATGTCAGCAACCTTGAGGGCATAATGTTAAGAGAACATTTGTGTTGAATCGACCCGGCATGATGTTATGCTATGAGATTCATTCGTCACAAGTTTATTGGTACATAACACAGAGATGGTTAACGTTTGCATGATTCCTTAGACCATGAGAGTATCGAGTTTCTTCATGCTTGCTTCATGAACTTTGGGGTTTGTTAAACGTCATCCGTAAATGGGTGGCTATTACGGCGGCTTACGGGTTCATGGAAAAGTGTGTCAAGTAACTTGATAGCTCAAGATTGAGATTTGCTCCTCCGATGATGGAGAGATATCTCTGGGCCCTCTCGGTGTTACGGTATCCGTCATCGTCTGGCCAGCCACTTTGTGATTTGATCACGGGGATGCCGGAACACGATAACGAGAAAAGAGAACAATACCGGTAACGAGGTAACTAGCATAGTGGACAAGTTGTTGATCCACGGGGATGCCAACATGTCTCACCTCGGGTATTTGTAACATATCGCGAAGCAACAGGAATAGCACACGGCAACTGGAGGTTCACTCGAATATTTATTCGTGTGGGTATAGGGGTCAATATGGGTGTCCACGGCTCCGATGTTGATCATTGATCGGAAGGGGTTCCGGGTCATGTCTATACTTCACCGAACCTATAGGGTCACATGCTTAAGGGTCATCTATCTGCTGAATACTAGACAGGGAGTCTGAGAGAAAATCACCGAAAAAGTTTCGGACACCGAAAAGTTTCGGACAGCGGAATCGTACCGCAGAGAGAGGTCATCGGATAAGTTTGGATGATACCGAAAAGTTGTTTCGGGATACACCATTAAGTCAAATTGGTTTCGGCACATGCCTGATAATTCTTGGAGGATGCCAGAATCATTCTGGAAGCTTTTTGGAATTTTCTGAGATAAAAACCGGAAATGTTCCGGAGCTGCCGGAGCCACTTCAGATGCGTTTCGCAGATGAAAATCACTAAAACCGGAATTGTTTCGGAACGCGTTGAAAATTATTTTAGTGGGTACTGGAAATGTTCTTAGCCCACATAAATATTTTCAGTTCGATCAGACGCTGAAAAATGTCGTCGTGAATAGTGAAAATCAGCTTTATGGTTACTTTATGGAAAGCCACCTTTTGGGGCTTTGCTCCAAAAGATCTTGGGGATGACATGGATGGATAGGAGCCATTTTTTGGGCCCCTCATGGGGGTGTGGCCGGCCACATGGGGTATCCCCCCTTGGGGACCCTCTTGTTCCTTCGTTTCACTCCTAGGTCCTTGTGGAAGGACTTCATTCATGTGCATTTTGGGTTTTTTGTGAAACTACCCTACCCCCTTGGGATTTCCTATAAATAGAGGTGGTGGGTCAGCCCTCCACACTCATCCCTTGCTCTCATACACATGCCATGCATTATCTGGCTTCTTCTCTCCCTCCCACGAAAAGAGTTTCGTAGAGCCGTAAGGCTGTCTGGGTTCCGGCAGGAACTAGTTCTGGACGGCGAAGCCCTGCTGGATAGATGACACCGTATGTGTGCAACTCTATAGAGAGATCGTAGTTTCGGTCTTAGTTCGTGAGTGCCTCCCGAAGGGCTGTCCATGTGACCGTCCGAGTTTTGAAGGTCCTCCCGAAGGGCTGTCCGAGTGACCGTTCGAGTTTCGAAGGTCCTCCCGAAGGGCTGTCCGCGACACCGTCCGGGGGGCTGTTCGACCGCCTCCCGGAGGGCTGTCTGAGGAGCAGATGAGGGTATACATCCTCGCGGTTGGGAGGTTGTAAATCCTAGCTGCGGGGATCTGCACCGCCGATCGTCATCGACTCTACTTCCCGCTGCGCTACGAGTCGGTAACGAAAAAGATCAAACCATGTATGCAGTCTCCATAGTGGTCCTGGGCTGGTGCGTAGGTCGGAAAATTTTTGTTTTCTGCTGCGTTACCCGACAGTGGCATCAAGAGCCGTGCTATGCGTAGATGCAGGTTTCGATCTAGAATACATGGAGATGTATGGGTATTGCATAATATAATTAGGTAGTAGATGAGATCTATTGCTAAAAATTATTTATGCGGGTGACAGATGAAATCTGTTACTCGAGGTTCTTGTTGCTTCCCTAGAATTTGCGTTTGCTCAATCTTGAGACAGCATGGTGGAATTTGACAAAGTCCTGGCAATCCGTGATCCTGATTGATCATGGAAGTGCTATCAGTTCTTTGGGTTCTGCCGTAGTCAAAAGAAAGATAAAATTCACAGATGAAAGGGCATTGCAGATATGATCTGCACGGGGGTCATGCGTATGACGAAGTTTGGTATGGGGCTCGAGATTTAATTATCCCGTGTTTCATACACCCCGAGATGTTAATCTAGCAACCTGAATAATCATACTTGATGATAAAACGTTGGTAGCTGCGGTTTAAGTCAAAACCTTAGAAGCCACGTAAAATAAAATTTTGCATAAACCTATTAGAGGCGTCTAACTTGGTTTTGCAGGATGTGCATGTGATGTGGTGTAGCAGTGCTCATACTAATTCGATTATGTATGAGATGACTATATGATGTAATTTGATTAACATGACCTACGTGTCATGATTCGGCATGATGGCTGGAGCCATATGATTGCATTTTAATGACCTGCGTGTCAACCTTGTTGTAATGCATTATTTTGTTAGCTATAGAGATAGCAATATTATCTGGTGCATCGACAAGGTGGTGGCAATATTCGTGAAGGTGACCACCGACGCGAATGCCGAAGACGAAGAAATGAAATACTTCTCCGTCAGAAAGGGCTATACCATATCATGCTATTATGAATTGCCTGAGATGTTTATCCCTTATGATGCACCCTTCTTGATTGCGCGGTAGTCGCTTTTATTAGGGTGATCTCTCACTTAAAATATCAAGTAGTTAGTGTTCTCCCAAGTGTAGCACCGTCACGGCACCTATCTTTTCGGGGTGCGCCATGGATGCATGGGTACGAACGATTAGAGAAGTGTGAGGCGGGTGAGGTCAGACCTCGCAGCAAGATCACTTGGTTGTCTTGACGTTCATGGCAGGATCGTCCTGAGCTCGGAACACACGCATCGAAAGATGAGCAAGAGTCACATAGAGATGTGATCGGCAAGTTGGCCTACCGATTAAAATTCCCGTTATGAGATGATGATTCTATGGCGATGAATTGAAGTCTGGATCTTGTATCACTCAAAATTAATTGTGAGAGATATTGATTTGAGTGGGAGCGCACTGTTGAATTAACATGTTTAATTCTCAGTGCAATTAATTATGAACACTGTCTAAGTGTTTCTTGCAAAATAGTTGTAGAATAATGGCTCGCGTTTCCACCTTCCCTATTAAAATTGAATAACTGTTAAATATCTGGTTAAAACTTTACGATTGGTAACGTAATATGAGGATTGTCCTCAAAAGTGCCGAGAAGGACTTTGTCCTATCACATGCTTTCCGTATCCTCCCGCTAAAGCTATGGATCATGTGACTCTCGTCCTTCGATCCAAAAGCTATAATTTCGTTTCAGTCAAGTGCAATATGTTTGCTTCCATGAAACCCAAACTTTGAAAGTTGGGATAGTTATATGATATTCATGGAACTGAAAATTATTTTCAGATACAAACAAAGCAATGTTTGTTTGCAAGTATTAGTAAAAGTGTTTACTATGCATTTGACTGTTGGGAAAGGGATCCAGAAGAACGCCTGTCATATAATGAAAGGTGAATAAAACAACAACTTAAAGAGAAAGGAAGTGTCCAAAGGGTGTTAGTATGACTTACACGCCTAGGAAGTCCGGGGCTAACGCCACTCTTAAGTTGGGTGCTTCTTTTGCGAGTAGGAGAAATACTAAAAGTTAAACTGTTAGAAGTAAAAAGGCAGAAAGAAAGATGACTGGAATATCCAGCTCATGTATGAATGTCATACAAGTTTTTGTTGTATAGTAGGCTGGTCAAAGATATAGTTCTTGGGAATTCTGGTTAAACATGTTAATCACTAATTCTTGGGTATTGTGAATTAATCACAAAGATACCCGCTCGATTGAATTCAATTGCGAATCACTGTAAGAGCTATTGTGGCCTAAAAAGACTAGCCAGAAATGAGGTTAAGGTATACACAGGGAACATAGTAAATGTTACTATACCTTCCATCGGTGTATTGCCGTCTGTATTTATTTTCATAATTCATTTAGAGTTTTACAAACTCTAGCCCATTGCATAAGGTATCTTGCAAGAAGGTTGTTCATAAGAGAACCTTTTATGTTTGATGTTATGAATAACACAAGGGCCATACTTTCATTATGAATGAGATGTATGTTATGAATATTGATAATAATACAATACCTCTGGGTTTACTTTCATAATTCATTTTAAAGTTTCATACACTCTAGCCCATTGCACAATGTTTGTTGCAAAAGAGTTGTTCATAAAAACAACAATTGTTGTTAAGTATTATGAATAACATGAAGGGCCATGCTTCCATCCAAGATGGGACGTATGTTATGAATATTGAGGGTAATATGATACATCCATAACACTGACGCTAAATGTCGCAAGACTAAAAGAATACCACACAAGTGTGGCACTACATTTGGTCACATTGGAGAAACCCGCATGGAAAATTCCATTATGATGGATTTTGAAGTCTTTTTGATTTTGAATCATCTGACACTTGCAACTTTCCTCCGAAAAGTGAAGTGACTAAAATACCGTTCACAGGCAATAAGGAACGAACAACAAACTTATTAGTGATCATACATTTGATGTGTGTAGTCCGATAAGTGTTGTTAGTGGTGGATTTATTTATCTTCAGAAATGACTCAAGTAGATATATGGATATTTACTTGATGAGACGTAAGTCTGGATCTTTTGAAATCATTCGAAAGGTTTTCAAAAATGAAGTAGAAGTTATTGTAACAAGAAAATTATGTTTCTGCAATTTGATTGCACAAAGGAATATTTGAGTTACATGTTTAGCGAATGTCTGATGAGTTGTGAAAGGGGTTTCATAACTTGCACCTCCCGGAACACCACTGCAAGTGAAAAGTCCGTGGAGATGTAATCTAACCATTCATGACATGGTAAGGTCAAAGATGACATAAATAAATTTGCCATTATCCTTTTTAAAGTGATGCTTTAGAGACTGCGGCTTTTACACTGAAAAGAGCTACATCGGGTCTGTTGAAATGAAGCCATGGTATGGTACGCCCAACCATGTTATATCTTTTCTTAACATTTGGAATATGGGGCTTGTGTAAAAGGTTACAAACCTATTCCAAATCAGACAAGTGCTACTTTGTAGGTTATACCAAAATGTTGGGTATTCCTCCCTCACTATACCGAGGCAAATAGTTTTGCCGCGAAACGGTGTGCTTTTAAAGAGAATGGTTCTTTCAAAAAGGTGAGTGGGAGAATAGTGCAACTCGACGAGATAAACAGTATCTAAGTCATCAGATCAAAGGAAAGAGACCTTGGAAGTAATTCCAGAGTTTCCTACCGCGACTGATACGGAAGTCTCTACAATAAAATGTATGAACTTCGGTCGAACTTGCAGCTGAACCACGTAGGCAAGGCTCGTGCAAACCTCTCAGGTGCACAAATGAGATATTGTTGTTAGACAACATTATACCTACGATACACAAGGAAGCGTTGATGGGCCCTGACTCCGGAATTGGCTAAATGCCAATACAACCCGAGTTAGTTTCCATATAAGTGATTCAAGATTAAAACCTTGATACACCTTTCAGAAGACTTAGAGTCTAACGAATATTTATGGAACTTAAAACTGATACGGATAAAATGTTTTATCCATAAAGCTCGACTTGTTGAAATAACAAGTTTAAGAGTTGACTACGATGAGGTTGTTTTCATCGTAGCGATGCTTATAGTTGGTTCGGGTTGAACTAGCAATTAATACATATTTCAATCATGAGATATGAAACATGGATGATAAAAGGATTTCCATCTGATGGAAATGAAAGCTAGGACTTGTATATGATACAGTCCAAAGTAATTTGTCGATCCAGAGGATGCTAGTAGGTATGCAAACTTCAGAGTTCCAGCAATGGACAGAAGAGAGCAAAATGGAGTTGGAATCTTCGGGTTTTGATGAAATGGTCAAAGGGGTTTTGACTTAATCAATGGGTAACGAAGATGCTTGTAATTCAAGAAAGTAAGTGGGAGCGTACTAATATTTCTAAAAACCTTATGTGCTTGGCACATTGGTAATTGGAAATAAATTTCTTGACACAAATTAGGACTTCATTTGAAAATAGTTTTTCGATGAAGTGCTTAGGCTAAATAGCCTCAATATTAGGCATGATGATCTATGGAGATAGATTTACCTAATGGGGCTAAGCAATGAATACATATTGACAAGATGCTAAAACCTTTTAGCATTTAAAACGCCAAGGAGTGATTCTTGCCAAAGTCACATGGAAAGAGTTTTTGCAAGACTCGGTGTCCCAAAACACTGATGAGTAAAATACATGATGCAGATTCCACACACTTTTGTGTTTGGATTAATCATGTATTCTATGGTATGTAAAACAACCAGATATGTCCGATACTCCCAAGGTGTTGCGAGTATGGATACTAAAGTGATCAAAGTACTGATCGTGGGACAACAGTGAAAGATGTCATTGAGTACTAGAGTAAGTACTGATGATATGTTTTCTTGTAAGCGGAGATCATGAAGAGTTCGTTGTAAAATGTTACATCGATAGTCTTCATCTTTTCACCGTGCGATTTTCGATTTAAGTTAAGGGTTTTGTGTAACACACAATGTGGTGGCACAGTTAGTTGGAATTTGTTCAAACTAGTTACTGTGGCGAATTCTATAACAAGGGCTAAGTATGTTGACGATTTAGAAGCGACAAAGAAGATGTTGAATCATATAGTTCATTCATGAACTTAGTATAGTTCCAAGATGGCTTTTGACAATGGGACACTACTGCAGGTAGTTGCTCCATAACTTAGTCTGAGGAATCCAGGTTCGACCTGTGATTCACATACATACAAAGCCAAGTCCACACAAAATATGAATTTTGTGAAAACGTGAAAACGCGAGGACATGCAAAGATACACATGGAACTGAAGTCGTCAGATCCGTTGGACATCAGGCTATACCACAAGCGAAGCATATTTACACCGGTGTGCCACAGGTGTAAAGTGCATTAGCATTAACTAGATTATTGACTCTAGTGCAAGTGGGAGTCTGTAGGAGATATGCCCTAGAGGCAATAATAAATGATATTATTTATCTCCGAGTTCATAATTATGTTTATGTTCCATGCTATAACTGCTATGGTTCTCGAGTCTGCAATAACCACGAGGCTCGGAGGAAGACTCATATGCACGTGTGGAATAATAAACGGTAAAATGTATTCCTAGTCTGGCCTCTAAGACTAGCTCAAGTGTTGCATGATGGTTATGTTTTCCTAATCATGGGCATGTCTATGTCAGCAACCTTGAGGGCATAATGTTAAGAGAACATTTGTGTTGAATCGACCCGGCATGATGCTATGCTATGAGATTCATTCGTCACAAGTTTATTGGTACATAACACAGAGATGGTTAACGTTTGCATGATTCCTTAGACCATGAGAGTATCGAGTTTCTTCATGCTTGCTTCATGAATTTTGGGGTTTGTTAAACGTCATCCGTAAATGGGTGGCTATTACGGCGGCTTACGGGTTCATGGAAAAGTGTGTCAAGTAACTTGATAGCTCAAGATTGGGATTTGCTCCTCCGACGATGGAGAGATATCTCTGGGCCCTCTCGGTGTTACGGTATCCATCATCGTCTGGCCAGACACTTTGTGATTTGATCACGGGGATGCCGGAACACGATAACGAGAAAAGAGAACAATACTGGTAACGAGGTAACTAGCATAGTGGACAAGTTGTTGATCCACGGGGATGCCAATATGTCTCACCTCGGGTATTTGTAACATATCGCGAAGCAACAGGAATAGCACACGGCAACTGGAGGTTCACTCGAATATTTATTCGTGTGGGTATAGGGGTCAATATGGGTGTCCACGGCTCCGATGTTGATCATTGATCGGAAGGGGTTCCGGGTCATGTCTATACTTCACCGAACCTATAGGGTCACATGCTTAAGGGTCATCTATCTGCTGAATACTAGACAGGGAGTCTGAGAGAAAATCACCGAAAAAGTTTCGGACACCGAAAAGTTTCGGACAGCGGAATCGTACCGCAGAGAGAGGTCATCGAATAAGTTTGGATGATACCGAAAAGTTGTTTCGGGATACACCATTAAGTCAAATTGGTTTCGGCACATGCCTGATAATTCTTGGAGGATGCCAGAATCATTCTGGAAGCTTTTTGGAATTTTCTAAGATAAAAACCGGAAATGTTCCGGAGCTGCCGGAGCCACTTCAGATGCGTTTCGCAGATGAAAATCACTAAAACCGGAATTGTTTCGGAACGCGTTGAAAATAATTTTAGTGGGTACTGGAAATGTTCTTAGCCCACATAAATATTTTCAGTTCGATCAGACGCTGAAAAATGTCGTCGTGAATAGTGAAAATCAGCTTTATGGTTACTTTATGGAAAGCCACCTTTTGGGGCTTTGCTCCAAAAGATCTTGGGGATGACATGGATGGATAGGAGCCATTTTTTGGGCCCCTCATGGGGGTGTGGCCGGCCACATGGGGTATCCCCCCTTGGGGACCCTCTTGTTCCTTGGTTTCACTCCTAGGTCCTTGTGGAAGGACTTCATTCATGTGCATTTTGGGTTTTTTGTGAAACTACCCTACCCCCTTGGGATTTCCTATAAATAGAGGTGGAGGGGCAGCCCTCCACACTCATCCCTTGCTCTCATACACATGCCATGCATTATCTGGCTTCTCCTCTCCCTCCCACGAAAAGAATTTCGTAGAGCCGTAAGGCTGTCTGGGTTCCGGCAGGAACTAGTTCTGGACGGCGAAGCCCTGCCGGATAGATGACACCGTATGTGTGCAACTCTATAGAGAGATCGTAGTTTCGGTCTTAGTTCATGAGTGCCTCCCGAAGGGCTGTCCATGTGACCGTCCGAGTTTTGAAGGTCCTCCCGAAGGGCTGTCCGTGTGACCGTTCGAGTTTCGAAGGTCCTCCCGAAGGGCTGTCCGCGACACCGTCCGGGGGGCGTCATCGTCGAGAAACTGATGGACGAGAATAACAAGCTGCGCATCGAGCGCAGAAGGCTGGTGGAGGAATCCGTGGATGCTCTCAAGCAACATCTTGAGGACAAGAAAGAGCTCGTCGCCGCTCGCCTCGGAGACTAGTTCCCGCGGCCTGCAGCAACGCATCAAGAAAGTAGAGACCGGCGAGCCAGATCGTTGTCTTCCTTCTTCTTTTGCCCTTGTGTATTTCAGGCGTTGCCGCATGTGGCTTTTTTTAATTATGTTTCTAAATATGTAAGACAATTATTATCCACTGTCATCGTCCTTATATTCATCATGCTTTCTATAAGTCGCAGTCGATGCTATGTAGGTCCGTCGGATCTTACATCAAGATCCGTGCAAAACTTTCTTTTCAGATTTTCATTTTCTCTCTTAAATCTCAGTCCAGTGAGACATATAGCCACGCCGTAGAACAGGTGCTCGGGCGCCATTAATGGAGACGTTGGGAGGGAGGTGCGCGGCGGGTAGCGGTCAAAGGGCTCTCCTCCCGATGAGCAAGCGCAGGGGTCTGATCGCACGCCTCCCGTACTCAAATAGCTACCCCGCACGACACCTCCTAGCCAATAAAAAAAGGGGATGCATGGCCGCACGTAATTGGTAAGTCGAACGCCCACGGTTTCAATAATACTTGTGTTTCCGATTTGTAACGTGACATCACTTGTTCCAAAATGACTTTGTTGATTGTTAATGTGAGGGCCTTGGGAAATCGGACAGAAAAATTACCACAACATGTTGGTGCCATGTCATGAGACCATGCCAAGTTTCATGATTTTCAGGCGTGTTTTGGAATTACAGGAATTAAAAAACCAAGTTTCTTAATCTTTCCGGCCGAGCCACGACGCCCAGATGTTTGAATTTCACTCCCATCTCTTGCATGGGACCTAGAAATTCACCCAAGGACACACATGTGATTTTTCAAACAACTTTGGTGCACTGGAGCATGTGCTTGTAGTTCAAATTTGAATTATGCACATTAAATGCCCAGAAACTCAATTAATGTATAAAAAAGGCTAAACGAATCCGGAATAATTCCAAAAATTAGCACGGTACTTGTATTTGGTCTAATCTGGCTGTGTAAAAAAATAAGGCGGGAGAAGGCAGTGTACGTATGTCGTTTCGCACACGGAGGTGACACATTCCCTCTCGGAACCACGAGCCTTCTTGAGCGAAGCTCCGGTTTGCAAGAAGCTTAAGCTTGTCCCAATTCGGCCAAAAATATTATCGCAACACCATGTCATGACACCATGCCAAGTTTCATGATTTTCAGGCGTGTTTTGGAATTACAGGAATTAAAAAACCAAGTTTCTCAATCTTTCCGGCCGAGCCACGACGCCCAGATGTTTGAATTTCACTCCTATCTCTTGCATGGGACCTAGAAATTCACCCAAGGACACACATGTGATTTTTCAAACAACTTTGGTGCACTGGAGCATGTGCTTGTAGTTCAAATTTGAATTATGCACATTAAATTCCCAGAAACTCAATTAATGTATAAAAAAGGCGAAACGAGCCCGGAATAATTCCAAAATTTAGCACGATACTTCTATTTGGTCTAATTTGGCTGTCTAAAAATATTAAGGCGGGAGAAGGCAGTGTACGTATGTTGTTTCGCACACGGAGGTGACACGCTCCCTCTCGGAACCACGAGCCTTCTTGAGGGAAGCTCCGGTTTGCAAGAAGCTTACACCTAAGCTTGTCCCAATTCGGCCAAAAAAATTACCGCAACATGTTCGTGCCATGTCATGAGACCATGCCAAGTTTCATGATTTTCAGGCACATTTTGGAATTACAGGAATTAAATAATCAAGTTTCTCAATCTTTCCGGCCGAGCCACGACGCCCAGATGTTTGAATTTCACTCCCATCCCTTGCATGGGACCTAGAAATTCACCCAAGGACACACATGTGATTTTTTAAACAACTATGTTGCACTAGAGCACGTGCTTGTAGTTCAAATTTTAATTATGCACATTAAATGCCCAGAAACTCAATTAATGTATAAAAAAGGCCAAACGAACACGGAATAATTCCAAAATTTAGCACGATACTTCTATTTGGTCTAATTTGCCTGTGTAAAAAAATTAAGGCGGGAGAAGGCAGTGTACGTATGTCGTTTCGCACACGGAGGTGACACGTTCCCTCTCAGAACCAGGAGCCTTCTTGGGGGAAGCTCCGGTTTGCAAGAAGTTTACACCAAAGCTTGTCCCAATTCGGCCAAAAAATTTAATGCAGCATGTTGGTGCCATGTCATGAAACCATGCCAAGTTTCATGATTTCCAGCCGTGTTTTGGATTTACAAGAATTAAAAAACCAAGTTTCTCAATCATTCTGGCTGAGCCACGACACCCAGATGTTTGAATTTTATTCCCATTTCTTGCATGGGACCTATAAATTCACCCAAAGACACACATGTGATTTTTCAGCAAACTTTGGTGCATTGAAGCATGTGCTTGTAGTTCAAATTTGAATTATGCACATTAAATGCCCAGAAACTCAATTAATGCATAAAAAGGCCAAACGAACACGGAATAATTCCAAAATTTAGCACGATACTTCTATTTGGTCTAATCTGCCTGTGTAAAAAAATTAAGGCGGGAGAAGGCAGTGTACTTTAGATCCGAAAGATTCAAGATAAAAGTTCATATTGACATAAAAATAATAATACTTCAAGCATACTAACTAAGCAATTATGTCCTCTCAAAATAACATGGCCAAAGAAAGTTCATCCCTACAAAATCATATAGTTTAGTCATGCTCCATTTTCGTCACACAAGAATGCTCTCATCATGCACAACCCCAATGACAAGCCAAGCAATTGTTTCATACTTTAGTAATCTCAAACTTATAAACCCTCACGCAATACATGAGCGCGAGCCATGGACATAACACTATGGGTGGAATAGAATATGATGATGGGGGTTATGTGGAGAAGACAAAAAAGGAGAAAGTCTCACATCAACGAGGCTAATCAATGAGCTATGGAGATGCCCATCGATTGATGTTAATGCAAGGAGTAGGGATTGCCATGCAACGGATGCACTAGAGCTATAAATGTATGAAAGCTCAACAAAAGAAACTAAGTGGGTGTGCATCCAACTTGCTTGCTCACGAAGACCTAGGGCACTTGAGGAGGCCCATTGTTGGAATATACAAGCCAAGTTCTATACTGAAAAATTCCCACTAGTATATGAAAATGACAAAACAAGAGACTCTCTATCATGAATATTATGGTGCTACTTTGAAGCACAAGTGTGGTAAAAGGATAGTAACATTGTCCCTTCTCTCTTTTTCTCTCATTTTTTGGGCCTTCTCTTTTTTATGGCCTTTCTCTCTTTTTTTTATTCCTCACTTGGGACAATGCTCTAGAAAATGATGATCATCACACTTCTATTTATTTACAACTCAATGATTACAACTCGATACTAGAACAAAGTATGACTCTATATGAATGCCTCCGGCGGTGTACCGGGATATGCAATGAACCAAGAGTGACATGTATGAAAGAATTATGAACGGTGGCTTCGCCACAAATACTATGTCAACTACATGATCATGCTAAGCAATATGACAATGATGAATGTGTCATGATAAATGGAATGGTGGAAAGTTGCATGGCAATATATCTTGGAATGGCTATGGAAATGCCATAATAGGTAGGTATGGTGGCTGTTTTGAGGAAGATATAAGGAGGTTTATGTGTGAAAGAGCGTATCATATCACGGGGTTTGGATGTACCGGCGAAGTTTGCACCAACTCTCAATGTGAGAAAGGGCAATGCATGGTACCGAAGAGGCTAGCAATGATGGAAGGGTGAGAGTGCGTATAATCCATGGACTCAACATTAGTCATAAAGAACTCACATACTTATTGCAAAAAATCTACAAGTCATCATAAACCGAGCACTACGCGCATGCTCCTAGGGGGATAGATTGGTAGGAAAAGACCATTGCTCGTCCCCGACCGCCACTCATAAGGAGGACAATCAAAGAACACCTCATGTTTCAAATTTGTTACATAATGTTTACCATACGTGCATGCTACGGGACTTGCAAACTTCAACACAAGTATTTCTCAAATTCACAACTACTCAACTAGCACGACTTTGATATTATTACCTCCATATCTCAAAACAATCATCAAGCATCAAACTTCTCTTAGTATTCAACACACTCATAAGAAAGTTTTTACTATCTTGAATACCTAGCATATTAGGATTATTTAAGCAAATTACCATGCTATTTAAGACTCTCAAAATAATCTAAGTGAAGAATGAGAGATCAATAGTTTCTATAAAGCAAATCCACCACCATGATCTAAAAGATATAAGTGAAGTACTAGAGCAAAACTATATACCTCAAAAGATATAAGTGAAGCACATAGAGTATTCTAATAATTTCCGAATCATGTGTGTCTCTCTCAAAAGGTGTGTACAGCAAGGATGATTGTGGCAAACTAACAAGCAAAGACTCAAATCATACAAGACGCTCCAAGCAAAACACATATCATGTGGTGAAGTTACCGATGGAAGTAGACGAAAGAGGGGATGCCTTCCGGGGCATCCCCAAGCTTTGGCTTTTTGGTGTCCTTAGATTATCTTGGGGGTGCCATGGGCATCCCCAAGCTTAGGCTCTTGCCACTCCTTGTTCCATAATCCATCAAATCTTTCACCCAAAACTTGAAAACTTCACAACACAAAACTTAGCAGAAAATCTCGTGAGCTCCGTTAGCGAAAGAAAACAAAAGACCACTTCAAGGTACTGTAATGAACTCATTATTTATTTATATTGGTGTTAAACCTACTGTATTCCAACTTCTCTATGGTTTATAAACTATTTTACTAGCCATAGATTCATCAAAATAAGCAAACAACACACGAAAAACAGAATCTGTCAAAAACAGGACAGTCTGTAGTAATCTGTAACTAACGCAAACTTCTGGAACTCAAAAAAATCAGCCAAAATAGGACGACCTAGGAAATTTGTTTATTGATCAGCAGCAATTGGAAGCAGTATTTTATCACGTTCTGGTGATTTGTAACAATTGTTTTCGTGAACAGAAAGTTTCTGGAATTTACAGCAAGATCAAATAACTATCATCCAAGAAGATCCTATAGGTTTAACTTGGCACAAACACTAATTAAAACATAAAAACACATCTAACCAGAGGCTATATCAAAGATTTATTCCTAAACAGAAGCAAAAAGCAAAAAACTAAAAATAAAATTGGGTTGCCTCCCAACAAGCACCATCGTTTAACGCCCCTAGCTAGGTATAAAAGCAAGGATAGATCTTGGTATTGCCATAATAATGGTACGGCAAGTCATGAAATATTTTCTCATATTCTCTACGTTCAGCAGCAAGTTTTCTTTGAGGCAAGCAAAAATAATAAAAAGGGCTAAATTTAATGGGACAAAAGTCCCCAAGATCAATCTCGGGAGGTATGGGTTCCTCCCGTGGCCCTTTGTATTGCACAACCAATTCATCATTACAAGCATTCTTTTGGCAAAAAGTCACAAGCCTTCGTTCAAGAGAAAAACCTAATCCATTATTTTGAATAGAAAAATCTTCATTAAGCTTGGAAATTTTATCAACTAGAACATCGGAAGGAACCTTTTTCCCAAGATTTTCATTATAAGCAACGTGATCCAAAGATTGTAAACGCATCATGTCTTCTTGATTAAAAAGGATAGCTTCTATGGGAGGATGACTAGCATCTACCTTATAATGCGCAAAGATTTCTCTAGCCTCTTTCATTATGAATCTAAACTCATCAGCCAAAAAGATAGTGGTGGCACGCTTAACAGAAGAATGCTCAATATTAGAAAATTCTAGGAAAATTCTTTGTATGCAAGGATGCATATGAAGAAATTGCCTTTCAAGTTCAACTATAAGCTAAGATATTGCATCCGCAAGGCTACTGGTTTTATGAAGAATAGAGACACCCATAATGGGCAAAGCTCCGGCACAAGTAAAGAAATCTTGAATAACTCCTTTCCCAATGATATTGCCACTACCGACTCGAAACTTTTTAGTGTGCAAGATAGTAGGTTCCTCAAGAGGATCATCGAAAGCTGTTGGAAATATGCCCTAGAGGCAATAATAAAATGGTTATTATTATATTTCCTTGTTCATGATAATTGTCTATTGTTCATGCTATAATTGTGTTATCCGGAAATCGTAATACATGTGTGAATACATAGACCACAACGTGTCCCTAGTAAGCCTCTAGTTGACTAGCTCATTGATCAACAGATAGTCATGGTTTCCTGACTATGGACATTGGATGTCATTGATAACGGGATCACATCATTAGGAGAATGATGTGATGGACGAGACCCAATCCTAAGCATAGCGCAAAGATCGTGTAGTTCGTTTGCTAGAGCTTTTTCCAATGTCAAGTATCTTTTCCTTAGACCATGAGATCGTGTAACTCCCGGATGCCGTAGGAGTGCTTTGGGTGTACCAAACGTCACAACGTAACTGGGTGACTATAAAGGTACACTACAGGTATCTCTGAAAGTGTCTGTTGGGTTGACACAGATCGAGACTGGGATTTGTCACTCCGTGTGACGGAGAGGTATCTCTGGGCCCACTCGGTAATGCATCATCATAATGAGCTCAATGTGACTATGGAGTTAGCCACGGGATCATGCATTACGGTACGAGTAAAGAGACTTGCCGGTAACGAGATTGAACAAGGTATTGGGATACCGATGATCGAATCTCGGGCAAGTAACATACCGTTTGACAAAGGGAATTGTATACGGGATTGATTGAATCCTCGACATCGTGGTTCATCTGATGAGATCGTCGTGGAACATGTGGGAGCCAACATGGGTATCCAGATCCCGCTGTTGGTTATTGACCGGAGAGTCGTCTCGGTCATGTCTGCATGTCTCCCGAACCCGTAGGGTCTACACACTTAAGGTTCGGTGACGCTAGGGTTGTAGAGATATTAGTATGCGGAAACCCGAAAGTTGTTCCGAGTCCCGGATGAGATCCCGGACGTCACGAGGAGTTCGGGAATGGTCCGGAGGTGAAGAATTATATATAGGAAGTCCAATTTCGGCCACCGGGAAAGTTTCGGGGGTTATCGGTATTGTACCGGGACCACCGGAAGGGTCCCGGGGGTCCACCGGGTGGGTCCACCTATCCCGGAGGGCCCCATGGGCTGAAGTGGGAGGGGAACCAGCCCCTGGTGGGCTGGTGCGCCCCCCATGGGCCTCCCCTGCGCCTAGGGTTGGAAACCCTGGGGGTGGAGGGGGCCCACTTGGCTTGGGGGGCATGCCACCCCCTTGCCCCCCCCTCAGATGGGATCTCCAGGGGGCCGGCGCCCCCCCAGGACCCCTATATATAGTGGGGGGAGGGAGGACAGCAGTACCCTAGCCCCTGGCGCCTCCCTCTCCCTCCCGTGACACCTCTCTCTCCCGCTTGCGCTTGGCGAAGCCCTGCCGGGATCCCCGCTACTTCCACCACCACGCCATCGTGCTGCTGGATCTCCATCAACCTCTCCTTCCCCCTTGCTGGATCAAGAAGGAGGAGACTTCGCTGCTCCGTACGTGTGTTGAACACGGAGGTGCCGTCCGTTCGGCGCTCGGTCATCGGTGATTTGGATCACGACGAGTACGACTCCATCAACCCCGTTCACTTGAACGCTTCCGCTCGCGATCTACAAGGGTATGTAGATGCACTCCTTCCCTCTCGTTGCTAGTAAACTCCATAGATGGCTCTTGGTGACGCATAGAAAATTTTAAATTTCTGCTACGATCCCCAACAGTGGCATCATGAGCCAGGCCTATGCGTAGTTACTATGCATCGTGGGATGAAGCGGCCCGAACCGACCTTACACGTACGCTTACGTGAGACAGGTTCCACCGACTGACATGCACTAGTTGCATAAGGTGGCTAGCGGGTGTCTGTCTCTCCCACTTTAGTCAGAATGGATTCGATGAAAAGGGTCCTTATGAAGGGTAAATTGAAATTGGCATATCACGTTGTGGTTTTACGTAGGTAAGAAACGTTCTTGCTAGAAACCTATAGAAGCCACGTAAAAACATGCAACAACAATTAGAGGACGTCTAACTTGTTTTTGCAGCATGTGCCTTGTGATGTGATATGGCCAAAAAGGATGTGATGAATGAGATATATGTGATGTATGAGATTGATCATGTTCTTGTAATAGGAATCACGACTTGCATGTCGATGAGTATGACAACCGGCAGGAGCCATAGGAGTTGTCTTTATTTTTTGTATGACCTGCGTGTCATTGAATAACGCCATGTAAATTACTTTACTTTATTGCTAAACACGTTAGCCATAGAAGTAGAAGTAATCGTTGGCGTGACAACTTCATGAAGACGCGATGATGGAGATCATGATGATGGAGATCATGGTGTCATGCCGGTGACGAAGATGATCATGGCGCCCCGAAGATGGAGATCAAAGGAGCAAAATTATATTGTCCATATCATGTCACTATTTGATTGCATGTGATGTTTATCATGTTTTACATCTTATTTGCTTAGAACGACGGTAGTAAGTAAGATGATCCCTTATAATAATTTCAAGAAAGTGTCCCCCCTAACTGTGCACCGTTGCGAAGGTTCGTTGTTTCGAAGCACCACGTGATGATCGGGTGTGATAGATTCTAACGTTCGCATACAACAGGTGTTGACGAGCCTAGCATGTACAGACATGGCCTCGGAACACACGCAATACACTTAGGTTGACTTGACGAGCCTAGCATGTACAGACATGGCCTTGGAACACAGAAGACCGAAAGGTCGAGCATGAGTCGTATAGAAGATACGATCAACATGAAGATGTTCACCGATATTGACTAGTCCATCTCACGTGATAATCGGACACGGCCTAGTTGACTCGGATCATGTTTCACTTAGATGACTAGAGGGATGTCTATCTGAGTGGGAGTTCATTGAATAATTTGATTAGATGAACTTAGTCTAAAATCTTTACAATATGTCTTGTAGATCAAATGGCCCACGTTGTCCTCAACTTCAACGCGTTCCTAGAGAAAACCAAGCTGAAAGATGATGGTAGCAACTATACGGACTGGGTCCGGAACCTGAGGATCATCCTCATAGCTGCCAAGAAAGATTATGTCCTAGAAGCACCGCTAGGTGATGCACCCATCCCAGAGAACCAAGACGTTATGAACGCTTGGCAATCACGTGCTGATGATTACTCCCTCGTTCAGTGCGGCATGCTTTACAGCTTAGAACCGGGGCTCCAAAAGCGTTTTGAGCAACACGGAGCATATGAGATGTTCGAAGAGCTGAAAATGGTTTTCCAAGCTCATGCCCGGGTCGAGAGATATGAAGTCTCCGACAAGTTCTTCAGTTGTAAGATGGAGGAAAACAGTTCTGTCAGTGAGCACATACTCAAAATGTCTGGGTTGCACAACCGCTTGACTCAGCTGGGAGTTAATCTCCCGGATGACGCGGTCATTGACAGAATCCTTCAGTCTCTTCCACCGAGCTACAAGAGCTTTGTGATGAACTTCAATATGCAGGGGATGGAAAAGACCATTCCTGAGGTATATTCAATGCTGAAATCAGCGGAGGTGGAGATCAGAAAGGAACATCAAGTGTTGATGGTGAATAAAACCACTAGGTTCAAGAAAGGCAAGGGTAAGAAGAACTTCAAGAAAGACGGCAAGGGAGTTGCCGCACCCGGTAAGCCAGTTGCCGGGAAGAAGCCAAGGAATGGACCCAAGCCTGAGACTGAGTGCTTTTATTGCAAGGAAGTGGTCACTGGAAGCGGAACTGCCCCAAATACTCAGCGGACAAGAAGGCCGGCAACACCAAAGGTATATGTGATATACATGTAATTGATGTGTACCTTACCAGTACTCGTAGTAGCTCCTGGGTATTTGATACCGGTGCGGTTGCTCATATTTGTAACTCAAAACAGGAGCTGCGGAATAAACGGAGACTGGCAAAGGACGAGGTGACGATGCGCGTCGGGAATGGTTCCAAGGTCGATGTGATCGCCGTCGGCATGCTACCTCTGCATTTACCTACGGGATTAGTTTTAAACCTCAATAATTGTTATTTAGTGCCAGCTTTGAGCATGAACATTGTATCAGGATCTCGTTTAATGCGAGATGGCTACTCATTTAAATCCGAGAATAATGGTTGTTCTATTTATATGAGAGATATGTTTTATGGTCATGCCCCGCTGGTCAATGGTTTATTCTTAATGAATCTCGAACGTGATGTTACACATATTCATAGTGTGAATACCAAAAGATGTAAAGTTGATAACGATAGTCCCACATACTTGTGGCACTGCCGCCTTGGTCACATTGGTGTCAAGCGCATGAAGAAGCTCCATGCAGATGGACTTTTGGAGTCTCTTGATTACGAATCATTTGACACGTGCGAACCATGCCTCATGGGTAAGATGACCAAGACTCCGTTCTCCGGAACAATGGAGTGAGCAACCAACTTATTGGAAATCATACATACCGATGTGTGTGGTCCAATGAGTGTTGAGGCTCGCGGTGGCTATCGTTATGTTCTCACTCTCACTGATGACTTAAGTAGATATGGGTATGTCTACCTAATGAAACACAAGTCTGAGACCTTTGAAAAGTTCAAGGAATTTCAGAGTGAGGTTGAGAATCAACGTGACAGGAAAATAAAGTTCTTACGATCAGATCGTGGAGGAGAATATTTAAGTCACAAATTTGGTACGCACTTAAGGAAATGTGGAATCGTTTCACAACTCACGCCGCCTCGAACACCTCAGCGTAACGGTGTGTCCGAACGTCGTAATCGCACTCTATTGGATATGGTGCGATCTATGATGTCTCTTGCCAATCTACCGCTCTCATTTTGGGGCTATGCTTTAGAGACTGCCGCATTCACTTTAAATAGGGCTCCGTCAAAATCCGTTGAGACGACACCGTATGAATTATGGTTTGGGAAGAAACCTAAGCTGTCGTTTCTAAAAGTCTGGGGATGCGATGCTTATGTCAAGAAACTTCAACCTGAAAAGCTCGAACCCAAGCCGGAGAAATGCGTCTTCATAGGATACCCTAAGGAAACTATTGGGTATACCTTCTACCTCAGATCCGAAGGCAAGTTCTTCGTTGCCAAGAACGGGTCCTTTCTAGAGAAAGAGTTTCTCTCGAAAGAAATAAGTGGGAGGAAAGTGGAACTTGATGAGGTGATAGTCACCCCTTCCGAACCGGAAAGTAGCGCAGCGCGGGAAGATGTTCCTGTGGTGCCTACACCGACTGGGGAGGAAGTTAATGATGATGATCATGAAGCTTCGGATCAAGTTACTGCTGAACTTCGTAGGTCCACAAGGACACGTTCCGCACCAAAGTGGTACGGCAACCCTGTCCTGGAAATCATGTTGTTAGACAACGGTGAACCTTCGAACTATGAAGAAGCAATGGCGGGCCCAGATTCCAACAAATGGCTAGAAGCCATGAAATCCGAGATAGGATCCATGTATGAAAACGAAGTATGGACTTTGGCTGACTTGCCCGATGATCAGCGAGCCATAGAAAATAAATGGATCTTTAAGAAGAAGACAGACGCGGATGGTAATGTGACCATCTATAAGGCTCGACTTGTCGCTAAGGGTTATCGACAAGTTCAAGGGGTTGACTATGATGAGACTTTCTCACTCGTAGCGAAGCTGAAGTCCGTCCGAATCATGTTAGCAATTGGCGCATTTTATGATTATGAGATATGGCAAATGGACGTCAAAACGGCATTCCTTAACGGCTTTCTTAAGGAAGAATTGTATATGATGCAGCCGGAAGGTTTTGTCGATCCTAAGAATGCTAACAAGGTATGCAAGCTCCAGCGCTCCATCTATGGGCTGGTGCAAGCATCTCGGAGTTGGAATATTCGCTTTGATGAGATGATCAAAGCTTTTGGGTTTACACAGACTTATGGAGAAGCCTATGTTTACAAGAAAGTGAGTGGGAGCTTTATAGCATTTCTCATATTATATGTGGATGACATACTATTGATGGGAAATGATATAGAATTCTTGGAAAGTATAAAGGCCTATTTGAATAAGTGTTTTTCAATGAAGGACCTTGGAGAAGCTGCTTATATATTAGGCATCAAGATCTATAGAGATAGATCAAGACGCCTCATTGGTCTTTCACAGAGTACGTACCTTGACAAGATATTGAAGAAGTTCAATATGGATCAGTCCAAGAAGGGGTTCTTGCCTGTATTGCAAGGTGTGCAATTGAGCACGGATCAATGCCCGACCATGGCAGAAGATAGAGAAAAGATGAGTGGCATGCCTATGCCTCGGCCATAGGGTCTATTATGTATGCCATGCTGTGTACCAGACCTGATGTAAACCTTGCCGTAAGTTTGGTAGGAAGGTACCAAAGTAATCCCAGCATGGAACATTGGACAGCGGTCAAGAATATCCTGAAGTACCTGAAAAGGACTAAGGATATGTTTCTCGTATATGGAGGTGACGAAGAGCTCGTCGTAAAGGGTTACGTCGACGCTAGCTTCGACACAGATCTGGATGACTCTAAGTCACAAACCGGATACGTGTATATTTTGAATGGAGGGGTAGTAAGCTGGTGCAGTTGCAAGCAAAGCGTCGTGGCGGGATCTACATGTGAAGCGGAGTACATGGCGGCGTCAGAGGCAGCGCAGGAAGCAGTCTGGATAAAGGAGTTCATTACCGACCTAGGGGTGATTCCCAATGCGTCGGGCCCGATGACTCTCTTCTGTGACAACACTGGAGCTATTGCCCTTGCCAAGGAGCCCAGGTTTCACAGGAAGACCAGACATATCAAGCGTCGCTTCAACTCCATTCGTGAAAGTGTTCAAAATGGAGACATAGATATTTGTAAAGTACATACGGACCTGAATGTAGCAGATCCGTTGACTAAACCTCTCCCTAGAGCAAAACATGATCAACACCAGAACTCTATGGGTGTTCGATTCATCACAATGTAACTAGAATATTGACTCTAGTGCAAGTGGGAGACTGTTGGAAATATGCCCTAGAGGCAATAATAAAATGGTTATTATTATATTTCCTTGTTCATGATAATTGTCTATTGTTCATGCTATAATTGTGTTATCCGGAAATCGTAATACATGTGTGAATACATAGACCACAATGTGTCCCTAGTAAGCCTCTAGTTGACTAGCTCATTGATCAACAGATAGTCATGGTTTCCTGACTATGGACATTGGATGTCATTGATAACGGGATCACATCATTAGGAGAATGATGTGATGGACGAGACCCAATCCTAAGCATAGCGCAAAGATCGTGTAGTTCGTTTGCTAGAGCTTTTTCCAATGTCAAGTATCTTTTCCTTAGACCATGAGATCGTGTAACTCCCGGATGCCGTAGGAGTGCTTTGGGTGTACCAAACGTCACAACGTAACTGGGTGACTATAAAGGTACACTACAGGTATCTCTGAAAGTGTCTGTTGGGTTGACACGGATCGAGACTGGGATTTGTCACTCCGTGTGACGGAGAGGTATCTCTGGGCCCACTCGGTAATGCATCATCATAATGAGCTCAATGTGACTAAGGAGTTAGCCACGGGATCATGCATTACGGTACGAGTAAAGAGACTTGCCGGTAACGAGATTGAACAAGGTATTGGGATACCGATGATCGAATCTCGGGCAAGTAACATACCGTTTGACAAAGGGAATTGTATACGGGATTGATTGAATCCTCGACATCGTGGTTCATCCGATGAGATCATCATGGAACATGTGGGAGCCAACATGGGTATCCAGATCCCGCTGTTGGTTATTGACCGGAGAGTCGTCTCGGTCATGTTTGCATGTCTCCCGAACCCGTAGGGTCTACACACTTAAGGTTCGGTGACGCTAGGGTGGTAGAGATATTAGTATGCGGAAACCCGAAAGTTGTTCGGAGTCCCGGATGAGATCCCGGACGTCACGAGGAGTTCGGGAATGGTCCGGAGGTGAAGAATTATATATAGGAAGTCCAGTTTCGGCCACCGGGAAAGTTTCGGGGGTTATCGGTATTGTACCGGGACCACCGGAAGGGTCCCGGGGGTCCATCGGGTGGGGCCACCTATCCCGGAGGGCCCCATGGGCTGAAGTGGGAGGGGAACCAGCCCCTGCTGGGCTGGTGCGCCCCCCATGGGCCTCCCCTGCGCCTACGGTTGGAAACCCTGGGGGTGGGGGGCGCCCCACTTGGCTTGGGGGGCAAGCCACCCCCTTGGCCGCCGCCCCCCTCAGATGGGATCTCCAGGGGCCGCCCCCCAGGACCCCTATATATAGTGGGGGGAGGGAGGGCAGCAGTACCCTAGCCCCTGACGCCTCCCTCTCCCTCCCGTGACACCTCTCCCTCCCGCTTGCGCTTGGCGAAGCCCTGCCGGGATCCCCGCTAATTCCACCACCACGCCGTCGTGCTGCTGGATCTCCATCAACCTCTCCTTCCCCCTTGCTGGATCAAGAAGGAGGAGACGTCGCTGCTCCGTACGTGTGTTGAACGCGGAGGTGCCGTCCGTTCGGCGCTCGGTCATCGGTGATTTGGATCACGACGAGTACGACTCCATCAACCCCGTTCACTTGAACGCTTCCGCTCGCGATCTACAAGGGTATGTAGATGCACTCCTTCCCTCTCGTTGCTAGTAAACTCCATAGATGGATCTTGGTGATGCGCAGAAAATTCTAAATTTCTGCTACGATCCCCAACAAAAGCATCAAAGTTCCCCAAGTTATTATTATTGCCTTCATTGGTGATAACCTCCCCAGATTCAGACATGGCAAAAGAAAGACGAGCGAAAAGAGGCAAACAGAAAAAGAGAGGGCAAATAAAACGGCAAGGGTGAAGTGGGGGAGAGGAAAACGAGAGGCAAATGGCAAATAATGTAATGCGGGAGATAAGGGTTTGTGATGGGTACTTGGTATGTTGACTTTTGTGTAGACCTCCCCGGCAACGGCGCTAGAAATCCTTCTTGCTACCTCTTGAGCACTGCGTTGGTTTGTCCTTTAAGAGGAAACGGTGATGCAGCAAAGTAGCGTAAGTATTTCCCTCAGTTTTTGAGAACCAAGGTATCAATCCAGTAGGAGGCTACGCGGAGTCCCTCGCACCTACACAAAACAAATAAATCCTCGCAACCAACGCGATAAGGGGTTTTCAATCCCTACACGGTCACTTACGAGAGTGAGATCTGATAGATATGATAGGATAATATTTTTGGTATTTTTGCGATAAAGATGCAAGGTAAAATAAAAGCTAAGTAAAAGGCAAAGTAAATAACTAAGTGATGGAAGATTAATATGATGAAGATAGACCCGGGGGCCATAGGTTTCACTAGTGGCTTCTCTCATGAGCATAAGTATTTTACGGTGGGTGAACAAATTACTGTTGAGCAATTAACAGAATTGAGCATAGTTATGAGAATATCTAGGTATGATCATGTATATAGGCATCACGTCCAAGACAAGTAGACCGACTCCTGCCTGCATCTACTACTATTACTCCACTCATCGACCGCTATCCAGCATGCATCTAGAGTATTAAGTTCATAAAAACAGAGTAACGCCTTAAGCAAGATGACATGATGTAGAGGGATAAATTCATGCAATATGATAAAAAACCCATCTTGTTATCCTCGATGGCAACAATACTATATGTGCCTTGCTGCCCCTACTGTCACTGGGAAAGGACACCGCAAGATTGAACCCAAAGCTAAGCACTTCTCCCATTGCAAGAAAGGTCAATCTAGTAGGCCAAACCAAACTGATAATTCAAAGAGACTTGCAAAGATAACCAATCATACATAAAAGAATTCAGAGAAGATTCAAATATTGTTCATAGATAAACTTGATCATAAACCCACAATTCATCGGTCTCAGCAAACACACCGCAAAAAGAAGATTACATCGAATAGATCTCCATGAGAGAGGGGGAGAACATTGTATTGAGATCCAAAAAGAGAGAAGAAGTCATCTAGCTAATAACTATGGACCCAAAGGTCTGAGGTAAACTACTCACACTTCATCGGAGGGGCTATGGTGTTGATATAGAAGCCCTCCGTGATGGATGCCCCCTCCGGCGGAGCTCCGGAACAGGCCCCAAGATGGGATCTCGTGGGTACAGAACGTTGCGGTGGTGGAATTAGTTTTTTGGCTCCGTATCTGATCGTTTGGGGTACGTAGGTATATATAGGAGGAAGAAGTACATCGGTGGAGCAACAGGGGGCCCACGAGGGTGGAGGGCGCGCCCCCCTACCTCGTGGCCTCCTGGAAGCTTCTCTTACGTAGGGTCCAAGTCTCCCTGATCATGTTCGTTCCAAAAATCACGTTCCCGAAGGTTTCATTCCGTTTGGACTCCATTTGATATTCTTTTTCTGCGAAACTCTGAAATAGGCAAAAAACAGCAATTCTGGGCTGGGCCTCCGGTTAATAGGTTAGTCCCAAAAATAATATAAAAGTGAATAATAAAGCCCAATAATGTCCAAAACAGAAGATAACATAGCATGGAGCAATCAAAAATTATAGATACGTTGGAGACGTATCACCTATGATTGTGGAACAGGAAGGTTTGTCATTAGTTGGTCAACTGATAGTCCGGTGGCTCAAGGTGACAACGAATGATTAGAGAACCATTCGATGTATTGTGCATGATAAAGTATTATGGAGGACACAAACCATCTGAACATTTTGTGCAGTTCCACTAAAATCAAGCTGAGCATCCCTGTGGATTTCATATTTATATGCTGCAAGAAAACAAAGACACATCAGCACACACCTGAATATTGGCCCCAGTGTGAACCCACCAATTGGTGGACTAACAAACTGAAAGTACGGTAAACAGATTACCATACCCAGATGCCCCATCATTGTTGCTTAGAATGACATTGACAGACTTGGAGTCTTCTCATGGCTTCTTGTACTTGTTTGGGCACTTTTTGCCCAGTGCACTCCACGTGTTGTAGAGTTGCCTATGCTCTCTGCAGACTAGTCATGTCACCAGCGTCTTCTAATACTCTGTAAAGCTTCTCGATCATTCCTTGTGTAATGTAGCGCAAACAGTGACTGCTTCTTTCTGCAAAGTGGTAAGACCAACTAGACCCACTAATGCCGCAGTTTGCCATAGACACGTTGGCTCCTTTTGTGCAGTTCAACTAAAATCAAAGTCGGAATGAAACCGAGCTTTAATTTTTGATATCCCTGTAAGCAACAATAGGTATAAGGGAAACAATTACTGAGAAATAATGGTTGATGACTTGTACTCCCAGAAGAAAAACATCTACTGATCTACCTTATCTTAATGGAAAAAAAGCAGGAGAGTAGCAATTCTCAATCAGTGTGATTCATTCATATTAACTGAGACATTATCTTAACAATGCCTTGTTTCAACATGTATAAAGAACAACAAAGCAAAAAAGTATCATTCATAAAACAATGCGACTGATTCATTTTAACAGAGAAATTATCTTAACAATACCTTGGTTAAACATGTAGAAAGAACTACAAAGCAGGATAGTATCATTTGTAAAACACTGTTAACTAATATATAATAACAGAGACATTATCTGAACAATGCATTTCTTAAACATGTACTCCGGCCGATCCCTAACAGAAATGGTACTCCCCCCGATCCCTAACAAGTGTTGGAGTTTTGAACTAAGATTCAGTAGTTAATTCCGAGGAAAGTCGGTACTGACCTTTCAAGACCAAGATTTGAAACAACTCCTGAGGAAGAGCTAAAAGAGATCTCAACACATATATGGAAATCCGGTCTCATTTTGTGCAGTTCCACCAAAATTAAGCGAAGCAAAATGTCGCAATAGCAACAAGTTGAATAGATATCCCTGTTTTAACAGAGGCAAAAAAGGAATCAATTACTGGCCAATAAAGGAGGATGAATCATGCGGCCACACAAATGGTAATCCCGCCAATCCCTAACAAGTGTTGCAGTTTTGAACTAAGATTCAGTAGTTAATTCTGAGAGTGGCATTGCTTAATTTTACCAGCGGCATTAGATTAACAAAAAGCGTAAACAGTTCGAGGGGAGAGTGGGCGCAACAACATTATGTGCTTCCATCTACTTATAAAGGGGGTGATGCAGAGTTTTGTTGTAACAAAGAAATAAGCATCATGTCTGGGTTGGAACAATTTTTGCCCACTTAATGGTAAAAGACAGCAGTTCAATAGCTTCAATTCAACATTTATCCAAAACAGTACCAATACAAGTAGCACAGCATCTCAAAGCACACTGCACAATCATGTGGATGAAGGCCTGTACTGACCTTTCATGAGACAGACAAGATAAAATACGAATCTACAAACACGAATAGGAAATCCAATCTCATTTTGTGCAGTTGCACTGAAATCAAGCAAAGTCGCCGGTGTGACATTTAAGTTCGCTATAGCAACAAGTTGAATAGATATCCCTGTTTTAACAGAGGCAAAAAAGGAAACAATTACTGGCCAATAAAGGAGGATGAAACATGTAGCCACAAAAAGAAGCATCTACCTTATCTTGATGGAAAACAAAGTATAGGACAGTAGCATTTCTAAAACGGTTGCATTGATTCATATTAACAGAGAAATTCTCTTAAAACAGTTCAGTAGTTAATTCTGAGAGTGGCATTGCTTAATTTTACCAGCGGCATTAGATTAAGAAAAGGCATAAACAGTTCTAGGGGAGAGTGGGCGCAACAACACCATGTGCTTCCATCTACTTATAAAGTGGGTGATGCAGAGTTTGTTGTAACAAAGCAACAAGCATCATGTCTGGGTTGGTACCATTTTTGTTCACTACTTAATTGGAAAAGAGAGCAATAGAATAGCTTCAATTCAACATTTATTTAAAACAATACCAATACAAGTAGCACAACATCTCAAAACACACTGCACGATCATGTGGATGAAGGCAAGTACCAACTTGTCATGACGCACACAAGATCACGTACGAATCAGCCAACATGAATAGGAAATCCAATCTCATTTTGCTCAGTTGCACTAAAATCAAGCAAAGTCGCCGGTGTGACGTTTAAGTTTGCTATAGCAACAAGTTGAATAGATATCCCTGTTTTAACAGAGGCAAAAAAGGAAACAATTACTAGCCAAGAAAGGAGGATGAAACAAACGGCGACAAAAAGAAGCATCTAACTTATCTTGATGGAAAACAAAGTAGGACAGTAGCATTTCTAAAACGGTTGCATTGATTCATATTAATAGAGACATTCTCTTAAAACAACATTCGTTAAGAATGTAATTTACTTTTAACAGTGGCATTGCTTCAATTTTCCAGCAGCATTCTCAGATTAACAACAGCAAAATAGTTGTATGGGACATGGGACATGCCAGCACCTTGTGCGTCCACACGTATAAATGGGTGATGCAAAGTATGTAGCCAAGCAGCATATCTGTGTTGGTCCCATATTTGTTCTCTTTGAACCTTTTTCCAATGTGAGGGCAGAAAATCTAGTCCTGCACAAACTACCCGACCCCCAAGTTTCTTTCCCTTTTCAACAAAGAGATCGGTTCCTTACAGATGTGTGTACTGGGTTACCCCCTTTTTCCCTTTTCGAGCAACAAAGCGACTGGATAGCCAGTCTATACTACTTTCCCTCCCTCATTTCCTCATTGAACCACGTCCTAGATTCATGCTCCACCCCACTGCACCCTTGTTTCCTCTTTGAACCAAGACCTGGATTCGACTACAGAATCGAAAAAGATCCGCATGCAGCTAGAGCAATGACGGTTTCATAGAAACTTTTACCTTAGGTCGTGGGGATGTGGCAAGGTGTGCGGCTGGAGCCCGGATCTGCCCACACTATGTACGACAGCGAGGAAGAAGGGGTCTGTGGCCCTCCCGCATAGGCGCTGGGTGAAAGAGAATAGCACAGCCGACAGTGGATTGCCTCCCTCGCCGAAGGCGATAGAGTGAACGCTGCACCTCCTCCCCTTCCCGGTGCGACGGGATCCGGACACCTCCTTCACCAGCTGTGAGGAGGGAGAGAGAGACAGAGGCCAACGCAGTCTTGTTTAGATCTGGTGAAGAGGGCGAGGGACTGTGAATATAGCAGACCCTAGCAAAGGAACGCTGAGCCTCCAGCGTGTATATATATGTAGTGTGGCGAGAGTGTGGAGAGTGCAAACCCTAGCGAACAAGCGTTGAGGCTCCAGCTTATATAGTGTACTACATATATACTGTATTACGGACTGAGCTCTGGTGCCTTAACTGCACCTGCCTTTGGCTGTATGATAGGTGGGCCAGCCACATTTTGGGCCCACCTGTCATACACCCAAAGGCAGGTGCATTAAGTCAATGAAGTTGCGTCCATATAGTACTCGTGTATACTACTAATATATAGTGGAGTGATTTTCTTATTCTCTCCATAACAATCGTTTTAAATTGTGTAAGTACGAAACGAAACTCTTTATTTAACGTACCAGTGAAGAAAACTACTACTTTCGATGGACTAACGATCCACGCGTCCTGGTCGCACTTCCTGTCCTTCACATGCGGTACACTACCCTCCCTTAAGTGAACAACCACACATGCGCCAAATTATCGGAAACGTGTGAGAGTGTGTACAAATAAAGAATTTTAATTCCAATTATCGGAAAGGTTTGAGAGTATGTAGAGTTTTCCCTCTCTCAATAATTATGGTTTGTTGTGTTCGGCCTAAACTTGGTCAAACTTTACAAAGTTTGACTTCAGTCAAATCTAATATGAGGAGTAAATAAAAATGGAGGGCTACTATGTCCATCCGGGTTTTTAGTCCACACCATTTTTTAATCAAAGTTAATAGCTGGACAAATAAAATTACAGGGGAGCTGAAGACAAAGTTGTGAGAAGGCTTAGAAATCAATACAAAACTTATGCTCTTAGTACCAACGCCGATCCTTCTTCGAGGAAACATTTGGTTCATAGCCAATTGCGTGATAAAATTGCACCAATGTGAAAGACGACTGCGTCTCCAACGCAACCAAGCAAAGAGCACTAATGGAAGACAGCTTGTTTTTCGTCGAAAATCGATCAGCTTCACCAGCCGACGCAACCATGAGGCGCAACCATGAGCATCGATAGGTCATCGTGGTGATGCATCATCCATTTGGCATCAAGTTTTGGTGAGGCACCTATGAAGTTCGATAAATCCTCACCGTGGTCTATTTCTTCTCATTAATCAAGCTCGAGGAAGGAAGAACCACGTGGCAGAGGACAGTGAGGTGGAACAACAATGGCCATCCAATTTTGTGCAGTTCCACTAAAATTGAGGAAGACATGCCAGGGTATGGAGATACGCATCGCTGTTTCCAAAAATATAAAAAAGGTATATAGTGTTGTTACTTTGTTTTGGCAGTGGTACAACATTAACAACGACATCTGAATTGTCAATAAGAATTAATGAAAAGTACACCAACAAACAGAAGCATCATGATTATCTTGATGGGAACTAAACCAGGATCCCCGAGAGAAATACAAGTGATAGTATTAGATTAGCAGCAGCAATAGTAGCATATGGACAATGACCACACAACCACCATGTACTTTTTGTCGAAACAACATGTATACCTCCACCGAGGCATAAATCAGGACAAATTTTTGAGTGGCATTTCCTCTATAATAGTAGGTGATGTTGGACCAGCTGACGAACCCTAGCTACTATACATGGGGAGCTGGGGAGTAGTCGCATAGAAGAAAACCCGCATGCAGCGACCTGGGGAGCTGGACCAGTACAAGAAGTTATACCTCAGGTGGGCAGATGTCGCTTAGGTGGGCGGGCGGGATCTGACCACACGACGGCAGCGAACAAGGGCGCGGAGGACCTTCGTCCGTGCCAGCACCGGTCTGAGAGGACGGTGCGCATCGGCTTCCTCCATCGTCGAAGGCGACAACGTCAACGCTGCACCTCCTCACCTCCCGCAGCGGACGGGATTCGGCCGGATCTGTGACCACCGGTGAGGAGAGAGATAGAGTGGACACTGTCATCTTGTTTTGATATGGAGAGGGTGAGAGAGCGAGACGCGAGAAACCCTATCAAACAAGAGGCTATATATACAATGGAGTAAAAAAATATCCCCATGGCAGTGGTTTTAAATAGAATACGCGCGTTCCCGGAAAAAAGAAACGAAAACTGACCAAGAAAGAAAACTCGATCAAAAACACGCCCCCGCTTCCAGGTCGCGAGAGTCATCGCGCACACACACATAGACATAGACATGCATATCCGTGTTTACGTAAAATTCCATCCCCATGTCCATCTCCAATCATATTTTTCCAACTGGCACATTATTTACATTGTTAATTATATACGCAGCAATATTAACATACAACATCTCTTGTTTGCGGGCGTCCGGACCGCTTCCACGCCCGCTCCTGACCAACCCGAACCCTCTTCATCACCCGCACGTGCTTCCCGCCCGAAACGGTCAGTGCCGCATTCATGCCCGGCCAGAGCAGACGCGACCTCTCACTAGCGCCGGCCGAGAGTGCGTCGCCCGCGCCGCTTCCCGGTGCATGCGACTGCTCCGCGTTCAAAGGTCGCAATAGCCGGCCACAACATGCATGTAAAAAGTTCTTGGGATTCCATGCTACAACTAGCTGTCCTCCCCCAACTCGTCAATCTCTTCCAGTAGTGCTAGTACTCGATGGCGTGATCCATCGACAAGCAGGTGGGAAAGTTATCGTATACTCCGTTTGCAGTGAGTGGCATGCCGAGCGACCGTGTGGGGTGGAGCCATGGAGGAGGGTGAGGCACGAACGTGACAAACGTGATTTAAATGTTGGTTTTGCTCGATGGCGCGATCCAACGAAACGAAACGTTGGTTTCTCTCCGTTTCCATATTTTCTCTGGAAAAACGGAAACTTTCCACTCCATTTTCATTCCTACTCCAAGGTTGCCCTGTTACAACATTCCATCAAATACAAAGGAAAACTAACACGCATGTTGATGCATCTCAATGATTCACAGATCATAACCAATTTTTACTTCACAACTAAAGACAAAAGTTGTGAGAGCGTGTCCAAAAGAAAAACTACTGATGGGGTCACTACGACTTAAACCCTAAACCCTAAACAGGATTTAATTTCCTGGCTAGGTAGAACCTGTCGAAGGAAACACGGCTGGCACCCTCGGATCATACGATGCTTTTGTGCAGTTCCACTAAAATCGAGTTGAGCATCCCTGATGGCAAAGATATTGAAGAAGTGTGATTAGAATAATAGTACTGGCACTAGTTCATGAGACATAAACTCATCACAAATAGAAGCCACTAGAAGTAGAGAAAGATTGACATGGAGATGGAGCTACGTGGGGAGCTGCGGCAGTGGAGCAAGCCGGCTCCAAAAGGAAGATGTACTACTACCTGGGACGTCGGGCTGTAGCTAGAAGGGCGGTTGGGACGCGGCATCAGCCCATACCGCGGGGACCCCTGATTGGGACGCACCAACTGTGGGTTTTCTCCCTCGCCGATGTCGACCGCGTCTACGCAGAACATTGTTCCCTTCCCCCAGCGGCGGGATCAGGCCGGATATGTGACCAGTGGTGTTGTGACGCCCCCGATTTGACCGTACACTAATCATGCACGCAAATGTGTACGATCAAGATCAGGGACTCACGGGAAGATATCACAACACAACTCTACAACATAAATAAGTCATACAAGCATCATAATACAAGCCAGGGGCCTCGAGGGCTCGAATACAAGTGCTCGATCACAGACGAGTCAGCGGAAGCAACAATATCTGAGTACAGACATAAGTTAAACAAGTTTGCCTTAAGAAGGCTAGCACAAACTGTGATACAGATCGAACGAGGCGCAGGCCTCCTGCCTGGGATCCTCCTAACTACTCCTGGTCGTCGTCAGCGGGCTGCACGTCGTAGTAGGCACCTCCAGTGTCGTAGGTGTCGTCGTCGACGGTGGCGTCTGGCTCCTGGACTCCAGCATCTGGTTGCGACAACCAGATAGAAAGGAAAGGGGGAAAAGAGGGAGAGAAGCAACCGTGAGTACTCATCCAAAGTACTCGCAAGCAAGGAGCTACACTACATATGCATGGGTATATGTGTAAAGGGGCGTATCAGTGGACTGAACTGCAGAATGCCAGAATAAAAGGGGGATAGCTAGTCCTGTCGAAGACTACGCTTCTGGCCATCTCCATCTTGCAGCAGGTAGAAGAGAGTAGATTGAAGTCCTCCAAGTAGCATCGCATAGCATAATCCTACCCGGCGATCCCCTCCTCGTCACCCTGTTAGAGAGCGATCACCGGGTTGTATCTGGCACTTGGAAGGGTGTATTTTATTCAGTATCCAGTTCTAGTTGTCATAAGGTCAAGGTACAACTCCGGGTCGTCCTTTTACCGAGGGACACGGCTATTCGAATAGATAAACTTCCCTGCAGGGGTGCACCACATAACCCGACACGCTCGATCGCATTTGGCCGGACACACTTTTCTAGGTCATGCCCAGCCTCGTAAGATCAACGCGTCGCAGCCCCACCTAAGCACAACAGAGAGGTCAGCACGCCGGTCTAACCCTATGCGCGCAGGGGTCTAGGCCCATCGCCCTATGCACACCTGCACGTTGCGTACGCGGCCGGAAGCAGACCTAGCCTAGTGGCGTTCCAGTCCAATCCGGCGCGCGCCACTCGGTCGCTGACGTCACGAAGGCTTCGGCTGATACCACGACGCCGGGATACCCATAACTACTCCCGCGTAGATGGTTAGTGCGTATAGACCAAATGGCCAGACTCAGATCAAATACCAAGAACTCGTTAAGCGTGTTATGTCGAAGTAACCGCGGACGCCGTCCAGGGCCAGGCCCACCTCTCACCTAGGCGGTCTCAACCTGCCCTGTCGCTCCGCCACCAAGATCCACTTGCGGGTACTCCTACGAGCCGACCCGACTTTAGTCATCACATGTGTCATGTATATAGTATATAAGTATATACCCGTGATCACCGCCCAGGTGATCACGGCCCGATAGTATAGCACAGCAGACGGACAAGAATGTAGGGCCACTGATGGAATTTAGCATCCTATACTAAGCATGTAGGATTGCAGGTAAAGGTAACAACAGTAGAAGCAAGGGCAGGCTATGCATCAGTATAGGATTAACGGAAAGCAGTAACATGCTACACTACTCTAATGCAAGCAGTATAGAGAAGAATAGGCGATATCTGGTGATCAAGGGGGGGGCTTGCCTGGTTGCTCTGGCAAGTAGGAGGGGTCGTCAACTCCGTAGTCGAACTGGGCAGCAGCACTGTCGGTCTCGTAGTCTACCCGAGAGAAGAGGGGGAAGAAACAGTAAATACAATGCAAACATAAACATGACGATGCGTGACATGACAATGAGCAGTGCGAGGTGTGTCCTAACGCGACAGTAGGTGGTACCGGCGAAGGGGGGGAACATCCGGGAAAGTATTCCCGATGTTTTGCGTTTTCGGACAGATGGACCGGAGGGGGAAAGTTGCGAGTTCGATAGGTTGGGGAGGTGTAGTGGACGAACGGACTGCGTATCCGGATTTGTCTCGTCGTTCTGAGCAACTTTCATGTAGAAAGTATTTTAATCCGAGTTACGGATTAAAAGATATGATTTTCTAAAGATTTTAATAATTTCTGGAATTTAATTAATTATTTAATTTAATTCGAAATTTGGATTTATGACATCAGCATGATGTCATGCTGACGTCAGCAGTCAACGTTGACCGTTGACCTGGTCAACCTGACAGGTGGGTCCCACCTGTCAGGGGCTGTTACCTAATTAACTACTGTTTAGTTAAATTAATTATCTAATTAGATTAATTTAAACAGGATTAATTAACTTAATTAATTTAGTTAGTTAATTAATTAATTAAATTTATTTTTATTATTTGTTTTATTTATATATTTATTAATTAATTTATTATTTTTATTATTATTATTTTATTATTTTATTTATTTATTTTTAATCATTTTTTTATTAAAAAAAACGTTCTGGGGCCGGGCCCCACATGTCAATGGCCCTAGGAGCCTAACGGGCGAACGGGTTACGGGCATGGGGGCGCAGGGGCGCTGGCGAAACGGGGCGGAGCCCCAGGGTGCGCGCGTAACCCGCCGAGGTGACGCAGCAGAGCCGGGCGCGGGCGCCAGCGGCCAGGGGCCGCACGAGCGCCGGCCGGAACAGCGCGATGGGGCGGGGCGGATGGGCGAGGTGCTGTGGCCGCACGTGCAGGCGGCGACGGGCGCATCGGGACGGCGGGGGCAGTGACGGGGGGGAGGCCACGGCCGAGTGAGCTCCAGGCGCGGATGCGGGCTCGCGTGTGGCCGTGCGTCGCAACGACGGAGCGGGGCGCCGAGCGCGCGGTGAGGGCGGCACGCACGCACAGAGGAGGAGAGGGAGGAGGGAGGTGGCGGCTCACAGGGGAGCGGGAGGGGCATGGCAGTGGGCTCGGGGACGATCCGTGGGGAGGAGGACGGCGACGACGTGCGGCGGGGCGACGAGATCCGGCGGCGGGGTGGACGTAGGCGATGGCGTCCGGTGCGGTCGCCCCGGTCGGCGTGGCTCGAGGAGGCCGGCGGGGAAGAGAAGATGGGGCGGCGCCGGCGATGCTGGCGAGTGGCGCCGGGGCGGTCCGGCGAAGACGGGTTCAATCCCGGCGGCGTCGGGGCAAGGTGACGGAGGCGTTCAAGCCCGATCCCGATTGGATCGGGGGAGAGGGAGAGTGGGGGCGCGAGGGGGGGAAGTGGGGTGTCGGTGCCTAGGGTTCGGTGGGGAGTGGAGGGTTAAGGGAGTGAGGGGCCCAGATGGGCCAGTGGGCTGGCCGGCTGGGCCGTTTGGCCCAGTTGGCCTGGGGGTTTTCCCCTGATTTATTTATTTTGTCTGCTTTTCTTTTCTTATTTTTCTTTCTACAAGTTTATATTATTTTAGTTTTATAAAACATAAAAGTTGCACCTAAATTAGTATTACTAATTATACCTCGGTCACAAAAAGGTTTAACCCCCAAATAAAATAGTTTAGTATTTTATAAAATACAAACGGCATTTATCTAGTTGTTTTAGCTACTACTTAAATCATTTTAGAGCATTCAAACATTTTATAAAAGTGTGGTTTCTTCACCTTAATTACCTATGCATTATTTGTCACCGTTTGTACTTTTTAGTTTTGACATTTGAAAACCTTACTAGTTTGACTTTATTTTAAATTTGAATTCTGAATCGGTTTTGAACTATCGAGAGTTTATCAACAGTAAGCGAGGTGACGTGGCATTGTTAACGTGGGATTACTGTAGCCTGATTATCTGGGCGTCACAATTCTCCTCCACTACAAGAAATCTCGTCCCGAGATTTAGGAGCGGTTATAAGGGGGTAGGGATCTGGTTACGAAATTCTAACGATTCTTCTCGGTCATAGTTGCCCTTCTCGAAGAGGTCGACCCACTACATTGATGTCTTCAGTCCTCTGCTTCAGGTCATCATGATGAAGTTTGTCGTCCTTCCTTCAGGATCTTCACCGTACTTACGAAAGGGTGAGAAGGGAAAACCCTATAAGGACGGATTCTAACAAGATCGAGCATCAAGCGGTTAACCCAGGGGGAGAAGCATAAGTATCTCTCGAATTGAAACCTAAGAAGATGTCGAGAGCAAAGTAAGAAGGTACCATGAGAAGTTTCAAACCGATAGGCAAGCGTTCGATGCCTATCAGAAGGTGAAAGGGGTTCAGAGCAACGAGAATAAGTATTGCGTCTGATACCCGAATAGATCACTAGGAAGGTGGCCCGCGAATTAAATACGGAGCCAGGTGCGAGGAATAACCATTAGAAACAGGGTTGTATAGTAGAGTCAGGTTTCGATCCTGTGGAACTGTGGGTTATGGTCCCACCATGTGGGTTTTTTTTATTTAGGAGCAGTGACATCTTGCACGGTCATGATAGCAAGGCATGTCAGAGATTAACCTGTCAGTTATATGTCAGCAACATCGTCGGTACCAAGGGCGAGGGACGAAGAGAACCATTTTCTTGCTCGCTGAAACGAGGCGGACCATTAGGCAAAGTTCTCGTCCATCGGTGGTTACCGAAATGTCACCAACAATAATAACAGGGTCTTACGGACAGAGTTGTACACCGAGGTGTTTACATAAGCAGGAGAATATTACTGCTTAGATCATATAGATCACCAGAAAGGTTAAACCAAACAATGGAAAGGGAAATATGATTATCAGATTAAACAGAAGAATGGAAAGGAAAATGTGTTTAAACACATATTTCAAGGGTATATCCTTCCCAAGGACAAGCAGAGCATGATATCCATGACATGATATAATGTAGAAAAATCTTTAGGTACGGGAGAAAATTTTCATGACATTACCCATACAGCGGTGTTTGGATAATTGAGCAAGAAACATTTAGTATTGGGCTTCAAATGTTCTTGTTGAAAATTGGAGTACCATAGACATGCTTTGAGATAGCATTGACATGGTCAACAGGTGAAGATCAGAATTTGGAAACAAAAAGGATCCATCAGGAACAACTTATAGAATAAGTCTTACAATTTCCCCATGGAAGAATAGCTAACCTTGCTAAAAAGGAAAAGTTATAACACTAGGTCCTGTGGCCATGTGTTAGGCATGACGTCACTTTACCGGGTCATAAATAGACCAATGTTACAACTCTTGGAAATATGTTCCAACCATCATATCTGACCGAGATTCAGATCTGATTGGTGTTAGGATACCTCAGACTCAGGATGTCTGAGAAGAAAAGTGCAACACAAATTGATGGGATGACATAGTAAGATTCTCGGGAAATGAACTATGAAAGCAAGTTCCGAAATAAGAGTTCATCATTAAACCAAGGAGAGGGTTAGGAGGTGGCTGATGGACTCAGCGACATTCCATTGAGAGTTCCAAAAGATGGATTTCCACAACTATGTGAACAAGGAGATAACATTAGCTAGATCGAATGACTTAATGATGTATGCTCGAGGAAAACATACACAGTTAAACATTGGTTGAAATGTGCACCCGAAATGTGGGCTAGGTAGCACGATCAATGTTCGAATGATGATTCATTAAGCCATAGACGTAGAATGAAACTATAGACCAATAACTTCAAAGCAATAGGGTTGCTAGAAGTTTAGAATTTACACGTCACAGACCATTTGTCGGTATTTCGTTTAGAAACAACACGGGGACCAAGAAAGAATGGTGATGGTGAGAAGTATCACTGTACCAAGAATTCTTAAGAGGTGGAGTAATGCTCACGACATTCTTGACATCGAAGATGGTAATACTCCACGGTTGAACATAACATAGGTTGGATAGCAGGGAAATCAAGATACAACACAAAATATGAACAAGTTTGTGTTGAGGGGAGGCAAGAATGTTGTCGATGATAACACAATTCATCGAGGGGCAAGGATGGTATTTCTCATCCTGAATTTCGACACACAACTTGGAAGAAATCAAATTGTTGACAATGATCACGACAAATTTGTCGAGAGGTTTTCAAGAAGATGTAATTGATCGACGATGACATCAAGTCAAGGGAATGATGAAGCGAAAAGTTATTGGAACCAGGGGTACGACACAAACTTGAAATCAAGCTTGTTGTTCAAGGCGAACTAATATGATGAGGAAGATCGATGTAAGCTTAGCTCATCGTCAAAAATTGTGCTTCAGGAAGAAGGACCATGTAGCACAGTTATAATTTAGCACGATAATGATATAGCCGATAAGGCTAGGAATGACTTGAAGGTTTATTAAACTCGTAAGCAACAAGAATTACTTAGAGTTATTGAATCGGAGTGCGGAATCGATTCACTTGTCGGTGTTCTCGAGTGACTAATAACTCAGAGCCCGTGGAAAATTGGAATCAGTGAGAATGTAGCACTTGATGAAGAACTCATAAGAAGTTATGCAGTTCCATGATAATCTCGAGATACCAGGGGGTAATACTCGACGACAGATCAAGGTAGAGGTTGGACTAGGGTATTGTTCTGCAGAAGACAATTGCTCAAACTTGCACGAGAAACGGAATCAAGGAGAAACATGGTCGAACCACGTCCACGGATACCAGATGAACTTATTACAAGGGGGTAATTATTATAAGAGAAGCTTCCATGATAGGATCTACATCGTGTCCATGGGCATGAACTCAAAGGTTCAAGGTCGACTCCCACTTCTTCAATGCATAACCTTCCATTCGCCTCTCGTATTTCGATAATGACATTAGTTGTCGAAAGTTTTACCTGGTGCAATACAAGATAAGTATGTCCCGCGAAATCTTTCGGGTTCACACAGATTAAGGAAGGCATAGGTTCAACCCATCGGGGCATCGTAGAAAGATATACTACAAACTTCAGGAGTAAATAACACAAGCTCAAAAGTAGAGCATGGTTGACAAAGCAGAGGATACAATTTACCAAAGGCATTATATAGCCGAGGAAAAGCTCACCAGCTTATTTAATATGGAGGACATTGTCGGATAAAATCCGACAAAAGGGTCTGGTGGTCCACAAGGGATCTGATGTGAGCATCAGTACTCAACCAGAGGAAGAAGAATGCAAGGAGATCAGACTATAGAAACAACTGACTAACTCACAAGCTCAAATGCAAAGGAATTATGAATTCCAAGACAAGGGATCAGAAGCAATGCTCTGATTAGGGATGGATAAGTTGAATAGCCTTAGGGGTACAATCGATGACGATTTGATTGGTCGAGATCCAGCTCATGTTAAAGATGTCTGAGCCAGAAGGATGAATTCTAGGATCTGATTGAGGAATGCGAGCATTCGCAACATATTGAATCAATGGACTCAAAAAGATAATGACAAAGGGTGCCAATAAGATTTCGAGACTTATGGGAGTAATCGTAATGCTAGTAAGCAAGAATTTCAAGAGCAACAGGCTGCTGAGGATTTTCGGAAGATCGAATGGTATTTCGAAGACTTTGTGAAATACATGAATCATTTGGGGATGAGCGGATACTCGATAAGTGCGAGAAATTATTCATAGGGGTATTCAGGTGACAAAGAACAGCAAGGCAGTAAGCTCAAAGGATTTTCGGAACAACAGAGAGAATTTCGGGGTATCTTGTAATAACAAGATCAACTGGGAAACATTGTATGAGTGGCGAATATATGTGGTTATCCATAGGAGTTTATCGATGAAAGGGAATTGCAAAGGCAGAGGGCACAAGGGTCTCGGGACTGATCGAAGAGTATCTTCAACATCTTCTGGTGCAGTCGGCGACCATCTGTGAAAAAGGGCTCTCCGGGAGAAAGTATTTACGAGAACCTACAGTTAGTCCTTTTAGCAAAATTCACTTAACCCGAATAGGAGAGAGATCAGAGTCCCAGAGTATAGGCAAGGAGTAAAAGATCCTAATACCACCCAATGGCGACGTGGGCCCGTAAGACACACAGCCATGTTAGTAAAAGTTTTTGCAATGTCTAGACTCGACTTCGGCCAAAGAGTTGGAAAGGGGGGTTCCTACAGGCAGTTGGCTCTGATACCAACTTGTGACGCCCCCGATTTGACCGTACACTAATCATGCACGCAAATGTGTACGATCAAGATCAGGGACTCACGGGAAGATATCACAACACAACTCTACAACATAAATAAGTCATACAAGCATCATAATACAAGCAAGGGGCCTCGAGGGCTCGAATACAAGTGCTCGATCACAGACGAGTCAGCGGAAGCAACAATATCTGAGTACAGACATAAGTTAAACAAGTTTGCCTTAAGAAGGCTAGCACAAACTGTGATACAGATCGAACGAGGCGCATGCCTCCTGCCTGGGATCCTCCTAACTACTCCTGGTCGTCGTCAGCGGGCTGCACGTAGTAGTAGGCACCTCCAGTGTCGTAGGTGTCGTCGTCGACGGTGGCGTCTGGCTCCTGGACTCCAGCATCTGGTTGTGACAACCAGATAGAAAGGAAAGGGGGAAAAGAGGGAGAGAAGCAACCGTGAGTACTCATCCAAAGTACTCGAAAGCAAGGAGCTACATATGCATGGGTATATGTGTAAAGGGGCGTATCAATGGACTGAACTGCAGAATGCCAGAATAAAAGGGGGATAGCTAGTCCTGTCGAAGACTACGCTTCTGGCCATCTCCATCTTGCAGCAGGTAGAAGAGAGTAGATTGAAGTCCTCCAAGTAGCATCGCATAGCATAATCCTACCCGGCGATCCCCTCCTCATCACCCTGTTAGAGAGCGATCACCGGGTTGTATCTGGCACTTGGAAGGGTGTATTTTATTCAGTATCCAGTTCTAGTTGTCATAAGGTCAAGGTACAACTCCGGGTCATCCTTTTACCGAGGGACACGGCTATTCGAATAGATAAACTTCCCTGCAGGGGTGCACCACATAACCCAACACGCTCGATCCCATTTGGCCGGACACACTTTTCTGGGTCATGCCCGGCCTCGTAAGATCAACGCGTCGCAGCCCCACCTAAGCACAACAGAGAGGTCAGCACGCCGGTCTAACCCTATGCGCGCAGGGGTCTGGGCCCATCGCCCTATGCACACCTGCATGTTGCGTACGCGGCCGGAAGCACACCTAGCCTAGTGGCGTTCCAGTCCAATCCGGCGCGCGCCACTCGGTCGCTGACGTCACGAAGGCTTCGGCTGATACCACGACGCCGGGATACCCATAACTACTCCCGCGTAGATGGTTAGTGCGTATAGACCAAATGGCCAGACTCAGATCAAATACCAAGAACTCGTTAAGCGTGTTATGTCGAAGTAACCGCGGACGCCGTCCAGGGCCAGGCCCACCTCTCACCTAGGCGGTCTCAACCTGCCCTGTCGCTCCGCCACCAAGATCCACTTGCGGGTACTCCTACGAGCCGACCCGACTTTAGTCATCACATGTGTCATGTATATAGTATATAAGTATATACCCGTGATCACCGCCCAGGTGATCACGGCCCGATAGTCTAGCACAGCAGACGGACAAGAATGTAGGGCCACTGATGGAAACTAGCATCCTATACTAAGCATGTAGGATTGCAGGTAAAGGTAACAACAGTAGAAGCAAGGGCAGGCTATGCATCAGTATAGGATTAACGGAAAGCAGTAACATGCTACACTACTCTAATGCAAGCAGTATAGAGAAGAATAGGCGATATCTGGTGATCAAGGGGGGCTTGCCTGGTTGCTCTGGCAAGTAGGAGGGGTCGTCAACTCCGTAGTCGAACTGGGCAGCAGCAGTGTCGGTCTCGTAGTCTACCGGAGAGAAGAGGGGGAAGAAACAGTAAATACAATGCAAACATAAACATGACAATGCGTGACATGACAATGAGCAGTGCGAGGTGTGTCCTAACGCGACAGTAGGTGGTACCGGCGAAGGGGGGAACATCCGGGAAAGTATTCCCGATGTTTTGCGTTTTCGGACAGATGGACCGGAGGGGGAAGTTGCGAGTTCGATAGGTTGGCGAGGTGTGGTGGACGAACGGACTGCGTACCCGGATTTGTCTCGTCGTTCTGAGCAACTTTCATGTAGAAAGTATTTTAATCCGAGTTACGGATTAAAAGATATGATTTTCTAAAGATTTTAATAATTTCTGGAATTTAATTAATTATTTAATTTAATTCGAAATTTGGATTTATGACATCAGCATGATGTCATGCTGATGTCAGCAGTCAACGTTGACCGTTGACCTGGTCAACCTGACAGGTGGGTCCCACCTGTCAGGGGCTGTTACCTAATTAACTACTGTTTAGTTAAATTAATTATCTAATTAGATTAAATTAAACAGGATTAATTAACTTAATTAATTTAGTTAGTTAATTAATTAATTAATTAAATTTATTTTTATTATTTGTTTTATTTATATATTTATTAATTAATTTATTATTTTTATTATTATTATTTTATTATTTTATTTATTTATTTTTAATCATTTTTTATCATTATTTTTTTATTAAAAAAACGTTCTGGGGCCGGGCCCCACATGTCAATGGCCCTAGGAGCCTAACGGGCGAACGGGTTACGGGCATGGGGGCGCAGGGGCGCTGGCGAAACGGGGCGGAGCCCCAGGGTGCGGGCGTAACCCGCCGAGGTGACGCAGCAGAGCCGGGCGCGGGCGCCAGCGGCCAGGGGCCGCACGAGCGCCGGCCGGAACAGGGCAATGGGGCGGAGGGGACCGGAGCCGTGGGCGTGCATGCGCAGGCGGGCGGGGCGGACGGGCGAGGTGCTGTGGCCGCACGTGCAGGCGGCGACGGGCGCAGCGGGACGGCGGGGGCAGTGACGGGGGGAGGCCACGGCCGAGTGAGCTCCAGGCGCGGGTGCGGGCTCGCGTGTGGCCGTGCGTCGCAACGACGGAGCGGGGAGCCGAGCGCGCGGTGAGGGCGGCACGCACACATAGAGGAGGAGAGGGAGGAGGGAGGTGGCGGCTCACAGGGGAGCAGGAGGGGCATGGCAGTGGGCTCGGGGACGATCCGTGGGGAGGAGGACGGCGACGACGTGCGGCGGGGCGACGAGATCCGGCGGCGGGGTGGACGTAGGCGATGGCGTCCGGTGCGGTCGCCCCGGTCGGCGTGGCTCAAGGAGGCCGGCGGGGAAGAGAAGATGGGGAGGCGCCGGCGATGCTGGCGAGTGGCGCCGGGGCGGTCCGGCGAAGACGGGTTCAATCCCGGCGGCGTCGGTGCCTAGGGTTCGGTGGGGAGTGGAGGGTTAAGGGAGTGAGGGGCCCAGATGGGCCAGTGGGCTGGCCGGCTGGGCCGTTTGGCCCAGTTGGCCTGGGGTTTTTCCCCTGATTTATTTATTTTATCTGCTTTTCTTTTCTTATTTTTCTTTCTACAAGTTTATATTATTTTAGTTTTATAAAACATAAAAGTTGCACCTAAATTAGTATTACTAATTATACCTCGGTCACAAAAAGGTTTAACCCCCAAATAAAATAGTTTAGTATTTTATAAAATACAAAAGGCATTTATCTAGTTGTTTTAGCTACTGCTTAAATCATTTTAGAGCATTCAAACATTTTATAAAAGTGTGGTTTCTTCACCTTAATTACCTATGCATTATTTGTCACCGTTTGTACTTTTTAGTTTTGACATTTGAAAACCTTACTAGTTTGACTTTATTTTAAATTTGAATTCTGAATCAGTTTTGAACTATCGAGAGTTTATCAACAGTAAGCGAGGTGACATGGCATCGTTAACGTGGGATTACTGTAGCCTGATTATCCGGGCGTCACAGGTGTGGCCACCATCGTTCTATGCTTGCGAAGAGAGCAACCCAAGCAAGCAGGCTTGTAGCTTAGGCTCCTGCTAGTGTATATATAGTGGTTTTGTTTTTCTCTCCATATCAACCATTTTATACTTTGTACGTGTCATTGAAGAGTGAAATGATGGTTGCTTCTTTCAACTAACTTACTGTGTGATTTGACTACTCCTTAGTGGCCCCTACACGTACTCCCCCTACGTGTATGACCGTTCCTGAGTCTCACTGGTACTTATCTCTATTTTCTTGCATGACACGTAGACGGCATGCACATAGAGGGATTTTACTGCACGTTGTTACGTAGTACTGTACTACTAGTACCTACTCCCTCCTTCAGGTTCACTACTGGTACTCCCTCCGTCCTGGCTTATTGGTCCCCTTTGTACTCAATTCATGGGCTCGTTTTCCTCAAGAAATTGTCTTTACCAACGTATTAATATCGGGAATGCATGCGTGAACAACGAATGATTAAACCTTGCATGCAACGTTTTGACAAAGCATCGACTTATGAACATGTGAATGTGAGGGACTACAACCTCTTGCATGCATGCAACAGTCACACATACACATGGACGCAAAAACGCGCGCAACGCCCTAATGCATGCATGTCCGAGTACACGACGGAACACACACGGTCACGCTCAAGTGCTCAACCTACACGTGCATGCACACACATACTCAGCCAGGGTGAGCTAGTGACCGTATAAACACCGGAAAATATATATGCTGAGCGCAATGAGCGTATTATGAAGTCCACTGGCCGTATTTTTACAAATATACAATGACAGACAGTGTATTTATCTCGTTTGAAATTAAGCCATATTAACCATAATGGAGGCAGTATGGACTAGCATTACTTTGCTGTGTCTCGTCAACTTGCCGAACAAGGAGAAGCTTGCAGGACGGGAGAAGCTTGCGCGCGGTAACTCGCAGGACAAGGAGAAACTTTTGACTAATGCAAGCTCTCCCTTGCTCAGGCGATAGACGTGCAACAGTTAATTCGGTGTCAGATTGCCAGAAGCATACACTATACTAGTACTATTATTGTTCGACTTCCCGAAGAGGCGAACAGCCAAGCGCAAAGTTTACTATAGAGGTATGTACTATACTACAAGGAACCAGATGGAGGAGCGTGTGCACTCTTATTATATTTTAAAAATGTGATAAAGCAATCTTCAACACATTTGGTTCTCTTCGAGGGTTCTCGCATGTAATAATGGAAGTTGATTGCATGGAACACTCGCCACAATTCTCGCTTAATTCTGGCTCATATCCTGTTACAAATAGGAGCGCTCGGTAATATTTCCTCTTTTTTTGTTATTCAGCATGTAAACAGGTCAGCAAACCTTGCGGCGCATCTTTGTGCGAACCGTGCTTGCTGCACTTTGAATGTGGCCGAGAGCTGGCTTGATGAAACACCTCACTTCCTTCTTCTTTTTTTGCGGGGTACCTCGCTTCCTAGTGACTAGCCTCTTGGCTGATCGTCCTAAGAATGCTTATATATGAATAAAGCTCTCTCATTTACCCGCAAAATAGATTAAGCCATATTAACCGGAAAGGAGGGAGTATGGACTAGCACTACTTTTTGGTGTGTCCCGTCAACTTGCAGAACGAGGAGAAGCTTACAGGACAAGGTGAAGCTCGCATACGCCGTTTGACTAATGCAACCTACCCTCGCCCAGGCGGTGGACATGCATCAGTTCATTCGGTGTCAGATTGCCAGAGGCATACACTGTAGTACCCAACATGCGGAGTACCATCATTGTTCGACTTCACGAAGAGGAGAAGAGCCAAGCACAAGGTTTAGTAGTACGAGTAGTACTACTACTAGAACCGCATGCTGGAGCGTCTGTACTCTTATTTTACTTTAATCCCTGATAAAGTACACATTTATTCGGGAGAAGGGCGGAAAAACGGCAGCCCAATAGTATAGTATTAAAAAACATCGAACATGTAATGATGATATCGATCAACCATGCTCGAATATATCTTGGCCTTCGTGCGAGCCCATCTGTGTGTTCTCGCTCCTCGTCTCTCTCAAGAACGGCGGGTAGGCCATTTTGCCGTCAATTGAGATCAGTTTGCTCACACTCCGGTCCCACATGTCAGTGATATGCCAAGAGGAGGTGCGTTGACCGACTGGCCATACGCGTACTTGGTTTGCACCTTCATACTACTCCTCCCTCCGTCATAGTTTACAGGGCGTGCTTCATTCTGATGCATTTCTCTCAATGCATTTCCACCACCAGAGAGACTTTAGACGCGTTTAGTTTAATGCTCAATTAATTAGGGCATGGTAACCGCAATCAAGTCCATAATTTTCCCTCGATGTACTACGGAGTGGAGTAAGTGCATGCATGTGTGTACCCGAGGTGGAAGCACTGCATGCATGTGTGTACGCATTATTTCCTCTAGTAATAGACGTCGTGCTATAACTACCAATGCTATTTTTCAGGCCGATCGCTAGTCACCTTGGTCCCAGAGATTTTTTTTGAAGCGCGCTCTATAAACAGTGACGGATGGAGTAGTATGAGCGGATTCAAAGAAAAGCGTATTGATGGTTGCTTCTTCCGAGCAACTTACAGTGGGAAAGGTGTGGCTTATGATTTGACTGCTCATTACTCACTATTAATGCGGCACAACGACCAGGCTGAGTCTCCTATGCGGTTGTGCACTACTCCCTCGGTTCTTAAATATACTCCAGAGTATTTGTCTTTCTAGAGATTTCAACGAGTGACTACATACGAAGCAAGATGAGTGAATCTACACTCTAAAATATGCCCATTTGAAATTTGTAAAAAGACAAATATTTAGGAACGGAGGAGTATAATTTTGTGCATGGCACATGGACCCGGATGCTGAAGAGGCTTCTGGCAATGCTATCAAGCTTCCAACATTTTGTTTACATAATTGACGTACTATACAAATAATTTTCCAGCAATATGAAATTGTACAATGCTCTGAGCTTTCAGCTTTTGTTTCGTTTGTCTTGCCATCAATGCTCTTTCGGAAACAATAAAAAACTAACTTCCTTGCTAATGCATCTCAATGATTAGTAGATCAGAGCTAATATTTACATCACAACTGAAGACAAAGTTGTGAGAAGGTGTTAAATTAAAATTGATCCATGCTTTCATTGGCAGTAACATCCCCCCACCTCTGTCTAAATCAACAAGGCATGTTGGGAAAAAAGTAGCTATCTGGTGCATGCAACATTCCGATCATTTTGTGCAGTTCCACTAAAATAGAGCTGAGCGTCCCTGTTCCAAAGATATTAAGTGTGATTACGATAATAGAGGACTGCTGATGAAACAATAAACACACAAATAGAAGCCGGTCACCTTTGCAGTCTATCTTAAGACTAACTAGTTGGAGAAGATTAAGCAAATAGTTGGAGAAGATTAGGCTCGGAGTTGGATGAGGAGGATAGAGCAAAACCAATCTCCCTTTGTGCAGTCGCACTGAAATGTAGAGACGTTGCCCGCGTGACATTTTAGTACAACTACACAAAACACTCTTAAGAAAAAAGTGATTTGTGCAGTTCACCAAAAGGTCGCAATAGCAACGAGGTGAAATGGATAGCCCTGTTTGCAAAAAAGAGGTAGAAAGGAAACAATTACTGGCCAATAACAGTTGATGACACATACGACGACAAAAAAAGCATATTCCTTGTCCTAAGGGAAGATAACAACACGGTTTTGTTTGTCTAAAACGGTGTGAGGACGAGATTGCAATATGGAAAGTACGCCGGACGAGCTACGTTTTGGGCAAAGAACTATGGAAGATCCACATGCAAGATTATCCACATGCAGCGACGTGGGAAGACGGGCAGTGGAGCAAGGCCGGAGGGGATACCTGGGGGTCGTCGGGATGTAACTAGGTGAGCAGCGGCGGGCGAGGTCTGCCCATATTGCGGCAGCGAGCAGGTGGCGTAGGCCCTACCGCGCCGGAGCTTGGTCAGAGAGAACGGCGGATACCGCAGATCAGGACGTGCTGCCTCGGCGCCGTCGAACGGAGAAACGATGCACATCCTCCCTTTCCGCCGGCGGACAGGATGCGGCCGGATCAGTGACCAACGGTGGGAGAGAGAGAGGCCACCGCCGCCTTGTGTGAGATACTCTGAAGAGAGACAAGCCCAGGCAGGCAGGCTCCATTGTATATAGTGGAGCGGACTACCTTTTTCTCCATAAAAATCGTTTTATATTCTGTGTACGTGCCATTGAGCGATTTAACTTTTTTTAAAATAACGCGCCAACGCATCAAGTCGAACTTTGTTTCGTGCACGTGTGGTACACGACCTCCGTAGGTAAACAACCGCTACACGCATTCAAATTAGCACGTGGGCTGCCATTTTCGTACAGAAATGAGCTCCACCGTGTACCCGCGCGGGTGTGGCTGGGCACGAAGCGTGAGTACGTGCACCTATTCTCTTCGTGTACGTACACCACCTACGTGGGGTTGTGTGAGAGAGACACAAATGTAGAGAGATAGAGTGTGTGGGTTCATGAGTTTTTTTGGGGGGGGAGGTTCAATCAAAAAAACATATGCAATGTGTGTGAAATAGAGTCATGGATATATCATATATATAGAGGGGGCGATCCACGAGAAGAGAGTGGAGGTATCATCGGCTTGAGGTATCCATAGAATCGAAGAGATGGATGATGTGTGTGTGTGTGTGCGCGCGCGCGATCGATAAAGAGTGCCATCAAATTTGTGTGTGCCCACGTCAAAGATATAGAGTGGCTGGCCTACTGGAACGTGAGAGGGGACATGTGCAGTTTGTCTCTGTGGCATGGATACCTACCTACAGCGCTCGACTATCGGTGTGTGGTGGGGGGAGGCCTAATTAATTATAGAGGTACAATGGCTGGTATATGTGTGGAGGAGGAGAGAGGCCTACCTTATGTATTAAGGGAGATCGATCAGCATCCATGCATATGTGTAGGAGAGGAATAAGGTTGGGAGAGAAACAGAGCTAGAGTCTTGGAGGGGGTGGTAGTGGAGTTGCTTCTAACAAATGGTGGGAGTCTGGGAGAGGCTTGCTAGACAAACGGAGGGCACGCCTGTAATATCAATAAGAGAGGGGATGGCTGCCCTATCTGTGCACGTGCGTGCGAGAGATGGGTCAAGAGGCATGCATGAATGATGAGGGGGGACGATATGACTGTGGTAAGCAGACGTAACTACATAGGAAGATCCATCGTCCTTTGTCAGAGAAAGGAGAGACATAATTTGTGAGGTACGTCGATCGATGGGTGGGGGGAAAACAGTTAAAGTCGACCTAGGTATATGTAGGGAGATCGATCGGTATACATGCATGTATGTGTTAGAAGCAAATAAGGCCCGGGGCGAAGGATAGAGAGAGAGGGATGCATCTAGGAGGTGGTGTGAGAGGCATACTATATCGAGGGGGAAGGAGTGTGCGAGTACGAGAACGATGAAAAGAGTGGTGTGAGTGAGTCATGGACAGTGAGAAGAGAAGAGGGGAAGCTTGTGTTTGTGGTAGGCACACCTAGCTAGAGAGGCATATCGATCGATGTGTGCCGTAAAGAAGGAGATGGGGGGCCAACACACACCATGGGTGAATGACCTAAAGTGAAAAGACGAATTTGCGCGATGGAGCTAGAGAATGCTGAGGGAGGGTGAGAGGGATGCGGGCGTGTGCATGAACGAGAGAAAGTTAGTGCTAGCTACAAAGATAAGAGGATTGTGTGGGTGTAAAAGACGAATAGAGATCATGATTCATTATAAAAAGCGAATTCGGATATTTGAAGAATTTATCATAGTGTTTTAAACCGACACATGCGTGAATATATATAACGGTGATACACATGGTGTGGTTATGAAAAACAGAGTTGATGATGATGGTGTGCCTGCCATCCTGCAATATAGGCCGTCCGATTTATATCTGACGGATAGGAAGGAAACTATGGCAATTTTGAAAAAAGATACCCACACCCCTCTCCATATTTGCAAATAAGGCATCCCCTTGATCATGTTGATGTTCCGTGGAATGCATGGGCATCTTGCTAGTACTGCATATAATATATAGAACATTGATTATAATTTGGGCTAATGTGTGGCTTTTGCAGCTCAGGGCTAAATACTTGTCATAATGTAGGGGGCGGGGCACTATACCTTGTGTGATAAACATGGTGTACGTATGGAACATGGTTTATATTATGAATATATAGTTAGTACATCAAATGTACTATTATTTGGAATCAACATAAAGTGTATTCAAAAAATTGAATTCGAGTTCATATAGTACACACATTTCATATCTATCTCTATAGTAATCATGTGGTGTGTTGTTAATGTAATACACGAATGATGGTTGAAGTTGGCAACAATCATGATTGTAGATTCTTATTGAAATAGAGAAACGAATTCAAATTCAGTTCAAATTGCAGCGGTAGTATAAACATTTGGAATGGACTAAAATGTTGGTATGAGTAGGTTACATGCATTATACAGTCAGGGAAAAAATTTAATTGGACATAACATGGATTCATACTCTCTCTTTGTGTGGTGTGAATAGTTTTTGAATAGCTTTGAATAGCATTTGTATAGTAAAAATGGGACAAGACTCTCTCTTTGTGTGGTGTGAATAGTTTTTATTTTTTTCGTTTTTTTCGTTGAGGGAAGTGCGAATTGATTTGGTACGTCCAAGTACAATATTACACGTTAGGCTTGTCCCTAAAATTCAACCCGCGCCTTGTTATATCCCGAAAATTCAGATATCGTGCTCCCAAAACTGGCGCCTTCACAACCCGCGCCTTGCTATCCCAAAATTACATCGCGCATGAAAACTCCCTCCCGCTGCCAAATCCCGACACGCAAAATACCCCTTCTAACCCTGAGCCGAAAGGGCTGCTAGTTTAAATCGGTGGGGGTACTTTTGTAACACACCCTACATTTTGGACAAGTGCATCCCTAAGTCAAGGTTCCCCCCTCCCATCGCCTCCTTTTCGCCATTCGAAATCCCAGGCCGCCATAACCTCTCCGCTCCAGCCACGAAACCCCACCCTCCTCCGTCCGCCACCTCACCGCTGCCCAGCCGGAGCCTCTTCCCCGACGACGTCGTCCACCGCAACAGGTCGACGTCTCTCATCCGCCTCCCCGGATGAGGATCCGTCGTCCCGCCGGTTCAGCCGCCCCGTCCTCCACCTCCAAGGAGTTGCTCCGACGATCGCCTCATCTATCACGGCTGCTCCATCCCCACAGCGCCGCCTTAACCTGCTCCACCAGAACCGCAGCATCCTCACCGACTCCTCGGACGAAGCTGAGGCCTACTCGGCGCCACCAAAGAGGTTGTACACTCATCGCATCGCACCTTATCCTTAACTTGACCTCCCAGCGCCGACGGTGCTCCATCCCACACCCCTATGGAGTGGCTACCTCGAAGCCGGCGCCGCGGGCGACATCTCCACGGCGGCTCCCCCAGTGCAAGGCCCCTTCGGTGGCGGCGTCCATACCAGCCGGATCTGCTGTTGCTGCTCCGGCCGTCGCTCGGTCGCTCGCGCTGCTGCTGCTGCTCCGGCCGTCGCTCGGTCGCTCGCGCTGCTGCTGCTGCTCCGGCTCTCGCTCGCTCGCTCGCCCAGCTGCTGCTCCTCCGGCTCTCGCTCGCGCTGCTGCTGCTGCTCTCCCCCTCGCTCGTGCTGTTGCTCTGCTCCGATTTAGCTACACTTCAGTCGACTGAATCAACTTTTGGGTCAGTCGATTTTCAGGGGTGGGGGGTCTCGCCGGTGTTAAGGAAGAACCACCCGTAGCGGGAAGGGGGGCTCGCCGGAGAGGTACCCCACTATCTATCTTAGGGTTCTGGGTGGGGTGCTGTTCGCTGGTGGTGGGGGCGCGGTGGTGGGGCGGTGGCGTGGGGATCGCCGGAGAAAAAGCTTGGCGCGGGGGGGGGGGCTAGAGGGCTGGCTGGGGCGGCGGCGGACCGGCGGTGGGGAGCTGTTTCGGGGCGGTGAGGCGGCGGCGGACTGGCGGTGGGGAGTTGTTTCAGGGCGGCGGCGGACCGGCAGTGGGGAGTTGTTTCGGGGCGGCGAGGCGGCGCGGGGTTCGGTCGGTGGTGGCTGGCGGCTCAGGGGGGTGCAGGTTGAAGATGAACTGCAGGCCCTCCCTAAACTATCCCATGTGAAGTGCCTCTCTGCTACCATTGCGTTCAGTTTCGACAATAACATTCAGATTCCATAGTAAATTTCAGTTTCGACAGTTAAGTTCAGTCAACAGTTTTTACCTCATCTGTTGTAGTCAGGTGGTTTTTGGTGATGTAAATTTTACATCTATCACTTTTTGGTAATGCATTTTACATCATCTATTGGAGATGCTATTAGAATCCCACTTGAGATTAACGATGTCTGTCTTGTGCTGCTTCAGCCTTGATGTCTTACGGCTCACCGGAGCTGCTCCAACGACGGAACGATCCATCACAACAGAGCAGTGCCCTGGACGCCGTCTACAGATTCCTCAGATCTTCCTCCACACCTCCGACAGCCACCTCTGCCTCAACTTCTTCAGCAACCAACCCAATGATGCTGAGGTCGACATGGCTACGGCAAAGAGGTTGTACACTTGTCGCATCACTTATTACTCTACATTCATGTCGATCCATTAGGGCTATTGTGGTTCAACGGAAAAACATAGCAATAGGAAATTTTCCTATGGCACTCTACTATTCAATTATTCATGCATTTTGTTGAAAGGAATGGAGCAAAACATCCACCTGGACCTACTTTTCAAAATCCTATGCATGAAAACAAGACCAAGTGCATTAGTGGCAGAATAACATTCTAACTATATACGCTTTCATATGGTTTCACTTTATTTTGGCCATGTTTCTTTGCATTCCTCTGCTCCTCCAATTCCTGTTAACCAAACACCCAAGTTGATAGAAATCCTGTCTTCACAAATGCTCTATTTCCCATGTGCATTCCTATCCTATTCCGGTGATTTTCCTCCAATCCCTGCGTTTTTAGAATCATGCAAGCCAAATGAGCCCTTATAGAATTACTTCAGTTACAGGTAGGCGTCGAAGAAAACTTTGTGTGGTTTGTCCTGCTCCTGCCGCGACGTCGTCCGCCTCACCTGAGCTGCTCCATCGACAGAAGCATCCACCAAACCAGACATCACGACTCCTGGCCGTCTTTCGCCGCCTCAGATCTCCTTCCCTGCCGCCGGCACCCACCGCAACGGCATCACCATCATCGACTCAGCAGATGAACCTGAGGAGTACGCGGGTCCACAAGAGAGGTCGCACACTTTTGTTTCCGCTTATGTTATGCATTACTTAATATTACCTGCTACTTTATTGTCTTGTTCACCTCTTAGACTCCAAGTCAGGTCCAAATTGATGTTCAAACTTGAGTCCTAAATTAGTTGTGGGGCACATATCGAGGCAGCAATGAATAGTATCTCTGTCTAATATCTGGTTCACCTAGGGTATGCCTATGTTGTTCATCTTGGGTGGGAAACAAATTGTAAAGCAATCATCATCTGTGTTTTATTAAATTAAAGCGATCATCAGCCTGCTATCACTATTTTTGGATCCATCCACTGGTTGTTACCATTACTCTAGATTTCTGCATGCTCTCCTTACATAATCTCACTATTTTTTTTGTATGCATGTCAGATATTGTACACAGTCATGCTGAACATGTAGAGAAAAAGAGAAGAGTTTTGCGCGGCAATACAATGTCATGCAGACATCGCTCCATGGTGGGTTCAATGGCAAACCCTCCCCCCCCCCTCTCCAGATTGTAATCTAGAGGAAGATATCTGTTCTGAGGCGGATTCAGATGCAGCTGACCACTCCTATTTACCCACTAAGGTGTTTGCTCTAACTTGGCATGATGATGTTAGTCATATCATGCATATGTTGCCTTGCAGTGCCTACTTTTGACATCATATATGTCATCTGCTTAGTTTAGACATGTTCTGTAATGCCACCCTTTTAGTTTCAATATCATATATGGGAATTATGCAGTCTCATGTCTTTTAGCCAGCCATAATATATTTGAAATGTGAAATGCCATCCTGTTTAACCAGGCATCATATATTTGAATGATATCTAGCCCATCCTTTCCTTTGTTAAATTTCCATTTGTCAACAATGTTTGTACATTAAACTAGTCTTCCTGTGAATCAGCCATTTAAGTGGGTGATGGAAAAATCTTGAGTGAAAACAAGGCCTTCAGAGCAGACAATGCTACCTGTTGAAGCAGATCTCTTGCTGGGTCCCGATAGCTCCTCAGAGATGGATTCAGAGACAGATGACCAGTCCTATTCCCCCACCGAGGTGTATGCGCTAACTTGGCACGGTTCTACTGCTCATATCATGCATATGGTGTCTTGCATTGCATAGTTTAGACATCATATACACAATATTCAACACCATGTTCTTAGTTCAGACATCATATATGCGAATGCCCTTCGCTTAGCATATAAATCACATATGTGAATTAAATCATGCGATCCTGGTTACTTAAATAACATGTATGTGAATTATGTCATGCGATCCTGTTTAGTTAGTCATCATATCTTTGAATTATGTTATGCTATGTTATCCAGTTTAGATAGACATCATATATGTGAAATTATGTCATGCTATCCGTTTTAGTTAAACAATATACATGTCAATTATTTAATGCCCTCTTTTTCCCACACTATCTATTGCATCTGTCTCTCATACAATGTCTGTACATTCAACTACGTTTCATGTTTATCAGCCATTTGAATTGGAGCGGGTGATGGCAGTATCTAGTGGAGTAAAAACACGGTCTTGAAATAAAACAGTGCTACCTCTTGGTGGAGATAGCACCCTGGTTGTACATGCACGAGAACCAGCCCTACCACACATAACCCAGACTCTCGCAGATTTTACCCCTACTGCGATGGACAGAGAACCAGCTTCAACCAATCTAACCCCAACCCCAGCAGATAGTAACCCAGTTCCTGTTGACACAACACCATCTCCACCACAGAGCTCCCAAACAAGAGCAGTTAGTAAGGCAGCTCCAGTCCCCAAAGCGCCAGTACTACCACGACGAACCCCAACTCCACCAGTTAGTACACCTATTCCTGTGGAGTAAGCACAACCAGCCATTCATAGTTTAGCATCTATCGCATTTGATGTTGTTAAATCCTATGTGTGTATCTTCCCATCATGGAAATATTATACTGAAAATGAAGGAAAATGCCAGTTGCAGGTGTTTTTCCAGGAGTTATGTGTAAGTAATGTTATTCATGGCAATTACTTTGCTTTGTCCCATACATTCTACCTGCATGATGGTTATAATATAGCAAATTTTCCCATTTTTCTCTATAGAGAAGGACCGATTTGGAAACTCAGGATGAGGTAACCTGTGCTAATACCTCTGCTATCTTCAAGAATGCTTGGTGGCAATATCGGAATTACCTGAAGAAAACGTACTTCACTGGCAAAGAAACTCATCAAATTCCCTTACGTTCTCCTGAGACACATTTACTGGACGATGACTGGGAACGCCTTGTTCTTTACCGGTCCCGAACCAAGAATGTGGTAAGGTCTATGAACTCATTTTATTTTAAGTAATATATGCTTGCGTCTTATTGTACTCTGTTCATGTAGAACAAGTGTTTAAACCTGAAGAACAACTGTTCTCATTTAAGATTCCATTGCTATTGTGCATACTGCTTTGCTCTTGTATCACTATATTTACTCATACAAACTTATTTTTAAATTGAACTATCCAATCGAAACTCCAATGGCACAACAAGTATGTTTACGCATGTTTCTTTAACAGGTTTGCTCTTATAGATAGCTCTGTTGATTTCAATTTCAATTGTGTATACAGTTGACTTCTCATATCATGCACATTACTAGCATCATAACAGGGCCAATAGTAGTGTTGTACATGTAGACCCGTGGTACCCATCTGAAATCTTGTTGTGCCGTTTAGTTTCCCACGCTTTGTATTCTTTTAGTGTTGCTTTCTCTTGAACTGATATGATTTGAACCGTGTCTCTATTTTGATTTGGCAAGACAATGCAGTGACCATAGGACATAGATATATGTTTGTTTGATGCTTTTATAATGTACTACTTGGCAATAGAAGACTTGGTAGTTTAATCTTGTCCACCTTACTAATGAACTGGTTCACGGAAATGAGTTTCATATACTAGTACATGCTAAACCTGTTATGTGTCTGCTTGTTTCTTCTTTTAGAATGCTGACAGGATATTGGGCAAGAGTGCCTTATTAAGCAATGATAAAGGAAGTAATGCAGATAAGGTTCATGATCGTGAGACATCCTTGTTGCTCTCCAACAAAGCTGATAAAACAGCTAAGGAAAACTATCTTGAAGTCAGTGAGGCAACCCCAAAGTCCTGTCTTGGTTTACTGTTCGAGTTACTGGCCACTACCGCTTGCACAAGCTATTCAAACACACTGTCTGAATCAGTTCGGTTTCTTGAGTCTCAACTACAAGCTGAAAGACATCGATCAGCTATGCTACGACAAGAAGCGGAAGGACTGCGGAAGTCCCTGGAGCATTGAGATGCATACTTTCTGGTGCAACAGCAAGCGTTGGAGGATTTTAGCACCAAACAGGACAAAGCTAATAAGCTTGCTAAGCTTATTGCTAACATGGTGGATACCGAGGATAACGTTTCTTGAGCTCTTCTGAAGTTGTTTCAGTTATGGACTTGTTTTGCTTCCGTGTTTATTTGCACTGGTGGCCAATTTTGATGGCCAGTGTATGTAATATGCTGCTTTGTTCCCTATATTTGCACTGGTGGCGAACTTTGATGCCCAGTAGATGTAATATGTGTAATAGCTGTAATAGGCTAGCGTTAGTTGCTTGCTTATTTATTTCCTTATTGTCTTGTTTAGTTGTTTGCTTGTAGTCAATGCAGTTCTTTTTCCGCGTTTTTCTAGTGGCCACAATAACCTATTTTTGGTAAATAGGCCACAATAATCATGGCAACACACAGACTGTTGTAACCATGGGCCTCCTGCGGGCCGTCGGATCCGTGGGCCTTCTACGGGCCATAGGATCCATGGGCCTTTTACAGGCCGTAAGATCCATGGACTTTCTACAGGCCGTATGATCTATGGGCCTTCTACGGGCCGTAGGATCCATGGGCCTTCTACGGGGCGTATAATCATTTCGCCAAACATGGGTTGTACTATTCATGGACCATAACAGGCCGTTAATAAGCCGTATTTGATAACGCTATGAAAACAGCCCAACGAGTTAACGGGCCACAAACGGGCCGAATGTAACCACGGACTGTATTTGGCCCACAAATGGAATAGCCAGTAACAAACCGTATCTAACCGAATTCTAGAAATGAGCCCAAGAATAAATGGGCCCTTAGAAGGCCGAAAGTTAACACGGGCTGGAAAGGCCGACGGAATAATGGGTCGTTAATGGGTATAAAGCGATACACTGTTCATTATGGGCCAGTTTCATCTCGGGCCTTTAATGGTCCGAGAGTTACAAAGGGCCTCATATGGGCCGAAATACATCATGGGCCATACATGGGCCGGAAGTTACAATGGGCTGGAATCATATTGGATGGCCCAGATGAAGCTACTGGGATTAATTCCGATAGGCCGTAACGGGCCGGTAGTCAGCGGGCTGTAAATGGGCTATATACGAATAGGCCGTTAACAGGCTTTCCTTGGGCCGGCCTATTACCTTTTGACCAAGTCAAACGGGCCGGCCTTTTCACCGGAATGGGCCTCTGTTGGGCTGTGCCACGTGTCGACGTATCATAGGCGCCTCCTGTCCAATGAGTGGATGACATCTGCCCCAACGGTGAGCCAACATGTTTTTCCTCTAGCCAATGAGAATTTTACACGTGGAAAATCCCCATTGGTCCGGGCTGTTAACGGGTTATCGGATCCAAAACCGGACCCGATAGCTTAACAGCGACCTGTTAAGGTGGATGCCACGTGTCGGTCACCCTTGACGAAAGCACTTCTATGACGCGCGATTTATCGTCATGGAAGTGGACACTTCTGTGATGATAATTTTGGTAATGTCATGGAACACTTCTACGACAGCACAGGTATGACTATCTTGATTCTGTCATAAATTTGTCATGGATGTACATGCATGACAGAAAACGTGACCTACTGTGACAAACACGTACCATCACGGAAGTGTCTTTTTTGTAGTGAGTAGAATAAGGATATGTTTCTCGGTTATGGAGGTGACAAAAAGTTCATCGTAAAGGGTTACGTCGATGCAAGTTTTGACACCGATCCGGATGACTCTAAGTCTCAATCTGGATGCATATTGAAAGTGGAAGCAATTAGCTAGAGTAGCTCCGTGCAAAGCATTGTAGACATAGAAATTTGCATACGGCTCTAATGTGACAGACCCATTGACTAAGCTTCTCTCACAAGCAAAACATGATCACACCTTAGTACTCTTTGGGTGTTAATCACATAGCGATGTGAACTAGATTATTGACTCTAGTAAAACCCTTTGGGTATTAGTCACATGGCGATGTGAACTAATCACATGGTAATGCTAACTAATGGTGTTAAATCACATGGCGATGTGAACTAGATTATTGACTCTAGTGCAAGTGGGAGACTCAAGGAAATATGCCCTAGAGGCAATAATAAAGTTGTTATTTATATTTCCTTATACCATGATAAATGTTTATTATTCATGCTAGAATTGTATGAACCGGAAACTTAGTACATGTGTGAATACATAGACAAAACAGAGTGTCACTAGTATGCCTCTACTTGACTAGCTCGTTAATCAAAGATGGTTAAGTTTCCTAGCCATAGACATGAGTTGTCATTTGATTAACGGGGTCACATCATTAGAGAATGATATGATTGACATGACCCATCCGTTAGCTTAGCACAATGATCGTTTAGTTTGTTGCTATTGCTTTCTTCATGACTTATACATGTTCCTATGACTATGAGATTATGCAACTCCCGAATACCGGAGGGACACTTAGTGTGCTATCAAACGTCACAACGTAACTCGGTGATTATAAAGATGCTCTATAGGTGTCTCCGATGGTGTCTGTTGAGTTGGCATAGATCGAGATTAGGATTTGTCACTTCGATTGTTGGAGAGGTATCTCTGGGCCCTCTCGGTAATGCACATCACTATAAGCCTTGCGAGCAATGTAACTAATGAGTTAGTTGCGGGATGATGCATTACGAAACGAGTAAAGAGACTTGCCAGTAACGAGATTGAACTAGGTATGAAGATACCGATGATCGAATCTCGGGCAAGTAACATACAGATGACAAAGAGAACAACATACATTGTTATGCGGTTTGACCGATAAAGATCTTCGTAGAATATGTGGGAGCCAATATGAGCATCCAGGTTTCACTATTGATTATTGACCGGAGATGAGTCTTGGTCATGTCTACATAGTTCTCGAACCCGTAGGGTCCGCACGCTTAACGTTCAATGACGATCGGTATTATGAGTTTATGTGTTTTGATGTACCGAAGGTTGTTCGGAGTCCCGGATGTGATCACAGACATGACGAGGAGTCTCGAAATGGTCGAGACATAAAGATCGATATATTGGAAGGCTATGTTTGGACACCGGAAAGGTTTCGGATGAGTTCGGGCATTTTCCGTAGTACCGGCGGGTTACCGGAACCCCCGGGGGAGTTAATGGGCCTTAATGGGCCATGGTGGAAGAGAGGAGGAAGCGGCCAAGTGGGAGGCACGCGGCCCCCAAGCCCAATCCGAATTGGGGTGGGGGGCGGCCCCCTTTCCTTCTCTCCCTCTTCCTCTTCCTTCTTCTCCTACTCCAACTAGGGAAGGGGGGAAACCTACTCCTACTAGGAGTAGGAATCCCCCCTTGGGCGCGCCCCATGAGGCCGGCCCTCCCCCTCCTCCACTCCTTTATATACTGGGGAGGGGGGCACCCCATAGACACACAAGTTGATTGTTTAGCCATGTGCAATGCCCCCCTCCACAAATTTCCACCTCGGTCATATCGTTGTAGTGCTTAGGTGAAGCCCTGCGTCGGTAACTTCATATCACCGTCTTCACGCCGTCGTGCTAACGAAACTCTCCCTCGGCCTCAGCTGGATCAAGAGTTTGAGGGACGTCACCGAGTTGAACGTGTGCAGATCGCGGAGGTGTCGTGCGTTTGGTACTTGATCGGTTGGATCGCGAAGACGTTCGACTACATCAATCGCGTTACTTAACGCTTCCGCTTTCGGTCTACGAGGGTGCGTGGACACACTCTCCAGCTCATTGCTATGCATCACATAGATAGATCTTGCATGATCATAGGTAAAAAAAATTTAAATACTGCGTTCCCCAACAAGTATGTATTATTTCCAATAAGTCAGTGGCTCGCTCCATTGTTCCGGAGAAAGGAGTTTTAGTCATCTTGCCCTATGAGGCATGGTTCGCAAGTATAAAATGATTCATAATCAAGTGATTCCAAAAATCCATCCGTATAGAGTTTCTTCATGCGCTTTACACCAATATGACCTAAACGGCAGTGCCACAAATATGTTGCACTATCATTATCAACTTTGCATCTTTTGGCATCAATATTATGAATATGTGTATCACTACGATCGAGATTCACTAAACCATTTACATTGGGTGTATGACCATAGAAGATTTTATTCATCTAAACAGAACAACAATTATTCTCTGACTTAAATGAATAACCGTATCGCAATAAACATGATATAATCATATTAATGCTCAACGCAAACACCAAATAACATTTATTTAGTTCCAATTCTAATCCCGAAGGTGGAGGGAGTGTGCGATGGTGATCATATCAACCTTGGAATTACTTCCAACACACATCGTCACCTCGTCCTTAACTAGTCTCTGTTTATTTTGCAACTCCTGTTTCGAGTTACTACTCTTAGCAACTAAACCAGTATCAAATACCGAGGGGTTGCTATAAACACTAGTAAAGTACACATCAATAACATGTATATCAAATATACCTTTGTTCACTTTGCCATCCTTCTTATCCGCCAAGTATTTGGGGTAGTTCCGCTTCCAGTGACCATTCCCTTTGCAGTAGAAGCACTCAATTTTAGGCTTAGGTCTAGCTTTGGGTTTCTTCACGGGAGTGGCAACTTGCTTGCCATTCTTTCTTGAAGTTCCCTTTCTTGTCCTTTGCCCCTTTTCCTGAAACTATTGGTCTTGTTAACCATCAACACTTGATGCTCTTTTTTGATTTCTACCTTCGCCGATTTTAGCATCGCGAAGAGCTCTGGAATCGTTTTTGTCATCCCTTGCATATTATAGTTCATCACGAAGTTCCAGTAACTTGGTGATATTGACTAGAGAACTCTGTCAATCACTATCTTATCTGGAAGATTAACTCCCACTTGATTCAAACAATTGTAGTACTCAGACATTCTGAGCACATGCTCACTGGTTGAGTTATTCTCCTCCATCTTGTAGGTAAAGTACTTGTCAGAGGTCTCATACCTCTCGACTCGGGCATGAGTCTGAAATACCAATTTCAGCTCTTGGAACATCTTATATGCTTCGTGGCGTTCAACACGTTTTTGAAGTCCCGGTTCTAAGCCGTAAAGCATGGCACACTAAACTATCAAGTAGTCATCATACCGAGCTTGACAAACGTTCATAATGTCTGCATCTGCTCCTGCAATAGGTCTGTCACCTAGCGGTGCATCAAGGACATAATTCTTCTGTGCAGCAATGGGGACAATCCTTAGATCACGGACCCAATCCGCATCATTGCTACTATCATATTTCAACTTATTTTTCTCTAGGAACATATAAAAAACGGGGAGCTACATCGCAAGCTATTGATCTACAACATAGATATGCAAATACTATCAGGACTAAGTTCATGATAAATTAAGTTCAGTTAATCATATTACTTAAGAACTCCCACTTAGATAGACATCCCTCAAGTCATCTAAATGATATGTGATCCAAATCAACTAAACCATGTCTGATCATCACGTGAGATGGAGTAGTCATCAATGGTGAACATCTCTATGTTGATCATATCTACTATATGATTCACATTTGACCTTTCGGTCTCCAGTGTTCCGAGGCCATGTCTGTACATGCTAGGCTCGTCAAGTTTAACCCGAGTATTCCGCATGTGCAAAACTGTCTTGCACCCGTTGTATGTGAACGTAGAGCCTATCAAACCCGATCATCACGTGGTGTCTCAGCATGAAGAACTTTCACAACGGTGCATACTCAGGGATAACACTTATACCTTCAAATTTAGTTAAGGGATTGTCTTATAATGCTACCGCCGTACTAAGCAAAATAAGAAGCATAAAAGATAAACATCATATGCAATCAAAATATGTGACATGATATGGCCATCATTATCTTGTGCCTTTGATCTCCATCTCCAAAGCACCGTCATGATTTCCATCATCACCGGCTTGACACCTTGATCTCCATCGTAGCGTTGTTGTCATCTCGCCAACCATTGCTTCTACAACTATCGCTAACACATAGTGATAAAGTAAAGCAATTACATGGCGATTGCATTTCATACAATAAAGCGACAACCATAAGGCTCCTGCCAGTTGCCGATAACTTTTACAAAACGTGATCATCTCATACAATAATGTATATGACATCATGTCTTGACCATATCACATCACAACATGCCCTGCAAAAACAAGTTAGACGTCCTCTACTTTGTTGTTGCAAGTTTTACGTGGCTGCTACGGGCATCTAGTAAGAACCGTTCTTACCTGCGCATCAAAACCACAACGATGTTTCGTTAAGTTTGCTATTTTAACCTTCAACAAGGACCGGCCGTAGTCAAATTCGATCCAACTAAAGTTGGAGAAACAGACACCCGCCAGCCACCTTTTATGCAAAACAAGTTGCATGTCTGTCGGTGGAACCGGTCTCATGAACGTGGTCATGTAAGGTTGGTCTGGGCCGCTTCATCCAACAATACCACTGAATCAAAATAAGACATTGGTGGTAAGCAGTATGACTATCATCGCCCACAACTCTTTGTGTTCTACTCGTGCATATCATCTACGCATAGACCTGGCTCGGATGCCACTGTTGGGAAACATAGCATGCAATTTTAAAAATTTCCTACACTCACGCAAGATCCATCTAGGAGATGCATAGCAACAAGAGGGGGGAATGTGTCCACGTAAACTCGTAGACCAAAAGCGGAAGCGTTTGACAACACGGTTGATGTAGTCGAACTTCTTCTCGTTCCGACCGATCAAGCACCGAACGTTCGACACCTCCGAGTTCTGCACACGTTCAGTTCGATGACGTCCCTCAAACTCTTGATTCAGCAAAGTGTCGAGGGAGAGTTTCATCAGCACGACGGCGTGGTGACGGTGACGGTGAAGTGATCCGTGCAGGGCTTCGCCTAAGCACTACGTGAATATGACCGGAGGCGTAAACTGTGGAGGGGGGCGCCGCCCACGACTAACGATGTTTGTTGTGTGTTCTAGAGGTGCCCCCCTCATATATATAGGTTGGAGGGGCGGAGAGGCAGCCAAGGGGGCGCACCAAGTCAGAGGAATCCTACTTGGGCACCTCCCAATTCGCCCCCCCCCTTTCCTATTCCTATTCGGAGTAGGAAGGGAAGAGGGGGAAGGGGGAATCCTATTCCCTTTTTCCTTTACTCCTTCCCCTTTCCTTCTCCATTTTGGTCAGCCCATATGGGGGGCGCACCAACCCCTTTGTGGCTGGTGCGTTTCCCCTCTTGGCCCAATAGGCCCATATAGTTTGTCGGGGGTAGCCCGGAACCCCTTCCGATGACCCGATACGTACCCGGTACCCCCAGAACACTTCCGGTCTCCAAATACTATCGTCCTATATATGAATCTTTACCTCTCGACCATTTCGAGACTACTCGTCATGTCCGTGATCTCATTCGGGACTCCGAACAACATTCGGTCACCAAATCACATAACTCATATAATACAAAATCGTCATCGAACGTTAAGCGTGCGGACCCTATGGGTTCAAGAACTATGTAGACATGACCGAGACACCTCTCCGGTCAATAACCAACAGCTGAACCTGGATTCTCATATTGCTTCTTACATATTCTACGAAGATCTTTATCGGTCATACCGTAATGACAACATATGTAATTCCCTTTGTCATCGGTATGTTACTTGCCCGAGATTCGATCGTCAGTATCTTCATACCTAGTTCAATCTCGTTACCGGCAAGTATCTTTACTCGTTCCGTAATGCATCATCCCATAACTAATTCATTAGTCACATTGCTTGCAAGGCATATCATGATGTGCATTATCGAGAGGGCCCAGAGATACCTCTCCGATACTCGGAGTGACAAATCCTAATCTCGATCTATGCCAACCCAACAAACACCTTTGGAGATACCTGTAGAGCATCTTTATAATCACCCAGTTACGTTGTGACGTTTGATAGCACACAAGGTATTCTTCCGGTACCCGGGAGTTGCATAATCTCATAGTCAAAGGAATATCTATAAGTCATGAAGAAAGCAATAGCAATAAAACTTAACTATCATTATGCTAAGCTAATGGATGGGTCTTGTCCATCACATCATTCTCCTAATGATGTGATCCCGTTCATCAAATGACAACACATGTCTATGGTTAGGAAACTTAACATCTTTGATTAACGAGCTAGTCTAGTAGAGGCTTACTAGGGACACTGTGTTTTGTCTATGTATCCACACATGTATCAAGTTTCCGGTTAATACAATTCTAGCATGAACAATAAAAATTTATCATGATATAAGGAAATATAAATAACAACTTTGTTATTGCCTCTAGGGCATATTTCCTTCACACACATCATCGGAGGGACAGCAAGGATGATGAAGAACCCCTCCGTGATTGCTTCCCCCTCCGGCAGAGAATCGGAAAGGGTCCCCAGATGGGATTTCTCGAGAACAGAGGCTTGCGCAAGCGGAAAAAGTATTTCGTGGACTCCCTGGTAGGTTTTCTGATTATTGGGAATTTATAGAGGCGGAGTTAGGTTAAATGGAGGCTTGTGGGCCCCACTAGATAACAGGGCGCGCCCTAGGCCCCTGGTGTGTGCTCTGGTGCCTAGTGGGCCACTCCTTTGTCTTCTCGTTCCCTCCCAAAGCTCCCAGGGTCTCTTATTGCCAGAAAAAAATCTACAAAAAGTTTTGTGACATTTGGACTTCGTTTGGTACTGATATTCTGCAAAGTCAAAAACAAGCAAAAACAACAACTAGCACTGGGCACTAAGTTAATAGGTTAGTCCCAAAAAAATGATATAAAGTTGCTTGCAAATGCATATAAAACATCCAAAATTGATAATATAATAGCATGGAATAATAAAAAATTATAGATACGTTGGAGACGTATGAGCCTCTCCTACACCATCTTCGTCAAGCTCCCAACCCGAACCCTGTGTTGATGCCCAACCTAGTGCCACAACAAAGGTCTAGATGGAACCGCATCCACCGCCACCCAACCCCATTGAGGTACCAACGAGAATCGCCTCCCCCGACGGCTGAGAAGATGGGCTACCACAAAAGCCACTACCCACTAACCGCTAGACAGTACCAGTGAAGTTAACAGGGTCACCCTCGAGGTCGATCTTCATGGCCAGTTCACACTATCACCAATAACTACCTGCTCGAGCTTCCCATGCCACCTCCCCTCCCCCATCCTCTCACACCTAGTTGTCGGTTGCTCACCATTCCTCAGTAGACCATCGCACGTCATTATGTCGCCTCTACGATCTAGCCGTCGACCTCTTCTTCACCCTCTTCGTCAAACTCCCAACCCAAACCCTGCTTTGATGCCCGACCTAGTGCCACAACAAAAGTCTTAGAACCGCGCCCACCGTCGCCCAACCCATTGAGGTACCAACGAGAACCCCCCCCCTCCCCAACCCATGGATGCAAAAGCAAGGGAGAGAAGGGGCTGATTGAAAGGAAATGGGACAGGAAGGGGGATTTAGTGGGCCAGGGGTGTTGGAGTGCTACGTGGCTGCTCTCCGGACTCCGGCAAAGCTCTCCGCCCCAACTTTGCTTCCACTTTATGGGAGAAAGTGCGCCCAGACCGATAGAGGCCAGTATTCAGTGGCGGACCCAGGAATTAAAGTTAGCCGGGGCGGACATTTAAGGTCTAAATTTTGTCGGTGCAAATGCAACTATATTCAACCAAAACTCATAGCATTCGACAACAAAAGAATAAAATGGGTCTTAAAAACTACTCCCTCCGTAAGTAATATAAGAGTGTTTAAATCACTAAACTAACATATACTCTTGTCGCTTGAAATCCTTACTTATGCCACAATATTGATCCCATAATTCCAAACGAGACCTACAAAATTATGAATGGATTAGCACGAGTGTCATAGCAGTTGTATATTTTGATTCGATCATATGATGATAGCATACCTTTAAGATGTACTTGCACAAAGAACACGGGATTGTGGAGGTAGATGGCCTCAATGGCTCTTCAAGGCATGAAAAAGAACAATAATATGTTTCTCACTAATTTTAGCAAATATCTCGCGCTCAACATAGCAACCCATCAAATCATTAATCCAATCATCTGTTGCCTGCACCATCTGTTGCCAATGCCGGACTGGGGGGCGAAGTTACTGGCCTTGCCACAACCAGTGATGCCTCAGCCTTAACTTCTTCTTCAGCAACATCTATCCAATCTGCCTCTTCAACGGAATCCATCACCGGCAGTGGGCGTGGGTGCGTGAGGCTTCTGGCGGTGGCGCAACACCGCGGTAGTGGGCAGTGGCTAGGTCGGAAGGGGAACGGTTGGACGCGATTTCTCGATCGACTAGAGATTTTTTTGAGAGGAGAGACCTATCGATTGGGCATTTGGGCCCGTAGGCTATAATAACTAATAAATGTAGCCCAGTCCACTAGCTCAAATATCTTTCTCCCTCAAAGCCCTCACGTACCCCTCGACGCACAAACAGAGAACAGCGCCGCCGCCGCAGGCTTTCTGACGCCTACACGAGGAAACGGGGAGGAAAGATATGTAAGTGGGGGTTGATCCTCCGCCGCTGGCGACCCGGGCCCAGCTCGTCCCAATGATGGGTTCGCCACTGCCCGTGTTAGATGGCACAACACGTCCGAACCGCACGTACAGATGTACACGGATGCCCTAAGAAGCTATGGGTTGTTCGTCGAAGACAAAAAAACGAAAAAGAATCTGGTAGAAGAGTGGGTTGTTCGTCGAAGAAAACAATAAACAAAAAAAATCTGGTAGAAGAGTCATCTGTCATCTCCGCGACTCCATCCACCTATTCACTTGTTTTTTTCCTCTCTTTCTCCTCCGGCCATCGCCCGCTCGCTCTCCTGTCTCCCACCTGCGTAATCGACGACCTCCTGAACACCCTCGCAGGCGAAGGGGTGCTGTCGCATGGTGGCGGGGATGCCCTGCACAAGCAACTCGTAGCCGGCATTTCAGCGAACACCTAAGGGGCGTCCTGCACGAGCAACCTAGCCGATGCAGGGGCGGCACGATGATCGAGTGATGACACGATGGCAAGCCGGCGAGAGGAATAATCTAAGCCGTCTTCTTCCTTGGCCCCGGTCAAGGCCCATGCCTCCGTTGTTTCCTGTGCTGAGGTCAGTCTCTACTCACACATTGCGCGTAGCTATGGATTTTATTTTAAGCACTAGCTACAATTCTGAAGCAATGAGCAAAGTATATACTAGCTGAAAGATGACAGACAAGTCTCTCTCTCTCCCCTTTTTTCCGGGGAAGATGACCGGCAAGTCTTACATGTGAATGACCGGCATTTGTAAAGCTATTCCAAGTCCAAGATACGACCTTCACCAAGACAAGTCCTCTTTTTTCGCAAAAAAAAGACAAGTTCTCTTTTTTGGTTTCATTGCCATGGCAGGACTTCTCCGCCTTCAAACAAGTCCTCTTTTTTGCTTTCCAGCAACAGCGGCATCAGGTTAGAGGTTGGCTTTTGTGTTCACAAATAAGTACAGTACTGCTAACCAATAGTAGTGAAAGAAGGAATATGCCCTCCAATTCGACCTAGAATATCCTGATCAAGAAAAAAACACATATCTTGTTTTAGGAATGTAGCAGGTCCTCTGCTTCTGCTCATTCATTAGGGCCTCAGGGGGTGAATTTGTGCAAAATCTTACTCCCTCCGATCCATATAACTTGAGTTAATTGCAAGGAACTACCACACTTTGGCATGCTGTGACGAATCAGTACCACTAGTCACTTTTTTTGCAATGCAGTACCAACTCTAAGCCAAAGTGTTGCAAAACGGTCTGACAGTCGTATAAGCGCGTATTGATCACGTATCTGGCCTACCGGGCCCACGTCTCAGGTGCCACGGTGGCTTACCCGCGCGCACCCGCTCGGTAACTCTCGCACCCGTCTCGGTCGCTCCATGTAGCCGGGTCCGGTCGAACCCAACCAGAGCCAGCCGCACTCTGTCCCTCTCCTCGCCCCATCGCCCTTGTCTCTCCAGCCACCGTCGCCGCCGCGCAGACCGCTGTTGGAAATATGCCCTAGAGGCAATAATAAATGGTTATTATTATATTTCTTTGTTCATGGTAATTGTCTATTGTTCATGCTATAATTGTGTTATCCGGAAATCATAATGCATGTGTGAACACATAGACCACAACGTGTCCCTAGTAAGCCTCTAGTTGACTAGCTCGTTGATCAACAGATAGTCATGGTTTCCTGACTATGGACGTTGGATGTCATTGATAACGGGATCACATCATTAGGAGAATGATGTGATGGACAAGACCCAATCCTAAGCATAGCTCAAAGATCGTGTAGTTCGTTTGCTAGAGCTTTTCCAATGTCAAGTATCTTCTCCTTAGACCATGAGATCGTGCAACTCCCGGATACCGTAGGAGTACTTTGGGTGTGCCAAACGTCACAACGTAACTGGGTGACTATAAAGGTACACTGCGGGTATCTCCGAAAGTGTCTGTTGGGTTGGCACGGATCGAGACTGGGATTTGTCACTCCGTATGACGGAGAGGTATCTCTGGGCCCACTCGGTAATGCATCATCATAATGAGCTCAATGTGACTAAGGAGTTAGTCACGGGATCATGCATTGTGGTACGAGTAAAGAGACTTGCCGGTAACGAGATTGAACAAGGTATTGGGATACCGACGATCGAATCTCGGGCAAGTAACATACCGATTGACAAAGGGAATTGTATACGGGATTGATTGAATCCTCGACATCGTGGTTCATCCGATGAGATCATCGTGGAACATGTGGGAGCCAACATGGGTATCCAGATCCCGCTGTTGGTTATTGACCGGAGAGGCGTCTCGGTCATGTCTGCATGTCTCCCGAACCCGTAGGGTCTACACACTTAAGGTTCGGTGACGCTAGGGTTGTAGAGATATGAGTATGCGGAAACCCGAAAGTTGTTCGGAGTCCCGGATGAGATCCCGAACGTCACGAGGAGTTCCGGAATGGTCCGGAGGTGAAGAATTATATATAGGAAGTCCAGTTTCAGCCACCGGGAAAGTTTCGGGGGTTATCGGTATTGTACCGGGACCACCGAAAGGGTCCCGGGGGTCCACCGGGTGGGGCCACCTATCCCGGAGGGCCCCATGGGCTGAAGTGGGAAGGGAACCAGCCCTTAGTGGGCTGGGGTGCCCCCCATGGGCCTCCCCCCTGCGCCTAGGGTTGGAAACCCTAGGGTGGGGGGGCGCCCCACTTGACTTGGGGGGAAGTTTCCCCCCTTGGCCGCCGCCCCCCCTCTCCCTCCCGCTTGCGCTTGGCGAAGCCCTGCCGGGATCCCCACTACTTCCACCACCACGCCGTCGTCCTGCTGGATCTCCATTAACCTCTCCTTCCCCCTTGCTGGATCAAGAAGGAGGAGACGTCGCTGCTCCGTACGTGTGTTGAACGCGGAGGTGCCGTCCGTTCGGCACTCGGTCATCGATGATTTGGATCACGGCGAGTACGACTCCATCAACCTCGTTCATTGGAACGCTTCCGCTCGCGATCTACAAGGGTATGTAGATGCACTCCTTTACCCTCGTTGCTAGTATACTCCATAGATGGATCTTGGTGATGCGTAGAAAATTTTAAAATTCTGCTACGATCCCCAACAGTGGCATCATGAGCCAGGCCTATGCGTAGTTACTATGCACGAGTAGAACACAAAGCAGTTTTGGGCGTAGATGTTGCCAATTCTTCTTGCCGCTACTAGTCTTATCTTGTTTCGGTGGTATTGTGGGATGAAGCAGCCCGGACCGACCTTACACGTACGCTTACGTGAGACAGGTTCCACCGACTGACATGCACTAGTTGCATAAGGTGGCTAGCGGGTGTCTGTCTCTCCCACTTTAGTCGGAACGGATTCGATGAAAAGGGTCCTTATGAAGGGTAAATAGAAATTGGCATATCACGTTGTGGTTTTACGTAGGTAAGAAATGTTCTTGCTAGAAACCTATACAAGCCACGTAAAAACTTGCAACAACAATTAGAGGACGTCTAACTTGTTTTTGCAGCATGTGCTATGTGATGTGATATGGCCAGAAGATGTGATGAATGATATATGTGATGTATGAGATTGATCATATTCTTGTAATAGGAATCACGACTTGCATGTCGATGAGTATGAAAACCGGCAGGAGCCATAGGAGTTGTCTTTATTATTTTGTATGACCTGCGTGTCATTGAATAACGCCATGTAAATTACTTTACTTTATTGCTAAACGCGTTAGCCGTAGAAGTAGAAGTAATCGTTGGCGTGACAACTTCATGAAGACACAATGATGGAGATCATGATGATGGAGATCATGGTGTCATGACGGTGACGAAGATGATCATGGTGCCCCGAAGATGGAGATCAAAGGAGCAAAATGATATTGGCCATATCATGTCACTATTTGATTGCATGTGATGTTTATCATGTTTTGCATCTTATTTGCTTAGAACGACGGTAGTAAGTAAGATGATCCCTTATGATAATTTCAAGAAAGTGTTCCCCCTAACTATGCACCGTTGCGAAGGTTCGTTGTTTCAAAGCACCACGTGATGATCGGGTGTGATAGATTCTAACGTTCGCATACAACGGGTGTTGACAAGCCTAGCATGTACAGACATGGCCTCGGGACACACGCAATACACTTAGGTTGACTTGACGAGCCTAGCATGTACAGACATGGCCTCGGAACACGGAGGACCGAAAGGTCGAGCATGAGTCGTATAGAAGATACGATCAACATGGAGATGTTCACCGATCTTGACTAGTCCGTCTCACGTGATGATCGGACACGGCCTAGTTAACTCGGATCATGTTTCACTTAGATGACTAGAGGGATGTCTATCTAAGTGGGAGTTCATTGAGTAATTTGATTAGATGAACTTAATTATCATGAACTTAGTCTAAAATCTTTACAATATGTCTTGTAGATCAAATGGCCCACGTTGTCCTCAACTTCAACGCGTTCCTAGAGAAAACCAAGCTGAAAGATGATGGCAGCAACTATACGGACTGGGTCCGGAACCTGAGGATCATCCTCATAGCTGCCAAGAAAGATTATGTCCTGGAAGCACCGCTAGGTGAAGCACCAATCCCAGAGAACCAAGACGTTATGAACGCTTGGCAATCACGTGTTGATTATTACTCCCTCGTTCAGTGCGGCATGCTTTACAGCTTAGAACCGGGTCTCCAAAAGCATTTTGAGAAACATGGAGCATATGAGATGTTCGAAGAGCTGAAAATGGTTTTCCAAGCTCATGCCCGGGTCGAGAGATATGAAGTCTCCGACAAGTTCTTCAGCTGTAAAATGGAGGAAAATAGTTCTATTAGTGAGCACATACTCAGAATGTCTGGGTTACACAACCGCTTGTCTCAGCTGGGAGTTAATCTCCCGGATGACGCGGTCATTGACAGAATCCTTCAGTCGCTTCCACCAAGCTACAAGAGCTTTGTGATGAACTTCAATATGCAGGGGATGGAAAAGACCATTCCTGAGGTATATTCAATGCTGAAATCAGCGGAGGTGGAGATCAGAAAGGAACATCAAGTGTTGATGGTGAATAAAACCACGAAGTTCAAGAAGGGCAAGGGTAAGAAGAACTTCAAGAAGGACGGCAAGGGAGTTGCCGCGCCCGGTAAGCCAGTTGCCGGGAAGAAGTCAAGGAATGGACCCAAGCCCGAGACTGAGTGCTTTTATTGCAAGGGAAGTGGTCACTGGAAGCGGAATTGCCCCAAATACTTAGCGGACAAGAAGGCCGGCAACACCAAAGGTATATGTGATATACATGTAATTGATGTGTACCTTACCAGTACTCGTAGTAGCTCCTGGGTATTTGATACCGGTGCGGTTGTTCATATTTGTAACTCAAAACAGGAACTGCGGAATAAACGGAGACTGGCAAAGGACGAGGTGACGATGCGCGTCGGGAATGGTTCCAAGGTCGATGTGATCGCCGTCGGCACGCTACCTTTGCATCTACCTACGGGATTAGTTTTAAACCTCAATAATTGTTATTTAGTGCCAGCTTTGAGCATGAACATTGTATCTGGATCTCGTTTAATTCGAGATGGCTACTCATTTAAATCCGAGAATAATGGTTGTTCTGTTTATTTGAGAGATATGTTTTATGGTCATGCCCCGCTGGTTAATGGTTTATTCTTGATGAATCTCGAACGTGATGTTACACATATTCATAGTGTGAATACCAAAAGATGTAAAGTTGATAACGATAGTCCCACATACTTGTGGCACTGCCGCCTTGGTCACATTGGTGTCAAGCGCATGAAGAAGCTCCATGCAGATGGATTTTTGGAGTCTCTTGATTACGAATCATTTGACACGTGCGAACCATGCCTCATGGGTAAGATGACCAAGACTCCGTTCTCCGGAACAATGGAGCGAGCAACCAACTTATTGGAAATTATACATACCGATGTGTGCGGTCCAATGACTGTTGAGGCTCGCGGAGGATATCGTTATGTTCTCACTCTCACTGATGACTTAAGTAGATATGGGTATGTCTACCTAATGAAACACAAGTCTGAAACCTTTGAAAAGTTCAAGGAATTTAAGAGTGAGGTTGAGAATCAACGTGACAGGAAAATAAAATTCTTACGATCAGATCGTGGTGGAGAATATTTAAGTCATGAATTTGGTGCGCACTTAAGGAAATGTGGAATCGTTTCACAACTCACGCCGCCTGGAACACCTCAGTGAAACGGTGTGTCCGAACGTCGTAATCGCACTCTATTGGATATGGTGCGATCTATGATGTCTCTTACCGATTTACCGCTCTCATTTTGGGGCTATGCTTTAGAGACTGCCGCATTCACTTTAAATAGGGCTCCGTCGAAATCCATTGAGACGACACCGTATGAATTATGGTTTGGGAAGAAACCTAAGCTGTCATTTCTAAAAGTTTGGGGATGCGATGCTTATGTCAAGAAACTTCAACCTAAAAAGCTCGAACCCAAGTCGGAGAAATGCGTCTTCATAGGATACCCTAAGGAAACTATTGGGTATACCTTCTACCTCAGATCCGAAGGCAAGATCTTCGTTGCCAAGAACGGGTCCTTTCTGGAGAAAGAATTTCTCTCGAAAGAATTAAGTGGGAGGAAAGTGGAACTTGATGAGGTGATAGTCACCCCTTCCGAACCGGAAAGTAGCGCAGCGCGGGAAGATGTTCCTGTGGTGCCTACACCGACTGGGGAGGAAGTTAATGATGATGATCATGAAGCTTCGGATCAAGTTACTGCTGAACTTCGTAGGTCCACAAGGACACGTTCCGCACCAGAGTGGTACGGCAACCCTGTCCTGGAAATCATGTTGTTAGACAACGGTGAACCTTCGAACTATGAAGAAGCGATGGCGGGCCCGGATTCCGACAAATGGCTAGAAGCCATGAAATCCGAGATAGGATCCATGTATGAAAACGAAGTATGGACTTTGACTGACTTGCCCGATGATCGGCGAGCCATAGAAAATAAATGGATCTTTAAGAAGAAGACAGACGCGGATGGCAATGTGACCATCTATAAGGCTCGACTTGTCGCTAAGGGTTATCGACAAGTTCAAGGGATTGACTACGATGAGACTTTCTCACCCGTAGCGAAGCTGAAGTCCGTCCGAATCATGTTAGCAATTGCCGCATACTATGATTATGAGATATGGCAGATGGACGTCAAAACGGCATTCCTTAACGGCTTCCTTAAGGAAGAATTGTATATGATGCAGCCGGAAGGTTTTGTCGATCCTAAGAATGCTAACAAAGTATGCAAGCTCCAGCGCTCAATCTATGGGCTGGTGCAAGCATCTCGGAGTTGGAACATTCGCTTTGATGAGATGATCAAAGCGTTTGGGTTTACACAGACTTATGGAGAAGCCTGTGTTTACAAGAAAGTGAGTGGGAGCTCTGTAGCATTTCTCTTATTGTATGTGGATGACATACTATTGATGGGAAATGATATAGAATTCTTGGAAAGTATAAAGGCCTATTTGAATAAGTGTTTTTCAATGAAGGACCTTGGAGAAGCTGCTTATATATTAGGCATCAAGATCTATAGAGATAGATCAAGACGCCTCATTGGTCTTTCACAGAGTACGTACCTTGACAAGATATTGAAGAAGTTCAATATGGATCAGTCCAAGAAGGGGTTCTTGCCTGTATTGCAAGGTGTGCAATTGAGCACGGCTCAATGCCCGACCACGGCAGAAGATAGAGAAAGGATGAGTGTCATCCCCTATGCCTCGGCCATAGGGTCTATTATGTATGCCATGTTGTGTACCAGACCTAATGTAAACCTTGCCGTAAGTTTGGTAGGAAGGTACCAAAGTAATCCCGGCATGGAACACTGGACAGCGGTCAAGAATATCCTGAAGTACCTGAAGAGGACTAAGGATATGTTTCTCGTTTATGGAGGTGACGAAGAGCTCGTCGTAAAGGGTTACGTCGACGCTAGCTTCGACACAGATCTGGATGACTCGAAGTCACAAACCGGATACGTGTATATTTTGAATGGAGGAGCAGTAAGCTGGTGCAGTTGCAAGCAAAGCGTCGTGGCGGGATCTACATGTGAAGCGGAGTACATGGCAGCCTCGGAGGCAGCACAGGAAGCAGTCTAGATGAAGGAGTTCATTACCGACCTAGGGGTGATTCCCAATGCGTCGGGCCCGATGACTCTCTTCTGTGACAACACTGGAGATATTGCCCTTGCGAAGGAGCCCAGGTTTCACAGGAAGACCAGGCATATCAAGCGTCGCTTCAACTCCATTCGTGAAAGTGTTCAAAATGGAGACGTAGATATTTGTAAAGTACATACGGACCTGAATGTAGCAGATCCGTTGACTAAACCTCTCCCTAGAGCAAAACATGACCAACACCAGGACGCAATGGGTGTTCGATTCATCACAATGTAACTAGATTATTGACTCTAGTGCAAGTGGGAGACTGTTGGAAATATGCCCTAGAGGCAATAATAAATGGTTATTATTATATTTCTTTGTTCATGGTAATTGTCTATTGTTCATGCTATAATTGTGTTATCCGGAAATCGTAATGCATGTGTGAATACATAGACCACAACGTGTCCCTAGTAAGCCTCTAGTTGACTAGCTCGTTGATCAACAGATAGTCATGGTTTCCTGACTATGGACATTGGATGTCATTGATAACGGGATCACATCATTAGGAGAATGATGTGATGGACAAGACCCAATCCTAAGCATAGCTCAAAGATCGTGTAGTTCGTTTGCTAGAGCTTTTCCAATGTCAAGTATCTTCTCCTTAGACCATGAGATCATGCAACTCCCGGATACCGTAGGAGTACTTTGGGTGTGCCAAACGTCGCAACGTAACTGGGTGACTATAAAGGTACACTACGGGTATCTCCGAAAGTGTCTGTTGGGTTGGCACGGATCGAGACTGGGATTTGTCACTCCGTATGACGGAGAGGTATCTCTGGGCCCACTCGGTAATGCATCATCATAATGAGCTCAATGTGACTAAGGAGTTAGTCACGGGATCATGCATTGCGGTACGAGTAAAGAGACTTGCCGGTAACGAGATTGAACAAGGTATTGGGATACCGACGATCGAATCTCGGGCAAGTAACATATCGATTGACAAAGGGAATTGTATACGGGATTGATTGAATCCTCGACATCGTGGTTCATCCGATGAGATCATCGTGGAACATGTGGGAGCCAACATGGGTATCCAGATCCCTCTGTTGGTTATTGACCGGAGAGGCGTCTCGGTCATGTCTGCATGTCTCCCGAACCCGTAGGGTCTACACACTTAAGGTTCGGTGACGCTAGGGTTGTAGAGATATGAGTATGCTAAAACCCGAAAGTTGTTCGGAGTCCCAGATGAGATCCCGGATGTCATGAGGAGTTCCGGAATGGTCCGGAGGTGAAGAATTATATATAGGAAGTCCAGTTTCAGCCACCGGGAAAGTTTCGGGGGTTATCGGTATTGTACCGGGACCACCGGAAGGGTCCCGGGGGTCCACCGGGTGGGGCCACCTATCCCGGAGGGCCCCATGGGCTGAAGTGGGAAGGTAACCAGCCCTTAGTGGGCTGGGGCGCCCCCCATGGGCCTCCCCCTGCGCCTAGGGTTGGAAACCCTAGGGTGGGGGGCGCGCCACTTGACTTGGGGGGGAAGTTTCCCCCCCTTGGCCGCCGCCCCCCCATAGATGGGTTCTTGGCCGGCGCCCCCCCCCCTCCCAGGGGGGCTATATAAAGGGGGGAGGGCAGCAATACCACAGCCCTTGGCGCCTCCCTCCTCCCCTGCAACACCTCTCCCTCTCGCAGAAGTTTGGCGAAGCCCTGCCGAGATCCCGCTACATCCACCACCACGCCGTCGTGCTGCTGGATCTCCATCAACCTCTCCTTCCCCCTTGCTGGATCAAGAAGGAGGAGACTTTGCTGCTCCGTACGTGTGTTGAACGCGGAGGTGTCGTCCGTTCGGCACTCGGTCATCGGTGATTTGGATCACGGCGAGTACGACTCCATCAACCTCGTTCATTGGAACGCTTCCGCTCGCACTCCTTTCCCCTCGTTGCTAGTATACTCCATAGATGGATCTTGGTGATGCGTAGAAAATTTTAAAATTCTGCTACGATCCCCAACAACCGCCACGTCCGCCGCCGCCGCTGCACCATGGTCTTCGAGGATGAGAGCAGCGACGACTTGTCCGGCCTGCAGATCTCCTCCTCCGGCGACGGGATGCATTATTAGGTCAGTGGTAGAGCTAGGGTTAGGGTTAGGTGATTTGGGGATTTGATGATCTGGTTTTCTGATTTGAGGATTTGCTCCCTGTAGATTCCTGCTAGCATTGAAGACCAAGACTACAATGGCTTGGAGAAGGCACCAGAGGGGCTCTGCGTGGAGCATCGGCTGCCAACTGAGCGTCGTGTACCTTTTGAATCATTTGAGACAGGCAGGAGGTTTCTAGTTTGTGCTCAGCCTGTAAGATTGATGCTCTCTCATGTTCACTGTAATATAGTTACTACTACTGATGATGAAGCACGTTGTTTACCATTTAGTAGTTTTGATGCTTATAGTACTGATGCTCACTGCAATAGCTTAGTTGGCTATGTTCACTGTAATATATTTATGGTTTAGTTATTTATTAGTAGTTCTGATGATTATGGTTTTGATGCTTATGTTCACTGTAATATATATATGGGCAGCAGCTTAGTTGGCAGTGGAGAAGCTCATAGTTTAGTTATTTTTTAGTACTGAAGCTCACTGCAACATGTTGTGTAGGCATGTGCTGTTAGTTGATTGAGGCAGTGTAGATGCTAATTTTTAATTGAGGCAGTATAGGTTGCAATTGAAGTAGCATTGTTTATTTGGCCACATGTATAGGTGTAGTTCTTATGTTGTTAGTTGATTTTTTAAAAGTGCCCTTTCATAATGGTAATTCTTCAGAGAGTAACAATATAAGTGTTTGCTATATTGCAGGAAGCTGTCAATTGTAGTTTCCTTGCTTGGGTTGACCCAGAGTGGCCTCCCACAATGCAAAATGCATTGTTGAAGCTTTGGGAAATGTTTGAAGACAGCAGGACTGCTAGGAGGAAGGATAACCTGGAAAGTTCACTTACTATCCACCACCTTAAAGAAGAGAAAAGGAATCTGGATGCCAACTATGACAAACTAGTTGAAGATGTCCATCAACTTCTCAATGCCCAGGAGGACAGGGTGTTGGATTTAAGCTATGTGCAGGCTAAGGAGAAGAGAGCTGAGGTTGCCACTGCATCAGTTGTGGCTGCCATGAAGAATGAGATGGAGAAGAAAGAGGTAGAGAACTTCAAGATGCAAGAGAAGTACAAAGTGCTGATGAACCTGGTAGAAGCTCAAGACAGTGTTATTAGGAACCTGAAGATGAATCATTTGAAAGAGAAGGAAAAGCCAGCAGAAGGCAATAACAATTTAAAGATTCAGGTTGATGAGCTCACCCAGTCTGTGAAAGAACTAACAGAAGAGAATGTGCAGTTCAAGAGGGGACATGAGAATCTGATAAAACGCAGGGATGAGTTAAAGCTCCAGCTTGTTGTGCAGTTCAAGTCACTGGAGAAGAGCAAAGAGAAGTTGAAGTTGATCCATGACATCTTGAAGGAATGAGGTAGATGAAGATGATTTGGGTAGATGAAGCAGAGCATATACCTATCATGATATAAGTTGCTTTGATAGAAGGCTTTGCTAATCTTTTGTGAAGGGTGGTTTAGTTAAGTGTAATGTATGGATGTAGTAGTTGTGAACAATGTTGAACTCCACTATGCTATGGTCTTTAGCTAATGTTGTAAGAATCTAGTAATTATGCCTGTAAGAATCTATGGTTATGTTGAACTCCAGTATGCTATGTTATTTAGCTAATGCTCAAGTTATATCTCCTCTTGAACCTCTGATGAAATATTTAGCTAATGCTCAAGTTAGATGGCTCAAGTTATACCTGTAAACTAACGAATCCCTGGCCAAATCAAACATTAGAGCAAAAAAATGCTGACGTGGCCACTGTCAACAGGGATTGCTTTGAGTGGTGGCCCTGGTTATTAAAGCAATGCGCGGGGGCGTACAGGAAACAGTTTGTGCATTTGGGGGGAAAACTAGGGTTAGGCGACGGCGGAGGTGATTCCTGAGCGGGCCGGCGGCGGAGGCAATCTCGCAGGCGGCGGTGGCGGCGGAGGCTGCGTCTTAAGTCAATGTCAATGTCGTGGTCTTCGAGTCGTTCTCAGGCTCCCAGCTTCCGTCGAGCCTCTGGAAGGAGAGGGGACGAATCGAGGTCGCCGGTGCCCTACCGTGAGAGCCCGATGGCGTATGAGCCGGAGAAGCTCTGCTGGTGCAGGCCGCGTAGGAAGGCCCCGAGATGGATCTCATGGAGCCGTCAGAACCCAGGCAGGAGGTACTACGCCTGCGTGGATGCCATGGTAAGTTTCATTTTTGTTCTACTTTTCTGTTCATTAGATCTTCTCCCCTCTCAAACCCTGATTTCTGTTGGTACAGCATGGTGGTTGTGGCTTCCTTGAATGGCATGATGATCCTCTGCCAAAGTTTTTAAGTGATTTGATTGGAGATTTGCGAGATGAAGTGCATAGGCTGAGAGGTGAATCAAGTGTTGGTGTGTTTGAAGATGACAGTGCAGTTGTGGCTCTGCCTGAAGCTTAAAGAGGAAGAGAGGTGGTGGCTTTGGAAGATCAGCTCAAGGAGAAAAATGGAGAGATAGATGCACTGAAGGAGAAATATCAAAATGTTGTCTTTCTTTTTCTTGTCTTTGTGGTAGGTTTAGTGACAGCCAAGATGCTGCTGCAGTAAGCTTGTTTAGTACTGGTCAGTGGTTTAGACTCAAGCTTGTTTTGGCACAGAAGATGCAAGTTGTGGTCAGGTTAATCCTTGTTAAGGAGAGATGCAAGTTAGTGTCAGTTGTGGTCAGGTTGATCTTTGCAAGTTAGTGTCAGGTGTTGCAAGTTAGTGTCAGGTTTGATCCTACTGTTGTTGATCCTAGTAATGTGTCAGGTGTATTTGTAAAAAAGATTTGGTATGTTCATCCTAGTAATGAAGTATGTGGCCATTGTGGCATTATCATCCAGTTTGTGCATGGTTTCTTGACACATGTGCATTGAGTTGTTTCACAAAAGCCAAATGAACAAATATCTTGACACATGAGCATGTTTTCTTGACATAATATTGACAGGAGCATTGAGTTGTTCACAAGTGCCAAATGAGCATTGAGTTGTTTCACAAATGCCAAATGAACAACACAAAAAGCATTGAGTTGTTCACAAGTGCCAAATGACCAAATGTTGCAGATATTGCAGGCACAATATGTTGACAGGAGCATGATATGTCCACAAATGACCAGAAAATACATGGTTTGTAGCACAAATAACTTAGTTCACATCAGACTCAACTTAGTACTCCATTAGAACATACATTAGTTTTGTAGCACAACTAACTTAGTTCACATCTTCTGGTACTCCATCAGACCAAAAGTAGCAACATTCTCTCACTCAAGTGTTACCACTGGTAGTAAAGAATGACATCAAGCGAGTATAATTCCCTGGGACACTTGAAGGAGCACCAGAAGTAGAAGGACCAGAAGATGAAGCTCCTGCAGCAAATCTTGGGGCAGTGAAAGGCCTTGCAAATCTTGCACTTGCACTAGCTGACCCTCTAGCAGATCTTGAAGTAGATCTTGCAGTAGCAGATCTTGAAGTAGATCTTGCAGTAGCAGATCTAGCAGTAGCAGATCTTGCACTAACAGATCTTGCAGAAGTAGTTCTTGCAGAAGCAAACCTTGCTGGTGGCTGATGTGATCCTGATGGAGTATCTTCATTCCTTGATCTTGTAGGTGCCTTGCAAACATACAAGGAAACATGCTAGTTAGTCACAAAGGTTTAGCACAAAAAACATAGAAGGAAAGAAGACCAATTAGCAAGTACAATTCACAAGGGTTTACCGCATGCTTATTTTTCCTCATAGCCAACTCTGGTCTCAACCGTTGCTTGCAGTTGGTGTACCTATGGCCTTGGAGCCCACAGTTGCTGCATGTTATAGTGGCCATTCTTGAACTGTCCTTTGGTTTTGTAACCTCAAATCTGCCCTTTATTCTCTTCTCTTTCCTTCTCCCTTTCTTCACATGAAATTTGGGTGGCTCTATGTTTGGTCCACTTGTCCTTGTCCAATCATGTTCACCAGGAACTGGATATATCATTGGTTCATATGCAGCAAGGTAAAAAGGTTTTTTGAAGAAATTGTAGACATAGTCCTCTGGAAATCTTTTTGCCTTGTTAATTGCTGATATTGCATGGTTGCATGGTATGCCAGACAGGTCCCACTTTCTGTAGCCACATGTATAAACTTGCAAGTTTACAGCATGTGTTTGCTGCCCACTGGTCACTTGCCAAAGATTTACACCAGCTTGAATAGGTTTGCAGAATCTGGCCCTTTCCTTGTCCTCAAGCTTCTCAGCATAATGTGGTGTGATCTCCCACAGAGATGCCTTTCCTCTCTCTCTGTTTCTATGCCACCTCACCATTTGCTTGTCCTTAATACCATCAATCATGGTCCTAATAGTTTTTTCCTAAAATCTAGGATGTACTTGTTGAACACCTCAGACAGGTTGTTAACAACCAAGTCTGTCTTGCAGTTAGTGTCAAAAGCATGCCTAGCCCATGTGTGCTTAGGTATTCCACTTAGCCACTTCCAAGCTTCCTCACTCTCATTTTCAAGTCATTCATGGCAATGTTAAACTTGTGCCGGTTATAAGCATAGCTGGCATTATCCATGCATTTCTTAAGATCTTCCCCCCTAAACCCAGCATTCTGGAAATTTGCATAGAGGTGTCTAAGGCAAAATCTTTGATGACAGTTTGGAAAAACTTGGTTTACTGCATTTAGTAGCCCCTGTTCACATAGCATGCTAGACTTAGCTGTTGTACTACTACATCTAGAACATAACATGCTAATGCAGAAGAACATAAAAGCAAGAACATAACAGAAAAATGCATGCATACCTTCTGTTTATCAGACATGATAGTATAAGGCCCAAATTTGCCAACTTCTCCTCCTAGACATATCTTCAGTTGGTGTAGAAACCAACACCAGTTAGCTATGTCCTCTTGTCCAACAACAGCAAATGCAAGTGGGAAAATATTATTATTCCCATCTCTTCCAGTGGCAGCTAGGATTTGAGCACCAGTGGTGAGCTTAATAAAGCATCCATCAACACATGTTGTTGCAACCAAAGAACAATTTAAACTTCTACAAAGCATTACTAAACTATATATTTAAGTATAAAGAACTATAAAGCACCACTACATCCATTGAGAAAGAACTATAAAGCATTACTAACCAATGAATGGTCTGCATCCATTGAGAAATCCCTCCCTTGCTCCATTTATGCAGAAGAACATAGCATGAAACCTTGGTCCTGGATGTGGTATTTTTGTAGTTGGTCTTGGAGTAACTGTTGCAACTACAACTCTACTACCAGGGTTTGTATCCATGATGGTCTAAGCATAATCCCTAAGCATGGGATACTGCTTCTTGTGCTCTCCTAGCACAGCTTCCACAGCAAGGTTTTTGGCCCTATAGGCCATGTGCCTTGGTACATCAACACCATACTTCTCATTGCAGTTGTCAATCAGAGTGTGTATGCTGGTGGTTGGATCAGACCTGAACAATGACTCATAGGTCTTTGCAAGCCACTTGGCACTAATCCTAGATGTCTCAGTGCTGCTAGGGCAAGTGTGCTCCAGCCTTATTTTCTTAATAGCAAAAGTCTTCTCCCCTTTGATAACTGCAGCAACTATGCAAAACTGGCAGTGCTCTTGCTTACAACAGGCAATGATCCTTTGGTCTGAATTTCTATGATATCTGAAATCTCTGGCATGTGTGATGTGCAAGATCAACAAAGCATCTCTGAATTGCTGCTGATTCTTGAAGCACATGTACAGACATAACTGCTGATGTGGTTGCTCAAGTTTGTCATTGTACCAGATCCTTGGTTTCCTTTTCTTGGCCCTACTCTTCCTCCCTTTAGGTAGAACAAATGACAGTGGCTCATGTCCATCATCTTCATCCTCAAACAGCAACCCATCATCTTCTTCATCTGATGAAGGAATGAAATCAGGTTGCACCTCCTCCAACACACTTGAATGTGTCCTAGTAGTAGGGCCTCTCCTAACTACCAGCTTCTTCCTCTTTTTTGCAGGTTTTTGCATTGGTGCTTCTTCTGTTGCAACAACATTGACCTCATCCACCTTCTCCTGCTCCTCCTCCTCCTCCTCCATCTCAAACAAGTCCTCAACCTCAGTGTCACCCTCATAATGTAATTGTTCCTCTTCTGAATCCTCTTCTGAATCTTCATCTTCAACTTCTTGCTCTGCTAGTTTATTCCCCTCAATTATCTCTGTGTCTTCAATTATCCTGTACTTCTCCATGCAGAAAGGATTGTTATCACTGTCATATGCAGCAGCCTTAGAGTCATCACTGTTATTATGTCCCTCCTCTAGCAGTGCCTCTTCCTCCATTACAGCTTTGAGCTTCCCCTTACTAAAATTTCTGCTCTCTTGTGTGCACTGACTATGAAAAACAACACCTTTTTATCTACAGCAAGAACTGCGGGCTCACTGAGATCATACACTAAAGGTGGTTCATACAATATAGTTGCTAAATTTTCTTCTCTCCTCTGACAGACATTGTTGTAGTTTGATCTCACTAAATCTTCTTCTATCTTACATACAAAAGGTGTTGTTGCCCTCACTAGCAAATTCAGAACTAAACTATGCTCATATTCCTTCTTAAGTTGCTGCAGTTTGATGTTTGTGTCAATTAACTCTAACACATGCTCTCTTTCCTCTCCTCTGCCTAAATTATTCATGTGGTACAGTTCATCAGAGAAGGAATAACCTTGTGTGTGCATCGGTGCATATAAGTTCGGAAATCTCACATCTAAGCTGCATATCTTACTATCCAGATTGTGTTGTGCATCAAAATGAATCCGAACATCCCAAACAGCATCATCCAAACTACAATTGACAGCACAAATTTAGACATGTCATGAGCAACACTAACCCTAGCCCCCTGTTTTGGAATATAGAAAGAAGCAGAGAAGAGAACGACTTACAGCACGCCGCTAGCAGCTCCACTGGTCCACTGATGGCTACTGCTAGGGTTGGCCACCCATATCTCTGCCAGCTTCACCCTGTCCTCCATGGACATCGCGGCCTCCTCCTCCAAATCCTCGTTGTCTGCGCTGGAGTAGTACGAACTGGAGCCGTCGACGTCGTCCAGACCTAAGTGGTCATCGGGGTCGAGGCCAGCACTACAAAAAAAGACACAGCCGTGACATTTTGGGCCGAACGAACTTTTTTCTGTCATACTTATGACACTTCTATGACGATAATTGTGACAAAACCCGGTATCATCATAGATGTGGTGGGGTCCTACTTCTATGACAAAAAATCATGACAGAAAATGGGCTTTTCGTCCTGGGCGGGCCGGAGACGCAGCTGCATGACATTCTTTGGGTCGTCCATGACGGGAAAAATCATGGTAGAAGCGAGGGCGAGGAAAATATCGGGGTGTTCCCGGTTACGGTGGGTGGTCGGGGCCGAGCGATGCGTGTTTCTCTCGTACATGCACGCGCGTGGGTGCGAGGCGTTGGGCTCTAACTGAAGCTGAGCAAGGCGTTGGGCTCTAACTGAACCCGAGCGATTCACTGCATGCTACGCGTTACTGAACCCGAGCGATCGATCGATGGCTGTTAACTGAACCCGATCGAGCGATTCCTTCGCTACTGCTGCTAATGAAGCCGATCGATGCTGCCTCTGGATGAACAGTGAGCGTTGCTGGGGGGTTTGGATGAACAGTTCCCGGTGGGGGTGGATGAACAGGACCCCGTGGCGTTGCCTCTGGATGAACAGGACCCCGATCGTTCGAGCCAGTTGGGGCTGGATGAACAGGACCCCGTGGAGGGCAGGATGAATAGGACCACCCCGTGGAGGGCAGGATAAACAGTAGACGGTGGAGGGCTGGATGAACAGTAGCCCGTGGAGGGGTGGTTGAATAGTAGCCCGTGGAGAGGGCTGGTTGAACAGTAGCCGGTGGAGTAGCGCGCGGTGGAGGCTGGATGAACAGGAGCCCGTGGATGAACGGTCGCAGGTGGAGGCTAGAGGAGGTCGACGGTGGATGAACAGTAGCCCGTGGAGGCTGGAGGGGGTCAATGGTGGAGATGAACAGTATCCCGTGGAGTCCCGTTTTGCGGTACGCCACACCCCTCCCGATGAACAGGGCCCCCGTTTCGACCGTAGCGCTCCAACACAAGTTCGTTTCCTCCGTTTTGCGGTACGCCACACCCCTCCCGATCAACAGGACCCCCGTTTCGACCGTAGGAGGTCCGTTTCCTCCGTTGTGCGGTACGCCAGACCCCTCTCGATGAATAGGATCTCGTTTCAAACGTGGCCGGTCAAACACAAGGCTGTTTCCTCCGTTCTGCGGTACGCCAGGCCTCGTTTCCATCGGCTGTTCCGTCCAAGGCGGTTGGCTCCCACGCGTTCCGTTGCCTCCCGATGAACACGACGCATTCCATTGCCTCCCCATGAACACGACGACGACGCTGTTTCTCCGTTCCGACCCAGCCATGTACACAAGCCCTAGTCGTACGTACGCGCGAGTAGGCGTTCGAGACCCCGCCCATATGTACGTACGTGGCCGTATTTACTTTCTTGCACCCTGGCCGCTGTACGTACGTGTACATGCTACATGTGCGCCTCTACTACTACACCTGCGCGCCTCTACATCGACCAGTATGTACGTGCACGTTCGCGACCAGAATGACAATGCTACGTACGCTTCGACCAGGTGGGTCCCGACTGTCGGGCACTTCCTTGCGTGCAAAGATGTAGCCGGTGGGTCACAGCAGTCAGGGGGGCGAATCAATTTTTTTTTGCCCGGACGCACTTCCTTGCGTGCGAAGATGTAGCTGGTGGGTCCCAGCAGTCAGGGGGAAACTTCTTTTCCGCGAAATACGGTGGCCCGTCCGGCGGGTCCCCGCTGTCAGGTGGAGGAATAATTATTTTGCGCGTAATAAGGAGGCACTTCCTTGCTGCGGCCATGGACCCAGCTGTCAGCCTCTCCACGTACAGTCCACGTCCGATGGAAGCTGTTCCTTGACCACGTTGACCACGCCGCGCCGAGAGCACCAGGGCGGTGGACGACGGCGAGGCCTAGGAAGGGGACGACGCAGAGCCGGGGAAGACGCGGCAGTGGATGCCCACGCGTAGAGGAGTATGAGGGTTCATTGGTTCGCTGCAGTGTGAGGTTGCCATCGCCGTAGAATAACAGGGGCTGTGGGTGAGTAGAGGGATGGCCTTGCCAGCGGTGGGAGTAGTAGGGGGCGGTGAGGCCTCCGCCGCATCGCAGCCGGCCACGGGAGGCAGGAGCACGAGGCATGACCGGCGCTGGTTTGGGCGGCTGGAGCAAGAAGACCAGAGGTTGAAGAAGCACTACGGCCATTGGATGGACATCGTATGGTCACTGGAGCTAGAATCGTGCATATTGACTAAGTTGACAAAGCCCTCCGTCCCCGTCAACTTAGTTGGCCCACAAGTCAGCCTCCCACTATTATGGGTCCCAGCTAGCAGGGGGTATTCATTTTTTTGTGCGTAATAAGGAGGCACTTCCTTGCGTGCGAAGATATAGCTGGTGGGTTCGACCTGTCAGCGGTGGGAACATTTTTCGCGAAATACAGAGGCCCTTCCGGTGGGTCCCAGCTGTCAGGTGGAGGAATCATTATTTTGCGCGTAATAAGGAGGCATTTCCTTGCGTGCGGCCGTGGACCCAGCTGTCAGCCTCTCCACGCACAGTCTACTTCCGATGGTGTCATTCGTTGACCACGTTGACCAGGCCGCGCCGAGCGCATCCAAGGTGGTGGACGACGGCGAGGTCCCGGACAGCAACGAGCCGGAGATGGGGAGACGCGGGAGTAGAGTCGCAGACGGAGAGGTGTACGAGGGTTAACTGGTTCTGGTGCGGTGTGGTTCGGCAGTCAGTGGAGAAGAACAGGAGGTGTGGAGGGGTGGAGGGATGGCCTGGCCAACGGTGGAGTAGCGCTTCACAGCAAAGCGTGCTAAGCAGAGCTGCTAGCAGCAGGAGGCGGGAGCAGGTGGTCCCGGTGGCGCTGGAGGAAGAAGACGAGAGATTGAAGATGGATGCCGGTCGTTGGATGTAAATCCAACGGCTAACGATGTCAGAATCATTTGTTGACTAAGTTGACAACGACATGCATTAGCTTCGACCTATTGGCCCACATTTCAGCCTCCAAAAATGTGGCACGTATTCAACCCATTTTTTCAGAATTTACAGTCTTTTTTTGCTGGGTAGAATTTACAGTCCATTTGATCTCTTTTTTTTTAACTACAGTCCATTAGCTGGGCTGGGTGAACAAATAATGTAGCATCCATGCGGCCCATTTATGTTTTTCCTAAAAAAAATTACAGGCCATTTGCACTTTCTCGAAATACACAATTTTGCTGGGCTTATTCTAGTTATAATGTTGGGGTGGGCGCAGCAATGTTACCAAAAAATAAACAGGGGCTATGCATTTTGTTATATATATATATATATATATATATATATATATATATATATAATAAGTGATTTATTATTACATTGGTCCTTAAATCTTACCAAGCTTTTGTACACAATCACCAGGATTTTCGTTGCCAAAAAAATCCAGGATTTTATTGTTAAGAAATTATTTTTATAAGTTAATAAGATGTGGGATATTGTTTTCTTACATATGTAAGTATCTGTTAAATATATGGTGACAATAACAATAATATATAATAACATATAAAATAATTTAAATATATATAATATAGTTAGTAGGGAAACATAAGTTGGACCAGGCGTTCCTATTCTTATATAGAAATATAGAACAGACCTCTGCGTTTTCTTCAAAAAATACATAAATTGGGCTGCCGATGTTTCAGGAAAAATAAAACCTTGGGTGGGAGGTCCATAAGCCGGTCGATACATGACGACCCTCAAGAAAATACAAACAGGCCTATGGACCTCCCATCCGAGGTCGTGGGTTGCGCATGTTAAAAAAGAAAGCCTATACGGGGCAGCCCAAAACCCAGCTGATACATGCTGCCCCAGTGATAATAAATGATACCTGCCAGCTCCCCGGCTTCGTTGTGAATTTATCTCCTATAGTAACTACGTTGAAGCACCTAAAAAATGTAACTATGTTGACAAACCCATGGGCCCCAACGTCAGTATAGCATTAGGAGGAAGTATTTTTTTCGATGAGGCACTTGCTAACGTACGGCCATAGACCTGGTGGGTCCCGACTGTCCGCCTCTCCACGTACAGTCCTCTCCAGATTCCTCTCGTTTGTTCAGCATGTTCACAACAGCAGACAGCGGCGTCCCTCGTTTTCTCTGTTTTTCGCACACTCGACATTGTGTGGGCATCTTGAAAATAGCATATCTTTTTGACTGTGCATCATATGAAGATGTGCTATGCATGAATGTTGATCAGCATGATGTTAACTGGCTGGTAGTTCCAGTTTCGACCATGAATAAAACTTCCAGCATGATGTTAACACTGTTTGAAAAGGCCGTGTTAATATAAATGCTCTGCCTCTGAAAGTTGCAGTTTCTTATCTGAAACTGAACTTGGAGTTTCTTATCTGAAACTGAAACTTGCAGTTTCTTCTCTGAGAATCACATTGTCTGCACTTTTATACTCCTATGAAACTACATTTTTTAAGTGCTAAAAATAGATCTCTAGAATTCATAAAATACTTCATATGCTCAATACTGCAAATCTGAAATTCAAAAGACATTCATATCTGAAAGTACTCTCAAAATACACAACACAAAACACAATTCACAACCTGCAAATACTAACAACCCTAAGCTCCTCCTGACAATTCACAACCTGCCCGGCTATTGGTCTGGGGGGCAATCCCTCCTATTCCTAGGCGGCAGACAGTCGCCCCGTGAGACGATGTGAACGGCGAGGGAGAGGATGGCGGGGAAGCGTCGTTGGGCAAACTATTTTTCTCCTCTTGCAGTTGGGTTCGGTCGACGAAGACTCCACCGGCTCGCTCTGGCACGACACCCTCACAAACGGCACCCTGCAGATGCTTGATCCTTCAATCTCTGGTGGATACTCCATCTGGGATCGATACTCCCACCACCGCTCCCTGACGATCGGATTCGGTGAATCTGTTTGCTCCATGGCCCAGAGGAGCAGCTCTATGTACACCCGCGCGACTCCCTCCGGGAGTATCACCGCCTTTTCGCTCTGTTGCAGATATTTGGCCATGGATGTCGCCGTCGCCGCTAGTTGGTCCTTGTTGTCAAACCAAGACTGTATCTCCAACATCCTAGCTAGCTTCACAGGGTCGCCGTATGTGATCCTCACGTATCGGTTGTACTCCTCCGTCGATCTACTTCTCCACAGCACCTTCACTCGCCGGCGGTGGATTTTTAATGGAAGAGGAGAGGAGCAGCGCTGGTTTTGGTTTAGAACGGGAGAGGAGCGACGCTGGTTTTGGATTGGAACAGGAGAGGAGGGGCGGTGGTTTTGAAATGGAAGAGGAGAGGAGCGGCGCTGGATTTAGATTGGAACAGGAGAGGAGCGGCGGTGGTTTAAGAGGAGAAGAGCGGAAGAGCGGCGCTGGTCTTGGAAGTACTTTTTTTGTTTTGCGTATTTTGGGTCAAAGTTTGACCACGTACTGTATTTGACAAGCAAAATGTGAATGCATGTCACCAAAAATTGTATCGTTTGGTTCGTATCTAAATGTACTTTCAAATTATATTATTTTTGCAACGTATAACATATATTTTATTTGCGAAAATCATGGTCAATTATGACCCAGAATAAAAGGGAGACTATGTAATGTGGGGTCGCTTTCTTAATTGAAGGGTAAATTGATTTTGATTTTTATCCAGTCACAGCGCGCCGGCCCTCTCGTCCAATCCTAAATCGCTGTCGCACGCTCCTCTCCCTCTTCTCCATTGCAAAACCACCTTCTCTCCTCTCCATCATCTCCATTCCAAAACCACTGTCTCGCCTCTCCCTCTTCTCCATTGCAAAACCACCTCCTCTCTCCTCAGACGAGGATCCCCTGACGTATCCCATCCTGCCATTGAGACACTAACACATGGGTCCCACCAAGCGCGGGGCCCACCTGTCAGCGACCGAAAGGCAGGGGAACCTCTCCTCTCCATCATCTCCATTCCAAAACCACCGTCTCGCCTCTCCCTCTTCTCCATTTCAAAACCACCCCCTCTCCTCTCCATCATCTCCATTCCAAAACCACCGTCTCGCCTCTCCCTCTTCTCTATTGCAAGACCACCGTCTCTCCTCCCATCTTCCAAAGCTAGCACCAGACCACTCAGAAGGACATCTATGGAGGGGATGCAGCAGCGAATCAGGCAGATCGCCGGCGGCGACCAGGCAAAGTTAGCCAGGTTGAAGGAGATCCTTACTTGGTTTGACAATGAGTGGGAGATTTCGAGGACGGTGAGGGCCATGTGGCAATGTATGCGAAAGAGCGAGACGACGGTGATGAGGGCGGTGATGTACTCCTCGGCGGCAGTCACGCCGCAGTCCTTCGAGTTCATCGAGTATCTCCTCTGGGCGATGGAGCAGACAGATTCGCCCGAGGCGAAAGTCAGGCGGAGGTGGTGGGTGTACAGGTCGAAGGTCGAGCACCCAGAGGATAACGAATCGATCGAGTACGGTGTGCCGTTCGTGAGGGTGCAGAGCCAGCCGGAGCCATAGGAGTATTCGTTCTCCCACCGCAAGAGGAGGCCAGATGGCGCGACGTCGCTTCCCCGCCGTTCTCCATGGTTCCCTAGACGCTCACCTTGTTTCAACGGCGTCGGTAGGGTTTAAGGTAAGCTTCGCACTAACCTAATCTTCCATCTGCTCATGCTTACAATCAGTGTGACAACTAATAAAAATCATGCTTACAATCAGTCTCCGAGTACTACGCCAATCACCCTAAAATAGCTCTGGACCTTTGGGTCAAAGTTGCGACACTGTGTACAAATAAAGAAAAATAGATTGGTGCTTCTTTCAGAAAAGAGTACACCCCTAGAAAACTGCCAATATAAGCTACTAGTATTTTTTTTAAGTCTAAGCTACTAGTATTTGGTTAGAGGATTTGCTGCCGAGAAAGATCCGTCCACAGTGAGCGCCACACATCCCACTGATGGTGGTGGACGCCAATGCTTAGATGGAGCAGGGTTGGTGTCGGTAATTTTTACTTGGCACCTCGCACTCTGCATATATGTCGGTTCCATCCGTACATTTGTGCAGTTCCACCAAAATGCAGCTGAATAAACCTGTTTGCACAGATAATGAAAAGGCGTGATTACATTATAGTGGCACTAGTTGATGAAACATACACTAATAAACAGAAGAAAATATTACATCATACTGGAAATCGACCCAAGTCTCCCCGATACACCTTCTGCCAGTGATGAACATTAGTGTACAACGGTAGTACAAGGAGGGGCCTTGAGACATTCAAATCTCTATTTTTGTGCAGATCAACTAAAATTAAGCACCCCAGTTTGCATAAACGCTTAAACATTAACAATGGGACTAGTTGATGAAACATACATTAACAAAGAGAAGCACTTTCTTTATCTACATTGGAAATGAAATGATAGAGAGGACACTCGCTCTATTTTAAATGTATTATTACTTCATTTTATCAGTGACACTAGGGTCGAGCAGGTGGCAAACAAGGTGTACCGTGCGTTGCAAGGATGAAGGCCGGGGGTGCTTAGACTGGGATGCTGAAGCTGGCTCTTTCAGTCCCTATCTTCCCCCTGATGTTTCTGTGGTAGCATTTGGGTTGTAATCCAAACTTGGTCGAGCTGGTGCTGCGTCCCCCTACCTGCCTAGCTTATGTGGCGAACTTGTCTCCTGCTAGTACTCAGTCCGTTCTAGTAGTAGTTGCATAACTGCCCGTTTACACTGAGATGTTGTCGGATAATGGTTCTCTACGGTTGGGTTTCTTTAATGAAATCGGAAGGAACCCCCTCTTTCGATATATATAAAAAACAGTGGCACTAGCGGTGCTCAAATTAATAGTGCCACTAGATTAAGGTGCAAAATAATAACATTATTGCTTTATCATGGCAGTGCCAAAACAGTAGCACAAGAGCAGGATCAACATGCAGGATCTTTGGCAAACGGTCAGACCAAAAAGGAACATACCTCGTGATGGGAACCATATCTGCAGTCAACGTCATCGTAGAAGGGATGACACCAGTCACCAACATGGATGATTCAATTCATGGGACCTTTTGGTGCAGTTCACCTAAAATGAAGCAATGTCCCATGAGCTAGCAGCTTCTTCTTCTTCTTTTTTTAAGAAAAGGGCTCCAGTCCCGGTTCCATTTCCATCAGAAAATGAAACCCACAGAGCTTCTTCTTCATTAGTTGCAATAAAATTGAGCAACATCAAGGTTGGTCGTGAAGCTCCTAGAGAGTAGGCGGACCAGGACAGTTGCATCTCTAAGGAAAAGAAGCAACTTATCTTAATGGGAAATTTAGCAGGACATGAAACAAAGTGCCATTGATTCATATTACTGGAGGCATTACATTGAAAACAACATTGGTTTAATGTGTCCTTACTTTTAACAGTGCGACTGCTACATTTTACCAGTGGCATTACAAAAGAGTGGCTCGGGGCAACAAACATCAGAAGAGGATATCTGGGTTGGTCCCATTTTTGTTCGGTATATAGCCACCTTATACTGTGTGAGGCTAGCAAATCTAGTGCTGGACTTACTCTATTGACTTGTCCCCCAGTCCCCACTTTCTTTCCTTTTTCAACCAATAGACCGGGTTTATATTGAGTTTGTACTGCGTTCCCTTTATTTCCCTATTAGACCTAGAGACCAGTTGGATAGCCAGTCTCTACTACTTTTTGCCCCCATTATTTCCTCTTTCGACCAAGTCCTAGATTCAGGTAACAAATCTTCCCCCACCCCCACCCCCTTTCTTACTTGTTTGAACCAAGTACTACTAGATTCGAGTGCATGAACTAGTTTTACCTCTTAACAGTAAAAAAATTAGGTGGTTTTTGAACAGCCGATCGATCCTATCTACACGAGGGGGCCTGAGAAATAGTAAAAGATACAAATGCAGCGACGTCAGGAGCTCGGGAAGTAGAGCAAGGCCGGTTTTGAAGGAAGTTATACCTGAGGGTCGCCGGGATGTCGCTAGGTGGGCGGCGGGAGGCCGGATCTGCCCACACTACGGCATCGAGGAAGAAGGGGTGGGAGGCTCTCCCTCGCCAGCGATGCTTGGGAGAGAACAGCAAGGCACGCTGATCGGGACGCGCCGGCAGTGGGTAAAAGCCGTCGCCGAGGACGACCGCGTGAACGTTGCACCTTCTCACCTTCCCCGGCGGAGAGGATCCGGCTAGATTTGTGACCAGCGGTGAGTAGAGAGAGAGAGTGTGGCCACCGCTGTCGTGTTTAGATCTGGAGAGGACGAGACAGTGTGAAGAGAGCAACACTAGCAAGCAAGCGCAGAGGCTCCTGCCTATATAGTGGAGTACTAGTTTTCTTTTGTCTACCGGCCGGAGCCGGCTTGACCTCGGCAATGACTGTCGAGAAGTCTTCATGCACGTGCCCCGGAGGCACAGTTGTCATCATTTTGATCTGAAGCACCGGATTATAACATATAACACGAAAAAATGCCACATGACAAGAAATCATAACCTCACTGCCCAAAGGAGACAAGATGAATCCCGACGGACAAACTATACGAGGATCAAAGCTCAAATTAAAGATAAACTCGTAGAAAAGGGGTCCGTCGATAGATGTCGTAATTAACATAGCCGGCTTGACCTAGATGGCAGCCGAGTAGTCTTCGTGCATGTGCCCCCAATGACTAGCCCAACTCAGTTGTCGTTGTTTAACCCTCGCAGTGATCCGAAGCACATGACACCTAATTTTGCGAGATGACAAGAAACCTTTTTTTAGATTTCTCACCAGAACTACAGCCCTGTACAACACAACCTGCACGATATGTAGACGATAGCCAATCCAAGCGTGTCTGCTGGAGTCTGGTCACATGCATGGATGAACTGATCTTCCGTGTCTTGCAGGGATCGTCCAGGTACCAACGTATGTACTCCTACAACACTTCTCTAGTAATACTATCGCTCGTCTCTCTCTTCTATTAACTCACCCAACTTGTGGGGCCGGGGAGTGTGCCTATGGTCGGTTCTCAATTGCGGTCCCACATGTGTGTGCAAACGCAATATGACGCGCGTTCCATTCGGAGAGCGGCGTGCCAGACCGACCGACCGTCTGGGGTGCGACGCGAACGCGACGGGCGTGTTGTATACTCCGTACATGTGTGCCGTCATTTTATTGAGGCTTTGCTCCATGGTGCAATCCATGGATACAAAATTAGTATAATGTACTATTTAAAAGTCGAGGGCGGGGCTTTTCCCGCGCGGTAGGTGGGGCAGTTCCGCCTAGTCGGTTCGACAGAGACGCGAGAAGATGAGGGAGTAGGCTGCTGCAAACGTAGGGTTGTGTGATTTGACAGCGAGTTACTTCTGGACAGGTGGGGCCCGGTGATTTGACTTGCCATTATCATTTTAACTGCGGCGCTACGACCGGCGTGAGTCTCCCGATTCCTGACCACCTCCATACAAGTGCCTCTCCCGATGCTCCACCATGTAGAGGTTGGCTCTTGCTTGAGAGCCCACTCCTCCACTTTTTCCTTGCCTCTTTCCCCCACATATGCAAAAATGCCATGCAAAGCGGGCTTATAGCCCACTATTGTACTTGATCCTACATGTGCCAATCCTGCCACATAGGCATAAAGTCTGATGTGGCAAGTTAATTAAGAAGAGATAGACTAGTTTGGTGACCCCGGGAAGAAACGGTGATAAGCGCGTGTACCTAGATGAAGCAAACTTAGCAACAAAAAACTAAGCACCTATGCATTGGGGACTTGAGTTGCTAAGCCATTTAATGCCCATAGCACCTCATCTAAGCACTATTTCATTGGAAGAGGTCACTCCTTGGCAAATATAATAAATACTACGAAGAAAGAGATAGAGAGAAGTAAACAAAAATTACTCTTATAGCCAACCTTATAGCTAACCTTGTTGTATGAGTGACTAAGTGATGACTATGTATGATATGCCAACATCAGATAGCCTAACACACCGTGTTAAATCTCCAAGGGCGCGACCGTGCGAGCGAGGCGACGGTCGTGGTAGGCGCGACCATGATACGGGCTGCTGGCAGCCCTTGGATCTGAGGTCGAACGGTCGCATGCTAAGTTGCTGAAAATTTGCAGAATAAGCCTCCAGGATAGGATATTCACCCATAGGTCTAGAATCACGCCATGCAACCGTTCGATCTCAGATCCAAGGGCTCTCGGAAGCCCGTATCATGGGAGAATGGAAAGCTTCGTATCACCTGTAATTTTCCCGACGCTTGACATGAAATCGAAAGCCATTTAATTGGGCATCGAGTAAACATGACATCTAATTGGGCCCCCATAGTACTGTGCATGAATCCATTTATCCACCAGGCAAGCCACTACACTGCCATTCGCACCCCCCCCCCACTCGACATTTTTACAATCGATAAACTGCTCCTAGTCGTCCCGTCCTTTCACATTACGGCAGTTTCCCTAATCCTGACCCTCCTCCCAAATCCATGGCGTCCCAAATCTCCATGATCGGTGGTGAGTACAAGGTTAGAACCATCACTGGTGATGAGTTCGACGTCATCTACACCCGTTCTTCCGCAACGGTGAAAGAATGCCTTGCTTGCTTCAAACGCATGTTCGAAAACTCAAATGATGAGTGGGTCGCTGGGCTAGATGTTGAGTACACCACAGTCCTGGGAAGCGAGAAGAAACTAAAGGAGGCAGAGAAGAAGAAGCCCGCCGTGATCCAGGTTTGCGTGCATGACTTATGCTTGGTCTACCACATATGCCATGCCGACGTTGAGTGCGAGGAATTTAAGAAGTTCCTCAAGGGCGGCCGAGTCAAAGTCGTTACTGTAGACTTTAGGAACGATAAGGAAATCCTGGGTCGGATAGGCCTCGTTGTAGGCGACCCCTTCGACCTCCAGAAGGAAGGGCTGGTGCCCTCCCTTGATCAGCCTTCAATGCTGACCCTGGTAGGAGCCATGGTTCATCCTTCGTACGGTAAACTAGAGAAACCTCCGTACACGTTTCATCGTCATGCATGGCATTGGAATGTACTAGATATGGACCACATCCACTACGCTGCAATGGATGGCTACCTTTGTTTCCATATCTACAAGGGTTGGATGAAGAGCAAGAGCCAAGTGTGTGGTTCAAGCAAAGAAGTATCGCCCAAGAGGAAGAGGGACAAGGACGAAGTCGAGGACTCTGAGTAAGGTGGCAGTGTCATTGCTCATGGTGGTTCTAATGCGGTGTCTACCGGATTAGTTGCTTAGTTTAATTTCTGGTGTGCTTAGTTTTATTTGAGGGGTGTGTTGTGCTGAGCCCCCAGTAGAACTATGTTATGTTTCTTCTCGTTATATTTCGTACATTTCATCTTTTAGTTGGTATAGTAATACCACTCGTTTCTTAACATTATATACGTACAATACATATGGCCAACATCATATAGCCGGCAGTTTAGTTGTCAAAGAATTTTAGGGTGCTTAGTTTTGTTAAAGAATTCCAGGGTGCTTAGTTTTATTTGAGGGGTGTGTTGTGCTGGACACCATTAACTTATCATTGTGAGAATCGGCTTTTTTTTCATGTAACATGGTCAACGGGTTTGACGTGAAAATAACAATGTCTAATGGCATTTCTGAGCAAACATCTAACTTAACGATGGCATTTTTTAGATATCTAATTGCATTTTTGAGCAGGCATCTCACGGATCGATGGCATTTTTTGAGTAGTTGTAACTTCTAATGGCAAAACTAAGTAGTGATACACAACTAGTGGCATAAATAATAAGAACCAAAGAATTAAATAGGTATGCTAATTTCTTTATTTCTTTATTTCTTTATACCTTTGTGTGCGAAACAATATACGCGGCCTCCCCCCAGATTTTCTTTAAAGAGGCAACATGGAACTATATGAGTGCCCTGTTAAATTTTGGAATTATTCCGGATTCGTTTGGCCTTTTTTATACATTAATTGAGTTTCTGGTCATTTAATGTGCATAATTCAAATTTGAACTACAAGCACATGCTCCCGTGCACCAAAGTTGACTGAAAAATCACATGTGTGTCCTCGGGTGAATTTCTAGGTCCCATGCAAGAAATGGGAATGAAATTCAAACATCTGGGCATCGTGGTTCAGCCGAGAACATTGAGAAGCTTGGTTTTAAAATTCTTGTAAATCCAAACCACGCCTGAAAATCATGAAACTTGGCATGCTGTCATGTCATGGTACTACCATGTTGTGGTAAAAAAATTGCAGAATAGGAACAAGTTTTGGTATAAGCTTTTTGCAAACCAGAGCTTCTCTCAAGAAGGCTCGTGGTTCTGAGAGGGACGTGTCACCTTTGTGTGCATAATTCAAATTTTAAATACAGGCACATGCTCCAGTGCACCAAAGCTGGTTGAAAAATCACATGTGTGTTCTCGGGTAAATTTCTAGGTCCCATGCCAGAAATGGGAATGAAATTCAAACATTTGGGCGTCATGGCTCGGCTGGAACTTGGTTTTTTAATTCCTGTAAATCCGAAACACGCATGAAAATCATGAAACTTGGCTTGGTGTCATGACATGGCACCAACATGCTGTGGTAATTTTGCTGTCCGATTTGCGAAGGCGCACACATTAACAATCAACAAAGTCATTTTGGAACAAGTGTTGTCACGTTACAATCGAAAACAGAAGTATTATTGAAACCGTGGGCGTTCTATTTACCATTTACGTGCCGCCACGCGTCCCCTTTTTTTATTAGCTAGGAGGCGCCGTGCAGGGTAGCTATTTGAGTACGGGAGGCGTGCGATCAGACCCCTGCGCGTGCTTATCGGGAGGAGAGCCCTTTGGCTTCCATCTGCCGTCCACCTCTCTCCCAAGGTCTCCATTAATGGCGCCCGAGCCTCTGTTTAATGGCGTGGCAATGTCTCACTCGACTAAGATTTAAGAGAGAAAAAAGAAAATCTTAAAAGAAAATTTTGCACGGATCTTGATGTAAGATCCGACGGACCTATATAGCATCTACTGCGAATTATAGCAAGACTGATGAATATATATAAGGACGACGAGAGTGGATAATAATTGTCTTACATAATTAGGAAGATAATTAAAAAAGCCACATGCGGCTACGCCCGAAATACACAAGGGCAAAAGAAGAAGGAAGACGCATACAACGATCTGGCTCGCTGATCTCTACTTTCTTTATGCGCTGCAGGTCGCGGAGACTAGTTCCCGCGGCGGGCGATGATCTCTTTCATGAGTTTCATGTCCTTAATACGCTGCTTGGCAGCATCCACGGATTCCTCCACCAGCCTGTTGCGCTCGATGCGGAGCATGGCATTCTCGTCCATAAGTTTCTTGATGATGACGCCCGTCCTCCGCAACAAGGCAGCGGTCTCCTCCATCTGCTTCGCCCTTCCGGCGATCTTCGCCCTCAGCAGGTCACGCTCGCCCCGGAGCTTCGCATTGCCCTCCCCTAGTTGCCGGATGACGCCGGTAGCCTCGTCCTGCAACCTCGCCCAGCGGAGATCTGATCCATCTGGCTATGGACCATCGCGCGCATGCGCCTGTAAGAGTCCTCGCCTGCCCGCGAGAAATTTTCCCAGGCCGCCGCGGCGCGGCGAGACCTCCGTGCTGCTTCGGCGGCACGGCGGGACATCTCTGCTGCTTCCGCGGCATGGCCGGACCAGTCTGCTACATCGACGGTGCGGCGGGACCTCCGTGCTGCTTCGGCGGCGCGGCGGGACCTCTGTGTTGCTACTGCTGCGCAGCTGGACATGTCAGCTGCTTTCGCGGCGAGGCGGGACATCTCTCGTGCTTCCTCTTCCATGCTCACCTCTCCCTGGTGGAAATCTCTCGACCCAGAACTCACGCTGGCCATGGCTTGATTGACTTGATTGTTTTTTGTGGATGAGGAGTTGAGGAGGAATGTGCAGTCATCTTAGCATAGTAGTATTTATAACCGAGTACTACTAGTACGCTCCTAAGTGGGAAACCGTTTAGGTTGTGATCGGTGTGAACAGGTTTGCAATTAAATATAGCGTGGTAGTAGTAGTAATTTGGAATGTGACGAGACGCGCTCAAAATTTATTGATGGTTCCAGTTTCGAAGTGCGGCACTATTCCCGGATGGTGTAACGTCGGCACGTTTTCTCGGCCGTGGTGTAGCATATGCCATGGTACTAGTTCTTTTTATACTGCTGTGTACGTGCAAAAACTGGCACCGTCGGATACATATCTTACGCTTGGCGTTCGACAGGAATAGCCTCGTGGCGAGCTATAGACTAGTCTTTTTTCAGACGCATTACACCTATCTCTTGGGACTTCTCGCATGCACCATGACTGCTCCCTAGGTCGATGCCACCCACATACACTTGTACTCTGAGAAGAGGTGCACGCACGCACTCATCCTCTCTCTCTCACACGCATCTGTAGCTACGAATTGTAGTGTTCTCAACCATCCGATTGGCTCTATCATAGGTTTCACGTTGCTCCTTGGCCTTGAGATTGAGAAGTTTAAAACGCGGAGGCTAAGATGGAGGCGCGAGGTTTTGGTTAATGTGCGGGCCGCACACGGCACCAACACGATACGAGCTTCATCTGCCTGGTGCGCATGCAATCGGGTGAGTTGTCCAAGTATAGACACAACCAGGCCCTCGTTGGTATCCGCGCCTCGACTTTGGCTGGTCATAGTGGAGAGTAGCATAGACTAGTTACTAGTCGGAGTATGTTACTAGTACCTTCATAGTGGGTAGTGTCATATAGTATATGCATAATTTGGCGACGAGCACTCTCTATATGTACCACCTTTTTTCTTTTATTACATCTTGTTAGTTGTGCTCCATGGCGTAATCCATCGATACTACTACTGTACAAATGTATACATTTTTAAAGGCTAGAGGGCGGGGTAGACTAGCTTGGTCCTTTTCACGAGAGGCGAGGGCCTTTGTGATTTGACGGCTCATTACTGCTGGAAGGCGGGGCCTTGTGATTTGACTGCTCGTATAAATGTGCCGACGACCTGAGGAGGAGCAAAGAACCGTGCGGTATACTCAAGTTTTCCACTGGAGTACGACGGAGGAGCACGAAACACGGCAGCCCAGTGCCATATCCTCTACTCTCTACTCTTATTATATATTACAAGCAAGAGGCATTGTTCTATTGGCGATAAAGAATGATCTAATTTGCTAGTCATCTCATTTTTAGCATTGTTCTATTCATGCCTCGCAGAGAAGGTGACACATGCGGCGAAACACCCGAAGCAAAATAAGAAACACAGGAGCAAAAGAAGAAGGAGGATTATCACCCCAAAAAAAGAAGGAAGACGCACACACAAGTCTGGGGCGATGCTCTCACTACATGAAGGGTTGCTGGCCGCAGAGTCGTAACTGCTTCTTCATCGCCTCCACGACCTCCATCTCCTTGCGCGTCTCCTCTGCCATCTTCATCATTGTGTCCATGACGCGGGATTTCTTGATGCGAGCCTTCATCATCTGTTCCACGGCCGCATTACGTACCTTCACAGCAGTCGGGTGCTCGATGCGGAGCTTCGCCAACTCCTCCTTCTGTTCCATGACGAGGGCCTGCAACATCTTCATCGAGGAACTACTATTCTCATGCAGCTTCTTCCAGCCGGCGTTCTCCTCCTTCAGCAGGTCGAGCTCGTGGCAGAGCTTCGCCTTGTCCTCCTGAAGTTGCAGGATTTCGCCGGTCGCCTTCTTCTCCGAGGCAATGCTCTTCTTCAGCAGCATCACCAAGCCGGCGGTCAACTCCCCCTGCTCATTGAGCTCAGCGGGCATGTCGTCGAGGCTCTCCTTCAGCAGCTCCACCAAGCCATGGATGAACTCCTTCTGCTTATTGAGGTGCTTATTGAGCTGATCGGGCATGCTGTCGAGGGATAACGACTCCAGCGCCGCCAGCTCGGCATGTTCGCCTCCGCGTCTAGGGCGCTCCTGGGATCCATCGCCTGCCCGTGAGAGATCTTTCGAGGTCTCTGCGTGGCGGCGAACCCTCTCTTTTTTTCCGCAGCCTTGGTTGCCCCTCCCTTGTTACGAGTAGTTCTCGACCTAGAGCTCTGCACACCGGCCATGGCAAGGACGGACGAAGAAGGAGGACTTATGAGGAGGAAGGTAGAGTAATTTTCGGTTAGGTAGTTCCCCTTTTTATAACCTAAGTACTAGCACTAGTACTAAAACCTGCATAGTGGGAACACGTTCAGGTTTGGTACGTACTGGTAGGTGTGAGCAGGCTTGCACTTAATTGTAGCACTAGTACTTTCGAATGTGATGGGAACAAGGTAAAGATTAATTGATAGTTTTGTTGGGGATCGTAGCAGAATTTAAAAATTTTCTACGCATCACCAAGATCCATCTATGGAGTATACTAGCAACGAGGGGAAAGGAGTGCATCTACATACCCTTGTAGATCGCGAGCGGAAGCGTTCCAATGAACGGGGTTGATGGAGTCGTACTCGCCGTGATCCAAATCACCGATGACCGAGTGCCGAACGGACGGCACCTCCGCGTTCAACACACGTACGGAGCAGCGACGTCTCCTCCTTCTTGATCCAGCAAGGGGGAAGGAGAGGTTGATGGAGATCCAGCAGCACGACGGCGTGGTGGTGGATGTAGCGGGATCTCGGCAGGGCTTCGCCAAGCTTCTGCGAGAGGGAGAGGTGTTGCAGGGGAGGAGGAAGGCGCCAAGCGCTGTGGTCCTGCTGCCCTCCCTCCCCCCCACTATTTATAGGACCCCTGGAGGGGGGGCGCCGGCCCTGGAACCCATCTGCATGGGGGGCGGCGGCCAGGGGGGAGACTTGCCCCCCAAGGCAAGTGGGGCGCCCCCCCACCCTAGGGTTTCCAACCCTAGGCGCAGGGGGAGGCCCATGGGGTTGCCCCAGCCCACTAAGGGCTGGTTCCCTTCCCACTTCAGCCCATGGGGCCCTCCGGGATAGGTGGCCCCACCCGGTGGACCCCCGGGACCCTTTCGGTGGTCCCGGTACAATACCGGTGACCCCCGAAACTTTCCCGGTGGCCGAAACTTGACTTCCTATATATAATTCTTCACCTCCGGACCATTCCGGAACTCCTCGTGATGTCCGGGATCTCATCTGGGACTCCGAACAACTATCGGGTTTCCGCATACTCATATCTCTACAACCCTAGCGTCACCGAACCTTAAGTGTGTAGACCCTACGGGTTCGGGAGACATGCAGACATGACCGAGACGCCTCTCCAGTCAATAACCAACAGCGGGATCTGGATACCCATGTTGGCTCCCACATGTTCCATGATGATCTCATCGGATGAACCACGATGTCGAGGATTCAATCAATCCCGTATACAATTCCCTTTGTCAATCGGTACGTTCATTGTTCTGATACATGGATTCTATCTCGGATTTCATGGTTTCTAACCATTTGTCGGAATATGGTCCCACCATCGCTTCTCCATAGCTTGTAGGTTCATTGTTGTCTAACAACATGATATCTAAGACAGGATTACCGTACCACTCAGGAGTAGTACATATCCTTGTCGACCTACGAGGTGTGGTAGTGACTTGATCCGAAGTTTCATGATCACTATCATAAGCTTCCACTTCAATTGGTGTAGGTGCCACAGGAACAACTTCCTGTGCCCTGCTACACACTAGTTGAAGTTATGGTTCAATAACCTCATCAAGTCTCCACCATCCTCCCACTCAATTCTTTCAAGAGAAACTTTTCCTCGAGAAAGGACTCGTTTCTAGAAGCAATTACTTTTGCTCCCAGATCTGAAATAGGAGGTATACCCAACTGTTTTGGGTTTTCTATGAAGATGCATTTATCCGCTTTGGGTTCGAGCTTATCAGCTTGAAACTCTTTCACATAAGCATCGCAGCCCCAATCTTTCAAGAAACGACAACTTAGGTTTCTCTAAACGGTGTCGTCTCAACGGAATTGCGTGGTGCCCCTTTTAAAGTGAATGCGGTTATCTCTAATGCCTAACCCATAAACGATAGTTGTAATTTGATAAGAGACATCATGGTATGCACCATATCCAATAGGGTGCAGTTATGATGTTCGGACACACCATCACACTGTGGTGTTCCAGGCGGTATTAATCGTGAAACACTTTCCACAATGTCTTAATTGTGTGCCAAACTCGTAACTCAGATATCTCTATGATCATATCATGGACATTTTATCCTCTTGTCACGACGATCTTCAACTTCACTCTGAAATTACTTGAACCCTTCAATAATTCAGACTTGTGTTTCATCAAGTAAATACACTCAGCATCTACTCAAATCATCTGTGAAGTAAGAACATAACGATATCCACTGCATGCCTCAGCACTCATTGGACTGCATACATCAAAATGTATTACTTCCAATAAGTTGCTCTCTTGTTCCATCTTACTGAAAACGAGGCCTTTCAGTCATCTTGCCCATGTGGTATGATTTGCATGTCTCAAGTGATTCAAAATCAAGTGAGTACAAACGATCCATTTGCATGGAGTTTCTTCATGCATATATACCAATAGACATGGTTCGCATGTCTCAATCTTTTCAAAAACGAGTGAGTCCAAAGATCCATCTACATGGAGCTTCTTCATGCGTTCTATACCAATATGACTCAAATGGCAGTGCCACAAGTATGTGGAACTATCATTACTATTTTATATCTTTTGGCACGAACATGTGTATCACTACGATCGAGATTCATTTTAGGTGCAAGACCATTGAAGGTATTATTCAAATAAACAGAGTAACCATTATTCTCCTTAAATGAATAACCGTATTGCGATAAACATAATCCAATCATGCTCAACGCAAACACCAAATCTCGATGGTAGAGGGAGCATGCGATGCTTGATCACATCAACCTTGGAAACACTTCCAACACATATCGTCATCTCACCTTTAGCTAGTCTTCGTTTATTCCGCAGCTTTTATTTCGAGTTACTAACACTTAGCAACCGAACTGGTATCTAATACCCTGGTGCTGCTAGGAGTACTAGTAAAGTACACGTTCATTTAATGTATATCCAATATACTTCTGTCGACCTTGCCTGCCTTCTCATCTACCAAGTATCTAGGGTAGTTCTGCTTCAGTGACCGTTCCCCTCATTACAGGAGCACTTAGTCTCGGGTTTGGGTTTAACTTTGGGATTCTTCGCTAGAGCAGCAAATGATTTGCTGTTTCATGAAGTATCCCTTCTTGCCCTTGCCCTTCTAGAAACTAGTGGTTTTACTAACCATCAACAATTGATGCTCCTTCTTGATTTCTACTTTTGCGGTGTCAAACATCGTGAGTTGCTCAAGGATCATCATATCTATCCCTGATATGTTATAGTTCATCACGAAGCTCTAATAGCTTGGTGGCAGTGACTATGGAGAACCATCACTATCTCATCTGGAAGATTAACTCCCACTCGATTCAAGCGATTGTGGTACTCAGACAATCTGAGCACATGCTCAATGATTGAGCTTTTCTCCCTCAGTTTGCAGGCTTAAGAAACTTGTCAGAGGTCTCATACCTCTTGACGTGGGCACTAGTCCGAAATCCCAATTTCAGTCTTCGGAACATCTCATATGTTCTGCGACGTTTCAAAAACCGTCTTTGGTGCCACAATTCTAAACCGTTAGCATTACGCACTGAACTATCACGTAGTCATCAAAACGTGTATGTCAGATGTTTCGCAACATCTACAGACGACGTTGAGGTTTAGCACACCGAGCGGTGCATTAAGGACATAAGCCTTCTGTGCAGCAATGAGGACAATCCTCAGTTTACGGACCCAGTCCGCATAATTGCTACTACCAACTTTCAACTAAATTTTCTCTAGGAACATATCTTAAACAGTAGAGCTTAAGCGTAAGCTATGACATAATTTGCAAAGACTTTTTGACTATGTTCATGATAATGAAGTTCATCTGATTATTTAATGAACTCCCACTCAGATAGACATCCCTCTAGTCATCTAAGTGATACATGATCCGAGTCAAACTAGGCCGTGTCCGATCATCACGTGAGACGGACTAGTCATCATCGGTGAACATCTCCATGTTGATCGTATCTTCTATACGACTCATGCTCGACCTTTCGGTCCTCCGTGTTCCAAGGCCATGTCTGTACATGCTAGGCTCGTCAAGTCAACCTAAGTGTATTGCGTGTGTTCCGAGGCCATGTCTGTACATGCTAGGCTCGTCAACACCCATTGTATGCGAACGTTAGAATCTATCACACCCGATCATCACGTGGTGCTTCGAAACAACGAACCTTCGCAACGCTGCACAGTTAGGGGGAAGACGTCTCTTGAAATTTTAGTGAGGGATCATCTTATTTATGCTACCGTCGTTCTAAGCAAATAAGATGTAAACATGATAAACATCACATGCAAATCATAAAGTGACGTGATATGGCCAATATCATCTTGCGCCTTTGATCTCCATCTTTGAGGCGCGGCATGATCACCTTCGTTACCGGCATGACACCATGATCTCCATCATTGTGTCTTCATGAAGTTGTCTCGCCAACTATTACTTCTACTACTATGGCTAACGGTTAGCAATAAAGTAAAGTAATTACATGGCGTTTTCATTGACACGCAGGTCATACAATAAATTAAGACAACTCCTATGGCTCCTGCCGGTTGTCATTCTCATCGACATGCAAGTCGTGATTCCTATTACAAGAACATGATCAATCTCATACATCACATATATCATTCATCACATCCTTTTTTGGCCATATCACATCACATAGCATACCCTGCAAAAACAAGTTAGACGTCCTCTAATTGTTGTTGCATGTTTTACGTGGCTGCTATGGGTTTCTAGCAAGAACGTTTCTTACCTACGCAAAAGCCACAACGTGATATGCCAATTTCTATTTACCCTTCATAAGGACCCTTTTCATCGAATCCGATCCGACGAAAGTGGGAGAGACAGACACCCGCTAGCCACCTTATGCAACTAGTGCATGTCAGTCGGTGGAACCTGTCTCACGTAAGATTACGTGTAAGGTCGGTCCGGGCCGCTTCATCCCATGATGCCGCCGAATCAAGATAAGACTAGTAATGGCAAGAAGAATTGGCAACATCAACGCCCACAACTGCTTTGTGTTCTACTCGTGCATAGTAACTACGCATAGGCCTGGCTCATGATGCCACTGTTGGGGATCGTGGCAGAATTTAAAATTTTTCTACGCATCACCAAGATCCATCTATGGAGTATACTAGCAATGAGGGGAAAGGAGTGCATCTACATACCCTTGTAGATCGCGATCGGAAGCGTTCCAATGAACGGGGTTGATGGAGTCGTACTCGTCGTGATCCAAATCACCGATGACCGAGTGCCGAACGGACGGCACCTCCGCGTTCAACACACGTACGGAGCAGCGACGTCTCCTCCTTCTTGATCCAGCAAGGGGGAAGGAGAGGTTGATGGAGATCCAGCAGCACGACGGCGTGGTGGTGGATGTAGCGGGATCTCGGCAGGGCTTCGCCAAGCTTCTGAGAGAGGGAGAGGTGTTGCAGGGGAGGAGGGAGGCGCCAAGGGCTGTGGTCCTGCTGCCCTCCCTCCCCCCCCCACTATTTATAGGACCCCTGGAGGGGGGGGCGCCGGCCCTGGAATCCATCTGCATGGGGGGGCGGCGGCCAGGGGGGAGACTTGCCCCCCAAGGCAAGTGGGGCGCCCCCCCCCCACCCTAGGGTTTCCAACCCTAGGCGCAGGGGGAGGCCCATGGGGTTGCCCCAGCCCACTAAGGGCTGGTTCCCTTCCCACTTCAGCCCATGGGGCCCTTCGGGATAGGTGGCCCCACCCGGTGGACCCCCGGGACCCTTCCGGTGGTCCCGGTACAATACCGGTGACCCCCAAAACTTTCCCGGTGGCCGAAACTTGACTTCCTATATATAATTCTTCACCTCCGGACCATTCCGGAACTCCTCGTGACATCCGGGATCTCATCCGGGACTCCAAACAACTTTCGGGTTTCCGCATACTCATATCTCTACAACCCTAGCGTCACCGAACCTTAAGTGTGTAGACCCTACGGGTTCGGGAGACATGCAGACATGACCGAGACGCCTCTCCGGTCAATAACCAACAGCGGGATCTGGATACCCATGTTGGCTCCCACATGTTCCACGATGATCTCATCGGATGAACCACGATGTCGAGGATTCAATCAATCCCGTATACAATTCCCTTTGTCAATCGGTACGTTACTTGCCCGAGATTCGATCGTCGGTATCCCAATACCTTGTTCAATCTCGTTACCGGCAAGTCACTTTACTCGTACCGTAATGCATGATCCCGTGGCTAACTCCTTAGTCACATTGAGCTCATTATGATGATGCATTACCGAGTGGGCCCAGAGATACCTCTCCGTCATACGGAGTGACAAATCCTAGTCTCGATCCGTGCCAACCCAACAGACACTTTCGGAGATACCCGTAGTGCACCTTTATAGTCACCCAGTTACGTTGTGACGTTTGGCACACCCAAAGCACTCCTACGGTATCCGGGAGTTGCACGATCTCATGGTCTAAGGAAATGATACTTGACATTGGAAAAGCTCTAGCAAACGAACTACACGATCTTTTATGCTATGCTTAGGATTGGGTCTTGTCCATCACATCATTCTCCTAATGATGTGATCCCGTTATCAACGACATCCAATGTCCATGGTCAGGAAACCGTAACCATCTATTGATCAACGAGCTAGTCAACTAGAGGCTTACTAGGGACATGGTGTTGTTTATGTATCCACACATGTATCTGAGTTTCCTATCAATACAATTCTAGCATGGATAATAAACGATTATCATGAACAAGGAAATATAATAATAACCAATTTATTATTGCCTCTAGGGCATATTTCCAACAAGTTTTTGGTTTCGAGGCCCAAAACGGCCCCCGATGAGTTTAGTGGAACATAAATTTCAAGTAGACTACACTGCTCAGATGCGTAAATATTATGTTACTATCAAAAATTGGCACAAAATACGAAGGAGACCAATGGAAGTACTACTAGCAACCCATGATTTAACTACTCGCATGTGCGCAGTGGAGTAGTAATGTCTTTCTTCCGCCCTCACGTCCACTCAATTTGCATGCTCCATATTAATTGACCATCAATGAAGTGAAGGACTTTACACGCGTCAAATTATCACATGGGGTGGATCTTGGTACAAAATTGTGTCCGCCTGTGTACCCGCGTGTGCGTGCGAGGGAATGAGTGCGTGCATGGCGTGCGTGCACATCTTCGCTTCGTGCATGTATCGCCAGTGCGGCTCAGGGAGGATGAGTACATTCTTCTGGAACCAGCAGCATGTCACTGTGATCAATCCACACAAGGATTAGCGACAACGCCTCCGCATGTGCCACGTGGCTTCATGAACTGTAAGAGAGACACTGTGTAGCGTGCCATTGTGTTTTGCACATACTCGAAGTACTAGTAAGGTACACGTGCATTGCACGCGTCAGATTTTGCAACCAAATTATGAATAAATACCACACTGTAGCATGTAAGCTCTGAGTCATATATGCCTGATGTAGACCTTCGCTTAATTCTTATAGTTCATCTCATTCAAAATCAATTAGTTTTTATAAAAAACCTAGGGCCTCTTTGATTCGTAGGATTTCCAAAACGCGGGAATAGGAAGAACATGGGATTAGAGTGGAATGTCGTCTTGAATCCTACAGGATGGTACAAGTGTTTGATTGTGCATAGAAAAAACGCAGAATTCTTTCAAAGAGGTTTGAGTGGATGGGATGTTTCCTATGAAATCTAGTGCAAATGAATCATATGGAAAAATTCCTATGGTTTACAATCCTACGAATCAAACAACCAAGTAGGAAAAATTCCTAAGGATTAGAATCCTCCAAAATTCCTTCGAGAATCCTTTGAATCAAAGAAGCCCTTAATCTATTTTATGATTCATCTAATTGTGCGTTGTAAAGCATAAAGTAAAAACAAATAATGGCAATTCAACTAGAAAAAAAGTTTGGGCGGTTATGATACGGAAGATTCTAGAACAAAGGAGAACCACTGTTGTTTTGAGATTTGTGAATTATGCTTAAGTTCAACCATGGAGTCTGCTAACATGTGGCAAAATCCGGTGGGGGGCTAGAAGATGGTGCGAGGGGCCGAGTGGAGGGAGACTATGAAGGAGTGCACAACTGCGAGATCGATATTTAGAGAGGGGGGGCGAGAACGTGCGCTGTTGCGCGCAGTGGCTGAGCCATGAAAAATGTCCCATGAGCTAGGGGGCCAAGCATTGCTAATCCTTTACGAGGAGGGCCAATTCATCAACTTAAACCATTTTTACCAGCAATTGTCTAATGATCACATTCATATTAGCCTCGATATATAGTGATGTTAGGGGGGGCAAGGCCCTTGCTGCCCCCTGTCTTCGCCATTGTGCGCGCGTCTGAGAGATGAAGCGGAAGGCATGGATGATGAGAGGGGGCGTTGGATATATAATTAATGTGGGTGTATTAGCTATATATGTAATCCTATATAGAGGTATAGATTGATCGATGTGGACGTGGGAAAGAGGGTGAGACCTCACTAGATATATAGATTGATCGGTTTATGTGGAAAACTATGAAAGACCTAGCTATATACACACACACACATAGAACATCGATCGTTGCGCATGCACGTGAGAGATAAAGAATGCCCGATATGATGGAGAGGGGGATGTGTGTGTGTACCTTCATGGGAGACCGACCTGAAGAAAAAGATTGCATGTGTGCGATGGATAATGCCGACTGGTAGTGTGTGTGCATGCGTGCACGAGAGAAAGTTAGTGGTACAATTATAAAGAGAAGACCAATGTGTGGGTGTAAAAGACTAGGTGAGGTCATAATCAATGTAAAGTTGAATTCAAATATTTGAATAAGAGATCATGATGTTTGAAACCCATGCATGCATGAATATAACGGAGATCTGCGGGTGTGGTTTGGAAATGAGCATGTTGTAATGTATACACATTGAACAAGGTCAGACTGGTTTGAATTTGAGATACCGATGGCAGACATCGTTTGGCCACATTGCATCCGTGCATGGACACACTACTCTAATTGGAGATGATGGGTGGCTTTCACATCACATATCTATATCTATACCCATATATATATATATATATTATATTTTTTATATAGTGTGCGGATAACTTTAACTTTGAAAGATGGTCGTTGGATGAGGCCAATCCGATGGTGCAGAGCTGGCAAATTTGAGCACTACTGGCCGTTGGATATCATCTAGATTCCACCAGATTTTGCCACATGTACAATCTAGAAGACTCTATGGTTGAACTTAAGCATAATGCACAAACCTCAAAACACAAGCACTTCTTCTTTGTTCTAGAATCTTCCGTATGAGAATTGCCCAAATGTTTTTCTACATGATTTGTTTTTACTTTATGCCTTACAACACACAATTCCATGAATCTTAAAATAGATTAGCTTTCTTATAAAAACTAGATGATTTTGAATGAAATGAACTATAAGAATTAAACGAACATCTACATCATGCATATATGACTCAAAGCTTACATACTATAATGTGGTATTTATTCATAATTTGGTTGCCAAATCTCATGCGTGTAATGCACGTGTACCTTACTAAGTCTAAATGGTGTCTGTGTGTGTGTTGTGCGTGTTAAACACATTGTACATAGTATATCATACTAGTCTAAATTGTCTTTTTTTCTTTTGGGTACACGTTAAGCTTGTTCTCCCGAAATTTCAAGCCGCGCCTTGTTATGCTGAAATTTCAAGCTAGCGTCTCTGTCTATCGTGCCGCGAAACTCCCGCCTCTTCAACCCGCGCCTTGTTAGCCCGAAATATTTAAGATATATCTTTGTCTCGTTGTGCTCCGACAACTCCCTCCATCTCAAGTTCTCAACCCGCGCCTTGCTATTCCAAAATTACAACGCGCGCGAAAACTCCCACCTCCTGTGAAATCCCGACAAGCGAAATGCCCGTGATACCCCTGAACCGAAAGAACCGCCTCAAATCAGTAGGGGTACTTTCGTAACTTACCCCACATTTCGGACAAGCGCGTCCCTAAGCCATGGTTCCCCACTCCCATCCCATCCGCCCACCCATTCGTACACCGAGGCCGGGAAAACTCGTGAAGCCCCACACCCTCCTCCGTCCGCCACCCAGCCGGAGCCTCTTCCCTGACGACGTCGTCCACAGCAACACCTCGACGTCCCTCATCCACCGTACCGGATGAGGATCCGTCGTCGATCTGGTCGTCCCGTCGGTTCAGCCACCCCATCCTCCACCTCCAAGGAGTTGCCTCAACGTTCACCTCGTCTTTCACGCCACCTCCATTCCCACACCGCCGTCTTCACCTGCACCACCGAAAGAGCATCAGCATCACCGTTTCCTCGGATGAAGTTGTGGCCTAATTGGCGCCACCAAAGAGGTTTTACACTAATCGCCGCATTTTCTTCTTGATTCGATCTCACGGTGCTGCCAGCGCTCGGTCCCGAGCCGACACGACGCGGCTCCATCCACCGCGGCGTCGCCGGCCACTTCCTCCACGGCGTCGCTCCCTCGGCGGCGACGTCCACATCAGTAGGAGCTGCTGCTGCTTTAGCTCTCGCTCGCGCTGCTGCTCTGCTCTTGCTCTCGGTCCCCTGCCTGGTCTGCTCTTGCTCTTGCTCGCGCTGCTGCTCTCACTCTTGCTCTTGCTTGCGATGCTGCTCCGATTTACCTACACTTCAGTCGACTGAATCGACTTTTGGGTCAGTCGATTTTCAGGGGGTGGGGGGCTCGCCGGAGTGAAGGAAGAACCAGCCGCAGCGGGGAGGGAAGCTCGCCGGAGAAGTACCCCACTATCTATCTTAGGGTTCAGGGTGGGGGCGGTGGTCGCCGGCGGTGGTGGGGCGGTGGCGTGGGGATCGCCGGAGAAAAAGCTCGGCGGGGGGGGGGGGGGGGGGGGGGCTAGAGGGATGGCCGGGGCGGCGGCGGACCGGCGGTGGGAAGTGTTTTCGGGGCGGGCGGGGCGGCGCACCGCCGGCCGCGGGCGGTGGGGGCGACTATTTGGCCGGTGGTGGCTGGCGGCTCAGGGGGGTGGAGGTTGAAGATGAACTGCAGGCCCTTGATTTCGTATCCAACGGCTGCAAAATCGACTGACCAGAGATGAAAAAGTCAGTCGACTGACGTGTAGCCTCACCTCTAGTGCGTTCAGTTTCGACAGTAAAATTCAGTTTCGACAGCAAAATTCAGTTTTGACAGCAAAATTCAGTTTTGACAGTTAAGTTCAGTTTCGACAGTTAAATTCAGTTTCGACAGTTAAGTTCCGAGATGAGCGGCTGATGTACACATCTAGCACTTTGTGGTTATGTATTATGTATTTTACGTCATCTATTGGAGATGCTATTAGAATTCCACTCAGGTTAACGTTGTCTCTCTTGTCCTGCTTCAGCCTCGGCTTCGTACAACTCACCGGAGCTGCTCCAATGACGAAACCCTCCATCACAGCGGAGCAGTACCTCGGGCTCCATCTCCAGACGCCTAAGATCTTCTTCCCCTCCTCCGACAGCCAAGTCAGCCGGAGCATCCTCACCGGCCAACCCAATCACGTTGAGATTGACATGGCTTCGCCAAATAGGTTGTACACTTCTTGTGGTTTGACTTAATCTCACCATGCTTCTTTGCATCCTGTGATCTTCCAATTCTTGTGAACCAAACACCCAGATTGGCAGAAATCCTGTGTTTTTAAATTCTCTGTTTTGCACGTGCATTCCTATCATATTCCTGTCTATTTCCTATCCCTGCATTGTTAGAATCCTCAAATTCAAACAAGCCCTTACACAATTACTTCTGTTACAGATATGTGTCAAAGAAAACCTTGTGTGGTTTGTCCTGCTCCTGCGGTGCTGTGTTCCACCCCAGCTCAGCTGCTCCAACGATGGAAGGGTTCACCACAGCAGGGATCCGCTCTCCAGACTGTCTTTCGCCGCCTTAGATCTTCTTGCCCGCCGCCGGCAGCCACGAAAACTGCATTACCATCATCAACTGAGCAGATGACCTTGAGGACTACACGAGTCCGCAAGAGAGGTCGTACTCTTCCGTGTCTGCTTACGTTATGCATCGCTTAATATGATGACATGCTACTTTATCGTCGTGTTCACCTATTAGACTCCGAGTCAGGTCCAAACTTATGCTGAAACTTGAGTTTTTAAATGGTTGTGGGGTACATATTGGGGCAGCAATCAGTACTATCTGTCTACTATCTGGTTAATCTCGGGTGTCTACTATGAGTTTCATGTTGGGTGCAAACAAACATTAAAGGAGCCATTATCTGTATTTTTTAACTAAAGCTATTATCTGCCTGCTATCATTGGTTTTGGGTCTATCCACAGTTTGCTACCATCACTCTGGATTTGTGCATGCACTCCTTACATAATCTCACTATGTTTTATTCCTATGCATGTCAGTTATTGTACACAATGGAACTGAACATGTAGAGCAAAAGAGACGAGCCTTGCGTGGCAATAAAATTTCATGCAGACGTCGCTCCATGGTGGGCGCAAAGGCAACCCCCCCTCCACCCATTTCGGATCGTAATCAAGAGGAAGATAACTGTTCTGAGGGGGATTCAGAAGCAGAAGACCACTCCTATTTACCCCATGAGGTCTTCGCTCTAACTTGGCATGCTGATGTTGGTTATATCATGCATATGGTGCCTTGCATTGCTTACTTTATACATCAAATATGTCAACTGCTTAGTTTAGACATGCTTTGTGTGAATGCCATCTATTTAGTTTATTCATCGTTTATGTGAATTATGCAATGCCATCTTGTTTAGCCAGGCATCATATATGTGAATTTTGCAATGCCATCCCGCTTAGCCAGTCATCTTATATGTGAATTATATCAGGCCATCCTTTTTTTCGTTACGTATTACATTTGTCAACAATGTTAGTACATTCAACTACTCTTCGTGTGCATCAGCCATTTGACACGGTGATGGAAAATTCTGGAGTGAAAACAAGGTCTTCAGAGCATACTATGCTATCTGACGAAGCGAGCGCATATCTCGCTGGTTACGGATAGCTCCTTAGAGGAGGATTCAGAGACAGATGACCAGTCCTATTTCCCCCCGAGGTGTATGCTCTAATTAACTTGGCAGGGTTATGTTGCTCATATCGTGCGTATGGTGTCTTGCATTGCGATGTCATTTGATTAGTTTAAACATGCTTTGTGTGAATGCCACCGGTTTAGTGTCTAATTACCATATATGTGAATTATGCATTGCCATCTTGTTGCAAGACATTATATATGTGAATTATGCAATGCTATCTTGTTGCAAAGGCATTATATATGTGAATTATGCAATGCCATGCTGTTGAGCCAATCATCATGTATGTGAATTATATCATGCTATCATTTTTTTTGTATTACGTGTTCCATTTGTCGACAACGTTTGTATATTCAACTACTCTTCCTATGCATCAGCCATTTGAAGCGGTGATGGAAGTATCTGGAGTGAAAACAAGGTATTCAGAGCAGACAATGCTACCTGCTGAAGCAGACATCTTGCTGGATACACAGAGCTCCTCAGAGGAGGATTCAGAGACTAATGACCAGTCCTATTTCCCCCCTGAGGTCTATGCTCAAACTTGGCAGGGTTATATTACCCATGTCATGCATGTTGTCTTGCATTGCTTAGTTTTTACATCATATATGGATTGCCATCTGCTTACTTGCTTACTATATAAATCATATATTTGAATTATATCATGCCATCATGTTTACATACACAACATCTATCTGAATTATGGCATGGCAACCCATTTAATAAATACATCATATAGTTATATCATCTCATCCTGTTTAGTGTTTACAATCATCATATTTTGAATTATGTCATTCTATCCGGGAATTATATCATGCTATCATGTTTCCATAGGCAGCATGTATGTGAATTATGGCATGCCAATCTATTTAATAAACACATTATATAGTTATATCATGTCATCCTGTTTACATAGTCATCATATTTTGAACTATGTCTTTCCATCTTTTTTAGTTAGCCATCATAATGTGAAATTGTATCATGCTATCCTGTTTAGTTAGCCATCATATATGTGAAATTGTGTCATGCTATCCTGTTTGGTTAGACAACATAAATGTGAATTATTTCATGCCCTCTTTTATTCCCCACTATCCATTGCACCTGTCTATCATACAATGTCTGTACATTCAATTACTTTTCTTGTTTCTCAGCCATTTGAATTGGAGAGGGTGATGGCAGTATCTAAGGGAGTAACAACACGGTCTTCAGAAAAGATAGTGCTACCAGTTGATGCAGATAGAACCACGGTTGTACTTGCCCAAGAACCAGCCCCACCACACATAACCCAGACTCTCGTAGATTGTACCCCTACCCAGTTGGACAGAGAACCAGCTACACCCCTTCTAACCCCAACCCCAGCAGATAGTAACCCAGTTCCAGTTGACACAGCACCGTCTCCACCACAGAGCACCCAAACACGAGCAGTTAGTAAGGGAACTGCAGTGCCCAAAGCACGAGGACCACCACTCCGAATCCCAACTCAACGCTTAAAGGAGAAGAAGAATTGTTCTTAGGTCAGTTTCTGTAGCTATGGTTCATACTCCTTTGCTCTTGCATCACTGCATTTACTCAGACCAACTATTTTCAAATTTGAAGGATGGAATTGAAACTCCAATGGCGCAACATGTATGTTTTAAGCTTGTTTCTTTAACTGGTTTCTTGTTGTAACTTGCTCTATATTGATTTCAGTTTCAATTGAATAAACAGTTATGTTCTCATGTCATGCACATTACAAGTGTCTCTATAGTTTCTCACACTTATATTCTGTCTATTCTGCTTTGTCTTGAACAAATATTATTTGAACTGTGTCTCTATCTTGATTTGGCAACAAAAACTAGAATGATATAGACCATAAAGTGACCATGGTACATAGATATATGTTTGTTTCATGCTGTTATCCTGTGCACTTTACTACTGAACTGATTTACCAAAATGAGTTTCATATACAACATAGTGAACCTGTGATGTGTCTGCTTGTTTCTCTTTTAGAATGCGGACAAAATATTGGAGAATAGTACCCCATTATGCAATGGTGAAGGAAGTAATGCAGATAAGGTTTAAGATAGTGAGACATCCCTGTTGGTCTCCAAGAAAGCTGATAAAAACTACCTTGACGATAGTGAGAGAACCCAGAAGTCATGTCTTGATGTAGTGTTCGAGTTACTGGCCACTACTACTGGCACAAGCTCTTCGAACTCGCTGCCTGAATCAGTTCGTCTTCTTGAGTCTCAGCTTCAAGTTGAAAGACATCGATCAGATGTGTTGCGACAAGAAGCTGAAGGACTGAGGAAGTCCCTGCAGAATTCAGATGCATACTTTCTGGTGCAACAACAAGCGCTGGAGGATTTAAGCGCCAAACAAGAGAAAGTTAATAAGCTTGCTAAGCATCTTGCCAGCATTATGGGTACCCAGGATATTGTTTCTTGAGATCTTCTGAAGTGGTTTCAGTTCTGGACATGTTTTGCTGCGGCGTTTATTTGCACTGGTCGCCAACTTTGACAACCAGTGTATATGATATGCTGCTTTGTTCCCTATATTTGCACTGGTGACGAACTTTGATGCCCAGTGGATGTAATATGTGTAATAGCCGTGATATCCTAGTGTAAGTTGCTTGCTTAATTATTTCCTTGTTGTCTTGTTTATTTATTTGCTTGTAGTCAGTGCTGTTCTTTTTCCATGGTTTGCTAGTGGCCGCAATAACCTTTTTTTAAACTAGGCCACAATAACCATGGGCTACATATTTAGTAGTGACACTGGGCCTTCTACGAGCCGTAGAAACAATGGGCCTTCTACGGGCCGTATCATCAATGGGCCTTCTACGGGCCCTATTATCAATGGGCCTTCTACGGGCCATATGATCGATTGCCCAAACATGGGCCAATAACATACCGCTTTATGACCGTAAACGGGCTAGAGTTGGAATCGTCCGTTCATGGGCCGACCATAATGGGCCGTATTTGATGACGCTATGAAAACGGCCCAACGTATTAACGGGCCACAAACGGGCCAACTATAAGCACGAGCTGAATTTGGCCCACAAGCAGAAAATGACAGTAATGGGCCGTAAGTAACCGAATGCTGGAACTGAGCCCAAGAATAAATGGGCCCTGAGAAGGCCGAAAGATAACATGGGCTGGAAACGGCCCACCGGAATAATAGGCCGTTAATGGGTATAAAGTGATACACTGTTCATTACGGGCCAGTTTCACCACGGGCCGTTAATGGGTATAAAGTGATACACTGTTCATTACGGGCCAGTTTTACCACGGGCCGTTAATGGGCCGAGAGTAATAAGGGCCTCATATGGGCCGAAAGACGTCATGGGCCATACATGGCCCGGAAGTTAAAACGGGCTGGAATTATATTGGACGGCCCAGATGACGCTACTGGGCCTAATTCGGTTAGGCCGTAAACGGGCCCTGGGTTAGCAGGCTGTAAATGGGCTATATGCGAACAGGTCGTTAACAGGCTTGCCGTGGGCCGGCCCGCCATCTTTTGACCAAGTCAAACGGGCCGGCCTTTTCACAGGAATGGGACTCTGTTGGGCCGTGCCACGTGTCGACGTATCATAGGCGCTTTGGGTCCAATGAGTGGATGACATCTGTTCCAACGGTGAGCCGACACGTGTTTCCTCCAGCCAATGATGATTTTACACGTGGAAAATCCCCATTGGTCGTGGTTGTTAACGGGTTATCGGATCCAAAACCGGACCCGATAGCTTAACGGCTTTCCGTTACGGTGAATGCCACGCGTCGGTCACCCTTGACGAAAGCACTTCTGTGACGCGCGATTTATCGTCATGGAAGTGGACACTTCCGTGATGATAATTTTAGTAATGTCATGGAACACTTCTACACAACACAGGTATGACTATCTTGATTCTGTCATAAATTTGTCATGGATGTACATGCATGACAAAAAACGCGACCTACTGTGACAAACACGTATCATCACGGAAGTGTATTTTTTTGTAGTGCAGGAAGGTCTCCGTACCCGCCCGCGCCGTCGGCGCCACCGGGAGTCGCCGCCGCCATCGCCTGAGAGGGGAGAGGGAGACGAGGGAGGTGGGAGAGGAAACTAGGGTTCGTCGCGTACGGGTTCGACCCGACCCAGCTACTTGTGTGACCGAGCCGGCTGGGACGAGTGACCGCGCGGGTGCGAGCGGGTGCGCGCGGGTAAGCCACCGTGGCACCTGACACGTGGGCCCGGTAGGCCAGATACGTGGTCAATACGCGCTTATACGACTGTCAGACCGTTTTGCAACACTTAGGCTTAGAGTTGATACTGCATGGCAAAAAAAGTGACTAGTGGTTCCTTGCAATTAACTCATATAACTTTGTACTAAAGCTGCGCCAATTAATATGGATCCGAGAGAGTGCTGGAATAGACTAGACAAGGCAGAAGAGAGAAACACAAACAAAGGATCTGAATCTGTTTCTCACAACTCTAAAATGTAATAAGGTGTACGGAATGTATAGCAAAATGCGTACTATTATAACCCGTTAAGTGTTAACATGTATGGAATATGTACAATTAGATGACGATTAACTAACAAATTTCAGTCAAACAGCGCGGGGCATTTCGTCGTATTGAAATCATCAATAATTGTATCTGTCAACAATCACATTGCAATCTCTTTCTCGATGTAGATCAACAAGTAATCTCTTAGAAATATGTCTCCATGAGCACTGCATTGCTCCTCCTCGTTTCAAACAAACTCGTTGCCCCTCCCGGGTCGCTCGCGCGAGCGACTCCGGAGGACCCCCAACCCTAGAGCAGAGGCGCCAGATCTGCCCCCTCCTCGGTCGCTGCCGCCGCCAGCGCCGGCGGTGGCGGCCGCGCCCCGGCCGTCAAAGGCGGCGGGCGAGGCGGCGCGTCCTGGATGGCTCTCCTTCGCGCGGAGGCGGGCTGTCCGATGGGCTGCGCAGGGGCTGGCGCGGGCGGCAACGCGGTTCTTCGTCGGCGCGCGACGGGGGACGTGGAGGAGCGGTGTGGTGGTGGTGGTTGGGCATGGGCAGCGGTGTGTTGGTGGAGGACATGTGCGGCGGTGTGGTCACGAGGTGGCGGCGCGAGCACAGGCCAGGTCCATGGCGGCGCAGAGAGGCTCGGCCAGGAGGTCCCTGGCGAGCAGCGTGCGGCCGGCCATAGATGGGTGGTCTGGCGAGTGGCGTTCTTCTCCTGGCGACGCAGGCGTGGAGGCGCGATCCGCGGTGGGGCGGGTCAGATCTGGGCCTGCCCGGCTCCAATCTGGAGCGTGGGTGTCGTTGGCATCGCAAGGCCGTCCCTTGTGCGAGTGACGGTCGTTGCTGGCGACCCTTGCCCTGCCGGTGGCGTTGGTTGGCTGTTGTCCTTCCGTCGGGGTGGAGGTGTGGTTGGTATCACTTTCCCCTCGGCCATGGTGGTGGGATGGTTGGCGGCGCATTTTGCGGAGGTGGCCGCTGGTGCACGGCAGGGAGCGCGGAGGTGCAGCGGATCCAGGCGAGGTGCGCAACAGGGTAGTGGAGGAGGGTGGTGTGCCGGCTCTGACGATGGTGGCGGCGTGAGCTCAGCCATGGAGGCGGCGTCGCTGGGGAGGCCCTGCCAGGAAGGAGATCCTGGTTGGCAGCGGGCGGTCGGCCACCTCCGCGTGAGGGGCGAGCGGTGATGCCTCGAAGGAGTTGGCGCCGGAGTGGTCGGAGGTGTGGGTCAGAACCATTCCTGTGGCAGTCCCCTGGTGTGGGTGAAGGCCGACGTGGTGGCTCTGGCACTTGCACGACATGGCTGGATGTTGGTGCTCCTGGGCTATGGTTGGTGGATTGGGCCGCGTTCTGCCTGCAGTGCGGGTGGGGAGGACCACGGCTGTGCGGCTTCGACGGCAATTTGCTGCGGTGACGGCGGTGCGAGGCATCTTGGTCAATGCTGCCCGTAACCTTGGAGGTGTGAAGATGCGCGGCATTACGGATGAAAACCCTGTCCGGTTCTGACCGGGCCGGCGGTGATGGCACCCGTGGGTGTCGTTCTCCTCCTCAGAGGCGTCGTCGAGTGTGTCGCCATCCCTCTCGCATGCTTGGGATTGGCAGCTGTCTCCGGGCGAAAGCCTTGATTCTGTTCTGGATCGACACGATGGCGGCGTCTGCGACGTCGTCCCTCTGTTGGGAGCATCGTGCCAAGAGACTTGATGATCCTATGTTGCGCTCCTCCGGTGCTTGCCGTTGCCCTGATCGTTCTGCTTCGGCACAATGTATGGTCGTCGCTGGTGATTCAAAGACGGTGCCTTCTTCGGGAGCTACTGTTCTTCGGTGGTGACTGACGTCGGTCAAGACGCGGCGAGGCTCTCGGTTTTGTGCAGGCAATGTTGCGTTGTAGTTGTGTTGTCGTGTGTGGATGTCCGTGGCTAGCCAGATGTGGAGTTGTGCTACGCTCGTTGTTCGCAGCGAGTGGTAGTTGTCTTGTATCCGATATTCTCTTCTTCTATAAAGCTATGGTACGCAATTTGCGTACTTTCGAAAAAAAAAATGTCTCCATTTTATTACGGAGTCTTGTTTTAACAAGCTTTATTGTTGAAAATGCACACTCTGTTGTTGCGGCTGATACCAGTAAAATAAGAACAACTCGAATTAATCTACATTTCTTTTATGTTGCTATAATTTCCATATATTCAGTAAAAACCAGACCCACAAATGAATACTGCAAATTAGGGGATCAGAGTGAACGATCTTTCATCTTGAACATGTGTGACTGTATGTGTTGGCTTCCTGATATGCTCCAAACCGAAGAAGAGAAAATTAAAGTTCTTGATGTGCCTCGTACAGTCGTTCTAGATCATGGTCTTGTAAGAACAGAATATTTAGAAGAGAAGCTCCAAGAATGAGAAAGAAGCAAAGAGGGGCCAGGAATGGCTCCCTCCATAGCTGAAGGAGAGCAGGTCAAAGGGCTTCTCACTTGTTAGTGGGATCTTCTGTGAGTAGCACATGTGCTTATATTATTTTGCTAAAATGCTTTTCGGGAGAAACACATACAAGAGGCCACATAGCTTTTTACATAAATAATCGGGGGCCTTCAGAAAAATTCATACAGAAATAATCGTGGGTCTTCAGAATAAGTTGGGCGGCTGGTGGTAAGCTAATCTAGTGCGGCTGCCAACCGAGAACGACACTCTAGGTCAAGTTTCACAGTCCAAGGAGTGGCTGAAGTTGACCTAGAATGAATTGAATAGGCAGAATAATATTATCAAGGAAAGGACAGCCCCCATAGTTAACCCCCTTCTAATTTTCAGCACAGTAGTGACTAGATTGCATTCTGTTAACTGATCCATGATTCGGCACCATAATGTTGTTGGGTGTGTCTACCTTTCAATCAGCCTTAGCTAGTGTACTAGATCAAAGAAGGGTCCTTGCTAGTATTTTGAGGTGAAGTCATTCACCAACCTAAAAAACCTCTGTACTGAGCCATCAACATTCACCAGGAGTGCCTGGATATTCAGTATTCATGGAATACCCCATCCATGGCTCCTCTGGCCTCCCCCTCCTTCTACTCAGCCAAATCCATAAACTTCTTTCAATTTAATGCACTGGGATGCAAAACATTTACGTTTTCTTGGAAAAAAAAACAATTACGAAGCATGCACAAAGTATATAGTAATCGCAGGATGAGAGACAAGTCTTGCTACAATATCTGCAAAACTTAATCAGGGAAGGGAAAACCAGAGCCTGCTGTACCAGGTCAATGGAATCTTCCTATTGAATTAGTCCATGATATACTAGATGACAAATTTTTGACCTCACATTCTTCAACAATGACACTGAATACTCACCAACCTAAAAACCTCTACATCCAAGCACCACCACGAGTTAGGCAAAAAGTTCAAACTCCCATGCTCCTGCCAGCTTTGGGTAGTTGGGCATTCTTCCAAGCTCCCATCCATGGCTCCTCTCATCTTCCTCCTCCTACTCAGCCAAATCCTTGTCTGCATAGCCGTTGATATCATCAACTCCACCTCACTGTTGTCTGGGACGACACAGAGGATTGTATCCCAGGGCAAGAAATTCACCTTGGGATTCTATTCCCCGACACAAGGTAACACCACCTCCTCTTCCAGCTCCAACAGCTACTACATAGCCATATGGTACAGCGACATACTGTCGGTGACGACGGCGACCTCCGACTTGCCGGTTTCCGACCCGGCCAGAGCTGCCTTGGCCATGGGCAGCGATGGTAACCTTGTCCTCTTTGACCACTCCAGGAACATGGAGCTATGGTCGACCAACGTGAGTGTAACCTCCAACTCCACCATGGCCATCATCAGGGACACCGGTAGCCTCGACCTCACCGACGCGTCGAATTCATCGATAATTTAGTGGCGGAGCATAGACCATCCAACAAACACCTGGCTTCCAGGGGGAAAGCTCGGGCTGAACAAGATCACCGGCGTGAGCCAGAGGCTTGTTCCTTGGAAGAACATGGCAGATCCGTCTCCAGGGCTGTTCACGCTGGAGCTGGACCCAAACGGCACGCCACAGTTTTTCATCCGGTGGAATCTGTCCATAACCTACTGGTCCAGTGGCCCTTGGAACGGCCATAACTTTACCCTTGCACCGGAGATGACAATCGGTCTCACATTCGACATCCCATTCATCAACAACGACACTGAAGGCTACCTCTTCTACTCGCTGAGCGACGTGGGCGGGCAGATCAAGCATCTGTCATGGATGGATTCCTCGCAGCAGTGGATGTTAGTCTGGGCCCAGCCACCGATCCAGTGCGAGGTCTATGCGCTCTGTGGGGCAGCTGCAACCTCAATGCCCTGACGCACTGCAGCTTTTTTTTAGAATCTGATGCACTGCAGCTGTGTCAAGGGGTTCAGCCAGAAGGTCGAAATCAAGTACTCGTCGCAAAAAACACTCCACCTTTACAGGTCACGACAAGTGGCGCACATGCAGCGCGCCACTTGTCGCAACCTGGGAGTTTTCTTTTTTTCGTAGATCCATTTATTCAAGACGTTTTATCTCTTAAACTGTGCGTCCAAATCTCAAACCGTTTTTACTATTGAATTCCTCGCGTCGAGATCTTCAAAACTAGATCCCATGTTGATAGGTTTTGACGATATTTTTTTTCACGAAAAAAAACGGACAAAAAACCAAACCGGGAGCACGGTTTTTTCCCTTTCCGAAAGAGGCATGCCCGTGCCTCTCGCGAAATTACAACCGTGCCTCTCGTGGAAGCAAAACCGTGACTCTCGTGGAAGGAAAAAAACAGAAAACACGTTTTTTCCCTTTCCGAAAGAGGCACGCCCGTGACTCTCGCGAAAGCACAACCGTGCCTCTGGCGAAAGCAAAACCGTGACTCTCGCGAAAGAAAAAAAAACAGAAAACGCGTATTTTTTTCTCTTTCCGAGTCTCACGGCCGTGACTCTCGTGAAAGCACAACCGTGCCTCTCGCGGAAGCAAAACCGTGACTCTCGCGAAAGAAAAAAAAACAGAAAATGTGTTTTGTTTTTTCCTTTTCGAGAGGCACGGCGGTGACTCTCGCGAAAGCACAACCGTGCCTCTCGTGGAAATAAAACCGTGACTCTTGCGAAAGAAAAAAAAGGCACGGCCGTGACTCTCGCTAAAGCACAACCGTGCCTCTCGCGGAAGAAAAACCGTGACTTTTCGCGAAAAAAAAAAAAGAAAACACGTTTTTTCGCACAAATTTTTTTTTTCGAATTTTTTTGATCGAAAAGCTAAGGAAGACCGGCGGAAAACCAAAACGTCGAAAAAAACTGAAAAAAAAACTTTTAAAAGCCGAAAACGCGTGCGGAAAAAAAACAAAATCCGAAGGGAGCGTCCAGAGCGCGACACGTGGCGAATGACTGAGTGCGCGCCAAGTACCGCTGATTGTTGCGAGACTTCCGAAGGAGCGCTCGTTAACTAGTTGCTCTCACCCAGAAGGTTCACAGTGACCGGGACCTCCAGGATTACAGCGGCGGGTGCAAGAGGCCACCAAAGCCCAAGGAACTCCAGATAAAGGCCCGTTGAGAAAAGAGCCCAACAAAGCCGCCCACTTACAGAGCCCGCGCAGATCACAGCCGTCCGATGAAGCACTAGGGTTTCACCCCGGGTATATAATTCATCCCCACGACCCCTCCTCCAAAACCTTAGACGCGAACGCCCACCTCCTCCCCTCCTGCCCCCGAGCGCCGCCGCCGCCGCCGCCGCCGCCGACTGCAGCCATGGTAAGCGTCTACCCCCTCCGATCTCCGCCCTCCTCCTCCTCCTCTCGCGGATCCCGCCTCGTATGCTGACGTTCGTGATCCTTCTCTGGCCGCAGTCGCTGATCGCGGGTGAGGAGTTCCAGCACATCCTGCGTGTGCTCAACACCAACGTCGACGGTAAGCAGAAGATCATGTTCGCGCTGACCTCCATCAAGGGTGTGGGCCGCCGCTTCTCCAACATCGTCTGCAAGAAGGCCGACATCGACATGAACAAGAGGTGAGGAAACCAACCGCCCCCCTTTCTCGCCAGATCTCGTCGCTGTCGGTGTGGTGCTGAGCCGTGCGCTGTGTTCTGTGGTGGGCGTGCAGGGCCGGAGAGCTTTCCTCGGAGGAGATGGACCGCCTGATGGCGGTGGTGCACAACCCGCGCCAGTTCAAGGTGCCGGACTGGTTCCTCAACAGGAAGAAGGACTACAAGGACGGCAGGTTCTCCCAGGTCGTGTCCAACGCCGTGGACATGAAGCTCAGGGATGACCTTGAGAGGCTCAAGAAGATCAGGTATAAACTCCTCCCCCTCTTGTTTGTTTTTGCTTCTCTCATACTGTTTGGTGGTTGATCGATGATTATGCGCTATGTTCAACTGGTTATGATGCTGTTAACTAACATCTTGCACATGCTTTAGTAGCTGCAGTAGTTGATATCTCATCCAGTACTTTACAGTCTAGTCTGGAGTTTGACATAGTGGGTTTCTGTAAGCAGATCTTCGGACATTAGAATGCCTGAAATGCGTTTATTCTGTTGTTCTTGATGTGCATAGTGTTGTTCTGGTAGCATGTGCTGACTTCATCTGCTTCATTCTGTAGTGGTTTATCCTGTGAAATAGGCCTAACCTAGTCCAGCGTTAGCTTGTGTAGATCGGAATTAATGTTTCTTTTCTGCAAAAATACAATGTCATATGTCTGTATTTACTCTTATTAACGAGAAGCCCTGCTCTCAAGTTATAAAGGCAAGTAGCAGTTTTGGTTACAAAAGTTCAGTTTGGTCAATCTGTTAGGACTAGCCTGTCTATTACTTGTACATATTCATCTGTATCCTTCTGGTGTACCTTGTATGTGACCCAGTAGTTCTGTATAGCAATGCTTTGTTTCCAAGAGATGTATGGTGATGCCTGATTCCTTTAGACTATACTGTTGCAGTAGCCTTGTCCTAGTGCATAGATGCGTGAGTAATCACTTATGCTTGAAACCCTCCTCTTTTCCAGGAACCATCGTGGTCTGCGTCACTACTGGGGCGTGCGTGTCCGTGGTCAGCACACCAAGACTACCGGCAGGAGAGGAAAGACTGTTGGTGTCTCCAAGAAGCGATAAGCTGCTTCACAACCATCCCCCATAGCTTTGCTACTACTGTGTTGGTCCATTTCCAGAATCTTAAGGAGTGTTCTTGTTTAGACGATTACCTTGGATGATGTTTTGCCCTAGATAATGTCTTTGTTCTGGAACCTTTAATATATTGTATCTTGAATTCCTTCTTGAACTCTTTGAGAGTTTGTTTTGCCATGGGCTTCGAGTCATTTCAATGGTTGGCAGGAGCTCGTCTATTCTATGCATTTATGTTCTTTACAGGTTTGTTGGCTAATCGAATCCTGTTTTTTTTGGGTGTGCCCGGTCTATTGCCGTGAATGATCGATGACTTACAGGTTTGTTGGTGTAATTCGTTCACTGAACTGTTAACATAGGTTGGCCTAATTAGGTGTCGTTGCTTATCTGCTTAACTAATGAAAGGCTTAGATTTTTGCATTTTTGTTTATGAATACAACATTTCCGTCATTATTATTGTCACGATGTTGAGTCTGATTGGTGCGCACTTGTTTGCCATGTTGTCAAATATGCAATTCTGACTTCCAACCCTAAAATAATTTAGGTTCGACCTATGCAGACCTTGTTTATGGTTCCGGTGATGAAAAACCTGTTAAATCATACCATCTTTCGGGACTGATTGGTCGCTATGCGTCCATGCTGTCATTCTGCAATTCTGAGGACAAATTATGTTGAAGACTCCCTTTATTAGTTGGTCCTTTTGTTTTATGTATCTGTGGGGCTTGATTTTTCCCAGGGGCTAGACTTTATGGGAATCTTGAGTCGCTTCCCCTACTTCTAATTGTGAGGGGCAGCGAATAACATTCTCCAAAATTGCTCCTGCTTATCATTATATGTTTATGACTTTTAGTTGGTCCTTTTTTATTCAGTTAAGTTCCCGAGTCCAGTGATGCCACATCTTTGAGACCTGACTTTTCTTCCTTGATGAAAATCATAAGCATAATCCCTGAGGTCTACTGATTCAACCTTCTGTTATTCCTTGATCCTCTTTCTTCACTCTTGATTGACTATTCTTTTGCTTGATGGAGGTGCATTTGCTTCTTACAGTTCAACAATCAATCTCCATTCTACTTAACTACTTGGAATCTTGAGTAAGGAAGAGCTGAGGATACCGCAGTTTAATTTTTCTTTCCTAGTCTGTTTGTGGATTGCAGATTGTTGTTCATGCATCGTGATCTGATTCATGTGTGATGAGATATTATCACCTAGAGGGAAGCAACGATATACCTGATATTGTTTGTTTGTGTTTATTTTTTGTTATTTTGTCCTTGTTTTGGGCTCCTGATGACTGTATATGATGTTGAAAACTGTCTGAACATGATCGAACTAAATACTTTTGTTCTTGTTCCCGCCCTGAAACAATTGATTTTGTTGTTTATCTCATGTTTTCTGATGTTGAAAACTGTCCGATGATGATCAATTTAAATACTTCCGTTCTTCTGATGCGCTATTTTGTGGTGTGGTGCGGAATCAATTTGGAGACCTGAACTGAGGAAATACTTCATTATATCTTCCCTCCCAAAACAACATTTTTGGGTGCGCGTTCATTACCAATTCCTGAGGATGATTTTTGTTCCTCGTGGTAATTAGTCTCGGACGCTACATGCGATTCTCTGATGTGTGGTATATCCTGATTGGTGGCGTCCTCTGTGCCAGCTTATCCTGGAAACGCCACATACATTCACATGCCGTCCTCTATTTTTTTTCTTTTCTTTGTTTTTCTGGATCTAAATGTGCCGGCCATGATAGATTGTACGAGCATTTGATTTTTATTGTTTTTTCGAACTGATTAATATGGATGTGGATGATGAGATCACAAGTAAAAATACACTTACTTCCTCGGAAGGGTGCTGAGAATACTTCTAATCTGACACGATTACTTCCAGCATCTTGTGCAGCATGATTTGGCTTGGATTGCGAGTATGAAGAAGAAAATCATTCGGATTCCCGGTGATTTGTAATAAACATGAGATCTTCAACCAGCTACTTCTGACTCGTCATACAATCTGCCATCAGGCGGCTTTAGTCGTTTGATTCCTATTTGTTTTAGCGGTGTTTGTTTGTGTTTTTCCTTGGAGCCAGTGATGTTATCAAAATATTTGCTACTCTTGATGGGGCAACCACCCCATTTGATGATCACAACCACCAAGATCTCTGAGGCCCTCGAAATCATCCTTTTTTACCTTTTTAATGTTTAGCTCCACATGAGAAGTCTTATGCGCACCAATTCAGAACAAGATTCAAGTGGTAGGCGTGCTGCCCCTAAACGATGCTAACTCAGGCACCTGTTGCTGCCCCATGCCTTGGATTGACCTTCCCCATGTTAGACATCCTGTGGGACAATATCACTGTTTGTGCTTCAGATTCGGTTGAAGAAATACGAGGATGGTCTTTATTTCAGTGCAACGTGCTAGTGTTTTTTAACAGCTTTGCTTTGACAATAAAACAACATTATGTGTGGAGGAAATAAGAAGGCAAAGAAAAGCCAAATTAGTGAGATGCGATTTGGACAGATGGTATCAGTTTAAGGCAGTGGTTATTTTACAGTTTTCAGTCTAACAGAAGCATTATTGTAGAAGACTTAATTTTTTCATTTTGAGAAAAAAAACTCAAAAGCTGATATTCAGAATATCTGGTATTGATAAAGAGAACTGTACAAAAGAAGGATAAAAGGTACAAATTAATCTTACATTCTTAAGAAGTTGGTTCCAATTCCCACTAAAGCAAGTCTTCTCTAAGTCATGCAATATCTGGGCAATTCCCATCGCCGCAACCCTCCGTGGCGTCGCATGCTGCAATGCTACAGTTTCAGGTCGTCAGTTGCAGGCAGCTCGGTCCTGGCATCAGTGCGAGGATGCGAGGTCAAATGACGACGAGCTTTGTTAGTTACTCCCTCCGTCTTAAAATGTAAGATGTTTTTTCCTTACATTTTGGGACGGAGGGAGTAGATGACAGCTGCTGCTACAGCAACATGATGCGTACGAGGGTAGTTGCGCTGCATATATTCACAAGCAGTCCTCTGTTATTTTTTCTACTTTTTGTATCTAATTCTTGGTGATCATGTCAGCAATCGATATATGAAGATCTGATAGGTTCTACAAATTGTACCTTTATAAATATTTTTCAACTCAAACTGATTAGTATCTATGTGGATGATGAAATCACAAGTAAAAAATGCAGTTATCCCTGTCTTGCTTCCTCGGAAGGGTGCTGAGAATACTTTGAATCTGACACAGATTACTCCTAGTATGTACATATGCTGAGAATACTTTGAATCTCTGTGCACTGTTATTTTTCTAGTAGTACCTGTGTAGAAGATTTTGGCCGGTGATGCAATGCATTTTTTGCTGAACAAACACATTGAATTGTCACGAACAGTTTTGTGAGAGGAGACTGATGAGCAGCTTTGACCTAGTCTTTCGGATCAGTCTAGTTGCCTTCAGTTCTCCAATGCCCTCGGTACTCCTAGTTAAGTGAAGATTTCAGCCTCCAGCCAAGAGAAGCCCAACTGGATAAGTACAGGGTTATGCCCATGATGATTAGCTACATGTTGGAATTACTGTCAGATTTTTAAGTGGCGAAAATTTATGCAGTTTTCTGAGGTTTTAACAGATGAAAGCATTGTTCTCTTAGCTACAAGTATGATTTCACTGTTTGTTTCATCAGAAACAATCTGGGACGGAAGGATTCCAACCTCCGAGTAACGGGACCAAAACCAGCTGCCTTACCACTTGGCCACGCCCCATTTTGGGTTTTAGACTTTTGGGGATAGTTGCTTCCCCAGCGAACATTCTCCAAAATTGCCTGATTTTAATTTGTCCTTTTCTATTCGGTTCAGTTCTGTGAGTCCAGTGATGGCACATCTTTGAGACCTGAGTTTTCTCTGTTGATGAAAAACATAAGCATATTACCTGAGGGATACTGATTTGATCTTCTATTATTCCTTTATCCTCTTTCTTCACTTCTGCTTGACTATTCTTTTGCTTGATTGAGTGCGTTTGCCCAGAAAGCATTGTCTGACAGCTCAACCATCAATCACAATGGTACGTTCCTTGTTCCGAAAATCTTGAATATGGAAGAGTTGGTGACCTGAACTGAGGATACTGCAGTTTGATTCCTCTTTCCTAGTCTGTTTCTGGACCGCAGATTGTTGTTCTTGGATCCTGGTGAGTGGTGCTCACCTGTGTTCGTAAAAATATAGTTGTCTGATTCATGTGTTGATGAGATATATATTATCACCTAGAGCGATCAGAAGCAATGACATACCTCATATTGTTATTTATTTGTTTTCTAGTTGCCATTTTGTTCCTGTTTTTGCCTCCTGATGGCTGGACAAATATCCTAAGAAAAATACTGTGATACAATTATGCAAATGTTCTGAGGGTGCCCTCAGAAAGTTACTTCTTATTATTGTCATGGCACAGTGTGGAAGCAATTTGGAGATATGAACTGAGGAAACACTTAATTCTATCTTCTTCCCGGCCCAAAACAATGGTTTTTGTTGTTTATCTGATTTTTTCTGATGTTGAAAACTGTCTGATGATGATCAAACTAAATACTTTCGTTCTTCTGATGCGCTATCTCATGACGCGGTGCGGAAGCAATTTGGAGACCTGAACTGAGGAAATACTTAAATTTAAATTCTTCCTGCCCCAAATCAATGGTTTTTTGTTGTTTATCTTGTGTTTTCTGATGTTGAATACTGTCTGATGATGAAACCAATTACTTTCGTTCTTCTGATGTGCTATCTCATGGTACAGTGCGGAAGCAATTTTCAGACCTGAACTGAGGAAGTACTTCATTTTATCTTCTTCCCGCCCCAAATAATGGTTTTTGTTGTTTATCTCATGTTTTCTGATGTTGAAAACTGTCCAATGATGATCAAACTAAATACTTTCGTTCCTCTGATGCGCTACCTCATGGCGTGGTGTGGAAGCAATTTGGAGACCTAAACTGAGGAAATACTTAGTTATATCTTATCCCTGCCCAAAAACAATGCTTCAATGGAAAATGTTATGTGTTTGTTGCTTCACAACTGGAAGAATGGCCTATTAACAGTTTGGTCATCCTGTAGAGGGAAGCATAGATTAATCGGAAACACCGGCCAGCATTAAACAGCACGACGCATTACCAAACTGCGTCGTGTTACCTGTCTTCTGGCACATTTATTAATGTAAGAAAATGTGCATATCTTCCCCTAGGCTATGTTTTTCTTTCTTGAGGTTTTGGTTTTGCTTCTGATTTTGTTGCCTACTCCTACATTCATTTGGTGGATGAAAGCAACCATTAAACAGAACTTTCAGATTCAGAGCATTGGCGCTGGCGTAGATGTTGCAGCAGAAACTCTGTTAATCATTGCATAGCTTTTAACAGAACTCTCCTTCATCTTTTTGGGTCTCAGGGAAGGCATATTTGGTTAGGCAATCTGCATGATACGCTCATAATACCTGTAACATTCTTGATGTTCAATAAGGCCTGCTACCTTTGCTAAAAAATCTCACTATAAGCGAGATATAGCTCCCTACGGATGCGCTGCTAAAGGTGGCAAATAGGAAATAAAGTGCGTCTTGTGGCCTTGTCTGCCTCTCACGCAGGTGGATGCGTCGGCCTACCCCATCTGCACCCGCAAAGAGGAGAGGAAAACCCTAGAAAAATCCCCACCTTCAATTTTTTTATATAAATCCCCACCAATGCCGCCTACAAATTCCAAACAGCAATGTGATGTCATTTTTTCTTTCCAAACAGCAATAGCTTATCCGGCCACCCCCCCCCCCCCCCCCCCCCCCCTAAACATCGCTCTTTTGATTCTTGATGAATCTCGATTTGGTTTGTTTCTTATTTTTAGTTTTTGATGGTCCATGATGTTGTAGTGGTGATGACAAATTTGTGGACTAGAGTTTCTGATGCCTCCTCTTCAGTGGCATCTGCGGACGACCCCTTGGCTGTCTGAGCTCCCATATCTCATCCCATCAATCGATATGTTCTTCGGTTCCATCTTGTTTTTTTTTTATGTTTGCTAGTTAAGGAGTTTGAGCGGTGATGACACCTACGTGGACTAGAGTTTCTGATGCTACCTCTTCAGTAGTACTTCCTCCGCCCCAAAATAAGTGTCTCAACTTTGTACTACTCTAGTACAAAGTTGTACTAAGGTTGAGACACTTATTTTTGGACGGAGGTAGTATTTTTTAAGACAAACCCTTGGCTGTCTGAGCTCCCCCAAATTGATGATTTATCTGTGGAGTAGTCTGTATGTTTCTTACTGTTTGTTTCTTGGTTTGATGCGGGTTCGTTACCAATTCCTGAGGATGACTTGTGTTCCTCGCAGTAATTAGTCTCGGACGCTACAGCTATTCTCTTACGTGTGGTATGTCCTGATTGGTGGCGTTCTTTGTGCCAGCTTATATCCTGGAAACGTGTCCTTTATGTTATTTTTTCTTTCTGTTTTATAGATCTAATTCTTGGCGACCATGGCAGTTCTTTCTTGTTTGATATATGAATCTGATAGGTTTGACAAATTTTACTTTTTTTGAAACTCAAACTGATTAGTATGTATGTGGATGATGAGATCACAAGTAAAGATACAGTTATCCCTGTCTTACTTCCTTTGAAGGGTGCTGAGAAAACTTGGAATCTGACACAGATTACTTTCATTGGACCTGGCTGGTGATTAATATGTATGTGGATGATTAGTATCTACTATGTGGTTTGTCTCGGTGCACTGTTCTTTTCCTGGTAGTAGCACCTTTTTGTAGTGTATAGAAGATCTTGGCCGGTGATGCAATGTATTGGTTGCTAAACAAACACATTGATTGCTTGGACCTGGACTCTGTTGATATGTCACATTGAATTGTCATGAACAGTTTTGTGAGAAGAGACTAATGGGCAGCTTCAAACTAGTCTTTCAGATCAATCTAGGTGCCCTCCGTTCTCTAATGCCCCTTGGTACTCCTAGCCTAGGTGAAGATTTCAGCCTTCAGTAAAGAAAAGCTCAAAAGCTCAACTGGGCTCACAGTCACAGGCGTATACTCTGTTTTAGAGCAGATTAAATTCTCTAAAAAGGATGCCTTTTTTTTGAGAGTATGCAAAATACGTACCGTAGCTTTATAGAAGATAGAAAGAGTATTTACAAGAACTTGAGGCCTCAAAGCCACAGGTCGGCTAAGGCAAAATGACACTCTACTCCTACTCCTACTACCTCACGCTCGCTACTCACACCACACGCTGACTCCTCTTCCTCCTGCTAGGGTCCACAACTGTAGCTCCTCAAAGATCTTTGTGACTAGGTCCGTAGCATTCATCCAACTAGAAGTATTGCAAAACACACGGTTGTTTCTTTGTATCTCTCATCCCATCTACCAGTAAAATCTACGAGCACCAGGCCGGCGACCTTGTGCTCTGCCTGATTCAGAAGGAGAGGATGCACAAGCTCTCACCACCCTTGGGAAGATCCCTTTGCCATCCACAAAGTGCTGACTTCCGGAGCCTACAGACTGAAGAACCTGTAGAATGTAAGATAGTGGATAATTCCTAGAACATGGCCTGGCTGCATCGTTTTTACACTTGACTAAATACTTTTTGAATTTACAATTCAACTAGTTCGCTCCATGATGAACATAAATCACAACAATTCTTTCATATTGTGGTTGTTTGGCATGCCTTGCACCTCTATTGAGTAATGCCTGAGCGTAACATTTGGCATAACTTGGGCTCCTAGAATATGGTGCTCCTGGGACAACCTATTTGATGGCAGGGTTTTGTTCGAAAGCAAAGATTCGTTTGCGTCTGTTTCTATTCTATTTTATTTTATGATCTTGCTATCTATGCGAAAATACTACTGCGGATTTATAGTCGGCATGCTGCAGCCACCACACAATGGCCAACACTCCTACCCCGTTTGATTCAAGTGTTGTGTGCATATCAGTCAGGAAACGTAGTGTGTTTGGTTTCCCAATTCTTTTGAGAACCCTTAGGGCTAAGGGCATCTCGAAAGCATGTGCCCTCAAAACTCTCGTAAATATCCGGATTATGGTGTCTGGACCAATTTTGTTCACTTTTGTCATCAAATGGGGACCCGTATATGTCCACAAACCAATCTAGATGTCTGAATTCTAGTATCATGGCAGCAAACAAATAATTGATTTACGGTTGTCCAGGCAGCATGTAGAGGTCCGCTTGACCCACTGTCAGTTGGACCATACGTCCTCACGATCCATGTGCTTTGTCGTCCAGGTCCGCCTATTCGGATATGATGCTTATTTGAGGGACAAAGTTGAATGACCGGCTCCCGTGTCCTGTCCGTGGATCCATCCGTATGTGATCCACGAACGGGCCCTGGATGAATAGTGTGTTGGCTTTAGCGAATAGCGTTGGAGATGCCCTAACTCAAACCAACCCACTGCCTTAACATCTTCATCTTTGTGCTTATTGCGTACTCGAGAGGTCACGCGCCCTTGCAAACTCGAGGTGTCACATTCTCTTCTTCAACTTTGACTATCATTTCGGCCTCTTTGCTGTAGCTCAAGTGGGCTGTCTTAAGTTTTAAATTAAAATTAGCACCACTAACACGATGACTCGAAAATAGATCTAACAGAACGGTGCTATGGTCAGGATTTATTTTTTTCTTGTAAGTGGTAGTCCTAATCAACATTCAGATTGGGAAATGACTGTCTGCCTTTTCCCTTTACACCGAATGGTAGGCATTGACTCCAGCACGCAAGTCCATCCACCCTATTGTGCATGAAGTTGAGGTCTTCTCTGGGTCTCAGAAAAATGAAAATCAATGAACTGCACAAGAATAACAGGTGCAGTTTTATGTAAATAACTGCAAACAAAGTAGTTAATCCCAAAAGATGTTCCATGAGGAATTTGCAGTAATTCGCACAGGGAAAAACAGCCACATGATATTTCTCAAAAAAAAAAATCCATATAACATTTAACAGTTTTGCTAAAGCACATCTAGATGTGCCATAAGTATTGCACATCTAAGTCTTACGTCATTGATCTTACACGGAGATTCGTATGGGTATTTATTTTTATCTTTTCTTTTTTCTTTCTATACTTGATTGTGTCACTTAGATGTGCAATAACTATGACACATCTAAATGTGTCCTAGACAAACCCAACATTTAAATATCTTTCTCTGAAATGTCTTTAGAAAAAGAAGGATCACCCCGCCTCTGCATCATTACGATGCACACAACTATATTAAAGTTTAAAAGTATCAGTCTCCAATATGAAAATATCTTTCTATAATGATGTTAGAACTAATTTGAATCTCGATTTAATCCCCGGTTGACACGTGGGAACATTTCCCTCTTCCTACGGGGAACGAAACGATCTCCGAAATTCTCCTCTTCCAAAGAAATCATCATTCCTTTCTTGCAACATGTACAAGGAATTTTATTGTTCTCTCAAATTCCTTTGAAATCCAGAAATCCCTAGATAGCTTCCTTCCCAGTTAGCACTCCCCAAAACAATGCTTTTAAAATATTCTCGAAAAAAAACATGAACCCTGAAAGGAGACTTATGAGTGACACTGAAGACTCATCACAAGTTGGCATACAAAGGCTGGAATCTCCACACACGAAACACATACACTTTTCTGCTGAGAGAACCTCCCTTTTGGGCGTGCTTTTTTGGCCTAATGCAGCATGATGCTACATCCATGACACGGCAGTAAAGGTCTAGTAGTAATCTATGCATTGTCCACGAAACAAACACAAGTCATCCATCCATCCATCTACGAGGAAAGAATTCTAAAGCAATTGGGAAGAGGGGGTGGCCATGTCGCTGGACTCCAATTGCGCCAATTTGCGCGGCGCATCCTGCGATTGGTTCCATATTCCGCGGTTTTCCACCGGTGATGCAAGAGGATGCGTCTCTCGTCATAATTCATGACATGGAGCTTTCGGTTGCTCTGCATTTGATGATCTGCTCTCTCTCCCTGAGGATATCTTCTGGACCAGATTTGTCATAATCATCGCTTGACGCATTATTGTGAAGGCAAGGTGGATGAGGTGCGTCTGAAATACGCTTATTTCCGAAGAACTTACTACAGATTCTCTCTCTCTTTCACACACACAGTCTTTCTATGGAAATACAAATGCTCACACACAAGTGCACTCCCCAAAAAGGCATGCGCACACACTTTGACCCTACAAGCATGTCTGAGTCGGCAAATCTCATCATAGGCACCTCGTACTCGAGGTGCACAACGTATCCCACTAAGGAATTGCGCCGAAAATTACAAAATAAATTCATGAAAATACGAGCACTCATCTCCAAGAGACCAAACCGGTAAATCTCATCATAGGCACCTCATAGTCAAGGCGCAAGACGTCTTCCACTAGAAAATAGCGAAAAAAATTGTGGAATAAATTCAGAAAAATACGAGCACTCGTCTGAGAGTGCAAGTATATGACTTAAATCCAGATGGGTGTATTCTAGCACAGGATACCTAACCAACCGAGCATAGTTACCAGTTTGCGAACATAATCTCTGTAGCTCCATTCTGACTAGACTGAGAATTCGGGGCGTGGACCCTCTGCCCATTTGGCCCTCGAATAGCAATGAAATGGAATTCGATGCAATGCAACCCGGCCAACTCAACCCAAGCACATGGAATCGTCCAAAGTCCTTGGAGAAATATACGATCCTCGTTTATTCCCCCATATCTCCGAACTAATTCCGTGTATCATTCCCAGCCGGTTTCTCCCTATAAAACCCCTTGTAACCCTCTGCCAGAATGCCACAACAGAGCGGGCAGCACGGGTGAAATCCCTCAGCCGCTAGGATTCACTCATCCTGATCAGGTGCTGCAACAAAGTAATACCCTCTCTCCCTTTGTGTTTCCTGCATGGTAGTGTGCTAGTGTTAGCAGTGATCACATGGCCAGAGAAAGATCAATGAGTTACTGATGGTTTATCCAGGTTCTGAACTCTGTACTAGTACTAGTATTCTGCAGCTTTGATTGGGCTTGTTCATCTACGGCTACCTAATCCGGGATCTGATTATGAGAATATTTGCCTTCATTATCCTCTGATTTGAGAATATTTGCCTTCATCATCCTCTGATCTGAAAGCATCACCTTAATTATCATTATCTGCACTGATAGTGGGGCGATTGTTTTGTCGTTCATTTTGGGGCATTAAAAAAGAGATAGCATAAAACAGGACAAATAATGCAGGCCTTGCATAATCTGGAATCCATGCATCTAAAAGCAGCTAAACCACTTTTCGATCCCTATTGCTTCTTCTTCTTCTCCACATGATTTTGCTGCCCGTTCTGGGATTGTCCTGCTCCCCCAATCTGCCCCCACTTTTCGGCGAATGCATCTTCCTGGAACTTATGCCCTCTTATCCTGAGCCAAAGTTGGCATTAGCCATACTAATAGGTTCGTTTAATTATCATACCAGCCCTGTCCATGACATATGATATATTTCTTGTCACCATATGACACAAACAAAATATGGCATATGTGTTGTCAATCAAATAAATAAATAACATACGGCATATGGCATATGCTTCACACATCCTAGGCAGACCATCAGCTAGCCTTAATCCGAGTTTGCCAACAACCCCCTGACCCATGGGATACACGTGTCTTTGTGTCCAATTATTTAGATTGCGCTATGCAAAACAGTGCAAGACTGCATGGTTAGCCAAATAATTCCACGGAGCATCGCAGCTGAGTCAGCCATGTGCTTTTTCGCCAAGTAGCTTCTGAAATTTCCATCTCTTACAGGCGGCCAAAGTACAGACAACTGATTTCTACAGTAGTAGTATCACTCAACTGCTAGACCAAGTTGTTGAGCTCTAACTGTAGCTGTAATTAAGTACTACTCCCTCCATTTCTAAATATAAGCTTTTTAGAGATTTTGGTACAGACTACATACTGAGTAAAATGAGTGAATCTACACTCCAAAACATGTCTATATACATCTGTATATAGTCTCTATTATAAAATCTCTAAGAAGCCTTATATTTAGTACGTACTCCTTCTGTAAACTAATATAAGAGCGTTTAGATCACTAAAATAGTGATCTAAATACTCTTATATTAGTTTACGGAGGGAATACTTGACTGTTTGACAGACATGTATTGTAAGCATGAAGTGTCAGGGATCACATGTTACACGTGCATGGATGCTCAGCACCGTCAGCGTATCAGCAGTTTGCCTGGCGCAAGCTGTACAAGCCCGTACATGCACACCTCAGTACAGTGCATACATACAACCGATTTGAGCAATCTGAAATTGCCACATGCAGAGGCTTCCTTGAACACCCCTTCCACTGGCTTGCGGCTCAAATTCTGGGCATTTTCTCAGCAAAACAAGCGCAGCTGTCGGCAGTCTGAATCTTCATTCAGATGTTGGCCCTAGAACAGTGTTATTTTTGTACTGTAGATGTTAGTAAGCTCCTACTAGCACGTATAGATAGCACCTCTAAACTAAATAAAAGTGTAGATGGTCGATTCCATGGCATAGATTGATGCTCTTCAATCTGGTACTAGTAGGCTAGGAATAGTTAATTACGGTATTGATTACAGACAGGGCTCGGGTTTCCAGGGAAATTAATTGCAGGCAGGCCGAGAACCAGATCTTGTTCTTATCCTGGTAGAGACAAAAAAAACAAAAACAAATTAAAATTAAAAAGAAAAAAAAAAATCTCCTCTGCTTTTTGAACGGAACCCAAATCCACCGAGGGGTTCAGTGTGCCTACATATGCATACGGCCTACCTGAAACTCCTCCATAGTCTTTGTGCCGCTGCCTCCCCCCTGCTCTCGCCACTAACAACACTTCGCCGCTACTCTGCTCGTCGGTAATATAAAAGCAGATTATCCTCTGGTTCCTCGCGCAGAGTTTAATCTTTTTGTCTCGTGTGATTTGGTTTCTCGGATTTTACTGATGATGTTGGGTTCTCGATCTCTTTTTCAGGCGCGGCGGCTCCGGAGGGGGAATTTCGTCGAGCAGGATGAACGCATTGGCGGCCACCAGCCGGAACTTCAAGCAGGCGGCCAAGCTGCTGGGCCTCGACTCCAAGCTCGAGAAGAGCCTGCTCATCCCCTTCAGGGAGATCAAGGTGATTATTCCTTGATCCCGGATTATACATATTTTGCTGTGAATGAGTGAATCTGGATAGCGATTTACGCTCTTTGTTCTATGGAGTTCAGTGGTTATTGAGAAGTAGTACCACCTTGGTCCTTGGGGACTTATGGTAGTTGACCTGCGATTATTTCTTATCTGGTCTGTAAATTTATGAGTTTCTGGTTAGGCTACCAGATTATCTTCGGATTTGACATTTTCCAACCTACTACTTCACTTGAATTTTTTTTTTTTGCGAGAGACTTCACTTGATTTTCTTTCACACTCTCTTGCTTGCCGTAGCCCGTATCCATGTTAATTTATTCTGTTTTTCCTGCTGAATATGGCAAAAAAGTTGTTGAACTGGCCTCTTGGCCACTTACTCTGTAAGGTTAAACTGTGTCCAGGACCCTTCTAATTTATGAGCATGTGTCCTGTCTATGTGAGGTGAACTGTTTGTTCCATTATTCAGTATAACAATGAAGCTTGTGGTTGCAGGTTGAGTGCACAATTCCGAAAGATGATGGGACATTAGCATCCTATGTTGGGTTTAGGGTGCAGCATGACAATGCCAGGGGCCCTATGAAGGGTGGAATCAGATACCACCATGAGGTGAGCAACTGAGCACACATAAGTATATATATTCCTGGGTTCTTCTGTTCATCATGACACAACCAGCCATTAAGCACTTGATTCTTGCCGCACTGTCGCCGACTTGAAATGGTCCTTCAGCATAAATTCGATCTCCTTCAGGAACCTGTCAGATAGTTGAATGACTTATTGTTCAGCCCATACCTAGCTATGCAATTGCAATGTCTACTTGCAGTAAAGCAGAACAAAGCTATTTTGGAAATTAGTCACATCTCACTAAAGCTACTACACTGGATCACATTCTGACTTGGTTTCCATAAAAATCGATCATGTGCATGCAAGTTCAAGACACTGGCAACCATGATCGTAGTAAGTTCTTGCACTGACAAGCTATGATAAAAATTCAGGTTGATCCTGACGAGGTCAATGCCTTGGCGCAACTGATGACATGGAAAACAGCCGTGGCCAATATTCCGTATGGAGGCGCTAAAGGTGGCATCGGATGCAGTCCTGGAGACCTGAGCATATCGGAGCTCGAGCGGCTTACCCGAGTTTTCACCCAGAAAATTCACGACTTAATTGGCATCCACACCGATGTTCCAGCTCCCGATATGGGCACCAACGCACAGGTATTTATTGTCCATTGCATATTTATTATTTCTCTGCAGAGTGTTGTGAGAATTATTCATCTGTATTCTGATGTGGATTCTTTTGCTTGTTTCATTCATGGCTTTCAGACAATGGCATGGATACTGGATGAGTACTCAAAGTTCCATGGCTACTCACCTGCTGTGGTGACAGGAAAGCCTGTGGTAAGTATTCATCCTGAAACTCTATCATGTAATGTGCAACGGAAATGTTGTTTGCAGATGAAAAGTGGGAGCACCAGGATTTGAATGTCCAGAGAAATCTGGTTTCTAGTTATCCCTCTTCGCATGTTCCTGAACTTTTTTGCTCAACGCAGGACCTTGGAGGATCACTGGGAAGAGATGCAGCTACTGGAAGGGGAGTTCTGTTTGCCACTGAAGCCCTACTTGCAGAGCATGGCAAAGGCATTGCAGGCCAGCGTTTTGTAATCCAGGTAATTAAATAATGTGTAGGCTAATGAGTTAAGCTCTTTGAATTTAAAATGATGAAAAGTAATTGAACTGAGGATTCAGTGTGGTGTGAGTCATGAAGCCTCAATCTATTATTACAAACATAGATTTAAGAAATATGTACTAGTTAAAAAGTGGCCGTCAGTGGATCGCACAATACGCACTTTTGTACTTTATGGTTACAAAAGGGAGTAAGACCAGAACTTTTCTTACTAAAAAGAAAGTAAGATCAGAACTATGTTTCTTCACCTACATTTTGCAGAGATAAGCAATTATTGGCCGCTTGCCTTTTTCAGGGGTTTGGTAATGTTGGCTCCTGGGCTGCTCAACTGATCACTGAAGCTGGAGGCAAGGTGATCGCCATCAGCGATGTCACAGGGGCCGTCAAGAACTCCAATGGCATTGACATAGCCAAGCTGATGAAGCACTCGGCGGAGAACCGCGGGATCAAGGGCTTTGACGGAGGAGACGCCGTCGACCCAACCTCGCTGCTCACGGAAGAGTGCGACGTCCTCATCCCGGCAGCACTGGGAGGAGTCATAAACAAGTAATCTTCTCCTTTCTCCTCGTCCCAGCTCACTTCATCCTACCTTCTATCAGATTACTCCTCCGAAGTTCAGTTATACTAGTATCCTCCTGGCTGTTATTTTTTTCAGTATCTGAAAACATTTTTGTTAACAAAAAGGCTGTTCTTGACCATGATTTTCTTCTTCTCCTAGGGACAATGCTGATGCCATCAAAGCAAAGTACATCATCGAGGCTGCGAACCACCCGACAGACCCCGAGGCCGACGAGGCAAGAACACCCAAAATTTTGCCACAAAACAAAGCTCGCATTTGTTGACATAATTCAGTTCACACACTGACTGACAGTGGAGAAATGCACATGTTCGTGGTGCAGATTCTGGCGAAGAAGGGGGTGCTGATCCTGCCGGACATCCTGGCCAACTCCGGCGGGGTGACGGTGAGCTACTTCGAGTGGGTGCAGAACATCCAGGGGTTCATGTGGGACGAGGAGAAGGTGAACCGGGAGCTCAAGACGTACATGACCCGCGCCTTCCGGGACACCAAGGAGATGTGCCGCTCCCACCACTGCGACCTCCGCATGGGCGCCTTCACCCTCGGCGTCAACCGCGTCGCCCGCGCCACCGTCCTCCGCGGCTGGGAGGCCTGATCGCTCGCCGGCCGGCATCCTGCAATGCCCGTGCTCTCTCGCCGTCTCCATGGGGATCCCGTCGAAGTCGCAACTCAACAAAAAAGTTCAATAATCGAGCCCGTGTGTTCTCTCATACATAAGCTCCGATCTCTTGGAGACTGACAGAACAGTAGCAGCACCACCTTCTTGTAATCCGCGGCTGAGAGTGAAACACAGCAATGTAATTCGGTTTCTTTTCTTGGTAACATTTGATCGTGTTGATGATGCGTGAGTCAATTTTATTAGCATCGCATGGCAAGGCAACAAGCCAACGACGTCATGAACTGCGTAAGCCGATGAGTGGGTCGTCGTCTGTGGAGATGAGGCTGTAGACGACCACGTCCTTGGCGTCGCGGTGGCTCCGCAGCACGGCCTCGCGGCGGAACCCGGCGTCCTCCACCGCGCGCCGGGACGCGGCGTCGTCCGCGTCCACCAGCGCCTCCACGCGCTCCACGCCCTCCAGGTCCCCCAACGCCGCGGTCGCCGCGCGCCTCAGGGCCGCCGCGGCCACGCCCGTGCCCCGGTGCGCGCGCGCCAGCGCGGTTCCGACCTCCGCGCGGCACCGGTCCTCTGTGCGCGACACGGTCACCGCGCCCACGATGGCGCCGCCGAGGCAGACTGCGCGGATCCAGGTGTGCGGAGGGTCGGTGCCCCGGAGGAACGCGAGCAGGGCGTCGCGGGGCGGGGAGAAGTAGACCCCCGACGCCATGGAGGCCGTAGGCGGTACCAGTACGGGGTGTTCCGCCCACGCCGTCATGGCGTCGGCGAGGTCGAACGGCCGGAGGGTCACCTCGTCCGCGCGCTCCGGCGTCCGGGCTGCCGCTTCTCGCTCCATCGATCTCCGAGCCTAGTTCGTTGGACAGAGTGAGACGCTGGACGCACGAGGCCAAGGCGAGTGAGTGGCTTACATACCTCATCCTCATGTGATGGGGGCAAGGGGTCGCCGGAGACGAAGCCGTAGACGACGAGATCCCTGACGCGGCCCTTGTGCCAGTAGTGGCGCCGCAGGACGCCCTCGCGGCGGAACCCGGCCTTCTCCGCCACGCGCTGCGACGCCGCGTTGTCCACGTCCACCAGCGCCTCCACGCGCGCCAGCCCCTCCACCTCGCCGAACACCGCGGCGAGCGCGGCCCTCACGGCGGCGGTGGCCACGCCCCTGCCCCAGTGCGCGCGGGCCACCACGTAGCCGAGCTCCCCGCGGCACGGGTCAGCCGTGGGCTCCAGGGACACCGAGCCGACGGGGCGAGCGTCGCCGGCGAGGCAGATGGCGCGGTACCACTGGTGCGAGAGCGCGGTGTCCCGGATGTGGGCGAGCAGGGCTTCCGTCTCCGTGGACGCGAAGGGCGCCCAGCGGCAGAAGGCGGCGACCTCGGGGTCGGACGCCCATGCCATCATGGCGTCCACGTCCGAGAGGTCGAAGCGGCGCAGGGTCACCTCCGTCGCCATGGGCACACGCGCGGCGCAGGGGTCGCTGAGCGTGGAGCAGCTACAGTAGTGACGACAGTAGGTAGAGCTTGGACATGGATGTGCAGCTGCCGGTCGTAGCTGAAGGTCCTACCGTACCGCAGTTGCACATCCTCGTCCAAGCTCTAGCTAGGATCGTACGTAAATGAGTTCGTTGCACTGACTGATCTGTGGTGCGCTGTTGCACCTTGCACGTATCGGACCGATCGTATATATAGCCCAAGCTGGCTACCTAAGTAAGTACCTAGCGTGCAGTGGTGGTAAACCAACCATACACGACGAGTATAATTCCACAGGCACCTTTAAAGGTGGGGCAGCACTGGGCGCCGGTGCGGCCGAAAGTTTCGGCCGGTCTGCCCCAGCCGCCCGATCTGGCTGCACGAGACCATCAGATCGCAGCTTCTTATTCTATTTTTTCCTTACCTTATCCTCGTCTCCAGCGTCTCCAGCAAACAGAGAGAGGAGCGAGCCAGTCAAGGCCGCCATGGATGCGCGACCACGAAGCCCGCGCTTGCCGCCTTGGCACCGCCCGTGCTCGTCGCCCTCGCCGCCGGTGGCGCTCGTCGCCCCGGCCATGGCGCCGCCTGCGCTCGTCGCCCCGGCCGCCCGCTGCATCGCTCGTCGCCCTGGCAAGGGCGCCGCCCGTGCTTCGTCGCACCGGCCATGGCGCCGCCCCGCGCTCGTCGCCCCGGCCGTCCGTGCTCGCCGTTCTGGCTGCCCGCACTCGCCGGAGATCCCCGAGCTGACCCGTGGTAGGAAATCTACTAGTGTTTTCTGGCTAACCGATGCTAAAGCTGGTTCCAGCAAAAAATCATGCGAGTTGTAGCTTTTTTTGTCATGGATGCAGCTCCGCCTCATCAATGATTGACTCGTTCCAGCAAAAAACAGAGATGCCCGTTGTAGCATTTTCCCGTGTCGGTCGTAGCAAATGAAGACAACGGTTGCAGGAAAAAATCCTCAACACCGCCGTCGAGCTTGCAGCTCCACGAGGAAAAAAGGGGATGTAGCAAAATTCCTCGATGGGTGTAGCAAAAACTACAACGGTTGCAGCAAGAAAAGGCGATGTCATCCCGGAACTCAGCTCGGCCATGAATGAATGTAGAAAAACATGAAACGGGTGTAGCAAAACAAATCGCCTGTTGCAGCAAAAATATATACCGGTTGCAACAAAAAAAAACACCGGTTGTAGCAAATGTTTCAACGCCGGGGGGTGGGTTGTAGCAAAATGAGAGGCTGATTGTAGCACAAACGCAACGTGGTTGTAGCAAAAAAAAATGCCGATGGTAGCCAAAAAAAACATCTTCGTCGCCGTCTCAACCCAGTCGCATCTCTGGCATGAATGGATGTAGCAAAATTTCTCGCCGGTCGTAACAAAAACTGATGACGATTGCAGCAAAAACTGGTCTCCGCCGTCGCGGATTGTAGCTCCGCCATGAATGCATGTAGCAAAAAATGGTGCTGGTTCCAGCATGCGGCCGCCATAGTCGCAGCTCGCCGGTGGTGATTCTCCCGCGGATGCATCTTCGCTGGGCTCACGTTGCAGCTCCTTTTCCCATCCCCCCACGTCGGAGCTTTTCAACGAGTGGTTGTGGAGAAGGAGCTTGAAGACGACCACGCGAGGAAGAAGATAACCGGTATATATTGTTGAAACAATCACGCGAGGAGACGACCACGCGAGGGCAGAGTACGACGCACCAGATAGGATGAGAGAAAAATAAAACAGTCGTGGTGGGCCTAGGGCACGTGGGTGGGCCGAGGAAAGGAAAAACAAACAACGAAAAACGTGGATCGGGAGACATCCTAGCGCTAGATCCCTTCGCGATCGAGCGGCGCGCGAGCGACCGGCGGAAGCTTCGGCCGATCCGCCGGTACACAACGTTTCCCTTTAGGCTAGCCTGTATGTATGCGACGCGTGCTGCGTGACAACAGATGTCGCGTCGCACATGCACGCTCCCTACTGGGCAAACCCATGGAAGACGCAAAGCACCGTGGCAAACCCACGCACTGTAGCGAGCCGGTTCACTATACCGGACTGGACACTGTACCAAGCCGATCCATAGTAGCGAATCGGCCACTGTAGCATCCCTTGTCACTTTTATAAATTTCAAACATTTCTTGAAGGCTACTCCCTCCGTCCTAGTATAATATAAGAGCGTTTTTTACACCAGTGTAGTGTCAAAAAACGCTCTTACATTGTGAGACGGAGGTAGTACAAACTTTTAAACAAGCAAACACTTTTATAAAAAATCCAAAATGTTTTCTTAGATCGTCAACTTTTTTCAAAATTCTGTTTTTTAAATGAAAGCGTAAACCCTTTTCAAAAATTACACAATTTTTTTAATTTGTCAACATAGTTTGGAAAATTATACAATTTTTTTTGAAAATTCAGAATATTTTTTGGAAAAACAAACATCTTTCGAATTTCTGATTTTTGGTAAACATGATTTTTTTGAAATATTGTATAATTTTCTAAAACACAAACATTTACAAAAAATTATGAATTTTTGAATAATATTTAAAACTGATTTTTTATTATATTCCAAACAATATTAAAAAATGCAAACATTATTTCAAATTTCCCAAAGTTTTATAAAAACATGAACATTTTTAAATTCCAAACAGTTCTTGAAAATTACTGAACAGTTTTTTGAAATGGAACTTTCTTCTAAAAAGAAAAGGAGGAAAAAGAAGAAAAATATGAAAGATGAAGAAAAACCCAATAAAAGGAACCACAGGAAGAGTAAAAAAAGAAAAAGGAAAAACCATGCCTGAAACGGCTAGGATCCTTCTGGAAGTTCCCAAAACAGTCAGTTCTATGCAGGGCTTTCCAACGGACTCATTCCATGAGTAAACGATTGAATGGGATTCACTTGGGGCAACGAAATCAAGTCCTTGTCGCCTTGCGAGAGGGGAAAGAAAAAAGAGCTCAAGGTATGGCAGCTGCCGAAGCATGCCAGATTGCTCGTTTCGCCATTGATTGTATCGTGTAAGATATGTGATGTTGATCCTATGGTGACCAGTTAACTCTCCATCTGGACTTCCTTCTCCATTTTCTTTTCTTATTGTTGAATAATGCCAAATCAAATAAAAATCCAAAAGTAAAAAAGGAAATGAATTAGTTAATTCAATAATAGAGAAAAGGGGTCCAAGACTTGATTTTGTTGCCCAAGCGAATCCCATTCAATCGTTTACTCATGGAATGAGTCCATTGGAAAGTTCAATCGATCTTTTTCTCATATACATTTTGCCTTTTGTGGAGGATTTGTGCCTACTCTACTTTCCTATCTAGGACTTCAATATACAAAATATATACTATTCTGAAGCATATATTGCTGTCAACAAAGAAATTTATTAGTGTTTAGTTAGGTATTTGCATTCAAAATAAGAAAAGAGAACTATTAAGAACTTCTAAAATACATCAAGACATGCATGCTTACCTGTAGTAATATAGCTTCACACGTCTGCATGTCAAGCTTGTATAATACTGCCAACATAATAGCACAGCGCATAGGGTAGCCTCTGCGCGGCATGTGTCGATGGTCTGGCGGCCAGTATGTGGTATTACCATGGTATCAACGGGAAAAGGTCCATACTCGAATTAGCCCATGTTCAATGAATCTCGTTAACAAATCCTGGTATCGTGTTTAGTGTAATTGTTCGATTCTCGATAGATTGATATGCCCCTTGGATTATTCTAACAAATGATATCATGAGTCAGGTTGTTTGAAGGTCACAGATTGTTTATCTAGAGGGGAAAAGCCCAACATGGATTGGCTTAGTTAACACGAGAGAGGTCATGGTAATGCGGGAGGTGTAGGTGGGAGCGATTGGAGATGTTGTAAATGGAGCGATTGGAGACGTCGTAACAGTTCATGGGCGCAATCGAAGCATATGCGTAGAAGCAACACCGGTGTTCGAGAACTTGACGATGACCGTCTCGGCGAGATCAAACCAGATCGATCCGAGGGCATCGTCAATGCATAGCCTCATGGTGATGCCCCGTGTGCCATGTAGAATTGGATGTCAGGGAAAGTAGATTCGGATAGGGAAGCTGGATCCTATGCAAGAGGCGGGTGCTTGGGGAGAAAATATGTGGTCCGATGTAAAAAGCTGAAAAAGTTGTAGTGGAGATTAGAGATGCATATGTATTAAAGTTTTTATTTTCTATTTCTTGATGAGGCCCACTAGTAGTAGCTTGCGTTGGGGAGAAAAAAATCAATGTAGTTGCCTCAAGCTTCTTTTTCTGATGGGGCATCTGTACCCATATGCCACCACTGTTCATGCCCTCAGGAGCGTGTGACGGCAGGCTCGCGACGCTAGCGAGGCAGTAGGTATGCGTATTAGCGCATGCATGCGGTGGTAGTGGAGCCCCTATTTCGCAACCTATGCGCCCACTATCGAGCAAGCACTCACCCTCCGATCCACCGCCCACCCTTTTGGGCCGGCCCATGTGCGGGGCGGGACGCCATGGCAACTCCTTATAGCCGGCTATTAGAAAAAAATAGCCAGCCCAAGTTGCAATACATCATTTCATGCAAATCCAAAGTATTTATAGGAAAAATACATATAAATCCAAATTATTTATATTTCATATTATTTGAATTAATTTTATTTTTTGGCATTTAATAAACCCTATTTGCGGATTTATTAACAAACATAGTTGGATTATTTGCAAATTAATCAAAAAGTTGACAACAACTGAACAAAGGCAACAAAGACTCCAATTTGAAAATTGGTAAGTACCCCCTCTGTTTACAAATATAAGATGTCTTTGATATTTCAACATGAACCATAAAACACACTTGTCCATAATTCCATATACATCTAGGGCTGCAAGAAAAGCTCGAGGCTCGTGAGCCGCTCGAGATCGACTCGAAAGAAATGAGCTGAGTTTGAACACTTTATGTAGATCGATCGAGAAACAAGCCAATCTTGAGCCAATGTTGGCTCGCTCAATTTTAGCTCGATAGCTCGACAGAATATCATTATGTTAAATGATCATGCCATATATTAAAGGATTGTGCTAACGACCAGTCGACTGATCGTTAGCGACAGATCCGCACGACTAGTTCCTACGTGATCGCTATCTTCCCACGCTCGCTTTCCACTGATTTTTTCCTTCTCTCAAAAACCGTGGTAAATCGCTAGTGTTTTTTTCTGGTTTTTCACCGCATAATATGAAAATAAAATAAAAGTGCTTGAAAGAGGATTCGAACCTAGGTCTATGCAATACCTATTGAGCCTAATAACCAACTAAGCCACCTTTTGTTGTTGTCTATTGTAGATAAACAATATTATTTGAACCTTTCTTATTTCTGCCATGTCAGAAAAAAATAAAGTTTGTCTTGGTAACTTTGGCATGACCAGCATGATAACTATGGTATGAGCAACATGATAACTATACCATGATAAGAATGATAACTACAGCACGAGAAGGTTAAGGCATGAGGAAGTATGGTAATTTAACACATAAATTACCGATGAAAATGTTTTAAAAACTTTTTTCCCTTGGATGAAAGATACCATGGTGTTTAAAACGTAAGATATTAGTTAACAAATCTGTGATGTATACATCATCATGCTTTTTACATAGAAATTACCGGTTGTATATTTTTCAACAAAAAAATAAAAAATTATAATGGCGTTTATATGTGAGTTATCAGCTTAGTATGTGTCTATTAATAAGCTATTTACATATAAATTACCGGGGTTGCCCCACCCCACCCCTCGCCACAATCGCCACATTTACTAGGGTCGGGTACATAAATTATCAAGTCTGCGATGTGTGAGTTATCATGTTATTTGCATAAGAGTTATCGTGGTATGATTCAACAACTCCTCCCACCCTACCCCCGCCGATAAAGTTATCAGGATTGGGTACATAATTTATCATTTCTACGATGTGTGACTTATCATGTTATTTGCATAGAAGTTACCGTGGTATGTTTCAATGACTCCCCCCAACCCCAATCCCACCGACAAAGTTACCAGGACTGGGTACATAATTTAATGTCTATGATGTGTGAGTTATCATATTATTTGCATAGAAGTTATCGTGGTATGTTTCAACGACACCCCACCCCGACCCCTCCTACAAAGTTATCAGGTCTACCATGTTGGAAATATGCCCTAGAGGCAATAATAAAATGGTTATTATTGTATTTCCTTGTTCATGATAATTGTCTATTGTTCATGCTATAATTGTATTAACTGGAAACCGTAATACATGTGTGAATACATAGACCACAACATGTCCCTATAAGCCTCTAGTTGACTAGCTCGTTGATAAATAGATGGTTATGGTTTCCTGACCATGGACATTGGATGTCATTGATAACGGGATCACATCATTAGGAGAATGATGTGATGGACAAGACCCAATCCTAAGCATAGCACAAGATCATGTAGTTCGTTTGCTAAGAGCTTTTCTAATGTCAAGTAGCGTTTCCTTAGACCATGAGATTGTGCAACTCCCGGATACCGTAGGAATGCTATGGGTGTACCAAACGTCACAACGTAACTGGGTGGCTATAAAGGTGCACTACAGGTATCTCCGAAAGTGTCTGTTGGGTTGGCACGAATCGAGACTGGGATTTGTCACTCCGTATGACGGAGAGGTATCTCTGGGCCCACTCGGTAATGCATCATCATAATGAGCTCAATGTGACTAATGAGTTAGCCACGGGATCATGCGTTACGGAACGAGTAAAGAGACTTGCCGGTAACGAGATTGAACGAGGTATTGGGATACCGACGTGTTGGAAATATGCCCTCGAGGTAATAATAAATGGTTATTATTATATTTCCTTGTTCATGATAATTGTCTATTGTTCATGCTATAATTGTGTTATCCGGAAATCGTAATACATGTGTGAATAGATAGACCACAACGTGTCCCTAGTAAGCCTCTAGTTGACTAGCTCGTTGATCAACAGATAGTCATGGTTTCCTGACTATGGACATTGGATGTCATTGATAACGAGATCACATCATTAGGAGAATGATGTGATGGACAAGACCCAATCCTAAGCATAGCACTAAATATCGTGTAGTTCGTTTGCTAGAGCTTTTCCAATGTCAAGTATCATTTCCTTAGACCATGAGATCGTGCAACTCCCGGATACCGTAGGAGTGCTTTGGGTGTACCAAACGTCACAATGTAACTGGGTGACTATAAAGGTGCACTACGGGTATCTCCGAAAGTGTCTGTTGGGTTGGCACGGATCGAGACTGGGATTTGTCACTCCGTATGACGGAGAGGTATCTCTGGGCCCACTCGGTAATGCATCATCATAATGAGCTCAATGTGACTAATGAGTTAGCCACAGGATCATGCGTTATGGAACGAGTAAAGAGACTTGCCGGTAACGAGATTGAACGAGGTATTGGGATACCGACGATCGAATCTCGGGCAAGTAACATACCGATAGACAAAGGGAATTGTATACGGGATTGATTGAATCCCCGACATCGTGGTTCGTCCGATGAGATCATCGTGGAACATGTGGGAGCCAATATGGGTATCCAGATCCCGCTGTTGGTTATTGACTGGAGAGGCGTCTCGGTCATGTCTGCATGTCTCCCGAACCCGTAGGGTCTACACACTTAAGGTTCGGTGACGCTAGGGTTGTAGGGATATTAGTATGCGGAAACCCGAAAGTTGTTCGGAGTCCCGGATGAGATCCCGGACATCACGAGGAGTTCCGGAATGGTCCGGAGGTGAAGAATTATATATAGGAAGTCCAGTTTCGGCCACCGGGAAAGTTTCGGGGGTTATCGGTATTGTACTAGGACCACCGGAAGGGTCCCGGGGGCCCACCGGGTGGGGCCACCTATCCCGGAGGGCCCCATGGGCTGAAGTGGGAAGGGAACCAGCTATTAGTGGGCTGGGGCGCCCCCCCTTGGGCCTCCCCCTGCGCCTAGGGTTGGAAACCCTAGGGGTGGGGGGCGCCCCACTTGCCTTGGGGGGCAAGCCACCCCCTTGGCCGCCGCCCCCCCCTCAGATGGGATCTCCAGGGTGGCCGGCGCCCCCCAGGACCCCTATAAATAGTGGGGGGGAGGGAGGGCAGCAGCACCACAGCCCCTGGCGCCTCCCTCTCTCCCTGCAACACCTCTCCTCCCCGCTTGCGCTTGGTGAAGCCCTGCCGAGATCCCCGCTACTTCCACCACCACGCCGTCGTGCTGCTGGATCTCCATCAACCTCTCCTTCCCCCTTGCTGGATCAAGAAGGAGGAGACGTCGCTGCTCCGTACGTGTGTTGAACGCGGAGGTGCCGTCCGTTCGGCACTCGGTCATCGGTGATTTGGATCACGGCGAGTACGACTCCATCAACCCCGTTCACTTGAACGCTTCCGCTCGCGATCTACAAGGGTATGTAGATGCACTCCTTTCCCCTCGTTGCTAGTATACTCCATAGATGGATCTTGGTGATGCGTAGAAAATTTTAAAATTCTGCTACGATCCCCAACAGTGGCATCATGAGCCAGGCCTATGCGTAGTTACTATGCACGAGTAGAACACAAAGCAGTTGTGGGCGTAGATGTTGTCAATTTTTCTTGCCACTACTAGTCTTATCTTGTTTCGGCGGTATTGTGGGATGAAGCGGCCCGGACCGACCTTACACGTACGCTTACGTGAGACAGGTTCCACCGACTGACATGCACTAGTTGCATAAGGTGGCTAGCGGGTGTCTGTCTCTCCCACTTTAGTCGGAACGGATTCGATGAAAAGGGTCCTTATGAAGGGTAAATAGAAATTGGCATATCACGCTGTGGTGTTACGTAGGTAAGAAACGTTCTTGCTAGAAACCTATAGAAGCCACGTAAAAACTTGCAACAACAATTAGAGGACGTCTAACTTGTTTTTGCAGCATGTGCCTTGTGATGTGATATGGCCAGAAGATGTGATGAATGATATATGTGATGTATGAGATTGATCATATTCTTGTAATAGGAATCACGACTTGCATGTCGATGAGTATGACAACCGGCAGGAGCCATAGGAGTTGTCTTTATTTTTTGTATGACCTGCGTGTCATTGAATAACGCCATGTAAATTACTTTACTTTATTGCTAAACGCGTTAGCCATAGAAGTAGAAGTAATCGTTGGCGTGACAACTTCATGAAGACACAATGATGGAGATCATGGTGTCATGCCGGTGACGAAGATGATCATGGCGCCCCGAAGATGGAGATCAAAGGGGCAAAATGATATTGGCCATATCATGTCACTATTTGATTGCATGTGATGTTTATCATGTTTTGCATCTTATTTGCTTAGAACGATGGTAGTAAGTAAGATGATCCCGTATAATAATTTCAAGAAAGTGTTCCCCCTAACTGTGCACCGTTGCGAAGGTTCGTTGTTTTGAAGCACCACGTGATGATCGGGTGTGATAGACTCTAACGTTCGCATACAACGGGTGTTGACGAGCCTAGCATGTACAGACATGGCCTCGGAACACACGCAATACACTTAGGTTGACTTGACGAGCCTAGCATGTATAGACATGGCCTCGGAACACGGAAGACCGAAAGGTCGAGCATGAGTCGTATAGAAGATACGATCAACATGGAGATGTTCACCGATCTTGACTAGTCCGTCTCACGTGATGATCGAACACGGCCTAGTTAACTCGGATCATGTTTCACTTAGATGACTAGAGGGATGTCTATCTGAGTGGGAGTTCATTGAATAATTTGATTATATGAACTTAATTATCATGAACTTAGTCTAAAATCTTTACAATATGTCTTGTAGATCAAATGGCCCACGTTGTCCTCAACTTCAACGCGTTCCTAGAGAAAACCAAGCTGAAAGATGATGGCAGCAACTATACGGACTGGGTCCGGAACCTGAGGATCCCTCATAGCTGCCAAGAAAGATTATGTCCTAGAAGCACCGCTAGGTGAAGCACCCATCCCAGAGAACCAAGACGTTATGAACGCTTGGCAATCACGTGCTGATGATTACTCCCTCGTTCAGTGCGGCATGCTTTACAGCTTAGAACCGGGGCTCCAAAAGCGTTTTGAGAAACATGGAGCATATGAGATGTTCGAAGAGCTGAAAATGGTTTTCCAAGCTCATGCCCGGGTCGAGAGATATGAAGTCTCCGACAAGTTCTTCAGCTGTAAAATGGAGGAAAATAGTTATGTTAGTGAGCACATACTCAGAATGTCTGGGTTACACAACCGCTTGTCTCAGCTGGGAGTTAATCTCCTGGATGATGCGGTCATTGACAGAATCCTTCAGTCGCTTCCACCAAGCTACAAGAGCTTTGTGATGAACTTCAATATGCAGGGGATGGAAAAGACCATTCCCGAGGTATATTCAATGCTGAAATCAGCGGAGGTGGAGATCAAAAAGGAACATCAAGTGTTGATGGTGAATAAAACCACTAAGTTCAAGAAAGGCAAGGGTAAGAAGAACTTCAAGAAGGACGGCAAGGGAGTTGCCGCGCTCGGTAAGCCAGTTGCCGGGAAGAAGTCAAAGAATGGACCCAAGCCTGAGACTGAGTGCTTTTATTGCAAGGGAAGTGGTCACTGGAAGCGGAACTGCCCCAAATACTTAGCGGACAAGAAGGCCGGCAACACCAAAGGTATATGTGATATACATGTAATTGATGTGTACCTTACCAGTACTCGTAGTAGCTCCTGGGTATTTGATACCGGTGCGGTTGCTCATATTTGTAACTCAAAACAGGAGCTGCGGAATAAGCGGAGATTGGCGAAGGACGAGGTGACGATGCGCGTCGGGAATGGTTCCAAGGTCGATGTGATCGCCGTCGGCACGCTGCCTCTACATTTACCTACGGGATTAGTTTTAAACCTCAATAATTGTTATTTAGTGCCAGCTTTGAGCATGAACATTGTATCTGGATCTCGTTTAATGCGAGATGGCTACTCATTTAAATCCGAGAATAATGGTTGTTCTATTTATATGAGAGATATGTTTTATGGTCATGCCCCGCTGGTCAATGGTTTATTCTTGATGAATCTCGAACGTGATGTTACACATATTCATAGTGTGAATACCAAAAGATGTAAAGTTGATAACGATAGTCCCACATACTTGTGGCACTGCCGCCTTGGTCACATTGGTGTCAAACGCATGAAGAAGCTCCATGCAGATGGACTTTTGGAGTCTCTTGATTACGAATCATTTGACACGTGCGAACCATGCCTCATGGGTAAGATGACCAAGACTCCGTTCTCCGGAATAATGGAGCGAGTAACCAACTTATTGGAAATCATACATACCGATGTGTGCGGTCCAATGAGTGTTGAGGCTCGCGGAGGATATCGTTATGTTCTCACTCTCACTGATGACTTAAGTAGATATGGGTATGTCTACCTAATGAAACACAAGTCTGAAACCTTTGAAAAGTTCAAGGAATTTCAGAGTGAGGTTGAGAATCAACGTGACGTAAAAATAAAATTCTTACGATCAGATCGTGGTGGAGAATATTTAAGTCACGAATTTGGTACGCACTTAAGGAAATGTGGAATCGTTTCACAACTCACGCCGCCTGGAACACCTCAGCGAAACGGTGTGTCCGAACGTTGTAATCGCACTCTATTGGATATGGTGCGATCTATGATGTCTCTTACCGATCTACCGCTCTCATTTTGGGGCTATGCTTTAGAGACTGCCGCATTCACTTTAAATAGGGCTCCATCAAAATCCGTTGAGACGACACCGTATGAATTAGGTTTGGGAAGAAACCTAAGCTATCGTTTCTAAAAGTTTGGGGATGCGATGCTTATGTCAAGAAACTTCAACCTGAAAAGCTCGAACCCAAGTCGGAAAAATGCGTCTTCATAGGATACCCTAAGGAAACCATTGGGTATACCTTCTACCTCAGATCCGAAGGCAAGATCTTTGTTGCCAAGAACGGGTCCTTTCTGGAGAAAGAGTTTCTCTCGAAAGAATTAAGTGGGAGGAAAGTGGAACTTGATGAGGTGATAGTCACCCCTTCCGAACCGGAGAGTAGCGCAGCGCGGGAAGATGTTCTTGTGGTGCCTACACCGACTGGGGAGGAAGTTAATGATGATGATCATGAAGCTTCGGATCAAGTTACTGCTGAACTTCGTAGGTCCACAAGGACACGTTCCGCACCAAAGTGGTACGGCAACCCTGTCCTGGAAATCATGTTGTTGGACAACGGTGAAGCTTCGAACTATGAAGAAGCGATGGCGGGCCCGGATTCCGACAAATGGCTAGAAGCCATGAAATCCGAGATAGGATCCATGTATGAAAACGAAGTATGGACTTTGACTGACTTGCCCGATGATCGGCGAGCCATAGAAAATAAATGGATCTTTAAGAAGAAGACAGACGCGGATGGTAATGTGACCATCTATAAGGCTCGACTTGTCGCTAAGGATTATCGACAAGTTCAAGGGGTTGACTACGATGAGACTTTCTCACCCGTAGCGAAGCTGAAGTCCGTCCGAATCATGTTAGCAATTGCCGCATTCTATGATTATGAGATATGGCAAATGGACGTCAAAACGGCATTCCTTAACGGCTTTCTTAAGGAAGAATTGTATATGATGCAGCCGGAAGGTTTTGTCGATCCTAAGAATGCTAACAAGGTGTGCAAGCTCCAGCGCTCCATCTATGGGCTGGTGCAAGCATCTCGGAGTTGGAACATTCGATTTGATGAGATGATCAAAGCGTTTGGGTTTACACAGACTTATGGAGAAGCCTGTGTTTACAAGAAAGTGAGTGGGAGCTCTGTAGCATTTCTCTTATTATATGTGGATGACATACTATTGATGGGAAATGATATAGAATTCTTGGAAAGTATAAAGGCCTATTTGAATAAGTGTTTTTCAATGAAGGACCTTGGAGAAGCTGCTTATATATTAGGCATCAAGATCTATAGAGATAGATCAAGACGCCTCATTGGTCTTTCACAGAGTACGTACCTTGACAAGATATTGAAGAAGTTCAATATGGATCAGTCCAAGAAGGGGTTCTTGCCTGTATTGCAAGGTGTGCAATTGAGCACGGCTCAATGCCCGACCACGGCAGAAGATAGAGAAAAGATGAGTGTCATCCCCTATGCCTCGGCCATAGGGTCTATTATGTATGCCATGCTGTGTACCAGACCTGATGTAAACCTTGCCGTAAGTTTGGTAGGAAGGTACCAAAGTAATCCCGGCATGGAACACTGGACAGCGGTCAAGAATATCCTGAAGTACCTGAAGAGGACTAAGGATATGTTTCTCGTTTATGGAGGTGACGAAGAGCTCGTCGTAAAGGGTTACGTTGATGCTAGCTTCGACACAGATCTGGATGACTCGAAGTCACAAACCGGATACGTGTATATTTTGAATGGAGGGGCAGTAAGCTGGTGCAGTTGCAAGCAAAGCGTCGTGGCGGGATCTACATGTGAAGCGGAGTACATGGCAGCCTCAGAGGCAGCGCAAGAAGCAGTCTGGATGAAGGAGTTCATTACCGACCTAGGGGTGATTCCCAATGCATCGGGCCCGATGACTCTCTTCTGTGACAACACTGGAGCTATTGCCCTTGCCAAGGAGCCCAGGTTTCACAGGAAGACCAGGCATATCAAGCGTCGCTTCAACTCCATTCGTGAAAGTGTTCAAAATGGAGACATAGATATTTGTAAAGTACATACGGACCTGAATGTAGCAGATCTGTTGACTAAACCTCTCCCTAGAGCAAAACATGATCAACACCAGAACTCTATGGGTGTTCGATTCATCACAATGTAACTAGATTATTGACTCTAGTGCAAGTGGGAGACTGTTGGAACTATGCCCTAGAGGCAATAATAAATGGTTATTATTATATTTCCTTGTTCATGATAATTGTCTATTGTTCATGCTATAATTGTGTTATCCGGAAATCGTAATACATGTGTGAATAGATAGACCACAACGTGTCCCTAGTAAGCCTCTAGTTGACTAGCTCGTTGATCAACAGATAGTCATGGTTTCCTGACTATGGACATTGGATGTCATTGATAACGGGATCACATCATTAGGAGAATGATGTGATGGACAAGACCCAATCCTAAGCATAGCACTAAATATCGTGTAGTTCGTTTGCTAGAGCTTTTCCAATGTCAAGTATCATTTCCTTAGACCATGAGATCGTGCAACTCCCGGATACCGTAGGAGTGCTTTGGGTGTACCAAACGTCACAACGTAACTGGGTGACTATAAAGGTGCACTACGGGTATCTCCGAAAGTGTCTGTTGGGTTGGCACGGATCGAGACTGGGATTTGTCACTCCGTATGACGGAGAGGTATCTCTGGGCCCACTCGGTAATGCATCATCATAATGAGCTCAATGTGACTAAGGAGTTAGCCACGGGATCATGCATTACGGTACGAGTAAAGTGACTTTCCGGTAACGAGATTGAACAAGGTATTGGGATACCGACGATCGAATCTCGGGCAAGTAACGTACCGATTGACAAAGGGAATTGTATACGGGATTGATTGAATCCTCGACATCGTGGTTCATCCGATCAGATCATCGTGGAACATGTGGGAGCCAACATGGGTATCCAGATCCCGCTGTTGGTTATTGACCGGAGAGGCGTCTCGGTCATGTCTGCATGTCTCCCGAACCCGTAGGGTCTACACACTTAAGGTTCGGTGACGCTAGGGTTGTAGGGATATTAGTATGCGGAAACCCGAAAGTTGTTCGGAGTCCCGGATGAGATCCCGGACGTCACGAGGAGTTCCAGAATGGTCCGGAGGTGAAGAATTATATATAGGAAGTCCAGTTTCGGCCACCGGGAAAGTTTCAGGGGTTATCGGTATTGTACCGGGACCACCGGAAGGGTCCCGGGGGTCCACCGGGTGGGGCCACCTATCCCGGAGGGCCCCATGGGCTGAAGTGGGAAGGGAACCAGCCCTTAGTGGGCTGGGGCGCCCCCCCTTGGGCCTCCCTCTGCGCCTAGGGTTGGAAACCCTAGGGGTGGGGGGCGCCCCACTTGCCTTGTGGCGCAAGCCACCCCCTTGGCCGCCGCCCCCCCTCAGATGGGATCTCCAGGGTGGCCGGCGCCCCCCCAGGACCCCTATAAATAGTGGGGGGGGGGAGGGAGGGCAGCAGCACCACAGCCCCTGGCGCCTCCCTCTCCCCCTGCAACACCTCTCCTCCCCGCTTGCGCTTGGCGAAGCCCTGCCGGGATCCCCGCTACTTCCACCACCACGCCGTCGTGCTGTTGGATCTCCATCAACCTCTCCTTCCCCCTTGCTGGATCAAGAAGGAGGAGACGTTGCTGCTCCGTACGTGTGTTGAACGCGGAGGTGCCGTCCGTTCGGCACTCGGTCATCGGTGATTTGGATCACGGCGAGTACGACTCCATCAACCCCGTTCACTTGAACGCTTCCGCTCGCGATCTACAAGGGTATGTAGATGCACTCCTTTCCCCTCGTTGCTAATATACTCCATAGATGGATCTTGGTGATGCGTCGAAAATTTTAAAATTCTGCTACGATCCCCAACACGACGATCGAATCTCGGGCAAGTAACATACTGATAGACAAAGGGAATTGTATACGGGATTGATTGAATCCCCGACATCGTGGTTCATCCGGTGAGATCATCGTGGAACATGTGGGAGCCAATATGGGTATCCAGATCCCGCTATTGGTTATTGGCCGGAGAGGTGTCTCGGTCATGTCTGCATGGTTCCCGAACCCGTAGGGTCTACACACTTAAGGTTCGGTGACGCTAGAGTTGTTATGGGAAATAGTATGTGGTTACCGAAGATTGTTCGGAGTCCCGGATGAGATCCCGGACATGACGAGGAGCTTCGGAATGGTCCAGAGGTGAAGATCGGTATATTGGACGAAGGGTATTGGAGTCCGGAATTGTTCCGGGGGTACCAGGCTATGGCCAGCATGTCCGAAAGGGGTTTCGGAGGCCCCGGCAAGCGTTGGGGGACCTTATGGGCCAAGGGGAGGGGGCAAACCAGCCCACTAAGGGGCTGTGCACCCCTCCCAACCCCTCTCACGTAACGTGGAGAGGTGGGGGCGCCTCCCCTAGGGCAGCCACCCCTCCCGGCTTGGGGGGCAAGTTTCCCAGGGGTGGGGGCGCCCAAACCCATCTAGGGTTTCCCCTGTGGCCGCCGCCCCTCCCCTAGGGAACCCTAGGGCGCCTCCTCCACCCCCCTTCCCCCTATATATAGTGAGGGAGAGAGAGGGCAGCCGTACCCCTTGCCTGGCGCAGCCCTCTCCTCCTCCAACTCCTCCTCCTCCGTAGTGCTTAGCGAAGCTCTACCGGAGAACCACGAGCTCCATTGCCACCACGCCGTCATGCTGCTGGAGTTCTCCCTCAACTTCTCCTCTCCCCTTACTGGATCAAGAAGGAGGAGACGTCCCCGGGCTGTACGTGTGTTGAACGCGGAGGCGCCGTCCGTTCGGCGCTAGATCAGATCTTCCGCGATTTGAATCGCCGCGACTACGACTCCGTCAACCGCGTTCTTGTAACGCTTCCGCTTAGCGATCTTCAAGGGTATGAAGATGCACTCCCTCTCTCTCTTTGCTAGCATCTCCTGGATTGATCTTGGCGACACGTAGGAAAATTTTGAATTATTGCTATGTTCCCCAACAGTGGCATCATGAGCTAGGTCTATGCGTAGATTCTATGCACGAGTAGAACACAAAGTAGTTGTGGGCGATGATTTGTTCAATTTGCTTACCATTACTAGTCTTATCTTGATTCGGCGGCATTGTGGGATGAAGCGGCCCGGACCAACCTTACACGTACTCTTACGTGAGACAGGTTCCACCGACTGACATGCACTTGATGCATAAGGTGGCTAGCGGGTGTCTGTCTCTCCCACTTTAGTCGGATCGGATTCAATGAAGAGGGTCCTTATGAAGGGTAAATAGCAATTGGCATATCACCGATGTGGCTTTTGCGTAGGTAAGAAACGTTCTTGCTAGAAACCCATAGCAGCCACGTAAAACATGCAACAACAATTAGAGGACGTCTAACTTGTTTTTGCAGGGTATGCTATGTGATGTGATATGGCCAAAAGGATGTGATGAATTATATATATGTGATGTATGAGATTGATCATGTTCTTGTAATAGAAATCACGACTTGCATGTCGATGAGTATGACAACCGGCTGGAGCCATAGGAGTTGTCTTAATTTATTGTATGACCTGCGTGTCAATGAAAAACGCCATGTAATTACTTTACTTTATTGCTAACCGTTAGCCATAGTAGTATAAGTAATAGTTGGCGAGACAACTTCATGAAGACACGATGATGGAGATCATGGTGTCATGCCGGTGACGAAGGTGATCATGCCGCGCCTCGAAGATGGAGATCAAAGGCGCAAGATGATATTGGCCATATCATGTCACTTTATGATTTGCATGTGATGTTTGTCATGTTTACATCTTATTTGCTTAGAACGACGGTAGCATAAATAAGATGATCCCTCACTAAAATTTCAAGAGATGTGTTCCCCCTAACTGTGCACCGTTGCGAAGGTTCGTTGTTTCGAAGCACCACGTGATGATCGGGTGTGATAGATTCTAACGTTCGCATACAACGGGTGTAAGCCAGATTTACACATGCAAAACACTTAGGTTGACTTGACGAGCCTAGCATGTACAGACATGGCCTCGGAACACAAGAGACCGAAAGGTCGAACATGAGTCGTATAGTAGATACGATCAACATGGAGATGTTCACCGTTGTTGACTAGTCCGTCTCACGTGATGATCGGACACGGTCTAGTCGATTCGGATCATGTATCACTTAGATGACTAGAGGGATGTCTATCTAAGTGGGAGTTCATTAAATAATCAGATAAACTGAATTATCATGAACATAGTCAAAAGGTCTTTGCAAATTATGTCATAGCTTACGCTTTGGTTCTACTGTTTAAGATATGTTCATAGAGAAAATTTAGTTGAAAGTTGATAGTAGAAATTATGCGGGCTGGGTCTGTAAATTGAGGATTATCCTCATTGCTGCGCAGAAGGCTTATGTCCTTAATGCACCGCTCGGTGTGCTGAACCTCGAGCGTCATCTGTGGATGTTGCGAACATCTGACATACACGTTTTGATGACTACGTGATAGTTCAGTGCGTAATGCTAACGGTTTAGAATTGAGGCGCCAAAGATGTTTTTTTGAAACGTCGCAGAACATATGAGATGTTCCAAAGACTGAAATTGGGATTTCAGACTAGTGCCCACGTCAAGAGGTATAAGACCTCTGACAAGTTTCTTAAGCCTGCAAACTAAGGGAGAAAAGCTCAATCATTGAGCATGTGCTCAGATTATCTGAGTACTACAATCGCTTGAATCGAGTGGGAGTTAATCTTCCAGATGAGATAGTGATGGTTCTCCATAGTCACTGCCACCAAGCTATTAGAGCTTCGTGATGAACTATAACATATCAGGGATAGACATGATGATCCTTGAGCAACTCGCGACGTTTGACACCATGAAAGTAGAAATCAAGTAGGAGCATCAATTTTTGATGGTTAGTAAAACCACTAGTTTCAAGAAGGGCAAGGGAAAGAAGGGATACTTCATGAAACGGCAAACCAGTTGCTGCTCTAGTGAAGAAACCCAAGGTTGAACCCAAACCCGAGACTAAGTGCTTCTGTAATGAGGGGATCGGTCACTGAAGCAGAACTACCCTAGATACTTGGTAGATGAGAAGGCAGGCAAGGTCGACAGAAGTATATTGGATATACATTATATTAATGTGTACTTTACTAGTACTCCTAGTAGCACCAGGGTATTAGATACCGGTTCGGTTGCTAAGTGTTGGTAACTCGAAATAAAAGGCTACGGAATAAACGGAGACTAGCTAAAGGTGAGATGACGATATGTGTTGGAAGTGTTTCCAAGGTTGATGTAATCAAACATCGTACGCTCCCTCTACCATCGGGATTGGTATTAAACCTAAATAATTGTTATTTGGTGTTTGTGTTGAGCATAGACATGATTGGATTATTATCGTAATATGGTTATTCATTTAAGGAGAATAATGGTTACTCTGTTTATTTGAATAATACCTTCAATGGTCTTGCACCTAAAGTGAATGGTTTATTGAATCTCGATCGTAGTGATACACATGTTCATGCCAAAAGATATAAAATAGTAATGATAGTACCACATACTTGTGGCACTGCCATTTGAGTCATATTGGTATAAAACGCATGAAGAAGCTCCATGTTGATGGATCTTTGGAATCACTCGTTTTTGAAAAGATTGAGACATGCAAACCATGTCTATTGGTAGATATGCATGAAGAAACTCCATACAGATGGATCGTTTGGACTCACTTGATTTTGAATCACTTGATACATGCAAATCATAACACATGGGCAAGATGACTGAAAGGCCTCGTTTTCAGTAAGATGGAACAAGAAAGCAACTTGTTGGAAGTAATACATTTTGATGTGTGCAGCCCAATGAGTGCTGAGGCACGCAGTGGATATCGTTATGTTCTTACTTCACAGATGATTTGAGTAGATGCTGAGTATATTTACTTGATGAAACACAAGTCTGAATTATTGAAAGGTTCAAGTAATTTCAGAGTGAAGTTGAAGATCGTTGTGACAAGAGGATAAAATGTCTGTGATATGATCATAGAGATGAATATCTGAGTTACGAGTTTGGCACACAATTAAGACATTGTGGAAATTGTTTCACAACTAATACCGCCTGGAACACCATAGTGTGATGGTGTGTCCAAACATCATAATTGCACCCTATTGGATATGGTGCATACCATGATGTCTCTTATCGAATTACCACTATCGTTTATGGGTTAGGCATTAGTGACAACCGCATTCACTTTAAATAGGGCACCACGCAATTCCGTTGAGACGACACCATATGAACTATGGTTTAGAGAAACCTAAGCTGTCGTTTCTTAAAAGTTTGGGGCTGCGACGCTTATGTGAAAAAGTTTCAGGCTGATGAGCTCGAACCCAAAGCGGATAAATGCATCTTCATATAATACCCAAAACAGTTGGGTATACCTCCTATTTCAGATCTGGAAGCAAAAGTGATTGTTTCTAGAAACGGGTCCTTTCTCGAGGAAAAGTTTCTCTCGAAAGAATTGAGTGGGAGGATGGTGGAGACTTGATGAGGTTATTGAACCGTCACTTCAACTAGTGTGTAGCAGGGCACAAGAAGTTGTTCCTGTGGCACCTACACCAATTGAAGTGGAAGCTTATGATAGTGATCATGAAACTTCGGATCAAGTCACTACCAAACCTCGTAGGACGACAAGGATGCGTACTACTTCAGAGTGGTACGTAATCCTGTTTTGGAAGTCATGTTGCTAGACAACAATGAACCTACGAGCTATGGAGAAACGATGGTGGGCCCAGATTCCGACGAATGGCTCGAGGCCATAAAATCCGAGAGAGGATCCATGTATAAAAAAACAAAGTATAGACTTTGGAAGAACTACTTGATGGTCGTAAGGCTATTGGGTGCAGATGGATTTTAAAAGGAAGACGGACAATGATGGTAAATGTCACCATTAAGAAAGCTCGACTTGTCGTTAAGATGTTTTCCGACAAGTTCAAGGAGTTGACTACGATGAGATTTTCTCACTCGTAGCGATGCTAAGAGTCTGTTGGAATTATATTAGTAGTTACTGCATTATTTATGAAATCTTGCAGATAGGATGTCAAAAAACATTGTTTCCTCGACGATTTTCTTGAGGAAAGGTTGTATGTGATGCAACCAGAAGGTTTTGTCAATCCTGAAAGATGCTAACAAGTATGCAAAGCTCCAGCAATCCTTCTAAGGACTTGAGTAAGCATCTCGGAGTTGGAATGCACGCTTTGATGAGATGATCAAAGATTTTGAGAAACTTGTATTTCCAAAGAAGTGAGTCGGAGCACTATAGAATTTTTGATGAGTATATGTTGTTAACATATTGTTGATCAGAAATGATGTAGAATTTCTGGAAAGCATACAGGGTTATTTGAAAAGTGTTTTTCAATGGAAAACCTGGATTAAGCTACTTGAACATTGAGCATCAAGATCTATAAGGATAGATCAAAAACGCTTAATAGTACTTTCAAATGAATACGTACCATGACAAGATTTTGAAGGAGTTCAAAATAGATCAGCAAAGAAGGAGTTCTTGGTTGTGTTACAAGGTGTGAGTATTGAGTAAGACTCAATACCTGACCACGGCAGAAGAGAGAGAAAGTACGAAGGTCGTCCCCTATGCTTTAGACGTAGGCTCTACAGTATGCTATGCTGTGTACCGCACCTGAAGTGTGCCTTGCCATGAATTAGTCAAGGGGTACAAGAGTGATCCAGTAAGGGATCACATGACAGCGGTCGAACTTATCCTCAGTAACTAGTGGACTAAGGAATTTTTTCGATTATGGAGGTGGTAAAAGAGTTCGTCGTAAAGGGTTACGTCGATGCAAACTTTGACACTAATCCGGATGACTCTGAGTAGTAAACCGGATTCGTATAGTAGAGTAGTTATTTGGAATAGCTCCAAGTAGCGCGTGGTAGCTGCATCTACAAGATGACATAGAGATTTGTAAAGCACACACGGATCTGAAAGGTTTAGACCCGTTGACTAAAAACCTCTCTCACAAGCGAGATATGAACAAACCCCATGGGTGTTGGATTCATTACAATCACATAGTGTTGTGAACTAGATTATTGACTCTAGTGCAAGTGGGAGACTGTTGGAAATATGCCCTAGAGGCAATAATAAAATGGTTATTATTGTATTTCCTTGTTCATGATAATTGTCTATTGTTCATGCTATAATTGTATTAACTGGAAACCGTAATACATGTGTGAATACATAGACCACAACATGTCCCTAGTAAGCCTCTAGTTGACTAGCTCGTTGATCAATAGATGGTTATGGTTTCCTGACCATGGACATTGGATGTCATTGATAACGGGATCACATCATTAGGAGAATGATGTGATGGACAAGACCCAATCCTAAGCATAGCACTAAAGATCGTGTAGTTCGTTTGCTAGAGCTTTTCCAATGTCAAGTATCATTTCCTTAGACCATGAGATCGTGCAACTCCCGGATACCGTAGGAGTGCTTTGGGTGTACCAAACGTCACAACATAACTGGGTGACTATAAAGGTGCACTACGGGTATCTCTGAAAGTGTCTGTTGGGTTGGCACAGATCGAGATTGGGATTTGTCACACCGTATGACGGAGAGGTATCTCTGGCCCACTCGGTAATGCATCATCATAATGAGCTCAATGTGACTAATGAGTTAGCCACAGGATCATGCGTTATGGAACGAGTAAAGAGACTTGCCGGTAACGAGATTGAACGAGGTATTGGGATACCGACGATCGAATCTCGGGCAAGTAACATACCGATAGACAAAGGGAATTGTATACGGGATTGATTGAATCCCCGACATCGTGGTTCGTCCGATGAGATCATCGTGGAACATGTGGGAGCCAATATGGGTATCCAGATCCCGCTATTGGTTATTGGCCGGAGAGGTGTCTCGGTCATGTCTGCATGGTTCCCGAACCCGTAGGGTCTACACACTTAAGGTTCGGTGACGCTAGAGTTGTTATGGGAAATAGTATGTGGTTACCGAAGATTGTTCGGAGTCCCGGATGAGATCCCGGACATGACGAGGAGCTCCGGAATGGTCCGGAGGTGAAGATCGATATATTGGACGAAGGGTATTGGAGTCCGGAATTGTTCCGGGGGTACCAGGCTATGGCCAGCATGTCCGAAAGGGGTTTCGGAGGCCCCGGCAAGCGTTGGGGGGCCTTATGGGCCAGGGGGAAGGGGCAAACCAGCCCACTAAGGGGCTGTGCGCCCCTCCCAACCCCTCTCACGTAACGTGGAGAGGTGGGGGCGCCTCCCCTAGGGCAGCCACCCCTCCCGGCTCGGGGGGCAAGTTTCCCAGGGGTGGGGGCGCCCAAACCCATCTAGGGTTTCCCCTGTGGCCGCCTCCCCTCCCCTAGGGAACCCTAGGGCACCTCCTCCACCCCCTTCCCCCTATATATAGTGAGGGAGAGAGAGGGCAGCTGTACCCCTTGCCTGGCGCAGCCCTCTCCTCCTCCAACTCCTCCTCCTCCGTAGTGCTTAGCGAAGCTCTGCCGGAGAACCACGAGCTCCATTGCCACCACGCCGTCGTGCTGCTGGAGTTCTCCCTCAACTTCTCCTCTCCCCTTGCTGGATCAAGAAGGAGGAGACGTCCCCGGGCTGTACGTGTGTTGAACGCGGAGGCGCCGTCTGTTCGGCGCTAGATCGGATCTTCCGCGATTTGAATCGCCGCGAGTACGACTCCATCAACCGCGTTCTTGTAACGCTTTCGCTTAGCGATCTTCAAGGGTATGAAGATGCACTCCCTCTCTCTCGTTGCTAGCATCTCCTGGATTGATCTTGGCGACACGTAGAATTTTTTTGAATTATTGCTACGTTCCCCAACATACCATGTATGAGTTATCATGTTATTTGCACATAAGTTACCGTGGCATGTTTCAGCGACTTGCTCCACCCCCATCCTCGCCGACCAAGTTATCAGGACCGGGGTACATAAGTTATCAGGTCCGCCATGTTTGAGTTATCATGTTATTTGCACAGAAGTGACCATGGCATGTTTCAACGACTTGCCCCACCCCCACCCTCGCCGACCAAGCTATCAGGACCGGGGTACATAAGTTATCAGGTCCGCCATGTTTGAGTTATCATGTTATTTGCACAGAAGTGACCATGGCATGTTTCAGCGACTTGCCCCACCCCCACCCTCGCCGACCAAGCTATCAGGACAGGGGTACATAAGTTATCAGGTCCGCCATGTCTGAGTTATCATGTTATTTGCACAGAAGTGACCATGGCATGTTTCAGCGACTTGCCCCACCCCCACCCTCGCCGACAAATTTTTTAGGACCGGGGTACATAAGTTATCAGGTCTATGAAATTTGAGTTACCATGTTATTCACACGAAAGTTAACGGAGGATATTTCATCCCCCCCCCCCCCCCCCCCGGTCGGTAAAGTTAGCAGGAACGGGGTACCTAAGCGCGGAAAAAATCGAACACTAAATTAACTCGTTTTTATGCATACGTAGTAGAGGAGACATGTTAAATAGCCCATTTACTTTCTTTTGTTCAAGAAAGGGATCGTAGGTCAGGTGGTAGGCTAGTTGAGTTGGCTCACTAGTGGTGCAATGATCGAATCCTCTCTTGTTCGCACCAATTTTTGCGTGAAAAAATCTCGAACGAAAAAAGATCTGAAGAGGGAAAAAAAAAGGATCGGGAGGAGAGCAAGAAAATCGGATCTGGAGCGGATCGTGCGCATGCAACAAAGAAAAGAAAAGGAAACTGTGGCACTAAAAATGAACAGAGAAAGAAAAGTACTAACATTGGCACTTGATGAGTGAATCAAAAGATGACGTCAAAAAAAATTGTTGGCATTAAATGGGATGGCTGCACGGACAATCAAATGGAAGAAGCGAATGGCTTGAAATTAATTTCGTGAATCAACGCACAGGAACGAGCAAAATAATGGCGTCTTAATTATGCTGACGTGGCTCTATAGGGTCAAGTATGACGACTATTGTTCACCTAAAAAAAATATACGTAGTGGTGTGGTGGTAGGCTGCTGTAGGTCTTCTCTTGGAGACCTCGGTTCGCTTCCAAACCGTGCTGCAAACGACCAGTCGACTGGTCGTTAGATTTCTCGTATATTAAATGAAAATAAGATAATTTATTATCATATATGTTGTCCATAATTTTTTTCCATTTTATTTATCAACAAACATGAAAACTTAATTAAGTGCAGATAAGATTTAGGCCTAATTATGACACGTGGTCGACTATGTGTTAAATATCCTAATTTTTTTCTAGGTTCCTAGCATATAGCCTCAATTTTTTGTTTTTTCATCCATAGATTTGTAATTTTTACCATCTCATTTAACTCGAAACTAGCTCGAGATTGACTCGAAATTGTTACAAGCTGAGCACGAGTCAAGTTCTACAGCTCGATCATAAGCTTCACTCAGTTTGAACTCGCTCGAATTTTCATTTGAGTTGAGTTGAGCCAACTCCAACTCGTTTGAGCTCGACTCGTTTGTAGCCCGATTAAAAAAAATAGAACGTGTTGCCTTTGTGAACGGATGGAGGACTACTTGACTGAACAATTAATAAAGAAAGCAAAGTTTCATACTATGACATTATGAAATTTTCTTTTGGCGTGGATATACATCAAGCTGAGTTATCACACCAATCAGTCCACCAGCACAGTGTCGGTGGAGATGAAGCTGAAGATGACCATGTCCTTGACGGCGCCCTTGAGCACGCAGTACCGCCGCAGCACGGCCTCCCGCCGGAAGCCGGCCTTCTCCAGCACCCGCTGCGACGCCACGTTGGCCACGTCCACCAGCGCCTCCACGCGCTGCAGCCCCTCCACCTCGCCGAACACCGCGGCCACCGCCCGCCGCACGGCCGCCGTGGCCACGCCCTTGCCCCAGTGCGCGCGCGCCAGCACGTACCCGAGCTCCGCGCGGCACGCGTCGTCCGTCGGCGACACGGAGATCGCGCCGACGGGGCGGTCGTCGTCGCCGGCGAGGCAGATGGCGCGGAACCAGGGGTGCGGGAGCACGGCGTCGTGGATGAAGGCGAGCAGGGGCTCCGTGGACTCGTAGGGCTCCCAGCGGCAGGGGGCGGCCACCTGCGGGTCCGACGCCCACGCCATCATGGCGTCCACGTCGGCCAGGCCGAACAGCCGGAGCGTCACCTCCGCGGCCGGCTTCTTGGTGGGCTGCGCTCCTTGACCGGCCTGCTCCATTTTCTTTTGAGCTGCGTGCTCTGGTTGGCGACGGCGAGCAGAGGTGGCCTGTGTTTATAGGTAGAATCTGTCAGAGCAAGCGCCCGCTCTGTTTGACCGCATCGTATACAAATTGTGAGTAAGGAAGGAACCTTGATGACCAAGTTTGCCGTGAAGTGAAACGATGGGGCGTTCTTGGAAAATTCAGAGAAAAGGACAGGCAGGCAGGCAAGTCCGCAAGTGTCAATGGTGATGGGGACGGCAAAGGAAGGTCGATGGAACCGAGGAAGAAGGGCGGCTACACCCTACTCAATTGTGGAGTCAATGGTCAGCCTGACCATGACTTCATTTTTTTTGACGTAAATAACTTTATTTCTCAAATGATAGTGAGGTCCTTTACAACAAGTTGAGAAATAAAGTCCGGGATTGAGTTATCCCAAAACTCCGAGAGTCTACTAGAGAGGGAGTATTTAGCTATACAATCAGCTACTTCATTTGCTTCCCGTAGGCAAGCAATGATTTCATAATGAGCAACATCTAATCCCAACTCTTTTTCTTCAAATACAGTAGCTGAATCTTGTCCCGAGTATTCTTCCATACTAAACGCTTGGACCGCATTATAGCAATCAGGTTCTATCTGGAAAGTATTGCAACCGATCTTAGAGGCAAGATAGAAGCCATTACGGATGGCCATTATCTCCGCAGATTCTGCTGTTGTCACATGCGGTATAAACCAGCTAGCTGCAGCAATGAACTCACCGCGCTCATCCCGCGCAATAGCCCCCGTTCCTCCATTCATATTCTCATAACAAAAGGACGCATCCACGTTTATCTTCACTACTCCCCTTCCCGGTTTCTGCCACATGTGATCACGCTTTCTTATGGGCTGATTCACTGCGAGTGAACGGTAAAAGTTCGTGGCCAGGACTCGGATTGAAACAGCTGTCCGATCCGGTGGTGGGATGTGTATCTCCTTTACTTTCTGTCTCCTCTGCCACCATATGTACCAGCTAGCCACTGTCATTAGCTCTGCCATCGGTACGCCCTCTGTGCTTTCATCTTTATACATTAGAGTGCTCATCGTGAATGAACCCGATCTGTCCTGTAGAGCTACGTTTTGAATCTCAGTTTTTAAGCCGAGTTTCTCCCAGATCTCCAAGGCTCGAGGACATTGGAATAAACAATGTTGCGTGTCTTCATAACCAATCCGGCAGACCGGACACTGCCCGGATACTGGTATATGACGCCCTGCAAGGGTTCCAAAACATGGTAGCACTCCTCGGATAACTTTCCACACAAAGTGCTTGATATTCCCAGGTACTCGAAGAGCCCAAACATGCTTCCATATATCCTGTTCTCGGCTCCGTTGTGGATAAGACAGATCCATCTGACGCCCAAATTGATGTTTAAATTCTGTGTGATAAGCCGATCTAACTGTGAAGTTTCCATTCCGGTTATAATGCCATGAAACAAAGTCATCCATGATATGCACTCTCAGTGGGATTTGTAGGATTCTGTACACATCGACCGGCCAAAAGACATCGCGAACCAACACCTCATCCCACTGACCTGTATGTGGATCAATTAACTCTTCCACTGTTGTCAACATAGTGGAGCCCCGCGGTGTTATGATTTTCCGGGACTCACTTGTTGGAACCCAAGGATCTTGCCAAATGTTTATATGTGATCCCGTACCCACTCTCCAAATACATCCTCGTTTGATCGTTTGAATCCCAGCAACGATACTCTGCCACGTAAAGGAGGATCCCTTCTTCGGCCCTGCATTCAATATGTTTCCATCTGGATAGTATTTAGCACTGAGAACTCGAGCACACAAAGATTCTGGATTCTGGATCAGACGCCAACACTGTTTTGCTAATAAAGCAAGATTAAAACTGTGAAGGTCTCTAAACCCCAGTCCTCCTTTCCTCTTTGGCATGCACAATTTCCACCATGCAAACCAATGCATCCGTTTCTTCTCCTCACTATCTCCCCACCAAAACCCTGCCATTTCATCTGTTATTGCCTTACAAATTCCTTTTGGCAATTTAAAAACTGACATAGCATATGAGGGGATTGATTGGGCCACTGCTTTCAACAAAATTTCCTTTCCTTGTGCAGAAAGTATTTTCTCCTTCCACCCTTTAATTCTCTGACAAATTCGGTCAATCAAGTGCTGAAAACAATCACTTCTATCCACACCTACAATTGTAGGAAGACCAAGGTATTTGTCAGATAGTGCTTCTGTTAAAATATCAAGGGTCCTGCATACATCTTCCCTGACGACAACATTTGTATTGGGGCTGAAAAAAACACTTGATTTTGCCGTACTGACAAGCTGTCCAGAGCTTGCACAATATACATCTAAAACCCTCCTCAAAGCATTTGCATTCCGTGTATTGGCCTTCATAAGAATGAGAGAATCATCTGCGAAAAGCAAGTGGGAGATGGATGGTGCATTACGATAGACTTTGATACCTTCCAAGCCACCCACCTCTTCCTCATGGGCCAACATGCTCGATAATCCTTCAGAACAAAGCAGAAATAAATAAGGGGACAAGGGGTCGCCTTGCCTTAATCCTCTAGTAGGTATTATCTCATCCGTTTCTGCACCATTAAACCTTATCTTATAGCTTACTGAGGAAACACACTCCATTATCATCTCAATCCAACCCGGATCAAAGCCGAGTTTTAACATCATTTGCTCCAAGAAACTCCACTCCACATGATCATATGCTTTCATCATGTCTAACTTGACTGCACAATACCCATTAGAGCCATGAGTTTTTTCTTTATTGCATGAAAGCATTCATACGCAATAAGCACATTATCTGTTATGAGTCTACCAGGCACAAACACACTCTGTGTGGGGGATATGATCTCGGGAAGAACTTTCTTTAACCTGTTCGCATGCATTTTAGAGATGATTTTATATACCACATTGCATAAACTGATTGACCTGAACTGTGTTATTACCTCTGGGCTATCTACCTTTGGTATTAACACACTATTTGTGTGATTCCACCCTGCTAGTACTTTCCTCATCTGTACTGCTTCGAGAACCTCATCAGTGAGCTCCTGACCATGACTTCAATTTGTTTTATATGGGGAAAAATTGACACTTTCTTTTTGAGAAAGGCAGGTACTATAGGTCCGCGCCATGTCGGTTTGCTTGGACCAATGGCCAGAACTGACAGCATCTATAACAGGACCCGCGCTCAAAAAAGGAAAAATATATATACATGACTCTTAAACCCTCCCCAAACTTCACAAAATCACCACCCAGCCAAACCCTCCAAAGCTGGCCCAAACATTTGGGTTGTCCGGCACCCCTTAGACACAGTCTGCACATGAGATGGATATGAAACGCTTGTACGTATCCTAATGCGTCTGCCATGTTGGATTCGACAGGCTGGACCCATCCCCAATCTCTTCAAATTATTCTCAACCTAGCCCAAGTTGCCCTCTTCTTCTTCTCTCTTCTACCTCACCGTTGCGATCCCCAACCCATAGCGTCACCACTGTCGGCCCAACCCACGACATCGTCGTCCATGCCTCCATCGAAGATGGACGCCACCCCGATATGTCTTACTCATCCGGACATACACCTCGTCCTCTATGTGTCCAATGAACATGAGATGCTTTTTTATTCTTTTGCTCATTTGTAGGCAAACGATGGATTCCTCGCATGAAACTATGAGAAGAATGACATTGATGAATTCATATACAAAGAGTTCATAAAGGGCAGATTCGAACGACGATGTTGATGAGCATCTAGAAAGAAATGGAGAAGTAAGAGGAGCATATTCTGAACTTCAATGGTTTGACAAAGGGCAGAAGTGTTGTTCCCCGGGATAGAATCATTGGCGCACAACTTCTCTACAACAACTACTTTTATTACCGGACACAACATACCATGAGGTTTTTTTTTTCAACGTTGCTTCTGGATGAGTAAACATTCGTTCTTGCACGTAGTGAATGTCGGGGAGGAATATGTTCTTACTTCAAGCTGAGGAAGAATTATTGCAGACAACTTTTCTTCTCTTCCATGTAGGAATGCACCGCTGCTCTCATGATTCTTGCATGTGGTAAAGCCGCAAATGCTTTTGATGCTAAAGTCCGGATGGAGAGACCACATCCCTTGAGGGCATGGTGAAATTTGCCCGCGCCGTGGTGAAGGTGTTTGGACCGGAGTACCTCAGAACCAACTATTGAGAACACAAAAAAGTTATTAATAATTGAAGTAGCAAGAGATTTCCCAGGTATGCTCGGTTCTGTTGAATTGCATGCATTTGCAATGAAAGAACTGCCTAAAAGGTTTGCGTAGACATTACCAAGGTTACTCCAAAGAGGCCACCACCATACTTGAAGCAGTGACATCAAAGGACTTGTGGATTAGACGGGTTTTCTTTGGCATGTCTGGTTCTCACAATGATATCAATATGCTCCAGCGATCTCTGTTGTTCAAGAGACTTGCAATGGGCATGCTCCGGCGTCCAACTACACTGTTAAAAGACACAACTATACAATGAGTTGCTACCCTGCCGATGGTATCTATCCTACCGGCGGCTTTCGTGAAGACTATATCTGAGCTCCAAGGTAGGTAACAATGTGTCTTTGCACAAATGCAAGAAGGTGCTAGAATGAATGTGAAAGGGGTATTCGGTGTGCAGGAATCGAAACATCGTAGCAGCTGATGACATGTTATGTAATCTTGCACAACATGGCCGTGAAGGATGAGAGTGAAGGGGCAACCCGTACACATGATTTTGAGAAGTTCGGAGTACGAGTCTGCCTCCTAGAATAAGATGCTAGGCATGTTGTGAACTTTCTAGAGATACATCGACAATTTCAAGACCAACAGGTGCACGTGCAACTAAATTATCTTGTGGAGTATATGCGGGTCCAAGCTAGAAATCAATGAATTTCATGTTTGAATTATGCACTTGAAATAAGTTTTATGTTTGAATTATATATTTTTATGTACAAATTTTTTCTTTGCATGAGGTATTCACTCACTGTTATCGTGTATTATCAAATGATGGACGTGCATGTATTTGGTTGGATTTGAGATTTCGAAAATGGAGGTTGTGGTTGTAAAAGAGAACATGGGCGGACAGGCGCTGCCCATGGGGTGTCCGGACGCACCCGTGGACGTGTGCAATTTATTCAAGTGTCAGTCAAGTGATATAGTATATAAGAATAAAAAGGAAAAAACTGAAGAAGAAAAATTGTATACGAATCTTCATGCAAGATCAAAGGAAAATAGCATCCATTTTGTCAGTATCAGTACTTAGTAAAACTGTTCATTCAAGGCTTGCTAAACAAACATTCATTCAAGTTTAACGGGGTCTCTGCCTCTGCTGCGTCAGATACAGGCCCCGTGGCCAATCCAACAGGTGTCAGGGTGTACGAATCAGAGCTATTGCTACGACGGCGACGACGAAGGCCAGACTTCTCCTTCCTGCTCTGTCGACATTCCCGAGGGAGTACTGAGGCGTCGGAGTGGCCTTGGATCCAGACCCTGCGTCAGATCCAGAGACAGAAAATGGCGCTCCGATTAGCTCACCGTGATGCGCTCCGATCATCTCCACGGGCCTATTCCAAAACATTTGCAGAAGGTTCTGCACGTACCTGCAGGCGTAGCCTCCGGGTCGTAGGGCGTCGCCGGAGAAGACATGGGAACACCCATGGCTGCACGGAACAAATGGCACGACGTTATTTTCTACTTGCGGTGTTGTTCGTACTTGCGCAGTGTGGGCTTACAGTCGCACTGGCTGGCGGGCGGGGCCTGGACCCTGCACGCCGCGGGCATCTGCAGCGCGCGGGCGCCGTCCAGGGCCACGCCGAGCGTGGCCGCCGTGCCGCCGAGCACCGCGCAGAGGCATTTCGGGCTGGACCGCAGCACGCCGGACACCGCCGCGCAGCACGGCTCCCCGGGCGCCGTCGCGTTGCCCGACATGTAGGCCATGCACGGGGAAAGGCTGACGAGCTCCGGCATGCAGCCAGAGCCCCCGCTGCCACCAGATGGAGCCGGCGCCGGCGCCGGCACCTGTGCCGCGCACTGGCACGCCAGCAGCGCGGCCGCCACGGCCAGGACAAGGCCGAGCGCCGAGACGCCGTTATGATCCGCTCCCATTGGACTTGTTGTAATTCCTTCGCCTTTGATGCGCGAACTGTGCGTGGCACTGGCATGGTCAGCTCTCTGATTTTGTAGCAAGAAGCATTCTCGTTCTTGACACTGACAGACCATGGTCCATAATAGCGGTTAGTTAAGGTTGGTCGCGCCGGTGAGCCCAGGCTATTTTTGCATATGCATTCACCATTGTTCGGTCAACTTCTCGCCAAATCCTTGGACTTCGCTTTCATGGAGAGTCAGTCAGAGTCTCCAAGACAGAGAGAGCAGTGCACCTGCAAACTTTGCGGATTCATCTGGTCACAGTCCCAGCTACCTCACGTCCTGATCACCTAAACGCATCAGCACAAGCGGTTCGCGCAACCACCATGGCCAAACGCTCATCTACCACCTGAAACATTCTTAACCACACTAGTTTACACACACGACAACTACCAAAGTGTATTTCCCATCACCCACATGCATATATAAGCAGCGGAACCGCGCGGGATCCTTCACAGTGTAATTTGCTCATTCAAAAAACTGTGGTGCATTTCAGTTGTATGATCGGGCTATGACACGGGACGGTGCGATGGGCGCGGCGGCGGCGTTGGTATTGGTGCTGGCCGTGCTGCCGGCGGCGGTGTCGGGGCAGGCGGGGGTGGCGACGTCGTGCACGGCGTCGCTGATCAGCACGTTCACGCCGTGCCTCAACTTCGTGACGGGGAGTACCAACGGCGGGGGCTCGCCGACGCTGCAGTGCTGCAGGGCGGTGGCCGGGGTGGTCCGCACCGGCGCCGACTGCGCCTGCCTCATCCTCACCGGCAACGTGCCCTTCGGCCTCCCCATCAACCGCACCCTCGCCATCTCCCTCCCCAGGGTCTGCAAGTCGCTCTCCGTCCCGCTCGTCTGCAGAGGTCCGTGTCTACTTCCAACAGTTTGTTTTCAGTTTTTTTACTGCACAATTTGAACTCTGATTAACCAAGCAAGTTCTTGTCTGTCGCATTCTTGTGATCTGCAGATACAGCGACGCAAATCCCAGCTCCAGGTAAATTAATTCTTCTTGCTTAACCTGCCATTGACATAGTATTGAGTAATTGAGTGTACATTACTGAAGCTGATTAACACTGAACGATGAACTTTCAGGGCCTATTGCATTTGCTCCGGCGCTGCCCCCTCTGCGTAAGTATCTTCAACGACGTTCTGCTCCTACCGTACCGAAGTTGCAAATTAATCTGTTGGTCTGAACAAACGTCTTGCAATTCTGCAGCAGCGTTGCCGCCGGAGTCGTCGGTGGATGAGACGGCGACACCGCCGGCGGTGGAAGCGCCGCCGGTCATGCAGGGGCAGAGGCCGGTGGTAGTGCCCAGCTCGGTGTGGAGGGGCGCCCGTGCTCCCTCCGTTCTGCTGCTTGTGGTCGCATCCATTTTGGTTCTGATTACGTAGGTTGTGCACGTGGAGGACTTGTAGGATGCTCATCTCCGAGACAATGGCTGGTTTTCGCCGCAAAGAAAAGAAGGATGTTACTATTGTGTTGGTGGCTTTGGGCTCACCGTGTAAGAAAATTTTCCGTGTGGGATCAATATGATGTGATTATGGAGCACGTGTTTTCTTGAATGTGCCGGTATGCCGGATGGATCTTTTGATGCCTTCTTCAAATCACATCACATCACACATCCAACGCTACGGATTTCTGTAATGATATCATGGTGGTTGAACACAAAGCAACGGCTGGGGAAGTGCCCTTCTTCTAGGCTCAAGCTCAAATGAGTTGGGTATGAACGGAAAAAGGGATCTACCCCCGCGTCTTCTTCACAGGGGCGGCTCAGGGGAAACCTACTTGTCCCCTTTGTCGGCCCCTCTTCCACCCTCTCCCTCGCCGTTGTCGGCATAGGTCACTGGGCAAAGGCCGCCGATGGCGGCATGACATGTCTTCTCGCGCGGAGCTGAGTCTTCCCCGTGCGGTTCCCGGTGGATGCGCTCGCGGACCCCTTACGATGGACTGTTCCGGCTCGGCATTAGTTAGTACCTTTTGTTCTCGCTAAATTTTCCCTTGATGTTAAGTTAGTCACAACGCACAAGATACTCATTTTCCATCTTATTAGGCAACTTTGTTTCAATTATCTTCATACACTAAAATGCACCAAACAAAATAAAATAAACTTTAGGTACCAACATTGCCTGGTTCACCAACAAAAATATCTCTTCACCTTCTATTTCTAAATTGCATTAATTTATGACCAGTTCAACCAATGGATAACAAAAACATAATGCTCTCGAGATAATTAGAAATTAATCAGGGGCACTAGAGTCCGTAGGTGAACATGAAACTCTACTTTGCGGAGCAAACTGTAGCAATCAACGGAGGCTAGGGGTCAGACTGTCGGAGGCACCTTACGAGGCACCGTGATTCGATCACAATGGCTGGGGCCATGACTGGCCGGAGTCTGGAGGGACAATGGAGGGGGGAGGGAACCACGAAAAGGTTGCGCAGATGGGCTGGGGGACTGTTGTGCCTACGAGATGTGCCGCCGCTGGCTGCTGCTCCTGTTATGTGTTCTCACGACCTTTTGCGGCTTGGGTCTGACCGTGATGTGCCCTGTCTCTTGGTCCTTGTGGTGGACTGGGCTTCATGCGCTATGAAGCATAACATAGGTATAAAAAAATTCACCGAATCATGGGCGGGACATGGCCCAGTTCGGCCCTCACGAATCTCTGCCCCTGGATGGCTGCAGACTGTACTATAATGACCTCCTACGGCTCCACGGTGATGGTGGTCACCGGAAGCTCTCCGAAGAGGTTCATCTCTCCAGATCCAGATCCGGTGGTTCACTTCGGCAATGGATGAAAACTATGGACGAAGACGTGGCACAGAGGGATGGTTGTGCAGCGGTGGCGGTCGCACATCGTATTTTTTTTCTTTTTTTCGAAAAGGGGGAGCTCCCCGGCCTCTGCTTCAGAACGATGCATACGACCATACTTATTAATAAGCAAAAAGGTTCAACACAAGTCATCATGTCTCAAACAAAAGAACGAAAAATGCTCACAAAGAGCACAAAAAGAAAAGTAAAGCCACAACCGGCTGGCATAAGAAAGATAGGAAAACTAATTGCCTATCCTATTACATAACCGCCATCCAAACCGGTTGAAAATAGCCCGAGCTACTATCTCTCATCGGATAGATCCAGTAACCATACGCTCCCTGGCCTCCGTCGGAGTGAGTAGCGACCACACACGGATCAACGCAGTGGCTCGGAAGATAACCTGCAAAAAATGAATGTTTGTTGTTCTGTTAAAGACCAAATCATTTCTGCAGTTCCAGACTGCCCATAATAAAGCACATACTCCTACACGAATGTGTCTCGATGTTTCGGAATCTATCCTGTTTCGGATTCTATCCCGTCAAGCCACGTCCCAAATAACGTGCTGATAGTATTCAGAGGAGTAACATTAAAGGCTATTTGAACCGTTCGCCACATTTTTTTTGCCAAAGGGCAGTCAAGAAAGAGGTGCTTGATGGATTCATCCCGATCACAAAAACTACATCTTGTAGATCCTGTCCAGTTGCGTTTTGCCAAGTTGTCCTTTGTTAAAATGACTTGTTTATGTACAAACCACATAAACACTTTAATTTTCAAAGGTACTTTGACTTTCCAAACATGTTTCGAACTAGGAGTAGAGCTAGAGTTGATAACATTCAGATACATGGATTTAACTGTAAACTCTCCATTCCTAGTTAGCTTACACCACAACTGATCGGGCCGTTGAGAAAGCTGAACATCCATCAGTCTTCTCACGAGATGGAGCCAGGCTTCCCAACGGTTTCCGGCTAGCGTCCTCCTGAAGTGAATATTGAGTGGAGTGGACTGAAGTACTGTTGCAACGTAAGCGTCTCTTCGTTGAACAATGCTATAAAGCGAAGGATATTGAAGCGCGAGGGGTGTTTCCCCTAGCCACGTATCCTCCCAGAATCTCATAGTGGTACCGTTTCTAACTATAAACTTTGTCCTATTGAAAAAAACTGATTTAACTCTCATCAGTCCTTTCCAAAAAGGCGAGTCCGTCGGCCTCACTGTCACCTGAGACAACGTTTTGGAATGAAGGTACTTATTACGCAGAATCTGCGCCCATGTGGCCTCCGTCTCTACAGATAGCTTATACAACCACTTGCTGAGAAGACATATGTTCTTCACCTCAAGATTTTCAATACCTAGACCCCCTTGGTCTTTCGGTCGACAAATAATATCCCATTTAGCGAGTCTGTATTTTTGCTTTAGCTCATCACTCTGCCAGAAGAAACGTGATCGATAGAAGTCAAGCCTTTTCCGAACTCCAACTGGTACCTTGAAAAAGGACAAGAGAAACATGGGCATACTCGTGAGAACCGAATTAATGAGAATTAATCGGCCTCCATATGACATCAGCTTGCCCTTCCAGTAGCTCAGGTTCTTCCCAAATCGATCCTCAATGCACTTCCATTCTCTGTTTGTGAGCTTACGATGGTGGATTGGTATACCCAAATACGTGAAAGGTAAAGCCCCCAATTCGCACCCGAACAATTGTTTGTAAGCATCTTGTTCCTCATTGTCTCTTCCAAAACAGAATAATTCACTTTTATGGAAGTTAATCTTTAACCCGATCAATTGTTCGAATAAGCATAGCACCAGCTTCATGTTTCGTGCTTTTGCAAAGTCATGCTCCATAAAGATGATAGTATCATCGGCGTACTGTAGGATAGACACACCTCCATCAACTAGATGAGGAACCAGGCCACATACCTGACCAGCATCCTTAGCCCTTCCTATTAGAATTGTCAACATGTCGACTACTATGTTCAACAGAATAGGTGACATCAGATCTCCTTGTCTCAGGCCCTTATGTGTTTGGAAGTAGTGACCTATGTCGTCATTCATTTTAATTCCAACACTTCCTTTTTGCGTGAAAGATTCTACCTGGTGTCTCCAGGCCTGATCGAAACCTTTCATACGCAAGGCCTGTTGAAGAAATGGCCATTTGACATTATCGTACGCTTTCTCGAAATCCACTTTGAAAACAACCCCGTCTAGTTTTTCGCGTGAATTTCATGGAGCATTTCATATAGGACCAAAACCCCTTCTAGGATGTTTCTGTCCGGCATGAAAGCAGTTTGGGACGGCTGCACCACAGAGTGCGCAATCTGCGTAAGTCTATTAGTCCTAACCTTGGTGAAAATTTTCAAACTTACATTAAGAAGACAGATCGGCCTGAACTGCTCAATTCTCACGGCCTCTATTTTCTTAGGAAGCAAACTTATCGTTCCAAAATTCAAATGAAACAACTGAAGCTGCCCAGAGAATAAATCATGGAGCATCGGTATCAAATCCCCTTTAATAATATGCCAACACGTTTTATAAAACTCCGCCGGAAAACCATCCGGCCCTGGAGCTTTACTATTCTTCATATGTGAAATAGCCTTAAACACCTCTTTCTCCGAAAATGGGCGGTCAAAATATCATTTTCATCCGCAGCAAGTTGAGGAACATCATCAACCCTCGACTCATCCAAGGATACAAAATTATGCTCCGGAGGCCCAAACAGCTGCTTGCAGTAATTGGTTATGTATAAATTAAGGTTTTCCTGCCCTAAAATCGTCCCCTCGTCTTGCTCAAGCTGAAAAATTCTTTTCTTTCTGTGCTTGCCATTGGCGATCATATGAAAGAATTGAGTCTCATCGTCCCCTTGGACAACTTTGCGAACCTTAGCAAGCAATGCCCACTTCAATTCCTCCTCCCGCGGGAGTTCTTTCAATCTCATCTCCGCACCCACTTTAGTTTCCAGGTCCGTGGTCTCTAGAATTGTGGACTCGGCTTTTAAATCTAGGGACTGAATAAGTGTAAGGAGCCTTTCCTTTTCTATCTTATAGATCCCACTCAGATGCTTAGCCCACCCACGTAAGAAACTTCTTAAGTGCCTTATCTTATTCTGCCATCTTTCAACGGAAGTCCTCCCTCCTGCATCTTTAGCCCATTCCTTGGCTATCAGATCCAAGAAACCTTCTCTTTCAAACCACGCCAATTCGAAAGAAAAGGTGTTTTTATTCCCCACATGCGTTGCCTCACCAGAGTCAACCAGCAAAGGGGTGTGGTCGGAGATCGCGCGCGATAATGCCTGGACTATTACCAGGGGAAATTTCTGCTCCCATACGACGCTCGCGAGGACACGATCCAGCTTCTCAAATGTCGGGTTTGGCAGTGTATTAGCCCAAGTGAATTTTCTACCCGAAAGCTCTATCTCTCTCAGATCCAAGCTTTCAATAATGGTATTAAACATAAACGACCATCTGCCGTCAAAGTTATCATTGTTCTTTTCCTCTCTCCTTCTAATAATGTTAAAGTCGCCCCCAATCAAAATTGGAAGCTACTCAGAACCGCAAATACGGACAAGATCCCCAAAAACTCTGGTTTGAGTTCTGGCTGCGCGGCGCCATATACCGCCACCAGTGCCCAATTAAACCCATCGGCCTTCGATCTAACCCGAAACTTAACGGCGGAATCTCCCATAACCCCACTTCGGACTTCCAACGACTCACATTTAACCCCAAGTAAGATCCCACCGGATCTTCCTCTCGGAGGTAAGCAATGCCAATCAAAATCGACACCTCCCAATAAAGTACTTAGAAACTTGGGGGTGAAATTGTCCCTTCCAGTTTCAGAGAGGGCGATCAAATCCAACTTATGTTCGATAGAAGCATCCGCTAGAAACCTTCTTTTAGCCAAGTCTGTCAGACCTCTGCTATTCCAAAAGATTCCTCTCATATTTGATCATGGAATTTTTTAGTAGTAAGGTTCCTAGCACTTCTACGCACAGCCGAAGCTGGATAAATCTTTCGCTTCCACTTGCGTTTAGGCTTGTTTTGATCCTCCACCCGGTCCTCACAACCGGGCTCCATGGACCAAACTGCCTGAGAATCGATAGGGGCAGAATCCCTTAGGGAGATAGAACCATCATCCTCCTCTGTCTCAGGAAGGGATGGGGCAAGATCCGCACAAAAACTATCGAGAACCCTGACTCCCAATGCATCTATGTCGGAATCGTTCATAGGTTTGACCACTGCTAAGTTTCGAATCAGTTCTAAAGCGCGTTCCGCTTCAAGATCCAGGATATCATTAACGGATTTAGAGATTTCACTATCATTACTACCTAGTGAAACTCCTAACTGATTTGCATTATGGATAATTTCATCATTAGAAAAATGCAAAATGGAATTGGAAGTGTTGACCGACATACCAGTAGTGACCTGAATGTCATGAAGCTTGGCCGCCCACATGGTGCACCTCAGCTGCATGTCATCAACATCCGGCTGATCCTGGAGGCGGCAGCTCATCTGTCGTCCCTCGGACACAGGATCCGGAATCCCTCCAAAAGCGATGATCTCCTCCGGAGAAGCCATGTTTGGGGTAAGGCTACCAGCCCCACCCCCAACATGGCACCGCCGGGCTGGGACAACCGGAGAAGCGCCATGAGCCGTCGCAGGCACCAGCGAGGTTCCCAATGCACCCAGCGCCGTCAGCCGGCAACCGGCGCCCGGGGACGCAGCGAGTCGCATGTAGCTGTTGGGATTGCGGAAAAGTGATGGTGACAACTCATGCGTGACTTTGATGGTGGTGCTACGGGCACCCAGTCTTGAGCTAGAAGGTAAAAACCTAGGTCTAATCCAAGCGGATTATACCTGCCAATGGCGATGTTTTTTTTTTGCGTCGATACCTTATTGAAGGCATTGAACATATATGCTCGAACTGATTCTTGATGGTGAAAACCTAGATTGTTGCCTTGATGGTTGGATTTGATGACAACGACGCATCAACGTCTCTCCCTTCCTAAAAGCTTTGCTGTTAAAGAACTTCGTCATCCGCGTGGTGTCATGAGATGATTGATACGAATTTGTTTTGCAACAATCATCCGATTTTTTCACATGCATCAATTTTTCGTGATGTAATCACATTCGTGGAGGTGTGGGCCAAACAAATTTGACGTATGAGGTATGCGGAAAATAAATAAAAACCTCCACCAATGTGATTCCATCATGAAATTTTGTACACATGAATTTTACTATTCATCCGAGCTCAGATAGTCTGTGTCCCAACAGTTCATCTACGTTGATGTGTCATCAAATTTATATCTAGAAGGCACCACGTCAGTTGGTAGCACACGCTATCCGTTCACGCATAAGAGCAACTCTCTAGGAGAGTCGTCATATGGTCATCCTCCATAACACATATGAAGCATGCTCAATATGGATATAGATGTTGTGCAGCCAAGACGTAAACTTAGATTCGTCAAAAGGCAACATCCATATTTTTCTTGCATGTAGATCTAGTTTGTCATTGATTACAATGGTTCTTCCCCAATAATAAAAGAATTCAAAACATATTTGATTGAATTTGACTTTATTTCTAAAAATTTGGGCAAAAATTAGTCACGTCGTGACTGACATTGATGAACGCCTAATACTTAGTTTAACATAGCCTAATTAACATGCAAAAACAAACTATAGACTAATTAGCTAACATTTATGACAGCTGGATTCGACGGTAGGGCCTAGTTGCAGCCACCACATAGATTGCTTGATGACCAGGATGAAACAATAGAGCAGGGTCAAACGGAAAAGATGTCATTGGCTCTGGCAAGTGATGGCCAACTGCGGCGGTAAGGGTTGGTGCAACAGAGGGTAATAGAGTAACAGAGTTGGGAATTGGTGAAGAAGCCGAAGGGGCAACCCCTCCCTATTCTTGGGCAGAGCAAACACATCGACAAAGGACTAACCACCGTCAAATGAATCTCCCAGGATAATCGAGGCCTTTGGCGGGGTAATCCAGTGTACCCGACATTGGTAAGGCTTGGCCATCGCTAACTTGAGCAAAATTTGGGCCCAGATTACCAATGGTGGGTGCTACATCTTGAGCTTGCGTTGGTTTTTCCCTTGAAGAGAAAAGGGTGATGCAGCAAAGTAGAGTAAGTATTTCCCTCAGCTTTTGTGAACCAAGGTATCAATCCAGTAGGAGATAACGCGACAAGCCACCGAATACCTGCACAAACAAACACCAACTTGCACCCAACACAATAAAGGGGTTGCCAATCCCTTCACGGTTATTTGCAAAGTGAGATCTGATATAGATGGATAAACGGCAAAGTAATATTTTTGGTATTTTTGGTTTATGGAACGGAAAGTAAAAGATTGCAAAGAAAGTAAATAGGAAACTAAGATTGTAGATCGGAAACTTTTATGATGGAAAATAGAAGATTATATGATGGAAAATAGACACGGGGGCCATAGGTTTCACTAGAGGCTTCTCTCAAGATAGAAATTATTACGGTGGGTGAACAAATTACTGCCGAGCAATTGATAGAAAAGCGCAAAGTTATGATGATATCTAAGGCAATGATCATGAATATAGGCATCACGTCCGTATCAAGTAGACCAAAACGATTGTGCATCTACTACTATTACTCCACACATCGACCGCTATCCAGCATGCATCAGGTTCATAAGAACAGAGTAATGCATTAGGCAAGATGACATGATGTAGCGGAATTAACTCAAACAATATGATGAAAACCCCATCTTTTTATCCTCGATGGCAACAATACAATACGTGCAGACTAAGGCATAGTCTAGTGGTGGGAAGGGGCTGATGCCTTCCTACCCACCCAGGTTCAAGACATGGTACTTGCAATTTGGGTTTGTTGCACCAATTATACTGTAGGGGGTTCCCTTACAGTCTTTCTGTCAAAAAAACAATACAATACGTGCCTTGCTGCCCCAATTGTCACTGGGACAGGACACCGCAAGATTGAACCCAAAGCTAAGCACTTGTCCCATTGCAAGAAAAACCAATCTAGTTGGCCAAACCAAATCGATAGTTCGAAGAGACTTGCAAAGATATCAAATCATGCATATAAGAATTCATAGAAGATTCAAATAATATTCATAGATAAGCTGATCATAAATCCACAATTCATCGGATCTCGGCAAACACACCGCAAAAGAGTATTACATCGAATAGATCTCCAAGAACATCGAGGAGTACTTTGTATTGAGAAGCAAAGAGAGAGAAGAAGCCATCTAGCTACTAGCTATGGACCCATAGGTCTGTGGTAAACTACTCACGCTTCATCAGAGAGGCAATGGTGTTGATGTAGAAGCTCTCCGTGATCGAATCCCCCTCTGGCAGGATGCCGGAAAAGGCCCCTAGATGGGATCTCAAGGGTACAGAAGGTTGCGGCGGTGGAAAAGTGGTTTCGTGGCTCCCCTGGATGTTTTTGGGGTATAAGAGTATATATAGGAGGAAGATCTAGGTCAGGGGGTCACCGAGGGGCCCACAAGGTCGGGGGCACGCCCTACCCCCCTTGGCGCGCCCTCCACCCTTGTGGCCGCCTCGTGGCTCGTCTGACTTGCACTCCAAGTCTCCCGGGTGTCTTCTGGTCCAAGATCGTGAAAGTTTTATTCTGTTTGGTATTCCTTTTCCGCGAAACTCTAAAACAAGAAAAAAAACTGGCACTGGGCTCTAGGTTAATAGGTTAGTCCCAAAAAGCATATAAAATAGCATATTAATGCATATAAAACATCCAAAACAGACAATATAATAGCATGGAACAATAAAAAATTATAGATATGTTGGAGACATATCAAGCATCCCCAAGCTTAATTCCTGCTCGTCCTCGAGTAGGTAAATGATAAAAACATAATTTTTGATGTGGAATGCTACCTAACATATTTATCCATGTAATTCTCTTTATTGTGGCATGAATGTTCAGATCCGTATGATTCAAAACAAAATTTAATATTGACATAAAAACAATAATACTTCAAGCATACTAACAAGATAATTATGTCTTCTTAAAATAACATGGCCAAAGAAAGATTATCCATAGAAATCATATAGTCTGGCTATGCTCCATCTTCATCATACAAAATATTCAAATCATGCACAACCCCAATGACAAGCCAAGCAATTGTTTCATACTTTTGATGCTCTCAAACCTTTTCAACTTTCACGCAATACATGAGCATGAGCCATGGACATAGCACTATAGGTGGAATAGACGGTGGTTATGGAGAAGACAAAAAGAAGAAGATAGTCTCACATCAATTAGGCATATCAACGGGCTATGGAGATGCCCATTAATAGATATCAATGTGAGTGAGTAGGGATTGCCATGCAACGGATGCACTAGAGCTATAAGTTTATGAAAGCTCAAAAAGAAAACTAAGTGGGTGTGCATCCAACTTGCTTGCTCACGAAGATCTAGGGCATTTTGAGGAAGCCCATCATTGGAATATACAAGCCAAGTTCTAGAATGAAAAATTCCCACTAGTATATAAAAGTGACAATATAGGAGACTCTCTATCATGAAGATCATGGTGCTACTTTGAAGCACAAGTGTGGAAAAAGGATATTAATATTGTCCCTTCTCTCTTTTCTCTCTTTTTTTTGTTGGGCCTTCTCTCATTTTTTGGCCTCTTTTTCTTTTTCTTTTTTTGTCTGGAGTCTCATCCCGACTTGTGGGGGAATCATAGTCTCCATCATCCTTTCCTCACTTGGGACAATGCTCTAATAATGAAGATCATCACACTTTTATTTACTTACAACTCAAAAATTACAACTCGATACTTAGAAGAAAATATGACTCTATGTGAATGCCTCCGGCGGTGTACCGGGATGTGCAATGAATCAAGAGCGACATGTATAAAAATGATGAACGGTGGCTTTGCCACAAATACGATGTCAGCTACATGATCATGCAAAGGAATATGACAATGATGGAGCGTGTCATAATAGACGGAACGGTGGAAAGTTGCATGGCAATATATCTCGGAATGGCTATGGAAATGCCATAATAGGTAGGTATGGTGGCTGTTTTGAGGAAGGTATATGGTGGGTTTATGGTACCGGCGAAAGTTGTGCGGTACTAGATGAAGGAAATATGCCCTAGTGGCAATAATAAAGTTATTATTTATTTCCTTATTTCATGATAAATGTTTATTATTCATGCTAGAATTGTATTAATCGGAAACTTAGTACATGTGTGAATACATAGACAAAACAAAGTGTCCCTAGTATGCCTCTACTTGACTAGCTCGTTTATCAAAGATGGTTATGTTTCCTAACCATAGACATGTGTTGTCATTTGATGAACGGGATCACATCATTAGGAGAATGATGTGATGGACAAGACCCATTCGTTAGCTTAGCATTATGATCGATACAGTTTCATTGCTACTGCTTTCTTCGTGACTTATACATGTTCCTCAGACTATGAGATTATGCAACTCCCGAATACCGGAGGAACACCTTAAGTGCTATCAAACGTCACAACGTAACTGGGTGATTATAAAGATGCTCTACCGGTGTCTCCGAAGGTGTTTGTTGGGTTGGCACAGATCGAGATTAGGATTTATCACTCCGTGTATCGGAGAGGTATCTCTGGGCCCTCTCGGTAATGCACATCACTATAAGCCTTGCAAGCAATGTGACTAATGACTTAGTTGCGGGATGATTCATTACGGAACGAGTAAAGAGACTTGCCGGTAACGAGATTGAACTAGGTATTGAGATACCGACAATCGAATCTCGGGCAAGTAACATACCGATGACAAAGGGAACAACGTATGTTGTTTTGCGGTTTGACCGATAAAGATCTTCGTAGAATATGTAGGAGCCAATATGAGTATCCAGTTTCCGCTATTGGTTATTGACCGGAGATGTGTCTCGGTCATGTCTACATAGTTCTCGAACCCGTAGGGTCCGCACGCTTAACGTTCGATGACGATTTGTATTATGAGTTATGTGATTTGATGTACCGAAGTTTGTTCGGAGACCCGGATGAGATCACAGACATGACGAGGAGTCTCGAAATGGTCGAGAGGTAAATGTTCATATATTGGAAGGTTGCATTTGGACATCGGAATGGTTCCAAGAGGTTCGGGCATTTTTCCGGAGTACTGGGAGGTTACCGGAACCCCCTGGGAGAAATATTGGGCCTAGTGGGTCTTATTGGAGGAGAGGAGAAAGGGCCATGTGAGAGGGGCGCCCTCCCCTTTCTCAAACCGAATTGGACTAGGGGAGGGGGCGGGCCCCCCTCTTTCCTCCCCCTCTCTCTCCCTTACCTTTCCCTCAGGTGGAAGAAAGGAAAAGGGGGGGGGGCGAATCCTACTTGGACTAGGAGTCCAAGTAGGACTCCCCCTGGCGCGCCCAAACCTGGCCGGCCTCCTCTCTCCCTCCCTCCTTTATATACATGGCCATACGTGGCCAGGAGGCACCCCAATAGCACAACAGACAATCTCTTAGCCGTGTGCGGTGCCCCCCTCCACAGTTTTACACCACGGTCATATCGTCGTAGTGCTTAGGCGAAGCCCTGTGCCGGTAACTTCATCATCACCGTCACCACGCCGTCGTGCTGACGGAACTCTTCCTCGGCCTCAGCTGGATCTAGAGTTCAAGGGACATCACCGAGCTGAACGTGTGCAGATCACGGAGGTGCCGTATGTTCGGTGCTAGGATCGGTCGGATCATGAAGACGTACGACTACATCAACCGCATTGTCATAACGCTTCCGCTTTCGGTCTACGAGGGTACGTGGACAACACTCTCCCTTCTCGTTGCTATGCATCACCTAGATAGATCTTCAATGTTCGTAGGAATTTTTTTGAAATTACTGCGTTCCCTAATAGTGGCATCCGAGCCAGGTCTATGCATAGATGTTATATGCACGAGTAGAACACAAAGAGTTGTGGGCGATAATAGTCATACTGCTTACCAGCATGCCATACTTTGATTCGGCGGTATTGTTGGATGAAGCGGCCCAGACCGACATTACGCGTACGCTTGCGCGAGACTGGTTCTACCGACGTGCTTCGCACACAGGTGGCTAGTGGGTGTCTGTTTCTCCAGCTTTAGTTGAATCGAGTGTGGCTACGCCCGGTCCTTGTTGAAGGTTAAAACAGCACACTTGACGAAAAATCATTGTGGTTTTTTATGCGTAGGTAAGAACGGTTCTTGCTAAGCCCATAGGAGCCACGTAAAACTTGCAACAACAAAGTAGAGGATGTCTAACTTGTTTTTGCAGGGCATGTTGTGATGTGATATGGTCAAGACGTGATGATATATAAATTGTTGTATGAGATGATCATGTTTTGTAAAAGTTATCGGCAACTAGCAGGAGCCATATGGTTGTCGCTTTATTGTATGAAATGCAATCGCCATGTAATTGCTTTACTTTATCACTAAGCGGTAGCGATAGTCCTAGAAGCAATAGTTGGCGAGACGACAACGATGCTTCGATGGGGATCAAGGTGTCAACCGGTGACGATGGTGATCATGACGGTGCTTTGGAGATGGAGATCAAAGGCACAAGATGATGATGGCCATATCATATCACTTATATTGATTGCATGTGATGTTTATCCATTATGCATCTAGCTTAGTATGGCGGTAGCATTATAAGATGATCTCTCATTAAATTTCAAGGTAGAAGTGTTCTCCCTGAGTATGCACCGTTGCGACAGTTCGTCGTGCCGAGACACCACGTGATGATCGGGTGTGATAAGCTCTATGTTCACATACAACGGGTGCAAGCCAGTTTTGCACACGTAGAATACTCGGGTTAAACTTGACGAGCCCAGCATATGCAAATATGGCCTCGGAACACTGAGACCGTGTGACACCCAAAATTTTATTTGGCCTTTTCAAAAAATTTTATTTGACTTGAGGGAGGTGATTTAAATTTTTCTTCAAAAGAACCCTCCCTCTCAAAATAAAAATATTTTCTTTATGGCAAGAGTTTTATTTGGATTTACCCAAGACTTGATTTTGTTGGTCTTGGAGGTTTTCCCTTTTATTTCGACTCAAACCAAATTGCCTTTCACTTGGAAAAATGTCTTTTGAAAATTTCTTTAAAAAGCACTATGGCTTTTGGAATGATCTTTTTCCACTTTCAACAAATCTCTCTTGCCATGACCATAGTGCAAATCCACTCTCATAAGCCTTTCCTCATCTTTGGATCATGATGTACTTCAAATCCAGCAAGTTGAACCTCTCCATATAAATTTTCCATTCATTTCTTATCAAAAACAATTTCTGCCTTCTATTCTAGCTCTTGAAGATTTGCAAAGGAGCTACCCTTTCTGTTTTGATTTTTGCCCCCAAACCAATTTCCTTTCCTAGTCCTTTGAACCCTCAACCAAGATCCATGAAGATCCACTGGTCTTCAGTTCAAAATTTTCAAACTACACCTGCTGCAAGTTTGGACCAGATTTGCCAAATTTGATGAAATTCATTCAAATCCTTCTCCTAAAAATCTGAGAAAAATCAGGCAGCCTCTGGGTGCATTGAGAGGTCACCTCACCAAGTCCCAGCTCCAGGAAAATTTTTCTTCTTACCAAATCATTTCATCGAACACCTGCTGGACACTGTTTCTCTAAGGTTCAGTCAAATTCAGTTAACAGTGTCTGAACTACTGTCGTTTCTTCAGTGTCTGTTGTCGATCTCGCCAGTGCCCCGGCGTCGCCGTGTTTCCTGTCCCCTCCCCCTTGTCCTCTGCACCGCACGAGCGCCTGGATGCTTGCGGGCGTCGGCGACGAGCAGGAGGAGGTGCGCCGCCCCGTGACCGACGCCAGCGGCGGCTTTGCGGCCGCCAGAGAGAGGCGCAGCGCAGACGGCGCCGTCCAGCGCCGCCCAAGCCACCGGAGGCCGCCGCGTGGTCTTCCACTCCCCAGTGCGCGCTGCCACCCTCGTCGTGAACCGCTGGGTGCGGAGCGCGCTCCCTGCCGCCGCCGTGCCAGTACGACGACCCCGACGAAGACCGGCGCCATTATGCCACACCCGACCGATTTTAGCAGTGGAACGGGACCAGTAACTCTCACTGATGCTGCCTGGCCACCTAAACCCTCTGCCAAGCCACTGCCTCGCCGTAATCGCTCGCCGGAGATTTTCCGTTCACGGCCACCCTCTCGAATCGCCTATAAATAGAGGCCCCGAGCTCCAGCTAGTACCCATACCACCTCTGCACTCCACCAAGACCCCGCCTAGCCACTGGAAGAGCCCCGAGGGAGTCTCCTTCCTCAACTCCGGCCGCCGCGACCCGCCACGGGATCCAGCTCGATTCGCTCCCGTGCGTGCACCTCTGCCTCCCATCTCTTGCCAATAGCTTCCTTATGCATCCACGCTCCTGACCCGCGCTTCAATTCGGAGTTTGCAGCACCCACCGGAGTTCCCCACCATCGCCCGAGCCGCCGTCCGCCGGAGAAAGTGTCGCCGTCGACGTGGTGCTCCCCGATGCCCAAGTCCACCACCCACCGACGCGGAAGGACACGCTGAAACTCTTGGTACACTCCGATCTCTCTGACTCGCCGTAGTTCGACGCCGGCGACCACCGCAGCCTTCGGGCGCCGGCGAGGTTTTCAAACCTAACATGTGGACCCCCACGTCAGCCTCTCTTTCTTTCCCCGCGAATCGTTTTCTGTTGGCGCCTTCGGGCAGAGTACGTTTTCCCTATGGGCTGGCGCGTTTCTATTCGAACCGTTTTCTGTTTTCTCAGTTAAGTCCCTGTTTCTTTTCTGTTTCATTACAGATTAGTCCCTGGACAAAAACCCTTATAACTTTTTAATAAAAAGTGATTTTTGAGTGATTCTTTTTCTGACAGTCTTATATTTTTGTCTAGTTTTTTATAGGATTTATTTGGAAAATTTTTGAGACAACTTTTATGCACGCGTAGGTTTTCACGTTAGTATGCATTTTCGCTATACCGTAGGTTCCGGAAGAGGTGACGGAGCCGCGAACTTCGCCGAGCTAGACTCTGACTTCTCCGAACCAGGCAAGCATGTTTGAACCTTTGATATGATAGGTGCTTTACATGTTTGCGTGAAAGGTTGTGCATGGCATATGAGTATCGGTGAGTATCTCGTTGCATGTGAGGCAACTACCCGTGTGTTCCAAAGTTACTGTGATCTCTGATGAGAGATGGCCTAGTCATGTGGTGACATGAAGGGCAGTAAGGTGGTACTGTTGTAGCATGCCAGCCTTACGTCATCCGATAAATCCCGACGTTAACGTGGACGGAGTCACGTTATCGTTCTTCCCCCTTCCGTGCTACCACATGTTTTCTGCCAGAATGCGGTTTAGTAAGTTGGTAACCTCTTTCCGTGTACACACCAAATAGAGGGGCCGGGATGAGGGTTCCATGGCCCTGGATTAAAGCCAGTCATCCGGTCAGGGGGCATGGGTGTTTCCGGTTGGGACCGAGAGGGGGGCACCCCTTAGAGCGCGCGTATATAAATTTGATCCCATGCTACGCGAGGTTGTAGCCTCCCCGTCTCAAGGTTTTTCTTGAACGTTGCCGAGGGTGATTCCTGGCTTCGGAATGTTGAATGGGTGTGTACTGGTTAGATGTGTTTCTTCCAAAACACCGTAAACGGAACTAGTCCCGTGACTACTGAAATCCGTTGGCTGTGGTTAAAGTACAAACTCTGTAGAGTCAAATCCTTCCGAGTCATCGTATCCATGGTCAAGTAACGTGATCAGTGTATCCATGTCTGTGTCGAATCCTCATGGTATACTCTTTCCCGGTAAATAAGCTTGAGCAGTAAAACTTGGTTGAACGTTATTCCTGTGGATGGACTAACCCGGTTGTTTATCTCATACCCGATTATTCTCCTGTTATGTTCTAAATTCATGAGTTACTAAGTTGTGGATATAAGCCCTTTATGTGATGTCGCTCAGACGTCCGACTGTGGCATGTTTATCATTTACTTTCAATATAAGCCCTTTATGTGATGTCGCTCAGACGTTCGACTGTGGCATGTTTGTTATTTACTTTTGATATAAGCCCTTTATGTGATGTCGCTCAGACGTCCGACTGTGGCATGTTTGTTATTTACTTTTGATATAAGCCCTTTATGTGATGTCGCTCAGACGTCCGACTGTGGCATGTTTGTTATTTACTTTTGATATAAGCCCTTTATGCGATGTCGCTCAGACATCCGACTGTGGCACGCACTGTCTTTTATATTCTATGATAAGCCCTTTATGTGGTGTCGCTTTGACGCCCGACTGCGGCATTGTTATTCTTGCATTTTCCTCTCGAGGAGTCATTCAGACCCTCGTTTGGCACCCAGTATTTATTTTTGGGATTTCGGGAGGACTACCGCCCGACTTCTCTTTATTTCCCATGCATTATTATCCCCATGTGTGAGTGCATTTGTTAACCTGTTCATATGCATCATGTTTATATCTTATGTCCGAACTGTCTTGCGAGTACTTTCATAGTACTCACCTGGCTTGTTGATTTGGCCAGATGTTGACGAAGGCGATCTCATGGATGAAGAGTTTGATAGTGAGTCCGACGCCTAGAGGAATCCCAGTCAGTCCCGTGCGATCCTGGATATTGGTCACTTGTATTATATACGCTTTCGCCACCCGCAATAAGTCTCCTCGAGCCTCACTCCGATGCTCGAAGAGCTGTAGTTTTCAGGAGTCATATCACCCACTCCGCTGTGATTTTTCCACCACCGTTGTTATCGTGAGTTAGTAGTTATGCCACCTTATCCGCCGTTATGTTTTATCGGCGTGCATGTAATAAATTGTTGAGCAGTCTCCGCTCAACCTTGTATTATATTCAGTACTCCTGGTATTTTTCTTCTGTGACCAAGATATTGTCTACCAGTGAGAAGGAATTCTTCTTTACTGGTCCGTAAAAGGGATTGGTCTCTCAATAAATATTTTATTGAAAAACCGGTCGTGACAGACCGAAAGGTCGAGCGTGAATCATATAGTAGATATGATCAACATAGTGATGTTCACCAATGAAAACTACTCCATCTCACGTGATGATCGGACATGGTTTAGTTGATTTGGATCACATGATCACTTAGATGATTAGAGGGATATCTATCTAAGTGGGAGTTCTTAAGTAATACGATTAATTGAACTTTAATTTACCATGAACTTAGTCCTGGTAGTATTAGCATATCTATGTTGTAGATCAATAGCTCACAATGTAGCTCCTCGTTTATTTTTATATGTTCCTAGAGAAATATAAGTTGAAAGACAATAGTAGCAATGATGCGGACTTGGTCCATGATCTGAGGATTTTCCTCATTGCTGCACAGAGAATTATGTCCTTGATGCACCGCTAGGTGACAGACCAATTGCAGGAGCAGATGCAGAGGTTATGAACGTTTGGCAAGCTCGATATGATGACTACTTGATAGTTTAGTGCACCATGCTTTACGGCTTAGAATCGGGGCTTCAAAGACGTTTTGAACACCACGGAGCATATGAGATGTTCGAAGAGTTGAAATTAGTATTTCAGACTCATGCCCATGTTGAAAGGTATGAGACCTTTGACAAGTACTTTGCCTACAAGATGGAGGAGAATAGCTCAGCTAGTGAGCATGTGCTCAGAATGTCTGAGTACTACAAATCACTTGAATCAAGTGGGAGTTAATCTGTTGCGGAATGTAGTAATTTCAAAAAAATTCCTACGCACACGCAAGATCATGGTGATGCATAGCAACGAGAGGGGAGAGTATTGTCCACGTACCCTCATAGACCGAAAGCAGAAGCATTATGACAACGCGGTTGATGTAGTCGTACGTCTTCACGATCCGACCGATCCAAGTACCGAACTCACGGCACCTCCGAGTTCAGCACACGTTCAGTTCGATGACGTCCCACGAACTTTGATCCAGCAGAGCTTCGAGGGAGAGTTCCGTTAGCACGACGGTGTGATGATGGTGTTGATGATGCTACCGACACAGGGCTTCGCCTAAGCACCGCTACGATATTACCGAGGTGGATTATGGTGGAGGGGGCACCGCACACGGCTAAGAGATCAATGATCAATTGTTGTGTCTATGGGGTGCCCCCTGCCCCCTGTATATAAATGAGCTAGGGGGGAGGCAGCCGGCCAAGGAGGAGGGCGCGCCAAGGGGGGAGTCCTACTCCCACCGGGAGTAGGACTCCTCCTTTCCTAGTTGGAGTAGGAGAAGGGGAAGGAGGAGAGAGAGGGGAAGGAAAGGGGGGCGCCGCCCCCCTCCTTGTCCAATTCGGACTAGAGGGGGAGGGGGCGCACGGCCTGCCCTGGCCGCCCCTCCTCTTCTCCACTAAGGCCCAATAGGCCCATTACACTCCCCGGGGGGTTCCGCTAACCCCCCGGTACTCCGGTATATGTCCGAAACCTCCCGAAACACTTCCGGTGTCCGAACGTAGTCATCCAATATATCGATCTTTACGTCTCGACCATTTTGAGACACCTCGTCATGTCCGTGATCATATCCGGGACTCTGAACTACCTTTGATACATCAAAACACATAAACTCATAATACCGATCGTCACCGAACGTTAAGCGTGCGGACCCTACGGGTTCGAGAACTATGTAGACATGACCGAGACACGTCTGCGGTCAATAACCAATAGCAGAACCTGGATGCTCATATTGGTTCCTACATATTCTATGAAGATCTTTATCGGTCAAACCGCATAACAACATACGTTGTTCCCTTTGTCATCGGTATGTTACTTGCCCGAGATTCGATCGTTGGTATCTCAATACCTAGCTCAATCTCGTTACCGGCAAGTCTCTTTACTCGTTCCGTAATGAATCATCCCGCAACTAACTCATTAGTCACATTGCTTGCAAGGCTTATAGTGATGTGCATTACCGAGAGGGCCCAGAGATACCTCTCCGATAATCGGAGTGACAAATCCTAATCTCGATCTATGCCAACTCAACAAGTACCATCGGAGACACCTATAGAGCACCTTTATAATCACCCAGTTACGCTGTGACGTTTGGTAGCACACAAAGTGTTCCTCCGGTAATCGGGAGTTGCATAATCTCATAGTCATAGGAACATGTATAAGTCATGAAGAAAGCAATAGCAGTAAACTAAAACAATCAAGTGCTAAGCTAACGGAATGGGTAAAGTCAATCACATCATTCTCCGAATGATGTGATCCCGTTTATCAAATGACAACTCATGTCTATGGCTAGGAAACTCAACCATCTTTGATCAACGAGCTAGTCAAGTAGAGGCATACTAGTGACACTATGTTTGTCTATGTATTCACACATGTATTATGTTTCCGGTTAATACAATTCTAGCATGAATAATAAACATTTATCATGATATGAGGAAATAAATAATAACTTTATTATTGCCTCTAGGGCATATTTCCTTCAGTCTCCCACTTGCACTAGAGTCAATAATCTAGATTACACAGTAATGATTCTAACACCCATGGAGTCTTGGTGCTGATCATGTTTTGCTCGTCGAAGAGGCTTAGTCAACGGGTCTGCAATATTCAGATCCGTATGTATCTTGCAAATCTCTATGTCTCCCACCTGGACTTGATCCCGGATGGAATTGAAGTGTCTCTTGATGTGCTTGGTTCTCTTGTGAAATTTGGATTCCTTTGCCAAGGCAATTGCACCAGTATTGTCACAAAAGATTTTCATTGGACCCGATGCACTAGGTATGACACCTAGATCGGATATGAACTCCTTCATTTGCTGCTTCCGAAGCAGCTATGTACTCCGCTTCACACGTAGATCCCGCCACGATGCTTTGTTTAGAACTGCACCAACTGATAGCTCCACCGTTCAATATCAACATGTATCTGGTTTGCGATTTCGAATCGTCTGGATCAGTGTCAAAGCTTGCATCGACGTAACCATTTACGACGAGCTCTTTGTCAGCTCCATAAACAAGAAACATATCCTTAGTCCTTTTCAGGTATTTCAGGATGTTCTTGACCACTGTCCAGTGATCACTCCTGGATTACTTTGGTACCTCCCTGCTAAACTAATAGCAAGGCACACATCAGGTCTGGTACACAGCATTGCAGACATGATAGAGCCTATGGCTGAAGCATAGGGAACATCTTTCATTTTCTCTCTATCTTCTGCAGTGGTCGGGCATTGAGTTTGACTCAACTTCACACCTTGTAACACAGGCAATAACCCTTTCTTTGCTTGATCCATTTTGAACTTTTTCAAAACTTTGTCAAGGTATGTGCTTTGTGAAAGTCCAATTAAGTGTCTTGATCTATCTCTATAGATCTTGATGCCCAATATATAAGCAGCTTCGCCGAGGTCTTTCATTGAAAAACTCTTATTCAAGTATCCTTTTATGCTATACAGAAACTCTATATCATTTCCAATCAACAATATGTCATCCACATATAATATTACAAATGCTACAGAGCTCCCACTCACTTTCTTGTAAATACAGGCTTCTCCAAACGTCTGTATAAAACCATATGCTTTGATCACACTATCAAAACATTTATTCCAACTCTGAGAGGCTTGCACCAGTCCATAAATGGATCACTGGAGCTTGCACACTTTGTTAGCTCCCTTTGGATCGATAAAACCTTCTGGTTGCATCATATACAACTCTTCTTCTAGAAATCCATTCAGGAATGCAATTTTTACATCCATTTGCCAAATTTCATAATCATAAAATGAGGCAATTGCTAACATGATTCGGACAGACTTAAGCATTGCTACGGGTGAGAAAGTCTCATCGTAGTCAACCCCTTGAACTTGTCGAAAACTTTTCGCAACAAGTCGAGCTTTGTAGACAGTAACATTACCGTCAACGTCAGTCTTTTTCTTGAAGATCCATTTATTTTTGACGGCTTGCCGATCATCGGGCAAGTCAACCAAAGTCCACACTTTGTTCTCATACATGGATCCCATCTCAGGTTTCATGGCTTCAAGCCATTTCGCGGAATCTGGGCTCATCATCGCTTCCTCATAGTTCGTAGGTTCATCATGGTCTAGTAACATGACCTCCAGAACAGGATTACCGTACCACTCTGGTGCGGATCTTACTCTGGTTGACCTACGAGGTTCGGTAGGAATTTTATCTCAAGTTACATGATCATCATCATTATCTTCCTCACTAATTGGTGTAGTAGTCACAGGAACAGATTTCTGTGATGAACTACTTTCCAATAAGGGAGTAGGTATAGTTACCTCATCAAGTTCTACTTCCTCCCACTCACTTCTTGTCACATCCTAGCTAGTTCATGCATTAGAGTGTTGCATCATGTCTACTTTTCACAGAAACTTGAAATGGGGATGCCAGAAACCCCCAGCAGCCCCCCCTGAACACAACTAGGGTTACTAAAATCCTTTTCAATGAACCTGAAATGCCCTCCATAAATGTTCACCATCTTTGGTCCTGGCTAAAACCTCTGCCAAAAATGGTTTCATATTTTTGGAGGCCATTCTGGATTTTTGCACCAAGCCATAAGTATTTGCATTTGGGCAATTTAAATCCTATAAATATTTTTAAATGCCCAAATAATCTTGAAGGTATTTTTAGGCTGTTGAGAATAATTTCAAAGGTGCCTCTGAATATTTTCAGGATTTTCCTAAATGAAATAGTATTTCTACTATTTCAAAACACAGAACAGAAATAAATAAAAGGAAAAAACAGAAAGCAGAGAGGAACTTACCTGGCAGCCCACCTGGCGGCCCAGCACTGTGCTGGCCCGTGGCCAGTCAGCTGCTTGCTCCCGCCAGAGCAGGCACAGAGGTGACGCCGGCGTGCGCGAGCTCGCCACGGCGCCACCTGCTTGCCGCCTCGCCCGTGGACGAGCTGGACGACCTCCACGACGCGCCCCCGAGCCCCTGGACACCCCCTTTCTCCCCCATTGCCTCTCCCTCGCCTTCCTCCACCATGGCCGACGCAGCCGCTGCCACCTCGCCGGAGTAGCCGTAGCCAACATCGTCCTCGCGCCGCCCCACCATGTCCAGCAGCTCCGCCGTCGCCTTCTCCTTCGAGCAGGTCGAGCCCCGAGCGCTCGCTTGCCCCGAAGCCACTGCTCCGACCTCGCCTTCGCCGCCCACCGCCGGAGATCCCCTCCGCCGTCACCACCGCAGCAGTTCGCCCCCGGCCTCGCTGTCCGCTCCGTCACAACCACCGTGAGCCTGGCCACCTTCCTATCCTCTCCTTTCTCCCTCTCGAGCTCCGTAGCAACTGCACGTAGCTCACCCGCATGCGTCGCCGCCGAGCTCGTCGCCGACGAGGCTCCGGCCATCCAACGGTCGCACCACCATGGCCGTTAGCTCCACTGCATCGCCAGGAGCCCGTAGCACTATCGCACGCCCCTCGCCGTGCTCTCTAGCGACGGGTTCGACTACACCCGTACCCCGGCAGCCGCACGGCTCGTCGCCGGCGTCGATTCCGGCGACCCCGAGCTCCACCACCACCACCAGTCGATGCGGCTTGCTCCCAGCTACGCGTAGGTGCTCTCCGCCGCCCATTTGGTCGCCGGAGCACGAAACCCGCACCCCACCGCCGCGTCTGGACGTCGCCGGCGAGTCAGCATGGTTTGACCACGGGTTGACTCCCTAGAGTCACTGACAAGTGGGGCCCGCCTGCTAATTAACCTGGGTTAGGTTTAAGTAAATTCTAATTAGTTTAATTATCTAACAGTGACACTGACACAGGGGACCCACACGTCAGGTTTGACCTGGACGACCCCGTTGACCGCTGACGTCATCATGACACACTGCTGACGTAATAAGTAACTTAATTACTGGAATTATTCTTATACAGGAAATTCCAGAAATTATCACAAACTTCAAAAAATCATAGAAAATAATCTATAGCTCAGAATGAAAAGATTTATATATGAAAAATGATCAGAAAAATCCATTCTATCCATCTGTACTGGTTTCATGCATGTTTAAGTGAATTAACCTACTGTTTAATGCAGAACAAGATAAAGCACTAACATGGGCCATTTATGAACTTGGAATTTGAATCTTTGATTCAAAATAGTCCAAACCCATCTGGTCTTAGTTGCATTAGCCCAATACATCCATTTTGCCATGTCTCATGCATGCATCATATTGTTGCACTTGCTTGGTGTTGATTGTGCTTCGATGTGTTCATTGTGGTAGGTTCTGCCTCCGAGGATATTCACGAGTATCCAACTGAAGGGCAGTATCCCACCACCACTCCGTCAGGCAAGCAACCCATTGATCATTTCGATACAAACCCAACTTCTCGCTTCTGCTCTCATTTACTGCATTAAGACAACGCGGTTCAAACTGTTGTGTGTTGCGGTAGTTGAACCCACATTCCTTTGCATGACCTGTCATTGCCACAATAACTAGATGAAACCCACTAGCATGTGTAGGAGTTGATTGAGCCATGTTGTGTTCCTACAATGCTATGCTTGCTACGCTTAGAGTCGTGTCAGGTCTGGCTCATCAGGGTGATGAACTAGAGTGAAAGCGTGTGTCGGTAATGAGAGTGAGGTGTTGAATACGATTTGGTAAAGGTATCGATGGGAGGCCATGTAGGAGTACATGGTGGGTTGTTTCATTGAGACCGTCCCTAAGAACTGAGATCTGTATGCGTGATTTAAGATTCAGCTACTACCACGCATTGGGCCCGAAACCAATGGACCCCCTCGGCTTCTTAATCACCCTTGCCCTCTGTCCAGGAGTTGCACATAGTTTCTGGTGTTTGTAGTAAGCTGGAGGCCGTGGACAGCGCTGACCAAGGGGTGGGCTGTGATGCGGTAGGCTCGTGGCCCGGTGTACCGAGTCGCCCGTTTGGTGTCTCGGGAACCCTGCACACATCGTTCGGGGCCGTATGTGGAAACCTCGGCCGGACTCCCTGCGGATGGAACCTGAATAGGCGATAAACCTGGACTAGAGACTCGAGTGTTTAGGTAGGCTGTGGCCGACACCCTCGCTGGGCTTCCGCTTGAAGGTTGCCGAGTACACACTGTGTAAACGGTGGTAAGTGGTGAGAGCGTGTGTGACGAAGTACACCCCTGCAGAGTATAAAACTATTCGAATAGCCGCGTCCGCGGTAAAGGACTACTTGGTCGCTTATGCAGTTCATAGACAAGTAAATGGATACTATTAAAAGTCTCAAGATAAGTGTGAGTACCCCGGATGGCCCTCTCGTGGGATGACGAGGGAGGATCCACGGTGGAGTATTGAAATGGTGATTAGTGGACTCGTGTGCGAAAACTATTTAGAAGTGGTGTCTCGTAGGATAGCTTAGCCAAGAGTCAAAGCTGGCTTGCTGCAATAACTCCACTACCTTCTTGAGAATGAACATGTATAGTAGGATCTGTTGTAAGACTTGCTGAGTACCTTTGTACTCATGTTGCTTCAATTACTGTTTTCAGACGACAACACCGCCCCTTCCGATGGGTTCTATGTAGAACTTGACGACGACGAGTGACTTGCCACCCAGGTGGTGATCTAGGCTTGTGAAGGGCCTACGTAGATAGACAGGCTTCGTCAAGCCTTCTTTCTTTCTAGTGTCTGTACCCAGACAAGTTGCTTCCGCATGTGCTTGTATGATTGTATGACTTGAGTGTCGGGTCAAGTGACCCCTATCTGTATGAACAAGTTATGTAAGGCTCTCTAGAGCCCTTTAAATAAAGTACTTTGAGTTGTAGAGTTTTGTTGTGATGCCATGTTGTATTTGCACATATCGAGCATATTGTGTGTATGATTGAAATGCTTGGTATGTGTGGGATCCGACAATCTAGTTGTTTATCCTTGGCAGCCTCTCTTATGGGGAAATGTAGTCTAGTGCCTCCTTGAGCCATAGTAGTCCGCTACAGCCCGGTTCACCGGAGTCCTGCTAGCCCAGCACTACTGCTCTGGACACTTGACTGGCCGGCATGTGATTCATATCGTTCCTGTGTCTGTCCCTTCGGGGAAATGTCACGCGGTGACATCCGGAGTCCTGCCTAGCCTGCTACAGCCCGGGTTCCCGGAGTCCTGTTAGCCCAGTGCTACAGCCCGGATTCACACGCTGCTGACCGACACGTTCGATGTTGATTCATGTATGCCTGTCCCCATACGTTAGTGCCGCTTTGGGTTCACGACTAGCCATGTCGGCCCGGGTTCTCTGTCATATGGATGCTAGAGACATTGTCATATACGTGAGCCAAAAGGCGCAAACGGTCCCGGGCCATGGTAAGGCGACTCCCGTGGGAGTACCGTCCGTGAGGCCGCAATGTGATATGAGGTGTTACAGGCTAGATCGGTGTGACTTAGAATCGGGGTCCTGACACTTCTTTCGAGAGAAACTCCTTCTCTAGAAAGGATCCATTCTTAGCAACGAATGTCTTGCCTTCGGATCTGTGATCGAAGGTGTACCCAACAGTCTTCTTTGGGTATCCTATGAAGACACATTTTTCCGATTTGGGTTCGAGCTTATCAGGTTGAAGTTTTTTCACATAAGCATCGCAGCCCCAAACTTTAAGAAACGATAACTTTGGTTTCCTGCCAAACCACTGTTCATAAGGCGTCGTCTAGACGGATTTAGATGGTGCCCTATTTAACGTGAATGCAGCCGTCTCTAAAGCATAACCCCAAAACGATAGCGGTAAATCAGTAAGAGACATCATAGATCGCACCATATCTAATAAAGTACGATTACGACGTTCGGACACACCATTACGCTGTGGTGTTCCGGGTGGCATGAGTTGCGGAACTATTCCGCATTGTTTCAAATGAAGACCAAACTCGTAACTCAAATATTCTCCTCCACGATCAGATCGTAGAAACTTTATTTTCTTGTTACGATGATTTTCCACTTCACTCTGAAATTCTTTGAACTTTGAAATGTTTCAGACTTATGTTTCATTAAGTAGATATACCCATATCTGCTCAAATCATCTGTGAAGGTGAGAAAATAACAATACCCGCCGCGAGCCTCAACATTCATCGGACCACATACATCAGTATGTATGATCTCCAACAAATCTGTTGCTCGCTCCATTGTTCCGGAGAACGGCGTTTTAGTCATCTTGCCCATGAGGCATGGTCCGCAAGTACCAACTAATTCATAATGAAGTGATTCCAAAAGTCCATCAGTATGGAGTTTCTTCATGCGCTTTACACCAATATGACCTAAACGGCAGTGCCACAAATAAGTCGCACTATCATTATCAACTCTGCATCTTTTGGCTTCAATATTATGAATATGTGTATCACTACTATCAAGATTTAATATAAATAGACCACTCTTCAAGGGTGCATGACCATAAAAGATATTACTCATATAAATAGAACAACCATTATTCTCTGATTTAAATGAATAACCATCTCGAATCAAACAAGATCCAGATATAATGTTCATGCTCAACGCTGGCACCAAATAACAATTATTCAGGTCTAAAACTAATCCCGAAGGTAGATGTAGAGGTAGCGTGCCGACCGCGATCACATCGACTTTGGAACCATTTCCCACGAGCATCGTCACCTCGTCCTTAGCTAATCTTCGCTTAATCTGTAGTCCCTGTTTGGAGTTGCAAATATTAGCAACAGAACCAGTATCAAATACCCAGGTGCTACTGCGAGCATTAGTAAGGTACACATCAATAACATGTATATCACATATAACTTTGTTCACCTTGCCATCCTTCTTATCCGCCAAACACTTGGGGCAGTTCCGCTTCCAGTGACCAGTCTGTTTGCAGTAGAAGCACTTAGTCTCAGGCTTAGGTCCAGACTTGGGTTTCTTCTCTTGAGCAGCAACTTGTTTGCTGTTCTTCTTGAAGTTCCCCTTCTTCTTCCCTTTACCCTTTTTCTTGAAACCGGTGGTCTTGTTGACCATCAACACTTGATGCTCCTTCTTGATTTCTACTTCCGCAGCCTTTAGCATTGCGAAGAGCTCGGGAATTGTCTTACCCATCCCTTGCATATTATAGTTCATCACAAAGCTCTTGTAGCTTGGTGGCAGTGATTGAAGAATTCTGTCAATGACACTATCATCCGGAAGATTAACTCCCAGTTGAATCAACTGATTATTATACCCAAACATTTTGAGTATATGTTCACTGACAGAACTATTCTCCTCCATCTTACAGCTATAGAACTTATTGGAGACTTCACATCTCTCAATCCGGGCATTTGCTTGAAATATTAACTTCAACTCCTGAAACATCTCATATGCTCCATGACGTTCAAACGTCGTTGAGGTCCCGGTTCTAAACCGTAAAGCATGGCACACCGAACTATCGAGTAGTCATCAGCTTTGCTCTGCCAGACGTTCTTAACGTCGTCAGTTGCATCTGCAGCAGGCCTGGCACCCAGCGGTGCTTCCAGGACGTAATTCTTCTGTGCAGCAATGAGGATAATCCTCAAGTTACGGACCCAGTCCGTGTAATTGCTACCATCATCTTTCAACTTTGCTTTCTAAAGGAACACATTAAAATTTAACGGAACAACATCACGAGCCATCTATCTACAACAACGTAGACAAGCAAAATACTATCAGGTACTAAGTTCATGATAAATTAAAGTTCGATTAATCATATTACTTAAGAACTCCCACTTAGATAGACATCCCTCTAATCATCTAAGTGATCACGTGATCCAAATCAACTAAACCATGTCCGATCATCACGTGAGATGGAGTAGTTTTTAATGGTGAACATCACTATGTTGATCATATCTACTATATGATTCACGCTCGACCTTTCGGTCTCAGTGTTCCGAGGCCATATCTGCATATGCTAGGCTCGTCAAGTTTAACCCGAGTATTCTGCGTGTGTAAAACTGGCTTACACCCGTTGTATTTGAACATAGAGCTTATCACACCCGATCATCACGTGGTGTCTCGGCATGACGAACTTTCGCAACGGTGCATACTCAGGGAGAAGAATTATACCTTGAAATTTAGTGAGCGATCATCTTATAATGCTACCGTCAATCAAACAAGACTAAGCTGCATAAAGGATAAACATCACATGCAATCAATATAAGTGATATGATATGGCCATCATCATCTTGTGCCTTTGATCTCCATCTCCAAAGCACCGTCATGATCACCATCGTCACCGGCGCGACACCTTGATCTCCATCGTAGCATCATTGTCGTCTCGCCAACTATTGCTTCTACGACTATCGCTACCGCCTAGTGATAAAGTAAAGCAATTACAGGGCGATTGCATTGCATACAATAAAGCGACAACCATAAGGCTCCTGCCAGTTGCCGATAACTCCGTTACAAAACATGATCATCTCATACAATAAATGTAGCATCATGTCTTGACCATATCACATCACAGCATGCCCTGCAAAAACAACTTAGACGTCCTCTACTTTGTTGTTGCAAGTTTTACGTGGCTGCTACGGGCTGAGCAAGAACCGTTCTTACCTACGTATCAAACCACAACGATAGTTCGTCAAGTTAGTGCTATTTTAATCTTCTCAAGGACCGGGCGTAGCCACACTCGGTTCAACTAAAGTTGGAGAAACTGACACCCGCCAGCCACCTGTGTGCAAAGCACGTCAGTAGAACCAGTCTTGCGTAAGCGTACGCGTAATGTCGGTCCGGGCCGCTTCATCCAACAATACCGCCAAAGTATGACATGCTGGTAAGCAGTATGACTTGTATCGCCCACAACTCACTTGTGTTCCACTCGTGCACATAACATCTACGCATAAACCTGGCTCTGATACCAATGTTGGGGAACGTAGTAATTTCAAAAAAATTCCTACGCACACGCAAGATCATGGTGATGCATAGCAAAGAGAGGGGAGAGTGTTGTCCACGTACCCTCGCAGACCGAAAGTGGAAGCGTTATGACAACGCGGTTAATGTAGTCATATGTCTTCACAATCCGACCGATCCAAGTACCGAACGCACGGCACCTCCGAGTTCAGCACACGTTCAGTTCGATGACATCCCACGAACTCCGATCCAGCAGAGCTTCGAGGGAGAGTTCCGTCAGCACGACGGCGTGATGACGGTGTTGATGATGCTACCGACGCAGGGCTTCGCCTAAGCACCACTACGATATTACCGAGGTGGATTATGGTGGAGGGGGCACCGCACATGGCTAAGAGATCAATGATCAATTGTTGTGTCTATGGGGTGCCCCCTGCCCCCGTATATAAAGGAGCTAGGGGGAGGTGGCCGGCCAAGGAGGAGGGCGCGCCAAGGGGGAGTCCTACTCCCACCGGGAGTAGGACTCCTCCTTTCCTAGTTGGAGTAGGAGCAGGGGGAAGGAGGAGAGAGAGGGGAAGGAAATGGGGGCGCCGCCCCCCTCCTTGTCCAATTCGGACTAGAGGGGGAGGGAGCGCGCGGCCTGCCCTGGCCGCCCCTCCTCTTCTCCACTAAGGCCCAATAGGCCCATTACACTCCCCGGGGGGTTCCGGTAACCCCCGGTACTCCGGTATATGTCCGAAACCTCCCGAAACACTTCCGGTGTCCGAACATAGTCATCCAATATATCGATCTTTACGTCTCGACCATTTAGAGACTCCCTGTCATGTCCGTGATCATATCTGGGACTCCAAACTACCGTCGGTACATCAAAACACATAAACTCATAATACCGATCGTCACCGAACGTTAAGCGTGCGGACCCTACGGGTTAGAGAACTATGTAGACATGACCGAGACACATCTCCGGTCAATAACCAATAGCGGAACCTGGATGCTCATATTGGTTCCTACATATTCTACGAAGATCTTTATCGGTCAAACCGCATAACAACATACGTTGTTCCCTTTGTCATCGGTATGTTACTTGCCCCAGATTCGATCGTCGGTATCTCAATACCTAGCTCAATCTCGTTACCGGCAAGTCTCTTTACTCGTTCCTTAATGCATCATCCTGCAACTAACTCATTAGTCACATTTCTTGCAAGGCTTATAGTGACGTGCATTACAAAGGGAACAACGTATGTTGTTATGCGGTTTGACCGATAAAGATCTTCGTAGAATATGTAGGAACCAATATGAGCATCTAGGTTCCGCTATTGGTTATTGACCGGAGACATGTCTCGGTCATGTCTACATAGTTCTCGAACCCGTCGGGTCCGCACGCTTAAAGTTCTGTGACGATCGGTATTATGAGTTTTTGTGTTTTGATGTATCGAAGGTAGTTCACAGTCCCGGATATGATCACGGACATGACGAGGAGTCTCGAAATGGTCGAGACGTAAAGATCGATATATTGGACGACTATGTTCGGACACCGGAAGTGTTTCCGGAGGTTTCAGACATATACCAGAGTACGGGGGGGGGGGGGGGGGGGGGGGTTACCGGAACCCCCAGGGGAGTATATTGGGCCTAATGGGCCTTAGTGGGAGAAGAGGAGGGGCGGCCGGGGCAGGCGCGCACCCCCTCCCCCTCTAGTCCGAATTGGACAAGGAGGGGGGGTGGCGCCCCCCTTCTCTTCCTCTCTCCCTTCCTTCACTTCACCTACTCCTACTAGGAAAGGAGGAGTCCTACTCCCGGTGGGAGTATGACTCCCCCCTTGGCGAGCCCTCCTCCTTGGCCGGCCGCCTCCCCCTAGCTCCTTTATATACGGGGGCAGGGGGCACCCCATAGACACAAACAATTGATCATTGATCTCTTAGCCGTGTGCGGTGCCCCCTCCACCATAATCCACCTCGGTCATATCATAGCGGTGCTTAGGCAAAGCCCTGCATCGGTAGCATCATCATCACCGTCACCATGTCGTCATGCTGACGAAGTTCTTCCCGGAAGCTCTACTGGATCATGAGTTCGCGGGACGTCACCGAGCTGAACGTGTGCTGAACGCGGAGGTGCCGTACGTTCGGAGCTAAGGATCGGTCGATCGTGAAGACGTACGACTACATCAACCTCGTTGTTATGACGCTTCCACTTACAGTCTATGAGGGTACGTAGATGACACTCTCCCCTCTCGTTGCTATGCATCACCATGATCTTGCGTGTGCGTAGAATTTTTTTGAAATTACTACGTTCCCCAACAGTGGCATCCGAGCCAGGTTTATGCGTAGATGTTATATGCACGAGTAGAACAGAAGTGAGTTGTGGGCGATACAAGTCATACTGCTTACCAACATGCTATACTTTGGTTCGGCGGCATTGTTGGATGAAGCGGCCCGGATCGACATTACGCGTACGCTTATGCGAGACTGGTTCTACCGACGTGCTTTGCACACAGGTGGCTGGCGGGTGTCAGTTTCTCCAACTTTAGTTGAACCGAGTGTGACTACGCCGGGTCCTTGAGAAGGTTAAAACAACACTAACTTGATGAACTATAGTTGTGGTTTTGATGCGAAGGTAAGAACTGTTCTTTCTCAGCCCGTAGCAGCCACGTAAAACTTGCAACAACAAAGTAGAGGACGTCTAACTTGTTTTTGCAGGGCATGTTGTGATGTGATATGGTCAAGACATGATGCTATATTTTATTGTATGAGATGATCATGTTTTGTAATGGAGTTATCGGCAACTGGCAGGAGCCATATGGTTGTCGCTTTATTGTATGCAATGCAATCGCCCTGTAATTGCTTTACTTTATCACTAAGAGGTAGCAATAGTCGTAGAAGCAATAGTTGGCGAGATGACAACGATGCTATGATGGAGATCAAGGTGTTGCGCCAGAGAAGATGGTGATCATGACGGTGCTTTGGAGATGGAGATCAAAGGCACAAGATGATGATGGCCATATCATATCACTTATATTGATTGCATGTGATGTTTATCCTTTATGCATCTTATTATGCTTTGTTTGACGGCAGCATTAAAAGATGATCTCTCACTAAATTTCAAGGTAAAAGTGTTCTCCCTGAGTATGACCGTTGCCAAAGTTCGTCGTGCCGAGACACCACGTGATGATCAGGTGTGATAAGCTCAACGTTCATCTACAACTGGTGTAAGACAATTTTGCACACGAAGAATACTCAGGTTAAACTTGACGAGCCTAGCATATGCAGATATGGCCTCGGAACACTGAGACCGAAAGGTCGAGCGTGAATCATATAGTAGATATGATCAACATAGTGATGTTCACCATTGAAAACTACTCCATCTCACGTGATGACCGGTTATGGTTTAGTTGATATGGATCACGTGATCACTTAGATGGTTAGAGGGATGTCTATCTAAGTGGGAGTTCTTAAGTAATATGATTCATTGAACTTAAATTTATCATGAACTTAGTACCTGATAGTATTTGCTTGTCTATGTTGTTGTAGATAGATGGCCCGTGCTGTTGTTCCATTGAATTTTAATGCGTTCCTTGAGAAAGCAAAAAGATGATGGTAGCAATTACACGGTCTGGGTTCGTAGCTTGAGGATTATCCTCATTGCTGCACAGAATAATTACGTCCTGGAAGCACCGCAGGGTGCCAGGCCTGCTGCAGATGCAACTGATGACGTTAAGAATGTCTGGCAGAGCAAAGCTGATGACTACTCGATAGTTCCGTGTGCCATGCTTTACGGCTTAGAACCGGGACTTCAACGACGTTTTGAACGTCATGGAGCATATGAGATGTTCGAGGAGTTGAAGTTAATATTTCAAGCAAATGCCCGGATTGAGAGATATGAAGTCTCCAATAAGTTCTACAGCAGCAAGATGGAGGAGAATAGTTCTGTCAGTGAACATATATTCAAAATGTCTGGGTATAACAATCACTTGATTCAACTGGGAGTTAATCTTCCGGATGATAGTGTCATTGACAGAATTCTCCAATCACTGCCACCAAGCTACAAGAGCTTCGTGATGAACTATAATATGCAAGGGATGGATAAGACAATTCCCGAGCTCTTCGCAATGCTAAAGGCTGCAGAGGTAGAAATCAAGAAGGAGCATCAAGTGTTGATGGTCAACAAGACCACCAGTTTCAAGAAAAAAGGTAAAGGGAAGAAGTAGGGGAACTTCAAGAAGAACAGCAAACAAGTTGCTGCTCAAGAGAAGAAACCTAAGTCTGGACCTAAGCCTGAGACTGAGTGCTTCTACTGCAAACAGACTGGTCACTGGAAGCGGAACTGCCCCAAGTATTTGGCGGAGAAGAAGGATGGCAAGGTGAACACAGGTATATGTGATATACATGTTATTGATGTGTACCTTACTAGAGCTCGCAGTAGCACCTGGGTATTTGATACTGGTTCTGTTGCTAATATTTGCAACTTGAAACAGGGACTACGGATTAAGCGAAGACTGGATAAGAACGAGGTGATGATGCGCGTGGGAAATGGTTCCAAAGTCGATGTGATCGCCGTCGGCACGCTACCTCTACATCTACCTTCGGGATTAGTTTTAGACCTAAATAATTGTTATTTGGTGCCAGCGTTAAGCATGAACATTATATCTGGATCTTGTTTGATGCGAGACGGTTATTCATTTAAATCTGAGAATAATGGCTGTTCTATTTATATGAGTAATATCTTTTATGGTCATGCACCCTTTAAGAGTGGTCTATTTGTGTTGAATCTCGATAGTAGTGATACACATATTCATAATGTTGAAGCCAAAAGATGCAGAGTTGATAATGATAGTGCAACTTATTTGTGGCACTGCCGTTTGGGTCATATTGGTGTAAAGCGCATGAAGAAACTCCATACTGATGGACTTTTGGAATCACTTGATTATGAATCACTTGGTACTTGCGAACCATGCCTCATGGGAAAGATGACTAAAACACCGTTCTCCGGAACAATGAAGCGAGCAACAAATTTTTTGTAAATCATACATACTGATGTATGTGGTCCAATGAATATTGAGGCTCGCGGCGGGTATCGTTATTTTCTCACCTTCACAGATGATTTGAGCAGATATGGGTATATCTACTTAATGAAACATAAGTTTGAAACATTTGAAAAGTTCAAAGAATTTCAGAGTGAAATGGAAAATCATCGTAACAAGAAAATAAAGTTTCTATGATCTGATCGTGGAGGAGAATATTTGAGTTACGAGTTTGGTCTACATTTGAAACAATGCGAAATAGTTTCGCAACTCACGCCACCCGGAACACCACAACGTAATGGTGTGTCCGAACGTCGTAATCGTACTTTACTAGATATGGTGCGATCTATGATGTCTCTTACTGATTTACCGCTATCGTTTTGGGGTTACTTTAGAGACGGCTGCATTCATGTTAAATAGGGCACCATCGAAATCCGTTGAGACGACGCCTTATGAACAAATTTAGGTATTCAATTCCTAAGTGTAGTGTTGTACTAGTACTCTGCGTGTAAATAGACTGGCCATTAATTTTTGTCATAGCACGTCAGGATAACAACATGGAGCGCCCTCGGTAATTATTAAAATAAAACCTTGTGATTTATGCACGCATCTTTGGACAACAGTTAATCTGTGTATTAGTGTTGTTGTTTTGTTTTTAATTACCGTTCGTGTGCTGCAGATGGAACGATCTCGATGGATGAAGAATCGAAAAACCACAGATTTGATCAGTGGCGTGACAGAGTTCATGAATTTGGCTGAAAGTACAAAGAGGAGAATTGGTGATGCGGATTACATCCTGTGTCCATGTACTGGTTGTGCCAATACAGAGTCACTGAAGTTGCAGATGTCTAGATGCACTTAGTCTCTAGGGGATTCATGGATGGATATACACGTTGGACCAGACATGGTGAAGAGGAGGTCATGGATGAAGATACCCAGGGCAGCGAGATGCCAAACCCCAATCAGTGTCACATGGATGTTGAATCTAACATCGGGGCAGAGGTGTCAAGCTACCAATGGAACATCGGAAAGCCGAAACGCCCACTGGAAAACCAAGACGTCGACACAGATGACGACGATCTTGATATGCCAGATTTTGCTGCTATGTTTGCAGATTTCGAGGGCCCAGATAAGCATATGATTGGGTACAAGGATCTTCCAACCATTGATGCAGACTCCAAGAAAGAATTGTATCCAGGTTGCAAAAAGAAATATTCTAGGTTGAGTGCCACTCTGGCGCTTCTCAGATTTAAAGCAGCAAACAGTCTATCAAACAAGGGCTTCATAGAGATGTTAGGTCTTTTGAAAGAAATTCTTCCAGAAGATAATGTGCTCCCCAGAAGCACGAATGAAGCAAAGAAAATTGTTAGCCCATTGGAACTTGAAGTACAGAAGATACACACTTGTGTGAATGATTGTATATTGTACCGTGGTGAGTACAAAGATTATCGTGCATGTCCCACATGCAAGCATGCACGATACAAGCGCAGGAGAGCAAAGGAAAAGTACAAATTGGACGACGCGATCAAGGCAGGAGTCCCGTTCAAGGTTGTTTGGTACTTGCCTTTAATTCCAAGGTTGAGGCGTTTGTTTGCAAACCCTAGAGAGGCAAAGAGGTTGCGGCGGCATCATGATGAGCGAATTGCGGATAAGTATATGAGGCACCCGAAAGATGGGGCTCAGTGGGAATTAATCGACAAAATTTTTAAATTTTTTGCCAAGGATCCTAGAAGTATAAGGCTCGGGGAGTGTACTGACGGGATGAATCCTTTTGGCGATATGAGCACCAATCACAACACATGGCCGATGCTTCTGTGCATATACAACCTACCTCCTTGGTTGTGTATGAAGAAAAATACATTATGATGTCAATGATTATCCAAGGCCCGAAGCAACCTGGAAATGACATCGACATTTACTTTCAGCTACTGGTAGAAGAACTGCTGACAGTGTGGATAGATGCGCCTGCTGTAAAATGTTATGATGCTTACAGAAAGGAGATTTTCGATCTACATGCCATGCTGGTGCACACCATTCAAGATATGCCGGCATTAGGCAACACATCGGGGCAGAAAACAAGGGGAGAAGTAGGGTGTGTCACATGCATGGATAGGACAGCTAGCAGAAGACTTCCCAACTCGCACAAAACAGTGTATTTGCGTCATCGTAGGTTCTTACGGAAAAATCACCCATACCGAAAGATGAAAGCTGAATTGATGGTACGGCAGAGGCAGCTGCAGCCCCAAGACCCTATGAAGGGGTGGTGGTCCACAACATGGCTAAAAAAATTAATGTTGTGCTTGGCAAGAACCACCCTTTGACGGTGAAACTAACACCCAAGGATCAAGTGTTTAAGAAGAAATCGGTGTTCTGGAAATTACCTTACTGGGAGATTCTACGTGTACATCACTGCATCGATGTCATGCACATAGAGAAGAACGTATGTGAAAGCATCCTTGGTACTCTGCTCAAGATTAAAGGTAAAAGAAAGGATGGTGACGGTTCAGGGCTCGATATGCTTGCTGATCAATCGCAACGCAAGAGTGAAGCAGAAGATGATGACAAATTCATCAAAGCTCGCCAAAGTTACAATTTCAGTACAAAAGAAGCAACACAGTTCTTCACCTATTTGTTGTCAGTGAAGACACCCTCTTCCTACTCCGCAAACATCAGAAGTCTCGTGGATTTGAGCTCAGGTAAAATGAAGTTGGGACACATGAAGTCACATGATTGCCACGTAATGTTGATACAAATCCTCCCGGTGGCCATCAGGAATCTGATGGACAAAGATATAAGAAACACACTCATTGACCTCTGTGATTTCTTCAACCAACTATGACAGAAAGTTGTAGATCTTAAAGAGTTGGATCATATTAAAGATGATATTGCAAGAATATTGTCCAACCTAGAGATGTTTTTCCCACCGTCATTCTTTGATATCATGGTCCATCTCACTGTGCACCTTGCCGACGAGATAAAGTATTGTAGTCCTGTGTTTCTTCGCAACATGAATCCCTTTGAGCGGTTCATGGGAATCCTGAAGCACTTTTGTCGGAACCGAAACCATCCAGAGGCAAGCATCCTACAAGGTTATACCGCAGAGGAGGTGGTTGAGTTTTTCACCGAATACATGAAACAAAGACCTATAGGTTTGCCCCTCTCTCGCCACGAGGGAAGGCTGAAAGGTAAGCGAGTTCTTGCTGGCACGCAAATGGTTGCACCCGGAGAATTGGCAGAGAAAGCCCATTTGACGGTACTGCTTAACAGCCTAGTTCTCAGCGCTTACGCCGAAGAACACTTGGTAGAGATACGCCAAAGCTTCTTACCAGTGGTGCCTTCATCAGAGGTGGAGATGAAGGAGCACACTAAGAACTACGCCGAATGGCTGAAGAATCGTTTGGCACAAGGATCCATCGATGACATTGCTACGTGGTTGGCACAAAAGCCATCACCTACGGTGCTGACGTACCAAGCATATGACATAAATGGATACACGTTCTACACTGAGGAACATGATAAGAAGACCTCGTATCAGAACAGCTCTGTTCGAATAGAATGCATGACTGTAAATGAAGCTGATAAAAGGGTATACTATGGAACCATCAAAGAGATTTGGGAGCTTGACTATGTGAAAGTTAAGGTGGCATTATTCAGGTGCGCATGGATCCCTCTTGGTCAGGTAAGGATTGATGAGTACAGGAAGACCTGTGTTAACAGGACAACGATGGCATATCACGCGGACCCATTCATTCTTGCCAGCGATGCTACCCAGATTTTCTTTTGTGGAAGGCCCCTTGCATAAAAACGGCCATTTAGCGATGCATGGGAAGAAAAGGGTACTAGGCGTCGACGATGTTGCCGATCAGGACGAGTACGATGAATTTGATGAGTTGCCAGCCAAGGGATCACGCACTAGTGCAACAGAGAAGAAGTTTAAAATCATCAAAAACCCCAAGTTCATTCGGGGTCAACTTAATGATCCCAGTTCCCACATGTACATGGGAATTAAGCTGTAAGACTAGTCTTTATGCCTACCCTGCAACTTAATTCGTTCAATTTAGAACTGTCGCATGTACTGAATTTATGAGTTATGCCTGGTTTTCTGTTCATGTAAGAACCGTTAATATGTTGACCTTGATATGCTGTCAGCTCAGGCAATGAATATGAGCTGTTTTTTGTTATTATTATTATTATACCATAGAGGTAGCACACTCAATCGATCTCATACAGTATGTGTGAACAAAAATATGCAATCTGGTTTGCGAATAGCACACGGTTCGTTGATGAAAGCCGTGTGCCGACCAAACCCCGCCACCACCCCGCCCACGATCTGAGTCGTGCTTTCTGATTGGCCAGAACCCAAACCCCACGGATCGTACGTCTGCACCATTGGATGCTCCCAGATCGAACGACGATCCTCATCCCTTTCAACAGCACATGCAGTTTCGGTTGTAATTTTATTTTTATGCACAAAATGCACGTTAATATCAAAAAATGTCTTAAATATAGCTACCGATACCTGAAATGCGCCAGAAAATCAAACAGTGGTATAATGGTGATTACGTACCGTGGAAATTTTTTATGAGGCCAAACGATGAAGTCACCGGCCACAGGAGTTTGAATTGACACGTCTCCTTTTGGAAAACCATGATCCTTCATGTGAGATGCTCCGGTTTGAAAGGAGCGGTCATCAAAACTTGTGCCAAACTTTACCAATTTTTTTCCACAGGGTCGTGAGAGCACGCCACAGGCACACATCGATTTTGATGATGTCCGAACTCCATCTGAATTTTCTGTAGTTAAAATACCAACTAGGCCTATGCAAGTGGCCGCACCTCGCGGCCGAAATGTTTGAAACTTCTCCCCGCTTCTCGAACAAACGGATAAAAACTCACAAAGTGACGCACAAATGATCTGTACACCTTTGCTAGGCTATAGTAAGGGGGTATCATAGCTAGTATCATGCATGCCAACTAGGCAATTTTGATGAGCTGTCATAGAATTAATTAAATGAAGAAAGAGAGGGTTAAGTATCATATCATGAAACCGTATCATAATAAGTGTTATGCTACTATGTGTCATGCATGACAATTAATATAAATAAAGTACTACATATGATACTAGCTACTCTATGACAGTATGCATTATTAGAGCAAGTAAGTACACAATAGAGTGACATAAGACTAGCTAGCCGCAATGGGTAGTAACATAGAATGTTACTAGTCTATGTTACTACCTCTATAGTGGGGAGTAACATATGTGTAGTAACATGCAACACTTCATTTATTAGGCTATAGACTCATCTTGCCTTGAGATGTGTGATGTTACTCAGACTAGCCACAATGGGTAGTAACATAGACTAGTAACATGCCCATGTGTTACACTAGTCTATGTTACTACCTCTATAGTGGGGAGTAACATATATGTGTGGTAGCATGCAACAGTTCATTTATTAGGCTATAAACACATCTTGCCTTGATATGTACATGTGATGTTACTCATACTACTAGTAACTAGCTATGTTACTACTTTCCTCTCTTTCTTCATTTATTGCTTGCCACATCATCTACTTTATCTAGATATGTGTGATGTTACTACCTATGTTACTCCCACTGTGGGTTACCCACAGTGGGAGTATAGGTAGTAACATCACACATATCCACCTTCCTCCATTTCTTCATTTATTGCTTGCCACATCATCTATTTTATCTAGATATGTGTGATGTTACTACCTATGTTACTCCCACTGTGGGTAGTCTGGCTATAAGGAATAGAATAATATATATGTGCTTATTAGTTCGAGGAAAGAGAAGAGAAGCAGGCTCTTGGTTAGTAGAGCCAGCTGCAACAGGAGACCCAAGGCACTTTGCATTGTGAGGATGTAAGGTGGGCCAACTATTGATAAACTAGTACGTATATAAAACATATTATTGTACATACCCGCTAAGAGGTTGGCTTATATGACATGTCAACTTCTTATAGTCGACCCTTGGCTGTATTATTAACCATGCATGCTCTTAGTGAGGTAGCTAGTATATCATAGACGACTAGCTAGTATCAGACTAGCCACAGTGGGAGTAACTTCAGCAGTAACACCGACTCCAACTCAGCAAACTTGCTTATGTTGCAATAAGTTCATGAGGAGAGAGATAGTTTCAGTAACTAATAGTTATTGTAGCATCACATGTCCCAATGCAATATGAGTTTGTAAGCTAAGAAATGAAGCTCTGCATGACACTACACTTATGTTACTACCCACTATGAAGGTAGTAACATATATAGTCTAGGGATATGTGTATGTTACCAGTGTATACTACTCTCCATTGTGGCTAGCTAGTCTCATACTCCCTCCTTTCCGGTTTAGCTAGGCTGGTTGTAATGGTATTATCATAAGCGTTATCATGCATGCCAACTAGACTTTCTGGATGATGTGGCACACAAGAGAGGATGTGGTATCATATCATGATACCGTGTCATATTAAATGTTGTACTACTACTTTGTGTGATTAGTAAGGCAACCTAAGATGTTAACTTATGATACTATGCATTACGGAAGTAGCTATTATCCTAGCTACACTATATATCATATATATGCATGATACTACTAGTATATATATATGATACTCCCCATTACAACCAGCCTTATAGGGCTCAATTCAAAAATCTCACCAACCAAGGTAGATGGTGAGTGGTTGAATACCTTTTTTAGTTTGCAAGAACACCCAATTAATGCTTTTGTTTTCCTCAAAAATTTATGTTTTCCAATGTATTAATTGCAATACATGCATGCATATATAAAGTACATGCATTGGTCAACTTTCTCTTAATACTTGCATGCAATGATTTAATGCACCTTGGAATCTGGACATGTGATGATGGGGAACAACCAAATTGAGCCTTATAAAATGGAAAAACTTGAGATAAGCCTATAAACTAGAAAGGAGGGAGTATATATGCATGATACTAGTATATGATCGGCAATACCTCCGTAATGCACGCATGCATAGTATCATGAGTTAGTATCTTAGGTTCCTTATTAAGTACCCTGCATGACACAAAGTAGTACAATATTTAATATGATACGGTATCATGATATGATACCACACACCCTCTCTTTCATCATTTAACTGTGTGCCACATCATCCAAAATGTCTAGTTGGCATGCATCATACCGCTTGATACTCCCATATTACGACCAGCCTTATTAGGGCCATAGTGGGGGTATCATAGCCGGTATCATGCACCCGGGAATAGAAAATATGATGATGTGGCAAAGAAGCAGTAACATAGGTAGATACCGTAACATATATATATATTATATTATATAATAAATGCTATACTACTTTGTGTCATGCATGGCCATAAATACGGTCATCTATGATATATACTCGCTCCGTAAACTAATATAAGAGCGTTTAGGTCACTATTTAATAATCGAAACACTCTTATATTAGTTTACAGAGGGAGCTAGTACTACTCTATGATACTATATATGCACTATGAAGGTACGTACGTAGTATCATACACTAGTATCATATGCATGATACTATATATATATAGTACTATATGATACTCCCTATATAAGGCTGGCCATAGTGGTGGTATCATAGCCGACGATGTCATGCACTCGGAAAGAGCAAGTATATATGCTGATGTGGCAAAGCATTAAATATATATAAAAAGGGTTAGAGTAACATATAGTAGGTAGATACCGTATCATGTTAAATGCGATGCTAATTTGTGTCATGCATGGCAATAAATATGATCTATATATATATGATATACTATACTCTATGTATTATATACTAGCTATGTGCTATAATTAAATAAAGGTAGTATCATATGTACCGTATATTCATGATACTAGTATATGACACTCTCCAGTATACTCATGATTTCTTGCCGTGGAAAAAAATTGGAGGCGAAACGATGAACTCATGTTTTCATTCGAACAAAAATATGATGTTAGGTAATGTAAATGTTTTCAAAAAGCACACGGTTCACTCACGAAAGCCGTGTGTCCACTAAACCGTGGCCGATGCACCCCCACCCCTCTGCCACGCGCGCGATCTGAGTCGTGCATTCTGATTGGCCAGAACCCAAACCCCACGGATCGTACGTCTGCACCGTTGGATTCTCCTTGATCGAACGGTGATCCTCATCCCTTTCGACAACACATGTACATGTTTTCAAATAGATCCTCCCAAAAAATGTTTTCAAATAGCACACAGTTCACACACGAAAGCCGTGTGCCTACCAAACCGTGGCCGATGCCCCCCCTCGCTGCGCGTGCAATCTGAGTCGTGCGTTCCGATTGGCCAGAACCCAAACACCAGGGATCGTACGTCTGCACCGTTGGATGCTCCCAGATCGAACGACAATCCTCATCCCTTTTGACAGGAAATGCAGTCCGGCTAGGAATTGATTTATATGCAAACATGCATGGTAAATGCCAAAAAATGTCTTACATATAGCACACGATACCTGAAATGCGCCAGCAAATTAAACCCGTGGTAAAATTGTTATTGGTTTACGTGCGAAAAATTTAGATGAGAAACGATGAACTCACGTCTTCATTTCAAAATTAGTATGTCTTCATTTCAAACGGAATTATTCTGTTTGTGCACACGAGCGCTTAGAGGCAACCGTTTGCATAGGCCTTTGCGCGTGTGCGGCAATCGGGGATATTTTCACCCTTTTCACCTAGGCCGCCAACACCTCCCACCGTCCGCCCGCGTTTCACTCAACTAGTCCACCCAATCTCCTTCGCTAGATTCCCCCTCCCCCAGATCCACAGCAGAACCCTCTCCGGCGCCGCCGTGCTCACCCCGGCCGTGTGCCCGCTCTTCGGCGTCAAGCCTACCTCCACTGCCGTTCCCAAAACACGGCGGCCCGCGCCTCGCCGTCTTTGTTTGCTCGCTAGCCACCCTCGAGCATATCGATGCAGTAACCCTCGCCTCTCCTGTGGTCCGGCCGGGTTTGCATTAAGAAGCATGTTAGTTACTGCTCTCCATCGCGGTGAGGCATATTTCCTCGCAATCCCTCTTCCAATTTCGTTCCGTATGTTCCCAAATTGGCTATAAAATAACGGAGAGCGTATATATGTTCATTATCTACCTTCCTTACTACATATAAGGTGTATTTGTTCCAATAAGTTACTGCCTATTTACAGACCGCGGGCGCCTGAATCACACAAACTTAACAAATTAGCCATACATTTTCTAAATTATTGCATGGCATGTTTAGAAAGCTTGATACCAAGTTGTTAGTTTTATGTTTATCCTCCTTTCCTGAGTTTCGCATGTGTTCTCTGTAGATGCCGAGTAGCAGCGACAACACTCATTCAGGCCATGTATCTTCATCTGATTCGGACAATCCTAGGTCTTCAGCAGATTGTGAGGGATCAAGTAGTCTTGAACGGGATAGAGCTGCAACAATTACCCTTCCGGCCAGGACACGGAGGAATGCTCCAAGGAAGCCCACACACCAGCCTAAAGGTGTATATGAAGTAACCGATATTGATTTAAAGTCCTGGGCTCCAACTAAACCAGATAAAGCACGCATGAGGTTCAGGAGTGTGTGTGGATTTGTTGGCAGGGCAAGGCTCAACATTAATCTGCCGGGGTTTCGGAAGGCTGACACAGAAACACGACGAAGGATAGTCCAGGAGATCATGGATCACGTCAACGTTCCAGAGCAGTGGAGAATGCAGGTGGAACACACTGCACTGAAGAAGGCTAGGGATGCTTGAAGAAACTGGAAGCACGTGTTGTACAAGAAGTACTTGAGTGAAGGCAAGGACCCAATCCCCGCATACCCCCAAATTACAAAGGCAGACTAGGCAGAATTCAAAAGGGTCAGGGCAACTCCAGAGTTTGTTGCGAAGAGTTTCAAGCAATCGGAACTTCAGAAGAAGAACATACACCCCCACCGTATGGGTGTGGCAGGATACTACGGCATGAAACTGATATGGGAACAAGAGGACAAAGAAGCCGTAGCGGCGGGTGGTTGCCCGGCCTTTAGTGAAATCAAGGGCGAACGAGCCAGAGACTACTTGCGGGCACGTGCAAAGAGGCGTGATGACGGAACTTATTACTTTGAAAACGCACGTGACGCCAAACTGTATGAAGTGATGGTAGAGGCATCCAAGATCCCTGGAAGGTTCTACAGGAACTCAGGGCCATGTGACATTCTGTCCATTGCTCTGGACACAAAAGAGCCCCCTAATCATGCAAGGGTATAGGCGTTAATGTCCTGCACAAGAGGGCTTTCACACTCAGCAAAGAAGAGAGGCTCAACATGAAAAAAGCGAGGAGTGAAATGAAGCAGAATGCATTGTTTGAAAAGTTGAGGAAGGATATTTATCCGGCTGTTCGAAAGGATGTTGAGGAGTCAATGATGATGATGCAGAAGACTCTAACACTGATAGATAGCCAGCAGATGGGAGCGGAGGCAGGCATGGATGATGCTGCTTATTGTGCCACAACACTGCACAAGAGTAGCTGTGCATCAGCTGACCCCAGCGACAATGAGACTGCAGCTGCTCGTGATGATGCTATATCTGATCTATCTGGAATGAAAGACAGACTGAAGGGCATGCTTACACATTATGAAGGTACATTAAAATGTGCAACAGCCTGGGTTTGCCCACCCTTCTTGGAAGATGGCCTCTTCTTGGACAATGTGCCATTGAAGCCGGGCTGTGTCAAGTGCTACGTGACTGAAGTAAAGCCTGGATTCAATGAATTTTCCCTGAAGAATGTCCTAGGATACTTTGATGAGCAATGGACCTTGGGAGAAACACTATTACATCACATTCAATGGCCATGAAAGGAAATAGAGTTCATCGATGAGATTCCTGAAGCCCCGCCAAGAGCACCACTGTCGCCTCTCAACCGGTGACGCTCTCCTTGCCAGAGCAGCTCTCGCGGGCTGATGCATCAACCTGTGATCAGCCGGACCGACTTTGTGGCATACAGCCATGTCATCCTCCACCCCAAAGCAGCTAGTGGCAAGGCCTACAACTGCTGATGATGCACCACCGGTTCAGTTGCCGGCCGCTGAAGCAGCGGGGGGGACCCAGCTGTAGCACATGCTCAGCAGACCAACCTGGTGGAACAGACTGCTAAGCAGTCTGATGCTTCGGAACCGCCTCCTAAGCAGTCTGTAGGTCCAGAACCGACTGCTCATCAGTCCATTAGTCCGCAGGCGCGTGATCAGCATACCAATGCGTTAGCACTTCCTGCTCAGCAAATCAATGCGTTGGCACGACCTCCTCAGCACACCGACAAGTTGGCACCACCTGCGCAGAAACCCGACATAGCTTCAACGCATGGTCAGCAGTCCGATGCCTCTGCTCCTACAGCCCAGCAGTCGGTCACTGCAGCACCTCCAGCTCAGCGGTCCGTCATAGATAAACAATCTGCTAAGAAGTCCGTCCAAGCTTCACCGTCTGCTCGGTAGTCTACCGTGCAGGCAACCAGACGTTCTGCCAGAAATGCTTCAAGTACCAAGAAGGAAGTGGCCAAAAAGGCTACACCCACGACCATGAGGAAGCGCAGCGGGAAAGTGAAGAGGAAAGAGAACGATTGCCTCTTACTTAAAGCACTCATCGCCCATAACCAAATTAACAGCAGCTTGTTCGAATTGGGGAGTAATATTATTTCTGACGCCATGGATGATGAAGAAGTAGAATTGTTGCTTGCTAAAAGAAAGGCAGACGTACTTGAAGCACGTAATTACGTCCACGGTCAGCCATTTCTTGTTGGCAAATACTTTGATGAGTGCAGCTCCAGTTGCCGCGAGTTACATGAATATTGCATGGATCAAATGTCAGAAGGTCATCACCATTTGCTAGTCCACTACAACAGAGATCATTTCCGACATGATGCTAGTTCCATCATTGTGAGTTTTGAGGACTTACATCTCTTCTTCAACTTCAACGTGCTCGATGCCACTCTTGTTAGATGTGTGATTTTGTAAGTACTTAACAAACTCTGATCAACTTCTCCATACAAGGCTGTAAATGATAAACAGCTAACTGCATTTTATTCCTCTCAGGGGATTGAACGCGCAGAGAAGACAAAGTCAGAGTGTGTATTTCATAGATCCTGCATTAGCAAATGGCACAACATTACATGAAAAGGACCGACGGAACTGGGCCGTTAACACGGTCGTCCGTATCTTCGAAAACATGTCCCATGTAGAATCATTTCTCTGGCCATATCATGAAGGGTAAGTCAAGTAAACAACCACGCATACACTGATTGTCTTTCAGATTTCGACATCATTCGTAAGTTCATGGTTTTCTTAATATGTGGCAATCACTGGATATTGGTATTCATTGTTCCAAACAAGAACACAGTTTACTACATCGATTCTCTCAAAGAGTCAACCAACGCTCAGGATCTGACGCATCTTTAGCAATTCTTGGATAGGTATTGAATTCTATGATGTTGAAATTAATTTGCATTCATATTTGGTTCAATAATTGATGTTGTCAAAATTCATCATCATTTGTAGTGTGCTCGCATTGTGGGAAACTAAAAAAGGGAACCTGTTCAAGACGGAACAACCTCTGCAGCACGAGATCGTTTCTCCGGTAACACACCAAAATCTGTTATTTTCGGAAAATTTACCCAACAGTATGCAAATACCTTTACTTACGCTAGTCAAATGTTCAAGCTTCTAAATAAACCTCTTTCTATTTTGTCCAAAGAAAAAATAATACATCTAACACCGGTTAGGTTGTTTCTAACAGGACAAATACATGACTAATTTATTACAAAGAATTTCAGTGTCCTCAGCAAGAAGCAGGGACCAACCTTTGTGGATACTATGTTTGTAGACACATGATCTTCATCTGCAAATCTACTGATAGTTGTGACGATCCTCGCGAATTAGTACCAGTAAGTCTATCTTAATTAATATCTTCTACTCCGCTCATATGGCACATTCTGATCTTAAAAATACTGCAGCTCATCTTAAAACCGAGGACCCCTGAACCGCTCCCGGCTGGTGAATTGCTGATGGTTCGGAGATTTATCAGCGACTTCTTCCTGGATCACTACATCAATCCCACTTGTGATGACGAAGATTTCATCATGGTTTCTCCTGAAACATTGAGTAAGTGTTAGCCGCTAAACATATAACGCATGGATCCATTATTTTCCATCTGATGAGGTCTTCGTATTTCGTACACTATGATTAATTATGTAATGCATATATGTGTGGACAAATCATTGGAATTTAGCTACCATATGTTCAATTGCAATTGTTGCGAAATCTGATGAATGTTCTTCCTGTGGACACTATTTGTTCAATTGAATATTGTGGCGACTTTGCTTTTTGCGTGCCGATTCAAAATGGGATTTTTTTTGTTAGTTCAATTGAATATTGCGGCGAATTTGCTTTTTGCGTGCTGATTCAAAATGGGATATTTTTGTTTTAACCTGGCAATTGCTCTGCACACGGTTCAACTAAATGAGTGTGTGCGATCCACATCGAAAAGCATACGTCAATCATATTGGAACCGTCGGTGATACACAGCAGATCGCAAACGATTCGCGGCGCTACTACATGTGCGTAGGTTCTCTGGAACCGTTTGTGATATCGCGTTATCGCACACGAGAACTGGGAGTAAACCGTGCCCCATGCAAAATACAATCCCAGTCATGTTTTTTTAGGAAACGTGTGGGATCCCAAACGAAAAGCACACGTCACTCTTGCGGCAACCGTCGGTGATACCTAACAAATCACAAACGGTCTGCAACACTTGTATGTGTGTGAAGGGGCTCCTGAACCGTTTGTGATAGAACATTATCACAGACGGCAATTGTTGGAAAACGTGTGCGATGGAGTCTAGCATGGCACACGGGTTACCTAGAAAACTCGTGTGCGATAGGGCACAAATCACGCACAGTTCATATGTTGGCCCGTGTGCCTTACATACTGTTTCCCAAACGGTTCGTTACGATAGACCGTATGGTTTCACTGCGTCATTAGAAACGCTTAATCACCGATACCACACGTGCGAAAGAATTTAGTGTGTGCTGCATCGCACACGATTACATTTTGGAAGGCCTCTGGATCAATGTTCCATATCCCCGACAGTTTCTGGGTCGTGTGGGAAGGACCCCCTATCGCACACACTCACTTGGCGAACTGTTCTGAAGGCCATCGCGGAAAGGGGTAAAAACCGTTTGTTTAGGACCGATGCGCACCAGTGTTACATGAATAAAAACTTCGATGGTCATACACCCAATGAAAATAGTTCGTTGGATCTCGATCGTAGTGATACACATATTCATAATGTTGAAGCCAAAAGATGCAAAGTTAATAATGATAGTGCAACTTATTTGTGGCACTGCCGTTTCGGTCATATTGGTGTAAAGCGCATGAAGAAACTCCATGTTGATGGGCTTTTGGAATCACTTGATTATGAATCATTTGATGCTTGTGAACCATGCCTCATGGGCAAGATGACTAAGACTCCATTCTCTGGAACAATGGAGCGAGCAACTGAATTATTAGAAATAATACATACTGATGTATGCGGTCCGAGAAGTGTTGAGGCTCGCCACGGGTATCGTTATTTTCTAACCTTCATAGATGATTTGAGAAGATATGGGTATATCTACTTGATGAAACACAAGTCTGAAATATTTGAAAAGTTCAAAGAATTTCAGAGTGAAGTGCAGAATCATCGTAACAAGAAAATAAAGTTTTTTGCAATTTGATTGCGGAGACGAATATTTGAGTTACGAGTTTGGCCTTCAATTAAAACAATGTGGAATAGTTTCACAAACTCATGCCACCCGGAACACCACAGCGTAATGGTGTGTCTCAACGTCATAACCATACTTTATTGGATATAGTACAATCTATGATGTCTCTTACCGATTTACCACTATCTTTTTTTGGATTTACCACTATCCTTTTGGGGTTATGCATTAGCGACAGCTCCATTCACGTTAAATAGGGCACCATCTAAATCCGTTGAGACGACACCATATGAACTATGGTTTAGTGTGACGCCCGGATAATTAATTTACAGTGAAACTCTACTAATGATGCCACGTCACCTCCATTACTGTTGCTACTCACGTGTTAGTTCAAAACGATTCAAACTTAGTTTTGAATTATAGGTAAACAACAAATGTTTTCAAATATAAAAACTAAATTGTTCGGATTGTGACAAAGAAATCGCAAGTATTATTGGTGAAGGAACCACACTTTTACAAAATGCTAAAATACTCTAAAATGAATAAAACAACAGAAGGAAATTTAATAAAATGAGAAGGCAAAAAACAAATAGAAAATAAAAGAAAAGGAACCCCCCCCCCCCACTGGGCCAATCGGCCCAGCTGGCAGCCAGGCCAGCAGACTGGCCGAGGCCGCCCCCACACCCTCCATAACACCCCGAAACTCTAACTCCCACCCCCACTCGCTCCCACTCACCCCTCCCCACGTCGCTCTCTCCCCTCCCCGATCCAGATCTGGATCGGGGGAACGAATCCCCCCCCCCCCGACGCCGCTGGACCACGTCGTCGTCGCCCAGAACGCCACCTCGACCACGCCTCCCTCGTCGGACTGCTTCCCCGTCATCCTCTCCGTCGACTACTCGTCCCTGTCATCGCTCGCGTCGTCCCCGTCGTCCTCCCCACGCCCCGCTGCCAAAATCCCTACGGCCCCCGTGAGCCTCCCTCCTCTCCTTCTCCTCGTCCATGACGCACGAACGCACGCGCGCTCACCGCCGTCCCCATCGCCCGCAACAGCCACGGCCGTCCGCCGCTGCTCTCGCCAAACCGCCGCGCCTCTGCGCTGTTGCCCGCCTCTGCTTGGCGCTGCGGCGTCGCCGCACCCCGTCCTGCAAAGCTTCTGCTGCCGCGGCTGCAGCCCGTCCGCACCGCCCTGCCCGCGGGCTGTGCCGCCGCCGCCCGGCTCCGGCCACTGCATCGCGGCGCCGCTCGGAGGCCCTGCGCCCCGCCCCCTTCCTAGCTCACCGTGGCCAGCGGCCCCGACGCCCTCCCCTCCTTCTCCGGTGACCGCCCGCACACCCGCGGGCTCACCTCTGCTCTGCCCCTCACCTCGCAGCGCCGGGCTGCACCCCGCGTACGCACTCATCGCCGCCGCCTTGGGCCGCCGGCTCCCTCCACCTCCGCGCCGCTTTGGCCGCTTGCCGGTGCCGTGGCCGCCAGCGCCCCGCGGCGCTGGGCGGCGCCCGTTGCGGCTGCGCCCACGGCGCCCGCCCCTCGCCTGGGTGCCCGCAACCATCGCCCGTCGCCCTGACCCGACGCCCGTTAAGGCCCGTAGGGACAATGACATGTGGGGCCTAGCCCCCAGAACGTTTTAATAAAAAATTAATTTAAAAATTAAAATTAAACTATTAATTAAAGAATTAATTAATTTAATTAATCATAATTAAATTAATCTAATCACTAATTAACTGTTAGTTAATTAATCAGTCAATGACACGCGGGACCCTCACGGCAGTTTGACAAGTCAACACCTCTGTTGACCGCTGACGTCATGCTGACGTCATGCTGATGCAATAATACTTATTTCGAATTAATTTAATAATAATAATTTAGAAAATAATTTAAAACTTTAAAAATTAATATAAAATAATCTGTAACTCAAATGAAAATACTTTGTACATGAAAGTTGCTCAGAATTTTGAGATGAATCTGAATATGCAGTCCGTTCGCCCGCCACATGCCCTAGCATAGTGAACATGCAACATTTCACCTCAGGTCCGTCTGTCCGAAAACGCGAAACACCGGGAATACTTTCCCGAATGTCCCCCCCTTCGCCGGTATCACCTAATACCGCGTTAGGGCACACCTAGCACCGTTACTTGTCATGTCGTGCATCGTCATGCATATGTTTGCATTATATTTATTGTTTCTTCCCCCTCTTCTCTCACTAGACACCGAGACCGACGCCGCTGCTATACAGTACGACTACGGTGTTGATGACCCCTCCTTCTCGACTGAGCTTCCAGGCAAGCCCCACCCCCTTGATCACCAGATATCGCCTATTCCTTCTCTCTACTGCTTGCATTAGAGTAGTGTAGCATGTTACTGCTTTTGGTTAATCCTATTCTGCTGCATAGCCTGTCATTGTTGCTACAGTTGTTACCCTTACCCGCAATCCTAAATGCTTAGTATAGGATGCTAGTATTCCATCAGTGGCCCTACATTCTTGTCCGTCTACCATGCTATACTACCGGGCCGTGATCACTCGGGAGGTGATCACGGGTATATACTTACATACATATTATATGATACATGCGGTGACTAAAGTCGGGTCGGCTCGTGGAGTACCCGCAAGTGATTCCAATGTGGGGGCTGAAAGGACAGGTGGTTCCATCCCGGTAGTGGTGGGCCTGGGTTCCCGACGGCCCCCAACTGTTACTCTGTGGCGAAGCGACAGGGCAGGTTGAGACCACCTAGGTGAGAGGTGGGCCTGGCCCTGGTCGGCATCCACGGATACTTCAATTAACACGCTTAAAGAGATCTTGGTATTTGATCTGAGTCTGGCCACTGGCCTATACGCACTAACCAACTATGCGGGAACAGTTATGGGCACTCGACGTCGTGGTATCAGCCGAAGCCTTCTTGACGTTAGCGACTCAGCAGTGCGCGCCGGATTGGACCGTAAGCCCGCGCTTGTATTAAGGGGGCTAGGTCTACTTCCGGCCGCGTTCGCAACGTGCAGGTGTGCAATGGCCGATGGCCCCAGACCCCTGCGCGCATAGGATTTAGACCGGCATGCTGACCTCTCTATTGTGCCTAGGTGGGGCTGCGATGTGTTGATCTTCCAAGGCCGGGCATGACCCAGGAAAGTGTGTCCGGCCAAAGGGGATCGAGCGTGTTGGGTAATGTGGTGCACCCCTGCAGGGAAGTTTATCTATTCGAATAGGCATGATCCTCGGTAACAGGACGACCCGGAGTTGTACCTTGACCTTATGACAACTAGAACCGGATACTTAATAGAACACACCCTTCCAAGTGCCAGATATAACCCGGTGATCGCTCTCACACAGGGCGACGAGGGGAGGATCGCCGGGTAGGATTATGCTATGCGATGATACTTGGTGAACTTACCATCTACTCTCTTCTACATGCTGCAAGATGGAGGCTCCCAGAAGCGTAGTCTTCGACAGGACTAGCTATCCCCCTCTTATTCTGGCATTCTGCAGTTCAGTCCACTGATATTGCCCCTTTACACAGATACCCATGCATATGTAGTGTAGATCCTTGCTTGCGAGTACTTTGGATGAGTACTCACGGTTTCTTTGCTCCCCCCTTTCCCCCCTTTCCTTTCTTCTCGGTTGTCATAACCAGATGCTGGAGTCCAGGAGCCAGAGGCCACCGTCGATGACGACTCCTACTACACCGCGGGTGCCTACTACTACGTGCAGGCCGCCACCGACGACCAGGAGTAGTTTAGGAGGATCCCAGGCAGGAGGCCTGCGCCTCTTTCGATCTGTATCCCAGTTTGTGCTAGCCATCTTATGGCAACTTGTTTACTTATGTCTGTACTCAGATATTGTTGCTCCTGCTGACTCGTCTATGATCGGGCACTTGTATTCGAGCCCTCGAGGCCCCTGGCTTGTATTATGATGCTTGTATGACTTATTTATGTTTTTAGAGTTGTGTTGTGATATCTTCCCGTGAGTCCCTGATCTTGATCGTACACGTTTGCGTGCATGATTAGTGTATGATTAAATCGGGGGCGTCACAAGTTGGTATCAGAGCCGATTGCCTGTAGCAACCCCCTTCCACACTCCTTAGCCGAAGTCGAGTCTAGAGATTGCAAAAAACTTTTACTAACATGGCTGTATGTCTTACGGGCCCACGTCGCCATTGGGTGGTACTAGGATCTTTTACTCCTCGTCTATACTCTGGGACTCTGATGTCTCTTCTATTCGGGTTAAATGATTTTGCTAACTCTAACATTAGGATCTCATGATCGCATCCACCCGGAGATCCCCTTAGTGCAGAGGATCGCCTGCTGCATCAGAAGATTCTGAAGATACTCTTTGATGTTCTCTGGAGACTCTGTGCCCGTCGCTTTTGCAATCCCCTACCATCGATACATCCCTATGGATAAATACTTACACGTGTCCTTCTTATTTTCATTTCCAGCTGCTCTTGTTATTACAAGATGCATCGAATTATTCTTTGACTTTTAATAATCTCTTGAGCCCTGCCTTACAAATCTTTGCCGCATGAATACCCCTACGGATAATTCCTCGCACTTATCGAGTATCCGCTCATTCCCAGTTGTTCATGTGTTTCGTAAAAGACTGCGAAATACCAATTGATCTTCCGAAAATCCTGAGCAACCTATTGCTCTTTAGTTCTTGCTTTCTTACATTATGGTTAATCACATAAGTCTCGTAATCTTATTGGCATCCCTTGTCATTTCCATTTTATGTCCGTTGGTGCAATATGTTGCGAATGATGGCAATCCTCAATCAGATCCTAGAATTCATCCTTCCGGCTCAGACGTCATTTTAAACACGAGCTGGATCGCGGCTAATCAAATTGCCATTGATTGTACCCCTAAGACTACTCAACTTATCCATCCTTAATCAGAGCGTTTGCTTCTGACCCCTTGATTTGGGAATCATAATTCCTTTGCATTGGAGTTCTGAATTAGTCAGTTGTTTCTGTAATCCAATGCCTTTGCATTTTTCTTCTTCTTCCGACTGAGTACCAATACTCATTCCAAACCCTTTGTGGATAGTCAAATCCTTTGTTGGTTTATTATCCGATATTGTCATTCATATTCAAATTACCTTATGAGTTCTTACCTTGATACATAATGCCATTGGTAAATTCTATTCTCTGATTTGTCCAACGATGCTCTGCTTTTGAGCTGGTGAAAATTACTCTCGAAGCTTGTGGTATATGTTTTTGAGATGCCCCGATGGGTTGAAACTATGCCTTCCTTAATATGTGTGAACTCGAAAGTTTTCACGAGTCATACTCTTTTGGTATTTTGCCAGATAAAATTTCAACACTACAGCTTCTTTGTAAATGAGAAGTGAATGAAAGGTTATGCATTGGAGAAGTGGGAGTCGACCCTGAACTTTATGTTCATGCCCATGGACACGATGTAGATCTTATCATGAAAGCTTCTCTTAAATTAATTATTCCCTTGGTATTAGTTCATGTTATATCTGGGATCTGGCCTTTTGCAATCGTGGTTCTGACCATGTTCTCCTTTAAATACCATTTCTCGTGCAAGTTTAAGCACTTGTCTTCTGCAGATCAATACCCTAGTCCAACCTCTATTTTGATCTGTCGTCGAGTATTACCCCCCCCCCCCCGGTATCTCGAGATTATCTTGGAACTGCATAACTTCTTATGAGTTATTCATCAAGTACTACATTCTCACTGATTACAATTTTTCATGGGCTCTGAATTATTAAACACTCAAAGACACCAATAACTAAACCGAGTCCGCACTATGGTTCAACAACTCTTAGTAATCTTCTTTAAGTACGAGTTTGTACCCGATCATGCCATTCCTAGCCTGTTTGGCTATATCATTATCGTGCTAAATTTCAACTGTGCTAGATGGTCCTTCTTCCCGGAGCACAATTTTTGACGATGAGCTAAGCTTACATCGATCTTCCTCATCATATCATTTCACTTTGGACAACAAGCTTTGTTTGGAGTTTGTGTCGTACCCTTGGTTCCATTAACCTTTCGCTTCATCATTCCTATGACTTAATGTCATCGCCGATCTATTACATCTTTGTGGAGCCTCTCGACAAAATTTGACGTGATCATCATCAACATTTTGACTCCTTCCAGGATATCGATCGAATTCATGCTGATAAGTACCATCCTCGTCCCTTGGTAATTTGAGTTACCATCGACAACATCTTTACCTTCCTTTCATCACAAACTTGTTCGTGTTATGGATGGAACTTGCTATCTAGTTTGTATTATGTTCTACCTTGAAGTATTACTGTCCTTTATGTCAAGGATGTTGCAATGATTGCTCCACCTCTTGAAATTCTTGATGCAGTGATGCTTCTCGCCATCACCATTCTTTCTTGGCCCCCCGTGCTGAGTGAACTCTGTTGTGAGAATTTATTATCTCTAGCAACCCTATTGTTTCAAAGTGAATGGGCGATAGTTTCGTTATCGAATCACCATTCTAACTTTGATCGTCCTACTTGGCCCATATTTCCAGGTGCATTTTCGTTCAATATTTAATCGTGGATGGTCTCATCAAACATACCTCAATATATACTTCAGTGTGTCCAATGCTATCACCTTGATTCACTTAATTGTGCGAATCCATCTTTTTGGTAATCTCGAGGAATTGTCTCTGAGTCCATCAGCCACCCCTCCCCCTTTTTTTGTTTAATGATGAACTATTGTTTCAGAACTCGCCTCCATAGTTCATTTCCGAGAATCTAACAATGTCATCTCGTCAATTGTGTCGCACCTTTTCTTCTCAAGCATGCTGAGTCTGTGGTATCCTGACACCAATCGGATCTGAACCTCGGTCAGATATGATGTTTGGAACATATTTCCAAGAGTTATAACATTGGTCTTTATATGGCTCCTAGCACACCTGACCGGAGGACATATTGTTATAATTTTCCTTTTAGCAAGGCTATTCATTCTTCCATGAGGAAATTGTAAAACTTATTCTACAAGTTGTTCCTGATGGATCCTTCGTGTATCCGAAGTCTGACATTTGCTTGAAGACCATGTCAATGCTATCTTGAAGCATGTCTGAGGTACTCCGATTTTCAATAAGAACATTTGAAGCCCAATGCTAAAAATTTCTTTATCAATTATCCAAACACCGTTGTTTGGGTAATGTCATGAAATTCCTCTCCCCTTACCTAAATGGTTTTATACTTTCTATCCTGTCATGGATATCATGCTGTGCTTGTCCTTGGCAAGGACATGCCCCTGAAATATGTGTTTAAACACATTTCCTTTCCATTGTCCTACTTAATTCGATAATCATATTTTCCTTTCCATTGTTTGGTTTAACCTTTCTTGTGATCTATATGACCTAAGCAGTAATATTCTCCTGCTTATGTAAACACCTCGGTGTACATTCTATTAGTAAGACCCTGTTATTATTGTTAATGACTTTTCGGTAACCACCGATGGACGAGAACTTTGCCTATTGGCCCGCCTCATTCAATGAGCAGGAAAATGGTTCTCTTCATCCCTCGCCCTTGGTATCGATGTTGTTGCCGACATAACTGACATGGTATCCTCTCACATGCCTTGCTTACATGATCGTGTAAGACATCATCACCTTCCTACTTTTAACCCACATGGTGGGCCCATAACCCACGGTTCCACAGGATCGAAACCTGACTCTCCTGTACACCCTGTTGTCAAAGTTATTCCTCGCGCTGGACTTCGTATGTAATTCACGGGCCACCTGCCTAGTGATCTATTCTGGTATCAAACACAAAACTTATTACCATTGATCTGGACCCCCTTTTACACTTTGTTTCAGGCTTCGAACGATTGCCTACCTGCTTGAAACTCCTTATTGTACCTTCTTACTTTCCTCTCTAAATTTCTAAGTTTCAATCCAAGAGTTACTTTCCTCCATCTTCATTGACGTTATCTACCAGATAGCAACCTTGTAGGGCTCCGTTCTTCTGAAGTTACCCCTTATCCTTTTCGTACGTGCGATGAAGATCCCAAGGGAAGGATGACGACTTCATCATTTTGACCTGAAGCAGAAGTATGAAGGCATCAATGTATTGGATTGACCTCTTCGAGAAGAGCAACCAACACCGAGAAGACCCGTTAGAATTTCGTAACCAAATCCCTTCCCCCTTACTCCCGCTCCTAAATCTCGGGATGAGATTTCTTGTAGTGGAGGAGAATTGTGACGCCCGGATAATTAAGCTACACTGAAACTCTACTAATGATGCCACGTCACCTCCATTACTGTTGCTACTCATGCGTTAGTTCAAAACGATTCAAACTCAGTTTTGAATTATAGGCAAACAACAAATGTTTTCAAATATAAAACTAAATTGTTCGGATTGTGACAAATAAATCGCAAGTATTATTGGTGAAGGAACCACACTTTTACAAAATGCTAAAATACTCTAAAATGAATAAAACAACAAAAGGAAATTAAATAAAAAGAAAAAGCAAAAAAATAGAAAATAGAAGAAAAGGAACCCCTCACTGGGCCAACCGGCCCAGCTGGCAGCCAGGCCAGCACAGTGGCCCAAGCCGCCTCCCCCCATACCCTCCATAACACCCCGAAACCCTAACCCCCACCCCCACTCGCTCCCACTCACCCCCTCCCCACGTCGCTCTCTCCCCCTCCCCGATCCAGATCTGGATCGGGGGAACGAATCCCCCCCCCCCGACGCCGCTGGACCACGTCGTCGTCGCCCGGAACACCGCCTCGACCACACCTCCCTCGCCGGACTGCCTCCCCGTCGTCCTATCCGTCGGCTACTCGTCCCTGTCATCGCTTGCGTCGTCCCCGTCGTCCTTCCCACGCCCCTTTGCCAAAATCCCTACGGCCCCCGTGAGCCTCCCTCCTCTCCTTCTCCTCGTCCACGACGCATGCACGCACGCACGCTCACCGCCGTCCCCATCGCCCGCAACAGCCATGGCCGTCTGCCGCTGCTCTCGCTGAACCGCGCCTCTACGCGCTGCTACCTGCCTCTGCCAGGCGCTGCGGCCTCGCTGCGCCACGTACTGCGCTGCTCCTGCTGCTTCTGCTGCCGCGGCTGCAGCCCGTCCGCACCGCCCTGCCCGTGGGCTGTGCCGCCGCCGCCCGGCACCGGCCACTGCACCGCAGTGCCGCTCGGAGGCCCTGCGCCCTTCGCCCTGCCCCCTGCCTAGCTCGCCGTGGCCAGCGGCCCCGCCGTCCCGCTCCAGCCACTCCGGCCCCGACGCCCTCCCCTCCTTCTCCGGCGACCGCCCGTACACCCGCGGCCTTGCCTCTGCTCTGCCCCTCGCCTCGCAGCGCCAGGCCGCGCCCCGTGCGCGCACTCATCGCCGCCGCCTTGGGCCGCCGGCTCCCTCCGCCTCCGCACCGCTCCGGCCGCCTACCAGTGCCGTGGCCGCCGGCGCCCCGTGGCGCTGGGCGGCGCCCGTTGCGGCTACGCCCACGGCGCCCGCCCCTCGCCTGTGTGCCCGCAACCGCCACCCGTCGCCCGTGATCCGACGCCCGTTAAGGCCCGTAGGGCCAATGACATGTAGGGCCTAGCCCCCAAAACGTTTTCGTAAAAAAATTAAAATTAAACTATTAATTAAATAATTAATTAATCATAATTAGATTAATCTAATCACTAATTAACTGTTAGTTAATTAATCAGTCAATGACATGCGGTACCCTCACGTCAGTTTGACCAGTCAATACCTCTGTTGACTGCTGACGTCATGCTGACGTCATGCCGATGCAATAATAGTTATTTTGAATTAATTTAATAATAATAATTTAGAAAATGATTTAAAACTTTAAAAATTAATATATAATAATCCTAACTCAGATGAAAATACTTCGTACATGAAAGTTGCTCAGAATTGCGAGACGAAACAGAATACGCAGTCCGTTCGCCCGCCACACGTCCCTAGCATAGCGAACATGCAACATTTCACCTCAGTTCCGTCTGTCCGAAAATGCGAAACACTGGGAATACTTTCCCGGATGTTTCCCCCCTTTGCCGGTATCACCTAATACCGCGTTAGGGCACACCTAGCGCCGTTACTTGTCATGTCGTGCATCGTCATGCATATGTTTGCATTATATTTATTGTTTCTTCCCCCTCTTCTCTCACTAGACACCGAGACCGACGCCGCTGCTACCTAGTACGACTACAGTGTTGACGACCCCTCCTTCCCGACTGAGCTTCCAGGCAAGCCCCCCTTGATCACCAGATATCGCCTATTCCTTCTCTCTACTGCTTGCATTAGAGTAGTGTAGCATGTTACTGCTTTCGGTTAATCCTATTCTGCTGCAAAGCCTGTCATTGTTGCTACAGCTGTTACCCTTACCTGCAATCTAAATGCTTAGTATAGAATGCTAGTATTCCATCAGTGGCCCTACGTTCTTGTCCGGCTGCCATGCTATACTACTGGGTCGTGATCACTCGAGAGGTGATCACGGGTATATACTTACATACATATTATATGATATATGTGGTGACTAAAGCCGAGACGGCTCGTGGAGTACCCACAAGTGATTCCGATGTGGGGGCTGAAAGGACATGTGGTTCCATCCCGGTAGTGGTGGGCCTGGGTTCCCGATGGCCCCCAACTGTTACTTTGTGGCGGAGCGACAGGGCAGGTTGAGACCACCTAGGTGAGAGGTGGGCCTGGCCCTGGTCGGCGTCCGCGGATACTTCAATTAACACGCTTAACAAGATCTTGGTATTTGATCTGAGTCTGGCCACTGGCCTATACGCACTAACCAACTACACGGGAACAGTTATGGGCACTTGACGTCGTGGTATCAGCCGAAGCATTCTTGACGTCAGCGACTGAGCGGCGCGTGCCGGATTGGACCGTAAGCCTGCGCTTGTATTGAGGGGGCTAGGTCTGCTTCCGGCCACGTTCGGAACGTGTAGGTGTGTAATGGGCGATGGGCCCAGACCCCTACGCGCATAGGATTTAGACCCGCGTGTTGACCTCTCTGTTGTGCCTAGGTGAGGCTGCGACGTGTTGATCTTCCGAGGCCGGGCATGACCCAGGAAAGTGTGTCCGGCCAAAGGGGATCGAGCGTGTTGGGTAATGTGGTGTACCCCTGCAGGGAAGTTTATCTATTCGAATAGCCGTGATCCTCGGTAACAGGATGACCCGGAGTTGTACCTTGACCTTATGACAACCAGAACTGGATACTTAATAAAACACACCCTTCCAAGTGCCAGATATAACCCGGTGATCGCTCTCACACAGGGCGACGAGGGGAGGATCGCCGGGTAGGATTATGCTATGCGATGATACTTGGTGAACTTACCATCTACTCTCTTCTACATGCTGCAAGATGGAGGCTGCCAAAAGCGTAGTCTTCGACAGGACTAGCTGTCCCCATCTTATTCTGGCATTCTGCAGTCCAGTCCACCGATATTGCTCCTTTACACAGATACCCATGCATATGTAGTGTAGATCCTTGCTTGCGAGTACTTTGGATGAGTACTCACGGTTGCTTTGCTCCCCCTTTTTCCCCCTTTCCTTTCTTCTCAGTTGTCGCAACCAGATGCTGGAGTCCAAGAGCCAGACGCCACCGTCGACGACGACTCCTACTACACCGCGGGTGCCTACTACTACATGCAGGCCGCCGACAACGACCAGGAGTAGTTTAGGAGGATCCCAGGCAGGAGGCCTGCGCCTCTTTCGATCTGTAGCCCAGTTTGTGCTACCCATCTTATGGCAACTTGTTTACTTATGTCTGTACTCAGATATTGTTGCTCTGCTGACTCGTCTATGATCGGGCACTTGTATTCGAGCCCTCGAGGCCTTTGGCTTGTATTATGATGCTTGTATGACTTATTTATGTTTTTAGAGTTGTGTTGTGATATCTTCCCATGAGTCCCTGATCTTGATCGTACATGTTTGCGTGCATGATTAGTGTATGATTAAATCGGGGGCGTCACATTTAGCAAGAAACCTAAGCTGTCGTTTCTTAAAGTTTGGGGTAGCGATGCTTATGTGAAAAAGTTTCAACCTAATAAGCTCGAACCCAAATCGGAGAAATGTGTCTTCATAGGATACCCAAAGGAAACTGTTGGGTAAACCTTCTATCGTAGATCCAAAGGCAAGATATTCGTTGCTAAAAATGGATACTTTCTAGAGAAGGAGTTTCTCTCGAAAGAAGTGAGTGGGAGCAAAGTAGAACTGGATGAGGTAATTGTACCTTCTCCCGAATTGGAAAGTAATTCATCACAGAAATCAGTTCCAGTGATGCCTACACCAATTAGTGAGGAAGTTAATGATGATGATCATGAAACTTTAGATCAAGTTACTACTGAACCTCGTAGGTCAATCAGAGTAAGATCCGCACCAGAGTGGTACGGTAATCTTGTTCTGGAGGTCATATTACTTGACCATGACGAACCTACGAACTATGAGGAAGCGATGATGAGCCCAGATTCTGCGAAATGGCTTGAGGCCATGAAATCTGAGATAGGATCCATGTATGAAAACAATGTATGGACTTTGGTGGAATTGCCCGATGATCGACAAGCCATTGATAACTTCAAGAGGAAGACGGACGCTGATGGTAGTGTTACTATCTACATAGCTCGACTTGTCGCGAAAGGTTTTCGACAAGTTCAAGGTGTTGACTACGATGAGATTTTCTCACTCGTAGCAATGCTTAAGTCTGTCCGAATCATGTTAGCAATTGCCGCATTTTATGGAATCTGGCAAATGGATAACAAAACTGCATTCTTTAATGGATTTATTTAAGAAAAGTTGTATATGATGCAACCAGAAGGTTTTGTCAATCCTAAAGGCGCTAACAAAATGTGCAAGCTCCAGCGATCCATCTATGGACTGGTGCAAGCATCTCAGAGTTGGAATATACGCTTTGATAAGTTGATTAAAGCATATAGTTTTATACAGACCTGCGGTGAAGCCTGTATTTACAAGAAAGTGAGTGGGAGCACTACAGCCTTTCTGATAAGTATATGTGTGTGACATATTGTTGATCGAAAATGATATAGAATTTTCTGGAAAGCATAAAGGAGTGTTTGAAAGGAGTTTTTCAAAGAAATACATCGGTGAAGCTGCTTACATATTGAGCATCAAGATCTATAGAGATAGATCAAGACGCTTGATAATTTTTTTTAATGAGTACATACCTTGACAAGATTTTGAAGTGGTTCAAAATGGAACAGTCAAAGAAGGACTTCTTTCCTGTGTTGCTAGGTGTGAAGTTGAGTAAGACTCAAAACCCGACCATGGCAGAAGATAGAGAAAGAATGAAAGTCATTCCCTATGCCTCAGTGATACGTCTCCAGCGTATCTATAATTTTTGATTGCTTCATGCTATATTATATTCTGTTTTGGATGTTTAATGGGCTTTGTTATACACTTTTATATTATTTTTGGGACTAACCTATTAACCGGAGGCCCAGCCCAAACTGCTGTTTTTTGCCTATTTCAGTGTTTCGCAGAAAAAGAATATCAAACGGAGTCCAAACGGAATGAAACCTTCGGCAATGTGATTTTCGGAACGAACGTGATCCAGAGGACTTGGACCCTACATCAAGAAAGCAACCAGGAGAGCATGAGGCAGGGGGCGCCCCTACCCCCTGGGCGCGCCCTCCACCCTCGTGGGGCCCATGTTGCTCCACCGACGTACTTCTTCCTCCTATATATACCTGCGTACCCCCAAACCAACAGAAGCATCCACGAAAACCTAATTCCACCACCGCAACCTTCTGTACCCGTGAGATCCCATCTTGGGGCCTTTCCGGCGTCCTGCCGGACGGGGCATTGCTCATGGAGGGCTTCTACATCAACACCATAGCCTCTCCGATGATGTGTGAGTAGTTTACCTCAGACCTTAGGGTCCATAGTTATTAGCAAGATGGCTTCTTCTCTCTTTTTGGATCTCAATACAAAGTTCTCCACGATTCTCGTGGAGATCTATTCGATGTAACCGTCTTTTGCGGTGTGTTTGTTGAGACCGATGAATTGTGGGTTTATGATCAAGTTTATCTATGAACAATATTGCTTCTCTGGATTCTTTTATGTATGATTGGTTATCTTTGCAAGTCTCTTCGAATTATCAGTTTGATTTGGCCTACTAGATTGATCTTTCTTGCAATGGGAGAAGTGCTTAGCTTTGGGTTCAATCTTGCGGTGTCCTTTCCCAGTGACAACAGGGGCAGCAAGGCACATATTGTATTGTTGCCATCGAGGATAACAAGATGGGGTTTATATCATATTGCATGAGTTTATCCCTCTACATCATGTCATCTTGCTTAAAGCGTTACTCCGTAATTATGAACTTAATACTCTAGATGCATGCTGGATAGCGGTCGATGTGTGGAGTAATAGTAGTAGATGCAGGCAGGAGTCGGTCTACTTGTTGCGGACGTGATGCCTATATACATGATCATACCTAGATATTCCCATAACTATGCTCAATTCTATCAATTGCTCAACAGTAATTTGTTCACCCACCGTAATACTTATGCTCTTGAGAGAAGCCACTAGTGAAACCTATGGACCCCGGGTCTATTTTCCATCATATTAATCTTCCAACACTTAGTTATTTTTATTGCCTTTTATTTTACTTTGCATCTTTATTATAAAAACACCAAAAATATTATCTTATCATATCTATCAGATCTCACTCTCGTAAGTGACTGTTAAGGGATTGACAACCCCTTTATTGCGTTGGTTGCGAGGTTCTTATTTGTTTGTGTAGGTGTGAGGGACTCGCGCGTGGTCTCCTACTGGATTGATACCTTGGTTCTCAAAAACTGAGGGAAATACTTACACTACTTTACTGCATCACCCTTTCCTCTTCAAGGGAAAACCAACGCAGTGCTCAAGAGGTAGCAAGAAGGATTTCTGGCGCTGTTGCCGGGGAGATCTACGCCTAGTCAAGTCAAGTCAAGACATACCAAGTACCCATCACAAACTCTTATCCCTCGCATTACATTATTTGCCATTTGCCTCTCGTTTTCCTCTCCCCCACTTCACCCTTGCCGTTTTATTCGCCCTCTCTTTTCCGTTCGCCTCTTTTTCGCTTGCTTCCTGTTTGCTCGTGTGTTGGATCGCTTGCTTGTCACGATGGCTCAAGATAATACCAAATTATGTGACTTTAGCAATACCAACAACAATGATTTTCTTAGCACTCCGATTTCTCCTCTTACCGATACTGAATCTTGCGAAATTAATGCTGCTTTGTTGAATCTTGTCATGAAAGATCAATTCGCCGGCCTTCCTAGTGAAGATGCCGCTACCCATCTAAATAGCTTCGTTGATTTGTGTGATATGCAAAAGAAGAAAGATGTGGACAATGATATTGTTAAATTGAAGCTATTTCCTTTTTCGCTTAGAGATCGTGCTAAAGCTTGGTTTTCGTCTTTGCCTAAAAATAGTATTGATTCATGGAACAAGTGCAAAGATGATTTTATCTCTAAGTATTTTCCTCCCGCTAAAATCATCTCTCTTAGAAACGATATTATGAATTTTAAGCAACTTGAGCATGAACAAGTTGCACAAGCTTGGGAGAGGATGGAATTAATGATACGTAATTTCCCATACATGGTTTGAATTTGTGGATGATTATACAAACATTTTATGCCGGATTGAATTTTACTTCTAGAAATTAATGTTTTGAGTGGAAAGCTGGATGAACTTATGAAATTATTTGCTACTAAAAGTGTTTCTTCTGATCCTAATGATATGCCTTTCTCTACTTTGATTGAGAATAATAACAAATCTATGGATGTGAATTTTGTTGGTAGGAATAATTTTGGTAACAACGCGTATAGAGGAAACTTTAATCCTAGGCCGTACCCTAGTAATTCCTCAAATAATTATGGTAATTCCTACAACAATTCTTATGGAAATTTTAATAAGATGCCCTCTGAATTTGAGACTAGTGTTAAAGAATTTATGAATTCGCAAAAGAATTTCAATGCTTTGCTTGAAGAAAAATTGCTTAAAGTTGATGAATTGGCTAGGAACGTTGATAGAATTTCTCTTGATGTTGATTCCTTGAAACTTAGATCTATTCCACCTAAGCATGATATCAATGAGTCTCTCAAAGCCGTGAGAATTTCCATTGATGAGTGCAAGGAAAGAACCGCTAGGATGCGTGCTAAGAAAGATTGCTTTGTAAAAGCGTGTTCTTCTAGTTTTTATGAGAATAAAGATGAAGATCTAAAAGTTATTGATGTGTCCCCTATTAAAACTTTGTTTTCCAATATGAATCTTGATAATGATGGGACTGAATATGAGCCACCTTTACCTAGAAGGTGTTCCAAAAATTCGGAGTTTTTAGATCTTGATGCAAAAATTGGTAAAAGTGGGATTGAAGAGATCAAAACTCTAGATATTAATGAACCCACTATTTTGGATTTCAAGGAATTTAACTATGATAATTGCTCTTTGATAGATTGTATTTCCTTGTTGCAATCCATGCTAAATTCTCCTCATGCTTATAGCCAAAATAAAGCTTTTACTAAACATATCGTCGATGCTTTGATGCAATCTTATGAAGAAAAACTTGAGTTGGAAGTTTCTATCCCTAGAAAACTTTATGATGAGTGGGAACCTACTATTAAAATTAAAATTAAAGATCATGAATGCTATGCTTTGTGTGACTTGGGTGCTAGTGTTTCCACGATTCCAAAAACTTTGTGTGATTTGCTAGGTTTCCGTGAATTTGATGATTGTTCTTTGAACTTGCACCTTGCGGATTCCAACATTAAGAAACCTATGGGAAGAATTAATGATGTTCTTATCGTTGCAAATAGGAACTATGTGCCTGTAGATTTCATTGTTCTTGATATAGATTGCAATCCTTCATGTCCTATTATTCTTGGTTGACCTTTCCTTAAAACGATTGGTGCAATTATTGATATGAAGGAAGGAAATATTAGATTCCAATTTCCGTTAAAGAAAGGCATGGAACACTTCCCTAGAAACAAAATAAAATTACCATATGAATCTATTATGAGAGCCACTTATGAATTGCCTACTAAAGATGGCAATACCTAGATCTGTCCTTGCTTTTATGCCTAGCTATGGGCGTTAAACGATAGCGCATGTTGGGAGGCAACCCAATTTTATTTTTAGTTTTTTGCTTTTTTCTTCTGTTTAGGAATAAATATTTGATATAGCCTCTGGTTAGATTTGTTTTTATGTATTAATTAGTGTTTGTGCCAAGTTAAACCTATAGGATCTTCTTGGATGATAGTTATTTGATCTTGCTGAAAATTCCAGAAACTTTCTGTTCACGAAAACAATTGTTAAAAATCACCAGAATGTGATAAAATATTGATTCCAATTTCTGCTGATCAATAAACAAATGTTCCAGGTCTTCCTATTTTGGCTGAATTTTTTGAGTGCAGAAGTTTCCGTTAGTTACAGATTACTACAGATTGTTCTGTTTTTGACAAATTCTGTTTTTCGTGTCTTGTTTGCTTATTTTGATGAATCTATGGCTAGTAAAATATTTTATAAACCATGCAGAAGTTCTAATACAGTAGGTTTAACACCAATATATATAAAGAATGATTTTATTACAGTACCTTGAAGTGGTGTTTTGTTTTCTTTCGCTAACGGAGCTCACGAGATTTTCTGTTAAGTTTTGTGTTGTGAAGTTTTCTAGTTTTGGGTAAAAGATTTGATGGATTATGGAACAAGGAGTGGCAAGAGCCTAAGCTTGGGGATTCCCATGCCACCCCAAGATAATCTAAGGACACCAAAAAGCCAAAGCTTGGGGATGCCCCGGAAGGCATTCCCTCTTTCGTCTACTTCCATCGGTAACTTTACTTCGAGCTATATTTTTATTCACCACATGATATGTATTTTGCTTGGAGCGTCTTGTATTATTTGAGTCTTTATTTTTTAGTTTACCACTATCATCCTTGCTGTACACACCTTTTGAGAGAGACACACATGATTCGGAATTTATTAGAATACTATATGTGCTTCACTTATATCTTTTGAGCTATATAGTTTTTGCTCTAGTGCTTCACTTATATCTTTTAGAGCACGGTGATTGATTTGTTTTATAGAAACTATTGTTCTCTCATGCTTCACTTATATTATTTTGAGAGTCCTACAAAACAGCGTGGTAATTTGCTTTAATTATAATAGGCATCCAAGATTAGTAAAAATTATCTTATGAGTGTGTTGAATACTATGAGAAGTTTGATGCTTATTAATTGTTTTGAGATATGAAGATGGTGATATTAGAGTCATGCTAGTTGAGTAGTTTTGAATTTGAGAAATACTTGTGTTAAAGTTTGTGATTCCCGTAGCATGCACGTATGGTGAACCGTTATGTGATGAAGTCGGAGCATGATTTATTTATTGATTGTCTTCCTTATGAGTGGCGGTCGGGGATGAGCGATGGTCTTTTCCTACCAATCTATCCCCCTAGGAGCATGCGCGTAATACTTTGCTTTGATAACTTGTAGATTTTTGCAATAAGTACATGAGTTCTTTATGACTAATGTTGAGTCCATGGATTATACGCACTCTCTTCCTTCCACCATTGCTAGCCTCTCTAATACCGCGCACTTTTCGCCGGTATCATACACCCACCATATACCTTCCTCAAAACAGCCACCATACCTACCTATCATGGCATTTCCATAGCCATTCTGAGATATATTGCCATGCAATTTACCACCGCTCCGTTTACTATGACACGCTCCATCATTGTCATATTGCCTCGCATGATCATGTAGTTGACATCGTATTTGTGGCAAAGCCACCATTCATAATTCTTTCATACATGTCACTCTTGATTCATTGCATATCCCGGTACACCGCCGGAGGCATTCACATAGAGTCATATTTTGTTCTAAGTATTGAGTTGTAATTCTTGAGTTGTAAGTAAATAAAAGTGTGATGATCATCATTATTAGAGCATTGTCCCAAGTGAGGAAAGGATGATGGAGACTATGATTCCCCCATAAGTCGGGATGAGACTCCGGACGAAAAAGAAAAAAAAAGAAAAAAAAGAGGCCATAAAAAAAGAGAAAAGGCCCAAATAAAACAATGAGAGAAAAAGAGAGAAGGGACAATGTTACTATCCTTTTACCACACTTGTGCTTCAAAGTAGCACCATGATCTTCATGATAGAGAGTCTCCTATGATATCACTTTCATATACTAGTGGGAATTTTTCATTATAGAACTTGGCTTGTATATTCCAATGATGGGCTTCCTCAAAATGCCCTAGGTCTTCGTGAGCAAGCGAGTTGGATGCACACCCACTTAGTTTCTTTTGTTGAGCTTTCATATACTTATAGCTCTAGTGCATCCATTGCATGGCAATCCCTACTCACTCACATTGATATCTATTGATGGGCATCTCCATAGCCCGTTGATACGCCTAGTTGATGTGAGACTATCTTCTCCTTTTTTTGTCTTCTCCACAACCACCGTTCTATTCCACATATAGTGCTATGTCCATGGCTCACGCTCATGTCTTGCGTGAAGATTGAAAATGTTTGAGAACACCAAAAGTATGAAACAATTGCTTGGATTGTCATCGAGGTTGTGCATGATTTAAATATTTTGTGTGGTGAAGATAGAGCATAGCCAGACTATATGATTTTGTAGGGATAACTTTCTTTGGCCATGTTATTTTGAGAAGACATAATTGCTTACTTAGTATGCTTGAAGTATTATTATTTTTATGTCAATATTAAACTTTTGTCTTGAATCTTTCGGATATGAACATTCATGCCACAATTAAGAGAATTACATTGCAAATTATGCCAAGTAGCATTCTGCATCAAAAAATCTAGTTTTATCATTTACCTACTCGAGGACGAGCAGGAATTAAGCTTGGGGATGCTTGATACGTCTCCAACGTTTCTATAATTTTTTTGTTGCTTCATGCTATATTATATTCTGTTTTGGATGTTTAATGGACTTTGTTATAAACTTTTATATTATTTTTGGGACTAACCTATTAACCGGAGGCCCAGCCCAAACTGCTGGTTTTTTGCCTATTTCAGTGTTTCGCAGAAAAAGAATATCAAACGGAGTCCAAACGGAATGAAACCTTCGGGAACGTGATTTTCGGAACGAACGTGATCCAGAGGACTTGGACCCTACGTCAAGAAAGCAACCAGGAGAGCACGAGGCTGGGGGCGCGCCTACCCCCCTGGGCACGCCCTCCACCCTCGTGGGGCCCATGTTGCTCCACCGACGTACTTCTTCCTCCTATATATACCTACGTACCCCCAAACCAACAGAAGCATCCACGAAAACCTAATTCCACGGCTGCAACCTTCTGTACCCGTGAGATCCCATCTTGGGGCCTTTCCGGTGTCCTGCCGGAGGGGGCATTGATCACGGAGGGCTTCTACATCAACACCATAGCCTCTCCGATGATGTGTGAGTAGTTTACCTCAGACGTTCGGGTCCATAGTTATTAGCTAGATGACTTCTTCTCTCTTTTTGGATCTCAATACAAAGTTCTCCACGATTCTCATGGAGATCTATTCGATGTAATCTTCTTTTGTGGGGTGTTTGTTGAGACCGATGAATTGTGGGTTTATGATCAAGTTTATCTATGAACAATATTTTAATCTTCTCTGCATTCTTTTGTGTATGATTGGTTATCTTTGCAAGTCTCTTCAAATTATCAGTTTGGTTTGGCCTACTAGATTGATCTTTCTTGCAATGGGAGAAGTGCTTAGCTTTGGGTTCAATCTTGCGGTGTCCTTTCCCAGTGACAGCAAGGGCAACAAGGCACGTATTGTATTGTTGCCATCGAGGATAACAAGATGGGGTTTATATCATATTGCATGAGTTTATCCCTCTACATCATGTCATCTTGCTTAAAGCGTTACTCCATTCTTATGAACTTAATACTCTAGATGCATGCTGGATAGCGGTCGATGTGTGGAGTAATAGTAGTAGATGCAGGCAGGAGTCAGTCTACTTGTCGCGGACGTGATGCCTATATACATGATCATACCTAGATATTCTCATAACCATGCTCAATTCTATCAATTGCTCAACAGTAATTTGTTCACCCACCGTAATACTTATGCTCTTGAGAGAAGCCACTAGTGAAACCTATGGCCCCCGGGTCTATTTTCCATCATATTAATCTTCCAACACTTAGTTATTTTTATTGCCTTTTATTTTACTTTGCATCTTTATTAAATACCAAAAATATTATCTTATCATATCTATCAGATCTCACTCTCGTAAGTGACCGTTAAGGGATTGACAACCCCTTTATCGCGTTGGTTGCGAGGTTCTTATTTCTTTGTGTAGGTGTGAGGGACTCGCGCGTGGTCTCCTACTGGATTGATACCTTGGTTCTCAAAAACTGAGGGAAATACTTACGCTACTTTACTGCATCACCCTTTCCTCTTCAAGGGAAAACCAACGCAGTGCTCAAGAGGTAGCACTCAACCATAGGTTCTATAAAGTATGCCATGCTATGTACTAGACCTATTGTATACCCTGCCCTGAGTTTGGCAAGGGAGTACAATAGTGATCTAGGATTAGATCACTGGACATTGGTCAAAATTATCCTTAGAGGACTAAGGAAATATTTCTCGGTTATGGAGGTGATAAAGAGTTCGTCGTAAAGAGTTACGTTTGTGCAAGCTTTGACACCGATCTGGATGACTCTGAGTCTCGATCTAGATACATATTGAAAGTGGGAGAATTTGGCTAGAGTTGCTCCGTGCAGAGCATTGTAGACATAAAAATTTGCAAAATATATACGGATCTGAATGTGGCAGACCCATTGACTAAACCTCTCTCACAAACAAAACATGATCACATCTTAGTACTCTTTGGGTGTTAATCACATGGCGATGTGAAATAGATTACTGACTCTAGTAAACCCTTTGAGTGTTTGTCACATGGCGATGTGAACTATGGGTGTTAATCACATGGTGATGTGAACTATTAGTGTTAAATCACATGGCGATGTGGACTAGATTATTGACTCTAGTGCAAGTGGGAGACTGGAGGAAATATGCCCTAGAGGCAATAATAAAGTTATTATTTATTTCCTTATTTCATGATATATTTTTATTATTCATGCTAGAATTGTATTAATCGGAAACTTAGTACATGTGTGAATACATAGACAAAACAAAGTGTCCCTAGTATGCCTCTACTTGACTAGCTCGTTTATCAAAGATGGTTATGTTTCCTAACCATAGACATGTGTTGTCATTTGATGAACCGGATCACATCATTAGGAGAATGATGTGATGAACAAGACCCATTCGTTAGCTTAGCATTATGATTGTTACAGTTTCATTGCTACTGCTTTCTTCATGACTTATACATGTTCCTTAGACTATGAGATTATGCAACTCCCGAATACTGGAGGAACACCTTGTGTGCTATCAAACGTCACAACATAACTGGGTGATTATAAAGATGCTCTACAGGTGTCTCCGAAGGTGTTTGTTGGGTTGGCATAGATCGAGATTAGGATTTGTCACTCCGTGTATCGGAGAGGTATCTCTGGGCCCTCTCGGTAAAGCACATCACTATAAGCCTTGCAAGCAATGTGACTAATGAGTTAGTTGCGGGATGATGCATTACAGAACGAGTAAAGAGACTTGCCGGTAACGAGATTGAACTAGGTATTGAGATACCGACGATCGAATCTCGGGCAAGTAACATACCGATGACAAAGGGAACAACGTATGTTGTTTTGCGGTTTGACCGATAAAGATCTTCGTAGAATATGTAGGAGCCAATATGAGCATCCAGGTTCCGCTATTGGTTATTGACTGGAGATGTGTCTCGGTCATGTCTACATAGTTCTCGAACCCGTAGGGTCCGCACGATTAACGTTCTTGTATTATGAGTTATGTGATTCGATGTACCGAAGTTTGTTCGAGATCCGGATGAGATCACGGACATGATGAGCAGTCTCGAAATGGTCGAGAGGTAAAGATTTATATATTGGAAGGTTGCATTTGGACATCGGAATGGTTCCGAGTGGTTCGGGCATTTTTTCGGAGTATGGGAGGTTATCGGAACCCCCCCGGGAGAAGTATTGGGCCTAGTGGGCCTTACTGGAGGAGAGGAGAAAGGGCCATGTGAGAGGGGCGCCCCTCCCCTTGCCCAAATCGAATTGGACTAGGGGAGGAGTGATACGTCCATTTTGCATCATGCTTTTATATTGATATTTATTGTATTATGGGCTGTTATTACACATTATGTCACAATACTTATGCCTATTCTCTCTTATTTTACAAGGTTTACATAAAGAGGGAGAATGCCGGCAGCTGGAATTCTGGGCTAGAAAAGGAGCAAATATTAGAGACCTATTCTGCGCAACTCCAAAAGTCCTGAAACTCCACGGAAGTCATTTTTGGAAAATAATAAAAAATACTGAGCGAAGAAAATACCAGAGGGGGCCCACACCCTGGCCACGAGGGTGGGGGGCGCGCCCTACCCCCCTGGGCGCGCCCCCTGCCTCGTGGGCCCCCTGGTGGCCCTCTGGTGCCCATCTTCTGCTATATGAAGTCTTTCGTCCGAGAAAATATCAGAAGCAAGCTTACGGGACGGAACTCCGCCGCCACGAGGCGGAACCTTGGCGGAACCAATCTAGGGCTCCGGCGGAGCTGTTCTGCCGGGGAAACATCCCTCTGAAAGGGGGAAATCATCGCCATCATCATCACCAACGATCCTCTCATCGGGAGGGGGTCAATCTCCATCAACATCTTCACCAGCACCATCTCCTCTAAAACCCTAGTTCATCTCTTGTATCCAATCTTTGTCCCAAAGCCTTAGATTGGTACCTGTGGGTTGCTAGTAGTGTTGATTACTCCTTGTAGTTGATGCTAGTTGGTTTATTTGGTGGAAGATTATATGTTCAGATTCATTATGCATACTAATACCCCTCTGATTATAAACATGAATATGATTTGTGAGTAGTTATGTTTCTTCCTAAGGACATGGGAGAAGTCTTGCTATTAGTAGTCATGTGAATTTGGTATTCGTTTGATATTTTGATGAGACGTATGTTGTCTCCCCTCTAGTGGTGTCATGTGAACATCGACTACATGACACTTCACCATTGTTTGGGCCTAGAGGAAGGCATTGGGAAGTAATAAGTAGATGATGGGTTGCTAGAGTGACAGAAGCTTAAACCCTAGTTTATGTGTTGCTTCGTAAGGGGCTGATTTGGATCCGTATGTTTCATGCTATGGTTAGGTTTACCTTAATACTTCTTTTGTAGTTGCGGATGCTTGCAATAGGAGTTAATCATAAGTGGGATGCTTGTCCAAGTAAGGACAACACCCAAGCACCGGTCCACCCACATATCAAATTATCAAAGTACCGAACGCAAATCATATGAACGTGATGAAAACTAGCTTGACGATAATTCCCATGTGTCCTCGGGAGCGCTTTTCTCCATATAAGAGTTTGTCCAGGCTTGTCCTTTGCTACAAAAAGGATTGGGCCATCTTGCTGCACTTTATTTACACTTGTTACTTGCTACCCGTTACAAATTACCTTATCACAAAACTATCTGTTGCCGACAATTTCAGTGCTTGCAAAGAATACCTTGCTGAAAACCGCTTATCATTTCCTTCTGCTCCTCGTTGGGTTTGACACTCTTACTTATCGAAAGAAATACGATAGATCCCCTATACTTGTGGGTCATCAAGCGGGCCGACCCCCTCTTTCCTCCCCCCCCTCTCTCTCCCTTACCTTTCCCTCCGGTGGAAGAAAGGAAAAAGGGGGAGGCGAATCCTACTTGGACTAGGAGTCCAAGTAGGACTCCCCCTAGCGCACCCAAACCTGGCCGGCCTCCTCTCTCCCTCCCTCCTTTATATACATGGCCAGGGGGCACCCCAATAGCACAACAGATAATCTCTTAGCCGTGTGTGGTGCCCTCCTCCACAGTTTTACACCTCGGTCATATCGTCGTAGTGCTTAGGCGAAGCCCTGCGCCGGTAACTTCATCATCACCGTCACCATGCCGTCGTGCTGACGGAACTGTCCCTCGGCCTCAGCTAGATCTAGAGTCCGAGGGACGTCACCGAGTTGAACGTGTGCAGATCGCGGAGGTGCCGTATGTTCGGTGCTAGGATCGGTCGGATCATGAAGACGTACGACTACATCAACCGCGTTGTCATAACGCTTCCGCTTTTGGTCTACGAGGGTACGTGGACAACACTCTCCCTTCTCGTTGCTATGCATCACTGAGGGAGTCCTGGATTAAGGGCTCCTCGGCGTCCGGCCTGTTAGCCATGGGCCAGACTGATGGGCTGTGAAGATGCGAAGACCGAAGACTCCACTCGTGTCCGGATGGGAATCTCCTTGGCGTGGAAGGCAAGCTTGGCGATCGAATATGAAGATTCGTTTCTCTGTAACTGACCTTATGTAACCCTAGATCTCTTCGGTGTCTATATAAACCGGAGGGCTAGGTCTGCAGAGGCCAATCCTCATAACCATAGTCATACAGGCTAGACTTCTAGGGTTTTAGCCATTACGATCTCGAGGTAGTTCAACTCTTGTAGTACTCATATTCATCAAGATCAATCAAGCAGGAAATAGGGTATTACCTCCATAGAGAGGGCTTGAACCTGGGTAAACATTGTGTCCCCTGTCTCCTGTTACCATCGACCTTAGACGCACAGTTCGGGACCCCCTACCCGAGATCCGCCGGTTTTGACACCGACATTGGTGCTTTCATTGAGAGTTCCACTGTGCCGTCCTCGAAAGGTTTGATGGCTCCTTCAATCATCAACAACGATGCCGTCCAAGGGGAAACCTTCCTCCCCGGACAGATCTTCGTGTTCGGCGACTTCGCACTGCGGGCCAACTCGCTCGGCCATCTGGAGCAGATCAACAGCTACGCCCCTGGCCATCAGGTCAGATTCAGGAGCTTGAACTACGTCGCGGATATACACGGAGACTTGATCTTCGACGGCTTTGAGACCACGGCAACCGCTCCCTGTCCCTACGATGAACATGACTTAAATATGTCATCGGAACATGCTCAGGAAATTGCACCTATAACTACTCCGGCCGTAGACCCGGAGCAGATCGCGCCATCCGAGGTCGGGAAGCTCAACCCCACCACGGAAGCCACAGACTCCACGGCGTTGGAGCTGCACACAGACCTAACCTCGGGTGGTATCTGTGTCTCCAGAACCTCGGACTCGTTTCCGGCTATGAGTTCCGAACTATGCGTGTCCGCGCACGTCGAGCTAGATCAATCATCGATCATCGAATTCAGCGCCACGGACATCTTCCGACACTCGCCTTTAGGCGATGTGCTAAACTCATTAAAAAATCTATCCTTAGTGGAGGGCTCCTAGCCGAATTATATCCGGTTTGAACTGGAGGCTGATGATGGGGAATTTCGACTCCCACCCGCCACCCGCTTCATAGCCACTGTCGAAGACTTAACCGACATGCTCCATTACGGCTCCGGAGACATCGACGGTATGGACGACGATGCCGATGAGGAGCATAGCCAAAACCCGCCGTTCACCAGATGGTGGACGGCCACTTCTTCGTACGACGTATACATGGTGGATACACCTAAAGAAACTAACGACGATGACAAAGAAGATCCAGTTGAGGATAAACCTCCTGAGACACAGCCCAGACGCTGGTGTCAGCGGCGCCGCTCTAAGTCACGTCGTGCAAAAGATAGCAATACCGGCACCGGAGAAAACAATATTCTGGACGATGCCAAAGACAATGAAGACCCTGTTGAGGCAACCTCCGAACAAGATGAACATACCATACACGAAGACTCGAAGGACAGTAATTATCTTCCACTCTCCGAAGATGAGGAGAGCCTAGGCAACGAGGATTTCATCGTGCCTGAGGAACCTCTCGAGTAGGAGTGCTTTAAACGCCGGCTAATAGCCACTGCAAGGAGCCTGAAAAAGAAACAGCAGCAGCTTCAAGCTGATCAAGACCTGCTAAACGATAGATGGACTGACGTCCTGGCAGCCGAGGAATACGGCCTCAAGCGCCCAGCCAAAAGTCACTCGCAGCGTAAATTGCTACCTCAGTTCGATGATGAGGCGTTGAAGCCCATACCATCATCGCGCAATGTGGCTAACCGACCACCATGTGGTCGGGACAAGGCGGCAACTCAAGCCGAACACCAGCCTGCTCCACCTCACCGTAAAGGCAGAGATAAAATAGCTCGGGGTCATACATACGACTCTCGGCAGGACCTGGACAGTAGAGTAGAACACACCAGATCGATCTACGGATCGCGAGGACGTGCCTCGACACGCAACGTCGGCTACCTATTCGGACGTGACAAGTCTAGTCATGCCCGGGCCGAAGACCGTAGACGGACTCCATCCGAGCTACGTCGCGACGTGGCCCAATATAGAGGCGCCGCACACCCACTCTACTTCACTGATGAAGTAATGGAGCATGAATTCCCAGAAGGGTTTAAACCCGTGAATATCGAATCATACGATGGAACAACTGACCACACAGTGTGGATCAAGGATTTTCTTCTCCATATCCATATGGCCCGCGGAGATGACCTCCACGCCATCAAATACATCCCATTAAAACTTAAAGGATCAGCTCGGTATTGGTTAAACAGTGTGCCGAAAAACTCTATTGGCAGCTGGGAGGACTTGGAAGACGCCTTCCACGACAACTTCCAAGGTACATATGTCTGGCCACCAGATGCCGATGACTTAAGTCACATCGTCCAGCAGGCCGGAGAGTCAGCCAGGAAGCTCTGGACTAGGTTCTTAGTTAAAAAGAACCAAATCATAGACTGTCCGGACGCGGAAGCCCTAGCGGCCTTCAAACACAGTGTCCGGGACGAGTGGCTCGCCCGCCACCTCGGTCAGGAAAAACCAAAATCCATGTCAACCCTTACCGCCCTGATGACCCGCTTTTGAGCGGGAGAAGACAGCTGGCTCGCTTGTAGAAGCAACAGCGCCAGCGATCCGGGCACCTCCGAAGTTTGAGACGGCAATGGAAAACCACGACGCAATAAAGACAAACGTGGTAATACTAATGAGGGAACGCACGACACAGCGGTCAACGCCGGATTCAGCGGCCACAAACCGGGTCAACGGAAAAAGCCATTTACGGCAAATAGAGACGGACCATCTAATTTAGATAAGATATTGGATAGGCCATGCCAGATTCACGGCCATCCCAATAAACCAGCTAATCACACCAATAGAAGCTGTTGGGTCTTCAAATAGGCTGGCAACTTAACTGCCGAACACAAGGGGAAGAGGCCGCCCGATGACAACGACTACGAAGAGACTCGCTAACCAAACACCGGGGGTCAGAAGCAATTTCCCCCCGAAGTAAAAAACAGTGAACATGGTATACGTGACACACAACTCTAAAGGGAAGCTGGAAAAGCACTCCCTCCGGACTGAGGATCATACTACGGCAACCTCAGCCGAAGTACAAAGCAGTCTTATTAAACCGCATACCTTGTCGGCCATTAAGCCACCGATCTCCATTCAACAGGATCGATCAATTCCGGAGCGAGACTAGCAGTTCGGCTTCCGCCATCCACCTCATATACCTGCACAATCTGCATCGCGCATACATAACTATGCACTTAAGATACCCTGGGCATCGGCGGAAGCACAATACGGACGAGCTTGCAAGTACTCCCATAACCTCTGTTTCTTTTCTAACTACTATTTCTTTTTCATTATTCTTTTACCACAGGTGACGCAAAGGCTGGTCATCTCATGGACTCCATCGGAGTTTGGGTTCGTATACTCACCCAAAGGCTATTCCCTTCAAGGAGTCCTTTCACCGAGGATAGGCGGCGCAGACGTGCGACAGGAGGTCCAAAATGAGTTTTTGTAGACCGCACTCTCTATTTCGAGCCTGTAAACTGCCTTTTTCCTCCGCCTTCGACCCCTGGCATGTCAAAAAGCCGGGGTTGCGGCTTTGTTATCTACAAAATAATGATTGGCATGTCACTCAGGTCCCAATCCGCATCCAGCATTCGCTTTTTTCTAAAAGAATTGAATTTGGCTCCTGTGGTTGTTTCACACATACACCTCGGCATAACTTGCCAGGGGCTCGGTATGGGAACAAATGAGTTGCCGACAAGTCCGAACAACTTTGTAGCATACTTCGGCATCGCGAGTTTGGCCTTATATGCATCACCTCCGAATCATGTCTTGGGTCAATAGTTGGGTTGCCCGGCTCCTGTGCTTGCTACCTTACTTTCTGCTCTATCGGCTAGGGTAGTAAAGGGAGAACTACTGCGATTGTGCTTCCGGTTCATCTGGTCAAGCACCTCAGTAGAGAAAGCCGAAAACTGACTGTCATGATGCGGCGAGAGCTGGTCAACCACTCGATGACTTACTGGAATCTTTCGTGATTCCCTCCGTATTATCCGAAGGACCTTTTTCTTCAGGTCATACATGTAACGCACCGTATTGGAATAAGCCGTATACATACCAGGGGCTATATCGTAGTCCCACCATAAAACTCCTATGGCTAAGTGAAAGTGTTAATGCCCTATAGTCCGATTACCTAGTTCACCGCATTGACACCTCCTTAATGGACCAAGACGTTGGGTTAAGAGTGATCAAATGCTTTTCCGAACACCCCCATACTTTATACGAGGGGGCTGAAGCCGACGACTGGAAAACTTTCAGATTAATACAAGAACGGCCACACAGGAGGAACAAAAGTTTTAGGCGAAACTACAAAAATAGCCTTATTATAATATTGTCTTTTACAAAATTCCATACACTTCACTCGAATATTATGTCTTTCGAGCATTGACCCTCTATCAAGCGGGCAGCCTCTAAGACATCCTCGAAATAATACTCTGGTGCGTGGTGGTCCTTGCCCTTGGGTGGACTCTTCGCTGCAACATTGATGGCCTTCATCTTCGTCTAGTATGTCTTAGCACGGGCAAAGGCCATCCGTGCACCTTCAATGCACATTGATCGCTTAACCGCGTCAATACGCGGCACCGCGTCAGCAAGTCGCCGCACCAAACCAAAATAACTATCCGGAATTGGCTCGGTCGGCCACAGCCGGACCACGACGTCCTTTATGGCAACGCCGGTTATCCGGTGGAGCTCGGCCCATTGGGTCATCTGTTCGTTCAGCAACAGTGGGCGCTTGGACGCACCGAATTGTGACTAGAAAAGCTTCTCTGTTGCATACCCTTCTTGCGCTTGGTAAAATTGCGCTGCATCGGAAGCACTCTTCGGCAAATCCAATAAAGCGTCTGGAGAACTCCACACTTGGTTAAGCAGGGCATAATTCGGATCGCCGAACTTAGTTTGTAATAAAAATGGCTTACCAACCGCGATCTCCCCAGCTTGTCGGATCTCCTCCCGGGCCGCTCTAGATTCGGACCGCGCTTCTTTCGCCTCTCGTAAGGCCTTGTCAAGATCAGCCATTTTGGCTTTATTATCCTACTCGAGGAATTCACAGCGGCTAGCAGCATCCTTTAGCTCACGCGCCATCGTTGATATTATCTCCTCACATTGGCGCCGAGCAGCCTGTTCGGCCTTTAACTCGGCAGATGCCTTCTCGGCAGCCGCATTACCAATCCGGGCCTACTCCTTGGCCCGGGCCAGCTCAGCCCGAAGGATCTCGACTGCGGCGGCACCATCTGCATTAATGCATACCTCAATATACAATATTTCGCGCCATGCTTACCTTACAAAGCACGCGCTTGTAAGGACTGCCCCAATACCTTGCGACTCGTCAAGACGCTTGTTGATAAGCATAAGGTCATCTTCCACCACATCAAGCTTCCGCTCCAGATCGGCAACTTCTGTAGTCCGGGCGGATGACAGGGAAGTGACAGCCTGCGTTTCAATTCATCATATTATTTCCTGGACATATCTTTTTTGATCCTCCGATCGCCTCCCTCGGGAAGCCAATTCTCAGGGGCTACTGCCTATACACAGGTGCAGTTTGTGAATAAACACAATCAAAAATTCTACAGTACAAACCTCGAAGCCTCTTAGCAGGCTCGTGCAGGCTTCATTTAATCCGCTTTTCGCGGACAGAACCTTTTCAACCACCGTACCCATCAAGGTACGATGCTCCTCCGAGACGGACACCCGTCGCAGTATGTTCGTCAATATATCCGGCGCTTCTGGACTTCCGGAAGCTGTTGTAGGAGTTTGGCCTCCCTTCAAAGGCATCCATTTATCCGTCCCTAGAGTCGTCTCCGGCTGTAAGCCGGACAGTCCGGGGCCTTTATCATTGGCCCCCGGACTCTGGGCTACCGAAGTATTACCTTCAGGTGGTGTCTTCGCCACCCCTCGCACCACTTGTTGATCAGGAGAGACCCTCCGCGACGACACCTCAAGGTCGTCCGCCCTATTGGACGAGGAGACCGGTGGAGGTGTCTCGCTTTCCATCATCTCTGGGAGAAGGTCCCCCGAGGAAGAGGATTGCTGAAGACTGTTTGCCGAGCTGCAAAGAAACATATATTCTAAATGTTACCTCGGCCGCAAGAAAGGAACGGGATATGTTTAAAACGCCCTTGTTCAGTTACGGTTTGCCTGAAGGCTTGTCCTCTCTATGGGACCGAGCGATGACGTCGTCCTCCAAGCCCGAGCCACCCAACTGGGGCATCTTGCCTCGCTTAGGAGCCGTTTCCTCCCAACCTTCGGAGGCGGCCCATTTCTTACCATGGGGAGAAGAGATGTTGACTTCTCCCTTGTCTTCGGACAATGGAATTTCGATTCCCCCGGACACAATGACTGATATACCCTCGAGTGGGAGACCGCCTTTGGCCCTCCCGCTTCCCGTCTTGTCCTCCTCTACAGGCATCTGGTATGGTGCCGGGGCCAGCATCCTTGTTAGTACAGGATCCGCTGAGTCTTCGGGGAGGGGGGCTGAACACCTAATCTGCTCCGCGTTCTTTATCCAGCCCTGGAAGTAGTTTGCTCGGTAACATATTACGGCATATTAAACTACAAAGTGTTCGGGAGTTGAGCGCTTACCGAGGTATCCGGATGGTTGCAGTCGAGGCCAATGTCCTCGGTGGTGTCCGGCCACTGTTTTCGTTTCCCGAAAAACAACTTCCACATCCCTTTGTGCGTAGTACCGAAGAAGTGTTGGAGGGTCCGTGATCCTTCCGGATTAAACTCCCACATGCGGAGAGGTATACGCTGGCATGGCAGGGCCCGGCGGACTAGCATTACTTGAATCACGTTGACAAGATCGATGTCCTTCTCAAGAAGGGTTCGGATGCGGCTCTGTACGTAGAGTCTGCACTTCATCAACTGATCCCCAGTCCAGCCCCTTATTAATCCATGATGCAATCTGTAAGGGAGGACCAGAATGGAACGCAGGTATAGCCGCCCACTTGGTACCGCGGGGTTCCGTGATGTAAAACCACTCTCGCTGCCATTGGTTGGAAGTTTCGGTGAAAGAGCCTTTTGGCCAGGGAATATTGGTAAGCTTGGTCACTACAGCACCGCCGCGCTCCGCCGGTTTCCCTTCGGTCCCCTTCGGCTTCACACTAAAGGTCTTGAGCCATAAGCTGAAGTGTGGGGGAATTCGAAGGAAGGCCTCACACGTGATGATAAACGCCAAGACGTGGAGGAAAGAATATGGGGCTAGATCGTGAAAATCTAGTCCGTAATAAAACATGAGACCCCGGACGAAGGGGTGAAGAGCGAACCCTAGCCCTCGGAGGAAGTGAGAGATGAATACGACCCTCTTGCCGGATATGGGAGTCGGAATAACCTGTCCTTGAGCAGGAAGCCTGTGGGGGATCTCCGCGGTCAAGTATCTGGCCGCCCAAAGCTTCGCAATGTCCTCTTCTGTAACAGAGGAGGCCTCCCATCAGCCCTGTGGGCTGGGTCCGGACATGATTGGGAAGCTTGAAGCAATGAAGTTGGACCATGGGTGCTAGAACTCGAGGTTGGAAAGGATGAGGAGAGGCTTGGCGTAAAAAGAGACGGCGCTTGGCACCTTTATAAAGGCGACGGGTATCGAACGCCTCCTCCTAAACCTGAAAACCTGCCTATCCCTAAGGAATCTCTCCAGTGGAACGGTTGGGTTACCCACGCTCGCATTAATGAGAATCCCACGATAAGGGAGACACGATCACTGCTTCGATGAGACGTGCCAATAAAAACCATGCCTCGAAGCATGGAACGACGGGACAAGAAATGGTTTGAAATAATGACCGGACGAGCATGATGTCATGTTACAAAAAGTTGTCAGCAGATTGGACTCGTAAAATATTATACTCTCTGCGGTTGTGTGAGGTACTTATGTTGCAGATCCGTACACGTTCGTCCGAAGACTATCCTGGAGTATGCGGAAAGGGGAACCCGCCTTGCAATGCCGAAGACAATCTGCGCGCCGGACACCTCGTCATTGAAGCCTGGTTCATGGGCTACTGAGGGAGTCCTGGATTAATGGGTCCTCGGGCGTCCGGCCTGTTAGCCATGGGCCGGACTGATGGGCTGTGAAGATACGAAGACCGAAGACTCCACCCGTGTCCGGATGGGACTCTCCTTGGCGTGGAAGGCAAGCTTGGCGATCAAATATGAAGATTCCTTTCTCTGTAACCGACCTCATGTAACCCTAGATCTCTCCGGTGTCTATATAAACAGGAGGGCTAGGTCTGTAGAGGCCAATCCTCATAACCATAGTCATACAGGCTGGACTTCTAGGGTTTTAGCAATTACGATCTCAAGTTAGATCAACTCTTGTAATACTCATATTCATCAAGATCAATCAAGCAGGAAGTAGGGTATTACCTCCATAGAGAGGGCCCGAACCTGGGTAAACATTGTGTCCCCTGTCTCCTATTACCATCGACCTTAGACGCACAGTTCGGGATCCCCCTACCCGAGATCCGCCAGTTTTGACACCGACAATCACCTAGATAGATCTTGCGTGTTCATAGGAAAATCTTCGAAATTAGTGTGTTCCCCAACACTAGAGAGGCTAGCCATGGCGGAAAGATGAGAGTGCGTATAATCCATGGACTCAACATTAGTCATAAAGAACTCGCATATTTATTGCAAAAATCTATTAGTCATCGAAACAAAGTACTACGCAGATGCTCATAGGGGGATACATTGGTAGGAAAAGACCATCGCTCGTCCCCGACCGCCACTCATAAGGAAGACAATCAATAAATAAATCATGCTCCGACTTCATCACATAATGGTTCACCATATGTGCATGCTACGGGACTCACAAATTTTAACACGAGTATTTCTTAAATTCACAACTACTCACTAGCATGACTCTAATATCACCATCTTCATATCTCAAAACAATCATAAGGAATCAAACTTCTCATAGTATTCAATGCGCTTTATATGAAAGTTTTTATTATATCCCTCTTGGATGCCTATCATATTAGGACTAATTTTATAACCCAAGCAAATTACCAATGTGAAGTATGAGAGTTCATCAATTTCTATAAAATAAAACCACCGCCGTGCTCTAAAAAGATATAAGTGAAGCACTAGAGCAATTTTGCCTAGCTCAAAAGATATAAGTGAAGCACATAGAGCATTCTAATAAATCATGATTCATGCGTGTATCTCCAAAAGGTGTGTACAGCAAGGATGATTGTGGCAAGCTAAAAAGCAAAGACTCAAATCATACAAGATGCTCCAATCAAAACACATATCATGTGGTGAATAAAAATATAGCCTCAAGTAAAGTTACCGATAGACGAAGACGAAAGAGGGGATGCCTCCCCGGGGCATCCCCAAGCTTAGGCTCTTTGGCCTCCTTGAATATTACCTTGGGGTGCCTTGGGCATCCCCAAGCTTAGGTTCTTGCCACTGCTTATTCCATAGTTCATCAAATCCTTACCCAAAACTTGAAAACTTCACAACACAAAACTCCAACAGAAAATCTCGTAAGCTCCGTTAGTATAAGAAAATAAATCACCACTTTTGGTACTATTGTGGACTCACTCTTTATTTATATTGGTGTAATATCTACTGTATTCCAACTTTTACATGGTTCATACCCCGTGATACTAGCCATAGATTCATCGAAATAAGCAAACAACACGCGAAAAACAGAATCTGTCAAAAACAAAACAGTCTGTAGCAATCTGGATATTTAGAATATTTCTGCAACTCCAAACAACCTTAGAAATTAGAAAGTCCTACGAAATTTGTTTATTAATCTTCTGCAAAAAGAATCAACTAAAAAGCACGTTTATGTGATTTATGAAAATTATTTTCGTGCGCGCAAAAGTTTTTATTTTTCAGCAAGATCAAATCAACTATCACCGTAGGCTATCCCAAAGGTCTTACTTGGCACAAACACTAATTAAAACACAAAACCACATCTAACCAGAGGCTAGATGAAAAATTTATTGCTAAACATAACCTAAAAAGCAAAAATAAAAATAAAATTGGGTTGCCTCCCAACAAGCGCTATTATTTAACGCCCTTAGCTAGGCATAAAACACGAATAGATCTAAGTATTATCATCTTTGGCATGTAATTCCTCAATCTCACACCTATAACCCTTAGGGTTTTTTTTAATTTGTTAATGATCAAACTCTTAGGCAAGAAATCAAGAAATTCACTTGTAGCAATTGGTTCCTTAATAATATTGAAAAAATTGGGGTGAACACTTATTGATTTCAGATCTTCATTTTCCTTACTAGAAGATTCACCCTTATTCTTAGGAACATAAATAAACTTGGCAATTTTCGTAGGAGGAAGATTTCGAGTAGTTTTAACGGAGGAAAAAGCGGAACCCAAATTGGCAATAATATCTTCTAGTTTGGCAATTCTAGTAGAATCTTGATCTATCTTTTCATTAACTAAGGGTTCCTTTCCCTAAGATTCTTTAGAGTAACTCCTACCTTAGATCCATATTGAATAATCTGATTATGAATCTTTTTATCCAAATTTTCAATCGACTCTACGGTAGCAATTTTATTTTCAATAATATCCAATCTCCGCATTACATGTTCCAAGGTTAAAACAGTTCCATTAACCGAAAGAGGTGGTGGGCCTAGCAAATCTATCATGGCATTGTAAGAATCGAAAGTATGGCTCCCCAAGAAATTCCCCCCCAGTAATGGTATCTAGAACATATCTATTCCAAGGAGTAACGCCTACATAAAAATTGCGGAGAAGAACGGAAGTAGATTGTTTCCGAGTAGATCTATTTTGAGCATTACAACTTCTATACCGAGCATCTTTTAAATTCTCTCCCTCCTTTTGTTTAAAGTTGAGACCCTCATTATCGGGAGTGCTAACAAGGATGGGAGGACTAGCCATAGGAGAGAGAGAAAGGCAAACGAAGAAGATGAACAAAAGAAGAGCGAAGAAAAGGCAAATCTTTTCGAAAATCATTTTAGAAGTGGGGGAGAGGAAAACGAGAGGCGAATGGCGAATAATGTAATGCGAGGGATGAGAGTTTATGTTGGGTACTTGGTGTGTCTTGGCTTGGCGTAGATCTCCCCGGCGACGTCGCCAGAAAACCTTCTTGCTACCTCTTGAGCTTGCATTGGTTTTTCCCTTGAAGAGGAAAGGGTGATGCAGCAAAGTAGAGTAAGTATTTCCCTTAACTTTTGAGAACCAAGGTATCAATCCAGTAGGAGATCATGCGACAAGCCACCGAATACCTGCACAAACAAACACCAACTTGCACCCAACATGATAAAGGGGTTGTCAATCCCTTCACGGTTATTAGCAAAGTGAGATCTGATATAGATGGATAAACGGCAAAGTAATAATTTTGGTATTTTTGGTTTATGGAACGGAAAGTAAAAGATTGCGAAGAAAGTAAATAGGAAACTAAGATTGTAGATCGAAAACTTGTATGATGGAAAATAGAAGATTATATTATGGAAAATAGACTCGGGGGCCATAGGTTTCACTAGAGGCTTCTCTCAAGATAGAAATAATTACGGTGGGTGAACAAATTACTACCGAGCAATTGATAGAAAAGTGCAAAGTTATGATGATATCTAAGGCAATGATCATGAATATAGGCATCACGTCCATATCAAGTAGACCGAAACGATTCTGCATCTACTACTATTACTCCACACATCGACCGCTATCCAGCATGCATCTAGAGTGTTAAGTTCATAAGAACAGAGTAATGCATTATGCAAGATGACATGATGTAGAGGAATTAACTCAAACAATATGATGAAAACCCCATCTTTTTATCCTCGATGGCAACAATACAATGCGTGCCTTGCTGCCCCTACTGTCACTGGGAAAGGACACCGCAAGATTGAACCCAAAGCTAAGCACTTCTCCCATTGCAAGAAAAACCAATCTAGTTGGACAAACCAAATCGATAGTTTGAAGAGACTTGCAAAGATATCAAATCATGCATATAAGAATTCATAGAAGATTCAAATAATATTCATAGATAAGCTGATCATAAATCCACAATTCATCAGATCTCGGCAAACACACCACGAAAGAGTATTACATCGAATAGATCTCCAAGAACATCGCGGAGAACTTTGTATTGAGAATCAAAGAGAGAGAAGAAGCCATCTAGCTACTAGGTATGGACCCGTTGGTCTGTGGTAAACTACTCACGCTTCATCGGAGAGGCAATGGTGTTGATGTAGAAGCCCTCCATGATCGAATCCCCCTCCGGCAGGATGCCGGAAAAGGCCCCTAGACGGGATCTCATGGGTACAGAAGGTTGCGGCGGTGGAAAAGTGGTTTCGTGGCTCCCCTGGATGTTTTTGGGGATAAGAGTATATATAGGAGGAAGATCTAGGTCAGGGGGTCACCGAGGGGCTCACAAGGTCGGGGGTACGCCCTCCACCCTTGTGGCCACCTCGTGGCTCTTCTGACTTGCATTCCAAGTCTCCTGGGTGTCTTCAGGTCCAAGAAAAATCATCGCGAAAGTTTTATTCCGTTTAGACTCCGTTTGGTATTCCTTTTCCGCGAAACTCTAAAACAAGGAAAAAAACAGAAACTGGCACTGGGCTCTAGGTTAATAGGTTGGTCCCAAAAATCATATAAAATAGCATATTAATGCATATAAAACATCCAAAACAGATAATATAATAGCATGGAACAATCAAAAATTATAGATACGTTGGCACGGTAAATAGATCGTCCGTTATTATGTGATGTACAAGCATCAGGCCACTTGTCAATTTTGCTATTCGTAAGTTTGGCCCGCGACTAACCTGGGACCAGCCATACCAGTGGCGAGTAGGCCGAGTTGTCTGCCTTTGCTATTTGAGCATATTATGAATGTGCATGTTTGCCACTTGGTATAACTCCATCTATAAGTAGCTTCCCAATAGTGCTTCTTTTGATATAGTTCGACAACTTCTTTGGAAATGAAAAACTAGCGGTCATGGTTTCTATCGGGTAGTGGGATGCTGCACATTTTGTTTGGTGATGTGTGCGTACACATACCAGATACGAAGTATTCCACTCATTTTGCTTTAACACATGTGATTTCCTTTTTTTTCTGGGCCCAATCACTGTTTGGCAGCAAGAATTTATTGCACTCGACATATTTTATTCTTTTAGCCCAAGATCACCCATCCATACTTTATTTGATTCCACACTCCGCAACACTTTACACTTTTGAACCAACGATCCGTTTTTCAATCCGTTTGCAGATTTGGGTTCATTCATGACAATTAAATCTTTTAAACATAATTTCGTACATGGTTTGAACAAATTCAAATTTGAATATTGATGCAATAATGAAACTTATAGGACCCCGATAAATCCCGAACGTTCGGATTTTAAGCATGTCATTCCGAACGTTTTTTCATGGCAACTTTAGTTGATGCACGGTGGCAAGTTTAGTTGTTAAGACATGGCAACTTTGTCCCAGTTTATTTTTTTTTGTCAGAAAATTGCCATGTTTGCCACCTCGCGTGAACTAAAATTGCCATAAAAATGTTCGGTTGCCATGCTTAAAAACCGAAAGTTCAGGATTTATCATTTCCGAACTTATATGATACTCCCTCCATCCACATATATAGGGGCTAATACGTCTTTCGAGGTAGCCTTGGACCAATGATAAATTATTAATACATGAGATGTATGATATAAAAATTATATCATCACAAACTCCTTTCACATACGAATTCGAGGGTATGCTTTGTGTGACATGCATGTCATATAATATTATGCTAACCCAAAGTAATGGAGCGTCCTATATATGTGGATGGAGGGAGTATACCTGATGGTACATTAATGAAACCGGAGTGAACCAATAATGAAAACATGCAAAAAAAACATAATGGAAGTTATATCAAATCAGAGATGAAACATTAATGATGTATAGAATGGAACAATGACAAAAAACATGCAAAAGAGAAAGCATGAATGAATGATGAAAACATGTAAAATAGTCGTGCCACAGAAACGAAATCGTATAGGAAAATATGAAAATAACACCTTTAGAACACAGTCAAATCTTACAAGATAATTTAACAAAATGACATGAAACATATTTCAACACTCCAAAAATAGAAACGAAATCTGAATGAATTAGTACCAATTTCCGGAATGAAAAAGCAATGAAAACATGCAACGGAAAAATAATTTGAATTTTGAAAAATTCAACCGTGTCCAAATTGATCTTTTTTTGAAGATTTAAATATCGTGAGTACTAATATCCAAACGGTTTGTCAATCGGATATTTTGTTCAGATAGAATTATATGTAATCAGACTGAAAATCATGGGTGGGTGGGTGGGATTACCTTTTTTAAACATACCCGCTAGTCACTCTCGTGAGGCCTCCTCGCTAGCTGTCCCACACGTCACAAAGATGGGTAAAAAAGTTAGCTGGATTGAAGAAGACAAAAGATAGTGTCATGTATTTGTGTCAGGTAACGTATGATATATTGCCATAATAGAGCAATACATGCACACATCCCCAACCAAAATGTAAGGTATTCCACTACCGGATAGTAACCGGTGCCGTCAGAAAAAACGATGTCCAACTTCTTGGCTTCAGATTCAAAGTCTTGCTGGCTTCGATGAAGTGGAGTTCCGGTCTGGACATCGAGCATGGCCCATGGCACGTTGTCGATGTGTGCAAGAGAAAGATGTCGTTGGCTTCTGCAATACTACTTTCTATTTTCTTTTCGAGTTGCCTTAGACTATCCATAATGAATGTAATATAGGTGATAACGTCACTTGTCGGTGGATGACCCCAGGTATGCCCAAGACGGTGAACGACCCTTCAAAACATCGGGGCGGCCAGCGCCCCTTGGTCCGGTTGCCCGGCTGCTCCGGCCGGCTCCCTGCCCGGCTGCTCCAGCCGGCCTGCTACGCGGAGTCAATCGCGGCGTCACATCCAACCTGACACGGACAAGACGGTCATACCGCGGCCATACTATGACCACTATTGCTGATAAAGCATACATTATTCACTCATCATACGCAACTTCATGTATAATGCTACTTGTCCCTAGACACTAATATATAAAATGACCCAAAGAGACACTCTCTCAGAAAAAAAGTTTACAGTATACTTGGCCAATGGGACAAGCACTCACGGGCATACATGCCCAAGCACTCACGGCCACAAGGCGCCATGCCACACACGACTCACTTGGCCAAAAGCCACAAAGGCTCCAACGCCACACACTCACGTACAAGTAGATGAGCATGTAGCTCCTCCAGGAGCACTCTGTACTGTTATATACACTGCATATATCATCAGACATGTAAGAGTAGGGGTGTTACCTCTTTGTGAGGACCCCGAATCTAAGTAAACCACCGCGTGTTGTTTCCCCAATCCCATCTTCGGATCTTCACTGCAGCCTTGCCCTCACCTCAAGCCACCCCGTGGCATCCGTCGTGACGCGACCCATCTCGCGAGAACACCACGACACATATCGGGGTAAAATAGATGATGTGATAAATAATTAATGAAGAAAGAGAGGCATGTGGTAACATAGCTAGTGACTCATAGTATGAGTAACATCGCAAATACCAAGGCAAAATAAGTCTACAAGCTAATAAATGAAGTATTGCATGACACCACACATATGTTACTCCCCACTATAAAAATATTAACATAGACTAGTAACATGTTTAACATATGTATGTTACTACCAGTCTAAATTACTACCCATTGCGGCTGAAATATGCATGAGAGCATGGTTAATAGTATAGCCAACATCCGGCTATATGAAGTTGCCACATCATTTAGAGCCAACCTAATAGCCTGCTAGTACAGTAGTTAGTCATACTAGTATAGTATACCATTAATATGTGGCCCCATTTTTTGTCTTTGAAGTTAGTGCTAGAGCCAACTACAAGTTTACAGCCCGCTTTTATTCTCTCTCCTTTAACTAAGCACAAATATTATAGTTAAATTTTTATAGCCTGTTTATGTCACATTATTGTACTTGCTGTGAGAAGGCGATGCTCTAACTCGCGGGCGGCCCACTGCAGGGTTTTGATTAGAGTGCCTTCCCCACTCCTCACCTGAAATCACGGGGTGGAGAGATTAGATGTGCACTAGCAATTGGATGGGCCGGCATGCATGGATGTGCTGACTAGCCGTTTCGCTGCGCGTACGACTGCATCCACTTGACGGGCCCCAACGAAAAAGGTTGGTCGGCTGAGTACTTCGCGTTGGACGAATCGCTCGCTACAATGCGCCCGCGTGGAAAAGTCTTTTTTGCATGAGAATGTCACTAGAATCAGTATGATGAAGTCATTAGTGACATAAGCATGCAGACACGTCAAACTTTTTGTATACCCCCATGTGTTCTCGATGGGAACCCAGGGAGGAAGGAACTAAAATAAAGATTTGCAGAGGTAAATGCATGCAACATCCATGGTCTTGGCACAGACAACTTTTTATGTCGGGCATCTGAACCCTACATGTAGGATTTTGTTTTTGATGGAATTCCGAATGGATCGATGGAAAACCAAGATAGTTAAGGCTAATTTTGCACACATTTGCATTACAAATATTTATTCGTTCATGGTTTCAGGTGTGCCAAAAATGTGGAAACGCCCAAAATCTACAAACTGCAGTACTCTATATGAGTATTTCATCCAAAAGCTTCCTAACATGTGCCGTTTTCCGGCCACACAAAAATAGGTGTTTACGTCTGTAGATACGCTGATGGTTTGTCTACATATATCGTCCAAGCTTATCGAATGATGCATATAATTAATTAAATTTCCATTTGATGACGATCTTTGAAGAAAATGACAGTGGCACTTTTTAAGCCACAATAACAGTGAACATTGCTGTATATGCTTTGCGGTATGAAAATGAATTGTCGCGATGGATGTTTTTTCCACATCAGTTATGTTTGCTTGGGGAACATTGTCATGATAGAGAGTGATTTTTCCTTCGATGAGAGAAACAGACAGTGACTGATTTAATTTGTACTAAAAAAGATCATTATGGTACATCCGAACAATTGCAGATTGAGTGGATTTGTCAACGTTGTAGCATATCCATCACAAAAGGGGTTCAAACCCTCATGCCAAGATACCAAAATCTTGAACGTCACTCCAAAGTCCAAACGCTTCGCTTCTGGAAGACGGAGATCACCAAGCCTGAAGCCACTTCTCCCGCCCCCCTTCCTCGTTGGTTCCATCAGACAAACGAGAGCCCAAACTTTTACGTATGACTTTATAAATAGTCCTCTACACGGCTCTTGTCTTAATCGCACCGAAACTTTGCGTCTGATCTGCATTTGTACTCGATCTCCTCCTCCACGTCGGCCGCAGTACTCTTCGTCGGTCACGGGACGCGGCTAGCTCACCAGCCATGGCTGTCCACGACGAGCCGCTGCACATCCTCTTCTTCCCGTTCCTGGCCTCCGGCCACCTCATTCCGATCGCCGACATGGCCGCACTCTTCGCCGGCCGCGGCGTCAGGTGTACCATCCTCACCACGCCCGTCAACGCCGCCATCATCCGCTCCGCCGTCGACCGCGCCAACGACGCCTTCGCCGGCGCCGGTTCCCCGGCCATCGACATCGCCGTCGTGCCTTTCCCCGACGTCGGGCTCCCGCCGGGCGTCGAGAACGGCACGGCCCTCAAGTCCCAGGACGACCGCGACAAGTTCTACCACGCGGTCAGGCTTCTCCGGGAGCCCTTCGACCGGTTCCTGGCCAACCACCGCACCGACGCCGTCGTTTCCGACAGCTTCTTCCAGTGGTCCGTCGACGCCGCCGCGGAGCGCGGCGTCCCGCGGATCGCGTTCCTCGGCAGCAGCATGTTCGCGCGCGCCTGCAGCGATAGCATGCTGCGGCACAACCCGCTGGAGAACGCCCCCGACGACCCCGACGCCCTCGTTTTGCTGCCGGAGCTGCCGCACCGCGTCGAGCTGAGGCGGAGCCAGATGATGGACCCGCCGAAGATGCCGTGGCACTGGGAGTTCTTTAATAGCATGAACGCCGCCGACCAGAGGAGCTTCGGCGAGGTGTTCAACAGCTTCCACGACCTCGAGCCGGACTATGTCGAGCACTTCCAAAAGACGCTCGGCCGGCGCGTGTGGCTCGTCGGGCCGGTGGCGCTCGCCAGCAAGGACATGGCTGTGAGAGGCACCGACGTGCCCTCGCCGGACGCGGGCAGCTGTCTCCGGTGGCTGGACGCCAAGCCGTCCGGCTCGGTGGTGTACGTCTCCTTCGGCACACTGACCAAGTTCGCACCCGCGGAGATGCACCAGCTCGCCCGCGCCCTCGACCTCTCCGGCGTTAACTTCGTGTGGGTGATCGGCGCCGCCGCAGGCCAAGACTCTTCGGAGTGGATGCCCGAAGGCTTTGCCGACCTGATCGCGAGCGGCGACCGCGGCTTCATGGTCCGTGGCTGGGCGCCTCAGATGCTGGTCCTGAGCCACCCCGCCCTCGGCGGGTTCGTGACGCACTGCGGCTGGAACTCGGTGCTGGAGGCCGTGACCGCCGGCGTGCCGATGGTGACGTGGCCGCGGTACGCGGACCAGTTCAACAACGAGAAGCTCGTGGTGGAGCTGCTCAAGGTGGGCGTCAGCATCGGCGCCAAGGACTACGCGTCAGGCATCCAGGCCCACGAGGTGATCGCCGGCGAGGTGATCGCCGAGTCCATTCAGAGGTTGATGGAGGGCGACGACATCCAGAAGAAGGCCAAGGACCTCGGTCTAAAGGCAAGGAGCGCGGTGGAGAAGGGAGGATCCTCGTACGATGACGTGGGCCGGCTGATGGACGTGCTGACGGCCCGCCGGAGCTCCGTCAAGATTGGAGAAGACATCCAGGCCAGCTGATTGGTATTGGTCCGACGCAGTGGCAGAGCTTGGCTGACATAACAAGGGGTAAACATGCAAATTATAAAAGTATGGAGGTGCCAAATGAGAATAGTTTCTTCCATCTATACACAGCTGTGTTTCGGGCAGCTTTGGCGTTCCTTTTGGCTGATTAAGATCATGGTTAATATTATAGCCAACATTCGGCTTCGTCTCTGCTACGCCGACATGTTCTCCGGTGTTGATGGGAAGCCGGTGGAGTCATGCACAGGAGTTCTCGGGCCGGCATTGGTCACCCGTGCGGTGGCCGCGGCGGCTGGCGAGAGATTTGGTGGCCCGGCACTCGGGTGGTGGTTTGTGGCGGCAGATCTGGTGATTCTCCCTCGACTTCATCGATCGGAGGTGCCGGAGCTTGAGCCGAGGATTTGCACGGGGACGTTCCTTGGTCGACGTGCCACAGCGGTTACGCCTCACCGTTCACGATGGAGCTCATCTTCGACTCAGAAAGCCGTCTCTGGCAATGGTGTGCCCTTGGTTTAGGGCTTGGTGGTTTCCGGTGTCTTCCGTTGTTGTTCGGCTCGACGGCGGCAGCGGCTGGTGTTGGCTCTTTCTGCGTTAAGGCCCCCTGGGACCGGATTGTACTTTCTCTTTCTTTGGGGTCTTTTTGCATTTATGTTGGCACACCTGCGGTCTCGCGGCGATGTTGCGTATGTGCTATGTTTGTAACCTCTGCTGGTTAAGAAATATGCAGCTATCCTAAAAAACCCGGCTATATGGAGTTGTCATGTCACATATAGTCAATCTAATAGCCAACATGTGTAGTAGCTAGTTGCTAAGTAGCACTACTTTGTTAATGCATGGTCCACCGTACACTCTCACAATGTTTCTTGGAACCCGTGTTGTAGCTGGTTGTTAATCTATAGCCCGCTTCCCTTCTCTATTCTCTTCTCTCATCCAACTCAACACATATATAATTGTTTAAACCTTATAGCCCGCTGATTTTACCTTATTATACTTGCTCTAATGGTCCCTAAATCCAATGGCGATCTTTGCCACGACAGCCATGACCCACGGCGTCTTGTTTTTCTTTGGAAAACAAGCTGCCTTTATTATTGGACGCTGATAATGTTGGGAACGTAACATGCAATTTCAAAAAAATTCCTACGCTCACGAAAGATCTATCTAGGAGATGCATAGCAATGAGAGGGGGAGAGTGTGTCCACGTACCCTCGTAGACCAAAAGTGGAATCGTTAGATTAACGCGGTTGATGTAGTCGAACGTCTTCGCGATTCAACCGATCAAGTACCGAACGTACGACACCTCCGAGTTCAGCACACGTTCAGCTCGATGACGTCCCTCGAACTCTTGATCCAGCAAAGTGTCGAGGGAGAGTTTCGTCAGCACGACGGTGTGGTGACGGTGATGGTGAAGTGATCCGCGCAGGGCTTCGCCTAAGCACTACGTGAATATGACCGGAGGCGTAAACTGTGGAGGGGGCGCCGCACACGGCTAACAATTGTTGGTGTGTGTTCTAGGCGCCCCTCCCCATGTATATATAGGTGGGAGGGGGAGGGGAGCAGCCTTGGGGCACCCCAAGTAGGAGGAATCCTACTTGGGGCCTCCTCCAATTCGGCCTCCCCCTTTCCTTATCTCCGGAGGGGGGAAGGAAAGAGGGGAGAGGGGAAAGGAAGGGGGAATCCTATTCCCTCTATTTCCTTTCCTCCTCCCCTTTTCCTTTCTCCACTTAGATCTGCCCATATGGGGGCGCACTAGCCCACTAGGGGCTGGTTTGTCCCACCCTTGGCCCAATAAGGCCCATATCTTTGCCGGGGGGTGCCCGGAACCCCTTCCGGTGACCCGATACGTACCCGGTACCCCCAGAACACTTCCGGTGTCCGAATACTATCGTCCTATATATGAATCTTTACCTCTCGACCATTTTGAGACTCCTCGTCATGTCTGTGATCTCATCCGGGACTCCGAACAACATTCGGTCACCAAATCACATAACACATATAATACAAAATCGTCATCGAACGTTAAGCGTGCGGACCCTACGGGTTCGAGAACTATGTAGACATGACCGAGACACCTCTCCGGTCAATAACCAACAGCGGAACCTAGATGCTCATATTGGTTCCCACATATTCTATGAAGATCTTTATCGGTCGTACCGTAATGACAACATACGTTATTCTCCTTGTCATCGCTATGTTACTTGCCCAAGATTCGATCGTCGGTATCTTCATACCTAGTTCAATCTCGTTACCGGCAAGTCTTTTTACTCGTTCCATAATGCATCATCCCGCAACTAACTCATTAGTCACATTGATTGCAAGGCTTATTATGATGTGCATTACCGAGAGGGCCCAGGGATACCTCTCCGATACTCAGAGTAACAAATCCTAATCTTGATCTATGTCGACCCAACAAACACCTTTAGAGATACCTATAGAGCATCTTTATAATCACCCAGTTACGTTGTGACGTTTGATAGCACACAAGGCATTCCTCGGTATCCGGGGGTTGCATAATCTCATAGTCAAAGGAATATGTATATGACATGAAGAAAGCTAACGGATGGGTCTTGTCCATCACATCATTCTCCTAATGATGTGATCCCGTTCATCAAATGACAACACATGTCTATGGTTAGGAAACTTAACCATCTTTGATTAACGAGCTAGTCTAGTAGAGGCTTACTAGGGATACGGTGTTTTGTCTATGTATCCACACATGTATCAAGTTTCCTGTTAATACAGTTCTAGCATGAATAATAAACATTTATCATGATATAAGGAAATATAAAATAACAACTTTATTATTGCCTCTACGGCATATTTCCTTCAGATAAGTACCACACGTTCGGTCTGGGCACCTCTTAGACCAAACGATTGTTCAGTACGAGGGGATCGATCCCCCGAACGGGTTTGTTCGGTAGGGGGAATCCACAGCCCGAATGCCTCCCTCACGCCAGGTCTTTTCCGTGTAATAAACAAAAAAAGAACAAAAAGCCTGCTAATAACGAATTAAATGAAAAAGCCCAGATTTTGGTTTTTTTCCTATGTCAGAAAAGCCCAGATTTTGGGTTTTTTTGTGACAAATAAAAGCCTATTTTTTGCTCAGCTGTGAAAAAATGGCATCAGCTTTAATAGCATAAAAAATGAAAATTCCAAAATAAAATTGCCATTCAAGTTTGACCAAACTATTTATAATTTGCCATGATATATTTTTTACAATGGCAAGGTTTATAAAAACATATTTGATTCCCTAATGAAAGCATGGCAAATGTGCCATGACAAAAAATCAAATTGCCATGGCAAAATATATGTTCGGAAAATGACATGGCGATTTTCCATGTGTGTCCAACACCAAACATCGCCGTGGAAATTTTGAAAAACACAATGCATGTGTGTCCAGGATCAATTTTGCCATGGCGAACTTCAGAAACACCATGCATGTGTGTCCATGAAAGTTGCACAAACAAAAAAGATTGATCAAGTTAGCACAAAACCTATCCAAATCATGGAAAAAATGCCATGGGAGAAAAAAAACTAAAGTGGATCACAATTTTGCATGGCAAAAAATCATCAGTAGTTGATGTTGTGTTGTTATAAACTTTTCCAGAATTGCCATGGCAACAATATTATGGCAAAGAAATAGAATAAATAAAAATAAACATTACATGAACTATATTTGCCCATCTATGTGAAGAAAAAATTTCCATGACAATAAAAGGTAAAATTGCCATGGAAGTTTAATTAAAATTTTCATGTTTTTAATGAGGAATTTCCTGTGTGTGAGAAAGACACAAAAATTTGAAAATGAAGTATGAAAACAAGAAAATTGTCGTGGTAGGTTCGTATCAAAAATTGCCATGGCAGATTCATATCAAGAATTGCCGTGTTTTGTTTGAGGAAATTGCTGTGTGTGAGAAAAAACACAAAGAGTTGAAAATCACGCATGAACAAGAAATTTCCATGGCAGATTCGTATCAAAACTTGCCATGGTAGATTCATATCAACACTTGCCACGGTGAAATTCATGTAAACTAAATTTGCCATTATTTGTAAACTAAATTTTCCATGATCAATAAACTAAATTTGCCATGGTTAAGTAAGAGAAAAACATATAGATTGCCATGGGAGTGTTGCAAAAAATTCCTAAATTTTCCATGTTTAGAATACAAAAAATGTTGTGGATTTACCGTGTGAATTTAGAAAATATTTCTAAGTTTTCCATGGGTAGAAAAAAATTGACATGTGAACATTACAGGAAAAAAAATTAAAATAGCCATTTGACAAGTTTTAAATATTGTCATGTGAACATTCCCCATGTATTTTCCCATGGTCTAATTACTAAATTTGCCATGGTATAATTAAATTATTTGCCATGTTTGAGAAATTGCCATAGTGCTAAATTTGTATGGCCACCTCTAAAATAGTTTACATGTGAGAACATTTATACAATTTGCCATGGATAATTTAAAAGCAAAGTGCTATGAGTTTGCCATGGGCAAATATAAGAATCAATACGATGAAGTTCCCTAAAAAAGAATCAATATGATGAAGTCACTAGTGATGTAAGCAAGCAAAAAAGTCAAACATTTTGTGTATCCTCCATGTGTTCTCCATCGGAACCAAGGGAGGAAGGAACTAAAATAAAGATTTATGTAGATAAATGTTATACACCATCTATGGTCTTGGCATAGATAACTTTATGTTGGGCATGTGGATGCCTCAAACTACTTTTTGTTATGGGCCATCCAAAACAATAAGGTACGCATCATGGGCGCCTCCTCGCGCTACCCACATCATCACGCCCGCACTGTTTGTGGTGGCGAATGGTGAGAGAACTTTGCGCTGGTCAATAGACAAGCTGGGCGTGTCCACGTCAGACAAGGTAGAGACAAAAACGCGTTCGCTTCATCCAAAAGAAAGACCGAGGAGCCTCTGCCACTCCACCCCCACACGCAATCTCTCCTCGGCCTCTTCCTCCGGGCAGCGAAGGGCGGGGTAGGATGGGCATCCAAATCTCCGCCGGATCCGGCAACGCCGGTGAGTAACCAACCAGTTTCCCAATCCTTCTTCCCCTCATCTCTTGATCTGTCTTCATGCCCATCTAGCGGAGGCCCGGGGAGTGGCGGCGGTGACCAGGCCTGGTGTTGACGGGATGATGAAGTGGTCGGAGGCGCTGCATCGGTGGCCAATCAGTCTGCAACGACAGCAAGACGACGGAGATCGGGTACCAACGGTGCTAAAGGTGCGCCGCCTTCCCCATACCCCCTTCCTCGCCCTCCATCCTCGACTGCCCGTGGTCTCCTTCCTGTCCCAGCCTCGACCACGTCATCCCTGCCGGTGAGTCCGGCCTCTGCGGCAGCAGCCCCCTGGCCGCCAGTTTGTGGAACGGGAATGTCCATTTGTTCTTCCAACACTAACAGAGGTTCCCTGTTTTTTCACTCCATTGGAAAGTCTGGCCACACCATTTACTTGTCTAGGCGTGCGGAGATATTCTTCCTTCTCTTGTGTTTATATGATTGGATATTTGCAGATGCCCAAATGTTTTTACAAAACCCATGACGATGGGATGGTTTCGGCAATGAAGTTGACTTGCAACCCAGATTTATTTATTTTTCATTCCCATCTGTTGACGGGTCTTTTGCGTAGTGGATTACTGTTGTTGTTAACCTTGCATAGTTAATTGCATTTCAAAGAACAATTCAAATGCTCAAAACGACTGGCATGGGGCTTGGCGGTACAGTCCCTGACCTTCCAGTCAGGCAAATCATTCAACACTAGATTTACATTGTCCTTGATCTTAGGATATTTTAATCATACATTCATGTCATATGGTGTTCAGAGAAACTGACAAACATATCTCTGCTGAATAAAATAAGTGAATTTGTGAATTGGAGGATATATTCTCACCTTCTTAGTGCTCACATCCTATTCCCTTTCATTTGAATGCTACTTAACCAGCTTCCATTGCCAGCAAATGAAACTGTCTCTTGAGCATTAGACTATTTTAGGCCATTACATAGTGTTAAATTGATTTAAAGGCAAATTTGACCAAGGAAAACTAAACCATCTTACTATTATGTTAAATCTATAGATTTTGTAGATACGAAAAACATGATGACAAGGGCACATATTACATTTGAGTTCTCAAGGCCCACAAGAAACATGATTTGTTCTTGGTTCTAGAAAACACTAGAAGGAATTTTAGCTATGTATGAAGCACAAGAAACATGGCATTTAGATATGTGAGTAATTATCCATAAAATTCTGTGTGTGCCGAACTATCGAAGCAATCATCATTTTTCTTTAATACAAAGTACCTCCTATAATGTGCAGTTGGCCCGTGAATTTGTGGATATGAGGGTTCAACATTCTCACTGCACATTTGCCTATTTAACTCCAATTATAATTTAACTCATTGCCTTATGTTATTCCGACTGCACGATATGCAACAGCCTTCAGCTTATAGGATCTGAAATAGCTCGGTGATATTTCTTCCCACATCATCTCAGAATTCTTTTGATTTTTCTATCATTCTCACTACCAAGGGATCGATATATGAACTCACTGAAGCATGTGGGGAAATTTGTATTAGTCTTGTAGGAATGCTAAAAGATTCAGGGCTTTGCTGTATGTCTCTAGATGATGATTTGCAGTTTTGCACTGTTGCCTTCTGGAGAATGCTCAATGGGTTTTTGTTCTTTGCTAATAACACCTATGAGTGCAGGGAGGTATAAATGATGCTCTTGGAAACATGAGTGAAGATGACTGGAGCTGGCATAAGTATGATACAGTCAAAGGAAGTGATTGGCTCGGTAAGTTTACATGGAGAAATAGTTTAAGAAATGCATGACAATGTTTCAACAACATAACATATTTTTTTCTTTGACCCCTTGACTTTGAAGCTCTGACATGATATTGTTATTCATCTCCAGGTGACCAAGATGCATTCAATATATGTGCAGAGAAGCACCAAAGGCTGTTATAGAGCTTGCGAACTATGGATTACCATTTTCAGAACTAAAGAAGGAAAATTATCAACGCGCTTTTTGAGGCCAAAGCTTAGATTTTGGAGAAGGTAATTTGCCTTCCATCATCAATCTGAGGTTGCAAACAGGTAGCTGCCATATATTTTTTATCTTTCTTTGTCTAATTAATCTTTAGGTGGTCAAGCCTATCGATGCGCATGCTCTGCTGACAGAACAGGGCATGCTATGCTACACACACTTTATGGTCAAGCGATGAAGCACAATACTCAGTTTTTTGTTGAATATTTTGCACTGGACCTTATCATGGACAAAGAAGGTACATATTTGTTTATCGTGTTCTGGTACCATCCAAGGCCCGGGATATGTATCCCTCTACTAGATTTGCCTACTTTCATGTGGTATATCTTAATTTTTATGTCTCGATATATCTTAATTTGAGGTACCACTACTGTGTTGTAAATGATAGATTAGATTGACATATGTGTTGGACGTTTCTCATCTTCGCAGCTTCATCTTTGTTACCCAATACCTAAGGTCCAAACCCAATTAATTTTTTGTGTGTGCTGCAGCAACTGCTCACATCCATCCTCTCTTTATTGATGCCCTGAAGATTTTTTATGAGGGGAATCAAAGGGCCGCAATTTCTGAAATTTCTTCCCCAAGTGAGCTGCAACTCATACAGCTAGACAATGTGGAAGTGTAACACCGTGATTCACTTACAGAGGTGATTGGCAGGCCAGACAATCGAGCACTTCAATATCACCATACCATGTTTTCCTCTCTAACCCATTCATAATTGATTCTGAAGTCCTGGCTTACATGGCATATATGTTAGTTGGAGCCCGCACAGTGAGGTAAACCATTATACTTGAACTTTTTGCAATACTTAGCTCTAACCTTTTTAGTCATACTATACCGTCTTATGTAAATCGTTGTGCCAAAAATTCAGGATACACTCAACTATTAGCCTCACAAGCCCGAGAAAGAATGTTTTTGAAATTATCCTGTTCTTGTTAGTAATCCTCAAGCAATGTGTAATGTATATACACATGTCAATCTTTACGCAGTATGTTCTGCAAATGTGTTCTGGTCGTCCTAATTTTCTGCTAGATAAGTTAACCATTTCCCTTTCTATGTTTTACTGAGAGGCCTATAATGTTTTTGTTGTTGAAATCTGCATTCCTTATAACTTAGTAAGCATGGTTTGCAAGAGATTGTTGTGGATCATCCATGACAATTAATAATCATACATTGAGCACGGCTACAGTATATTGGTTATGTAGTTTTGTGGATAAGGGTAGAGTTCATGCCGTTGACAGTTTCTTGCAACCATATTATCATAAGTATCATGATGTGGCTTATCTAACTTTTCATGTAATATCCTTTTAGGAACATTCTTCCAACTTCTATGCATTACAAAAAGGAGCAGCCCCATTTAGTATTTATAAATGAAAAGGTGTCTTTTTAAGGCATGGTCGTGAAAGATGATATATCTTGGACAACAGACAATGTCACCGCTAGATAAATGAACTAATATGGAGCTCATGTGTTCTTTTCTAATTGTCTTGCAATACTTTTCTACTGAATCAGGGAGTTGCTGGACTACGAATTAGGATGCTTATTTGAAGCTTCCATATCTCAATCCAATTTCTGAAATGTATTTTTCATCTGCACCTTACGCAGATCTTGAGCTTGATGGCTTTCGTCCACGACCGCCATCACCACCATGATCCAGCGGCTGTTACCAGAGGAACTGGCCGAGTTTCGAATGTTTCAAAAGTTTATTGTCAATCCTCCTTTTACTTTCAAGGGCATTTATTAGTAATTGAATTTTTTAGGCAACCTAGACTATAGAAATAATATGTTACTGGCAAAGCTAGCTAAATCATAGTCTTAAGAGCATCTCCACTCGTTTGCCCCCCCCCCCCCAGGAGCCATTTTTTCAGCCGGTTGGGGGTTCATGCCGGCGAAAATTTTGGCATGGGGTGAAAACGTTTCCCAGCCGTGCCCCACCCAACAGTAAAAGACAAGAGAGATGAGAGGAAAAAGAGATGAACAGTGGGCGAGCTGGAGGCATGCACATGGGTGGGCCTGTTGCAGTGGGCCTGTTGCATGCAAGGGAGAGAGAGGGAGTGGGAGGCTGACAGTTGGCCTGCTGCGTGTAAATAATAGCGTCGGCGCCCCCGGCAGACCCCCGACTCCTTGGGTTTGGGTTGGGATCGCCAGATGTAATTTTGGCCAAATCCGACGCAAAACGAGATGGCGGGGGCGTGACTGGGGTAATTTTTCACTGCCGGCGCTAAAAAAGGCTCCGGGGGGCGTCCTGGGGGGCTGGGTGGAGATGCTCTAACAAGTGCCATCCCAATGATAGAAAAATAAATATTATTTGCATTAGCATTCCATAAGTTGATGCATTTTGTATTTGCATGCATCAGTTTAAGTTATGATACTCACATGCAAGCATCAGTATGTCTTTCTCCTGACTTAGCCTTGCTTTCTGAAATCTGATTTTTTACATCAAACCTGAACTTCAGTTTAAGTTATGATACTCACATGCTGCTGTCACCCAACAATGCAAATGCCCAGCTCAAAGAAAGAAATGTCTTTTTTCTTTTCACATGCAAACATTGGTATAAGCCTACTAGGTTTGCCCTTTATGTATTTGAATTACATATGCCATTAGTTGCATTTATATATTCTACTGGATAGAATTGATTGAACCTTTTGTTTGTCTCTACTGCTCCCCTGATCGATGCAGTTCCAAGGACTCGACGAACGCCTTTTCGCTGATGACATCTACCTTGCCAAGCTCGCTGTAGAGTGCAGCATCAGGTATTGCCAAGGTCTACGTCGACAACCACTAATACTTCTTCTATGACACCCGTGAGAGGGACGTTGTCTACGTCCTACTATGATGGTGAGCCACGATGGTGCCAATGAGAAGTTGCTTGAGCGGGTAAAGGCGAGTGTCGGGGGGCTGCTAAGGGTAGTGACAGTTATAAAAGTTGTCTGTAATGCATTTGACTTGCCATCAGGTTGTATCTCCATATGTGCCACACATGCCTAATGTCCTCCATACATGTGCACAAAGTATGTTTGCTTTCCTAAAAAATATTAATCCATGATGAACTTACAAGGCTGCTGATTGGGTGGCAGCAAATCAGGCACCGCCCAACTCCCTTTCAGGAGGCGTCACCGGGTGGCGCCCCAACCACTAGTCTCTATCCATATGCCACCATTGTACATGCCCTTAGAAAGCTTTTGGATGAAATACTTGCTCATAAAAAGTACTGCGGTTTGTAGATTTTGAGCGTTTCTGCATTTTTTGGCACACTTGAAATCATAAACGTATTAAGGATTTGTAACGCAAATGTGTACAAAAATAGTCTTAGCTATCTTGTTTTTTCCATCGATCCATTTGGAATTCCATCAAAAACAAAATTCTATACGCAGGGCTACTCTATCCGAACTTATGTTTTCTGACATCCGATCCTACATGGCGTATGAGGCATCACCCTGGGGCTATGCATTGTACATGCCCTAACATGTGTCGTTTTCTGGCCCCACCAAAAAGAGATGTTCACAGATGGTTTGTCTACATGTATTTTCCAAGCTTATGAAATGATGCACATAATGATCTACAATTCCATTGATGATGATCTCTGAAGAAAATGACAGGGGACACCTTTTAAGCCACAATTAGAGTGAATATTGCTATATATGTTTTGCGGTCTAAAAATGAATTATCGCGATGGATGGTTTTTCTACATCGGTTGGGGAACATTGCCACGACAGAGAGTAGATTTTTCTTTCGTTGAGTCAAACAGACAGTGACTAATTGATTTGTAAAATTAATCATTATGATACATCTGAACCATTCAGATTGAGTGGATTTATCATCTGTCAACGTTGTAGTAGTATATTCTAACAAGATCCATCAAACAGGTGATGCCAAGGTACCAAAATCTTGAACGCCACTCCACAAGCTTCTGTTCTGGAAGATGGAGATCAGCAAGTAAGTAGGAAGCCACTTCTCCTGCTCGCCTTCCTCGGTGGTTCGATCAGACAACGAGATCCCAAACGTTTATGACCTTATAAATAAATAGTCCTCTGCACGGCTCTCTTTAATCGCACCGAGGCTTGCGTCTGACCTGTATTTGTAGTTGTACTCTGTTGTAACCGCTCTCTCACACGGATGAATGGAGGTAGAAGAAGGAGCACTTTTAGTGATCAACGCCCCGGCGTGTGTTCTTTTCTTCTCACGATACTAGCTGCGTCCCGCGCGTCCCGCCCGTCCCGCGCGCCACCGACACGCCCGACGAACCCGACGGCACAAGTGTGCCCGCCCGTCCCGCGCGCACCCGACGCGCCCGACGAGCCCGACCACACATGCCGTGGCTTATTCCAACATACTCGATCTCCTCCCCCATGCCGGCCGTAGTACTCTACTCTCCGTCGGTCGGTCACGGGACGCGGCTAGGCGGCTAGCTCGCCAGCCATGGCTGTCCAGGAGGAGGCGCTGCACATCCTCTTCTTTCCGTTCCTGGCGTCCGGCCACCTCATCCCGACCGCCGGCCGCGGCGTCAGGTGCACCATCCTCACCACACCCGTCAACGCCGCTATCATCCGCTCTGCCGTCGACCGGGCCAACGACGCCTTCACCGGAGCCGGCTGTCCGGCCATCAACATCGCCGTCGTGCCCTTCCCCGACGTCGGCCTCCCGCCGGGCGTGGAGAACGGCACGGCGCTCACGTCCCATGACGACCGCGACAATTTCTTCCACGCCGCGCAGCTGCTCCGGGAGCCCTTCAACCGGTTCCTGGCCAACCACCGCACCGACGCCGTCGTGTCCGACAGCTTCTTCCACTGGTCCGTCGACGCCGTCGCGGAGCGCGGCGTCCCGCGCATCGTGTTCTGTAAAACTTAGGTTTTGGGGGAACTGGCCCAACCCTCAAAGGGGTGGCCTATCACATATATATTGATGACATACAAGTCCAATACCAATATGGTATGGTTTACAGAGTAGGGCTACAATAAAAAGTCTAACACCCTCCCTCAATCAACTCACTCATGTAGTATTTAGGAGGTTGAGATTGCGCCTACAGACCTCAAACATGGGAGAAGGTAGAGGCTTGGTGAAGATGCCTGCAAGTTGATCTTTTGAAGAGATAAATCTGACTTGTAGTAGCTTCTGTGCAACACGTTCCCTCACAAAATGATAGTCAATCTCAATGTGGTTAGTCCGTGCATGGAACACCGGGTTTGATGACAGAAACGTAGCACCGATGTTGTCCCACCAAAGGACCGAAGGATGTGGCTGAGCAACTCCTAGCTCTCGAAGTAGGGACTCAATCCATATAAGTTCGGCAGTCGCATTGGCAACCGACTTGTACTCAGCTTCTGTGCTGCTGCGGGAAACAGTGGCTTGCTTGCATGCACTCCAGGCGATCAGATTAGGACCCAAGAACACAGCATGTCCCCCCGTGGATCGCCTGTCATCTGGACACCTAGCCCAATCAGCATCAGAGAATGCAGAAAGAACTCCGGAGGAACTAGGGCGCAGGTGAAGACCAAAGGAGACAGTGAGACGCACATAACGCAGTGTGCGCTTCACAGCAGACCGGTGTACATCAGTAGGAGCATGAAGATATTGGCAGACCCTGTTAACCGCAAAGGAGAGATCAAGACGCGTGATCGTCAGATACTGTAGGCCACCAACAATACTCCTGTACTCAGTAGCATCCTCAGGAGAGAGAAGAGCACCATTAGCAGCTGAAAGAGTGTCAGTGGAGGACATGGGCGTTGGCGATGGCTTGCACTTGAGCATACCAGCACGGCGCAGGAGATCAAGAGAGTACTTCTTCTGGGTGAGAGCCAAACTACCATGAGACTGATGAGCAACCTCAATATCCAGGAAGAAATGAAGCTGTCCCAAATCCTTAACTGCAAAATCACGACCAAGCGCAGTCACAAGAGCATTAGCAGCCGTCGGGGATGAGCTCACTAGGACAATATCATCCACATACACAAGGAGGTACATGGTCACACTCGGTCGCTGAAACAAGAACAGTGAAGTATCAGCCGTCGAAGGAATGAACCCATGAGTGCGTAGAGCTGAAGCCAGGCGAGCATGCCAGGCACGAGGAGCCTGCTTCGGTCCATATATAGTGTTCGTCAGACGACAGAGATGATAAGGCCGAGTGTGATCAACAAATCCAGGCGGCTGCCGCATGTAAACCTCTTCTTCAAGCAATCCATGAAGAAAAGCGTTCTGCACATCAAGCTGGCGGAGAGACCATCCGCGAGAAACTGCCAGAGACAGAAGAAGTCGAATAGTGGTAGGCTTAACAACTGGGTTGAATGTATCCTCATAGTCCAGGCCCTGACACTGTTTAAAACCCTTAGCCACGAGGCGCGCTTTGTAGCGCTCAATGGAACCATCTGCATGTTTCTTCACCTTGAACACCCACTTCAAATCAATGATGTTGACGCGAGACAGAGGGGGAACAAGTGTCCAGGTCTTATTCTTCATAAGAGCATGATATTCTTGTTCCATAGCAGCCCTCCAGTGTGGAATACTCATAGCGGCTTGATAACTGCGTGGTTCGGTGGTTGGATCATCCACAGCATGAGCCAGACAAGCAGCAAGATATGTGATCGTACCATCATGGCGCTCCTTGGGACGAACAATGCCACTGCGGCTGCGAGTGTGAGGATGCCACGGAGGAGCGAACACCGGGGCCGGCGGTACGCCCGGAGCAGGTGAGGCCGATCCAGGGGACTCCAGCACCGGTGAGACGTCCGGACCAGGTGACGGCGGGCCAGGCGACAGTGAACCAGGCGACGTAGACCCCGACGGCGTGTGAGCCTCGTCAGACCCGGGCGAAGGAGGCAGCGGGGACGCCCGCGCGGATGGCGGTGGCGACGATGGAGTGGAGTCCGGACGAGGAGGCGGCGACGGAGGCTGCTCAGAGGAGGCCGTCGCAGGCTCCAACCCGGTCGCAGTAGTCAGCATGGGCTCCGGCCCAGGTGTGGTTGGAGACGGGCTGCCCGGCGCGGGGTCGAGGGCAGGAAGCGGTGCATGCACATGCACCGGCCGATCGACGTGCGCCACGGGCGACGTAGCGGGTCCGTCAGGGAGGAGTTCCAGGCAAGCTCCACGTCCAATTCCTGCACCATGATTAGGTAACAACACAGGCGAATATGCAACATCTTCAAATTGGCCAGGCATAAGAGGAGATGAATGCATATATGGTGCTGTGGTGGATGACTGAGGCATGGCAGAAAAGGGGAAGACGGTCTCATCAAAAACGACATCCCGAGATATGTAGACTCGATTGGTTGGGACATGGAGACACTTGTAGCCTTTATGGAGAGAACTATACCCTAAGAACACGCACTTTTTGGAGCGAAACTCAAGTTTCGATCATTATAAGGACGAAGATGAGACCAGCAGGCACACCCGAACACCTTAAAAAAGGTATAGTCAGGAGTTTCACCTAAGAGAAGCTCAATAGGAGTTTTCATATTAAGAACATGCGTAGGTAATCTGTTAATGAGAAAACACGCGGTAGCAAAGGCATCACTCAAAAAATGAAAGGGTAAAGGAGCATGTGCAAGATGTGTGAGGCCGGTCTCAACTATATGACGATGTTTGCGCTCAATAGCGCCATTCTGCTGATGTGTATGCGGGCATGATAAACGATGAGAGATCCCAAGCTTATTAAAGAAAGTTTTGAGGTTGCGATATTCGCCCCCCCCCCAATCTGACTGAACATGGATAATTTTATGCTTGAGTAGACGTTCAACATGCAATTGAAACTGAATGAATATATGAAACACATCCACGTGAAGCGACTATAGGCATCAACAAAACTGACATAATAGTTGTGACCACTAATAGACATTTGTGCTGGACCCCACACATCAGAAAACACAATTTCAAGAGGGTTCTTTACTTCTCTAGTAGATGAAACAAAAGGTAGCTGATGACTCTTGCCTTGTTGACATGCATCACACACGGACATCTCTTTATTGCTAGACACTAATGGCAGCTCATGACGATGGATTATGTGTCGAATGATGGGTGAGGCGGGGTGACCAAAGCGAGAGTGCCACTAGGAAGGCGACACACGAACACCGCTGAAGACACACGGGGCAGATGGATCCTCCAAACGGTACAAGCCTTGGCTCAACCGACCACTAAGTAGAACGTCCCGAGTTGCTCGATCCTTAACAAAAAGATTAAAAGGGAGAAATTCACATAGGACATGATTATCAAGGGTGAGCTTAGGGATAGATAAAAGATTACGAGTTACCGAGGGTACCCGTAAAACATTACGAAGATGGAGCTGCCTAGAGGGATGACTAGTTAAAAGAGATGCTTGACCAATGTGAGAGATGGGCATACCTACGCCATTGGCGGTGTGAACCTGATCGTGCCCGTAGTAGGGCTGGTAGGTGGAGAGTTTGTTGAGCTCGTTCGTCATGTGATCCGTGGCGCCAGTGTCCATGTACCAGGCTGGATCAACAGGGTAAGATGGTGTGTATCCTTGCTCAATGCACTGGTCCTTGCCCTTGGCGGCGATGTGGGCAGCCGGGGCGGCCGCGATGTGGGCGGCCGGGGCGGTGACAGGGGGACCAAAGTCTGCCATGTCAAACTGGCGCTCATTGCCCTTGCCGTCATTACCGATGCCGAGAAAGCTCCTCTGAAAGCGGCGGTGACACTTGGAGGCGACATGGTGTTCACGACCACACAACTGGCACACCACCCTAGTGTTAGGGCCCCACCTAGGGATGATGCAGGGGGCGGGGGGATCTTGCCAGACGACGGGGCAGGAGGGCGCTGGCCGCGAGAAGCCCAGAAGGCCGCCGGCTGGGCGGTGATGTTGGTGGAGGCGCGACGAGCCTCGACACGTTGCTCGGTGAAGAGGAGACGTGGGTAGAGCTCGTGAGGAGGCATCGCTGGCTCAGCGTTGTGAACGGCCTCAGCGAGATTGTCATACTCGGCGTTGAGACCTTTGATGACGAAGCTGGCGAACTCCTCATCGCTAAGCGGCCGACCAATGGAGGTGAGCGTGTCCGCCAGCACCTTCATCTTGTTGAAGTAGGTCGTGGCGGAGGAGTCCAGCTTCTTGATGTCGGCGAGCTCGCTGCGAAGGGCCATCGAGCGGGAAGTGGAGACCTGGGAAAAGGCGTGCTCAAGAGTTGTCCAGGCATCCATGGAGGTGGCGGCGAAGAGACATAGGCCAGCAACTCCGTCGCCTAGGGATCCCTGGATGGCGGAGAGTATCGCCTGGTCCTGCTGCACCCACATACGGTGTTCGGGTTGATGGCCGGGCCGTGGACGGTAGGGATGACCTGCGGAGGACACGGTAGCGAACCATCAACAAACCCTAGAAGAGACCGGCTAAGTAGCAGCGGTAGGACCTTGGCGTGCCAGAACAAGTAGTTGTCCGGCGTGAGTCTGATGGCGATCAGGTTGTCGAAGTGGAACGGCCTGGCGGGCGTGACGACGCCAGCAGCAGGGGCGGCGATTGGCAGAGCCGCAGTGGGGACCATAGTTTCGACCGATGCCGCGGGTGGCGGCGCTGGAACGATCAGGAGCACGGTCGCGGGCGGTGCCATGAGCGAGGCCGCGGGTGGCTCCGCGGGCAGCGTCTCCCCCGAGGTCGCCGAGATGACGGCAAGTGTTGAGGATGATCCAGCGGGGGGCATCGCGGGCGGCGGCGGCGCGACTGGTGCGGAGGCCGTCGCAGGCGGTGACGGTGGGATCGACGCTGAAAATATGGAGCCGACGGTGGTGGTGCCGAAGAACTCATGCACTGACGAATCCAGAGGGCGAGGGGGTTGAGGAGGGCGGCAAGCGACGCAGGGATAGACCCGGAGCTGGCGGCGCCCGAAGCGGAAGCGGTCATGGTGCCGACGGCGGCGGCCCTAGGATTTAGGGTTTCAGGTGCGGCGGCGGCGGGTGGGGTGGAGGTGGAGGACCTAGGTTAGACTCGATACCATGTAAAACGTAGGTTTTGGGGGAACTGGCTCAACCCTCAAAGGGGTGGCCTATCACATATATATATATAATAATGACATACAAGTCCAATACCAATACGGTATGGTTTACACAGTAGGGCTACAATACGAAGTCTAACACGTTCCTCGGCAGCAGCATGTTCGCGCGCGCCTGCAGCGATAGCATGCTGCGGCACAACCCGCTGGAGAACGCCAACGACGATCCCGACGCCCTCGTTTTGCTGCCGGGGCTGCCGCACCGCGTCGAGCTGAGGCGGAGCCAGATGATGGACCCGGCGAAGATGCCGTGGCACTGGGAGTTCTTTAATAGCATGAACGCCGCCGACCAGAGGAGCTTCGGCGAGGTGTTCAACCGCTTCCACGAGCTGGAGCCGGATTACGTCGAGCACTTCCACAAGACGCTCGCCCAGCGCGTGTGGCTCGTCGGGCCGGTGGCGCTCGCCAGCAAGGACATGGCTATGAGAGGCACCGACACGCCCTCGCCGGACGCGGACAGCTCCATCCGGTGGCTGGACGCGAAGCCAGCCGGCTCGGTGGTGCACGTCTCCTTCGGCACACTAACCAAGTTCGCACCGGCGGAGCTGCACCAGCTCGCCCGCGCCCTCGACCTCTCAGGCGTGAACTTTGCGTGGGTGATCGGCGCCGCCGCCGGCCAAGACTCTGCTGAATGGATGTCTGAAGGCTTCGCCGAGCTCATAACGCGCGGCGACCGCGGCTTCCTGGTCCGTGGCTGGGCGCCGCAGATGCTGATCCTAAGCCACGCCGCCCTCGGCGGGTTCGTGACGCACTGCGGCTGGAACTCAGTGCTGGAGGCCGTGACCGCCGGCGTGCCGATGGTGACGTGGCCGCGGTACGCGGACCAGTTCAACAACGAGAAGCTCGTCGTGGAGCTGCTCAAGGTGGGTGTCAGCATCGGGGCCAAGGACTACGCGTCGGGCATCGACGCCCACAAGGTGATCGCCGCGCGAGGTGATCACAGAGTCCATCCAGAGGTTGATGGAGAGCGACGCCATCCAGAAGAAGGCCAAGGACCTCGGTCTGAAGGCAAGGAGCACGGTGGAGAAGGGAGGATCCTCGTACGATGACGTTGGCCGGCTTATGGACGTGCTGACGGCCCGCCGGAGCTTCGTCATGATTGGAGAAGACATCCAGGCCAGCTGATTTGTATTGGTCCGACGCAGTGGCCGAGCTTGGCTGACATAACAAGGGGTAAACAAGCAAATTATAAAAGTATGGAGGTGCCAAATGAGAATAGTTTCTTCCATCTATACATAGCCGTGTTTGGTGCGGGAAATCCAATTTGGCTCTCGGGTCCAGATGCTCCCGCAATCTGGACCACACATGTGCCTCGCGATTCACGCATAGGAAAGTATTCTCTTGCGTATTTGGGTTTAGAAAATGTACCCTGACCCACGCGTGAAATCACGTGGCTCGCTAACGCCGTTTCGGTACAGACCGGGGGGTGACGGACACGTACGGTTCTGGGTTCTTCTCCCCCACTAGTCTACCTCCGCCGCCCAGCCGCACCACACGACGCTCCCCATCGCCCCCGCCGCACACGCCGCCTTGATCCCTCCTCCCCCCAGGCCCATGCCGGAGCCGCCTCCTTCCCCCATGTTGTGCCGCCGCCGCCTGGTTCCAGATCTGAAGGTTGGATTTTGCGCGGTGGACCAACGGCGCGTCCATCCCCAAGGGCCCCTGGCCATGGCAGTCGTCGTTCATGTCCACCTCCACTACCATTACCCCCCTCCTCCGCCCGTCGCCTCGCCGACCCGGCCTCTTAACCTCGCCATGGCGCTCCCCCCACCCCCGCGCTCCTGACTACCCACCTGCGCCCGCCCCCACCTGCCACCTCGCCGTCACCAGCACAGATGAGCGGGAGGCAGATGAGGAGTTTGTGGTGGTCACATACAATCTGGTGCCCGTCGACGACCCCCGCGCACCACTCCACTACGAACAATCACTTATTCAGGTACTTGGATGCTTTTCAGGCTTCTCCGGCATTAACCGGGCATGCTCTCCAGTACGAACAATCACTTATTCAGGTACACTCAGCATTTTGTTGTTGACGGGACTCACGAACACCCACTTCAGTATCTTCATACATTTAGAGCTGCTGATATTAACACAACAACCTGTTAGGATTCAGGACCTTCAGGTTTGTGTCGAAGTTGATGTGGGTGGATTCAGTACCTTGACAAATTTTAGAGCTGTTGATATGGGTTGGGTACTAGTTTCAAACAACATCTCAGCAAAATGACAATGGCAGTTTAACTGAATCAGGGAGAGTTGTTTGAAAATTGGTACTGTGAAATCAAATTCTAGTGAACCTAGACTGAATCATGCACACACAGAAATGAATGAAACTTGATAGTCAAGTTTAACTTGTCATTCTGGGTGAAACTTGACTAAATCACAATGTGTACTGCAAAATCAAATTCTAGTGAAACTTGACTGAATCATTCAATGACAATGACAATGACAACGATATGGATGAAACTTGACTGAATCAGTCAGTGACAATGACAATGACAATGATATGGTGAAACTTGACTGAATCATGCAAACACATTCAGTACTTCACTTGTTCTCATCTCACTTTAATTGCAAGATGACAATTCTGGTCAAACTCAAGAACCCTTATTTGTTTGCTGGTTCGATTAGCCAGCAGAAACTTATTTTCCTGAAACCACAATGACAACGACAATTCTTGTGGTTGTTCTGATCTCACTTCCACTCAATTCTTGTACTAAAACCACAATGATAATTTGGTTCGGAATAACCTCTGCTATATATGTCTAGTAGGATGTACTCTTGCAAGCCAGAACCAACTCAAGAAGTAGATTTATTAGATCTCAGATTTTTAGAACCGTAGATTTTTGTTGTGAGTTCACTAGTTCATTAGCATATGTTCAGTAAATTCAGTCACTGTTTTAACACTCTTGACTGTATATTTGACTGTTCATTGTATATTGACTGTATATTCAGATCATACACTGACACTCTTGACTGTACAACAATAATCTGCGGCACGGGCAGCCGAAGCGGACGAAGTGGCTGGTCCTGCGAGTGGCGGTGGTGGTCGCCTACGTGGCGCAGGCGGGCGGCGGGTGTCGCCCCCGTGGCAGCAGCGCAGGTGGGCGGTGGCGTTGGGCCCGACGGTGGATGCGTTGGTCGCTCCTGTGGGTGACGGTGGTCGAGCTGCGCAGGTGGCCGGAGGTGGTCGCCTCGGTGGCGGCGATGCAGGTGGGCGGCGGCGTTGGACCCGATGGTGGCTCACGCGGGCGGCGGAGGCGGCGGTGTTGGACGATTTTTTTGTTGTTGTTGCAAAAATCACAATGAACTACGGTCTGCGACAAGCTTTTCTTTAGTTTTTATGTCTTGACTCATACTCGTATCATGTTTTTAATTTATTTAGTTGAACGAGAAACCGAATCAGTATTTCTATCTATTATCCTTTATTGCATTCACCTGACATGTGGGGATGGCTGACGCAGGGGCGTCCAAACAAACTAGCTGTACCACGTGACCAGGTACAGGTCTAGAGTACAGGTGCGTCAGAGCCCTTAACAGAGCCAACGTCCGTCCGCTCCCCCGTCAGGAATCGTCTGTACGTACGCCGTGCGCCTGCACTGTATAAATCTTTTTCAATTCCTGTATTTCTTTGACAGTGACCTGCAGCACAGATCTGAATGCTTGTCTGGGCGGCTCAGATTTCGGGTTCATCTGGACCCGAGAGCCAAAACGCCACTCAGGCACAAGTTTTATTTTAGCTTTTTTTCACTTGAAACAAATGCATCAACTATTTTATAAGTTAAAACACTTATGGTATATTCTTATAAGTTTGTATTTCCTTCTCAATCAAAATGTATTCACGCACCTTTACTAAGGAAACATAATGTAGTGATACTTATAAAAAAGTTCGTGCATCGTCCATATTACAACATTAGAATATGAACGGCTCAATATGCTAGAGAATAGTTTGGCCATATTAAGATACTTAAGGCTCCGTTCGGAAGCTCTCCAAATCCACAACTCCAGCTTCACTCGTCTGATTCCAGATTGAGATAAATGCACTCGTGGTCATTGTATTTGAAGCGAAAGCACGATACGGTCGCTGAACTTCGAAATACGCTCATTACGGTCACTGCATACACGAAGCGGTGATTATACAGTCGCTGACTCGCCGTATAGCATCGCATTGAAATCTGTTGACCAGTTAAATGGCTCTGCTGACCGGTCAAATAATCTGTGTGGCAAATATTGTAGTGGGCCATGCCTGTCAGTGGGTCAAGAAATTAAGCAAAGAGGATTCGAACCGGCGCCCTTTCACACGAGCCGACTGCGCGGAACCGCTGTGCCAGATAAGTCAACTTGTCATTTAGTAAGCGCTTCATCACCTTTTAAACAGCACAATTCACACAATGCACACAAGCGATCCAAGCAGTCCTAAAAAGTAAAACACGCACATATTCCGGACAGAGGCATGTTTATAAAATTATTTTCGTTTTATAAAATTATATAACTTTGCCAAAACAATGAAACCTTTTTTCATTCAACTTTGAAAGTGTTTGCATCTTTAAAAAAAATCATGCAATTTTTGAAAAAAATGTTTGCATATTTTTTAAACTTTATGTAATTTTATATTTAAAATTCATGAAATATTTCTTAAAAACACATGATTTTTATGGAAACGGACGGACATTCTAATAAAGGTAACACTACTTCACATTACATGAGTATTACTCGCAATTTTTTTTACATTACATGAGTATTCTAAAAATGCGTGCACAATTTTAAAAATCGTATGAACATTTTTTTTAATTAAAGAAGCACCTTTTGGACTGCATAAATATCAATATATTAATATAAAACTGAATATTTTTAATCAATTATGAGTTGGCGTGAATATTTTTTGCTTGTGAATTCTTTTACGTGGCACATGCTTGCGTGCATGTGTGCTGTTTCAAATCAACAAACTAAGCTTCTGCATGTTATCTTAACAGGGTGTGGCTCAGTTGGCTGGCGTGCCTCGGATTTTTGCGCGAGGATCAGGTTTTCTTTATTTCTTCGGTCCATTGACAGGTCGGACCCACAGGACAGCAAGAAATGCACGGTGACGAGGCTGCGCTAGGCTGCGGGCATGCTTTTTATATAAACGTGAGCGCCTAAGCGTAAACAAACCGTTTCGACGGGTGTACTGGCTACCACGCGCGCGCCTGGTGCGCGAAATGCTCGATGGCTCAGGTGCGTAAATACACTTGTTTGTTTCAAGTTTATTTCTTTGACCCACTGACAGACAGGGCCCACTGCAATATTAGCCACATAAGTCTTTGACTGGTCAACAAAGCTAGACCATTTGACTGGTCAACAGACTTCAATACGATGCTATACGGCGAGTCAGTGGCCGTATAATCACCACTTCGCGTATATAGTGACCGTAATGAGCGTATTTCAAAGTTCAGTAACTGTATCGTGCTTTCGCTTCAAATACAATGACCACAAGTGTATTTATCTCTTCCAGATTCTGCAAGGAGCTGCATGCGTTTGGGAGGCTGTGGCAGCTTTTCTCCATGTTGCATGGGCTGGCGCAGCTCGGGATAAAATGAATCGAACCGGTACGTAAGCGGTGGCACTCCCGGTGTAATTTGGACCAACTCCACGATTTGGTCTTCGCGAAGCTGGACTTTGCTCGCTCCACGGATTTGCACTACGTTCGGCTTAGCTCCTCGCGTGGAGCCGGAGAGTTTCCGAACGGCTCCTTAGTAGGTACATAATTTACAATGAGTCAAAACTACACCTATTATTTACAGATAGATCAACAATACTTCCTCTGTTCCTAAATATAGGTTTTTTTAGAAATTTCATTACGAACTACATACGGATGTATATAGACATATTTTAAAGTGTAAATGTCCGCTGTCTTGTTTAATTTAGTAGATAGGTATTTCTGAATATTTCAGACAACTTCTGTGTTAGAATTAAACAAGGTGACAATGTCCCCTGTCTTGTTTAATTTAGTAGATAGTGTGTTTGCTAAAATATAGGAAAAATGCTGCAATCACAATATCATTAGGGGCATTCTACCACATATAATCCTATTGGTTTTGTCATCACTCTCATTTCTTCTTGAAAAAAAAAATTCGATGTTTACCGTTGTTGATCATATACTGAGACTCAAAGAAAACAACCAATAATAATATTACATATGTGGAACAGAGCACCCTACAATATAATCTTCTCGGTCCTCACCAATCACCAATGCCCAATGCTAAACCCAATAGTAATACCGAGAAAGAAATACATTTTTGAACTACCATCCAGCTAGCGCGCCCCCAGACGCTCACAGAGAGGACACGGCGTAGACCGCAGCAGCCGCGAGGGCGAACACCAGCCCAGCCGGGCCCTGGAGTGACGAGCCGCCGTTCTCCTGCAGGTACGCCGACGGGGTCGTCTTGGATCCAGAGCCAGCCGGTGCCTGCACCTCGGGAGTGGTCGGCGTGGCGGCGCCCGGAGCACTGCCACCACCGTTGCACTTGCTCGCCGGCGGGGTCTGCACGTTGCACGCCTTGGGGAGCTCGAGCGCGCGCGTCTTGTTGATGGTCATGCCGCCGAGCGACGACGAGTCGCCGCCGAGCGCGCTGCAGAGGCACTGCGGCTGGGACTGCACGACGGAGCTCAGCTGCGAGCAGCAGGACTTGGTGGGCGCCGTGTCGTTGCCGCTGATGTAGTTCAAGCACGGGTAAAGGCCGACGAGCGCTGCCGTGCACCCGGACTGCGCCGATGCCGACGCCACCAGCAGCGCCGCCACAGCCGCTGCCAGGAGGATGCTGCTGCTGCTTGACATGGTTCTCGGCGCCATTCGATGAATCCTCTCCTTGGATTACTAGTGGAAGACAGATGCTTTTTCTTGGCTGGAGGCTTTGGGGAGCTAGATGCTGTTTGTGCTTTTGGCATTCGAATTGGTGTGTTCTTATAGGAGTGGTTATTGTTGGGGAAGGTGGATTTAGTTGGGTTTGTTGTTGAGCTACTTCCTACTCTTGCAACGAAATGATTTCTTTCTCTGAATTCCTGCAGTTGTCGTGCACTACTTCAGAAAACTATTTGATATGTGGCTGCTAAAATAGTTGTGTTCAGACAGAAAGATGGATCAGGCCGGTGCTGGTCCATGCCGTGTTACACGAAGCTAACAAAGGTAGTGAGTGTCGTGGTGTGGTTTTTGTTGGCTATCTCTTGTATTTTCCTTCCTGTTAGGAAGTGCTCCAGTAACTTGCTTTGTTATCCCGACATGCAACCAATGGATCTGATGCTTGCTCGCGGCAAAATTTCGTGTCTTGACCCTTTTCCGATAGAAATTTAGGATCTGACCCTGGTTTGAAAACAATTCGGGATTTGACCATTTTGCTACCGCCAGGGGCCTGGCGTCAGGGTTAGACAGCCTACCGCCAGGGCCTCTGGCGGTAGGGTGCGACGGAGGGGGACGGCGGCCGTTTGCTTGTGCTGACGTGGATAAGTACCCTACCACCGTCCCCCCGGCGGTAGGCTGTCTAACCCTACCGCCAGAGCCCCTGGCGGTAGGGTGTGGTTGGGTTTTGCCGTACAAACCTTCTGTAACGAAATATGCAGGGGCCCTGACAGATCATGGGCACGATGCACCGCCAAAGACCTCTGTCCGCATCGCACATCATGTTCAGATCGAAGTCCCACTCTCGGTCATACGGCCACCAGTTTACCTATTACATATACATTGGTAAGTTCCCACTCTCGGTCAAAAGTGGAACCAAAGAGAAATGTGTTTAGCGAGTTCATATACCTGTGTATGCGTCAAAGCGTCCAACTCGTTGGTGTAGGTCTTGTACAAAGTCTTGTTTAGGCCCGTGTAGAGTTTGACAACGTCCCGCTCGTAAGCTACGGTGGAGTGTCGAGTCTCGTCACCGTCTTCGCTATAGGCACCCCATGGGCGTCTTGGCATCTTCTCCGGACACCCCACCGGCAGCCGCTCCCACATCCAAATGGAGAAGGCCTAGACAAAGCCACCCATATTGGACTTGTCTCCCGTCCTCTGCATTGCGTTGTCAAGCTGCAAAACATCAAATGAGGATCAGAGATAACAAAATGTCATGGACACACTTTCGTAGGTAGGTAGGCAATTAGATACTCTCTTACCGAACGGTATAGGTAGGCGAGAGATGCGGTCCCCCAACTGTACCCTGCATCCCAGTCCGCTAGGAAGAAGAGATACGACCAGTTGGCAGAGTTCCCGGAGCTATCTGGAAACACGACCTCCGTGAGAATATACCACAGGTAGGCCCTCGCGTACCACTCCACAGTCGTCTCGTCGGCGCCTTCGGGCCATGTCTGCCGGTGCTCCGAGAGCCAGGTCAACGGCACACCGGATGTACGGTTACCCTTAGCAGCGGGGCAGTCGCCGATGAGGGTGGCAACCCTCTGCTGCCAGTTGGTCCTCTCCACTTGCCCGGTGAGTGCATGACCCTCGATCGGCATGGCAGTAATCATCGCCCAATCCTCGAGGGTCACCGTCATCTCCCCGCATGGCAGATGGAAAGAATGGGTCTCCGGTCGCCACCGGTCAATCAACGCTGTCAGAGCTGCGTGGACAAGCGTCGGCGGCTGACGCTTGAACTGCAACACAAAACCCAACAGACGGGCTTTCTTGAAGAACGGCGCATAGCACTCGTCGTAGTCCATATGCCCATGAACCCCGTGACCCCTCATGCGCAGTGGTTGGAGCATCTGTCAAAAAGTGAACGCCAAAAGTTAGGAAATTATTTTCATCAATTCGAAAACTTTGATGAATATTTCATTCATATCACTTACCTCTCCGTTCTCTATGAAACGGGCACGATGACCCTTGTCGAATGCCCAGTCCAGCATGGAGTACCGTGGGCCGATGTTGTCCGCAAGAGGTGGCCGCCTTAATAGAATTTCATAAACAAAAGCATCATAAGCATAAGCATACATAAACAAACAATGAAATCAAATCATATCAAAATCATATCAACATGCATCATATCAAAATAAAATCTTAAGCATATTCGTCCAACAACATCTACTACACATGATGGATCAAATCATATCAACATGCATCATATAAAAAAAATCCTCCAACATACATCATATCATCATATTTTTAAATATTTTTTCCAAACAACATCTTCATATCATCATATCAACATGCATCATAAAACTAGGGTTCATCTTCACACTACATCATATCATCATATCAACACGCATCATCAAACTAGGGTTCATCCTCATATCAACATTACATCATACTTTTTTTAACAAAAAAAATTATGAACTAGGGTTCATCTTCACACTAACATATGAACTATTGATTAGAGTTCATATTCAATACCACTAGTTACTAAAGAACTAAGAACTAGAACTACAATCAAGCTAAAACAATCTTAGGTAAAAAAAATCCAATCTAAGTTCAAAGATATGAGGGATTTCAGGCAAATAATGCGTCGAATCGGAAACAAGTTTGCAAAAACTAATTGGAGGGATTGGAGGAGCTTACGTTTCTCTCTTCGGGGCCATCTTGATCCGCAAAAACGATGAAGAAACGGTGAAGATCCGAGGGGGAGAGTGGAGGAGATGAGAGAGGGAGAGAGGGGCGACTTGGGGGAGAAAAAGAGGAACTGCCGACGGGGGGGGGGGGGGGGGGGGGGGGGAGGGGGAGGGGTGGGGAGATGGGCAGGGGCGTGGGGTCTCGGGCGAAATAACTGCCCGGACCCTACCGCCATGGGCTCCAGCGGTAGGGTTAGACAGCCTACCGCCAGGTGTCCTGGCGGTAGGGTGCGACGGAGGGGGACAGCGGCCGTCTTCGCGTGCTGACGTGGATAAGTACCCTACTGCCAGGGGCCCTGGCGGTAGGCTGTCTAAACCTACCGCCAGAGCCCCTGGCGGTAAGAAAAAGGGTCAAATCCCGATTTTTTTTAAACCGGGGTCAGATCCTGAATTTCTATCGGAAAAGGGTCAAAACACGAAATTTGGCCCTTGCTCGCTAGACAAATGCAACCAATGGCGAGAGGAAAAAGTTTTTTGAACTCGACCGAGAGCACAAATCACTTCTATCAAAATATAGAGGATCTCACTTCGATAATCGAGGTTATTTTCCATAGATTATTGTATCAATACAACTGTAGAAAAGAATGATGACATTGTCTATCAACTTAAGGTGATTTATGAGATCGCTATGTAGAATTTAAGCTTAATTTTGTTTCAGAACTTCATGATGCGATGAAACTATCTAGTTACCCTACACTTACGGAGGCTGTGATATTTATCTTGCTACTAATAAACATGGAGCATCCTTGACATGATAAAAAAATAGAATGCTCATTAGAGCATCTCTAGGAACCTACTTCTCGGTTTTAAGAAATTGTCTACAAAAACCCAACTTTCTGCTCCGAAAGAGTATACTTTTTAGGGACTCATCCTATATTCTAAAAACAGTACTAATAAATCTCAGTCGACTGAGACTTTATTATGTCTCAATCGATGCTATATTCATGAGCTCTTACAATGAGATCCATGCAATTTTTCTTTTCAGTTTTTTCTTTTTTTTCTTACACTTTATAGCAGCAAGTCGACTGAGACCTAGCCACACACTTTAAAAAAGCCAACCAAAGTAAAGGGTGAACACCTCCACGCCTTATCGCTTGGCGGACTGAACATTCCACTCCCGCTCTACCCATTGACCGGTTTGGTGCCACCGCCACCTCATGGACCTTGCTGCCAGCTGGAATGGAGGCACGCCACCTCCCATTACCAGAGCACCGCCTCTTCTGATAGGCATGGAAGTACAGTGCCAGCCACCACGAAGGTTGGCGCATGGTCCAGGCCAAGGTGGAGAAGCATGCCTAGGAAGTTTCCCATGTCGAGTTGGAGGTCATGTCATCGCCCTATATTGACTATAGTGGTTGGAGTTTTGTATACTCCTCTATGTACTTGTACTTAGACCGACTACAGACAAAATCAGCACACCCCCCCCCCCCCCCCCCCCCACACACACACACACACACACACACACACACACTTTCTGCCCTCATTTCGAACCAGTAAAAGATTATCCCCTATCTCACTTCATGTTCCAACCAAGTCAATGAATATCACCTCCTAAAATCCACCCACTAGTGTTTTATTGATTTCATATAACTACAGGACGTTGTTCAAATTTTAAGAACAAAGATTTAGAAAATGAGAAAAAATTGAACAAGAAAAAACTGATAAAATAATTCCATTCTTTCTAATTTTTTGAAGGTTTCCATAATTTTAGTGGGTACAAAAACAATGTGTACGTAAAATATTCAAATATCCATAATTTTAGTGGGTACCAAAATGCTTTTGAGTGAATTTTTATTGGATTAATTTTGGAATTTTAAATCATCCATCCAAATATCACTATCTCTCACTACAGAAAATATTCAACAATTTTTTTATGCATTTGCCTCCTCTATAGCTAGTCATTAGTTTTGATTCGTACAAGGAGGGATTTGCCTGCTTGTTTGCATTTTTCATTGGGGAATTTTTTGGTTCAAAATCATAAACCTTCTGTTTTGCCAAGTAGTTTTCCCTTTTCATATGAATTGCTCAACTTAAAACTTTAGTAGCCCATCGGTACAACCCGACATTTGTTGCTGCTACTACACAACTCCCACCCCCCCAACCCCGACCGCCAACTAGTAATGGGAAAAACCACTGTGGAAGGACCTACAAATGTTAGGACGCACCTTTCATGATCGGAAAAGCAGACCACTCTCGACATTAATAACCACCCGCGATAAAATAAGGTTACATGAAGAATAGGTTGGCGGCTACTTAGTCGCTCTGTGGAGTATCACTAGATATATGCTTGACCACCATGTTGTTATTTGATCGTCGCCGGCACATATACTTCCTAGAATGTTTTCTTCTTCTCATCGGGCCTCAGTTATGTTGTTGCTTATAAAAGTGAGGCCACTTGTGCATGTAACATCATCATGGCTCAAGGGAGCCCCTTATGGACACCATCATCCCTCTAGCAAGTATTTGGTGGTTGTCGAAGTTAGATAAGTGCTATGGAGATGTCAGATTCTAGTTGAAGACGAAGAATAACAATCAAAGATGTCGAATCTCTGTTTAAAATGAGAAAAAAAAAATCAATTGAAGAGTAACGTTATTATTTTGTTGAATATAAAAGTACTATTGCTTCTTTTATTTTATCTTATGATTCAAAACTATAATTCCTTTTCCTAGAAATTGTCGACTAGCAGTATATTACTTGATCTATAAGCCCCAACATGCCAAGAAATGTAGCACGATGGTACATTACATTGATGGTTTCTCCAACAATAGTTCGTTTAGAAATCTTCTCTTGAAATGCATGTATTTTGATAAGTTGGGTTGGTTTGCAATGTCATTTTGGTTTTCAACATTGTTGTGCAGTCTAAGCAAGTTGATTATATGTAAACTGAACCAAGTAAGAAAATTAAACTTAGACTAGGTTCTGCATTACTATCATGTTACAAAATTTGGTATTATGTGATCTTGGAAGGAACACGAGTGTCCACCGACAAAGTATAAACTATGAAGGGTAGGCTGATAAGATTTTATCACAAAATAATGAATGAACGAGTAATTCCAACAAGGGTGGGAGGTTGTACAGAGAAATTGGTTTAAGAAGAAACCACTTGTCGACATCCAATTGTACTCATCAAATATTGGCTAGGATATTGTTAGAGTAGCACTATATTGTAGAACCCTGTTTACATAAGTATATTTAAAGTACCACATAGTCATAAACATACATAAACAATTAGGGTACACATAAGTGGCACATATTATTATGTGAAGATGATTATTACCAACTTTAATGTTTTTCCACCATTTAAATGTGGTTTAGCTCATCAAATAGTCTAAATGTCTAAGTATACTATAAAATTCTAGGACATAGTTGTACTGTAGGATTGTATTGTGGTTCATCTTATTAATAATAACAATTTAATATTATGATAAATGATGAATAAATGAAAATATAATTAAGATTTAGCAAAAAAACAAGTTGTAAAAAAACAAAGATATTTAGTATAAATAATATGTTTAGTGGCATAAATGTTATGTCAAAATGACGGGATAAAATCATTGAAAATAACATCAAAATATAAATATATAAACACAATTTGAATGCTCTTAATAAGAGAAAATGCCAAATTTTTGTGATTGTATTTCTCATACATATTCTGTAATAGCATAAATGAGTGTCTTTTTCTTCTTTTGTTCACACACGCTGTGAAAACATGTTTGCAAAATGAAAAATCTAGACAAGAGCAAGTAAGTTAACACTGGGTTATGTTGTAAATCATTGCATTGTAAAGCTAATAACATGTTGTATTAGAAAATAGAATTGTGACAATCTTCAGAACTCATATACATGACACTCGCATATAGATCAAACATGTATTGTCGTATAAACTAGGTTAGTTGGTCGATGTCTCCTCTTGACTGTGTAAGTTACACTATTATTATTTTTAGTCCTCCCCAATACATGTATGAAGACCATGTGTGCACTAATTATTAATTTTGTTTAGGATTGCATGTTTAACGGTTGAATATATAATGGAATGGGCCACTTTTCATCCACTTGAGGCCCCTCGATTTTCTCCACATCAATGCCTAGCACTAAGATACAACAAAATACTAACTCATTCCACCTTACCTTTAACATCAAATCGTCTCATCTCCTAAAGTGGCGGAGATTTTTTTTGCCAACTCACATACTAGCGCTATGCATGTTGCTCGTACACCATGGCTATGCTTTGGGATGCAAGTGGATAATGTCACAACATATTGCATTGCTCAAAATAACAACTTGTACCTTTTGTACCAACAAGCTTTCTTAAAAAAATTCTTCCTCGATGCTCTCCCTCTCTCTATCATGAGAGGACTACCAAATAAAAAAGACAATTTTCTCTCTAGGACCATATCAAGTCAGTTTACTAATGTAACCCAAAAACCTATCCAACATTTATCCATGCTGCACCCTTCCAACTGTATAAGGCAAGTTATTTTCCAACTCTCTCTCTCTCTCTGTGTGTGTGAGAGAGAGAGATGTTATCATTGAGTGATGGTGACATGTTTTTGTTAGTTCAGGGCATGTGAAACACCCTATACCATTTGTGTAAAGATATCAATACTTAGAAAGTTAATGCAAAAATGCTTCAACGGAAACTAAATGGTCGAATATTCATTTGGAGGGCTACCAAAAATACATCTCTTCTAAAAAACATGATATTTTGGGTGCACTCTCTAAATAACATCTGGATGGTGAGGATGAGAAATCAAGACCGCCACTTGAGGATATTTGAGTACTAACAAGGACTTCTTCTCGACGTAGTTCTAAGGATAGAAAAAGTTAGGTGTTGTCATGGACCTCCAATACTGATATCGTTGTTCTCTTAAGCTCTTTCAAGACACTTCCACTTACTTCTCTTGGGCTAAGCCCCTCGTCATGGAGGTTCTGATACATGTCAAGTTAAATCCCATCAAACTAGTATAAAAACTTGGCACTTGTGGACAACGGATATCCGTTGCATCCAAAAACTGAAATCGGTTCTTTGCAGAAGGGGAAGAAGAAAAACCTAGCCACCCCTCTCAAGGGCGTGGCTGCAGTCATTTGTGAGAAGGGTGGGAGAGAACACACAAGAACACAACTACGCATGACTAGAGGGGAAGAAAAAGGAGAGGTGCTTATGTCTAGATTAGGTTGCTCCAAATATGCTTTGATTGACACCAAACTTGGTGATCTCGTTTCTTACTTTAAGAACTTCGATCGGGTTATCTCATTTGAACATTGGGTTAGTGGAGCATGAGATTAGTTTTGGCAGTCAGGTTACTACAATTCTAGCACATAAAATTTTGGTAGACAAACTGATCGGGTAGGCAAACAATGTTCAACTGAGCTAAAATTTGGATTAGTATGTTGGAAAGTCGTGTGAGTGATTCTCTACCAAAATTCATACAGTTTGGTTTAGACATTAGCTCACAGATTATCAAAGAGGACAGAAACTATGCTAACTCTGCTTCGGCGAGGTGGGACTAAACTCAGCTCTAACATACACATAGACGAAAAAGTCCCATTTATTAACGCAAGGGAAATAACGCTTTGCTGAGTGTCAAGTCACGGCCTGCTCAGTAAAGCATTGCCACCATCACCGAGCCGTTATCCACTACCGGATGTGCTACGTGGCACCACTTTGCCGTGGGTTTACTATTTGGCTCTCGACAAAAAGAGCGTTTGCTGAGTTTCGTCCTTTTGTCAAATGTGTTTTGCACGTAGTATCGATAAATTTCTTTGTTTGCCAAGTAGCATCTGTTGCCGAGTATTCCTCTCAGCTTACTTCGCTTTACCGAGTGCTCGTGGTTTGGTTCTCGGCGAAGATCTAGGCACTCGGCATATGAGGAAATTCCAGTAGTGCTTGTGGTTGTGGTTGTTGTGTTGTTGCTTTCGATTGCGAAGTGTTGAGTGTGTTGTAAATCTCTAGAGGGCTCATTGTGAAATTGTGCAGACCGGTCGGTCCACAGTCACAGTGTTTACTCCTCAGGAGGTTATTTCACATTAAATCAGACATCACATGCGCATGTCGCTTGTGTTTATTGCAATGTTATTTGTAGATGAAAGTTGTCCTCAAAGTTCACTAGAGATTAGGGGATATTTGTGTATCGTGGATGCATTCTTATTCTCCAACAAGCTCTTGGGAGTTAAGAGGAGAACCCCAATCCTAACATCTATTTATTAAGGATTGTTTTGACTATCTAGCAAATCACATACAACATGTAAGGGAATAATTTTGATGGCTTTTATATTGGCCCTACAGCCCAACCCTTATCCGGATTAACTCCTCGAAATGTTTACTCCTCATGCATGTCCGCTGCCGTCTATATTTACTCGACCAACGCCGCTTCTCACGAAAAAATTCCCCTCCCCCACCGCACCCCTTTCCCTTGCTTGTACCGCATTGACGTCGCCGCCGCCTAAATTCAACTCGCATCCTCCGCAAGCACTCCCGCCCGCGCCGCAACCACCCGCACCTCCCGCGACACTTCCAATCGGTCGGAGCCGCCCCGACTCCCTTGAAATGGCGGATCTAGCCGTCGGAGGCTGCTGTCACTGATCGCCGCAGCACGCAGCCGACCCAAGCACGTGATGGCGGCCCCCCTCCCCTAACTACACCGGCCTGCTGCCACCGCCGAAGAGGAAGTACCACAGCATGGGGGTGTGGGTTTCGGAAATAAAGGACCGGGACACCAACCACCACTAATGGATTGGATCAACTTAATACTATACCTTAATTTCAGTAGTATGATGTATTGTAAAAAAATCTCCCAAAGAATCCTAGAATGATGTTGATCTTTCTTTTACGTGTTGATTTTATTGTGACTGCAGCAAAACAACCAATAATGTTACAAATGTGGAACACGACGCTGACTCAACATTCCTCTTCAGTCCTCACTCCTCATCATTTCACCAGTGCCCAGATCAATGCAAAACCAATAGGAAACCCAAACACTATCACCCAAGAAACACAACCTGAATCGCCAACCAGCTAGTGCTTCAGACAAGGCCGAGAGCCGGAGACCTCACACGGTGGACACGACGAAGATCGCAGCAGCCGAGAGCGCGAGCACCAGACGCGCCGTGCCATGTAACGACGACCCGCCGCTCCCCTGCAAGTACGCCGTCGGCGTCGTCTTCGATCCTGAGCCAGCGCCCGGAGCACTGCCACCTCCAGCTGCAAGCAAAAAGGACAGGTCCTTCGTCAGCAACCCAGGGAGCAATAACAGTAAATATGCTGTCGAGCGCTTACCGCCGTTGCACTTGCTCGCCGGCGGGGTCTGCACGCTGCACGCATTGGGGAGCTCGAGAGCGCGCGTCTTGTTGATGGTCATGCCACCGAGCGACGACGAGTCGCCGCCAAGTGCGCTGCAGAGGCACTGCGGCTGGGACTGCACGACGGAGCCGAGCTGCGAGCAGCAGGACTTGGTCGGCGCCGTGTCGTTGCCGCTGATGTAGTTCATGCACGGGTATAGGCCGACCAGCGCCGCCGTGCAACCGGACTGCGCCGACGCCGACGACACCAGCAGTGCCAGTGCCACCGCCGCGGCCAGGAGGATGCTGCTGCTGCTGGACATGGCGGCCACCGCTCTTGCTCTCGCCGCCATTGATGGACGTTTCTTCCTCTTGGTTTGCTAGTGAAAGCAAGAGACTTTTTCTTGGGTTGGGGATGCTTTAAGGTTAAGCTAGCTAGATGCTGCTTGCTTACGCAGATCAGGCCGTGTGTTTGTGCTTTTGACCTTAAGAGTTGTGTGATTTTATATAAACGGTTTCTGTTGGGGAAGGTGGAATTAGTTGGGCATGTTGGTGAGCTACATGTCCCTACTTCCTACTCTTGGCACGAAATGATTTGTTTTCTCTGATTTCCAGCAGTAATCGTATCTTATTTATTTCAGAATAATATTATTCATGTGGCTGCTAAAATAGTTGGTGTTAGTAGCTGAACCAGGTGTTGGTCAACGCCGTCTTAGATGATGCCAACAACTGTATTGAGTGTCACGGTAACTTGCTTTTGTTATCGTCACAATGCAACCACAGGATCTGATACTGTATAGATACTTTGAGGCCGGAAATCCAATTTGGCTCCTGCACACGTAAAATAATTTTTGAAATGTCAAAAAAATTCCAATATTTTTTTTGTATTTATAGTCATATCTAAATGGTACCTGCAAAGTTTTAGGCAAGAAGGTTAAACATTTTGGCCTGTGCAAAAAAAAAAAAAAACGAATTTGAACACCAAATGTGACCTCAAAATGTCACCGTTGTTTTTTCCATCGACGAAACACTACTACTCCATTTCGCATGAAAATTGTCAAGCATGCTTGCGACACTAACACAAACATCCACACAAAAATTCAGAATTTTTTTAAAACATTTTACCATTTTTGTGGTACTGTTCATCCGGGAGCAAATGCTCCCGGGAGCCAAACGCCCCTCCCCTTTGAGGGGAAATATTTTGAAATTGTGAGCACAAATAACTTTTTTTATAAAGGATGCTTTTATATAATTAAAATGTAGCATCAAACGGGTACAAAATATGACGAGTGACACCTGGCCTCTGCATAACTAAGATGCACATAACCAAAACTAACAGTCGGACACTAGTAAAAAGCGACATATTGACAACTGTAAAGTCATATAGAACCGACACTATGCTTATGTCAGAGTAGGTGGTAGGCTGATCCAGAGATTATGTTGTCACCCATGTTGGGTAAAAACCTTCCTAGCCATCCGCTCCAATCGTATACTCGCCGCTCGAATAACGGGTTGGTACTCCATTCGATGTAGCGTAGACGAACATACGAAGCCAATGTCTGCTAGATGTTCGACCGATTGTCCCCTTTCTTGTTTCCTTTTTCTCAATTACACATTGAATTAGGTCATTGGAAAATGCAGGGTCTAGATGAAGAGGCTATTGGAAAAGATTTTCGATGACTCGTCGGAGTAGGAGGAAGAAGAAGAAGTTGATGATGACTTTTAGATGGGATTGGTCGTGATAATGCAAGAGGCACTAGTAGAAAAATGGGCTTTCGTTCGGGCCTGGCCAGCCCATTAGTCCCGGTTCTTATACGAACCTGGACCAATGGGTGCATTCGTCCCGGTTCATGAGCCCAGGAGGCCGCCCGGGGCCTCGCGGGCTTTGGTCCCGGTTCGTCTGGACGCATTTGTCCCGGTTCTAGGAACGAACCGGGACCAATGGGCCTCGCTCCTGGCACATAACCATTGGTCCCGGTTCCAGCCACGAACCGGGACAAATGATTTGCCTATATATAGCCCATCGCCAGCGAGCTGAGCACTCCACCGTGCTCTGTTTTTTGCTGGCCGGCGAGGGGAGGGCATTTGGGTGCTCTAGCTCACCTCCTATGCACATGAGGTGTTCGATGAAATGTCCGAGCCACACTAGTTAATATTTCTTCTCTCGAAACTCGACCTCCGAGCTTCATTTTCCCTGAGATTTTTCTAGGTTTAGCGGTCCATCACGTCACGTCCCCGTCTTCACCGCCGTCGATCGCCCGCGCCGATCTCGTCGCCGGCACCACCGTGGTGAGCCTCTTGTTCTTATCTTCTTTCTGAAAGAAAAAAAATTCTTACTTGAGATGGATACTTGTCTAATTTTCTTACTTTTATTATTCCTTGTTATTATATAGTGCGATGGTTCTGGTATCCGCCCCTGTTGGCCCTCGTCCTGTCTATGATTCGGATGTGGTATATATTATCTTTTTATAACTATTTGGTTCATTTATTGTTTATGACAATTATGCTGACCAACGTGACATAGATTTTTTTTTTATGTAGGAGGTGGTTGAACCGGAACTTCCAACCGACCCTATTGTCGAGAGGTTAAATTTAGTCGAAGACGAAAACAATTACTTGAAGGAAAAAATTAAAAAAATTGAGGAGGAGAAGATGATATTGGAGTTGCATGTTGCGGATGTCGTCGATGATCACAAGATCAAGATGGATGCAATGCGGTTGAAGATTAGAAAGATTAGAAAATATGCCATTCATACCGAGGCTTGGTATTATTATGCCGTTGGATCAATTGTTACCTTAGTTGTGATTATGATCGCATTTGTTGTTGCATTGAAAGGTTTTACATAGTTTCAATGTATGGTTTAACTAGATGCTCTGGAGAGCTATATGTTGTTCAATTTGAACTATGTATGTACTTTGGTTTTAATGTGATGATGAACTACTATTAATTTGGTCACTTATCATTATCCAGCTAAAAAAATCAGTAAATGCACGAAAAATAACAAATGAAGTCAGAAAGGATTGAAAATTGATGATGTGGCTTTGAATGGTGCATTTTGAACACAGAAAAACTATGGAGTTCAAATAAGTTCAAAAAAAATGAAATCCCTTTGTAACAGACGAGTTTCTGTATGAAACCCTGATACTTCGAAAGAGATTGTCCGTTTTGTACACGAAGTGCATCCAGTTTTTGCCGTAAGCCTCTCTACTTTCTTGTACATGCTATGTGGGTGAAATGATGATACCATGCCAACTTTCAACCTTTTCAGAGTTCATTTGTAGTGCTTTTCAATTTGAGGGTCTTATAGCTAGAAAAAAAAATCAGTAAATGCATGAAAAATAACAAATGAAGTCAGAAAGGGTTGAAAATTGATGATGTGGCTTTGAATGATTCATTTTGAACACAGAAAAACTATGGAGTTCAAATAAGTTCAAAAAAAATGAAATCCCTTTGTAACAGACGAGTTTCCGTATTGCCAGAGGCGGGAGGCAATACAGATACGGTCCACCTCTCAAGCCTCTAGGGAAGTTACCGTACGAGATGACCGCGGAAGAAAACGCGAGGATCGTGCGGACCGAAGTGAAGGACTTCTTTGAAGGGTTGAAAGCAAAGAGACATCCACCTCCGGAGGAGAAGGTAGATCCGGTGAAAGCAAAGCGCACTATCGATGCCCTGAGGAAACCACCAAAGTCTCCACCGAAAACCAACTATGAGTGCATTACTGAAAAGGCATATCTCGAAGCGGAGCGTTCAGGAAGTACTGTCAGTGATCAAAGGTTAAAAGAACGAGCAGCTGGGAAAAAAATTGCCCAGCTCGGCGAACAAGCAAACCAATCGTGCCCCCCGCTCAATGTGTCTAACGACATCGTCGCTAATGCTCTGGGGATGGTGCCCGGTTATAGCAATCTTGGAGATTACCTGCCTGACGATGTACATTATGATTTCTTGGAGGTGGACGAACACAGATACGAGTACGGGAAGCCTCTCGTCAAAGATGAAAAATCTCTAACAACGATGATGCGAAGATTCCATAATTGGTACATGAAAACCTGCAGAGAGTCTGGGGGGACGAATACTTTGTATCTGAGAATTAAAGAGGAGCACGACCTCATTGGAACTGATCTGTTGCATGTTCCATTTGAGGAGTTCTTCCAGTTCTTCAATCAAAAGGCCCTCGATAAATTAACGGTCACTTGCTACTGTCTATAAGTACTACTTCTGTCATTAAGTCTCTATATATAGCTCAGCTCTTTCATTGCATGTATTTATAATTATCCTCACTATATTATGCAGATTGAAGATCGTCGAGTGCAGAAAAGCAGAAATGTATGATATTGGGTTCATTAACACAAATCTCATAGACGAATTTCAGGTTACAAAGAACGCCGAAGAGGCCGAGGCCAACTTGCTCAAATCATTGTTAATAAATCAAAACAAAGATTTAATACTCTTTCCTTACAACTTCAAGTAAGTGTTACTGTCGTGTGCATATTCGGTTTCCCTTATTACTCGAGCGAGGTTATAGTAATGTAATTGATGAGTTATGCATGCGTGCGCAACTTCCACTATATTCTTCTGGAGATTAAGCTTGAGCGGGGACTAGTAACCGTCTTAGACTCGAGACGAAAAGATCCCGAGACCTATGCGGACATGACTAAAATTCTCAACAAGTAAGTTCAATCGATCATTATCGCACCATATCGGCAACTTTTTGTTCATTTCTTGATATCTCAAGTAATAATTATTTTCTTTGTCTTGCAGGCTTTGGAAACAGTTCACCGCAGAAGCTCCGGGACTGCCGAAGGAGCTGCGATATACATACCCGAAAGTAAGTACTACTAGCTAGCTAGTTGCGCGCATCTCCCGTTGATTCTATAGCTACTTTCATCAATGCCATTTATAATGCTTCATTATCAGTTTGATTGACCTCTATTTCTCGTAAAGTGCTTGTGGCAGGAACAAGGGAATGATTATTGTGGATACTACGTGTGCGAGTTCATCTACAACGCGATTTTGAAAAATAAGCGGAGCTACTCTAAAAGACAATATGAAGTGCGTAAGCAATAATATTCACAATTTCATTTTATTACACCATCATTTATGTTGAGTTTCATTCATATATATGTATTAACCCCCTTCTTCAAATTAGATGTGGCAGATGCGGAATGAACTCCTACCACAAGATCGCATGAAAGCAATTCAAGAGGAATTGGCGGGATTCTTTCTTGACCACGTCATCAATAAAGCCGGAGAATACCATGTGGAAGTTGATTTCAAATGCTAGGGGATTGTAAGAGATCTTACATATTGTATACGAAAACTTGTTGTTCGACCAATCTCTCGGAGAAGGAGAGGTCGATCACTTCTCTCGGTATGCATGACGAACTTCTGTACTTAATGGTTTCCTTCATTTTCTTACTAGCTAGCGGGTCGAGGGCCTCTCTATGTATAGTACGTAGCATCGACCAAGCACGGAGATAAGAGAGGACACTTCTCTCTATTAATTAATTAGCTACCTAACACAATATATGAAACACCTTAATTAACCATACAAAAGCCCCAAATCCACCCCCCCTTTCAGAAAAAAACAAAAACCCTAGCCCCTGAACAGCTGACGCGTGGATGCCTATTGGTCCCGGTTGGTGCCACCAACCGGGACTAAAGGGCCTCCTGCCTGGGCTCGCAGCACCGGCCACGTGGAGGCCCATCTGTCCCGGTTAGTATAAGAACCGGGACTAAAGGCCTAGGCATTAGTAACGACCCTTTAGTCCCGGTTCCCCAACCGGGATAGATGGGCCTTATGAACCGGGACAATGGCCCTTTTTCTATTAGTGAGGAAGACGGGGAAGAAGAAATGACTTGGTTCTCAATTCGGCCCTTGTCGCATCTATCGCAATAGGGCAGGATGACGTCTCGAAATTTTCAGGCATTACTTTGTGGAGAATTTGGTCTATTCGGAAAACCTTTTCAGGCGGCGATTCCATATGCACATTTATCTATTTGTGCGTGTTGCACAAGATGTGGAGAGGCATAATCCTTAGTTCATGTTGTGAATGGATGTAAAGAGATCGGTGTGTATCAGTCACTTGATGAAGTGTACCACGATAACTTGAGTGCTTGTATACAGAGTGGCCGCCGGCATTATTGAAGAGTACATTTGCATTGGGCAAGATACCATCCTCAAGTGTGTGAACTAACTAGAGTACTTGAGAGTACAAAATGATGAAGACATTGTGAGTTATCGCTATAGGTGATACAATAAATGGACATGGATGCTTGGATCCATTTATTTTATGAATTGGACATGAAAGAATTTTGTCATGCCGCATGGAATGGGTAGTATAGAGGGTACTTTCATCATCGAACCATCATTTCTCGAAGCAATTGCATCGGAGGATTTATGAATTTGGCATTCATACCTTGGGATGTCTGGCTCTCACAACGACCTCAATGTCTTGCAGAGTCTCCTCTATTTGGGAGGCTTGCTATCGGCCAAGCTCGACCTTGAAACTATGTTGTCAAAGGTCAACAGTACAACATAGGGTGCTATCGATAACATCTCTCATGAACCATATTTGTGAAGACAATTCAACAACCGAAAGGCAACAAGAGATCTCGCTTTGCAACATGCCAAGAAGTCACGAGAAAAGGTGCCGCAACGCTTTGTTATTAACCGTGACTATGTTGCACACTGGGACAAAAATATACTGTGGGTTGTGGCAGATCATGACAACATGTGTAATCTTGTATTGTGGTATACATTGTGAGAATTAACTATGATGAGATTTCATGGTAATGATGTGGCAAACATGCATTACTTGCCATGTGGATGGGTTGCATGTATGTATATGAAAAATATGTTGGGTAACGTAGCAGAAATTCAAAATTTTCTACGCATCACCAAGATCAATCTATGGAGTAATCTAGCAACGAGGGGAAGGGGAGTGCATCTACATACCCTTGTAGATCGCGATGCGGAAGCGTTGCAAGAACGCAGATGAAGGAGTCGTACTCGTAGCAATTCAGATCGCGGTTGATTCCGATCTAAGCACCGAAGAACGGTGCCTCCGCGTTCAACACACGTGCAGCCCGGTGACGTCTCCCACGCCTTGATCCAGCAAGGGGAGAGGGAGAGGTTGGGGAAGACTCCGTCCAGCAGCAGCACGACGGCATGGTGGTGGTGGAGGAGCGTGGCAATCCCGCAGGGCTTCGCCAAGCACCGCGGGAGAGGAGGAGGAAGAGGGGTAGGGCTGCGCCATGAGGGAGATGTGTTCTCGGGAGGGAGAGGGAGGCGCCAGGGCTTGGGTATTGCTGCCCTCCACCCCCCCACTATATATAGGGCCAAGGGAGAGGGGGGGGGGGGGCGCAGCCTTGGCCCTTCCTCCAAGGAAGGGTGCGGCCAGGGAGGAGTCCATCCTCCCCAAGGCACCTCGGAGGTGCCTTCCCCCTTTAGGACTCTCCCTTTATCTTATCTCTTGGCGCATGGGCCTCTTGGGGCTGGTTCCCTTGGCCCATATAGGCCAAGGCGCACACCCCTACAGCCCATGTGCCCCCCCGGGGCATGTGGACCCCTTGGTGGACCCCCGGACCCCTTTCGGCACTCCCGGTACAATACCGATAATGCGCGAAACCTTTCCGGCGACCAAAACAAGACTTCCCATATATAAATCTTTACCTCCGGACCATTCCGGAACTCCTCGTGACGTCCGGGATCTCATCCGGGACTCCGAACAACTTTCGGGTTACCGCATACTAATATCTCTACAACCCTAGCGTCACCGAACCTTAAGTGTGTAGACCCTACGGGTTCGGGAGACACGCAGACATGACCGAGACGACTCTCCGGTCAATAACCAACAGCGGGATCTGGATACCCATGTTGGCTCCCACATGCTCCTCGATGATCTCATCGGATGAACCACGATGTCGAGGATTCAATCAATCCCGTATACAATTCCCTTTGTCAATCGGTATGTTAGTTGCCCGAGATTCGATCGTCGGTATCCCGATACCTTGTTCAATCTCGTTACCGGCAAGTCTCTTTACTCGTTCCGTAACACATCATCCCGTGATCAACTCCTTGGTCACATTGTGCACATTATGATGATGTCCTACCGAGTGGGCCCAGAGATACCTCTCCGTTTACACGGAGTGACAAATCCCAGTCTCGATTCGTGCCAACCCAACAGACACTTTCGGAGATACCTGTAGTGCACCTTTATAGCCACCCAGTTACGTTGTGACGTTTGGTACACCCAAAGTATTCCTACGGTATCCGGGAGTTGCACAATCTCATGGTCTAAGGAAATGATACTTGACATTAGAAAAGCTCTTAGCAAACGAACTACACGATCTTGTGCTAGGCTTAGGATTGGGTCTTGTCCATCACATCATTCTCCTAATGATGTGATCCCGTTATCAACGACATCCAATGTCCATGGTCAGGAAACCGTAACCATCTATTGATCAACGAGCTAGTCAACTAGAGGCTTACTAGGGACATGGTGTTGTCTATGTATCCACACATGTATCTGAGTTTCCTATCAATACAATTCTAGCATGGATAATAAACGATTATCATGAACAAGGAAATATAATAATAACCAATTTATTATTGCCTCTAGGGCATATTTCCAACAAAATAAATAGTGGGGTGGAGCATGCAAGTGAAATATAGGAAAAATAAAACAATTAATTTGGTAGCATCTATGTTGAGGTGGCATGTATGCATATTGAGAGAAATATAAATAGTGCGTGAGTTGCCATCGTTAACAATAGTGGCAGGAAGAAATGGCCACTCAACAAGTTGCTCCTGTCCCAGAGGTTATCGCCTGTCGTGTTGGCGGCAACATTACCAAGGAACAAGCCTTCAAGTACGTGCCGGTGCAACAGCTTGGCATGCCGGTCAAGAAGACGGAACCAAATGTGTGCCAAAGGCGCCGCCATGAAGCTAAAGAAGCAGAGGAATCTTCACATGCATCACTTGCCAAACCGAGACGCGATGTATGACTGGGCATGCGTGGAGCCTGACCGAAGGACGAAAATCGCGCGAGAGGGCGAGCGCTGAGGAGAAACCAACCGCAAAAGAAAACCACACCACCACGTGTGCCTTATACGACCGGTTTGACAGCACATGCTTATCAAAAAAATAGGTAAAGTATGGGATAAAGTTTGATTAAAAGGGGTAAAATGGAAAAAATCGTTTAAACGGGGTAATCCATATAGAAATGACAAAAAGGAGGTAAAAAGTGAAATTGAATCTTCTTATTGTGTCCGCAGCAAAACAACCAATAATTACATCATGTGGAATATTCTTCCTCAGTACTTCCCAGTGTGTGGCATAAGTTTGATTAAATGGGGTAAAATGAGGAAAAAACGTTTAAATAGGGTAATCCATATAGAAATGACAAAATAGAAAGTAAAAAGTGAAATTGACTCCTTATTGTGTCCGCAGCAAAACAACCAATAATTACATCATGTGGAATATTCTTCCTCAGTACTCCCCAGTGCCCAATGATAAACCAATAGGAAACTCAAATATACCACAAAACAAACATATTTCTGAATCACCGGCCAGCAAGCGTTCCAGTCCAGTAGCCGGGACGCTCAAACGGCCGACACGGCGTAGACGGCAGCGACCGCGAGGGCGAACACCAGACCCGCCGGGCCATGAAGCGACGAGCCGCCGCTCCCCTGCAGGTACGCCGACGGCGTCGTCTTCGATCCCAAGCCGGCCGGTGTCTGCACGGCCGGGGTGGCTGGCGTGCTGGCACTGGCGCCCGGAGCACTGCCACCACCAGCTGCAAGCAAAAAAGACGGCTCGTGTCAGCAACCCATTATTATACGTGCAGTGCAGCTCTTGACTCTTGTAACTCGTAAAATACTAGTGTCGAACACTTACCGCCGTTGCACTTGCTCGCCGGCGGGGTCTGCACGTTGCAGGCGTTGGGCAGCTCTAGCGCGCGGGTCTTGTTGATGGTGATGCCACCGAGCGACGAGGAGTCACCGCCGAGCGCGCTGCAGAGGCACTGCGGCTGGGACTGCACGACGGAGGCGAGCTGCGAGCAGCAGGACTTGGTCGGCGCCGTGCCGCTGCCGCTGATGTAGTTCATGCACGGGTACAGGCCGATCAGCACAGACGTGCACCCGGACTGCGCCGACGCCGACGCCACCAGCAGCGCCAGTGCCACCGCCGTGGCCAGGAGGACGCTGCTGCTGCTGGACATGGCGGCCACCGCTCTCGCTCTTGCCGCCATTGATGGACGTTTCTTCCCCTTTGTTTGCTAGTGAAAGCAAGACGCTTTTTCTTGGGTTGGGGCTGCTTGGAGCTAGATGCTGCTTGCTTACGCTGATCAGGCTGTGTGTTTATGCTTTTGACCCTCCAGTCGTGTGACTTTATATAAACGGTTTTTGTTGGGGGGAGGTAGAATTAGTTGGGCATGTTGGTGAGCTACATGTCCCTACTGCCTACTCTTTTTTGAAATTTTCACCGGGGGAGGGGGGGGGGGGGGGGGGGGCCTCAACCACCTGAATATATTCCATCGAATTTGCCTATAAGCCTCGCAGCTCCATACAAGATATGTTCAAGTGAACCAGAATACACGGGGGAAACAAGAGGAGACACAACCGAAAAAAACACACACACACGCACGCACGCACGCACACATCCCAGCCGAACCTCCAGAAGACCCGCCGAGGAAAGGGCACAGAAGAAGGCCTTTCGATGATCCGAAGCCGGACGCACCAACACCACCTACCGCCATTCCAGATATCATCAGCACAACCAGCAAGGAGGAGGACCTCAACTTACACCTTCATCTGACCAAGCAAGAAGAAGAGCCTTGAACGTTGGCCGTCTGGTCGCCAACCAACAGCCCCCCCGCAGAGGTAGAGGTGCCATATGGGAACAAGGTGATCCATTGAGTAGGATAACGACCCCGCTAACCCGGCTTCGGATGAAAATCAGACCCATTCCGGCGCATGGCTGAGCCACGATCTCGCAGACAGAGCACCACCTCCTCACCAACAAAGCACACACCACCGTCAACCCCAAACTAGGTGCACCACCACCACCATCGAACCCACAGCGAGCAGCCCCCACATAGACGAACCGAGCTGAACCTAGATGATGCCTTCAAGAAGGGATGCGACACAAAATGCGCCGCCATCACCTGTTCCAGGAGAACCTGGAACATGGGTTTCCCCAGGTTTTCGGAGGGGCACTCACCATGACAGCGCCGCCTCCACGGAGGTTCACGGTGCTCGCAGGCATCGCTGGCTCCGGCAGGAGCAGAGCTTTCGCCCAAGTGAGCATACCACCTCCTAGAAGCATCGACAGGTCGTGGAGCACAGCCCCCTGCACATTGCCACAGAGAAGGGCCACTGCAGCCCCGCCGCCACACATGATTTATTTTTCTGAGTTCCAGCAGCTGTCGTATATTATTTATTATTTCAGAATAATATTATTCATGTGGCTGCTAAAATAGTTGGTGTTAGTAGCTGAACCAGGTGTTGGTCAACGCCGTCTTAGGCTGGTTGTAATAGGGAGTATCATAGACTAATATCATGCATATGATACTAGTGCATGGTACTACTTCCCTAATGCATAGTATCATATATTAGTATCATGTAGTACTTTATTTATTGCCATGCATGACACATACTAGTAACATAGTATTTATTATGATACAGTATCATGATATGATACACAACGCTCTCTTTCTTCATTTAATTCTATAACACTTCATCAAAATAACTTAGTTGGCATGTATGATACTACCATTAGGATCAGCCTTAGATGATGCCAACAACTGTATTGAGTGTCACGGTATGGTTTTTGTTAGTTGTCTCGTGTAAAAAGGGATTCTGAAAAGGACAACAACTTGCTTTGTCTTCCCGCAAAAAGAAAAAAAACTTGCTTTGTCAGCCTCACAAATGCAACCAATGGATCTGATGCTTAATTGATACTTTTAGAGGAAAGATTTTGAAATTGTGAGCACAATCAACTTCTTTTTTGATAAAGGATGCTTTTTATTAACTTAGAATGTACTAGAAGCATATGGATACTAAGCAAGATGAGTGACACCTGGCCCCTGCATACCTAAGACGCACGCAACCAAAACTAACAGTCTGACACAAGTAAAAAATGACGTATTGACAACAGAAAAGTCATATAGGACCGGCACTATGCCTATGTAGAAGGGGGTGGTGGATCAATCCAGAGATTATTCAGCCACCTGTATTGGGTAAAACCTACTTGACCACCCGCTCCAATCGCATGCACACCACTTTGATCAACGGAAGGTACTCCATTACGTTTATGTAGGCCAGCGTACGATGTCAATGCCCGCGAAGTGTTCGACCGACTATCCGCAAGGAAAACTCTTTTGTTTTCCTTTTCCCCCTTTTTACAATGACACACTGAATTTGGTCATTGGAAAATGCAATGTGTGGATAAGATGCTATTGGAAAAGTTTTTCGATGACTCGTCGGAGAAGGAAGAAGAAGGTGATGATGATTTCGAGATGGGATTGCCAGTGATAATTCGAGAGGAAGAGGGGGCACTAGTAGAAAAAGGGTCAAATGTTCAGCTCATTAGTGCCGGTTTGAATTTGAGCCGGCACTAATGTGTCCATTAGTGCCGGTTCCAAAGGCTAGCCGGGCCGCTCTCATTAGTACCGGTTCGTGCCAAACTTTTAGCACCGGTTCGTGCCACGAACCGGTACTAAAGAGAGTGGTGGCAGGATGTTGTCAGTCTGGGGGCCCTCCAGCACCTTTAGTACCGGTTCGTGGCACGAACCGGTACTAAAGGTCGCCCTATATAAACCCTTCGTCCACCCGAGCTCGCTTCTTCCCCCTTTCCCCTCTCCCCCGTTCTTCCCTTCCTCTCGAGCTCATCACAAATTTTGCCCAAATTTTGTCAAGATTTGAAGGCCCCATCCATTCAAATGATCACAAAGGTTAGCAACTTTCTCCATTTATCTCTCAATGCTAGATTAGCTCTTGCAATGGTTTATATAGTGATTAATTTGTGGGTTTTAGTAATTTGGGAGGAATTATATGTGGTAGTATTTGATTTATATGCAATTTGAGGTCAAAATAACACTTAGTTTGCATATGTAGGTGTGGTTTACTTAGTGCCTTGTAAATCTCCGTCGTAACCACCGTCGATCGCCCGCACTGTCCCATCGCCGGCACCACCTTGTGGTGAGCCTCTTGTTCATGAATTTTTTATATAAAAAATTGATGTTTGTGTGATTTGGATATATAGTTACTCATATAATTATCTTACCCGTACGTTGTTTGTTATACATAGTGCCATGGTTTTGATATCCGTCCCCGTCGGCCCTCGTTCTTGTTATGATTCGGATGTGGTATATTCTCTTTTAAAAATATTTGTGGGTTTTATTTTGGGAGGAATTATATGTGGTAGTATTTGATTTATATGCAATTTGAGGTCAAAATAACTCTTAGTTTGCATATGTAGGTGTGGTTTACTTACTGCCTTCCCGTCTCCGTCCTAACCACCGTCGACCGCCCGCACCGTCCGTCGCCGGCACCACCTTGTGGTGAGCCTCTTGTTCTTATCTTTTTTATATATAAAAAATCATGTTTGTGTGATTTAGATATATAGTTACTTGTATAATTATCTTACCCGTACGTTGCTTGTTATACATAGTGCCATGGTTTTGATATCCGTCCCCGTCGGCCCTCGTCCGGGTTATGATTCGGATGTGGTATATTCTCTTTTATAACTATTTTTTGCATTTCGTGTTTACGACAAATTATGCCCATCAAGTTGACATAGATATTTTTATCTAGGAGGTATGTGAACCGGAAATTCCAACCGACCTTATTATCGAGAGGTTAAATTTAGTTGAAAGAGAAAACGAGTATTTGAAAGAAAAATTGAAAAGAATCGAGGGGGAGAAGATGGAATTGGAGTTGCATGTTGCCGATGTCGTCGATGATCACAAGATCAAGATGGAGAAAATGCGCTTGAAGATTAGAAAGATTAGAAAATATGCCATTGATAGTGAGGCTTGGTATCATTATGCTGTTGGATCAATTGTTACCTTAGTTGCAATCTTGATCGCATTTGTTGTTGCATTTAAATGCTTTAGCTAGAGAGTTATTTGTTTGTTGCATTTAAGTGTTGTATGAACTTTATGTATGAACTTGTATTAATTTGGTCCTTTCGGTGTTGTGTAATGAAGATGAGCCGACAATGGATGTACGATGACCGATGCTCTCCCGAGTTCATTAATGGCGTGCAAACTTTTCTGCTTGCGGCTGAGGCAAACAAGCGGGAGGATGGTTTTATGCCTTGTCCATGTGCTGGCTGTAAGAATGATCACAATTACTCTAAGTCAAGAACCATTCACATCCACCTGTTTGAGTCCGGTTTCATGCCCCACTATAATGTTTGGACCAAGCACGGAGAAAGAGGGGTTATGATAGAAGACAATGAAGAAGAAGAGGACGACGACAGCTATCCTGGCCATGGGTTCCCTGAATACGATGATACAACAATGGGGGAAGAAGCTGAGCCGCCAATGCGGGAAGAAGCTGAAGAAGAGGCATCAGATGAGCCTGCTGATGATCTAGGTCGGGCCATTGCCGATGCAAAGAGAAACTGCGTAAGTGATTTGGAGAAGAAGAAGTTGCAGCGCATGTTAGAGGATCACAAGAAATTGTTGTACCCGAATTGCGAAGCTGACAAGAAAAAGCTGGGCACCACACTGGAATTACTGCAATGGAAGGCAAAGAATGGTGTATCTGACAAGGGATTTGGAAAGTTGCTGGTAATGTTAAAGAAGATGCTTCCAAAGGACAACGAATTGCCCGAGAGTACGTACGAAGCAAACAAGGCTGTCTGCCCTCTAGGGTTAGAGGTGCAGAAGATACATGCATGCCCTAATGACTGCATCCTCTACCGCGGTGAGTACATGGATTTGAACGCGTGCCCGGTATGCGGTGCATTGCGCTATAAGATCAGCCGTGATGACCCTGGTGATGTCGAGGGCGAGCGCCCCAGGAAGAAGATTCCTGCCAAGGTGATGTGGTATGCTCCTATAATACCACGGTTGAAACATTTGTTCCAAAACAAAGAGCATGCGAAGGCAATGCGATGGCACAGTGAAGACCGTAAGAAAGACGGAAAGTTGAGAGTACCCGCTAACGGGTCGCAGTGGAGAAAAATCAAGAGAAAGTACAGGGAGGAGTTTGCAGGTGACGCAAGGAACATATGGTTTGGTCTAAGCGCAGATGGCATTAATCCTTTTGGGGAGCAAAGCAGCAACCATAGCACCTGGCCTGTGACTTTATGTTTGTATAACCTTCCTCCTTGGTTGTGCATGAAGCGGAAGTTCATTATGATGCCAGTGCTCATCCAAGGCCCTAAGCAACCCGGCAACGACATTGATGTGTACCTAAGGCCATTAGTTGAAGAACTCTTACAGCTATGGAATGGAAAGGTGTACGTGCGTGGGATGAGCACAAACAGGAAGAATTTGACCTAAAGGCGTTGCTATTCGTGACCATCAATGATTGGCCTGCTCTCAGTAACCTTTCAGGACAGACAAACAAGGGATACCGCGCATGCACGCACTGTTTGGATGATACCGATAGTATATATTTGGATAATTGTAGGAAGAATGTGTACCTAGGACATCGTCGATTTCTTCCGAGCAGGCATCCCATAAGAAAGAAAGGCAAGCATTTCAAAGGTGAGGTGGATCACCGGACGAAGCCTCGCCACCGTACTGGTGCTGATGTACATGATATGGTCAAGGATTTGAAGGTAATCTTTGGAAAGGGTCCTGGCGGACAACCTGTTCCGAATGACGCTGACGGACGCGCACCCATGTGGAAGAAGAAATCTATATTTTGGGACCTGCCCTATTGGAAAGACCTAGAGGTCCGCTCCGCAATCGACGTGATGCACGTGACGAAGAATCTTTGCGTGACCCTGCTTGGCTTCTTGGGCGTGTATGGGAAGACGAAAGATACACCGGAGGCACGGGAGGACCAGCAACGTATGCACGGAAAAGATGACACACATCAGGGTCATGCCAGCTACGCTCTTACCAAAGAAGAGAAGGAAATCTTCTTTGAATGCCTGCTCAGTATGAAGGTACCGTCTGGCTTCTCGTCGAATATAAAGGAAATAATAAATATGGCAGTTCCAGAACCTAAAGTCTCATGACTGCCATGTGATTATGACGCAACTGCTTTCGGTTGCATTGAGGGGGCTTCTATCGGAAAACGTTCGATTAGCCATTGTGAAGCTATGTGCATTCCTCAATGCAATCTCTCATAAGGTAATCGATCCAGAAAGCATACCAAGGTTAGAGAATGATTTGGTGCAATGACTTGTCAGTTTCGAGTTGGTGTTCCCACCATCCTTCTTCAACATCATGACGCACGTCCTAGTTCACCTATGCGAAGAGATTAACGTTTTGGGTCCTGTATTTCTACACAATATGTTGCCCTTTGAGAGGTTCATGGGAGTCTTAAAGAAATATGTTCATAACCATGCTAGGCCAGAAGGAAGCATCTCGAAGGGCCATGAAAATGAGGAGGTCATTGAGTTTTGTATTGACTTTATTCCTGACCTTAAGCCGATTGGTGTTCCTGAATCGCGGCATAAGGGCAGACTGGATGGAAAAGGTACGCTAGGAGGGGATCGAATAATATGTATGGACGGGCATTCTCTCACTCAAGCACACTACACAGTTCTACAGAATTCCGCCTTGGTGGCTCCGTATATGGAGGAACACAAGAATTTTCTACGCTCCAAACACCCGGAGCAGTTTGACGACTGGATTACAAGTGGACAAACGGGGACTTTCGCCGGCTGGTTGCAGACATGTGCCATGCATGATGCCGCTATTGAAGATGACCTGTACTTGCTGTCCCAGTTAGCATCTTCGAATATAATGACTTTCAAAGGGTACGAGATAAATGGGAATACATTTTACACGATCGCCCAAGATAAGAAGAGCACCAACCAAAACAGCGGTGTCCATTTTGATGCACCAACCAAGACGGGAAAGGAAACATATTATGGTTACATAGAGGACATATGGGAACTTGACTATGGACGTGGTTTGAAGGTCCCTTTGTTTCGGTGCAAATGGGTCAATATGACACGAGGCGGGGTAACAAAAGACCCGCAGTACGGAATGACAACAGTGGATCTCAACAATCTTGCGTATGCAGACGAACCATTCGTCGTAGCCAATGATGTGGCACAGGTTTTCTATGTGAAGGACATGTCTACCAAGCTGACAAAAAGAAAAGATAAGGAAGCGAATGCATTATATGATGAGCCAAAGCGCCACAAAGTTCTTTCTGGGAAAAGAAACATCGTGGGAGTGGATGACAAGACAGACATGTCAGAAGATTATGAAAAGTTCGATGAAATTGCACCATTCACAATGAATATTGACCCGAGCATCCAGTTAAATGATGAAGATTTTCTATGGTTACGGCGCAAAGGGACACACACGAAGAAAAAGTTTCACACCCAAAGATCTGGGATGTGATCGCCTTCACTATCATCACTTTCTTCTGTGTTTCACACCCAGGAGGGAATCTTTGTAATAGTTAGGGTACTTATGTGTTTTGGCATTTACTGATTTTTTCAGCTAAATGACCCTGAAATTGAAAAACACTTCAAATGAACTCCGAAAAGGTTGAAAGTTGGCATGGTATCATAATTTCACCCACATAGCATGTGCAAAAAAGTAGAGAGGGTTACGGCAAAAACTGGATGCACTTCGTGTACAAAATTGACAATCTCTTCTGAAGTATCAAGGTTTCGGACGAAAACTCATCTGTTACAAAGGCATTTCATTTTTAAATAACCAAAGCATTACCAAATTGAATATAATGATAAAACACACTAATATTAAACATAAGAAAAAAGAACCATTCGGAAATCTATTTTTAAAGTTAAGTTATTCACAAACTAGTGATTCATACAAATTTCAAATAATTCAAAATTTAAACTATTCAAATTTGAACCTACCAGCACTAACAGAAAGTTTGTAATTTTTTATACCTAAAGAAAAAATATTCACAAAGAAACTCTAAATACAGCAAAAAATAACTCAGAAATAAATAAAAGAAAATAAATAAAGCAAAAAAGAAAAAAGCCCACCTACTGGGCCACAGCGGCCTGCATACGACTAGAAACCCGACCTGTTGGTGGGCCAGGATGCAGGCCCGCAAGGCCCAATAGGCCCACGGGGCAGCACAGCACAGGTAGGCCCAGAAGGCCTGCTTTGGAGAGGATCTCGAAGGAGCAGCCGCGGCTGGGTTTATAAACCAATGCGGCTGCCCTTCGCTAGGCGAGGTGGGACTAAACTTTGCGCCCCTCGCCTGGCAGCGCACCCCCTTTAGTACCGGGTCGTGGATCCAACTGGTACTAAAGGGGGGGGGTCTTTAGTACCGGTTGGAGCCACCACCCGGTACTAAAGGGGGTGCGCTTCCCGCCGCTTACCGGTTGGTGGCTCCAACCGGTACTAAAGGTCAATCCTATATAAGAAACACTTCGAAAAAACTTAGTTTTTCATCTCCCACTTCTCTCTGCCGCCGTCCCGCGCCATCGCCGCCCCCGTCCCGCGCGCCGTCGCCGCCCCCGTCGCGCCGTCCCCGTCATCGCCGTCCCCGTCGCGCCACCGCCCCGTCCCGCGCCGTACGTCACCGTCCCCGTCGCCGTCACCTCGCCTCGCCGTCGCCGTCGCCTTGGATCGACCTCGCCTCACTGTCGTTGTCGCCTGGACCTCGCCGTCGCCATCGCCTCGACCTCGCCCGCACGCGCTGTGAGCCCCTCCCCCGGCCTTGATCTCGTCCCTCCACCGCGCGCCGCCGCCGGCGCCGACCGCGCGCGCGTACACACACACTACACGCGCGCACACACACAATTTTTCTGTTTTATTTTTTATTTTTTTCTGTTGTTTCGGTTTTTCATACAAAGTTTTAGATGAATTAATTAATTAGATTAGATTAATGTCAAATAGTATATAGAAATGTTAGTTATAATATAATGTCAAAGGTTTTTTCTATTTTTTATACAAATGTTATAAATTTTAGTATATAGAAATGTTAGAAATTTTAGTTTTAGCTAGATGAATTAGATTAATTTCAAATTGTTAGACGATGATTGATCTTTTTTTTTGTTTCTTATAATTTTAGTTATAGAAATTTAGAATTTGTATATAAGATATCACAATCCAATAATTTAAAAAATGTTACATTTGCATATAGTTTTTGTTTTCGACGATGCCCAGCCCGCATCCTCGCCGTCGACCCGTTCGCGACGAGACCCATGTCCGGGACTGGGCTCCGCTGGGCTGGCACTGGGAGGTGCTACCTTCAGGGACGCGCCGCTTGGTGAGGAACCCGGCCCCGGGTCCCGTCGTCGACCCTGATCTCCTTTGGTGGCGTTTGCGTGGGCCACATTCGGTGCAGAGAGAGCCGACCCCGCCGGAGGTGGTGCGTCGCCGTGTCAGGGAGGAGGATGAGCACGTCCGTCGCTACATGGCTGTTATGGACGTCAGGTTCTCCTATACCTGGCAGGTTCTTTGGGCAGATGACCGGAGATATGATCCTTTGATGGTTCCTTCTCTTTGGGTATCCACCGCCCGCGCCTCAGGAACCGCGAGTGACCTAGATTCTTCTATAGTATTCAATCTTTCTTAGCTAGCTTGCTAGTGATGTATTCGATATATAATATTCGAGACGATGTATTTGAGATTATATATATTATTAGAGACGATGTATTCGAGATTATATATTATTCGAGACAATGTATTTGAGATTATATATTATTCGAGACGATGCATATTATGTACTATGATTCAGTTTTTCCTTATTGATTGCATCCATGCATTGTAATTTGAATACCAAATTGTTTTATATTTCTTCTGGATTAGTTAAATAAAAGCTATGGCGGACAATACCGGCAGAGAGGGAGAAGAGACCCTATTCGAGATCATACGCAGCCCTGATGTCTACTACGCAACTTTCTTCTTGTAGACGTTGTTGGGCCTCCAAGTGCAGATGTTTGTAGGACAGTAGCAAATTTCCCTCAAGTGGATGACATAAGGTTTATCAATCCGTGGGAGGCGTAGGATGAAGATGGTCTCTCTCAAGCAACCCTGCAACCAAATAACAAAGAGTCTCTTGTGTCCCCAACACACCCAATACAATGGTAAACTGTATAGGTGCACTAGTTCGGCGAAGATATGGTGATACAAGTGCAATATGGATGGTAGATATAGGTTTTTGTAATCTAAAAATATAAAACAGCAAGGTAACTAATGATAAAAGTGAGCGTAAATGGTATTGCAATGCTAGGAAACAAGGCCTAAGGTTCATACTTTCACTAGTGTAAGTTCTCTCAACAATAATAACATAACTGGATCATATAACTATCCATCAACATGCAACAAAGAGTCACTCCAAAGTCACTAGTAGCGAACAAACGAAGAGATTATTGTAGGGTACGAAACCTCCTCAAAGTTATCCTTTCCGATCAATCTATTCAAGAGTCTGTAGTAAAATAACACGAAGCTATTCTTTCCGTTCGATCTATCATAGAGTTCGTACTAGAATAACACCTTAAGACACAAATCAACCAAAACCCTAATGTCACCTAGATACTCCAATGTCACCTCAAGTATCCGTGGGTATGATTATATGATATGCATCACACAATCTCAGATTCATCTATTCAACCAACAGAACGAACTTCAAAGAGTGCCCCAAAGTTTCTACCGGAGAGTCAAGACGAAAACGTGTGCCAACCCCTATGCATAAGTTCACAAGGTCACTGAACCCGCAAGTTGATCACCAAAACATACATCAAGTAGATCACGTGAATATCCCATTGTCACCACAGATAAGCACATGCAAGACATACATCAAGTGTTCTCAAATCCTTAAAGACTCAATCCGATAAGATAACTTCAAAGGGAAAAAAGAGAGGAGAGGGGGAGAAACATCATAAGATCCAACTATAATAGCAAAGCTCGTGATACATCAAGACCGTGCCATATCAAGAACACGAGAGAGAGAGAGAGATCGAACACATAGCTACTAGTACATACCCTCAGCCCCGAGGGTGAACTACTCCCTCCTCGTCATGGAGAGCGCCGGGATGATGAAGATGGCCACCGGTGAGGGATCCCCCCTCCGGCAGGGTGCCGGAATAGGGTCCCGATTGGTTTTTGGTGGCTACAGAGGCTTGCGGCGGCGGAACTCCCGATCTAGGTTATGTTCTGGGGGTTTCTGTATATATAAGAGGTTTTGGTGTCGGGAACAAATTAGGGGGGTCTCCGGGCTGTCCACGAGGTAGGGGGTGCGCCCAGGGGGGTGGGAGCCCCTACCCTCGTGGGCAGCCCGAGACTCTTCTGGTCCATCTCCAATGCTCCGTGGGCTTCTTCTGGTCCAAAAATAATCTCCGTCAAATTTCAGGTCAATTGGACTCCGTTTGATTTTCCTTTTCTATGATACTCAAAAACAAGGAAAAAACAGAAACTGGCACTGGGCTCTGGGTTAATAGGTTAGTCCCAAAAATCATATAAAATAGCATATAAATGCATATAAAACATCCTAGATGGATAATATAATAGCATGGAACAATAAAAAATTATAGATACGTTGGAGACGTATCGAGCATCCCCAAGCTTAATTCTTGCTCGTCCTCGAGTAGGTAAATGATAAAAATAGAATTTTTTTATGTGGAATGCTACCTGACATATTTATCAATGTAATTCTCTTTATTGTGGCAAGAATATTCAGATCCATAAGATTCAAGACAAAAGTTTAATATTGACATGCAAACAATAATACTTCAAGCATACTAACAAAGCAATCGTGTCTTCTCAAAATAACATGGCCAAAGAAAGTTATCCCTACAAAATCATTTAGTCTGCTATGCTCTATCTTCATCACACAAAATATTTAAATCATGCACAACCCCGGTTTCAGCCAAGCAATTGTTTCATACTTTAGTATTCTCAAAAAATTTCAACTTTCACGCAATACATGAGCGTGAGCCATGGACATAGCACTATAGGTGGAATAGAATATGGTGGGTGTGGAGAAGACAAAAAGGAGGAAGATAGTCTCACATCAACTAGGCGTATCAACGGGGTATGGAGATGCTCATCAATAGATATCAATGTGAGTGAGTAGGGATTGCCATGCAACGGATGCACTAGTGCTATATGTATGAAAGCTCAAAAGGAAACTAAGTGGGTGTGCATCCAACTTGCTTGCTCACGAAGACCTAGGGCACTTTGAGGAAGCCCATCATTGGAATATACAAGCCAAATTCTATAATGAAAAATTCCCACTAGTATATGAAAGTGACAACATAGGAGACTCTCTATCATGAAGATCATGGTGCTACTTTGAAGCACAAGTGTGGTAAAAGGATAGTAGCATTGCCCCTTATCTCTTTTTCTCTCATTCCTTTTTTTATTTTCTCTTTTTTTGTTTTTTTATTTGGGCCTTTTTTTTTATGGCCTCTTTTTTTTCGTCTGGAGTCTCATCCCGACTTGTGGGGGAATCATAGTCTCCATCATCCTTTCCTCACTGGGACAATGCTCTAAAAATGAACATCACACTTTTATTTACTTACAACTCAAGAATTACAACTCGATACTTAGAACAAAATATGACTCTATATGAATGCCTCCGGCGGTGTACCGGGATGTGCAATGAATCAAGAGTGACATGTATGAAAAAAATTATGAATGGTGGCTTTGCCACAAATACGATGTCAACTACATGATCATGCAAAGCAATATGACAATGATGAAGCGTGTCATAATAAACGAAACGGTGGAAAGTTGCATGGCAATATATCTCAGAATGGCTATGGAAATGCCATAATAGGTAGGTATGGTGGCTGTTTTGAGGAAGGTATATGGTGGGTGTATGGTACCGGCGAAATTTGCGTGGCACAAGAGAGGCTAGCAATGGTGGAAGGGTGAGAGTGCGTATAATCCATGGACTCAACATTAGTCATAAAGAACTCACATACTTATTACAAAAATCTACAAGTCATCAAAATAAAGTACTACACGCATGCTCCTAGGGGAAGGGTTGGTAGGAGTTAATCATCGCGCGATCCCGACCTCCACACATAAGGAAGACAATCAATAAATAAATCATGCTCCAACTTCATCACATAACGGTTCACCACACGTGCATGCTACGGGAATCACAAACTTCAATACAAGTATTTCTCAAATTCACAACTACTCAACTAGCATGACTCTAATATCACCATCTTCATATCTCAAAACAATCATAAGGAATCAAACTTCTCTTAGTATTCAATGCACTTTATATTAAAGTTTTTATTATATCCTTCTTAGATGCCTATCATATTAGGACTAAATTTTATAACCCAAGCAAATTACCATGCTGTTTAAGACTCTCAAAATAATATAAGTGAAGCATGAGAGTTCATCTATTTCTTCAAAATAAAACCACCGTCGTGCTCTAAAAAGATATAAGTGAAGCACTAGAGCAAATGACAAACTACTCCAAAAGGTATAAGTGAAGATCAATGAGTAGTCAAATAATTATGCAACTATGTGAAGACTCTCTAACATTTTAGAATTTCAGATCTTGGGATATTATTCAAACAGCAAGCAAAACAAAATAAAACAAAATGATTCTCCAAGCAAAACACATATTATGTGGGAATAAAAATATAGCTCCAAGTAAAGTTACCGATGAATGAAGACGAAAGAGGGGATGCCATCCGGGGCATCCCCAAGCTTAGGCTTTTGGTTGTCCTTGAATATTACCTTGGGGTGCCTTGGGCATCCCCAAGCTTAGGCTCTTGCCACTCCTTATTCCATAGTCCATCGAATCTTTACCCAAAACTTGAAAACTTCACAACACAAAACTCAACAGAAAATCTTATGAGCTCCGTTAGTATAAGAAAATAAATCACCACTTTTGGTACTGTTATGAACTCATTCTAAATTCATATTTGTGTAATTCTACTGTATTACAACTTCTCTATGGTTCATATCCTCCGATACTACTCATAAATTCATCAAAATAAGCAAACAACACATAGAAAACAGAATCTGTCAAAAACAGAACAGTCTGTAGTAATATGTATCAAACGTATACTTCTGGAACTCCAAAAATTCGGAAATAAATTGCTGGACCTGAGGAATTTGTCTATTAATCATCTGCAAAAAGAATCAACCTAAAATCACTCTCCAGTAAAAAATGGCAGCTAAGCTCGTGAGCGCTAAAGTTTCTGTTTTTTACAGCAAGATCATAAAGACTTCACCCAAGTCTTCCCAAAGGTTCTACTTGGCACAAACACTAATTAAAACATAAAACCACATCTAAACAAAGGCTAGATGATTTATTTATTAATAAACAGGAGCAAAATCAAAGGAAAAAAAATTAAAATTGGGTTGCCTCCCAACAAGCGGTAATGTTTAACGCCCTTAGCTAGGCATGATGATTTCAATGATGCTCACATAAAAGATAAGAATTGAAACATAAAAGAGAGCATCATGAAGAATATGACTAGCACATTTAAGTCTAACCCACTTCCTATGCATAGGGATTTTGTGAGCAAATAACTTACGGGAACAATAATCAACTAGCATAGGAAGGCAAAACAAGCATGACTTCAAAAAATTTAACACATAGAGAGGAAACTTGATATTATTGCAATATGTAGAAGCATCTGACCCTCTCTCATAATAATTTTTAGTAGCATCATGAATGAATTCAACCATATAACCAACACATAAATCATTCTTTTCATGATCTACTTGCATAGAAATTTTACTACTCTCCACATAAGCAAATTTATTCTCATCAATAGTAGTGGGAGCAAACTCAACAAAATAACTCTCATGTGATTGAAAATTAAGATCAAGATGACAAGTTTCATGGTTATCATTTTTCTTTATAGCATACGTGTCATCACAAAAATCATCATAGATAGGAGGCATGCTTTCATCATAATAAATATCATATCCCCAAGCTTGTGGCTTTGCATATCATTAGCATCATGGGTATTCAAAGAATTCATACTAGCAACATTGCAATCATGCTCATCATTCAAAGATTTAGTGCCAAACATTTTAATGCATTCTTCCTCTAGCAATTGAGCATAATTATCGGAATCCTTATTTTCACGGAAGACATTAAAAAGATGAAGCATATGAGGCACCCTCAATTCCATTTTTTTGTAGTTTTCTTTTTTTAGACTAAACTAGTGATAAAACAAGAAACTAAAAGATTCGATTGCAAGATCTAAAGATATACCTTCAAGTACTCACCTCCCCGGCAACGGCGCCTAAAAAGAGCTTGATGTCTACTACCCAACCTTCTTCTTGTAGACGTTGTTGGGCCTCCAAGTGCAGAGGTTTGTAGGACAGTAGCAAATTTCCCTCAAGTGGATGACCTAAGGTTTATCAATCTGTGGGAGGCATAGGATGAAGATGGCCTCTCTCAAGCAACCCTGCAACCAAATAACAAAGAGTCTCTTGTGTCCCCAACATACCCAATACAATGGTAAACTGTATAGGTGCACTAGTTCGGCGAAGAGATGGTGATCCAGTGCAATATGGATGGTAGATATAGGTTTTTGTAATCTGAAAATATAAAAACAGCAAGGTAACTAATGATAAAAGTGAGCGTAAATGGCATTGCAATGCTAGGAAACAAGGCCTAAGGTTCATACTTTCACTAGTGTAAGTTCTCTCAACAATAATAACATAACTGGATCATATAACTATCCCTCAACATGCAACAAAGAGTCACTCCAAAGTCACTAATAGCAAACAAACGAAGAGATTATTGTAGGGTATGAAACCACCTCAAAGTTATCCTTTCCGATCAATATATTCAAGAGTCCGTAGTAAAATAACACGAAGCTATTCTTTCCGTTCGATCTATCATAGAGTTCGTACTAGAATAACACCTTAAGACACAAATCAACCAAAACCCTAATGTCACCTACATACTCCAATGTCACCTCAAGTATCCGTGGGTATGATTATACGATATGCATCACACAATCTCAGATTCATCTATTCAACCAACACAACGAACTTCAAAGAGTGCCCCAAAGTTCCTACCGGAGAGTCAAGACGAAAACGTGTGCCAACCCCTATGCATAAGTTCACAAGGTCACTGAACCTGCAAGTTGATCACCAAAACATACATCAAGTAGATCACGTGAATATCCCATTGTCACCACAGATAAGCACATGCAAGACATACATCAAGTGTTCTCAAATCCTTAAAGACTCAATCCGATAAGATAACTTCAAAGGGAAAAAATCAATCCATTACAAGAGAGGAGAGGGGGAGAAACATCATAAGATCCAACTATAATAGCAAAGCTCGTGATACATCAAGACCGTGCCATATCAAGAACACGAGAGAGAGAGAGAGATCAAACACATAGCTACTGGTACATACCCTCAGCCCCGAGGGTGAACTACTCCCTCCTCGTCATGGAGAGCGCCGGGATGATGAAGATGGCCACCGGTGAGGGACCCCCCCTCCGGCAGGGTGCCAGAACAGGGTCCAGATTGGTTTTTTGGTGGCTACAGAGGCTTGCGGCGGCGGTAATCCCGATCTAGGTTATGTTCTGGGGGTTTCTGTATATATAAGAGGTTTTGGCGGCGGGAACAAGTCAGGGGGGTCTCCGGGCTGTCCACGAGGTAGGGGGGCGCGCCCCTACCCTCGTGGGCAGCCCAGGACTCTTTTGGTCCATCTCCGATGCTCCGTGGGCTTCTTCTGGTCCAAAAATAATCTCCGTCAAATTTCAGGTCAATTGGACTCCGTTTGGTTTTCCTTTTCTGCGATACTCAAAAACAAGGAAAAAACAGAAACTGGCACTGGGCTCTGGGTTAATAGGTTAGTCCCAAAAATCATTTAAAATAGCATATAAAACATCCTAGATGGATAATATAATAGCATGGAACAATCAAAAATTATAGATACGCTGGAGACGTATCAAGCCCTCGCGGGCCAGATGATCAGAATGAAGACTATGACGGCTCCAAATATCTGAACAATACCGGGGAGGGTGATGATATGATATTCGATCGCGACGACCGAATTGATGAAGTCATGAACTATGATTATGATTATGAGGCCGACAATGTTGATCTTGAAATAACAGAGATCGGCGAGGTATATTTATATAAGCAGGCATCTGGTGATCATCACATGTTTTTTTTTAATTTGAAGATATATTAACGAATCGATCTTTCTTCTTTCAGCCCTCCGGATCGAGCAAATCTGTTTCTACAGGCAGCAGGACAAAGCGAGGCCCGGGCAAAAAGTTGAAGGAGGGTGTAAAGTACAACATCGATGCCATCAAAGCTAATGGCGAACCAAGCACGCCTAAGAACATTGCGAACAAGTTCATTCGCCAGTGCAGAGTTCTTGTGAGGGACCAACTCTCGGTCTCCATTCAAGAATGGAAAGAGCCAACAAAGAAACGTCCAGATCTTACTTGGGTCGACGACAGAGCAAAAAAAACGCTTTGGGAATCTTTCATGGAACATTTCACCCTACCAGATCATTTCATTGATGCAGATGTGCAGAAAGTCAAGGACGCTGGTCTTAGGAAGATGTCAAATTCATTCAACACCCACAAGAAAACTGTATGGGCCAACTACGTCGAAGGAGGAAAGAGGACTCCAGAATTCAAGGGAATACTGGAGAAGCAAAGAGAACACTGGCCCGCTTTCGTGAAATTCAAGGAATCAGAATTATCTAAGGAACGGTCGAGAAAAAACAAGGCCAATGCCGCAAAAAAAGAATCAGTTCCATAGTCTGGGGCCAGGTGGCTACGCGGTGGCAATGCCTAAGTGGGATAAGTCTGAGCAAGAGATGCTGGATGCAGAGGTCACTCAGGTGCAGAACTTGGTTCTATGCGCATGGGGGGGCGTTGGACCCGAAGACATGCCTGGTTTTGAAGAAGGCAAGTCTAAAAGGAGCCGAAGATAAGTTACTTGAAGCAATAGAAGATGCTCAAAAGGGGGTGTTCACGCCCAACAGAGAGAACGACGAGCTTACGCGCGCCCTGGGAAATCCTGAACACCCGGGAAGAACACGAGGCAAGGGCGTTGTTTCGTGGTATGAGGGCTTTTCGGAATGGAACGCCGACTACAGAAGCCGTGCAAGAAGGAAGATGGAGGAGGAGAAGAAGAGGAAGCTGGAGGAGGAGCAGAGGAAGCAGGAAGCACAACGCCTTCAAGGCCTAGAATCAGCGCACATGGACTTGGCACTCAAATTCCAGCGGCAGCAGCAGCAGATCGACTCACTTAGCCAGGAAAGGGGGTCTCAGCAGCGGCAACAACTAGAGGATGATGCAGCATTGGATAGCACCGTCCCATCCATGCCGAGAAGCAGCGTTGGTTCCGCCCCGGGCGACGCACTGCTGGATAGATACCCTGTGGATGACATCATGGAGAGCACTAACTGTGAGCTACACTTCAAAATGAAGAACATATCCATGAAGGCGGCGGACTCCATTGCTTATACAAATCTCCCCGATGCAACCTTCCATTGCAACCCGATTCCAGCCGGCTATGCTCGTGTCGTGGTTGATGAGGTGGTGGACCAATATTTGGGGCTAGAGATTGACATTCCTGGAGGTGACGAGGAGCACACACTGGGAGAGGCCATACATCGTATCATCCTATGGAGAAAGGATTGCATCATCTTTCGAAGGCCACCGACACCGCGTCGTCATCCGACTCCTCCTCGATGTGAGGCCACTCCTCCTCCTCCAAGTCTGGCACAACAGCACGCCACTCCTCCTGCTTCAAGTCCGGCACAGCGTGAGGCCACTCCTCCTGCTTCAAGTCCGACACCGCGTGAGGCCACTCCTCCTACTTCAAGTCCGACACAGCGTGAGGCCACTCCTCCTACTTCAAGTCTGACACCGCGTGAGGCCACTCCTCCTGCTTCAAGTCCGGCACAGCGTTAAGCCACTCCTCCTGCTCCAACTCAGCCACGTCAGCCGTCTCCGCCGCCTTAACAATTGGGGACGAGAGCCGCCGCAGCTATGGTGCGTAGCGGTACGAGTCGAGGTAGTACATGAGGTACAGACGGAGGAAAGCGATATAAATATGGTCCAAGCCTCGCTCCTCTTCCTCAGAGGCCTTACAACATGACCAAGGAGCAAAGCGCAGCCATAGTGAAGGCCCAAGTGGACGCCCATTTTGGACCGAAACCGGCACCGCCGCCAAGGGAGAAAGTGCCTGAGGAAAAGATTGACCACTTTATTCGTATGGATAGAACACTAGCTCCCAACCCTGTTGACTCAGACTATGAGCGCCAAATCAGGAAGGCACATCGAGCACGAGTACAAAAGGAGTCGAGCTCGAGCTCGAGCCAAGCAGCTGGCAAAAAATGCGGGAAAACCGTTCCCCAGCTAGGAGAACAGGCGGCGCAATCGACCCCCCCGCTTGTTGTGCCAACAACACATAAGAGTACCGGCACCCTATATATATGTGGGCAAACCGTTCCCCAGCTAGGCAATCTGGTAATAACCGAGGAGCATATAATGCAGGCTGAAATGCTCGGTATCACTGTTGGACAACTCCTCGAGATCGAGCCCATGTCTCCGCTTAGAGAGGAGGAAATAAAACGGAAATATGTCCGCGGCGAACCTTTGGTCGAGCCCGAGGAGGTCAAGGACCTCCCAAAGAGAATGTATGAATTGCATCAATGGTACATGGAAATTTGCAAGACCCACAATCGAGAGTTCCTCATGGTGAAAGTCAAGGAAGAGGATTACTTCCATAAGCTAGCTCTGTCCGTTGACTATTCAGAACTATTTCAGTTATTCAATTATGACGCACTCGACAAATCTATCGTCAGTTGCTATTGTCTGTAAGTGATTTCTTTCTGTAATTTAAGTCTCAAGCTAGTTGTAGTGCTCTCGTTGATCATTACCTGTAACTATCCTCACTATATTCTTTTCTGTGGTATTATGCAGGATGAAGATGTCCGAAATGAGAAAAGCTGGACGCTATGGCATTGGGTTCATTGAACCAAATACCATTAATGAAGAGACATGGTCATATGAATATTATAAACTAGAAGTAGAGAATAACATGCTAGAGTTCTTGAAGTGCCTCAATACCAATGCAGATATACTACTTCCTTACAACTTCCAGTGAGTCACACTGTTTTGTACTACAAATTCTGTTTTTGTTACTAGCGAGATGTTAATAAGTGTATAGGGTTTAGGATTAGTTGATGAGTGTTATGCACATGCCCGCTTAATTTATACATGCAAACGTGCGCATGCAGGTATCACTGGATCTTGTCAGACATTAAAGTTGAAGAAGGAAAAGTTGAAGTACTGGACTCACTGCTTAAAAAACCTAAAGAGTAGTCAATCGTGAAGGGGATAGTCAACAGGTAATTTCAATCATTATATATATGTCCTGATATCAACTAATTAATAACTCCTTTATTCATTTAGCAAAAGTTCATCAAAGACGTTCCAGGCCCGTTCAGAGAAAAGCTGTATTGGTATCGACCCACGGTAATTAATTAAGTAGTACTAGCTAGCTAGCTACCATGCAATCTCTTTAATTCTAGTTTCAATACCATTAATTATCATGCTTGATTAATTATTATCTGATTGAACTCTATTCTCATACAGGCCATGAAGCAGGAGCCGGGGAATGATTTATGTGCATACTACGTTTTCGAGAACATTCGCATGATGACGTTCGAAAGGAGCACATCTGATAGACAACTATGGGTACGTTTACCAGAACACTATACACAATTTTTACATCATTATCGATATCTAGTCACACAACTAATACATGCATATTGATCTCCTTCTTAACAGTTCAATGAGGTGCAGGAGAAGCTCCTACCAATGGATCACGTACGAGCAATTGCAGAGGAAATAGCGGGATTTTTGCTCGACCAGGTCAAGATCCTAGAGGAGGAATCCATTACCCACTACCGCAGTAATGCCTCCATGTAGGAGAAATTGTACATATATATATATATATATATATATATATATATATATATATATATATATATATATATATATATATATATATATATATATATATATATACACATACATGTGTATGTGTGAATGGTGGTGCGAGACATTGGATGATATATATATATATATATATGATCGGTTCTACGAGAAATTCTATATATATAACGTGTACAATATGTAGTATCGTAAAATACCAGCAAATAAAAAAGAATTAAATGGAAAACACAAAATTAAAGGAAAAAGAAACCCTGAATCCAAAACCCCCCAAACCTTTTAGTACCGGTTGATGTTACCAACCGGTACTAAAGGTCTCCCCGTCCCCGGCGCCGGCTCGTGCCACGTGGTGGCCCTTTAGCGGCGGTTCATGCATAACCGGTACTAAGGAGGGGGGGGGGGGGGCTTTAGTCCCCACCCTTTAGTGCCAGTTGCAGAACCGGCACTAAAGGCCCTTATGAACCAGTGCTGCAGCCCGGTTCTGTACTAATGGTAAGAAGAAACGACATGGTTCTCAATTCAGCCCTGTCGCATCTATTGCAATGGGGCAGATGGAAATCTCAAACTTTTTAGGATTACTTTGTGGAGAATCTGCTGTATTAGGAGAACCTTTTCAGGCGGCGATTCCGGATGCACATGGAACTATTTGTGCGCATTGCACAATATGTGGAGTGGCGTGATCTTTGGTTCATGGTGCAAAGACACTATTACATATTGGAATGGCACTGACCCCACAGTACTGACCGGCCAGTGGTCACGCGTCATATCACTTACAGGCCATCCTTGGCGCGTCAGTGATGAGGTATTTTGGGCTCTTGGATGTTTATCACAAACGAATCAGCCAGTGATCTTGTGTTTCGATGGCAAAATGGGAAGATATTTATCACTAACGGAGTTATGGTCACAAAACTTCCGCTTCCATTTTCATGCCAGTCAGTGTTGTACATGTTTTATATCTTGCCTTGCCCCACTCCATAACTCTCACGGTTGCCACCGTGCTCCTCTCCTGTTAGTTTTCACTGTGTTCGGTACTGATCAGTGCCAACGACGCCCCATCTGACGCCCTCACGGCCGGTCCCATGCCTTCCCGAGCGGCACTCTCTTGACGTGTATCGCATCGACGGTCGTAGCAGCATAGCCTACATCTGGTAAAGCCTCCATTCATCGTCCCTGGTTCTGTTCAGTTCGCCTTGCTGTTGGACATCATGTCTCCCGGCCGTCATGTGCGGTCATAGACCTGGCATCTCCGGCCTTGCTCTTCGGTCGTGGCAGCAATAACGGTGGTGTGCTCGGCTCCTTCTAACATTATAGCACTTTTAGGGTTTCTTGTGTGACAGGCCTTCGCGCCGATATAATTTTTAGGGTTAGAAGATGTACTTAGTTATAGAAATCATTAGGTATTGATGTATTTCAAGAGAATTTTTATAAGCTTTGATGTATTTCAACTTAAACTTTTTGTGGAGTTAGCTATTGCTTATAGAAAATATTAAGAATTTAGAGTTCAGTGCAATTATTCTAGTGGTGTAGCATTACGCACTTCCCAGTAGGCAGATGATGAAACTTATTACCTTTACACATAACTAAAGCATGGCTTGCTTTGACAACTATGTGTGGAAGAATAACTTAAATTTGTTAAGTCATGCTAGTCGAAATAGTTATGTCTTCGTTGTGGATAATAAGATTAATTGTGTTATCTGAGATTGTATTTTCTCTATGCATCTCAATATAAGTTGAAAACTACATAAAAACTATTCTTTCAAAATAGATATCCATTTTAATTGCACTACACGAAAAAACTATTTTTCTTTTTCGCGAGCAACTGGAATGATGATACTCCGAAAAAGGTGAACATGATATGGAAGAATTCCCGGAGTGTTATCTGTTCTAAACATGCCACTGTCTAAGTCGAGTACAAAGTTAACTAATTGCTTACTTCTTACAGTTTTCTTGCATTCATTTCAAATGATTGACTGATGAATATCTTACGTTCATTGCCTTGCTAATATTTGTTTTATGCAGAGTCATATTTCTGTTGTGGTTCACAAAAGAAGATGATGAGTGGTTCTACAAATTTACCTATTGGTGTAAGTGATGATGGGTATCATCACTACTTGCTCCACTGGTCTTGGATCGAAAAGTTTGACATAGATTGGTGAGATAATTATTCTCGCCATCTCATTCCTATTGAGTGGCCTTTAGTTCACTGCGAGGCATGATGTACAAACTACTCAAGATGATGAGTAGTTTAGGAATATTTATAATTATATTTATTTCCCTTTTCTGGTTTGATATGTGGCCCGGTGGATAGACTACTCCTTGTAATGTGGTAGAAGTATCTATGTTCCATGTATATGTTGAATGTGAAGTGTGTAAATGTACATGTGTATTGTTTTATGAAAAGCAACTTACTTGTGCAAATAAATGATGTATGCCTGCATATTCTGTTTTTGTTTTGACAATTCCATTTGCCTGGATGGTGCCTTGCTAAACCAACATAAATAAAGTCAAGCCATAAAATGGACCAAAATCCAGCCTGTGATGAACATTTATTATTGACCGACCGTCCGTCTATGGTGACGAAGTCGTCACCGAGCAGGAGGCACTGACAGGCCAGAAGCGCACCAGTGATGATATAAGTTGGTCGGTCAGTGCTATTCTGTTATGTAGTAGTGAGTAATGTAGTTTAAGAAACCAGGGCATATCCCTTGATGAAATGTACCATCATAGCTTGAGTGCTTGTATATGGACTGGCAACTGACATTATTGATGAGTGCATTCACATTGGGAAAGATACCATCCTCAAGTGTGAACAAACCCGAGTACTTGAGAGGACCCAATGATGAAGACATTATGAGTTATGGCTCTAGGTGAAACAATAGAATGGCCAGGGATGCTTCGATCAATTGATTTTATGTTTGGATATGGAAGAACTATGTCATATCGCATGGGCTGGGTAGTAAAAAGGGCACTATCATGATTGAACAATCATTCTTGAAATACTTGCATTGGTGGATCTATGGATTTGGCATTCACACCTTGGGATGTCCACCTCTCACAATGACCTCAATGTCTTGCAGAGATATCCTCTATTTGGGAGGCTTGTTGTCAGCAAAGATTGACCTTGCAAATATGTTGTTAGTGGTCACCATTACAACATAGGCTACTACCTTGTAGATGACATCTGCCCTCCATGAGCCAAGACAATACAGCAAACGAAAGGCAACAAGAGATCTAATTTTGCAGCATGCCAAGAAGTCGCGAGGAAGGGTGTTGAGGTAGCTTTTGGAGTGCTGCAAGCTCACTTTGTTATTATTCGTGACTTTGTTGCACATTGGGACAAAAATATATCGTGGCAGATCATGATGCCATGTGTAATCCCGTACTATGGTATATATTATAGGAATTAACTATGATGACATGGCATGTTGATGACGTGGCAAACATGCATTACTTGCCATGCGGATGGGTTGCATGTATTGGAAAAATATATAGTGGCGTGCGGCATGCAACAAAAAAAAGGAAAAACAAACATTAATGAGGTAGCATGTGTGTTGAGGTGGCATGTGATGTGTGCATATTGATAGAAATATAAGAAGTGGGTATAAGCTATTTAGGTACACTAGATTAAGTTTTTTTATACCAAAGCAATGATTAATAAGATTACTCATATTGATTGTAAACTTAGTCGTCCCAACCAAAATATCTTTGTTAAGGGTAAATTCATTTCATAAATTGTCATTTCTATTGATGAGCTTCTCCACGAAGTGCACATGGTATTGGTCTAATCCTTGAGTGACTATCTAAAGGCTTACAAGATAATCTATTGGTTTTTCTTATCTAAATGTTGCGCGGTGCTTACCAAGGGCTTTGGTGCCAAATAAATTAACTAGGATGTTGTTAGATCTTTCTTTTGTGTGTTGGTTATTTTCCTTAAAAAATATCCTAGGATGTTGTTAGATCTTTCTTTTCTGTGTTGATGATTCTTATTGGAGTTAGTCTCAGTTTTTACCCTCTGTTTTATCATTTTTGACAGGGATTGCCCCATTTAGGAGATTTTCATCGGTTTTACCCCCATTTAATCAGAATTGTGTCGAGCCTAACTTCTTCTTTACTGGTCTCATGATGATTCATTACACAACAGCAATGAACCCTGACTCCACGACGTCTCCACGCTTCGTTCCACCGATGGAACAACAGTGGCATCAAGAAATGGCCAGTCAACTAGTTGCTCCTGCTCTGGAGGCTATCGGTCGTCGTGTTGGTGCAACAGCTTGGCATGCTGGTCTTCAAGTACCCGCCGGTGCAACAAGTTGGCATGGTACTGTGTACCATTGGCGCCACCATGAAGCTAAAGAAGCAGAGCAAGTACGGCACAACGAGGGTAGAAGGCGACGCAACGCAGTATATGCAAAGCTTTAAGCTTGGGTGTGCCTGGTTCAAGTCCAGGATGCACCAGCTGGCCAAGAATCCTGGATGTTGCACCTCGGATGCCGCACCACCAGGCCGATCATGAACTACAAGACAGAGATGCGATGTAGGACCAGACACGAGTCAAACCGAACAAAAGGACGAATCGGGCAGGTGGGCAAGCGCTGTGGAGAAACCAAACGCATAAGAAAACCAGTCGATGTGGAACGCCATATGAGCCTTGACGGGTGTGACCGGCTTGACAGAACATGCTTTAAAATAGAATATAACTTACCCCGCAAGAAAAATAGAATAGAACTTAATAAAAGAAAGGTAGTTTGTGGCATAAGTTTGATTAAATGGGGTAAAATGAGGGAAAAAACGTTTAAATAGGGTAATCTAAATAAAAATGACAAAATAGAAAGTAAAAAGTGTTGACTCTTCTTATTGTGTCCGCAGCAAAACAACCAATAATTACATCATGTGGAATATTCTTCCTCAGTACTCCCCAGTGCCCAATGATAAACCAATAGGAAACTCAAATATACCACAAAACAAACATATTTCTGAATCACCGGCCAGCAAGCGTTCCAGTCCACTAGCCGAGACGCTCAAACGGCCGACACGGCGTAGACGGCAGCGACCGCGAGCGCGAACACCAGACCCGCCGGGCCATGAAGCGACGAGCCGCCGTTCCCCTGCAGGTACGCCGACGGCGTCGTCTTCGATCCCAAGCCGGCCGGTGTCTGCACTGCCGGGGTGGTCGGCGTGTTGGCACTGGCACCAGGAGCACTGCCACCACCAGCTGCAAGCAGAAAAGATGCCACGTGTCAGCTACCCAAGAAGCGACAACAACATTATTATACGTGCAGTGCAGCTCTTGACTCTTGTAACTCGTAAAATACTACTACTGTCGAACACTTACCGCCGTTGCACTTGCTCGCCGGCGGGGCCTGCACGTTGCAGGCGTTGGGCAGCTCGAGCGCGCGGGTCTTGTTGATGGTGACGCCGCCGAGCGACGAGGAGTCACCGCCGAGCGCGCTGCAGAGGCACTGCGGCTGCGACTGCACGACGGAGGCGAGCTGCGAGCAGCAGGACCTGGTCGGGGCCGTGCCGCTGCCGCTGATGTAGTTCATGCATGGGTACAGGCCGATCAGCACAGACGTGCACCCGGACTGCGCCGACGCCGACAACACCAGCAGCGCCAGTGCCACCGCCGCGGCCAGGAGGACGCTGCTGCTGCTGGACATGGCGGTCACCGCTCTCGCTCGTGCCGCTATTGATGGATGTTTTTCCCCTTGGTTTGCTAGTGAAAGCAAGTTGCTTTTCTTGGGTCGGATGCAGGCTTGGAGCTAGCTAGTTGCTGCTTGCTTGCTTGCCTTGTGTGTGTGCTTTTGGAATTCGAGTACGTGTGTGTTATTATAGGAGTGGGTTCTGTTGGGGAAGGTGGAATTAGTTGGCTATGTTGGTGAGCTGCATGTTCCTACTTCCCACTCTTGCAACGAAATGATTTCTGACTCTGAAATCCTGGAGTTATCACGGACTTTTTACTTCAGAAAATATATGGGTGTGGTTGCTAAAGAGGTTGGTGTTGAGCGTTGAACAAGTGATTGCCCATCTTCTTTTGTTGATTGCAAATTCAGTGACCATCCTTTTGCATGGAATTGCCGCACAAGTGATTGCTTCATACTAACAATGATCGACAATCACCACATCACACATGAAGATCAGATATTGCTTGGGTTTACCTTGTGGGATATCTCTGTTGTTCTTGCACGGAAGATGATCGTGTTTTGTTCAAAGTGCTATTTGTAGGTAAACTATAAAAACATTGTTTGGAATTAGTGCCTTGTCATGAAGAACAAGTCATATGGACAATTTCAATGTATTCGTGTGGCTGCAGCGTGCAGCAGCGACCGGTGCACGTAAGCTGTGGTTGTTGGGACCATGCATTGTAGTACGTTATTCACACTAGGGAGGGCGGGCCCTGGGCCTGGTGTTTACTCATAATGTTTTGTATCTTCTTCATGCTATATGATAAGTGAATAAAGCGTCCGTTTTTTACAAAGATATCTGGTTAGGAAGTACTTCAGTAACTAGATGTATCATCCTGACATGCTACCAGTCAATCTAGTACTCCATATATTCAAAACGGAATCTTGAGAAATCCAATTAGGGGAATTACAGAAGCTGAGAGGGCCCATAGGTGGTTTGGGAATCAGCCTGCATGCTGACGACGCTGCCATCTTCGCCAACCGAATACAACATGAGATCGACGCACTCCTAGACATCCTCCGTGGATTTGGGGAATCCACATGCCTCCATATAAACCCTTCAAATCTTCGGCTCTACCCTTTAGATGCGACAAAATCGACCTCACGGCCGTGCTACAGAATTTTGGTGGTGCAATAGGCACTTTCCCAACCACCTATCTAGGTCTCCCGATCACCACTGCTAGGTTAAGATTAGTGCATCTGCAATCATAGATAGGCTCAAGCACGGCTGGCGGGCTGGAAGGGCAGGCTACTACCCTTAGCCAGCAGGAGAATACTTGTTAGATGTGTACTTACGCCATGCCAACATTTGCACTCACCGTCTTGCGGGTCCCAAAGAAGCTGCCGAGAGACATCAACAAGTGCAGGAGGAAGTTCCTATGGAAACAAGAGGAGGAGATCACCGGGCCAGCTGCAACGTCAACTGTCCGACGGTGTGCACGCCCACCACGCATGGGGGCTTGGGCATCCTTGACCTGGAGCGTTTCAGCCGTGCCTTGAGGCTGAGATGGCTCTGGATTGCTTGGACATACCCAAGCCCCCATGGGTGGGCACAGTGCCGCCATGCAGTGACGAGGACAAAACCCTGTTTGCAGCTGCAATGACGGTAACGATAGGAGACGGCTCAACGGCTCTGTTCTGGCACTCACATTGGATTGGATCAAGCACCCTGGCCTCAGCATACCGTGCCCTCTACAACCACTCCAAGCAGAAGAAACGGACAGTGCATGAGGCGCTCAGGGGCGACACTTGGATTAAGGACTTGAGCCACGGAGACACTCACCCTTTGCTGCAGCAATTCATTGGGCTAAATCGCCTAATCATCGCCGCAACCATGGTGCTCACGGAGGGTGTTAGTGACACCATACGATGGAACCAGGATGCGGAAGGCCAGTACACAGCAAGATCGACCTACGAATTGCAGTTTCAAGGCAGGCTTCGGTCCAGCCTGGACGACCTCGTTTGGAAGGTTTGGGCGCTGGGGAACGTCAAATTCTTTGCCTGGCTGATGCTAAAAGATTGTCTATGAAAAAACGACCACCTCCAGAGACGCAGCTGGACAAACAACTACTTTTGCCAATTATGTGTCCGCAACCTGGAATCGGCACACCACCTGCTCTGGTGCTGCCGCACTACTGTTGTAGTCTGGGACACGGTGGGGATAAGAGAAGGATGCCTGAAGCTCTCTCCAAGCGACTCATGGAACACCTCAAGCTCGCTTGAGATAGTGCAGAAGATGATCGACGCGACACCGCCGGCCTACAGAAAAGGCGCAAGAACCATCATGCTCCTAACCTGCTGGGAGATCTGGAAAGAGCGGAACAATTGCCTTTCAAAGGTAAATAACCAGCAGCACGGGACATCACAAGGGCAATTGACAGCTCCATCGAGCTTTGGCGACAGGCTGGAGATATTGGCCTACAGAGCCCCTTCTAGGATCCGCCATGAAGACTAGGCCACTGTAACGTTCTTTTCATGGCCGGAAAATCACGGACCGTTGTAGAGTGTTGTACATCGAATTTGTACTGGTCCTAGGACCTGCGCCCCCAATTTGTTTTCCCACTGCTTCCTGCTAATGATATGAAAAGCCAGGAATTGCTGGATCTTTCAAAAAAAAAAAAGATTCTTCCATCTGCTCATCTTATTGTGCCATGTAGTGCCTTCCTTGACTTTGTGGTGTTGTGCAATCTCGATTCCATCCCATAGCGGTTGACAATGTGTTCTGGTGAGTTTGTTGTTTTAGGTACGGCCTCAATTGATCTTTTCCCTTTGACGACGCAAGCGTCCCATCTTACTTCGTAAAATGCTTGGCATTCTCACTATAGTAGACTTTGGCCTGCTTGTGTTCCAGTATCGTGGCAGATCAATGAATTTCATCGGCATTAACAATGAAATTCATTGACCTGCATGTGTTCTAGTATCGTGGCAGGTCAATGAATTTCATCGGCATTAACAATGAAATTCATTGACCTGCATGTGTTCTAGTATCATGCAATGGTGATTACAGTGAGAGGTATTCAAGTGACTGTGGAATTTGGCATAGTCTTATTATTGTCATCCCTTTCGATGGCATAGGTGATGCACCCATCCTTGTACTACGTGTGCATGTTTTCATCATGATGGTTGTCATGTGTGCTAGCTACACCATATTTTCGGATGCACCAGTCACCCTGTTTCTTCATTTTCTCCTTGTTGTAACCTTTTGATGTTTGCATTGTAAGATCCCAATCCATGTATCCAGACCAATAATCTGAAAAGAGGCCAACTCACGAGCATGGTCTTGTAACACTCTCCTTTTTAAATTCCCTCTCCTGTAAGGGTGGTAGTTTAAGTGTTTAAACATATTAACTATTTTGGTTCCTTGGTAGCGCATTTGCTAAGAGCAAGTGTTTGTAAATATCCGGAGTGAGCTATTTGAGTACAACTGGCTAATACTCGCACGCATTCATGAACATTTGACACAAAGAATATTTTTACAACATTGCACAATAGATTTATGTCTCAAATATATCAATAGTCTTACACACTTTCTTTTGTAAACTACACGTAAAACTTAGTAGGACACAGAGGCTATCACATATTTAATGTCATTAGCGATATTATTGGCATCTGCAGCAATACCAGCCAAACCTCTCCTTGCCAACCCAGTTCAGTAGGACACATCTTCGCCTTTCCAATGATTGGAATATTCTTTGCTTGGCAACCCATGCTCTCACCATTCTGCACTCATAACTAATATATAGTTTTGTTGTAAGATTAATTTGTTGCACCAAGAAAATAATACTTGAGAAATTAAAATATCTATGCAATACCTTGAGCCACATATTTGGAGTGCTTTTGTATCCAGTTGCGAGGACAATTGTGTCAAATGAAATTTTATTTCCGCATTGAAATTCAACTATTTTGCCCTTGACCTTTGCAATCTCTCTTCGAACCTGGAGGGATAAGAACAAAATTAATAACTTGGCTAGGAAGCAACATCCATGCTTTTGTACTCAATAATTTAAGCACTTCCTCTTTAAGTAATAAACTTTTCATGTCAGATGGTCTTGCCGACTATCCTATTATTTAAAATCATTTGCCATGGTTGTACTCTTGCTGAAGGGTTTCCGCATCTACTATTTCATCCGAATATCACTTCTTGACAGGTTAAACGGTAACCTTACAGATGATCCTTCTCTTTGTATGATCAGTATTGGGAGGGCCTCTCAGTTCCAGATGTGCTGATGAGGTATCTTGTGTTGGCTTTGACGGATCAAACTGTGTTGGCTTACTCAAAATATCTTTGGAGGTAGCTATTCAATCTATGACCCTCCGGATCTGTATATATACTCCTTTGCTCTGTTCGCTACTCTTTTGCCTGTAAAGCTGCTATTTAGACAATGTATGTAGGAACTTCACAAAAGGACATTAATTGCATATTATTCACTATTCTATCATATGCAAATTCGAAGAATAATATGTATTTGCCCCTACCAAGGTAGGTATCATCACCTCATGCCAATGTCCATTTTACATTCAGTTCAGATTTCACGCCCATTCAATTTCCTCTCTTTTTCTCATTCCAATGTCCATTTTTTAATATGTAATTTGGTGGTGTTATATTTCTTCTGCAGATGTTGCTATTCGGAGTGTCATTTATTGACCTGTCTTAGCAGTTTTTGCATCTTTGTTGCTTCTATATTACTACCGCTGCAACGTGGCATCTATGTCGGCAATCTAAACTCTTCTCAGGTTAGGACTTATATCGGAGCATTTCTTTTACAGGGACACTCCTTTTACTTTGCAAGCAAAATGCTTGAGAAATATAAATCTTGAAAATGTACTGGTAAAGAAGGTGCAGATCATGTTGTTATGGAATTGCTTTATAAGACCAATCATCATTCGTGATTTGTTTTCTCTCTAATATTTCTTCGTGTTCAAGTCTATTCATATTGCCCTTAGAGGCTTTCTTTTCTTCATTTTTTGTAGGGATGTAGCGAGAATGGATAATAAGAATGATGCATTTCTAGTTTTTTTATCTTCGATGTCTATTTTGTAGTTGTTAGATGTTTAAAATCGTGGGGAAATATTATTCGTTCCTCGACTGGATAGTGGGATCAGGCATGCCTTTACAGTTTTTCAGTTAATAAAAAATGTTCAGTTCAATCAGTTTTTGTTTACTATGATGTTAGTGTCCTTTCTTAGCACCTCACTTAGTTTTTTCTCAAATATATTCATTGTTCAATAATTACTGCACTACTTTGTTCATAAATCCATTGTTCATTGTTGTTTATTAAATCAGTCATGTCCATCTGTTATTCCTAGGATTTCCTTAAATAACTATACTAATAGATAGACCATGAGAACATGTCCACCTCAGAGAGAATTAATCTTGCTTCCTTGCAACAATGAACATGAGGACCATGTGGACTAAACATGCATGTGGGTACGCCACGGAGCATGTCCAACTTGTGAAAGGATAAAAACTAATTGGTCAGACTTTGTGAAGACAATAGGGATTGGAGAACGTCATCTATGTGTCTTTACATTCAAGGCTAAAAGGGGAAAAATGTCGCTCGTTGTCTACCTACTTTGACAAGGTCAGTTACAAGGTTGTCATCATATTGTCCATGCAAATGTTTCCTGTGATTTCATCTCCTGAACAATATGATCACAGCAGATTCATATGACATATGAACAGTCAATGCGACGACCAAGTGAAGCCATCAAATATTAGGCTTTAGCATAACTATATAGGATCTTTGTGGGTGTTCGGTTGGACTTATCTCGCTCCGCTGATCTGGCTCGTTGTGGTTATCTAATAACCCAACTATTCTATCTATTTAGTGTCGATCCGTCTGCTTGGCCTACTTTTGGAACATAGTACATACCCTCATTTGTCGTGAACTCCAGACCTAATGTTGCTATGTGTCGGATCACGGGTTCCGGCAAAACCTTTGAGGTTCGAACTCTGGGGTGCGCGCCAAGTTCTTTTCCCCTACCGATCCACGCCCTAGCTTGCTAAGATCTTGGAGACGAACTCAACGAACTCACCACACAAGAGACACAAGATTTATACTGGTTTAGGCCATAGTTGTGGTGTAATACCCTATTCCAGTGTGGTGGTGGTGGATTGCCTCTTGGGCTGATGATGAACAGTACAAGGGGAAGAACAGCCTCCTGAGGTTGAGGTGTTCTTGTGCTTGTTGTGTGGCTAAGGATCAGGTGAGATGCCTCTGAATGAGTTCTCCCCTACGGTGGTGGCTAGTTCTACTTATATAGGCCCTGGTCCTCTTCCCAAATATTGAGCGGGAAGGGAGCCAACAACGGCCAATTTGAAAGGGGACAGCTAGTACAACTTATCCTGAAAAAAGCGGTTTTCGCCTGCAAAAGGCTCTGGTGGTGACGCCGCCTTGGGCTCCATGGTGACCTCTGTCTTGCCGTCCTGCTGGTCTTGGTCTCGTTGCACTGATATAGAAACCTTTGCCTGATGCCTTGGTACTCCGGGCCTGCGCTTGCCTCCTTAGAACCAAAGAGGAAACAAGGACGCTGCGCGCGCTGGCGCCCACAGAACCTCGCGAGGTTTGCCTTGCCTTGATATCTCCGCCCCTCGCGAGCCAACCTGGTAAGGCCGCTCCTGAGGAGGTCTTGTTTCGTCTGCCTCGCGAGGCTTGGCCCCTCGCGAGGGTCTTGAATGCCTTGTTGATGAAGATCGACCGTACAGGCCTGCTAGCACAGCCACGCCATGGGCTGCAGGCAGGCAAGTCTGGGGACCCCCGTTCCCAGAACGCCGACAGTAGCCCCCGGGCCCAAGGCGCGCTCGGGCTTGGCTTTGAGGCGAAGCCAAAGGTCAAGTGCGGAGCGCCACGGGCCCCAAAAGCCTGCGGCCTTGATCGATGCGTGGCGGTTGATTGGACGTGGGCGTCTCCGCTTCCCCACGCTGCCTCGGCAACTGCCCGACTTGACAAAAGGCTGGCGCAGACAGTGCTTGCCTTCGTTTCTTCTCTTCGCCTTGCTCAGACCCCCTTTCTTGCGCCCTGCTTCCGAAATCGTCAGATCTGCTTCCATCTGTCGGCGTTCTGGGAACGGGGGCCCCCAGACTTGCCTGCCTGCGGCCCACGGCATGGCCGAGCTAGCAGGCCTGTACGGCCCATGTTCATCGATAAGGCATTCAAGACCCTCGCGAGGGGCCAAGCCTCGCGAGACGGGCAACGCAAGACCTCCTCAGGAGAGGCCTCGCCAGGCAGGCTCACGAGGGGCGGAGAGATCAAAGCAGGGTATACCTCGCGAGGTCCTCCAGACGTGAGCCATGACGACCGAGACCAGGCGGGCGCCAGACGGGCGCTAGCGCACGCAGTGTCCTGTTTTCCTCTTTGGTGCTAAGGAGGCAAGCGCAGGCGCAGAGTACCGAGGCGTCAAGCAAAGGTTCCATATCGATGCAACGAGACCAAGACCAGCGGGACGGCACGACGGAGGTCACCATGGAGCCCAAGACGGCGTCACCACCAGAGCCCTTTTGCAGGCGAAGACCGCTTTTGTCAGGATAAGTTGTACTAGCTATCCCCTTTCAAAGTGGCCGTTGTTTGCTCCCTTCCCGCTCAATATTTTTTGGGAGAGGACCAGGGCCTATATAAGTAGAACTAGCCACCACAGTAGGACACGAAGAAACGAGATCGATTCGATCTTCCATCCTCTCACCCACAAGCTCACCGAGCACAAGAACACCTCAACCTCAGGAGCCTGTTCTTCCCCTTGTACTGTTCATCATCTGCCCCAGAGGCAATCCACCACCACCACACTGGAGTAGGATATTACACCACAACGGTGGCCCGAACCAGTATAAATCTTGTGTCTTTGTCTTTGAGTTCGTCGAGTTCGTCTGCGAGATCTTAGAGAGCTAGGGCGTGGATCGGTAGGGAGGAGATCTTCGCGCGCACCCCAGTGTTCGAACCTTGTGGGTTTTGCCAGAACCCGTGATCCGACATTTGGCGTGCCAGGTAGGGGTGCACCAAAGCTTCCTTCCGTCGCTCCGCGCCCCGTTGCTCCGTCGTCTCCATGGCGGACGCTCGCCGCGCTCGTGCTGAGCGCCGGGCTGCCCTCGCCGCCCATGTCGCTCAGACGGCTCCCGTCGGCGGGCCACCTCGTCGTTCCCCGTCGCCTGCCGCCAACGCCGCCACCGGCCCGGCGGGGAACGAGCAGAAAGCATCCTCGCTGCACCCCTCGGTGCAGCGGGACGGCCGCACCGCCACTCCATCGCTGACCCCGGCCGGTTCTTCTTCCCATGCACATCGCCCTCCCAAGGACACACGGGCGGCGCTCCTCATGGCACACGAGCTCCTGCGCTACCGACCGGTCGACGACCTCTATGAGGACTGGCATGACCGCATCGCCGAGCTTGTCCGCGCCACAGGGGGTTCCCCTGCGCCATTCCTCTCTCCACCTCGCCCTCCGCCAGCTACGGGCGGCGTAGCTCACGGAGCGCCTCCACCACCTCTGCCCCAAGACGGCGCCCTGGCGCCAAGGCGCGCGGCTCCACGACGCGACCCGCCGCGTCCCGCGCCTGTGCGTGAAGAAAGAAGCTGTCAAGAAGTCTCTCCGCCGCAAGAAAACGCTTCGCCGCTCCTCGCACCACCGCGCCAGGACCAGCTGCTGCGGCAAGACGGCGCGCCACCTGTAGCGGCAGGGCGCGGACCCCATCAAGACCAAGCTCCACCCCCAAGGCGGGCCCCGGTGACCACAGCCGGCTGCCGCGCTTTCACCCCCGAGCTGCGTAGCGTCGCCTGGCCGGGCAAGTTCAAGCCAGATCTGCCTCCTCGCTACGACGGCACCCCCGACCCCGCGGAGTTCTTGCAGCTCTACGAGCTGAGCATCAAAGCGGCCAACGACGACGAGAAAGTCATGGCGAACTGGTTTCCCATGGCTCTCAAGGATGGCGCCCGCTCCTAGCTCTTGAACCTGCCACCGGGCTCGATCTCCTCCTGGGACGAGATGCGCAACCGCTTCGTCGCCAATTTCCAGGGCACGCGCGACCGCCCGCCGTCTGCGGGTGACCTGCGCCGCGTCAAGCAGCAACCGGGAGAGACCCTCCAGAAGTACATCCAGCGCTTCAACAACGTCCGCCTCAAGATCCCCAAGGTGACGAACGAGGCTATCATCTCTGCGTTCTCTGATGGAGTCCGCGATGTCAAGATGAAGGAAGAGCTCGTTATCCACGAGGAGCTGTGCATGTCCCTGGAGTTATTCAACCTGGCGACCAAGTGCGCAAGAGCTGAGGAGGGGCGCCTCTCCCTCCTCGAGATCCGAGCAGCAGACCCGGAGGAGAAGAAAGCCAAGGCCAAGGACGTGAAGCGCAAGGGAGCAGCCGTGCTCGCAGCGGAACCAGACACCAAGCATGCCAAAGACCAACCAGAGTCGTTGAGAGAGTCCTGGATTAGGGGGTCCTCGGACAGCCGGACTATATGCTTTGGCCGGACTATTGGACTATGAAGATACAAGATTGAAGACTTCATCCCGTGTCCGGATGGGACTCTCCTTGGCGTGGAAGGCAAGCTTGGAAATACGGATATGTAGATCTCCTCCCTTGTAACCGACTCTGTGTAACCCTAGCCCCCTCCGGTGTCTATATAAACCGGAGGGTTTAGTCCGTAGGACAACAACAATCATACCATAGGCTAGCTTCTAGGGTTTAGCCTCTACGATCTCGTGGTAGATCAACTCTTGTAATACTCATATCATCAAGATCAATCAAGCAGGAAGTAGGGTATTACCTCCATCGAGAGGGCCCGAACCTGGGTAAACATCGTGTCCCCCGCCTCCTGTTACCATCCGCCTTAGACGCACAGTTCGGGACCCCCTACCCTAGATCCGCCGGTTTTGACACCGACATTGGTGCTTTCGTTGAGAGTTCCACTACGCCATCATCATAAGGCTGGATGGCTCGTCTCGTTGTCAAGGACGAAATCACCTCTGGGGGAGCCCTGGCTGTAGGCCAAACTCTCCGACTAGGCGGCTTCGTCATGACCGCCCGTTCGGCCGCTGCACCGACGATGACTTCTCGGGTCATCAAAAACAGTCTCCACGTCGGCTCGGAATTCGCCGAGCAGATGGATCCGATGGAGCTCTCTTCTTTGAACGAGCTCTTGGATCGCATCGCCGCCTTGGGAGTCGCTACGGACTATGATCGGATCAGGCTTAAACCCGACCAAAAGGAGATTAACTCTCCGCCGGTCACCCATCAGATAGCGGTGGTGGAGGAGCAACGCAGCGATTCTTCTTCTATCTTGAGGAAAGCTATGTCCGGATTCCCGAGCTCTCTAAGCCAGATAACCGTCTACGGGAGGACATGGCCGAAGCTCTGAACCTAGAATCAGACAGCGGGCCAGACCTATTGGGCAACAAGCCGGAGCCCGAACTTTCAAGATCAGAAACTCCGCCGCTCCTGGGTCTCAGATCGGGTCAGGGTTCGGACCTAAATCTACCCACCCACCCAGATATAAGTGATCTTTCCCACATTAGACAAGAGCCCCAAGAGACAGTACATCACTATTAGGCCAGATTCCTCCTTGTAATGAGCAAGGTCAAGGACTGTCGCGTGGAAGACGCAATTTCATTCTTTTGCAAAAATTGCACGGACAAGGGAATCCTCAACGCCATAAGTCGCTGTGACATAGCACACTTCGCTGACTTGGCGGCCATTGTACAGAAGTACTGTGCGATGGAAAGCGCCTGGAAAACCCAAACAAAATTCTGGGATCCTCCGGCTCTCACTAAACCCCCCCGACCGAATTAAAAGGGTGTACCCTCATAAGTCACCCGATCCAATTACAAAGAAACAAAAGCCCACTACAGGGCGTGGAACCGTATTGGAGGGATGGCTCAACGGGCCATGCAAAATTCACAGTACAGCAGATACCATACCAACAGACAGCCTTAGAGCATGTTGGGTACTCCGGCAGGTGGCCAAGAGCGGTGAGGATATCCTCATCAACAATACCGCAGAGCACCATCCCTTGGAGAACAACAATACAGTATTGACAGTCTTCGAGACCTTCGCCTCAAATAATATGCGTAAGCGATCACTCCGCAGCCTCGCCGAAGTCTGCCACGTAGCAGCAATAAATCCATGGAGCTTTACGGCTATCACCTTCAATGCCAGTGGCGAACCTAAATTCCGAACAGCACGAGCACCAGCCGCCTTGGTCCTTACTCCAATTGTGGACGGCTTCCGGCTTACTAAAGTGCTCATGGACGGCAGCAGCGGATTAAACCTCATCTATGAGGAGACTCTTCGAAAAATGGAAATAGTCAGAAGCCGCATTGAGCAATGCAGTACGACCTTCAGAGGAATCATCCCTAGTCAGGAGGCACGATGTGCTGGCAAAATCACACTAGATGTGGTATTCGGCACGCCGGAGAATTATAGGTCCGAAGAAATCACATTCCAAGTGGCCCCGTTCAATAGCGGATACCACGCCCTTCTAGGGCGGGAGGCATTCACGATCTTCCAAGCTATACCCCATTACGGGTACATGAAGCTCAAAATGCCCGGGCCCAATGGAATCATCACTCTAGCTAGTGATCCGGACATAGCACTCCACGCCGAAAATAAAACAGCCGCATTGGCCCTCGAGGCGTTATCCGAAGCCCTCGCGGCCGAGGAATTAACTGGGCTGTGCTCCAAAGTGGGCAGGGACGACGTGATACTCAACAAAAGATCCAAGTCCACCTCTTTTAAACCAGCGGATGAAATAGTCAAATTCCAAGTCCATCCAACGGACCCTACAAAAACAGCATCCATCGGGGCACAGTTAAACCCCACAGTAGACGCCGCACTACGGGAGTTCTTGCGCGAGAATTGGGACATCTTCGCCTGGCATCCTTCAGACATGCCAGGAATCCCACGCAGGCTGGCCGAGCATAGCCTTAACATCCTAAAGGGATTTAAGCCGGTCAAGCAAACTCTTTGGCGCTTCTCTGAGCCTAAGCGACAAGCCATGGGAGAGGAGCTAGCCAAGTTACTGGAGGCCGGATTCATCCGAGAAATAAAACACCCGGACTGGCTAGCAAACCTGGTGATGGTACTAAAGAAGGACAAATCCTGGCGCCTATGCGTCGACTTCAAGGTCCTTAATAAGGCTTGCCCAAAGGATCCCTTCCCCCTCCCTCGCATCGATCAAATTATCGACGCTACTGCAGGACACGACTCATTGTGTTTCCTCGATGCATACTCCGGATACCATCAAATTAAGATGGCGGAGTCCGATCAAGCCGCAACGGCATTTATAACTCGTTGCGGCTGTTTCAACACCATGCCTTTCGGGCTAAAAAACGCCGGTGCAACCTATCAACGCATGATTCAGACATGCTTGGAGACACAGATTGTGTTGAGGATATAGACCTTAGAGTCACCCGCCAGAAGGGGCCGGGTCACTCATATGGTCATTGCCAGAAGCCCGGCGTCAAGCTTAAAGACGGTGGCCCAGAGATGGGCTTAAGACCCGGGTACGGCTTAAGGCCGTAGTTGCAATTATTATCATGGTAGAACTTGTAGTGTAAGGCAAGAATAGTTGAGAGTCCGAGCCGGACACTCTCATGAGCCGGCCGGGACTCTGAGAGCCGCTGGGCATCGGCCTCCCTATATAAGGGGACGACCCGGCAGCGGTTTAGGGACAAGCAAGATCTCATCGAGAACCAGGCATATCGGTCTTGCTCCCTGGTCATCGAAACCCTAATCAATACCACCTCAAACTGGACGTAGGCTTTTACCTTCACCGTAAGGGGCTGAACCAGTATAAACCCTCGTGTTCCTTGTCCCACTTAACCCCTTCAAGCTTCCTAGTTGCGATGGCTCCACGACTAAGTCCTAGTTCGAGGACATCTGCCGTGACAATTCCACGACAGTTGGCGCCCACCGTGGGGCCAGCGCACGGTGGATTTGAGTTCTTGAAGGGCAGCTTCGAAGGGCTCAAGGGATACGCTGTGGGCCGGATGACCAAGAGTCGTCGCGGCAAGCTCTACATCGACGATGCAAACTGGGGCCCTGACGCCGGCTCAATTGAGTACGGGTACCGGGTCCCCTTCGGTGGAATTCATGTTTTCATTGGCAAGATTGGTGAGCCGGGCCCTGAGCCGAATCTCTGCGCCGATTTCATCGAGACGGCTCAGCGTGCACGACCCGCCCGGGCCCGGCCTGCCTTAAGGCATGATTTTGTGGGATGCATTCATGGAGGGCCCTCTGATCGATCCGGATCTAGGGATGAGGCGGCCGCCGGCTCTGACGGCGAGTCGTCCACTGATGGGTCAAATTCGCTGTATCAACTTCAAGATGGCAGGCTCATGGGTTGTTCCGATGGTGACAGGATTCCGGACCCGTTTGAGCCGCCAAGTCAGGTCGGGGTCTTTATGACCGGTGCACAGCCTGTTCAGAACCCTGCTGCTGGAGCGGGAACCCCGGTGCCTTCGCCGGCTCAGGTGCTAATGGATCTCACGGACAGGATGACGACCCTGTGAACCGCCACGGTTGACCCGGCGGATCAAGCTCAGCATGATGCGGAGGTGGCACAGTTAAAGTTGGATCTAGTGAAAGCTAAGGAGGATCTGGCAGCGGAAGGGATCAGGATGGCTGCGGAGAGGGCGGCTCTCGATGCCCAAACTCAGTTGATCGAGGCGCAGTCCTTCCGGCTCACGATGGATCAGAACGCGTCCAATGAGGTCATGAGAAGGAGGCATCAAAAGGCCCAATCTCGACTCCCTCCGGTTTACGATCCACACAACTTCTTCAACACGCCAGGTGCAGGGTCTAGTAACCCGCCAGGGGTCATAGTGCCCGGGTCCGGGACCCCTATTCAGCCAATAGTGATGGGGCCTCCCCAGGTGCCCCCTGCCCCGCCTCAGTACGTGCCAATACCCCCGGGTCATTATAATAACCCGCTGGAGAACATGGTCGCCGCGGCAGCACGGCTGGCGGCTCTCCCAGTCGACGGCGACTCTCCGACGGCTATTTAAACCCGCCGGGTCAGGGAACTCCTTCAGACAGCACTGGCGCAGCAAGAGGCGTACTCCTACAGCCGGGACAGGATCCACTCGACCCCTCAGCCAGGCCGGAGCCCGAGTTACAGCAGGCACATGGTCTCAGCGACCGGCTCAAGTAACGTCCGACGCCAAGACCCGCCCCCTGGCCATGGCCCGGTTCATAACGGAGCTTTTCACGCAGCAGACCAGGACAGAGCGCGGCAGGAGGCGGGGCAGGTGCCTCAATTGACGGCTTACCAGACTCCCCCGGCTTATCCGACGACTTCCGTCGACGTGGGTATCCCTACCAGGACTGGGGGTGTCCCTTGTTTAGTGCCAGCTATCCGCAATGAACGTCTACCCAAGGACTTCAAAGGTCCCAGGAAGGTGCCTAATTACACAGCGGACTTACAACCCGCAGCCTGGATCGAGAGTTATGAGATGGCTATGGAACTGCTGGAGGTCAGTGAGGCGGCCATGGCTAAGTACTTCACCATGATGTTAGATGGGACTGCCCGCACTTGGTTGAAAGGGCTACCACCGAATTCCATTGGGTCTTGGGCTGAGCTGAAGGCCCGGTTCATCCAAAACTTCAAGGATACCTGTAGGCAGTCTATGTCAATTGTGGATTTGACTAACTGCAAGCAGCAGGAGGGTGAGTCTACGACACATTGGGTTCGCCGGGTTAAGGAGATAATACATTCCTCGGATAAGACGGACGCCGGCTCTGCAGTCTTAATGTTGGAACAGAATTGTCGTTTTGTGCCCCTGAAGATGAAACTCGGGCGGCTTAAGCGCGACTGCAATGATATGGGTACACTGATGGCGGCTCTTGTCAAGTACGCCGATTCTGATGGTACCAAGGACCCCGCTTCAGATGATGAAAGGACAGGGAAGGGAAAGAAGAACGGCAATGGCAAGGGTCCTCAGCATAACCCGGGGAACCAAGGAGGAGGCAAGCGCAAGGCAGATGGCAGCCTAGAGTTTGTGGCCAACGCCATCTCACAAGGTAATAACCAGCGACGTAAGGGGAGGCCCCCTCCCTGAGGCGGCGGGTCAGGCCCGACGCTGGAGCAGCTGCTGAATGAGCCTTGTCCAAGGCATGGCTCTAGAGAGAAGCCAGCAACTCATCTATGGAAGGATTGTGCAATCATGAAGGCCTTTAAGAATTACAATGGCCCGGGCGGCGGCTCAGGCGCCGGCGGCTTTCATGGCCCGGGCGGCGGCTCAAATTCTAATCCTCAGAACGGCCAAGGGGGCTTTAATCAGCAGTCTGGCCAGGGTCATCAACAGCAGCAGGGGGGTTATCAGACCAATCCAAAGCATCTTAGCGGTGGACAGTACCATGTATTTACCACCAGTCTGTGTAAGCGAGATCAGAAGCTTCATAAGAGGGCCGTGAATGCTGTTGAGCCGGCGGTTCCACGCTACTTGCGGTGGTCTGAGCAGCCTATAGTATGGAGTAGAGAGGATCACCCTCCCCGGGTGGACAATCCGGGTCACTTGGCCTTAGTGGTGGCTCCTCAGGTGGGAGGATATAAGTTCACTAAGGTACTCATGGACGGAGGCAGCAGCATCAACATCCTCTATTATGAGACTTTTCGCCGTATGGGGTTGGTTGATAAGAACCTCAGCCAGTCAAACACTATCTTCCATGGTGTGGTACCTGGTAAGTCGGCTTATCCAGTCGGCAAGATCGAGTTGGAAGTGGCCTTCGGAGATGAGAACAACTACAGGGTGGAAAAATTGACCTTTGAGGTAGTCAAGATAAGAAGTCCGTACCATGCCATATTTGGGCAGCCGGCTTACACCAAGTTCATGGCACGACCGTGTTACGTATATTTACAGCTCAAGATGCCGGGTCATAATGGGACCATTACGGTTCACGGCAGCCGGAAGGTGGCCTTGGAATGTGAGGAAGGCGATGCAGCTTATGCAGAATCTGTTTGTGCAACAGAGGAGTTGAAGTTTTACAAAGACAATGTTGACCCAACAGATATGAACTCTCTGAAAAAGCCGACTACGGAGCATGAGCCGGCAATGAAATTTAAGTCGGCTGATGAGACTAAACTTGTTGATTTCGTTCCAGGAGATTCATCTCAGCAGTTTAGCATCAGTGCCAATCTGGATCCAAAATAGGAAAGCGCGCTCATCGAGTTCATCCGTGAGAATAGGGACATCTTCGCATGGAAACCTTCTGACATGCCAGGTGTGCCTAGAGAACTCGCTGAGCACACTCTCAATGTTGATCCGAAATTTAAGCCGGTCAGGCAGTTCCTTCGGCGGTTCAATGAGGAGAGGCGGAAAGCTATTGGTGAAGAGGTGGCTCGGCTCTTGGCGGCCGGGTTTATTGTTGAAGTCTTTCACCCAGAATGGTTAGCTAACCCGGTGCTCGTACTCAAGAAGAACGGCACTTGGCAGATGTGTGTGGACTACACGGACTTAAACAAGGCGTGTCCGGCTGATCCTTTTGCCCTTCCCCGTATTGATCAAATCATTGATGCTACGGCCGGTTGTGCGCGCTTAAGTTTCCTGGACGCTTATTCCGGATATCATCAGATTAAAATGGCAGTTAAGGACCAGGAGAAGACGGCGTTCATCACTCCCTTTGGAGCCTTCTGCTATGTGTCTATGCCCTTTGGACTCAAGTGTGCACAGGCGACTTACCAGCGTTGTGTACAGAACTGTCTTCATAAACAGATTGGGCGCAATGTTCATGCTTATGTGGATGATATTGTGGTTAAATCTATAAAAGAGGAAACCCTGATAGATGATTAGAGAGAAACCTTTGATAATCTCCGGGTTTACAAGATGATGCTTAACCCGGCCAAGTGTGTTTTTGGTGTTCCTGCAGGCAAACTCTTGGGTTTTTTAGTTTCTGACAGAGGCATTGAAGCTAACCCGGAGAAGATCAAGGCCATCACCTCCCTGGCTAAGCCGGCGTGTATAAATGATGTTCAGCGCTTGGCGGGTCGCATCGCTGCTTTAAGCCGGTTTATAAGCCGTTTGGGTGGGAAGGCCATGCCATTATATCAGTTGATGAAGAAATCTGATAACTTTGTCTGGAATGATGCAGCTAATACTGCCTTTGAGGATTTGAAGAAGCAGCTGGCAGAGCCCCCAGTCCTTGCTGCTCCGGTTGACAAGGAGCCCTTATTGCTGTATGTGGCTGCGAACACGCGAGCCGTCAGTGTGGCCGTGGTGGTGGAGCGCAAGGAAGAGGGTAAGGAGCATCCGGTTCAGCGGCCGGTTTATTATGTCAGCGAAGTGCTCATTGAGTCCAAGCAGCGGTATCCGCATTGGCAGAAGCTTGTTTATGGTGTGTTTATGGCGAGCCGGAAGCTTAAGCATTATTTCCAGGGTCATCCCATCACTGTGGTCAGTTCTGCCCCTCTTGGTGATATCATCCAAAACAGAGAGGCCACAGGGAGAGTGGCTAAGTGGGCTATCGAGCTCGGACCTCATGGTCTCAAATATGTGCCACGCACTGCTGTTAAGTCTCAGGCCTTGGTGGATTTCATCAATGATTAGACAGAGTCACAAGTGCCCGAGCAAAAGCTGGATAACACATATTGGACTATTCACTTCGATGGGTCCAGGCAGTTGGAGGGCTCGGGGGCTGGAGTTGTGTTGGCTTCCCCTAAAGGTGACAAGTTTCATTGTGTGCTACAATTGATGTTTCCTTGCACTAACAATGCGGCTGAGTACGAGGCCTTGCTCCCGGTCTTCGGATGGCTAAGGAGATGAGCTTGAGCCGGGTAAGGTGTTTCGGTGACTCAGACTTGGTGGCTCAACAAGTATCAGGCAAGTGGGACTCTAAGGACCCTCTCATGGCGGCTTATCGCCGCGAAGTTGATGCCATTGCTGGGCACTTTCAAGGCTACCAAGTAGAGCACATTGATCGCAGGAAGAACGAGGCGGCCGATGCTTTAAGCCGGCTAGGATCCCAGCGAAAGCCGGTGCCGTCTAATACTTTCCTGGATGTCCTGTATAATCCTTCTATTAAGCTGCCTACAGAGGAAGACTTGGCTGTCCCTGACCCGGAGGCACGACTGGTGGCGGCTCTCCATATCATACCGGACTGGACAATGCCCTATCTGGCTTACATGACCCGGGGCGAGTTGCCTGAGGATGAAACTTTGGCCAGGCAAATAACCCGGCGGGCTAAGTCAATGATTGTTATCAATGGTGAGTTGCATCACCGCAGTGTTACGGGAGCGTTTCAGCGTTGTGTTTCCCCTGAGGAAGGTCAAGAGATCTTGCGTGAGATCCATGAAGGGGATTGTGGCCATCACGCCGGCTCAAAGTCTCTTGTGGCCAAGGCTTTTCGTCATGGTTTTTATTAGTTGACGGCTCATGCTGATGCAGAGGACTTGGTCAGTAAGTGTGATGGCTGCCAAAGGTTCTCGCGACGGGCTCATGTACCGGCTCAAGAGCTGAGGATGATCCCAATTACTTGGCCCTTTGCGGTCTGGGGGCTTGATATGGTTGGGCCTTTCAAAAGATCCAAGGATAAGAAGACCCACCTTTTGGTGGCAGTTGACAAGTTTACCAAGTGGGTTGAAGCGGAGCCAGTTAGCAAGTGTGATGCAGCCACAACGGTTCAGTTTATGAAAAAGGTGATCTTTCGCTTTGGTTTTCCACACAACATTATAACTGACAATGGCACCAATTTATCCAAAGGCGCCATGGAGGAGTTTTGTCAACGAGAGCATATCCGACTTGATGTTTCCTCGGTGGCTCATCCTCAATCCAATGGTCAGGCTGAGAGAGCTAATCAGGAAATTCTAAAGGGCATCAAGCCCCGGCTTTTGGTCCCTTTGCAACGGACGCCGGGTTGTTGGGTGGAGGAGTTGCCCTCCGTGCTGTGGAGCATCAACACTACTCCTAACAGGTCTACAGGCTTTACGCCTTTCTTCATGCTTTATGGAGCAGAAGCAGTCCTCCCCAGTGACGTCTGTCATGACTCGCCTTGAGTGGCGGCTTATGTTGAGGCGGACAATGAACAGGCGCGCCAAGATGCTCTTGACTTGTTGGACGAACAGCGTGATGTGGCCGCAGCTCGTTCAGCGATTTATCAACAAGACCTGCGCCATTATCATAGTCGACGGGTTAAATCCCGGGTCTTCCAGGAAGGCGATCTGGTGCTCCGGCTCATCCAGGATCAAACTGATGCGCACAAGCTATCCCCGCCTTGGGAAGGGCCCTTTGTGGTCAGCAAGAATTTGCACAACGGGTTATATTACCTCATTGATATTCGGGAGCACAAAGATTCACGTAAGTCGGCGGAAGAGACCCGTCGGCCGTGGAACATAGCTCAGCTTCGGCCTTACTACACTTGAGTCACCAGCTCTCATGATGTACATATTTCTCTCAGCCATGTATATATTATAATAAGCAATAAAGCAGGACCTCTGTCCTTTTTCCTCCTCCAAATGTGCTCGTGTTGTTTTCATTGCAAGATTACATGATAGCTTGAAGGAGGATCCGGCTTATGGTCATCTTCGAATCTAGCCGTAAGTAATAAGGTCACTTGGGGGCTTCCTGTTCAAACATAGGTCGTATTCGAACCAAAGAGAACATAGCTGTCGATACCCATTTGATTGGCAAAGTGCCGAGCTCATTGGGGAGTTTTCTTTGATCATATTTGAATCTTAGTTTAACCCCTTTGGGAACCGACGTGGATCGTATTCGAATCAGCGTCGTTAAACAATTCTTAAAGTCATTTGGGGGCTTCCTATTCAAACATGGGTCGTATTCGAACCAAAGAGAACATAGCTGTCGATACCCTCTTGATTGGCATCGCCACACCCACTGGGGGTTATATGATCGCATTCGAATCTTCGCATAACCCCTTTGGGCCGGGTCTCTGGTCGTATTCGAACCGGAAGCCCCTAAGTTCTTCTGCTTCATAGTAAGTTTTCTTCTGATCATTTCAAAGTGTGTACGGCCGGGTCTCACTTTGCCGGTTTAACTTGGATTTACAGTATTAGTTGAACACAATGGGTGTCCTTAAGACAAGTAAATCGGAATTAAGGTACCAACCTTCTTACCCGGGTTATTTAAATCGGAAGTGTGCTTGCAGGCCGCTAAGTGTGTTATTACGGCTGTATTACGGATACAATTGAGGACTAGTCTTTTTCGATTCATATTCCGGGTTATATATCTAAACATATGATTCTCAGGGCGGTAAGCCGCCTGGAGACTTGCGATTCGTCTTTCTATGCAGGATAGTTAAAGACAATTATTTGAGACTAAGGCGAATGAATGACCCGGAGAAATATAAGGGAGACAACTTTAATAAAACTTCAAGCATTCAGGGCATGCGCGATGGCACGGCAAAGATAAAGTGTTGGTCCTACTCTATTACAAGACTCATCGAGTCCAAAAGGGTGGATCATTGTTTTATAAGCCGTCTGCAGAAGTTAAGACGCTTGCTGGGTTGAAGTCTCCGGCTCGTCTCTTTCTTCTCCTCCGGCTATTCCCAAGGTCTGGAAAGTCGACGACTTCCAGTCGATGCCGCTCAGCGCTTCGAATTGGGCCTCCTCGTCAATTAACCCGGCCGGGTCAATCTCCGGGGCGAAGGTGTGCTGACGAGCCGGCGGAATTAAACTCAGGGCTTCATAGCGAGGGGTCGGGATCCTCTGATTCTCCGCATTGTAACCCGGCTGGTACTTAGTCAGATCTGTGTCGTTCCCGATAAGGGTGGCCACCGGGCGCATGACCTTCACGCAGGCGGCAAATTCTCTTTGGTCGAAGGCCGTGTCGTCTTCCTTCAGACTTGGATAGCCGAGGGCGATGTCTGCCGGGTCTAACTTGGGGAGGAAAGCCTTGGCCCGGCTCAGCGCGGCGATCGCTCCGGCTCTTGCAGAGGCCCGTCGCAGCTCTTGGATACGTTGAGGCAGAACGGCGAGCCGGCGAAGCACTTCCGCCAGATGAGTCGGCACCTCGTTAGATAGGGCCACCACAGCTAAGGCACGCTGTGACCCGGTGTAGAGTTGCTCCACCAGGGTATACACGGCCTTTAGCTTGGTTACCACACTCTGGTTGAGGTTGGCGCTTCTGGGACCTGTTTAACAGAATCAGATAAGCCGCCGACAAGGATGAACTATGAGATATAAAGATTCTACAACTTGATGAAAGCCGGTGAGATGACTTACCGAAGATTGCGGACACCATCTGGGACACTTGGCGCTTTAAGCCGGAGAGTTCGGCCGTCTTCTCTGACAGGGCCTTCTCCGCCTGTTCGGCCCGGTTCACCAGCGCGGCCTTCTCTTCGGCCCAGGCTTTCCGTTCAGCGTCAAACTCCGTCTTCAACTTCTCTTGCGCGGCGATGCTGGACACAAATTTGGCATTTGCCTTCCGGGTCTCCATCTCTTGCATCTTCAGCCGGTTCTTGAGATCAGCGAGGTCAGCTTCCAGCTTCTTGCCAGCAGCCTGCATAAATTTCCGGGATATGGCGTGAACAGTTACTATACAAATGTAAAGTCCCAAGCGTTTTCCAAGCAAAGACACTTGGCACTTGGGGGCTAATGCATATTGAACGTTTCTATCTACAAATTGCCGGTTCAATTGGGTAAGCCGGAACCTAAGTCTACAACATATTCAATCATAAGTCGTCGACTTGGGGGCTAGCATGGTAAAGGTAACTATGCAGTAAGTAAGAGGACAGAAGAATAATACCTCAGATTTCTGCTGGATCTGGGTCACCATGGCAATCTCTGCGTCCCGGCTCTTGTGCACTTGGCTGACGAAGCTGGAGACGATCTCTTCAATGTTCAAATTGGAGTAGTCAGTGAGGTCCAGGTTAACCCGGCGGGACTCTAGCAGCTCCCCTTTGGCGGAGCACTTGGCCATCGCGGTAGGTCTCCCCGGCTCAACAAGCTCCGTCCGGGTAATTACCACGTCCGGGTCATCTACTGGTTGAGCCGAGCTGGAGGCCTCCGGGTTAACAGAAGCTTCTGTTGCGGGCTTTTTGGTTGGGGCAGCAGCCTCAGGAGCAGAGGCAGCCGGCGGTTCTTGAGCGGCTGCCTCCGGCTCAGGCAAGTCCGGCTCATCGACCAGCTTGGATTTCTTCGCCCTCTTGGTGAGCTTGGCCTGGGCACTGGAAGGACAGAAAGGTTAAGCACAATGGTGTAAGTAAAGACAAAAGTACAATATGAGATGGTTATCATTACCCGGGCACGGTCTTGAAAGCCGGCAGGCTTGACTGCATAGAGTCGCCAGAAGAGGGGGAAGTTTCCTGGTAATTTGAGTCAGAAGAGTTGAGCGGTTGACGTATAACACCTGCCATAGGATGAAAAGGGTACAATTTTAAGATCACCTCGGCTCAGTGTTTCCTCGATGCGTCAGGTAACCCGGAGGAGAGGCCGGTGCTTTTGTCGGTCCGGGTGTGCCGCCGGCTCTCATGCACCTGTTGCTTCAAAATAAATTGAGGGTCTTGATAAGCTAAAGGATGTGAAAAGCTTACTTTCCGGGTTACCCTTCGGATTTTCAGCCTTGGCAAGGGCTCCGAGTCGGAGGAAAATGTCGTTACCTCTTCAACCACCGGGTTACTTGCTCCGGTGTCGTCCTATTGATGAACAAGTATTGATAAGGCGGACAGAAGTAAACAACAAAGTACAGCAAGGACTTACAGGCTCAGGGGTTACCTCTGACTCGGAGCTGTTGCTTAGTTGCATCAACTCTGAAGCAGTAGGCCTATTTCCTTTTTTGCGAGGGGCGGCTTTCTTGGTGGCTTTCTTCGCCTTTCTGGCCTTCTTGGCCGCCTCATGGTCATATTTGACCCGCCAGAACTTATCATCAGCCTGAAAAATACAATGATGATTTCTTAAAACGATTCAGATGAAAGCTATATGCAGATAAGATGTTCAGATCAGCGGCTTACCGCTGGGGCTGGGTTGGTCTTGCAGAAGGGGGCTAGGCCGGTCCTTCCGCAGTCTGCCAGGCTCTTGTTCAAGAGAGCCTTGGTCATCTCCTCTGCAACATCTTCAGGAAGATCGTTGCGGCTGTGTCTCTGGGGGTCATCCTTTCGGCCCGTGTACTCACACATTAAGCCGGGGCGGCGGCTCAATGGGATCACCCGCCACGAGATCCAGACCCGGACCAGATCGATTCCGTTCAGACCATTGCCCAGGAGAGCCTTGATCTTGTTAATGGTGGGGAGCAGAGGTTGGCGCTCTGCTTGAGTCAGCTTGTCTGACAGTGGGTGAGTCGGCTCCAGACGCGAGGGGCGAAAGCCGGGCAACGGACTCTCGTCAGCCGGCGACGTGTCTTGGCAGTAAAACCATGTCAGATTCCAGTCTTTGGGGTGGCTCGGCGGCTCTGCGTAAGGGAAAAGGCAGTCCCTGCGCCGCTGGATGGAGATGCCGCCTAGCTCCAAACTTGGCCCATTGGCGCACTCGTTCTGGCGGTTTAAATAGAAAAGCTCTCTGAAGAGCAGCAGACTGGGTTCTTCTCCAAGGTAAACCTCGCAGAACACTTGGAAGTTGCAGATATTGGACACTGAGTTGGGTCCTATGTCCTGAGGCCGCAGATCGAAGAAATTCAGAACATCTCTGAAAAACTTTGAGCCGGGCGGTGCAAAGCCCCGGCTCATGTGATCCGCAAAAATGACCACCTCTCCGTCCTTTGGCTGTGGTCTCTCCTCTGATGGGTCAGGGGCACGGTAGGACATGACGTCCTTCTTGGGCAGGTGGCCTAACTTGACAAAATCCGCTAGGGTCTCATTGGTGACGTTGGACCTCATCCAATTGCAAGTAATGGAGGCCTTAGGAGCTTTGGGAGGCATGGTGAAAGTCGGCAGCCTATGATAAAAGGAACGTCCGGTTTAAGTATAAGCCGGAGGAAAGTTATAGTTCAGTGTTAAGTGGCGGCTTACGGAGGGGCCTAATGATATATATCTGAGTACATTGAGTTATCTAAGCCGCAGAAAAGATGTCAAGAGTAATTCAAAATTGTCTACGGCCTTATCACGGATGAGCCGGAAATTCTATGGTGCATGGTCTCCTTTAAGCCGAAAGATTCTACGGCGCGTGTTTTCTTTAAACCGGAAATGTAACCCGCCATGACTCAACGAGTGCAGTTTTTTTTACTATGTGTGGTGAAAACAAGTTTCACACATGGCGGTAAATAATTTGGATCAAGTGGTTGACAGAAAAAGAAAATTTCTAGACCTAAAAACAGACGCGAGGGAAGTTCTTGAGCTCGAATGAGGCCTTTATGCAGTAAAAAGAGGCCTGCTTGCATTTGAAATGAGTGCTAAACAGCCGCCGCACTAGTTCTATCCTATACTAAGATCAAAAAGAGGCAGTAAAAATCAAATCTACTGAGGGCCGCGATGAACTATGAAGAACAGAGGAAGAACTACGGAGCCCTAGTGCGGATCTGCCTTATGGAATGGCGAAGACTCACCGGTGCTGAAGAGACGCGGAGGTCGTCGCGTTGCTCTGGTCAGATCAGGGTGATGCAGCGGCCTGAGTTGGTGATGATGCGAAGACTCACGGCGGCGGCAGCAGCAGAGCTCGGGCAGGGGAGCAGTAGCGCGAGGAAGAAGATGAAGGAGAGAGAAGTGGCTGAAGGCCCGTCGGGCCGGCCTATTTGTAAGGGCGAGCTCATAAGTGGGCGCGAGAATCAAGGAGACCACGGCGTGGTTATCTCCCCATGAAACGCCTCGATTTTCAGGATGACAGTAAAGATAAGATCCGTTGCGGATCTGGCGGAGTAAAAAACGGACTTAATGGAAGATGATGTCACGGCGGATTACCCGGAGTCCAGAGGATGACGTCAGGCCGGGTTATGGCCTTCACATAATTGTAAGCCAGAGATTTTCTGTCGAAAAGATTGAAGATTGACATGAGCCGGCTCAAATCAATCTGGGGCCTAATGTTGAGGATATAGACCTTAGAGTCACCCGCCAGAAGGGGCCGGGTCACTCATATGGTCATTGCCAGAAGTCCGGCGTCAAGCTTAAAGACGGTGGGCCAGAGATGGGCTTAAGACCCGGGTACGGCTTAAGGCCGTAGTTGCAATTATTATCATGGTAGAACTTGTAGTGTAAGGCAAGAATAGTTGAGAGTCCGAGCCGGACACTCTTATGAGCCGGCCGGGACTCTGAGAGCCGCTGGGAGTCGGCCTCCCTATATAAGGGGACGACCCGGCAGCGGTTTAGGGACAAGCAAGATCTCATCGAGAACCAGGCATAGCGGTCTTGCTCCCTGGTCATCGAAACCCTAATCAATACCACCTCAAACTGGACGTAGGCTTTTACCTTCACCGTAAGGGGCTGAACCAGTATAAACCCTCGTGTTCCTTGTCCCACTTAACCCCTTCAAGCTTCCTAGTTGCGATGACTCCACGACTAAGTCCTAGTTCGAGGACATCTGCCGTGACAATTCCACGACAGATTGGCAAAACAGTGGAAGCATACGTAGATGATGTGGTCATTAAAACCAGACACGTCGAATCCTTAATAGATGACTTGAGGTTCACGTTCGACAATCTCCGAACATACGACATTAAGCTCAATCCGGAAAAATGTGTCTTCGGCGTGCCCGCCGGAAAGCTCTTAGGCTTCATCGTCTCCAACAGAGGAATCGAAGCAAATCCGGCTAATATCCGAGCTCTGTCACAGTTGGCCATCCCAATAGACCTCAAGCAAATCCAGAAACTAACTGGATGCGTGGCTGCCTTAAGCCGCTTCATCTCCCGATTAGGAGAAAAGGCACTACCTCTTTATCGCCTTCTTCGATGCACCGAACACTTTGAGTGGACGGAGGCGCCCACGTTCGGATTAGAAGAAATAAAAGCCGTTTTGGCCACAAACCCAATCTTGGCCGCACCTAACGTCGACGAACCAATGCTGCTATATATAGCGGCAACACACAAAGTTGTAAGCGCAGTGCTCGTCGTCGAACGAGAGATGGACGGACATAAGTTCCCGCTTCAAAAGCCGGTATACTATGTATCCACTGTCCTCACTCCATGCAAATCACGGTACCCACATTATCAAAAGATAGCATACGCGGTCTTCATGGCATCCCGGAAACTACGACACTACTTTCAAGAGTGTTCAATCACGGTGGCCTCTGAAGTACCACTCAATGACATAATAAACAACCGCGAGGCCACGGGCCGGATTGCTAAATGGGCTATTGAGCTCCTCCCGTTTGACATAATATACAAACCACGGTGAGCCATTAAGTCACAAGTACTGGCTGATTTCGTCGCCGAATGGACAGAAGCCGAAGTCCCTAAAGAGTATGGCGCGTACTCCAATTGGATTATGCACTTTGACGGCTCTAAAATGTTGGCTGGTCTGGGGCTGGCGTCGTCCTGACATCCCCCACCGGAGATACAGTCCAATACGTACTCCAAATACTATACACAGACTCCAACAACGCAGCAGAATATGAGGCCCTGTTACATGGTCTCCGGATGGCAGTCTCCATGGGCATTCAACGGTAGGAGGTGCGTGGGGACTCGAACCTCGCAATATCTCAAATAAATGGAGACTTCGACGCCAAGGATCCAAAAATGGCGGCTTATCGCAACGCCGTCCTCAAAATGTCAGCTCGGTTCGAGGGGCTTGAATTCCACCATGTGGCCCGGGAAAACAATCAGGTGGCGGATATCCTCGCCCGCATCGGCGCTAAGCGTGACCCTGTCCCACCTAATATCTTCTTGTAAAGGCTATTTAAGCCATCCGTGGTATGGGAAGGAGAGACCGGTAACAATAGTCCGGACCCGGCCGCAACACCAGATACCGAACACTCTGACATATTCGGAGGCTCTGCCACCGAAATAACACATTCCGCCCATGTGATAATGGCTGTCATCACCCCATGGACAGAACCATTCCTGGCCTACCTAACTCGGCAGGAACTACCCGAGGACCCAAACGAGGCGCGCTGCATTGTGCGGCGGTTTAAAGCCTACAAGGTCCACGAGGGAGAGCTTTATAAGAGAAGTGCTACCGGAGTCCTTCAAAGGTGCATCTCCGAAGAGGAAGGACGACAACTTTTGGCAAAAATTCATGCTGGACTTCATGGCCACCACGCCGCTGCTCGGGCCCTTGTAAGCAAGGCCTTCCGTACAGGTTTCTACTGGCCGACGGCCCGAGCAGACGCACAGGACCTCGTCCAACGTTGCGTCGGTTGCCAGCTTTTTGCAAACCAAAGCCACATGCCGCCTACCGCTCTCCAAACAATCCCCATTACTTGGCCCTTTGCGATCTAGGGGCTTGATATGGTCGGACCCCTCAAAGGGGGAAGCCATAAGAAAAAAATACTTATTGGTCATGGTGGATAAATTCACCAAATGGATAGAAGCCAAACCAGTTAAAACGGCCGAATCCGGACCAGTGATAGACTTCATATCCGGGGTTGTCCACCATTATGGCGTCCCCCACAGCATCATCACCGATAACGGCTCGAACTTTACAGCCGACGAGGTAAAACTTTGGTGCAGCAACATGGGCATCAAGCTCGATTATGCTTCTGTCTATCACCCACAAACTAACGGTCAAGTCGAGCGAGCAAATGGTCTTATCATGAGCGGCATTAAACCCAGATTAGTGCGATCCTTAAAGGAATCAGACACGCACTGGGTAGAGGAGCTCGACTCCGTACTATGGGGGCTGCAGACCACGCCGAATCGCACTACCGGATACACACCATTTTTTATGGTGTACGGCGCAGAGACGGTACTGCCCTACGACATAATTCATGACTCACCTCGAGTGCGCATGTATGAAGAGAAAGAAGCCGAGCTTGATCGACAGGACAGTTTGGACGCCTTGGAGGAGGAGCGTGACATGGCAAAAGCCCGTTCCGCATTCTATCAGCAACAGGCTCGAAGGTATCAAAGCAGAGAAGTACAGGCCAAAACTTATAACGTTGGCGAACTCGTTCTACGCCTACCGGAGAAGAAAAAGAACAAGCTCAAGCCCAAATGGGAAGGTCCCTTCGTTATTGACCAAGTTCTGACCGGTGGAGCGTACCGTCTGCGGGATGCATCGGACAATCGACTCGAGCCAAACCCATGGAACGCAGCCAGACTCCGAAGGTTCTACGCCTAGTGCCGGACTCTATGTTCGTCTCCTTCCTTCCCTCGGTCAATTTTTTATATATCCGTTATCTGTCTTTTATTTCTTTCTTTCTTGCCTTTTTCTTCAAGGCCTTGAAAGGCTAAAATGTGTCTTGACTACACAATCTTGACGCTCTAACCGCGCACATTATACCTGGGGGCTTCTTATACAGAAGCTTAATGTAACTATTTTCCGGGCTCTATGCCCCGCACATGTGTTATCCTTCCACATGTACCTTTTTTCTCCATTATATGCATCGATATGACTTAAGTTTTGGCCAAGATGGGTTGCCTGGCTCTTGTGTTTATGCCCTACGTTCCCGTTAATTCGGCTAGGGCATAAGGGGAGCACCTCTGCGATTGTTACTGCCGGGTCAGCCAAATGTGTACCTCAGACTGGGTGAAGCTGAAAGCTAGCGTTCTTAAGGGAATATTCGGTCGGTGAACAAAAGATGACTTTTATTTATTGTAATTCATGCCCCCATATGTTTATATCTTGCGTCTCTTTTCGCAGTTCGGACATGCACATTAATGCATGCATACCCAGGGAAAGGAACCCTTAACGGAACTATTCTCCCTGGAAGATGTTTCTTACTATCCATGTAATATAACATAGCTAGTTGGGTACTTGTCTGTTCAAGCACTTATGACCCCTACGCCTGGTTTCCACGCGTACCGCTGTTTTTACATAACTGAGCGGGTATTCGGATACACCCCGGACTGTCGGGTCCGGAGGTTGAAGCAAAAAGGTCCGCCATGACAAATGATTTACAATCCGGCTAGGGACAATACATGTCACTTGAAGTACACAGTCACTTAGACTGACTAAACTCTTCTTCTATGCCATCCAACAGGTTGTTTAGCCTACAATCCTGTTGGGAATACTTTGCGGCTAATTCTACCTGGTTATACACCAAACTGACGGGGATCTCTTTCCCATCAGACCCCACAGGTCTGACCTCGGCCATGTGGTTCGGGTCAGCCTTGGTATATCGCGTCTTCACCATGGCCCAGGCTTCCCTTGCACCTTGTTGGCAGGCTGATATCTTCCATAATCGGAAGCACCGCCGCGCTCCCTTGAGCTTCTCTACAAGCTCCCCCATGCCTCCTGGCAGGGAGGCGGATGGCCACAAGGCTTGGGCAATGCCCTGCATCACCTGCCGCACTTGTTCGTGCAGTTGTGAGAGCTCTGGCAGAAGATCGCCCGTAGACCCAGGCATCTCCTCCGCGGGACGACCAGTCAGCATACATACAGATATAACTCTGTCAGCCGATTTCTTCGCCAAACTCTATAAAAGTTTGTTCAAGCACTTACTGAAAATGCCGCGTCGAAGCCTCTTATTTTCCTTTACGGAATCGGCAAGCTGGGCCCGAACATCTTTCAGTTCAACGCTCAGCCGGGTATTGGCGTCTTGGAGATCGTTTTTCTCCCGCCTAACTTGCGTAAGCACGCGCTCGCCAGCTTTTAGCTGTCGTTGAGCACGTTGCTCATCCGGATTCACTCCGGGACCATCTGCATAATCTATTGTTAGATTTGCACGCATGCCGCATACTACCTGGTACATGACATTCTTTGCAATGAAAACAAGTGTTACCAGATGGGGCCTTCTCGGACTCCTTCACCGCGGCAACTGCGGCCTGAAGCTGGGCTTTGCACTCCTCCAGCTCTAGAGACAATTGGGTATTCTTCTCCGTAAGAACCTATGCAAACAATGATCCTTAAATCAGTTGTGCCACTTGTTTCGAGTCTCAGGGGCTACTGATATACATAATTATTAGATTTCCTTACCCGTATATCTTTTACATACTGGTCCGTGGCTCTGGCAAGACCATGTTGAGCAGCTCGGATGTACGCGTCTCCGGAGTTGAAGGCGTCGAACGCCTCTTGGGAGAAACAAGCGTCACGGAGCACGGCCCGGCGACGCCTGTGATTCATGGCGCTCTCTACTTCGGAATTTGTAGCGGATAGCCTATCCGCATCCTCTGTAGGAGGAACATCCGGCGTTGGTCCCATGTTAGCGTCCGCCTCTATTGTGACGCCCCCGATTCAATCGCACACTAATCATGCACGCAAACATGTACGATTAAGATCAGGGACTCACGGGAAGATATCACAACACAACTCTAAAAACATAAATAAGTCATACAAGCATCATAATACAAGCCAGGGTCCTCGGGGGCTCGAATACAAGTGCTCGATCATAGACGAGTCAGCGGAAGCAACAATATCTGAGTACAGACATAAGTTAAACAAGTTTGCCTTAAGAAGGCTAGCACAAACTGGGATACAGATCGAAAGAGGCGCAGGCCTCCTGCCTGGGATCCTCCTAAACTACTCCTAGCTGTCGTTAGCGGCCTGCACGTAGTAGTAGGCACCTCCGGTGTAGTAGGAGTCGTTGTCGACGGTGGCGTCTGGCTCCTGGGCTCCAGCATCTGGTTGCGACAACCGAGAGGAAAGGAAAGGGGGAAAGAGGGGGAAAAGCAACCATGAGTACTCATCCAAAGTACTCGCAAGCAGGGATCTACACTACATATGCATGGTTATATGTGTAAAGAGGCAATATCGGTGGACTGAACTGCAGAATGCCAAAATAAAAGGGGGATAGCTAGTCCTGTCGAAGACTACGCTTCTGGCAGCCTCCATCTTGCAGCATGTGGAAGAGAGTAGATGGTAAGTTCAGCAAGTATCATCGCATAGCATAATCCTACCCGGCGATCCTCCCCTCGTCGCCCTATGTGAGAACGATCACCGGGTTATATCTGGCACTTGGAAGGGTGTGTTTTATTAAGTATCCTGTTCTAGTTGTCATAAGGTCAAGGTACAACTCCGGGTCGTCATTTTACCGAGGGACACGACTATTCAAATAGATAAACTTCCCTGCAGGGGTGCACCACATAACCCAACACGCTCGATCCCATTTGGCCGGACACACTTTTCTGGGTCATGCCCGGCCGCGGAAGATCAACTCGTCGCAGCCCCACCTAGGCACAACAGAGAGGTCAGCACGCCGGTCTAAATCCTATGCGCGCAGGGGTCTGGGCCCATCACCCATTGCACACCTACATGTTGCGTGCGCGGCCTGAGAGCAGACCTAGCAACCTCCATTTCAAAGGAAGTTGCGTTACGCGGTCCAACCCGGCGCGCACCGCTGAGTCGCTGACGCCATGAAGGCTTCGGCTGATACCACGACGTCGAGTGCCCATATCTTTCCCACGTAGTTGGTTAGTGCGTATAGACCAAATGGCCTGACTCAGATCAAATACCAAGAACTCGTTAAGCGTGTTATTTTTTAGTATCCGCGGACGCCGACCAGGGCCAGGCCCACCTCTCTCCTAGGTGGTCTCAACCTGCCCAGTCGCTCCGCCACAAAGTAACAGTCGGGGGCCGTCAGGAACCCAGGCGCACCTCTACCGGGATGGAGCCACCTGTCCTTTCAGCCCCCTCATCAGAATCACTTGCGGGTACTCAACGAGCTGACCCGACTTTAGTCACCACATGTGTCATGTATATAAAGTATATAGTATATACCCGTGATCACCTCCCTAGTGATCACGGCCCAATAGTATAGCATGGAAGACGGACAAGAATGTAGGGCCACTGATGGAAAACTAGCATCCTATACTAAGTATTTAGGATAGCAGGTAAGGGTAACAACTGTAGCAACAATGACAGGCTATGCATCAGAATAGGATTAACCGAAAGCAGTAACATGCTACACTACTCTAATGCAAGTAGTATAGAGAAGGAATAGGCGATATCTGGTGATCAAGGAGGGGGGGCTTGCCTGGAAGCTCAGCCGAGAAGGAGGGGTCGTCAACACCGTATTCGTACTGGGTAGCAGCGGCGTCGGTCTCGGTGTCTAACGAGAGAAGAGGGGGAAGAAACAATAAATATAATGCAAACATATGCATATCGATGCATGACAAGACAAGTAACGGTGCCAGGTGTGCCCTACGCGGTAGGAGGTGATACCGGCAAAGGGAGAAAACATCCGGGAAAGTATCCCCGGCGTTTCGCGTTTTCGGACAGATGAACCGGAGGGGGAAAGTTGCGTGTTTGCTATGCTAGGGATGTGTGGCAGACGAACGGGCTACATATCCGGAATCGTCTCGTCGTTTTGAGCAACTTTCATGTACAAAGTTCTTCACTCCGAGCTACGGTTTATTTTATATTAATTTAAAAAGATTTAAAATGATTTTCTAATTTCTGGATTTAATTTAATTCGAAATTAAATTTGTATTTAGATGCTATGGGTACACAGGAAGTGTACCCAGAGTGTGTCTAAGGGGCTGACAGGTGGGGCCCTGGTCAAATGTCCAGTCAGCGTTTGACTAGACCGTTGACTGGTCAAAAGGGCCCATGGGACCCGCATGTCATTGATACATGTTTTTCTAAACAACATTTGATTAACTAATCTGGTTGATTAGGTTATTAAGCAGGTTATTTAAGTTGACTAATTAACTTACTAACTAATTAATTAATTAATTAACAATTATTATTTAATTAATCCTTTTTTCGTTTTATTTTTGGGCATGGGCCCAATCTGTCATAGGCACAGGGGGCCTATCGGGCGTCGGGTTACGGGCGCGGGCGTGCGGGCGCCAGCCTGCCAAGGCGCTCGCCCAGGCCATCCGTGGCGCAGCGGGGCACCGGTGGCCACCGCAGCAAGCTGCAACAGCCGTAGGGGAAGGGGAGCAGCAGCACGGCCTCGCCGGTGGTGCTGGGCAGCAGCGGTGAAGGTGGTGGCGAGGTCGGACGGGCGCGGCAGGATGCGGCGGCACGGACGCGACCACGGAGTGCAGACACAGCAACAGCGTCGGCTGCGTGGGCGGCACCGGAGCGGGGCAAGCCAGCAAGGCGGGCGGCAAGCCGTAGGCGGAGGTCGGGGCGCCGTGGTCGACGGCGGGCGTCGTAGGCCGTAGGGCGCGGCAACCGACGTCGGAGGGGGCCAAGACGAGGGCCGTGCGTGAGGGGGCTCGGCCATGCGCGAACGTGCGTGGCTGTGGCGAGGGCGCGCCCGAGCGCGACATCGGCGAGCATAGGGAGAGGCGGACGCGCGGGTTGCCGGCGACAGAAGGGGAGAAGGGTAAGGCTTAGGCCGACGGCCTCACCAGCGTTGCAGGGGCACAGGATCGGCGAGGCGCGATGGTGGCCGGCATGGAGGAGGATGAGGACGCGGGCGACGAGGTCAGAGACGCAAGGCGGTAGGCGACCCGGGCGACGACGGCGGTAGGCGACGGCGGGGCCTTCGGGCGGTGATGGTGGCGCACGGCGACGACAAGCGGGTGTGGCCCCATGACGAGGGGATGACGGAGAGGAGATGAGGACGCGGCGGAGGAGCTCCGAGCAGCGGCGATAGGGCGCCGGGTTCGAACCCCTCCCGATCCAGATGGGATCGAGAGGTGGGGGCTAACGAGAGGGAGTGGGGGAGTGGGTGTGATGTGGGGGTTAGGGTTTCGGGGGGGAGTGGAGAAGAGGGAGAGGGGGGGAGTGGCCGGCTGGGCCTGGTGGTTTGGCCCAGTTGGGCCTGTGGTCAGCTTGGCCGAAGCCCGGGGGGGTTTCTCTTCTATTTTTTTGGTCTTTTGTTTTTCTCTTTTGTATTTTCCTTCTTTTATTTATTTTCTCTTCTGTTTTAATTCAATTTAAAATATTTATGCATTTTATAAAAATGTGTCTTCTACACCATAATTATCTATGCAATATTTAGTACAAATCGAACATTTTTATTTTAATGTTTGAAAACTTTTATTATTTACCAAATTTTGAATTTGAATTTTGGACCGGTTTTGATCTAACGATAGATTAGCAACAGTAACGGAGGTAACGTGGCGCCATTAGCGTGGGATTACTGTAGCTTAGTTACCCGGGCGTCACATCTATGTCCGGCTCTGGAGCCCGACTGGCGGAGGCGTGACCGGCAACCTCTCCGGATATTGTCCGGCGAGTGTTTTTCCTACTAGGAAACATGGGCGTTATTATATTTTAAAAGACGACCACCACGGAGCGGGGTTCTCTTTCGTACCTCTGCAACAGCGTCTCGGTCCTGACCGCCTTCCTTTTAAGCCTACCCGGCTTCGGTGCCCCTTGTTGGGGATTCACTGCGGGTTCGGCATGGCGTCCCAAAGGCCTTCCCAGTAAGACACCATATGTGTGCGGTAGGTGAAGTGCAGAAAAAGGGATCCTTCTTGGAAGTTAGGGCTCCGGTTTTACTTACATGCGATGCGGGGAGCAGTCCAGGATAATCGGCTATGATGTCCACCAAGGTACCGTCACAGCTCAACTGATGGAACGTTTTGTCGATGAGCTCCACAAATGTGTCTGGATCTTCTTCGAGTCCGGGGTCGAGGGCTCGGTCAGGGTCCTCCGGTTGTGGACCTCCCTCATAGCTTTTCGCAGTTCCAGCTATGAAATAGCAAGGTAAATACTTATGAGAAAGAATGCGGAAAGGATTGGAGTGGAAAGTAGCAGCTCACCCAGCTTGGGGGGTTGTACTTAGAGAATCCATCCCGTGGCTTAATACGGACGAACTCTTCTTCTTCTCCTTTATACAAATCAGAAAGTATCTTCGCTAGGGCAGCGACGGAGTCCGGACCTTTACGACCGCAGCGGGTGGCATCGTCTTCTCCATTGAAGTGCCACATGGGTTGTCCCCGATATTGAAGTGGCTGCACCCCCCGCATTATACATATGGACATAACCTCGGTTATCGTCAATCCTGATTTAGCCAGCATCTCTATCCGGCCCATCAGGTAAAGGACTTCTCCGTTATCTTCCTCCTGGGGGCTCCGAGGGCGCCAGCTGCGGCGTTTCTTCAATGGGGCGTTGTCGAACTCAGGAAGGCCCATCCGAATAGGGTCTGGAGGGGGGACATCCTCCATATAAAACCACTCTGAAGGCCAGTCTTCGGACGTCTTCTTCGGGGTACCGGACAGGTATCCGGTCCCGGCGATGCATCATATTTCGGCTCCATCCACTTGATATATTGGCCCCTTCTGTGTACGGGGCACGAGGCAGAATAGCCTCTGCCATAGCTCGAAATGAGCTTCGCAGCCCAGAAACAACTTGCACAGGGAGACGTAGCCAGCGATGTGTAATATGGAAGCGGGGGTAAAGTTATGCAATTGGAGGCCATAGAACTCCAGGAGCCCGTGGAGGAACGGATGGATTGGAAATCCAAGTCCCCTTAATAAGTAAGGGACAAGGCATACCCGCTCCCCCCTGGATGGGTTAGGGAAGCTCTCCGCTTGCTCCCCGCCATTGTAGGTAGCGAGCCCGGCTCAAACGGGGACCATATACGCTGGAGGGAGAAATCCCTGGGTCTGTAACTCTACTAATTGGCTATGAGGGACGGAACACTTCTTCCAATCGCCGGGCTTAGGGCTACGGGAGCGAGAGGAGGAGCTGCGATGGCCGGCCATGTTGGAATGGATTTTTTCAGGCGCGCTCCGATGGATACTCGTTGTGGGAGGATGGTGTGATCTGGATCTAAGAATCCCCGTCTCTTTAATAGACGGTTTACTCACATGGCTAGGGTGGCAAATGTAAAAATGCCCCGGCTTCTCGCATTCGCTCGACACATGGAAGATAGCCATTATTAGGCACGGAAGCCAAGGAGTGCAACATTTATGGGAAGCCAGACACTACTCAACAGGTACTCAGAATTTGGAGAAGAACCCGCCTTGCAATGCCGAAGACAATCTGCGCGCCGGACTCATCGTCATTGAAGCCTGGTTTGGGGGCTACTGAGGGAGTCCTGGATTAGGGGGTCCTCGGACAGCCGGACTATATGCTTTGGCCGGACTATTGGACTATGAAGATACAAGATTCAAGACTTCGTCCCGTGTCCGGATGGGACTCTCCTTGGCGTGGAAGACAAGCTTGGAAATACGGATATGTAGATCTCCTCCCTTGTAACCGACTCTGTGTAACCCTAGCCCCCTCCGGTGTCTATATAAACCGGAGGGTTTAGTCCGTAGGACAACAACAATCATACCATAGGCTAGCTTCTAGGGTTTAGCCTCTACGATCTCGTGGTAGATCAACTCTTGTGATACTCATATATCAAGATCAATCAAGCAGGAAGTAGGGTATTACCTCCATCGAGAGGGCCCGAACCTGGGTAAACATCGTGTCTCCCACCTCCTATTACCATCCGCCTTAGACGCACAGTTCGGGACCCCCTACCCGAGATCCGCCGGTTTTGACACCGACAGTTGTCCAAGAGCAGCCGTCCGTTCTGCGCCTTCCACAACCTGAATACTCACAACACCAGCAACTGTCAAGAGCTCAGAGCCATTTGCGAAGGACGCTTCGGTCGACGCTCCGAGCGCAGCCACCGGGGCTACGGCTGAGGAGGAGGACGTGGTCGCGGACGCTGGGACGACCGTTTCCCGCGCCAGGAGTGGCGCGACCGGCCTCGTGAGGACCGCTGGCAGGATCAGCCTCGCGAGGGTGCCTGGAGGGGTCAGCGTCGTGAGGATCGTCCTCAAGGCAACGCCGGACTCTCTCCGCTGCTGCCACCACCAAGAAGGAATGACAATCACCATCAAGACGAGGGGGCTGGGGGCTTCTAGGAACCGCGTGCTATCGCCTGCATCTTGGGCGGAGCCCAGGCCCCAGCCTCGCAGCGTATCTAAAAGCAGTTTGCTCGTGAAGTGAATGCAGTCCTCCCCAAGCTCGAAGCCACACGCCCGCTCAGATGGTCCCAGTGCCCCATCACGTTCAACTCGGCAGATCAGCTCAAGTGCACAGCTACCGCTGGCGCCCTCCCGATGCTTTGCTCCCCAGTCATCAACAACGTGCAAGTTACCAAGACCCTCATCGACGGCGGCGCAGGGCTCAACGTCCTATCTGTCGACACATTCGACAACCTCCAAGTGCCATATGACCAGCTTCAACCTACCAAGCCTTTCTCAGGAGTGACCGATGGTTCCACCACACCGATAGGGCAGGTCCGCCTCTCTGTCACCTTCGGGGAACGCAAGAACTACCGCACCGAGCTCATCGACTTCGACGTCGCGCACATCCGTCTGCAGTACAATGCCATCCTCGGGTATCAAGCCCTGGTCAAGTTCATGGCGGTGACCCATCACGGCTACAATGTCCTCAAGATGCCGAGAAGCGGCGGAATCATCATGGTCCCATGTGAAGAAAGAGATGCGGTGTGCTCCCTCGAGCGTGCCTTCCAAGCTGCAGCAATCGACGAACCCGACAGCAAGGGCGAGGGCCCTCCAGAGGCCATCCCCAAGAAGAAGAAGCAGCTATGTCGTGCCGGACCTCAGGAGGGTGGCGTCGCGGCTGGAACCTCGTCAGGATCAACGCCCGCTCTAGGGGCGCCTCCCTCCATCGCATAGGAAGGCGCGCCCAGCGCCCTCCTCGGGCAGGGTTCGGGGGCTCTCTTCTGGAGGGCCTTAGACCTTGCCAACATCATGAGGGAGGCGCTTGGGCACCACTTGGAGGCGTGCTTCACGGCACGTTTCCCTCAGGAGGGCACAGGGCAAGGATCACCCACCGTTCAGGAGTTCATCACCAAGACCACCTAGTAATTGCAAGACGCAAGGGCCATGCGCGGCGATCGCTGCTCACAAGGCGCAGCTCCCCATCCAGGCGAGGATGCCGGACTGCGCGTCTGCATCGACGTTCCAGGGCTCAACAGGGACGCTTCTCAGGAGCTTTTCTGGCCTTCGCGTGTGGGATGCTGCGAGCGCCCACCGCACAGCTACGTTCGCATGCCTTTCGGCCTGCCGAGCGTGTCGTCCGCCTACCAGTGCAACTTGCGGCGCATCCTAGCGGCTCAGGAGGCCAGGCACCACGCCGTCCTGACGGAGATGTAGACGGTCTTCAAGGAACCACCTGAGCCCCCGGAGCCTCCTGAGGCTCAGGGCCCCGGTGGCTCGTGAGGAGTAACCCCTTCACTGCGCACCTTCAGCTGCCCCAACTCTCCTTCGTCAACAGAACCAGGTGACATTTTCCAAGTTCATTTAGCTGGAAGCGCCCCTCGGGCTGCATCATTCCCAGGCCGCGTGGGTCCGTCCCTGTGGCATGTATCCCTTTTTATGTTTTCAGCTTACCGTGTCGGGAGCGCCCCTCGGGCTGCATCATCCCTGCTACCTCTTGAGCACTGCGTTGGTTTTCCCCTGAAGAGGAAAGGGTGATGCAGCAAAGTAGCGTAAGTATTTCCCTCAGTTTTTGAGAACCAAGGTATCAATCCAGTAGGAGGCCACGCACGAGTCCCTCGCACCTACACAAACAAATAAATCCTCGCAACCAACGCGATAAGGGGTTGTCAATCCGTACACGGTCACTTACGAGAGTGAGATCTGATAGATATGATAAGATAATATTTTTGGTATAAAAGATGCAAAGTAAAGAAAGTAAAATAAAAATGGCTCAAGAAATAACTTGTTGACAGAAGATTAATATGATGGAAAATAGACCCGGGGGCCATAGGTTTCACTAGTGGCTTCTCTCGAGAGCATAAGTATTTACGGTGGGTGAACAAATTATTGTTGAGCAATTGACAGAATTGAGCATAGTTATGAGAATATCTAGGTATGATCATGTATATAGGCATCACGTCCGAGACAAGTAGACCGACTCCTGCCTGCATCTACTACTATTACTCCACACATCGACCGCTATCCAGCATGCATCTAGAGTATTAAGTTCATAAGAACAGAGTGACGCTTTAAGCAAGATGACATGATGTAGAGGGATAAACTCATGCAATATGATATAAACCCCATCTTGTTATCCTTGATGGCAACAATACAATACGTGCCTTGCTGCCCCTACTGTCACTGGGAAAGGACATCGCAAGATTGAACCCAAAGCTATGCACTTCTCCCATTGCAAGAAAGATCAATCTAGTAGGCCAAACCAAACTGATAATTCGAAGAGACTTGCAAAGATAACCAATCATAAATAAAAGAATTCAGAGAAGATTCAAATATTGTTCATAGATAAACTTGATCATAAACCCACAATTCATCGGTCTCAACAAACACACCGCAAAAGAAGATTACATCGAATAGATCTCCACAAGAGAGGGGGAGAACATTGTATTGAGATCCAACAAGAGAGAAGAAGCCATCTAGCTAATAACTATGGACCCGAAGGTCTGAAGTAAACTACTCACACTTCATCGGAGAGGCTATGGTGTTGATGTAGAAGCCCTCCGTGATCGATGCCCCCTCCGGCGGAGCTCCGGAACAGGCCCCAAGATGGGATCTCACGGGTACAGAAGGTTGCGGCGGTGGAATTAGGTTTTTGGCTCCGTATCTGGTAGTTTGGGGGTATGTAGGTATATATAGGAGGAAGGAGTACGTCGGTGGAGCAATAGGGGGCCCACGAGGGTGGAGGGCGCGCCTAGGGGGGGGGTAGGCGCGCCCCCGACCTCGTGCCCTCATGGTTGATGTCTTGACGTAGGGTCCAAGTCCTCTGGATCACGTTCGTTCTGAAAATCACGTTCCCGAAGGTTTCATTCCGTTTGGACTTCGTTTGATATTCTTTTTCTGTGAAACTCTAAAATAGGCAAAAAATAGCAATTCTGGGCTGGGCCTCCGGTTAATAGGTCAGTCCCAAAAATAATATAAAAGTGTATAATAAAGCCCAATAATGTCCAAAACAGAATATAATATAGCATGGAGCAATAAAAAATTATAGATACGTTGGAGACGTATCAAGCATCCCCAAGCTTAATTCCTGCTCGTCCTTGAGTAGGTAAATGATAAAAACAGAATTTTTGATGTGGAATGCTACTTGGCATAATTTCAATAATATTCTTCTTATTGTGGCATGAATGTTCAGATTTGATATGATTCAAGATAAAAGTTCAATATTGACATAAAAATAATAATACTTCAAGCATACTAACTAAGCAATTATGTCTTCTCAAAATAACATGGCCGAAGAAAGGTATCCCTACAAAATCATATAGTCTGGCTATGCTCTATCTTCACCACACAAAATATTTAAATCATGCACATCCCCGATGACAAGCCAAGCAATAGTTTCATACTTTTAGTGTTCTCAAACTTTTTCAATCTTCACGCAATACATGAGCGTGAGCCATGGACATATCACTATATGTGGAATAGAATGGTGGTTTTGGAGAAGACAAAAAAGGAGAAGTTAGTCTCACATCAACTAGGCGTATCAACGGGCTATGGAGATGCCCATTAATAGATATCAATGTGAGTGAGTAGGGATTGCCATGCAACAGATGCACTAGAGCTATATGTATATGAAAGCTCAACCAAAGAAACTAAGTGAGTGTGCATCCAACTCGCTTGCTCACGAAGACTTAGGGCATTTTGAGGAAGCTCATCATTGGAATATACAGGCCAAGTTCTATAATGAAAAATTTCCCACTAGTATATAAAAGTGATATCATAAGGGACTCTCTATCATGAAGATCATGGTGCTACTTTGAAGCACAAGTGTGGTAAAAGGATAGTAACATTGTCCCTTCTCTCTTTTTCTCTCATTTTTTTATTTGGGCCTTTTTATGGCCTCTTTTTTTATTTTTTTTATTTCATCCGGAGTCTCATCCCGACTTGTGGGGGAATCATAGTCTCCATCATCCTTTCCTCACTTGGGACAATGCTCTAAAAATGATGATCATCACAATTTTATTTACTTACAACTCAACAATTACAACTCAATACATAGAACAAAATATGACTCTATGTGAATGCCTCCGGCGGTGTACTTGGATATGCAATAAATCAAGAGCGACATGTATGAAAGAATTATGAACGGTGGCTTTGCCACAAATACAATGTCAACTACATGATCATGTGAAGCAATATGACAATGATGGAGCGTGTCATAATAAAGGAAACGGTGGTAAGTTGCATGGCAATATATCTCGGAATGGCTATGGAAATGCCATGATAGGTAGGTATGGTGGCTGTTTTGAGGAAGGTATATGGTGGGTGTATGATACCGGCAAAAAGTGCGCGGTATTAGAGAGGCTAGCAATGGTGGAAGGAGAAAAAGTGCGTATAATCCATGGACTCAACATTAGTCATAAAGAACGCATATACTTATTGCAAAAATCTACAAGTTATCAAAGAAAAGTATTACGCACATGCTCCTAGGGGGATAGATTGGTAGGAAAAGACCATCGCTCGTCCCCGACCGCCACTCATAAGGAAGACAATCAATAAATAAATCATGCTCCGACTTCATCACATAACGGTTCACCATACGTGCATGCTACGGGAATGACAAACTTTAACACAAGTATTCCTCAAATTCAAAACTACTCAACTAGCATGACTGTAATATCACCATCTTCATATCTCAAAACAATTATCAAGTATCAAACTTCTCATAGTATTCAACACACTTTTAAGAAATTTTTTACTAATCTTGAATGCCTATCATAGTTAAAGCAAACTACCATGCTGTTTTGTAGGACTCTCAAAATAATCTAAGTGAAGCATGAGAGATCAATAGTTTCTATAAAACAAAATTTACCACCGTGCTCTAAAAGATATAAGTGAAGTACTAGAGCAAAAACTATATAACTCAAAAGATATAAGTGAAGCACATAGAGTATTCTAACAATTTCCGAATCAAGTGTGTCTCTCTCAAAAGGCATGTACAGCAAGGATGATTGTGGTAAACTAAAAAACAAAGACTCAAATAATACAAGACGCTCCCAGCAAAACACATATCATGTGGTGAATAAAAATATAGCTCCAAGTAAAGTTACCGATGGAAGTAGACGAAAGAGGGGATGCCTTCCGGGGGATCCCCAAGCTTTGGCTTTTTGGTGTCCTTAGATTATCTTGGGGTGCCATGGGCATCCCCAAGCTTAGGCTATTGCCACTCCTTGTTCCATAATCCATCAAATCTTTCACCCAAAACTTGAAAACTTCACAACACAAAACTCAGCAAAAAATCTCGTGAGCTCCGTTAGCGAAAGAAAACAAAAGACCACTTCAAGGTACTGTAATGAACTCATTCTTTATTTATATTGGTGTTAAACCTAATTTATTCCAACTTCTCTATGGTTTATAAACTCTTCTATTAGCCATAGATTCATCAAAATAAGCAAACAACACAAGAAAAAACAGAATCTGTCAAAAACAGAACAGTCTGTAGTAATCTGTAACTAACGCAAACTTCTGGAACTCCAAAAATTCATCCAAACAGGACGACCTAGACAATTTGTTTATTGATCAGCAGCAATTGGAATCAATATTTTATCACATTCTGGTGATTTTTAACAATTATTTTCATGAACAGAAAGTTTCTGGAATTTATAGCAAGATCAAATAACTATCATCCAAGAAGATCCTATAGGTTTAACTTGGCACAAACACTAATTAAAACATAAAAACAAGTCTAACCAGAGGCTAGATCAAAGATTTATTCCTAAAAAGAAGAAAAAAGCAACAAAAAAAAACTAAAAATAAAATTGGGTTGCCTCCCAACAAGCGCTATCGTTTAACGCCCTTAGCTAGGCATAATAGCAAGGATAGATCTAGGTATTGCCATAATAATAAGATAGATCATTAAAACTCATTTCATATTCTCTACGTTCAGCAGCGAGTTTTCTTTGAGGCAAGCAAAAGTAATCAAAAGGGCTAAATTTAATGGGACAAAAGTCCCTAAGATCAACTTTAGGAGGTATAGGTTCCTCCTTCGGCCCTTCGTATTGCACAACCAATTCATCATTATAAGCATTCTTTTGGCAGAACTTTGTGAGCCTATACTCAAGAGAATATCCTAGCTATTATTTCGAATAGAAAAATCATTATTAAGTTCAGAAATTCTATCAACTAGAACATTGGTAGGAACCTTTTTTCTAAGGTTCTCATTAAAAGCAACATAGTCTAGAGATTGAAAACGCATTATTTCCTCTTGATCAAATAGGATAGTTTCGATGGGAGGACGGCCAACGTCCACCCTATAATGCGCAAAGATTTCTTTGGCCTCTTTTATAATAAATCTGAACTCATGAGCCAAAAAGATAGTAGCGGCACGCTTAACAGAAGAATGCTCTATATTAGAAAAATCTAGGAAAATCCTTTGTATGCAAGGGTGCATGTGCATAAATTGCCTTTCAAGTTCAACTACAAGCATGGCAATAGCGTCCGCAAGACTACTAGTTCTATGAAGAATAGAACTGCCCATAGAAGGCAAAGCACCGGCACAAGTAAAGAAATCTTGAATAACCCCTTTTCCAATAATATTACCACTACCAATTCGAATTTTTTTGTATGCAAGGTAGGGGGTTATTCAGCAGGAGCATCAGAATTTTCCATGTTATTACTATTGTCCATATCGACAATAGTTTCCCCAATTTCAGACATAACGGCAGAAAGTGCGAGGAGCAAAAAGAAAGAGGGAGGCAAATGGAAAAGAGAGAGGGCGAATAAAACGGCAAGGGTGAAGTGGGGGAGAGTAAAACGAGAGACAAATGGCAAATATTGTAATGCAGGAGATAAGGGTTTGTGATGGGTACTTGGTATGTTGACTTTTGCGTAGACTCCCCGGCAACGGCGCCAGAAATCCTTCTTGCTACCTCTTGAGCACTGCGTTGGTTTTCCCTTGAAGAGGAAAGGGTGATGCAACAAAGTAGCGTAAGTATTTCCCTCAGTTTTTGAGAACCAAGGTATCAATCCAGTAGGAGGCCACGCACGAGTCCCTCGCACCTGCACAAACAAATAAATCCATGCAACCAACGCGATAAGGGGTTGTCAATCCCTACACGGTCACTTACGAGAGTGAGATCTGATAGATATGATAAGATAATATTTTTGGTATAAAAGATGCAAAGTAAAGAAAGTAAAATAAAAACGGCGCTAAAAATAACTTGTTGACGGAAGATTAATATGATGGAAAATAGACCCGGGGGCCATAGGTTTCACTAGTGGCTTCTCTCGAGAGCATAAGTATTTACGGTGGGTGAACAAATTACTGTTGAGCAATTGACAGAATTGAGCATAGTTATGAGAATATCTAGGTATGATCATGTATATAGGCATCACGTCCGAGACAAGTAGACCGACTCCTGCTTGCATCTACTACTATTACTCCACACATCGACCGCTATCCAGCATGCATCTAGAGTATTAAGTTCATAAGAACAGAGTAACGCTTTAAGCAAGATGACATGATGTAGAGGGATAAACTCATGCAATATGATATAAACCCCAGCTTGTTATCCTTGATGGAAACAACACAATACGTGGCTTGCTGCCCCTACTGTCACTAGGAAAGGACATCGCAAGATTGAACCCAAAGCTATGCACTTCTCCCATTGCAAGAAAGATCAATCTAGTAGACCAAACCAAACTGATAATTCGAAGAGACTTGCAAAGATAACCAATCATACATAAAAGAATTCAGAGAAGATTCAAATATTGTTCATAGATAAACTTGATCATAAACCCACAATTCATCGGTCTCAACAAACACAACGCAAAAGAAGATTACATCGAATAGATCTCCACAAGAGAGGGGGAGAACATTGTATTGAGATCCAACAAGAGAGAAGAAGCCATCTAGCTAATAACTATGGACCCGAAGGTCTGATGTAAACTACTCACACTTCATCGGAGAGGCTATGGTGTTGATGTAGAAGCCCTCCGTGATCGATGCCCCCTCCGGCGGAGCTCCGGAACAGGCCCCAAGATGGGATCTCACGGGTACAGAAGGTTGCGGCGGTGGAATTAGGTTTTTGGCTCCGTATCTGGTAGTTTGGGGGTACGTAGGTATATATAGGAGGAAGGAGTACGTCGGTGGAGTAACAGGGGGCCCACGAGGGTGGAGGGCGCGCCTGGGGGGGTAGGCGCCCCCCCTACCTTGTGCCCTCCTGGTTGATGTCTTGATGTAGTGTCCAAGTCCTCTGGATCACGTTCGTTCCGAAAATCACGTTCCCGAAGGTTTCATTCCGTTTGGACTCCGTTTGATATTCTTTTTCTGCGAAACTCTCAAATAGGCAAAAAAACAGCAATTCTGGGCTGGGCCTCCGGTTAATAGGTTAGTCCCAAAAATAATTAGAAGTGTATAATAAAGCCCAATAATGTCCAAAACAGAATATAATATATCGTGGAGCAATCAAAAATTATAGATACGTTGGAGACGTATCAATCCCCAAGCCGCTCGGGCCTGACCCAGTGTCATGTATCTCCCATGCATTTACTTAAGCCTGCTGCTTTCATGTTTAACCTATCTATGATTACTACTTGCTTGATTGCCACCCATCCGCGCGTCGGCCGTCTTTCTTCATGACCCTTCGCGTGAGTAAGTTAAGCACGGCGTCTGTGCTCAGGCCCGTCCCCGCAGCATCGATAAGTCCAACGGCTGAGCTCTGTCTAGCGGGCTGGCCCCGTGTTCGTCACCTCCTGGGGCCGTTGGTGCTTGGCTTTCTCACGCGATAACCTCAGGAGATTCGTTTGGCGCAGGTTGTCTGACCACCTCGCAGGACCAGCACAGCGAACAAGAACCAAGACCAGGTGCAACCCGCCTTGAGGTAGGGCCTCGTGAGTCCCGCGCTGGCTCACGAGTGCCCAGATACACCTCATCTAGCCCTGCCGTGCAAGCCACGTCTCAGGGCGGGGCTGTACACGCCCCGGGGGCTCTGCGCAGAGGGAGCCCCCCTCCCACGCACAAGTGGAAGCACTATGCTCCGCGCTGGTGATAAACAACTGAGGGCGGCTTCACGGTCGTACTAACCTCAGGGAGCCCCAGAGCTCAGCGTCCGGCCTCACCACAATGCCTCCCCTCGGGAGAGCCGCGCGAGGGGGCTGGGCACGGGGGCTGTGCTCGGGTCACGCCCAAGCGTACGCCACCCAACCAGGTCTCCCGGGCCTGGGGGCTGCGCTCGGGTCACGCCCAAACGCACGCCACCCAACCAGGTCTCCCGGACCTGGTCGTCGCACGCCCCTCCCGAGCCAAGCCTCGGTGATGGCAAAGGTATAGAGATTGTTTGCACGTCAAGGGGGACTCCTGAGCATCGCGACTCAGGAGCCTAACTGGTCACGTAGCCCCTCACTCCTTGGTCCGTCCTAGTCTCTGGTCGGCCCAACGGCGGTTGAGGTATGCGCGGGGCCGGGCTCTGCCGACGTAGAACATTAACCTATCCTCGCGTACTCTCCCTATAAGCTGTTTGCGCGTCAAGGGGGACTCTTGAGCATCGCGACTCAGGAGCCTAACTGGTCATGTAGCCCCTCACTCCTTGGTCCGTCCTGGTCTCCGGTCGGCCCAACGGTGGTTGAGGTATGCGCGGGGCCGGGCTCTGCCGACGCAGAACACAAAGCAAATAGGAAGAAAATCGCAAAATCTCGAAGCAAATATTACAAGACACATTGTCCTCACAATATCAGATGAAAGTTTTAACACCTCCACAAGGCCTGATGCGTATTGCAGGAATGAAACAGGAAAGCAGTCGCAGGTCACCCCTGGACACTGCCATCGCCTGCAGAAGGTGCTCCTCCCATGGTAGCGTCGTCTTCACCTGCACCGCCAGCTGCAAGATCGGTGGTATCGCCGGTCGAGGTTGCGAGGACGAAGGTGCGAAAATTCTTCAGCAGGGCCTCCACCTGACCTTTCACGGCTGCGACGGCGGCCGCACAATGCTCATCAGCTACAGGCTCCAGCAGCTCGTCGAGACGAGCATTGGGGTCACGAAGGTACAGATGGCTGAAGACACGCGTCAGCGCAGCTGAAGAAAGGAAACGAGCCTCTGCCTCAGCCATGGGACCGATGCCCTCCACGACTTCCTCAAGCGCCTTCACCAAGTGGGGAAGCGGCTGAGCAGGGCCATCCTCGTCGGTGGTCAGCGGCTTCTCCAGGCCCTTCTCATACAGTGACTTTAGTGCCACGCTGAACCTCTTCTCAAGAAGCGAGAAGGCCACGCGGTCATCGGCCAGGACCTTCGCCTTGGCGTCGAGCTTGGCCTCCCTCGCCTTCGCCTTCTGCTCCAGCTCCTCCAGTCGGCTGCGCTCCGCGGCCTGCGCCTTCGTCAGCTCCCCCAGCTCGGCATCGCGGCCCTTGATGGCGTCCTCCCGAGCCTTCATCTCCTCCTCCTTCGCTTTGCAGTCACGTGCTTCTTTTGCGCGCTCGTCGCGCAGGCTCTTCAGCTCACCCTCTAGCTTTCGGCAGCGGTCGCGGGCGGCCTCGGCGTCCTCCAGCGCCCCCCCACGATCACAGGTAATGACGGTTTTCCTTGCATGTTGCAGGGGCTTGTCAAGTCGGGCAGTTGCCGAGGCAGCATGGGGAAGCGGAGATGCCCACGTCCAATCAACCACCACGCGTCAATCGAGGCCGCAGGATTTTGGGGCCCGCGGCGCTCTGCGCTTGACCTTTGGCTTCGCCTCGAAGCCTAGCCCGAGCGCGCCTTGGGCCCGAGGGCTACTGTCGGCATTCTGGGAATGGGGGTCCCCATACTTGCCTGCCTGCGGCCCACGGCGTGGCTGAGCTAGCAAACCCGTACGGCCCATCTTCATAGACAAGGCATTCAAGACCCTCGCGAGGGGCCAAGCCTCGCGAGGCGGGCGACGCAAGACCTCCTCAGGAGCAGCCTCGCCAGCCAGGCTCACGAGGGGCGGAGAGATCAAAGCAGGGCAAACCTCGCGAGGTCCTTGTGAGATGAGCCATGACGACCGAGACCGGGCGGGCGCCAGACGGGCGCCAGTGCACGCAGTGTCCTGTTTTCCTCTTTGGTGCTAAGGAGGCAAGCGCAGGCGTAGAGTACCGAGGCGTCAAGCAAAGGTTTCCATATCGGCGCAACGAGACCAAGACCAGCGGGACGGCAAGACGGAGGTCACCATGGAGCCCAAGACGGCGTCACCACCAGAGCCCTTTTGCAGGCGAAGACCGCTTTTGTCAGGATAAGCTGTACTAGCTGTCCCCTTTCAAATTGGCCGTTGTTGGCTCCCTTCCTGCTCAATATTTTGGGGAGAGGACCAGGGCCTATATAAGTAGAACTAGCCACCACAGTAGGACACGAAGAAATGAGATCGATTCGATCTTCATCCTCTCACCCACAAGCTCACCGAGCACAAGAACACCTCAACCTCAGGAGGCTGTTCTTCCCCTTGTACTGTTCATCATCTGCCCTAGAGGCAATCCACCCCCACCACACTGGAGTAGGGTATTACACCACAACGGTGGCCCAAACCAGTATAAATCTTGTGTCTTTGCCTTGTGAGTTCGTCGAGTTCGTCCATGAGATCTTAGAAGCTAGGGTGTGGATCGGTAGGGAGGAGATCTTCGCGCGCACCCAAGTGTTCGAACCTTGAGGGTTTTGCCGGAACCCGTGATCCGACACCATCTTCTCTTGTACCAGCGACTAATGGCGCCGCGCAAGGTCAATCCCTCCGCGTCGCCGGCTTGGTACGAACCTGCTCTCGACACGCCCAATGTCTCGGAGAAGAACCTCGCCGCCACGTGCTTGCTGACGGCGAGGGAGAGCAACGAGAGGGGGAAGACGGAGCTTCGGGCCGCCTCCGATGTGCCAGAGCCCGAGGGGAGCACGTTCTTCCCCTTCTTCACGAGCAGTATCGCCGCCGGGTTGGTTCCTCCCTTCTCTGACTTCTTCTACGAGGTCCTCGGCCATTACAGGCTGCAGGTGCTGCATCTTCATCCCAATTCCGTCCTTCTCCTGTCCATCTTCGCCTACTATTGCGAAGCGTATCTGGGCGTGATGCCATCCGTGGCTCTGCTGCGCCACTTCTTCTTCCTCCGCGTCAGCGAGGGCCATATCTCCGGGTGTGCCAACTTCATTGCGGCCGGCAAGGCCAACTCGATCTTGAACACCGGGAAGAAGGTCGACAACCTCAGGGCCAAATGGGTCATGATGGGCGCCAAGTGCGTCCACCCGCGCTTGGCGCTGCCGACGGAGATGCCCCAGTCCGACAAGGGGTGGTCTCGTGCAGAGCTTACTGATGAGCGGGCGTCGTCGGTGTTGGAGCAGATGAAGGCCGACCTAAGGCCGGGCAACGCGAGGGCGGCCAAAGTGAGAGGGGCCATGCTCCTGTGGGAATTCTTGACGCTGCGCGTTGCTCCTCTTCAGGCGCGCACGTGCCCCTTGTGGAGGCTTGGGGATGAAGAAGACAAGATTCGCCTGAGCCCAAAGGCCTTGCCCGACTACGAGTTGTCTGCAGTTTTGCGCCTCTTGGTCGGGGACAACCAAGAGTACCCTCCGAGCGCCTTTGTTCCTCTGTTCCGCCGCACGGACTAGGACCAGGTCCTGGCCGCCAGGCCTACCTTCGACGGGCGCGGGCTGGTGCCGCCGGCGCCTACTGGGGCCCCTGCGGCGCCGAAGCCGGTGGAGCTGTCTTCTGATGAGTCCCGTGGGAAGGAAGAAGAAGAGGTGGACTCGGAGGCGACCCCCGAGGAGATGGGGAAAACTTCTGCCTTGAGAAAAGCTGACATCCTCCGCGCCCTGCCAGACGATGCCGAGACCGACGCCCGCCAGGAGGAGGGGGAGCTGCCCGTCATCCCAACAAAGGGCAGATCATCGTTGGTCTCCCGAGACGCTGCCCCCGCCTTGACGCCGCCTGGAGTTGCCTCCGGCCCTTCTGCTGCGCCGTCTTCTGCTCCCGGAGCCCATGTGCCCACTCCTCAGGCCCCGAAGCTTTCGGGTTTTAGGCTCCCCAAGCGAAAGGCGGACTATGTCGCTGTGGATAAGTAAGTGCTTCGAGCTTCGTCTCGTTCCTGCTTGTACTTGCTATTTTCTGACGTTCACCCTTGGTTGATCAGGCCGATGCATCCGGCGAAGAAAAGGAAGGAGGATACAACGGCCGCGCCCCCTCTGTGGAGAAAGGAGGCGACAGCACTCGCACCTCCCCAGCCCGGCTGCCCTAGCGAGGCCAAGAGGAGCATCGTCAGGAGGAGTCAGCCCCCGTGGCACCGCTGGCTCCGGAAGTGCTGGTGCCTGGCTCGGCTGATGAGGTCCCAAAGGCTCAGGAGCCCTTGATCTCCCAGGCTCTGGTGACAACGCCGCCCCCTCCTCCTGCTGCGCCTCTGGCCCCAGGTTCTTCCGCTTCCTCTGCCGCCTTGGAGCGCGTCCTTTCGGGGATGGCCCAGCTGCAGGAAGATCTCCTGGGCGCGGACCCGCGCCTGGTGGCCGGGCGCCTGGAGCTGGCCTCTGGCTGGATTCACTTTGACTTGGCGGTTCGAGCATCGCTGAGCCAGGCCGCGGCGGCCTCCAAGAAGGAGAAGCAGGCCGCCGCCAAAGCTGTGGCCGATCGCGAGGCAGCGTTGAAGGACGCCGAGGCCGCCCGCGACCGCTGCCGAGAGCTAGAGGACGAGCTGAAGAGCCTGCACGACCAGTGCGCAGAAGAAGCACGTGGCGGCCAGGCGAAGGAGGAGGAGATGAGGGCCCGGGAGGACGCCATCAAGGGCTGCGATGCCAAGCTGGGAGAGCTGGGGAAGGCGCAGGTCATGGAGCGCAGCCGGCTGGAGGAGTTGGAGCGGAAGGCGAAGGCGAAGGAGGACGATCTTGACGCCAAGGTGAAAGTCACTGTACGAGAAGGGCTTGGAGAAGCCGCTGACCACCGACGAGGATGGCCCTGCTCAGCTGCTTCCCCACTTGGTGAAGGCGCTTGAGGAAGTCGTGGAGGGCATCGGTTCCATGGCTGAGGCTGAGGCTCGTGTCCTTTCTTCAGCTGCACTGACGCGTGTCTTCAGCCATCTGTACCTTCGCGACCCAAGTGCTCGTCTTGACGAGCTGCTGGAGCCTGTAGCTGATGAACACTGCACGGCTACTGCCGCAGCCGTGAAAGGTCAAGTGGAGGCCCTGCTGAAGAAGTTTCGCGGCTTCGTCCTCGCGCCCTCGATCGGCGATGCCACCGATCCTATGGCTCCATCTGGCGGTGCAGGTGAGGGCGACGCTACCGATGGAGGAGCACCTTCTGCGGGTGATGGCGGTGTCCAGGAGTGACTTGCTTGCGGCTGCTTCCCTCTTTTATCCTTGCAACATGTATCATGCCTCGTGGAGGCGTTTAAACTCGTGCTTGTTATTTGCGAGAATGATATGGCTTGTAATATTTGCTTTGAGATTTTGCGATTTTCTTCCTATTTGCTTTGTGTTCTGCGTCGGCAGAGCCCAGCCCCGCGCATACCTCAACCGCCGTTGGGCCGACCGGAGACTAGGAAGGACCAAGGAGAGAGAGGCTACGTGACCAGTTAGGCTCCTGACTCACGATGCTCAGGAGTCCCCCTTGACGGGCATACGGCTTATAGGAAGAATACGCGAGGATAGGTTGATGTTCTACGTTGGCAGAGCCCAGCTCCGCGAATACCTCAACCGCCGTTGGGCTGACCGGAGACCAGGAAGGACCAAGGAGTGAGGGGCTACATGACCAGTTAGGCTCCTGAGTCGCGATGCTCAGGAGTCCCCCTTGACGTGCAATCAATCTCCATACCTGCCCTCGCCGAGGCTCGGCTCAGGATGGGCGCACGACGACCAGGTCCGAGGGACCTGGCTTGCGCGGCGTGCGCTTGGGCGTGACCCGAGCGCAGCCCCCGTGCCCAGCCCCCTCGCGCGACTCTCCCGAGGGGAGGCGTTGCGGTGAGGCCGGACACTGAGCTCTGGGCTCCCTGAGGTTGGTACGTCCGTGAGGCCGCCCTCAGTTGTTTATCACCAGTGCGGAGCGTAGTGCTTCCGCTTGTGCACGGGCATAGCCGCTCCTCGGCAGTGTCGATGGCCAGCGCGGAGCATGGTGCTTCCACTTGGGCGTGGGAGGAGGGCTCCCTACTGCGGAGAGCACCCGGGGCGTGTATAGCCCGCCCTAACATGTGGCTTGCACGGCAGGGCTAGACGAGGTGTATCTGGGCACTCGTGAGCCAGCGCAGGACTCACGAGGCCCTACCTCAAGGCGGGTTGCACCTGGTCTTGGTTCTAATTTGCTGTGCTAGTCCTGCGAGGTGGTCAAACAACCTGCGCCGAACGAATCTCCTGAGGTTATCGCGTGAGGGGGCCAAGCGCCAACGGCCCCAGGAGGTGACGTGAACGGGGACAGCCCGCCAGACAGAGCTCAGCCGTTGGATTTATCGACGCTGCAGGGACGGGCCCGAGCACAGACGCCGTGCCTAGCCTACTCACGTGAAGGATCCCAAAGAAAAGCGACTGGCGTGCGGCTCCCATGATGGGTGACGATCGAGCAGGTAATAATCATAGATAGGTTAGGCTTGGGAAGCATACTGGCTTAGGTAAATGCAGGGAAGATACATGCCACCGGGTCCGGACCAAGCGGCTTGGGGATGATGCAGCCCGAGGGGCGCCCCCAGCAAGGTAAGCTAAAGACATAAGAGAAAGGGGTACATGCCACAGGGACGGACCCACGCGGCCTGGGAATGATGCAGCCCGAGGGGCGCTCCCAGCTAAACAAATTTGGAAAATGTCACCTGGTTCTGTCGATGAAGGGTTGTTGGGGCAGCTGAAGGTACGCGGCGAAGTAGTTGCTACTCACGAGCCACCGGGGCCCTGAGCCTCGGGAGGCTCTGGGGGTCCAGGTGGTTCCCTGAGGATCGTCTCCATCTCCATCAGGACGGCGTGATGCCTGGCCTCCTGAGCTGCCAGGATACGCCGCAAGTTGCGCTGATAGGCGACGGCACGCTTGGCAGGCCAAAAGGCGTGCGAACGTAGCTGTGCGGTGGACCCTCGTAGTGGCCCACGCGCGAAGGCCAGAAGGGCTCCTGAGATGCGGCCCTGTTGAGCCCTGGGACGTCGATGCAGATGTGCAACCCGGCATCCTCGCCTGGATGGGGAGCTGCGCCTGGTGAGCGGCGGTCGCCGCGCATAGCCCTTGCATCTTGCAGTTCCTGAGTGGTCCTGGTGATGAACTCCTGAGCGGTGGGCGCTCCTCGCCCTATGTTCTACTGAGGGAAACGTGCCGTGAAGCACGCCTCCACGTGGTGCCCGAGCGCCTCCCTCGTGATGTTGGCAAGGTCTGAGGCCCTCTAGAAGAGAGCCCCCGAGCCCTGCCTGAGGAGGGCGCCGGGCGTGCCTTCCTATGCGATGGAGGGAGACGCCCCTGGCGCGGGCGCTGATCCTGACGAGGTTCCAGTTGCGACGCCACCCTCCTGAGGTCCTGCACGGCGCAACTGCTTCTTCTTTTTGGGGGTGGCCTCAGGAGGGCTCTCGCCCTTGCTGTCGGGGTCGTGATTCCTGCAGCTTGAAAGGCACGCTCAAGGGAGCACACCGCATCTCTTTCTTCGCATGGGACCGTGATGATTCCACCGCTTCCCGGCATCTTGAGGACATTGTAGCCGTGATGGGTCACCGCCATGAACTTGGCCAGGGCTGGATACCCGAGGATGGCATTGTACGGCACACGGATGTGCGCGACGTCGAAGACGATAAGCTCGGTGCGGTAGTTCTTGCGTTCTCCGAAGGTAACGGGAAGGCGGACCTGCCCGATCGGGGTAGTGGAGCCGTCGGTGACTCCTGAGAAAGGCTTGGTGGGCTGAAGCTGATCATACGGCACTTGGAGGTTGTCGAACGTGTCGACGGACAGGACGTTGAGCCCAGCGCCGCCGTCGATGAGGGTCTTGGTAACTTGCACGTTGCTGATACTGGGGAGCACAGCATCGGGAGGGCGCCTGCGGTAGCTGCGCACTTGAGCTGATCTGCCGAACTGAAGGTGATGGCGCACTTGGACCACCTGAGCGGGCGTGTGGCCTCAAGCTTGGGGAGGACTGCATTCATTTCACGAGCAAACTATTTGAAGATACGCTGCGAGGCTGGGGCCTGAGCTCCGCCCAAGATGCAGGCGATAGCACATGGCTCCTGGAAGCCCCCAGCCCCCTCGTCTTGATGATGGTCGTCATTCCTTTTTGGCGGCGGCGGTAGTGGAGGAAGACCGGCGTTGCCTTGAGGACGATCCTCACGAGGCTGATCCCTCCAGGCGCCCTCGCGAGGCTGATCCTGCGAGCGGTCCTCATGACGCCGGTCGCGCCACTCTTGGCGCGGGCCACGGTCGTCCCAGCGTCCGCCACCGCGTCCTCCTCCTCGGCCGGAGCCCCGGTCGTTGCGCTCGGGGCGTCGACCGAAGCGTCCTTCTCGAATGGCTCTGAGCTCTTGACAGTCGCTGGTGTTGTAGGTATGCAGGTTATGGAAGGCGCAGAACAGTCGGCTGCTCTTGGATGACTCTAGCTGGTCTCTGCCGCGCTTGGTGTCCGGTTCCGCCGCGAGCACGGCTGCTCCCTTGCGCTTCACGTCGTTCGCCTTGGCTTTCTTCTCCTCCGGGTCTGCAGCCGGGAGCTCAAGGAGGGAGAGGCGTCCTTCCTCAGCTCTTGCACACTTGGTCGCCAGGTTGAACAGCTCCAGGTATGTGCACAACTCCTCGTGGATAGCGAGCTCCTCCTTCATCTTGACGTCATGGACACCATCAGAGAACGCGGAGATGATGGCCTCGTCCGTCACCTTGGGGATCTTGAGACGAACGTTGTTGAAGCGCTGGATGTACTTCTGGAGGGTCTCTCCTGGTTCTTGCTTGACGCGACGTAGGTCACCCGCTATCGGGGGGCGGTCGCGAGTGCCCTGGAAGTTGGCGACGAAGCGGTTGCGCATCTCGTCCCAGGAGGAGATCGAGCCCGGAGGCAGGTTCAGGAGCCACGAACGAGCGCCGTCTTTGAGCGCCATAGGGAACCAGTTCGCCATGACTTTCTCGTCACCGTTGGCCGCCCCGATGCTCAGCTCGTAGACCTGCAGGAACTCCGCGGGGTCGGGGGTGTCGTTGTAGCGAGGAGGCAGATCTGCCTTGAACTTGCCCGGCCAGGCGACGCGACGCAGCTCAGGGGTGAAGGCGCGGCAGCCGGCTGTGGTCACCGGGGCCCTTCTTGGAGGTGGAGCTTGGTCTTGACGCCCGCGCACCGCTACGGCGAGCGGCGCGGGGCCTTGCTGCGGCAAACGATCCTGGCGCGGCGGTGCGAGGAGTGGCGGAGCATTCTCTTGCGGTCGAGGGACTTCTTGATAGCTTCTTTCTTCACGCGCGGGCGCCGGACGCGGTGGGTCGCGCCGCGGAGCTGCACGCCTTGGCGCCAGGGCGCCATCTTGGTGCAGAGGTGGTGGAGGCGCTCCGTGAGCTACGTCTCCCGTAGCTGGCGGAGAGCGAGGCAGAGAGAGGGACGGAGGGGAACCCCCTGCGGCGCGGACAAGCTCAGCGATGCGGTCGAGCCAGTCCTCGTAGAGGTCGTCGACCGGGCGGTAGCGCAGGAGCTCGTGCGCCATGAGGAGCGCGGCCCATGCGTCCATGGGAGCGCGACGAGCATGGGACGATGAACCAGCGGGGGTCGGTGATGGAGTGGCGGTGTGGCCGTCCCGCCGCACCGAGGGGTGCAGCAAGGACACTTGCTGCTCGTTTCCCGCCGCGCCGGTGGCGGCGTTGGCAGCAGGCGACGGAAAGAGACGGGGTGGCCCGCCGACAGGGGCCGTCTGAGCAACGCTGGTGGCGAGGGCAGCCTGGCACTCGGCGCGGGCGCAGCGTGCATCCGCCATGGAGACGACGAAGCGACATGGTGCGGAGCGACGGAAGGGAAGCTTTGGCGCACCCCTACCTGGCGCGCCAAATGTCGGATCACGGGTTCCGGCAAAACCCTTGAGGTTCGAACTCTGGGGTGCGCCCGTAGTTCTTTCCCCCCTACCGATCCACGCCCTAGCTTGCTAAGATCTCGGAGACGAACTCAACGAACTCACCACACAAGAGACACAAGATTTATACTGGTTCGGGCCACCGTTGTGGTGTAATACCCTATTCCAGTGTGGTGGTGGTGGATTGCCTCTTGGGCTGATGATGAACAGTACAAGGGGAAGAACAGCCTCCTGAGGTTGAGGTGTTCTTGTGCTTGGTGTGTGGCTAAGGATCAGGTGAGATGCCTCTGAATGAGTTCTCCCCTACGGTGGTGGCTAGATCTACTTATATAGGCCCTGGTCCTCTTCCCAAATATTGAGCGGGAAGGGAGCCAACAATGGCCAATTTGAAAGGGGACGGCTAGTACAGCTTATCCTGACAAAAGCGGTCTTCGCCTACAAAAGGCTCTGGCGGTGACGCCGCCTTGGGCTCCATGGTGACCTCCGTCTTGCCGTCCTGCTGGTCTTGGTCTCGTTGCACTAATATCAAAACCTTTGCCTGATGCCTCGGTACTTCGCGCCTGCGCTTGCCTCCTTAGCCCCAAAGAGGAAACAAGGACGCTGCGCGCGCTGGCGCCTGCCTGGCGCCCGCCTGATCTTGATAGTCATGGCTCACGTCACGAGAACCTCGCGAGGTTTGCCTTGCCTTGATCTCTCCGCCCCTCGCGAGCCAACCCGGTAAGGCCGCTCCTGAGGAGGTCTTGTGTCGTCCGCCTCGCAAGGCTTGGCCCCTTGCGAGGGTCTTGAATTCCTTGTTGATGAAGATGGGTCGTACAGGCCTGCTAGCACAGCCACGCCATGGGCCGCAGGCAGGCAAGTCTGGGGACCCCCGTTCCCAGAACACCGACACTATGCATTAGGTATATTTGATCACCTTACCCTTCGGCATTGCCTAGACAAATTGCTATGTACTGGACACACTTATGTACCAAGGCAATAACATGCTTCTGATGTAACCTTATTGGATTGTACTGATCCATTTTGAGCTATCACCTTAAATTTTCTTCGCAATGGTTAATACATTGTTTATGCCCTTGCACAATAAGTTGAGCCAGGCACTGCAAGCGAAGGCGCTTTTCCTAACTAGTATATAGTAGTACCAGAAAAAACCTGAATAAAAGAAGATACATCATGCATGACAGGCTTGCTTTGACATAAGAAATGATACGTACATTCAATGAATGGATTAAAACAATGCTAGTGTTATTGTGAACATCCTTTAAAGATAGATCAATTTGATTTGGTTAAACTATTTATGAGAGGGTCTGCACAAAGTATACCATAGTTCAGGCACAAATATGATTATCAATGCAAATATAAAATAGTTTCAGGCAGTATGAGAATCAGAATAATCAAAACTCTGAACCACATGATCATGACATTGCATTATTAGTTATGACAAACCTGTAATGGTTAACCTGAAATGGAATTTCCTAAATGTTGAACACTAGATTTCATAATTTTAATCATTATATGCTTACTTAGGCGTGAATGCAAGCCTTTTCTAGGTTTGGCCTAGGTAAACACACCAACACCACCCAGAAGTGCCCGCAAAAGATAAAGTAGCTCTTGTTGAATTAAACTAGAATGTTGTAGTGACATTAGTAGAAGTGTTTTATATAATATAAACCTGAAGAACGGATGCAGTAGCAAATTCTTTTTCTTTTAGCCATCCATCGGGGAGCTCAAATGCCAGAGCAACATCTGTGTTCTATATTTCGAGAAGAAACCAAAGTAAGAACAGATGGACATGATGAAAGATATCACATAAATGACGTGATGAGTTACTCTACATTAGAAAGCCTACCAATGAATTTGCTGCCCGTCTATATTCCTCACCAACATAAGACATATTTTGGGTTTACTATTCCAGTTGCAGTAGGAAAGTCAGATAGGAGAGGTTCAACAATGGATACCCGTTCGTCATGGTCAACACCAGACGCAGCTAGAACAATTCGCGGGGAAGTGTGTAGTTTAACTAACAAACATGCAACAGAAATTCAGATAGCATGTTAACACGAATACCCACACAAGTATATCTACTAGTAGTAACATAGTTTTGAAGGATGAGTCTAACAGCTAGAAAATCTTTCAGAACATCCATACTGCCTCTAAAATCAGTGCTTTCCAATTCGAAGTAGAAGGCAGAAACATTCAGACAACGATTGCTACTTGCAGAATGGCTCCACTACACCCTCACGCACCCAATACATGATGTTAGTACCATACCAACCGGGATGCAACCATGAGCTGTGTCTGTTGGGATCGGACGTATCATGGCGTTCGGAGCCACTAGATGTAACGAACCCCTACCGCTTAGAATAAGCGGGTGGCTATCTGAAACAACAATCAACAACTCAAAGAAAATGATATGCCACATTGAACGCGGTGTGTTGGCTCCTCATGTTCGATGTCGAGTCCACTGGGCCGCGCGCCGCGCGCTGCATCACTCTCCTCCGAGTGTCTTATACAGCATGACCGCTGCCCCGACGCCATCGACTATCCCCCACCGCCAAGGAAGCCAGCTCACCTCCGGAGTTGTTGGTGTACCCAGCCCCGAACTTGCCTCCCTTGGCAGCACCGGTCCAAACCATTTTTAAAGTGAGCGCAATGTGAAACAATTTTTTTATACTAAACATTTATACAGATTTTAAACTAATAGAACCATGTGATTTTTTATATAATTGTTTATTACTTAGTAATTGTACTTAGCTGCATAACCATGTTTGTAAACAACATTTTTTTTGAAGGTCAGTTTGTAAACAACATTTACATATGTCTTGTTATACAGTTTTAATATATATTATTGAAAAAAACTTTAGCGGAATTTAAATAGTAACAAAAATTCTCTTTCTAGTAATTTTTTTCAATTGAATTAAGTTTTAAATATTGCATAAATAATATAGTACATACACATATATTTTTCATATCTATGCATATGTGTTCATATATTTTAATATTATTGAATATCATGGTAGAGAATTTCTAAATCATAAGTGGTTTCTAGCGTATATTAGGCAACCGTATTCATAGATTTTTTAGGGCATGGAAAATATGACTTGCAAGTTGGGTACAGTAACATAAAATGTGTATGCTTTGTATTTGTATTTAAATTAGCATCATTATTATAATCATCGAAGAACATAAAATGTTGTCGATTCTACGCTTGCATATGATTCCATTATGTGACTTGCTCATCTATATTCACTTGGTTTGATTTGGCGCGTATGAGGTCTCATATCCATTTCTCAAATGAAAAAGTGTGCATTGGTTTAAACATGAAAATCTAGTTATGATAAATTTCATTATGATACTGAGACGATCATCATAAAGAGAGATTAACAATAAAATTAAACTCAACTTCACTAGTAGGATTGATTTGTCCCCACGTGGTATACACTAATAGTATGTATTGTGAACTTGTGCCCCTGCAAATTGAGACTCTCTTTTATGTATTCAATAATCTTTTGGGTGTAATATATAATTGTATAGTGTGGTTACTAGTATATCATGAATGTGGCAAATTAGCTAGGCTATGATTAAGGTGATCTTTTTTTCTTTTTGCGGGTGATATGATTGAGGTGATCAAAAGTACAATTTTTTCAGATTTTAGAAAACCAAAAGTATCGTGTTTCAGTACTTTCACAAAAGTAAAAAACAGAAGAGCTTCACTGTCACATGTCCCCTAGACAACACAAACTCGATGTAACAAATCAGCAATGGTGGCAGACCGGCGAGATGGGAACGTATAGCATTTTTTTTTTTTTTTGAGAATCAAGAGCTTTATGATTTAAGTAGCGGGAGTACAGTATTTACCCAAAGATGTGCTAATTTGTTCGCCTCTCTCGGAATGAAAGTTAAGCGAAACTCCTCAAAATTCCCGCAAAGCTCTTGAATTTCTTTCATTGTGGTCGCAATCTCCGAACGATCAATGTCTGGAGAATTCCACAACTTTACCAAACTCTGGGCATCAGTTTCAACTATCACCTTTCTGTAACCAAGATCCAATGCAAGCTGGGTGCCATCTCGAATTGCAAATGATTCCATTGCCATAGCAGAGAGACCATGCCCATACCATATTGCCTGAGCTCGTACTAGTTCTCCATCATGGTCCCGGACGCATAAACCAGTGCCTCCTTGATGTGTATCAACATCAAATGTTGCGTCAACGTTTATTTTCAGGTAAGACTGGTCTGGTGGCTTCCATTTGTGTTTCTCTTTTGGAATTACTGTCAACTGCTGCTTTCCAGTCTCGGTTAGTTCATAAGCGACATCAGTAGCCCATTTCACCGACTGCATCAGTGATCTTGAGCTCTCTCCGTGCATACGTGCATTTCTCTCCGTCCATACGGCCCATGCACCGCAAAGAATAACACATGCTTCAGTTTTCTGTACTTTGATTCCCTCCACCAAATCCATAGCCCATGTTTCAGGATGTAGCTCTGGTACTTTGATGGACATATTGTTCTTTATTTCCAGCCAGAATAGCTTAGCCCATGTGCACTCAAAGAGGGCGTGCCTAATACTCTCTTCTTGCCCGCATGCTTGACAGAAACCAATATGTTCAATATGCCTAGAACGTAAGACAACTCGTGAAGGGACAAAACCCTTGATCACTCGCCACCAGAAGTTTCTAATGTTCTGTGACGCCCCCGATTCAATCGTAGACTAATCATACACGCAAATGTGTACGATCAAGATCAGAGACTCACGGAAAGATATCACAACACAACTCTAAAAGTAAAATAAGTCATACAAGCATCATAATACAAGCCAGGTGCCTCGAGGGCTCGAATACAAGTGCTCGATCATAGACGAGTCAACGGAAGCAACAATATCTGAGTACAGACATAAGTTAAACAAGTTTGCCTTAAGAAGGCTAGCACAAACTAGGATACAGATCGAAAGAGGCGCAAGCCTCCTGCCTGGGATCCTCCTAAACTACTCCTAGTCGGCGGCGGCCCGAACGTAGTAGTAGGCACCTCCGATGTAGTAGGATTCGTCGTCGACAGTGGCGTCTGGCTCCTGGGCTCCAGCATCTGGTTGCAACAACCAGGAAGAAAGGAAAAGGGGAAAAGGGGGAGCAAAGCAACCGTGAGTACTCATCCAAAGTACTCGCAAGCAAGAACCTACACTACATATGCATGGGTATCTGTGTAAAGGGGCAATATCGGTGGACTGAACTGCAAAATGCCAGAATAAGAGGGGGATAGCTAGTCCTGTCGAAGACTACGCTTCTGGCAGCCTCCATATTGTAGCATGTAGAAGAGAGTAGATGGTAAGTTCACCAAGTAGCATCGCATAGCATAATCCTACCCGGCGATCCTCTCCTCATCGCCCTGTTAGAGAGCGATCATCGGGTTGTATCTGGCACTTGGAAGGGTGTGTTTTATTAAGTATCCGGTTGTAGTTGTCATAAGGTCAAGGTACAACTCCGGGTCGCCTGTTACCGTGGACACGGCTATTCAAATAGATCAACTTCCCTGCAGGGGTGCACCACATTACCCGACACGCTCGATCCCTCTGGCCACTTTCCTGGGTCATGTCCGGCCTCGGGAGATCAACACGTCACAGCCCTACCTAGGCACAACAGAGAGGTTAGCACGCCGGTCTAAATCCTATGCGCGCAGGGGTCTGGGCCCATCACCCATTGCACACCTGCACGTTGCGTACGCGGCCGGTGAGCAGACCTAGCAACCTCCATTACAAAGTAAGTTGCGTTACGCGGTCCAACCCGTAGCGCGCCGCTCAGTCGCTGACGTCACGAAGGCTTTGGCTGATACCACGACGCCGGTTGCCCATATCTTGTCCCACGTGGCGGTTAGTGCGTATAAGGTCAAGGACCCAACTCAGATCAAATACCAAGATCTCGTTAAGCGTGTTATTATGAAGTAACCGCGGACGCCGACCAGGGCCAGGCCCACCTCTCTCCTAGGAGGTCTCAACCTGCCCAGTCGCTCTGCCACAAAGATCCACACAGAGGGCCATCGGGACAAAGGTCCTTTCAGCCCCCAATCCGTGAATCACTCGCGGGTACTCTACGAGCCGACCCGACTTTAGTCACCACAAGTATCATACATTATGTTTATAAGTATATACCCGTAATCACCTCCCGAGTGATCACGGCCCAATAGTATAGCATGTAGACGGACAAGAATGTAGGGCCACTGCTGGAATACTAGCATACTATACTAAGCATGTAGGATTGCAGGTAAAGGTAACAACAGTAGTAGCAAGGACAGGCTATGCATCAGGATAGGATTAACGGAAAGCGATAACATGCTACACTACTCTAATGCAAGCAGTAGAGAGAAGAATAGGCGATATCTGGTGATCAAGGGGGGAGGGGCTTGTCTGGTTGCTCTGGCAAGAAGGAGGGGTCGTCAACACAGTAGTCGTACTGGGTAGCAGCGGCGTCAGTCTCGTAGTCTACCAGAGAGAAGAGGGGGAAGAAACAATAAATATAATGCAAACATAAGCATGATGATGCATGACATGACAATGAGCGGTGCTAGGTGTGCCCTAATGCGGTAGGAGGTGATACCGACAAAGGGGAGAAACATCCGGGAAAGTATTCCCGGTGTTTGACGTTTTCGGGTAGATGAAACGGAGGCGGATTGTTGCGTGGTCGCTATGCTAGGGACACGTGGCAGACGAACGGACTGCGTATTCGGATTTGTCTCATCGTTCTAAGCAACTTTCATGTACAAAGTATTTTCATCCGAGTTACAGATTATCTTATATTAATTTTCAAAGTTTTAATTCATTTTCTAATTTATTTTAATTTGAAAATTAAATGTCAAATTGCTAGATGTACCCAGCACAATGTACACAAAATGTACACTGGCTGACATGTGGGACCAAAGGGACCCGGTTGACCAGTCGAACTTTGACTTGTCAACAAGGGGTGGGGCCCCCTGTCATTGTCTGCCTAGTTAACTAACAGTTTTAGTTAGACTAATTAAGTAGTTAACAGATTAATTAATAAGATTAACTAGATTAATTAATTATTTATTTATTTATTTCAATTATTGTTTTGTTTTTGTTTGTTTGTTTGTTGTTTTTTTGTTCTAAGGGGCGGGGGCCCTGTTCGTCATAGTCACACGGGAGGTTAACGGGCGCTGGGCACGTGGGTTTCAGGCGCTGCAGGCGTGGGGCATCGCCCGAACGGCCAGTCATGCGAGGCTGGCACCGGACGCGGGCGCGCGGCCGGGAGGCGGAGCGTGGCCAGTCGGGCGGGGCCGGCGGCAGGGAAGCGACGGCGAGCAGCGGTGGAGGCGGGGCGGCACGGCAGTAGCGGGAGGCGGCGACGAGCGCAGTTGGACAGCGAGGCCAGGGCTTCGTCGGGCGCACAGAAGGCGCCGGCGGCCATGGCCTGGGAGTACGAGGAGGCAGCGGGGCGGGGGTAGGCTTGGCCTGCGAATGGCACGGGCCAGCGCGGCGGAGCGTGGGGGGCCGGGGAAGAAGCAGCAGCGACAGCAGGCGGGCAGGCTAGCGAGGCGTGGCAGCTCCCGCAGTACGGGCGGCACGAGCAGGCAGAGGCAGGCGGGCGAGGACGGCCAGCGGGCTGCGAGGCGGGTGCACGAGCGTGTCGAGCGACCGGAGCATTGGTCGGGGTCACGACGACGCGTGGTCACAGCTAACGGCGTGCGAGGGCTCGGTGTGCACATGGGAAAAGGGGAAGAAGGAGAGGTCGGGGTTTGGCCTCACCGTACGGTGTAGAGGAGTGGCAGCGGCTCAAGGAGGATGACGGGGACGACGCGAGGTCGAGGCGGTGGCGCAGCAGGGGGCGGCGTCCGACGAGGAGGGGGTGAGGACGAGCGACAAAGACGAGGAGGCGGCACCGACGGCAGCACGGTGGCGGGGCGGCTCTGACGGGGGTTTCGGGCGGCCACGGATGGGGCGCGCGCCGAGCTCGGGGAAGACGACGCGGTGCACGAGGGAGAGGAAGGAGGCCTGGAGGTGCGGCGGGGCGGCGTCAGGGGCATTTCCCCCGATCTGAATCGGGGGACAGAGGGAGGAGAGGGGATCATGTGGGGGGGAAGTGGGGTGACTCGGGGGTTAGGGTTTGGGGTACGAGGCCATATAGGCCAGGGGAGGATAGGTGGGCCAGTTGCGCTGGCCAGCTGGGCCGGAGCCCAGTGAAGGGGGGGTTCCCTTTCCCTTTTTTGTTTGTTTTCTTTTCTTTTACCTTTTCTTATTTTTTTTCTGTTTTCTTTTAGTTCCTAATTATTTTGGTTTTAATAAAATACCAAAGTGGCACCTAAATTGATGTTACAAATTATGTCACAACCACAAAAAGTTTCATCCCAAAATAATATAGTTTAGTATTTTACAAAATATTAAAAGGCATTTAATTAATGGTTTTAGCTACTGATTTAATTACTTTAGTGCATTTAAACATATTATAAAGACTTGGTTTCTCCACCAATATATCTTATGATTTATTTGTCACAATAAGAACATTTTAGTTTTGACTTTTGAAAACTTTAATTGTTTGACTTGTTTTTGAATTTGGATTTTGAATCGGTTTTGAACTAACGCGAGATTAGCAACAGTAACGGAGGTGACGTGGCATCATTAGCAGAGGTTCACTGTAGATTAATTACTAGGGCATCACAATTCTCCTCCACTACAAGAAATCTCGTCCCGAGATTTAAGAGGGGGAGTAAGGGGGAAAGATCTGGTTACGAAATTCTAACGAATCCTCTCGGTCTTGGTTGCTCTTCTCGAAGAGGTCGATCCATTACGTTGATGTCTCCATTTCTCTGCTTCATGTCATCATGATGAAGTCGGCATCCTTTCTTCGGGAACTCCATCGTACTTACGAAGGAAAAAAAGGTATTCCGGGAGAACAAACCTCTGCAAGGTTGACTATCTGGTCGATAACATCAGGGAAGGTGGCGGAAGTAACTCTAAAATAGAAACTTAAGAAAATATCGAGAGCAAAGTAAGTAGCTATCATGGGAAGTTACGAGCGGGCGGGCAATCGTTCGATGCCTGAAACTAGGCGTGAAAGGAGGTTCAAAGCAACGGGAATAAGTAATATGTCTGATACAAGAATTGATGATCTCTCAGAAGGTGGCTCGTGAATTACATACGAGGCCATGCGCGAGGAACAACCTTGGGAACATGGGGGTGTACAGGAGAGTCAGGTTTCGATCCTGGGGAACTGTGGGTTATGGGCCCACCATGTGGGTTAAAAGTAGAAAGGCGTTGACAGCTTGCATGGTCATGATAGCAAGGCACGTCAGAGAAGAGACTGTCAGATATGTCGGCAACAACTTCGGTACAAAGGGCGAGGAACGAAGAGAACCATTTTCCTGCTCGTTGAAACGAGGCGGACCTATAGGCAAAGTTCTCGTCCATCGGTGGTTACCGGAATGCCATCAACAAAAGCAACAGGGTCTTACTGACACGGTTGTACACCAAGGTGTTTTCATAAGCAGAAGAATATTACTGCTTAGATCATATAGATCACCAGAAAGGTTAAACAAAACAATGGAAAGGAAGAGGTGATCATCATATTAAACAGAACAATGGAAAGGAAAATGTGTTTAAACACATATTTCAAGCGTATATCCTTCCCAAGGACAAGCAGAGCATGAATCCATGACAGGATATAACGTAGAAAACCCCTTAGGAAAGGGGGAAGAAATTTCATGAGATTACCCATACAACAGTGTTTGGATAATTGATAAAGAGAATTTAGCATTGTGCTTCAAATCCTCTTATTGGAAATCAGAGTACCACAGACATGCTTCGGGATAGCATTGACATGGTCTTCAAGCAAAGATCAGACTTTGGATACACAAAGGATCCATCAGGATAAACTTATTAAACAAGGCATTCAATTTCCTCATGGAAAAATGATTAACCTTGTTAAAAAGGAAACTATAACACTAGGTCCTCTGGTCAGGTATGCTAGGCATGACATCACCTTACCGGGGCATATAGGGACCAATGTTATAACTATTGAAAATATGTTCCAACCATCATATCTGACCGAGATTCAGATCTGATTGGTGTCATGATACCTTAGACTCAGGATGCCTGAGAAGAAAGTTGCAACACAAATTGTCGAGGTGACATTGTAAGATTCTCGGGAATTAAACCATGGGAGCGAGTTTTGAAACAAGAGTTCATCATTAAACCAAGGAGAAGATGAGGAGGTGGCTGATGGCATCAGCGACAATTCATCGAGATTTCCAACAAGATGGATTTCCACAATTATGTGAACAAGGAGATAACATTTGTCAGATCAAATGGTATAATGATGTATGCTCAAGGAAAACATACACAATTAAACATTGGTTGAAAGGTGCACCTGAAGTATGGGCTTAGGTATCATGATCATTGTTAGAATGGTGATTTGATAACCAATAGTCTAAGAATGAACTATCGACCATTAAATTCAAAGCAATAGGGTTGCTAGAAGTACAGAATCTAAGCAGCACCGTTCACTTGTTTGTATCCCGGTTTGATTCAACACTGGGACCAATATATGAAAGGAGATGGCGAGAAGTATTACTATATCAAGAATTCTTAAGAGGTGGAGCAATCCCCACTACATCCTTGACATAAAAGATGGTAACACTTCAAGGTAGAACATATCATAAGTTGGGTAGCAAGGAACTCGAGGTACAACACAGAACAAGAACAAGTTTGTGTTGGAGGGAAGGCAATAATGTTGTCGATGATAACACAATTCATCGAGGGGCAAGGATGGTATTTCTCAACATGAATTCGATCGATATCCTTGAAGAGCTCACAATGTTGATGATGATTACGACAAATTTTGCCGAGAGGTTTCATGAAGATGTAAGCGATCCGCGACGACATCAAGCAAAAGCAATGGTGAAGCAAAGGGTTATTGGAACCACAGACAGGACACAAACTTGGAATCAAGCTTGATGTTCGAGTTGAAATGATAAGACAAGGAACATCGACGTAAGCTTAGCTCATCATCGAAAATTGTGCTCCGGGAAAAAGGACCAGGCAGCACAGTTATAATTAGCACGATAATGATGTAGCCGATCAGGCTAGGAATGACGTGATGGAGTATTAAACTTCTCAACAACAAAGTACTGGAAGTACTGAATCACAGTGTTGATTTGATTCACAAATCTGTTTTCTCAGTTGACGACAGCCCAGAACCCGTGGAGTGACTATGAGGGGGAAAGGTACTACTTCATCAGAAATTCATAAGATGTAGTGTAATGGGTTGATATCCTCGAGATACTAGGGGGTAATACTCGAAGGTAGATCAAAAAATAGAGGTTGGGAAGGCGTACTGATCTGCAGAAGGCAAGTACTTTAACTTGTCCGAGAAATAGAATCAAAGGAGAACAATCATGGTCGGAACCACGGTTGCAAAGGATCAATTCACAGATACCAAATGATATTTATCAAGGAAATAGTTATTATTACAAGAAGTTTCCATGATAGGATCTACATCATGTCCATGGGCATGAACACAAAGTTCAAGGTCGACTCCCACTTCTCTAATGCATAACCTTTCATTCATTTCTCGCCTTCGACGAAGTTGTAGTGTTGAAGTTTTATCTGACATATCACCAAAAGAGTATGACTCGTTAAAACTCTCGGGTGCATACGGTTAGGGAAGGTATAGGTTCAACCCATAGGGGCATCTTAGGAACATATACCACAAACTTCTGGAGCAAATAACTCCAGCTCGAAAGCAGAGCATGGTTGGCCAAATCAGAGAACGGGATTTACCAATGGTATTATGTATCCCGAAAAGAACTTCCAAAGTGATTGAATACGAAGGACTTTATCGGATAAAGTCCAACAAAGGATCCGATGGTCCTCAAGGGATCTAATGTGAGCATCAGTACTCAACCAGAGGAAGGAAGAATGTAAGGAGATCATACTGTAGAAACAATTGACTAATTCAAAGCTCAAATTTAAAGGAATTAAGATTTTCCAAATCAAGGGATCAAAAGCAAACGCTCTGAGTAAGGATGGATAAGCTGAATAGACTTAGGGGTACAACCGACGGCAATTGATTGGTCGAGAACCAGCTCATGTTCAAAAATGACGTCTGGGCCGGAAGGACGAATTCTAATTGCGACTGATGATTGCGAGCATCCGCATCATATTGAATCAACGGTCTCAAAATGATTGTGACAAAGGATGTCAATGAATAATGCTAGGCATTTGGAATTAACCATAATGCAAGCAAGCAAGAATTTCAAGAGCAATAAGCTGCTAAGGATTTTCGGAAGATCGGGTATTATTTCGAAGAACTTAGTGAAACACACAAACAACCAGGGATGGGCGGATACTCGGTAAGTGCGAGGAATTATCCGTAGGGGTGTTTATGTGGATAATAAACTACAAAGCAGTAGGCACAAAGTATTCTCGGAACAATAGAGATAATTTCTGAGGTATCTTTTAATAACAAGATCAATGAGATTGAAATGGCAAGTGCATGTAGTTATCCATAATGATTTACCGGTGGAAGGGGATTGTAAAGGCGAAAGGCACAAGGGTTTCGAGAAAACATCGAAGAGTATCTTTGGAGTCTTCTGGTAAAGCAGGCGATCATTTGGATTGAGGGGCTCTCCGGGAGAAAGTATTAATGAGAACCTAGAGTTAGAGTTAGTAAAATCATTTAACCCGAATAGAAGAGAGATCAGAGTCCCAGAGTATAGACGAGGAATAAAAGATACTAATACCACCCAATGGCGACGTGGGCCCGTAAGCCACACAGCCAAGTTAGTAAAACATTTTTCTCAGGCTAGACTCAACTTCGGCCAAGGAGTTGGAAAGGGGGATTCCTACAGGCAGTCGGCTCTGATAACAACTTGTGACGCCCCCGATTCAATTGTACACTAATCATACACGCAAATGTGTACGATCAAGATCAGAGACTCACGGGAAGATATCACAACACAACTCTAAAAGTAAAATAAGTCATACAAGCATCATAATACAAGCCAGGGGCCTCGAGGGCTCGAATACAAGTGCTCGATCATAGACGAGTCAGCGGAAGCAACAATATTTGAGTACAGACATAAGTTAAAAAAGTTTGCCTTAAGAAGGCTAGCACAAACTAGGATACAGATCGAAAGAGGCGCAAGCCTCCTGCCTGGGATCCTCCTAAACTACTCCTAGTCGTCGGCGGCCCGAACGTAGTAGTAGGCACCTCCGGTGTAGTAGGATTCGTCGTCAACAGTGGCGTCTGGCTCCTGGGCTCCAGCATCTGGTTGCGACAACCAGGAAGAAAGGAAAAGGGGAAAAGGGGGAGCAAAGCAACCGCGAGTACTCATCCAAAGTACTCGCAAGCAAGGATCTACACTACATATGCATGGGTATCTGTGTAAAGGGGCAATATCGGTGGACTGAACTGCAGAATGCCAGAATAAGAGGGGGACAGCTAGTCCTGTCGAAGACTTCGCTTCTGGCAGCCTCCATCTTGCAGGATGTAGAAGAGAGTAGATGGTAAGTTCACCAAGTAGCATCGCATAGCATAATCCTACCTGGCGATCCTCTCCTCGTCGCCCTGTTAGAGAGCGATCACTGGGTTGTATCTGGCACTTGGAAGGGTGTGTTTTATTAAGTATCCGATTCTAGTTGTCATAAGGTCAAGGTACAACTATGGGTCGCCTGTTACCGTGGACACGACTATTCGAATAGATCAACTTCCCTGCAGGGGTGCACCACATTACTCGACACGCTCGATCCCTCTGGCCGGGCACACTTTCCTGGGTCATGTCCGGCCTCGGGAGATCAACACGTCGCAGCACTACCTAGGCACAACAGAGAGGTCAGCACGCCGGTCTAAATCCTATGCGTGCAGGGGTCTGGGCCCATCGCCCATTGCACACCTGCACGTTGCGTACGCGGCCGGTGAGCAGACCTAGCAACCTCCATTACAAAGTAAGTTGCGTTACGCTGTCCAACCCGTAGCGCGCCGCTCAGTCGCTGACGTCACGAAGGCTTTGGCTGGTACCACGACGCCGGTTGCCCATATCTTGTCCCACGTGGCGGTTAGTGCGTATAAGGTCAAGGACCCAACTCAGATCAAATACCAAGATCTCGTTAAGCGTGTTATTATGAAGTAACCGCGGACGCCGACCAGGGCCAGGCCCACCTCTCTCCTAGGAGGTCTCAACCTGCCCAGTCGCTCTGCCACAAAGATCCACACAGAGGGCCATCGGGACAAAGGTCCTTTCAGCCCCCAATCCGTGAATCACTCGCGGGTACTCTACGAGCCGACCCGACTTTAGTCACCACAAGTATCATACATTATGTTTATAAGTATATACCCGTAATCACCTCCCGAGTGATCACGGCCCAATAGTATAGCATGTAGACGGACAAGAATGTAGGGCCACTGCTGGAATACTAGCATACTATACTAAGCATGTAGGATTGCAGGTAAAGGTAACAACAGTAGTAGCAAGGACAGGCTATGCATCAGGATAGGATTAACGGAAAGAGATAACATGCTACACTACTCTAATGCAAGCAGTAGAGAGAAGAATAGGCGATATCTGGTGATCAAGGGGGGAGGGGCTTGTCTGGTTGCTCTGGCAAGAAGGAGGGGTCGTCAACACAGTAGTCGTACTGGGTAGCAGCGGCGTCAGTCTCGTAGTCTACCGGAGAGAAGAGGGGGAAGAAACAATAAATATAATGCAAACATAAGCATGATGATGCATGACATGACAATGAGCGGTGCTAGGTGTGCCCTAATGCGGTAGGAGGTGATACCGACAAAGCGGAGAAACATCCGGGAAAGTATTCCCGGTGTTTGACGTTTTCGGGCAGATGAAACGGAGGCGGATTGTTGCATGTTCGCTATGTTAGGGACGCGTGGCGGATGAACGGACTGCGTATTCGGATTCATCTCGTCGTTCTGAACAACTTTCATGTACAAAGTATTTTCATCCGAGTTACAGATTATTTTATATTAATTTTTAAAGTTTTAATTCATTTTCTAATTTATTTTAATTTGAAAATTAAATGTCAAATTGCTAGATGTACCGAGCACAATGTACACAAAATGTACACTGGCTGACATGTGGGACCAAGGGGACCCAGTTGACCAGTCAAACTTTGACTGGTCAACAAGGGGTGGGGCCCCCTGTCATTGTCTGCCTAGTTAACTAACAGTTTTAGTTAGACTAATTAAGTAGTTAACAGATTGATTAATAGGATTAACTAGATTAATTAAGGACAACGCTAACGCCCACACGTGTGGTGGGAGCCAAACCCGCCCACACGCCCTATAGCACACAGACTACGCCATGTCACCGCATGCATGCATGTGGAAATCTTTTTGAATTTTCTGTTTTAAAATATTTTATCTCTTAAATTAAAAATCCGATTGAAGATTCGTTTTCACCATTAAATCCCTCGCGACGAGATCTTCGAAACTAGATCTCATATCAATATATTTCGACGAAATTTTTTTGGTTAAAAGTTGACGTGTCTATTGCACATGAATTACCATGATGTTTACACTGAAGTTGCCATGATATGTTTCAGCTACTTTCTTCTACATTTAAAACTAAATTTTGACATATTATAAAACGGGGAATTAGTAAATTAGACTTGCCATGCACCATAAATTAAAATTGCCATGATACATGTACTTAAAATTGCCATGGTTCATACAAAACAATATTTCCATGATCAAAGTACTGGAATTGCCATCATCGAGAAACTAAAATTGCCATGATCTACAAACTAAAATTGCCACATGGCAACTTTAGTTTAAGCACTATGGCAACTACAGTGTAAACATCATGGCAACTTTTGGGCAAAAAAAATTCATCGAAACATATCAACATGGGGTCTAGTTTTGAAGATCTCGTCGAGACGGATTTAATGGCGAAAACGGATTTTTAATTCACTTTTTTAATTAGTGGATAAAACATTTTTAAGCCGAAAACCAAAAAGATTTCTACTGATGTCATCTTTTTCATATGTGGCAAAATGAGTGGTGATGGAGGCGTGTGGGCGATGTGCAAATGCCCACACGTGTGGGCGTTAGGTTTTCCGTTAATTAATTAATTGTTTATTTATTTCGATTATTGTTTTGTTTTTGTTTGTTTGTTTGTTGTTTTTTTGTTCTAAGGGGCGCGGGCCCCGTTCATCATAGTCAGAGGGGAGGTTAACGGGCGCTGGGCACGTGGGTTTCGCGCGCTGCGGGCGTGGGGCATCGCCCGAACAGCCAGTCGTGCGAGGCTGACACCGGACGCGGGCGCGCGGCCAGGAGGCGGAGCGTGCCAGTCGGGCGGGGCCGGCGGCAGGGAGGCGATGGCGAGCAGTGGTGGAGGCGGGGCGGCGCGGCAGTAGCGGGAGGCGACGACGAGCGCAGTGGGACAGCGAGGTCAGGGGCTTCGTCGGGCACGCAGAAGGCGCCGGTGGCCATGGCCTGGGAGTACGAGGAGGCAGCGGGGCGGTGGTAGGCTTGGCCTGCGGAGGGCACGGGCCAGCACAGCGGAGTGTGGGGGCCCGGGGAAGAAGCAGCAGCGACAGCAGGCGGGCAGGCTAGCAAGGCGCGGCAGCTCCCGCAGTACGGGCGGCACGAGCAGGCAGAGGCGGGCAAGCGAGGACGGCCAGTAGGCTGCGGGGCGGGTGCGCGAGCGTGTCGAGCGGCCGGAGCAGTGGTCGGGGTCACGACGGCGCGTGGTCACAGCTAACGGCGTGCGAGGGCGCAGTGTGCACATGGGATAAAGGGAAGAAGGATAGGCCTGGGTTTGGCCTCACCGTACGGTGTAGGGGAGTTGCAGCGGCTCGAGGAGGATGACGGGTGAAGGAGTCCTGGATTAGGGGGTCCTCGGACAGCCGGACTATATACTTTGGCCGGACTGTTGGACTATGAAGATACAAGATTGAAGACTTCGTCCCGTGTCCGGGTGGGACTCTCCCTTGAGTGGAAGGCAAGCTTGGCAATTCGGATATGTAGATCTCCTCCCTTGTAACCGACTTCGTGTAACCCTAGCCCCCTCCGGTGTCTATATAAACCGGAGGGTTTAGTCCGTAGGACAGGAACAACAATCATAATCATAGGCTAGCTTCTAGGGTTTAGCCTCTACGATCTCGTGGTAGATCAACTCTTGTAATACTCATATCACCAAGATCAATCAAGCAGGAAGTAGGGTATTACCTCCATCGAGAGGGCCCGAACCTGGGTAAACATTGTGTCCCCCGCCTCCTGTTACCATTAGCCTTAGACGCAAAGTTCGGGACCCCCTACCCGAGATCCACCGGTTTTGACACCGACATTGGTGCTTTCATTGAGAGTTCCACTGTGTCGTCACGATAAAGGCTTGATGGCTCCTTCGATCATCGGCAACAATGCAATCCAGGGTGAGGTTTTTCTCCCCGGACGGATCTTCGTATCCGGCGGCTTCGTACTGCGGGCCAACTCTCTTGGCCATCTGGAGCAGATCGATAGCTACGCCCCTGGCCATCAGGTCAGATTTGGATGCTTGAACTATACTGCTGACAACCGCGGAGACTTGATCTTCGACAGATTCGAGCTCATGTCAGGTGCGCCGCACAGTCACGTCGAGCATGACTTAGCTCTGCCATCGGACGGTGTTCGGGAGAGCACACCTGCGGCTACTCCGGCCCTCAATCCGGAGCAGATCGCGCCATCCGAGGACGGGTGGATGGACCCCGCCACGGAGGCCGCACACTCAGCGGCGATAGAGCCGAATACTGACTTCACCTCCTATGAGACCTGCATTATCAGACCCTTGGATTCGTCCCCGGCCACAGGCTCCGAACCGCTTGCATCCGTGCCTATCGAATCTAATTGGGCACCGATCATGGAGTTTACCCCACGCAGATATTTTTCAGCACTCGCCCTTGGGCGACATGCTAGGTTCATTGAGGTCTCTCTCCTTGTGAGGAGACCCTTGGCCGAACTATGTCCGGCTCGAGTGGAAGAGGACGACGAAGAAATTTGTTCCCCACCCACCACCCACTTAATAGCCACTGTCGACGACTTAACCGACATGCTTGATTTCGACTCCGAAGACATCGACGGTATGGACGACGATGCATGAGAGGAACAGGAACCACCGCCCACAGGGCGCTACACAGACACTTCACCATATGATATATACATGGTGGATACACCCAAAGAAAACAACGACGAGGAACGGAAGGATGCAGCGAAGGATAACCCCCTCGAGAAGCAATCAAAGCGACGACGTAGGCGCCGCTCCAAATCCCGCCTCAGCAAAAACAGCGATAACAGCGCAAGAAAGAATAATACCCTGGTCGACTCCAAAGGAAAGGACGACCACATGGACCCAGCGATGGAGCAGGATGAGCCAGCGGACGGCGAACATAGTACGGAGCCGCTGTCCGATCACGGCGACACCGAGGGTAAAGCTCATCAACCTATCTCCGGAGAGGAGAACAGTCCGGACGACGATGCACACATCATCCCGGAAAGGCACTTGGAACAAGAGAACCTCCATAGAAGGCTTATTGCTACCGCGAGGAGCCTGAAGAAGCAGAAGCAAAGGCTTAAGGCCGCGCAGAATACGCTCAATAGCAGATGGAACAAAGTGCTTGACACTGAAGAACAGTACGGTGGCACTCGCCACACAAAGAGCTATCCAAAGCGCAAGCTGCTGCCTGAATCCGACGACGAAGCTTTAGAGCCCATTCAGCCGAAAAATAAAACGACCGATTAGCCGGATCGACCACCTCATGGCCACGACAGGGCGGCTAACGACGTCGCACATAGGTCTGCGCACGATTTACGAGAGGACCTGCACAAAAAAGGCGGTATGGCTAGGTCCATCTACGGATCTAGGAAGCGCGCTCCGGCACAGAATCATGGCCGCCCAAACAACTATACTGACCGAATAACAGCTCGGAATCAGAACCGAACACTACAACCGTCAGAAGAATGCCATGACACATCCAAATACAGGGGCGCCGCGCACCCCCTATGCTTCACCGATGAGGTGCTGGATCATGAATTTCCAGAGGAATTCAAACCCGTGAACATAGAGGCATACGACGGAACGACAGACCCTGGGTTCTGGATTGAGGACTTTATCCTTCACATCCACATGGCTCGCGGAGATGATCTCCACGCCATCAAATACCTGCCCCTCAAGTTGAAAGGACCAGCTCGGCACTGGCTGAAAAGCCTCCCCGAAAACTCAATTGGAAGTTGGGAAGAGCTTGAGGATGCATTTAGGGCTAATTTTCAAGGGACCTATGCCCGACCTCCGGATGCAGACGATTTAAGTCACATAATTCAACAGCCCGGAGAGTCAGCCCGAAAGCTTTGGAACAGATTTCTCACGAAGAAGAATCAAATCGTTGATTGCCCGGATGCCGAAGCCTTAGAGGCTTTCAAACACAGTGTCCGGGACGAATGGCTCGCCAGACACCTCGGCCAGGAAAAACCGAGGACAATGACAGCCCTAACAAGCCTTATGACCCGCTTTTGCGCGGGCGAAGATAGTTGGCTGGCCCGTAGCGGCACCAGCAACCCAGGCACATCCGAAGTCAGGGATGGCAACGGGAAACCGCGACGCAATAAAAGAAAGCGTCGAAACAATGAAGACAGCTCAGACAACACGGTGGTAAACGCCGGATTCAGGGGCTCTCGACCCGGTCAACGAAAAAAACCATTTAAAGGCAGCAGAGATGGACCGTCCAGCATAAACAAGATTCTAGACAGATTATGTCAGATTCATGGCACCTCCGATAAACCTGCAATTCACACCAACAGAGAATGTTGGGTCTTCAAGCAGGCCGGCAAGCTAAACGCCGAACACAAGGGGAGGGAGACACCAAGTGAAGACGATGATGAGCCTCGCCAGCCGAACACTGGGGAACAGAAAAAAATTCCCACCAGAGGTCAAAACAGTAAACATGATTTACGCAACTCACATACTGAAGAGGAGGCGCAAACGCGCACTCCGAGACGTATACGCCGTGGAGCCTGTCACCCCCAAGTTCAACCCTTGGTCAGCCTGCCCGATCACTTTTGATCGCAGGGATCACCGACTAGTATCCGGCACGGAGGATCGGCTGCCTTGGTGCTAGACCCAATAATTGACGGATACCATCTCACCCGAGTCCTTATGGACGGCGGCAGTAGTCTTTATCTGATATATCAAGACACCGTCCGCAAAATGGGGATAGACCCGACAAGAATCAGCCAAAGCAATACTACCTTTAAAGGAGTAATATCAGGCCCAGAGGCCCGCTGCACGGGCTCTCTAGTACTACAGGTTGTATTCGGTTCTCCCGATAACTTCCGAAGCGAAGAGTTAACCTTCGACATCGCTCCATTCCGAAGCGGCTATCACGCACTACTCGGAAGAACGGCCTTCGCTCGTTTTAATGCAGTACCGCATTATGCTTATCTTAAGCTTAAGATGCCCGGTCCACGCGGCATCATCATAGTTAGCGGAAACATAGAGCGTTCCATACGTGCGGAGGAATATGTGGCGGCTCTAGCAGCCGAACAATGAACGGCCTCTCCAACCAGAATAAATGATCGGTCGTCAAGACCGCGGACACGGTTAGACGAGTCCGGCGCACCACTAGCTGTAACAGCTCAGATAAACCTGAGATTGGGTCGATGGATATACCCCCATAGGTGGTGCTAGGGGCTTCCCGCATGTAAAAAGGGCCAAAGTTCGGTTTGACCCTATTTAGATTGCATTTTAATGGTTCATTAAGAATAACCAATTTGTCGCACGAAGACTTTCACCTGGGTTTTTCTCTTTTACACATGATCATCGTGCTACACCCTTCCAGGATACGGCACAACGGAGACACAGGCGCAGACGTGCAGCAGGGCCCCGCTCAAAGGTTTCTTTTTAGATTAAGACCCTGTGTAAACCTTTTTTACTGTCTCTTGTTGCTTCACACCCTCCGGATACTCAACACAACCGAGAGGGATGCTGGCGTTATTGGCATTTCATCACGTCAGACTAATGCACGTACCTGGAAATTCAGGGCTCATTATCGAGGGCGTTACTCGGCCCAGTAAATGTTGTAAAGTCCGAATACCTTAGGGAGTGTTCGGCGTCGCGAGTTTGGCCTTATATGCATCAGCTCTGAATCATGTCTTTGGTCAATAGTTGGGTTTGCCCGGCTCCCGTGTTTTGCTACCTTACGTTCCGCTCTATCGGCTAAGGTGGCACCAGGAGAACTACAGCGATTATGCCCTGGTTCATCTGGATGAGCACCTCAGTAGAGAAAGCCGAAAACTGACTGTCATGATAAAGCGCGAGACTGGTCAACCGCTTGATGACTCAGCAGAATCTTCGCGATTCCTCCGCATTAACGAAGGACCGGTGTCCCGGTCATGTATGTACGCGCACCGTATTCGGATGAGCGCGGAAGTACCAGGGGCTATGTAGTAGCCCCACCGTCAAACTCCTATGGCTAAGTGAAAGTGTTAAAACTGTATAGTCCGATTGCCTTGTTCGCCGCGCTATCACCTCCTTGATGGACCAAGACGTTGGATCAAGTGTGAATACGCACTTTTCTGAACACCCCCGCATTATATGCATGGGGGCTGAAGTCGACGACTGCAAACTTTCAGGTTATATACATACATAAACGGCCGCACAGGAGGCATCATAATACTTTCAGGCAAAAGTATAAACACAGCCTTTATAATCCAAATAGCATTGTTTTTACAATTGGGATACATGTCACTCGAACATGATACTCTTCAAACATTGAGCCTCTATTAAACGAGCGCCTTCTAGGACTTCTTCAAAATAGTGCTCGGCAGAGACCTGGCCTACGACCGGACCCCGGGTTGCAATAGCGGTGGCCTCCATCTCTGCCCAGTATGTCTTAACATGGGCAAGAGCCATCCGCGCACCCTCTATGCACGCCGACCTCTTTACAGCATCGATATGCGGCACAGCACCAAGGAATCGTTGCACTAAACCAAAATAACTATTCGGCCTTGGTCCCTTCGGCCAAAGATGATCCATGACAGACCTCATGGCAAGTCCGGACTACCTATGGAGCTCGGCCCACTCGGCCATTTGTTCATTTAACAGCAGCGGACGCGTTGGAGCATTGAACTACGACCAGAACAACCTTTCCACTTCATGATCTTTCTGATCTTTGAAAAACTCAGCCGCATCAGCAGCACTCATTGCCAAGTCCAAGTACGCATCTGCAGCACTCCATAATTGATCCAGAGGGGCATACTTCGGATCTCCGAACTTCGTCCGCAACAAAAAGGGCTTCCCAGCCGTGATATCTCCGGCTTGACGGAGCTCCTCCTTCGCTGCTCTGATTTTAGAGCGGGTTTCCTTGGCTGCTTCCATGGCTTTCTTCAGGTTAGCCGCTTTCGCTTGGCTTTCCTTTTCAAGAAGCTCATATCGGCCGGTGGCATCTTTCAGCTCAACAGCCATCTTGGCTATTTTATCTTCGCTCTGGCGATGAGCAGCCTGTTCGGCTCTTAACTCTTCGGCCGCCTTTAGGGCGGCCGCATCACTTCTCCTGGCTTGTTCCTTGGCTCGGGCAAGTTCCGCCCGAAGGGTCTCCACGGCGGCAGCTCCATCTGCAGTCACAGCATATTATAGATACTAGCATCATGCTCCTCTTAATATTTGTTGACCACCCGAAAATACATACCCTGTGCCTCGTCAAGCCGCTTGTTCACAAGCGCGATGTCGGCATCTGCCGCGTCGAGCTGCCGCCTCAGTTCGGCAAACTCAGCAGTCCGGCCAGCCACCGGGCCATCAGCCGCCTGCACATGAAAGCAGCGCGATCATTACCTGGGACTATGATCCTCTGTTTGCCGCCTCTGGACAGCAATCAGAGTCTCAGGGGCTACTATCTGTATTGAGCACACCTAGCGAGTGCGGTACCGTCAAAATATATATATATATATATATATATATATATATATATATATATATATATATATATATATAACTTTGCGTACCTCAAAGCCTCTTAGCAGGCTCGTAAAAGCTTCATGCAACCCACTTTTGGCGGATGAAATCCTCTCAACCACCATACCCATTAAAGTACGATGCGCCTCTGAGATAGCCGCTTGCTCTAGAAGACCCATCAGTGCGTCTGGTTGCGCACTGGACAGTCCCGGACTCTTTCTTTTGCTCTCCTTAGGAGCCGAATCCTCCGGACTTCGGGTGGCCGAAGTGTTACCTTCTGGCCTTGGCGGATCAGGAGAAATCCTCCGTGATGACACCTCAGGGTCGTCCGCCCCATGAGGCGGGGAGACAGGGGGAGGCGTTTCGCTCTCCATCATCTCCGGAAGAAGATCCCCCGAAGATGAGCTCTATCGAGAAGGGCTACGAGCCGGACTGCAAGATATATGTCTCGGTTATTGTCCTCAGAGATAAAGCAGGTTATATTTACCATAGTACTCTTGTTCACTTACAGCTCGGTGGAGGGCTGGCCCCCTTGCGGGTGCTGTGCGGTAAGGACGCCCTCCGGGGCAGGGCCCCCTGGCGAAGGTTTCTTCCCTCGTTTGGAAACCTTCGTTTCCAAGTCTTCAGAGGCGGTCCTTTTCCTTCCTTGGGGAGAGGGGATTCTAGATTCTTCTCCCTGATTATCCTCCTTCGCGGAGACACTAATTCCCCCGGTTTGGATGTGTAATGTGTGAAGCCCACTTTCGGCTTCTTTATTCCTCCCTTTATCTTCCCCTGATGGCACTTGATAAGGTGCGTGCTCAAGCATCCTGGCTAGTACATGATTCGGTGAGCCTTCGGGAAGGGGGGCCGAACACCTGATCCTCTCCCCCTTTCTTATCCAGTCCTGGCCGAGAGTGATTTTTTTAGAATGATGTTGTGACAAATAAAAAGACAGCATGTTCGGCTGCAGAATTACTTACGTGGGTATCTAGACGGTTGCAGTTGAGACCCGCATCCTCGGTGGTGTCCGGACACTTTATTCGTGATCCGAAGAACAATCCATACATCTCTTCGAGCGTCACGCCGAAGAATTGCTGAATAGTTCGCGGTCCTTCCGGGTTGAACTCCCACATACGGAGAGATCGACGTAGGCATGGCAGGACCCGACGAACTAGCATAACTTGCATTACCTTGACAAGACTGACATCCCTCTTGAGGAGGTCTCGGATGCGACTTTGCAATGTCAGCACGTCATTAACTGGCCCCCAGTCCAGCCCCTTGTTGACCCATGACGCCAGTTGCGGTGGAGGGCCCGAGCGGAACGCAGGGGCAGCTGCCCACTTTGTACCTCGGGGAGCTATGATGTAAAACCACTCCCGCTGCCATAAGTTGGACACCTCCGGGAAGGAACCCTTTGGCCATAGAGCATCGGCGCCTTTGCTTATTATGGCACCTCCGCATTCTGCGTGTCACCCATCGATCGTCTTCGGCTTCACATTGAAGGTCTTGAGCCATAAGCCGAAGTGTGGGGTGATGCGGAGGAAGGCCTCACACACGACGATAAACAACGAGATGTGGGGGATGGAATCTGGAGCTAGATCGTGGAAATCGAGCCCGTAATAGAACATAAGCCCTCTAACAAAGGTATCAAGACTAAAACCTAGCCCTCGAAGGAAGTGGGAAACAAATACGACACTCTCGTTGGGTTCGGGAGTGGGGATGACCTGCCCTTGAGCAGGCAGCCTGTGCGGGATTTCGGCGGTCAGATACCTGGCTTCCCTTAGCTTCTTGATGTCCTCCTCTATGACAGAGGAGGCCATCCACCGACCTTGAAAGTTGGATCCGGACATGGTTGAAGGTCCGAAGCGCTTAGCCTGAGCCTTGGGTGTTGGGACTCGAGGTGGGGGAAGGGAACGGTCGAGCGTGAGAAGAAAAGGACAGGCCTTGGCCCCTCTATAAAGAGGGTGAATATCAAGCGTCCTCTGCGTGACCTTTTGGAACTTGCCTAAAATCGAGGAGTCATACTAACAAGCACGATTGGGTTACCCACACCCGTATTGATGAGAATCCCGTGATAAGGGGAACACGATCTCTGCTTCGACAAGACGTGCCAATAAAACCGCCTCGCAACGCGTGCAGTGGCAGGCTGGGAAAAACGGTTTGTAATGACCGGACCACGGCAGGATGTCACGTTATGAAAAGTTGTCAGCAGATTAGATTTGTGGAATATTATACTCTCTACGATGGTATGTGGAATTTGTTTTACGGAGCCGGACACAATCCTTGTGTTCAAAATGTTCTGTGGAGTATTCGGAGAAGGAACCCGACTTGCAATGCCGAAGACAATCTGCGCGCCGGACTCATCGTCATTGAAGCCTGGTTCAGGGGCTACTAAGGGAGTCTTGGATTAGGTGGTCCTCGGACAGCCGGACTATATACTTTCGCCGGACTGTTGGACTATGAAGATACAAGATTGAAGACTTCGTCCCGTGTCCGGCTGGGACTCTCCCTTGCGTGGAAGGCAAGCTTGGCAATTCGGATATGTAGATCTCCTCCCTTGTAACCGACTCTGTGTAACCCTAGCCCCCTCCGGTGTTTATATAAACCGGAGGGTTTAGTCCGTAGGACAGGAACAACAATCATAATCATAGGCTAGCTTCTAGGGTTTAGCCTCTACGATCTCGTGGTAGATCAACTCTTGTAATACTCATATCATCAACATCAATCAAGCAGGAAGTAGGGTATTACCTCCATCGAGAGGGCCCGAACCTGGGTAACATTGTGTCCCCCGCCTCCTGTTACCATTAGCCTTAGACGCACAGTTCGGGACCCCCTACCCGAGATTCGCCGGTTTTGACACCGACAACGGGGGCGACGGCGAGGTTGAGGCGGTGGTGCAGCAGGGGGCGGCGTCCGACGAGGAGGGGGTGAGGACGAGCGACGGAGACGAGGAGGCGGCATCGACGGCGGCGCGGTGGCGGGGCGGCTCCGACGGGGGTTCCGGGCGGCCACGGATGGGGTGCGCGCCGAGCTCAGGGAAGATGACATGGTGCACAAGGGAGAGGAAGGAGGCCTGGAGGTGCGGCGGGGCGGCGTCAGGGGCATTTTCCCCCGATCTGAATCGGGGGGACAGAGGGAGGAGAGGGGATCATGTGGGGGGAAGTGGGTGACTCGGGGGTTAGAGTTTGGGGTACGAGGCCATATAGGCCAGGGGAGGTTCGGTGGGCCAGTTGCGCTGGCCAGCTGGGCCGGAGCCCAGTGAAGGGGGGTTCCTTTCCCTTTTTTGTTTGTTTTGTTTTCGTTTACCTTTTCTTATTTTTCTTTTCTGTTTACTTTTAGTTCCTAATTATTTTGGTTTTAATAAAATACCAAAGTGGCACCTAAATTGATGTTGCAAATTATGTCACAACCACAAAAAGTTTCATCCCAAAATAATATAGTTTAGTATTTTACAAAATATAAAAGGCATTTAATTAATGGTTTTAGCTACTGATTTAATTAGTTTAGTGCATTTAAACATATTATAAAGACTTGGTTTCTCCACCAATATATCTTATGAATTATTTGCCACAATAAGAACATTTTAGTTTTGACTTTTGAAAACTTTAATTGTTTGACTTGTTTTTGAATTTGGATTTTGAATCGGTTTTGAACTAACGCGAGATTAGCAACAATAACGGAGGTGATGTGGCATCATTAGCAGAGGTTCACTGTAGATTAATTACCCGGGCGTCACATGTTCGGTGGTACTGGGAAGCTCCATAATTTCTTCCAGAGTAGCTTGTCCGGTCCGCTTGCACTTCATGCTGCTTCCACATCTCGTCGACATTCAATCATCAATTTATAGGAGGATCGTACTGAGAAGTTTCCAAATCTGTCCGGAAACCATGACTAGAAATCTTCCTCTGCTCTGCCCATTGGGATCCTAGCTATCATCGATACATCTGGTTCTACAAAATTAGCTTCTAACTTCTGCATATCCCAACCACCATTATCTTGATCAACCAGTTCTTCCACCAGGGTCACAGTTGTAGTTGGGAGTTTAACCAATGGGCGTTTATCATGGCTTTCAGGCACCCAAGGGTCCTCCCAGATCCTAACAGTGTTGCCGTCCCCCACTCTTTTGATCAGCCCTTTTTTAACGCTTCTCGACCATGCAAGATGGCCCGCCAAGTATGTGAAGCATTTCTTTTATTTCTAGCTTCCATAAAACCACAATCATGAAAATATTTGCCTTTTAGTAACCTTGCACACAGTGAATCAGGGTTTGTGAGAAGCCTCCACCCCTGCTTAGCGAGCATAGCTTGGTTAAAAATCTGAATGTCTCTAAATCCCATGCCTCCCTCGCTCTTCGGGATGGCTATGTCAATCCACTTCTTCCAATGCATTTTCCTCTTCTTTTCATCTCCTCCCCACCAGTACCGAGCTAATACGCTAGTTATCTTCTTGCACACGTGCTTTGATAAACGGAAACAACTCATTGAGAAAGTCGTGATCGCTTGACCAACAGATTTAACTAGTACCTCTCGACCAGCACTATTAAGCAATTGTGGAGTCCATCCTTTACACAGCTTTTTAAGTGATGAGACAATTCCTTCAAACTGTTCATCCGTGGACCTACCAAGAGCGGTTGGTAATCCAAGGTATTTTTCCATTAATGCTTCAGTAGCAATACCAGATCCTTCATGCATCCTTGCCTTCATATCATCATCACAGTTTGTACTGAATTTTTTTGCAGATTTTGTTCTGTTAACAAGTTGGCCTGACCCTCGTCTATATATCTCAAGAATGTCATGAATTCTTCTTGCTCCTGCATGTGATGCCTGTCTGAAGATGAGGCAATCATCTGCAAATAGTAAGTGAAAATAGTAAGTGAGTAATCCGTGGGGCGTGGATACCCACCTTTATGCCTCTTCTCAAGTGCCCTGTACCAACAGATTTAGAGCATAATTGGTTTGATGCCAAAAATTGGCAACTGCCAAATATTGGCTAGAGATTGGTTGCTTGTCAATTTTCAATGCCAATCTCAGAAAAAATTGCCAAATGTTGGCAACTTCTGATTTTGCCAAATATTGGCATTTGACAATGCCAAATGTTGGTAGCAAACCAATTATGCTCTTAAGTAGGCTTGTTAGTCCTTGAGAGCAAAGTAAGAATAAATAGGATGAAATGGGTCCCCTTGGCAAAATCCCCTTGGTGAAACGGGAACGTACAGCATTATATATGGCCAGAGACCATGCTACGTATCATGTTTGGAGCCATGATACTGACAGAGCACGAGCGTGGCTTGGCATCCACCGAGTCTTTTCTGTCAACGAGATGCGAAAAGAAAGTTTTCTTACTCATTTTACACTTTTCTTATAAAATAGCGACGCACAATTAAATTCCATGCCGTCATGGCTGTCGTAATAGCAAAGATCGCCAGCGGATCTAGCGGCCATTAATCAGCAAAAGGAAAGTTCGAAGCTGCCCAAATTAACACACCGTCGTACCAGCCCATCAGCTGGCCTGGTTGTCTTCTCCAACCTTGACGGAGCTCCGGCGGGCCGTCAGCACGTCCATCAGCCGGCCAACATCGTCGTACGAAGACCCGCCCTTCTCCACCGCGCGCCTTGCCTTCTCACCGAGGTCCTTGGCCTTCTTCTGGATGGCGTCGCTCTCCATCAATCTCTGGATGGACTCGGCGATCACCTCGCCAGTGATCACCTCGTGGGCCTCCATGCCTGACGCGTAGTCCTTGGCGCCGATGCTGACGCCCACCTTGAGCAGCTCCACCACGAGCTTCTCGTTGTGGAACTGGTCCGCGTACCGCGGCCACGTCACCATCGGCACCCCGGCGCTCACGGCCTCCAGCACCGAGTTCCAGCCGCAGTGCGTCACGAACCCGCCGAGAGCGGCGTGGCTAAGGATCAGCATCTGCGGCGCCCAGCCTCGGACCATGAAGCCGCGGTCGCCGCGCGCTATGAGCTCGGCGAAGCCTTCGGGCATCCATTCAGTAGAGTCTTGGCCCCCGGCGGCGCCGATCACCCACACGAAGTTCATGCCTGAGAGGTCGAGCGCGCGGGCGAGCTGGTGCAGCTCCGCCGGGGCGAACTTGGTTAGTGTGCCGAAGGAGACGTACACCACCGAGCCGGCTGGCTTGGCGTCCAGCCACCGGATGCAGCTGTCCGCGTCCGGCGAGGGCGCGTCGGTGCCTCTCACAGCCATGTCTTTGCTGGCGAGCGCCACCGGCCCGACGAGCCACACGCGCCGGCCGAGCGTCTTTTGGAAGTGCTCGACATAGTCCGGCTCGAGGTCGTGGAAGCTGTTGAACACCTCGCCGAAGCTCCTCTGGTCCGCGGCGTTCACGCTCTTGAAGAACTCCCACTGCCACGTCATCTTCGCCGGGTCCATCATCTGGCTCCGCCTCAGCTCGACGCGGTGCGGCAGCCCCGGCAGCAAAACGAGGGCGTCGGGGTCGTCAGGGGCGTTCTCCAGCGGGTTGTGCCGCATCATGCTGTCGCTGCAGGCGCGCGCGAACATGCTGCTGCCGAGGAACGCGATGCGCGGGACGCCGCGCTCCGCGGCGGCGTCCACGGACCAGTGGAAGAAGCTGTCGGACACGACCGCGTCGGTGCGGTGGTCGGCCAGGAACCGGTCGAAGGACTCCCGGAGCAGCTGCGCGGCGTGGAACAACTTGTCGCGGTCGTCCTGGGACGTGAGCGCCGTGCCGTTCTCCACGCCCGGCGGGAGCCCGACGTCGGGGAAGGGCACGACGGCGATGTCGATGGCCGGACAGCCGGTGCCGGTGAAGGCGTCGTTGGCGCGGTCGACGGCGGAGCGGATGATGGCGGCGTTGACGGGCGTGGTGAGGATGGTGCACCTGACGCCGCGGCCGGCGAAGAGCGCGGCCATGTCGGCGGTCGGGATGAGGTGGCCGGACGCCAGGAACGGAAAGAAGAGGATGTGCAGCGCCTCCTCCTGGACAGCCATGGCTGGCGAGCTAGCCGCCTAGCCGCGTCCCGTGACCGACCGACGGAGAGTAGAGTACTACGGCCGGCGTGGGGGAGGAGATCGAGTACAACTACAAATGCAGATCAGACGTAAGCCTCGGTGCGATTAAAGAGAGCCGTGCAGAGGACTATTTATGTATAAGGTCATAAACGTTTGGGATCTCGTTGTCTGATCGAACCACCGAGGAAGGTGAGCGAGCAGGAGAAGTGGCTTCAGACTTGGTGATCGAAAGTCATCTTTTGATCACGAGCTCGTATGCTCCCGCATGAACAGTAAAATCGAAAAAATCTAAAAAAAAATTCAAAAAATTCCAAAAAAGTTTTGGGAGAAACATTGACAAAAGTTCTAAGTGCCTGCAAAAATTCATCATGAAATCACATTCCTGTAAGGCGTGGCAAAAAAACAAATTCAGTGCTTCAAAATGCTTTTGAATGTAGCTTTTTCAGAGTACTGTTTTTGTTTTTTTTGCCATGCCTTTTAGGAGGATTTCACGACGAATTTTTGCAGGCACTTAGAACTTTTGTCAATGTTTCTTCCAAAAAAAATTTAGAATTTTTTGAATTTTTTTGATATTTTTTCGATTTTACTGTTCATGCGGGAGCATATGAGCTCGAGATCAATTCCTCCGCGTCCCTTGGTGATCTCCATCTTCCAGAACAGAAGCTTGTGGAATGGCGATTTTGGTACCTTGGCATCACCTGTTTGATGGATCTTGTTAGAATATACTACTACAACGTTGACACATGATAAATCCACTCAATCTGAGTGGTTCGGATGTAATTTTTTTTCTTACAAACCAATTAGTCACTGTCTGTTTGACTCAAGGAGTAAAAAATCTACTCTCTGTGGTGACAATGTTCGCCGATGTGGAGAAAACATCCATTGCGATAATTCCTTCCTTTTTAGACCGCAAAACATATATAGCAATATTCACTCTAATTGTGGCTTAAAAGGTGTCCACTGTCATTTTCTTCAGAGCTCGTCATCAATGGAATTGTAGATCATTATATGCATCATTTCGTAAGCTTGGAAAATACATGTAGACAAACCATCCGTGAACATCTCTTTTTGGTGAGGCCAGAAAACGACACATGTTAGGGCTTGTACAAGGCGGCTACTACAAATAAGCCAGATGATTTTCCAGGAAATCATCCGGCTAGCCAGCCGTCCGATCTGGCGCTTGTTTTGTTCGATGGCAGCAGCCTGTCCCCGATCCATACCGTGTCCTCCTCTGCAGTGATGAAGGTGCATCAGCCTCTTGTCAAATCCACACCGCGCCTCCTCGAACACAAGGTTCGTGCAGCAAAAACAACGGATTGGCAACGGCGCCGGCGACCTCTCAGCACTGGAGCCGTCGGAGATGGTGCTTCATAGCTCCAAAAGAGCCGCCGGCGTCCCGCTGCATCGCAGCGCCCAGACTCACCGAGGGGCTGCACCATGGTAGCACCGACGGCTGCAAAAAAAAGCTTCAAAGCAGCAGTGACGACACCCCGACGAAGCTCCAGTGCAGCTCCATGGAAGAACCGTCGACGCCGACGAAGCTGCATTGCAGCCCCGGCGACGCTCCATTGCAGCTCTGGTGGAGCTCCATTGCAGCCGCGGCAACGCTCGAACGACCCCGACGACGCTCCATTGTAGCCGTGGCGAAGCGCCATTGTGTTGGAAATATGCCCTAGAGGCAATAATAAAATGGTTATTATTGTATTTCCTTGTTCATGATAATTGTCTATTGTTCATGCTCTAATTGTATTAACTGGAAACCGTAATACATGTGTGAATACATAGACCACAACATGTCCCTAGTAAGCCTCTAGTTGACTAGCTCGTTGATCAATAGATGGTTATGGTTTCCTGACCATGGACATTGGATGTCATTGATAACGGGATCACATCATTAGGAGAATGATGTGATGGACAAGACCCAATCCTAAGCATACCACAAGATCGTGTAGTTCGTTTGCTAGAGCTTTTCTAATGTCAAGTATCATTTCCTTAGACCATGAGATTGTGCAACTCCCGGATACCGTAGGAATGCTTTGGGTGTACCAAACGTCACAACGTAACTGGATGGCTATAAAGGTGCACTACAGCTATCTCCGAAAGTGTCTGTTGGGTTGGCACGAATCGAGACTGGGATTTGTCACTCCGTATGAAGGAGAGGTATCTCTGGGCCCACTCGGTAATGCATCATCATAATGAGCTCAATGTGACCAAGTGTTTGGTCACGGGATCATGCATTACGGTACGAGTAAAGTGACTTGCCGGTAACGAGATTGAACAAGGTATTGGGATACCGACGATCGAATCTCGGGCAACTAACGTACCGATTGACAAAGGGAATTGTATACGGGATTGATTGAATCCTCGACATCGTGGTTCATCCGATGAGATCATCGTGGAACATGTGGGAGCCAACATGGGTATCCAGATCCCGCTGTTGGTTATTGACCGGAGAGTCATCTCGGTTATGTCTGCATGTCTCCCGAACCCGTAGGGTCTACACACTTAAGGTTCGGTGACGCTAGGGTTGTAGAGATATTAGTATGCGGAAATCCGAAAGTCGTTTGGAGTCCCGGATGAGATCCCGGACGTCACGAGGAGTTCCGGAATGGTCCGGAGGTAAAGATTTATATATGGGAAGTCTTATTTTGGTCGCCGGAAAAGTTTCGCGCATTATCGGTATTGTACCGGGAGTGCCGAAAGGGGTCCGGGGGTCCACCAAGGGGGTCCACCTGCCCCGGGGGGGCACATGGGCTGTAGGGGTGTGCGCCTTGGCCTATATGGGCCAAGGGCACCAGCCCCAAAAGGCCCATGCGCCAAGAGATAAGGGAAAGGGAGAGTCCTAAAAGGGGAAGGCACCTCCTAGGTGCCTTGGGGAGGATGGACTCCTCCCTGGCCGCACCCTTCCTTGGAGGAAGGGCCAAGGCTGCGCCCCCCCTCTCCCTTGCCCCTATATATATGTGGGGGGGAGGGCAGCCATACCCTAAGCCCTGGCGCCTCCCTCCCTCCCGTGACACCTCTTCCTCCCCGCTTGCGCTTGGCGAAGCCCTGCCGGGATCCCGCTACTTCCACCACCACGCCGTCGTGCTGCTGGATCTCCATCAACTTCTCCTCCCCCCTTTCTGGATCAAGAAGGAGGAGACGTCCCCGCTCCGTACGTGTGTTGAACGCGGAGGTGCCGTCCGTTCGGCGCTAGGATCATCGGTGATTTGGATCACGACCAGTACGACTCCATCAACCCCGTTCTCTTGAACGCTTCCGCTCGCGATCTACAAGGGTATGTAGATGCACTCCTCCCCTCTCGTTGCTAGCATCTCCTAGATTGATCTTGGTGACACGTAGGAAAATTTTGAATTTCTGCTACGTTCCCCAACAGTGGCATCATGAGCCAGGTCTATGCGTAGATTCTATGCATGAGTAGAACACAAAGTAGTTGTGGGCGATGATTTGTTCAATTTGCTTACCGTTACTAGTCTTATCTTGATTCGGCGGCATTGTGGGATGAAGCGGCCCGGACCGACCTTACACGTACTCTTACGTGAGACAGGTTCCACCGACTGACATGCACTTGATGCATAAGGTGGCTAGCGGGTGTCTGTCTCTCCCACTTTAGTCGGATCAGATTCGATGAAAAGGGTCCTTATGAAGGATAAATAGAAATTGGCATATCACCGTTGTGGCTTTTGCGTAGGTAAGAAACGTTCTTGCTAGAAACCCATAGCAGCCACGTAAAACATGCAACAACAATTAGAGGACGTCTAACTTGTTTTTGCAGGGTATGCTATGTGATGTGATATGGCCAAAAGGATGCGATGAATTATATATGTGATGTATGAGATTGATCACGTTCTTGTAATAGGAATCATGACTTGCATGTCGATGAGTATGACAACCAGCAGGAGCCATAGGAGTTGTCTTAATTTATTGTATGACCTGCGTGTCAATGAAAAACACCATGTAATTACTTTACTTTATTGCTAACCGTTAGCCATAGTAGTAGAAATAATAGTTGGCGAGACAACTTCATGAAGACACGATGATGGAGATCATGATGATGGAGATCATGGTGTCATGCCGGTGACGAAGGTGATCATGCCGCGCCTCGAAGATGGAGATCAAAAGGCGCAAGATGATATTGGCCATATCATGTCACTTTATGATTTGCATGTGATGTTTGTCATGTTTACATCTTATTTGCTTAGAACGACGGTAGCATAAATAAGATGATCCCTCACTAAAATTTCAAGAGATGTGTTCCCCCTAACTGTGCACCGTTGCGAAGGTTCGTTGTTTCGAAGCACCACGTGATGATCGGGTGTGATAGATTCTAACGTTCACATACAACGGGTGTTGACGAGCCTAGCATGTACAGACATGGCCTCGGAACACAAGCAAAACACTTAGGTTGACTTGACGAGCCTAGCATGTACAGACATGGCCTCGGAACACAAGAGACCGAAAGGTCGAACATGAGTCGTATAGTAGATACGATCAACATGGAGATGTTCACCGATGATGACTAGTCCGTCTCACGTGATGATCGGACATGGCCTAGTCGATTCGGATCATGTATCACTTAGATGACTAGAGGGATGTCTATCTAAATGGGATTTCATTAAATAATTTGATTAGATGAACTTAATTATCATGAACATAGTCAGAAGGTCTTTACAAATTATGTCGTAGCTTACGCTTTAGTTCTACTAAGATATGTTCCTAGAGAAAATTTAGTTGAAAGTTGATAGTAGAAATTATGCGGACTGGGTCCGTAAACAGAGGATTGTCCTCATTGCTGCACAGAAGGCTTATGTCCTTAATGCACCGCTCGGTGTGCTGAACCTCGAGCGTCGTTTGTGGATGTTGCGAACATCTGACATACACGTTTTGATGACTGCATGATAGTTCAGTGCGTAATGTTGAACGGTTTAAAATTGTGGCACCAAAGACGGTTTTGAAACGTCGCAGAACATATGGGATGTTCCAAAGACTGAAATTGGGATTTCAGACTAGTGCCCACGTCAAGAGGTATGAGACCTCTGACAAGTTTCTTAAGCCTGCAAACTAAGGGAGAAAAGCTCAATCGTTGAGCATGTGCTCAGATTGTCTGAGTACTACAATCACTTGAATCGAGTGGGAGTTAATCTTCCAGATGAGATAGTGATGGTTCTCCATAGTCACTGCCACCAAGCTATTAGAGCTTCGTGATGAACTATAACATATCAGGGATAGACATGATGATCCTTGAGCAACTCGCGATGTTTGACACCGCGAAAGTAGAAATCAAGTAGGAGCATCAATTGTTGATGGTTAGGAAAACCACAAGTTTCTAGAAGGGCAAGGGCAAGAAGGGATACTTCATGAAACGGCAAATCAGTTGCTGCTCTAGTGAAGAAACCCAAGGTTGAACCCAAACCCGAGACTAAGTGCTTCTGAAATGAGGGGAACGGTCACTGAAGCAGAACTACCCTAGATACTTCGTAGATGAGAAGGCTGGCAAGGTCGACAGAAGTATATTGGATATACATTATATTAATGTGTACTTTACTAGTACTTCTAGTAGCACCAGGGTATTTGATACCAGTTCGGTTGCTAAGTGTTAGTAACTCAAAATAAAAGCTGCGGAATAAACGGAGACTAGCTAAAGGTGAGATGACGATATGTGTTTCCAAGGTTGATGTGATCAAGCATTGCATGCTCCCTCTACCATCGAGATTGGGGTTAAACCTGAATAATTGTTATTTGGTGTTTGCGTTAAGCATAGACATGATTGGATTATGTTTATCGCAATACGGTTATTCATTAAAGGAGAATAATGGTTACTCTGTCTATTTGAATAATACCTTCAATGGTCTTGCACCTAAAATGAATGGTTTATTGAATCTCGATCGTAGTGATACACATGTTCATGCCAAAAGATATAAGATAGTAATGATAGTACCACATACTTGTGGCACTGCCACTTGAGTCATATTGGTATAAAATGCATGAAGAAGCTCCATGTTGATGGATCTTTGGACTCACTCGTTTTTGAAAAGATTGAGACATGCGAACCATGTCTATTAGTATATATGCATGAAGAAAGTCCATACAGATGGATCATTTGGACTCACTTGATTTTGAATCACTTGAGACATGTAAATCATACCACATGGGCAAGATGACTGAAAGGCCTCGTTTTCAGTAACATGGAACAAGAGAGCAACTTGTTGGAAGTAATACATTTGATGTGTGCAGTCCAATGAGTGCTGAGGCACGCAGTGGATATCGTTATGTTCTTACTTCACAGATGATTTGAGTAGATGCTGAGAATATTTAATTGATGAAACACAAGTCTGAATTATTGAAAGGTTCAAGTAATTTTAGAGTGAAGTTGAAGATCGTCGTGACAAGAGGATAAAATGTCTGCGATATGATCATAGAGATGAATATCTGAGTTACGAGTTTGGCACACAATTAAGAAATTGTGGAAATTGTTTCACGACTAATACCGCCTGGAACACCATATTGTGATGGTGTGTCCGAACATCATAACTGCACCCTATTGGATATGGTGCATACCATGATGTCTCTTATCGAATTACAACTATCGTTTATGGGTTAGGCATTAGAGACAACCGCATTCACTTTAAATAGGGCACCACGCAATTCCGTTGAGAGGACACCGTATGAACTATGGTTTAGAGAAACCTAAGCTGCCGTTTCTTAAAAGTTTGGGGCTGCGACGCTTATGTGAAAAAGTTTCAGGCTGATAAGCTCGAACCCAAAACGGATAAATGCATCTTCATAGAATACCCAAAACAGTTGGGTATACCTCCTATTTCAGATCCGGAAGCAAAAGTGATTGTTTCTAGAAACGGGTCCTTTCTCGAGGAAAAGTTTCTCTCGAAAGAATTGAGTGGGGGGATGGTGGAGACTTGATGAGGTCATTGAACCGTCACTTCAACTAATGTGTAGCAGGGCACAGGAAGTTGTTCCTGTGGCACCTACACCAATTGAAGTGGAAGCTTATGATAGTGATCATGAAACTTCAGATCAAGTCACTACCAAACCTCATAGGACGACAAGGATGCGTACTACTTCAGAGTGGTACGTAATCCTGTCTTGGAAGTCATGTTGCTAGACAACAATGAACCTACGAGCTATGGAGAAGCGATGGTGGGCCCGGATTCCGACGAATGGCTCGAGGCCATAACATCCGAGAGAGGATCCATGTATAAAACAAAGTGTAGACTTTGAATAACTACTTGATGGTCGTAAGGCTGTTGGGTGCAGATGGATTTTAAAAGGAAGACGGACAATGATGGTAAATGTCACCATTAAGAAAGCTCGACTTGTCGTTAAGATGTTTTCCGACAAGTTCAAGGAGTTGACTACGACGAGGCTTTCTCACTCGTAGCGATGCTAAGAGTCTGTTGGAATTATATTAGCATTTACTGCATTATTTATGAAATCTTGCAGATAGGATGTCAAAACATTGTTTCCTCGACGATTTTCTTGAGGAAAGGTTGTATGTGATACAACCAGATGGTTTTGTCAATCCTGAAAGATGCTAACAAGTATGCAAAGCTCCAGCAATCCTTCTAAGGATTGGAGTAAGCATCTCGGAGTTGGAATGTACGCTTTGATGAGATGATCAAAGATTTTGGGTTTTTTACAAAGTTTATGAGAAACTTGTATTTCCAAAGAAGTGAGTGGGAGCACTATAGAATTTCTGATGAGTATATGTTGTTGACATATTGTTGATCAGAAATGATGTAGAATTTCTGGAAAGCATAAAGGGTTATTTGAAAAGTGTTTTTCAATGGAAAACCTGGATTAAGCTACTTGAACATTGAGCATCAAGATCTATAAGGATAGATAAAAACGCTTAATAGTACTTTCAAATGAATACATACCGTGACAAGATTTAGATTTTGAAGGAGTTCAAAATAGATCAACAAAGAAGGAGTTCTTGGCTATGTTACAGGGTGTGAGTATTGAGTAAGACTCAAGACCTGACCACGGCAGAAGAGAGAGAAAGGACGAAGGTCGTCCCCTGTGCTTTAGATGTAGGCTCTACAGTATGCTATGCTGTGTACCGCACCTGAAGTGTGCCTTGCCATGAGTTAGTCAAGGGGTACAATAGTGATCCGGGAATGGATCACATGACAGCGGTCGAACTTGTCCTTAGTATCTAGTCGACTAAGGAATTTTCTCGATCATGGAGGTGGTAAAAGAGTTCGTCGTAAAGGGTTACGTCGATGCAAACTTTGACACTAATCCGGATGACTCTGAGTAGTAAACCGGATTCGTATAGTAGAGCAGTTATTTGGAATAGCTCCAAGTAGCGCGTGGTAGCTACATCTACAAGATGACATAGAGATTTGTAAAGCACACACGGATCTGAATGTTGCAGAACCGTTGACTAAAACCTCTCTCGTAATCATAACATGATCAAACCCTAGAACTCATTGAGTATTAATCACATGGTGATGTGGACTAGATTATTGACTCTAGTGAACTTTGAGTGTTAATCACATGGTATGTGAACTAGATTATTAACTCTAGTGCAAGTGGGAGACTGTTGGAAATATGCCCTAGAGGCAATAATAAAATGGTTATTATTGTATTTCCTTGTTCATGATAATTGTCTGTTGTTCATGCTATAATTGTATTAACTGGAAACCGTAATACATGTGTGAATACATAGACCACAACATGTCCCTAGTAAGCCTCTAGTTGACTAGCTCGTTGATCAATAGATGGTTATGGTTTCCTGACCATGGACATTGGATGTCATTGATAATGGGATCACATCATTAGGAGAATGATGTGATGGACAAGACCCAATCCTAAGCATACCACAAGATCGTGTAGTTCGTTTGCTAGAGCTTTTCTAATGTCAAGTATCATTTCCTTAGACCATGAGATTGTGCAACTCCCGGATACCGTAGGAATGCTTTGGGTGTACCAAACGTCACAACGTAACTGGGTGGCTATAAAGGTGCACTACAGCTATCTCCGAAAGTGTCTGTTGGGTTGGCACGAATCGAGACTGGGATTTGTCACTCCGTATGAAGGAGAGGTATCTCTGGGCCCACTCGGTAATGCATCATCATAATGAGCTCAATGTGACCAAGTGTTTGGTCACGGGATCATGCATTACGGTACGAGTAAAGTGACTTGCCGGTAACGAGATTGAACAAGGTATTGGGATACCGACGATCGAATCTCGGGCAACTAACGTACCGATTGACAAAGGGAATTGTATACGGGATTGATTGAATCCTCGACATCGTGGTTCATCCGATGAGATCATCGTGGAACATGTGGGAGCCAACATGGGTATCCAGATCCCGCTGTTGGTTATTTACCGGAGAGTCATCTCGGTCATGTCTGCATGTCTCCCGAACCCGTAGGGTCTACACACTTAAGGTTCGGTGACGCTAGGGTTGTAGAGATATTAGTATGCGGAAATCCGAAAGTTGTTCGGAGTCCCGGATGAGGTCCCGGACGTCACGAGGAGTTTCGGAATGGTCCGGAGGTAAAGATTTATATATGGGAATTCTTATTTTGGTCGCCGGAAAAGTTTCGCGCATTATCGGTATTGTACCGGGAGTGCCGAAAGGGGTCCGGGGGTCCACCAAGGGGGTCCACCTGCCCCGGGGGGCCACATGGGCTGTAGGGGTGTGCGCCTTGGCCTATATGGGCCAAGGGCACCAGCCCCAAGAGGCCCATGCGCCAAGAGATAAGGGAAAGGGAGAGTCCTAAAAGGGGAAGGCACCTCCTAGGTGCCTTGGGGAGGATGGACTCCTCCCTGGCCGCACCCTTCCTTGGAGGAAGGGCCAAGGCTGCGCCCCCCATCTCCCTTGCCCCTATATATATGTGGGGGGGAGGGCAGCCATACCCTAAGCCCTGGCACCTCCCTCCCTCCCGTGACACCTCTTCCTCCCCGCTTGCGCTTGGCGAAGCCCTGCCGGGATCCCGCTACTTCCACCACCACGCCGTCATGCTGCTGGATCTCCATCAACTTCTCCTCCCCCCTTGCTGGATCAAGAAGGAGGAGACGTCCCCGCTCCGTACGTGTGTTGAACGCGGAGGTGTCGTCCGTTCGGCGCTAGGATCATCGGTGATTTGGATCACGACGAGTATGACTCCATCAACCCCGTTCTCTTGAACGCTTCCGCTCGCGATCTACAAGGGTATGTAGATGCACTCCTCCCCTCTCGTTGCTAGCATCTCCTAGATTGATCTTGGTGACACGTAGGAAAATTTTGAATTTCTGCTACTTTCCCCAACACATTGCAGCAGCGGCGAAGCTCCGACGACCCCCGGCGACCCTCCATTGCATCACGGCGGCGCTCCATTGCAGCTCTGGTGGAGTTCCATTGCAGCCATGGCGAAGCTCGAGCGACCCCCAACGGTGCTCCATTGCAGCCGCAGCGGAGCTCCGACGACCCTCCATTACAGCCACGGTGCACTCATTTATCGCCGGTGATGATAGCGGATGCTGCGACGCGGCATGCGGCAACCATGGCGGAAGCTGCGACGACGGCGGAATCTGCGGTGGAGCGCGGGGATGCTGCGATGCAGCTCCGGTGAAGCTCTATTGCAGCCCCGGCGGCGCGAGGATGAATCAGCCATGGCCGACGGCCGTCACCTCCTCCGCTGCGGTGATGCTGCTTCGAACAAGAGAAGGGAAAGGAAAAGAATCGGTGGAGGATATGTTTCGTGGAAGAATTGGAGTGGTGGGCGGGCCCCACAGCGCCACGTGTAGCACAAGAAAAGGGGCTTACGGGGAGAGAGTTATCATCCGACTTAATTTAAACGTTTTCCCTTGTACAATGCATAGCCCCAGAATGATGCCTCATACGCCATGTAGGATCGGATGTCAGAAAAAAAATTCAGATAGAGCAGCCCTGCGTATAGGATTTTATTTTTGATGGAATTCCAGATGGATTGATGGAAAAAACAAGATAGCTAAGAATATTTTTGTACACATTTGTGTTACAAATCCTTAATACGTTTATAATTTCAAGTGTGCCAAAAATGCAGAAACGCCCAAAATCTACAAACTGCAGTACTTTTTATGAGCAAGTATTTCATCCAAAAGCTTCCTAAGGGCATGTACAATGATTGCATATGGATAGAGACTAGTGGTTGGGGCGCCACCTGATGGCGCATCCTGAAAGGGAGCTGGGCGGTGCCTGATTTGCTGCCACCCAATTAGCAGCCTTGTAAGTTCATCACGGATTAATATTTTTTAGGAAAGCAAACATACTTTGTGCACATGTATGGAGGACATTAGGCATGTGTGGCAGATATGGAGATACAACCTGATGGCAAGTCAAATGCATTATAGACAACTTTTATTACTGTCACTACCCTTAGCGGCCCCCGCCGAGTTGACACTCGCCTTTACCTGCTCTAGCAACTTCTCATTGGCACCATCGCGGCTCGCCATCATAGTAGGACGTAGACAACGTCCCTCTCACGGGTGTCATAGAAGAAGTATTAGCGGTTGTCGACGTAGACCTTGGCAATACCTGATGCTACACTCTACAGCGAGCTTGGAAAGGAAGATGTCATCAGCGAAAAGGCGTTCGTCGAGTCCTTGGAACTGCATCGATCAGGGGAGCAGTAGAGACAAACAAAAGGTTCAATCAATTCTATCCAGTAGAATATATAAATGCAACTAATGGCATATGTAATTCAAATACTCCCTCTGTTCACTTTTATAAGGTCTTGAAGACATTTCAGACAACATGCAAAACAACCTATTTTTAGTTGTCTGAAACGACTTATAAAAGTGAATGGAGGGGGTACATAAAGGGCAAATCTAGTAGGCTTATACCAATGTTTGCATGTGAAAAGAAAAAAAGACATTTCTTTCTTTGAGGTGGGCATTTGCATTGTTGGGTGACAGCAGCATGTGAGTATCATAACTTAAACTGAAGTTCAGGTTTGATGTAAAAAATCAGATTTCAGAAAGCAAGGCTAAGTCGGGAGAAAGACATACTGATGCTTGCAAGTGATTATCATAACTTAAGCTGATGCATGCAAATACAAAATGCATCAACTTATGGAATGATAATGCAAATAATATTTATTTTCTATCATTTGGATGACACTTGTTAGAGCATCTCCACCCAGCCCCCCAGGACGCCCCCCGGAGCCTTTTTTAGCACCGACAGTGAAAAATTACCCCAGTCACGCCCCCACCATCTCGTTTTGCGTCGGATTTGGCCAAAATTACATCCGGCGATACCAACCCTAACCCAGGGAGCCGGGGGTCTGCCGGGGGCGTCAGCACTATTATTTACACGCGGCAGGCCAACTGTCAGCCTCCCACTCCCTCTCTCTCCCTTGCATGCAACAGGCCCACCCATTTGCATGCCTCCAGCTCGCCCACAGTTCATCTCTTTTTCCTCTCATCTCTCTTATCTTGTACTGTTGGGTAGGGGTACGGCTAGGAAACTTTTTCACCCCATGCCAAAATTTTCACCGGCATGAACCCCCAAGCGGCTGAAAAGATGGCTCCTGGGGGGGCAAACGAGTGGAGATGCTCTTAACACTATGATTCAGCTAGCTTTGCCAGCTAACATATTATTTCTATAGTCTAGGTTGCCTAAAAAAATCCAATTACTAATAAATGCCCTTGAAAGTAAAAGGAGGATTGACAATAAACTTTTGAAACATTCGGAACTCGGCCAGTTCCTCTGGTAACAGCCGCTGGATCATGGTGGTGATGGCGGTCATGGACGAAAGCCATCAAGCTCAAGATCTGCGTAACATGCAGATGAAAAATACATTTCAGAAATTGGATTGAGATATGGTAGCTTCAAATAAGCATCCTAATTCGTAGTCCAAATCATGCAACTCCCTGATTCAGTAGAAAAGTATTGCAAGACAATTAAAAAAGAACACATGATCTCCATATTAGTTCATTTATCTAGCGGTGACATTGTCTGTTGTCCAAGATATATCAGCTTTCACGACCATGCCTTAAAAAGACACCTTTTCATTTATAAATTCTAAATGAGACTGCTCCTTTTTGTGATGCATAGAAGTTGGAAGAATGTTACTAAAATGATATTACATGAAAAGTTAGATACGCCACATCATGATACTTATGATAATACGGTTGGAAGAAACTATCAACGGCATGAACTCTACCCTTACCCACAAAACTACGTAACCAATATACTGTAGCCGTGCTCAATGTATGATTATTAATTGTCGTGGACGATCCAAAACAATCTCTTGCAAACCATGCTTACTAAATTATAAGGAATGCAGAATTCAACAACAAAAACATTATAGACCTCTCAGTAAAACATAGAAATGGAAATGGTTAATTTATCTGGCAGAAAATTAGGACGACCAGAACACATTTGCAGAACATACTGCGTAAAGATTGACATGTGTATATACATTACACGTTGCTTGAGGATTACTAACAAGAAAAGTATAATTTCAAAAACATTCTTTCTCAGGCATAACGATTTACATAAGAACAGTATAATTTCAAAAACAGTTGAGTGCATCCCTGAATTTTTGGCACAACGATTTACATAAGACGGTATAGTATGACTAAAAAGGTTAGAGCTAAGTATTGCAAAAAGTTCAAGTATAGTGGTTTACCTCACTGTACGGGCTCCAACTAACATATAAGCCATGTAATCCAGGACTTCAGAATAAATTCCGAATGGGTTAGAGAGGCAAACATGGTATGATGATATTGAAGTGCTCGATTGTCTGACCTGCCAATCACCTCGCTAAGTGAATCATGGTGTTATACTTCCACATTGTCTAGCTGTATGAGTTGCAGCTCACTTGGGGAAGAAATTTCAGAAATTGTGGCAACCTTTTGATTCCCCTCATAAAAAATCTTCAGGCCATCAATAAAGAGAGGATGGATGTGAGCAGTTGCTGCAGCACGCACAAAAAAGTAATTGGATTTGGACCTTAGGTATTGGGTAACAAAGATGAAGCTGTGAAGATGAGAAACGTCCAACACATATGTCAATCTAATCTATCATTTACAACACAGTAGTGGTACCTCAAATTAAGATATATCGAGACATGAAAATTAATATATATATACCACATGAAAGTAGGCAAATCTAGTAGAGGGATACATATCCTGGGCCTTGGATGGTACCAGAACACGATAAACAAATATGTACCTTCTTTGTCCATGATAAGGTCCAGTCCAAAATATTCAACAAACAACTGAGTATTGTGCTTGACCGCTTGACCATAAAGTGTGTGTAGCATAGCATGCCCTATTCTGTCAGCAGAGCATGCGCATCGATAGGCTTGACCACCTGAAGATTAATTAGACAAAGAAGAAAGGATAGAAAATATGTGGCAGCTACCTATTTGTATCCTCAGATTGATGATGGAAGGAAAATTACCTTCTCCAAAATATAAGCTTTGGCCTCCAAAAGCGCGTTGATAATTTTTTCCTTCTTCAGTTCTGAAAATGGTAATCCATAGTTCTCAAGCCCTATAATAGCCTTTCGTGCTTCTCTACACATATACTGAATGCATCTTGGTCACCTGGAGATGAATAAAAATATCATGTCAGAGCTTCAAATCCAAGGGCTCAAAGAAAAAATATGTTATGTTGTTGAAACATTGTCATGCATTTCTTAAACTATTTCTCCATGTAAACTTACCGAGCCAATCACTTCCTTTCACTGTATCATACATATGCCAGCTCCAGTCATCTTCACTCATGTTTCCAAGAGCAGCATTTATACCTCCCTGCACTCATAGGTGTTAATAGCAAAGAACAAAAACCCATTGAGCATTCTCCAGAAGGCAACAGTGCAAAACTGCAAATCATCGTCTAGAGACATACAGTAAAGCCCTGAATCTTTTAGCATTCCTACAAGACTAATGCAGATTTCCCCACATGCTTCAGTGAGTTCATATAATGATAGAAAAATCAAAAGAATTCTGAGATGATGTGGGAAGAAATATCACCGAGCTATTTCAGATCCTATAAGCTGAAGGCTGTTTCATATCATGCAGTCGGAATAACATAAATCAATGAGTTAAATTATAATTGGAGTTAAATAGGCAAATGTACAGTGAGAATGTTGAACCCTCATATCCACAAATTCACGGGCCAACTGCACATTATAGGAAGTACTTTGTATTAAAGAAAAATGATGATTGCTTTGATAGTTCGGCACACACATAATTTTATGGATAATTACTCACATATCTGAATGCCATGTTTCTTGTGCTTCATACCTAGCTAAAATTCCTTCTAGTTTTTTCTAGAACCAGAAACAAATCATGTTTCTTGTGGGCCTTGAGAACTCAAATGTAATATGTGCCCTTGTCATCATGTTTTTCGTATCTACAAAATCTATAGATTTAACATAATAGTAAGATGGTTTAGAATTTGCCTTTAAATCAATTTAACACTATGTAATGGCCTAAAATAGTCTAATGCTCAAGAGACAGTTTCATTTGCTGGCAATGGAAGCTGGTTAAGTAGCATTCAAATTAAAGGGACTAGGATGTGAGCACTAGGAAGGTGAGAATATATCCTCCAATTCACAGATTCACTTATTTTATTCAGCAGAGATATGTTCTCAGTTTCTTTGAACACCATGTGACATGAATGTATGATTAAAATATCCTAAGATCAAGGACAATGTAAATCTAGTGTTCAATGATTTGCCTGACTAGAAGGTCAGGGACTGTACTGCCAAGCCCCATGCCAGTCGTTTTGAGCATTTGAATTGTTCTTTGAAATGCAATTAAGTATGCAAGGTTAACAACAACAGTAATCCACTACGCAAAAAGACCCGTCAACAGAAGGGCATGAAAAATAAATAAATCTGGGTTGCAAGTCAACTTCATTGCCGAAACCATCCCATCGTCATGGGTTTAGTAAAAACATTTGGGAATCTACAAATATCCAATCATATAAACACAAGATAAGGAAGAATATCTCCGCATGCCTAGACAAGTAAATGGTGTGGCCAAACTTTTCAATGGAGTGAAAAAACAGGGAACCTCTATTAGTGTTGGAAGAACAAATGGACATTCCCATTCCACAAACTGGCGGCCAGGGGGCAGCTGTTGGGGAACGTAGTAATTTCAAAATTTTCCTACGCACACGCAAGACCATGGTGATGCATAGCAACGAGAGGGGAGAGTGTTGTCTATGTACCCTCGTAGACCGTAAGCGGAAGCGTTATGACAACGCGGTTGATGTAGTCATACGTCTTCACGATCAACCGATCCTAGCACCAAAAGTACGGCACCTCCGCGATCTGCACACCTTCGGCTCGGTGACGTCCCACGAACTCACGATCCAGCAGAGTGTCGAGGGAGAGCTTCATTAGCACGACGGCGTGATGATGGTGATGATGAAGCTACCGGCGCAGGGCTTCGCCTAAGCACTGCAACGATATGACCGAGGTGGATTATGGTGGAGGGGGGCACCGCACATGGCTAAGAGATCAATGGTCAACTGTGTGTCTATGGGGTGCCCCCTCCTCCGTATATAAAGGAGGGGAGGAGGAGGAGGGCCGGCCACAAGGGGCGCGCCCAAGGGGAGATTCCTAGTCCTAGTAGGAGTAGGTTTCCCCCTTTCCTAGTCTAACTAGGAGAAGGAAGGGAAGGAAGAAGAGGGGAGAAGGAAGGAGGGGGGCGCCGCCCCCTCCTAGTCCAATTCAGACCAGCCCATGGGGGGGGGGGCGGCCACCCCTTGAGGCCCTTCACTCCTTTCCTGTATGGCCCATTAAGGCCCACTACTTCCCCCGGTGAATTCCCGTAACTCTCCGGTACTCCGGAAAATACCCGAATCACTCGGAACCTTTCCGATGTCCGAATATAGCCTTCCAATATATCGATCTTTATGTCTCGACCATTTCGAGACTCCTCGTCATACCCGTGATCTCATCCGGGACTCCGAACAACCATCGGTACATCAAATCACATAACTCATAATACAAATCATCATTGAACGTTAAGCGTGCTGACCCTACGGGTTCGAGAACTATGTAGACATGACCGAGACACATCTCCGGTCAATAACCAATAGCGGAACCTGGATGCTCACATTGGCTCCTACATATCCTACGAATATCTTTATCGGTCAAACCGCATAACAACATACGTTGTTCCCTTTGTCATCGGTATGTTACTTGCCCGAGATTCGATCGTCGGTATCCTCATACCTAGTTCAATCTCGCTACTGGCAAGTCTCTTTACTCGTTCCGTAATGCATCATCCCGCAACTAACTCATTAGTCACAATGCTTGCAAGGATTATAGTGATATTGAAAGCACAAGTGCTCCCTGGGTGATTTTGGTAATTAATGTCAACATATCTCTTGTTGGACTAATGCTTCTACCTAGTATGTTTCAGATAAGTTCAAAAATGGAGTGGCATGGACTAGAGGATGTGGAACCCCTTCAAAATGCTAAGGACAAAGGATTGGCTCAAGCTCAAAGCTCAGGACTCTACATTTTTCATTTTAAGTGATCCAAGATCACATTGAGTCCATAGGAAAAGCCAATACTATCAAGAGGGGGTGAGGTGTTCCTTAATGAGTTTCTTGCTCAAAGTGCTTAGTGATGTGCTCCAAAAACCCTCAACTACTTTCTCACATCCACATATGTCCCAAACCAAAAGTCAAACTCGGCCCCACCAAAACTTTCTATCCGGCGCCACCGAGTTCAGTTGACATAGCCACTGCCAGAAACCCTAATCAGTTCGGTCTCACCGATGGGATCTCGGTCTCACCGAGATGGGCTTGCAAACTCTCTGTTGCCTATTGCAATAATTTTGGTCCCACCGAGATATGCAATCGGTCCCGCCGAGTTTGCTTGGCCAACTCTCTGTTTCGCTTATTACCCAAATCAGTCCCACCGAGTTTGTGTAATCAGTCAAACCGAGTTCAGGCTTTACCCTAACCCTAGCACATTGATGCTACCGAGTTGATCATATCGGTCCCACCGAAATGCCCAACGGTCACATTATGAACTAAATCGGTCTGACCGAGTTTCACGATTCGGTCCCACCGAGTTTGGTAAATTGTGTGTAACGGTTAGATTTTGTGTGGAGGCTATATATACCCCTCCACCCACTCTTCATTCGTGGAGAGAGCCATCAGAACATGCCTACACTTCCAACATACATTTTCTGAGAGAGAACCACCTACACTTGTGTTGAGGTCAAGATATTCCATTCCAACCACATAAATCTTGATCTCTAGCCTTCCCCAAGTTGCTTTCCACTCAAATCATCTTTCCACCAAATCCAATCCTATGAGAGAGAGTTGAGTGTTGGGGAGACTATCATTTGAAGCACAAGAGCAAGGAGTTCATCATCAACACACCATTTGTTACCTCTTGGAGGGTGGTGTCTCCTAGATTGGCAAGGTGTCACTTGGGAGCCTCCGTCAAGATTGTGGAGTTGAACCAAGGAGTTTGTAAGGGCAAGGAGATCGCCTACTTCGTGAAGATCTACCCAAGTGAGGCAAGTCCTTCGTGGGCGACGGCCATGGTGGGATAGACAAGGTTGCTTCTTCGTGGACCCTTCATGGGTGGAGCCCTCCGTGGACTCGCGCAACCGTTACCCTTTGTGGGTTGAAGTCTCCATCAACGTGGATGTACGATAGCACCACCTATCGGAACCACGGATAAAAAATCTCCATGTCTCACAATTGCGTTTGCACACTCCAATCCCATCCCTTTACATTCTTGCAACTTGCATGCTTTACTTTCCGCTGCTCATATACTCTTGTCATGCTTGCTTGATATGTATTGTGAATGGTTCTTGTCCCAAAACTCCACATCAACTTAAGGAAATTAAAAACTGCAACTTTTCTTCTTAGAGTCTATTCACCCCCCTCTAGACACCTCTTCTCGATCCTTTCAATTGGTATCAGAGCTTTGGTCTCCATTGCTTTGGTTTAACCACCATTGGAGGAAGATGGATGAGTCTACGTTGGGGAGTCTTAGACGTAGAGTGCCTATTCGTGATGGAGAGTTCTTTCATGAGTGGAAAAATGAAATGCTTGAAATTTTCAATGAATACTGTCGTGGGATTGTCACGGCAGATGTCCTTGTGTAAGGACTTAGTAGTGGAGCCATCACAACTAGGAAGCTTAAAGGGGTTAAAGCGGGACAAAGGACACGAGGGTTTATACTGGTTCGGCCCCTTACGGTGAAGGTAAAAGCCTAATCCAGTTGAGGTGGAATTGCTAGGGTTTTGATGACCAGGGAGCGAATCCACTATGCCGGGCTCTCGATTTGATGTTACTTGCCCTAAGCCGCCGGCGGGTCGTCCCCTTACATACACGGGTTGCCCCCCCCCCCCCCCCCCCCCCCGCGGCCTACAGAGTCCCGGCCGGCTCATAAACAGTGTCTGGCTCGATGACTAGTTAATCTTGCCTTACAATGCAAGTCATGTTATTATGGCGGTTTATCACCACGGGCCTTAAGTCGCCTTTGGGCTTGGGGCCCTTGACTGAACCGCCATCTTCAAGCTTGATATTGGACTTCATCTGATGAATCACTATAACGTAACCCGGCCCCTCCTGGGCGGGTTACACTAGTAGTGATATCCCCAACATTAGGCCCCAAATTGATTTGAACCGGTTCATGTCAATCTTCAATACTTTAAAAAAAAGTCTTCTGCCTTTTACCTGTGCAAAAAATTATAACCCGCCATGACGTCATCTTCTGGATTCCTGATAACCCGCCGTGACGTCATCTTCCATTTAATTTATATTTTATTCAATCATATCTCAACGGATCCTTATCTTTAATGACCATCCCGAAAATTGAGGCGTCTGAATAGCTGGATAACCATGTTTCAGCCTCCTCGTTCCTCACGCCCACTCTGTCAGTCTTCTCCTTATAAATAGGCATGACTTTAGGTCTTTCTTCATTCTCCCCTTTTCCGTCTTCTTCTTCCTCTCGTGACTATGCTGCTGTTCGAGCTCCGCCGCCGCTGCCGCCGTAGAGCACTTCGTCTTCATCGACCTCGGCCGCTGCATCAAACTGAATCAGTCCAGAGAACGGCAGCGACCCTCCGCAGTAGATCTGCAGCTGTTAGCCTTCGTCTTCCCGCACCTCAGATCCGCATTAGGGTTTGCGAGTTCCTCTGTGTTCTTCACTGTTCATCACAGATTATCCATGGTTTCTTCATTGCATCCTCTTTTGATCCAAAAGAAGTACTAAACACATGCGGTAGTTGTTTTGCATCCATTTTAGACGCTAGTAGATCCCTTTTTCTAGTTCAGAGGCCTCATGAGAACCCACGAGCTCATCTGCACTAGATTTTTAGGTCTAGAATATTTTCTTTTGTGAACAGCCGTTTGATCCAAAATAATAGCTGCAATCTGTGAAACTTGTTTGTACAATATTTAGGCAAAATTTGTATTTGTTAGACCCACCTGGTCATGGCGACTCACACCACCGGCTTTAATTTGAGATGCTCAATAAATAACTTCAACCACGCCCGGTGGCTTAAATAACTGTAACTGCTCATGGCGGCTTCAACAATCTGACATAACTAGCCATACGCCATTAGGCCCCTCTTATAAGCCGCCATCTTGAGTATGATTTGAAGTATTTCTCTCCGGCTTAAATTTGAACCGGAAATTTTTATTTTGTCGTAGGCTTCCACCTTTAAAATGTCGCCAAAAGCGCCAAATCCATCGTCACAGAAAGCATCCTTGCTGATTTTGTGAAGACCGGCTATCTGCCAAAGAAGGAATTCATGTCCTATCGTGCTCCTGATCCAACAGAGGAAAAACCTCAACCCAAAGAGGGGGAAGTCATCATCTTTACTGATCACATGAACCGGGGCTTTTCTCCACCCGGCTCAAAGTTTTTCAGAGATGTCCTGCACTTTTTGATCTCCGACCTCAAGATATCGGTCCCAACTCTTTATCTAACATTTGCAATTTCCAAGTGTTCTGTGAGGTGTACCTTGGAGAAGAACCCAACTTGCTGCTCTTCAGGGAATTATTTTATTTGAACCGGCAGAACGAACGTGTCAATGGGCCTAGCTTGGAACTTGGTGGGATTTCAATCCAGCGATGGAGAGACTGTCTTTTCCCGTATGCCGAACCACCGAGTCACCCTAAAGACTAGAACCAGACGTGGTTCTACTGTCAAGATACTTCTCCGGCTGATGAGAACCCTCTGCCCGGCTTTCGTGCCCTGCGCCTCGAGTCCCTCACCCTTTGCCAGATAAGTTGTCTCCTGCTGAACGCCAAAAACTCGCCCCCACCATGAGTAATGTCAAAGCTCTTCTGGGGAACAGCTTGAATGGCATTGATTTGGTTCGGGTTTGGCTTGCCTGGCGGGTTATTCCATTGAGCCGCCGCCCTGGTTTGATGTGTGACTACACAGGCCAGAAGAATGATCCTTTGTGGCACAGCCCTGACGATTTACTTGATGACGTCATTGATGATAGGACAAAATCACTCCTGAATGAGAGCCTAGCAGATTGTGGCAAAGTAGGTTTGAGCCCTTTCTGCAAAGCTAACCCGGCTCCAGCGGTAAGCTAGTAACTTTAAGCATTTTTATTTTATACTCTCACCTTCGAGGTTTTACCTTTACTCAAAACTCTTGTTGAAATTCACAGGCTACTGATGAGTTTTGGAAAGCAAATTATGATCATGAAACTGCAAAAAAGGCCAGAAAAGCTAAGAAAGCCGCCAGGAGAGCCGCCGCCAGGAAGAAAGGAAACAAACCCAGCGCCTCAGACATGCTTCGGATAGAGGAAACCTCTGAATCAGAGGTAGCTCTTGATTCTCTAGGCTCCTTTTAACTATCTTATTGACACTGATTATCCTCAGGAGGATACAGGAGCGAGTCACGCAGCGGTTGAAGAGGTAACTATCATTTCCTCCGACTCCGAGCCTTTGCCAAGACGGAAAGTCCGAAGAGTAACCCAGAAAGTAAGATTTTCACATCCTTTAGCTTACCAAGATCCTCAATTTCTTTTGAAGCGACAGATTCATGAGAGCCGGAGGCAGACCCGGACGAGCAAAGATGCAGAACTCTCCTCCGGCTTGCCCAATACACCGAGGAAACGTCGGAACGAGGTCATCTAAGATTTAAATTCCTTTTATCCCCTGGCGGGTCCCACTCGTCAACCACTCAACTCTTCTGATTCAAACTTGCAGGGAACTTCACCTACCTCTAGCGAGTCAATGCAATCCAATTTGCCGGCTTTCAAAATGGCACCAGGGTAATGATAACCTGCTTACCCTGCGTTAATTTCAATTTGCTACTCTTGCCCTGACTTTTTGATTTGATGTAGTGGACAAGTAAAGCCCATCAAAAGGGCGAAGAAAAACAAACGGCCGAAGAGTCGATCTTAAATGAACCGAAGCTCGGAACGGCTGCTCCTGACACCTCCACTCATGAACCGCCGCCTGAACCAGCCCACGATATTCCAATGCCTACTGCTGATCCGCCTGTCGAGCAAGCCATTGATGGTTCTGAAAATCCGGAGATCCCTAGCCCGGCCAAGATAGATGACCCCGATGTCGAAATCATCAAGACCGGCTTTGTTGAGCCGGGAAGACCAACCGTGCTGGCCAAGTGCTCCGCCAAGGAAGAACTTCTGGAATGCCGCAGGGCTAAACTGGATGTTACTGATTATTCTCACATGAGTATTGGAGAAATCTTCTCTGGCTATATGAGCCATGCACAACAGCCGTGACATGGAAATTGACATGGTGAAGCAGATGCACCAAAAATCTGAGGTATAACTCTTCTTGTTGTACTTTATTTATCCTTACCATACCAAACCCCAAGTCTATTGTTTATGATGAAATATGTTGTAGAATTAAGATTAGCTTAGTAATATGTGTAAGAAGTCCGGCTTACCCTGTAGCTCCCAAGGGCCGGCTTAAACAGTATGTTTGAACCAGTCCTTATCATGTTTAAATCAAAAAGTTCTTGTAACAGCAATATGCATTAGCCCCCAAGTGCCAAGTATCTTTGCGTGCAAAATGCTTGGGACTTACTTTTATGAACCGCCACCGTAAGCAGATTTCTTCAACACACATTAGCCCCCAAGTGCCAAGTGTCATTGCTTGCCAAAGGCTTTGGTCTTAATGTGGCATTATGATAATCCTGACTTTAACCTGGCATTTGTGCAGGCCACCATTAATCAATTTGAATCAGAAATATCTGATTTGAAGAATCGCTTGGAAGCACAGGCGATTGAAACCCAAAAAGCCAACTCCAAGTTTGAATTCAGTGTATCTGAACAAGAGAAACTGAAAAAAGGCTTTGAATCCGAAAAGAAGGCCTGGGCTGATGAAAAGATCGCTTTGATCAATCGGGCTGAGAAGGCAGAGGCGGCTCTTACAGAAGCAACCGCCGAACTATCTGGTTTAAAACGCCATATATCTCAGATGGTCTCAGCAATCTTTGGTAAGCTATTCTACTAGCGTTAGATATGTGAATCTGTCAAATGAGCATAATATTGTCATCAACTCACCTAACATTACAATGCAGGGCCCAGGAGTTCCAATCTGAACCAAAGCATGTTGATAAAGCTGAAGGCGGTTTATACGCTGGTGGAGCAACTCTACACCGGGTCTCAACGTGCTTTAGCCGCAGTGGCCCTGTCAAATGAAGTTCCTACTCTCCTGTTAGATGTATTAAAGCGGCTTGCTGTGCTACCTCAGCGGTTTAAGGAACTAGGGTGATCTTCTGCGAGAGCTGGAGCCGTAGCTGCATTAAGCCGGGCCAAGGCGTGGCTACCAGAGCTAGACCCGACCGACATCGCCATTGGGTATCCAAGCTTAAAGGAGGACGGCACACCTTTTGGACAGGAGGACTTCACCACTTGTGTTAAGGAGATACGCCCTGTGGCGACCCTGATTGCTGATGACACGGATCTGACCAAGTATCATCCGGGTTATGACGCTGAAACTCGGAGGATTCCAACGCCGCATTATGAAGTGATCAGCCTGATCCCTCCAATTCGTAAGCATACCTTCGCCCCTGAAGTTGACCCGGCCGGATTAATTGATGATGAAGCTGAATTTGAGGCTTTGAGTGGCATTGACTGGTCATCATCAACCTTCCAGGACATGGAACATGATGGAGGAGCGGAATGGGATGATCCGGAAGCTTCAGGCCATCAACACAATTGATCCGTCGGGCGGGTCATATTTATATTTTGCTGAAAAAACAATATTAATCATTTGTACTCGGGGAGTCATGTAATAGGATAGACATAACTTGGTTTTGCCGTGCCTTTGTGCACGCGTTTGATGCTCAATACTGTTAAGCCGCCATCTTATATTTATCCGTATTGTGCTTATCATCTGTTTTCTTTATGCTTAAGAAAGCCATTGCACCGCCCTACGTACAGAAAGACATCACAAGATCCTCGGCGGCTTACTGCAAGGCGGGTCATAGATAGATAAACTTGTTTATCAATTATAACCTTGAAATACAACTGATGATATCATACCTGCGATCCTTTGAATGATACCGCCGGTTTATGTGACCCGGGTAATGAGGGTCGTAACCTAATTCTGTAAAAAGCCAGCACATATGATGTTTGTTATATGCTGACAACCTATTGATCAAGGTTAAGCCGGGCAAAACAGAAACCACTCATATACGCTTTAGATATGATCAAACAAGTTTCAAGTAAAATCCAAAAAATTGTGATTACAAAAACTTACAAGAAACAGAGAAAATTCTGAGGCTTCTGATTTGAATACGATTAGTAAACTGTTCCAAAGGGGTTAAGCTAAGATTCGAATACGATCATATAGCCCCCAGTGGCTTTGGCATTGCCGATCAAGAGGGTACCGACAGCTATGTTCTCTTTGGTTCGAATACGACCTATGTTTGAACAGGAAGCCCCCAAATCACCTTGAGAGTTCTTTAATGACGCTGATTTGAATACGATCCACGTCGGACCCAAGAGGGGTTAAGCTATGATTCAGATACGATCAAGAAGCCCCCTAGTAGGTTTGGCAGTGTGCCAATCAAAAGGGTATCGACAGCTATGTTCTCTTTGGTTCGAATACGACCTATGTTTGAACAGGAAGCCCCCTAGTGATCATGATATTTAACGGCTAGATTGGAATGCGATCCTGAGCCGGACCAAAAGGATAGCCAGATTCAAATATGATCAACTCCCTGTTGGTCATTTTAAAGATATAATAATGAGGACATATAAACTTCTGAAGATGAAAAGGACAGAGGTCCTGCTTTATTGCTTATCGTAGTAGATACATCGTCAAAATATGTACATCATAAGAGCCGGCGGCTCAAGTATAGTAAGGCCGAAGATGGGCGATATTCCACGGCCGGCGGGTCTCTTCCTCCGACCACGTGAGTCTTTGCTCTCTCGAACATCGATGAGGTAATATGACCCGTTGTGTAAATTCTTACTGACCACAAAGGGCCCTTCCCAAGGTGGGGATAACTTGTGCGCATCAGACTGATCCTGTATAAGCCGGAGCACTAAGTCACCTTCTTGAAAGGTTCTGGACTTAACCCGGCGACTGTGATAGCGACGCAGGTCCTGTTGGTAAATCGCCGAGCGGGCTGCTGCTAAGTCACGCTTCTCATCCAACAAATCAAGTGCATCTTGACGGGCTTGTTCGTTATTAGCTTCAACGTAAGCCGCCACACGGGGCGAGTCATGACGAATGTCACTTGGTAGAACCGCCTATGCTCCATAAACCATTAAGAAAGGCGTATAACCCGTAGATCTGTTAGGTGTAGTATTGATGCTCCATATCACAGAAGGCAACTCCTCCACCCAACAACCCAGCGTCCGCTGTAAAGGGACCATGAGCCGGGGCTTAATGCCTTTCAAGATCTCCTGATTGGCTCTTTCAGCTTGACCATTGGATTGAGGATGAGCTACTGATGAAACATCGAGTCGGATATGCTCACGTTGACAGAACTCTTCCATGGCACCTTTGGACAGATTAGTACCATTGTCAGTTATGATACTGTGTGGAAAACCAAAACGAAAGATCACCTTTTTCATGAATTGAACCGCCGTGGCTGCATCACACTTACTGACCAGCTCTGCCTCAACCCACTTCTTGAATTTATCAACCGCCACCAGCAGGTGTGTCTTTTTATCCTTGGACCTTTTGACAGGCCCAACCATGTCAAGCCCCAGACTGCAAACGGCCAAGTAATTGGAATCATCCTCAATTCTTGAGCCGGCACATGAGCTCGTCGTGAGAATTTCTGGCAACCATCACATTTACTGACCAGATCCTCCGCATCAGCATGAGCCCTCAGCCAATAAAAACCATGGCGGTAAGCCTTGGCCAGAAGAGATTTAGAACCGGCATGATGACCACAATCGCCTTCATGGATCTCACGAAGGATTTCTTGACCCTCCTCAGGCGGAACACAATGTTAAAACGCCCCAGTAACACTATGATGATGCAACTCACCATTAACAATTGTCATCGACTTAGACCACCGGACGATTTGTCTAGCCAAGGTCTTGTCCTCAGGCAACTCGCCCCGGGTCATGTAAGCCAAATATGGTACTGTCCAATCTGGGATGACGTGAAGAGCTGCCACCAATTGCACTTCTCGGTCTGGGACAGCTAAGTCTTCCTCTGTGGGTAACTTAACAGAAGGGTTATGTAGAATATCTAAGAAAGTGTTAGACGGCACCGGCTTATGCTGAGATCCCAGCCGGCTTAAAGCATCAGCCGCCTCATTCTTTCTTCGATCAATATGCTCCACTTGATAACCTTTGAAGTGTCCAGCGATAGCATCAACTTCACGGCGATAAGCCTCCATGAGAGGATCCTTAGAATCCCACTTGCCTGACACCTGTTGAGCCACCAAATCCGAGTCGCCGAAGCACCTTACCCTGCTTAAGTTCATCTCCTTAGCCATCCGAAGACCATGGAGCAAGGCCTCATACTCAGCTGCATTGTTAGTACAGGGAAACATCAACCGGAGCACATAACAAAATTTGTCACCTCGAGGGGAAGCTAAAACGACTCCAGCCCCTGAGCCCTCCAATTGCCTGGACCCATCAAAGTGAATAGTCCAATATGTGTTGTCCGGCTTTTCCTCAGGCGTCTGCAGCTCTGTCCAATCGTTGATGAAGTCCACTAGTGCTTGAGACTTAATAGCAGTGCGTGGCACATACCTTAAGCCATGAGGCCCAAGTTCAATGGCCCACTTGGCAACCCGTCCTGTGGCCTCTCTATTCTGAATGATGTCTCCCAAAGGAGCAGAACTTACCAAAGTGATGGGGTGACCCTGGAAGTATTGCTTAAGCTTCCGGCTCGCCATGAACACCCCATAAACGAGCTTCTGCCAATGTGGATATCTTTGCTTAGACTCAATAAGCACCTCACTGATGTAGTAAACCGGCCGTTGAACCGAATGCTCCTTGCCAGCCTCCTTGCGCTCCACCACAATTGCAACACTGACAGGACGTGAGTTAGCAGCCACATACAGCAATAAGGGTTCCTTATCAATGGGAGCCGCAAGGACCGGCGGTTCAGATAACTGTCTCTTTAAATCTTCAAAGGCAGCGTTAGCGGCATCACTCCAGACAAAGTTGTCTGTCTTCTTCATCATCTGATACAGCGGTATGGCCTTCTCACCTAACCGGCTTATGAACCGGCTTAAAGCAGCAATACGACCCGCCAGTCGTTGAACATCATTGACGCACGTCGGCTTAGCCAAAGAGGTGATTGCCTTGATCTTCTCCGGGTTAGCCTCAAGGCCTCTGTTAGAAACCAGAAAACCCAAAAGCTTGCCTGCTGGCACGCCAAACGCACATTTGGCCGGGTTAAGCATCATTTTGTAGACCCAGAGATTATCAAAGGTTTCCTTTAGATCATCTATCAAGGTCTCCTTCTCTCTGGACTTCACCACAATATCATCCACATAAGCATGAACATTACGTCCAATCTGATTATGGAGACAGTTCTGCACACATCGTTGATAAGTCGCCTCGGCACTTTTAAGCCCAAAAGCCATAGACACATAACAGAAGGCTCCAAACGGAGTGATGAAAGCCATCTTCTCATGGTCCTTAATTGCCATCTTGATCTGATGATAACCAGAATAAGCATCCAACAAACTCAAACGCTCACAACCCGCCGTAGCATCAATGATCTGATCTATACGGGGGAGAGCGAAAGGATCAGCTGGACAAGCCTTGTTTAAGTCCGTGTAATCCACACACATACGCCAGGTGCCGTTCTTTTTAAGTACGAGCACCGGGTTAGCCAACCACTCCAGGTGAAAATTTTCAACAATAAACCAGGCCGCCAAGAGCCGAGCCACCTCCTCACCGATAACTTTGCGCCTCTCCTTGTTAAACCACCGAAGAAACTGCCTGACCGGCTTAAACTTTGGATCAATATTGAGAGTGTGCTCAGCGAGTTCTCTCGGTACACCCGGCATGTCAGAAGGTTTCCATGCAAAGATGTCCCGGTTCTCACGGATGAACTCGATGAGCGCGCTTTCCTATTTGGGATCTAGATTGGCACTGATACTGAATTGCTTAGATGAGTCGCCTGGAATGAAATCAACAAGCTTGGTGTCGTCAGCCGACTTAAATTTCATCACCGGCTCGTGTTCCGTGGTTGGCTTCTTCAGAGACGTCATGTCTGCCGGGTCAACATTATCTTTATAAAACTTCAACTCCTCTGCTGCACAGACAGATTCAGCATAAGCAGCGTCGCCTTCCTCACACTCTAGGGCTATCTTCCGACTCCCATGTACCGTGATGGTGCCCTTGTGACCCGGCATCTTGAGCTGCAAGTAAACATAACACGGCCGCGCCATGAACTTGGCATAAGCCGGCCGTCCAAATAGAGCGTGATACGGGCTCTTGATCTTGACCACTTCAAAGGTTAATTTCTCAGCCCTAGAGTCATGCTCATCTCCGAAGGCCACCTCCAGTTCAATCTTACCCACTGGGTATGCCGACTCCATGAAAAACAGTGTTGGATGTCTTAAGATTTTTATCAGTTAGCCCCATACGATGGAAGGTTTCATAATAGAGGATGTTGATGCTGCTGCCTCCATCCATGAGTACTTTAGTGAATTTATATCCACCAACTTGAGGTGCCACCACCAACGCCAACTAACCCGGATTGTCAACTCGGGGAGGGTGATCTTCCCTGCTCCATACCATGGGCTGCTCTGACCACCTCAATTAACGAGGGACTGCCGGCTCAACAGCGTTCACAACCCTTTTGTGAAGCTGCTGGTCTCGCTTGCACAGACTAGTGGTGAACACATGATACTGTCCACTATTCAGCTGCTTTGGATTGCTCTGATAACCCGATTGCTGCTGTTGCTGACCTCCCTGGCCAGACTTTTGATTATAACCACCTTGACTTCCTTGAAAGCCGGAATTTGAGCCGCCCGAGCCATGAAAACCGCCTCCACCTGAGCCACCACCAGGCCCATGGTTGCTGTCGAACATGTTAGAATTTTTTAAAGCCTTCATGATCGCGCAATCTTTCCATAGGTGAGTGGCTGGCCTTTCTCGAGTGTCGTGTCTTGGACAGGGCTCATTGAGCAATTGCTCAAGAGTAGGACCTGACCCGCCAGACCGAGGGGACGGCCTCCCCTTGCGTCGTTGATTGTTACCCTGTGAATTGGTGTTAGCCACAAACTCCGGGTTACCGTCGGCCTTACGTTTATTGCCTCCCTGACTCGCCGGGTTATGCTGATGACCCTTTCCATTGCCGTTCTTCTTTCCCTTCCCTGTCTTCTCTTCATCAGACGCGGGATCCTTGGTACTATCAGAATCGGCGTACTTGACTAGAGCCACCATCAGCTGGCCCATGTCATTACAATCACGCTTGAGCCGCCCCAGCTTTTGTTTCAGGGGTTCAAATCGGCAATTTTTCTCCAACATTAAGACCGTAGAGCCGGCATCCATCTTATCAGATGAGTGTATTATCTCCTTGACCCGACGCACCCAATGGGTCGTGGACTCACCTTCCTCTTGCTTGCAATTAGTTAAATCCACAATTGACATGGGCTGCTTGCATGTGTCCTTGAAGTTCTGAATAAAACGGGCCTTTAACTCTGCCCATGAACCAATGGAGTTAGGCGGAAGCCCCTTCAGCCAAGTGCGGGCCGTTCCATCCAACATCCTGGTGAAGTACTTGGCCATTGCCGCATCACTGACCTCCAACAATTCCATGGCCATCTCATAGCTTTCAATCCACGCCCGAGGCTGTAAATCGGTTGCGTAATTCGGCACCTTTCGAGGTCCCTTGAAATCCTTGGGCAAACGCTCATTACGCAAAGCCGGTATCAAACAAGGAACATCGCCGGTTCTCGTGGCCACACCTGCCTCAGTAGAAGTCGCTGGATAATCCGGGAAGGTTTGATGAGCCGCCTGCTGAGCCGCCCGCTCAGCCTCTTAACGTATCTTGTCCTGTACCGGATTATGCCCACTTGGCTGGTTACAGCGTTGGGTGTTGCTTGATACGTCTCCGTCGTATCTACTTTTCCAAACACTTTTGCCCATGTTTTGGACTCTAACTTGCATGATTTGAATGGAACTAACCTGGACTGACGTTGTTTTCAGCAGAATTGCCATGGTGTTATTTATGTGCAGAAACAAAAGTTCTCGGAATGACCTGAAACTCCACGGAACATATTTTTGGAAAATATTAAAAATACTGGAAGAAGAATCCACGTCAGGGGGCCCACACCCTGTCCACGAGGGTGGGGGCGCGCCCCCTGCCTCGTGAGCCCCCTGACGCTCCACCGACCTCAACTCCAACTCCATATATTCATGTTCGGGGAGAAAAAAAATCAGGGAGAAGGATTCATCGTGTTTTACGATACGGAGCTGTCGCCAAGCCCTAAAACCTCTCGGGAGGGCTGATCTGGAGTCCGTTCAGGGCTCCGGAGAGGGGAATCCGTCGCCGTCCTCATCATCAACCATCCTCCATCACCAATTTCATGATGCTCACCGCCGTGCGTGAGTAATTCCATCGTAGGCTTGCTGGACGGTGATGGGTTGGATGAGATTTATCATGTAATCGAGTTAGTTTTGTTAGGGTTTGATCCCTAGTATCCACTATGTTCTAAGATTGATGTTGCTATGACTTTTCTATGCTTAATGCTTGTCACTAGGGCCCGAGTGCCATGATTTCAGATCTGAACCTATTATGTTTTCATGAATATATGTGAGTTCTTGATCCTATCTTGCAAGTCTATAGTCACCTACTATGTGTTATGATCCGGCAACCCCGAAGTGATAATAATCGGGACCACTCCCGGTGATGACCGTAGTTTGAGGAGTTCATGTATTCACTATGTGTTAATGCTTTGGTCCGATACTCTATTAAAAGGAGGCCTTAATATCCCTTAGTTTCCATTAGGACCCCGCTGCCACGGGAGGGTAGGACAAAATATGTCATGCAAGTTCTTTTCCATAAGCACGTATGACTATATTCTAAATACATGCCTACATTACATTGATGAATTGGAGCTAGTTCTGTGTCACCCTATGTTATGATTGTTACATGATGAACCACATCCGGGATAATTCTCCATCACCGATCCAATGCCTACGAGCTTTTCACATATTGTTCTTCGCTTATTTACTTTTCCGTTGCTACTGTTACAATCACTACAAAACACAAAAATATTACTTTTGCTACCGTTACCGTTACTTCCATATTACTTTGCTACTAAATACTTTGCTGCAGATACTAAGTTATCCAGGTGTGGTTGAATTGACAACTCAACTGCTAATACTTGAGAATATTCTTTGGCTCCCCTTGTGTCGAATCAATAAATTTGGGTTGAATACTCTACCCTCGAAAACTGTTGCGATCCCCTATACTTGTGGGTTATCAAGACTATTTTCTGGCGTTGTTGCCGGGGAGCATAGCTCTATTCTTTGAGTCACTTGGGATTTATATCTGCTGGTCACTATGAACAACTTGAAAGACGAGAAAACAAAAATTTATCCCTCAACTACGAGGGGAGGCAAGGAACTGCCATCTAGCTCTGCACTTGATTCACCTTCTGTTTTGAGTAAGCTTGCGACACCTAAACCTGCTTCTGCTATTCATTCTGATATGTCGCATGTTATTGATGATGCCACTTCTGCTATGCATGATACTTATGATGAAACTACTTCTATGCTTGATACTACTGTGCCACTTGGTGAATTTCTTGATGAACAACTTGCTAGGGCTAGAGAGAATGAAATTATTGAAACTGATAATATTGAAGATAGTGATGATGAAGACTCTCCCCCTAATAAATATGAATTGCTTGTTGTGCCTGAGGGTTATGTTCTGGATGAAGAATCCGCTAGAGCTATTCTTGCTTGCAATGATAGAAGTGATCTTAAGAAGTTATTAGCTAAATGGAAGCAGCGGTCTCTTAATGCTAGAATGAAACCTGACCCTGCTTTTGCTACTTCACCTATCTGTGTTACTGATAAGGATTATGAATTCACTGTTGATCCTGATATAATTACTTTGGTTGAATCTGATCCTTTTTATGGCTACGAATCTGAAACCGTAGTGGCACATCTTACTAAATTAAATGATATAGCCACCCTATTCACTAATGATGAGAGAACTCGCTACTTTTATATCCTTAAAATATTTCCGTTCTCATTAAAGGGTGATGCTAAGATATGGTTTAATTCTCTTGATCCTGGTTGTGTGCGTAGTCCCCAGGATATGATTTATTATTACTCTGCTAAATATTTCCCTGCTCATAAGAAACAAGCTGCTTTAAGGGAGATATATAATTTTGTGCAAATTGAAGAAGAGAGTCTCCCACAAGCCTGGGGGAAGCTTCTCCAATTACTTAATGCTTTGCCTGATCATCCTCTTAAGAAAAATGAAATACTTGATATCTTTTATAATGGACTAACCGATGCTTTCAGAGATTACCTGGATAGTTGTGCTGGTTCTGTTTTCAGGGAAAGAACACCGGATGAAGCTGAAATTCTATTGAATAATATGTTGACAAATGAAAATAATTGGACACTTCCTGAGCCAATTCCTGAGCCTATTCCTAAACCAACTCCGAAGAAGAGGGGTGTTCTATTTCTCAGTCCTGAAGATATGCAAGAGGCAAAGAAATCTATGAAAGCAAAGGGTATTAAAGTTGAAGATGTTAAGAATTTACCTCCTATTGAAGAAATACATGGTCTTAATTTACCGCCTGTTGAAGAAATATATGAACTTAATCCTTCACCTATTGAAGATACTCACGGTCCTGATAACCCGACACAGGTAGTGAAGGTAAATTCTCTCTATAGATATGATAAAGCTGAGATCCCTCCTACTAAGTTTGCTAACCAATGCTTGGATGAGTTTGATAACTTTATGGTTAAGCAAGAAGATTTTAATGATTATTTTGGTTGACAATTAAAACAAAATGCTTATATGATTGAACACTTGGGTGATTATATGTCTAGAGTTAAAGGTGAACTTAAACTCATTAGTAAACCTGCTTCTATGGTTACCACTCAAGTAGAACAAGTACTTAAAGCTCAGAATGATTTGCTCAATGAAATGAATAATAAGAATAATGACTATGCTGTTAGAGTGGCTACTAGAACTGGTAAAATGACTCAGGAACCTTTGTATCCTGAAGGCCATCCTAAGAGAATTGAGCAAGATTCTCAGAGAAATAATATAGATGCACCTAGTCCTTCTAAAAAGAAGAAAAAGAAAAATGATAGGACTTTGCATGCTTCTAGTGAACCTATTGCTGAACCACCTGAGAATCCAAATGATATTTCTATTTCTGATGCTGAAACACAATCTGGTAATGAACATGAAACTAGTGAAAATGTTAATGATGATGTTCATGATGATGCTCAACCTAGTAATGATAATGATGTAGAAAATGAACCTGTTGTTGATCTTGATAACCCACAACCAAAGAATCAACGTTATGATAAGAGAGACTTTGTTGCTAGGAAACACGGTAAAGAAAGAGAACCGTGGGTTCAGAGACCCATGCCTTTTCCTCCCAAACCATCCAAGAAAAAGGATGATGAGGATTCTGAGCGCTTTGCTGAAATGATTAGACCTATCTTTTTGCGTATGCGATAAACTGATATGCTCAAAATGAATCCGTATGCTAAGTATATGAAAGAAATTGTTACTAATAAAAGAAAGATACCGGAAGCTGAAATTTCCACAATGCTTGCTAATTATACTTTTAAGGGTGGAATACCAAAGAAACTTGGAGATCCAGGAGTACCTACTATACCATGCTCCATTAAAAGAAACTATGTTAAAACTGCTTTATGTGATCTTGGAGCCGGTGTTAGTGTTATGCCTCTCTCTTTATATCGTAGACTTGACTTGAATAAGTTGACACCTACTAAAATATCTTTGCAAATGGCTGAGAAATCAACTGCTATACCTGTCAGTATTTGTGAGGATGTGCATGTTGTGGTTGCAAACGTTACTATTTTAACGGACTTTGTTATTCTTGATATTCCCGAGGACGATAGTATGTCTATTATTATTGGAAGACCCTTTTTGAATACTGCAGGGGCTGTTATTGATTGCAATAAAGGCAATGTCTTTTTTCATGTTAATGGTAATGAGCATACGGTACACTTTCCGAGGAAACAACCTCACGTTCATAGTATCAGCTCTATTGGAAAAATTCCATCGATTATTTTTGGAGGTTTTGAATTTCCTCTACCTACTGTCAAAAAGAGATATGATATTCTTATTATAGGGGATGTGCATATCCCCGTTGAGGTAACATAGTGTTATTCGAAATTTCTCCGGTTCCATGTTATTCGGAATGAGTTTGTTAACAAGACCTGATCAACCTTGTTAGTGGATTCCTTTCGATGAGCATGAGATGGATGAAGTTAGAAAGCACAACCTTCTGTACCCTCCTACTTTCTGTTATTTAGTTGAAATAAAGTAAAAATAGTATTTTCTGTCTGTTTTCTGAATTATCCGTGCAATATAAAAATACCCCGAAAATAAAAGTTCTCCAAATGCCCTGCCAATTTAATATGATTTTTTCTAGAATATTTGAGCATATCTGGAACTGAGAACACAGCAGGGGGAGCAAACACCTGGCCACGAGGGTCCAGGGCGCGCCCACCCCTATAGGGCGCGCCCCCTGCCTCGTGGGCCCACGGTGGCTCCCCTCCACTTATTCCTGCACCCACACACGTCTTCTTCCTCCCAAAAAAATCACCATCCAACTCAAGCACGAGTTCTAGCTCATTTTGCTGCGATTTTCGATCTCCTTGCTCAAAGCACCTCTCACAAAACTGCTTGAGGGGATTGTTCCTTGGTATGTGACTCCTCCGTTGGTCCAATTAGTTTTTGTTCTAGTGCTTTATTCATTGCAAATTTGTGCTGCCTAGGTGACCATGTTCTTGAGCTTGCATGTCAAATTTATATAGTTCCAAGTAGTTCTAATGCATGATATAGGCTCTAGGCACTTGTAGGAGTAGTTGCTATCAATTTTGTTAAGCTTGGTTCACTTTTATTTGAAGTTACTAAAAAATTCAGAAATTTTTTAGAGGAAGAAATATGTTTAGGAAAATGTACCAAGGAGGCCCTTCAAGGAAACAAGGACCCAGGCTCGCAATGTGCGATGCCGATGATGAGCCACCAAGGAACGCTCGAGTGCGGCCTTGTGAATGGCCTTCAGAAGACTTTATGGATCAAGCGGGAATCAAGGAAGAATTTAACGCGTATTTGCGTAACGCTGATCTTGTGAGCTTCGAGGAGGAAAAGTGCCGCCGGTACCACTATCTCACTAGTTCATTTGTGAGGAGGTTTGAATTTTCATCTTCACGCAATTCTCAAACTGTCATGTTTGATCTTTATGAAAAATCTTATACTATGGACTTAGAGGATTTTACCACGTCTTGCAAACTTCCACAATGGGGTAGTGCTAGTGAACCTCGCAAATCTGAATTTAGAGATTTTCTTGCTAGTATAACTGTGGGGGAATCTAGAGATATAGCACAAGCTACCATAGGGAGCATTCATTTTCCTGCCATACATTATTTTGCTCTCTTTATAAGTAGGTGCATAAATGGTAAAGATGAAGCATGTTATATGTGTGTCCCTGACCTCAGTGTTCTCAGGAGTGCTGTGTTAGGAGATAAATCTTATAATTTGGGAGCCATTGTTGCACGTAGGTTGCATCATAATAGATTTAGTGGAGATTTCTTTGGTGGAATTTATGCAACCCGCTTAGCTGATTTTCTTGGTGTAACCATACATGATGATGATATTGAATTGCCTCCTACTTATCTAGACTTTAATGCTATGGTTCACCACCAGTTTGTTGAGAGGAATGAACCGCCTCTCCAGTACCGACTAATCTTTGACAGGCGTCACGCTGTCAATATTGTCCTCCCTGCTCCCGCTTTCTTTGACTTTCAGGGAAAAGGGAGACATTACATAACCAGAGAGGAGGCGGAGGAGTATAAGAGGAGGGCTGAGATAGCTCGCCTCCAAGCTACAGCACACGATGCAATGGCCACTGCATCTCAGTACGACCCCAACTACAACTATGGATATCCGCCAGGCCATCCGTGGCAATAAACCAACTTAGGCCAAAAGCCTAAGCTTGGGGGAGTACGTATTTCCCACCGACATTACATTCATGTTCACACACTTATTGCTAGATGTCGGTGCTCATACTTTTTCACTGTAATATCCATGCTAGTTTATTTTCCTTTTTCTTGCTTTCTTCTTGTGTGTTTAATAAATCTTAAGAAAAACCCAAAAAATTAGTGTAGCTTTTAGCTAGTTTACCTTTCTTGTTGTAGTAGTAATAATTAAAAGAAAACCCAAAAAGATTTCCCGTTCTTCTTTTGCTTGATGGGAGCTTTCCCGTGTAAATAGTTTTATTTCTTTTCTTTTCTTTGGGGGTCGATAGGAGAAGACCATAATGAAATTGTTGAAGTGGCTCTTATATGCATTATTGTTGATTTAACCAAGAGCCCATATTGCCTTGTCTTCTCCTGTTTATTGAATGCTCATAGATTCCAGCTTAGTCCAATGCACGTGCACTCTTATTATTTTCTCATCGTTCGGTCGTGCAAGTGAAAGGCAATTATGACGATATATGATGGACTGACTGAGATGAGAAAAGCTGGTATGAATTCGACCTCTCTTGTTTTTGTAAATATGATTAGTTCATCGTTCCTGATTCAACCTATTATGAATAAACATGTTTGCAATGACAATTAGATATTATAGTTGCTCGTGCCATGCTTGATTAGCTATGAGTTATAATGGTTTACCTTGCGTGCCAACATGCTATTAAAATGGTTGTGATGTGGTATAGTGGGGTGGTATCCTCCTTTGAATGATTTAAGTGACTCGACTTGGCACATGTTCACGATATTTATGTTCATGGTGGATTATATCCTACTCATGCTTGTACTCAATGTTTGTTAATTTTAATGCATGTTCATGACTGTTGTCGCTCTCTAGTTGGTCGCTTCCCAGTCTTTTGCTAGCCTTCACTCGTACTAAGCGGGAATACTGCTTGTGCATCCAATCCCTTAAACCCCAAAGTTATTCCATATGAGTCCACTATACCTTCCTATATACGGTATCTACCTGCCATTCCAAGTAAATTTGTATGTGCCAAACTCTAAACCTTCAAATGAAATTCTGTTTTGTATGCTCGAATAGCTCATGTATCAACTAGGGCTGTCTGTATCTTCCATGCTAGGCGGGTTATTCTCAAGAGGGAGTGGACTCCGCTCCTCACTCACGAGAAAATGGCTGGTCACCAGGATGCCCAGTCCCATGCTTTATGCAAACTAAATCAAAATAATTGCAAACAAAACTCCCCCTGGGACTGTTGTTAGTTGGAGGCACTCCTTGTTTCGAGCAAGCCATGGATTGATGCTTGTGGTGGAGGGGGAGTATAAACTTTACCATTCTGTTTGGAAACCGCCTATAATGTGTGTAGCATGGAAGATATCGCCATCTCTTGGTTGTTATGTTGACAATGAAAGTATGTCTCTCAAAATATTATTTATCTCTGCTTTAAAATCGAGCTCTGGCACCTCTACAAATCCCTACTTCCCTCTGGAAGGGCCTATCTATTTACTTTTATGTTGATTTATCACCATCTCAATAAAAAGCACCAGCTGGAGAGCACTGCTGTCATTTGCATCCATTACTATTAATTTATATTGGGTATGACTATGACTGGATCTCTTTTACCATGAATTACAATGTCTAGTTAGTCCTTGATCTTTAAAGGTGCTCTGCATTTATGTTTTGCCGTCTCAGAAAGGGCTAGCGAGATACCATCTTATTATATCATATTATGATTGTTTTGAGAAAGTGTTGTCATCCGAGATTTATTATTATTGCTCGCTAGTTGATTATGCCATTGACATGAGTAAACATGAGACCTAAGTGTTATTGTGAATGTGGTTAGTTATAATCTTTGCTGAAAACTTGAATGATGGCTTTACATATTTACAACAACAAGAGCAAACAGAGTTTGTAAAAGTTTTTCCTTATCACTTTCAGTTTATCAACTGAATTGCTTGAGGACAAGCAAAGGTTTAAGCTTGGGGGAGTTGATACGTCTCCGTCGTATCTACTTTTCCAAACACTTTTGCCCTTGTTTTCGACTCTAACTTGCATGATTTGAATGGAACTAACCCGGACTGACGCTGTTTTCTACAGAATTGCCATGGTGTTATTTATGTGCAGAAACAAAAGTTCTCGGAATGACCTGAAACTCCACGGAACATATTTTTGGAAAATATTAAAAATACTGGAAGAAAAATCCATGTCAGGGGGGCCACACCCTGTCCACGAGGGTGGGGGCGCACCCCCGGCCTCGTGGGCCCCCTGACGGTCCACCGACCTCAACTCCAACTCCATATATTCGTGTTCGGGGAGAAAAAATCAGGGAGAAGGATTCATCGCGTTTTACGATACGGAGCCGCCGCCAAGCCCTAAACCCTCTCGGGAGGGCTGATCTGGAGTCCGTTCGGGGCTCCGGAGAGGGGAATCCGTCGCCGTCGCCATCATCAACCATCCTCCATCACCAATTTCATGATGCTCACCGCCGTGCGTGAGTAATTCCATCGTAGGCTTGCTGGACGGTGATGGGTTGGATGAGATTTATCATGTAATCGAGTTAGTTTTGTTAGGGTTTGATCCCTAGTATCCACTATGTTCTGAGATTGATGTTGCTATGACTTTGCTATGCTTAATGCTTGTCATTAGGGCCCGAGTGCCATGATTTCAGATTTGAACCTATTATGTTTTCATGAATATATGTGAGTTCTTGATCCTATCTTGCAAGTCTATAGTCACCTACTATGTGTTATGATCCGGTAACCCCGAAGTGACAATAATCGGGACCACTCCCGGTGATGACCGTAGTTTGAGGAGTTCATGTATTCACTATGTGTTAATGCTTTGGTCCGGTACTCTATTAAAAGGAGGCCTTAATATCCCTTAGTTTCCATTAGGACCCCGCTGCCACGGGAGGGTAGGAAAAAAGATGCCATGCAAGTTCTTTTCCATAAGCACGTATGACTATATTCAAAATACATGCCTACATTACATTGATGAATTGGAGCTAGTTCTGTGTCACCCTATGTTATGATTGTTACATGATGAACCACATCCGGCATAATTCTCCATCACCGATCCAATGCCTACGAGCTTTTTCACATATTGTTCTTCGCTTATTTACTTTTCCGTTGCTACTATTACAATCACTACAAAACCCAAAAATATTAATTTTGCTACCGTTACCGTTACTTCCATATTACTTTGCTATTAAATACTTTGCTGCAGATACTAAGTTATCCAGGTGTGGTTGAATTGACAACTCAACTGCTAATACTTGAGAATATTCTTTGGCTCCCCTTGTGTCGAATCAATAAATTTGGGTTGAATACTCTACCCTCGAAAACTGTTGTGATCCCCTATACTTGTGGGTTATCATTGCTTGATTCGGCCGCCGAATCCATATGTCTGACGTAACTCGGGCTCCGGCTTGGGCGAGGAGTCGAATGAATCCTGTCTCGACTATAAGAATAAGCCTCCTGCTGCGCCAGAGCCGTCTGAAGAAGTTCTCTGACCCTTCGCGTCTCAACTGTTGTTGGAGAATCGCCATCCATCGGGAGAGCTGCCAAACGCGCCGACGCAGCGATCAGGTTTTCCAAAGGGTTGGAAAAATGACCCGGTGGTGTTGGTATGTAGCGAGGCGGGGCAGTATTCATGTGAGGAGGTTCCATCACTCAGGGCTGAACCGGCGCCCCCGCTCCGGGTGTTATAAACCGGTTTGCCTCCGGCGGGTTACCAGGGCCGGCTCCGGGTGTGCAGAAGAGATTCCGAGGATCATAAACCGGAGGAAGACGGGATTGAGCCTTCTGGTGCCTCCTCCTCATCACCTCATTGGACGCGTTCAGATTCGTCGTAAGCTGGAAAGCCTCTGACTGGATCTGCTAAGCTCGAGCATCCAAAGCCGCCCGTTTCGCGGCCAATCTGGTGTCCTCAGCAGCTAGGGCTTCTTTGGCTCGGGCTACCTCCTCCCGTACTCGTGCCACCTCTGCATCATGCTCAGCCTGATCCGCCGGAATAACTGTGGCGGTTAACAGGGCCGTCAATCTGTCCATGAGATCAATCAGCACCTGAGCCGGCGGGCGCACAGGGCCTCCTGCCCCGTCCGCTCCTGACCCGTAGGTTATTGCTGCCGCAGCCGTAGATTTTTGACCGCGTTGAGTGCCAGCCGTGAAGATCCCTACTCTGCTTGGCGGCTCAAAGGGGTCCGGAATACTGCTGCCATCGGAACAGCCCCCAATCCCACCGTCTTGTAATTGGTATAACGAATCCGTCTCACCAGTGGACGACTCACGATCAGAGTAGACGGCCGTCTCACCACCATCCACAGATCTTTCAGAAAATTCCCCTCCGTGGACGCAACCCACGAAGGCACGCTTCATGGCGGGATGAGCCCGGGCGGGTCTCGCACGCTGAGCCGTCTCGATGATGTCGGTGCAGATGTCCGGCTCAGGGCCCGGCTCACCAATCCGGCCGATGAAGACGTGTATTCCGTCGAAGGGGACCCGGTACCCGTACTCAATTGAGCCGGCGTCGGGGCCCTAGCCGGCATCATCGATGTAGAGCTTGCCGCGGCGACTCTTGGTCATCCGGCCCACGGCGTATCCCTTGAGCCCTTCGAAGCTGCCCTTCAAGAACTCAAATCCACCGTGCGCTGGCCCCACGGTGGGCGCCAACTGTCGTGGAATTGTCACGGCAGATGTCCTTGTGAAAGGACTTAGTCGTGGAGCCATCGCAACTAGGAAGCTTAAAGGGGTTAAAGTGGGACAAAGGACACGAGGGTTTATACTGGTTCGGCCCCTTACGGTGAAGGTAAAAGCCTAATCCAGTTGAGGTGGAATTGCTAGGGTTTCGATGACCAGGGAGCGAATCCGCTATGCCTGGCTCTCGATTTGATGTTACTTGCCCTAAGCCGCCGGCGGGTCGTCCCCTTATATATACGGGTTGCCCCACGCGGCCTACAAAGTCCCGGCCGGCTCATAAACAGTGTCCGGCTCGGTGACTAGTTAATCTTGCCTTACAATGCAAGTCATGTTATTATGGCGGTTTATTACCACGGGCCTTAAGTCACCTTTGGGCTTGGGGCCCTTGACTGAACCGCCATCTTCAAGCTTGATATTGGACTTCATCTGATGAATCACTATAACGTAACCCGGCCCCTCCTGGGCGGGTTACACTAGTAGTGATATCCCCAACAAATACCATTTGAACAAGTACATTACTAGCCCTTGTGCACCTCATGTTGATCCTTTGCATCCTACCCTTGATGAGTCTATTGACATGATCCGCAACCTTAGAACTGTTAATTTTATCACTAGAGGCTTGCCTAGAAACTTGATTGGATGTTTGCCTACTCTTGACTGTGCCTACACTATATGGAGATTTCTTGAGGAAAGATTTCCAAACTATTCCTTGCAAAACCTAGATGAAATTCTTCATAAGTCTATTACCTTGAGTAAGATGAATTCTAGTGATCCTAGCTTTGGTGATTGTCTATTTGAGCTTACAAATCTCATGCGTGCCAAAGGAAATGTTGGAATCATTAGCAATATCATATCCGAAGCTATTAGAATTCATAAAGGTGACCATGTGATGATCATTTATCTAATGAATTACCCTCTCTAGGAATGGATCAAATACAAGACAATGTTGACCATGGATACTATGATGAGGATGATAATAGTGACTATGATCTTGACGATGCGATGAGATACTTTGGTCTTATGGCTAATCTTTGCGGCTACATGGCTGGAGGAAAGGAATGGGTCCTTGATAGTGGATGAACTGATCATATGACCGGAGACAAAGATATGTTTCGTGAGCTTGCTGAAAACGACGGCCCTCGAAAGTGTGTCACTTTTGGTGATAACTCAAAGGGTAAGGTGGTTGGCCTCGGTAAGTTGGCCATCTCACATGATAGCTCCATACAAAACGTCATGCTCGTTGAATCTCTTGGGTACAATTTACTTTCAGTGTCTAGACTTGCTGATTTCGGTTTCAATGTCCTATTTACTGAAGTAGATTGCCAAGTGTTTCGAAGAGACAATCATAAAATGGTCTTTACCGGTATACGTAGAGGTGATCTTTACATTTTTGATTTCACTAAAAAGGCTCAACCTAGAACTTGCTTAATTGCTAAATCTTCTAAAGGCTGGTTGTGGCATAGAAGGTTAGGTCATGTGGGCATGCGAAATCTTGATAAGCTTTATTAAAGGTGATCATATCCTTGGAGTAAAAGATGTTATTTTTGACAAGGATAGACTTTGTAGTGCTTGTCAAGCAGGAAAACAAGTTGGAGGAAGTCACCCCGTGAAGAACATCATGACCACGAGAAGACCGCTCGAGCTACTTCACATGGATCTCTTTGGTCCCAATGCCTACAAGAGTCTCGGTGGTAACTCATTTGGTCTAGTCATAGTCGATGATTTTTCAAGATTTACGTGGGTGTTCTTTCTTGATGACAAATCGCAGGTCCAAAAGATCTTCAAACACTTCACTAGGAAGGCCCAAAATCAATTTGAAGTGAAGATCAAGAAGGTTCGGAGCGACAACGGAACGGAGTTCAAGAACGCAAATGTGGATACCTTTCTTGAAGAAGAGGGGATTTCACACGAGTTCTCGGCTACGTACACACCTCAACAAAATGGAGTTGTTGAGAGGAAGAACCGGACTCTTATTGAGATGGCAAGAACGATGCTTGATGAGTACAAGACAGGAAGCGGTTGAGACAGCTCGTCATGCAACAAATCGCTTGTATCTTCACAAGCTACTCGGCAAGACGGCATACGAGATCCTCACCGGTAACAAACCCCAAGTTGGATACTTTCGAGTATTTGGCTCAAAGTGTTACATTCTTGATAAGCATCGTCGTTCTAAATTTGCTCCTAAATCTCATGAAGGTTTCCTACTTGGTTATGGCTCAAACTCTCACACTTACCGTGTCTACAACAATTTCACCCGAAAGTTTGAAGAGACGATAGATGTGAAGTTTGATGAATCTAACGGCTCGCAAGTAGAGCAATTGCCAATTGATGTAGGAGATAAAGACCCTTCGGAAGCAATCCAAGACTTGTCTATTGGAAAGATTCGTCCAATGGAGGTGAAGGAGAGTACCTCATCCGTCCAAGTGGAAGCTTCCACCTCACGACAAGGTGAACCAAGAGTTGATACGGAAGCATCCACAAGTGGGACACACCAAGACGAAGAAAACGAGGAAGTACACCAAGATGAACATCAACAACCTCCTTCTCCACCACGACAAGAGAATGACAACGTCAACAATGAAGAAGGCCAAGAAGAAGAACAAGATGAAGAAGATGTTCCACCCCGAGCAAAGCAAAAGCTCCCACGAGTTCGAGCAAGAGTCGCCAAAGACCATCCCGTTGAGCAAATCTATAATGATATCCAAACCGGGAGAATCACTCGCTCTAAAACTCGTTTGGCTAACTTTTGTGAACATTATTCATTCATCTCTAGCATTGAACCTATGAAGGTTGAAGAAGCATTGGAAGATCCGGATTGGATAAACGCTATGCATGAAGAGCTATACAACTTTGAGAGAAATCAAGTGTGGACATTGGTTGAGAAGCCCGACAACAACCACAACATCATCGGTACCAAATGGGTGTTTCGCAACAAGCAAGATGAAGATGGACAAGTAGTTCGCAACAAAGCACGTCTCGTCGCCCAAGGCTACACTCAAGTCGAAGGTATGGACTATGGTGAGACATATGCCCCCGTTGCTAGACTTGAGTCCATTCGCATCTTACTTGCTTATGCTAATCACCATGATATCACCTTGTACCAAATGGACATTAAAAGTGCTTTTCTAAATGGTGAAATTGAGGAGGAAGTTTATGTTAAGCAACATCCCGGCTTTGTCAATCCTAAGAAACCTAATCATGTTTACAAACTTCACAAAGCTCTTTATGGTCTTAAACAAGCTCCTAGAGCGTGGTATAAATGCTTGACCAAGTTCCTTATTAAAAAAGGCTTTGAAATTGGAAAAATAAATTCTACTCTTTTTACTAAAAGGGTTAATGGAGAACTATTTGTGTGCCAAATCTATGTTGATGATATTATATTTGGCTCGACTAACCCTCACTTTAGTGAGAAGTTTGGAAAGCTAATGTCGGAGAAGTTTGAGATGTCTACGATGAGTGAACTCAAATTCTTTCTCGGTTTGCAAATCAAGCAAACTAAGGAAGGTACCTTTGTCTCTCAAATAAAGTACACCAAGGACTTATTCAAGAAGTTCAATATGCAAGAATGCAAAGGTATGACTACACCCATGCCTACTTGTGGACATCTTGATTTGACCAAAGATGGTGAACCGGTCGATCAAAAGGTTTACCGCTCCATGATTGGTTCATTGTTATATCTATGTGCCTCTCGTCCCGATATTATGCTAAGTGTGTGCATGTGTGCACGATATCAAGTAGCCCCTAAAGAATGTCATCTTAAGGCTGTGAAAAGGATAGTGAGATACTTAATACACACACCAAATTTTGGCATTTGGTATCCTAAGAGGTCTTCTTTCGATCTTGTTGGTTACTCCGATTCGGACTATGTCGGAGACAAGGTTGATAGAAAGTCCACTTCGGGTACTTGTCAATTTCTTGGTAGATCTCTTGTGTCTTGTTCCTCCAAGAAACAAAACTCGGTATCCTTATCCACCGCCGAAGCGGAATACATTGCCGCTGGTTCATGTTATGCTCAATTACTTTGGATGACCCAAACTCTTAAAGATTATGGGATATATGTGAAACCTGTTCCATTGCTTTGTGACAACGAGAGTGCTATCAAGATTGCTCACAATCCCGTGCAACATTCTCGAACTAAGCATATTGAAGTTCGTCATCATTTCATTCGAGATCACGTTGCCAAAGGGGACATTGATCTTAAGCATGTTCGCACTGATAAGCAATTGGCGGATATATTCACCAAACCACTTGATGAGAAAGTCTTTTGCCGTTTGAGAGGAGAATTGAACATCATTGATGCTTCAAACTTGGAGTAGGAACTCCATTTGGATACATGCAAGGCATGAGCCTTTGACTAATCCTTGATATTTCTTTCATGATGTTATTTATATGTCTTGGATATATTTGCACCCTTGCATGCTATCTAACCCTTGTAGGTACTTGGATGAATCTAAATCTATGAGATTGCAACTCACTCACATCTTGAGCAATTTCTACATCACCAAGTCTCTACACAATGGTGGTTGAAGACAAGGAAGCACGAAACCCTTCAAACATATCCTTTGACAAATTCTATATTAAATTTTATGATTGTCATTTTGGATATACAAGTGCTCTTCCTTGCAAGACTAACCCATGTAGGTAGATGAACTCAAATTCCAAGTGGTGCTCCCAATTCTTGATAAGCTACATCAACCTTGAGCAACCCACACAAGCTCAACTACATGATCAAGATCAACACCACCACCCAAGGTATGTTATTCCATCTTAGAGAAGCTTTACTCCAAGTCATGGGTCAAAAACTCAACAAGATGTGAATACACCAAGATGCTTAAACGAAAAATGGTAACCCCATTTTGAGCTTAAACGATGAGTATGACCTATGATCAAGTGACCTCACTTGACTCCTAAGTCAATATACACTAACATAGGTGACTTTCTCACCGACCAATTCTAGATGAAGTTCTCTTGTGTTTCTCCGTGCTCTTGCATTTGTCTCATGCATATTTGTTTCCCCTTTCCAAACGCAAAAAAAAAAACTTCATCTAGATCTTTTCATTTCTTTTCTGTTCTACATTCCCTGCATCCAATTCATTGCAAATCTTTTAGTTAATTCCTTGCAAATCCTTGTGAGATCTTAATTGCCTAGTGAGCTAAGGTGACAAGTGTTTTCACTGTGATGAACTCGGTCACACCGGTTTGTTTTCTTCGGTCCAACCGAATTCTTTCGGTGCCACCGAAGCACAGAACTCGGTGCTACCGATTTCACTGCAGAAAAGACAGCTTGCCACTTGTTCCTGCATTCTTTTTACTCCAGCTCCACTCAATGGTTCTTGTCCTCTACCAGCATCATATTCGACTTGCTGCTTTGCTTTGTGACTCAAGGACCAAACCCATTTGAAACAAAAATCCAGAAGAACCCTTCTTGGAAATTGATGTCAAAGGGGGAGAGAGATCACATCAAAGCTCAATCATTTTTATAAAGGGAGAGAATGCTCAGGGGGAGAGTGTAGAAACCCCAGATTCTTGGTGTTCAAGAGGAGAGAAGTCACATGTCTTTAAGAGGGGAAAGACATGTTCATATTTGATTGTTTGCATCAGCTCTGTTTCTTGTCTTTGCTCTGATTTTCCGTTCCCTATCTTCTCCCAGTATCCCATGCTAGATTTAGGGGGAGCAAGACATCTAAGGGAAGGAAATTCTTGAATTCATTGCGCATCTTTACCTTTGGGGACATGTCTATATCCAATAGAGTACTCAGTACTCACTCTCTACATGTCATCCCAGTCTTGGTACTCTTGTGGTTTCTTTTGTTTGCTGTGGCTAGTAGGTGTATCTGTGTTATCTAACCTTGTTTACTCAGGTTCATTCCTTCCTAAGCGAACTCAAGACCACAAGGTAAGTATATGCATCACAGTCATGTGTATGAGGATTTCTTGCTATTGTACATACTGTTTGCAAGAAGGACTCATGAGCATGAAGGTACATTTCCCATATTCACATCATTTTCTCTGATGCATATAGCCAAGATACATGTAACACATTGCTTACTCTGTCATGCTTATGCATTCACATGCTCCTATATCCATATTTACATGTTTGCATACATGTAGGGGGAGCCTATGCATGTTACATGTCTTTCCAAAGCTTTACTTGTTATTCTCTATATCTTTATCTAAAGATTTGATGTATGTTGTCATCAATTACCAAAAAGGGGGAGATTGAAAGCACAAGTGCTCCCTGGGTGATTTTGGTAATTAATGTCAACATATCTCTTGTTGGACTAATGCTTCTACCTAGTATGTTTCAGATAAGTTCAAAAATGGAGTGGCATGGACTAGAGGATGTGCAACCCCTTCAAAATGCTAAGGACAAAGGATTGGCTCAAGCTCAAATCTCAGGTCTCTACATTTTTCATTTTAAGTGATCCAAGATCGCATTGAGTCCATAGGAAAAGCCAATACTATCAAGAGGGGGTCAGGTGTTGCTTAATGAGTTTCTTGCTCAAAGTGCTTAGTGATATGCTCCAAAAACCCTCAACTACTTTATCACATCCACATATGTCCCAAACCAAAAGTCAAACTCGGCCCCACCGAAACTTCCTATCCGGCGCCACCGAGTTCAGTTGACATAGCCACTGCCAGAAACCCTAATCAGTTCGGTCTCACCGATGGGATCTCGGTCTCACCGAGATGGGCTTGCAAACTCTCTGTTGCCTATTGCAATAATTTCGGTCCCATCGAGATATGCAATCGGTCCCGCCGAGTTTGCTTGGCCAACTCTGTGTTTCACTTATTACCCAAATCTGTCCCACCGAGTTTGTGTAATCGGTCAAACTGAGTTCAGGTTTTACCCTAACCCTAGCACATCGGTCCTACCGAGTTGATCATATCGGTCCCACCGAAATGCCCAACGGTCACATTATGAACTAAATTGGTTTGACCGAGTTTCATGATTCGGTCCCACCGAGTTTGGTAAATTGTGTGTAACGGTTAGATTTTGTGTGGAGGCTATATATACCCCTCCACCCACTCTTCATTCATGGAGAGAGCCATCAGAACATGCCTACACTTCCAACATACATTTTCTGAGAGAGAACCAACTACACTTGTGTTGAGGTCAAGATATTCCATTCCAACCACATAAATCTTGATCTCTAGCCTTCCCCAAGTTGCTTTCCACTCAAATCATCTTTCCACCAAATCCAATCCTATGAGAGAGAGTTGAGTGTTGGGGAGACTATCATTTGAAGCACAAGAGCAAGGAGTTCATCATCAACACACCATTTGTTACCTCTTGGAGAGTGGTGTCTCCTAGATTGGCTAGGTGTCACTTGGGAGCCTCCATCAAGATTGTGGAGTTGAACCAAGGAGTTTGTAAGGGCAAGGAGATCGCCTACATCGTGAAGATCTACCCGAGTGAGGCAAGTCCTTCGTGGGCGACGGCCACGGTGGGATAGACAAGGTTGCTTCTTCGTGGACCCTTCGTGGGTGGAGCCCTCCGTGGACTCGCGCAACCGTTACCCTTCGTGGGTTGAAGTCTCCATCAACGTGGATGTACGATAGCACCACCTATCGGAACCACGGATAAAAAATCTCCGTGTCTCCGAATTGCGTTTGCACACTCCAATCCCATCCCTTTACATTCTTGCAACTTGCATGCTTTACTTTCCGCTGCTCATATACTCTTGTCATGCTTGCTTGATATGTATTGTGAATGGTTAAACTTGTCCCAAAACTCCACATCAATTTAAGGAAATGAAAAACTGTAACTTTTCTTCTTAGAGTCTATTCACCCCCCCCCCCCTCTAGACACCTCTTCTCGATCCTTTCATATGTGCATTACCGAGAGGGCCCAGAGATACCTCTCCGATACACGGAGTGACAAATCCTAATCTCGATCTATGCCAACTCAACAAACACCTTCGGAGACACCCTGTAGAGCATCTTTATAATCACCCAGTTACGTTGTGACGTTTGATAGCACACAAGGTGTTCCTCCGGTATTCGGGAGTTGCATAATCTCATAGTCAGAGGAACATGTATAAGTCATGAAGAAAGCAATAGGAATAAAACTAAACGATCATTATGCTAAGCTAACGGATGGGTCATGTCCATCACATCATTCTCTAATGATGTGATCCTGTTCATCAAATGAGAACACATGTCTATGGCTAGGAAACTTAACCATCTTTGATTAACGAGCTAGTCAAGTAGAGGCATACTAGGGACACTCTGTTTTGTCTATGTTTTCACACATGTATCAAGTTTCCGGTTAATACAATTCTAGCATGAATAATAAACATTTATCATGAAATAAGGAAATAAATAATAACTTTTTGTTGCCTCTAGGGCATATTTCCTTCAGTCTCCCACTTGCACTAGAGTCAATAATCTACTTCACATCGCCATGTGGTTTAACACCAATAGTTCACATCACCATGTGATTAACACCCATAGTTCACATCGCCATGTGACCAACACTCAAAGGGTTTACTAGAGTCAATAATCTAGTTCACATCGCCATGTGATTAACATCCAAAGAGTACTAAGGTGTGATCATGTTTTGCTTGTGAGAGAAGTTTAGTCAATGGGTCTGCCACATTCAGATCTGTATGTATTTTACAAATTTCTATGTCTACAATGCTCCGCACGGAGCTACTCTAGCTAAATGCTCCCACTTTCAATATGTATCCAGATCGAGACTCAGAGTCATCCAGATCGGTGTCAAAGCTTGCATCAACGTAACTCTTTACGATGAACTCTTTATCACCTCCATAACCGAGAAATATTTCCTTAGTCCTCTAAGGATAATTTTTTACCAATGTCCAGTGATCTACTCCTAGATCACTATTGTACTCCCTTGCCAAACTCAGGGCAGGGTATACAATAGGTCTGGTACACAGCATGGCATACTTTGTAGAACCGATGACTGAGGCATAGGGAATGACTTTTCATTCTCTTTCTATTTTCTGCTGTGGTCGGGTTTTGAGTCCTTACTCAACTTCACACCTTGCAACACAGGCAAGAACTCCTTCTTTGACTATTCCATTTTGAACTACTTCAAAATCTTGTCAAGGTATGTACTCATTGAAAAAACTTATCAAGCGTCTTGATCTATCTCTATAGGTCTTGATGCTCAATATGTAAGCAGCTTCACCATGGTCTTTCTTTGAAAAAACTCCTTTCAAACACTCCTTTATGCTTTCCAGAAAATTCTACATCAGTACCGATCAACAATATGTTATTCACATATACTTATCAGAAAGCCTGTAGTGCTCCCACTCACTTTCTTGTAAATACAGGCTTCACCGCAAGTCTGTATAAAAACTATATGCTTTGATCAACTCATCAAACCGTATATTCCAACTCCGAGATGCTTGCACCACTCCATAGATGGATCGCTGGAGCTTGCACATTTTGTTAGCACCTTTAGGATTGACAAAACCTTTTTGGTTGCATCATATACAACTCTTCTTTAATAAATCCATTAAGGAATGTAGTTTTGACATCCATTTGCCAGATTTCATAAAATGTGGCAATTGCTAACATGATTCGGACACACTTAAGCATCGCTACGAGTGAGAAAATCTCATCGTAGTCAACACCTTGAACTTGTCAAAAACCTTTTTCGACAAGTCTAGCTTTGTAGATAGTAACACTACTATCAGCGTCCGTCTTCCTCTTGAAGATCCATTTATTTTTTATTGCTTGCCGATCATCGGGTAAGTCAACCAAAGTCCATACAATGTTCTCATACATGGATCCCATCTCAGATTTCATGGCCTCAAGCTGTAGCGACCAGACCTCAAACAGTCTGATCTCTGTGCATCAGTGTCATCCCTGGATCGGTAATGCTGACACGCACAGTACTTGAAGTATTTATAACAGAGTAGCAATCACACACTTATTACACCGAATGTCTCAAAAGAGAACTTATTACAATAAATATGGCTTAAGGCCATCTCATACGATAACAGCGGAAGGCTTGGAAGATAAAGTGAGTCCATCAACTCCAACGGCATCACTGAGTGAAAGACCACGACCTAAGGCTCCTTACTCGTCGTCTGAAAAGTCTGCAACATGATACGTTGCAGCCCAAAAATGGGTCAGCACATGGAATATGCTGGCAATGTAACACAAAAGAGTAATGAACAGAATAAAGCTATCACTATATGCATATATGGCTGGTGGAGGCTGTATGGTTAATATGTTTTGCAAAAAGCCAATTTTTCCCTACAACAAAGGAATAAATTTTATTTAACTACAAAGTTGGTTGAAAACATTGAGCATGGTAAACCCCATCTCAATCCCAATTAAAAGTAATTAATAACCCAACCAACATTATATTAAGAATGATGAGATCCACATGATAATCCAAGAACTAGATACTCAAGATGTCCATAACTGGGACACGGCCAACCATGATTAGTTTGTACACTCTGCAGAGGTTTGTGCACTTTTCCCCACAAGACTCGATCTCCTCCATTTGATTTCTCGCACTACATGATGTTTGAGAAACGGATGACCGAGACACAGTCTTTCCGAAGAGGTCCCCTTAACCGATAGATAGGCTTGTACACCTACAATCCCCTACATCTGCTAGCCCATCATGGAAAGGTTTCCTACAACTTACTCAACTATGCCAGAGCCCATAATGGCATGTGGCTGCACACGGAAGTTTCTAGCATGAGTAATCTTATGATCCCTTTGAGCCTGGGTGGCAGTCCATAGGAGAATCACACGATACCCCGAGATTTCCAAAAATACAGGCAATCACTGGATTCCCAGGTGCCTCAATCCACCCAGATGTGTATTAAAGTTGCCACCTTAAATTGAACCATTAAGTAACAATCTCACATCTGTCATGAATACACTCAAACCCAATCCACGTCTACGAGCATAGCATAGCAATATAAGCAACGTAGAAGTAACTCCCAAAGGTTTGATAATAAACAGGTGAATAGGTACTACCTCATCTACTTACCAAACCCACAATTTAATTCAGATCCTAACCATGCAAATGTTTGAGGATTGATCTAATGCAATAAAACTGGGGTAGTAAAGAGGTATGATCAAAGTGTTACTTGCCTTGCTGATGATCCGTGAAACCTAGAGACTCGTAGTAGCACGCTTCGCACTCCGGGTACTCTATCGCAAACAAACAAGCATACAATAAGCAATCAAGCAAGATGCACAAGTAAAACTCAAATACGAAGATCTAACCAGAAAGTTCAACTTAAGAACTCCGGTTTGCAAAAAGAATCAAATCAAACAAAGCAACGAAACTCAAACTGCGAAAGAAACAAGCTTCGATTACTAATCTGGACTAAAGTCAAATTTTACATTAGCAAAAACTTGTTTAAGTTGATTAAACAGAAAGAGGGCTTCGAGACGAAACTCTAGGCGCTTGAATCGCCTGATTCCAATAAATGAACGAAAATTTAAACTAAAATGAAAATCGGATCAGAAATCTCAATCGAAAATAATCGCGGAAAATCCGAGAAAAAAGAAAAACTGACGAACAGGCTAACGAACGAACGTTCGCTGTCTACGGCTAAACGGTGAAAATCGTTCGTTCAAACGAACGAACAAACGGGCGTTCGCTAAATAACTAAACCGAAAAAAACGATCTAAATAAATTAAAAAAACGCATCTAGGATTTAAAAAAACCAATCGGTTTTCTCGCGAAAACCGAGGCGGCGGCTACCTCCGGCGAAGTCCGGCGAGACGGCGGCGGCGGCGGGCGGCTCCGGTGGCGGCTCCAGCGGCAGCCGGCGTCGGCGGCGACGGCGGGCTGGCGCGGTCGGCGGCTAGGGTTTCGGCGGCGGCGGGCTGATGGGCTGCGGGGCTCGCCTCGGCGGCTTATAAAGCCTCCCCCGGGCGGAGTCCCGGGCGGATACGGCCCAAGGTCGGTTTCCTTTTTTTTAATTATTCCGCGCAGAAAAATAAATAAAAGAAATACTAAACAGACTCCAAAAATCCTAAAATAAAATTTTCCCGTCCTCTAAAAATCTACTGGACAAGGTGAACATTTATTTGGGACTCTAATGCAATTTTGAAAAACGCATATTTTCCTAATTCAAATAAAATAGCGATAAAACTCCGAATAAAATTCTTATTTGATTTTAATATTAAATCTCCAATATTTCTTTATTTTGAGGAAGTCATTTTATCTTCTCTCTTTTATTTTTATAAAAGGAAATATTTGAAGAGAAAATAATTAAAATCAAACGATCCTCTTTTCCAAATTTGAGAAAAACTCAAATATGAAAATAACGAAATTCCCAACTCTCTCCGTGGGTCCTTGAATTGCGTAGAATTTCTAGGATCAAACCGAAATGAAACAAAATATGATATGCAATGATGATCTAATGCATAACATTCCAAATTGAAAATTTGGGATGTTACAAACCTACCCCCCTTAAGATGAATCTCGCCCTCGAGATTCGGGTTGGCTAGAAAATAGGTGAGGGTGATCCTTCCGTAGGTCTTCCTCTCGTTCCCAGGTGGCTTCATCCTCGGTAAGGTGGCTCCACTGAACCTTGCAAAACTTGATAACTTTGCTGCGTGTAACTCGGCTGGCAAACTCGAGAATCTTGACTGGCTTCTCCTCGTAGGTCAAATCGCTATCCAACTGTATCGCTTCCAGCGGCACTGTATCTCTCAAAGGGATAACAGCCATCTCTGCGTGGCACTTCTTCAACTGAGAAACGTGGAACACATCGTGAACTCCTAACAATCCTTCGGACAATTCCAACTTGTAAGCAACTTCTCCCATACGTTCCAAAACTTTGTATGGTCCCACAAAACATGGTGCTAACTTTCCCTTAACTCCAAAGCGCTTCACTCCTCGAAGTGGGGATACACGAAGATACACTCCGTCTCCAACTTCGTAAACTGTCTCCTTGCATTTAGAATCTGCATAACTCTTCTGCCTGGACTGGGATACCTTGAGTCTATCGCAAATCAGCTTAACCTTCTCTTCATACTCTTTAATTAAATCTGGTCCAAACAACGGTCGGTCTCCAACTTCATCCCACAACAACGGTGTCCTGCACCTCCTTCCGTACAATGCTTCGAAAGGGGCCATCTTCAAACTGGCTTGGTAGCTGTTGTTGTAAGAGAACTCTGCATAAGGCAAATTGTCGTCCCAACTAGATCCATAGTCTAGCGCACAAGCTCTCAACATGTCCTCCAGAATCTGATTGACTCTCTCGGTCTGTCCATCTGTCTGCGGGTGAAAAGCTGTACTGAACTCTAGCCTGGTTCCCAAAGTTTTGTGCAACTGATTCCAAAACTTTGAGGTAAACTGGGTTCCTCTATCTGATACAATGGTCCTCGGAACTCCATGCAAACATACGATCCTGGTCATATATATCTTTGCCAACTTAGCACTGGTGTAAGTGGTCTTCACTGGGATGAAATGAGCTACTTTCGTCAAACGATAGACTACAACCCATATCGAGTCATAGCCTGAACGAGTCCTGGGCAATCCCGTGATAAAATCCATGCCTAGCTTATCCCACTTCCATTCGGGTATCGGCAATGGTTGTAGCAATCCTGCTGGCTTCTGATGTTCTGCCTTCACTCTCTGACATACATCACAAACTTCTACATACTCCGCAATATCCTTCTTCATTTCGGTCCACCAGAAACTATCTTTCAAATCCAAGTACATTTTGGTATTTCCTGGGTGAATCGAATATGGCGAATCATGGGCCTCTTGCAGAATCAACTTCCTGATCTTCTGTTCATTTGGCACATATACGCGGTCCTCAAACCATAAGGTATCGTGCTCATCCTCACGAAAACCTTTAGCCTTTCCTTTGCTCATCCTTTCCTTTATCTCGGCAATCTCCTTGTCCGTCTTCTGAGCTTCTTTGATCTTATCCATCAAAGTAGATTGAATCTCCAAAGCTGCTACATAGCCTCTCGGAACTATTTCCAAACATAGCTCGCGAAGATCCTCTGCTAACTCCTTGGGTAATTCTCCGGTCATGAGTGTATTTACATGACTCTTGTGGCTCAACGCATCGGCTACTACGTTAGCCTTTCCGGGGTGATAATGCAATCTCATATCATAATCCTTAATGAGCTCCAACCATCTCCTCTGCCTGAGATTCAACTCCTTCTGCGTGAAGATATACTTCAAACTCTTGTGATCCGTGTATACCTCACAATGGTTTCCGATGAGAAAATGTCTCCAAGTCTTCAACGCATGCACTACGGCTGCTAACTCTAAATCATGGGTAGCGTAATTCAACTCATGGGGTTTAAGCTGTCGTGAGGCATATGAAACAACTCTTCCCTCCTGCATAAGCATGGCTCCAAGTCCTCGACGAGAAGCGTCGCAATACACTTCGTAATCCTTGCGTTGATCTGGCAGAATCAACACTGGTGATGTAACCAAGCGTTTCTTCAACTCCTGAAAACTGGCATCACATTCCTCAGTCCATTTGAACCTGGTGTCCTTCTTTAACAACTCCGTCATAGGCTTTGCAATCTTCGAGAAATTCTCAATGAACCTCCGGTAGTATCCTGCGAGTCCAAGAAAACTCCGGATCTCTCCAACTGACGTGGGTGCTTCCCAATTTGTCACAGTGACAACTTTGGTGGGGTCTACCGCTATTCCTTCTCCGGATATAACATGTCCAAGAAATCCAACTTCCTTCAACCAAAACTCACACTTGCTGAACTTGGCATATAGCTGATGTTCTCTGAGCTTCCCAAGTACCAAACGCAAATGCTCTTTATGTTCCTCTTCATTCTTCGAGTAGACCAGAATATCATCAATGAACACCACAACGAATTGATCCAAAAACTCCATAAACACCTTGTTCATCATGTTCATAAAATTGGCAGGTGCATTAGTCAGACCAAATGACATAACGGTATACTCATATAGCCCATACCTTGTGGTAAAAGCTATCTTAGGTATATCCTTCTCTCGAATCTTCAGCTGGTGGTACCCTGATCGCAGATCGATCTTGGAAAACACTTTAGCTCCTTGCAACTGATCAAACAAATAATTGATCATCGGCAGTGGGTACTTGTTCTTGATCGTCACCTCATTCAATCCTCGATAATCAACAACCATCCTTAACGATCCATCCTTCTTATCCACTAGAAGCACTGGTGATCCCCAAGGTGACGAACTTGGGTGAATATAACATTTATCCAATAACTCCTTAATCTACTTCTTAATTTCCTCCAAATCCTTTGCGAGCATTCTGTACGGTCTCTTAGATATTGACCCTGTGCCTGGCAAAAGCTCAATCAAAAACTCAATGTCTCTATCCGGTGGCATGCCTCGCAACTCTTCTGGAAATACGTCTGGGAAATCCTTCACCACTGGTACTTCCTCCTGTACAACTCTTGATAAGCAATTTACTTGAGTCCTATTCGGCACATGCCGGGATACATACTTGCTCCTTCTTCCTTCTGGGGTGGTGAGCAAAATCGTCTTACTGGCGCAATCGATGTTTCCTCCATACATCGATAGCCAATTCATACCTAGAATCACATCCAAACCTTGCGACTCCAAAATTATTAGATATGAGGGGAAAACATGCCTACCTATGGTCAATGGCATCTGAAAATATCCTTGGCTTGCCATATACTCTGCTCCTGGCGAGCTCACTAACATAGGTGTACTAAGAACTTTGGTGGGAAGTTTATATTTATCCACAAATCCCCTTGATATGTATGAATGCGATGCACCAGTATCAAAAAGTACGACTGCAGTAAATGACTTAACCAAAAACTTACCTATTACTGCATCTGGTTGGGCTTCAACCTCCTCCACGTTAACGTGGTTCACTTGTCCCCTGTTGAATGGGTTGGGCTTCTTCCTAGAGCTTCCATTGCCGTTTCCATTCTTAGCTTCAGGACATTCATTGGTGTAATGTCCAGTTTTTTGGCACTTGTAGCAAGTAACGTGGCTTAGATCTTTCTTGGCGGGCGTTGCCGGGTTGGAACGGTTCTGTCCGTTGCTTCCTCCATTACCATTCCTGTTCTTGGGGCCACTATGATTATGCGAACTCCCTCCAGTGTGGTTGTGACCTCCATGGTTATGCTGAAGGGGTCCTCCCGAGTTCGGGGTAAAACGGGGTCTCTGTTGGGCTCCAGAATTATACTTCCCTTGTCCATACTTCCTCTTGCGGTTGTCAATCTGCTGTTGCTTCCCTTCAATCATGAGGGCTCTATCTACCAACTCCTGGTAGTTATTGAAATTTGCCACCATCAACTGCATGCTCAGCTCATCATTCAGTCCTTCCAGAAACTTCTCCTGCTTAGCTGCATCTGTAGCGACGTCATCTGGGGCATAATGTGCTAACTTACTAAAGTCATCTACATACTGGCCAACGGTGTGTCCTCGGCGTAAGTTGCGAAACTCACGCTTCTTCATGGCCATAGCTCCTGTTGATACATGGGCAGTGCGACAAGCCTATTGGAACTGGTCCCATGTAACAGTGTCGATGGGGTAAGTGGCTGTGAAATTCTGCCACCATGATGCTGCGGGTCCATCAAGCCGATGTGCGGCAAAGCGCACTCTCTCCGCATCTGTGCATCCTGCAGTGGTCAACTCCCTTTCAATCTTGCGGAGCCAATCATCTACAACTATCAGCTCGGTGCTACTGGAGAACACCTGCGGATTCAGCCTTAGAAAACGGGCTAAGTGATCAACAGGTGGTGGTGGTGGTGGGTTGTTGTTGTTGTTGTTCCACTGATTCTGATTCTGGACTAATATCTGCATCAATGCATTCTGCTGCTGGATCAACTGGAGTGAGCTCCGGTGGGAAAGCAAATCCATTGTCGCGTCTCGGAGGCATCTGCTGGGTTTAGAAAAGATGAAAAAACAGAGTAGAATGAGGTCTAGGGGGAAAACACTACCCATATGCACATGAGACAAACACAAACATATCACTCAATCAATCAAGCAAGGGCATACAATCGGTCTAGAACTATCATTACAAAAGTGCTCGGACATGGTGGAATACTACTACTGATATGGTGGTCGACTAGAAAAATTGATCGGTCGAAGACTCCATGATATCCGCTCCAGCTTCATCAACATAGTCATCATCGCTATCGTCAGGGTCAGAGTCGGTGTCGTCGATGATGATGTAGTTCTCCGGGCAAGTGGAACCATCATCTTCTCCTCCTGGTGCGGGATCTCCCATGAATACTCCGATCTTCCTCGTCAGGTCGTCATTCTTCTCCACTAGTACGATGAGTTCCTCCTCATAATCTTGGCGTGTAGCCTTGAGTTCTTCCTCCAGCTCCGTGATCCTTGTCATTGCCTTCTTCAAATCTGTCATGCCTGCGCACATCTGGTTCTCCTGGCGTCTAATGTTCTGGTTTAACTCCTGGATGAAAGCTGCAATTGATCTATCCTTCTTGGTGCTGATCATCTCCCATTGCTCATCTCGGCGCCCACAAATCTGGTAGATAGTATCCTTGAGATCCTTGTGGTAAACTTCTCCAATGCGTCCCATGGCGATGTGGGCTGCCATACTCTTTCCTAGACTCTAGGTTGGTGCATCAAAGGAAAACTCTATGGGCTCAGTGACTGGCGTGAATGTCCTTCCTGGAACTTGAACTTGAATCATCCAGCGCTCCTCTTCTGGTAAAGTGGCGTTGTAAGTCCCGGTGAAGCTTGGTATTCCGATGTTCAGGTACCTAGTGACTTCCTTCAAGTGGCGTCCAAAAGGTGTGTCTTCATCCGGTTGCGTGAACTTGATCCTTGCATCTGCCATCCTAAAGAGTAGAAAATGGGGAGGAGTCAGAAATGAGAAGAGAGTAGTGATCTAGGGCTTTAGCTTAGTGGTCGTGTCCTACAGTCAGCGTGTGCTCTGATACCATCTTGTAGCGACCAGACCTCAAACAGTCTGATCTCTGTGCATCAGTGGCATCCCTGGATCGGTAATGCTGACACGCACAGTACTTGAAGGATTTATAACAGAGTAGCAATCACACACTTATTACACCGAATGTCTCAAAAGAGAACTTTACAATAAATATGGCTTAAGGCCATCTCATACGATAACAGCGGAAGGCTTGGAAGATAAAGTGAGTCCATCAACTCCAACGGCATCACTGAGTGAAAGACCATGACCTAAGGCTCCTTACTCGTCGTCTGAAAAGTCTGCAACATGATACGTTGCAGCCCAAAAATGGGTCAGCACATGGAATATGCTGGCAATGTAACACAAAAGAGTAATGAACAGAATAAAGCTATCACTATATGCATATATGGCTGGTGGAGGCTGTATGGTTAATATGTTTTGCAAAAAGCCAATCTTTCCCTACAACAAAGGAATAAATTTTATTTAACTACAAAGTTGGTTGAAAACATTGAGCATGGTAAACCCCATCTCAATCCCAATTAAAAGTAATTAATAACCCAACCAACATTATATTAAGAATGATGAGATCCACATGATAATCCAAGAACTAGATACTCAAGATGTCCATAACTGGGACACGGCCAACCATGATTAGTTTGTACACTCTGCAGAGGTTTGTGCACTTTTCCCCACAAGACTCGATCTCCTCCATTTGATTTCTCGCACTACATGATGTTTGAGAAACGGATGACCGAGACACAGTCTTTCCGAAGAGGTCCCCTTAACCGATAGATAGGCTTGTACACCTACAATCCCCTACATCTGCTAGCCCATCATGGAAAGGTTTCCCACAACTTACTCAACTATGCCAGAGCCCATAATGGCATGTGGCTGCACACGGAAGTTTCTAGCATGAATAATCTTATGATCCCTTTGAGCCTGGGTGGCAGTCCATAGGAGAATCACACGGTACCCCGGGATTTCCAAAAATACAGGCAATCACTGGATTCCCCAGGTGCCTCAATCCACCCAGATGTGTATTCAAGTTGCCACCTTAAGTTGAACCATTAAGTAACAATCTCACATCTGTCATGAATACACTCAAACCCAATCCACGTCTACGAGCATAGCATAGCAATATAAGCAACGTAGAAGTAACTCCCAATGGTTTGATAATAAACAGGTGAATAGGTACTACCTCATCTACTTCCCAAACCCACAATTTAATTCAGATCCTAACCATGCAAATGTTTGAGGATTGATCTAATGCAATAAAACTGGGTAGTAAAGAGGTATGATCAAAGTGTTACTTGCCTTGCTGATGATCCGTGAAACCTAGAGACTCGTAGTAGCACGCTTCGCACTCCGGGTACTCTATCGCAAACAAACAAGCATACAATAAGCAATCAAGCAAGATGCGCGGGTAAAAAGAATCAAATCAAACGAAGCAACGAAACTCAAACTGCGAAAGAAACAAGCTTCGATTTCTAATCTGGACTAAAATCAAATTTTACAGTAGCAAAAACTTGTTTAAGTTGATTAAACAGAAAGAGGGCTTCGAGACGAAACTCTAGGCGCTTGAATCGCCTGATTCCGATAAACGAGCGAAAAGTTAAACTAAAACAAAAATCGGATCAGAAACCGCGATCGAAAATAATCGCGGAAAATCCGAGAAAAAAGAAAAACTGACGAACAGGCTAACGAACGAACGTTCGCTGTCTGCGGCTAATCGGTGAAAATCGTTCGTTAAAACGAACGAACGAATGGGCGTTCGCTAAATAACTAAACCAAAAAATGATCTAAATAAATTAAAAAACGCATCTAGGGTTTTGAAAAAAAAAACCAATCGGTTTTCTCTCGAAAACCAAGGCGGCGGCGGCTACCTTCGGTGAAGTCCGGTGAGACGGCGGCGGCGGGGGGCGGCTCCGGCGGCGGGGTCGGGTGGCGGCGGGTGGCGGCTACGGCGGCGGGTGGCGGCTACGGCGGCGCGGGCGGCGGGGCGACAGGCGGCGTCGGCGTCGGCGGAGGGCGGCGCAGGCGGCGGTGGTGGCGGCGGCGGGCTGGCGCGGGCGGCGGCTAGGGTTTCGGCGGCGGCGGGCTGATGGGCTGCGGGGCTCGCCTCGGCGGCTTATAAAGCCTCCCCCGGGCGGAGTCCCAGGCGGATACGGCCCAAGGTCGGTTTCTTTTTTTAATTATTCCGCGCATAAAAACGAATAAAAGAAATACTAAACGGACTCTAAAAATCCTGAAATAAATTTTCCCCGTCCTCTAAAAATCTACCGGACAAGGTGAACATTTATTTGGGACTCTAATGCAATTCTGGAAAACGCATATTTTTCCTAATTCAAATAAAATAGCGATAAAACTCCGAATAAAATTCTTATTCGATTTTAATATTAACTCTCCAATATTTCTTTATTTTGAGGAAGTCATTTTATCCTCTCTCTTTTATTTTTATAAAAGGGAATATTCGAAGAGAAAATAATTAAAATCAAACGATCCTCTTTTCCAAATTTGAGAAAAACTCAAATATGAAAATAACGAAATTCCCAACTCTCTCTGTGGGTCCTTGAGTTGCGTAGAATTTCTAGGATCAAAGCAAAATGAAACAAAATATGATATGCAATGATGATCTAATGCATAACATTCCAAATTGAAAATTTGAGATGTTACACAAGCCATTTTGCGGAATCTGGGCTCATCTTCGCTTCCTCATAGTTCATAGGTTTGTCATGGTCTAGTAACATGATTTTCAGAATAGGATTACCGTACCACTTTGGTGCGGAACGTATTTTGGTTGACCTACGAGGTTCGGTAGTAACTTGATCTGAAGTTTCATGATCATCATCATTAACTTCCTCACTAATCGGTGTAGGCATCACTGAAACTGATTTCTGTGATGAACTACTTTCCAATTCGGGAGAAGGTATAATTACTTTATCAAGTTATACTTTCCTCCCACTCACTTCTTTTGAGAGAAACTCCTTCTACAGAAAGGATCCATTCTTAGCAACGAATATCTTGTCTTCGGATCTGTGATAGAAGGTGTACCCAACAGTTACTTTTGGGTATCCTATGAAGACGCACTTCTCCGATTTGGGTTTGAGCTTATCAGGATGAAACTATTTCACATAAGCATCACAGCCACAAACTTTACGAAACGACAGCTTAGGTTTCTTGCCAAACCACAGTTCATATGGTGTCGACTCAACGGATTTAGATGATGCCATATTTAACGTGAATGCAACCGTCTCTAAAGCATAACCCCAAAACGATAGCGGTAAATTAGTAAGAGACATCATAGATCGCCCCATATCCAGTAAAGTACGATTACGACGTTCGGACACACCATTACATTGTGGTGTTCCGGGTGGCGTGAGTTGTGAAACTATTCCGCATTGTTTCAAATGAAGACCAAACTCGTAACTCAAATATTCTCCTCCACGATCAGATCGTAGAAACATTATTATCTTGTTATGATGATTTTCACTCTGAAATTCTTTGAACTTTTCAAATGTCTCAGACTTATGTTTCATCAAGTAGATAAATCATCTGTGAAGGTCAGAAAATAACGATACCTGCCGCGAGCCTCAACACTCATCGGACCGCATACATCAGTATGTATTATTTCCAATAAGTTAGTTGCTCGCTCCATTGTTCTGGAGAACGGAGTCTTAGTCATCTTGCCCATGAGGCATGATTCGCAAGCATCAAGTGATTCCAAAAGCCCATCAGCATGGAGTTTCTTCATGCGCTTTACACCAATATGACCTAAACGGCAGTGCCACAAAGAAGTTGCACTATCATTATTAACTTTGAATATTTTGGCTTCAATATTATGAATATGTGTATCACTACGATCGAGAGTCAATAAACCATTTATATTGAGTGTATGACCATAGAAGGTTTTATTCATTTAAATAGAACAACAATTATTCTTTAACTTAAATGAATAACTGTATTGCAATAAACATGATCCAGTCATATTCATGCTCAACGCAAACACCAAATAACATTTATTTAGGTCCAACACCAATTCCGAAGGTATAGGGAGTGTGCGATGGTGATCTTATCAACCTTGGAATCACTTCCAACACACATCGTCACTTCGCCCTCAACTAGTTTCTGTTCATTTTGCAACTCCCATTTTGAGTTACTACTCTTTAGTAACTGAACCAGTATCAAATACCGAGGGGTTGCTATAAACACTAGTAAAGTACACATCAGTAACATGTATATCAAATATACCTTTGTTCACTTTGCCATCCTTCTTATCCGCCAAGTATCTAGGGTAGTTCCACTTCCAGTGACCATTTCTTTTGCAGTAGAAATACTCAGTTTCAGGCTTGGGTCTAGCTTTCGGCTTCTTCATGGGATTGGCAACTTGCTTGCCATTCTTCTTGAAGTTCCCTTTCTTTCCCTTGTCGTTTTACTTGAAACTAGTGGTCTTGTCAACCATCAACACTTTATGTTTTTTTTATTTCTACCTTCGCCGATTTCAGCATCGCGAAGAGCTTGGAGAATCGTTTTCGTCATCCCTTGCATATTATAGTTCATCACGAAGTTCCAATAACTTGGTGATAGTGACTAGAGAACTCTGTCACTCACTATCTTATCTGGAATATTAACTCCCACTTGTTTCAAGCGATTGTAGTACTCAGACATTCGGAGCACATGCTTACTGGTTGAGCTATTCTCCTCCATCTTGTAGGCAAAGTACTTGTCAGAGGTCTCATACCTCGCGACTCGGGTATGAGTCTGAAATACCAATTTCAGCTCTTGGAACATCTCATATGCTCCATGGCGTTCAAAACGTTTTTGAAGTCCCGGTTCTAAGCCGTAAAGCATGGTGCACTAAACTATCAAGTAGTTATCATTCCGAGCTTGCCAAACGTTCATAACGTCTGCATTTGCTCCTGCAATAGGTCCGTCACCTAGCGGTGCATCAAGGACATAATTCTTCTGTGCAGCAATGAGGATAATCCTCATATCACGGACCTAGTCCGCATCATTGCTACTATCATCTTTCAACATATTTTCTCTCTAGGAACATATCAAAAATAAACGGGGAGCTACATCGCGAGCTATTGATCTACAACATAGTTATGCAAATAATATCAGGACTAAGTTCATGATAAATTCAAGTTCAATTAATCATATTACTTAAGAACTCCCACTTAGATAGACATCTCTCTAATCATCTAAGTGATCACGTGTTCCATATCAACTAAACCATGTCCGATCATCACGTGAGATGGAGTAGTTTTCAATGGTGAACATCACTATGTTGATCATATCTACTATATGATTCACGCTCGACCTTTCGGTCTCAGTGTTCCGAGGCCATATCTGCATATGCTACGCTCGTCAAGTTTAACCCCAGTATTCTGCGTGTGCAAAAATGGCTTGCACCCGTTGTATGTGAGCGTAGAGCTTATCACACCCGATCATCAGGTGGTGTCTCAGCACGAAGAACTGTCGCAACGGTGCATACTCAGGGAGAACACTTATACCTTGAAATTTTAGTAAGGGATCATCTTATAAAGCTACCGCCGAACAAAGCATAATAAGATGTATAAAAGATAAACATCACATGCAATCAAAATATGTGACATGATATGGCCATCATCATCTTGTGCCTTTGATATCCATCTCCAAAGTACCATCATGATCTCCATCGTCACCGGCATGACACCATGATCTCCATAATCTTGATCTCTATCAACATGTCGTTACATGGTTGTCTCGCCAACTATTGCTTTTGCAACTATTGCTATCGCATAGCGATAAAGTAAAGCAATTATATGGCGCTTGCATCTTATGCAATAATGAGACAACCATAAGGCTCTTGCCAGTTGCCGATTACTTTAACAAAACATGATCATCTCATACAACAATTTATATATCAACACGTCTTGACCATATCACATCACGGCAAGCCCTGCAAAAACAAGTTAGACATCCTCTACTTTGTTGTTGCAAGTTTTACGTGGCGGCTACGGGCTTAGCAAGAACCGTTCTTACCTACGCATCAAAAACCACAATGATTTTTCATCAAGTGTGCTGTTTTAACCTTCAACAAGGACCGGGCGTAGTCACACTCGATTCAACTAAAGTTGGAGAAACAGACACCCACTAGCCACCTGTGTGCAAAGCACGTCGGTAGAACCAGTCTCGCGTAAGCGTACGCGTAACGTCGGTCTGAGCGCTTCATCCAACAATACCGCCGAATCAAAGTATGACATGCTGGTAAGCAGTATGACTATTATCGCCCACAACTCTTTGTGTTCTACTCATGCATATAATATCTACGCATAGGCCTGGCTCGGATGCCACTATTGGGGAACGTAGTAATTTCAAAATTTTCCTACGCACACGCAAGATCATGGTGATGCATAGCAACGAGAGGGGAGAGTGTTGTCTACGTACCCTCGTAGACCATAAGTGGAAGCGTTATGACAATGTGGTTGATGTAGCCGTACGTCTTCACCATCGACCATCCTAGCACCGAAAGTACGGCACCTCCGCGATCTGCACACGTTCGGCTCGGTGACGTCCAACGAACTCACGATCCAGCAGAGTGTCGAGGGAGAGTTTCGTCAGCACGACGGCGTGATGACGGTGATGATTAAGCTACCGGCGCAGGGCTTCACCTAAGCACTGCAACGATATGACCGAGGTGGATTATGGTGGAGAAGGGCACCGCACACGGCTAAGAGATCAATGATCAACTTGTGTGTCTATGGGGTGCCCCCTTCCCCGTATATAAAGTATATAAAGGAGTGGAGGAGGAGGAGGGCCGGCCACAAGGGGCGCGCCCAAGGGGGGATTCCTACTCCTAGTAGGAGTATATTTCCCCCTTTCCTAGTCTAACTAGGAGAAGGAAGGGGAGGAGGAAGAGGGGAGAAGGAAGGAGGGGGCGCCGCCCCCTCCTAGTCCAATTCAGACCAGCCCATGGGGGGCGCGTGGCCACCCCTTGAGGCCCTTCTCTCCTTTCCAGTATGGCCCATTAAGGCCCACTACTTCCCCCGGCGAATTCCCGTAACTCTCCGGTACTCCGAAAAATACCCGAATCACTCGGAACCTTTCCGATGTCCGAATATAGCGTTCCAATATATCGATCTTTACGTCTCGACCATTTCAAGACACCTCGTCATATCCGTGATCTCATCGGGGACTCCGAACAAGCTTTGGTACATCAAATCACATAACTCATAATACAAATCGTCATTGAACGTTAAGCGTGCGGACCCTACGGGTTCGAGAACTATGTAGACATGACCGAGACACCTCTCCGGTCAATAACCAATAGCGGAACCTGGATGCTCATATTGGCTTGTACATATTCTACGAAGATCTTTATCAGTCAAACCGCATAACAACATACATTGTTCCCTTTGTCATCGGCATGTTATTTTCCCGAGATTCGATCGTCGATATCCTCATACCTAGTTCAATCTCGTTACTGGCAAGTCTCTTTACTTGTTTCGTAATGCATCATCCCGCAACTAACTCATTAGTCACAATGCTTGCAAGGCTTATAGTGATGTGCATTACCGAGAGGGCCCAGAGATACCTCTCCGATACATGGAGTGACAAATCCTAATCTTGATCTATGCCAACTCAACAAACACCTTCGGAGACACCTGTAGAGCATGTTTATAATCACCCAGTTACGTTGTGACGTTTGATAGCACATAAGATGTTCCTCCGGTATTCGGGAGTTGCATAATCTCATAGTTAGAGGAACATGTATAAGTCATGAAGAAAGCAATAGCAATAAAACAAAACAATCCTTATGCTAAGCTAACGGATGGGTCATGTTCATCACATCATTCTCTAATGATGTGATCCCGTTCATCAAATGACAACACATGTCTATGGCTAGGAAACTTAATCATCTTTGATTAACGAGCTAGTCAAGTAGAGGCATACTAGGGACACTCTATTTTGTCTATGTATTCACACATGTATCAAGTTTCCGGTTAATACAATTCTAGCATGAATAATAAACATTTATCATGAAATAAGGAAATAAATAATGACTTTATTATTGCCTCTAGGGCATATTTCCTTCAGCTACTTCCGCGGAGGCCGGACTCGCCGGCAGGGATGACGTGGCCGAGGCTGGCAGGAAGGAGACCGTGGGCAGGCGAGCATGGAGGGCGAGGAAGGGGATATGGGGAAGGCAGCGCACCTTTAGCACCGCTGGTGCCCAATCTATGCCGTCTTGCTGTCGTTGCAAACTGATTGGCCGCCGATGTAGCACCTCCGACCACTTCATCATCCCGTCAACACCAGGCCTGGCCACAGCCGCCACTCCCCGGGCCTCCACTAGATGGGCATGAAGACAGATCAAGAGAGGAGGGGAAGAAGGATTGGGAAACTAGTTGGTTACTCACCGGCGTTGCCGGATCCGGCGGAGATTTGGCCGCCCATCCTGCCACCTCCCCCCCCCCCCCCCCCCCCCGCCCCCGCCCCGCGATGCCCGGAGGAAGAGGCCGAGGAGAGAAACGAGGAGAGATTGCGTGTGGGGGTGGAGAGGCAGAGGCTCCTCGGTCTTTCTTTTGGACGAAGCGAACGCGTTTTTGTCTCTATCTAGTCTGACGTGGACACGCCCATCTTGTCTATTGGCCAGCGCAAAGTTCTCTCGCCATTGGCCACCACAAACAGTGCGGGCGTGATGTTGTGGCTAGTGCGAGGAGGCGCCCATGATGCGTACCTTATTGTTTTGGATGGCCCATAACAAAAAGTAGTTTGAGGCATCCACATGCCCAACATAAAGTTATCTATGCTAAGACCATAGATGATGTATAACATTTATCTGCATAAATCCTTTTAGTTCCTTCCTCCCTTGGTTCCGATGGAGAACACATGGAGGATACACAAAATGTTTGACTTTTCTGCTTGCTTACATCACTAGTGACTTCATCATATTGATTCTTTTTTAGGGAACTTCATCGTATTGATTCTTATATTTGCCCATGGCAAACTCATAGCACTTTGCTTTTAAATCATCCATGGCAAATTGTATAAATGTTCTCACATGTAAACTATTTTAGAGGTGGCCACACAAATTTAGCACTATGGCAATTTCTCAAACATGGCAAATAATTTAATTATACCATGGCAAATTTAGTAACTAGACCATGGGAAAATACATGGGGAATGTTCACATGACAATATTTAAAACTTGTCAAATGGCAATTTTAATTATTATTTTCCTGTAATGTTCACATGTCAATTTTTTTCTACCCATGGAAAACTTAGAAATATTTTCTAAATTCACACGGTAAATCCACAACATTTTTTGTATTCTAAACATGGAAAATTTAGGTTTTTTTGCAACACTCTCATGGTAATCTTTATGTTTTTCTCTTACTTAACCATGGCAAATTTAGTTTATTGATCATGGAAAATTTAGTTTACAAATCATGGCAAATTTAGTTTACATAAATTTCACCGTGGCAAGTGTTGATATGAATCTACCATGGCAAGTTTTGATACGAATCTGCCATGGCCATTTCTTGTTCATATGTGATTTTCAACTCTTTGTGTTTTTCTCACACACAGCAAATTCCTCATACAAAACACGACAATTCTTGATATGAATCTGCCATGGCAATTTTTGATACGAACCTTCCACGGCAATTTTCTTGTTTTCATACTTCATTTTCAACTTTTTCTGTTTTTCTCACACACGGAAAATTCCTCATTAAAAACATGAAATTTTTAATTAAACTTCCATGGCAATTTTACCTTTTATTGTCATGGCAATTTTTTTTCACATAGATGGGCAAATATAGTTCATGTAATGTTTATTTTTATTTATTCTATTTCTTTGCCATGATATAATATTGTTGCCATGGGAATTCTAGAAAAGTTTATAACAACACAGCGTCAACTACTGATGATTTTTTGCCATGCAAAATTGTGATCCACTTTAGTTTTTTCTCCCATGGCATTTTTGCCATGATTTGGATAGGTTTTGTGCTAACTTGATCAATCTTTTTTGTTTGTGCAACTTTCATGGACACACATGCATGGTGTTTCTGAAGTTCGCCATGGCAAAATTGATCCTGGACACACATGCATTGTGTTTTTCAAAATTTCCACGGCAATGTTTGGTGTTGGACACACATGGAAAATCGCCATGTCATTTTCCGAACATATATTTTGCCATGGCAATTTTGATTTTTTGTCATGGCACATTTTCCATGCTTTCATTAGGGAATCAAATATGTTTTATAAACCTTGCCATTGTAAAAAATATATCATGGCAAATTATAAATAGTTTGGTCAAACTCGAATGGCAATTTTCATTTTTATGCTACTAAAGCTGATGCCATTTTTTCATAGCTGAGCAAAAACTAGGCTTTTATTTGTCACAAAAAAAAAACCAAAATCTGGGCTTTTCTGTCATAGGAAAAAAAATCAAAATCTGGTCTTTTTCATTTAATTCGTTATTAGCAGGAATTTTGTTCTTTTTTGTTTTTTACACGGAAAAGACCTGGTGTGAGGGAGGCATTTGGGCTGTGGATTCCCCCTACCGAACAAATTCGTTCGGGGGATCGATCCCCTCGTACTGAACAATCGTTTCGTCTGAGAGGTGCGCAAACCGAACGTGTGGTACTTATCACCGTCCAATAATAAAGGCACCTTGTTTTCCAAGGAAAAACAAGACATCATGGGTCATGGCTGTCGTAGCAAAGATCGCCATTGGATCTAGGGACCATTAGAGCAAGTATAATAAGGTAAAATTTCGTGGGCTACAAGGTTTAAACAATTATATATGTGTTGAGTTGGATGAGAGAGAAGAGAATAGAGAAGGGAAGCGGGCTATAGATTAACAAGCAGCTGCAGCACGGGTTCCAACAAACATTGTGAGAGTGTACGGTGGACCATGTATTAACAAAGTAGTACTACTTAGCAACTAGCTACTATACATGTTGGCTATTAGATTGACTGTATGTGACATGACAACTCCATATAGCCGTTTTTTAGGATAACTGCATATTTCTTAACCAGCAGAGGTTACAAACATAGAAAATACGCAGCATCACCGCAAGGCCGCAGGTGTGCCAACATAAATGCAAAAAGACCCGCAAAGAAAGAGAAAGTACAATCCGGTTCCGGGGGGCCTTAACGCAGAAAGAGCCAACACCAGCCGCCGTCGAGCCGAACAGCAACGGAAGACACCGAAAACCACCAAGCCCTAAACTAAGGGCACACCATCACCATAGACGGCTTTCTGAGTCGAAGATGAGCTCCACCGTGAATGGTGAGGCGTAACCGCTGTGGCACGTCGACCAGGGAACGTCCCCGTGCAAATCCTCGGCTCCAGCTTCGGCACCTCCGATCGACGAAGTCGAGGGAGAATCACCAGATCTGCCGCCACAAACCACCACCCGAGTGCCGGGCCACCAAATCTCTCGCCAGCCGCCGCGGCCACCGCACGGGTGACCAATGCCGCCCCGAGCACTCCTGTGCAGGACTCCACCGGCTTCCCATCGACACCGGAGAACATGTCGGCGTAGCAGAGACGAAGCCGTTTGTTGGCTATAATATTAACCATGATCTTAATCAGCTAAAAGGAAGGCCCGCAGCTTGGGAGTGGCGTTTTGGCTCTCGGGTCCAGATGAACCCGAATCTGTCCGTCACCCCCCGGTCTGTATCGAAACGGCGTTAGCGAGCCACGTGATTTCACGCGTGGGCCAGGGTACATTTTCTAAACCCAAATACGCAAGAGAATACTTCCCTATGCGTGAATCGCAAGGCACATGTGTGGTCCAGATTGCGGGAGCATCTGGACCCGAGCGCCAAATTGGATTTCCCTGTGCCTGTTTGTTTTACCGAAAATAGTACAATGCAAGGGGTGGTCCTAATTCTATTCACCGAAGTGTCAACCGAGTCCCTATTCTTTCAAAATGCACATTCAAGTCCCAATTTTTTAAGTGATACATCCGAGGTCCTAAATCCTTCCGGCCCTCGTTGACTTGCCTGCCTGGTGCTTCGACTGCATCCACGTCGACACGGGGCCCAAGAGGCAAAAGGACCAAACATGCATATTTGCAAAAAAAAACTAATTGCTTCCAAATCACAGTCTCGTTCCTCTCCCCACCACTCTTTGCAATTCAGAAGGCAATTGGTAGCGGAGGTGTTGCTCCGGTGAGAAGCGGAGGTGATCGGCGGACGTGCTGCTCCGGAAGTGTCTGAGCCCATGTAGATCGTCATTCACCGTCCGCTGTTTGTCGTCGCCATCGTGTGAACCATGATTGTGTCCTACAAGAAGCTAACGCCGGTGCGTCATGCCGAAATCGCCACAACTCCAGTCGGCAACCTCTTCTCCATAGTATGGGTGGAGGAGGAAAAACCGTGTCGCCCTACTGGCGGCCTGGTGCGCCTATCGTGGGCTTCCATTACTGCAGCTACAACATGCACCACGCGTGCGAAACGAATCGGCCATCGTGGGAGCAGGGCAACCTCGGGAGGGAGCCGCGCAAGCATGCCGTATCAGAGGGAGCGGCGGGCGGCTAGGTGGCATGAGCTCCGATGGTGTGTTGGACGACCTCGATAATCTCATGTACGTGAGAGAGGAAAGAGAAGTTGGTTGGGTGGTTGCAGGTGGGGCCTAGACGAGTTTGGTGATATTTGGGCTGACATGGGGGATATGTCCGAGGCCTTTTCATATCCGTCCCTATATGAGCTTAGTTTCAAGGATGCCGCACAGTCCGGATATATATGGACCAGAAGTGGAGGATGGACTCTTTTCTTCTCTCTCTAGGTTGTTCAATCAGACGTACATGGGAAAGGATGGGGGTCTGATTTTAGATGCTTATGAAGGGCAACTTCAAGAAATTCCCTACCTCTAAATTAAGCGTCGTTCACGGAAAGTTAGAGGCAAGAAAACCTCTTGAACAGATCCCGCAAATTAGCCTTAACTATAGAAATCCGGTAAAAGTGAAATTTATCCCCGCAAGTTTACGAGAAGATGACCTTCCTATATCTTTTGGCGGAATTGTAACCGCCTAAAACTCCCACACATGGCCCGCAGGAACGCCGCCGCCCCACGGGAACCTCGCTTGAACGCCGTCGCGCAGCCACCGAACATGTCAGAACACCGCCGCCGAGCCGCCGGTCGCACCACCACCCGTCGCTCATGCCGCCGGCTCTGCCAATGTGCCGGTGGCCGTCATTTGTGTCACTGGCTAGCGGCCGCTAGGTCATTTAGCTAGTTATGTTTAATGAAGATGAAATAGAAAATATTTAGACGAAGTTTACGCGAACCGACAAAAATTGCGTCCAGACAACTTCTTCTAAAAGTTACGGGAAGCAATTTTTTTCTCGAATACGCACGAGTGTGTGTATCATCTATTAAAGAAGGAAGGGGGAAAAGAGCCCCACTGCAGTGTTCCAAGGTATGGCTACAAAACGTCCACATATCTCTCCACCCACGTGACTAAGTGACTACTCGCCGTGCGTCCACCCTAATGCTACCTCCATGTCCCGATGCGTGTCCTCATCACCTCGTAGCAGTCCCGCATCCCTCCATAGTACGTATTCACTAGCGATCTTCCGTAACAAGTCCCGTAAGCAAGGGGCCTTGCCATCAAACACAACGCCGTTTCGGTGTTTTCATACCTCCAAAAAGACTAACAAGCAGACCGCGCGAATTAGCCTCGCTCTTTGCTTCGGTAGGCTGTCCAGTCCGCTGCGTGAATACCATTCCGATAGCGACTCCTCCGAGCGTGGCTCTACATGCCCGATGGCCAGCGCGGGCAACACTCTAGCCCACACTTGTCGAGTGAGGGTGCAATGCAGAAGCAGGTGGTTTATCGTTTCTTCATGCTGATCACATAGTGGGCAGGCTATCTGGTGTGGTAAGCCTCGTCACGCCAGCCTGTCCGAGGTCCAACATCTGTCCTTGGCGGCCAGCCAGGAGAAGACCCTGCATCGTAACGGTGATTTCGATTCCCAAGTGAGTGTAGCAGTGGGTGAAACCTGAAGTCCCCAGAACTTGGCCTGGTAGACCGAACTGGCCGAGAACTGCCCCTCTTTGCTCCAGGCCCAAGTGACAACGTCGCTACCTTGCTCCTGCAATTGGGTGGCCGTCACCAACGGCCACAGCGACATGAACTGCTCCAATGAGGCATGATCAATGGACGGCCCGAGATCGCGCGCCCATGCGCCAGAGGTTAGCGCATCATGCACGGTTCTGGAGTTCCTTGCGCGTGTGGAGATGCGATTATACAAGCGCGGCGCAAGATCTTGGATTCGAGATCCTGGAGCCACTGGTCCTCCCAGAATAGCGTGCTCTTGCCATCGCCGAGTTGTACACGCGCTGCCGCCTGGAAAAGCTGCCTTGATTCTTTGGGTACAGGAATGTTGAACTCTGCCCAAGGCCTGGAGGTGTCCGTCTTCTGGAGCCAAATCCATTTGGTTTGTAAGGCCACATTCATCCAGCACATGTCCAGCACGCCTAGGCCACCAGCCCACTTTGGCCGGCATATGACGTCCCAGGCCACTGCACATGCGCCTCCTCCTGCCTCCTCCTTGCCACTCCAAAGGAAACTGCGGCAGACCTTGATCATTGCCGTGAGCGTTTTTGGTGGTAATCCTAGAGCCAACATGGAATGGATGGGGATCGCCGTGAGGACAGATTGGATAAGGAGTCTGCTGCTCTTCGGTAGTGTCGCTGCCCTCCAGTGCGGCAACTGCCCGGCAAGCTGGTCCACGAGTCCACGTAGTTGTGCTACGGTTTGCTTCCGGAAAGTGAGGGGTAGGCCAAGGTATTTGCACGGGAACTCAGCGGTAGAACATCCCAGCATATCCTGAACGATTTGCATTTCCTCCTGAGAGCACCGGATCGGCAAAAGAATTGGTTTTACGGGAAGATTTTTAGGGGAACTCCTGGAGTTGCTCTAAGTCCTTTGCATTATTAGCACATAAGCGAATAGCACCTCGCAAGTTCAAGGATCCTCCTCCTCAAAGTATGAAGTAGGTAAGCAAGTCAACTCAATGGGAAAGAAAAAGCAAGCAAGTTCTTTTGCGGTTGATCCAACAAGCAAGTTACTTACGGTCAAAAAAAAAAAGCAAGTTACTTGATCCAAACCGGGAAACCCTTGTTACAACCAACAAAACTACACCGTGACAGTCAGTACCGTTGCTGGGTTCATCCAACACGGCATCGACGATGACACCTGGTTATAGCAGCCACATATCCAAAATATTTGTCTGAACTATCAGTGTACGACAACTCCAGAAATTCCGAGAAAGAAACCATTTCTTGACAAGATTAGGAAGTAGGGACATGCAGCTCACCAACATGCCCAGCTAATTCCACCTTCCCCAACAAACACCACTCCTATAAAATCACGCTAACCCGAATTTCAATAGCACAAACGGCCGGCCTGATCAGCGCAAGCAAGCTGAGTCGAACCCAAGAAAAAGCCTCTTGCTTCCACTATCAATCCATCAATGGCGGCGAGAATTATGTCCGGCAGCAGCATATTCTTGGCCGCGGCGGTGGCAGCGGCCTTGCTGGTGGCGACAGCGTCGGCGCAGTCCGGGTGCACGGCGGCGCTCGTCGGCCTGTACCCGTGCATGAACTACATCAGCGGCAACGACACGGCGCCCACAAAGTCCTGCTGCTCGCAGCTTGGCTCCGTGGTGGAGTCGCAGCCGCAGTGCCTCTGCAGCGCGCTCGGCGGCGACTCGTCGTCGCTCGGCGGCATGACCATCAACAAGACGCGCGCGCTCGAGCTGCCCAAGGCGTGCAACGTGCAGACCCCGCCGGCGAGCAAGTGCAACGGTGGTGGCAGTGCTCCTGGCGCCGCCACGCCGACCACGCCAGAGGGGCAGACACCTGCCGGCTCTGGGTCGAAGGCGACGCCATCGGCGTACCTGCAGGAGAACGGCGGCTCGTCACTCAGGGGCACGGCGGGTCTGGTGTTTGCGCTCGCGGCTGCTGCGGTCTACGCCGTGTAGTGAGCGAGCGTCTCGGACGCTGGACTGAAGCGGTAGCTGGCTGGCGACTCAGAAATTCGTTTCCTGTGTGACACGATTTGATTTCCATATTGGTTTAGCATTGAGCATTGGCGAGGAGGGTTGGTCATTGTTGTGTTCCACATCTGTACTATAGCATTATTTGGTTTCTTGCTGCAGTCGAAATAAAGAGCTACTGGCTGTTTCGTCTTGTTCCCATTGATGCTTATTATCGTTGTGTCATGTGTGCCTTTGCAAAGAAAGCTCAGTTGGTCGAGAGAGGGCGCAGAGCAATCCAATGCATGTACGAAAACAGAGCATAAAACAGAGTAGTGATACTCAGAAAACAGAGCACGTTGACAAGTTATCAAATAGTAGCGGCAAATCTAGATTGATAAGAAAGTCTGTGGTGAGATGTAAAGACAATACATACAGTCAACCTTGGTCTTATTGCATAGGGCCCCTTCTTATTTCTCACCACATAATGTAACCTGGCAGGCGAAACCTTTACTCAGAAGTATAACTAATTGAAGTCCTTGGCCATGAGCGCGATGACCTTCTTGACGGCGGGCCTGTCGAACAGCTCCTCGAGCCACGCCCTAACACGAGGGTAGGCGTCGAACACCGCCGCATACGGCATCCCCATGAAGTAGTGCGTCTCAGGGAAGTGGCTGAGGTCCACGAGGCTCAGGAAATCCCCGGCCAGGTACCTGTGCTTGCTCAGCCGGGCCTCGTACACGTCCAGCACCTTCCTCAGCTTCTCGACGCTCTCGCCGATGATCTTCTCGTCGGGCGCCCCGCCCAGCGCCGGCGCGACGCGGTGCTGGTAGAACACCGAGCGCATGGCGGGGTCGAAGCTGAGGGCCTCCACGTCCAGCCAGACGTCGACGAGGGCCGACTCCTTGGGGTCGCCTTCCCTCAGCAGGTTGACCTCGTCGGTCATGTGCTTGCGGAGCACGTAGCGTGAGATCGCGCGGGACTCTGAGAAGACGGAGATGCATATATAATTCCGTGATCTCAAAATCAGTACGGAGTATAGGGATTTGAAAATCAATAGGAAATTGAAAACTCACGGAAGAGCGTGAGATCCCCGTCCTGGAACGCCGGGACCTGGCCGAACGGCTGGCCGGAGAAAAGCAGAGTTATGAATCAATCAGCATCCGGCGGTAGTTCTATGCACCAAAACTTAGGGATTTCTCCAAACTCTGCTGCAAGCTGAGGATTGGGTGTGCTTACGTTTCTGGCGAGGTGGTCGGGCCCTTGTGCTCCTTGGAACGGAAGTCGACGTCGACGATCTCGTACTCGGCGCCGACCTCCTCCAGGCACACCAGCACCCGCGCCACGTTCGTGAACGCCGCCGACCCCAACACCTTCACCGGCGCCATGCTCTGCTCTCCTCTGCTGATGGATGACGGTGCTCCCTCCCCTCCACTGGTTTATGCGGAATTCTCACGGCCCTGCCCCTTGATTTATACAGCATGGGAGGGAGAGGAGAAAGAAGGGAAGGTCCAACACGTCGTACACCATGAGACTTGGTGCTTTGACTAGTTGAAGTGAGGTGACACGTACGTATAGTGTGGACAACTAGTCGTCGTCTGAATTGTCTTGTCTACCAGCACTAGCCCTGATTAATAAGCAGCTTCTACGAAGGACATGCCTCTACTCGCTCGGCACTTCGGCAGGGATGTGTGGATGAGTGCGTCACGTGCTAAAAGAAAAATAATGGGCCAAAAGAGGCCCGGGATTGAGCATCATAAAAGTAAGCATTAAATTTCTTGTGCCATGATGGATGGTAAATTTGCCATGATGAACAACACAATTACCGCGCAAAAAAAAAGCCGAAACTATTAGTTTCAGAAAAACACAAAAAACTAAGGGGACAAATAGCCCACGAATTGCCATGATACATAACAAGAAATTTCAACATGGCGAGATAAAAAAACATCGTACAATAAATATATATATCTGATGGTCATGATTGCAGGAAAAAAAATCAAATTTCCAAATTTGGCATTTATGTAAGTACAAATTTTCTATGCTCCACTTGAAAGTTTAATAAATAAACATCCGAAACCTGCGCAAATTTTGTTTTTCGCTAATCACTTTTCCTACAAGCATGGCAACACATAGAAATATTTTAGTTTGGCTGCGTAAATGTGGTGGAAAAAGCATTGCAAATTTGTAAAAAAATGTTTGTGCTAATCACGTGAAAAATGTAGATTTTTTCTGTTTTCTGCAAGCATGGCAGATATAGAAATTTTGTAGTGATAGCATGGAAAATTTAGTAAAAAAATTGGCCCAGTGGTTGGAGCGCTGTATCTTGGCTGACGGACGTTCGAACCATGTTGGCATGATTTAATCATCTTGCTCTGTTTCTTGGGTTTGAATGTTGCTTCTCATACCTTCCAAATAATGGCTCACGAAAATACTGCTATGGGCTGATTCTACAGGAGGAATGTCCTCCATTTCACCATAAATACTTTCCGAAATCACTAATTGAGAAGTGCTCATTACAAAGATTACTCCCACATTTTCAGGTTGCGACAAGTGGCGCGCTGCATGTGCGCCATTTGTCGCAACCTGGGAGTTTTTCCTTTTTCGTAGATCCGTTTATTCAAAATGTTTTATCTCTTAAACCGTGCATCCAAATCTTGAACCGTTTTCACCGTTGGATTCCTCGCGTCAAGATCTTCAAAACTAGATCCCATGTTGATAGATTTTGATGAACATTTTTTCATAAAAAAACGGACAAATAAACCGAACCGGGAGTACGGGTTCTTTCCCTTTCCGAAAGAGCACGCCTACGCCTCTTGCGAAATCACAACCGTGCCTCTCGCGGAAGAAAAAAAAAATAAAAAACGCATTTTTTCGTTTCCGAGAGGCGAAAGCACAATCATGCCTTTCGCGGAAGCAAAACCGTGCCTCTCGTGGAAGAAAATAAAAACCGAAAACACATTTTTTTTCCGTTTCCGAGAGGCACGGCCGTGACTCTGGCGAAAGCAAAACCGTGACTCTCGTAAAGAAAAAAAATAAAACGCGTTAAAATACGTTTTTTCGCATGCGTTTTTTCAAAAAAAATTGATCCAAAAGCTAAGGAAGACCGGTGGAAAACAGAAACATCGAAAAAAACAAAAAACCGTTTAAAATGCCAAAAGGCGTGTGAAAAAAATAAAAAAAAATCCGGAGGGAGCGTCTAGAGCGTGACACGTGGCAGGCGGTTGAGAGCGCGCCAAATGGCACCGATCATTATAAGGCCTTTGAAGAAGCGCTCGTCAACTAATTGCTCCTTTCTTGATCTTAATAGACCCTATTCCGTGATTTTAGTTGGGCCATGGCAGCCCGTGACCTCCTTTCCGTAGACGTAGCATCACTCCCACTTTGGTCTCTCTTTCTATAGTAGTGACCGATTTACCTTTGATACGAGTAAAAACAGATGGTCTTGCCGTGCACAAGTTCAAGGAAAATCGAGAAATAAGAAAGACAGGCTCTCCCGAGCCTTGTGAGAGTTCAGACGAATCCGGCCATTCGTTGTGTTGGCATCATGGATTTCCGGCCGTTCGATTTCGCTCCTGGACGATCTGGGCCGCCGGATCGAAACACGGCACTATTGCAATGAATAGTTACCTCTCGTTCATGCCACCGCGTGTAAATTTTTGCCCCGCCGAGGGCATAAATGGTATTTCGCGTCCTGGCCTACTACGTGTCGGCGTCTGATTCGTTGTTGGAGGGAGAGAGGTAAATATCTTCTGCCACCACCGTAATTCCATTGCCCCGCCGAGGGCGTTATGGTCTTTTCACGTGTTGACCCGTTGCGTGGTCGTCGTTGGTTGCCCCGTCGGTGGATGAGGTGAGGACAGCGGAGCCGGATCCTCTAACTTAGAGAAGCAATGTCACGGTGCTATAGTACAATCCTAGTGCAAAATGAAGAAGGAATGTTAGAGACGTTTAGTAGATTATTTACTATTAATATTTACCGTAGATTTAAATAGTCTATAATTAATCTTATTTCACCATCGAATTGTTTCTAAGCAATGATTATGAATGTACACATTAAATCTGTAATTTGCAAATTAATTTAAATTATTTTAGCCTTAGAGCAATTCCAATGGGGCGACCCATTTCGTCCGCCCGCATCCGTTTGGGTCGGCGCGGACAAAAGTGGCGGCCCAACGCGCCAACCCAAACTCAAATCTTGTCTGCCCGGCGTCCGCGTCGACCCATTTCCGGTCCAAAATTGCGCCTGGAATGCGTCGGTGCGGACGCGAAGCGGACGCGCCGCGCGTCTCCTCGCCGTCCGCCGCGTCCCCACCTGGCGGCCGTCCAACTACGACGGTCAACATAATTTATGACGACCGCCCACTTTGGGCCCACGCGTCAGCGACGGCGGTCGTCCTTTTTTAAGCCGGGCGTGCGGCGGGGCCGTCCTCATCCACTACCACTCGCCCCCCGTCCCCATCTGGCCACCCCTGCCCCCACGCCGGCAACAACCCTAGCCGCCGCCAGCATGGGTTTCTTCTCCGGCATCGGCAGCAGCCGCAAGGGCAAAGCCCCCGCCCGCCATTCCCCCCTCCCCGCCCTTCCCGCGCCGGCGCACGCTCCCCGGCAGAGGCAGCGCATCAACGTGCCGTTGCACCAGGCTGAGTGGCACTGGCACCACCGTGTGCCTCTGCCGTACCCGGACGTGACGCTGCTGCATGACTGGCATTTGGATCTGGAGAGGATCCCAGTGTCGGCGGCACCGCGGATGGCGAGGGCCCATGCGGAGGAGGTGCGGCGCCGGCGGGCGTTGCTGACGTCGGAGCAGCGCGCCGATCCGCACTTCGCCGTCGACTCGCCCAACTGGGCTCGATGGTTCGCCTGCGAGCACGAGGAGGCGAGGCGACGCGGCGTCCGCGGCGTCGACCACAGCCTGCCGCCGCCTGCGCTCGTCGTCCGCGACGAGGACCAGGAGGCCGAGGCCGCCTACCAGGCGGCCATCAAGGAGAGCGAGGAGGAGGAGCGGTGGAGGGAGGCGGACAAGGCAACTTTCGAGGCTGCCATGGCGGAGGCCATGGCCCTCTCCGCGGCGGGCGACTGCGTCGTGCCGCCGGTGGCCCCGCCATCCCTGCCCAAAGCCGAGCCGGAGGAGCCGGCCTACATCGAGCGCTACTCCTGGACCGAAGTAGTGCGCGAGTGGGTCAGCGCTCCGCCGATCTGGCTCGGGGCGACGGAGAAGCAGGAGGCGACCTACCTCGACCACTGGCGTCGCGTTCGGCTGGCCGAGGAGCGCCGGGAGGGCGAGCGCCTGCAGATGCTCGAGCGCGAGGCCGAAGAGGAGGCGCGCCAGGCCCAGGCAGCGGCGGCAAAGCCCGACATCACCGCCGTCTGGAACACGGCGTTCCCCTGGGCCGGCCCTGCGCCGACGTTGATCGACCTCACCGGTCCCGACGCAGACGCCGCCGCCGACAAGGACGCTTAGGGCAGCGCGTCGTCTAGTTTTTAGTGTTTTAGTTAATGTAATGTGGACTTTCGCCGACCTTCGTGGTCGGCTTTTATGTTTAATTAAATGCGTATATTTATTTTCAAAATGCTTGCAATACTTTTTTTTGGCGCGCCGATGAAATGGGCCAGGCCAGCGTTGGGCGCACGCGCCGACCCAAACACAGCGCCGGACGTTTGTGTCCGCCGGGCCGACCCAAACGAAAAAAAAAGACAAAAGCGCCTTCCGTTTGGGTCGGCCCGTTGAAGTTGCTCTTAATCGTATGAATTGAAAGAAGAAAAGTTAGAGTATTATAGCTTCTCTAACTTTCCTTCTTAATGTTATTAGAGGATCCAGTTCCGAGGACAGCAGCCTCTTTGTCCTCCCATTCGCCCGCCTCCCCCCTCTCTCTCCCTTGCTCCATCTCCTTTCCAAGCCGCCCGCATACCCCCTGCCATTGCGCCGCCGCCGTCGTTGACGCCCGCATCTCAGGGCGCGCCGTCGGCTCCCCAGCCCTCCTGCTCCGACCCCGCAAAGGGCTTGTCCATGGCCGGAGCGAAGGAGGAGATCCAGGCGGAGAGTGCCATCTCCATCGCCGCGACCCGCCCTCCTGTCCACGTCTCCCCACGGCTCCTTCTCTGGCAGGAGGAGCAGCCCGACGGCTGCCTCCACAGCAGCAGCAGCTCCATCACATCCCGCAGGCACCGGAAGGCGGCCGGAAGGAGGCGAGCGGCAGCCTCACCGCCGACACACTCGCTGCTGACAGCTGACGCTGGCGGTGACGACCGGACCTGGCCGTGCCCTCTCCTCTCCTTCCCGTCAGTGTCAAGGTCCAGCGGACGGCATCATGGGTGGCGTGCGTATAGGCACGGAGCCATAGACGCACACCTCTACAGCGACCCCAACGACGCCGTCGTCTCGGCGCTCCTCGCCTGCTCCTTCGACGGCCACAAGTTTGACGCGCTCAACCACCTCCTTGCCCTCATCGCGCAGGACCTCGACGTCTCCCATCTCTTCCCGTAGGTCCGCCCCCCTCCTGGACCAACATTGGCGGCCTCGACGAGGCTACCGCGGGCCGCTCCGTGCTCATCCACGGGTCCGCGTAGATCTTGCGCCCCGTCAGCAAGAAGATGGCCTTCGTCGTGCTGCGGTAGAGCATGAACGCCCTGCACGTCGCCAGGGCCAACGCCGGCGTCAGCACACAGATGGTGCGCTTTGCCACCTCCCTCAGCAAGGAGAGCGTCGTCGATGTCGAGAGCATCGTCACCCACCCCAAGGAACCCCTCAAGGCCACCACACAGCAGGTTAGTCATCTCGGCCGTCACGCCCATGTTAGATGCTGGTTTCTTATTTGTTTCGAAATTATTGTCGTCTAATTTAGAACGTGAAGTGCATGCTTGTTACATCTTCTGTTTGTTTGGGTGTTATGCTGTGCCTAGCTGATCAATTGTTTGTGTGTTCGTTTTGACTGGCAGGTCAAGGTGCAGGTTAGGAAGGTCTACTGCATAAATAGGGCGATCCCCACACTTCCGATCAACCTTGAGGATGCGGCCTGAAGCGAAGCAGAATTCGACAAGGCTGAAAAAGTATGTCCGTTTCAAATTATTTCATTTGCCTCCTTTCTCTTTGCAGGAAGAGCTCCGTTTTTGTTCTATGGTTCTTATTCTTGCCATTGTTGCAGGCTAAGGAGAAGTTGGTACTTGATCTCAAGGACATACGCTTGAACTACCGAGCTATCGATCTGCGGACACCTGCGAATCAACCAATCTTTTGCATCCAATGCCATGTTGAGAACATGAGTAGTATTTCTCCTTGTTTGCACTGACCGACTGTCACCATTCATGCAGTAAGGCACACTGCTATAACAAATGACATCTTCTGTTACGGCTAGCACCATGTGTATTGTTATTATTATTAAATAAAAGCAGGTCCGATCACTTTTTATTCTTTCATCTTAGTATTTCCATCTACCAAGCTGCAAAAGGACCTTGCACAAACCTATATTTAACATGCAGCATGAGATATTGTTCATCGAGATTATGCTTATGCTCGTGACATTCATGTTGCATATCATGCAGATTGATTTTGTTATGTATTTCTGTAGCATGCAGTGCTTATTTTCTTCTTTTGGTTCATACATGGAATGATTGCTAGATACACATGCAGAAATTCAGGGAATTTTCGTTCTACGGAGAATTTTGTCGGGATCCAGCACAGTCCAAAGTTGATTGGTGGTCCAAGTGAAGGTGGCGCATCTGTATTCAATCTGGAGTATAATGGGCAGCCTGCTTGCTTAGCACAATCTCCCCAATTATACAAGCAGATGAGCCTCTATGGTGGCTTTGGCTGCGTGCTTGAGGTTGGTCCTGTATTTAGAGCAGAAAAACACTCACAGGCATCTGTGTGAGTTTATTGGGTTGGATGCAGAGATGGAGATCACGGAGCACTACTTTGAGGTAAGGAGAAAGGTCTGGAGGAAATAAGTCTTTATTTAGTTCATTTATTGAAGTGATGGTTGTTAGGTTGATCTCTCTCCCGTTCGAACCCAACGGGTCGAACGGGCCCCTGACTCACGCCCTGATCGGGGGCGCCCAACCAAATCATGGTTGGTGGGCCCCTATGACCCGCGCTATATAAACAGAGGTGGGGGCCGGGGCACGACTTACGAGGTTAATCGCTGCCACAATCCTCACCTACAATCCCTACCGATCTAGGGTTAACGCGGTGCTCGCGGGAAGCTCCACCACCGCCGCCGTCCACTCTCTGTCCACATCGTCACCGGCCCCTACTTCACCATGGCCGGCACTGGACCGAGCTTATCCGCACCTGGAGAAGGTAGGTTCACCGGATCTACTAGCCTACACCGATCCAAGGTCTACCAATGGTATCAGCCAGATCGGGCTAGTTGATTTCGGTACAAAGAAACAAAAACAGAAAAAGAAAAAGAGATCCCCTTCCTCAAGAACCGTAACAGCAAAAAGAGGGCAAAGCCATCTCAAAGAAAAGTTGCGCCGCCGCTCCGGCCACGCCGTTCCTCTCGGTCCCGAATCGCATCGGCACGCCGAGGATCCGGGACGAAGAACACTACCCCGAAAGGGGCAAAGGGCACCACAGCCTAACCGCTCGACGGCGGCGCGCTCACCGTGAGGTGGACGCACAGCCGGCGAGGGGGGAGGCCACGGCGCCGCCACCGACCGCTCCATCTAGATCGCGGTCAAGAGCAGGGGAGCAGAGGAGGGCACTGGCGTTCCTCTCTCGTTCTCTCTGTTACAGGAAGCGCTGGGTGGAGAAAGAAAAGAAGGGGAAGGGGACAGGGTGCTCGTGCGGCACGATGGCGCGCCGCCGTCGCCGGCGGCCGGGGCGAACCCCTCTCTCTTCCTGCGGTCTCCGGCGAGGAGAGCCACAACGAGACGGCGCAAGGGGAACAGAGGACGGCGCTGCAGGCGTCTCTTTCTCTCTCTCTCCGTCAAAGGAAAGAAGGGGGAAGGGAAAGGAGGCGCGCGCGGCGCGCTGGCTTCCGCCGCCGGCGGCGGCGGCCGGGGCACTGCCCTGGTTCCCGCTGCGGGAGAGAGAGAAGAGATCAAGAGAATGGGGCGCTAGGGTTTTCGGTCGGGGGGCACTGCCCCGTTTTGTTCGAGCGAAACAACCGCCTCCTCCGATCCAATCGAACGGTACAGATCAAAACCCTAGCTCCACCCGGGCCACTGGGCCGAAAGAGAAGGGGGCCCTAGGCCATTAGACCGCCAGCGCTGGAACTTGCTGCGGGCCGTGGGCCGGATCACTCGCTCCCGGTTGGCTGCGTCCGTGTCGCGCGGGCGGCAGATTCAGTATTCTTTTTTCTTATTCTGTCCAGTCTTGGGCAAATTTCATATAGATTTTCTATTCAAATTAATCCAACGAAAATTTGTTTAGAAAATAAAAGTAAACACAAAAAGTTTCTGAAAATGAAAATAGAACATTTTCAGAAAAAGAAAAGTTCAGGAATTTTATAAAGAAAATAATAAAGTTCATTAATTCTTCTTTAATAAAAGAAAAGTTTCTGTAAAGAATAAAAAGTTCATGAATTTTTATTCATGTTTTTCCGCTGCGTAAATAATTATTAGTGCTCTTTTACAAAGAAAATAAAAGTTTAGAAAGAATTATGTTTTTAAGAGCATGTTAAAGTGATTATTAAAATGAATATGATTATGTTATTTTTATGACCAACGTTGTTAATAACATGATCATGTTTTATTATTTAAAATAAAAGTGCTCTTTTAAAAGTGAATAGAACTAAAGTAAAAGATTAAATTGTTGCTTCTCTAATGCATTTTTGAACCAAGCGGTTAAAATTTCTTAGAGAGTAAAAGAGTAGAGAATTGTTTTTGAATAGAATATTGTAAAGCTTCCGTTGCAAAATAAAAGTTTTATCCTCCAATTAAATTGGAACCAACGGGAAAATTTAATTGGAAGAAATGTTCTTAGCAATGTTTTTCCCCTATGGGTGAAATAAGATGCAGATAGTTTCCGCTATGACAAAAGAAAATATGGTATTGTTATTTTCTGACCAACGTTGATGATAACAGTGCTATAATTCTATGAGTCTTATGTTCAAAGTTTAAATCTCTGATAAATTTTGTATCAAGGTGACCAATTTTCAGAGAATGAATAAAGATCAAGAAATGCTCTTGAACTAGAGAAATTTATATTTCTTGTTCCCGCTACAATAAAGTTGATGATGATGATTAATTCTTAGCAAAGTTGTTTAATACAAATACTATCATCACATTGTTTATGAGTTATATGCATTATTTCCATTTCCGCCCAACGGTGATATGGAATTAATGTAGAAGGATGATGTTTATTCTAATTCTACCACAACAGTGATTTAGAATATAAAAGAAAGTTTTAAAAGTTTAATGTGCATTTCTTTTAACCAGACCAACGTAGGGTTATTTTTATGCCCATTATTGTTGATTATTGGCTAAGTTTTCTCAGACTAAAAGTTTTTCATGCTTTCATTCGTGAAAGCAAATGACTAGGTACTTGTGACACGAAAGTTGACCAAGAAAGGTCATAACGTGAGGGAGTATGTTCTCTCTAAAGAATGGCATCAAAAGAAAAGAGATAGATCATTGAGAGTCTTGGTTAATGAATGTCTTTCATGTACTCTCTATGAAAAGATTTTTCAGTTAACATGATTATATATGAAACAAGCAACATGCGTGTTTAATGTGACCAATGTCGGATTAAGCATGTGTGTAAAAGAGCATTCAGATTTATTCCTAAATTTGATGATTGAATATGCAGTCAAAAGAGCCAATTCTGGCATTCATATTCCCTTACAGGGAATTACCCGCATGGCGGGAAAAGTCTGGGAAAATACCTGTGTAATGGGGTAAAGCTAACATAATATTATGTCAAAAATCCCGTATGGCGGGAGAAATTCTAGCAAGAGAAAGATATGATAACTCATGTGCTTTTAATGTATCCCACTCTGAGAGAAAAGAATGGAGTAGCTGAAAGGCTCAACTATACACTTATGGATATGGTGCGCAACATGATGAGTTATTCCAACTTGCCATTGGGATTATGGATGGAGGCGCTTAAAACCGCCATTCACATTCTCAATAGAGTACCAAGCAAGTCGGTGCCCAAAACACCATATGAGCTATGGACAGGAAGGGTGCCCTCCCTACAACACTTCAGGGTGTGGGGGTGCCCTGCTGAGGCCAAAATGTTTAATCCAAACATTGCAAAGTTAGATCCAAAAACAGTAAGTTGCCACTTCATTGGCTATCCAGACAGATCAAAAGGTTTTCGTTTCTACTGCCCTGACAGATATACAAAGTTTGTAGAAAAACGAGACATGCAGTCTTCTTAGAGGACGAAATGATGAGGGGGAGCTTGGTAGCTCGGAAAATTGATCTTGAGGAGAAGAGGGTGCATGCACCTAATCCGATGATTCAGGAGCCATTTTTCTCACTACCAGTTGCAACTCCACCCATGACAGCTATGGGGGAAGACCCGGAACCTGTCCGTCAGAAGCCGACTGAACCCGTTGTTGAGCATGAAAGGGAGGTGCAACAGCAAATTTTAGAAGAAGTGCCAGAAGTTGAGGCACAAAATGTGCCTGAAACTGAGGCCCTTAGAAGGTCTACAAGACCAAGAAAGTCAGCTATTTCTACTGACTTTAAAGTTTATAACACAGAAATGGTTCATATGGAAAAAGATCCCACCTCATATGAAGAAGCCATGAGAAGCCCTCATTCATCGAAGTGGATGAAGGCAATGGAAGACGAGATGAAATCGATGAGTTCCAAAGATGTTTGGGACTTAGAGGAAATTCCCAAAGGAGCCAAAAACAGTAGGCTGTAAATGGGTCTACAAAATTAAGTATGACTCTAAAGGGAATATAGAAAAGTATAAAGCACGACTCGTGGCAAAAGGATTTACACAAAGAGAAGGGATAGATTACAACGAGACATTTTCTCCAGTCTCATGTAAGGATTCCTTCAGAATCATAATGGCATTAGTTGCTCATTTTGATTTAGAGTTACATCAAATGGATGTTAAGACGGCATTTCTGAATGGTGATTTAAAAGAAAAGGTCTACATGAAACAACCCAAGGGTTTTATCATGGAAGGCAAGGAAAATATGGGATGCCGCCTGAAGAAATCCATTTATGGATTAAGACAAGCCTCTCGGTAGTGGTATCTAAAGTTTAATCAAACGATTAAAAGTTTTGGATTTAAAGAAAATATTGAGGATAATTGCATTTATGCAATGTTTAAAAATGGGAAATATATTTTCCTAATCTTGTATGTGGATGATATCCTGCTTGCTAGTAGTGATGTTAGTCTACTACAAGAAACAAAGAAATACTTATCCTTAAATTTTGACATAACAGATCTTGGTGAAGCATCATATGTTTTGGGAATAGAAATTCACCGAGATAGGAACCATGGAGTCTTAGGACTATCTCAGAAAGCATATTTAGAAAAGGTTCTTAAAAAGTATAATATGCATGCGAGTAAAGCCACACCTGCTCCAATAGTCAAGGGCAATAGTTTTGGGAAATTCCAATGTCCCAAGAACCAGTATGAGATCGATCAAATGAAAGCAGTACCATATGCTTCGGCAGTTGGCATCTTACAGTATGCACAAGTGTGCACTCGCCCTGACTTAGCTTTTATCACCGGGGTACTCGGTAGATATCAAGAGAATCCAGGCCTAGAGCACTGGAAGATGGTAAAGAAAGCATTGCGTTATGCGCAAGGCACGAAGGACTACATGCTAATATACAGGAGAAGTGATTCCCTAGAGATAAAAGGGTATTCAGACGCAGATTTTGTGGGGGACAGAGATGATAGAAAATCCACGTCAGGATACATATTCACCCTTGCTGGGGGAGCTATTTCGTGGAAAAGCTCCAAACAGTCGATAGTTGCATCATCCACGATGTATGCAGAATTCATAGCATGCTTCGAAGCCACGGGGCAGGCGATATGGCTAAAGAAATTTGTACCCGACTTGAAAGTGGTAGATTGTATTCACAAACCTCTAAAGATGTAGTGTGATAACCAGCCCGCAGTATTCTATGCTCACAACAACAAGTCGAGTAATGCTGCCAAAACAATAGAGATAAGGTATTATGTTGTGAAAGATAAAATCCAGGATCAAACTATAAGTCTCGAGCATATAAGGACAAAAGATATGCTTGCGGATCCGCTAACGAAAGGCTTACCACCCAGTGTGTTCAAGGAACATTTAGCCGGCATGGGTTTAAGGGAAAGCCTTATGATTCCTGGATAGGCCCAAAAGGAACAGAATTTGTTTCTAAACATAACGTATGTTGTACCTGTATGATTCTATCGGCAATTAAGCTGTGACGATGAAACATGCTCTATGTACCAATATGTGATGAAACAAATAAACTAGAAAGTATAAAGTTAAAAGTAAAGTTGAGATCAAGGGGGAGAATGTTAGGTTGATCTCTCTCCCGTTCGAACCCAACGGGTCGAACGGGCCCCTGACTCGCGCCCTGATCGGGGGCGCCCAACCAAACCATGGTTGGTGGGCCCCTGTGACCCGCGCTATATAAACAGAGGTGGGGGCCGGGGCACGACTTACGAGGTTAATCGCTGCCACAATCCTCACCTACAATCCCTACCGATCTAGGGTTAGCGCGGTGCTCACGGGAAGCTCCACCACCGCCGCCGTCCACTCTCTGTCCACATCGTCACCGGCCCCTACTTCACCATGGCCGGCACTGGACCGAGCTTATCCGCACTTGGAGAAGGTAGGTTCACCGGATCTACTAGCCTACACCGATCCAAGGTCTATCAATGGTGACCTTTGAGAACCATAGGCATGTCCTGTTGTAGCATGTTTCTCTGTCGTGTTATGTCTCCACATTATACATGAATGTTGCAAATATCACTCTACTTTAGCCCCTGTTCTAAGCATTGAAATTTATTCCAACGATTAGTTTCCGTAGGGAGAACAATATAAGAGATGCACATCTGAAAAGATTGCTGATGATCAGTTATTTTCTTCTGCGCCATTTGATAGGTAAATCTGTTGTATTTATATATTGATGTTCTTATTGTGCTTGATAAAAAATTTGACACCTATCTTGTGGGTTTAGGCCAAGCAACGGGCTTCGGAATACGGAACAACCAAAAAATACCCAAATATATCAACACTCGTGTTACAGAGGTGTTCCAAGTTAAAAAAATCCAGAAACATTGGAAAGGAAAACTGTAAGGTTAGACATCTGAGACATTATTCATTTTGATGGGCTTAATGATGCTCATTGCTCTGCAATTCTTGACAGTATAATAGTTTTGATATAAATCTTATATATTGAAAACAGGATGCTTTACTGAATAATGAGAAGGTTCCCAATTTTTCTGATACTGTAACTACTCCACTATCGCTGCCAGCTCGCCTGATTCCTCTACCCAGCACGAGAAGATGAAGGAGAAATTGTGCAGCCTCCATCCCTGTCCAACGTGTTGTGCGTTGCAGGAGGAGAGAGCGGACGCTGGACTGGCAACAAGCCGAGGTGAGCCCCCTCCTCCTTTCCCTGCATCTTTTTTCTTTGGGAGATGCCGCCTTTTCTTGACTTGGCCTGCTGTCATGCCATGCGTGTGTCCATGTCCAGGTTGGAACGGTGATGGTGGCTGGAGCTGGACAAACCGCGCCGGCAACAAGCACAGTTCCTCATCTTTGCCTCCAACGAAAAGGATCATCTGGTGACGAACACCTCCTCCTCTTCTCTGTATGTGTTGGGTATTTTGCTGGTAGATAGATAGAAGTTGTTTCAGGACAGGGTATTTTGCTGGGGAAGCAGACTCTGTGGTCTGTATTGTATGTGCCTGTAAAATTGTTTACTGCTATTGCAACCGAAGCTAGCTCTGTATAAAAGGGCTTTTGGCTGTTTAAGGTTCCACTGAAAAGTATGTTCACTTCAATCCATATCTTAGCTACAGTCTGTTGTGCTATACTAAAATATGCCTAGAAAATACATGGCCTATAAATGATATAGTTGTTTCGGTCAGGAAAATACATGGCCTGTTTTCTGTGCCCATTGTCTTTCTTAGGGTTTCTAAAGCCACAAGGATAAAAAATGAATCTGATGGTCATTTTATTCACTGACGATGATAACATTTCTGCTATAGTTTCGTTGACTATACAGATTTCCTTCTAAACTATAAGATCCATGTCTATCTTCATGAGCGAGCTATCATAACTCCCAACCATTTATGTGGCTGTCAAAGTCAATATTTTTTATCCTGTCAATGGTCCCTCAGAACAGACGAGAGTATTTGAGCTTTGATTCAATGGCTAATTCCGATGATGTTAAAAGAAAGCACTGTGTTACATCCACCTGAGTTCTGAATGCTATTTCTCTGATCAATTTTCTTGAACCTAACGTATTGTTATCATCAGAGAGCTTGCCGATTGTACATTCAAGCTATAGGAGAGGTTGTTTGCATACCAGATATAATTGATGCTTTAGAAAACCAAATGGCCTTTCACTTTGAAAAGATGATGATTTCCTGTCCGACTATGTTATTCCATGACAATAAATATGAATCAGGGTTAGACATTGTCCTTTGTTGGAATATATATCTGAACAATCATGTTCTATCCATGGACAGTTGTATGTTGTTGTGTCGCGGGTCATATTGAAAAAGTCCCTAAAATTACTTATGAAAGATAAAGATGGAAAATGTATGGAGACTCAGAACATTTTTTCCCAGGTTTCTGCCTCAACTGCCCCCTTTTAAGTTTATGGACATGGCCCTATAATAATTAGTAGTAGCCTGCGTTGTATTGTCTTTAACAGTATATCCTCGGATACATAATTTTTTTTCTTTTCTCTTTGGCTACTGAATTTTATTGCTATTCTTCATATTTTAAGAAATTACTTTAGGATACTTCTGCATTTTGGAGAATGCCTGTTCTACAATAAATATATCCAGTACGGATGATGCGATCTCTCCTCTGTATGATATTGTTTGTACAGTCTGTTCTATTGGGAAAGAGGTTATTCTCTATGATCATTAGATTTCCATTGTGTATTGTTATCCTCTGTCATTAGATATTGTGTCTTGTAGCCTGTTTTCCTGATGTTTATTTGAATCTGTTTTTTTTTTATCCACAGATGAAGCCCATCCATTTGTCCGTTCTTTGTCAGGGTCACAAAGTCGTTGTACCAGGATTCTTCCCTTTGTAAATATGAAAGCAGGTTGTACAATCTATTCACAGACTTGCTCTGCTGCTTTGTAGCCCAACTGATTATGTACTCTTGATCGTCCTCATTGCATCTGTCAACTTCATCGTGAATCGTCTCTTTATCTTAAGGCTGTACTCGCTGTGCTAGAATGATCAGATGATATAGTAAATACAGCTTTTCTCTCTACAAGGTTCAGATCATAAGGAATGTCATGTCCTGTGAACCAGGTTCAGTACGTTGTTTATCAAATATATTCCTGTTTCTTGTTCAGAATGTGATGCTCCGTTGGATCTTGCTCCAGTTCAGATAATCAGTAGTGCATATTTTGGCTGATATTTCTACTACAGAGCACTTCGTGGCGATGGATAAATCTCGTTCTTATTCAAAGTGTTGGACGGGTTGGGTTTCTTGTTTGAAGAGACTTGCATTGTTGACTATTATAGCTTTTTTCTGTCTAACTTAAGAAGTGTAACATATTTTTAAAATATTACTGTAATTTCGAAATCTGTTCACATGTTTAAAAAATGTTCGCCCAATTTTAGAAGTGTCTGCACATCTCTATACAAATGTTCATGCATATTCTTTAAAATGTTTTTGCAACTTGAAAAACAGTGCACTTTTCTAAAAAACATATAGATAATTTAAAAGTATCCATTTGCTTCAAAATGTTTAGGTGATTTTAAAACATGTTCAACTACCTTTTTTAAATGCTCTTGAAATTTAAAATCTGTCATGTGTTTCAAAACAATAATAATATTTGATTTTCTGTTCGCGGTGATTGACGTAATTTAAGAGTGCTTCCTTATATCTATTTTCACGCCGTTTCCCCAACCGGCTCGCCCGACATTTGGCCAGACAACGCGCGGCAAGCCGCGCCCCTGTCTATAGATTGTCCTTGGGATTTCCTTTGCAGTCTGCTGAATGGATTGTAAATACGACTACCTTCGGCCATTATTCTTTGTACAATGCATACAGTGGTTCGCTGGTGTATCTAATTTTTTCTTGCTGGATTGTCGTGTTATGCGGTTTGCCTTTCCTGTTCTGTATTTTGCATAGGCTTTAAGAAGGGTAAGGTACAGAATCGCAAGTGCATTGTCTATACAGAAATCATGATATGCCATATATCGTGAAGTGGCGCCTATGAAGTTTACTGGCAAGGCAGTTGAACGAAGACATCTATTAGTATGCTTCGGCAACCGCTGGGAGGCAGACGGACAGATGGGTGGCGTCGAAGGAGACGCCTCGGAACCGCTTGCCATCAATGCGGGCGGCAGACGGACGGATGGGCGGCCGTTGTGTCATTTGAACGCGCATCAGTCGCCTGCATCGGGAAGCGACGCTCGCGGCGCTCTCTCGGCTGGCAAGCCGCTTCAATGCCGGCGCCAGTGAGCGGCCGCGGCCGCGGCCGCTCAGGATGGGCATGAATCCGAGCCCTGACGCTCTGCAGGAGTGCTGACTGAAAACACGCGGGAGGGTTGAGGGGGTTTTGGTGGGCCAAGGTGGTCAGAAACTGGCTTGGAATCGGTTCGGACTCCCACAACCCCCAACCCCCCCCCCCCCCCCCCCCCCCCCAAACACACACACACTTTTGTCTCCAATTTGCGGGAAAAATTGTGTCCGGACCGCTCTGCGGACTGTTACAGTGCCGCGTTGAATGGCTTCCGCGGTCGGAATGGTTGCGGGGGATTTACGGGTAGGCGTTAGAGATGCCCTAATACACGTGGAAAATACATATTGTACCCGAACTGGACAAATACATAAATCTGGAAAAATATTAAATACACCTAAATAACACATATAACATTGAACAAGGTAAATATATAAATCAAGGAAAATATCATATACACGTGAATGGTAAATATAGCACCGAAACAGGACAAATACATAAAGTTGAGAAAATATCAAATACAAGCGAGCGGTGGCTTTGTTAGACAAATAAACCGTGGCTCGGCCAGGGCGAGTTAGGCGCGCGTGCGTGTGGGTGCCAGACGAGCCGGGCATAGTCAGGGCCGCAGCTGCGTGTGTGTAGCAGCCGTGTTGGCACAAGCAAAAATGTAGCCATTGTGATAGCCAAGGAAGAGAGCCTATGGCAAAGCCTGTTTGTGTCCTTCTCGTTCTTCTTTCTTCTACCTCCGTCCAGCTGTGAGAGAGAGCTAGCTAGGGCTGCGCCAACAATTGGTATCAGAGCTTCGGTTCGGGCGATCACCGACGACCATGGCGCTCGTCCCATATGGCGGAGGCGCGGGCGGATCGGCGTTGATGGCGATGCCGATGCTCACGGTGGACAACTACACCGTCTGGGCGATCAAGGCGCAGGCCATCCTCGACGTGCACACCGTGTGGGAGGCGGTGGCGCCGGGCGATGCGGCGGTGAACGCGCGGAAGGACAAGACGGCGCGCGCGTTGCTGCTCGGAGCACTACCGGAGGACGTGTTGCTGCAGGTGTCGATGAAGCTCACCGCCAGGGAGGTATGGGACTCCTTGAAGGTGAGGTTCGTCGGCGCCGATCGGGGCCGCGCGGCGAGGCTGGCGACGCTGCGCGGCGAATTCGACCGCCTTGGCGGACGGCGAGGAGCTCGACATGTACGGCGGGAGGCTCGCGGCGATGGCGGCGAGGTACGCCAACCTCGGGGAGACGCTGGGCGACGCAGCACTTGTCAAGAAGTTGCTGGATACGGTGCCGGATCGCCTCTTCCCCGTCGTCGCCGGCATCGAGCAGTTCCACGACGTGACGACGATGGCGTTCGACGAGGCGCTCGGGCGGCTGCGCGCGTTCGACGAGCGTGTTCGGCGCCGTGGACAAGACGGCGGCGAGCGCGGCGGGGAGCAGCTTCTCATGACGGCGGCGCAGTGGGCAGCGCGGGAGCGTCGGCACGGCGGAGCTCAGGACGACGACGACATGCGGAGCCAGGCGTCGGGCTTCGGCGGCAATCGGCATGGGCGCTGTTACAAGTGCGGCGAGCGCGGGCACTTCAAGCGCGACTGCCCCCAGCTGCGGAGGGAACCGGCGGCGGAGCGCGCGCCGCTGGCGGACGTCGTCGGGGTCGAAGACGGCGGACTCCTCTGAGCCACGGCTTAGGGGGTGAATGTTAGACAAATAAACCGTGGCTCGGCCAGGGCGAGTCAGGCGCGCGTGCGTGCGGGTGCCAGACGAGCCGGGCATAGTCAGGGCCGCAGCTGCGTGTGTGTAGCAGCACGTGTACGTGCGCGCGTGTGAGCTTGTTGCCGATGGAGCCGGAGGAGAACGCGTCCAGGGCTGTTGGTGGCCGCGTCGTCCGCGTACGGGCGCGACGGGAGCGCAGGCCAGGTATGGCGTGGAACGCGGGATGTGGGCGACTGGGAGCGCCGTATGGAGCGGCGTGGCGTGCGTACGAGCGCACGTATAAAGGCTCGCTAGCCTCTGTGTATCGGCAGGTGGTTTTAGTAGTTGAGTTCATGCTCAGGAAATAAAACTAAGTGGCCGTTCGTGCGGCCGGCGGTGTTCGTGCGCCGGGCAAAATCCTGCTGTGTCCTTCTCGTTCTTCTTTCTTCTACCTCCGTCCAGCTGTGAGAGAGAGCTAGCTAGGGCTGCGCCAACAGGCTTATTTTAATTAGCAGCAACTCCACCACCAAGAGAACTACGCACACATCTACGCTTCTGTATGTGAGCGTGTACATAGCTTAATGCAAGGTCTTTATGGCAAAATTCACACATCAGGTCAAGTGATCTTGAACACTCCAATCTCCTCCTTGAGCCCCAGCGCCTTCCACACGGCCGGTGATGCGTCTACGTCGTTGTATGGGCACAGTGGCTCGAAGTTGTGCTCGGTGTCGCAGCCATACACCGAGTCGCACTCGTCGACGACCTTGGACAGTACGGCACGCCCGTTCCCATTGATGTGGATCATCTTGTTGCACCTACGCTTGCCGTCCAGGCATAGCCACCCCGTGGACAGCGCCACCGCCAGCTCGGTGTCCTAGTGGAAGCGGTTCTCGCAGAATGATTTGTCGCCGCCGTCTCCACCTCGTGCGAAGCTGTCCAGAGTTAGGATCACCGGCGTGTCGGCCGACAACGGGGGCGAGCACCTGAATTGTGGGTAGCGCTGACCGTCTTTACAGCAGACCGAGCCGTGATCCCTGATGTAGTCGCCGGATTTGCCACGCAGGAAGCCACTGATGTGGCACTTGTCATGACGGTGGCTGGTCTCTGTAGTAACATTCGCGCTTGCTACGGGCGCGGAGACGCCATGGACGCGGAGGTGTGACAGGAACATCACGAGAGCAAACATAGCTAGTAGCATCTTCAAGTTAGCCATGTTTGTGAGGTACTCACGTTCCTTGCAAATCTGCAATTTGTGCTTGTGCGTTTGTGAGGATATATTGGTTGATCCATGTTCTTTATATAGGGTCCAAGCCCTAAGGAGCAGCAACAGCTCATCTAACTGGGTACGCTAATTCAGTCTCGTTTCTTCGGGTTTGTAACCCAGAGATGGTAGATGTTCTGCAACCTTCAGGCTTGTAACATTTGGCCATGTAGCATATACTTTTAAACAGCCGTTTCTTCTTTATTTTAGGGAATGAACTTTTGGCATGGAGCTTCCATTAATACAAATGTAACTCACAGGTGATTAACCTTATATCTAATTTTGCTTGTAATTTTCTATTTGGTGTTACCCAAAGTGCTTTGTCATTCCAACAACTACCTTCGAGACCCTTCTCAATACCATGTGCTTTTTTTAGGGAGGCACCAGAATAATCGGTTTTTGGAAAAACTCAGAAATCTTGGTGTTTTACCGCCCAAAAAATTCAAATGAATTTTGAATTCTATTTTATTGGGTATTAATATAAGTATGTAACATGTAAATCATCAAATATGGTAGAGCATGCCCCAGTGGGAAATAAACTTTAGTTCCTGGGTGTATATACACCTGATATAGAAAAAAAATCACAAAAGTTTTGATTTTTTTACAATAAACTTGACTTTTTTTGAACTAATTCAGTCTCTTTCTTCGGTTTTGCAACCAATAGATGGTTGGTGTTCTGCAAACTTCGGGCTTGTAACATTTGGGTGTGCAACAAATATTTTTATACAACCGCCTTTTTTGTTTCAGTGAATGGAATTTTGGCATGGAGCTTCTATTAATAGTCATTTGTGAACATCCCCGTGGACAGCGCCACCACCAGCTCAGTGTCCTTGTGGAAGCGGTTGTCGCAGAACGATTTGCCGCCGCCGTCTCCTCCTCGTGCGAAGCTGTTCAGACTTAGGATCGCCGGCGTGTCGGCCGACACCGGGGGCGAGCACCTGAATTGCGGGTAGCGGTCACCGTCTTTACAGCAGACCGAGTCGTGATCCCTGTTGTAGTCGCCGGATTTTCCATGCAGGAAGCCACTGATGTGGCAACTGCCGCGAAGATGTTTGGTCTCTGTAGCAATGTTCGCGCTGCTGCCCACGGACACGGAGATACCATGGACACGGAGCTGTGACAGGAACATCACGAGAGCAAACATAGCTAATAGCTTCTTCAAGTTAGCCATGTCTGTGAGGTACTCATGTTGCTTGCAAATCTGCAATTTGTGCTTGTGCGTTTGTGAGGATATATTGGTTGATCCATGTTCTTAATATAGCGCCCAAGCCCCAAGGAACAACAACTAGGTTATCTAATTTAGTCTCGTTTCTTCAGTTTTGTAACCCAGAGATGGTTGATGTTCTGCAACCTTCGGGCCTGTAACATTTGGGCGTTCAACATATACTTTTAAACAACAGTCACTTCTTTATTTTAGTGAATGAACTTTTGGCATGGAGCTTCCATTAATAGTCGAGGTGGAGACATGCGTGAACATCCGACTGAATGACATGCACAGTGAAGTATTATAAGTAACTAGTTGAGACTATCTGCACCAAGAGTGATGTACGTTTCCTACTTGTATTATTACTAGGGGATGGAAGCCGCCAAGATTAAGGTCTAGCTCGGTAACATCAGAATAACATAAAGATAGATTGAATTGTTACAAATGTAACTCACTTGTGATTAACCTTGTATCTAAATTTTCTTGTAATGTTCTATTTGGTGTTACTTAAAGCGCTTTGTAATTCCAGCAGCTACCTTCCACGCCCTTCTCCATACCAGGTGTTTTTTGGGAGGCACCGGAAGAATCGGTTTTGGAAAAACTCAGAAATCTCGGTATTTTACCGCCCATAGAATTTAAATGAATTTTGAATTCTATTTTATTGGGTATAAATATATTTATGTAACCGGTAAATCATCAAATATGGTAGAGCATGCCCCGGTGGGAAATACCCTTTAGTTCCTGGGTGTATATACACCTCACATAGAAAATAATAATGATAATAATAAGTCACAAAAGTTTGGAATTTTTTTACAATAAATTTGACTTGCTTTTGCACTAATTCAGTCTCTTTCTTTGGTTTTGCAACCAACAGATGGTTGGGTGTTCTGCAACCGTCGGGCTTATAACAATTGGGTGTGCAACAAATATTTTTAAACAACCGCCTTCTTTGTTTCAGTGAATGGAATTTTGGCATGGAGCTTCCATTAATAGTCATTTGTGAATAACCGAGTGAATGAAATTCACGGGAAAGTAGTGCAACTAACTAACTAGTTTAGACTATCCGTATGAGTGACATACGTTTCCAAATTTCTTATATTATATATGGGATGGAATCCACCAAGATTAAGGTGTAGCTCGGCAACATCAAAGTAATACACCACCGGATTAAATTATTACAAATGTAACGCACTAGAGTTTCCCTCTGTATATTCACTGGCAATTTGTTGTTTCGTGGTACTCAAAGCGCTTTTTAATTTCACCAGCTCCATCCATATCGTTTAGGGTTCTCTTTTTTCTCAATACTGGTGTTTCTTTCTAGGAGGCGCTGAAAGAACCGATTCTAGGAACAACTCAAAAATTATCGAGTTTTACCGCCAGAAGAATTCAATGTTTTTGTGTATAAATAGTGAAATATATGTCTATGACGAGCATAACATCACATATGGTAGTGTGTGTGTGTTTGTGTGTGTGTGTGTACTCAGTCATATATGCAAGGTCTTGTTGAACTAAAAGTTGATGTATTCGCCAATTTCATTTCATACTATACCCAAACTGGGCAAATACATAAATCTCAAAAATATTAAATACACGTAAATAATACATATAGCATCGAAACAAGGTAAATACATAAATCAAGAAAAATATCATATACATGTGAATCGTAAATATAGCACCGAGACAGGACAAATACATAAAGTTGTGAAAATATCAAATACAAGCGAGTGGTGGCTTTTTTTAATTAGCAGCAGCTCCACCACCAAGAGAACAACCCACACATCTACGCTTCCGCATATCTGTGTGTACATAGCTTAATGCAAGGTCTTCATGGCATAGCTCACACATCAGACCAAGTGATCTTGAACACTCCAATCTCCACCTTGAGCCCTAGCGCCTTCCACACGGCCGGTGATGCGTCTACGTCATTGTATGGGCACGGTGGCTCGAAGTTGTGCTCGGCGTCGCAGCCGTACACCGAGTCGCACTCGTCGACGACCTTGGCCAGCACGGCACGCCCGTTCCCGTTGATGCGGATCATCTTGTTGCACCTGCGCTTGCCGTCCAAGCGCAACCACCCCGTGGACAGCGCCACCACCAGCTCGGTGTCCTTATGGAAGCAGTTGTCGCAGAACGATTTGCCGCCGCCGTCTCCACCTCGTGCGAAGCTGTTAAGAGTTAGGATCTCCGGTGTGTCGGCCGACACCGGGGGCGAGCACCTGAATTGCGGGTAGCGGTGACCGTCTTTACAGCAGACCGAGCCGTGATCCCTGTTGCAGTCGCCGGATTTGCCATGCAGGAAGCCACTGATGTGGCACCTGCCGCGAAGATGTTTGGTCTCCGTAGTAACGTTCGCGCTGCTGCCCACGGAGACGGAGACACCATGGACGCAAAGCTGTGACAGGAACATCACGAGAGCAAACATAGCTAATAGGTTCTTCAAGTTAGCCATGTCCGTGAGGTACTCACGTTGCTTGCAAATCTGCAATTTGTGCTTGTGCGTTTGTGAGAATATATTGGTTGATCCATGTTCTTTATATAGGGCCCAAGCCCCAAGGAACAGCAACTGGGTTATCTAATTCAGTCTCGTTTCTTCGGTTTTGTAACCCAGAGATTCTTCGGTTTTGTAACCCAGTGATGGTTGATGTTCTGCAACCTTCGGGCTTGTAACATTTGGGCATGCAACATATGCTTTTAAACAACCGTCTCTTCTTTATTTTATTGAATGAACTTTTGGCATGGAGCTTCCATTAATAGCCGAGGTGGAGGCATGCGTGAACATCCGAGTGAATGACATGCATAGTGAAGTAGTGTAAAGTAACTAGTTGAGACTATCTGTATCAAGAGTGATGTACGTTTCCTACTTGTATTATATCTGTTTCCTACTTGTATTATATCTGGGGGATGGAAGCCGCCAAGATTAAGGTCTAGCTCGGTAACATCAGAATAACAAAAAGATAGATTGAATTGTTACAAATGTAACTCACTTGTGATTAACCTTGTATCTAATTTTTCTTGTAATGTTCTATTTGGTGTTACTCAAAGCGTTTTGTAATTCCAGCAGCTACCTTCCACGCCCTTCTCCATACCAGGTGTTTTTTTGGGAGGCACCAGAAGAATCGGTTTTTGGAAAAACTCAGAAATCTCGGTATTTTATCGCCCAAAGAATTCAAATGTATTTTGAATTCTGTTTTATTGGGTATAAATATAAGTATGTAACCTGTAAATCATCAAATATGGTAGAGCATGCCCCGGTGGGAAATACCCTTTAGTTCCTGGGCGTATATACACCTCACATAGAAAATAATAATGATAATAATAAGTCACAAAAGTTTGGAATTTTTTTCACAATAAATTTGACTTTCTTTTGCATTAATTCAGTCTCTTTCTTTGATTTTGCAACCGACAGATGGTTGGTGTTCTGCAACCTTCGGGCTTATAACAATTGGGCGTGCAACAAATATTTTTAAACAGCCGCCTTCTTTGTTTCAGTGAATGGAATTTTGGCATGGTGCTTCCATTGATAGTCATTTGTGAATAACCGAGTGAATGAAATTCATGGGAAAGTAGTGCAACTAACTAACTAGTTTAGACTATCCGTATGAGTGACATATGTTTCCAAATTTCTTATATTATATATGGGATGGAATCCACCAAGATTAAGGTGTAGCTCGGCAACATCAAAGTAATACACTACCGGATTAAATTATTACAAATGTAACGCACTAGAGTTTCCCTCTGTATATTCACTAGCAATTTGTTCTTTCGTGGTACTCAAAGCGGTTTTTAATTTCACCAGCTCCATCCACATCGTTTAGGGTTCTCTTTTTTCTTAATACTGGTGTTTCTTTCCAGGAGGCGCTGAAAGAACCGATTCTAGGAACAACTCAGAAATCATCGAGTTTTACCGCCCGAAGAATTCAATGTTTTTGTGTATAAATAGTGAAATATATGTCTATGACGAGCATAACATCACATATGGTAGTGTGTGTGTGTGTTTGTGTGTGTGTACTCAGTCATATATGCAAGGTCTTGTTGAACAAAAAATTGATGTATTTGCCAATTTCATTTCACACTGTACCCAAACTGGGCAAATAATAAATCTCAAAAAATATTAAATACACGTAAATAATACATATAGCACTGAAACAAGGTAAATACATAAATCAAGAAAAATATCATATACATGTGTGATGACCCACAAGTATAGGGGATCTATCGTAGTCCTTTCGATAAGTAAGAGTGTCGAACCCAACGAGGAGCAGAAGGAAATGATAAGCGGTTTTTCAGTAAGGTATTCTCTGCAAGCACTGAAATTATCAGTAACAGATAGTTTTGTGATAAGTTAATTTGTAACGGGTAACAAGTAATGAAAGTAAATAAGGTGCAGCAAGATGTCCCAATCCTTTTTGTAGCAAAGGACAAGTCTGGACAAACTCTTATATGAAGGAAAACGCTCCCGAGGACACATGGGAATTATCGTCAAGCTAGTTTTCATCACGCTCATAGGATTCGCGTTCGTTACTTTGATAATTTGATATGTGGGTGGACCGGTGCTTGGGCGCTGCCCTTACTTGGACAAGCATCCCACTTCTGATTAACCCCTATTGCAAGCATCCTCAACTACAAAAGAAGTATTAAGGTAAACCTAACCATAGCATGAAACATATGGATCCAAATCAGCCCCTTACGAAGCAACGCATAAACTAGGGTTTAAGCTTCTGTCACTCTAGCAACCCATCATCTACTTATTACTTCCCAATGCCTTCCTCTAGGCCCAAACAATGGTGAAGTGTCATGTTGTCGACGTTCACATGACACCACTAGAGGAAAGACAGCATACATCTCATCAAAATATCAAACGAATACCAAATTTACATGACTACTAATAGCAAGACTTCTCCCATGTCTTCAGGAACAAACGTAACTACTCACAAAGCATATTCATGTTCATAATCAGAGGAGTATTAATATGCATAATGGATCTGAACATATGAACTTCCACCAAATAAACCAACTAGCATCAACTACAAGGAGTAATCAACACTACTAGCAACCTACAGGTACCAATCTGAGGTTTGGATACAAAGATTGGATACAAGAGATGAACTAGGGTTTGAGAGAAGATGGTGCTGGTGAAGATGTTGATGAAGATTGACCCCCTCCCGATGAGAGGATCGTTGGTGATGACGATGGTGATGATTTCCCCTTCCCGGAGGGAAGTTTCCCCGGCAGAACAGCTCTGCCGGAGCCCTAGATTGGTTCCGCTAAGGTTCCGACTCGTGGCGGCGGTGTTTCGTCCCGCAAGGTTGCTTATGATTTTTTCCAGGGTAGAAGACACCATATAGCCAAAGATGGGCACCGGAGGCCTGCCGGGGGGCCCACGAGGCAGGGGGCGCGCCCAGGGGGTAGGGCGCGCCCCCAGCCTCGTGGCCAGGGTGTGGGCCCCCTCTGGTATTTTCTTCGCTCAGTATTTTTTATAAATTCCAAAAATGACTTCCGTGAAGTTTCAGGACTTTTGGAGTTGTGCAGAATAAGTCTCCAATATTTTCTCCTTTTCCAGCTGCCGGCATTCTCCCTCTTCGTATAAACCTTGTAAAATAAGAGAGAATAGGCATAAGTATTGTAATTGTAACATAATGTGTAATAACAGCCCATAATGCAATAAATATCGATATAAAAGCATGATGCAAAATGGACGTATCAACTCCCCCAAGCTTAGACCTCGCTTGTCCTCAAGAGGAAGCCGATAACGATAAATATGTCCACATGTTTAGAGATAGAGGTGTCGATAAAATAAAATACGGACATGAAGGCATCATGATCATTCTTATAACAACAACATAAATGAATGTTGTCATATGATTTCTTAGGCTTAAGTAATAATATATTCACAATGTCAAGTATGAATCAGAAACTTCATTGAAAACCAACAACTATAATCTTAGTCATTGAAGCAATTGCAATTTATCATAACATCGGAGAGAGTCAATATAAGAGCTTTTCAGCAAGTCCACATACTCAACTATCATTTAGTCTTTCAAAATTGCTAACACTCACGCAATACTTATGATTATGGAGTTTTAATTGGACATAGAGAAAGATAGGGGCTTATAGTTTCGCCTCCCAACCTTTTACCTCAAGGGTAATGTCAACAATAATAGTTCATGCCAACTTACATCCAATTGGATATATATATCAGGATCTTTCCAACACAATGTGCTTGCCAAAGGATAAAATGTAAAACGGAAAGGTGAAGATCACCATGACTCTTGCATAAGGGTAAAAGATAAAAGTAAAAGATAGGCCCTTCGCAGAGGGAAGCAGAGGTTGTCATGCGCTTTTGGTTGGATGCACGAAATCTTAATGTAAAAGAACGTCACTTTATATTGCCACTTGTGATATGGACATTTATTATACAGTCCGTCGCTTTTATTTCTTCCACATCACAAGATCGTATAAAGCTTATTTTCTCCACACTAATAAATCATACATATTTAGAGAGGAATTTTTATTGCATGCACCGATGACAACTTACTTGAAGGATCTTACTCAATCCATAGGTAGGTATGGTGGACTCTCATGGCAAAACTGGGTTTAAGAGTATTTAGAAGCACAAGTAGTATCTCTACTTGGTGCAAAGAATTGGTGCAAAGAATTGGCTAGAAAGGCAAGCTCTACATGTTGGATGATCCATGACAATATACTTTATTTCGGATATAAGAAAACATAACCCATTACGTTGTCTTCCTTGTCCAACATCAACTCTTTAGCATGTCATATTTTAATGAGTGCTCACAATCATAAAAGATGTCCAAGATAATATATTTATATGTAGAACCTCTCTTTCCTTATTACTTCCTATTAATTGCAACGATGACTAAAGCTATGTTTGTCAACTTTCAACGACTTTTATGCATCATACTCTTTATATGTGAAGTCATTACTCTTCATAAAATCAATATGATCTCTTTATTTCTTTTTATTCTTTCCTTTTCTTTTATTCCCTGAAGATCAAAGCAAGCTAATCAAGCCCTTGACTCAACACTAATCTTTATTATAGCTCACGGACTCGATTACATAGAAAGATCATAAAGCAAAACTCAAAACTAGATCATACTAAACTTTATTCTGCTAGATCAAGATATTACCAAAAGGATCGAACTAAGAAAAACGGTAAAGATAGGAGTGTGATGGTGATACGATACCGGGGCAACTCCCCCAAGCTTGGCAGTTGCCAAGGGGAGTGCCCATACCCATGTGATTATATCTCTTTCCTCGGGGGTGGTGATGATGGAGTTGTTGATGATGTAAATTGTGCTTTCAGCTTCTTCATATTGTAATTGAGAAGAGCAATTTCCTCCTTTAAATCATCGACCTCCGATTCCAGCTTCAAGATCTTGTCACATAAATCTCCTTTGCTTTTCTGCCGAAAACGAGAAGGAATAGATCGGTTGTTAGACAGTTTAGCCCTCTTAGGGAGACTAGACTTCTTGAACTTCACGTGCATATCCCTAGGTTGAGGTAGAGGGAAATCCTCCTCCTCCGAACTTGAATCATTGATCCTCATCAAATGAGCATCCTCCTCCTCATCCATAGTTCGACCACACGGAGATAGATCCCCATAGGTTTTTGGGTCAGCAATGAGGTGTGAGACATAGCTCTCTCCGTCGGAATCCTGAGATGACATCTTGCTCCAAATCTGCTACAGAAACAGCTCGAAACAAAAACAGAGGATATTTGCGTGATACGGTGGTCAAAATCTTCGGGAGATTATATAATGAATTTTTACCGACCAAAAGAAGTATCGTGCAAGAAAATGGAGTCCGAGAGCACACGAGGTGCCCACGAGGCAGGGGGGCGCACCCAGGTGGGTAGGGCGCGCCCTCCACCCTCGTGGAAGCCTCGTGTCCTTCCCGGACTACTTCTTAATTTCCTATTTTCTTAAATATTCCAAAACGGAGAAAAATTGCCCTTAGAACTGTTTTGGAGTCGGTTTACTTACCGTACCACATACCTATTCCTTTTTGGAGTCTGAAACATTCTGGAAAGTGTCCCTTATGTACTCCTCCGGGGTTACGGTTTCAATAACATTAGTTTCAACATTTATAGGATTACCTGAGATATAGTGTTTGATTCTTTGACCGTTCACCACCTTCGGATTTGTGCCTTCGAAGTTGTTGATTTTTATGGCACCGGAACGATAGACCTCCTCGATAATGTAAGGACCTTCCCATTTAGAGAGGAGTTTTCCTGCAAAAAATCTTAAGCGAGAGTTGTATAGCAAAACATAATCACCTACATTAAACTCACGCTTTTGTATCCTTTTGTCATGCCATCTTTGAACTTTTTCCTTAAACAATTTGGCATTCTCATAGGCTTGGGTTCTCCATTCATCAAGTGAGCTAATGTCAAATAGCCTCTTCTCACCGGCAAGTTTGAAATTATAATTGAGTTCTTTAATAGCCCAATATGCCTTATGTTCTAGTTCGAGAGGTAAGTGACATGCTTTTCCATAAACCATCTTATACGGAGACATACCCATAGGATTTTTATATGCAGTTCTATAGGCCCATAATGCATCGTCAAGTTTCTTGGACCAATTCTTTCTAGATCTATTAACAGTCTTTTGCAAAATTAATTTGAGCTCTCTATTACTCAATTCTACTTGGCCACTAGATTGTGGGTGATAGGGAGATGCAATTCTATGATTAACATCATACTTAGCAAGCATTTTACGGAAAGCACCATGAATAAAATGTGAACCACCATCAGTCATTAGATATCTAGGGACTCCAAACCTTGGAAAAATAACTTCTTTAAGCATCTTGATAGAGGTGTTATGATCAGTAGTACTAGTTGGAATAGCTTCTACCCACTTAGTAATGTAATCAACAGCAACTAAAATATGTGTATACCCATTAGAGGTAGGAAACGGTCCCATATAATCAAAGCCCCAAACATCAATGGTTCAATAACAAGTGAATAATTCATAGGAATTTCTTGACATCTACTAATATTACCAATTCTTTTACATTCATCACAAGACAAGACAAACATACGGGCATCCTTGAAGAGAGTAGGCCAATAAAAACCGGATTGCAATACCTTATGTGCAGTTCTATCTCCAGCGTGGTGTCCTCCATAAGCCTCGGAGTGACACTTGCGTAGGATCTGTTCCTGTTCATGCTCAGGTACACAACGTCTAATAACACTATCTACTCCTTCTTTATAAAGATGTGGGTCATCCCAAAAGTAATGTCTCAAATCATAGAAAAACTTTTTCTTTTGCTAGTATGTGAAACTAGGTGGTATAAATTTAGCAAAAATGTAATTAGCATAATCAGCATTCCATGGAGCAGTACGAGAAGCATTTATAAAAGCTAATTGTTCATCAGGAAAGCTATCATCAATAGGTAGTGCGTCATCAAGAACATTCTCTAACCTAGACAAGTTGTCTGCAACGGGGTTCTCAGCTCCCCTTCTATCAATAATATGCAAATCAAATTCTTCTAGTAGGAGAACCCATCTAATTAGTCTAGGTTTAGGATCTTTCTTTTCCATAAGATATTTAATAGCAGCATGATCAGTGTGAATAGTTACTTTAGAATCAACAATATAAGGTCTAAACTTATCACAAGGAAATACAACTGCTAAAAATTCTTTTTCAGTAGTAGCATAATTTCTCTGGGCACTATCTAGAGTTTTACTAGCATATTGGATAACATTTAGCTTCTTATCAACTCTATGTCCTAGAACAGCACCTACAGCATAATCGCTAGCATCACACATAATTTCGAAGGGTAAATTCCAATCAGGTGGCTAAACGATAGGTGCAGAAATCAAAGCTTTCTTAAGTATTTCAAATGCTTCTACACAATCATCATCAAAGACAAAAGGTATATCTTTTTGTAATAGATTAGTCAGAGGCCGAGAAATTTTTGAGAAGTCCTTAATGAACCTCCTATAAAAACCGGCATGACCAAGAAAACTTCTTATACCTTTGATGTCCTTAGGACATGGCATCTTTTCAATAGCATCAACTTTAGCTTTATCAACTTCAATACCTCTTTCAGAAAATTTATGCCCCAAGACAATTCCTTCATTAACCATAAAGTGGCACTTCTCCCAATTCAAGACAAGATTAGTTTCTTCACATCTCTACAAAACTCGATCAAGGTTGCTCAAGCAATCATCAAAAGAGGATCCATAAACGGAGAAATCATCCATGAAAACCTCGCAAATCTTTTCACAAAAGTCAGAGAATATAGCCATCATGCATCTTTGAAAGGTAGCAGGTGCATTACATAAACCAAAAGGCATACGTCTATAAGAAAAAGTACTGAAAGGGCAAGTAAAAGTGGTCTTTTCTTGATCCTCAGCTAACACAGGTATTTGAGAGAAACCAGAGTAACCATCTAGAAAGCAAAAATGTGTATGTTTGGATAATCTTTCTAGCATTTGATCAATAAAAGGCAAAGGGTAATGATCTTTTTTTGTAGATTTATTTAATTTGCGGAAATTAATTACCATCCTATAACCTGTAACAATTCTTTGCGGGATCAATTCATCTTTATCATTAGGAACGACAGTAATACCTCCCTTCTTAGGGACACAATGGACAGGACTTACCCACTGACTATCAGCAATGAGATAAATTATACCTGCCTCAAGGAGCTTTAATATTTCTTTTCTTACCACTTCTTTCATCTTAGGATTTAGCCATCGTTGGTGATCAATAACTGGTTTGGCGTCTTTCTCCAAATTTATTTTGTGTTGATATAGAGTGGGACTAATGCCCTTAAGATCATCAAGAGTATATCCAATAGCAGCACGGTGCTTCTTCAGAGTTTTCAATAATTTCTCTTCCTCCTTCTCTGAAAGGTTAGCACTAATAATAACATGATATATCTTCTTTTCATCAAGATAAGCATATTTAAGAGTATCAGGTAATGGTTTATGCTCAAACACGGGATCACCCTTGGGAGGAGGAGGATCCCCTAGGATTTCAACAGGAAAGTTGTGTTTCAGAATAGGACCCTGTTTAAAGAATACTTCATTTATTTCCCTTATTTCATTCATGAACATATCATTTTCATGGTCAAGCAAATATTGTTCTAAAGGATCATTAGGAGGCACGACAATAGAAGCAAGACTAATAATTTCATCCTTACTAGGCAATTTCTCATCACGAGGTTGTCTATGAAATTTAGCAAAATTAAACTCATGAGACATATCACCCAAACCAATAGTAACAACATCCTTTTCGCAGTCTATCCTAGCATTAATAGTGTTCAAGAAGGGTCTACCAAATATAATGGGACAAAAGCTATCTTGTGGGGAACCAAGAACAAGAAAATCAGCAGGATATTTAACCTTCCCACACAAGACTTCAACATCTCTAAAAATCCCAATCGGTGATATAGTATCTCTATTGGCAAGCTTAATTGTAACATCAATACCTTCTAACTCAGCGGGCGCAATATCATGCATAATTTCTTCGTATAAAGAATGAGGTATTGCACTGGCACTAGCACCCATATCACATAAGCCATGATAACAATGATCTCCTATTTTAACCGAAATAACAGGCATACCCACAACAGGTCTATGTTTATCCTTAGCACCAGGTTTAGCAATTCTAGCAGCTTCATCACAGAAGTAAATAACATGCCCATCAATATTATCAGCCAAGAGATCTTTAACCATAGCAATATTAGGTTCAACTTTAATTTGTTCAGGGGGTTTGGGTGTCCTAATATTACTTTTGTTGACTATAGTTGAAGCTTTAGCATGATCCTTTATTCTAACAGGGAAAGGTGGTTTCTCAACATAAGCAGTAGGAACAATAGGATCATTATAAGTGATACTCTTTTCTTCAACTTTAATAGGTGCAACTACTTTTACTTCAGTGGGAGGATTATATTTAAACCACTTATCCTTAGGGATATCAACATGAGTAGCAAATGATTCACAGAAAGAAGCTACTATCTCAGAGTCAATTCCATATTTAGTGCTAAATTCACGGAAAGCATCGGTATTCATAAAAGATTTAACACAATCAAAATTAGGTGTTATACCTAAATCCTTACCTTCGCCGAGATCCCAATCTTCAGAGTTGCGTTTAATTCTTTACAACAAATCCCATTTGAATTCAATAGTCTTCATCATAAAAGAGCCAGTACAAGAAGTATCGAGCATGGAGCGATTATTGAGAGAAAGCCGAGCATAAAATTTTTGAATAATCATTTCTCTTGAGAGCTCATGATTGGGGCATGAATATAACATTGAGTTAAGCCTCCCCCAAGCTTGAGCGATGCTTTCTCCTTCACGAGGCCAAAAATTATATATATAATTACGATCACGATGAACAAGATGCATAGGATAAAACTTCTGATGAAATTCCAATTTCAATCGCTTGTAGTTCCATGATCCCATGTCATCACATAGCCTATACCATGTCAATGCCTCTCCCTTGAAAGATAAAGGGAAGACCTTCTTCTTGATAACAACCTCGGGCATACCTGCAAGCCTAAATAATCCACAGACTTCATCCACATAGATTAGGTGTAAATCAGGATGCAATGTTCCATCTCCTGTAAAAGAATTAGCTAGCAGTTTCTCTACCATACCCGAAGGAATTTCAAAATAAACATTTTCAGTAGGTTCAGTAGGTTGAGGGGTAGCTAATTGTGGTTCCGGACGAGGTGAAGATACCCCGAACAAACCCCTCAAAGGATTGTTTTCCATAGTAACAAGTGACAGTAAATTTCAGCACACTATATAAATTTTTCCTTACCAAATTCCACCTACCAAAGGTGCTTCACTCCCCGGCAACGGCACCAGAAAAGAGTCTTGATGAACCACAAGTATAGGGGATCTATCGTAGTCCTTTCGATAAGTAAGAGTGTCGAACCCAACGAGGAGCAGAAGGAAATGATAAGTGGTTTTTCAGTAAGGTATTCTCTGCAAGCACTGAAATTATCGGTAACAGATAGTTTTGTGATAAGGTAATTTGTAACGGGTAACAAGTAATGAAAGTAAATAAGGTGCAGCAAGATGGCCCAATCCTTTTTGTAGCAAAGGACAAGCCTGGACAAACTCTTATATGAAGGAAAACGCTCCAGAGGACACATGGGAATTATCGTCAAGCTAGTTTTCATCACGCTCATATGATCCGTGTTCGTTACTTTGATAATTTGATATGTGGGTGGACCGGTGCTTGGGCGCTGCCCTTACTTGGACAAGCATCCCACTTATGATTAACCCCTATTGCAAGCATCCGCAACTACAAAAGAAGTATTAAGGTAAACCTAAGCATAGCATGAAACATATGGATCCAAATCAGCCCCTTACGAAGCAACGCATAAACTAGGGTTTAAGCTTCTGTCACTCTAGCAACCCATCATCTACTTATTACTTCCCAATGCCTTCCTCTAGGCCCAAACAATGGTGAAGTGTCATGTTGTCGACGTTCACATGACACCACTAGAGGAAAGACAACATACATCTCATCAAAATATTGGACGAATACCAAATTTACATGACTACTAATAGCAAGACTTCTCCCATGTCCTCAGGAACAAACATAACTACTCACAAAGCATATTCATGTTCATAATCAGAGAGTATTAATATGCATAATGGATCTGAACATATGATCTTCCACCAAATAAACCAACTAGCATCAACTACAAGGAATAATCAACACTACTAGCAACCTACAGGTACCAATCTGAGGTTTGGATACAAAGATTGGATACAAGAGATGAACTAGGGTTTGAGAGAAGGTGGTGCTGGTGAAGATGTAGATGAAGATTGACCCCCTCCCAATGAGAGGATCGTTGGTGATGACGATGGTGATGATTTCCCCTTCCCGGAGGGAAGTTTCCCCGACAGAACAGTGATACGTCTCCAACGTATCTATATTTATGAAGTATTCATGCTATTATATTATCCATCTTGGATGTTTAATATGCATTTATATGCTATTTTATATGATTTTTGGGACTAACCTATTAACCTAGAGCCCAGTGCCAGTTTCTATTTTCTCCTTGTTTTTGAGTTTTGCAGAAAAGGAATACCAAACGGAGTCCAATTGATGTGCCAATTTTGATGATTTTTTACGGACCAAAAGAAGACCACGGAGCATCGGAGTTGGGCCAGAAGAGTCCCGAGCTGCCCACGAGGGTGGGGGGCGCGCCCACCCCCTGGGCGCGTGGGCCTGCCTCGTGGACTGCTCGAACACCTCCTTGACGTGAGACCGACGCCAAAAATTCCTATAAATACAGAAACCTCAGAAAATTAACCTAGATCGGAAGTTCCGCCGCCGCAAGCCTCTGTAGCCACGAGAAATCAATATAGGCCCTCTCTGGCACCCTGCCGGAGGGGGCCATCATCACCGGAGGCCATGGAGGAGGAAGCACAAGGGGAGAACCTCTCCTCCTCTCTTCCGGTGGCGCCGGAGTGCCATCGGGAGGGGAATCATCGCCACGGTGATCGTCTTCATCAACATCACCATCATCACCACCATCCTCATCTCTTTTACGCGGTCCACTCTCCCGCACCCCGCTGTAATCCCTACTTGAACATGGTGCTTTATGCCACATATTATGATCCAATGATGTGTTGCCATCCTATGATGTTTTGAGTAGATATCCTTTGTCTTTGGGTTGATTGATGATCTAGATTGGTACGAGTTGGATGTTTTATTTTGGTGCTGTCCTATGGTGCCCTCCGTGTCGCGCAAGCGTGAGGGATTCCCGCTGTAGGGTGTTGCAATACGTTCATGATTCACTTATAGTGGGTTGCTTGAGTGACAGAAGCATAAACCCGAGTAAGGGGATTGTTGCGTATGGGATAAAGGGGACTTGATGGTTTCATGCTATGGTTGGGTTTTACCTTAATGATCTTTAGTAGTTGCGGATGCTTGCTAGAGTTCCAATCATAAGTGCATATGATCCAAGTAGAGAAAGTATGTTAGCTTATGCCTCTCCCTCATATGAAATTGCAATGACGACTATCGGTCTTGTTAACAATTGCCTAGGACAATTCCGCACACCGATCCACCATTATTCCACACTCGCTATTTATAATATTTAGTAATATATTCTAACTTCATGATAACAGCACCTACTTTTATATTTTAGCTCTCCGATATCACAAGGTTATCCACTTCATACCCACAACGTAGTTTTATTTCTCGTTTCTAGTTGGAAGCAAACGTTCGGTGCATGTAGAGTCGTATCAGTGGCAGATAGGGCTTGAGAGAATATTGATCTTACCTTTAGCTCCTTGTGGGTTCGACACTCCATACTTATCACTTCCACCTTTGGAGATTGCTACGATGATTCCTTGCACTTGGGGATTATCAAGCTCTTTTCTGGCGCCGTTGCCGGGGAGCAATAGCGTGGGGTTGATATTCTCGTGTGTGCTTGTTTGCTTTCTTCACTAAGTAGATTTTGTTTTTACTTTTTGTTTCTGTTTAGTTGTGGGTGAAACATACAAAAAATTTAAAAGAATGAAAATACAATTTTTTTACTTGCCTCTCATGCCTAAAAAGTTTTTCAAAAAGAGAAGTGATTGGAAAGTTATGCATTGAAGAAGTGAGGGTCGACCTTGATCACTTGTGTTCATGCTCACCGAAACAATGTAGAATTTTTCATGGAAGTTTCTCTGTAAATAATTATCCCCTTGTATATATTCATTGTATATAAAAATAATGTGCCAAGCTTTGGTTTTAGGATGATTAGATTGCTTGTTTACTATGTGCAGAACAAAAACAGAAACTTTGGCTATAGTGCGTGATTTTACATTTTTTACTGGAGAGTCAAATGGGTCTGAAACGTTTTTCACATTACTTCTGTACGATTTTTTTAAATTGTCAAATTTATTTCATAATTTTAGGAGTTACAGAAGTTTACCAAACTTCCAGATTACTACAGACTGTTCTGTTTTTAACAGATTCTGTTTTGCGTGTGTTGTTTGCTTATTTCGATGAATCTATGGCTAGTATCGGGGGGTATGAACCATAGAGAAGTTGGAATACAGTAAGTTCAACACCAATATAAAAAAAGAATGAGTTCATTACAGTACCTAAAGGTAGTGATTTGCTTTATTACACTAACGGATCTCACAAAGTTTTTGTGGATGAAGTGTTCGAAGAACGAGGAGTTATCAATATGAGAAGAATAAAGAGAGACAAGAGTTCAAGCTTGGGGATGCCCAAGGCACCCCAAGTAAATATTTCAAAGGATACTCAAGCATCTAAGCTTGGGGATGCCCCGGTTGGCATCCCATCTTTCTTCTTCAACAAATATCGGTATACCTCGGTTTTTTGTTTTGTTCACATGGTGTGTGTCCTTTGTGTTTTTGTTTTTCCTTTAAGAACCATGCTAGCATGAGATAGCCCTGCATTGATTTATAGAATACTTCATGTGCTTCACTTATATCTTTTAAGTATGATCTTGTAGAATTGCTCTTTGTGCTTCACTTAAATCTTTTGAGTATGGTTTTATAGAATGCTTTGTGTGCTTCACTTATATATTTTGAGCTTGGATATTGGTTAGTCTATATTAATTGTAGAATGCTCCATGAACTTCACTTATATATTTTGGAGTATGAATAATACTATCATCTAAAGCGGGTTTGGAAGAGTGTCAACTTTAGGAACTAGTGATCCCGCTATTCCGAATGAGAAGAATTTTGCTTATGTGGAGAGTAGAGAAATTTCTATGCTTGTAGATCCTAAAAAGAATGCTTTATGTGATGGTTATATTGTTGAATTCATTCATGATTCTACTGAAAATTATTATGAGGGAGGAATATATGCTTGTAGGAGTTGCAATAATATCAAGTTTCCTCTCTATGTGCTTAAAGTTTTGAAGTTATACTTGTTTTTCCTTCCTATGCTAGTTGATTCTTGTTCCTATAAATTATGTGTTCACAAAATCCCTAGGCATAGGAAGTTGGTTAGATTCAAATGTGCTAGTCATATTCTTCATGATGCTCTCTTTATGTTTCAATTCTTATCTTTTATATGAGCATCATTGAAATCATCATGCCTAGCTAAAAGGCATTAAAGAAAAGCGCTTGTTGGGAGACAACCCAATATTTGCCCTTACTGTTTTTGTGTGTTTAAATGATTAAGCTACTGTATTAATCATGTTTTATAGCTTTTGTTTCAATAAAGTGCCAAGTAAGACCTTTGGGAAGACTTGGGAGAAAGTCAATGTGATCTTGCTGTAAAAAACAGAAACTTTGCGCTCACGAGATTAGCTGTCATTTTTTACAGAAGAGTGCTTTTGAGTTGATTATTTTTGCAGAAGATTAATAGACAAATTCCTCAAGTCCACCAATTTATTTCATAATTTCTGGAGTAGCAGAAGTATGGTTTATGTTCAGATCATTACAGACTGTTCTGTTTCTGACAGATTCTGTTTTCATTGCATAGTTTGCTTGTTTTCTAGTTTCTATGACTTATATTTCTCAATATAAATTGTAGAAATGATATGGTACAGTAGGCATTGTGTGAGAACAATTATGAAACTTGTCCTTAACAGTACCAAAGTGAATGGTTTACTCTTTATCATACTAACCTATCTCACGAAGATTGGTTAAGTTTTGTGTGATTGAAGTTTTCAAGCTTTGGGTGAGATATAGATATGAGGAGAATAAGGTGTGGAAAGACCCTAAGCTTGGGGATCAAGGCACCCCAAGGTAATATTCAAGGAAGACTCAAGTACCTAAGCTTGGGGATGCCCCGGAAGGCATCCCCTCTTTCGTCTTCAAAACTATCGGTATACCTTACTCGGAGCTATATTTTTATTCGTCACATGATATGTGTTTTGCTTGGAGCGTATTTTCAGTTTTACTTGCTGTTTGAATAAAATCATTGGATCTGAAATATTGAATGAAAAAGAATCCTCCCATGGCTAGTTAATTATTTGACTACTCAGTGTTCTTCACTCATATCTTTTGGAGTAGTTTGTCATTTGCTCATGTGCTTCACGTACATCCTATGAGTAATTGGTAGAATGAGTTGATGCCATAAATCTGAATTTATATATGTTTCATATGCTTATAACATGGGGAGTAATGACTTCACAGACAATAATTATAGGTAGTAAACTTATTGAAAGTTAGCAAACGTAGAATTGGTCACTTGAAAAAATCATGAAAGAATATTGAAGGAAGAGGGATTTCACATATAAATATACTATCTTGGACATCTTTTGTAATTGTGAGCACTCATTAAAATATGACATGCAAAAAGGTTGATGTTGGACAATTAAGACAACGTAATGGGTTATGTTTTCTTATATCTGAAATAAAGTATATTGTCATGGATCGCCCAACACGTTGAGCTTGCCTTTCCCCCTCATGCTAGCCAAATTCTTTGCACTAAGTAGAGATACTACTTGTGCTTCGAAATACCCTTAAACCCGGTTTTGCCAAAAGAGTCCACCATACCTACCTATGGATTGAGAAAGATCCTTCAAGTAAGTTGTCATCGGTGCAAGCAATAAAAATTGCTCTCTAAATATGTATGATTGATTAGTGTGGAGGAAATAAGCTTTATACGATCTTGTGATGTGGAAGAAATAAAAGCGACGGACTGCATAATAAAGGTCCATATCACAAGTGGCAATATAAAGTGACGTTCTTTCGCATTAAGATTTTGTGCATCCAACCCTGAAAGCGCATGGCAACCTCTGCTTCCCTCTGCGAAGGGCCTATCTTCTACTTTTATCTCTTACCCTTATGCAAGAGTCATGGTGATTTTCACCTTTCCTTTTTTACATTTTATCCTTTGGCAAGCACATTGTGTTGGAAAGATTCTGATATATATATCCAATTGGATGTAAGGCATCATGAACTATTATTGTTGACATTACCCTTGAGGTAAAAGGTTGGGAGGCGAATCTATAAGCCCCTATCTTTCTCTGTGTCTGATTAAAACTTTGAACCCATAAATATCGCGTGAGTGTTAGCAATTGTGAAAGACTAAATGATAGTTGAGTATGTGGAGTTTGCTAAATCAAAGCTCTGACATAGACTCTTCCTGAAAATAAGATGAATTGTAATTGTTTGATGACTGATAACACGGTTTGTTAGTTTTCAAGAAAGTTTATGATCCATACTTTAACATGTGAATAGCTTGTTACTTTATCATGAGAAGTTTTATGAGATGAGCTACTGTTATGACATATAATGATGCTAGAAAAGGTGACTGAAATTATAATTGATCAAACTTGTGCACCTGCTAGCATTCACACTTCATAAATTATTTCTTTTATCATTTACCTACTCGAGGACGAGCAGGAATTAAGCTTGGGGATCCTGATACGTCTCCAACGTATCTATAATTTATGAAGTATTCATGCTATTATGTTATCCATCTTAGATGTCTTATATGCATTTATATGCTATTTTATATGATTTTTGGGACTAACCTATTAACCTAGAGCCCAATGCCAGTTTCTGTTTTCTCCTTGTTTTTGAGTTTTGAAGAAAAGGAATACCAAACGGAGTCCAATTGATGTGCCAATTTTTGATGATTTTTTATGGACCAAAAGAAGATCACAGAGCATCGGAGTTGGGCCAGAAGAGTTCCGAGCTGCCCACGAGGGTGGGGGGCGCGCCCACCCCTGGGCGCGTGGGCCTGCCTCGTGGATAGCTCGGACACCTCCTTGACGTGAGACCGACGCCAAAAATTCCTATAAATACAGAAGCCTCGGAAAATTAACCTAGATCGGAAGTTCCGCCGCCGCAAGCCTCTGTAGCCACGAGAAATCAATCTAGGCCCTCTCTGGCACCCTGCCGGAGGGGGCCATCATCACCGGAGGCCATGGAGGAGGAAGCACAAGGGGGAGAACTTCTCCTCTTCTCTTCCGGTGGCGTCGGAGTGCCATCGGGAGGGGAATCATCGCCACAGTGATCGTCTTCATCAACATCACCATCATCACCACCATCCTCATCTCTTTTACGCGGTCCACTCTCCCGCACCCCGCTGTAATCCCTACTTGAACATGGTGCTTTATGCCACATATTATGATCCAATGATGTGTTGCCATCCTATGATGTTTTGAGTAGATATCCTTTGTCTTTGGGTTGATTGATGATCTAGATTGGTACGAGTTGTATGTTTTATTTTGGTGCTGTCCTATGGTGCCCTCCGTGTCGCGCAAGCGTGAGGGATTCCCGCTGTAGGGTGTTGCAATACGTTCATGATTCACTTATAGTGGGTTGCTTGAGTGATAGAAGCATAAACCCGAGTAAGGGGATTGTTGCGTATGGGATAAAGGGGACTTGATGCTTTAATGCTATGGTTGGGTTTTACCGTAATGATCTTTAGTAGTTGCGGATGCTTGCTAGAGTTCCAATCATAAGTGCATATGATCCAAGTAGAGAAAGTATGTTAGCTTATGCCTCTCCCTCATATGGAATTGCAATGACAACTATCGGTCTTGTTAACAATTGCCTAGGACAATTCCGCACACCGATCCACCATTATTCCACACTCGCTATTTATAATATTTGGTAATATATTCTAACTTCATGATAACAGCACCTACTTTTATATTTTAGCTCTCCGATATCATACAAGGTTATCCACTTCATACCCACAACGTAGTTTTATTTCTCGTTTCTAGTTGGAAGCACACGTTCGGTGCACGTAGAGTCGTATCAGTGGCAGATAGGGCTTGAGAGAATATTGATCTTACCTTTAGCACCTTGTGGGTTCGACACTCCATACTTATCACTTCCACCTTTGGAAATTGCTACGATGATTCCTTGCACTTGGGGATTATCAAACAGCTCCGCCGGAGCCCTAGATTGGTTCCGCCAAGGTTCCGCCTTGTGGCGGTGGTGTTTCGTCCCGCAAGGTTGCTTATGATTTTTTCCAGGGTAGAAGACACCATATAGCCAAAGATGGGCACCGGAGGCCTGCCAGGGGGCCCACGAGGCAGGGGCGCGCCCCCAGGGGGGTAGGGCGCTCCCCCCACCCTCGTGGCCAGGGTGTGGGCCCCCTCTGGTATTTTCTTCGCTTAGTATTTTTTTATAAATTCCAAAAATGACTTCCGTGAAGTTTCAGGACTTTTGGAGTTGTGCAGAATAGGTCTCTAATATTTGCTCATTTTCCAGCCCAGAATTCCAGCTGCCGGCAATCTCCCTCTTCGTATAAACCTTGTAAAATAAGAGAGAATAGGCATAAGTATTGTAACATAAAGTGTAATAACAACCCATAATGCAATAAATATCGATATAAAAGCATGATGCAAAATGGACGTATCAATGTGAATCGTAAATATAGCACCGAGACAGGACAAATACATAAAGTTGTGAAAATATCAAATACAAGCGAGTGGTGGCTTATTTTAATTAGCAGCAACTCCACCACCAAGAGAACAACTGATGTCTACTACATAACCTTCTTCTTGTAGACGTTGTTGGGCCTCCAAGTGTAGAGGTTTGTAGGACAGTAGCAAATTTCCCTCAAGTGGATGACTTAAGGTTTATCAATCCGTGGGAGGCGTATGATGAAGATGGTCTCTCTCAAACAACCCTGCAACCAAATAACAAAGAGTTTCTTGTGTCCCCAACACACCTAATATAATGGTAAATTGTATAGGTGCACTAGTTCGGCGAAGAGATGGTGATACAAGTGCAATGTGGATGGTAGATATAGGTTTTTGTAATATGAAAATATAAAAACAGCAAGGTAACAAGTGATAAAAGTGAGCCCAAACGGTATTGCAATGCTAGGAAACAAGGCCTAAGGTTCATACTTTCACTAGTGCACGTACTCTCAAAAATAATAACATAATTGGATCTTATAACTATCCCTCAACATGCAACAAAGAGTCACTCCAAAGTCACTAATAGTGGAGAACAAACGAAGAGATTATTGTAGGGTACGAAACCACCTCAAAGTTATCCTTTCTGATCGATCTATTCAAGAGTTCGTAGTAAAATAACACGAAGCTATTCTTTCCGTTCGATCTATCATAGAGTTCATACTAGAATAACACCTTAAGACACAAATCAACCGAAACCCTAATGTCACCTAGATACTCCAATGTCACCTCAAGTATCCGTGGGTATGATTATACGATATGCATCACACAATCTCAGATTCATCTATTCAAACCAACACAAAGAACTTCAAAGAGTGCCCCAAAGTTTCTACCGGAGAGCCAAGACGAAAACGTGTGCCAACCCCTATGCATAAGTTCACGGAACTCGCAAGTTGATCACCAAAACATACATCAAGTGGATCACGTGATATCCCATTGTCACTACAGATAAGCACATGCAAGACATACATCAAGTGTTCTCAAATCATTAAAGACTCAACCCGATAAGATAACTTCAAAGGGAAAACTCAATCCATTACAAGAGAGGAGAGGGGGAGAAACATCATAAGATCCAACTATAATAGCAAAGCTCGCGATACATCAAGATCGTACCACCTCAAGAACACGAGAGAGAGAGATCAAACACATAGCTACATTCTGGAACCGAGGGATTACTTCTATTAACATTTGTTATCTACAATTTTTGTTTGAAACAATCATTTAAATAGTAATTGATCATTGAGACTTATAACATACAACAATGCATATTTGTTACCATGTGTCAAAAATGTTCTACTCTTTTGAATAAATTCTTTGTCATATAACTTGCATATACGTATGGTTACCAAATATGTTACACTAAAATTGTATTATCCTATTATATATTATAGAACTGGTCGATTCCTATACTCACAATATACATATGTCAATGAAAGGATAAGATAGTACAAAAAATCTGACAATACTCACTAATATCTTCATTTGTGTATTTACTAATTGAGTCTTGCCGAGCCACATCAACCACGTTAAGTTTCTTGTAAAGAAACAAACAAAGCAAAAGATATAGGATGGACAGAGTTACTATCTTTAGGACAATAGCTGTCCAACAGACTGAACTGGTACAGATATGAAACTGGACAGTTTATGGAGGAGGAGCGAGTACCTGCGGTGAGTATTAAATTGTCAACCACATCATTGACATCAAAATACATGCATGATTTCAGCACCGGACAAAACATGGCTGATGTTACTATGTTTCTCCGGCAACAGGGTTTCAATTTTAGCAACTGTCACGTACAAAGTATTGCTTGTCTGTTGCAGTCTTGTTCGTCCTAATAAATTGAACTTCAGCACTGGCCAGTACACGGTGGTGTACACGTTGCAGTGCATCATCATCGTCCGTAACTCCACTATGCAGGGCCAGCACATACAACTCACGTTTCCTACCCAAGCAAGCCACGACAGCCAGCTAGGTTCTCTCACAGTTACCCTATGTTGTTGCACCCCGAGTCTCAAAGGTTGGGATACCCCGGCCGTGACACCACAATGACGCAAGCAGGCTAGATCTCAGAGGACAATAAGGCATAAAAGTAAACAACTGAATTTTACCTCATTGCAAAATAGGTCAAAATATTAAGAAGACAAATTCAACATTCAAATTTGATACTTGAGCCAAATGTGTAGAAAATTTGAACAAATAAGTTGTTAAATGTACCTTTTAGAATATCAGATCGAATGCATGGGAGTCAATGCTATATGAATTAAAAGGCTATTTATGGTACTCCTCGGATCACCCATGATGGACTCTTTTTCGTAGGTATATAATATAACTATCTCCAAACATGGCATGTGTGCATAATCATAAGTAAAAAAACTAAAAATACACTAATAAGAAAAACCTTAAGGGTAGAAGATGTTTTATGTTGGACAGTTGGAGTGTCATGTTTCTCGATGGTGTTCTCCAAATCCAGCCCCACACTGTATGCAGAATACAGACGTTGAGGGCTGTAATGTATCATAGCAAAACAGTGGAAAAAACATAAGTTGATGCTTGAGTAACTACTACTTGCAAATATAAGGACACTGAATCAATACCTATGGTACAGTCGAGTCTATGACCATGATCCCCAACTAACAACAAAGCCTAGAGAAAGCCTAAAAATACTACAACAGGGATACAACCAAGTACAATATAAATCGTAGTATCCTACTATTATAGCAAACCCTGGATAGCATGCCATATTTTAAAGTTCAGACTGCAGCTCAATCTGTGACATATTGCAGCAAAGAGATACCAAGTTAGCTGCATGCAAACATGGGAAGAGGGAAGACCATGAGACGTAAATTCATTTGATAACAAATATATAAAATATGAAAGTTGGCAATACAGAGTTACCGTATCAGTATTAGCAGAGTTACAATTAGACTGGTTTTCAGAAGAAGAAAACACTAACGAACACAGGGCCATAGGTACTTCAAAGCTACAAAAATTTCAACATAAGATAATTGAAACAGAGTCAATATCACTCGTGAGCTTGTTCGACATTGCCCTCCAAACGCTAGGTGATGCTACGATCAAACACGCCAAGAATCCCCAGCCATGATAGGTAGCGACACGACATTGCTAAGTATTACAATTATAAAAGAAGCATTTCAAGCAGTGACACTGCATATAAATAACTAATAGTGCAATAACGGATGGACACTCGGATTCAGAACGCCATATAACAGGTTAGCCATGTTTTACGGCCATGAACCACTCCATATCTAGGTGTGGTTCTGCTGAATCCTGCATCGTAAAACAAAAATATAATTTTGAGGAACGCACCATTCCATTGAAAATTGCACATCATGCAAGGATATTTAATCTGAACCAAAACCGACACAATAGAAAGAAAAGTTAACATCACGTACCTGCTAGTTTCTCTTGCTTTACCTTGCAATTCGATGTGGTAAACTACTTTTGGAGTCAGTTTCTTTGTAGATCATTTTGATATTCGCCTCACATAGTAGGTAGCTCCTAAATCTGATCTGGTAGATCCAGAAAAAAAATCCTAAAAACCATGACATCATAATATATGTGAAATCAAATCAGCACACAGTTGAGTTTATTTGTGAGTAGAATTAGCACTTGCTGCATGGTATAAGGAGGGAGAGAAAGACATGAAGATGACAAAACCCTCTCTAGTTAATTAGGATAATCCATGTAATACAACAGTTTGGTTTACTTGAGAAACGAAGCACCAATCATTGATCATGCCTGTTGGGATAAAAGCAACAGTAACAGTTACCACTTGCTACAAAATACAAAGAGAAACATAAACACATTAAGATGATGAAACTTGGCGTTCTAATTTTCCATGCTTCTGCAATAGAACAGATAGCTTGTCGTGTGGGTATCAATTCTGAAATTTTATCGGAACATACATTTATCATATTAACTATATGAATGCACCAACTGATAAGCAAACCCATAAATTCGATCACCTCTAAATCAAGAGATGATGTTTATTCTATATGCGCAACTATCAAAAGCCTCACATAGAGGGAAACTCCCAGGATTTAGGCCAGAAACCAAACTTCACAATTCCTTGAACACATAGAGCAACTCCCAGGATTTAGGTGAGAAACCAAACTTCACAATTCCTTGACAAATAGAGAGCAACTCCCAGGATTTAGAAGGGGGTGGGAAGAATTGGGAGAAAGCTGCATGGTATTTATGCTGACCCCTTTGCGCTCAGAGGATAGCTGGTGATCAGCACGTCCTAATTGAAGTCGGTGGCAAGTTCTAGGTCATGCCGCTTGGGAGGAACATGTATGGTGGACGTCTAGTCGCGATGAACTTTTTCTTGTGATGATTACCTTTATCCTGGCCGTCCCCTTCCATCTATGATGGCATCAATGATTACTCTCATTCTCAATGCGCTCCTGCAGGAACCTAGCATGTAGCAAATCCAGCGAGATGCGCACACACGCGCGCCTCCGTGAGAACATGGGAGAGAAGATAGGAGGTATGATGCACTTCCTGTGGCGGCAGCAACATGAGCTCAGAGCTTTTTGTACAAATCTGAGAGGATGGCAATGACCTGACATCGAGAGAGAAAGAAGAGAGAGTATGTAGACAATAGGAATTGTGGAGATGGGAGTAGAGATCAGAAGAAAAACACACCTCAAGGATAGCAGCGGAGAGTCCGAACAGAAGCGTCGTGCAGAGGAGACCAGCGGTCGCCTAGCTTGAGAGCGCCATGGAAGGGTCGTGTACGAAAGGGAGGAGAAAAGCACCCGCTAGATCTAGGATGGAGGTCTGTTTTATTGGTTGAAGAAACCATGTTTCTCACGTTAGGGATTGCAACAGCCAAGAAAAAAAAGGAGCGTGCACCATCAAATCTTTTTTTAGCAGCGTGCAATATCTAATCTTTTACGTTGTGTTGGCCAACAATTTTTCTGAGATGGGAGTTTGGATCGTGACTACTTAGGGTTCTGTTTTTAGAACCGGTATACGACTCTTTTTTAAGCGATTGCAATTTTTTTGCCGAATTAAGAAAAAAAAAGTTGAGGATTAGATAGATGGGTTGATCTACACCGTAATAACTCGGTCCCACCAGATTAACGGTCCTAATTACTGATTAACGTGGTAATTTCATGGGAGTCGCTAATTAGTATAGGTATAGATAGATAGATAGATAGATAGATTGGAGACGTATCAAGAACGCATACATCTACGCTTCCTCATATCTGCGTGTACATAGCTTAATGCAAGATCTTCATGGCATAGCTCACACATCATACCAAGTGATCTTGAACACTCCAATCTCCTCCTTGAGCCCCAGCGCCTTCCACACGGCCGGTAACGCGTCTACATCATTGTATGGGCACAATGACTCGAAGTTGTGCTCAGCGTCGCAGCCGTACACTGAGTCGCACTCGTCGACGACCTTGGCCAGCACGGCACGCCCGTTCCCATTGATGCGGATCATCTTGTTGAACCTGCACTTGCCGTCCAGGCGCAACCACCCTATGGACAGCGCCACCACCAGCTCGATGTCCTTGTGGAAGCGGTTATCGCAGAACGATTTGCCGCCGCCGGCTCCACCTCGTGCGAAGCTGTTCAGATTTAGGATCGCCGGCGTGTCAGCCGACACCAGGGGCGAGCACCTGAATTGCGGGTAGCGGAGACCGTCTTTACAGCAGACCGAGCCGTGATCCCTGTTGCAGCCACCGGATTTTCCATGTAGGAAGCCATTGATGTGGCACCTGCCGCGAAGATGTTTGGTCTCTGTAGTAACGTTCGCGCTGCTGCCCGCGGACACGGAGACACCATGGACGCGAAGCTGTGACAGGAGCATCACGAGAGCAAACATAGCTAATAGCTTCTTCAAGTTAGCCATGTCTGTGAGGTACTCACGTTGCTTGCAAATCTGCAATTTGTGCTTGTGTGTTTGTGAGGATATATTGGTTAATCCATGTTCTTTATATAGGGCCCAAGCCCCAAGGAACAACAACTGGGTTATATAATTCAGTCTCGTTTCTTCGGTTTTGTAACCCAGAGATGGTTGATGTTCTGCAACCTTCAGGCTTGTAACATTTGGGCGTGCAACATATACTTTTAAACAACCCTCTCTTCTTTATTTTATTTAATGAACTTTTGGCATGGAGCTTCCATTAATAGCCGAGGTGGAGGCATGCGTGAACATCCGAGTGAATGACATGGATAGTGAAGTAGTGTAAAGTAACTAGTTGAGACTATCTGTATCAAGAGTGATGTACGTTTCCTACTTGTATTATATCTGGGGGATGGAAGCCGCCAAGATTAAGGTCTAGCTCGGTAGCATCAGATTAACATAAAGATAGATTGAAATGTTACAAATGTAACTCACTTGTGATTAACCTTGTATCTAATTTTTCTTGTAATTTTCTATTTGGTGTTACTCACAGTGCTTTGTAATTCCAGCAGCTACCTTCCACGCCCTTCTCCATACCAGGTGTTTTTTTGGGAGGCACGGGAAGAATCGGTTTTCGGAAAAACTAAGAAATCTCGGTTTTTTACCGCCCATAGAATTCAAATGAATTTTGAATTCTATTTTATTGGGTATAAATATAAGTATGTAACCTGTAAATCATCAAATATGGTAGAGCATGCCCCGGTGGGAAATACCCTTTAGTTCCTGGGTGTATATACACCTCACATAGAAAATAATAATGATAATAACAAACCAGAAAAGTTTCGAACTTTTTTATAATAAATTTGACTTTGTTTTGCACTAATTCAGTCTCTTTCTTTGGTTTTGCAACCAACAGATGGTTGGGTGTTCTGCAACCGTCGGGCTTATAGCAATTGGGCGTGCAACAAATATTTTTAAACAGCCGCCTTCTTTGTTTCAGTGAATGGAATTTTGGCATGGAGCTTCCATTAATAGTCATTTGTGAATAACCGAGTGAATGAAATTCACGGAAAAGTAGTGCAACTAACTAACTAGTTTAGACTATCTGTATGAGTGACATACGTTTCCAAATTTCTTATATTATATATGGGATGGAATCCACCAAGATTAAGGTGTAGCGCGGCAACATCAAAGTAATACACCACCGGATTAAATTATTACAAATGTAACGCACTAGAGTTTCCCTCTGTATATTCACTGACAATTTGTTGTTTCGTGGTACTCAAAGCGCTTTTTAATTTCACCAGCTCCATCCACATCGTTTAGGGTTCTCTTTTTTCTCAATACTGGTGTTTCTTTCCAGGAGGCGCTGAAAGAACCGATTGTAGAAACAATTAAAAAATCATCGAGTTTTACCGCCCAAAGAATTCAATGTTTTTGTGTATAAATAGTGAAATATATGTCTATGACCAGCATAACATCACATGGTAGTGTGTGTGTGTACTCGGTCATATATGCAAGGTCTTGTTGAACTAAAAATTGATGTATTTGCCAATTTCATTTCATACTGTCCCAAACTGGGCTAGGGATGGCACCCGCAGGGTATGGGTACGGATGGAGCTACCCCATACCCTTACCCGTCCGCCGTGAGTTTACCCATCACCCATACCCATACCCGTCAAGGGTACAATTTTTTCCCATACCCGTCACCCGACAGGGTTTATGGGTACCCGCAGGTAAAAGTACCCGCGTTTAGAACACATCAATTGAGTAGAAAATAGTTGTAAAAAGCAACATATAATCATAAATTATTAATAGCAACACATCTTAAACAACAATGTACAACAACATATTGTAACAACAACATATTCTCATAAACAAAAGTATTTGCCTATGAAGTGACATATAAAAATGTTAAACAACAACACATAATCATAAATAACAACACATATGCATACACTTTAAGTTCACGAAATCATGATAAATTTTAGAGATAATTTGAATACATAATAGAGTTTTTACCTAGCATGATTAGGAGGGAAATGAATACATTGGGATATTAACGGAAACCCACCTGTCAACATTTTAGATGGGTACATGGGTACGCGGGCATGGGTTATACGATCCCATACCCGTACCCTCTCTACCCGATGGGTATGATATTTTCCCATTTAAGTACCCATGGGTAATTTTTTGTCCCATACCCTTACCCTAATAGGGTTTTTACCCACAGGGTACGCGGGTAATGGGTACCCATTGCCATCCCTAAACTGGGCAAATACAAAAATCTCAAAAAATATTAAATACACGTAAATAATACATATAGCACCGAAACAAGGTAAATACATAAATCAAAAAAAATATCGTATACATGTGAATCGTAAATATAGTACCGAGACAGGACAAATACATAAAGTTGTGAAAATATCAAATACAAGCGAGTGGTGGCATATATTAATTAGCAGCAACTCCACCACCAAGAGAACAACAAACACATCTACGCTTCCGCATGTCTGCGTGTACATAGCTTAATGCAAGGTCTTCATGGCATAGCTCACACATCATACGAAGTGATCTTGAACACTCCAATCTCCTCGTTGAGCCCCAGCGCCTTCCACACGGCCGGTGACGCGTCTACGTCATTGTATGGGCACGGTGGCTCGAAGTTGTGCTCGGCGTCGCAGCCGTACACCGATTCGCACTCGTCGACGACCTTGGCCAGCACGGCACGCCCGTTCCCATTGATGCAGATCATCTTGTTGCACCTGCGCTTGCCGTCCAGGCGCAACCACCCGGTGGATAGCGCCACCACCAGCTCGGTGTCCTTGTGGAAGCGGTTGTCGCAGAACGATTTGGCGCCGCCGTCTCCACCTTGTGCGAAGCTGTTCAGATTTAGGATCGCCGGCGTGTCGGCCGACACCGGGGGCGAGCACCTGAATTGCGGGTAGCGGTGACCGTCTTTACAGCAGACCGAGCCATGATCCCTGTTGCAGTCGCCGGATTTGCCATGCAGGAAGCCACTGATGTAGCACCTGCCGCGAAGATGTTTGGTCTCTGTAGTAACATTCGCGCTGCTGCCCTAGGACACGGAGACACCATGGACGCGAAGCTGTAATAGGAGCATCACGAGAGAAAACATAGCTAATAGCTTCTTCAAGTTAGCCATGTCTGTAAGGTACTCACGTTGCTTGCAAATCTGCAATTTGTGCTTGTGCGTTTGTGAGGATATATTGGTTGATCCATGTTCTTTATATAGGGCCCAAGCCCCAAGGAACAACAACTGGGTTATATAATTCAGTCTCGTTTCTTCGGCTTTGTAACCCAGAGATGGTTGATGTTCTGCAACCTTCGGGCTTGTAACATTCGGGCGTGCAACATATACTTTTAAACAACCGTCTCTTCTTTATTTTATTGAATGAACTTTTGGCATGGAGCTTCCATTAATAGCCGAGGAGGAGGCATGCGTGAACATACAAGTGAATGACATGCATAGTGAAGTAGTGTAAAGTAACTAGTTGAGACTATCTGTATCAAGAGTGATATACGTTTCCTACTTGTATTATATCTGGGGGATGGAAGCCGCCAAGATTAAGGTCTAGCTCGGTAACATCAGAATAACATAAAGATAGATTGAATTGTTACAAATGTAACTCACTTGTGATTAACCCTGTATCTAATTTATCTTGTAATTTTCTATTTGGTGTTACTCAAAGCGCTTTGTAATTCCAGCAACTACCTTCCACGCCCTTCTCCATACTAGGTGTTTTTTTGGGAGGCACCGGAAGAATCGGTTTTTGGAAAAACTCAGAAATCTCGGTATTTTACCACCCAAAGAATTCAAATGAATTTTGAATTCTATTTTATTGGGTATAAATATAATTATGTAACCTGTAAATCATCAAATATGGTAGAACATGCCCCGGTGGGGAATACCCTTTAGTTCCTGGGTGTATATACACCCCACATAGAAAATTATAATGATAATAATAAGTCACAAAAGTTTGGAACTTTTTTTACAATAAATTTGACTTACTTTTGCACTAATTCAGTCTCTTTCCTTGGTTTTGCAACCAACAAATGGTCGGTGTTCTGCAACCTTCGGGCTTATAACAATTGGTCATGCAACAAATATTTTTAAACAACCGCCTTCTTTGTTTCAGTGAATGGAATTTTGGCATGGAGCTTCCATTAATAGTCATTTGTGAATAACCGAGTGAATGAAATTCACGGGAAAGTAGTGCAACTAACTAACTAGTTTAGACTATCCGTATGAGTGACAAACGTTTCCAAATTTCTTATATTATATATGGGATGGAATCCACCAAGATTAAGGTGTAGCTCGGCAACATCAAAGTAATACACCACCGGAATAAATTTTTACAGATGTAACGCACTAGAGTTTCCCTCTGTATATTCACTGGCAATTTGTTGTTTCGTGGTACTCAAAGCACTTTTTAATTTCACCAGCTCCATCCACATCGTTTAGAGTTCTCTTTTTTTTTCTGAATACTGGTGTTTCTTTCCAGGAGGCGCTGAAAGAACCGATTGTAGGAACAACTAAAAAATCATTGAGTTTTACCGCCCGAAGAATTCAATATTTTTGTGTATAAATAGTGAAATATATGTCTATGACCAGCATAACATCACATATGGTAGTGTGTGTGTGTTTGTGTGTGTGTACTCAGTCATATATCCAAGGTCTTGTTGAACTAAAAATTGATGTATTTGCTAATTTCATTTCATACTGTACCCAAACTGGGCAAATACATAAATCTCAAAAAATATTAAATACACGTAAATAATACATATAGCACCGAAACAAGGTAAATACATAAAAAAAAATATCATATCCATGTGAACCGTAAATATAGCACCGAGACAGGACGAATACATAAAGTTGTGAAAATATCAAATACAAGCGAGTGGTGGCTATTTTAATTAGCAGCAACTCCACCACCAAGAGAACAACGCAAACATCTACGCTTCCGCATGTCTGCGTGTACATAGCTTAATGCAAGGTCTTCATGGCATAGCTCACACATCAAACCAAGTGATCTTGAACACTCCAATCTGCTCCTTGAGCCCCAGCGCCTTCCACACGACCGGTGACGCGTGAACGTCATTGTATGGGCACGGTGGCTCGAAGTTGTGCCCGGTGTCGCAGCCATACACCGAGTCGCACTCGTCAACGACCTTGGCCAGCACAGCACGCCCGTTCCCATTGATGCGGCTCATCTTGTTGCACCTGCACTTGCTGTCCAGGCGCAACCACCCCATGGACAGCGCCACCACCAGCTCGGTGTCCTTGTGGAAGCGGTTGTCGCAGAACGATTTGCCGGCGCCGTCTCCACCTCGTGCGAAGCTGTTCAGAGTTAGGATCGCTGGTGTGTCGGCCGACACCGGGGGCGAGCACCTGAATTGCCGGTAGCGGTGACCGTCTTTACAACAGACCGAGCCGTGATCCCTGTTGCAGTCGCCGGATTTGCCATGCAGGAAGCCACTGATGTGGCACCCGCCGCGAAGATGTTTGGTCTCCGTAGTAACGTTCACGCTGCTGCCCACGGACACGGAGACACCATGGACGCGAAGCTGTGACAGGAGCATCACGCGAGCAAACATAGCTAATAGTTTCTTCAAGTTAGCTATGTCTGTGAGGTACTCACGTTGCTTGCAAATCTGCAATTTGTGCTTGTGCGTTTGTGAGGATATATTGGTTCATCCATGTTCTTTATATAGGGCCCAAGCCCCAAGGAACAACAACTGGGTTATATAATTCAGTATTGTTTCTTCGGTTTTGTAACCCAGAGATGGTTGATGTTCTGCAACCTTCAGGCGTTTAACATTTGGGCATGCAACATATACATTTAAACAAACGTCTCTTCTTTATTTTATTGAATGAACTTTTGGCATGGAGCTTCCATTAATAGCCGAGGTGGAGGCATGCGTGAATATCCGAGTGAATGACATGCATAATGAAGTAGTGTAAAGTAACTAGTTGAGACTATCCGTATCAAGAGTGATGTACGTTTCCTACTTGTATTATATCTTGGGGATGGAAGCCGCCAAGATTAAGGTCTAGCTCGGTAACATCAGAATAACATAAAGATAGATTGAATTGTTACAAATGTAACTCACATGGGATTAACCTTGTATCTATTTTTTCTTGTAATTTTCTATTTGGTGTTACTCAAAGCGCTTTGTAGTTCCAGCATCTACCTTCCACGCCCTTCTCCATACCAGGTGTTTTTTTGGAGGCACCGGAAGAATCGGTTTTTTGGAAAAACTCAGAAATCTCGGTATTTTACCGCCCATAGAATTCAAATGAATTTTGAATTCTATTTTATAGGGTATAAACATAAGTATGTAACCTGTAAATCATCAAATATTGTAGAGCATGCCCCAGTGGGAAATACCCTTTAGTTCCTGGTTGTATATACACCTCACATAGAAAATAATAATGATAATAATAAGCCACTAAAGTTTGGAACTTTTTTTACAATAAATTTGACTTTCTTTTGCACTAATTCAGTCTCTTTCTTTGGTTTTGCACCCAACAGATGGTTGGTGTTCTGCAACCTTCGGGCTTATAACAATAGGGAATGCAACAAATATTTTTAAACAGCCACCTTCTTTGTTTCAATGAATGGAGTTTTGGCATGGAGCTTCCATTAATAGTCGTTTGTGAATAAGTGAATGAAATTCACGTGAAAGTAGTGCAACTAACTAACTAGTTTAGACTATTTGTATGAGTGACATACGTTTCCAAATTTCTTATATTATATATGGGATGGAATCCACCAAGATTAAGGTGTAGCTCGGCAACATCAAAGTAATACACCACCGGATTAAATTATTACAAATGTAACGCACTGGAGTTTCCCTCTGTATATTCACTGGCAATTTGTTGTTTCGTGGTACTCAAAGCGCTTTTTAATCTCACCAGCTCCATCCACATCCATTAGGGTTCTCTTTTTTCTCAATACTGGTGTTTCTTTCCAGGAGGCGCTAAAAGAGCCGATTCTAGGAACAACTCAAACATCATCGACTTTTACCGCCCGAAAAATTCAATGTTTTTGTGTATAAATAGTGAAATATATGTCTATGACCAGCATAACATCACATATGGTAGTGTGTGTGTGTGTGTGTGTGTGTGTGTGTGTGTGTGTGTGTGTGTGTGTTTGTGTGTGTGTACTCAGTCATATATGCAAGGTCCTGTTGAACTAAAAATTGATGTATTTGCCAATTTCATTTCATATTGTACCCAAACTCAGCAAATACATAAATCACAAAAAATATTAAATACATGTAATTAATACATATAGCACGGAAACAAGGGAAATACATAAATCAAGAAAAATATCATATACATGCGAATCGTAAATATAGCACCGAGATAGGACAAATACATAAAGTTGTGAAATTATCAAATACAAGCTAGTGGTGGCTTATTTTAATTAGCAGCAACTCCACCACCAAGAGAACAACGCCCACATCTACACTTCCGCATGTCTGCGTGTACATAGCTTAATGCATGGTCTTCATGGCATAGCTCACACATCAGACCAAGTGATCTTGAACACTCCAATCTGCTCCTTGAGCCCCAGCGCCTTCCACACGGCCGGTGACGCGTCTACGTCGTTGTATGGGCACGGTGGCTCGAAGTTGTGCTCAGCGTCGCAGCCATACACCGAGTCGCACTCGTCGACGACCTTGGCCAGCACGGCACGCCCGTTCCCGTTGATGCGGATCATCTTGTTGCACCTGCGCTTGCCGTCCAGGCGCAGCCACCCCGTGGACAGCGCCACCACCAGCTCGGTGTCCTTGTGGAAGCGGTTGTCGCAGAATGATTTGCCGCCGCCGTCTCCACCTCATGCGAAGCTGTTCAAAGTTAGGATCGCCGGCGTGTCGGCCGACACCGGGGGCGAGCACCTGAATTGCGGGTAGCGCTGACCGTCTTTACAGCAGACCGAGCCGTGATCCCTGTTGCAGTCGCCGGATTTGCCATGCAGGAAGCCACTGATGTGGCACCTGCCGCGAAGATGTTTGGTCTCTGTAGTAACGTTCGCGCTGCTGCCCACGGACACGGAGACACCATGGACGCGAAGCTGTGACAGGAGCATCACGAGAGCAAACATAGCTAATAGCTTGTTCAAGTTAGCCATGTCTGTGAGGTACTCACGTTGCTTGGAAATCTGCAATTTGTGCTTGTGCATTTGTGAGGATATATTGGTTGATCCATGTTCTTTATATAGGGCCCAAGCCCCAAGGAACAACAACTGGGTTATCTAATTCAGTCTCGTTTCTTCGGTTTTGTAACCCAGAGATGGTTGATGTTCTGCATCCTTCGGGCTTGTTACATTTGGGCGTGCAACATATACTTTTAAACAACCGTCTCTTCTTTATTTTTGTGAATAAACTTTTGGCATGGAGCTTCCAATAATAGTCGAGGTGGAGACATGCCTGAACATCCGAGTGAATGACATGCACAGGAAAGTAGTGCAACTAACAATTGGGTGCGCAAGAATTATTTTTAAACAGACGCCTTCTTTGTTTCAATGAATGGAATTTTGGCATGGAGCTTCCATTAATAGTCATTTGTGAATGACCGAGTGAATGAAATTCACAGGAAAGTAGTGCAACTAACTAACTAGTTTAAACTATCCGTATGAGTGACATACGTTTCCAAAATTTTTATATTATATATGGGATGGAATCCACCAAGATTAAGGTGTAGCTCGGCAACATCAAAGTAATACACCACCGGATTAAATTATTACAAATGTAACGCACTAGACTTTCCCTCTATATATTACTGGCAATTTGTTGTTTCGTGGTACTCAAAGCGCTTTTTAATTTCACCAGCTCCATCCACATCATTTAGGGTTCTCTTTTTTTCTCAATACTGGTGTTTCTTTCCAGGAGGCGCTGAAAGAACCGATTCTAGGAACAACTCAAAAATCATCGAGTTTTACCACCCCGAAGAATTCAATATTTTTGTGTATAAATAGTAAAATATATGTCTAGGACCAGCATAGCATCACATATGGTAGTGTGTGTGTTTGTGTGTGTGTGTGTACTCAGTCATATATGCAAGGTCTTGTTGAACTAAAAATTGATGTATTCGCCAATTTCATTTCATATCGTACCCAAACTGGGCAAATACATAAATCTCAACAAATATTAAATACACGTAAATAATACATATAGCACGGAAACTAGGTAAATACATAAATCAAGAAAAATATCATATACATGTGAATCGTAAATATAGCATCGAGACAGGACAAATACATAAAGTTGTGAAAATATCAAATACAAGCGAGCGGTGGCTTATTTTAATTAGCAGCAACTCCACCACCAAGAGAACAACGCACACATCTACGCTTCTGCATGTCTGCGTGTACATAGCTTAATGCAAGGTCTTCATGGCATAGCTCACACATCATACCAAGTGATCTTGAACACTCCAATCTCCTCCTTGAGCCCCATCGCCTTCCACACGGCCGGTGACGCATCTACGTCGTTGTATGGGCACGGTGGCTCGAAGTTGTGCTCGGTGTCGCAGCTGTACACCGAGTCGCACTCGCCGACGACCTTGGCCAGCAAGGCACGCCCGTTCCCGTTGATGCGGATCATCTTGTTGCACCTGCGCTTGCCGTCCAGGCGCAGCCACCCCATGGACAGCGCCACCACCAGCTCGGTGTCCTTGTGGAAGCAGTTGTCGCAGAACGATTTGCCGCCGCCGTCTCCACCTCGTGCGAAGCTGTTTAGAGTTAGGATCGCCGGTGTGTCGGCCGACACCGGGGGCGAGCACCTGAATTACGGGTAGCGGTGACCGTCTTTACAGCAGACCGAGCCGTGATCCTTGTTGCAGTCGCCGGATTTGCCATGCAGGAAGCCACTGATGTGGCACTTGCCGAGAAGATGTTTGGTCTCTGTAGTAACGTTCGCGCTGCTGCCCACGGACACGGAGACACCATGGACGCGGAGCTCTGACAGGAACATCACGAGAGCAAACATAGCTAATAGCTTCTTCACGTTAGCCATGTGTGTGAGGTACTCATGTTGCTTGCAAATCTGCAATTTGTGCTTGTGCGTTTGTGAGAATATATTGGTTGATCCCTGTTCTTTATATAGGGCCCAAGCCCCAAGGAATAACAACTGGGTTATCTAATTCAGTCTCGTTTCTTCGGTTTTGTAACCCAGAGATGGTTGATTTTCTGCAACCTTCGGGCTTGTAACATTTGGGTCTGCAACATATACATTTAAACAACCATCTCTTCTTTAGTTTAGTGAACGAAATTTTGGCATGGAGCTTTCATAAATAGTCGAGGTGGAGACATGCGTGAACATCCGGGTGAATGACATGCATAGTGAAGTAGTGTAAGTAACTTGTTGAGACTATCTGTATCAAGAGTGATGTACGTTTCCTACTTGTATTATATCTGGGGGATGGAAGCCGCCAAGATTAAGGTCTAGCTCGGTAACATCTGAATAACATAAAGATAGATTGAATTGTTACAAATGTAACTCACTTGTGATTAACCTTGTATCTATTTTTTCTTGTAATTTTCAATTTGGTGTTACTCAAAGCGCTTTGTAGTTCCAGCAGCTACCTTCCACGCCCTTCTCCATACCAGGTGTTTTTTGGGAGGCACCGAAAGAATCCATTTTTGGAAAAACTCAGAAATCTCGGTATTTTACCGCCCATAGAATTCAAATGAATTTTGTATTCTATTTTATTGGGTATAAATATAAGTATGTAACCTGTAAATCATCAAATATGATAGAGCATGCCCTGGTGGGAAATACCCTTTAGTTCGTGGGTGTATATACACCTCACATAGAAAATAATAATGATAATAATAAGTCACAAAAGTTTGGAATTTTTTAAAAATAAATTTGACTTTCTTTTGCACTAATTGAGTCTCTTTCTTTGGTTTTGCAACCAACAGATGGTTGGTGTTCTGCAACCTTCGGGCTTATAACAATTGGGCGTGCAACAAATATTTTTAAACAGCCGCTTTCTTTTTTCAGTGAATGGAATTTTGGGATGGAGCTTCCATTAATAGTCATTTGTGAATAACTGAGTGAATGAAATTCACGGGAAAGTAGTGCAACTAACTAACTAGTTTATACTATCCGTATGAGTGACATACATTTCCATATTTCTTATATTATATATGGGATGGAATCCACCAAGATTAAGGTGTAGGTCGGCAACATCAAAGTAATACACCACCGGATTAAAATATTACAGATGTAACGCACTAGAGTTTCCCTTTGTATATTCATTGGCAATTTGTTGTTTCGTGGTACTCAAAGCGCTTTTTAATTTCACCATCTCCATCCACATCGTTTAGGGTTCTTTTTTTCTTAATACTGGTGTTTCTTTCCAGGAGGCACTGAAAGAACCGATTCTAGGAACAACTCAAAAATCATCGAGTTTTACCGCCCGAAGAATTCCATGTTTTTGTTATAAATAGTGAAATATATGTCTATGACGAGCATAACATCACATATGGTAGTGTGTGTGTGTGTTTGTGTGTGTGTGTACTCAGTCATATATGCAAGGTCTTGTTGAACTAAAAATTGATGTATTTGCTGATTTCATTTCATATTGTACCCAAATTGGGCAAATCCATAAATCTCAAAAAATATTAAATACACGTAAATAATACATATAGCACGGAAACAAGGTAAATACATAAATCATGAAAAATATCATATACATGTGAATCGTAAATATAGCACCGAGATAGGACAAATACATAAAGTTGTGAAAATATAAAATACAAGCGAGTGGTGGCTTATTTTAATTAGCAGTAACTCCGCCACCAAGAGAACAACACACACATCTACGCTTCCGCATGTCTGCGTGTACATAGCTTAATGCAAGGTCTTCATGGCATAGCTCACCACTACTAGGAAAAGGGCTATAGATGAAATGGCCACTAATGGCGCACCAGACATGTGGTGCGCCACTACTATATTGCAGTGGCGCACCATGTGCTGGTGCGCCACTAGTAACAATTTTTTTAATATTATTTTTCCAAACATACTAATGGCGCACCAGGGCACTATGAGGCTGGTGCGCCATTAGTGTATTTTTTTTTGCGAAACTACTAATGGCGCACCACCAGCAGGTGCGCCATTAGTAACCAAGGTTACTAATGGCGCATTTGTAGGTGGTGCGCCATTAGTAACCTGGGACCAGCTAGATATTTTGGACAGCCACACCTATCCACTCACTTTCCCCACTTCATTCTCTCCACCTCCTCCTCCAAGCTTGTCTCGGCTGCCTCCTCCTCCTCACCTCATTTGCACCATAAATTCATCCAAATTAAGTGGTTAAATTACCTTTTTTTGATAGGTAAGTAAGGGGAAAGCTATCTTTATGTTGTTCTCCCTCCAACAACGTGCACATGCACTTTTTATGGCCTAGCTAGATCTATGTATGTTTGTGGTGTTGCATATATGTTTGTGTTTGCAGGTACCGGTATTTGAAATGCGATAGTTGCCAATATTTTGCCGGAATGTTGATTCATTTCCGTTTCGGCGAGAATTTTGGTACTATGCATTCTTTTTGGTCCTATTTTCAGGGAAAGTCATGCCAAATTTTTTCTTGGTTCTAAAATATCATTTTGCCCTACCCCGCAGGCGACCATGGTCCGCACGATGACCGAAGGCATCATGAATAGGTTTTTGAGCTCCGCGAAGGCCGAGATGCTTCAAAAGAATGAGACGGAGATAAGATGTCCGTGTCGAAGATGCAAGCTGAACAGCCTTATTGCGGACCCGGATTCCGGGCAGGTGCGGGACCACCTGCTCTTGCGTGGTTTCATGGATGGCTATCGGTGGCAAGGTGATGAAGATGACTATGAAGTCGTCCATGGGGGCCGGGCAAGAAATGAGGAAGGGCAGCAAGACAACCACCGCGGCTCGGGCGGGCGAGAAGACGAAGAATCTCCAGGACATGATCACGACGGTGATGCTGTACACAGTAATCATGTAGAAGATGCCGGACATGATGATGAGGAAGATGCCGGAGCAGACGAAGGGCATGATCATGAAGATGAAGATGGCGGCGGAGCAGACGACGATGGACCATCGATGGGCTGGGTGCAGGACCCTCATATTCAAGAGCTGCTTCTCAAGCAGACGGATAACGCAAGAGCTGCCGCCCGAGAGAAAGCCAAGCTGGATCAACTGGAGATAGACGCGGTTACTCCATTGTATGAAGGATGCAGGCCCGAGGATACCCGCCTGAAAGTAACGCTCATGGCTCTGGAGATGAAGGTAAAACACAAAATGACTGACGCATGCTTCGACTAGAACATGTCATTCTCGCACGAACGTCTTCCCAAGGGGAACAAGTGCCCGACCAGTTTCGAGGAGGCGAAGAAAATCGTGTGTCCTCTGGATTTACCGCACGTGAAATACGATGTGTGCATGAACAATTGCATCATTTATCGGGACGAGCACGCGGAGTCTACCATATGTCCGGTGTGCGGCGTCACTCGATACAAGAAGAGGAAGAAAGCTCCTCGAAAAGTGGTGTGGTACTTTCCGATCACTCCTCGTCTGCAGCGGTATTTCGCGGACCCTAAGGTAGCAAAGCTCCTGCGTTGGCACGCGGATAGGGAGGAGAAGAAGCGAGAAGATGACGCAAATGATCCGGAGATAAATAAAAAAGACAAGATGCTGAGTCACCCTAAGGATGGGAGCTAGTGGCAAGCGTTGAACTTCGAACACCCAGAATTTGGGAAGGATCCAAGGAACATCGTGTTGGGCGCGAGCACCGATGGAGTCAATCCGTTTGGCAGCCAGAGAAGGACACATAGCACCTGGCCTGTGTTTGTGTGGATGTAGAACCTTCCCCCTGGTTGTGCATGAAGAGGAAGTACATTCACATGAGTATGCTAATTGAAGGGCCGAAACAACTAGGGAACGACATCAATCTGTATCTGGGGCTGCTGAAAGAGGAGCTAGACACGCTGTGGAAAACGCCAGCCAATACGTGGGACGCCGCAGAGAAAGAATATTTCCCTATGAGAGCCGCACTGCTCACGACGGTGCACGACTATCTCGTTTCCAGATATCTCGCGGGCAGGTGGTCCACGGATTTTCTGGATGCGTCAGGTGCATGGATGACACAACGTATCGCCAGCTAGATAGAGATCCCGGGTCTTCGAAAACCGTGTTCATGGGACATCAAAGGTCGCTTCGCGACGATGACCCGTGGAGGAAACGCAAGGATCTGTTCGATGGTGAAACCGAACCCCGAAGACGCCCGCGTACGAGGAGCGGCGAGGAAATAGACGAGCTGTTGAAAAATTGGAAAGATTGCCCACTGCCGGGAAAGAAGCAAAAGGCGCCAGAGCCGGGAAAGAAGCGAAAGGAGCCAGAGCCGCTGCTGAAGGTATGGAGAACAAGGTCTGTTTTCTGGGACTTGCCGTACTGGAAGATCCACCGTGTGCCTCACAGCCTTGATGTCATGCATATCACGAAGAACGTGTGCGAGAGTCTACTTGGTACCCTGCTCAACATGCCAGAGAGGACCAAAGATGGGCCGAAAGCAAGGGCAGACTTGAACTCAATGGGCATCAGGGAGGAGCTTCACGCTAATGATGATGATGAGGCGAAGCAGGACACGGAAAGTCGTCGCAAAGGCAAAAAGGCCAAGAAGACCGGAAATGACTTCCCTCCCGCGTGCTTCACTCTAAGTCAGGAGGAGATCGATCAGTTTTTCACCTGCCTCGTAGGAGTAAAACTTCCTTACGGTTACGCGGGGAAGATAAGCAGATACCTAGACTCAGCGAAGCAGAAGTTCAGCGGGATGAAGTCTCACGACTGTCACGTGCTGATGACGCAGATACTTCCAGTTGCAATCCGTGGGATCATGGACGCGCACGTCCGTGGAATGCTATTTGGCCTATGCAACTTTTTCGACGTCATCTCTCGGAAGTCGGTTGGCGTGAGGCAACTTAGAAGGCTACAGGAAGAGATCGTGGTGATACTATGCGAGCTTGAGATGTACTTCCCGCCCGCATTCTTCGACGTTATGGTGCATCTGCTGGTCCATATCGTGGAGGATATCATCCAACTCGGGCCGATGTTCCTGCACAGCATGATGCCGTTCGAAAGGATGAATGGTGTCATCAAAGGATACGTTCGCAACATGTCACGTCCAGAGGGAAGCATAGCCAGGGGCTTTCTGACCAAAGAGTGCATCTCCTACTGCACGAATTATCTAGGCATCGAGAACCCCGTTGGTCTGCCCGTCAACAGGCACCTCGGCAGGCTCGCTGGATGGGGTCACCGTGAGGGTCGCCGCGAAATGCATGTCGACTTCGAGGGTCGACTCGCCGACTTTGAAAGAGCAAACCTAGTCGCGCTACAACACATAGACGTGGTCGATTCTTGGGTGGTAGAGCACAAAACCTTTATTGAGAAGACGTACAATGACCGAGGCCAACAGAGGACGGACGGAGATATAATCAAAGAGCACAACTCATGTTTCACGCGTTGGTTCAAGCAGAAGCTTCTGTCATACCCTTTACATGAGGATTCTTCCGCGGAAGAACAACTCATATTCGCCTTGTCACATGGCACCGAGCACAACCTGATGACGTATGAGGGGTATGATATCAACGGCTACACATTCTACACCGAGGACAAGGACATGAAGAGCGATGGTTATCAGAACTCCGGCGTAACGATGGAATCCTACACCGGTAACGACAAGGACAGATACTACGGAAGGATCGAGGAGATCTGGGAGCTGAGCTACGCTGGAGAGAAGGTCCCGATGTTCCGTGTCAGATGGGCCAAGAGCGTCATAAAAGAAGACCGGTATTTCACCACCATGGTTATACCCAAAGCCAAATCCAAGACCGCAGGCGCGAACGTCACCGCGAAAAATGAGCCATGGGTACTGGCTTCCCAAGTGGACCAATGCTTCTTCATTACCGACCCGTCAAAGCCCAGTCGTGTTGTCGTGAGGAGAGGCAAAAGTAAGATCATCGGAATGGATGGAGTCGCCAATGAGCAAGACTTCGACAAGTACGGCGACCCGAAGATGGAACATGACGACGACGATGAAGTATCAGCATACACCACAAGAAGAAGCAGGACCACCCTACCTAAAGGACGTCCGTTGAAGAGAAGAACTCCATTTACGAAAAATAAGGGCAAGAAGATTGCGAACAGATAGCTAGCTAAGATCGATTGTATTTAAATTGTAGCCTTAATTTCTCGATTGTAATCGTAGTCTGAATTTGTTAATATTTTTTGAACTCAAGAATATTTTTAAATTTCATGGGCACTTTTAGAATTCATTAATATTTTTTGAAATTTTGATGATATTTTTTAATATTCATAAATGTTTTACCAATTCACAAAGGAATGCAACTAAAAATCCAAAAAAAATATTGATGATATTTTTAAATAACAAATTTGATGATATTTTCAAATAACAAATTTGATGATATCTTCAATTAAAAATAAAAAACAAATTTGATGATATTTTCAAAAAAAAACAAATTTGATGATATCTTCTGTTCTAGTCCTCATGAAAATAATAAATTTGATAAAAAACAAATTATTAGATGCAACAAAAAATAATGAAAAAAAAGGTTACTAATGGCGCACCACAGGAGGGTGCGCCATTGCTATCAGGAAAAAAAGTTACTAATGGCGCACCAGAGGGGGGTGCGCCATTGCTATCAGAAAAAAAGTTACTAATGGCGCACCCCTAGATGGTGCGCCATTACTAACCTTCCCCCTTGTGTGTGTTGTCCATCTCGCGTTCGTCCTTCTCTCCCAATCTCACATCTCTCCGACCCACTACCCAACCCACTGCGCCACCGCCCCTACTGCGCCGCCGCCCCTACTACGCCGCCGCCCGTAAGCCCCCTCCTCCTCCGCCCGTCCTCCTCCGCCCGTAAGCCCCCCTCCCCCTCACTGACTCCCCTGGCCTCCATGCGTAGTTCACCGTCCCGGATCTCCGACTGCATCGCCTCCCGCGGCGGCAACATCCACAGCGTCGACGTCTTCGTCCCCGACGACGCCCCCACGTCCACCAGGAGAGGAGGCCCGAGCACCTCGCGACCTCCCCGCCGTCTATCCCCGCCTCCCCCAAGCTCGCCGTCTCCGCCCTCCATCGTCTCCGCTCCGGCCACCACCTCATCGTGGTCAGGTAATCTTCATTGCCCTCCTCCCTCTGCCTCTCTTCCTCCTCTCCTCCCTCCCGGCCATGCGCTCTTCTTCTCTCTATTGCTAGGTTTAGGTCAAATCCCTCTCGAATTTAGGTCAAATTAGGTTCAAATCCCTCTGAAATTAGTATGTAAAGCTCACTGTTCTGAAGTTCTGATCAGTTCACTACCTTAGTAAGCAATAAACTTGGCAAGTTTTAGGAAGATTTAGCAACAAGATTTGACATGTGCAGGCTGTGCTACCTATACATTGTTGCCCTTTTTGTAACTGATGATTGTTAGATTGGGTTCCTACTTTGGTGCAGATTGGAACTAGAGATAATTTACCTCTTCTGCCCATTTAGGACGAGCTTTCTTGCCGGGTGAGGGTAGTTTGTCACTGAGGTGTAATTACAGAAGTAGTGGAGGGGATGGATACTGTCTTTTATGTTTTGTTCTGGCGTTGTTTAGTTTGTGGTGGTAGCTTAGCACAACCTAGGACCATTGATTTTGTTTCATCATGTTCATCATACATACTCAACCTCCTAATTTTGTTTCATCATGTTCATCATACATAGCCAACCTTTTAATTTTGCTAGGTGCGTGTTTTTATGGTCCATATAAGTTTCTTGTTTTATTTAGCTGAAGAGCGTGTTACAGTTTTTTTGAGGCAAACATATAATTTGCAGCATATGTACATTTATTTGTTTATTTTGAATTTGAATGCCGCAGTGTTTTGTCTTTCTCTTGAGAAAATAAGCATATGTTTGGGAGCTTGGCTAAGCGTCTATTTATTTGGCCTCTTGGTCATGGGATAAAAATGAGCTCGCTGAGGTTCAACGCCAGTCTCTGTAGACTTGGTGATGGCGGATTTTGACAGCCAGACGCAGCAGCATATCAATATGGATTTGTGTTGATTCTGAATTTGTGGAGAGAGGAGTGCATTCAGAGAAGAGAAGAGAATACAAACTTACATACTCCTTTCCTAGACATAAACTTGGCAAGTTATAGCAACAAGAATACAAATGATAGTCACTGCAGCTGCACATGATCTCTGCTAGTTATAGAAATTCATTGCTTGTCCTATGTTTTCTGTCAGGGTATTGTTCAGGAAGCTTGCTTGAGTTTGTGTCCTTTAATTTGTAAATCTGCAGTTCTAGCCACTGTTTGTAGTTCTAGCCACTCCTTGCTGTTAGTTCCTCAAGGAGTTCTGCACAAAATTAGCTCAACAAGTTGCATCTGGCTTTTACAAAGTTGTTTTGGCTTAAGAGGATAAGTTGTTGTATATACTGTCATAAAGTTCAGCAAGAACAGGGCATCAACAGTGCTACTATAGTATCTATTTGGGGAGGGACAAATGGACAGGGCATCACTGTAGCTGTACTGCACAACAAACTATTAGTCTTAGGATTAACACTCCTCATATGAGATGAGAGGATTTTTTTAAATGGCTTCTTGCAGTTTTGAAAATTCAGTTTATTCGGTTACTGAAAATTCAGTTAATTCAGTTAGGCACACAAATTTCAGAACTTTTGTGTGCCCTAGTACTTGGTGTTTGTAGAAAACCAGGAGTGTCAATGTGACTAGAATTCACTTGTTCTTATATGGGTGAAACTTCACTTGTTTTTAGGCTAGTGCAGGGTGTTGCTTTATTCTGTCATCATTTGGAACTATGTCACAAATAAATTGTTCCTTCTTCTGTATTTGACAAGTAATGACTGTTGATAAGCTGAGGCATGGATTAAGCTGTTTCTTTGCTGTAACATACTGTATATCACTCCACAATGAAATACAGTACATATTGATGTGCTTTGTAAAACTTGTTCATGTACTGAACTACTAATGCCTTGTGATGCTCTGAATTACTTGTGATGCCTCTGAATTACTTGTGATCCCATTGAGAAAGACTTGTAAAGATGATGATCATCTTTTACCGAAAACAATTTCTGTAAACACGTCAGTAACTTTGCTAGTTTGCTGGGTTTTGTCTCCGACCATCGTGTCGTGATGATTTTGCAGGTACCCCGAGAGGCCCTTGAGTTTGCTAGAATGTTGATTAACTTCCGTTTCGGCAAATTCGGGTACTCCATATGTCCTATTTTCAGCAAAGGTCATGCTGAAATTTTCCGTGAATTTTAGCATGACTTTGCTAAAAATAGGACATATGGGGTACTTGTGACTAATGCATGGGCCGGGGTCTTAGTACTTAATTAATTAGGATCAACTGCCCCTTTATTCTTGCTGCATTAAACCATAGGTGGCAATAGAGCCAAGTGATTAGGCCCAACTTAGAATTCTCCTTCCCAGCTTAGCTTTTAGGGTGCCTCGGTGTCGATGAGAACCTAAATGATGTACGCTTAGGCTTTTAGGGTGCCTCGGCGTCGACAAACCCTAAATGATAAAAGCTTAGCTTTTATGATGCCTCGGTGTCGACAAACCCTAAATGATGAGACCATGATCTTGTTCCTTGACAATAACCAACTTTTTGACCAAACTTTTTTCCTATTTAGAGCGAAACATGGCCCACAACGATGAGGCCGGTGGTTCGGGCGGCAAGCAATTCTGGGAGCTGTCCCAGGAGCTGGAGGAAGAACCTCACCGCTATGAGGACGCCGCGGAAGACACCGATCCTGACTACACAACCCCTAGTGGCTTCGGGGATGACACCACAGATGGTGCCGCCGAGGATGCCACCACTGATGATGGCGGCGCACGCACAGATGGCAGCCAACCGAAGAGGCAACGGAAGGACCGGCGCCCGAGCATGCTCGGCACCGTCAAGGAGGAATTTACTGAAGTGAACTCGACGGGCATCCAACGGCGCCCAAACAAGTAGTCAAGGGGTACTCGGTTCAGCTCGGGTGCATTCTCCAGAGCACCGTCTCGATCAACACCGAGAACCTAAGGCATAAGGACCGAGGGAATTTGCGCAGCCTCCTCTTCACGAAGCTGCACGAACGATACAAGTTCCCCGCTGACTTTGCAAACACACGCCTCTCAGGGAATAAAGTGAACAGTGCCGCCCTCACGAGGATGAGCACGGCCCTGTCTACTTGGAGAAGCACGGTGAAGGCAATGATTGAAAAAGGTGATAGTTATGAGAAGATCAAGGCGAAATATCCTTTGATCAGCGAAGATGACTACAAGGAGTTCAAGATCAAGTGCGAGAGCAGCGCAACCTCCGAATCAAGTCAGTGGGGGAAAGAAATGTGGCAGTTGAACTTAGGGGTCCACCAACTCGGTCCCGGCGGTTACAGAGTGGCGGAGCCTATATGGGACAAGGAGGACGCGGAGCGTGCCGAGCAAGGCCTACCGCCCCGCTTCGAGAAATTCCTTGACAAGCAGACCAGGAACTTTGTCAGGGCCCGGTACAAGGAGGACCCGGTAACAAAGGAGCTTACCACGGATCCGAAGACCAGGGCACTTGAGCTTGTTCTGGTAAGGAATACACCCCCGTGTAATTAGCTCCATATGGTTGCATTCTAATTAATGAAGCCAAATTTCTAAATGGTTCACATTCCTTCTGTAGGAGGCTGAAAGCAGTAGCGCGGGGTCGTCTCAAAGCTCCCCTTTTGACACCCCTTTAAATAAGGCGTTGAACGTAATGAAAAACAAGGATAAGCTCAGTAAGCCGTCGTCAGCTGGTCGTGTGGCCGGCAAAGGCTTGTCCACAAAATGGTCGTCATACTATACCGCTGGTGGGCGAAAGGAGAAAAAGACCAGCTCGGAAAGCCAATCGCGCAAGGTTCAAGAACTCAAGGCACAAGTGGCACGGATTCCAGAGATTGTCCAAGAGCAAGTGCAACAACAACTGGGAACGACGCTCACCGCCATGGTGCCTACCTTGATTCAGGGGCTGACGACGTGGATTGCGGGCGGCCAACAGGGGCCTCCCCCGGTTCCCAGCTTCACGGCCAGCAACTCGCACAACGCGCAGACGGCGCCATTGGTGTCTTCGGCGGAGGCGGTATTCGTGTCTCCGGCGCCGACACGGGCATTGGACCTTAATGCACCCGGGTGTACGCCGGCCGGCACCTCGCCAGCAAGCGGCCCCTCCGTCAGTTGCACGCCCGCCGTTGGCGGTGCCTCGACATTAGCCGAGCTCGACGGCATCACGGTAACTAAGCCTCTCGGCCGATGACTTCATCTCCTTGCCTTTGACTGGGCATCCCTGACGCCCTACATGTTTTCGCAGGGCACCACCGACGTTCCTTGCACTCTCCTGCACTTCGTGGGCGGCGAGTTGGTCGATGTCGCCAAGGGCAAAATCGTTCAACCGGGCAACCGCGTGTTCCACGGTAATCCGATGCCACCCACCTTGTATAGGGTTGAACTGGTTCGGGTGCTGCCAAGCTGCGACGAGTTGTTACCTCCGATTCGACCCGCTGGGGCCGACGAAGATGATGTGATGACCCTCAACGCCTGCGTAAGCTGGCCCCTGCTTTGGCCAAAGAGCCAGATTCATTTGGGGGCGGGGGACACCACCCCACAGACAAGACCGCCAGTCGTGCCAGCGCCAAGCCATGGCAAGAACGCCGCAACGCTACCGGACATGCCGGACATCCCTATGGCATAGGATCCGGACATGCATATGGCACAGGATCCGGACGACGACGACAACGACGATGGTACATTTTCCAACGTCGATAAGTACTTTTCCGAACATGGGTACGGTGACGAGTTCTGTGGGCCTCCTTCTCAAGAACCCAACCCTGAAAAAGACGACCGCAATCTAGCTGGTACGGCGGAGAAACCCAATTGCAACAGGCGTCGTCTGGCGTTCAGTTCTCAGGAGACGCCTCCAGCTGCCGCCTTCACCGAGCCTCAGATAGCTAAGGTGCGAAATATTATTAGCCCCAACACGCTCAAGAAGGCGGTCTGTGAGCAGAACTCGATCCCATTACAGCAGATCAAGAAGAAGGGATGGAAACGAAAGACTAACAAGGGCGCCGGTGCGAGGCAGCCGGCACCGAGTATGATCCGTGCTCAGGACGGGCCACCTTCACCTAAGGATATCTCGAGGAGGGTGCATGTGGCGGGTAGGGGGATGCTACCCGACAAATATGCCCAATGCTGCAACCGGTGCTATGCGGAGTCTGCATGACAGTGTTCTTTCTTTGGAGAAGCGGCGTCTCAGAGAGAATGATGTGGCATACCCGGTTTTCGTGGCCAAGGTGCCAGAGGGCAAGGGCTTTGTGGATAGCGTCGTCGGGGGTACGATCGTCCTACGGTTTGATGGCATCTTTGCTATGTTTAACCTTCATCCGCTGCACTACACCTTCGTTCGGCTGTTTTCGCTGAGTATGGAGATGCGGATCATTAGAGACAAGACCCCGGACATTGTGATAGTCGACCCCTTCTACATGCGTGCCAAGATCTTGGGCAGCGCTGGGGACCGGCAAGTCGCGAGTTCACACCTCGAAGGCGTCATTCTGGCAAACCCAGATAAGGATAACTTCCTCGTGCCTTACTTTCCCGAGTAAGTCATCCCCTAACCGCCCCGTAACATATGATTTCTTAGATTTCGATCGTTCTTTTTTTTCTAACATTCCGTGTTCTGTGCAGTGACACACATTGCACACTCATCCTCTTAAGCCCGAAATATTCGATGGCCACGTATTACGACCCAGACCGTGACTCCAAGATAGACTACACAAATATCAAGAAAGTTCTTGATGATGCTCTCCCCGGCTACGCCGCATCTGGAGGCACCTTTAAGAGGCCAGCTCGTAGGTACGGCAGGCACGTGTTCACCCACAATACAACGTTCCCCTGCGTCAAGCAGCCGCCTGGCGGTCAGAAGGATGCCTACTACGCCCTCCATCACATGCGGGCGATCGTACGGGACCATAATCACCTTCTACTACCAAATAATCTCAAAGATTGGGCTGCAAGCTTGGCGGCAATCCAGGACGCGGACATCCGACAAGAATTCTTTCGCATCCAGTCGGAGTTTGCAGAAATCATCCATCAAGATGTCCTTCGTACCTCGGGGCAGTTCTACCTCAAATATCAACCGTCCAACAGTGAGATAGACACAACGCTACAAATGCAGGCTGACAACGCCCGCGACTTCATGACCATCACGACAGACGGCGGCTTCATCCACGCTCCGGTCCCATGAGTTGAGTCGAAAGTAGTGATGCTATGTGTAGTTCTGAAACATCGATTAGCTCATGTTGTAATTAAACTTTAATGAACTTGTATGTCTCTTTGGTTTGGACAATCGTTCAACTTAGATGTAATCGATGCTATTTATTAGTAGGACCATGAATCGTGCTATTAATGTCTTGCTTTTCTCTTCCGATCCTTTTGTTGTGTACTTATATATTGCTTATGTATTGTCTGTTGTTTGGCTAGTGCATAGAGATGCCGTCGTATGTTGTGTACAAGGGTAAGGTTCCCGGAGTCTACGATGACTGGGAGGAGTGTCGGAGACAGGTTCACCGTTTCAGCGGTAACAGTTACAAAGGGTACACCACTAGGGCGGAGGCGGAATCTAGATACGTGCGCTATCTAGCGGGAGAGAGGAGGGAGCGTTGGAGGAACCGGATGAAGACCAGTTTCATCGCGATGATGCTCATCGTGATGACCGCAACTCTCTTCTATGTGATGGTAGTTTAGATGATCGATATCGACTTGTAATGTGAAGACAAACTCGCTACTCGCGGTCTCGAGACTTGTAATGTTCTATCTTTGTTCGGTCTTTTGAATTCGGAGACTAATATGATGAATTGTATTCGGAGACTACTCTTCTATTGTATTCGATGAATCTACTGTTGCCGTGTGGTGCTGTCTATATTCTGTCCAATAATATATTTTGTTACCTGTGCAAATATCAGAAAAGAAAAAAATAATCCCTAATATTCATACTAATGGCGCATCACCCCAACGTGCGACATTAGTATACCAAATGATACTAATGGTGCATCACCCCACAGTGCGCCATTAGTATGGCAAAGCACCTGTGTAAATATCACCACCTAGGAGGCACACTAATGGCGCATGTTGGTCTATACTAATGGCGCACGGCGTGATGCGCCATTAGTATACCAGATATTAATGGGGCACCAGTGGTGCGCCATTAGTATTTAATACTAGTGGCGTGGTACTAGTGGCGCACCAGTAGTGCGCCATTAGTAGGCAAAACTGGTGCGCCACTAGTAGGCCTTTTCCTAGTAGTGCACACATCAGACCAAGTGATCTTGAACACTCCAATCTCCTCCTTGAGCCCCAGCGCCTTCCACACGGCCGGTGACGCGTCTACGTCGTTGTATGGGCACGTTGGCTCGAAGTTGTGCTCGGCGTCGCAGCCTTACACCGAGTCACACTCATCGACGACCTTGGCTAGCACGGCACGCCCGTTCCCGTTGATGCGGATCATCTTGTTGCACCTGCGCTTGCCGTCCAGGCGCAGCCACCCCATGGACAGCGCCACCACCAGCTCGGTGTCCTTGTGGAAAAGGTTGTCGCAGAACGATTTGCCGCCGCCGTCTCCACCTCGTGCGAAGCTGTTCAGAGTTAGGATCGCCGGCGTATCGGCCGACACCGGGGGCGAGCACCTGAATTGCGGGTAGCGGTGACCGTCTTTACAGCAGACCGAGCCGTGATCCCTGTTGTAGTCGCCGGATATGCCATGCAGGAAGCCACTGATGTGGCACCTGCCGCGAAGATGTTTGGTCTCTGTAGTAACGTTCACGCTGCTGCCCACAGACACGGAGACACCATGGACCGAAGCTGTGACAGGAGCATCACGAGAGCAAACATAGCTAATAGCTTCTTCAAGTTAGCCATGTCTGTAAGGTACTCACGTTGCTTGCAAATCTGCCATTTGTGCTTGTGCGTTTGTGAGGATATATTGGTTGATCCATGTTCTTTATATAGGGCCCAAGCCCAAAGGAACAACAACTGGGTTATCTAATTCAGTCTCGTTCTTCGGTTTTGTAACCAAGAGATGGTTGATGGTCTGCAACCTTCGGGCCTGTAACATTTGGGCGTGCAACATATACTTTTAAACAACCGTCTCTTCTTTATTTTGTTGAATGAACTTTTGGCATGGAGCTTCCATTAATAGTCGAGGTGGAGACATGCATGAACATCCGAGTGAATTACATGCACAGTGAAGTAGTGTAAGTAACTAGTTGAGACTATCTGTATCAAGAGTGATGTACGTTTCCTACTTGTATTATATCTGGGGGATGGAAGCCGCCAAGATTAAGGTCTAGCTCGGTAACATCAGAATAATATAAAGATAGACTGAATTGTTACAAATGTAACTCACTTGTGATTAACCTTGTATCTAATTTTTCTTGTAATTTTCTATTTGGTGTCACTCAAAGCGCTTTGTAATTCCAGCAGCTACCTTCCACGCCCTTCTCCATACCAGGTGTTTTTTGGGAGGCACCGAAAGAATCAGTTTTTGGAAAAACTCAGAAATCTCGGTATTTTACCGCCCATATAATTCAAATGAATTTTGTATTCTATTTTATTGGGTATAAATATAAGTATGTAACCTGTAAATCATAAAATATGGTAGAGCATGCCTTGGTGGGAAATACGCTTTAGTTCGTGGGTGTATATACACCTCAGATAGAAAATAATAATGATATTAATAAGTCACAAAAGTTTGGAATTTTTTTACATTAAATTTGACATTCTTTTGCACTAATTGAGTCTCTTTCTTTGGTTTTGCAACCAACAGATGGTTGCTGTTCTGCAACCTTCGGGCTTATAACAATTGGGCGTGCAACAAATATTTTTAATCGGCCGCCTTCTTTGTTTCACTGAATGGAATTTTGGCATGCAGCTTCCACTAATAGTTATTTGTGAATAACCGGGTGAATGAAATTCACGGGAAAGTAGTGCAACTAACTAACTAGTTTATACTATCCGTATGAGTGACATACGTTTTCAAATTTCTTATATTATATATGGGATGGAATCCACCAAGATTAAGGTGTAGCTCGGCAACATCAAAGTAATACACCACCGGATTAAATTATTACAGATGTAACGCACTAGAGTTTCCCTTTGTATATTCACTGGCAATTTGTTGTTTCGTGGTACTCAAAGCGCTTTTTAATTTCACCATCTCCATCCACATCGTTTAGGGTTCTCTCTTTTCTTAATACTGGTGTTTCTTTCCAGGAGGCACTGAAAGAACCGATTCTAGGAACAACTCAAAAGTCATCGAGTTTTACCGCCCGAATAATTCAATTTTTTTTGTGTATAAATAGTGAAATATATGTCTATGACCAGAATAACATCACATATGGTAGTTTGTGTGTGTGTATTCAGTCATATATGCAAGGTCTTGTTGAACTAAAAATTGATGTATTTGCCAATTTCATTTCATATTGTACCCAAACTGGGCAAATACATAAATCTCAAAAAATATTAAATAAACGTAAATAATACATATAGCACGGAAACAAGGTAAATACATAAAGCAAGAAAAATATCATATACATGTGAATCATAAATATAGCACCGAGACAGGACAAATATATAAAGTTGTGAAAATATAAAATACAAGCGAGTCGTGGCTTATTTTAATTAGCAGCAACTCCACCACCAAGAGGACAACGCACACATCTACGTTTCCGCATGTCTGCGTGTACATAGCTTAATGCAAGGTCTTCATGGCATAGCTCACACATCAGACCAAGTGATCTTGAACACTCGAATCTCCTCCTTGAGCCCCAGCGCCTTCCACACGGCCGGCGACGTGTCTACGTCGTTGTATGGGCACGGTGGCTCGAAGTTGTGCTCGGCGTCGCAGCCGTACACCGAGTCACACTCATCGACGACCTTGGCCAGCACGGCACGCCCGTTCCCGTTGATGCGAATCATCTTGTTGCACCTGCGCTTGCCGTCCAGGCGCAGCCACCCCGTGGACAGCGCCACCACCAGCTTGGTGTCCTTGTGGAAGCGGTTGTCGCAGAACGATTTGTCGCCACCGTCTCCACCTCGTGCGAAGCTATTTAGAGTTAGGATCGCCGGCGTATCGGCCGACACCGTGGGTGAGCACCTGAATTGCGGGTAGCGGTGACCGTCTTTACAGCAGACCGAGCCGTGATCCCTGTTGCAGTCGCCGGATTTTCCATGCAGGAAGCCACTGATGTGGCACCTGCCGCGAAGATGTTTGGTCTATGTAGTAACGTTCGCGCTGCTGCCCACAGACACGGAGACACCATGGACGCGGAACTGTGACAGGAACATCACGAGAGCAAACATAGCTAATAGCTTCTTCAAGTTAGCCATGTCTGTGAGGTACTCACCTTGCTTCCAAATCTGCAATTTGTGCTTGTGCATTTGTGAGGATATATTGGTTGATCCATGTTCTTTATATAGGGCCCAAGCCCCAAGGAACAGCTAATTCAGTCTCATTTCTTCGGTTTTGTAACCCAGAGATGGTTGATGTTCTGCAACCTTCGGGCTTGTAACATTTGGGCGTGCAACATATACTTGTAAACAACCGTCTCTTCTTTCGTTTAGTGAATCAACTTTTGGCATGGAGCTTCCGTTCATAGTCAAGGTGGATACATGCGTGAACATCTGAGTGAATGACATGCACAGTGAAGTAGTGTAAGTAACTAGTTGAGACTATCTGTATCAAGAGTGTTGTACGTTTCCTACTTGTATTATATATAGGGATGGAAGCCGCCAAGATTAAGGTCTAGCTCGGTAACATCAGAATGACATAAAGATAGATTGAATTATTACAAATGTAACTCACTTGTGATTAACCTTGTATCCAATTTTTCTTGTAATTTTCTATTTGGTGTTACTCAAAGGGCTTTGTAATTCCAGCAGCTACCTTCCACGCCCTTCTCCATACCAGGTGTTTTTTTTGGAGGCACCGAAAGAATCGCTTTTGGAAAAACTCAGAAATCTCGGTATTTTACCGCCCATAGAATTCAGATGAAATTTGAATTCTATTTTATTGGGTATCAATATAAGTATGTTACCTGTAAATCATCAAATATGGTAGAGCATGCCCTGGTGGGAAATACCCTTTAGTTCGTGGGTGTATATACACCTCACATAGAAAATAATAATGATATTAATAAGTCACAAAAGTTAGGATTTTTTTAACAATATATTTGAATTTCTTTTGCACTAATTGAGTCTCTTTCTTTGGATTTGCAACCAACAGATGGTTGGTGTTCTGCAACATTCGGGCCTATAACAATTGGGCGTGCAACAAATATTTTTAAACAGCCGCCTTCTTTGTTTGGCTGAATGGAATTTTGGCATGGAGCTTCCACTAATAGTCATTTGTGAATAACCGAGTGAATGAAATTCACGGGAAAGTAGTGCAACTAACTAACTAGTTTATACTATCCGTATGAGCGACATAGGTTTCCAGATTTCTTATATTATATATGGGATGGAATCCACCAAGATTAAGGTGTAGCTCGGCAACATCAAAGTAATACACCACCGGATTAAATTATTACAGATGTAATGCACTAGAGTTTCCCTTTGTATATTCACTGGCAATTTGTAATTTCGTGGTACTCAAAGCGCTTTTTAATTTCACCATCTCCATCCACATCGCTTTGGGTTCTCTTTTTTCTTAATACTGGTGTTTCTTTCCAAGAGGCGTTGAAAGAACCGATTCTAGGAACAACTCAAAAATCATCGAGTTTTACCGCCCGAAGAATTCAATGTTTTTGTGTATAAATAGTGAAATATATGTCTATGTTTTAGTGAATGAACTTTTGGCATGGAGCTTCCATTAATAGTCGAGGTGGATACATGCGTGAAGATCCGAGTGAATGACAAGCACAGTGAAGTAGTGTAAGTAACTAGTTGAGACTATCTATATCAAGAGTGATGTACGTCAGAATGACATAAAGATAGATTGAATTGTTACAAATGTAACTCACTTGTGATTAACCTTGTATCCAATTTTTCTTGTAATTTTCTATTTGGTGTTACTCAAAGGGCTTTGTAATTCCAGCAGCTACCTTTCACACCCTTCTCCATACCAGGTGTTTTTTTGGGAGGCACCGAAAGAATCGGTTTTTGGAAAAACTCAGAAATCTCGGTATTTTACCGCCCATAGAATTCAAATGAATTTTGAATTCTCTTTTATTGGGTATAAATATAAGTATGTTACCTGTAAATCATCAAATATGGTAGAGCATGCCCTGGTGGGAAATACCCTTTAGTTCGTGGGTTTATATACACCTCACATAGAAAATAATAATGATATTAATAAGTCACAAAAGTTTGGATATTTTTACAATATATTTGAATTTCTTTTGCACTAATTGAGTCTCTTTCTTTGGTTTTGCAACCAACCGATGGTTGGTGTTCTGCAACCTTCGGGCTTATAACAATTGGGCGTGCAACAAATATTTTTAAACAATCGCCTTCTTTGTTTCACTGAATGGAATTTTGGCATGGAGCTTCCACTAATAGTCATTTGTGAATAACCGAGTGAATGAAATTCACGGGAAAGTAGTGCAACTAACTAACTAGTTTATACTATCCGTATGATGTGACACCCCAAAATTTTGGCCTTGTTTTATCTATTAAAATGTTGCCAGGAAATAAAACTTTTCCATTTGTCAAGATTTACCCTTTTGTTATTATGGATTTTTACTTCAAGTAGAAAAAATCTCAAAGAGTGGATGTTGAACTTGAATACTCTCTATGATGAAACAATTATTTATCAGTGGATTCAAATGTTGCAAGATTTATTTTCTCAGAGTTTTATTCTTTTAAAATGATTTCTTTTGCATTTGGAGCCTGTTTTGCACTGCAACCACTTGACAAATGCATTTAAAATTTCCACCAAAATTTGGGGATGACATGTGATGTTCCCACATCACTTTTATGCAAAAATACCTTTTGGCCATTGGGGATTTTGAGCTCTACACCAACTTTTCCAATCTGGTCCAGTAGGCACTTTTGCACTACAACCCATTTAAATATTTCTTTAAAAATTCATCCAAGTGTTTGGAGATGTCAGTCGATGCATACAATTCATCTTCAAGCAAAAACCCAGTGATGTTCTTTGAAAAATTTGAGTGGATCAACCTCTTTTGCATTCTGGCCCAATTTGGTGATTTGTACTGCAACCATATTTTTCCTTCCTCTAGTAACCCTGAGCTTTTTCCTACTTGTAGCCCTCCCTTCAAAACCCTTAAGTCCAGGAGAGTGGACTCATTAGAGGTTTTTAAGTGCATGCTTTAAACCCTTTTTCTTTCTGTCCAAAACTGGAGTTTTGCAAAACTTGCACTAACAAGTTTCTTGTTTTGCCCAAGTGATCTTACCACCATCTCCTGCATCTAAAGAGACCCTGATCTGGAGACTTTGGCCACTCCATGAGTTGCCTAAGTGCTTTTGGCATTCTGTCGAACACCTGGTGTGCACAGTCTGTTTTGGCATGAGTTCTTTGTTTGCACTGTGATCTTGCTCCAATGACCCAACAACCTTGTCCACTGAGCTCCTAGCCACCCCTACCCTTGTTCTGTTCTTTGCCAGCCTCACCCAAGCTCTCAAGAGCGCGCTGGCATTGCGTCGAACACCTGCCGTGCGTGCTCTGGGCGCGCCTAGAGCGCACGTTTTGCACGCGCGCGCACTGAGCCGACACGCCGCACTGCCGCACTCGACGCGACCCGTCCCTGGCCCCTACTGCATCGCTGAACCGCGCACTAGCCCGCTCCCTGCTCCACGGCATCTCTGGCGCCCTGCAGCGCCGCTGGCAGCGCCCTTGGCGGCACGCCGGCGTCGGCAGCGGCCTCTGCCATGTTCGGCACCGCCCAAACCACACCAGCGCGCCAGCTGCCCCTGGGAATAGCTCGATCTTATCCCAAAGCTCGTCGGAACGCGTTCGTCGCCGCCACGACGCCCTGCAGCTACAGAAACGGCTGTCGCCGACGATCTTATCTTCTGCCACCGCGGAGCCAGCCTTGTCACGCTATAAAAGGGGACCCCGAGCCCCTCCGAGCACTCAGGCGACATCAGACCCTCCTCGTAGAGCTCCCCTAGCAGTAGATTGACCGGAGAGGACCGTCTTCACCAACTCCGGCCAGTTCGGCCGCCGCCAAACTCCGGTGCGATACGTCGCAGCCAGCCACCCTTTCGCCCAACCAACGCCACCAGTAGTTTCCTCTAGTCCATGCGGAGCTGCCCAACTACCCAAGCTCGATCAGGGATCACCGGAGCCCAAAGATCACTTCGCCACTGTAGCCCCCTCCGCCGCGGAGCTCGCCGCCGGCGACTCCTCCCACCTTCGACGGCCCAGCGACCACCTAGGGGACCGCCTCGGTCTGGCCGTTCCATCCCCGCCCTTGGATGCCCGTGAGGCGCTGCCGTTCGTCGACGGCGATCGCCGGAGCCCCGCCCCCGTCGGGCAGAAGAGAGGAGAAGGAGGGAAGAACGGTCAAACCTGACCAGTGGGCCCTCTGGACTCACTGTCAGTGACCCGCGCGACCATCCTATCTCTGTTTAAGTGAAGGCGCAAAACTCCCGAGTGCGTCTCCTCTACTGTGAAAGCGTATTTCTTCTGAATCGTTTTCTTTTCTGGTTTTATTTAAAAAACAGAGTTTGACCAGACTTTGACCAGCTATAACTTTTAAAATAGAGCTCCAAATGAGTTGATTCTTTTTCCTACCTCTCTCAAATTTCATCTAGTTTATTTTAAGATTTATTTCAAAAATATTTGAGACAACTTTTGGTACTGTGTTTGAAATATTTGTTATTTGTATATTTTGCAAAATAGGATTTTGGAGGAAAGGGAAAGCTTCCAAAAAGTGCATCCTTTGCATACTCTTGAAGGCAAGCATTTCTGAACTCTGGCATAATATTTTGTTGTGGTGTTCTGATACGATCACAACACCTTTTGACTTGGAGTATGCGTTAGCATTATGTATCGGCATAGTCTCGTACATGAGCACACTTTGGAGTTGTTTTGTGATCAGAGATGGATACACTAGTGACTTGGATCATCCTCGTAAGCTCCTCATGCATACTGGAAGGAAGCCGGGAGAGTCGTGGTCTTGGGTAGACACGAGCTTGTCCCTAGTCCCTCGTCGAGACGAGTATGTCCGGTCTGGCATGGTGAGGCTTGAGGAGTGGTGATTCATTTCACAAGTGGTAATATTGTTGGAGGATACTTGGACCACCTGTGTCGGTCGTAGATCGAGTCTTGATCAGTAGCTTCCCTATTTGTTGGTATCACCACTTGCCCCGGTCGCAGACGGGGTATGGTTCAGTAGGTTGTCAACCCCTTACCAAAGCACACACCGTACAGAGAGGCCATGGTGGAAGATACCGGGTGCATCCGGTAGGCAGGACACCTGGTCCGGGGGCATGGGTGTTTCCGGTTGGGACCGAGAGGGGGGCACCCCCTTAGAGCACGCGAATAGAAATTTGATCCCATGCTACGTCGAGGTTGTAGCCTCCCCACTTAGAGTTTTGCTTGGCAGGTGTCGTGGGTGATTCCAGACACCGGTGAGTTAAGCTGGTGTGTGCAGGTCAGGCGTGTTTTCAATTAAAAGACCGTAGACGGAATTAGTCCCGATGGACTAAGTAAACCCGTCACTCGTGGGAAAATGGTAATCCCTCTGCAGAGGATATATCCTGTTGGATAGTCATGTTCTTGAGTAAGGACCACAGTCTGAGTTGAATCTAGCAACGGTATTCGGATGGAGACCGATTTAACTAGAACTCAGTGACGGTTTTCGGATGGAGACACGGCTAACTGGATCATAGTAACGGTTTTCGGATGGAGATACGGCTTGATTAGACCAGATTATCGGTTTTCGGATGGAGAAACGACTGAACTAAATATTGTTTATGATTATGGCGCATATGGATTGTGATCTTTATTATTTTGGACTAACCATTTATATTATGTATTTTTATTGAGTATCCCTGGGATGGTTCTACCTCCTGGATATTCACCGTGATTATTCTCTTATAAGCCCTTTCTGTGGTGTCGCTCAGACGCCCGACTGCGGCATGCTTGTTGTTCATTTATCTTTTATAAGCCCTTTATGTGGTGTCGCCCCGACGCCCGACTGCGGCATTATTATCCTTGCAGTTTCCTCTCGAGGAGTCATTCAGACCCTCGTTTGGCACCAGTATTACTATTCTTGCAGTTTCCTCTCGAGGAGTCATTCAGACCCTCGTTTGGCACCCAGTACTTTACTTTGGATTATTTTTTAACCACATGTGTGCATCTTGGATTTTCGTATATTTCGTGACAGACGTGTGATCACATAGTAATCCGGGGCGTGATTGATATATTATATCCGTGTTCTTAATGTTTGCGAGTACATTCAAACGTACTCACTGGCTTGTCCCTGGCTATTTTCTTGGCCAGATTCCTTGCTTGGAGATAAGCATCGCGGTGACAACCTCGGAACCTACGTGTTGACGTTTGCAGCCTCGCGAAGATAGGAGTTATCCTGGTCAGCTGTTCTTGTGGGAAATGGACTCCCATAGACGCAGATGTATCCAACCGCTTCCGCCCTCAACCATTAGAAACCAAGTGTTGTACTCCCAGGCCTAATGGTCTTGTACTACATATTTTTGTACCTCGCTTGGAATTCTTGTATCAAGTTGGTGCCTCATCAGCTAACAGTAATCCTGGGGCTGGTGGGCACAGGGCCGTTTTTCTGGGAAATTATATCCCGAAAACCCGGTCGTGACAGACTTGGTATCAGAGCCAGGCTGACCATTGGCTAATCCTATCTTAGCCAGGTCAATAAACTTAGGTTAACCAAACCACCAGACCTTAACCTAGTCCCGGCCAAGCTTCTCGCGTAAGATAGCCCCACAGTGACCCGACGCCCTTTTCGGCGGACGGTGCCCAACCTATCAGCCTAGCCCGTCGATCACGCGCCAGTGACCGACACCCAACCAGTCTCTATCGCAAGCGTGTGGAGTAAGACTCCGTCCCCTTTCCCTATAAAAAGGACATGCTAGCCTCAAACACAGCACAGCACAGCCTTTTCCCCCAAACCAAGCCACGATGCCTGGCCCCATTGTTCACAATGAGACCACAGCGACCAACCTTGGAGGTTTTGTGACCGTGCTCGCAAACCTCACCCGCCGTGCCTATGCGTTAGAGGAGCCTCCTGAGTATGTTGTGTACCAGGGACCCATGTACGGTGAGAGCTGTCAGTACTGGGCCACTGTGCACATCTACGGTAGGGGTCTGTCGCCAGAATGCCCCTACAGGTTCACTGGAAGGACAACTTCCTTTGAGCCACAAGCCATCCAACTGGCAGCCCGAGAAGCTATAGTTCAACTCCGGCACTTGTCGCCCAGAGTTAACTGTCGCTCGTTCTACTACTACCCCTGTCGTGACGGGTATGGTAGGCCGCCCCAGGTTGCCAACGGAGATCACGAGACAGATCCTGCGCTATTGCATCTGGTGCGCTATGTAAGCGCACTAGAGCAACTGTTCGATCAGGTCACCCTCGATCTGATCGCAGCTCGTGGAGAGCTGGTTCGCCGAGCCCCGGCGAGAAGAGACACGGAGCCCGACACCGACAACCCAGTCGTGCTGTTCGGACACCCGATCGATCCCTTGAGGTCTGCGCCGGCCATCAGCCAAAGTGCTTTGGTGACCCCAGAAGCGCTTCGTCGCCTTTTGGGAACCCATTCCAACGGGATTGTGGCCAACAACCCCCGCGATGGTCATCACCATTTCCCCGACCCTGCAGCCCCTCAGCCTCAGCCAGCAAATCCCGACGGTGAGAACCGTGGAGAAGCATCGGCGTCCGCAAGGCCAGCCCACTTAGACATTAACGTAGTAGACTAAGTCGCTCGAGTTGTATCGAGCCTTAGTTTTCCTACGCTTTGTAATGATGTGGTCTTGTATCGCTTTTATTTCATGCCGTCTGCTTGAGCGCCCTTATTGTTGGAGTGGTAGCTGTGCATGTGTACGTTAGCGTACAGTTGCATTCTTAAGTTTCGGGCGCAGCCACCTAGACCAACCCCGACAGCACCCACAGTAATGCGTCACATTTATGTGATATGTATATCGGTGGTTTTGACCCGAGTACAGGATCGGCAGCCAGTTACCCTTCACCCCGATAGATAACCCAGCCCCGGTGCTATATAAAGGCCACTTCGTGACCTTGCCGAGCACCCCTCACCCTTGTGCGCAGCACTCACAGCCATTCCTTGCCATGTTGACCCCCAGTATTTATCTGAGAACCCCAGACGCAACCCCGGGCAGTTTTGTCAAATTATTGTGGGACTTTACCTGCAGTACCATGAGTGCCACCCGTCCACCCCAGTACGAGTTGCTCAAATCAAGGATCACACCTTCCACCTCGAAATATTGGGCAGTGGTGCACATCCCTCCCGCGTACCCAAACCAAGACCCAACGGAAGTTTCCTTCGTGGGGAAATCCATGCCGACTCCGCATATGGCTATAGAAGCTGCCGCATACGAGGCGCTCACTCGTCTTCGATTCGCAGTGCCCTATGCCAGCGAGCGAGGATACTATTATTTTCCGAGTCGTGCAGCACCCGGAGAAGTTGCATCTTTTCCCGGTGGGCGCATTGAGAGAGATCCAGTACTGGCCAACCTTGCCCAGTACGTTATCGCCCAGGAGCGTTTAACTCAGCGGGTAATGGGTTATCTCCAGAGCCTCGCTGATTTAAATCCTTGGATCGCTATTGGCAGACCACTGAGGCCTGACCAAGAAGGGCGCATTCATCGGCTGGTCAACCCGCTTCCCCCGATAGAAGAGGAGTGTGCCCCAGTGCCAGAGGCATTTTCTCAGGACCCTGTCTTTTTGCCGTTCACCTTGTAAGTGCCTCCGATGTATTTATTGTCCCAGTACTTGTATTTGTGTGTTGCAGCGTGTTCGAAAATTTTTGTGCGACGGATCCGATTTTCGTTAGTTCATGTTTTGTGAGCAGTTTTACTGGTGTTAGTTAGGTTTTAATTATTTCTTCTCTCGCAACATGTTTTCGAGGATGATTTCTTTCCCCGAGTCACTGCTGCGTATATATTTTCACGACATAGATTTTTATTCGCGCAACATCGTATCAGCAAACTCTCAGCCGCCACCACTCGACCTCGAGCACTATTACAAATCCTTGAGCACATTTTTGCGCCTGTCTAACCACACTCGAGGACACCACAGTCTCAGTAAGAGAGATTTGTGAGTGTTCATTCGAGCGCGAGCTGCCCCAGCACTCCGACAGCAGTCAGCCCCGATGCCGCGCCTAATCCACGTGATCGCCGCCACCGCGAAGAGCTAACAGTCGAGCGGCAGCATCACGACGATCATCCAGGATCATCACGCACAGGAGCACAGAGAACCCCAGCAGCACCGCCAAACCTCCACACACCAGGACCACATACCAGTCCGGCATTGCCTCCGCCATTAGACCCTCGGCTCGAGCTCCTGCCAGCAGCTATGGAGGAGAAGGAAGGAGAAGTAGAAGCGAGGCCAGGTGTGAGGAAGAAGAGAGGAGCACCGCGAGCGTTTTATAGCCCGAGATCGGTGTACTGTGGGCGAGGTCCACCAGCGCCACTCGTCGCTCGACCGCCGGTGTTCGGAGGCGAGTCCGCGAGCAGTGCCGACAGCGCCCTGGCCCGCGAGGTGAGTGCACACTGCACCGGCAGCAAGCACGCCGCGCACTACCACGGTACGGCCTCGATGCCCTACGAGATAGGAATCGCCGGTGGAGGAAGCGCGGGAGAGCGCGCGGAGGAGAAGAGAGAGCCAGAGGTAGGAGAAGAGGCCGACAGTGGGCCCTGGGTCCACTTGTCAGCCAAAGAGAGCACTGTGCTCTCGGGTGCGACCAGCGTATTTTAGTAATTTAGAATTTATTCTAAATTACTGTATCTGCGTAGAAATATCTCGTTTTCTTTAACCGTGGATTTTTGTGACACCCAAGTTTTTATTTGGATTTTTTTTAAAGATTTTTATTTGACTTGAGGGGAGTGATTTAAATTTTTCTTCAAGAGAACTCTCACTCTCAAATATTTTCTTTATGGCAAAAGTTTTATTTGGATTCAACCAAGATCTGTCTTTGGTCTTGGAGGTTCTTGCTTTTCACTTGGACTCAAGACAAAATATTTTCACTTGGGAAATGACTTTTGAAAATCTCCTTGAAATTTGCACTATGGCTTTTGGAAAGTCCTTTGCCACTTTCAACAAATTCCTTCTTGCCATGGCCCTAGTGCAAATCCTCTCCCCTAACTCTTCCCTCACCTTTGGATCATGTTTTACACCTAATCCAGCAAGTTGAACCTCCCCATGTATCTATTTCCATTTAAATCTTATTCAAACAAATTTCTGCCTTCTCTTCTAGCACTTGGAGAGTTACAAAGGAACTCCATTTTCTGTTTTGATTTTTGCCACCAAACCTTTTTCCCCTCCTAGTCCTTTGAACCCTCAGTCAAGAACCATGAAGATCCACTGGTCTTCAGTTCAAAATTTTCAAACTACACCTGCTGCAAGTTTGAACCAGATTTGTCAAATTTGGTGAAATTCATTCAAAACCCTCTCCAAAAATTCCAAGTAAAATCAGGCAGCCTCTGGGTGCATTGAGTGGTCACCTCACCAAGTTACAGCTCCAGAAAAATTCATCTCATTGCAAAATCTTTCTGTCGAACACCTGCAGTGGACTGTCTATGTCAAGTTCAGAAAGTTCAGAGAACACTGCAGTGGCCTGCTGTCGTTTTGTTCAGAGAAGGACGTCGATCTCGCCAGTACCACCGCGTCGCCTTGCTCCTCGTCCCCGCCCTCTTGTTCCTGCACCGCACGAATGCCTGGCGCCTTGCGGGCGTCAGCGACGAGCAGCAGAAGGTGCGCTGCCCCGTGACCGACGCCGGCGGCGGCTTTGCGGGCGCCAGCGGGAGACACGGTGCCGACGACGCCACCCAGCGCTGCCCAAACCACCGGAGCTCGCCGCGTGGCCTTCCACTCCCCCGAACGCGCTGCCGCTCTCGTCATGAACCGCAGGGCGCGGAGCGCGCTCTCTGCCGCTGTTGAGCCCGTGCGGTCACCTCACCGTGGACCGACGCCATTACGCCAAGACCGACCCCGTTTAGCTGTGAAACGACTCCAGTAACCTCCACTGATGCTGCCTGGCCACTCAAACCTCCTGCCAATCCACTGCTCCGCCGTAATCGCTCGCCGGAGATTCTCCGTTCACGGCCACCCCGTCGATCTGCCTATAAATAGAGGCCCCGAGCTTCAACTCGAGCACCCACCATCCCTGCACTCCCCCTAGAGCAAGCCTAGCCACTGGAAGAGCCTCGAGGAGGTCTCCTTCCTCGACTCCGGCCGCCGCGACCCGCCACGGGATCCAGCCCGATTCGCCCCCGTGTGTGCTCCTCCGCCCCCATTCTCTTGCCAGTAGCTTCACCTTGCATCCCTCGTTCTGACCCGCGCCTCAATTCATTGTTTGCAGCCCTCCACCGGAGTCCCCCATCCTCACCCGAGCCGCCGTCCGCCGGAGATAGTGTCGCCGTCGACGTGGTGCTCCGTTGGACGAGTCCACCACCCACCGACGCGGAAGAAGACGCTGAAGCTCTTGGTACCCTCCGTTTCTCCTAACTCGCCGTGGTTCGACGCCGGCGTCCACCGCAGTCTTCGGGCGCCGGCGAGCCTTTTGAACCTGACAAGTGGACCCCGCCTGTCAGCCTCTATTTTATTCTCCTTCGAACCGTTTTCTGTTGGCGCCTTCGGCAAATTCGTTTTCTCCTTTGCGCTTACGCATTCCCAACCGAAGCGTTTTCTGTTTTCTCAGTTAAAACCCTGGAACTCTTCTGTTTCATTACAGATAAGTCCCTGGACAGAAACCTTTATAACTTTTTAATAAAAAGGAATTTTTGAGTGATTCTTTTTCTGACAATCTTCAAATTTTGTCTAGTTTTTTTATGGGATTTATTTGAAAATTATTTGGAAAAGTTTCTGTGCAAGTGTTGGTTTTCACGTTATTACCCGTTTCGTGATTGCCGTATGTTCCGGAAGAGGTGAAGGAGCCGCGAACTTCGCCGAGCTAGACTCCGACTTCTCCGAACCAGGCAAGCATGTTCTGAACATTTGATATGACAGGTGTTTTGCATGTTCGCGTGAAAGTTTGTGCGTGGCATATGAGTGTCGGTAAATACCTCGTTGCTTGTAAGGCAACGACCCGGTTGTTCCAAAGTCACGATGATCTCTGATGAGAGATGGCCTAATCATGTGGTGACATGAAGGGCAGCAAGGTGGTACTGTTGTAGCATACCAGCCTTGCGTCATCCGACTTTCTCCGACGTTAACGTGGTTGGAGCCACGTTATCATTCCTTTCCCGCATGTTCCAAAGTTGCGATGATCTCTAATGAGAGATGGCCTAATCATGTGGTGACATGAAGGGCAGCAAGGTGGTACTGTTGTAGCATACCAGCCTTGCGTCATCCGACTTTCTCCGACGTTAACGTGGTTGGAGCCACGTTACCGTTCTTTCCCCTTTCCGTGCTACCACATGTCTCATTGCCAGGATGCGGTTTAGCAAGTTGGTAACCTCTTTCCATGTACACACCAAACAGAGAGGCCAGGATGATGGTACCTTGGCCCAGGATTAAAGCCAGTCATCCGATCAGGGGACATGGGTGTTTCCGGTTGGGACCGAGAGGGGGGGGCACCCCCTTAAAGCGCGCGTATAGAAATTTGATCCCATGCTACGCGAGGTTGTAGCCTCCCCGTCTCAAGGTTTTTCTTGAATGTTGCCGAGGGTGATCCCTGGCTTCGGATGGTTGAATTGGGTGTGTACTGGTTAGACGTGTTTCTTCCAAAACACCGTAGACGGAACTAGTCCCCGTGACTACTGAAATCCGTTGGCTGTGGTTAAGTACAAACTCTGGAGAGTCAATTCTTTCCAAATCATCGTATCCATGATCAAGTAGTGTAAACATTATATCCATATCTATCCGTGTGAAAAACTTGTCCCCGGTGAACAAGCTCAAGTGGTAAATCCAGTTTTATTGTTATTCCTGTGGATGGACTAACTTTATATTTGTCGCATGCTTGTGATAATTTATGTTCCCGAACGATTGTATTATTGAGCTGTGATATAAGCCCTTTATGTGACGTCGCGCAGACGTCCGGCTGTGGCGTGTACTTGTTTCTTCCTTTAAATATAAGCCCTTTATGTGATGTCGCACAGACGTCCGACTGTGGCATGCACTGTCTTTATTTTCTGTTGCAAGCCCTTTATGTGGTGTCGCCTCGACACCCGACTGTGGCATTATTATTCCGCATTTTCCGCTCAAGGAGTCTTTCAGACACTCGTTTGGCACCCGCATTATTATTCCGCATTTTCCGCTCGAGGAGTCTTTCAGACACTCGTTTGGCACCAGTATTATTATTCCGCATTTTCCGCTCGAGGAGTCTTTCAGACACTCGTTTGGCACCAGTATTATTATTCCGCATTTTCCGCTCGAGGAGTCTTTCAGACACTCGTTTGGCACCAGTATTATTATTCCGCATTTTCCGCTCGAGGAGTCTTTCAGACACTCGTTTGGCACCAGTATTACTATTCTGCAGTTTCCGCTCGAGGCGTCATTCAGGCCCTCGCTTGGCACCCAGTATTTATTATCTCTATGTCTGATCGCACTGGTTAACTTGTTCATGTGCTTCATGCTTACATTTGTTATACCTTATGTCCGAACTGTCTTGCGAGTACTTTCATAGTATTCACCTGGCTTGTTGATTTGGCCAGATGTTGACGAAGGCGATCTCTTGGATGAAGAGTTTGATAGCGCGTCCGATGCCTAGAGGAGTCCCAGTCAGTCCTGCGCGATCCCGGATATTGGTCACTTGTATTGTATACGCTTCCGCCACCCGCTATAAGTCTTCTCGAGCCTCACTCCGACGCTCGAAGAGTTGTAGTCTTCTGGAATCATATCACTCGCTTCGCGATGATATTTCCACCACCGTTATTATCGTGAGTTAGTAGTTTGCCACCCTACCCACCGTCTTGTTTTAGCGGCGGGCATGTAATAAATTGTTGGGCAGTCTCTGCTCAACCTTGTATTATATTTAGTACACCTGGTATTTTTCTTCTGTGACCAAGATATTGTCTACCAGTGAGAAGGAATTCTTCCTCGCTGGTCCGTAAAAGGGATTGGTCTCTCAATAATTATTTTATTGAAAAACCGGTCGTGACAAGCTTGGTATCAGAGCCAGGCTGACTGTAGGAAGCCACTAGGTGCGATCGCTAATCGGTTATTAGCGTTTTTGTGCTTTTTCAGCATTTTGCAATTGTAGCTATTTTTTGTTGGTCATCATAAATTTATGACATGACTACTCAGAATTTTTGCCTACTTTTGTAGATGGCTGGCAGCAGCTGTGAGAACCGAGTGTTCACCAACGTGCCCGAGGGGTTTGTCAAGCTCCTCGTCTCCATCACCAAGCTCGCGATCGGGCCAGCAGCTCGCCCGGAATTCACACTCTACCAGCACAAGCTCAGTGACGAAGTGTCTATGCACCAAGCTGTGGTGCAGTTCAAGGGAGGACGTTCTGCTGCTCGCCACTTCCATTTTGTGGGAAGGGCCATGCCTACGGAGAGGCATGCCATGCATATGGCTGTCCGTGAGGCGATAGCTCGCCTTCGGGACATCCTTCCTACGATGAAGACTCGTCGCTACCGCTACCTCCCATGCCATGTGCCTTACACCAGCCACTATGCATTCGCCTGCCATCGGGGAGAGTGAGATGAAGCCATCGAGATGGTTGTGGAGTATCTCAAGGCTCTGGAGGAATCTTTCGACAACCTCGTAGATGATCTTGTGGCTGCCCGCATGGACTTAGTCCGGGGCGGTCCTGCCAGCAGGAAGGAGCTTCTCCACACGGCGCCGCCCCTGACATTCGTCTCGTCTTCAGCCTCTTATGCGCCGGCCATTTTGGCCACTGCTCGCCGTCTGCCTACCACCGAGGAGTTCGACCGAGTCATCGCTCCTACTCCAGTCAGAGCCGCACCGCCTGCCGCACACGTTCTACCACCAGTCGCCCCCGCACCATCACCGCAGCGCAGCGTCACGCGCTAGGAGCCAGCTAGAGAGGAGGTGGAGGTTGACTCTCCTCGACTGCTGAGCCTTGCCATCGGCAAGGGGAAGGAGATCTTCACCATCTCCGACTGAGAGCACCGAGTAGCCGCGTGTTATGTCTGCCTGTATGGTGTGTTGTTTTATCTGTACGCTAGTTTGTATTGATGTGTTTGCTGCCTTCCGGAGTAGTACGCCAGTTTTTAATAACATGTCAGGATGTGTACGCGCATCCTGAGTGCTGTATCACGTGTTTGCTTTTCGCATGTAAGATTTATGTTAAGCACTTCTTCTCCATAAAAAATCATTTGTGTTTCTTTGAAAACCTTGAAGCCTTTTGATTATTGCCTTTGCGAGATTTTTCTTGTGCTACACAGTTTTTCTCATGGGTTTTGCACCCCAGACTGGAAAAATGTCTCGCCCGTGGACTCGCTCCATGCCCAATCAGCCAGAAGAGGTTTACGGGACACAGGCCAGCAATAATTTCACTCAGGGTCAGTCCAGCCAACAGGACAGTGAAGCAGCACTGTCCCAAGTATGCCGTCTCTTCGAGCAAAGCCAGCAATAGCACCAAGAGATGATGAACCATGTCATCAATATGGGAAACCACCGTGAACCCTATCAACCACATTCCAAGTTATCCGAGTTACAGAAGACTCGCCCCTCAACTTTTGCTCACACCGACAGACTGCTGGAAGCCTACGATTGGCTTCGTGAGATTGAAAGGAAACTGATTATTGCTCAGTGCTCAGATCATGAGAAGGTGCTTTATGCACCACACTACCTTACTGGAGCAGCCGCAGCATGGTGGGAAAACTTCCTACACATGCATCCCAGGGAACACAACATCACCTGGGAAGAGTTCAAGGAAGGCTTCCGTGGGGCACACATCCCCAGAAGCGTCCTAAAGATCAAGAAGAGAGAGTTTGATGACCTGAAGCAAAGAGGCATGTCAGTGACAGAGTACAATGGTCAGTTCACCCAGCTGTCTCGTTATGCCTACGACGAGCACATGACAGAAAGCAAGAAGATGGAAAAATTCCTGGACGGCCTGGCACCAGCACTGAGATGCCAACTGATTGTGCACACCTTTTCGGATTTTAAGACGCTGGTGGACAAGGCCATCACCTTGGAGAATGAGCGCCGTAGTCTGGAAGATATCCGTAAGCGGAAGAGGGACAAGACGACTCTTGCCCGCAGCAACCGAGGCAAGACTGAGGTCCCAAGGACAGACGCAAGGAAATCCACGACTACTGAGCCAAGGCCCGTCGGACAGTTTCATGCCAGGGACAAGGAGTTCACATACCGTCCAGGGGTCACCTGCTATGCTTGTGGTCAACAAGGGCATTATTCTAAACAGTGCCCGAAGCCAAGAGACTCGGCACCCAAGCCGAACAATGGTGGAAACAATCCAGCCCCCAAGCGCAACAACTTCAACCCCAGCAACAACCACAGGAAGGGTCACCTGAACCATGTGACCAGGGAAGAAGCGCAGAATGCCCCAGACATCGTGCTCGGTACGTTCCCTGTCAACACAGTACCTGCCACGGTTTTGTTTGATTCTGGAGCTTCCCATTCATTCGTTTCGAAGAATTTTGTTTCGCAACATGATTTTCCGATACTTCCCTTGGAAAAATCTATGATCATCAAGTCCCCCGGAAATAAGCAAATCGCTCAAGCTTACTGCCAAGGAGTGGTCATTGAGTTCGAAGGACTACAATTCCACGCGAATCTCATCGTGTTGGAAAGTAAAGGACTGGATGTCATTTTAGGGATGGACTGGTTGACCACAAACAAAGGATTCATTGACTGCTTCAATCGGACAGTGATTCTCACTCACCATCACGGCTAGACTATAAGAGTTTTCGCTCAAGAAAGGCCACGATCACAGAAACCAAAACTGAACAAAATGGACATTGCAGAACTGAGAAAAGTTCCAGTGGTATGCGAGTTTCCTGATGTGTTCCCTGAAGAACTACCAGGCATGCCACCAGACCGAGAGATCGAATTCAGCATCGAACTAGCACCTGGCACCGCTCCCATCTATAAGAAGCCGTATAGAATGGCACCCTCAGAATTGGTGGAGTTGAAGAAGCAGATAAAGGAATTGTTGGACAAAGGATTTATTCGAGCCAGCTCCTCACCTTGGGGTTCGCCTGTGTTGTTCGCCAAAAAGAAAGATGGGACACTGAGGCTGTGCATAGACTATCGAGCCCTCAGTATGGTCACCATCAAAAACAAATATCCGATGCCACGAATAAATGATTTGTTTGACCAGCTCGCACAGGCCAAGGTATTCTCAAAAATTGATTTGAGATCGGGATATCACCAATTGAAGGTACGGACGGAAGATATCCCCAAGACAGCTTTCACTTCCAGATATGGGTTATACGAGTTCACAGTGATGCCTTTTGGACTAACGAACGCCCCCGCATATTTCGTCCACCTCATGAACAAAGTGTTCATGAAATTCATGGACAAATTTGTGGTGGTATTCATTGACGACATTCTGGTTTACTCAACGACACCAGAAGAGCATGCTGAGCACCTCAGAATTGTTTTGGGAGAATTGAGGAAACATCAGTTGTACGCCAAATTTAGCAAGTGCGAATTTTGGCTAAGACAAGTTGGCTTCTTGGGCCATATACTGAACCAAGAATGCATGGCCGTAGACCCAGAAAAAGTCAAGGCCATACTGGACTGGAAGCCACCTGCCAATGTTACTGATGTGCGGAGTTTCCTGGGAATGGCCGGATATTACAGAAGATTTATTGAAAGTTTCTCCACTGTGGCGAAACCTATGACACAGTTACTCAAGAAGGACAAGAAATTTGTATGGACGGGAGCATGCGAGCAGAGCTTCCAAGAACTCAAGAAGAAGTTGACAACCGCACCGGTCTTAACTGTGCCAGACATACACAAGAGCTTTGAGGTGTATTGTGACGCATCCCGGAAAGGACTCGGATGCGTACTAATGCAGGATGGCAAGGTTGTCGCATATGCCTCCAGGCAGCTGCGAAAACATGAGCAAAATTACCCAACACATGACTTGGAGCTAGCAGCAGTCATACATGCACTCAAGGAGTGGAGGCACTTTCTGTTGGGAAATCACTGTGAAATATATACGGACCATAAGAGCCTCAAATATATTTTCACACAGCCAGAGCTGAATTTACGCCAACGACGCTGGTTGGAACTGGTCAGAGACTATGACGTCGGCATTCACTACCACCCAGGGAAAGCAAATGTAGTGGCCGATGCCCTTAGTCGAAACCCCAGCACGGACAATGAGGGTCCGCAAAACTTGAGGCCTGAGTTTCAGCGAGAGTTCGCTAGGCTCAACATGATATTAGTCTCTGAGGGCACCGTATCAAACCTGGAGATACAACCCACCCTGGTGGAACAAATTAAGAAGGCTCAACAGGGACATCCCAGCATCGAAGGCATAAAGAAGAAAATGAATCTTCGTAAGACTTCCGAGTTCATCACCGACAGTGAAGGAACATTATGGTACCGAGACAGACTTTGCGTGCCTAACATTGAGGAACTCAAGCAACAGATCTTGACGGAAAGCCACACCGCTCCATACTCGATTCATCCTGGAGGAACCAAAATGTACAAGGACATTCAGGAAAGATTTTGGTGGCACGGTATGAAAAGAGATATAGCCACATTCATTGCTTGTTGCGATTCATGTCAGCGCATCAAGGCCGAGCATCAAAAGCCAGCAGGGCTACTCCAACCAAACAAAATACCGGAGTGGAAGTGGGATGAAATAGGAATGGATTTCATCGTCGGATTACCCCGATCACAACGTGGGAATGACGCCATATGGGTTATCACAGACCGACTAACCAAGGTTGCTCATTTCATTCCCGTGAAGACTACCTACTCCACACAAAGACTGGCAAAGCTTTATCTCTCTCGTATAGTTTGCTTGCACGGAGTCCGAAAGACAATAATATCAGACCGAGGCACCCAATTTGTCTCCAAATTTTGGGATCACCTACAACAAGCTCTGGGCACGCAACTAGCTTTCAGTACAACATACCACCCTCAGACTGATGGACAAACGGAACGTGTGAACCAAATCCTAGAGGATATGCTAAGAGCCTGTGTGCTCACCTATGTATCCAGTTGGGAAGAGAGTTTGCCGTATGCCGAATTTGCTTACAACAACAGTTACCAAGCCAGCTTGCAAATGGCACCCTTTGAAGCATTGTACGGACGGAGGTGTCGTACCCCACTGAATTGGTCAAAAACAGGTGACAGCCGTATCTTCGGCCCAGACATGCTTAAAGAGGCCGAGGAGAAAGTTAAACAAATCCGGGACAGACTCAAGACAGCACAGAGCCGCCAAAAGAGCTACTATGCTCAGAAGCACCGTGAGGTCAGCTTTGAACCCGGTGATTCCGTATACCTCCGAGTATCTCCTATGAGGGGTCTGCAAAGGTTCAAAATAAAGGGGAAGCTAGCCCCAAGATTCATTGGACCATTTTGTGTAAAGGCACGAAGAGGCACGGTAGCCTACCAACTAGACCTCCCCAAGGAGCTGTCAGACGTCCATGACGTGTTCCACGTCTCACAGTTAAGAAAATGTGTGAGCAACCCAGAAAAGCATGTACCTCATGAGGACATTGATATGCAGCCAGATCTCACCTACAGAGAAAGACCAGTAAAGATTTTAGAAGAGTCTGAACGGAGGACCCGTCAGAAAACGACAAAGTTTTTCAGGGTTCAGTGGAGCAACCACACTGAGGATGAAGCTACATGGGAAAGGGAAGATTTTCTCCGGGCAGAGTATCCATATCTATTTGAGGATCAGCAGAAATCTCGAGGACGAGATTTTTCCTAAGGGGGTAGGTGTTGTGACACCCAAGTTTTTATTTGGATTTTTTTTAAAGATTTTTATTTGACTTGAGGGGAGTGATTTAAATTTTTCTTCAAGAGAACTCTCACTCTCAAATATTTTCTTTATGGCAAAAGTTTTATTTGGATTCAACCAAGATCTGTCTTTGGTCTTGGAGGTTCTTGCTTTTCACTTGGACTCAAGACAAAATATTTTCACTTGGGAAATGACTTTTGAAAATCTCCTTGAAATTTGCACTATGGCTTTTGGAAAGTCCTTTGCCACTTTCAACAAATTCCTTCTTGCCATGGCCCTAGTGCAAATCCTCTCCCCTAACCCTTCCCTCACCTTTGGATCATGTTTTACACCTAATCCAGCAAGTTGAACCTCCCCATGTATCTATTTCCATTTAAATCTTATTGAAACAAATTTCTGCCTTCTCTTCTAGCACTTGGAGAGTTACAAAGGAACTCCATTTTCTGTTTTGATTTTTGCCACCAAACCTTTTTCCCCTCCTAGTCCTTTGAACCCTCAATCAAGAACCATGAAGATCCACTGGTCTTCAGTTCAAAATTTTCAAACTACACCTGCTGCAAGTTTGGACCAGATTTGTCAAATTTGGTGAAATTTATTCAAAACCTTCTGCAAAAATTCCAAGTAAAATCAGGCAGCCTCTGGGTGCATTGAGTGGTCACCTCACCAAGTTACAGCTCCAGAAAAATTCATCTCATTGCAAAATCTTTTTGTCGAACACCTGCAGTGCACTGTCTATGTCAAGTTCAGAAAGTTCAGAGAACACTGCAGTGGCCTGCTGTCGTTTTCTTCAGAGAAGGACGTCGATCTCGCCCGTACCACCGCGTCGCCTTGCTCCTCGTCCCCGCCCTCTTGTTCCTGCACCGCACGAACGCCTGGCGCCTTGCGGGCGTCGGCGACGAGTAGCAGAAGGTGCGCCGCCCCTTGACCGACGCCGGCGGCGGCTTTGCGGGCGCCAGCGGGAGACACGGCGCCGACGACGCCACCCAGCGCTGCCCAAACCACCGGAGCTCGCCGCGTGGCCTTCCACTCCCCCGAACGCGTTGCCGCTCTCGTCGTGAACCGCAGGGCGCGGAGCGCGCTCTCTGCCGCCGTTGAGCCCGTGCGGTCACCTCACCGTGGACCGACGCCATTACGCCAAGACCGACCCCGTTTAGCTGTGAAACGACTCCAGTAACCTCCACTGATGCTGCCTGGCCACTCAAACCTCCTGCCAATCCACTGCTCCGCCGTAATTCTCCGTTCACGGCCACCCCGTCGATCTGCCTATAAATAGAGGCCCCGAGCTTCAACTCGAGCACCCACAATCCCTGCACTCCCCCTAGAGCAAGCCTAGCCACTGGAAGAGCCCCGAGGAGGTCTCCTTCCTCGACTCCGGCCGCCGCGACCCGCCACGGGATCCAGCCCGATTCGCCCCCGTGTGTGCTCCTCCGCCCCCATTCTCTTGCCAGTAGCTTCACCTTGCATCCCTCGTTCTGACCCGCGCCTCAATTCGTAGTTTGCAGCCCTCCACCGGAGTCCCCCATCCTCACCCGAGCCGCCGTCCGCCGGAGATAGTGTCGCCGTCGACGTGGTGCTCCCCGTTGGACGAGTCCACCACCCACCGACGCGGAAGAAGACGCTGAAGCTCTTGGTACCCTCCGTTTCTCCTAACTCGCCGTGGTTCGACGCCGGCGTCCACCGCAGTCTTCGGGCGCCGGCGAGCCTTTTGAACCTGACAGGTGGACCCCGCCTGTCAGCCTCTATTCTATTCTCCTTCGAACCGTTTTCTGTTGGCGCCTTCGGGCAAATACGTTTTCTCCTTTGCGCTTACGCATTCCCAACCGAAGCGTTTTCTGTTTTCTCAGTTAAAACCCTGGAACTCTTCTGTTTCATTACAGATAAGTCCCTGGACAGAAACCTTTATAACTTTTTAATAAAAAGGAATTTTTGAGTGATTCTTTTTCTGACAATCTTCAAATTTTGTCTAGTTTTTTATGGGATTTATTTGAAAATTATTTGGAAAAGTTTCTGTGCAAGTGTTGGTTTTCACGTTAGTACCCGTTTCGTGATTGCCATAGGTTCCGGAAGAGGTGAAGGAGCCGCGAACTTCGCCGAGCTAGACTCCGACTTCTCCGAACTAGACTCCGACTTCTCCGAACCAGGCAAGCATGTTTTGAACATTTGATATGACAGGTGTTTTGCATGTTCGCATGAAAGTTTGTGCGTGGCATATGAGTGTCGGTAAATACCTCGTTGCTTGTAAGGCAACGACCCGGTTGTTCCAAAGTCGCGATGATCTCTGATGAGAGATGGCCTAATCATGTGGTGACATGAAGGGCAGCAAGGTGGTACTGTTGTAGCATACCAGCCTTGCGTCATCCGACTTTCTCCGACGTTAACGTGGTTGGAGCCACGTTATCGTTCCTTTCCCGCATGTTCCAAAGTTGCGATGATCTCTGATGAGAGATGGCCTAATCATGTGGTGACATGAAGGGCAGCAAGGTGGTACTGTTGTAGCATACCAGCCTTGCGTCATCCGACTTTCTCCGACGTTAACGTGGTTGGAGCCACGTTACCGTTCTTTCCCCTTTCCGTGCTACCACATGTCTCATTGCCAGGATGCGGTTTAGTAAGTTGGTAACCTCTTTCCGTGTACACACCAAACAGAGAGGCCGGGATGATGGTACCTTGGCCCAGGATTAAAGCCAGTCATCCGGTCAGGGGGCATGGGTGTTTCCGATTGGGACCGAGAGGGGGGGCACCCCCTTAAAGCGCGCGTATAGAAATTTGATCCCATGCTACGCGAGGTTGTAGCCTCCCCGTCTCAAGGTTTTTCTTGAATGTTGCCGAGGGTGATCCCTGGCTTCGGATGGTTGAATTGGGTGTGTACTGGTTAGACGTGTTTCTTCCAAAACACCGTAGACGGAACTAGTCCCCGTGACTACTGAAATCCGTTGGCTGTGGTTAAGTACAAACTCTGCAGAGTCAATTCTTTCCAAATCATCGTATCCATGATCAAGTAGTGTAAACATTATATCCATATCTATCCGTGTGAAAAACTTGTCCCCGGTGAACAAGCTCAAGTGGTAAATCCAGTTTTATTGTTATTCCTGTGGATGGACTAACTTTATATTTGTCGCATGCTTGTGATAATTTATGTTCCCGAACGATTGTATTATTGAGCTGGGATATAAGCCCTTTATGTGACGTCGCGCAGACGTCCGACTGTGGCGTGTACTTGTTTCTTACTTTAAATATAAGCACTTTATGTGATGTTGCACAGACGTCCGACTGTGGCATGCACTGTCTTTATTTTCTGTTGCAAGCCCTTTATGTGGTGTCGCCTCGACACCCGACTGTGGCATTATTATTCCGCATTTTCCGCTCGAGGAGTCTTTCAGACACTCGTTTGGCACCCGCATTATTATTCCGCATTTTCCGCTCGAGGAGTCTTTCAGACACTCGTTTGGCACCAGTATTATTATTCCGCATTTTCCGCTCGAGGAGTCTTTCAGACACTCGTTTGGCACCAGTATTATTATTCCGCATTTTCCGCTCGAGGAGTCTTTCAGACATTCGTTTGGCACCAGTATTATTATTCCGCATTTTCCACTCAAGGAGTCTTTCAGACACTCGTTTGGCACCAGTATTACTATTCTGCAGTTTCCGCTCGAGGCGTCATTCAGACCCTCGCTTGGCACCCAGTATTTATTATGTCTATGTCTGATCGCACTGGTTAACTTGTTCATGTGCTTCATGCTTACATTTGTTATACCTTATGTCCGAACTGTCTTGCGAGTACTTTCATAGTACTCACCTGGCTTGTTGATTTGGCCAGATGTTGACGAAGGCGATCTCTTGGATGAAGAGTTTGATAGCGCGTCCGATGCCTAGAGGAGTCCCAGTCAGTCCTGCGCGATCCCGGATATTGGTCACTTGTATTGTATACACTTCCGCCACCCGCTATAAGTCTTCTCGAGCCTCACTCCACCACCGTTATTATCGTGAGTTAGTAGTTTGCCACCCTACCCGCCGTCTTGTTTTAGCGGCGGGCATGTAATAAATTGTTGGGCAGTCTCTGCTCAACCTTGTATTATATTTAGTACTCCTGGTATTTTTCTTCTGTGACCAAGATATTGTCTACCAGTGAGAAGGAATTCTTCCTCGCTGGTCCGTAAAAGGGATTGGTCTCTCAATAATTATTTTATTGAAAAACCGGTCGTGACAATTTTTCCACACTACGCCAGTGTACCACACTGTGGTTTTACATCACTTATTGCCCTCTCACTGTAGCCGTTTTGTTTTTGTGCAATTGAAGGACTTCTTTGATAAAAACAAATTAATTTCAAAACAATTCTTGTTCAAAACAACTTTTAACAAATCTCGAGGACGAGATTTTTCTTAAGGGGGGTAGTGTTGTGACACCCCAAAATTTTGGCCTTGTTTTATCTATTAAAATGTTGCGAGGAAATAAAACTTTTCCATTTGTCAAGATTTACCCTTTTGTTATTATGGATTTTTACTTCAAGTGGAAAAACTCTCAAAGAGTGGATGTTGAACTTGAATACTCTCTATGATGAAACAATTATTTATTAGTGGATTCAAATGTTGCAAGATTTATTTTCTCAGAGTTTTATTCTTTTAAAATGATTTCTTTTTCATTTGGAGCCTGTTTTGCACTGCAACCACTTGACAAATGCATTTAAAATTTCCACCAAAATTTGGGGATGACATGTGATGTTCCCACATCACTTTTATGCAAAATACCTTTTGGCCATTGGGGATTTTGAGCTCTACACCAACTTTTCCAATCTGGTCCAGTAGGCACTTTTGCACTACAACCCATTTAAATATTTCTTTAAAAATTCTTCCAAGTGTTTGGAGATGTCAGTCGATGCATACAATTCATCTTCAAGCAAAAACCCAGTGATGTTCTTTGAAAAATTTGAGTGGATCAACCTCTTTTGCATTCTGGCCCAATTTGGTGATTTGTACTGCAACCATATTTTTCCTTCCTCTAGTAACCCTGAGCTTTTTCCTACTTGTAGCCCTCCCTTCAAAACCCTTAAGTCCAGGAGAGTGGACTCATTAGAGGTTTTTAAGTGCATGCTTTAAACCCTTTTTCTTTCTGTCCAAAACTGGAGTTTTGCAAAACTTGCACTAACAAGTTTCTGGTTTTGCCCAAGTGATCTTACCACCATCTCCTGCATCTAAAGAGACCCTGATCTGGAGACTTTGGCCACTCCAAGAGTTGCCTAAGTGCTTTTGGCATTCTGTCGAACACCTGGTGTGCACAGTCTGTTTTGGCATGAGTTCTTTGTTTGCACTATGATCTTGCTCCAATGACCCAACAACCTTGTCCACTGAGCTCCTAGCCACCCCTACCCTTGTTCTGTTCTTTGCCAGCCTCACCCAAGCTCTCAAGAGCGCGCTGGCATTGCGTCGAACACCTGCCGTGCGTGCTCTGGGCGCGCCCAGAGCGCACGTTTTGCACGCACGCGCACTGAGCCGACACGCCGCACTGCCGCACTTGACGCGACCCGTCCCTGGCCCCTACTGCATCGTTGAACCGCGCACTAGCCCGCTCCCTGCTCCACGGCATCTCTGGCGCCCTGCAGCGCTGCTGGCAGCGCCCTTGGTGGCACGCCGGCGTCGGCAGCGGCCTCTGCCATGTTCGGCACCGCCCAAACCACACCAGCGCGCCAGCTGCCCCTGGGAATAGCTCGATCTTATCCCAAAGCTCGTCGGAACGCATTCGTCGCCGCCACGACGCCCTGCAGCTATAGAAACGGCTGTCGCCGGCGATCTTATCTTCTGCCGCCGCAGAGCCAGCCTTGTCACGCTATAAAAGGGGACCCCGAGCCACTCCGAGAACTCAGGCGACATCAGACCCTCCTCGTAGAGCTCCCCTAGCAGTAGATTGACCGGAGAGGACCGTCTTCACCAACTCCGGCCAGTTCGGCCGCCGCCAAACTCCGGTGCGATACGTCGCAGCCAGCCACCCTTTCGCCCAACCAACGCCACCAGTAGTTTCCTCTAGTCCATGCGGAGCTGCCCAACTACCCAAGCTCGATCGGGGATCACCGGAGCCCAAAGATCACTTCGCCACCGTAGCCCCCTCCGCCGCGGAGCTCGCCGCCGGCGACTCCTCCCACCTCCGACGGCCCAGCGACCACCTAGGGGACCGCCTCGGTCTGGCCGTTCCATCCCCGCCCTTGGATGCCCGTGAGGCGCTGCCGTTCGTCGACGGCGATCGCCGGAGCCCCGCCCCCGTCGGGCAGAAGAGAGGAGAAGGAGGGAAGAACGGTCAAACCTGACCAGTGCGCCCTCTGGACCCACTGTCAGTGACCCGCGCGGCCGTCCTCTCTCTGTTTAAGTGAAGGCGCATAACTCCCGAGTGCGTCTCCTCTGCTGCGAAAGCGTATTTCTTCTGAATCGTTTTCTTTTCTGGTTTTATTTAAAAAACAGAGTTTGACCAGACTTTGACCAGCTTAACTTTTAAAATAGAGCTCCAAATGAGTTGATTCTTTTTCCTACCTCTCTCAAATTTCATCTAGTTTATTTTAAGATTTATTTCAAAAATATTTGAGACAACTTTTGGTACTGTGTTTGAAATATTTGTTATTTGTATATTTTGCAAAATAGGATTTTGGAGAAAAGGGAAAGCTTCCAAAAAGTGCATCCTTTGCATACTCTTGAAGGCAAGCATTTCTGAACTCTGGCATAATATTTTGTTGTGGTGTTCTAATACGATCACAACACCTTTTGACTTGGAGTATGCGTTAGCATTATGTATCGGTATAGTCTCGTACATGAGCACACTTTGGAGTTGTTTTGTGATCAGAGATGGATACACTAGTGACTTGGATCATCCTCGTAAGCTCCTCATGCATACTGGAAGGAAGCCGGGAGAGTCGTGGTCTTGGGTAGACACGAGCTTGTCCCTAGTCCCTCGTCGAGACGAGTATGTCCGGTCTGGCATGGTGAGGCTTGAGGAGTGGTGATTCATTTCACAAGTGGTAATATTGTTGGAGGATACTTGGACCACCTGTGTCGGTCGTAGATCGAGTCTTGATCAGTAGCTTCCCTATTTGTTGGTACCACCACTTGCCCCGGTCGCAGACGGGGTATGGTTCAGTAGGTTGTCAACCCCTTACCAAAGCACACACCGTACAGAGAGGCCATGGTGGAAGATACCGGGTGCATCCGGTAGGCAGGCCACCTGGTCCGGGGGCATGGGTGTTTCCGGTTGGGACCGAGAGGGGGGGCACCCCCTTAGAGCGCGCGAATAGAAATTTGATCCCATGCTACGTCGAGGTTGTAGCCTCCCCACTTAGAGTTTTGCTTGGCAGGTGTCGTGGGTGATTCCAGACACCGGTGAGTTAAGCTGGTGTGTGCAGGTCAGGCGTGTTTTCAATTAAAAGACCGTAGACGGAATTAGTCCCGATGGACTAAGTAAACCCGTCACTCATGGGAAAATGGTAATCCCTCTGCAGAGGATATATCCTGTTGGATAGTCATGTTCTTGAGTAAGGACCATAGTTTGAGTTGAATCTAGCAACGGTATTCGGATGGAGAATGATTTAACTAGAACTCAGTGACTGTTTTCGGATGGAGACACGGCTAACTGGATCATAGTACGGTTTTCGGATGGAGATACGGCTTGATTAGACCAGATTATCGATTTTCGGATGGAGAAACGACTGAACTAAATATTGTTTATGATTATGGCGCATATGGATTGTGATCTTTATTATTTTGGACTAACCATTTATATTATGTATTTTTATTGAGTATCCCTGGGATGGTTCTACCTCCTGGATATTCACCGTGATTATTCTCTTATAAGCCCTTTCTGTGGTGTCGCTCAGACGCCCGACTGCGGCATGCTTGTTGTTCATTTATCTTTTATAAGCCCTTTATGTGGTGTCGCCCCGACGCCCGACTGCGGCATTATTATCCTTGCAGTTTCCTCTCGAGGAGCCATTCAGACCCTCGCTTGGCACCAGTATTACTATTCTTGCAGTTTCCTCTCGAGGAGTCATTCAGACCCTCGTTTGGCACCCAGTACTTTACTTTGGATTATTTTTTAACCACATGTGTGCATCTTGGATTTTCCTGGTCAGCTGTTTTTGTGGGAAATGGAGTCCCATAGACGCAGATGTATCCAACCGCTTCCGCCCTCAACCATTAGAAACCAAGTGTTGTACTCCTAGGCCTAATGGTCTTGTACTACATATTTTTGTACCTCGCTTGGAATTCTTGTATCAAGTTGGTGCCTCATCAGCTAACAGTAATCCTGGGGCTGGTGGGCACAGGGCCGTTTTTCTGGGAAATTATATCCCGAAAACCCGGTCGTGACATATGAGTGACATACGTTTCCAAATTTCTTATATTATATATGGGATGGAATACACCAAGATTAAGGTGTAGCTCGGCAACATCAAAGTAATACACCACCGGATTAAATTATTACAGATGTAACGCACTAGAGTTTCCCTTTGTATATTCACTGGCAATTTGTTGTTTCGTGGTACTCGAAGCGCTTTTTAATTTCACCATCTCCATCCACATCGTTTAGGGTTCTCTCTTTTCTTAATACTGGTGTTTCTTTCCAGGAGGCACTGAAAGAACCGATTCTAGGAACAACTCAAAAATCATCGAGTTTTACCGCCCGAATAATTCAATGTTTTTGTGTATAAATAGTGAAATATATGTCTATGACCAGCATAACATCACATATGGTAGTGTGTGTATGTTTGTGTGTGTGTGTACTCAGTCATATATGCAAGGTCTTGTTGAACTAAAAATTGATGTATTTGACAATTTCATTTCATATTGTACCCAAACTGGGCAAATACATAAATCTCAAAAAAAATTAAATACACGTAAATAATACATATAGCACGGAAACAAGGTAAATACATAAATCAAGAAAAATATCATATACATGTGAATCGTAAATATAGCACCGAGACAGGACAAATACATAAAGTTGTGAAAATATCAAATACAAGCGAGTGGTGGCTTATTTTAATTAGCAGCAACTCTACCACCAAGAGAACAACGCACACATCTACGTTTCCGCATGTCTGCGTGTACATAGCTTAATGCAAGGTCTTAATGGCATAGCTCACACATCAGACCAAGTGATCTTGAACACTCCAATCTTCTCCTTGAGCCCCAACGCCTTCCACACGGCCGGTGACGCGTCTACGTCATTGTATGGGCACGGTGGCTCGAAGTTGTGCTCGGCGTCGCAGCCGTACACCGAGTCACACTCATCGACGACCTTGGCCAGCACGGCACGCCCGTTCCCGTTGATGCGGATCATCTTGTTGCACCTGCGCTTGCCGTCCAGGCGCAGCCACCCCGTGGACAACGCCACCACCAGCTCGGTGTCCTTGTGGAAGCGGTTGTCGCAGAACGATTTGCCGCCGCCGTCTCCACCTCGTGCGAAGCTGTTCAGAGTTAGGATCGCCGGCGTGTCGGCCGACACCGGGGGCGAGCACCTGAATTGCGGGTAGCGGTGACCGTCTTTACAGCAGACCGAGCCGTGATCCCTGTTGCAGTCGCCGGATTTGCCATGCAGGAAGCCACTGATGTGGCACCTGTCACGAAGATGTTTGGTCTCTGTAGTAACGTCCGCGCTGCTGCCCACAGACACGGAGACACCATGGACGCGTAGCTGTGACAGGAACATCACGAGAGCAAACATAGCTAATAGCTTCTTCAAGTTAGCCATGTCTGTGGGGTACTCACCTTGCTTGCAAATCTGCAATTTGTGCTTGTGCGTTTGTGAGGATATATTGGTTGATCCATGTTCTTTATATAGGGCCCAAGCCCCAAGGAACAACAACTGGGTTATCTAAGTCAGTCTCATTTCTTCGGTTTTGTAACCCAGAGATGGTTGATGTTCTCCAACCTTCGGGCTTGTAACATTTGGGCGTGCAACATATACTTTTAAACAACCGTCTCTTCTTTATTTTGTTGAATGAACTTTTGGCATGGAGCTTCAATTAATAGTCGAGGTGGAGACATGCGTGAACGTGCGAGTGAATGACATGCACAGTGAAGTAGTGTAAGTAACTAGTTGAGACTATCTATATCAAGAGTGATGTACGTTTCCTACTTGTATAATATCTGGGGGATGGAAGCCGGCAAGATTAAGGTCTAGCTCGGTAACATCAGAATAATATAAAGATAGATTGAATTGTTACAAATGTAACTCACTTGTGATTAACCTTGTATCTAGTTTTTCTTGTAATTTTCTATTTGGTGTTACTCAAAGCGCTTTGTAATTCCAGCAGCTACCTTCCACGCCCTTCTCCATACCAGGTGTTTTTTGGGAGGCACCGAAAGAATCGGTTTTTGGAAAAACTCAGAAATCTCGGTATTTTACCACCCATAGAATTCAAATGAATTTTGAATTCTATTTTATTGGGTATAAATATAAGTATGTTACCTGTAAATCATCAAATATGGTAGAGCATGCCCTGGTGGGAAATACCCTTTAGTTCATGGGTGTATATACACCTCACATAGAAAATAATAATGATATTAATAAGTCACAAAAGTTTGGAATTTTTTTTTGCAATAAATTTCACTTTCTTTTGCACTAATTGTGTCTCTTTCTTTGGTTTTGCAACCAACAGATGGTTGGTGTTCTGCAACCTTCGGGCTTATAACAACTGGGCGTGCAACAAATATTTTTAAAGAGCCGCCTTCTTTGTTTCACTGAATGGAATTTTGGCATGGAGCTTCCACTAATAGTCATTTTTGAATAACCGAATGAATGAAATTCACGGGAAAGTAGTGCAACTAACTAACTAGTTTATATATCCGTATGAATGACATACGTTTCCAATTTCTTATATTATATATGGGATGGAATACACCAAGATTAAGGTGTAGCTTGGCAACATCAAAGTAATACACCACCGGATTAAATTATTACAGATGTAACGCACTAGAGTTTCCCTTTGTATATTCACTGGCAATTTGTTGTTTCGTGGTACTCAGAGCGCTTTTTAATTTCACCATCTCCATCCACATCGTTTAGGGTTCTCTCTTTTCTTAATACTGGTGTTTCTTTCCAGGAGGCACTGAAAGAACCGATTCTAGGAACAACTCAAAAATCATCGAGTTTTACCACCCAAATAATTCAATGTTTTTGTGTATAAATAGTGAAATATATGTCTATGACCAGCATAACATCACATATGGTAGTGTGTGTATGTTTGTGTGTGTGTACTCAGTCATATATGCAAGGTCTTGTTGAACTAAAAATTGATGTATTTGCCAATTTCATTTCATATTGTACCCAAACTAGGCAAATACATAAATCTCAAAAAAAAATACACGTAAATAATACATATAGCACGTAAACAAGGTAAATACATAAATCAAGAAAAATATCATATACATGTGAATCGTAAATATAGCACCGAGACAGGACAAATACATAAAGTTGTGAAAATATCAAATACAAGCGAGTGGTGGCTTATTTTAATTAGCAGCAACTCCACCACCAAGACAACAACGCACACATCTACGTTTCCGCATGTCTGCGTGTACATAGCTTAATGCAAGGTCTTAATGGCATAGCTCACACATCAGACCAAGTGATCTTGAACACTCCAATCTCCTCCTTGAGCCCCAACGCCTTCCACACGGCCGGTGACGCGTCTACGTCGTTGTATGGGCACGGTGGCTCGAAGTTGTGCTCGGCGTCGCAGCCGTACACCGAGTCACACTCATCGACGACCTTGGCCAGCACGGCACGCCCGTTCCCGTTGATGCGGATCATCTTGTTGCACCTGCGCTTGCCGTCCAGGCGCAGCCACCCCGTGGACAGCGCCACCACCAGCTCGGTGTCCTTGTGGAAGCGGTTGTCGCAGAACGATTTGCCGCCGCCGTCTCCACCTCGTGCGAAGCTATTCAAAGTTAGGATCGCCGGCGTGTCGGCCGACACCGGGGGCGAGCACCTGAATTGCGGGTAGCGATGACCATCTTTACAACAGACCGAGCCGTGATCCCTGTTGCAGTCGCCGGATTTGCCATGCAGGAAGCCACTGATGTGGCACCTGCCGCGAAGATGTTTGGTCTCTGTAGTAACGTTCGCGCTGCTGCCCACAGAGACGGAGACACCATGGACGCGGAGCTGTGACAGGAACATCACGAGAGCAAACATAGCTAATAGCTTCTTCAAGTTAGCCATGTCTGTGAGGTACTCACCTTGCTTGCAAATCTGCAATTTGTGCTTGTGCGTTTGTGAGGATATATTGGTTGATCCATGTTCTTTATATAGGGCCCAAGCCCCAAGGAACAACAACTGGGTTATCTAAGTCAGTCTCATTTCTTCGGTTTTGTAACCCAGAGATGGTTGATGTTCTCCAACCTTCGGGCTTGTAACATTTGGGCGTGCAACATATACTTTTAAACAACCGTCTCTTCTTTATTTTGTTGAATGAACTTTTGGCATGGAGCTTCAATTAATAGTCGAGGTGGAGACATGCGTGAACGTACGAGTGAATGACATGCACAGTGAAGTAGTGTAAGTAACTAGTTGAGACTATCTATCTCAAGAGTGATGTACGTTTCCTACTTGTATTATATCTGGGGGATGGAAGCCGCCAAGATTAAGGTCTAGCTCGGCAACATCAGAATAATATAAAGATAGATTGAATTGTTACAAATGTAACTCACTTGTTATTAACCTTGTATCTAGTTTTTCTTGTAATTTTCTACTTGGTGTTACTCAAAGCGCTTTGTAATTCCTGCAGCTACCTTCCACGCCCTTCTCCATACCAGGTGTTTTTTGGGAGGCACCGAAAGAATCGGTTTTTGGAAAAATTCAGAAATCTCGGTATTTTACCGCCCATAGAATTCATATGAATTTTGTATTCTATTTTATTGGGTATAAATATAAGTATGTAACCTGTAAATCGTCAAATATGGTAGAGCATGCCCTGGTGGGAAATACCCTTTAGTTCGTGGGTGTATATACACCTCACATAGAAAATAATAATGATATTAATAAGTCACAAAAGTTTGGAATTTTTTTTGCAATAAATTTGACTGTCTTTTGCGCTAATTGTGTCTCTTTCTTTGGTTTTGCAACCAACAGATGGTTGGTGTTCTGCAACCTTCGGGCTTATAACAACTGGGCGTGCAACAAATATTTTTAAAGAGCCGCCTTCTTTGTTTCACTGAATGGAATTTTGGCACGGAGCTTCCACTAATAGTCATTTTTGAATAACCGAATGAATGAAATTCACGGGAAAGTAGTGCAACTAACTAACTAGTTTATATATCCGTATGAGTGACATACGTTTCCAAATTTCTTATATTATATATGGGATGGAATACACCAAGATTAAGGTGTAGCTCGGCAACATCAAACTAATACACCACCGGATTAAATTATTACAGATGTAACACACTAGAGTTTTCCTTTGTATATTCACTAGCAATTTGTTGTTTCGTGGTACTCAAAGCGCTTTTTAATTTCAACATCTCCATCCACATCGTTTAGGGTTCTCTCTTTTCTTAATACTGGTGTTTCTTTCCAGGAGGCACTGAAAGAACCGATTCTAGGAACAACTCAAAAATCATCAAGTTTTACTGCCCGAATAATTCAATGTTTTTGTGTATAAATAGTGAAATATATGTCTATGACCAGCATAACATCACATATGGTAGTGTGTGTATGTTTGTGTGTGTGTGTATTCAGTCATATATGCAAGGTCTTGTTGAACTAAAAATTGATGTATTTGCCAATGTCATTTCATATTGTACCCAAACTAGGCAAATACATAAATCTCAAAAAAAATAAAATACACGTAAATAATACATATAGCACATAAACAAGGTAAATACATAAATCAAGAAAAATATCATATACATGTGAATCGTAAATATAGCATCGAGACAGGACAAATACATAAAGTTGTGAAAATATCAAATACAAGCGAGTGGTGGCTTATTTTAATTAGCAGCAACTCCACCACCAAGAGAACAACGCACACATCTACGTTTCCGCATGTCTGCGTGTACATAGCTTAATGCAAGGTCTTAATGGCATAGCTCACACATCAGACCAAGTGATCTTGAACACTCCAATCTCCTCCTTGAGCCCCAACGCCTTCCACACGGCCGGTGACGCGTCTACGTCGTTGTATGGGCACGGTGGCTCGAAGTTGTGCTCGGCGTCGCAGCCGTACACCGAGTCACACTCATCGACGACCTTGGCCAGCACGACACGCCCGTTCCCGTTGATGCGGATCATCTTGTTGCACCTGCGCTTGCCGTCCAGGCGCAGCCACCCCGTGGACAGCGCCACCAGCTCGGTGTCCTTGTGGAAGCGGTTGTCGCAGAACGATTTGCCGCCGCCGTCTCCACCTCGTGCGAAGCTATTCAAAGTTAGGATCGCCGGCGTGTCGGCCGACACCGGGGGCGAGCACCTGAATTGCGGGTAGCGATGACCATCTTTACAACAGACCGAGCCGTGATCCCTGTTGCAGTCGCCGGATTTGCCATGCAGGAAGCCACTGATGTGGCACCTGCCGCGAAGATGTTTGGTCTCTGTAGTAACGTTCGCGCTGCTGCCCACAGACACGGAGACACCATGGACGCGGTGCTGTGACAGGAACATCACGAGAGCAAACATAGCTAATAGCTTCTTCAAGTTAGCCATGTCTGTGAGGTACTCACCTTGCTTGCAAATCTGCAATTTGTGCTTGTGCGTTTGTGAGGATATATTGGTTGATCCATGTTCTTTATATAGGGCCCAAGCCCCAAGGAACAACAACTGGGTTATCTAAGTCAGTCTCATTTCTTCGGTTTTGTAACCCAGAGATGGTTGATGTTCTCCAACCTTCGGGCTTGTAACATTTGGGCGTGCAACATATACTTTTAAACAACCGTCTCTTCTTTATTTTGTTGAATGAACTTTTGGCATGGAGCTTCAATTAATAGTCGAGGTGGAGACATGCGTGAACGTACGAGTGAATGACATGCACAGTGAAGTAGTGTAAGTAACTAGTTGAGACTATCTATATCAAGAGTGATGTACGTTTCCTACTTGTATTATATCTGGGGGATGGAAGCCGCCAAGATTAAGGTCTAGCTCGGCAACATCAGAATAATATAAAGATAGATTGAATTGTTACAAATGTAACTCACTTGTTATTAACCTTGTATCTAGTTTTTCTTGTAATTTTCTATTTGGTGTTACTCAAAGCGCTTTGTAATTCCTGCAGCTACCTTCCACGTCCTTCTCCATACCAGGTGTTTTTTGGGAGGCACCGAAAGAATCGGTTTTTGGAAAAACTCCGATATCTCGGTATTTTACCGCCCATAGAATTCAAATGAATTTTGTATTCTGTTTTATTGGGTATAAATATAAGTATGTAACCTGTAAATCATCAAATATGGTAGAGCATGCCCTGGTGGGAAATACCCTTTAGTTCGTGGGTGTATATACACCTCACATAGAAAATAATAATGATATTAATAAGTCACAAAAGTTTGGATATTTTTTTGCAATAAATTTGACTTTCTTTTGCACTAATTGTGTCTCTTTCTTTGGTTTTGCAACCAACAGATGGTTGGTGTTCTGCAACCTTCAGGCTGATAACAACTGGGCGTGCAACAAATATTTTTAAAGAGCCGCCTTCTTTGTTTCACTGAATGGAATTTTGGCATGGAGCTTCCACTAATAGTCATTTTTGAATAATCGAATGAATGAAATTCACGGGAAAGTAGTGCAACTAACTAACTAGTTTATATATCCGTATGAGTGACATACGTTTCCAAATTTCTTATATTATATATGGGATGGAATACACCAAGATTAAGGTGTAGCTCGGCAACATCAAAGTAATACACCACCGGATTAAATTATTACAGATGTAACGCACTAGAGTTTCCCTTTGTATATTCACTGGCAATTTGTTGTTTCGTGGTACTCAAAGCGCTTTTTAATTTCAACATCTCCATCCACATCGTTTAGGGTTCTCTCTTTTCTTAATAAGTGTGTTTCTTTCTAGGAGGCACTGAAAGAACCGATTCTAGGAACAACTCAAAAATCATCGAGTTTTACCGCCCGAAGAATTCAATGTTTTTGTGTATAAATAGTGAAATATATGTCTATGACCAGCATAACATCACATATGGTAGTGCGTGTGTGTTTGTGTGTGTGTGTACTCAGTCATATGTGCAAGGTCTTGTTGAACTAAAAATTGATGTATTTGCCAATTTCATTTCATATTGTACCCAAACTGGGCAAATACATAAATCTCAAAAAAAATTAAATACACGTAAATAACACATATAGTACAGAAACAAGGTAAATACATAAATCAAGAAAAATATCATATACATGTGAATCGTAAATATAGCACCGAGACAGGACTAATACATAAAGTTGTGAAAATATCAAATACAAGCGAGTGGTGGCTTATTTTAATTAGCAGCAACTCCACCACCAAGAGAACAACACACACATCTACGTTTCCGCATGTCTGCATGTACATAGCTTAATGCAAGGTCTTAATGGCATAGCTCACACATCAGACCAAGTGATCTTGAACACTCCAATCTTCTCCTTGAGCCCCAACGCCTTCCACACGGCCGGTGACGCGTCTACGTCGTTGTATGGGCACGGTGGCTCGAAGTTGTGCTCGGCGTCGCAGCCGTACACCGAGTCACACTCATCGACGACCTTGGCCAGCACGGCACGCCCGTTCCCGTTGATGCGGATCATCTTGTTGCACCTGCGCTTGCCGTCCAGGCGCAGCCACCCCGTGGACAGCGCCACCACCAGCTCGGTGTCCTTGTGGAAGCGGTTGTCGCAGAACGATTTGCCGCCGCCGTCTCCACCTCGTGCGAAGCTGTTCAGAGTTAGGATCGCCGGCGTGTCGGCCGACACCAGGGGCGAGCACCTGAATTGCGGGTAGCGGTGACCGTCTTTACAGCAGACCGAGCCGTGATCCCTGTTGCAGTCGCCGGATTTGCCATGCAGGAAGCCACTGATGTGGCACCTGCCGCGAAGATGTTTGGTCTCTGTAGTAACGTTCGCGCTGCTGCCCACAGACACGGAGACACCATGGACGCGGAGCTGCGACAGGAACATCACGAGAGCAAACATAGCTAATTGCTTCTTCAAGTTAGCCATGTCTGTGAGGTACTCACCTTGCTTGCAAATCTGCAATTTGTGCTTGTGCGTTTGTGAGGATATATTGGTTGATCCATGTTCTTTATATAGGGCCCAAGCCCCAAAGAACAACAACTGGGTTATCTAAGTCAGTCTCATTTCTTCGGTTTTCTAACCCAGAGATGGTTGTTGTTCTCCAACCTTCGGGCTTGTAACATTTGGGCGTGCAACATATACTTTTAAACAACCGTCTCTTCTTTATTTTGTTGAATGAACTTTTGGCATGGAGCTTCAATTAATAGTGGAGGTGGAGACATGCGTGAACGTACGAGTGAATGACATGCACAGTGAAGTAGTGTAAGTAACTAGTTGAGACTATCTATATCAAGAGTGATGTACGTTTCCTACTTGTATTATATCTGGGGATGCAAGCCGCCAAGATTAAGGTCTAGCTCGGCAACATCAGAATAATATAAAGATAGATTGAATTGTTACAAATGTAACTCACTTGTGATTAACCTTGTATCTAGTTTTGCTTGTAATTTTCTATTTGGTGTTACTCAAAGCGCTTTGTAATTCCAGCAGCTACCTTCCACGCCCTTCTCCATACCAGGTGTTTTTTGGGAGGCACCGAAAGAATCGGTTTTTGGAAAAACTCAGAAATCTCGGTATTTTACCGCCCATAGAATTCAAATGAATTTTGTATTCTATTTTATTGGGTATAAATATAAGTATGTAACCTGTAAATCATCAAATATGGTAGAGCATGCCCTGGTGGGAAATACCCTTTAGTTCGTGGGTGTATATACACCTCACATAGAAAATAATAATGATATTAATAAGTCACAAAAGTTTGGAATTTTTTTCGCAATAAATTTGACTTTCTTTTGCACTAATTGTGTCTCTTTCTTTGGTTTTGCAACCAACAGATGGTTGGTGTTCTGCAACCTTCGGGCTTATAACAACTAGGCGTGCAACAAATATTTTTAAAGAGCCGCCTTCTTTGTTTCACTGAATGGAATTTTGGCATGGAGCTTCCACTAATAGTCATTTGTGAATAACCGAGTGAATGAAATTCACGGGAAAGTAGTGCAACTAACTAACTAGTTGATACTATCCGTATGAGTGACATACGTTTCCAAATTTCTTATATTACATATGGGATGGAATCCACCAAGATTAAGGTGTAGCTCGGCAACATAAAAGTAAATACACCACCGGATTAAATTATTACATATGTAACGCACTAGAGTTTCCCTTTGTATATTCACTGGCAATTTGTTGTTTCGTGGTACTCAAACCGCTTTTTAATTTCAACATCTCCATCCACATCGTTTTGGGTTATCTCTTTTCTTAATACTGGTGTTTCTTTCCAGGAGGCACTGAAAGAACCGATTCTAGGAACAACTCAAAAAGCATCGAGTTTTACCGCCCGAAGAATTCAATGTTTTTGTGTATAAATAGTGAAATATATGTCTATGACCAGCATAACATCACATATGGTAGTGCGTGTGTGTTTGTGTGTGTGTGTACTCAGTCATATGTGCAAGGTCTTGTTGAACTAAAAATTGATGTATTTGCCAATTTCATTTCATATTGTACCCAAACTGGGCAAATACATAAATCTCAAAAAATATTAAATACATGTAAATAATACATATAGCACGGAAACAAGGTAAATACATAAATCAAGAAAAATATCATATACATGTGAATCGTAAATATAGCACCGAGACAGGACTAATACATAAAGTTGTGAAAATATCAAATACAAGCGAGTGGTGGCTTATTTTAATTAGCAGCAACTCCACCACCAAGAGAACAACGCACACATCTACGTTTCCGCATGTCTGCATATACATAGCTTAATGCAAGGTCTTAATGGCATAGCTCACACATCAGACCAAGTGATCTTGAACACTCCAATCTTCTCCTTGAGCCCCAACGCCTTCCACACGGCCGGTGACGCGTCTACGTCGTTGTATGGGCACGGTGGCTCGAAGTTGTGCTCGGCGTCGCAGCCGTACACCGAGTCACACTCATCGACGACCTTGGCCAGCACGGCACGCCCGTTCCCGTTGATGCGGATCATCTTGTTGCACCTGCGCTTGCCGTCCAGGCGCAGCCACCCCGTGGACAGCGCCACCACCAGCTCGGTGTCCTTGTGGAAGCGGTTGTCGCAGAACGATTTGCCGCCGCCGTCTCCACCTCGTGCGAAGCTGTTCAGAGTTAGGATCGCCGGCGTGTCGGCCGACACCGGGGGCGAGCACCTGAATTGCGGGTAGCGGTGACCGTCTATACAGCAGACCGAGCCGTGATCCCTGTTGCAGTCGCCGGATTTGCCATGCAGGAAGCCACTGATGTGGCACCTGCCGCGAAGATGTTTGGTCTCTGTAGTAACGTTCGCGCTGCTGCCCACAGACACGGAGACACCATGGACGCGGAGCTGTGACAGGAACATCACGAGAGCAAACATAGCTAATAGCTTCTTCAAGTTAGCCATGTCTGTGAGGTACTCACCTTGCTTGCAAATCTGCAATTTGTGCTTGTGCGTTTGTGAGGATATATTGGTTGATCCATGTTCTTTATATAGGGCCCAAGCCCCAAGGAACAACAACTGGGTTATCTAAGTCAGTCTCATTTCTTCGGTTTTGTAACCCAGAGATGGTTGATGTTCTGCAACCTTCGGGCTTGTAACATTTGGGCGTGCAACATATACTTTTAAACAACCGTCTCTTCTTTATTTTGTTGAATGAACTTTTGGCATGGAGCTTCAATTAATAGTCGAGGTGGAGACATGCGTGAACGTACGAGTGAATGACATGCACAGTGAAGTAGTGTAAGTAACTAGTTGAGACTATCTATATCAAGAGTGATGTACGTTTCCTACTTGTATTATATCTGGGGGATGCAAGCCGCCAAGATTAAGGTCTAGCTCGGCAACATCAGAATAATATAAAGATAGATTGAATTGTTACAAATGTAACTCACTTGTGATTAACCTTGTATCTAGTTTTTCTTGTAATTTTCTATTTGGTGTTACTCAAAGCGCTTTGTAATTCCAGCAGCTACCTTCCACGCCCTTCTCCATACCAGGTGTTTTTTGGGAGGCACCGAAAGAATCCGTTTTTGGAAAAACTCAGAAATCTCGGTATTTTACCGCCCATAGAATTCAAATGAATTTTGTATTCTATTTTATTGGGTATAAATATAAGTATGTAACCTGTAAATCATCAAATATGGTAGAGCATGCCCTGCTGGGAAATACCCTTTAGTTCGTGGGTGTATATACACCTCACATAGAAAATAATAATGATATTAATAAGTCACAAAAGTTTGGAATTTTTTTCGCAATAAATTTGACTTTCTTTTGCACTAATTGTGTCTCTTTCTTTGGTTTTGCAACCAAAGGATGGTTGGTGTTCTGCAACCTTCGGGCTTATAACAACTGGGCGTGCAACAAATATTTTTAAAGAGCCGCCTTCTTTGTTTCACTGAATGGAATTTTGGCATGGAGCTTCCACTAATAGTCATTTGTGAATAACCGAGTGAATGAAATTCACGGGAAAGTAGTGCAACTAACTAACTAGTTTATACTATCCGTATGAGTGACATACGTTTCCAAATTTCTTATATTACATATGGGATGGAATCCACCAAGATTAAGGTGTAGCTCGGCAACATCAAAGTAAATACACCACTGGATTAAATTATTACATATGTAACGCACTAGAGTTTCCCTTTGTATATTCACTGGCAATTTGTTGTTTCGTGGTACTCAAAACGCTTTTTAATTTCAACATCTCCATCCACATCGTTTAGGGTTATCTCTTTTCTTAATACTGGTGTTTCTTTCCAGGAGGCACTGAAAGAACCGATTCTAGGAACAACTCAAAAAGCATCGAGTTTTACCGCCCGAAGAATTCAATGTTTTTGTGTATAAATAGTGAAATATATGTCTATGACCAGCATAACATCACATATGGTAGTCTGTGTGTGTTTGTGTGTGTGTGTACTCAGTCATATATGCAAGGTCTTGTTGAACTAAAAATTGATGTATTTGCCAATTTCATTTCATATTGTACCCAAACTGGGCAAATACATAAACCTCAAAAAAAATTTAAATACACATAAATAATACATATAGCACGGAAACAAGGTAAATACATAAATCAAGAAAAATATCATATACATGTGAATCGTAAATATAGCACCGAGACAGGACAAATACATAAAGTTGTGAAAATATCAAATACAAGCGAGTGGTGGCTTATTTTAATTAGCAGCGACTCCACCACCAAGAGAACAACGCACACATCTACGTTTGCGCATGTCTGCGTGTACATAGCTTAATGCAAGGCCTTAATGGCATAGCTCACACATCAGACCAAGTGATCTTGAACACTCCAATCTCCTCCTTGAGCCTCAACGCCTTCCACACGGCCGGTGACGCGTCTACGTCGTTGTATGGGCACGGTGGCTCGAAGTTGTGCTCGGCGTCGCAGCCGTACACCGAGTCACACTCATCGACGACCTTGGCCAGCACGGCACGCCCGTTCCCGTTGATGCGGATCATCTTGTTGCACCTGCGCGTGCCGTCCAGGCGCAGCCACCCCGTGGACAGCGCCACCACCAGCTCGGTGTCCTTGTGGAAGCGGTTGTCGCAGAACGATTTGCCGCCGCCGTCTCCACCTCGTGCGAAGCTGTTCAGAGTTAGGATCGCCGGCGTGTCGGCCGACACCGGGGGCGAGCACCTGAATTGCGGGTAGCGGTGACCGTCTTTACAGCAGACCGAGCCGTGATCCCTGTTGCAGTCGCCGGATTTGCCATGCAGGAAGCCACTGATGTGGCACCTGCCGCGAAGATGTTTGGTCTCTGTAGTAACGTTCGCGCTGCTGCCCACAGACACGGAGACACCATGGACGCGGAGCTGTGACAGGAACATCACGAGAGCAAACATAGCTAATAGCTTCTTCAAGTTAGCCATGTCTGTGAGGTACTCACCTTGCTTGCAAATCTGCAATTTGTGCTTGTGCGTTTGTGAGGATATATTGGTTGATCCATGTTCTTTATATAGGGCCCAAGCCCCAAGGAACAACAACTGGGTTATCTAAGTCAGTCTCATTTCTTCGGTTTTGTAACCCAGAGATGGTTGATGTTCTGCAACCTTCGGGCTTGTAACATTTGGGCGTGCAACATATACTTTTAAACAACCGTCTCTTCTTTATTTTGTTGAATGAACTTTTGGCATGGAGCTTCAATTAATAGTCGAGGTGGAGACATGCCTGAACGTACGAGTGAATGACATGCACAGTGAAGTAGTGTAAGTAACTAGTTGAGACTATCTATATCAAGAGTGATGTACGTTTCCTACTTGTATTATATCGGGGGATGCAAGCCGCCAAGATTAAGGTCTAGCTCGGCAACATCAGAATAATATAAAGATAGATTGAATTGTTACAAATGTAACTCACTTGTGATTAACCTTGTATCTAGTTTTTCTTGTAATTTTCTATTTGGTGTTACTCAAAGCGCTTTGTAATTCCAGCAGCTACCTTCCACGCCCTTCTCCATACCAGGTGTTTTTTGGGAGGCACCGAAAGAATCCGTTTTTGGAAAAACTCAGAAATCTCGGTATTTTACCGCCCATAGAATTCAAATGAATTTTGTATTCTATTTTATTGGGTATAAATATAAGTATGTAACCTGTAAATCATCAAATATGGTAGAGCATGCCCTGCTGGGAAATACCCTTTAGTTCGTGGGTGTATATACACCTCACATAGAAAATAATAATGATATTAATAAGTCACAAAAGTTTGGAATTTTTTTCGCAATAAATTTGACTTTCTTTTGCACTAATTGTGTCTCTTTCTTTGGTTTTGCAACCAACGGATGGTTGGTGTTCTGCAACCTTCGGGCTTATAACAACTGGGCATGCAACAAATATTTTTAAAGAGCCGCCTTCTTTGTTTCACTGAATGGAATTTTGGCATGGAGCTTCCACTAATAGTCATTTGTGAATAACCGAGTGAATGAAATTCACGGGAAAGTAGTGCAACTAACTAACTAGTTTATACTATCCGTATGAGTGACATACGTTTCCAAATTTCTTATATTACATATGGGATGGAATCCACCAAGATTAAGGTGTAGCTCGGCAACATCAAAGTAAATACACCACTGGATTAAATTATTACATATGTAACGCACTAGAGTTTCCCTTTGTATATTCACTGGCAATTTGTTGTTTCGTGGTACTCAAAACGCTTTTTAATTTCAACATCTCCATCCACATCGTTTAGGGTTATCTCTTTTCTTAATACTGGTGTTTCTTTCCAGGAGGCACTGAAAGAACCGATTCTAGGAACAACTCAAAAAGCATCGAGTTTTACCGCCCGAAGAATTCAATGTTTTTGTGTATAAATAGTGAAATATATGTCTATGACCAGCATAACATCACATATGGTAGTCTGTGTGTGTTTGTGTGTGTGTGTACTCAGTCATATATGCAAGGTCTTGTTGAACTAAAAATTGATGTATTTGCCAATTTCATTTCATATTGTACCCAAACTGGGCAAATACATAAACCTCAAAAAAAATTTAAATACACATAAATAATACATATAGCACGGAAACAAGGTAAATACATAAATCAAGAAAAATATCATATACATGTGAATCGTAAATATAGCACCGAGACAGGACAAATACATAAAGTTGTGAAAATATCAAATACAAGCGAGTGGTGGCTTATTTTAATTAGCAGCGACTCCACCACCAAGAGAACAACGCACACATCTACGTTTGCGCATGTCTGCGTGTACATAGCTTAATGCAAGGCCTTAATGGCATAGCTCACACATCAGACCAAGTGATCTTGAACACTCCAATCTCCTCCTTGAGCCTCAACGCCTTCCACACGGCCGGTGACGCGTCTACGTCGTTGTATGGGCACGGTGGCTCGAAGTTGTGCTCGGCGTCGCAGCCGTACACCGAGTCACACTCATCGACGACCTTGGCCAGCACGGCACGCCCGTTCCCGTTGATGCGGATCATCTTGTTGCACCTGCGCGTGCCGTCCAGGCGCAGCCACCCCGTGGACAGCGCCACCACCAGCTCGGTGTCCTTGTGGAAGCGGTTGTCGCAGAACGATTTGCCGCCGCCGTCTCCACCTCGTGCGAAGCTGTTCAGAGTTAGGATCGCCGGCGTGTCGGCCGACACCGGGGGCGAGCACCTGAATTGCGGGTAGCGGTGACCGTCTTTACAGCAGACCGAGCCGTGATCCCTGTTGCAGTCGCCGGATTTGCCATGCAGGAAGCCACTGATGTGGCACCTGCCGCGAAGATGTTTGGTCTCTGTAGTAACGTTCGCGCTGCTGCCCACAGACACGGAGACACCATGGACGCGGAGCTGTGACAGGAACATCACGAGAGCAAACATAGCTAATAGCTTCTTCAAGTTAGCCATGTCTGTGAGGTACTCACCTTGCTTGCAAATCTGCAATTTGTGCTTGTGCGTTTGTGAGGATATATTGGTTGATCCATGTTCTTTATATAGGGCCCAAGCCCCAAGGAACAACAACTGGGTTATCTAAGTCAGTCTCATTTCTTCGGTTTTGTAACCCAGAGATGGTTGATGTTCTGCAACCTTCGGGCTTGTAACATTTGGGCGTGCAACATATACTTTTAAACAACCGTCTCTTCTTTATTTTGTTGAATGAACTTTTGGCATGGAGCTTCAATTAATAGTCGAGGTGGAGACATGCGTGAACGTACGAGTGAATGACATGCACAGTGAAGTAGTGTAAGTAACTAGTTGAGACTATCTATATCAAGAGTGATGTACGTTTCCTACTTGTATTATATCTGGGGGATGCAAGCCGCCAAGATTAAGGTCTAGCTCGGCAACATCAGAATAATATAAAGATAGATTGAATTGTTACAAATGTAACTCACTTGTGATTAACCTTGTATCTAGTTTTTCTTGTAATTTTCTATTTGGTGTTACTCAAAGCGCTTTGTAATTCCAGCAGCTACCTTCCACGCCCTTCTCCATACCAGGTGTTTTTTGGGAGGCACCGAAAGAATCCGTTTTTGGAAAAACTCAGAAATCTCGGTATTTTACCGCCCATAGAATTCAAATGAATTTTGTATTCTATTTTATTGGGTATAAATATAAGTATGTAACCTGTAAATCATCAAATATGGTAGAGCATGCCCTGCTGGGAAATACCCTTTAGTTCGTGGGTGTATATACACCTCACATAGAAAATAATAATGATATTAATAAGTCACAAAAGTTTGGAATTTTTTTCGCAATAAATTTGACTTTCTTTTGCACTAATTGTGTCTCTTTCTTTGGTTTTGCAACCAACGGATGGTTGGTGTTCTGCAACCTTCGGGCTTATAACAACTGGGCGTGCAACAAATATTTTTAAAGAGCCGCCTTCTTTGTTTCACTGAATGGAATTTTGGCATGGAGCTTCCACTAATAGTCATTTGTGAATAACCGAGTGAATGAAATTCACGGGAAAGTAGTGCAACTAACTAACTAGTTTATACTATCCGTATGAGTGACATACGTTTCCAAATTTCTTATATTACATATGGGATGGAATCCACCAAGATTAAGGTGTAGCTCGGCAACATCAAAGTAAATACACCACTGGATTAAATTATTACATATGTAACGCACTAGAGTTTCCCTTTGTATATTCACTGGCAATTTGTTGTTTCGTGGTACTCAAAACGCTTTTTAATTTCAACATCTCCATCCACATCGTTTAGGGTTATCTCTTTTCTTAATACTGGTGTTTCTTTCCAGGAGGCACTGAAAGAACCGATTCTAGGAACAACTCAAAAAGCATCGAGTTTTACCGCCCGAAGAATTCAATGTTTTTGTGTATAAATAGTGAAATATATGTCTATGACCAGCATAACATCACATATGGTAGTCTGTGTGTGTTTGTGTGTGTGTGTACTCAGTCATATATGCAAGGTCTTGTTGAACTAAAAATTGATGTATTTGCCAATTTCATTTCATATTGTACCCAAACTGGGCAAATACATAAACCTCAAAAAAAATTTAAATACACATAAATAATACATATAGCACGGAAACAAGGTAAATACATAAATCAAGAAAAATATCATATACATGTGAATCGTAAATATAGCACCGAGACAGGACAAATACATAAAGTTGTGAAAATATCAAATACAAGCGAGTGGTGGCTTATTTTAATTAGCAGCGACTCCACCACCAAGAGAACAACGCACACATCTACGTTTGCGCATGTCTGCGTGTACATAGCTTAATGCAAGGCCTTAATGGCATAGCTCACACATCAGACCAAGTGATCTTGAACACTCCAATCTCCTCCTTGAGCCTCAACGCCTTCCACACGGCCGGTGACGCGTCTACGTCGTTGTATGGGCACGGTGGCTCGAAGTTGTGCTCGGCGTCGCAGCCGTACACCGAGTCACACTCATCGACGACCTTGGCCAGCACGGCACGCCCGTTCCCGTTGATGCGGATCATCTTGTTGCACCTGCGCGTGCCGTCCAGGCGCAGCCACCCCGTGGACAGCGCCACCACCAGCTCGGTGTCCTTGTGGAAGCGGTTGTCGCAGAACGATTTGCCGCCGCCGTCTCCACCTCGTGCGAAGCTGTTCAGAGTTAGGATCGCCGGCGTGTCGGCCGACACCGGGGGCGAGCACCTGAATTGCGGGTAGCGGTGACCGTCTTTACAGCAGACCGAGCCGTGATCCCTGTTGCAGTCGCCGGATTTGCCATGCAGGAAGCCACTGATGTGGCACCTGCCGCGAAGATGTTTGGTCTCTGTAGTAACGTTCGCGCTGCTGCCCACAGACACGGAGACACCATGGACGCGGAGCTGTGACAGGAACATCACAAGAGCAAACATAGCTAATAGCTTCTTCAAGTTAGCCATGTCTGTGAGGTACTCACCTTGCTTGCAAATCTGCAATTTGTTCTTGTGCGTTTGTGAGGATATATTGGTTGATCCATGTTCTTTATATAGGGCCCAAGCCCCAAGGAACAACAACTGGGTTATCTAAGTCAGTCTCATTTCTTCGGTTTTGTAACCCAGAGATGGTTGATGTTCTGCAACCTTCGGGCTTGTAACATTTGGGCGTGCAACATATACTTTTAAACAACCGTCTCTTCTTTATTTTGTTGAATGAACTTTTGGCATGGAGCTTCAATTAATAGTCGAGGTGGAGACATGCCTGAACGTACGAGTGAATGACATGCACAGTGAAGTAGTGTAAGTAACTAGTTGAGACTATCTATATCAAGAGTGATGTACGTTTCCTACTTGTATTATATCTGGGGGATGGAAGCCGCCAAGATTAAGGTCTAGCTCGGTAACATCAGAATAATATAAAGATAGATTGAATTGTTACAAATGTAACTCACTTGTGATTAACCTTGTATCTAGTTTTTCTTGTAATTTTCTATTTGGTGTTACTCAAAGCGCTTTGTAATTCCAGCAGCTACCTTCCACGCCCTTCTCTATACCAGGTGTTTTTTGGGAGGCACCGAAAGAATCGGTTTTTGGAAAAACTCATAAATCTCGGTATTTTACCGCCCATAGAATTCAAATGAATTTTGTATTCTATTTTATTGGGTATAAATATAAGTATGTAACCTGTAAATCATCAAATATGGTAGAGCATGCCCTGCTGGGAAATACCCTTTAGTTCGTGGGTGTATATACACCTCACATAGAAAATAATAATGATATTAATAAGTCACAAAAGTTTGGAATTTTTTTCGCAATAAATTTGACTTTCTTTTGCACTAATTGTGTCTCTTTCTTTGGTTTTGCAACCAACGGATGGTTGGTGTTCTGCAACCTTCGGGCTTATAACAACTGGGCGTGCAACAAATATTTTTAAAGAGCCGCCTTCTTTGTTTCACTGAATGGAATTTTGGCATGGAGCTTCCACTAATAGTCATTTGTGAATAACCGAGTGAATGAAATTCACGGGAAAGTAGTGCAACTAACTAACTAGTTTATACTATCCGTATGAGTGACATACGTTTCCAAATTTCTTATATTACATATGGGATGGAATCCACCAAGATTAAGGTGTAGCTCGGCAACATCAAAGTAAATACACCACTGGATTAAATTATTACATATGTAACGCACTAGAGTTTCCCTTTGTATATTCACTGGCAATTTGTTGTTTCGTGGTACTCAAAACGCTTTTTAATTTCAACATCTCCATCCACATCGTTTAGGGTTATCTCTTTTCTTAATACTGGTGTTTCTTTCCAGGAGGCACTGAAAGAACCGATTCTAGGAACAACTCAAAATGCATCGAGTTTTACCGCCCGAAGAATTCAATGTTTTTGTGTATAAATAGTGAAATATATGTCTATGACCAGCATAACATCACATATGGTAGTCTGTGTGTGTTTGTGTGTGTGTGTACTCAGTCATATATGCAAGGTCTTGTTGAACTAAAAATTGATGTATTTGCCAATTTCATTTCATATTGTACCCAAACTGGGAAAATACATAAATCTCAAAAAATATTAAATACACGTAAATAATACATATAGCACGGAAACAAGGTAAATACATAAATCAAGAAAAATATAATATACATGTGAATCGTAAATATAGCACCGAGACAGGACAAATACATAAAGTTGTGAAAATATCAAATACAAGCGAGTGGTGGCTTATTTTAATTAGCAGCGACTCCACCACCAAGAGAACAACGCACACATCTACGTTTGCGCATGTCTGCGTGTACATAGCTTAATGCAAGGCCTTAATGGCATAGCTCACACATCAGACCAAGTGATCTTGAACACTCCAATCTCCTCCTTGAGCCTCAACGCCTTCCACACGGCCGGTGACGCGTCTACGTCGTTGTATGGGCACGGTGGCTCGAAGTTGTGCTCGGCGTCGCAGCCGTACACCGAGTCACACTCATCGACGACCTTGGCCAGCACGGCACGCCCGTTCCCGTTGATGCGGATCATCTTGTTGCACCTGCGCTTGCCGTCCAGGCGCAGCCACCCCGTGGACAGCGCCACCACCAGCTCGGTGTCCTTGTGGAAGCGGTTGTCGCAGAACGATTTGCCGCCGCCGTCTCCACCTCGTGCGAAGCTGTTCAGAGTTAGGATCGCCGGCGTGTCGGCCGACACCGGGGGCGAGCACCTGAATTGCGGGTAGCGGTGACCGTCTTTACAGCAGACCGAGCCGTGATCCCTGTTGCAGTCGTCGGATTTGCCATGCAGGAAGCCACTGATGTGGCACCTGCCGCGAAGATGTTTGGTCTCTGTAGTAACGTTCGCGCTGCTGCCCACAGACACGGAGACACCATGGACGCGGAGCTGTGACAGGAACATCACAAGAGCAAACATAGCTAATAGCTTCTTCAAGTTAGCCATGTCTGTGAGGTACTCACCTTGCTTGCAAATCTGCAATTTGTTCTTGTGCGTTTGTGAGGATATATTGGTTGATCCATGTTCTTTATATAGGGCCCAAGCCCCAAGGAACAACAACTGGGTTATCTAAGTCAGTCTCATTTCTTCGGTTTTGTAACCCAGAGATGGTTGATGTTCTGCAACCTTCGGGCTTGTAACATTTGGGCGTGCAACATATACTTTTAAACAACCGTCTCTTCTTTATTTTGTTGAATGAACTTTTGGCATGGAGCTTCAATTAATAGTCGAGGTGGAGACATGCCTGAACGTACGAGTGAATGACATGCACAGTGAAGTAGTGCAAGTAACTAGTTGAGACTATCTATATCAAGTGTGATGTACGTTTCCTACTTGTATTATATCTGGGGGATGGAAGCCGCCAAGATTAAGGTCTAGCTCGGTAACATCAGAATAATATAAAGATAGATTGAATTGTTACAAATGTAACTCACTTGTGATTAACCTTGTATCTAGTTTTTCTTGTAATTTTCTATTTGGTGTTACTCAAAGCGCTTTGTAATTCCAGCAGCTACCTTCCACGCCCTTCTCTATACCAGGTGTTTTTTGGGAGGCACCGAAAGAATCGGTTTTTGGAAAAACTCATAAATCTCGGTATTTTACCGCCCATAGAATTCAAATGAATTTTGTATTCTATTTTATTGGGTATAAATATAAGTATGTAACCTGTAAATCATCAAATATGGTAGAGCATGCCCTGGTGGGAAATACCCTTTAGTTCGTGGGTGTATATACACCTCACATAGAAAATAATAATGATATTAATAAGTCACAAAAGTTTGGAATTTTTTTTGCAATAAATTTGACTTTCTTTTGCACTAATTGTGTCTCTTTCTTTGGTTTTGCAACCAACAGATGGTTGGTGTTCTGCAACCTTCGGGCTTATAACAATTGGGCGTGCAACAAATATTTTTAAAGAGCCGCCTTCTTTGTTTCACCTAATGGAATTTTGGCATGGAGCTTCCACTAATAGTCATTTTTGAATAACCGAATGAATGAAATTCACGGGAAAGTAGTGCAACTAACTAACTAGTTTATATATCCGTATGAGTGACATACGTTTCCAAATTTCTTATATTATATATGGGATGGAATACACCAAGATTAAGGTGTAGCTCGGCAACATCAAAGTAATACACCACCGGATTAAATTATTACAGATGTAACGCACTAGAGTTTCCCTTTGTATATTCACTGGCAATTTGTTGTTTCGTGGTAGTCAAAGCGCTTTTTAATTTCAACATCTCCATCCACATCGTTTAGGGTTCTCTCTGTTCTTGATACTGGTGTTTCTTTCCAGGAGGCACTGAAAGAACCGATTCTAGGAACAACTCAAAAATCATCGAGTTTTACCGCCCGAATAATTCAATGTTTTTTTTATAAATATTGAAATATATGTCTATGACCAGCATAACATCACATATGGTAGTCTGTGTGTGTTTGTGTGTGTGTGTACTCAGTCATATATGCAAGGTCTTGTTGAACTAAAAATTGATGTATTTGCCAATTTCATTTCATATTGTACCCAAACTGGGCAAATACATAAACCTCAAAAAAAATTAAATACACATAAATAATACATATAGCACGGAAACAAGGTAAATACATAAATCAAGAAAAATATCATATACATGTGAATCGTAAATATAGCACCGAGACAGGACAAATACATAAAGTTGTGAAAATATCAAATACAAGCGAGTGGTGGCTTATTTTAATTAGCAGCGACTCCACCACCAAGAGAACAACGCACACATCTACGTTTGCGCATGTCTGCGTGTACATAGCTTAATGCAAGGCCTTAATGGCATAGCTCACACATCAGACCAAGTGATCTTGAACACTCCAATCTCCTCCTTGAGCCTCAACGCCTTCCACACGGCCGGTGACGCGTCTACGTCGTTGTATGGGCACGGTGGCTCGAAGTTGTGCTCGGCGTCGCAGCCGTACACCGAGTCACACTCATCGACGACCTTGGCCAGCACGGCACGCCCGTTCCCGTTGATGCGGATCATCTTGTTGCACCTGCGCTTGCCGTCCAGGCGCAGCCACCCCGTGGACAGCGCCACCACCAGCTCGGTGTCCTTGTGGAAGCGGTTGTCGCAGAACGATTTGCCGCCGCCGTCTCCACCTCGTGCGAAGCTGTTCAGAGTTAGGATCGCCGGCGTGTCGGCCGACACCGGGGGCGAGCACCTGAATTGCGGGTAGCGGTGACCGTCTTTACAGCAGACCGAGCCGTGATCCCTGTTGCAGTCGTCGGATTTGCCATGCAGGAAGCCACTGATGTGGCACCTGCCGCGAAGATGTTTGGTCTCTGTAGTAACGTTCGCGCTGCTGCCCACAGACACGGAGACACCATGGACGCGGAGCTGTGACAGGAACATCACAAGAGCAAACATAGCTAATAGCTTCTTCAAGTTAGCCATGTCTGTGAGGTACTCACGTTGCTTGCAAATCTGCAATTTGTTCTTGTGCGTTTGTGAGGATATATTGGTTGATCCATGTTCTTTATATAGGGCCCAAGCCCCAAGGAACAACAACTGGGTTATCTAAGTCAGTCTCATTTCTTCGGTTTTGTAACCCAGAGATGGTTGATGTTCTGCAACCTTCGGGCTTGTAACATTTGGGCGTGCAACATATACTTTTAAACAACCGTCTCTTCTTTATTTTGTTGAATGAACTTTTGGCATGGAGCTTCAATTAATAGTCGAGGTGGAGACATGCGTGAACGTACGAGTGAATGACATGCACAGTGAAGTAGTGTAAGTAACTAGTTTAGACTATCTATATCAAGAGTGATGTACGTTTCCTACTTGTATTATATCTGGGGGATGGAAGCCGCCAAGATTAAGGTCTAGCTCGGTAACATCAGAATAATATAAAGATAGATTGAATTGTTACAAATGTAACTCACTTGTGATTAACCTTGTATCTAGTTTTTTTTGTAATTTTCTATTTGGTGTTACTCAAAGCGCTTTGTAATTCCAGCAGCTACCTTCCACGCCCTTCTCCATATCAGGTGCTTTTTGGGAGGCACCGAAAGAATCGGTTTTTGGAAAAACTCAGAAATCTCGGTATTTTACCACCCATAGAATTCAAATGAATTTTGTATTCTATTTTATTGGGTATAAATATAAGTATGTAACCTGTAAATCATCAAATATGGTAGAGCATGCCCTGGTCGGAAATACCCTTTAGTTCGTGGGTGTATATACACCTCACATAGAAAATAATAATGATATTAATAAGTCACAAAAGTTTGGTATTTTCTTTGCAATAAATTTGACTTTCTTTTGCACTAATTGTGTCCCTTTCTTTGGTTATGCAACCAACAGATGGTTGGTGTTCTGCAACCTTCGGGCTTATAACAACTGGGCGTGCAACAAATATTTTTAAAGAGCCGCCTTCTTTGTTTCACTGAAAGGAATTTTGGCATGGAGCTTCCACTAATAGTCATTTTTGAATAACCAAATGAATGAAATTCACGGGAAAGTAGTGCAACTAACTAACTAGTTTATACTATCCGTATGAGTGACATTCGTTTCCAAATTTCTTATATGATATATGGGATGGAATACACCAAGATTAAGGTGTAGCTCGGCAACATCGAAGTAATACACCACCGGATTAAATTATTGCAGATGTAACGCACTAGAGTTTCCCTTTGTATATTCACTGGCAATTTGTTGTTTCGTGGTACTCAAAGTGCTTTTTAATTTCACCATCTCCATCCAGATCGTTGAGGGTTCTCTTTTTTCTTAATACTGGTGTTTCTTTCCAGGAGGCACTGAAAGAACCGATTCTGGGAACAACTCAAAAATCATCGAGTTTTACCGCCCGAAGAATTCAATGTTTTTGTGTATAAATAGTGAAATATATGTCTATGACCAGCATAACATCACATATGGTAGTGTGTGTGTGTGTGTGTGTTTGTGTGTGTGTGTGTACTCAGTCATATATGCATGGTCTTGTTGAACTAAAACTTGATGTATTTGCCAATTTCATTTCATATTGTACCCAAACTGGGCAAATACATAAATCTCAAAAAAAATTAAATACACATAAATAATACATATAGCACGGAAACAAGGTAAATACATAAATCAAGAAAAATATCATATACATGTGAATCGTAAATATAGCACCGAGACAGGACAAATACATAAAGTTCTGAAAATATCAAATACAAGCGAGTGGTGGCTTATTTTAATTAGCAACGACTCCACCACGAAGAGAACAACGCACACATCTACGTTTCCGCATGTCTGCGTGTACATAGCTTAATGCAAGGTCTTAATGGCATAGCTCACACATCAGACCAAGTGATCTTGAACACTCCAATCTCCTCCTTGAGCCTCAACGCCTTCCACACGGCCGGTGACGCGTCTACATCGTTGTATGGGCACGGTGGCTCGAAGTTGTGCTCGGTGTCACAGCCGTACACCGAGTCACACTCATCGACGACCTTGGCCAGCACGGCACGCTCGTTCCCGTTGATGCGGATCATCTTGTTGCACCTGCGCTTGCCGTCTAGGCGCAGCCACCCCGTGGACAGCGCCACCACCATCCCGGTGTCCTTGTGGAAGCGGTTGTCGCAAAACAATTTGCCGCCGCTGTCTCCACCTCGTGCGAAGCTATTCAGAATTAGGATCGCCGGCGTGTCGGCCGACACCGGGGGCGAGCACCTGAATTGCGGGTAGCGGTGACCGTCTTTATAGCAGACCGAGCCGTGATCCCTGTTGCAGTCGCCGGATTTGCCATGGAGGAAGCCACTGATGTGGCACCTGCCGCGGAGATGTTTGTTCTCTGTAGTAACGTTCGCACTGCTGCCCACGGACACAGAGACACCATGGATGCGGAGCTGTGACAGGAACATCACGAGGGCAAATATTAATAGCTTCTTCAAGTTAGGCATGTCTGTGAGGTACTCACGTTGCTTGCAAATCTGCAATTTGTGCTTGTGCGTTTGTGAGGATATATTGGTTGATCCATGTTCTTTATATAGGGCCCAAGCCCAAAGGAACAACAACTGGGTTATCTAATTCATTCTCGTTTCTTCGGTTTTGTAACCCAGAGATGGTTGATGTTCTGCAACCTTCGGGCTTGTAACATTTGGGCATGCAACATATACTTTTAAAATACCTTCTCTTCTTTATTTTAGTGAATGAACTTTTGGCATGGAGCTTCCATTAATAGTCGAGGTGGAGACATGCACAGTGAAGTAGTGTAAGTAACTAGTTGAGACTATCTGTATCAAGAGTGATGTACGTTTCCTACTTGTATTATATCTGGGGAATGGAAGCCGCCAAGATTAAGGTCACGCTCGGTAACATCATAATAATATAAAGATAGATTGAATTGTTACAAATGTAACTCACTTGTGATTAACCTTGTATCTAATTTTTCTTGTAATTTTCTATCTGGTGTTACTCAAATCTCTTTGTAATTCCAGTAGCTACCTTCCACGCCCTTCTCCATACCAGGTGTTTTTTTGGGAGGCACCGAAAGAATCGGTTTTTGGAAAAACTCAGAAATCTCGGTATTTTACCGCCCATAGAATTCAAATGAATTTTGTATTCTATTTTATTGGGTATAAATATAAGTATGTAACCTGTAAATCATCAAATATGGTAGTGCATGCCTTGATGGGAAATACGCTTTAGTTCGTGGGTGTATATACACCTCACATAGAAAATAATAATGGTATTAATAAGTCACAAAAGTTTGGAATTTTTTTTACATTCAATTTGACTTTCTTTTGCACTAATTGAGTCTCTTTCTTTGGTTTTGCAACCAACAGATGGTTGCTGTTCTGCAACCTTCGGGCTTATAACAATTGGGCGTGCAACAAATATTTTTAATCGGCCACCTTCTTTGTTTCACTGAATGGAATTTTGGCATGGAGCTTCCACTAATAATCTTTGGTGAATAACCGAGTGAATGAAATTCACGGGAAAGTAGTGCAACTAACTAACTAGTTTATACTATCCGTATGAGTGACATACGTTTTCAAATTTCTTATATTATAAATTGGATGGAATCAACCAAGATTAAGGTGTAGCTCGGCACCATCAAAGTAATACACCACCGGATTAAATTATTACAGATGTAATGCACTAGAGTTTCCCTTTGTATATTCACTGGCAATTTGTTGTTTCGTGGTACTCAAAGCGCTTTTTAATTTCACCATCTCCATCCACATCGTTTAGAGTTCTCTTTTTTCTTAATACTGGTGTTTCTTTCCAGGAGGCGCTGAAAAAACCGATTCTAGGAACAACTCAAAAATCATCGAGTTTTACCGCCCGAAGAATTCAATGTTTTTGTGTATAAATAGTGAAATATATGTCTATGACCAGCATAACATCACATATGGTAGTGTGTGTGTGTTTGTGTGTGTGTGTACTCAGTCATATATGCAAGGTCTTGTTGAACTAAAAATTGATGTATTTGCCAATTTCATTTCATATTGTACCCAAACTGGGCAAATACATAAATCCCAAAAAATATTAAATACACGTAAATAATACATATAGCACGGTAACAACGTAAATACATAAATCAAGAAAAATATCATATACTTGTGAATTGTAAATATAGCACCGAGACAGGACAAATACATAAAGTTGTGAAAATATCAAATACAAGCGAGTGGTCGCTTATTTTAATTAGCAGCAACTCCACCAAGAGAACAACGCACACATCTACGTTTCCGCATGTCTGCGTGTACATAGCTTAATGCAAGGTCTTCATGGCATAGCTCACACATCAGACCAAGTGATCTTGAACACTCCAATCTCCTCCTTGAGCCCCAGCGCCTTCCACACGGCCGGTGACGCGTCTACGTCGTTGTATGGGCACGGTGGCTCGAAGTTGTGCTCGGCGTCGCAGCCGTACACCGAGTCACACTCATCGACGACCTTGGCCAGCACGGCACGCCCGTTCCCGTTGATGCGGATCATCTTGTTGCACCTGCGCTTGCCGTCCAGGCGCAGCCACCCCGTGGACAGCGCCACCACCAGCTCGGTGTCCTTGTAGAAGCGGTTGTCGCAGAACGATTTTCCACCGCCGTTTCCACCTCGTGCGAAGCTGTTCAGAGTTAGGATCGCCGGCGTGTCAGCCGACACCGGGGGCGAGCACCTGAATTGCGGGTAGCGGTGACCGTCTTTACAGCAGACCGAGCCGTGATCCCTGTTGCAGTCGCCGGATTTGCCATCCAGGAAGCCACTGATGTGGCACCTGCCGCGAAGATGTTTGGTCTCTGTAGTAACGTTCGCGCTGCTGCCCACAGACATGGAGACACCATGGACGCGGAGCTGTGACAGGAACATCACGAGAGCAAACATAGCTAATAGCTTCTTCAAGTTAGGCATGTCTGTGAGGTACTCACGTTGCTTGCAAATCTGCAATTTGTGCTTGTGCGTTTGTGAGGATATATTGGTTGATCCATGTTCTTTATATAGGGCCTAAGCCACAAGGAACAACAACTGGGTTATCTAATTCAGTCTCATTTCTTCGGTTTTGTAACCCAGAGATGGTTGATGTTCGGCTACCTTCGGGCTTGTAACATTTGGGCGTGCAACATATACTTTTAAACAACCGCCTCTTCTTTATTTTGTTGAATGAACTTTTGGCATGGAGCTTCCATTAACAGTCGAGGTGGAGACATGCATGAACGTACGAGTGAATGACATGCACAGTGAAGTAGTGTAAGTAACTAGTTGAGACTATCTGTATCAAGAGTGATGTACGTTTCCTAGTTGTATTATATCTTGGGATGGAAGCCGCCAAGATTAAGGTCAAGCTCGGTAACATCAGAATAATATAAAGATAGATTCAATTGTTACAAATGTAACTCACTTGTGATTAACCTTGTATCTTATTTTTCTTGTAATTTTCTATCTGGTGTTACTCAAAGCGCTTTGTAATTCCAGCAGCTACCTTCCACACCCTTCTCCATACCAGGTGTTTTTTTGGGAGGCACCGAAAGAATCGGTTTTTGGAAAAACTCATAAATCTCGGTATTTTACCGCCCATAGAATTCAAATGAATTTTGTATTCTATTTTATTGGGTATAAATATAAGTATGTAACCTGTAAATCATCAAATATGGTAGAGCATTCCCTGGTGGGAAATACGCTTTAGTTCGTGGGTGTATATACACCTCACATAGAAAATAATAATGATATTAATAAGTCACAAAAGTTCGGAATTTTTTTCACATTAAATTTGACTTTCTTTTGCACTAATTGAGTCTCTTTCTTTGGTTTTGCAACCAACAGATGGTTGGTGTTCTGCAACCTTCGGGCATATAACAACTGGGCGTGCAACAAATATTTTTAAAGAACCGCCTTCTTTGTTTCACTGACTGGAATTTTGGCATGGAGCTTCCACTAATAGTCATTTGTAGTTTATACTATCCGTATGAGTGACATACGTTTTCAAATTTTTATATAATATATGGGATGGAATCCACCAGGATTAAGGTGTAGCTCGGCAACATCAAAGTAATACACCACCGGATTAAATTATTACAGATGTAACGCACTAGAGTTTCCCTTTGTATATTCACAGGCAATTTGTTGTTTCGTTGTACTCAAAGCGCTTTTTAATTTCAGCATCTCCATCCACATCGTTTAGGGTTCTCTTTTTTCTTAATACTGGTGTTTCTTTCCAGGAGGCACTGAAAGAACCGATTCTAGGAACAACTCAAAAGTCATCGAGTTTTACCGCCCGAATAATTCAATGTTTTCGTGTATAAATAGTGAAATATATGTCTATGACCAGCATAACATCACATATGGTAGTGTGTGCGTGTCTGTTTGTGTGTGTGTACTCAAGTCATATATGCAAGGTCTTGTTGAACTAAAAATTGATGTATTTTCCAATTTCATTTCATATTGTACCCAAACTGGGCAAATACATAAATCTCAAAAAATATTAAATACACCTAAATAATACATATAGCACGGAAAAGGGGTAAATACATAAATCAAGAAAAATATCATATACATGTGAATCATAAATATAGCACCGAGACAAGACAAATATATAAAGTTGTGAAAATATCAAATACAAGCGAGTGGTGGCTTATTTTAATTAGCAGCAACTCCACCACCAAGAGAACAACGCACACATCTAGGTTTCCGCATGTCTGCGTGTACATAGCTTAATGCAAGGTCTTCATGGCATAGCTCACACATCAGACCAAGTGATCTTGAACACTCCAATCTCCTCCTTGAGCCCCAGCGCCTTCAACACGGCCGGCGACGCGTCTACGTCGTTGTATGGGCACGGTGGCTCGAAGTTGTGCTCGGCGTCGCAGCCGTACACCGAGTCACACTCATCGACGACCTTGGCGAGCACGGCACGCCCGTTCCCGTTGATGCGGATCATCTTGTTGCACCTGCGCTTGCCGTCCAGGCGCAGCCACCCCGTGGACAGCGCCACCACCATCTCGGTGTCCTTGTGGAAGCGGTTGTCGCAGAACGATTTGCCGCCGCCGTCTCCACCTCGTGCGAAGCTGTTTAGAGTTAGGATCGCCGGAGTATCGGCCGACACCGGGGGGTGAGCACCTGAATTGCGGGTAGCGGTGACCGTCTTTACAGCAGACCGAGCCGTGATCCCTGTTGCAGTCGCCGGATTTGCCATGCAGGAAGCCACTGATGTGGCACCTGCCGCGAAGATGTTTGGTCTCTGTAGTAACGTTCGCGCTGCTGCCCACAGACACGGAGACACCGTGGACGCAGAGCTGTGACAGGAACATCACGAGAGCAAACATAGCTAATAGCTTCTTCAAGTTAGCCATGTCTGTGAGGTACTCACCTTGCTTGCAAATCTGCAATTTGTGCTTGTGCATTTGTGAGGATATATTGGTTGATCCATGTTCTTTATATAGGGCCCAAGCCCCAAGGAACAGCTAATTCACTCTCATTTCTTCGGTTTTGTAACCCAGAGATGGTTGATGTTCGTCAACCTTCGGGCTTGTAACATGTGGGCGTGCAACATATACTTTTAAACAACCGTCTCTTCTTTCGTTTAGTGAATCAACTTTTGGCATGGAGCTTCCATTAATAGTCGAGGTGGATACATGCGTGAACATCCCAGTGAATGCCATGCACAGTAAAGCAGTGTAAGTAACTAGTGGAGACTATCTGTATCAAGAGTGATGTACGTTTCCTACTTGTATTATATCTAGGGATGGAAGCCGCCAAGATTAAGGTCTAGCTCGGTAACATCAGAATGACATAAAGATAGATTGAATTGTTACAAATGTAACTCACTTGTGATTAACCTTGTATCCAATTTTTCTTGTAATTTTCTAATTGGTGTTACTCAAAGGGCTTTGTAATTCCAGCAGCTACCTTCCACGCCCTTCTCCATACCAGGTGTTTTTTTGGGAGGCACCGAAAGAATCGGTTTTTGGAAAAACTCAGAAATCTCGGTATTTTACCGCCCATAGAATTCAAATGAATTTTGAATTCTATTTTATTGGGTATAAATATAAGTATGTTACCTGTAAATCATCAAATATGGTAGAGCATGCCCTGGTGGGAAATACCCCTTAGTTCGTGGGTGTATATACACCTCACATAGAAAATAATAATGATATTAAGAAGTCACAAAAGTTTGGATTTTTTTTACAACATATTTGAATTTCTTTTGCACTAATTGAGTCTCTTTCTTTGGTTTTGCAACCAACAGATGGTTGGTGTTCTGCAACCTTCGGGCTTATAACAAATGGGCGTGCAACAAATATTTTTAAACAACCGCCTTCTTTGTTTCACCGAATGAAATTTTCGCATGGAGCTTCCACTAATAGTCATTTGTGAATAACCGAGTGAATGAAATTCACGGGAAAGTAGTGCAACTAACTTACTAGTTTATACTATCCGTAGGAGTGACATACGTTTCCAAATTTCTTATAATATATATGGGATGGAATCCACCAAGATTAAGGTGTAGCTCGGCAACATCAAAGTAATACACCACCGGATTAAATTATTACAGATGTAACGCACTAGAGTTTCCCTTTGTATATTCACTGGCAATTTGTTGTTTCATGGTACTGAAAGCGCTTTTTAATTTCACCATCTCCATCCACATCGTTTAGGGTTCTCTTTTTTCTTAATACTGGTGTTTCTTTCCAGGAGGCGCTGAAAGAACCGATTCTAGGAACAGCTCAAAAATCATCGAGTTTTACCGCCCGAAGAATTCAATGTTTTTGTGTATAAATAGTGAAATATATGTCTATGACGAGCATAACATCACATATGGTAGTGTGTGCGTGTGTATGAGTGCGTGTGTACTGAATCATGTATGCAAGGTCTTGTTGAACTAAAAATTGATGTATTTGCCAATGTCATTTCATATTGTACCCAAACTGGGCGAGTACATAAATCTCAAAAAATATTAAATACACGTATATAATACATATAGCACGGAAACAAGGTAAATACATAAATCAAGAAAAATATCATATACATGTGAATCATAAATATAGCACAGAGACAGGACAAATATATAAAGTTGTGAAAATATCAAATACATGCGAGTGGTGGCTTATTTTAATTAGCAGCAACTCCACCACCAAGAGAACAACGCACACATCTACGTTTCCGCATATCTGCGTGTACATAGCTTAATGCAAGGTCTTCATGGCATAACTCACACATCAGACCAAGTGATCTTGAACACTCCAATCTCCTCCTTGAGCCCCAGCGCCTTCCACACGGCCGGTGACGCGTCTACGACGTTGTATGGGCACGGTGGCTCGAAGTTGTGCTCGGCGTCGCAGCCGTACACCGAGTCACACTCATCGGCGACCTTGGCTAGCACGGCACGCCCGTTCCCGTTGATGCGGATCATCTTGTTGAACCTGCGCTTGCCGTCCAGGCGCAGCCACCCCGTGGACAGCGCCACCACCAGCTCGGTGTCCTTGTGGAAGCGGTTGTCGCAGAACGATTTTCCGCCGCCGTCTCCACCTCGTGCGAAGCTGTTTAGAGTTAGGATCGCAGGCGTATCGGCCGACCCCGGGGGTGAGCACCTGAATTGCGGGTAGCGGTGACCGTCTTTACAGCAGACCGAGCCGTGATCCCTGTTGCAGTCGCCGTATTTGCCATGCAGGAAGCCATTGATGTGGCACCTGCCGCGAAGATGCTTGGTCTCTGTAGTAACGTTCGCGTTGCTGCCCACAGACACGGAGACACCATGGACGCGGAGCTGTGACAGGAACATCACGAGAGCAAACATAGCTAATAGCTTCTTCAAGTTAGCCATGTCTATGAGGTACTCACGTTGCTTGCAAATCTGCAATTTGTGCTTGTGCGTTTGTGAGGATATATTGGTTGATCCATGTTCTTTATATAGGGCCCAAGCCCCAAGGAACAGCTAATTCAGTCTCATTTCTTCGGTCTTGTAACCCAGAGATGGTTGATGTTCTGCAACCTTCGGGCTTGTAACATTTGGGCGTGCACCATATACTTTTAAACAACCGTCTCTTCTTTAGTTTAGTGAATGAACTTTTGGCACGGAGCTTTCATTAATAGTCGAGGTGGATACATGCGTGAACATCCGAGTGAATGACATGCACAGTGAAGTAGTGTAAGTAACTAGTTGAGACTATCTGTATCAAGAGTGATGTACGTTTCCTACTTGTATTATATCTTGGGATGGAAGCCACCAAGATTAAGGTCTAGCTCGGTAACATCAGAATGACATAAAGATAGATTGAATTGTTACAAATGTAACTTACTTGTGATTAACCTTGTACCCAATTTTTCTTGTAATTTTCTATTTGGTGTTACTCAAAGGGCTTTGTAATTCCAACAGCTACCTTCCACGCCCTTCTCCATACCAGGTGTTTTTTGGGAGGCACCGAAAGAATCGGTTTTTGGAAAAACTCAGAAATCTCGGTATTTTACCGCCCATAGAATTCAAATGAATTTTGAATTCTATTTTATTGGGTATAAATATAAGTATGTAACCTGTAAATCATCAAATATGGTAGAGCATGCCCTGGTGGGAAATACCCTTTAGTTCGTGGGTGTATATACACCTCACATAGAAAATAATAATGATATTAATAAGTCACAAAAGTTTGGATATTTTTACAATATATTTGAATTTCTTTTGCACTAATTGAGGATGTTTGGTCTCTGTAGTAACGTTCGCGCTGCTGCCCACAGACACGGAGACACCATGGACGCGGAGCTGTGACAGGAACATCACGAGAGCAAATATTAATAGCTTCTTCAAGTTAGCCATGTATGTGAGGATATATTAGTTGATCCATGTTCTTTATATAGGGCCCAAGCCCCAAGGAACATCAACTGTTCATCCAACTGGATTATCTAATTCAGTCTCGTTTCTTCGGTTTTGTAACCCAGAGATGGTTGATGTTCTGCAACCTTCGGCCTTGTAACATTTGGGCGTGCAACATATACCTTTAAACAACTGTCAGTCTTTATTTAGTGAATGAACTTTTGGCATGGATCATCCATTAATAGTCGAGGTGGAGACATGCGTGAACATCCGAGTGAATGACATGCACAGTGAAGTAGTGTAAGTAACTAGTTTATCACTAGTAGGAAAAGGGGCTTTTACCCCGGTTCATAAGGGCCTTTAGTCCCGGTTCAGGAACCGGGACTAAAGGGTCGTTACTAATGCCCTAGCCCTTTAATCCCGGTTCTTACACGAACCGGGACTAAAGGCCGTCCACGTGGCCGGTGCGGGGAGCCCAGGCAGGAGGGCCTTTGGTCTCGGTTGGTGCCACCAACCGGGACCAATAGGCATCCACGCGTCAGCACCTGGCAGGAGCTGACGTTTTTGTTTTTTTTCAAAGGGGGTGGTTTAGGGGTTTTGGGGGGTTAATTTAGGTGTTTCATATATTGTGTTAGCTAGCTAATTAATAGAGAGAAGTGTCCTCTCTTATCCCCGTGCTTGGTCGACGCTACATACTATATACGTATGGAGAGGAGTAGACACGCTAGCTAGTAATCAAATGAAGGAAACAGAAGATCGTCATGAACATATGCATACAGAGAGAAGTGATATCGACCACCTCTCCTTCTCCGAGATATTGGTCGAACAACAAGTTCTCGTATATCTATCCGACACTACCGGCTACATATATACAATAATTATCTCTTACAATACAATCTCCTAATTATATTGTAGGAACACAGGGTCCACATAGTATTCTCCGTTTTCAGCGATCACGTGGTCAAGGAAGAATGCCGCCAATTCCTCTTGAATTCCTAGCATACGATCTTCTGCTAGGAGTTGATCCCGCTTCCGAAAAATCTAATTTGAAGAAGGGGGTCAATACATATATATATGAATAAATGAAACTCAACACAAATGATGGTAATAAAATAAAATTGTGAATATTATTGCTTACGCACTTCATATTGTTCTTCAGTGGAGCCCCACTCACAGGTATGGTAGCGGATGGACTCGCAAACGTAGTATCCACAGTAATTATTCCCGGGTTGCTGCCACAACCACTTTACAAGAAACAGAGGTCAATCAAACTGATAAGCAAGCATGCTAAATGGTATTGATCAAACTAGCGCTGAATCACTAGGAGATGCGCGGAACATGCTACTATAGTACTTACTTTCGGGTGTCTAAATTGCAGCTGGTTCGGCAGTCCCAGGGCTTTTGAGGTGAATTTTCTCCAAACCCTGCCAGACAAAGAAAACAATTACTTGATATCAGGAAATGAACAAAGTTGCTGATATGGTGGATAATGATCAATTTAACTTACTTCTGGAGCATTTGAGTCATGTTCGCATAGTCCTGAGGATCTTTTCGTCTCGAGTCTAAGACGGTTACTACTCCCGGCTCAAGCTTAATCTCTAGGAGAATATAGTGGAAGCTGCGCATGCATGCATAAGTCATCAATTACATTACCATAACCTGGACTAATAAGGGAAACCGAATATGCAGAAGACAGTAACACTCACTTGAAGTTGTAAGGAAAGAGTATTATATCTTTGTTTTGATTTAATACCAACGATTGGCCTCGGCTTCTTTGGGATGTTTTTCAACCGTATATGCATCTATGTGATTTGTGTTGATGAACCCAATATCACCGATTGTCTTTTCTTCAATTCGGCGATCTTCAATCTGCATAATATAGTGAGGATAAGTATAAATACATGCAATGAAAGAGCTGACCTATATAGAGAGACTTAATGACAAAAGTAGTACTACTTACAGACAGTAGCAAGTGATCGTTGTTTTATCGAGGGACTTTAGATTGTAAAACTGGAAGAAATCCTCAAATGGAACATTCAGCAGTTCAATTCCAACGAGGTCATGCTCCGGTTTAACTCTCAGCGTCAAAGTACTCATCCCATCAGACTCTCTGCAGGTTTTCATGTACCAATCATGTAGTCTTCGCATCATCGTGCTTAGAGAACTGACATCTTTGACGAGAGGCTTCCCGTAATGGTATTTGTGGTTGTCCACCTCCATGATTTCATAATGTACATCGTCGGGCAGGTAATCTCCAAGATTGCTATAACCGGGCACCATACCCGGATCATTAGCGACGATGTCTTTTGACACCTTGAGCAGGGGGCACAATTGGTTCGCTTGTTCGCCGAGCTGGGCAATTTTTTTCCCAGCTCGTCGTTCTTTCATCCTTTTATCACTGACAGTACTTCCCGACCGCTCCGCTTCGGCATATGCCTTTCCAAGAACGCGCTCATAGTTGCCTCTTGGCGGAGACTTTGGTGGTTTTGTCAGGGCAGCCAGAGTGCGCTTTGCTTTCACCGGATCTACCTTCTCCTCCGGGCATGTTTCTTTGCTTTGACCCCTTCAAAGAAGTTCTTCACTTCGGCTCGCACGATCTTCGCGTTCTCCTCCTCGGTCCTCTCATATGGTCACTTCTCTGGAGTCTTCAGAGAAGGACCGAATCTGTATTGCCTCCCGCCTCTGGCAGCTATACTGCTAGACGCCGGCAGAGCGGACGGAGCGGCTGCGGCTGTCTTCTTTCCTTGCTTACGAGGCAGAGGAGAAGGACTACGACGCGCCGGAGCAGCCACAGCGGCGGCGGGTCTCTTCCGCCCTTGCTGACGAGGCGGAGAAGGAGGAGGCTGGCTACTCTGGCGCGCCGGCGCTGGCGGAGAAGGAGGCGAAGTGCCGCCACGCGCCGTAGAAGGAGGTTGAGTGCCCTGATCACTCGCCGGAGGAGGAGGCGGAGTGCCCTTACTCGCCGGAGCCGTCCAGTTCGGAAGCTTGATGAGCTCCTTCCGCCATAGGCATGGAGTCCTCAGAGCTAAACCCAGCCGAGTCTCCCCTTCACCGGTAGGGTGGTCAAGCTGGAGGTCCTCAAATCCCTCCGTTATTTCATCCACCATCACCCTAGCATATCCTTCTGGAATCGGCCGGCAGTGGTAGGTTGCGCCGGGTTCAGTAGGTAAAACAGAGCCAACAGCCGCCTTGACTTTCAAGTTCTGCCATTCCGCCATAAGGTGGCAATGTTGAGACTCCGTGATAGCATCCACGGGGTAGCTAGGAGTAGCCGCATGCTCTAGCTGAGGCAGCTCGGTGGAAGCCACACTGCTTCTACGCTGAGATGGCGGTGTAGCTTCGGGGGCAGTTTCGGCATCTCTATTGCCGTCTCGTTCCTCTAGCACTTGAACCCTTTCACGCAGACGCTGAATTTGGATCTGCTCCACTTTTTTCCTCCTCTCCTGGGTTTTGTAACCGCCCGCGTCCGGAAAACCAGCCTTCCACGGAACGGAGCCTGGCGTGCCTCGTGTCCGTCCAGGGTGCTCAGGATTCCCGAGGGCCATTGTGAGCTCGTCGTTCTCTCTGTCTGGAACGAACGTCCCTTGCTGCGCTGCATCGATATAGTGCTTAAGCTTCTTGACGGGTATTGCAAGTTGCTCGTCCGTCCAATGACACCTCCCTGATACAGGGTCCAAGGTTCCGCCAGCCCCGAAGAACCAAGTCCGGCAACGGTCTGGCCAGTTCATTGTCTCTGGTTCGATCCCTTTATCAAGCAGATCCCTCTCAGACTTGGCCCACTTAGGCCGGGCTTTGAGGTAGCCACCTAACCCCGTGCGATGGTGAAGCTTCTTCTTCGCAGCATTCTGCTTGTTTGTCGCTGACATCTTCTTACTCTTTTCCGATGTCTTGTGGGCCACAAATGCGGGCCAGTGATCTCTGATCTTCTCATACCGGCCGACGAATTCTGGTGTCTCTTCTTTGTCGACAAATGTTTTCAGCTCATTCTTCCACCTCCTGAATAGGTCTGCCATCTTCTTAAGAGCATGAGACTTGATTAATCGCTCTATAACTGGCTTCTCCGGATCCTCCTCTGGCGGTAGGGTGAAATTTGCCTTCAGCTCAGTCCAAAGATCATCTTTCTGCATATCATTGACATAAGACACCTCAGGGTCTTCCTTCTTAGGCTTATACCATTGGCGGATGCTGATCGGGATCTTGTCCCTAACTAGAACCCCGCACTGAGCAGCAAAAGCATCCTTTGTCCGGAGGGGTTCAATCGGTTGGCCGTCGCGCGCGATTGCTGTGATCTCAAACCTTTCATCCGAGCGCAACTTTCTCTTCGGGCCTCGTCTCTTTACCGCAGTTGTGCTCGATCCGGAGGGCTAGAAAAAAGAAGAAAGACGAGTGTTAATTAATATGTGTACATACCAAAACAATGAATGCATCAATTAGCTAGTCAGCACAGGCTTAACTAATATATTTACCTGGCCGGACTCTGTTCGGTCACCGGAGCCGTCACCATGGGCTCCTTCTTGCACCAGCATTGGGTCACCGGAGCCATCATAATCATGTCTTTCCTCCTCCACTCTTCGATCACCACAGCCTGCTTCTTCACCCTGTTCTTCCAGACCATCATTGTCGTTAAGATACGACAAGATATCACCTCCGGCTAAGATTATGTCCCCCAACACATCTTCTGCTTGCTCATCTCGTCCGTGCTCCATTGTTTATGCAAATATTACAACATGGCAATTATTACACAAACATGACAGCAGGTGGATATATTAGTGCAAACGTAGATCTAGCTTATTCCGGGTTTGGGGTGGCCTAGGCAACCTTCAAGGGTAGGGGCGCGGCGGGAGGGGGTAGGAGACCGACATCTTTTTTTTCTAGGGTTTGGGTGTCCTCGAGAGTTTTGGTCGAGCGAGAGGGCCGGGGTGGTGCTCCCGTGGTATAAGTTATCACGGTCGAGAGGGGGTATATATATCGACCGTCCATCATGTCGAAGTTATCTGGGAGGGAGTTATATATATCGACAACGACGACATACATACACGGGAAAATATTGTTATCGGGGAGGGGGTATATATCGACCCCCCCACGTGTTGAAGTTATCGGGAGGGGGTTTTATATCGACAACGACGACATACATACACGGGAAAATAATGTTATCGAGGAGGGGGTATATCGACCCCCCTCGTGTTGAAGTTATCCCCCCTCGTGTTGAAGTTATCGGGAGGGGGTAATATCGACAACGACAACATACATACACGGGAAAATAATGTTATCGGGGAGGGGGTATATCGACCCCGCCCCCACGTATTGAAGTTATCAGGAGGGGGTTATATCGACAATGACGACATATATACACGTGAAAATAATGTTATCGGGGAGGGGGTATATCGACCCCCCTCGTGTTGAAGTTATCGGGAGGGGTATATATCGACGACGACAGACCCGATAAAACATAAGAAAATGAAGAAGAAATAAAAAGAGGAGAGAAGAAGAAAGGAATAGAGGAGAGGATTGAAGAAAAAAAAAGAAAAAAAGAAGAAGAAAAAAAGAGGAGAAGAAGAAAGGAATAGAGGAGAAGAAGAAAAAATAGAATATTTTCTATTTTTTCTTCTTCTCCTCTATTCCTTTCTTCTTCTCCTCTTCTTTTTCTTCTTTTTTCCTCTTCTTATTTATATCTCCTCTTCTTCCTCTCCTCTTCTTCTTTCTTTCCTCTTCTTATTTTCTTCTTTCCTATCCTTCTTTTTCTTCTTCTTCCCTTCCTAGCTAGATATATAAAACTTTTCTAAAATTGTAACTTTTGCATATATAAAACTTTTCCATGTGGATCATCATTTCTCATATATATCGAATATATATCCATTGTCATATATAAAAACTTTCTATATATGAACAAAAAACTTTCTATGAACAAAAAAACATTTTTGACATATATATTCATACATTTTGAACATCTACATACATACAAATTTTTTTGTTCACATATACATTATAGCCACATACACATATAGATCACATATGAACAAAAAAATTAAACTAATAAAAATAAAAAAACAGAGCCGGGGCGGCGGCTCTCACAGCGGGGGCGGCTAGGACGATGGCGACGGCGGGGGCGGGGGCGGCGAGGGCGACAGCGCGCGGGGCCGGGACGGGGCGGGGGCGGCGAGGGCGCCGGCGAGCACGCGCGGGCCGGGCGGGGGGGCTCGGGGCGCCAAGGCGGCGCGCGCGAGCAGGGGAGCACGAGGCGGGGCGGCGCGTGGGGGCAGGGCGACGGCGACGAGCACCGGGCGGCGACCCGTCGAGGCAAGGGCGCGGGGCGACGGCGATGAGGAGCGGGCGGCGACGGCGAGCACGGGCAGCCTGGCGGCGTCGGGGGCAACTAGCGAGGTATGTCAAAAATTTCCTAAGTGTGGACTTATATAGCAAAGCCTTTAGTCCTGGTTCGTGGCACCAACCGGGACTAAAGGTGGGCATTAGTCCCGGTTGGTGCCCCCAACCGGGACCAAAGGCCTCTTTTCAGCAGCCCAAAGGGCGGGAAGCGGCGGCCTTTGGTCCCGGTTGGTGGCACCAACCGGGACTAAAGGGGGGGCATTGGTCCCGGTTGGTGCCACCAACCGGGACCAAAGGCCTTGCGCTGCCCGCGGCCAAAAGTTTAGTCCCACCTCGCTAGTTGAGAGGGGCTCGGAGTGGTTTATAAGCCCCACTGCGGCTGCCCTCTCGAGCTCCTCTCAAATGCAGGCTTACGGGCCTAATGTCACACTGTGCTGTCTATTGGCCTATTGGGCCTTCTGCGGGCCTGAATCCTGGCCCAGGTTAGGTTTCTAGTCGTATTCAGGCCGTGCTGGCCCAATAGGTGGCAGTTTTTTTAAAAAAAAATCCAGTTTTTTGGTTCTGTTTTTTGCATTATTTATTTTCTTTTGTTTTTTTGCTTTATTTTTTAATTCTTTTTGCTTTTAGGTCAGCAAAATTATAAACTGTCTGTTAGTGCCATTAGTTTTAGAAAACATATAAACTTTCTATTAGTGCCATTAGTTCTTTATGAAAATTCTTTTTGCTGTATTTAGTTTTTTTGTTTTCTTTTTTGCTATATTTATTTTGTTTTGTTTCTACTTACAACAAAAAACTTATTTATTTTATTTTATTTTGTTTCTAATTACTTATTTATTTTACTTTATGATAATTCTTTCTGCTATTAAAGTTTCTATCAAAAAAAGTTCTTTATGAAAATTCTTTTTTGCTTTTAATGATTAAAAATAAAAAAAGAGGCGCAATGCGCGTTGATTTGCTTCAAGCCTTTCGGAATAGTGTAGACTGCACTGCACATAGCTCGATGCAGTCTACCATATTCCTCAAGGCTTGAAGCTAAGCAACGTGAGCATTGCGCCTCTTCTTCATCGTCTCTGCACTCAGGGCTTATAAACCGCTCCTAGTGCCTCTCAGCTAGCGAGGTGGGACTAAAAAACTGCTTAGCTAGTAAGAAACTCTAGTACCGGTTCGTGCCACGAACAGGTACTAAAGGTGCTCGTGGGGCCACAGCCTCATTAGTACCGGTTCGTGGCACCAACAGGGACCAAAGGGTGGAATTGGTCCCGGTTCGTGCCACCAACCGGGACCAATGGCCTTGCACAGTGGCGTGGTGGTGAGTTTAGTCCCACCTCGCTAGCTAAGAGAGAGTCGCACCTGTTTATAAGGTGCGGTGCGCCTGAGCTGTCGAGCTCCTCTCTAAAGCAGGCTTACGGGCCTAACCTCTCTGCACTCAGGGCTTATAAAGCATTTCAAATGAACTCTGAAAAGGTTGAAAGTTGGCATGGTATCATCATTTCATCCACATAGCATGTGCAAGAAAGTTGAGAGGGTTACGGCAAAAACTAGATGCACTTCTTGTACAAAATGGACAATGGTATCATACTCGTCTATTACAAAGTTGGCATGGTATCATCATAATAGTTGCGGGAGAAAGTCTTCACTTTTTCTTCGCGTGTGTCATTTGCTTATTGCGCCGTAACCATGGATATTCTTCATCGTTTATCAGGATGCTTGGGTCAGCCTTGACTTTGAAGGGAGGAATTTCATGAAACTTTTCATAATCTTCAGACATGTCTGTCTTGCCCTCCACTCCCACAATGTCCCTTTTTCCTGAAAGAACTATGTGCCGCTTTGGCTCATCGTATGATGTATTCGCTTCCTTATCTTTTCTTTTCCTCGGTCTGGTAGACATGTCCTTCACATAGATAACCTGTGCCACATCATTGGCTAGGACGAACGGTTCGTCAGTGTACCCAAGATTGTTCAGATCCACTGTTGTCATTCCGTACTGTGGGTCTACCTGTACCCCGCCTCCTGACAGATTGACCCATTTGCACTTAAACAAAGGGACCTTAAAATCATGTCCGTAGTCAAGTTCCCATATGTCCATTATGTAACCATAATATGTGTCCTTTCCCCTCTCGGTTGCTGCATCAAAGCGGACACCGCTGTTTTGGTTGGTGCTCTTTTGATCTTGGGCGATCGTGTAAAATGTATTCCCATTTATCTCGTATCCTTTGTAAGTCAATACAGTCGAAGATGGTCCCCTGGACAACGAGTACAACTCATCACAAACAATGGTGTCACCTCTGAGACGTGTTTCCAACCAACTGCTGAAAGTCCTCATGTGTTCACATGTAAACCAGTCGTCACACTGCTCCGGGTGTTTGGAGCGCAGACTGTTCTTGTGTTCATCGACATACGGGGTCACCAAGGTAGAGTTCTGTAGAACTGTGTAGTGTGCCTCAGACCAAGAATATCCGTCCCTGCATATTATTGAGTTCCCCCCTCCAAGCGTGCCTTTTCCAGTCAGTCTCCCCTCATACCGCGATTTAGGGAGACCTATCTTCTTAAGGCCAGGAATGAAGTCAACACAAAACCCAATGACATCCTCTGTTTGATGGCCCATGGAGATGCTTCCTTCTGGCCTAGCGCGGTTACGGACATATTTCTTTAGGACTCCCATGAACCTCTCAAAGGGAACATATTGTGTAGAAATACGGGCCCCAGAATGACAATCTCGTCGACTAGATGAACTAGGACGTGCGTCATGATATTGAAGAAGGATGGTGGGAACACCAGCTCGAAACTGGCAAGACATTCCGCCACATCACTCCTTAGCCTTGGTATGATTTCTGGATCGATCACCTTCTGAGAGATTGCATTGAGGAATGCACATAGCTTCACAATGGCTAATCGGACGTTTTCCGGTAGAAGCCCGCTCAATGCAACCAGACGCAGTTGCGTCATAATCACGTGGCAGTCATGAGACTTTAGGTTCTGGAACTTTTTCTCTGGCATATTTATTATTCCCTTTATATTCGACGAGAAGCCAGTCGGGACCTTCATACTGAGCAGGCATTCAAAGAAGATTTCTTTCTCTTCTTTCGTAAGAGCGTAGTTGGCAGGACCTTCATACTGCTTCGGAGGCATGCCGTCTTTTTCGTGCAAATGTTGCAGGTCCTCCCGTGCCTCAGGTGTATCTTTTGTCTTCCCATACACGCCCAAGAAGCCTAGCAGGTTCACGCAAAGGTTCTTCGTCACGTGCATCACGTCGATTGAAGAGCGGACCTCTAGCTCTTTCCAGTAGGGTAGGTCCCAAAATATAGATTTCTTTTTCCACATGGGTGCGTGTCCCTCAACGTCATTCGGAACAGCTAGTCCGCCGGGACCCTTTCCAAAGATTACATGTAAAACATTGACCATAGCAAGTACGTGATCACCGGTACGCATGACGGGCTTCTTCCGGTTATCTGCCTCGCCTTTGAAATGCTTGCCTTCCTTTCGACATTGATGGTTGGTCGGAAGAAATCGACGATGGCCCAGGTACACATTCTTCCTGCTTTTGTCCAGGTATATACTTTCATGTCATCTAAACAGTGCGTGCATGCGTGGTATCCCTTGTTTGTCTGTCCTGAAAGGTTACTGAGAGCGGGCCAATCGTTGATGGTTACAAACAGCAACGCGTGCAGGTTAAATTCCTCCTGTTTGTGCTCATCCCACGTACGTACACTGTTTCCATTCCACAGCTATAAAAGTTCTTCAACTAATGGCCTTAGGTACACATCAATGTCGTTGCCGGGTTGCTTAGGGCCTTGGATGAGAACTGGCATCATAATGAACTTCCGCTTCACGCACATCCAAGGAGGAAGGTTATACATACATAGAGTCACGGGCCAGGTGCTGTGATTGCTGCTCTGCTCCCCGAAAGGATTAATGCCATCCGCGCTTAAACCAAACCATACGTTCCTTGGGTCAGCTGCAAACTCAGCCCAGTACTTTCTCTCGATTTTTCTCCACTGCGACCCGTCAGCGGGTGCTCTCAACTTCCCGTCCTTCTTACGGTCCTCACTGTGCCATCGCATCAACTTGGCATGCTCTTCGTTTCTGAACAGACGTTTCAACCGTGGTATTATAGGAGCATACCACATCACCTTCGCAGGAACCCTCTTCCTGGGGGGCTCGCCGTCAACATCACCAGGGTCATCTCGTCTGATCTTATACCACAATGCACCGCATACCGGGCATGCGTTCAGATCCTTGTACGCACCCGGTAGAGGATGCAGTCATTAGGGCATCCATGTATCTTCTGCACCTCCAATCCTAGAGGGCATACGACCTTCTTTGCTGCGTATGTACTGTCGGGCAATTCGTTATCCTTTGGAAGCTTCTTCTTCAATATTTTCAATAGCTTCTCAAATCCTTTGTCAGGCATAGTATTCTCTGCCTTCCACTGCAGCAATTCCAGTACGGTACCGAGCTTTGTGTTGCCATCTTCGCAATTGGGGTACAACCCTTTTTTGTGATCCTCTAACATGCGATCGAACTTCAGCTTCTCCTTTTGACTTTCGCATTGCGTCCTTGCATCGACAATGACCCGGCGGAGATCATCATCATCGGGCACTGGTTCCTCTTGATCTTCAGCAGCTTCCCCCCTTGCAGCATCATTAGGCACATCGTCTGGTTCCTCTTGATCTTCAGCAGCTTCCCCCGTTGCAGCATCACCGTATTCAGGGGGCACATAGTTGTCATCGTCCTCTTCTTCTTCGCCGTCTTCCATCATAACCCCCATTTCTCCGTGCCTCGTCCAAACATTATGGTGTGGCATGAAACCCTTGTAAAGCAGGTGGGCGTGAAGGATTTTCCGGTCAGAGTAAGACTTCGTATTCCCACATGTAGGGCATGGACAACACATAAAACCATTCTGCTTGTTTGCCTCAGCCACTTCGAGAAAATCATGCACGCCCTTAATGTACTCGGAGGTGTGTCTGTCACCGTACATCCATTGCCAGTTCATCTGCGTGCATTATATATAATTAAGTCTGTCAAAAACCATTACAGAACATCATGAATAGATAATTAAGTGACCAAATTAATAGAAGTTCATCATCACATTAGAACCAAAGTACATACATAGTTCTCATCGAACAACATATATATAGCTCTCCAGAGCATCTAATTAATTAAACCATACATTGAAACTATGTAAAACATTTCAATGCGAAAACAAATGCGATCATAATCGCAACCAAGGTAACAATTGATCCAACGGCATAATGATACCAAGCCTCGGTATGAATGGCATATTTTCTAATCTTCAAGCGCATTGCATCCATCTTGATCTTGTGATCATCGACGACATCCGCAACATGCAACTCCAATATCATCTTCTCCTCCTCAATTTTTTTTATTTTTTGCTTCAAGTAATTGTTTTCTTCTTCAACTAAATTTAACCTCTCGACAATAGGGTCGGTTAGAATTTCCGGTTCAACCACCTCCTAGATAAATAAAATCTATGTCACGCTGGTCGGTATATTTGTCATAAACAATAAATGAATCAAATAGTTATAAAAAGATAATATATACCACATCCGAATCATAGACAGGACGAGGGCCGACGGGGGCGGATACCAAAACCATCGCACTATGTAATAAGAAGGAATAAAATATTAAGAAAATTAGACAAGTATCTATCTAAAGTAAGAATTTTTTTCTTTGAAAAAGAAGATAAGAACAAGAGGCTCACCACGGTGGTCCCGGCGACCAGATCGGCGCGGGCGGTCGACGGCGGTGAAGACGGGAATGGGACGTGACGGGCCGCTAAACCTAGACAAATCTCGAGGAAAATGGAGCTTTGAGGTCGAGCTTCGAGAGGAAAAAGCTTAACTAGTGTGGCTCGGGCATTTCATCAAACACCTCATGTGCATAGGAGGTGAGCTAGAGCACCACAAAGCCCTCCCCTCGCCGGCCAGAGAAAAACAGAGCACTGGAGTGCTCTGGTCACGGGCGAGGGGTATATATAGGCACCTCATTGGTCCTGGTTCATGGCATGAACCGGTACTAAATCTGGGCCTTCTGTCCCGGTTCATGCCAAGAACCGGGACAAATGGTTGTGGGCCAGGAGCGAGGACCATTAGTCCCGGTTCGTGGCTCGAACCGGGACAAATGGTTCCATACAAACCGGGACCAATGCCCACGAGGCCCCGGCCGGCCCCCTGGGCTCACGAACCGGGACGAATGCCCCCATGGGTCCCGGTTCGTGACTCAACCGGGGCTAATGTGAAAACTGCCCTGTGACCTATGCCCTGTTTTCTACTAGTGTGAGATTATATGTATCAAGAGTGATGTACGTTTCCTACTTGTATTATATCTGGGGATGGAAGCCGCCAATATTAAGGTCTAGCTCGGTAACATCAGAATAACATAAAGACAGATTGAATTATTACAAATGTAACTCACTTGTGATTAACCTTGTATCTAGTTTTTCTTGTAATTTTCTATTTGGTGTTACTCAAAGTGCTTTGTAATTCCAGCAGCTACCTTCCACGCCCTTCTCCATACCATCTGTCTTTTTAGGAGGCACCGGAAGAATCGGTTTTTGGAAAAAACTCATAAATCTCGGTATTTTACCGCCCATAGAATTCAAATGAATTTTGAATTCTATTTTATGGGGGTATAAATATAAGTATGTAACCTGTAAATCATCAAATATGGTAGAGCATGCCCCGGTGGGAAATATCCTTTAGTTCCTGGATTTATATACACCTCACATAGAAAGTAATAATAATAATAATAACAATAATAATAATAGTAGTAATAAGTCACAAAAATATGGAAGTTTTTTCACAATAAATTTGACTTTCTTTGGCACTAATTCAGTCTCTTTCTTTGGTTTTGCAACCAACAGATGGTTGGTATTCTACAACCTTCGGGCTTATCACAATTGGGCGTGCAACAAATATTTTTAAACAGCCGCCTTCTTTGTTTCAGTGAATGGTATTTTGGCATGGAGTTTTCATTAATAGTCATTTGTGAACAACCAAGTGAATGAAATTCACGGGAAAGTAGTGCAACTAACTAACTAGTTTAGACTATCCGTATGAGCGACATACGTTTCCTAATTTCTTATATTATATATGGGATGGAATCCACCAAGATTAAGGTGTAGCTCGGCAACATCAAAGTAATACACCACCGGATTAAATTATTACAAATGTAACGCACTAGAGTTTCCCTCTGTATATTCCCTGGCAATTTGTTATTTCGTGGTACTCAAAGCGCTTTTTAATTTCACCAGCTCCCTCCACATCATTTAGGGTTCTCTTTTTTCTCAATACTGGTGTTTCTTTCCAGTAGGCGCTGAAAGAACCGATTCCAGGAGCAACTCAAAAATCATCGAGTTTTACCGCCCGAAGAATTCAATGTTTTTGTGTATAAATAGTGAAATATATGTCTATGACCAGCATAACATCACATATGGTAGTGTGTGTGTGTGTGTACTCAGTCATATATGCAAGGTCTTGTTGAACTAAAAATTGATGTATTTTTCCAATTTCATTTCATACTGTCACTGGTAGAAAAAAGGCCTTTAGTCCCGGTTCGCAAAGGCCTTTAGTCCCGGCTGTGCAACCGGGACTAAATATGCGCGACTAAAGACCCCCCCCTTTAGTCGCGCCTCTTACGAACCGCGACTAAAGGCTTTAGTCCCGGTTCTCGTGGCTAACCGGGACTAAAGGCCCGTCCTTTAGTCCCGGTTCTCGTGGCTAACCGGGACTAAAGGCCTCCTCCGCAGGTTTAAACCTGGTTTTTTTGCGAATTTTTTTAATTTTTTTTATTTTCAAATTTCTGAATTATTTTAACCTCTAATCTCTAATCACCACCCCTCATCACTGCTCAATTTATCCTCTAATCTCTAATCACCCCTCATCATTCCAAATCATCTAACTTCCCGGACGGTCACCTATCCTCTCACTACTCCAGCCTGAGCACGCTTAACTTCCGGGTTCTATACTTGTTGTTTCCAAGTCTGAGCACCCATCCTCTCACCCATCCTCTCCCTCGTTTCCAAGTCTGCACTTGTTGTTTTCCTGACAATAGTAGGATGTCAATTCTATTAACCCTCAGGAATTTAGCTTGAGCATGAAGTGACACATTTCACTGTTTGAGTTTGAAACTATTGTTTTAAAAAACAATAATTATTTAGTAACACTAATATTTCTGGAATAATTAGTTTGACCATTGTTTGACCACTGTTTGACCACAGTTTGACCAGATTTGACCAAAATTTAAAAAAAACTGAAATAATTATTTAATAACACTAATATTCTAGAATAATTAGTTTGACCATTGTTTGACCACAGTTTGACCATAATTTGAATTTTTTTGAATTTTTTTGCCTCTCCAGATCTTAAAAGCCTCGTATCTTTTTTTCTATTAGGTTTTTGAGGATTTTGAAAATGTTTAACGGGGTTCCCCCGATTAAATTCGGATGTAACTTTTCGAGTAGATGATTTTTCATATAAAAAACTTTTTCATCCGAGTTCGTATGCAAAAGTTATGCCCATTTTAAGAATTTCCAGAGAGATTTTGCAAATAAAGTCGAAATTCATATTTGTTAATTTTCCCAACAACTAGACCACATATCACATGAGAAACTTATTTTATTTTATTTTTTTGACATTTCCATCATTTTCTTTTGTTTTTTCTAAAACTGAAAAGGCGATCCAAGGGGGGGGGGGGTAGAGTTTGAAAATGAGGCCTCAAATCCCTTTAGTCGCGGTTGGCCAGACCAACCGGGATTAAAGGTTAGACCTTTAGTTCCGGTTGGTCTGGCCAACCGCGACTAAAGGTTCGGGCCATTAGTCGCGGTTGGCCAGACCAACCGGGACTAAAGGTCTAACCTTTAATCCCGGTTGGACTGGCCAACCGCGACTAAAGGCCTTCGGGCCAGCCTGAGGACCTTTAGTCCCGGTTGGCCAGGCCAACCGCGACTAAAGCCCCTCCCGTCCGCCAGCTGTCGACCGAGCGCGCTGGGCCCAGATAGTTGGTCGCGGGTCTCCTCCCGAACCGCGACTAAAGACCCCTTTGGTCGCGGTTCGATTATTTTGGGGACTAATGGGGGCGTATGGAAGCCTCTTTTTCTACTAGTGTGTGTACCCAAACTGGGCAAATACATAAATTTCAAAAAATATTAGATCCACGCAAATAATACATATAGCACCGAAACAAGGTAAGTACATAAATCAAGAAAATATCATATACATGTGAATCGTAAATATAGCACCAAGACAGGACAAATACATAAAGTTGTGAAAATATCAAATACAAGCAAGTGGTGGCTTATTTTAATTAGCAGCGACTCCATCACCAAGAGAACAACGCACACATCTACGTTTCCGCATGTCTGCGTGTACATAGCTTAATGCAAGGTCTTAATGGCATAGCTCACACATCAGACCAAGTGATCTTGAACACTCCAATCTCCTCCTTGAGCCCCAACGCCTTCCATATGGCCGGTGACGCGTCTACGTCGTTGTATGGGCACGGTGTCTTGAAGTTGTGCTCGGCGTCGCAGCCGTACACCGAGTCGCACTCGTCGACGACCTTGGCCAGCATGGCATGCCCGTTCCCGTTGACGCGGATAATCTTGTTGCACCTGCGCTTGCTGTCCAGGCGCAGCCACCCCGTGGACAGCGCCACCATCAGCTCAGTGTCCTTGTGGAAGCGGTTGTCGCAGAACGATTTGCCAGCGCCGTCTCTACCTCGTGCGAAGCTGTTCAAAGTTAGTATCGCCGGTGTGTCGGCCGACACCGGGGGCGAGCACCTGAATTGCGGGTAGCGGTGACCGTATTTACAACAGACCGAGCCCTGATCCCTGTTGCAGTGACCGGATTTGCCATGTAGGAAGCCACTGATGTGGCACCTGCCTTGACGGTGGCTGTTCTTTGTTCTCTGTGGTAACGTTGGCGCTGCTGCGCACGGATACGGAGACGGCATGGACGTGGAGGTGTGACAGGAACATCACGAGGGCAAAGACGGGTAGCAGCTTCTTCATGATAGCCATGTCTGCCAGGTACTCAAGTTGCATGCAAATCGATTCTTTATAGGGTCGCCCCAGCCTCGTGGAACAGCAACAGCTGATGTAACTTGTAACTGGGCATATGCTAATTCAGTCATGTTTCTTCGGTTTTCCAACGCACAGATGTAGGAGTTTTGCGCCCTTCAGGCTAGTTACATTTGGGCGTGCGGTAAATATATTTAAACAGCCTTTCTTCTTTGTTTTAGTGAAGGAAATTTTGGCATGGAGCTTAATGATCCAGTTGCAGACATTTCTGAACATCCAACTGAATGAGATTCCAAGGTAAGTGCACCTAACTAACTAGTTGAGAGTATCAGTATCAAGTGTGTCGTACGTTTCCTACTTTCTTGCAATGTCAACACTAAATCTGCCACGATTAAGGCCTTGCTCGGCAACTTTAAAAAATAGAAGTAAGCTTGCACGTGCAATGTCAACACTAACACGCATTATATTATTAAACATTTGTAGTTCTAAAATAATGTGATATGTGCTATTCGCACAAATGAATGAATGAAAACGTGATCCGTATAATGTGCAAGGATTGTATCTAAGATGATAAGTACAATATTTTGCAAAATATTCCTGGAATAACAAGTTAATTATTTCAAGTGCATATTTTCACCATTTACAAAAAATGAAGTGATGATTTGAATAGTTTACACAAAATGTACCAAAAAACATTCCCACAACATGTCGGGTTTCATCTAGTTTAAATAAAATCAATAACCATTTCCTTAAATCAGAAAGGTGCCTCGTGTCTCCACTGGAAAACTTTCATAGCATATATAAGATTTACATAGATACATATAATGTGTGTACTCATGTCCTTGCATGTTGGAAACAACCATCGACAAGATTTACACTCTTTTAGAGGAAAGAGTGTTTGGACAATCAACAGCCTGTCACATGATCTCCTCTACTTTGGATCCAAAAAGAAAAGGAAGATTGATTGGAACTTAACCTCACAAATAGGCAGACATGCTTTCAATCTGTTAGCTAGAATTTGACAAATGCACCTGTCAAGACTACTCTTATCAATTGTCTGTCATCTTCTCAAGATCAAGCACTTTAGCTGGGGCGAAGAAACGAAGCAAGACGATGTCATTTCTGAGCATGAGCTCTTGGTTGTCACCAATGAACCTACAACATCCATCACACCCATTATAAAGATGATGACACACAAACACATGCACAAGTATTATTGTGAAACATGACCAACTTTGAAAGCATGATCCTCCATCCCCAGTTTATAATGGTTCTCACCTTTTCACCATTCACTTGATACACAGTGAGACAAAACTTACACGTGTCTGAGAAAAAAAATCACTTTGAAATGTGACTATCCACATTGTCATCTTTGGTTAGAACTTTATGTCCTTTGAGCATCAGGTCCAGCTTGCTCACAGAAAAAGCTATCTTAAATATCTACGAAAGCTATCCAAAAGAAAAAGGAATGATCTCATAAAACTAATGAAAAATTGATGTTAATTCTTGAGAAGGATACATGCATCTATATGCATCTTATCCATGCCAATTTGAAATACTGATTTACAGAAGTACCTTTCATGTGTACAAAACGCTGAAGAATTTGAACATGAACAGCCTGATACAATACAGTAAGATAAGCGAGCACTAACAATTCACAAAAGTATACTTTCCTATACACACTCTGTTGCAGGTTAATAAAAAACGGAATACTCTGGTGTGGGATCTTCAAATTACCTTGAGTTCTCCCGCAAAAAAAAACTTCAATTGGTTACAACTAATGAAGCTAGAACAAGTAATCTTGTACTGCCATTGCCAAAACAATTTAACCATCACAAGCTAGAATAACCCATGTAGCTTAAGAAACCTACACAACTAATAATTTCATACGCTCATAGCAATCACCCATAGCCCCACCCCCCCCCCCCCTGACCCGCTCCTCTCGTCCTCCTGCTAGGGTTTCCCCTCACCGCCGGCGGCCTCCTACCGCCGCCGGCCCAGCTGCCTGGTGGCGGCTGGCGGCGACCTGTCGCGGTGGGGGCGACGCCCTTTGGCGGCGGGGCGGCGGGATGGCGCAGGTCGGCCGGCGGCGCGAACCCTGCCCAGATCTGGGCCCTATGGGCCCCATCTGGGTCCTAGCGGGTCAGTCTTGGTGTTGCCTCGCTTCTCTCTGCGCGGTGATGAGGTGGAGCGGCTCGGACGGCGGGCGGCGGCGCCGTTGGTACGTCTTCTGCAGCGCGAAGGCGGGGGCTTTATGGGCATTTGAGCGCCTGGCCGAAGCTGTGTGCCCACGGGTCTGGTTTTCCCCTGCTATTGCGTCCGGTCGGTTTCCGTCGTCGACGGTGGAGGTTGAGCCCTCCCGCGTACCGACGGTGCTGCTACCCTAGTCCCAGCTCCTCCTCGTCGTTGTGCAGACCCTACTTCGTGGTGCCGTGGTGAGACGGCGTGGAAGCTTCTAGTCCGTGTTGGCGCAGGGTGGTGGTCGGTTTGGTGGCGCGCTCCGGAGCGCCTGAGGGGTGGATTGGGATCGAGAGAAATCCCTGTCGGCGTGGCGGCGCTTGCAGGTGTCGTCAGTCCTTCCTGGAGGGCGTCGGGGCGACCCTTCCTATCCCCTCGCCGCGTGCCGGGGGAAACCCTTCGCAGTAGCGTGGTCGTCTTTGCATCCCTTCTTGGAGGTGTTGCTTGGTGCCGGCATTCCGGAGTCGTGGAGCTTGGCAGGAGTTCTCCGGTGGGTGCAGCGGTCGCGAGGCTTCTTCGTTTTTCGTTGATCCGCCGTTCTCGGCATTTGTTTCTTTTTTGTTTTCTCTTCCTTTTTTTGGCGTGACTGTGCTGCTTCCGCCCCACCTATCGTTGGCTGTATCGTGGTGGTTGCTTTGTAATACAAAGGGGGAACCCTTTCTCGGCAATCATCCATAGCCAGTAATTCTTCCTTTACTTACCTGCATTACCACTGAACTAAACTGTAGCTAATACTTAGAAAGTTAGACCAGATTAGGAATCACCATTACAAAGTATACCGATTATTGGCACTGGAACATTCTTCAGGCACAACCTAAAGAAGCACCAACATACAAATTTCTAATAACAAGGAATATTTCCATTCTTGATCAGTCAATCACATACGGATGGCACTGAACCAATTGAACAGTGTAAATAGATATACCTAAAGCATCCTTTTATTTGCCAGCACTAATGCTTCCTCAAAGCCCCTACTGACTGTTGTCCCTCAGATATCAAATGATTGGTTTGCTGCCTGTTGGAGCAGCAATTTCTGCAGTATCGGCACCACCAGATGCAACACACTCCATTAGCCTTTCAATCCAAATTGAAAAGAAAATAGTGAATCAATCCAGCCAAGCAAGGTAGGACAAGCCAAGACGTACAAGGTTCATGGAAAGCTGTGCGCCCGGAATCCATCCAGGTGCCTGAGTGCTTGCTTATGTAGCCGTCGAGAAGGTTCAGACCAACGTCTACGCGGTAAAATCAATCAGCAGCTTGCTTAGCTTGCAGTTGTATGTGTTGCTCTTGGGAACTAAAAGATAAAAGTGAATAGTATTTTGTCTTATAGTTGTATGTGTTGCTTAGGTTCAGACCGACACATTTTATCTTATTGTTGTACCTAAAAGAGCTCCCGTTTAATGTGTTTTCTGTGAATAGTAGTATGCTTTGTCTTGCTTTTGTTGCTAATAATTATAATGTAGTGCGCTAACGCTTTTCGAGAATCCACTTTAATCATAAATTAGACCAATGATACATAAATTATTTTACTGAAAAATTATACCTTTGAAAACTAATTTCGAATAAGTTTTCAAAGGTATCTGTCATGCTCCCGGTGCAGTCGTTCACATTGGTTAAATTTATGGTCAAAGTTAAATCTCAAAGAATTGGGCGCACTACATTATGAAATGAAGGGATTATAGAAGGGTTAAGATAAACCAATTCCGCTCTCTTTTCTCATTAAATAGGCCGTCACATAAGATTTTTTTCTTAGGTGTCGTGAATAAGATATGGCCCAAGGTGGAGCACTGGGGGTGCCCTAATTTTACCTGCTCCAAGCACATTAACCACTTTCTCGCAAAAAAAAGCACATTAACCACTCTAGGCGCACCTTCAGTCTGCAGCTCCCTCCACCAATGCGGCATATTTGGCCTAGATGGCAACAACGTAGGACGCAAGGCAGCGGGTGAGGTGGAACATGGTATAAGGGAGAGCATCTCCCGGGCTTGCGGCGGCCAAAACCCAGAGAGGTGAGGTCATCTCTTTGTCAAGCTTGTAGTTGGCACTCAAACAACACTCAGTAATCATGTGTCGTACGTTTTTCACATAATGCTTCAGTTAGATGACGGGCAAGATGAAGTCAGTTCGATCGAACTGCTCACATCGTGCGCTGTTGTTACCCTATCTTTGAGTTGTCGTTAATGTTATCTCTTCCTGGTTGTGTCTTGATACTTAAGCCGAGATGGACGACGTGTAAGGTTGCAAGAGAACGACACTTAAGCCGAGATGGACGGCGACTAAGGATGCAAACTCTATGAGAACTCTCTCAAGACAAAAACATATGTCTTCAAGTATAAGGCATATCTAGGGTTCACTAGAGTGTGTTGAACATATGGTCAACTTTCCATATGATTTATCTAGAAATACGGTAGATAAAACAGGATAAATACAGTGGACATGATAATGGGAAGAAACAAAGTAATAACCAGACTTTTTTTGGAACGAAGGCTCAAGAAAAGCCCGGCTTGAATTAACAAAGTCATCAACCGGCCAGGATTACAGGATTGCCACTTACAACAAGAAGACAAAGAACGAAAATAAAGATACGTTGTGCTCGGTCGAACAACTCGAAGGCATAGAACAATGTCATCGAACGTCGCTATGCCGAAACCAGCTAACCTACTAAGGCTATGGGAGGAAGGCACCACCGTGCATGTGTTGTGTCACGGACTGCCACCAGAAGGAAAACATGGGCAACACATGACCTGACTCCGCCTCCGCAAAGGGCCTCTACCCTTTCACCCGGGCTCGACGGGTGCCGCACCGGCGGCCTGTGGAGTGGTTCACCCTAGAACCCAGATCAGAATTCCGAAGCAACCAAAGGAGAGGCACCAGGAACAAATCCACACGAAACGGGGAGCCGAACACCCAGTCACCGTTGCCGGCAGCAGCAAGGCAGAGCACCGGACAAGAGTTGTCGAAACGAAGGCGCTGAAAAACCCCGGAGAAGGCCAAGAGTATGCAGCACCACGCATCGGTCAAGGATAGGAGGCACCATAGCCCATGGCACAAGAGAGGGACCCCGATCCCCTCTCACCAGCGGCTGAAGCCCTCCACACCTGGACCCGAGCAAGTTGCCGAAGATGAAGATCAGACAAATACAATCCGCCGTCGAACCACCACTGACTCCACCACCACTTGAGCACTTCCCTGACGACGCCTTTAGGAAGGGTCACGCCACCAAGGTGACGTCGTCGCCATGAAACAAGGAACTGAGGCTTTCACCTGAGCTGCTGGGTGGGGTGGGAGGTGCAGGAAGCCCACCGAAGCCTTCAGCAAGGAAAACGACGCCCAAAGGCGACGTCTTCGATGTGGCCGCCGCGCCGGCCAGGGGTTTCCCCCGGATCCGCACCCAACCACCAGATCTGCACACCCGCCATCCAGAAAACGGCGACCGGAGCCACCAGGGACAAGGGGCGGCGTGGATCGGAGCAGATCGAGGTTGTGGATGCCGATTCTCCAAGGTATAGCCGGCCTACGAGGAGCTGCTGCCGCCGCCGACGCCCGCAGCCTCCACGCCGCCCGCGCGACCGGGGAGGCGACCCACCTGCACCCGGCGGCGCCGCCCGCCGCACAGGCCACGCCGCTGGCCGCCGCCCCGGATGCCGAGGCTATCCACGCATGGTGGATCCGCCAAAGTCCCCGCCGCCACCTTCATGGGTGCCGAGCGGCTGCGCCGCTGGCCACCTCTGGCGGCGGCGGAGGGAGGGAGGGGGACGGGGGGACTAGGTGGCGGCGGCTAGGGTTGGCCCCCGAGTCGCCTCGGAGGAGACGACGCGCGCGGGAGGGGGGAGGGGACTGACCCGTAATAACCAGACTAGACATCCAATATACTAGTAGATAAGGTAGAAACAGCATTAGGTATAGGATTGCTAGTACTAGTAACCGAAATATGGTCCCTAACATTAGGTCTAGGAATACATGCGGTGTGGTGTAAGAATATGCATTCAGAACGGTGTTGCTCAGAGAAGCCATGTTCCCGAGGAAGTTTTTTTTGTTTTGTTTTTTTTTTTTTTGAAATATTTCAAAACCTGCCAGGTGTTACAGAGTTAAGAGTGTTGCGAGGATAGGAACTCACGCCACAGACCGGCGTGGCCCTCTAAAGTTACAGATTTTAGTCTATGAGACCAAACAATCAAATCATCCAGGATAGCTCTCAAGGAGTTTGAGGCCACAACATCTAGTCCTTGGAAAACTTTCTTGTTGCGTGCGTCCCAGATTTTCCAAAGAATCAAAAGGAGCATGAAGGGGCGGACCGTGGTAGGCAGCGGATCCGGAAGCGTCGTGCTGAAGAGACTTGTGATAGGAGTGTAAAGAGGGCAGATGCCGGCTGCTCTCCAGATCCTGCGAGCTGCTGGACAAGTAAAAAAAGGTGTTGTCGATCCTCAACCGAGTGAGTACATCTAGGACAAGCTGAAGAGTCGAGAATGTTCTTCTTATGCAGATTCTTCCTTGTGTTTAGGCGATCAAGGTAGAATAGCCAACCGAAGATCATAACCTTTTTGGGAACCATTGAGTCCCAAGGAAGTTGTCGACGTCAGGGATGTAGTCATTTCTAGCCACGTCAAAGAAGATGCATGCGGGCGAGTGAATGCGCTCCACATAAAATCTGATATCCCCTCTCCCATATAGGGTTATAAGTGGCACGCTCTTGGAGGCCTACTCTCTCTCTTTGCGATGCATGCCGGGAAGCAGGATGGAGATGTCTCAGGCAGCGTATATCTTTGGAAACGATGGGCGGTCTCCTGTTCGCTTGTCTATGCCACTTTCTATGGATAGAGGAGTGGCCTCTAATAGACTCCAGAAACAAAAACTGATCCACTATACATGAAACGAAGGGGAACAGTCTACAACGGTTGGGTTTCATCTTCCACTGGTAGAACATTTCAAGTTTTGTCAACTATGACAAATATGAGAGACATGTGACATAGGTCCTAGCCCAGCCCGGCTCATCATGGAACACAATGCGCACGTGTGAGGCATGAATTATGTTTAAGAAGGAGTGTACGTGTATGTGTCCTCTTCTCAAACTCCTAGATGTATGTAGAACAGCCAACCATATATGTTGGTCTAATTCACCCTCTACTAGCACGGTGGCAGTAAACATCACGCTCCATGTCATGCATGAATGCGCCAGAGAAGACTTCGGGGTCTATTTAGAAATTGTGGCAGAAATTCAAATGGGCGAAGCTCAATAAATCCAATAGAGTGAACTATACTGTATTTCTTTTCCTCCTATAATTTTGCCCAGCTCTAGAATTCTTTAGGTTCAATTTACTATGGACGAGACTATTGCTAACATACGCTGAAGGCCCTTGATGGTGACTTGAGTTGTTGAGTATGGGTAGATGGGTCACTCGTAAAATCCCACTCTAGCCTCCCTTCTTGTGGCGGAAATGTGAGATTCTATAATGGTTGACAGCTTGGCAGCGCTGGGACGGTTCGGGTGCAAATCAGGTTACCAACGGTGTAGCTAAGGAAAACTTCTTTAGTTGTAAAATACCGTCGGGGCACTAGCTGATGTAATTCCTTATGGTATTGGCGTCAAGGCGGTAGAATGATTAGGAGATCTAGGTTGCTCAAATAGTTCCAGCGTAAAATGCCCACTCGTCACCTTCGAATAGTTCGATGAGGCACTCTACACTCACCATCAACAAAACATAAGGTGTTGATCTCTTGCCTATGAAGACGAATTTTCTTGAAACTTGCCAAGAAATGGCAGATCTTAGTATTGAATTTCATAAGCTCAAAACGTTTGCTCATTCTATCAAACTAAAGCATGATAGCATGTCATCATTTATCCGAGGCCTTAATCTGTAGCTTCTGCATCGGGCGATCAAATGTCGGGTATGGTAGAAGTGTTTGATATGCCTTCGTTGTATTCATAATTTGTGTATGTTTCATGCATGTCATCCTTCATTTATGCAATGTTTTTGAAGATTTTATGTAACTAACCTATTAATTTAACGGTCAATGTCAGTTCCTGTTTGCTGTTGTTTTTAAATATCAGAAGATAAAATTGCACATCTCAAAAAATAGAAAAATTCAGAGGCGCTTAGGATGTCTAAGAGAGCTCTTTAGCAAAGAGCTAGGGCAAGCTGAAGGCAATAGGGCGTAGATGCCCTATATAGGCGCGATAGGGCCCGGGGTGGTTTGGAGCCCTATGGAATCCTTGATTCTCTCCATAGCCTCAATTTTTTAAATACCATTGTTATTGACCTCCGTCATATTTATTGACTACTTTTCTTCTCTATTACTTCATGTTCTAAGGTGATCTTCTTTTGAACCTTATATGGTTCTCTGCGCGAGGGGGAATTCATTGGCGTGTTCATCAACCTCAATCACCGTTGGGGATATTCCCTCCCCACGGGCGAGACCCGGCCAAAGGAACCCCGGCGAAAACCTGGAGGCCCATGCGGAGTAGCATTGGAAGGTGATACATGTCGATATACCATGGCCTGGAAAGCAAACCCGGCCCAGGGAGAGGTGAGCCGGCTTATGGGAGTCCCAATGTCAAAAGGAGTCCACTTAACATGGAAGACACGAAAAGTTTACAAGACTTAGAGTAGGACTCTCATTATTGGTACGATCCAGAATCTACTGTAAAATAAGGAACCAGACCTGTTGTATAAAGGGGGGTTCCTAGGACGGACAAGTTAGAATCTCTTGAAAGCTAGGTAGCAAAACAGCACCCTTGTAATCGAGATCATCATCATCAATAGCAATCAAGCAGGAGTAGGTTTGTACCTCAACCGTGAGGGTCCACCATGAGGGGCCAAACCTGGGTAAACCCGCATCTCTCATTTCCGGTCAATATTGTGCAAGCATACACCCAGCAGCAATGGCCTCACAACTTAGTTCTCCTATGAGGACATCTGCCATGAAAAAGTCACTACAATCATCGCCGCTCCAATATGAGTTGTGAGTAGTCCATCCACTGAATAGCGTGTTCATGGCATTAGCCAATATTAATCTATCCTCTCTGTAGTTCAATACAATGGTACTAGCAGTGATGTATACCATGTGATGAATTATTTCTTTATGTTCATATTGTATTGGTGCCCTATGTTTGAATTTTAGATGCATATTTTTCTCCATTTAATTGTCTTCTCTTGGCTATTTTAGAAGGGTAATCAGTAGTGGGAAAGATGTGCATTAGTTGGGTTTAATATTGCAAGTAAACTACTCTGATGATAGTAAATGGGAAAGGCTTGCATTTTACTATTTCCATCTAATACACACACCTCCTGAGTATATTTTTACATGGCCTCATGAGTCCAATTTTGTATCACTTTTTACTCCTTGTTTTGCATCGCTGTCATAAGATTTTTAGGATTTTATCACATTCGCACACTCTTTTGCTGATTCTATCAGGATCCTAATGAAGAAGATTTGAGGCATTAAAGAAGCTAACACAAATGTATGGGTAAAAGGTAAAACTCATGACCTTCCACATGAAGCAATAATCATGTAGGAGAAAAGCAACCACACATGCGCTTCCAGAGACAAAGACAACGTCTTGTACAGGTGTGTCTACTTTTACCAGTGCTCATACCAAGCGGCGCCGCCACCCCTAATCGACTAATTCAACCCCATGGCTTCCGATCAAGGAGGAGATACACAGAGAAATGAGAACACACACAAAAAATAAGAACCCTAGCCTCCGGAAGGGATCAGGAGAGGGAATTAGCAAAAGGGTTCTGCCATGCCATCGACCCGATCAAGGGGACTCCGGCATCAACCATCTCATAAGAACGATGGCACGTATTAATAAGCATAGGCATGTTAATTAAAAAGTTCAACCAATTATGACCTGATAAACATTAAGTAGGATCATGCTATATAAGAGGTGCGACTATAAATCTATATAACAAATATCCATTGATCTTATTGCTAATCCTCAACTTCAATTTACTAGAACCATGTATACACTTGTGTATTAATTAATAAATCAAAGCATTGCATAGAGCATGAAGGCATGCCACTAGTAGAAAAAGGCCCATTTGTCCCGGTTCCAGAGGCCCATTTGTCCCGGTGCTGGAACCGGGACTAAAGGGTCGGGACTAAAGCCCAATATCTTTAGTCCCGGTTCGCTTATGAACCGGGACAGGTGGGGCTCCACGTGGCCGCTGCGGCGAGCCCAGGCAGGAGGGCCTTTAGTCCCGGTTGGTAACACCAACCGGGACCAAAGAGCATCCACGCGTCAGCAGCTCAGGAGCTGGGGTTTTTTGTTTTTTTAAGGGGGGGAGGGGTTGGGGGTTTCATGTATTGTGTTAGCTAGCTAATAGCTAGAAAGAAGTGACCTCTCTTATCTCCATGCATGGTCGACGCTACGTACTATACGTTTAGAGAGGACTCTACACGCTAGCTAGTAAGAAAATGAAGGAAACCATTAAGTACAGAAGATCGTCATGAACATATACAGAGAGAAGTGATCGACCTCTCCTTCTCCGAGAGATTGGTCGAAGAAATAATTTTCGTATATCTATCCGATGCTACTAGCTACATATATACAATATAAGATCTCTTACAATCCCTAACATCTGAAGTCAAGTTCCACATGGTATTCTCCGGCTTTACTGATGACGTGGTCAAGAAAGAATCCCGCCAATTCCTCTTGAATGGCTTTTATGCGATCTTGTGGTAGGAGATCATCCCGCATCTGCAAGATCTAAATCGAAGAAGAGGTTCAATACATGTGTATGAATGAAACTCAACACAAATGATGGTAATAAAATAAAATTGTGAATATTTTTGCTTACACACTCCAATCGGCAATTCCTGAATCGATCAAGGCGACTGAAACGAAGCCAAAGTTCCAACACTAGCCTCTGTTCAGAGATAAATTCTTGAGAAAGACAAGAGTCAAAGCAAGATCAACTTCAACCTTCTTTTCACTCGGACCTCAATCCATTCAAGGGCTAATGATGAGAACATAGACCTGGGGTAGGGTAATAGGCCTGACCTATACGTCCTACCTAAGGTCCTTGTCCTAGGAGCAAAGAAGTTCAAGAGCAAATAGAGAGGGCTCAACAAAGGTGTCGAGTGCAATCCACTCGACCTACCATTCACTCGGAGATCCCTCCTTATTTAGGTCACTCGACCACTCAACCACTCGACATGCAGAAGACCTAAAGCCACTCCGCGCAGCAACGGTCGGGCATTTACTCATAGACTTAATGATCATTTATAGCACTTTATTATTGACGTTACCTGTAATGCTCTCACTTTATGTACATTGAATCCTGTGTAACGGAGGGGAGCTGGGGTCCTGGCGCACTCTATATAAGCCACCCCCTCCTCTGAGACAAGGGTTCGCACCCCCTGTAACACACACACGCATATAATCCAATCGACCGCCTCCGGGCTTCGAGACGTAGGGCTATTACTTCCTCCGAGAAGGGCCTAAACTCGTAAAACTCTTGCGTACAGCTTCTCCATAGCTAGGACCTTGCCTCTATATCCCTACCCCCCATTCTACTGTCAGACCTAGAACCACGACAGTTGGCGCCCACCATGGGGCCGGCGTCTTAGCGACTTGTTGGAGAAGTTGCGATTTTTCCGATCCCCATCAGCATGGTTTCAGGCGGAGGATTGGCCGAGGGCCGCGAGATCCGTTTCGGCGCGCTCGTGTTCGTCGCCGACGATTCCGCTTGGCTCCAAGAAGCTCCACTCGACGTCGAGGCGCTCCCCGTCCGTGGGGCAACACACTTTCGCACGTGCGTCCGCGGCATCCTCCTGCGGCAGCCGTCGACTCAGTATCGGTCGGCTCCGGTGGCGTCTTCACTCCCTGCTGCCCGCCGGCACAAGCGTTCCGGTCGGTCGAGGCTCCAGCGGTGGGTGAGGCACTGTAACACCCCGAGGATCATGCTACAGTAACTCTCTGTGATTAAGCTAATCATGTTGCTAAACAGGGCTTGATCACATTGGAATCAGATTTCTTTTCAAACTCCTAATTCAAAGTTCAATTAAAATTAAAGTGGAAAATAAAAGTTTTCAAAAATTTAAACAAAAATGTTCGGTGGGTGCCAAATAATACACTGGTAATTATTGTGGAGAAAACACATTTTTATAAAATGCCTAAATACTTTTAAATGAAATAAAACAGAAAAGAAAATAAACAAATAAAAAGAAAATACAAAAGAGCACAGAACAAACAAACAAAAAAAAGAAGAAGAAGGAGAAGGCCCCCCCCACTCGACCCCTGGCCCAACTGGGCCAACCCCAGGCCCAGCCGGCCAGCACCATCCCCCCCCCCCCCCCCGGCCGAAAGGCCCAGCCCCACCCCGGCCCACCTCTCCCACTCGCCCTCCCCTTCCCTGTTCCCCCGACCGGGGTCGGAACAGGGGCCGGTCCCCGCCGCAACCCCTCGCCGGCGACGGGGAGGATAAGGACGCCAGCGCCCCCCGCCTCCTCGGGCCCCTCTCCCACTCGCCCCCGCTCACCTCTCGGCCTCTGCGCCTCTCTCTTCCCCCCCAGTTCCGCGCCGCTCCTTCCTTCCCCACGCCCGACGCGGTCGCCGCCGTTCACCGTCGTTCCCGCGGCCACCGTGCCCCAATCGCCACTTCGCCGTGTCGTACGCCGTCGCCGCCCTCGACTACGTCACCTCCGCCTCTCCGTTGAAGCTTGGAGCCACTGCACCGACCTCCCCGAGCTCGTCTTCCCCGCACGGCCGCCGTCGATCGCCGCCCCGTTTCGCCGCCTCGAGCCTCCCCGAGCACGCTGCCGTCCCCCTACAGCCTCGTCGTGAGCTTCTCCCCCCTCCTCCCCTGTCCTTTCGCTCTCGCGCGCCCTCTAGCTGCTTCCCCACGCGCGCCCGAACGCGGCGCCGCGGAGCTCGTCGCCGGCGGGTCTCCGGTGACCAATTGGTCATGGGCGTAGGCCCGTTAGCTTGACCGCACCGTGCAGCACCCGCCTAGCTAGTTAGTTTGGCCGCTCGCGCGCTCTAACGCCGCACCCGCTCCAGCCCGAACTCCGGCGCCGCTTTTGCTCATCGCCGGCGCCGTTCCGGCAGCTCCAGCTCCGGCCGGTCTCACCACGCGACGCGGCGGGCTCTCCCCGTTCGAACGCACCCACCCGCGCCCGTGTAGGCCCCCTGTAGGCGAATCCCGACGGGGCCGAGCGCCCTCCGCCGCGTTTTCGTGCTCGCTGGCGTTCAGCCGCCGGCCTGCTGAGCTGGCACACCTGGGGCCACCCCTGGGTCACTGCCAGCGGGCCCCGCAGGCCCCGTTGACTGGGTCAACCCAGTCAACGTGCTGACTTGGCAGGCCCAGCCACTGACATGCGGGCCCCGCCGCATAATTAAAAAAAAGAAATGTTTTTATAATTAAAACTATTTAATTAATATAATTAGGCACTGACAGGTGGGGCCCAGTAGTTAATTAAGTAAAAATTAATTAGTTTAATCTTCTGTTAGCCCACTGTCCATGACAGGTGGGGCCCACGGGTCAGTTTGACCTGGTCAGCCGCTCTGTTGACCTGCTGACGTCAGCATTGCCTCATGCTGACGTCATAATTCATATTTGCTTAATTCAAATAATTCCAGAAATTCAAATAAACTTTGAAAATTCATATCTTTTAAACCGTAACTCGGATGAAAATGTTTTCTATATGAAAGTCGCTCAGAACGACGAGATGAATCCGAATACGCAGTCCGTTCGTCCACCACACCTCCCTAACCTATCGAACTAGCAACTTTCCCCCTCCGGTCCGTCTGTCCGAAAACGCGAAACATCGGGAATGCCTCCCGGATGTTCCCCCCCTTCACCGGTACCACCTACTGTCGCGTTAGGACACACCTCGCACTGTTCATTGTCATGTCACGCATCGTCATGCTGATGTTTGCATTGTATTTACTGTTTCTTCCCCCTCTTCTCTCCGGTAGACTACGAGACCGACACTGCTGCTGCCCAGTTCGCCTACGGAGTCGACGACCCCTCCTACTTGCCAGAGCAACCAGGCAAGCCCCCCCCCTTGATCACCAAATATCGCCTATTCTTATCTATACTGCTTGCATTAGAGTAGTGTAGCATGTTACTGCTTTTCGATATCCTATCCTGATGCATAGCCTATCCTTGCTACTACTGTTGATACCTTTACCTGCAATCCTACATGCTTAGTATAGGATGCTAGATTTCCATCAGTGGCCCTACATTCTTGTCCGTCTGCTGTGCTATACTATCGGGCCGTGATCACCTGGGCGGTGATCACGGGTAAATACTTATATACTATATACATGACACATGTGATGACTAAAGTCGGGTCGGCTCGTAGGAGTACCCGCAAGTGGATCTTTGTGGCGGAGCGACAGGGCAGGTTAAGACCGCCTAGGTGAGAGGTGGGCCTGGCCCTGGTCGGCGTTCGCGGATACTTAACACGCTTAACGAGATCTTGGTATTTGATCTGAGTCTGGCCATTTGGTCTATACGCACTAACCATCTACGCGGGAGTAGTTATGGGTATCCCGGCGTCGTGGTATCAGCCGAAGCCTTCTTGACGTCAGCGACTGAGTGGCGCGCGCCGGATTGGACTGGAACGCCACTAGGCTAGGTCTGCTTCCGGCCGCGTACGCAACGTGCGGGTGTGCATAGGGCGATGGGCCCAGACCCCTGCGCGCATAGGGTTAGACCGACGTGCTGACCTCTCTGTTGTGCTTAGGTGGGGCTGCGACGCGTTGATCTTACGAGGCCGGGCATGACCCAGGAAAGTGTGTCCGGCCAAATGGGATCGAGCGTGTTGGGTTATGTGGTGCACCCCTGCAGGGAAGTTTAACTATTCGAATAGCCGTGTCCCTCGGAAAAAGGACGACCCGGAGTTGTACCTTGACCTTATGACAACTAGAACTGGATACTGAATAAAATACACCCTTCCAAGTGCCAGATACAACCCGGTGATCGCTCTCTAACAGGGCGACGAGGAGGGGATCGCCGGGTAGGATTATGCTATGCGATGCTACTTCGAGGACTTCAATCTACTCTCTTCTATATGCTGCAAGATGGAGATGGCCAGAAGCGTAGTCTTCGACAGGACTAGCTATCCCCCTTTTATTCTGGCATTCTGCAGTTCAGTCCACTGATATGCCCCTTTACACATATACCCATGCATATGTAGTGTAGCTCCTTGCTTGCGAGTACTTTGGATGAGTACTCACGGTTGCTTCTCTCCCTCTTTTCCCCCTTTTCTTTTCTATCTGGTTGTCACAACCAGATGCTGGAGTCCAGGAGCCAGACGCCACCGTCGACGACGACACCTACGACACTGGAGGTGCCTACTACTACGTGCAGGCCGCTGACGACGACCAGGAGTAGTTAGGAGGATCCCAGGCAGGAGGCCTGCGCCTCGTTCGATCTGTATCCCAGTTTGTGCTAGCCTTCTTAAGGCAAACTTGTTTAACTTATGTCTGTACTCAGATATTGTTGCTTCCGCTGACTCGTCTGAGATCGAGCACTTGTATTCGAGCCCTCGAGGCCCCTGGCTTGTATTATGATGCTTTTATGACTTATTTATGTTGTAGAGTTGTGTTGTGATATCTTCCCGTGAGTCCCTGATCTTGATCGTACACATTTGCGTTCATGATTAGTGTACGGTCAAATCGGGGGCGTCACAAGTTGGTATCAGAGCCGACTGCCTGTAGGAATCCCCCTTTCCACACTCCTTGGCCGAAGTCGAGTCTAGACATTACAAAACTTTTACTAACATGGTTGTGTGTCTTACGGGCCCACGTCGCCATTGGGTGGTACTAGGATCTTTTACTCCTCGACCTTTACTCTGGGACTCTAAACTCTCTTCTACTCGGGTTAAACGAATTTACTAACTCTAACACTAGGATCCCGTGACCGCATTCACCCAAAGTTGGATAAGCCATAGTTGTTTCTTAGAGTAGTATTTTGAACAATTCACACACTGTCATTTGACTCCTTTGAAACGTCTTTGCTTTCAGGTGGAACCCACGAGGCAGGTCGTTCGCCACACGATGGCCATTGGTGCCTCGGGATCACCTGCGGTGCTAGCTGAGATGATGACCTATCTGGGTTATCGCTGGCACCCTGAGTACACCGTCTACGAGGAGTACCAGGACTTTAACCAGGAGCAGTACCGTGCCATCGTCCACCTCTAGTCTCGGGAGTATGACTCCACTACTGTGCTGCACACCACACATGGTGTCGGTGTGACCATCGATATGGCTGTCCACGATGCTGCCTATGCTGCTCTGACACGTCTTTGTGGAGAGTATCGGGAGTTGGACACCTCCCCTTTCAGGCACATTGCTATCGCATCCGATGATGGTGCGGAGGGATACTATACTGCTGCCTACTCCACTGTCACCCGAGAGCCCTTCTACCATCAGAACCTGGTTCTGCATGCTGATGGGCTGGATCGAGCTAACCGAGCTCTTCGCCACGAGATGTACACCACCCGTCAGCACCTTTAGCGTGCTCTGACGCTGCTGCACCCCTTTGTCCGATCTGGACAGGTACCGCGTACTGCGATCTACCCAGCCAGGACCGTGATGCCCCACGGTGTCGGTTGGCCAGAGGTGGGAGGCTACTCTCCCGCACTTGGTCCTCTTCTGCCACCTGAGCGTCGGGCTCTACACCTGAGTGTCCGCGGCCCCCAGTCTGCTGACGTGGAGGGCTATCCGTTGCCTCACTACCAGCTGTCGGGCTACGATTACCTCCACAGTACCTCTTGGGACTGATGTAGTCTTGCTTAGTTAAGTATTAGTTGCAGTCGCCGCGAGCCTGTGTGCCGCCTATGATGTTTTAGTCTATGTACTGAACTCTATGCATGACCCCTTTTGTAAGTTATGCCGACTACTATGTAGTAGCTATCGTGCTCCTTTCGTTATGCATGTTTCATCATGAATGATTCTTGTCTTGCAAATATTTCTCAATGCTGAACTACCCCTGTTATATATTAGCAGGATGGTTAGACCAGGTGGTCGTGGTCGTGGTGGCGATGCCCCACCACCACCTGTGTACATGGCTGGTATGATCCAACAGTTTGAACTGAACCGCCAATTCATGGAAAATATGATGGCTCAGTTTCCTCGCCCCAATATGAACCAGCAGCAAGCCCAAGTGACTCTTCAAGATTTCATACGCCTCAACCCAACCATCTACCGCAGCTCAACTCAGCCTCTGGATGCTGATGACTGGCTCCGTGACATCACCTATGAGATGGAGTCTGCTGATGTAGCCCCTGCCAGCTATGTCACTTTTGCTTCCTTCTTCTTGAAGGGACCCGCAGCTCAATGGTGGGACAACCACAGGCGTACTCTGCCAGCTGGAACAATCATCACATGGCCAGACTTCCAAGCAGCTTTCCGTGCCCGCTTCATTCCTCAGGGAGTCATGGACCGGAAGAAGCGAGAGTTCCGCAACCTCACCCAAGGCAACAAAACTGTTGAAGCTTATCAGCGGGAGTTTCTGGACTTGTCCCGCTATGCTGAAGAAGACATTGCAACTGATGCACGCAGACAGGAGAAGTTCCGTGATGGCCTTCAAGCTGACATCAAGCTCGCACTTCTAGTGCATGACTTTGCTGATTTCGCCACCTTGGTGAACAAGGCCATCAATGTCGAAACTGGTCTGCAGGAATACCAGAGCTCTCACAGGCGCAACCGTGACACGGGCTCGTCTTCGGGCTCGCCCGCACAGAAGCGTAAGATATGGATCCCGAACAGCATGTACCGTCCAAATGCATCTGCCCCAAGGCAGGCCTATGCTGCACCTCGTCTGCCTCCACCACCATCTAGGCAGTCAAGACTTCCAGCTCCACCATCCCAAGCTCCTGTTCCCACTCCGAATAATGGCTTGTGCTTCAGGTGTGGTCAACCAGGACACCGTGCTAGAGAATGCAACCAGAACCAGAATCAACTGGCCCTTCCAGCAACTGGCCGTGGTAACAATCAGCCTCGCAACAACAATGCTAAGTCTTATGGTCGTGCTCATGCCAACCACGTTGATCTCAACGAAGCTCAAGACCAGCCTGCTACTGTGATGGGTACACTCCTCGTAAATTCAGTACCAGCATCCGTTTTATTTGATACAGGTGCATCGCATTCATTCATGTCAGAAGATTTTGCATACAAGCACGACGTTAAATGTGAGGAGATGAACACTTCGGTACTGGTCAAAACCCCCGTGGGACAGTGTCAAACCTCCTTGGTTGGCATCGATGTCCCCGTGGAAATCGAAGGGCTGGAATTCTATGCCTCTCCCATTATCCTGAAGTCGTCTAACATCAACCTCATTTTGGGTATGGATTGGTTGAAAACGCATACTGCTTCTATAGTTTGCGCCACTAAAACCGTCCATCTGCTACACCCTTCAGATGAAATAGTTGCTTACCAAGCTCATCTGGTGCAAAATGCCGAGGCAAGGCTCTATGCATTGAATGCATTGAACGCTGCACCACTCGAGGGCATTGAAAACATTCCCGTTGTGCGTGAATTCCTCGACGTCTTTCCTGAAGAACTTCCAGGGATTCCCCCTGCTAGAGCTGTCGAATTCATCATCGACTTGAAACCAGGCACCACTCCTATAACCAAGCGACCCTACAAAATGCCGCCGCATGAACTCCTTGAGCTTAAGGAGGAAATCGACAAATCTCTTCGCAAAGGATTCATTCGCCCAAGTTGCTCTCCTTGGGGAGCACCTTCTCTCTTTGTCAAGAAGAAGGATGGGACAAACCGGTTAGTTCAAGACTACCGTCCTATAAACCAAGCCACCATACAGAATAAATACCCTCTTCCTCGGATCAATGATCTGTATGATCAACTAGCGGGTTCGTCAGTGTTCTCTAAGCTTGACTTGAGGTTGGGTTACCACCAGATCCGTGTTTGCGAAGAGGATATCCCAAAGACCGCCTTCGTGACTCGCTATGGTTCATACGAGTACACCGTCATGTCTTTCGGTTTAACCAATGCTCCAGCCACCTTCTCTCGTCTGATGAACTATATATTCATGGATTACCTCGACAAGTTCGTTGTGGTTTATCTGGATGATATCCTGGTATTTTCCAAGAACGAAGAAGAACATGCCGAACATCTTCGACTTGTGCTGGAAAAGCTACGAGAGCATCAACTATATGGCAAGTTCTCCAAATGTGAATTCTGGCTACCGGAAGTGACCTATCTTGGGCATGTCATCTCTAAGGATGGTATTGCCGTCAACCCTGAACGAGTTCAGGCTATTCTTGATTGGACTCCTCCCAATAACGTTAAGCAAGTCGGAAGTTTTCTCGGTCTCGCCAGCTATTGCCGTCGATTCGTCGAGAACTTCTCTAAGATCGCCAGGCCTCTGACTAACCTTTTGCATAAGGGTGTCAAGTTCCAATGGACAGACAAATGTCAGGAAAGTTTCCAGGCACTCAAAGACAAGTTGACTTCTGCTCCAGTTCTAGCTCCACCTGATACTAAGAAGGACTTTGTCATTTACTGCGATGCTTCCCATCAAGGATTAGGCTGTGTCCTAATGCAAGACCGCAAAGTGATTGCTTATGCCTCTCGGCAATTGCGCCCTCACGAAGAGAACTACCCAGTTCACGACCTCGAACTTGCTGCTGTCATTCATGCGCTGAAGCAGTGGTGACATTACCTTCTCGGTAATCGTTGCGAGATCTTCACTGACCACCAAAGTCTGAAGTATCTGTTTACTCAGCCAGATCTGAACCTCCGTCAGCAGAGATGGATGGAGCTTGTTGCACACTTTGACATGGGTATTTCCTATACGCCAGGCAAGGCTAATGTAATGGCTGATGCCTTGAGCCGCAAGTCTTACTGCAACCACCTCCAGGTTCATAAAGTTCAGCCCTTGCTTGTTGAAGAATTCAGGAAGCTGAACCTCCATATTGTTCCTCCGGGTGCACTCGCTCCCCCTCCTAAGGAGTTTGGCAAGGTGAACCTCCACGTTGTTACCCAGGGTTCCCTCAATACCCTAGTTGCTAAACCAGATCTCGAGGACAGCATCAAAAGGCTACAGAAGTATGACTCTGAAGCCCACAAGATTAAGCGCTACCTCGTAGAAGGAAAGCCCTCATTCTTCACCATTACTGAAGATGGCACCCTATACTTCAAGGGCCGCCTAGTGGTGCCATGTGCAGAGAAAAACCTGGATATGACACAGGAAGTTATGAAAGAAGCTCATGATACGCCTCTATGTATCCATCCTGGTAGTACAAAGATGTACCAAGACATCCGTCAGAGATTCTGGTGGTCTAATATGAAGCAAGACATTGCTCGTTATGTTGCTGAATGTGACGTTTGCCGTCGTATCAAAGCAGAACATCAAAGGCCTGCTGGAACTCTGCAACCTATCTCTATTCCTGAATGGAAATGGGACCATGTTGAGATGGACTTCGTCACTGGATTTCCCAAATCACAGAAAGGTAATGATGCTATTCTTGTCGTCATTGACCGGCTTTCCAAAGTTGCACATTTTCTGGCAGTCAAAGAATCGATCACTGCTAGCCAGTTGGCAACGCTCTATATGTCCAGGATTGTTTCACTCCATGGTATTCCATTGGTTATCAGCTCAGACCGTGGCAGCTTATTCACTTCAAGATTCTGGGCAAGTTTCCAAGAAGCTATGGGAACTCATCTGTCATTCAGTACTGCATTTCATCCTCAATCGCAAGGGCAAGTTGAACGCGTCAATCAAGTTCTCGAAGACATGCTTCGAGCTTGCGTTATTTCCTTCGGCAAGAAATGGGAAGAATCTCTCCCGTATGCTGAGTTCTCTTATAATAATAGCTATCAAGCTAGTCTAAAGATGGCCCCCTTCGAAGTGTTATATGGACGAAAGTGCCGAACCCCTCTGAACTGGTCAGAAACTGGGGAACGTCCACTCTTTGGCCCGGATATTATCCAAGATGCCGAAGAACAAGTCCGCATTATTCGCGAGAATCTCAAGACTGCTCAGTCACGTCAGAAGAGTCAGTATGACCGTCATCATAAGGACATGGTCTATCAACCTGGCGAAAAGGCTTATCTTCGAGTCACACCTATGAAGGGTGCTCACCGCTTCGGGATCAAGGGCAAACTAGCTCCTCGCTATATTGGCCCATTCACTATTCTCGAAAGGCGTGGAAAAGTGGCATACCAACTGGAGCTACCGCCGAACCTTTCTCAGGTTCACGATGTGTTCCATGTGTCACCGCTCCGCCGTTGCTTCAAGGACCCAATCCGAGCTGTGGATCATGAAGTGCTCGAATTGCAGCAAGACCTCTCCTATAAGGAGCATCCGGTCCGCATTCTCGACCAAGCTGAACGCCGCACACGTCAGAAGGCGATCAAGTTTCTCAAAGTCCAGTGGTCGCACCATTCTGAAGATGAGGCCACTTGGGAACGAGAGGATCGTCTGCGCGAAGAATACCCCGCACTGTTTCCTTCTACCTCCTAAATCTCGGGACGAGATTTCTTGTAGTGGAGGAGATTTGTAACACCCCGAGGATCATGCTACAGTAACTCTCTGTGATTAAGCTAATCATGTTGCTAAACAGGGCTTGATCACATTGGAATCAGATTTCTTTTCAAACTCCTAATTCAAACTTCAATTAAAATTAAAGTGGAAAATAAAAGTTTTCAAAAATTTAAACAAAAATGTTCGGTGGGTGCCAAATAATACACTGGTAATTATTGTGGAGAAAACACATTTTTATAAAATGCCTAAATACTTTTAAATGAAATAAAACAGAAAAGAAAATAAACAAATAAAAAGAAAATACAAAAGAGCACAGAACAAACAAACAAAAAAAAGAAGGAGAAGGCCCCCTCCACTGGACCCCTGGCCCAACTGGGCCAACCCCAGGCCCAGCCGACCAGCACCATTCCCCCCCCCCCCCCCCGGCCGAAAGGCCCAGCCCCACCCCGGCCCACCTCTCCCACTCGCCCTCCCCTTCCCTGTTCCCCCGACCGGGGTCGGAACAGGGGCCGGTCCCCGCCGCACCCCCTCGCCGGCGACGGGGAGGATAAGGACGCCAGCGCCCCCCCGCCTCCTCGGGCCCCTCTCCCACTCGCCCCCGCTCACCTCTCGGCCTCTGCGCCTCTCTCTTCCCCCCCCCAGATCCGCGCCGCTCCTTCCTTCCCCACGCTCGACGCGGTCGCCGCCGTTCACCGTCGTTCCCGCGGCCACCGTGCCCCAATCGCCACTTCGCCGTGTCGTACGCCGTCGCCGCCCTCGACTACGTCACCTCCGCCTCTCCGTTGAAGCTTGGAGCCACTGCACCGACCTCCCCGAGCTCGTCTTCCCCGCACGGCCGCCGTCGATCGCCGCCCCGTTTCGCCGCCTCGAGCCTCCCCGAGCACGCTGCCGTTCCCCTACAGCCTCGCCGTGAGCTTCTCCCCCCTCCTCCCCTGTCCTTTCGCTCTCGCGCGCCCTCTAGCTGCTTCCCCACGCGCGCCCGAACGCAGCGCCGCGGAGCTCGTCGCCGGCGGGTCTCCGGTGACCAATTGGTCATGGGCGTAGGCCCGTTAGCTTGACCGCACCGTGCAGCACCCGCCTAGCTAGTTAGTTTGGCCGCTCGCGCGCTCTAACGCCGCACCCGCTCCAGCCCGAACTCCGGCGCCGCTTTTGCTCGTCGCCGGCGCCGTTCCGGCAGCTCCCGCTCCGGCCGGTCTCACCACGCGACGCGGCGGGCTCTCCCCGTTCGACCGCACCCACCCGCGCCCGTGTAGGCCCCCTGTAGGCGAATCCCGACGGGGCCGAGCGCCCTCCGCCGCGTTTTCGGGCTCGCCGGTGTTCAGCCGCCGGCCTGCTGAGCTGGCACACCTGGGGCCACCCCTGGGTCACTGCCAGCGGGCCCCGCAGGCCCCGTTGACTGGGTCAACCCAGTCAACGTGCTGACTGGGCAGGCCCAGCCACTGACATGCGGGCCCCGCCGCATAATTAAAAAAAAAGAAATGTTTTTATAATTAAAACTATTTAATTAATATAATTAGGCACTGACAGGTGGGGCCCAGTTGTTAATTAACTAAAAATTAATTAGTTTAATCTTCTGTTAGCCCACTGTCTATGACAGGTGGGGCCCACGGGTCAGTTTGACCTGGTCAGCCGCTCTGTTGACCGGCTGACGTCAGCATTGCCTCATGCTGACGTCATAATTAATTTTTGCTTAATTCAAATAATTCCAGAAATTCGAATAAACTTTGAAAATTCATATCTTTTAAACCGTAACTCGGATGAAAATGTTTTCTATATGAAAGTCGCTCAGAACGACGAGACGAATCCGAGTACGCAGTCCGTTCGTCCACCACACCTCCCTAAACTATCGAACTAGCAACTTTCCCCCTCCGGTCCGTCTGTCCGAAAACGCGAAACATCGGGAATACCTCCCGGATGTTCCCCCCCTTCACCGGTACCACCTACTGTCGCGTTAGGACACACCTCGCACTGTTCATTCTCATGTCACGCATCGTCATGCTGATGTTTGCATTGTATTTACTGTTTCTTCCCCCTCTTCTCTCCGGTAGACTACGAGACCGACACTGCTGTTGCCCAGTTCGCCTACGGAGTCGACGACCCCTCCTACTTGCCAGAGCAACCAGGCAAGCCCCCCCCTTGATCACCAGATATCGCCTATTCTTCTCTATACTGCTTGCATTAGAGTAGTGTAGCATGTTACTGCTTTTCGATATCCTATCCTGATGCATAGCCTATCCTTGCTACTACTGTTGATACCTTTACCTGCAATCCTACATGCTTAGTATAGGATGCTAGATTTCCATCAGTGGCCCTACATTCTTGTCCGTCTGCTATGCTATACTATCGGGCCGTGATCACCTGGGCGGTGATCACGGGTAAATACTTATATACTATATACATGACACATGTGATGACTAAAGTCGGGTCGGCTCGTAGGAGTACCCGCAAGTGGATCTTTGTGGCGGAGCGACAGGGCAGGTTAAGACCGCCTAGGTGAGAGGTGGGCCTGGCCCTGGTCGGCGTTCGCGGATACTTAACACGCTTAACGAGATCTTGGTATTTGATCTGAGTCTGGCCATTTGGTCTATACGCACTAACCATCTACGCGGGAGTAGTTATGGGTATCCCGGGGTCGTGGTATCAGCCGAAGCCTTCTTGACGTCAGCGACTGAGTGGCGTGCGCCGGATTGGACTGGAACGCCACTAGGCTAGGTCTGCTTCCGGCCGCGTACGCAACGTGCAGGTGTGCATAGGGCGATGGGCCCAGACCCCTGCGCGCATAGGGTTAGACCAGCGTGCTGACCTCTCGTTTGTGCTTAGGTGGGGCTGCGACGCGTTGATCTTACGAGGTCGGGCATGACCCAGGAAAGTGTGTCCGGCCAAATGGGATCGAGCGTGTTGGGTTATGTGGTGCACCCCTGCAGGGAAGTTTAACTATTCGAATAGCCGTGTCCCTCGGAAAAAGGACGACCCGGAGTTGTACCTTGACCTTATGACAACTAGAACTGGATACTGAATAAAATACACCCTTCCAAGTGCCAGATACAACCCGGTGATCGCTCTCTAACAGGGCGACGAGGAGGGGATCGCCGGGTAGGATTATGCTATGCGATGCTACTTCGAGGACTTCAATCTACTCTCTTCTATATGCTGCAAGATGGAGATGGCCAGAAGCGTAGTCTTCGACAGGACTAGCTATCCCCCTTTTATTCTGGCATTCTGCAGTTCAGTCCACTGATATGCCCCTTTACACATATACCCATGCATATGTAGTGTAGCTCCTTGCTTGCGAGTACTTTGGATGAGTACTCACGGTTGCTTCTCTCCCTCTTTTCCCCCTTTTCTTTTCTATCTGGTTGTCACAACCAGATGCTGGAGTCCAGGAGCCAGACGCCACCGTCGACGACGACACCTACGACACTGGAGGTGCCTACTACTACGTGCAGGCCGCTGACGACGACCAGGAGTAGTTAGGAGGATCCCAGGCAGGAGGCCTGCGCCTCGTTCGATCTGTATCCCAGTTTGTGCTAGCCTTCTTAAGGCAAACTTGTTTAACTTATGTCTGTACTCAGATATTGTTGCTTCCGCTGACTCGTCTGAGATCGAGCACTTGTATTCGAGCCCTCGAGGCCCCTGGCTTGTATTATGATGCTTGTATGACTTATTTATGTTGTAGAGTTGTGTTGTGATATCTTCCCGTGAGTCCCTGATCTTGATCGTACACATTTGCGTGCATGATTAGTGTACGGTCAAATCGGGGGCGTCACAGGCACGCGATGTCTCGCCAACCGGCCACCCCCCAAGTCGTGGCAATCGAGCCCGACGAAACTCTCTACGGCCTGTTCGACTGGCTCCGTTGAGACTGCGTCTGAGTGCGACAGCAGTGACCCCGCGGCGGAAGTCCTGATGGTCAACGGACCGCGCAGTCCTCCTGGCTTCCCCCGCGAGGATGGTGGCGACGGCGGAGGCGATCCATCGCGTGCCCACGAGGAGTACCGCCCCGAGCCCCTCTCTTCGCAGCAGAGGGAAGAGCTTCGCCGCCGCAACATGGATGCACTTCACACTCCTATCGTTGGAGAGACCCCCGAGGCCCAGGCCTTGGAGGAGGTGCGCCTGGCCAACTTGGTTGAGCGCACTCGACTGGAGAATCTCCAGCACGCACTCGACGAGCATGCTCGGCAGCGGATTCCTGAGTCCAGTCGACGACAACTTTTTCCGCCTCCATCTCAGGTATACCGAACTCCGATTCAGAATCTCATAGCTGCAGCCCGAATAGCAGAGTCGATTCAGCCCTCCCAGTCAGAAGCTGGCAGAGGTTTGATGCAGATCAGGGCTTTACTCCGGGCAGCAGGGGAACAAAACACAGCAGTATCTCAGTCGCGGAATAGGATCCATAGTAGATCCGTGGTAGCAGACACAGTCCAGTCGGCTCACAATCCAAGATCGCCCCCGAGGCGTGAGGGACGTGGGGCCCGACGAGATCAGTACAGAAACCGTGAGCAGTATGATCACCGACTCGACCACGATGATCGTCGTCGAGTGCCCACGCCTCCCCCAAGGAGTGGGTCCAACGCGCCTCGGCAACACGATGACAGGCGCCCTCACAGTGGTGGGCGAAGGATTCCAGTCGACCCCCGGGAGCCAGGCTTTGACGCGAGATCCATTCTCGTTCAAGGTTTCGTTGACAGGAACAGAGCACACAGAGATGGCCACGATAGAGATTACCCGACCGGCAACAGGGTGCATGTTTCAGGTCCCGAGTGTTTCAGCAGAGCCATCAGAGCAGCAGTGATTCCTCCCAACTTTAGGTTGGCGACTGGAGTCAGCAAATTCACTAGTGAGTCCAAGCCTGACACTTGGCTTGAGGACTACCGAGTGGCTGTGCAGATTGGTGGTGGCAATGACGAAGTGGCCATGAAGCACCTGCCTCTGATGTTAGAGGGTTCGGCTAGAGCGTGGTTGAATCAGTTAGCGCCTGGCAGTATTTACAGCTGGGAAGAGCTTGCCCGAGTGTTTGTCAGAACATTTGAGGGTACATGCAAACGGCCAGTGGGGCTAACTGAGCTACAGTCTTGTGTGCAGAAGTCGAATGAAACTTTGAGAGATTATATCCAGAGCAGTTTGTGCCTTTAAGGAAGGTGTTAAGTATCGAGAATTGAATCTGAAGTTCGGTCGGACCGGAGATATGTCTCTGAGTCGAATGATGGAAATTGCCACCAAGTATGCTAATGGAGAAGAGGAGGATCGGCTCCGGAGTGGCAAGCACAAAGCACTCGCCCACGAAACCGGGGGAGGGAACTCCAGTCGGAAGCAGAAGCACAAAGCCGAACCAGCTGCTCCTGGAGAAACCTTAGCCGTGACTCAAGGAAAGTTCAAGGGGAAGCCCAAAGGGCCATGGTACCCCAGGAAAGTAAAAGATCAAGATGGAAATGATGTGTTGCATTTACCATGCCACATTCACATAAAAAAGATGAGGAGGGTAATCTCATTTATCCGAAACATACCACTCGACAATGTCGGCTCCTAATCCAGCAGTTCCGAGAGAAATAGCCCAAAGAAAAGGAGAAAGAATCAGAGAAAGTTGAGGATAAGGTAGAGGACGACGATGGTTACCCCCACGTCAATTCCACTCATATGATTTTTGCTGATGTTGAGAGCAAGAGTCGACTGAAAGTCATCAACAGAGAAGTGAACATGGTCGCTCCGGCGACGCCCAGTTATCTGAAGTGGTCCCAGACTGCCCTTACATTCGACCAGTCTGATCACCCGACACACATAGCCACCCCTGGGAGGCAAGCGTTGGTGGTCGACCCAGTCGTCGAAGGCACTCGGTTGACTAAGGTTCTGATGGATGGTGGCAGTGGCCTGAATATATTGTATGCGGAGACCTTGAAAGGGATGGGCATTCCGATGTCCAGACTCAGTGAAAGCAATATGAGTTTCCATGGGGTTATTCCTGGCAAGAAGGCTGAGTCACTCGGCCAGATCGCCCTCGATGTGGTTTTCGGTGATTCCAAGAATTACTACAAAGAAAAGTTGACATTTGAAGTTGTCGATTTCCAGAGTGTTTATCATGCTATTCTGGGCAGGCCGGCTTACGCACGTTTCATGGCTCGGCCATGTTACGTTTACCTTAAATTGAAGATGCCTGGTCCTAAAGGAGTGATCACTATCACTGGCAATCAGAAGAAGGCAGAAGAGTGCTTCTAGAAGGGCTCAAAGATCGCCGATGCACAAATGGCAGTCATGGAATTACAGGAGTATCAAAAAATGCAGATCCGAGTGATTTGTTGCGAGCTAAGAAGCCCGCGACGGATTCAGCATTTCAGTCGTCTGGAAGAAGCGCTCATCCAGTTCCTCCGTGAGAACTGGGACATCTTTGCATGGAAACCTTCTGACATGTCGGGTGTTCCCAGGGGGCTGGCTGAGCACCGTTTGCGAGTCGACCCAAAAGTGAAATCGGTCAAAGAACATCTTTGACGGTCCACCGTGCAGAAGAGAAAAGCAATCGGTGAAGAAGTGGCTCGGCTCCTAGCAGCTGAGTTTATCCGAGAGATTTACCACTCCGAGTGGCTAGCCAATGTTGTCATGGTCCCCAAGAAGGACGACTCACTTCGCATGTGCATTGACTTCAAGCATATCAATCGGGCCTGCCCGAAAGATCACTTTCATCTCCCCCACATCGATCAAATAGTCGACTCGACTGCAGGGTGTGAGCGCTTGTCCTTTTTGGACGCTTATTCCGGGTATCATCAGATCCGACTGTATGGACCCGATGAGATAAAAACAACTTTCATCACTCCATTTGGGTGCTTCTGTTATGTCACCATGCCATTCGGCCTGAAGAATGCTGGAGCCACATTCATGAGGATGATTCAGAAGTGTTTACTCACTCAAATCAGTCGGAATGTGGAAGCATACATGGATGACATTGTGGTCAAGTCACGTAAAGGTTCCGACCTGTTGGCTGACCTTGCTGAAACCTTTGCCAACCTCAGAAGGTATGATATCAAGCTTAATCCATCAAAGTGCACATTCGGAGTTCCGGGCGGAAAATTACTCGGTTTCCTTGTTTCCAAACGAGGGATCGACGCTAACCCAGAGAAAGTTGGTGCCATTCTCCAAATGAAACGCCCTGTGCGTGTGCACGATGTCCAGAAGCTTATAGGTTGTTTGGCCGCCTTGAGTCGATTCATTTCTCGCCTCGGTGAAAAGGCATTGCCTCTTTACCGACTAATGAAGAAGTCTGATAAGTTTGAGTGGACTCCTGAAGCTGATGCAGCATTTGCAGAGCTCAAAGCCCCGCTTTCCACCCGGCCGGTGCTTGCTGCCCCAATCAGCAAAGAGCCTTTACTGCTTTACATTGCATCCACTGGACAAGTTGTCAGTACGGTAGTCACGGTCGAGCGAGAAGAGTAAGGAAAAGCCTATAAAGTTCAGCGCCCAGTATATTATGTTTCTGAAGTTTTGACTCCATCAAAGCAAAGATACCCACATTATCAGAAGCTTGTTTATGGGATTTATATGACCACGAAGAAGGTTGCACATTATTTCTCTGACCACTCCTTTACAGTCATCAGCGACGCTCCATTATCAGAGATTCTGAATGACAGAGACGCAACTGGTCGAGTGGCAAAGTGGGCGATTGAACTCCTTCCCTTGGATATTAAGTTTGAGGCAAAGAAAGCTATCACGTCCCAAGCAATAGCAGATTTCCTCGCCGAGTGGATCGAACAACAACTGCCAACTCAAATCCACTCGGAGCACTAGACCATGTTCTTTGATGGTTCCAAGATGCTGAATGGTTCCGGTGCTAGGGTGGTACTGGTATCCCCCCGAGGAGACAAGCTCAGATATGTTCTCCAGATTCACTTTGATTCCTCCAATAACGAAGCAGAATATGAAGCACTCTTATATGGGCTACGTATGGCCATCTCACTCGGCGTCTGTCGCCTCATGGTTTACGGCGACTCAGATTTGGTAGTCAATCAAGTGATGAAGGAGTGGGACGTCAGAAGCCCAGCTGTGACTGGTTACTGCAATGCGGTGAGGATGTTGGAAAGGAAATTTGAGGGGTCAGAGCTCCATCATATACCCCGACTGAAAAATCAAGCAGCCGATGATTTGTCAAAGATAGGTTCCAAGAGGGAAGCCATTCCCAGCAACGTGTTTTTAGAACACATTCATACACCTTCAGTTCAAGAAGATCCTTTCACTGAAGAACCCCCACAGCCTAAGAGTGCCACAGATCCGACTGAAGTCGAAGTCCCAGCCGTGGTCGACCTGATCATGGAGGTTTTAGTCATCACCCCCGACTGGACAGTGCCATACATTGCGTATATCCTGAGGAAGGAACTCCCAGAGGATGAAGAAGAGGCTCGACAGATCGTCCGTCGATCCAAATGTTGGAAATATGCCCTAGAGGCAATAATAAATGGTTATTATTGTATTTCCTTGTTCATGATAATTGTCTATTGTTCATGCTATAATTGTATTAACTGGAAGCCGTGATACATGTGTGAATACATAGACCACAACATGTCCCTAGTAAGCCTCTAGTTGACTAGCTCGTTGATCAATAGATGGTCATGCTTTCCTAGCCATGGACATTGGATGTCGTTGATAACGGGATCACATCATTGGGAGAATGATGTGATGGACAAGACCCAATCCTAAGAATAGAACAAGATCGTGTAGTTCATTTGCTAGAGCTTTTCCAATGTCAAGTATCATTTCCTCAGACCATGAGATTGTGCAACTCCCGGATACCGTAGGAATTCTTTGGGTGTATCAAATGTCACAACATAACTGGGTGGCTATAAAGGTGCACTACAGGTATCTCCAAAAGTGTCTGTTGGGTTGGCAAGAATCGAGACTGGGATTTGTCACTCCGTATGACGGAGAGGTATCTCTGGGCCCACTAGGTAATGCATCATCATAATGAGCTCAATGTGACTAATGAGTTAGCCACGGGATCATGCGTTACGGAACGAGTAAAGAGAATTGCCGGTAACGAGATTGAACGAGGTATTGGGATACCGACGATCGAATCTCGGGCAAGTAACATACCGATAGACAAAGGGAATTGTATACGGGATTGATTGAATCCCTGACATCGTGGTTCATCCGATGAGATCATCATGGAACATGTGGGAGCCAATATGGGTATCCAGATCCCGCTATTGGTTATTGGCCGGAGAGGTGTCTCGGTCATGTCTGCATGGTTCCCGAACCCGTAGGGTCTACACACTTAAGGTTCGGTGACGCTAGAGTTGTTATGGGAAATAGTATGTGGTTACCGAAGGTTGTTCGGAGTCCCGGATGAGATCCCGGACGTGACGAGGAACTCCGGAGTGGTCCGAAGGTGAAGATCGATATATTGGACGAAGGGTATTGGAGTCCGGAATTGTTCTGGGAGTACCGGGTGACGACCAGCGTGACCGAAAGGTGTTTCGGAGGCCCCGACAAGCGTTGAGGGGCCTTATGGGCCAAGGGGAGGGGGCACACCAGCCCACTAAGGGGCTGTGCGCCCCTCCCAACCCCTCTCACGTAACATGGAGAGGTGGGGGCGCCTCCCCTAGGGCAGCCACCCCTCCCGGTGTTGGGGATCGTAGCAGAATATTAAAATTTTCCTACGCTCACCAAGATCCATCTATGGAGTATACAATCAACGGGGGGAAAGGAGTGCATCTACATACCCTTGTAGATCGCGAGCGGAAGCGTTCCAATGAACGTGGTTGATGGAGTCGTACTCGCCGTGATCCAAATCACCGATGACCGAGCGCCGAACGGACGGCACCTCCGCGTTCAACGCACGTACGGTGCAGCGACGTCTCCTCCTTCTTGATCCAGCAAGGGGGAAGGAGAGGTTGATGGAGATCCAGCAGCACGACGGCGTGGTGGTGGATGTAGCGGGATCTCGGCAGGGCTTCGCCGAGCGTCTGCGAGAGGGAGAGGTGTAGCAGGGGAGGAGGGAGGCGCCCAAGGCTGTAATTCTACTGCCCTCCCTCCCCCTTTATATAGGCCCCCTGGGAGGGGGGGCGCCGGCCAAGACCCATCTAGATGGGGGGGCGGCGGCCAAGGGGGGTAACTTACCCCCCAAGTTAAGTGGGGCGCCCCCCTACCCTAGGGTTTCCAACCCTAGGCGCGGGGGGGAGGCCCATGGGAGGCGCCCCAGCCCACTAAGGGCTGGTTCCCTTCCCACTTCAGCCCATGGGGCCCTCCGGGATAGGTGGCCCCACCCGGTGGACCCCCGGGACCCTTCCGGTGGTCCCGGTACAATACCGATAACCCCCGAAACTTTCCCGGTGGCCGAAACTGGACTTCCTATATATAATTCTTCACCTCCGGACCATTCTGGAACTCCTTGTGACGTCCGGGATCTCATCCGGGACTCCGAACAACTTTTGGGTTTCTGCATACTCATATCTCTACAACCCTAGCGTCACCGAACCTTAAGTGTGCAGACCCTACGGGTTCGGGAGACATGTAGACATGACCGAGACGCCTCTCCGGTCAATAACCAACAACGGGATCTGGATACCCATGTTGGCTCCCACATGTTCCACGATGATCTCATCGGATGAACCACGATGTTGAGGATTCAATCAATCCCGTATACAATTCCCTTTGTCAATCGGTATGTTACTTGCCCGAGATTCGATCGTCGGTATCCCAATACCTTGTTCAATCTCGTTACCGGCAAGTCTCTTTACTCGTACCGCAATGCATGATCCCGTGACTAATGCCTTAGTCACATTGAGCTCATTATGATCATGCATTACCGAGTGGGCCCAGAGATACCTCTCCGTCATACGGAGTGACAAATCCCAGTCTCGATCCGTGCCAACCCAACATACACTTTCGGAGATACCCGTAGTGTCCCTTTATAGTCACCCAGTTACGTTGTGACGTTTGGCACACCCAAAGTACTCCTACGGTATCCGGGAGTTGCACGATCTCATGGTCTAAGGAGAAGATACTTGACATTGGAAAAGCTCTAGCAAACGAACTACACGATCTTTGAGCTATGCTTAGGATTGGGTATTGTCCATCACATCATTCTCCTAATGATGTGATCCCGTTATCAATGACATCCAATGTCCATAGTCAGGAAACCATGACTATCTGTTGATCAACGAGCCAGTCAACTAGAGGCTTACTAGGGACACGTTGTGGTCTATGTATTCACACATGTATTACGATTTACGGATAACACAATTATAGCATGAACAATAGACAATTATCATGAACAAAGAAATATAATAATAACCATTTATTATTGCCTCTAGGGCATATTTCCAACAGTCTCCCACTTGCACTAGAGTCAATAATCTAGTTACATTGTGATGAATCGAACACCCATTGCGTCCTGGTGTTGATCATGTTTTGCCCTAGGGAGAGGTTTAGTCAACGGATCTACTACATTCAGGTCCGTATGTACTTTACAAATATCTATGTCTCCATTTTGAACACTTTCTCCAATGGAGTTGAAGCGACGCTTGATATGCCTGGTCTTCCTGTGAAACCTGGGCTCCTTCGCAAGGGCAATAGCTCCAGTGTTCTCACAGAAGAGAGTCATCGGGCCCGACGCATTGGGAATCACCCCTAGGTCGGTAATGAACTCCTTCATCCAGACTGCTTCCTATGCTGCCTCTGAGGCTGCCATGTACTCCGCTTCACATGTAGATCCCGCCACGACGCTTTGCTTGCAACTGCACCAGCTTACTGCTCCTCCATTCAAAATATACACGTATCCGGTTTGTGACTTCGAGTCATCCAGATCTGTGTCGAAGCTAGCGTCGACGTAACGCTTTACGACGAGCTCTTCGTCACCTCCATAAACAAGAAACATATCCTTAGTCCTCTTCAGGTACTTCAGGATATTCTTGACCGCTGTCCAGTGTTCCATGCCGGGATTACTTTGGTACCTTCCTACCAAACTTACGGCAAGGTTTACATCAGGTCTGGTACACAGCATGGCATACATAATAGACCCTATGGCCGAGGCATAGGGGATGACACTCATCTTTTCTCTATCTTCTGCCGTGGTCGGGCATTGAGCCGTGCTCAATTGCACACCTTGCAATACAGGCAAGAACCCCTTCTTGGACTGATCCATATTGAACTTCTTCAATATCTTGTCAAGGTATGTACTCTGTGAAAGACCAATGAGGCGTCTCGATCTATCTCTATAGATCTTGATGCCTAATATATAAGCAGCTTCTCCAAGGTCCTTCATTGAAAAACACTTATTCAAATAGGCCTTTATACTTTCCAAGAATTCTATATCATTTCCCATCAATAGTATGTCATCCACATATAATATGAGAAATGCTACAGAGCTCCCACTCACTTTCTTGTAAACACAGGCTTCTCCATAAGTCTGTGTAAACCCAAACGCTTTGATCATCTCTTCAAAGCGAATGTTCCAACTCCGAGATGCTTGCATCAGCCCATAGATTGAGCGCTGGAGCTTGCATACTTTGTTAGCATTCTTAGGATCGACAAAACCTTCCGGCTGCATCATATACAACTCTTCCTTAAGGAAGCCATTAAGGAATGCCGTTTTGACGTCCATCTGCCATATCTCATAATCATTGTATGCGGCAATTGCTAACATGATCCGGACGGACTTCAGCTTCGCTACGGGTGAGAAAGTCCTATCGTAGTCAACCCCTTGAACTTGTCGATAACCCTTAGCGACAAGTCGAGCCTTATAGATGGCCACATTACCATCCGCGTCTGTCTTCTTCTTAAAGATCCATTTGTTTTCTATGGCTCGCCGATCATCGGGCAAGTCAGTCAAAGTCCATACTTCATTTTCATACATGGATCCTATCTCGGATTTCATGGCTTCTAGCCATTTGTCGGAATCCGGGCCCGCCATCGCTTCTCCATAGTTCGAAGGTTCACCGTTGTCTAACAACATGATTTCCAGGACAGGGTTGCCGTACCACTCTGGTGCGGAACGTGTCCTTGTGGACCTACGAAGTTCAGTAGTAACTTGATCCGAAGCTTCATGATCATCATCATTAACTTCCTCCCCAGTCGGTGTAGGCACCACAGGAACATCTTCCCGCGCTGCGCTACTTTCCGGTACGGAAGGGGTGACTATCACCTCATCAAGTTCCACTTTCCTCCCACTTACTTCCTTCGAGAGAAACTATTTCTCCAGAAAGGACCCGTTCTTGGCAACGAAGATCTTGCCTTCGGATCTGAGGTAGAAGGTATACCCAATAGTTTCCTTAGGGTATCCTATGAAGACGCATTTTTCCGACTTGGGTTCGAGCTTTTCAGGTTGAAGTTTCTTGACATAAGCATCGCATCCCCAAACTTTTAGAAACGGCAGCTTAGGTTTCTTCCCAAACCATAATTCATACGGTGTCGTCTCAACGGATTTCGACGGAGCCCTATTTAAAGTGAATGCGGCAGTCTCTAGAGCATAGCCCCAAAATGAGAGCGGTAAATCGGTAAGAGACATCATAGATCGCACCATATCCAATAGAGTGCGATTACGACGTTCGGACACACCGTTTCGCTGAGGTGTTCCAGGCGGCGTGAGTTGTGAAATGATTCCACATTTCCTTAAGTGTGCACCAAATTCATGACTTAAATATTCTCCACCACAATCTGATCGTAAGAATTTTATTTTTCTATCACGTTGATTCTCAACCTCACTCTGAAATTCCTTGAACTTTTCAAAGGTTTCAGACTTGTGTTTCATTAAGTAGACGTACCCATATCTACATAAGTCATCAGTGAGAGTGAGAACATAACGATATCCTCCGCGAGCCTCAACACTCATTGGACCGCACACATCGGTATGTATGATTTCCAATAAGTTGGTTGCTCGCTCCATTGTTCCGGAGAACAGAGTCTTAGTCATCTTACCCATGAGGCATGGTTCGCACGTGTCAAATGATTCGTAATCAAGAGACTCCAAAAGTCCATCTGCATGGAGCTTCTTCATGCGCTTGACACCAATGTGACCAAGGGGGCAGTGCCACAAGTATGTGGGACTATCGTTATCAACTTTACATCTTTTGGTATTCACACTATGAATATGTGTAACATCACGTTCGAGATTCATCAAGAATAAACCATTGACCAGCGGGGCATGACCATAAAACATATTTCTCAAATAAATAGAACAACCATTATTCTCGGATTTAAATGAGTAGCCATCTCGAATTAAACGAGATCCAGATACAATGTTCATGCTCAAAGCTGGCACTAAATAACAATTATTGAGGTTTAAAACTAATCCCGTAGGTAGATGCAGAGGTAGCGTGCCGACGGTGATCACATCGACCTTGGAACCATTCCCGACGCGCATCGTCACCTCGTCCTTTGCCAGTCTCCGTTTATTCCGCAGTTCCTGTTTTGAGTTACAAATGTGAGCAACTGCACCGGTATCAAATACCCAGGAGCTACTACGAGTACTGGTAAGGTACACATCAATTACATGTATATCACATATACCTTTGGTGTTGCCGGCCTTCTTGTCCGCTAAGTATTTGGGGCAGGTCCGCTTCAAGTGACCACTTCCCTTGCAATAAAAGCACTCAGTTTCAGGCTTGGGACCATTCTTTGACTTCTTCTCGGCAACTGGCTTACCGGGCGTGGCAACTCCCTTGCCGTCCTTCTTGAAGTTCTTCTTACCCTTGCCCTTCTTGAACTTAGTGGTTTTATTCACCATCAACACTTGATGTTCTTTTCTGATTTCCACCTCCGCTGATTTCAGCATTGAATATACCTCAGGAATGGTCTTTATCATCCCTTGCATATTGAAGTTCATCACAAAGCTCTTGTAGCTTGGTGGAAGCGACTGAAGGATTCTGTCAATGACCGCGTCATCCGGGAGATTAACTTCTAGCTGAGACAAGCGGTTGTGCAACCCAGACATTCTGAGTATGTGCTAACTAACAGAACTATTCTCCTCCATTTTACAGCTGAAGAACTTGTCGGAGACTTCATATCTCTCGACCCGGGCATGAGCTTGGAAAACCATTTTCAGCTCCTCGAACATCTCATATGCTCCATGTTTCTCAAAACGCTTTTGGAGACCCGGTTCTAAGCTGTAAAGCATGCCGCACTGAACGAGGGAGTAATCATCAGCACGCTGCTGCCAAGCGTTCATAACGTCTTGGTTCTCTGGGATTGGTGCTTCACCTAGCGGTGCTTCTAGGACATAATCTTTCTTGGCAGCTATGAGGATGATCCTCAGGTTCCGGACCCAGTCCGTATAGTTACTGCCATCATCTTTCAGCTTGGTTTTCTCTAGGAACGCGTTGAAATTGAGGACAATGTGGGCCATTTGATCTACAAGACATAGTGTATAGATTTTAGACTAAGTTCATGATAATTAAGTTCATATAATCAAATTATTCAATGAACTCCCACTCAGATAGACATCCCTCTAGTCATCTAAGTGAAAAACATGATCCGAGTTAACTAGGCCGTGTCCGATCATCACGTGAGACGGACTAGTCAAGATCGGTGAACATCTCCATGTTGATCGTATCTTCTATACGACTCATGCTCGACCTTTCGGTCCTCCGTGTTCCGAGGCCATGTCTGTACATGCTAGGCTCGTCAAGTGAACCTAAGTGTATTGCGTGTGTTCCGAGGCCATGTCTGTACATGCTAGGCTCGTCAACACCCGTTGTATGCGAACGCTAGAATCTATCACACCCGATCATCACGTGGTGCTTCGAAACAACGAACCTTCGCAACGGTACACAGTTAGGGGGAACACTTTCTTGAAATTATCATAAGGGATCATCTTACTTACTACCGTCGTTCTAAGCAAATAAGATGCCAAAACATGATAAACATCACATGCAATCAAATAGTGACATGATATGGCCAATATCATTTTACTCCTTTAATCTCCATCTTCGGGGCACCATGATCATCTTCGTCACCGGCATGACACCATGATCTCCATCATTGTGTCTTCATGAAGTTGTCACGCCACGATTACTTCTACTTCTATGGCTAACGCGTTTAGCAATAAAGTAAAGTAATTTACATGGCGTTATTCAATGACACGCAGGTCATACAAAATAATAAAGACAACTCATATGGCTCTTGTCGGTTGTCATACTCATCTACATGCAAGTCGTGATTCCTATTACAAGAATATGATCAATCTCATACATCACATATATCATTCATCACATCTTCTGGCCATATCACATCACATAGCACATGCTGCAAAAAACAAGTTAGACGTCCTCTAATTGTTGTTGCAAGTTTTTACGTGGCTTGTAGGTTTCTAGCAAGAACGTTTCTTACCTACGTAAAACTACAACGTGATTTGCCAATTTCTATTTACCCTTCATAAGGACCCTTTTCATCGAATCCGTTCCGACTAAAGTAGGAGAGACAGACACCCGCTAGCCACCTTATGCAACTAGTGCATGTCAGTCGGTGGAACCTGTCTCACGTAAGCGTACGTGTAAGGTCGGTCCGGGCCGCTTCATCCCACAATACCTCCGAAACAAGATAAGACTAGTAGCGGCAAGAAGAATTGGCAACATCAACGCCCACAACCACTTTGTGTTCTACTCGTGCATAGTAACTACGCATAGGCCTGGCTCATGATGCCACTGTTGGGGATCGTAGCAGAATTTTAGAATTTTCCTACGCTCACCAAGATCCATCTATGGAGTATACTAGCAACGAGGGGAAAGGAGTGCATCTACATACCCTTGTAGATCGCGAGCGGAAGCGTTCCAATGAACGTGGTTGATGGAGTCGTACTCGCCGTGATCCAAATCACCGATGACCGAGCGCCGAACGGACGGCACCTCCGCGTTCAACACACGTACGGTGCAGTGAAGTCTCCTCCTTCTTGATCCAGCAAGGGGGAAGGAGAGGTTGATGGAGATCCAGCAGCACGACGGCGTGGTGGTGGATGTAGCAGGATCTCGGCAGGGCTTCGCCGAGCGTCTCCGAGAGGGAGAGGTGTAGCAGGGGAGGAGGGAGGCGCCCAAGGCTGTAATTCTACTGCCCTCCCTCCCCCTTTATATAGGCCCCCTGGGAGGGGGGGCGCCGGCCAAGACCCATCTAGATGGGGGGGCGGCGGCCAAGGGGGGTAACTTACCCCCCAAGTTAAGTGGGGCGCCCCCCTACCCTAGGGTTTCCAACCCTAGGCGCAGGGGGGAGGCCCATGGGGGGCGCCACAGCCCACTAAGGGCTGGTTCCCTTCCCACTTCAGCCCATGGGGCCCTCCGGGATAGGTGGCCCCACCCGGTGGACCCCCGGGACCCTTCCGGTGGTCCCGGTACAATACCGATAACCCCCGAAACTTTCCCGGTGGCCGAAACTGGACTTCCTATATCTAATTCTTCACCTCCGGACCATTTCGGAACTCCTCGTGACGTCCGGGATCTCATCCGGGACTCCGAACAACTTTCGGGTTTCCGCATACTCATATCTCTACAACCCTAGCGTCACCGAACCTTAAGTGTGTAGACCCTACGGGTTCGGGAGACATGCAGACATGACCGAGACGCCTCTCCGGTCAATAACCAACAGCGGGATCTGGATACCCATGTTGGCTCCCACATGTTCCACAATGATCTCATTGGATGAACCACGATGTCGAGGATTCAATCAATCCCGTATACAATTCCCTTTGTCAATCGGTATGTTACTTGCCCCAGATTCGATCGTCGGTATCCCAATACCTTGTTCAATCTCGTTACCAGCAAGTCTCTTTACTCGTACCGCAATGCATGATCCCGTGACTAACGCCTTAGTCACATTGAGTTAATTATGATGATGCATTACCGAGTGGGCCCTGAGATACCTCTCCGTCATACGGAGTGACAAATCCCAGTCTCGATCCGTGCCAACCCAACAGACACTTTCGGAGATACCCGTAGTGTACCTTTATAGTCACCCAGTTACGTTGTGACGTTTGGCACACCCAAAGTACTCCTACGGTATCCGGGAGTTGCACAATCTCATGGTCTAAGGAGAAGATACTTGACATTGGAAAAACTCTAGCAAACGAACTACACGATCTTTGAGCTATGCTTAGGATTGGGTCTTGTCCATCACATCATTCTCCTAATGATGTGATGCCGTTATCAATGACATCCAATGTCCATAGTCAGGAAACCATGACTATCTGTTGATCAACGAGCCAGTCAACTAGAGGCTTACTAGGGACACGTTGTGGTCTATGTATTCACACATGTATTACGATTTCCGGATAACACAATTATAGCATGAACAATAGACAATTATCATGAACAAAGAAATATAATAATAACCATTTATTATTGCCTCTAGGGCATATTTCCAACACCCGGCTTGGGGGGCAAGTTTCCCAGGGGTGGGGGCGCCCAAACCCATCTAGGGTTTCCCCTAGGGCGCCTCCTCCACCCCCTTCCCCCTATATATAGTGAGGGAGGGAGAGGGCAGCCGCACCCCTGGCCTGGCACAACCCTCTCCTCCTCCAACTCCTCCTCCTCCTCCGTAGTGCTTAGCGAAGCTCTGCCGGAGAACCACGAGCTCCATCGCCACCACGTCGTCGTGCTGCTGGAGTTATCCCTCAACTTCTCCTCTCCCCTTGCTGGATCAAGAAGGAGGAGACGTCCCCGGGCTGTATGTGTGTTGAATGCGGAGGCGCTGTCCGTTCGGCGCTAGATCGGATCTTCCGCGATTTGAATCGCCGCGAGTACGACTCCATCGACAGCGATCTTGTAACGATTCCGCTTAGCGATCTTCAAGGGTACGAAGATGCACTCCCTCTCTCTCGTTGCTAGCATCTCCTAGATTGATCTTGGTGACACGTAGGGAAATTTTGAATTATTGCTACGTTCCCCAACAGTGGCATCATGAGCTAGGTCTATGCGTAGATTCCAGGCACGAGTAGAACACAAAGTAGTTGTGGGCGATGATTTGTTCAATTTTCTTACCATTACTAGTCTTATCTTGATTCGGCGGCATTGTGGGATGAAGCTGCCCGGACCGACCTTACATGTACTCTTACGTGAGACAGGTTCCACCGACTGACATGCACTTGATGCATAAGGTGGCTAGCGGGTGTCTGTCTCTCCCACTTTAGTTGGATCGGATTCGATGAAGAGGGTCCTTATGAAGGGTAAATAGCAATTGGCATATCACTGTTGTGGCTTTTGCGTAGGTAAGAAACGTTCTTGCTAGAAACCCATAGCAGCCACGTAAAACATGCAACAACAATTAGAGGATGTCTAACTTGTTTTTGCAGCGTATGCTATGTGATGTGATATGGCCAAAAGGATGTGATGAATTATATATATGTGATGTATGACATTGATCATGTTCTTGTAATAGGAATCACGACTTGCATGTCGATGAGTATGACAACCGGCAGGAGCCATAGGAGTTGTCTTAATTTATTGTATGACCTGCGTGTCAATGAAAAACGCCATGTAATTACTTTACTTTATTGCTAACCGTTAGCCATAGTAGTAGAAGTAATAGTTGGCGAGACAACATCATGAAGACACGATGATGGAGATCATGATGATGGAGATCATGGTGTCATGCCGGTGACGAAGGTGATCATGTCGCGCCTCGAAGATGGAGATCAAAAGGCGCAAGATGGTATAGGCCATATCATGTCACTTTATGATTTGCATGTGATGTTTGTCATGTTTACATCTTATTTGCTTAGAACGACGGTAGCATAAATAAAATGATCCCTCACTAAAATTTCAAGAGATGTGTTCCCCCTAACTGTGCACCGTTGCGAAGGTTCGTTGTTTCGAAGCACCACGTGATGATCGGGTGTGATAGATTCTAACGTTCGCATACAACGGGTGTAAGCCATATTTACACATGCGAAACACTTAGGTTGACTTGACGAGCCTAGCATGTACAGACATGGCCTCGGAACACAAGAGACCGAAAGGTCGAACATGAGTCGTATACACTAGTAGAAAACAGGGCTTTCGTTCGGGCCTGGCCAGCCCATTAGTCCCGGTTCGGCACGAATCGGAACACACAAAAAGTCAGTAGTTCAAATAAGTTTTAAAAAATGAAATCCCTTTGTAACAGACGAGTTTCCGTATGAAATCCTGATACTTTGAAAGAGATTATCCGTTTTGTACACGAAGTGCATCCAGTTTTTGCCGTAACCCTCTCAACTTTCTTGCACATGCTATGTGGATGAAATGATGATACCATGCCAACTTTCAACCTTTTCAGAGTTCATTTGAAATGCTTTTCAATTTTAGGGTCTTATAGCTCAAAATAATTAGTAAATGCATGAAAACTAACAAATGAAGTCAGAAAGGATTGAAAAATGATGATGTGGCTTTGAATGGTGCATTTTGAACACACAAAAAGTCAGTAGTTCAAATAAGTTTTAAAAAATGAAATCCCTTTGTAACAGACGAGTTTCCGTATGAAATCCTGATACTTTGAAAGAGATTATCCATTTTGTACACGAAGTGCATCCAGTTTTTGCCGTAACCCTCTCAACTTTCTTGCACATGCTATGTGGATGAAATGATGATACCATGCCAACTTTCAACCTTTTCAGAGTTCATTTGAAATGCTTTTCAATTTTATGGTCTTATAGCTCAAAATAATTAGTAAATGCATGAAAAATAACAAATGAAGTCAGAAAAGATTGAAAAATGATGATGTGGAGTCATCGGAGCGTTCGGCAGAGCAACTTCTTCCTTTGATTGATTTCCACCTAGGCCGAAAGGCCATTAAGATATGTTTGGCCGACTTAGCATATTTAGATGGGCTATTGGTTGGGCTTTGACCCGATTCCATGGGAGCTCGTCACTAGTAGAAAAGGGGTCAAATGTGAAGCACATTAGTGCCGGTTTGATTTTGAGCCGGCACTAATGTGTCCATTAGTGCCGGTTCCAACGGCTAGGCGGGAGGAGCTCTTTAGTACCGGTTTGTGGCGAACCTTTAGCACCGTTTCGTGCCACGAACCGGTACTAATGAGGCTGTGGCCCCACGAGCACCCTTAGTACCGGTTCGTGGCACGAACCGGTACTAGAGTTTCTTACTAAGCTATTTTTTGGTCCCACCTCGCGAGGAGAGAGGCACTACGAGCGGTTTATAAGCCCTGAGTGCAGAGACAATGAAGAAGAGGTGCAATGCTCACCTTCACATTGCTTAGCTTCAAGCCTTGAGGAATAAGGTAGACTGCATGCATGGAGCTATGTGCAGTGCAGTCTACACTATTCCAAAAGGCTTGAAGCTAATTAACGAGCATTGCGCCTCTTTTTTATTTTTAATAACTTATTACAACTCCGGACTTCTTGTGTTACGGCAAAAACTCGATGCACTTCGTGTACAAACTGGACAATCTCTTTCGAAGTATCAGGGCCTGTTTCGGACGAAAACTCATCTATTACACCGGCACTTCATTTTTTAAACTTATTACAACTCCAGACTTTTTTTGCATTCAGTAGGCACCATTCAAAGCGACGTCATCAATTTTCAACACTTTCTGACATCATTTGCTGTTTTTCAGTCATTTACCGATTTATTTTCAGAGCTAAATGACCGTGAAATTGAAAATCGCTACAAAATGAACTTTGAAAATGTTGAAACTTGGCATGGTATCATTATTTCACCCACATAGCATGTGCAAGAGAGTAGAGAGGGTTACGGCAAAAACTGGACGCACTTCATGTACAAACTGGACAATCTCTTTCGGAGTATCAGGGCTTCGGACGAGAACTCATCTGTTACACCGGCACTTCATTTTTTTTAAACTTAATTGAACTCCAGACTATTTTTGCGTTCAGTACGCACCATTCAAAGCGACGTCATCAATTTCCAACACATTCTGACATCATTTGTTGTTTTTCAGTCATTTACCGATTTGTTTAGAGAGCTAAATGACTGTGAAATTGAAAATCGCTACAAAATGAACTCTGAAAATGTTGGAACTTGGCATGGTATCATCATTTCACCCGCATAGCATGTGCAAAAGAGTAGAGAGGGTCACGGCGAAAACTGGACGCACCTCGTGTACAAACTAGAGTTCATTTGAAATGCTTTTCAATTTTAGGGTCTTATAGCTCAAAATAATTTGTAAATGCATGAAAAATAACAAATGAAGTCAGAAAGGATTGAAAAATGATTATGTGGCTTTGAATGGTGCATTTTGAACACACAAAAAGTCATGAGTTCAAATATGTTTTAAAAAATGAAACCCCTTTGTAACAGACGAGTTCCCGTATGAAATCCTGATACTTTGAAAGAGATTGTCCGTTTTGTACACGAAGTGCATCCATTTTTGCCGTAACCCTCTCAACTTTCTTGCACATGCTATGTGGATGAAATGATGATACCATGCCAACTTTCAACCTTTTCAGAGTTCATTTGAAATACTTTTCAATTTTAGGGTCTTATAGCTCAAAATAATTAGTAAATGCATGAAAAATAACAAATAAAATAAATAAGTAATTAGAAACAAAATAATATAAACTTTATTAAAATATATAAGTAGAAACAAAATAAAATAAACTTTAATAAAATTTATGAAACTAAAATTAACAAAGTATTTTCTGTTTAAAACATTATAAGAAACCTCTAGTATTATTGAAACTAAAATCATATAAAATTGATGCAACTAAAATTATCGAAGTATTTTCTGTTCAAAATCATTAAAAGCAAGAAGAATTTTCATAAAGAACTTTTTTTGATAGAAACTTTAATAGCAAAAAGAATTATCATAAAGTAAAATAAATAAGTAATTAGAAACAAAATAAAATAAAATAAATAAGTATTTTGTTGTAAGTAGAAACAAAATAAAATAAATAAATCAAAAAAGAAAAGAAAATAACTGGGAAAAAATAAAAAAATGCCACCTACTGGGCCACCACGGCCTGAATACGACTAGAAACCCATCCATGGGCCAGGATTCAGGCCCGCAGAAGGCCCAGCAGGCCCACAGGCATGGCAGTGCAACATTAGGCCCAGAGGCCTGCAATTCAGAGGAGTTCAATAGAGATGGCAGGGCAGGGCTTATAAATAGGTTATGCCGCTCCTCGGCTAGCGAGGTGGGACTAAACATCCCACCGCACCGCGGCTTTGGCAGGCGCAGGACATTGGTCCCGGTTGGTGCCACGAACCGGTACCAATGCCCCCTTTGGTCCGGGTTGGTGGCATCAACCGGAACCAATGCCCACCCTTTAGTCCCGGTTGGTGCCACCAACCGGGACCAAAGCCCTCTGCTTCCCGCCCTTCGGGCTGCTGAAAAGACCAACCGGGACCAAAGAGGGGCATTTGTCCCGGTCCGTGACAAGAATCGGGACTAAAGCTTCATGTATATAAGGCAAACTTGTGAAAATTTTGGTTTGCATCTTGCAGTTCGCCCTCGACGACGCGCGCGGAGAGGACGCCGCCAGGCTGCTGGACGCCGTTGCCGTCGCCACCGCCCCGGAGCCCACACTGACGCCGTCGCCGTCCGCCGCACCCGCCATCGCCGTCGCCCCCGCCCCGGAGCCCACGCCGACGCCGTCCGCCGCCCACGCCGTCGCCGTCCGCCGCCAACGCCGTCGCCGTCGCCCATGCCCTGCTCCGCGCGCCCGCCCGGATCCTCTGCACGCCGACGCCGTCCGCCACCCCCACCGGCGCCGTCGTCGCCGCCCCCGCCGTCGCCCTAGCAGGCCGGCCCCGCTGTGAGCCCCCGAATCCTTTTTTTCATTTTTTGTATATGTATTTTTTCCATGTATATATACTAGTAAGTGTTTAATAAAATTAGTTAGATTAGGTGAATTAGATTTTTTTCCATGTAGTTTAGATTAGTTGAATTAGATGTTTTTTGTCAATTTATGTATATATATGTGCATATTTAGAAAAAAAATTGTGTTGAACTAGTTAAATATAATAGAACTAGTTAAACAAGTTTGTTTTTAGTAAGTGCTTAGTATGTTGAACTAGTTGATTTAATAAAACTACTTTATTTTACTATAGAAGTAGTTTATTTTAGTAAGTACTGCTTTATTTCATTTATAGTAAGTGCTTAATTAGTAGTTGAACTAAGTTGATTTAATAAAACTACTTTATTTTACTATATATAGAAGTAGTTTATTTTTAGTAAGAACTACTTTATTTTATTTATTTATAGTAAGTGCTTAGTAGTTGAACTACTTTATTTTAGCAAGAAAATTAATAGAACTAGTTTATTTTTTTAGTTCAAGCAATTAATCCCGCATCGACATCGACGATGCCTATCCTGCATCCTCGTGGTCGACTCGGCGGAGGAGGCCGGCTTGATCAGAGGGGCCATGTATGGGACTGGGCTCCACCGGGCTGGTTTTGGGAGGTGCTACCTTCCGGTGGGCGTAGGTTGGTGAGGAGCCAGCCCGTCGTTGACCCGATCCTTGTTTGGTGGCGGTCGCGTGGGCCAGTGATGGTGCCGAGGCTTCCGGACACCGCGGAGGTGGTACGTCACCGTGTCAGGGAGGAGGACCAGCACGTCCGTCGGTACATGGTTGCGTTGGAGGGCAGGTTCGACAATACCTGGCAGGTTCTTCAGGGATCTCACTGGAGCTATGATCCTGTGATGGTTCCGTCCCTTTGGGTGTCCACCGCCCGCGCCGATACCCGTCGGGCGCTACTGTTCTAGCTGTACTAGCGATGCTATATGCATGTATGATAGTATTCCAGGTGTATTAGTGATAATATTCGAGGATGTACGGACGCATGGAGATGATGTAGTTTTGCTTATAATTGAATGCATCCTAATTTGAATACTACTTTATTTTGTGATTTGGTTTTGCTTATTGAATGCTCAAAGTGGAAAACTACTCCTACTTTGAATGCTAAAATTGGAGAGCACTATGCAAGGCGTATGCATATGATTAGTTGATAGCTTATAGGGTTTTTGTTTTCGCAGAAATCTAGGAGCCCCCGGCCCCTCCATCATCTCCACCGTCGTCCCCATCACCGCCCCCTCCGACATCGAGGTGAGACTAGCCAAATCCTCTTTTAGAAAGATAATTAAACGATATTTCGGGTTGACTGTAAGTCTGTCGAGTCTCCACCATATATGACAGGACGAAGAATCCTGACTGTTATCGTGGGGGTAGCTTCTCCTTCGTTCCCGTGTGCTAGACAATTTGGTGTAATGCACTCGAGAACGAAAGGAGGAGCTACCATACCATCACCGACGGTCGCAAATGTCAGAGAGGAATCAGTGAGGGAGAGTTCCACCATATATATATATGAGAGGACGAAGAATCCCGACTATTGTCGTGGGGGTCGCTTCTCCTTTGTTCCCGTGTGCTAGACATTTTGGTGTAATGCACTCAGGGACAAATGGAGGAGCGACCATCACCAACGGTCGAATGTATACACCACGTGAGCTGAGAGTTTTCAAGAAAAGACTCGACAAACCGATAGTCAACCCGTGATGAATAATAATGATCTAACTTAGGTTTTTTAGTACATATATTTAATTGTAGACGTTTAATATTTGAATTATGAACATAGGAAATGTCGTACTCGGACGACGAAAGTCTCCTGGGGGAGTGCGACTGGTGCCACGACGACCGAGGTCAGTGCGACAGGCCTCACCTGGACGAAGATCGGCGCTTCAGTATTAAGCTGGAGGAGACCTTCGATGTTGAAACGGTACACAATGATGACAAGTGTTATTTTTTCGTAATTAAGCACGACTTCAACTATTTCAACGTGTACTTTTCATCTTTTACAATTCGGCTAGCTTATCCCATGCCATGCAAGACGCTACGTCTTGGAGAGGATGGGTTTTGAAGACCATGAAAGTATGGAAACAAAGAAAATTCACCTAAGGACCCATCATGATATAGATTTTGAAGTAAATCTGTATAATTCTGAGAGCGTAACCAATTTTGGTTGCAAAAATTGGGAAGCATTTTGCAAGATGTATGGTTTTGATGAGGGTATGCTTGTCACCATGGATCTTGGTGATCCTGACATCGAGCAAGACAATATGGACATTTGGGTCCTTGTTGATACGCCTCCAATTCTACCGCTATGTGAGTTTCTCAAACATAGTTATTAGCTAATTTATATTGTTCATTTCAAAATAGTTGACAGCTTATTTTCATTGACAGCTTATTTTGATTGTTCAAACAATGTGCGGAACATGGTAGACAGAACCTACTACACCGATGGCTCTGAGTTAACTTATAAGGAGAAAACTCATCGGGTCGGATTTTGTACTGATCTTGAGAATTACAATATTTATTGTAAAACTCCTCCACATTATGGTCAATACGTGCCACTAGTGCACGTGTTGAACTACGGTAACTACTATGGAGATACCCTGGTAAGATTTCTTACTATTATTACGACATCCGTGCATCTTTTGCATACTTCTAAAACTAGTACATCATTGCTAACTATGAAGTTATTACTACGTTTTTCAACAGATAATCCCAGAGGATTGTGTGCCTCATTTGATGTATCAGAATGGTAGGCTTGATGTTTTGAACATACAACCAGGTCATCCTACGAATCTCAACTGTCCATACCGGATTTCTAAAAGAAGTGGAGACATGCAAATCAAAGAATAGAAAAAATGTATGGACAGTCGCAAGGAGGTTCCTGGAAGCAGAAGGAAGGGAAGCGCATGAATTGGAGACAGGATTATCTCCATTCTCCATAATGGAGAGTTAGGGTCCATATTGTTTTATGCTATTTTACCTTAAAGAGGGTATTTTGGTCCTACCTAATACTGATGATCATGTGCTAAGAACAATTAAGTAGGGTTGGTTCGATGACTATGAGGATGATGATCGTATGATTGGTTATTAATAACGAGTAGAAGTTGTATGATGATGATTAGTAGGACTTGTTATTATATATGATGATGCATGATGCGCGCATGAAGAGTTATTATATATCAGCGGGTGAAATGAACATGGATTGGATTGAAGTGAAGGCAACATGCATGTGGTGCATGTCGAAAGTAGTACAATCCAAACTTGATCAAGTTAGGATTAGTATTACTTTCGACATGCACCACATGTTGCCTTCACTTCAATCTAAGCCATGTTTAGGCATAGCAGTACGTAGCGTTGGTAAAGCAAGCACGGAGATATAAGAGAGGACACTTCTCTCTAATAGCTACCTAATAACAACCTAAATTAACCCCCAAAACCCCTAAATCAGCCCCTTTCAAAAAAAACAAAAACCTCAGCTCCAGCCAGATGCTGACGCGTGGATGCCTATTGGTCCCGGTTGGTGTCACCAACCTGGACCAAAGGCCCCCCGGCCTGGGCTGGGCGCAGCGGCCACGTGGAGGCCCATCTGTCCCAGTTCGTGTAAGAACCGGGACTAAAGGGTTAGGTCATTAGTAACGACCCTTTAGTCCCGGTTCAAAAACCGGGACAAAAGGCCCTCACGAACCGGGACAATAGGCCCTTTTTCTACTAGTGATAGTAGATACGATCAACATGGAGATGTTCACCGTTGATGACTAGTCCGTCTCACGTGATGATCGGACACGGTCTAGTCGATTCGGATCATGTATCACTTAGATGACTAGAGGGATGTCTATCTAAGTGGGAGTTCATTAAATAATCAGATGAACTTTATTATCATGAACATAGTCAAAAGGTCTTTGCAAATTATGTCATAGCTTACGCTTTGGTTCTACTGTTTAAGATATGTTCCTAGAGAAAATTTAGTTGAAAGTTGATAGTAGAAATTATGCGGACTGGGTCCGTAAACTAAGGATTATCCTCATTGCTGCACAGAAGGCTTATGTCCTTAATGCACCGCTCGGTGTGCTAAACCTCGAGCGTCGTCTGTGGATGTTGCGAACATCTGACATACACGTTTTGATGACTACGTGATAGTTCAGTGCGTAATGCTAACGGTTTAGAACTGAGGCACCAAAGACGTTTTTGAAACGTCGCAGAACATATGAGATGTTCCAAAGACTGAAATTGGGATTTCAGACTAGTACCCATGTCAAGAGGTATGAGACCTCTGACAAGTTTCTTAAGCCTGCAAACTAAGGGAGAAAAGCTCAATTGTTGAGCATGTGCTCAGATTGTCTGAGTACTACAATCGCTTGAATCGAGTGGGAGTTAATCTTCCAGATGAGATAGTGATGGTTCTCCATAGTCACTGCCACCAAGCTATTAGAGCTTCGTGATGAACTATAACATATCAGGGATAGATATGATGATCCTTGAGCTATTCGCGATCTTTGACACCGCGAAAGTAGAAATCAAGTAGGAGCATCAATTGTTGATGGTTAGTAAAACCACTAGTTTCAAGAAGGGCAAGGGCAAGAAGGGATACTTCATGAAACGGCAAATCAGTTGCTGCTCTGGTGAAGAAGCCCAAGGTTGAACCCAAACCCGAGACTAAGTGCTTCTGTAATAAGGGGAACGGTCACTAAAGCAGAACTACCCTAGATACTTGGTAGATGAGAAGGCAGGCAAGGTCGACAGAAGTATATTGGATATACATTATATTAATGTGTACTTTACTAGTACTCCTAGTAGCACCAGGGTATTAGATACCGGTTTGGTTGCTAAGTGTTAGTAACTCGAAATAAAAGGCTACGGAATAAACGGAGACTAGCTAAAGGTGAGATGACGATATGTGTTGGAAGTGTTTCCAAGGTTGATGTAATCAAACATCATACGCTCCCTCTACCATCGGGATTGGTATTAAACCTAAATAATTGTTATTTGGTGTTTGCGTTGAGCATAGACATGATTGGATTATGTTTATTGCAATACGGTTATTCATTTAAGGAGAATAATGGTTACTCTGTTTATTTGAATAATACCTTCAATGGTCTTGCACCTAAAATGAATGGTTTATTGAATCTCGATCGTAGTGATACACATGTTCATGCCAAAAGATATAAAATAGTAATGATAGTACCACATACTTGTGGCACTGCCATTTGAGTCATATTGGTATAAAACGCATGAAGAAGCTCCATGTTGATGGATCTTTGGACTCACTCGTTTTTGAAAAGATTGAGACATGCGAACCATGTCTATTGGTAGATATGCATGAAGAAACTCCATACAGATGGATTGTTTGGACTCACTTAATTTTGAATCACTTGAGACATGCAAATCATACCACATGGGCAAGATGACTGAAAGGCCTCGTTTTCAGTAAGATGGAACAAGAAAGCAACTTGTTGGAAGTAATACATTTTGATGTGTGCGGTCCAATGAGTGCTGAGGCACGCAGTGGATATCGTTATGTTCTTACTTCACAGATGATTTGAGTAGATGCCGAGTATATTTACTTGATGAAACACAAGTCTGAATTATTGAAAGGTTTAAGTAATTTCAGAGTGAAGTTGAAGATCGTCGTGACAAGAGGATAAAATGTCTATCATTTGATCATTGAGATGAATATCTAAGTTACGAGTTTGGCACATGTACAATTAAGACATTGTGGAAATTGTTTCACAACTAATACCGCCTGGAACACCATAGTGTGATGGTGTGTCCGAACATCATAACTGCACCCTATTGGATATGGTGCATACCATGATGTCTCTTATTGAATTACCACTATCGTTTATGGGTTAGGCATTAGAGACAACCCCATTCACTTTAAATAGGGCACCACGCAATTCCGTTGAGACGACACCGTATGAACTATGGTTTAGAGAAACCTAAGCTGTCGTTTCTTAAAAGTTTGGGGCTGCGACGCTTATGTAAAAAAGTTTCAGGCTGATAAGCTCGAACCCAAAGCGGATAAATGCATCTTCATAGAATACCCAAAACAGTTGGGTATACCTCCTATTTCAGATCCGGAAGCAAAAGTGATTGTTTCTAGAAACGGGTCCTTTCTCGAGGAAAAGTTTCTCTCGAAAGAATTGAGTGGGAGGATGGTGGAGACTTGATGAGGTTATTGAACCGTCACTTCAACTAGTGTGTGTAGAAGGGCACAGGAAGTTGTTCATGTGGCACCTACACCAATTGAAGTGGAAGCTTATGATAGTGATCATGAAACTTCGGATCAAGTCACTACCAAACCTCGTAGGTCGACAAGGATGCGTACTACTTCAGAGTGGTACGTAATCCTGTCTTGGAAGTCATGTTGCTAGACAACAATGAACCTATGAGCTATGGAGAAGCGATGGTGGGCCCGGATTCCGATGAATGGCTCGAGGCCATAAAATCCGAGAGAGGATCCATGTATAAAAACAAAGTATAGACTTTGGAAGAACTACTTGATGGTCGTAAGGCTGTTGGGTGCAGATGGATTTTTAAAGGAAGACGGACAATGATGGTAAGTGTCACCATTAAGAAAGCTCGACTTGTCGTTAAGATGTTTTCCGACAAGTTCAAGGAGTTGACTACTATGAGACTTTCTCACTCGTAGCGATGCTAAGAGACTGTTGGAATTATATTAGCAGTTACTGCATTATTTATGAAATCTTGCAGATAGGATGTCAAAACATTGTTTCCTCGACGATTTTCTTGAGGAAAGGTTGTATGTGATACAACCAGAAGGTTTTGTCAATCCTGAAAGATGCTAACAAGTACGCAAAGCTCCAGCAATCCTTCTAAGGACTAGAGTAAGCATCTCGGAGTTGGAACGTACGCTTTGATGAGACGATCAAAGATTTTGGGTTTATACAAAGTTTATGAGAAACTTGTATTTCCAAAGAAGTGAGTGGGAGCACTATAGAATTTTTTGATGAGTATATGTTGTTAACATATTGTTGATCAGAAATGATGTAGAATTTCTGGAAAGCATACAGGGTTATTTGAAAAGTGTTTTTCAATGGAAAACCTGGATTAAGCTACTTGAACATTGAGCATCAAGATCTATAAGGATAGATCAAAAACGCTTAATAGTACTTTCAAATGAATACATACCGTGACAAGATTTTGAAGGAGGTCAAAATAGATCAGCAAAGAAGGAGTTCTTGGCTGTGTTACAAGGTGTGAGTATTGAGTAAGACTCAAAACATGACCACGGCATAAGAGAGAGAAAGGACGAAGGTTGTCCCCTATGCTTTAGATGTAGGCTCTACAGTATGCTATGCTGTGTACCGCACCTGAAGTGTGCCTTGCCATAAGTCAGTCAAGGGGTACAAGAGTGATCCAGGAATGGATCACATGACAGCGGTCGAACTTATCCTTAGTATCTAGTGGACTAAGGAATTTTCTCGATTATGGAGATGGAAAAAGAGTTCGTCGTAAAGGGTTACGTCGATGCAAACTTTGACACTAATCCGGATGACTCTGAGTAGTAAACCAGATTCGTATAGTAGAGCAGTTATTTGGAATAGCTCCAAGTAGCGTGTGGTAGCTGCATCTACAAGATGACATAGAGATTTGTAAAGCACACACGGATCTGGAAGGTTCAGACCCGTTGACTAAAAACCTCTCTCACAAGCGAGATATGAACAAACCCCATGGGTGTTGGATTCATTACAATCATATAGTGATGTGAACTAGATTATTGACTCTAGTGCAAGTGGGAGACTGTTCGAAATATGCCCTAGAGGCAATAATAAATGGTTATTATTGTATTTCCTTGTTCATGATAATTGTCTATTGTTCATGCTATAATTGTATTAACTAGAAACCGTAATACATGTGTGAATACATAGACCACAACATGTCCCTAGCAAGCCTCTAGTTGACTAGCTCGTTGATCAATAGATGGTCATGGTTTCCTGGCCATGGACATTGGATGTCGTTGATAACGGGATCACATCATTGGGAGAATGATGTGATGGACAAGACCCAATCCTAAGCATAGCACATGATCGTGTAGTTCGTTTGCTAGAGCTTTTCTAATGTCAAGTATCGTTTCCTTAGACCATGAGATTGTGCAACTCCCGGATACCGTAGGAATGCTTTGGGTGTATCAAATGTCACAGCGTAACTGGGTGGCTACAAAGGTGCACTACAGGTATCTCCGAAAGTGTCTGTTGGGTTGGCACGAATCGAGACTGGGATTTGTCACTCCGTATAACGGAGAGGTATCTCTGGGCCCACTCGGTAATGCATCATCATAATGAGCTCAATGTGACTAATGAGTTAGCCACGGGATCATGCGTTATGGAATGAGTAAAGAGACTTGCTGGTAACGAGATTGAATGAGGTATTGGGATACCGACGATCGAATCTCGGGAAAGTAACATACCGATAGACAAAGGGAATTGTATACGGGGTTGATTGAATCCCCGACATCATGGTTCAGCCGATGAGATCATCGTGGAACATGTGGGAGCCAATATGGGTATCCAGATCCTGCTATTGGTTATTGGCCGGAGAGGTGTCTCGGTCATGTCTGCATGGTTCCCGAACCCGTAGGGTCTACACACTTAAGGTTCGGTGACGCTAGAGATGTTATGGGAAATAGTATGTGGTTACCGAAGGTTGTTCGGAGTCCCGGATGAGATCTCGGACGTGACGAGGAACTCCGGAGTGGTCCGGAGGTGAAGATCGATATATTGGACGAAGGGTATTGGAGTCCGGAATTGTTCTGGGAGTACCGGGTGACGACCAGCGTGACCGAAAGGTGTTTCGGAGGCCCCGGCAAGCGTTGAGGGGCCTTATGGGCCAAGGGGAGGGGCACACCAGCCCACCAAGGGGCTGTGCGCCCCTACCAACCCCTCTCACGTAACGTGGAGAGGTAGGGGCGCCTCCCCTAGGGCAGCCACCCCTCCCGGCTTGGGGGGCACGTTTCCCAGGGGTGGGGGCGCCCAAACCCATCTAGGGTTTCCCCTGTGGCCGCCGCCCCTCCCCTAGGGAACCCTAGGGCACCTCCTCCACCCCCCTTCCCCCTATATATAGTGTGGGAGAGAGAGGACAGCCGCACCCCTGGCCTGGCACAGCCCTCTCCTCCTCCAACCCCTCCTCCTCCTCCGTAGTGCTTAGCGAAGCTCTGCCGGAGAACCACGAGCTCCATCACCACCACGCCGTCGTGCTGCTGGAGTTCTCCCTCAACTTCTCCTCTCCCCTTGCTGGATCAATAAGGAGGAGACGTCTCCGGGCTGTACGTGTGTTGAACGCGGAGGCGCCGTCCATTCGGCGCTAGATCGGATCTTCCGCGATTTGAATCGCCGCGAGTACGACTCCATCAACCGTGTTCTTGTAACGCTTCCGCTTAGCGATCTTCAAGGGTATGGAGGTGCACTCCCTCTCTCTCGTAGCTAGCATCTCCTAGATTGATCTTGGTGACACGTAGGAAAATTTTGAATTATTGCTACGTTCCCCAACACCAAAGCCTTCACTGTGGTAAGAGGACAACTGTTCAGGGAAAGCGTAACTGGAGTCAGCCAGAAATGCATAACACCAGAAGAAGGTCGAATGATCCTCAATGACATCCTCTCGGGGACCTGTGGTCACCATGCATCCTCTCGAACCATTGTGGCCAAAGCATACCGAGCTGGATTTTATTGGCCACGAGCAAATGAAATGGTGAAAGATATAGTCGACAAATGCGAAGGCTGCCAGTTTTACTCCAATATGTCCCACAAGCCTGCGTTAGCCCTGAAGACTATTCTACTCGTCTGGCCCTTTGCTATTTGGGGAGTGGATATGGTTGGACCCCTGAGGACTGGTAGGAGTGGCTTCACTCATGTGCTTGTAGCAGTCGACAAGTTTACCAAATGGATTGAAACCAAGCCTATCAAGAATCTTGAGGCCAGTACTGCCGTCAGTTTCATTAGAGAATTGACATTCAGATATGGAGTTCCGCACAGCATCATCACTGACAACGGGTTGAACTTCGATTCTGATGAGTTCAGAGCCTTCTGTGCTTCCCAAGGCACACAAGTCGACTATGCTTCGGTCGCCCACCCTCAGTCGAATGGACAAGCAGAAAAAGCAAATGGCTTGATTCTCAAAGGACTGAAACCCCGACTGATGCGTGATCTCAAGCACGAAGCAGGCGCCTGGGTCGATGAACTTCCATCAGTTCTTTGGGGATTGAGGACAACTCCGAATCGGTCGACTGGCCGAACTCCATTCTTCTTGGTTTATGGAGCAGAAGCTGTTCTACCGAGTGACTTGCTTCACAATGCACCCCGAGTCGACCTCTTCTCTGAAAATGAAGCAGAACAGGCCCGGCAGGATGCAGTCGATCTCCTCGAGGAGGAAAGAGAGATGGCCTTAGTCCGGTCGACCATTTATCAGCAAGACTTGCGTCGATTCCACGCCAGAAACATGAGAGGCCGAGCCTTTCAAGAGGGAGACTTGGTACTTCGAGTGGATCAACAGAAACCACACAAGCTCGCCCCTGCTTGGGAAGGTCCCTTCATTGTCACCAGAGTTCTCCATAATGGAGCATACCATCTTTACAACGTCGAGCATCAGAAAGACGAGCCACGGGCTTGGAACACGGAGCTGCTCCGCCCCTTTTATACTTAAGTACTCATTTGGATGAGATGTAATAAGAAATACCTTTGTAGTCTGTTTATCGAAGACGAGAGCTTTACATCCTTCCTAAATGGTTGTTGTTACTTGTGTTTGCGTCTGAAATCCCCCAGTGGGTGACTTTGCCGCGAATCCATTTCGCCTGAAGTTTGAAAAATCCTACCGAGTGATGAGCAAGCCTCTCACTCGGGGGCTTAGCCGCGAATCTGTTTCGCCTAAGTATGGAAAAAATCCTACCGAGTGGTGAGCAAGCCTCTCACTCGGGGGCTTAGCTGCAGTCCAGTACATGCCTAAGTATGAAAAAATCCTACCGAGTGGTGAGCAACCCACCCACTCGGGGGCTTAGCTGCAGTCCAGTACTCGCCTAAGTGTGAAAAAATCCTACCGAGTGGTGAGCAAGCCTCCCACTCGGGGCCTTAGCCGCAGTCCAGTACTCGCCTAAGTGTGAAAAAATCCTACCGAGTGGTGAGCAAGCCTCTCACTCGGGGGCTTAGCTGCAGTCCAGTACTCGCCTAAGTATGAAAAAATCCTACGGAGTGGTGAGCAAGCCTCTCACTCGGGGGCTTAGCTGCAGTCCAGTACTCTCCTAAGTGTGAAAAAATCCTACCGAGTGGTGAGCAACCCTCCCACTCGGGGGCTTAGCTGCAGTCCAATACTCGCCTAAGTTTGAAAAATCCTACCGAGTGATGAGCAACCCTCCCACTCGGGGGCTTAGCTGCAGTCCAGTACTCGCCTAAGTTTGAAAACTCCTACCGAGTGGTGAGCAACCCTCCCACTCGGGGGCTTAGCTGCAGTCCAGTACTCACCTAAGTTTGAAAAATCCTACCGAGTGATGAGCAACCCTCCCACTCGGGGGCTTAGCTGCAGTCCAGTACTAGCCTAAGTTTGAAAAATCCTACCGAGTGATGAGCAACCCTCCCACTCGGGGGCTTAGCTGCAGTCCAGTACTCGCCTAACTTTGAAAAATCCTACCGAGTGGTGAGCAACCCTCCCACTCGGGGGCTTAGCTGCAGTCCAGTACTCGCCTAAGTTTGAAAAATCCTACCGAGTGATGAGCAACCCTCCCACTCGGGGGCTTAGCTGCAGTCCAGTACTCGCCTAAGTTTGAAAAATCCTACCGAGTGATGAGCAACCCTCCCACTCGGGGGCTTAGCTGCAGTCCAGTACTCGCCTAAGTTTGAAAAATCCTACCGAGTGATGAGCAACCCTCCCACTCGGGGGCTTAGCTGCAGTCCAGTACTCGCCTAAGGACGACGAGGTGGAGGTCGACTACAACCTTCTCCTCGGAGCTACGGCACAAATACAATGTACGCTCCATCCCTATCCGCAAGGACGACAAGGTGCATGTCGTCTACAACCTTCTCCTCGGAGCTACGCCACAAATACAACGTACGCTCCATCCCTATCCGCAAGGACGATGAGGTGCAGGTCGACTGCAACCTTCTCCTCGGAGCTACGCCAAAATACAACGTACGCTCCATCCCTATCCGCAAGGACGACGAGGTGCAGGTCGACTGTAACCTTCTCCTTCGGAGCTACACCACAAGTAGAACGTACGCTCCATCCTCATCTGCAAGGACGATGAGGTGCAGGTCGACTGGAATCTCCTCCTCAGAGCTACATCTCAAGTTCAAAGATTATTCCGAGTGAAGAACGAAACCCACTCGAAGACGAACGCAAGCATATTTCAAGGTAAACAAAGTTCAGATGAATCCTAAGCTTCCGGACCGCATATCAAAAGTACTCGAGCATCAAGCCCGAAGAAGTTTAAAGATTACACAATCACCCGGCATTCCGAGCCAAATAAAGGTGGAGCATAATGTTTTTTGGTCACTCGTCGGGAGAAGGACTGGCTGGGTCGCAGAAACTGTCAAGGTCTATGCTGTCTGTGATGCGAGTGGCAGCGTCAAGGAAAGTGTCCATAAAGGACTGGAAAGTGTGCCTTTTTGTGTTAGCAACCTTGAGCTTTGCCAGGTTGTCTTCTTTGACATCCTTGCAGTGCACTCGGACCAAAGACAAGGTGACATCAGCACCGCAATGAGCAGATGACTTTTTCCATTCTTGCACTCGGTCGGGTATTTGGTTCAGTCGAGCCATCAGAGACTCGAGGTTTTGAGATAGCTCTGCCTGAGGCCAGAGTTCAGCACCAACCCGAGTCATCGCCGCCTTCAGGCGGGCAAGATAAGCAACCGCGCTGTCCATGCGAGATTCCAATCGCGGCACATTCATTGCGATGTCATCCTTGACTGGACAATTTATGGGATCGAGACCCGTCTCGACCCGCCCAGTTTCCGCTTCAAAGTCTTGGCAAAGCTCTGCACAGTTGAATAAATAGTGAGTCGACGATACGATCATGCTTGACAGTCGACCGCAATAAGTCAGTCAATCATCGATACCTTCAAGTTTTAGGACCAGCTTTGCAGCAAGCTGGCCCAGATAAGACTCCAACTCGCCCTTCTTGGCCTTGAGGCTCCCAAGCTCGTTAGTCAGCTTGTCCTTGTATTTCTTCAGTCGCTCGACCTCCCGATTGGCGTCAGAAATAGCAGTCTTTAGTTTGGAGTTCTCTTCTTCTAACTTGCCGATTGAAGCAAGGTTCTTGTCAGCAAGCGCCATCTTCTCTCGCGCTTCCTTCTGTGCAACAGCAAGATCCAGATCCTTCTTCCCAAAGCCTGCTTCATTTTTCTAAAGAAATAACATTCTTCAGACGGGCTTGGAGTTGACGGTTTTCACTACATACATCTGCTCGAGTGGAGTCACTCAGTTCAAAAAATGGAAAGGAAAAGTGCCAGCAGTGAGATAGACAGTTGACGATTGGTTACCTCCCATGGCGGCTACTTCATCACGAGCAGTCTTGAGATTCTTCTTTGCCAAATCCAAATCAAGGTTGAGTTTGATTTGCTGCTTGTTCATTCCAGAAAGCTGAGCCCCAAGATCACAAGATTTCTGCAGTATAAGCCATATCAGTTGACTGAAATAAAAAGTCATCATAGTGATAGCTACTCTAAGACTACCACCAAATCAAACATTCAACGGCAGTCTCGGGGACTACACCCAGTGGGTGCACTTAGCGTGCCCCCACTGGTTTGAATAAACACTCGACATGGCCTGCCCAGCGCGAGAGTAAAAAAAAGAAGAAGAAGCAGTTCTCAGACCATAGTCGACTGCCCGCAGTCAACCACGGTCTCGGGGACTACACCCAGTAGGTGCACTTAGCGTGCCCCCACTGGTTCTGGTTTCATTCGACCTGGTCCGTCCAGACCGAGTGACAAAATTTAGATTCTCAGACCGTAGTCAACTGCCCGCAGTCAACTATGGTCTCGGAGACTACACCCAGTGGGTGACCTAAGAGTGCCCCCACTAGTTCAAAGATTCAAATCAAGACGACTCAAATTGCCTCGTACAACTTCAAAACAGTCACACCCAGTGGGTGATCGGATGAGAAGTATGATCAATCAGGAATCAACTAACATGAACATTGGCTCCGGCGTTGAAGGCCACCTGACTGGCCTCATGCACTACTTTCATTTGCCCCATCACAAGGTTCAACTGAAAAAGAGCTTCTTTGGCCGCAGCCGGTGGGTCCGGGCGATCCTGTCAAATCCCACAACAGTCGCACACGGGGTACGTGGCAAAAAAGGTGGCGCAGAAATCGTAACGTCCTGTTTATCCACTCCGCTTACCACGGCACGCTCCTCCTGGCAAGCTTTCACCGAAATTTCGAATCCCGCGAAATCCGGGATCCTCTGCAACCGATAACGCCAAAGATTTCGCGTCAAAGACAACACTCGGCGGGTGACTTTATAAAAACCAATCAGCAATTCCTGAATCTATCAAGGCGACTGAAACGAAGCCGAAGATCCAACACTAGCCTCCGTTCAGAGATAAATTCTTGAGAAAGACAAGAGTCAAAGCAAGATCAACTTCAACCTTCTTTTCACTCAGACCTCAATCCATTCGGGGGCTAATGATGAGGAAATAGACCTGGGGTAGGGTAATAGGCCTGACCTATACGTCCTACCTAAGGTCCTTGTCCTAGGAGCAAAGAAGTTCAAGAGCAAATAGAGAGGGCTCAACAAAGGTGTCGAGTGCAATCCACTCGACCTACCATTCACTCGGAGATCCCTCCTTATTTAGGTCACTCGACCACTCAACCACTCGACGTGCAGAAGTCCTAAAGCCACTCCGTGCAGCAACGGTCGGGCGTTTACTCATAGATTTAATGATCATTTATAGCACTTTATTATTGACGTTACCTGTAATGCTCTCACTTTATGTACATTGAATCCTGTGTAATGGAGGGGAGCTGGGGTCCTGGCGCACTCTATATAAGCCACCCCCCTCCTCTGAGACAAGGGTTCGCACCCACTGTAACACACACACACACATATAATCCAATCGACCGCCTCCGGGCTCCGAGACGTAGGGTTGTTACTTCCTCCGAGAAGGGCCTGAACTCGTAAAACTCTTGCGTAGAGCTTCTCCATAGCTAGGACCTTGCCTCTACATCCCTACCCCCCATTCTACTGTCAGACTTAGAACCACGACACTTAGGATGTCTGAGAGAGCTCTTTAGCAAAGAGCTAGGGCAAGCTGAAGGCAATAGGGCGTAGATGCCCTATGTAGGCGCGATAGGGCCCGGGGTGGTTTGGAGCCCTATGGAATCCTTGATTCTCTCCATAGCCTCAATTTTTTAAATACCATTGTTATTGACCTCCGTCATATTTATTGACTACTTTTCTTCTCTATTACTTCATGTTCTAAGGTGATCTTCTTTTGAAGCTTATATGGTTCTCTGCATGTGGGGGAATTCATTGGCGTGTTCATCAACCTCAATCACCGTTGGGGATATTCCCTCCCCACGGGCGAGACCCGACCAAAGGAACCCCGGCGAAAACCTGGAGGCCCAAGCGGAGTAGCATTGGAAGGTGATACATGTCGATATACCATGGCCTGGAAAGCAAACCCGGCCCAGGGAGAGGTGAGCCGGTTTATGGGAGTCCCAATGTCAAAATGAGTCCACTTAACATGGAAGACACGAAAAGTTTACAAGACTTAGAGTAGGACTCTCATTATTGGTACGATCCGGAATCTACTGTAAATAAGGAACCAGACCTGTTGTATAAAGGGGGGTTCCCAGGACGGACAAGTTAGAATCTCTTGAAAGCTAGGTAGCAAAACAGCACCCTTGTAATAGAGATCATCATCATCAATAGCAATCAAGCAGGAGTAGGTTTTTACCTCAACCGTGAGGGTCCACCATGAGGGGCCAAACCTGGGTAAACCCGCATCTCTCATTTTCGGTCAATATTGTCCAAGCATACACCCAGCAGCAATGGCCTCACAACTTAGTTCTCCTATGAGGACATCTTCCATGAAAAAGTCAGTACAATAATCGCCGCTCCAATATGAGTTGTGAGTAGTCCATCCACTGAATAGTGTGTTCATGGCATTAACCAATATTAATCTCTCCTCTCTGTAGTTCAATACAATGGTACTAGCGGTGATGTAGACCATGTGATGAATTATTTCTTTATGTTCATATTGTATTGGTGCCCTATGTTTGAATTTTAGATGCATATTTTTCTCCATTTCATTGTCTTCTCTTGGCTATTTTAGAAGGGTAATCAGTAGTGGGAAAGATGAGCATTAGTTGGGTTTCATATTGCAAGTAAACTACTCTGATGATAGTAAATGGGAAAGGCTTGCATTTTACTATTTCCATCTAATACACACACCTCCTGAGTATATTTTTACCAGGCCTCATGAGTCCAATTTTGTATCACTTTTTACTCCTTGTTTTGCATCGCTGTCATAAGATTTTTAGGATTTTATCACATTCGCACACTCTTTTGCTGATTCTATCAGGATCCTAATGAAGAAGATTTGAGGCATTAAAGAAGCTAACACAAATGTATGGGTAAAAGGTAAAACTCATGACCTTCCACATGAAGCAATAATCATGTAGGAGAAAAGCAACCACACATGGGCTTCCAGAGACAAAGACAACGTCTTGTACGAGTGTGTCTGCTTTTACCAGTGCTCATACCAAGCGGCGCCGCCACCCCTAATCGACTAATTCAACCCCATGGCTTCCGATCAAGGAGGAGACACACAGAGAAATGAGAACACACACCAAAACTAAGAACCCTAGCCTCCGGAAGGGATCAGGAGAGGGAATTAGCAAAAGGGTTCTGCCATGCCATCGACCCGATCAAGGGGACTCCAGCATCAACCATCTCATAAGAACGATGTCACGTATTAATAAGCATAGGCATGTTAATTAAAAAGTTCAACCAATTATGACCTGATAAACATTAAGTAGGATCATGCTATATAAGAGGTGCGACTATAAATCTATATAACAAATATCCATTGATCTTATTGCTAATCCTCAACTTCAATTTACTAGAACCATGTATACACTTGTGTATTAATTAATAAATCAAAGCATTGCATAGAGCATGAAGGCATGCCACTAGTAGAAAAAGGCCCATTTGTCCCGGTTCCAGAGGCCCATTTGTCCCGGTGCTGGAACCGGGACTAAGGGGTTGGGACTAAAGCCCAATATCTTTAGTCCCGGTTCGCTTATGAACCGGGACAGATGGGGCTCCACGTGGCCGCTGCGGCGAGCCCAGGAAGGAGGGCCTTTAGTCCCGGTTGGTAACACCAACCGGGACTAAAGAGCATCCACGCGTCAGCAGCTCAGGAGCTGGGGTTTTTGTTTTTTTTAAGGGGGGAGGGGTTGGGGGTTTTGGAGGGTTAATTTGAGGGTTTCATATATTGTGTTAGCTAGCTAATAGCTAGAAAGAAGTGACCTCTCTTATCTCTGTGCATGGTCGACGCTACGTACTATACGTTTAGAGATTACTCTACACGCTAGCTAGTAAGAAAATGATGGAAACCATTAAGTACAGAAGATCGTCATGAACATATACAGAGAGAAGTGATCGACCTCTCCTTCTCCGAGAGATTGGTCGAACAAATAATTTTCATATATCTATCCGATGCTACTAGCTACATATATACATTATAAGATCTCTTACAATCCCTAACATCTGAAGTCAAGTTCCACATGGTATTCTCCGGCTTTACTGATGACGTGGTCAAGAAAGAATCCCGCCAATTCCTCTTGAATTTCTTTTATGCGATCTTGTGGTAGGAGATCATCCCGCATCTGCCAGATATAAATCGAAGAAGAGGGTCAATACATGTGTATGAATGAAACTCAACACAAATGATGGTAATAAAATAAAATTGTGAATGTTTTTGCTTACGCACTTCATATTGTTTTTCAGAGTAGCCCCGCTTATTCTTGGCCGTCTCGTTGTAGATGAACTCGCAAACGTAGTATCCACAGAAATCATTCCCGCTTTCCTTCCACAAGCACTTTATGAGAAATAGAGGTCAATCAAACTGATAAGCAAGCATGCTAAATGGTATTGATGAAACTAGCTAGAATCAATGGGAGATCTGCGGAACTAGGTAGTAGTACTTACTTTCGGGTGTTTAAATTTCAGCTCGGTTGGCAGTCCCGGAGAAATGTTCCAAACCCTGCCAGACAAAGAAAATAATTACTTGATATCAGGAAATGAACAAAGTTGCCGATATGGTGCGATAATGATCGATTGAACTAACTTCTAGAGCATTTCAATCATGTTCGCATACTCCTAGGGATCTTTTTGTCTCGAATCTAAGACGGTTACTAGTCCCTGCTCAAGCTTAATCTCTAGGAGAATAAAGTGGTAGTCGCGCACGCATGCATAACTCATCAGTTACATTACTATAACCTCGAGTAATAAGGGAAACCGAATATGCACAAGATAGTAACACTCACCTGAAGTTGTAAGGAAAGAGTACTTTATCTTTGCTTTGATTTTTAAGCAACGATTTGAGCAAGTTGTCCTCGGTTTCTGAGACATTCCTTTTAATTGTCCATTCATATATGATATTTGGATTAATGAACCCAATGTCATAGATTTGTGCTTTTCTGCATTCGACGATCTTCAATCTGCATAATATAGTGAGGATAATTATATATACATGCAATGAAAGAGCTGAGCTATATATAGAGACTTAATTACAGAAAGTAGTACTTACAGATTGTAGCAAGCCACAAGTGATTTGTCGAGGGCCTTTAGATTGTAGAACTGGAAAAACTCGTCAAAATCAACAGTTAATAGTTCTTGTCCAATGAAGTCGTGGTCCTCTTTAATTCTCATTGACAAAGCATCCTTCCCAGACTCGCTGGAGGTTTTCATGTACCATTCATGGAATCTTTGTATCATCGTTGTTAGAGCAAGAGTTCCATCTTTGACGAGAGGCTTCCCGTACTGGTATCTGAATTCGTCCACCTCCATTGTATCAAAATGTGCATCATCGGGCAGGTAATCACCAGGATTGGTACCGGGCACCATCCCCGGCAGATTTGCGACGATATCGCTAGACACCTTGAGTGGGGGGCACGATTGGTTCTCCTGTTCTTCGAGCTAGGGAATTTTTTTCCCACTTCTTCGTTCTCCTAACCTTTGGTCACTTGAAGTAGTTCCCGACCGGCGTGCATCTTCCAATGTCTTTTTAAGACAGTGGACATGGTTGTCATCCGGCGAAGGCGGTGGTGGTCGCTTCGGGGCATTGATAGTGCGCTGAACTTTCAGGGAATCTATCTTCTCCTCCGGAGGTGGATGTTTCATAGCTCTTCGCGTTTCAAAGATGTCCTTCACATAGGCTTCATAGATCTCCGCGTTTTCCTCCACGGTCCTCTCGTATGGTAACTTCTGTAGAGGCTTGAGAGATGGGTCTAATCTATATTGCCTCCAGCCTCTGGTTGTACTGCTAGCCGCCGGAGCGGCGGTGGCTGTCTTCCTTCGTTGCTTACAAGGTGGAGAAGGAGGCGGAGTGCTCCGACGCGCCGGAGAAGCTGAAGCGGCAGCGGCTGTCTTCCGCCGTTGCTGACGAGGCAGGGGAGGAGGCGGTCTGCTCGGACGCGCCGGACCAGACGGAGAAGGAGGCGGAGTTCCGCCAAATGCTAGAGCAGCCGAGAAGGAGGCGGAGTGCCCTGATCACTCGCAAGAGGAGGAGGAGGAATAGGAGGAGGCGGAGTGCCCTGACTCGCCGAAGGAGGTGGAGGCGTCTAGTTCGAAAGCTTAATGTGCTCCTTCCGCCATAGACATGGAATCTTCAGAGCAAGACCCAGTTGGATCTCCCCTTCACCGGTAGGGTGGTCAAGCTCGAGCTCCTCAAATCCCTCCATTATTTCATCCACCATCACAACAGCATAGCCTTGTGGAATCGGACGACAGTGAAAAGTTGCGTCGGGTTCAGGAGGTGCAACAGAGACAATAGTCGCCTTGACTTTGATGTTCATCCATTGCGTCATAAGCTGGCAATGTTGAGCCTCCGTAATAGCATCCACGGGGTAGCTAGGAGCCGTGAAGTCAGGCTGCTGAACGAGCTAGGTGGAAGCCATGCTGCTTCTCCACTAAGATGGCGGGGTAGCTTCTGGGGTAGATCTGGCACCTCGCTGGCTCTCAACTTGTTCCTCTAGCTTTCGTACCCTTGCATTCAGCTTCTGTAGTTCGCTCTGCTCCAGTTTCCTCTTCCTCTCCCTTGTTTTGTAACCGCCTTCAGCGTTGTCCAAAGATCATCTTGTTGTCTATCGTTGACATAAGGAACTTGAGGGTCTACGTTCTTAGGCTGATTCCATAGCTGGATGCTGATCGGGATCATGTCCCTAACAATAGCCCCGCACTGAGCAGAAAATGCTTCCTTGGTCCGCCTGGGTTCAATCGGTTGGCCATCGTTCGTGATTGTTGTGATCGTGAACCTTTCATCCCGGTGCAACCTTTTCTTCGAGCCTCGTCTCGTTACCCAAGTTTGGCTCGATCCGGAGGGCTATAAAAGAAGAAAGAAGAGTTAATATATGTACATACCGAAACAATTAATGCATCAACTAGCTAGTCAGCATAGTCTTAATTAATATATATACCTCGCCGGACTTTGCAACACCTCCCTCCTCCGTTCGGTCACTGGAGCCGTCATCACGGTCTCCATCTTCCACCGGCATTCGGTCACCAGAGAAATCATGATCGTGCCCTTCCTCCTCCATTGTTCGATCACCGGAGCCTGCTTCACCCTCTCCTTCCAGACCATCGGTGTCGTTGAGATACGACAAGATATCACCTCCGCCAAGGATTATGTCCCCCAACAATTGTTCTGTTTCCAAGTCTCTGTGCTCCATAGTTTCTGCAAATATTACAACATGACAATTAATATGCAAACATGAGAGATGGATATATAAGTGGCAAACATAGACCTAGCTAGCTAATCACAACAAGGAATATTAATTAGTGGCCTCGAAGACAACGCTTCTAGGGTTTGGGGTGGCCTCGACGACGACGCTCTTTCAACTTGGTAAATTTGGGTGGCCTCGGCAACACTTCTAGGCTTTGGGTGGCCTCAATGCTTATAGGGTTTGGGGTGGCCCCGGCAACGCTTCTTGGGTTTGGGTCGGACCGCCTCTCTCATGAATGTCCGTCGTCCGGACCGACAAGGGATTTAACAAAATGGCGCCATTCTGGATGTGCAGAAAATGGTCCCTATTTTTCCTGATCTCGTCTACCCTTCTATATATATGTCACGTTGTCTAGTGTCAAAGGATTCAAGAAAACCATGGCTTCATCATTAGCCGGAAGTAACAGGCGCACGATGGTATGAAGCTCTCCAAAGTTATTTTGGAACGGAGTCCTGATAGGATAATTCGCTTCTTGGTATGAGGTTGAGCAAGAGCCTTTCGAATATCGCTATTTGGAAGGCCTTTGCTGAACTTGATACGTTCATTTTGCATCATGTTTTCTTACTGTTATTTATAATGTTTTTATCCATATAATGCTTTTTGGAGCAATTCTAATGCCTTTTCTCACACAATTTGCAAGGTACACACCAAGAGGGAGAATTCCGGCAGCTGGAAATTTGGACCTGGAAAAGCTACGTCAGGCCATCTATTCTGCACAACTCCAAATGAGCTGAAATTTCATGGAGAATTTTTATGGAATATATAAGAAATATTGGAGCCAATAACTACCAGAGGGGGGCCATCAGGTGGGCACAACCCACCTGGGCGCGCTAGGCCCCCCTGGCGTGCCCTGGTGGGTTGTGGCCTCCTCGGCCCACCTCCGGTGCCCATCTTCTGGTATATAAGTCATTTTTACCTAGAAAAAATGAGGAGAAGATTTTCGGGGTGGAGCGCCACCGTCTCGAGGCAGAACTTGGGCAAGAGCACTTTTGCCCTCCGGTGGAGCAATTCTGCCGGGGGAACTTCCCTCCCGGAGGGGGAAATCATCATCATCACCAACAACTCTCCCATCTTGGGGAGGGCAATATCCATCAACATCTTCACCAGCACCATCTCATCTCAAACCCTAGTTCATCTCTTGTATTCAATCTTGTTACTGGAACTATAGATTGGTGCTAGGGGGTGACTAGTAGTGTTGATTACATCTTGTAGTTGATCACTATATGGTTTATTTGGTGGAAGATTATATGTTCAGATCCATGATGCTATTTAATACTCCTCTGATCATGAGCATGTTTATTATTTGTGAGTAGTTACTTTTGTTCTTGAGGTCACGGGAGAAATCATGTTGCAAGTAATCATGTGAACTTGATATGTGTTCGATATTTTGATAGTATGTATGTTGTGATTCCTCTAGTGATGCCATGTGAACGTCGACTACATGACACTTCACCATATTTGGGCCTAAGGAAATGCATTGTGGAGTAGTAAATAAATGGTGGGTTGCGAGAGTGACAGAAGCTTAAACCCCAGTTTATGCACTATTCCGTAAGGGACTGATTGGACCCAAAAGTTTAATGCTATGGTTAGAATTTATTATTAATACTTTTCTCGCCGTTGCGGATGCTTGCGGGAGGGTTAGTCATAAGTAGGAGGTTTGTTCAAGTAAGAACATCACCTAAGCACCGGTCCACCCACATATCAATTATCAAAGTAGCGAACACAAATCAAACCAACATGATGAAAGTGACTAGATGAAATTCCCGTGTACCTTCAAGAACGCTTTGCTTATCATAAGAGACTGTTTTGGCCTGTCCTTTGCCTCAAAAGGATTGGGCTACCTTGCTGCATACTTATTGTTACTATTGTTACTTGCTCGTTACAAATTATCTTGCTATCAAACTACTCCGCTACTTACAATTTTAGAACTTGCAGACATTACCTTACTTGAAAACTACTTGTCATTTCTTTCTGCTCCTCGTTGGGTTCGAAACTCTTACATATCGAAAAGAGCTACAATTGATCCCCTATACTTGTGGGTCATCATAACTTCGTACCAAAAAGCGAATTATCCTATCAGGACTCCGTTCCAAAATAATTTTGGAGAGCTTCATACCATCACGCGCATGTTACTTCCGGCTAATTATGAAACCATGGATTTCTTCAATACTTTGACACAAGAGAACATGCACATATAGAATGGTAGATGAGATCAGAAAAAATATGGATCAACTTAATTATGCACATCCATAATGGGGGCATTCTTGATAAATCTCTTATAAATCTCGAGAGAGTTTGTCGGGTAGGGGGGGGAGGGGGTAGGAGACCGACAACTTTTTTTTCTAGGGTTTGGGTGTCGTCGAGAGTTGGTCGAGCGAGAGGGGGGGGTGCTCCCGTGGTCTAAAATTGGTCTATGCACGATAGAAACATTTTACCTTGTAACTTAGAAAACAATGTTATTGGGGAGGGGGTATATCGACCCCCCCCTCATGTCGAAGTTATCGGGCAGGGGCTATATCGACAACGACGACATACATACATGGAAAAAATGTTATCGGGGAGGGGGTATATCGACCCCCCCCCCCTCATGTCGAAGTTATCGAGGAGGGGGTATATCGACAACGACGACATACATACATGGAAAAAATGTTATCGGGAGGGGGTATATCGACCCCCCTCATGTCAAAGTGATTGGGGAGGGGGTATATCGACAACGCCGACATACATACATGGAAACAAATGTTATCGGGGCGGTATATCGACCCCCCCCCCCCACATGTCGAAGTTATCGGGGAGGGGGTATATTGACAACGACATACCCGATAAAAAATAAGAAGATGAAGAAGAAGAAAAAAAGAGGAGAAGAAGAAGCAATAGAGGACAAGAAGAAAAAATATTATAATAATATATATTCTTTTTTTCTTTTCCTCTTTTTTTCTTTTTCCTCTTCTTATTTATTTCTCCTCTTCTTCCTCTCCTCTTCTTCTCCTTCTTCTTCTCCTTCTTCCTCTTCTTATTTTCCTTTTTCCTCTCCTTCTTTTTCTTCTTATTCCTTCTTCCTTCTTCCTCTTTCCTTCTTTTTCCTTATTTTCCTGTTTCCTCTCCACTAACCTAAAATCTACTAACCTAAAATGCACTAACAATACAACTAAACTAAAATGCACTAAATCAACTATCATCTTTCATATGAACAAAAAAGCATACATATATGAAAAAAATCAGCATATGAACAAAAAAATTAATACATATATGAAAAAAATCATCATATGAACAAAAAAAGCATATATCATCTATCATCAACATCATCATATCTATCATCAACATCATCTAACAAAATCATATGAAAAAATGCATATATGAACAAGGAGGATCGGACAAGGAGGTCGGTCGGACCGTAGCGCGAGGCGGCGCGGACCGGGGCGGTGACAGCGTGGAGGCGGTGATGGCGCGGGGCCGGTGATGAGGTCGGGCGGGTCGGCGAGGGCTCGGGCCGGGCAGGGGAGGCGTGGCGATGGCGTTGGGGCAGGGACGTGCGCGGCGACGAGGGCTCGGGGCAAGGGCGTGACAACGATGTCGGAGGCAGGGCGACGACGGCGATTGCGGGGCAGAGGGGCAGCCTGGCGGCATCGTCGGAGGGATCGAAGAAATGAAACGAAATTTTCACAAGTGCTTCTTATATAGACGAAGCATTGGTCCCGGTTCGTGGCACCAACCGGGACCAATGCACCCCTTTAGTCCCGGTTGGTTCCACCAACAGGGACCAAAGGTCAGTTTTCAGCAGACCAAAGGGCGGGAAACAGAGACCTTTGGTCCCGGTTGGTGGCACCAACCGGGACTAAAGGGGGGCATGGGTCCCGGTTCGTGCCACGAACCGGGACCAAGGCACCCCTTTTCGTCTCGGTTGCTGCCACCAACCGGGACCAAAGGCCTTGCGCCGCCCACGGCCAAAAGTTTAGTCCCACCTCGCTAGTTGAGAGGAGCTCGGGGTGGTTTATAAGCCCCACTGCGACTGCCCTCTCGAGCTCCTCTCAAATGCAGGCTTACGGGCCTAATCTAACACTACGCTGCATGTGGGCCTACTGGCCTTCTGCGGGCCTGAATCCTGGCCCATGGTTGGGTTTCTAGTCGTATTCAGGCCATGGTGGCTTAGTAGGTGGCATTTTTTCCAATTTTTTTGTTTTATTTTTTGCTTTATTTATTTTATTATGTTTCTACTTACAGCAAAATACTTACTATTTTCAGTGATTCTTTTTGCTTTTAGGTAATAAAAATTATAAACTTTCTAATAGTGCCATTAGTTTTCCAATTTTAATAGTTTAAATTTGAATTTTTTGACATTTGTGTCATCACTTGTTGGGGAATAACTTTACTATAGAAATAGATTTTTGAGTGATTCTTTTTCCTGCTATTTAATATTACGGTGTTTTATCATTATATTCAATTTGGTAAATTTTAGGTTATTTGAAATGTCTGTTTTAATCAAAATCAAATTTGCTATTTTAGTTTTCTATTAAAGTTTCAAACAAAAAAATTCATTATGAAAATTATTTTTGCTATTAATGTTTTGAACAAAAAATACTAGACGTTTATAAAAGCTTTTTAGTTGATTCCTTTTGCTATTAGAGTTTCATTAAAGTTTTCTAGTTCATTCTTTTTGCTATTAGAGTTTCATTAAAGTTTTCAAGTTCATTCTTTTTTCTCTTAGAGTTTAATAAAAGTTTTCTAGTTCATTCTATTTTTATTAGTTCATTCTTTGAGCTAAATGACCTTGAAAATGAAAAGCACTTCAAATGAACACTGAAGAGGTTGAAAGTTGGCATGGTATCATCATTTCACTCACATAGCATGTGCTAAAAAGTTGAGAGGGTTACGGCAAAAACTAGATGCACTTCATGTACAAAATGGACAGCCTCTTTCGAAGTATCAGGGTTTCGGATGAAAACTCATTGTTACAAAGGGATTTCATTTTTTTGAACTTATTTGAACTCCAGACTTTTTGTGTGTTCAAAATGAACCATTCAAAGCCACATCATCAATTTTCAACCCTTTCTGACTTCATCTCGTATTTTTCATGCATTTACTGATTTTTTTGAGCTAAATGATGCTGAAATTGAAAAGCACTTCAAATGAACTCTGAAGAGGTTGAAAGTTGGCACGGTATCATCATTTCACCCACATAGCATGTGCTAAAAAGTTGAGAGGGTTACGGCAAAAACTGGATGCACTTCGTGTACAAAATGGACAATCTCTTTCGAAGTATCAGGGTTTCGGACGAAAACTCATCTGTAACAAAGGGATTTCATTTTTTTGAACTTATTTGGACTCCAAACTTTTTGTGTGTTCAAAATGAACCATTCAAAGCCACATCATCAATTTTCAACCCTTTCTGACTTCATCTGGTATTTTCATGCATTTACTGATTTTTTAAGCTAAATGACCCTGAAAATGAAAAGCACTACAAATGAACTCTGAAAAGGTTGAAAGTTGGCATGGTATCATCATTTCACACATAGCATGTGCTAAAAAGTTGAGAGGGTTATGGCAAAAACTGGATGCACTTCGTGTACAAAATGGAAAATCTCTTTCGAAGTATCAGGGTTTCAGACGAAAACTCATCTGTTAGAAAGGAATTTCAGTTTTTTGAACTTATTTGAACTCCAGACTTTTTGTGTGTTCAAAATGAACCATTCAAAGACACATCATCAATTTTGAACCCATTCTGACTTCATCTCGTATTTTTCATGCATTTACTGATTTTTTTAACCTAAATGACCCTAAAATTGAAAAGCAGGACTCCACACTTTTTGTGTGTTCAAAATGAACCATTCAAAGCCACATCATCAATTTTCAACCCTTTCTGACTTCATCTGGTATTTTTCATGCATTTACTGATTTTTTAAGCTAAATGACCTTGAAATTGAAAAGCACTACAAATGAACTCTCAAAAGGTTGAAAGTTGCCATGGTATCATCATTTCACACATAGCATGTGCTAAAAAGTTGAGAGGGTTACGGCAAAAACTGGAGACACTTCGTGTACAAAATGGACAATCTCTTTCGAAGTATCAGGGTTTTGGACGAAAACTCATCTTTACAAAGGGATTTCATTTTTTGAACTTATTTGAACTCCAGACTTTTTGTGTGTTCAAAATGAACCATTCAAAGCCATATCATCAATTGTCAACCCTTTCTGACTTCATCTGGTATTTTTCATGCATTTACAGATTCTTTTACCTAAATGACCCTGAAATTGAAAAGCACTACAAATGAACTCTGAAAAGTTTGAAAGTTGGCATGGTATCATCATTTCACCCACATGGCATGTGCTAAAAAGTTGAGAGAGTTACGGCAAAAACTGGATGCACTTTGTGTCCAAAATGGACAATCTCTTTCGAAGTATCAGGGTTTCAGACGAAAACTCAATTGTTACAAAAGGCATTTCATTTCTTCACATGTAACTGCAGTGATATTCTAGATCAAAGGCATCATCATAATAGTTGTGGGGAGAAAGTCTTCACTTTTTCTTCGCTTGTGTCCTTTGCTTATTGCGCCGTAACCATGGATAATCTTCATTGTTTAACAGGGTGCTTGGGTCAGCCTTGACTTTGAAGGGAGGAATTTCATGAAACTTTTCATAATCTTTAGACATGTCTGTCTTGCCCTCCAATCCCACGATGTCTCTTTTTCCTGAAAGAACTATGTGGCGCTTTGGCTCATCGTATGATGTATTCGCTTCCTTATCTTTTCTTTTTCTTGGTTTGGTAGATATGTCCTTCACTTAGAAAACCTGCGCCACATCATTGGCTAGGACGAATGGTTCGTCTGTGTACCCAAGATTGTTTAGATCCACTCTTGTCTTTCCGTACTGTGGGTCTACCTGTACCCCACCTCCTGACAGATTGACCCATTTGCACTGAAACAAAGGGACCTTAAAATCATGTCTGTAGTCAAGTTCCGATATGTCCACTATGTAACCATAATATGTGTCCTTTCCCCTCTTGGTTGCTGCATCAAAGAGGACACTGCTGTTTTGGTTTCTGCTCTTTTGATCTTGGGCGATCGTGTAAAATGTATTCCCATTTATCTTGTATCCTTTGTAAGTCAATACAATCGACGATGGTCCCAGGCCAATGAGTACAGCTCATCAGAAACAGTGTTGTCACCTCCGAGACGTGTTTCCAACCAACTGCCGAAAGTCCTGATGTGTTCACATATAATCCAGTCGTCACACTGCTCCGGGTGTTTGGAGCGCAGAATGTTCCTGTGTTCATCGACATACGCGGTGATGTCGCTTGAAGCTACGTCGGTATTTCCCCAAAGAGGAAGGGATGATGCAGCACAGTGCTACCTCTTGAGCATGTGTTGGTTTTCCCTTGAAGAGGAAAGGGTGATGCAGCAAAGTAGCGTAAGTATTTCCCTCAGTTTTGAGAACCAAGGTATCAATCCAGTAGGAGACTACACGCAAATCCCTCGTACCTGCACAAACAAATAAGAACCTTGCAACCAACGCGATAAAGGGGTTGTCAATCCCTTCACGGCCACTTGCAAAAGTGTGATCTGATAGAGATAATAAGATAGATATTTTTGGTATTCTTATGGTATAGATTGGAAAGTAAAGACTGCAAAATAAAATAGATCGGAAACTTATACGATGGAAAATAGACCCGGGGGCCATAGGTTTCACTAGTGGCTTCTCTCAAGATAGCAAATTCTACGGTGAGTGAACGAATTACTGTCAAGCAATTGATAGAAAAGTGCATAGTTATGAGAATATCTAGGCACGATCATGTATATAGGCATCACGTCCGCGACAAGTAGACCGAAACGATTCTGCATCTACTACTATTACTCCACACATCGACCGCTATCCAGCATGCATCTAGAGTATTAAGTTCATAAGAACAGAGTAACGCATTAGGCAAGATGACATGATGTAGAGGGATAAACTCAAGCAATATGATATAAACCTCATCTTTTTATCCTCGATGGCAACAATATAATACGTGCCTTGCTGCCCCTGTTGTCACTGGGAAAGGACACCGCAAGATTGAACCCAAAGCTAAGCACTTCTCCCATTGCAAGAAAGATCAATCTAGTAGGCCAAACCAAACTGATAATTCGAAGAGACTTGCAAAGATATCAAAACATACATATAAGAATTCAGAGAAGAACCAAATATTGTTCATAGATAATCTTGATCATAAACCCACAATTCATCGTTCTCGACAAACACACCGCAAAAAGTATTACATCAAATAGATCTCCAAGAGAATCGAGGAGAACTTTTTATAGAGATCCAAAGAGAGAGATGAAGCCATCTAGCTAATAACTATGGACCCGAAGGTCTGTGGTAAACTACTCACACATCATCGGAGAGGCTATGGTGTTGATGTAGAATCCCTCCGTGATCGATTCCCCCTCCGGCGGAGCGCCGAAAAAGGCCCCAAGATGGGATCTCACGGGTACAGAAGGTTGCGGCGGTGCAAAAAGTGTTTCGTGGTGCTCCTGGATGTTTGCAGGGTATATGAGTATATATAGGAGAAAGAAGTAGGTCGGTGGAGCCACGAGGGGCCCATGAGGGTGGGGGCGCGCCTACCACCCTGGGCGCGCCCTCCTACCTCGTGGCCGCCTTGTTGTTTCTTGACGTCCACTCCAAGTCTCCTGGATTGCGTTTGTTTCAAAAATGATCCTCGTGAAGGTTTCATTCCGTTTGGACTCCGTTTGATATTCCTTTTCTGCAAAACACTGAAATAGGCAAAAAACAGCAATTTGCACTAGGCCTCCGGTTAGTAGGTTAGTCCCAAAAATAATATAAAAGTGCATAATAAAGCCCATTAAACATCCAAAACAGATAATATAATAGCATGGAACAATCAAAAATTATAGATACGTTGGAGACGTATCAAGCATCCCCAAGCTTAATTCCTGCTCGTCCTCGAGTAGGTAAATGATAAAAACAGAATTTTTGATGTGGCATGCTACCTAGCATAATTCTCAATGTAATTTTCTTTATTGTGGCATGAATGTTCAGATCCGAAAGATTCAAGAAAAAAGTTTAATATTGACATAAAAATAATAATACTTCAAGCATACTAATAAAGCAATCATGTCTTCTCAAAATAACATGGCCAAAGAAAGTTATCCCTACAAAATCATATAGTTTGGCTATGCTCTATCTTCATCACACAAAATATTTAAATCATGCACAACCCCGATGACAAGCGAAGCAATTGCTTCATACTTTTGATGTTCTCAAACTTTTTCAATCTTCACGCAATACATGAGCGTGAGCCATGGACATAGCACTATATGTGGAATAGAATGGTGGTTGTGGAGAAGACAAAAAGAAGATAGTCTCACATCAACTAGGCATATCAACGGGCTATGGAGATGCCCATCAATAGATATCAATGTGAGTGAGTAGGGATTGCCATGCAACGGATGCACTAGAGCTATAAGTGTATGAAAGCTCAACAAGAGAAACTAAGTGGGTGTGCATCCAACTCGCTTGCTCAGGAAGACCTAGGGCATTTTGAGGAAGCCCATCATTGGAATATGCAAGCCAAGTTCTATAATGTAAAATTCCCACTAGTATATGAAAGTGATAACATAGGAGACTCTCTATCATGAAGATCACGGTGCTACTTTGAAGCACAAGTGTGGTAAAAGGATAGTAACATTGTCCCTTCTCTCTTTTTCTCTCATTTTTTTATTTGGGCCTTTCTCTCTTTTTTTATGGCCTCTTTTCTTTCTTTCTTTTTTATTTTTAGTCCGGAGTCTCATCCCGACTTGTGGGGGAATCATAGTCTCCATCATCCTTTCCTCACTGGGACAATGCTCTAATAATGATGATCATCACACTTTTATATATTTACTTACAACTCAATACTTAGAACAAAATATGACTCTATGTGAATGCCTCTGGCGGTGTACCGGAATATGCAATGAATCAAGAGTGACATGTACGAAAGAATTATAAAGGTGGCTTTACCACAAATACGATGTCAACTACATGATCATGCAAAGCAATATGACAATGATGGAGCGTGTCATAATAAATGAAACGGTGGAAAATTCCATGGAAATATATCTCGGAATGGCTATGGAAATGCCATAATAGGTAGGTATGGTGGCTGTTTTGAGGAAGATATACGGCGGGTGTATGATACTGGCGAAAGGTGCACGGTATTAGAGAGGCTAGCTTTCGGGAGAAATCGCCACCTATGGACTCACTGGGATCCCTTCTACGGTTGGCGGGCGCGAGGTTGGTCAAAGAGCGGGTCTGACAGGAAGCACACGGATCATTTACCCAGGTTCAGGCCGCGAGGATGCGTAAAACCCTAGTCCAACTTTGGTGGATGTATTGAGTGTTCTTGTGTTCTTGAGCTAGTTACGGGGTGTAACCTGCCCAAAAGATCCGAATCCTCCTCCTGGACTCCTCGGGCCTCCTTTTATAGGCAAAAGGGGTCGCCACAGTGGCACACAGGAGGTGGAAAGGTGTACAGTGGATGAGTCTACCCTCTGGCACCGTCGGACAAACGCATTTAATGCGGTGCCCTTTTTTTAAGGTAAGTAGGCAGGGGTGTCTTGATCGAAACCGAACTTCAATTCCACCCAGCTCAGATTCTATGCAGTAGTGGGGAAGACCTATTTATACTTTTATTGAGAATTCCATTTCTTCCTACCGCACCCCAATTCTTTCCCAGCAATTGAAAATTGATATGAGATCTTGAACCCAGGGGGCTCCTATGTTCTGGGAACGTGCCCCTCTTGCTTTATCGGGGATGGCAAGGAAGCAAGTCCCAGCTGTCGCCGCCTCGCTTGGCCTCGACACACATCCGAGCTGATGGGGCGTCGTGGCGCCACATTGGTTGGCTGCTGGGCTGGCGCGGTGGAGTCTTGGCTGGTGCGGGCCTGGCTGTGGCCCTGCTGATGCCCTCGGCAAGGGTCTTGTCGTGGGCCCGAGAAGGGTCTGGCCGTGGCGCTGCGGTCGTCCCTGGCATGGCGCTTGCTGGGGGTCTTGTGGATTTCCTCAGCTAGGATCCCGCCGAGGGCCGTCGTCTTCTGGTCCTCATCTGATCTCCTGTATTTATGATCTTGACAAAGATTTGCATGCCACCACGGAGGTGCCTCCCGAGTCTGGGTTCTAATGAAGTTGTCGACGGAGTTTGGAACCCTTGGGCTCAAGGGTGGCTCGCTCTGCTGGTGTTGGGCAAGTTGCCCCGGCAAGGCTCTTCCCGGGGCCGCGGAGGCCGCCCCGGCAAGGCTCTTGCCGGGGGTGTCCACCTCGCCCCTTTGCTCTTTTATGCTTCTGGTCTTGGCGTCGCCTTGTTTGTCTTGTGCTTCGGTCTCTCTCCGGCTTCCCTCCTCTGCCTTGTTAAGTGTGGCCGCGGGCGCGGCTCTGACTGCCCGTGCACAAGTAAAGGGGTTAAAAGGAGAGCCCCTACTTTTGTACACCGACAGGAGCCCCCGGGCCTGGGCCACACATAAGCGCGACGCGTTGTTGGGCTAGGCCCAGAACGGTGCGCGGGCAGGTGGGGCGGATTTTACCGCAGTAACTTATCGTCCGCTACGCTTCCCCACGACCTGTGTTGAACGCGCGACGTGGAGGGTCGTGTGTGACGTGGGGGTCATGCATGGGGCGGTCTCCGCACGCATGCGTCACGTTGCAGTAAATGGGAAAGGAGGCGGCTTGCGCCTTCCCCATAAAAAGAGGGAGACGCAGAGGTGAGGCTCATCTACTGGGTGGACTCGATCGCGGTTTTGAAGGCACCCGTGCCCCACGATCACGGGGTGGGGAATGGTCGCCTCACCCTTCCCTTCAATTCTGCTCGCTCGCCACGTGTCCCTCATGCAGGTGGCAGGCGGTGGAGGTGGGAAACCGGGCCGTCGCCGATTGGGGCAGTGGGTCGGTCCTGAATCCCTGTGCTCCCGATGAACGGATTGGTCGAGTGGGGCGGCCGAGCCTCGACCCCGCCCCTTTATAAGAAGGGGGGAGGGGGATGGGACCCCCACATCCTTTCATCGTCCATCTCCTTCTACCTCTTCTCCTTTCTTCCATCTGTCATGGCGAGAGGGGGCGCCGGCCCTTCAACGGTGGCAGCAAGGGTCGCTGCTCGACAGAGCGTCCCTCCTTCCCAAGAGCTCGCGGCGGTGGAGCCGGCCACGAGAGGAAGGGGGAGGGGCGAGGTCGAGGTCGCCGTGGCGCTCGGGGAAGAGGTGGACGGGGCGGTGCACCGGCCCTTCCTTTGCCGGCGATGCCTCCCCCAATGGAGGGCCACATCGGGGACCTGCCCCGTGAATTCTTCATCCGCCTGCGCCGGCCACCGCGTCGTCGTCTTCGCCTCCCCACCCCATTTGCTCGGGAGATGGAGCTTGACCCTCCCTAGACCCTCAGGTTGCACATGAGGGGCTGCAGGAATGGCGGCACGCGGGTCAACGTCGACTTCCCGCTCATCAGGTCATGTACCTCCGTCGCGGATGGAAGACGTTCGCTCGCATCCACAGCCTGACGGCGGGGCTCGTCCTCTACTTCAACTTAATGGAGGACGGCCTGCTCTCCGTCAAGGTCTTCGGAGATCTTGGAACTCGCCTGAAGTGCTGCGTGGAGAGCTCCTCCGACGATGAAGATTCCTCCTCGAGCGGGAGTAACGAGGAGGACGGCGACAGCAACAACGAGGGCGTCGAGCGGCGGGACGCCGACCCCTACTCCAACTGACCGCGTCGCCCCTCCCTCGGCCACGCGCCCTGCCGAGGGCCTTCCTCGTCAAGCTCTCCATCGGCGCGTTCCCCATCGCCTCCTTGGGCGGCTGGCGTAGGAGGGCCGGAGAAGGCGAAGAAGGCGGGCGGCGGCCGTCAAGTCGGAGTACGCGGGCACTGACGCCTTCCTCGCGTATTGTCGGGCCGCTGCCTCATCTTCCAGCTCCTCTCCCGGCACCGGGATGCTCTCTTGGTGCCTTATGCTTCTCGCACCTCGCCTAGGTGCATCTCTCGCCCTCCTGCTACCTTGTTCCATCTTCTGAGGAGAGGGACAAGAAAGGGATTACGGGCATCTTATCTTTTTTTAGTTTATAAGCCTGTGGGCACTTGTTAGATTTAAAATTTGTAATCCCCTTGCTCATGTTTTTCATCCCGTATGAACTGTACCTGTATGGGACGTTTTTAATGAAAATGGGTGTTTGCCGGGGTCTTTGTGCGTGAGCGAGGCCCATGCCAAGGAATGAATCCTTGTTATTCTTAAGATAAACATTGTCGCCCGGCAACAGGCCTTGCCGTCCCCCTACCTCAGTCGACCATTCTCACGCCCTCGGCGGAGGCAGGGGCGAAGTAGAGTTAGGCCCCTCGTTTATTTCCTCGCCATCTGATATGTCTCCAACGTATCTACTTTTCCAAACACTTTTGTCCTTGTTTTGGACTCTAACATGCATGATTTGAATGGAACTAACCTGGACTGATGCTGTTTTCAGCAGAATTGCCATGGTGTTATCTTTGTGCAGAAACAAAATTCTCGGAATGACGTGAAACTTCACGGAGATTATTTTTGGAAATAATAAAAAATACTGGCGAAAGAATCAAGGCCAGGGGGCCCACACCCTGTCCACGAGGGTGGGAGGCGCGCCTGCCCCCCTGGGCGCGCCCCCTGCCTCGTGGGCCCCCTGGAGCTCCACCGACCTCAACTCCAACTCCATATATTAGTGTTCGGGGAGAAAAAATTCAGAGAGAAGGATTCATCGCGTTTTACGATACGGAGCCACCGCCAAACCCTAAACTCTCTTGGGAGGGCTGATTTGGAGTCCGTTCGGGGCTCCGAAGAGGGGAATTCGTCGCCATCGTCATCAACCATCCTCCATCACCAATTTCATGATGCTCACCGCCGTGCGTGAGTAATTCCATCGTAGGCTTGTTGGACGGTGATGGGTTGGATGAGATTTATCATGTAATCGAGTTAGTTTTGTTAGGGTTTGATCCCTAGTATCCACTATGTTGTGGGATTGATGTTGCTATGACTTTGCTATGCTTAATGCTTGTCACAAGGGCTCGAGTGCCATGAACTCAGATCTGAACCCTTTATGTTTTCATCAATATATTTGTGTTCTTGATCCGATATTGCAAGTTATAGTCACCTACTATGTGTTATGATCCGGCAACCCCGAAGTGACAATAATCGGGACCACTCCCGGTGATGACCGTAGTTTGAGGAGTCCATGTATCCACTACGTGTTAATGCTTTGGTCCGGTACTCTATTAAAAGGAGGCCTCAATATCCCTTAGTTTCCATTAGGACCCCGCTGCCACGGGAGGTAGGACAAAAGATGTCATGCAAGTTCTTTTCCATAAGCACGTATGACTATATTCGGAATACATGCCTACATTACATTGATGAACTGGAGCTAGTTCTGTGTCACCCTATGTTATAACTATTACATGAATGATCGCATCCGGCATAATTCTCCATCATTGATCCAATGCCTACGAGCTTTTCACATATTGATCTTTGCTTAGTTACTTTTCCGTTGCCACTGTTACAATCACTACAATACTGCTACTGTTACCTTTGCCACTGTTACCGTTACTATCATACTACTTTGCTACTGAATGCTTTGCTGCAGATATTAAGTTATCCAGGTGTGGTTGAATTGACAACTCAGCTGCTAATACTTGAGAATATTCTTTGGCTCCCCTTGTGTCGAATCAATAAATTTGGGTTGAATGCTCTACCCTCGAAAACTGTTGCGATCCCCTATACTTGTGGGTTATCAAGACTATTTTCTGGCGCCATTGCCGAGGAGCATAGCTCTATTCTTTGAGTTACTTGGGATTTATATCTTCTGGTCACTATGAGGAACTTGAAAGACGAGAAAACCAAAAATTATCCCTCAACTACGAGGGGAGGTAAGGAACTACCATCTAGCTCTGCACTTGATTCACCTTCTGTTTTGAGTAAGCTTGCGACACCTAAACCTGCTTCTGCTATTAATTCTGATATGTCGCATGTTATTGATGATGCCACTTCTGCTATGCATGATACTTATGATGAAACTACTTCTATGTTTGATACTACTATGCCACTTGGTGAATTTCTTGATGAACAACTTGCTAGGGCTAGAGAGAATGAAATTATTGAAACTGATAATATTGATGAAAGTGATGATGAAGATTCTCCCCCTAGATATGAATTACCTGTTGTGCCTGAGGGTTATGTTATGGATGAAGAAACTGCTAGAGATTTTTTTGCTTGCAATGATAGGAGTGATCTTAAGAAATTATTAGCTAAGCTGAAACAAAAATCTCTGAATGCTAGAATGAAGTATGATCCTGCTTATGCTACTTCACCTATCTTCGTTACTGATAAGGATTATGAATTCTCTGTCGATCCTGATATAATTACTTTGGTTGAGTCCGATCCTTTCTATGGCTATGAATCTGAAACTGTTGTGGCACATCTTACTAAATTAAATGATATAGCCACCCTGTTTACTAATGATGAGAAAACTTGTTACTATTATATCCTCAAATTATTTCCGTTCTCATTAAAGGGTGATGCTAAGACATGGTTTAATTCTCTTGATCCTGGTTTTGTGCGTAGTCCCCAGGATATGATTTATTACTTCTCTGCTAAATATTTCCCCGCTCATAAGAAACAAGCTGCTTTAAGGGAAATATATAATTTTGTGCAAATTGAAGAAGAGAGTCTCCCACAAGCTTGGGGGAGGCTTCTCCAATTACTTAATGCTTTGCCTTATGATCCTCTCAAGAAAAATGTAATACTTGATATCTTTTATAATGGACTAACCGATGCTTCCAGAGACCACCTGGATAGTTGTGCTGCTTGTGTTTTCGGGGAAAGAACAGCTGATGAAGCTGAAATTCTATTGAATAATATGTTGATAAATGAAAATAATTGGACACTTCCTGAACCAACTCCTAAGCCAACTCCGAAGAAAAGGGGTATTCTATTTCTCAGTCCTCAAGATATGCAAGAGGCGAAGAAATCTATGAAAGAAAAAGGTATTAAAGCTGAAGATGTTAAGAATTTACCTCCTGTTGAAGAAATACATGGTCTAAATTTACCGCATGTTGAAGAAATACATGGCCTTCATAACCCGACACAGGTAGTAAATGTAAATTCTCTCTATAGATTTGATGAAGGTGATATTCCTCGTTATAAGCCTGCTAGCCAATGCTTAGATGAGTTTGATAATTTTATTGTCAGACAAGAAAACTTCAATGCTTATGTTGGTAGACAATTGAAACACAATGCTGATACGCTTGAACACTTGAGTGATTATATGTCTAGAGTTAAAGGTGAACCTAAAGTCATCAGTAAACATGCTTCTATGGTTACCACTCAAGTAGAACAAGTGCTTAAAGCTCAGAATGATTTGCTCAATGAATTAAATAGTAAGAAAAATGATAATGCTCTTAGAGTTATGACTATAGTGGGTAAAATGACTCAGGAACCTATGTATCCTGAGGGCCATCCTAAGAGAATTGAGCAGGATTCTCAGAGAAATAATTTAGATGCACCTAGTCCTTCTAAAAAGAAGAAAAAGAAAAATGATAGGACTTTGCATGCTTCTAGTGAACCTATTGTTGACACAACTGAGAATGCCAGTGATATTTCTATTTTGATGCTGAAACACAATCTGGAAATGAACATGAACCTAGTGATAATGTTAATGATGATGTTCATGTTGATGCTCAACCTAGCAATGATAATGATGTAGAGATTGAACCTGCTGTTGATCTTGATAACCCACAATCAAAGAATCAATGTTATGATAAGAGAGACTTTGTTGCTAGGAAGCACGGTAAAGAAAGAGAACCTTGGGTTCAGAAACCCATGACTTTTCCTCCCGAACCATCCAAGAAAAAGGATGATGAGGATTTTGAGCGCTTTGCTGAAATGGTTAGACCTATCTTCTTGCGTATGTGTTTCACTGATACGCTCAAAATGAATCCTTATGCTAAGTACATGAAAGAGATTGTTACTAATAAGAGAAAGATACCGAAAGCTGAAATTTCCACCATGCTTGATAATTATACTTTTAAGGGTGGAATACCTAAGAAACTTGGAGATCCAGGAGTACCCACTATACCATGCTCCATTAAAAGAAACTATGTTAAAACTGCGTTATGTGATCTTGGAGCCGGTGTTAGTGTTATGCCTCTCTCATTATATCGTAGACTTGATTTGACTAATTTGACACCTACTGAAATATCTTCGCAAATGGCTGATAAATCAACTGCTATACCTGTCGGCATTTGTGAGGATGTGCCTGTTGTGGTTGCGAACATTACTATTTTAACAGACTTTGTTATTCTTGATATTCCCGAGGACGATAGTATGTCTATTATTCTTGGAAGACCCTTTTTGAATACTGCAGGGGCTGTTATTGATTGCAACAAAGGCAATGTCACTTTTCATGTTAATGGCAATGAGCATACGATACTTTCCGAGGAAACAACCTCAAGTTCATAGTATAAACTATATTGGAAAAATTACATCGATTATTTTTTTGAGGTTTTGAATTTCCTCTTCCTACTGTCAAAAACAGATATGATATTCTTATTATTGGGGACGTGCATATCCCCGTTGAGGTAACTTAGTGCTATTCGAAAATTCTCCGGTTTCATGTAATTCGGAATGAGTTTGTTAACAAGACTTGATCAACCTTGTTAGCAGATTCCTTTTGATGAGTATGAGATGGATGAAGTTAGAAGGCACAACCTTCTGTACCCTCCTTTTACTTTCTATTATTTAGTTGAAATAAAGTAAAATTAGTATTTTCTGTCAGTTTTCTGAATTATCCGTGCAATAGAAAAATACCCTGAAAATAAAAGTTCTCCAAATGCCCTGAAATTAAAATATGATTTTTTCTAGAATAATTGAGAATATCTGGCACTGAGAACACAGCAGGGGGACCAAGCACCTGGCCACGAGGGTTCAGGGCGCGCCCACCCCCCTGGGTGCGCCCCCTGCCTCGTGGGCCCATGGTGGCTCCCCTCCACTTATTCCTGCACCCACACACTCCTTCCTCCCAAAAAATTCACCAACCAGCTCAAGCACGAGTTCTTGCTCATCTTGCTGCCATTTTCGATCTCCTTGTTCAAAGCACCTCTCACAAAACTGCTTTGGGGGATTGTTCCTTGGTATGTGACTCCTCCAATGGTCCAATTAGTTTTTGTTCTAGTGCTTTATTCATTGCAAATTTTTGCTGCCTAGGTGACCATGTTCTTGAGCTTCCATGTCAAATTTATATGGTCCCAAGTAGTTCTAATGCATGATACGGGCTCTAGGCACTTGTGGGAGTAGTTGCTATCAATTTTGTTGTGTTTGGTTCACTTTTATTTTGAAGTTACTAAAATTTTCAGAAATTTTTCAGAGGAAGAAATATGTTTAGGAAAATGTACCAAGGTGGTCCTCAAGGAAGCAAGGGCCCAGGATCGCAATACGCGATGCGGACGATGAACCACCGAGGGAAGCTCAAGTGCGGGCTTGTGAATGGCCTTCAAAGGACTTTATGGATCGAGCAGGAATCATGGAAGAATTTAACGCATATGTGCATAACGCTGATCTTGTGAGCTTCGAGGCAGATAAGTGCCGTCAGTACCACTATCTCACTGCTTCCTTTGTGAGAATGTTTTGGGCCTATAGCTTCCCCCCCCCCCCCTCGTCGAGTGGATTTTGAATTTTCATCTTCACGCAATTCTCGGAGTGTCCTGTTTGATCTTTATGAGAATTCTTATACTATGGACTTAGAGGATTTTAATACTGCTTGCAAACTTCCACAATGGGGTAGTCCTAGTGAACCTCGCAAGTCTGAGCTTAGAGATTTTCTTGCTAGTATAACTGTGTGGGAGTCTAGGGATATAACACAAGCTACCATAGGGAGCATTCCTTTCCCAACTATACATTATTTTGCTCTCTTCATAGGTAGGTGCATCAATGGTAAGGATGAAGCATGTCACATGTGTGTCCCTGATCTCAGTGTTCTCAGGAGTGCTGTATTAGGAGATAAACATTGTAATTTGGGAGCCATTGTTGCACGTAGGTTGCATAATAATAGAATTAATGGAGATTTCTTTGGTGGAATTTATGCAACCCGTTTAGCTAATTTTCTTGATATACCCGTATGTAAGTATGATATTGAGTTGCCTCCGGTTTATTTAGATTATGAGGCTATGGTTCGTCATCGGTTTGTTGATAGGAACGATCAGTTCCTCCAGTACCGACTAATCTTTTACAGACGACGCACCTATCACGTCGCTCTCTCTGCTCCTACTTTCTTTGACTTTCAGGCAAAGGGGAGATATGTCATAACTAGGGAGGAGGCAAATGAGTACAAGAGGAGGACGAGGGCAGCTCGCCTCCAAGCTGCAGCTCGCGATGCAATAGCGGCTGCATCTTAGTACGACCCCAGTTATAACTTTGGATATCCGCCAGGCCAGTCGTGGCCATAGACCAACTTAGGCCAAAAGCCTAAGCTTGGGGGAGTACGTATTTCCCACCGACATTACATTTATGTTCACACACTCATGCTAGTTTATTTTCCTTTTACGATTTCTTCTTGTGTATTTGAAAAAACCTTAGGAAAAACCAAAAAAAATAGTTGTAGCTTTTAGCTAGTTTACTTTTCATGCTGTAGTAGTAGTAATTAAAAGAAAACCCAAAAATATTTCATGTTCTTCTTTTGTTTTTTGGGAGCTTTCCCGTGTAAATAGTTTTATTTCTTTTCTTTTATTTGGGGGTCGATAGGAGAAGACCATTATGAAAATGTTGAAATGGCTCTTATATGCATTATTCTTGATTTAACCAAGAGCCCATATTGCTTTGTCTTCTCTTGTTTATTGAATGCTTGCAGATTCCAGCTTAGTCCAATGCACGTGCACTATTATTATTATTCACATCGTTCGGTCGTGCAAGTGAAAGGCAATTATGATGATATATGATGGACTGATTGAGATGAGAGAAGATGGTATGAACTCGACCTCTTTTGTTTTTGTAAATATGATTAGTTCATCATTCCTGATTCAGCCTATTATGAATAAACATGTTTGCAATGACAATTAGAGATTATAGTTGCTTGTGCCATGCTTAATTAGCTAGGAGATGATAATGGTTTACCTTGCGTGCCAACATGCTATTAAAATGGTTGTGATGTGGTACGATAGGGTGGTATCCTCCTTTGAATGATTCAAGTGGCTTGACTTGGCACATGTTCACACATGTAGTTGAAACATAATCAACATAGCCTTCAGGATATTTATGTTCATGGTGGATTATATCCTACTCATGCTTGCACTCAATGTTCATTAATTTTAATGCATGTTCATGACTGTTGTCGCTCTCTAGCTGGTCGCTTCCCAGTCTTTTGCTAGCCTTCACTTGTACTAAGCGGGAATACTGCTTGTGCATCCAATCCCTTAAACCCCAAGTTATTCCATATGAGTCCACCATACCTTCCTATATGCGGTATCTACCTGTCGTTCCAAGTAAATTTGTATATGCCAAACTCTAAACCTTCAAAGGAAATTTTGTTTTGTATACTCGAATAGCTCATGTATCAACTAGGGTTGTCTGTATCTTCCATGTTAGGCGGGTTATTCTCAAGAGGAGTGGACTCCGCTCCTCACTCACGAGAAAATGGCTGGTCACCGGGATGCCCAATCACATGCTTTATCCAAACCAAATCGAAATAATTGCAAACAAAAATCCCCCAGGGCTGTTGTTAGTTGGAGGCACTCGTTGTTTCGAGCAAGCCATGGATTGATGCTTGTTGGTGGTGGGGAAGTATAAAATTTACCATTCTGCTTGGGAACCGCCTATAATGTGTGTAGCAATGGAAGATATCGCCATCTCTCGGTTTTTATGTTGACAATGAAAGTATACCGCTCAAAATATCATTTATCTCTATTTCAAAACCGAGCTCTGGCACCTCTACAAATCCCTACTTCCCTCTGCGAAGGGCCTATCTATTTACTTTTATGTTGAGTCATCACCTTCTTGTTAAAAAGCACCAGCTGGAGAGCACCGCTATCATTTGCATTCATTACTATTAATTTATATTGGGTATTGTCGTGGATTTGTCACGTCAGATGTCCTAGTGTGAGGACTTAGTCGTGAGGGTTGAGAGGAATCAAGAAACGCAACACGAGACAAGGGTTTAGACAGCTTCGGGCCCCGGGAAACATCATCCGGTAACAACCCTACATGTTGTTTGTGGCTAGGTCTCATTATCATCATGAGGGAGTCGCCATAAACCGGCTCTCCCAGTTATGTCTAGCCCTAAAGATTATTTTTCTCTCCCCTCTTGGGGTGCCCTGCCCCTCCTTATATATGTTGAAGGGGCGGGTTACATGTAGAGTCCAACTCGTATTAAGACTTAAACTATTCTGACTTCTCTTCATGGGCTTCTTAACGTCTTGGGCTTCATAACGTCTTGGGCTTCATAACTCCTGGCAACCGAGTTATCACTATCTGCCGAGTTATGACTGATGCCGGTTTATGATGGTCTGCTGGGTTATGACTGTCTGCCGGTTTATGATTGTCTGCTGAGTTATCATCTGACTTAACTCCTGCCGGGTTATCATCTGTGTTGGGGATATAACCCGCAGCGTAAACCGGCCGGAAGTATAACCCGGCCGGACTTGGCGGTTTACTTGAGACCCGGCTGATACTTGGCGATTCACTGGCGACCCGCCCTGACCTGGCGGTTTACAAGCAACCCGCCTGGTCATTATGACTCACTGGTGACCCGGCGGGCGGGTCAGACGGATGACAAGGCCCAAGGCCCAGAAGGCCGGTTCATGTTAATGGTGGGCCGGTTTATGTGGAAAGCACAAGGAATATTCTCCTACAAAGGAAGCAAGACTAGGACTCCACTTGTAATAGAGTAATACTAATCCAACTAGGACTAGTCATGTCAACCGCCCTTTCAACTTATATAAGGAGGGGCAGGGCTCCCCAAAGAGGGACAAGTAAGAAGAAACAATCTATAGGGCTAGACACAAAGAGCCGGTTTACGGCGACTCCCTCGTGATGATAATGAGACCTAGCCACAAACAGCATATAGGGCTATTACCGGATGATGTTTCCCGGGGCCCGAAGCTATCTAAATCCTTGTCTTGTGTGTTGATCTGCCCTGCGTCTCTCGTCCCACTCAACCCCTCTCAAGCTACCACATAGATGTGTTGGCCTCGCGACTAAGTCCTGACACTAAGGACATCTGCCATGACAAAACCACGACAGTTGACGCCCACCGTGGGGCCGCGCACGGTGATGATGAGTTCTTGGAGGGATCTGTCACAGGGATCAAGAAGGTCGCAATTGGCCGGATGAATGAAATTTGACAGGAGATAGTCATCCGCACAAGCCGGCGAATCCCATGGTTTGGAGTTTCTATTGTGTGCCACCGATACAACGTGATCCGTCGAAGTCCGAAGTTAAGATCAATTTTTTTTCTACAATCTCTTGTCGCCGAGGTTGGCAGGAATTATGCTGCATCCGCTGTGTGCTATGTCATATCAATCAACAAACGTGTGTGCAAGCAAGGATCCAACCCCGAGGTGGTTTCATAAAGAGATCTGTTGTTATGGTTCAGAGTAGTATTACTTTGATTATGCTACTGTTCTCATAAAGGCGACACTACTGCAATAATACTCCTCAGCGGCTGTTCGTATAAGGGGCTTGAAAGGTTCAGATTCATTTTTTAATCATTGCTTTGGTCAAGGTCAGCAACTAGTACTAGTACGTGAAGCTACTAGTAGTATTGGTTCAGTTTTTCAATCACCAAAAGGAAGACCACACCCCGACCCGGGAGCGAGTTATCCATGGACACGGACTCCTACGTTTGACCTGCTACTTCCTTGCACGGCAAAATGCCGCCGCCGTCGCGGTCCGTCCGGTTCAGAGTCATCCTTGACTTTGCCGCCTCACTCCGAGCCGCCCTCGGCCGCTGCGGCGCCTCGAGCTGCCAAATCGCCTGCTGCTGCGTCACCTCTGCCTTGGCGCGGGTCCCCGTGCCAAATCGCTCCTGCAAGATGCCGCTACGGCTGAGCTCCGGCCTCAGGGGGTGCTTGGTTCAGAAGTCCTAGGACTTTTTCTAGTCCCAGGGACTAATCAAAAAAGACTCTCTAGTAGAGTCTTTTTCTAGTCCCTATAAAAAAAAGTCCCTCCCGTTTGGTTCCTAAGGGCTTTTAGGGACTTTTTCTAGTCTCTGGGACTAAAAAGTCCCTAAACCAAACACCCCCTCAGTCTCCGCCCTCCTCGGTGTACGAGTCAGCCTCCAATGCTTCTGTATCTGAGCCGCTGCCGCCGCCTGATGTTTGCTGCTCGCCGCGCTCGACATGACTCGTGCGCCTCTGGCCGCGGCCTCTCTGATTCAGCTCCCGGGTGTGTATCCGTGGATGGGGACGTTCCGGTCAGGCGGATGCATGGAAAACAGAGAATGCAAAAGATCTCCACTACATTGTTTATTGGCACAAGTCTCAAAGTTTGACAACCACGTGTACTACTAGGTGGCGATACGAGAGCTCCATGAAAACAGAAACTGATCAGAAGAAATACAGAGAAGAAGCGGCCAGGCTAGCCATGTGACGTCAAGCAAATGTGCTTCTCACGTCCCATCAAATTGGTGTGTACGTATGCTGCTTTTACATCGTGCCTATGTCTAGCATTATCCAAAATCAGCATCCACGATCATCCAACAAATCATCAGGTGATATCCTTTCTAAGTATTTTTCAACACGTATTTTGTTTGAGAACAATTACTCTGGTATGTGGTCACAGGACCATTATTCATTACAAAGATCTCGCAAAGGGGCGTGCGCCAATATTGTTTTTGCACTAGCGCGTTTGTGTCGTGCTGCTGATCGGACACGTGAGCAAGTCGCCGCCCTCACTACATCCACACATGCGACTGACTCGTTGTCTGCGCCCGCGGTCGACTCATTCGCGTCCGTACCATTTCCCGATGCTGCGGCCGACTCTCTCGTCCGCACCGGCTTACAATGCCGCGGCCGACTCACCCGTGAGTGATTGCAGTTTCACCTAGTAATCATCAACTTCATGGTGGATTACTTCCGGCCTAAACACATCAGGTGATATCCATCTAAAATATATTTTATTAGCATATATTATTTTTTATCAAAGAGCAGTTTATCCTTGCCTTGGCCTGCTGGTACGACAAGTCTGAAGCATATTGTTTTTTATCAAAAAACAATTACTTTGATCTGTATATTTTTGTATACAGGATAATTATTCACTACAAATGTGGTTTATACTACGGGTATGGAGCACGGGCTGATAATGTTCCGCCCGACGATAGTCCGTGACATATTACCCGTTGAATGGACGCGCACAAGTCGCCGCCCTTGCGGCCCGGTCTACATCGACTTGCCGGGATCGCGTTTGCTCGCTGTTCAATGGACGTGCACAAAGCCGCCGCCTCTGCGGACCCGGTCTACATTAACTCGTCCGTTCGCGCAGGTTACTGCGCCCGCGATTAACTCGCTCGTCCGTGCCGGTTTACAACACCGGTGCCGACTTTCCCCATCCACACCGGCTTACAATGTTGCGGCCGACTCATCTGTTCGAGCTGCCTCTGATGTTGCGGTCGTCTTTGCTGACCGTCTCTCGCGGCCTGGTCTACATCAACATACCGGGCCGCACCTATCTGCATGAGTTGTTTATTGAGTATGAGCAAGTCACAGCTTGGGTAGCCCGTTTTTATTTCAGCAAAATGGAGGCAAATTATCATATACTATCAACCGCCGTCTGCACTGGGTGGTTCAATGGGCAGGCGCACAAGTCGCCGCCACTACAGTTTGGTTAAACTTCAAATCGCCAGTTGGAAGGAACCATTGGCCGAGTTGCTGACACGGCTCATACGGGATCATTTATAACTCGTTGCGGTCACCTTCAACCTTCTCTGGATTCACACCATGCTATCAACACCAACGATATACAACTTATGCCGGTTTATATCACGGTCAAATATGGAGAATCTCAAGCCAACTCCTCGAGTCGCCTTGAGACTCGGGGGCTACAATGATATGACTCAGCAAATGTTGCCGGTTTAATGTGAAGTCAAGAACCCCAGGACGTTGGAGGGAAATTTAACCCGGTCCCGGAAGCTACTATCATATTGATGAAAATTTAAAAGGCCGTCAGAAAATTTCCGGTTCAAAATGAAGAATGCCGGTTTAAAATCCGGTTCAAGGGAAATCTGTTCTCCCACAAAAGCTCTGAAGCTCTCAAATCCAGTTTAAGAATTTCCGGTTCAAAAAGAATTAGTCTCTCGCAAGTTCGAGTTTAAAGGTCGTCAGAAAATTTCTGGCTAAAAATGAAGATTCCGGTTTAAAATCCGGTTCAAGGGAAAGATGTCTCCCACAAAGCTTTGAAGCTCTCAATACCGGGTTCAAGAATAATTTATCTCTTGCAAAAATTTAAAGGTCGCCGAAGAGGACCTGCTGCCATGATGCGCGGTTCAAACATGGGTATCCTGCCTTATTGGCTTATCATATTATTGATCACTTGGGGGCTTGGTTGTATTCAAACCATAGCTACACCTCTTGATCGGTGCAAGGCCACCAGAAAAATTACTTGGGGGCTTGGTCGTGTCCGAACCATAGCTACACCAGAAAAACTACTTCGGGGCCAAAGAGAGTGTTGCAAAAGAACAACTCAAACATAGGCACCCACTGAGCACAGCTCAAAATGTTACTTGGGGATTCTTTGCTATCGCAATGAACAAAGAATCTACACTTGTAATAGGCTATCAAGCCATGGCTTGGAAGCCTGGTGTATACACCTAAAACCCCGGGTTAGCCTGCCTTTTTAAGTAAGTCACTCCGCCCAAGTAAACCTGGTATGACCCGTCGAACTTTGACAAGTTACTCTGATAAGACCCTGAACTTGTCAAGTTAAAACGATGATTGGTTAAGGATTGAGGACCATTTTAAAAGGCTTTATAAAATGGTTTAACTCAGTGGCCTGGCAGCCCATGAAAAGCCTCGAATTTGGGGCCTGGCAGCCCGTGAAAAGCCTCGACTACAAGTGTTTCATCTCCTTTTATTTGCTAAGTTTTTTCTCCTTTGATGAGATTTCTAATGTTCTGATATACCGGCGTTCATAAACCCGGCTTGACTTTCAACTACACGTTGTCAGTATATGATCAGTCATAATCCGGAGATTATTAACCCGGTCTGGTTTCGACTATAAGTCGCTAGTATTATATATGATTAATCCGTTGTTTATCACAACCCGGTACGATTTTATCATAAACCGACACAATATGGAAGGAGTGATCAGTACTCAAGATTGGGGTTATCACCCTTACAAAAAAAAACATGGTAAACCAACGATGTGATTCAATGTCACAGGTATGATATATTTCATATTTGATTATTCTTAAGTGCAGCCTTGGTTATAAACCGGGGTTATATGTTGGGCATTATGACCCGTCCGGTGGTAAACCGCCAGGACACTTTAAACTTGTTGTATGCAGAAACAGGTTGAATAAAGCATGATTATAAATCACCGGCGTTTATTAACCAGGCTTGGCTTTCGACTATAAGTCGCCAGTATGATGATAAATTATCCGGTGTTTATTAAACCGGCCTGGCTTAGGACTATAAGTCGCTAGTATATATCTGGATTGCGCCATTGGAATCATGCGCTCATAAATCATTGGATTATATTATTCAAATCTTCAAATAGCCAACATGGCTAGATTTTATTATGGTTATCAATCACCAGTATTATGATTAAGGTTTTCAAAGTCGCTTTAGCGCAATGGCTATTATACTATCAATGGATATGATTTATTCTACAATTGAAGGAATAGTCCCGAGTCGCTGCAGGCTTACGACCCGGCACTTGGGGGCTACATTATTCAAAGTTGAGATTATATCAAATATGCAAGTCTCATGTCGCTGCAAGCTTGCACCATAACACTTGGGGGCTAATGCAAAGTCATTTTTTGCTCACCTTATTGAAGACCCGACTCATCACAGTGTAATGAGCCGGCCCTTGGGGGCTACCAATTGCTCCTGTCAACAATTCAAGGTACACAAGTCTTAATCCATTATATTGAAGGTTTATTACTCAGTTGGTAAAGCACAAAGCTCTTAACCTTGTGGACGTGGGTTCAAGCCCCATGATGGGGGTTACATCATATGATGTTATTTTCAATGAAGTATATATAAAGTCCCAGCTCAATATTATCTTACTGAGCTGGCCCTTGGGGGCTACATGTTGCTGTTCAAATCTACATGATCATATTTATAAAGCCCTTGCTCATTATTGCATAATGACCCGGCCCTTGGGGGCTACACTGGTTGAAGTTTTTTGAGCATCAGGCAATTACAAGTCTCAGGTTGCTGCAAGCATGACAACCCGGCACTTGGGGGCTACATAATATGGAGTATTCAGTTTTTACTAGTGACTGGGATGAACAACATGGATTTATTCAAAAGTGGCAGTATTTATATTGCAGCAGTCTTAAGCCATTACTTTGTTCTGCTGAAGACTTGGGGGCTACAGGTAATATGGATATAAGGGAGAAAATCTTCAAATTCTCAGTTCTGAGCAAACCAGATTGACCCGGTGTCTGCAACAATTATGACCTGGCGTTGGTAACAATTATGACTCGATGCCATCAATATTTACAAAGCGGATATTTTGGTAATATTAAACCGGCAAGTTCTACATCTTCAAACCGGTTGAATATCAGATGAGTATTTCAAGACCAATATTTCTTAAGCCGGCGCTTTGGAAACCGACTCAAGTGGATTATTCTTCACAATATTTCTCTGTGAGAAACCAATGTCAGCAAATTGAGTACTATGAAGCTGGCTTATTGACCTGAATTTTCTAGAAGAAGGAAATGACAAGGAATTAAGGATGATCAGGTGCCGGTATACAAGAATTCTTAACCCGGAGCATAATCTGTCAAAATTGTTCTTGTGTTTGCTTTACAGGATCAGTTTAACATGGATAAATCCAAATTAAACTAGGGGCTAATGTCGGGGATATACCCCGCGGCGTAAACCGACCGGAAGTATAACCCGGCCGGACTTGGCGGTTTACTTGAGACCCGGCTGATACTTGGCGATTCACTGGCGACCCGCCCTGACCTGGCGGTTTACAAGCAACCCGCCTGGTCATTATGACTCACTGGTGACCCGGCGGGCGGGTCAGACGGATGACAAGGCCCAAGGCCCAGAAGGTCGGTTCATGTTAATGGTGGGCCAGTTTATGAAGAAAGCACAAGGAATATTCTCCTACAAAGGAAGCAAGACTAGGACTCCACTTGTAATAGAGTAATCCTAATCCAACTAGGACTAGTCATGTAAACCGCCCTTTCAACTTATATAAGGAGGGGCAGGGCTCCCCAAAGAGGGACAAGTAAGAAGAAACAATCTCTAGGGCTAGACACAAAGAGCCGGTTTACGGCGACTCCCTCGTGATGATAATGAGACCTAGCCACAAACAGCATGTAGGGCTATTACCGGATGATGTTTCCCGGGGCTCGAAGCTGTCTAAATCCTTGTCTTGTGTGTTGATCCGCCCTGCGTCTCTTGTCCCACTCAACCCCTCTCAAGCTACCACATAGATGTGTTGGCCTCGCGACTAAGTCCTGACACTAAGGACATCTGCCGTGACAAAACCACGACAATCTGACTTATCATCTGACTTATCTGTGAGCCGGTTTACCATCTGGTTTATCATCTTTCTTAACTGTCAGCCGGTTTATCAACCTACCGGTTTACCGTCTGGGTTAACTGTCTGTCTTAACTATCAGCCGGTTTATCAATCTGCCGGTTTACCAAGTCCCAGCCGGGTTATAACTCCAGCCGGATCTTACCGCGGGGTATATCCCCGACATTAGCCCCCCAGTTTAATTTGGATTTATCCATGTTAAACTGATCTTGATCCTCCTTAAGTCCTTGTCATTTCCTTCATCTAGAAAATCCGGGTCAATAGGCCAGGTTCATAATCAATTTGCTGACATTGGTTTGTCACTAAGAAATATTGTGGAGAATAACTCCTTTGACTCAGCTCCCAATGCTTAACAAAAATATTGGTCTTTGAAATACTCATCTGATCCTCAGCCGGTTTAAGAATGTAGAACTTGCCGGTTTATAAACACTGATGGCACCGGGTCATAATTGTAGTTAACATCAAGCTTGAAAATATACCTCTTATATGCCTATCACTTGTAGCCCCCAAGTCGTAAGAAGTTAGCGTAGCAACAGCTTAAGACTTGCTTCAATATAAATGTCATAACCTTGAAGAAATCCGAGTTGTTCATCCCAGTTCATTAATCATAAGCTGAATATTCCATATATGTAGCCCCCAAGTATCGGGTTGTCATGCTTGCAGCAACCTGGGACTTGTAATTGCCTTATGCTCATAAAAACTTCAACCAGTGTAGCCCCCAAGGGCCCAGTCATTATGCAATAATGAACAGGGACTTTATAAATATGATCATGTAAACTTGAGCAGCAACGTGTAGCCCCCAAGGGCCGGCTCAGTAAGATAATATTGAACTGGGACTTTATATATACTTCATTGAGAATAACATTATATGATGTAACCCCCATCATGGGGCTTGAACCCACGTCCACAAGGTTGAGAGCTTTGTGCTTTACCAACTGAGCAGTGGATCCTTCAATAATAGATGAAAATTTGTGTACCTTGAATTGTTGACAGGAGCAATTGGTAGCCCCCAAGGGCCGGCTCATTATGATATGATGAGTCGGGTCTTTGATAAGACTAATAAAAATGACTTTGCATTAGCCCCCAAGTGTCATGGTGCATGCTTGCAGTGACATGAGACTTGCATATTTGATGTAATCTCAACTTGAATAATGTAGCCCCCAAGTGCCGGGTCGTAAGCCTGCAGCGACTCGGGACTATTCCTTCCATTGTGGAATAAATCATATCCATCGATAAAATAATATCCATTGCGCAAAAGCGACTTTGAAAACCTCCATCATAATATTGGTTATTGATAACCATAATAAAAATCCAGCCATGTTGGCTATTTGATTAATATAACCCAATGATTTATAAGCGCATGATTCCAATGGCGCAATCCAAATATATGCTGGCGACTTATAGTCAAAGCCAGGCCGGGTTAATAAATACCGGTTTATAACTGATCATGTACTGACAACTTGTAGTTGAAAACCAAACCGGATTAATAAACGCCGGTTTATCAAAAACATTAAAAATCTCATCAAAGGAGAAAAAACTAGGAAAATAAAAGCATATGAAAACTTGTAGTCGAGGCTTTTCACGGGCTGCCAGGACCCAAATTCGAGGCTTTTCATGGGCTGCCAGACCACTGAGTTAAACCATTTCACAAAACCTTTTAAGATGGACCTCAATCTTTAACCAATCGTCGTTTTAACTTTGACATGTTCAGGGTCTTATGAGATTGACTTGTCAAAGTTCGGCGGGTCATACCAGGTTTACCTGGACGGAGTGACTTACTTAAAAAAGGCAGGCTAACCCGGGGTTTTAGGTATATACACCAGGCTTCCAAGCTGTGGCTTGATAGCCTATTACAAGTGTAGATTCTTTGTTCATTGCGATAGCAAAGAATCCCCAAGCAATATTTTGAGTTGTGCTCAGTGGGTGCCTATGTTTGAGTTGTGCTTTTGCAACACTCTCTTTGGCCCCAAAATAATTTCCTTTTGGCTTTGCGCCGATCAAGAGGTGTGGCTATGGTTCGAATATGACCAAGCCCCAAAGTGATTCTTCATATATGGCTTTATAAGCCGGATTAAAGGGTAATCATAACTTTGCTCTATAAAGCAAAAGCCCCCATGTGATCAATAATATGATAAGCCAATAAGGCAGGATACCCATGTTTGAACCGCGCATCATGGCAACAGGTCCTCTTCGGCAACCTTTAACTTTTTGCAAGAGATAAATTCTTCTTGAACCGGGATTTTGAACCGGATATTGAGAGCGTCAGAGCTTTGCAAGAGATAGTTTCCTCTTAAACCAGATTTGAACCAGATACTAAGGGCTTCAGTGCTGTATGGGAGACGGGATTTCCCTTATACCGGACTATAAACCGGAAGCATTATTGTGAGCCGGAATATTTCTGACGGCGTTTAAATTTTCATCAATATAACAGTAGCTACCGGGACTGGGTTTCCCTTCAACATCCTGGGGCACTTGAATTTGCTGAAACTGGCAAAACTTGCTGCGTCATATCATCGTAGCCCCCGAGTCTTAAGATGACTCAAGGAGTTGTCTTGAGATTCTCCGTACTTGACCATAGCAGAAGGTATATATCATCGGTGTTAATAACACGATGTAAATCCACAGAAGGTTGAGGTGACTGCGGCAGGTTATAAATGATCCTGTATGAGCCGTGTCAGCAACTCGGCCAATGGTTCCTTCCAACTGGCTGTTTGAAGTTGACCAAACTGTAGTTCCATTGATCCATCCAGTGCAGACGGTGGCTGAATGATAATTTGCCTCCAATTTATTAGAAGAAAACCGGGCTACCCAAGCAGTGACTTGCTCATACTCAATAAACAGCTCATGCAGACAGGTGCGGCCCGGTGTGTTGATGTAGACCAGACCGCAAGGGCGGTAGCGTAAGCACTTCCGTTGAGCACGGCAGCACGGATAAATGTTAGTGCAAAATGACGATGCTATGCACTCCATATCCGCGATATAACTCCACTTCGGCGGTGAATAATTGTCCTGATGTATTTGGATGACAGATGATCTTGTCGTCTCTGCCATGATCATGGAACAAAAAATATTAAAGGGAGGACAATTGTTCCCGCAGGAATTGTAAAGTATATTAAAAAAATAAGGTGGATAGCACCTGATCTTTTCCTGGGATGTCAAGTCAGCGCCCGTCGTCGTTTTTCCAATTGATCTGAATTTTACTGCTTCCACTTTTTGTTTCAATCCGCCCTTGACTTTTCTCCCGACCGAACCTCATCTTATCTTTTCCTTCTTGCCGTCAGGGGAGCATATGACAACAGAGGCAGGTGATGGAGAAAACCCATGACTGAGCGAAGCGGAATAGGCAGCTCAACGGCAAGAGCGGTTCAACAACGAGGGATTCCAGTGGTTTCGACGCAGCAGGCAGGCCCACAGACAATTTGGGAGTGGAGGTGAGGCCGCCTGGCCGGGCGTCGGGTCGACGCGCAGCAGCGGAGGTAAACCTGCTGCTTAGAGCGGCGCGGTCATGGGGGCAACTCAACCCGGCGGCAGCTCGAATCTTGGAGGCCCGCAAGTGGCTCACCGACGGCGGCAGAGGCGGGGGTCCGAGGCAGAGGAGGCGCCATGGCGTTCCTGTGCAAAGCCGTGGGGCCCACAGCGAGTTACAGAGGCCGCAGCTCGTGGTAGAACGGTTCATCGCTCACTCCGGTGGTGAAGCGGATGAAGCCATGGAAGCAGAGGCCGGCGGTTTAGGTGCGTGGCCGGTCGGTTTGGCGGCAAGCGACAGCGGAGGTAAGGCCAGCCCCGGAGGCGTTGGCTTCGGCGACTCAAGTGGAGGCGGTCGGCCACGCCAGCCGCAATAGGGGCGATGCTAAACCGGTGGCGGTTTGAAGAGGCGCGGCTGCGGAGGCCCGCGGTCACTGCTCGGGGTGCGGCGGTTTGAGACGCCGAGAGATCGGCTTACAGGTTCGAACTGGCAGAGCACGGTGACTTGGCAAGGCGACGATGGCGTTCTTGACACAAGTGGTTCAACTGCGCCGGTTCAGTGCGGCTACGAGTGAGGAGGCCCCCGGCAATCTCAAGGCATCCGCCACAGCGGCGAATTGGAGAGGTGCGGCCGTGGCCGGTTCAGCGCAGCGGCGAGGTGGTGGCTTGCGGGAGAACTGCCCCAAGGCAGCGGCCGTGGCGTGTTAGATTGGCCTGAGTCGGCAACAGAGGAGCGCAGGGCGGGTCACCCGGAGGCCAACGGCGGTTTACACGGGCGCATCCGTGACGGCGGTTCACAGTAGCAGAAGCTGCAGGCGGTGAGGCGTGGCGACTCGTGGCACAGGTAAGGCCGGCTCAACGCGCGGGCGGGTCAAGGCGGAGCGAGGCGCGCTGGTTTCCGACGGTGATGGCGACTCGCGGCAGCGTAGCCCGGCGACTTAAAGACCTGGCTGTACGTCTCAGTAGCAGCTCGATGAGGGCGGCTCGGAGCAGATGCGAGACCGGGTCGGTTTGCTCAGGGTGGCGGTTTAGAAGCGGCGGTGGAAAGAGCTGGTGACCCGGAGCAGCAGAAACAGGCCGTCAGGTAGAATTGCAACGACAGGCAGTCGTACCTGGGCGGGTACTGATGTATTGTCTGGTGAAGAAAACATCCGTCCGATCAGACTGTACTCACTTCTTCCACCACTAGAATATTGAAAACGATGGATGTATTTTTCCTTGCGTGGCTCCATAGGGAAACAGAAAGACTGTCTTTGGAAACTGTGCATGTACTAGTACATTTTTCCCAAATGATGACGGTGCTTGTAGAACTAATCCTCAATGCTTCTTTGGATGGATGCCCATGCTAGTGCTGACTTTTGGTGGCTCCCTCGTCGCTTTACACAGCGCTTCGGGTTATATGATGCAACTTCAGAAAGGAATCTCGTTTTTGGCTTGATCTCCATATACATTATTTCTTTCAGCAGAGTACGCCACATGCTCAATCTACCTCCAGTACCTGTGTCCTAGTGATTCTGCAGGGCTTCCGCATTTCCTCTCGCATGGGTTTTGACTTAATGGAAGGTGTGGCAGCAGCGGTAATATCTTGCATTGGGCACGGCTGCCCCAGTGCATGCGGCTATGTTACCTGTTGTATTAGTACTGTAGTATACAATTAGCACGGCGAGCGCAGCAGAAGAAGCCCCGTCGCCGCTGCTCGTGGTGCAGAACGGGTCAACAGAGGAGTCTGAAGCGTGATCCGGCCGAGCAAAGTACGGAATCATCAGTAGCATGTGGTGAGCCGGAAGCAGGGGCAAGGCGACTCAGCACGGCCGCGGCCGCTTGACCACAGCGGTAGAGGTGTGGGCGACCCATAGTAGTGGCGGATCGCAACTGCAGAGACGGAGACGAGTCGGCCATGGCTCGACCCGAGGTTCGCGCAGGTCAGCAGCTCACAGAGGCCGCGGAGGTCTTCGGTTCATTCAGCTTGCAGGCCAGGTCGGACCGGCGGATTTGACTCAGAGGCCCCATGACCCGGAGTTTGACCCGGGGTTTGATGCGGAGAACGGCAGAGGACGCCGGCGAGGCGGGCCACAGCAGAATCACGCTAGAGGAGCAACGCGGCAGAGGTGAAGATGATGGCGACTCGGGGTGGCTCGGCGAAGGCCACGGCGGCCGTTCGAGATGGCAGTTAATCCGGCGAAGGCGGTTTGGAGACGAGCGGAAGTAAGGCTGGCGGCTTGTGGCGTGGCTGGTAAGGGCGGCTCTCTGCCGAGGCCTGACGGGACGGCGACTTTTGAACTGAGGTGACAGGCAACGCGAGTCCGGGCTCGAGGCCGCGGCGGCTCAGTTACGAGGCAGCTGGCGGAGGTGACTTGTCGGCGACTCACGACCAGGATTGAAGCGGAGAGCGGCGGGGGTGGATGAGGCGGTTTAGACCGGCGCGTCGAAGACGACCCGGCGCCGGCGCGCTTGTCAGTGAGGCGAACAGGACCGGTTCACGAGGCTCGGGAGCCGACCACAGTGGAGCGGAGGGCGGCCGAAGCGCGCGGCTGCGGAGGCGAAGTACGGCAGGGGGCCGTGGCGGTTAAGGCAGATGGCGGCTCGGCTCCAATGCGGCTGAGGGGGGAGCCACGGCGCGGCAGGAGAAGCGCTGGCGAGTCAACGGCGACGACCGGCCCGGCGGCGTAGCGGCTCGGAACAAACGGGCGGTTCAAGGGCGCAGGCACAGTTGATGGATGAGTCCGGGTTAGGGACGGCTCTGTTTCCTTTCTTGACTCTTTCCTTGACTTTGATTTTTTTATGGACCCCGATAACGCGCGCACATTCGGTACCACAGGGCGTCGGTCCGAACGACAGGGCGTCGGTCCGAACGACCCTGTTCGGAGTGGGACTCCCTCGAGCCGAACAAAATTGTTCGGACAGGATTCCTTAACCCCCGAACTACCACGTGGGGAAACCCCCCTCTTGGTCCACGCGGCTTCTCCCCTCGACCCCCGATCCAAAAACACCCTCTGTCTCCCACCTCCACCCTCGATCCCCACCATAGTTCCCCTTCCCCTCCATACCCTTATTCATGGAATTTGCCGTGGCAAGATCGGAGGAACTCTACAGAAGTTGAGCTACTTGAAGTGAAATCAGGTGAATTTTTGCGTGCCCCACACCACCTCCTCACCCCCTCCTCCTATTTCCCCCCTCTCTGATCTAGCCATTGTTGCCAAGGCAAGATCTGAGGGACCTTACAGAAGCTATGAACCCTACACTGAAAGTACCACGCATGGCAGCTTAGCAGCATGAAAAAAGAACCTGTTCTTGCCATGAATTTTGTTTTTTCAGCTCTTGCCATGAGTTTTGTGCTGATCCTGCCATCCTCAAATCTGCGATGAGATTTGTGCTGATCTTGCCATGCTCAGATCTGTTTGGGTGGCAAGAACAAGAAAAAAAATGTGTGGTAGTTTGATGATTCGTGAATTCTCACCTTCCCCTATTGTTCTTACCATCTAATTGTTGCTACTGACGACACTTCCTTATCTGTTTTTTGAAACATTTCATGAGAGGAAGCTAATGTATCAAAAAGGATTGATGTAGATGCTGCGTGGGATTTGTGAAAATTGCCAACCCTGTTAAAGGTACAATGCCATGAGTATATGAAACAGGAAGGGGATGGCAATCTGCTTCTTTACACTACAAAAAATGCCATCACTACGAAGTTTACACTATGAAAAAGTTGGCGTGAAGTTTACATACATATAGATACAAGATGGCAAACAAAAGAAGAAGTTTACAATACGAAATTTGCCATCATGGCAACAATGCGGTGAAAAATGTTTTTTAATATCTTAACTCGCCATGGCAAGTTTGCCTTGTTTTTGAACATATTAATTAAAGAAAATTGCCATGGAAATTTTTTGAGAGATGGAAAATGTTGTGACATGGCAAGTTTGCCATGTTTTTTAACATCTTAACTTGCCATGGCAAGTTTGCCATTTTTGAACATCTTAATTAAAGAAAATTGCCATGGCAAATTTTGATAGATGGAAAAATGTTGAGACATGGCAAGTTTTGAGAAATTTGTAATGGCAAGTTTGCCCTGTTTTTAACATCTTAACTTGCCATGGCAAGTTTGCCGTGTTTCTGAACATTGTAATTAAAGGAAATTGCCATGGCAATTTTTGAGAGATGGAAAAATGTTGAGACATGGCAAATTTTGAGAAATTACTCATGGCAAGTTTGCCATGTTTTTAACATCTTAACTTGCCATGGCAAGTTTACCATGTTTTTGAACATCTTAATTAAAGAATTTGGCCATGGCAAATTTTGAGAGATGGAAAATGGTGAGACATGGCAACTTTTGAGAAAATGACAACAAATAACAAAAAAAAGTAAATATGTTTATTCCCTACAAAAGAATGGCAAATTTTCCATGGAAAACTCTACACAACATAATTCCCTCTCAAATTTGCTATGTGATCAGCCACCAATTTTACAAAAGTTGCCATGTGTTATAGAAAATGTAGTACTTCTGCCATTGAAATAAATTTAAAATTGGCATGGCTTCACAAGTATAAAGATGCTACATAGCAAAATTTTCTATGTTCTAGAAATATAAAATTCGCCATCATATTTAAATTAAATTCGCCATACTATTTACAATAAATTTGCCATGGCAACTTAAAATAAAATTCGCAATGGCAGCTTAAACTAAAATTTCTGCATCAAGCATCATGTAGTTTGCAATGGTCTCTCCTCCATCAACTACCACTAGTAGAAAAAGGGTCAAATGTCAAGCACATTAGTGCCGGTTTGCTTTTGAGCCGGCACTAATGTGTGCATTAGTGCCGGTTTGCTTTTGAGCCGGCACTAATGTGTGCATTAGTGCCGGTTTGCTTTTGAGCCGGCACTAATGTGTGCATTAGTGCCGGTTCCAACGGCTAGCCGGCCGCTCCCATTAGTACCGGTTCGTGGCCGACCTTTAGCACCGGTTCGTGCCACGGACCGGTACTAAAGTGAGTGGTGGCAGGATGTTGTCAGTCCGGGGCCCCTCCAGCACCTTTAGTACCGGTTCGTGGCACGAACCGGTGCTAAAGGTCGTCCTACATAAACCCTTCTTCCACCTGAGCTCGCTCTATTCTTCCCCTTTCCCCTCTCCTCTCTGTTCTTCCCCTCTTCCTCTCGAGCTCATCACACATTTTGCCCAAAACTTGTCAAGATTTGAAGGCCCCCATCCATTCAAATGATCACAAAGGTTAGCAACTTTGTCCTTTCATCTCTCATTGCTAGATTAGCTCTTGCAATGCTTTGTATAGTGATTAATTTATGAGTTTAGTAATTTGGGAGGAAATATATGTGCTAGTATTTGATTTATATGCAATTTGAGGTCAAAAATAACACTTAGTTTGCATATGTAGGTGTGGTTTACTTAGTGCCTTCTAAATCTCCGTCGTAACCACAGTCGATCGCCCGCACCGTTCCGTCGCCGGCACCACCTTGTGGTGAGCCTCTTGTTCATGAATGTTTTACATTACCAAATTGATGTTTGTGTGATTTGGATATATAGTTACTCGTATAATTATCTTACCCGTACGTTGTTTGTTATACATAGTGCCATGGTTTTGATATCCGTCCCCGTCGGCCCTCGTCCTTGTTATGATTCGGATGTGGTATATTCTCTTTTAAAACTAGTTGTTGCATTTCGTGTTTATGACAAATTATGCCCATCAAGTTGAGATAGATATTTTTGTCTAGGAGGTTTGTGAACCGGAAATTCCAACCGACCCTATTGTCGAGAGGTTAAATTTAGTTGAAAGAGAAAACGAGTATTAGAAAGAAAAATTGAAACGAATTGAGGGGGAGAAGATGGAATTGGAGTTGCATGTTGCCAATGTCGTCGATGATCACAAGATCAAGATGGAGAAAATGCGCTTGAAGATTAGAAAGATTAGAAAATATGCCATTGATAGTGAGGCTTGGTATCATTATGCTGTTGGATCAATTGTTACCTTAGTTGCGATCTTGATCGCATTTGTTGTTGCATTTAAATTCTTTAGTTAGAGAGTGATTTGTTTGTTGCATTTAAGTCTTGTATGAACTTTATGTATGAACTTGTATTAATTTGGTCTTTTCGGTGTTGTGTAATGAAGATGAGCCAACAATGGATGTACGATGACCAATGACCGATGCTCTCCCGAGTTCATTAATGGCGTGCAAACTTTTCTGCTTGCGGCTGAGGCAAACAAGCGGGCGGATGGTTTTATGCCTTGTCCATGTTTAGTCTGTAAGAATGATCACAATTACTCTACGTCAAGAACCATTCACGTCCGCCTGTTTAAGTCCGGTTTCATGCCCCACTATAATGTTTGGACCAAGCACGGAGAAAGAGGGGTTATGATGGAAGACAATGAAGAAGAAGAGGACGATGACAGCTATCCTGGCCATGGGTTCCCTGAATACGATGATACAACAATGGGGGAAGAAGCTGAGCCGGCAATGCGGGAAGAAGCTGAAGAAGAGGCATCAGATGAGCCCGTTGATGATCTTGGTCGGGCCATTGCCGATGCAAAGAGAAACTGCGCAAGTGATTTGGAGAAGAAGAAGTTGCAGCGCATGTTAGAGGATCACAAGAAATTGTTGTACCCGAATTGCGAAGCTGACAAGAAAAAGTTGGGCACCACACTGGAATTACTGCAATGGAAGGCAGAGAATGGTGTATCTGACAAGGGATTTGGAAAGTTGCTGGTAATGATAAAGAATATGCTTCCAAAGGACAACGAATTGCCCGAGAGTACGTACGAAGAAAAGAAGGTTGTCTGCCCTCTAGGGTTAGAGGTGCAGAAGATACATGCATGCCCTAATGACTGCATCCTCTACCGCGGTGAGTACGATGATTTGAACGCTTGCCCGGTATGCGGTGCATTGCGCTATAAGATCAGGCGCGATGACCCTGGTGATGTCGAGGGCGAGCGCCCCAGGAAGAAGATTCCTGCCAAGGTGATGAGGTATGCTCCTATAATACCACGGTTGAAACGTTTGTTCCAAAACAAAGAGCATGCCAAGGAGATGCGATGGCACAGAGAAGACCGTAAGAAAGACGGAAAGTTGAGAGTACCCGCTGACGGGTCGCAGTGGAGAAAAATCGAGAGAAAGTATGGGAAGGAGTTTGCAGATGACGCAAGGAACGTATGGTTTGGTCTAAGCGCAGATGGCATTAATCCTTTTGGGGAGCAGAGCAGCAACCATAGCACCTGACCTGTGAATCTATGTTTGTATAACCTTCCTCCTTGGTTGTGCATGAAGCGGAAGTTCATTATGATGCCAGTGCTCATCCAAGGCCCTAAGCAACCCGGCAACGACATTGATGTGTACCTAAGGCCATTAGTTGAAGAACTCTTACAGCTGTGGAATGGAACAGGTGTACGTGCGTGGGATGAGCACATGGGGGAAGAATTTGACCTAAAGGCCTTACTGTTCGTGACCATCAATGATTGGCCTGCTCTCAGTAACCTTTCAGGACAAACAAACAAGGGATACCGCGCATGCACGCACTGTTTGGATGATATCGACAGTATATATTTGGACAATTGTAGGAAGAATGTGTACCTGGGACATCGTCGATTTCTTCCGAGCAGGCATCCCGTAAGAAAGAAAGGCAAGCATTTCAAAGGTGAGGCGGATCACCGGATGAAGCCTCGCCACCGTACTGGTGCTGATGTACATGATATGGTCAAGGATTTGAAGGTAGTCTTTGGAAAGGGTCCTGGCGGACAAACTGTTCTGAATGACGCTGACGGACGCGCACCCATGTGGAAGAAGAAATCTATATTTTGGGATCTGCCCTATTGGAAAGACCTAGAGGTCCGCTCTGCAATCGACGTGATGCACGTGACGAAGAATCTTTGCGTGACCCTGCTTGGCTTCTTGGGCGTGTATGGGAAGACAAAAGATACACCTGAGGCACGGGAGGACCAGCAACGTATGCATGGAAAAGACGGCATACATCAAGGTCATGCCAGCTACGCTCTTACCAAAGAAGAGAAGGAAATCTTCTTTGAATGCCTGCTCAGTATTAAGGTACCGTCTGGCTTCTCGTCGAATATAAAGGGAATAATAAACATGGCAGAGAAAAAGTTCCAGAACCTAAAGTCTCATGACTGCCACGTGATTATGACGCAACTGCTTCCGGTTGCATTGAGGAGGCTTCTACCGGATAACGTTCGATTAGCCATTGTGAAGCTATGTGCATTCCTCAATGCAATCTCTCAGAAGGTAATCGAGCCATAAATCATACCAAGGTTAGAGAATGATTTGGTGCAATGTCTTGTCAGTTTCGAGTTGGTGTTCCCACCATCCTTCTTCAACATCATGACGCACGTCCTAGTTCACCTATGCGAAGAGATTAACGTTTTGGGTCCTGTATTTCTACACAATATGTTCCCCTTTGAGAGGTTCATGGGAGTCTTAAAGAAATATGTTCATAACCGTGCTAGGACAGAAGGAAGCATCTCCAAGGGCCATGAAAATGAGGAGGTCATTGAGTTTTGTATTGACTTTATTCCTGACCTTAAGCCGATTGATGTTCCTGAATCGCGGCATAAGGGCACACTGGATGGAAAAGGCACGCTAGGAGGGAATCAAATAATATGTATGGACGGACATTCTCTCACTGAAGCACACTACACAATTCTACAGAATTCCGCCTTGGTGGCTCCATATATGGACGAACACAAGAATTTTCTACGCTCCAAACACCCGGAGCGGTCTGATGACTGGATTACACGTGAACAAACCAGGAGTTTCGCCGGCTGGTTGCAGACACGTACCATGCATGACGCCTCTATTGAAGATGACCTGTACTCGTTGTCCTAGTTACCATCTTCGAATATAATGACTTTCAAAGGGTACTAGATAAATGGTAATACATTTTACACGATCGCCCAAGATAAGAAGAGTACCAACCAAAACAGTGGTGTCCGCTTTGATGCAACAACCGAGACGGGAAAGGAAACATATTATGGTTACATAGAGGAGATATGGGAACTTGACTATGGACGTGGTTTGAAGGTCCCTTTGTTTCGGTGCAAATGGGTCAATATGACACGAGGCGGGGTAACGGAAGACCCGCAGTATGGAATGACAACAGTGGATCTCAACAATCTTGCGTATGCAGACGAACCATTCGTCCTAGCTAATGATGTGGCACAGGTTTCCTATGTGAAGGATATGTCTACCAAGCCGAGAAAAAGAAAAGATAAGGAAGCGAATGCATCATACGATGAGCCAAAGCGCCACATAGTTCTTTCTGGGAAGAGAAACATCGTGGGAGTGGATGACAAGACAGACATGTCAGAAGATTATGAAAAGTTTGATGAAATTGCTCCATTCACAGTGAATATTGACCCGAGCATCCAGTTAAATGATGAAGATTTTCCATGGCTACGGCGCAAAGGGACACACGCGAAGAAAAAGTTTCACACCCAAAGATCTGGATGTGATCGGCTTCACTATCATCACTTTCTTCTGTGTTTCACACCCAGGAGGGAATCTCTGTAATAGTTAGGGTAGTTATGTGTTTTGGCATTTGAAACGCGAAGAAATTTTATGTGCAAACAAATTCTTTTATGCATTTACTGATTTTTTCAGCTAAATGACCCTGAAATTGAAAAGCATTTCAAATGAACTCAGAAAAGGTTGAAAGTTGGCATGGTATCATAATTTCACCCACATAGCATGTACAAAAAAGTAGAGAGGGTTACCGCAAAAACTGGATGCACTTCGTGTACAAAATGGACAATCTCTTTCGAAGTATCAGGGTTTCGGACGAAAACTCATCCGTTACAAAGGCATTTCATTTTTTTTAAATATCCTAAGCATTACCAAATTGAATATAATGATAAAACACAATAATATTAAACATAAGAAAAAAGAATCACTGAAAAATCTATTTTCAAAGTTAAGTTATTCACAAACTAGTGATTCACACAAATTTCAAATAATTCAAAATGTAAACTATTCAAATTTGTAAACTACCGGCACTAATATAGAAAGTTTGTAATTTTTTGTACCTAAAGCAAAAATATTCACAAAGAAACTCTAAATACAGCAAAAAAAACAACTCAAAATAAATAGAACAAAAATAAATAAAGCAAAAAAATAAGAAAATAAAAAAGCCCGCCTACTGGGCCAAAGCGGCCTGCATACGACTAGAAACCCAACCTGTTTTTGGGCCAGGATGCAGGCCCGCAAAGGCCCAATAGGCCCACAGGGCAGCACAGAATAGGTAGGCCCAGAAGGCCTGCAATAGAGAGGAGCTCGAGACAGCTGCCGCGGCGGGGCTTATAAGCAGGTGCGGGCGCCCTTCGGCTAGCGAGGTGAGACTAAACTTGCCTACACCGAACCTGCGCCACCGCACCCCTTTAGTACCGGGTCGTGGCTCCAACTGGTACTAAAGGGGGGTCTTTAGTACCGGTTGGTGCCACCACCCGGTACTAAAGGTGTGCGCTTCCCGCCGCTTCGCCTGGCCAAAACAGACCTTTAGTACCGGTTGGTGGCTCCAACCGGTACTAAAGGTGGGTTCTATATAAGAAAACACTTCAAAAAAAATTCGGCAGTTCATTTTCCCTCTGCTTCTTCTCCTCTGCCCCGTCGCCGCCGCCCCTCGTCGCCGCCCCCGTCGCCGTCGCCGTCGCCGTCCGTCGCCGTCGCCACCGCCCCCGTCGACGTCCCCTCTGCCTCGCCGTCCCGTCGCCTCGACGTCGCCGTCGCCCGCGCTGTGAGCCCCTCTCCCCGGCCCCTCTCCTCCCTCCAATCGAAGCCGCCGCGCCGCCGACGCCGTAGGGTGCACACGCGCACGCGCGCGCGCACACAAACACACACGCACACACACACACACGCACACAGAAACACACACACGATTCTGTTTTTTCTGTTTTTTATACAAATGTTTTAGATGAATTAATTAATTAATTAGATTAATGTCAAATAGTATATAGAAATGTTAGAAAATTTAAAAATGTTAGTTTTAGCTAGATGAATTCGATTAATTTCAAATTGTTATAGAAATGTTAGTTTTTAGTTTCTTATAATTTTAGTTATAGAAATGTTAGCAATTTTTCTGTTTTTTAGCTATAGAAATATTATAAATGTTATAGAAATGTTAGTTATATATAGAAATGTTAGAAATTTTAGAATTAGTTTTAGCTAGATGAATTAGATTAATGTCAAATTGTTAGACGATGATCGATGTTTTTTTTAGTTTCTTATAATTTTAGTTATCACAATCCAATCATTTAAAAAATGTTAATTTTTGCGGGCATATAGTATTTGTTCTCGACGATGCCCGGCCCGCATCCTCGCCGTCGACCCGTTCGCGACGACGTCCGGCTGACCCATGTCCGGGACTGGGCTCCGCCGGGCTGGCACTGGGAGGTGCTACCTGGAGGGGCGCGCCGCTTGGTGAGGAACCCAGCCTCGGGTCCCATCGTCGACCCTGATCTCCTTTGGTGGCGTTCACGTGGGCCACATTTGGTGCAGAGGGAGCCGGCCCCGCCGGAGGTGGTGCGTCGCCGTGTCAGGGAGGAGGACGAGCACGTCCATCGCTACATGGCTGCTATGGACGTCAGGTTCTCCAATACCTGGCAGGTTCTTTGGGCAGATGACCGGAGATATGATCCTGTGATGGTTCCTTGTCTTTGGGTGTCCACCGCCCACGCCCCAGGAACCGCGAGTGGCCTAGATTCTTCTATAGTATTCGATCTTTATTAGCTACCTAGCCAGTGATGTATTCGAGATTATATATTATTCGACACGATGTATTCGAGATTATATATTATTCAAGACGATGCATATTATGTACTATATGATTCAGTTTTTCCTTATTGATTGCATCCATGCATTGTAATTTGAATACTAAATTGTTTTATATTTCTTCTGTATTAGTTAAATAAAAGCTATGCCGTATTAGTTAAATAAAAGCTATGGCGGACAATACTGGCAGAGAGGGAGAAGAGGCCCTGTTCGAGATCATACGCAGCCCTAACAGGCCAGATGATCTGAATGAAGCAAATGACGGCTCCCAATATCTGAACAATACCGGGGAGGGTGATGATAAGATATTTGATCTCGACGACCGAGCTGATGAAGTCATGAACTATGATTATGATTATGATGACGCAGACAATGATTATGATGACGAATACAATGTTGATCTTGAATAACAAAGACTACCGGCGAGGTATATTTATACAAGCAGGCATCTAGTGATCATCACATGTTTTTTTATTTGAAGATATATTAACGAATCGATCTTTCTTCTTTCAGCCCTCCGGATCGAGCAAATCTGCTTCTACAGACAGCAGGACAAAGCGCGGCCCGGGCAAAAAGTTGAAGGAGGGTGTAAAGTACAACATTGATTCCATCAAAGCTAGTGGCGAACCCCTCACGCCTAAGAACATTGCGAACAAGTTCATTCGTCAGTGCGGAGTTCTTCTGAAGGACCAACTCCCGATCTCCATTCAAGAATGGAAAGAGCCAAAAACTAAACGCCCAGATGTTACTTGGGTCGACGACAGAGCAAAACAAAAGCTTTGGGTATCTCTGATGGAACATTTCACCCTACCAGATTATTTCACTGATGTAGATGTCCAGAAAGTCAAGGACGCTGCTCTTAAGAAGATGACAATTGCATTCAACACCCACAAGAAAACTGTATGGGCCAACTACCTCGTTGCAGAAAGGAAGACTCCAGAATTCAAGGGAACACTGGAGAAGCAAAGAGAACACTGGCCCGCTTTCGTGAAATTCAAGGAATCAGAATTATCTAAGGAACGGTCGAGAAAAAACAAGGCCAATGCCGCAAAAAAGACGCAGTTCCATAGGCTGGGTCCAGGTGGCTACGTTGTGGCACTGCCTAAGTGGTATAAGTCTGAGCAAGAGATGGAGGATGCAGGGATCACTCCGGTTACTAGGAACTGGCCCCCCAGGTGTAGAACTTGGTTCTATGCGCATGGGGGGGCGTTGGACCCGAAGACAGGCGACGTTTCGAAGAAGGCAAGTCTAAAAGGAGCAGAACAAAAGTTACTTGACGCAATAGAAGCTGCTCGAAAGGGGGTGTTCACGCCCAACAGAGAGAACGACGAGCTTATGCGCGCCCTGGGAAATCCTGAACACCCGGGAAGAACACGAGGCAAGGGCGTTATTCCCTGGTATGAGGGCTTTTCGGAATGGAACGCTGACTAAAGGACCCGTGCAAGAAAGAAGATGGGGAAGGAGAAGAAGAGGAAGCTGGAGGAGGAGCAGAGGAAGCAGGACGCGGAACGCCTTCAAGGCCTAGAAGCAAGGCACGCGGACTTGGCACTCAAATTCCAGCAGCAGCAGCAGCAGCATATCGACTCACTTAGCCAGGAAAGGGGGTCTCAGCAGCGGCAGTAGCAAGCGGATGATCATCCAGCATTGGATAGCACCGTCCCATCCATGCCGAGAAGCAGCGTTGGTTCCGCCCCGGGCGACGCACTGCTGGATACATACCCTATGGATGACATCATAGAGAACACTAACTGTGAGCTACACTTCAAAATGAAGAACATATCCATGAAGGTGGCGGATGCCGTTGCTTTTACAATTACCCCCGAAGCAACCTTCCATTGCGCCCCGATTCCAGCGGGCTATGCTCGTTTCTTGGTTGATGAGGTGGTGGACCCATATTCGGGGCTACAACTTGACATTCCTGTAGGTGACGACGAGCACACACTGGGAGAGGCCATACATCGTATCATCCTATGGAGAAAGGATTGCATCGTCTTTCGAAGTCCACCGACACCGCGTCTGCCGACTCCTCGAAGTCCGCCACCGAGTCAGCAGACTCCCGCTCCTCCAAGTCCATGAACGCGTGAGCCGACTCCTCCTCGAAGTCCGCCACCGTGTCAGCAGACTCCCGCTCCTCCAAGTCCACGAACGCATGAGCATACTCCTGCTTCAAGTCCGACACGGCGTCAGGCCACTCCTCCTGTTTCAAGTCTGACACCGTGTCAGGCTACACCTCCTGCTTCAAGTCTGGCACAGCGTCAGGCCACTCCTCCTGCTCCAACTCAGCCACGTCAGCTCCGCCGCCTCAGCAATCGCAGAAGAGACACGCCGCAGCTATGGTGCGTAGCGGTACGAGTCAAGGTAGTAAAGGAAGTACAGGTGGAGACAAGCGATATAAATATGTTCCAAGCCTCGCTCCTCTTCCTCAGAGGCCTTACGACATGACCGAGGAGCAAAACGATGCCATAGTGCGGGCCCAAGTGGACGCCCATTTTGGACCGAAACCGGCACCGCCGCCGAGGGAGAAAGTGCCTGAGGAAAAGATTGACCACTTCATTCGTATGGCTAGACCACCAGCTCCCAAGCCTGTTGACTCAGACTATGAGCGCCAAATCAGGAAGGCACATCAAGCACGACTACAGAAAGAAGCGAGCTCGAGCTCGAGCCAACAAGCAGCTGTCAAAAAATGTGGGAAAACCGTTCCCCAGCTGGGAGAACAGGCGGCGCAATCGACCCCCCCGCTTGTTGTGCCAACAACACATGAGAGTACGCGCGCCCAATATTATTGTGGGCAAACGGTTTACGTTCCCGAGCTGGGCGATGTGGTAATAACCGAGGAGCATATAATGCAGGCTGGAATGCTCAAGATTATATTGGACAACTCCTCGATATCGAGCCCATGTCTCCGCTTAGAGAGGAGGAAATAAAACGGAAATATGTCCGGGGCCAACCTTTGGTCGAGCCCGAGGAGGTCAAGAACCTCCCAACGAGAATGTATGAATTGCATGATTGGTACATGAAAATTACCAAGATTTCCAATCGGGAGTCCCTCATGGTGCAAGTCGAGGAAGATCATTCCTTCAATCAGAAAGCTCTGTCCGTTGAGTATTCAGAACTATTTCAGTTATTCAATCAAGATGCACTCAACAAATCCATCGTCAGTTGCTATTGTCTGTAAGTGATTTCTTTCTGTAATTTAAGTCTCAAGCTAGCTCTAGTGCTCATTGATTGATCATTAATTACCTGTAATTATATATCCTCACTATATATTCTTTTCTGTGGTATTATGCAGGACGAAGATGTATGAAATGAAAAAAGCTGGACGCTATGCCATTGGGTTCATTGACCCAAATACCGTTAATGAATACACATGGAAATTGGAATGGTGTAGACAAGATGTAGAGAAATGCATGGTAGAGTTCTTGAAGCGCCTCAATAGCAATGAAGATATACTACTTCCTTACAACTTCGAGTGAGTCACACTGTCTTGTACTACAAATTCTGTTTTTGCTTACTAGCTAGATGTTAATAAGTGTATAGGGTTTAGGATTATAGTTGATTAATGTTATGCACATGCCCGCTTAATTTATACATGCAAACGTATGCGCATGCAGCATCCACTGGATCTTGTTAGACATTAAAGTTGACGAAGAAAAAGTTGAAGTACTGGACTCACTACTTAAAAAAGATAGTGACTACAGCATCGTGAAGGGGATAGTCGACAGGTTATTTCAATCATTATTAACTATATCTCGGCCTATTTAGTTTGTCATTTCCTGATATGAACTATTTTTAATAACCCCTTTATTAATTTTCTTTGCCGGCGGGCAGGGCTTGGGCAAAGTACATCAAGGTGACTCCAGAAAAATGGAGACAAAAGCTATGTTGGTATCGACCCAAGGTAAGTAATTAAGTAGTACTAGCTAGCTAGCTACCATCTCTTTAATTCTTGTTTCAATACCATTAATTAATTAACATGCTTGATTAATTATTATCTGATTAAATTCTATTCTCGTAAAGGCCCTGAAGCAGGCGCCGGGGACTGAAGTGTGTGCATACTACGTTTGCGAGAACATTCGCATGATGGCGTCCAAAAGGAGCAGATCTGATAGACAGGACTGGTTACGTTTGCCAGAACACTATTCACAAATCTTACATGATTGTCGATATCTAGTCACACAACTAATACACATGCATATGGATCTCCTTCTTAACAGTTCAAAGAGGTGCGGGACCAGATCCTACCAGAGGAGCGCATACGAGCACTTCAAGAGGAAATAGCGGGATTTTTGCTCGACCAGGTCATAGATCCCAAAGGAGAATACTATTACCCACTACCGCCCCCATGAACCACTTGTCATCGTGCTCCGAAGGCACCAAGGCAACATGTAGGAGAAATTGTATATATATACATGTGTATGTGTGAATAATTAATGGTGGTTGTGAGACATTCGATTATATATATATATGATCGGTTCTACGAGAAAATCTATTTATATATATGCATAACGTGTACAATATGCAGTATCGTAAAATACCAGTAAACAAAAAAGAATTAAATGGAAAACACAAAATTAATGGAAAAATAAAAATTAAAACCAAACCCCCCCCAAACATTTAGTACCGGTTGGTAGCACCAACCGGTACTAATGGTCTACCAGCACCAGGGCCTGGCTCGTGCCACGTGGTGGCACTTTAGCGCCGGTTCGTGCCGAACCGGCAGTAAAGGGGGGGGCCTTTAGTCTCCACTCTTTAGTGCCGGTTGCAGAACCGGCACTAAAGGCCCTTACGAACCGGCGCTAAAGCCCGGTTCTGCAATAGTGTACATGATGGCAACTTAAACAAAGCTAGTTCAACAAGACAACAAAAAATGAACATCTGCAGAAAATTCAGTCAGTAGGTGTGTGATGTAGGGAGGGAGCAGAAAGTACCGTTGCATTGACGACCAGCAGCATGAGGAACACGGCGGTGTGGTTGCCATTGTCTCCAGCATGAGGAACGCGACGGCATGGTTGCCCCATGTCGGCCCGACGAGGTCGCCTCCGGCTTCCTCGGCTCCGCGACCTTCGCCGCCCTAGCCGCCGTGACCTCCACCACGACCTCCGCGACCCTCGCCGGAGCCGCCCGAGTACGAGCGCTTGGGAGCGCCGCGCTCGAGCTCCAGGAGCAGCTCCTCCGCCAGTCCACCGCGGCTTCCGAGTACGTCGCCGGCGCAACCACCTGCACGAGCTCCTCCGCCGTGGTATCTGAATATGCCGTCGGGGTAGCCCCACACGAGCTCGAGATGGAGGGGAGAAAAGTGAGCTGCAGAGTGGAGGAGGGAGTGGATAGACTGAGAGACTCGATGGGGAAAGGGAGGAAAGGATAAGAGAAGCCAGGCGTTCGCGACGACGGGTGTTCTTTCTGAACGAGAAAAAAAGTGACGTGGCAGGTGGCTTGTTCCATGATTCGTGTCAGAAAATCGTACAGTAGAAACAACGTTCGGGCTGGGCGTCTAAAAATCTGACGTTCGGGCGTTATTGATTCCATTTTTATTCCAATTTGCTGCAGCACGTCCGGCCCTCTGATCCGGCTTAGTTCCGATGTTTATCTTGTTTTCAATTCGGTTTCGCCGGATCATCTAGACGTAGAGGCGCATACTGCTGTATAACTCCAACTTTAATCCAAAAGCAATGATTTGTCGGCTCTGCCTATGGCTATCTCATGCCGGTTTATCCTGTGTGATTTCCTCTGTGCCGGTTCAACTGATTAATCATGAGCTTCTCGATCCCTCGGAGAGATCCCTCCAAGAACTGTGGGCGCCAACTGTCGTGGATTTGTCACGTCAGAAGTCCTAGTGTGAGGACTTAGTCGTGAGGCCAACGCATCTATGTGGTAGCTTGAGAGGGGTTGAGCGGAATCGAGAAACACAACACGAGCCAAGGGTTTAGACAACTTCAGGCCCCGGGAAACATCATCTGGTAACAACCCTACATGCTGTTTGTGGCTAGGTCTGATTATCATCATGAGGAAGTCGGCGTAAACCGGCTCTCCCAGTTATGTCTAGCCCTAAAGATTATTTTTCTCTCCCCTCTTGGGGTGCCCTGCACCTCCTTAAATATGTTGAAGGGGCGGGTTACATGTAGAGTCCAACTCGGATTAAGACTTAAACTATTCTTACATCTCTTCATGGGCTTCTTAACGTCTTGGGCTTCATAACGTCTCGGGCTTCATAATTCCTGGCAACCGAGTTATCACTGTCTGCCGAGTTATGACTGGTGCCGGTTTATGATGGTCTGTCGGTTTATGATGGTTTGCCGGATTATGACTGTCTGCCGGTTTATGATTGTCTGTTGAGTTATCATCTGACTTAACTCCTGTCGGGTTATCATCTGACTTATCATCTGACTTATCTGTGAGCCGGTTTACCATCTGGTTTATCATCTGTCTTAACTGTCAGCCGGTTTACCGTCTGGGTTAACTGTCTGTCTTAACTGTCAGCCGGTTTATCAACCTGCCGGTTTACCAAGTCCCAGCCGGGTTATAACTCCGGCTGGATCATACCGCGGGGTATATCCCCGACATGTATGACTATGATTGGATCTCTTTTGCCATGAATTACAATGTCTAGTCAGTCCTTGATCTTTAAAGGTGCTCTGCATTTATGTTTTGCAGTCTCAGAAAGGGCTAGCGAGATACCATCTTGTTATGTCATATTATGATTGTTTTGAGAAAGTGTTGTCATCCGAGATTTGCTATTATTGCTCGCTAGTTGATTATGCCATTGATATGAGTAAACATGAGACGTAAGTGTTATTGTGAATATGGTTAGTCATAATCTTTGCTGTGAATGCTGGCTTTACATATTTACAACAAGAGCAAACAGAGTTAGTAAAAGTTTTTCTTTATCACTTTGAGTTTGTCAACTGAATTGCTTGAGGACAAGCAAAGGTTTAAGCTTGGGGGAGTTGATACGTCTCCAACGTATCTACTTTTCCAAAAACTTTTGCCCTTGTTTTGGACTCTAACTTGCATGATTTGAATGGAACTAACCCGGACTGACGTTGTTTTCAGCAGAATTGCCATGGTGTTATGTTTGTGCAGAAGCAAAAGTTCTCAGAATGACCTGAAACTTCACGGAGATTATTTTTGGAAATAATAAAAATACTGGTGAAAGAATCAAGGCCAGGGGGCCCACACCCTGTCCACGAGGGTGGGAGGCGCGCCTGCCCCCTGGGCGCGCCCCCTGCCTCGTGGGCCCCCTGGAGCTCCACCGACCTCAACTCCAACTCCATATATTCGTGTTCGGGTAGAAAAAAAATCAAAGAGAAGGATTCATCACGTTTTACGATACGGAGCCGCCGCCAAGCCCTAAACTCCCTCGGGAGGGCTGATCTGGAGTCCGTTCGGGGCTTCGGAGAGGGGAATCCGTCGCCATCGTCATCATCAACCATCCTCCATCACCAATTTCATGATGCTCACCGCCGTGCGTGAGTAATTCCATCGTAGGCTTGCTGGACGGTGATGGGTTGGATGAGATTTATCATGTAATCGAGTTAGTTTTGTTAGGGTTTGATCCCTAGTATCAACTATGTTCCGAGATTGATGTTGCTATGACTTTGCTATGCTTAATGCTTCTCACTAGGGCCCGAGTGCCATGAACTCAGATCTGAACCCTTTATGTTTTCATCAATATATTTGTGTTCTTGATCCGATATTGCAAGTTATAGTCACCTACTATGTGTTATGATCCGGCAACCCCGAAGTGACAATAATCGGGACCACTCCCGGTGATGACCGTAGTTTGTATTCGCCGGCTTCTCCGCCGACTGGTGGGTCCCGCCGGCTGCCAACCTCTTGGCCGACAGGCCGGCCCCACCGCTTGGGGGTCTTGTTGCTGGCTGGTTACTGTAGCCTCGCCCCTGATGACGAGGGCGGTGTCGAGGTAAGCATGGCTACAGTGCCGCCGCCTGGTGGGCTCTCACTGTAGCCTTACCTAGTCTTGTCTCCTTAATGACGCGCATACTTCGAGGGTGGGAGGTAGCCGGCTATTGGGAGCTGGCTACACCCCAGGTCGACTGGGGGAGGCTTGGCCGCCTTCAAGCGTCTCTCTGGCTGAAGGGGCCCGCCGCCCGTACTGACAGCCTGTCGTGGGTGGCGTCATGGTCAACATGGCAACAATGCCGCGCCGGACGGGGGATGGCTGACCCGTACGGCGCACTGTGGCCACGCGTGCTCCGGAATCCGGGGGTGGCAGGCTGTACTGTAGCCACGCCCCGTCTCTTCGCCGTTATGTGGGTGCAGCCCTTGAGGGTTCAGTCTTGGCCGGCTTCTGGGAGTCGGTCCTCTTGTGGCCCGCTTCTGGGAGCCGTCCATCTTGTGGCCGGCTTCTGGGAGCCGGCCATCTTGTGCTCTCTTCGGGAGGGTCTTTAGGGCCAGGTCGCCTTCCAGTAGTCGTCCTGTGAGATGGCCGGCCAGGGGAAGGCGGCCCTGTGCTTTGGGTGCTTGAAGGCTCAATCAGCCCGATAATTTTTGAAGAACCAGGGGGAGTCGGTTAGGCTACCCGTGGTCATTTACTCCGACAGATAAAGTGAGTCCATCAACTCCAACGGCATAGTTGAGCTGCACGGCAACGACCTAATGAACCTTACTCCTCGATTGAAAAGTTTGCAACATAATACGTTGCAGCCCGAAAACGGGTCAGCACATGGAATATGCTGGCAATATAACAGAGTAGAGCAAGAACAGAATAATGCTATCACTACATGCATATTTGGCTGGTGGAAAGCTCTACGGTTATAGTTTTTGCGAAAAGCCAATTTTTCCCTACAACAAAGGAATAGATTTTATTTAACTATCATGGTAGTTGAAACATCATTGAGAAGGTTCCTCCAACTCAATCCCAATTAAAGTAATTATCAACCCAACAATATTAATTTAGAGTGATGAGATACTTAGGATACTCCAAGTACTAGATACTCAAGATTGTCCATAACAGGGGATACAGCTAACCATGATTAGACTGTACACTCTACAGAGGTTTGCGCACTTTTCCCCACAAGACTCGATCTCCTCCATTGGATTTCTCGCACTACAGGGTGTTTGAGAAACGGATGACCGAGACACAGTCTTTCACAAACATTAACTCTTTACTCCGGGCAGACCATACCAAACCTACATCCCTCTACCTGCTGATCCACCTCTTCAAGAGCTCATGCAACTTACTCAACTATGCTAGAGCCCATAATAGCTTGTGGCTGCACACGGAAGTTTCTAGCATGAAAATATCTCAGTTCCCTTTGAGCCTGGGTGGCGGACCTTAGGATGATCACACGGGTACTCCAGGATATCCTAGGACAACACTGATTCTCCAGGTGCCCGACAAGCAATCCACCCAGATGTGTATTAAAGTTGCCACCTTAAGTTGAACCATTAATTAAAAATCTCACATCTGTCATGGATACACTCGAACCCAATCCACGTCTACGAGCATAGCATAGCAATATAAGCAATACGTAGAAGTAACTCCCAAGGTTTGAATATAAGAGGGCAATAGGTTCTACCTCATCAACTACTTCCCAACCCACATGTTCATCACATACTAATCATGCAATGTTTGAGGATTGAAACTAATGCATAAAAACTGGGTATGGAAGGAGTATGATCAATGTGTTACTTGCCTTGCTGACGATCCGCAAAACCTAGGGACTCGTAGTAGCACGCTTTGCTCTCCGGGAATTCTATCGCAAACAAACAATAGCATACATAAGCAATCAAGCAAAGATGCACGGGCAAAACTCAAATAAGAATAATTGACTAGAAAGTTCAACTTAAGAACTCCGGTTTGCAAAAAGAATCAAATCAAACGGAGCAACAAAACTCAAACTGCGAAAAAAAACAAGATCCGTTTACTAATCTGAGCTAAAGTCAAATTTTACAGTACCAAAATCTTGTTCAAGTTGATTAAACAGAAAGAGGGTTTCGAGACGAAGATCTAGGCATTTGAATCGCCTGATTCCGATAAACGAGCGAAAAGATAAACTGAAACGAAAATCGGATCAGAAATCGCGATCGAAAATAATCACGGAAAATCCGAGAAAAAGGAAACTGACGAACAGGCTAACTAACGAACGTTCGTTGTCTGTAACTAACGAGCGAAAACCGTTCGTTAAGACGAACGTACGGACGAACGTCCGCTATATAAACTAAACCGCGAAAACCGGCGAACCGATCTAAAAAAATGAACTAGGGTTTTTTTAAAAACCGGATCGGTTTTAGAATAAAACCGAACGGCGGCGGGGGCGTATACCTCCGGCGAGGCTCCGGCGAGGATGGGCGGCTCCGGCGGTGTGGGGCTGCGGTGGCGGGGTGCGCGGGGCGGCGCGGGGCAGCGGCGGCGCGCGGCAAAGGGCGGCGGCACGGCGCGGCTAGGCGGGATGAACATTTAGAACGAGATGAACATTTTCTTGGCCCTAAAAACAAATTTTCACCGTCTAAATAAAATATTTAGAACGAGATGAACATTTTCTTGGCCCTAAAATGCAATTTTGAAAAACGTGCAATTTTTCTAATGCAAATAAAATAGCAATAAAATCCGAATAAGATCAAATATTTGATTTTAATATTTTTCCTCCAATATTTCAATTATTTTGGAGAAGTCATATTATCTCCTCTCATATATTTTAATATGAAATATTTTCGAAAAGAAAAATAATTAAGATCAAAATCCTCGTTTCAATATTTGATAAAATTCATATATGAAAACAATGAAATCCCTAACTCTCTCCGAGGGTCCTTGAGTTGCTTAGGATTTCGAGGATCGCGAAACGAAATGCAATAAAATATGATATGCATGAATGATCTATGTATAACATTCCAAATTAAAAATTTGGGATGTTATACTAGGGTGGAGGTCAAGGAAGAAGAAGAAGGGGGCACCTCTCCCCTTCTCTTCCGGTGGCGCCGGAACGCTGCCGTGGCCACCATCATCATCACCGCGATCTTCACCAACACCTCCGCCATCTTCACCAACATCTCCATCACCTTCCCCCCCCCCCTCTATCTATAGCGGTCCACTCTCCCGCAACCCGTTGTACCCTCTACTTGAACATGGTGCTTCATGCTTCATATTATTATCCAATGATGTGTTGCCATCCTATCTGAGTAGATTTTCGTTGTCCTATCGGTGGTTGATGAATTGCTATGATTGATTTAATTTGCTTGTGGTTATGTTGCAGTCCTTTGGTGCCCATCATATGAGCGCGCGCGTGGATCACACCATAGGGTTAGGTGTATGTTGATAGGACTATGTATTGGAGGGCAAGAGTGACAGAAGCTTCGACTTAGCATAGAAATTGATGCATACGGGGTTGAAGGGGGACCAATATATCTTAATGCTATGGTTGGGTTTTACCTTAATGAACGTTAGTAGTTGTGGACGCTTGCTAATAGTTCCAATCATAAGTGCATAGAATTCCAAGTCGGGGATGACATGCTAGCAGTGGCCTCTCCCACATAAAACTTGCTATCAGTCTAGTAAAGTAGTCTAGTGATTAAGGGACAATTTCACAACTCCTACCACCAGTTTTCCACACTCTCTATATTTACTTTATTGTGTCTTTATCTAAACAGCCGCTACTTTTTATTTACGCGCTCTTTATTATCTTGCAAACCTATCCAACAACACCTGCAAGGTACTTCTAGTTTCATACTTGTTCTAGGTAAAGCGAACGTCAAGCGTGCGTAGAGTTGTATCGGTGGTCGATAGAACTTGAGGGAATATTTGTTCTACCTTTAGCTCCTCGTTGGGTTCGACACTCTTACTTATCGAAAGAGGCTACAATTGATCCCCTATACTTGTGGGTTATCAAGACCTTTTTTCTGGCGCCGTTGCCGGGGAGTCATAGCGTGGGGTGAATATTCTCGTGTGTGCTTGTTTGCATTATCACTAAGTAATTTTTATTTGCTGTTCTTAGTTGTTCTTTATATTTAGTTATGGATATGGAACACGAAATACCAAAAAAATTAGGTTTACTTGCTACTCATGGAGATGGGGAACCTCCTAAAACCCTCGATGCTCATTATGTGAAAGATATTATGTACTACTTTGATAATCCAGAGAAAACCCCATTCAATTATGTTATGGGAGACACGTTGGATCAACGTGAATACTTTAGGGATTATCGCTTGACTCAAAAAGGGAAACTATTATGGGATAAAATTCATATGTTGAAGTGGTATGCTAGGCAACTATGCTTGAGATATGATTATGCTTGTTGCTCTAGAATGAAGTCTCCACACCTTCCCTTTTCATGAAAATTTAATGATAATAAAACCTTAGCTTCTTATGCTAATGGTATATATGATTACTATGATGTGGAACATATAGAAGAATTTGTTGCTTTTATGGGTGCTTATGAAATTGAATCTATGTTCAAAGAGTTTGAAAATCTTTATGATGCTGGTTATAGACCTGAAAATTTAGCTATCCTTAAATATTGCTATGAGAATTATGAATTCAATTCCGATATTGATGCATTTATTGAGAAAGTCTCCGCTATCCAAGAAGAGACTAATATTTTGCAGGAATCTATGGAAGAAGAAATTGATGAAATTGTGAGCTCATTGGATGAAAAGGATGAGGTGGAGAGTGAAGAACAAAAGGAGGAAGAGCGGATTAGCTACCCGTGCCCACCTTCTAATGAGAGTAACTCTTCAACTCATACATTGTTTAATTTCCCTTCGTGCTTACCGAAGGATGATTGCTATGATCCCGTTGATTCTCTTGAAATATCCCTTTTTGATGATGCTTGCTATGCTTGTGGCCAAGATGCCAATATGAATGATGCTTATGGAGATGAACTTGCTATAGTTCCTTATGTTAAACATGAAATTGTTGCTATTGCACCCACACATGACAGTCCTATTATCGTTTTGAATTCTCCAAACTACACTATATCGGAGAAGTTTGTGCTTATTAAGGATTACATTGATGGGTTGCCTTTTACCGTTGCACATGATGATTTTGATGAATATAATATGCATGTGCTTGCTGCTCCTACTTGCAATTATTATGAGAGAGGAACTATATCTCCACCTCTCTATGTTTCCCACACGAAAAAATTGCAAGAAACTGTTTATACTATGCATTGGCCTTTACTATGTGTGCATGAATTGTTCTTTTATGACATGCCGATGCATAGGAAGAGAGTTAGACTTCGTTATTGCTTGATATATGTTACTTTGTACTCATTACTAAATGTTAAATCATTGTTAATTAAAATTGACTTTGATATACCTTGGGATCCGGGTGGATCCATTACTTGAGCACTATATGCCTAGCTTAATGGCTTTAAAGAAAGCGCTGCCAGGGAGACAAACCGGAAGTTTTATAGAGTCATTTATTTCTTTTGAGTGCTTTTATATAGTTTAAAAACAAAAAAATAAAGAGGGGAACCCAAAACTTTTCAAAAAGAAAAGTGAAAGTAAGATAGACGAGCATTGTGAAAGTGGGGGACGTCTTTGAACTTTGTTCATGCCCATGGAAACTTTGTGAATCTTAATTACAGAAACTTTTCAACAAAAATAATTATCCCCTTGTACAATTCCATTGTATTATAAAAATAATGTGCCAAGGTTTGCCTTCAGGATGTTTACAATGCTTGTTGGTTTGTGCGGTGCAGGAAAGAAACTTTGGCTGTAGTGCGCGATTTTTAGTTTTTTACTGGAACATCAAGTGGTTCTGAAACTTTTTGCACTGTCTTTATATGCAAATTTTTTATTTTTCCTAATTTTGGCAGAATTTGTCAAGTAACATAAGTATGTTGAATGTTCATATTATTGCAGACTGTTCTGTTTTAGACAGATTCTGTTTTTGATGCATAGTTTGCTTGTTTTGATGAAACTATCGATTTATATCAGTGGATTAAGCCATGAAAAAGTTATACTACAGTAGACACAATGAAAAAACAAAATATGAATTGGTTTGCAACAGTACTTAGAGTAGTAATTTGCTTTATTATACTAACGGATCTTACCGAGTTTTCTGTTGAAGTTTTGTGTGGATGAAGTGTTCGATGATCGAGAAGGTCTCGATGTGAGAAGAAGGAAGAGAGGCAAGAGCTCAAGCTTGGGGATGCCCAAGTCACCCCAAGTAAATATTCAAGGATACTCAAGCGTCTAAGCTTGGGGATGCCCCGGAAGGCATCCCATCTTTCTTCAACAAATATCGGTATGTTTTCGGATTCGTTTCATTCATGCGATATGTGCAAATCTGGGAGCGTCTTTTGCATTTAGTTTTCACTTTTCTTTTATGCACCATGATGGTATGAGATAGTCCTTGGTTGATTTATAGAATGCTCATTGCACTTCACTTAAATCTTTTGAGTATGGCTTTATAGAATGCTTCATGTGCTTCGCTTATATCATTTGAAGTTCGGATTGCCTGTTTCTCTTCACATAGAAAACCGCCATTTGTAGAATGCTCTTTTGCTTCACTTATATTTGTTAGAGCATGGGCATATCATTTGTAGAAAGAGTTAAACTCTCTTGATTCACTTATATCTATTTAGAGAGATGACAGGAACTGGTCATTCACATGGTTAGTCATAAAATCCTACGTAAAACTTGTAGATAATTGAATATGATATGTTTGATTCCTTCCAATAGTTTTGCGATATAAAGATAGTTATATTAGAGTCATGCTAGTGGGTAGTTGTGGATTAGTAGAAATACTTGTGTTGAGGTTTGTGATTCTCGTAGCATGCACGTATGGTGAACCGTTATGTAACGAAGTCGGAGCATGAGGTATTTATTGATTGTCTTCCTTATGAGTGGCGGTCGGGGACGAGCGATGGTCTTTTCCTACCAATCTATCCCCCTAGGGGCATGCGTAGTAGTACTTTGCTTCGAGGGCTAATAAACTTTTGCAATAAGTATATGAGTTCTTTATGACTAATGTGAGTCCATGGATTATACGCACTCTCACCCTTCCATCATTACTAGCCTCTTCGGTACCGTGCATTGCCCTTTCTCACCTCAAGAGTTGGCGCAAACTTCGCCGGTGCATCCAAACCCCGTGATACGATACGCTCTATCATACATAAGCCTCATTATATCTTCCTCAAAACAGCCACCATACCTACCTATCATGGCATTTCCATAGCCATTCCGAGATATATTGCCATGCAACTTCCATCATCATCATATACATGACTTGAGCATTTATTGTCATATTGCTTTGCATGATCATAAGATAGCTAGCATGATGTTTTCATGGCTTGTCCGTCTATTGATGTCATTGCTACGCTAGATTGTTGCACATCCCGGTACACCGCCGGAGGCATTCATATAGAGTCATATCTTTGTTCTAGTATCGAGTTGTAATATTGAGTTGTAAGTAAATAAAAGTGTGATGATCATCATTATTAGAGCATTGCCCCAGTGAGGAAAGGATGATGGCAAGTCGGGATGAGACTCCGGACGAAAAAATAAAAAAATAAAAAAAAGAGAAAGGCCAAAAAAGAGAAAGGCCAAAAAAGAGAAGGCCCAAAAAAAGAGAAAAAAAACAAAAAAATGAGAGAAAAAGAGAGAAGGGGCAATGTTACTATCCTTTTACCACACTTGTGCTTCAAAGTAGCACCATGTTCTTCATATAGAGAGTCTCTTGAGTTATCACTTTCATATACTAGTGGGAATTTTCATTATAGAACTTGGCTTGTATATTCCGATGATGGGCTTCCTCAAATGCCCGAGGTCTTCATGACCAAGCAAGTTGGATGCACACCCACTTAGTTTCCAGTTTGATCTTTCATACACTTATAGCTCTTAGTGCATCCGTTGCGTGGCAATCCCTACTCCTCATATTGACATCAATTGATGGGCATCTCCATAGCTCGTTGATTAGCCGCGTCGATATGAGACTTTCTCCTTTTTTGTCTTCTCCACACAACCTCCATCATCATATTCTATTCCACCCATAGTGCTATGTCCATGGCTCACGCTCATGTATTGCGTGAGGGTTGAAAAGGCTGAAGCGCGTTAAAAAGTATGATGCTCGGCTTGTCATCGGGGTTGTGCATGATGTGAATATTTTGTGTGGTGAAGATGGAGCATAGCCAGACTATATGATTTTGTAGGGATAACTTTCTTTGGCCACGTTATTTTGAAAAGACATGATTACTTTATTAGTAGGATTGAAGTATTATTGTTTTTATGTCAAATGATAGACTATTGCTTTGAATCACTCGTGTCTTAATATTCATGCCATGATTAGATACACGATCAAGATTATGCTAGGTAGCATTCCACATCAAAAATTATCTTTTTTATCATTTACCTACTCGAGGACAAGCAGGAATTAAGCTTGGGGATGCTGATACGTCTCCGTCGTATCTATAATTTTTGATTGTTCCATGCCAATATTATACAACTTTCATATACTTTTTGGCAACTTTTTATACTATTTTTGGGACTAACATATTGATCCAGTGCCCAATGCCAGTTCTTGTTTGTTGCATGTTTTATGTTTCACAGAAAACCCATATCAAACGGAGTCCAAACGGGATAAAAACGGACGGAGAATATTTTTGGAATATTTGGAGAATATGGGAAGAAGAATCAACGCGAGACGGTGCCCGAGGTGGCCACGAGGCAGGGGTCGCGCCTGCCCCCTGGGCGCGCCCCTGACCCTCGTGGGCCACCCGTAAGGCGGTTGCTGCTCCTTTCGGCCGCAAGAAAGCTAATTTTCGGAGAAAAATCTGGGTGAAGGTTTCAATCCAATCGGAGTTACGGATCTCCATATATATACGAAACGGTGAAAGGGCAGAACCAGAACACAGAAACAGAGAGAGACAGAGAGACAGATCCAATCTCGGAGGGGCTCTCACCCCTCCCATGCCATGGAGGCCAAGGACCAGAGGGGAAACCCTTCTCCCATCTAGGGAGGAGGTCAAGGAAGAAGAAGAAGAAGAAGAAGAAGGGGGCCCCTCTCCCCTTCTCTTCCGGTGGCGCTGAAACACTGCCGTGGCCACCATCATCATCACCGCGATCTTCACCAACACCTCTGCCATCTTCACCAACATCTCCATCACCTTCCCCCCTCTATCTACATCGATCCACTCTCCCCCTCTATCTACATGGTGCTTTATGCTTCATATTATTATCCAATGATGTGTTGCCATCCTATGATGTCTGAGTAGATTTTCGTTGTCCTATCGGTGGTTGATGAATTGCTATGATTGATTTAATTTTCTTGTGGTTATGTTGCTGTCCTTTGGTGCCCATCATATGAGCGCGCGCGTGGATCACACCATAGGGTTAGTTGTATGTTGATAGGACTATGTATTGGAGGGCAAGAGTGACAGAAGTTTCCACCTAGCATAGAAATTGATGCATACGGGATTGAAGGGGGACCAACATATCTTAATGCTATGGTTGGGTTTTACCTTAATGAACGTTAGTAGTTGCGGATGCTTCCTAATAGTTCCAATCATAAGTGCATAGAATTCCAAGTCAGGGATGACGTGCTAGCAGTGGCCTCTCCCACATAAAACTTGCTATCGGTCTAGTAAAGTGGTCAAGTTCTTAAGGGACAATTTCGCAACTCCTACCACCACTTTTCCACACTCGCTATATTTACTTTATTGTGTCTTTATCTAAACAGCCCCTACTTTTTATTTACGCGCTCTTTATTATCTTGCAAACCTATCCAACAACACCTACAAAGTACTTCTAGTTTCATACTTGTTCTAGGTAAAGCGAACGTCAAGCGTGCGTAGAGTTGTATCGGTGGTCGATAGAACTTGAGGGAATATTTGTTCTACCTTTAGCTCCTCGTTGGGTTCGACACTCTTACTTATCGAAAGAGGCTACAATTGATCCCCTATACTTGTGGGTTATCAGATGCCCGCAAACAAGAGATGATGTACGTTAATATTGCCCCGTATATAATTGACAACGTAAATAATGTGCCAGCTGGACAAATATTATTGGAGATGGAGATGGAAATGGAATTTTACGTAAACATGGATATGCATGTCTATGTCTATGTGTGTGCGCGACGACTCTCGCGACCTGGAAGCAGGGGCGTGTTTTTGATCGAGTTTTCTTTCTTGGTACGTTAAAAAATTGTCCGCCAGTTTTCGTTTCTTTTTTCCGGGAACGCGCGTATTCTATTTAAAACCACAGTTATGGAGAGATTGTTTTACTCCATTATAGCCTCTTGTTTGATAGAGTTTCTCGCGTCTCGCTCTCTCACCCTCTCCATATCAAAACAAGATGACAGTGTCCACACTATCTCTCTCCTCACCGGTGGTCGTAGATCCGGCCGAATCCCGTCCGCTACGGGAGGTGAGGAGGTGCAGCGTTGACGTTGTTGCCGTCGGCGATGGAGGAAGCCGATGCGCACCGTCCTCTCGTATCCGGCGTTGGCGCGGACGAAGGTCCTCTGCGCCCTTGTTTGCTGCCGTCGTGTGGGCAGATCCCGCCCGCCCGCCTAAGCGACATCTCGCCCACCTGAGGTATAACTTCTTGTACTGGTCCAGCTCCCAGGTTGCTGCATGCGGGTTTTCTTCCATGCGACTACTCTCCAGCTCCCCATGTATAGTAGCTAGGGTTCGTCGGCTGGTCCAACATCACCTACTATTATAGAGGAAATGCCACTCGAAAAGTTGTCCTGATTTATGCCTCGGTGGAGTTATACATTTTGTTTCGACAAAAAGTACATGGTGGTTGTGCGGTCATTGTCCATATGCTCCTATTGCTGCTGCTAATCTAATACTATCACTGGTTAAATGAAGAAATGCTTTTTTCTCGGGTATCCTGGTTTAGTTCCCATCAAGATAATCATGATGCTTATATTTGTTGGTGTACTTTTCATAATTCTTATTGACAATTGAGATGTCGTTGTTAATCTTGTAAAACAAAGTAACAACACTATATCCCTTTTTTATATTTTTGGAAACAGCGATGCGTATCTCCATACCCGGGCATGTCTTCCTCAATTTTAGTGGAACTGCACAAAATTGGATGGCCATTGTTGTTCTGCCTCACTGTCCTCTGCCACGTGGTTCTTCCTTCCTCGAGCTTGACTACTGAGAAGAAACAGACCACTGTGAGGATTTGTCGAACTTCATAGGTGCCTCACCCAAACTTGATGCCAAATGGATGATGCATCACCACTATGACCTATCGATGCTCATGGTTGCACCTCATGGTTGCGTCGGCTGGTGAAGCTGATCGATTTTCAATGAAAAACAAGCTGTCTTCCATTAGTGCTCTTTGCTTGTTACGCACAAAGATGATATCCTTCCTCAGTTCACCTTGGTTGCGTTGGAGACGCAGTCGTCTTTCACGTTGGTGCAATTTTATCACACAATTGGCTATGAACCAAATGTTTCCTCGAAGAAGGATCGACGTTGGTACTAAGAGCATAAGTTTTGTATTGATTTCTAAGCCTTCTCACAACTTTGTCTCTAGCTCCCCTGTAATTTTCTTTGTCCAGCTATTAACTTTGATTAAAAAAATGGTGTGGACTAAAAATCCGGATGGACGTAGTAGCCCTCCATTTTTATTTACTCCGCATATTAGATTTGACTGAAGTCAAACTTTGTAAAGTTTGACCAAGTTTAGGCCGAACACAACAAACCATAATTATTAGAGAGGGCAAACTGTACATACTCTCAAACCTTTCCGATAATTGAAATTAAAATTCTTTATTTGTACACACTCTCACACGTTTCCGATAACTTGGCGCATGTGTGGTTGTTCACTTAATGGAGGGTAGTGTACCGCACGTGAAGGACAGGAAGTGCGACCAGGATGCGTGGATCGTTAGTTCATCGGAAGTACTCCCTCCGTTCCTAAATATTGTCTTTCAAGTGGTTTGCAATGGACTACCACATACTGATGTATATAGACATTTTTTACAGTGTAGATTCACTCATTTTGCTCCGTATGTAGTCATTTGTTGAAATCTCTAGAAAGACAAATATTTAGGAACAGAGGGAGTAGTAGTTTTCTTCACTGGTACGTTATATAAAGAGTTCCGTTTCGTACTTACACAATTTAAAACGATTGTTATGGAGAGAATAAGAAAACCACTCCACTATATATTAGTCATATACACGAGTACTATATGGACGCAGCTTCATTGACTTTAGTGCACCTGCCTTAGGGTTTATGACAGGTGGGCCCAAAATGTGGCTGGCCCACCTGTCATACAGCCAAAAGCAGGTGCAGTTAAGGCACCGGAGCTCAGTCCGTACTACAGTATATATATAAGCTGGAGCCTCAGCGCTTGTTCACTAGGGTTTGCACTCTCCACACTCTCGCCGCACTACATATATATATACACACTGGAGCGTCAGCGTTCCTTTGCTAGGGTTTGCTATATTCACTGTCTCTCACCCTCTTCACCAGATCTAAACAAGACTGCGTTGTGGCCTCTGTCTCTCTCACCCCCCCCCCTCACAGACAGCTGGCGAAGGAGGCGTTCGGATCTCGTCGCACCGGGAAGGGGAGGAGGTGCAGCGTTCACTCTATCGCCTCCGGCGAGGGAGGAAATCTACTGCCGGCTGCGCTTTTCTCTTTCACCCAGCGCCTGTGCGGGTGGGCCACCGACCCCTCCTTCCTCGCTGCCGTACGTAGTGTGCGCAGATCCAACCTCCCGCTGCACGCCTTGCCACATCCCGACGACCCTAAGGTATAAGTTTCTTTGAAACCGTCATTGGTCTAGCTGCATGCTGATCTTTTTCGATTCTGTAGTCGAATCTAGGTCTTGGTTCAAAGAGGAAAGAAGGGTGCGGTGGGGTGGAGCATGAATCTAGGACGTGGTTCAATGAGGAAAGGAGGGAGGGAAAGAAGTATAGACTAGCTATCCAGCCGCTTTGTTGGTCGAAAAGGGAAAAAGGGGGTAACCCAGTACACACATCTGTAAGGAACCCAACTCTTTGTTGAAAAGGGAAAGAAACTAGGGGGTCGGGTAGTTTGTGCAGGACTAGATTTGCTGCCCTCACATCGGAAAAAGTTTCAAAGAGAACAAATATGGGACCAACGCAGATATGCTGCTTGGCTACATACTCTACATCACCCATTTATACGTGTGGATGAACATGGTGCTGGCATGTCCCATGTCCCATCCACTTGATCGTGCAGTGTGTTTTGAGATGTTGTGCTACTTATATTGGTACTGTTTTAAATAAATGTTGAATTGAAGCTATTGTATTTTAAGCAATGCCACTCTCAGAATTAACTACTGAACTATTTTAAGAGAATTTGTCTGTTAATATGAATCAATGCAACCGTTTTAGAAATGCTACTGTCCTATACTTTGTTTTCCATCAAGATAAGGTAGATGCTTCTTTTTGTGGCCGCATGTTTCATCCTCCTTTGTTGGCAGTAATTGTTTCCTTTTTTGCCTCTGTTAAATCAGGGATATCTATGCAACTTGTTGCTATGGCAAACTTAAATGTCTCACCGACGACTTTACTTGATTTCAGAGTATCTACACAAAACGAGATTGGATTTCCTATTCGTGTTGGCAGATTCGTACGTGATCTTGTGTGCGTCATGACAGGTTGGTACTTGCCTTCATCCACATGATCGTGCAGTGTGTTTAGAGATGTTGTGCTACTTGTATTAGTGCTGTTTTAAATAAATGTTGAATTGAAGCTATTGTATTGCTGTCTTTTCCCATTAAGTAGTGAACAAAAATGGGACCAACCCAGACATTATGCTTGTTGCTTTGTTACAACAAACTCTGCATCACCCCCTTTATAAGTAGATGGAAGCCCATGTTGTTGTTGCGCCCACTCTCCCCTGGAACTGTTTATGCTTTTTGTTAATCTAATGCCGCTGGTAAAATTAAGCAATGCCACTCTCAGAATTAACTACTGAATCTTATTTCAAAACTGCAACACTTGTTAGGGATTGGCGGGATTACCATTTTTGTGGCCGCATGTTTCATCCTCCTTTATTGGCCAGTAATTGATTCCTTTTTTGCCTCTGTTAAAACAGGGATATCTATTCAACTTGTTGCTCTTGCGACATTTTGCTTCGCTTAATTTTGGTGGAACTGCACAGAAGGAGACCGGATTTCCATATATGTGTTGAGATCTCTTTCAGGTCTTCCTCACGAGTTGTTTCAAATCTTGGTCCTGAAAGGTCAGTACCGACTTTCAGTACCGACTTTCCTCAGAATTAACTACTGAATCTTAGTTCAAAACTGCAACACTTGTTAGGGATCGCGGGAGTACCATTTCTGTTAGGGATCGGCCGGAGTACATGTTTAAGAAATGTATTGTTCAGATAATTTCTCTGTTATTATATATCAGTTACAGTGTTTTACAAATGGTACTATCCTGCTTTGTAGTTCTTTCTACATGTTTAACCAAGGTATTGTTAAGATAATGTCTCTGTTAAAATGAATCAGTCGCATTGTTTTAGGAATGATACTTTCTGCTTTGTCGTTCTTTATACATGTTGAAACAAGGCATTGTTAAGATAATGTCTCAGTTACTATGAATGAATCACACTGTTTGAAAATTGCTACTCTCCTGCTTTGTTTCCCATTAAGATAAGGTAGATCAGTAGATATTTTTCTTCTGGGAGTACAAGTCATCAACCGTTATTTCTCAGTAATTGTTTCCCTTATACCTTTTGTTGCTTACAGGGATATCAAAATTAAAGCTCGGTTTTATTCCGACTTTGATTTTAGTTGAACTGCACAAAAGGAGCCAATGTGTCTAAGGCAAACTGCTGCATTAGTGGGTCCAGTTGGTCTTACCACTTTGCAGAAAGAAGCAGTCACTGTTTGCGCTACATTACACAAGGAATGATCGAGAAGCTTTACAGAGTATTAGTAGACGCTGGTGACATGACTAGTCTGCAGAGATGGCTGCATTACTTGTGGTTCGGAGGAACACTGGGCAAACAAGTGCCCAAACAAGTACCAAGAAGCCAGGACAGGACTCCAAGTCTGTCAATGTCACTCTAAGCAACAATGATGGGGCATCTAGGTATGGTAATCTGTTTACCGTATTTTCAGTTTGTTAGTCCACCGATTGGTGGGTTGGCACTGGGGCCAATATTCATGTGTGTGCTGATGTGTGTTTGTTTTCTGGCAGCATATAAATACGAAATCCACAGGGATGCTCAGCTTGATTTTAGTGGAACTGCACAAAATATTCAGATGGTTCGTGTCCTCCATAATAATACTTCATCATGCACAATACATCGAATGGTTCTCTAATCATTCGTTGTCACCTTGAGCCACCGGACTATCAGGTGACAAACTGATGACAAACCCTGCCCGTTCCACAATCATAGGCATTACATATTTTGAATGGGAAAAGCTTGTCAAAGTTGACATTAGTTTAATATATTCGAATTGGAAAACCTTGTCAATTTTTGCTGATTGATGTTAGCCAGAAGACATGCATTTGATATTTTTGAGTGGGACGCCCTTTGCTGTGAGCAACGTCGATCGTTTTTTCCTATTCCTGTCTTAAGTTCAGAAGTAAATATTTACTCTGCTGAGATGCATAGTCACATGAATGTTGACTTATTTAAGATATTATAAGAGTTTGTTCTGAATATTGTCTATGTAATGCCAGGCCTTGTGTTTGATTGCAAAGTTGAGCTTGGAATGTTGTGGCATGCGACATCACGAGCTGTTCACCGTGCCTCCTGAGAATAATGCTTCGTATTGTTTTGCATGTCGATCTAATGCCAGTGATTTGCTTGTTAGGAAGATCATCCACTTTTGTTGTTTCCGTGCTTAAGAAGTTCATCGTCTTATGTTTCATTCATAGCCTATACGACAAGTCGGGTAGGTTAGACGTGAAACCATATATCTTCGACCAACTCATCATCTTAGGCCGTGATTGGATCGTCGTTTTCCAACCAAAACCGCTTGTAAAACTGACGCTTGTAAATAAAAGCAGATGGTCTCGGGCAGCGCTTGGTTGGTCGATTTCGACTAGCAAAATATACACCGGTCTCTCAAATTACACGCGTAACCCGCCGGTTTTACTTACAGACCTCGGGCCCTCGGTTTCATTACGCCTGTATTTTACACGTTGTTTCCGATGACGAGTAAATTACACTTGTATCTTAATACAGTTGTGAAATAAACCAGAGCTCCCAAGCGCGGCCTTACCGTTTCATGCCATCTCGGTCTCTCAAATGTGCTCATAGGTGTCCGATGATCCTGGCTTCCTGAATGAGCAGCAGTCGCTGTATCAGACCATCCGTAGGGCCCGCAAGGCCCTCTCCGTCGTCCTTCGAGTTGTTGCGCTCGCCGTGGCGCCGAGCATTGTTAACATGGTCAATGAACATGAGGATTCAGGAGATGACTTTATTTTGACTGGTTGACAATAGGGACCCACTAGGGCCATAGCCGTACGTAAGCAAGTGCCTCCTTATTATGTACAACTATATATTTTTTGCTTCCTCCTGGTTTCCTGACATCACGGTCCCACACCATTTCAACCTATGTAGTCAATAAATGAGAGAATTGCACAAGGTGCGGCCGACAGCTGGGACCAAGCAGCTCGAGCAGTATTTGTGTTTTTGAGGCGTGAGCACTGCAGAGTTTTTCTTGGCGATGTTTTCGTTGTTGTTCAGAGGAGAGCAGGGTATTAACTGGGCGGGCTGTGGCCCGTCTAGCCCAGGACAGATATCCAGCCCAGATATTATTTTTTTCCAAGATGAAAATGGCTAGCCGAGCTATACGTTTTTTTGAGGAATACCCAGGCAAGGTCAACTTGTTATTCTCCGCCCCGCTGGGCTGCAAGTCTTTCCTAGGAGGGATGTATTAGGCTTAACAGGAAAATGGGCTTTAAAAATAATAAATGGGATGTAATTATAAAAACTGGGCAGTAACTATAAAAAATGCACCAAGCACGGAATTAGTTTATAAAATATTATTTATGGATTTTGAAAATCTTAATTTTTTATTGTTGGGCGCGGAATGTTTCGTTAGATTTTTACGTAATACAAACTTATATTTAATCTGACTAGAAATTTCGGGATAAAAATATTTCGGATCCCATCAAAATGTGGGAAATTTTTATTGAATTCTGTCTTGAACGGTTGGTTGAAATTATTAATCGTTGTCCTAGCTAGAAAATGGGCTGTACTTTTAACAAACTGTAAATGGGTTGTAGTAAATTCCATTAGAATTCAAAAATGGGTTGTACATTCTTGCAAATCGCAAATGGGCTATAAGTTCTCTCCCACACACTTGTGGGCCTACTAAGTTGACACGTTCCCTAAAAAAAGAAGTTGACGCGTATGCAAGGCTTTGTCAACTTATTATAGTCAACACACGGTTCTAGCAGCAGTGGCCGTTGGATGTCCATCCAACGGATGCCGTGCTTCTTCTTCAATCTCGGATATTCTAGCTTCACCCGCCCAAAAAATGATTCCTCCCCCTGACATCTGGAGCGCACCGTTTCGGAAGCTAACCTGTGGACCTACTAAGTTGACGCGTACCAAGGGCTTTGTCAACTTAGTCAATATGAACGATTCTAGCTACAGTGACTGTACGATGTCCATCCAACGACCGTAGTGCTTCTTCAACCTCTGGTCTTCTTGCTCCAGCCGCCCAAAGGAGCGTCGGTCGTGCCGCGTGCTCCTGCCTCCCGTGGCCGGCTGTGATGTCGCAGAGGCCTCACCGCCCCCTACTGCTCCCACCGCTGGCAAGGCCATCCCTCTATTCACCGACACCCCCTGTTATTCCGCGGCGACGACAGCCTCACACCGCAGCCGAACCAGTGAACCCTCGTACTCCTCTCCGCGCGGGCTTCCACTGCCGCGTCTTCCCCTTCCTAGGCCTCGCCGTTGTCCACCGCCCTGGTGCTCCGTGCGGCGTGGTCAACGTGGTCAAGGAATGGCTTCCATCGGACGTGGACTGTACGTGGAGAGGCTGACAGCTGGGTCCACGACGGCAGCAAGGAAGTGCCTCCTTATTACGCGGAAAATAATGATTCCTCCACCTGACAGCAGGGACCCACTGGACGGGCCACCGTATTTCGCGAAAAAAATGTTTGCCCCCTGACTGCTGGGACCCACCGGACGGGCCACAGTATTGCGCAAAAAAACGTCCCCCCCCCCCCCCGCCGCTGTCAGCTCGGACCCATCGGAAGTGCCTCCTTATTACGCACAAAAAAATGAATACTCCCCCTGCTGGTTGGGACCCACCTTGGTGGGAGGCTGACTTGTGGGCCTACTAAGTTGACAGGGACGGAGTGCTTTGTCAACTTAGTCAATATGAACGATTCTAGCTCCAGTCACCGTACGATGTCCATCCAACGGCCATAGTGCTTCTTCAACCTCTGGTCTTGTTGCTCCAGCCGCCCAAAGCAGCGCCGGTCGTGCCGCATGCTCCTGCCTCCCGTGGCCGGTTGTGCTGCCGCCGGAGGCCTCACCGCCCCCTACTATTCCCACCGCTGGCCAGGCCCTGCGGCGATGGCAGCCTCACACCGCATCCGAACCAGTGAACCCTCGTACACCTCTCCGCGCGGGCTTCCACTGCCGCGTCTTCCCCGGCTCCGCATCGTCCCCTTCCTAGGCCTCGCCGTCGTCCACCGCCCTGGTGCTCGCGGTGCGGCGTGGTCAACGTGGTCAAGGAACGACTTCCATCGGAAGAGTACTGTCGTGGAGAGGCTGGCAGCTGGGTCCACGACCGCAGCAAGGAAGTGCCTCCTTATTACGCGCAAAATAATTATTCCTCCACCTGACAGCAGGGACCCACCGGACGGGCCACCGTATTTCGCGAAAAAACGTTTCCCCCTGACTGCTAGGACCCACCAGCTACATCTTCGCACGCAAGGAAGTGCGTCCAGGCAAAAAACAAAAAAAACGATTCGCCCCCCTAACTGCTGGGACCCACCAGCTACATCTTCGCAGGCAAGGAAGTGCCTGATAGTCGGGACCCACCTGGTCGAAGCGTATGTAGCGTTGTCATTCTGGTCGCGAACGTGTACGTACATACTAGTCGATGTAGAGGCGCGCACGTGTCGTAGTAGAGGCGCACACGTAGCATGTACACGTACGTACAGCGGCCAGGGTGCAAGAAAGTAAATAAGGCCACGTACATACATACGGGTGGGGTCTCGAATGCCTACTCGCGCGTATGTACGGCCAAGGCTCGTGTACATGGCTGGGTCGGAACGGAGAAACAGCGTCGTCGTCGTGTTCATGGGGAGGCAACGGAATGCGTCGTATTCATCGGGAGGAAACGGAACGCGTGGGAGCCAACCGGCTTGGACAGAACAGCGGAACCGAGGAAACGGCCTTGTGTTCGACCGGCCACATTCGAAATGGGATCCTGTTCATCGGGAGGAGTCTGGCGTACCGCAAAACGGAGGAAACGGACCTCCTACGATCGAAACGGGGGTCCTGTTGATCGGGAGGGGTGTGGCGTACCGCACAACGGAGGAAACGGACTTGTGTTGGAGCGCTACGGTCGAAACGGGGGTCCTGTTCATCGGGAGGGGTGTGGCGTACCGCAAAACGGGACTCCACGGTATATTGTTCATCTCCACCGTCGACCCCCTCCAGCCTCCACGGGCTACTGTTCATCCACCATCGACCTCCTCCAGCCTCCACCTGCGGCTGTTCATCCACGGGCTCCTGTTCATCCAGCCTCCACTGCGCGCTACTCCATCGGCTACTGTTCAACCAGCCCTCTCCACGGGCTCCTGTTCAACCACCCCTCCACGGGCTACTGTTCATCCAGCCTTCCACCATCTACTGTTCATCCTGCCCTCCACGGGGTGGTCCTGTTCATCCTGCCCTCCACGTGGTCCTGTTCATCCAGCCCCAACCGGCTCAAACGATCGGGGTCCTGTTCATCCACCCCCACCGGGAACTGTTCATCCAAACCCCCCAGCAACGCTCACTGTTCATCCAGAGGCAACGCCACGGGGTCCTGTTCATCCACCCCCACCGGGAACTGATCATCCAAGCCCCCCCAGCAACGCTCACTGTTCATCCAGAGGCAGCATCGATCGGCTTCAGTTAGCAGCAGTAGCGAAGGAATCACTTGATCGGGTTCAGTTAACAGCCATAGATCGATCGCTCTGGTTCAGTAACGTGTAGCCTGCAGTGCAATCGCTCAGGTTCAGTTAGAGCCCAACGCCTCACTCGGGTTCAGTTAGAGCCCAACGCCTCGCACACACGCGCGTACATACAAGAGAATTGCGCATCGCTCGGCCCCCGACCACGCACCGTAACCGGGGACTCCCCCATATTTTCTGCGCCCTCGCTTCTACCACGGTTTTTTCCGTCATGGATGGCCCAAAGAATGTCATGTAGCTGTGTCTCCAGCCCGCCCAGGACGAAAAGCTCATTTTCTATCATGATTTTTTGTCATAGAAGTAGGACCCCACCACATCTATGATGATACCGGGTTTTGTCACAATTATCGTCATAGAAGTGTCATAAGTATGACAGAAAAGATTTTCGTTTGGCCCAAAATGTCACGGATGTGTCTTTTTTTTGTAGTGCTACGAGATATTCACATATTGATCTTTGCTTAGTTACTTTTCCGTTGCCACTGTTACAATCACTACAATACTGCTACTGTTACCTTTGCCACTGTTACCGTTACTATCATACTACTTTGCTACTAAATACTTTGCTGCAGATATGAAGTTATCCAGGTGTGGTTAAATTGACAACTCAGCTGCTAATACTTGAGAATATTCTTTGGCTCCCCTTCTGTCGAATCAATAAATTTGGGTTGAATACTCTACCCTCGAAAACTGTTGCGATCCCCTATACTTGTGGGTTATCACCATCGTGACTACAACCCGGTTCCGACCCAGGGACTTGGGTACAGGAAGAAGGGGGAGCACAGTGGTCCAGGAGCAAAACGTGGTTTCATATGTCCCAACTTCATACGGAAATGCATAAAAGAGGATAAAAGACTTATCTGAATCTGCAGCCCCCGGCAGCCTTGGCTTGCCGTGGTTGGATTCCTTGTATCTGTAGCCCCCGGCAACCTTGGCTTGCCGAGGTTGGAGCGCCGGCTCGTTCTCTTTCTTCCAAACAGCTCAGCAGAAACATCCATGTATCCTGCGAACCAAAGAGGACGGAAAGGAACAGAGAAACGCACACTCGACCTCTATGCTAGGGGTTAGTCGCCGCTAAGCACTTTCGACCCTAACCGAGGGAGAGACATAACCTAGCATGCATGCTAAAACTTAGGGCGCCAGCGCTTCATTTATTTATGCTCAGGGTCTGCGCCTGGCTTTGTACAAAGGGTTACATGCGTTGCCGACAAGGCTTGTACAAAAGGTGGTTTGACGGGAGGCCCGGCAACCGCGCCTTATGGGTAAAACTTGCGAAGATGTTCGATGTTCCAGGAGTTGCTCACTGGAATAGCATCTTCGGTTTCCAAGTGGACTGCGTCGGGCCTGGTGACTCGTGTTACCTGATAAGGGCCTTCCCACTTTGGCGTCAACTGGTTGGAATTCTTGGCCTATTGAACGCGCCGAAGAACAAGGTCGCCTTCCTCAAAGCTTCAGGCATGAACCTTGCGGCTATGGTAGCGGCACAAGGCTTGCTGGTAGCGCGCTGCTCTCACAGCCGCCCAAAGACGATCTTCCCTCGAGGAGCATTGCGTCATCTTGCCGCAATTGCTCTTGCTCAAGCTCGTCATAAGTGAGCACTCGAGGTGACCCGTATGTGAGTTCCGTGGGGAGAACTGCTTCTGCCCCGTATACCAGGGCAAAGGTTGTCTGGCCGGTGGCTCGATTTGGCGTTGTCCTGATCGACCAAAGAACCGCCGGCAACTCATCAATTCAGCGCCTTCCGCTCTGGTGCAGCCTGTCAAAAGTCATGGTCCTCAGGCCATGCAGTACTTGAGCATTTGCCCTCTCTGCCTGGCCGTTGCTCCGTGGGTGTGCCACGAAGGCTAAACAGACCTTGCTGTCGAGGTCTTGGATGTATTGCATGAAGGTGTGGCTTGTGAACTGTGTGCCGTTGTCGGTGATGACTTTGTTTGGCACACCAAAATGGCAGACTAAGCCCTTGAAGAACTTGACGGCTGACTGTGCGGTCACCTTCCTCACTGCTTCCACCTCCGGCCACTTTGTGAACTTGTCGATTGCAACATATAAGTACTCAAAGCCCCCGATAGCGTGGGGGAAAGGGCCCAGTATGTCGAGCCCCCAGACCGAAAATGGCCAGGAGAGAGGAATTGTCTGAAGGGCTTGGGCTGGTTGATGAAGCTTCTTCGAATGGAACTGACACGCTTCACACTTGGTTATTAGTGCCGTTGCATCCTGGAGGGCGGTGGGCCAGAAGAAACCCTACCGGAATGCCTTGCCGGCAAGGGCCCTCGACCCTATGTGGGAGCCACATATGCCTCCGTGTATCTCCGCCAACAACTCCAGTCCTTCCTCCCGGGGAATGCACTTCAATTTCACACCGTTCGGTCTCTTCCTGTATAGGACGTCATCGACGAACTGATACATAGCAGACCGACGGGCTACTTTCTCCGCTTCTTCCTACTCCTCAAGAAGCTCCCCTATTTGGAGGAATCGGACGGTATGCTGTGCCCATGCCGGAGCCTGGGGCTCGACGGCAAGGACTAAAGGCATTTCTTCTACCATGGGAGCGGCCATCTCTACGGCCAGGGCTTGACGGCCTGCCGGAGTCAGTCGCTGCTCGGCAGGCTCAGAATCCACGGCAACACCCTTGTCGGTGGCCCCCGGGGGCTCAACAAGAAAGTACTTGCCGGGGCCTGATTTCCTCCGTTTGTTCTGCTCCGTTGATGGTTCGACGGACGGTTGAGTTAACCGAAGCCAAAAAGTACCTGGTTCCACAGGTAGCTTGAATGCAGCGTGCTTTGACAAGTAATCGGCGATGTCGTTCTCCGCTCGGGGAACGTGCTCCGCTTGTATACCGTTAAAGCGCTCCTCTAGCTTCCTCACCTCATCTACGTAGGCCTCCATCAACGGGCTCTGATAATCTTTGTTGACTTGTCTGACGACAAGCTGCAAATCACCCCTGACGATGAGCTTCTTAACCCCGAGGTCTGCCGCGATCCTGAGACCGGCAAGCAACCCCTCGCACTCAGCAGTGTTGTTGGTGGACATCTCCCTGGGAAAGTGCATCTGGATTACATACTTGAGGTGCTCTCCGGTGGGTGCGACAAGAAGCACACCAGCACCGGCACCTTGCAGCGAGAAAGCCCCGTCAAAGTACATGATCCAGTTGTGACTTGCTTCCTTGCCGGGGAGAGTGGTCTCCTGGATCTCCTCATTAGGCGTTGTGGTCCATTCTGCAATGAACTCCGCCAAGACTCTGCTCTGAATTGTCGAAGTACTTTCAAACTTCAACCCGAAGCTTGATAACTCCAAGGCCCACTCCACATTCCTTCTAGTTGCATCTGGGTTGTGCATTATCTGTTGCAACGGGAGGCGGGTGACGACGGTGACTTCGTGTGCTTGGAAGTAGTGACGCAGCTTCCTCGAGGCCATAAGGAAGCGGAAGAGCAATTTCTGCACACCAGAGTACCTTGACCTAGCCCCCTGCAGAAGGGAGCTGACAAAGTAAACCGGGTGATGCATCATCTTCTTCTTCTGCACCACTTCATTTGATTGCATGGGCCCGGTCTTGATGGCGTCAGACTCTGCCGGGGGCCTTGCCTTGCCGGCATCGGGCCCTGCCGGGGGAATCTCTGGCTTGCCATTCGCCAGTCCCGTCGTCGCCACTGCCTCTTCGTCGACCTCCCTCTGCTCCACTAGCGCGGCACTGACCACTTGATTCGTCATCGCCAGATACAGCAGCAACGGCTCTTGTGGTTTAGGCGCAACCAGTATTGGTGTAGAGGAGAGGTATTTCTTCAGATACTGCCACGCTGCCTCAGCCTCTGGGGTCCACTCCATTGGGCCCGCCTTCTTCAAAATTTTTAAAGGGAAGGGCACGCTCAGCGGACTTGGAGATGAATCTGCTCATGGCGGCTATGCAGCCAGTGAGCCGACGCACATCCTTGATCCGTTTGGGTGCCTCAATCTGCTCAATAGCCTTGATCTTGTATGGGTTTGCCTCGATCCCACGCTATGACACGAAGAACCCGAGAAGTTTGCCAGATGGAATGCCGAAGACGCACTTCCCAGGGTTCAACTTGAGGTTGATCTTGCGCAGATTTGCAAACGTCTCTTCTAAATCTTGTACAAGAGTTGCCTTGTCCTTGGTTTCGACCACTATGTCATCCATATAAGCTTCCATATTTCTATGTAGCTGGGGCTCAAAACCAATTTGGACCGCCCTTGCAAACGTTGAGCCAGCACTCTTCAACCCGAAAGGCATCCGTAAAAAGCAATATGTACCACATGGGGTGACGAATGATGTCTTCTCTTCGTCTTCTCTCGTCATGAAGATCTGATGGTATCCGGAGTAGGCGTCAAGGAATGACAACAGATCACACCCGGCCGTGGAGTCAACAATCTGGTCGATGCGCGGCAATGGGAAGGGGTCCTTGGGACAAGCTTTACTGATATCTGTGTAGTCAATACACAGCCTCCACTTCCCATTTGCCTTGCGCACCACCACCGGATTGGCCAACCACGTCGAATGGAGCACTCCTCTCACCAAGCCTGCCGCTTCCAACTTCCTGATCTCCTCTGTGATGAACTCCTGCCTTCCAAAGCTTGCTTCCTGACCTTCTGCTTGACGGGTCGCGCATGAGGACAGACAGCAAGATGGTGCTCAATCACCACCCTGGGAACGCCGGGGATGTCGGATGCTTGCCACGCAAACACGTCGACATTCGCCCGCAGGAAGGTGACGAGCGCGCCTTCCTATTTGCTATCGAGGGTGGAGCTTATGGTAAAAGCCCCTCCCGTGCCATCCTCCTTGACGGACACCCTCTTGGTCTCTGGTGGTGCAGCTCTAGATTTCTTGCTCTTGCCGGTGGAGCTCTCTGGCACGTCCTCGATGGGAGCACAACACTCCAAAGCGGTGCGCTTGCCGGAGTGGGTGCGGGAGGTCCTGCCGGTCTTCTTCTTCCCTCCCCGGGCTTCAGCGGCAGGAGCAAGTGCCTTAGTGGCAGCTGCTGCGACTGCTTCCCGGTAGAGTAGGTCGGCGCAGATCAGCGCATCCTTCTTGTCGCATGGGACGGTGATGATGGTCATCAGCCCAGGCATCTTTGGCGTGTTGTAGGCGTAATGCGACGCCGCCATGAACTTGGCTAGTGTCGGGCGGCCGAGGATCCCATTGTAGGGCAAAGGGATTTCGGCTACATCGAAGACAATCCTCTCCGTCATGTAGTTCAACTCGCCTCCAAACATCACAGGCAACGTGACCTTCCCCTTCGGCTGGCTCCTTCCCGGGTTGACCCCTTGAAATGTGCCTGTCTCCTCGAGGTCTCCGTCAGGAATTTGCAGCCTTTTGATCACAACGGGTGAGATCAAGTTCAGACTGGCCCCACCGTCAACCAGCATCTTGTTCACCTTGAGGTTGCGTATCGTTGGTGAAACCAACAACGGCAAACACCCGACCGCAGTTGTGCGATCAGGGTGATCCTTGGCGTCAAAAATGATGGGCGTGCTGGACCACTTCAGCGGCTTCTGAGCGTCGAACGATGGCTCCGCTGCTGTGATCTCACGTGCCCACTGCTTGAGCTGGTGATGAGAAGTGTGCAGCGAGGCGCCACCATCAACGCACATGGCCTCTGTAGCCTTCTGGAACTCATGCTCGCCGGACTCGTCGTCTTCGTCATGATCGTCGTCTTCCTGCTTCTTGTCGCGGCCCCGAGCGGGCCTCTCTTGCTGGTTATCCTTGCCGCGGCGGCCTCCTTGGCCGCCATGCTTCTTACAGGATCCTTCAGCACCATCTTGACCCTTCTCCTTGTCCCGCCTCTCATACTCGGCTTTTTGCTTCTCAGCAAGCAACTCGACTTGTCGACAGTTCTGGAGGTCATGGCCCTTGGTGCGGTGGATCTTGCAGTACTGCTTGTCGGAGCCTCCTGGCTTGTTGGCAGCCGCCAAGGCCCGGCAAGCGGCGCACCCGGCAATCTCCTTGCCGGGGTCGTCTGCCTTGGCCTTCTTGGCAGCGCCGGTGTCGTCCGATTCCTCGACGGCAAGCACGGCCTTGCCCTGGCGTTTCCTGTTGCGACGCCGACCCTTCCTCGTCGGGGCAGCGATGTCTTCATCCGTAGAGTCGGTTTCCGCACCGGCGTCCTCGCCGGGGTACTTCCTCCCCTCTTCAGCCCGGGCGCACCTGTTGGCCAGAACATAAAGCTCGGCCACATCTTTAACCTTGTTCATCGCCAGCTCTTCACGCATCTTGTGGTTGCGCACATTCTGATGGAACGCGCTGATCACGGTGGCGGGGTGAACATCTAGGATGTTGTACTGCACCCGGCTGAACCTCTGTAGTACTTGCGCAGGTTTTCACATTCCTTCTGGGGAATGATATGCAAATCACTCACCTGGCCATGAGCTTGGTGGCCTCCAGTGAAGGCACCAACGAACTCATGACACAGATCCGACCAAGAAGAAATGGATTCCGCCGGCAAGTGCATCAACCAAGACATGACATTGGGTTTCAGGGCCGGCGGGAAGTAATTGGCAAGCACCTTGTCGTCGCGAGCTCCAGCGGCTTGCATCGTGATGGTGTAGATGCTGAGGAACTCCAACGGGTGGGTCTTGCCGTTGTACTTCTCGCCGACGTCGGGCTTGAACGTACGGTGGGACGGCCACTGGAACTGCCGCAGCTCACGGGTAAAGGCCGGGCAACCCACCTCGTACGGTAGGCTGCCGGAGCCTCCCGGTGCTGGGTGGTCCATAGCGGGCCCCGCCCGCCTATCTGACTGGTGACCTGTATCGCGCCGGCGCTCGATGGTGGTTCGAGCGTCTTCATGGGCTCGCTCCCGGAGAACTTGGTGCTGGTCGCGGTGGGTTCGTGGGTCGGACGACGCTATGGAAATGTTATCACAAGCGTCATCACGACAGATCGACACCCGCGGTGGCTGGAGTGGAGGAGGAGAGTGCACCGTGGCTGCAGCACCCCCGGTCCTTCCACCGCTGGCATGTGGTGGCTCGACAGAGCATCGGCCCGAGGGCCCCTCTGCTCGCAGTTCATCTTGGTTGGCGACACCAACGAGGCTTCGGATGGTGGCTCTCCACTCGTCGAGCTTCTCCGCGGCGGGAGGGAAGTCGAGGAGCAACTGCGCGCGCGCCAAAGCTTCTGCTGGCGTGGGCAGCGGCGAAAGCTGCGTGGACCGTGGCGCGCTCCGACTCCTAACCATGTTACAGGAGCTCCACCATGGCCCTGCGGCTGTACGCCATTTCCGCCAGCACTTTTGTGGGCATGTTGGCTTCCTCCGTCCCGCGAGTGATGCACGGGACTCTTCCCACGGCGGCACCCGGGGTCCCCAGCATGGTGGCGCTGCTCGTCGCGCGCACCCTGGGAAGAGCGCGTTGTGGGCGCCGGGGTAGGCGACTTGGAGGTCGCCGTGCCCGTGGGTCGCACGGTGCCGCCCTTGGAGGGCCCCGCGCCGCCTGCGAGGGGCCCGGCCCCGTCTTTGGATTTGGCGGCGGGCATCCCGTCGTCTCACGCACGAACGACGCCACTCGCCAGGCTCTGGCTACCAGAGCGATGTTGGTGCTCGCGGGCCGCACCTCGGGTCCTGTCCGCGACCGGCCCGCTGCTCGCGCGCACCGGTGTGGGCCGTCCGGCTCCAGATGAACCGATCACCGTGATCGTCTTCTTCTTGGGAGCCATGGCGATGAAGAACTGCTAGGCTAACCGCTAGACCGGATTTTCACAACTGCGCCCCCTACCTGGCGCGCCAAAGATGTCGGAGGAAATCGACACCTATGGAATCGCTGGGATCCCTTCTACGGTTGGCGGGCGCGAGGTTGTGCAAAGAGCGGGTCTGATAGGAAGCACACGGATCGTTTACCCAGGTTCGGGCCGCGAGGATGCGTAAAACCCTAGTCCTGCTTTGGTGGATGTATTGAGTGTTCTTGTGTTCTTGAGCTAGCTACGGGGTGTAATCAGCCCAAAAGATCCGAATCCTCCTCCTGGACGCCTCGGGCCTCCTTTTATAGGCAAAAGGGGTCGCCACAGTGGCACACAGGAGGTGGAAAGGTGTACAGTGGATGAGTCTATCCTCTTGCACCGTCGGACAAACGCATTTAATGTGCTGCCGACGTGCCCTTCTTGCTTTATCGGGGACGGCAAGGAAGCACATCCCAGCTGTCGCCGCCTCGCCTAGCCTCAACACGCATCCGAGCTGATGGGGCGTCGTGGCGCCACATTGGTTGGCTGCTGGGCTGGCGCGGTGGTGGAGCCTTGACGAAGATTTGCATGGCACCACGCAGGTGCTTGCTGGGTCGGTGTAGAGGCCGCTCGTCGCCACGCAGGTGCCTGCCCAGCTGGTTGAGCTAGCAGCTGCATGGGGACGGCGGCGGAGTCTTGGCTGGTGTGGGCCTGGCTGTGGCCCTGCTGATGCCCTCGGCAAGGGTCTTGCCGGGGGGCCCGGCAAGGGTCTTTCCGTGGCGCTGCGGTCATCCCTGGCAAGGCGCTTGCCGGGGGTCTTGAGGATTTCCTCGGCTAGGATCCCGCCTTGGGCCGTCGTCTTCTGGTCCTCATCTGATCTCGTGTATTTATGATCTTGACAAAGATCTGCATGCCACCACGGAGGTGCCTCCCGAGTCTGGGTTCTAATGAAGTTGTCGACGGCGTTTGGAACCCTTGGGCTCAAGGGTGGCTCGCTTTGCTAGTGTTGGGCAAGTTGCCCCAGCAAGGCTCTTGCCGGGGCCGCGGAGGCCGCCCCGGCAAGGGTCTTGCCGGGGAGTCCACCTCGCCCCTTTGCTCTTTTATGCTTCTGGTCTTGGCGTCGCCTTGTTTGTATTGTGCTTCGGTCTCTCCGGCTTCCCTCCTCTGCCTTGTTAAGTGTGGCCGCGGGCGCGGCTCTGACTACCCGTGCACAAGTAAAGGGGTTAAAAGGAGAGCCCCTACTTTTGTACACCGACACTAGCAATCGTGGAAGGGTGAGAGTGCGTATAATCCATGGACTCAACATTAGTCATACGGAACTCACATACTTATTGCAAAAATCTATTAGTTATCAAAATGAAGTACTACGCGCATGCTCCTAGGGGGATAGATTGGTAGGAAAAGACCATCGCTCGTCCCCGACCGCCACTCATAAGGAAGACAATCAATAAATAAATCATGCTCCGACTTCATCACATAACGGTTCACCATACATGCATGCTACGGGAATCACAAACTTTAACACAAGTATTTCTCAAATTCACAACTACTCAACTAGCATGACTCTAATATCACCATCTTCATATCTCAAAACAATCATAAAGAATCAAACTTCTCATAGTATTCAATGCACTTTATATGCTAGTTTTTATTATACCTATCTTGGATGCTCATCACTTTAGGACTAAAATTTTAACCAAAGCAAATTACCATGCTGTTCTAAAAGACTCTCAAAATAATATAAGTGAAGCATGAGAGATCAATAACTTCTATAAAATAAAATCACCACCATGCTCTAAAAATATATAAGTGAAGCACTAGAGCAAAATTATCTAGCTCAAAAGATATAAGTGAAGCACATAGAATATTCTAATAAATTCCGATTCATGTGTGTCTCTCCAAAAGGTGTGTACAGCAAGGATAATTGTGGTCAACTAAAAAGCAAATACTCAAATAATAAAAGATGCTCCAAGCAAAACACATATCATGTGGTGAATAAAAATATAGCATCAAATAAAGTTACCGATAGACAAAGACGAAAGAGGAGATGCCTTCCGGGGCATCCCCAAGCTTAGGCTTTTGGTTGTCCTTGAATTTTACCTTGGGGTGCCTTCGGCATCCCCAAGCTTAGGCTCTTTCCACTCCTTGTTCCAAAATCCATCAAACCTTTACCCAAAGACTTGAAAACTTCACAACACAAAACTCAACAGAAAATCTCATGAGCTCTATTTATATTGGTTTTAAACCTACTGTATTCCAACTCAACACAAAACAAACCACCACTTTAAGGTACTGTAATGAACTCATTCTTTATTTATATTGGTTTTAAACCTACTGTATTCCAACTTCTCTATGGTTCATACCCCCCGATACTAGCCATAGGTTCATCAAAATAAGCAAACAACACACGAAAAACAGAATCTGTCAAAAACAGAACAATCTGTAGCAATCTGTAACAAACGCAAACTTCTGTAACTCAGAAAAATCTACCAAAATAGGAATACCTAGATAATTTTATTATTGATATACTGCAATTGGAATCAGTATTTTATAACTTTCTGGTGATTTTTAACAATTGTGTTCGTGAGCAGAAAGTTTCTGACTTTTTCAGCAAGATCAAATAATTATTACCCAAGAAGATCCTATAGGTTTTACTTGGCACAAACACTAATTAAAACATGAAACCACATATAACCAGAGGCTAGATGAAATATTTATTACTAAAGAGGAACAAAAAGCAAGGAACAAAAATAAAATTTGGTTGCCTCCCAACAAGCGCTATCGTTTAACGCCCCTAGTTGGGCATAAAAACAAGGATAGATCTAGGTATTATCATCTTTGGTATGCAAATCATAAGTGGCCCTCATAATAGATTCATAAGGCAATTTAACTTTCTCCATAGGAAAGTGTTCCATGCCTTTCCTTAACGGAAATTGGAATCTAATATTTCCTTCCTTCATATCAATAATTGCACCAATCGTTCTAAGGAAAGGTCTACCAAGAATAATAGGATATGTAGGATTGCAATCTATATCAAGAACAATGAAATCTACGGGCACATAATTCCTATTTTCAACAATAAGAACATCATTAATCCTTCCCATAGGTTTCTTAATGGTGGAATCCGCAAGATGCAAATTTAAAGAACAATCATCAAATTCATGGAAACCTAGTACATCACACAAAGTTTTAGGAATCGTGGAAACACTAGCACCCAAATCACACAAAGCATAGCATTCATGATCTTTTATCTTAATTTCAATAGTAGGTTCCCACTCATCATAAAGTTTTCTAGGGATAGAAACTTCTAATTCAAGTTTTTCTTCATAAGATTGCATTAGAGCATCAACGATATGTTTGGTAAAAGCCTTATTTTGACTATAAGCATGAGGAGAATTTAACACTGATTGCAACAAGGAAATAGAATCTATCAAAGAGCAATTATCATAATTAAATCCCTTGAAATGCAAAATAGTGGGTTCATTGATATGTAAAGTTTTGAACTCTTCGATCCCACTTTTACCAATTTTCGCATCAAGATCTAAAAACTCCGAATCATTGGGACGCCTTTTAACTAAAGTTGACTCATCTCCAGTCCCATATTTATCAAGATTCATATTGGAAAACAAAGATTTAATAGGGGACACGTCAATCACTTTTAGATCTTCATCATTATTATCATGAAAACTAGAAGAACACGCTTTCACAAAGCAATTTTTTTAGCATGCATCCTAGCGGTTCTTTCTTTGCACTCATCAATAGAAATTCTCATGGCTTTGAGAGACTCATTGATATCATGCTTATGTGGAATAGATCTAAGTTTCAAAGAATCAACATCAAGAGAAATTCTATCCACGTTCCTAGCCAACTCATCAATATTAGGCAATTTTTCTTCAAGCAAAGCATTGAAATTCTTTTGCGAAATCATAAATTCTTTAACACTAGTCTCAAAATAAGAGGCCATCTTATTAAAATTTCCACAAGAGTTGTTGTAGGAATTACCATAATTATTAGAGAAAGTACTAGGGAACGGCCTAGAATTAAAGTTTCCTCTATACGCGTTGTTACCAAAATTATTCCTACCAACAAAATTCACATCCATAGATTCATTATTATTCTCAATCAAAGTGGACAAAGGCATATCATTAGGATCAGAAGAAACACTCTTATTAGCAAATAATTTCATAAGTTCATCCATCTTTCCACTCAAAACATTAATCTCTTCAATCGCATGAACCTTTTTACTAGTAGATCTTTCGGTGTGCCATTGAGAATAATTAACCATAATATTATCTAGGAGTTTAGTAGCTTCTCCTAAAGTGATTTCCATAAAAGTGCCTCCCGCGGCCGAATCTAAAAGATTTCTAGAAATAAAATTCAATCCGGCATAATTTTTTTGTATAATCATCCATAAATTCAAACCATGTGTAGGGCAATTACGTATCATTAATTTCATCCTCTCCCAAGCTTGTGCAACATGCTCATGATCAAGTTGCTTAAAATTCATAATATCGTTTCTAAGAGAGATGATCTTAGCGGGAGGAAAATACTTAGAGATAAAGGCATCTTTGCACTTATTCCATGAATCAACACTATTTTTAGGCAAAGAAGAGAACCAAGTTTTAGCACGATCACTAAGCGAAAATGGAAATAGCTTCAATTTAACAGTATCATTATCCACATCTTTCTTCTTTTGCATGTTGCACAAATCAACAAAGTTGTTTAGATGAGTAGCGACATCTTCACTAGGAAGGCCAGAGAATTGATCTTTCATGAAAAGATTCAATAAAGCAGCATTAATTTCACAAGATTCAACATCGGTAGTAGGAGCAATCGGAGTTCTAAGAAAATCATTGTTGTTGGTATTGGAAAAGTCACACAATTTAGTATTGTCTTGAGCCATCGTGACAAACAATCCAACACACAAGCACACAAGAAGCAAGCAAAAAGAGACGAACGGAAAAAGGGCGAATAAAACGGCAAGGGTGAAGTGGGGGAGAGGAAAACGAGAGGCAAATGGCAAATAATGTAATGCGAGGGATAAGAGTTTGTGATGGATACTTGGTATGTCTTGACTTGTGCATAGATCTCCCTGGCAACGGCGCCAGAAATCCTTCTTGCTACCTCTTGAGCATGCGTTGGTTTTCCCTTGAAGAGGAAAGGGTGATGCAGCAAAGTAGCGTAAGTATTTCCCTCAGTTTTTGAGAATCAAGGTATCAATCCAGTAGGAGACTACACGCAAATCCCTCGTACCTGCACAAACAAATAAGAACCTTGCAACCAACGCGATAAAGGGGTTGTCAATCCCTTCACGGCCACTTGCAAAAGTGAGATCTGATAAAGATAATAAGATAAATATTTTTGGTTTTTTTATGGTATAGATTGGAAAGTAAAGACTGCAAAATAAAATAGATCGGAAACTTATACGATGGAAAATAGACCCGGGGGCCATAGGTTTCACTAGTGGCTTCTCTCAAGATAGCAAATTCTACGGTGGGTGAACGAATTACTGTCGGGCAATTGATAGAAAAGTGCATAGTTATGAGAATATCTAGGCATGATCATGTATATAGCCATCACGTCCGTGACAAGTAGACTGAAATGATTCTGCATCTACTACTATTACTCCACACATTGACCGCTATCCAGCATGCATCTAGAGTATTAAGTTCATAAGAACAGAGTAACGCATTAGGCAAGATGACATGATCTAGAGGGATAAACTCAAGCAATATGATATAAACCCCATCTTTTTTATCCTCGATGGCAACAATATAATACGTGCCTTGCTGCCCCTGCTGTCACTGGGAAAGGACACCGCAAGATTGAACCCAAAGCTAAGCACTTCTCCCATTGCAAGAAAGATCAATCTAGTAGGCCAAACCAAACTGATAATTCAAAGAGACTTGCAAAGATATCAAATCATACATATAAGAATTCAGAGAAGAACCAAATATTGTTCATAGATAATCTTGATCATAAACCCACAATTCATCTGATCTCGACAAACACACCGCAAAAAGTATTACATCGAATAGATCTCCAAGTGAATCGAGGAGAACTTTGTATTGAGATCCAAAGAGAGAGAAGAAGCCATCTAGCTAATAACTATGGACTCGAAGGTATGTGGTAAACTAGTCACACATCATCGGAGAGGCTATGGTGTTGATGTAGAAGCCCTCCATGATCGATTCCCCCTCTGGCGGAGCGCCGGAAAAGGCCCCAAGATGGGGTCTCACGGGTACAGAAGGCTGCGGTGGTGGAAAAAGTGTTTCGTGGTGCTCCTGGATGTTTTCAGGGTATATGAGTATATATAGGCGAAAGAAGTAGGTCAGTGGAGCCACGAGGGGCCCACGAGAGGGGGCGCGCCTACCCCCCTAGGCGCGCCCTCCTACCTCGTGGCCGCCTCGTTGCTTCCTTGACGTCCACTCCAAGTTTCCTGGATTGCGTTTGTTCCAAAAACGATCCTCACGAAGGTTTCATTCCGTTTGGACTCCGTTTGATATTCCTTTTCTGCGAAACACTGAAATAGGCAAAAAAACAGCAATTTGCACTGGGCCTCCGGTTAGTAGGTTAGTCCCAAAAATAATATAAAAGTGCATAATAAAGCCCATTAAACATCCAAAATAGATAATATAATAGCATGGAACAATAAAAATTTATAGATACTTTGGAGACGTATCGCACAGCGGCGGTAGGTATTTCCCTCATATATGAAACTAAGGTTATCGAACCAGTAGGAGAACCAAGCAACACAACGTAAACAGCCCCTGCACACAAATAACAACACCTCGCAACCCGACCTGTTAAAGGGGTTGTCAATTCCCTTTTAGGTAACGGCGCCTGAAATGGTGCGTGGACGGGAGAAAGTTGTGGTAGATTGAAATAATAGATCGCAAATAAAATAAAGTGCAGCAAAGTATTTTTGTATTTTTGATTTAATAGGTCTGAATAAAATGAGCAAATAAAATAGATCGCAAAGCAAATATATGAGGAAGAAGACTCGGGGGCCGTAGATTCCACTAGTGGCTTCTCTCGAGAAAGATAGCAAACAGTGGGTAAACAAATTACTGTTGGGCAATTGATAGAACCTCAAATAATTATGATGATATCCAGGCAATGATCATTACATAGGCATCACGTCCAAGATTAGTAGACCGACTCCTGCCTGCATCTACTACTATTACTCCACACATCGACCGCTATCCAGCATGAATCTAGTGTATTAAGTTCATGGAAAAACGGAGCAATGCAATAAGAATGATGACATGATGTAGACAAGATCTATCTATGTAGAGATAGACCCCATCGTTTTATCCTTAGTAGCAACGATACACGTGTCGTTTCCCTTTCTGTCACTGGGATCAAGCACAGTAAGATCGAACCCACTACCGGGCACCTCTTCCGATTGCAAGATAAATAGATGAAGTTGGCCAAACAAAACACAAATATCGGAGAAGAAATACGAGGCTATAAGAGATCATGCGTATAAGAGATCAAAGAAACTCAAATAACTTTCATGGATATAAAAAGATATGACTGATCATAAACTCAAAGTTCATCAAATCCCAACAAACACACCGCAAAAAGAGTTACATCATATGGATCTCCAAGAGACCATTGTATTGAGAATTCAGCGAGAGAGAGAAAGCCATGTAGCTCTAACTACGGACCTGAAGGTCTACAAAGAACTACTCACGCATCATTGGAGAGGCACCAATGGAGGTGGTGAACCCCATCCGAGATGGTGTCTAGATTGGATCTGGTGGTTCTGGACTCTGCGGCGGCTGGATGAATATTTCGTCGACTCCCCTAGGGTTCTTGTATTTTTGGGGTATTTATAGAGCAAAGAGGCGGTCCGGGGGGCACCCGAGGTGGGCACAACCCACCAGGGCGCGCCTGGGCCTCCTGGCGCGCCCTGGTGGGCTGTCCTCTCCTCGGGACTTCCCCCAGGTGCAACCGGGGCCCAATATCTTCCTTCTGGTCCATAAAAAATCTCCGTGAAGTTTCGTTGCATTTGGACCCCGTCTGATATTGATTTCCTGCGATGTAAAAAACATGCAAAAACAGCAACTGGCACTTGGCACTATGTCAATAGGTTAGTACCAAAAAATGATATAAAATGATTATAAAACATCCAAGATTGATAATAAAATAGCATGGAACAATCAAAAATTATAGATACGTTGGAGACGTATCAGCATCCCCAAGCTTAACTCCTACTCGTCCTCGAGTAGGTAAGTGATAGAAACAGAATTTTTGATGTGGAGTGCTATTTATCATGTCATATCATATTCTTTTCTTTATAGCATGGACATTTGGACTTTTATGTGATTCAAAGCAATAGTCTAGTTTTGACATACTAATTTAGATACTCAAGCATATCAACAAGCAACCATGTCTTTCAAAATATCAACGCTAAAATAAGTTATCCCTAGCCCATCATGCTCAAACATTGATCCATTCATGAAACACACTCGAATATTAGCTACACCCAATACTTAAGTACGATCACATTGCCTCTTAGTTGGTGTTTTTGTAAGAGAAGATGGAGACTCAAATTCAAAAATAAAAATTGCATAAAGTAAAAGAAAGGCCCTTCGCAGAGGGAAGTAGGGATTTGTAGAGGTGCTAGAGCTCAAAGCAAAAAATTAGAGGTAAAAACATTTTGGGAGGTGTATCCATCCCACCAACAAAAACGACTTAGACTTCCGAACACTTTCCATGCTAGATATGCCACAGGCGGTTCCCAAACAAAAAATAAAGTTTATTCCTTTTTCCACCATTCTTTCACTTTCCATGGCTAGCCGTATCCACGGTTGCCCTCCATACCAACACTTACCAAGGAATTTATTATTTGACAACATAAAGTAAATTCATTTTTGCATTTTGGGACTGGGCATCCCTAAAATCTTTGCCTTACTCTCGTGCAATGACAAGTGAATAAACACTCATCGTGAGAATAACACATCCAGCATGGAAAATATTAGCCACCCGTTACCGTTCCGCGAGCGAAACAAACACACAAAAGAGAAGTTTATTTTGAAAATTAGAGATGGCACATACAAATTTTCTTAGAACGGCAAAAGAATACCACATATAGGTAGATATAGTGGACTCATGTGGCAAAACTGGTTTAAAGGATTTTGGATGCACAAGTAGAGATCATACTTGGTGCAAAATGAAGGCTAGCAAAAAGATTGAGAAGCGACCATCCAAGAAACGAATAATCTCATAAGCAAGCATTAAGCATAATTAACACCGAATAATGCACCACAAGTAGGATATAAATTTCATTGCATGACTATTGACTTTCGTGCATGCATAGGGAATCACAAACCTTAACACCAATATTCTTACTAAAGCATAATTACTCATCAACATAACTCACATATCACATCATCATATCTCAAAACTATTACTAAAAATCAAGTTTATTTTGTCCAATGTTCTTCATGAAAGTTTTACTTTATCCTTCTTGGATATCTATCACTTTGGGACTAATTTTCATGTGTTGCTTTTCATAAGCTCAAACAAATAGTGAAGACCATGAGCATAAAAAATTTCTTTCTCTCAAAATAATTTAAGTGAAGCAAGAGAGAATTTCTTCAAAATTTTACTAACTCTCAAATAAATCTAAGTCAAGCAAGAGATAATTTCTTCAAAAATACTAAGCACACCGTGCTCAAAAAGATATAAGTGAAGCACTAGAGCAAGTCCTAGCACATAAAAGATTTAAGTGAAGCACATAGAGCAATTCTAACAAGTCATGGCATAATGTTTGGCTCTCTCAAATAAGTGTGTCCAGCAAGGATTGATGACTTAAGACACAAAATAAAACAAGCAAAGACTCATATCATACAAGACGCTCCAAGCAAAACACATATCATGTGACGAATAAAAATATAGCTTCGAGTAAAATACCGATAGTTGTTGGAAGAAAGCGGGGATGCCACTCGGGGGCATCCCCAAGCTTAGTTGGTTGCTCATTTTTGGATAATAGCTTGGGATGCCGGGGCATCCCCAAGCTTAGGATCTTCCATCCTTCCTTCATCCATCATAAGATAACCCAAAACTTGAAAACTTCAATCACATAAAACTCAACAAAACCTTCATGAGATCCGTTAGTATAAGAAAGCAAACCACTACTATAAGTACTGTATCAAACCAATTCATATTTTGTTTTTGTATTATATCTACTGTATTCCAACTTTTCTATGGCAAAAAATCATCAAAGAAAACCATAGAGCCATCAAAATAAGCACACAACACAAAGAAAACAGAATCTTTCAAAACAGAACAGTCTGTAGCAATCTGATACTTTCGAATACTTCTTTAACTCCAAAATTCTGAAAAATAGGACGACCAGGGTAATCTGAGATGGTGTCTAATTGGATCTGGTGGTTCTGGACTCTGCGGCAGCTGGATGAATATTTCGTCGACTCCCCTAGGGTTTTGGTATTTTGGGGGTATTTATAGAGCAAAGAGGCGGTCCAGGGGGCACCCGAGGTGGGCACAACCCACCAGGGCGCGCCTGGGCCTCCTGGCACGCCCTGGTGGGTTGTCCCCTCCTCGGGACTCCCCCAGGTGCAACCAGGGCCCAATATCTTCCTTCTGGTCCATAAAAAATCTCCGTGAAGTTTCGTTGCATTTGGACTCCGTCTGATATTGATTTCCTGCGATGTAAAAAACATGCAAAAAACAGCAACTGACACTTGGCACTATGTCAATAGGTTAGTACCAAAAAAATGATATAAAATGATTATAAAACATCCAAGATTGATAATAAAACAGCATGGAACAATCAAAAATTATAGATACGTTGGAGACGTATCACGCGGTCACCAAGGTAGAGTTCTGTAGAACTGTGTAGTGTGCTTGAGACCAAGAATGCTCGTCCCTACATATTATTGAGTCCCCTCCTAGCGTGCCTTTTCCAGTCAGCCTCCCCTCATACCGCGATTGAGGGAGACCAATCTTCTTAAGGCCAGGAATGAAGTCAACACAAAACCCAATGACATCCTCTGTTTGATGGCCCATGGAGATGCTTCATTCTGGCCTAGCGCGGTTATGGACATATTTCTTTAGGACTCCCATGAACCTCTCAAAGCAGAACATATTGTGTAGAAATATAGGGCGCAGAATGACAATCTCGTTGACTAGATGAACTAGGACGTGCGTCATGATATTGAAGAACGATGGTGGGAACACCAGCTCAAAACTGACAAGACATTGCGCCACATCACTCCTTAACCTTGGTAGGATTTCTGGATCGATCACCTTCTGAGAGATTGCATTGAGGAATGCACATAGCTTCACAATGGCTAATCGAACGTTTTCCGGTAGAAGCCCCCTCAATGCAACCGGAAGCAGTTGCGGCATAATCACGTGGCAATCATGAGACTTTAGGTTCTGGAACTTTTTCTCTGGCATATTTATTATAACCTTTATATTCGACGAGAAGCCAGACGGGACCTTCATACTGAGCAGGCATTCAAAGAAGATTTCCTTCTCTTCTTTCGTAAGAGCATAGCTGGCAGGACCTTCATACTGCTTTGGAGGCATGCCGTCTTTTTCGTGCAAACGTTGCAGGTCCTCCCGTGCCTCCGATGTATCTTTTGTCTTCCCATACACGCCCAAGAAGCCTAGCAGGTTCATGCAAAGGTTCTTCGTCACGTGCATCACGTCAATTGAAGAGCGGACCTCTAGGTCTTTCCACTAGGGTAGGTCCCAAAATATAGATTCCTTCTTCCACATGGGTGCGCGTCCCTCAGCGTCATTCGAAATAGATAGTCCGTCGGGACCCTTTCCAAAGATTAATTTTACATCATTGACCATAGCAAGTATGTGATCACCAGTACGCATGGTGGGCTTCTTCCGGTGATCTGCCTCGCCTTTGAAATTCTTGCCTTTGTTTCGACATTGATGGTTGGTCGGAAGAAATCGACGATGCCCCAGGTACACATTCTTCCTACATTTGTAGAGGTATATACTTTCGGTGTCATCTAAACAATGCATGCATGTGTGGTATCCCTTGTTTGTCTGTCCTGAAAGGTTACTAAGAGCAGGCCAATCATTGATGGTTACAAACAGCAACGCATGCAGGTCAAATTCCTGCTGTCTGTGCTCATTCCACACGCGTACACCGTTTCCATTCCACAGCTGTAAAAGTTCTTCAACTAATGGCCTTAGGTACACATCAATGTCGTTGCCGGGTTGCTTAGGGCCTTGGATGAGAACTGGCATCATAATGAACTTCCGCTTCATGCACAACCAAGGAGGAAGGTTATAGATACATAGAGTCACGGGCCAGGTGTTGTGGTTGCTGCTCTGCTCCCCAAAAGGATTAATGCCATCCATGCTTAAACCAAACCATACGTTCCTTGAGTCGCCTGCAAACTCCTCCCAGTACTTTCTCTTGATTTTTCTCCGCTGCGACCCGTCAGCGGGTGCTCTCAACATCCCGTCTTTCTTACGGTCCTCTCTGTGCCATCGCATCAACTTGGCATGCTCTTTGTTTCTGAACAGACGTTTCAACCGTGGTATTATAGGAGCATTGAAACTATCTAAAACATTTCAATGCAGCAACAAATGCGATCATAATCGTAACCAAGGTAACAATTGATCCAACGGCATAATGATACAAGCATCGGTATGAATGGCATATTTTGTAATCTTTCTAATATTCAAGCGCATTGCATCCATCTTGATCTTGTGATCATCGACGACATCCGCAACATGCAACTCCAATATCATCTTCTCCTCCTCAATTTTTTTTAATTTTTCCTTCAAGTAATTGTTTTCTTCTTCAACTAAATTTAACCTCTCTACAATAGGGTCGGTATATTTGTCATAAACAATAAATGAACCAAATAGTTATAAAATATAATATATACCACATCCGAATCATAGACAGGACGAGGGCCGACGGGGCGGATACCAAAACCATCGCACTATATAATAACAAACAATAATAAAAGTAAGAAAATTATACAAGTATCTATCTAAATCATACAAGTAAGAATTTTTTTTAGAAAGAAGATAAGAACAAGAGGCTCACCACGGTGGTGCCGGCGACGAGATCGGTGCGGGCGATCGACGGCGGTGAAGACGGGGACGGGACGTAACAGACCGCTAAACCTAGACAAATTTTGTGGAAATTGGAGCTTGAAGGTCGAGCTTGGAGAGGAGAAAGCTTAAGTAGTGTGGCTCGGGCATTTCATCGAACACCTCATGTGCATAGGAGGTGAGCTAGAGCACCACAAAGCTCTCCCCTTGCCGGCCAGAAAAAACAGAGCAGTGGAGTGCTCTGCTCGCGGGCGAGGGGGTACATATAGGCACCTCATTAGTCCCGGTTCGTGTTGGCCACGAACCGGGACTATTAGTCCTGGTTCCAGCCACGAACAACCCATTGGTCCCGGTTCGTGGCGGGAACCGGGACCAAAGGGACAGATGAACCGGGACCAATGCCCCGCGAGGCACGGCCGGCCCCCTGGGCTCACGAACCGGGACCTATGCCCCATGGGTCCCGGTTTGTGATTGAACCGGGACTAATGGGCTGGCCAGGCCTGGACCAAAGCCATGTTTTCTACTAGTGTGCAGTTGAAATATATTACCCCACACCCCGCGTATCAATTGGGACAATGAGTCACTTTTTAACCTCAATGAGGTAAATCTATGAAAGTTTTTCTACTGTTCTTCAGGCTTTGCAAATCAGGATCTACTCCATCTAATACACACACCTCCCACTATCCTTTTCTAACTACAAATGTTATTAGATTTTCCATCGAGACCACTTTTCTCTTTTACTAGGGTCACTAGAAATGATTGAACATCAACGCTCCAGAGTATTTACTCTCGATGTCCTCGTTTGTCAGCCCATATAGACCATGTTTCGAACGTGCGTGGAGGGGTGTACCAGCCTTGTGCGGCCTATGCAGGGGTTTGAGGCGTTTTTTTCTTTTCCTTTTCCTGTTTTCCTTTTTTCGTTTCTTTTTGGGTTTTCCCTTTATATCTGTCTATTTCACTATCATTTCCTTGATGTATTGTTATTTGAAATGATGTAATTTTCTACTACCAAGAAACACACCCGTCAGAAGCAGGAACATGTGCCAATATTGTTGGTCAATGAAGATGAGCCCTCTACTAAATCCAGTTAAGGGCATCAAACTCGTTGGTGGAGGGTTTAAGGGCAAATTAATGACTAGTTAATCTATCTGTAGTAGTGACTGTTCAAACAAGCGAACACAATTCGCTTTTCACCGCAAAAGTTCAAGAGAAATATATAACGGTGCATATAGGACCGAAATAGGGCAAATACATGAACTTTAGAAAATATGAAATACATGTGAACAGTAGCTTATTTAATTAGGGGCAACTCCACCTCAAAGAGTAGCATCGAATACACCACAAACTAGGTGCATATAATAAGTGAGCGCACAGTTTCGTACTCACAGTGTCAAAAAAACGTCTTACATTATGGGACGAAGGGAGTGCTATATATATGTGAACGGTACTTTTATCACAACTTCTTTTGTTGTCTATCAAAGTATTAATTGGTTCTCTCCGTTCTACATATCCAGATGTTGTCGGATTGACCACTGTTATCCGAATGTATTACCGCTTTCTGGCTGTGTACATGAACAGGCACAAAATCCATATCACAGACGGACGGTATGCACTTTCTCTGATGCATTGTTCACTAACATGTCATACATTCCACACCATTATCCTGCGTGAAATGAATATGAAACAATTACAGTAAGTGTGCGTTCGTAACACAATGATTTTTTTTTACTGATGAATTTGACGCTTTGACATTACGCGATTGGTTGAATGATGAGATTGCTGTAGTCATGTTCCTCGGCATGCTGGTGGACCAACTTTCAGGTTCATGTTGATCATTACAGCATAAATAGTAATCATCCATTACCCAGGATTAAAATACAGCGGTGTACAAATTATCATGCTTAATTTTTTGAGAGAATTCCTTATTTAACACCGTGTCTAAATTTTATACCCTATTTGACATCGACAAATAATTTCTTCCCTATCTAACAACGAGTCTAAATTTTATGCCTTTTATAACACTTATGTCCATCTTAAGCCTAAATGACACATAAAAAGACCCTTTTACCCTTATTTGGTATGTTTGTGTGCGCGCCTGTGTGATGTTGCGTGTGTGTGCGCGCGTGCGTGCGCATGTGTGCTACTGCTGTGTGCGCGCGCGTGCGTGTTTGCTACTGTGCATGTAAGTGTGTGTGCGCACTGTAGCATGCCTGTGTGCTGCTGCTGCGTGTGTGTGTGTGTGTGTGTTGCATGCGTGTGTGCTGCTGCCTGTGAGTGTGCTGCATGCTGTGTGCTGATGTGTGTGCGCGTGCGTGTGTATGTGCTGCTCTGCCCTTGCATTGATGCCGCGTCTGTATTTAGGCTTAAAATGAATGAAAGTGTCATAAAAGGCACAAAAATTAGACTTGTTGTTAGATAGAAAAGAAATAATTTTTCAGTGTCAAATAAGGAAACAAAATTTAAGATAGCGTTGAATAAAAAATATTTTTTTTCTTTTGATACCTTTGTACTGTATCGTTTCTCTAAGAAACTATGTTTTCAGGTTGGAAAGATGGAAGTTGAACTGAAGATTGTCTGTTTTTTGATATTTTTGTTGGCTCTGCCAACTCAGTGTCTATTTACATTCATATATTTTGTTGTGGAGAAACATGGTTGTTTCTTCACTTTACATCCGTTTATTTTGTTAAATATAGAGAAGGCACTTCTACAGTATCAGCTCAGCGAATACTACGGTTTCAGTTTTCAAACCTGTGATATCCTGTTATTTCTCCTCTTGCTTATGTTTCAGTGTTGGAATCCAATTATATAGATCAGTCCTGCCCATTGTTCTCTTTGAGACACAAATATCAGTCACATGCTACACGCCTACACTATCAGCTTTGCTAACAGCCAACAATGCCAATTTTAAAATATATTTCAGTTTACCTTGTGCTCCGTGGTTAACAAACGACATGACTTGTAATTAGCCTAATAATGGCATAGTTACAAACAGAAATAGAAAAACACATATATAAAGAGCCTGTTCGGACTCCCTCCGGCTCCGCGACTCCGTTCCGGAGCGGAGCGGCAGCTAGTTCTAATTTATGGAGCGGCTAAAAGGATGCTCCGCCCGCTCCGCTCGGTGACCGAGGAGTGGAGGGCTGCCGAACACAGCCAAAATATGGACCATCGAAGGGATTGCAGCCAGCTTTTTTTTTATGTTTTCTAACTATTCTTATTCTTGGCTTCTTTTGTTTTCTGGTGCAAAATATGATCCCCTCCCACCATGCATGGGTGCAGAATATGAAAACATCTTTCGAATAAGTCACGGGCGCGGTGTGCGCCGCATGTCTTCGGTGCTAGTGTTTACTACGTGTGCAGGGGTCTGCGTGCCTTGGCCGACCTATGCGAGAGATCGAGGCTTTTCTTATTCTTTTTGCCTTTATTGTTCTTTTTCCATTTTATTTTTTGTTCGTTTTTCTTTTATGGTTTTTAACATATTTTTTATTTTTCACTTTTTCTTAATGTATAGTTTTGGAAATATTCTATTTTCTTAATACCTAGAAACTCACCGGTGATCAGAGTTTTAAATAGCTGGATATAGCCCGCTGTAGCAGTTTGAGCACGCTACCGCTAACTGGATTTATGTACAATTGTCTAATAAAATTATGAAATAGCCGGCTATAGCTTATTTGAAGAGCTGAACACTATTTTGCATGGTTCGGTATTTAAAACTATGCCCTAGAAACACATGACTATCATTAGTATAATGTATGTCAATGAAGACGAAGCCCTCTACTAACTTTTAGCCACTTAGGGTGTGAAACCCGTCGATGGAGGTGGAGGGTTTAAGGGCCAATTAATGAGTATAAGATGTTTTAATATATTTTTTTCTGAATCAGATGTATGTAGACACATTTTAGTGTGTTTATTCATTCATTTTAATCTGTATGTATTCTATACTGAATGAAATATCTGAAAACAGCTTATATTTGTGAATGGAAGGAGCAAAATATATCACCCAAACAAGGCAAATACATAAACTTGGGAAAATAGCAAATACGAGTACATGTGAACAGTGACTTATTTAAATAGCAGCAACTCCGCGCCACCAACGGTAGCACTGCGCGCGCGCACACACCCCTACGGCAGCTGCATATAATATAACAAGTGAGGACTAAGGAGCGAACTGTCCCGTACATATTTGTGCTCACACATCAGACCAAGTGACCTTGAACTCTCCAATGTTCCCGTTGAGGCCCAGAGCCTTCCAAACGGCCGGCGACGCGTCCACGTCGTTGTTTGGGCACGGCGGCTCGAAGTTGTGCTCCTTGTCGCAGCCGTACACCGAGTCGCACTCGTCAACGACCTTGGCCGTCACGGACTGCCCGTTCCCATTGATACGGATCATCTTGTTGCACCTGTTCGTGCCGTCCAGGCGGAGCCATCCCGTGGACAGCGCCACCACCAGCTCGCTGTCCTTGTGGTAGCGGTTGTCGCAGAATGATTTGCCGCCCCCATCTCCACCTTCTTCGAAGCTGTTTATAGTCAGGATCGCCGGGGTCTCAGCCAACACCGGGGGCGAGCACTTGTACTGCGGGTACCGGTGTCCGTTGACGCAGCAGGTGGAGCCGTGATCCGGATTGCAGTTGCCGGATTGGCCCGGCAGGTATCCACTAACGTGGCAGCTGCCGCCGCTGGTCGCTGTCGGCATGTCCACGGACGCGGAGACGCGATGGACGTGGAGGCGTGACAGGAGCTGCACGAGAGCAAGCACGGCTAGTAGCTTCATGTTAGCCATGTCTGTCAGGCTGCTTGCAAATCAGCTGCAATTATATTTGTGGTTGTGAGGATATTGGTTGATCCATCGTGTTTATATAGAGCCCGACGAACAGCAATTGCTATGCATGTTGGTTAAACTGGGGATGTTAACTCAGCCTCGTTTCCTCGGTTTTGTAACCCAAAGATGGTTAGTTGGGCGGTTAAACCGTAGTGCATCCATCACAGTTTCTGTTTGCGTGTGCGGTAAATAGTTTTAAACAGCCGCTTCTTCCTTGTTTTAGTGAATGAAATTTTGTCATGGAGCTTCCATCGATAATTCGATAGTCGAGGTGCAGACATTTCTGATCATCCGAGCGAATGAGACTCCGAGGTAGGTTTCCTACTTTCTTGGGCACGGCGGCTAACTGTTCAGACTGTCCGTATCAGGTGTGTCGTTTCCTACTTTCTTACCGTATATATCTGTGGATGGAACCGACATAGCGGCGAGATTAAGGCCTCGCTTGGCGAGTTAGAAAAAATTATACAGACGGATTAAAACTGTGCACGACAGTTACCCTTTATCTAATTTCCGTCGTCATTTGTTCCGAGGTACCCGAAGTGCAAGCCCTTTATAATTTCATAATCTTTGTGATGCGAAACATGTCCGCCGCCATGTCCAGCGCCACCGGCACAATACCGATACCGTCACCGCCAGATCCACAAACAATGGTCATCTCCGGATGCACCACTAATCTGCCGTCACCAATGCGGCACGGGGAAATATCTAGTACTTCCATCTCTAGGGTGTTCCCGGTGCTCCAAACTCGGTAGCACATTTTAAAATGGTAAAATATTCTGAAAAAAATCCAGCACATTGCACAACATCAATGTATGATGTTAGAAAAATTCAAATCAAAATTTAAAACATTGCTCGAGATACAAAAATGACAAAATGGACATCAGTAATAATGGGCCTAATCTAAAGCCCAACATAAATTGCATACTATTTACTGTCAAAATTTTCATTTATGTTTCTCAAGCTACGTTTTAAATTTTTTGACAACATACTTTGATGTTGCGTCAATGTGCTACAGAGTTTTGGAGCCCTGGGAGCATCCTAGGGGTGGGAGTACCAGATATTTCCCCAATGCGGCAGCTAGGTTTTCATGGCAAAATGGACAAAAATAATCCAAAGACGAAACAAATTAAAAAAATAAACTCTTGACAAAAGTATTTCGCAAATCTAACCCCTTTCAAGTGGCGCCTACGCGTTAGGAACTACACTGTGGGGCATAGCGCATACGCGTTGGACGCTGCCTGAAAGGGTTATTTCTGTGAAATAGTTTTGCTGAGAGTTTATTTTCTAATTTAACTTACTTTTGCCTTTGGGTTATTTTTGTCCATTTTGCCAGCTTTCATGGCGGCAACGCCTCACACGGTTGCGAGTGAGGTGGAATATACATGGGGATGGGGCCAACGAGAAAGTCTGATAGACAACGGCAGACTAGCATAATGGTGAAGTCACTGCAGCGGCGGACAAGCAAAGGAGTGAGGCCGTCCCATGCTTATGGTGTCTCTCAAACAAAAACATCACTATTCAACAGTATTTTCTGCGCTTGGAGGCCCAACACGTGTCTACAAGAATAAAGTTGCGTAGTAGACATCAAGCTCTTTTCTGGCGCCGTTGCCGGGGAGGCTAGGTAAGCGTGACTCACACCTCGTCAACGAAGCACTTTTCTGGCGCCGTTGTGGGGGAGGTGAGTGCTTGAAGGTATATCTTTAGATGTTGCAATCGAATCTTTTAGTTTCTTGTTTTATCACTAGTTTGGTTCGTAAAAGAAAACTATAAAAAAAGAAATTGAGGTTGCATCATATTATTCATCTTTATAATGTCTTTCATGAAAATGATGGAAAGGAAAATTGTGTTCAATTGATAGAAAAAAAATTCAATATAATGTTTGGTATAAATGATGAGCATGATTGCAAAGTTGTTGGTATGAACTCTTTGAATATCCATGATGCTAACGATATGCAAAGCCATACACTTGGGGATGCTATATTTGATGAAGATGATATTTTTAGTCCCCCAAGATTTGATATGCAAATTTGTTATAATGATTGCATGCCTCCTATTTATGATGATTATAATGATGAAAGTGGATTCGGAGAGGTCATGACTTTATTTAGTGATGAATCCACCATTTTGGATGAGGCTTGAATTGACTATGATAACAAAGTTGCTATCTATGATGATTATGGTGATGACATGTATGCTATAAAGAATAATGATAACCATGAAACTTGTCATCATGATTTTAATTTTCACTCCCATGATAGTTATTTTGTTCAGTTTGCTCCCACTACTATTGATGAGAATAAATTTGCTTATGTGGAGAGTAACAAATTTTCTATGCTTATACATCATGAAAAGAATGATTTATTTGATAACTATATTGTTGAATTCATTCATGATGCTACTGAAAATTATTATGAGAGAGGAACATTTTCTTGTAGGTATTGCAATAATATCGAGTTTCCTCTCTATGTGTTGAAAATATTGAAGTTATGCTTGTTTTGCCTTTCTATGCTAGTTGATTTTTGCTCCCGTAGATTGTTTGCTCACAAAATCCCTATGCATAGGAAGTGGGTTAGGCTTAAATGTGATTGCCATGTGTTTCATGATGCTCCCATTGTGTTTCAATTCTTTACTTTTATGTGAGCATCATTAAAATCATCATGCCTAGCTAAAAGGCATAAAAGAAAAGCGCTTGTTGGGAGACAACCCAACACTTTTACCTACTGTTTTTTTGTGTTCACATGATTATGATACTGTAGTAATCATGTTTTATAGCTTTTGTTTCAATAAAGTGCAAGTAAAGCCTTTGGGATAGTGTGGATGATAGTTGACTTGATTCTGTGCAAAAACAGAAACTTTTGCATCCAGTGCAGAAATTCTTATATTTTACTGGAACGTGGAAAAATTCTGATTTTTTTACAGAAGATAGATATACAAATTTCCTACGTTGTCCTAGTTATTCAGAATTTTTGGAGTAGCAGAAGTATGGTTTGAGTACAGATTACTACAGATTGTTCTGTTTTTGACAGATTCTGTTTTCCATGCATAGTTTGCTTGTTTTCTAGTTTCTATGGCTTATATTGCTCAATATAAATTATGGAAATGATATGCTACAGTAGGCATTGTGTGAGAACAATTATGAATCTTGTCTTTGACAGTACCAAAGTGAATGGTTTGCTCTTTATCATACTAACCTATCTCACGAAGTTCCGTTAAGTTTTGTGTGATTGAAGTTTTGAAGTTTTGGATGAGATATCGATATGAGGAGAATAAGGAGTGATAAGACCCTAAGCTTGGGGATGCCGAAGTCACCCCCAAGTTAATATCCAAGGAAGATCCAAGCAACTAAGCTTGGGGATGCCCCGAAAGGCATCCCCTCTTTAGTCTTCAACATTATCGGTAACCTCACTTAAGGCTATATTTTTATTCGTCACATGATATGAGTTTTGCTTGGAGCATCATTTTATTTTGTTTTGGTTTGCTTTTTGTTATTTAGAATAATGTTTTGCATCTTTCATTTCAATAAAAATGTCAATGATAGCCTTCACCATGCTTATTTTGCAAGTATACATGTTGCTGTTTCAAAACAGAAAGTTTACCACTGTTGCTAAAATTCCCTAGAAAAGTCAGAATGTTATAAAATGTTGAAATTTTTTGCACAGTAAGCTCTGATAAATTTTCTACAGTGTGGTAAATTTTCATAATTTTTGGAGTTAAAGAAGTATTGATACTCTTGCATTCTTTACAGACTGTACTGTTTTGGCAGATTGATGTTATGTTTGCATTGTTTGCATATGTTTGCTTGTTTAATGATTCTATTTGAGGATAGAAGTATTAAATATGCAGAGGCATTTAGTATGCAATGTTGAATAATAATTTTAGTGATTTTCTACAGTAGAGAATGATAAGGTTTTTGCATTGGTTTATACTAACTTATCTCACGAGTTCTTGTTGAGTTTTGTGTGAATGAAGTTTTTAAGATTTAGGGAAAACGTGATATAAAAGTAATTAAGGAGACACAAAAGCTCAAGCTTGGGGATGCCCAAGGCATACCAAGATAATATTTCAAGAAGTCTCAAGCATCTAAGCTTGGGGATGCCCCGGTAGGCATCCCACCTTTCTTCATCAACTATTATCGGTTAGTATCGGTTGATCCTAAGTTTTTGCTTCTTCACATGAGTTGTTCTATCCTTGAAATGTCATTTTATTTTCATTTTGCTTGTTGTTTTAATAAAATACTTAGATCTAAAAGTTTTAAATAAGAGAGAGTCCCCAATTAGCTACCCATTTACTTAACTACTCGCTTGATCTTCACTTATATCTTTCTGGAGTAGCTTGTCATTTACTCTTGTGCTTCACTTATATCCTATGAGTAAATTGTTGAATGAATTGAATATCATGAAGTTGAAATTATATCATGCCTAGTGGTAGCTTCACATTGGGTTTAGAAAGTGAAATCTTTTGAAGCTTGACAATCACAATATTGGTCATACAAGCAATTCATGAATGATTAGTAGAAGGAAGAGAACTTTCACATGCAAATACACTATCTTGGAAATCTTTTGTGATTGTGAGCCCCCATCAAAATATTATATGCCAAAATTGTTGACGTTGGACAAGGAAGACAACGTAATGATTTATGTTTGTTCATATTCACATAGAAGTTATATTGCATAGATCCTTCAACATGTGGTGCTTGCCCCCCATCTTTGCTAGCCAAAAATTCCACACCAAGTAGAGATACTACTTGTGTTGGGGAACGTAGTAATTTTAAAAAAATTCCTACGCACACGCAAGATCATGGTGATGCATAGCAACGAGAGGGGAGAGTGTTGTCTACGTACCCTCGTAGACCGAAAGCGGAAGCATTAGCACAACGCGGTTGATGTAGTCGTACGTCTTCACGATCCGACCGATCAAGTACCGAACGTACGGCACCTCCGAGTTCAGCACGCGTTCAGCCCGATGACGTCCCTCGAACTCCGATCCAGCCGAGTGTTGAGGGAGAGTTTCGTCAGCATGACGGCGTGGTGACGATGATGATGTTCTACCGACGCAGGGCTTCGCCTAAGCACCGCTACAGTATTATCGAGGTGGACTATGGTGGAGGGGGGCACCGCACACGGCTAAAAGATCAGACGATCAATTGTTGTGTCTCTAGGGTGCCCCCCTGCCCCCGTATATAAAGGAGCAAGGGGGAGAGGTGCGGCCGGCCAGGAGGGGCGCGCCAGGAGGAGTCCTACTCCCACCGGGAGTAGGACTCCCTCCCTTTTCCTTGTTGGACTAGGAGTGGAGGGGGAAAGAGGAGGGAGAGAGGAAGGAAAGGGGGGCGCCGCCCCCCTCTCCTTGTCCTATTGAGACTAGGGGGGAGGGGCGCGCGGCCTTGCCCTGGCCGCCTCTCCTCTCTTCCACTAAGGCCCACTATGGCCCATTAAGCCCCCGGGGGGTTCCGGTAACCTCCCGGTACTCCGGTAAAATTCCGATTTCACCCGAAACATTTCCGATATCCAAACATAGGCTTCCAATATATCAATCTTCATGTCTCGACCATTTCGAGACTCCTCGTCATGTCCGTGATCACATCCGGGACTCCGAACAATCTTCGGTACATCAAAACATATAAACTCATAATATAACTGTCATCAAAACTTTAAGCGTGCGGATCCTACGGGTTCGAGAACTATGTAGACATGACCGAGACACGTCTCCGGTCAATAACCAATAGCGGAACCTGGATGCTCATATTGGCTCTGACATATTCTACGAAGATCTTTATCGGTCAGACCGCATAACAACATACGTTGTTCCCTTTGTCATCGGTATGTTACTTGCCCGAAATTCGATCGTCGGTATCTCAATACCTAGTTCAATCTCGTTACCCGCAAGTCTCTTTACTCATTCCGTAATACATCATCCCGCAACAAACTCATTAGTTGCAATGCTTGCAAGGCTTAAGTGATGTGCATTACCGAGAGGGCCCAGAGATACCTCTCCGACAATCGGAGTGACAAATCCTAATCTCGAAATACGCCAACCCAACAAGTACCTTCGGAGACACCTGTAGAGCACCTTTATAATCACCCAGTTACGTTGTGACGTTTGGTAGCACACAAAGTGTTCCTCCGGTAAACGGGAGTTGCATAATCTCATAGTCATAGGAACATGTATAAGTCATGAAGAAAGCAATAGCAACATACTAAACGATCGAGTGCTAAGCTGACGGAATGGGTCAAGTCAATCACATCATTCTCCTAATGATGTGATCCCGTTAATCAAATGACAACTCATGTCTATGGCTAGGAAACATAACCATCTTTGATCAACGAGCTAGTCAAGTAGAGGCATACTAGTGACACTCTGTTTGTCTATGTATTCACACATGTATTATGTTTCCGGTTAATACAATTCTAGCATGAATAATAAACATTTATCATGATATAAGGAAATAAATAATAACTTTATTATTGCCTCTAGGGCATATTTCCTTCAGTCTCCCACTTGCACTAGAGTCAATAATCTAGATTACACAGTAATGATTCTAACACCCATGGAGCCTTGGTGCTGATCATGTTTTGCTCGTGGAAGAGGCTTAGTAAACGGGTATGCAACATTCAGATCCGTATGTATCTTGCAAATTTCTATGTCTCCCACCTGGACTAAATCCCGGATGGAATTGAAGCGTCTCTTGATGTGCTTGGTTCTCTTGTGAAATCTGGATTCCTTCGCCAAGGCAATTGCACCAGTATTGTCACAAAAGATTTTCATTGAACCCGATGCACTAGGTATGACACCTAGATCGGATATGAACTCATTCATCCAGACTCCTTCATTTGCTGCTTCCGAAGCAGCTATGTATTCCGCTTCACACGTAGATCCAGCCAACTGACAGCTCCACCATTTAATGTAAACAGGTATCCAGTTTGCGATTTAGAATCGTCCGGATCAGTGTCAAAACTTGCATCAACGTAACCATTTACGATGAGCTCTTTGTCACCTCCATAAACGAGAAACATATCCTTAGTCCTTTTCAGGTATTTCAGGATGTTCTTGACCGCTGTCCAGTGATCCACTCCTGGATTACTTTGGTACTTCCCTGCTAGACTTATAGCAAGGCACACATCAGGTCTGGTACACAGCATTGCATACATGATAGAGCCTATGGCTGAAGCATAGGGAAAATCTTTCATCTTCTCTCTATCTTCTGCAGTGGTCGGGCATTGAGTCTTACTCAACTTCACACCTTGTAATACAGGCAAGAACCCTTTCTTTGCTTGATCCATTTTGGACTTCTTCAAAACTTTGTCAAGGTATGTGCTTTGTGAAAGTCCAATTAAGCGTCTTGATCTATCTCTATAGATCTTGATGCCTAATATATATGCAGCTTCACCGAGGTCTTTCATTGAAAAACTCTTATTCAAGTATCCCTTTATGCTATCCAGAAATTCTATATCATTTCCAATCAGCAATATGTCATCCACATATAATATCAGAAATGCTACAGAGCTCCCACTCACTTTCTTGTAAATACAGGCTTCTCCAAAAGTCTGTACAAAACCAAATGCTTTGATCACACTATCAAAGCGTTTATTCCAACTCCGAGAGGCTTGCACCAGTCCATAAATGGATCGCTGGAGCTTGCACACTTTGTTAGCTCCCTTTGGATCGACAAAACCTTCCGGTTGCATCATATACAACTCTTCTTCCAGAAATCCATTCAGGAATGCAGTTTTGACATCCATTTGCCAAATTTCATAATCATAAAATGCGGCAATTGCTAACATGATTCGGACAGACTTAAGCATCGCTACGGATGAGAAGGTCTCATCGTAGTCAATCCCTTGAACTTGTCGAAAACCTTTTGCAACAAGTCGAGCTTTATAGATAGTAACATTACCGTCAGCGTCAGTCTTCTTCTTGAAGATCCATTTATTCTCAATTGCTTGCCGATCATCGGGCAAGTCAACCAAAGTCCACACTTTGTTCTCATACATGGATCCCATCTCAGATTTCATGGCTTCAAGCCATTTTGCAGAATCTGGGCTCACCATCGCTTCTTCATAGTTCGTAGGTTCGTCATGGTCTAGTAACATAACCTCCAGAACAGGATTACCATACCACTCTGGTGCGGATCTTACTTTGGTTGACCTACGAGGTTCAGTAATAACTTGATCTGAAGTTCCATGATCATCATCATTAACTTCCTCACTAATTGGTATAAGCGTCGCGGAAACTGGTTTCTGCGATGAACTACTTTCCAATAAGGGAGCAGGTACAGTTACCTCATCAAGTTCCACTTTCCTCCCACTCACTTCTTTCGAGAGAAACTCCTTCTCCAGAAAGATTCCGAATTTTGCAACAAAAGTCTTGCCTTCGAATCTGTGATAGAAGGTGTACCCAACAGTCTCCTTTGGGTATCCTATGAAGACACATTTCTCCGATTTGGGTTCGAGCTTATCAGGTTGAAGATTTTTCACATAAGCATCGCAGCCCCAAACTTTAAGAAACGACAACTTTGGTTTCTTGCCAAACCACAGTTCATAAGGCGTCCTCTCAACGGATTTTGATGGTGCCCTATTTAACGTGAATGCGGCCGTCTCTAAAGCATAACCTCAAAATGATAGCGGTAAATCAGTAAGAGACATCATAGATCGCACCATATCTAGTAAAGTACGATTACGACGTTCGGACACACCATTACGCTGTGGTGTTTCGGGTGGCGTGAGTTGCGAAACTATTCCGCATTGTTTCAAATGAAGACCAAACTCATAACTCAAATATTCTCCTCCACGATCAGATCGTAGAAACTTTATTTTCTTGTTACGATGATTTTCAACTTCACTCTGAAATTCTTTGAAATTTTCAAATGTTTCAGACTTATGTTTCATTAAGTAGATATACCCATATATGCTTAAATCATCTGTGAAGGTGAGAAAATAACGATATCCGCCACGAGCCTCAACATTCATCGGACCACATACATCTGTATGTATGATTTCCAACAAATCTGTTGCTCTCTCCATAGTTCTGGAGAACGGCGTTTTAGTCATCTTGCCCATGAGGCACGGTTCGGAAGTACCAAGTGATTCATAATCATGTGGATCCAAAAGTCCGTTAGTATGGAGTTTCTTCATGCGCTTTACACCGATATGACCTAAACGGCAGTGCCACAAATAAGTTGCACTATCATTATCAACTCTGCATCTTTTGGCTTCAATACTATGAATATGTGTATCTCCACTATCGAGATTCAACAAAAATAGACCACTCTTCAAGGGTGCATGACCATAAAAGATATTACTCATATAAATAGAACAACCATTATTCTCTGATTTAAATGAATAACTGTCTCGCATCAAACAAGATCCAGATATAATGTTCATGCTCAACGCTGGGACCAAATAACAATTATTCAGGTCTAAAACTAATCCCGAAGGTAGATGTAGAGGTAGCGTGCCGACCGCGATCACATCGACTTTGGAACCATTTCCCACGCGCATCGTCACCTCGTCCTTAGCCAATCTTCGCTTAATCCGTAGCCCCTGCTTCGAGTTGCAAATATTAGCAACAGAACCAGTATCAAATACCCAGCTGCTACTGCGAGCATTAGTAAGGTACACATCAATAATATGTATATCACATATACCTTTGTTCACCTTGCCATCCTTCTTATCCGCCAAATACTTGGGGCAGTTCCGCTTCCAGTGACCAGTCTGCTTGCAGTAGAAGCACTCAGTCTCAGGCTTAGGTCCAGACTTGGGTTTCTTCTCCTGAATAGCAACTTGCTTGTTGTTCTTCTTGAAGTTCCCCTTCTTCTTCCCTTTGCCCTTTTTCTTGAAACTGGTGGTCTTATTGACCATCAACACTTGATGCTCCTTTTTATTTCTACCTCCGCAGCCTTTAGCATTGCGAAGAGCTCGGGAATCGTCTTATCCATCCCTTGCATGTTATAGTTCATCACGAAGCTCTTGTAGCTTGGTGGCAGTGATTGAAGAATTCTGTCAATGACGCTATCATCCAGAAGATTAACTCCCAGTTGAATCAAGTGATTGTTATACCCAGACATTTCGAGTATATGCTCACTGACAGAACTATTCTCTTCCATCTTGCAGCTGTAGAACTTATTGGAGACTTCATATCTCTCAATCCGGGCATTTGCTTGAAATATTAACTTCAACTCCTGGAACATCTCATATGCTCCATGATGTTCAAAACGTCGTTGAAGACCCGGTTCTAAGCCGTAAAGCATGGCACACTGAACTATCGAGTAGTCATCAGCTTTGCTCTGCCAGACGTTCATAACATCTGGTGTTTCTCCTGCAGCAGGTCTGGCACCCAGCGGTGCTCCCAGGACGTAATTCTTATGTGCAGCAATGAGGATAATCCTCAAGTTACGGACCCAGTCCGTGTAATTGCTACCATTATCTTTCAACTTTGCTTTCTCAAGGAACGCATTAAAATTCAACGGAACAACAGCACGGGCCATCTATCTACAATCAACATAGACAAGCAAGATACTATCAGGTACTAAGTTCATGATAAATTTAAGTTCAATTAATCATATTACTTAAGAACTCCCACTTAGATAGACATCCCTCTAATCCTCTAAGTGATCACGTGATCCATATCAACTAAACCATGTCCGATCATCACGTGAGATGGAGTAGTTTCAACGGTGAACATCACTATGTTGATCATATCCACTATATGATTAACGCTCGACCTTTCGGTCTCCGTGTTCCGAGGCCATATCTGTTATATGCTAGGCTCGTCAAGCTTAACCTGAGTATTCCGCGTGTGCAACTGTTTTGCACCCGTTGTATTTGAACGTAGAGCCTATCACACCCGAGCATCACGTGGTGTCTCAGCATGAAGAACTTTCGCAACGGTGCATACTCAGGGAGAACACTTATACTTTGATAATTTAGTGAGGGATCATCTTATAATGCTACCGTCAATCAAAGCAAGATAAGATGCATAAAAGATAAACATCACATGCAATCAATATAAGTGATATGATATGGCCATCATCATCTTGTGCTTGTGATCTCCATCTCCGATGCACCGTCATGATCACCATCGTCACCGGCGTGACACCTTGATCTCCATCATAGCATCGTTGTCGTCTCGCCAATCTTATGCTTCTACGACTATCGCTACCACTTAGTGGTAAAGTAAAGCATTACAGGGCAATTGCATTGCATACAATAAAGCGACAACCATATGGCTCCTGCCAGTTGCCGATAACTCGGTTACAAAACATGATCATCTCATACAATAAAATTTAGCATCATGTCTTGACCATATCACATCACAACATGCCCTGCAAAAACAAGTTAGACGTCCTCTACTTTGTTGTTGCAAGTTTTACGTGGCTGCTACTGGGCTTAGCAAGAACCGTTCTTACCTACGCATCAAAACCACAACGATAGTTTGTCAAGTTGGTGTTGTTTTAACCTTCGCAAGGACCGGGCGTAGCCACACTCGGTTCAACTAAAGTTGGAGAAACTGACACCCGCCAGCCACCTCTGTGCAAAGCACGTCGGAAGAACCAGTCTCGCGTAAGCGTACGCGTAATGTCGGTCCGGGCCGCTTCATCCAACAATACCACCGAACCAAAGTATGACATGCTGGTAAGCAGTATGACTTATATCGCCCACAACTCACTTGTGTTCTACTTGTGCATATAACATCAACGCATAAAACCTGGCTCTGATACCACTGTTGGGGAACATAGTAATTTCAAAAAAATTTCCTACGCACACGCAAGATCATGGTGATGCATAGCAACGAGAGGGGAGAGTGTTGTCTACGTACCCTCGTAGACCGAAAGCGGAAGCGTTAGCACAACGCGGTTGATGTAGTCGTACGTCTTCACGATCCGACCGATCAAGTACCGAACGTACGGCACCTCCGAGTTCAGCACACGTTCAGCCCGATGACGTCCCTCGAACTCCGATCCAGCCGAGTGTTGAGGGAGAGTTTTGTCAGCACGACGGCGTGGTGACGATGATGATGTTCTACCGACGCAGGGCTTTGCCTAAGCACTGCTACAGTATTATCGAGGTGGACTATGGTGGAGGGGGGCACCGCACACGGCTAAAAGATCAGACGATCAATTGTTGTGTCTCTAGGGTGCCCCCCTGCCCTGTATATAAAGGAGCAAGGGGGAGAGGTGCGGCCGGCCAGGAGGGGCGCGCCAGGAGGAGTCCTACTCCCACCGGGAGTAGGACTCCCTCCCTTTTCCTTGTTGGACTAGGAGTGGAGGGGGAAAGAGGAGGGAGAGAGGAAGGAAAGGGGGCCCCCCCCCTCTCCTTGTCCTATTCGGACTAGGGGGGGCACGCGGCCCTGCCCTGGCCGCCTCTCCTCTCTTTCACTAAGGCCCACTATGGCCCATTAAGCCCCCGAGGGGTTCCGGTAACCTCCCGGTACTCTGGTAAAATTCCGATTTCACCCGGAACATTTTCGATATCCAAACATAGGCTTCCAATATATCAATCTTCATGTCTCGACCATTTCGAGACTCCTCGTCATGTCCGTGATCACATCCGGGACTCCGTTCGGTATATCAAAACATATAAACTCATAATATAACTGTCATCGAAACTTTAAGCGTGCGGATCCTACGGGTTCGAGAACTATGTAGACATGAACGAGACACGTCTCCGGTCAATAACCAATAGCGCAACCTGGATGCTCATATTGGCTCTGACATATTCTACGAAGATCTTTATCGGTCAGACCGCATAACAACATACGTTGTTCCCTTTGTCATCGGTATGTTACTTGCCCGAGATTCGATCGTCGGTATCTCAATACCTAGTTCAATCTCGTTACCCGCAAGTCTCTTTACTCATTCCGTAATACATCATCCCGCAACAAACTCATTAGTTGCAATGCTTGCAAGGCTTAAGTGATGTGCATTACCGAGAGGGCCCAGAGATACCTCTCCGACAATCGGAGTGACAAATCCTAATCTCGAAATACGCCAACCCAACAAGTACCTTCGGAGACACCTGTAGAGCACCTTTATAATCACCCAGTTACGTTGTGACGTTTGGTAGCACACAAAGTGTTCCTCCGGTAAACGGGAGTTGCATAATCTCATAGTCATAGGAACATGTATAAGTCATGAAGAAAGCAATAGCAACATACTAAACGATCGAGTGCTAAGCTGACGGAATGGGTCAAGTCAATCACATCATTCTCCTAATGATGTGATCCCGTTAATCAAATGACAACTCATGTCTATGGCTAGGAAACATAACCATCTTTGATCAACGAGCTAGTCAAGTAGAGGCATACTAGTGACACTCTGTTTGTCTATGTATTCACACATGTATTATGTTTCCGGTTAATACAATTATAGCATGAATAATAAACATTTATCATGATATAAGGAAATAAATAATAACTTTATTATTGCCTCTAGAGCATATTTCCTTCAACTTGTGCATCCAAAACCCCTTAAACCCAAATCTTATTTTCAAGAGTCCACCATACCTACCTAAGGATTGAGTAATATCCTTCAAGTAAGTTGTCATCGGTGCAATAAGGTAATAAAAATTGCTTCTAAAAGTATTAGATCATTTAGTGTAAGAGAAAATTGAGCATTGTACAAACTTGTGATGGCAAAGAATAAAAGCGACAGACTGCATAATAAAGGTTGCTATCATAAGGGGCAATATAACGTGACGTCTTTTGCACTAAGGGGTTGAGCATACAAACAAAAAGCGCATGGCAACCTCTGCTTCCCTCTATGAAGGGCCTACATTTTACTTTTATGTATTTACTTTCATGCAAGAGTCAAAGTTTTTCCCTCTATTCCTTTTTATTTTTCTCTTTTGGCAAGCATCATGTGGTGAGGAAAGATCTAGGCACATATATCCAGTCGGATATGGGTAGCATGAGTTGTTATTGTTGACATCACCCTTGAGGTGAATACGTTGGGAGGTGAAATTATGAGCCTCTATCTTCCTATGTGTCCGGTTGAAATGTTTTGCTCATGTGTATGCGGTGAGTGTTAGCAATCATAGAAGACTATATGATGGTTGAGTATGTGGAGCTCTTACTTAGACACTGTTGAATAAGTTGAAATTGCAATTGCTTGGTGACTGAGAACATAGGTTGTTGAGTTTCAAGAGAATTCATTGTTTGAAACTTAACATGTGAATTGGTTGCTACTTTATCATGAGAAGTTTTATAAGAAAGAATTGTTGTTATGATGCTAGGAAAAGTGATTGAAATTATCATTGATAAAAAATATGCACTTTGCTAGCATTCACACTTCATAAATTATTTCTTTTATCATTTACCTACTCGAGGACGAGTAGGAATTAAGCTTGGGGATGCTGATACGTCTCCAACGTATCTATAATTTATGAAGTATTCATGTTGTTATATTACCATTCTTGGATGTTTTACAATCATTTTATAGCAACTTTATATCATTTTTTGGGACTAACCTATTGACCCAGTGCCCAGTGCCAGTTGCTGTTTTTTGCTTGTTTTTTACATCGCAGGAAGTTAATATCAAACAGAGTCCAAACACCGTGAAACTTTTTATGGAGTTTTTATAGACCAGAAGACATCCAGTGGGCCAGAGAAGCACCTGGGGGGTGCCCTGAGGGGGGCACAACCCACCAGGGCGCGCCTGGGGGCCCAGGCGCGCCCAGGTGGGTTGTGCCCACCTCGGTGGTCTCCCGCGCCCCCTCTTTGCCCTATAATTCACCAAATATTCCAAAAACCCTCGGGGTTACCCTAGATCAGAAGTTCCGCCGCCACAAGGCTCTGTAGCCATGAGAAATCAATCTAGACCCCATTTCGGCACCCTGCCGGAGGGGGAGATCATCACCGGTGGCCATCTTCATCATCCCGGCGGCCACCACGATGAGGAGGGAGTAGTCCACCCTCGGGGCTGAGGGTTTCTACCAGTAGCTATGTGTTTAATCTCTCTCTCTCTCTCGTGTTCTTGAGATATGATGATCTTGATGTATCGCGGGCTTTGTTAATATAGTCGGATCATATGGTGTTTTCCCCTCTCTATCTTGTTGTGATGAATTGAGCTTCCCCTTTGAGATTTCATTTTATCAGATTGAATACTTTTATGGATTTGATAGCACTTGATATATGTCTTGCATATGAATACTCGTGGTGACAATGGGGTATCCTATTGATTCACTTGATATATGTTTTGGCACTCAACTCGCGGATTCCCGAGGTGACATTGGGGTAATCTATGCATAGGGGTTGATGCACGTTCTCGTCTTTGTTTCTCCGGTAGAAATCTTGGGGCACTCTTTGAGGTTCTTTGTGTTGGATTGAGTATTATGAATCTGAAATTGTTTGGTGTTATTTAGTATGAACTCTTGGATAGATCGATCGGAAAGAACAGCTTCGAGGTGGTTTCGTACCCTAGAAACAATTTCTTCTGATGTTCTCTTCTAGATAGGAACTTTGGAGTGATTCTTCATCACACTTTGAGGGATGGTTATATGATCCAATTATATTAGCATTGTTGGGAGACTGCACTAGCGAAAATACGGACCCTAGGCCTCATTTTCAAGCATTGCAATATCGTTTATGCTCCGTTTTATCAATTGCTACCTTGCTGTTTTTTATTGTTCTTATTAATAAACAATATCTACTATCCATATTACACTTGTATCACCATCTCTTCGCCGAACTAGTGCACCTATACAAATTACCATTGTATTTGGTGTGTTGGGGACAAAAGAGACTCTTTGTTATTTGGTTGCAGGGTTGTTCAAGAGAGACTATCTTCATCCTACGCCTCCCACGGATTGATAAACCTTAGGTCATCCACTTGAGGGGAAATTGCTACTGTCCTACAAAACTCTACGCTTGGAGGCCCAACACGTGTCTACAAGAATAAAGTTGCGTAGTAGACATCAAGACGCGACTCTACAAAGCATGCATATTCCACCGAGTGAAAAAAATTAGATACCTAAAAAAATTATTACTAAATTCAATACCTAAAAATTTCTCATATAGCATTCCAATATATTTCTATAATTGAAAATTTTCTATACCTAAAAATCTCTATTACTAAAATTTTGTATTACTAAAATTTTCTTTTACTAATTTTGTATTACTAAAACTTTTTATATTCAAAAAACATATTTGCTAGTTTTCTTTTCTATTCGTAAAACCTCCATTCTAGCTATATTTTATATTTTATTCTAGTCAAAATACCTACATTCTGTTCATATAACCTATATGTTCTATTTTATTCAAAAAACATAGATTTAGGAGGGAGGAAGGGAGGGAGGGAGGGAGGAGAGAGGGAGGGAGGAGAGAGGGAGGGAGGAGGCCGGGATGGGGGAGGGAGGAGAGAAGGAGAGAGGACAGAGATGTTGGGGAACGTAGTATTTCAAAAAAAATCCTACGATCACGCAAGATCTATCTAGGAGAAGCATAGCAACGAGCGGGGAGAGTGTGTCCACGTACTCTCCTAGACCGAAAGCGGAAGCGTTTAGTAACACGGTTGATGTAGTCGAACGTCTTCGCGATCCAACCGATCAAGTACCGAACGCATGACACCTCCGCGATCTGCACACGTTCAGCTCAGTGATGTCCCTCGAACTCTAGATCCAGCTGAGGTCGAGGGAGAGTTTCGTCAGCACGATGGCGTGGTGACAGTGATGATGAAGTTACCGACGCAGGGCTTTGCGTAAGCACTACGAGAATATGACCGAGGTGGAAACTGTGGAGGGGGCACCGCACATGGCTAAAGATCAACTTGTGTGTCTATGGGGTGCCCCCTCCCCCGTATATAAAGGAGAGGAGGAGGAGGACGGCCGGCCACAAGGTGCGCGCCAAGGGGGGAGGAATCCTACTCCTAGGAGGAGTAGGTTTCCCCCTTTCCTAGTCCAAGAAGGAGAAGAAGGGAAAGAGGAGAGAAGAGAAGGAAGAGGGGGGGCCTTCCCCGTGTCCAATTCGGACTGGGCAAGGGGGGGCGCCACCTCTGGCCGGCCCTCTCTCTTCTCCACCAAGGCCCATTGTGGCCCATTAATCCCCCGGGGGTTTCCGGTAACCTCCCGGTACTCCGGAAAATACCCGATACACTTCAAAACCATTCCGTTGTCCGAATATAAACTTCCAATATATCAATCTTTATGTCTCGACCATTTCGAGACTCCTCGTCATGTCCGTGATCTCATCCTGGACTCCGAACAACCTTCGGTACATCAAAACACATAAACTCATAATATGAATCGTCATCGAACATTAAGCGTGCGGACCCTACGGGTTCAAGAACTATGTAGACATTACCGAGACACCTCTCCGGTCAATAACCAATAGCGGAACCTGGATGCTCATATTGGCTCCTACATATTCTACGAAGATCTTTATCGGTCAAACCGCATAACAACATACGTTCTTCCCTTTGTCATTGGTATGTTACTTTCCCGAGATTCGATCATCGGTATCACCATACCTAGTTCTATATCGTTACCGGCAAGTCTCTTTACTCGGTCTGTAATGCATCATCCCTCAACTAACTCATTAGTCACTTTGCTTGCAAGGCTTAGAGTGATTTGCATTACCGAGAGGGCCTAGTGATACCTCTCTGACAATCAGAGTGACAAATCGTAATCTTGATCTATGCCAACTCAACAAACACCATCGGAGACACCTGTAGAGCATCTTTATAATCACCCAGTTACGTTGTGACGTTTGATAGCACACTAAGTGTTCCTCCGGTATTCGGGAGTTGCATAATCTCATAGTCCTAGGAACATGTATAAGTCATGAAGAAAGCAATAGCAATAAACTAAACGATCAAAGTGCTAAGCTAACGGATGGGTCTTGTCCATCACATCATTCTCTAATGATGTGATCCCGTTCATCAAATGACAACACATGTCTATGGCTAGGAAAATTAACCATCTTTGATCAACGAGCTAGTCTAGTAGAGGCATACTAGGGACAGTCTGTTTGTCTATGTATTCACACATGTACTAAGTTTCCTGTTAATACAATTCTAGCATGAATAATAAATATTTATCATGATATAAGGAAATATAAATAACAACTTTATTATTGCCTCTAGGGCATATTTCCTTCAGTCTCCCACTTGCACTAGAGTCAATAATCTAGATTACATTGTAATGATTCTAACACCCATGGAGTCTTGGTGCTGATCATGTTTTGCTCGTGAGAGAGGCTTAGTCAACGGGTATGCAACATTCAGATCCGTATGTATCTTGCAAATCTCTATGTCTCCCTCCTTGACTTGATCGCGGATGGAATTGAAGCATCTCTTGATGTGCTTGGTTCTCTTTTGAAATCTGGATTCCTTTGCCAAGGCAATTGCACCAGTATTGTCACAAAAGATTTTCATTGGACCCGATGCACTAGGTATGGCACCTAGATCAGATATGAACTCCTTCATCCAGACTCCTTCATTTGTTGCTTCCGAAGCAGCTATGTACTCCGCTTCACACGTAGATCCCGCCACGGCGCTCTGTTTGGAACTGCACCAACTTACAGCTCCTCCATTTAATATAAATATGTATCCGGTTTGTGACTTAGAGTCATCCGGATCAGTGTCAAAGCTTGCATCGACGTAACCATTTACGACGAGCTCTTTATCACCTCCATAAACGAGAAACATATCCTTAGTCCTTTTCAGGTATTTCAGGATGTTCTTGACCGCTCCAGTGATCCACTCCTGGATTACTTTGGTACCTCCCTGCTAAACTAATAGCAAGGCACACATCAGGTCTGGTACAAAGCATTGCATACATGATAGAACCTATGGCTGAAGCATAGGGAATGACTTTCAATTTCTCTCTATCTTCTGAAGTGGTCGGGCATTGAGTCTGACTCAACTTCACACCTTGTAATACAGGCAAGAATCCTTTCTTTGCTTGATCCATTTTGAACTTCTTCAAAACTTTATCAAGGTATGTGCTTTGTGAAAGTCCAATTAAGCGTCTTGATCTATCTCAATAGATTTTGATGCCCAATATATAAGCAGCTTCACCGAGGTCTTTCATTGAAAAACTCTTATTCAAGTATCCTTTTATGCTATCCAGAAATTCTATATCATTTCCAATCAACAATATGTCATCCACATATAATATTAGAAATGCTACAGAGATCTCACTCACTTTCTTGTAAATACGGGCTTCTCCAATAGTCTGTATAAAACCATATGCTTTGATCACACTATCAAAACGTTTATTCCAACTCCGAGATGCTTGCACCAGTCCATAAATGGATCGCTGGAGCTTGCACACTTTGTTAGCATCCTTTGGATGGACAAAACCTTCTGGTTGCATCATATACAACTCTTCTTCCAGAAATCCATTTAGGAATGCAGTTTTGACATCCATTTGCCAAATTTCATAATCATAAAATGCGGCAATTGCTAACATGATTCGGATGGACTTAAGCATTGCTACGGGTGAGAAGGTCTCGTCATAGTCAACTCCTTGAACTTGTCAAAAACCATTCGCAACAAGTCGAGCTTTGTAAACAGTAAAATTACCGTTAGCGTCAGTCTTCTTATTGAAGATCCATTTATTCTCTATGGCCTGCCGACCATCGGACAAGTCAACCAAAGTCCACACTTTGTTCCCATAAATGGATCCCATCTCAGATTTCATGGCTTCAAGCCATTTTGTGGAATCTGGGCTCATCATCGCTTCCTCATAGTTCGTAGGTTCGTCATGGTCAAGCAACATGACCTCCAGAATAGGATTACCGTACCATTCTGGTGCGGATCTTACTCTGGTTGACCTACGAGGTTCGGTAGTAACTTGATCAGAAGTTTCATGATCATTATCATTAGCTTCCTCACTAATTGGTGTAGGAATCACTGGAACTGATTTCTGTGATGAACTACTTTCCAATAAGGGAGCAGGTACAGTTACCTCATCAAGTTCTACTTTCCTCCCACTCACTTCTTTCGAGATAAACTCCTTCTCTAGAAAGGATCCATTCTTAGCAACGAATATTTTGCCTTCAGATCTGTGTTAGAAGGTGTACCCAACAGTTTCCTTTGGGTATCCTATGAAGACACATTTCTCCAATTTGGGTTCGAGCTTATCAGGTTGAATCTTTTTCACATAAGCATCGCAGCCCCAAACTTTAAGAAACGACAACTTGGGTTTCTTGGCAATGTTGTGGAACGTAGTATTTAAAAAAAATTCCTACGATCACGCAAGATCTATCTAGGAGAAGCATAGCAATGAGCGGGGAGAGTGTGTCCACGTACCCTCGTAGACCAAAAGCGGAAGCGTTTAGTAACGCGGTTGATGTAGTCGAACGTCTTCACGATCCAACCAATCCAAGTACCGAACGCACGGCACCTCCGCGTCTGCACACGTTCAGCTCGATGACATCCCTCGAGCTCTTGATCCAGTTGAGGCCGAGGGAGAGTTCCGTCAGCACGACAGCGTGGTGATGGTGATGATGAAGTTATCGGCGCAGGGCTTCGCCTAAGCACTACGACGATATGACCGAGGTGTGTAACTGTGGAGGGGGCACCGCACACGGCTAAGACAAATCTTGGAGTGCCTTTGGGGTGCCCCCTGCCCATGTATATAAAGGAGGGAGGAAGGAGAGGCCAGCCCTAGAGGGTGCGCGCCAAGGGGGGGAGTCCTACTTGGAATCTCGGTCTAAGTAGGATTCGCCCCCCCCCCCCCCTTTCCTATTCCAACTAGGAGAAGGAAGGGAAGGAGGAAGAGGGGAGAAGGAAGGAGGGGGGCGCCACCCCCTCCTAGTCCAATTCAGACCAGCCCATGGGGGGTGCACGGCCACCCCTTGAGGCCCTTCTCTCCTTTCCCGTATGGCCCATTAAAGCCCAATACTTCCCCCGACGAATTCCCGTAACTCTCCGGTACTCCGAAAAATACCTGAACCACTCAGAACCTTTCCGATGTCCGAATATAGCCTTCCAACATATCGATCTTTACGTCTCGACCATTTCGAGACCCCTCGTCATGTCCGTGATCTCATCCGGGACTCCGAACAAACTTCGGTCATCAAATCACATAACTCATAATACAAATCGTCATCGAACGTTAAGCGTGCGGACCCTACGGGTTCGAGAACTATGTAGACATGACCGAGACACATCTCTGATCAATAACCAATAGCGGAACCTGGATGCTCATATTGGCTCCTACATATTCTATGAAGATCTTTATCGGTCAAACCGCATAACAACATACGTTGTTTCTTTGTCATCGGTATGTTACTTGCCCGAGATTCGATCGTCGGTATCCTCATACCTAGTTCAATCTCGTTACCGGCAAGTCTCTTTACTCGTTCCATAATGCATCATCCCATAACTAACTCATTAGTCACATTGCTTGCAAGGCTTATAGTGATGTGCATTACCGAGAGGGCCCAGAGATACCTCTCCGATACACGAAGTGACAAATCCTAAATTTGATCTATGGCAACCCAACAAACACCTTCGGAGACACCTGTAGAGCATCTTTATAATCACCCAGTTACGTTGTGACGTTTTATAGCACACAAGGTGTTCCTCCAGTATTCGGGAGTCGCATAATCTCATAGTTAGAGGAACATGTATAAGTCATGAAGAAAGCAATAGCAATAAAACTGAATGATCAACATGCTAAGCTAACGGATGGGTCTTGTCCATCACATCATTCTCCTAATGATGTGATCTCGTTCATCAAATGACAACACATGTCTATGGTCAGGAAACTTAACCATCTTTGATTAACGAGCTAGTCAAGTAAAGGCATACTAGGGACACTTTGTTTTGTCTATGTATTCACACATGTATCAAGTTTCCGGTTAATACAATTCTAGCATGAATAATAAACAGTTATCATGATATAAGGAAATAAAATAATAACTTTATTATTGCCTCTAGGGCATATTTCCTTCAGTCTCCCGCTTGCACAAGAGTCAATAATTTAGTTCACATCGCCATGTGATTTAACACCAATAATTCACATCACCATGTGATTAACACCCATAGTTCACATCGCTATGTGACCAACACCCAAAGGGTTTACTAGAGTCAGTAATCTAGTTCACATCGCCATGGGATTAACACCCAAAGAGTACTATGGTGTGATCATGTTTTGTTTGTGAGAGAAGTTTTAGTCTACAAGTCTGTCACATACATACCCGTATGTATTTTGCAAATTTCTATGTCTACAATGCTCTGCACGGAGCTACTCTAGCTAATTGCTCCCACTTTCAATATGTATCCGGATTGTGACTTAGAGTCATCCAGATCGGTGTCAAAGATTGCATCGATGTAACTCTTTATGACGAACTCTTTATCACCTCCATAACCGAGAAATATTTCCTTAGTCCTCTAAGGATAATTTTGACCGCTGTCTAGTGATCTACTCTTAGATAAAAATTGTACTCGCTTGCCAAACTCAGGGCAGGGTATACAATAGGTCTGGTAGACAGCATAGCATACTTTATAGAACCTATGACTGAGGCATACGGAATGACTTTTCATTCTCTTTCTAAATTTTTGTCGTGGTTGGGTTTTGAGTCTTACTCAACTTTACACCTTGCAATACAGAACTCCTTCTTTGACTGTTCCATTTTGAACTACTTCAAAATCTTGTCAAGGTATTTACTCATTGAAAATCTTATCAAGCGTCTTGATCTATCTCTATAGATCTTGATGCTCAATATGTAAGCAGCTTCACCGAGGTCTTTCTTTGAAAAACTCCTTTCAAACACTCCTTTATGCTTTCCAGAAAATACTACATCATTTCCGATCAACCATATGTCATTCGCATATACTTATCAGAAAGGCTGTAGTGCTTCCACTCACTTTCTTGTAAATACAGGTGTCGGTGTCAAAACCAACGGATCTCGGGTAGGGGGTCCCGAACTGTGCGTCTAGGATCGATGGTAACAGGAGACGGGGGACACAATGTTTACCCAGGTTCGGGCCTCTCTATGGAGGTAATACCCTACTTCCTGCTTGATTGATCTTGATGAATATGAGTGTTACAAGAGTTGATCTACCACGAGATCGTAATGGCTAAACCCTAGAAGTCTAGCCTATGAGTATATGGTAATGAATCTGACCTATCCGGACTATGCCCTCCGGTTTATATAGACACCGGAGAGATCTAGGGTTACATGGAGTCGGTTACATAGGAGGAAATCTTCATAATCGGTCGCCTAGCTTGCCTTCCACCCTAAGTAGAGTCCAATCCGGACACGGGTATAGTCTTCGGCCTTCATGTCTTCATAGCCCATCAGTCCGGCCCAACAGATAACTGGCCGGACGCTCGAGGACCCCTTAGTCCAGGACTCCCTTAGTAGCCCCTGAACCTGGCTTCAATGACGAGGAGTCCGGCGCGCAGATTGTCTTCGGCATTGCAAGGCGGGTTCCCCCTTTTCCGAACTCCAAGATAGTCTTCGGATGCGATGATTGTATCCGGACCTTTTACACACCACGCAGAACCGCAGAGAGAATTTATAATTTTACACGAGTCCCATCTGCTGACAACTGTTTATGACATTGTATCACGCCTGCCCGGTTATTATTTCCAACCGTTGGCTAGCCCGTCGCCCCATGTCTCGGGAAGCGGTTTTATTGGCACGTCTTGTCAAAGCAGAGATCGTGTCCCCTTATTCCCGGGATTTTCAATAATGTAGGTATGGGTAACCCAACCGTCCCCTGGGTACAACTCTTTGAGGATAGGTAAGTTTCATGACCCGGGAGGGGACGCTCAATATTCTGGGCCTTTATATAGGAACCCAGACTTGTCTTTCTCTTCTGTGCTTGCTTCTTCCTCAACCCCAGCCTCCTCGAGTTCCAGCCCTCGAGTTCCAACCACCACCAGCCCTAATCATGTCCGGGTCCAGCCGTTCAGGCCGGTGGGTGGCCTCTTCCGTCACGGAGGAGGATATTGCGAAGCTCCGCGTAGCGAGGTACCTGACCCCAGAAATCCTTCATCGGCTTCCCACTGAGGGGCAGATTATTCCCACCCCCAAGTCCGGCGAGAGGGTAGCATTTGTGTCTCACCTCCTCCATGGGTTAGGGTTCGCACTTAACCCCTTCGTCCGGGGGCTCATGTTCTACCATGGGCTAGATTTTCACGATATGGCCCCGCACTCTTTTCCTCTCATCTCGGCATTCATCGTCACATGTGAGGCCTTCCTCCGGACTCCTCCACACTTTGGTTTGTGGCTCAAGACTTTCGATGTGAGACCGCGGGTGATGGAGGAGCATGCGGAGTGTGGCAGCGTTGTAATAAGCAAGCTCGCCAACGCGGTTTGGTTTGAAGGATCCTTCGCCGAGTCTTCTGAATTATGGCAGCAGGGGTGGTTTTATGTCAACGAGCCGCGGGGCTCCAAGTGGGTGGCTACGCCTGCGTTCCGACCCATCCCTCCAACTCAGCTTGTTTCATGGATCAACAAGGGATCGGACTGGGGATCCGTTAATAAGGTGCAGACTCTGCAAGGCCGCATCCGACTTGTGAACGTCGTTCAAGTAATGCTGGTCCGCCGGATCCTGCCATGTCAGCGGCGGCCTCTCCGTATGTGGGAGTTTAATCCAGAAGGGCGGTGGACTCTTCAGCACTTCTTCGGCACTATGCACGAAGGAATGTGGAAGTTATATTTCGGGGAGCGAGAGCAATGGCCGGACACCACCGAAGACGTCGGCCTCGACTGCAATCATCCGGGCACTCCGGTAAGTATTCAATCGTCGTACACCTTTCATCCAAGCATCTCTTGACAAGACACTGAGCAACTCATCCTTATACAGGACTGGATAAAGAAAGCGGTGTTAATCTGGTGTCCGGCGCCCCTTCCCGAAGACCCTGTGTCCGCCCTACTAACGCGGATGTTGACTCCGACACCGTACCTGGTGTCTGCAGAGGGGGGCGAGAGCAGGGAGCCCAGAGGTGATGCCCATCCTAGGGCGATTTAAGCTCTATGTTCGGGGAAACCGAAACCCTTTTGCCCAGGGGCAAAGGTGTGGAGGGAGCACTTCATGGCAAGAAGAGGGCTGCTTCTGGAGGTCAAGAGGGGAAACCTTCCAAGAAAGGGAAAATGCTCTCGTCGGGCAGCTTGGGCCGGGCAAGCGATGCCTTCGTAGAGCTTGATGGTGAGGACGAACCTCCGGCCAGACGGTAAGTGAAGCAGGGCACTTCAACCATACCTCATTCTTTTCCTTGTTATTGAAATAATCCTCTAACATGTGTGCATCCTCGCAGGTTAACACCTGGTGTTTCTCAATTGTCCTCCTCCTCAGGAGACCTTCTTCCAGAGATGATGGAGAGTGACACGCCTTCTCCGGCCTCTTCGCCCAACAGGGCGGATAATCTCGAGGTGTCGTCCCAGAGGGCTCCACCCAACCAGCAGGTAGTGCAGGAAACGAGGAAGGAGGTATCCGAAGGTGGTGCCTCTGTCACTCAGGGTTTGGGGATCAAGAATGACGTCCCCGAACTGTCCAGTTTACAGCCGAAGACAATGCTGGAGGCGGCTAAGCGAATTCCTCCAAAGGAATGTCGTGCTCCGGCAGCGGTGTCCGAAGACCCAGGAGTGCCGGAGACGCTGACGGACATGCTGCGACGAGCGTCCGTTTCAGAGGAGCACTGTGCCTTAATGGTTACGGTGGTCGAAAAGGTTTTATCCACGAAGAGCGGGTTGAACGAGGCCTTTACAAGCCTTCCGAGGGGTTTTGAGGTTTGTGATGTAATGTTGCCAATTGAATAATATGGACAGAATGCACCTGTTGTGTATGCAGTAGCCCCTGAGACTCGGGTCGCCTTCCAAAGGAAGCGATCGGAGGATCGAAAAGATATTTTCAGGTGCTAACCTTGGTTTAATTTGGAATGCAGGCTGTCTCCCCTCCCGCCACTGCCCGAAATTCGGAGGTGACCGAATTGCAGCGAAAGCTAGATATTGTGGAGGATGACATTGCTTTGATCAACAGGCGTCTTGATGACTCGCAAGGTATATATTTCGAGTATTCCTTATACGAATGTGCCTGTAATTTAAGCCTGACTCTGAAAAGAGTTTGATATGAAATGTGCATGAATGCAGATGGTGCTGCCGCCGTGGAATCCCTTCGGGCGGAGCTAGCCCAGGCCAAGGAGCAGGCCCGGTTTAGTAATGCGGCCGCCGAAAAGGCATCGGCTGAATTGAAGGCCGAACAAGCCGCGCGGCGTCAAGACAAGGAGACGATGTCCACCATGGCGCGCAAGTTAGAAAATGCAGCTAGCCGCTATAAACTTCTTGAGAAGGAAAATGAAGCCAAAATGGTTGAACTTGACAAGGCCTTATGAGAGGCGAGAGAAACGCTGTCTGAAGCCAGAGCAGCGCGTGAGGAGATCCGGCAAGCTGGGGAGATTGTGGCTGGCAAGCCCTTTTTTCTACAGGCTAGGTTCGGCGATCCGAACTATGCTCAGCTTAACCAAGTATGGAGTTCTCCGGACAATTTTTTAGATTTGTCGAAGAGTTCTTCCAATGCGGCGCAGTTTTATCATGCGCAAGAGGGGTATGCAACGGAGAAGCTTTTTTGGTCACAATTTGGCGCGTCGAAGTGCCCTCTGTTGCCGAATGAGCAGATGTCCTAGTGGGTCGAGCTGCATAGGATATGTGGCGCGGCCATGAAGGACGTCATAGTCCGGTTGTGGCCAACTGAACCTGTTCCTAGTAGTTACTTCGGCCTGGTGCAGCGGCTTGCTGATGTGGTGTCGCGTATCGATGTTGTGAAGCGGTCGGTGTGCATTGAAGGTGCACGGATGGCCTTCGCCCGTCTCAAGACATTCTGGGGGAAGATGAAGGCCATTGACGTTGCGACGAGGAGTCCACCCAAACGCAAGGACCGTCCAGAACCGGAGCGTTATTTTGAAGACATTCTTGAGGCCGCCCGCTTGATAGAGGGTCAGTGCTCGAAAAACATAATATTCGAGTGATGTGTACAAGGGTTGTAACAGACAACTTTAGTTAATCTATTTTTATGTTTTGCTCGAGAGCTTGTATTCCTCCTGTGCGGACGTTTTAATATAAATTGAAAGTTTTCCAGTGTCGGCTTCAGCCCCCTCGTAGGAAATACGGGGGTGTTTGGAAGAGCATTGAATCACTCTTTATCCAACGTCTTGGTCCATAAAGGAGGTGATAATGCGGCGAACCAGGCAATCGGACTATAGGGCATTAACACTTTCACTTAGCCATAGGAGTTTTATGGTGGGGCTACGACATAGCCCCTGGTATGTATGCGGCGTATCCTAATATTGTGCCTTACATGTTTTGATCTGAAAAAGATCCTTCGCGTAACACGGAGAATCGCTAAAGATTCGAATAAGTCATCAAGTGGTTGACCAGCTCTCGTCGCATCATGACAGTCAGTTTTTGGCTTTCTCTACTGAGGCGCTCATCCGGTCAAAGCCAGGGCACAATCACAGTAGTTCTCCCTTTACTACCCTAGCCGATAGAGCGGAACATAGGGTAGCAAACACAGGAGCCGGGCAACCCATCTATTGACCAAAGACAATGATTCGGAGCTGATGCATATAAGGCCAAGCTTGCGACGCCGAAGTAGGCTATAGAGCTGTTTGGACTTTTACTGGTGACTCATTTGTTCCCATACCGAGCCCCTGGCAAGTTATGCCGAGGTGCGTCCTGTAACACAGCCGTTACGGCCGTACTCATTGTATGCAGAGTATTTAAGGTTAGCTCGGATAAAGTTTACTGGGAGTGGAGCAATATGCCAATGATAAATTTGTATAAAAAAGGAAGAACCACAACCCGGCTATTTGACATGCTCGGGGTCGGGAACGGAGGAAAAGGGCATAGTACAGGCTCAAAATAACGAGTGCGGTCTACAAAAAGCTATTTTGGACCTCCTGTCGCACGTCTGCGCCGCCCGTCCTCTCGGAGGGGAGTTCTTAACGAAAGTAGCCCCTTAGGTGAGTGTACGGGTCCGAACTCCAATAGAGTCCGACTAGATGCTGTCCTAATTGTCACCTGTTTTTAAGAGATAATGAAGAAAAATATGGAAAACATATAAAAAACGTTACGGGAATGTTTGCAGGGTTGCCCGTATTGTGCTTCCGCCGGTGCCCATGGTATCTTGAGCGCATAGTGATGTATGCGTGGTGTGAATCTTGCCGGTATAGCGGGTGGGTAGCGGAAGCCGAACTGCTACTTCCGTTCTGGGAGTGGTCGAACTTCGGAGGGAAACTGTTTCTGGCCCCTGATGTTCAGCTGGCGAGCCGATCCGTCATCTTTATCGCCTAGTGGCCTCCTCCCATTGCGTTCGGCGTTAAGTTTGCCTGCCTGCTTAAAGACCCAACAGTTTCTGTTGGTGTGATTAGCTGGCTTATCAGGGTGGCCATGAATTTGACAAGGTCGGTCCAATATCCTGTCGAGGGTGGATGGTCCATCCTGGTTTGCCTTAAATGGCTTCTTCCGTTGACCGGTTTTCGGATTGTGAAATCCTGCGTTGACCGATGTGTCGCGTAATCTTTCACTATTGCCAGGACTGTTGTGTTCGTTTAGTCGTGGCTTGCCGTTGCCGTCTCGGATTTCGGAAGTGCCCGGGTCGCTGGCATTGTTGCTTTTACGAGCGAGCCAGTTGTCTTCTCCCGCACAAAAGCGAGTCATTAGAGCGGTAAGGGCTGTCATGGATTTAGGTCCTTCCTGGCCGAGGTGACGTGCTAGCCCTTCATCCCGGACGGTGTCTTTGAAGGCCGCAAGGGCTTCCGCGTCCGAACAGTCGACAATTTGGTTCTTTTTGACTAAGAACCTAGTCCAGAGTTCCCTGACTGACTCGCCGGGCTGTTGGACAATGTGACTTAAGTCATTGGCATCGGATGGCCGGACATATGTTCCTTGGAAGTTGTCATGAAAGGCGTCTTCCAAATCTTCCCAGCTGCCAATAGAATTTTCTGGCAAACTGTGTAGCCAGTACCGCGCTAGACCCTTAAGCTTGAGAGGCAGGTATTTAATGGCATGAAGGTCGTCTATGCGAGCCAGGTGGATATGGAGGAGTAATCCTCAATCCATACTGCGGGATCTGTTGTTCCGTCGTATGATGCGATGTTGATGGGTTTAAACCCGTGGTGCTCCATTACCTCGTTGGTGAAGCAAAGAGGGTGTGCGGCTCCTCTATGTTGGGCCACACTGTTGTCAGATGTGGGGTTCCGGCAAAACCCTTAAGGTTCGAACTCTGGGGTGCGCGTGAAGCTCTTTCCCTCCTACCAATCCACGCCCTAGCTCGCTAAGATCTCGCGGACAAACTCGACCAACTCACAACACAGAAAGGCACGAGATTTATACTGGTTCGGGCCACTGTTGTGGTGTAATACCCTACTCCAGTGTGGTGGTGGTGGATTGCCTCTTGGGCTGATGATGAACAGTACAAGGGGCAGAACAGCCTCCTGAGGTTGAGGTGTTCTTGTGCTCGATGAACTTGTGTGGGTGAGATGCCTCTGAATGAGTTATCTCCTACGGTGGTGGCTAGCTCTACTTATATAGGCCCTGGTCCTCTTCCCAAATATGGAGCGGGAAGGGAGCCAACAACGGCGGGCAAATTTGAAGGGGGACAGCTAGTACAAGCTATCCTGACAAAAGTGGTCTTCGCCTGCAAAGGCTCTGGTGGTGATGTCGTCTTGGGCTCCACGGTGACCTCCGTCCTGCCGTCCTTCTGATCTTGGTCGGGTTGCACCGATAAGGCAACCTTTGCCTGATGCCTCAGTACTCCTCGCCTGCGCTGGCCTCCTTAGCACCAAAGAGGAAACAAGGACGCTGCGCGCGCTGGCGCCCGCCTGCTCTCGATCGTCATGGCTCATGTCACGAGAGCCTCATGAGGTTTGCCCCGCCTTGATATCTCCGCTCCTCGTGAGCCTGCCTGGCCAGGCCCCTCCTGAGGAGGTCTTGCATCGTCTGGCTCGCGAGGGTCTTGGATGCCTCGTTGATGAAGATGGGCCGTATGGCCCGCTGACTTAGCCTCGCCATGGGCCGCAGGCAGGCAAGTCTGGGGACCCCCGTTCCCAGAATGCCGACAACTATGAAGCACCTCCGTTGGATGCCGTTGGCGGCCTCAAGCGTGGTTGGCTCGGTTAAGTCCGGCTGATTGACCATCATCACCGGTCGGGGCATATCCCCTTGATCTGTACGTCGATCTTATCTCTCCTGCTCCGCCCACTAAGCTTTGGCGGATGTCACGATTGTTTTCCCGAACCGTGTTGTTCTTACGGCCGTATTGGTTAGTATGCTGTTCTGCTTGGGCTGCTGCTTTATCCGGACCGAACTGTGGTCGACCTGCCGCATTGTTCAATGGTGGAATGGGCTCCAACGCCTTCCCTTCATGTGGAGGGAGCCACCTGTTCTTGGGGTGGCTTTTGTCCGGGCCACTAGGGCCGTATTCTATGGTGGCTAGGACCTCGGTCCATTTATCATTGAGCAGATCTTGGCTTGCTTGAAGCTGCAGCTGTTTTATTCTTAGATTCCTTGCTGTGGCTATTAGCCGGCATTTAAAGCGCTCATGCTCGAGAGGTTCCTCCGGCACGATGAATTCTTCGTTGTCGAGGCTCTCCTCCTCCTCGGAGAGGGGAAGATAATTACTATCCTTCGAGTCTCCGTACATGACCTGTTCATCGGGGCTATCTTCCCCGCTTTCCTGGTCCTCCTGTTCGTATCCTGCCTCAACAGGGTCTTCGTTGTCCGGTGTATTATCACCTCCGGTGCTAGTATTGTTTTCTCTTGAGTGGCATGACTGAGAGTGGCGCGGGGGGCGCGGGTGTTCGGACTGTGTACCAGGAGGCTTATCCTCGACTGGATCCTCCTTGTCATCGTCGAGATCGTCGTTGGGTGTGTCTACCATGCACGCGTCCTACCAGGAAGTGGTCGTCCCGCGTCTAGCGGATAGTAAGTTCTGGCCCTGCCCCTCATCATCGTCTAGACCGTCGATGTCTTCGGGGCAGAGGCCAGGCGTGTTGGTTGGGTCTTCGACGGTGGCTATGAAGTGGGTGGCGGGTGGGAAGCAAAATTCTCCATCATCCGCCGTAAGGTCGAACCGAACATAGTTCGGTGGTGAGCCGTCTGCTAGGGATAGGTTTTTTAGTGAGTTTAGTAGGTCGCCCATGGGCGAGTATTGGAAGATGTCCGCGGCGCTGAACTTGAAGATCGATAACCGATCGAGTTCGGTATCCACGGGCTCGCAGGGTTCGGAACTCGATATCGGAGACGAGTCCGGGGTTCCGTTGGTGCAGGTATCGTATGAAGAGGGATCTGCGCGTGGCCCCAATGCCACGGACTCGGTGGCCCTCATGATGGGGTTGAGTCTCCCACCTTCGGACGTCTTGATCTGCTCCGGATCTAAGGCCAGAGTTGTTATAGGAGCTATCTCCTGGATGCGGCCCAAGGACAGGTTTAAGCCATGTTCAACGGGGCGAAGGGGAGCGGTTGCCGCGGTCTCAAATCCGTCGAAGATCAAGTCCCCACGGATGTCCGCGACGTAGTTCAAACTTCCGAATCTGACCTGATGGCCAGGGGCGTAGCTGTCGATCTGCTCCAGATGGTCGAGCGAGTTGGCCCGTAGTACGAAGCCGAATACGAAGATCTGTCCAGGGAGGAAGGTTTCTCCCTGGACCACGTCATGACTGACGATTAAAGGAGCCATCGAACCTCTCGTCGACGACATAGTGGAACTCTCAATGAAAGCACCAATGTCGGTGTCAAAACCGGCGGATCTCGGGTAGGGGGTCCCGAACTGTGCGTCTAGGATCGATGGTAACAGGACACAGGGGACACAATGTTTACCCAGGTTCGGGCCCTCTCTATGGAGGTAACACCCTACTTCCTGCTTGATTGATCTTGATGAATATGAGTGTTACAAGAGTTGATCTACCACGAGATCGTAATGGTTAAACCCTAGAAGTCTAGCCTATGAGTATATGGTAATGAATCTGACCTATCCGGACTATGCCCTCCGGTTTATATAGACACTGGAGAGATCTAGGGTTACATGGAGTCGGTTACATAGGAGGAAATCTTCATAATCGGTCGCCTAGCTTGCCTTCCACGCCAAGTAGAGTCCAATCCAGACACGGGTATAGTCTTCGGCCTTCATGTCTTCATAGCCCATCAGTCCGGCCCAACAGATAACTGGCCGGACGCCCGAGGACCCCTTAGTCCAGGACTCCCTCAACAGGCTTCACCACAAGTCTATATAAAACTATATGCTTTGACCAACTTATCAAAGCGTATGTTCCAACTCCGAGATGCTTGCACCAGTCCTTAGATGGATCGCTGGAGCTTGCACATTTTGTTAGCACCTTTAGGATTGACAAAGCCTTTCTAGTTGCATCATATACAACTCTTCTTTAATAAATCCATTAAGGAATGCAGTTTTGTTATCCATTTGCCAGATTTCATAAAATGTGTCAATTGCTAACATGATTCGGACAGACTTAAGCATTGCTACGAGTGAGAAATCTCATCGTAGTCAACACCTTGAACTTGTCAAAAACCTTTTTCGACAAGTCGATCTTTGTAGATAGTAACACTACCATCGGTGTCTGTCTTCCTCTTGAAGATCCATTTATTCTCAATGGCTTGCCGATCATCGGGCAAGTCCACCAAAGTCCATACTTTGTTCTCATACATGGATCCTATCTCAGATTTCATGGCCTTAAACCATTTTGCGGAATCTGGGCTCATCATCGCTTCCTCATAGTTCGTAGGTTCATCATGGTCAAGTAACATGACCTCCAGAATAGGATTACCGTACCACTCTGGTGCGGATCTTACTCTGGTTGACCTACAAGGTTCGGTAACTGTGACACCCAAAAATTTTATTTGGCTTTTTTTTAACTTTTATTTGATTTGAGGGAGGTTACTTAAAATTTTCTTCTAAAGAACTCTCCCTCTCAAAAAAATTCTTTTATGTCAAGTATTTTGTTTGGATTTACCCAAGACTTGATCTTTGGCCTTGGAGGTTTTTCCATCTTATGTTGACTCATCACAAATGTTTTTCATTTGGGAAAATTTTTGAAAATCCTTTTAAATAGCCCTATGGCATTTGGAGTGATCTTTTCCCCTTTCAAAATCTCCTCTTGCCATGACCTAAGTGGAAATCCCCTCCCAAAAGCCATTCCCCATCTTTGTGTCAAAATAACTTCAAATCCAGCAAGTTGAACTCCCCCATGATTTTTCTTCCATTTATTTCTTATCAAAAATATTTTCTACCTTCTACTTTGGCTCTTGAAGATTTACAAAGGAACTACCTTTTCTCCTTTGAGTTTTGCCTCCAAACCAATTTCCCTGGCTAGTCCTTAGAGCCCTCAACCAAGATCCATGAAGATCCACTGGTCTCCAGTTCAAATATTTCAAATTTTGCTTGCTGCAAGTTTGGACCATATTTGTCAAATTTGATGAAATTCATTTGTTTTCTCCTCCTAAAAATCTGAGAAAATTCAGGCAGCCTCTGGATGCATTGAGAGGTCACCTCACCAAGCCCCAGCTCCAGAAAAAAAATTCTTCATGCCAAATCATTTCGTCGAACACCTGAAGGACACTGTTACTGTCAAATTCAGAAAGTTCAGTAAACAGTTTCAGAAGCTGCTGTCGTTTTCTTCAGAACCTTTCCTCGATCTCGCCAGTAGCCTCGGTGGCGCCTTGCTCCCTGTCCCCTCCTTCTTATCCCTGCGCCGCACGATCGCCTGGAAGCTTGCGGGCTTCAGCGACGAGCTGGTGGAGGTGCGCCACCCCGTGAGCGACGGCAGCAGCGCCCTTTGCGGCTGCCAGAGAGGCGCAGCGTTGGACGGCGCCGTCCAGCGCCGCCCAAGCCACCAGGGGCCACCGCGTGGCCATCCACTCACCCGTGCACGCTGCAGTCCGTCGTCGTGAACTGGTAGGCGCGGAGCACGCTCCCTGCCACCGCCGTGCCCGTACGGCCATTCCGTCGAGGACCGACGTATTACACCAAGCCCGGCCGAGGTTTAGCAGAGGAATGGCACCAGTGATCCTCCACGGTGATGCCTAGCCACCTAAAACCCCTGCCCAACCTCTGCCTCGCCGTAATTTCTCACCGGCGTTATCCCGTTCACGGCCACCCCCTCGGATCGCCTATAAAAGGAGGCCCCGAGCCCGAACTCGAACCCGCACCACCTCTACACACCACCAGTACCACGCCAAGCCACTGGAAGAGCCCCGAGGGAGTCTTCTTCCCCAACTCCGGCCGCCTCGACCCGCTTCGGGACCCAGCTCGATTCACCCCCGTGCGTGCACCCCTACCCCTCAACTCTTGCAAGTAGTCTCCTAGTGCATCCACCCTTCTGACCCGCGCATCAATTTGAAGCTTGCAGCACCCACTGGAGAGCTCCACCATCGCCCGAACCACCGTCCGCCGGAGATAGTGTCGCCGTCGACGTGGTGCTCACCGACGGTCAAGTCCACCACCCACCGACGCGGAAGAACACCCTGAACCCGTAGGTACCCTCCGATCACTCTGCCTCGCCGTGGTTCAACGCCGGCGACCACCGCAGCCTTCGGGCGCCGGCGAGCTCCGTTAGAAGATTTGAACCTGACGGGTGGGACCCCCCCGTCAGCCTCTCTTCTTTTCCCCTTCGAACCGTTTTCTGAAAGCGCCTTCGGGCAAAACGTGTTTTCTCTCTGGGCTGGCGTATTTCATACCGAACCGTTTTCTGTTTTCTCAAACAAGCCCCTGGATCTTTTCTGTTTCATCACAGATCAGTCCTTGGACTAAAACCCTTATATATTTTAAACAGAAGATGCTTTTTGATTGATTCTTTTTCTGTCAGTCTTATATTTTTGTCTAGTTTTTTATAGTATTTATTTGGAAAAAATTTGGAACAATTTTTATACACGCAACGGTTTTCACGTTAGTATACGGTTTCGTTATACCGTAGGTTCCGGAGGAGGTGACGGAGCCGCGAACTTCGCCGAGCTAGACTCCGACTTCTCCGAACCAGGCAAGCATGTTTGAACCTTTGATATGATGAGTGTTTTGCATGTTTGCTTGATTGGTTTGAGCATGGCATATGAGCATCGGTGAGTATTAAGTTGCATGCAAGGCAACTAACCGTGTGCTTCGAAGTTACTGTGATCTTCGATGAGAGATGACCTGATCATGTGGTGACATGAAAGGTAGTAAGATGGTATTGTTGTAGCATGCCAGTCTTACGTCATCCGATAAATTCCGACGTTAACGTGGACTGAGCCACGTTACCATTCTTCCCCTTTCGTGCTGCCACATGGTTTCTGCAAAGAATACGGTTTAGTAAGTTGCTAACCTCTTTCCTTGTACACACCAAATAGAGGGGTCGGGATGAGGGTTCCATGGCCCTGGATTAAAGCCAGTCATCCGGTCAGGGGGCATGGGTGTTTTCGGTTGGGACCGAGAGGGGGGCACCCCTTAGAGCGCGCGGTATAAATTTGATCCCATGCTACGCGAGGTTGTAGCCTCCCCGTCTCAAGGTTTTTCTTGAACGTTGCCGAGGGTGATTCCTGGCATCGGAATGTTGAATGGGTGTGTACTAGTTAGATGTGTTTCTCCTAAAACACCGTAAACGGAACTAGTCCCTTGTGACTACTGAAATCCGTTGGCTGTGGTTAAATAGTACAAACTCTGCAGAGTCAAATCCTTCCGAGTCATCGTGTCCATGGTCAAGGACCGTGGCCAACACATCCACATTCATGTCAGTCCCCGTGTCAGTTTCCGTGGAAATCCCCGGTAAACAAGCTTGAGTGGTAAACTCTGTTGAATGTTATTCCTGTGGATGGACTAACCGGTTTATTATTTCGTACCTGAGTATTTCCTTGAAATGATTTAAATTCATGAGCTACTGAAATATCAAGTCATGAAATATAAGCCCTTTATGTGATGTCGCTCAGACGTCCGACTGTGGCACTCTTGTCATTTACTTTTGATATAAGCCCTTTATGTGATGTCGCTCAGACGTCCGACTGTGGCACTCTTGTCATTTACTTTTGATATAAGCCCTTTATGTGATGTCGCTCAGACGTCCGACTGTGGCACTCTTGTCATTTACTTTTGATATAAGCCCTTTATGTGATGTCGCTCAGACGTCCGACTGTGGCACGCTCGTTATTTACTTTTGATATAAGCCCTTTACGTGATGTCGCTCAGATGTCCGACTGTGGCACGCACTATCATTTATATTCCATTATAAGCCCTTTATGTGGTGTCGCCTTGACGCCCGACTGCGGCATTGTTATTTTATTTGTATCCTTTCGAGGAGTCTTTCAGACACTCGATTGGCCTTCAGCATTACGTTGGGATTTCGGGAGGACTACCGCCCGACTTCCTTTTATTTCCCATGCATTGCTATCTCATTGTCTGAGTGCGCGTTATTAATCTGTTCATATGCATCATGTTTGCATTTGTTATATCTTATGTCCAAACTGTCTTGCGAGTACTTTCATAGTACTCACCTGGCTTGTTGATTTGGCCAGATGTTGACGAAGGCGATCTCATGGATGAAGAGTTTGATAGTGAGTCCGACGCCTAGAGGAGTCCCAGTCAGTCCCGTGCGATCCTGGATATTGGTCACTTGTGTTATATGCGCTTCCGCCACCCGCAATAAGAATCCTCGAGCCTCACTCCGACGCTCGATGAGCTGTAAGATTTAGGAGTCATGTCACCCACTTCACTGTGACATATCCACCATCGCGTTTATTTGTGTGTCAGTAGTTATGCCACCATATCCGCTGTTATGTGTAATATCGGCGTGCATGTAATAAAATTGTTGAGCAGTCTCCGCTCAACCTTGTATTATATTTAGTACCCCTGGTTTCTCTTCTGTGATCAAGAAATTGTCTACCAGTGAGAAGGATTCTTCTCTACTGGTCCGTAAAAGGGATCGGTTTCTCAATAAATATTTTTATTGGAAAACCGGTCGTGATAGTAACTTGATCTGAAGTTACATGATCATCATCATTAGCTTCCTCACTAATTGGTGTAGGAATCACAGGAACTGATTTCTGTGATGAACTACTTTCCAAGAAGGGAGCAGGTACAGTTACCTCATCAAGTTCTACTTTCCTCCCACTCACTTCTTTCGAGAGAAACTCCTTCTCTAAAAAGGATCCATTCTTAGCAACAAATATCTTGCGTTCGGATCTGTGATAGAAGGTGTACCCAACAATCTCTTTTGGGTCTCCTATGAAGACACATTTCTCCGATTTGGGTTCGAGCTTATCAGGTTGAAGCTTTTTCACATAAGCATCGCAGCCCCAAACTTTAAGAAACGACAACTTGGGTTTCTTGCCAAACCACAGTTCATAAGGTGTCGTCTCAACGGATTTAGATGGTGCCCTATTTAACGTGAATGCAGCCGTCTCTAAAGCATAAGCCCAAAACGATAGCAGTAAATCAGTAAGAGACATCATGGTTCGCACCATATCTAATAAAGTGCGGTTATGACGTTCGGACACACCATTACGTTGTGGTGTTCCAGGTGGCGTGAGTTGCGAAACTATTCTGCATTGTTTCAAATGAAGACCAAACTCCTAACTCAAATATTCTCCTCCACGATCAGATGGCAGAAACTTTATTTTCTTGTTACGATGATTTTCCACTTCACTCTGAAATTCTTTGAACTTTTCAAATGTTTCAGACTTATGTTTCATCAAGTAGATATACCCATATCTACTAAAATCATCTGTGAAGGTCAGGAAATAACGATACCCGCCGCGAGCCTCAATATTCATCGGACCGCATACATCAGTATGTATTATTTCCAATAAATCTGTTGCTCGCTCCATTGTTCCGGAGAACGGAGTTTTAGTCATCTTGCCCATGAGGCATGGTTCGCAAGTACCAAGTGATTCATAATCAAGTGATTCCAAAAGTCCATCAATATGGAGTTTCTTCATGCGCTTTACACCGATATGACCCAAACGGCAGTGCCACAAATAAGTTGCATTATCATTACCAATTCTGCATCTTTTGGCTTCAATATTATGAATATGTGTATCACTACTATCGAGATTCAACAAAAATAGACCACTCTTCAAGGGTGCATGACCATAAAAGATATTACTCATATAAATAGAACAACCATTATTCTCAGATTTAAATGAATAACCGTCTCGCATCAAACAAGATCCAGGTACAATGTTCATGCTTAACGTTGGCACCAGATAAAAATTATTCAGGTCTAAAACTAATCCCGAAGGTAGATGTAGAGGTAGCGTGCCGACGGCGATCACATCGACTTTGGAACCATTTCCCACGCGCATCGTCACCTCGTCCTTAGCCAATCTTCGCTTAATCCATAGTCCCTGTTTCGAGTTGCAAATATTAGCAACAGAACCAGTATCAAATACCCAGGTACTACTACGAGCATTAGTAAGGTACACATCAATAACATGTATATCACATATACCTTTGTTCACTTTGCCATCCTTCTTATCCGCCAAATGCTTGGGGCAGTTCCGCTTCCAGTGACCAGTCCCTTTGCAGTAGAAGCACTCAGTCTCAGGCTTAGGTCCAGACTTGGGCTTCTTCACTAGAATAGCAACTTGCTTGCCGTTCTTCTTGAAGTTCCCCTTCTTCCCTTTACCCTTTTTCTTGAAACTGGTGGTCTTATTGACCATCAACACTTGATGCTCCTTTTTTGATTTCTACCTCCGCAACCTTTAGCATTGCGAAGAGCTCAGGAATTGTCTTATCCATCCCTTACATATTATAGTTCATCATGAAGCTTTTGTAGCTTGGTGGCACTGATTGAAGAACTCTGTCAATGACACTATCAACTGGAAGATTAACTCCCAATTGAGTCAAGTGATTATGATACCCAGACATTTTGAGTATATGTTCACTGACAGAACTATTCTCCTCCATTTAACAGCTATAGAACTTATTGGAGACTTCATATCTCTCAATCTGAGCATTTGCTTGAAATATTAACTTCAACTCCTGGAACATCTCATATGCTCCATGACGTTCAAAACGTCGTTGAAGTCCCGGTTCTAAGCCGTAAAGCATGGCACACTAAACTATCGAGTAGTCATCAGCTTTGCTCTGCCAGGCGTTCATAACGTCCGGCGTTGCTCCTGCAGCGGGTCTTGCACCTAGCGGTGCTTCCAGGACGTAATTCTTCTGTGCAGCAATGAGGATAATCCTCCAGTTACGGACCCAGTCCGTGTAGTTGCTACCATCATCTTTAAACTTAGCTTTCTCTAGGAACGCATTAAAATTCAAAGGAACAGTAGCACAGGCCATTGATCTACAACAACATAGACATGCAAAATACTATCAGGTACTAAGTTCACGATAAATTAAAGTTCAATTAATCATATTACTTAAGAACTCCCACTTAGATAGACATCCCTCTAATCATCTAAGTGATCACGTGATCCAAATCAACTAAACCATGTCCGATCATCACGTGAGATGGAGTAGTTTTCAATGGTGAACATCACTATGTTGATCATATCTACTATATGATTCACGCTCGACCTTTCGCTCTCGGTGTTCCGAGGCCATATCTGCATATGCTAGGCTTGTCAAGTTTAACCCGAGTATTCTGCGTGTGCAAAACTGGCTTGCACCCGTTGTATGTGAACGTAGAGCTTATCACACCCGATCATCACGTGGTATCTCGGCACGACGAACTGTCGCAACGGTGCATACTCAGGGAGAACATTTATACCTTGAAATTTAGTGAGAGATCATCTTATAATGCTACCGCCGAACTAAGCAAAATAAGATGCATAAAGGATAAACATCACATGCAATCAATATAAGTGATATGATATGGTCATCATCATCTTGTGCCTTTGATCTCCATCTCCAAAGCACCATCATGATCACCATCGTCACCGGCTTGACACCTTGATCTCCATCGAAGCATCGTTGTCATCTCGCCAACTAGTGCTATCACGACTATCGCTACCACTTAGTGATAAAGTAAAGCAATTACATGGCGATTGCATTGCATACAATAAAGCGACAACCATATGGCTCCTGCCAGTTGCCGATAACTCTATTACAAAACATGATCATCTCATACAACAATTTATATCATCACGTCTTGACCATTTCACATCACAACATGCCCTGCAAAAACAAGTTAGACGTCCTCTACTTTGTTGTTGCAAGTTTTACGTGGCTGCTACGGGCTTAGCAAGAACCGATCTTACCTACGCATCAAAACCACAACGATTTTTCGTCAAGTGTGATGTTTTAACCTTCAACAAGGACCGGGCGTAGTCACACTTGATTCAACTAAATTTGCAGAAACAGATACCCACTATCCACCTATGTGCTAAGCACGGCGGTAGAACCAGTCTCATGAACGCGGTCATGTAATGTCGGTCTGGGCCGCTTCATCCAACAATACCGCCGAATCAAAGTATGACATGCTGGTAAGCAGTATGACTATTATCGCCCAGAACTCTTTGTGTTCTACTCGTGCATATAACATCTACACATAGACCTAGCTCTGATACCACTTTTGGGGAACGTAGTATTTCAAAAAAATTCCTACGATCACGCAAGATCTATATAGGAGAAGCATAGCAACGAGCGGGGAGAATGTGTCCACGTACCCTCGTAGACCGAAAGCGGAAGCGTTTAGTAACGCGGTTGATGTAGTCGAACGTCTTCGCGATCCAACCGATCCAAGTATCGAACACACAGCACCTCCGCGATCTGCACACGTTCAGCTCGATGACGTCCCTTGAACTCTTGATCCAGTTGAGGCCGAGGGAGAGTTCCATCAGCACGACGGCGTGGTGACGGTGATGATGAAGTTACCGGTGCAGGGTTTTGCCTAAGCACTACGACGATATGACCGAGGTGTGTAACTGTGGAGGGGGGCACCGCACACGGCTAAGACAAATCTTAGAGTGCTTTTGGGGTGCCCCCTGCCCACGTATATAAAGGAGGGAGGAAGAGGAGGCTGGCCCTAGAGGGGGCGCACCAAGGGGGGAGTCCTACTTGGACTCCCGGTCCATGTAGGATTCAGCCCCCCCTTTCCTATTCCAACTTGGAGAACGAAGGGAAGGAGAAAGAGGGGAGAAGGAAGGAGAGGGGGCACCGCCCCCTCCTAGTCCAATTCGGACCAGCCCATGGGGGGCACGCGGCCACCCCTTGAGGCCCTTCTCTCCTTTCCCGTATGGCCCATTAAGGCCCAATACTTCCCCCGGCGAATTCCCGTAACTCTCCGGTACTCCGAAAAATACCCGAACCACTCAGAACCTTTCCGATGTCCGAATATAGCCTTCCAATATATCGATCTTTACGTCTCAACCATTGAGACTCCTCGTCATATCCGTTATCTCATCCGGGACTCCGAACAAACTTCGGTCATCAAATCACATAACTCATAATACAAATCGTCATCAAACATTAAGCGTGCCGACCCTACGGGTTCGAGAACTATGTAGACATGACCAAGACACATCTCCGGTCAATAACCAATAGCGGAACCTGGATACTCATATTGGCTCCTACATATTCTATGAAGATCTTTATCGGTCAAACCGCATAACAACATACGTTGTTCCCTTTGTCATCGGTATGTTACTTGCCCGAGATTCGATCGTCGGTATCCTCATACCTAGTTCAATCTCGTTGCCGGCAAGTCTCTTTACTCGTCCCGTAATGCATCATCCCGTAACTAACTCATTAGTCACATTGCTTGCAAGGCTTATAGAGATGTGCATTACCGAGAGGGCCCAGAGATACCTCTCCGATACACGGAGTGACAAATCCTAATCTTGATCTATTCCAACCCAACAAACACCTTCGGAGACACCTATAGAGCATCTTTGTAATCACCCAGTTTCGTTGTGACGTTTGATAGCACACAAGGTGTTCCTCCGGTATCCGGGAGTTGCATAATCTCATAGTCAGAGGAACATGTATAAGTCATGAAGAAAGCAATAGCAATAAAACTGAACGATCAACATGCTAACACTACAAAAAAAGACACATCTGTGACATTTTGGGCCAAACAAATTTTTTCTGTCATACTTATGACACTCCTATGACGATAATTGTGACAAAACCCGGTATCATCATAGATGTGGTGGGGTCCTACTTCTATGACAAAAAATCATGACAGAAAATGGGCTTTTCATCCTGGGCGGGCCGGAGACGCAGCCGCATGACATTCTTTGGGCCATCCATGACGGAAAAACCGTGGTAGAAGCGAGGGCGCGGAAAATATCGGGGAGTTCCCGGTTACGGTGGGTGGTCGGGGGCCGAGCGATGCGCGTTTCTCTCGTACGTACGCGCGTGTGTGCGAGGCATTGGGCTCTAACTGAACCCAAGCGACGCGTTGAGCTCTAACTGAACCCGAGCGATTGCACTGCAGGCTACGCGTTACTGAACCCGAGCGATCGATCGATCCCTTGCTGTTAACTGAACCCGAGTGATTCCTTCGCTACTGCTGCTAACTAAAGCCGATCGAACATTGTTGCCTCCTTCCCTTGATGAACAGTGTGCGTTGTTGAGGGGGTTTGGATGAATAGTTCCCGGTGGGGGTTGGATGAACAGGACCCCGTGGTAGTAGAGGTCGTTGCCGCTGGATGAACAGGACCCCGATCGATCGAGCTGATGGATGAACAGGACCCCATGGAGGGCTGGATGAACAGGACCCCGTGGAGGGCTGGTTGAACAGTGGCCGGTGGAGGGCTGGATGAATAGTAGCCCGTGGAGGGGTGGTTGAACAGGACCCCGTGGAGAGGGTTGGTTGAACAGTAGCCGATGGAGGAGCACGCGGTGGAAACTGGATGAACAGGAGCCTGTGGATGAACAGTTGCAGGTGGATGCTGGAGGAGGTCGACGGTGGATGAACAGTAGCCCGCGGAGGCTGGAGGAGGTCGACGGTGGAGATGACTAGTATCCCGTGGAGTCCCGTTTTGCGGTACGCCACACCCCTCCCGATGAACAGGACCCCCGTTTCGACCGTAGCACTCCAACACAAGTCTGTTTTCTCCGTTTTGCGGTATGCCACACCCCTCCCGATCAACAGGACCTCGTTTCGACCGTAGGAGGTCCATTTCCTCCGTTTTGCGGTACGCTAGACCCCTCCCGATGAACAGGATCCCGTTTCGACCATGGCCGGTCGAACCAAGGCCGTTTCCTCTGTTCTGTGGTATGCCACGCCTCGTTTCCATCGGTTGTTCCGTCCAAGCCGGTTGGCTTCCGATGAACACGACGACGCATTCCGTTCCGACCCAGCCGGTTGCCTCCCCATGATCACTACGACGGTGCAGCTTCTCCATTCCGACCCAGCCATGTACACGAGCCCTGGTCGTACGTATGCGTGAGTAGGCATTCGAGACCCCGCCCGTATGTACGTACGTGGCCGTATTTACTTTATTGCACCCTGGCCGCTGTACGTATGTGTACATGCTACGTGCGCACCTATACTATGACACGTGCCCTTCCTTACACAGCCACGGTTCATCGCTGCAGCCTGCAGACAGACCGATCGACCAGTGTGTACGTACACGTTCGCCACTAGAATGACAACGATACGTACGCTTCGACCAGGTGGGTCCCGACTGTCAGGCACTTCCTTGCGTGCGAACATGTAGCTGGTGGGTCCCAGCAGTCAGGGGGGCAAATCATTTTTTGCCCGTAATATGGACGCACTTCCTTGCGTGCGAAGATGTAGCTGGTGGGTCCCAGCAGTCAGGGGGAAACGTTTTTTTCGCGAAATACGGTGACCCGTCCGGTGGGTCCCTGCTGTCAGGTGGAGGAATCATTATTTTGCGCGTAATAAGGAGGCATACATAACACAAGACCGTGTTCACTTCCCGGACTCCGCCGAGAAGAGACCATCACGGCTACACATGCGGTTGGTGTATTTTAATTAAGTCAAGTGTCAAGTTCTCTACAACCGGACATTAACAAATTCCCATCTGCCACATAACCGCGGGCACGGCTCTCGAAAGTTCAAACCCTGCAGGGGTGTCCCAACTTAGCCCATGATAAGCTCTCGCGATCAACGAAGGATATTCCTTCTCCCGGAACGACCCGATCAGTCTCGGAATCCCGGTTACAAGACATTTCGACAATGGTAAAACAAGACCAGCAAGACCTCCCGGCGTGCCGACACCCTGATAGTAGTCGCGCGTATCTCGTCTCAGGCCACGACCGGATGAGCACTACGTACAACTAAAACCAGCCCTCAAGTTTCCCCGAGGTGGCGCTGCAAGTGGCTCTAGTTCGGACCAACACTTGGAGAAGCATTGGCCCGGGGGGCTAAAATAAAGATGACCCTCGGGTTAATTACTCCCAAGGGAAAGGTATAGGTGGTAGGTAGGCAAATGGTAAAACCAATGTTGGGCCTTGCTGGAGGAGTTTTATTCAAGGCGAACTGTCAAGGGGTTCCCATAACACCCAACCGCGTTAGGGACGCAAAATCCGGGAACATAATACCGATATGACGGAAACTAGGGCAGCTAGAGTGGAACAAAACACCAGGCATAAGGCCGAGCCTTCCACCCTTTACCAAGTATATAGATGCATTAATAAAATAAGAGATATTGTGATATCCCAACATAAACATAATCCAACATGGAGCAATCTTCATCTTCACCTGCAACTAGCAACGCTATAAGAGGGGCTGAGCAAAAGCGGTAACTTAGCCAAGCAACGGTTTGCTAGGAAAGGATGGTTAGAGGCTTGACATGGCAATATGGGAGGCATGATATAGCAAGTGGTAGGTAGCGCGGCATAGAAATAGAGCGAACAACTAGCAAGCAAAGATAGAAGTGATTTCGAGGGTATGGTCATCTTGCCTGAGATCCCGCAAGGAAGAAGAACGAGTCCATGAAGAAGACAAGCGGACGTAGTCGAACGAATCCTCACAAACACGACGTTATCGGAACTAACCCGAAGAAGCAACACCGGAAAGAAGCAAACAACATGGTAAACAACCATCACATAAACATGGCATGATGCACAACCAAGTATGATGCATGTCCGGTTTAATGAGGCATGGCATGGCAAAGTGCAACAAACAACACTACAAATTAAGTGTAGCTCAATATGCAACGAGTTGCATATTGACGAAACACCACATGACTTATTTAGTTCTCTCTCGTTTAGGTACCATCAATATTAAATGTTGTTAAACATGGCAAGAGGTGAAGCATAATAAAACTACCTATCTAGGCAAGTTTAAATGAGGTCGGAACAACAAGCAACAAGTCCGGAAAAATCCTCATATGCAATTTATGGATTTGGTACTGTTCTGCCCTAAACCATATTTTAGAGTTGTTAAACATGCAAGAAGAGTGCACCATGTTAAACTAGGCATTTTTCGACCCCATTTACATATAAAGATTATTTAAAACCGAGCTACGGTTATTTAGTTATGAATTAAACCATTTTAACATGTCATTAGAGCAAATTAATTGCAAACAACAATTTAAACATTTTAAACATGGTGGAAAGTTGCATACTGTTTAAAGAACATGAAAATCTGAGCAAGATGCATATATGGCATGTTTCTTTTGGATGCATGGATATTTAGCTATAAACAATTTAAGACAATGGCAATTCTGTAAATATGCAATGCAGTAGACAAATAGCAAAACGCAAGACTGATAAAAAACACAATCGGGCCGAATTGCAGGATCCTGCAGCGGCCCACGAGGATTTGGCCCGAGTGACAGTGTGTGTGCAGAACGAAAAACTATGCAAAAATTGGGACGCCTGGGACTCAAACCCAGGACCTCCTGCTAATGGCACGATGGGTTAACCAGTCGAGCTGGTTGTGTGTTTGTGAAAGTGAAGAGCATGGCACATCTTAAATAGGTTGAAGCCCCGATCCTGGACCTCCATGGATGAACAGAGGACGCAAAACTCCAGCGGTTGCTCGCGGCTAGAAGCAGCGGCGGCTACGGCTAAAAACCAGCGGCGGGCATGCGGGTCTGGATGTGTGAGCAGCTGCAGGATGGTCGCGTGCAGGCGGAGCAGCTGCAGGAGATTGGCTCGAGCACGAGCTTGAGCTCGTCCCGGGCATGGCGGCGAGGCAAGACGCAGCAGGCCACGGGCTTGCAGTCGAGCGCGGCCATGCGCATGTGTAGAAGCATGTGCATGGAGGTGTGCCCACGAAGGTGCAGCAAATGGGCGGTGTGTGTGCAGAGGACGCGCGGCGAGGAGAAGCAGGGCAAGCAGCAGCAGGACCTGCTCGAGCACGAGCATGGCTCGGCTTGGGCGACGACGACGCGAGGCAATCGGCGAAGCTGCCGGGAGCGGTGGCGAGCAGGGAGTGGCACGACAAGGCGGCGTGTGATAGAGAGGATTCAGAGCGGGGGCGAAGCGCGAGGAACCACGACGACTACTGCAACTACACAACAAAATTCAGAACTCGTCGGAGCACCGAGAACACGAAGATGGCATGGTTCTAGCGATGACTCCGGCGATCAAATCGCGATGGAAAAGAGCAGGATTGGATTTGGGTATACCTAGTATACATGTGACATGAGGATGCGGCCGGGGACGCAGAATATCGACGGATAGGAGGCGAGAAACTCCGGTGGACTTGCTGTCCGTGAAGAAGACGAAGTAGAGGATGAAGAGGACGTCGGGGAAGGCGTCCTAGGGCTCGGATAGGCGTCAGAACAGACTCTGGGAGGCGCTGAGGTGCTCTGGGTCGACGGTGGGGAGGCCGGCGATGCTCCTACTCCGGTGATGAGCTCTTTCTTGGACCGGCCATGGTGGCTGCAGGGGGGAGATGGAGCGGGGAGGAGCTGCCCTCCTGGCTGGCGGCGGCGGAGGAAACGAGAGGGAGAAGGGGAAACCCTAGGGCGTGGCTGCTGGCTTAAAAAGGAGGGGAGAAGACGGCGCGACCTCGGCGTCCGTGAAACTCACGGCGCGAGCGCGAGCGCTCTGTCTCTGGAACAGAGACGGTGACGCAACGGGGCAGGTGGCCGTGAACAAAGTCGGGCCAGGCGGGCTGCGGTGGCTTGGCTGGGCTGTAGGTGAGGGAAAAAGGCCCAAGGTGCGCTGCTGGGAGGCCCCTTCCATTTTCTTCTTTTCTAAAACTTTGAATCTCCAGGTTTAGAAAAAGAAAAGTCCAGGGAGTTTTGAGAAGAAATAGGCTAAGAACAAAATATCCCTGGACACCAGGAATTATGCAGCATTTGAATAAAATGCTCTGGTAATTTTAAGAGACTGCAAATTCAAACAAGTTTGAAAATAATTCAAGCTTGAATAAATCCTTAGCCCAACCAAAACACTTCCAAAGGACTTGAAAACTGGAGGAGGTGGTCTTGGCATGGTGTAGAGAATATAAAAAATATAGTGAACATTAATCTGGAGCAGAAAATGCCACTAGAGAAATAATTGAAAGAAAGGGAAAAGGAGAAGTTTGGATGGGATAGAAACTTGGGTGAACTTGATGAATTGTTGCTGGTATGCGCATGGAACAAAAATGAGGTGGAGATAAGAATAAGAGGGGTTCACACAAGAACACACAACAAAACTTAAATATGCAAAACAAGGCATGATGATCATGATGCAATGCAATAGAATGACAAGAGGCACATCGCATCATGAAGCATAGAACAAAGCAAGGATGGTGCAATGCAATGTAATATAAGATGAACGTGATGCAAGAAGCAGAATATGGCAATGGCACTCATCAAGATCATGGCAACAAACATATGAAACACACGATGACAATGAAACTAAATGGAAGGCATCTAGAGCGTCGGTCTTGGGGCGTCACAAGTTCGTCGTGCCCAGACACCACGTGATGATCGGGTGTGATAAGCTCTACGTCCATCTACAATGGGTGCAAGCCAGTTTTGCGCACGCAGAATACTCAGGTTAAACTTGACGAGCCTAGCATATGCAGATATGGCCTCGGAACACTGAGACTGAAAGGTCGAGCGTGAATCATATAGTAGATATGATCAACATAATGATGTTCACCATTGAAAGCTACTCCATTTCACGTGATGATCGGTTATGGTTTAGTTGATTTGGATCACGTGATCACTTAGAGGATTAGAGGGATGTCTATCTAAGTGGGAGTTCTTAAGTAATATGATTAATTGAACTTAAATTTATCATGAACTTAGTACCTGATAGTATCTTGCTTGTCTATGTTGATTGTAGATAGATGGCCCGTGCTGTTGTTCCGTTGAATTTTAATGCGTTCCTTGAGAAAGCAAAGTTGAAAGATGATGGTAGCAATTACACGGACTGGGTCCGTAACTTGAGGATTATCCTCATTGCTGCACGGAAGAATTACGTCCTGGAAGCACCGCTAGGTGCCAAACCTGCTGCAGGAGCAACACCAGATGTTATGAACGTCTGGCAGAGCAAAGCTGATGACTACTCGATAGTTCGGTGTGTCATGCTTTACGGCTTAGAACCGGGACTTCAACGACGTTTTGAACGTCATGGAGAATATGAGATGTTCCAGGAGTTGAAGTTAATATTTCAAGCAAATGCCCGGATTGAGAGATATGAAGTCTCCAATAAGTTCTACAGCTGCAAGATGGAGGAGAATAGTTCTGTCAGTGAGCATATACTCAAAATGTCTGGGTATAATAATCACTTGATTCAACTAGGAGTTAATCTTCCGGATGATAGCGTCATTGACAGAATTCTTCAATCACTGCCACCAAGCTACAAGAGCTTCGTGATGAACTATAACATGCAAGGGATGGATAAGACGATTCCCGAGCTCTTCGCAATGCTAAAGGCTGCGGAGGTAGAAGTCAAGAAGGAGCATCAAGTGTTGATGGTTAATAAGACCACTAGTTTCAAGAAAAAGGGCAAAGGAAAGAAGAAGGGGAACTTCAAGAAGAACAGCAAGCAAGTTGTTGCTCAAGAGAAGAAACCCAAGTCTGGACCTAAGCCTGAGACTGAGTGCTTCTACTGCAAGCAGACTGGTCACTGGAAGCGGAACTGCCCCAAGTATTTGGCAGATAAGAAGGATGGCAAGGTGAACAAAGGTATATGTGATATACATGTTATTGATGTGTACCTTACCAGAGCTCGTAGTAGCACCTGGGTATTTGATACTGGTTCTGTTGCTAATATTTGCAACTCAAAACAGGGACTACGGATTAAGCGAACACTGGCCAAGGACGAGGTGACGATGCGCGTGGGAAACGGTTCCAATGTCGATGTGATCGCCGTCGGCACACTACCTCTACATCTACCTTCGGGATTAGTATTAGACCTAAATAATTGTTATTTCGTGCCAGCGTTGAGCATGAACATTATATCTGGATCTTGTTTGATGCGAGACGGTTATTTATTTAAATCAGAGAATAATGGTTGTTCTATTTATATGAGTAATAACTTTTATGGTCATGCACCCTTGAAGAGTGGTCTATTTTTGATGAATCTCGATAGTAGTGATACACATATTCATAATGTTGAAACCAAAAGATGCAGAGTTGACAATGATAGTGCAACTTATTTGTGGCACTGCCGTTTAGGTCATATCGGTGTAAAGCGCATGAAGAAACTCCATACTGATGGACTTTTGGAACCACTTGATTATGAATCACTTGGTACTTGCGAACCGTGCCTCATGGGCAAGATGACTAAAATGTCGTTCTCCGGTACTATGGAGAGAGCAACAGATTTGTTGGAAATCATACATACAGATGTATGTGGTCCGATGAATGTTGAGGCTCGCGGCGGGTATCGTTATTTTCTCACCTTCACAGATGATTTAAGCAGATATGGGTATATCTACTTAATGAAACATAAGTCTAAAACATTTGAAAAGTTCAAAGAATTTCAGAGTGAAGTTGAAAATCATCGTAACAAGAAAATAAAGTTTCTACGATCTGATCGTGGAGGATAATATTTGAGTTACGAGTTTGGTCTACATTTGAAACAATGCGGAATAGTTTCGCAACTCACGCCACCCGGAACACCACAGCGTAATGGTGTGTCCGAACGTCGTAATCGTACTTTACTAGATATGGTACGATCTATGATGTCTCTTACTGATTTACCGCTATCATTTTGGGGTTATGCTTTAGAGACGGCTGCATTCACGTTAAATAGGGCGCCATCGAAATTCGTTGAGACGACACCTTATTAACTGTGGTTTGGCAAGAAACCAAAGTTGTCGTTTCTTAAAGTTTGGGGCTGAGATGCATATGTGAAAAAGCTTCAACCTGATAAGCTCGAACCCAAATCGGAGAAATGTGTCTTCATAGGATACCCAAAGGAGACTATTGGGTACACCTTCTATCACAGATCCGAAGGCAAGACATTCGTTGCTAAGAATGGATCCTTTCTAGAGAAGGAGTTTCTCTCGAAAGAAGTGAGTGGGAGGAAAGTAGAACTTGATGAGGTAATTGTACCTGCTCCCTTATTGGAAAGTAGTTCATCACAGAAACCGGTTCCTGTGACGCCTACACCAATTAGTGAGGAAGTTAATGATGATGATCATGGAACTTCAGGTCAAGTTGTTACTGAACCTCGTAGGTCAACCAGAGTAAGATCCGCACCAGAGTGGTACGGTAATCCTGTTCTGGAGGTTATGTTACTAGACCATGACGAACCTACGAACTATGAAGAAGCGATGGTGAGCCCAGATTCCGCAAAATGGCTTGAAGCCATGAAATCTGAGATGGGATCCATGTATGAGAACAAAGTGTGGACTTTGGTTGACTTGCCCGATGATCGGCAAGCCATTGAGAATAAATGGATCTTCAAGAAGAAGACTGACGCTGACGGTAATGTTACTGTCTATAAAGCTCGACTTGTTGCAAAAGGTTTTCGACAAGTTCAAGGGATTGACTACGATGAGACTTTCTCACCCGTAGCGATGCTTAAGTCTGTCCAAATCATGTTAGCAATTGCCGCATTTTATGATTATGAAATTTGGCAAATGGATGTCAAAACTGCATTCCTGAATGGATTTCTGGAAGAAGAGTTGTATATGATGCAACCAGAAGGTTTTGTCGATCCAAAGGGAGCTAACAAAGTGTGCAAGCTCCAGCGATCCATTTATGGACTGGTGCAAGCCTCTTGGAGTTGGAATAAACGCTTTGATAGTGTGATCAAAGCATTTGGTTTTGTACAGACTTTTGGAGAAGCCTGTATTTACAAGGAAGTGAGTGGGAGCTCTGTAGCATTTCTTATATTATATGTGGATGACATATTGTTGATTGGAAATGATATAGAATTTCTGGATAGCATAAAGGGATACTTGAATAAGAGTTTTTCAATGAAAGACCTCGGTGAAGCTGCTTATATATTGGGCATCAAGATCTATAGAGATAGATCAAGACGCTTAATTGGACTTTCACAAAGCACATACCTTGACAAAGTTTTGAAGAAGTTCAAAATGGATCAAGCAAAGAAAGGGTTCTTGCGTGTGTTACAAGGTGTGAAGTTGAGTAAGACTCAATGCCCGACCACTGCAGAAGATAGAGAGAAGATGAAAGATGTTCCCTATGCTTCAGCCATAGGCTCTATCATGTATGCAATGTTGTGTACTAGACCTGATGTGTGCCTTGCTATAAGTCTAGCAGGGAGGTACCAAAGTAATCCAGGAGTAGGTCACTGGACAGCGGTCAAGAACATCCTGAAATACCTAAAAAGGACTAAGGATATGTTTCTCGTTTATGGAGGTGACAAAGAGCTAGTCGTAAATGGTTACGTCGATGCAAGCTTTGACACTGATCCGGATGATTCTAAATCGCAAACCGGATACGTGTTTACATTGAACAGTGGAGCTGTCAGTTGGTGCAGTTCTAAACAAAGCGTCGTGGCGGGATCTATGTGTGAAGCGGAGTACATAGCTGCTTCGGAAGCAGCAAATGAAGGAGTCTGGATGAAGGAGTTCATATCCGATCTAGGTGTCATACCAAGTGCATCGGGTCCAATGAAAATCTTTTGTGACAATACTGGTGCAATTGCCTTGGCAAAGGAATCCAGATTTCACAAGAGAACCAAGCACATCAAGAGACGCTTCAATTCCATCCGGGATCTAGTCCAGGTGGGAGACATAGAAATTTGCAAGATACATACGGATCTGAATGTTGCAGACCCGTTGACTAAGCCTCTTCCACGAGCAAAACATGATCAGCACCAAGGCTCCATGGGTGTTAGAATCATTACTGTGTAAATCTAGATTATTGACTCTAGTGCAAGTGGGAGACTGAAGGAAATATGCCCTAGAGGCAATAATAAAGTTATTATTTATTTCCTTATATCATGATAAATGTTTATTATTCATGCTAGAATTGTATTAACCGGAAACGTAATACTTGTGTGAATACATAGACAAACAGAGTGTCACTAGCATGCCTCTACTTGACTAGCTCGTTAATCAAAGATGGTTATGTTTCCTAGCCATAGACATGAGTTGTCATTTGATTAACGGGATCACATCATTAGGAGAATGATGTGATTGACTTGACCCATTCCGTTAGCTTAGCACTCGATCGTTTAGTATGTTGATATTGCTTTCTTCATGACTTATACATGTTCCTATGACTATGAGATTATGCAACTCCCGTTTATCGGAGGAACACTTTGTGTGCTACCAAACGTCACAACGTAACTGGGTGATTATAAAGGTGCTCTACAGGTGTCTCCGAAGGTACTTGTTGGGTTGGCGTATTTCGAGATTAGGATTTGTCACTCCGATTATCGGAGAGGTATCTCTGGGCCCTCTCGGTAATGCACATCACTATAAGCCTTGCAAGCAATGTGACTAATGAGTTAGTTGCGGAATGATGCATTACGGAACGAGTAAAGAGACTTGTCGGTAACGAGATTGAACTAGGTATTGAGATACCGACGATCGAATCTCGGGCAAGTAACAAACCGATGACAAAGGGAACAACGTATGTTGTTATGCGGTCTGACCGATAAAGATCTTCGTAGAATATGTGGGAGCCAATATGAGCATCTAGGTTCCGCTATTGGCTATTGACCGGAGACGTGTCTCGGTCATGTCTACATAGTTCTCGAACCCGTAGGGTCCGCACGCTTAAAGTTTTGATGACAGTTATATTATGAGTTTATGAGTTTTGATGTACCGAAGGTTGTTCGGAGTCCCGGAAGTGATCACGGACATAACGAGGAGTCTCGAAATGGTCGAGACATGAAGATTGATATATTGGATGACTATATTCGGACACCGGAATGATTCCGGGGGTTATCGGATATATACCGGAGTACCGGGGGGTTACCGGACCCCCCCCCCCCCCCCGGAGGCTATTGGGCCTCATGGGGCCAAATTGGTGGAAGAGGAGAGGCGGCCAAGGGGCAGCCGCGCGCCCCTCCCCCCCCCCCCCCAAGTCCGAATTGGACAAGGAGGGGGGCGGCGCCCCCCCCCCCTTTCCTTCCCCCCTCTCTCCTTCCCTCTCCTCTCCTACTCCAACAAGGAAAAGGGAGGGAGTCCTACTCCCGGTGGGAGTAGGACTCCTCCTGGCGCGCTTCCTCCTGGCCGGCCGCACCTTCCCCCTTGCTCCTTTATATACGGGGGCAGGGGGGCACCCTAGAGACACAACAATTGATTTGATCTTTTAGCCGTGTGCGGTGCCCCCCTCCACGATAGTCCACCTCGATAATACTATAGCGGTGCTTAGGCAAAGCCCTGCGTCGGTAGAACATCATCATCGTCACCACGCCGTCGTGCTGACGAAACTCTCCCTCAACACTCGGCTGGATCGAAGTTCGAGGGACGTCATCGAGCTGAACGTGTGCTGAACTCGGAGGTGCCGTGCGTTCGGTACTTGATCGGTCGGATCGTGAAGACATACGACTACATCAACCGCGTTGTGCTAACGCTTCCGCTTTCGGTCTACGAGGGTACGTGGACAACACTCTCCCCTCTCGTTGCTATGCATCACCATGATCTTGCGTGTGCGTAGGAAATTTTTTGAAATTACTACGTTCCCCAACAAAATGAACATTGGGCATGAAACAGAAACAGAAACGAAATACTTGGAATTATCATAAGGAAGATTCTCATGTTCATATGTCAGTAAATATCACATGCAAGGAATATGCAGTTTAAACAAATTCGCGGCACCTATTGCTATGTTTCATGTAACATTTACTATAGCTTTCCAAGAGGAAAATGCTTAGTAGGTGATACCATGTATGTGGGTAATGCATTGTATTGATTTGTTTACTTTTCCGATTTGCATTCTATTTTTTCCTTTTGTCAGACTTAATAGTAGGGAAGTAGTTCATTTCTTTGTTCAGCCACAAGGCAAGTATGGCTGCCAATGTCTGCTTTGGTGAAATGATTCTCCTGGCTCCAAGATATGTGAGTATGTGGAACTGATGATTCAATTGGCTCCAACCAGCTGAAATAGGCATGTACTAGGGTGGGTCGATGACTCGGTGTTCTAGAACAATCCAGTCATCGAGATAGCATTGACCCTGTATTCATTCATGGATGTTTCAAGGAAAAATAGATCCCCATCTTCCGTTGCCAACCCTAGCCACAACCCCCAAGGGTCTCCTCCATGCCGCCACCTTGGTCCCCCTTCTCTCCTCTGTCTGACAACCTTGTCGGCGTTAAGAGGGGTGGGGACCCATCTATTTCGCTTGTCTTTTTCTTAGGTTTGTTTTCTCTGGTGGCATTGATGAAGTGATGGCGACAATAATGTGTTTGAATAAGGCCTCTCCAACCTCTCCCTACCTCAACGACGATTGGTCCGACATCGATGAAGAGTTTGTGTCACCAGATATGTTGGGTTTGTTTGGATCTTGGTAGTTAGTCTGTCAATCAAGGAGAGCCATGGTTAGCTATTGATGCAACGAATTCAACATCTTCTTCAGTGTTGTTCTACAGCATGGTCCGGTTTCTCCAACTCTCATGGCAGGTAGGATGGACTGCAAACATGTCCTACGTGGCATGATGCTCCAACTAATGTTTATTCACCGACTTCTAGATCTCGTTTCAAGCGGCAAGTGGTTACGCGGTCTTTAAATGCCTAGTGTGGTGAGGGCATTTGCAGGTGCCTCTTCTCTTATTATTGGTTCGGTATGATTTTCAATCTCTGGTGAGTGGCAATCAATCGGAGGAAGAAGTCTAGTGTGATTTCCATTGTAATTTCATTTTTAACTGCTCGTTCTGCTACCAGGTGTCTTATCATTGTACTAGTTGTTTTTCTTGATAATTTCATATGTAAGATGTCTTTGTCTTTCTAATAAAAAACATGAATGTTTTGGAACAACCATATAACACAGAACCCTAGTATGGCCGTGAATCCCAACGTTCTAGGTTATCAGATGTAGCCCAATTAATGGTTGGATACACTATTCAATGCCTAAATTCAAACTTTCAAGACCAATAGACTGTTTAGTTGTGTAAATATAGACTTTTATTTTTGGCATGGGCTCAGCCCAACACAAAAAGGCCCGAATACTAGTTTGGGTTGGCTAGTCTCTTCCCTAGCACGACCAAATGAGAGCGCCTATACCACGCATATGTTATACCTCGTTTATAGTGAGATTACCTTAGGCCTCGCTAAAGGTTTTACGCCCGCGGTATAGCTACTGGGCTGACCCATTTTCCTTATTTTTCCTTCGCTGAGTTTGTTTTGTTTTTCGCCGAGCTCGCTGGTTCTCGCTCGGGATAATACGGGTTCTTTTCTTTTATGTTCTATTTTTAGTCTTCCTTTCTTTTTCCTTTGTTTCTTCGCGATTTCTTATTGCTTTTCTATTTTCTTTGCTTTTTCATCAGTTTTCTTTCAGCGGTTGTCATCGGTTTTTCATTTTTTTCCTCTATTTTTATTTGTTTATTTCTCGGTTTTCTTTGTTTCCATTCTTTTAAATTAGTTTCTTCGGGTTTTTCATTTTTTTTTCTTTTCGGTTTTTATTGGGACTTCTTCATTTTACTTGTTTTCTATCATTCATATGATTCTTTTTGGTTCAACACGTGTTAATTTTTTTTCACTACACATTCAAGATTTTTCATATACATTTGAAACTTCTTTTAATATACATGGTTATCATTTTCAAATAAATGATTAAAAAAATTCGAAATTTTGTTTTTTTATGTCTAATTTTTCCCGTACACATTGTACATTTTTGGTATATATATCTAATACATTTTCCTAATGCAAGTTTAGCATTATTAAAATACAAGTTTAACATTTTTAAATACACGGTCAAGTTTTTCTATACAAAATTTTAATATTTTTAAATGCTCAATTAACATTTTTAAATACAATATTAAATATTTTAATACATGGTCCATATTTTTTTATACTTATTAAAATTTTCCAAATGCTTGATTAACATTTTTTAAATGAAAGATTAGCATTTTTTAATAAATGTTCAACATTTTTTCTATAGACATCTAACATTTTTAAAATGTTTTATTAAAAAATTTGAAATAATTGTTTAACTTTTTAAAATGCTTGATTAAATTATTTTAAGTACATGATAAACTTTTCACACACATTATGTATTTTCGTATATAACAAAAACATTTTTTATACACATTTAACATTTTTAAAATGTTTGATTAACTTTTTTTAAAAAATGTTTCATCCAATTGTTTTTGTAATATATTTTACTAATAATATTTGGAAGTATAAACAAAAGTAAAAAACCAAAAAGCAAAATAAACACAATGTGGTGGTCTACAGCGCACCTGGGCAGGCCCATCTCACGCTGCCCTTGACGCGAGGGTTCTCTTCGTCTCGCCCTAAGCGAAACATAGGGGCGCCTCCGCTCTAGTGCTGGCCCATCTACTATGTCCTCGCCTGGGTATTTCTTCTGGGTTTTTGTTTCATTTGACCTGATGACTGACGACGAGTACACGTTGAATATGAAAAATAAATAATTCATAAATTTGAACAAAGTTCGAAATCTTGAAAAAATTATTTTGTTTTTCAAATTAGAAATAAGTTCACCAAATTTGAAAGAAGAAATTAAAAATTGGGAAAAAGTTTGCAGAAATTGAAAATAATTCACAAAATTTGAAGAAAAAGGTCATAAATTAAAAAATGCTCAGAATTGCTTTTACAAAATTCACAATTTCTTTAAAAACTTACGGAATTGAAAACGTTCACAAAAAAAATTGAAAAAGTTCACGAATTTGGAGAAGGGTTTTTTAATTTTTTAAAAGTTCAAAGATTTGTGAAAATTTAAATTTAAAATAAGTTCACGTGGTTAAGGAAACAAATGCGAAAAAGAATAATATAACTAAAACCGTAGTGAATAACAAAAAGGAAAAAAGACAACAAGTAGTGATGACCCGGTCCAGAAAAATCAAAGTGAAAAAGAAAAATCGGGTTGGTAAGGTCCGGAAATCGATTGAGCTTCGAAAAAACGAGACGAAGTGCCGCTCGGTGGCTAATATGGGCCAGCCCGTTCTGCGAGCGACCGATTGCGGTGGGCGTCAGTTTACAGAAAAACATGTTGTAATTGGCGCCATAAGCGCCGAATAGGGAATGGCCGACCTAACCCAAGCACGTAAACACGCATACATCCCCTTACCCAGACGCGACCACGGTCTAAATGCATGTACACTGGTTCATATGACCGTCTTTATCTTAAGTCTTTCATGTAATTTAGATATGGCACTAAAAACATGTGTACAATGTGTTATCCCTTAGCCATATCTTCGATAATTAGCTATTTCTAAAAATGTGATGAGACATATTATGCTAAGATATCATCTCTTGATTAAAAAAAATTAACCTTTTTTTTTCCTAACTTCTCTTTCTACCATCTCAGCACTTATTCTACGTGGCACACCTAAGATAACAACATTGTACAGGGCCTAACCTGGCGAGCTCTTGCAGTTCATCCTCCTTGTCCCCGACCTTCCCCTGCCCCCAAAGCGTGCCTCGACTATCGTGTTGCTGCTTCCTGTCTGACTACTGGCTGCCCGCGGCGCCGTCTTAGTTATCCCGAGTCCCGACGAGCAGGACTGTCGATGAAACAACAAACCCAGCCTCCGCTGGTGCGGCTGCGCCTGACAGTCGAGATGCTGCTTTCTGCTATCTGTTGTCGCCACCATCATGTCCTCCCCGGGCCGAGGTTGTCGTGCTTCTGCCTCCGAGCATCTTCCCCGTCTCCTCTGCCCTTACTTTGCGTCGCCGCACCTACTTCCCGCTTCAGCCTTCCTGCTACTTTGGGTAATTTAATTGCCTTTTTGATGTATGTGTTGTGGGAGTGTAACTTGCTACGTGTTTGATGATTTGAAGTGTTGAAAAATTGATTTTTAATAGATTTTCCCCATCCTTTTTCATATTGCCAAAAGAAAATTACTCGAAAAAAATTCCTCCCACCATAGCTTTACTCAAGTGGAAATCCTTTGAATCGAACAAAAAGTTCGTAACCGCTAGGCTGCATCGTCCCCTTCAACCAGAATCATCTAGATTACAGATTTCATAACTGCATTTTGCAAGAAGAGAGTGCCTCCCATTCTCTGGAGTAACGATAATAATAACACTCCACGTCGCCTTCAGGCTTGGATCCATGCCTTGCATCTTCTTCTTTCTCAAAAAAGAACTCAGATCGTTCAGATTCTTTGCCAGGAGAGTCCCCGGCTTTCGAGCCCTACTCGTGGGAGTTGCTTTATCCATCATTGCTATTGGCATCTTGGCGTTAAACAATTCGATTATATAAACACTTTTGACATAGCAGAATCCTTCTAGGGTTGATTTGTGTGCACTCGTCATCAGACAGTGAAACGTCCGGTCTAGCCCTTAGCTGAGGGATCTTCACTCATGTCCTGCCATCCATATCCGTGCCCACCCGAACCATGGGAAAGAAAGTTTGTCAGAAATTACTTGTACTTGAGGGCAATGATAAAGTGAAGAAAATTATAGAAACAATGAAATGAAGCTATGGCTCGAACTATTGGAGAAGCCACCATAGAATATATATCCATTAGCTTCTCAAGCACTTCTTCTTCCAATTACTTTGTGATGATTTCAAGGAAAAGTGAATGATTTCAATCAAGAAAAGAATCATATGCTCGATCCGTCGTAACAAGAGGGATAAGAAAGTCTCAACTCCAAATGTTGCCAAAAAAATTGACCTGTGGTTTGCTTCAACCGTGACTCCTCCACGGCTGGGCCAGACAAACATACGAATGGCAATGAGGCAGGACATAGAGCCCAAGGTCGCGCCTCAATCGATGCCAAACACCTCGAACACGCGACCAAAACTATAGACTAGACTCGCTGGCCCTCCACCGTTGCGCCTAGGAGATTGGCAGGTGGACAACCAGACTTGAGGATGATGTCGGCCAAGAGGTATCGGCCAACAGACAATTTCCACCGCTATAGACCGCACGGGCACCGGCGGGTCCGACGAACCGGAGCTAGTGATTCCTTTGGTGCCCAAGGGGGCGGTCAAGCCAAAACAATGCCTCCAGAGCGGGTTTGATAAACGTGGCGGAGATAGCCGGTAAGAGTGAGAAAGAACATGTATATGAACCCCACTTAAATTTCCAAATTACAAACAAGTTTGTATATAAATTTTACGCAAAATATACTACCACTACTTTAATTATTCGTGCTTACAATAGGCGTTCCCTGACTGGATTTTATTTCTATCACCGCCTTCGGCCTTAGTATACGCCTGGTGTACTCCCTGGCCCCATCCTTGTCCACGACCATGATCACGAAGCTAGCCAGCCCGAGCCGCCGGACCTCCTTGATGCACCTGTCTACGAGCGCCACAGCCTCCTTCACCGTCATGCCGGGGCGGTAGTGGTTCTCCATCACCGCCGTGCAGAGGCCCGCCCCGCACCCAGCGGTGCGGTACTGCTCCACCCGCTCCGGCGGCGCAGTGCCGCCTACGGCGTACATCGTCGGGCCCTCGGCCTTGTCGTAGCCGGCGATCACCGCGTTCGCGGACTGAGCGCAGCCGATCACCGCCCCCCGGGCGACGTCAGCAGCCGCGGCGGCGCTGTGGATCTTGCTCGTGCTGGCCCTCACCTCATCCCTTAACCGCAGGCTACGAAACACAAAAGCATGGAGGACTCAGGCGAGGATCACAAAGACTGATCGAAGACTCAGGCGAAGGAGCGTGAGAATTGATTAATCTCGATCGTGGTGGATTACGTACCAGTCTCCGGGGACGCCGGACACGCCGAGAAGCAGTTTGGAGCCGAGGCTCGTGACCCTGTCGTTGTCGGGGTTGATGAACACGACGCTTCTTCCCGCGGCGGAGGTGCCGGCGGCCACCACCGCGAAGCCGCCGCCCACCACGCCGAACACGCTGTCCATGATCGTCTCCCTCGTGTTGCTGTTGTGCAGCACGTTCGGTCGGTACTTCTCCGTGCGTATCACGTAGCTACAGCTGTGCTCGCACGGTGTTCCTAGGTTACGAGAGAGGACTAGGGGGATCTACTATAAGTAGATCGGATCGAGGCCGACGACGAGTTGGGGTCGGAGCCGCAAACTAGACCGGAATTCGGAAAGGAAAAGGTTTTTTAAAAACCGGATGATAACACGCACCGATAAGTGGTTAGCTCGGCCATGTCCATATTTGGTTAGCAAAATGTTTTTCTCCTATGATATAAGTGGTTGGCTCGTCATGTTAATGACAATTGTGATACATTGTCAAAAGCAAGAGTGGCAAAAGTGAAATATCAAATTTTAGTGTGACATAAGCAAAATTGGCAAAATTTATAGTGGCAAAAACAAAATTTTCCCAAAAAACATGTTCAAAGAGGATATGGAAAAGGGAGCAATTACTTAAAATTGTTCTGCCACCTACATAATGTCTTATCTTGCAAAAGAACCTACTCCTAATATATTGTCCACCCTTTCCTATGCAACTCTCAAAAAAAATTAAGTCTAAGCCATAGGAAGTTTGCCCACTTTACTTGTGAAAATAGGGCTGGCGTATAGGCCGGGTAAAAGGGCGACAGCCTACTATACATTATACTACTCCCTCCGTTTCTATACACAATTATGTTAGCAATTTCAATACGAACTACATAAGGATATATATAGACATATTTTAGAGTGTAGATTCACTCATTTTGCTCCGTATATAATCCATGTTGGAATCTCTAAACAAACTTATATTTAGGAACAGAGGAAGTAGTATATAAACACTAAAAAATTACTCAAATGATAAGTGTCACACGTGTGGTGTGAAGCACTCGGGCTCTGGCTTTTTTACAATTAAAGCTACCATTCAAAAAATTACAAACCCGAAAAATAAAGTTGCCATCCTTTGAAGTATGAAAGTTGTCATACTTTGACAACTAAAATTGTCATCCTCACGTCACTAAGCTTGCGATTAAAAAAACGTTCAGAATTGCCATGCATTCGTGCCACACATGTGACATTTACCAGGATTCAAAAATTATACATTACATCTAAAACATTAAATATAGAAATAAGCCTCAATTTGCAGGAGCGCAAGTTCACACCATATAATAACAATTTATACCATGTGAAGGCAAACCAATCTGACTAACCTTGAGTTTAGATACGCTAGTCTCTCTTTATGGTGGATGTCTTAGTTTCATAGTGAAATTTTTTGATAACTAGATTTCAATGTTTAAACCAATGCATAATTTTTTTCATTTGAGAAATGGATAAGCACCAAATCAAACCAAGTAAATCAAGACGATCATGTCAGATAATCAAATCATACACAAAAGTACAATCAACAACATTTTTTATTCTTTGATGACTCTATTACTGAACCCAACTTTCAAATCACATTTGTAAGCGCTAGAAATTTCCACGAACATGGTGCCTAATATATATTAGAAACCACTATTGAAATTTTGTCAGTGTGTATATGATTTAGAAATCTCTACCATGTCATTCAATAATATTAAACGATATGGAAACAAACGCATAGATATGCAAATATATGTATATACACTATATAATCTATGCAATAGTAAAAAATAAATTTCAATACCTTTTTAAACAAGAAACGGAATTTTTGGTACCTCATACAATTTAAATTTTGCAGAAAAAAATTCAATGATATACATTACAACTGTATAACAATGAATAATATAACTAATGTTTGGAAACATTGTTATGTGGCTAAGCAATAGAACACTATATTAATTAATATTTTAATATGGTTCATTTAGTTCAAAATAAGTATAAAAGTTCAATATAAAAAAATTGGTTTGCATCACCTTGTGCGCCTTGTCCCATTAAGCCACCACACGCGCACACCCTACGGTACACTAAGTCTAGTAACGGGCAGGCCCATTGTCATTTCTGTTTAGTTTTTTTCTGTGTTTTCACTTGGATTCTCTACATTTCCTTTTTTTTTCATTTTCCTATTTTTTTCGTTTCTTAACTGCATGAACTTTTTCAAATCGATGAATTCTTTCAAAATTGATGATTTCCCTTTTCAAACTTGATCTACCTTTCTTTAAAATTGGTGGAACTTTCTAAATTCGATGAACATTTTTCAAATTCAATGAAATTTTTTCAAAACTGATATTAAAAATTTCAACTTTTGTGAAAAAAAATCAATGAATTTTTTTCCAATCCGTGAACTATTTTTTAAAGTTTGTGAACTTCTTTTCAAAATCCATGAACATTTTTAAGTCATGAAATTATTCTTTTTTGCGAAAAATTTCATACTTTTTTCAAAGTCAAAGGTTGACCGGTCAACTGGTCAACCACAATCGAGCGACTGCGTGGAAACTGGTCACGTAATCGAGCGCTGACCTTCTAATGGGCCGGCCCATGAATACAAGTGCGTTAGCACCTGTTCCTCCAAGTGGCGCTTGGCGCCACTTAGGAGCTCCCAAGTAGAGTCACATGAGAGGCCGGACCACTGACAAACACATGAAAAGCCAATGGTGACCCAACCCGAGAATGGTTTATAAACTGCACCATGACCGAACTGAACCCGCACGAATATTTGTATCAGCCAACCGAAACTAAACCATACTATATTTTCATCGGCCCAACCAAAACCAAACCACTCAATCTTTACACCCAAGCCGAACTAAACCTAGTGCATCGTTGGGGCTGGCGCTCAGCGAGAGGCGAGTCGCCCGGATCCAACCGAGGTAGTGGTTGTAGAAGTCGGGGAAGGGAGGGCCGGCCGGCGGTAGCATGGGCCCATCCGTCGCGGGGGACGATGCAAGAGGGCCATCCAAGAGCAGCAGGCCTGGGGAGAGGATAGAGAAATCGACGCGGGAGCCAGGTCCGGGCTCGTCGGCCGCTGAGGTAGCCGAAGCACGGAGACCAGGGCGTCAGCCGCCGCCTACACAACGACTAGCACGGTTGTGAGAGCTGGCTTCCCCATGCGCTTACCACAGGGAAGAGTCAGAGGAGACCGGATCCAGGCGCGGCGGTCGCATGGGATGCCGGATTTGGGTGCGGAGGTCGCGGACGTTGCTGGAGCAGGCTGATCCTTGCAGCAGCCACCGCGTGCTCACACGCCGTTGGCCGCGGTCGTGAGAGCCATGGCCTATCATCTTGTGGTTGCTTTAAGGGCTATCTAGGGAGAGATACCTACAAATCAGTTTCCCAACCGGGTGAGAAAGTAGGCTTAACTAAGGTGGAATCAGACCGGTTCGTGCCCGTAACTGACCATATCCAACTGTTTTGTACAAGAAACCAACTTAAACCAACCTGTTGTCGAACGGGCCCATTACACCCGAACCAAACAAAACTATGAGGCAAAACTGACCCAACACACCCGGTTTAGATAAAACCATTCTCAGTTTTATCGGTGACCCATGAACCTACACCACCTAGCTGTCACCATCGGACTTTTACAACAACTCCACCATAACGTCACACGAGAGCACCCTTTGCCCTCTCGCTCTGGACTGAGGAGCGCCGACCCTGTTCCATTCTCTTTCTCCAACTTTATAATGATGTGCTTATTATTTCTCCTCCATCCTAATATTGTCAATGCTCCACCACCACCATCGGCCGTCACTCCTCTTATAGGAAACAATGGCCCTTTTGCTATGATGACGACCACACCACCCATAAATCTTAACCCCAAGATTTTCACCCATAATCCCAATCACTCTAGCCATATCTCCTCAATATTTACCCCTCTGTCAGCATTGCGTATAGACATGGACAACATTGTGTTAGCCTCTACTACGTCCATGATGGCTCTCGACCTCGCTTCCCATCATCAGGTCCACCAAGTGTAAGATTGTACATAAATTATGATGACACCAAAACAATCGCCACATGAGAAATAGCAACAAGTGAATAACTAAAATACAGATACATTTTCTATTATTCGACTTGTTATTTGCAATCAGGGTTGAATTTTAAGAGAACCAAACAAGATAAGTGGTTTACTAACATAAGTTTTACTTTAGATAAAAGTTGTTCGCCAGTTACCATCAATGGAAACCTGAATGTTCTACAGGTTTTTCATCACGACACAACAGAACAACACTCAAGGTTTCAACCATGAACCAAATACACGACGAAGGTGCGGATTAAAATATAACAACGACTAAATAAGCACTGCCAATAACACCATCACCTCCATTGTTGCTCAAGGAAATTACATGACCATACTTGGGATCCATGATGCCCAGCTCCCCCCCCCCCCAGTTTTGAAGATGCCAACTGCGATGCGTTCAATTAGCTTTACACAATAGCTAAGCTGATCCACTAGATCCTCCTTCACTGCAGAGAGATCCACCAATCAATCCAAAAGAAAATATTCAACAAAACATTAATTCATTGGCTTGATTAGACATTTTTTGTATTACATGTAATATACTTAACCTTCTGAGTAATCCAAAACATAATTGCTATTCTAACCACTAGCATGTCTATTAATGCATTCATCATTGCATGCGAACCTCTGTTGATGATATCCCATACATATATGTTCGGTAGATAGGAACACAATATGTGGTTTATTGGTTTACTGCTCCAACATATATGGCATATTATCTAAGATTTAGTACCATCGTGTAAAAAACATCTCTACTCAATATGATCTTTTAAGCATCAGCCATGGGAAAGTTTGATACACAGAGGATTTTTTTACTCTCCACAAAAAATTGTAAGGCATCACCCAATGTTTTCCCATGCCATAATAGAAATATGTCACACTAAAGTTTCCTGAACCTGACAACATCGAAGAGCATCCAAACTAATATTCCAGACTCTCCATCTAGAGAAACATTTTCATACACAGTCATTGAGCCTAACCATTGTACTCTTTTAATACCTACCAGCACATTGAAATCTATAGAAGTTAGAACCATAAGATATTTTTTTTCAATAGTGATATGAAGTCAAGGGAGATTATATGTAGTCTAGGAAATATAGTGGAAAAACTATGACCAAAGAATCATTAACTATTGATCTTCCCAGAATCTAGTCTTGCCACAATCCCAACTTTGACCATCCAACAACCCTAATCCAGGATTTAGCCTCCATACACTTGTGCCAAAAGTGTGAATTTTCCATTTTGACTTTCACTTGTCCCAGGGTATGATGTGTGAGGTATTTCTTAGTATGGAAATGTTGGCACATGCCATCTAAATTAGAAAGTTTCTACAGCTACTTAGAAAGTAAAGGAATGTCCAGATGTAAAATGCCCAACCCTCCTTGGTCCTCGGGCAGACAAAACATAGGCTAATTAACCAAGTGATATTTCCTTTTCAACTTGTCACGATTCCATAGAAATCTAGCGTTGTATATATCAGTCTTTCGTCTTGAGACCCTTAGATATCTTGTAAACAGATATCACATTCAAAGTGACACTAGGAAGGGAGGAATTAATTGAAGATTTTGTACCACCAATGGACATTTTCTTTCCTTGCCAAGAACCTAATCTACTTACCACATTTTCCTCACAGCTCTACAATAGTTAAGTATAACCATTTTCTCATAGGAAGTTTGCCCATTCTGAATATTCTCAAATTCAATAAATCTAAAGTTGGTCACATGACACAGTAAATTCCCCTTAATGTACATTATGTTCAATGTTGAGATTATTAAAATAGGCACAATAGGAAGTTGAGAGTTTTGTCTTTCCCAATATCACGTCAATCAATGGAAGAATTAGCCTAGTTAGCAATCCTTGCCTAAGTGCTCTTCCAATCGAGATTCAAAGAGCAGCTAATGATATCCATATGTGTGTTGTGTATTGGTGGGGGGAGGAAAATGGCAGGTGGTTATTGGTTCATTACAAGATGCATTTCCTCTCAGATTTACCACCTCCTACAACAAAACACTAAAGTTTCCTGAACTTAGCAATCAGACAAATTTGTGTGGATGTCAATTTGGAGAAGCATTTTTTTACAGACGGTCCATAAGTATAACCATTATTCTATTTTAACTTCTACTACTGCTCTCCAAAAATTGAGAGATTTAAAATCACATGTAATAACTTTTAAAACATTAATAGAATGGAAGCTAGTGTAAAAGTTATCCTTAGAGAACCATTGATCTTCCTAGAATCAAGTTTGACAGTATTCCCAACTCTGGCCCAACACCATAGCTCCTAACAAAATTGTGTGTTTCCCACTCCCATTTTCACTATCCTAGAGTCTAATGTGTGAGGTATTTTGTAGTAAGGAATTGTTGTCACATACCACCTCTGTTGAACCATTTCTAAAGCTACTTAGAAAATAAAGCCATATTCATTATGTCCAAATCTAAAATGCCAACCCTCCTTAGTCCTTGGGCAGATAGACCATGGGCCGATTTAATATTTCATTTTCAACATGTCAGCTCTCCACATAAATGCAACCTTGTACGTAATGATTTTTTTCCTGGCACCATGAGGTATCTTGTAAAAAGGGAGCACCTTCAAAGGGACATTATAAAGGGAGGAATTAATTCAACTGTTCCGCCACCAATGGATAGTGTCTTCCCTTTCCTAACACCTAATATTTTTTGCATGGGGGGCTAATACCTAATCTACTTTCTACCTTTTCCTTGCAGCCATCCATTACATAAGTATAATAACTTTCTCATCTTAAGGTATACATAAGTATTTTGTAGGAAGTCTGTGACTTTTGAAACCCTCAAATTCAACAAATCTATAGTTAGGTTGCTCACACAACAATCCCACTTTATCAAAATTTAATTTCAATGTTGACATTCACAAAAATAGGATAATATGAAGCTATGCTTTGCTTTTGCACAATATCACTTCAATAAGTTGAAGAGTTATCCTAGTTAAAATACTTGCCTTAGTGCTCCTCCAATCAAGATTGAAAGATCGGCTAATGTTATTGGTTCATTACTCCCATAGAAGAGACACTCTCTCTCAGATTTAGCACCTTTGTGCAACAAAACACAAAAGTTTCACGAATCTGACAATAGCCAAACTAATCGTGGGGATTTTTATTTAGAGACATTTTTTCCATGATCCTTAAGCCAAACCATTACTCTCTTTAAATTCTTACTTCCACCCTCTAAAACCTAAGGGATAAAGAATAACATGCAAAAACTTTTTTAACAGTAATATAGGGATCTAAGAAGATTGTGTACAGTATGGGAAGATAGTGTAAAAATGGTCATCAAAGAACCATCGATCTTTCCAAAATTTAGTTTGCCACTATTCCCAACTTTGACCCTACAAACAAAACCAAATGAAGACTACCTGCATCAACCTTTATAAAAAGTGTGGGTTGCCCACTCCAGTTTTCAGCTATTCTAGAGTATGATGTGTTGGGTTATCATCTAAGGAATGTTGCTACATACCATCTACATGGAACATTTTCTACCAACACTTAGAAAGTAAGATGGTTTTCATGATGTCTAGATCTCTAATGCCCAACCCTCCTAGGTTGTTGGGCAAACACACCATGGATTGATTAACCAAGTGATAATCTATATTCAACTTGCAAAAATCGAGTCATGTACATATGAATCTATTTAGAGAGAGAACATACCAATTTTTTCTGACGCCCTAAGGTATCATGCAAAAAAATGTTCAAAGAGGACATGGAAAAGGTAGCAGTTACTTAAAATTGTTCCACCACCTACATAATGTTTTCTCTTACAAACGAATCTAATATATTGTCCACCCTTTCCTATGCAACTCTCAAAAAAATTAAGTCTAATCCAATCTTCTATAGGAAGTTCGCGCCCACTTTACTTGTGAAAATACAAAGTAAATTCCACTTTTCTGAAAATTTATTTTAAGTGGGACTGACAAAAAAATAACTAATTCTCAATCCATTTACAAATTTGCTCGTACACATAAACAAATGTTCAGTGTGTTATTAAAAAAATGTTCATCTAGTCTCCACTACTATTAAACAAGCTAGTTGTGGTAGAAACATTGAATATCAGCCCTTCATTATCTTAGATCTGATGGCCTATATTTGCTTGAAAATGATGTGATTAGCAAATAAAGCATCGTAATTAGCATTCCATAAAATGAACATTGTATCAATCAATCAAATCATCATAATTAGCATTCCAAAAACAAACGTTGTATCAATTTAGTAAAGAACTATAAATACCAATCCAAAAAACAAACATCGTAATTTTGAAGGTTCCAAACAGTTGACTTAATCCCTAGATCTCCGCCCATGTCTCCGCCAACACCTCCTCCAATCCCATGGGGCCCACACAAATCACCCTCCCACCTGATGATGCCCATGCCATTGACGACCACCACACCTATCGTCAACCATCGCTGACCACAGTGCCACCCCCACCCTCACTGCCGCCACCAACTGATGTTGGCCACGCACCGCCGCGCCCACCCGCAAAGCACCATTGTCGTTGACTGCATTGCAACTGTTGCCATTGCCTCATCTGTCGAGCCACTTCCAGAGAGAGGAACAGTGGCGACAGGCGCACGCGGGGGGGGGGGGGGGGGGGGGGGGAGGGGGGAGATCCCATGACAAGTGAGGCACATATGTCAAGTTGGGTATTGGGATGCGGGATGGGGTTATTGGGGTCTGCGAAAACAACCATCTCCAAATAACCTGAAAGCAGGTATTTGGGTAGCCCCTGTAACCATTACAAAAAAACAGCGCTTCAGCAGATGCTGTAAAATAGAGCATGCACAAAAAACTTTAATGCACGTGCTAAAAGCAGTATCCCGGGCTGCAAATTTTGGGCTGCGAGCACGCACAAAAACTTTAGCGCACATGCTAAAAGCGGTATCCCTGGCTGTAAATTTTGGGCCATGGATTGTGCGCACTGCAAAATCTGGGCTGCTGTAGGTGGGGCCGCCGGACTGGGCGCCGTGTTTTTGTGTTTTTGTGCATATGGAAAACCTTTTCGTCGCTCCCGCGCGTAAAAAGACTATTTTGGCGCTGTAAAAGAATTATACCTCGCCAAAGCGAAGCGCGTCTGCTAGAGATGCTCTTAGTGGGGAAGATTTTCGGATCCATTGGAGATGCTCTTAGCCGAGTCAGTCATCCTTTGCCTATAAGTACTCTAGTACCGATCAGGATTTAGAGGGCGTCAATTGCCCTGAATCAAAAGGGGGCGGGACGTCAATCTCGATCAAACACACAAGCGATGTGATCTTCACGGAGAATGGGGTTGAGGGCTAACCCATGTGATTTTAACACTTCGAGTGCCATCTGTCGATAGATAGCCATTGTCTCCCTGACCTCCCTTCCCACGGGCGCCGCTCCCCATCTGTCGACATACTGGACCGCAAACTCGCCGGCAGCCCCGGGAACCCCGAGCCGGCGGATCTCCGCGATGCAGCTCTCCACGAGCTCGATCACGTCGCTGGACGACATGGTGTCGCGGTAGCCCCGGCGCAGCACCGCCCTGCAGGCCTCCGCTCCCCGGCCCGCGGCCCCGAACAGGAACTGGCCGCGCGGGAGCGCGGGGCCGACGCAGCTCACCGCCGCGTGGGGCTGGGCCTGGTTGTAGCCCACGACCAGGGCCTCGACGGAGTGGCCGCGGTCGAGCAGCTCGCGCGCGAGGTCGGCGACCGTGGCGGTGTCGGGGTACGGCACCCCGGTCAGCCCCTTCCACCTGCGGCACATCGTCCTCGCGAACCTTGCGCTGCATGCCAAAGCAAAACACGGGCGGGAAGCTGAGGTCAGAAGCCATGGAAGGTGGCCGGGATCGAGCGAGGCGGGTGGAGGTGGATTGGATCTAGCTCGGTGGTTACCGGTTCTGCTGGTTGCCGGAGATGGCGAGAAGCCTGTGGGAGTCGAGGTGCACGATGGGGGTTCCCGACGCCACCACCGCGAATTCCCCCCTCCCCGCGACGCCGATCACGCAGCCGAAGTCGTCGTCCATCGCCGCCGCTCCGATCGATCGATCCCCGCGCTTGCTTGCTGTCTGTGAACTGCTCTGCTGGTGGTCACTCCCCGTGCTTCGCTCGTCCTACTAGTAACTGTCCTGACTCCGGCAGGAAAGTGGCTGGCGAGAGGAGCGTGACTCAGGTCGATCGCTTGGCCTGTGCTCCGGTTCTTCCGTTCCGGTACATGACAAGTCTTGTTTTTGTCTGTTACTCGATCGATCGGTCTATGTGACACTGACACGTCACTGTAGGAGTAAAAGTGCAATTTTCACCGACATGTTCCAACGAGCCGACGGGCAAGGTCACGTCTTTTATTACCGGAAAACTCACGTACTACTACATGCATAGAAAACTCACGTGCATGCATGCATTCATGCATAACCGCGCACGAACACAAGCATCGTCTCTCCTCTCCTCTCCTCTGCTACACGCACGTACTGTAGTACGCAGTACCGTGCTAGCTATTTATTCCCGTCACACTCACATGTACACTCATGCATGCATGCAGCTCCAGGGACCGCATGCGCGCGCTGGAGATCGTCGCTCACATGTCGGCGACGCGGCGCTGCTGCTGCGGGCCGGGGACGAACACGGACTCCGGCTGCGCGCGGATGACCCTGTCCGCCAGCTCCCTCGCCTGCTGGGGGAACGCCAGCGCCTTGGCTGCCTCGTCCAGCTGCTTCAGCACGCTGTTCCCGCCGGTCACGAACACCTCCTCGTCGTTGTTGGCGCCCACGCCGAAGGACAGCAGGGCGAGGTTCCCCTCGTTCCCGGCCACGAACGTCGCCGGGTGGCCCGCGGGGAGCACGATCACCGACCCCACCTTGATCTGGGCCCTCACCTGCCTGTAGCCCCTCGATTTCTCCTGCTCGCCGCCGTGGCCGTGCTCCTCCTCCTCGCTCCTCCTGCCGTGCTCCTGCCCGCGCTCCTCGCTTCTCCTGCCGTGTCCGTGTTCGCGCTCGCGCTCCTGCTCGTGCTCCCGGCGTTCAGAACGGCCGGAGCTGGAGACGTGCGGGCACGCCATCTCGAAGTAGCCGTCGCGCCCCTCCACGACGATGTAGATCCTGGTCGACCGGGTGGTGTACCTCAGCGCCGTCATCGAGCCCTGCATGCATGCACGCACGACGAAACACACACATTGGCTTAGGCGCTTAGGTCCAGCACCAATCCGTCCCGTTGCATGATGCTACAAAACTATCTGTATGCGCGGCGCGGATGCTTTACCCGGGTAATGTTGACGAGGGTGACATCCATGTCGAGCTTGCGGAGGTGGTGGCACTGGTCGCCGGTGATCTGGTGGAACCTGCCGTGCTTGTTCGAGTAGCGGGGCTTCTCGCCGGTGAGGCTGCGCGGCTGGATGTCCTCCTTCTCGGAACCCGACCCGCCGCCACCGCCGCGTCCTCCCCTGGAGCACGACCTGCTCAGCTCCCGTATCTGCTCCTCCGACCCCTCAGATATCTGACCCTCACCTCTGCTCTTCGTCTCGAACACTCTGTCCACATCCTCCCGCTGCCGAGTCTATTGAAACACATGCATGCAGACGGTCAGCGCGTACAAGCATAAGATCGAGCTGAATCAAGCGATGAACAAACAAACAAACAAAAATCAGTGCCGATGGTCAGCGCGTACGTACGTTAAATGCCGCCCGGATAACCTCGTCGCTGAATACGCTGAAGAACGACTGCGGCTGCTCGCCTCCAAACCCAATAGGGGAGAACTCCTACAAACGTATCAAGAACAGATACCAAAAGTAAGTCGTTGCATGCAACGCAGATGGCGGAGGAGCTTGCATGCTGCGGCCATGCATGGCTCACCTGGAAGCTGCCCGGCGTGGAGACGGGGTTGAGGAGCATGACGACCCGGAACCACTTGGAGCGGTGCGTGTTGGCGGAGTACACGATGGACCCGGCCGGGATCACGAACACGTCGCCCTCCCTGACGCAGAACGACTCCCGCTTCCCGTTCCTCAGCAGCACCAGCACGCCCTCGCCTTCCCTCACGAAGGCGATCTCGTCGGCGTCGTAGTGGCTGGGCTGCAGGAACGCGCGCGGCGCCGCGTCGAGGCACGCCACGCGGTAGTCGCCGATGGAGCCCCGGAGCAGCTCGTGGTCGAACCGCTCCAGCACCTTGAAGTGGCCGTGCCGCGACTTGGCCCACTCCCGGAAGCTCTCCTCGCCGAAGTGGTACGGCCGGCCACTTTCGCCGGACCGCCTTTCGTCGCCCCCTTCTTGCCACCTCCTACTACCCCTACCTTCGTCCTCGGCATCCCACGACGCGAACGAGAGGGAGAGGCACAGGGAGAGGACGAGGGCTAGCGCTAGCCATGGCGATCTTACTACCGTGGACTTCATGGTGATCGATGTTGGTGATCAGTGACGAGTTGGCTTATTGGATGAGTTGGTGATCTAGCTCCGGGCAAGTGATGGTATATATAGCGGGTGGCGATGCGGCGAGGAGGCCAGGTGTAGGTCGGGGTGTGTACGTGGTGAAGAAGCGCCGCATGCACGGCGCCATGGTGGCATGCGCCATGCATGCGATGCGAGATAGCTGGCCTCCATCTGCAGAGAACGGACAACGTTGATTGAGATAGGAACAAGCCGAGCAGGGATGGGATAGCTCGGCGACGATCTTTTGCATCGGCGGAATGAAATTTTCTTTTGCTGGGAGCTATGCTCCAAGTTGAAGCTACTACACACCTGCAAGAGCCTTATCGATGCATTTATGTATCTTGTCACTACATGCATGCGTGCATGCTTGGGGTTTAATCCACGATCAACCCGCATGCATGGTTTTCTTTATGTAACTATATATCAGGTGCCTGAAAAATTTATAGTTTGTCTAATTCATATCTAGATGTTTTTAAGGATGTCACGTCTAAACTCCCACAAATAACGCAGCAACAAGGAAAAAAATTGGGACAAAAAAATAGACCACAAACATAGTGAACATCAGGTTAGATGTGACATACAGACCCAAAATAATTTATTCACGGCAGTCATCTATTCTAGTTCATCCGAGCTCGCCAGAGAAGATGGACCTCGCTGGAAAAAGTCATACCCCCACCATCTATCTTAGGGGGAAGTCATGGCCTCACTAGGGGGAGTCATGACCCCATTATCTATCACTAGTAGGAAAAGGGGCTTTTACCCCGGTTTGTAAGGGCCTTTTGTCCCGGTTTTTGAACCGGGACTAAAGGGTCGTTACTAAAGCCCTAACCCTTTAGTCCCGGTTCTTACACGAATCGGGACAGAAGGTCCTCCACGTGGCCGCTGCTGCCAGCCCAGGCAGGGGGGCCTTTGGTCCCGGTTGGTGCCACCAACCGGGACCAATAGGCAGGACCTTTTGTCCCGGTTGGTGTCACCAACCGGGACCAATAGGCATCCACGCGTCAGCAGCTGGCAGGAGCTGAGGTTTTTTTTTTTTTTTTGAAAGGGGGTGGTTTAGGGGTTTTGGGGGGTTAATTTAGGTGTTTCATCTATTGTGTTAGCTAGCTAATTAATAGAGAGAAGTGTCCTCTCTTATCTCCGTGCTTGGTCGACGCTACGTACTATATACATATGGAGAGGACTAGACACGCTAGCTAGTAATCAAATGAAGGAAACAGAAGATCGTCATGAACATACGCATACAGAGAGAAGTGATATCGACCACCTCTCCTTCTCCGAGAGATTGGTCGAACAACAAGTTCTCGTATATCTATCCGACACTACCGGCTACATATATACAATAATTATCTCTTACAATATAATCTCCTAATTAAATTGTAGGAACACAGGGTCCACATAGTATTCTCCGTTTTCAGCGATCACGTGGTCAAGGAAGAATACCGCCAATTCCTCTTGAATTCCTCGCATACGATCTGGTGCTAGGAGTTCATCCCGCTTTCAAAACATCTAATTTGAAGAAGGGGGTCAATACATATATATATGAATAAACGAAACTCAACACAAATGATGCTAATAAAATAAAATTGTGAATATTATTGCTTACGCACTTCATATTGTACTTCAGTGTAGCCCCGCTCACAGGTCGTGTAGCGGATGGACTCGCAAACATAGTATCCACAGTAATTATTCCCGGATTCCTGCCACAACCACTTTACAAGAAATAGAGGTCAATCAAACTGATAAGCAAGCATGCTAAATGGTATTGATGAAACTAGCGCTTGAATCACTAGGAGATGCGCGGAACATGCTACTATAGTACTTACTTTCGGGTGTTTAAATTGCAGCTTCTTCGGCAGTCCCGGAGCTTTTGTGGTGAATTTTCTCCAAACCCTGTCAGACAAAGAAAACAATTACTTGATATCAGGAAATGAACAAAGTTGCTGATATAGTGGATAATGATCGATTTAACTTACTTCTCGAGCATTTGAGTCATGTTCGCATAGTCCTGGAGATCTTTTCGTCTCGAGTCTAAGACGGTTACTACTCCCTGCTCAAGCTTAATCTCTAGGAGAATATAGTGGAAGCTGCGCATGCATGCATAAGTCATCAATTACATTACCATAACCTGGACTAATAAGGGAAACCGAATATGCACAAGACAGTAACACTCACTTGAAGTTGTAAGGAAAGTGTATTATATCTTTGTTTTGATTTAATACCAACGATTGTAGCAAGTTGGCCTCGGCTTCTTTGGGATGCTTTTCAACCGTATATGCATCTATGAGATTTGTGTTAATGAACCCAATATCACCGATTTGTCTTTTCTTCAATTCGGCGATCTTCAATCTGCATAATATAGTGAGGATAATTATAAATACATGCAATGAAAGAGTTGACCTATATAGAGAGACTTAATGACAGAAGTAGTACTACTTACAGACAGTAGCAAGTGATCGTTGTTTTATCGAGGGCCTTTTGATTGTAATTCAGCGTCAAAGTATTCCTCCCCCCAGACTCTCTGCAGGTTTTCATGTACCAATCATGTAATCTTCGCATCATCGTTGTTAGAGATCTTTCATCTTTGACGAGAGACTTCCCGTAATGGTATTTGTGTTCGTCCACCTCCATGATTTCATAATGTACATCGTCGGGCAGGTAATCTCCAAGATTGCTATAACCGGGCACCATCCTCGGATCATTAGCGACGATGTCTTTTGACACCTTGAGCGGGGGGCACGATTGGCTCGCTTGTTCGCCGAGCTGGGCAATTTTTTCCCAGCTCGTCGTTCTTTTAACCTTTGATCACTGACAGTACTTCCCGACCGCTCCGCTTCGGCATATGTCTTTGCAAGAATGCGCTCATAGTTGCCTCTCGGCGGAGACTTTGGTGGTTTTGTCAGGGCAGCCAGAGTGCGCTTTGCTTTCACCGGATCTACCTTCTCCTCCGGAGGTGGATGTTTCTTTGCTTTCACCCCTTCAAAGAAGTTTTTCACTTCGGCTCGCACGATCTTCCTGGTTTCCTCCTCGGTCCTCTCGTATGGTAACTTCTCTGGAGTCTTCAGAGAAGGACCGAATCTGTATTGCCTCCCGCCTCTGGCAGCTGTACTGCTAGACGCCGGCAGAGCAGACGGAGCGGCTGCGGCTGTCTTCTTTCCTTGCTTACGAGGTAGAGGAGAAGGACTACGATGCGCCGGAGCAGCCGCAGCGGCAGCGGGTCTCTTCCGCCCTTGCTGACGAGGCGGAGAAGGAGGAGGCTGGCTGCTCTGGCGCGCCGGCGCAGGCGGAGAAGGAGGCGGAGTGCCGCCACGCGCCGGAGAAGGAGGCTGAGTGCCCTGATCACTCGTCGGAGGAGGAGGCGGAGGAGGAGGCGGAGTGCCCTTACTCGTCGGAGCCATCCAGTTCGGAAGCTTGATGAGCTCCTTCCGCCATAGGCATGGAGTCTTCAGAGCAGAACCCAGCCGAGTCTCCCCTTCACCGGTAGGGTGGTCAAGCTGGAGCTCCTCAAATCCCTCCGTTATTTCATCCACCATCACCCTAGCATATCCTTCTGGAATCGGCCGGCAGTGGTAGGTTGCGCCGGGTTCAGGAGATAAAATAGAGCCAACAACCGCCTTGACTTTGAAGTTCTGCCATTCCGCCATAAGGTGGCAATGTTGAGACTCCGTGATAGCATCCACGGGGTAGCTAGCAGGAGCCGCATGCTCCAGCTGAAGCAGCTCGGTGGAAGCCACGCTGCTTCTCCGATGAGATGGCGGTGTAGCTTCGGGGGCAGTTTCGGCATGTCGATTGCCGTCTCATTCCTCTAGCGCTTGAACCCTTTCGTGCAGCTTCTGAATTTGGATCTGCTCCACTTTTTTCCTCCTCTCCTGGCTTTTGTAACCGCCCGCGTCCGGGAAACCAGCCTTCCACGGAACGGAGCCTGGCGTGCCTCGTGTCCGTCCAGGGTGCTCAGGATTCCCGAGGGCCATTGTGAGCTCGTCGTTCTCTCTGTCTGGAACGAACGTCCCTTCCTGCGCTGCATCGATATATTGCTGAATCTTCTTGACTGGTATTCTCAAAAGCTCGTTCGTCCAAACGCACCTCCCTGATACAGGGTCCAAGGTTCTGCCAGCCCCGAAGAACCAAGTCCGGCAACGGTCTGTCCAGGTCATTGTCTGTGGTTCGATCCCTTTTTCAAGCAGATCATTCTCAGCCCTGGCCCACTTAGGTCGGGCTTTGAGGTAGCCACCTGACCCCGTGCGATGGTGAAGCTTCTTCTTCGCAGCATTCTTCTTGTTTGTCGCTGACATCTTCTTATTCTTTTCCGATTTCTTGTGGGCCACAAATGCGGGCCAGTGATCTCTGATCTTCTCATACTGGCCGATGAATTCTGGTGTCTCTTCTTTGTCGACAAACGTTTTCAGCTCATTCTTCCACCTCCTGAATAGGTCTACCATCTTCTTAAGAGCATGAGACTTGATTAATTGCTCTTTAACTGGCTTCTCCGGATCCTCCTCTGGCGATAGGGTGAAATTTGCCTTCAGCTCAGTCCAAAGATCATCTTTCTGCATATCATTGACATAAGACACCTCAGGGTCTTCCTTCTTAGGCTTATACCATTGGTGGATGCTGATCGGGATCTTGTCCCTAACTAGAACCCCGCACTGAGCAGCAAATGCATCCTTTGTCCGGATGGGTTCAATCGGTTGGCCGTCGCGCGCGATTGCTGTGATCTCAAACCTTTCATCCGAGCGCAACTTTCTCTTCGGGCCTCGTCTCTTTACCGCAGTTGTGCTCGATCCGGAGGGCTAGAAAAAAAAAGAAAGACGAGTGTTAATTAATATATGTACATACCAAAACAATGAATGCATCAATTAGCTAGTCAGCACAGGCTTAACTAATATATTTACCTGGCCGGACTCTGTTCGGTCACCGGAGCCGTCACCACGGGCTCCTTCTTGCACCAGCATTGGGTCACCGGAGCCATCATAATCATGTCTTTCCTCCTCCACTCTTCGATCACCGTAGCCTGCTTCTTCACCCTGTTCTTCCAGACCATCATTGTCGTTAAGATACGACAAGATATCACCTCCGGCTAAGATTATGTCCCCTAACACCTCTTCTGCTTGCTCGTCTCGTCCGTGCTCCATTGTTTCTGCAAATATTACAACATGGCAATTATTACACAAACATGACAGCAGGTGGATATATTAGTGCAAACGTAGGCCTAGCTTATTCCGGGTTTGGGGTGGCCTCGGCAACGCTTCAAGGGTAGGGGCGCGGCGGGAGGGGGTAGGAGACCGACATCGTTTTTTTCTAGGGTTTGGGTGTCCTTGAGAGTTTTGGTCGAGCGAGAGGGCCGGGGGTGCTCCCGTGGTATAAGTTATCACCGTCGAGAGGGGGTATAAATATCGACCGTCCATCATGTCGATATCTGGGAGGGAGTTATATATATCGACAACGACGACATACATACATGGGAAAATAATGTTATCGGGGAGGGGGTATATCGACCCCCCCCCCCACGTGTTGAAGTTATCGGGAGGGGGTTATATCGACAACGACGACATACGTCCATGGGAAAATAATATTATCGGGGAGGGGGTATATCAACCCCCCATCGTGTTGAAGTTAACGGGAGAGGGGTATATCGACGACGACAGACCCGATAAAACATAAGAAAACGAAGAAGAAATAAAAAGAGGAGAAGAAGAAAAGGAATAGAGGAGAAGATCGAAGAAAAAAAAGAAGAAAAAAAGAGGAGAAGAAGAAAGGAATAGAGGAGAGAAGAAGAAAAAATAGAATTTTTTCTATTTTTTCTTCTTCTCTCCTCTATTCCTTTCTTCTTCTCCTCTTCTTTTTCTTCTTTTTTCCTCTTCTTATTTATTTCTCCTCTTCTTCCTCTCCTCTTCTTCTCCTTTCTTCCTCTTCTTATTTTCCTTTTACCTCTCATTCATAAAAAAATGTTCAAATAGAAAATTTCGAAAAATAGTAAAGGTTTTGCCTAATGCATTGTTCATATGAATATACAAACATTTGCATATTCTACAATAATTAATATCACCAAAAAAATCTATGAACAGAAAAAAATCCTAACTTTTCTAAAAATCTATCTTTTGCATATATACATGAACATATATATATATACACAGAGAACATATATACATACATATACTCATACATGAACATATCATCATATATATGAACATACATTTTCTTTGCATATGCATATGAACATACATTTTCTTTGCATATGCATATGAACATACATACATACATTTTTCTTTCATATGAACATACATACATACATTTTCTTTGCATATGACCATACATACATTTTTCTTTGCATATGACCATTCATACATTTTCTTTGCATATGCTTTGCATATAAACATACATACATATGAACATACATACATACATACATATAAACATAACATACATACACAAAAAATTCTAAAAATCTGCCTAAAAAAATTATATGAAAAAAAAGCATACATCATCCATCCATCCATCCATATAATGAACATATACATCATCCATCCATCCATATAATCAACATATGCGTATGAAAAAAATTATATGAAAAAATTATATGAAGAGGATCGAGGGGACAGGGAGGAAAGGGGGTCGCCGGAGCCGGACCGAAAGGGGAGGAGGGGCGGCGTCGAGGCAGGGGCGGCAGTGGGGGCGGGCGCCGGCGACGACGACAATGGTGGGGGCGGGCCGGGGCGCAGGGGCGCGGCCGTGCATGCTCGGGGACGGGGCAGGGGCACGGGGAGACGGGGATGGCGGCCGGCGGCGGCGACGGCGACGAGGAGCGCACGAGCGATTTGGGCAGCCTGGCGGCGGGGGCAACTGGCGAGGGAGGCGAGGGATATGTGAAATTTTCACAAGTCCTGGTTATATAGCAAGGGCATTGGTCCCGGTTCGTGGCACCAACCGGGGCCAATGCCCCCCTTTAGTCCCGGTTGGTGCCACCAACCGGGACCAAAGGTCCCTTTTCAGCAGCCCAAAGGGCGGGAACCGGCGGCCTTTGGTCCCGGTTGGTGGCACCAACCGGGACTAAAGGGGGGGCATGGGTCCCGGTTGGTGCCACGAACCGGGACCAAAGGGCCTTGCACAGCGGCGTGGTGGTGGGAGTTTAGTCCCACCTCGCTAGCTGAGAGAGAGCCGCACCTGTTTATAAGGTGCGGTGCGCCTGAGCTATCGAGCTCCTCTCTAAAGTAGGCTTACGGGCCTAACCTCTCTGTACATGCCTGTGGGCCTACTGGGCCTTCTGCGGACCTGAATCCTGGCCCATGGATGGGTTTCTAGTCGTATGCAGGCCGTGGTGGCCCAGTAGGTGGCATAATTTTTATTGTGTGCCTGTTTTTTTGTTTTCTTTTTTGCTTTATTTATTTTGTTTTGTTTCTACTTACAACAAAAAACTTATTTATTTTATTTTATTTTGTTTCTAATTACTTATTTATTTTACTTTATGATAATTCTTTTTGCTATTAAAGTTTCTATCAAAAAAAGTTCTTTATGAAAATTCTTTTTGCTGTATTTAGTTTTTTTGTTTTCTTTTTTGCTTTATTTATTTTGTTTTGTTGCTACTTACAACAAAAAACTTATTTATTTTATTTTATTTTGTTTCTAATTACTTATTTATTTTACTTTATGATAATTCTTTTTGCTATTAAAGTTTCTATCAAAAAAAGTTCTTTATGAAAATTCTTTTTGCTTTTAATGATTTTGAACAGAAAATACTTCGATAATTTTAGTTGCATCAATTTTATATGATTTTAGTTTCAATAATAATAGAGGTTTCTTATAATGTTTTGAACAGAAAATACTTTGTTAATTTTAGTTTCATAAATTTTATTAAAGTTTATTTTATTTTGTCGGAACACAAGAAGTCCAGAGTTGTAATAAGTTATTAAAAATAAAAAAGAGGCGCAATGCTCGTTGATTTGCTTCAAGCCTTTCGGAATAGTGTAGACTGCACTGCACATAGCTCCATGCAGTCTACCTTATTCCTCAAGGCTTGAAGCTAAGCAACGTTAGCATTGCGCCTCTTCTTCATCGTCTCTGCACTCAGGGCTTATAAACCGCTCCTAGTGCCTCTCAGCTAGCGAGGTGGGACTAAAAAACTGCTTAGTAAGAAACTCTAGTACCGGTTCGTGCCACGAACAGGTACTAAAGGTGCTCGTGGGGCCACAGCCTCATTAGTACCGGTTCGTGGCACCAACAGGGACCAAAGGGTGGAATTGGTCCCGGTTCGTGCCACCAACCGGGACCAATGGCCTTGCACAGCGGCGTGGTGGTGAGTTTAGTCCCACCTCGCTAGCTAAGAGAGAGCCGCACCTGTTTATAAGGTGCGGTGCGCCTGAGCTGTCGAGCTCCTCTCTAAAGCAGGCTTACGGGCCTAACCTCTCTGTACATGCCTGTGGGCCTACTGGGCCTTCTGCGGGCCTGAATCCTGGCCCATGGATGGGTTTCTAATCGTATTCAGGCCGTGGTGGCCCAGTAGGTGGCATAATTTTTAATTTTTGGCCTGTTATTTTTCATGCATTTACTAATTATTTTGAGCTATAAGACCCTAAAATTGAAAAGCATTTCAAATGAACTCTAAAAAGGTTGAAAGTTGGCATGGTATCATTATTTCATCCGCATAGCATGTGCAAGAAAGTTGAGAGGGTTACGGCAAAAACTAGATGCACTTCTTGTACAAAACAGACAATGGTATCATACTCGTCTATTACAAAGTTGGCATGGTATCATCATAATAGTTGCGGGAGAAAGTCCTCACTTTTTCTTCGCTTGTGTCATTTGCTTATTGCGCCGTAACCATGGATAATCTTCATCGTTTATCAGGATGCTTGGGTCAGCCTTGACTTTGAAGGGAGGAATTTCATGAAACTTTTCATAATCTTCAGACATGTCTGTCTTGCCCTCCACTCCCACAATGTCCCTTTTTCCTGAAAGAACTATGTGGCGCTTTGGCTCATCGTATGATGTATTCGCTTCCTTATCTTTTCTTTTCCTCGGTCTGGTAGACATGTCCTTCACATAGATAACCTGTGCCACATCATTGGCTAGGACGAACGGTTCGTCAGTGTACCCAAGATTGTTCAGATCCACTGTTGTCATTCCGTACTGTGGGTCTACCTGTACCCCGCCTCCTGACAGATTGACCCATTTGCACTTAAACAAAGGGACCTTAAAATCATGTCCGTAGTCAAGTTCCCATATGTCCATTATGTAACCATAATATGTGTCCTTTCCCCTCTCGGTTGCTGCATCAAAGCGGACACCGCTGTTTTGGTTGGTGCTCTTTTGATCTTGGGCGATCGTGTAAAATGTATTCCCATTTATCTCGTATCCTTTGTAAGTCAATACAGTCAAAGATGGTCCCCTGGACAACGAGTACAACTCATCACAAACAGTGGTGTCACCTCTGAGACGTGTTTCCAACCAACTGCTGAAAGTCCTGATGTGTTCACATGTAATCCAGTCGTCACACTGCTCCGGGTGTTTGGAGCGCAGACTGTTCTTGTGTTCATCGACATACGGGGTCACCAAGGTAGAGTTCTGTAGAACTGTGTAGTGTGCTTGAGACCAAGAATATCCGTCCTTGCATATTATTGAGTCCCCTCCAAGCGTGCCTTTTCCAGTCAGTCTTCCCTCATACCGCGATTTAGGGAGACCTATCTTCTTAAGGCCAGGAATGAAGTCAACACAAAACCCAATGACATCCTCTGTTTGATGGCCCATGGAGATGCTTCCTTCTGGCCTAGCGCGGTTACGGACATATTTCTTTAGGACTCCCATGAACCTCTCAAAGGGGAACATATTATGTAGAAATACGGGCCCCAGAATGACAATCTCGTCGACTAGATGAACTAGGACGTGCGTCATGATATTGAAGAACGATGGTGGGAACACCAGCTCGAAACTGACAAGACATTGCGCCACATCACTCCTTAGCCTTGGTATGATTTCTGGATCGATCACCTTCTGAGAGATTGCATTGAGGAATGCACATAGCTTCACAATGGCTAATCGGACGTTTTCTGGTAGAAGCCCCCTCAATGCAACCGGAAGCAGTTGCGTCATAATCACGTGGCAGTCATGAGACTTTAGGTTCTGGAACTTTTTCTCTGGCATATTTATTATTCCCTTTATATTCGACGAGAAGCCAGTCGGGACCTTCATACTGAGCAGGCATTCAAAGAAGATTTCTTTCTCTTCTTTCGTAAGAGCGTAGCTGGCAGGACCTTCATACTGCTTCGGAGGCATGCCATATTTTTCGTGCAAACGTTGCAGGTCCTCCCATGCCTTAGGTGTATCTTTTGTCTTCCCATACACGCCCAAGAAGCCTAGCAGGTTCACGCAAAGGTTCTTCGTCACGTGCATCACGTCGATTGAAGAGCGGACCTCTAGCTCTTTCCAGTAGGGTAGGTCCCAAAATATAGATTTCTTCTTCCACATGGGTGCGTGTCCCTCAGCGTCATTCGGAACAGCTAGTCCGCCGGGACCCTTTCCAAAGATTACGTGTAAATCATTGACCATAGCAAGTACGTGATCACCTGTACGCATGGCGGGCTTCTTCTGGTGATCTGCCTCGCCTTTGAAATGCTTGCCTTTCTTTCGACATTGATGGTTGGTCGGAAGAAATCGACGATGGCCCAGGTACACATTCTTCCTGCTTTTGTCCAGGTATATACTTTCAGTGTCATCTAAATAGTGCGTGCATGCGTGGTATCCCTTGTTTGTCTGTCTTGAAAGGTTACTGAAAGCGGGCCAATCGTTGATGGTTACAAACAGCAACGCGTGCAGGTTAAATTCCTCCTGTTTGTGCTCATCCCACGTACGTACACCGTTTCCATTCCACAGCTGTAAAAGTTCTTCAACTAATGGCCTTAGGTACACATCAATGTAGTTGCCGGGTTGCTTAGGGCCTTGGATGAGAACTGGTATCATAATGAACTTCCGCTTCATGCACATCCAAGGAGGAAGGTTATACATACATAGAGTCACGGGCCAGGTGCTGTGATTGCTGCTCTGCTCCCCGAAAGGATTAATGCCATCCGCGCTTAAACCAAACCATACGTTCCTTGGGTCAGCTGCAAACTCAGCCCAGTACTTGTTGGGGAACGTAGTAATTTCAAAAAAATTCTACGCACACGAATATCATGGTGATGCATAGCAACGAGAGGGGAGAGTGTTGTCCATGTACCCTCGTAGACCGAAAGCGGAAGCGTTAACACAACGCGGTTGATGTAGTCGTACGTCTTCACGATCCGACCGATCAAGTACCGAACGCACGGCACCTCCGAGTTCAGCACACGTTCAGCTCGATGACATCCCTCGAACTCCGATCCAGCCGAGTGTTGAGGGAGAGTTTCGTCAGCACGACGGCGTGGTGACAATGTTGATGTTCTACCGACGCAGGGCTTCGCCTAAGCACCGCTACGATATTATCGAGATGTAATATGATGGAAGGGGGCACCGCACATGGCTAAGAGATCAATGATCAATTGTTGTGTCTATGGGGTGTCCCCCTGCCCCCGTATATAAAGGAGCAAGGGGAGGCAGCCGGCCAAGGAGGAGGGCGCGCCAAGGGGGGAGTCCTACTCCCACCGGGAGTAGGACTCCTCCTTTCCTTGTTGGAGTAGGAAAAGGGAAGGGAGAAGGAGAAAGAAGGAAGGGGGCGCCCCCCTCCCTAGTCCAATTCGGACTAGTCCATGGGGAGGGGTGCGGCCACCCTTTGGGGCCTTTCTCTCCTTTCCCGTATGGCCCATTAAGGCCCAATACGAATTCCCGTAACTCTCCGGTACTCCGAAAAATACCCGAATCACTCGGAACCTTTCCGATGTCCGAATATAGTCGTCCAATATATCGATTTTTACGTCTCGACCATTTCGAGACTCCTCGTCAAGTCCCTGATCTCATCCGGGACTCTGAACTCCTTCGGTACATCAAAACACATAAACTCATAATATAACCGTCATCTAACTTTAAGCGTGCGGACCCTACGGGTTCGAGAACTATGTAGACATGACCGAGACACGTCTCCGGTCAATAACCAATAGCGGAACCTAGATGCTCATATTGGCTCCCACATATTCTACGAAGATCTTTATCGGTCAGACCGCATAACAACATACGTTGTTCCCTTTGTCATCGGTATGTTACTTGCCCGAGATTCGATCGTCGGTATCTCAATACCTAGTTCAATCTCGTTTCCGGCAAGTCTCTTTACTCGTTCCGTAATACATCATCTCGTAACAAACTCATTTCTTGCAATGCTTGCAAGGCTTAAGTGATGTGCATTACCGAGAGGGCCCAGACATACCTCTCCGACAATCGGAGTGACAAATCCTAATCTCGAAATACGCCAACCCAACAAGTACCTTCGGAGACACCTGTAGAGCACCTTTATAATCACCCAGTTATGATGTGACGTTTGGTAGCACACAAAGTGCTCCTCCGGTAAACGGGAGTTGCATAATCTCATAGTCATAGGAACATGTATAAGTCATGAAGAAAGCAATAGCAACATACTAAAACGATCGAGTGTTAAGCTAACGGAATGGGTCAAGTCAATCACATCATTCTCCTAATGATGTGATCCCGTTAATCAAATGACAACTCATGTCTATGGCTAGGAAACATAACCATCTTTGATCAACGAGCTAGTCAAGTAGAGGCATACTAGTGACACTCTGTTTGTCGATGTATTCACACATGTATCATGTTTCCGGTTAATACAATTCTAGCATGAATAATAAACATTTATCATGATATAAGGAAATAAATAATAACTTTATTATTGCCTCTAGGGCATATTTCCTTCAGTCTCCCACTTGCACTAGAGTCAATAATCTAGTTCACATCGCCATGTGATTTAACATCAATAGTTCACATCACCATGTGATTAACACCCATAGTTCACATCGTCATGTGACCAACACCCAAAGGGTTTACTAGAGTCAGTAATCTAGTTCACATCGCTATGTGATTAACACCCAAAGAGTACTAAGGTGTGATCATGTTTTGCTTGTGAGGTAATTTTAGTCAACGGGTCTGTCACATTCAGATTCGTAAGTATTTTGCAAATTTCTATGTCTACAATGCTCTGCACGGAGCTACTCTAGCTAATCGCTCCCACTTTCAATATGTATCTAGACCAGGACTTAGAGTCATCTAGATTAGTGTCAAAACTTGCATCGACGTAACCCTTTATGACGAACCTTTTGTCACTTCCATAATCGAGAAACATATCCTTATTCCAGTAAGGATAATTTTGACCGTTGTCCAGTGATCTACTCCTAGATCACTATTGTACTCCCTTGCCAAAATCAGTGTAGGGTATACAATAGATCTGGTACACAGCATGGCATACTTTATAGAACCTATGGCCGAGGCATAGGGAATGACTTTCATTCTCTTTCTATCTTCTACCGTGGTCAGGCTTTGAGTCTTACTCAATTTCACACCTTGTAACATAGGTAAGAACTCTTTCTTTGACTGTTCCATTTTGAACTACTTCAAAATCTTGTCAAGGTATGTACTCATTGAAAAAACTTATCAAGCGTTTTGATCTATCTCTATGATCTTGATGCTCAATATGTAAGCAGCTTCACTGAGGTCTTTCTTTGAAAAACTCCTTTCAAACACTCCTTTATGCTTTGCAGAATAATTCTACATTATTTTCGATCAACAATATGTCATTCACATATACTTATCAGAAATGTTGTAGTGCTCCCACTCACTTTCTTGTAAATACAGGCTTCACCGCAAGTCTGTATAAAACTATATCCTTTGATCAACTTATCAAAGCGTATATTCCAACTCCGAGATGCTTGCACCAGTCCATAGATGGATCGCTGGATTTTGCATATTTTGTTAGCACCTTTAGGATTGACAAAACCTTCTGGTTGCATCATATACAACTCTTCTTTAATGAATCCATCAAGGAATGCAGTTTTGTTTATCCATTTGCCAGATTTCATAAAATACGGCAATTGCTAACATGATTCGGACGGACTTAAGCATCGCTGCGAGTGAGAAAATCTCATCGTATTCAACACTTTGAACTTTGTCAAAAACCTTTTTTCCGACAAGTCTAGCTTTGTAGATAGTAACACTACTATCAGCGTCCGTCTTCCTCTTGAAGATCCATTTAATCTCAATGGCTCGCCGATCATTGGGCAAGTCAATCAAAGTCCATACTTTGTTCTCATACATGGATCTCATCTCAGATTTCATGGCCTCAAGCCATTTTGAGGAATCTGGGCTCACCATCGCTTCTTCATAGTTCGTAGGTTCATCATGGTCTAGTAACATAACCTCCAGAACAGGATTACCGTACCACTCTGGTGCGGATCTTACTCTGGTTGACCTACAAGGTTCAGTAATAACTTGATCTGAAGTTCCATGATCATCATCATTAACTTCCTCACTAATTGTTATAGGCGTCACAGAAACTGGTTTCTGTGATGAACTACTTTCCAATAAGGGAGCAGGTACAATTACCTCATCAAGTTCTCCTTTCCTCCCACTCACTTCTTTCGAGAGAAACTCCTTCTCTAGAAAGGATCCATACTTAGCAACGAATGCCTTGCCTTCGGATCTGTGATAGAAGGTGTACCCAACTGTCTCCTTTGGGTATCCTATGAAGACACATTTCTCCGATTTGGGTTTGAGCTTATCAGGATGAAACTTTTTCACATAAGCATCGCAACCTCAAACTTTAAGAAACGAGAACTTTGGTTTCTTGCCAAACCACAGTTCATAAGATGTCGTCTCAACGGATTTAGATGGTACCCTATTTAACATGAATGTAGCTGTCTCTAATGCATAACCCCAAAACGATAGTGGTAGATCGGTAAGAGACATCATATATCGCACCATATCTAATAAAGTACGGTTACGATGTTCGGACACACCATTACACTATGGTGTTCCAGGTGGCGTGAGTAGTGAAAACTATTTCACATTGTTTTAACTGAAGGCCAAACTCGTAACTCAAATATTTGTCTCCGCGATCAGATCGTAGAAACCTTATTTTCTTGTCACGATGATTTTCCACTTCACTTTGAAATTTTTTGAACTTTTCAAATGCTTCAGACTTATGTTTCATCAAGTAGATATACCCATATCTGCTCAAATCATCTGTGAAGGTCAGAAAATAACGATACCCGCCGCGAGCCTCAACACTCATTGGATCGCATACATCAGTATGTATTATTTCCAATAAGTCAGTTGCTCGCTCCATTGTTCCGGAGAACGGAGTCTTAGTCATCTTGCCCATAAGGCATGGTTCGCAAGCATCAAGTGATTCATAATCAAGTGATTCCAAAATCCCATCAGCATGGAGTTTCTTCATGCGCTTTACACCAATATGACCTAAACGGCAGTGCCACAAATAAGTTGCACTATCATTATTAACTTTGCATCTTTTGGCTTCAATATTATGAATATGTGTATCACTACGATCGAGATCCAACAAACCATTTTCATTGGGTGTATGACCATATAAGGTTTTATTCATGTAAACAGAACAACAATTATTCTCTAACTTAAATGAATAAACGTATTGCAACAAACATGATCAAATCATATTCATGCTCAACGCAAACACCAAATAACACTTATTTAGGTTCAACACTAATCCCGAAAGTGTAGGGAGCGTGCGATGATGATCATATCAATCTTGGAACCACTTCCAACACACATCGTCACTTCACCCTTAACTAGTCTCTGTTCATTCCGCAACTCCTGTTTCGAATTAATACTCTTAGTAACTGAACCAGTATCAAATACCGAGGGGTTTCTATGAACACTAGTAAAATACACATCAATAATATGTATATCAAATATACCTTTGTTCACTTTGCCATCCTTCTTATCCACCAAATAGTTGGGGTAGTTCCGCTTCCAGTGAGTAGAAGCACTTAGTCTCAGGCTTAGGACCAGACTTAGGCTTCTTCACTTGAGCAGCAACTTGCTTGCCGTTCTTCTTGAAGTTCCCCTTCTTCCCCCCTTTTCTTGAAACTAGTGGTCTCGTCAACCATCAACACTTGATGTTTTTCTTGATTTCTACCTTCGTCGATTTCAGCATCACGAAGAGCTCGGGAATTACTTTCGTCATCCCTTGCATACTATAGTTCATCACGAAGTTCTACTAACTTGGTGATGGTGACTAGAGAATTCTGTCAATCACTATTTTATCTGGAAGATTAACTCCCACTTGATTCAAGCGATTGTAGTACCCAGACAATCTGAGCACATGCTCACTGCTTGAGTTATTCTCCTCCATCTTTTAGCTATAGAACTTGTTGGAGACTTCATATCTCTCAACTCGGGTATTTGCTTGAAATATTAACTTCAACTCCTGGAGCATCTCATATGGTCCATGACGTTCAAAACGACTTTGAAGTCCCGATTCTAAGCCGTTAATCATGGTGCACTAAACTATCAAGTAGTCATCATATTGAGCTAGCCAAACGTTCATAACGTCTGCATCTGCTCCTGCAATAGGTTTGTCACCTAGCGGTGCATCAATTACATAATGTTTCTGTGCAGCAATGAGGATAATCCTCAGATCATGGATCCAATCCGCATCTTTGCTACTAACATAATTTTTCTCTAGGAACATATCAAAAATAAACACAGGGAAGCAACAACGCGAGCTATTGATCTACAAAATAATTTGCAAAATACTATCAGGACTAAGTTCATGATAAATTTAAGTTCAATTAATCATATTACTTAAGAACTCCCACTTAGATAGACATCCCTCTAATCATCTAAGTTATTACGTGATCCAAATCAACTAAACCATAACCGATCATCACGTGAAATGGAGTAGTTTTCAATGGTGAACATCACTATGTTGATCATATCTACTATATGATTCACGCTTGACCTTTCGGTCTCAGTGTTCCGAGGCCATATCTGCATATGCTAGGCTCGTCAAGTTTAACCTGAGTATTCTGCGTGTGCAAAAACTGGCTTGCACCCGTTGTAGATGGACGTAGAGCTTATCACACCCGATCATCACGTGGTGTCTGGGCACGACGAACTTTGGCAACGGTGCATACTCAGGGAGAACACTTTTATCTTGAAATTTAGTGACAGATCATCTTATAATGCTACCGTCAATCAAAGCAAGATAAGATGCATAAAAGATAAACATCACATGCAATCAAATATAAGTGATATGATATGGCCATCATCATCTTGTGCTTGTGATCTCCATCTCCGAAGCACCGTCATGATCACCATCGTCACCGGCGCGACACCTTGATCTTCATCGTAGCATCGTTGTCGTCTCGCCAACTATTGCTTCTACGACTATCGCTACCGCTTAGTGATAAAGTAAAACAATTACATGGTGATTGCATTGCATACAATAAAGCGACAACCATATGGCTCCTGCCAGTTGCCGATAACTCGGTTACAAAACATGATCATCTCATACAATAAAATTCAGCATCATGTCTTGACCATATCACATCACAACATGCCCTGCAAAAACAAGTTAGACGTCCTCTACTTTGTTGTTGCAAGTTTTACGTGGCTGCTACGGGCTTAGCAAGAACCGTTCTTACCTACGCATCAAAACCACAACGATAGTTTGTCAAGTTGGTGTTGTTTTAACCTTCACAAGGACCGGGCGTAGCCACACTCGGTTCAACTAAAGTGAGAGAGACAGACACCCGCCAGTCACCTTTAAGCAACGAGTGCTCGCAACGGTGAAACCAGTCTCGCGTAAGCGTACACGTAATGTCGGTCCGGGCCGCTTCATCTCACAATACCGTCGAACCAAAATATGACATGCTGGTAAGCAGTATGACTTATATCGCCCACAACTCACTTGTGTTCTACTCGTGCATATAACATCAACGCATAAAACCAGGCTCTGATGCCACTCTTGGGGAACGTAGTAATTTCAAAAAAATTCTACGCACACGCAAGATCATGGTGATGCATAGCAACGAGAGGGGAGAGTGTTGTCCACGTACCCTCGTAGACCGAAAGAGGAAGCGTTAACACAACGCGGTTGATGTAGTCGTACGTCTTCACGATCCGACCGATCAAGTACCGAACGCACGGCACCTTCGAGTTCAGCACACGTTCAGCTCGATGACGTCCCTCGAACTCCGATCCAGCCGAGTGTTGAGGGAGAGTTTCGTCAGCACGACGGCGTGGTGACAATGTTGATGTTCTACCGACGCAGGGCTTCGCCTAAGCACCGCTACGATATTATCGAGGTGTAATATGGTGGAGGGGGGCACCGCACACGGCTAAGAGATCAATGATCAATTGTTGTGTCTATGGGGTGCCCCCTGCCCCCGTATATAAAGGAGCAAGGGGGAGGTGGCCGGCCAAGGAGGAGGGCGCACCAAGGGGGGAGTCCTACTCCCACCGGGAGTAGGACTCCTCCTTTCCTTGTTGGAGTAGGAAAAGGGAAGGGAGAAGGAGAAAGAAGGAAGGGGGCGCCCCCCTCCCTAGTCCAATTCGGACTAGTCCATGGGAAGGGGTGCGGCCACCCTTTGGGGCCTTTCTCTCCTTTCCCGTATGGCCCATTAAGGCCCAATACGAATTCCCGTAACTCTCCGGTACTCTGAAAAATACCCGAATCACTCGGAACCTTTCCGATGTCCGAATATAGTCGTCCAATATATCGATTTTTACGTCTCGACCATTTGAGACTCCTCGTCAAGTCCCTGATCTCATCCGAGACTCCGAACTCCTTCGGTACATCAAAACACATAAACTCATAATATAACCGTCATCTAACTTTAAGCGTGCGGACCCTACGGGTTCGAGAACTATGTAGACATGACCGAGACACGTCTCCGGTCAATAACCAATAGCGGAACCTGGATGCTCATATTGGCTCCCACATATTCTACGAAGAGCTTTATCGGTCAGACTGCATAACAACATACGTTGTTCCCTTTGTCATCGGTATGTTACTTGCCCGAGATTCGATCGTCGGTATCTCAATACCTAGTTCAATCTCGTTTCTGGCAAGTCTCTTTACTCGTTCCGTAATACATCATCTCGTAACAAACTCATTTGTTGCAATGCTTGCAAGGCTTAAGTGATGTGCATTACCGAGAGGGCCCAGAGATACCTCTCCGACAATCGGAGTGACAAATCCTAATCGCGAAATACGCCAACCCAACAAGTACCTTCGGAGACACCTGTAGAGCACCTTTATAATCACCCAGTTACGTTGTGACGTTTGGTAGCACACAAAGTGCTCCTCCGGTAAACGGGAGTTGCATAATCTCATAGTCATAGGAACATGTATAAGTCATGAAGAAAGCAATAGCAACATACTAAAACGATCGAGTGCTAAGCTAACAGAATGGGTCAGGTCAATCACATCATTCTCCTAATGATGTGATCCCGTTAATCAAATGACAACTCATGTCTATGGCTAGGAAACATAACCATGTTTGATCAACGAGCTAGTCAAGTAGAGGCATACTAGTGACACTCTGTTTGTCTATGTATTCACACATGTATCATGTTTCCGGTTCATACAATTCTAGCATGAATAATAAATATTTATCATGATACAAGGAAATAAATAATAACTTTATTATTGCCTCTAGGGCATATTTCCTTCAGTGCTTTCTCTCGATTTTTCTCCACTGCGACCCGTCAGCGGGTGCTCTCAACTTCCCGTCTTTCTTACGGTCCTCACTGTGCCATCGCATCAACTTGGCATGCTCTTCGTTTCTGAACAGACGTTTCAACCGTGGTATTATAGGAGCATACCACATCACCTTCGCAGGAACCCTCTTCCTGGGGGGCTCGCCGTCAACATCACCAGGGTCATCTCGTCTGATCTTATACCGCAATGCACCGCAGGCATGCGTTCAGATCCTTGTACGCACCGCGGTAGAGGATGCAGTCATTAGGGCATGCATGTATCTTCTACACCTCCAATCCTAGAGGGCATACGACCTTCTTTGCTGCGTATGTACTGTCGGGCAATTCGTTATCCTTTGGAAGCTTCTTCTTCAATATTTTCTATAGCTTCTCAAATCCTTTGTCAGGCACAGCATTCTCTGCCTTCCACTGCAGCAATTCCAGTACGGTACCGAGCTTTGTGTTGCCATCTTCGCAATTGGGGTACAACCCTTTTTTGTGATCCTCTAACATGCGATCGAACTTCAGCTTCTCCTTTTGACTTTCGCATTGCGTCCTTGCATCGACTATGACCCGGCGGAGATCATCATCATCGGGCACTGATTCCTCTTGATCTTCAGCAGCTTCCCCCCTTGCAGCATCATTGGGCACATCGTCTGGTTCCTCTTGATCTTCAGCAGCTTCCCCCGTTGCAGCATCACCGTATTCAGGGGGCACATAGTTGTCATCGTCCTCTTCTTCTTCGCCGTCTTCCATCATAACCCCTATTTCTCCGTGCCTCGTCCAAACATTATAGTGTGGCATGAAACCCTTGTAAAGCAGGTGGGTGTGAAGGATTTTCCGGTCAGAGTAAGACTTCGTATTCCCACATATAGGGCATGGACAACACATAAAACCATTCTGCTTGTTTGCCTCAGCCACTTCGAGAAAATCATGCACGCCCTTAATGTACTCGGAGGTGTGTCTGTCACCGTACATCCATTGCCGGTTCATCTGCGTGCATTATATATAATTAAGTGTGTCAAAAACCATTACAGAACATCATGAATAGATAATTAAGTGGCCAAATTAATAGAAGTTCATCATCACATTAAAACCAAAGTACATACATAGTTCTCATCTAACAACATATATATAGCTCTCCAGAGCATCTAATTAATTAAACCATACATTGAAACTATGTAAAACATTTCAATGCGAAAACAAATGCGATCATAATCGCAACCAAGGTAACAATTGATCCACGGCATAATGATACCAAGCCTCGGTATGAATGGCATATTTTCTAATCTTTCTAATCTTCAAGCGCATTGCATCCATCTTGATCTTGTGATCATCGACGACATCCGCAACATGCAACTCCAATATCATCTTCTCCTCCTCAATTTTTTTATTTTTTCCTTCAAGTAATTGTTTTCTTCTTCAACTAAATTTAACCTCTCGACAATAGGGTCGGTTAGAATATCCGGTTCAACCACCTCCTAGATAAATAAAATCTATGTCACGTTGGTCGGTATATTTGTCATAAACAATAAATGAACCAAATAGTTATAAAAAGATAATATATACCACATCCGAATCATAGGCAGGACGAGGGCCGACGGGGGCGGATACCAAAACCATCGCACTATGTAATAAGAAGGAATAATAAAAGTAACAAAATTAGACAAGTAACTATCTAAAGTAAGAATTTTTTCCTTTCAGAAAGAAGATAAGAACAAGAGGCTCACCACGGTGGTGCTGGCGACGAGATCGGCGCGGGCGATTGACGGCGGTGAAGATGGGGACGGGACGTGACGGACCGGTAAACCTAGACAAATCTCGGGGAAAATGGAGCTCGGAGGTCGAGTTTCGAGAGGAGAAAGATTAACTAGTGTGGCTCAGACATTTCATCGAACACCTCATGTGCATAGGAGGTGAGCTAGAGCACCCAAATGCCCTCCCCTCGCCGGCCACAAAAAACAGAGCACTCTGGAGTGCTCTGCTGTGGCGATGGGGTATATATAGGGAACTCATTGGTCCCGGTTCGTGGCACCAACCGGGACTAAAGGCCTTTGGTCCCGGTTGGTGCCACGAACCGGGACCAATGCCCCCTTTAGTCCCGGTTGGTGGCACCAACCGGGACCAAAGGCCTTGTGCTGCCCCGCGTCAAAAGTTTAGTCCCACCTCGCTAGTTGAGAGAGCTCGAGAGTGGTTTATAAGCGCTGCTGCGCCCACCCTCTCGAACTCCTCTCAACTGCAGGCTTTCGGGCCTAACCGTTCTCTTTGCCTGTGGGGCCTACTGGGCCTTCTGTGGGCCTGAATCCTGGCCCATGGATGGGTTTCTAGTCGTATTCAGGCCGTGGTGGCCCAGTAGGTGGCATAATTTTTTCCTCTGTTTTTTTTCTCTTTTGCTTTATTTGTTTTGTTTTGTTTCTACTTACAACAAAAAACTTATTTATTTTATTTCTAATTACTTATGTATTTTATTTTTATTTATTTTACTGCTGCTATTTTTATTTATTTTACTGCTGCTATTTTTACTTAATTTATTAAGGTTTATTTATTTTAGTTACTATAGTTTATTTTATTTTATTTTATTAAGGTTTATTTAGTTTTATTTATTTTATTAAGGTTTATTTATTTTATAAATATAAAAAAATGAACATAGATGCGCTTATAGAGGAAATTCAACCTAAATTCATAATAAATTTCTATGAAATTTACTGTGAATTTAGGTCAAATTCCCTGTATAAGGGCATCTATTTTCACTTTAAGAGGAGCTCAACAAGGCAGAGAGGGACGGGCTTATAAACTGGTGTGAGCGCCCTTCGGTTGGCGAGGTGGGACTAAACACTGGCCGCAACTAGGACCAGCCCTTTAGTCCCGGTTTGTGGTAGGAACCGGGACTAAAGGGTGGTGGGCCAGGAGCGTGGCCCATTGGTCCCGGTTTGTCCCACCAATCGGGACCAAAGGGTCCGGACGAACCGGGACCAATGCCCCCACGAGGCCCGGCAGGCCCCTGGCCGCACGAACCGGGACCAATGCTCACATTAGTCCCGGTTCATGACTGAACCGGGACTAATGTGAATATTGCCCTGTGACCAAAGCCCAGTTTTCTACTAGTGTATGTTAGGGGTGGGCGGGTGCAGGGGATCATCGGAGGTTTTCTCCGGTGGAGCGGGGCCTAGAGGGATGCCAGGGCGGTGGCCAGCAACGGCGGTGGGGGAGGTTGAGGGGAGGGCGAGGCGGCGAGGCAGTGCGCGGTAGCGCCCACCGGCCGCGGGGGGCGAAGGCAGGCGGATGGGGCGGGGTAGGCTGCGGGGATCTTCCATCAGGAGGAAGAAGATGAATAGTCCGCGGCATGATGGAGGCCGTTAGATCTGGATCCGATGGTTGGGAAATAAAGTAATTGATGGAAAGGGTTTTTTCAGGCACCTGTTAAATAGACGGTCCCTTTATTTAAGTGTTTATTTGAGGGGGATCTGACAAGGGGACCCCTTATCACCTTATTTATTTCTTATGTGTGCAGGTGGTTTATCTAGTGCTTTGGCTCATAAAGATTCGTGGCATTGAAGGTGTTCGGGTGTGCATAAATGCACCATCAGTCTCTCATTTACTATTTGCTGATGATTCCTTAATCCTTATGAAAGCAGATATGAATAATGCAACCTCATTGAGACAAGTATTGGATGAATATTGTGTAAGTTCTAGACAATTGATGAGTGAAGGGAAGCGTGGTATCTTCTTTAGCCCAAATGTGAATGTGGATATCAAAGCTCAGGTCTGTGCAGAACTGATATAATGACGGAAGCTATCTCTCACACATATCTTGGTCTTCCATCTATGGTGGGTTTGGACCGGAGTGATAGTTTCTCTTATCTCGTTGAAAGAGTTGTGAATCGACTTAAAGGTTGGAAGGAAAAGTTGTTGTCCTTAAGAGGAAAGGACATTCTTTTGAAAGCAATTATCCAATCTATCCCAGTTTATGTCATGGCTGTTTTTAAAATTCCAAAGAAAATATGTAAAGAAATCACAGATGCAATGGTGGCTTTTTGGTGGGGGATACAGAGCAAGAGAAGAAAATGCACTGGCTAGCTTGGTGGAGGATGTGCCTTCCAAAAGATAAAGGAGGTATGGGGTTTCGGGACCTCCATGCTTTTAATTTAGACATGCTAGCGAAACAAAGTTGGCGAATGATAAAGCATCCGGACGCTCTTTGTGCTACTGTCTTAAGAGCAAAATACTTTCCTGATGGGAATATTTTAAAGGCAGGACCAAAAAAGGGATCATCTTTTACGTGGCAGAGTATCGTCGCTGGTCTGCAAACATTCAGGAGAGGCCACATTTGGAGAGTTGGTTCCGGTGAGAAAATAAATATCTAGGAGGACCATTGGGTACCTTCGAGTCCAACAAGGATGATCCAGACAAGGAAAGGGAACATATTACTAAGAACGGTGAATGATGAGTTGATTGATCCCAATACAGGAGCCTGGGATGTGGAAATTATCAGGATTATTTTTCTTCCAATTGATGCAGAAAGAATTTTGAGAATTCCTCTATCAGTGCATCTAATGAGGATTTTGTAGCATGGCATAAGACCAAATCGCACTCATTTTCTGTTCAGTCAGCCTACTACTTAGAATGAGAACACCAGTTTGGTTCAAAAATTAGTAGTAGTGAAGGGACCTCAAATGTTAATCGGTTAATCCCGTTTGGTCGGCTGTGTGGAAGTTGGAAGTCCCTAGTAAGATAAAAATCTTCATCTAGCGAGCTCTTAAAGGTGTTGTTCCTGGTATGGCAGTTCTCACTTCTAGGCATATTAAAGTCTCAGCAGAATGTACTATTTGTCATTCTCGGCCTGAAGATATTCGCCATTTGCTGTTTACTTGTACACGCGCTCGGCAAGTTTGGAAGGCACTTGGCCTTAATACAGTTATTGATCAAGCTTTGGCAGTGGATCTTTCAGGCTCTGTAGTTTTGGAAGAAATCCTACGATGGGCACACAGGAAGTCGTCGGTGTTAGGGCAGCTAGGCTTGCAAGAAACAGTGGTTGTGGCCTCATGGTACATATGGTGGGAAAGGAGAGAAGCAAGGAAAGGTGAGAACGTCAAACGACCTCTTAGCTCAGCTTTCGCTATCCAATCACTAACGACAGACTATGCAGAGAAGTCTCCTTAGGAGCAGGCGAGAAGAGTAGGCTGGGAGAAACCACGTATTGGTACTTACAAGTTAAACACTGATGCATTTTTCTTTGAAGATGGTACAGGATCAATGGTTGCTGTTGTGCGTAACAGTTGTGGGCAAGCAGTTGCCGGTGCTGCAGATTTTCAGTTATGCCTCAGGTGTTGCGTCTGCAAAAGCAATGGCACTTTACCTTGGTCTTCGACTAGTACGTGATATTGGATGCTCAAAAATCACCATGGAGTTAGACTGTTTAGAGCTCGTTACCGCTTGCAATGGAGGTTCAGAGATACTGGCATCATATACTGCTATTTTATATGATGCTTTCTAACTTGCACATGAGATATCGTCGATTCAGTTCCGTCATTGCCGCAGGGAAGCAAATAAGTTGGCACATGTTTTAGCGAGACATGCTTATGACTCAAAAGAAATGATATGGTGGGATGATGTTCCGCCTAATTTTCTATTACCTCATGTACTGAATGATGTAACTCTCAAGTTTGCAATAAAGTGCCAAGAGGCTTTCTTTCAAAAAAAAGGTGTCTGTTCATAGTTATTGCACACTCAGTCAAATATAAAAAAGAAAAAGCACATAAATCTTCATATAAAATCAATGAGAGAGAACTTAGGTATACGTATAGCACAACCAGATGTGCTTCACCAAAAGCATTTATTTAATGAGAAAATTGTAACGATTGTTCGACTGTCAGTGCTTCAAAAAGATATGCATGAATGGTTTTCCTTTCTATATGAAGAGAGATTAGAAAAGTTTGAAACCCGAGTGGGTAAGTTAGAGGATGTACCCAAATGGAACTCCGAATGTTTGTTTCAACTTTTAATATATTGTGGAAGTTGGATGAATCTAACGTGCCAAGTTCACAGTGAAAACTATTATATCTACAATATAATATATACAATATACTTATATGTTTTATGTGTTATCTAATGGTACGGTCGCTACAGAAAAGTAAGGGGGAGACGAAAACACCCTCATGCATCGCCCTCCTCTCGACACAGGGGTGACTCATTGTGCCACCATTGCTCTCACCCCCTCATCCTTTTGATCATGTCGCCGCCTGTGATCCTGCCGGCAAAGACAAGCGGACCCAATGAAGGCGGTTGGGGTGGTCCCCTGGGTCGACCTCTCCCCCCCCCCCCCCCCCAGCCAAGCGTCTGACGGCTGTAGGGCACCTCGCCTGAGTTTACGGGTGCGCCGATGATGAGGCGACACTCCCTGACGGGTGGCTGGCGTAGATCGGTGATGTTGGGAGGCCTAGCTGTGTGGCGTGGTGGCGGCTAGATGGTGTGCGCGAGCCGTCAGCCATCTAGTGTTTCCGGTGGGCCTGCTCCTTCGGATGGCGTGAGGCGGCTTCCCCGCCGATGTAGGATGGGAGTGCACTTGGTCCAGTCCGTTCACGAGGGCGGGGGTGGTGGCATGCAGGTGACCGATGGCCGGTGGGAAAGATCTAGGGTTAGGGAGTGGCAGGCTTCGAGGGTTGGACTGGACCTGGCACGTGCAGGCATGCTGCTCCGACGGCCCGTGTATGGCTGCATCGGCGACGATGTCTGCTGACCCCAAAGATACGCGCCCTTAGACGAAGTAGGGGTTGGATCCAGCTGGGATTCGGTTCCCATGTCTGGGTCACTCACACAAGGGTTGGACTGGACCTGGCACGTGCAGGCTTCGAGGGTTGGACTGGACCTGGCACGTGCCGGTATGCTGCTCTGACAGCCCGTTCAGGGCTGCATCGGCGACGATGTCTGCTGACCCCAAAGATACGCGCCCTTAGACGAAGTAGGGGTTGGATCCAGCTGGGATTCGGTTCCCATGTCTGGGTCACTCACACGCGGATTGACACAGATGTTGGCCATTCATGGCCATTGTTGTGCTATGGCATGGCGGTTCCGCCCATGCGTTGTTCATATCAATCCATGTGGTTCATCGGCCTGTTGTCTTGGCGGTGGTTCTGGTTGAGTCTTGGAAGTGAGGGCGGTGGCCCTAGATGGTAAAGTTGCACAGATTGGCTCTCTGGCGAGCGGCATTGCAGCATGTGTTGGCAGTGCGCTTTGGTCATGTGGGTGGCGAGGTGTTCTTTGACGGGTGGTCCTGGTGAAGCTGTCGCCGATGGTGGCGGCCAAGCCTTGGTTTGGATTCGGAGTCCCTGTTCCGCTGGGATAGGGTTCGTGGCATGATCCCAAGATGTATGAGTAGGGGAAGTCGAGCAAAATCTCCGCACCTCGGCGCCGGTAGCAGCGATGCATGCGGGTACCGCTCTTCTCTCGAGGCACTGCCTTAACTCTCTCCCTAAACTACGGCACTCGGGGTGAAAACCTTTCTTCGCTTCGGCTTGCGCGTTCCACGTCTTGTCCCTCGTAGAGAGGCGTCGACGATAAGTGCCGAGGCCCCTCGGGCGTGACGGCGTAGTCTTGTGGTTCTTCTTGGTGAATCCCGTGAGTCATTTAGTGGTGCACACTCGTGCGTTTTTTAGCGATTTTGGCTAGTTTGATCACCTTATGAGGATTTCCTGTCATCTAATGTTTGGTCATGTGGCTTTATTAATAAAAAATGGGGTGAAAGCTTGTTTGAAGATTTATCTAATGATATATGTTTGGTGTTCTGTTATGACCCCAACCTGATCCTCAATCCCCGTTACCCAAGCCACCTAATCGGCTAACCCATATGCTCACCATCACTAATTACCAACCTGCCACTCTCCCTGTCCTAGCCCGACTACTCATCACCACATTTTTGCATCAAATGATTGAGGATTGTGTTGATCACTTGTGTGAAAGTGAGACAATTAAGTATTAGTATTAAGTTTTTAAAAAATAGTCTTGAGTGTCGTGGTTGCCATTTATAAATTATTGTTGGTGGTGTTTCTGTTGCTCCATGGATATCCCCATGGATAGCTGGTTATCCAACGCATGTGGGCATCAGCAAAATTTGTGACACGTGAATACCTTCGCAAGTGGACAACATACGTGTATTTGGGTATGGTCATGGATCTAGAGGGAGCTCTATCTACATCTGGCGCATGGATTAATTGGTAATTTCATGTGTGTGGGTGTTATTAATTGAACAATGGAAATTCTTCTAGACTCATAAGAGAGGCCTCGAACCGGCAGATATGCTATCAAGAACAACATAGAGAATAAATAAGGCTGGACATGTATGTGGGGTGGTCTTCTCATTCCTTACCATGTCGATGACATGATGCTCATTTTAGAATAACAATCTTGAGAGTTTCAAAATTTTAAAGATCATTGTCCATAAAATTAGGTGTTTCGACAAGGCTAAAGAATTGGAGAAACACCATGTTTAGTTGTTTAGATGTGATGTTTGCACATTTATTTCACTTGCTTTGGACTTTGAATCTATTACCAAAAGTCGTGTCGTGGTGATTGGAAAAAGTATGGAAGGGAGATACAAAGAGAAAGATAAATTTCACAATGCTACATCTTTACGGGGCGGGGGGACTGTTTCCCAAAGCCCCCCGTCCCAAGAGATCGAGAATGGGTAGTAACAACACTGCTTTGAATGCAACCAGTGGTCAAAATTCTGGCTCAAATTTGGCGGGCTCCCAGGGGAGCGCCGCCGTGACCAATGAATCTCATGGGCTGGAACAGTCGGGGAGGGGGGAATTCCTGGACAGTTAGCGACGCTTGTACAGTCGCATTCCCCCATGATGGTCTTTTTGTGTGAAACCAGACAGAAGGAAGAGAGGATGAGGAGATTGAGAGGCCGTTTGGGACTAAAAGGCTTCGAAGGTGTGGATAGTAATGGACTTAGTGGAGGTCTTGCCTTGTTTTGGCATGAGAGTTGGGTGGTTCATGTTCAGGACAAAGATGATCGATTCATAGACGCTACTGTTCATGTGCATGCAGATGCTGAACAATGGAGAGTTACTTTTGTTTATGGCGAGCCGCGGGTGGAGAATCGGCATCTCGTGTGGCAGAAGCTGCAGTCCTTATACTCATCATCGGATCTACCTTGGTTGGTGATCGGTGATTTTAATGAATGCCTCTGGGATTTCGAGCATATGTCAGCCACACCCAGACCGGTGCCTCAAATGTTTGCTTTCCGAGATACACTTGAAGTATGTCAGCTAGTGGATATTGGCTTCTCGGGGGTGCCTTTCACATATGACGACAAGAGGAGTGGTACAGCGAATGTACGAGTCCGTCTGGATCGAGCACTGGCTTCAATGCATGGCGTAATATATTTGCTTTTTCCTCACTAACTCATGTGGTGTCGGCCTGCTCCGGCCATGTAGTTCTGCTCCTGAAACGTACGCCGGACACAGGTCCGAGTGGTGGCCGCTCGCGTCAATATGAAATATTCTGGGAAAGGAGTGGCGAGCTTCCAGAATTAGTACAGAGAGCCTGGGAGTCGGCTGGTTCTGTCAACAACCTAGAACATCTACAGTCTGCGTTGAAGAAAACCATGTCTACTCTTGGATTGTGGAGCAGGAAAAAGTTTGGAAGCGTTACACGTGAGCTCGCGAAGTCCCGATCGCAGCTAGAAGAGTTAATGAACATGAACGCTGATCAACAGGATATAAGGAGAGTGACAGACAAGATGAATGAACTATTATATCAGGAAGAGATGTTATGGTTGCAAAGGTCAAGGATAACTTGGTTAAAAGAAGGCGATAGGAACACGAAATACTTCCAAAGTAAGGCGATTTGGAGGGCTCGAAAGAATAAGATCCGGGAGCTTGTCGATGACAATGGGATAGCTCATTCTGATGTGGACACAATGAAAACTATGGCAAACAAGTACTTCCAATCCATTTTTTCGGCTGATCCGTACCTTGACTACTCTCATGTACTGAATCTTTGTGATGCTATGGTCACTGATGAGGATAATGAAAAATTATGTGAACCTTTCACCAACAAGGAGATAGCGGACGCTCTTTTTCAGATCGGGCCGCTGAAGGCTCCGGGGTTGGACGGTTTTCCAGCCCGATTTTTCAGCACAATTGGAGTACGCTCCGGGACAGCATTACAAAGTCAGTCAAGGATTTGTTTACAACAAGGGTAATGCAAGAGGAGGTTAACTCAACTTCCATTGTTCTCATCCCCAAAACCCCTAATCCTACTAAGTTGACTGAGTTTAGACCTATAAACCTATGTAATGTCGTTTATAAGGTTATCTCTAAGTGTTTGGTTAACCGTTTGCGACCATAACTGGATGGCATTATATCACAGGAACAAAGCGCCTTTATCCCGGGGAGGATGATAACAGATAATGCACTTATTGCCTTTGAGTGCATCCATCATATTAAACAGGAAAAGGACCCTACCAAGAGGTTTTGTGCTTACAAATTGGACCTGTCAAAAGCATATGATCGAGTGGACTGGGCATTCTTGAAGCAAATGATGCAGAAGTTGGGTTTTTCTCATCGATGGGTGGACTGGATAATGGCATGTGTCACATCGGTGAGGTATTCAGTTAAATTAAATGGAACCCTCTTAGATTCGTTTGCACCGTCGCGTGGGCTACGACAAGGAAACCCTTTATCACCGTTTTTATTCTTATTGGTGGCTGATGGGCTATCTGCCATTTGAAGCACGAGGTTAATGTTGGTAACATCACGCCTATTAAAATCTGTAGAAGTGCACCAGGGATCTCACACCTTTTATTTGCAGATGATACTTTACTTTTCTTTGAAGCTACACAGGAGCAAGCTTTAAGAGTGAAAGCCGCCATGGACTTGTATGCAAGTGCCACAGGACAGAGCATTAACTTGAGTAAGTGCTCGATCATGTTTGGTGAAGCTTGTCCATCGGCCATACAGGATGATGTCAGGGCTGTACTGAATGTTACTAAGCTGGAGTTTGAGGACAAATACCTAGGCCTTCCTACACCTGAAGGTCGGATGTCAAAAGGGTGATTCCAAAACCTGCAAGCTAGTCTCACTAAAAGGCTAATCCAATGGGGGGATGGATGGCTAGCTCAACCTGGTAGAGAGGTATTGATAAAATCAGTTGCTCAAGCTCTGCCTACATATATAATGGGTGTTTTCAAACTTCCGTTTTCAATTTGCGATGAACTAACAAGGATGGTTAGAAATTTCTATTGGGGTTCTAAAAACGATCGCAAAAAAGTGCATTGGAAGGCTTGGGCTAATCTGTTACAGCCAAAGTGCAAAGGAGGGCTTGGATTCTGGGACTATAGGATATTTAATCAAGCACTCCTAGCACGCCAAGCATGGCAACTCATTGACAGACCCGAGAGCGTGTGTGCACGCTTGCTGAAATCAAGATACTATCCAAATGGTAAATTGGAGGATACCGTCTTTTCTAGGAATGCTTCGCCCTCTTGGCAAGCGATCAGCTATGAAGTAGAGCTACTAAAAGAAGGCCTTGTTTGGAGGGTCGGCAATGCAAGCATATAAGAGTTTGGAGGGATAACTGCATACCAAGACCCTACTCGTTCAAACCAGTATCGATCCCCAAAAGGTCTTTGCCGTATTTGCTTTGTATCTGAGCTTTTGAATGAAAATGGGTCCTGGAACCTTGAGCTACTACAGAACTATTTTTTACCTTGTGATGTTGATGAGATCCTCAAAATTAGAGCATCCCCTAGGAATGAGGAAGATATCCTAGCATGGGGACCGGGAAAATGTGGCCAATTCTCGGTTAAATTTGCCTATAATTTCGCTTTTGAGGAAATGTACAGAGAGCATGCTTCAGCGTCTAGCATTAATCCTGATGGTAGAAGGGCGATGTGCAAATTGGTATGGTCTACTGATGTACCCCCTACAGTATGGAACTTTGCTTGGTGGGTAATCACGGATTCTCTGCCTACTTGGGTCAATAAACATAAGAGAACCTTGGAGACAACGGCTGTATGCCTGGTGTGTGGTTTGGAGCCTGAAGATAACTTCCACCCCTTGTGTCGATGCCCTAGAGCTCGGGAATTATGGTGGTTTATGTCGAATGTGTGGCAGTTGCCTGACATTGATTTGATCCAAAACACAGGCAAGGAGTGGCTATTCCATGTGCTGCAGCATTTGCATGACACCCAAAGGTGCATGGTTCTGATGACATTGTGCCATTGTTGGTTCATCCGGAATGAAATTGTTCACCATAAGAATCCGCCCCCTTTGGAAGTATCAAAGAGATTTCTTCTCAGCTATTTGAAGTTTTTAATTGCTATCAAGTTAAACTCACATATGGATCCAGATAAGGGTAAAACAACTATAACTTATGATCGCATGAGGTATCAAACACCAGTTCAAGCTATGCCTGTGCCCCCCCCCCCATGGTCCTCTCCGCCAAATGGGTGGGTTAAACTTAACTCCGATGGGTCTCATTCAGCAGGTGCGGCTGGTGCAGGTATGGTGCTTCGAGATGACCAGGGAAATATAATCTTCTCCGCGTGCAGGACGCTTTACTCTTGTCGGGATGCTCTGGAGGCAGAGTTGTGTGCTTGCATGGAGGGCTTATCGTTTGCGATCCAGAGAAGTGAGCTCCCAGTTGTCATTGAGATGGACTCATTAGTTGCAGTCAAGATGATCCAGGGGCGTGATCAAGACAGGTCTATTTATGCTTCTCTAGTTAAAGAGATTAGATATCTCTTATCTCTTCGTGAAAATTGTATTACTCATATTAGTCGTCCTCAAAATAAAGTTAGCGATAGCTTAGCGAATTTCGCTCGCACAGAGGGTAGAACAATGACTTGGATAGGTTCTGGTCCTTCTTGCGCTCTGGAACTAGCTACTGCTGAGTGTAACACTACTATGGTTTGAGTAATACAATTTATCACCCGCAAAAAAAATGATAATTTTCGGAGTGAAAGCCCATCAGGCAATGAAACGACAGTGGCACTTACGACCCATAAAGGAGGAAGCGGTTATGTCTCGCCACAGCAAGGCACAAGCCCATCTCACCACAAGGATCCAAAACTGGCCGGCCCATAATCACGCAGGTACACATACATTTCTTTTTTTATTATTCCATTTTTTATTATTATCATCATCATTATAATTTTATTAACATCATAGTCATAGAACTTATTATTATTATAAATACAAATATGGCAAAAAACATAATGTACTTCAAACTCTAAAAAAAGTTCGCCATGAATTTTAAAAATGTTAACGCGCTGTAAATTCTGTTAGTCTAATTCAGGAAATTGCTGATAGAATTCAAAAATGTCCGCATGTTTCAAACAATTTTACGTGACATTAGTAAAAAAAAGTTGCAATGTAATAAAATGTTTGTGTAATTCAAAAGAAAATGTAGCATACCAATCATAAAAATGTACATTGCATTTTTCTAAATGTTTGAGTTTTTCAAAGATATGTTTGAACAATTATATATATATATATATATATATATATATATATATATATATATATATATATATATATATATATATATATATATGATTTTAAAAATGGCCGCATAGTTCTAAAATGTTTCAACATGTATTAGAAAAGTTTTAACACGTATTTGGTTTTGAAAAATGCTAATCATGCATTTGAAAAGTATTATATGTGTATAAATATGATTTAGATGTATACAAAAAATATGCAATATTTGTGAAAATAGTTGGACAAAATATATATATTTGCAAAAATGATAATCATGTATTTGAAAAAGATAAACGTGCATAATTTTCCCCTTTGTAGACGAAAAATGTACGATGTGTATGAAAAAACCAGACATGTAATGAAAGACATATGAAAAATAAAAAAATAAGAAAGCTGATGAAAACCAATGTAAACCTAAGAAACCAGAGAAAAAGCGGGAAACCTGATGCAAGTAGTGAAAGCCGGGAAAAAACCAAGAGGAATAGGAAAATACTCACACAGATGCAACTATAGTACTAGGCAGGCCCACTAGCCGAGCGCAAGAGGCAGCAGTAGCTCCCGCGCATAAAGGACTCTTGCATGTTACACCCCCGTGCTATTGGCGACGCGCATGTGCCAGGCGGGGCGTCCCGTTGTTTCCTTTTTCCCTTATCAAATCTTCAAAATTTCCATGGAATTTTCACTTTCCTCCATCAATTCGAAAAATTCTTCCACATTTCAAAAAAAGTGAAATTGCAAATACATTTGAATTTCAAAAAATGTCCATGAATTTGAAAAAGTTTACAAATTTTTTAAAACGTTTAAATTTTTTGAAACATATTTTTATTTCAAAATTGTAAATTTAAAACAACTCATGTAGTTAGATGTGCTAAACTAAAAAAATTCAAATATTTGAATAGTATCCCAGGATTAAAAACAAAGTTCTAAATATAAATAAAATCAATAATTTGAATTTTTTATCTCAATCTCAAAAAGTACTCCGAAATTCAAAAAAAATCCAAATTCTACAAATTGTTCACAAGTTTAAGGAATGTTCCCTGATTTCAAGAAAATGAATTATGTTCTAAAAAAATATGAATTTTTAAAATATTCACAAAATTAAAATTAGAGAAACTAAAAAATGACGAAAAAAAAGGACACCAAAAGAAGACTGGTGGGGATATAATAGAAAGATATATGGGCCCATATACGCAGCACCTGACCTAACGAAAGCCGTAAGTGAGCCGGCCTAGTCTGGCAAGCTCATTTGAACCTGGTTTTTTTATTCCTTCGGTTTTCCATTTATTTTTATTGAAATAATTTATGGAGCTAAAATACATAATATAAAATAAATATTTTTATAATGATACGCACTGTGTGTTTAGAAAAGTTTTTGCATATCAAAAAATGTATTCCCCTTATATAAAATAACTCATCCTATACTAAAATTATTTGCCATACATTAAAATGTTCGCTTGCAGAGCATGGGAGGATCACTTGCACGAAGGCGTCCTGCAAGGCCAAATCACGCGTGTGTCACACCTGCAGCAATAAAGTTACGGATGCAACGTTTTTCCGAAGGCAACTTTATCGGGACGTCGGTGCAACGTTGTCCGACGGTCTTATCGTGCAAGAAACGGGCTACTTTCCTGTTTCCCGAGCCGCATTCGGTTGTTGGGTCAGAATTTCACTTGAGACGTACAGGGGACCGGGACAGCGATGACGTTGCCCCTGGGGGGCAATGGTTTTCCGGAGGTGACATTCTCATGCGCTTAGTAGCCAACAAGTGCACTATTTATTAAGGAAAATGTTGATCGTATATTAATAATATTTAGTGCGGATTCTTATATTGTTCTCCATTTTTTTGCAAATTATGGTATGAAAACTGTACAAAAGAAGAAAATTTCCCATGGAAAAAATGGAATAAGAAACTTGATAGAAAATCAAAACAAGAGACAACACAAGATAATAAAAAGGGTAAAACTGCAGGAGCATGCAATTAATTAGCACAGCGCATAAAGTATCCCACTGGGCCGGCCCAACATGTCTCTAATGCTAGCATCGCGCCTCGCCTAATTGCCACCTACGGAAGTCAACTACCCCTAAAAAAATAAGGGAGTCAACTTGATTTCAGGAGAAACAAAAGGGGAACCCTTTGAGGGCTATCATATAAGTCACTTTCTGGCTTGGGAGCGTGCAATTGGTGCGCCTAGGAGCCGCCACGACTCGCACGCTGGTGACCTCTCGGTATTTCCTTTATTTGGAAGTGTTTTCTTATTTTATTTGGGTTTTTTGTGTTTTCTCGGCTTTTCGTTTTTTCCCTTGTTTTTCCTAGGTTTTGGCGGCAAATTTTATTTTTTAAGCAGTGTTTTTCCTTGGAAACACAATATGTGCTTCTGTGAGAGATACGGTTATGCTTCCCTAAAAAGGGAGACGCACAACATGAGCTTTTCGTAATGGAAAGGCACAGTTGTGTTTCCCAAAAAAGGGAGAGCACCATTGTGCTTTTTTGGTTTCCATTTTTTATTTCCCTTTTTATGAAAAAAATGGTCAAAACATATAATCATGGGATTGGTTTCGAAGATCTCAACACGAGAAATCCAAGGGTGAAAATAGTTTGTGATTTGGACATATGGTTCAAAAGATTAAAAAAACGAAAATAGGAAGGAAAAACTCATAGGTTACAACAAGTAACACATATTAGCACCAGAGAAGGTGGGAGTAGACTTTGCAAGGGGTATCCCTTGATAAGTGATTTTTTCTTTTCTTTTTCTTATTTTTCTTTCTATTTTTATTTTCTTTTTCCTTTTAATGTTTTTTTAAGTTCATTTTGCGAAAAATGTTCCATAGTTTCAAATAATATTCGTTCCTACAAAACATGTCCAAAATTAAATGTTTGTATTTTAAAAAATCATAATTATTTTTTCCAGGATTTTCAAAAAAGGCTCGTGTTTTTTAAAAACTGTTCGGACTGTTTTTGTTCAAAATTTTCATAACTTTTCAAAAAATAGTAATTCTAAAAATGTCATTTTTTTCTTTTTTTTGGAGTTTTAAAACTGATGTCTTGTTTCCAAAATTGTTTGCTAATTTATTAAAATGTTTGTCCTTTCAAATTTGTTTGGGAGTTCAAAAAATGTTTGTGTTTCCCTAGGTGTTGGGGAAAAATTGCATGAGAACACATGTTTATTTTCTTCCGCGAGAGGCACATCTATGCCTCTCGGAAAAAAAAATATTTTTTCCTTCCGCGAGAGTCACATGTTTGCTTCTCGTGGAAGCACGTGTTTGCTTCGACGAGTTCTGCCTCTCGAAAAGCGAAAAAAATGTGTTTTTGCTTCCGCGAGTTGGTGAGGAAAAAAGTAGCATACATACAGTGCGTCACCTATCGCAATCTAATAAAGTGAGACCGTGAGAGTGGCATTTACAAGGGAAACTCCTTAAATTGGTGATTTCGGACAGACAGGAGTAGTCCTGGCCATGGGCAGCCCGGCCCGGTCGGCCCGACCCGACCCGAAAAAGCCCGACCCGGCCCGGCCCGACCTTGTCCACAGGCCGGGCTCGGGCCTAGGTTTTGAGCCCGAAGCCCGGGCTTGGGCCCGTCAATTTCGCCGTTTAAGGAAGAGGCCCGGTCCGTGGCCCGAGGTCCGGCGGGCTTTTAGCATGATGGGCCGGGCTCGGGCCCAATTTTTAGGCCCGACAGCCAGGCCGGGCCGGGCCGGGCTCGGGCCTGGGTTTTTTGCGTCGGGCTTTGGTTGGCCTGGCCTGAAGCCCGGCCCGGCCCGAGGGATGGCCAGGTATAGACAGGAGGAGTTCCCGGGACTCGGAATATCCTAGCGGACGCTCATTGCGGCAGATTGTCGGGCGAACGCACAGAGCCGAGCGACCTACCGATCCAGATGGGCCGGCCCAACTACGCGCGCTACAGTATCCGGTTTTGGGTACTTTCTGGAAGGTTCCTGACCGGTTTTGGGAACCTTCCAGAAGGTTCTTGAACCGGTTTTTCACTGGTTTTTTTCTTTTTCTGTTTCTTTTTTCTTTCTCTTTTTTTCTTCTTTCTTTGTTTTTCTGTTTCTTTATTTCATTTTTTCAATTCCCTTTCTTCTCTTTCTATTTCCTTTTTGTTCTTCAGATTTTCAAATTCCTTTATGTTCCCTTTTTTTTCTTCTTTTTCGTTTTTTCTGTTTGTTTTCTTTCTTTGGTTTATTATTTCACTTTTTGATTTCTCTTTTTTTCAAAATATTCAAATTTTGTTTGCCTTTTCATAAAATGTTCAGTTTTTTAAAAATTGTTCTCAAAATTAGAAAATTGTTCTCGTTCCACAAAAAAGTGCAAAATTTTCGAAATTAACATAATGTACCGGACTTCAACTTTTTTGTTCAGGTTTTCAAAAAATGTTTGCGCTTCCAAATGTATTCGGGATTTTTTTAATTTGTTCTCAATATTAAAAAAATGTTCGTGCTTTAAGAAATTGTTCGCGCTTCCAAATTTATTCTATGTTTCAACATTTGTTCTCAAGATTCAAAAAAAAAGTTCATGCTTTAAAAAAAATCCGCACTTCCAAATTTATTCTCTGTTTCAAATTTTGTTCTCAAGATTCAAAATATGTTCGTGCTTTAAAATACGTTCATGTTCAAATTTTGTTCTCAAATTTCCGCGCTTACAAATTTGTTCTCCGTTTCAAAATTTGTTCTCAAGATTAAAAAAATTCGTGCTTTAAAAAATGTTCATGTTCAAATTTTGTTCCCTAAATTCAAAAAATGTTCATGATTTTAAAAAGTGTTCAGTTTATCAAAAATTTCTTCATGCCTTTTAGTTTTTCTTCTAAAATTTGGAAAGTGTTCGCTTTTTAAGAAACACCTTTTCAAAATAATTTTCGCGTTAGGAATTTGAGAAAATGTTCGGGTCTCCTTTACATTTAGCTCCGCACGCCATAGAAAACGAAGAAATCTTGTCTATTGCGATGGTTATGCTCGTGCGTAGAAAGATGGAGGTTCCTGGTTCGATCCCTCTCTCCAGCAGAGTTTTTTGGGATTTTTTCACTGCGTTTCGCGAATGAGCCGGCCCAGCTGGAGACGCGCCTGTGCGTCCGCTCGACAATTCGCCGCAGCGAGCGGAGCTCTCCCGGGACTCGCCCCCGAAAGGGTTCCGGTTGGACCTTCATGGTCCTGTTTCAGAGTTTGGGCCTTCCAGGCCATTTCTGTTTTCTGCAAGTATCCCTTGGTTTGCATGCTCGCCTGCAACAAAGTTACGCGCGAGACTGACTAGCACACACCACGCACCAAGTCATTCGATTCGATTCGATGGTTTACCCTACAGAAAAGGGCATACCACGAAGAGGGGAAAGGAGTTGAAGTTTCAGCCGCTGTACACGACGACACGCTGCATGCACACGCTGCCCGCACGCACGTACGTGCACACGTAACTCGCCACTGCCTGGTTTGGCCAGTTATGAGCTGCGCGCCCGCGTGCGTGCATGGCCGGGCACGCACGTACATCGATCTGCCCCGCTCTGTCTGCATGCATGCCGTCCGTCGACTGCAGTGCAGGCGCAGCGCACGCGCGCAGGGCGCAACGCGGTGTGCAGTGGCGAGCAACGGCCAGTGGTGTAAAGACGAGCCATTGCTGCTACAGCAGCAGCTAGTACGTACGCGCATGGGCATGACACAGTCCCCGCACTCCAACGTAGTACGTACCGAGCTTGCGCTTGCGAGAGCCCGGGCGCGCATGTCCGACTCGCTGGAGAAAACAGTGAAGGAAGAAACGACGAGCGCCACCGGCCTCGATCTCCGCCTCTGCCCGGCCTGCCGCGCGCCACACGACGTACGTCAGCCCAGCTCAGCTAGCTCACACACACGTCCTCGCAACCCGTGCAGAGGCCAGCTGACATGGGACGTGGTGTGGCTGGGGTACGTGAATGAAGTGCAGGTGCACTGGAGTAGAGGCGTGCGTGCGTGCCGGCGCTAGCTGCAATTACTAGCTAGCAGGGTTCGAAGCCATGCGGGCACCGGCAGTGCACGGTGAACTCGGCCTCCGGAAACGATCGCGGCATGGCACGTACCCGCCGTCGCTACGTGCGTGCGCTGGGCCGAGCCGCTGCACCCCCGATCGACATGTTAGGCCAACTCCACCGCGTGACCAATCCGTGACCCATCCGGACGTCCGCTTTTATCCGTTTGGGGTGCGATTTAGCGGACGTCCGGAAACGGACAGGCCATGGATGCATCCGCACCCAACGCTGCAGGGCTCGTTTTTACCTCAAATGGACGCGCTTGCCCCGCCCTGAGGTCTCCATCCCGCTATGCCACCTGCTTCGCGTCGAGGACGGCGCCAGCAACTCGACCCCGGCCACCACGCCCAGCTCTCCATCCCGCCTCGCTGCCGGCACGCGCCGCCCCCAGCCCACCCTGCGCCGCCTCGCCGCCAGCACGCCCCGCCCCGTCCCATGCCGCCTCACCGCCAGCACACGTCGCGCCGCCCCGCCCTGACCTGCGTCGCCGGCGGCACGCCCCACCCCGCCTCATCGCTCGCCCGTCCCGCTCTGCCGCGCCACCTCGCCGCCAGCACACGCCGCGCCGCCCCGTCCCGTGCCGCGCGCCCTGATCTGCCTCACCGCCAGCACGCCCCGCCACACCTCGCCCCGCCGTGCCCCGTCCCGCGCCACCTCGCCGCCAGCACAAGCTGCGCCGCCCCGCCCTGACCTGCCTCGCCGGCGCCCCGCCCCGCCCCGCCCCGTCCCGCTCTGCCTCGCCGCCGGCTCTGCGAGCTCGCACTGGCCGCGCTGCATGCGGTGGTGGCCTGCGCGGCGAGCGGGCGGGTGCGCCACGAGGGTGTGGGTGCGGGCGCAGGGGATGGGTGCGGGCGTGGGCGCAGTGCCTCCGGCGACGGGGGCGGGAGCATCGACAGCCGCTACCCGCCCGCTCAGTGGCTACTGCTCGGGCCGGGGCATCGACATCCACGGTTTCCGGCCCCGGCGGCCGCGCGCCACGCCTAGCCCGCGCCCAGGCGGCCCGGCGGCCGCGCGCCATGCCGAGCCTCTCGGTCTCACTGATTTGTGGGCCAGAGGGAAGGCACGGGCGGACAGGAGCGGACGAGAGGGGCGAGGAGAATGTCCGTTTTATGTCCGTTCGGGAGTATTCTTGGACCAAGTTTGCTCCAGGTTTAGGGTTGGGCGGGACAAAAAAATTGTCCAACGGACAACTCTGTTCGTTTGGGTATTGCCATTGGGTCGTATTTTACGACAAATGGACATATTCGGACCGGATAGTGGAGTTGGCCTTAATGCAAAGGGCTGACCTGCACCGCTGCACTGCACATTCATCCATCCATCAATCGGCGTCTGACCACCACCTTTTCTTTTTGTTTTCAGTTCCAGCCGGCCGACCGAGAGGAAGCCCTTCTCCATCAACAAGGCAAAGGTACACCTGCAGGCAATGGCCGCCCTCGAGATGTGGGCAGGCTGTGGTCGTCGCCATGCTGCCTGCACTGCATTTCTTCCTTGGTTTCTTCCCGGTTCTCTTCGTCTCGGCCATGCCTCTCGATCTAGCGCCATGTGGGTGCGTACCTACATGAGATGATCAAGATGATGATGAGAGCTAGTGACGTCACCGAGTGCACACTTTTCGATCTCCGGGGAAACCGAAATGCACAGTTTCTAGAAGTAGTCATTATGGTATACGACTTCTAGTCTAAGTCAGTTTTGTACCCCTACCCTAAGTCGGTTTGTACCCTCTTATATACTCTTGTATGCCGCACCAAATCATCAATAAGAAACAGTTTTATTCAGCTTTCATGGTATCAGATACCGGTTCCAGGGTTTAGGGTATGGCTCCGCCAACGCCACCGCCGCCGTCGCCGCCCGGCTACTTCGAGCGCCGGGCCGCACTCATCGCCAAGGCTGCCAACGCCGCAGCCGCTTCTCTCTCGGCCCTTACTATAGCTCCACAAAACTACCCTGCACCCATCCTCGCCGCACCAATATCTCTTGCTGACACAATCTCCGACGTCAGCCCCTACATCCCATAGTTCTTGATCTCGCCGCCCACAACTACTACCATTGGAGACATCTCTTCGATCTCCACCTCGGCCGCTGCAACCTGCGCTCGCATGTCGCCGCCAACTGTCTTCCCCGCCCCGACGATCCGCAATGGTTGAAAGACGATCTCGCGATCGTCCAGTGGTTCTACACCCGCATCACCACCGAAATCTTCAACATGCTCGATCACGACGGCGCCACCGCTGCCAACATCTGGCACTCCCTCCGTCAGCTCTTCCAAAGCAACACCGACGCTCGGAAAAACGCTCTCCACACCGAGCTTCGCAATATGGTGCAAGGAGACGCCCCGGTGAACCTGTTCTGTCAGCGTGTTAAGACCATTGGTGATGAGCTCCGCGAACTCGGCGATACAGTTAGCGACTCACAGCTAATCAATATCGTCGTCGTCGGCCTCAGCGAAGACTTTGACAAGCAAGCCTCGTTCATACCGATGATACGGCCCCCTCCTACCTTCGCTGAAGTTCGTTCCTTGCTACAACTCGCGGCGGAAACACAAGCTCGCAAGGACTCTCGCCCCAAGGTCTTTCATGCTGCGGCTCATCCTCCTCTGCTGTCTACACTAGCGCCGCCTTCCAGGCCGGCTCCTGCCGCCGGGCCGTCCGCATCGTCATCTGTTCAACCGCCCCCAGGCTGGCGTCCTAGTCCGAACTACCGCGGCAAAAACCCTATCTACAGGCCGCCGTCGACTCATTCGGTTCCGCCTACGACATCACCAGCACCGAGTCCTGCACCACCCACCAGTGCTCCATCTGCGGTTGCATGGCGGCCTCCTCATGATCCTTGGACGGGGCTTGTTCAAGCATGGCCCATGCCCTGGTCCGCTCCGTCCACCCTCGGTGCTCCGCCGGCATACTCAGGTGCCTGGCAACCCGGCCTTCGGCCGCCTACTGGTGCTTCCGGGGTTCTCAACCCCCGACAGCCGGCCAATACCTATCACGCCGCCCCGACGTATGCTCCTTATGGTCATTACAGCACCGACGGCGGCGCCTACTACACACCTCAGCCGGCCGTGCTCCCGACGCCACCCCCACCACAGCCGGCCAATGCCTACTACACTCCCCAGCCGGCCCTACTGCCTTCACCATCGTATCCGCCGGCACTGCTTCCGACGCCACCCTCACCTGCGACGCCGAGCTGGGATCAAGCTGCCTTTCTCCAGGCCATGAATAACTTTGCTGCACAAGGAAACTCAGGTACGGATTGGATCTTTGATTCAGGGGCCTCTAGTCATATGTCTGCATCTAGTAATTGGTTATCTTCTTGCACTAAATCTCCTTTCCCTTCCATTATCCTTGGAGATGGATCATCTATTCCTATATATTGTGTTGGTCAGGCTCAACTTCCCTCTTCCACCAAACCTCTTTTACTTCGTGATGTTCTAGTTGCACCCGCCCTCATTAAAAATCTTATCTCTGTTCGCCAATTTACTTGCGACAATCTAGTTTCGGCTGAATTTGACCCTTTTGGTTTATCTGTGAAGGATTACTTGACCAAGGCCGAGATCGCTCGCTTCAATAGCTCCGGTGATCTTTATTCTCTTAATGGAGTTCCTGCCGCCACCCCTCCAACATCCATGCTGGCCTCCGTCGATCTCTGGCATCGTCGCTTGGGCCATCCCAACCCCGCCGTCTTAGCTTCTATGCTTAGTGAATTTACCATACCATGTAATAGGGACTCTCATAATTCTGTGTTTTGCGAGTCTTGTCAATTAGGCAAACATGTGCGTCTTCCCTTTAGTTCCTCTAGTTCTTGTAGCACTTATCCCTTTGAATTAATACATTGTGATTTATGGACCTCTCCCATTGCAAGTGTTTCGGGTTTTAAATACTACCTTGTTATCCTAGATGATTTCACCCACTTTGTCTGGACTTTTCCTCTACGCAACAAATCCGAGGTCCATTCTCTTTTCCTTAATTTTCAACGCTATGTGTCTGTTCACTTCTTCCTCCCAATTTGCTTTATCCAATATGACAATGGTCGCACGTTTGATAACATTAAAAATCGTACTTTCTTCTTACAACATGGCATCCTGCTTAGGTTCTCATGTCCCTACACCTCCCCTCAAAATGGTAAAGCAGAACGCTCTCTTCGCACTCTCAATGATATAGTTCGCACTCTCCTCATTCAATCATCTATGCCTCCCAAGTTTTGGGCTGAAGCCCTACACATGGCCACCTTCCTTCTAAATATTCGACCTTCCAAAACTAAACCCAACACTACTCCCTATTATTCCCTCTTTCTTTCCCACCCCGACTACTCCGCGGTTCGTGTTTTCGGCTGTCTCTGTTTTCCCAATGCCTACGCCACTTCTGCAAATAAATTGTCACCACGCTCTATCCCATGTGCTTTTCTCGGCTTCTCTGACGAGCACAAAGGCTATCGCTGTCTCGACCTTCACACCGGACACGTTCATGTCTCTCGTCATGTCACGTTTGCTGAGCACATTTTTCCTTTCTCACAACGCACTACTACACCATCCAACACCCCTAGCTCCGCAAACACCCCCTCTCCCCATCCTTTCCAACTATATACTCCCCTACCTGCCGAACACAACTTATCACCACCACCATTAACACCCACCATAGCCAATCCCAACCATACACTCACCCCACCCGAGACGTCCCCAACACCCCCAACCCCTGCTCCCTCCCCAACACCCCCGGCCCCTACTCCCACTCCACCACCCAGCCCTGCTCCCACTCCACTACCCAGCCCTACTCCTTCGCCCGACTCTTCCGCTACGCCGGACTCACCAGTACCCACCTTACCCCCTCGTGCTATTCCTACAGCTGCCCCGATTAATGATCATCGCATGCGTACTAGGGCCAAATCAGGATTTCATCAACCCCAAGACCGCCTAAACCTTCATACCTCCGTATCTCTCACTTCTCTTTCAAAGAATTACAAAACTGCTCTACTTGATCCCAATTGGCCCGCTGCCATGCAAGAAGAATATAATGCTTTACTTCAAAACAACACCTGGCAACTTGTTCCTCGTCCTCCCAATACAAATATTGTTTCTGGCAAATGGATTTTTCGCCAAAAGTTCCACTCCGATGGGAGCCTCTCACGATATAAAGCCAGGTGGGTTTGTCGTGGTTTTTCTCAGCAACAAGGAATTGATTACGAAGAAACCTTCTCTCCTGTTGTTAAACCTAGCACCATTCGCACCGTTCTTAGTGTTGCTGTCTCCTCTTCATGGCCCATTCACCAACTTGATGTTAAAAATGCTTTCCTCCTTTGTTCCCTTCAAGAAACTGTCTACTGCCAGCAACCTCTGGGTTTTGAAAATCCATCCTTTCCAACTCATGTATGTCTTCTTCAGAAATCTCTCTACGGTCTTAAACAGGCCCCACGAGCTTGGTTTCAACACCTCTCTTTTTGTGTATCATCAAACTTCTGACACTGCCTATTTACTTCTCTATGTAGATGATATCATTCTTACCGCCTCCTCTCAAAAGTTCTTAGATCATATTGTCTCTCTTCTTAGATCTGAATTTTCTATGACTGACCTAGGACTCCTTCATCATTTCTTAGGCATTGCTGTTGTTCGAGATTCCTCCAGCCTTTTTCTTTCCCAACGCCAGTATATATTCTTGATCTTGTTAATCGTGCTGGTATGCTTGACTGTCAATCATCTCGCACTCCTGTCGATACTAGTTTTAAACTTTCGGCTATCGGTGAACCCTTTTCCGATCCTACTCTCTATCGTAGCCTAACAGGTGCTCTCCAATATCTCACCATTACTCGTCCTGAAATCTCTTTTGCTGTTCAACAAGCATGTCTCTATATGCATGATCCCCGGGTTCCTCACTATAATCATGTTAAACGCATTCTTCGGTATTTAAAAGGAACTCTCAATCATGGTCTCCACCTCAATAATTCTTCTCCAAACTCGCTTACCGCATACTCTGATGCAGACTGGGCTGGTTGTCCTGACACTCGAAGGTCCACTTCCGGTTTTTGTGTTTTTCTTGGTAACAATTTGATTTCTTGGTCTTCGAAAAGACATGTTACAGTCTCACGTTCGTCGGCCGAGGCTGACTATCGCGCTGTGGCACATGCCGTTGCAGATACAATCTGGATTCGGCAGTTACTCTCCGAGCTACACAGGCCTATTGAGCAGGCCACTATTGTCTACTGTGACAACATATCAGCAGTCTACATGACCAGCAATCCAGTTAAAAACAGACGCACAAAGCATATTGAGATTGATATTCATTTTGTTCGTGAAAAGGTTGCTCTTGGTCAGGTTCGGGTGCTTCATGTTCCCTCTACGGCTCAGTTTGCTGACATTTTCACCAAGGCACTGCCTACTAAGCCGTTTCCAGATATCTGTTTCAGTCTCAACGTCGTCGAGCCTGCCGTTGATACCGCGGGGGGATGTTAGAGTAGTCATTATGGTATACGACTTCTAGTCCAAGTCAGTTTTGTACCCCTACCCCAAGTCGGTTTGTACCCTCTTATATACTCTTGTATGCCGCACCAAATCATCAATAAGAAACAGTTTTATTCAGCTTTTACTAGCTAGTCTGCAGTTGCACCTTGGCGTTTCTCTTTAGCCTCTTTTTTAGGGGAAACCAGACACTTTATTGATCTATGAAAGAGTTCAGAGGAATACAAGATGGATCATGAGGGGATAACAGCCACAGATGGCGCCCCTAATCAAGTGAAAGAGAGTGTCTGGCAAGGCAAAGCACCTCACTAGTTGCTGATCTACGTTGAGAAATAAAGCTATAGCTATCAAAAATAGAGCTTGTGAGAGAAATTTCTTTGATCACCGACAGGTAACCTCCACCCGTCCCTCCATGGATATCTGATATAAATCCTTTGTAGTCTGAAGTCACCACCACCTTCTGCACCTTCTCTTTAGCCTCCTGATCTTTTAAAAAACAATAGGGCCGGTTTTGGATCAATTACGAGGCCCATTATTTAGATACTAAAGAAGATGGGCCTCGAGGACCCGGATGAACTCAAACGATCCTTTCCCTTGGGCAAATCCTAAACGGCGCTTAAGGCGCCTGTTTCTTCGGCTTTGCCAAACTGGCGCGCTCTTTGAGTTTCGATCTGCCAACCTCTACGCTTATTAGAGAGCGACGTAACTAACCTGCCACCTTTCGTGCTATGACTATGGAACTTCTTTTTTTTCCTTCTTTAAATAGAACGCTACAAAAAGCAGCAATTTCTCTATTTTCTTTTTTTCCTTCTTTTTTACTTTTTTCTTCTTCGTTTTTTATTTTTCTTTTCGCTTTTCTGTTTTTTATAAATGCGTGAACTTTGTTTTATCAAATTTGATGAACTTTTTTTAAATTCGTTGAACTTTTCTTATAATCGATGGACTTTTTTTCAAATTCGATGAACTTTTTTTCAATCGGATGGACTTTTTTTCAGTTTCGGTGAACTTTTTTCAAATTGGATGAACTATTTTTCAATTTCGATGAACTTTTTTCAAACTTTGTGAACATTTTCCTGAATCGATGAACCTTTTTTCAAATTCAATGAACTTTCTTTCAAAATCGATGTAACTATTTTCAATTTTGTGAACTTAAAAAAATGATGAACTAGCTTTCAAAATCGATGAGCTTGTTTCTAAAAATCAATGAAATTTTCAACTAATTTTCAGATTTACGTTGATGTTTCACTAAAAAGAAGGTTAACTAAAACTTTTTTCTATTTGCAGAACACCAGAATATCTATGGTCCAGTGGTTAATACGTTTGTCTACAAAAAAGATGTGTGATGCCGAGTTCGAAACCCAGCTTCCGCTATTATTCTTCACATACCCCTTTTTTCTTATTTCTGAGCAGGTGCTGGGCCGGCCTGCTATGCAATGTTTGCGAGCACCTGTAGCGCCGATTGACACTTAGGATTTGAAGGCCTCATGGTTCAGGGGCCCAGGCCGAGGGCCAAGGGAAGGTTCAGGTGGAGGAAACAGAGGGCGAGGCAGGTCAGGCCGCGCGGCAGGACGCGGAAGTGCTAACTTCCATAATGCCGAGGTCTATGGTGACCCTCTCCGTGACACTGCAATGGAGGATGTTTACGTAACTCGGGAGATAGATACCAGCCAAGCTTCTGCCATGCTGGCCATTGGAGCCCCTCCTCCCGCTGGCTCAGGGAATAATGCATTGGTACCGCCACCTGCAACTGTACCGCCTCGCCCTTCCAAGCAAGACCTCAAGAGAACAAAGACCAATTCGAATGACAAGTCAGCTCCGAAGAATTCAACTTCAAGCAAAAAAATAGATGCGCGTATGGCGGGCCTTCCCGGGGGTCGCGCCTAGTGCAATGAGTATCCTAACTTGGAACTGTCGTGGGTCTAGCAAACCCGCGACAGTTCATGAGCTTCGTGACCTCACGAGGCAACATGCCCCCTCTATCTTATGTATCCTTGAAACTCAAACAGAGGGCTCCAGGGTGGAGAATCTAGTAGGTACTTTAGGTTTTAATAAGAGTTATGCAATAAACAGTTCTGGTAGAAGTGGTGGAATAGGTATCTTTTGGAAGGATGAAATAAAAGTTGAAGTTATTGGTTACTCGGAGTACCACATTGATGTTACTGTGGATGGTCAGGCAAATACGCAGTTTAGGGCCACTTTCGTCTATGGAGAGGCCCAAGTTAGCGAACGATATAAGACGTGGAATATGCTCCGGGGAATTGTAGGAGTAAGCAATCTTCCTTGGGTGGCCATGGGAGATTTTAACGAAGTAATACATGCGCATGAGCACGACAGTGTTGGCCAGAGAAGCCAAGCATAGATGGACGCATTTCGGGACACTCTTGATATATGTGGTCTTTTAGATTTAGGCTACTCGGGGATCAACTGGACTTTTGAAAAGAAGGTTGTTGGAGGAACTTACACCAGAGTTAGACTTGACAGATGTGTTACCACCTCTGAGTGGCTGTTGGCCTTCCCTCATGCCGTACTGGAGCACAAACAAGCAGCTACGTCCGATCATGTCCTGATCCTGGTGGGCCTAGAGGATGTGCATGCATGCAGACGGACCCCACAAGTTTTTAGATATGAGACATGCTGGGAACAGGACCCCACTCTCCATGCAGTAGTGGGCGGCAGTTGGGCAAAAAGCCAAGGCAACACAGTTAATGCGCTGCATGCAAAACTACAGGAGCTATCTGGCGATCTGGGTACTTGGGACCATAACCACTTTGGAAACATCAGGCAGGAGATCAACCTATTAAAGAAACAGCTATGTGACATGCGTGAGATCCCAGGACGATCAGGCCCGACGCATGCAGTGATCAAGGTGACAGACCGTCTTGTCGAGTTGTTCCATCGGGAGGAAATGCTATGGCGACAAAGAGCAAGGGTGAATTGGCTAGCACATGGTGACAACAATACCTATTTCTTTCACCTCAGAGCAAGCCGACAGAGTCGAAAAAACCAGATTAAAGCGTTGTTTCATCAAGACGGCCAGCTAATAGAGGATACAGCCGAGATGGAGGCCATGACAAACAGTTTCTACAAAGAACTATATACCTCCGAAGGTGTCCAGAATATGCAACAGGTACTTGATACAGTCCCATGCAAGGTAGCGTTGGAGATGAATTAGATGCTTAATGCACCATATAGCCAAACAGAGGTCAAAACAGCTTTGTTCCAAATGTTCCCGACTAAATCACCCGGTCCTGATGGCTTTCCAGCACATTTCTTCCAGCGCCACTGGGATGTGTGTGGTAATGAAGTGACCCAAGTGGTCCTAAAGATAGTTGAGGGCAAGGAGTCGGCCTCATGTATCAATTAGACAATCCTAGTTCTAATCCCCAAGGTAAAGAACCCCACCATGCTGACTCAATTCCGTCCCATAAGCCTTTGTGATGTTTTATATAAAATTACTTCAAAGGTAATTTCTAACCGCCTGAAGGTAGTACTACCTGAAATAATATCAGAGGAGCAGTCAGATTTTGTACCAGGGAGGTTGATCAAGGATAATATTATAACAGCGTATGAGTGCCTGCATTTCATGAAGAAAAACAAAGCGAAGGAACACCAATCATGTGCCCTAAAGCTCGATATGACGAAGGCCTATGATAGAGTTGAATGGTCCTACCTGCAAGCTATAATGCTCAAGCTAGGTTTTACAGAGAGATGGGTAGACATTGTCATGAGCTTAGTTTCTTCGGTAAAATTTTCAGTTATGTTTAATGGTAAGAGACTTGAGGGTTTCGGCCCATCCAGAGGCATAAGACAAGGGGACCCGATCTCCCCATACTTGTTCTTGTTGGCAGAAGAGGGCCTTTCGTGCCTACTAAAATCTAGACGTGGGTCATCCAATTTGCAAGGTCTCCAAGTGGCACCGTTGGCGTCGCCAGTGAACCACTTATTATTTGCTGATGACAACCTGCTGTTCTTTAAGGCAAACGGTATGGGAGCGACCGAGGTGAACCTGGTCTTGGACATCTGTTGTCAAGCGATAGGCTAGCTATTGAGGTGAATCTTTAATGGTAGCCATTGATACTACCATTAAGATGTTTGAGGGGTTCATTATATTTTTGTAATTCAACCATATGTTTATGCAAATCACCAAGTTTATCTAGCATTTGAACTCCCTCTGGGGTGAAAGAAAACCCCTTCTTTTGTGGTGGAACCCCCAGAATTCCTTCTAAAATTTCATAGGCAGTATTGGCATCAAGCTCGATAAAATTCCCTTTAGCGGCAAAATCTAGGAGTTGGCTATGATGCAAAGCTAATCCTATGTAAAAATTACGAAGCAAGACCTTAGTGTCCCCTTTTAGATTGTGTTGGGGATATTACTACTGGGCGTAAACCGTCCCGGAGAGGCCGGGTTATCCCCATAATGAATTATTATACTTGAAGCCCATGAAGACGAAGATGATGGCGCTTTAAGTAAGCCCAAGGCCCAAAGGCGGATTAAGACCTGTAGTGATAAACCGACATTGATATGTAAACTTGTGTTATAAGATAGAAAGAGCAGAGACCGACCCGGACACGTTTATGAGCCGGCCTCGGGACCCTGTAAACCGACGGGCGTCAACCCATGTATATAAGGGGACGACCCGGCGGCGGTTTAAGGACAGCAGACAACAACTCGAGACCCAGGTAAAGCGTATTCGCTCCCTGGTCATCGAAACCCTGGCAATCCCACAACAACTGGATCGTAGGCTTTTACATTCACCGCAAGGGGCCGAACCAGTATAAACTTTCTGCGTCCCCTGTCCGCTTTAACCCCTTTAAGCTAACCCATTGCGATGGCTCCATGACTAAGTCCTTGCTCTAGGACATCTGCCGTGACAAAACAATGACAGTTGGCGCCCACTTTGGCGCTATCGCACGATGGTTTCGAGTTCTTAGAGGGCAGCTTCGAAGGTCTCAAGTGTTACGCTGTGGGCCGGATGACCAAGAGTCGTCGCGGCAAGCTCTACATCGACGACGCAGGCTGGGGCCCCGAGGCCGGCTCAATCGAGTACGGGTACCGGGTCCCCTTCGGCGGCATCCACGTTTTCATTGGCAAGATCAGTGAACCGGGCCCTGAGCCGGACATCTGCACCGACATCATCGAGACGGCTCAGTGTGCGAGATCTGCCCGGGTTAAGCCTGTCATGAAGCGTGCCTTCGTGGGAGTCATCCACGGAGTGGAATCTGAGGATAGATCGGAATCTGGTGGCGAAACCGTCGTTTATTCCAGCGATGAGTCATCGACCGAAGAGACCGAGTCATTGTACCAATTGCAAGATGGCCGGATTGGGGGCTGTTCCGATGGCGACAGTATTCCGGACCCCTTTGATCCGCCAAACCGGGTTGCGATCTTCATCGCCGGTACACAGCCAGCGCTCCACTCTTTGACCGCGGTGGCGATGATTTCCGGATCAGTAGGAGCGACAGCGGCCGGGGCAGGAGGCCCTGTGCGACCGCTGGCTCGGGTTTTATCTGATTTATTTGACGCCTTGGCAGCACTGATGGCGGAGGTTAATCCGGCAAATCAAGATGAGCATAATGCGGAAATTGCGAAGGTGAAAGATCAGATAACCCAGGCCAAGGCCGACCTGGCAGCTGAGGACACCAGGATGGCTGCGGAACGGGCCGCATTGGATGCACAGGCTTACCGGCTTATGCTGGATCAGAGCGCGTCAAACGATGTCATGAGGAGAAAGTACCGATCTCGCCTACCGCCGGTTTATGAGGCCAAGAACCTCTTTAATACCCCAGGAGCGGGGACCAGCAACCCGCCAGCGGTAAACCGGGCGGAGGCACCTAGAACGGGGGCTCCGGTTCAGCCACGTCTGACTGATCCGCCTCGTCAGAACAACGTTTTGTCACAGCACGTCCCAACACTGCCGGGTCATTACTCTAACCCGATGGATAACATTGTCGCTGCCGCTTCACGACTAGCAGCTCTCCCAATCGAAGGCGAGTCCCCAGTAGCGGTCGAGACGCGACGGGCTAGGGAGCTCCTTCAGACAGCTTTTACTCATCAGCAGGCTTATTCATATAGTCGCGAAAGGATCCATTCTACTCCCCGCCCAAGCCGGAGTTACAGCAGGCATATCGATGAACCGGCCGTGTCAAGCAGCGCGCGAAACCGTAATCCGCCCCGTAGCCACAACCCGACGGGTGGCGGTGGTGATGCCCAGGATGTGGTGGATCGGGCTAGGGCACGTCGAGAGGCCGAGTTAGCGGCGCAGCATGAAGCTCGCCAACTTACTCCGGTTGTCCGACCACGACGGTGGAACCAGGGGTTACTTCCAGCTCTTTGGGAGTACTGATACGTCTCCAACGTATCTATAATTTTTGATTGCTCCATGCTATATTATCTTCTGTTTTGGACATTATTGGGCTTTATTATTCACTTTTATATTATTTTTAGGACTAACCTATTAACCAGAGGCCCAGCCAGAATTGCTATTTTTTGCCTATTTCAGAGTTTCGCAGAAAAAGAATATCAAACGGAGTCCAAACGGAATGAAACCTTCGGGAACGTGATTTTCGGAACGAACATGATCCAGAGGACTTGGACCCTACGTCAAGAAAGCCACCAGGAAGCCACAAGGTAGGGGGGCGCGCCTACCCCCCCGGGCGCGCCCTCCACCCTCGTGGGCCCCATGTTGCTCCACCGACGTACTCCTTCCTCCTATATATACCTACGTACCCCCAAACGATCAGATACGGAGCCAAAAACCTAATTCCACCACCGCAACCTTCTGTACCCACGAGATCCCATCTTGGGGCCTGTTCCGGAGCTCCGCCGGAGGGGGCATCGATCATGGAGGGCTTCTACATCAACACCATAGCCTCTCCGATGAAGTGTGAGTAGTTTACCTTAGACCTTCGGGTCCATAGTTATTAGCTAGATGGCTTCTTCTCTCTTTTTGGATCTCAATACAATGTTCTCCCCCTCTCTTGTGGAGATCTATTCGATGTGATCTTCTTTTGCGGTGTGTTTGTTGAGACCGATGAATTGTGGGTTTATGATCAAGTTTATCTATGAACAATATTTGAATCTTCTGAATTCTTTTATGTGTGATTGGTTATCTTTGCAAGTCTCTTCGAATTATCAGTTTGGGTTGGCCTACTAGATTGATCTTTCTTGCAATGGGAGAAGTGCTTAGCTTTGGGTTCAATCTTGTGGTGTCCTTTCCCAGTGACAGTAGGGGCAGCAAGGCACGTATTGTATTGTTGCCATCGAGGATAACAAGATGGGGTTTTTATCATATTGCATGAATTTATCCCTCTACATCATGTCATCTTGCTTAAAGCGTTACTCTGTTCTTATGAACTTAATACTCTAGATGCATGTTGGATAGCGGTCGATGTGTGGAGTAATAGTAGTAGATGCAGGCAGGAGTCGGTCTACTTGTCTCGGACGTGATGCCTATATACATGATCATACCTAGATATTCTCATAACTATGCTCAATTCTGTCAATTGCTCAACAGTAATTTGTTCACCCACCATAAAATATTTATGCTCCTGAGAGAAGCCACTAGTGAAACCTATGGCCCCCGGGTCTATCTTCCATCATATTAATCTTCCAACACTTAGCTATTTCCTTTGCCGCTTTTATTTTGTTTACTTTACTTTGCATCTTTATCACAAAAATACCAAAAATATTATCCTATCATATCTATCAGATCTCACTCTCGCAAGTGACCATGTAGGGATTGACAACTCCTTATCGCGTTGGTTGCGAGGATTTATTTGTTTGTGTAGGTGCGAGGGACTCGCGCGTAGCCTCCTATAGGATTGATACCTTGGTTCTCAAAAACTGAGGGAAATACTTACGCTACTTTGCTGCATCACCCTTTCCTCTTCAAGGGAAAACCAACGCAGTGCTCAAGAGGTAGCAAGAAGGATTTCTGGCGCCGTTGCCGGGGAGGTCTACGCAAAAGTCAACATACCAAGTACCCATCACAAACCCTTATCTCCCGCATTACATTATTTGCCATTTGCCTCTCGTTTTCCTCTCCCCCACTTCACCCTTGCCGTTTTATTCGCCCTCTCTTTTCCGTTTGCCTCTTTTTGCCCGTCTCTTGTTTGCTCGTGTGTTGGATTGCTTGTTTGTCACGATGGCTCAAGATAATACCAAATTATGTGACTTTACCAATACCAACAATAATGATTTCCTTAGCACTCCGATTGCTCCTCTTACCGATACTGAATCTTGTGAAATCAATGCTGCTTTGTTGAATCTTGTCATGAAAGATCAATTTGCCGGCCTTCCTAGTGAAGATGCCGCTACTCATCTAAATAGCTTTGTTGATTTGTGTGATATGCAAAAGAAGAAAGATGTTGACAATGATATTGTTAAATTGAAGCTATTTCCTTTTTCGCTTAGAGATCGTGCTAAATCTTGGTTTTCGTCTTTGCCTAAAAATAGTATTGATTCATGGAATAAGTGCAAAGATGCTTTTATCTCTTAAGTATTTTCCTCCCGCCAAGATTATCTCTCCTAGAAACAATATTATGAATTTTAAGCAACTTGATCATGAACATGTTGCACAAGCTTGGGAGAGGATGAAATTAATGATACGTAATTGCCCTACGCATGGTTTAAATTTGTGGATGATTATACAAAAGTTCTATGCCGGATTGAATTTTGCTTCTAGAAATCTTTTAGATTCGGCCGCGGGAGGCACTTTTATGGAAATCACTTTAGGAGAAGCTACTAAACTCCTAGATAATATTATGGTTAATTATTCTCAATGGCACACTGAAAGATCCACTAATAAAAAAGTGCATGCGATAGAAGAAATTAATGTTTTGAGTGGAAAGATGGATGAACTTATGAAATTATTTGCTAGCAAGAGTGTTTCTTCTGATCCTAGCAATTCCTCAAATAATTATGGTAACTACTACAACAATTCTTATGAAAATTTTAATAAGATGCCCTCTGAATTTGAGACTAGTGTTAAAGAGTTTATGAATTCGCAAAAGAATTTCAATGCTTTGCTTGAAGAGAAATTGCTTAAAGTTGATGAATTGGCTAGGAACGTTGATAGAATTTCTCTTGATGTTGATTCTTTGAAACTTAGATCTATTCCTCCTAAGCATGATATCAACGAGTCTCTCACAGCCATGAGAATTTCCATTGATGAGTGCAAAGGAAGAACCGCTAGGATGCGTGCTAAGAAAGAATTTTTTTATGAAAGCGTGTTCTTCAAATTTCTATGAAAATAAAGATGAAGATCTAAAAGTTATTGATGTGTCCCCTATTAAATCTTTGTTTTGCAATATGAATTTTGACAATGATGGGACTGAATATGATCCACCTTTACCTAGAAGGCGTTCCAAAAATTCGGAGTTTTTAGATCTTGATGCAAAAGTTGCTAAAAGTGGGATTGAAGAAATCAAAACATTAGATGTTAATAAACCCACTATTTTGGATTTCAAGGAATTTAATTATGATAATTGCTGTTTGATAGATTGTATTTCCTTGTTGCAATCCGTGCTAAATTCTCCTCATGCTTATAGTCAAAATAAAGCTTTTACCAAACATATCGTTGATGCTTTGATGCAATCTTATGAAGAAAAACTTGAGTTGGAAGTTTATATCCCTAGAAAACTTTATGATGAGTGGGAACCTACTATTAAAATTAAGATTAGAGATCATGAATGCTATGCTTTGTGTGATTTGGGTGCTAGTGTTTCCACGATTCCAAAAACTTTGTGCGATTTGTTAGGTTTTCGTGATTTTGATGATTGCTCTTTAAACTTGCACCTTGCGGATTCCACTATTAAAAAACCTATGGGAAGAAATAATTATGTTCTTATTGTTGCACATAGGAACTATGTGCCCGTAGATTTTATCGTTCTTGACATAGATTGCAATCCTTCATGTCCTATTATTCTTGGTAGACCTTTCCTTAGAACGATTGGTGCAATTATTGATATGAAGGAAGGGAATATTAGATTCCAATTTCCATTAAAGAAAGGCATGTAACACTTCCCTAGGAAGAAAATAAAATTACCATATGAATCTATCATGAGAGACACTTATGGATTGCCTACCAAAGATGGCAATACCTAGATCTATCCTTGCTATTATGCCTAGCTAGGGGCGTTAAACGATAGCGCTTGTTGGGAGGCAACCCAATTTTATTTTTAGTTTTTTGCTTTTTGCTTCTGTTTAGTAATAAATATTTAATCTAGCCTCTATTTTGGATGATATTTGCTATTATGCTTAGCTAGATGCTTGATACGTCTCCAACGTATCTATAATTTTTGATTGCTCCATGCTATATTATCTTCTGTTTTGGACATTATTGGGCTTTATTATTCACTTCTATATTATTTTTGGGACTAACCTATTAACTGGAGCCCAGCCTAGAATTGTTGTTTTTTTCCTATTTCAGAGTTTCGCAGAAAAAGAATATCAAACGGAGTCCAAACGGAATGAAACCTTCGGGAACGTGATTTTCGGAACGAACATGATCCAGAGGACTTGGACCCTACGTCAAGAAAGCCACCAGGAAGCCACGAGGTAAGGGGGCGCCTACCCCTTGGGCGCGCCCTCCACCCTCATGGGCCCCATGTTGCTCCACCGACGTACTCCTTCCTCCTATATATACCTATGTACCCCCAAACGATCAGATACGGAGCCAAAAACCTAATTCCACCACCGCAATCTTCTGTACCCACGAGATCCCATCTTGGGGCCTGTTCCGGAGCTCCGCCGGACGGGGCATCGATCACGGAGGGCTTCTACATCAACACCATAGCCTCTCCGATGAAGTGTGAGTAGTTTACCTCAGACCTTCGGGTCCATAGTTATTAGCTAGATGGCTTCTTCTCTCTTTTTGGATCTCAATACAATGTTCTCCCCCTCTCTTGTGGAGATCTATTCGATGTAATCTTCTTTTGCGGTGTGTTTGTTGAGACCGATGAATTGTGGGTTTATGATCAAGTTTATCTATGAACAATATTTGAATCTTCTGAATTCTTTTATGTATGATTGGTTATCTTTGCAAGTCTCTTCGAATGATCGGTTTGGTTTGGCCTACTAGATTGATCTTTCTTGCAATGGGAGAAGTGCTTAGCTTTGGGTTCAATCTTGCGGTGTCCTTTCCCAGTGACAGTAGGGGCAACAAGGCACGTATTGTATTGTTGCCATCAAGGATAACAAGATGGGGCTTTCATCATATTGCATGAATTTATCCCTCTACATCATGTCATCTTGCTTAAAGCGTTACTCTGTTCTTATGAACTTAATACTCTAGATGCATGTTGGATAGCGGTCGATGTGTGGAGTAATAGTAGTAGATGCAGGCAGGAGTCGGTCTACTTGTCTCGGACGTGATGCCTATATACATGATCATACCTAGATATTCTCATAACTATGCTCAATTCTGTCAATTGCTCAACAGTAATTTGTTCACCCACCGTAAAATATTTATGCTCCTGAGAGAAGCCACTAGTGAAACCTATGGCCCCCGGGTCTATCTTCCATCATATTAATCTTCCAACACTTAGCTATTTCCTTTGTCGCTTTTATTTTGTTTACTTTACTTGCATCTTTATCACAAAAATACCAAAAATATTATCCTATCATATCTATCAGATCTCACTCTCGTAAGTGACTGTGTAGGGATTGACAACTCCTTATCGCGTTGGTTGCGAGGATTTATTTGTTTGTGTAGGTGCGAGGGACTCGCGCGTAGCCTCCTACTGGATTGATACATTGGTTCTCAAAAACTGAGGGAATACTTATGCTACTTTGCTGCATCACCCTTTCCTCTTCAAGGGAAAACCAACGCAGTGCTCAAGAGGTAGCAAGTACCGTGTCTCGTCCCAGCGCTGCGCAACGTGCGTCTGCCCAAGGATTTCAAGGGCCCACGTAAGGTACCGAATTACAACGCTGATTTATCCCCCGAGTCATGGGTTGAAAGGTATGAGATGGCAATGGAGATGCTGGATGTGGATGATGCGGCGTGTGCTAAATACTTCACCATGATGCTGGAGGGGACAACCCGCAGTTGGTTGAAGAACTTGCTGGCTAACTCTATTGGATCATGGGCCGAATTAAGGGCCCTGTTTATCCAGAATTTCAAGGATACATGTAAGCAGCCCATGTCGATCGTGGACTTAGCTGCCTATGTCCAGGAGGAAGGAGAATCAACAACCCGTTGGGTGCGCCGGGTTTCGGAGATTTGCACTCATCGGACCGCATCAACGCTGATACAGCAGTCTTGACATTGGAAGGCAATTGCCGGTTTGCTCCTCTGAAGTTGAAGTTGGGACGGCTCAAACGTCATTGTAATGACATGGGAACACTCATGGCAGCTCTGGTAAAGTATGCCGACTCTGATAGGAGCGGCAACACTAAGGGGCAGCAGCATAACCCGACGGGTCATGGAAACGGCGGTAAGCATAAAGCGGATAACAACCTAGATTTTGTGGCTAACACCAACATGCAGGACAAAGGCCAGCGGCGTAAGGGTAAACCGCCCCAGCGTGCTGGAGGACCAAGTCCTAATCCAGAGCGCCTGTCTTATCTGTTAAACCAGCCTTGCCCAAAGCACGGTACGAAGGACCAACCGTCCACGCACCTCTGGAAAGATTGTTATATCATGCAGGAATTCAAAAATTCCGACTTTTTCGGTATGATCACGGACCGGGCGGCGGTTCAGGCCCTGGATCTCATGGGCCGTGTTACGGTGGAGGCAGTTCCGGTTCAGGTTTTCACGGTAATCAGAGCGGACATGGTAATCAAGGCAATCAGGGCAACCAAGGTGGTTATAATCATCAGGGTAATCAGCAGCAACAGCAGCAGTCGGGTTACCAGAGCAACCCGAAGCAGTTGAATAGTGGGCAGTATCATGTCTTCACCACTAGTCTATGCAAGAGTGATCAGAAGCTTCATAAGAAGGCAGTGAATTCCGTTGAACCGGCAGTGCCCCATTACTTGCGCTGGTCTGAGCAGCCGATCGTGTGGAGTAGAGAGGATCATCCACCCCGGGTTGATAATCCGGGTCTTCTGGCATTGGTGGTGGCGCCTTAGGTTGGAGGTTATAAGTTCACTAAGGTACTCATGGACGGGGGGAGTAGTATCAATATCCTTTATTATGAAACCTTCCGTCGCATGGGGTTAACAGATAAAAATCTTAAGTCGTCCAATACGGTCTTCCATGGTGTAGTGCCTGGTAAATCGGCATATCCTGTTGGTAAGATAGCTCTGGAGGTGGCTTTTGGAGATGAGCATGAGTTGAGATTAGAGACACTGACCTTTGAGGTGGTGAAAATTAAGAGCATGTATCATGCCTTGTTTGGACGGCTGGCTTATGCTAAGTTCATGGCAAGGCCCTGTTATGTCTATCTGCAGCTCAAAATGCCGGGTCATAAGGGTACCATCACGGTTCATGGAAGCCGTAAGATCGCCTTGGAATGTGAAGAAGGTGATGCGGCATATGCTGAGTCGGTTTGTGCAACAGAGGAGTTGAAGTTCTATAAGGAAAATGTTGATCCGGCGGATATGACTTGTTTGAAAAAGCCAACTACAGAGCATGATCCGGCATTGAAGTTGAAATCGGCTGATGAGACTAAGCTGGTTGATTTTGTTCCAGGCGATTCATCCAAGAAGTTCAGCATCAGCGCTAACTTGGATCCGAAATAGGAAAGCGCGCTCATCGAGTTCATCCGTGAGAACCGGGACATCTTCGCGTGGAAGCCTTCTGACATGCCAGGTGTAACGAGGGAACTCGCTGAGCACACTCTTAATGTTGATCCCAAGTATAAGCCGGTCAAATAATTTCTTCGTCGGTTCAATGAAGAAAGGCGCAAGGCAATTGGTGAAGAGGTGGCCAGGCTTTTGGCAGCTAGGTTTATTGTTGAAGTATTTCATCCTGAGTGGTTGGCTAATCCAGTGCTGGTACTTCAGAAGAATGGCACTTGGCGTATGTGTGTGGATTACACAGATTTGAACAAGGCTTGTCCAGCAGATCCTTTTGCCCTCCCTCGTATCGATCAAATCATTGATGCTACGGCGGGTTGCGAGCGTTTGAGTTTTCTGGATGCTTATTCTGGTTACCATCAGATCAAAATGGCAGTTAAGGACCAGGAGAAGACAGCTTTCATAACTCCCTTTGGAGCCTTCAGCTATGTATCTATGCCTTTGGACTCAAAAGTGCCCAGGCAACTTATCAGCGCTGTGTGCAAAATTGTCTTCATGATCAGATCGGCCGCAATGTTCATGCCTATGTGGATGATATTGTGGTAAAGTCCAGAAAGGAGGAGACATTGATTGATGACTTGAAGGAGACCTTTGACAACCTCCGGGTTTATAAAATGATGCTTAATCCGGCCAAGTGTGTCTTTGGTGTACCGGCAGGCAAGCTCTTGGGCTTTCTGGTGTCTAACAGGGGCATTGAAGCTAATCCGGAGAAGATCAAGGCTATAACTTCTTTGGCTAAACCGAAGTGCATCAATGACGTCCAACGACTGGCAGGCCGGATTGCCGCCTTGAGCCGGTTTATCAGTCGCCTCGCTGAGAAGGCCGTCCCTTTATATCAGATGCTGAAAAAGACAGATAACTTCGTTTGGAGTGACGCCGCCAATGAAGCGTTTGAGGACTTAAAGCGGCAGCTAGCTGAACCGCCTATCCTTGCTGCTCCTGTTGATAAGGAGCCCTTGTTGTTATATGTGGCTGCTAATGCCCGGGCTGTCAGCGTGGCTATTGTGGTGGAACGCAAGGAGGCTGGAAAGGAATATCCGGTTCAACGGCCGGTTTATTACATCAGTGATGTACTTATTGAGTCCAAGCAGCGGTACCCGCATTGGCAGAAGCTGGTGTACGGAGTTTTCATGGCAAGCCGGAAGCTTAAGCAATATTTTCAGGGTCATCCCATCATTGTGGTCAGTTCTGCTCCTTTGGGGGATATAATCCAGAACAGGGAGGCGACTGGCCAGATTGCCAAGTGGGCTATTGAGCTTGGGCCTCACGGGTTGAAGTATATGCCCCGGACGGCGATCAAGTCTCAGGCACTTGTGGACTTCATCAATGACTGGACAGAGTTACAGGCACCAGAAGAGAAGCCGGATCATACTTATTGGACTATTCATTTTGATGGGTCCAGGCAATTGGAGGGCTCGGGGGCTGGAGTCATATTAACTTCCCCACGATGTGATAAGTTTTGTTATGTTCTCCGTTTAATGTTCCCTTGCACTAACAATGCAGCTGAATATGAGGCTTTACTCCATGGTCTTCGGATGGCTAAAGAGATGAATCTAAGCCGAGTTAAGTGCTTCGGTGATTCGGATTTGGTGGCTCAACAAGTGTCTGGTACTTGGGATTCCAAGGACCCACTCATGGCAGCATATCGTCGAGAGGTGGATATTGTTGCAGGTCACTTCAAAGGTTATCAGGTCGAACATGTGGACCGGCGGAAGAATGAAGCGGCGGACGCTCTGAGCCGTTTGGGTTCCCAACGTAAACCAGTTCCACCCAATGTGTTCTTGGATGTGCTGCATAATCCGTCCGTCAAGCTCCCTGGCGAAGAGGATTTGGTTGTTCCTGATCCGGAGGCTTAGTTGGTGGCGGCTCTTCATATTATCCCGGATTGGACGGTTCCATATTTGGCGTATATGAACCGGGGCGAGTTACCAGAGGATGAAACTTCGGCCAGGCAGATAATCCGGCGGTCCAAGTCCATGACTATTATCAATGGAGAGTTACATCATTGCAGTGTGACAGGGGCATTTCAGCGTTGTGTATCTCCTGAAGAAGGCCATGAAATTTTGCAAGAGATCCACGAAGGAGATTGTGGTCACCACTCCGGTTCAAAATCTCTGGTAGCCAAAGCGTTTCGTCACGGTTTCTATTGGCTGACGGCTCATGCTGATGCCGAGGACTTGGTCAAAAAGTGTGATGGATGTCAAAAATTCTCACGACGCGCTCATGTACTGGCTCAAGAATTGAGGATGATTCCAATCACTTGGCCATTTGCAACTTGGGGGCTGGATATGGTTGGGCCCTTTAAGAGATCCAAGGACAAGAAGACCCACCTTTTGGTGGCAGTTGATAAGTTCACTAAATGGGTGGAGGCGGAGGCAGTCAGTAAGTGTGATGCAGCTACGGCGGTTCAATTCATCAAGAAGGTGATTTTCCGGTTTGGCTTTCGACACAGCATTATAACAGATAATGGCACCAATCTGTCCAAAGGTGCTATGAAGGAGTTCTGCCAACATGAGCACATCCGACTTGACGTATCATCAGTGGCTCATCCCCAGTCTAATGGTCAAGCGGAAAGGGCCAATCAAGAGATCTTGAGAGGCATCAAGCCCCTGCTTATGGTTCCTTTGCAGCGGATGCCGGGTTGTTTGGTGGAGGAGTTACCTTCTGTGTTGTGGAGTATCAATACCACGCCTAACAGATCCACGGGTTACACGCCCTTTTTCATGGTTTATGGAGCGGAGGCGGTTCTCCCTAGTGACATCCGTCATGATTCGCCCCGTCTGGCGGCGTACGTCGAAGCTGACAATGAGAAGGCACGACAAGAAGCACTTGACCTGTTGGATGAGGAAAGAGACATTGCAGCAGCCCGTTCGGCGATTTATCAGCAAGATCTGTGGCGTTATCACAGCCGCCGGGTTAGAACCAGAACTTTTCAAGAAGGCGATCTGGTGCTCCAACTCATCCAGGATCAGACGGATATGCACAAGTTATCCCCACCTTGGGAAGGACCTTTTGTGGTCAGCAAGAATCTGCATAACGGGTCATACTACCTTATTGATGTTCGAGAGCACAAAGACTCGCGTAAATCGGAGGAGGAGACTCACTGGCCGTGGAATATCGCTCATCTTCGTCCCTACTATACCTGAGCTATAGGCTCTGCTTATGTACATAGTTATGACCATGTATATATTATGATCAATATAATGAACCGGAGCCTTAGCTAAAGCGGGGTATCTGTTGTTTTCTTATATCATGTGTGGTTACATGGGGGCTTCTGTTCATAAAGCGGCGTCCGGTTTACACCTTGATTCAGCTTATAAAGCTTTATATACAAATCACTTGAGGGCTTGGTTGTACTTAAACCATAGCTACGCCTCTTGATCGGCGTAATGCCACTAGAAAAATCACTTGGGGGCTTGGTCGTATTCGAACAATAGTCACACCTCTTGATCGGCTCAAAGCCAAATTACTCCGGGGCCAAAGATGTTGGAAATATGCCCTAGAGGCAATAATAAAATGGTTATTATTATATTTCCTTGTTCATGATAATTGTCTATTGTTCATGCTATAATTGTGTTATCCGGAAATCGTAATACATGTGTGAATACATAGACCACAACATGTCCCTAGTGAGCCTCTAGTTGACTAGCTCGTTGATCAACAGATAGTCATGGTTTCCTGACTATGGACATTGGATGTCATTGATAACGGGATCACATCATTAGGAGAATGATGTGATGGACAAGACCCAATCCTAAGCATAGCACAAGATCGTGTAGTTCGTTTGCTAGAGCTTTTCCAAATGTCAAGTATCATTTCCTTAGACCATGAGATTGTGCAACTCCCGGATACCATAGGAGTGCTTTGGGTGTGCCAAACGTCGCAACGTAACTAGGTGGCTATAAAGGTGCACTACGGGTATCTCCGAAAGTGTCTGTTGGGTTGGCACGAATCGAGACTGGGATTTGTCACTCCGTATGACGGAGAGGTATCTCTGGGCCAACTCGGTAATGCATCATCATAATGAGCTCAATGTGACCAAGTGTTTGGTCACGGGATCATGCATTACGGTACGAGTAAAGTGACTTGCCGGTAACGAGATTGAACAAGGTATTGGGATACCGACGATCGAATCTCGGGCAAGTAACGTACCGATTGACAAAGGGAATTGTATACGGGATTGATTGAATCCTCGACATCGTGGTTCATCCGATGAGATCATCGTGGAACATGTGGGAGCCAACATGGGTATCCAGATCCCGCTGTTGGTTATTGACCGGAGAGTCGTCTCGGTCATGTCTGCATGTCTCCCGAACCCGTAGGGTCTACACACTTAAGGTTCGGTGACGCTAGGGTTGTAGAGATATTAGTATGCGGAAATCCGAAAGTTGTTCGGAGTCCCGGATGAGATCCCGGACGTCACGAGGAGTTCCGGAATGGTCCGGAGGTGAAGAATTGTATATAGGAAGTCTAGTTTCGGCCACCGGGAAAGTTTCGGGGGTCACCGGTATTGTACCGGGACCACCGGAAGGGTCCCGGGGGGTCCACCGGGTGGGGCCACCTATCCCGGAGGGCCCCATGGGCTGAAGTGGGAGGGAACCAGCCCCTGGTGGGCTGGTGCGCCCCCCTTTGGGCCTCCCCCTGCGCCTAGGGTTGGAAACCCTAGAGGTGGGGGCGCCCCACTTGGCTTGGGGGGCAAGCCACCCCCTTGGCCGCCGCCCCCCTTGGAGATTGGATCTCCTAGGGCCGGCGCCCCCCAGGGGCCCTATATAAAGAGGGGGGAGGGAGGGCAGCCGCACCCAAGCCCCTGGCGCCTCCCTCTCCCTCCCGTGACACCTCTCCCTCTCGCTGAGCTTGGCGAAGCCCTGCCAAGATCCCCGCTGCTCCCACCACCATGCCGTCGTGCTACTGGATCTCCATCAACCTCTCCCTCCCCTTGCTGGATCAAGAAGGAGGAGACGTCTTCCCCAACCGTACGTGTGTTGAACGCGGAGGTGCCGTCCGTTCGGCGCTCGGTCATCGGTGATTTGGATCACGACGAGTACGACTCCATCAACCCCGTTCACTTGAACGCTTCCGCTCGCGATCTACAAGGGTATGTAGATGCACTCTTTTCCCTCTCGTTGCTAGAAGACTCCATAGATTGTTCTTGGTGATGCATAGAATTTTTTTAATTTCTGCAACAATCTCCAACAGTGGCATCATGAGCTAGGTCTATGCGTAGTTTCTATGCACGAGTAGAACACAAACTTGTTGTGGGCGTAGATGTTGTCAATTTTCTTGCCACTACTAGTCTTATCTTGTTTCGGCGGCATCGTGGGATGAAGCGGCCCGGACCGACCTTACACGTACGCTTACGTGAGACAGGTTTCACCGACTGACATGCACTAGTTGCATAAGGTGGCTAGCGGGTGTCTGTCTCTCCCACTTTAGTCGGATCGGATTCGATGAAAAGGGTCCTTATGAAGGGTAAATAGAAATTGGCATATCACGTTGTGGTTTTACGTAGGTAAGAAACATTCTTGCTAGAAACCTATAGAAGCCACGTAAAAACATGCAACAACAATTAGAGGACGTCTAACTTGTTTTTGCAGCATATGACTTGTGATGTGATATGGCCAAAAGGATGTGATGAATGAAATATATGTGATGTATGAGATTGATCATGTTCTTGTAATAGGAATCACGACTTGCATGTCGATGAGTATGACAACCGGCAGGAGCCATAGGAGTTGTCTTTATTTTTGTATGACCTGCGTGTCATTGAATAACGCCATGTAAATTACTTTACTTTATTTCTAAACACGTTAGCCATAGAAGTAGAAGTAATCGTTGGCGTGACAACTTCATGAAGACACGATGATGGAGATCATGGTGTCATGCCGATGACGAAGATGATCATGGCGCCCCGAAGATGGAGATCAAAGGAGCAATATGATACTGTCCATATCATGTCACTATTTGATTGCATGTGATGTTTATCATATTTTGCTTCTTATTTGCTTAGTACGGCGGTAGTAAGTAAGATGATCCCTTATAATAATTTCAAGAAAGTGTTCCCCCTAACTGTGCGCCGTTGCGAAAGTCCGTTGTTTCGAAGCACCACGTGATGATCGGGTGTGATAGATTCTAACGTTCACATACAACAGGTGTAAGACAGATTTACACATGCAAAACACTTAGGTTGACTTGACGAGCCTAGCATGTACAGACATGGCCTCGGAACACAAGAGACCGAAAGGTCGAACATGAGTCGTATAGAAGATACGATCAACATGAAGATGTTCACCGATGTTGACTAGTCCGTCTCACGTGATGATCGGACACGGCCTAGTTGACTCGGATCATGTTTCACTTAGATGACTAGAGGGATGTCTATCTGAGTGGGAGTTCATTGAATAATTTGATTAGATGAACTTAATTATCATGAACTTAGTCTAAAATCTTTACAATATGTCTTGTAGATCAAATGGCCCACGCTAATGTTGCCCTCAACTTCAACGCGTTCCTATAGAAAACCAAGCTGAAAGATGATGGCAGCAACTATACGGACTGGGTCCGGAACCTGAGGATCATCCTCATAGCTGCCAAGAAAGATTATGTCCTAGAAGCACCGCTAGGTGACGCACCCATCCCAGAGAACCAAGACGTTATGAACGCTTGGCAGCAGCGTGCTGATGATTACTCACTCGTTCAGTGCGGCATGCTTTACAGCTTAGAACCGGGGCTCCAAAAGCGTTTTGAGCAACACGGAGCATATGAGATGTTCGAAGAGCTGAAAATGGTTTTCCAAGCTCATGCCCAGGTCGAGAGATATGAAGTCTCCGACAAGTTTTTCAGTTGTAAGATGGAGGAAAATAGTTCTGTTAGTGAGCACATACTCAAAATGTCTGGGTTACACAACCGCTTGACTCAACTGGGAGTTAATCTCCCGGATGACGCGGTCATTGACAGAATCCTTCAGTCGCTTCCACCGAGCTACAAGAGCTTTGTGATGAACTTCAATATGCAGGGGATGGAAAAGACCATTCCTGAGGTATATTCAATGCTGAAATCAGCGAAGGTGGAGATCAAAAAGGAACATCAAGTGTTGATGGTGAATAAAACCACTAAGTTCAAGAAAGGCAAGGGTAAGAAGAACTTCAAGAAGGACGGCAAGGGAGTTGCCGCGCCCGGTAAGCTAGTTGCCGGGAAGAAGCCAAAGAATGGACCCAAGCCTGAGACTGAGTGCTTTTATTGCAAGGGAAGTGGTCACTGGAAGCGGAACTGCCCCAAGTACTTGGCGGACAAGAAGGCCGGCAACACCAAAGGTATATGTGATATACATGTTATTGATGTGCACCTTACCAGCACTCGTAGTAGCTCCTGGGTATTTGATACCAGTGCGGTTGCTCATATTTGTAACTCAAAGCAGGAGCTGCGGAATAAACGGAGACTGGCAAAGGATGAGGTGACGATGCGCGTCGGGAATGGTTCCAAGGTCGATGTGATCGCCGTCGGCACGCTACCTCTACATTTACCTACGGGATTAGTTTTAAACCTCAATAATTGTTATTTAGTGCCAGCTTTGAGCATGAACATTGTATCAGGATCTCGTTTAATTCGAGATGGCTACTCATTTAAATCCGAGAATAATGGTTGTTCTATTTATATGAGAGATATGTTTTATGGTCATGCCCCGCTGGTTAATGGTTTATTCTTAATGAATCTCGAACGTAGTGTTACACATATTCATAGTGTGAGTACCAAAAGATGTAAGGTTGATAATGATAGTCCCACATACTTGTGGCAGTCCCGTCTTGGTCACATTGGTGTCAAACGCATGAAGAAGCTCCATGCAGATGGACTTTTGGAGTCTCTTGATTACGAATCATTTGACACGTGCGAACCATGCCTCATGCGTAAGATGACCAAGACTCCGTTCTCCGGAACAATGGAGCGAGCAACCAACTTATTGGAAATCATACATACTGATGTGTGCGGTCCAATGAGTGTTGAGGCTCGCGGTGGCTATCATTATGTTCTCACTCTCACTGATGACTTGAGTAGATATGGGTATGTCTACCTAATGAAACACAAGTCTGAGACCTTTGAAAAGTTCAAGGAATTTCAGAGTGAGGTTGAGAATCAACGTGACAGGAAAATAAAATTCTTACGATCAGATCGTGGAGGGGAATATTTGAGTCATGAATTTGGCACACACTTAAGGAAATGTGGAATAGTTTCACAACTCACGCCGCCTGGAACACCTCAGCGAAATGGTGTGTCCGAACGTCGTAATCGCACTCTATTGGATATGGTGCGATCTATGATGTCTCTTACCGATCTACCGCTCTCATTTTGGGGCTATGCTTTAGAGACTGCCGCATTCACTTTAAATAGGGCTCCGTCGAAATCCGTTGAGATGACACCGTATGAATTATGGTTTGGGAAGAAACCTAAGCTGTCATTTCTAAAAGTTTGGGGATGCGATGCTTATGTCAAGAAACTTCAACCTGAAAAGCTCGAACCCAAGTCGGAAAAATGCGTCTTCATAGGATACCCTAAGGAAACCATTGGGTATACCTTCTACCTCAGATCCGAAGGCAAGATCTTTGTTGCCAAGAACGGGTCCTTTCTGGAGAAAGAGTTTCTCTCGAAAGAAGTAAGTGGGAGGAAAGTGGAACTTGATGAAGTACTACCTCTTGAACCGGAAAGTAGCGCAGCTCAGGAAGATGTTCCTGTGGTGCCTGCACTGACTAGAGAGGAAGCTAATGATGATGATCAAGGTACTTCGGATCAAGTTACTACTGAACTTCGTAGGTCCACGAGGACACGTTCCACACCAGAGTGGTATGGCAACCCTGTCCTGGAAATCATGTTGTTAGACAACGGTGAACCTTCGAACTATGAAGAAGCAATGGCGGGCCCAGATTCCAACAAATGGCTTGAAGCCATGCAATCCGAGATAGGACCCATGTATGACAACAAAGTGTGGACTTTGACAGACTTGCCCGATGATCGGCGAGCGATAGAAAACAAATGGATCTTTAAGAAGAAGACGGACGCGGAAGGTAATGTTACCATCTATAAAGCTCGACTTGTCGCTAAGGGTTATCGACAAGTTCAAGGGGTTGACTACGATGAGACTTTCTCACCCGTAGCGAAGCTGAAGTCCGTCCGAATCATGTTAGCAATTGCCGCATACTATGATTATGAGATATGGCAAATGGACGTCAAAACGTCATTCCTTAACGGCTTTCTTAAGGAAGAATTGTATATGATGCAGCCGGAAGGTTTTGTCGATCCTAGGAATGCTAACAAGGTATGCAAGCTCCAGCGCTCCATCTATGGGCTGGTGCAAGCATCTCGGAGTTGGAACATTCGATTTGATGAGATGATCAAAGCGTTTGGGTTTACACAGACTTTTGGAGAAGCATGTGTTTACAAGAAAGTGAGTGGGAGCTCTGTAGCATTTATCATATTATATGTGGATGACATACTATTGATGGGAAATGATATAGAATTCTTGGGAAGCATAAAGTCCTACTTGAACAAGTGTTTTTCAATGAAGGACCTTGGAGAAGCTGCTTATATATTAGGCATCAAGATCTATAGAGATAGATCAAGACGCCTCATTGGTCATTCACAAAGTACGTACCTTGACAAGATATTGAAGAAGTTCAATATGGATCAGTCCAAGAAGGGGTTCTTGCCTGTATTACAAGGTGTGCAATTGAGCACGGCTCAATGCCTGACCACGGCAGAAGATAGAGAAAAGATGAGTGTCGTCCCCTATGCCTCGGCCATAAGGTCTATTATGTATGCCATGCTGTGTACCAGACCTGATGTAAACCTTGCCGTAAGTTTGGTAGGAAGGTACCAAAGTAATCCCGGCATGGAACACTGGACAGCGGTCAAGAATATCCTGAAGTACCTGAAGAGGACTAAGGATATGTTTCTCGTTTATGGAGGTGACGAAGAGCTCGTCGTAAAGGGTTACGTCGATGCTAGTTTCGACACAGATCTGGATGACTCTAAGTCACAAACCGGATACGTGTATATTTTGAATGGTGGGGCAGTAAGCTGGTGCAGTTGCAAGCAAAGCGTTGTGGCGGGATCTACATGTGAAGCGGAATACATGCCGGCCTCAGAGGCAGCACAAGAAGCAATCTGGGTGAAGGAGTTCATTACCGACCTAGGAGTTATTCCCAATGCGTCGGGCCCGATGACTCTCTTCTGTGACAACACTGGAGCTATTGCCCTTGCCAAGGAGCCCAGGTTCCATAGGAAGACCAGGCATATCAAGCGTCGGTTCAACTCCATTCGTGAAAATGTTCAAAATGGAGACATAGATATTTGTAAAGTACATACGGACCTGAATGTAGCAGATCCATTGACTAAACCTCTCCCTAGAGCAAAACATGATCAACACCAGAACTCTATGGGTGTTCGATTCATCACAATGTAACTAGATTATTGACTCTAGTGCAAGTGGGAGACTGTTGGAAATATGCCCTAGAGGCAATAATAAAATGGTTATTACTATATTTCCTTGTTCATGATAATTGTCTATTGTTCATGCTATAATTGTGTTATCCGGAAATCGTAATACATGTGTGAATACATAGACCACAACATGTCCCTAGTGAGCCTCTAGTTGACTAGCTCGTTGATCAACAGATAGTCATGGTTTCCTGACTATGGACATTGGATGTCATTGATAACGGGATCACATCATTAGGAGAATGATGTGATGGACAAGACCCAATCCTAAGCATAGCACAAGATCGTGTAGTTCGTTTGCTAGAGCTTTTCCAAATGTCAAGTATCATTTCCTTAGACCATGAGATTGTGCAACTCCCGGATACCATAGGAGTGCTTTGGGTGTGCCAAACGTCACAACGTAACTGGGTGGCTATAAAGGTGCACTACGGGTATCTCCGAAAGTGTCTGTTGGGTTGGCACGAATCGAGACTGGGATTTGTCACTCCGTATCACGGAGAGGTATCTCTAGGCCCACTCGGTAATGCATCATCATAATGAGCTCAATGTGACCAAGTGTTTGGTCACGGGATCATGCATTACGGTACGAGTAAAGTGACTTGCCGGTAACGAGATTGAACAAGGTATTGGGATACCGACGATCGAATCTCGGGCAAGTAACGTACCGATTGACAAAGGGAATTGTATACGGGATTGATTGAATCCTCGACATCGTGATTCATCCGATGAGATCATCGTGGAACATGTGGGAGCCAACATGGGTATCCAGATCCCGCTGTTGGTTATTGACCGGAGAGTCGTCTCGGTCATGTCTGCATGTCTCCCGAACCCGTAGGGTCTACACACTTAAGGTTCGGTGACGCTAGGGTTGTAGAGATATTAGTATGCGGAAATCCGAAAGTTGTTCGGAGTCCCGGATGAGATCCCGAACGTCACGAGGAGTTCCGGAATGGTCCGGAGGTGAAGAATTGTATATAGGAAGTCCAGTTTCGGCCACCGGGAAAGTTTCAGGGGTCACCGGTATTGTACCGGGACCACCGGAAGGGTCCCGGGGGGTCCACCGGGTGGGGCCACCTATCCCGGAGGGCCCCATGGGCTGAAGTGGGAGGGAACCAGCCCCTGGTGGGCTGGTGCGCCCCTTGGGCCTCCCCCTGCGCCTACGGTTGGAAACCCTAGGGGTGGGGGCGCCCCACTTGGCTTGGGGGGCAAGCCACCCCCTTGGCCGCCGCCCCCCCTTGGAGATTGGATCTCCTAGGGCCGGCGCCCCCCCCCTAGGGGCCCTATATAAAGGGGGAGGGAGGGCAGCCGCACCCAAGCCCCTGGCGCCTCCCTCTCCCTCCTGTGACACCTCTCCCTCTCGCTGAGCTTGGCGAAGCCCTGCCGAGATCCCCGCTGCTTCGACCACCACGCCGTCGTGCTACTGGATCTCCATCAACCTCTCCCTCCCCTTTCTGGATCAAGAAGGAGGAGACGTCTTCCCCAACCGTACGTGTGTTGAACGCGGAGGTGCCGTGCGTTCGGCGCTCGGTCATCGGTGATTTGGATCACGACGAGTACGACTCCATCAACCCCATTCACTTGAACGCTTCCGCTCACGATCTACAAGGGTATGTAGATGCACTCTTTTCCCTCTCGTTGCTAGAAGACTCCATAGATTGTTCTTGGTGATGCGTAGAAAAAATTTAATTTCTGCAACAATCTCCAACAAAAGAGAGTGTTGCAAAAGAACAACTCAAACATAGGCACCCGCTGAGCACAGCTCAAAATATTGCTTGGGGATTCTTTGCTATCGAAAATGAACAAAGAATCTACACTTGTAATAGGCTATCAAGCCACGGCTTGTAAGCCTGGTGTATACACCTAAAACCTCGGGTTAGCCTGCCTTTTTTAAGTAAGTCACTCCGTCCAGGTAAACCTGGTATGACCCGTCGAACTATGACAAGTCAATCTATATGAGACCCTGAACTTTTCAAAGTTAAAACGACGATTGGTTAAGGATTGAGGACCATCTTAAAAGGCTTTGTGAAATGGTTTAACTCAGTGGCCTGGCAGCCCATGAAAAGCCTCGAATTTGGGGCCTGGCAGCCCGTGAAAAGCCTCGACTACAAGTTTTCATTTGCTTTTTGCCAAGTTTTTCTCTCTTTTGATAAGACTTATGATGTTTTTTGATAAACCGGTGTTCATCAACCCGGCTAGGCTGTCAACTACAAGTTGTCAGTATGTAATCACTTATAACCCGGAGTTTCTTAACCCGGTCTGGTTTCGACTCTATGTCGCCAGCATTGAATAAACTGGTGTTTATCACAACCTGGCACGGTTTTATCATAAACCGGCACGGTATGAAAGGAGTTATCATTACCCAAGATTGGGGTTATCACCCTCACTACCAACATTGGTCAGCCAACGTTGTGATTCAAGGTCACATGTATCAATTATTTTCATATTTGATATCTTTTTACAGCCTTGGTTATAAACCCTGGCTATATATCTGGGCATCATGACCCGTCCGGCGGTAAACCGCCAGGACACTATCAACTTTTTGTGTGCAGGAATAGATCGCTACGGATTATGAACATAATATGTCTTAAGCATGGCGGATTAACAAGTGTCAGGCACAAATAAATATGCACGAAGGCATAACAGACCAAGTGTTTTAACTAGCCTATTACAAGGCATTTCAGTGCCCAAAAGGATAATTGTTTCTCAATAAGCATTGCAGCACGTGGAAGACTAAACCGGCCTTCGGATCATGATTCGTCTCCAGCTTGACCTGACGGCTGCGAATCATCTTGCACCGGTTCATCCTCTTCGTTTCTACCCAGCGGCTGGAAGTCAATAGTTGTCCAGTCGATCCCAGTTAGGGCTTGGAACACAGCTTCGTCGCTTATAAGGGTGGACGGTTCAATGTCAGGGGCATAAGTGTGCTTACGAATTGGCGGGATGAGATTTTGAACCTCAGGAGTTGGTGCGGCCACCCGTTTGTTGTTAACGACATAACTTGCCTGATAATGTGAAAGATCAGCTTCTTCAGCTAATTGGCAAGCCAGCGGACGTACTTCCCGGTTTATGGCTCGGAGGTCCTCATTGCCAAATTTTGATCCGTCTTCTTTCAAGCTCGGATAGCCTTTGCTGACATCTTTCGGATCAAGATCGGGCACCCATGCTTTTGCCCGGGTTAGCGTGGTCAGAGCACCAGCTCTTGCAGCAGATCTCTTTAACTCTTCTACCCGGGCAGGCAGCATTGACAGCCTTTCTAAGATCTCCTTGATTAAAGTTGGGGGCGGTTTGTTGTGAGAAGCGGTGCAGATAATCCGTTGCGCACCGGTATATAACTGCTCTATAAGAGTATAGGCAGCCTTCAGCTTCTTCTGTACATCAGAGCCCAGGTGGCTAATGCAAGTTCCTGTATCGTTCCAAACATCAGTAAATCGGCAATGAATGCGATGATATGATGAGGATTTAAAGATAGGAGGCTTACCGAACACAGCAGCATTCATAGCATGTACTTGCCGCTTTACACCAGTCACCTCGTCTACCACCGGTTTAAGAGCTCCTTCTGCGTCCTCGGCTCTTTTCTGCAAAGCGGATTTTTCTGTGTTCCAATCCGCCCGCTCCTTGTTGAAACTCTCCTTTAGCTTTTCCATAGCGGCTAAAGCGCTAGTCAGCTCATCCTTTGCCTTGGAAGTTTCGGCTTGCTGGAACTTGATATTTTCTTGCAGATCGGCGGTTTGAGATTCCTTTTTGCTCAGCTCAGCCTATAAGAAACAGACATATTATGAGTTGACGGTATATATTTGAAGTACCAAGCACATAACAAGTTATGCACCTGATACTTGGGGGCTAATGCATAATTGCTTGTTCTCGGAAATTTCTACAAGACCCAAGCACAATACAAGTATTACTCTTGGCACTTGGGGGCTAATGTATGTTTGCTCAAAATACTGACATGGAAATTCTTTTAAAAAGTCCCGGCTCATTTTTATAAAGTTAAACCGGCCCTTGGGGCTACACCAGTGAAAAGATACAGTATTGCAAATATAAAGTTATTACTAAGTCCCGGTTTGGATTGATATCATAAACCGTCACTTCGGGGCAACTGGAGTTGATATTTGGAATTTAAAAGAGAAACAGTTATGCAGAGTTGAGCATTAGTTACTTCGTATCGCTCTTTCATCAAGTTTACCAAACCGGCTTCATAGTCGCGGCTGGTGTACAGACGGTTCAAGAAGCCAGAGTGAATGTCTTGAGCATTGAGATGGGCATAGCTTGACAAGTCGGCGTTCCATTTGCCTTTGCCGATAGCAGAAAGCTCGCCTTTGGCGCTATGTTTAGATAAAGCGACCGGATTGCCAGGAGTGGTGTGGCCAATGCCAGTAATCATGATGTCATCTTCTTTATCACCAGCAGCCTTCACTCGAGTCGACGGTTTATCAGCAGTTTTCACTGGACTTGCCGGTTTATCATCAGTTCGGGCTGGGCTTGTCGGTTTCTCAGTGTGGCCTCTGGTGTCCACTTCTACTTGTTCAACAATGAAGTCGTAATCTTGAGGTGGCGGATTGTCATGAATAACATCAGCATTGGTTCCCTCCAGATCTGGAGTTTTCTCCGGTTCAATATCCATATTATCATCAGCCGGTTTATTTAGCCGAGCCTTCTTGCTGGGTCGAGGCTTGGAACTGAAAAGAACAAATATAAAAGGTCAATACATCAGGTGAATATAAGCTATTAAGAGTCAGTTTAAGGCATAACTCACCCAGGAACTGTCTTGAGGGCAGGAAGTTGTGTAGCTGTTGACTCGCCAGAAGATGAGTGAGGTGTTCCCTGATAATTCGAATCAGACGGATTAAGAGGCTGTCGGAAACAACCCGCCTTGGGGCAAGAAGTGTCAAGGGTATAAGAGACCTCTGATCGGCGTTTCCGAACCGGAGTGTTCGGTAAACTGGCGGAGGTAACTACCTGGCCGCTGTGCCAGGTTGTGCGGCGAGCTTCGTGTTGCTGCGTCTTCAAAAGAAAGTTTGGGTCCAAGTAAGCCAGGGGTGAGTAATTTTACTTTCCGGTTTGCTCGACGGATTTTTGATGTTGGCAGAGGATCTGAATCGGAGGAAAGAATGATTACCTCTACGTCATCAGCTTGACTGCCTTCAGCGTCGTCCTGATAATAGTCATTGTCAATGAGGTGTATGAAAAATGAACCAAGAGAGTCAAGTTCTACCTCTGAGTTCGGATTAGCTACATCAGCATCAGCATTTAGCTCAGAAGACGCAGTGGTCCTTTTCTTGGCAGGTTTTTTAACAACCTTGGTCTTCGGGCAAAGTGGCTTTGCCGGTTTGTCTTGTGGTTTTGCCGGTTTATCCTGTGGTTTTTTCTTCCAGAACGGATCATCACCTTGGCAAAGATGAACAAAATTTTGAGAGAATGTTTTAAAGGATTAAGCTAAAAACAAAGAAGTCATATGATTCTTACAGCTGGCGGTTTGTTGGAGGTGCAGAAAGGACTTAATCCGGTCTGGCCGCTGACGGCCTCCGGTTCATTCAACATTTTCTTGACAGCCTCTGTAACTTCATCATCTGTTAGCTGAATATTAATATGTCGTTGAGGATTGGTCAAACTCCCTGTGTATTCACACATCAAACCGGGGCGCCGGCTTAAGGGCAGAATGCTCCAGCTTATCCAACAACGAGCAAACTCAACACCTGGTAAACCGTTTGCCATGAAGGCTCTAAGCTTTGACAGTTGTGGGGCATAGTTGGCCCTTTCCTTTGCAGTTAACCTCTGAGGAAAGGGATGTGTATTGCTAAGACGGTGAGGGCGGTAACCCGGCAAAGGGTTTTCATCAGTTGGAGATGTGTCTTTGCAATAAAACCAAGTCTGGTTCCACTCCTTGGGGTGACTGTGAAGCTTGGCATGAGGGAAGCTGACTTCCTTCCTTTTCTGAACCGCCATTTCGCCAAGTTCAGTATTGGGTCCATCTGTGAACTCTGTGCGACGGTTTAAATGGAAGAAATCCCTAAACAATTCAACTGTGGGTTCCTCTTGAAGATAAGCCTCACAAAAGACTTGGAAATGGCAGATGTTGGACACAGAGTTTGGACCGATGTCCTGAGGGTGAAGCTGGAAACTGGCAAACACATCTTGTAAGAATTTTGAACCGGGAGGGCTAAAGCCGCGACCCAGATGGTCAACAAAAACGACTACCTCTTCGTCCTTGGGTTTAGGAGGATTTTCCGGACCAGGGGCCCTCCAGTGGATGACCTCCTTCTTGGCTAAAGCGCCAGTTGCGACACATCTGTTTAACTGATCTTCAGTGACCCGGGAAGGAACCCAGTTGCATTCATAGACTTGTTTGGCCATCTCAAGGGAAACTGAAACATAGTTATTGCCGGTTTAAGATTTATACGGAACAGGTATAAGGCGATACAAGTTAAGCAGAGGTGTACGCCTATTGTTAAATCGAAATATGACATTACTAAACCGGAGTCTGATATTGCTAAGCTGGAATCTTACGATGGAGAAGGTGCAAAGATAAATGAATCGGCGGTTTACGAGGGGACTAATGGTACCTACCGGATTATCATTTTTTCAAAGCTAAACCGCCTATATTGGTATGAAAGGTACAAATCTAAAGTACTTAAGTGAAGGAAAAACAGGTTTTGCAGATTGAGGTGATAAATTTCAGATCTGCGGTATGACAGAAAACTAGAAAATATTCAGACCTAATTCAAGTGCTTAAACAGATCATCAAGTTCAGATGAGTTTCTATATAAGGGAGATGCTCCAATAAGGAAAAAGGGGATTATGGCTACGGACGCACAAGACGTATCAGATTCGAACTAGCTGTTTGTGTTATTAAGAACAGGGAAGGACGGCGCCGGAGCTTCAGTAAACTCTGATGAACACTGAACCCTAATGGTGGATGTAGAGTGAGGAGAAGAGGAACTTACTGATGCTGAGGAAGCAGCGGAGGATCGCCGCGTTTCTCTGGTGCGGTCAGGTTGATGCAGCGGCCGTTGTTGAGGCAGATGCGAAGATCGACGACGGCGGCAGAGCTCGAAGGTTGGTCGGCACGAGGAAAAAGACGATGCAAAGAGGCACGGGGGGAGTGAGAAGGACCCCTCGGCCTTATTTATAAGGTGAATGGATATGTGGCAGGCGCGAGAATCGAGGAGCCCGAAAAATGGGATATGTGACAGCTCTGTTGCCTCGATTGTCGGAGGCTCATTAATGAAGGTGGGTTATGTGCAGTTTTTAATAACAGATGACGTCATGGCGATTTATCATGGTCCTAGAAAGTGACGTCACGGCGGTTTACAAGATTATGTGAAGGTGCTGAAGAAGCAATTTTCTTAAGTATTGAGGATTGACATGAACCAGTTCAAATCAATCTGGGGCCTAATGTTGGGATATTACTACTAGGCGTAAATCGGCCCGGAGAGGCCGGGTTATCCCCATAATGAATTATTATACTTGAAGCCCATGAAGACGAAGATGATGGCGCTTTAAGTAAGCCCAGGGCCCAAAGGCGGATTAAGACCTGTAGTGATAAACCGACATTGATATGTAAACTTGTGTTATAAGATAGAAAGAGCAGAGACCGAGTCGGACACGTTTATGAGCCGGCCTCGGGACCCTGTAAACCGACGGGCATCAACCCATGTATATAAGGGGACGACCCGGCGGCGGTTTAAGGACAACAGGCAACAACTCGAGACCCAGGCAAAGCGTATTTGCTCCCTGGTCATCGAAACCCTAGCAATCCCACAACAACTGGATCGTAGGCTTTTACCTTCACCGCAAGGGGCCGAACTAGTATATACTTTCTGCATCCCCTGTCCGCTTTAACCCCTTTAAGCTAACCCGTTGCGATGGCTCCACGACTGAGTCCTTGCTCCAGGACATCTACCGTGACAAAACAACGACAGATTGCAAATACAATAAGATTCCATAAGCCTATACCAAGAATCTTTCAAATTTTCTCCTTGTCTTTGTTTGAAGTAAAGAACTTCAAAATCTGGTGACAACGAAGGAGTAGGCATGCTAGCCATTATGGCTAGAAAGCAAGAACACGGATAGGCCCGGCAAGAAAACGGCGAAAGAAAAAGAGGGGCGAATAAAACGGCAATTTTTTGTGAAGTGAGGGAGAGGAAAACGAGAGGCAAATGGCAAATAATGTAAATTGCGAAGAGATGAGATTTGTGATAAGGAACCTAGTATATGTTGAAGATCCTCCTCGGCAACGGCGCCAGAAATTCCTTTTGATGCGGCTTGAAGCTACGTCAGTATTTCCCCAAAGAGGAAGGGATGATGCAACACAGTGGCGGTAGGTATTTCCCTCAGTGATGAGACCAAGGTTATCGAACCAGTAGGAGAAACAAGCAACACAACGTAAACAGCCCCTCCACACAAATAACAAATACTCGCAACCCGACGTGTTAAAGGGATTGTCAATCCCGTACGGGTAACGGCGCCAGAAATTGGCACGTGGACGGGAGAAAGTTGCAAATAGTTGATAGATCGAATGCCAAATAAAATAAAATGCAGCAAGGTCTTTTTGTATTTTTGGTTTAATAGATCTGAAAATAAAAGCAAAGGAAAATAGATCGCAAAGGCAAATAATATGAGAAAGAGACCCGGGGGCCGTAGGTTTCACTAGTGGCTTCTCTCAAGAAAAATAGCAAACGTTGGGTAAACAAATTACTGTTGGGCAATTGATAGAACTTCAAATAATCATGACGATATCCAGGCAATGATCATTACATAGGCATCACGTCCAAGATTAGTAGACCGACTCCTGCGTGCATCTACTACTATTACTCCACACATCGACCGCTATCCAGCATGCATCTAGTGTATTAAGTTCATGGGGAAATGGAGTAATGCAATAAGAATGATGACATGATGTAGACAATATCTATCTATGTAGAGATAGACCCCATCATTTTATCCTTAGTAGCAACGATACATACGTGTCCGTTCCCCTTCAGTCACTGGGATCAAGCACCGTAAGATCGAACCCACTACAAAGCACCTCTTCCGATTGCAAGATAAATAGATCAAGTTGGCCAAACAAAACCCAAATATCGGAGAAGAAATACGAGGCTATAAGCAATCATGCATATAAGAGATCAAAGAAACTCAAATAACTTTCACGAATATAAAAAGATAGATCTGATCATAAACTCAAAGTTCATCCGATCCCAACAAACACACCGCAAAAAGTGTTACATCATATGGATCTCCAAGAGACCATTGTATTGAGAATCAAGCGAGAGAGAGGAAGCCATCTAGCTACTAACCACGGACCCGAAGGTCTACAAAGAACTACTCACGCATCATCGGAGAGGCACCAATGGAAGTGGTGAACCCCTCTGTGATGGTGTCAAGATTGCATCTGGTGGTTCTAGACTCTACGGCGGCTGGAATTGATTTTCGTCGACTCCCATAGGGTTTCTGGAATATTGGGGTATTTATAGAGCAAAGAGGCGGTCCGGGGGGCACCCGAGGTGGGCACAACCCACCAGGGCGTGCCTGGGCCTCCTGGCGCGCCCTGGTGGGTTGTGCTCCCCTCGGAGCACCCCCCCGAGGCGCTGCCTTGGCCCATTGGGTGTCTTCTAGTCCATAAAAAATCTCCATAAAGTTTCGTTGCATTTGGACTCCGTTTGGTATTGATTTCCTGCGATGTAAAAAACATGCAGAAAACAACAACTGCCACTTGGCACTATGTCAATAGGTTAGTACCCAAAAATGATATAAAATGATTATAAAACATCCAAGATTGATAATATAACAGCATGGAATAATCAAAAATTATAGATACATTGGAGACTTATCAGCATCCCCAAGCTTAACTCCTGCTCGTCCTCGAGTAGGTAAGTGATAAAAACAGAATTTTTTATGTGGAATGTTGCCTAACATGTCATCTCATATTTCTTTTCTTTATAGCATGGACATTTGGAATTTTATATTGTTCAAAGCAATAGTCTAGTTTTGACATGACAACTTAAATACTCAAGCATATCAACAAGCAACCATGTCTTTCAAAATATCAACGCTAAAATAAGCTATCCCTAGCCCATCATGCTTAATCATTGATCCATTCATGAAACACACTCGCATATTAGCTGCACCCAATGCTCAAGTATGATCATAGTGCCTCCTAGTTGGTGCTTTATAAGAGAAGATGAGACTCAAATTCAAAAATAAAATTGCATAAAGTAAGAGAAAGACCCTTCACAAAGGGAAGTAGGGATTTGTAGAGGTGCCAGAGCTCAAACCAAAAAAAATTAGAGATAAAAACATTTTGGGAGGTGTGTCCTTCCCACCAACGAAAACGACTTACAGTTCCCGACACTTTTCATGCTAGATATATCACAGGCGGTTCCCAAACAGAAAATAAAGTTTATTCCTTTTTCAACCATACTTTCACTTCCCATGGCTAGCCGTATCCACGGTTGCCTTCCATACCAACACTTTCCAAGGAATTTATTATTTGACAACATAAAGTAAATTCATTTTTCATTTCGGGACTGGGCATCCCTAATACCTTTGCCTTACTCTCGTGCAATAACAAGTGAATAAACACTCATCGTGAGAGTAACACATCTAGCATGGAAAATATTAGCCACCCATCACCGCTCCGCGAGCGGTACAAACACACAAAAGAGAAGTTTGTTTTGAAAATAAGAGATGGCACATACAGATTTGCTCAGAACGGCAAAAGAATACCGCCTATAGGTAGATATAGTGGACTCATGTAGCAAAACTGGTTTAAAGGTTTTTGCATGCACAAGTAGTGATCATACTTAGTGCAAAATGAAGGCTACTAATAGATTGAGAAGCGAACAACCAAGAAACGAATAATCTCATAAGCGAGCATTAAGCATAATTAACACCAAATAATGCACCACAAGTAGGATATAATTTCATTGCATAATTATTGACTTTCGTCCTTGCATAGGGAATCACAAACCTTAACATCAATATTCTTACTAAAGCATAATTACTCATCAAGATGGCTCACATATCACATCACCATATCTCAAAACTATTACTAAGAATCAAGTTTATTTTGTCCAATGATCTTCATGGAAGTTTTTATTATATCCTTCTTGGATATCTATCACTTTGGAACTAATTTTCATATGTTGCTTTTGATAAGCTCAAACAAATATAAGTGAAGATCATGGGCATAATATTTCTTTATCTCAAATTAATTTAAGTGAAGCAAGAGAGAATTTCTTAAAAAAATTCCTAACTCTCAAATGAATCTAAGTGAAGCAAGAGAGTATTTCTTCAAAAATACTAAAGCACACCGTGCTCAAAAAGATATAAGTGAAGCACTAGAGCAAGTCCATAGCTAATAAAAATTTAAGTGAAGCATAGAGAGCAATTCTAACAAGTCATGACATAATTTTGGCTCTCTCAAATAGGTGTGTCCAGCAAGGAATAAAGACTTAAAACACACAAAAAACAAGCAAAGACTCATATCATACAAGACGCTCCAAGCAAAACACATAGTATGTGACGAATAAAAATATAGCTTCGACTAAAATACCGATGGTCGTTAGAAGAAAGAGGGGATGCCACTCGGGGCATCCCCAAGCTTAGTTGCTTGCTCTCTTTTGGATAATAGCTTGGGATGTCGTGTCATCCCCAAGCTTAGACTCTTCTTACTCCTTATTCCTTCATCCATCGTAAGATAACCAAAAACTTGAAAGCTTCAATCACACAAAACTCAACAAAACCTTCGTGAGATCCGTTAGTATAAGAAAGCAAATCACTACTATAAGTACTGTAGTAAACCAATTCATATTTTGTTCTTGCATTATATCTACTGTATTCCAACTTTTCTATGGCAAAAACTGATCAATGAAAACCATAGAGCCATCAAAACAAGCACACAACGCAAAGAAAACAGAATCTGTCAAAAACAGAACAGTCTGTAGCAATCTGGATATTTCGAATACTTCTAAAACTCCAACAATTCTCAAAAATTAGGACGCCCTGAGTAATTTGTATATTAATCTTCTACAAAAATAATCAGGGTAAAAGCACGTTTATGTGATTTATGAAAATTATTTTCGTGAGTGCATAAGTTTCTGTTTTTCAGCAAGATCAAACAACTATCACCCAAGAAGATCCTAAAGGCTTTACTTGGCACAAACACTAATTAAAACACAAAAAGCACAATCATAACAGTAGCATAATTGTGCAAACACTCAAGAACAGAAAGCAAAAAGCAAAAATAAAATTTATTCATTGGGTTGCCTCCCAACAAGTGATATAATTTTACGCCCTTAGCTAGGCATAAAGCAAGGATCTAAGTTTTGCCTTCCGTAATTTTCGCAACTTTTGTAAGGGTTTTCTCAAACCCGGGAGGCTCTTTACGCTTCCCTAAATTCTCCAGAAAAGAAACCATCTTTAGGTCCAAAATATCCAATCGCTTGTTGCAGAGAGTGATCAAGGTATTCATGCGATTGATACTACCATTAAGATGTTTGAGGGGTTCATTATATTTTTGTAATTCAAACATATGTTTATGCAAATCACCAAGTTTATCTAGCATTTGAACTCCCTCTGGGTTGAAAGAAAACCCCTTCTTTTGAGATGGAACCCCCGGAATTCCTTCTAAAATTTCATATGCAGTATTAGCATCAAGCTCGATAAAATTCCCTTTAGCGGCAAAATCTAGGAGTTGTTGTGACGCCCGGATAATCAAGCTACAGTAATTCTCTGCTAATGATGCCACGTCACTTCGATTACTGTTGCTAATCTCATGTTAGTTCGAAACCGATTCAAATTCAAATTCAAAATCAAGCAAACAATAAAAGTTTTCAAACTTTAAATCAAAATGTTCTAGAGGTACCAGATAATGCATAGGTAATTATGGTGGAGAAACCAAACTTTGATATAAAGTTTAAAGGCTCTATATTAATTAAAATGCTGGCTAAAACAAATATTTAAATGCCTTCTAAATTTATAAAAGTGCAAAATATTTCATTTAGGTACCAAGCTTTTTGTGACAGTGTCTCATTTTTCCACTCTAAATATGGAGCCAGTTTTATATTTTGTAAAATTATTTTACTAACTAAAATAAAAGGAAAGAGAAGCAATAAAAAGAAAAGACAAAAAAAGGGCCGCCCCCCCCCACTGGGCCAACAGGCCCAACTGGCCAGCCAGGCCCCCCTGCGCCCCTGGCCTATATGGCCTGCCCCCCGGCCAACCCTAGCCGCACCATCCCGCACTCCTCGATCCCCATCTCTCTTCCTCGCTTTCGCACATCCGCCGCCACCTGCGTGCTCGCACATATCGCGCCAGGGAGAGGAGCTCCCCGCGCCCGTCCCCTTCACGAGTGCCTCCTACCGCCGCGAACGCAAGCCGCTTCGGCGATGCTCCGCTACCCTGCCACCCACCGGCTCCCTTCCTCCCCTTCCTCTTCGCCTCCCCGTCGCCCCTACCCGACTGCCTCGTCACCGGCGGCCCGCGCCGCGCCGGCCATCGGAGCAACCAGCCAGCACCACCAGCTCCTCCCGCGCGACGCCCACGTTGTTCTCCATCGTCCGCGTCCGCTCATCGCCCCGCTCACCGTCGCCGCCTCGCCATCGTCGGACCTCCCCGTCTCCTTCCCCGAGCCGTCTTCATCAAGCCTCGCCGGCGTACATCTACAACGTGGGCTGAGGACCCCGTTCTTCCCCTTCCCCCTTCGGTCGCCGGCGACGATCGCGTCCAGCACCGCAGCTGCCGTGGGCCGCGCCCTCGCACTGTCCGCCGCGCCTGCAGCCACGCGCCTGCCCCGCACCGCCCGTTGCAGCCTGTTGCGGCTGCTGCTGCCGCTGCCGCCCCGCGACGGTCGCAGCCACGCTGCCGCGCTCGCCTCTGCCCCGCTCTCAGCCGTCCGCTGCTGCTCCTCTGCCGCTGCGCGCGAGCCCTACCTCGCACATCCTCCCTTGCTGCTGCTCTGCGGCTGCAGCTGCCGGCTAGCCGCGCCCCGCCCGGCGCACCCCTTCCGGCGCCCTCACGCGCACGCGCCCGAGCGTGGCCTCACCGCCACTGCTGCCGCTTGCTATGCCAGCCGCTCGCCTCGTGCCGTCACAGCCACCGTCCGGGTTCGCCCATTAACGGGCGCCCGCCCGTCACCCATTTCCCTTTCGCCCGTTCGGGCTGTGCCCTTCGCCCACGCCCGCTATGGCCCCAGGGGCCTATGACAAGTGGGCCCTTGCCCTAGAACGTTTAAAAAAGAAAAAAATGTTAAAATTAATTAGTTAATTAATTAATTAGTGAATTAATTAAGTTAATTAATTCTGTTTAACTAGACTAATTAAAATTAGTTAACATAATCCAGTAGTTAAACTAATTAACCATTTTTAGTTAATCTATGGCTATGACAAGCAGGACCCACCTACCAGGGTTGACCTAGTCAACCTTTGGTCTTGCTGACATCATGCGGATGTCATGCTGACATCATATTTATATTTTGTAATTAAATTAGTTCTGTTAATTCTAAAATGAATTGAAACTTTGATAATTAATATAAAATAAACCGTAACTCGGATGAAAATACTTTGAACATGAAAGCTGCTCAGAACGACGAGACGAATCCGGATACGTAGCCCGTTCGTCCGCCACGCATTCCTAGCATAGCAAACACGCGACTTTCCCCCTCCGGTTCATCTGTCCGAAAACGCGAAACACCGGGGATATTTTCCCGGATGTTTCCCCCCTTCGCCGGTATCACCTCCTACTGTGTTAGGTCACCTCTAGCACCGCGTATTGCCATGTTACGCTTTGTGATGCTTTGATTGCTTTGTTATTTATTGTGTTCCCCCTCCGTTACTTCTTTCCGGTAGACCCCGAGGCTGCCGGCGACCCCCAGTTCGACTACGGTGTTGACGACCCGTCCTTCTTGCCAGAGCAACCAGGCAAGCTCCCCCCCTTGATCACTAGATATCGCCTATTCCTTCTCTCTACTGCTTGCATTAGAGTAGTGTAGCATGTTACTGCTTTCGGTTAATCCTATTCTGCTGCATAGCCTGTCATTGTTGCTACAGTTGTTACCCTTACCTGCAATCCTAAATGCTTAGTATAGGATGCTAGTATTCCATCAGTGGCCCTACACTCTTGTCCGTCTGCCATGTTATACTACTGGGCCGTGATCACTTCGGGAGGTGATCACGGGCATATGCTATATACTTTATACTGTTACATTACTTATGATACTGTTCGGAGATGGGGGTTGAAGGGGCTGGTGGCTCCATCCCGGTAGAGGTGGGCCTAGGTTCCCGACAGCCCCCGACTGTTACTTTGTGGCGGAGCGACAGGGCAGGTTGAGACCACCTAGGAGAGAGGTGGGCCTGGCCCTGGTCGGCGTTCGCGGATACTTCAATTAACACGCTTAACGAGATCTTGGTATTTGATCTGAGTCTGGCCACTGGCCTATACGCACTAACCAACTACACGGGAACAGTTATGGGCACCCGACGTTGTGGTATCAGCCGAAGCCTTCGTGACGTCAGCGACTGAGCGGCGCGCGCCGGATTGGACTGGAACGCCTGCTATTGTATTAGCGAGGCTAGGTCTGCTTCCGGCCGCCCTCGCAACGTGCAGGTATGCAATGGGCGATGGGCCCAGACCCCTGCGCCATAGGATTTAGACCGGCGTGCTGACCTCTCTGTTGTGCCTAGGTAGGGCTGCGACGTGTTGATCTTTTGAGACCGGGCATGACCAGGAAAGTGTGTCCGGCCAAAGGGGATCGAGCGTGTTGGGTAATGTGGTGCACCCCTGCAGGGAAGTTAATCTATTCGAATAGACGTGGTCTTCGGTAACAGGACGAACCGGATTTGTACCTTGACCTTATGACAACTAGAACCGGATACTTAATAAAACACACCCTTCCAAGTGCCAGATACAAACCGGTGATCGCTCTCTCACAGGTCGACGAGGAGAGGATCGCCGGGTAGGATTATGCTATGCGATGATACTTGGTGAACTTACCATCTACTCTCTTCTACATGCTGCAAGATGGAGGCTGCCAGAAGCGTAGTCTTCGACAGGACTAGCTATCCCCCTCTTATTCTGGCATTCTGCAGTTCAGTCCACTGATATTGCCCCTTTACAGAGATACCCATGCATATGTAGTGTAGATCCTTGCTTGCGAGTACTTTGGATGAGTACTCACGGTTGCTTTTCTCCCTCTTTTCCCCTTTCCATTCTACCTGGTTGTCGCAACCAGATGCTGGAGCCCATGAGCTTGACGCCACCGTCGACGACGACTCCTACTACACCGGAGGTGCCTACTACTACGTGCGGGCCGCTGACGACGACCAGGAGTAGTTTAGGAGGATCCCAGGCAAGAGGCCTGCGCCTCTTTCGATCTGTATCCCAGTTTGTGCTAGCCATCTTATGGCAACTTGTTTAACTTATGTATGTACTCAGATATTGTTGCTTCCGCTAACTCGTCTATGATCGAGCACTTGTCTTCGAGTGTTGGGTAACGTAGCAATAATTCAAAATTTTCCTACGTGTCACCAAGATCAATCTAGGAGATGCTATCAACGAGAGAGAGGGAGTGCATCTTCATACCCTTGAAGATCGCTAAGCGGAAGCGTTACAAGAACGCGGTTGATGGAGTCGTACTCGCGGCGATTCAAATCGCGGAAGATCCGATCTAGCGCCGAACGGACGGCGCCTCCGCGTTCAACACACGTACAGCCCGGGGACGTCTCCTCCTTCTTGATCCAGCAAGGGGAGAGGAGAAGTTGAGGGAGAACTCCTAGGGGTGGCGCCCCCACCTCTCCTGGAAGAACCACGATGGATCTAGAGGAGGAGGCGGCGGCCAGGGGAAACCCTAGATGGGTTTGGGCGCCCCACCCCCTAGGAAACTTGCCCCCAAGCCGGGAGGGGCGGCTGCCCTAGGGGTGGCGCCCCCACCTCTCCTGGTTACGTGAGAGGGGTTGGGAGGGGCGCATAGCCCCTTAGTGGGCTGGTTTGCCCCTTCCCCTTGGCCCATAAGGCCCCCCAACGCTTGCCGGGGCCTCCGAAACCCCTTTCGGACATGCTGGCCATAGCCTGGTACCCCCGGAACAATTCCGGACTCCAATACCCTTCGTCCAATATACCGATCTTCACCTCCGGACCATTCCGGAGCTCCTCGTCATGTCCGGGATCTCATCCGGGACTCCAAACAACCTTTGGTAACCACATACTATTTCCCATAACAACTCTAGCGTCACCGAACCTTAAGTGTGTAGACCCTACGGGTTCGGGAACCATGCGAACATGACCGAGACACCTCTCCGGCCAATAACCAATAGCGGGATCTGGATACCCATATTGGCTCCCACATGTTCCACGATGATCTCTTCGGATGAACCACGATGTCGGGGATTCAATCAATCCCGTATACAATTCCCTTTGTCTATCGGTATGTTACTTGTCCGAGATTCGATCGTCGGTATCCCAATACCTCGTTCAATCTCGTTACCGGAAGTCTCTTTACTCGTTCCGTAACGCATGATCCCGTGGCTAACTCATTAGTCACACTGAGCTCATTATGATGATGCATTACCAAGTGGGCCCAGAGATACCTCTCCGTCATACGGAGTGACAAATCCCAGTCTCGATTCGTGCCAACCCAACAAACACTTTCGGAGATACCCGTAGTGCACCTTTATAGCCACCCAGTTACGTTGTGACGTTTGGCACACCCAAAGCACTCCTATGGTATCCGGGAGTTGCACAATCTCATGGTCTAAGGAAATGATACTTGACATTTGGAAAAGCTCTAGCAAACGAACTACACGATCTTGTGCTATGCTTAGGATTGGGTCTTGTCCATCACATCATTCTCCTAATGATGTGATCCCGTTATCAATGACATCCAATGTCCATGGTCAGGAAACCATAACCATCTATTGATCAACGAGCTAGTCAACTAGAGGCTTACTAGGGACATGTTGTGGTCTATGTATTGACACATGTATTACGGTTTCCAGTTAATACAATTATAGCATGAACAATAGACAATTATCATGAACAAGGAAGTATAATAATAACCATTTTATTATTGCCTCTAGGGCATATTTTCAACATCGAGCCCTCGAGGCCCCTGGCTTGTATTATGACGCTTGTATGACTTATTTTATTTTTAGAGTTGTGTTGTGATATCTTACCGTGAGTCCCTGATCTTGATCGTACACGTTTGCGTGTATGATTAGTGTACGATTGAATCGGGGGCATCACAGTTGTCTATGATGCAAAGCTAATCCTATGTAAAAATTACGAAGCAAGACCTTAGCTTCCCCTTTTAGATTGCAAATACGATAAGATTCCATAAGCCTATACCAAGCATCTTTCAAATTTTCTCCTTGTCTTTGCTTGAAGTAAAGAACTTCAAATCTAGTGACAACGGAGGAGTAGGCACGCTAGCCATTATGTCTAGAAAGCAAGAACACGGATAGGTCCGGCAAGAAAACGGCGAAAGAAAAAGAGGGGCGAATAAAACGGCAAACTTTTGTGACGTGGGGAGAGGAAAACGAGAGGCAAATGGCAAATAATGTAAATTGCGAAGATAAGAGATTTGTGATTAGGAACCTGGTATATATTGAAGATCCTCCCCGGCAACAGCGCCAGAAATTCCTTTTGATGCAGCTTGAAGCTACGTCTGTATTTCCCCAAAGAGGAAGGGATGTTGCAGCACAGCGGCGGTAGGTATTTCCCTCGGTGATGAGATCAAGGTTATCGAACCAGTAGGAGAACCAAGCAACACAACGTAAACAGCCCCTCCACACAAATAACAAATACTCGCAACCCGACGTGTTAAAGGGGTTGTCAATCCCTTTCGGGTAACGGCGCCAGAAATTGGCACGCGGACGGGAGAAAGTTTTAAATAGGTTATAGATCGAACCGCAAATAAAATAAAATGCAGCAAGGTATTTTTGTATTTTTGGTTTAACAGATCTGAAAATAAAAGCAAAGGAAAATAGATCGCAAAGGCAAATAATATGAGAAAGAGACCCGGGGGCCGTAGGTTTCACTAGTGGCTTCTCTCGAGAAAAATAGCAAACGGTGGGTAAACAAATTACTGTTGGGCAATTGATAGAACTTCAAATAATCATGACGATATCCATGCAATGATCATTATATAGGCATCACGTCCAAGATTAGTAGACCGACTCCTGCGTGCATCTACTACTATTACTCCACACATCGACTGCTACCTAGCATGCATCTAGTGTATTAAGTTCATGGGGAAACGGGGTAATGCAATAAGAACGATGACATGATGTAGACAAGATCTATCTATGTAGAGATAGACCCCATCGTTTAATCCTTAGTAACAACGATACAGTCACTGACTGGGATCAAGCACCGTAAGATCGAACCCACTACAAAGCACATCTTCCCATTGCAAGATAAATAGATCAAGTTGGCCAAACAAAACCCAAATATCGAAGAAGAAATACGAGGCTATAAGCAATCATGCATATAAGAGATCAAAGAAACTCAAATAACTTTCATGGATATAAAAAGATAGATCTGATCATAAACTCAAAGTTTATCCGATCCCAACAAACACACCACAAAAAGAGTTACATCATATGGATCTCCAAGAGACCATTGTATTGAGAATCAAGCGAGAGAGAGGAAGCCATCTAGCTACTAACTACGGATACAAAGGTCTACAAAGAACTACTCACGCATCATCGGAGAGGCACCAATGGAAGTGGTGAACCCCTTCGTGATGGTGTCTAGATTGGATCTGGTGGTTCTGAACTCTGCGGCGGCTGGAATTGATTTTCGTTGACTCCCCTAGAGTTTCTGGAATATTAGGGTATTTATAGAGAGCAAAGAGGCGGTCCAGGGAGCGGGGGCCATGCCCCCCCACCCACCCCCCCCCCCCCCCCCCCCACCCCCCCAATGGCTGCGTCATACCTACGTATAGAGCAATCTACGCCAAGTAGATTAGGCCAGGTCAAAGAGATTTAGGACTAATTGCCCCCCTCAACAGTGCGCTCAAGCCCTGGCCCAGGAACTTTGCAAGTTAAGCCCATGTATCTGTAAGGTCAAGCCCACACCAGGGAGAAAAAAAAAGGCTAGTTTTGGAAACTGACTGGCCACGATCGAGGGAATCCTCCTGAATCGATAGTTACGGCGCCGACGCACAACGCACGGCACGCTCGCTGCGCGTAGCCGCCGGGAAGTTCGACCAGGGCATCCGCACAACGCATCAGAAAAAGCGCCGATGGGAAAATAGTCCTGGTAAGTCTCCTTGCTTCTTGATTTATACTATGCAATACCGATGAACTTGTCCGCATCTGGCTCCAGTAGACGAGCAACTTCTTGATTTAGATGGAATTAGTTAGGGGTGGCAATTTCTTGACTTGTTAAAAAAAGGTACTGTTAATTTAGGCATGCGCTGATTCTATCATCTCAGTTTGTATTTCAGGTTGATTAGAAATCTACATATACGAAAAAAAAATAGTTGATATTACAAACTACTGATCAAATATTTGTCACAAGTAAAATTTACAAAAGCTAGAAAAAAAATCGTTGTCTTCTTCGCCCCCCCCCCCCCCCCCCCCCCCCATATGTTCAAAACCTGGCTCCGCCCGAGCTCCCCTTCTCTTGTGTACCCTGTTTGCGTGTTCTTCCTCTCAAAACTGAGGCAGGAACTGAAGAAAAGCACACGTACTCCTCGAGACAAATGAACAAGTGGAAGGTTCTGCTATGCCTATACTGACCCATTGTACCCAACGAACCCACGATCGACACGCTGCACGCGCGCCGGCGCCTGGCGCTGCATGCGCATGCAGCAGGTGCAGTGCACACACTTAATCCATGACAGGCAGACTGACTGACTGACTGATGGCTGCGCGCGTGTGTGCATGGCCGGACACACGGATGCATCACCTGCTTCGCATCGCCGTGGCATGCACGCACGCGCCGGACGCATGCCTTTGCGATGACCCGGTGTGCAGTAGCAAAGCAACTGCCAGTGCTGCTGTAGAGACAAGCGAAGCCGTCCTCCTGCTGAAGCAGCACGACGTCGCCGCGCAGAGCACACCACACCGGCACAGCCCCCGGACTCCAAGGTACCGAAACTGAAAGCCCACACACGCAGCAGAACGAACGTTGTGTAGGGAGTATTTGTTGTGTAAAACCCGACGAGTTGGAGGAAGCAAGCAAGGAGAACAAACGGAGACGACGACGATGGCCACCGGCCAGCCTCTGCATGCATGCCCGGGCGCGACGTCGCGCCCAGTGCGTGCGTGCGTGCGTGCATGCGGGCGTACGTCAGCCCAACTCAGCTAGCTCAGTCCAGACTGCACGTCGCAATCCGTGCATGCGATAGGATGCGGCGGCAAATTAGACAAATTTGATGTGTGGACGAAATCAAATCACAGAATGAACTGTCCGTGAAATTATTTCACGTGGCTGACCTTTTTGTGTGACGTCCGACACAAAGACGCCACACTACACTGTGCAACGCCTCACAAATAGGCGCTACACGCCTGACCAGCGTTGCAATCCAGACTGCCTAAAAAGTGCTAAGTCATTGTGCCTAGCCTAAGAGCTAGGCGCTGCACTGTATAGTGTGGCGCCTAGCTCTCAGGCGCTGCACTAGTGGTTGCACTACAAAATGAAGCAACCACTAGTGCAACGCCTAGAAGCTAGGCGCTACACTGTATAGTGTGGCGCCTAGCTCTCAGGCGCTGCACACTGACTTAGTAATTTCTGGATCACACGGGTGCGACGCTGGCCAGGCGTGTAGCGCCTATCTGTGAGGCGTTGCATAGTGTAGTGTGGCGCCTTCGTGTCGGGCGTCACACAAAAAGGTCAGCCACGTGAAATAGTTTCACGGGCAGTTCATTTTGTGATATGATTTCATCCATAGGTCAAATTTGTCAATTTTCCCGGATGCGGCATGGCCGACGTAGAGTAGGTACGTAGACGAAGTACGTACGTAAGAGCAGTAGTTGAACTGTAGGAGTACATATGTGCTGAAGGTAATAACTGCTACTCCTACGTAGCAGGGAGCCGTGCGTGCGTGTAACGCGTCTAAAACAATGGCGGCACGGCACGCACGGTCGATCGTACGGACGTGGCGATGATGGCTATGCCCGTGCCGCTCCTCGCCGGGCAGCTGCTTTTCGACCGAAACGATCAGGTGGAAGCTGGTATGGACTCTGGTTCGTGGCGGCAAGCATTTCTTTCTTTCTTTTTTTCTTGCACGGAAGCGGCAACCAGAGGCGATCGACCGCGACATCGACGGGGACAGTAGTAGTAATAAATCTCTGTACATTTGTTTGGTGTGGTAGCTGTACCTGTACGTATCTACTCCAGGCCTGAGGTCTGTGCACTACATGCAGTACCACGTCATTTAATTTCATTAGCACTTGGATCCGATCCGAGCTCAGTACGTACCTGCCCGCACAGAACGAACAGCAATGTCGTCGCTCGCATGGACGAGCTAATCCGCCCGTAATTGCACACGTACCTTCATCAAGAATTCTGGATTACTGAAGTTATCAAGCCGTGGTGCAAATTAAGCAAGAGCAGCATACGAGGAGAGGCGATGCAAAGGGCTGACCTGCAGCGCATCCATCCATCAATCCGCATCAGTCAGATCATCCATCCATCCATCGCCTTTTCTTTTTGTTTTCGTTCCGGACGAGAGGAGAGGAAGCCCACGCAAGCATCCATCGCTTGCAGCAGCTTGTTGCAGGACGCAACATCGGCGGTGCGGTGCACAAACTACGTAGCAACAGCGAGACAGACATGTGCTTGGATCCACAAGGCAAGGCAACGCAGAGGTACACCGCCCACGGACACCTGCGCTGCAGGCTGCAGGGCGCCATGCCGCGGCCGGCCTGCGCTCGGGCGCGTTTCCTCTTCGGTCCGTCCCTCCTTGATTTCTTCCCGGTTTCCGTCGTCTCGGCCATGCCGCTAGCTTCAGGGAGGCAGGGACCAGTGCCATGCCGCTGGTGTGAGATGAGATCGATGGTCAGTCAGATGACGATGACGACGAGAAAGAAAGAGGCAGCGGCAGGAAGAGAGCAGGGCAACGCCATATTGCCATGAGCCCCATGACATCACCGAGCACAGCCTTCTCTATCGGTCACCGGCAATGTCGATCCAAATCCAAACGCAAAACTTGGCTTCCGCCCCATTTATCCTACTACTAGCTTGTTTGACCCTGGTACATGCGGCCGATGACACGCATGTCTATAGTGGTACTTCATTCCAAGTGGATAATGCATGCTACTTATGAATCGAGAGTGTATATTCTGGCAACCTGTTGGTATATAATAGGAGTAGAATAATACCACTGACGATAAACAGTCGACGCTCGATCGCCGTAACAGTCAAAAGAAGAATCAGGGGTCGCTCAAAGCATCGCGTGCCTTTGTTTTTTACCGGCTTTATCTTTTACTTACTGCTGCACACAGCCCCAACTGCCCTTTATCTTTCAACCTCCCCGCTAGATCTCCCATCTCCGATGTACTGCAAGTCCGTAACTAACAGCTTTCAGTCTACTCAGATCTACTACTAGTGTAGTACGTATTGTGTTTTTTTTCACCCAGGTAAAGCAGTCAAGGGTCAAAGAACCAGAACCAGCCATTAACTCCAGATTAACCGTGACGGTTAAGTGCGCCGTACGCCGGCAGGTGTGAGATCACATCACGTGACTGCCCCTCCGCCTCCGGCCAGGGACCAATTAAAGCAGGTCCAGTCAAACCTTGTTCTTTCATTCATCAACTAGCCAAAAGAACGTAGACTGCGGAGTAAGCAACGGCAAAAAATAACTCAGGAGATGCTCCACTTGATTCAGCTAATAGTACTATCTTGATGCTCCACTTGATTTACCCTGACTAAGCACAGTAACTTCACATGATTCAGTTTATTTTTCCACAATATATTTATATGAAAGTTGACTGAATTTACAATTTGGGTTAGTCGATTTTGCGAAATGAGAAATGGTTGGAGCAAGAAGAAAGCCGGAGGAAGAAGAAAGATGGACCACCGTTGGATCTTAATCTAATGGCCTAGAAAATCTACAAAATCGCAACTTACGTATAACCACCAGCTTATGTTTCGCATTAGCATAAAAGAACTACGATGATGAGGCACTGCACTATGTATTCCAATGAGGAAACAGGCCTCTATCCAAGGAAAAAACACAATGCATGCACTGGGCTTCACTTTCCATTTCATGGCCACAGAAACAGGCAATGAGTGCGGCAAATGGAGGCATCATGTAGCTTCTGAACCACATCACCAGAAAGGCAAGCATATGATGACAGCTTTGCAAGCCTCTCAAGTCACATCAACACATATCATTCCCCCCTCACACCAGAAAATATCATCATCCGGAAAAACTAACAACTAATTTTGTTGGTCCAATCCAAGTATCATTCCCTCCGCCGAACTGCAATGATTCTACACCTCATGCCGATCCTACATACATACACTGGCCGCCAGCTTGATTAATTTACAGGGTTTCCAAAGGAGAAAAAGGGGAGAAGAAGAAAAAAGGTGATGATTGGAGCTTGCTGATGCCTCTCCTCCAAACAAAGGGGGGAATGGACTGGAAGGCGAGAGCTGGTTGAGTTGTATAGTCAGTGATGTGAGCTGGCCGATTCTTCCGATGAACAAAGCCGTTCTACGCCACGGGCAAATTGTTAGTTGCAAAAATGCCCAACTATCCTGCAATAGAGAGAAAAATGTTAGGCCAATGTGAGATTTTCGGGCTTCACTCGCCGGCCGAGAAATCGGTTTTTACCTCTATGTTAGTTTTTGCAGCTATAATGTTCCCCACGCATCTCTCCTAGGCTTTACATCTCGGCAGTTACTAAAATGTTACGAAAAACAGATGGAAAAATATTGCACATTCACATCTGGTCATCCAACAGATCTTGCAACCAAGTTATTCATCGGTGAGGACCGGTCAGCCTACATTGCATAAACAGAAGAGATGTGTTAAACAAAAGAAATGCATATAAAAAAGGTTCTTAATGGAGAAGCAACTGGTCAGCTTGCACATACAAAAAGCGCAATACTTACTTATAGCATGGAGAACTAGTAGAACTTTAAGTTTCCATGGCTGTGAGAATATGGCAACAGCTCTTCCACCTCAACTCTAGAGCTGAAATAGCCCATATTTCTTCTCCTCTGTTGGAGAATTTCAACCTCCGCCATGAAAATACTGTACACTGGTCTGTGGTCGGAGAAGCGTGATTCTCCTCGGACATATGATAACTGAATGAGGCCGGTACCATGCCACAAAATACGATCACACCTTTGGTAAGAAAAAGAAAAGCCTCGTCAGTAAGTTCCTTACAACTTGAATTAAGTAAAAGGTTATTCTGGTTGACTAAAGTACTAAAGAAGTTACCAAGCTGGCGTTCGCCTCTTTTCCTTGGGACGCACACCATAACCAGAATACCGGTCTGAGTTGAAAGAGTATTTATATGTTGGAGGAAAATAAATCCTTCCTTCTTTCCATCCCGGGAAAACATGTCCGCATCTCCGTTCTATACGAAGCTGTTCGAAAAGAAGTAATTCAAGCATGGCCCTGAAATTAACCTTGCCAAGCATGGCCATGAAATTAACCTTGCCGTGTAACGGAGTAGTGTAAATTACCTGATCTCTCTCCAAGAGTTGCCTCCAGTTATGTGTTTCAACCAGAACTTTTGCTGACGAGTATGGAAGAGAAATCCGGTAATTCAAATCACCAAGCCATAAGATACGGCTGCAATTAAAATGAAAGATAAGTTAGCAATAAGTTTTTCTGGCTTCCACATTACTATGTTGAATAAGTGAAAACAAATACATACTCATGCTCAAGAATTGTTTCTGGTGACTTCACATCACCACATCCGCGGACACGAGGAAACCTTGTCTTCCTCAAGATCTCCATGACATCAGAATTTCTGCGCAATTCATCTCCCTCCTTTTCGCCAGAGGTCAAATGACAACAGACAAAACAGAAGGTTGTATGATGCAAAGACATGCTTATTGATATAGAACCCTGCAGCAAGTTAAAAGGACTTTGAGAATCTATATACAGCATAGAAACAATGAACCATACACCATTATCAAAATCAAGCAAGTGCAACTTGTACAACGTACAGCATTTTACCTTATTTCCAAGATAACCCATTAATCCTCTACCTACACAGGAAACTTTCAGGTTTCTAATATCATTTCTGATTTCACTGCGTACCCAAACTGTGAGAAATATACCAACCATCTGTTTGCTGGCAACCAAACAATACCTGGCGCAAACAAAATATTTGTGTTAGTGCATGAACTTAACAAAAGCATCATCATGAAGTTATTAGTACAGCTGCCAAAAGATAATACCTAGAAGTATTTGGTTGCTCATCATCTTCTTCCATAGGTGTTGAAGTACCATAGCCATATGGGAATGGTGAAAAATATGCTCCATTACTTGTATCCTCGTCCATATATTCATCGCCTGGTGATCCGATACACTGGAAATTTCCATCAAAATCACTTGGTCGGCCTCCAATGTTAACTGGGTCACACACACTAAACCTACGGTCCAATCTTGGTTGTGAGAACATATCATTTCCTGAAACCCTTAAACTCCGACTAAGGTTCTGGAATGATCGCCGGTGGAAAAATGATGAGCTATCCTGTCTTCTCAATGATCCCTCAAAATCAGCATCTAGTTCCACAACCGGATCAGGGACAGGGGATGGCGTGCGATAGCCACCATGACTGCTAGGCTCAGGGTTCTTGTTCAGTGTCCTCCTAATAAGTGATACCCACTTCTTTGCTGGAACATTGTCTTCGGTACCAAGAACATTTCCAGCATTCAAAGGAACAATTTCTTGAAATCTGCAAAAAGATTGAAAAACATAGTTAAAGGACATAGCTCTCGTCAAGAACACAGTACTTGAAGTACAAAATTACAAGATGAAGGTCTCGGAGGCTTTGACAATGCATACCCAAGCACATAGATATCAGCAGGAGGTGAAGAGTGGAGCCAGTCATCTAAATCTAACCCCCTTGATGGGCATTTACCACCAACATTCCACGTCGAGGCAAAGATTCTGCACAGATAAGGAAGCAACATAATGATACACCAGAATGCGCCAGCAAAGTTAAATTGCGAAAACTAGCTCTGGTAACTATGATCTGAATAATATGAACATTACTGCATCGAATCCCTATTACTACAAGGCAAAGAAGCAGAGACAGTGAACAGGTGGTACCTGTAATCTTGAGCTTCCGTCAGGCGTGACACATCAAATTCATTCCTTGATCTACGAACGCGATCGACATTCCGCTTCAACGACCGATCTATACGCCCATAAGGAACAACAGAAACAGATAAATGAACAGTCAGATAAGTAGGGTTGCTCAAAAAAAACATCAGATAAGTTGATTGTCTATATTTACATCAATTTGGCAAAAGAGGCATAGCAGGTAAAAAGAGAGCTCTGACCAAGCAGCAACAAAGAAAGAAAAGAGGTAGCTGCGATTTTGATGTCCGAAGAGAGAGAGAGAGAGAGAGAGAGAGAGAGAGAGAGAGGGGAGCGTGGTCCAAATGCTTTAACTGTACCAGTTCTGCTTTTCTTGGCAGCGCCTGCGTCCCTCTGCGAGCAGCTGGTCCTCCGTTCATCACCACCATCCCGTCCTGCGTCACTAACACAAATTTAGCCATAGACCAAGCAGAGGCAGCAAAAATGCAAAGGAAAATAAATCTGTTTCAGACAGATTCTTCATCAGTAGCTCTTCATCTCTGGGATCAAAAGTAGAAACTTGACATGAGAAGCATGCGAAAAGATCCAGGCAGCTCCGGACAAACAAAACATCTGCTGCTTGGGGAAAGGCGTTGTGATTGAGACGTCCTAAGTACTTGTACACCATTGATTTCAGACCGGGGAGGAAGTGAGGCGTGGAGGAGGCCGCGTCCTATGTGAGAAACAAGGCGCTGTTCGATGGGGACCTGACTGGTGCTAATGCGTCTCTGAATCAATGCTTGGAACATGGACCGGAAACGTCCGATGGAAGTGAGAAACTACAGGCACAAGATGATGATGATGGGGAGGTCATGACTGAAACTGCATTCAACAAAGGGGAACCTTCCTCCCTAAACCGCACAGCAAGCAAGGATGCGCAACCAGCAGCTAGACGGAAGCAACGAAATGCAGGAAAAGCAGCGGGTGTCTAGAGCTGTACCGCACGCTTGATTAACTTTGCTAGAAGTACTACAGCTTGAAATCCAAAAGGCTATCGTCGTGAGAGGAAAGCAGAATCCTTCCTCCTCTGATGTTTGACCCAAATCCTTGAGAGGGAGGGCATTGTTGGTTGGTTACCTTGGGTGGTGGCGTCGTAATCCGCGTGGAAATCCTGCGCCTTGCCCTTGATGTTGAACCACTTCCTGACGAGGGATTTGGACCAGGAGACCTGCGCATTCAGAGACGACGAATCAGACACCGAAATCGACCAATGGCGGCTCGAATGGAAGGAGAGATTGAGGAAGAAGTAGGCCGGCACGCACCTTGCTTTTCTTGTTAATCTCCTCCCTCATTGTCTCATAGCAAGCCGGAGGGCGCTGAACCTGAAGCAGCAGGATCGAATTTATCCGCGCCTGACTGACGCCGCCTCCGACTCTCTCCCCTCCTCTCCTCTCTGTGGCCTGGTATGGAAGGTGGTGTGGCTGCGCAAGGAAAGCTCCTCAAATCTGGAACCGATTTGCCTCTCCGTTGCACGGAATCCTGGACTCCGAACAGGGGAAGTCGCCCAAATCTCGGACCGAATCGGGCAGCAAGAGGGGAACCAGCCGGCGCGCCGCCGCCAATCTCGGCTGCCGGGGATCACGCACGAATCCGGCTCGGCCTCGACCGAGAAGCGCGCAGCCGAACCGAGGAAGCAATGCCGCTGCTCACGACGGCGAGGAGCTTGCTCGGGTATCCCCGAACCGAATCACCGGAGGCCTGTGGGGGTTACTGAAGTGAAAGGCTACTGGTGCTGCTACCGCTACTGCTGGGAGGGAGTTGGGGCTAGAGTGGTGTTGTGCGGCTTGTATGTATGCGGCGCGGGGGGGCGTACTGGTCGGTGTGCAATGCAACAGACAGCCAGCCAGCAGAAAAGGAGAGGAGGGCGGAGGAAAAGAAAGAAAATGGCGTGTCCGGTTGCGGCGAGGAGGGCGAGAGCGAGAGACTGCGGGCTTGCTGATCCGCTATGCCTCGTCCGCTTTCGCTCGCTGGAGCCCCCCCTCCCCTTTTATCCTCGCCCTCTCTCCTCTCTCTCTGCTTTGTTTAGTGCTTCTACTAATGGCGACTCCCCCTCGGCTGGCCTGCTCGCGCGAACCCAGGGCGCTAAGCTTAATCTATGCTGCAAATCTCGGGGTCGAGGGTTTGAGGCTCGGGAGGGGGAAAAGGTGCGAGCATATGGCCATTAGCCAGGCATGCACGGCCAGCACGGGCTGAGGAGAGGAGGAGGAAGAAAGGGAAGGAAATAACTCGGCGGGGCGTCCCAACGTAGCCGTGCGTGCGTGGGCATTGGTGACATGCCATACACCGAGGGTGGGTCTTTCCGAAAACGAAACCGAGATTTCGTGAGCGCCGTTTCGTGCACACTTGCCGGAAAGAACAGGGCCCACCCGGGCCGGGAAGCGGGCCCCGCGGGGCGCGGTCGCGTGCCGATGGGCGAGGGGGGCCCGGCGAGCGCCTGCTCCACCGTCAGTCAGTGGGGCAGGCGCGGTTCGTGGTCGCGTCTGTACGTGCCAGTTTCCATCTGCCTGTCTCCTCTCCGCACGTCATTGACAGGTGGGACCAGGTGGCGCACGGACCTGGCCCGCCCGTCTCCGGCGTTTTTACTCCTCACCGAGGAAACCGTTCTTCTCGCACGCTTTTTCTTCTTCCTTGGATGCGCCTCGCCGCGCACGTGCGTGTGTTGGTGTATGTAAACTCTTTTTTTTTTTGGTGGGGGTTGGAAAAAACTCCCGGTTTACATCGACTGGTCGATCGCACTGGCACTGCTATAGGTCCATCGGCTCCTCCCAACACGATCGACCCACCGTCTGAACGGGCTCGGCTGGGTGGATTTTCAGAGGGTATTTTTTTTCTATGAATTTTCCTCGCGACCCTGAAACGTGAAAGGTACTTACCGTCGTTGATTTCCTCCTTCTAGTAACGGTAGCAAGAGACGTACAGTGACCTCCAAATTAAGCTGACCAGACGCTGGACGCATGCGCACAAAAGGTTGCCCTGAACAGTAATATCTCGGCCGGAACCGGTCACACAGCGGGCTTGAGATGGATCGACAGAGTTACACACGAAAAATATCTTGGTTTTACCCGCAAAAAAAAAAATTATCTTGGTCACAACACAGTGGGCTTCAGATGGATCGACAGGGTTACACACGAAAAAAGGCACTACTCCTACAGAATCAGCACGCACTTTGTGCACCCGCTATTTGAACTTCGCTTTTGCCCAAGCAAGCGAGCTTGCAATTAGACGTTGGGCATGGTGTCCATAGATGCGTAGCTCCTTTGCATGCATGCGACCCGGGCTTTTATGGGTCTACGTGTACGATATACGATCGATAGCGTGTATGTGTGACTACTCCCGGAGTACCAAGCCTAATTAGTCTTTTCACATTCGTGCACACACACACACACACAAAGCTTTTTGTATTTGGTCACACACAAAAAATGTTGACGTGACTCTGAGTTTTCCTTCTCCATAAGAAGCAACTCCTAGGGTTCCCTCTCCTCATGTCAGAAGCAACTCCTAGGGGTTTATCTCCCCCTGTCAGCGCCGCCACCGGTCTGCCCCGCCTCCAATCGTCTTTGGACCGTGGAGGTGCGGAGGACCCCAAACCCCTCGTCGGAGGAAGGGACCCGCTATTGTTTTTGTTTGGTCCATCGTCTCCGTTGAGGCCTTCTAGGCGGCAGTTGCTGATCTCGTAGAATTCGGTCCATGTTGATGTTCGATGGATCTGTTTGGATTCAGTCTTCGTTTGTTTTTCGGTCACGTGTCTACAGATTTGATCTTTTCAATCTATGGGTCTCTTTATAGGCGGCAATTGCTGTTCTGATGCACTGGTCTGTGGAGTCTTAGCACTTCAACTTCCTGGCTGTCAGTAGAATAAGTTTTGCTCGGCTCCGGCGAGGATGGGGGATGACAGCAGCGTGCCTTCGGCTCGCTCCAATACTTGTAGTCTTCATTAGGTGGTCCATGAATCCGGATGTAAATTTTGGTCATTTCTGATGTTCTTTATACTGTCATGACAGACGATGGATAGATCAAAAAGTTTTCTGAAAAGAAACAGCTTCGTATTTCCTTGTACGTTTGCATTCTCTACATACGTGCATGCATGCAAAGGAAAACAGGACTCCACCGAAACACGCACAGTACTTACGATTTTCCTCTGCAGAAATTTGGGTTTACGTGGCGCACATTCGCCGGAAGAAAAGGAGACCCGGCTCATACGTGGGCTCCGCTACCTCCTGCTGTGCGGTCCCGGCCATCGCGCGCTGCTTTTCCTTGTCGCGTCGGTACGTGTGTGCGTGTACCCGCCGCTTCCATTTGGTTTGTTTTCACCTCCATCGATCGACCGCTCTGCTCTGCAAGCCGCTGGTGGCACACCCCACAGGCCACACGTCCATGCAGAGCCATCGCACATCCCCTGACGCTGACAAAGTGGCAAGGCTGTTTATCGTGCTGTGTTGCGTGGCCAGGCGTGCGTGTTTTCACTTAACCAGACCATTCTTCTTCTGGCATGCATGCATGCATTTTCCTGGACGCGTCGCGCACGCCTGCTGCGGTGTCGATCGTGTTCTCCGTTCGCGGGCTGCACTAGTCTCGGTCAATCGATGATGAGCTCGTCGCGTGCAAGCTGATGGATGCGTGCATACGTGCGCCCGTGTACGTACGTGTGCATTGCTTCAGCTCGTCGTAAGAAGATGCCGTGATGGATGGTTTCGGGTCTGAACGGGTTCGGTTGGGCGTGGCTAGTCGCCTGCCTTTTAAACTTGGCTCAGTCAATCGTTCGATGAAGATCCTACGGCGCCTGGTTCTTCTTCTTTCCCAGCTATTCTTCTTCTCCAGATCGCCGGCTGAACCACCTGCGACCACAACCCGCGGCCGGCGGGGCTGCCGCGCAGCCTCGTCGCCCCGTCCTCCCTGGAACCGCTCCCACCAACGGTCTTAATTGTTAGAAATATGCCCTAGAGGCAATAATAAATTGGTTATTATTATATTTCCTTGTTCATGATAATCGTTTATTATCCATGCTAAAATTGTATTGATAGGAAACTCAGTGTGTGGATACATAGACAACACCATGTTCCTAGTAAGCCTCTAGTTGACTAGCTCGTTGATCAATAGATGGTTACGGTTTCCTGACCATGGACATTGGATGTCGTTGATAACGGGATCGCATCATTAGGAGAATGATGTGATGGACAAGACCCAATCCTAAGCCTAGCACAAGATCGTGTAGTTCGTTTGCTAAGAGCTTTTCTAATGTCAAGTATCATTTCCTTAGACCATGAGATTGTGCAACTCCCGGATACCGTAGGAATGCTTTGGGTGTACCAAACGTCACAACGTAACTGGGTGGCTATAAAGGTGCACTACAGGTATCTCCGAAAGTGTCTGTTGGGTTGGCACGAATCGAGACTGCGATTTGTCACTCCGTGTAAACGGAGAGGTATCTCTGGGCCCACTCGGTAGGACATCATCATAATGTGCACAATGTGACCAAGGAGTTGATCACGGGATGATGTGTTACGGAACGAGTAAAGAGACTTGCCAATAACGAGATTGAACAAGGTATCGGGATACCGACGATCGAATCTCGGGCAAGTACTATACCGGTAGACAAAGGGAATTGTATACGGGATTGATTGAATCCTTGACATCGTGGTTCATCCGATGAGATCATCGTGGAACATGTGGGAGCCAACATGGGTATCCAGATCCCGCTGTTGGTTATTGGCCGGAGAACGTCTCGGTCATGTCTGCATGGTTCCCGAACCCGTAGGGTCTACACACTTAAGGTTCGATGACGCTAGGGTTATAGGGAATAGATATACGTGGTTACCGAATGTTGTTCGGAGTCCCGGATGAGATCCCGGACGTCACGAGGAGTTCCGGAATGGCCCGGAGGTAAAGATTTATATATGGGAAGTCCTGTTTTGGTCACCGGAAAAGTTTCGGGTGCTATCGGTAACGTACCGGGACCACCGGGAGGGTCCCGGGGGTCCATCACGTGGGGCCACCGGCCCCAGAGGGCTGCGTGGGCCAAGTGTGGGAGGGGACCAGCCCCAGATGAGCTGGTGCGCCCCCCCACGAGGGCCCAAAGCGAAGAGAGAAGGGAAAAGGGGAAACCCTAGGCTCAGATGGGCCTAAGGCCCACCTAGTGCTGCGCCCCCCTCTCTCCCCCCTTGGCCGCCCCTCCAAGTCCCATCTAGGGCTGGCCGCCACCCCTAGAGGTGGAAACCTAGGTGGGGGCGCAGCCCCTCCCTTTCCCCTATATATAGTGGGGGTTTGGGGCTGCCATAGACACGAGAACATCTCCCTCTTGGTGCAGCCCTACCCTTCTTCCTCCTCGTCTCTTGCGGTGCTTGGCGAAGCCCTGCTGGAGTGCCACGCTCCTCCACCATCACCACGCCGTTGTGCTGCTGCTGGACGGAGTCTTCCCCAACCTCTCCCTCTCTCCGTGCTGGATCAAGGCGTGGGAGACATCACCGGGCTGCGCGTGTGTTGAACGCGGAGGCGCCGTGGTTCGGCGCTTAGATCGGAATCAACCGCGATCTGAATCGCTACGAGTACGACTCCTTCATCCGCGTTCTTGCAACGCTGCCTCTTAGCGATCTACAATGGTATGTAGATGCACTCCCCTTCCCCTCGGTGCTAGATTACTCCATAGATTGATCTTGGTGATGCGTAGAAAATTTTGAATTTCTGCTACGTTCCCCAACAGTGGCATCAGACTAGGTCTATGCGTAGTTTCTATGCACGAGTAGAACACAAAGTAGTTGTGGGCGTCGATTTTGTCAATTTACTTGCCGTTACTAGTCTTATCTTGATTCGGCGGCATCGTGGGATGAAGCGGCCCGGACCGACCTTACACGTACACTTACGTGAGACAGGTTCCACCGACTGACATGCACTAGTTGCATAAGGTGGCTAGCGGGTGTCTGTCTCTCCCACTTTAGTCGGATCGGATTCGATGAAAAGGGTCCTTATTAAGGGTAAATAGAAATTGGCATATCACGTTGTGGCTTTTGCATAGGTAAGAAACGTTCTTGCTAGAATCCCATAGCAGGCACGTAAAACATGCAACAACAATTAGAGGACGTCTAACTTGTTTTTGCAGGGTATGCTATGTGATGTGATATGGCCAGAATGATGTGATGTATGAGATTGATCATGTTCTTGTAATAGGAATCACGACTTGCATGTCGATGAGTATGACAACCGGCAGGAGCCATAGGAGTTGTCTTAATTTATTGTATGATCTGCGTGTCAATGAAAACGCCATGTAATTACTTTAGTTTATTGCTAACCGTTAGCCATAGTAGTAGAAGTAATAGTTGGCGAGACAACTTCATGAAGACACGATGATGGAGATCATGATGATGGAGATCATGGTGTCATGCCGGTGACGAAGGTGATCATGCCGCGCCTCGAAGATGGAGATCAAAGGCGCAAGATGATATTGGCCATATCACGGCACTTTATGATTTGCATGTGATGTTTGTCATGTTTACATCTTATTTGCTTAGAACGACGGTAGCATAAATAAGATGATCCCTCACTAAAATTTCAAGAGACGTGTTCCCCCTAACTGTGCACCGTTGCGAAGGTCCATTGTTTCGAAGCACCACGTGATGATCGGGTGTGATAGATTCTAACGTTCGAATACAACGGGTGTTGACGAGCCTAGCATGTACAGACATGGCCTCGGAACACATGCGAAATACTTAGGTTGACTTGACGAGCCTAGCATGTACAGACATGGCCTCGGAACACAAGAGATCGAAAGGTCGAACATGAGTCGTATAGTAGATGCGATCAACATGGAGATGTTCACTGATGATGACTAGTCCGTCTCACGTGATGATCGGACACGGCCTAGTTTGACTCGGATCATGTATCACTTAGATGACTAGAGGGATGTCTATCTGAGTGGGAGTTCATTAAATAATCAGATGAACTTAATTATCATGAACATAGTCAAAAGGTCTTTGCAAATTATGTCATAGCTTACGCTTTAGTTCTACTGTTTAAGATATGTTCCTAGAGAAAATTTAGTTAAATGTTGATAGTAGCAATTATGCGGACTGGGTCCGTAAACTGAGGATTTTCCTCATTGCTGCACAGAAGGCTTATGTCCTTAATGCACCGTTCGGTGTGCTGAACCTCGAGCGTCGTCTGTAGATGTTACGAAACATCTGACATACACGTTTTGATGACTACGTGATAGTTCAGTGTGTGATGCTAACGGTTTAAAATTGTGGCGACAAGACGGTTTTGAAACGTCGCAGAACATATGAGATGTTCCAAAGACTGAAATTGGGATTTCAGACTAATGCCCATGTCAAGAGGTATGAGACCTCTGACAAGTTTCTTAAGCATGCAAACTAAGGGAGAAAAGCTCATTCGTTGAGCATGTGCTCAGATTGTCTAAGTACTACAATCACTCGAATCGAGTGGGAGATAATCTTCCAGATGAGATAGTGATGGTTCTCCATAGTCACTGCCACCAAGCTATTAGAGCTTCGTGATGAACTATAACATATCAGGGATAGACATGATGATCCTTGAGCAACTCGCGATGTTTGACACCGCGAAAGTAGAAATCAAGTAGGAGCATCAATTGTTGATGGTTAGTAAAACCACTAGTTTCAAGAAGGGCAAGGGAAGAAGGGATACTTCATGAAACAACAAATCATTTGCTGCTCTAGTGAAGAATCCCAAGGTTGACCCAAACCCGAGACTAAGTGCTTCTGTAATGAGGGGAACGGTCACTGAAGCAGAACTACCCTAGATACTTGGTAGATGAGAAGGTAGGCAAGGTCGACAGAAGTATATTGGATATACATTATATGAATGTGTACTTTACTAGTACTCCTAGCAGCACCAGGGTATTAGATACCGGTTCGGTTGCTAAGTGTTACTAACTCGAAATAAAAGCTGCGGAATAAACGGAGACTAGCTAAAGGTGAGATGACGATATGTGTTGGAAGTGTTTCCAAGGTTGATGTGATCAAGCATCGCATGCTCCCTCTACCATCGAGATTGGTGTTAAACCTAAATAATTGTTATTTGGTGTTTGCGTTGAGCATAAACATGATTGGATTATGTTTATCGCAATACGGTTATTCATTTAAGGAGAATAATGGTTACTCTGTTTATTTGAATAATACCTTCAATGGTCTTGCACCTAAAATGAATCCCGAGTGCAGTGATACACATGTTCGTGCCAAAAGATATAAAATAGTAATGATAGTACCACATACTTGTGGCACTGCCATTTGAGTCATATTGGTATAGAACGCATGAAGAAGCTCCATGTAGATGGATCTTTGGACTCACTCGTTTTTAAAAAGATTGAGACATGCGAACCATGTCTATTGGTATATATGCATGAAGAAACTCCATGCAGATGGATCGTTTGGACTCACTTGATTTTGAATCACTTGAGACATGCAAATCATACCACATGGGCAAGATGACTGAAAGGCCTCGTTTTCAGTAAGATGGAACAAGAGAGCAACTTGTTGGAAGTAATACATTTGATGTGTGCAGTCCAATGAGTGCTGAGGCACGCAGTGGATATCGATATGTTCTTACTTCACAGATGATTTGAGTAGATGCTGAGAATATTTACTTGATGAAACACAAGTCTGAATTATTGAAAGGTTCAAGTAATTTCAGAGTGAAGTTGAAGATCGTCGTGACAAGAGGATAAAATGTCTATGATATGATCATAGAGATATCTGAGTTACGAGTTTGGCACACAATTAAGACATTGTGGAAAGTGTTTCACAATTAATACCGCCTGGAACACCACAATGTGATGGTGTGTCCGAACATCATAACTGTACCCTATTGGATATGGTGCATACCATGATGTCTTTTTACCACTATCGTTTATGGGTTAGGCATTAGAGACAACCGCATTCACTTTAAATAGGGCACCACGCAATTCCGTTGAGACGACACCGTTTAGAGAAATCTAAGTTGTCGTTTCTTAAAAGTTTGGGGCTGCGATGCTTATGTGAAAAAGCTTCAGGCTGATAAGCTCGAACCCAAAGCGGATAAATGCATCTTCATAGAATACCCAAAACAGTTGGGTATACCTCCTGTTTCAGATCTGGAAGTAAACAGGTCCTTTCTCGAGAAAAAGTTTCTCTCGAAAGAATTGAGTGGGAGGATGATGGAGACTTGATGAGGTTATTGAACCATCACTTCAACTAGTGTGTAGCAGGGCACCGGAAGTTGTTCCTGTGGCACCTACACCAATTGAAGTGGAAGCTTATGATAGTGATCATGAAACTTCGGATCAAGTCACTACCAAACCTCGTAGGACGACAAGGATGCATACTACTCCAGAGTGGTACGTAATCCTGTCTTGGAAGTCATGTTGCTAGACAACAATGAACCTACGAGCTATGGAGAAGCGATGGTGGGCCCGGATTCCGACGAATGGCTCGAGGCCATAAAATCCGAGAGAGGATCCATGTATAAAACAAGGTATAGACTTTGGAAGAACTACTTGATGGTCGTAAGGCTGTTGGGTGCAGATGGATTTTAAAAGGAAGACAGACAATAATGGTAAGTGTCACCATTAAGAAAGCTCGACTTGTCGTTAAGATGTTTTCCGACAAGTTCAAGGAGTTGACTACGATGAGATTTTTCTCACTCGTAGCGATGCTAAGAGTCTGTTGGAATTGTATTAGCAGTTACTGCATTATTTATGAAATCTTGCAGATAGGATGTCAAAACATTGTTTCCTGGACGATTTTCTAGAGGAAAGGTTGTATGTGATACAACCAGAAGGTTTTGTCAATCCTGAAAGATGCTAACAAGTATGCAATGCTCCAGGAATCCTTCTAAGGACTGGAGTAAGCATCTCGGAGTTGGAATGTACGCTTTGATGAGATGATCAAAGATTTTGGGTTTATACAAAGTTTATGAGAAACTTGTATATCCAAAGAAGTGAGTGGGAACACTATAGAATTTCTGATGAGTATATGTTGTTGACATATTGTTGATCAGAGATGATGTAGAATTTCTGGAAAGCATACAGGGTTAGTTGAAAAGTGTTTTTCAATGGAAAACCTGGATTAAGCTACTTGAACATTGAGCATCAAGATCTATAAGGATAGATCAAAAACGCTTAACAGTACTTTCAAATGAATACATACCGTGACAAGTTTTTGAAGGAGTTCAAAATAGATCAGCAAAGAAGGAGTTCTTGGCTGTGTTACAAGGTGTGAGTATTGAGTAAGACTCAAGACCTAACCGCAGCAGAAGAGAGAGAAAGGACGAAGGTCGTCCCCTATGCTTTAGACGTAGGCTCTACAGTATGCTATGCTGTGTACCGCACATGAAGTGTGCCTTGCCATGAGTTAGTCAAGGGGTACAATAGTGATCCGGGAATGGATCACATGACAGCGGTCGAACTTATCCTTAGTATCTAGTGGACTAAGGAATTTTCTCGATTATGGAGGTGGAAAAGGAGTTCGTCGTAAAGGGTTACGTCGATGCAAACTTTGACACTAATCCGGATGACTCTGAGTAGTAAACCGGATTCGTATAGTAGAGCAGTTATTTGGAATAGCTCCAAGTAGCGCATGGTAGCTGCATCTACAAGATGACATAGATATTCGTAAAGCACACACGGATCTGAAAGGTTCAGACCCGTTGACTAATAACCTCTCTCACAAGCGAGATATGAACAAACCCCATGGGTGTTGGACTCATTAATCACATGGCGATGTGAACTAGATTATTGACTCTAGTGCAAGTGGGAGACTGTTAGAAATATGCCCTAGAGGCAATAATAAATTGGTTATTATTATATTTCCTTGTTCATGATAATCGTTTATTATCCATGCTAAAATTGTATTGATAGGAAACTCAGATACATGTGTGGATACATAGACAACACCATGTTCCTAGTAAGCCTCTAGTTGACTAGCTCGTTGATCAATAGATGGTTACGGTTTCCTGACCATGGACATTGGATGTCGTTGATAACGGGATCGCATCATTAGGAGAATGATGTGATGGACAAGACCCAATCCTAAGCCTAGCACAAGGTCGTGTAGTTCGTTTGCTAAGAGCTTTTCTAATGTCAAGTATCATTTCCTTAGACCATGAGATTGTGCAACTCCCGGATACCGTAGGAATGCTTTGGGTGTACCAAACGTCACAACGTAACTGGGTGGCTATAAAGGTGCACTACAGGTATCTCCGAAAGTGTCTGTTGGGTTGGCACGAATCGAGACTGTGATTTGTCACTCCGTGTAAACGGAGAGGTATCTCTGGGCCCACTCGGTAGGACATCATCATAATGTGCACAATGTGACCAAGGAGTTGATCACGGGATGATGTGTTACGGAACGAGTAAAGAGACTTGCCAATAACGAGATTGAACAAGGTATCGGGATACCGACGATCGAATCTCGGGCAAGTACTATACCGGTAGACAAAGGGAATTGTATACGGGATTGATTGAATCCTTGACATCGTGGTTTATCCGATGAGATCATCGTGGAACATGTGGGAGCCAACATGGGTATCCAGATCCCGCTGTTGGTTATTGGCCGGAGAACGTCTCGGTCATGTCTGCATGGTTCCCGAACCCGTAGGGTCTACACACTTAAGGTTCGATGACGCTAGGGTTATAGGGAATAGATATACGTGGTTACCGAATGTTGTTCGGAGTCCCGGATGAGATCCCGGACGTCACGAGGAGTTCCGGAATGGCCCGGAGGTAAAGATTTATATATGGGAAGTCCTGTTTTGGTCACCGGAAAAGTTTCGGGTGCTATCGGTAACGTACCGGGACCACCGGGAGGGTCCCGGGGGTCCACCACGTGGGGCCACCGGCCCCAGAGGGCTGCGTGGGCCAAGTGTGGGAGGGGACCAGCCCCAGATGAGCTGGTGCGCCCCCCCACGAGGGCCCAAGGCGAAGAGAGAAGGGAAAAGGGGAAACCCTAGGCTCAGATGGGCCTAAGGCCCACCTAGTGCTGCGCCCCCCCCTCTCTCCCCCCTTGGCCGCCCCTCCAAGTCCCATCTAGGGCTGGCCGCCACCCCTAGAGGTGGAAACCTAGGTGGGGGCGCAGCCCCTCCCTTTCCCCTATATATAGTGGGGGTTTGGGGCTGCCATAGACACGAGAACATCTCCCTCTTGGTGCAGCCCTACCCCTCTTCCTCCTCGTCTCTTGCGGTGCTTGGCGAAGCCCTGCTGGAGTGCCACGCTCCTCCACCACCACCACGCCGTTGTGCTGCTGCTGGACGGAGTCTTCCCCAACCTCTCCCTCTCTCCGTGCTGGATCAAGGCGTGGGAGACATCACCGGGCTGCACGTGTGTTGAACGCGGAGGCGCCGTGGTTCGGCGCTTAGATCGGAATCAACCGCGATCTGAATCGCTACGAGTACGACTCCTTCATCCGCGTTCTTGCAACGCTTCCGCTTAGCGATCTACAATGGTATGTAGATGCACTCCCCTTCCCCTCGGTGCTAGATTACTCCATAGATTGATCTTGGTGATGCGTAGAAAATTCTGAATTTCTGCTACGTTCCCCAACATTAATTACCCCTCCCCCACCCCCTCCCCCCTATCAACGATAGATAACGGGGTAGCCCTCCGGCAAGCTCCTTCCATCCCTCCGGTGAATTCTCGAAATTGAAGTACCCCAAACCGAAGTTAGAGCATCTCCAAAATTTGGCGGTCCAAAACCGGAGATGTAAAATTTGAACCACCAAAAAGTGTGTTTTGGAGCTCCGAAAAAAGCTCAACTCCAACAGATGGTCCAAAAGAGCAACTCCAATAGATGGTCCAAAATGAAGATGTAAATTTTTTAAAACGACATACTACTAGTCCATTCAACATAGTTCAAACATCAAATTCAACATAGTTTCATACATGAACTTCAACTACTACTTATTCAAACTACTAGATAAACTACTCGTCGGAGCTGCGGAACTGTGCCCAGAACTCCTCCTTCGTCGGGTCGTCGCACCCCTCCTCCTCCTCCGAGAAGTCTGCCCAGTCCTCCTCGGAAGAGGACTCGATGGGGATCACCGTCGAGGGACGGGTCTCGTTCTCCATCTTCGGCCCCTTCTTCTTCTGCACCGCCTCACGCTTCCAGTAGTACTCCAGCTCGGCCTGGACGTACTCCGGATGCTCCCGAGCAAACCTCGCCATCGCCTCCTCGTCGGTCTCGCCAGCACTGACGACAACCGACGGCTTCTTCGTCATCTTTTCTTCATCGGGATCTCCTTCATGTTGATGCCCTGCGGCACAAGCATCTCCGCTTCCGCCCGACTCTCGATCTCTGGGAAGTTGAGGTGCGACCGAGGCCTCTCGGCACGCCACAACGCCACGTCGCAGGCACGCGCGGCCTCGTGGGCGGAGGGGTACGTGCCGATCCACCAACGCCTTCCGGCGTCGGAGAACTCCACTCCGAAGTTACCGGAGGGCTTCTGCCTCACGCCGAAGAAGCCCGACTTGCCCTTCGGCGTCTTCTTCGGCGCCATCGGAGAGCGGTGGAGCGGCGGCGGCGTGTGGCCGGGGCGGTGGCGGACGGAGCCGGGCGGGGCGGAGCTGCGGGGCGGCGACGACGTGCAGGGCGGTGGCGGATGGAGCTACGGCGGGTGGGGCGGTGGCGGACAGAGCCGGGCGGGGCGGATCTGCGGGGCCGCGGCGGCGTGCGGGGCGATGGCGGACAGAGCTACGGCGGGCGGGCGGGCGGCGGGGCGGCGTGGAAACAGCGGCGGGGGGCGGGGCGGCGCCGGATCTGATGCGGGCGGCGGCGGCGGGGTGTGGAGGCGGCGGGGCGGCGGCGGACGGGCGGGAGGTCGCGGGCGGGCGGGCAGGAAAGGAAATGAAGTGGCGGTTGGACGTTCGCGGGCGGCGGCTGGTTTGGACGAGATGCACCTCGTGATGTAAATTTGTACCGCGAGGTGTTGTATTTTACATCACGAGAAGGCCGCGGTCCAATTTTTTTTACATATGAAACGTCTCTTGGAATTGCGTTTTTGGCCTCAGACGGTTCAAAAGTTAGTTACTTTTATATTTAGACCATATATTGGAGATGCTCTTAGTCAACTAACATTTAGCTAATGTGTTCCGGTTTGGATCGATAAAGTCCCATGAGAGGGTTTTCTTTGAAATTTCCTTGCCAGCCCGAAACATGAAAAGTCTTCATGATTCCTTCAAGTAACGGGTTGAGAACAGTTCCGCCAGCCAACGCGTGCGCTTCAACTAAACATGCCGCCACCTTTCATTTAATCCGTGAACGATATGATAGCAAGAGGCGTACAGTGACTTTTCCAAATTAGGCAGATCAAATCTCTTGGATACATACACACGAAAAGCTATAGATATCGCCATATCAGCAGTGAGGCCGAGATCGAGATATAGTATCAACGACTCGATCCAAACAATATCTTTGGCGGACTGGTAGAGGGTAGATATCTGGTGATACGACCAAGAAAATGCTCCCGTGCTCCAGGTCAATTTGGAGCGTTCGATCTGTACTGACGAACAGGATTAAGCAGTCTCATGTCCTTCTAGTAAATATACAGAGGCACCCTTGGTTATTCAGCAATTCATGACGAAGTGCATACATGTTCCTTCCCTTCCTCCAGTACGACTCGTTCGCTTCGAGTGTTTCTCCACAGCCCCGACAAAAAAAAAACTGTTCCCCGCCGCCGCCGAACACATCGAGCATGTACCAATGCCACCGGCCACCGTAGCATATGCCTCGTCTGCTCTTGTTAGCCCCAATCCAGAAGCTGCTCACCATTTTTTGCAGTGAAAAACAGTCTCTGTCTTCATGGTCCTCTAACCAGTATGATGTTTGTGTTATTTATTTTAGTGAGCCCCATCTAGTGGGCTAGATCTTGATGTTTGCAGCACATGGCCGGCAGTGGTGTCGAGACCTTGAGGCTGAATGAAAGTGAGGATAGGCCGAACATAGATTAGTAGTTTACCTTTGTTTCTAACCGTGGACAGTACTGTTAGCGCGTCATCAGTTTGAGTGCTGAAAGTGGAGTGATGGAAGAACATCGATTAGCAGTTTACTTTTGTTTCTCTGAACATTTCATACAATAAGTGTCCAGTTTTCTCTAGAATGGTCACTCTGTTCCAAAGAAGTACCAAGTGATCCGCTCTTCTTTGAAACTTCACATTTAGATCACTAGGAGGAGATGTTGTTTGTTCTATTGTTTTAAAATTTCGGAGAAATTAGACACTGTTTCTTGCTTGTGCTGAAAGTGCATTTTTTAAGGCATATATTTGTTTATTGTAGTCAAGCACCTAGTTGGTGAAAGGAGATTTTGCATCACCCATCCACGCACATGTTGTCTACAGTGAGTTTGTATTTTGTTGTTTACCTTTTCGGAGTCAGGAAAGCTACTTTTCTTGGTTTATCTCACACTTATGCCAATTGGCTGTGAAATACTCTCCGGCTCTTTTGATTGAGAATAATGTCCTATGAGGTTGGCCATATATACTTTACTCAATGCTTGTGCGTGTGCAATTCATCATGCAACGATTCATATATGCCCATTTATTGTCCTGTATGAAATACGTCATGCAGCGATTCATATATGCCCATTCGCTGACCTGGATGTATGGTTGCAAATGCATTGGACGTGGGGAGTACATTGCAAAGACATGATGTTTCCAGGGGGCAAGATACAAATGTTTCAAGGGGGCATACTGAAATAGATCGGTCAGTTGATCCTGCCCCTTCATGCATATCTGACGCACCAAGAGGTACCGTAGCAGCGTAGCATCCCACCGGCTGGAGCACCCGATATTTTCCCGCGGACTGGTCACACTGGGACTGATATCGACATGGTTACACACAAAAAGGGCGTGGGTCACCATGCATTTCGTGCATGCAGATGCAGTACCCTCTTTTGAGAGGATCCTATTTAAATTTTGCTTCTATTGAGGCAAGCAAGTAGCGTCCTTGGGTTGTCGAAAAAAAAATGTAACGCCCTTGGACCATGGGCGCGGCGTCGAAGAATCGCTCCTTTGCATGCATGCAACCCGGGCTGAGTTATGGGTGTACGTGTCCGTTAGAATCGATAGATATAAGCATGTGTGAGTGTGAGTACTCCCACGTCGGGCTTAGTCTTTTCACGTTTGTCTTCACGGACCTTACATGCGAACCAGTGCGTGCGTGCGTGCATGCATGCACGGCCACCCAAAAACCAAAGCCACGCCATGCATATGGCGCTACAAAATATGGATTGAAGATTGAACCATGCATGCTTGCTTGCTTGTAGTATCAAAGTGCACGTGAACATTCACGCGATTACTGTTCCAGGGCAAGCTACAGCGTACGTCCTCGGCAGTAGGCGCCTACGTTTCGAATGGGACAAGCATGCACAAGCAGAGGCCACCACGAAGGCTACACGAGTTGCACCAAAATTAAGGTGTAGATAAACCGCAAGCCAGGTCTGTTTTACCCGGCCAGGCGCCACATGTAGTAAGTGAACGGAGAAGCGTACGTATTTGGTTTGATTATTATTACTACACGTACATCTACTTTTCCAACTTTAATTCGTGTACGTCTTGCTATACGTACGTACGTGTGTATGCGCAACAGTGATCGGATAGCTAGCTAGGAAAGGAAGCATGGATCAGCTTTAATTGCACGATGAGTCTCTGGGATAGGACACAGCTAGGGAGCTAGCCATGCATGCAGGAGGAGCCGCGCGCTAGCTAGCCTGTGTACACTGTACACATCTCCCGTCTCCAGACCTATACATCCAATGCACGTCCGTCCTGCCATGTACACATATCACGTGTCGCGTCAACATAGCATTCACCCACATGAAAGCGGCAATACCTACAGGTTTTTCCAAAGAACACCCTCAGAAGTAATGTAATGTACACACACTGTTAAGACGTAAATACAAAATCCTCAACACTCTGTACCTGCATGAATTGCGATGTGATGAACGTACCATTCTTAATTTGTGTTGAATTAGCGACAGTTATTTCGCAGTCGCTTGAGAAAATAGCGAAATTGTTTGTTACAACGTCAACGCCATCGAGCTAGCCGATTTTTCCACCATTTTTCCTAGAGTCGCGCCAGCGGTCTCCCTCCGACTCACGATCACGAGCCAGGCCGGCCACTGCCGCGGATGATGCGCGTGTGACGCTGCTGCTGCCCTCGCTCCATATGCTGATATGATCACTAGGCAGCAGCAGTAATTAAGCTGGCTAGCTATCCCAGCAACATGGTACTCCCTCCGTCCAAAAATACTTGTCATCAAAATGAATGAAAAGAGATGTATCTAGAACTAAAATACATCTAGATACATCTTTTTTATTTATTTTGATGACAATTATTTTCGGACGGAGGGAGTAGATCATATCGATCAGGAATGCATAACCCCAACACATGCATGATGCATGCACGAGTAAACATGCATTGCTTATGGGCAGGATTAGAGGTGGCTGCATGATGGGCGCGCGCAGGCATGCGTGTGTCTGTGAGACAGCCATGGAGCCCCCGTGGTTTAGATCTAGACCCCTGCCCTGCCCCGGCCCCGGCCGGCCGTCCGCGGCAGCTTCGCCGCTGGGTCCGCGCTCGCCGTACTCGGAGGAGGGATCATTCTGTTTGCTTCTTTCCTAACCCTATCCTGCTTAGTTCCCAAAGCAAATAGTTTATAGTTTATGTAGTCACTCTCCGATCCATGGCCTTGCACACTGGCCAGAGCGGCATAGGATCTTGCTTTGAGGCGCAGTTCATGGCTGGTCCCCGTACGTATCATGCATGCTCGCTTAACATAGCTCTCGTCCCCGTTCTGTTCTCCCATGCATGCAAATGGCTGGTCCCGGTGCGTACGTGCCACGCTTCGATTTTACTACCACTATGCATCTTGAGGAAACCTAGGATCCACTTGTGCTTCCCTTGGGCCCTGGACCCCCCGTGTCAGCGATCGAGAAGGAATTAGCGAGTAGTTCCTGCCAAGTTGAGACGCGAATGAGTGTTCCTTGGCAGAGGCAGTTCGCTGGCTGGTCAGAGAGGATGGATGGATCACTTCGCCGGTCGATCATGGTGTTATGCTGCTGTAGCCTGTACGTGCTGAGCAGTGGTGAGCGAGGAAGCAAGCAAGCATCAATGATGCACGTTTGGGATGGGTTGATCATCACCCGCCACGGCTTTTGGGAAAGGCGTGCAGGCGGTGGTAGAATCCTGGATTCGCTAGCTTTGCTACTACCTAGCTTCTCCGGCTCCATGCAAAGGGGGTGGGGCGTGGTGGCCTGCTGTGCTGGCTTTTCTATTCGCGTCGCGGGACGGGGGCGACTGGCCGGCCTCGCGGACCGTGCGCGGTGTGCCCCTCCGCTCCCCGCGCCTGCCCCCGTGCTCGGCGAATGTTTTCTATCCTGCCACCGGCCGGCCGCCGCCCCACACCGCCGTGCACATGGCCGGCGAGGTCGCATATTGAAAGGAGAAGAAAACTCGGTCCGGCCCCCGGCTGCCTCCTCTCGCCGGCAGTTTTTTAGGCCAGCGAGTCGCCGACGAGTGTCCTGCGCCACGTGTAGCATTCATGAGGCGATCGGGGAGAACACTTATACTTCCTCCATCCCAAATTGCATGTCTTAGATTTCCTTAGGATAGAATTATTTATCTTAAATTTATCTGTATTTATGAAGGGGCTGACCAGGGCATTCACAATGAGTATGAAAACACATATCAGTGTTGGAGCCGCGTCGAGTTCAGCTGAGGAGATTATCCGTCATTTTTTTCTTCGGTGGTTGTTGTGGTGGTGCCGGAGGCAAGTGAGGGGCGTTGATGTCAAGCTCAGAGATGTTTAGCTATCTTTTCAGTTTTGTCATGTCGATCCTTACTTGACTTGTACTTTAATCTTTATGATATGAATAAGACACATATTACCATGAAAAAAAAAACTCACGGGACCTCATACTCGGCGCGCTAGGTGCTGTCGAACGAGTCAGCGCGGAGCCCCATCCCAGCCCGCCCTTTTTGGGCCAGCCCATGTACGCCCAGTTTTTATCAATTCATTTTTTTGCATTTTTGTTTTTCTCTTCTATAAATAATTTTGGATTTCTAAATTTTAAAAATTTGTGATTTTTTTATAAAATACTCAAGAAATTTAAAATGTTCGTGGATTTAAAAAAAGTTCACATATTCAAAAACAATTCTTGATTTTGAAATGGACTGGACTAACGTCCGGTCGTTCTGTTTTTAAGGAACAGATCCGAACGCCCAATGTACATGCATGCATTCGCATGTCACGCGCTTAATAACCTAGCGTTTCTATTTTATTTGTTGACCTTTTGTGATTACGAGAAGCTTTCACGTGCATGTGTTGAATTCTCATATACAAGCATGCATATAGGACGAAGTTGCTGATGTCAATAAAGATTCTTATAAAATTCTAAATTCAAAATATTTTGTAGATCAAACTGTAGCTCCGATTAAAAATTTGTTTTGACATAAAAGACTCGTCTCGACGAGACGATCGAAACTAGATCCCATGTTGGTATCTTTCGATGACTTTTTTTCTCGTAAAAAGTTACCAGACCAAGACTAAGTAAGTTATCACGTCTATGATACATAAATTAGCATCTTATTTACATAAAAATTACCGGGGCATAAAAAGTGGTCCTCCAATTCTCCCACATGCAAATGGATTAGAAGACCGAAATGTTGATGTCATCCTTCATTCCCCCTTATTTTGAATCTTCGAAATGTTTTGTAGCTCAAACCTTCAGTCCGATCAAAAAATCATTTTTCACATGAAAAACACGCCGCGAAGAGGTCATAGAAAGTAGATCCTATGTTGATATGTTCCGATGACTTTTACTTCGGATCAAAAGTTACCACTTCTCGGCTAAGTAAGTTATCACACATGTGCTACATATGTTATCATGTTGTTTACACAGATATTACCGGGGCATAGACCTTCTAACCTTCTTATCAGCTCTGGTTAAGGTTACTACGGTGATTGTGCATTTGTTATCACGTATGCGATGCGTATAGTACCAAAATATTTACACGATAGTTGTCGGGGTATGTTTTTAAACAACTCACTCGCCAAAGTTATCAGGACCGAGGCACATAAGTTATCAGGTCTGAGATGTGTGAGTTACCATGCTATTCACACAAAAGTTAACGGTGGTATATTTCATCAACCCTCCCCCTCCACACACACCCCATGCCAAAGTTATGAGGACCGGGGTACATAAGTTATCAGGTCTGCGATATGTGAGTTACCATGCTATTCAGATAAAAGTTACCAATGAGATATTTCATCACCCCCCACCCTATGCCAAAGTTACCACGACCGGGGTACATAAGTTATCAGGTCTGCGACATGTAAGTTACCATGCTATTCACACAAAAGTAAACGGTGGTATATTTCATCAACCTCCCCCCTCCACACACACCCCCATGCTAAAATTATCAGCATCGGGGTACATAAGTTATCATGTGTGTGATGTGTGAGTTACCATACTATTCACACAAAAGTTAACGGTGGTATATTCCATCACACCCCCCCCCCCCCCCCCCCCCGCGCACACACACACCCCATGCTAAAGTTATCAGGACCGGGGTACATAAGTTATCAGGTGTGTGATGTGTGAGTTATCATGTTATTGACACAAAAAGTTAACGGTGGTATATTTCATCACCCCCCCACATACACCGCCATGCCAAAGCTATCAGCACCGGGGTATATAAGTTATCAGGCCTGCGATGTGTGAGTTCTCATGGTATTCACACAAAAGTGAATGGTGGTATATTTCATCAACCCCCCCCCCCCCCCCCCCCCCCACACACACACACGCACCCCATGCCGAAGTTATCATGACCGGGTTACATAAATTATCAGGTGTGTGATGTGTGAGTTACCATGCTATTCACACAAAAGTAATCGACATCAACCCCCCACCCTCCCTTCCTGGCGTGAGAAAATTACCACGGTGTGATCAACTCGAGACGAGTTGGTAAAAAATCATCATGAAACTAGATATCATGATGATTGTATGTGAGTTATCACGGAAATCCAAGAAAAGAACTAGAAAAATTGCATTTTTTGCTCGTATAGTAGTAAAAAGGTTCAAATACCTTGTTGCCTTCGTTTAGGCAACAACTAATAGGTGGTGAGATGGCAAGTGCGGTCGGTATAAATTCGGGAGGTGCTTGGTTTGATTCCCACACCAAGCAATTTTATTTATTTTTCGCACCAAGATTTTGGAGAAAAAAAAAGTAGGCGACAGTTGGGCTCGCGTGCAATTCGGTCAAGCGGGCCAATCACGATCCGTTTAATACGGTAAGTCAACTAATGGTGCGGGAATATAGCGATGACGTCGGGAAAGTGCAACGCGAAAAGATGGCCAACGCCGTTTGATCGAGAATGGAGGAAATCCACATCGTGCGGATCTGTTGCAAAAACAAGGACGGCAGGATTTTAGCTTTGTCGTCTTGAAATAAATCAGGAAATAAAAAAATGTCCATGATATTAGAAAAATGTTCGTGTTTCCCAAACTATTCGTGAATTTGAACAAACGTTCATAAATTCCAAAATATTTATGTGTTTTTAGAAAATGTTCAAAAAATCGAAATATAATCATAAAATTACATAAAAAATTCATCGATTAAAAAATTTACCTGATTCAAAAAACAATTCAAGCATTTCCGAATTTTTTTGTCGAAACTAAAAAAATGTTCGTGAATTTCAACATTGGTTCCTCAATTTCAATAATTAATCGTCTATTGAAAAAATATTCACGGGTTTCATTAAACATCTTCACGATTTTGTCAAAAATGTTCATGAATTCTTGAATTGGAAAAATGTTTACAATTTCATAAAAAAATTCACGAATTCGAAAAATGTTCATTATTTCAAAAATGAAAAGTAAATAAAATGAAAACTAAAAAAGACGAATATAAGAAAGGAAAAATGGAAAATGATAAAATAAAAGGAAAAAACAAAGAAAAAAGAGAGAAAAGCCGGCGCAAATGTATGTAGCGGCAACGGGGGGTACGCGCTCGGTCGCTAACTAGCGAGCTATTCACAAAATAGGATTCACTAAAACTCACAGCTAGGCATGGCCTGTGCGCTCCCTCCTTCGGGCTTCAAGCCTGCGGTTGTAACCGTAAAACCTATATCTCGCTTGCAGCGGGTGCCCCTTCCTTGTTTTACCAAAAAAAAGGAAGGGGCACCCGTTACAAGTGAGATATAGGTTTTAAATAAGAGTGCCCCTTCTATCTCGCCAGAAGCTTTCCACCGTGGTGTAGCTATTGCGTCGGCTGAGTTTTATCTTTTTTCCTCCGGTTTTCGTTCGGGGTGCCCTTGTTAGGTTTTTTCTGGTTTCCCCCCTTTTTATGGGTTTCTTTGTTTCCTCATTAGTTTCTTTGTTTTCTTCCTTTTCCATGGTTTCCCTTTTGTTTTATATTTCTTCACCAATTTTCTTTGGTTTTCCCTTTTCTTCTTCATTATGCCCTAGTTTTTTGTCTTCAACTTTGTTTTTTGTTTTTTTCCTTCTTTATGTGTTGGTTTTTTTGTTTCTTCATTTGCTTCTCTTTTTTTACTGTTTTTCCCTTTCATGTTTTTTTGTTTCTTTCTCGGTTTTCAGTGGATCCTAAATAGATCATGTATATCTTTGACATACAAGTTTTGAACATTTTTTTATTACATGGTATCCATTTTAAAAGCACACGGTGACATTTTTTAATGGGAAAAATATTTTTCAACAAACAACATACATTTTCTATATACATCATGAATATTTTTATATACATGTTTAATATCTTCTAAATTCAAAATTATTTTTCTAAATATGATTTTTGTCTTCTACTTTTATTCAATGTAAGCTGTATATTTTTCTGTGCAATAGGAACATTTTTTAATGCATGTTTAACATTTTTTAAATAAATGATCAATATTGTTTCGTACATGAGAAACATATTCTACACAGATTTAAGATTTCCAAATTCTTGATTAGCAGACTACAAATGCTTGATTAATAATTTTTCTTACACATTGTATATGTTTTATATAAATTTTTTGATATAGATTTTAGAAATTTCAAATGCTTGATTAACATTTTAAAATACTTGATTAACTATTTTTAAATGCTTAATGAAAATTTTCAAAAATACATGAAGAACATAATTCCACTATGTATACATTTTTCGCATGCAGGAGAAAGCTTTTTCTATAAATATTTAACATTTTTCAAATGTTTGATTAACATATTTGAAATGAATTTTGCATAGTATTTTTTGTAACATATATATCGAATATTTGGAAGTAGAAAAAAATAAGCAAGGTTGTGGCCTGGTGCGCTGAGCCGGTCAGTTTCGCGCTCGCGTTTAGGCAACCCCTGAGCGACCGCGGCAATCACGCGTAGCCATTTACAGGGTCGCTCAGCTCGAGTGTTTCATTCATTTTCGTATGTTTCTTAACAGTTTTTCATTCATTTCTAGATAAATAAACAACTACTTTTTTCTCTTTCATCTGTTTCTTTCTCATCCCTCTACCACTACAACAGGTTTGAACCAATTTTTTTCTCCTACAAATACCAACTAAAAACCAGCTATTGCTGAATTTTAAAATGTTTTCTAATTCAAAAAATGGTCATGCATTTAAAAATGGTGTGAATGTCAAGAAATGTTCGCGGATTCAAAAATTGTTCACTAACTCAAAACAATATTAGTAAATTTTAAAAATATTCATGAATTAAAATAATGATGCATTGATATGAAAATGTTTACAAATTTTGAAAATGTTCAAATTTCATAAAATGTTCACAAATTCAAAAATTGTTCATAAATTCAAAAATGGTAATGAATTCAAAAAATGTTTACAAATTTGAGAAATCTTCAAGAATTTCAAAAAATTATGACATAAAAAAATCATGAATTCAATAAAATCTAATAAATTAAAAATATTCTAAAATTTTAAAATGATAGTGTATTAAAATGTCCGTGAATCTGTAAAACATGGCAAAAATAAAAAATACAAAAGCCAAAAAATCCAAATGAAACCCAATAGAAAACACACAGACACAAAGAAGAATACCGTTTTAGGGAAGGTTCCCAAAACTGATGGAATGCATACAAGAGAAACAACAAAATGTGTCGGCCCATGTAGCAACGCGCGTTGCATGGTATTCACTGTGTTACATGGGGAATAGGATTGGCGCTGCTTGACCAATGTTAGATGGTTGATTTCCTAGATCGTGGTATGTGGGCTTGGTGGGTGTTACTCCAAAGTCCACAGCTGAAACAAATACTAGGTCTAAAAAATTGAAACAAGAACCATGGATGTTGATTTTTTTAAATATCGAGCATCACTCTTCGATTTCTTCTATTAAAGAAACCGATGTGTTGACCAATACAAAGTAGAAAAAGTGAAAAATGTTGGAAAGCCAAAAGGTAGAAGTGACATAAGGGATCAACACCACACAACCACACATGACTATTTATTACATCACAAGTCTAAGATTTGATCAAACCCTCATTACCATGCACATTTGTAATGTGCAACAAGAGGTTTTGAAAAGAGATTGCACAATCACTATGTAAGTATTTTGCAGACTTCATCTCGCGAGCATTCGTTTTAAGAAACTTTAGAGAAAGGACATCAAGGGAAGTATCAATGAAGAAGATCAGCTCCCCCCATATGTGATTCTGGAGATCATAGACTTCATTCACCACCTGCTTCATCTTAAGGAGCCCATCATCAATGCTTATTCGTTCTTGGCTTTTTCCACGGGATGACCCAGTTTAACTAGTCCCCAAGAAACGTGGTTGTTGATGAGAATGCATGATCCTTCGATCATGGAACTATGGTATGATGCAAGTGAAAGGATCGATATAGTTGACTAGAGTAACTATATCCACCAACTCAGCCCGCGACACGCGATACTACCGCGCCATACAAGCGGTACTACCGCAAGGGCCCGTGGTACTACCGCGAAGAACTGCGGTACTACCGCTGGCACGGTAGGGGCTAAGAACAGTCCTGATGCGCTAAGGCAGGGAGCGGTAGAACCGCTGGCGCGGTACTACCGCGCACCCTTGCGGTACTACCGCAAGGCAGGAATGGTCTAGGTTGGGAAGGCACGGACATATAAAAATACATCCGTGACTACTTCCGCTGAGTTTTGATCTATGCAAAAATCCGACACGGTACTACCGCAAGCCTGGAGCGGTACTACCGCGTAGGGCGCGGATGTAAAAAATTACATCCCCCTACTTCCGCTCATGCTGCTGTGCCTGGCCAGACCCCACGGTACTACCGCGCCCAAGGAGCGGTACTACCGCGTAGGGCGCGGATGTAAAAAATTACATCCGCCCTACAACCGCTCGAGCAGCTGCGCCTGGCCTGAGACCACGGTACTACTGCTCTCTAGGAGCGGTACTACCGTGAGCACCTGCGGTACTACCGCGCCGATGGCCGATACTACCGCAAGGTCCTGCAGTACTACCGCTCCGAAGAGCAGTACTACCACATGCCCCAGTTCAGCAACACTAGGAGTCCTTCATTTTGTAGAGACACGGAGAGACGGAGGATGCTCCAAAGAGCCAAAGGAAAGGTGGTGCAAAAAGGAACAGACGTGTACGTGTTGATTCCACCCAAACCTTTCCAACGCGGACCCCTTCTTAATAGTATGGCTTTCCTACGACTCAAATCCACTGAAAAGAAACATAGAGAAACGCCGTCTTCAATAGTCTTCGAGGGGCACCAAATCGTCTTGTGGCTAGACATGATATATCTGAAATGCTCAATTCACACGATTAGTCCGCAAAAGCATTGTCATCAATCACCAAAACAACTAAGGGATAAATATGCCCTTACAGTGATACGTCTCCAACGTATCTATAATTTTTGATTGCTCCATGCTATATTATCTTCTGTTTTGGATATTATTGGGCTTTATTATACACTTTTATATTATTTTTGGGACTAGCCTATTAACCGGAGGCCCAACCCAGAATTGCTGTTTTTTGCCTATTTCAGAGTTTCGCAGAAAAAGAATATCAAACGGAGTCCAAATGGAATGAAACCTTCGGGAACGTGATTTTCGGAACGAACATGATCCAGAGGACTTGGACCCTATGTCAAGAAAGCTACCAGGAAGCCACGATGTAGGGGGCGCGCCTACCCCCCTGGGCGCGCCCTCCACCCTCGTGGGCCCCACGCTGCTCCACCGACGTAATTCTTCCTCCTATATATACCTACGTACCCCCAAACTACCAGATACGGAGCCAAAAACCTAATTCCACCGCCGCAACCTTCTGTACACGTGAGATCCCATCTTGGGGCCTGTTCCGGAGCTTCGCCGGAGGGGGCATCGATCACGGAGGGCTTCTACATCCACACCATAGCCTCTCCGATGAAGTGTGAGTAGTTTACTTCAGACCTTCAGGTCCATAGTTATTAGCTAGATGGCTTCCTCTCTCTTTTGGATCTCAATACAATGTTCTCCCCCTCTCTCGTGGAGATCTATTCGATGTAATCTTCTTTTGCGGTGTGTTTGTTGAGACCGATGAATTGTGGGTTTATGATCAAGTTTATCTATGAACAATATTTGAATCTTCTCTGAATTCTTTTTGGTTATCTTTGCAAGTCTCTTCGAATTATCAGTTTGGTTTGGCCTACTAGATTGATCTTTCTTGCAATGGGAGAAGTGCTTAGCTTTGGGTTCAATCTTGCGGTGTCCTTTCCCAGTGACAGTAGGGGCAGCAAGGCACGTATTGTATTATTGCCATCGAGGATAACAAGATGGATTTTTTTATCATATTGCATGAATTTATCCCTCTACATAATGTCATCTTGCTTAAAGCGTTACTCTGTTCTTATGAACTTAATACTCTAGATGCATACTGGATAGCGGTCGATGTGTGGAGTAATAGTAGTAGATGCAGGCAGGAGTTGGTCTACTTGTCTCGGACGTGATGCCTATATACATGATCATACCTAGATATTCTCATAACTATGCTCAATTCTGTCAATTGCTCAACAGTAATTTGTTCACCCACCGTAAATACTTATGCTCTCGAGAGAAGCCACTAATGAAACCTATGGCCCCCGGGTCTATTTTCCATCATATTAATCTTCCAACACTTAGCTATTTCCGTTGCCTTTTATTTTGCTTTTATTTTACTTTGCATCTTTATCATAAAAATACCAAAAATATTATCCTATCATAAAAATACCAAAACTATTATCCCACCGTAAAATATTTATGCTCCTGAGAGAAGCCACTAGTGAAACCTATGGCCCCTGGGTCTATCTTCCATCATATTAATCTTCCAACACTTAGCTATTTCCTTTGCCCTTTTGTTTTGTTTACTTTACTTTGCATCTTTATCCCAAAAATACCAAAAATATTATCCTATCATATCTATCAGATCTCACTCTCGTAAGTGACCGTGTAGGGATTGACAACCCCTTATCGCGTTGGTTGCGAGGATTTATTTGTTTGTGTAGGTGCGAGGGACTCGTGCGTAGCCTCCTACTGGATTGATACCTTGGTTCTAAAAAACTGAGGGAAATACTTACGCTACTTTGCTGCATCACCCTTTCCTCTTCAAGGGAAAACCAACGCAGTGCTCAAGAGGTAGCATACAACAAGGCTTTGGATCTCGCCTTTGATCTTAACATCAGGAAACCAAATATTGCTTCAGATCACTAGAATGTAGTGAGTGACATAAACATGGGAAGCCGAGGTATTTACAACACCATTCTCCTAGAGACTGACCATTATCGTCATCAACTTGAGGATATTTTCCTTTCACTCTCAAAGAAGGAAGTCGAATGCTAGACATATTGTATAGGAAAGTTTGCTCTATCTCTGTCCGCATGTATGTTTGTTAGATTCTCTAGATTTAGTTTTTATACCTCAAAATATTAAAAACTGGAATGAATAACAGACAACAGCAAGAGAGCAGGTTAAAACAGAGGCACATCGTTTCCTTTTCTATTACATTCATTATGGGGAGGTTAATACATGTGTTCATAATTATTCATGAAGCACTTTTGGCATGGTGGTTGAGGAGAGATCCAAATGAGGAGAGACCTTTGATGAGGCAAGGTTTAAACATGGAGTTAGAGGGTCAAACTTTGAGGCACAGGCTTTAGCTAAGGTGACAATCATCATTTGCGTTGTTGTTATTATTGGATGGAGCTCCCCAGGGCCCAGACATTGCTTGTTTTCATGTATTCAGCGAATTAATCAATAAAGCAAGCTGGGGTAAACAGAGGCACATTAGGCGAGGCACATGACACCTCCAATTGTTGAATTGCCTGAACATCTAAACATGTCTACTCTCTTGACCCCTCATGATACTATTGTGCCTCACCGGATGCCCGACCTAGGAAATTCCCAAAGATCAATATGCGAGGCTTTTTAGAAGAAAAAAGTTTAGGGCTTTTGCATCCGCAATGAGCAAGGCATGAGAACGGAGGGGCTCAACATCATTTAAGACACTCTTCATGCGAAAACTAAATCTCCTCTCAGGGTGTTGCATTGCAATTTGCGGCCGATACAGGTATGGGTTGTGTGATGCTTGAAATTGATGTGACTCTTAGGAATGCATTGATGAGCAATGACCTTGAATAATCTAGGAACATTGTCATTGTTGGACTGATTTTTGGCAGATCCGCCAATAGGGTGTATCGGCTAGACAAATAGATTAGAGGGGAAACATGAGATGGTTTACCCAGGTTAGGCCCTCGGGATCGAGTTAAAACCCTACTTCCTGCTCATTTTGTATTGGTTGATGTATATGGGTGTACAATGATGATCGATGGATTGAGAATAATCTCTAGGTTCTCTGTCTACCAACTAGCCCTCCCTCGGCTTATAAAGGATACTTGGGTCTAGGGTTTGCAAGCTCCTAGTCGATTAAGATAACGGAGGTGTCCTTCTGGCCGTCGGCCTCCTTGTCTTGTATTCCAAGTCTACTGGGTCCTTCTTTCTATATGGCCCATAGGACGGGATGTCAGCCCAGGGCATAAACCGACCTAGGGGGCCACAGGCCAGCCTACTTGGGTCGGCTTCCGGTATGAGGAGGCACCCCTAGGCCGTAACACCGTCAGTCATCTTCCTGAACATGAATAATCTTTAGTCCGACAGTCTGCAATTCTATTTCTCACATGGGATGTGAATTATCTATTATTTTCCATTTTGAAAATGATTTTTTAGCCTTTCATTGATCCCTGATGTTTTACTAGCTTCATAGAGCCCAATGTTGTTTATTGTGATCGCATAGTTGATGTATATTTTAGCTATCATGATTGTAGTGGAAATAATTTGAAAGTAGGGGGTATATCATTGTTAGTGAAGTAAACTTAGCGGGTATGTGTATGTGGGTCTTATGTGAAGGCCCCCGTACAACAAGACAAATTCAAAACATCTATGTTTTTTGAATGGATTCTCTTGCCTCGTCAGTGTGCGATTTCATCCTATGTTGGGTGAGGCCACGAATGTAGAATCTCAACTACTGGCTCAGAACAAAGATAAGGTCGCCTCGAGACTCCGCTCGCTTTGACAGAAGTGTTCGACTGGTGGCTTAGGTTGAAGATAAGACCACCTCAAGGCACCCCATCTCTCAATGTCATCCATCCTTTTCGTGGCCCATCTTTGGTCTTCATTGCTGGCCGCTCGAAGGAGCATGCCTGGAACTGATGCCTGTTGTTGACTAGAGGGTGAAGAATGGGTCGCGCTATTCGTCACCCTGGGTGAGGAATAGTTATTCTTCACCCCCTCTCTATTTTGACGTCAATGCACTGTATTTTTAGGTTTCATAAATTTTGTCTTATTTCATACATAAAAAGAGAACGTAAGAAAATATATACTCGCAGTAAAAAATATTTTATGTTACGTAAAATTACGAACGTAAAAACATAGTATAAAACATTCACAAAATGCGATATTTCTGGTCTTATAACCTTTTTTGTTTTCTTATACCAAATTTTACGTAGTGAATCAATATGAATGTAACTATTTGTATTCCAAACGTAATTTATTTATGAAGCGATCTTAAGATTACCTCGGGTGAAGAATAACTTATTCTGCATCATGAGTGATGAATAGTATTATAGGGATTGACTATTCGTCACCCTGGGTGAGGAATAGTTATTCTTCACCCCCCTCTATTTTACCATCAATGCACTGTAATTTTACGTTTCGTAAGTTTTGTCTTATTTCTGACGTAAAAAGAGACCGTCAAAAAATATATAATTGCCTAAAAAATATTTTATGTTATGTAAAATTACAAACGTAAAAACATAGTGTAAAATATACATAAACTCCAAATTTTCTTGTCTTATGACCTATATATTTATTTTCTTATACCAAATTTTACGTAGTGAATCAATAGGAATGTAACTATTTGAATTTCAAATGTAATTTAATTATGAAGTGATTGTAAAATTACCTCGGGTGAAGAATAACTTATTCTGCACCCTGGGTGATGAATAGCATCATATATATATATATATATATATATCATATATATCATATATATTCACATTTTTGAATGGCGCCTCAATGGATGCTATTACATCTATCCACTACCTTTCCCGAGATCTGTGCAGGTGAGATAATGAAAGTGAAAATACTCATATCGTGTACATGGTGTATATATTTATCATCTCAACATACCATACACATATTTGTAGTAGGAACATACTTTTGCAACAATACTTGCATACAAAAAAATTGGCATCAAATAAGAGCCAATTCAGATTACAATTTTAAAATTTGTTGCAACAATATTAGGCACATTGACTATGCATGTTTACTATGTACATTGAAGATGTTGCATCAGTGTTCCTTCATAGCAGCAAGTTGTCTCGGCATCGGGGGCATATCAATCTCCCGCAGACCCTCGAGAATCTTGACCACTTCACCCATCGTTGGTCGATCAAACTCATTATCTTGGATGCACCAAAATGCAACTTTGCAAATCCGTTCAGCCTCTTCCAAGTTGAAGTCACCATGTAATTTCGGGTCCACCAAACTTCCCACGTCACCACCCTGAAGCTTGTTGATGGCTTTAATTGGAAAATATTTGACATAGTAGCTCTCACTAGTATTGTATGTTTCTGGCGAATTCCTACTTCCAGATAAGATTTCCAAAAGTACCACACCAAAACTATAAACATCAATTTTCGGTGTAATAGCAACTCCGCTAAGCCACTCTGGGGCAATATAACCCGCAGTTCCTCTTAATGTGGTCAGGATTCGACTAAAATCCCTTCCCACTAATGTTGCCAACCCAAAATCTGCAACTTTGGGAACAAATGATGCATCTACAAGTATATTCTCTGGCTTAATATCACAATGTATGATGCATTCATGACAATTATGATGCAAGTAGGACAATCCTCTCGCAACTCCAAGGGTTATTTGATATCTGGTGTTCCAACTTAGGACAACAACATTAACATTGTCCTTCTTAAATAGATGGCCATCAAGAGATCCATTTAACATGTGTTCATACACAAGTAGCCTTTTATCACCTTCGCTGCAGAAACCAATCAATTTGACTATGTTGATATGCTGAATCAGCCCAACTGAGCTCACCTCTGCCCTGAATTGCTTCTCTCCTTGATAGGCACTATCAAGCCTTTTCACTGCTATACTAGTCATGTCACTTAGTATTCCCTTGTATACAGAACCAAAACCACCTCCTCCTAGCTTTTCTGAGAAGTTTCTAGTAGCATGGACTAAATCAGTGTATCTAAAGACTATAATCCCTCCACAACTGCCTTGATTATCATATAAAGGCAAACCAAACCGCTTGAATCTGTTCCTCCAAATCAGTAACAACACTATGAGCATTATTAATCCAAAACCAATAATGCTTGCAGCAGCAATAACTCCAATGTTTGGTTTTCCTTTGTTTTTTCTCCAACTTAGTAGAAAATAATTTTTGGCAAGGCGAACGTAAAGAACATCTTCAGCTCTATTATCAGTGCCATAATTCAGATTTACACTAAGCAATTCTCCATTCCAGATAGAGCATAGTTGATTGGTAAAGGAATACGCAGTGCATGAGCAGGAACTAAGGCAAACTTCTTCGCAGTTTCTTTGACTGCTAACAACGACTATTATTTGGGGCTTGTAAGGCAATTTAACTTGAGCAATGCGGTGAAACACGTCTGTTGAACTTGTCATGTTTCTGTCACTAGTGCTGCAATGTAGTGGTGTATTTCGGATGCATCCCCCTGTTCGATCATTAGACTCCCAGTCCATCGGTGACTTCTTAGAGAATCCCTCCATACAATCACATAATCGATATGCATTGTTGTTGCAGACTGTGAAAGGTCCGCATGTAGCAGGAGTAGTGCATGGATCGTAAGGTTGGGCATGTATGGTTTCCCAAGACTGTTTGGCTTGCGACCAAAAGTTTAGTTTTATCCGACCAGAGATATCTAGTGACACAAATATGGAAGATGAATCATCCAAACAAGTGTACATGTAGTACTCCTCTTGCTTGTTATTAACATATGTTGGGTTAATCAATCGTTTGGCCAGAGGATCCAAATATACCAGTGACTTGAGTATCAATGATGATTGTTTGGATGATGCATATTGCCAATACACTACGGAAGGGTCGTTGCGGCGCTTGAGGACGACCCTGCTGGTGCCTTCTAGTTCAACACTATATGAGCCAAGACATGGATCAGTGAGGCTCTTCTTTGAAATGATTGAACAACTCAAGCCGGTGACCTTGTTCCGACCAAACTTGGCGCCGGGAAGCAAAACATCTGTTGGGTAGTCGAAGCTCTGCCACACGATCTCTTGGCTATTTGTGAGTAGGGCAAGGTTTCCACTGTTCAAGAGAACAATGGCACTACTATTTTTGTTGTTGGTTTGTGTCCTATTGACAATATGAGTGGACCAAACAACGGATTCCTTGCTGGCATCAGCATGGTTTACGACAATGACAAGATTTCCATCACTTGAGATCTTGAGCTGTGTTGAGTTGAGTTTGGGATGTGTGATGGGCTCCACCCTATTAGCTACCCACACAGTAGTAAAAACAGGGATTTTATTGAACCATATGCCAAGGTACCAACTGGAGCTGGTGTTGTGGTGGAACTTACTACCGCTGCTGGTGCATGCAGTGTTAGCTGGCTGGAAGAAGCCCAACGCGAACTTGCCGTTTCTTGAGATGAGCTTGCTGCCACCGACGGCAGCAAGCACTTGGCCTGCCATGAGAGTGTCCCTTGCAGAAGAGCACCGAGGAGCTGTGTGCGAGAGTAAGAGAAGCCCGAGTAACATGTAGAGGAAAGCAGGCATGGAGAAGTGTAGTGTGAGGTGAGTTGTTGGAGAAGAGAGGAGGTCTGGATGGATGGATGAATGTTGTGCTCTGCTATCCGGAGAAGGAAGAAGACGATGTGTGTGTGTGTGTATATATAGGGAAGGAAAATGCATCATCCTCCTACCTACTAACGGGTGTACGTACGTTGTTACAAGGCTGAAATCAGTAAGCAGGCAGGAAGGTCACCACTGGGTTCGGTTAACATATATTCAATCAGCTCATCTTCTCTTGCTATACCAAGTCCTTCTGTTTTACGCAGTCAACTCTTGCTTCTTGACCTTCAACGTATGGACGGACCGCCGCCTTGGACGACAGTTCACGCACCATGCATGCACCCAGCTGTTCACCATTGTCCTAATCCAGGAGCCTAATTTAGTTAGCATATGGAGCTGCGCCGAAGTCACCACCCAGAAGCCCGGGCAGTTCTACATGCAAACACAACCTGTTGAGCCCTGTGACTCCACTGGAACAACCTGGCTCTCCACTTCAACTTCAACCAACAAAGAAGATCAGGCGTCCGGGTGCCGGGATGCCTCACTTGGCTGGAATCTGAAAGAGCCTGGGGATTCTTCAATTGCCTGAGGAGACTAAGCAAGATGCGCCCGCTGGCGTGGAGATCCCAGTTTGATTGTTCTGATGCTATGTCACAGTCTTGTAGCAGCTATGAGGGTGGTCTTAGCCCGTAAAATGTATTTTTTTTCTTTTTGAACCTGCTTTGGCATGCTTGTCGGACTCGGGAGCTCTGATTTCGTTATGTTAATAATGGAATCGGGGGGGGTTTCGGCCCTCCTTTCAGTCTAAAAAAATTTAGTTAGCATATTCATACAGTTTTGTAGGATTCTGAAAGTCCACGATGCTGGCTAGAGAAGACCTAATTTAAACCTCTTTTTTTGACAGATCAATGTTTCTGTTGGGTATAGAAAACCGTTCCTTCAAATAACAAACGGACAAGTTGAGTACATGAAATATTAGTCAAAGGTCATGTACGTACTGTACTAGCTAACCATGTAAGTTGAAGCTTCCTATGAAGAATTGCGAAGGGTGATTGGTTTGCGCTCTATCAGGTGTTAATTAATCACTAAACAAATATTTCATCTACAGTAAACTTCATAAATCAAATCAATGTAAGAATGTTTATCAAGATCTAACGAATTCCAGTTGCTAAATTATATTATCGATCGTGGGGAGTTATAACTCCATAGGTCCACGGTGAGTGAGTGACGAAAAAGATTTATTTGACTAAGTAGTGACAAATAAAATTAATCTCCCCGCCGGCACCATTTTCATATAGGGTTTGTACAACTGTATACACAACTATTATTATATATCATAGCAAATAGACCACACTTTCGTGATAATTTTATAGATGTGTACACTGACCGTACGATGCAGATGTTGAGAGCAATTTATGTACATGTACAAAACTGTTGCACATGTGTCAGGTGGTTAGCGCGTTGTTAGCCAGCCCAGTTGATAACTTGAGTTTAATTTTAAACAAGAGTATAATTTAATGGATGGCGGCTAGCTAGTCCTATGTTATTATTATATACGGTTAGGAGAATTCGACCTTTGACTAGTGTTTTCTTTAATAGTTTCACAGCTTATTGACCTCTTTGCTTTTCATTGTTCATATATATTACTGAATGATTTAAGGGCCTCTTTGATTCGCATCTCAACACGTAGGTAGAAAAAAAATTCAAGAACATATATCATGATGGGAGAGTGTTTGATACCATAGAAAAAACAAAGACATTACATCAATAGGTTTGAGTGGACGGAAGTTTTCCTCTAAAATATAGCACAAATGAATCCTCCAGAGAAAAATACTAAGGATTTCAATCATTCTAATCAAACAACCATTATACGAAATATTCCTAAAGATCCAAATCCTCCAAAATTCCTATACAACTTTCTTTGAATCAAAGGAGGCCTAAGTGTGTTTGCTAGCTAGTAAGGTTCATTTTGTTGTAAGAAAGAAAACTCTCTATGCTAGTACGAAACACCATGGCCCACATGGCTAAAATGACTCACTGCACATAGAACTTGGGCCCATTCCTACCACCATGTTGCTAAAATCCGCTTCATTCATGTGCATGCTGCTACTGCTACTGCTACTGCTACTACTTATAAAAGCATGAGTTTGGTGAATCCAAACGATCTCAACCATGCAATCACCTATGTCCAACATTCCACGTCGCTCCATTGATGTATCCATCACATCACCACAATTTGGAAACAACATTGATTGCATTAATTGTAGTTATCTATTACTACTTATAAAAGCGTGAATTTGGTGAATCCAAATGATCTCAATCATTCATCACCTATATCCAACGTCCCACATCGCTCAAATGTTGTATCCATCACATCACCACAATTTGGACACAACATTGATTGCATTAATTTTAATTAACCTTGAAAACATCATTAATTTCATTGGTTGGAATTAATCTTCAGAATAAAATAAATCTACCACTACTTATAGAAGTATGAGTTTGGTGAATCCAAACGATCTCAACCATTCAATCACCTATATCCAACATCTCACGTTGCTCCAATGATGTATCCATCACCATCACCACAATTTGGAAGCAACATTGATTATATTAATAGTAATTAACTTGGAAAACATCATTAATTTCATTGGTTGCAATTAATATTGAATTTTTTTGCATAAATTATCTTTGCTTAAACATTTACTCATTGCTCTCTCTCCCTTCAATTGTATTAGGCCACGACCAATTTTAAGAATAAGATGGGTGGGACGAAATGTGTTCCTACACTGTTGAGTACGCAATCTCTATTGTAGGCTACATGGCTGCCCGATCCCCCACAATTCAATGGTAGCGCATTGTCAAGCCACCCTACTGATGGTCCAAGCTGAGTCAACACCTAAAACTCAACCACATCAACCGGGAAGTAGCATCCCTAGATGGCGACCCCTATACCACAAACGAGGACCTTGTCACGCTGAGAAGCTGAGACAGAATGGCGTGACAGATCATTTAAAAGAGGACAGCCCTATAGGTCTACAACTAATGCACAGTGAGCATGACCATGTCGGCACATGACATAGCTCAGATTCCCAAGTGGCCAAACAATAGGCAACATCTGTTCGTCAACATGGGAGAGTTACGAGAGTGGGAGACCACAATGCAAAACTCCTTAAGATCATATCAAACTAGAGGTGTGTTGTGAAGGAAATATGCCCTAGAGGCAATAATAAAGTTATTATTTATTTCCTTATTTCATGATAAATGTTTATTATTCATGCTAGAATTGTATTAATCGGAAACTTAGTACATGTGTGAATACATAGACAAAAACAAAGTGTCCCTAGTATGCCTCTACTTGACTAGCTCATTTATCAAAGATGGTTATGTCCTAACCATAGACATGTGTTGTCATTTGATGAACGTGATCACATCATTAGGAGAATGATGTGATGGACAAGACCCATTCGTTAGCTTAGCATTATGATCGTTACAATTTCTTTGCTACTGCTTTCTTCATGACTTATACATGTTCCTCAGACTATGAGATTATGCAACTCCCGAATACCGGAGGAACACCTTGTGTGCTATCAAACGTCACAACGTAACTGGGTGATTATAAAGATGCTCTACAGGTGTCTCCGATGGTGTTTGTTGAGTTGGCATAGATCAAGATTAGGATTTGTCACTCCGTGTATCGGAGAGGTATCTCTGGGCCCTCTCGGTAATGCACATCACTATAAGCCTTGCAAGCAATGTGACTAATGAGTTAGTTGCGGGATGATGCATTACGGAACGAGTAAAGAGACTTGCCGGTAACGAGATTGAACTAGGTATTGAGATACCGACGATCGAATCTCGGGCAAGTAACATACCGATGACAAAGGGAACAAAGTATGTTGTTATGCGGTTTGACCGATAAAGATCTTCGTAGAATATGTAGGAACCAATATGAGCATCCAGGTTCCGCTATTGGTTATTGACCGGAGATGCGTCTCGGTCATGTCTACATAGTTCTCGAACCCGTAGGGTCCGCACGCTTAACGTTTGGTGACGATCGGTATTATGAATTTATGTGATTTGATGTACCGAAGGTTGTTCGGAGTCCCGGATGAGATCACAAACACGATGAGGAGTCTCAAAATGGTCGAGACATAAAGATAGATATATTGGAAGGCTATGTTTGGACATCGGAATGGTTCCGGGTGAGTTCGGGCATTTACCGGAGTACCGGGAGGTTACCGGAACCCCCGGGGAGTCAATGGGCCTTAATGGGTCATAGTGGAAAGGAGGAGGAGGCATCCAAGGTGGAGGGCGCGCCCCCCTAGCCCAATCCGAATTGGGTGGGGGGCCGGCCCCCCTTTTCCTTCTCTTCTTCTCCCCCTTCCTTCCCTCTCCTACTCCAACAAGGGAAAGGGGGAATCCTACTCCCACCGGGAGTAGGACTCCCCCCTTGGGTGCGCCTAGGAGGCCGACCCTCTCCCCCTCCTCCACTCCTTTATATACGGGGGAGGGGGACACCCCATAGACACACAAGTTGATCTTTGATCTTTTAGCCGTGTGCGGTGCCCCCCTCCATCATAATCCACCTCGGTCATATCGTCGTAGTGCTTAGGCGAAGCCCTGCGCCGGTAGCTTCATCATCACCGTCATCACGCCGTCGTGCTGACGAAGCTCTTCCCCGACACTCTGCTGGATTGTGAGTTCGTGGGACGTCACCGAGCCGAACGTGTGCAGATCGCGGAGGTGTCGTACCTTCGGTGCTAGGATCGGTCGATCGTGAAGACGTACGACTACATCAACCGCGTTGTCATAACGCTTCCGCTTACGGTCTACGTGGGTACATAGACAATACTCTCCCATCTCGTTGTTATGCATCACCATGATCTTGCGTGTGCGTAGGAATTTTTTTGAAATTACTACGTTCCCCAACAGTGGCATCCGAGCCAGGTTTATGCGTAGATGTTATATGCACGAGTAGAACACAAGTGAGTTGTGGGCGATAATAGTCATACTGCTTACCAGCATGTCATACTTTGATTCGGCGCTATTGTTGGATGAAGCGGCCCGGACTGACATTACGCGTACACTTACGCGAGACTGGTTCTACCGATGTGCTTCGCACACAGGTGGCTGGCGGGTGTCAGTTTCTCCAACTTTAGTTGAATCGAGTGTGGCTACGCCCGGTCCTTGTTGAAGGTTAAAACAGCACATACTTGACGAAAAATCATTGTGGTTTTGATGTGTAGGTAAGAACGGTTCTTGCTAAGCCCATAGCGGCCACGTAAAACTTGCAACAACAAAGTAGAGGACATCTAACTTGCTTTTGCAGGGCTTGTTGTGATGTGATATGGTCAAGATGTGATGAGATATAAGTTGTTGTATGGCATGATCATGTTTTGTTAAAGTTATCGGTAACTGGTAGTAACCTTATGGTTGTCTCTTTATTGCATAAGATGCAAGCGCCATATAATTGCTTTACTTTATCGCTATGCGATAGCAATAGTTGCAAAAGCAATAGTTGGCGAGACGACCATGTGACGACACATTGATAAAGATCAAGATGATGCAGATCATGGTGTCATGCCGGTAACGATGGAGATCATAATGGTACTTTGGAGATGGAGATCAAAGGCACAAGATGATGATGGCCATATCATGTCACATATATTTTGATTGCATGTGATGTTTATCTTTTATGCATCTTATTTTGCTCAGTACGACGGTAGCTTTATAAGATAACCCCTTACTAAAATTTCAAGGTATAAGTGTTCTCCCTGAGTATGCACCGTTGCAACAGTTCTTCGTGCCGACACACCACGTGATGATCGGGTGTGATAAGCTCTACGTTCACATACAACGGGTGCAAGCCAGTTTTGCACACGCAGAATACTCAGGTTAAACTTGACAAGCCTAGCATATGCAGATATGGCCTCGGAACACTGGAGACCGAAAGGTCGAGCGTGAATCATATAGTAGATATGATCAACATAGTGATGTTCACCATTGAAAACTACTCCATCTCACGTGATGATCATGCATGGTTTAGTTTATTTGGATCACGTGATCATTTAGATGACTTGAGGGATGTCTATTTAAGTGGGAGTTCTTAAGTAATATGATTAATTGAACTTTAATTTATCATGAACTTAGTCTTGGTAGTATTAGCATATCTATGTTGTAGATCAATAGATCGCGTTTAGCTCCCCTGTTTTATTTTTGATATGTTCCTAGAGAAAACTAAGTTGAAAGATGTTAGTAGTAATGATGCGGATTGGATCCGTGATCTGAGGATTATCCTCATTGCTGCACAGAAGAATTATGTCCTTGATGCACCGCTAGGTGACAGACCGATTGCAGGAGTAGATGCAGACGTTATGAACAATTGGCAAGCTCGATATGATGACTACTTGATAGTTTAGTGCACCATGCTTTACGGCTTAGAATCGGGGCTTCAAAGACGTTTTGAACGCCACGGAGCATATGAGATGTTCCGAGAGTTGAAATTAGTATTTCAGACTCATGCCCATGTCGAAAGGTATGAGACCTTTGACAAGTACTTTGCCTACAAGATGGAGGAGAATAGCTCAGCTAGTGAGCATGTGCTCAGAATGTCTGAGTACTACAATCACTTGAATCAAGTTGGAGTTAATCTTCCAGATAAGATAGTGATTGACAGAGTTCTCTAGTCACTATCACCAAGTTACTAGAACTTTGTGATGAACTATAATATGCAAGGGATAACAGAAACGATTCCCAAGCTCTTCGTGATGCTGAAATCGATGAAGGTAGAAATCAAGAAAAGCATCAAGTGTTGATGGTTGACAAGACCACTAGTTTCAAGAAAATGACAAAGGGAAGAATGGGAACTTCAAGAAGAACGGCAAGCAAGTTGCTGCTCAAGTGAAGAAGCCCAAGTCTAGACCTAAGCCTGAGACTAAGTGCTTCTACTACAAAGGGACTGGTCACTGGAAGCAGAACTGCCTCAAGTATTTAGCGGATAAGAAGGATGGCAAAGTGAACAAAGGTATATTTGATATACATGTTATTGATGTGTACTTTACTAGTGTTTATAGCAACCCCTCGGTATTTGATACTAGTTCACTTGCTAAGAGTAGTAACTCGAAACAAGAGTTGCAAAATAAACAGAGACTAGTTAAGGGCGAGGTGACGATGTGTGTTGGAAATGATTCCAAGGATGATAAGATCACATCGCACACTCCCTTTACCTTCGGGATTAGTGTTGAACCTAAAATAAATGTTATTTGGTGTTTGCGTTGACCATGAATATGATTAGATCATGTTTATTGCAATACGATTATTCATTTAAGTTAGAGAATAATTGTTATTCTGTTTACATGAATAAAACTTTCTATGGTCATACACTCAAAATAAATGGTTTATTGAATCTCGATCGTATTGATACACATACTCATAATATTGTTGCCAAAAGATGCAAAGTTGATAATGATAGTGCAACATATTTGTGACACTACCGTTTACGTCACATTGGTGTAAAGCGCATGAAGAAACTCCATGCTGATGGGCTTTTGGAATCACTTGATGCTTGCGAACCATGCCTCATGGGCAAGATGACTAAGACTCCGTTCTCCGGAACAATGGAGCGAGCCACTGACTTATTGGAAATAATACATACCGATGTATGCGGTCCAATGAGTGTTGAGGCTCACGGCGGGTATCATTGTTTTCTGACCTTCACAGATGATTTGAGCAGATATGTGTATATCTACTTGATGAAACACAAGTCTGAAACACTTGAAAAGTACAAAGATTTTCAGAGGGAAGTAGAGAATCATCGTAACAAGAAAATAAAGTTTCTACGATCTGATCGCAGAGACAAATATTTGAGTTACAAATTTGGCATTCAATTAAAACAATGTGGAATAGTTTCACAAACTCATGCCACCTGGAACACCACAGCATAATGGTGTGTTCGAACGTCATAACCGTACTTCATTGGATATAATAGTGCAATCTATGATGTCTCTTACCGATTTACCACTATCGTTTTGGGGATATGCATTAGAGACAACTACATTCATGTTAAATAGGGCACCGTCTAAATCCGTTGAGACGACACCATATGAACTATGGTTTGGCAAGAAACCTAAGCTGTCGTTTCTTAAAGTTTGAGGTTGCAATGCTTATGCGAAAAAGTTTCAACCTAGTAAGCTCAAACCCAAATCGGAGAAGTGCGTCTTCATAGGATACCCAAAAGAAAATGTTGGGTACACCTTCTATCACAGATCCGAAGGCAAGATCTTTGTTGCTAAGAATGGATCCTTTCTAGAGAAGGAGTTTTCTCGAAAGAAGTGAGTGGGAGGAAAGTAGAACTTGATGAGGTAGCTATGCCTACTCCCTTATTGGAAAGTAGTTCATCGCAGAAATCAGTTCCTTTGACTCCTACACCAATTAGTGAGGAAGCTAATGATGATGATCATATAACTTCAGCTCAAGTTACTACTGAACCTCGTAGGTCAACTAGAGTAAGATCCGCACCAGAGTGGTACGGTAATCCTGTTCTGGAGGTCATGTTACTTGACCATGACGAACCTACGAACTATGAGGAAGCGATGACGAGCCCAGATTCCGCGAAATGGCTTGAGGCCATGAAATCTGAGATGGGATCCATGTATGAGAACAAAATATGGACTTTGGTTGACTTGCCCGATGATCGGCAAGCAATAGAGAATAAATGGATCTTCAAAAGGAAGACAGACGCTGATAGTAGTGTTACTATCTACAAAGCTCGAATTGTCGCAAAAATGTTTTCGACAAGTTCAAGGTGTTGACTACTATGAGATTTTCTCACTTGTATCGATGCTTAAAAGTCTGTCCGAATCATGTTAGCAATTGCCGCATTTTATGAAATTTGGCAAATGGATGTCAAACCTGCATTCCTTAATGGATTTCTTAAAGAAGAGTTGTATGTGATGCAACCAGAAGGTTCGATCCTAAAAGTGCTAACAAAATATGCAAGCTCCAGCGATCCGTCTATGGACTGGTGCAAGCATCTCGGAGTTGGATGTTTTGATAGTGTGATCAAAGCATATGGTTTTATACAGACTTTTGGAGAAGCCTGTATTTACAAGAAAGTGAGTGGGACCTCTGTAGCATTTCTAATATTATATGTGGATGACATATTGTTGATTGGAAATGATATAGAGTTTCTGGATAGCATAAAAGGATACTTGAATAAGAGTTTTTCAATGAAAGACCTCGGTGAAGCTGCTTATATATTGGGCATCAAGATCTATAGAGATAGATCAAGACGCTTAATTGGACTTTCACAAAGCACATACCTTGATCAAGTTTTGAAGAAATTCAAAATGGATCAAGCAAAGAAAGGGTTCTTGCCTGTATTACAAGGTGTGAAGTTGAGTCAGACTCAATGCCCGACCACTGCAGAAGATAGAGAGAAAATGAAAGGTGTTCCCTATGCTTCAGCCATAGGCTCTATCATGTATGCAATGCTGTGTACCAGACCTGATGTGTGCCTTGCTATTAGTTTAGCAAGGAGGTACCAAAGTAATCCAGGAGTGGATCACTGGACAGCGGTCAAGAACATCCTGAAATACCTGAAAAGGACTAAGGATATGTTTCTCGATTATGGAGGTGACAAAAGGTTCGTCGTAAAGGGTTACGTCGATGCAAGTTTGGACACAGATCCAGATGAATCTAAGTCTAAATCTGGATACATATTGAAAGTGGGAGCAATTAGCTAGAGTAGCTCCGTGCAGAGCATTGTTGACATAGAAATTTGCAAAATACATACGGATCTGAATATGGCAGACCCGTTGACTAAACTTCTCTCACAAGCAAAACATGATCACACATTAGTACTCTTTGGGTGTTAATCACATGGCGATGTGAACTAAGATTACTGTCTCTAGTAAACCCTTTGAGTGTTGGTCACATGGCGATGTGAACTATGGGTGTTAATCACATGGTGATGTGAACTATTGGTGTTAAATCACATGGCGATGTGAACTAGATTATTGACCCTAGTGCAAGTGGGAGACTGAAGGAAATATGCCCTAGAGGCAATAATAAAGTTATTATTTATTTACTTATTTCATGATAAATCTTTATTATTCATGCTAGAATTGTATTAACCGGAAACTTAGTACATGTGTGATTACATAGACAAAAACAAAGTGTCCCTAGTATGCCTCTACTTGACTAGCTCGTTTATCAAAGATGGTTATGTTTCCTAACCATAGACATGTGTTGTCATTTGATGAACAGGATCACATCATTAGGAGAATGATGTGATGGACAAGACCCATTTGTTAGCTTAGCATTATGATCGTTACAATTTCTTTGCTACTGCTTTCTTCATGACTTGTACATGTTCCTCAGACTATGAGATTATGCAACTCCTGAATACCGGAGGAACACCTTGTGTGCTATCAAACGTCACAACGTAACTGGGTGATTATAAAGATGCTCTACAGGTGTCTCCGATGGTGTTTGTTGAGTTGGCATAGATCGAGATTAGGATTTGTCACTCCGTGTATCGGAGAGGTATCTCTGGGCCCTCTCGGTAATGCACATCACTATAAGCCTTGCAAGCAATGTGACTAATGAGTTAGTTGTGGGATGATGCATTACGGAACGAGTAAAGAGACTTGCCGGTAACGAGATTGAACTAGGTATTGAGATACCGACGATCGAATCTCGGGCAAGTAACATACCGATGACAAAGGGAAAAAGTATGTTGTTATGCGGTTTGACCGATAAAGATCTTCGTAGAATATGTAGGAACCAATATGAGCATCCAGGTTCCGTTATTGGTTATTGACCAGAGATGCGTCTCGGTCATGTCTACATAGTTCTCGACCGTAGGGTCCGCACGCTTAACGTTTGGTGACGATTGGTATTATGAGTTTATGTGATTTGATGTACCAAAGGTTGTTCGGAGTCCTGGATGAGATCACGGACATGACGAGGAGTCTCGAAATGGTCGAGACGTAAAGATCGATATATTGGAAGGCTATGTTTGGACAACGGAATGGTTCCGGGTGAGTTCGGGCATTTACCGGAGTACCGGGAGGTTACCGGAACCCCCCCGGGGAGTCAATGGGCCTTAATGGGCCATAGTGGAAAGGAGGAGGAGGCGGCCAAGGTGGAGGGCGCGCCCCCCTAGCCCAATCGAATTGGGTGGGGGTCCGGCCCCCCTTTTCCTTCTCTTCTTCTCCCCCTTCCTTTCCTCTCCTACTCCAACAAGGGAAAGGGGGAATCCTACTCCCACCGGGAGTAGGACTCCCCCCTTGGGCGCGCATAGGAGGCCGGCTCTCTCCCCCTCCTCCACTCCTATATGGGGGAGGGGGGTGTTGGGGATCATAGCAGAAATTAAAAATTTTCTACGCATCACCAAGATCAATCTATGGAGTCATCTAGCAACGAGGGAGAGGAGTGCATCTACATACCCTTGTAGATCGCGAGCGAAAGCGTTCAAGTGAACGGGGTTGATGGAGTCGTACTCGTCGTGATCCAAATCACCGATGACCGAGCGCCGAACGGACGACACCTCCGCGTTCAACACACGTACGGTTGGAGAAGACGTCTCCTCCTTCTTGATCCAGCAAGGGGGAAGGAGAGGTTGATGGAGATCCAGCAGCACGACGGCGTGGTGGTGGAAGTAGCGGGGATCTCGGCAGGGCTTCGCCAAGCTCAGCGAGAGGGAGAGGTGTCACGGGAGGGAGAGGGAGGCGCCAGGGGCTTGGGTGCGGCTGCCCTCCCTCCCCCCTCTTTATATAGGGCCCCTGGGGGGGCACCGGCCCTAGGAGATCCAATCTCCAAGGGGGTGGCTTCCCCCCCAAGCGTCACCGAACCTTAAGTGTGTAGACCCTACGGGTTCGGGAGACATGCAGACATGACCGAGACGACTCTCCGGTCAATAACCAACAGCGGGATCTGGATACCCATGTTGGCTCCCACATGTTCCACGATGATCTCATCGGATGAACCACGATGTCGAGGATTCAATCAATCCCGTATACAATTCCCTTTGTCAATCGGTACGTTACTTGCCCGAGATTCGATCGTCGGTATCCCAATACCTTGTTCAATCTCGTTACCGGCAAGTCACTTTACTCGTACCGTAATGCATGATCCCGTGACCAAACACTTGGTCACATTGAGCTCATTATGATGATGCATTAGCTCCAGTGTTGTCACAGAAGAGGGTGATTGGCCCCGACGCATTGGGTATGACTCCTAGGTCGGTGATGAACTCCTTCATCCAGATTGCTTCATGCGCTGCCTCTGAGGCTGCCATGTACTCCGCTTCACATGTAGATCCCGCCACGACGCTTTGCTTGCAACTGCACCAGTTTACTGCCCCACCATTCAAAATATACACGTATCCGGTTTGTGACTTAGAGTCATCCAGATCTGTGTCAAAGCTAGCATCGACGTAACCCTTTACGATGAGCTCTTCGTCACCTCCATAAACGAGAAACATATCCTTAGTCCTCTTCAGGTACTTCAGGATATTCTTGACTGCTGTCCAGTGTTCCATGCCGGGATTACTTTGGTACCTTCCTACCAAACTTACGGCAAGGTTTACATCAGGTCTGGTACACAGCATGGCATACATAATAGACCCTATGGCTGAGGCATAGGGGACGACACTCATCTTTTCTCTATCTTCTGCCGTGGTCGGGCATTAAGCCGTGCTCAATTGCACACCTTGCAATACAGGCAAGAACCCCTTCTTGGACTGATCCATATTGAACTTCTTCAATATCTTGTCAAGGTACGTACTTTGTGAAAGACCAATGAGGCGTCTTGATCTATCTCTATAGATCTTGATGCCTAATATATAAGCAGCTTCTCCAAGGTCCTTCATTGAAAAACACTTGTTCAAGTAGGCCTTTATGCTTCCCAAGAATTCTATATCATTTCCCATCAACAGTATGTCATCCACATATAATATGAGAAATGCTACAGAGCTCCCACTCACTTTCTTGTAAACACAGGCTTCTCCATAAGTCTGTGTAAACCCAAACCTTTGATCATCTCATCAAATCGAATGTTCCAACTCCGAGATGCTTGCACCAGCCCATAGATGGAGCGCTGGAGCTTGCATACCTTGTCAGCATTCTTAGGATCGACAAAACCTTCCGGCTGCATCATATACAATTCTTCCTTAAGAAAGCCGTTAAGGAATGCCGTTTTGACGTCCATTTGCCATATCTCATAATCATAGTATGCGGCAATTGCTAACATGATTCGGACGGACTTCAGCTTCGCTACGGGTGAGAAAGTCTTATCGTAGTCAACCCCTTGAACTTGTCGATAACCCTTAGCGACAAGTCGAGCCTTATAGATGGTCACATTACCATCCGCGTCTGTCTTCTTCTTAAAGATCCATTTATTTTCTATGGCTCGCCGATCATCAGGCAAGTTAGTCAAAGTCCATACTTTGTTTTCATACATGGATCCTATCTCGGATTGCATGGCTTCTAGCCATTTGTCGGAATCTGGGCCCGCCATTGCTTCTTCATAGTTCGAAGGTTCACCGTTGTCTAACAACATGATTTCCAAGACAGGGTTGCCGTACCACTCTGGCGCGGAACGTGTCCTTGTGGACCTACGAAGTTCAGTAGGAGCTTGATCCGAAGTACCTTGATCATCATCATCATTAACTTCCTCTCTAGTCGGTGCATGCCCCACAGGAACATTTTCCTGAGCTGCGCTACTTTCCGGTTCAAGAGGTAGTACTTCATCAAGTTCCACTTTCGTCCCACTTACTTCTTTCGAGAGAAACTCTTTCTCCAGAAAGGACCCGTTCTTGGCAACAAAGATCTTGCCTTCGGATCTGAGGTAGAAGGTATACCCAATGGTTTCCTTAGGGTATCCTATGAAGATACATTTTTCCGACTTGGGTTCGAGCTTTTCAGGTTGAAGTTTCTTGACATAAGCATCGCATCCCCAAACTTTTAGAAACGACAGCTTAGGTTTCTTCCCAAACCATAATTCATACGGTGTCGTCTCAACGGATTTCGACGGAGCCCTAGTTAAAGTGAATGCGACAGTCTCTAAAGCATAGCCCCAAAATGAGAGCGGTAGATCGGTAAGAGACATCATAGATCGCACCATATCCAATAGAGTGCGATTACGACGTTCGGACACACCATTTCGCTGAGGTGTTCCAGGCGGCGTGAGTTGTGAAACTATTCCACATTTCCTTAAGTGTGTGCCAAATTCGTGACTCAAATATTCCCCTCCACGATCTGATCATAAGAATTTTATTTTCCTGTCACGTTGATTCTCAACCTCACTCTGAAATTCCTTGAACTTTTCAAAGGTCTCAGACTTGTGTTTAATTAGGTAGACATACCCATATCTACTCAAGTCATCAGTGAGAGTGAGAACATAACGATAGCCACCGCGAGCCTCAACACTCATTGGACCGCACACATCAGTATGTACGATTTCCAATAAGTTGGTTGCTCGCTCCATTGTTCCGGAGAACGGAGTCTTGGTCATCTTACCCATGAGGCATGGTTCGCACGTGTCAAATGATTCGTAATCAAGAGACTCTAAAAGTCCATCAGCATGGAGCTTCTTCATGCGCTTGACACCAATGTGACCAAGACGGCAGTGCCATAAGTATGTGGGACTATCATTATCAACCTTACATCTTTTGGTACTCACACTATGAATATGTGTAACACTACGTTTGAGATTCATTAAGAATAAACCATTAACCAGCGGGGCATGACCATAAAACATATCTCTCATATAAATAGAACAACCATTATTCTCGGATTTAAATGAGTAGCCATCTCGAATTAAACGAGATCCTTGTACAATGTTCATGCTCAAAGCTGGCACTAAATAACAATTATTGAGGTTTAAAACTAATCCCGTAGGTAAATGTAGAGGTAGCGTGCCGACGGCGATCACATCGACCTTGGAACCATTCCCGACGCGCATCGTAACCTCGTCCTTTGCCAGTCTTCGTTTATTCCGCAGCTCCTGCTTTGAGTTACAAATATGAGCAACCGCACCGGTATCAAATACCCAGGTGCTACTACGAGTGCTGGTAAGGTACACATCAATAACATGTATATCACATATACCTTTGGTGTTGCCGGCCTTCTTGTCCGCTAAGTACTTGGGGCAGTTCCGCTTCCAGTGACCACTTCCCTTGCAATAAAAGCACTCAGTCTTAGGCTTGGGTCCATTCTTTGGCTTCTTCCCGGCAACTGGCTTACCGGGCGCGGCAACTCCCTTGCCATCCTTCTTGAAGTTCTTCTTACCCTTGCCTTTCTTGAACTTAGTGGTTTTATTCACCATCAACACTTGATGTTCCTTTTTGATCTCCACCTCCGCTGATTTCAGCATTGAATATACCTCAGGAATGGTCTTTTCCATCCCCTGCATATTGAAGTTCATCACAAAGCTCTTGTAGCTCTATGGAAGCGACTGAAGGATTCTGTCAATGACCGCGTCATCCGGGAGATTGACTCCCAGCTGAGTCAAGCGGTTGTGTAACCCAGACATTTTGAGTATGTGCTCACTGACAGAACTATTTTGCTCCATCTTACAACTGAAGAACTTGTCGGAGACTTCATATCTCTCGACCCGGGCATGAGCTTGGAAAACCATTTTCAGCTCTTCGAACATCTCATATGCTCCGTGTTGCTCAAAACGCTTTTGGAGCCCCGGTTCTAAGCTGTAAAGCATGCCGCATTGAACGAGGGAGTAATCATCAGCATGCTGCTGCCAAGCGTTCATAACGTCTTGGTTCTCTGGGATGGATGCGTCACCTAGCGGTGCTTCTAGGACATAATCTTTCTTGGCAGCTATGAGGATGATCCTCAGGTTCCGGACCCAGTCCGTATAGTTGCTGCCATCATCTTTCAGCTTGGTTTTCTCTAGGAACGCGTTGAAGTTGAGGGCAACATTAGCGTGGGCCATTTGATCTACAAGACATATTATAAAGATTTTAGACTAAGTTCATGATAATTAAGTTCATCTAATCAAATTATTCAATGAACTCCCACTCAGATAGACATCCCTCTAGTCATCTAAGTGAAACATGATCCGAGTCAACTAGGCCGTGTCCGATCATCACGTGAGACGGACTAGTCAACATCGGTGAACATCTTCATGTTGATCGTATCTTCTATACGACTCATGTTCGACCTTTCGGTCTCTTGTGTTCCGAGGTCATGTCTGTACATGCTAGGCTCGTCAAGTCAACCTAAGTGTTTTGCATGTGTAAATTTGTTTTACACCCGTTGTATGTGAACGTTAGAATCTATCACACCCGATCATCACGTGGTGCTTCGAAACAACGGACTTTCGCAACGGCGCACAGTTAGGGGGAACACTTTCTTGAAATTATTATTATAAGGGATCATCTTACTTACTACCGTCGTACTAAGCAAATAAGAAGCAAAAGATGATAAGCATCACATGCAATCAAATAGTGACATGATATGGCCAGTATCATATTGCTCCTTTGATCTCCATCTTCGGGGCGCCATGATCATCTTCGTCACCGGCATGACACCATGATCTCCATCATCGTGTCTTCATGAAGTTGTCACGCCAACGATTACTTCTACTTCTATGGCTAACGTGTTTAGCAATAAAGTAAAGTAATTTACATGGCGTTATTCAATGACACGCAGGTCATACAAAAATAAAGACAACTCCTATGGCTCCTGCCGGTTGTCATACTCATCGACATGCAAGTCGTGATTCCTATTACAAGAACATGATCAATCTCATACATCACATATATTTCATTCATCACATCCTTTTGGCCATATCACATCACAAGGCATATGCTGCAAAAACAAGTTAGACGTCCTCTAATTGTTGTTGCATGTTTTTACGTGGCTTCTATAGGTTTCTAGCAAGAACGTTTCTTACCTACGTAAAACCACAACGTGATATGCCAATTTCTATTTACCCTTCATAAGGACCCTTTTCATCGAATCCGATCCGACTAAAGTGGGAGAGACAGACACCCGCTAGCCACCTTATGCAACTAGTGCATGTCAGTCGGTGGAACCTGTCTCACGTAAGCGTACGTGTAAGGTCGGTCCGGGCTGCTTCATCCCATGATGCTGCCGAAACAAGAGAAGACTAGTAGTGGCAAGAAAATTGACAACATCTACGCCCACAACAAGTTTGTGTTCTACTCGTGCATAGAAACTACGCATAGACCTAGCTCATGATGCCACTGTTGGGGATCGTAGCAGAAATTAAAAAATTTCTACACATCACCAAGATCAATCTATGGAGTCATCTAGCAACGAGGGAGAGGAGTGCATCTACATACCCTTGTAGATCGCGAGCGGAAGCGTTCAAGTGAACGGGGTTGATGGAGTCGTACTCGTCGTGATCCAAATCACCGATGACCGAGCGCCGAACGGACGGCACCTCCGCGTTCAACACACGTACGGTTGGGGAAGACGTCTCCTCCTTCTTGATCCAGCAAGGGGGAAGGAGAGGTTGATGGAGATCCAGCAGCACGACGGCGTGGTGGTGGAAGTAGCGGGGATCTCGGCAGGGCTTCGCCAAGCTCAGCGAGAGGGAGAGGTGTCACGGGAGGGAGAGGGAGGCGCCAGGGGCTTGGGTGCGGCTGCCCTCCCTCCCCCCTCTTTATATAGGGCCCCTGGGGGGGCGCCGGCCCTAGGAGATCCAATCTCCAAGGGGGTGGCTTCCCCCCCAAGCCAAGTGGGGCGCCCCCACCCCTAGGGTTTCCAACCCTAGGCGCAGGGGGAGGCCCAAAGGGGGGCGCACCAGCCCACCAGGGGCTGGTTCCCTCCCACTTCAGCCCATGGGGCCCTCCGGGATAGGTGGCCCCACCCGGTGGACCCCCCGGGACCCTTCCGGTGGTCCCGGTACAATACCGGTGACCCCCGAAACTTTCCCGGTGGCCGAAACTAGACTTCCTATATACAATTCTTCACCTCCGGACCATTCCGGAACTCCTCGTGACGTCCGGGATCTCATCCGGGACTCCGAACAACTTTCGGATTTCCGCATACTAATATCTCTACAACCCTAGCGTCACCGAACCTTAAGTGTGTAGACCCTACGGGTTCGGGAGACATGCAGACATGACCGAGACGACTCTCCGGTCAATAACCAACAGCGGGATCTGGATACCCATGTTGGCTCCCACATGTTCCACGATGATCTCATCGGATGAACCACGATGTCGAGGATTCAATCAATCCCGTATACAATTCCCTTTGTCAATCGGTACGTTACTTGCCCGAGATTCGATCGTCGGTATCCCAATACCTTGTTCAATCTCGTTACCGGCAAGTCACTTTACTCGTACCGTAATGCATGATCCCGTGACCAAACACTTGGTCACATTGAGCTCATTATGATGATGCATTACCGAGTTGGCCCAGAGATACCTCTCCGTCATACGGAGTGACAAATCCCAGTCTCGATTCGTGCCAACCCAACAGACACTTTCGGAGATACCCGTAGTGCACCTTTATAGCCACCTAGTTACGTTGCGACGTTTGGCACACCCAAAGCACTCCTATGGTATCCGGGAGTTGCACAATCTCATGGTCTAAGGAAATGATACTTGACATTTGGAAAAGCTCTAGCAAACGAACTACACGATCTTGTGCTATGCTTAGGATTGGGTCTTGTCCATCACATCATTCTCCTAATGATGTGATCCCGTTATCAATGACATCCAATGTCCATAGTCAGGAAACCATGACTATCTGTTGATCAACGAGCTAGTCAACTAGAGGCTCACTAGGGACATGTTGTGGTCTATGTATTCACACATGTATTACGATTTCCGGATAACACAATTATAGCATGAACAATAGACAATTATCATGAACAAGGAAATATAATAATAACCATTTTATTATTGCCTCTAGGGCATATTTCCAACAGGGGGTACCCTATAGACACACAAGTTGATCTTTGATCTTTTAGCCGTGTGCGGTGCCCCCCTCCACCATAATCCACCTCGGCCATATCGTCGTAGTGCTTAGGTGAAGCCCTGCGCCGGTAGCTTCATCATCACCGTCATCACGCCGTCGTGCTGACGAAGCTCTTCCCCGACACTCTGCTGGATCGTGAGTTCGTGGGACGTCACCGAGCCGAACGTGTGCAGATCGCGGAGGTGCTGTACCTTCGGTGCTAGGATCGGTCTATCGTGAAGACGTACGACTACATCAACCGCGTTGTCATAACGCTTCCGCTTACGGTCTACGAGGGTACGTAGACAACACTCTCCCATCTCGTTGCTATGCATCACCATGATCTTGCGTGTGCGTAGGATTTTTTTTGAAATTACTACGTTCCCCAACATGTTGCGCGTACATAATAACTAGTAGTACTAGGTGGGACACCCGTGTAAGATTATAGCAATTCCCTCGTTCCATTTTGTGACGATTATGGAAGCCATCAACGAGAAATTAGGCAAGTAAGCAGTGTTGAAAGTCGGTGCTTCGACTTGGAGAGTTGATGCGGAACTAAGTTGACAGAGGTGAGTGGCTTCACGGCTCAAAGGGTCCGACTGGCTTTGAGTGGGCGAAGGCCAGTGAAATTGTGGTATCAAGGCTCTGTGTGAAGGTGACGGATAAGACCGACATCGTAGCTTCAAGGGTCCATGTAGCTTTTAGATTGGTGAAGGCAAGCTACGTTGCAATGTCATAGCTTCATGCGAGCATCAAAAGTGATGCGGATGAGCGACATCATTGCTCCAAGGGTACGCGCCTTCTACTTGGTGAAGGCGAGCGACTTTATGGCATTGAGCCTCCATGCCATACGAAGGCAAAAGAGACAAGTGGCATTGTAATATCGAGGCTTCATGAAGTATCATGGCGATGGAGACTACTGTCGTCACAACTAGGGTCCGCATAGCTTCTGGTTGGCAAAGGCAAGTGGCATAGCAACATGGAGGCTCCATGCGGCATTAAAGCGACCGATATGAGTGCCGTTGCGGCTCCAAGGATCTCTTGAGGAGTCTATCGCTTTCCTGAACCTGCAAGGGTATGTATTCTATACTTTCAGCATGTTAGATGTCAACTTTACCTTATTCATTTATTTTATGAAGCTTTAGGTTGATGCGTCTTGCTTTCGGTGAGTGAAGTTTCAGCTTTGGTCGGAACTTGCTTAGGCAAGGCCTTCTAACTTCCTTAGCTTAACACAATGGTTGATCTCGCACACGATGGCGCTAGTGTTGTTTCCATGCAAACAAAATGAGAGTAGGGGGTAACTCATCATTAGTACTCACGGAGTAAAGTTAGCAGGGGTGTACATGCGCCTTCGTTATACTCAAAGATAAAATTTGACATGTCGTTGTTTCTTAATAGGTTTGGTCTCTTTACTGGAGTGCAATTTAATTCTATGTTGGAGAGGTGACGAGGAGACCATTTCGAGTAGCAGCTCATATCAAAGATAATATCGCCTCCAGACTCCTTCCTTTTGACGAGTGAAGTGCTTGACTAGTCACTCAGATCGAATACAAAGCCACCACAAAGGTCCGCTTCCCTAGATGTAATCTAAGCCTTTTGAGGTCCCTCGAGTTTGTCCCAAAACGCTGAGCCATGAAGGGATTCTATTCAAGTGCAAGTGAATGTTTATATGCCCATGTGTGGCTTATATATGCTAAGGGTTTTTGACATATGGTCAAGAATATCATGGTAGTGGTCGGTAGAACGGTACAATAACAAGGTTTAACATTTAATTAAAACTTGTTCACCGTGTTGTTTAAAAAATATTCAACATGATAAAAAATGTTCATCATGTTGCAAAAAAATTACTGTGTATTCAAAAAATATTATGTATAAATATTTCATTTCTTAATAACAAAAAAACCCAAAGAAAACAGATAAGAAAATAAACACAAAAGAAAAAACGGAAATCATTAAAAAAATGAACAGAATAAAAACAGAAAATAATAAGCGAAAAAGAAAACCTGGCATGAAACAACGACCGCAAAAGAAAATCTGTTAAAATGGTCCGGCCCAGAATGTATGCAAGTTTTAGATATTATTATTATTGGACGGTATGAGTGGCGAATCCTATATGACGCCCGTGTGCGTCCGATCGGCGCTTCCTCGCTGAAGCGAAGGGAGCGAAGGAAGCGACACGGGCTGGCCCACTTCGAGTAGGTTCTCTGAACTGGGTTTTTTTATTTGTTTTTGTTTATTTTTACCGGTTTTCTGGTTTTCTTCATGTTTTTCCTTTTTTGTTTTTTGCTTCTTTCCTTATTTTCTTTTCTGTTTTCCTTTTTTTTTGTTTTTATAAATTCGAATTTCTCAAAAAAGTGTCTGTTTTTATTCATAAAGGCCTTTCCATAAAAAAAGTTCTCGGGGAACTAGGTAGGCCCACGTCGAAAAGTGCTGGGAATGCTTAACTGGGCCAAGGCCCACGCTGATGCGCCCTACGCGCTGCTGCGCCAACTGGCGCATAAGGTGCCGAAGAGGAGCTCTCTGTTGGCTCTATCGGTTGCGCAGACGATCTTCTTTCTTTCTTTTATTTTCAAAATAACGTCCCCCCCCCCCCCCCCCCCCCCCGCGACCCGGGGGCGACTAGGGTTTCCCCCCGGCACCGCCACCCCCTCCAGCATCTCCTCCCCTTGCCGCCACCTGAGGGACGCCAGGCAAGCCGTGGCGGCCGCCGATGAAGGTGGCGGCGAGGTCCCTCGTCGCTTCGTTCCCCTCGCGAAGGACCACGGACTCCGGGGCGGCGGCCTCGGTCGGCGAGGCGGCGCGGCCTCTGCGACAGGCGGCGTGCGCGAGATGTGGCGGCCGGCCTCCTCGGCTGCTCGGGCGGGGCGGAGCCGGCGGGGGGTGGTCGAGGCGCGGATTTCTTCCGATCCAGATCTGAAGGTCGGGCTGTTTTCTCCTCCTCTGCTCACTCCTCCCCTCTGGCTGTCCGCTCTACAGCTCTGGCTGCCAGTTCCGGTGCCGGCGGTGTGCTGGTGGCATAGTCTGAGTCCGGGGGAAACCCTTGGTAGGCTCTCCGACCACGGCGGTGATGGCGCGTGCGCGCATCGCCTTTCTCCTTCGAGGCACTGCTGAGGACTCCCCTATCCATCCCCGTCCCAGATCCCGGGTGAAAACCCAAAACTCGTCTCGGGTTGGGCGGTGGCGGCGCCCTGCGCGTCGTTCCCTCCTTGGAGGCGCCGCCTTGGGTCGTCTGGTTCTCCGTGTGAGTGGCGCCGAGGTAGGAGAGCGCCCGTCGGCTGCGAGTCCAAGCAGAGGCTTCTCCAAGCTTCGCCCTTGGGTCTTTGCAGCTGGTTTCTTCGACAATCCCCCCAACGGCTTTCCTTCTGTTCTCGGTTGCCCGGGCGGGTGGCAGTGCAGCTAGTGGTGTGAGCCTACGACGTGGTGAGAAACATGAGCTATGCCTGTTCTGGGTTACGACCGGCATATGTCCGTGCTCTCGGGTGAGCGCCCAACGACCCGCCGGTGCGGCCTTCGAGCCTAGGCGAGAAGATTGGGGTCTTCTTCGGCGTTGGAAGACAGGTTGCGGGGTCTCAATCCCATGATCCGGCTACTCTCAGTGCTTGCAGGCCTTTGGCTGATCCCCGAGGCTACTCTGCTTTCCTGCTCTTGGTGTCGATGTGCAGCAGGTTTCGACATTACTTGCAGATCTTTCATGTCTCTTCCTTTGTGTGCAGTAGTGTGCGTTGCGTTGTAAGCTGCTCAATCAGCTCCCTTATATCTTTCGGGCGCTCTTGCTTGGTGGCCTTGTGCAATCCTGGCCGGTTGATGGCTTTGTTAATTCAAAATCGGGCTCCTCTTAAGCCTTCGTTCTAGAAAAAAAATAAGGCAACGTTCAAGGTCCGGGTGTCAACTAAGCGTGTCACGTCTCGTACCCGAGTTTGTCTCTGGGATCCGTTGGTACATCTGGTGGCAACGTCGCCTGATCAGTAAAGATGAACAGGTGCAGATTCCAGTTTGTACCGAACCAGCGATTCTAGCACTGGCCTTGAACTGTGTTCGCGCTGCTAGGAAACATGTATCTAATCCGAGAACAAATCGCTGGAAGAAGCCATTGGCAGGAAACCAAGCTCTAAATGTCGACGCTTCTTTTTCAGAAGATGATCACTCGGGTTCATGTGGTGCCATTGTCCGGGTCACAAAGGAATTTTCATTGGTGCTTCTACAGCTAAACTGGAGCATGTCGCGATTGTAGTCTCGGCAAAAGCAGCAGCAGCAGCTCTTACGGAGGGTTTAAAATCTGCTCTTAGCTTTGGGTGCAATTCATTTCGTGTGCAAAATGGATAATCTGGTGGTTGTAGAAGCCTGAATTTAAACACCAGACACTCAATGGTGGCAGCTCCTATACTTGATGAATGTCGCAATATGTTGAACGATTTCGGAAATGTTTTAATCGAACACTCTAATAGGGAGTCAGAAATGGTATGGGCTAGCTTAGCAGGGGCGAGTTGACCCTCCGCCAGTGTGGTCGGACTTTCCCCTTGCTTTATTTCTAGTTTATTAGCTGACTATGTAAGTGTTATTTTAACTTAATAAACCGAGCCATAAAGGCCTTTCCATAAAAAAAAGTGTGCCTACCCCCGCAACGAGTCATAGTAGGCCAGACTAGTTCTTGCTCGTGTATCTTGTGTCTGTTTGTTCGCTGTTTTTTCTTTTTTTTCCATTGTGGCTTTTGTATTTTGTTTTTTATTCTCCTTTTGTTATTTTTTACAATTATTTATTTATTTAATCATTTTCCTTTTTTTATTTTCCTTTCTCGGTTTTCTCCTTCTGTGTTTGGTTTTTCTTAGGATTTTTCTCTTTTTTGATTTGTTTTCTCCTGGTTTGATTGTTCTTTTTTTCTCTTTTTGTAGGTTTCCACACTTTCAATATTTCTTCTATATAATATACTAAAAACATATTTTATATGCAGTGAACTTTTTCTAAAGTATGCCAAACTTTTTATTTAATGTACGATGAACATTTTCAATACAAATCAAACTTTTTAAATTTAGAAATTCTTTTCTATATACAGTGAACTTTTTTGACATATGGTGAACACTTATTTTATGCAAACTAAACTCTTCTTATGTATGGTAATTTTTAATATGTATTAAAATTATTAATACACATGAAACTCTTTTGAAAAAAAGGAAAAAAGCTGATAAAACACCCAGTAGCTAGTTTTTCAAAAACAATTGAACCGAAAAAAATCACTAGAATTATCTCGCCAGATTAAGTCCGCCCAGTGCACTTTTCGACGCCTATGGGGCATTGACTAGGAAAGGTCTGCATAGCAACTCATACCGAGAGTCCCTAGCCGCCGCTCGTGTGCGGCAAGAAGCTGCGGCTTCGCTGAAGCCTGGCAGGAATGGGCGGGCCCACCCTGATTGCGCACGTTTTTTTTCTCTTTGTTTTTTGGTTGATTTATTGTAGTGGTACATACTGTAGCATCTAGTTTACAAAAATGGGACATGTTTTTATTTTGAAAATATTAAAAAATCACATTGAACATTTTGTAATGTCTATTGAACATTTTCTTAATGTAGGATAAACATTCTATTAATACATGACAAAATTTATTGTATTATATGATGAACTTTTTCAATATACGATGATCACTTTTGAAAAAAATATGAATATATATGCTGAACGAATTTCGTATACGCATTGAACATTTTGTAATATACGTTGAACAATTTTGGAATACACATTGAACATTTGTGTAAAGATATGCCGAACAAATTTTAAAAACGCAGTGAACATTTTTATATTCATTGAACAATTTCTAATGTACAATAAACATTTTTATAATGCATGATGAACTGTTTTTAGCATTCCATAAACTTTTTTGAGAAATTCTAATTTATAAAAACAAAAGAAAAAACAAAAAACAAAAAAGGAAAACAGAAAAGAAAATAAAGAAAGAAGCAAAAAAGGAAAAAGGAAAAACATGAAGAAAACCAGAAAACCGGTAAAAATAAACAAAAACAAATAAAAAAACCCAGTTCAGGGAACCTACTCGAAGTGGGCCAGCCCGTGTCGCTTCCTTCGCTCCCTTCGCTTCAGCGAGGAAGCGCCGATCGGACACACACGGGCGTCATATAGGATTCGCCCTAGCTCAGCCTCCCTCAATCGGCCACCGTTTTTTTTAAACGATCAATCACACTCCTTTGCTAGTTGCTCGCTCGGTTAGTATAGTTCACTTTTTTTTTCTATTCGTCTTTTGCTAGCTAGTTTCATGTTTTAGGAAAATTCCATCGGGTTTCTTCGGTTAAATTACAAAATTTGGTAAAAAAAGTGTTCATGTATTATGGAATAAGTTTACAAATTTGTAAACATTTCCTGAATTATAAAAAGTTCATGAATTTAAAAATGTTCATGAATTTGAAAAGGTTCACGAATTTGAAAAAGGTTGACGGATTTAGAAAAAATAATAATCAGTAGGAAGAAAAGTTCAAAAATTTGAAAAACATTCACCAGTTTTGAAAAAGTTCATTAATTTTGGAAAAATTTCATCAATTTTGAAAAGAGTTCAGACAATAATAAGAGTTCTTATATTCTGTAAAAAAGTACATTGATTTTGAAAAATGTTCACGTATTTGAAAATTTCCATCGACTTTGGAAAACCTATTCAGAGGTTTTTTTTAAAATTCACTAAATAAAGTTGCAAAAAACTGAAATTAAAAATCGAATATTTGAAAAAGTTCATTGAAATGGAAAACAGTTCACTAGAAATTTAGCACAAAACTGAAAAAATAGACGAATTTGGAAAAAAATGTGAAATTAGAAAAAAAATCACGCATTAAAAATGAAAGCATGAAAAATAAGGATAAATAAAAATAGAAATAAAATAAAAACCATGTAGAAGCCGAAGAAAAACCGGCCAAAATAAAAACTACAAGCTAGCCATGGAAGTTGATCCGTCTGAGGTGGTTAGCCTTTTCCAAATACACGATGAACTTTTTTTTGAATGACATGAAACATTTTTTTGAAATGTTAACATTTTTTACATTTCTATAAATACTTTTGTAAAATATCATGATCATATTTTTTTAATGTGTGATTTCGAAGAGAAGAAGGTGATGCTCGAAAAAAAGAAGGTGAAGCAACCGATGCGGAGGACGCCAAAATGTTGTCCTTGAATTTGGAGTCTTTGGATGCCGACGCTAGAATGATCGTGCAAGTCGTCTGCTACAAGATGTTGCAGCGACAGAAAAATGAGTTGGAGGCGACAGAGGAGGAGGAGGCTACCTACACGGCAACGACGACACCTTAAGCAAGGAGGCTTGAATTGCCGGTTCTGCAAGGCAGAGAATCTATGCTTTTTTCACGGACTGCCGAACTGATATTCTTTTGCGATCGGGCAGGTAGAAACTAAGCATAATTGCTTCTTTTTAGTTGTGATCGAGCATACAACCCGGCGCTGGTGTGATCCAATGCGTGCTATGTATCAGACTTTATTTAAATTTCAAATTACCCTTTACTGATGGACATATACAAGATAACACTGGATGGCCGGCTCCTGCCCGTGGACTGGTCCCCCTATCCGCGGACGGATGCGGGAGAAAATTTACCGGTATGCCCTATGCGGGAGAAAACTAACCGAGGGATATCATCAGCAATCGTCGCACCTAAGACTGGACACACACACACACAGTCTCGTCAGACTCTCAGTGCCACACAATCACACAAAGCCCCTGTTGCAGCGCGTGCGTGCCAAACTATGATATGCTCACTGCTCGTCGTTGGTTAGACGACGTGGCAGAAGACAGCCAAAGGCCACTGTTGCTCTCTCTTACTCGTACTAAAAAGAAAAGGGAGGGGCCAGCGCTGTTGCTGCATTTCAGGTGCACGTTTTCATGCCCACTTGTGCGCGTCTTGGGGCAAAGTTGCCAACCAAATTAACCACGATTATTTACAAACTAGAGCAGGGTACTCCCAGAGGCCAGAGCCGGCCATTCGCAACACAAAATCCCAAAAAGAACCCCAAGAAGCTCAGTAGCGTTATAACTCGAGCAAATTTGCCTCGGAGGTTCACCACAGCCATCAACACGCAGTTCGCCCGTGGCAGATCGAGGCGACGTATAGGTTCTTTGCCCATTGCTCCTGAAATATTGGATCAGTGACAATGTTTTAAAACATATCATTGATGAAACACATGCATGCACCTTATGGCAGAAATTGAAGGAGTTGTTTTTTCTGAAAGGAAAGTACATCTTAATTAAACAATTGGTGTGTGGACATGCTCCGGAGTATATGGCTTTTGGGTGCATCCTTTTAAGACGCTAGCACGGGGCTTATTCAACCGATTTGGCTGGTTATGTGACCGAGTCATGTAATCTTTTTTCTGACCGATTGTGGTCTTGTATTTTAGTATTTTTGGTCTTGTGGGGCTCTTTTGAATATCTGACATCTTTTAGTAAACATGATAGTGTGCATCATATGGATGCAAAGGCCGGGGTTATCCCCTTTATATATATAGAAAGTGAACAGGTCGTCAGATTTGGAGAGCAATTCAGAGCTAGCAAAATATGCAGGGGTACCTTTATAGCCTTGCAAGGGAAAGCAGAAGTTAGAAGTGTTTCGTCCATCGGTTTCTTCTTGGGCTTCTTGGCTCTGCTCATGATAAAAGCGGCCTGGTCAGGCGTTGCTGCACATGAGGTTATTCTGTAACCGGCGTCATACTGCCGACGGAGTCCTTCACTTGGATACAGGAAATCTAACTCAACAACCTGCAGGGTGCAAGATAGATTCAGTTTTGCCACTTGCCATGAGGCAATGCTACATTGATCGCATTAATTTAATGAGTGTTCATCGCGGATGAAATTATAACATGAGGAACCACCAAATTCATGAAAATGATCTATCGCGAAGGAGTGCAGGCAGAGTGTTTTAACCTGGTAGGAGTATCCTGCATTCCTCGACATGACAACACCCCAACGACTCCCAGCAGTGCCCATAGATGTTACATGAAAACCTTCTTTCCACTGTTTACTAATCCACATGTACGGAAAAGATTCACTGACTTTGTATGTCTGCAGTGTGTAAGGAGTTCCTGTGATTGCATCAAAAATCAGATTAGAAGTATATATCATGGATAGAAAGTGATCAACAGTCCTCCGTGCTCATATATGAAATAGCAAGGATGTACACAGTAGACAGATGTTGATAAACTTTGTTTAATCACCATATGGTCACGTCATATGAAAATATTTTAAAACAGAAAACTGGTACAATGTTTTCTCAGCGCTAGTTTAAAGAACAGTGACCAAAGACAAATCAATATTGACATGTCCAGGACACACTTACGAATTGTGCCCCAACAATGCTGCGTGACCTCCACGCACAAATTCTGAATTTCTTCTCGAACACGCACCTAAGTGTGTACCTTTTGTATCATAACCGAGAAGGCAGAGAGTATTATAGCCAAGACCCAAAAATCATAAAATAAAAATAAACAGAAGAGAATTGTACAGCTACCCTACATGCAAAAGCAAATTCTGAATTTCTGACGACCCCTACATAACCTTTGCGTACAGGATGTTCTACTAAATGCTTGTTTCAAGATAACTGTTCTTTTTCGGAAGGCATTGACTGCACGTACGACAAAATGCGGTATAAAATTGGTATAACCATAATCTCCTCCGCTCTGACCCCACATAAGCTGTGTGATAAAACGCCGCTGTGATGTATTGGATTAAGACAATACTGCCAGTCTGCCACACGTACAGAGGCATTCTATTCGACAATATAATCTTCACGAAGGGGGCAGTTAAAGCAAATGACAATAGGCCAGTAAGAACAGCAGTTATCAGCAGAGCGCAGCTATTTACAAACCTTTGGACATTACAACCAATGAGCTTCCATTGATTGTTCCAGCTATTGCTGTTATGTAATAGTCATTCCCCCACTGCTCTATAATCCAATTCTACATACAAGGTTAGAAACATGAAAGTGTCAGGATTTTGGATCCCTAAAAAATGCAAACTAGAGAAGACAAAGATAGTGGCACACCTCAGGAAGGAAAATCTGTGAAAACTTGTAAACTTGAGAATGAAGGCCGGTCACAGCATCCATGATGAGAGCCCAATGATTTGCTGAAGAAGAAGCTATACAGCTAATTGAAATGCCATCCCCTTTATCTTTTTCTATATGATGATCCAGCCTTGAGTCATCTACATTGTAGTGGTATCTAAAAAGGGCAGGATACATATATTTACAGTTACATTAGTTAATACCATATTTTATTTAGGAAGGTTATAAACATTGATCAATAACTACTGAAATAGGCAGGCTTCAGATCTCTCAAACTCTAGAACAAGCAAGCGAGTGTAGCCATAGAAACAGGAGCTTCTTAGGCTTAGATCAAAATAAACGGAAACCAAACGCTTTCATACCTGACAACTAGGATGAATGGTTTAATTACTGAAAAGCATAATCATATTGTTTCGGATACCTGCTTTCACCAGGATATCAGGTACAATGAAAGTCATCATTAGTTCATTACTGCAGATGACATTTAAAAAAAAGTGGAATTCACAACATCGATCATCATCATAAGGCAGTTTTGTTTTCAGCGAAAATCACTACAAGACAGTAACTGGGCCACCTAATGGTTAAAGTCATCTTGACATTGATCTCAGGTATGAAGAACCTATGATGATAATGTGCCTATGAGGCAAGTAGGGGAGGGGGCGGCGAGTGGCCAGGATCTCATGGCACTTGAAGAACTATGAACAGACCACTTGTAAAGGGCAAGGAATGACAATTCATAAAAGAAATAATGCCTGAGCAAACAAACATTAAAAATGAAGAATATGCCATTAATTTATATTTAAAAACAATTACCGCTGCTTCATGGGCGGCCTAGCATTATAAACAGATATCCATTCAGTTGCTGGGCTCCCCAACCGAACTTTTTTCATAGGTTTTTCATCTTGTTCAGGAGTTCCGACCATTCTTCCACGTTTATGTCCAACCTATAATGATGCATGGCCAAATATAATACACGCAAATTAAACTACCGAGTATAGAAGCATGCTGTGGTTAAAGCAGTACAGACCTCTAGAGCTCCATCGATTCTGATGGGTCTTGAAGCAGGTCTTTCGATCAAATCATCAAAGAGAGAAATAAGTTTTTGGTACTTTGGCTCTTCTTCAAATTTCATAGTAGTAACCATCTCAAGAAAATGTTTGAATGGAGCTGGATAGGATCTACACAGCACCTCGGGAGAAGTCTCCATTTTCTTCTTACAAACAAGAAAGCTCTTGTTATCTCCCTGCAATAATAAGCCAATCAACACAAAAGTAGATTTAAGAGAGCTAGTAGAAAATAATAATCAAACTCTGTCGACTTGTCGAGCACATTGAAGACTACCTGACAGTCTTGCCATGGCAAGCTTCCTCTTAACAAAAACAAAAGGGTGTATGCTAGTGACTCCAGATCATCCCTCCTACTAGCTGTACGACCTAAATGGGCATGGACGCTGGCATATCTAATTGTTCCCCTGGGAAATGGGAAAAGGAAAAAAGTCAAATTTGTACAGTAATTATGTACAGAAAAAGTAGTAAGAACAAACCTAAATATGTCTGGCCTCTGGTCATACTGAACATGCTTGCTGGATGATCCTCTTTTCCAGTTGGATGCTGCATAATTTTAGTATCAGAAGAACCATGCGAAAAAGGTTAGTGGGGCATAAGATGCATCAACAATCTATCAAGTAGCCAGTTCCTCTGAGCAAAGGGCATAGTGTTTTGAGAACACCAAGCTGAATATCTTCATGTATGGATGAAACTATCTTATGTAATAGCATACCTAAGCCAAAGTTTATGAGAAAACGCTTATTTTCTTGAGCAGATCCAGGCTGACCGAGCAAAAAGTTTTCAGGTTTGACATCACCATGTACAAAGCTGGGAATAATAGCAGGAGCAGCAAGTGTTAACACCACTGGGGAAAAAAGCAGCAAGTGTTAACATCAGTGAATAAAAACTATGGGAAATGCAACTCAAAAACATCAAATGGCTTTAAATTACCCTTTGGAGTGAATCTTCTGAAAAATTGATATGGCATCAACGGCAATACGAGCAACCATTTGAAATGGCATCCTGTTAGGGGAGTTCATACTTTCAGCAAGTAGTAAGGAGAACAAGCAGAGAGGGTGAAAAGATGGACAGTATACTTCTTCTGTTCCAGTGAATCCTGAACATCCCAGAGGTTAGGACCAAGCATATCCATTATCTGAAATTTAGAGTGATTGTTCAGTGAAAATAGCATAATGAGTTGAGAGGCACTTCTGAGTGAATTTTTTTCTCTCGGAAAGTTAAACTCACAAGAGTGTGGTAGTCTCCTTGACGACCCATGTAGTGTACCGATGGTATGCCATAACAGCCATTGAGAGTCCTGCTCACAAAAGGATAACATGACATCCTCCATAGAAAACTATACAAATGTAAAAAAGGGATGATTGTGTATAATTCTTACTGATATACTTTCCACTCTAATGGGGTGTCATAGCAACCTGCTCTGCCTTTTCGATGCTCAAATTTAAGTGCAACCTACACGAAGATAAGATTCTTTTTAGATAAAAGAGGATCTCATCAAGCCTCTGATGCACAAACAAATGTATATTATCAAGAACAGATTTTGGTGTCCATTTAATGCAGGTAGATAAGAGAACCTCGTGTGCATTTCGACCGTCGTATGCTCCACCAGGCATATCTATTCGTCTGCCAACATAGACCTTGCCAGAGCTACATTTACTTAACTTCCTACCAGTTATATATTCTGGGGGGTCACATACTACCTGCATCCAACAGTTGAATAAGATTTAGGATTTAGGAGCTTAATTCATGGCAGCTAAACTCTAGCATATAAACTGATATTGGTAGATCAGTAATAATAGCAGCACACGAGAGGCAAACTCAGAAAAACTATGCATCCCGAGCAATATATGATAAAACTATTTTGGTGATGAATTTTTATGCGAAAAGACATTGCAAGTTAGTTCTGATGCCAGAAAATGCACTATTTCTAGAACTAGCCAGCAGAGGTGTCAAGGTTGAGAAATTAGGAAAGGTGTTCAGCTCTGCTACACATATTACGATCTATGAAAGTTGTTTCAGTGAAATATGAGCAGCCACGGGACAATCAGGAAAGCATACCCTCTTTGGCACCGGCGGAATCGTCATGGTCTGAAAACCTTCAGAGATAGCTCCTGGGATGTCATTTCCTTTAGGCTTCGAAGCTGGGCTTTCTCTTCCGACAGTAGCAGAACAATTAACAGCCTATGAATATAAATACTCCCTCCATTCCCTTATACAAGGCCTCTATAAAAAATACATTTTGCATCTATACAAGGCCACTAACAGTAACCGAGGCAAAAATTAATGAAGTTTCCTCATACTAGCAACTTATTTAATACTGCATGCATGTAGTCATAATGACATTGTGCTACTTTCTTCTCATTCCTTCCTTGCATGCATGCAAGCGTATTAATGAGCCCGATTAACGAAAAGAAAAGTTAAATTGCAAAGCAATCATTAAATTTTATCTTGGTACCTGTTCTGAGTTTGTGACCCTGTATAAGGGAATGGAGGGAGTAAACACTTAACATTCAGTGCGAATGTAAAAAAGGGGGCGTGAAGAACAGAACACGAAGTCATGCTCATGCATACCCTCTCAGGTGCTACCATGGCCTCACTTTCGGGCTTTTCAGCCACTGCACATCTATCGGCGCCTTCGGGGAGTTGGTCAGTCTGCACACCAATATCCTTGAACCCCTTGCCCCCAGGCTTGGAAGCTGGCCTCGGTCTTCCCTCGGCAGTGCCACCGCCACCACCACGCCTTCCAGTCCTCCCCCATGGGGTTACATTGCCAATTTGATGGTGCAAAAGCTACCAAAACGAGTTAAACAGTCAGGCCGGAGCAGGCAGAGATTTAGTCTGGTGATCAGCGAGAGGAATACCATACACATGAATCAAACCACGGTAACCACACCATTGCAGCAGGCAATGACCATGAAAGTGCAGTTAATCAGCTGGCAGCACGGATCATGCTACGATGCGATGAACAAGAGAAGCTTGCAGAGTACACTTTTTCTGACGATAAACAAAAACAAAGGGGAAACGAGCCGTACCCTTTCCTGTGCCGCCTGTGCTGATCCATCAGTGGCGCTATCGTCGCCCCTTCCCGAGCAATCGGCAGCCCTGGCGCCGCCCTCGTCGCCGCCGGCTGCCTTGTTAAAATTGGCCGAATACTTCAAAGTAGATCTTGAACACAAGAATCGTGTCCGGCTCTGCAAACCAATTCCACATACCACCGTAGAGAGTATAATATTCCACGAGTCTAATCTGCTGACAATTTTTCCATAGCGCGACATCACACTGTGGCTCGGTCATTATTCGAACCATTTTCTTGACCCGTTACCGCACATTTTGCGAGGCGGTTTTACTGACACGTCTTGTCGAAGCAGAGATCGTGTCCCCTTATCACGGGATTCTCATCAATACGGGTGTGGGTAACCCAAACGCGCCATCAACACGGCGCTTGGGGAATAAGCGAGTTTATAGGGCAAGTGGGGAGGCGCATGGTTTCTACCGCCTTTATAAAGAGATAAGGATTCCCCTTTGTCACCCACGCATTCTTCTTCCTCTGCTCATCCATTCTCTCTCGCTCGAGCTCCAGCGCCCAAGCTTTCACCTTCTCCGCAAAGTCATTCCGAATATGTCCGGAGCGGGAGGCAAGTGGATGGCCTCCTCCGTCACGGAGGAGGACATCACGAAGCTTCGGGATGCCGGATTGTTGGAAATATGTCCTAGAGGCAATAATTAAATGGTTATTATTATATTTCCTTGTTCATGATAATTGTCTATTGTTCATGCTATAATTGTGTTATCCGGAAATCGTAATACATGTGTGAACACATAGACCATAACATGTCCCTAGTGAGCCTCTAGTTGACTAGCTCGTTGATCAATAGATGGTTACGGTTTCCTGACCATGGACATTGGATGTCATTGATCGGGATCACATCATTAGGAGAATGATGTGATGGACAAGACCCAATCATAAGCATAGCACTAGATCGTGTAGTTTGTTTGCTAAAGCTTTTCTAATGTCAAGTATCATTTCCTTAGACCATGAGATCGTGCAACTCCTGGATACCGTAGGAATGCTTTGGGTGTACCAAACGTCACAACATAACTGGGTGGCTATAAAGGTGCACTACAGGTATCTCCGAAAGTGTCTATTGGGTTGGCACGGATCGAGACTGGGATTTGTCACTCCGTATGATGGAGAGGTATCTCTGGGCCCACTCGATAATGCATCATCATAATGAGCTCAATGTGACTAGGTAGTTAGTCACGGGATCATGCATTACGGAACGATTAAAGTGACTTGCCGGTAACGAGATTGAACGAGGTATTGGGATACCGACGATCGAATCTCGGGCAAGTAATGTACCGATTGACAAAGGGAATTGTATACGGGATTGCTTGAATCCTTGACATCGTGGTTCATCCGATGAGATCATCGTGGAACATGTGGGAGCAAACATGGGTATCCAGATCGCGCTGTTGGTTATCGGCTAGAGAGCAGTCTCGGTCATGTCTGCATGATTCCCGAACCCGTAGGGTCTACACACTTAAGGTTCGGTGACGCTAGAGTTGTAGAGATATTAGTATGCGGTTAACCGAAAGTTGTTCGGAGTCCCGGATGAGATCCCAGACGTCACGAGGAGTTTCGGAATGGTCCGGAGGTAAAGATTTATATATAGGAAGTCCAGTTTCGGCCACCGGGAGAGTTTCGGGGGTCACCGGTATTGTACCGGGACCACCGGAAGGGTCCCGGGGGTCCATCGGGTGGGGCCACCTATCCCGGAGGGCCCCATGGGCTGAAATGGCGTGGGAACCAGCCCCTGGTGGGCTGGTGCGCCCCACCCAAGGGCCCAAGGCGCCTAGGGTTGGAAACCCTAGGGGGCCGTTGCCCCCTGAGGGGGCGTGCGCCCCCCCTGGTTGGAAACCCTAAGGGGGCCGTTGCCCCTCGAGGGGCCGCCGCCCCCCCTCTAGATGGGATCTCCAAGGGGCATTCTCCCCCTAGCCCCTATATATAGTGGAGGGGAGGGAGGGCAGCCGCACCCTAAGCCCTAGCGCCTCCCTCTCCCTCCCGTGACACCTCTTCCTCCTCAAGTAGCGCTTGGCGAAGCCCTGCTGGAATCCCGCTGCTTCCACCACCATGCCGTCGTGCTGCTAGATCTCCATCAACTTCTCCTTCCCCCTTGCTGGATCAAGAAGGAGGAGACGTCTCCGCTCCGTACGTGTGTTGAACGCGGAGGTGCCGTCCGTTCGGCGCTAGGATCATCGGTGATTTGGATCACGACGAGTACGACTCCATCAACCCCGTTCTCTTGAACGCTTCCGCTCGCGATCTACAAGGGTATGTAGATGCACTCCTCCCCTCTCGTTGCTAGTAAACTCCATAGATTCATCTTGGTGATGCGTAGAATTTTTTTAATTTCTGCAACGATCCCCAACAGTGGCATCATGAGCTAGGTCTATGCGTAGTTTCTATGCACGAGTAGAACACAAGTTGTTGTGGGCATCGAGTTTGTCAATTTACTTGTCGTTACTAGTCTTATCTTGATTCGGCGGCATCGTGGGATGAAGCGGCCCAGACCGACCTTACATGTACGCTTACGTGAGACAGGTTCCACCGACTAACATGCACTAGTTGCATAAGGTGGCTAGCGGGTGTCTGTCTCTCCCACTTTAGTCGGATCAGATTTGATGAAAAGGGTCCTTATGAAGGGTAAATAGAAATTGGCATATCACGTTGTGGTTTTGGCGTAGGTAAGAAACGTTTTTGCTAGAAACCTATAGCAGCCACGTAAAAGTTTGCAACAACAATTAGAGGACATCTAACTTGTTTTTGCAGCATGTGTCATGTGATGTGATATGGCCAGAAGAATGTGATGAATGATATCTGTGATGTATGAGATTGATCATGTTCTTGTAATAGGAATCACGACTTGCATGTTGATGAGTATGACAACCGGCAGGAGCCATAGGAGTTGTCTTAATTTATTTATGACCTGCGTGTCAACTGAAACGTCATGTAATTACTTTACTTTATTGATAACCGCTAGCCATAGTAGTAGAAGTAATAGTTGGCGAGACAACTTCATGAAGACACGATGATGGAGATCATGGTGTCATGCCGGTGACGATGATGAACATGGCGCCCCGAAGATGGAGATCAAAAGGAGCAAAATGATATTGGCCATATCATGTCACTATTTGATTGCATGTGATGTTTATCATGTTTTACATCTTATTTGCTTAGAACGAAGGTAGCATAAATAAGATGATCCCTCGCTAAAATTTCAAGAAAGTGTTCCCCCTAACTGTGCACCGTTGCGAAGGTTCGTTGTTCCGAAGCACCACATGATGATCGGGTGTGATAGGTTCTAACGTTCGCATACAACGGGTGTAAGCCAGATTTACACACGCAATACACTTAGGTTGACTTGACGAGCCTAGCATGTACAGACATGGCCTCGGAACACAAGAGGCCGAAAGGTCGAACATGAGTCGTATAGCAGATACGATCAACATGAAGATGTTCACCGATGATGACTAGTCCGTCTCACGTGATGATCGGACACGGCCTAGTTGATTCGGATCATGTATCACTTAGATGACTAGAGGGATGTCTGTCTGAGTGGGAGTTCATTAATAATTTGATTAGATGAACTTAATTATCATGAACTTAGTCTAAAATCCTTACAATATGTCTTGTAGATCAAATGGCCCATGCTAATGTCAACCTCAACTTCAACGCGTTCCTAGAGAAAACCAAGCTGAAAGACGATGGTAGCAACTATACGGACTGGGTCCGGAACTTGAGGATCATCCTCATAGCTGCCAAGAAAGCATATGTCCTTGAAGCACCACTAGGTGAAGCACCCGTCCCAGCAAACCAAGACGTTATGAACGCCTGGCAAACACGTGTTGATGATTACTCCCTAGTTCAGTGCGGCATGCTTTACAACTTAGAACCGGGGCTCCAAAAGTGTTTCAGTAGCACGGAGCATATGAGATGTTCCAAGAGCTGAAAATGGTTTTCCAAGCTCATGCCCGGGTCGAGAGATATGAAGTCTCCGACAAGTTCTACAGTTGTAAGATGGAGGAGAATAGTTCTGTCAGCGAGCACATACTCAAAATGTCTGGGTTGCACAACCGCTTATCTCAGCTGGGAGTTAATCTTCCGCATGATGCGGTCGTTGACGGAATCCTTCAGTCGCTCCCACCTAGCTACAAGAGCTTTGTGATGAACTTCAATATGCAGGGGATGGAAAAGACCATTCCTGAGGTATATTCAATGCTGAAATCAGCGGAGGTGGAGATCAAAAAGGAACATCAAGTGTTGATGGTGAATAAAACCACTAAGTTCAAGAAAGCCAAGGGTAAGAAGAACTTCAAGAAAGACGGCAAGGGAGTTACCGCGCCCGGTAAGCAAGCTGCCGGGAAGAAGACAAAGAATGGACCCAAGCCTGAGACTGAGTGCTTTTATTGCAAGGGAAACGGTCACTGAAAGCGGAACTGCCCCAAGTACTTAGCGGATAAGAAGGCCGGCAATACCAAAGATATATGTGATATACATGTTATTGATGTGTACCTAACCAGCGCTCGTAGTAGCTCCTGGGTATTTGATACCGGTGCGGTTGCTCATATTTGTAACTCAAAGTAGGAGCTGCGGAATAAGCGGAGACTGGCGAAGGACGAGGTGACGATGCGCGTCGGGAATGGTTCCAAGGTCGATGTGATCGCCGTCGGCACGCTACCTCTACATTTACCTACGGGATTAGTTTTAAACCTCAATAATTGTTATTTAGTGCCAGCTTTGAGCATGAACATTGTATCTGGATCTCGTTTGATGTGAGATGGCTACTCATTTAAATTCGAGAATAATGGTTGTTCTATTTATATGAGAGAAATGTTTTATGGTCATGCCCCGCTGGTCAATGGTTTATTCTTAATGAATCTCGAACGTGATGTTACACATATTCATAGTGTAAATGCCAAGAAATGTAAGGTTGATAATGATAGTCCCACATACTTGTGGCATTGCCGCCTTGGTCACATTGGTGTCAAACGCATGAAGAAACTCCATGCAGATGGACTTTTGGAGTCTCTTGATTATGAATCATTTGACACGTGCGAACCATGCCTCATGGGCAAGATGACCAAGACTCCGTTCTCCGGAACAATGGAGCGAGCAACCAACTTATTGGAAATCATACATACTGATGTGTGCGGTCCAATGAGCGTTGAGGCTCGCGGTGGCTATCGTTATGTTCTCACCCTCACTGATGACTTGAGTAGATATGGGTATGTCTACTTAATGAAACACAAGTCTGAGACCTTTGAAAAGTTCAAGGAATTTCAGAGTGAGGTTGAGAATCAACGTGACAGGAAAATAAAGTTCTTACGATCAGATCGTGGAGGGGAATATTTGAGTCACGAATTTGGCACACACTTAAGGAAATGTGGAATTGTTTCACAACTCACGCCGCCTGGAACACCTCAGCGTAATGGTGTGTCCGAACGTCGTAGTCGCACTCTATTGGATATGGTGCGATCTATGATGTCTCTTACCGATCTACTGCTATCATTCTGGGGTTATGCTTTAGAGACTGCCGCATTCACTTTAAATAGGGCTCCGTCGAAATCCGTTGAGACGACACCGTATGAATTATGGTTTGGAAAGAAACCTAAGCTGTCGTTTCTTAAAGTTTGGGGATGCGATGCTTATGTCAAGAAACTTCAACCTGAAAAGCTCGAACCCAAGTCGGAAAAATGCGTCTTCATAGGATACCCTAAGGAAACCATTGGATCTTTAAGAAGAAGACGGACGCGGATGGAAATGTTACCATCTATAAAGCTCGACTTGTCGCTAAGGGTTATCGACAAGTTCAAGGAGTTGACTACGATGAGACCTTCTCACCCGTAGCGAAGCTGAAGTCCGTCCGAATCATGTTAGCAATTGTCGCATTCTACGATTATGAGATATGGCAAATGGACATCAAAACGGCATTCCTTAACGGCTTCCTTAAGGAAGAATTGTATATGATGCAGCCGGAAGGTTTTGTCGATCCTAAGAATGCTGACAAGGTATGCAAGCTCCAACGCTCAATCTATGGGCTGGTGCAGGCATCTCGGAGTTGGAACATTCACTTTGATGAGATGATCAAAGCGTTTGGGTTTACACAGACTTATGGAGAAGCATGTGTTTACAAGAAAGTGAGTGGGAGCTCTGTAGCATTTCTCATATTATATGTGGATGACATACTATTGATGGGAAATGATATAGAATTCTTGGAAAGCATTAAGGCCTACTTGAATAAGTGTTTTTCAATGAAGGACCTTGGAGAAGCTGCTTACATATTAGGCATCAAGATCTATAGAGATAGATCGAGACGCCTCATAGGTCTTTCACAAAGCACATACCTTGATAAGATATTGAAGAAGTTCAATATGGATCAGTCCAAGAAGGGGTTCTTGCCTGTATTGCAAGGTGTGAGATTGAGCACGGCTCAATGCCCGACCACGGCAGAAGATAGAGAAAAGATGAGTGTCATCCCCTATGCCTCGGCCATAGGGTCTATTATGTATGCCATGCTGTGTACCAGACCTGATGTAAACCTTGCCGTAAGTTTGGTAGGAAGGTACCAAAGTAATCCCGGCATGGAACACTGGACAGCGGTCAAGAACATCCTGAAGTACCTGAAAAGGACTAAGGATATGTTTCTCGTTTATGGAGGTGACGAAGAGCTCGTCGTAAAGGGTTACGTTGATGCTAGCTTCGACACAGATCTGGATGACTCTAAGTCACAAACCGGATACATGTATATTTTGAATGGTGGGGCAGTCAGCTGGTGTTGCAAGCAAAGCGTCGTGGCGGGATCTACATGTGAAGCGGAGTACATGGCAGCCTCGGAGGCAGCACATGAAGCAATCTGGATGAAGGAGTTCATTGCTGACCTAGGAGTTATTCCCAATGCATCGGGGCCGATGACTCTTCTGTGACAACACTGGAGCTATCGCCCTTGCCAAGGAGCCCAGGTTTCACAAGAAGACCAGGCACATCAAGCGTTGCTTCAACTCCATTCGTGAAAATGTTCAAAATGGAGACATAGATATTTGTAAAGTGCATACGGATTTGAATGTGGCAGATCCGTTGACTAAACCTCTTCCAAGGGCGAAACATGATCAACACCGGAACTCTATGGGTGTACGATTCATCACAATGTAACTAGATTATTGACTCTAGTTCAAGTGGGAGACTGTTGGAAATATGCCCTAGAGGCAATAATTAAATGGTTATTATTATATTTCCTTGTTCATGATAATTATCTATTGTTCATGCTATAATTGTGTTATCCGGAAATCGTAATACATGTGTGAACACATAGACCATAACATGTCCCTAGTGAGCCTCTAGTTGACTAGCTCGTTGATCAATAGATGGTTACGGTTTCCTGACCATGGACATTGGATGTCATTGATAACGGGATCACATCATTAGGAGAATGATGTGATGGACAAGACCCAATCCTAAGCATAGCACTAGATCGTGTAGTTCGTTTGCTAAAGCTTTTCTAATGTCAAGTATCATTTCCTTAGACCATGAGATCGTGCAACTCCCGGATACCGTAGGAATGCTTTGGGTGTACCAAACGTCACGACGTAACTGGGTGGCTATAAAGGTGCACTACAGGTATCTCCGAAAGTGTCGGTTGGGTTGGCACGGATCGAGACTGGGATTTGTCACTCCGTATGACGAAGAGGTATCTCTGGGCCCACTCAGTAATGCATCATCATAATGAGCTCAATGTGACTAGGTAGTTAGTCACGTGATCATGCATTACGGAACGAGTAAAGTGACTTGCCGGTAACGAGATTGAACGAGGTATTGGGATACCGACGATCGAATCTCGGGCAAGTAACGTACCGATTGACAAAGGGAATTGTATACGGGATTGCTTGAATCCTTGACATCGTGGTTCATCCGATGAGATCATCGTGGAACATGTGGGAGCCAACATGGGTATCCAGATCCCGCTGTTGGTTATTGGCTAGAGAGCGGTCTCGGTCATGTCTGCATGATTCCCGAACCCGTAGGGTCTACACACTTAAGGTTCGGTGACGCTAGAGTTGTAGAGATATTAGTATGCGGTTAACCGAAAGTTGTTCGGAGTCCCGGATGAGATCCCGGATGTCACGAGGAGTTCCGGAATGGTCCGGAGGTAAAGATTTATATATAGGAAGTCCAGTTTCGGCCACCGGGAGAGTTTCGGGGGTCACCGGTATTGTACCGGGACCACCGGAAGGGTCCCGGGGGTCCACCGGGTGGGGCCACCTATCCCGGAGGGCCCCATGGGCTGAAGTGGCTTGGTAACCAGCCCCTGGTGGGCTGGTGCGCCCCACCCAAGGGCCCAAGGCGCCTAGGGTTGGAAACCCTAGGGGGGCGTTGCCCCCCGAGGGGGCATGCGCCCCCTGATTGGAAACCCTAAGGGGGGCGTTGCCCCCCGAGGGGCCGCCGCCCCCCTCTAGATGGGATCTCCAAGGGGGGCATGCGCCCCCCTAGCCCCTATATATAGTGGAGGGGAGGGAGGGCAGCCGCACCCTAAGCCCTGGCGCCTCCCTCTCCCTCCCGTGACACCTCTTGCTCCTCCAGTAGCGCTTGGCGAAGCCCTGCTGGAATCCCGCTGCTTCCACCACCACGCCGTCGTGCTGCTGGATCTCCATCAACTTCTCCTTCCCCCTTTCTGGATCAAGAAGGAGGAGACGTCTCCGCTCCATACGTGTGTTGAACGCGGAGGTGCCGTCCGTTCGGCGCTAGGATCATCGGTGATTTGGATCACGACGAGTACGACTCCATCAACCCCGTTCTCTTGAACGCTTCCGCTCGCGATCTACAAGGGTATGTAGATGCACTCCTCCCCTCTCATTGCTAGTAAACTCCATAGATTCATCTTGGTGATGCGTAGAATTTTTTTAATTTCTGCAACGATCCACAACACGGATACCTGTCCGCAAACATCGCGCACCGGCTTTTGGCTGAAGGGCAAATCATCCTCACCCTGAAACCTCGGGAGAGTAGTATTCCTCGCTCACTTTGTCCGCGGACTGGGATTCCCCCTCCACCCATTCGTCCGCGGACTTATGTTTTACTACGGGCTGGACTTTCATGATCTGGCCCCCAACTTCATCCTCAACATCTCGGCGTTCATCGTCGTGTGCGAGGCTTTCCTCCGCATCACGCCCCACTTCGTCCTATGGCTGAAGACCTTCAACGTAAAGCCAAAGGTGGTGGGCGGCCAGCAAGCGGAGTGCGGGGGCGCCATGGTGGGCAAGATGCCCAACGTCACCTGGCCCGAGGGCTCCTTCGTGGAGACCGTGAAGGGGTGGCAATCGGGGTGGTTCTATATCACCGAGCCGCGTGGCGCCAACTGGGCGGCGACCCCCGAATTTCGATCCGGCGTCCCCATGCGGCTAACCTCCTGGAAAGAGAAGGGCCTAGCCTGGGGCTTAGTGGAAGAGCTGACCGGACTTCAGACCTGCATCCGGAATATGATAAGCAAGAAAATCAAGCTTGTCAAAATAGTCCAGGTTATGCTTCTCCGCCGGATCCTCCCGTGCCAGAGACGGGTTTGCAATCTGTGGGAGTCCGACCCGGCCGAACACCAGACGCTGCAAGAGCTCTTCGGCACGACACACAAAGACGTCTGGAAGGTGCTCTTCAAGGGCACCGAGGTACCACCGCCCATAACCGAAGATCGCGGACTTAGTGCAAAGCGCCCAGCCAATCCGGTAAGTTTTCATACTTTGCCAGATATGCCTTTTACTAGCACATCCATGGGACGTACCTAAACGTCCATGCTGACTTCACAAGCCTGGGTTGCGATAGCGGAGCAAATTGACTACCCAGCTCCGCTACCTGAAGATCTAGAATCGCCTCTTCTGACGAAGATGCTGTTTCCGACGCCCTATGAGGTGCCAGAGAAGAAGGCCAAGAAGAAGGCCGCGAGGACCAGAGAAGGTCTCCGACGCAAGGTTACGTCAGACGTAACGTCCGACGACGTCGAGATGCCCTCCTTCTCCAAAGGCGAGGAGGAGGAGGAAATCCCTCCCTCCCCTATCGGAGGGAGAAATATGGGAAGGGCCGCCCCGCATGGGGAGGCCGAGGTGTCCAAGAAGGGAAAAAACTTCCTTCCGGACAACCCCACCGCAGCCACCTACAGCGACGAGGAGTGGGAGCCCAGGGCCAAGCCCCTGGCCAAGTCGTAAGTATCCGGACACAATAGTATTTCCGGTACGTATGCTCTTATCGCTTCTTATTATGCCGAACGTGCACCTGCACTCCGGCCAACTCCCACATCGATGTATCCTCTTCGGAGGGGTCTCTGGCCCCGTCGGCGATGAACAACGATTCACTCCCGACAGCCTCCTCCCCCAGGCCCGCGGACGACACCGAGGTGTTGTCTCAGAGGATACCGGGCCAAGGGGAGACAGTTCCGGAGACGCCCCCAGGCGAAATCCCAGTCGCCGGGCACATGGGGGGGGGGGGGAAGACCCCCATGGACTCAAATAATGGGGGCCGCCGCAAGATTGACCCCCAGCCGAATACAGCGCCAGAAACCCAAGTGGTTCCGGATTCAGGCTGGCAGCCTCTCTCTAAGGGGGGCCAGCCGCCTGTACCGATGACCTCTGTCCATCCAGAGGCATCAGACAACTTGTTGGAAGCGCTTTGCGGCACTTCCATTGATGAAGAACACCGTACTCTTATGAGTACGGTGATTGAGAAGGTTCGGTCCGCCAAGAGCGGGTTGACCGAAGCCTGCGCTAGCCTTCTAACAGGCTTTGAGGTAAGTAATAAAATCGTAAGAGAAGATCATAGTATAGACAGTGGCCCCTGATGCTCTGTTTGGTGTTCGGAAAGAAAAGCTGAACAGAGGATCAAATAACATTCGCAGGAGTCTAACAAAAGATGTCTATGTGAATAAGTAGGCATCGCTGCTGGCCGCTGCCGCTCGTACTGCGGAGGTCTCCGGATTGAAGCAGGACCTGGAGCGGACTGAGGGAGAGCTCGGCCTCGTGAAGAGGCAGCTCAAGGAAAATCAAGGTACGTAATACCCCGCCTGTATATTTATAAAGGAAAAATGGTTTCTGCTAATGGAAGCGTCATGAATTTTACTAGGGGCCACGACCGAAGTGGCGGCCCTTAAGAAGGCGCTGACCGAGGCCGAAGACAAAGTGGCCAAGGAGCGCGCCGAGCGCGAGAAGCAAGAGGCCCGGGTCAACGAGGTCCGGCAAGAGCTCCAGGATTTCGTCCAAAAATACAAGTCCTTGGAGCGTGACTCTAAGACTCAAGAGTCCGAGCTTGCTAAGGCCTTCTCACGCGAGACGCCAAAGCCGAAGCCCAAAAGGCCCTCCAGGAGATTCAGGCGGTCAAAAAGATTGCGGCGGGTAAGGCATTCATTATGCAAAGCAAGCATGTGAAGGAGACTTTCCTTTTACTTACCCGAATTTGGAGCTCTCCAGGAGCGTTCGCGGATCTACCGTGCAGCATATCTGATGCCGCAGAGTTCTACCGAGCTGAAGAAGGGGACTCGACGGAGAAGTTGTTCTGGTCTCAGTATATTGGGACCGAACATCCGATGCCCTTGAGCGACCAACTGAAGCAACTGGTCGAACTGCACAAGGCGGCCGAACTGTCCATGAAGGACCTCATAGTCCGGCTGTGGCCTGCCGAGCCTCTGCCCCGCAGCTACTTTGTCCTTGTAAAGCGGCTTGTGAGTGCCTGCCCGCGGCTTGAAGTCATAAAGCGGTCAGTTTGCATTGAAGGTGCGCGAATGGCCTTCGCCCGCGCAAAAGTGCACTGGGCGAAGATGGATGCCGAGAAGGTGATGACGGAGGGGCCACCGGAGGGCAAGGAGCACCGCCAGCCCGAAAAGTATTATGACAGTGTCCTGAAGGGCTCCCGCCTTGTGGCAGAGTAATGTGCTAAGGATGTAATCTTTGAGTGAATGTACTCATTTTATCCTGTAATATGAAACAAGTTCTTTTGCGCAATATAACGCTTATTGATTTAAAATTTTACCTTATGTGCGGCCGTTTATAAAATTTGAGAGTTGGCCAGTAGTCGGCTTCTGCCCCATGTAACTAGTACAGGGGTGTTCGGGATGAATCTAAACACTCTTTATCCAAATTTTTGGTCCTTTAAGGAGGTGTTTAGCGCAACGAACAAGGCAATCGGACTATACAACTTTATCACCCTCACTTAGCCATAGAAGTTCTATAATTTTAAATTTTGGCGTAGCCCCTGGTATTCGGAAGGCCGAACTTGGGGTGCTATACACGCCTAAATTGGACAAGGACCGATTCCTCGCCTGACGCGGAAAAAATCTTTAAGGATTTGAAACCTCTCGAACAGCGACCAGCTCTCGCCGCATCATGACAGTCAGTGTTCGGCTTTCTCTACTGAGGTGCTCGTCCGGAAGAACCGGGACACAATCGCAGTAGTTCTCCTGGTGCCACCTTAGCCGTTAGAGCAGAACGTAAGGTAGCAAAACACGGGAGCCGGGCAAACCCAACTATTGACCAAAGACATGATTCGGAGCTGATGCATATAATGCTATAAGTTCGGGGTGCCGCACTGTCAAAAGTGTTCGGACTTTCTTGTCGTGTTATGGGGTACACTGAAGCCCCTAGCGAACTGAACGTACCAGAGTGTACGGGTGCGATTTGTAATAACTAAACAATCAATGAAGAAAGAAAAAGAAATGTAGCAATAAGCTGACGCTGTACATTATTTTCCATTGTTATTTGAATGATACGTCAAGTCGTATGTATACAAGTAGTGCGATAAGTAGAATAGGACTATTTGACATGTCCTAACCAAGAGCGAGCTGCGCGTGGGTATGTAAAAACAGGTATAGCGATCGTTATCAGAGACCACCTGGGGATTCCCTCGTACGTCAAAGCTTCTTGCCTCCTTGGTGTTTCCGTCCCGTAATGGGTCCGATAATCAATTTATCGGAAGAGCCTCAAGAAGATAGGGACCTGAAAAACAGGAATGAAGGTGTATGGGTCCTGGTGCGGTTGAGCCGCATTGTGGACCGCATTATAGCTGTGCCTCCGCCTATGCCCATGGTATTTTAAGTGCGTAATTATGTACGCGCAGCACAAATTTCATCGCTTGACTGGGACTAGGACAGAGGCCGGATTGCTAGGCGAGCTCTGGACGGGTCGGATGATTCTGTTGCAGAGTACTTCGGACTCGTTTGACTGTGTCCGGGGGCTTTATTGCCGAATTGGAGGTCTGCCTAAGGAGGCTGCTCTGTACTTCTGCTGCAAGGGCCGCAGTGTGCTCCTCCGTACGGAGGGAGCGCTCTGTGTTTCCATTGACTGTTATAACCCCGCGAGGTCCGGGCATCTTGAGCTTGAGGTAAGCATAGTGCGGCACCGCATTGAATCTAGCAAATGCGGTTCGTCCGAGCAGTGCATGATAGCCACTGCGGAAGGGGACGATATCAAAGATTAACTCCTCGCTTTGGAAGTTGTCCGGAGATCCGAAGACTACTTCCAGTGTGATTGAGCCCGTGCAATAGGCCTCTACACCTGGTATGACACCTTTGAAGGTGGGTTTGGTGGGTTTGATCCTTGAGGGATCGATGCCCATTTTGCGCACTGTATCCTGATAGAGCAGGTTCAGGCTGCTGCCACCGTCCATAAGGACTCGCGTGAGGTGGAATCCGTCAATCATAGGGTCAAGGACCAGTGCGGCCGAACCGCCATGACGGATACTAGTCGGAGGTCCCTGCGATCAAAGGTGATCGGACAAGAGGACCATGGGTTGAACTTTGGGGCGACTGGCTCCATCGCGTAGACATCCCTTAGTGCACGCTTCCGCTCCCGCTTGGGGATATGGGTGGCGTATATCATATTTACCGTTTTTACTTAGGGAGGAAATTTATTCTGTCCACCTGTGTTCGACAGCCGGGGCTCCTCGTCGTCGTCGCTATGCGGCCCCTTTTCCTTGTTTTCGGCATTTAACTTGCCGGCCTGTTTAAATACCCAACATTCTCTGTTGGTGTGGTTGGCTGGTTTATCAGGGGTGCCGTGGATTTGACACGAGCGATCGAGTATGCGGTCTAGGCTGCACGGGCCCGGATTGTTCCTTTTGAATGGCTTCTTCCATTGACCGGACTTGGAGCCACTAAATCCGGCGTTGACGGCCGTGTCTTCGGCGTTATCGCCATTGCTGCGACACTTGTGTCTGTTGCGCCGGGGCTTGCCGTTGCTATCTCTGGCATCTGAGGTGCCAGGATTTCTTGATGTGCTGTTGCTACGAGCTAACCAGCTATCCTCGCCCGCACAAAAGCGGGTCATGAGTGTCGTGAGAGCTGCCATGGATTTCGGCTTCTCTTGGCCAAGGTGTCGGGCAAGCCACTCGTCACGGATGTTATGCTTAAAGGCCGCTAGGGCTTCGGCATCCGGACAGTTGACAATTTGGTTCTTTTTAGTTAGGAACCGAGTCCAGAATTTCCTGGCTGACTCTCCGGGCTGTTGGGTTATGTGGATTAAATCGTCAGCATCCGGTGGCCACACATAAGTGCCCTGGAAGTTATCCAGGAATGCGTCTTCTAGGTTCTCCCAACTACCAATGGAGTTTGCCGGCATACTATTCAGCCAATGTCGAGCCGGTCCCTTTAATTTTAGTGGGAGGTACTTGATGGCATGTAGATCATCGCCGCGGGCCATGTGAATGTGGAGAAGGAAATCTTCGATCCACACCGCGGGGTCTGTTGTCCCATCATATGGTTCGATGTTCACGGGCTTGAACCCTTCTGGGAATTCATGATCCATTACTTCGTCAGTGAAGCATAGGGGGTGTGCGGCGCCTCTGTGCCGGGCTATATCACGACGCAGTTCAGATTAGTTTGGTCTGCTGTATTCGGCCCGGACGTATTTGTATTTAGTATATCCGACGTGGCGGTCATCGTCACGCGTTGGGGCGCGCCCCCGTGATCCGTAGATCGATCTTGACTGTCCTGCTTTGTTTTCCAATTCGCCTCGCAGGTCCTGCGTGTAGCCCCGGGCCTTCATGTTTTTATTTGCTTGGCAACGGGGTGCGGGCTGGTGTTTGGGCTGATACGCCGCTTTGTCTCGGCCACGAGGTGGCCGGTCAGCCGCATCCTGCGCTGGTAATGTGGGCTCTAATGCTTCATCCTCGAATTGAGGTAACAACCTGCGCCTCGGGTAGCTTTTGGTAGGGCGCTCGAGTCCGTATTCCTCGGCTGCCAGGACCTCAGTCCATCTATCAGTTAGCAGATCTTGATCAGCTTGAAGCTGCTGCTGCTTTTTCTTCAGGCTTTTTGCAGTGGCTATAAGCCGGCGCTTGAAGCGCTCCTGCTCGACGGGATCCTCAGGCACAATAAATTCTTCGTCGCCGAGGCTCACCTCGTCTTCGCAGAGGGGCATGTAATTTTTGTCCTCCGAGTCTCCATCCATTGCCTGTTCATCAGGGCTAGCTTGCCCATCCTCCCGTCCGGCTTGCTCGAAGCTTGGCCGGGCGGGATTGTTTTCGTCTTTGGCGTCATCCAGAGTGCTATTGTCTCCTATGCCGGTATCGCTATTTTTGCTATGGCGGGGCTTAGAGCGGCGCCGCTGATGCCGACGCTTAGATTGCTTCTCAAGAGGATCACCCTCCGTAGCATCCTTTTGACCCTCGCCATTGTCTCCTTTGGGTGTGTCCACCATATATATGTCATATGATGATGTGGCAGTCCAGCGCCCTGTGGGCAGTGGTTCCTGTTCTTCTCCGGCATCGTCGTCCATACCGTCGATGTCTTCGGAGTCGAAATCGAGCATGTCGGTTAGGTCGTCGACAATGGCTATTAAGTGGGTGGTGGGTGGGTAACGAATTCCTTCGTCGTCCGCTTCCCACTCAAGCCGGACATAGTTTGGCCAAGGGTCTCCTGACAGGGAGAGAGATTTTAATGAGTTTAGCACATCGCCCAAGGGCGAGTGCTAGAAATATCCGCGGAGCTAAACTCCATGATCGGTGCCCAGTCAGGTTCGAGGGGCACGGATGCACGCGGTCCGGAGCCTATGGCTGGAGACGAGTCCAAGGGTTCGATGACACAGACCTCCTTGGAAGTGAGATCTGTGTTCGGCTCTATCGCCGCTAAGTGTGCGGCCTCCGTGGCGGGGTCCATCCACCCGTCCTTGGATGGCACGATCTGCTCCGGATTTAAAGCCAGGGCAGCTGCAGGTGCGATCTCCTGAACACCGTCCGACGGCAGATCTAAGTCATGCTCATCGTGACCGTAGGGTGCACCTGTTATGGGCTCGAATCCCTCAAAGATCAAGTCCCCGCGGATGTCGGCAGTGTAATTCAGGCTTCCGAACCTGACCTGATGGCCAGGGGAATAGCTATCGATCTGCTCCAGATGGCCAAGCGAGTTGGCCCGCAGTGCGAAGCCGCCGAATACGAAGATCTGTCCGGGGAGGAAAATTTCACCCTAGACCGCATCGTTGTAGATGATTGAAGGAGCCATCAAGCCTTATCGTGACGACACAGTGGAACTCTCAATGAAAGCACCAATGTCGGTGTCAAAACCGGCGGATCTCGGATAGGGGGTCCCGAACAGTGCGTCTAAGGCTAATGGTAACACGAGGCGGGGGACACAATGTTTACCCAGGTTCGGGCCATCTCGATGGAGGTAATACCCTACTTCCTGCTTGATTGATCCTGATGATATGAGTATTACAAGAGTTGATCTACCACGAGATCGTAGAGGCTAAACCCTAGAAGCTATCCTATGATTGTGATTGTTCTTGTCTTACGGACAAAACCCTCCGATTTATATAGACACCGGAGGGGGCTAGGGTTACGCAGAGTCGGTTACAGAGAAGGAGATCTACATATCCGAATTGCCAAGCTTGCCTTCCACGCAAAGGAGAGTCCCACCCGGACACGGGACGAAGTCTTCAATCTTGTATCTTCATAGTCCAACAATCCGGCATAAGTATATAGTCCGGCCGTCCGAGGACCCCCTAATCCAGGACTCCCTCAATCAGCAAATATGCTTTCTATTTTATTATATCCTAACACCTTGTATGCATACGTTGCTCCCCCATAAATTTTAGAGTCCGAGGTTGCATGTCCAGCAAGATTATCAAAGCAATCACATGCACGTGCAGGTTCTAAACGCACTTGTTTTCCTTTTACTAGGCCCGATTTGTATTCCTTTCCATAGTATTCTTTAGGCCGAACAACATTCATCTTCATTAGTATATCTCCATCTTGGAAAACGTCTGTAGTCTCATCAACATACGTTATTGTATCATCAACGATCATCTTAGTTAAAATACACGCGGTCGTATCAGAAGGCCTCAGGCGGCCGCAAGGCGAGGAAGAAGCTGGTCGAGACCTTTGACGGCGCGACTGTATTGCCCCCGCGTCTCCTGAGCGGGGGCGACCCGAGGGGGTGTTTCGGACCTCCTCTTCTTCGGCACGCTCAAGATTAAAGCAGCTTGCTCCGGCGTGCCTACACAACTTTGTGGGTAGTCCTCCCATCGCCGATGGACTCCGCCTTCACATGGATACCAAAATTCCAACTCATCATGGCAGAAAGGGCTACTGCACATAGGGATTTGGAGAGCGATCGATGAATCAATAACATAAGTCTATCCACACGCCTCCCAGTTGAAGACATCAAATAGTTCTTCAAGCTTTTGATGAGCCCACAAGAAGTGAACCTTATTGAAGAGACCGGCGACAAAATCATTTGGAAATTGGAAGCTCACTTCTTCTGAGGAATACTCAGCATCCTCGGTCTACTTCACCCAACCTTTTTATGGCCGGGCTACTCCTGTTGGAACCGCAACCCTCCCTCACTCTCGGCTAGAGGTAGAAGAAGACACAAGACATAAGAAATTTCGGGCCGGCGCACGAACGCCACCGTGGGCGCACGCACGCCCTAATCTTCTTTATCTTTTCAATGGCTACATGGCTGGCTCGGCTCCGATGCATCAACAAGCGGTACAGGGGGTATTTATACCTGGGCTAATACAGGTGCACACACACGACGCTGCCCACCTCTCTCTGGTGCATGCGTGATCCGCTTGCTCTGGGCGACGCCCACGATGGCTCCAACGTGCACACGACGCGGCGAGCCTCCAACAGAAACGCATGCCCAGCAATTACTGCCTGGAATATCTCCATGACCCAGCTACGCAACTAACAGCCACGCATGCACTAACTAATAGTCTAATCAAGATTACTGCTAACATTCTCCCTCCTAATCTTGAACTCGTGATCATGGGACAGCGCCACACGCCGTCGCAGCCACCATCTTCCTGGCGCACTGACGCCTGCCGCACTGACGGCTTTGTGGCTTCACTCGAGCTCGAACTCGACTCCGGGCACTGCCATTACAACGTACACGGGGGGTTTTATACCCAGGGATGCGCCGGGCACGCACCCACGTCCCAGCCCACGTCGAATGCCCGTCCCGCCCGCTCTGCCCGCGCCCCCTCCGACATGCACGGACACGTCTGGGCGCGGCGAGCCCGCGATGGACCAGCTCAACGCGCACACCCCCGCTCGCCAATGGCCACCCTACACCACGGTCCCGCCGCGCCTGACACGCCTGGCGCGCGCCCATACACGCGCCTGACGCATCCGACACGAGCGCCGCGGCTCTGTGCCACACGCCTCCACCGTTGTCGCGCCGAGCCGCCGTGACGCGCTCGCCGCGCCGTCGTCGTCGTTGAAGCCGCCACCACGCAGGTTCACCGCGACCTCCTCACCGTGCCGCCGCAGCCACCACGCAGCGCCTCGGCGGCCTCCGCGGTCGCCGTACATACGACGTCACCGCCCGCCGGCTCCGCCACGCGCCATGACAGCTGCAGCCCCGCCCTCCTCCAGAGGCTGACACACGGCCCGGAGCTCCATCGCGCAGCCACCGGCGAGCGCCGCCATCGCTGCCACGCCTCCGGCACGGCACGCACGCCCAAGACACCAAGCTCTGATACCAAATGTTGGAACCGCATCCCTCCCTCACTCTCGGCTAGAGGTAGAAGAAGACACAAGACACAAGAAATTCCGAGCCGGCGCATGAACGCCGCCGTGGGCGCACGCACGCCCTAATCTTCTTTATCTTTTCAATGGCTACATGGCTGGCTCGACTCTGATGCATCAACAAGCGGTACAGGGGGTATTTATACCCGGGCTAACACAGGTGCACACACACGACGCTGCCCACCTCTCTCTGGTGCATGCGTGATCCGCTTGCTCTGGCCGACGCCCACGATGCGCTCCAATGTGCGCACGACGCGGCGAGCCTCCAACAGAAACGCATGCCCAGCAACTACTGCCTGGAATATCTCCATGACCCAGCTACGCAACTAACAGCCACGCATGCACTAACTAATAGTCTAATCAAGATCACTGCTAACAACTCCGCTCAACTCAACGCTTCGATTAATTACTACTCAAATGAAGCCAGCGACATGGAACAGCTGTGGGCACTGCCGAAGCAAATTTTTTTTTGTGGTTGATCTTTAAAGATTGTGCGTGAACAGCCGACTGGCAATAAATTAGAGGTTGACCAAATTGTGGTTTATGCCAATTGTGCAAAAGGCAGCTGGAATCAGAGGCACATCTTCTTTTCAAGTGTAGATATACAACACACATTCGGAATGAGGTGAAGGCCTGGCTCGGCCCTATGTCGACATTGACGCTTGGAGAAACCTCACTATAGTCAAAGAATTGTGGCTATCCACGATCATCGTTAATGGTAATGCAAGGAAAGGCTTGGCATCTCCTTTTATGCTAGTCTTGTGGAAAATTTGAAATGAGAGCGGGGTCAAGTTTCTTTTGAAATGAGAGATATACTAGAGTTTTGTAGGATCGCTTCATCTATGCTAACCGTAAGATAAAGGCCGATGCCAAACTTTTGGGCTCGCGGGTTCTAAGAATTTGAGATATTTGATGTCGCGAGGTATAAATGTTACATGAAAACCTTAATTCTACTTTTAATGAACCCACTTATACGGGAAAGATTCATCGATGCACTTTGTATGACTGTTGTGTGTGCAATGGTATCCAAGATCAGATTAGAAGTACATATTATGGAAAGGAAGTAGAAATACCAGATCAGAAGTATGTACAATGGAAGGAAAACGAACATTTGTCTATACAAGACATCAAAGATTGTAGATAAATGGTGATAATTTGTTCATTAGTATAGTGCCACATCTTATATGTTAAATTAAAACGGAAAGCCAGTAACAACGTTTACTCAACACTGACAAAATACTCCCTCCGTTCCTAAATTAAGTCTTTTTAGAAATTCCACTATAAACTACATACGGATGTATATAGACATATTTTGTATGTAGTTCATAGTGCAATCTCTAAGAAGACTTATATTTAGAAACGGAGGGAGCAATTAACTATTGGATATAAATAAGTAAACCTATGAGCGTATACCTTATTTGAGATGCGTATGTTTAACGCAGTCTGACACACAATGCACAGTAACTACTGGTATACTCACAAAGCATGCAACTCCCGAACCAGAATCACAGCAGTAGACGTGAGGCTCAAGCAAGCCATCTGCCGACCCCCTGGATGCAGACGCGAAGACAATCCACAACACTAGGCGGACATACCAACTCATCAAGTTCGAGACTACATGTGCTTCCATCCGCAATATTGTACCCCTGAATGTGACCATCACAATCGTGTCCCAGGTAGATTGTATCAGCAGCAACAGATGAAAAGGGGGTCTCGGCTGATACGGAAATCGCGCGACCGATCCCCATGAACACGGCACGCCCGTTGAAGCCCTTGATCGGGACCAGGACCCCAGCTTCCAAATCCACCCTGTAAACATCATACCTCCTTTCATAGCCGCTGTACTGGTATAGGGGGGTCCGGAGCACCAGCATCAACTCCCCACCATTGTCCACCAGCTGGTGGTGGGTGCGCATCATTTGGAAGAGATCACACGACTTGCTCCGGTCAACGACCATATGAAGCCGTGGCGGCTGCTGATCCGAGCTGGTCGTCAGCAGCATGACGCCCCTGTAGTTGGCGCAGTAGAAGCGTCCGGCAAAAGGCATACACGAACTCATGGATCCATTGCCGACCACGGTCCAACTCACATCGTCGGGTTTAGCGACGACAAACCCCTGATTAAAGAAACTGACTGCCACCGTGGAGGCTTCGGCAACAAGGCCCACGCCAGACACACTGATTAATTTTCCCATCTCAAAGCCACAGCTCCAAGATCGATGCTGCTCTGGTGTCAGGAGCGCGGTCATCGGGGGGAGATCGGTGAGCTGGTGTGTGAGAGGGTTAAGCAGGCGGACGACCAGGCTGGGCTCGTGGAGCAGCAGCAGGAGGCCCTCGGGGGTGAGCGCGAGCAACGTGTGCCCGGCAAGCTCCGGGAGGTCCATCCGGATGCACTCGCCGGTAGACACGTTGAGGAAACGATGGCGGCGTGGCCCGGCAAAGGATTTGTCGAGCATGATCCACTGGCGGGGGAGGAAGCGACCGTCCAGGCCGCCGGCGCGCGGGTCTGGCGAGCACCGCCGCCATGGTTGGCACACGGCGCGGAAGCGAACATAGTCGGCCACATCGCTGGCGAGGGCAAGCTCGGCGATCATGCCGGCCGGCCCGTCCCCGAGGTTCGCCCAGTCCATACTGCAGGTTCGTGGGAGATAACTAGGGTCTAGCTAGGGGGCCGCGGCCCGACCGACTGCCGCCGCTTATTTACCTGGAACTCGGGCCGATGGCGTTGCTTTTCTAGGTGGCTCCGGGCCGGGTACATATACTATAGGAAGAGTTGTATTCGTATACGGTATGGTTTGGTCTCGTTCTCATTGTTCCTATCCGCCTTTAAATACTGCTGGAGGACCCTGCAAAAGAAAAAGTAAAAGACAAAATACTGCTGGAGGGCCCTGCAAAAGAGAAAGAAAAATACTGCTGGAGGTGGCGATGTCTTTGACTCCTGGTAACGTACACACATACTCCTAGAGATCGGCAAGCTGCCAAGCCGGTGCTCTGCGCAGCTTCCTTTTTTTCAAAAAAAAAACTGCGCAGAGCACCGCCCAAGCTCATCCGTGGTTTCGACTCCGGTGGCAAGCTAGCCCGCAAAAAAAAATGACTCCGGCAAGCTGTCCTGTGACCCACCTGAACCACCAGGTCCCGAACACCACCGCCAGCTGTCATCTACTGGCGGAGTGTTTGGAGAAGCATCGTGAGAGCAACTCCAAAGGGCCGACCCATTTCGTCCGCCTGCGTTCGTTTGGGTCGGCGCGGACAAAAGTGGCGGCCCAATGCGCCGACCCATACCCAAATCACGTCCGTGTCGCGTCCGCGCCGACGCATTTGCGGCCTAAATTTGCGTCCCAAATTTGTCGGCGCGGACGCTGAACGGACGCTTCGCGCGCCTTCTCGCTGTCCGTGCGTCCCCACATGGCGGCCGTCCAACTACCCGCTGCCCACGCGGTCAGCTTAATTTATGACCACGGTCCCACGCGTCAGCGACGGCGCTCGTCCTTTTTTAAGCCGACCGTGCGGCGGGGCCGTCCTCATCCAAACTCGCCGTCCACATCTACCAAGCTTTGCTCCCCCGTCGCCGGCAAACCCTATCCACCACAACCACAGCGAGATGGGCCTCTTCTCCGGCGCCAGCGGCAGCAAGGCCAAGGGCAAGGCCCCCGCACCCCTTTCCCCTCAGAGTTCCTCCCGCCTCTGCCGGCGCCCGTGCCTCGCCGGCAGAGGCTGCGCGTGAACGTGCCAGTGCATCAGGCGGAGTGGCACTGGTTGAAGGAAATATGCCCTAGAGGCAATAATAAAGTTATTATTTATTTCCTTATATCATGATAAAAGTTTATTATTCATGCTAGAATTGTATTAACCGGAAACATAATACTTGTGTGAATACATAGACAAACAGAGTGTCACTAGTATGCCTCTACTTGACTAGCTCGTTGATCAAAGATGGTTAAGTTTTCTAGCCATTGACATGGGTTGTCATTTGATTAACGGGATCACATCATTAGGAGAATGATGTGATTGACTTGACCCATTTCGTTAGCTTAGCACTCGATCGTTTAGTATGTTGCTATTGCTTTCTTCATGACTTATACATGTTCCAATGACTATGAGATTATGCAACTCCCGTTTACCGGAGGAACACTTTGTGTGCTACCAAACGTCACAACGTAACTGGGTGATTATAAAGGTGCTCTACAGGTGTCTCCAAAGGTACTTGTTGGGTTGGCGTATTTCGAGATTAGGATTTGTCACTCCGATTGTCGGAGAGGCATCTCTGGGCCCTCTCGGTAATGCACATCACTTAAGCCTTGCAAGCATTGCAACTAATGAGTTTGTTGTGAGATGATGTATTACAGAACGAGTAAAGAGACTTGCCGGTAACGAGATTGAACTAGGTATTGAGATACCGACGATCGAATCTCGGGCAAGTAACATACCGATGACAAAGGGAACAACGTATGTTGTTATGCGGTCTGACCGATAAAGATCTTCGTAGAATATGTGGGAGCCAATATGAGCATCCAGGTTCCGCTATTGGTTATTGACCAGAGACGTGTCTCGGTCATGTCTACATAGTTCTCGAACCCGTAGGGTCCGCACGCTTAACGTTTCGATGACAGTTATATTATGAGTTTATATGTTTTGATGTACCGAAGGTTGTTCGGAGTCTCAGATGTGATCACGGACATGACGAGGAGTCTCGAAATGGCCGAGACATAAATATTGATATATTGGAAGCCTATGTTTGGATATCGGAAGTGTTCCGGGTTGAAATCGGGATTTTACCGGAGTACCGGGAGGTTACCGGAACCCCCCGGCAACATAATGGGCCTTAGTGGGCCTAGGTGGAAGAGAGGAGAGGCGGCTAGGGCTGGGCCGCGCGCCCCTCCCCCTAGTCCGAATAGGACAAGTAGAAGGGGGCGGCGCCCCCCTTCCTTCTTCTCCCTCTCCTCTTTCCCCCTCCCAAGTCCTAATCCAACTAGGAAAAGGGGGGAGTCCTACTCCCGGTGGGAGTAGGACTCCTCCTGGCGTGCCCCGAGGCTGGCCGCACCTCCCCCCTTTGATCCTTTATATACGGGGGCAGGGGGCAGCCCATAGACACAACAATTGATCATTGATCTCTTAGCCGTGTGCGGTGCCCCCCTCCACCATATTACACCTTGATAATATCGTAGCGGTGCTTAGGCGAAGCCCTGCATCGGTAGAACATCATCGTCGTCACCACGCCGTCGTGCTGACGAAACTCTCCCTCAACACTCGGCTGGATCGGAGTTCACGGGACGTCATCGAGCTGAACGTGTGCTGAACTCGGAGGTGCCGTGCGTTCGGTACTTGATCGGTCGGATCGTGAAGACGTACGACTACATCAACCGCGTTGTGTTAACGCTTCCGCTTTCGGTCTACGAGGGTACGTGGGCAAACACTCTCCCCTCTCGTTGCTATGCATCACCATGATCTTGTGTGTGCGTAGGAATTTTTTTTGAAATTACTACGTTTCCCAACAGTGGCATCCGAGCCTGGTTTTATGCGTTGATGTTATATGCACGAGTAGAACACAAATGAGTTGTGGGCGATATAAGTCATACTGCTTACCAGCATGTCATACTTTGGTTCGGCGGTATTGTTGGATGAAGCGGCCCGGACCGACATTACGCGTACGCTTACGCGAGATTGGTTCTTCCGACGACGTGCTTTGCACAAAGGTGGCCGGCGGGTGTCAGTTTCTCCAACTTTAGTTGAACCGAGTGTGGCTACGCCCGGTCCTTGCGAAGGTTAAAACATCACCAACTTGACAAACTATCGTTGTGGTTTTGATGCGTAGGTAAGAACGGTTCTTGCTCAGCCCGTAGCAGCCACATAAAACTTGCAACAAAAAAGTAGAGGACGTCTAACTTGTTTTTGCAGGGCATGTTGTGATGTGATATGGTCAAGGCATCATGCTATATTTTATTGTATGAGATGATCATGTTTTGTAACCGAGTTATCGGCAACTGGCATGAGCCATATGGTTGTCGCTTTATTGTATGCAATGCAATCGCCATGTAATTGCTTTATTTTATCACTAAGCGGTAGCGATAGTCGTAGAAGCAATAGTTGGCGAGACGACAACGATGCTATGATGGAGATCAAGGTGTCGCGCCGGTGACGATGGGGATCATGACGGTGCTTCGGAGATGGAGATCACAAGCACAAGATGATGATGGCCATATCATATCACTTATTATGATTGCATGTGATGTTTATCTTTTATACATCTTATCTTGCTTTGATTGACGGTAGCATTATAAGATGATCTCTCACTAAATTTCAAGATAAAAGTGTTCTCCCTGAGTATGCACCGTTGCCAAAGTTCGTCGTGCCCAGACACCACGTGATGATCGGGTGTGATAAGCTCTACGTCCATCTACAACGGGTGCAAGCCAGTTTTGCACATGCAAAATACTCAGGTTAAACTTGACGAGCCTAGCATATGCAGATATGGCCTCGGAACACTGAGACCGAAAGGTCGAGCGTGAATCATATAGTAGATATGATCAACATAGTGATGTTCACCATTGAAAACTACTCCATTTCATGTGATGATCGGTTATGGTTTAGTTGATTTGGATCACGTGGTCACTTAGATGATTAGAGGGATGTCTATCTAAGTGGGAGTTCTTAAGTAATATGATTAATTGAACTTAAATTTATCATGAACTTAGTACTTGATAGTATCTTGCTTGTCTATGTTGATTGTAGATAGATGGCCCGTGTTGTTGTTCCGTTGAATTTTAGTGCGTTCCTTGAGAAAGCAAAGTTGAAAGATGATGGTAGCAATTACACGGACTGGGTCTGTAACTTGAGGATTATCCTCATTGCTGCACAGAAGAATTACGTCCTGGAAGCACCGCTGGGTGCCAGGCCTGGTGCAGGAGCAACACCAGATGTTATGAACGTCTGGCAGAGCAAAGCTGATGACTACTCGATAGTTCAGTGTGCCATGCTTTACGGCTAGAACCGGGTCTTCAACGACGTTTTGAACGTCATGGAGCATATGAGATGTTCCAGGAGTTGAAGTTAATATTTCAAGCAAATGCCCGGATTGAGAGATATGAAGTCTCCAATAAGTTCTACAGCTGCAAGATGGAAGAGAATAGTTCTGTCAGTGAGCATATACTCAAAATGTCTGGGTATAACAATCACTTGATTCAACTAGGAGTTAATCTTCCGGATGATAACGTCATTGACAGAATTCTTCAATCACTGCCACCAAGCTACAAGAGCTTCGTGATGAACTATAACATGCAAGGGATGGATAAGACGATTCCCGAGCTCTTCGCAATGCTAAAGGCTGCGGAGGTAGAAATCAAAAAGGAGCATCAAGTGTTGATGGTCAATTAGACCACTAGTTTCAAGAAAAAGGGCAAAGGGAAGAAGAAAGGGAACTTCAAGAAGAACAGCAAGCAAGTTGCTGTTCAGGAGAAGAAACCCAAATCTGGACCTAAGCCTGAGACTGAGTGCTTCTACTGCAAGCAGACTGGTCACTGGAAGCGGAACTGCCCCAGGTATTTGGCGGATAAGAAGGATGGCAAGGTGAACAAAGGTATATGTGATATACATGTTATTGATGTGTACCTTACTAGAGCTCGCAGTAGCACCTGGGTATTTGATACTGGTTCTGTTGCTAATATTTGCAACTAGAAACAGGGACTACGGATTAAGCGAACACTGGCCAAGGACGAGGTGACGATGCGCGTGGGAAACGGTTCCAAAGTCGATGTGATCGCCGTCGGCACGCTACCTCTACATCTACCTTTGGGATTAGTATTAGACCTAAATAATTGCTATTTGGTGCCAGCGTTGAGCATGAACATTATATCTGGATCTTGTTTGATGCGAGACGGTTATTCATTTAAATCAGAGAATAATGGTTGTTCTATTTATATGAGTAATATCTTTTATGGTCATGCACCCTTGAAGAGTGGTCTATTTTTAATGAATCTCGATAGTAGTGATACACATATTCATAATGTCGAAGCCAAAAGATGCAGAGTTGATAATGATAGTGCAACTTATTTGTGGCACAGTCGTTTAGGTCATATCGGTGTAAAGCGCATGAAGAAACTCCATACTGATGGACTTTTGGAATCACTTGATTATGAATCACTTGGTACTTGCGAACCGTGCCTCATGGGCAAGATGACTAAAATGCCGTTCTCCGGAACTATGGAGAGAGCAACAGATTTGTTGGAAATCATACATACAGATGTATGTGGTCCGATGAATATTGAGGCTCGTGGCGGATATCGTGATTTTCTCACCTTCACAAATGATTTGAGCAGATATGGGTATATCTACTTAATGAAACATAAGTCTGAAACATTTGAAAAGTTCAAAGAATTTCAGAGTGAAGTTGAAAATCATCGTAACAAGAAAATAAAGTTTCTACGATCAGATCGTGGAGGAGAATATTTGAGTTACGAGTTTGGTCTACATTTGAAACAATGCGGAAAAGTTTCGCAACTGATGCCAACCGGAACACCACAACGTAATGGTGTGTCCGAACGTCGTAATCGTACTTTACTAGATATGGTGCGATCTATGATGTCTCTTACTGATTTACCGCTATCGTTTTGAGGTTATGCTTTAGAGACGGCTGCATTCACGTTAAATAGGGCACCATCGAAATCCGTTGAGACGACGCCTTATGAACTGTGGTTTGGCAAGAAACCAAAGTTGTCGTTTCTTAAAGTTTGGGGCTGCGATGCTTATGTGAAGAAGCTTCAACCTGATAAGCTCAAACCTAAATCGGAGAAATGTGTCTTCAGAGGATACCCAAAGGAGACTGTTGGGTACACCTTCTATCACAGATCCGAAGGCAAGACATTTGTTGCTAAGAATGGATCCTTTCTAGAGAAGGAGTTTCTCTCGAAAGAAGTGAGTGGGAGGAAAGTAGAACTTGATGAGGTAACTGTACCTGCTCCCTTATTGGAAAATAGTTCATCACAGAAACCGGTTCCTATGACGCCTACACCAATTAGTGAGGAAGTTAATGATGATGATCATGGAACTTCAGATCAAGTTGTTACTGAACCTCGTAGGTCAACCAGGGTAAGATCCGCACCAGAGTGGTACGGTAATCCTGTTCTGGAGGTTATGTTACTAGACCATGACGAACCTACGAACTATGAAGAAGCGATGGTGAGCCCAGATTCCGCAAAATGGCTTGAAGCCATGAAATCCGAGATGGGATCCATGTATGAGAACAAAGTATGGACTTTGGTTGACTTGCCCGATGATCGGCAAGCCATTGAAAATAAATGGATCTTCAAGAAGAAGACTGACGCTGACGGTAATGTTACTGTCTATAAAGCTCGACTTGTTGCGAAAGGTTTTCGACAAGTTCAAGGGATTGACTACGATGAGACCTTCTCACCCGTAGCGGTGCTTAAGTCTGTCCGAATCATGTTAGCAATTGCCGCATTTTATGATTATGAAATTTGGCAAATGGATGTCAAAACTGCATTCCTGAATGGATTTCTGGAAGAAGAGTTGTATATGATGCAACCGGAAGGTTTTGTCGATCCAAAGGGAGCTAACAAAGTGTGCAAGCTCCAGTGATCCATTTATGGACTGGTGCAAGCCTCTCGGAGTTGGAATAAATGTTTTGATAGTGTGATCAAAGCAGTTGGTTTTGTACAGACTTTTGGAGAAGCCTATATTTATAAGAAAGTGAGTGGGAGCTCTGTAGCATTTCTGATATTATATGTGGATGACATATTGCTGATTGGAAATGATATAGAATTTCTGGATAGCATAAAGGGATACTTGAATAAGAGTTTTTCAATGAAAGACCTCGGTGAAGCTGCGTATATATTGGGCATCAAGATCTATAGAGATAGATCAAGACGCTTAATTGGACTTTCACAAAGCACATACCTTGACAAAGTTTTGAAGAAGTTCAAAATGGATCAAGGAAATAAAGGGTTCTTGCCTGTGTTACAAGGTGTGAAGTTGAGTAAGACTCAATGCCCGACCACTGCAGAAGATAGAGAGAAGATGAAAGATGTTCCCTATGCTTCAGCCATAGGCTCTATCATGTATGCAATGCTGTGTACCAGACCTGATGTGTGCCTTGCTATAAGTCTGGCAGGAAGGTACCAAAGTAATCCAGGAGTGGATCACTGGACAGCGGTCAAGAACATCCTGAAATACCTGAAAAGGACTAAGGATATGTTTCTCGTTTATGGAGGTGACAAAGAGCTCATCGTAAATGGTTACGTCGATGCAAGCTTTGACACTGATCCGGACGATTCTAAATCGCAAACCGGATACGTGTTTACATTGAACGGTGGAGCTGTCAGTTGGTGCAGTTCTAAACAAAGCGTCGTGGCGGGATCTACGTGTGAAGCGGAGTACATAGCTGCTTCGGAAGCAGCAAATGAAGGAGTCTGGATGAAGGAGTTCATATCCGATCTAGGTGTCATACCTAGTGCATCTGGTCCAATGAAAATCTTTTGTGACAATACTGGTGCAATTGCCTTAGCAAAGGAATCCAGATTTTACAAGAGAACCAAGCACATCAAAAGACGCTTCAATTCCATCCGGGATTAAGTCCAGGTGGGAGACATAGAAATTTACAATATACATACGGATCTGAATGTTGCAGACCCGTTGACTAAGCCTCTTCCACGAGCAAAACATGATCAGCACCAAGGCTCCATGGGTGTAAGAATCATTACTGTGTAATCTAGATTATTGACTCTAGTGCAAGTGGGAGACTGAAGGAAATATGCCCTAGAGGCAATAATAAAGTTATTATTTATTTCCTTATTTCATGATAAATGTTTATTATTCATGCTAGAATTGTATTAACCGGAAACATAATACTTGTGTGAATACATAGACAAACAGAGTGTCACTAGTATGCCTCTACTTGACTAGCTCGTTGATCAAAGATGGTTAAGTTTCCTAGCCATTGACATGGGTTGTCATTTGATTAACGGGATCACATCATTAGGAGAATGATGTGATTGACTTGACCCATTTCGTTAGCTTAGCACTCGATCGTTTAGTATGTTGCTATTGCTTTCTTCATGACTTATACATGTTCCTATGACTATGAGATTATGCAACTCCCGTTTACCGGAGGAACACTTTGTGTGCTACCAAACGTCACAACGTAACTGGGTGATTATAAAGGTGCTCTACAGGTGTCTCCGAAGGTACTTGTTGGGTTGGCGTATTTCGAGATTAGGATTTGTCACTCCGATTGTCGGAGAGGTATCTCTGGGCCCTCTCGGTAATGCACATCACTTAAGCCTTGCAAGCATTGCAACTAATGAGTTTGTTGCGAGATGATGTATTACAGAACGAGTAAAGAGACTTGCCGGTAACGAGATTGAACTAGGTATTGAGATACCGACGATCGAATCTCGGGCAAGTAACATACCGATGACAAAGGGAACAACGTATGTTGTTATGCGGTCTGACCGATAAAGATCTTTGTAGAATATGTGGGAGCCAATATGAGCATCCAGGTTCCGCTATTGGTTATTGACCAGAGACGTGTCTCAGTCATGTCTACATAGTTCTTGAACCCGTAGGGTCCGCACGCTTAACGTTTCGATGACAGTTATATTATGAGTTTATATGTTTTGATGTACCGAAGGTTATTCGGAGTCTCGGATGTGATCACGGACATGACGAGGAGTCTCGAAATAGTCGAGACATAAAGATTGATATATTGGAAGCTTATGTTTGGATATCGGAAGTGTTCCGGGTTGAAATCGGGATTTTACCAGAGTACCGGGAGGTTACCGGAACCCCCCGGCAACATAATGGGCCTTAGTGGGCCTAGGTGGAAGAGAGGAGAGGCGGCTAGGGCTGGGCCGCGCCCCCCTCCCCCCTAGTCTGAATAGGACAAGGAGAAGGGGGCGGCGCCCCCCTTCCTTCTTCTCCCTCTCCTCTTTCCCCCCTCCCAAGTCCTAATCCAACTAGGAAAAGGGGGGAGTCCTACTCCCGGTGGGAGTAGGACTCCTCCTGGCGCGCCCCAAGGCTGGCCGCACCTCCCCCCTTTGATCCTTTATATACGGGGGCAGGGGGCACCTCATAGACACAACAATTGATCATTGATCTCTTAGCCGTGTGCGGTGCCCCCTCCACCATATTACACCTCGATAATATCGTAGCGGTGCTTAGGCGAAGCCTTGCGTCGGTAGAACATCATCATCGTCACCACGCCGTCGTGCTGACGAAACTCTCCCTCAACACTCGGCTGGATCGGAGTTCGAGGGACGTCATCGAGCTGAACGTGTGCTGAACTCGGAGGTGCCGTGCGTTCGGTACTTGATCGGTCGGATTGTGAAGACGTACGACTACATCAACCGCGTTGTGTTAACGCTTCCGCTTTCAGTCTACGAGGGTACGTGGACAAACACTCTCCCCTCTCGTTGCTATGCATCACCATGATCTTGTGTGTGCGTAGGAATTTTTTTTGAAATTACTATGTTTCCCAACACTGGCAGCACCGCCAGCCTCTGCCGTATCCCGACATGACCCTGCCGCACGACTGGCATCTGGATCCAGATAGGATCCCAGTGCTGGCGGCGCCGCGGACGGCTCGGGCTCACGCGGAGGAGGTGCGGCGCCGGCGGGCGCTGCTGATGCCGGAGCAGCGCCGTGAGGCCGCCTACGCATCCGACTTACTCAACTGGGCAAGGTGGTTCACCTTCGAGCACGAGGAGGCGAGGCGACGGGGCGTGCGCAAGGTCGACCGGAGCTCGCCGCCTGCCGGCGCTCGTCGTCCGCGAGGAGGACCAGGCGGCGGAGGACGCCTACCAGGCGGCCCTTGCGGCCGTCTACCGCGAGAGCGGGGAGGACGAGCGGCGCAGGGCGGAGGCGGCGGAGGAAGAGGAGGCTCGGTACGAGGCGGCAATGGCGCGGGCACTTGCCCTCTCCGCGGCGGGTGACAGCGTGGTGCCGCCGGTGGCTCCGCCGTCCCCTATCAAGCTGGAGTCGTCCCCCATCGAGCGCTACTCCTGGACGGGAGTAGTGCGCGAGTGGGTACGCGCGCCGCCGGTCTGGATGGGAGCGACGCCGGCGCAGGAGGCGGCGTACCTCGAGCACTGGCGCCAGATCCGGGTGGCCGAGGAGCGCCGCGATGGCGAGTACCTCGAGAAGCTCGAGCGCGACCTTGAGGAGGAGCAGCGCGAGGCCGAGGAGGCGCGCCGGGCCGCCGCTGCACAGGCGGCCGCACACCCCCCCCCCCCAGCGCCGGCACTGCCTGCGCCCGACATGATGGCGCTCTGGAACACGACGTTCGCCTGGGCCGGGCAGGCGCCGACGCTCATCGACCTCACGGACCCCGAGGATGACGACGCCTAGGGCAGCGCGCCGCCTCGTAGTTTAGGTTGTTTTTATTTTTTTAATGCAAATGTGCACGCGTGGACTCTCGCCGGCCTTCGTGGTCGGCTTTAATGTTTAATTAATGCTGTTTTTTTTAATATGCATGCATTTATTTTTTTTAGCGCCGTCAAAATGGGCCAGGCCAGCGTTGGGCGCACGCGCCGACCCAAACACGGAAGCGGACATCCGTGTCCGCCTGGCCGACCCAAACGGACAAAAAGCGGACAAAATCGCCGTCCGTTTGGGTCGGCCCGTTGGAGTTGCTCTGAGGAGCGGCGGCGGCGGCGAGGTACTGCTGCTGGTCTAGCGTGGAGAGGATCTTGTTCGACTCTCCCTCAGCCCCCTCCTCACGCAGCAGGTCCCCGAGGATGGCCGCCAGGTAGCCGGTCAAAGGTGGAGTGGATCTCGTTGGGGAGATTTGTGTGAGAGGTGAGATTAATGAGATCGATTTTTTTGAAAAAAATACATGCTCAAATATTCTCAAAAAAATTGTAGACACACATCAATATTTGATGTACAATCTCAAAAAGTTTCAGTTCCTAATTCAACCTGCAATGATAGAAACAAAAAAGACAAAATCGGATGTGAATAGTGTCAAAGTACTGTTCTCTCAAAGTTGCCGCTATTCACATTCAAATTTGTCTTTTTTGATTCTCTAAATGTACATTGAGTTTTGAGCTGATTTTTTTGGAGTTCAGACATACCCTATAGGGATGCTGTCGAATAATTTCAGATTTTTTTTAAAAAGTCTAAATATGAATATTTGAGATTGATCTCACGATCTACAAGTCTTCCCCGATCTCGCGCGGGCTGGACATGAGGAGGAAGGTTGGAATGGTGGGTGGGTTTCGGCTGGGTGGGGATTGACCTGCTTTTTTCCTCTTTTTGGTCCGGTTCCTGTTAAAATACCGGGAACAAACCAGAAGAAAAAACTAAATCGAAAATAAAGCGTCAATGTGGCAAGCCTAGCCAGCGCTAAAATTGATAGATGAGGTAAATTGTGCCATGGGGGTAAAATGTGAAAGGAATCTTTAAATAAGTGGTAAAAAATTGACTGTTTGTCATTTTTGGGGTAATTTCTGTCACTTGGGTCCATTTTGGGGGTAAAAATGAAATTGACACATTCGCTAAATATATGTTCAGCCGTAAACTTGTGATCTTGAATGTTTTTTCCTTCAGATTATTGTCATGAAGGATTATTCAAAAACGATGCATCAGGGTATTAGTAACTTTCATGCCACGCATTTCAGCTAGCAGGTTGATATCTCAACATTTCTCCATTCAAGTCATTTTCCATATTGTTATTAATGTAGATTTGTATAGTAAGAATGATTTTCTGATTATATTTTATTTCATATCAGATTATTTGGAATAATTTAGATTGTTCATCAGATACTATGAAGGCAAAATGTATTGAAGCTTGGACATCCTGAACATCCAAATAAAAAAAGACTGGACATTTCCCCAAGTATACCATCCTTCTAGTCAAATTTTTTTTATCAGTCCTTCTGGGCAATTTAACAGACATGTCCACAATCTACTTTGATCACCTCATGTTACATGTGAAAGTGACCCTCGTGCGGGAAGATTTAAGTACAGGTGTGATAGTGAGTTTAAAGTAAGCTTGCAGTAAAAAAATTGAAGGACAATGTTTAACAAAAGTGACAGAACTGAGTTGACATGAGTGGATGCAGTTTCTGCTTAGAACATTTGGAAGAGAGGCTGAAAGCTACTTCGATGCATTATCTGAATATAATAGGCTGGGGTTGTCAATTTCGTCTTAGATATAGCGAGGGTTGTAGACGAAAATGCCTTTCGGTGGACGGGCTCATCGGTGGACTTTTAGAAAAGAACATTTTTCCAAATCGCAAATAATAATCAAAAAATTGTACATACACAAATACACATATGACACGTTCAAGAAAATTTTCATACTAATATACCTTCATATGTAGCTTACAGATCGAAGTTATGGTGTCTGGCGTGGGCCTGGTTGCATCGACTCTGCTCAGGAGTCCAGGACTCAGGAGCGCGGTCATCGGCGGGAGATCGGTGAGCTAGCGCGTGAGTAGGTTCAGCAGGCTGACGACCATCGGTAGAAGAAAGTCGACGAGGGGACGCGGTCGCTTTGCGGGGCTCGGGAGGCCGCCATCCGACCGACCGTATCCGTTGGAATCACAGGGCGATGGTCTGGTGCTTTTCTACGCGTAGCTCTCCATATGGACTATGGAGAGTCGTATTCGGATCCTAAAAAGAGTCATATTCGGATATGGTAGAGCCAACCATATGGTCTGTCCAGGTTGTGTGTCTAGGAACTCTCCTACCTCATTTTCATTCATGTTAATAGGGATGAGCTCACTTTTACTATAGTGATTCTCATGCCAGAGATACTCTCAAAACAAGAGAGAACCATCTTAAGATTCCTAGTATGTTCCAGGTTTTTATCTAAAAACAATATGGTGTCATCAGCATATTGAAGGCATATAATCCCTCCTGGACAGATCTCAGTGCATAGCCCCTCTATCAACTTATGATCTGCTGCTTTCGTCAACATCCTAGTAAGCTTAGAAGAATACCTTGGGATACCACTTCACTATGATAAGCTTAGAAGAGAAGACATTCAACCACTTATTGATAAGATCATGAAAAGGATTGCTGGGTGGAGAGAGAAACTTCTCTCTTATAAAGGAAGGGTTGTCCTCATCAAGGCATGTCTAGCCAGCATACATGTATACCTGCTTTTTTTCTTTAAATTCCCTAAATGGGCCATAGATCTTATTAATACTCAAATGGCAAACTGTCTGTGGAATGATTTTGAAGGACACAGAAAATTGCATTTGGCTAACTGGAAAATGGTCTGTATGAAAAAGGAATTTGGGGGGCTTGGCATCCCAAATCTCCAAGAGGTTAACCTTTGCCTATTAGGATCTTGGGTTAAAAGATATACTATGAGGGGGAAGGGAAACCCTGGAGGATGATGATAGATCAGAAATATATGAGAGGCAAAAATAATGTCTTTACCCCTAACACCTCCACCAGTATCTCTAGGTTTTGGAAAGGGGTAAAATCCATCATCCAAGCTTTGAAATTTGGTTATAGATGGAAAATAGGAGTAGGAGATAAAATCAGGTTTTGGAAGGACACTTGGTTTGGCACCTCCCCTCTAGCAGTTCAATTCTGGCATATTTACATGATTTGCAATGAGCAAAATAAAAGTGTCAGAGAGATCCGGGATGGTGAAACCCTGGAACTGACTTTTGGAGGAATTTTGACAATAAAATGATGGAACAATGGCATCAGCTGGTGGAGATTGCTAGATAGATCAACTTCAATAGTGATCCTGATGCTCTTATATGGCAACTTGAAAAGAAGGGAGTGTACTCTTCTAGCTCTTTGTACCATGTGATTAACTTTAGATGTGTGCAACCTCTGTTCCTACCAGCTATTTGGAAACTTGCAGTGCCACCTAAGATTCGTGTCTTCCTTTGGTTGTTTTCTCAAAACACGCTTATGACTAGAGACAATCTGAGGAAAAGACACATAATCAAACCGCTAGAATGTGTTTTCTGTACTGAGCATGAGACAAATCACCACTTATTTTTTGACTGTGTTGTAGCCAGGAATATTTGGTCTTTTGTCAGTCTTTTCTTCCAAAAGGATCTGGGCACAAACTGAGTCTGTGGCTCGCTTTTGGATTTCTAATAAAAATAATTTAGCTTTGAATGTAGTTAGCTCTGCTGTCCTATGGTGTTTATGGAAATATAGGAACTCTATGATTTTTGTAGAAGACTATAGGATACAACTCAATTGTATTCCATCGGAGTCGGTTACAATATATACAGGTGGTGTCTTGCGTGACAAGCCAACTAACCCTACAATATCTCTAGAGATCAATCTATACAAGGCTAGAGATAATAGGAGAATCAGTCGGAAATAAATACAAAGATATCACGTTTCAACACCCCCCGCAGTCGAAGCGTCGGCGTCGGCGATGCAAAGACTGGAACGAAACTCCTGGAATGCAGCGGTAGGCAATCCCTTGGTCATGATGTCGGCAAACTGTTGAGTGCTCGGAACATGAAGAACACGAAGCTGACCCAACTGAACCTTCTCGCGCACAAAGTGAACATCGAGCTCAATGTGTTTGGTGCGCTTGTGCTGCAGCGGATTAGCCGCGAGATAGGTGGCCGACACGTTGTCACAGAAGACCAAAGTAGCCTTCGGAAGAGAAATCCGAAGCTCGCCGAGAAGATGACGAAGCCAACAAGTCTCCGCAACGACGTTGGCGACAGTGTTGGAAATATGCCCTAGAGGCAATACTAAAATGGTTATTATTGTATTTCCTTGTTCATGATAATTGTCTATTGTTCATGCTATAATTGTATTAACTAGAAACCGTAATACATGTGTGAATACATAGACCACAACATGTCCCTAGTAAGCCTCTAGTTGAATAGCTCGTTGATCAATAGATGGTTATGGTTTCCTGACCATGGACATTGGATGTCATTGATAAAGGGATCACATCATTAGGAGAATGATGTGATGGACAAGACCCAATCCTAAGCATAGCACAAGATCGTGTAGTTCGTTTGCTAAGAGCTTTTCTAATGTCAAGTATCATTTCCTTAGACCATGCATGAGATTGTGAAACTCCCGGATACCGTAGGAATGCTTTGGGTGTACCAAACGTCACAACGTAACTGGGTGGCTATAAAGGTGCATTACAGGTATCTCCGAAAGTGTCTGTTGGGTTGGCACGAATCGAGACTGGGATTTGTCACTCCGTATGACGGAGAGGTATCTCTGGGCCCACTCGGTAATGCATCATCATAATGAGCTCAATGTGACTAATGAGTTAGCCACGGGATCATGCGTTACGGAACGAGTAAAGAGACTTACCGGTAACGAGATTGAACGAGGTATTGGGATACCGACGATCGAATCTCGGGCAAGTAACATACCGATAGACAAAGGGAATTGTATACGGGATTGATTGAATCCCCGACATCGTGGTTCATCCGATGAGATCATCGTGGAACATGTGGGAGCCAATATGGGTATCCAGATCCCGCTATTGGTTATTGGCCGGAGAGGTGTCTCGGTCATGTCTGCATGGTTCCCGAACCCGTAGGGTCTACACACTTAAGGTTCGGTGACGCTAGAGTTGTTATGGGAAATAGTATGTGGTTACCGAAGGTTGTTCGGAGTCCCGGATGAGATCCCGGACATGACGAGGAGCTCCGGAATGGTCCGGAGGTGAAGATCGGTATATTGGACGAAGGGTATTGGAGTCCGGAATTGTTCCGGGGGTACCAGGCTATGGCCAGCATGTCCGAAAGGGGTTTCGGAGGCCCCGGCAAGCGTTGGGGGGCCTTATGGGCCAAGGGGAAGGGGCAAACCAGCCCACTAAGGGGATGTGCGCCCCTCCCAACCCATCTAGGGTTTCCCCTGGCCGCCGCCTCCTCCTCTAGATCCATCTAGAGGGGCCGGCCCCCTCTCCCCTTCCCCCTATATATAGTGATGGGGTGGGAGGGCAGCCACGCCCTTCCCTTGGCGCAGCCCCTTCCTCCTCATACATCTCCTCCTCCTCCGTAGTGCTTGGCGAAGCCCTGCCGGAGAACCACGAGCTCCATTGCCACCACGCCGTCGTGCTGCTGGAGTTCTCCCTCAACTTCTCCTCTCCCCTTGCTGGATCAAGAAGGAGGAGACGTCCCCGGGCCGTACATGTGTTGAACGCGGAGGCGCCGTCCGTTCGGCGCTAGATCGGATCTTCCATGATTTGAATCGCCGCAAGTACGACTCCATCAACCGCGTTCTTGTAATGCTTCCGCTTAGCGATCTTCAAGGGTATGAAGATGCACTCCCTCTCTCTCGTTGCTAGCATCTCCTAGATTGATCTTGGTGACACGTAGGAAAATTTTGAATTATTACTACGTTCCCTAACAGTGGTATCAGAGCCAGGTTTATGCGTAGATTCTATGTATGAGTAGAACACAAAGTAGTTGTGGGCGATGATTTGTTCAATTTGCTTACCGTTACTAGTCTTATCTTGATTCGGTGGCATTGTGGGATGAAGCGGCCCGGACCGACCTTACACATACTCTTACGTGAGACAGGTTCCACCGACTGACATGCACTTGATGCATAAGGTGGCTAGCGGGTGTCTGTCTCTCCCACTTTAGTCGGATCGGATTCGATGAAGGGGGTCCTTATGAAGGGTAAATAGCAATTGGCATATCACCGTTGTGGCTTTTGCGTAGGTAAGAAACGTTCTTGCTAGAAACCCATAGCAGCCACGTAAAACATGCAACAACAATTAGAGGACGTCTAAATTGTTTTTGCAGGGTATGCTATGTGATGTGATATGGCCAAAAGGATGTGATGAATTATATATATGTGATGTATGAGATTGATCATGTTCTTGTAATAGGAATCACGACTTGCATGTCGATGAGTATGAAAACCGGCAGGAGCCATAGGAGTTGTCTTAATTTATTGTATGACATGCGTGTCAATGAAAAACGCCATGTAATTACTTTACTTTATTGCTAACCGTTAGCCATAGTAGTAGAAGTAATAGTTGGCGAGACAACTTCATGAAGACACGATGATGGAGATCATGGTGTCATGCCGGTGACGAAGGTGATCATGCCGCGCCTCGAAGATGGAGATCAAAGGCGCAAGATGATATTGGCCATATCATGTCAATTTATGATTTGCATGTGATGTTTGTCATGTTTACATCTTATTTGCTTAGAAAGACGGTGTGTTCCCCCTAACTGTGCACCGTTGCGAAGGTTTGTTGTTTCGAAGCACCACGTGATGATCGGGTGTGATAGATTCTAACGTTCGCATACAACGGGTGTAAGCCAGATTTACACATGCGAAACACTTAGGTTGACTTGACGAGCCTAGCATGTACAGACATGGCCTCGGAACACAAGAGACCGAAAGGTCGAACATGAGTCGTATAGTAGATACGATCAACATGGAGATGTTCACCGTTGATGACTAGTCCGTCTCACGTGATGATCGGACATGATCTAGTCGATTCGGATCATGTATCACTTAGATGACTAGAGGGATGTCTATCTAAGTGGGAGTTCATTAAATAATCAGATGAACTTAATTATCATGAACATAGTCAAAAGGTCTTTGCAAATTATGTCGTAGCTTACACTTTAATTCTACTGTTTAAGATATGTTCCTAGAGAAAATTTAGTTGAAAGTTGATAGTAGAAATTATGCGGACTGGGTCCGTAAACTGAGGATTATCCTCATTGCTGCGCAGAAGGCTTATGTCCTTAGTGCACCGCTCGGTGTGCTGAACCTCGAGCGTCGTCTGTAGATGTTGCGAAACATCTGACATACATGTTTTGATGACTACGTGATAGTTCAGTGCGTAATGCCAACGGTTTAAAATTGTGGCACCAAAGACGTTTTGAAACGTCGCAGAACATATGAGATGTTCCAAAGACTGAAATTGGGATTTCAGACTAGTGCCCACGTCAAGAGGTATGAGACCTCTGACAAGTTTCTTAAGCCTGCAAACTAAGGGAGAAAAGCTCAATCGTTGAGCATGTGCTTAGATTGTCTGAGTACTACAATCGCTTGAATCGAGTGGGAGTTAATCTTCCAGATGAGATAGTGATGGTTCTCCATAATCACTGCCACCAAGCTATTAGAGCTTCGTGATGAACTATAACGTATCAGGGATAGACATGATGATCCTTGAGCAACTCGCGATGTTTGACACCGCGAAAGTAGAAATCAAGTAGGAGCATAAATTGTTGATGGTTAGTAAAACCACTAGTTTCAAGAAGGGCAAGGGAAAGAAGGGATACTTCATGAAACGGCAAATCAGTTGCTGCTCTAGTGAAGAAACCCAAGGTTACCCAAACCCGAGACTAAGTGCTTCTGTAATAAGGGGAACGGTCACTGAAGCAGAACTACCCTAGATACTTGGTAGATGAGAAGGCAGGCAAGGTCGACAGAAGTATATTGGATATACATTATATTAATGTGTACTTTACTAGTACTCCTAGTAGCACCAGGGTATTAGATATCGGTTCGGTTGCTAAGTGTTGGTAATTAGAAATAAAAGGCTACGGAATAAACGGAGACTAGCTAAAGGTGAGATGACGATATGTGTTGGAAGTGTTTCCAAGGTTGATGTAATCAAACATCGTACGCTCCCTCTACCATTGGGATTGGTATTAAACCTAAATAATTGTTATTTGGTGTTTGCGTTGAGCATAGACATGATTGGATTATGTTTATCGCAATACGGTTATTCATTTAAGGAGAATAATGGTTGCTCTGTTTATTTGAATAATACCTTCAATGGTCTTGCACCTAAAATGAATGGTTTATTGAATCTCGATCGTAGTGATACACATGTTCATGCCAAAAGATATAAGATAGTAATGATAGTACCACATACTTGTGGCACTGCCATTTGAGTCATATTGGTATAAAACGCATGAAGAAGCTCCATGTTGATGGATCTTTGGACTCACTCATTTTTGAAAAGATTGAGACATGTGAACCATGTCTATTGGTAGATATGCATGAAGAAACTCCATACAGATGGATCGTTTGGACTCACTTGATTTTGAATCACTTGAGACATGCAAATCATACCACATGGGCAAGATGACTGAAAGGCCTCGTTTTTAGTAAGATGGGACAAGAAAGCAACTTGTTGGAAGTAATACATTTTGATGTGTGCAGTCCAATGAGTGCTGAGGCACGCAGTGGATATCGTTATGTTCTTACTTCACAGATGATTTGATGAGTAGATGCTAAGAATATTTACTTGATGAAACACAAGTCTGAATTATTGAAAGGTTCAAGTAATTTCAGAGTGAAGTTGAAGATCGTCGTGACAAGAGGATAAAATGTCTATGATATGATCATAGAGATATCTGAGTTACGAGTTTGGCATACAATTAAGACATTGTGGAAATTGTTTCACAACTAATACCGCGTGGAACACCATAGTGTGATGGTGTGTCCGAACATCATAACTGCACCCTATTGGATATGGTGCATACCATGATGTCTCTTATCGAATTACCACTATCGTTTATGGGTTAGGCATTAGAGACAACCGCATTCACTTTAAATAAGGCACCACGCAATTCCGTTGAGACGACACCGTATGAACTATGGTTTAGAGAAACCTAAGCTGTCGTTTCTTAAAAGTTTGGGGCTGCGACGCTTATGTGAAAAAGGTCCAGGCTGATCAGCTCGAACCCAAAGCGGATAAATGCATTTTCATAGAATACCCAAAACAGTTGGGTATACCTCCTATTTCAGATCTGGAAGCAAAGTGATTGTTTCTAGAAACAGGTCCTTTCCCGAGGAAAAGTTTCTCTCGAAAGAATTGAGTGGGAGGATGGTGGAGACTTGAAGAGGTTATTGAACCGTCACTTCAACTAGTGTGTAGCAGGGCACAAGAAGTTGTTCCTGTGGCACCTACACCAATTGAAGTGGAAGCTTATGATAGTGATCATGAAACTTCGGATCAAGTCACTACCAAACCTCCTAGGTCGACAAGGATGCGTACTACTTCAGAGTGGTACGTAATCCTGTCTTGGAAGTCATGTTGCTAGACAACAATGAACCTACGAGCTATGGAGAAGCGATGGTGGGCCCGGATTCCGACGAATGGCTCGAGGCCATAAAATCCGAGAGAGGATCCATGTATAAAAACAAAGTATAGACTTTGGAAGAACTACTTGATGGTCGTAAGGCTGTTGGGTGCAGATGGATTTTAAAAGGAAGACGGACAATGATGGTAAGTGTCACCATTAAGAAAGCTCGACTTGTCGTTAAGATGTTTTCCGACAAGTTCAAGGAGTTGACTACGATGAGATTTTCTCACTCGTAGCGATGCTAAGAGTCTGTTGGAATTATATTAGCAGTTACTGCATTATTTATGAAATCTTGCAGATAGGATGTCAAAAACCATTGTTTCCTCGACGATTTTCTTGAGGAAAGGTTGTATGTGATACAACCAGAAGGTTTTATCAACCCTGAAAGATGCTAACAAGTATGCAAAGCTCCAGCAATCCTTCTAAGGACTGGAGTAAGAATCTCAGAGTTGGAATGTACGCTTTGATGAGATGATCAAAGATTTTGGGTTTATACAAAGTTTATGAGAAACTTGTATTTCCAAAGAAGTGAGTGTGAGCACTATAGAATTTTTGATGAGTATATGTTGTTAACATATTGTTGATCAGAAATGATGTAGAATTTCTAGAAAGCATACAGGGTTATTTGAAAAGTGTTTTTCAATGGAAAACCTGGATTAAGCTACTTGAACATTGAGCATCAAGATCTATAAGGATAGATCAAAAACGCTTAATAATACTTTCAAATGAATACATACCGTGACAAGATTTTAAAGGAGTTCAAAATAGATCAGCAAAGAAGGAGTTCTTGGTTGTGTCACAAGGTGTGAGTATTGAGTAAGACTCAAGACCTGACCACGACAGAAGAGAGAGAAAGGACGAAGGTCGTCCCCTATGCTTTAGACGTAGGCTCTACAGTATGCTATGCTGTGTGCCGCACCTGAAGTGTGCCTTGCCGTGAGTCAGTCAAGGGGTACAAGAGTGATCCAGGAATGGATCACATGACAGCGGTCGAACTTATCCTTAGTATCTAGTGGACTAAGGAATTTTCTCGATTATGGAGGTGGAAAAGAGTTTGTCGTAAAGGGTTATGTCGATGCAAACTTTGACACTAATCCAGATGACTCTGAGTAGTAAACCGGATTCGTATAGTAGAGCAGTTATTTGGAATAGCTCCAGGTAGCGCGTGGTAGCTGCATCTGCAAGATGACATAGAGATTTGTAAAGCACACACGGATCTGGAAGGTTCAGACCCGTTGACTAAAAACCTCTCTCACAAGCGAGATATGAACAAACCCCATGGGTGTTGGATTCATTACAATCACATAGTGATGTGAACTAGATTATTGACTCTAGTGCAAGTGGGAGACTGTTGGAAATATGCCCTAGAGGCAATAATAAAATGGTTATTAATGTATTTCCTTGTTCATGATAATTGTCTATTGTTCATGCTATAATTGTATTAACTAGAAACCGTAATACATGTGTGAATACATAGACCACAAAATGTCCCTAGTAAGCCTCTAGTTGAATAGCTCGTTGATCAATAGATGGTTATGGTTTCCTGACCATGGACATTGGATGTCATTGATAACGGGATCACATCATTAGGAGAATGATGTGATGGACAAGACCCAATCCTAAGCATAGCACAAGATCGTGTAGTTCGTTTGCTAAGAGCTTTTCTAATGTCAAGTATCATTTCCTTAGACCATGAGATTGTGCAACTCCCGGATACCGTAGGAATGCTTTGGGTGTACCAAACGTCACAACATAACTGGGTGGCTATAAAGGTGCATTACAGGTATCTCCGAAAGTGTCTGTTGGGTTGGCACAAATCGAGACTGGGATTTGTCACTCCGTATGACGGAGAGGTATCTCTGGGCCCACTCGGTAATGCATCATCATAATGAGCTCAATGTGACTAATGAGTTAGCCACGAGATCATGCGTTACGGAACGAGTAAAGAGACTTACCGGTAACGAGATTGGACGAGGTATTGGGATACCGACGATCGAATCTCGGGCAAGTAACATACCGATAGACAAAGGGAATTGTATACGGGATTGATTGAATCCCCGACATCGTGGTTCATCCGATGAGATCATCGTGGAACATGTGGGAGCCAATATGGGTATCCAGATCCCGCTATTGGTTATTGGCCGGAGAGGTGTCTCGGTCATGTCTGCATGGTTCCCGAACCCGTAGGGTCTACACACTTAAGGTTTGGTGACGCTAGAGTTGTTATGGGAAATAGTATGTGGTTACCGAAGGTTGTTCGGAGTCCCGGATGAGATCCCGGACATGACGAGGAGCTCCGGAATGGTCCGGAGGTGAAGATCGGTATATTGGACGAAGGGTATTGGAGTCCGGAATTGTTCCGGGGGTACCAGGCTATGGCCAGCATGTACGAAAGGGGTTTCGGGGGCCCCGACAAGCGTTGGGGGGCCTTATGGGCCAAGGGGAAGGGGCAAACCAGCCCACTAAGGGGCTGTGCGCCCCTCCCAACCCCTCTCACGTAACCAGGAGAGGTGGGGGCGCCACCCCTAGGGCAGTCGCCCCTCCCGGCTTTGGGGGCAAGTTTCCTAGGGGGTGGGGGCGCCCAAACCCATCTAGGGTTTCCCCTGGCCGCCGCCTCCTCCTCTAGATCCATCTAGAGGGGCCGGCCCCCTCTCCCCTTCCCCCTATATATAGTGAGGGGGTGGAAGGGCAGCCACGCCCTTCCCTTGGCGCAGCCCCTTCCTCCTCATACATCTCCTCCGTAGTAGTAGTGCTTGGCGAAGCCCTGCCGGAGAACCACGAGCTCCATTGCCACCACGCCGTCGTGCTGCTGGAGTTCTCCCTCAACTTCTCCTCTCCCCTTGCTGGATCAAGAAGGAGGAGACGTCCCCAGGCTGTACGTGTGTTGAACGTGGAGGCGCCGTCCGTTCGGCGCTAGATCGGATCTTCCGCGATTTGAATCGCCGCAAGTACGACTCCATCAACCGCGTTCTTGTAACGCTTCCGCTTAGCGATCTTCAAGGGTATGAAGATGCACTCCCTCTCTCTTGTTGCTAGCATCTCCTAGATTGATCTTGGTGACACGTAGGAAAATTTTGAATTATTACTACGTTCCCCAGCAGACAGCTCGGTACTCGGCCTCAGCACTCGAACGGGAGAAAGTAGGCTGCCGTTTAGAGGACCAGGAGACCAGAGTCACCGAAGAAGACACAATAGCCAGACGTGGAACGTCGAGTGTCTGGACAGCCAGCCCAATCCGCGTCAGTATAGGCAAGAAGCTCAGTCGAGGCGGATGCACGGAGACGAAGACTGTAGGTCGGGGTGCCACGAATGTACCGAAGAATGCGCTTGACCAAAGACCAGTGAACATCACGGGGCGAGTGCATATGCAAGCAAACTTGCTGCACCGCGAACTGAATGTCTGGTCTGGTGAGCGTGAGGTACTGAAGAGCGCCCACAATGCTGCGGTAAAGAGCGGCGTCGGTGGCAGGCTGGCCAGCGGTGGCGGAGAGCTTCGGCTTGGCCTCAGCAGGTGTGGCGGCTGGCTTGCAGTCAGTCATGCCGGCACGGTCCAGAAGATCAAGAGTGTACTGTCCCTGATGCAGAAAGAACCCAGTGGCATCACGTCGCACATTAATGCCAAGAAAGAAGTGCAACGCTCAAAGATCCTTCAGCCGAAACTCAGAACCGAGACGACCAATGATGTCGCGAAGAAGATCCGCTCGGGAGGCAGTGATGACAATATCATCAACATAGAGCAGAAGCATAGCCACATGATCAGCCCGATGGAGCACGAACAGCGACGTGTCAGAGGTTGTGCTGCGAAACCCGAGAAGACCAAGGAAGCCGGCGATGCGCTGGTACCAGGCGCGCGGGGCCTGTTTGAGGCCATATAATGACCGTGACAACAGGCAGACATCATCCGGTCGCTGAGGGTCAACGAACCCAGTCGGCTGCTGACAGAGGACTCGCTCCTGAAGATGGCCGTACAAAAAAGCATTGTTGATGTCGAGCTGATGTACGGGCCAGTGACGAGAGGCAGCCAGCTGAAGCACCACACGAATCGTGGCGGGTTTGACGACCGGAGAGAAAGTCTCAGAGAAGTCAACGCCGGCACGTTGTGCAAATCCACGAACAACCCAGCGAGCCTTGTACCTGTCCAGAGAACCGTCCGGGAGGAGTTTGTGACGAAAAACTCACTTGCCCGAGATGACGTTCGCTCCAGGCAGACGAGGAACGAGGGTCCAAGTCCGGTTGGCGACAAGAGCATCGTACTCAACGCGCATAGCGGCGGTCCAATGCGGATAACTCAACGCAGAACACACCGATCGCGGAACCGGAGAGAGGGTTGTGACGCTGAGGTTGTGGTAGCGCGGATTCGGCTGGTGCACACCGGCCTTGGCGCGCGTCACCATATGATGGTAAGGCGGCGGGGGAGGCGGGCATGGACCGCGGCGCCGAGGGGCCACAACAGCCGGCTTGGATGACGATGAAGATGCTGGCGAGGCCACGGGTGTTGATGTCGAGGGCGTTGGCGAGACATGAGAAGGCCCGGCCGACGGGGCCGAGAGGGCCAGCTCCTCCGGAGCCAACAAGGAGCCAGAGGGCTCGGTCGTAGACGGCGATGAGGGCGCAGTCGGGCCCGAAGTGGTCGGCTCCTCCTGAGCCGACGAGGCGCCCGAGAGCCCAGCTGGGGGCGCACTCGACTCCGCCAGAGCCGAGGGGCGGCGGCCCGGTGAGGCCTGGGAGGCCGGCTCCTCCAGAGCCAAGAGGCGGGGGCCCGGCGAGGCCATGGAGGCCGACTCCTCCTGAGTCAGCGGAGGAAGCGCCGAGGGCGACGAGACGGCGGGTGACGAGGCCGCAACCGCGCCCGACCGGCGAGGTGGTGGGAGCGCAAGGGCTCCACGAGTCCGTCGAGGAGAGGCGTCCAGAGATGGCGAGGGACGCGACGCTGCCTGCTGAAACGGAAAAACAACCTCATCAAAATAAACGTGCCTAGACACGATCACACGATGGGACTCCGGGTCGTAGCAACGGAAGCCTTTTGTGTTTGGTTGGTAGCCAATAAAGACACAAGCGATGGAGCGAGGCGCCAGCTTATGTGGTGTCGTGGCGGTGATATTAGGATAACAAAGGCAACCGAAAACATGAAGATCATCATATGACGGAGGCGACCCGAATAAGAGGTGATGAGGGGTGTAGTTCCATCGGGGTTTGCAAGGCCGGATGTTAAGAAGAAGGGTAGCTGTGGCGAGAGCATCGGGCCAAAACCGAGCAGGCATGTGTGCGTGGAAGAGCAATGCGCGAACACTCTCATTAAGAGTGCGGAGAACACGTTCGGCGCGACCGTTTTGCTGAGATGTGTATGGACATGTGAGGCGAAAAATGGTGCCATGAGTGGATAAAAGGGTGCGAATAGCGAGGTTATCAAATTCCTTTCCGTTGTCGGTTTGAAGATGGGCAATGGTGCGGTGAAAGTGGGTGGCAACATAGGCGTAAAAAGCATGAAGGGAGGAAGCGACGTCGGATTTGCGGCGCAACGGAAAGGTCCAAGTGAAATGAGAAAAGTCATCCAAAATCACAAGGTAATATGATAAACCCGAATTGCTAGGAGATGTCCAAACATCACAGTGAATAACATCAAAAGGAAAAGTAGCAAATGGATGATGAAGTTGAAAACGGCAAACGAACGTGTTTTCCTATGCGACAGGCATGACAAGTGTGTGCCTCCGATTTATTACATGAAAAAGGAAAAGTCTGCAAAACTTTATGAAGAACGTCGGCGCCGGGATGGCCAAGACGAGCATGCCAGAGAGAGACGTCGGCGTGGAGAGCGACGGGACCACTGCTTGTCGTTTGGCCACACGGGTAAAGATCACCGGGGGAATCACATCGGTGCAGAACCTTCCGGGAGTGGGCATCCTTGACAGAAAAACCATGTTTGTCAAACTCAACGGTAACAGGATGTTCACGAGTAAGAGTACGGACAGAACATAAGTTTTTGATTAAGGATGGAGACACAAGCACGTTATTGAGAGGTAAGGAAGATGATGAGAGAGGGAGGGAGGACGCGCCGTGGTGGGTGATGGGAAGCGTAGATCCATCACCAACAACGATGCGAGAAAAAAAAAGGGTACGGAGAGACACGAGAGAGGATACCCGGGTTTGACGCCATATGAGCAGCGGCGGATGTGTCCATGTACCAGTCCCCGCCGCCGGAGTAGTTGCTTGAGGAAGGGGCGGCGTGGAGGGCGGCTAGGAGCGCCGGGTCGTAGGTGTAGCCGGTCGGTGCAGCGCCGTAGGGAGTGACATGGCAGCGCCGTGAGCCATGGTCCCGTTGTACGCCGAAGAGCCGCCGGGTCCGGAGCCACCCGGCGCGGCCAAGAGGGCCTGATGAAGACCCGGGCGAGGGCCAAGTAGGCCCAGAGCAGGCGCCCGCGGAAGGGGCATCGAGTAGGCGTGCACCACCCCCGTCCAGGGGTTGTACCCCGTGAGCTAGGGTGGGGGTGCCGCGGCCTGAGCAGGAGCGGGAGGAGCCGCCTGGCGGGGCTGAGAGCTGCCGTTGCGGCCGCGGCCGTCGCGACCTACCCGCCTCTTCTGGCGGCCCTGGTCAGGGGCGGCGGGCGGCTGTGGAGCCGGCGCGTGGGGAGGCTGCGGGAGGGCGGCGGGCCCCTTGACAGTGCCGGCGTGGAGGGCGGCGAGAGGAGCTTGCCGCGCCGCGTGACGAAGACGCTTCTCCTCCATGCGAAAATGCGTGACCGCCTTGGCGTACGTCAGCGTGATGAGGGAGAGGTTGGCGGCGGATTGGCCGAGGTCGGGGTGGAGGCCGCGAAGGAGGTTGGTGAGGAGGACGGAGTCATCGATGTTCATGCCGACGTCGCGGAGCTCATCCGCGAGAACCTTCATCCGCGTGCAGTACTCGTCGATCGAGAGATCGTTTTGCTGCATGGTGAAAAAATCACCTTGGAGGAAGACACGGCGCTAGAGTTGATTGTCGAGGAAGAGGTCGCACAGCCGTGTCCACATAGCGTACGCCGACGGATCACGGGAGTTCACCATGTTGAAGAGACCTGGAGAGATGGTGAGAAAAAGCCACTTGACGATGCAGGCATCCACAGCAAGCCACTCGTCGTCGTCCTTCATGTCGCGGATGTCGACGCTGCCATCAACATGCTCGATGAGGCGGAAGGAGCGCGAAGTAGGTGCGCCATGCGTTGTAGGAAGGAGAGCCGAGGTCGAGGACGACGGGAACGTGGTCTTTGATGTGGAGCTCATTGAGGCGATCGGAGGTGAAGGCAGCACCGGCGAAGGAGCCGGCGTCGGAGATGTCGGGTTTGGAGCGAGACATGGTGGTGGCGTCGGCTGGAGAGTGGTAGGGAGAGGCGGCGGTGGCTACAGAGGAGGGAGTAGCGGCGGCGGTGTGATAGGGTTTAGGGTTTGGTGTGGCGGCGGCAGCGGCTGCTATAGGAGGAGTGGCAGCGGCGGCGGCGGCGTAGGAGGGTTAGGGTTTTGGTGCGGCGGCGGCGGCGGGGAGAGAGGGGCGACGGCGGCGTGAGACGCGGCGGCAGCCTAGAGCGGAAGCGAGAGAGATCGGTAGAAAACTGATACCATGTAGAATACTATAGGATGCAACTCAATTGTATTCCATCGGAGTCGGTTACAATATATACAGGTGGTGTCTTGCGTGACAAGCCAACTAACCCTACAGTATCTCTAGAGATCAATCTATACCAGGCTAGAGATAATAGAAGAATCAGTCAGAAATAAATACAAAGATATCACGTTTCAACAATTTTTAATAACACTATTTGGACATCTATTACTCAGGTGTGGAGACTGGTTCACAGAATGCTCAAATTCTGGGTGATTCTGACCCCGGAAGCAAGCAAACCCCAGGTGGAGGCGTTCTTGAGTGCGCTGGCGAAACTGCTCCAACGACCCTTGATGATCTTGTGTGGCTGAAAACGAAGAACACAAGGTTTGATGTGTGGCGCAAGCTGGGACAACCTTGAAATCTCTGAAGACGGAGGCTTCCATTCCCCTGCCAAGAAGAGGGACACTGACAACAAAACCATGGTGAACAGCCCTGTGTCCACCCTCGCAATCTGCTGGTCGCCCCAAGCGGCTTTGGCACCGCCACTCAAATTCAGGAGGGGAGGGGGTGAGATCGCGATGTGATTCGACTGCCATGTGGAGTGCGGTCAAAAACCTGAGCTCTAGCCACCTAGTCTTATCGGGCTCGTTTTAAATTTCCTTATGTTTTCGCTCTGTCCATCAGCTCCGCTGTTGAGCATGGCTGTAATAACTTTTAGGTTGAACCTCTGAACTCTAGCTGTGTAAGAAAAGACTATGTATGGTTTCATTCTTGTTAATGGAACCGGGGAGAGGCCTCCCTGTTCTTCTAAAAAAAAACATATGGTCTGGTGCGTTTCTACGTAGCTCTCCATATGATTCTTTACAATCAGAGCCGCAGGTTACTGCAAGAGGCCAGAGCCAACCATTTGCAACGTAAAATCCCAAAAGAATCCCACCACTCGGTAATTCGCCTTGCTTGAAGGTCCAACGCAGCCGTCAACACGCAGTTCGCCCATGGCAGATCGAGGTGATGTATAGGTCCTTCGCCCATTGTTCCTGAGAGTTTGGCGTCCCGAGGTTAGGTTCACGCATGCGAACCAAGATGACATAGCATAACTATGAATGTGGCGCTAGATTTTGAAGTTCATTCGGTTAGCAACATGCAAAGGCCGAGGGTAATCCTCCTTTTAAAAAAAAAGGAAAACATGCAGCGATACCTTTGTAGCCTTGCTGGGGAAATCAGAAGTTAGAAAAGTTTCGTCCACTGGTATCGTCCTGGACTCCTTGGTTATGCTCATGATAAAAGCGGCTTGGTCGGGCGTGGCTGCACATGAGGTTATTCTGTAACCGGCGCCGTATTGCTGATGGATCCCTTCACTTGGATACACAAAATCTATCTCAACAACCTGCAGAATGCAACACAGATTCAGTTTCACATGATCACATCGGGCCATTGACCTGATATGTACGAAAATTCAGACTTCGCACCACCCTAAACAATTACTGATGTTTTGGTAAAAAAAAAAGGAAGCTGCGCAGAGCACTGGTTCTCTAAGGTTAACTCTTAACTGAGCCATTTTTGCAGCGGCATATGTTTGCAAGTAGATATTTTACATGCAAAGCTCAGACAGCTAGTTGTTCAGAAATACACAATTTAAAGCCATTTTAATGAATGTTCGTCACCGATGAAATTATAACATATGGGGAACCATTAAAATCGTGAAAAGGATTATTCCCAAATGATTTATCGCAAAGGAGTGCAGGCACATGTTTTGACCTGGTAGGAGTAGTCTGTGTTCCTCGACGTGACAACACCCCAACGGTTCCCAGCAGTACCCATACATGTTACATGAAATCCTTCTTTCCACTTTTTATTAATCCACTTATAAGGAAAAGATTCACTGACTTTGTATGACTGCTGTGTGTACGGAGTCCCTGTAATGGTATCAAAGATCAGATTCGAACTATACATGGAAAGAAAGGGACCAGCGAGACATCAAGGATGTAGACAGTAGATACAATTAGGATAATGTCATGTCACATGTAAATATTGAATATAGAAAACTGGCAACTGTTAAGTTTCACGCACCAACCACTAGAACCCAAAAGTTCAGATCCGTAAATATGAAATTCAGACGAATACGACAAGCCAAGGCTCCGTTGAAAAAACCATTGAAGATAGTAGAAAACTGGCAACTGTTAAGTTTCATACACCAACCACTAGAACCCAAAAGTTCAGATCCGTAAATATGAAATTCAGACGAATACGACAAGCCAAGGCCCAGTAAAGAAATACCATCAGAAGAACATTTACTCCTCGATCCACTGCAATCTAATGTGGTAATCTCTCTTGCTCTAACACCACAAAAGTTGTGTGATCAAACATTTATGTGATGCATCGTATGAAAGCATACTACTTTGTCTCATACATATAGCAGTATTCTCTTCAAACATTTAATCTTCATAAAAGGGAGCAGTTTGAACAAATGAATAGTTGTCGATAGAGAGCAGGAAATTCACAAACCTTTGGACATCACAACCAATGAGCTTCCATTGGTTGCTCCAGCTATTGCAGTTATGTAGAAGTTCTTCTCCCACTGCTCCATAATCCAATCCTACATACAAAGTTAGAAACAAGATAGTGTCAAGATTCTGGATTATCAAAAATCCAACAATAGGGGACATAGAAGGTACCGCACCTTCTGTAGGAAATTTTGTGAAAGATCGAAAACTTGAGAAGAAAAGCCGGTCCCAGCATCCATGATAAGAGCCCACACATTTTTTGAAGAAGCTATACAACTAATGAACACGCCATCTTCATAACCATTTTGTATGTGATGAGGCAGCCTTGAATCAGCTATATTATAGTGGTATATATCAAAGGCAGAAGAAATATCTTCACAGTTACATTAGTTAATACCATATTTGATTTAGGAAGGAGATAAGACATTGATCAATAACTATTGAAATAGGTATACTAGGCAGGCCTCAAATGTCTCGAACTCGGAAACAAGCAAGTGAGTGTAGCCAGACAAATAGGACTATAGGAGCTACGTAAGCTTAAATCATAATAAGCGAAAACCAAACCCTTTCATCACAAAAAACTAGCATGAATGGCTTAGTTACAGAAAAGCATAATAGTATAAGTTTTGGACAATTACTTTTACAGGGATACCAGGTACAATTAAGGTCATGAATGTGGATAGCATCTAAAAGTGGAGTTCACACCAAGAGATATCACAAGTTTGCAGCATCAATTGCCTCAATGTAGTTTTTGTTTCACCACATACACCACAAAACGTTAACTGGAACTCCATATATTTTAAATAAAACAAATTAGAGGTATAGAGCCATATGCTCATATAATCCAGCTATTTCGAGCTATCTAATACTTAATGTCAGGTATGAAGAATACGCCTGAGCATGCAAACAAAAAAAGTGAATACTGTTTCACTATTTTCATGTTTAAAAACAATTACCGCTGCTTCATGTTCTGCCTAGCACTATAAATCGAAATCCATTGAGTTGCAGGGCTCCCCAACCGAACTTTTTCCATAGGCTGTTCATCTTCTTCAAGATTTGCAGCAATTCTTCCACGTTTATGTCCAACCTATAATTTGCAAAGCAGAGGCATGGCCACATATAATACAACCGAATTAAAATAGTGAGAACCTCCATTTTCTTCAAGATCTCCATTTGCACAGCAGAGGTAGAGCATAAATACATGTTGTGGATAAAGCAGTACAAACCTCTAGATCTCCAGCGATCCTGATGGGTCTTGAAGCAGGTCCGACAATCAAATCATCAAAGAGAGAAACAAGTTTTTGGTAGTTTGGCTCTTCATCAAATTTCATAGTAGTAACCAACTCAAGAAAATGTTTGAATGGGGCTGGACAGAAGCTACACAGCACCTCTGGTGAAATCTCCATTTTCTTCTTACAAACAAGAAAGCTATTGTTATCTCCCTGCAGTAATAAGCCATCAGCACAAAAGTAGGTTCCTGCAAAAAAACACACTAAAGAAGGTTGAAGAGAGCGAGTAGTAAAGCCGTGTCGACTTGTCAAGAACATTGAAGACTACCTGATAGCCTTGCCATGGCAAGCTTCCTCGTAATAAAAATATAAGGGTGTATGCCAGTGACTCCAAATCACCCCTCCTACTGCCCGTACGACCTAAATGGGCATGGACGCTAGCATAGCTAATTGTTCCCCTGGGAAATGTCAAAAGTAAAGAAGTTAAATTTGTACCATAATTTTGTACAGAAAAAGTAGTAAGAACAAACCTAAATATGTCTGGCCTCTGATCATACTGAACATGCATACTGGATGATCCTCTTTTCCATTTCCAGTTAGATGCTGAAAAAATTTAGTATCAAAAGAACCATGTGAAAAACGGTAGTGACGCATGAAATGCATCAACATTCTATAAAGTAAGCCAATTCCTCTGAGCAAAGGGCACAGTGCGTTGAGAACATCAGACTGAATGTCTTCATGTACAGATGAAACTACCGTGTGTAATGGCATACCTAAACCAAAATTAATGAGAAAAAGCTTCTTTTCTTGAGCGGATCCAGGCTGACCAAGCAAAAAGTTTTCAGGTTTTACATCACCATGTATAAAGCTGGAAATAATAGGAGGAGCAGCAAGTGTTAACAACGAGGAATATATTTTTTTACAGGAAATGCATCTCAAAAACATCAAATGGCTTTAAATAACCCTTTGGAGTGAATCTTCTCAAGAATTGATATGGCGTCGATGGCAATACAAGCAACCTTTAGAACTGACATCCTGTTAGGGGTGTTGATACTTTCAGTAAGGAGAACGGAGAACAAAGCAGAGGAAGTGAAGATTGATAAGATATACTTACTCCTGTCCTGCTGAATGCCAAACATCCCAGAGGCTAGGACCAAGCAGATCCATTACCTGAAATTACGAAATGGGGGTTCAGTGAAAAGATCATAATGAGTTGAGAGGCCTTTCTGAATGCATTTTTTTTCCAGAAAGTTAGAGGCTACTTGGTTCGCTGCCAAAGTTTGGCATTGCCAATATTTGGCAAAACCAAAAATTGCCAAAAGTTGGCAACTTTTTGAGAGGTGGACAATAACCAAGTGGTAGCCAACCAATTGAAGGCCAAACTGTTAGACTTGCCAACAATTGGCATGCCAATTATTCGCACCAAACCAATTAGGCCCTTAAACTCACAAGAATGTAGTAGTCTCCTTGGCAACCCTTGTAGTGTATCGACGGTATGCCATAACAACCATTGAGAGCCCTGCTAACATAAGCATAAAAATGCCATGCTCCACCAAGAATTATATAAACGAAAAAAATGGATGAATGTGTATAGTTCTTAGTTCTTACTGATAAACTTGCCACTCATATGGGGGGTCACAGCTACCTTCCCTGCTTCTCCGATGCACAAATTTCAGTGCAACCTACACGGTATTGATGCAGGAAAGTGTTTTTTAGATGAAGGAGGATTTCGTCTAGTCTCTGCATCGACTGATGCACAAACCAATGTAAATTAAAGTGGAATACAGATAAGATATTCATGAATCAAGAACAGATTTGGTGTCCATCTAAGGCAAGTAGATAAGAGATTGAACCTCAATTGCATTCCGACCCTTGTACCCTCCACTGGGCATACCTAATCGTCTGCCAACATAGACCTTGCCAGAGCTACCTTTACCCAACTTCCTACCAGTTATATATATTGGGGAGTTACCTACTTCAACCTGCATCGAATAGTTCAGTCATATTTAGGATTTAGGTGCTTAATTCATGGAATGGAAGTAAGCTCATGTATATAAACTGTTATTGGCAGATCAGTTACATGTCTTAGAACCGATTTGGTGGGAATCTGAACACATCTAGCTAGATCCACAGGAAAGTTAGGAAGGCATACCCTCTCTGGCACTGGCAGCATTGCCGTGGCTTCGTCTTTGGCGATAATTTCTGGGGGATCATTTCCTCTAGGCTGCGAAGCTGGGCTTTCACTTCGGTCAATGGCAGAACAATTCACAGCCTACAAAAACAATGAAAAAATAAAGAACAATTAACAGCCTACATATAGAATCAAATACTTGATCAATCAGTGTGAAGAAAGGGAGTGTGCAAAACAGAAAATGAAGCCATGTATACCCTCTCAGCCTGTGGCGTTATCATGGCTTCACTCGCAAATCTATCGGCCGCTCCGCGATCTATTCCCAAATTTGCAGGTTCCTTGTTCAGACCGTGGTCACCTGCACCGGTAGCCTGTCGTCCAGCGACGCCTTCAGGGAGGTCCCCGCGAGGCTGCTCCTGATCGGTATGCGCATCACCAGTAGCCCTGAACCTCATTCCTCTTCCTTGGGCAGCGCCACCACGTCTCCCCCGTGGAGCCGCATTGCCAATCTGAAGAGCAATAGAAGCTTGCAAGTGTCGCTGACCGAAGAGGGGAAAAAAATCAACAAAGGGGAAATCGTCCGTACCCTTCCAGGCAGCCGCGTCATGGCGGCATCGCCATGTGCAGACTGTGAAGTTCCGTCGGCGGCGCTTTCACCGCCCCGTCTCGAGCGATCGGCAGCCCCGCCGCCGCCCTCGTCGTCGCCAGCTGACTTGTTCAAATCAAGGTCGGGCCGGGCGGGAACCGTGCCAGGCGGCTCGGGGCCGTCGCCGGGGTCGCGCATGGACGGAAGGACGGTGGCCGCCTCGGACATGGCAGCGTAGCGGGTCGGCAGAGTGGGTTTGATGAGCGGGGAGGCGGAGGATGGTGCCTGGAGGGTGGGATATAGCAGCAGCTGCCTCGGGGTGGCGGGCGGTGGAGGGCCGGCATTGATGGAGGCGTGGAGGGAGCAGGAGCTGCAGCAGGCGGCGGCGAGGGGGCAAAAGAGGGGGATGACATGACCGGCGCGCCTTGGAAGTTGTGGACAAGCAATGCCGTCGGGTGGAGTGGAGACAGCAGACAAGGCTTGGATCTGCTGCCGTGTGCGTGCGCAGACCCATCATGGGCCCACCTTTGTATACAAGTGTTTGCATTTCCCTTGCAAAAAAAAAGTAAAAAAGAAGTACAAGTGTTTAAAGGTGAAATACGCAGTATTTGTTTTTTAGGGGATATACGTATAGGGCGTTTTGGATCTCGGCCTCCGTGGAGGCCGAATTTGTGAAAAAATCAGAATTCAAAATTTTTTGTTTCAGAAAAGACTGAAAAAATTGTACAAGTAAAAAAAGATGTGAAGTGTATGTGTGTAAAATTTCAGGATGAAATACGTTGAAATATGACCTGTACAAAAAAGACAAATTCATCATGAAAATTTACAGTTGTGCATTATGCCTTCATGTATATCTGTACTTGTTTTAGAATTTTTTTGAAATATAAAAATATGAATTTTCACGAATTTTAAATTTTGCATTTGGAGGCCTCCATGGAGCTCGGCCTCCAGAAGCAATTTCTCATATACACAATATTCGTTGGATAGAAAAATAAACAGTAAGGATCATCAACCTGGAAATAGAGTTTTTCTGATCGACCTAAAAATAGACACATTTTTTCAACTGCTGGGTGGAAAGTTGTCCTCACCCTTGATTAATTTTTGAACTTTGTCCTTTAATTCAAGATCTATGCACTCTGACTCCATTCTTCACACTGTCACTGTACATCACCCCGACAAACGGTTCTCGGTTTCCTCCTTCGCCGATGCTACCATCGCAGCAACCACCTCAGATATCGGTGGAGAGGAAGAAAGAATAAATATCACCGGCGAGCAGGAACAATATAAAGATAGATTAAAACTAAGAAATTAGAGAATGGCATAAAAAAAATGGTAACTGACATCAACATGGAAAATACGTAGAAGACCTATAAATTTTCTGTATCAACATGGAGTAGTACTTAATGTAAGATTTGTGTATGTAAAGCTGGGAAGCACCACCAGACAACCTGCTGTACTTCCTTCTGCCGGCGTTGTTTCCGGCAGCAGCAGCGGTTACTTCTTCAGAGCTACAGTGCATGAACAAAAAGTCAAAAGCCTATCTTTTTAGAGCTATCATGGGCTCATGACTACGGGCGAGCGTAGACAGGTAAAGAAAATATTCTGCCTCTACATGGCAATACCCGGATCTACTCACCGACAAGTGACTACACATTGATATGTATAAGTACCAAGGTTTTTTTTTTCTTTTCTTGTTACCTTTTCCGATAGAGACCGAAATAACCGATTTCCAAAAACTATCAGCAATTCAGATTTTTTTCGCCTGAAATATCCAAGATGGTGGTGAGGCTGGTACCGTCCCTGCATGTTTAATGTTGGCGGAACGACCCGGCAGTCGGAGACCATCCAGAATGAGGTGGGCCTAGGCCCTGCTGCCCTGGTCGTTGTCCGTGGATATAGGGCATCTGCCATTTTCAACGCTATCTCCTAAAATGAATATATTATTTGTCTGCTTATCGCGTATGGACATATATACAGACATAATACGGGCGCAGGTCATCCAACCTATACCCCAATTATCAGCGTCAAATAACAATAGCCTTCCGCCAAATAGCTAGCACGGTCACTAGAGCCATCCTCCAAACAAGCGTGTACGTACTAATATGCACTTAAAAAAGGAAAAGAGAGCCAAATAGCCTTTAGCCAACATCAAATAGCCTTCTGCCATGCTAACTAGGGCCTTCCGCCAACACATTCGTGTAATATAAGCACCTGGAAAAAATGAAATAACTATGTGTTTAGTGCTTTCGCCTAGCACTATTAGGGAAAACTTTATACACAACATCTTAGTAGTAGCGCTAGACAAAATCGTGCGCTACTACTACTTAGTAGTAGCGCGTGTAAATAAACCGCGCTACTGATACTATTTTAGCAGTAGCGCGTACTAGCAAAACGCGCTGTTGCTATGTTTGAACTGGGCGCAGATGGCTAGCCCCACTTACAAGTAGCGCGTATCCATACCTAGCGCTACTGCTATGCTTTGTAGCAGTAGCGCTTTTCACGGACCCGCGCTACTAGTAACATTACCTTATCCTCCCCACACGGCCGACCCTCTCACTCACTCTCCCTCTCAGTCACTCTCGCCCGCGCCGATACCCGTCGTCCGCCGCCGCCGCGCTCCTCCTCCACCAAGGTACTCCATCCGTCCCTCCTCCCTCCTCCCCTCCCTCCTTCTCCCTCCTCCTCCGTCCGCCCCCTCCTCCCTCCTCCTCCGGCCGCCCCCTCCTCCCTCCTTCCTCCTCTGCCGACAACCCTCCTCCCACCGCCCCCTCCCTCCTCCTCCTCCGGCCGCCCCTCCCCCTCCTCTCTCCTCCCTCCTCCCTTCCCTCCTCCCTCCCTCCTCCTCCTTCCTCCGATCCCACCGGCCTCCTCCCCCTCCTCCTCCCTCCTCCCTCCTCCTCCTCCCTCCTCCCACCCCCTCCTCCCTCCATCTCTATTTTTCTGTTTTTACTGTAGTTTTTTTACTATTGTATAATGTATTTTTTTACTGTTTTTAGTAAGTGTTTAATGGAATTAGTAAGAAAATTAATAGAACTAGTTGAACTAGTTTAATTTTAGTAAGAACTAGTTTATTTTTATTTATAGTAAGTGCTTAGTTGAACTAGTTGAATTAATAGAACTAGTTTATTTTTAGTAAGAAAATTAATAGAACTAGTTTATTTTTAGGTGTATTTAACAGTATTCTAGGTTGATTCGTTTTGAAGTGGACATGTCATATTTTGAACATGTCACATTTGTTGTTATTTTTTTAGTTAAAGCAATTATTCCCGCATCGACGTCGACGATGCCTATCCCGCATCCTCGTCGTCAACTCGGTGGAGGACACCTGCTTGATCAAAGGGGCCATGTCCGGGACTGGGCTCCGCCGGGCTGGTACTGGGAGGTGCTACCTACCGAGGGGCGCAGCTTGGTGAGGAGCCAGCCCGTCGTTGACCCGAACCTTCTTTGGTGGCGGTTGCGTGGGCCACTGACGGTGCAGAGGCTTGAGGACACCGCGGAGGTGGTACGTCATCGTGTCAGCGAGGAGGACGAGCACGTCCGTCGCTACATGGTTGCGTTAGAGGGCAGGTTCTGCAATACCTGGCAGGTTCTTCAGGGATCTCACTGGAGCTATGATCCTGTGATGGTTCCTTCTCTTTGGGTGTCCACCGCCCGCGCCGATACCCGTCGTTCGCTAGGGTTTTAGCTGTATTAGTGATGTTATATGTCTGATACTATTCGAGATGTATTAGTGATAATATTCGACGATGTACGGACGCAAAAGGTGATTTAGTTTTGCTTATTGAATGCATGCTAATTTGAATACTTATTTATTTTACGATTTGGTTTTGTTTATTGAATGCTCAAATTGGAGAACTACTTCTATTTTGAATGCTCAAATTGGACCCCACTATGCAAGGCGTATGCATTTGATTAGTTGATAGTTTATAGGGTTTTTGTTTTTGCAGAAACCCAGGAGCCCCTCCATCATCCCCGCCGTCGTCCCCGTCACCGACCCCCTCCGACCTCGAGGTGAGACCAGCCAAATCTTCATGTCAATATGTGTCCTATAAGATATTTTGAAATGTTTTTGTTCATATTTTCAACCATTGAAATGTAGTGACCATCAAGTTTGAATGCTCATATGATGTAGATATAAACATGTATATCTTGTGTTGCTCAAATAGGATATGTGCTTGCCCAAGTTGTCGGCCATGTTTGCAGGTTACACCTCCGAGTGGCCTATGTTTTGCCGGAGTGTTGATTAATTTCTGTTCCGGCAAATTTCAGGCACTCGATATGTCCTTTTTTAGCAAAGGTCATGCCGGATTTTTCCGTGAATTTTGGCATGACTTGTGCTAGAATATGTAGGAAATATTGAGTGGACTGGATTTTATAGAAAGATAATTAAACGACATTTCGGGTTGACTTTAAGTCTGTCGAGGCTCCATACATGACAGTCAACAAATGAGTGAGGGAGAAAGTCTGCACCATATATGAGAGAAGAAGAATCCCGACTGTTGTCGTGGGGGTCTTTTTCCTTCTTCTCCTTGTGATAGACCGCTGTTATGCACTAGGGGAAGGAGGAATAACGACCATCACTGATGGTCGAAAAATCAGTGAGGGAGTGTGTCCACCATATATGAGAGAGGACGGAGAATCCCGACTGTTGTCGTGGGGGTCGTTTCTCCTTCTTCTCCTTGTGCTAGACCTTTGTTATGCACTAGGGGAAGGAGGAGTAACGACCATCACCGACGGTCGCAAATGTCAGAGAGGAATCAGTGAGGGAGAGTCTCCACCATATATGAGAGGACGAAGAATCCCGACTGTTGTTGTGGGGGGCGCTTCTCCTTCGTTCCCGTGTGCTAGACATTTTGGTGTAATGCACTCGGGGACGAAGGAAGGAGCGACCATCACCGACGGTCGAATATATACACCACGTGAGCTGAGAGTTTTCAAGAAAAGACTCGGCAGACCAATAGTCAACCCGTGATGAATAATAATGATCTAATTTAGTTTTGTAGTACATATTTTTAATTGTACAAGTTTAATCTTTGAATTATATGAACCTAGGAAATGTCATCATCGGACGACGAAAGTCTCCCGGGGGAGTGCGACTGGTGCAACGACGACCGGGGTCTGTGCGACAGGCCTCACCTGGACGAAGGTCGGCGCTTCAGCATTAAGCTCCAGGAGACCCTCGATGTTGAAACGGTACGCAATGACGACAAGTTTTTTTTTGTAATTAAGCACGACTTCAACTACTTCAACGTGTAATTTTCGTCTTTTACAACTCGACTAGCTTATCCCATGCCATAAAAGATGCTATGTCTTGGAGAGGCTGGATTATGAAGATCATGAAAGTATGGAAAGAAAGAAAATTCACCTAAGGACCCATCGTGGTATGGATTTTGAAGTAAATCTGTACAATTCTGAGAGCGTAACCCATTTTGGTTGCACGAATTGGGAAGCACTTTGCAAGATGTATGGTTTTATGAGGGTATGCTTGTCACCATGGATCTTGGTGATCCTGACATCGCCGAAGACAATTTGGACATTTGGGTTCTTGTTGATACGCTTCCAATTCTATCGCTATGTGAGTTTTTCAAACATAGTTATTAAGTAATTTATATTGTTTATTTCAAAATAGTTGACACCTTATTTCCATTGACATCTTATTTTCATTTTTCAAAGAATGTGCGGAAGATGGTAGACAGAACCTACTACACCGATGGCTCAGAATTAACTTATCAGGAGAAAAATCATCTGATCGCATTTTTTTACTGATCTTGAGAATTACAATATCTATTATCAAACTCCTCCACATTATGGTCAATACGTGCCACTAGTGCACGTGTTGAACTACAGTAACATCCATGGAGATGCCATGGTAAGATATTTTACTATTACGACATCGGCGCATCTTTTGCATAAATTCTTCTAAAATTGAACTACATTGCTAACTACGAAGTTATTACTATGTTTTTCAACATAAAATCCCGAAGGATTGTGTGCCTCATCTGATGTTTCAGAATGGTCGCCTTGATGTTTTGAACATACAGCCAGGTCATCCTACGAATCACACCTGTCCATATCGGATTTCTAAAACCGGTGAAGACATGACAATCAAAGAATGGAAAAAATGTATGGTCAGTCGTAGGGAGGTTCTTGGAAGCAACATTGTGCGAAGGGCAAGAATTGGAGACAGGATAATCTCCATTCTCCATAATGGAGAGTCAGGGCCTATCTTGTTTTATGCCATTTTACATAAGAGAAGGTAGTAGGTCCTACGAGAGAGAAGTAGGTCCTAAGTACAATGTGTTATTATGTGGTACAATGTGTTAGAGTTGATGATGATGAGGAGGAGTTGTGATTATGACTAGTGACCAACTTGCTATATAATGTCTCATTGATGAAAATGATGATCATGAGGAGGTGTTATATGACAATGATGTATTATGATGATAAGTTGTTAATGATATGATGATGATGATGATATTTATTATATCATTGGGTGAAAGAACCACGGTTAGTTTCAAGTGGATGTCCATCCACTTGAAACTAGTCCACGGTTCTTTCACCCAGTGATGTAATAGCTCATTATGATGTAAAAACAATCTCTAAATTGCTGCTGTATGAAAACTTGTGTAAAGGTGTATGAATACACCATGAAATAAAAAAGAAATATAATACAGAATAGTAGTAGTAGCGTGGGCCGCGAGAGGCGCTACTAGTAATTACCAGTAGCGCCCATTACAGGAAGCGCTGCTACTAAGTGGATATAGCAGTAGCGCGGATCGACCCACGCTACTGCTAACCTTTAGCTGTAGCACCTTACTAGTAGCGCTCGCACCCGCGCTACTGGTAGGCCTAAAACCTGCGCTACTGCTAGGCTTTTCCCTAGTAGTGTAGAAGCCTTCCGTGAAACAACAAAAAAATTAGGTACGGCCTTCCGACATTCGGGTGGAGAAAGAATATGCGGTGACTTTTGATTGGCCAGACGGATGACCGGACTCCCGCAAAGCTTCCCAAGTTTGCTTTTGGTTAGCGGGAAACGGACGCGCGAACGTGCCCGTGGACATATACGGGTCCATGTTCGATGTCAAAGTGTGTTCGGACAGCTTGGTCCGGACGTTGGCGGGCTATTTGAGGGTCAGCATTGGAGGTGCCTTAGCAATTCATTGAAGATACATGTTAATAAGCCTATGAAATGAGAGTTCGCATATTACCTTCACCCCTGGCATGTTGAACCACTTCCAGTAGCCTTTTTTTGCGAGAAAAACTTCCAATCTATTCATCAACTGTCAGTGTAGTACAAAGAACACCAGAAGTAAAAATACATCCAGGTTCGTAGACTATCTAGCGACGACTACAAGCACTGGAGCGAGCCGAAGGCACGCCGCCGTCATCGCCCCTCCCTCATCGGAGCCGGGTAAACCTTGTTGTAATATAGACTCAGGAAGTCCTCGTGCTAAGGCCCCATTGGACCAGCGCACCAGGATAGCAACCGCCGCACCAGTAGCCTTTGCCGAGATCTATGATGGTTACTGGATCTAGTAAGCAACTTGTATGTTGTCAGCAAGCAATTCGTATACCTTTGACCTATTTTTCTCTATGATCAAAATATAGGCCACCAAATTTCCATAGTTGAGCAAGGTCAGATCGACGTAATTGAACCGCCTGCATGATTTAGCTAGATTGCCAACTAGACAACAGTAACTTATGATGTTGTGTCCAACGGTTGACCAGCCAGAAGAAAAACAAAATATTCCGAGTACATGATCTCACTCAAATATAGAGCTGACAGAAGTAATATTCAATTATTAGATCAAAATCTTCCAACTTAACATTATCAAACCGTTATAATGAAAACAAGAAAAAAAATGTGTTACAAACATTACTTAGGCAACACCAAGATTAAAGAGGATTAAACTCTCACATACCATAGCGTTTTCAAGGCCACGCACGGTGAGGGGACGCAGTAATGCAACAAGATAACCATCTTCGTTGCGAAATGGACAAAATTTCACCTTTTCATTGTTGTCATCCGTAGTACTATAATCTTTCTCAAAATAATCCTATGGACACATACTTTCCCTCCCTTTCCAGTAAACGAAGGAGATAAAGTACAATTAGCAGATGGTTATCTTTGTAAAAAGCTTGTGCCTCTCAACAGGAGATAATGTTTTATAGAATTTATAAAAATCCTCGAAGAGAAATCTCTGTTTTGCAAATTCAATGAAAAAGGGGTGATTCATAATGATCCAAAGGTTGGTTTCTCTCCGATACTTTAGATTTCATAGTTTTTTTACTCGGACAATAAAATCATCAGCATAAGCGGGCTTTATTTCATGTGCCTTGTATCTCCTCATCACAAGTGAGGCGATCAATTTATCAAAATCTTTTTATATGTTTATTTGACTGTTAGGCATCAAACTTGGGTACTTCATTAATTGTGGCAGAACACGGGCTTTGTTCTGAGAGGAGTATGCCACACTCATCAAGTTTTGATCCGTGTTGTGCATATATCTGAACAATTCAAAATAACCATCCAAAACAGTCGCCTATATCGCTTCCTTATACATAGACAGTTCAAATAAAGTTATGACCCAGGGCAAAATAAAATAAATTGTTTTACTCCAAACTTCTATACTTATTTATTTTTCTTCGTATCATACTAGAATATTAAGGAGTAGAAATGTGATTATTTATTATCAGTTATAATATGTTACTAATTACTTTGTTTATGCTAAATTTAAACTAAGTGATGTAACATAAGTTATTAGAATTATTTTTGTGACAATTCCACAAATCATATAGTGTAGACGTGCATATTTATATCTATGTGAGTATGTTCATGTATAGTTAAGATTCACTAAATATCATGTTAGAGGTTTATAAAAAATAATGTCCAAGTAATATTTTAATAGTTATTTCTAGTGCATAATTAGGTGTGCAAACTTATAAAACGTTAGGGCATCTCCAACGCTGACCTTCAAATCGCCTGCATCCGTCTGGGCCCATTTTGCCATCTAACGTGGTACCCTATCTAAATTTACCGCAAACCGGAAGCAAACTAGGGAGAGGGGGCTTTGAGGGAGTCTGGACCGCCGCCACGTAGGACTCCGACACACCCGTCCCACTCAAATCTCCCTCTCGATCCAATTTTCCTCACTCTGCCCCTGCTCACCCTTGCTACCCTCCTCGTTAGAGGCCGCGGCTGTACCTCTTCGGTCGCCGCCCAGGCATCGTAGGACGTCTGCACCCCCACCAATATGCATGCCCTACTTGGACTATGTTGTCATCCACCCAGGGTCCCTCCGCCCCCTGCCAATGATGTCTGTGGCGGAAATCACGTCCGGTAGGTGTGCGGTCAAATATCATTGAGCTTTTTCTTGAACTTCTTGTTGTTTTCTAGAGTAAGCACGCTGGCGTGGTACTCGGTGAAGGAGAATGAGTTATTGTGCGATGCATGGTTGGCCGTATCTGTGGACTTTGTAGGCAGGAACTCAAGGGGCTCGGTCTTTTGACGGCGCATGCATGGTTCGTTTCAAGCGTGAAAGCACTTCATGCCCTACAGCATGCACATAATCCATGAACACAATGTGAGGTCTCTATCGCATCAATGGTACACCATCTGAAACTCCCTCATGAAGTTCTGCGGTGTGGTTGGATGAGTGGGGACAATGTGGCTGTTGGGGGCGTCAATCATGGATCGTAAGTTTTGCTTCTTGTTGCTCTACATGTTGGTTAATTAATTCATTCACTCAATGTTGCTCTACGCATTGTATAGTCTGCATGCTTTGTCATGATATACTACAGGACTGAAGGCAGGCCATTCACGCACATACATTGTTGGATGAAGCTTAAGAGCATCCACAATGTGATGTTTTGCTGCCTCTAAGGCAGCCTCGCTAAGGCCATAGAGGCAGATGCCATACACTACGGAGATAGCCTCTAGCTGAAATTTATTAAGCATCGGCGCTATGCTTAGAGGCTGCCTCCAATCTTTTCATTGTAATAAAATATTCCGCCGACCCTACATATCATAAGTGGAGTGTGTTGGACATGTCTCAAGCAGCTAGAAAATAATTCCTTTGGAAATTAGTATTTACTCATTGTAGGGACACCTTAGAGGCAAAGAAAATTTGCCATACATTGCCGAGTTTTGAGCTGACTCTAGCACCCAGCCGTGGGTCCCAGCTTGGAGGCAAGCCTACCTCTAAGAACTATGGTTGCCCTAAGGGGCAGCCTGTTGGGGAAGGTAGTATTTCAAAAAAATCCTACGATCACGCAAGATCTACCTAGGAGAAGCATAGCAACAAGCGGGGAGAATGTGTCCACGTACCCTCGTAGACCGAAAGCGGAAGCGTTAAGTAACGCGGTTGATGTAGTCGAACGTCTTCGTGGTCCAACCGATCAAGTACCGAACGCACGACACCTCCGCGATCTGCACACATTCAGCTCGGTGACGTCCCTCGAACTCTAGATCCAGCTGAGGCCGATGGAGAGTTTCGTCAGCACGACGGCGTGGTGACGGTGATGATAAAGTTACCGGTGCAGGGCTTCACCTAAGCACTACGACGATATGGCCGAGGTGGAAAACTGTGGAGGGGGCACCGCACACGGCTAAAGATCAACTTGTGTGTCTATGGGGTGCCCCCTCCCCCGTATATAAAGGAGGGGAGGAGGAGGCCGGCCGGCCACAAGGGGCGTGCCAAGGGGGCAGGAATCCTACTCTTAGTAGGAGTAGGTTTCCCCCTTTCCTAGTCCAAGAAGGAGAAGAAGGGAAAGAGGAGAGAAGAGAAGGAAGGAGGGAGGGCGCCCCCTTCCCTTGTCCAATTCGGACTGGGCAAGGGGGGGGGCGCGCGCCACCTCTGGCCGACCCTCTCTCTCTTCTCCACTAAGGCCCATTAATCCCCCGGGGGGTGATGACCCACAAGTATAGGGGATCTATCGTAGTCCTTTCGATAAGTAAGAGTGTTGAACCCAACGAGGAGCAGAAGGAAATGATAAGTGGTTTTCAGCAAGGTATTCTCTGCAAGCACTGAAATTAGAGGTAACAGATAGTTTTGTGATAAGATAATTTGTAACGAGCAACAAGTAACAAAAGTAAATAAAGTGCAGCAAGGTGGCCCAATCCTTTTTGTAGCAAAGGACAGCCTGGACAAACTCTTATATAGAGAAAAGCGCTCCCGAGGACACATGGGAATTATCGTCAAGCTAGTTTTCATCACGTTCATATGATTCGCGTTCGGTACTTTGATAATTTGATATGTGGGTGGACCGGTGCTTGGGTGCTGTCCTTACTTGGACAAGCATCCCACTTATGATTAACTCCTATTGCAAGCATCCGCAACTACAAAAGAAGTATTAAGGTAAACCTAACCATAGCATGAAACATATGGATCCAAATCAGCCCCTTACGAAGCAACGCATAAACTAGGGTTTAAGCTTCTGTCACTCTAGCAACCCATCATCTACTTATTACTTCCCAATGCCTTCCTCTAGGCCCAAATAATGGTGAAGTATCATGTAGTCGACGTTCACATAACACCACTAGAGGAGCGTTGGTGATGACGATGGCGATGATTTCCCCCTCCCGGAGGGAAGTGTCCCCGGCAGAACAGCTCCGCCAGAGCCCTAGATTGGTTCCGCCAAGGTTCCGCCTCGTGGCGGCGGAGTCTCGTCCCGAAAGCTTGCTTCTTATTTTTCTTCGGACGAAAGACTTCATATAGCAGAAGATGGGCACCGGAGGGCCAACAGGGGGCCCACGAGGCAGGGGGCACGCCCAGGGGGGTAGGGCGCGCCCCCACCCTTGTGGCCAGGGTGTGGGCCCCCTCTGGTATTTCTTCCGCTCAGTATTTTTTATTATTTCCAAAAATAACTTTCGTGGAGTTTCAGGACTTTTGGAGTTGTGCAGAATAGGTCTCTAATATTTGGTCCTTTGCCAGCCCAGAATTCCAGCTGCCGGCATTCTCCCTCCTTATGTAAACCTTGTAAAATAAGAGAGAATAGGCATAAGTATTGTGACATAATGTGTAATAACAGCCCATAATGCAATAAATATCGATATAAAAGCATGATGCAAAATGGACGTATCAACTCCCCCAAGCTTAGACCTCGCTTGTCCTCAAGCGGAAGCCGATAACGATGAATATGTCCACATGTTTAGAGGTAGAGGTGTCGATAAAATAAAATACGGACATGAGGGCATCATGATTATTCTCATAACAGCAACATATGTGGATATTGTCATATGATTTCTTATGCCCAAGTAATAATCTATTCACAATGCAAAGTATGAATCAGAAACTTCATTGAGAACCAACAAACTATAATCTCAGTCATTGAAGCAATTACAATTTATCGTAACATAAGAAAGAGTCTAAGTCAGAGCTTTTCATCAAGTCCACATACTCAACTATCATTTAGTCTTTCACAACTGCTAACACTCACACAATACTTGTGGTTACGGAGTTTTAATCGGACACAAAGAAAGATAGGGGCTCATAGTTTCGCCTCCACCAACCTTTTACCTCAAGGGTAATGTCAACAATAATAGTTCATGCTAACTTACATCCAATTAGATATATGTATCAGGATCTTTCCAACACACTGTGCTTGCCAAAGGATAGAATGTAAAAAGGAAAGGTGAAGATCACCATGACTCTTGCATAAGGTAGAAGATAATAATAAAAGATAGGCCCTTCGCAGAGGGAAGCAGAGGTTGCCATGCGCTTTCAGGGTTGGATGCACAAAATCTTAATGCGAAAGAACGTCACTTTATATTGCCACTTGTGATATGGACCTTTATTATGCAGTCCGTCGCTTTTATTTCTTCCACATCACAAGATCGTATAAAGCTTATTTCCTCCACACCAATCAATCATACATATTTAGAGAGCAATTTTTATTGGTTGCACCGATGACAACTTACTTGAAGGATCTTACTCAATCCATAGGTAGATATGGTGGACTCTCATGGAAAAATTGGGTTTAAGGGTATTTGGAAGCACAAGTAGTATCTCTACTTGGTGCAAAGAATTTGGCTAGCATGAGGGGGAAAGGCAAGCTCAACATGTTGGATGATCCATGACAATATACTTTATCTCAGATATAAGAAAACATAACCCATTACGTTGTCTTTCTTGTCCAATATCAACTCTTTAGCATGTCATATTTTTATGTGAAAGATGTCCAAGATAGTATATTTATATGTGAAACCTCTCTTTCTTTATTACTTCCTATTAATTGCAACGATGACCAAAGCTATGTCTGTCAACTCTCAACAATTTTTAATCATCATACTCTTTCTATGTGAAGTCATTACTCTCCATAAGATCAATATGATCTCTTTGTTTCTTTTTATTCTTTTCTCTTTTCTTTTATTCACTCAAAATCATAGCAAGATAATCAAGCCCTTGACTCAACACTAATCTTTATTATATAGCTCGCGGACTCGATTACATAGAGGGGTCATAAGGCAAAACTCAAAACTAAATCATACTAAAACTTTTATTCTACTAGATCAAGATATTACTGAAAGGATCGAACTAAGAAAAACGGTAAATATAGGAGTGTGATGGTGATACAATACCGGGGCACCTCCCCCAAGCTTGGTAGTTGCCAAGGGGAGTGCCCATACCCATGTGATTATGTCTCCCTTGCTGGTGAAGAAGATGGTGGTGAAGATGGATAGTCGCAGATCGAGCGCAAGAGATCTTCCAACTTGCGGATAATGCCCTTGAGTGCGACGATATGCTCCTTGAACAAAATATTTTCACATGTGAGATACTTGTTTTGTATACGAGCTAACTCAATCATCTTGAAAGCTTCGATCTCAGTTGGGGTAAGAAGATTGTGATCAAGTTGAAGGGTGTCTTCTGCTGCCGGAACTTGGTCCTCCGTGGCCTTCTTGATCCCTTCATCCTTGTTGATCTCCACGGGTTCTTCCCTCTTCAGCTCTATCTTCATTAGCCAAGCATCGTTGTCACCATTGTTGGAGGAGGGGGACGACATGATGCCTGGCCTTGACAACCCTGACAGAAAACAGCTCGAAACAATAACAGAGGACAATTGCGTGATACAGGAGTCAAAACCTACGTAACGTGCAAGAAAATGGAGTCCGAAGAGCACACGAGGTGCCCACGAGGCAGGGGGCGCGCCCAGGGGGTAGGGCGCGCCCTCCACCCTTGTGGAGGCCTCGTGCCCTTCCCGGACTGCTTCTTATTTTTCTTTTTTTCTAAATATTCCAAAACGGAGAAAATTGCCATTAGAACTGTTTTGGAGTCGGTTTACTTACCGTACCACATACCTATTCCTTTTCGGAGTCTGAAACGTTCCGAAAAGTGTCCCTTATGTATTCCTCCGGGGTTACGGTTTCAATAACATTGGTTTCAACATTTCTGGGATTACCTGAGATATAATGTTTGATTCTTTGACCGTTCACCACCTTCGGATTTGTGCCTTCGAAGTTGTTGATTTTTATGGCACCGGAACGATAGACCTCCTCGATAACGTAAGGACCTTCGCATTTAGAGAGAAGTTTCCCTGCAAAAAATCTTAAACGAGAGTTGTATAGCAATACATAATCACCTACATTAAACTCACGCTTTTGTATCCTTTTGTCATGCCATCTTTTAACTTTTTCTTTAAACAATTTGGCATTTTCATAGGCTTGGGTTCTCCATTCATCAAGTGAGCTAATGTCAAATAACCTCTTCTCACCGGCAAGTTTGAAATCATAATTGAGCTCTTTAATAGCCCAATAAGCCTTATGTTCTAGTTCTAGAGGTAAGTGACATGTTTTTCCATAAACCATTTTATACGGAGACATAACCATAGGATTTTTATATGCAGTTCTATAGGCCCATAATGCATCATCAAGTTTCTTGGACAAATTCTTTCTTGATCTATTAACAGTCTTTTGCAAAATTAATTTGAGTTCTCTATTACTCAATTCTACTTGACCACTAGACTGTGGGTGATAAGGAGATGCAATTCTATGATTAACATCATACTTAGCAAGCATTTTACGGAAAGCACCATGAATAAAATGTGAACCACCATCAGTCATGAAATATCTGGGGACTTCAAACCTCGGAAAAATAACTTCTTTAAGCATCTTAATAGAAGTGTTATGACCAGCACTACTAGTTGGAATAGCTTGTACCCACTTAGTAACGTAATCAACAACAACTAAAATATGTGTATATCCATTAGAGGCAGGAAACAGTCCCATATAATCAAAGCCCCAAACATCAAATGGTTCAATAACAAGTGAATAATTCATAGGCATTTCTTGACGTCTACTAATATTACCAATTCTTTGACATTCATCACAAGATAGGACAAACTTACGGGCATCCTTGAAGAGAGTAGGCCAATAAAAACCGGATTGCAATACCTTATGTGCAGTTCTGTCTCCAGCGTGGTGTCCTCCATAAGCCTCGGAGTGACACTTGCGTAGGATCTGTTCCTGTTCATGCTGAGGTACACAACGTCTAATAACACCATCTACTCCTTCTTTATAAAGATGTGGGTCATCCCAAAAGTAATGTCTCAAATCATACAAAAACTTTTTCTTTTGCTGGTATGTGAAACTAGGTGGTATGAATTTAGCAACAATGTAATTGGCATAATCAGCATACCATGGAGCAGTATGAGAAGCATTTATGACATTTACTTGTTCATCAGGAAAGCTATCATCAATAGGTAGTGGGTCATCAAGCACATTTTCTAACCTAGACAAGTTGTCTGCAACGGGGTTCTTAGCTCCCTTTCTATCAATAATATGCAAATCAAATTCTTGTAGCAAGAGAACCCATCTAATAAGTCTAGGTTTAGCATCTTTCTTTTCCATAAGATATTTAATAGCAGCATGATCAGTGTGAATAGTTACTTTGGAATCAACAATATAAGGTTTGAACTTATCACAAGCAAATAAACCTGCTAAAAATTCTTTTTCAGTAGTAGCATAATTTCTCTGGGCATTGTCTAGAGTTTTACTAGCATATTGAATAACATTTAATTTCTTATCAACTCTTTGCCCTAGAACAGCGCCTACAGCATAATCACTAGCATCACACATAATTTCAAAGGGTAAATTCCAATCAGGTGGCTGAACAATAGGTGCACAAATCAATGCTTTCTTAAGTATTTCAAATGCTTCTACACAATCATCATCAAAGACAAATGGTATATATTTTTGTAATAGATTAGTCAGAGGCCGAGAAATTTTTGAGAAGTCCTTAATGAACCTCCTATAAAATCCAGTGTGGCCAAGGAAACTTCTTATACCTTTGATGTCCTTGGGACATGGCATCTTTTCAATATCATCAACTTTAGCTTTATCAACTTCAATACCTCTTTCAGAAATTTTATGCCCCAAGACAATACCTTCATTAACCATAAAATGGCACTTCTCCCAATTCAAGACAAGGTTAGTTTCTTCACATCTCTGCAAAACTCGATCAAGGTTGCTCAAGCAATCATCAAAAGAGGATCCATAGACGGAGAAATCATCCATGAAAACCTCACAAATCTTTTCAAAAAAATCAGAGAATATAGCCATCATGCATCTTTGAAAGGTAGCAGGTGCATTACATAAACCAAAAGGCATACGTCTATAAGCAAAAGTACCGAAAGGGCAAGTAAAAGTGGTCTTAGCTTGATCATCAGCTGACACAGGTATTTGAGAGAAACCAGAATAACCATCTAGAAAGCAAAAATGTGTATGTTTGGATAATCTTTCTAGCATTTGATCAATAAAAGGTAAGGGGTAACGATCTTTTTTAGTAGCTTTATTTAATTTGCGGAAATCAATTACCATCCTATATGCTGTAATAATTCTTTGCGGAATCAATTCATCTTTATCATTAGGGACGACAGTAATACCTCCCTTCTGAGGGACACAATGGACAGGACTTACCCACTGGCTATCAGCAACAGGATAAATTATACCTGCCTCAAGGAGCTTTAGTATTTCTTTTCTTACCACTTCTTTCATCTTAGGATTCAGTCGTCGTTGATGATCAATAACTGGTTTGGCATCTTTCTCCAAATCTATTTTATGTTGACATAGAGTGGGACTAATGCCCTTAAGATCATCAAGAGTATATCCAATAGCAGCGCGGTGCTTCTTCAGATTTTTCAATAATTTTTCTTCCTCCTTCTCTGAAAGGTTAGCACTAATAATAATATGATATATCTTCTTTTCATCAAGATAAACATATTTAAGAGTATCAGGTAACGGTTTAAGCTCAAACACGGGATCACCCTTGGGTGGAGGAGGATCCCCTAGGATTTCAACAGGCAAGTTGTGTTTCAGAATAGGTCCCTGTTTAAAGAACACTTCATCTATTTCCCTTCTTTCATTCATAAACATATCATTTTCGTGGTCTAGCAAATATTGTTCTAAAGGATCACTAGGAGGTACGTCAATAGAAGCAAGACCAATAATTTCATCTTTACTAGGCAATTCCTCTTCACGGTGTTGTCTACGAAATTTAGAAAAGTTGAACTCATGAGACATATCACCTAAACCAATAGTAACAACATCCTTTTCGCAGTCTATCCTAGCATTAATAGTGTTTAAGAAGGGTCTACCAAATATAATGGGACAAAACTATCTTGTGGGGAACCAAGAACAAGAAAATCAGCAGGATATTTAGTTTTCCCACACAAGACTTCAACATCTCTAACAATCCCAATTGGTGAAATAGTATCTCTATTGGCAAGTTTAATTGTGACATCAATATCTTCTAACTCAGAAGGTGCAATATCATGCATAATTTCTTTGTATAAGTCAATAGGTATTGCACTAGCACTAGCACCCATATCACATAAGCCATGATAACAATGATCTCCTATTTTAACAGAAATAACAGGCATGCCTACCACAGGTCTATGTTTGTCTTTAGGACAAGGTTTAGCAATTCTAGCCGTTTTATTGCAGAAATAAATAACATGCCCATCAATATTATCAGCCAAGAGATCTTTAACCATAGCAATATTAGGTTCAACTTTAACTTGCTTAGGAGGTTTGTGTGTCCTAATATTACTTTTGTTGACTATAGTTGAAGCTTTAGCATGATCCTTTATTCTAACAGGGAAAGGTGGTTTCTCAACATAAGCAGTAGGAACAATAGGATCATTATAAGTGATAGTCTTTTCTTCAACTTTAATAGGTGCAGCTACTTTTACTTCTATGGGAGGATGTACTTAAACCACTTTTCCTTAGGGAGATCAACATGAGTAGCAAAAGATTCACAGAAAGAAGCTACTATCTCAGAGTCAAGTCCATATTTAGTGCTAAATTTACGGAAAACATCGGTATCCATAAAAGATTTAACACAATCAAACTTAGGTGTCATACCTGACTCCTTACCTTCGTCGAGATCCCAATCTTCAGAGTTGCGTTTAATTCTTTCCAATAAATCCCATTTGAATTCAATAGTCTTCATCATAAAAGAGCCAGCACAAGAAGTATCGAGCATGGTGCGATTGTTATCAGAAAGCCGAGCATAAAATTTTTGAATAATCATTTCTCTTGAGAGCTCATGATTGGGGCATGAATATAACATTGATTTAAGCCTCCCCCAAGCTTGAGCGATGCTTTCTCCTTCGCGAGGCCAAAAATTATATATGTAATTATGATCACGATGAACAAGATGCATAGGATAAAACTTGTGATAAAATTCCAATTTCAATCGTTTGGAGTTCCATGATCCCATATCATCACATAGCCTATGCCATGTCAATGCATCTCCCTTCAAAGATAAAGGGAAGACCTTCTTCTTGATAACATCATCGGCCATACCCGCAAGCTTAAATAATCCACAAACTTCATCCACATATATATATTAGGTGCTCATCAGGATGTAATGTTCCATCTCCTGCAAAAGGATTAGCTAGCAGTTTTTCTACCATACCCGAAGGAATTTCAAAGTAGACATTTTCATTTTCAGTAGGTTCAGTAGGTTGAGGAGCAACTCTTTGTTCTACTGGTCAGGGTGAAGATACCCCGAACAAGCCCCTTAGAGGATTACTTTCCATAGTAGCAAGTGACAGTAAATTTCAGCACACTATATAAATTTTTCCTTACCAATTTTCACCTACCAAAGGCGCTTCACTCCCCGGCAACGGCGCCAGAAAAGAGTCTTGATGACCCACAAGTATAGGGGATCTATCGTAGTCCTTTTGATAAGTAAGAGTGTCGAACCCAACGAGGAGCAGAAGGAAATGATAAGCGGTTTTCAGCAAGGTATTCTCTGCAAGCACTGAAATTAGATGTAACAGATAGTTTTGTGATAAGATAATTTGTAACGAGCAACAAGTAACAAAAGTAAATAAAGTGCAGCAAGGTGGCCCAATCCTTTTTGTAGCAAAGGACAGCCTGGACAAACTCTTATATAGAGAAAAGCGCTCCCGAGGATACATGGGAATTATCGTCAAGCTAGTTTTCATCACGTTCATATGATTCGCGTTCGGTACTTTGATAATTTGATATGTGGGTGGACCAGTGCTTGGGTGCTGTCCTTACTTGGACAAGCATCCCACTTATGATTAAATCCTATTGCAAGCATCCGCAACTACAAAAGAAGTATTAAGGTAAACCTAACCATAGCATGAAACATATGGATCCAAATCAGCCCCTTACGAAGCAATGCATAAACTAGGGTTTAAGCTTCTGTCACTCTAGCAACCCATCATCTACTTATTACTTCCCAATGCCTTCCTCTAGGCCCAAATAATGGTGAAGTGTCATGTAGTCGACGTTCACATAACACCACTAGAGGAGAGAGAACATACATCTCAGCAAAATATCCAACGAATACCAAATTCACATGACTACTAATAGCAAGACTTCTCCCATGTCCTCAGGAACAAACGTAACTACTCACAAAGCATATTCATGTTCATAATCAGAGGAGTATTAATATGCATATAGGATCTGAACATATGATCTTCCACCAAATAAGCCAACTAGCATCAACTACAAGGAGTAATCAACACTACTAGCAACCTACAAGTACCAATCCCAGATTTAGAGACAAGAATTGGATACAAGAGATGAACTAGGGTTTGAGAGGAGATGGTGCTGGGGAAGATGTTGATGGAGATTGGCCCCCTCCCGATGAGAGGAGCGTTGGTGATGACGATGGCGATGATTTCCCCCTCCCGGAGGGAAGTGTCCCCGGCAGAACAGCTCCGCCAGAGCCCTAGATTGGTTCCGCCAAGGTTTCGCCTCGTGGCGGCGGAGTCTCGTCCCGAAAGCTTGCTTCTTATTTTTCTTCGGACGAAAGACTTCATATAGCAGAAGATGGGCACCGGAGGGCCAACAGGGGGCCCACGAGCCAGGGGGCGCGCCCAGGGGGTAGGGCGCGCCCCCACCCTCGTGGCCAGGGTGTGGGCCCCCTCTGGTATTTCTTCCGCTCAGTATTTTTTATTATTTCCAAAAATAACTTTCGTGGAGTTTCAGGACTTTTGGAGTTGTGCAGAATAGGTCTCTAATATTTGCTCCTTTGCCAGCCCAGAATTCCAGCTGCCGGCATTCTCCCTCCTTATGTAAACATTGTAAAATAAGAGAGAATAGGCATAAGTATTGTGACACAATGTGTAATAATAGCCCATAATGCAGTAAATATCGATATAAAAGCATGATGCAAAATGGACGTATCAGGGGGTTCCGGTAACCTCCCGGTACTCCGGAAAATACCCAAACTTCTCCGGAACTATTCTGGTGTCCGAATATAGCCTTCCAATATATCAATCTTTATGTCTCGACCATTTCAAGACTCCTTGTCATGTCCGTGATCTCATCCGGGACTCCGAACAACCTTCGGTACATCAAATCACATAAACTCATAATACCAATCGACATCGAACGTTAACCGTGCGGACCCTACGGGTTCGAGAACTATGTACACATGACCGAGACACTTCCCCGATCAATAACCAATAGCGGAACCTGGATGCTCATATTGGTTCCTACATATTCTACGAAGATCTTTATCGGTGAAACCGCACAACAACATACGTTGTTCCCTTTCTCATCGGCATGTTACTTGCCCGAGATTTGATCGTCGGTATCATCATACCTAGTTCAATCTCGTTACCGGAAAGTCTCTTTACTCGTTCCGTAATGCATCATCCCGCACCTAACTCATTTGTCACATTGCTTTCAAGGCTTATAGTGATGTGCATTACCGAGAGGGCCCAGAGATACTTCTCCGATACACGGAGTGACAAATCCTAATCTTGATCTATGCCAACCCAACAACCACCTTCGGAGACACCTGTAGAGTATCTTTATAATCACCCAGTTACGTTGTGACGTTTGATAGCACACAAGGTGTGCCTCCGGTATTCGGGAGTTGCATAATCTCATAGTCAGAGGAACATGTATAAGTCATGAAGAAAACAATAGCAATAAAACTTAACGATCATTATGCTAAGCTAACGGATGGGTCTTGTCCATCACATCATTCTCCTAATGATGTGATCCCGTTCATCAAATGACAAAACATGTCTATGGTCAGGAAACTTAACCATCTTTGATTAACGAGCTAGTCTAGTAGAGGCATAATAGGGACACTTTGTTTTGTCTATGTATTCATACATGTATAAAGTTTCCGGTTAATACAATTCTAGCATGAATCATAAACATTTATCATGATATAAGGAAATAAATAATAACTTTATTATTGCCTCTAGGGCATATTTCGTTCAGTCTCCCACTTGCACTAGAGTCAATAATCTAGTTCACATCGCCATGTGATTTAACACCAATAGTTCACATCACCATGTGATTAACACCCATATAGTTCACATCGCCATGTGACCAACACTCAAAAGGGTTCACTAGAGTCAATAATCTAGTTCACATTGCTATGTGGATAATACCCAAGAGCACTAAGGTGTGGTCATGTTTTGCTTGTGAGATAAATATTAGTCTATGGGTCTGCAACATTCAGATCCGTATGTATTTTGCAAATTTTCTATGTCTACAATGCTCTGCATGGAGCTACTCTAGCGAATTGCTCCCACTTTCAATATGTATCCGGATTGAGACTTAGAGTCATCCGGATCGATGTAAAAGCTTGCATCGACGTAACTCTTTATCACCTCCATAACCGAGAAATATTTCCTTATTCTACTAAGGATAATTTTGACCGTTGTCCAGTGATCCACTCCTGGATCACTATTGTACCCTCTTGCCAAACTCATGGTGAGGTACACAATAGGTCTAGTACACAACATAGCATACTTTATAGAACCTATGACTGAGGCATATGGAATGACTTTCATTCTCTATCTATTTTCTACCGTGGTCGGGTTTTGAGTCTTACTCAACACCTTGCAACACAGGCAAGAACTCCTTCTTTGATTGTTCCATTTTGAACTACTTCAAAATCTTGTCAAGGTATGTACTCATTGAAAAATCTTATCAAGCGTCTTGATCTATCTCTATAGATCTTGATGCTCAATGTGTAAGCAGCTTCACCGAGGTCTTTCTTTGAAAAACTCCTTTCAAACACTCCTTTATGCTTTCCAGAAAATTCTACATCATCTCTGATCAACAATATGTCACTCACATATACTTATCAGAAAGGCTGTAGTGCTCCCACTCACTTTCTTGTAAATACAGGCTTCACCGCAAGTCTGTATAAAACTATATGCTTTGATCAACTCATCAAAGTGTATATTCCAACTCCGAGATGCTTGAACCAGTCCATAGATGGATCGCTGGAGCTTGCACACTTTGTTAGCACATTTAGGATTGACAAAACCTTCTTGTTGTATCATATACAACTCTTCTTTAAGAAATCCACGAATGCAGTTTTGACATCCATTTGCCATATTTCATCAAATGTGGCAATTGCTAACATGATTCGGACAGACTTTAAGCATCGATACGAGTGAGAAAAACTCATCGTAGTCAACACCTTGAACTTGTTGAAAACCTTTTGCGACAATTCAAGCTTTGTAGATAGTAACACTACTATCAGCGTCCGTCTTCCTCTTGAAGATCCATTTATTCTCAATGGCTCGCCCATCATCAGGCAAGTCAATCAAAGTCCATACTTTGTTCTCATACATGGATCCCATCTCATATTTCATGGCCTCAAGGCATTTCGCGGAATCTGGGCTCATCATCGCTTCCTCATAGTTGATAGGTTCGTCTGGTCAAGTAACATGACCTCTAGAACAGGATTACCGTACCACTCTGGTGCGGATCTCACTCTGGTTGACCTACGAGGTTTAGTAGTAACTTGATTTCAAGTTTTCATCATCATCATTAGCTTCCTCACTAATTGGTGTAGGAATCACTGAAATTGATTTCTGAAATGAACTACTTTCCAATAAGGGAGCAGGTACTATTACCTCATCAAGTTCTACTTTCCTCCCACTCACTCCTTTCGAGAGAAACTCCTTCTCTAGAAAGGATCCACTCTTAGCAACAAAGATCTTGCCTTCGGATCTGTGATAGAAGGTGTACCCAACAGTTTATTTAATTTTGGGTATCCTATGAAGACGCATTTCAGCGATTTGGGTTCGAGCTTATCAGGTTGAAGCTTTTCACATAAGCATCGCAGCCCCAAACTTTAAGAAATGACAGCTTAGGTTTATTGCTAAACCTCAGTTCATACGGTGTCGTCTCAATGGATTTAGATGGTGCCCTATTTAATGTGAATGCAGCTGTCTCTACTGCATAATCCCAAAACAATAGTGGTAAATCGGTAAGAGACATCATAGATCGCACCATATCCAATAAAGTACGGTTACGACGTTCGTACACACCATTACGCTGTGGTGTTCCAGGTGGCGTGAGTTGTGAAACTATTCCACATTGTTTTAAATGAAGGCCAAACTCGTAACTAAAATATTTGCCTCCGCGATCAGATCGTAGAACTTTATTTTCTTGTTACGATGATTCTCCACTTCACTCTGAAATTCTTTAAACTTTCCAACTGTTTCAGATTTGTGTTTCATTAAGTAGATATACCCATATCTGTTCAAATCATCTGTGAAGGTCAAAAAATAACGATACCCGCCGTGAGCTTAACACTCATCGGACGGCATACATCGATATGTATTATTTCCAATAAGTCAGTAGCTCGCTCCATTTTTCCGGAGAACGAGTTTTAGTCATCTTGCCCATGAGGCATGGTTCGCAAGCATCAAATGATTCATAATCATGTGATTCCAAAAGCCCATCAGCATGGAGTTTCTTCATGCGCTTTACACCAATATCACCTAAACGGCAGTGCCAAAAATAAGTTGCACTATCATTATTAACTTTGCATCTTTTGGTTTCAATAATATGAATCACTACGATTGAGATCCAACAAACTATTTTCATTGGTGGTATGACCATCGAAGGTTTTATTCATGTAAACAGAACAACAATTATTCTCTGACTTTAAATGAATAAACATATTGCAATAAACATGATCAAATCATATTCATACTCAACGCAAACACAAATAACATTTATTTAGGTTCAACACTAATCTCGAAAGTATAGGGAGTGTGCGATGATGATCATATCAATCTTGGAACCACTTCCAACACACATCGTCATTTCACCCTTAACTAGTCTCTATTCATTCTACAACTCCCGTTTCGAGTTACTACTCTTAGCAACTGAACCAGTATCAAATACCGAGGGGTTGCTATAAACACTAGTAAAGTACACATCAATAACATGTATATGAAATATAGCTTTGTTCACTTTGCCATCCTTCTTATCCACCAAGTATCTAAGGTAGTTCCACTTCCAGCGACCGTTTCCTTTGCAGTAGAAGCACTCAGTTTCAGGCTTGGGTCTAGCTTTGGGTTTCTTCATGGGAGTGGCAACTTGCTTGCCATTCTTCTTGAAGTTCCCTTTCTTTTTCTTTGCCCTTTTATTTGAAACTAGTGGTCTTGTCAACCATCAACACTTGATGCTTTTTCTTGATTTCTACCTTCGCCGATTTCAGCATCGCGAAGAGCTTGGGAATCGTTTTTGTCATCCCTTGCATATTATAGTTCATCAAGAAGTTCTAGTAGCTTGGTGATAGTGACTAGAGAATACTATCAGTTCACTATATTATCTGGAAGATTAACTCCCACTTGATTCAAGTGATTGTAGTACCCAGACAATCTGAGCACATGCTCACTGGTTGATCTATTCTCCTCCATCTTGTAGGTAAAGTACTGTCAGAGGTCTCATACCTCTCGACACGGGCATGAGTTTGAAATACTAATTTCAACTCTTGGAACATCTTATATGCTCCATGACGTTCAAAACGTTTTTGAAGTCCCGGCTCTAAGCCGTAAAGCAGGGACTGTGGTATCCCCAGCCCACTAGGGTTCAATTTTTGGTGCTCGCATTTATTCCTGGATTTATTTCAGGATTTTCGGTGATGCGCATTCAGTGGGAGGAGACGTTCCCGTCGACGACGAGGTGCTTACGGTGACTTCGTAAATTTCAAGATGATATGCCGGCACAGTCTTTCGGAGGTGCTCATAGGGGTAGGGTGTGCGTGTGTGCGTTCATAGGGGTGAGTGTATGTGCGTGTATATGAGCGCTTGCATCTGTACTGTGTTCAAAAAACATTTAAAAAATATATTATCTAGGGTGCAATCTCAATCAATAGTTTCCGTCTTTCTTTCATATCAGTACTGATCCGGATTGTAGATGAACATCTCAACAAAATCAGGGTTGAAGATGAAATTGAAAATATCTTGCCTGTTTCTTTTTACGTATTAAATCTACATGCAAGCCTTGTTTAAATAGAGGACATGTGGAATGTTGAACTTACGCTTTTATAGGCAAAGACCATTTTTGTTTGGGCCGTAACTACAAATACTCAAATTATAAACCATTTTTTGTAAATTAAAGCGTGTCATATTCTTTTCTCCTGTTGCAACGCACGTGCCATTTTACTAGTTATGCTTACATACTACAATTTGTTTATTTGTACGCTCATCCAGACGTTTGGTTGCTTTCGTCCAAAGTCGTGCCAAACAGAGGCAGCCTTCGTATGTGGCCAGGAGGCCAGATCATCACCACCTTCAGCACAGTTGCGTATCGGCTTCGGACGACGAAAATGAGACCAAACCATACTGCATACGATACGAACACGACTCTCCGTATCACCATATGTACCCGACCCGCAAATAAACGGTGGCAACTAACCGGATGTTGGACTCCCGAACCATGATCCCGCAGGCGCCGCGCAAAGCGGCGGCGGCGCCCTGGCGATCTCCCATGAATCAGAAGCGGCCGTGCGGATCAAATGCGTCGGCATGTTGAAGTTGCCCTTTACGGGTAGGACATGCGAACATGTAGACAAATCTGGACTCTCACAAAGCTCCCCAAATTTGCTATCACTTTGTTGGAATTCGAACATCCGAACGTGTGCGCAAACGTTTGAGAGATAGTACTGGATGGCAAAAAGGGTTTGGAATCCCGCAAACGACATATACCAGCAGTTTAAATGTTTGCATTTGAGATGCCCTAATATCCGTGTTTGAGATTCCTTTATATCATAAAAAAAAGTAGTTAGGGCATCTCTCTATCCCCTAAAATGGACATGTTATCCATCCACAAACCATGTACGGACATATTCGCGAACATGATATGCGAGTCGGTCATCCAACATATAGCCCAATTGTTTGCGCCAGACAACAACAACCTTCCGCCAAATAGCACGTTCACTAGAGCCGCCAAACATGCGTGTATGTACTAATATGTACTTAAAAAGAAAAGGAGAGTCAAATAGCCTTTCACCAACATAAAATAGCCTTTTGCCATGTTAACTAGGGCCTTCCGCCAATACATGCATGTAATATAAGCACGTGAAGAAAAAAGAAGTGAAAGTGAAATAACTACGTGTTTAGTGCTTTCTCCTAGAAAGCCTTCCGCCAAACAACAAAAAAATTGGCAGCGGCCTTCCGTCATTCGTGTGGAGAAAGGATATGTGGTGACTTTTGATTGGCCAGACAGATAACCGGACTTCCGGAAAGCTTCCTCAAGTTTGCTTCCGGTTAATGGGAAAACGGACGCGCGGGTGTGCCCATGGACAGATACGGGTCCGTGTTTGATGGCAAAGTTCGTCCGGGCAGTGTGGTCCGGACGTATGCGGGCTATTTGAGTGGTCCTCGTTGGAGGTGCCCTTAGCACTTCACCGAAGATATATGTTAATAAGCCTACGAAATATAGAGTTGACATCTTACCTTCACCCCAGGCATGTTGAACCACTTCTAGTAGCCTTTGACGAGCTCTATGAAAGTTACTGGATCTAGTAAAGTGAGGGATATAGTGAAGCAACTTGTATGTTGTCAGGAAGCAATTCATATACCTTTAACCTGTTTTCCTCTATGGTCAAAATATAGGTCACAAACTTTCCATAGTTGAGCAAGGTCATATCGGTCTAATTTAACCACCTGCATGATTTAGCCAGATTGCCAACTAGACAACAGTAACTTCTGATGTTGTGTCTAATGGTTGACCAGCCAGAAGAAAAACAAAATGTTCAGAGTAGATGATCTCACTCAAATATAGAGTTGACACAAGTAATATTCAATTATTAGATCCAAATCTTCCAACTTAACATGATCAAACCACTATAATGAAAAAAACAATGCGAGTAACACACGTTACTTAGGCAATACCAAGATTAGAGAGGATTAAACTCTCACATACCACAGCGTTTTCAAGGCCATGCACGATGAGGTGACCCAGTAATGCAGCAAAATAACCATCTTCATTGCTAAATGGACTAAATTTCACCTTTTCATCGTTGTCATCCGGAGTACTATAATCTTTCCCAAAATAATCCTATGGACACATACTTTTCCTCCCTTTCCAGTAAACGAAGGAGATAAAGTTATCTTTGAGAGCAAATAGCAGATGCCACCTATGATAAATATCACTGTTTATCTTTCTATAAAGCTTATGCCTCTCAATAGCCGATGATGTTTTATATAATTTATAAAAATCATCATGGAGCAATCTCTGTTTTGCAAATTCAATGAAAAAGGGTGATGCATAATGATTCAAAAGTTTGTTTCTCTCCGATACTTTAGATTCATAGTTTATTTACTTGGACAATAAAATCATCAGCATAAGTGGGCTTTCTTTCATGTGCATTGTATCTTTTCATCACAAGTAAGTTGATTAATTTATCAAAATCTTTTACTCTGTTTGTTCGACTATTAGGCATCAAACTTGGGCACTACGTTAATTGTGACAGAACATGGGCTTTCTTCTGAGACGAGTATGCTATTCTTATCAAGTTTCTATCCGTATTGTGCATATATCTGAACAATTCAATGTAACCATCCAAAACAGTCGCATATACCGCTTCCTTATACATAGACAATTCAAATAAAGTTGTGACATAGGGAAAAATAAAATGAATAGTTTTATACCAAACTTCTATACTTATTTATTTTTCTTCGTATCATACAATATTAAGGAGTAGAAATGTGATTATTTATTATCAGTTATAATATATTACTAATTGTTTATACTAAATTTAAAGTAAGTGATGTAACATAAGTTATTTGAATTACTTTTGTGACAATTCCACAAATCATATAGTGTTGATGTGCATATTTATATCTATGTGGGTATGTTCACGTATAGTCAAGATTCACCAAATATCATGTTAGAGTTTTCTAAAGAATAATGTATGACTTCCTTTTTGATAGTGATTTCTAGTGTATTATTAGGTGTGCAAACTTATAAAACCTTATGGCATCTCTAACGCTGACCTCAAATCGCCCGCATCCGTCTGGACCCATTTTGCCATCCAACGCGGCACCTGTCGGACCTTACCGCAAACCGGAAGAAAACTAGGGAGAGGGGGTGGGGCTTTGAAGGAGTCTGGACCGCTACCACGTAGGACTCCGACACACCCAGCGCACTCAAATGCCCCTATCGATTCACTTTTCTTCAGTCTGCCCTTGCTCACCCTTGCTACCCTCCTCATTAAAGGCCACCGTTGTACCTCTTTGGTCGCTGCCCAGGCATCGTAGGATGTCCACGCTCCACCAACACGCCTGCCATCCTTGGAGTACGCTATTGTCAACCTAAGATCCCTCTACGGCCAGGTACCCTCCGTCCCCTGCCGATGACGTCCATGGCAGACACCGCGTCAGGCAGGTCTTTGGTCAAATATCATTGAGCTTTATTTTGAACTTCTTGTTGTTTTCTAGAGTAAGCACGATGGTGTGGTACTCGGTGAAGGAGGATGAGTTGTTGTGCGATGCATGGTGGCTGTATCTGTGGACTTTGTAGGCAGGAACTCAAGGGGCCGGCTCGGTCTTTTGGCGACGCGTGCATGGTTCGTTTCAGGCGTGAAAGCACTTCATGCCCTATGGCATGCACATAATCCATGGACGCAATATGAGTCCGATATCACATCAATGGCACACCATCTGAAACTCTGTCATGAAGTTTTGAAGTGTGGTCGAATGAGTGGGGACAATGTGGCATTGGGCGCCTACATGTTGGTTAATTAATTCATTCACTCAATGTTGCTCTACATGTTGTATATCATGCATGATCTGTCGTGATATACTACAGAACTGAAGGCAGGCCATTCACGCACATACATTGTTGGATGAAGCTTAAGGGGTAGCATGTGTGGGACAACATGTGTCGGCTCTGATTCTATTATCGTGGAATTTGGACTCGGTGAAATCGAAATACTTGTTTGGTTCTCTCGTTGAATTTGAACCATTGTTTTAATAGAGATATTTTCATGTTATTTATGGATAAATTATGCTATTTTCTATAATTACTTTGAGTGTTGCAGACTTAGTTTAGTTAAGCGGATGAAATATCGTCCGTTTTATGTAAATTATGTCTGAACTTTGCTGAATTCCGTTGTGTTTGAGGAAATTCCTCCAGTTTGTTCAAATTTGTTTTGAAACTGATGCGAGCACGGTTTTTTGACTGTAAACGACAGTGGGAGAGGCTCCCACTGACTTTGTATTACTCACAAAGAACCAATTACATCAATGTTACAAGTGGGTTTTAATGGCCCCCCGGCCATGGCCTCAAGAATCTAAACAAACAAGTATCACAAGCTTTGTATGTAAGTAGCTAAGAAAAGACGAAGTTCCTCTCTACAATTGTGCACCAGGAGGCCCAAAAGATTTTTGAACCTATCCAACCATGAACCAAATGAGTGTGGGATCCCTCTGAAGTACACATTATTTCTCTCCTTCCACAAACTCCACGCAGCCATCAAGAAAATCTCCATAAACAAAGGTTGCCTCCAATTCTCTCTGCCACCGTGCAACAAAGAGACTCTGTTGCCCAATGTCGGCCAATGCATACCAACTTTATCCCAACACCTTTGGCTAAATGGGCGCAAAGAAAAGATGTTCGATGGTTTCCTCAGGAGGGTTTTGACATAGCATGCAGGCGTAGTTGTTGCCCACAACGACGTAATGTCTACGCCTCAACATGTTTCTAGTGTTTAGGCGGTCAACCAATAGCAGCCACCCAAACATTTTGAATTTGATCGGACTTTTGCCTTCCAAAGCCAAACGAAGGCATCATCAGCAACCATCTCTCTGAAGCAGTGGTCATAGAATTTCTTGGAGGAGAAAGCCCCACCAAGGATGCACTCCCAAGTGTCATTGCAGTCTCTCTCCAGAAGCACATGCATCGAGCCTTGTTGGATCTCCCTGACTTCCTCTCTAGCCTGAGCAGACAGAGGCAGGTGAAAAAGCATGCTCGGGTCCATAGATGTAAGAATATTAACAATGGATTCATCCTCTTTTAAGCAGAAGGAGAAAGCCCTGGGGAAGAGCTCCATGAGGGGGGCATCGCGATTGCTATCAAGCCAGGCGTCTTTCCAGAATAGGGAGGAAGATCCGTTTCCCAAAGTGACTCTGGTGATCCCACGAAACACGTCGCTGAGTTGCATTATATCACGCCACCAGAAAGAGCCAACTGGGTCCATTGCATGTGGAGTTTTGCCCGTGTAGTAAGCATCCCAGATCAGGGTCACCCAGGGGACGTCATTGTGGTTATAGAACTTAAACAGGTGTTTCAGAAGGAGGGCCACGTTCTGGGTTTTGATGTTAACAATCCCAAGTCCACCTTTACGTTTTGGCCTACAAACCAACTCCAAGGCTGCCAGGGAATTATTTTTGACCCCATCCTCAGAGTTCTTAGCCCAAAGAAAATATCTGTGCAGTTTATCAAGGTGCTCAATCACCTTAGGGTGTAGCTTAATCGTGCACATGGCATAGATTAGCATTGACGTTACAGCTGAATTGACCAAAGTGAGTTTGGCCCCGGACGACATCAGAGACAGTGTCGTAGACATCTTCCTTTCCACTCCATGCACAAGTGGCATGAGCTCCAGCAAAGTTGTGTTGGGGAGCATAGTAATTTCAAAAAAAATCCTACGCACATGCAAGATCATGGTGATACATAGCAACGAGAGGGGAGAATGTTGTCTACGTACCCTCGTAGACCGTAAGTGGAAGCGTTATGACAACGTGGTTGATGTAGTCGTATGTCTTCACGATCGACCGATCCTAGCACTGAAAGTATGACACCTCCGCGATCTGCACACGTTTAGCTCGGTGACCTCCCACGAACTCACGATCCAGCAAAGTGTCGAGGGAGAGCTTCGTCAGCACGACGGCGTGATGACGATGATAATGAAGCTACCGTGAAAGTGCGTTAAGTCGACTAGAGGGGGGTGAATAGGCGATTTTTATGAATTCTTCACTGAGGAATTTCAGGGTGAGGAAATTCCTAAGCGAAGAACTACTTGCAGCGGAATAAGTACTCAGATGCTATCACAACAAAACATAAGCATGGTCATCATGATGAAATGTAAACAGACACAGAGTATGGGAAGCGTAAGCACATGATAAAACAGGATGAAGACAAACAGACTAAAGAAATTGAACTGAGGAAATAGAGAAAGTCTTTAGTCAAAGTCTTCAAACAGATATGAACAAGCACACAACACAATAATGAGGAAATGGAAGAGTTGAGGAAATAGAACCAGTAGGTTTGGTGAAGACAATGATTTGGTAGACCAGTTCCAACTGCTGTGACAGTTGTACGTCTGGTTGGAGCGGCTAGGTATTTAAACCTGAGGACACACAGTCCTCACCGTATGCTCCTTGAGCTAAGGTCACACAGACCTCGCCCAATCACTCGTGGTAAGTCTTCAGGTGACTTCCAAACCTTCAAAAACTCAGTCACTCGGCGATCCAGAATTTCCTCTTGGATGCTCTAGACCATGACGCCTATCCGTCTGGAAGATGCACAGTCTTCAAAGGTAACAAGCATCGGATCCACACAGGATCAATCTCTTCAGTAATGCTCAATCACTTTGGGTTTGTAGGTGTTTGAGTTTGGGTTTTCCTCACTTGATGATTTTCGCTCAAAGTCCTCGGAGGATGGGATGCTCTCAAATGACAAGTGTCAGTTTCTCTCGGAGCAGCCAACCAGCTAGTGGTTGTAGGGGGCGGCTATTTATAGCCTAGGGAGCAGCCCAACATGATAAGACATAAATGCGCTTCAGTGATATGACCGTTAGGTGGGTAGATATTTTGGGACAGCTGGCGCGTAGCACAGCAACGGTCGGAAATTTGACTATCAAATTCCTTAGGGCTATCATGTTCCTCACTTGTAGGCAATCCGCACTGGCGAATTCCTAACTCCTCAGTCGGAACAAATTCCTCAGAGACCAGAAGAACTTCGTCTCTGTCACTGAAGAAATTGACTGAGCTGTAAGAGATTTCCAATGGCTTCACTCAAGGGATTGGTAGGTGTAGGATTTTGAGATCAGCATCACTTCAAAAAATTTCCTTAGTATTTCCTCGACCCCCTTTAACAGTACGGTGTTTCCTATGACTCAAGAAAGACAAAATGAAACTACAAAAACAAAAGTCTTCATGCATCATGTTCCTCGCACGAATACCAAGTCTTCAAGGTCACACCAATTTCTTCACTTTCAAAGTCTCCAGAAAGTCTTCAGAAATCCAAAGTCTTCAATCGAAGAACTTCATTTTTAGGGGTCGACTTTCTCTGTAAATATCAAACTCCTCATAGACTTATATACCTGTGTACACTCGCAAACGCATCAGTCTCTTAACCTATAAGTCTTCAATACACCAAAATTACTAAGGGGCACTAGATGCACTTACAATCTCCCCCTTTTTGCTGATTGATGACAATATAGGTTAAGTTTTCAATGGGGGTAAACCTATGAAGTGTAAATACTTATATTGAGGAATTTGATTGCAAGATATAGAAAAACTCCCCCTGAAGATGTGCATAGTGAGGAATTTGCTTTTGAAGCAATGCACACTTGAAGAGTAGAATCATGGAGATCTCCCCCTATATCTTGTAATTCATACACGCATTTAACATATAATATGAAGAATTTGAAATGCATGATGAAATATGGTGACTGATGTAATTCAGCATGCGTGCATTAACATATATGAGGAATAAGCATGCAGAAGAACACAACAAAAAGTACCAGACCACCATCGGGTTTAAGTTTACAACTCGATCCAGCAAAGTCTTCAAAAAAAGAGAGTTGTAAATTAGGAAAAAACGCCTGTATATAGGTAGACCCGCTTGAAGACTAATTCAAATTTCTCCCCCTTTGTCATCAAATGACCAAAAGGATCGAAAATGAGGACTAACGCCCCTGAAGAATATCATGATGATGAAGGAGCACCAGCGTTGTTGGGGTCGTTTGTTGTAGTAGGGCCTGCTGCAGTGTCATCCAAGTCTTCATGCTCGTCCGTGTCGCGTGATGAAGAATATGAGCTGGCCACCAAGGAGGGAACTTTGACTTTCTTGAATTTCTTCGCTGGTGGCTGAGACCAATCAAAGTCCTGCTTGGGACCCATGTGCTTCAGATCTTCTTCACCATACAGAAGTGATAGAACAGCCTAGGTGCGACTGAAGACTTCATGGAGGTAGTAATGGTTTTTCTTCACTGCATTGTGTGTAGCAGTCATGTTGTGAAGAATAGAACCAAACTGACGCTTAACCCATTTGTGGTTGCGATCGACCTTCTCGTGAAGACTGAGGAGAAGCTCACGATCAGTCATCACCCTTAGAGCTGTGCCTTGAGGATTTTGCTTTGAAGCATTTGCAGCAGAGTCATGAGTGCCAGAGTCATCATTGGTGAAGTAGGATGCAGCTTTGCGAAACTGACCATCCAATGGACGAATGCCTTCATCAATAACAGCAGCGGCCATGCCCTTTTCATCAGCTGAGGAAAATGTCCGTTTGAGGACTTCAATGGGGGGCAAGTAGCTGAGATGATTCTGAAAGTCAGCCTTGTAGTTGAGTGAAGACCTTGTTCTGAGGAATCTCATAATCCAAGGAGCGTAAGGCTTCAACTCAAACGGAGAGAGAGCAACATTTGCCAGAGTCCTCATGAAGAAATCATGGTAGTTGACAGGAATGCCATGCATGATATTGAATAGCAGATTCTTCATGATGCCAACGACTTCTTCATCATTCGAGTTGTGGCCTTTGATTGGACTCAATGTCTTTGTCAGAATGCGATAGACAGTTCTAGGCACATACAGCAATTCCTTCCGAGGAATTAGGTCCTTGGGGCTTGACCGGGCTTTAGCGGCTTCATCAACACTTGCATGTAGTGAGCGGTAAGTTCAGGTTCATGGTACAGGCAACGAGATCCTTCAAGGGGAGGACTGACAGGCAGGGCATGAAGCAATTCAGAGGCCGGTGCTTTGAAGTGAGTATTCTCTGTCATCCAGTCCAATACCCAAGAGTTCACATCAGAAGCATCTCCTGTGATGTGCAGCATTCCATAGAACTGAAGAATTAGCTCTTCATTCCAATCAACAATATCCGTGCAAAAGTTGAGCAGTCCGGCGTCATGAAGAACACCGAGGACTGGCGCGAAGCAAGGAAGTGATTCCATGTCCACGTGAGGAATATGCTCATGGTCAAAGACTTTGTCTTTGTTGAAAAGCAGTGAAGAATAGAAGTTGGCTTGGCTGGCAGTCCAGAAACACTTCCTTCTAAGACGAGCAGAATCATATGGGTTATAATCCATGAAGAATACATGCTCGCCGAAGAAGTCATCAGCCTTGAATTTTTGCTTCTTCGAGAAGGGATCCTCTGGCTTGGGCTGAGGAGTGTCAGTCAATTGCATCACAACCTATGGAATCGCAATCTCAGGATCCACAGGCTGAGGAATTTCAGTTTCTTCAATGGCAGCCTGGGTCTTCAATTCTTCATCAACATTAACATCAGCACTAGTGGCCGGAATCTTGTCATGAATAGACAGAGTGGGGTGAGGTTCTTCAGAGCCCATTTGAACTTCTGTGTTTCCTGGGGACTGAGGAATTTGTTGCAGAGGAGTGAACAAAGGAGAGTTGGGGTGCTGACTTTCCCAAAAGTCATCGTTCATCACAGGCGTTGTACACCCAATGTCCACATCCTCATCTTCATCACTCTTTTCTTCAACGCTGGCCTCTTCAGCTGTGAACTGAGGCATGGGCGAGGAGACAACTGGGGTTGAAGGGATTGCATCCGCTTCAATTTCTTCATCCAACTGCTCTGAAGAAGCAGCAGAAGGAATATCTTCTTCGGATCCGCTTGGGATCACATATTCTTCATCAAAAGGAACGAGTTCCTTTGATGGCATGCTTGAGACTGGAACAACATCAATCGATTCTCAAAAGAGCTGGTCAATTTCTTCATCTTCTTCGGAGCTGAAGATTCTGATGAAGTTGATACTTTGCTTTTCTTCATAGCTGCACGCTCCGCAGCCTTGGTCTTCTTTGCTTCTGTTGCAGCAGGAAGAATTGTACTAGAGTCAGGTGCAGGAGGAGCAGAGAAAATTGACTCATTTTCTTCAGGCACAACTGATGCAGTTGCCCTGGCATTGTCAGTTTCTTCAGGCACAGCGGTTGAAGATTCGGCTGGCCTGACTATTTCTTCAGGCGCAACACTAGTGGTTGCCCTGGTAGAGTCATCACAGGCTGGAATGCAGTCATCAGCCCTGGTTGTAACATCCCAAATTTTCAATTTGGTAGGTTATACATAGATCATCTTGCATATCATATTTTATTGCATTTGACGAATCCTCGATAAATCCCAAGCAACTCAAGGACCCACGGAGAGAGTTGGGGATTTTCTCAAAATTTTCATATTTGATTTTCATCAAATAATAAAACGAGGATTTTGGTTTTAATTATTTTCTCTCCAGAAAAATATTTCATTTAAAAATAAACGAGAGGAGAAAATATGACTTCTTCAAAACAATTGAAATATTGGAGGAAAAATGTTAAAATCATTTATTGGATTTTATTCGGATTTTATTTGCAATTTTAATTGCATTAAAAAAATATTGCATGTTTTCAAAAATTGATTTTGTGTCAAAAAAAATGTTCACCCTGTTCTAAATATTCTAACTAGACGGGAAAATTTTGTTTTACCTTTTTTGGATTTTTATTTATTTTTCTACGAATTTTTCGGCGGAACGTTTAAAAAAAACAAAAAACAAATTTTTCGCCGCGCCCGACCGGGCCGAGGCCCAGCCGAGCCGCCGGCCCACCCCCGCGTCTCCTCCGCGCGTACGCCGCCCGCCGTCGCCGTGGCCGGCTCGGACTCCGCCGGAGCCGCTGCCTTGCCCCCTCCTCTAAGCCGCCACCCCCCCTCTTATAAGCCGCCGCCGCCCCCCCTTCACCCCGTACCCGCGCCCCGAGCCGCCGCTGCTGGGAGCCCGCACCGCCGCCGCCTCGCGCCGCCGCCCCGCTCGCCGTTCGCCGCCGCCGGAGCCGCCCCTCGCCGCCCCGAGCCCCGCCGCACCCCGCCGCACCCCGCCGCCCTCGCCGGAGCCAGCCGAGCCCCGCCGGAGCCCCGCCCCGACGAGGTATTACCTCGCCGTCGTTTGCCGATTTATAAAAAAAACCCTAGATCGGTTTATTTCTTCGGTTCTGTTATTTTGTGAACGTTGACTGACCCGTTCGTTTTAGCGAACGCGTTCGTCGGATTTTCTCTGTTAACGAACGTCCGTTCTTTAACCGTTCGTCCGTTTTTTCTTTTTCGTTGGAATTTTCCTGATTTTCTCATATCTCGATTTCTGATCGGATCTTCGTTTCTGTTTAACTTTTCGCTCGTTTATCGGAATCAGGCGATTCAAGCGCCTAGAGTTTCGTCTCGAAATTCTCTTTCCGTTTAACCTACTCAAACAAGTTTTTGCTACTGTAAAATTTGACCTAGATCCAGATTAGTAAACGAAGCTTGTTTATTTCGCCGTTTGACTTTCGTTGCTTCGTTCGAGTTGATTCTTTTTGCAAACCGGAGTTCCTAAGTTGAACCTTCTGGTTGGATCTTTCATTCGAGTTTTACCTGTGCATTAGATGAGTACTTATTGTTTGCTTGTTTGTTTGCGATAGAGTACCCGGAGTGTGCCGCTTGTTACTTCGAATCGCTAGGTTTCGCGGATCATCAGCAAGGCAAGTAACACTTTGATCATACTTTTCCATGCCCAGTTTTTATTGCATTAGATCAATCCTCAAACACTGCATGGTTAGGATCTAATTAAATTGTGGATTTTGGGAAGTAGTTGAGGTAGTACCTATTACCTGTTTTATTCAAACCCTTGGGAGTTACTTCTACGTTGCTATTATATTGCCATGCTATGCTCGTAGACGTGGATTGGGTTTGAGAGATATTCATGACAGATGTGAGATTGTTAATAATGGTTTACCTAAGGTGGCAACTAAAAACTCACATCTGGGTGGATTGAGGCACCTGGAGAATCCAGTGTTGTCTGTTTGTATAGGGACCGCCACCAAGGCTCAAAGGGATCATAAGATTATTCATGCTAGAAACTTCCGTGTGCAGCCACAAGCTATTATGGGCTCTAGCATAGTTGAGTAGGTTACATGATCTCTTGAAGAGGTGGGCTAGCAGATGTAGGGGAAAGTAGGTGTAACTGTCCACCCGGAGTAAAGAGTGATTGTTCCTGAAAGACTGTGTCTCGGTCATCCGTTTCTCAAACATCATGTAGTGCGAGAATCAAGCGGAGGCGATCGAGTCTTGTGGGGAAAAGTGCGCAAACCTCTGCAGAGTGTACAAACTAATCATGGTTAGCCGTGTCCCCGGTTATGGACAACTTGAGTATCTAGTACCTGGATTATCATTTGAATCTCATCACCATGTTACTTCTAATTAATTTTGCTGGGTTAATGATGATTCTTAATTGGGATTGAGATGCTGTCAACCATCTAAATGTTTAACAACCACCATGATAGTTAAATAAAATTTATTCCTTTGCAGTAGGGAAAAATTGGCTTTTTCGCAAAACCATAACCATAGAGCTTTCCACCAGCCATATATGCATGTAGTATAGCATCACTATGTTCATTATTCTCTATGTGTTATTTTGCTAGCATATTCTATGTGTTGACCCGTTTTCGGGCTGCAACGTTTCATGTTGCAGACTTTTCAGACGACGAGTAAGGTGCCTTAGGTCGTGGTCTTATACTCAGTGATGCCGCTGGAGTTGATGGACTCACTTATCTTCCAAGTCTTCCGCTGTTATCGTATTTAGATGACCTTAAGCCATATTCTCTTTGGAGATATTCGATGTAATAAGTGTGTGATTGCTACTCTGTTATAAATCCTCCATTTGTACTGTGCGTGTCAGCATTACTGATCCAGGGATGACACTGGTGCACAGCAGCACAGACCATTTGAGGTCTGGTCGCTATAAAGGTGGTATCAGAGCACACACTGACTGTAGGACACGACCACTAAGCTTAAGCCCTAGAAAGCTTCTCTCTTCTCATTTCTGACCCCTCTCCACTTTCTACTCTTTTAGGAATGGCGGATGCAAGGAGCAAGTTCATGCAACCCGATGAAGACACACCTTTTGGTCGACACTTGAAGGAAATCACTAAGTACTTGAACATAGGAATACCAAGCATCACCGGAACCTACAACGCCACATTACCCGAAGAGGAGAGCTGGAAGATTCAAGTTCATATTCCAGGAAGGACGTTTGTGCCAGTTACTAAACCCATAAGATTGGTTTTCGAAGCACCAACCTGGAGTTTAGGGAAGAGCATGGCCGCCCACATCGCTATGGGACGCATTGGAGAAGTCTACCACCAGGAGCTTAAGGATACAATTTATCAGATTTGTGGACGCCGAGACGCGCAATGGGAGATGATCAGAACCAAGAAGGATGGATCAATCGCAGCTTTCATCCAGGAGCAAAACCAACACATCCGTCGCCAGGAGAACCAGATGTGCACGGACAAGGAAGAACTGAAGAAGGCATTAACCAAGATCAAGGAGCTGGAGGAAGAACTCAAGGCTACACGCGAGGATTATATGGAGGAAATCATCACACTAGTAGGGAAGAATGACGACCTGGAGAAGAAGATTGGAGTATTCATGGGAAATCCAGTGCCAAAAGCAAAGGATGACGAATGCACTTGTCCGAATAACTACATCATCATCGACGACACCGACTCGGAACCAAGTGAAGATGAATTTGTTGATGAAGCTGGAGCAGACATCATGGAGTCTTCAACTGATCAGAATTTCTAGTAGACCACCATATCAGTAGTAGTTTTCCCCCATTTAATAGTATAGTTCAAGCACTTTTGTAACGCTAGTTAGATCGATTGTATGCCTGGTTTGAATTGATTGAGTGATATTGATTGTATTTGTCTCATGAGCATATGGGTAGTGTTTTCCCTCTAGACCTCATTCTATTCTTAACTCTCATCTTTTCTAACCTATCAGATGCCTCCGAGACGCGACACCGGATTTGTTTTCCCACCGGAGATCACCCAGTTGATTCAGCAACAGAATGCGCTGATGCAAGTGTTAGTGCAGAACCAAGGCAACAACAACAACAACCCACCGCCACCACCACCTGTTGATCACTTAGCCCGTTTCTTAAGGCTAAACGCGCCGGTGTTCTCCAGTAGCACCGAGCCGATTGTTGCAGATGATTGGCTCCGCAAAGTTGGAAGGGAGTTGACCACTGCAGGATGCACAGATGCGGAAAGAGTGCGTTTTGCCGCACATCAGCTTGATGGACCCGCAGCATCATGGTGGGAGAATTATACAGCCACGCACCCTATTGACACTGTCACATGGGACCAGTTTCAGCAAGCTTTCCGTACAGCACATGTTTCAGCAGGAGCTATGGCTATGAAGAAGCGTGAGTTTCGCAACCTACGCCAAGGAGGACGCACCGTAGGCCAGTATGTGGAGGATTTCAGTAAGTTAGCACGTTATGCACCAGATGACGTTGCTACAGATGCTGCCAAGCAGGAGAAATTTTTGGAAGGACTGAATGATGAACTGAGTATGCAGTTGATGGTAGCAACCTTCAACAACTACCAGGAGCTGGTAGATAGAGCTCTCATGATTGAAGGGAAACAACAGCAGATTGAAAACCGTAAGAGGAAGTATGGACAAGGGAAGTATAACTCTGGAGCTCAACAGAAGCCACGTTTTGCCCCGAAGCCGGGAGGACAGTTTTAGCATACCCATGGAGGAGGTAGTTCGCACAACCATAATGGCTCCAAGAATGGTAATGGAAATGGAGGAACCAACGGACAGAACTGCACCAACCCATCTACCCCAGCCAAGAGGGATCTAAGTCACGTTACCTGTTTCAAGTGCCAGAAGACTGGACATTATGCAACTGACTGTCCTGAAGCCCAGAATGGAAATGGTAATGGAAGCTCTGGGAAGAAGCCGAACCCGTTCAACAAAGGACACGTGAACCACGTGAGCGTGGAGGAGGTTGAAGCTCAGCCTGATGCAGTAATAGGTAAGTTTTTGGTTAAGTCATTTACTGCAACTGTTCTTTTTGATACTGGTGCATCGCATTCATACATATCAAGGGGATTTGTGAATAAGTTTAAGCTGTCCACCAAAGTTCTCAGAACCCCTATGTTAGTAACCTCGTCAGGAGCAGAGTATATGGCAAGCCAAGGATGTTTTCAGATGCCATTGGCCATTGGTAGGCATGTTTTCCCCTCAGACCTCATAGTTTTGGAGTCGCAAGGTTTGGATGTGATTTTGGGAATGGATTGGCTATCGTTGTATGGAGGAAACATCGATTGTGCCAGCAAGACGATTTTGCTTACCACCCCAGAAGGAAAAAGGATCAAGTATGTATCTAGGCATATGCTGAAGAGGACCCAAGTAAATTCCTTATCAGGAGTTGTACAGGAGGAAGTACCAGTGGTGAAGGATTACCCGGATGTATTTCCAGAAGAGTTGCCAGGCATGCCACCAGATAGAGACATTGAGTTCTTGACTGAACTTTTGCCAGGCACAGGGCCAATATCTAAGAGACTGTACCGGATGCCCGCAAAAGAATTGGAGGAAATTAAGAAGCAGATCAAGGAGTTACTGGATAAAGGCTATATTCGCCCAAGTTCGTCACCTTGGGGATCACCAGTACTTCTAGTGGAGAAGAAAGATGGATCGCTGAGGATGGTTGTTGATTACCGTGGATTGAATGAAGTAACCATCAAAAACAAGTACCCGCTGCCGATGATCAATGATTTGTTTGACCGCCTACAAGGAGCTAAAGTATTTTCCAAGATCGATCTACGATCAGGATACCATCAGTTAAAGATTCGAGAGCAGGATATACCTAAGATGGCTTTTAACACCAGATATGGATTGTATGAGTATACCGTTATGTCATTTGGTCTGACTAACGCACCTGCCTATTTCATGAACCTGATGAACAAAGTGTTTATGGAGTTTTCGGATAAGTTCGTCGTGGTGTTCATTGATGATATTTTAGTCTTTTCCAAGAATGAGGAAGAGCATGAGGAGCATTTGCGATTGGTACTTGAGAAGCTCAGAGAACATCAGTTATACGCCAAGTTCAGCAAGTGTGAATTTTGGCTGAAGGAAGTTGGATTCCTTGGACATGTTATTTCTGGAGAAGGAATAGCAGTAGACCCTGCCAAGGTTGATACAGTGACAAGTTGGGAATCACCCACGACAGTTGGAGAAATCTGGAGTTTTCTTGGACTTGCAGGATACTACCGGAGATTCATTGAGAATTTCTCGAAGATTGCTAAGCCCATGACTGAGCTATTGAAGAAGGACACCAAATTCAATTGGACTGAGGAATGTGAAGCTAGTTTCCAAGAATTGAAGAAACGATTGGTTACATCACCAGTGTTGATTCTACCAGATCAACGCAAGGACTATGAAGTTTATTGCGACGCTTCTCGTCGAGGACTTGGAGCAGTGCTTATGCAGGAAGGAAGAGTTGTGTCATATGCTTCACGACAACTTAAACCCCATGAGAAGAATTATGCTACACATGATTTGGAGTTAGCAGCCGTGGTGCATGCGTTGAAGACATGGAGACATTTCCTCATCGGAAACCATTGTGAGGTGTACACGGATCACAAGAGTTTGAAGTATATTTTCACGCAGGAGTTAAACCTCAGACAGAGGAGATGGTTGGAGCTCATAAAGGACTATGATATGAGATTGCATTATCACCCAGGGAAGGCTAACGTAGTAGCAGACGCGTTGAGCCGCAAGAGTCATGTCAACACCCTCCTGACAGGAGAGTTACCTCAGGAGTTAGCCGAGGACCTTCGCGAACTATGTTTGGAAATAGTCCCCAGAGGCTATTTAGCGACACTGGAGATTCAGTATACCTTGATGGAAAGGATCAGAGAAGCTCAGAAGACAGACAAGGAGATTGAAGAGATAAAGGAGAAGATGAGCAAAGGAAAAGCCAAGGGATTTCGTGAGGATGAGCACGATACCTTATGGTTTGAGGACCGCGTGTATGTGCCAAAAGATCCGGAGATCAGGAAGTTGATTTTGCAAGAAGCCCATGATTCACCGTACTCGATTCACCCAGGAAATACCAAGATGTATTTGGATCTGAAGAATACTTTCTGGTGGACAGGAATGAAGAAGGATATTGCAGAGTATGTAGCAGTTTGTGATGTATGTCAGAGAGTGAAGGCAGAGCATCAGAAGCCAGCAGGATTGCTACAACCATTGCCGATACCCGAATGGAAGTGGGATAAAATAGGCATGGATTTTATCACAGGATTACCCAGGACTCGTTCAGGCTATGACTCAATATGGGTTGTAGTCGACCGTTTGACGAAAGTGGCTCATTTCATTCCCGTGAAGACCACTTACACCAGTGCTAAGTTGGCAAAGATATACATGACCAGGATCGTATGTTTGCATGGAGTTCCAAGGACCATTGTATCAGACAGAGGAACCCAGTTTACCTTAATGTTTTGGAAGCAGTTATATGAAACATTGGGAACCAGGCTGGAATTTAGTACAGCTTTTCACCCACAGACAGATGGACAGACCGAGAGAGTCATCCAGATTTTGGAGGATATGTTGAGAGCTTGTGCACTAGATTATGGATCTAGTTGGGACGACAATTTGCCATATGCGGAGTTTTCTTATAACAACAGTTATCAAACCAGTTTGAAGATGGCCCCTTTCGAAGCTTTGTACGGAAGGAGGTGTAGAACACCGTTGTTATGGGACGAAGTTGGAGACCATCAGTTGTTTGGACCAGATTTGATTAAGGAGTCTGAACAGAAAGTGAGGTTGATTCGCGATAGGCTCAAAGTAGCCTAGTCCCGGCAGAAGAGTTATGCTGATTCCAAACGAAAGGAGACAGTTCACGAAGTCGGAGACAGAGTTTATCTTCGAGTATCACCACTTCGAGGAGTGAAGCGCTTTGGAGTTAAGGGAAAGTTAGCACCCCGTTTTATCGGACCATACAGAGTTTTGGAACGTATGGGAGAGGTTGCCTACAAGCTAGAATTGCCCGAAGGATTGTCTGGAGTTCATGATGTATTTCACATTTCCCAGTTGAAGAAGTGCCACGCAGAGATGGCTGAGATACCACTGAGAGATACTGTGCCGCTGGAAGCGATTTAGCTGGAAAGTGATTTGACCTATGAGGAGAAACCAGTTAAGATTCTTGAGTATGCCAGCCGAGTTACCCGCAGTAAGGTTATCAAGTTTTGCAAACTCCAGTGGAGTCACCACACGGAAGATGAAGCCACCTGGGAGCGAGAGGAAGATCTACGGAAGGACCACTCCCACCTGTTTTCTAGCCAACCCGAATCTCGAGGGCGAGATTCATCTTAAGGGGGGTAGGATTGTAACATCCCAAATTTTCAATTTGGTAGGTTATACATGGATCATCTTGCATATCATATTTTATTGCATTTGACGAATCCTCGATAAATCCTAAGCAACTCAAGGACCCACGGAGAGAGTTGGGGATTTTCTCAAAATTTTCATATTTGATTTTCATCAAATAATAAAACGAGGATTTTGGTTTTAATTATTTTCTCTCCGGAAAAATATTTCATTTAAAAATAAACGAGAGGAGAAAATATGACTTCTCCAAAACAATTGAAATATTGGAGGAAAAATGTTAAAATCATTTATTGGATTTTATTCGGATTTTATTTGCAAATTTAATTGCATTAAAAAATATTGCATGTTTTCAAAAATTGATTTTCTGTCAAAAAAATGTTCACCCTGTTCTAAATATTCTAACTAGACGGGAAAATTTTGTTTTATCTTTTTTGGATTTTTATTTATTTTTCTACGAATTTTTTGGCGGAACGTTTTAAAAAAAACAAATTTTTCGCCGCGCCCGACCGGGCCGAGGCCCAGCCGAGCCGCCGGCCCACCCCCGCGTCTCCTCCGCGCGTACGCCGCCCGCCGCCCGCCGCCGCCGTGGCCGGCTCGAACTCTGCCGGAGCCGCTGCCTTGCCCCCTCCTCCAAGCCGCCACCCCCCTCTTATAAGCCGCCGCCGCCCCCCCCCCCCCTCACCTCGTACCCGCGCCCCGAGCCGCCCTAGCCGCCGCCGCCTCGCGCCGCCGCCCCGCTCGCCGTTCACCGCCGCCGGAGCCGCCCCTCGCCGCCCCGAGTCCCGCCGCACCCCGCCGCCCTCGCCGGAGCCAGCCGAGCCCCGCCGGAGCCCCGCCCCGACGAGGTATTACCTCGCCGTCGTTTGCCGGTTTATAAAAAAACCCTAGATCGGTTTATTTCTTCGGTTCTGTTATTTTGTGAACGTTGACTGACCCGTTCGTTTTAGCGAACGCGTTCGTCGGATTTTCTCTGTTAACGAACGTCCGTTCTTTAACCGTTCGTCCGTTTTTTCTTTTTCGTCGGAATTTTCCTGATTTTCTCATATCTCGATTTCTGATCGGATCTTCGTTTCTGTTGAACTTTTCGCTCGTTTATCGGAATCAGGCGATTCAAGCGCCTAGAGTTTCGTCTCGAAATTCTCTTTCCGTTTAACCTACTCAAACAAGTTTTTGCTACTGTAAAATTTGACCTAGATCCAGATTAGTAAACGAAGCTTGTTTCTTTCGCCGTTTGACTTTCGTTGCTTCGTTCGAGTTGATTCTTTTTGCAAACCGGAGTTCCTAAGTTGAACTTTCTGGTTGGATCTTTCATTCGAGTTTTACCTGTGCATTAGATGAGTACTTATTGTTTGCTTGTTTGTTTGCGATAGAGTACCCGGAGTGTGCCGCTTGTTACTTCGAATCGCTAGGTTTCGCGGATCATCAGCATGGCAAGTAACACTTTGATCATACTTTTCCATGCCCAGTTTTTATTGCATTAGATCAATCCTCAAACACTGCATGGTTAGGATCTAATTAAATTGTGGATTTTGGGAAGTAGTTGAGGTAGTACCTATTACCTGTTTTATTCAAACCCTTGGGAGTTACTTCTACGTTGCTATTATATTGCCATGCTATGCTCGTAGACGTGGATTGGGTTTGAGAGATATTCATGACAGATGTGAGATTGTTAATAATGGTTTACCTAAGGTGGCAACTAAAAACTCACATCTGGGTGGATTGAGGCACCTGGAGAATCCAGTGTTGTCTGTTTGTATAAGGACCGCCACCCAGGCTCAAAGGGATCATAAGATTATTCATGCTAGAAACTTCCGTGTGCAGCCACAAGCTATTATGGGCTCTAGCATAGTTGAGTAGGTTACATGATCTCTTGAAGAGGTGGGCTAGCAGATGTAGGGGAAAGTAGGTGTAACTGTCCACCCGGAGTAAAGAGTGATTGTTCCTGAAAGACTTTGTCTCGGTCATCCGTTTCTCAAACATCATGTAGTGCGAGAATCAAGCGGAGGCGATCGAGTCTTGTGGGGAAAAGTGCGCAAACCTCTGCAGAGTGTACAAACTAATCATGGTTAGCCGTGTCCCCGGTTATGGACAACTTGAGTATCTAGTACCTGGATTATCATTTGAATCTCATCACCATGTTACTTCTAATTAATTTTGCTGGGTTAATGATGATTCTTAATTGGGATTGAGATGCTGTCAACCATCTCAATGTTTAACAACCACCATGATAGTTAAATAAAATTTATTCCTTTGCAGTAGGGAAAAATTGGCTTTTTCGCAAAACCATAACCATAGAGCTTTCCACCAGCCATATATGCATGTAGTATAGCATCACTATGTTCATTATTCTCTATGTGTTATTTTGCCAGCATATTCTATGTGCTGACCCGTTTTCGGGCTGCAACGTTTCATGTTGCAGACTTTTCAGACGACGAGTAAGGTGCCTTAGGTCGTGGTCTTATACTCAGTGATGCCGCTGGAGTTGATGGACTCACTTATCTTCCAAGTCTTCCGCTGTTATCGTATTTAGATGGCCTTAAGCCATATTCTCTTTGGAGATATTCGATGTAATAAGTGTGTGATTGCTACTCTGTTATAAATCCTCCATTTGTACTGTGCGTGTCAGCATTACTGATCCAGGGATGACACTGGTGCACAGCAGCACAGACCATTTGAGGTCTAGTCGCTACACTGGTACTAGCAGTTTCATCAGCAGCCTGATTTTCATCAGCGTTGTTGGCATGCTCTTCAGTTGGCTGAGCAGATGCCTTAGCCTGAGGAATTTCTTGTTGCGTTGATGTTGCAACATTGGTAGTGAATTTTTTAGCCAACTTCATAAATCTGACCTTGGCTCCAAGCCAATCAGCATGGTATGCTTCAAATTCATCACTGAGGTTTTTGATCTCAGTCTGAGCAGCAATGAGTTCATCAGTGGTCATTTTCACAATATTCTTCTTCAGAAGGCCCTCCTTCTTGTACCGCGCTTTCTTCAACTGCCTGGCCTTCTCAAATTTCCATTTTTCTTCAGCAATGAAAGCTGACACCATATGACTTTGGCCAGGTGAGAGATTCAATTCTGGCAATGGAGTGTTTGGATCTTTGTGCCATAGATCAATGAAATCCAGGATCTTCTTCGGATCCAACAAAAGTGGCACAGCACTGCCCTTGGCTCTAGCGGCCCTTCATTGTCTGTCTCTGATGAGTTCAGCTAGTTCCTCATCATCAGCTTCATCATCATCAGAAGGCACATGGAAGGCGACCTGCTTCTTGTGAGGACTTGGTCGAGAGCCTCATCCAGCAGTGGCTTAGTCTTCAGTAGTGTGGGGCCAGTTGAAGAATGCGGAGGAGCAGAAGAACTTGCAGAGGCTCCTAAGGCAATAGAGATGCATGTTGTCCTTTGGCACGAGGCGAGATGCGCAGGTGCAGAAGATTTGGACGGAGGAGCTGAGGACTTTGGAGGAGCTGGAGCAGCTTGAGGAATTGGCCGTGAGGGCATTGCAGATGAGCTCGGCTGTGAGGACTTTGATTCAGAAGCCATGGGCTTGTGTGCGGGCTTCTTTGGCATGGCCTTCTTTGGCTTGCTAGCAAAGGCCTCAACAGCAGAATCTTCATTGAATTTCTTCGCTGCTACTTTGGCCAGCTTAGCTTGACGCTTAGCCCACTCCTTGGGAAATTCTTCACCTCTTCTGATGCTAGAGGGGTCACATTCTTGACCAGGCGCCAATGCAGGTCTTGGGCATGGAGGGTGTACAGCGAATTTCTTCATGTACTTGGGTGTAACATATCGATATTCTCTCCATTCCCGTGCCCATCTCCTCTCTATCTTCTGTATGCGCACCTTGCGCTCATTCTTTGTTTCCTCAGGTGGTGTGCAGTACCCTGCATAGATGTCATCAGGGATCTCAAACACAGTGTTGACTTCAGGTTTCTTTCCTCCCTTCTGAGGTTTCTTGCCGTCAGCCATTTTCTTCAGCTGAGGATTTTGAACTATTGAGTTCTCAGATGAGGTGTGCAACTTTTCTTCGAGGAACGCTGCAAATGAGTTAAGTTGATGAGAACCTAGAGATTCAGCAGCGGACATGTGTACCTGTGAACAGAATATAGTTGCGAAGAATTTGGAGAGGTCATATGCGTTCTCAGATGTTTTTGCAAAAAGAACAAGTTTGAGGAATTTGACCAGATGAGTCTTGAGGAATTTCACTATGCGTTCTTTGACTTAGGTTCCAGAGTTGTACAGATTTCAAAATCCACACAATTGAGAAATCTTGAAGAAAAATGTTGCTTAGGGAAACAGATCAAGAACAAATGATATGTGAGGTATTCAGAGAGTGAAGATTTGAAGAATAAAACACCTTTTGAAGATTTTGTAGAAACATAAGAATCAACAAGGGCAATAAAAGTAACTTTCAATTACCCTTGACGAAGACCACGACGAACTGTGAAGAGTAGATTTAGAAGCTCGTCAGTTCAGATCTTCCACGCCCTAACTTGGCAGAGGAAGACAGCTACGGCGGCGGCGGAGTGAAGAAATCCGCAGCCGGCACGAGTACGACGGTGACGATGTCGAGGCAGTGAAGCTCTTCCTCACCAGCGATGATGGAAGTAGCGGCGGCGCTAGGGTTTGAGAGCTCGAGCGAGGGAGTGAGGTCGAGCGGAGTAAAAACGAAGTGAGGAAGGGAGAGGGGGTATTTATAGCCGAAGTGAAAAACTGCTCGCCCGAGGAAATTGGACGAACGTGCCCCTGACCCTTCTCATTCGCGTGACATGTGTCACCCACGTACTTAGAGGTGGCGATCATGTGCGATCGTGGGTGAATAGGATAATATATCGTGGAATGTGGAACGGTTTGAGCGGCAAAAGCCAAAAATTCAGATAAGATAAGTTTTAAAGTTTCATTTGCAAATTCTTCAGCTGCCAAGGACACAGTGAAGAGTTTGAACGAGTTTCAAATAGAACGCACATGAAGAATTTGTGAATAGACTGGGTTGAGTTTAGCATAGAGGGGGAAGGGTCCGATCACATTCACTTAGCAGAAAAGTCAACTTGAAGAAATAGCAATAAGTGAATGTTGTAGAGGACATAAACTCATACACATAAATAGCCAATGAAGAACAACAGCGGAAAGGGTGAAGACATCAAAAAGTTGAAGAAAATGAACAACTGAGGAATTTCAAAAACAAGGAAAAACTCAAATTGAAGATTTTCAACTTTTGGTGGTGGCGTGACCCACCGTATAAGAATGATGATTTCAGACACCGCGTACAATTGTCATAGGGCTCTGAGAATCAAATTCTTCATTAATTTCTTCACACTTAGAGTGTTAGTCTTCATTGATTGAAGAAAAATGTTTCTACGCGTGTTGCACATCTAAGTCATCAATTTTGCATAAGTGTTAGGACGTGTGTCCTTTTCAAAGGACATTCGAAGATTCTAGGATATTTAGCTCACACCTCAACTTGCTAAATCTCTTCTCATCCAAGGGCTTTGTGAAGATATCGGCTAGCTATTATTCAGTCCTTACATGCTCAATAGAGATGTCACCCTTCCACACATGATCACGAAGAAAATGATGACGAATCTGTATGTGCTTTGTCTTCAAGTGCTGAACATTGTCATAGTAGTGAGGCACATTCTTCATGTTGACGCCGTACTCCTTGAGGGTTTGCTTCATCCATAGCAATTGAGCACACCAAGAACCAGCAGCAATGTACTCAGCTTCAGCAGTAGACAGTGATACGCAGTTCTGTTTCTTCGAGGACCAACAGACCAAAGATCGTCCGAGGAAATGGCATGTGCCTGATGTTGACTTGCAGTCCACACGATCACCAGCATAGTCAGAGTTTGAATATCCAATGAGATCAAAAGCCGAGCCCTTGGCATATTGAGCCAAATATCGAAGAATATGCTTCACAGCCTTATGGTGTTATTCCTTCAGTGTAGCTTGAAATCGGGCACACATGCAAACACTAAGCATAATATCTGTCCTAGATGCACATAAATACAATAAAGAACCAATCATGGAGCGGTATACCTTTTGATCGAAGTCAATACCATTTTCATCAGTGCATAGATGACCATTTGTGGGCATAGGGATTTTGACTCCTTTGCAATCTTGCATGCCGAATTTCCTTAGTACATCCTTGAGGTATTTCTCCTGAGATATGAAAATGCCATTGCGCTGTTGACGAATTTGAAGACCTAAGAAGATCAATTCTCCCATCATAGACATTTGATATTCTTCACTCATCATATAGGCAAATTATCACTGTAACATTGGTCAGTACAGCCAAAAATGATATCATCAACATATATTTGGCACACAAACAATTCGCCATCATAAGATTTAGTGAAAAGAGTTGGGTCAAGTGAACCGGCTTTGAAGCCTTTCTTCATGAGGAATTCCTTCAAAGTATCATACCACGCCCGAGGGCCTGCTTGAGGCCATTGAGGGCCTTATTGAGTCTGAAGACTTTGTCAGGATGCTTTGGATCTTCAAAACCTGGGGGTTGAGCAACATATACTTCTTCCTCAAGCTTACCATTGAGGAATGCACTTTTCACATCCATTTGATATAAGGTGATATCACGATGGTTAGCATAAGCAAGTAATATGCGAATAGCCTCAAGTCTAGCAACAGGTGCAAAAGTTTCATCGAAATCAATTCTTTCAACCTGTGTGTAGCCTTGAGCTACAAGTCGTGCCTTATTCCTCACCAGAAGGCCATTTTCATCCTGCTTGTTGCGGTAGATCCACTTTGTTCCAATGATATTGTGCTTGCGAGGATCTGGACTTTTGACCAGTTCCTAGACGTTGTTGAGCTCGAATTGATGTAATTCCTCTTGCATAGCTTGAATCCACTCAGGCTCGAGAAATGCTTCATCTACCTTGGTGGGCTCTGTGATAGAGACGAAAGCAAAGTGCCCACAAAATTTAGACAAATGTGAAGTTCTTGAGCGTGTGAGAGGACCTAGAATGTTGATGTCGCTGATGATTTTCTCAATCTGCACTTCGTTTGCTACGCGAGGATGAGCGGGTTGTCGTTGAGGAATTTGATCAACATTTTCTTCAGCACCATTTACCTCACGTGCGTTAGCATGACGTTCTTCACGTTCTGGAATAACTTCTTCAGTAGATTCTTTAGTAGGAATGACATCCTCAGTAGCCTTGAACTTGATGGATTCCTCAGGTGACTTTTCATCTAACACAGAAGGTAGGTGCTCTCTTTGCGAGCCATTAGTTTCACCGAACCGCACATCTACAGTTTCAACAGCCTTGTGGTGAACAGTGTTGAAGACTCTATAGGTGTGCGAGTCCTTTCCGTAACCAAGCATAAAACCTTCATGTGCTTTCGGTGCAAATTTAGAACTGTGATGAGGATCTCTAATCCAACATTTAGCACCAAAGACATTGAAATAACTCACATTGGGTTTCTTGTCAGTGAGGAGTTCATATGCAGTCTTCTTAAAGAATTTGTGAAGATATACCCTGTTGATGATGTGGCACGCAGTTGTAAGTGCATCTAGTGCCCCTTAGTGATTTTGGTGTATTGAAGATTTATAGGTTAAGGGACTAATGCGTTTATGAGTGTACATAGGTCTATAAGTCTATGAGGAGTTTGATATTTACAGAGAAAGTCGACCCCTAAAATGAAGTTCTTCGACTGAAGACATCGGTATTTCTGAAGACTTTCTGAAGACTCTGAAAGTGAAGAAATTGGTGTGACCTTGGCGACTTGGTATTCCTTTGAGGAACATGAAGCGTGAAGACTTTTGTTTTTGTAGTTTCATTTTCTCCTTCTTGAGTCATAGGAAACACCGTACTGTTAAAGGGGTTCAAGGAAATACTAAGGAAAAATTTCCATGTGATGCTCAACTCAAAATCCTACTCCTACCAATCCCTTCGAGTGAAGCCATTGGAAATCTCATATAGTTCAGTCATATTCTCCAGTGACAGAGACGAAGTTCTTCTGGTCTCTGAGGAATTTGTTCTGACTGAGGAGTTAGGAATTCACCAGTGCGGATTGCCTACACAGTGAGGAACATAATAGCTCTGAGGAATCTGAGCCTCAAATTTCCGACCGTTGTTGTGCTATGCGCCAGCTGTCCCAAAATATCTTATCCACCTAACGGTCATATCATTGAAGGGCATTTATGTCTTATCATGTCGGGCTGCTCCCTAGGCTATAAATAGCCGCCCCCTACAACCACTAGCTGGTTGGCTGCTCCGAGAGAAACTGACACTTGTCATTTGAGAGTATCCCATCCTCCGAGGACTTTGAGCGAAAATCATCAAGTGAGGAAAACCCAAACCCAAACACCTACAAACCCCAAGTGATTGAGCATCACTGAAGAGATTGATCCTGCATGGATCCGACGCTTGTTACCTTTGAAGACTGTGCTTCTTCCAGACGGTTAGGCGTCAAGGTCTAGAGCATCCAAGAGGAAATTGTGGATTGCCGAGTGACCGAGTTTGTGAAGGTTTGGAAGTCACCTGAAGACTTACCACGAGTGATTGGGAGAGGTCTGTGTGACCTTAGCTCAAGGGGAATACGGTGAGGACTAAGTGTCCTGGACTGCGTGTTCAGGACTGTGTGTCCTCAGGTTTAAATACCTAGCCGCCCTAACCAGACGTACAACTGAGACAACAGTTGGAACTGGTCTACCAAATCATTGTCTTCACCAAGCCAACTGGTTCTATTTCCTCAACTCTTGCATTTCCTCAATACCGTGTTGTATGCTTGTTCATATCTGTGTTTGAAGATTTTGATTGAAGACTTTCTCAATTTCCTCAGTTCAATTTCCTCAGTCTGTTTGTCTTCATCCCGTGTTATCCCGTGTTTACGCTTTCTGTACTCTGTGCTTGTCTTCATTTCATCATGATGACTATGCTTGTGTTCTGCGATGCATACTGTTGAGTACTTATTCCGCTGCAAGTAGTTCTTCGCTAAGGAATTTCCTCACCCACAAATTCCTCAGTGAAGAATTCATAAAAATTGCCTATTCACCCCCCTCTAGTCGATATAACGCACTTTCAATTGGTATTAGAGCAAGGTACTCCCTTGTTCTGTGTGATTTTGGTTTAACCGCCTGGAGTTTTAGTTATGTCGACCGCAGGTATGATCAAGGTCTCTGCTGGGTGTCCTACCTTTGATGGGACGGACTACCCCTACTGGAAGAATAAGATGCGAATGCATCTTGAGGCAATTGATAACGATCTCTGGTATGTTGTGGAAAATGGTGTTCCCTCTGTCTCACCCTCACTGAACGCTGCCGATGTGAAGAGATTCAAGAACTCGATTCTCAAGCGAAGAATATCATACGTGGCCATCTGAGCAAAGGATAGTATGGAAGAGTGAGTGCTTTGGAAACTACTAAGCTTATCTGGGATAGGCTGTCCAAAGTGAATGAAGGAGTCTCAACTCAGCGTGACTCTCGAGTTGATGTTCTTCGCAATCTCTTCAACCGCTTCAAAAGACTCGGCAATGAAAATGTTCAACAAACCTTCGATCGCCTCACTGACATCTCAAATGAGCTTCAAGCACTTGGTGCCACTGACATCACCGACCATGAGGTGGTGAAGAAACTGCTGAGATCGCTTGATTCTTCATTTGATACTCTGGCATTGATGATACAAGAGCGTGCTGATTACAGGTCACTTGATCCCGCTGATATCCTCGAGAGGCTAAACACTCATGAGTTCCAGCTTGCTGAAAAGAGAGATCTATATGGTTCGAGCTATGGCAAATCACGTGCACTGAAGGCCAAGGCAGTTTCTGAGTCTGAGGATGAAGACTCTAGCAGCAGTCTTGGTGACCCTGAAGAACTGAGCCATGATCTAGCACTGCTCGTGAAGAAATTCCAGAAGTTCTCAAGACGTGGTCGCTTTGGAAGACCCTCAAGGAGCAATGATTCCTCATCCAGTGACTACAAGAAGAGGCTTTGTCACAAATGCAAGAAACCAGGACACTACATTCAAGATTGTCATCAGTGGGAAAAGGAATCAAAGAAGAAGAAATACAAGGATTACAGTTCTGATGATGTGAAGAAAAAGAAGAAATCCTCAAAATCTTCATCATCAAAATCCTCAAAGTCTTCATCTCACAAGAAGAGCAGCTGCAAGAAGGCTCGGGCATTCATTGGCAAGGAAATGGACTCTGAGGCTGAATCTAAAGAAAATGAGGAAGAGGAGGCATCTGAGGATTCCGAATTCGGTGTGGCGAGCCTAGCCCTCGCTACTGCATTCGTCAGCAAATCTATCTTCAACACTGAAGAAAATGACCTCACCAACAAGGCTGATGAAGGCAATGATGACTACGCTCCCACCTATTGCTTCATGGCAAAGGGTGCCAAGCTACCCAAATATACCTCCTCTGAATCAAGTGAGAATGAATCTGATGAAAACCTTAAGCCCAGCTATTCTAAACTTGCTAAGATTGCTGTGAAACAACAAAGGGCCCTTGAAAAGGTTCAAAACATGCTAGACAAAAGTGATGATATGTTGGGTGAAGAAATGGATCGCACTAAAACCTTGACTAAAAATCTTCAAAGACTTCAGACTAGGTTTGACAACCTTCAAGGTCATCATAACACTCTCTTGTCTGATCATGAGAAGCTTTCTTATGAATTTCTGCAAAGAAAGCACGATCTTGAGAAGCTAAAAGTGAGTTATGAAGATCTTCAGAAGGAGCGCGATTCATTACTTGCTCAACAAATCAGCTGTGCTCAGGAAGAATTTGTTCCTCCATGTTTGAAATGCATTGAACGTGAATCTGCTAATTCTTCACCTGAATGTTCAAATGCTTCTAATGCTACAAATTCCTCAACTGTCTCTGCTATCATTAATTCCTCATCTGAGGACATTGCTAGTATCACTAACGATGCAGGGCTGAAGGAATTGTACATGACAGGCATGTACAAAAGCCTCAAAGGGCATCAGACTCTTTGTGATGTGCTTAAAAAGCAGATCCTCAACAGGAACCCTAGGAAAGAGGGTTTTGCCTTTGAGAGGAAACTCAATGCTGATGGTACATGTTGGAAGCCTGAGAAATACCCCAAAACCTCATGGGTTGCTGCAAAGGGACCTCCAGTTGATCCATCTAATTTATCTGGCTTTACATGTGAATATTCTCATTCTTCTGACGAGTCATTTGACTCCAACTACAAACCGTTTAAAACTCAGAATGGTGAAGTATTTGCTAGATATGTTGGCACTAACTGCAGGAAACGGTTCCCCTATGAAGAAAATCTGGGTTCCCAAAAGGTGCCTTGAAAGTCTTCAGGTGAATGTCCTCATGACACCACCTGTGAAGAATAGGAACCCCAGATCAAATTCTTCATATGGACCAAATTCTTCATATGGATCCAAGTCCTCATACGGACCAAATTCCTCACATGGATCAAATTCCTCAAAAGGATCAAAGTCCTCATATGAACATCATCCTGCTAACAACTCTGTTTCGCAGGGAAGAGCCAAGGGCTATGAATATGAGCATTATTCTTCTAATCATTATGTTCATAAGTCCTTAAAGAATTTCTCTGCTTATTCATATGCTTACCCTAACTTCTCTTATGTGAAACGAAATGGATTGGCTTCTATGCCACCTTTCTCATATGGAGCTCGCAGAGTGATGAACTCTTTGCCACCCCTTCAGATGTGGGTGGTGAAGAAAAAGAACTGATATCTTCTGCAGGGTCAGGTCTCCAGACGTGCTCAAATGTCTGAAGAATTTGCTGGAGACCTGAAGAGTGCCTGAAAGGACGCAGGCTAATCATGAATAAATGAACTTTCATTTCTCACGTCCTCATACTGTTTTAACTGTTGCATTGCTTGATGAAATTGGTCTGATGAATTGTGATGTCATATTCTTCACTGATGAAGTATATGAAGTTCGTAAGCTGCACTAATTCATCTCCAGGATGATCAACCCAAAGCCACTGAGTGGGTCCTCGATAGTGGATGTACAAATCACATGACTGGTGACAAGAATCTATTGATTGATGCTCCCTTATCACCATCGCATCTGAAGCATATCATCTTTGCTGACAAAGGAAAAAGTTAGGTATTGGGTCTAGGTAAGCTTGCGATCACAAAGGATCAACACATGGACAAAGTCATGCTTGTCGAGTCCTTAGGATACAACCTCATGTCTGTCTCAATGCTTTGTGATCTTGATATGGTAGTTGCCTTTGGCAAGTATCGTTGTGTTGTGGTTATGGAAGCTAACAATTCCAAAGTCTTCGAAGGCTTTAGGAGAGGAGACTTGTATATTGTTGATTTCTCTACAGGACCGCAACCGGCCGTGTGCCTACTCGCAAAAGCTTCAGAAGGTTGGCTATGGCATCGACGACTTGGTCATGCAGGCATGAGGAATTTGCACATGCTTGAAAAGAAGAAGCATGTCATTGGCATTGAGAATGCCAAATTCCTCAAGGATCACTTGTGCGGAGCCTGTGAAGCTGGAAAGATGACCAAGGCCAGGCATCCAGCAAAGACTATCATGACTACCACTCGACCATTCGAATTGCTTCACATGGATCTCTTTGGTCCTAACCATTACTCTACATTCACTAATGAAGCATCTCTATATGGATTTGTTATTGTTGATGATTACTCTCATTACACATTGGTACACATTGTTACTTACAAACATGAAGTGCAGGAAGTCTTCAAACGATTTTCCTCGAGGGCTTCAACCAACTTTGGTGTGAAGATCAAGCACATCAGAAGTGACAATGGAACTGAGTTCAAGAATTCTGGTCTTGATGACTATCTTGATGAACTTGGTATTACTCATGAGTTATCTGCTCCTTATACTCCTCAGCAGAATGGTGTCGTGGAGCGCAAGAACAGAACTCTTGTTGAGATGGCTCGCACTATGCTTGATGAGTACAAGACGCCTCATCACTTCTGGATTGAGGCAATTTATACTGCGTGCCACATCATCAACAGGCTATATCTTCAGAAATTCTTCAAGAAGACTGCCTATGAACTCCTCACTGACAAGAAACCCAATGTGAGTTATTTCAAAGTCTTCGGTGCTAAATGTTGGATTAGAGATCCTCATCACAATGCTAAATTTGCACCGAAAGCACATGAAGGTTTTATGCTTGGTTACGGAAAGGACTCGCACACCTACAGAGTCTTCAACACCGTTCTTCACAAGGTTGTTGAAACTGTAGACGTGCGGTTCGATGAAACTAATGGCTCGCAAAGAGAGCACCTACCCTCTGTGATAGATGAACCATCACCTGAGGAAACTATCAAGTTCAAGGCTACTGAGGATGTCATTCCTACTGAAGAATCTACTGAAGAATTCATTCCTGAACGTGAAGAACATCGAGCTAATGCACCTGAAGAAATTGCTGAAGAAAATGGTGCTGAAGAAAATGCTGATCAAATTCCTCGACGACAACCTACTCATCCTCGCGTTGCAAAAGAAGTGCAAGTTGAGAAGATCATCGATGACATTGAAGCACCAGGTCCTCCCACACGCTCAAAAGCTTCACATTTATCTAACTTTTGTGGGCACTATGCTTTTGTCTCTATCATAGAGCCCACTAAGGTAGATGAAGCATTTCTGGAGCCTGAGTGGATTTAGGCCATGCAAGAAGAATTACATCAGTTCGAGCTCAACAACGTTTGGGAACTGGTCAATCGTCCAGATCCTCGCAAACACAATATCATTGGCACAAAGTGGATCTACCGCAACAAGCAAGATGAAAATGGCCTTGTGGTGAGGAATAAGGCACGGTTAGTAGCTCAAGGCTACACACAGGTTGAAGGAATTGATTTCGATGAAACTTTTGCACTTGTTGCTAGACTTGAAGCTATTCGCATATTACTTGCTTATGCTAACCCTCATGATATCACTTTATATCAAATGGATGTGAAAAGTGCATTCCTCAATGGTAAGCTTGAGGAAGAAGTATATGTTGCTCAACCCCCAGGTTTTGAAGATCCTAAGCATCCTTACAAAGTCTTCAGACTAAATAAGGCCCTCTATGGCCTCAAGCAGGCCCCTCGGGCGTGGTATGATACTTTGAAGGAATTCCTCATGAAGAAAGGCTTCAAACCCGGTTCACTCGACCCTACTCCTTTCACTAAATCATATGATGATGAATTGTTTGTATGCCAAATATATGTTGATGATATCATCTTTGGCTGTACTGACCAACGTTATAGTGATGAATTTGCCTAGATGATGAGTGAAGAATATCAAATGTCTATGATGGGAGAGTTGAAATTCTTCTTAGGTTTTCAAATTCGTCAACAGCGCAATGGCATATTCATATCTTAGGAGAAATACCTCAAGGATGTACTGAGGAAATTCGGCATGCAAGATTGCAAAGGCGTCAAAATTCCTATGCCCACAAATGGCCATATGTGCACTGATGAAAATGGTATTGACTTCGATCAAAAGGTATACCGCTCCATGATTGGTTCTTTATTGTACTTATGTGCATCTAGGCCAGATATTATGCTTAGTGTTTGCATGTGTGCCCGATTTCAAGCTACACCGAAGGAATCACACCATAAGGCTGTGAAACATATTCTTCGATATCTAGCTCACACACCAACACTAGGATTATGGTACCCCAAGGGCTCGGCTTTTGATCTCGTTGGATATTCTGACTCTGACTATGCTGGTGATCGTGTGGATCGCAAGTCAACATCTGGTACATGTCATTTCCTCGGACGATCTTTGGTCTGTTGGTCCTCGAAGAAGCAGAACTGCGTATCACTGTCTACTGCTGAAGCTGAGTACATTGCTGCTGGTTCTTGCTGTGCTCAATTGCTGTGGATGAAGCAAACTCTCAAGGACTACGGCGTCAATGTGAAGAATGCGCCTCTCTTCTGTGACAATGAGAGTGCCATCAAGATTGCTCACAACCCAGTTCAGCACTCGAAGACAAAGCACATTCAGATCCGTCATCATTTTCTTCGCGATCATGTGTTGAAGGGCGACATTTCCATTGAGCATGTGAAGATTGAAGAACAGCTAGCCGATATCTTCACAAAGCCCTTGGATGAGAAGAGATTTAGCAAGTTGCGGTGTGAGCTAAATATCCTAGAATCTTCGAATGTTCTTTGAAAAGGACACTCATCCTAACACTTATGCAAAATTGATGACTTAGATGTGCAACACATGAAGAAACGTTTTTCTTCAATCAATGAAGAATAACACTCTAAGTGTGAAGAAATTAATGAAGAATTTGATTCTCAGAACCCTACGACAATTGTACAATCATCATTCTTATATGGTGGGTCACGCCACCACAAAAGTTGAAAATCTTCAATTTGAGTTTTTCCTCAGTTTTGAAATTCCTCAGTTGTTCATATTCTTCAACTTTGCAAAATCTTCACTGTTTCTGTTGTTTTTCTTCATTAGCTATATATATATATATATGAGTTTATGTCCTCTACAACATTCACTTATGGCTAATTCTTCAAGTTGGTTTTTTCTGCTAAGTGAATGTGATCGGACCCTTCCCCCTCTATGCTATACTCAACCCAATCTATTCACAAATTCTTCATGTGCGTTCTATTTGAAACTCGTTCAAAATCTTCACTGTGTCCCTGTCAGCTGAAGAATTTGCGAACGGAACTTTTAACTTATCTTATCCAAATTTTCGGCTTTGCCGCTCAAACCGTTCCGCTTCCCACGATATACTTATCCATTCACCCATGATCTAACACGATCTCCACTTCTCAGTACGTGGGTGACACATGTCATGCGAATGAGAAGGGTCAGGGGCACGTTCGTCCAAAATCTTCGGGCGAACAATTTTTCACCGTGGCTATAAATACCCCCTCTCTCCTTCCTCACTTCTTTTACTCCGCTCGACCTCTCTCCAGCTCGAGCTTCTCAAACCCTAGCGCCGCCGCTACATCATCGTCGCCGGTGAGGATGAGGTTCACTGCCTCGACCTCGTCGCCGTTGTACTCACGCCGGCCGCGGAAATCTTCACTCCGCCGCCGCCGTAGCCGTCTTCCTCCGCCAAGTTAGGGCGTGGAAGATCTGCACAGACAAGCTTCACTTCTTCACATCCCAATTCATCGTGTTCTTCGTTCAGGATAATTAAAAGTTACTTTTACTGCCCTCTTTGATTCAAATGTATACTACAAAATCTTCAAAGGTGTTTTTCTTCAAATCCTCACACACTAAACACCTCACATATCATCTGTTCTTGATTCGTTTCTCTAAGCATCATTTTTCTTCAAGATTCCTCAATTGTGTGGATCTTCGATCTATACAACTCTGGAACCTAAGACAAAGAACGCTTAGTGAAATTCTTCAAGACTCATCTGGTCAAATTCCTCAAACTTGTTCTTTTTGAAAAACCTTCTGAGAACGCATATGACCTCTCCAAATTCCTCGCAACTATACTCTGTTCACAAGTACTCATGTCCGCTGCTGAATCACTAGGTTCTCATCAACTTAACTCATTTGCAGCGTTCCTCGAAGAAAAGTTGCATACTTCTTCAGAGAGTTCAATTGTTCAAATTCCTCAACTGAAGAAAATGACTGATGGAAAGAAGCCACAGAAAGGAGGAAAGAGGCCTGAGGTCAATACTGCCTTTGAAATCCCTGAGGACATTTATGCTGGGTACTGCACACCCCCTGAGGAAGATAAAAATCAGCGCAAGGTGCGCATTCAGAGGATAGAAAGGAGATGGGCAAAAGAGTGGAGGGAGTACAGGTATGTGACTCCAAAATACATGAAGAAATTCGCTGTTACTCCTCCATGCCCAAGACCACCATTGGCACCTGGCCAAGAGGCAGATCCCACTAGCATCAAGCGCGGTGAGGAGTTTCCTGAAGAATGGGCCAAGCGCCAGGCCAAGCTGGCCAAATAGGCAAAAGATGCAGTGAGGAAATTCAACAAAGACTCCAGTGCTGCTGCTGCTGAGGCCTCTGTAAGGCCGAAGAAATCCATGGCAAAGAAGCCTGCACACAAGCCAAGTGCTTCTTCTTCAATGCCATCACGGCCAATTTCCTCAGCTAAGCCCTCACGGCCAATTCCTCAAGCCGCTCCTGCTCCTCCAAAATCCTCAGCTGCTCCGACAAAATCCTCAGCACCTGTGCATCTTGCCACGTGCCAAAGGACTACAGGCATCTCCATTGCCTCAGGAGCTTCAGCTAGTTCCTCAGCTACACCTAATTCTTCAACAGGACCCTCTCTGCTGAAGACAAAGACCACTGCTGGACGTGGCTCTCGCCTAAGTCCTCACAAGAAGAAGGTCACCTTCCAAGTGTCGTCTGAAGAAGACGAAGCTGATGATGAAGAACTTGCTGAAATCATCAGAGACAGGCAAGTCAGGGCCGCTAGAGCCAAGGGCACAGATGTGCCACTGCTTTTGGATCCAAAGTTGATCCTCGACTACATTGACCTCTGGCACAAGGACCCAAACACTCCTATGCCTGATTTCAAGTTGACACCTGGCCAAAGTCACGTGCTGACCCATTTCATCCAAGAAGAAAAATGGAAATATGAGAAGGCCAGGCAGCTCAAGAAAGCACAGTACAGGAAGGAGAAGTTCCTGAAGAACAACATTGTCTCTATGACAACTGATGAACTTGTAAAGATCCAGTCTGAAATCAAAGTCCTCAGTGATGATTTCAACGCTTACTATGCTAACTGGAAAGGAGCCAAGGTCAGGTTTGTTAAACTGACTAAGAAGTTCACCACCAATGTTGCAGCCCCATCGCAACAAGAAATTCCACAGGCTGATGCATCTGCTCAGCCAACTGAAGAACATGCCAGCACCGCTGATGATAATCAGGCTGCTGAAGAAAATGTGAGTTCCAGGGTTGATGACTGCATTCCAACCACTGAAGAAATTGCCAGGGCATCCACTAGTGGTGCGCCTGAAGAAAATGAAGAGGTCAGGGCAACTGCATCAGTTGTGCCTGAAGAAACTGAACCAAATTCCTCTGCTTCTCCTGCGCCTACCCCAACTCCGATCTTTCCATCTGCATCAAATGTGAAGAAGACCAAGGCTGCAGAGCGTGCAGCTGTGAAGAAAAGGAAAGCATCAGCTACTTCAGATTCTTCAGCTCCGAAGAAGATGAAGCCTTTGACCAGTTCATTTGCTAATCCAATCGATGTTGTTCCAGTTTCCTCCATGCCATCAAAGGAAATCATCCCTTTTGATGAAGAATATGAGATCCCTAGCGGATCTGATGAAGAAAATCCTTCTGATGCTTCGTCAGAGCAGATGGATGAAGAAATTGAAGCGGATCAAATCCCTTCAACACCAGTTGTTTCCTCGCCTATGCCTCAGTTCACAGCTGAAGAGGCTGGCGTTGAAGAAATGGAAGATGAAGATGTGGACATTGGCTGTACCACACCTGTGATGAATTATGACTTTTGGGAAAGTCAGCACCCCAATTCTCCACTCTTCACTCCACTGCAGCAAATTCCTCAGTCCCCAGTCACTACAGTTCAAATGGGATGTGATGAAGCTCATGAAGACATTCCAGCTGCTAGTGATGAAGAAAATGAGAATGAAGAATTGAAGAACCAGGCTGCCACTGAAGAAGAACCAGAAATTCCTCAGCCTGAAGAACCTGAGATTGCGATTCCTGAGGTCATCATGCAACTGACTGGCACTCCTCTGCCCAAGCCAAAGGATCCATTCTCAAGGAAGCAAAAATTCAAGGCTGATGATTTCTTCGGCGAGCACGTATTCTTCACCAAGTACAACCCTTATGACTCTGCTCGCATAAGGAAGAGGCGTTTCTGGACTGCCAGCCAGGCAAATTTCTATTCCTCAGTGCTGTTCGACAAAGACAAAGTCTTCGATCATGAGCACATTCCTCGCGTGGATATGGAATCTCTGCCGTGCTTCGTGCCATTCCTCAGTGTTCTTTACGACGCTGGATTGTTAAATTCCTGCACTGACATCTGTGATTGGAATGAAGAACTAATTCTTCAATTTTATGCAACACTGCACATCACCGGCAACTCTGAAGATGTGAATTCATGGGTGCTGGACTGGATGTCTGAAAACACTCACTACAAAGCACCAGCTACTGAATTGCTTCGTGCTTTGCCTCTCAGTCCGCCCCTTGAAGGTGCTTGTTGCGTCTACAATGAACCTGAGCTTACCGATCACTACATGCAAGTGCTGATGAAGCCTTTGAAGCCAGGTCAGGCCCCAAGAACAAAATTCCTTGTGAAGAAATTGTTGTATGTGCCTCGGACTGTCTATCGCATTCTGTCGAAGACATTGAGTCCAATCAAGGGCCACGACTCAAATGAAGAAGAAGTCGTTGGCATCATGAATAATCTGCTTTTCAATATCATTCATGGTGTTCCCGTCAACTTCCATGATTTCTTCATGAGGACTCTGGCCAATGTGGCTATGTCACCATTTGAGTTGAAGCCTTATGCACCATGGATTATGAGATTCATCAGAACAAGGTCTTCACTCAACTACAAAGCTGATACACTGATCCATTGCAGCTACTTGCCCCCAATTGAAGTCCTCAAAAGGACATTTTCCTCAAATGATGAAAAGGGCAAGGCTACTGCTGTAATTGATGAAGGCATTCGTCCATTGGATGGACAATTTCGCAAGGCTGCATCCTACTCCACCAATGATGACTCTGCCACCCATGACTCTGCCGCCAACGCACCCAAGCAAAATCCTCAAGGCACAGCACCCAGGGTGATGACTGACCGTGAGCTTCTCCTCGGTCTTCATCAGAAGGTTGATCGCAATCATAAATGGGTCAAGCGTCTGTTTGGTTCAATTCTTCACAACATGACTGCTACCCACAATGCAGTGAAGAAAAACCACTACTAACTTCATGAAACCCTCAACCGCACCTGGGTTGTTCTGTCTCAAGTCTATAGTGAAGAAGATCTGAAGAAAATGGGTCTCAAGGAAGATCTTGACTGGGCTGCACCCCCTCCGAAGAAGTACAAGAAGGTCAAGGTTCCTTCCTTGGTGGCCAGCTCCTATTCTTCATCGCGCGACACCGACGAGCATGAAGACTTGGATGACACTGCGGCAGGCCCTACTACAACAAATGACTCCAACAACGCTGGCGCTCCTTCATCACCTTGATATTCTTCAGGGGCGTTAGTCCTCATTTTCAACCCTTTTGGTCATTCGATGACAAAGGGGGAGAAATTTGAGTTATTCTTCAAGCGGGTCTATCTTATGGGCATTTTTTTCTAAGTTACAACTCTCGTTCTTCTGATGACTTTGTTGGATCGAGTTGTAAACTTAAACTCTATGGTGACCTGATACTTTTGTTGTGTTCTTCTGCATGCTTATTCCTCGTTAATGTTATTGCACGCATGCTGAATTACATCAGTCACCATATTTCATCATGCATTTCAAATTCTTCATATTATATTGTCAAATGCGTGTATGAATTACAAGATATAGGGGGGATCTCCACGATTCAACTCTTCAAGTGTGCATTGCTTCAAAAGCAAATTCCTCACTATGCACATCTTCAGGGGGAGTTCTTCTATATCTTGCAATCAAATTCCTCAATATCAGTATTTACACTTCATATGTTTATCCCCGTTGAAAACTTAACCTATATTGTCATCAATCACCAAAAAGGGGGAGATTGTAAGTGCATCTAGTGCCCCTTAGTGATTTTGGTGTATTGAAGACTTATAGGTTAAGGGACTAATGCGTTTATGAGTGTACTCAGGTCTATAAGTCTATGAAGAGTTTGATATTTACAGAGAAAGTCGACCCCTAAAAATGAAGTTCTTCGACTGAAGACTTTGGTATTTCTGAAGACTCTCTGAAGACTTTGAAAGTAAAGAAATTGGTGTGACCTTGGCGACTTGGTATTCATTTGAGGAACATGAAGCGTGAAGACTTTTGTTTTCGTAGTTTCATTTTCTCCTTCTTGAGTCATAGGAAACACCGTAGTATTAAAGGGGGTCGAGGAAATACTAAGGAAAAATTTCCATGTGATGCTCAACTCAAAATCCTACACCTACCAATCCCTTCGAGTGAAGCCATTGGAAATCTCATACAGTTCAGTCATATTCTTCAGTGACAGAGACGAAGTTCTTCTGGTCTTTGAGGAATTTGTTCTGATTGAGGAGTTAGGAATTCGCCAGTGCGGATTGCCTACACAGTGAGGAACATGATAGCCCTGAGGAATCTGAGCCTCAAATTTCCGACCGTTGTTGTGCTATGCGCCAGCTGTCCCAAAATATATCTTATCCACCTAACGGTCATACCATTGAAGGGCATTTATGTCTTATCATGTCGGGCTGCTCCCTAGGCTATAAATAGCCGCCCCCTACAACCACTAGCTGGTTGGCTGCTCCGAGAGAAACTGACACTTGTCATTTGAGAGCATCCCATCCTCCGAGGACTTTGAGCGAAAATCATCAAGTGAGGAAAACCCAAACCCAAACACCTACAAACCCCAAGTGATTGAGCATCACTGAAGAGATTGATCCTGCGTGGATCCGACGCTTGTTACCTTTGAAGACTGTGCTTCTTCCAGACGGTTAGGCGTCAAGGTCTAGAGCATCCAAGAGGAAATTGTGGATTGCCGAGTGACCGAGTTTGTGAAGGTTTGGAAGTCACCTGAAGACTTACCACGAGTGATTGGGTGAGGTCTGTGTGACCTTAGCTCAAAGGGAATACAGTGAGGACTAAGTGTCCTAGACTGCGTGTTCAGGACTGGGTGTCCGGGACTGTGTGTCCTCAGGTTTAAATACCTAGCCGCCCTAACCAGACGTACAACTGAGACAGCAGTTGGAACTGGTCTACCAAATCATTGTCTTCACCAAGCCAACTGGTTCTATTTCCTCAACTCTTTCATTTCCTCATTACTGTGTTGTATGCTTGTTCATATCTGTGTTTGAAGATTTTGACTGAAGACTTTCTCAATTTCCTCAGTTCAATTTCCCAAGTCTGTTTGTCTCCATCCTGTGTTATCCTGTGTTTACGCTTTCTGTACTCTATGCTTATCTTCATTTCATCATGATGACTATGCTTGTGTTCTGCTATGCATACTGTTGAGTACTTATTCCGCTGCAAGTAGTTCTTCGCTAAGGAATTTCCTCACCCACAAATTCCTCAGTGAAGAATTCATAAAAATCGCCTATTCACCCCCCCCCCCTCTAGTTGATATAACGCACTTTCAGCAGTGTCAATTGCCTCAATCCAGAAACGACGAGGCATCTTGTATTCATCAAGCATAGTGCGAGCCATCTCAACAAGAGTCCTGTTCTTGCACTCCACGGTGCCATTCTGCTGAGGAGTATAAGGAGCAGACAACTCGTGAGTAATACCAAGTTCATCAAGATAGTTATCAAGACCAGAATTCTTGAACTCAGTTCCATTGTCACTTTTGATGTGCTTGATCTTCACACCAAAGTTGGTTGAAGCCCTCGAGGAAAATCGTTTGAAGAATTCCTGCACTTCATGTTTGTAAGTGACAATATGCACCCATGTGTAACGAGAGTAATCATCAACAATAACAAAGCCATATAGAGATGCTTCATTAGTGAATGTAGAGTAATGGTTAGGACCAAAGAGATCCATGTGAAGCAATTCGAATGGTCGAGTGGTAGTCATGATAGTCTTTGCTGGATGCCTGGCCTTGGTCATCTTTCCAGCTTCACAGGCTCCGCACAAGTGATCCTTGAGGAATTTGGCATTCTCAATGCCAATGACATGCTTCTTCTTCGCGAGCATGTGCAAGTTCCTCATGCCAGCATGACCAAGTCGTTGATGCCATAGCCAGCCTTCTGAAGCTTTTGCAAGTAGACATATAGCTGGTTGTGGTCCTGTAGAGAAATCAACAATATACATATCTCCTCTCCTAAATCCTTCGAAGACTTTGGAATTGTCAGCTTCCATGATCACAACACAACGATACTTGCCAAAGATAACAACCATATCAAGATCACAAAGCATTGAGACTGACATGAGGTTGTATCCTAAGGACTCGACAAGCATGACTTTGTCCATGTCTCGATCCTTTGTGATCGCAACCTTACCTAGACCCAATACCTTGCTTTTGCCTTTGTCAGCGAAGATGATATGCTTCATATGCGATGGAGATAAGGGAACGTTCATCAATAGATTCTTGTCACCAGTCATGTGATTCGTACATCCACTATCGAGGACCCACTCAGTGGCTTTGGGAAGATCATCATGCAGATGAATTAGTGCAACTTACGAGCTCATATACTTCACCAGTGAAGAATATGATATCAATTTCATCAAGCAATATAACAGATAAAGCAGTAAGAGGACGTGAGAAATGAGAATTCATTTCTTCATGATTAGCCTGCGTCCTTTCAGGCATTTGCAGGTCTCCAGCAAATTCTTCAGACGTTTTAAGCACGTCTGGAGACATGACCCTGCATAAGAGATTAGTTCTTTTTCTTCACCACCCACATCTGAAGGGGTGGCAAAGAGTTCATCATTCTGCGAGCTCCATAAGAGAACGGTGGTATAGAAGCCAGTCCACTTCGCTTCACATAAGAGAAGTTAGGGTAAGCATATGAATAAGCAGAGAAATTCTTCGAGGACTTATGAACATAATGGTTAGAAGAATAATGCTCATATTCATATCCCTTAAATCTTCCCTGGAAACAGAAGGGTTAGCACGATAATGTTCATATGAGGACTTTTGTCACAGCCCCAGATCAGCCCTTGTTTGACTTTTGCTTGTTCCTCATGTCATCATGTTTAATTTTGAAAGAAACTTGAAACGGGGATTGCCTAAACCCTAGCATTAAAGGAATTCACTAGGTTCAACCAAAATATTTCCAGTAAATCCAAATGGCTTTCAAAATGTTCATCATTCTTGGAAAAATGCTGGAAACAGTAACCAGAGGTGATGCACATCTTTCCATGTCATATTTGGGCTCTGGATTAAATCATACTCTATTTGCATTTGGGCATTTAAATGCTATTAAATATTTTAAATGCTCAAATAATCATAAACTAAAATGTTTACTGTAGGATATATTCCCAACAGTGATCATGAGTAGTTTCATGATTTTTGGAAGTGTCTAAGTATTTTTAATAAAGCCCTAAAGACTACAGAATATTAGAAAAACAAAAACAAATTAGAAAGCAGAAGAGGGAGAGAAAGTTACCTGGACCTACCTACTGTGCAGCCCACCTGGCCGGCCCAGCTGGCGGCCCAGCCCACCAGGCGCTCTCCTATCGCCTTCCTCCTCGCGCCAGTAGGCGAGGGCGCGTGCCCGACGCGCGCCGCTACACGCCGCGGCCACCTCCTCCCTCCCTGCCTGCCTGGCTCCGCCTCGACGCGTCTGGACGATGCCACGCGACCCCCAGAGCCGTCCGGCTCTCTCTCGCTCTCCCCCTCCTCTGTTCTTCCCGCCCGAACGCCTCCGTCGCCGCCGCTCGCCACCACCGCGGACACCGCCATCCCGGCGACGCCCTGAGATGCCCAAGAGCTCCGCCTAGTATCCCTCTTCCTCCTCGTCGAGCTGTGCAACGCCGGACGCCCCGAGTGCCTCCACGTCGTCGTCTTCAACCTCCCAACGCCGGAGATCCCTCTCACCGCCCCGCTCGCTCCGGTGCTTCCCCGGGCACGCCGAGGCCACCTCTGCACTCGCCGTGAGCTCCTCTACCGATTCCCCCTTCTCCCATGTCCATTAGCTCAGCGTAGCCTTCGTTTCCGTCGAGACCGAGACCTCACCGGCGCCGGACTTGACGCCGTCGTCGTTTTGGTTCGCCTCCGTTTAAACCGAGCACGTAGCCGTGCTCAGTGCACCCCCAAGAGGCCATAGCACCCCTCCGCACCCCCTGTCATGCTCCCTAACGCCGCCCCCGTGCTAACCCGAACTCCGGCGGCCGCAAAAGAGCTCGCCGCCGTTGACTCCGTCCACCCCCACTCGAACCACGGCCACCCACAGATGCGCCTCGCTTCCCTCTTTCAAACGCGCCCTTTCGCGCGTCAAACGGTGGCCTGTAGGCGAAACCCGAGTCACTCCAGTGCGCCTCCGCCGCGTTTTGGTCGCCGCCGGCGTAACCCCGGCGAGGGTGACGTGGCATATTAGTTAGGGCTAATGACGCACTTAGTCAACACCTAGTGACACTGACAGCAGGGCCCCACTGACTAATTAAACATAGATTAGTTTCTATTTAGTTTTAACTAATCATAGTGGCCCCACGCGTCAGCGTTGACCATGCTGACGTGGCCATTGACTGGGTCCACATGTCAGTGACCCTAACTAGCACCGTGACACCGACCAGTGGGACCCCACTGGTCAGGTTTGACCCTGGCCAGCCCGTTGACTCGCTGACGCAGTGATGACGTCAGGCTGACGCAGTATTACATTTTCTGGATTTATTTTTAATCAGGAAATTCCAGAAAATAGTATAAACTTCTAAAAATCATATAAAATCAACCGTAGCTCAGAATGAAATAATTTATATATGAAAAATGATCAGAAAAATGCAATCTATCCATCTGTATCATTTCCATGCATGTCAAACTAAGTTATACCTGCTGTATAGGTGAAAACATGATAATGCACTATTTGAATTCATAGTTTGAATTTGAATTTGAACCTTGAGTTCAAATCAACCCAAACCTTTCTGTTGCTAGTTACATTAGGCCAAATCACGTCATATTGCCATGTCATGATCATGCATCATATTGTGCATTGCATTGATTGTGTTCTTCTTTGTTTGCCGGTGATTGTCCCCTCTCGATAGCCGTGATTCCGACGATGAGTTCGATGACACCGATGAAGAACTATAATATCTTCAGAAGTGCCAGGCAAGCAAACCCCCTTGTTCATTCCGATACAATCCCATTCTCTCGCTCCTGCTCTCTTCTACTGCATTAGGACAACATCGATTCAACTGTTACATGTTGCGGTAGTTGAACCCCTTTTCCTCTGCATGACCTGTCATTGCCACAGTAAATAGATGAAACCCACTAGCATGAGTAGGAGTTGTTTGAGCCCTGATGTGCCTACTCATTCATGCTTGTTTGTCATGCCTGCTACTGCTTAGAGTTGAGTCGGGTCTGATTCATCGGGGATGAATTGGAATGGTGATGAACATGTCCTACTGTGTGTGAGCTAAGTGTGTGAACACGATTTGGTAAAGGTAGCGGTGAGAGGCCATGTAGGAGTACATGGTGGGTTGTCTCATTGCAGCCGTCCTCAGGAACTGAGTTCTGTGTTTGTGATCCATGATACAGTTACTACCACGCATTGGGCCCGAAACCAATGGACCCTCTCGGCTTCTTAATCACCCTTGTCCTCTGTCCAGGAGTTGCAAGTAGTTTCTGGTGTTGTAGTATGCTGGAGGCCGTGGACAGCGCTGACCGAGGGGTGGGCTGTGATGCGGTAGGCACGTGGCACGGTGTACCGGGCGCCCGTTTGGTGTCTCGGGAACCCTGCACACATCGTTCGGGGCCGTATGTGGAAACCTCGGCCGGACTCCCTGCGGATGGAACCTGAATAGGCGATAAACCTGGACTAGAGACTTGAGTGTTTAGGTAGGCTGTGGCCGACACCCACGTTGGGCTTCCGCTTGAAGGTTGCCGAGTACATGTCGTGTAAACGACGGTAAGTGGTGAGAGCGTGTGTGTCGAAGTACACCCCTGCAGGGTTAATATGATCTATTCGAATAGCCGTGTCCGCGGAAATGGACTTCTGGGTTGCCTATAACAGTTCATAGACAAGTGAAAGTGGATACCCTAAAATGCGCAAGATAAGCGTGAGTGCTATGGATGGCGTTCTCGTAGGGAGACGGGAGCGGGTCCATAGTGGAGTATTGATATGGTGAATATGTGGACTCGTGTGCGCCACCTCAAAAGAGTTCCTTGCAGTCATAGTTAGGATAGCCACCGAGTCAAAGCTGGCTTGCTGCAGTTAAACTCCACCACCCCCTTTGTTGATACCGATGCATATGTAGATAGTTCTGATGTAAGTCTTGCTGGGTACATTTGTACTCACGTTTGCTTATTTTATGTTTTGCAGAGAGACGTCAGTCTCGCTAGTAGTCCCGTGTGGACTTCGACGTTTAGCTTGATACCTCAGCTACGATCTTGTGCCCTCGGCAGGATCTAGTAAATAGTCAGGCTTCTCAGCCTTTTTCATTTGTAGATGTCTGTACTCAGACATGTTAAGCTTCCGCATGTGCTTTGACTTGTATGCTCTGAATGTTGGGTCATGAGACCCATGTTTGTAATATCTGGCTCTTCGGAGCCTAATGAATAAATACTCTGAGTCGTAGAGTCTTGTTGTGATGCCATGTTGTATTTGCACATATCGAGCATATTGTGTGTATGATTGAAATGCTTGGTATGTGTGGGATTCGACAACCTAGTTGTTTATCCTTGGTAGCCTCTCTTATGGGGAAATGTAGTCCTGTGCTTCCATGAGCCATAGTAGTCCGCTACAGCCCGGTTCACCGAAGTCCTGCTAGCCCAGCACTACTGCTCCGGAACACTTGACTGGCCGGCATGTGTTTCATATCGTTCCTGTGTCTGTCCCTTCGGGGAAATGTCACGCGGTGACATCCGGAGTCCTGCCTAGCCTGCTACAGCCTGGGTTCCCGGAGTCCTGTTAGCCCAGCGCTACAGCCCGGATTCGCACGCTGCTGACCGACACGTTCGATGTTGATTCATGTATGCCTGTCCCCATACGTTAGTGCCGCTTTGGGTTCACGACTAGCCATGTCGGCCCGGGTTCTCTGTCATATGGATGCTAGCGACATTATCATATACGTGAGCCAAAAGGCGCAAACGGTCCCGGCCATGGTAAGGCGACACCCGTGGGGATACCGTGCGTGAGGCCGCAAAGTGATATGAGGTGTTACAGGCTAGATCGGTGTGACCTAGAATCGGGGTCCCGACAACTTTGATCCTTTTGAGGAATTTGATCCACATGAGGAATTTGGTCCGTGTGAGGACTTGGATCCATATGAAGAATTTGGTCCATATGAAGAAATTGATCTGGGGTTCCTATTCTTCACAGGTGGTGCCATGATGACATTCACCTAAAGACTTTCAAGTCACCTTTTGGGAACCCAGATTTTCTTCATAGGGGAACCGCTCCTGCAGTTAGTGCCGACATGTCTAGCAAATACTTCACCATTCTGATTTTTGAATAGTTTATAGTTGGAGTCAAATGACTCATCAGAAGAATGAGGAGATTCACATGTAAAGCCAAATAAAGTAGATGGATCTACTGGAGGTACCTTTGCAGCAACCCATGAGGTTTTGGGATCTAATTTTTAAGCACATCACAAAGAGCCTTTTAAACCCATGAGGCAATACCCTCTTTCCTAGGGTTCCTGTTGAGGATCTGCTTTTTAAGCACATCACAAAGAGCCTGATGCCCTTTGAGGCTTTTGTACATGCCTGTCATATACAATTCCTTCAGTCCTACATCATCAGTGATACTAGCAATGTCCTCAGATGAGGAATTAGTGATGGCAGAGACAGGTGAAGAATTTGTAACATTAGAAGCATTTGAACATTCAGGTGAAGAATTAGCAGATTCACGTTCAATGCACTTCAAACATGGAGAAACAAATTCTTCCTGAGCAGCGCTGATTTGTTGAGCAAGTAATGAATCACGCTCCTTCTGAAGATCTTCATAACTCACCCTTAGCTTTTCAAGATCTTGCTTTCTTTGAAGAAATTCATAAGAAAGCTTCTCATGATCAGATAAGAGAGTGTTATGATGACTTTGAAGGTTGTCAAACTTAGTCTGAAGTCTCTGAAGATTTTCAGTCAAAGTTTTAGTACGATCCATTTCTTCACCCAACATATCATCACTTTTGTCTAGCATGTTTTGAACCTTTTCAAAAGCCTTTTGTTGTTTCACAGCAATCTTAGCAAGTTTAGAGTAGCTAGGCTTGAGGTTTTCATCAGATTCATCCTCACTTGATTCAGAGGAGGGATATTTGAGTACCTTGGCACCCTTTGCCATAAAGCAATAGGTGGGAGCGTAGTCATCATCATCGTCATCAGCCTTGTTGTAGAAGCCATTTTCTTTAGTGTTGAAGATGGACTTGCTGACGAATGCGGTAGCGAGGGCTAGGCTCGCCACACCAGATTCTGACTCCTCAGATGCCTCCTCTTCCTCATGTTCCTCAGATTCAGCTTCAGAATCCATTTCCTTGCCAATGAAAGCCCGCGCCTTCTTAGAGCAGCTCTTCATGTGAGATGAAGACTTTGAGGATTTTGATGATGAAGACTTTGAAGATCTTCTTCTTCTTTGAGCATCAGAACTGTAATCCTTGTATTTCTTCTTCTTTGATTCCTTTTCCCACTAAGGACAGTCTTGAATGTAGTGACCAGGTTTCTTGCATTTGTGGCATAGTCTCTTCTTGTAGTCACGGGATGATGAATCATCACTCCTTGAGGATTTTCCAAAGTGACCACGCCTTGAGAACTTCTGAAATTTCTTCACGAGCAATGCTAGATCCTTGCTCAGTTCTTCAGGATCACCAAGGCTGCTACCAGAATCTTCACCTTTAGATTCAGAGACTGTCTTGGCCTTCAGGGCATGTGATCTGCCATAGCTCGAACCATAGAGATCTCTCTTTTCAGCAAGCTAGAACTCATCAGTATTTAGCCTCTCGAGGATAACAGCGGGATCAAGTGACTTGTAATCTCCACGTTCTTGTATCATCAGTGCCAGAGTATCAAATGAGGAATCAAGCGATCTCAACAATTTCTTCACCATCTCATGCTCGGTGATGTCAGTAGCACCAACTGCTTGAAGCTCATTTGAGATGTCAGTGAGGCGATCGAAGGTTTGCTGAACATTTTAATTGTCGAGTCTTTTGAAGCGGTTGAAGAGATTGCGAAGAACGTCAACTCGAGAGTCACGCTGAGTTGAGACTCCTTCATTCACTTTGGACAGCCTATCCCAGATAAGCTTAGCAGTTTCCAAAGCACTCACTCTGCCATACTGCACTTTACTCAGATGGCCACATATGATGTTCTTCTCTTGAGAATCGAGTTGCTTGAATCTCTTCACATAAGCAGCATTCACAGAAGGTGTGACAGAGGGAACACCATTTTCCACAACATACCAGAGATCGTTGTCAATTGCCTCAAGATGCATTTGCATCTTATTCTTCCAGTAGGGGTAGTCCGTCCCATCGAAGGTAGGACACCCAGCAGAGACCTTGATCATACCTACGGTCGACATAACTAAAACTCCAGGCGGTTAAACCAAAATCACACAGAAGAAGGGAGTACCTTGCTCTGATACCAATTGAAAGTGCATTAAGTCGACTAGAGGGGGGTGAATAGGCAATTTTTATGAATTCTTCACTGAGGTATTTTAGGGTGAGGAAATTCCTAAGCGAAGAACTACTTGCAGCGGAATAAGTACTCAGATGCTATCATAACAAAACATAAGCATGGTGATCATGATGAAATGTAAACAGACACAGAGTACGGGAAGCGTAAGCATAGGATAAAACAGGATGAAGACAAACAGACTGAAGAAATTGAACTGAGGAAATAGAGAAAGTCTTCAGTCAAAGTCTTCAAACAGATATGAACAAGCACACAACACAATAATGAGTAAATGGAAGAGTTGAGGAAATAGAACCAGTAGGTCTGGTGAAGACAATGATTTGGTAGACCAGTTCCAACTGCTGTGACAGTTGTACGTCTGGTTGGAGCGGCTAGGTATTTAAACCTGAGGACACACAGTCCCGGACACACAGTCCTCACCGTATTCTCCTTGAGCTATGGTCACACAGACCTCGCCCAATCACTCGTGGTAAGTCTTCAGGTGACTTCCAAACCTTCACAAACTCGGTCACTCGGCAATCCACAATTTCCTCTTGGATGCTCTAGACCTTGACGCCTAACCGTCTGGAAGAAGCACAGTCTTCAAAGGTAACAAGCGTCGGATCCACGCAGGATCAATCTCTTCAGTGATGCTCAATCACTTGGGGTTTGTAGGTGTTTGGGTTTGGGTTTTCCTCACTTGATGATTTTCGCTCAAAGTCCTCGGAGGATGGGATGCTCTCAAATGACAAGTGTCAGTTTCTCTCGGAGCAGCCAACCAGCTTGTGGTTGTAGGGGGGCGGCTATTTATAGCCTAGGGAGCAGCCCAACATGATAAGACATAAATGCCCTTCAATGATATGACCGTTAGGTGGGTAGATATTTTGGGACAGCTGGCGCGTAGCACAGCAACGGTCGGAAATTTGACTATCAAATTCCTCAGGGCTATCATGTTCCTCACTTGTGGGCAATCCGCACTGGCGAATTCCTAACTCCTCAGTCACAACAAATTCCTCAAAGACCAGAAGAACTTCGTCTCTGTCACTGAAGAAATTGACTGAGCTGTAAGAGATTTCCAATGGCTTCACTCGAAGGGATTGGTAGGTGTAGGATTTTGAGATGAGCATCACTTGGAAATTTTTCCTTAGTATTTCCTCGACCCCCTTTAACAGTACGGTGTTTCCTATGACTCAAGAAATAGAAAATGAAACTACGAAAACAAAAGTCTTCATGCTTCATGTTCCTCGCACGAATACTAAGTCTTCAAGGTCACACCAATTTCTTCACTTTCAAAGTCTTCAGAAAGTCTTCAGAAATCCAAAGTCTTCAATCGAAGAACTTCATTTTTAGGGGTCGACTTTCTCTGTAAATATCAAACTCCTCATAGACTTATATACCTGTGTACACTCGCAAACGCATCAGTCTCTTAACCTATAAGTCTTCAATACACCAAAATTACAAAGGGGCACTAGATGCACTTACATACCGGCGCAGGGCTTTGCCTAAGCACTGCAACGATATGACCGAGGTGGATTATGGTGGAGGGGGGCACCGCACACAGCTAAGAGATCAATGATCAAATTGTGTGTTCTAGGGTGCCCCCCTGCCCCCGTATATAAAGGAGCAAGGGAGGAGGCCGGCCGGCCCTTGGGGCGCACCAGGAGAGGAGGATTCCTCCTCCTAGTAGGAGTAGGACTCCTCTTTCCTACTCCTACTAGGAGGGGGGAAAGGAAGGAGGAGAGGGAGAAGGAAAGGGAGGTGCCGCCCCCCTTCCCTAGTCCAATTCGGACCAGAGGGGGAGGGGCGCGCGGCCTGCCCTGGCCGGCCCTCTTTCTCTCTCCACTAAGGCCCATGTGTTGGGGAACGTAGCAGAAATTCAAAATTTTCTACGCATCACCAAGATCAATCTATGGAGTAATCTAGCAACGAGGGGAAGGGGAGTGCATCTACATACCATTGTAGATCGCAATGCGGAAGCGTTGCAAGAACGCGGATGAAGGAGTCGTACTCGTAGCGATTCAGATCGCGGTTGATTCCGATCTGAGCACCGAAGAACGGTGCCTCCGCGTTCAACACACGTGCAGCCCGGTGACGTCTCCCACGCCTTGATCCAGCAAGGAGAGAGGGAGAGGTTGAGGAAGACTCCGTCCAGCAGCAGCACGATGGCGTGGTGGTGGTGGAGGAGCGTGGCAATCCTGCAGGGCTTCGCCAAGCACCGCGGGAGAGGAGGAGGAGGGAGAGGGGTAGGGCAGCGCCGAAAGAGAGACGTTCTCGTGTCTTGGGCAGCCCAAACCTCAACTATATATAGGGGGGAAGGGGGCTGCGCCCCCTCTAGGGTTCCCACCCTAAGGGGTGGCGGCCAGCCCTAGATCCCATCTAGGGGGGCGCCCAAGGGGAGGAGAGGGGGGGCGCCACTAGGTGGGCCTTAAGGCCCATCTGGACCTAGGGTTTGCCCCCTCCCACTCTCCCATGCGCCTTGGGCCTTGGTGGGGGGGCGCACCAGACCACCTGGGGCTGGTCCCCTCCCACACTTGGCCCACACAGCCTTCTGGGGCTGGTGGCCCCACTTGGTGGACCCCCGGAGCCCTCCCGGTGGTCCCGGTACATTACCGATATCACCCGAAACCTTTTCGGTGACCAAAACAGGACTTCCCATATATAAATCTTTACCTCCGGACCATTCCGGAACTCCTCGTGACATCTGGGATCTCATCCGGGACTCCGAACAACATTCGGTAACCACATACATACTTTCCCTATAACCCTAGCGTCATCGAACCTTAAGTGTGTAGACCCTACGGGTTCGGGAACCATGCAGACATGACCGAGACGTTCTCCGGTCAATAACCAACAGCGGGATCTGGATACCCATGTTGGCTCCCACATGTTCCACGATGATCTCATCGGATGAACCACGATGTCGGGGATTCAATCAATCCCGTATTCAATTCCCTTTGTCTATCGATATGTTACTTGCCCGAGATTCGATCGTCGGTATCCCTATACCTTGTTCAATCTCGTTACCGGCAAGTCTCTTTACTCGTTCCGTAACTCACATCATCCCATGATCAACTCCTTGGTCACATTGTGCACATTATGATGATGTCCTACCAAGTGGGCCCAGAGATACCTCTCCGTTTACACGGAGTGACAAATCCCAGTCTCGATCCGTGTCAACCCAACAGACACTTTCAGAGATACCCGTAGTGTACCTTTATAGTCACCCAGTTACGTTGTGACGTTTGGTACACCCAAAGCACTCCTACGGTATCCGGGAGTTACACGATCTCATGGTCTAAGGAAAAGATACTTGACATTGGAAAAGCTCTAGCAAACGAACTACACGATCTTGTGCTAGGCTTAGGATTGGGTCTTGTCCATCACATCATTCTCCTAATGATGTGATCCCGTTATCAACGACATCCAATGTCCATGGTCAGGAAACCGTAACCATCTATTGATCAACGAGCTAGTCAACTAGAGGCTTACTAGGGACATGGTGTTGTCTATGTATCCACACATGTATCTGAGTTTCCTATCAATACAATTCTAGCATGGATAATAAACGATTATCATGAACAAGGAAATATAATAATAACCTATTTATTATTGCCTCTAGGGCATATTTCCAACAGTCTCCCACTTGCACTAGAGTCAATAATCTAGTCCACATCACCATGTGATTAACACTCATAGGTCACATCACCATGTGACCAACATCCAAAGAGTTTACTAGAGTCAACAATCTAGTTCACATCACTATGTGATTACCACTCAATGAGTTCTGGTTTGATCATGTTATGCTTGTGAGAGAGGTTATTAGTCAACGGGTCTGAACCTTTCAGATCCGTGTGTGCTTTACGAATATCTATGTCATCTTGTGGATGCTACCACGCGCTACTTGGAGCCATTTCAAGTATCTGCTCTACTATACGAATCCGGTTTACTACTTAGAGTCATCCGGATTAGTGTCAAAGTTCGCATCGACGTAACCCTTTACGACGAACTCCTTTTCACCTCCATAATCGAGAAAATTCCTTAGTCCACTAGATACTAAGGATAAGTTCGACCGCTGCCATGTGATCCATTCCCGGATCACTATTGTACCCCTTGACCAACTCATGGCAAGGCACACTTCATGTGCGGTACACAGCATAGCATACTGTAGAGCCTACGTCCAAAGCATAGGGGACGACCTTCGTCCTTTCTCTCTCTTCTGTTGTGGTCAGGTCTTGAGTCTTACTCAATACTCACACCTTGTAACACAGCCAAGAACTCCTTCTTTGCTGATCTATTTTGAACTCTTTCAAAATCATGTCAAGGTGTGCGTTCTTTGAAAGTATCATCGGGCTTCTTGATCTATCTCTATAGATCTTGATGCCCAATATGTAAGCAGCTTTTATCCAGGTCTTCCTTTGAAAAACTCCTTTCAAACAACCCTTTATGCTTTCCAGAAATTTTACATCATTTCGGATCAACAATATGTCATTCACATATACTTATCAGAAATGTTGTAGCGCTCCCACTCACTTTATTGTAAATACAAGTTTCTAACAAACTTTGTATAAACCCAAAAACTTTGATCACTCCATCAAAGCGTATATTCTGACTCCGAGATGCTTGCTCTAGTCCATGGAAGGATCTGGAGCTAGCATACCTTTTAGCATCCTTAGGATCGACAAAACCTTTCTGATTGTATCACATACAACCTTTCCTTACGAAATCTAGTAGGGAAACTTGTTTTGACATCCATTTGCCAGATTTCATAAATGCAGCTAATGCTAACATGATTCCGACGGATGAGAAAATCTCATCGTAGTCAACTCCTTGAACTTGTGGAAATACTCTTTGCCACAAGTCGAGCTTCATAGACGGTAACATTACCGTCCACGTCCATCTTCTTCTCAAAGATCCATTTATCTCGGATTTCATGGCTTCTAACCATTTGTCGGAATATGGGCCCACCATCGCCTCTCCATAGCTCGTAGGTTCAGTATTGTCCAACAACATGATATCTCAGACAGGATCACGTACTACTCTGAAGTAGCACGCATCCTCGTCGTCCTACGAGGTTTGGTGGTGACTTGATCCGAAGTTTCATGATCACTATCATAAGCTTCCACTTCAATTGGTATAGGTGCCACAGGAACAACTTCTTGTGCCCTGCTACACACTAGTTGAAGTGACGGTTCAATAACCTTATCAAGTCTCCACCATCCTCCCACTCAATTCTTTTGAGAGAAACTTTTCCTCGAGAAAGGACTCGTTTCTAGAAGCAATTACTTTTGCTTCCAGATCCGAAATAGGAGGTATACCCAACTGTTTTGGGTATTCTTATGAAGATGCATTTATCCGCTTTGGGTTCGAGCTTATCAGCCTGAAACTTTTTCAAATAAGCATCGCAACCGCAAACTTTTAAGAAACGACAACTTAGGTTTCTCTAAACGGTGTCGTCTCAACGGAATTGCGTGGTGCCCCTTTTAAAGTGAATGCGGTTGTCTCTAATGCCTAACCCATAAACGATAGTGGTAATTCGATAAGAGACATCATGGTATGCACCATATCCAATAGGGTGCAGTTATGATGTTCGGACACACCATCACACTATGGTGTTCCAGGCGGTATTAATTGTGAAACACTTTCCACAATGTCTTCATTGTGTGCCAAACTCGTAACTCAGATACTCATCTCTATGATCACATCATAGATATTTTATCCTCTTGTCACGACGATCTTCAACTTCACTCTGAAATTACTTGAACCTTTCAATAATTCAGACTTGTGTTTCATCAAGTAAATACACTCAGCATCTACTCAAATCATCTATGAAGTAAGAACATAATGATATCCACTGCATGCCTCAGCACTCATTGGACTGCACACATCAAATGTATTACTTCCAACAAGTTGCTCTCTTGTTCCATCTTACTGAAAACGAGGCCTTTCAGTCATCTTGCCCATGTGGTATGATTTGCATGTCTCAAGTGATTCAAAATCAAGTGAGTCCAAACGATCCATCTGCATGGAGTTTCTTCATGCATATATACCAATAGACATGGTTCGCATGTCTCAATCTTTTCAAAAACGACTGAGTCCAAAGATCCATCTACATGGAGCTTCTTCATGCGTTCTATACCAATATGACTCAAATGGCAGTGCCACAAGTATGTGGAACTATCATTACTATTTTATATCTTTTGGCATGAACATGTGTATTACTACGATCGAGATTCATTTTAGGTGCAAGACCATTGAAGGTATTATTCAAATAAACAGAGTAACCATTATTCTCCTTAAATGAATAACCGTATTGCGATAAACATAATCCAATCATGCTCAACGCAAACACCAAATCTCGATGGTAGAGGGAGCATGCGATGCTTGATCACATCAACCTTGGAAACACTTCCAACACATATCGTCATCTCACCTTTAGCTAGTCTCCGTTCATTCCGCAGCTTTTATTTCGAGTTACTAACACTTAGCAACCGAACCGGTATCTAATACACTGGTGCTGCTAGGAATACTAGTAAAGTACACATTCATATAATGTATATCCAATATACTTCTGTCGACCTTGTCTGCCTTCTCATCTACCAAGTATCTAGGGTAGTACTGCTTCAGTGACCGTTCCCCTCATTACAGAAGCACTTAGTCTCGGGTTTGGGTTCAACCTTGGGATTCTTCACTAGAGCAGCAAATGACTTGTTGTTTCATGAAGTATCCCTTTTTGCCCTTGCCCTTCTTAAACTAGTGGTTTTACTAACCATCAACAATTGATTCTCCTTCTTGATTTCTACTTTCGCGGTGTCAAACATCGCGAATAGCTCAAGGATCATCATAACTATCCCTGATATGTTATAGTTCATCACGAAGCTCTACTAGCTTGGTGGCAGTGACTATGGAGAACCATCACTATCTCATCTGGGAGATTAACTCCCACTCGATTCAAGCGATTGTGGTACTCAGACAATCTGAGCACATGCTCAACGATTGAGCTTTTCTCCCTTAGTTTGTCGGCTTAAGAAACTTGTCAGAGGTCTCATACCTCTTGACGTGGGCACTAGTCTGAAATCCCAATTTCGGTCTTCGGAACATCTCATATGTTCTGCGACGTTTCAAAACCGTCTTTGGTGCCACAATTTTAAACCGTTAGCAATACGCACTGAACTATCACGTAGTCATCAAAACGTGTATGTCAGATGTTTCGCAACATCTACAAACGACGCTGAGGTTCAGCACACCGAGCGGTGCATTAAGGACATAAGCCTTCTGTGCAGCAATGAGGACAATCATCAGTTTACGGACCCAGTCCGCATAATTGCTACTACCAACTTTCAACTAAATTTTCTCTAGGAACATATCTTAACCAGTAGAACTAAAGCGCAAGCTATGACATGATTTGCAAAGACCTTCTGACTATGTTCATGATAATTAAGTTCATCTGATTAATGAACTCCCACTCAGATAGACATCCCTCTAGTCATCTAAGTGATACATGATCCGAGTCAAACTAGGCCGTGTCCGATCATCACGTGAGACGGACTAGTCATCATCGGTGAACATCTCCATGTTGATCGTATCTTCTATACGACTCATGCTCGACCTTTCGGTCTCTTGTGTTCCGAGGCCATGTCTGTACATGCTAGGCTCGTCAAGTCAACCTAAGTGTTTTGCATGTGTTCCGAGGCCATGTCTATACATGCTAGGCTCGTCAACACCCGTTGTATTCGAACGTTAGAATCTATCACACCCGATCATCATGTGGTGCTTCGAAACAACGAACCTTCGCAACGGTGCACGGTTAGGGGGAACACTTTCTTGAAATTATTATAAGGGATCATCTTACTTACTACCGTCGTTCTAAGCAAATAAGATGCATAACATGATAAACATCACATGCAATCAAATAGTGACATGATATGGCCAATATCATTTTGCTCCTTTGATCTCCATCTTCGGGGCACCATGATCATCTTTGTCACCGGCATGACACCATGATCTCCATCATTGTGTCTTCATGAAGTTGTCACGCCAACGATTACTTCTACTTCTATGGCTAACGCGCTTAGCAATAAAGTAAAGTAATTTACATGGCGTTATTCAATGACACGCAGGTCATACAAAAATAAAGACAACTCCTATGGCTCCTGCCGGTTGTCATACTCATCGACATGCAAGTCGTGATTCCTATTACAAGAATATGATCAATCTCATACATCACATATATCATTCATCACATCTTCTGGCCATATCACATCACATAGCACATGCTGCAAAAACAAGTTAGACGTCCTCTAATTGTTGTTGCAAGTTTTTACGTGGCTTGTATAGGTTTCTAGCAAGAACGTTTCTTACCTACGTAAAACCACAACGTGATATGCCAATTTCTATTTACCCTTCATAAGGACCCTTTTCATCGAATCCGTTCCGACTAAAGTGGGAGAGACAGACACCCGCTAGCCACCTTATGCAACTAGTGCATGTCAGTCGGTGGAACCTGTCTCACGTAAGCGTACGTGTAAGGTCGGTCCAGGCCGCTTCATCCCACAATGCCGCCGAAAGAAGATAAGACTAGTAGCGGCAAGAAGAATTGGCAACATCTACGCCCACAACTGCTTTGTGTTCTACTCGTGCATAGAAACTATGCATAGACCTAGCTCATGATGCCACTGTTGGGGAACGTAGCAGAAATTCAAAATTTTCTACGCATCACCAAGATCAATCTATGGAGTAATCTAGCAACGAGGGGAAGGGGAGTGCATCTACATACCATTGTAGATCGCGATGTGGAAGCGTTGCAAGAACGCGGATGAAGGAGTCGTACTCGTAGCGATTCAGATCGCGGTTGATTCCGATCTGAGCACCGAAGAACGGTGCCTCCACGTTCAACACACGTGCAGGCCGGTGACGTCTCCCACGCCTTGATCCAGCAAGGAGAGAGGGAGAGGTTGAGGAAGACTCCGGCCAGCAGCAGCACGATGGCGTGGTGGTGGTGGAGGAGCGTGGCAATCCTGGAGGGCTTCGCCAAGCACCGCTGGAGAGGAGGAGGAGGGAGAGGGGTAGGGCAGCGCCGAAAGAGAGACGTTCTCGTGTCTTGGGCAGCCCCAAACCTCAACTATATATAGGGGGGGAAGGGGGCTGCGCCCCCTCTAGGGTTCCCACCCTAAGGGGTGGCGGCCAGCCCTAGATCCCATCTAGGGGGGCGGCCAAGGGGAGGAGAGGGGGGGCGCCACTAGGTGGGCCTTAAGGCCCATCTGGACCTAGGGTTTGCCCCCTCCCACTCTCCCATGCGCCTTGGGCCTTGGTGGGGGGCGCACCAGCCCACCTGGGGCTGGTCCCCTCCCACACTTGGCCCACGCTGCCTTCTGGGGCTGGTGGCCCCACTTGGTGGACCCCCGGAGCCCTCCCGGTGGTCCCGGTACATTACCGATATCACCCGAAACCTTTCCGATGACCAAAACAGGACTTCCCATATATAAATCTTTACCTCCGGACCATTCCGGAACTCCTCGTGACATCCGGGATCTCATCTGGGACTCCGAACAACATTCGGTAACCACGTACATACTTTCCCTATAACCCTAGCGTCATCGAACCTTAAGTGTGTAGACCCTACGGGTTCGGGAACCATGCAGACATGACCGAGACGTTCTCCGGTCAATAACCAACAACGGGATCTGGATACCCATGTTGGCTCCCACATGTTCCACGATGATCTCATCGTATGAACCACGATGTCGGGGATTCAATCAATCCCGTATTCAATTCCCTTTGTCTATCGATATGTTACTTGCCCGAGATTCGATCGTCGGTATCCCTATACCTTGTTCAATCTCGTTACCGGCAAGTCTCTTTACTCGTTCCGTAACTCACATCATCCCGTGATCAACTCCTTGGTCACATTGTGCACATTATGATGATGTCCTACCGAGTGGGCCCAGAGATACCTCTCCGTTTACACGGGGTGACAAATCCCAGTCTCGATCCGTGTCAACCCAACAGACACTTTCAGAGATACCCGTAGTGTACCTTTATAGTCACCCAGTTACGTTGTGATGTTTGGTACACCCAAAGCACTCCTACGGTATCCGGGAGTTACACGATCTCATGGTCTAAGGAAAAGATACTTGACATTGGAAAAGCTCTAGCAAACGAACGACACGATCTTGTGCTAGGCTTAGGATTGGGTCTTGTCCATCACATCATTCTCCTAATGATGTGATCCCGTTATCAACGACATCCAATGTCCATGGTCAGGAAACCGTAACCATCTATTGATCAACGAGCTAGTCAACTAGAGGCTTACTAGGGACATGGTGTTGTCTATGTATCCACACATGTATCTGAGTTTCCTATCAATACAATTCTAGCATGGATAATAAACGATTATCATGAACAAGGAAATATAATAATAACCTATTTATTATTGCCTCTAGGGCATATTTCCAACACCATGTGGCCCATTAGTTCTCCCGGGGGGTTCCGGTAACCCTCCGGCACTCCGGTTTTCTCCGAAATCACTCGGAACACTTCCGGTGCCCGAATATAGCCGTCCAATATATCAATCTTTATATCTCGACCATTTAGAGACTCCTCGTCATGTCCATGATCACATCCGGGACTCTGAACTACCTTCGGTACATCAAAACACATAAACTCATAATACCGATTATCACCGAACGTTAAACGTGTGGACCCTACGGGTTCGAGAACTATGTAGACATGACCGAGACACGTCTCCGGTCAATAACCAATAGAGGAACCTGGATGCTCATATTGGTTCCTACATATTCTACGAAGATCTTTATCGGTTAAACCGCATAACAACATACGTTGTTCCCTTTGTCATCGGTATGTTACTTGCCCGAGATTCGATCGTCGGTATCTCAATACCTAGTTCAATCTCGTTACCGGCAAGTCTCTTTACTCGTTCCGTAATGCATCATCCCGTAACTAACTCATTAGTCACATTGCTTGCAAGGCTTATAGTGATGTGCATTACCTAGAGGGCCCAGAGATACCTCTCCGACAATCGGAGTGACAAATCTTAATCTCGATCTATGCCAACTCAACAAACACCATTGGAGACACCTGTAGAGCACCTTTATAATCACCCAGTTACATTGTGATGTTTGGTAGCACACAAAGTGTTCCCCCGGTATTCGGGAGTTGCATAATGTCATAGTCTGAGGAACATGTCTAAGTCATGAAGAAAGCAGTAGCAATGAAACTGTAACCATAATGCTAAGCTAACGAATGGGTCTTGGCCATCACATCATTCTCTAATGATGTGATCCCGTTCATCAAATGACAACACATGTCTATGACTAGGAAACTTAACCATCTTTGATTAACGAGCTAGTCAAGTAGAGGCATACTAGGGACACTCTGTTTGTCTATGTATTCACACATGTACTAAGTTTCCGGTTAATACAATTCTAGCATGAATAATAAACATTTATCATGATATAAGGAAATATAAATAACAACTTTATTATTTCCTCTAGGGCATATTTCCTTCAGTCTCCCACTTGCACTAGAGTCAATAATCTAGTTCACATCGCCATGTGATTTAACACCAATAGTTCACATCTTTATGTGATTAACACCCATAGTTCACATCGTCATGTGACCAACACTCAAAAGGTTTACTAAAGTCAATAATCTAGTTCACATTGCTATGTGATTAACACCCAAGAGTAATAAGGTATGATCATGTTTTGCCTGTGAGAGAAACTTTTAGTCTACGGGTCTGCAACATTCAGATCCATATGTATTTTGCAAATTTCTATGTCTACAATACTCTGCATGGAGCTACTCTAGCTAAATGCTCCCACTTTCAATATGTATCCTGCTCGAGACTCAGAGTCATCCAGATCGGTGTCAAAGCTTGCATCGACGTAACTCTTTACGACGAACTCTTTATCACCTCCATAACCGAGAAATATTTCCTTAGTCCTCTAAGGATAATTTTGACCAATGTCCAGTGATCTACTCCTATATCACTATTGTACTCCCTTGCCAAACACAGGGCAGGGTATACAATAGGTCTGGTACATAGCATGGCATACTTTATAGAACCTATGGCTGAGGCATAGGGAATGACTTTCATTCTCTTTCTATTTTCTGCTGTGGTCGGGTTTTGAGTCTTTACTCAGTTTCACACCTTGCAATACAGACAAGAACTCCTTCTTTGACTGTTCCATTTTGAACTACTTCCAAATCTTGTCAAGGTATGCACTCATTGAAAACACTTATCAAGCGTTTTGATCTATCTCTATAGATCTTGATGCTCAATATGTAAGTAGCTTCATCGAGGTCTTTCTTTGAAAAAATCCTTTCAAACACTCCTTTATGCTTTCCAGAAAATTCTACATCATTTCCGATCAACAATATGTCACTCACATATACTTATCAGAAAGGCTGTAGTGCTCCCACTCACTTTCTTGTAAATACAGGCTTCACCGCAAGTCTGTATAAAACTATATGCTTTGATCAACTCATCAAAGCGTATATTCCAACTCCAAGATGCTTGCACCGGTCCATGGATGGATCGCTTGAGATTTGCACACTTTGTTAACATCTTTAGGATCGACAAAACCTTCTTGTTGCATCATATACAACTCTTCTTTAAGAAATCCATTAAGGAATACAGTTTTGACATCCATTTGCCAGATTTCATAAAATGTGGCAATTGCTAACATGATTTCGACAGACTTAAGCATCGCTACGAGTGAGAAAATCTCGTTGTAGTCAACATCTTGAACTTGTCGAAAACCTTTTGCGACAATTCGAGCTTTGTAGATAGTAACACTACTATTAGCGCCCGTCTTCCTCTTGAAGATCCATTTATTCTCCATGGCTTACCGATCATCGGGCAAGTCAACCAAAGTCGACACTTTGTTCTCATACATGGATCCTATCTCAGATTTTATGGCATCAAGCCATTTCGCGGAATCTGGGCTCATCATCGCTTCCTCATAGTTCGTATAGGTTCATCATGGTCCAGTAACATGACTTCCAGAACAGGATTACCGTACCACTATGGTGCGGACCGTACTCTGGTTGACCTACGAGGTTTGGTAGTAACTTGATCTGAAGTTTCATGATCATCATCATTAGCTTCCTCATTAATTGGTGTAGGACTCACTAGAACTGATTTCTGTGATGAACTACTTTCCAATTCGGGAGAAGGTACAATTACCTCATCAAGTTCTACTTTCCTCCCACTCACTTCTTTCGAGAGAAACTCCTTCTCTAGAAAGGATCCATTATTAGCAACGAATATCTTGCCTTCAGATCTGTGATAGAAGGTGTACCCAACAGTTTCCTTTGGGTATCCTATGAAGACGCATTTCTTCGATTTGGGTTCGAGCTTATCAGGTGAAACTTTTTCACATAAGCATCACAACCCCAAACTTTAAGAAACGACGGCTTAGGTTTCTCGCCAAACCATAGTTCATATGGTGTCATCTCAACGGATTTAGATGGTGCCCTATTTAACGTGAATGTAGTTGTCTCTAATGCATAACCCCAAAAACGATACTGGTAAATCAGTAAGAGACATCATAGATTGCACTATATCCAATAAAGTACGGTTATGACGTTCGGACACACCATTACGCTGTGGTGTTCCGGGTGGCATGAGTTTGTGAACTATTCCACATTGTTTTAATTGAAGGCCAAACTCGTAACTCAAATATTCATCTTCGCGATCAAATTGTAGAAAACTTTATTTTCTTGTTATGATGATTCTCCACTTTACTCTGAAATTCTTTGAACTTTTCAAATGTTTCATACTTGTGTTTCATCAAGTAGATATACCCATATCTGCTCAAATCATCTGTGAAGGTTAGAAAATAACGATACCCGCCGCGAGCCTCAACACTTATCGGACCGCATATATCAGTATGTATTATTTCCAATAAGTCAGTGGCTCGCTCCATTGTTCCGGAGAACGGAGTCTTAGTCATCTTTCCCATGAGGCATGGTTCGCAAGCATCAAGTGATTCATAATCAAGTGATTACAAAAGCCCATCAGCATGGAGTTTCTTCATGCGCTTTACACCAATATGACCTACACGGCAGTGCCACAAATATGTTGCACTATCATTATCAACTTTGCATCTTTTGGCATCAATATTATGAATATGTGTATCAACACGATCGAGATCCAACAAACTATTTTCATTGGGTGTATGACCATCGAAGGTTTTATTCATGTAAACAGAACAACAATTATTCTCTGACTTTAAATGAATAACCGTATTGCAATAAACATGATCAAATCATATTCATTCTCAACGCAAACACCAAATAACATTTATTTAGGTTCAACACTAATCCCGAAAGTATAGGGAGTGTGCGATGATGATCATATCAATCTTGGAACCATTTCCAACACACATCGTCACTTCACCCTTAACTAGTCTCTGTTCATTCTGCAATTCCCATTTCGACTTACTAATCTTAGCAACTGAGCCAGTATCAAATACTGAGGGGTTTGCTATAAACACTAGTAAAGTGCACATCAATAACATGTATATCAAATATACCTTTGTTCACTTTGCCATCCTTCTTATCCGCCAAGTATCTAGGGCAGTTCCACTTCCAGTGACCATTTCCATTGCAGTAGAAGCACTCAGTCTCAGGCTTAGGTCCAGACTTGGGCTTCTTCACTTGAGTAGCAACTTGCTTGCCGTTCTTCTTGAAGTTCCCCTTCTATCCCTTTGCCCTTTTCTTGAAACTAGTGGTCTTGTTAACCATCAACACTTGATTCTCTTTCTTGATTTCTACCTTCGTCGATTTCAGCATCACGAAGAGCTTGGGAATTACTTTCGTCATCCCTTGCATATTATAGTTCATCACGAAGTTCTAGTAACTTGGAGGTAGTGACTAGAGAACTTTGTCAATTACTATCTTATCTGGAAGATTAACTCCCACTTGATTCAAGCAATTGTAGTACCCAGACAATCTGAGCACATGCTCACTAGTTGAGCTATTCTCCTCCATCTTGTAGGCAAAGTACTTGTCAAAGGTCTCATACCTTTTGACATGGGCATGAGTCTGAAATACTAATTTCAACTCTTGGAACATCTCATATGCTCTGTGGCGTTCAAAACGTCTTTGAAGCCCCGATTCTAAGCCATAAAGCATGGTGCATTAAACTATCAAGTAGTCATCATATCGAGCTTGCCAAACGTTCATAACGTCTGCATCTCCTCCTGCAATCGGTCTGTCACCTAGCGCATCAAGGACATAATTCTTCTTGTGCAGCAATGAGGATAATCCTCAGATCACAGATCCAATCCGCATCAGTGCTACTAACATCTTTCAACTTAGCTTTCTCTAGGAACATATCAAAAATAAAACAGGGGAGCTAAACGTGAGCTATTGATCTACAACATAGATATGCAAAAACTATCACGACTAAGTTCGTGATATATTAAAGTTCAATTAATCATATTACTTAAGAACTCCCACTTAGATAGACATCCCTCTAGTCATCTAAATGATCATGTGATCCAAATCAACTAAACCATGTCCGATCATCACGTGAGATGGAGTAGTTTTCAATGGTGAACATCACTATGTTGATCATATCTACTATATGATTCACGCTCGACCTTTCGGTCTCCAGTGTTCCGAGGCCATATCTGCATATGCTAGGCTCGTCAAGTTTAACCCGAGTATTCTGCGTCTGCAAAACTGGCTTGCACCCGTTTTATGTGAACGTAGAGCTTATCACACCCTATCATCACGTGGTGTCTCAGCACGAAGAACTGTCGCAACGGTGCATACTCAGGGAGAACACTTATACCTTGAAATTTAGTGAGAGATCATCTTATAATGCTACCGTCGAACTAAGCAAAATAAGATGCATAAAGGATAAACATCATATGCAATCAATATAAGTGATATGATATGGCCATCATCATCTTGTGCCTTTGATCTCTATCTCCAAAGCACCATCATGATCACCATCGTCACCGGCGCGACACCTTGATCTCCATCGTAGCATCGTTGTCGTCTCGCCAACTATTGCTTCTACGACTATCGCTACCGCTTAGTGATAAAGTAAAGCAATTACATGGTGATTGCATTTCATACAATAAAGCGGCAACCATATGGCTCCTGCCAGGTGCCGATAACTGTGTTACAAAACATGATCATTTCATACAATAAAATTTAGCATCATGTCTTGACCATATCACATCACAACATGCCCTGCAAAAACAAGTTTGACGTCCTCTACTTTGTTGTTGCAAGTTTTACGTGGCTGCTACGGGCTGAGCAAGAACCGTTCTTACCTACGCATCAAAACCACAACGATTTTTCGTCAAGTATGTGTTGTTTTAACCTTCAACAAGGACCAGCCGTAGTCACACTCGATTCAACTAAAGTTGGAGAAACTAACACCCGCCAGCCACCTGTGTGCGAAGCACGTCGGTAGAACCAGTCTCGCGTAAGCGTACGCGTAATGTCGTTTCGGCCCGCTTCATCCAACAATACCGCTGAATCAAAGTATGACATGCTGGTAAGCAGTATGACTAGTATCGCCCACAACTCACTTGTGTTCTACTCATGCATATAACATCTACGCATAAACCTGGCTCTGATGCCACTGTTGGGGAACGTAGTAATTTCAAAAAATATCCTACGCACACGCAAGATCATGGTGATGCATAGCAACGAGAGGGGAGAATGTTGTCTACGTACCCTCGTAGACCGTAAGCGAAAGCATTATGACAACGCGGTTGATGTAGTCATACGTCTTCAAGATCGACCGATCCTAGCACCGAAAGTACGGCACCTCCGCGATCTGCACACGTTCAGCTCGGTGACGTCCCACGAACTCACGATCTAGCAGAGTGTCGAGGGAGAGCTTCGTCAACACGACGGCGTGATGACGGTGATGATGAAGCTACCGGCGCAGGGCTTTGCCTAAGCACTGCAATGATATGAACGAGGTGGATTATGGTGGAGGGGGGCACCGCACACGGCTAAGAGATCAATGATCAACTTGTGTGTTCTAGGGTGCCCCCTCCCCCCGTATATAAAGGAGCAAGGGGGAAGGCTGGCCGGCCCTTGGGGCGCGCCAGGAGAGGAGGAGACCTCCTCCTAGTAGTAGGACTCCCCTTTCCTACTCCTACTAGGAGGGGGAAAGGAAGGAGGAGAGGGAGAAGTAAAGGGGGGCGCCGCCCCCCCTTCCCTAGTCCAATTCGGACCAGAGGGGGAGGAGGCGCGCGGCCTTCCCTGGACAGCCCTCTCTCTCTCCACTAAGGCCCAGCGGCCCATTAGTTCTCCCAGGGGGTTCCGGTAACCCTCCGGCACTCCGGTTTTCTCCGAAATCATCCGGAACACTTCCGGTGTCAGAATATAGCCGTCCAATATATCAATCTTGATGTCTCGACCATTTCGAGACTCCTCGTCATGTCCGTGATCACATCCGGGACTCCGAACTACCTTCGGTACATCAAAACACATAAACTCATAATAGCGATCATCACCGAACGTTAAGCGTGCGGACCCTACGGGTTCAAGAACTATGTAGACATGACCGAGACATGTCTCCGGTCAATAACCAATAGCGGAACTTGGATGCTCATATTGGTTCCTACATATTCTACGAAGATCTTTATCGGTGAAATCGCATAACAACATACATTGTTCCCTTTGTCATCGGTATGTTACTTGCCTGAGATTCGATCGTCGATATCTCAATACCTAGTTCAATCTCGTTACCGGCAAGTCTCTTTACTTGTTCCGTAATGCATCATCCCGTAACTAACTCATTAGTCACATTGCTTGCAAGGCTTATAGTGATGTGCATTACCTAGAGGGCCCAGAGATACCTCTCCGACAATCGGAGTGACAAATCCTAATCCCAATCTATACCAACTCTACAAACACCATTGGAGACACCTGTAGGGCACCTTTATAATCACCCAGTTACGTTGTGACGTTTGGTAGCACACAAAGTGTTCCTCCGGTATTCGGGAGTTGCATAATCTCATAGTTTGAGGAACATGTCTAAGTCATGAAGAAAGCAGTAGCAATGAAACTGTAATGATCATAATGCTAAACTAACGAATGGGTCTTGTCCATCACATCATTCTCTAATGATGTGATCCCGTTCATCAAATGACAACACGTGTCTATGGCTAGGAAACTTAACCATCTTTGATTAACGAGCTAGTCAAGTAGAGGTATACTAGGGACACTCTATTTGTCTATGTATTCACACATGTACTAAGTTTCCGGTTAATACAATTCTAGCATGAATAATAAACATTTATCATGATATAAGGAAATATAAATAACAACTTTATTATTGCCTCTAGGGCATATTTCCTTCAAGTTGGCCTCGTCGTGCCCATGGGGAGGCCAAGGTATGTGAACGGGAGCGAGCCAACCGAGCAACCAAAAATCTGTGCCAACTCCATAGCGTGTTGCGGGTGAATGGTGATAGGAATCAAGGTGGACTTGTGAAAATTGATTTTCAATCCAACCGAGGCTGCATAGTCCTCTAAAATGATCTTCATTCGGGCAGCTTGATCAGGACAGGCCGGCATCACCAAAATGGTGTCGTCCGCGTGATGTGAGCACGGTTGAGTGGCCAGCTCTTGAACCACTGTCCGCGGACTGGTCCCCACCGATCCGCAAAGAGATACCGTGTCTGATCTTGATGTCAGCATTAGAAATGTCCTTATAGAGTATAATTGTACTTTTTGCAAATGTGTGGCGAGTTAGGTTCAATAATAAGTTCAATATATGTGAGTTAGGTTTATTTTTTCTTTTTCTTTTCTGTTTTCTATTTTTCAACTTTAAATAATTTGCGCATCAAAAAAGTTCTAAAAATTAAACAGAGTAAATTTTGAAATAAACTGTTTAATAATCATAAAATGTTTCTGGATTCAAAAAATGTTCACGATTTTGTAAAAAAAGTTTGGTTATCCAAAAAAATGTTTGAAAATTTGAAAGCTAATGTTCTGAAAATAAAAAAAATGTTCATGATTTTTTTAAAAGTTCGTGTATTAAAAAATATTAATGAAATTGAACACCATTTTGTAATTCAAAAAATGTTCATGAATGGAAAAATATCCTAACAATTCAAGAACTGTTCGTAACTTACAAAATAGTTTATTCACTCATAGAATGTTTGTTGATTCAAAAAATGATCACACATTTCAAAAAAATGTTTGTTAAATTTAAAAAATGTTTGCCAATTTTAAAAATCGTTCCACCAATTTCCCAAAAAATGTTCGTCGATTCTAGAAATGTTCACCGATTCAAGAAAATTGTTTAGAAAAATGTTCACGGTTTTAAAAAAATATTTGCAAATAGTATAAAATGTTTATGAATTCAAAAAATGTTCTTGATTTAAGAAAATGTTCAAAAATTTGTAAAAGTATTCATGAATTTGAGAAATGTTCATGATTTCAAATATGTTCACGAGTTTTAAAAAATGTTCATGGTTTCAATTTTTTTCATGATTTCCTGTAATTGAGAGTGATAGTGTATTTCGGTGATGCGGCAAAATGTGGTCATGGCCATTGGAGATTTTGATATATTTTTTCCGTTGCAACTTGCATAGACCCTTTTGCTAGTCTATACCTACTATTAAAAGGAATAGATATTCTTGGTTTGGTTTAGTTCTTTTCGTTTGGTTTACACACGCTAAGCGATCTGGGCCAGATACTTGTATGTTGATGCGCCTTTTATGGACTTTCTTATACACCGCGAAAATTAATTGGGTCAAAATAAATCAACATTTTGGGAATTAAACACAGGACCTCCTGTCTAGCTCTTCGATATAACAACCAACAACCTATGCGCCTTTCACATTTACTAATCCCAACTCGCTCTAAATATACGAGTGGCAGTCATCATGTTTAGGGCGAGCTAATTAAGTGAATGAGCTAATAAAGGAAGGATTGTGGGCTTAAATAGAATATTTAAATGGATGTGACTAATTAAAGAAAGAATTATGGGTAAACCAATGGAATAACTAAAAGAAAGATTGTGATCTAATAAATTCTACATGAATTATTTGAGGTAAAAAGGTAGGATAATTAAAAGCAAGGATTTGTAGCTTCAATGTGTTGGGCTACTAAACTAGAAAAGGAAGCATTTGATTCCCGACTAAAACGGATGAGGACGTCATGGTAATTAATGAAAGGATTATACTTAAATGCTATTAAAAAAGGATTATATTTAAATAGAATCAGTGGGAGATTATGCCCGACAAAAAAAAATGAACAGGGCTAAATTGCAACGTATTTTTTTATGTTTATTTTGTAGAAGAATGTTGCGTTGCAGCATGTTCTTTATAGTGAACCTGGTGATGTGGGACATTATGCTTGCACAAAACATCAATTTTTTCCGTTGCAACGCACGGGCATATATTCTAGTTATACTTATAGATAGTACAATTTGTTTATTTATTAGTATGCTCATCATCATCCAGACATTTGGTAGCTTTCGTCCAGAGTCGTGCCAAACAGAGGCAGCCTTCGTATGTGGCCAGATCATCACCACCTTCAGCACCGGTACGTATCGGCTTCGGACGACGAAAACAAGACCAAACAAACCATACACTAGTAGAAAAAGGGTCAAATGTCAAGCACATTAGTGCCGGTTTGCTTTTGAGCCGGCAGTAATGTGTGCATTAGTGCCGGTTCCAACGGCTAGCCAGCCGCTTTCATTAGTACCGGTTCGTGGCCGACCTTTAGCACCGGTTCGTGCCACGGACCGGTACTAAAGTGAGTGGTGGCAGGATGTTGTCAGTCCGGGGCCCCTCCAGCACCTTTAGTACCGGTTCATGGCACGAACCGGTGCTAAAGGTCGTCCTACATAAACCCTTCGTCCACCCGAGCTCGCTCTGTTCTTCCCCTTTCCCCTCTCCTCTCTGTTCTTCCCCTCTTCCTCTCGAGCTCATCACACATTTTGCCCAAAATTTGTCAAGATTTGAAGGCCCCCATCCATTCAAATGATCACAAAGGTTAGCAACTTTGTCCTTTCATCTCTCATTGCTAGATTAGCTCTTGCAATGCTTTGTATAGTGATTAATTTATGAGTTTAGTAATTTGGTAGAAAATATATGTGCTAGTATTTGATTTATATGCAATTTGTGGTCAAAACTAACACTTAGTTTGCATATGTAGGTGTGGTTTACATAGTGCCTTCTAAATCTCTGTCGTAACCACAGTCGATCGCCCGCACCGTTCCGTCGCTGGCACCACCTTGTGGTGAGCCTCTTGTTCATGAATGTTTTACATTACCAAATTGATGTTTGTGTGATTTGGATATATAGTTACTCGTATAATTATCTTACCCGTACGTTGTTTGTTATACATAGTACCATGGATTTGATATCCGTCCCCGTCGGCCCTCGTCCTTGTTACGATTCGGATGTGGTATATTCTCTTTTAAAACTAGTTGTTGCATTTCGTGTTTATGACAAATTATGCCCATCAAGTTGACATAGATATTTTGTCTAGGAGGTTTGTGAACCGGAAATTCTAACCGACCCTATTGTCGAGAGGTTAAATTTAGTTGAAAGAGAAAACGAGTATTTGAAAGAAAAATTGAAAAGAATTGAGGGGGAGAAGATGGAATTGGAGTTGCATGTTGCCGATGTCGTCGATGATCACAAGATCAAGATGGAGAAAATGCGCTTGAAGATTAGAAAGATTAGAAAATATGCCACTGATAGTGAGGCTTGGTATCATTATGCTGTTGGATCAATTGTTAACTTAGTTGCGATCTTGATCGCATTTGTTGTTGCATTTAAATTCTTGAGTTAGAGAGTTATTTGTTTGTTGCATTTAAGTCTTGTATGAACTTTATGTATGAACTTGTATTAATTTGGTCTATTCGGTGTTGTGTAATGAAGATGAGCCGACAATGGATGTACGATGACCGATGCTCTCCCGAGTTCATTAATGGCATGCAAACTTTTCTGCTTGCGGCTAAGGCAAACAAGCGAGCGGATGGTTTTATGCCTTGTCCATGTTTAGTCTGTAAGAATGATCACAATTACTCTACGTCAAGAACCATTCACGTCCACCTGTTTAAGTCCGGTTTCATGCCCCACTATAATGTTTGGACCAAGCACGGAGAAAGAGGGGTTATGATGGAAGACAATGAAGAAGAAGAGGACGACGACAGCTATCCTGGCCATGGGTTCCCTGAATACAATGATACAACAATGGGGGAAGAAGCTGAGCTGGCAATGCGGGAAGAAGCTGAAGAAGAGGCATCAGATGAGCCCGCTGATGATCTAGGTCGGGCCATTGCCGATGCAAAGAGAAACTGCGCAAGTGATTTGGAGAAGAAGAAGTTGCAGCGCATGTTAGAGGATCACAAGAAATTGTTGTACCCGAATTGCGAAGCTGACAAGAAAAAGTTGGGCACCACACTGGAATTGCTGCAATGGGAGGCAGAGAATGGTGTATCTGACAAGGGATTTGGAAAGTTGCTGGTAATGATAAAGAATATGCTTCCAAAGGACAACAAATTGCCCGAGAGTACGTACGAAGCAAAGAAGGCTGTCTGCCCTCTAGGGTTAGAGGTGCAGAAGATACATGCATGCCCTAATGACTGCATCCTCTACCGCGGTGAGTACGAGGATTTGAACGCTTGCCCGGTATGCGGTGCATTGCGCTATAAGATCAGGCGCGATGACCCTGGTGATGTCGAGGGCGAGCGCCCCAGGAAGAAGATTCCTGCCAAGGTGATGTGGTATGCTCCTATAATACCACGGTTAAAATGTTTGTTCCAAAACAAAGAGCATGCCAAGGCGATGCGATGGCACAGAGAAGACCGTAAGAAAGACGGAAAGTTGAGAGTACCCGCTGACGGGTCGCAGTGGAGAAAAATTGAGAGAAAGTACGGGAAGGAGTTTGCAGATGACGCAAGGAACGTATGGTTTGGTCTAAGCGCAGATGGCATTAATCCTTTTGGGGAGTAGAGCAGCAACCATAGCACCTGGCCTGTGACTCTATGTTTGTATAACCTTCCTCCTTGGTTGTGCATGAAGCGGGAGTTCATTATGATGCCAGTGCTCATCCAAGGCCCTAAGCAACCCGGCAACGACATTGATGTGTACCTAAGGCCATTAGTTGAAGAACTCTTACAGCTGTGGAATGGAACAGGTGTACGTGCGTGGGATGAGCACATGGGGGAAGAATTTGACCTAAAGGCCTTGCTGTTCGTGAGCATCAATGATTGGCCTGCTCTCAGTAACCTTTCAGGACGGACAAACAAGGGATACCGCGCATGCACGCACTGTTTGGATGATACCGACAGTATATATTTGGACAATTGTAGGAAGAATGTGTACCTGGGACATCGTCGATTTCTTCCGAGCAGGCATCCCATAAGAAAGAAAGGCAAGCATTTCAAAGGTGAGGCGGATCACCGGACGAAGCCTCGCCACCGTACTGGTGCTGATGTACATGATATGGTCAAGGATTTGAAGGTAGTCTTTGGAAAGGGTCCTGGCGGACAACCTGTTCCGAATGACGCTGACGGACGCGCACCCATGTGGAAGAAGAAATCTATATTTTGGGACCTGCCCTATTGGAAAGATCTAGAGGTCCGCTCTGCAATCGACGTGCTGCACGTGACGAAGAATCTTTGCGTGACCCTGCTTGGCTTCTTGGGCGTGTATGGGAAGACAGAAGATACACCTGAGGCACGGGAGGACCAGCAACGTATGCATGGAAAAGACGGCATACATCAGGGTCATGCCAGCTACGCTCTTACCAAAGAAGAGAAGGAAATCTTCTTTGAATGCCTGCTCAGTATTAAGGTACCGTCTGGCTTCTCGTCGAATATAAAGGGAATAATAAACATGGCAGAGAAAAAGTTCCAGAACCTAAAGTCTCATGACTGCCACGTGATTATGACGCAACTGCTTCCAGTTGCATTGAGGGGGCTTCTACCGGATAACGTTCGATTAGCCATTGTGAAGCTATGTGCATTCCTCAATGCAATCTCTCAGAAGGTAATCGATCCAGAAATCATACCAAGGTTAGAGAATGATTTGGTGCAATGTCTTGTCAGTTTCGAGTTGGTGTTCCCACCATCCTTCTTCAACATCATGACGCACGTCCTAGTTCACCTATGCGAAGAGATTAACGTTTTGGGTCCTGTATTTCTACACAATATGTTCCCCTTTGAGAGGTTCATGGGAGTCTTAAAGAAATATGTTCATAACCGTGCTAGGCCGGAAGGAAGCATCTCCAAGGGCCATGAAAATGAGGAGGTCATTGAGTTTTGTATTGACTTTATTCCTGACCTTAAGCCGATTGGTGTTCCTGAATCGCGGCATAAGGGCAGACTGGATGGAAAAGGCACGCTAGGAGGGAATCAAAAAATATGTATGGACGGACATTCTCTCACTGAAGCACACTACACAGTTATACAGAATTCCGCCTTGGTGGCTCCGTATATGGACGAACACAAGAATTTTCTACGCTCCAAACACCCGGAGCGATCTGATGACTGGATTACACGTGAACAAACCAGGAGTTTCGCCGGCTGGTTGCAGACACGTACCATGCATGACGCCTCTATTGAAGATGACCTGTACTCGCTGTCCCAGTTACCATCTTTGAATATAATGACTTTCAAAGGGTACGAGATAAATGGTAATACATTTTACATGATCGCCCAAGATAAGAAGAGCACCAACCAAAACAGTGGTGTCCGCTTTGATGCAACAACCAAGACGGGAAAGGAAACATATTATGGTTACATAGAGGAGATATGGGAACTTGACTATGGACGTGGTTTGAAGGTCCCTTTGTTTCGGTGCAAATGGGTCAATATGACACGGTATGGGGTAACGGAAGACCCGCAGTATGGAATGACAACAGTGGATCTCAACAATCTTGCGTATGCAGACGAACCATTCGTCCTAGCTAATGATGTGGCACAGGTTTTCTATGTGAAGGATATGTCTACCAAGCCGAGAAAAAGAAAAGATAAGGAAGCGAATGCATCATACGATGAGCCAAAGCGCCACATAGTTCTTTCTGGGAAGAGAAACATCGTGGGAGTGGATGACAAGACAGACATGTCAGAAGATTATGAAAAGTTTGATGAAATTGCTCCATTCACAGTGAATATTGACCCGAGCATCCAGTTAAATGATGAAGATTTTCCATGGCTACGGCGCAAAGGGACATACGCGAAGAAAAAGTTTCACACCAAAAGATCAGGTATGTGATCGGCTTCACTATCATCACTTTCTTCTGTGTTTCACACCCAGGAGGGAATCTCTGTAGTAGTTAGGGTAGTTATGTGTTTTGGCATTTGAAACGCGAAGAAATTTTATGTGCAAACAAATTCTTTCATGCATTTACTGATTTTTTCAGCTAAATGACCCTGAAATTGAAAAGCATTTCAAATGAACTCAGAAAAGGTTGAAAGTTGGCATGGTATCATAATTTCACCCACATAGCATGTGCAAAAAAGTAGAGAGGGTTACCGCAAAAACTGGATGCACTTCGTGTATAAAATGGACAATCCCTTTCGAAGTATCAGGGTTTCGGACGAAAACTCATCCGTTACAAAGGCATTTCATTTTTTAAATAACCTAAGCATTACCAAATTGAATATAATGATAAAACACACTAATATTAAACATAAGAAAAAAGAATCACTGAAAATCTATTTTCAAAGTTAAGTTATTCACAAACTAGTGATTCACACAAATTTCAAATAATTCAAAATGTAAACTATTCAAATTTGTAAACTACCGGCACTAATAGAAAGTTTGTAATTTTTTGTACCTAAAGCAAAAATATTCACAAAGAAACTCTAAATACAGCAAAAAACAACTCAAAAATAAATAAAGCAAAAAAATAAGAAAATAAAAAAGCCTGCCTACTACGCCACAGCGGCCTGCATACGACTAGAAACTCAACCTATTGTTGGGCCAGGATGCAGGCCCGCAAAGGCCCAGTAGGCCCACAGGGCAGCATAGAACATTTAGGCCCAGTACGCCTGCTTTGGAGAGGAGCTCGAGAGAGCTACCGCACTGGGGCTTATAAACCAGTGCGGACGCCCCTCGGCTAGCGAGGTGGGACTAAACATGACGCACCGCACCTGCGCCAGCGCACCACCTTTAGTGCCGGGTGGTGGCTCAGACCGGTATTAAAGGGAGGGTCTTTAGTACCGGTTGGAGCCACCACCCGGTACTAAAGGTGGGCGCTTCCCGCCGCTTGGCCTGGCCAAAATTAACCTTTAGTACCGGTTGGTCGCTCCAACCGGTACTAAAGGCCCATCCTATATAAGAAAACACTTCCAAAAATTCAGTTTCTCATCTGCTTCTTCTCCTCTGCCCCGTCGCCCGCCGCCCCCCGTCGCCGCCCCTCGTCGACGCCCACGTCGCCGCCCCGGCCGTCCCCGTCGCCGCCCCGTCCCCGTCCCCGCCGTCGCCGCGCCCCGCCCCATCGTCCCGTCGTCCCCGCCCGGCCCGTCCCCGTCCCCGTCGTCACCGCCCCGTCCCCATCCCCGTCGTCGCCGCCCGTCGCCGCCCCCCGTCGCCTCGCCTCGCCGGTGAGCTCCTGCTCCGGCCGCCATGTCCACACACACACACACATTGTTTTTTAGTTTGTTAGTTATAGAAATTTTTCTGTTTTTTAGTTATAGAAATGTTAGAAATTTTTATGTTTTTTAGTTATAGAAATATTAGAAATGTTATAGAAATGTTAGTTATATAGAAATGTTATAAATTTTGCTGTTTTTAAGTTATAGAAATATTTATAGAAATGTTAGCAATTTTTCTGTTTTTTAGTTATAGAAATATTAGAAATGTTAGTTATATATATATAGAAATGTTAGAAATTTTAGAATTAGTTTTAGTTAGATGAATTAGATTAATGTCAAATTGTTAGAATTTGCATATAGAATTTTAGTTATCACAATCCAATCATTTAAAAATGTTACTTTTTGCGGGCATATAGTATTTGTTATCGACGATGCCCGGCCCGCATCCTCGCCGTCGACCCGTTCGCGACGACGTCCGGCTGACCCATGTCCGGGATTGGGCCTCCGCCGGGCTAGCACTGGGAGGTGCTACCTGGAGGGGCGCGCCGCTTGGTGAGGAACCCGGCCTCGGGTCCCGTCGTCGACCCTGATCTCCTTTGGTGGCGTTCGCGTGGGCCACATTCGGTGCAGAGGGAGCTGGCCCCACCGGAGGTGGTGCGTCGTCGTGTCAAGGAGGAGGACGAGCACATCCATCGCTACATGGCTGCTATGGACGTCAGGTTCTCCAATACCTGGCAGGTTCTTTGGGCAGATGACCGGAGATATGGTCTTGTGATGGTTCCTTGTCTTTGGGTGTCCACCTCCCGCGCCCCAGGAGCCGCGAGTGGCCTAGATTCTTCTATAGTATTCGATCTTTATTAGCTACCTAGCCAGTGATGTATTCGAGATTATATATTATTCGAGATGATGTATTCAAGATTATATATTATTTGAGACGATGCATATTATGTACTATATGATTCAGTTTTTCCTTATTGATTGCATCCATGCATTGTAATTTGAATACTAAATTGTTTCATATTTCTTCTGTATTAGTTAAATAAAAGCTATGGCGGACAATACCGGCAGAGAGGGAGAAGAGGCCCTATTCGAGATCATACGCAGCCCTAGCAGGCCAGATGATCTGAATGAAGCAAATGACGGCTCCCAATATCTGAACAATACCGGGGAGGGTGATGATAAGATATTCGATCTCGACGACCGAGCTGATGAAGTCATGAACTATGATTATGATTATGATGACGCAGACAATGATTATGATGACGAATACAATGTTGATCTTGAAATAACAAAGACTACCGGTGAGGTATATTTATATAAGCAGGCATCTAGTGATCATCACATGTTTTTTTATTTGAAGATATATTAACGAATCGATCTTTCTTCTTTCAGCCCTCCGGATCGAGCAAATCTGCTTCGACAGACAGCAGGACAAAGCGCGGCCCGGGAAAAAAGTTGAAGGAGGGTGTAAAGTACAACATCGATTCCATCAAAGCTAGTGGCGAACCCCTCACGCCTAAGAACATTGCGAACAAGTTCGTTCGTCAGTGCGGAGTTCTTGTGAAGGACCAACTCCCGATCTCCATTCAAGAATGGAAAGAGCCAAAAACTAAACGCCCAGATGTTACTTGGGTCGACGACAGAGCAAAACAAAAGCTTTGGGAATCTCTAATGGAACATTTCACCCTACCAGATTATTTCACTGATGCAGATGTGCAGAAAGTCAAGGACGCTGCTCTTAAGAAGATGGCAATTGCATTCAACACCCACAAGAAAACTGTATGGGCCAACTACCTCGCTGCAGAAAGGAAGACTCCAGAATTCAAGGGAACACTGGAGAAGCAAAGAGAACACTGGCCCGCTTTCGTGAAATTCAAGGAATCAGAATTATCTAAGGAACGGTCGAGAAAAAACAAGGCCAATGCCGCAAAAAAGACGCAGTTCCATAGGCTGGGTCCAGGTGGCTACGCGGTGGCAATGCCTAAGTGGGATAAGTCTGAGCAAGAGATGGAGGATGCAGGGGTCACTCCGGTTACTAGGAGCTGGCCCCCCAGGTGCAGAACTTGGTTCTATGCGCATGGGGGGGCGTTGGACCCGAAGACAGGCCTGGTTTCGAAGAAGGCAAGTCTAAAAGGAGCAGAACAAAAGTTACTTGACGCAATAGAAGATGCTCGAAAGGGGGTGTTCACGCCCAACAGAGAGAACGACGAGCTTACGCGCGCCCTGGGAAATCCTGGACACCCGGGAAGAACAAGGCAAGGGCGTTATTCCCTGGTATGAGGGGTTTTCGGAATGGAACGACGACTACAGGACCCGTGCAAGAAAGAAGATGGAGGAGGAGAAGAAGAGGAAGCTGGAGGAGGAGCAGAGGAAGCAGAACGCGGAACGCCTTCAAGGCCTAGAAGCAAGGCACGCGGACTTGGCACTCAAATTCTAGCAGCAGCAGCAGCAGATCGACTCACTTAGCCAGGAAAGGGGGTCTCAGCAACGGCAGCAGCAAGCGGATGATCATCCAGCATTGGATAGCACCGTCCCATCCATGCCGAGAAGCAGCGTTGGTTCCGCCCCGGGCGACGCACTGCTGGATACATACCCTGTGGATGACATCATAGAGAACACTAACTGTGAGCTACACTTCAAAATGGAAAACATATCTATGAAGGTGGCAGACGCCGTTGCTTTTACAATTACCCCCGAAGCAACCTTCCATTGCGCCCCGATTCCAGAGGGCTATGCTCGTGTCTTGGTTGATGAGGTGGTGGACCCATATTCGGGGCTAGATCTTGACATTCCTGGAGGTGACGACGAGCACACACTGAGAGAGGCCATACATCGTATCATCCTATGGAGAAAGGATTGCATCATCTTTTGAAGTCCACCGACACCGCGTCTGCCGACTCCTCCTCGAAGTCCGCCACCGTGTCAGCAGACTCCCGCTCCTCCAAGTCCATGAACGCGTGAGCAGACTCCTACTTCAAGTCCGGCACAGCGTCAGGCCACTCCTCCTGTTTCAAGTCTGACACCGTGTCAGGCCACACCTCCTGCTTCAAGTCCGGCACAGCGTTAGGCCACACCTCCTGCTTCAAGTCCGACACCGTGTCAGGCCACACCTCCTGCTTCAAGTCCGGCACAGCGTCAGGCCACTCCTCCTGCTGCAACTAAGCCACGTCAGCCGTCTCTGCCGCCTAAGCAATCGCAGAAGAGACACGCCGCAGCTATGGTGCGTAGCGGTACGAGTCGAGGTAGTACAGAAAGTACAGGCGGAGACAAGCGATATAAATATGGTCCAAGCAGCCTCGCTCCTCTTCCTCAGAGGCCTTACGACATGACCGAGGAGCAAAATGATGCAATAGTGCGGGCCGAAGTGAACGCTCATTTTCAACCGAAACTGGCAACGCCGCCGAGGGAGAAGGTGCCTGAGGAAAAGATTGACCACTTCATTCGTATGGCTAGACCACCAGCTCCCATGCCTGTTGACTCAGACTATGAGCGCCAAATCAGGAAGGCACATCGAGCACGACTACAGAAAGAAGCGAGCTCGAGCTCGAGCCAACAAGCAGCTATCAAAAAATGCGGGAAAACCGTTCCCCAGCTGGGAGAACAGGCGGCGCAATCGACCCCCCCGCTTGTTGTGCCAACAACACATGAGAGTACGCGCACCCAATATTATTGTGGGCAAACCGTTTACGTTCCCGAGCTGGGCGATGTGGTAATAACCGAGGAGCATATAATGCAGGCTGAAATGCTCAACATCACTGTTGGACAACTCCTCGATATCGAGCCCATGTCTCCGCTTAGAGAGGAGGAAATAAAACGGAAATATGTCCGGGGCCAACCTTTGGTCGAGCCCGAGGAGGTCAAGAACCTCCCAACGAGAATGTATGAATTGCATGATTGGTACATGAAAATTACCAAGATTTCCAATCGAGAGTCCCTCATGGTGCAAGTCGGGGAAGATCATTACTTCAATAAGAAAGCTCTGTTCGTTGAGTATTCAAAACTATTTCAGTTATTCAATCAAGATGCACTCGACAAATCTATCGTCAGTTGCTATTGTCTGTAAGTGATTTCTTTCTGTAATTTAAGTCTCAAGCTAGCTCTAGTGCTCATTGCTTGATCATTAATTACCTGTAATTATATATCCTCACTATATATTCTTCTCTGTGGTATTATGCAGGATGAAGATGTATGAAATGAAAAAAGTTGGACGCTATGGCATTGGGTTCATTAACCCAAATATCGTTAATGAATACACATGGAAATTGGAATGGTGTAGACAAGATGTAGAGAAAAACATGGTAGAGTTCTTGAAGCGCCTCAATAGCAATGAAGATATACTACTTCCTTACAACTTCGAGTGAGTCACACTGTCTTGTACTACAAATTCTGTTTTTGCTTACTAGCTAGATGTTAATAAGTGTATAGGGTTTAGGGTTATAGTTGATTAGTATTATGCACATGCCCGCTTAATTTATACATGCAAACGTATGCGCATGCAGCTTCCACTGGATCTTGTTAGACATTAAAGTTGACGAAGGAAAAGTTGAAGTACTGGACTCACTACTTAAAAAAGAAAGTGACTACAGCATCATGAAGGGGATAGTCAACAGGTAATTTCAATCATTATTAACTATATCTCGGCCTATTTAGTTCGTCATTTCCTGATATGAACTATTTTTAATAACCCCTTTATTAATTTTTATTTGCCGGCGGGCAGGGCTTGGGCAAAGTACATCAAGGTGACTCCAGGAAAATGGCGACAAAAGCTATGTTGGTATCGACCCAAGGTAAGTAATTAAGTAGTACTAGCTAGCTAGCTACCATCTCTTTAATTCTTGTTTCAATACCATTAATTAATTAACATGCTTGATTAATAATTATCTGATTAAATTCTATTCTCGTAAAGGCCCTGAAGCAGGCTCCGGGAACTGAAGTTTGTGCATACTACGTTTGCGAGAACATTCACATGATGGCGTCCGAAAAGAGCAGATCTGATAGACAGGACTGGGTACGTTTGCTAGAACACTATTCACAAATTTTACATGATTGTCGATATCTAATCACACAACTAATACACATGCATATTGATCTCCTTCTTAACAGTTCAAAGAGGTGCAGGACCAGCTCCTACCAACAGAGCGCATACGAGTACTTCAAGAGAAAATAGCGGGATTTTTGCTCGACCAGGTCATAGATCCCAAAGGAGAATACTATTACCCGCTACCGCCCCCATGAACCACTTGTCATCGTGCTCCGAAGGCACCAAGGCAACATGTCGAAGAAATTATATATATATACATGTGTATGTGTGAATAATTAATGATGGTTGTGAGACATTCGATTATATATATATATGATCGGTTCTACGAGAAAATCTATTTATATATATGCATAACGTGTACAATATGTAGTATCGTAATATACCAGCAAACAAAAAAGAATTAAATGAAAAACACGGAATTAATGGAAAAATAAAAATTAAAACCAAAACCTCCCCAAACATTTAGTACCGGTTGGTGCTACCAACCGGTACTAATGGTCTACCAGCATCTGGGCCTGGCTCGTGCCACGTGGTGGCACTTTAGCGCCGGTTCGTGCCGAACCGGTAGTAAAGAGGGGGGCCTTTAGTCTCCACTCTTTAGTGCCGGTTGAAGCCTTACGAACGGCGCTGTGATACTGCACATGATACGAACACGACTCTCCATATGTACCCGGCCCGCAAATAAACGGCGGCAACCGATCGGATGTTGGACTCCCGAACCATGATCCCGTGCAGGCGCCGCGCAAACCGGCCGCGGCGCCCTGGCGATCTCCCACGAACCTGCGCGACAAGAGACTGGGCGGGCCTCGGGGACGGGCCGGCCGGCCTGATCGCCGAGCTCGCCCTCGCCAGCGACGTGGCCGACTACATCCGCTTCCGCACCGTGTGCCAACCGTGGCGGCGGTGCTCGCCGGACCCGCGCGCCAGCGGCTTGGACGTCCGTTTCCTGCCCCGCCAGTGGATCATGCTAGACAAGGCACCTGCCGCTGCCGGCCCCCGTCGCCATCGCTTTCTCAACTTGTCCACCGGCGAGTGCATCCGAATGGACCTCCCGCAGCTCGCCCAGCATACGCTGCTCACGCTCACCCCCGAGGGCCTCCTCCTGCTGCTCGCCGAGCCAACCCTGGTGGTTCGCTTGCTTAACCCGCTCACGCACCAGCTTATCAATCTCCCGCCAATGACCGCGCTTCTGAGCCCTGAGGATCATCGAGCTTGGCACCTCGGCTTTGAGATAGGAATGAAAGGATGTTTTAGGGTGTCTAGCGTGGGCCTTGTCGCCGACGCCTCCACGGTGTCGGTGGCAGTCAGCTTCTACAGTCCCATGGTGCTCGCCGTTGCTAAGCCCGGCGACGAGAGCTGGACCGTGGTCGACAAAAATTACATATGTTCGACTCTGTCTTTCGGAGGCCGCGTCTACTCTGTCCCCTGCGGGGTGGTCATGGTGCTGAAGATGGGCTCAGAAGGCCAGCAGCCGCCACGACTCGAGACGGTCGTTGACTGGAGCGAGCTGTTCCACTTCTGCCCAATGGCGCATAGCCTTCACCTCGTAGACAATGGCGGGGATCTGTTGATGGTGCACCGGGCGCTACGATTCAAGGACGATGAGTTTCACAGGGAGTACAATGTTTATAGAGTGGATCTGGAAGCTGGGGTCCTAGTCCCGACCAAGAGCTTCAACGGGCGCGCCGTGTTCATGGGCATGAGCCGTGCGATCTCCGTATCAGCTGACGCCGCTTTTCCCTCGCTCACTGCTGATACTATCTACCAGGGGCGCGATTGGGATGGCCGGGCTCACGAGTACAGCATTGTGGATGGAAGCAAATGCAATCCGACCCTTGACAGGTCGGTATGCCCGAGTAGCATCGTGGACTGTTTGCGTTACTGCATCCAGGGCGTCCGCGAGGAACTTGTCTGAGCTCATGCATGGCTACTGTTGGGTGGTGTCTGTTGTGATGTTTTTTCCTAAATACTTCACAGTGCAGCTGCGCCGGATGGACGCGGCGAGCACACGCGCTAGATGACAAAACTAGTTTGCTGTCTGTAATAAACGCGTTATCCACTGGGTAGTGTAAAGCGCATGCATGTGCCAACGTCGTCTATTTATTATGTTTTAAATTTTCAAAAAGCTACAACTTTTAAACCGAGTGTCAGAACGCAGAACCGTTCTCACTGCAGGGTTCCTCGCGACGAGCTCTTCAAAACTAGATCTCATATGAATATGTTTTGATGATTTTTTTTCGAAAGCAACTTTGATGCTAGATGAAGCAACATTAGTGTTAAACATGAGCAACTCTGCTGCTAGATGAATTGCACCGTGTGTATAACTAACTTCGCCTAGTAGCCACCTAGTTAGTTGTGTGCAACAGTGTAATAGGGGGGTCACCATGATTTCTAAGTTGCATACATTGGAAAATAAGTTGTGGATTGTTTAGTTGCCTATCATACTGTGAAAATTTCTTACCGTAGAGTGGAAACTCTAACATGGCTTATAAGTTGTCTACCGCAGAAACCAGGTTGCCCTTTCACTATGAAGTTGCCTACGAGTGATCCTCAATTTCTTACAATACTATGAAAGTTGTCCATCAAGGGACCTAAGTTGCCTACAATATCGAAAAGTTCTTGTGGGATTTAAGTCATCTATCATGATTTCAAATTTTGAACTATGTGGGGATGGGTGGTATGAGATCTGTGTGTTTTCCTTTTCTAGGGGAGTCTACCCCCAACGCTATTAAGCACACGGATGTTGGCTAGCCAGATCCTGATGAGCTCTTCAAAACTATACCCACATGAATACGTTTTGATGATTTTTCTTTCTTTCAGAAAGCAACTTGGACGCTAGATGAGACAACTTTAGTGCTAAACAGAAGCAACTTCACTCCAATTTAAAGTAACTAAGTACCAACAATGAGCAACTAACTAGTAATAGAGAATAACCTTGAACAGAGGTAGACAACATCGTATCACCTTTATAAGCAACTTTCTTTCTACGAGAGACAACTTTAGTGCAAAAAATAGGCAACTTCACTACACTTTCTCCTAATTAATTTTCTCTAACATTCTCCTAACTTCCTCACAGGTACTTGTAAGTTGCATATTCTCCTAGCTTCCTCACTAGTACTTCTAAGTTGCATATTGTTGATTCTAAACTGACTATAATACTATGAATTCATCTACCATTGATACTCTTGTATCTGCTATTGCTAACTACGATAGGCAACTTGGTGCTCAATTTTGGCAACTTTTAGAGTGTTTGCATGCAACTTAGAAAAACAATGGTAAACCACTTCACAATATTGTAGGAAACTATTTTTGCAAAGTTAGGCAACCGAGAAGCAATGATAGACAACTAATTACCAATAGTAAGAAACTAGGCATCAATTGGTAGGCAATTTACAATATTTATAGGCAACTGCACATCAATTGTAGGCAACTAACTATCAAACAATAGGCAAATGAACAACCATGCATGATAGGCAAGTTGGGATAATGTTAGTAAAATTCACAGGTACACATAGTGTAGTGAAGTTGTTTTGTATGTAGCACTAAAGGGGCATTATGTTTTGTCTGATTTTTCTTGTTTTTACGCCAACAAACCTAATAGGAAGTCCTACTAGGCCAAAGAGAAGAAGTTGCTTCTCTATAGCACGATAGTTGCCTCCTTCACACCCAAAGTTGCCCTAAAAAAGTATCCAGTTGCCCACAGTCAACCATACAATTGCCTAAAACAAAGTATCCAGTTGCCCACAATCAACAAATAGTTTGCCTAAAACCATATATCCAGTTGCCCAATCCTCACTAACAGAAATATTTTATCAAGAACATTTTTTTGAAAAATATCTAAATGTTTTAGTACATGTAATTAAGTTTGGGTCATAGAGGGGGAGTCGAGATTTTCCCCTCCTCGGGTGGGATCCCTTGGTGCGACCGTAGAGGGGAGCGGGTGGAACATACCTATATATGTTGTCTCTACTAGTTGTTTTTGTGGTTCTTTTTTTTTTTGCATAAGGGTTGCATGATGTTACTGCAAGGAGCTTATGGGGCAGCAACCCCTCTTTTAATGCATGACACTAGTTGCTTCAAATTTTGTAAGAGTTGCCTGAAATCATAGCAAAGTTGTTGCATGTTTTTTACTTTTGCATAGGGGATGCATGCTATTTTTTACTGCAAGGAACTCATATGGGGCAGCAAACCTTTTTTACATGCCTGATAGTAGTTGGACTCATTGGATGGCTAAAAGTGTCTAGAGAGGTCGATTCCGATATTTGGGGGCGTTTTGGTGATCCACGTTGGAGTTGTCTTTATGTTAGGCGATTTAGAGGTGAAACTAGTCAATTGATAGTCATGGTAACCGACTTAAAAGGATCCTCCGTTGATAGGTAGTCATACTAGGAAAAAGGAGTTGCTTTTCTATAACACTAAAGTTGCCTCTGTAGCATACAAAGTTGCTTGGAAAAAAAAGTTCTTCGAAACCTACTCATATGGGATCTAGTTCTGAAGAACTCGTCGCGAGAAACCCACCGGTGAAAACGGATTTGAATTTTGACATTCTAATCAAAAGTTACAAGTTTTTAAAGTTTTTGATCCCCTAATAAATGCAGGTGAGAGCTGGCGCGGGAGGTTTTTCATTTTCTAGACTGTCCTGACGTGGCGTGCGGTAAAACTTTCCTTTTGAGGAGGGCGCTCGCTGGCCCGAACGGGCGCTCGTGAGCCAGGTAGCCAGGTTACGTGTGTCTGTTATTGTCTTATATACTCCATCACTTACTTTGTATCAAACCGCGTTATAAGCACATGTACCTCAAATATTGTAGACAGTCTTTGCTCGATCGACAATCAGTTGGTCATGAACATTTCCCTCTAGCTAGATTAGTCGTTGTACGTACGAAACGCGTGCAGATGACTCGTGCATACAGGCCTTTCGAACAGGAACCAATAGCAAATTGAACTGCAGGTTTGCGACATGCAGTATAACATGTTTTGCTCCCACGTATCGTCAAAATCGTACATGTAAGCCGGGGAACACAAACAAGCGACGACTTGCACTTGGCAGATCGTCACTTGGTCCAAACGCATCATGGCACGACGAACCCAACATTAGCTCCCACGTCAACTATCGAAAATCCTACAATGCATGGACGATTACGGAGCTTTACTTAATCTTTCCAACTAACTAATCTCTCTTCGAGACGCACCCCTTGGCTTGCTATTTCATCTATAGTCTATGTTGGATCATGGACGATTCCTTTGGTGATGATTTCCTCGTGTACCTCATGGATGATGATACTCCCAGCTCCATTTCAGAAGCTTATGCATCTCCGAATGCTGACTACTGGAAGGATGTGGTCCGTAGTGAGATGGATTCCATCTTGGCTAACGGGACATGGGAGATCACTGATCGTCCTTATGGTTGTCGACCATTAGGATCTCCTCCGCCGCCCGCCTTGCCTCGTCGACGCGCGCGCGTCGCGTGTTGCGGGAATGAGCCGAGCCGAAACTTATTTTTGCCGCTCTGGAATGAATTAATTAATCGGGCATTAATTAACGAGTCGCTAACAGGTGGGCCACTGTCCGAGACATTGGACTGTGGGCTGACTTGCTTTGCTGGCATTCGTCGACACCCTTGCCGGGATTCGTCGACTCCCTTGCCGGGAGTGGGCCGACTCGGCCGTGGGCCTCCGCAAGGCCCACGACTTTCTTCCTTACGGACTATATAAGAAGGCTCTGGCCAGTGAACTAACCTAGTTCGGTTCACTCACTCCCTCTCGCGTGACCTAGCCGTCATCTACTGTTCCTCACTCTGTGCTGCCTCCGGCGATCCCGTCCCGACGACCGGGTGCACGGTTGGTCGGGAGAGCAGGTGCCTCCGGAACCCTGTCGTTCGAGATCCTGCCCGGGAGAACGGCAATAAGGTTTTTGGGGAGCGTCTCGACACGACTGCTCCCGATCCGTCCCCAATTCCGTCCGCCACTGCTTCCACTACTTCCTCTGCATCGACACCATGGCCGACGATGCCGCCGCTAAGAAGAAGGCCACGGACGACGCCGAGGTTGCTGCTGCCGCCGCTGCGTTGGCCTGGCCAACCGGAGGGTATGATCTGTTCATCCCTCGTTTACTCGTACTTATGCTAGTCGTATATGTGCTGCTCATAGAAGGTTCGATTCTATGTTCTGTACGTGCTAGTATGCTTAGGTATCGCTATGAGATGCATACCTTTTATGCCATGCTTACTATTTACTCGTGGATAAGTCTAATCGGAAAAGTGCTAATATTTCCAATAGTCTACAATATCAGCCACTCCTGTGAATTCTGACAAAAACTTCTCAATTCACACAGTTTGTCGAGGACGAGACTCCCCCCCCCCCCGCGGCTCTCGCGTCTCCCCTCACGGGCGACACAAGAGCGACCTAACCCTAGCCTCGCCGTCCCCCTCCCTCCCCCCTCCCCGCCCCGCCGCCACCCAAGGCGCTCGCCGGCGCGGCTGCCGGTGAAGGTGGCGGCGAGGCTCTACGCTGCAGGGGGCGTTGGATCTCAGGGTGGCGGCCCTGATTGGCGAGGGCGGCGTCGATGTCGTCCGACGGATGGCGCCACCGGTGCTGGCCGTCCCCACTGGCCGTGTGGGCGGCGGTGGGGCGGTGGAGGCTCGTCGCTGCTGCAGGCTGCGCCGCTGGCCTCAGTTGGCTTGCTTCCCGGTCTCCTCTCCTTTGCTGTGGTCCTCCCTCGCCAATCTGGGCGCTGCTCCTCCGGGCCGCCAGATCTGGCACATGAGGGTGGGTGGTGGCCATCCTAGAACGGGGGAAACCCCTGGTCGACCTCCCGTTGACCCCGACGACGGCGGCGCTCTGGCGTCGATCTCCCTCCTGAGGGCGTGTCGGGCTTCTTCGTCACCTCCTTCCTCCTCAACCACGATCCCGGGCGAAAGCCTTGGCCTTGCTGACCGAACGGCGGTGGCGATGTGGCGTCTCGGTCCTCCTTGGAGGTGTCGTTCAAGGGAGAGTGAGGTTGTGGTCTCGCGGCAAGGTGCTTGGTGGCGGCGGCGTTGCTCTGCTCTCCGGGATGGCGGCTATGGTGGTGGCGTGGTGGCCCCCCTGCAATCCTTCAGCGGCTCTTCATCTTGTTCAACTCTGGGCAACCGGCCGGTGGATGGCGTCTGCGTGTTGTGGCACGGTTCAGATGTAGGGGCGATTGGTTCTCCCCTCCGGCAAGGCTCGGGGCGGCCAGATCTGGAGCCATGCTTTTATCCACGCAGCCCGGGTCCTCTCGGCCTTCACTTGTGTAGTCTACTGATTATAGTTGCTCCGCTGTTCTAGCTTGCGTAGAGTTCTCCGGCAGCTTGATCCTGTTTTCGCTATGGTGCTGCCCTGCTCGCCATTGCTCTGCTTAGCTCTGTAATGTGTGTGCACGCCGCCTTTTATCTTTCAGTTTTTCTTCAAGCTTTCGCCTTTGTATCAGCACTGTTGTATCCTAGCCAGTTGATGGCTTCATTAATTTAAAGTCGGGCTTTATGCCTTTTCTCTAAAAAAAACCAATCTCTCTCCCCCTGATTTTCAGTGGGGTGGGCCCCGCCTCATCCCCAACTTCCAATCCCAAATCCCCACCTCAGCCACTCCGTTGATCCCGTAAAAAATTTCCCCGTGAATTAGCTTTGCCGCGTCAACTATACCTGATAGGAAGAAAGGACGCATAGCTCTACTACGTCCAGGATGCATGTCTCTATAGTTAGTCGTTGGATATGCTTCATCCAACGGTCGAAAGATAGCAAATCCAAGCATTATCCTTCCTTAGATAGAAGTTTTCAGCTCAAAGAATTATGCCATACCACATATTAATTAGCCCAAACAGTAAGTGTCATACATGCGGCATGAAGACGCGGCCCTGACGTTTTTTACAACTAAAGTTGCCATCCAAAAACAAAAAACAAACCCCCAAAAAAACTGAAACTTGTGATCCAAAAAAAAAAGTTGTCATCCTCGCGTCACTAAACTTGTCATAAAAATGTTTTGATTTGACATGTGTCCGTACCACACGTGTGACACTTATCAGGGTCCTTAATTAAACCCCCAGCATATAATCTTATTAGTATTGTGTTTCCCCATCACTGGGGTAGTTGCTTACTTTCTAATAAAATTTATCAAGAAAATAACGATATTGGGCCACTAGAATAGTTGTTTTTTTAGGGGCACTGGAGTAGTTGTTTACAAATATCTATCATCATCGAAATTATTTGAAAAAGGTTCATGAAGATTGCATGATTATTGGTATATGTTAACAACATATATGCTTGAAAGAACACTTTGAGACACAAAGTTTAGGCATGTCAAAAAAGATGCAAAGGAATTTCTTGAAACACTAGTAGAAAACAGGGCTTTGGTCACAGGGCAGTTTTCACATTAGTCCCGATTCAGTCACGAACCGGGACTAATGTGAGCATTTATCCCGGTTCGTGCGGCTAAGGCATTAGTCCCGGTTCACCTGGGCCCTTTAGTCCTGGTTGGTGCCACAAACCGGGACTAAAGGGTGCGATGCCCATTAGTCCCGGTTGGTGGCACCAACCGGGACTAAGGGTTAGACTTTAGTCCCGGTTGGTGCCACCAACCGATACTAATGGGCTTTGAGGCATTAGTACCGGTTCATGGCACGAACCGGTACTAAAGGTCCCATTTTCAAACTCTACCCCCCCCCCCTTGGACCGCCTTTTCAGTTTTAGAAAAAACAAAAGAAAATGATGGAAGTGTCAAAAAAAATAAAATAAAATAAGTTTCCCATGTGATATGTGGTCTAGTTGTTGGGAAAATTAACAAATATGAATTTCGACTTTATTTGCAAAATCTCTCTGGAATTTTTTAAAATGGGCATAACTTTTGCATACGAACTCGGATGAAAAAGTTTTTTATATGAAAAATCATCTACTCGAAAAGTTTTCTTTGAATTCAAATTTGTGTGGAGAGGCAAAAAAATTCAAAATACTTGAAAAGTTTCCCATGTGATATGTGGTCTAGTTTTCTTATAGGAACCCCGTTAAACATTTTCAAAATCCTCAAAAACCTAACAGAAAAAAAGATACGGGGCTTTTAAGATCTGGAGAGGCAAAAAAATTCAAATTGTGGTCAAACTGTGGTCAAACAATGGTCAAACTAATTATTCTAGAATATTAGTGTTACTAAATAATTATTTCAGTTGTTTTGAATTTTGGTCAAATCTGGTCAAACTGTGGTCAAATCTGGTCAAACTAATTATTCCAGAAATATTAGTGTTACTAAATAATTATTGTTTTTTAAAACAATAGTTTCAAACTCAAACAGTGAAATGTGTCACTTCATGCTCAAGCTAAATTCCTGAGGGTTAATAGGATTGACATCTTACTATTGTCAGGAAAACAACATGTGCAGACTTGGAAACGAGGGAGAATAGAACCCGGAAGTTAAGCGTGCTCAGGCTGGAGTAGTGAGAGGATGGGTGACCGTCCAGGAAGTTAGATGATTTGAAATGATGAGGGGTGATTAGAGATTAGAGGATAAATTGAGCAGTGATGAGGGGTGATGATTAGAGATTAGAGGTTAAAATAATTCAGAAATTTGAAAATAAAAAAAAATTAAAAAAAATCGCAAAAAAAAATTTCAAAAAAAAATATCGTAAAATTTCCTTTAGTCTCGGTTGGTAACACCAACCGGGGGACTAAAGGTGGAGCTCCAGTCTGCGTCCACGTGGATGGCCTTTAGTCCCGGTTCGTGTGAGAACCGGGACTAAAGGGGGGAGGCATTAGTAACGACCCTTTGAACCGGGACTAAAGGCCCTTACCAACCGGGACAAAAGCCCCCTTTTCTACTAGTGAAATCATACCTGATGGAACTCTCTCTCTTTTTTTGATAAAAGAGAGATCGCCTCTCCGATTTTCATTACTAGAAAATCACAGTCTTACAAGAACCAAAATAAGGAAACCACTTCTAAACCTACCAGATGGAACTAATCATCAATTCTAAAAGAATACCTTCAGTATTCATGACGGAGCACAGGCATGTCTCTCACATCATGAAATGTCCATGCACCACAATCAATGCACTCCATTGTATCCAGCAACCCACAACCGTCTAACTTCATTCTCGGTCCAGAATGACACCATCTTCTCCATCAACTGGCACTAGAAGTTGACGCACGCTTCGCTGCGCCGATTTTCACTATTGCGTCAGCTGTGTACTTTTCTTAGATGTTGTATTGCTGATGTTTGTTGGACGAAGTGTGTTACGCCCTTTATTTTGTAGGCTATTAGTGTGGCTAGCTTGTTCGTTGTCTTTATATTGGACTGGGATTTACTTGTAAGTGCAGGAGTGGTGGACAGTTGTGGATGTTGCGTTCCTACAAGTATGATATTTAATTTGCCATCATTCGGCGATGCGAGTGTGAGCCGTGATGGGGCTCTATATGTGACACATGACACATGATAGTCTACACGCATGCCAAATAACTTGATCCAAGTAACTGAAACAGCGAACACCATCTTACAACCGGGACCCACATGTCCTATGTGCCCATGATGCACCAAAGATTTATATTCCACAACCTTGAGCGTTACACTTTTCACTTCCCAAATCAATCTAGCATTTAAGCATCTCCTTTCAGCATGGCTCAATACATACATCATACTTTGGTGCTACCTAATAATTAGTATTCTGATATACAAAGATGAAACAGATAATCTTGTAGTATATGTTATTCTCCATACCAGTCCTTCAAGTGAAATAGGTGCTCGAGACCTCGGCAGTCCGGTTTTTTCCATACAATCCATGAAGATGCCAGCTAAGATGGGTAAACCAATTGTTGCTTCCTCAATCTAATGAGTGGAACAAGCTGATCATAGCTAGACAAGTTGTTCTATAATTTTGAAGCGGAAGAAATATACATGATCAAACTTCCCCAAAATCAATTGTAGACATTCTGGCTTGGAATTATGAGAAGAATGGTACATTCACGGTTAGGAGTGCTTATCAGTTTGGAGTTTCTTTGCAGGGTGGATCTAGCAAAGGATCCTAAAAAAATCCCAGTAATGATAGGGAGAGCTTATGGAATCTAGTTTTGAAAGCAAAGGTACCACATAAAGTCTGTATCTTCACCTGGAGGGCTGCCACTGATTCTCTCCCTACGAAGGACAACAAGCACAAGAGGACTCTTGAATTGGATGGTATATGCAACTTATGTGGAGTTGATGTTGAAAACGCACATCATGCTACTATTGTATGTACAAAAGAGAGAGCTCTTCGAGAGGAAATGAGTAAATTATGGAAATTTTCGGAAGACAAGTCAATCATGCCCTTCTCCCTGGATTGGCTTTTGCAGAGCTTGAGTAGTTTCCCTGGTGAGATGAAGGAAAAAATTATGCTATTTTTGTGGAGGGCTTGGCACCTGAGAGATGATGTCATTCACAACAAAGGCAAGGCTACTATACGAGACTCAGTGATGTTCTTGAGAAATTACTGGGAGTGTTTATCCCTCCCAAATCCGGTTGCAAATGATGTTAAGGGGAAGCAAAAGTTGCATGAAGTTCAATATGCTAGCCTGCCTTCCCATGTTGATGTGGTTGGCTGGACTAAGCCGCCTGATAATCACATAAAGATCAATGTCGACGGTTCTTTCATTGCAGCCACAGGATTGGCTGCGCTGGGAACGGTTGGTAGGGATTGTTTTTGTGATATTGTCTTCTCAGCGGGTTTCCATTTTCATGGATGCTTGGATGCAGAGGAAGCTGAAGTCCTGGCCCTATCTTTTGGCCTCAACTAGGCTCGTAAACTAAATTTGAACAAAGTGCACATGGAGACCGATTGCATCGCTGTAGTGGGCGATGTGAATGATAGTAATGTTAGCAGGGCCAGCTGGTGGGCTTGCTATGAGAACTCTAAGAATATGATCAAGGAGTTTGGAGCTTATTCTGTTTCCAAAGTTCATAGGGAGAGCAATGTAGCCGCGCATGAGTTGCTACCTATGCTAGAGTGAATGAGTATTTCTTTCTGTTAGCTGATGTGCCACAAGTTTTGAAACATGTAACTGCTCCTGATTGTAACATGGGTTTATTGATATAAATGAAGCTCTCCCTTTCCTAAAAAGAAGAAGAAGAAATAGGTGATCGAGCGTTTTCACATCCAGCAACCAGCTGGGCACGCCAGAAAATGCAGATGATCTATGTTAAATTGGTTATTTATCAACATCTACTATACATATCAATTTTCCCCAAAAGAAATATGCGTCTTCTTATCCTACACTAGCACTCTATTTTTGTCATGTCCATTGCATACCTCAGTAATAGGCAACATGCCATGAGAAAATCCACCTAGCATTTTCCAAGGCTGAAGCCTTTCAATATGAATCATGCCAAAACACTCAGCGGAGGTTTGGTAAAGCCATGTATATACAAATTCATCTCAAGACTAAAATCTTGGCATTTCTCCCAAAATGCCACCAATGAGATAAGTGCCTAAAAGGAGGGGAAACCTAGTATAACAAATCTTGATCCATGTGAACAACCTAAAAGCAAGCACAATTTACAGGGAAGGACACCATACCTTCTTAGAACTCCAATTGTTTCTCGATGGCAAGAACCTAAATAAAAACATAACAAACTAGAATCATAGAGATCTTGACTTATCATCCATATAATAGCAAGAAAAGAAGAACAAAAACGTGTAACTTCAAATTTGTTTTCACTCATCTCAGCCGGCACTCAGGATTTAGAGGACCGAAGGTTCTCGGTGGTGATCCATGCAAAGCAAGGTGGAGAGTCACTTATAGCTTGGTGAGTGCTGAGTACATACCATTGTTCTTCGGTTAATGAAGTGAGGCCAGTGGTGAGGGTTGGTAACGTATCCAGTAAACCCAGCCTTGTGGTGCTATCGGTGCACTGAAGGTCTAAAATCGCACCACAAGTGTTCGAAAGTTTTGAAAATAATTTAGCATGTACACATAACAATATCAATCATGTCATCCAAGCTGAAAATAGTGGGGAAATTAAGCTGTTAATATTGGGGCTCCGCAATAGTTTCTCGCAGATTATGATGGTTTTTGGCATAACTTTTTCAATATCTGTTTTTTTATTGGGAAAAAAGAGCTCTGCAGCAGATGCTCAATTCAAATCGCCCCTGTATTCTCCTTCGTTTCGATTACTACAAGTTGCTCGTGAAGGAAACGGAGAGGAGTGGAGAGGTAACCCTAACCCCCAAATCCTGGAGCGCCTCCTTCAATCCCCAGCACCCCCGGCCGAAATCCTAAACTCAGACGGCGTCCGGATCGATGGCGGGCCGCGCCTCGGTCGATTCCCCCGGCGACGCCTCCCCCTGGCCGGCGTCGATTCTCCTCGCCCAGGAGGCGTACGTCGCCGCCAGCAGGAACCACACCACGGCCACAGCCAAATCGAGGGTCGACCACACCGTGGAGGTCACCTTCTGGATCGCCGACCCGCCGGCGGTGTCCTTCTACACGTTCCACTGCTCCAAGCCCCCCACCTCCGACTCCGACTCCGAGGACGCCGCCGACTTGCAAGTTCAGCCTCACCTGGTCGGCGCGGAGGGCCGATTCGTCGTCATCCGCACCTTCTTCGCTTCCGGCGACGGCGACTTTGAATACTTCATCTACAAGGGCGACCCCAGGTCCCCGTCCCTCGAAAGCGTCCCGCTTCCTGATGATGATAGGCTGCACGGAGCCTGCGAGTTTGGGATCGTGCCCCGCGGGGACGGCGACCATTATCTCCTGATTGCGCTCTGTGACACGGCGACCTTGAAGGATTACCGACTTCACATCTACTCGTCTGAGGACAGAGCATGGAGGACCAAGGAGCTGCTCAATCCATGTCCTGGGGTCCTTACGATTACACAGGACAAGGTGATGCTGCTCCGAGATGGCGTGCTGGTGTGGGTCGATTTGCTGTGCGGCATGCTGGTGTGTGACGTACTTCAAGAACGAGAACCCCTTCACACGCGCTACATCCCATTGCCTGAGCCATTGCCTAGAAACAGAGAACAAATTTTGAAGCAGTTAATCCCGGGAGCTGGCGTCAGGCGTATTCGGGATGTCGCCTATGTCGATGGTCTGATCAAGTTTGTTGAGATGGAACACCGCGTCACTGTAACAGAGATTGTAGAGGTTCCTCCTGAAAAGCCGTCTGACCCCAGGAACAAGACTGTGCTCTATGATTCTGACTTGATCATGCTCTACAAGCGCAAACATGTGGACAACAAGCCCAAGACACTGCGCACAATGAATGGTTGGAGTGCCATGACATGGACTAGGGAGATTGGGTCTGACTGTTGGCTCAAGGGAGTCATTGTTGATGCTGATGACATTTTGGTCGATGACTCGGCGTTTTCGGGCTTACTCTCTGGCCAAAGGAATGAATCCGCCGGGAGCTTGGCTTTCAAGAACATGCACTCGGCTTGCCCCACCCTGAACACTGAAAGTGGAAGCACCTGGGGCGCACCCTTTTGGAAAATATTCTCCTTCGTGTCAAATGTTCCTTCCGTGTGCATTGGTGAACCATCTAAAAATGACTCCTGGTAATTGTTCATCTGTTCTTGTTATCAACATGCTTGTGACCCTTTCAGTGCTACGCACAATTTGGTTGGCGAATTATCTTACTTGCTGCTACCCTTTTATGCTCCACGCTGTGCATATCTTTGTTAGGGTGTTTAGAGCTACATATGATACTCTCTGTGATTTCTACTGTGAGAAATAGGGCTATCTGGTTTTTCTACCTTGTCTTTATGGCTACATGTTAATCTTGTATAAATTGTTTTTTTTGCGTAAGGGTCTACTCCCTGCTGATTCATACTTACACTGTAGAATCCAATCCTAATCTGTGCTGGGCAGCTAGATTTTATCAACTTACAGTGCAGATAGAAATTAATGCTGCACTACTGCTTATCAAAGAAATTCAAATTGTTCTATGCATGGGCGTGCGGATATTTACAAGCTGTGTGCTAATTTGCACTCCATCCGAGTCTGCAAAAATGAAAGAATAAAATAGCTTGAGCACTACTGAATCCCTGTTTATGACTATGGCATTGCTTATGAGTTTATCTGTCTTTTGTAGGCATTAAAGTCTCAGCAATTCAGACAGCACAGACAAGCAGCTCTTCGAATGAGCCAAATAATACAGCTGTAAGTATTTTCTATCATGTTCTAGTTTTCATAGTTAAAAAAATTCCCACCCGCTAAAGTTTCCTCTCTTGTGTCCATAGGTCTGTGTCAGTGAGCCTGATTCCTATGAATCTGAAAACAAACGTCCAAGGCAGGTTTCTTACTCTGTTATGAGAACTCTGTTCTTTGAAGATCGTTGCAACGATGATCTGTTCTAAACTTCAAAACCTGTCAATGTTCTGAATGCTATTCTAATTAGTTTTTGTTCATATTGGAGGTCTTCCATATAACTGGTTTTGTTGTTCCGCAGGCTATTGGCTGAGAAAGCCAACCATGCACAAAATTTAGCTCACAGTACTGTACGGAATGTTCATAGCTCACAAGCCTGTCCTGATCAAAACAATATGGTATGCTGAATCCAGTATGTTTCGTTTCCTATGTGTCAAAGACCAAGATTAATACGTTGTGTCATTTCCAGCCTCCACAACGATGCTTCAACAGGTGGGAGGGGCCTGGTTACGGTGGGTACTCATCATGCCCCCCTCAAAACAATCCGGTATGCTGTATTTCATATGCCCTGTTTCCCACGTGTCCATTTTTAATCATCATACAGCAACATTAATTAGAATGTGCCACTGCAGCTACCACAATGTTTCAACAAGTTCACTGGACCCTGCAACCCTGTGTATGCACTGTCGGCCCCTGCCCCTAACATACATAGCTACGGCAACTATCAATTGTTGTGGCAGCAGCCACTACTACCGGAGCAGCAGATGGCACCTAGCAGGGCATTTGGACCTCATGTGGTAAGAAAATTGTGAAGCTTATGATACGATCCCCTGTCATCATTTGACCTGCAGCTATAGAGAAGACAATCTCGTTGTGTTGATTAGAAGATTCAAGAAATCATGGGCACCATGTTTGTAAATATGATAAGAATTTCAAACAGAACTAAAATATTCAAATAAAAAAGTTTAAATTTAATTTATTGTCATTCAAAGTTGGAATTATTTATCTTCGCTACGTTGTACTACCAGTTTTGTCCTGTTACCTACAGTTAAATTAATTAGAAGTTTCTGTTTGCAGGCACCCCATCCATACTTCAACAACTGGCGTGGAGCCAGACACCATGGGAATTCACAGCAATACCCTGCCGGTAACTCATATTACTATGGTGCGCACTCAGGCAGTGGCAACCAAGGATTTGGTTACCGTCCGATTTACTACGATCACCGATACTAACCACGTTTACTGACCCCCTCCGGTAAAGCTTTCTGCCACCCTTGCTGTCTGAAAAATTCCGAGTTAATTTGAATTGGAGGTATTAACTATATAATTAACTGCCGTATTCAGTATATATCACGGGTTTGACTCCTAGAAGCATCACTACTAGTTCCATGTGAAGAAAATGTAAAACTATTATGTTGGAGGTTGAACCTGTGTTCCCCACGAACTGCTGTAAAGCACGCCTACCATTACACTACTGCAATTGCTGTTTTAGTGTATGTATAGGTTTCTACCTCTTTTGTCATTTAAAATATAGATTCAAATTTCAGCTTCCCCCTATTCAGTTGCAGCTTCCCAGTAAACACTTAGTGGTGTTTGGACCTCGTGCGGTAAGACATCGAGGTATGTTTCAAACTGAAATTTAGATGTGGTTGCACTGTTGGCCTTTAAGAAAACTATGTACGAAAATATTAGCCTCACATAGTTAGATACTGTATATTGGAGCGTACAAGTAAAGCTGTCCTGTATTAGTATTCACGGGTGTGAAATATGAAAAAACAGCAACTGTTTTTCTGAAGTGTGAGCACATCAGTGAATGGCGCTTAACCTCTTAAAGAGGTACTTTGAAAGAAGCGAATGTTTGATAAAGGTGTGGTAAGGGTCAGAGGGTGATGGAGGGTGGCGGCTCCTTGAAGAAGGAAGAAGGTTCTCCCTCCCTAGCCCTCGCCCCGTGGTGCATGTAGCATCGTCGGAGGGCATGTGAAGGTGTGTCTCCGGTGTATCTCGCCGGATTCAGGCTGTATTTTTCTTCGTTCGTCTAAGTTTGTGTGTTTATATGTTGGATCCTTCCAATCTAATCTTCTCTTCATCGGTGACGGTTACTGTTGGCGTGCTGGTCATGTTGGTCATGTGGGGCCTTAACACGACGACTTGACGACTTTCCAACTGTATACTACAATGAAGTTTGCCTGGCTCCGATGAGGAACACCGTCAGCTCGCTCCAGTGATTGTAGTCGTTGTTGGATAGAAGGTCTACAGACTTGGTTGTAATTTATGTTACTTTTAATGTTCTTTGTACTGCCATGACAGTTGATGAATAGATTGAAAGTTTTTTCCAAAAAAAAGGCTATCTATTGCATGGTCGTTGTGGCCTTGTGGGTATCTTACATCCGGGATTTTTATTGTACCTTTATTTCCTGGGGTACTCCTGTTGCCTACCAGTATTCAAAGATATAGCCCATTAGATCAAGTTGGAGCGACCGTTAATGTTCATTTGTCCCTACCGTAAAACTCTTTTGAGTATGGCGTGCAAGTTGAGTCGCTACACGTCGGTTTTATTCTTCATGCAAAGATCACTCACCTTTGTTGTCACCTAGAATCACTCCGCACTATCCCAGCCATCTTTGCTGACAAAAGGGCTGTCAAGATGTTGTGCAGACACTTGGTGGCAAGAATTTATTTTTTAGTTCCTTCAAAAAAGCCTTTTGTGAAGTTGTCCTTAGATATAACATACTGCTTGATATCATCATAATAATGTGCTTTTATGCGAGTAAAACAGTCTAAATCAATGGTTCCAAAATGTTACGGACAGACAGCTCTGATTCCTCGTCAGGCGGCAACTTCTCCAGCTCCAAATCTTAAAACGGCAAGACACATGACGACTAAGAGGCGATTTGCTCGTCATCCTCATGACGCAGCGCAGGCCCTCCCCCTTGAGCATGAGGTCGAACGCCATGTTGATCTGGGAGAAGGGCACGCTGTGCGTGATGAACTTTTCCAGCTCCAGCTCCTTCCTCATGTACATCTCGACGACTTCCCGGTGGTCGGTGTGTGGTTTGTAGTTGCCGAAGGTGCCCTTCAGGGTCCTTTCATTGACGAAGTTCATCGGGTGGAACACCGCCTCCTTGTGCGGGACACCCACCAGCACCGCCACGCCCCACCCCTGCATCCACCAGATTTCAACATTCAGTCTGAAGTCTAAAAGAGTTTACAACTAATTATCATTGGACTACAGATTACATGTAGGTATACTGAGAGGTACATACATCATGGACACATTCGAAGGCGGCGATCATGGCGTCGATGTGGCCAGTGCACTCAACCACACGGTCAACTCCGCCATTGGTCATCTCGACAAGCACCTGGAGAGCAACATTTAACAGTAAGTTTTTTTGGCACAGGCTTGTGCATGTCATAAAGAATGAACAAAGGGGAAAATGTGCACTGGGGGACATGAACAGACCTCTTGCACGGGCTTGGTGTGGTCCTTTGGGTTCACAAAGTCGGTGCATCCAAATTTCTTAGCTGAAAAATAATGTACATGATGTTCAGTGTTCCATCCAAAAATATTTATTAAGATATAGTACTTGTTTTCCCTGAGGCAGACCGTACCTTGTTCGTATTTTGCAGGGTTCAAATCCACACCAATGATCCTTGACTACCCAAGCCATCTTGGCCCCTTCCATGGCTTGATCATGTGAGACAGAAGCACACGGTAATTAGTCTTGGTTGTAGCACATAATTCTCTTCAGCCTGCAAAAACATGGCGTAGAACAAAAACGTCTTGGGTCGTCACCCTTTTTCGGTTTCGCGACATTGAGAGTAGCACCAAGTCCTGCAGAAAAATAACAATTCAGCAACTAATGGAGGCACCTTGAACATTGTGATTCATTTGGAAACAATGACATGAGGAGCCATCTCTTACCAGTTGAGATGCCACAGCTGAGAACACAAACTTTGTCAAGGGGCGCCTCGGGGTTGATCTTTGCGAGGCACCCGACATGGATCACGGTGTACTCACTGAAGGTGGAGGTCCCAACGAAGTGGAAGATCGGTTTCCCATTAATGGTGAAGCGAGACTCCCCATCACCGATCATCACGCCACGATCCACGTTGATCCTGAGGAGGTCACAAAGGTTGCTCTCCTTTGATTTACAGTGGGCACACTCGCACTCGCTGGTGAACACAGGGAGGACATGGTCACCCAACACGAGCTCAGTAACACCCTCTCCAACGCTCTCAACAATGCGGCAACAAGAAGCAAGTTAGTAAAAAGAGTTGGCAGAAAAGATAAACTACGAAAAGCAAACATAATACTATTTCAATAAAATGCAGAAAAGGACAACTACCAAGGAAATTAGCCACTCATAAAACGTTACAAAATGAATAAAGTAGTTATGTACTGATTGTTTTATTTTGGAAAATTATAAATGTGGTAAAGATATAACGAGGAGATCAGCAGCTTACAGAACATAGGAAAATTAACTAGTCCAAAACCATATGATTGTCCAAAGCACTTCATAGTGTGAGTTTGTGTCATGGATGATGTTATCTCATGATTCTTCATAATTTTTATCCCATGGCAATAAAATATGGACACTTGATGTATGTAGGTAGCAATCTAATTTATGGATGACTATAATTTAGAAGCCAGTGTGAATAAATAATGATTTAAGATTCAAGATTCCTCCAAGCAACAAAACTGAAAGAGAGAGGATGCATACCCTCCAGCTTCATGGCCTAAGATCCTAGGGAAAACCGGAGTTTGGCCCTGCACAAATCCAAGCAGAACATCACCAAGTTAATTAGCCACTGAGATGCATCACAATTACACCATTGGGAACACACAAAACTCTGTGTGGATACCTTGGCTTCCCAGAAGTAGACGTCAGTGTGGCAGAGGACAGTGTAGAGGATCTTGACTCACATCCCCATGGCCTGTGGCGGCGCCACCTCCACCTCCTTGATCGTACAGGCTTCCCGGCCTCCCATGCCACCGCCGCTGCGATCATGCACGAACCAGACCTAGTTGATCTCCATTCAACAATTCCAGGGCTTCTTCACATGAAACCAAAATCAGATGAAACTAACTAGTACTGTTTCAGGAACAGACCTCTGCACTTGATCACCTTCCCGGCGGCCGCCATCCCTGTCCCCGTCGGTTGCTGGCTCCAAGAACTCTAAGAGGAAGGTGGATATCTGTTGCCGTTTCTGCTTTGCAGTTCGTTGATTGTAGATTTTGGTGAGGAACGAAGCTGAGGCTGAGACCTGTATATGTGTACTCCTGGCGCTTGAGGAACTAAGGGCAGCTTGGAGTGCAAGTGGGTAAAAAGAAAAAACAGCGATGAGGCCAGAGAGGGCTGACTTGGTGACCAAAACCGGGGTGACCCAGAAAACCAACTGGGTCCTCATTTTGCAACGGTCCACGACCTGACGCATCGTCGTTAATTTTGCTAGAATACTATAGTAGGCAGCTGAAATAGCTCATGGTTCTCTGCATCTGCCGGATCAGTGCATGTATGGTGGATTCCTGGCCACCGGATTTCAGTTTTACTACAAGTCTTTAGCGCGCGCTTTGTTGCGCCGAAGAATGTCACGCATGTATGTTTCATTAAGAGCTTCCAAAACATGAGCTTCCTAAAGGTGGTTTGTTCTAGAAATAGGGATCAAAAGTCAGAAGTAACATCAGCTTGCAAATATGGTAACAGAAAACTCTCTGAAATATCACTAATCACTATAAATTCACAATAATCACAAGCAACTTACGGCAAACAAAAAAATCATGCCAAAGAACACAATGAAATGGAATGGATCTAAGAGTGACAACTCAAACAATCTCAGGAGCTTTTGTCCTCCTTGGGTTTCATGCACTTTATGCAAGAACTATAGACAGAGTAACTACACAGAGCTTGATCCCCTTAAACCGCAACATAAACTTCCCGCTTCAGAGTAGTTGTCTAGGCGTACAACAAACAGTAATATCTTGAGATAAATGACTCACCATCCTTCCTTTTTCCCTTTTCTATAAGTGATTTATTTCGAATCTCTAGAAACAGCTTTGAGGCTGTTGCATCACACAGAAACTCATCAGCACATAAATTAAGAACAAAATCTCATTTGATCTATACGCGCATACCTTGTTCTTGGTTGATTTATCATCCCACATTGTTTCAATGCTTCCATGTATAGCTCAAGGGATGAGATCACATATGCAAACATAAGATATCTCTAACTAGGATAACCGCAAAAATAAATTGACAAAGCAGTTCCTCAAAATCTCAATAAAAACGACTTAACAAAGTTCGTGAAAACGCAAGCCTCGCAAAATAGTAGTGTTTCTTATCTGTTGACGCATCAAAAAAGAAACGCACAAGGCCACATCAATATAGACCATATTACTTTGCAAATCATAGAAAAATGTTGATTGCACGAATTAGGATTGGGTACTTGGACCCCCAATGGAACTTTTAGTTTCTACGTTATGCATTATGTATGGCAAAACATTATTTGGCTTAAAAAACACTGTACTGATTTTAGTTTGCGATACTGATATGTAGTTATGTACTACTAAATATTTCTGCAATATTGAACTATGATTAATTAGATTGGTAACATTTCGAAGAGGTTTGCAAACAACATACTACATGATGGTCAAGGTAAAAAAGGAAGGCAATGTGAAGAAAGAAAATATGTAAGCTGTAACTAATAGGTAATTATATTTTTCATACTCGGGACATGATGTAGGCATAAAACATCATAACATCCAGAAATGAAGTTTACCAAATTAAATCAAAGAAATCTTTCGTGTCTACCGCAGATAGGTTTCTCCTTCTATAATTCAAAGCTTCTCCTGATTTACTACAAGAGACATCATGATTCACCCCACTGGTATGCTTAGCTCTCCCGGTTCCAATAACTGTTTATGGTAAATGAATGGCCTTGGGAGCGGTGACTCTTGAGCCTGGCCAGCCTGAAAATCTGAGGCCACATAATAAAGTAAACAAAAGGATAAATGTTAGTTCAAACAAGCAAATTGAGCTTAATTGATCATTTTGGACCTGGCATGTAAGAAACATTGTTCATACATAGGTCCTCGTAGAAGTGCCAAATAATTCTGGGCACTAATTCTAGTCCAGCGTCATCAGTAATTGACAACAAGGTAAGCAATTGAAATTACTTTCAATGTAGTAGCTGTTGTAGTCCCTATACACATGAAACATAACCTGCATTTGCATCATGGATCACACACAAGAAAATCGAACATGAAACAACTCAGGAACCTGCAAATGTGGAGAGGCCAAATAAATTCTGTAAGCTATATATGGGTTGCCAAGGCATGGAGTCAAGTAGTAGTTACTCCATAAGAATCAAGCTGCTAAATCATCATTGTACAACTATTACTATTTTTGGAACAATAATAATAATAATCACTCTATGCTTCAGGTATCGAACAACTAAAAATGGATTAGTGATGTATACGTTCTTTCAATGTAATTAATGTACCTAAAGAAATTGATTGAGAATCAAACATGGGCTAAGAATGATGGGAATCATATAAAGAAAATCGTGCTACACTGCTAGTACTATAATGCTCATGGCTCGCTTGATTTTATTGGACTTTATCCTACCAATTTATAACAAACTGTCATGATTACATGAGTTATGTGACTAATTTGTTGGATGCTATCTTGAATGGAGCTTTGATAGGTCTTAACCCTGGAGTGAACTCCTGGAGATTCAAGTTGAAGCATGATCCCTTGCTGGTCAGGATCAGAACAAAGTCAAAATATATGACAGTCTTGGTCAATGGACAGAGTCCTTGATCTAACAGGATTTACAACTTATTATTTGATCACCTTATAAGGAAAATAATTACTGGTACACTTGTATGACTGTTGTGAGTCATGTAATGGTACCAAAAATCAGATAGAACTTACATTATCATTATATATCATGGAAGGAATGTACAAAGGTCAGATTAGAAGTATATATCATGTAAGGAGAAGGGGCAGCTGTCTATACAAAACATCAAGGATGTACTAGAAAGTAGGAAGATGCAGATAATTTTGTTTCATCAGTATACTGCCACATCATATGTAAATATCAGAAATAGAAAACAAGTAACAATTTTTGTTTGATAAGCGTTTATATTATTTGAGGTACATATGATAATGCTGTCTGATACACAGTAACTGATGCATAAGACCAGGACCAGAATCACGGCAGACACCACACCCAGCAGTAGGCCAAGACCAGAATCACGGCAGACACCACACCAGCAGTAGGCCAAGACCAGAATCACCGCAAACACCACACCCGCCGGAGAAACAGAATCATAGCAAAGAGTAACACCCGGCATTCGTCAAACACCCATCATTCGTCCTGAGGCTCAAGCAAGTTGCTTGCCGACTCCCTGGATGCAGCAGCGGAGACAATCCACAATACTACGCGGATATACTGCCTCAATCAGACTGCATCTGCTTCCATCCGCGATATTGTACCCCTGAATCTGGCGATCACAATCGTGTCCCAGGTAGATGCTATCAGCAGCGACAGAGGGGTAAGCAGCCTCAGCTGGTACAGAAATTGAGCGGAACATGCCCATGAACACGGCGCGCCCGTTGAAGCCCTTAGCTGGGGCCAGGACCCCAGCTTCCAAATCCACTCTGTAAGCATCATAACTCCTGGCATACTCGCCGTCCAGGCTTAGCGCCCGGTGCACCAGCATCAATTCCCCGGCATTGTCCACCAGGTGAAGGCTGTCCGCCATCCGGGAGAAATCAAATGAGTCGCTCTGGTCAGCGACCAACCGGAGCCGGGGCGGCTGCTGATCCAAGCTGGTCGTCAGCACCATGACGCCCCTGTAGTTGGCGCAGTAGAAGCGCCCCGCAAAAGGCAAACCCGAATTCATGTATTCCTTGTCGACCATGGTCCAACTCTCATCGCCGGGCTTAGCGGCGACAAGCCCCCTGGGATCAGAGAAATTGACTGCCACCATGGAGGCGTCGGCAACAAGACCCACGCCAGAGACATTGATTGTTTGTCCTATCTGAGAGCCGCATTGCCTGGACCGATGCTGCTCTGGTCTCAGGAGCGCGGTCACCGGCGGAAGGTCGGTGAGCTGCCGCGTGAGTGGGTTAAGCAGGCGGACGACCAGGGTGGGCTCGACGAGCAGGAGGAGGAGGCCTTCTGGGGTGAGCGCGAGCAACGTGTGCTCCGCGAGCTCCGGGAGGTCCAGGCGTATGCACTCGCCTGTAGACACGTTAAGGAAGCGATGGCGGCGGGGCCCGGCAAGCGCCTTGTCAAGCATGATCCACTTGCGGGGGAGGAAGCGGCCGTCCAGGCCACCGGCGCACGGGTCCGGCGAGCACCGCCGCCACGGCTGGCACACGGCGCGGAAGCGGATATAGTCGGCCACGTCGCTGGCGAGGGCAAGCTCGGCGATCAGGCCGGCTGGCCCGTCCCCGATGTTCGCCCAGTCACGGACGGGATCCACGTCGATGGCCACCGAGTATTTTCGCTTGCGTCCAGCTGATTGGGCGTGGGATCGGATGTTGGAGGAAGGGCAGGGGCGGCGCGGATCGGGGAGGGCCCTCGGTCGGTCAGCCGCCCGCCGGGAGGAGATCTGGGCTCCGGAGGTCCCCGCCATCACTGCTTGTCCTCCCACTGCGCCGCCGGCAGAAACCGACGGGATTAGGGTTAGTCCGGCGTGGGGGGGCGCAGATCAGATCAGAGGCGGCGGCGGTGGATGGGAATGGGAATGGGATTTCCTTTTTCTTTCCCCTTTTCTGTAGATGATGGGTGGATAGGCTGGCGGCGGTGGATGCTGAAGCGGAGAGCGACGGCGGCAGTGTGTGCGGGAGCGGAGATTGGCGGCGGAGGCGGTGTCGGTTGGTGCTCGTGCGGGAGAGGAGGTGTACGGGAGCGGGATGGCGTCGTCCTGGGGCGGGATGGGTGGCGGCGGGGAGGTCGGACGGGGGCCGGAGGGAGGAGGCGGCAAATCATCCAACCCCATGTAAAGTGGGGCAAATCATCCAATCCCCCGGCGCACTCGCTTTCGCTTCCTCTCTCCGCCGCACGGGAGCGTGTGTCAAAAGAACATAAAAATGTTTTTTCTTCTTTTTAATAAAGACATCAAAGACATCTTAGATCTGATTAATATTAAGGACGCAAAGACAAGTATAATGAATAGACAACTGGACGTAGAACGACCAGTATACAACATAAAATGGAGGTGATTAGCCGATATCCGGGCGCCCATTCGCGGGAGCAAGCGCTCTCTTAAAAAAGAAAGGAGCAGTCCCGCGTGACCAGAACAACCGAAAAAGGAAACATCCGCGCGCACGCCCTCCACCCACGCCCACGCCTGGTACTCGCGCGCCTGCTGGTCCGTTCCCAGCGCTGACGCATTCTGGCCAGCGTCTCCCCCCCCCCCCCCCCCCCGCGTCTGGTCCCCCTCTCCCTCCTCTCACGCCGCGACCCTCTCTGTCTTTCTTGACGAGCAAGCCCACGCCTGGACCTTCTTCCTCCTCCTTCCTTCTCCTTCTTCCTCCTATTCAGACCTGAAGAACCAGGCAAAGCTTCCCCATCCATGGCATCTTGAATCAAGGTAAGCAACCCCCCCCCCCCCCTCCCCAAAAAAAAACCCGCCCCCTCTCCTCCTTAATATTGTACAACCCTCTCCGCTGATCAACCACCCAAAAACCTACCCTGGTTGAATATCAAGAGGGGTTTTGTTCTTGATCTGCAAAAACTATGATGAAATAAAGATGAAGAAAAAACACAGTACAAAACTGAGCACCTATGGGGCTACAGATAACAAAGGAAAAAATCCAAGCAACTTCCCCCAAGATATGGTTTAGAGTTGCCTCTATTGCGTGGAATGTTAAAAAAAAACTATTGTGTGGATGGAGCAGGATGCACATCCATTGTGTAGCTTGACGCATCTACTAAAAAAAGGCAAGTCTAGTACTAAAATGAGTGCGTAGAAGTGGACATTTTATTTGCGTGGAGTCGCAACCTGATGTGAACGGGTGTATTGTGATGCTTTTTTAACACAGTACAATCAAAGTCGCTCACATACACGAGCATATACTCATCCCTATGAACGCACACACGCATACTCTACCCCTACGAGCACCTCCGAGAGACTGAGCAGACATAACATTTTAAGATTTTATGAAGTCGCCATAGGTGCCTCACAGTCGACAAAAACATCTCCTCGCACTGAACGAACATCGTCGAAAGGTCGAAAAATCCAGGAATAATGCCAGCATCAATGCCAAATCTAGGACTTGAATCCTGTTGGGCTGAGGATACCACTGTCCTACTAACTATTTAACCATAGATGGTTTGCTATTTTGATGCTTTATTAGCTTAGGGCAGGCGGGGGTACATATGGACAATTGTATTCGTATACGGTATGTCATTGTCCTAAGCCGATACTGAACGGTATGAAGATGCAGTTTATTCATAGTGAGAGCTTCTAACATAAGAGGGACGCGTCTATGTATCCCTCGCAGCGACTCTTTGAGCATCGCCTGCAGGGGACTGGGCCGGCTCAGTAACCATGTGGCTCGTCACATTGGTGTTAAGTTTTTTTTACTTTGTTTATATACATTTAAAACAATACTGATGAGATGACGTCGCGACGGTCCTCTCGTCCGCACGCGTCTGTCTTCCCCAACGTTCCAATTTGGGGCAGTAACGCCACCCACCCATAGCCCCACGTGTCGGATGATTGCTCCGATCTCCGACGGCCAGATAACGTCCCTCGCCCGTCAACGTCCTTTCGTCCGGCGTCTGTGGCCAGTTTAGCTCCTGATACACCGCTCCCTGGACAGTCTCGTCCAACCTCAATGGATCTGGAACTAGACAATGATGGGTGGATCGAAGTGAAGAACCATCGTCTTTAGCGTTGTTACGAGTCTGATACGTCCATTTTGCATCATGTTTTCCTACTTTTATTTATAATATTTTTGATCAATATAATACTTTGTGGAGCAATTCTAATGCCTTTTCTCTCTTAATTTGCAAGATTTACATGAAGAGGGAGATTGTCGATAGATGGAATTTTGGACTTGAAAAAGCTATGTCAGAGAGACCTATTCTGCACTACTCCGAATGAGCTGAAATTTCACGGAAAATTATTTTGGAATAAATAAAAAATAGTGGAGAAATGAAATACCAGAGGAGGGCCCCCAGGTGCTCACAAGGCACCAGGGCGCGCCATGGTGGCTTGTGGGGCCCCTGGCAAGCCTCTATGGCCCATCTTCTGGTATATAATCCCATTTGCCCTAGAAAAAATAAGGAGAGGGCTTTCGGGACGAAGCGCCGCCGTCTCGAGGCGGAACCTAGGCAGGAGCACTTTTGCTCTCCAGCGGAGCGATTCCGCCGGGGAAACTTTCCTCCAGGAGGGGAAAATCGAAGCCAACGTCTAATAATACCATCTACTCCTTCTTTATAAAGATGTTGGCATACCAAGGAGTATTATGAGAAGCATTTATGACAGCTAGTTTTTCATCAGGAAACCTATCATCAATAGGTAGTGGGTCATCAAGAATATTTTCTAACCTAGACAAGTTATCAGCTACGAGGTTCTCAGCTCCTTTCCTATCAGTAATATGCAAATCAAATTCTTGTAGCAAGAGAACTCACCTAATGAGTCTAGGTTTAGCATCTTTCTTTTTCATAAGATATTTTATAGTAGCTTGATCAGTGTGAACAATTACTTTGGAATCAACAATGTAATATCTGAATTTATCACAAGCAAAAACAACTGCTAAAAATTCTTTCTCAGCAGTAGCATAATTTCTTTGAGCACTGTCTATAGTTCTACTAGCATAATGGATAACATTTAATTTCTTATCAACTCTTTGTCCTAGAACAGCACCAACAACATAATGATAACCCACAATATAGGGGATCGCAACAGTTTTCGAGGGTAGAGTATTCAACCCAAATTTATTGATTCGACACAAAGGAAGCCAAAGAATATTTTCAAGTATTAGCAGCTGAGTTGTCAATTCAACCACACCTGAAAGACTTAATATCTGCAGCAAAATATTTAGTAGCAAAGTAGTATGGAAGTAACGGTAACAGTGGCAAAAGTAACAACAGTAGTTTTGTAGCAATTGTAGCAGTGACAATGGAAAAGTAACTTAGCAAAGATCAATATGAAATGAGCTCGTAGGCAATGGATCAATGATGGATAATTATGTCGGATGGCATTCATCATGCAACAGTTATAACATAGGGTGACACAGAACTAGCTCCAATTCATCAATATAATGTAGGCATGTATTCCGAATATAGTCATACGTGCTTATGGAAAAGAACTTGCATGACATCTTTTCTCCTACCCTCCCGTGGCAGCGGGGTCCTATTGGAAACTAAGGGATATTAAGGCCTCCTTTTAATAGAGTACCGGACCAAAGCATTAGCACTTAGTGAATACATGAACTCCTCAAACTACGGTCATCACCGGGAAGTGTCCCGACTATTGTCACTCCGGGGTTGTCGGATCATAACACGTAGTAGGTGACTATAACTTGCAAGATAGGATCAAGAACACAAATATATTCATGAAAACATAATAGGTTCAGATCTGAAATCATGGCACTCGGGCCCTAGTGACAAGCATTAAGCATAGCAAAGTCATAGCAACATCAATCTTAGAACACTGGATACCAGGGATCAAACCCTAACAAAACTAACTCGATTACATGGTAAATCTCATCCAACCCATCACCGTCCAGCAACCTACGATGGGATTACTCACGCACGGCGGTGAGCATCATGAAATTGGTGATGGAGGATGGTTGATGATGACGATGGCGATGATTTCCCCTCTCTGGAGCCCAAAACGGACTCCAGATTTGCCCTCCCGAGGAAGAACAAGAGGTGGCTGTGGCTCCGTATCGTAAAACGCGATGAATCCTTCTCTTTGATTTTTTTCTCCCCGAACGTGAATATATGGAGTTGGAGTTGAGGTCGGTGGAGCTTCGTGGGACCCACAAGACCGGAGGGCGCCCCCAGGGGGGTGGGCGCGCCCTCCACCCTTGTGGATAGGGTGTGGGTCCCCTCTGGTTGATTCTTTCACCAATATTTTTTATTTATTTGCAAAATAATCTCCGTGAAGTTTCAGGTCATTCCGAGAACTTTTATTTCTGCACAAAAATAACATCATGGCAATTATACTAAAAACAGCGTCAGTCCAGGTTAGTTTCATTCAAATCATGCAAATTAGAGTCCAAAACAAGGGCAAAAGAGTTTGGAAAAGTAGATACGATGGAGACGTATCAACTCCCCCAAGCTTACTCCATTGCTTGTCCTCAAGCAATTTAGTTGACAAACTGAAAGTGATACAGAAAAGCTTTTACAAACTTTGTTTGATCTTGTTGTTGCAAATATGTAAAGCCAGCCTTCAAGTTTTCAGCAATTTTATGAACTAACCATATTCACAATAACATTTAGGTCTCACATTTACTCATATCAATGGCATAATCAACTAGTGAGCAATAATAATAAATCTCGGATGACAACACTTTTTCAAAACAATCATGATGTGATATAACAAGGTGGTATCTCGCTAGCCCTTTTTGAGACCGCAAAACATAAATGCAGAGCACCCCTGAAGATCAAGGACTGACTAGACATTGTAATTCATGGTAAAAGAGATCCAGTCACAGTCATATTCAATATAAATTAATAACAATGCATACAAATGACAGTGGTGCTATCTAACTTGTGTTTTTTATAAGAGGATGATGACTCGGCAATAAAAGTAAATAGATAGGCCCTTCGTAGAGGGAAGCAGGGATTTGCAGAGGTGCCAGAGCTCGAGTTTTTAAAACAGAGATAAATAATATTTTGAGCGGCATGCTTTCATTGTCAACATAACAACCAAGAGACTCGATATCTTCCATACTAGATACATTATAGGCGGTTCCCAAACAGAATGGTAAAGTTTATACTCCCCCACCACCAACAAGCACACTCCACGGCTGGTCCGAAACAACGGGTACCGTCCAACTAACAACAGTCCTGGGGGAGTTTTGTTTGCAATTATATTTTGATTTGATTTGAGCATGGAATTGGACATCCCGGTTACCAGCCAGTTTCTCGTGAATTATGAACGGAGTCCACTCATCGTGAGAATAACCCACCTAGCATGGAAGATACTGACAGCCCCCAGTCGCCACATGAGTTATTCGGGCATACAAAACAGATTATCATTTGAAGGTTTAGAGTTTGGCACATGCAAATTTACTTGGAATGACAGGTAAATACCGCATATAGGAAGGTATGGTGGACTCATATGGAACAACTTTGGGTTTATGGAAGTGGATGCACAAGCAGTAATCTTGCTAAGTACAAGTGAAGGCTCGAAAAGACTGGGAAGCGACCAACTAGAGAGCGACAACAGTCATAAACATGCATTGAGATTAACCAACATTGAGTGCAAGCATGAGTAGGATATAAATCACCATGAACTTAAATATCGTGGAGGCTATGTTGATTTTGTTTCAACTACATGCGTGAACATGTGCCAAGTCAAGCCACTCGAATCATTAAAAAGAGGATATCATCCTATCATACTACATCACAACCATTTTAAAAGCATGTTGGCATGCAAGGTAAACCATTATAAACTCCTAGCTAATTAAGCATGGCATGAGTAACTATAATCTCTAATTGTCATTGCAAACATGTTTCATTCATAATAGGCTGAATCAGGAACGATGAACTAATCATATTTACAAAAACAAGATAGGTCGAGTTCATACTAGCTTTTCCTCATCTCAATCATTTCATCATATATCGTCATTATTGCCTTTCACTTGCACGACCGAACGGTGTAGATAATAATAATAGTGCATGTGCATTGGACTAAGCTGGAATCTGCAAACATTTATTCAAAGGAGAAAACAAGGTAATATGGGCTCTTTGTTAGATCAACAATAATGCAAATGAGAGCGACTCAACATTTTCATCGTGGTCTTCTCCTCTCGACCCACAAAGAAAAGAAAAGAATTTCAAAGAAACACACTGAAATGTTTTTGGAGTTTTTGTTTTTTTCTGAAGGAAGTAAAACAAGAACGAGAAAAACTATTTACACAGGAAAGCTCCCAACAAGCAAAAGAAGAACGAGAAATCTTTTTGGGTTTTCTTTAATACTATTACTAAGCAAGCATGGAAAGTAAACTAACTACAACTATTTTTTTCTCAGAGTTTTTCAAACACACAAAAAGAAAGCGAGAAAAAGAAATGAACTAACATGGATATTACAATGAAAAAGTAGGAACACCGACAGAAATGAGTGTGTGAACATGAGTGTAATGTCAGTGAGAAATACGTACTCCCCCAAGCTTAGGATTTTGGCCTAAGTTGGTCTAGGGCCACCACTAGTCCGGATGATATCCGAAATCATAGTTGGGGTCGTATTGTGCTGCGGCAGCTACCGCTTGGCGAGCTGCCTCCTGGAGGCGAGCAGCCTCCGCTGTTCTCTCATACTCGTTTGCCTCCTCTTTAGTTATAAAATATCTCTCATTTACCTGAAAGTTAAAGAAGGCAGGAGTAGGAAGGGTAATATGGATGGCACACCGTCTGTCAAAGATTAATCGGTACTGGAGGGATTGTTCGTTCCTCTCAAGAAAGTGGTAGCGTACCATAGCATTATAATCTAGAAAAGCAGGTGGCAACTCAATGTCATTCCCTCTTATGGATACACCAAGATAATTAGCTAAACGAGTTGCATAAATCCCACCAAATAAATCTCCATCTTTAGCATTAAGGTGTAACCTCCTCGCAATAATGGCCCCCAAGTTATATCGCTTATCATCTAACACCGCACACTTGAGGACACTAAGATCTGAAACGCAAAGGTGGCTATGCTCATGCTTACCGTTAATGCATCTACCTATAAAGAGAGCAAAATAATGTATGGCAGGAAAGTGAATGGTCCTTATGGTAGCTTGTGTGATATTTCTAGTTTCTCCCACAGTGATGCTAGCAAGGAAATCATTGTATTCAGATTTTTGAGGCTCACTAAGAAGGCCCCACTATGGGATTTTGCAAGCAGTATTAAAATCTTCAAGGTCCATGGTATATGATTCATCATAAAGATCAAATAAAACAGTATGCGTATTGCGCTTGGATGAAAATTCAAACCTCCGCACAAAGGAATCGGTAAGGTAATTGTATTGTTGGCACTTATCTGATATGAAGTCCTCAAGATCAGCATTCCGTACATACGCATCAAATTCATCCTTGAAGCCTGCATGGACCATGAATTCATCTGACGGCCATTCACAAGGCCGCACTTGAGCTTCCCTTGGTGGTTCAAGGTCCGTCTCACGTATCGCGAGCCTCGGTGCTTGCTTCCTCGAAGAACCACCTTGGTACATTTTCCTAGACATTTTTCTTCCTCTGAAAAATTTATGAAATTTTTAGTGACTCAAAATAAAAGTGAACCAAACTCAACAAAATTGATAGCAACTACTCCTACAAGTGCCTAGAGGCTATATCATGCATCAAAACTACTTTGGACCATATAAATTTGACATGCAATCTCAAGAACAAGGTCACCACAGCAGCAAAAATTTGCAATAAATAAAGCACTAGAACAAAAACTAGTTGGACCATTGGAGGAGTCACATACCTAAGAACGATCCCCCAAAGCAGTTTTGTGAATGGGGCTTTGAGCAGGGAGATAAAAATGGCAGCAAAATGAGCAAGAACATGGGTTTGAGCTACGGGATGATTTTTTCTAGAGGAAGACGAAGTGGATGGGTGCAGGAATAAGTGGAGGGGACCCACAAGACAGGGGGCGCCCCTAGGGGGTAGGGCGCGCCCTCCACCCTTGTGGTCCACTGGTGCATCCCCCTGGTGTGTTCTTAGTGCCAGAAATTCTCAAATATTCTATAAAAAATCATACTAAATTTTCAAGGCATTTGGAGAACTTTTATTTCCGGGACATTTTTTATTGCATGAATTATTCAAAAAACAAACAGAAAATACTATTTTTGCTTTATTTATTCTAAATAACTGAAAGTAAAAGGTAGCTATAGAAAGTTGTGCTTTCTAAATTCATCCATCTCATTGCTCATCAAAAGGAATCCATTAACAAGGTTGATCAAGTCTTATTAACAAACTTCTTCCGAATGACATGAAACCGAAGAATTTTTGAATAACACTAGGTTACCTCAACGGGGATATGCATGTCCCAAACAATAACAATATCATATTTCTTTTTGACAGTAGGAAGAGGGAATTCAAAACCTCCAATAGTAATAGTTGAAAATTTTCCAATAGAATTGATACTATAACTTGAGGTTGTTTCTTCGGAAAGTGTACTCTATGCTCATTACCATTAACATTAAAAGTGACATTGCCTTTGTTGCAATCAATAACAGCTCCTGCAGTATTCAAAAAGGGTCTACCAAGGATAATTGACATACTGTCGTCCTCGGGAATATCAAGAATAACAAAGTCCGTTAAGATAGTAACGTTTGCAACCACAACAGGCACATCCTCACAAATACTGATGGGTATAGCAGTTGATTTATCAGCCATTTGCAAAGAATTCCAGTAGGTGTCAACTTATTCAATTCAAGTCTACGATATAAAGAGAAAGGCATAACACTAACACCGGCTCCAAGATCACATAAAGCAGTTTTAACATAGTTTCTTTTAATGGAGCATGGTATAGTTGGCACTCCTGGATCTCCAAGTTTCTTTGGTATTCCACCCTTAAAAGTATAATTAGCAAGCATGGTGGAAATTTCAGCTTCCAGTATCTTTCTTTTATTAGTAACAATATCTTTCATATACTTAGCAGCATAAGGAGGCATTTTAAGCATATCAGTCAAACGCATACGCAAAAAGATAGGTCTAATCATTTCAGCAAAGCACTCAAAATCCTCATCATCCTTTTTCTTGGATGGTTTAGGAGGAAAGGGCATGGGTTTCTGAACCCATGGTTCTCTTTCTTTACCATGTTTCCTAGCAACGAAGTCTCTCTTATCATAACGTTGATTCTTTGATTGTGGGTTATCAAGATCAACAACAGGTTCATTCTCTACATCATTATCATTACTAGGTTGAGCATCAACATGAACATCATCATTAACATTATCACTAGGTTTATGTTCATCACCAGATTGTGTCTCAGCATCAGAAATAGAAATATCATTGGGATTCTCAGGCGTGTCTATAGTAGGTTCACTAGCATGCAAAGTCATATCAGTTTTCTTTTTCTTTTTATTAGAAGGACTAGGTGCATCAGTATTAGTTCTCTGAGAATCTTGCTCAACTCTCTTAGGATGGCCTTCAGGATACAAAGGCTCCTGGGTCATTTTACCACCTCTAGTCATAACCCTAACATCATTATCATTATTCTTACTATTCAACTCATTAAGCAAATCATCATGTGCCTTAAGTCTTTGTTCTACTTGAGTTGTAACCATGGAAGCATGTTTACTAATAAGCTTAAGATCATTAACAGTTCTACTCATATAATCACCCAAGTGGTCAAGCATCACTACAAAAAAGACACATCCGTGACATTTTGGGCCGAACGAATTTTTTTGTCATGCTTATGACACTTCTATGACGATAATTGTGACAAACCCCGGTATCATCATAGATGTGGTGGGCTCCTACTTCTATGACAAAAAATCATGACAGAAAATGGGCTTTTCGTCCTGGGCGGGCCGGAGATGCAGCTGCATGACATTCTTTGGGCCGTCCATGACGGAAAAACCCGTGGTAGAAGCGAGGGCGAGGAAAATATCGGGGAGTTCCCGGGTACGGTGGGTGGTCGGGGGCCGAGCAATGCGAGTTTCTCTCGTACACGTACGCGCGTGGGTGCGAGGCGTTGGGCTCTAACTGAACCCGAGCGAGGCGTTCGCCTACTGAACCCGAGCGATTGCACTGCAGGCTACGCGTTACTGAACCCGAGCGATCGATCGATGGCTGTTAACTGAACCTGATCGAGCGATTCCTTCGCTACTGCTGCTAACTGAAGCCGATCGATGCTGCCTATGGATGAACAGTGAGCGTTGTTGGGGGGGGGGGTTTGGATGAACAGTTTCCAGTGGGGGGTGGATGAACAGGACCCTGTGGTAGTAGAGGCCGTTGCCGCTGGATGAATAGGACCCCGATTGATCGAGTCGGTTGGGGGTGGATGAACATGACCCCGTGGAGGGCTGGATGAACAGGACGACCCCGTGGAGGGCTGGTTGAATAGTAGACGGTGGAGGGCTGGATGAACAGTAGCCCGTGGAGGGGTGGTTGAACAGGACCCCGTGGAGAGGGCTGGTTGAACAGTAGCCGGTGGAGGAGCGGTGGAGGCTGGATGAACAGGAGCCCGTGGATGAACAGTCGCAGGTGGAGGCTGGAGGAGGTCAACGGTGGAGATGAACAATATCCCGTGGAGTCCCGTTTTGCGGTATGCCACACCCCTCCCGATGAACAGGACCCCTATTTTGACCGTAGCGCTCCAACACAAGTATGTTTCCTCCGTTTTGCGGTACGCCACACCCCTCCCGATCAACAGGACCCCGTTTTGACCGTAGGAGGTCCAAGAGAAGTCTGTTTCCTCCATTTTGTGGTACGCCAGACCCCTCCCGATGAACAGGATCCCCTTTCGACCGTGGCCGGTTGAACACAAGGCCGTTTCCTCCATTCTGCGGTATGCCAGGCCTCGTTTCGATCAGCTGTTCCGTCCAAGCCGGTTGGCTCCCGATGAACACGACGTATTCTGTTGCCTCCCGATGAACACGACGCATTCCGTTGCCTCCCCATGAACACGACGACACAGTTTCTCCGTTCCGACCCAGCCATGTACACGAGACCTGGCCGTACGTATGCACGAGTAGGCGTTCGAGACCTCGCCCATATGTACGTACATAGCCGTATTTACTATGTTGCAGCGTGGCCATACATACGTGTACACGATATAGACGGGACTGCGTGGCATGCTACGTCGGCGCCTCTACTTCAACACGTGCCGCTCCTTACTCAGCCACGGTACGTTGCTGCAGAGACACTGATCAACTGCTATGTACGTACACGTTCGTGGCCGGACATATAACGCTACCTTCAATTCAACCTGGTGGGTCCCAGCTGTCAGGGGGTAAGAAGGCAGTTCCTTCCGTGCGAAGATAAAGCCGGTGGGTCCCAGCTGTAAGAGGGAAACATTTTTTTCACGAAATACAGAGGCCCTTCCGGTAGGTCCCAGGTGTCAGGTGGAGGAATCATTATTTTACGCGTAATAAGGAGGCACTTCCTTGCGTGCGGCCATGGACCCAGCTGTCAGCCTCTCCACTTACAGTCCTCTTCTGATGGCTGTCGTTTGTTGACCGCGTTGACGACGCCGTACCGCCCGAGAGCACCAAGGTGGTGGACGACGGCGCGACCTAGAAAGGTGTCGGTGTCAAAACTGGCGGATCTCGGGTAGGGGGTCCCGAACTGTGTGTCTAAGGTTGATGGTAATAGGAGACAGGGGACACGATGTTTACCCAGGTTCGGGCCCTCTCTATGGAGGTAATACCCTGCTTCCTGCTTGATTGATCTTGATGAATATGAGTATTACAAGAGTTGATCTACCACGAGATCGTAATGGCTAAAACCCTAGAAGTGTAGCCTGTATGATTATGATTGTCCCTATGGACTAAACCCTCCGGTTTATATAGACACCATAGGGGACTAGGGTTGTACAAAGTCGGTTACAGAGAAAGGAATCTTCATATCTGGACGCCAAGCTTGCCTTCCACGCCAAGGAGAGTCCCATCCGGACATGGTGAGAGTCTTCGGTCTTGTATCTTCACATCCCATCAGTCCAGCCCATGTCCAACAGGCCGGACGTCCGAGGACCCCTTAATCCAGGACTACCTTAGTAGCCCCTGAACCAGGCTTCAATGACGAGGTGTCCAGTGCGCAGATTATCTTCGGCATTGCAAGGCGGGTTCCTCCTCCGAATACTCCAAAATAGCCTTCGAACACAAAGAGCGTGTCCAGCTCTGCAAAACAAGTACCTCACACAACCGCAGAGAGTATACTATTTCACGAGTCCAATCTACTAACAACTTTTTGTAGCGTGATGCACGTCACCACCCGGTCATTATTTCGAACCGTTTTTCGGGCTGCCGCTTCACGTTTTGAGATGCGGTTCCATTGGCACGTCTTGTCAAGGCAGAGATCGTGTCCCCTTATTACGGGATTCTCATCAATACGGGCGTGGATAATCCAACCGTCCCGTTGGCATGATTCCTTGGGAACAGGCAAGTTTTAAGGCCCATGAGGAGGCGTTTGATATTCACCGCCTTTATAAAGGGGTACAAACCCGTCTTTCTCCTCTACACATGCCTCTTCCTCAACCTCTCTAACCTCGAGTTCCAGTGCCCAGGTTTTAATTGCTACGAGCCTCTCAGTCATGTCCGGATCTAGCCTTCAAGGCTGGTGGGTGGCCTCTTCTGTCACAGAGGAGGATATTGCGAAGCTCCAAGCGGCAAGATACCTGACCGCAGAAATCCTCCACATGCTCCCTGCTAAAGGGCAGGTTATCCCTACCCCCAGATCCGGCGAGAGGGTCGTATTCATCTCCCACTTCCTCCAAGGGCTAGGGTTCGCTCTCCATCCCTTTGTTCGCGGGCTCATGTTCTATTACAGGCTAGATTTTCGCGATCTAGCCCCGGACTCTTTTCTTCTCATCTCGGCGTTCATCGTCATGTGCAAGGCCTTTCTCCGTATTCCCCCACACTTTGACTTATGGCTCAAGACCTTTAATGTGAAGCCGAAGGTGATCGAGGGGAAGCAAGCGGAGTGTGGTGGTGCCACGGTGAGCAAGCTCACCAACGTTCTTTGGCTAAAAGGATCCTTCACAGAATCCTCCAACTTATGGTAGCGGGAGTGGTTTTACATCACTGAACCCCGTGGTACCAAGTGGGCAGCTACACCTGCGTTCCGATCTGGCCCTCCAATTCAACTCGCATCATGGATCAATAAGGGGTTGGACTGGGGATCAATTGACGAAGTGCAGACTCTACAGAGCCGCATCCGGAGTCTCCTTGAGAAGGACACCGATCTCATCGACGTGATTCAAGTAATGCTAGTCCGCCGAGTCCTGCCGTGCCAGCGACGGCCCCTCCGCATGTGGGAGTTTAATACAGAAGGACCACGAACCCTTCAGCACTTCTTCGGCATGACACACAGAGGAATGTGGAAGTTATTTTTTGGGACACGAAAACAGTGGCCGGACACCACCGAGGACATCGGCCTCGACTGCAACCATCCGGATACCTCGGTAAGCACTCGACTCCCGAACACAACTTAGTTAAACATCCCGTAATAAGATACTAAGAAAACCATCTTCTTCTAGGGTTGGATAAAGAAGGCGGAGCGAATTAGGTGTTCGGCCCCTCTTCCCGAAGACTCAGCTAGATCCGTGCTAACAAGGATGCTGGTCCCGGCACCATACGAGGTGCCAGTGAAAGAGGACAAGGAGGAGAGCAGGAAGGCCAAAGGTGGCATCCATTCTGAAGGTACACCAGGTGCTGTGCCCGAGGAGATTAGGGCTTCCCCTTCCAAAGAGAAAAGAGAAGGAGAAGCTGACATCCTTTCTCCTCATGGTAAGAAAAGGGCCGCCTCCGAAGGTTGGGAGGTAAAGGCTCCTAAGCGAGGGAAAATGCCCCTGTCAGGCGGTTCGGGCTCGGAAGACGACATTGTAGCACAATTCCTCCGCAAGGGCAAGCCTTTAGCCGAATCGTAAGTGAACAAGGATATCCTAAACATATCCCATTCCTATCATGTTACAAGGGTAACATCTAATATACATTTGCAGTCCGGCGCGCAGTCTTCCTCAACAGTCCTCCTCCTCGGGGGATCTGCTTCCGGAGATGATGGAAAGCGAGACGCCTCTGCAGGCCTCCTCTCCCAATAGAGCGGACGACTTTGAAGTGTCGTCCCGGAGGATCTCTCCCGATCATCAAGTGGTGCGGGGGACAATGAAGACAACGCCCGAAGGTGAAACTTCGGTCGCCCAAGGTTCGGGGTATGCGGCCCCAACGGGGACCAACAATATAGGCCCCGGACTAGCCGGTTAACATCTGGAGACGACCCTAGGGTCGAGTAAGCATATCCCCTCAAAGGGAGTCCGTACTCCTGCAGCCGCTTCCGGGAATCCGGGGGCGCCGGATACATTGATGGACATGCTGCAACATGCGTCCGGAGGAACATCGTACCTTAATGGGTATGGCAGTTGAGAGGATTCTGTCCGCTAAAAGCGGATTGAATGAAGCCTTCATGGGCCTACTAAGAGGCTTCGAGGTACATAGTGTAATATTTTCAATTGTGCTCTATACGCGCAAAATGCATCTGTGTATAGATAGTAGCCCCTGAGACTCTGGTTGGTGTCCAAGGAGAGGCAATCAGAGGATCGAAAAGAAATGCCCAGGAGATAATCTAATTAATTAGAACACAAGCTGTTACATCCATGGCGACTGCCCATACTACAGAGGTTGCAGGTCTGAAGCAGAAACTTGACGTGGCAGATGACGACATCACCCTTATTAACAGGCGACTCGACGAGACGCAAGGTATGTTTTGGGGCGGTCAGTATATGTATGTATAATAACATGAGCACGAAGCTGAGAATTACATACTGAGACATGCATAACTGCAGATAGTGCTGCCGCGGTTGAGACCCTTCGGGCTGAGCTTGCCCGAGCCAAGGAGCAAGCCAGGATGAGTAATGTGGCTGCCAGGAAGGCAGCTGAGTAGTTAAAGGCCGAACAGGCTGCTCGGCGCCAGTGCGAGGAGAGAATATCTTCCATAGAGCGAGATCTAAAGGATGCCGCTGGGAAATGCCAAGCACTCGAAGAGGAGAACAAGGCCAAAGTAGCCAAACTCGAGAAGGCCTTACAAGAGGCGAGAGAAGCACGATCCAAGTCTAGAGCGGCTTGGGAGGAGATCCGGCAAGCCGGGGAGATAGCGGCCGGTAAGCCCTTTCTGTTACAGACTAAATTTGGCGATCCGAAATATGCCCCACTTAATCAAATGTGGAGCTCTCCAGACGCATTCTTGGACTTGCCGAAGAGTGTCTTCGATGCGGCGCAGTTTTTCCAAGCGCAAGAAGGGCAAGCAACGGAGAAGCTTTTCTGGTCACAATTTAGCACGTCGAAGCGTCCGCTGTTGTTGAATGAACAAATGGCCCAGTGGGACGAGATCCACAAGATGTCCGGATCTGCCGTGAAGGACGTCGTGGTTTGGCTGTGGCCGACTGAGCCAGTTCCGAATAGTTATTTCGGTTTGGTGCAGCGACTTGTTGATGTGGTGCCGCGTATCGATGCCGTGAAGCGATCAGCGTGCATTGAAGGTACACGGATGGCCTTCACCCATGTCAAGATGTATTGGGCGAAGATGAAGGCCAGCGATATTGCAGCGAAGAGTCCACCCGTGGGCAAGGACAAACACACACCGGAACATTATTTTGAAGATGTCCTAGAGGGTGCCCGCTTGATAGAGGGTCAGTGCTCGAAGGATATGATCTTTGAGTGAATGTACCGAAATTGTAAAAACAATATTATGATATATTAAGGCTATGTTTTTTATACTTTTGCCTAAAAGTTTTGGTTCCACCTGTGCGGCCGTTTTTGTATAATTTGAAAGTTTTCTAGTCGTCGGCTTCGGCCCCCTCGCATAAAATGCGGGGGTGTTCGGAAAAGCACTTGATCACTCTTGACCCAACGTCTTGGTCCGTGAAGGAGGTGTCAATGCAGCGAACTAGGCAATCGGACTATAGGGCTTTAACACTTTCACTTAGACATAGGAGTTTGACGGTGGGTCTATGATATAGCCCCTGGTATGTACGCGGTTATCCCAATACGGTGCGTTACATAGGTGACCTTAAGAACGGTCCTTCATGTAATACAGAAGGAATCGCGAAAGATTCTGATAAGTCATCGAGTGGTTGACCAGATCTCCCCGCATCATGACAGTCAGTTTCCGGCTTTCTCTACTGAGGTGCTTGACCAGATGAACCAGAAACACAATCGTAGTAGTTCTCCCTTTACTATCCTAGCCGATAGAGCGAAACGTAAGGTAGTAAGCACAGGAGCCGGGCAACCCAACTATTGACCAAACACATGATTCGGAGCTGATGCATATAAGGCCAAACCCGTGACGCCGAAGTGTGCTATAAAGCTGTTCGGACTTGTCGGCAACTCATTTGTTCCCATATCGAGCCCCTGACAATTTGTGCCGAGGTGCATCTGTGAAACAACCGAAGAAGCAAAATTCAGTTCTTTAGAAAAAAGCGAGTGCTGAATACGGATTATGTTCACTGGAACCTGATTGATATGCCAATCGCCATTTTACAGATAATAACGCCACAACCCAGGCTTTTTGACATGCCGGGGGTCGAAGGCTGAGGGAAAAGGCACTCTACAGGCTCGAAATAGAGAGTGCGGTCTAAAATTATTTGGACCTCCTGTCGCATGTCTACGCCGCCTTGCCTCGGTAAAAGGACTCCTTAACAGGAATAGCCTTTGGGTAAGTGTACGAAGCCGAACTCTGAAAGAGTCCGTGAGATGACCAGCCTTTGAGCCACCTGTGTTAAAAGATAAAAAATAGTTAGAAAAGAAAAGGAGGCTATGGGAGTGCTTGTAGGCATGTCCGTATTGTGCCTCCGCCGATGACCAGGGTATTTTAAGTGCATAATTATGTATGCGCGGTACAAACTTCGCAGGTATATGAGGCGAACGACGGAGGCCGAACTGCTAACCCAGCTCTGAGATTGAGCGGTCCTGTTTAATAGAGACTGGCGGCTTAATGGCCGGTGAGATACGTGGCTTGATGAGGCCGCTTTGTACTTCGGCTATAGTAGCCGTAGTATGATCCTCTGTACGGAGGGAGCGTTCCGTATTTCCATTTACCGTTATGATGCCGCGTGGAGCGGGCATCTTAAGTTTTGCACGGGCGTAGTGTGGGACCACATTAAAACGAGCAAAAGCGGTACGCCCCAGAAGTGCATGGTAGCTACTACGGAACGGGACAATATCGAAGGTCAAGCCTTCGCTTCGGAAGTTGTTCGGCGAACCGAAAACGACTTCCAATGTGATGGAGCCTGTGCAGTGAGCTTCTACGCCGGATACTGCTCCCTTGAGGGTAGTTGTGGTGGGCTTGATTCTTGAAGGATCGATGCCCATTTTGTGGACAGTGTCTTGGTAGAGTAGATTAAGGCTACTGCCGCCGTCCATAAGGACTTTCGTGGGATGGAACCCATCGATAATTGGGTCAAGGAAAACCTGCGTGACGGATACTGACTGGGTGGTCCTTGCGATCAAAAGTGATCGGGCAGGCCGCCCATTGATTAAATTATGGAGGGACCGGCTCTATGGCGTAGGCGTCCCGTAGTGCGCGCTTGCGCTCCCCTATGGGGGTGTGCGTCACGTATACCATGTTTACTGTTTTTACTTCGGGGGGAAATTGCTTCTGACCCCTGGTGTTTGGTTGGCGAGTCTCTTCGTCGTCGCTGTCACTAGGCGGCCCCTTCCCCTTGTGTTCGGCATTAAGCTTGCCGGCTTGCTTGAATACCCAACAGCTTCTGTTGGTATGATTGGCTGATTTATCGGGGGTGCCGTGAATCTGGCAGGGCCGATCCAGTATCTTGTCTAGATTGGATGGTCCATCTCTGTTTGCCTTGAATGGCTTTTTCTGTTGACCGGGTTTGGAGCCGCTGAATCCGGCGTTGACCGCCGTGTCTTGCGTTCCTTCATTATTATTGCGATGCTTGTGTTTATTGCGTCGTGGCTTGCCGTTGCCGTCTCGGACTTCGGAAGTGCCTGGATCGCTGACGCTGTTGCTTCTACGAGAGAGCCAGCTGTCTTCTCCTGCGCAAAAGCGGGTCATCAGAGCGGTAAGGGCTGCCATGGATTTTGGTTTTTCTTGATCGAGGTGGCGGGCGAGCCACTCATGCTGGACGCTGTGTTTGAAGGCCGCGAGGGCTTCGGCGTCCGGACAATCGACAATTTGGTTCTTTTTAATTAAGAACCTAGTCCAGAGCTTCCTCGCTGCTGGATGATGTGACTTAAGTCATCGGCATCTGGTGGCCGGACATATGTACCTTGGAAGTTATCGCGGAAGGCATCTTCCAGGTCCTCCCAGCTACCAACAGAGTTCTCTGGAAGGCTGTTTAGCTAGTGCCGCGTTGGTCCCTTTAGTTTTAGTGGGAGGTATTTGATGGCGTGGAGATCATCATCGTGAGCCATGTGGATATGGAGAAGAAAATCCACAATCCATACTGCGGGATATGTTGTTCTATCGTATGATTCGATATCATGGGTTTAAACCCTTCTGGGAATTCGTGCTCCATTACCTCGTCAGTGAAGCAAAGGGGGTGTGCGGCGCCTGTATATCGGGCCTGAAAGTGCTAGTTATCGATTAGAGGGGTGGTGAATAGGCGATTTTTATGGAAGTCTTCAAAACACGGGGGCTTTGAAGACAAACGATAGAAATGAACCTATTGATATGCAGCGGAAGGTAGACTACACTAGACAAGCCATAGTCAAGTAAGTAATGAAGTGAAAGCACGAAGACTATTAGCAGCTAGGTAGTATAGATCAGGATGGAAGATAGTATGAAGCCAAACAACAATAGTCGTCACAAAGTGAAGTCATCAAGCAAGCAGGCAATGACTTCACGAACACAAACTGTAAGTAAAAAGAGGGAAGAGATAGAACCAGTTGCTCGACGAGGACAGGTATTTGTTGGACCAGTTCCAGTTGCTGTGACAACCGTACGTCTGGTTAGGGAGGCTGAGATTTAACTCAGAAGACCGCATCTTCACCTTATTCCCCTTGAGCTAAGGACACTTAGTCCTCGCCCAATCACTCTGGTAAGTCTTCAAGGTAGACTTCCAAACCTTCACAGACTTCGTTCACCGGCAATCCACAATGACTCTTGGATGCTCAGAACGCGACGCCTAACCGGCTGGAGGATTCACAGTCCTCAAGTGTAACAAGTCTTCAGGTCACGCGGAAAGGAAGAGTTCAGTGATGCCTAACGCTCTTTGGCTCTCGGTGTTTTGGGCTTTGTCCTTGCAAGGATCTCTCTCTCAAATGCTTCAGAGGTGGGTTGCTCTCAAACGACAAAAGCCGTGCACTAACTCTGAGAAGCCACCAATTTATGGTGTAGGGGGTGGGCTATTTATAGCCAGGAGGCAACCCAACCTGATTTGTCCGAAATGACCCTGGGTCACTAAGAAACTGACACATGTCCAACGGTCAGATTTCAAACACACGCGGTAGCTTGACTTGGGCTACAAGTAAAGCTGACTCATCCAGCTCTGGATAAGATTTGCTCTCATTGTCTTCACTCGAAGACATAGGATTTGGTTGAGCATCACTTCAGTCACTCTGACTTTGTTCACTTGGACCCCACTTAACAGTGCGGTGGTTCCTATGACTCAACAAAGAAGAAAAGGAAACTATGAAACAACTATGTCTTCGCACTCCATAGTCTTCACGTGAATGTCTTCTCGAGTCATAATCTTCGTTGTGAATATCTTCACATACCACCATTGTCTTTAATGTCTTCACACATTTTTAGGGGTCATCTCCGGTAGGTAAACCGAATCAATGAGGGACTACTACCTGTGTTATCCTGCAATTCTCACAAACACATTAGTCCCTCAACCAAGTTTGTCGTCAATACTCCAAAACCAACTAGGGGTGGCACTAGATGCACTTACAATCTCCCCCTTTTTGGTGATTGATGACAAACTGGTTGAAGTTTTCAATGGGGATAAAAGTATGTGAAATTGTAAGGGTTAAGGCATTGTCTTCATAAGTAGTAAAAGGCTCCCCCTGAAGATGTGCATATAAGTAGTTTGCTTTTGAATGCAAATGCACATGGCAGGTTTTGCTTTGTGGAGATCCTCTTCAACTTTTGAAGACAATTCATCATGCATATAGAGATAACACGAAGATAATGACATGCATAATAAAAAATGGACGTCTGCGGAATGACTTCATGCGGAATTTATCATCGCATCACAGAATAGCAGACAAAGTAGCAGACGACCATCAAGTTTAAGTGTTACAACCCAAACAACCAAATGTATCAAAAACAAGAGTTGTAATCACTTGGCAAAAAGATATAGCAACCACCCATATGGACCCGCTTGAAGACTATCAACTCATATGCTTCTCCCCCTTTTGTCAGTAAGGACCAAAAAGGTTTGAAGACATAGAGCATCTACTCGTTGCCATCAGGAGTAGATGAAGGTGCAGGGTCGACGTTGGAGTCCGGTGGTGCAGAGGGGCCTGGTGCAGTGTCGAGATGTGGCGAAGTCATGGTTGGTGAAGTGGCATCGTCTTCTTCATCGACGACTCTCGCAATAAGAGTTGCAGCCGAAAATGAATACTCCAAGTCTTCTAAGGAAGGAGTACGACGCAAGACGACATTCCGGGGAGGTGTGGAATCAAATTTGTAGCGCTCTGTGAAGCCATCTTCGCGAAGATCGTCTTCAGAGCTTAGCAATGTCAGACTCTTCCAAGACCTCCGACAGGCTTCATGTGATACGAATGCGTTCTTGGTGGCAAGATTGCGAATGCGATTAACATCCACCAAGAGGCTCTGCATCTGACGCTTTAGCCAGTCATGGTGCCTATCCTTTTTCTGATGTAGGGCCACAAGAAGCTCTCGGTCATTGAGTACACGAGATCGCTTCCGAGGCCTTTGAGAAATGGTGCTTTCAGTGGCTTCAGTGTTTGCACGATGAGGTGCACGTGTATTTCCAGCCAGAGGGTAAGCAGGAGTGGCAGCATTTGGAACATGAACCCCTTCAATTGGTTGCGTGAAGATATGATGATCAACGTTATGAAGATAAAGTGGTTCCTTGGCAGGCTCAGGGTAGATGGCTTCGACAGACATATCAACCTCAGGCAAGAAGATAAGATGGTTGCGCGCTGAGGGCTGATAGTTGACAGAAGAGTGAAGCTTGATTAAGCGCATCACCCATGGAGCATAAAATTTCAAGCCAAATAGACCAACTCCAGATGCTGCAAGTCGCCTGATGAAGAAATCTTGAGCATTGAAGCTGATGCCATTGAGAATATAGAACACCAATGTCTTCATCGTGCCTTCAAGTTTGGCTGCAGGAGAATGTCCTTTGACGGGCCATAGAGTTCGCCTTACAATGTGATAAATGGTACGGGGCAGATACTCGAGGTCTTCGACAAAGAATTCCTTGGGATATTCAGCATCTTGTGCCAGAGGCTTCATCATGCTGAGCATCTGACTCATGTTGGGCTCAGGCTTCTGAAATATGCTCTCCAATGCATTCCTGTGTAGCTGACAACCAGGTTCATAGAGCTCACCTAGAGTGGGCAGGGAAGTAAGCTCAATGATATCTTGAGCTTTGGCTTCATGGTGCACATCACCTGTCATCCACTCAAGGACCCAAGTCTTCGGATCGCTGTTGTAGCCACGAATGTGAAGAGTGGTATAGAATTGCAGCAGAAGCTCCTCATTCCAATGCTCTTTGTCAGTTATGAACTGCAGAAGGCCAGCATCTCTGAAACAATCTAGAGCTTCTTCCAAGCAGGGCAGACCAGCAATGGCTTCACAATCCAGACGCATGTGAGGAAAGAGTCGCCCTTGATTGTATAAGATACATGAGTAATATCTGCGCTGATGATAGCTCCAGAAGCGATCAGATGAGATCTTTGGCTTCGAGTACGGGTTCTTGGCACCGTCAAAGAATGTGTTGTGTGCCCTGAAGCTGTTTACATTGAACGATCCTGGCGATGTTGCAGCACCAGGAAATTTTGGCAGTCTGGGCTTTGGCTTCTGGACCTGAGGCCTTTTCTCCACATGGTATTCAATTTGTGGTCCGGGGGCAGTGGGAGGAACCAGAACAGGCCATCGGACAGTGATAAGTTGGCTGCGAGCATATGCCTGCTCAATAGTGTGAGGCCTTGGGGGTGGGACAGCATCTTCGACATTGACTGTGGCTTCAGGTTGCACACTAGCTTCAGGCGCAACATTAGCTTCAGGCGCCACATTGTCTTCAGCCATGACAGCGTCATTGGCTTCAGTAGTGTTGTTTGTGGCCACCTCAATGTTTTCAACCTCCGTTTCAGTAGTAGGAGGGTCGGGCATAGACACGTTCTCCTCGAGAACAACTTCTTGAGTAACAGGGGGTGTGGCAACTCTTTCTGCTTCTTCTTCTCTTGGTTCTTGATTGTCATCGGCTGATGCAGCCGGAATGTCTTCAACAGCTTTGGTTTCGGACTCAGAGACATTCATGGTAGGGGTGGCGTCAGGAAACACTTGACGTGCTACTGAGTTTTGAGGTGCTTCCCCTTCCGGAATGCTCGACATGGCGACCTGTGGCCTAGGGCCTTTGCGAAGCCTGCGGAAAGCTGGCGACGCCTGTGGTGAGGGAGTGGTCTGCATCATGTAATTATCATCGTCAAGCACCGGAGTGGTGACTTGAGGTGGTGGAGTACTGGTTGTGTCATCTTGACTTGGTGTGTCTTGTTGAGGGTGATCAGCCCACGATGCATCCTGAGCAATTGGCGTCAAGGGACGACCAATGCTGATGAGTTTGCTGTTCGTAAGAACATGCGATGATACCTGTTGGTGCTCGATCTGAGAAAGGACTTCATCATCTTCTACATTGTCGCCATGACCAATGTCTTCAGCTGTGATGGGGTCGAGAACTGGAATTTCTTCATCTTCAGGAGCCTCTGTGGAAGCAGGCTCGTGAACTACAAGTTGACGCTCTTGGTTGGTGGAGGCAGGACAAGCAACTAAGATGTGCTCGACAATAAGTGGCTCTGTGGCAGCAGCACGCTCTTTCCTCGAAGACTTTGTCTTCGGCTTCTTTGTTCATGGAGCACCATCAGAGGCATTCTTGTGCTTGCGCTTCTTGGCTTCGGCCTCAGCTGCCCTTGTCTTCTTCAGTTCTGAAGCTGCTGAGGGGACCTTAGGCTTCGAGACTGTCATGCTGGCAGGGAAGACAATGCGAGGTGCTTCCTGCTTTGATGCTTCAGCTTGGGCCAAAACAGGCTTCTTCTTCTGTTTGGACGCCCAAGAGCCTTGCGCTTTTCTGCCTCATTATGAGCTAGAACACATTTCTCTGTGAAGTATTTCATTCGCTCTCTTCACTACAAAAAAAAGACACATCCGTGACATTTTGGGCCGAACGAATTTTTTTTCTGTCATACATATGACACTTCTATGACGATAATTGTGACAAAACCCGGTATCATCATAGATGTGGTGGGCTCCTACTTCTATGACAAAAAATCATGACAGAAAATGGGCTTTTCGTCCTGGGCGGGCCGAAGACGCAGCTGCATGACATTCTTTGGGCCGTCCATGACGGAAAAAACGTGGTAGAAGCGAGGGCGAGGAAAATTTCGGGGAGTTCCCGGTTACGGCGGGAGGTCGGGGGCTGAGCGATGCGCGTTTCTCTCGTACACGTATGCGCGTGTGTGTGAGGCGTTGGCTCTAACTGAACCCGAGCGAGGCATTGGGCTCTAACAGAACCCGAGCGATTGCACTACAGGCTACGCGTTACTGAACCCGAGCGATCGATCGATGGCTGTTAACTGAACCCGATCGAGCGATTCCTTCGCTACTGCTGCTAACTGAAGCCGATCGATGCTGCCTCTGGGATGAACAGTGAGTGTTGCGGGGGGGGGGGGGTTTGGATGAACAGTGAGCGGTGGCATTGCCTCTGGATGAACATGACCCCGTGGTGTGGTGGAGGGCTGGATGAAAAGTAGACGGTGGAGGGGTGCCCGTGGAGGGGTGGTTGAACAGGACCCCGTGGTGTGGAGGGCTGGATGAACAGTAGACGGTGGAGGGGTGCCTGTGGAGGGGTGGTTGAACAGGACCCCGTGGTGTGGAGGGCTGGATGAACAGTAGACGGTGGAGGGGTGCCCGTGGAGGGGTGGTTGAACAGTAGCCGATGGAGTAGCGCGCGGTGGAGGCTGGATGAACAGGAGCCCGTGGAGGCTGGAGGAGGTCGACGGCGGAGATGAACAGTATCTCGTGGAGTCCCGTTTTGCGGTACGCCACACCCCTCTGATGAACAGGACCCCCGTTTCGACCGTAGGAGGTCCGTTTCATCCGTTTTGCGGTACGCCACACCCCTCCCGATCAACAGGACCCCCGTTTCGACCGTAGGAGGTCCGTTTCCTCCGTTTTGCGGTACGCCACACCCCTCCCGATCAACAGGACCCCGTTCCGAATGTAGGAGGTCCATTTCCTCCGTTGTGCTGTACGCCAGGCCTCGTTTCCATCGCCTGTTCCGTCCAAGCCCTCCCGATGAACACGACCACACATTCTGTTCCGACCCAGCCGGTTGGCTCCCACGCGTTCCGTTGCCTCCCGATGAACACGACGCATTCCGTTGCCTCCCCATGAACACGACGCAGTCCGTTGCCTCCCCATGAACACGACGACGACGCTGTTTCTCCGTTCCGACCCAACCATGTCAACGAGCCCTCGCCGTACGTATGCGCGAGTAGGCGTTCGAGACCCCGCCCGTATGTACACATACGTGGCCGTATTTTCTTTCTTGCACCCTGGCCGCTGTACGTACGTGTAATTGCTACGTGCGCGCCTCTACATCCACCAGTATATATGTACGTACACGTTCGCGACCAGAATGACAACGCTACGTACGCTTCGACCAGGTGGATCCCGACTGTCAGGCACTTCCTTGCATGCGAAGATGTAGCTGGTGGGTACCAGCAGTCAGGGGGGCGAATCGTTTTGTTTTTTTGCCCGGACGCACTTCCTTGCGTGCGAAGGTGTAGCTGGTGGGTCCCAGTAGTCAGGGGGGAAACGTTTTTTTTCCGCAAAATACGGTGGCCCGTCCGGTGGGTCCCCGATGTCAGGTGGAGGAATAATTATTTTGCGCGTAGTAAGGAGGCACTTCCTTGCTGCGGCCGTGGACCCAGCTGTCAGCATCTCCACGCACAGTACCCTTCCGATGGAAGTCGGTCGTTCGTTGACCACATTGACCACGCCGCGCCGAGAGCACCACGGCGGTGGACGACGGCGAGGCCTAGGAAGGGGACGACACGGAGGCAGGGAAGACTCGGCAGTTGTTTCCCACGCGTAGGGGAGTACGACTGTACGAGGGTTTACTGGTTCGTCTGCCGTCGCCGGAGAATAACAGCAGGTGTGGGTGAGTAGAGGGATGGCTAGGCCAGCGATGGGTGTACGGTGGTGCGGTGAGGCCTGCGCGGCAGCACAGCTGGCTGCGGGGAGGAGGGAGCAGGCAGTCCCGCCGGCGCTTGTTTGAGTGGCTGGAGCAGGAAGAGCAGAGATTGAAGAAGCACGACGGCTTGTGCGTCAACCTTTTTTTTAGGAAAGCCTCAAATCTGTGGAAAACAATATACAACCCATCTGCCATTATTTCTAATAATTTACATCCCATTTGCTAATTCTTAAGGTTTTTTTGGAGCCCATATTCTTTTTGTTAGCATTACAGCCCATATTGTGGGCACGGTTAAAAAATTATACGAAATTTTGCATATTTCGGTGCGGTCCGAACTATTTTTAATCCCGAAATTTCGACTCACATTCAAACTAATTTTAAAAATAAATGTATATCAATATAAAATCCAACAAATTCTCCACGCATAAAAATTAATGTAATTTAAAATCTTGAAATAAAAAAAAGATATTTGAAACTAATTGCCGGTTTGATGTGTTTTAAAAATGTACAGCCCATTTCTCATTACTGATGGCCATTTTCTCGGCCAGCCGAATGAAAGCTCTCCTCGTCTTGAAAGATTTGCAGCCCAACAGGCCTGACAAAGCAACTTACTTGGCAAATCAGAAAAAAACTGGGCTGTGGCCATGGACCCAGCTGTCAGCCTCTCCACGTACAGTACTCTTCCGATGGAAGTCGTTCCTTGACCATGTTGACCACGCCGCGCGGAGAGCACCACGGCGATGGACGACGGTGAGGCCTAGGAAGGGGACGACGCGGAGCCGGGGAAGACGCGGCAGTGGAAGCCCGCGCAGAGAGGAGTACGAGGGTTCACTGGTTCGGCTGCGGTGTGAGGCTGCCGTCGCCGCAGGGCCTAGCCAGCGGTGGGAATAGTAGGGGGCGGTGAGGCCTCTGCGGCAGCACAGCCGGTCACGGGAGGCAGGAGCATGCGGCACGACCGGCGCTGCTTTGGGCGGCTGGAGCAAGAAGACCAGAGGTTGAAGAAGCACTACAGCCATTGGATGGATATCGTACGGTCACTGGAGCTAGAATCGTTCATATTGACTAAGTTGACAAAGCCCTTCGTCCCCGTCAACTTAGTAGGCCCACAAGTCAGCCTCCCACCAAGGTGGGTCCCAGCTAGCCGGGGGAGTATTCATTTTTTTGTGCGTAATAAGGAGGCACTTCCGGTGGGTCCGAGCTGACAGCGGGGGGAACGTTTTTTTCGCGAAATACGGTGGCCTGTCCGGTGGGTCCCAGCAGTCAGGGGGAAATGATTTTTTTTCGCAAAATACTGGTGGCCCGTCCGGTGGGTCCCCGCTGTCAGGTGGAGGAATAATTATTTTGCGCGTAATAAGGAGGCACTTCCTTGCGACCGCCGTGGACCCAGCTGTCAGCCTCTCCACGTACAGTACTCTTCTGATGGAAGTCGGTCGTTGACCAGACCACGCCCCGCCGAGAGCACCAGGGCGGTGGACGATGGCGAGGCCTAGGAAGGGGACTACGCGGAGCCGGGGAAGACACAGCAGTGGAAGCCCGCGCGGAGAGGAGTACGAGGGTTCACTGGTTTGGCTGCGGTGTGAGGCTGCCGTCGCCGCAGAATAACAGGGGGTGTGGGTGAGTGGAGGGATGGCCTGGCCAGCGGTGGGAGTAGTATGGGGGCGGTGAGGCCTCCGCGGCAGCACAGCCGGCCACGGGAGGCAGGAGCAGGCGGCACGACCGGCGCTGCTTTGGGCGGCTGGACCAAGAAGACCAGAGGTTGAAGAAGCACTACGGTCGTTGGATGGACATCGTACGGTCACTGAAGTTAGAATCGTTTATATTGACTAAGTTGACAAAGCCCTTGGTACGCTCCAACTTAGTAGGCCCACAGGTCAGCCTCCGAAACGGTGCGCCCCAGATGTCAGGGGGAGGAATCATTTTTTGGGCGGCCGAAGCTAAGAATATCCGAGATTGAAGAAGAAGCATGACATCCGTTGGATAGACATCCAATGGCCACTGCTGCTAGAACCGTGTGTTGACTATAATAAGTTGACAAAGCCTTGCATACGCGTCAACTTATTTTTTTAGGGGACGCGTCACTTAGTAGGCCCACAAGTGTGTGGCAGAGAACTTATAGCCCATTTGCGTTTTGTAAGAATGTACAACCCATTTTTGAATTCTAATGGAATTTACAACAGCCCATTTACAGTTTGTTAAAAGTACAACCCATTTTCTAGCTAGGACAACGATTAATAATTTCAACCAACCGTTGAAGACAGAATTCAATAAAATTTCCCACATTTTGATGGGATCCGAAATATTTTTATCCCGAAATTTCTAGTCATATTAAATATAAATTTGTATTACGTAAAAATCCAACGAAACATTGCGCGCGCAACAATGAAAATTTAAGATTTTCAAAATCCATAAATAATATTTTATAAACTAATTTCGTGTTTGGTGCATTTTTTATAGTTACTGCCCAGTTTTTATAATTACATCCCATTTATTATTTTTAAAGCCCATTTTCCTGTTAAGCCTAATGCATCCCTCCTAGGAAAGATTTGCAGCCCAGCGGGGCGGAGAATAACAAGTTGACCTTGCCTGGGTATTCCTCAAAAAGACGTATAGCTGGGCTAGCCATTTTCATCTTGAAAAAATTAGTATCTGGGCTGGATATCTGGCCTGGGCTAGACGGTGGCCCACCTAGTTAATACCTTGCTCTCCTCTGAACAACAACGAAATCATCACCAAGAAAAGCTCTGCAGTGCTCATGCCTCAAAAACACAAATACTGCTCGAGCTGCTTGGTCCCAGCTGTCAGCCGCACCTTGTGCAATTCTCTCGTTTATAATGACTACATAGGTTGACAATGGTGTGGGACCGTGATGTCAGGAAACCAGGAGAAAGCAAAAAAAAAATAGTTGTACATAATAAGGAGGCACTTGCGTACGTACGGCTATGGCCCTAGTGGGTCCCTAGTGTCATCCAGTCAAAATAAAGTCATCTCCTGAATCCTCATGTTCGTTGACGATGTTAACAATGCTCGGCGCCACGGCGAGCGCAACAACTCGAAGGACAACGGAGAGGGCCTCGCGGGCCCTACGGATGGTCTGATACAGCGCCCGCTGCTCATTCAGGAAGCCAGGATCATCGGACACCTATGAGCACCTTCGAGAAACTGAGACGACATGAAACGGTAAGGCCGCGCTTTGGAGCTCTGGTTTATTTCAAACCTGTATTAACATACAAGTGTAATTTACTCGTCATCGGAAACAACGCATAAAATACAGGCGTAATGAACCGAGGGCCCGAGGTCTGTAAGTAAAACTGGCGGGTTACGCGTGTAATTTGAGAGACCAGTGTATATTTTACGAGCACTGCTATATGGACGACATTACCAGACGATACATGCTCGACGTGCGCGTCATGCCATCCATGGGCAAGGCTGAAACAGCAGCTAACGGCTGGATTAGCAATCGTCCGAGTGCCGTTCAGCGTTTTTATCGTGTGTGAAGTACTTCCGATATTTTACTAGTCGAAATCGACCAACCAAACGCCTTCGCCCGAGACCATCTGCTTTAATTTACAAGCGTCAGTTTTACAAGCGGTTTTGGTTGGAAAACGACGATCCAATCACGGCCTAATATCATGAGTTGGTCGGAAGATCATATGGTTTCACGTCTAACCTATCCGACTTGTCGTATAGGCTATGAATGAAACTTCAGACGATGAACTTCTTAAGCACGGAAACAATAGAAGAGGATGATCATCTTAACAAGCAAATCACTGGCATTAGATCGACATGCAAAACAATACGAAGCATTATTCTCAGGAGGCATGGTGAACAGCTCGTGATGCCGCATGCCACAACATTCCAAGCTCAACTTTGCAATCAAACACAAGGCCTGGCATTACATAGACAATATTCAGAACAAACTCTTAACACAAGAATATCTCAGCAGAGTAACTATTTACTTCTAAACTGAACACAGGAATAGCAAAAAACACTCGATGTTGCTCACAGCAAGGGCGTCCCACTCAAAAATATCAAATGCATGTCTTCTGGCTAACATCAATGAGCAAATTTTGACAAGGTTTTCCAATTCCAATATATTAAACTAACGTCTTCTTGCTAACATCAATGATTAAACTTTGACAAGCTTTTCCCATTCAAAATATGTAATGCCTATGATCGTGGAGTCCTGTCGTAGCTTCTTGTACTTGTTTGGGCACTTTTTGCCTAGGGCACTCCACGTGTTGTTAAATTGCCAATGGTCTCTGCAGACTAGTCATGTCAGCGGTGTCTAATAATACTCTGTAAAGCTTCTCGGTCATTCCTTCTGTAATGTAGCGCAAACAGTGACTGCTTCTTTCTGCAAAGTGGAACGACCAACTGAATCCAGTAATGCAGCAGTTTGCCTTGGACACATTGGCTCCTTTTGTGCAGTTCAACTAATCGAAGTCGGAATAAAACCGAGCTTTAATTTTGATATCCCTGTAAGCAACAATAGGTATAAGGGAAACAATTACTGAGAAATAACAGTTGATGATTTGTACTCCTAGAAGAAAAGCATCTACTGATCTACTTTATCTTAATGGGAAACAAAGCAGGAGAGTAGCAATTCTCCATCAGTGTGATTCATTCATATTGACTGACACATTATCTTAACAATGCCTTGTTTCAACATGTATAAAGAACGACAAAGCAGAAAAGTACCATTCCTAAAACAATGCAACTGATTCATTTTAACAGAGACATTATCTTAACAATACCTTGGTTAAACATGTAGAAAGAACTACAAAGCAGGATAGTACCATTCCTAACAAGTGTTGCCGTTTTGAACTAAGATTCAGTAGTTAATTAATTCTGAGAGTGTCATTGCTTAATTTTACCAGCGGCATTAGATTAACGAAAAGCATGAACAGTTTCAGGGGAGAGTGGGCGCAACAACAGTATGTGCTTCCATCTACTTATAAAAGGGGTGATGCAGAGTTTGTTGTAACAAAGCAACAAGCATCATGTCTGGGTTGGTCCCATTTTTGTTCACTACTTAATGGGAAAAGACAACAATACAATAGCTTCAATTCAACATTTATTTAAAACAGTACCAATACAAGTAGCACAACATCTCAAAGCACACTGCACAATCATGTGGATGAAGGCCTGTACTGACCTTTCATGAGACCGACAAAGGTAAAATACGAATCTCGATCTCCTTTTGTGCAGTTCCACCAAAATTAAGCAAAGTCACCGGTGTGACATTCAAGTTGAACTGCACAAAACACTCTTAAAACATAAGTGTTTCGAGTAGCGAAGCAAAATGTCGCAATAGCAACAAGTTGAATCGATAGCCCTGTTTTAACAGAGGCAAAAAAGGAAACAATTACTTGCCGATAAAGGAGGATGAAACAAACGGTGACAGAAAGAGGCATCTAACTTATCTTGGATGGAAAACAAACTAGGACAGTAGCATTTCTAAAACGGTTGCATTGGTTCATATTAACAGAGACATTCTCTTGAAACAACATTCGTTAAAAAATGTAATTTACTTTTAACAGTGGCATTGCTTCAATTTTCCGGCGGCATTCTTAGATTAACAACAACAAAATAGCTGTATGGGACATGCCAGCACCATGTCGTCCACACGTATAAATGGGTGATGCAGAGTATGTAGCCAAGCAGCATATATGCGCTGGTCCCATATTTGTTCTCTTTGAACCTTCTTCCTATGTGAGGGCAGCAAATCTAGTCCTGCACAAACTAACCGACCCCCTAGTTTCTTTCCCTTTTCAACAAAGAGATCGGTTCCTTACAGATGTGTGTACTAGGTTACCCCCTTTTTCCCTTTTCGACCTACAAAGCGGCTGGATAGCCAGTCTATACTACTTTCCGCCCCTCCTTTCCTCATTGAACCACGTCCTAGATTCTTGCTCCAGCCCACCGCACCCTTCTTTCCTCTTTGAACCAAGACCTAGATTCGACTACAGATCGAAAAAGATCCACATGCAGCTAGAGCAACGACAGTTTCAAAGAAACTTATACCTTAGGGTCGTCGGGATGTGGTAAGGTGTGCGGCGGGAGGCCGGATCTGCCCACACTACGTACGGCAGCGAGAAAGAAGGGGTCGGTGGCCCTCCCGCACAGGCGCTGGGTGAAAGAGAAGAGCGCAGCCGGCAGTGGATTGCCTCCCTCGCCGAAGGCGATAGAGTGAACGCTGCACCTCCTCCCCTTCCCGGTGCGACGGGATACGGACGCCTCCTTCACCAGCTGTGAGGGGGGAGAGAGAGACAAGAGGCCAACGCAGTCTTGTTTAGATCTGGCGAAGAGAGGGTGAGAGACTGTGAATATAGCAAACCCTAGCAAATGAACGCTGAGCCTCCAGCGTGTAACATATATGTAGTGCGGCGAGCGTGTGGAGAGTGCAAACCCTAGCGAACAAGCGCTGAGGCTCCCGCTTATATATATACTACTGTAGTACGAACTGAGCTCCGGTGCCTTCACTGCACCTACTTTTGGCTGTATGACAAGTGAGCCAGCCACATTTTGGGCCCACCTGTCATAAATCCAAAGGCAGGTGCACTAAGTCAATGAAGCTGTGTCCATATAGTACTCTCGTGTATACGACTAATATATAGTGGAGTGGTTTTCTTATTCTCTCCATAACAATCGTTTTAAATTGTGTAAGTACGGAAACGAAACTCTTTATTTAATGTACAGTGAAGAAAACTAGTACTACTTCCGATGAACTAACGATCCACGCCCACGCGTCCTGGTCGCACTTCCTGTCCTTCACGTGTGGTACACTACCCTCCCTTAAGTGAACAACCACACATGCGCCAAATTCTCGGAAACGTGTGAGAGTGTGTACAAATAAAGAATTTTAATTTCAATTATCGGAAAGGTTTGAGAGTATTACAAAGTTTGACTTCAGTAAAATCTAATATGCGGAGTAAATAAAAATGGAGGGCTACTACGTCCATCCGGGTTTTTAGTCCACACCATTTTTTAAAATCAAAGTTAATAGCTGGACAAATAAAATTATAGGGGAGCTAGAGACAAAGTTGTGAGAAGGCTTAGAAATCAATACAAAACTTATGCTCTTAGTACCAACGTCGATCCTTCTTCGAGGAAACATTTGGTTCATAGCCAATTGTGTGATAAAATTGCACCAACGTGAAAGACGACTGCGTCTCCAATGCAACCAAGGTGAACTGACAAAGGATATCATCTTTGTGCGTAACAAGCAAAGAGCACTGATGGAAGACAGGTTGTTTTTCATTGAAAATCGATCAGCTTCACCAGCCGATGCAACCATGAGGCGCAACCATGAGCATCGATAGGTCATCGTGGTGATGCATCATCCATTTGGCATCAAGTTTGGGTGAGGCACCTATGAAGTCCGACAAATCCTCACTGTGGTCTGTTTCTTCTCAGTAATCAAGCTCGAGGAAGGAAGAACCACGTGGCAAAGGACAGTGAGGCGGAACAACAATGGCCATCCAATTTTGTGCAGTTCCACTAAAATTGAGGAAGACATGCCCGGGTATGGAGACACACATCGCTGTTTCCAAAAATATAAAAAGGGTTAGCAACGACATCTCAATTGTCAATAAGAATTAATGAAAAGTACACCAACAAACAGAAGCATCATAATTATCTTGATGGGAACTAAACCAGGATACTTGAGAAAAAAAGCATTTCTTCATTTAACCAGTGATAGTACTACCACCATATGGACAATGACCGCACAACCACCATGTACTTTTTGTCGAAACAACATGTATACCTCCACCGAGGCATAAATCAGGACAACTTTTCGAGTGGCATTTCCTCTATAATAGTACTACTAGGTGATGTTGGACCAGCCGACGAACCCTAGCTACTATGCATGGGGAGCTGGGGAGTAGTCGCATAGAAGAAAACCCGCACGCAACGACCTGGGGAGCTGGACCAGTACAAGAAGTTATACCTCAGGTGGGCGAGATGTCGTTTAGGCGGGCGGGCGGGATCTGCCCACACGACGACAGTGAACAAGGGCGCGGAGGATCTTCGTCCGCGCCAGCGCCGGCTCCGAGAGGATGGTGCGCATCGGCTTCCTCCATCGCCGACGGCGACAATGTCAATGCTGCACCTCCTCACCTCCCGCAGCGAACGGGATTCGGCCGGATCTGTGACCACCGGTGAGGAGAGAGATAGAGTTGACACTATCATCTTGTTTTGATATGGAGAGGGTGAGAGAGCGAGACGCGAGAAACTCTATCAAACAAGAGGCTATAATGGACCAAAAAATCTCTCCATAGCAGTGGTTTTAAATAGAATACGCGCGTTCCCGGAAAAAAGAAACGAAAACTGGCGAACAATTTTTCTAACGTACCAAGAAAGAAAACTCGATCAAAAACACGCCCCCGCTTCTAGGTCGCGAGAGTCGTCGCGCACACACACATAGACATAGACATGCATATCCGTGTTTATGTAAAATTCCATTTCCATCTCCATCTCCAATCATATTTGTCCAACTGGCACATTATTTACGTTGTTAATTATATACGCAGCAATATTAACGTACATCATCTTTTGTTTGCGCACGTCCGGACCGCTGCCACGGCCGGTCCTGACCAACCCGAACCCTCTTCATCACCCGCGCGTGCTTCCCGCCCGAAATGGTCAGTGCCGCATTCATGCCCGGCCAGAGCGGACACAACCTCTCACTGGCGCCGGCATTGAAGCGGCACGCCGACCGAGAGAGCGTCGCCCCCGCCGCTTCCGGGTGCACGCAGCTGCTCCGCGTTCAAAGGTCGCAATAGCCGGCTACAACATGCATGTAAAAAGTTCTTGGGAGTCTGTGCTACAGCTAGCTGTCCTCCCCCAACTCGTCAATCTCTTCCAGTAGTGCTATTACTCCATGGCGCGATCCATCGACAAGCAGGCAGGAAAGTTATCGTATACTCGGTTTGCGGTGAGTGGCATGCCGAGTGACCGTGTGGGGTCGAGCCGTGGAGGAGGGTGAGACACGAACACGACAGACGTGATTTAAACGTTGGTTTTGCTCGATGGCGCGATCCAACGAAACGAAACGTTGGTTTCTCTCCGTTTCCATTTCTTCTCCGGAAAAACGAAAACTTTCCACTCCATTTTCATTCCTATTCCAAGGTTGCCCCGTTACAACATTCCATCAAATACAAAGGAAAACTAACACGCATGCTGATGCATCTCAATGATTCACAGATCATAGCCAATATTTACTTCACAACTAAAGAAAAAAGTTGTGAGAGCGTGTAAGAAAGAAAAACTACTGATGGGGTCACTACGACTTAAACCCTAAACCCTAAACATGATTTAATTTCCTGGCCAGGTAGAACCTGTCGAAGGAAAGATGGCTGGCACCCTTGGATCATACGATGCTTTTGTGCAGTTCCACTAAAATCGACCTAAGCATCCCTGATGGCAAAGATATTAAAGAAGTGTGATTAGAATAATAGTACTGGCACTAGTTCATGAGACATAAACTCATCACAAGTAGAAGCCGGTAGAAGTAGAGAAAGATCGACATGGAGATGGAGCACGACAGTGGAGCAAGCCGGCTCCAAAAGGAAGATGGACTACCTGGGACGTCGGGCTGTAGCTAGAAGGGCGGTTGGGACGCGGCATCGGCCCATAACGCGGTGACCCCCGATTGGGACGCACCGACTGTGGGTTTTCTCCCTCGCCGATGTCGACCGCGTCTACGCAGAATATTGTTCCCTTCCCCCAGCTGCGGGATTAGGCCCATCGTTCTATGCTTGTGAAGAGAGCAACCTAAGCAAGCAGGCTTGTAGCTTAGGCTCCTGCTAGTGTATATATAGTGGTTTTCTTTTTCTCTCCATATCAACCATTTTATATTGCGCACGTGTCATTCAAGAGTGAAATGATGGATGCTTCTTCCAACTAACTTACTGTGTGATTTGACTGCTCCTTAGTGGCCCCTACACGTACTCCCCCTACATGTATGCAACAGTCACACGGTACACATGGATGCAAAAACACGCGCGACGCCCTAATGCATGCTTGTCCGAGCACACGACGGAACACACACGGTCACGCTCAAGTGCTCAACCTACACGTGCATGCACACACATACTCAGTCAGGGTGAGCTAGTGACCGTATAAACACCGGAAAATATCTATACTGAGCGCAATGAGCGTATTATGAAGTCCACTGACCGTATTTTTACAAATATACAGTGACAGACAGTGTATTTATCTCATTTGAAATTAAGACAATATTAACCGGAGAGGAGGCAGAATGGACTAGCATTACTTTGCTGTGTCCCATCAACTTGCTGAACGAGGAGAAGGTTGCAGGATGGGAGAAGCATGCGCACGGTGGCTCGCAGGACAAGGAGAAACTTTTGACTAATGCAAGATCTCCCTCGCTCAGGCGGTGGACGTGCAACAGTTAATTCGGTGTCAGATTGCCAGAAGCATACACTATACTACTAGTGCTATTATTGTTCGACTTCCTGAATAGGCGAACAGCCAAGCGCAAAGTAAACAGGTCAGCAAACCTTGCGACGCATCTTCGTGCAAACCGTGCGGCACATCTTCGTGCGAACCGTGCTTCCTGCACTTTGAATGTGGCCGAGAGCTGGCTTGATGAAACACCTCGCTTCCTACTTCTTTTTTTGCGGCGTACCTCGCTTCCTAGTGACCAGTGTCTTGGCTGATCGTCCTAAGAATGCTTATATATGAATAAAGCTCTCTCATTTACCCGGAAAAAAGATTAAGCCATATTAACCGGAAAGGAGGGAGTATGGACTAGCACTACTTTTTGGTGTGTCCCGTCAACTCGCAAAACGAGGAGAGGCTTGCAGGACAAGGTGAAGCTCGCTTACACCTTTTGACTAATGCAACCTACCCTCGGTGGACATGCATCAGTCCATTCGGTGTTAGATTGTCAGAGGCATACACTGTAGTACCCAACATGAGGGGTACCATCATTGTTCGACTTCACGAAGAGGCGAAGAGCCAAGCGCAGTAGTACGAGTAGTACTACTACTAGAACTGCATGGTGGAGCGTCTGTACTCTATTTTTTTATCTCTGATAAAGTACACGTTTATTCTGGAGAAGGGCGGAAAACGGCAGCCCAACATGTAATGAATGATATCGATCAACCAACCATGCTCGAATATATCTTGGCCTCCGTGCGAGCCCGTCTGTGTGTTCTCGCTCCTTGTCTCTCTCAAGGAACGGCGGGTTGGCTCTTTGCCGTCAATTGAGATCGGTTTGCTCACACTCCTGTCCCACATGTCAGTGATATGCCAAGAGGAGGTGCGTTGACCGACTGGCCATACACGTACTTGGTTTTGCACCTTCATACTACTCCTCCCTCCGTCACAGTTTACAGGGCGCGCTTCATTATGATGCATTTCTCTCAATGCATTTCCACCACCAGAGAGACTTTAGACGCGTTTGGTTTAATGCTCAATTAATTAGGGCGTGGTAACCGTAATCAAGTCCACAATTTTCTCTCCATGTACTGTACTACTACGTAGTGGAGTAAGTGCATGCATGTGTGTACCCGGGGTGGAAGCACTGCATGCATGTGTGTACGCATTATTCCCTTTAGTAATAGACGCCGTGCTATAACTACCAATGCTATTTTTCAGGCCGATCGCTAGTCGCCTTGGTCCCACAGATTTTTTTTCTTTTTTCTGAAGTGCTGTGTATAAACAGTGACGGATGGAGTAGTATGAGCGGATTCAAAGAAGAGCGTATTGATGGTTGCTTCTTCAGAGCAACTTACAGTGGGAAAGGTGGGGCTTATGATTTGACTGCTCATTACTCACTATTAATGCGGCGCAACGACCGGGCTGAGTCTCCCATGCGGTTGTGCACTACCCCCTCGGTTCTTAAATATACTCCGGAGTATTTGTCTTTCTAGAGATTTCAACGAGTGACTACTCAAATATTTGTCTTTTTAGAGATTTCAAATGGACTGGCACATACGGATGTATATAGACATATTTTAGAGTGTAGATTCACTCATTTTGCTTTGTATGTAGTCACTTGTTGAAATCTCTAGAAAGACGAATAGAATATTTAGGAACAGAGGGACTACACATACGAAGCAAAATGAGTGAATCTACACTCTAAAATATGCCCGTTTGAAATTTGTAAAAAGACAAATATTTAGGAACGAAGGAGTATAATTTTGTGCATGGCACATGGACCCAGATGATGAAGAGGCTTCTGGCAATGCTATCAAGGTTCCATCATTTGTTTACATAATTGACGTACTATACAAATAATTTTCCAGCGACATGAAATTGTACAATGGTGTGAGCTTTCAGCTTTTGTTTCGCGTGTCTTGCCATCGATGCTCTTTCGGAAACAATAAAAAACTAACTTCCTTGCTAATGCATGTCAATTATTAGCAGATCAGAGCTAATAATTACATCACAACTGAAGACAGAGTTGTGAGAAGGTGTTAAATTAAAATTGATCCATGCTTTCATTGGCAGCAACGTCCCCTAGCTCTGTCTAAATCAACAAGGCATGTTGGGAGAAAAAGTAGCTGTCTGGAGCATGCAACATTCTGATCATTTTGTGCAGTTCCACTAAAATAGAGCTGAGCGTCCCTGTTCCAAAGATATTAAGTGTGATTACGATAATAGAGGACTGCTGATGAAACAATAAACACACAAATAGAAGCCGGTCACCTTTGCAGTCTCTCTTAAGACTAACTAGTTGGAGAAGATTAGGCTCGGAGTTGGATGAGGAGGATAGAGCAAAACCAATCTCCCTTTGTGCAGTCGCACTGAAATGTAGAGACGTTGCCCGCGTGACATTTTAGTGCAACTGCACAAAACACTCTTAAGAAAAAAAGTGATTTGTGCAGTTCACCAAAAGGTCGCAATAGCAACGAGTAGAAAGGAAACAATTACTGGCCAATAATAGTTGATGACACATGCGACGACAAAAAAGAAGCATATTCCTTGTCCTAAGGGAAGATAACAACACAGTTGTGTTTGTCTAAAACGGTGTGAGGACGAGAATGCAATATGGAAAGTACGCCGGACGAGCTACGTTTTGGGCAAAGAACTATGGAAGATCCACATGCAGCGACGTGGGAAGACGGGCAGTGGAGCAAGGCCGGAGGGGATACCTGGAGGTCGTCGGGATGTAACTAGGTGAGCAGCGGCGGGCGGAATCTGCGAGCAGGTGGCGTAGGCCCTGCCGCGCCGGAGCTTGGTCAGAGAGAACGGCGTGTACCGCAGATCGGGACGTGCTGCCTCGGCGCCGTCAAACGGAGAAACGATGCACTTCCTCCCTTTCCCCCGGCGGACGGGATGCGGCCGGATCAGTGACCAACGGTGAGAGAGAGAGGCCACCACACTCTCTTTCCCCCGGCGGATGGGATGCGGCCGGATCAGTGACCAACGGTGAGAGAGAGAGAGGCCACCGCACTCCCTTTCCCCCGGCGGACGGGATGCAGCCGGATCAGTGACCAACGATGAGAGAGAGAGAGGCCACCGCAGCCTTGTGTGAGATACTCTGAAGAGCGACAAACCAGGCAGGCAGGCTCCATTGTATATAGTGAGCGGACTACCTTTTTCTCCATAAAAATCGTCTTATATTCTGTGTACGTGCCATTGAGCGCTATAACTTTATTTAAAAATAACGCGGCAACGCGTCAAGTCGAACTTTGTTTCGTGCACGTGTTGTACACGACCTGCCTAGGTAAACAACCGCTACATGCATTCAAATTAGCACGTGGGCTGCCATTTCGTAAAGAAATGAGCTCCACCGTGTACCCGCGCAGGTGTGGCTGGGCACGAAGCGTGAGTACGTGCACGGTGCACCTATTCTCTTCTTGTATACGTACACCACCTACGTGGGGTTGTGTGAGAGAGATACAAACCTAGAGAGATATAGTGTGTGGGTTCTTGAGAGTTTTTTGGGTGGGGGGGGGTCAATCAAAAAACGTAACATATGCAATGTGTGTGAAATAGAGTCCTGGATATAACATATATATAGAGGGGGCGATCCACGAGAAGAGAGTGGAGGTATCATCGGCTTGAGGTGTCCATAGAATCGAAGAGAGGGATGCTGTGTGTGTGCGTGCGCGCGCGATCGATAAAGAGTGCCATCGAATTTGTGCGTGCCCACGTCAAAGATATAGAGTGGCCGTCCTATTGGAACGTGAGATGGGACATGTGCAGTTTGTCTCTGTGGCATGGATACCTACCTGCAGCGCTCGACTATCGGTGTGTGGTGGGGGAAGAGGGAGGCCCAATTAACTATAGAGGTACAATGGCTGGTATATGTGTGGAGGAGGAGAGAGGCCTACCTCATGTATTAAGGAGATCGATCTGCCTCATGTATTAAGGGAGATCGATCGGCATCCATGCATATGTGCAAGAGAGGAATAACGTTGGGAGAGAGATAGAGCTAGAGTGTTGGAGGGGGTGGTAGTGGAGTTGCTTCTAACAAATGGTGGGATAGGCTTGCTAGACAAACGGAGGGCACGCCCGCAATATCAATAAGAGATGAGATGGCTGCTTGTTGTCCGTGCACGTGCGTGTGAGAGACGGGTCAGGAGGCATGGACGAATGATGAGGGGGGACGATGTGGCTGTGGTAAGAAGATGTAACTACATAGGAAGATCAATCGCCCTTTGTTAGAGAAAGGAGAGACATAACTTGTGAGGTACGTCGATCGATGGGGGGGGTAGTTAAAGTCGATCTAGGTATATGTTGGGAGATCGATCGGTATACATGCATGTGTGTGTTAGAAGCAAATGAGGCACGAGGAGAAGGATAGAGAGAGAGAGGGATGCATGTAGGAGGTGGTACGAGAGGCATACTATATCGAGGGGGGAGGAGTGTGCGAGTACAAGAACGATGAAAAGAGTGGTGGGAGTGAGGCATGGACGGTGACAAGAGAAGAGGGGAAGCTTGTGTTTGTGCTAGGCACACCTGGCTAGAGAGGCATATCGATCGATGTGTGCCGTAAAGAAGGAGCTGGGGGGCCTACACACACCGTGGTTGAACGACCTATAGTGAAAAGACGAATTTGCGCGATGGAGCTAGAGAATGCTGAGGGAGGGTGAGAGGGATGCGGGCGTGTGCATGCACAAGAGAAAGTTAGCGCTAGCTACAAAGATAAGAGGGTTGTGTGGGTGTAAAAGACGAATAGAGATCATATATACTTCATTATAAAAAGCGAATTCGGATATTTGAAGAATTTATCATAGTGTTCCAAACCGACGCATGTGTGAATATATATAACGGTGATACACATGGTGTGGTTATGAACATGTTATACTACATTTAATATATTTTATCTCTACTCTTATAAAAAAACGGAGTTGTTGATGATGGTGTGCCTGCCATCCTGCATTATAGGCCGTCCGATTTATATCTGGTGGATAGCAAGGAAACTATGATGGTTGAAGTTGGCAACAATCATGATTGTAGATTCTTATTGAAATAGAGAAACAAATTCAAATTTAGTTCGAATTGCAGCAGTAGTATAGACATTTGGAATGCACTAAAATGTTGGTATGAGTAGGTTACATGCATTATACAGCAAGCGAAAAAATTTAATCGGACATAACATGGATTCATACTCCCTCCTTCCATCTATATAGGGCGTAATGAGATTTTTAAGACCGCCTTTGATTATTGACAAGATTAATAGTACATGACATGCACAATGTGAAAATTATATCATTGAAAGAACCTTTCACAGACGAATTTAACGGTGTGCTTTGTGTAAGTTGCATGTCATATATCATTGCTCTAATATTTGGTCAAAGTTAGCATCGAAAAACGCATTAGGCCCTATATAGATGGAAGGAGGGAGTAGCTTTGAATAGCATTTGTATAGTAAAACGGGGCAAGACTCTCTTTGTGTGGTGTGAATAGTTTTATTTTTTTCGTTTTCTTTTTGGTTGAGGGAAGTGCGAATTGATTTGGTACGTACAAGTACAATATTACTACATGTTAGGCTTGTCCCTAAAATTCAACCCGCGTCTTGTTATATCCCAAAAATTCAGATATCGTGCTCCCAAAACTGGCGCCTTCACAACCCGTGCCTTGCTATCCCGAAATTACAACACGCGCGAAAACTCCCTCCAGCTGCCAAATCCCGACACGCGAAGTCCCCCTTCTAACCCTGAGCCGAAAGGGCCGCTAGTTCAAATCGGTGGGGGGTACTTTTGTAACACACCCTACATTTTGGACAAGCGCGTCCCTAAGTCATGCTTCACCCCCTCCCATCGCCCCCTTTTCGCCATTCGAAATCCCAGGCCGCCATAACCTCTCCGCTCCAGCCGCGAAACCCCACCCTCCTCCGTCTGCCACGTCACCACCGCCCAGCCGGAGCCTCTTCCCCGATGACGTCGTCCACCACAACAGCTCGACGTCCCTCGTCCACCTCCCCGGATGAGGATCCGTCGTCCATCTCGCCGTCCCGCCGGTTCAGCCGTCCCGTCCTCCACCTCCAAGGAGCTGCTCCGACGATCGCCTCGTCTATCGCGGCTGCTCCATCCCCACAGCGCCGCCTTAACCTGCTCCACCGGAACCGCAGCATCCTCACCGACTCCTTGGACGAAGCCGAGGCCTACTCGGCGCCACCAAAGAGGTTGTACACTCATCGCATCGCACCTTCTCCTTAACTCGACCTCCCGGCGCCGACGGTGCTCCATCCCGCACCCCCATGGAGCGGCTACCTTGAAGCCAGTGCCGCGGCCGACATCTCCATGGCGGCTCTCCCCCTGTGCGAGGCCCCTTCGGCGGCGGCATCCATACCAGCCGGATCTGCTGCTGCTGCTTCGGCTCTCGCTCGCTCGCTCGCGCTGCTGCTGCTCCGGCTCTGGCTCGATCGCTCGCTCGCCCAGCTGCTGCTGCTGCTCTCCCCCTCGCTCGTGCTGCTGCTCTGCTCTGCTCTGATTAAGCCACACTTCAGTCGACTGAATCGACTTTTGGGTCAGTCGATTTTCAGGGGTTGGGGGGGGGGCTCGCCGGAGTTAAGGAAGAACCACCCGTAGCGGGGACGGGGGCTCGCCGGAGAGGTACGCCACTATCTATCTTAGGGTTCAAGGTGGGGGACGGGGGGCCTAGAGGGCTGGCCGGGGCGGCGGTGGCGAGTTGTTTCGGGGCGGCGAGGCGGCGCTGGGGCCGGCGGTTCGGCTGGTGGTGGCTGGCGGCTCAGGGGGCTGCAGGTTGAAGATGAACTGCAGGCCCTTCCTAAACTACATGTCAAGTGCCTCTCTGCTACCATTGCGTTCAGTTTTGACAGTAGCATTCAGATTCCACAGTAAATTTCAGTTTCGATAGTTAAGTTCAGAGTCAACATTTTTTACCTCATCTGTTGTAGTCAGGTGGTTTTTGGTGATGTTAATTTTACATCCATTTTACATCATCTATTGGAGATGCTATTAGAATCCCACTTGAGATTGACGATGTCTGTCTTGTGCTGCTTCAGCCTTGACGTCTTACGGCTCACCGGAGCTGCTCCAACGACAGAACGATCCATCACAACAGAGCAGTGCCCTGGACGCCGTCTACAGATTCCTCAGATCTCCCTCCACACCTCCGACAGCCACCTCTGCCTCAACTGCTTCAGCGACCAACCCAATGATGCCGAGGTCGACACGGCTACGGCAAAGAGGTTGTACACTTGCTGCATCACTTATTACTATACATTCACGTCAATCCATTAGGGCTATTTTGGTTCAACGGAAAAACGTCGATCCACTAGTTGTTACCATCACTCTAAATTTCTGCATGCTCTCCTTACATAATCTCACCATATGTTTTTCGTATGCATGTCAGATATTGTACACAGTCATGCTGAACATGTAGAGAAAAAGAGAAGAGTTTTGCGCGGCAATACAATGTCATGCAGACATCGCTCCATGGTGGGTTCAATGGCAAACCCTCCCCACCCCTCTCCAGATTGTAATCCAGAGGAAGATATTTGTTCTGAGGCGGATTCAGACGCCGCTGACCACTCCTATTTACCCCCCAAGGTGTTTGCTCTACCTTGGCATGATGATGTTAGTCATATCATGCATATGTTGCCTTGTAGTGCCTACTTTTGACATCATATATGTCATCTGCTTAGTTTAGACATGTTCTGTAATGCCACCTGTTTAGTTTCTATATCATATATGGGAATTATGCAGTCTCATGTCTTTTAGCCAGCCATAATATATGTGAAATGTGCAATGCCATCCTGTTGAACCAGGCATCATATATTTGAATGATATCTTGCCCATCCTTTTCTTCATTACATTTCCATTTGTCGACAATGTTTGTACATTAAACTACTCTTCCTGTGAATCAACCATTTGGGTGGGAGATGGAAAAATCTGGAGTGAAAACAAGACCTTCAGAGCAGACAGTGCTACCTGTCGAAGCAGATCTCTTGTTGGGTCCCGATAGCTCCTCAGAGATGGATTCAAAGACAGATGACTAGTCCTATTCCCCCACTGAGGTGTATGCTCTAACTTGGCACGGTTATACTGCTCATATCATGCATACGGTATCTTGCATTGCATAGTTTAGACATCATATACACAATATTCAACACCATGTTCTTAGTTCAGACATCATATCGAATGCCCTCTGTTTAGCATATAAATCACATATGTGAATTAAATGATGCAATCCTGATTACTTAGATAACATGTAGGTGAATTATGTCATGCGATCCTGTTTAGTTATTCATCATATCTTTGAATTATGTTATGCTATGCTATCCAGTTTAGATAGACATCATATATGTGAAATTATGTCATGCTATCCGTTTTAGTTAAACAATATACATGTCAACTATTTCATGCCCTCTTTTTTCCACACTATCTATTGCATCTGTCTCTCATACAATGTCTGTACATTCAACTATGTTTCCTGTTTATCAGCCATTTGAATTGGAGCGGGTGATGCCAGTATCTAGCGGACTAAAAACACGGTCTTCAAATAAAACAGTGCCACCTTTTGGTGGAGATGGCACCCCGGTTGTACATGCACAAGAACCAGCCCTACCACACATAACCCAAACTCTCGCAGATTGTACCCCTACTGCGATGGACAGGGAACCAGCTTCACCCAATCTAACCCCAACCCCAGCCGATAGTAACCCAGTTCCTGTTGACACAACACCATCTTCACCACAGAGCTCCCAAACAAGAGCAGTTAGTAAGGCATCTCCAGTGCCCAAAGGGCCAGTACTATCACGGCGAACCCCAACTCCACCAGTTAGTACGCCTATTCCTGTGGAGGAAGCACAACCAGCTAGTCGTAGTTTAGCATCTATCGCATTTGATGTTGTTAAATCGTATGTGCGTATCTTCCGATCTTGGAAATATTATACTGAAGATGAAGGAAAATGCCAGTTGCAGGTGTTTGTCCAGGAGTTATGTGTAAGTAATGTTATTCATGGAAATTACTTTGCTTCGTCCCATACATCCTACCTCCATGATGGTTATAATACAGCAAAATTTCCCATTTTTCTCTATAGAGAAGGACCGATTTGGAAACTCAAGATGAGGTAACCTGTGCTAATACCTCTGCTATCTTCAAGAATGCTTGGTGGCAGTATCAGAATTACCTGAAGAAAACGTACTTCACCGGCAAAGAAACTCATCAAATTCCCTTACGTTCTCCTGAGACACATTTACTGGACGATGACTGGGAACGCCTTGTTCTGTACTGGTCCCGAACCAAGAATGTGGTAAGGTCTATGAGCTTATTTTCTATTTTTAAGTATTATATTCTTGCGTCTTACTGTACTCTGTTCATGTAGAACAAGTGCCTAAACCTGAAGAACAACTGTTCTAATTTAAGATTCCATTGCTATCATAGTTCAAAAAAGCGCTAGGCCTTAATTGTGCGTTTTGCCACCGCCTTGCGCTTTACTGACCAAAGCGCATGCTTATGCGCAGTTATGCACAGATTATGCGTAGTTATGCGCAATGCGTTTTGCCAACACCTAGAGCCTAGGCGCTTAAGCGCTCGCTTAGGCGCGCCTTTTTTTAACTATGATTGCTTTGCTCTTGTATCACTGTATTTACTCATACAAACTTATTTTTAAATTGAAGGATCCAATCGAAACTCCAATGACAGTAACGGGCCGTATGTAACTGAATTCTGCAAATGAGCCCAAGAATCAATGGGCCCTGAGAAGGCCAAAAGATAACTTGGGCTGGAAACGGCCCAATGGAATAACGGGCCGTTAATGGGTATAAAGTGATACACTGTTCATTACGGGCCAGTTTCACCACGGGCCGTTAATGGGCCAAGAGTTACAAAGGTCCTCATATGGGCCGAAAGAAGTCATGGGCCACACATGGGCCGGAAGTTAAAACAGGCTGAATCATATTGGACGGCCCAAATGACGCTACTGGGGCTAATTTGGATAGGGCGTAACGGGCCCTGGGTTAGCGGGCTGTAAATGGGCTATATGCGAACAGGCCGTTAACAGGCTTTCCGTGGGCCGGCCCGCCACCTTTTGACCAAGTCAAACGGGCTGGCCTTTTTACAGGAATGGGCCTCTATTGGGCCATGCCATGTGTCGCCGTATCATAGGCCCCTTCGGTCCAATGAGCGGATGACATCTGTCCCAACGGTGAGCCGACACGTGTTTCCTCCAGCCAATGATGATTTTACATGTGGAAAATCCCCATTGGTCGGGGCTGTTAACGGGTTATCGGATCCAAAACCCGACCCGATAGCTTAACGGCGTTCCGTTACGGTGGATGCCACGTGTCGGTCACCCTTGACGAAAGCACTTCTGTGACGCGCGATTTATCGTCATGGAAGTGGACACTTCTGTGATGATAATTTTGGTAATGTCATGGAACACTTCTACGACAGCACAGGTATGACTATCTTGATTCTGTCATAAAATCGTCATGGATGTACATGCATGACAAAAAACGCGACCTACTGTGACAAACACGTATCATCACGGAAGTGTATTTTTTTGTAGTGATCATGCTCGTCGTGATTGTGCGGCGCACCCGACATGGGTTCGAATCCGTCGAAGATCAAGTGTCCGTGGATGTCGGCAGTATAGTTCAAGTTTCCGAACCTGACCTGATGGCCAGGGGCGTAGCTCTCGATCTGCCCCAGATGGCCAAGCGAGTTGGCCCGCAGTGCGAAGCCGCCGTATACGAAGATCTGTCCGGGGAGGAAAACCTCACCCTGGATCACATCGTTGCCAATGATCGAAGGAGCCATCAAGCCTTACGGTGACGGCACATTGGAACTCTCAATGAAAGCACCAATGTCGGTGTCAAAACCGGCGGATCTCGGGTAGGGGGTCCCGAACTGTGCGTGTAAGGCGGATGGTAACAGGAGGCGGGGGACACGATGTTTACCCAGGTTCGGGCCCTCTCGATGGAGGTAATACCCTACTTCCTGCTTGATTGATCTTGATGATATGAGTATTACAAGAGTTGATCTACCACGAGATCGTAGAGGCTAAAACCCTAGAAGCTAGCCTATGGTATGATTGTTGTTGTCCTACGGACTAAACCCTCCGGTTTATATAGACACCGGAGGGGGCTAGGGTTACACAGAGTCGGTTACAAGGGAGGAGATCTACATATCCGTATTGCCAAGCTTGCCTTCCACGCTAAGGAGAGTCCCATCCAGACACGGGACATAGTCTTCAATCTTGTATCTTCATAGTCCAATAGTCCGGCCAAAGGATATAGTCCGGCTGTCCGAGGACCCCCTAATCTAGGACTCCCTCAGCGCAGTCGGCCCCGATGTCTTGAAACGCCATGGGGAGCTGATGAGGCTACCCGTGGCTAATTACTCCGACACTCACCCAAACTTGATGCCAAATGGATGATGCATCACCACAATGACCTATCGATGCTCATGGTTGCGCCTCATGGTTGCATCGGCTGGTGAAGCTGATCGATTTTCAATGAAAAACAAGTTGTCTTCCATCAGTGCTCTTTGCTTGTTACCCACAAAGATGATATCCTTCATCAGTTCACCTTGGTTGCGTTGGAGACGCAGTCGTCTTTCACGTTGGTGCAATTTTATCACACAATTGGCTATGAACCAAATGTTTCCTCGAAGAAGGATCGACGTTGGTACTAAGAGCATAAGTTTTGTATTGATTTCTAAGCCTTCTCACAACTTTGTCTTCGGCTCTCCTGTAATTTTATTTGTCCAGCTATTAACTTTGATTAACAAAATGGTGTCGACTAAAAACCCAGATGGACGTAGTAGCCCTCCATTTTTATTTACTCTATATATTAGATTTGACTGAAGTCAAACTTTGTAAAGTTTGACCAAGTTTAGGCCGAACACAACAAACCATAATTATTGAGACAGGGCAAACTGTACATACTCTCAATCCTTTCCGATAATTGAAATTATAATTCTTTATTTGTACACACTCTCACACGTTTCTGATAATTTGGCGCATGTGTGGTTGTTCACTTAACAGAGGGTAGTGTACCGCACGTGAAGGATAGAAAGTGCAACCAGGACGCGTGGATCGTCAGTTCATCGTAAGTAGTAGTTTTCTTCACTGGTACGTTAAATAAAGAGTTCTGTTTCGTACTTGCACAATTTAAAACGATTGTTATGGAGAGAATAAGAAAACCACTCCACTATATATTAGTAGTATACACGAGTACTATATGGACGCAACTTCATTGACTTAGTGCACCTGCCTTTGGGTGTATGGCAGGTGGGCCCAACATGTGGCTGGCCCACCTGTCATACAGCCAAAGGCAGGTGCAGTTAAGGCACTAGAGCTCAGTCCATACTATATATGTTGTACTATATAAGCTGGAGCCTCATCGCTGGTTCGCTAGGGTTTTCCCTCTCCACACTCTCGCCGCACTACATATATATATATATAGATACACACGTTGGAGGGTCCACGTTCCTTTGCTAGGGTTGCTATATTCACAGTCTCTCACCCTCTTCACCAGATCTAAACAAGACAGCGTTGGCCTCTATCTCTCTCTCCCCCCTCACAGCTAGTGAAGGAGCCGTCCGGATCCCGTCGCACCGGGAAGGGGAGGAGTTGCAGTGTTCACTCTATCGCCTTCGGTGAGGGAGGCAATCCACTCCCAGATGTGTTGTTCTCTTTCACCCAGCGCCTGCGCGAGAGGGCCACCGACCCCTTCTTCCTCGTTGACGTATGTAGTGTGGGCAGATCCGGCTTCCCGCCGCACGCCTAGCCACATCCCGACAACCCTAAGGTATAACTTTATTTGAAACCGTCATTGCTCTAGCTACATGCGGATCTTTTTCGATTCTGTAGTCGAATCTAGGTCTTGGTTCAAAGAGGAAAGAAGGGTGGGGTGGGGTGGAGCATGAATCTAGGGCGTGGTTCAATGAGGAAAGGAGGTAGGGAAAGTAGTATAGACTGGCTATCCAGCCGCTTTGTCGGTCGAAAAGGGAAAAAGGGGGCAATCCAGTACACACATCTATAAGGAACCTATCTCTTTGTTTAAAAAGGAAAGAAACTGGGGGGTCGGGTAGTTTGTGCAGGACTAGATTTGCTGCCTTCACATAGGAAAAAGGTTCAAAGAGAACAAATATGGGACCAACGCAGATATGCTGCTTGGCAACATACTCTCCATCACCCATTTATACGTGTGGACGCACATGGTGCTGGCATGTCCCATGTCCCATACAACTATTTTGCTGTTGTTAATCTAAGAATGCCACTGGTAAATTGAAGCAATGCCATTGTTAAAAGTAAATTACATTTTTAATGAATGTTATTTTAAGAGAATTTCTCTGTTAATATGAATCAATGCAACCGTTTTAGAAATGTTACTGTCCTATACTTTCTTTTACATCAAGATAAGGTAGATGCTTCTTTTTGTGGCCACATGTTTCACCCTCCTTTATTGGCCAGTAATTGATTCCTTTTTGCCTCTGTTAAAACAGGGATATCTATTCAACTTATTGGTATTGCGTCATTTTTCTTGGCTACGCGAAACACTTTTGTTTTAAGAGTGTTTTGTGCAGTTCAACTTGAATGTCACATCGGTGACTTTGCTTAATTTTGGTTGAACTACACAAAAGGAGATCGGCTTTCCATATATGTGTGGAGGTTTGTTTCAGGTCCTCCTCACGTGTTGTTTCAAATCTTGGTCAAGAAAGGTCAATACCAAATTTCATCCACATGATGGTGTAGTGTGCTTTGAGATGTTGTGCTACTTGTATTGGTACTGTTTTAAACAAATGTTGAATTGAAGCTATTGTATTGCTGTCTTTTCCCATTAAGTAGTGAACAAAAATGGGACCAACCCAGACATGATGGTTGTTTCTTTGTTACAACAAACATTGCATCACCCCCTTTATAAGTAGATGGAAGCATATGGTGTTTTTGCACCCACTCTCCCTGGAACTGTTTATGCTTTTTGTTAATCTAATGCCGCTGGTAAAATTAAGCAATGCCACTCTCACAATTGACTAGTGAATCTTAGTTCAAAACTACAACACTTGTTAGGGATCCGCGGGAGTACCATTTCTGTTAGGGATCGACCGGAGTACATGTTTAAGAAATTTATTGTTGAGATAATGTCTCTGTTATTATATATCAGTTACAGTGTTTTACAAATGGTACTATCCTGCTTTGTAGTTCTTTCTACATGTTTAACCAATGTATTGTTAAGATAATGTCTATGTTAATATGAATCAGTCACATTGTTTTAGGAATGGTACTTTTCTGCTTTGTCGTTCTTTATACATGTTGAAACAAGGCATTGTTCAGATAATGTCTCAGTTAATATGAATGAATCACACTAATTGAGAATTTCTACTTTGCAGTAGATGTTTTTCTTCTGGGAGTACAAGTCATCAACCGTTATTTCTCATTAATTGTTTCCCTTATACCTATTGTTGCTTATAGGGATATCAAAATTAAAGCTCGGTTTTATTTCGACTTTGATTTTAGTTGAACTGCACAAAAGGAGCCAATGTGTCTAAGGCAAACTGCTGGATTAGTGGGTCCAGTTGGTCTTACCACGTTGCAGAAAGAAGCAATCACTATTTGCGCTACATTATAGAAGGAATGATCGAGAAGCTTTACAAAGTATTAGTAGACGCTGGTGACATGACTAGTCTGCAGAGAGCATGGGCAACTTAACAACACGAGTGCAAAATTCACTCCACAAGGAAAGGTATGACCAAGTCAGTTGCCGACGCATCTGTAACAAACAAGGTCAGTATCGGCCTTCATCCACATGATTGTGCTTTGTTATGTTGTGCTACTTATATTGTTGTATTGTTTTGAATAAATGTTTAATTCAAGCTATTGTATTGCTATCTTTTCCTGTTAAAGATAATGAAGATGATTATAGTTGTAAGCTTATGTTTAATCAACTAGTACCACTATTATATTCATCACGCTTTTTCTGTATTTATGCAGACAGGGATGCTGAGCTTGATTTTAGTGGAACTGCACAAAATGTTTAGATGGTTCATGTCCTCCATAATACTTCATCATGCACAATACATCGAATGGTTCTCTAATCATTCGTCGTCACCTTGAGCCACCGGACTATCAGATGACAAAGTGATGACAAACCCTGCCCGTTCCACAATCATAGGCATTACATATTTTGAATGGGAAAAGCTTGTCAAGGTTTAATCATTGACGTTAGCAAGAAGAAATTAGTTTAATATATTGGAATTGGAAAACCTTGTCAATTTTTGCTCATTGATGTTAGCCAGAAGACATGCATTTGATATTTTTGAGTGGGACGCCCTTTGTTGTGAGCAACGTCGATTGTTTTTTCCAATTCCTATCTTCAGTTCATAAGTAAATATTTACTCTGATGAGATGCATAGTCACATGAATGTTGACTTATGTAAGGTATTTTAAGAGTTTGTTCTGAATGTTTTCCATGTAATGCCAGGCATTGTGAGTTTGATTGCAAAGTTGAGCTTGGAATGCTGTGGCATGCGGCATCACACTACTAGGAAAAGGGCTATAGATGGAATGGCCACTAATGGCGCACTAGACATGTGGTGCGCCATTGCTATATAGCAATGGCGCACCATGTGCTGGTGCGCCATTAGTGTGAAAGACACTAATGGCGCACCAGACAAACGGTGCGCCATTACTAACAATTTTTTTTATTTTGCCAGACATACTAATGGCGCACCAGGACATGGTGCGCCATTACTAGTTGTAACTAGTAATGGCGCACCAGCAACATAGTGCGCCACTAAAATATTTTTTTTATTTTTTACTTTTTTGCAAAACTACTAATGGCGCACCGAGTGCAGTGCGCCATTACTAGTTTAAGCTAGTAATGGCGCACTGCTCCCCGTGCGCCATTAGTGTTTTTTTGCAAAACTACTAATGGCGCACCACCAGCAGGTGCGCCATTAGTAACCAGGGTTACTAATGGCGCATTTTGTGGTGGTGCGCCATTAGTAACCTGGGACAAGCTAGATATTTTGGACAGCCACACCTACCCACTCACTTTCCCCACTTCATTCTCTCCTCCCTCCTCCAAGCTTGTCTCGGCTGCCTCCTCCTCGTCACCTCATTTGCACCATAAATTCATCCAAATTACGTGGTTAAAGCCCCTTTTTTTGATAGGTAAGTAAGGGGGAAGCTATCTTTATGTTGTTCTCCCTCCAACAACGTGCACATGCACTTTTTATGTCCTAGCTAGATCTATGTATGTTTGTGGTGTTGCATATATGTTTGTGTTTGCAGGTACCGTTATTTGAAATGCGATAGTTGCCAATATTTTGCCGGAATGTTGATTCATTTCCGTTTCGGCGAGAATTTTGGCACTATGCATTCTTTTTGGTCCTATTTTTAGGGAAAGTCATGCCAAATTTTTTCTTGGTTCTAAAATATCGTTTTGCTCTACCCCGTAGGTGACCATGGTCCGCACGATGACCGAAGGCATCATGAATAGGTTTTTGAGCTCTGCGAAGGCCGAGATGCTTGAAAAGAACGAGACGGAGATAAGATGTCCGTGTCGAAGATGCAAGCTGAAGAGCCTTATTGCGGACCCGGATTCCGGGCAGGTGCGGGACCACCTGCTCTTGCGTGGTTTCATGGATGGCTATCGGTGGCAAGGTGATGAAGATGACTATGAAGTCGTCCATGGGGGTCGGGCAAGAAATGAGGATGGGCAGCAAGACAACCACCGCGGCTCGGGCGGGCGAGAAGACGAAGAATCTCCAGGACATGATCACGACGGTGATGATGTACACAGTCATCATGTAGAAGATGCCGGACATGATGATGAGGAAGATCCGGGAGCAGACGAAGGGCATGATCATGAAGATGAAGATGCCGGCGGAGCAGACGACGATGGACCATCGATGGGCTGGGTGCAGGACCCTCATATTCAAGAGCTGCTTCTCAAGCAGACGGATAACGCAAGAGCTGCCGCCCGAGAGAAAGCCAAGCTGGATCAACTGGAGATAGACGCGGTTACTCCATTGTATGAAGGATGCAGGCCCGAGGATACCCGCCTGAAAGTAACGCTCATGGCTCTGGAGATGAAGGTAAAGCACAAAATGACCGACGCATGCTTCGACGAGAACATGTCATTCTGGCACGAACGTCTTCCCAAGGGGAACAAGTGCCCGACCAGTTTCGAGGAGGAAAAGAAAATCGTGTGTCCTCTGGATTTACCGCACGTGAAATACCATGTGTGCATGAACAATTGCATCATTTATCGAGACAAGCACACGGAGTCTACCATATGTCTGGTGTGCGGCGTCACTCGATACAAGAAGAGGAAGAAAGCTCCTCGAAAAGTGGTGTGGTACTTTCCGATCACTCCTCGTCTGCAGCGGTATTTCGCGGACCCTAAGGTAGCAAAGCTCCTGCATTGGCACGCGGATAGGGAGGAGAAGAAGCGAGAAGATGACGCAAATGATCCTGACATAAATAAAAAAGACAAGATGCTGAGTCACCCTAAGGATGGGAGCCAGTGGCAAGGTTTGAACTTCGAACACCTAGAATTTAACGATCCAAGGAACATCGTGCTGGGCGCGAGCACCGATGGAGTCAATCCGTTTGGCAGCCAGAGAAGCACACATAGCACCTGGCCTGTGTTTGTGTGGATGTACAACCTTCCCCCCTGGTTGTGCATGAAGAGGAAGTACATTCACATGAGTATGCTAATTGAAGGGCCGAAACAACCAGGGAACAACATCAATCTGTATCTGGGGCTGCTGGAAGAGGAGCTAGACACGCTGTGGAAAACGCCAGCCAATACGTGGGACGCCGCAGAGAAAGAATATTTCCCTATGAGAGCCGCACTGCTCACGACGGTGCACGACTATCTCGGTTTCGGATATCTCGCGGGGCAGGTGGTCCACGGATTTTCTGGATGTGTCAGGTGCATGGATGACACAACGTATCGCCAGCTAGATAGAGATCCCGGGTCTTCGAAAACCGTGTTCATGGGACATCGAAGGTGGCTTCGCGACGATGACCCGTGGAGGAAACGCAAGGATCTGTTCGATGGTGAAACCGAACCCCGAAGACGCCCGCGTACGAGGAGCGGCGAGGAAATAGACGAGCTGTTGAAAAATTGGAAAGATTGCCCACTGCCGGGAAAGAAGCAAAAGGCGCCAGAGCCGGGAAAGAAGCGAAAGGCGCCAGAGCCACTGCTGAAGGTATGGAAAACGAGGTCTGTTTTCTGGGACTTGCCGTACTGGAAGATCCACCGTGTGCCTCACAGCCTTGATGTCATGCATATCACGAAGAACGTGTGCGAGAGTCTGCTTGGTACCCTGCTCAACATGCCAGAGAGGACCAAAGATGGGCCGAAAGCAAGGGCAGACTTGAAATCAATGGGCATCAGGGAGGAGCTTCACGCTAATGATGATGATGATGATGAGGCGAAGCAGGACACGGAAAGTCGTCGCAAAGGCAAAAAGGCCAAGAAGACTGGAAATGACTTCCCTCCCGCGTGCTTCACTCTAAGTCAGGAGGAGATCGATCAGTTTTTCACCTGCCTCGTAGGAGTAAAACTTCCTTACGGTTACGCGGGGAAGATAAGCAGATACCTAGACTCAGTGAAGCAGAAGTTCAGCGGGATGAAGTCTCACGACTGTCACGTGCTGATGACGCAGATACTTCCATTTGCAATCCGTGGGATCATGGACGCGCACGTCCGTGAAACGCTATTTGGCCTATGCAACTTTTTCGACGTCATCTCTCGGAAGTCGGTTGGCGTGAGGCAACTCAGAAGGCTACAGGAAGAGATCGTGGTGATACTATGCGGGCTTGAGATGTACTTCCCTCCCGCATTCTTCGACGTTATGGTGCATCTGCTGGTCCATATCGTGGAGGATATCATCCAACTCGGGCCAACGTTCCTGCACAACATGATGTCGTTCGAAAGGATGAATGGTGTCATCAAAGGATACGTTCGCAACATGTCACGTCCAGAGGGAAGCATAGCCAGGGGCTTTCTGACCAAAGAGTGCATCTCCTACTGCACGAATTATCTAGGCATCGAGAACCCCGTTGGTCTGCCCGCCAACAGGCACCTCGGCAGGCTCGCTGGATGGGGTCACCGTGAGGGTCGCCGCGAAATGCATGTCGACTTCGATGGTCGACTCGCCGACTTTGAAAGAGCAAACCTAGTCGCGCTACAACACATAGACGTGGTCGATCCTGGGGTGGTAGAGCACAAAACGTTTATTGAGAAGACGTACAATGACCGAGGCCAACAGAGGACAGACGGAGATATAATCAAAGAGCACAACTCATGTTTCACGCGTTGGTTCAAGCAGAAGCTTCTGTCGTACCCTTTACATGAGGATTCTTCCGCGGAAGAACAACTCATATTCGCCTTGTCACAGGGCGCCGAGCACAACCTGATGACGTATGAGGCGTACGATATCAACGGCTACACATTCTACACCGAGGACAAGGACATGAAGAGCGATGGTTATCAGAACTCCGGGGTAACGATGGAATCCTACACCGGTAATGACAAGGATAGATACTACGGAAGGATCGAGGAGATCTGGGAGCTGAGCTACGCTGGAGAGAAGGTCCCGATGTTCCGTGTCAGATGGGCCAAGAGCATCATAAAAGAAGACCGGTATTTCACCACCATGGTTATACCCGAAGCCAAATCCAAGACCGCAGGCGCGAACGTCACCGCGAAAAATGAGCCATGGGTACTGGCTTCCCAGGTGGACCAATGCTTCTTCATTACCGACCCATCAAAGCCCAGTCGTGTTGTCGTGAGGAGAGGCAAAAGGAAGATCATCGGAATGGATGGAGTCGCCAATGAGCTAGACTTTGACAAGTACGGCGACCCGAAGATGGAACATGACGACGACGATGAAGTATTAGCATACACCACAAGAAGAAGCAGGACCACCCTACCTAAAGGACGTCCGTTCAAGAGAAGAACTCCATTTACGAAAAATAAGGGCAAGAAGATTATGAACAAATAGCTAGCTAAGATCGATTGTATTTAAATTGTAGCCTTCATTTCTCGATTGTATTTCATGGGCACTTTTTGAACTCATGAATGTTTTTAAATTTCATGGACACTCGATTGTATTTCTCGATTGTAGCCGACCCCCCACACCCTCCCCCGCTCCACCGGCCGCCGCCGCCGACCCCCGGCCCGCACCCTCCCCCACTCCACCGTCGCCGACGGCCCACCGCACCCTCCCCCGCTCCACCGGCCGTCGCCGACGACCCCCCGCACCCTCTCCCCCGCACCCTCACAGGCCCGCTCCACCGTCACAAATGAATGCAACTAAATTTGCAAAAAAAGCATAAAAAATTATTACTGTTATGATTTAAACAAGTTTGAACATATTTAAACACAAAGAAATATCAAACAGCATTTTAAATGCATAAAAATAAAAATGGGGGAGCCTGGGAATCGAACCCAGGACCTCCTAGTGTGTGTGCTGCATGCTGACTAGTCGAGCTAGTGGGCGTGTTCTGATAGAGATAGGGTTAGGTGGGATATAACCTGACCAGTCGGGCTAGTAAGTAAAACCAAATTCTAATGGCGCACCAGGGGGAGGTGCGCCATGAGAGTTGACGTACTTATGGCGCACCAGGGGGAGGTGCGCCATTAGAATAGACATACTTGTTCCCCTCGCACTGTCGCCTCCCTCGATCCCTCCCCTCGCTCGCCAGATCCCCCACTCCTCGACCCCAACCGTACGCCGCCGCCCCCTTGCTCCGCCCCCTCCGTCCTCCGCGCCTGCACGCCGTCCGCCGCTGTGCTCTTGCGCTGCCTCAACGCCGCCGCCCCGACCCCCGCGGGACTCCACCCCCGCCCCAGCACGTACGTCCCCTCCCTCCCTTCCCCCATCCCCCTAGCTTCTCCTCCTCCTCCTCTCACCACCCGTGCCTTCTTCTGCTCGAAAGGTCAAGAAGGCGGCCAAGGACGCCGACGACATCACGGGCCCCTTCCTCCGGATCGCCGCCCGCAGCCTCCTCGACGCCGGCGTCCACCGGAGCACCACGACCGCGTCTGCGACCTTGTCTATGCTTCGCCGCCGTCTACGACCTCGTCTGCGACCGCGTCCATCAAGGTGAGTTCTTCGATGGATCACTTCCAGGCCGTTGGTTGCATCCTGTTAATCAAGAGTGCTACTCCATCTAACTGTCATGAGGGATTATGGTGAATTTGCAATGCAATGCCAGTACTACACCTGACGATTTGCAATGCCAGTGTGAATTTGCAGTGCAAAAAAATTGCCAGGTCTGCACAATTGTTGTTCTAGTTACTTTCGAAACAAGGAGAGCTTTGATGTTGACTAGCATGCTGATAAATTATGAGAAATTAAAGTTTCTCAGATATGCCAGCAAGAAAATTCCTGTTGTTAAATTCACTGAAAATTCAGTTAATTTGGCTTTACTGAAAATCTTACTGAAACTAAATTATATGCAGCAGTAGTAGTAGTATATTGTGCTTAGGGCATGAATCATATTGGGCTGCTGTTTCAGTTAAGAAGGCATCTTATATGCAGCAGTAAGTAGTAGTATATTGTGTTTACTGAAAATCTTACTGAAAATTCAGTTAAGAAGCTTGAACAGCACCTTAACAATGAGGCACTACTAATTGGGCTGCTGTTTCCTCCCCAAAAGAAGGCATCTGTGTGTTGCTTCTCAACCCTGGTGCCTTGCAGGTGAGATCACCTGCTTTACAGCTTTCTCTTGCTGCATAGGAAAGGTATTTTGCAGTGCTCAAGCAAAGTGAGGATAGTTTTTGCACAACAGCTGAATGTAACTGAATTTTTGAACACATGAATTGTAGATAGTTTCAGTTAACTAAGATTGACAAAATATCTTGTTTCAAATATAGCCTATGCATGTGTTGTTTTCTGGTTATGGATATTGTATAGTACTGCATATCTTGTTTTTTTGTAATATAATGCTTACCAAAGGTTTCAATATTTTGCTGTTACCATTGTTCTTTGAGCATAATTCTTTTTCATTTCCTACTATCCTTATTCTAATTCTCTTAAATTTTGAAGCTGGAAATAAACTGCCAAAACTGAAAGAAATTGGAGTGCTGAAGATATGCTAGTGCCGAATTTTAGTAGTAGACTAAAATAAATTTTAGAATGACTGAATGTATGCAGCCTGCAGTAGTGTAGCTGTACCAAAATCACATATGCCCTAATGTATGCAGTCATGTTTTTATGCCATTCTGACTTGTCCACTGGGACTTCTCTCTTGTGATGTCTGTTTTGTTTCTGCAAAAACCCATTCAGTAGTGTGGGACTGTGGATCATTAGCAAGGAAACCCTGCTTTAGTTCAGACTTCAGAGATATTTGCCTTTGCTTCAATAGGTAGTTTGCTCACAGTCTAAGTTGAGCTGATTTTGTTGGGTGACCTATTAGATCTGGAATGGAAGCTCACATAAGTTGAGTTGCTTTTTGTCCATATGAAAGCAGATGACCATATGGTCTGTGGCCTTTTCATCCATATGAAAGTAGAGGCACATTGTGGTGCTAGTTTGCTGGGTTTTGTCTCCGACCATCGTGTCGTGATGATTTTGCAGGTACCCCGAGAGGCCCTTGAGTTTGCCGGAATGTCGATTAACTTCCGTTCCGGCAAATTCGGGTACTCCATTTGTCCTATTTTCAGCAAAGGTCATGCTGAAATTTTCCCTATGAGATTTAGCATGACTTTGCTAAAAATAGGACATATGGGGTACTTGCGACTAATGCATGGGCCGGGGTATCTTAGTACTTAGTTAAGTAGGATCGACTGCCCCGCCATTCTTGCTGCATTAAACCATAGGTGGCAATAGAGCCAAGTGATTACGCCCAACTTAGAATTCTCCTTAGCATAGGCTTTTAGGGTGCCTCGGCATCGACAAACCCTAAATGATAAAAGATTAGCTTTTAGGCTGCCTCGGTGTCGACAAACCCTAAATGATGAGACCATGATCTTGTTCCTTGACAATAACCAACTTTTTGACCAAATTTTTTTCCTATTTAGATCGAAACATGGCCCACAACGATGAGGCCGGCGGTTCGGGCGGCAAGCAATTCTGGGAGCTGTCCCAGGAGATGGAGGAAGAACCTCACCGCTATCGGGACGATGCCGCGGAAGACACCGATCCTGACTACACAACCCCTAGTGGGGTCGGGGATGATGACACCACTGATGGTGCCGCCGAGGATGCCACCACTGATGATGGCGGCGCACGCACAGATGGCAGCCAACCGAAGAGGCAACGGAAGGACCGGCGCCCGAACATGCTCGGCACCGTCAAGGAGGAATTTACTGAAGTGAACTCCGACGGGCATCCAACGGCGCCCAAACATGTAGTCAAGGGGTACTCGGTTCAGCTCGGGTGCATTCTCCGGAGCACCGTCTCGATCAACACCGAGAACCTAAGGCATAAGGACCGAGGGAATTTGCGCTGCCTCCTCTTCACGAAGCTGCACGAACGATACAAGTTCCCCAATGAGTTTGCAAACACACGCCTCTCAGGGAATAAAGTGAACAGTGCCGCCCTCACGAGGATGAGCACGGCCCTGTCTACATGGAGAAGCACGGTGAAGGCAATGATTGAAAAAGGTGATAGTTATGAGAAGATCAAGGCGAAATATCCTTTGATGAGCGAAGATGACTACAAGGAGTTCAAGATCAAGTGCGAGAGCAGCGCAACCTCTGAATCAAGTCAGTGGGGGAATGAAATGCGGAAGTTGAACTTAGGGGTCCATCAACTCGGTCCCGGCGGTTATAGAGTGGCGGAGCCTATATGGGACAAGGAGGACGCGGAGCGTGCCGAGCAAGGCCTACCGCCCGCTTCGAGAAATTAACTAACAAGCAGACCAGGAACTTTGTCAGGGCCCGGTACAAGGAGGACCCGGTAACAAAGGAGCTTACCATGGATCCGAAGACCAAGGCGCTTGAGAAAGTTCTGGTAAGGAATACGCCCCCGCGTAATTAGCTACATATATGGTTGCATTCTAGTTAATGAAGCCAAATTTCTAAATGGTTCACATTCCTTCCGCAGGAGGCTGAAAGCAGTAGCGCGGGGTCATCTCAGAGCTCCCCTTTTGACACCCCTTTAAATAGGGCGTTGAACGTAATGAAAAACAAGGATAAGCTCAGTAAGCCGTCGTCAGCTGGTCGTGTGGCCGGTAAAGGCTTGTCCACAAAATGGTCGTCATACTATACCGCTGGTGGGCGAAAGGAGAAAAAGACCATCTTGGAAAGCCAGTCGCGCGAGGTTCAAGAACTCAAGGCACAAGTGGCGCGGATTCCGAAGATTGTCCAAGAGCAAGTGCAACAACAACTGGGAACGACGCTCACCGCAATTGTGCCTACCTTGATTCAGGGGCTGACGACGTGGATTGCGGGCGGCCAACAAGGGCCTCCCCCGGTTCCCAGCTTCACGGCCAGCAACTCGCACAACACGCAGGCGGCGCCATTGGTGTCTCCGGCGGAGGCGGTATTCGTGTCTCCGGCACCGGCACGGGCATTGGAGCTTAATGCACCTGGGTGTACGCCGGCCGGCACCTCGCCAGCAAGCGGCCCCTCCGTCAGTTGCACGCGCACGCCCGCCGTTGGCGGTGCCTCGACATTAGCCGAGCTCGACGGCATCACGGTAACTAAGCCTCTCGGCCGATGACTTCATCTCCTTGCCTTTGACTGGGCATCCCTGACGCCCTACATGTTTTCGCAGGGCGCCACCGATGTTCCTTGCACTCTCCTGCACTTCGTGGGCGGCGAGTTGGTCGATGTCGCCAAGGGCAGAATCGTTCAACCGGGCAACCGCGTGTTCCACGGTAATCCGATGCCACCCACCTTCTATAGGGTTGAACTGGTTCGGGTACTGCCAGGCTGCAACGAGTTGTTACCTCCGATTCGACCCGCTGGGGCCGACGAAGATGATGTGATGACCCTCAGCGCCTGTGTAAGCTGGCCCCTGCTTTGGCCGAAGAGCCAGATTCGTTTGGGGGCGGGGGACACCACCCCACAGACAAGACCGCCAGTCGTGCCAGCGCCAAGCCATGGCAAGAACGCCGCAACGCTACTGGACCTGCCAGACATCCCTATGGCACAGGATCTGAACATGCATATGGCACAGGATCGGGACGACGACGACAACGACGACGGTACATTTACCAACGTCGATAAGTACTTTGCCGAGCATGGGTACGGTGACGAGTTCTGCGGGCCTCCTTCTCAAGAACCCAACCCTCAAAAGGACGACCGCGATCTAGCTGGTACGGTGGAGAAACCAAATTGCAACAGGCATCGTCTGGCGTTCAGTTCTCAGGAGACGCCTCCAGCTGCCGCCTTCACCGAGCCTCAGATAGCTGAGGTGCCAAATATTATCAGCCCCAACACGCTCAAGAAGGCGGTCTATGAGCAGAACTCGATCCCATTACAGCAGATCAAGAAGAAGGGACGGAAATGAAAGACTAACAAGGGCGCCAGTGCGAGCCAACCGGCACCGAGTACGATCCGTGCTCAGGACGGACCACCTTCACCTAAGGATATCTCGAGGAGGGTGCATGTGGCGGGTAGGCCGATGCTACCGACAAATATGCTCAATGCTGCAACCGGTGCTATGCGGAGTCTGCATGACAGTGTTCTTTCTTTGGAGAAGCGGCGTCTCAGAGAGAATGATGTGGCATACCCGGTTTTCGTGGCCAAGGTGCCAGAGGGCAAGGGCTTTGTGGATAGCGCCGTCGGGGGTACGATCGTCCTGCGATTTGATGACATCTTTGCTATGCTTAACCTTCATCCGCTGCACTACACCTTCATTCGGCTGTTTTCGCTGAGTATGGAGATGCGGATCATTAGAGACAAGACCCCGGACATTGTGATAGTCGACCCCTTCTACATGCGTGCCAAGATCTTGGGCAGCGCTGGGGACCGGCAAGTCGCGAGTTCACACCTCGAAGGCGTCATTCTGGCAAACCCAGATAAGGATAACTTCCTCGTGCCTTACTTTCCCGGGTAAGTCATCTCCTAACCGCCCCGTAACATATGTTTTCTTAGATTTCGATCGTTCTTTTTTTTCTAACATTCCGTGTTCTGTGCAGTGACACACATTGCACACTCATCCTCTTAAGCCCGAAATATTCCATGGCCACGTATCTCGACCCGTACCATGACTCCAAGATAGACTACACAAATATCAAGAAAGTTCTTGATGATGCTCTCCCCGGCTACGCCGCATCTGGAGGCACCTTTAAGAGGCCATTTCGTAGGTACGGCAGGCACGTGTTCACCCACAATACGACGTTCCCCTGCGTCAAGCAGCCGCCTGGCGGTCAGAAGGATGCCTACTACGCCGTCCATTACATGCGGGCGATCGTGCGGGACCATAATCACCTTCTCCTACCAAATAATCTCAAAGATTGGGCCGCAAGCTTGGGGGCAATACAGGACGCGGACATCCGACAAGAATTCTTTCGCATCCAGTCGGAGTTTGCAGAAATCATCCATCAAGATGTCCTTCGTACCTCGGGGCAGTTCTACCTCAAATTTCAACCATCCAACAGCGAGATATACACAACGCTACAAATGCAGGCTGACAATGCCCGCGACTTCATGACCATCACGACAGACGGCGGCTTCATCCACGCTCCGGTCCCATGAGTCGAGTCGAAAGTTGTGATGCTATGTGTAGTTCTGAAACATTCATTAGCTCATGTTGTAATTAAACTGTAGTGAACTTGTATGTCTCTTTGGTTTGGACAGTCGTCGTTCAACTTAGATGTAATCGATGCTATTTGTTAGTAGGACCATGAATCGTGCTATGGATGTCTTGCTTTTCTCTTCCGATCCTTTTGTTGCATACTTATATATTGCTTATGTATTGTCTGTTGTTTGCCTAGTGCATAGAGATGCCGTCGTATGTCATGTACAAGGGTAAGGTTCCCGGAGTCTACGACGACTGGGAGGAGTGTCGGAGACAGGTTCACCGTTTCAACGGTAACAGTTACAAAGGGTACACCACTAGGGCGGAGGCGGAATCTAGATACGCGCGCTATCTAGCGGGAGAGAGGAGGGAGCGTTGGAGGAACCGGATGAAGACCAGTTTCATCGCGATGATGCTCATCGTGATGACCGCATCTCTCTTCTATGTGATGGTAGTTTAGATGATCGATATCGACTTGTAATGTGAAGACAAACTCGCTACTCGCGGTCTCGAGACTTGTAATGTTCTATCTTCGTTCGGTCTTTTGAATTCGGCGGCTAATATGATGAATTGTATTCGGAGACTAATCTTCTATTGTATTCGATGAATCTGCTGTTGCTGTGTCCTGCTGCTTATTTTCTGTCCAATAATATATTTTGTAATCTGTGCAAAAATCAGAAAAGAAAAAATAATAATCCCTAATATACATACTAATGGCGCATCACGCAAACGTGCACCATTAGTATGCCAAAGGATACTAATGGCGCATCCCAGAGCAGTGCGCCATTAGTATGCCAGAGGGTACTAATGGCGCATCACCCAGCAGTGCGCCATTAGTATGCCGAAGGATACTAATGGCGCATCACACTGTAGTGCGCCATTAGTATGGCAAAGCACATGGGTATATATGGCCCCCTGGGAGGCATACTAATGGCGCACCGTGACCTATACTAATGGCGCACGGCCCGGTGCGCCATTAGAGTACCAGATACTAATGGCGCACCTGTGGTGCGCCATTACTAAAATATTCTAGTGGCATGGTGCTAGTGGCGCACCAGTAGTGCGCCATTAGTAGGCAAAACTGGTGCGCCACTAGTAAGCCTTTTTCTAGTAGTGTCACGAGCTGTTCACCATGCCTCCTGAGAATAATGCTTCATATTGTTTCGCATGTTGATCTAATGCCTGTGATTTGCATGTTAAGAAGATCATCCTCTTCTGTTGTTTCTGTGCTTAAGAAATTCATTGTCTTATGTTTCATTCATACCCTATACGACAACTCGAGTAGGTTAGAGGTGAAACCATATGATCTTTCGACCAACTCATCATCTTAGGCCATGATTGGATCGTCGTTTTCCAACCAAAACCGCTTGTAAATTGACGCTTGTAAATAAAAGCAGATGGTCTTGGGCGAAGCGCTTGGTTGGTCGATTTCGACCAGTAAAATATACACCGGTCTCTCAAATTACACGTGTAACTCACCGGTTTTTGTTATAGACCTCGGGCCCTCGGTTTCATTACGCCTGTATTTTACGTGTTGTTTCCGATGACGAGTAAATTACACTTGTATCTTAATACAGGTGTGAAACAATCCAGAGCTCCCAAGGGCGGCCTTACCGTTTCATGTTGTCTCAGTCTCTCGAAGGTGCTCATAGGTGTCCGATGATCCTGGCTTCCTGAATGAGCAGCGGGCGCTGTATCAGACCATCCGTAGGGCCCGCGAGGCCCTCTCCGTCGTCCTTCCAGTTGTTGCACTCGCCGTGGTGCCGAGCATTGTCAACATGGTCAACGAACATGAGGATTCAGGAGATGACTTTATTTTGACTGGATGACAGTAGGGACCCACTAGGGCCATAGCCGTATGTACGCAAGTTCGTACTTATTATATACAACTATAATTTTTTTTGCTTCCTCCTGGTTTCCTGACATCACGGTCCCACACCACCATCAACCTATATAGTCAATAAACAAGAGAATTGCACAAGGAGCGGCCGACAGTTGGGACCCAGCAGCTCGAGCAGTATTTTTTGTTAGGTGTAAGCGGAGTTTTTCTTGAGCGATGTTTTTGTTGTTGTTCAGAGGAGCAGGGTGTCGGTGTCAAAACCGGCGGATCTCGGGTAGGGGGTCCCGAACTGTCCGTCTAGGATCGATGGTAACAGGAGACGGGGGACACGATGTTTTACCCAGGTTCGGGCCCTTTCTATGGAGGTAATACCCTACTTCCTGCTTGATTGATCTTGATGAATATGAGTATTACAAGAGTTGATCTACCACGAGATCGTAATGGCTAAACCCTAGAAGTCTAGCCTATATGACTATGGTAATGAGTATATCCTTTCCGGACTACGCCCTCCGGTTTATATAGGTACTAGGGGGATCTAGGGTTTACATAGAGTCGGTTACATAAGAAGGAATCTTCATAATCGGTCGCCAAGCTTGCCTTCCACGCCAAGGAGAGTCCAATCCGGACACGGGTACAGTCTTCGGCCTTCATCTCTTCACAGCCCATTAGTCCGGCCCATGGATAACGGGCCAGACACCCTAGGACCCCTTAGTCCAGGACTCCATCAGTAGCCCCTGAACCTGGCTTCAATGACGAGGAGTCCAGCGCGCAGATTGTCTTCGGCATTGCAAGGCCCTTTTATCCGAACTTCAAGATAGTCTTCGGATGTGATGATAGTATCCGGACCTGTCACACACACCATACATAACTGCAGAGAGAATATATTTTTGCACGAGTCTAATCTGCTAACAGCTTTTTACAACATGACATCACGTCTGTCCGGCCATAATTTCGAACTGTTTTTTGTCTGTTGCTCCATGTTTCGAGATGCGGTTGCCATTGAAACGTCTTGTCGAAGTAGAGATCGTGTCCCCTTATCACGGGATTCTCATCAATACGGGAGTGGGTGACCCAACCGTGCCATTTGCACGGCCCTTGGGAATAGGCGAGTTTTAAGGCGAGTGGGGAGACGCTTGATATTCATGGCCTTTATAAGGGGATTAGGATTCCCTTTCTTCACCCGCACCTCGACTCCTCCTCAGTCCTTCCATCCCTGAGCTCCAGCGCCCAAGCTTTTAGCTTGTCCCTCGTCCGAGAAAGCACTCCAAAGATGTCCGGATCAGGAGCTGGGGGTAAGTGGATGGCCTCCTCCGTCAAGAAGAGGGATATCAAGGAGCTCCGGGAGGCCGGATATCTGGCCAAGGAGATCGCTCATAGACTCCCGGCCAAGGGACAGATCATCCCTACTCCAGAGGCCCACGAGAGGGTTGTGTTTTTTACACATTTCGTCCGTGGGCTGGGCTTCCCTCTTCACCCCTTCGTCCGTGAACTGATTTTTTACTATGGGCTAGACTTCCATGACCTAGCCCCCAACTTCATCCTCAACATCACGACATTCATTGTCATGTGCGAGCCCTTTCTCCACATCCCACCTCATTTCGGCCTATGGCTGAAGACCTTAATTGTGAAGCCGAAGGTGGTGAGCGACCAACAAGCGGAGTGCGGAGGCGCCATGGTCGGTAAGATGCCCAACGTTACCTGGCCCGAAGGCTCATTCACAGAGACGGTGAAAGGGTGGCAATCAGGGTGGTTCTATATCACTGAGCCGCGTGACGCCAACTGGGTGGCGGCCCCCGAATTCCAACCCGGAATCCCGATGCGGCTCACCTCCTGGCAAGATAGGGGCCTAACCTGGGGTCCCTCGGACGAGCTGACTAGGCTCCAGACATGCGTCCAGAACATGATAGATAGGAAGATCAAGCTTGTCAACGTGGTCTAGGTCATGCTCATTCGTCGGGTCCTTCTGTGCCAACGCCGGACTTGCTATCTGTGGGACTACGATTCGGCCAAGCACCAGACGCTACTAGAGCTCTTCGGCACGACGCACGAAGAAATCTGGAAAGTGCTCTTCAAGGCCGGCGAGACGCCACCGCCCACGACCGAAGATCGCGGGCTTAGCTTAAAACGCCAGGCTAACCCGGTAAGTTCTTTTAATGTTTTCAAGGCGTACCCTTTACTAGCATATTTTGAGAAAAAGCCTAAGCTTTCCTACCCATGTTTTTAGGCCTGGATCAAGGTAGCTGAGGGGATTAACTGTCCGGCTCCGCTGCCCGAAGACCAAGAATTCCCATTACTGACGAAAATGCTTTTTCCAGCACCTTATGAGGTGCCAGAGAAGATGGCCAAGAAAGCGGCCAAAGGGGCTAAGAAGGGCCCTCGCCAAAAGGGTGCTCCAGACGTGATGTCCGAAGACGAGACTTCCTCTTCGTCCGCTGACAATGACGACGAAGAGGAAGAAGAAAACGACTCCCCACCTGAAGTGGGGAGGAAGAAGAGAGCGGCCCCCACAAATCCGGAGGCGAAAGCGCCTAAGAGGGTTAGAGGCTCCCTCGCGGATAACTCCGTGTGGGATGTTGATAGTAGTCCGGAGCGACCTCGCCGGACCAAGCCTCGGGCCGCCTCGTAAGTACCAGAATCCGAAAACGTCTGGCCTTCCCAGTTTGTAATAAACCTTGTTATTGTAGTCCGGCACGCGATGGATCCCCGCGATCCTCGACAGAGGGATCGCTAGACTCAAAGGAGATGGCTAGCATGTCTCCGCCACCTGCTCATTCCGTCTCTCCCAAGGGTGATGACGAGGTGGTGTCGCAAAAGACCTTCCCCGACCGGGGGGAGCTTCCGGAGATCGTTGGGGTGGTGCCCCAGGACGATTCCTCAGTCGTCGGACACATGGGGGAAAAAGCCCCTATGAGGACTGGTGACGGGGGCCGAGTTCCCTTCGGACCTGAGCCGGATACCATTCCGGAGATCTACGCGGCTCCGGAGTCCAGCGAACGGCATTCCCCAAAAGGAGGGAATGTGCCTGTTCCGCCGGTGACCTCTGTCCAACCAGAGGCACCGGATAATCTGCTGGAGGCGCTATGAGGCGCCTCTATTGTGGATGAACACCGCGCCCTTATGGGCACGGTAATAGAGAAGGTTCAGTTCATCAAAAGCGGATTGACCGAAGCCTGCACTAGCCTTATATCGGGCTTTGAGGTAAGTAATGTGTTTGTAGGAAGAATATCACAGTATAGACAGTTGCCCCTGATGCTCTGTTTGGTGTTCGGGAAGAAAAAGCCAAACAGAGGAGCAAGAAGAAATATCGCAGGAGTCTAACACAAGTTGTCTATGTGAATAAGTAGGTATCGCTGCAGGCTGCCACCGCTCATGCTGCGGAGGTCTCCGGACTGAAGTGGAAACTGGAGCGGGCCGAGGAGGAGCTCGGCCTCGTGAAGAAGAAGCTGGAGGATAGCCAAGGTATGCAGTCACCTGCGGGTACATTTTAAGAAAAAATGAATAGTCCGTCCGGACTAAGGTGTCATAAACTTTTATTAGGGGCCACGACCGAGGTGGCAGCCCTCAAGAAGGCGTTAGCTGAGGCCGAGGACAAAGCGGCCAAGGAATGCGCCGCGCGCGAGAAGCACGAGGCCCAGGTTGGCGAGGCGCAGCAACAGCTCCAGGGCACGATCGAGAGATTTGAGTCCTTGGAGCGCGATTGTAAGGCGCAAGAGTCCGAACTGGCGAAGGCCCGCTAGAGCGCACAGAATGCACGAGCCGAAGCCCAGAACGCCCTCCAGGAAATTCAAGCGGCCAAGAAGATTGCGGCGGGTAAGTCTTTCACCATGCAAAGCGAGTATGTAGAAGAAACGTTCCTTGTACTTATCCGAATTTGGGCTTTCCAGGGGCGTTTATGGATCTGCCGCGCAGTATACCAGATGCTGCCGAGCATTATAGAGCAGAAGAAGGGATGTCTATGGAGAAGCTCTTCTGGTCTCAATATCTTGTACCCGAACAACCGGTGCCCTTCAGCGACCAGCTAAAGCAGTTGGTCGAGCTGCACAGGTCGGCAGAGCTAGCCATGAAGGACCTGATAGTCCGGCCGTGGCCTGCCGAGCCTATACCTAGCAGCTACTTCGGACTTGTTAAGCGGTTTGTAAGTGCCTGTCCGCGGCTTGAAGCCGTGAAGCAGTCGGTCTGTATTGAAGGTGCGCGTATGGCATTTGCCCGTGTCAAGACGCATTGGGCAAAGCTGGATACCAAGAAGCTGATGACCAAGGGGCCGCCGGAGGGCAAGGAGCATCGTCGACCCAAGCTCTATTTTGATGGTGTCCTGGAGGGGTCCCACCTTGTGGCGGAGCAATGTTCGAAGGATGTCATATTCCCATGAGAACATTTGTATTATCCTGTCATGTAATATGGAACAATGATGTTATGTATTATAATGCTTGCGATTTACATTTTACCTCCTGTGCGGCCGTTTATGAAACTGAGGGTTGACCAGTCGTCGGCTTCTACCCGACGTAGATAGTACGGGATAAATCTAAACACTCTTTACTCCACATTCTGGTCCTTAAAGGAGGTGTTTAGCGTAGCGAACAAGGCAATCAGACTATGCGGCCTTTACCGCCCTCACTTAGCCATAGGAGTTTGACAATTAAGAAAGCTGGCCAAGCCCCTGGTATTCGGAAGGCCGAACTAGGGGCGTTGTACACGCCTAATCGGAGGAACCGATTCTTCGCAAGAAGCGGAAAAAATCTCTAACGATTTGGAACCTCTCGAACAGCTGACCAACTCTCGCCGCATCATGATAGTCAGTTTTCAGCTTTCTCTACTGAGGTGCTCGTCCGGAAGAACCGGGACACAATCGCAGTAGTTCTCCCTTTACTACCCTAGCCGATATAGTGGAACGTAAGGTAGTAAGCACAAGAGCCAGGCAACCCAACTATTGACCAAAGACATGATTCGGAGCTGATGCATATAATGCTATAAGTTCAGGGTGCCGAACTATACTTGAAAAGTGTTCGGACATTTATTGCCGTAATGCGGGGTGTAATGAAGCCCCTGGCGTAGTAATACGTACCATGGTGTACGTGTGCAATAAGTAATGTATACAAAGGTGAGGAAACATGAAAATTAAGTAATAAGCTGACGCCACCATTTATTCACCATTTGTGATGTAATTAGTACGTCGAGGCGTACTTTGTGCAAGTAATGCGATAAGCAAGTAAAGCTATTTAACATGCCACAACCAGGGGAGAGCTGCGTGTGGGTATGTAAAACAAGTATGGCAATCGTTTAGTAGAGATCACCTGGGGATTCCCTTGTATGCCAGAGCTCCTTGCCTCCTTGGTGTGTCCTGCAAGCGGGTCGTCTGCATAGACCTCGAAAAGAGAAAAAACCCGTAATAAAAAGTAAAAGTAAAGGCGTGCGAATCCCATGGTCGGTCAAGCCGCACTGTGGATCGCGAGCGAGTTATGCCTCCGTCGGTACCCATAGGGTTTTGAGTGTGTAAATATGTACGCGCGGTATGGATGCCATTTCCTCATCGGGGCTGGGACGGAGGCCTAATTGACTAATTCGGCTCTTGACGAACCGAGCTGCCCTATTGCAGCGTAATCCGGACCTTCTTAACGATGTCCAGGGGCTCAGCGGCCGGATTATGGTGCCGCTTGAGAAGGCCGCTCTGTACTTCTGCTGCAAGGGCTGCGGTATGCTCCTCTTTCCGTGTTTCCATTTACTGTAATGACGCCGCGTGGACCGCGCATCTTGAGCTTGAGATAAGCATAATGTGGCACCGCATCGAATCTAGCAAATGCGGTTCGTTCGAGCAGTGCGTGGTAGCCGCTGCGGAAGGGGATGATATCGAAGATTAGCTCTAAGCTTCGGAAGTTATCCGGGGAACCGAAGACCACCTCCAGCATGATTGAGCCCGTACAACGGGCCTCTATGCCCGGTATAACTCCTTTAAAGGTAGTTATCATGGGCTTGATTTGTGAGGGATTAATGCCCATTTTGCGTACTGTATCCTGATAGAGCAGGTTGAGGTTGCTACCACTGTCCATTAGGACTCGTGTCATGTGAAATCCGTCGATGATTGGGTCGAGTACCAATGCGGTCGAACCGCCATGACGGATGCTAGTTGGATGATCACAATGATCAAAGGTGATCGGGAATGACGACCATGGGTTGAATTTTGGGGCGACTGGCTCTACCGCATAGATGTCCCTGAGTGCGCGCTTGCGCTCCCTTTCGGGGATGTGTGTAGCATATATCATGTTCACCGTGTTGACTTGAGGCGGGAATTTCTTATGCCCCCAGTGTTCGGCTGCCGGGGCTCCTCGTCATCGTCCTCGCTCTGCGATTCCCCTTCCTTGTTTCCGCTATTTACCTTGCTGGCTTGCTTGAAGACTCGGCAATCTCTGTTAGTATGGTTGGCCGGTTTGTCTAGGTGCCATGTATCTGGCACGGACGATCGAGTATGCGGTCCAAGCTGGATGGTCCTCCGCCGTTCCCTTTATAGGGCTTCTTTCGCTAGCCGGACTTGGAGCCACTGAATCCGGCGTGAACTGAAGTGTCATCGGTGTTATCACCATTGCTCCGGCATTTGTGTCTGTTGCGCCGGAGTTTGCCGGTGTTGTTTTTGGCCTCAGAGGGGCCTGCTTCGTTGGCTGTGTTTGTTCTGCGAGCCAGCCAACTATCCTCTCCCGCGCAAAAGCGGGTCATAAGTGCCGTGAGGGCTGCCATGGACCTCAGCTTTTCTTGGCCGAGGTGGCGGGCGAGCCATTCGTCACGGATGCTATGTTTAAAGGCCGCTAGTGCTTCGGCATCCGGACAGTCGACGATCTGGTTCTTTTTGGTTAGGAACCTAGTCCAGAATTTTCTGGCGGACTCTCCAGGTTGTTGAACTATGTGACTTAAGTCATCAACGTAAGGTGGCCGGACATAAGTGCCCTAGAAGTTGTCAAGAAAAGCTTCTTCCAAGTCCTCCCAGCTACCGATGGAATCTTCAGGCAGGTTGTTTAGCCAGTGTCGAGCTGGTCCTTTGAGCTTTAATGGGAGGTACTTGATAGCGTGGAGGTCATATCCTCGGGCCATATGGATGTGGAGAATAAAATCTTTGATCCACACTGCGGGATCGGTTGTTCCGTTGTATGATTCCATATTGACGGGCTTGAACCCCTCGGGGAATTCGTGATCCAGCACCTCATCTGTGAAGCAGAGAGGGTCTGCGGCGCCTCTATAGCGGGCCGCGTCACGGCGCACCTCCGAGGAAGTCCGTCTGCGGTTATCGGCCCGGGTGTGACTAGGTTTGTCACGTCCGAATAGGTAGCCGTCATCCCGAGTTGGGAAGCGTCCTTGCGATCCGTAGATTGATCTGGTGTGTCCTGCTCCACTGTCCAGATCCTGCCAAAGGTTGTATGTATGGTCCCGAGCTGTTCTGTCCCTGTTTTTGAGAGGCTGTGGGGCGGGCTGTTGTTCGGCCTGAGTTGCCGTTTTATCCCGACCGCGGAGTGGTCGGTCCGCCGCACTATCCCGACCACGTGGTGGTCGGTCCGCATTGCGTGAGGGAGGTATGGGATCTGGTGCCTTCTCATCGAACTGAGGTAGCAGTCTGCACTTTGGGTAACTCTTTGCTGGGCGCTTGAGGCCGTATTCTTTGGCTGCCAGGACATCAGTCCACATGTCAATGAGAAGGTCTTGATCAGCTTGGAGCTGCTGCTGCTTCTTCTTCAGGCTTCTTGCAGTGGCGATTAGCTGGCGCTTGAAGCGCTCCTGCTCGAGGGATGCCTCAGGCACGATGAAGTCCTCATTGCCGAGGCTCTCATCATCCTCGGAGACTGGACGATAACTATCATCATCTGGGTCATTGGGCATGGCCTGTTTATCAGGGTTATCTTGCCCGTTGTCATGTTCCTCCTGTTCGGATGCAGCCCCGACAGAGTCATCCTTGTTTTCGGCGTCGCCCGGAGTGCTATTTTCTCCGGTGCCAGTGTTGCCATCTTTTGAGCGACGAGCCTTAGAGCGGCGTTTAGGGTGCCGGCGCTTGGACTGTTTCTCAGAAGGTTTATTCGCAACTGGATCTCCTTTGTCATTGTCGCTAGCTTTTTTAGGTGTGTCAACCATGTACACATCGTACGAAGAGGTGGCCGTCCAACGTCCAGTGAATGGCGGGTCTTGGCCTTGCTCCTTGTCGGCATCGTCGTCCATATCGCCGACGTCTTCAGAGCCATAATCAGGCACAGCGGTTAAGTCGTCGACAGTTGCTATGAAGTGGGTGGTGGGTGGGAAGCAAAATTCCCCATCATCAGCCTCTAACTCGAACCAAACATAGTTCGGCTGTGAGTCATTTTCCAAGGACAAATTCTTTAAAGAGTTCAGCACATCGCCCAAGGGTGAGTGCTGGAAGATGTCTGCGGCGCTAAATTCGGAAATCGATAACCGATCCAGCTTGGTGTCCGCAGGCGCCCCTCGTCCGGAACTTGTAGCCAGAGACAAGCCCGGAGTTCCATGGACGCAAATATTGCGGGGTATCGAGTCCGTGTGCGGCTCCAACGCCGGGGACTCTGTGGCCTCAGATGGCACGATCTGCTTCGGTTCTAAGGCCGTCGCAGCAACAGGAACCATCTCCCGGACGTGATCCGATGACCGATTTAAGTCATGTTCATCGAGGCGAAGGGGAGTGAACGCTGCGGTCTCAAATCCGTTGAAGATCAAGTCTACACGGATGTCCGCGATGTAGTTCAAGCTTCTAAATCTGACCAGGTGGCCAGGGGCGTAGCTATCGATCTGCTCCAGATCGCCAAGCGAATTGGCCCGCAGTACGAAGCCGCCGAACACAAAAATCTGTCCGGGGGGGGGAGGTTTCTCCTTGGACAGCGTCACTATCGACGATTGAAGGGGCCATCGAACCTTTCGTCGACGGCACAGTGGAACTCTCAATGAATGCACCAATGTCGTGTCAAAACCGGCGGATCTCGGGTAGGGGTTCCCGAACTGTGTGTCTAGGATCGATGGTAACAGGAGACGGGGGACACGATGTTTTACCCAGGTTCGGGCCCTCTCTGTGGAGGTAATACCCTATCCTGCTTGATTGATCTTGATGAATATGAGTATTACAAGAGTTGATCTACCACGAGATCGTAATGGCTAAACCCTAGAAGTCTAGCCTGTATAACTATGGCAATGAGTATATCCTTTCCGGACTACCCCCTCCGGTTTATATAGGCACCGGGGGGATCTAGGGTTTACATAGAGTCGGTTACATAAGAAGGAATCTTCATAATCGGTCGCCAAGCTTGCCTTCCACGCCAAGAAGAGTCCAATCCAGACACGGGTACAGTCTTCGGCCTTCATGTCTTCACAGCCCATCAGTCCGGCCCATGGATAACGGGCCAGACGCCCTATGACCCCTTAGTACAGGACTCCCTCATAGGGTATCAACTGGGCGGGCTATGGCCCGTCTAGCCCAGGGTATTATTTTATGTCGACCAAATATCCAGCCTAGATATTATTCTTTTCAAGGTGAAAATGGCTAGCCCAGCTATACTTTTTTTGCGGAATACCCAACCCAGGTCAACTTGTTATTCTCCGCCCCGCTGGGCTGCAAACGTTTCCTATTAGGCCTAACAAGAAAATGGGCTTTAATAAATAATAAATGGGATGTAATTATAAAAACTGGCCTGTAAATATACAAAAATGCACGAAGCAGGTAATTAGTTTAAAAAATATTATTGTTTGAATTTGGAAATTTTCATTTCATTACTTATTGCGCGTGCAGTATTTTTTTAGATTTTTACCTAATAAAAATTCATTTTGAAATTATATTTAATCTGACTCGAAATTTTAGGATATTTTTTTTGGATCCGATCAAAATGTGGGATTTTTGGTTGAATTCTGTTTTGAGAGGTTGGTTTAAATTATTAATCGTTGTCCTGACTAGAAAATGGGCTGTAATTTTAACAGACTGTAAATGAGTTGTAGTAAATTCCATTAGAATTCAAAAATGGGCTATACACTATTACAAATCGCAAATGGGCTATATGTTCTCTGCCACAGATGTGAGGCTCACTTGTAGGCCTACTATTTTTTTGAGAATTATAGTCAGTGACGCGTACGGAAGGCTTGTGGGCCTACTAAGGCGTACGGAAGGCTTTGTAAACTTATAGTCAAGACACGATTCTAGCAGCAGTGGCCGTTGGATTTCCATCCAACGGCTGTAGTGCTTCTTAAATCTCGGATATTCTTGCATCAGCCTCCCAAACCACCGCCGGCGGTACCTCCTGCTACCGCCTCCCGTGGCCGGCTGTGCTGCAGCGCAGGCTTCACCGGCCCACTCTAGTCCCAAACACCGTCCAGGCCATTCCTCTACTCACCAACACCTCCTGTTCTTCACCGGCGACGGCAGCCTCACACCGCAGCCAAACTAGTGAACCCTCGTACTACCCTCCGCATGAGCATCCACTACTGTGTCTTCGCCGGCTCCGGGTCGTTCCCTTCGTAATACTCGCCATCGTTCACTGCGTTGGTTCTCTCGGCGCGGCGTGGTCAACTTTCTCAACAAACGACAGCCATCGGGGACAGAGATCCAGTGCCTTGCCCACAGCAAGGCACAACGTAACTGGCGGCCAGCCAGCCGTTGGATCAGGGGGGGCGGCTCAGATGAGGCATGTACGTGGATTGGCTAGCAGTAGGGACGCACATGGCCCATGGCCGCACGCAACAAGTGCCCTCGTATTATGCGAAAACAAATAATTTCTCCCCCTGACAGGTTTGACCCACCAGCTACATCTTCGCACGCAAGGAAGTGCTTCCTTTATTACCCGGAAATAAAAAGTTTCCTCTCCGTGACAGCTGGGGCCCACCAGCTTTATTATGATCCTTTTCGTGAAAATATAGATTGTACCGAAGATCCTAAATTGTTTTCTTTTTATTCTAACTCAAAAAAAAGAAATAAAAAACCCAGAAAAGAACTTCGCACGCAAGGAAGTGCCACTTTATTACGCGAAAAAAAATTGATTCCCCTGCTAGCTGGGACCCACCAGATTTGTAGGCTCACTTGTGGGCCTACTAAGTTAACGCGTACGCAGGGCTTTGTCAACTTAGTCAATAAATGATTCTAGCTGCACTGACCGTTCGATGTTAATCCAACGGCCAAGCTGCATCCACAACCTCTAGTCTTGTCGCTCCAGCCACCGAAACCTGCGCCCGCCGTACCGCCTGCTCCAGCCTCCCATGGCCGGCTGTGCTGCCGCGCAGGCCTCACCGCCCAACCATGCTACTACTGGCCAGGCCTTCCCTCTACTCACCCACACCCCTTGTTATTCTCCGGAAACGGCAGCCCCAAATCGTAGCCGAAGCAGTCAACCCTCGTACTCCCCTCCGCGTGGGCATCCACTATTGCGTATTCCCCGGCTCCGGGTGGTTCCCTTCTGAGGGAGTCCTGGATTAAGGGGTCCTCAGACTTCCGGCCCGTTGGACATAGGCCGGACTGATGGGCTGTGAAGATACAAGACCAAAGACTCTCACCCGTGTCTAGATGGGACTCTCGTTGGCGTGGAAGGCAAGCTTGGCGTCCAGATATGAAGATTCCTTTCTGTGTAACCGACTTTGTACAACCCTAGTCCCCTCCGGTGTCTATATAAACTGGAGGGCGTAGTCCGGATAGGAGATACACTCATTGCATCAAACTCTTGTATAAAAACGATGTTTACCCAGCTTTGGGCCCTCTCTATGGAGGTAATACCCTACTTCCTGCTTGATTGATCTTGATGAATATGAGTATTACAAGAGTTGATCTACCACGAGACTGTAATGCTAAACCCTAGAAGTCTAGCCTGTATGACTATGGTAATGAGTGTATCTCCTATCCGGACTACGCCCTCCAGTTTATATAGACACCGGAGGGATCTAGGGTTACATAGAGTCGGTTACATAAGAAGGAATCTTCATAGTCGGTCATCAAGCTTGCCTTCCATGCCAAGTGGAGTCCAATTCGGACACGGGAGTAGTCTTCGGCCTTCATGTCTTCACAGCCCATCAGTCCGGCCCCTGGATAACAGGCCGGACGCCCGAGAACCCCTTAGTCCAGGACTCCCTCAGTAGCCCCCGAACCGGTCTTCAATAGCGAAGTGTTCAGCACACAAATTGTCTTCGGCATTGCAAGGCGGGTTCCTCCTTTAATGATCTCCAAGTAATGTATTCGGCCATTGAACCAGTGTCGCTCCCCTCGGCTTCTGCGTGTTAAATAACTTCGTCTTCCACGTGTTGAGCGAAGGTGGAAGGTCAGGGTATTTTTGCAGATAACACCCCATCCATGTAAGGAAGAGCGCCTATTAAAGAGATGGGATCTTAGATCCATTCGGCACCATGCAGAGAAAAAAATCCCCGGAGACTGTTTAATAGAAACCATTCCAGCATGGCTAGCGTCCCCAGCTGCTCCACCCGTTCCGGCCAAGAGAAAGGCGAGTGGGAGAGGTGTTTAGTATCCCACAGTCAATTGACGAAGTTGCAGACGCAGGGATTTCTTCCCCCTGCAGATCTAGGCCATGTTCGAGCGGGGCTAGACTTCTTCAACGGTGAGACTCAGGCAGAGGACTTTCCCAATCCATCCGGGGGAGAGCGAGTATGTTTCATCCCCTACTTTCTAAGAGGCGTTGGATTTCCCATCCATCCGTTCCTCCGAGGGCTTCTGGAATACTATGGCCTCCAGCTGCACAACTTCACACCTGCCTCCATTCTGCACATTGTGGGTTATGTCGCTTTATGCGACTTATTCCTAGGCATTGAAGCCCATTTTGAGCTGTGGAGGAAATTGTTCTGTCTTGTCCCGCGCAATCATGATGGGTTAATATTTGAAGTGGGCGGAGCCGAAGTGTGGCGTATCGCCAACACCGGATATCTTTCCGGCACACCAAGGAAGGCATCTGAAGAATGGCCTTCCGAATGGTTCTATATTGAGGACGTCGCACTTCCCGACCCAGTTTGAAAGGTTCTTCCTGAATTCGCGAGTGTTCCACTGAAGAAACGCCACAGTTGGTGTCCCCGGAGTCATGAAGAGGATGACAGTGCAGAAGTTCATCAGCTCATGAGCAAGATAAAGACGCTCGCTCAGTCCGGACTCACAATAATCGAGGTAATGGCAACCTCCATAGTGCGAGGGGTTCAGCCGCTACAATACAGAGGGCTGCCGATGTGGCACTATAATGGAGAGGATGACGCCTCCCGCTGTGGCCGGAAAGGTCCGGATACCCTCGCCGCTCTGGCCAAGATATTAGCCGAGCTGTTTAAAGGGGAGGAAGAGGAGTTTCTTCGCATTAAGCGCAGAGACGAGTATTCTATGTATGATCCTCCCAGCTGGGTAAGCCTCCACCCCTCTGTTTCGCTCATTCCCTTGCCGGATTACTTTTGACAAATTTCAAATCCGTTTGTTATGACAGCACTGGCGAAAGGTCACCGAAGGACCTCATAGTCCCGCCCCACAGCCGGAGAACCACAACCGGGAGCTTGATCCTAGATTTGAGGAGGATCCGGATATATTCATGGTGCTCGCAGAGGGAGTGTTTTACCAGACAAGCTATGATGGCACAGAAGTGGCCATCACCACCGACTACCCTGGCCTCCTTCCCGTTTCGCGCGTAAGTAATCAAGAGACACCTCCTTTTAAAAGAGTGCTCTTATTCTGCATTACCCACACGTACTGTCTTGTGCTCCAAAGAGGAGGCGTTCGGTGATTCCGAGGAGATCGGCTCCCACACCGGGCCAACCTTCTAAGAGGAAGGCCGACGAGGACACAACCAGGCTTTTATCGAAGAGGTACAGATCCATAAATATGTTTTTCAGCGGCCGCACCCGACTGTGACTTTGTGTGTTTGTCCAGTTTCAGGAGAAGGGTCTGTCGGACTATGTCCGGGGGCCCGGCCGGCCGTGTTTCTGCGACCCGGATTCAGGTCCCGTCGGAGAGACGGGGGTCGGTGTAGGAACAACGCCGGACTGCCCTTCGGCCGAGGGTTCAGAAAATATGTCCGTCGCCAACTCGGAGGTAGAGAGTGCCATGAATCATCGGCACTGCAGGGCTGTTTTACGAGACCCCAAGTTCTCGAAAGAGGCATTCAATGCCTTTAGCTCGGGCGACGCATACATCCGGGCTGCTCAAGACGGGCTTAGAAGAGCCACGAAGCGATATCTGACAGATGTGCAGGTAAGTTTTCTTTGTCGAAAAAAGGATAACCATGTGCCCATAGCCCCCGAGACTAAAAGCAGTTGGGACAACTGATTTAAGGATCGTTGTACAATCAGGTATTTACCGAGAAGAATGCTCTACTAGCCCAAGAGCTAGAGCAGTGTCGGGCGCAGCTGAATGCTGCTACCGCCGAACTGGAAAATTTCCAGAAGGCGTCTTCCGGTAATGTTCCCCTCCATCGAGGAACAATAATTTTATATCAACTATGCTAATACTGTTGCTGATCGCATAATAGGATCGCCTGATCAACTTGAAGAGAAGTTGAAGATCGCCCAAGAGGGAGAAAGAGAGGCGAAAAGGCTACACACCACAGGCGAGCGTGTGCTGACCCGCGTCAGGGACGAGAAAAACAAGCTACATGATTCCAACACTACATTGGGTGAAGAGTTGAAAGATGTGCGGGCCCAGCTGGCTGACTCCGTGAAGGAGAACAAGAAGCTGCGGGGCGGCATATTCAGTATGTATCTGAACTTATTTTTAGAGTAGTTCGGAGACAAATGGAACTGATATAGTGATGTTTGCAGGCATATTGACGGGCCATCCTGAAGAGGAGGTGTCCGGATCATCAAGTGATCTGCTGCAAAGTCTGTCGCAAGTGCACGAGCATGCCCGGCTGGCCATGCGGAGCGTTGCCAAGGCCTTATGGCCATCCGCCTCCCCTCCAGGAAGTATGGAGGAGCTTCTAGAGCTGTTCAAGGGAGCACGGCGGCGTATCCGACTATGGAAGATATCAGCCTGCCGAGAGGGTGCGCGAGAGGCCTGGGCCATGGTGAAAATGCGATATACCAAGCTGGATCCGAATCACATGGCCCGGGTTGGACCGCTAGGGTCAAATGGGGAAGAAATTCCCGTTAGTTTAGTATATGACCAAGTAGAGGTGGCCGCCAAATATTCCCAACAGGATTGCAAGTTATACTGCCTGTTGGACGGTATAGAGGAGGAAGTGTTTGAGTCCAAGTGACTATGTACTTTCCTTACCATGTGTAATTCCAGCTGAATTGTATAGCATTTGTCATGGCAGGCCTTTTCGCTTCAACCTCTGGACCCGAGGGTGCGGAGTGTTTTCGAATACCCTCGCGGCCGAATAGACCGGGGTATGCCTGGAAAACTAGGCGTAGGGGTCATAGTTGCTTGAACAGACAAGTTGTATTATGCTAGTTATGTTATATTACATTGAGATCGTAAGAAACATCTTCCAGAGAGAATAGTTCCGTTAAGGGTTCCTTTCCCTGGATGTGCATGTCCAAATTATGATTGAAAAATCACAGTGTATGTAACTTCTGGGGGTTCGCAATGGAGTAAATGCAAAAATGTCTTTAATTCACCGACCGAATATTCCCTTAAGAACGCTAGCTTTCGGCTTCACCCAGTCTGAGGTACACATCCGGATGACCCGACAGTAACAATCGTAGAGGTGCTCCCTTTATGCCCTAGCCAAACTAACGGGAACGTAGGGCATAAGCCCAGGAGCCAGGCAACCCAGCTTGGCCAAAACGTAAGTCATATCGATGCATATAATGGTGAAGAAAAGGTACATATGGAAGAAAACGCATATCTGAAGAGCTTGATGCTCTGTGAATAATAAAAAAGCTTCTGTTCAAGACGCCCCCAGGTATAATGGACGTACATATATAAAGATGTGTATGTCGATGGTGTTCGGTCGAGCCGTATGAGAGCTTTAAAGCGAAGAAATAAAAGCGGTAAAGAGAGAAAAAGTAATGGAAACTATAGAGGAGAAGGAGACAAACAAAGAATTCGGTGCTAGGCATAGAACCTTCGGAGTCTGGCCGCGTTCCAGGGGTTCGGCTCTAGGCGATTGTCTGATGCATCACGAAGACGGTACGCTCCTCCGATAAGAACTTCATCAATTATGAAGGGACCCTCCCATTTGGGCTTGAGTTTGTCCTTTTTCTTCTCCGTCAAGCGTAGAACGAGTTCGCCAATGTTGTAAGTCTTGGCCCGTACTTCTCTGCTTTGATATCTTCGAGCCTGCTGTTGATAAAATGCTGAACGGGCTTTGGCGATGTCGCACTCCTCCTCCAGGGCATCTAGGCTGTCATGCCGATCCAACTCGGCATCTTTCTCTTCGTACATACGCACTCGAGGTGAGTCATGTATAATATCGCAGGGCAACACAGCCTCTGCACCATACACCATGCAGAAAGGTGTGTATCCGATAGTACGGTTGGGCGTGGTCCGCAGCCCCCAGAGTACGGAGTCGAGCTCCTCAACCCAGTGCTTGTTTGATTCTTTCAAAGACCTCACTAGTCTGGGTTTGATGCCGCTCATAATAAGACCATTGGCTCGTTCGACTTGACCGTTGGTTTGCGGTGGTAGACGGAGGCGTAATCGAGTTTAATGCCAAGATTAGTACACCAGGTTTTTACCTCGTCGGCTATGAAATTAGAGCCGTTGTCGGTTATGATGTTGTGTGGAACACCATAACGGTGCACCACCCCGGATATGAATTCTATCACCGGGCCGGACTCAGACGTTTTGACCGGTTTAGCCTCTATCCACTTAGTGAATTTGTCCACCATAACTAGTAGATATTTTTTCTTATGGCTTCACCCTTTAAGGGGTCCGACCATGTCTAGTCCCCAGACCGCGAAAGGCCAAGTAATGGCGATAGTTTGTAAGGCAGTTGGGGGCATGTGGCTTTGGTTGGCGAAGAGTTGGCATCCCACGCAGCGCTGGACGAGGTCTTGGGCGTCTGCTTGGGCTGTCGACCAATAGAATCCAGTACGGAAGGCCTTGCTAACGAGAGCCCGAGCTGTAGCGTGGTGTCCACCGAGACCGGCGTGTATTTCCGCTAAAAGCTGCCACCCCTCTTCTTCGGAGATACATCTTTGAAGTACTCCATTAGTACTTTTCTTGTAGAGCTCTCCGTCGTGAACCTTGTAGGTCTTCGAACGCCGGACAATGCGGTGAGCCTCATTCTGGTCTTCGGGAAGCTCCTTCCTACTAATGTAGGCCAAGAAAGGTTCGGTCCATGGGGCAATGACTACCGTAATGAGAAGGGCTGATGGTGTTATTTCGGTGGCTGAGCCACCGATACTATCGGTGTGTTCGGGATTTGGAGTTGTATTTGGATCTGGACTATTGTTGCCGCCCTCCCCTTGCCACACCACGGATGGCTTAAGAAGCCTTTCCAAAAAGATGTTAGGTGGGACGGGGTCGCGCTTAGCACCGATGCGAGCGAGGACGTCCGCCGCTTGGTTACTTTCTCGGGTGACGTGATGAAATTCAGGCCCCTCGAACCGAGCCGACATTTTTAGTACGGCATTGCGATAAGCTGCCATCTTTGGATCTTTGGCGTCAAGTCGCCGTTTATTTGAGATATGGCGAGGTTCGAGTCCCCGCGCACCTCCAGGCATTGTATGCCCATGGATACGGCCATCCGAAGACCATGTAGTTGGGCCTCGTATTCGGCTGCATTGTTAGAGTCTGTGTATAATATCTGGAGTACATACTGGATGACGTCTCCGGTGGGGGATGTTAACACGACTCCCGCTCCCAGTCCTGCCAACATTTTGGAGGCATCAAAATACATAACCCAATTGGAATATGCACCGTACTCTTTAGGGAGTTCGGCCTCTGTCCATTCGGCGACGAAGTCGGCCAGTACTCGGGATTTGATGGCTCGTCGTGGCTTGTATGTTATGTCCCATGGCCCATGTCGACGAATGGGAGTAGCTCTATGGCCCATTTGGCGATCCGTCCCATGGCGTCGCGATTGTTTATTATGTCATTGAGTTGGACCTCAGAAGCCACCATGATTGAACACTCCTGGAAGTAGTGTCGTAGCTTGCGGGATGCCATGAAGACCGCGTATGCTATCTTTTGGTAGTGGGGGTACCGGCATTTGCACGGTGTGAGGACGGTGGATACGTAGTATACTGGTTTTTGAAGTGGGAATTTGTGTCCGTCTTGTTCTCATTCAACGACGAGCACGACGCTCACCACCTGATGTGTTGCCGATATGTATAGCAACATGGGTTCGCCCGCGTTTGGTGCGGCCAGGATTGGATTGCTTGCTAGGAGGGTCTTTATTTCCTCCAGTCCGGCGGTTGCCGCGTCTGTCCATTCGAAGTTACCGGTGCGCCGTAAGAGGCGATAGAGTGGTAGCACCTTTTCTCCTAATATGGAGATAAAGCGACTTAATGCTGCCGCGCAGGCAGCTAGATTCTGGACTTGTTTGAGGTTTGTTGGTGTAGCCAACTGTGACAGAGCTCGGATTTTAGCTGGGTTTGCTTCTATTCCTCTATTGGAAACGATGAAGCCCAGCAGCTTTCCAGCGGGGACGCCGAAGACACACTTTTCCTGGTTGAGTTTAATGTCGTACGCGCGGAGGTTGTCGAATGTGAGACGTAAATCGTCTAGTGTTTTGACGTGCCTAGTTTTGATGACGACATCATCGACATAGGTCTCTACTGTCTTGCCGATCCGCTTCTCCAGGCATGTTTGAATCATGCGTTCGTATGTCGCGCCGGCGTTCTTGAGCTCGAAGGGCATGGTGTTGAAGCAGAATGGCCCGTATGGGGTAATAAATGCTGTTGCAGCTTGATCGGACTCCTTCATTTTGATTTGATGGTATCCGAAATATGCATCGAGGAAACACAGTGAGTCGTGTCCTGCGGTTGCATCAATGATTTGATCAATGCGGGGAAGGGGGAAGGGATCCTTAGGGCAAGCCTTGTTGAGGTCCTTGAAATCGACACATAGGCGCCAGGATTTATCCTTCTTTGGTACCATCACCAGGTTTGCCAGCCAGTATGGATGTTTGATTTCCCTAATGAATCCGGCTTTGATAAGCTTGGCCAGCTCCTCCCCCATAGCTTGTTGCTTGGGTTCGGAAAACCGCCGCAGTGTCTGCATGACCAGTTTAAATCCCTTTAATATATTGAGGCTATGTTCGGCCAACCTGCGTGGGATCCCTGGCATATCCGAAGGGTGCCAGGCAAATATGTCCCAGTTTTCGTGCAGGAATTCTCGTAGTGCGGCGTCATCTGTTGAGTTTAGTTGCGCTTCGATAGATGCTGTCTTCTTGGGGTCCGTTGGGTGGACCTCGAATTTGACTATTTCTTCTGGTGGTTTGAAGGAGGTGGATTTGGGGCGTTTGTCGTGGATCACGTCGTCCCTGTCCACCGTGGAGCGTAGTGCGGTTAGTTCTTCAGCCGCGAGGGCTTTGGATAGCGCCTCCTGGGCCAGGGATGCGGTTTTGTTTTCAGCGCGGAGTGTTTTGTCCGGATCACTGACGAGAGTGATTATACCGTTTGGTCCGGGCATTTTGAGCTTCATATACCCGTAATGGGGTATGGCTTGGAAGCGTGTAAAGGCATCCCGCCCCAACAGGGCGTGGTATCTGCTGCTGAAAGGGGCAACTTGGAAAGTTATTTCTTCGGACCGATAGTTCTCTGGCATGCCGAATACTACGTCAAGTGTGATTTTGCCCGCGCACCGCGCCTCCCGGCTGGGAATAATTCCTCAGAAGGTTGTGCTACTTTGCTTGATGCGGATCCTGTCTATTTCCATTTTATGGAGTGTGTCCTCATAAATGAGGTTTAGTCCGCTGCCGCCATCCATGAGGACCTTGGTAAGTCGAAACCCTTCCACGATGGGACTGAGGAGTAGCGCGGCTGGCACTCGGACTGTTCTGTACTTCGGTTCGTCACCGGCATTAAATGTTATAGCCGTGTCGTTCCAAGGGTTTATTGCAGCGATTTGGCAGACTTCTGTGAGGTCACAAAGTGCCCTTTTGCGCTTGTTGTTTGAAGCGAATGTCTCAAAGACCGTCAATACTCTTGTGTCGTCGTCTTCTGGGGGGTGCTGTTCTGGGGCGTCCTTAATAAGGATGTCCTCGCCGCTCTTGGCTATCTGCCGTAGTATCCAACATGCTCTAAGGCTGTGGGTTGCCACGGTATCTGGTGTTGTATGTATTTTGCATGGGCCGTCGAGCCACCCCTCTAGAACGGTGCCGTGCAGCATAGTGGTTTTATGTTTCTTGACTGTTGGACTGGGCGTGCCACGGGGGTGCACCCTCTTCGCCTGTAGGGGGAGTTGAGTTGGGACCGACGGTTCCCAGTGAGCTGCCTGAGTTTTCCAGGCGCTCTGCATCACGCTGTACTTTTGTACGATGGTTGCTAAGTCAGCGAATTTTAGTATGCGGCGGCGATTGATAGCGTTGAGGATTCCTTCGTCCACGCAATTTTTGCAGAACGCTGATATTGCGTCCTCGTCACGGCAATCTTTTACCTTGTCCTTGACAAGGAGAAATCTGGCCCAGAAGTGGTGGACCGTTTCCTGAGACTGCTGTTTTATGCTCATGAGAGCGTCTATGTCCGGGTGGGTGGGTGGAATGAAATCCGAACCCCGACCTGACCGATTATCCGAAGTTTGACGACCTTCCGGGCTTAATAGTCCAGGTTCCGGAATATCTTCTGATTGTTTAGGACCGCCATCCGATGCTATGTTCGGAGGGCTGGTCGCATCCTTTCGCGGGTGAGTATCCGGCTCGTCCTGAACGGCGATCTGAACATAGTCCGTCTTCGATATAGAAGAAGACTCGCCGTCCTGCTCCACGACTACCGCAATCTGGTGGGTGACCGGTGGGGCCTTGATTTCTCCTTGATCGTTTTTAGGCCCGATCCAATCATAGTCTGTGGCGATTCCCAAAGCAGCGATGCGATCTAGGAGTTCGTTCAAAGATGAAAACTCTGCCGGATCCATCTGCTTGGAGTGCTCGGAGTTGATGCGAAGGGGGTTTTCGATGGCACGAGAAGTCATCGTCGGCTCAACGGCCGAACGGGCGATCATAGTAAAGCCGCCCAGCTGGAGGGTTCCTCCTGGGGCCAAAGCTCCCCCGGAGGTGATGTTGTCTTTAAGGACAAGGCGAGCCATCGAGGCTTTCATCGACGGCACAGTGGAACTCTCAATGAAAGCACCAATGTCGGTGTCAAAACCGGCGGATCTCGGGTAGGGGGTCCCGAACTGTGCGTCTAGGATCGATGGTAACAGGAGACGGGGACACAATGTTTACCCAGGTTCGGGCCCTCTCTATGGAGGTAATACCCTACTTCCTGCTTGATTGATCTTGATGAATATGAGTATTAAAAGATTTGATCTACCACGAGATCGTAATGGCTAAACCCTAGAAGTCTAGCCAGTATGACTATGGTAATGAGTGTATCTCCTATCCGGACTACGCCCTCCGGTTTATATAGACACCGGAGGAATCTAGGGTTACATAGAGTCGGTTACATAAGAAGGAATCTTCATAGTCGGTCGTCAAGCTTGCCTTCCACGCCAAGTAGAGTCCAATCCGGACACGGGTGTAGTGTTCGGCCTTCATCTCTTCACAGCCCATCAGTATGGCCCCTGGATAACAGGCCGGACGCCCGAGGACCCCTTAGTCTAGGACTCCCTCAAGGACAAAGCCCAAAACACCCAGAGCCAAAGAGTGTTAGGCATCACTGAGGTCTTTCTGTCCGCGTGACCTGAAGACTTGTTACACGTGAGGACTGTGAATCCTCCAGCCGGTTAGGCGTCACGTTCTGAGCATCCAAGAGTCATTGTGGATTGCTGGTGAACGAAGTCTGTGAAGGTTTGGAAGTCTACCTTGAAGACTTACCAGAGTGATTGGGCGAGGACTAAGTGTGCTTAGCTCAAGGGGAATAAGGTGAAGACGCGGTCTTCTGAGTTAAATCTCAGCCTCCCTAACCAGACGTACAGTTGTCACAGCAACTGGAACTGGTCCAACAAATTCTTGTCCTTGCCGAGCAACTGGTTCTATCTCTTCCCTCTTTTTACTTACAGTTTGTCTTTGTGAAGTCATTGCCTGCTTGCTTGATCTGTTTGACTTCACTGTGTGATGACTATTGTTGTTTGGCTTCATACTATCTTCCATCCTGATCTATACTACCTAGCTGCTAATAGTCTTCGTGCTTTCACTTCATTACTTGACTATGGCTTGTCTAGTGTAGTCTACCTTCCCCTGCATATCAATAGGTTCATTTCTATCGTTTGTCTTCAAAGCCCCCGTGTTTTGAAGACTTCCATAAAAATTGCCTATTCACCCCCCTCTAGTCGATAACTAGCACTTTCAATTGGTATCAGAGCAAGGTGCTCCCTTGTTCTATGTGATTCGGTTTAACCACCTGGAGTTTTAGCTATGTCGACTGCAAGGATAATCAAAGTCTCCGCTGCGTGCCCTGTCTTCGATGGCACTAATTACCCCTACTAGAAGAATATGATGCGCATGCATCTTGAAGCCATTGATGTCGATCTCTGGTATGTCGTCAAGAACGGTATTCCCAAGGCCGATGAAGGTGTCACCCCTGCTGATGTCAAGAGGTTCATTCAACTGGATTCTACTGCTAAGAATATCATCTGTGGTCATCTGACCAAAGGACAGTATGGTCGTGTGAGTGCTCTGGAAACTGCGAAGCTAGTCAGGGACTGGCTGTCCAAGGTTAACGAAGGTGTCTCAACCCAGAGAGACTCAAGGATCGGTGTTCTTCGCAACCTCTTCAACTGCTTCAAGAGAAATGACAATGAGAATGTCCAACTCACATTTGATCGCCTCACTGATATCACAAATGAGCTTCATGCACTCGGCGCTACTGAGATCACCAAGCATGAAATCGTCAAGACACTCCTGAGATCACTTGACAACTCGTTTGACACCCTAGCTCTGATGATTCAAGAATGCCCTGACTTCAAGACTCTCGATCCGTCTGACATACTTGAGAGGTTCAACACACACGAGTTCCAGTTATCTGAGAAAAGAGATATCTGTGGTCCCAACTATGGCCGAACTCCCGCTTTGAAGGCAAAGGTGTTTCCTCATCTGAAGAAGAATCTGACTGCGGTTCTGGGGATCCTGAAGACATTGGAAAGGAGCTTGCTATGCTTGTGAAGAAGTTCCAAAAATTCACTAAGAAGAAAGGCTTCAGAAAGTCTTCAAGATCTAGCTCAAGAAATGATGAAGCTTCTACTCATGACCACAAGAAGAGAACATGCCACAAGTGCAAGAAACCTGGTCACTACATCTCTGAATGTCCGCAGTGGCACAATGAGAACAATAATAAGAAGAAGAGCAATGAATATGATTCTGATGACAAGAAGAAGAAGAAGAAATCCTCAAATTCTTCTTCCAAGTCTTCATCCAAGTCTTCATCATACAAGAAGAGCTCATCTGGCAAGGCTCCTGCTTTTGTTGGCAAGGAGATGGATTCAGAGGAGGAGTCTGCTTCTAAGGAGGCAGAGGTGGAGTCTGAGGAGGAGTCCGACTCTGGCATTGCAAGTCTGGCTCTAGCAACAGCCTACGTTGCGAAGTCCATCTTCAACACTTAAGACAATGGCTCCGTCACCAACGCTGATGCAAATGACAAGGACGACTCTCCTCCCACCTACTGCTTCATGGCACGTGGTGCCAAGGTAAACTCACGCGATGCCTACTTTCAAACATCAAGTGAAGATGACTCTGATTATGAATCCAAACCTAGCTACAAAACACTTGCTAAAATTGCAACTAAACAACAGAAAGCTATGGAACATATTCAAAAATTTCTAGACAAAAGCGATGACCTATTGGACGCAGAAATGACCCGATCTCAGACCTTAATTGAAGACATCAAAAATCTTCATGTTAAGTATGAGGAACTTGAAAGTCGTCATGAAATGCTCTCAACAACTCATGAAAAGCTTTCCTACGATTATCTTCAAAGGAAGCAAGACCTTGAGAAATTGAGAGCGGCTCACGAAGATCTTCAAAAAGAGAACGAGTCACTTCGCGCTCAACAGATCAGTCCCGCTCAGGAAGGATTTGAACCACCATGTCTAAAATGACTTGAGCGTGATAATGCTACCTCTGTTGCTGAATGTTCCACTGCTGCTACTATTACAATATCTTCAACTGCTGATGTGGTAACTAACCCCTCGACTGAGGATACCACTACTATTGCTGATGAGAATGCCAGGTTGAAGACATTGCTTGAGACAGGGATGTACAAAATTCTCAAAGGACATCAGACACTGTGTGATGTCCTCAAAAAGCAGATTCTGAACCGAAACCCTAGGAAAGAGGGTGTTGGGTTCGAGAGGAAAATGAATGTTGATGGTTCTTACTGGAAGCTTGAGCAGTACCCCAAAACCACATGGGTTGCTGCAAAGGGACCTTCAGTGGATCCATCCACCTTATCTGGCTTCAGTTGTGCTAACCCAATTATCATTGATGAATCCTTTGATGCAAACTATAAACTGTTTAAGAATCAGAATGGTGAAGTGTTTGCCAGGTATATTGGTACTAACTGCAGGAATGGACCACCTTTGAAGAGGATCTGGGTGCCCAAGAGTTGTCTTGAGAATCTTCGAGTGAATGTCATCATGACACCACCTGGGAAGAAGACAAACCCCAGACCAAAGGCTTCATATGGTCCAAAGGCTTCACACAGATAGAGGACTCACCAGAGTCACCCTAACGCCAATGTTTTGTAGGGAAATCATACTCAGACTTATGAATATGAGCGTGTTTCTTCAAACCACTATTTTCATAAGACTAAGAACTATTCTACTTATTCTTATGAGTATTATTCACCTCCAGCAAGGCTATTTGCTAGGGCTCCAAGGCGAAGTTCTCAGATGCTGCACTTAGACTCATTGCTTCGAAGCCACCACTACTAGGGAAAAGTCTAGCAGCAGCGCGGGTTCTAGGTATATCAGTAGCGCGGGGACCGGCGCTACAGCTAACCCATAGCAGCAGCGCGTGCTCGCCCGCGCTACTGCTATACAAGTGTAGCAGCAGCGTGCTGCATGGAAGCTCGCTACTGCTAATAGCTCTAGCGTGCTTTGGCCATACGCGCTACTGCTATAGTCAGACTGCTGCTAACTTTCCTCCACTCGCTACTGCTAATTTTAGTAGTTTTTGAATTCTTTTCTGCATATTTGTTTTGTATTTGAACAGGCTTTATACAAGAATCTTTAGCACATACAAATGTCATCATCATAAACATACAAATGGTTGCGAGACCACAAATGTAATCATAGCATATACATACAAATAGTCTCATCATAATCATCATCCAACACGAAGTGGTATCTCGTCATCATCTCGAAAATAGCAACACATGCAAGTCTCGAATACTTGCAACTACAATGTCATCCATCTAAACAATGATATACGCGAGAAGTGCTATCACTATAAGTGATAGTGGAACTATGCAGTACATGAGCCGGCGGTCATGAGTCCTCTCTCGTGCTCGCCTGAACCTCAAGTAACTAGCTTGTGCTTCTTGTCTGCTTTTGAAGCCTTTATGGCTGGCGCCCGAGACCCCCTGCACTTGCGCCTGACACTCATGCCACTCGTCATACACTCCCGGAACCTTCCCTTCGTACATAACATAGCACTTCAGCATCGAGAAACTAGGTACCAGTTAGAGATGCATCTTCATCAAGAGGATGTACAATCATATGCAACAAAATATACTAGAGCAACACGAAAAAGAAAGCGTTAGCAACTAGATGCAACATACAGTACGCAAACTAATTAACTAGAGGTACGCAGGTCATCATACGCAAACTAACAAAGTAGCGTTACACAAGTTCGGCAGGGACCGTGGACATCATAAAGTTTCATCGCTACGGAAAGTATACAAGTTCAACCGACACATATCATCATCATCGGCATCGTAAATCACTAGAAGTTCCATCCTTCCATATTATCGAGGATGGACCCTAGCTTCTTGAACGGAGTGAGGTCTAGACGTTGCATGCCTATGCGAGTTCGGATGTCAGCTCGCGATATAGGGCCGTGGTGGAACATCCCCTTCTCATCGACGACTTCTTTCATGATGATCATCGCAATGTCCCTTTGGATGCGAAAGAAGTCATCTCTAAGTTTATAATCCGCTTCTCCATGAAATTCTAGCCACTTGTGGATATGATCATCATTTCTGCTTGTCATGCGAAGCTTTTGGTGATCCGTGCTGAACTCAATCATGAGATGGACGATGTAGAATCCATCCTTATTGCTTGTTTTTGGGACATGGATGCAGGAGAAGTTAGTTTTATGCGTGAAACCCATCTTCTTGTTCCTTTGTTTCCTGATCTGCATGTGGCCACCTCTAATGCTGAAGCCTTGGAGAGCATCATCTAGAATATTCATTATGTGGGTGTAGTCCTTTTTCTCGTAGTCTCTGGAAGGGTCAAAATACATGGCGTGGGAGACTCGCGGGGAAAGACCGATAAGGACGGCACCCCCGTTGCTGTGGGGAAAAGACACCTCAAATTATTCTCCATATGAGCGAGAAGGAATGATTGAAATGTACAAAAGGGTTGTCCGGAACTGACTTACTTTGGATGATAAGGCAGGAGGACAATTTCCTGGTCCTTATTCTGTACCATGAAGTTTTGGAGGTAGTCCCTAGCAGTTTCACGCTCAAAGTCACCGAGACTCAAGAAAGACTCGTGCATGTAGTACAGATCCGCCACACAGGTTTGCGAGACTTCTTCTCTCTTCATGACGGAGCTCATATGTAGCACAAAAAGGCGGACGATTGTAAAATCGAGCCGCCTTGTCAGAAACATCTCAAAGATATGGTCGAACCATAGGAAGAACACCTCCGCGGGCCATGTGTCGACGTAGCACTTCCCCTCAGGCACACGAGCCGCGTATGTCGGATATCCTGGATCCTTCGAGGCTAGTAGGCTTTTCTCAGTTGACAGCACATGGTCGTGCAGTCTCCTGAGATCCCCTGATAGTGCCTCCAGCGGTTTCGGTGGTAGCATCGGCTCGCCCGTGAGATGGAACATGGCCGCACCTTTCACGGGTACACGCTCTTCAGAATCCATCGTCTGGCTGCTATGTGCTCTGGCTTGTTTGGAGGCAGCTATCTTCCCCGATCTCTTCCTCTCCTTTTTCTTGGGCACACCTTCCAGACCCTTCCTTAACCCCTGCCCCAGTGTTTCCGGGCTAAGCACTGTACGACCCCCGGCTAGTTGAGCCTGTGTTGAGGCGGCATCTTCAGGCGTGTCCTGTGAGGATTTCATGAAGAGAGACTTTTTGCAATCCGTGCTACGACCTTCCTACCCGGGCAGATCATCCATATCCTCATTAGCATGCTGATAGCCCGATTCGTCATATGGTTGACTCATCATATCTATGTCACAGTCATATGCATTTGTATTGAGGAAACCCATAGGGTCGACCTCCGTCTCATCATCCATTCTCTGTTCTACAGGACCGATTACATCAGCCAGTACTATTGCACCCCCTTCATCACGTCGTCCGCCGCTCTCACCCGGCACTACAGGAGCTGGTAATTGCGTAGGCGGGGTGGTGGTCTCCGCACATGCTTGTTGATGTGTGCTTATTAGTGTGCTCTCGGCCGGCTCCAGACAAATAAGATTCTTCGGCTGAAGCAGCACCCAACCCTTGCAGTTTCCAATCCACGGCGGGGTTTCGTCATCCTCTCCCACATGCTGTACTGGAGGAGGCAAATCCTCGTGCCCAGATTTCACATTGGACAAGCTAACCCTGAAGTGCCCAGCGGGGATCGGCTGGTTGTGGAACGTGGGTTGCAAGGGGTTCATTATCATCCCCTTTCCCACGTCCACCTTCTGGCCTTTGATCAAGTAGAGTATGGTGCACGGGGTTTCTTCAGCCTGCAAACACATATGTCTGTGGCGTAAGACATCCGAAAGGCAACGAAAATGGAATATTCTATATATATATATATGTTGGTGCAACATGTAACTACCGTGATGGCGTTGAGCTCAGCCAAAGACGAAGGCCCACCTAGCGTGCCAGAGACTAAGGACGGGCTTCTATGAGCGGGAGCGACTGTGAGAGGATGCCCGGTTGCGTGAGCAAGTGATGGTGCGGTGGTGTTGTTGTTCATGGAGTTGCTCCCGATGAAACTGGGCAACGGGAAATCATGTACCGTCTTGTCTGGACTTTCCTTCATCCAGTTGATGATAGCTGGAACCAAGTTAGTAGTGAAATCATTTCTGCAGGAAGTCACAATTGCATTGACTGCCTGCTGGAGCAAATCATTTTTCTCCTCGGCTATTTTTTCGCGTCCTCAGCTGCTTTTTTCTCGACCGCAAGCTTCACCTTCGTGTCGATGTCTGCCTGACTAAACTTCTTTTTCTGCTTCTTGGCCTCCGGGCCCTAGTTGTAGAACACCTTCCACGTGGCGCCGTCTCCAGCACCGTGCACATGACCATATTGCGGGCGCTGGCCCAAAGGGAGTCCCTTAAGTTCGTTCAAGGCCCGGTTGAGAGGGGTGTCCCACTTGGGCCTCATCGGAGAAGTAGGGCTTTCGGCTGCAAGCTGGTGTTGCTTCTCCTGCAGAAGGAGCGTGAACCGTTTAGGAATGTGTAGTTGACTAGATATGGAGCTAAATGTAAGGTGGTAAAAGAATAATTACCGGTAGTCTAATCAATTTCATCGTGATATGGTCCGTGTAAAAAACCTTCTTTTCCTTCTCCCACTTGTAGCGGGCCCTGATGAATTCATGCTCCAAGGGGTTGGTGAACTTCGCGAAGGGATCTGAGATACCCGCGGCTTCACGTTCCGCGTCCTCCTTATCCCATATGGGCCTTTTACCGAGGTAGCCACGGCTTCCGAGGTGATGCTTCCCCGTGTTCCTTTGCCGAAGGCTCTTGAATTTCGCAGCCTTAGCCTTGGCTGTCTCGGTAGTGCAAGTGTCCTTGAACTTTTCGAACTCCTCTTCCGTAAGTGTCGGATTTTCCTCCAGAATCTTGGACAGGGGTTCCTCAGCCTCAATAGCTCGTTTCATCCTCCCTTTCCAGGAGGCCAAATCATTGCTGAACATGCCCATGGCGTGATTGTTATTATTTTTCATCTTCGGATAATCCCACGGTTGTTCTATGTTATCATCCTGGTCGGGGAACTTGAATCTCTTGTGCAACTTCGTCACGAGCAACTGCGTCAAATGTTCTTTACTCCTTAAGTCATCGTCGTTGATGCTCGCGCATTCTCATAGGATGCATCCTACTTGGTTCCCATAGCACTTGCGAGGTTCTTCCGGCTCTAATGGCTCAAACTTGCCAGGTGCCATCTTTGTGATCACTAGTCATCCAATCCCTAGTTTGTTAGGTTTTCGTATCCTCTGCTTCTTCTGCTTCTTCTTTTCGGTAGCGGCATCGGCGCCGGTACCTTCCCCGCCGGTGTCGGCGCCGCCATCGGTGCCGGCGTCGTCGGTGTCGATGTCGGCGTCAGTACCATCATCGAGGCCGACCTGGAAACCTTGCTTAGTAGTCAAATAGTCGAGGTACTCTTGTTCTCCCTCATAATCCATCTGGTCTGCATCTTGGTCAGAAGGCCTAGTTTCTTCGTTGTTCGACATGTTTCCTATGATTAAGTCTCGTCGTTTAATTCTAAAAGTATGAAAAAAAAATGAGAAATGACATAAAAAGGAAATCTATGTTTGCCAGAATGTCGTTTCCCAGCAACTCCCAGCACTCGATATGCCTACTATCTAGCACAAATCATGCCAAAATTCACGGAAAATTTCGGCATGACCTTTGCTAAAAAATGGACATATCGAGCGCCTGAAATTCACCGGAACGGAAATGAATCTAAATTCCGGCGTACCATAGGCCACTCAGATCATTTACCCTGCACATAATCATAATTTTCCAAATATGACATGTCCAAATTCCAAACATGACATGTCCAAAACATCACATGTCCAGTTCAAATTTGCATATAAATTCAGCCTACCTAAATTTTCTTTAACAAGGGATGTTGATTTGGACAATTGCTTAAATGTTGCATTTTCTTTTAACTACAATTGCTTAACCCTAAATTTCTGTCCTATTTTAAAACGTACGGTTCATAAAAACCTAGCTAAATTCATAACTAAATAGATAACCTAAATAACCTACTGCCCTAACTAAAACCTAAGTAAATTAACCGAAGAACCCTAGCTAGCAGAGAGAGGAGGAGCGCCGGGGGGGGGGGGTTACAGAGGGTGCAGGGGCGAGGAGGCAGGCCCGACGACGGCCGAGGTTGGGAGGGGAGGAAGCAGAAGAGGGAGGCGTGGCGCGTCGGGGTCTGGGGCGAGCGCCGGGGTCGGAGCCGGGGTCGGGGTCGGGGCCGGGGTCGGGGGCGAGCTCCGGGGTCGGGAGTGAGCGCAGGGGCGCGGTGAGGGCAGGGCCCCGGCGGGGCGATGGGGGAAGAGAGAGTGGGGATTTGGGGGGAAAAGAGGCGGGATGAAGCAGAGAGAGTGAGGATTTTGGGTTAAGTGGACGTAGCAGTAGCGCGTTTAGAGAAAAAGCGCTACTACTATTACAGGTAGCTATAGCGGTTTTGTACGGAAACCGCTACTGCTACCTTGACTAGTTGTAGCTATTTTTCAGTAAAGCGCTACTGCTATAACCAGTACCTATATAACAGTTTTCCTTTTTCTTTTCCTTTATTTTCTCTCACTTATTTTTTCTGAGAGCAGTGAACAAAGGGAAGGCGATATATATTGCATCATTTTACGGTTAAATATGTATACAAAATAGGAACATATATATTACATCATTGGACCCATGCATAATAATGGCTAAGTGTGTATACAAAATAGGAATATATATATATATATATATATATATATATATATATATATATATATATATTACATCATTTGACCGATAACATACGGTTCCTCAGCGTTGACATTTTCGTTTTTGAGTCAGCTTCTTTCCCTTCTTGTTCGTTGAAGAATAATTGAGCCCCTCAATGTGAGTTTGCCTTTTCCATGGAGTACGATTTTTCTTAGGTAATGTAGTATTGATTCTTCTTTTGACGTATACTTCATCATCATCATCATCTTCCCTCATTGGGTTGCCGTACTGATTGTAGTCTTCCTCATTGGCGACTCCATCCATTCCAATGATGTTCCTTTTGCCTCTCCTCACGACAACACGACTGGGATTGCACTGGTCGGTTATGAAGAAGCATTGTGTCACGTGCTTAGTGTGTACCCATGCCTCGTTTTTTGCGATAGCGTTCACGGTAGCGCTCTTGGCGTCGGGTATAGTCATGGTAGTGAAATTCTAGTTTTCTCTTTCGACATTCTTAGCCCATCTGACACGGAACATCGCCGTGTTGTGCAGTCCAGCGTAGTCAAGCTCCCAGATCTCCTCGACCCTTCCGTAAAATCTTTCAGTTGTGCCGTTGTCGCTGCCGGTCATGCATTCCATCGTCACCCCTGAGTTCTGATCATCACTGTCCATATCTTTGGCCTCCGTGTAGAACGTGTATCCGTTGATATCGTATGCCTGATAGGTTACGAGGTTGGGCGAGGGGCCATGTTGTCGGTGTCAAAACCGGCGGATCTCGGGTAGGGGGTCCCAAACTGTGCGTCTAGGATCGATGGTAACAGGAGACGGGGGACACGATGTTTACCCAGCTTCGGGCCCTCTCTATGAAGGTAATACCCTACTTCCTGCTTGATTGATCTTGATGAATATGAGTGTTACAAGAGTTGATCTACCACGAGATCGTAATGGCTAAACCCTAGAAGTCTAGCCTATGAGTATATGGTAATGAATCTGTCCTATCCGGACTATGCTCTCCGGTTTATATAGACACCGGAGAGATCTAGGGTTACATGAGGTCGGTTACATAGGAGGAATTCTTCATAATAGGTCGCCTAGCTTGCCTTCCACGCCAAGTAGAGTCCAATCCGGACACGGGTATTGTCTTCGGCCTTCGTATCTGCACAGCCTATCAGTCCGGCCCATGGATAACAGGCCGGACGCCCGAGGACCCCTTAGTCCAGGACTCCCTCAGTAGCCCCTGAACCTTGCTTCAATGACGAGGAGTCCGGCGCGCAGATTGGCTTCGGCATGGCAAGGCGGGTTCCCCTTCTCCCGAACTCCAAGATAGTCTTTGTATGTGATGATTGTATCCGGACCTGTTACACACCATATTCTACCGCAGAGAGAATATATATATATATTTCACACGAGTTCTATCCACTGACAGCTTCCTGCAACGTGATATCACGCCCGTCCGGTCATAATTTCAAACCGTTTTTCTTCTGCCATCCCACGTTTCAAAACGCGGTTGCTACTAGCACGTCTTGTCGAAGCAGAGATCGTGTCCCCCTATTGCGGGATTCTCATCAATGCGGGCATGGGTAACCCAACCGTGCCGTTTACACGGCCCTTGGGAATAGGCGAGTTTAAGGCGAGTAGGGAGGCATCTGACATTCGCGGTCTCTATAAGGGGGTAAGGACTCCCTTCTTCTACCCACACCCTTTCTCTTCCTCAGCCCTTCCGTCCTTGAGCTCCGCGCCCAAGCCTTAGCTTCTCTCTCGTTCGAGAAAATACTCCAAAGATGTCCGGATCCGGAGCTGGAGGTAAGTGGATGGCCTCTTCCGTCAAAAAGAAGGACATCAAGGAGCTCTGGGAGGCCGAATATCTGGCCAAAGAGATCGCTCATCCACTCTCGGCCAAGGGACAGATCGTCCCCACTCCCAAGCCCCATGAGAGGGTTGTGTTCCTTACACATTTCGCCCGCGGGCTTGGGTTCCCTCTTCACCCATTCATCCGCGGGTTGATGTTTTACTATGGGCTGGATTTTAATGACCTAGCCCCTAACTTCACCATCAATATTTCGGTGTTTATCATCATTTGTGAGGCTTTTCTCTGCATCCCGTCTCACTTCGGCCTGTGGCTGAAGACCTTCAATGTGAGGCCGAAAGTAGTGTGCGGTTGTCGGGTGGTAGGTGCGACATATGCCAACGGGTGGCTTATCATTGCGGGAGCCAGTAAGACGTCGCCGGTGCCTGGAAACGGGATGAGGCGAAGACATGCACGCCGGCGAATCTTACCCAGGTTCGGGGCTCTCCGTGGAGATAATACCCCTAGTCCTGCTCTGCTTGGTCTCCGCATGATCACTAGATCAAAACGAGTAGCTACAAGTGCTCCTTGAGCTACGGATTCGAGGGAGAAGAAAAGCAAGGCTAGCTCTCACTTTCCTCTCTATATGGTGTGTGTGTAACTCTATGAGACCAACCCTTTGCTTGGGTGCCCCGGGGGGTTTATATAGGCCTACCCCCCCGGGGTACAATTGTAATCCGGCTGGGCGCGGGTCCCAGCCGTCAGTGTCTGTGCTCGCCGGCTTCTCCGCCGGCCATTGGGGCCCGCCGACTGGCGGGTCCCGCCGGCTGCCGGCCTCTTAATCGACAGGCCGGCCCCACCGCTTGGGGGTCTTGTCGGCGGCTGGTTACTGTAGCCTCGCCCCTAATGACGAGGGCTTTGTCGAGGTAAGCGTGGCTACAGTGTGCCGCCTTGTGGGCTCTCACTGTAGCCTTACCTCGTCTTGTCTCCTTAATGTGGCACATGTTTCGAGGGGAGGGGGTAGCCGGCTCCCGGGGGCCGGCTACGCCCCTGGCCGACTGGGGGAGGCCGGGCCGCCTTTGGGCATCTCTCTGGCTAAAGGGGCCCGCCGCCCGCGGGCCGTACTAGCGTCTGTCGTGGATGACGTTGAGGCCAACATGGCTACAGTGCCGGGCCGGACGGGAGATGGCTGACCCGTATGGCGTCCTGTAGCCATGCCTGCTTCGGGATTTGGGGGTAGTGGGCCGTACTGCGACCACACCCCGTCTTTTCACCATTATGTGGACACAATCTTGGTGGGTGCGGTCTTGGCCGGCTTCTTGGAGTCGGTGTTCTTCAGGGCCGGCTTTTGGGAGTCGGTCCTTTTGGAGCCGGCTTCCTGAAGTCGGCCATTTCGTAGCTTTCTTGGGGAGGGTTTCTGGGACTGGGTTGCCTTCTGAGAGTCGGCCCCTGGGATAGCCGGCCAGGGGAAGGCGGCCCAGTGCTTCGAAAGCGTGAAGGCTCAAATGGCCTGATAATTTTTTGAGGAGTCAGGGGGAGTCGGTTGGGCTACCCGTGGCTATTTACTCCGACAGTAGTCCCCGAAGCTGACTGAGCTTCGAGGTTGGGGGAAGTCGAGAAACTCGGTCAGCTTCCTATCTTGACAAGTCGGCAGCCGGGAGCCGGTTTTGATTTGGCGCGCCGTCTTGGCGAAATTTTTTGAAGTCGGAAGGCGGGAGTCTGCCAGCGCGCGCACCAGGCCGCGGGCCGGCCACTTGCCGCCTGCGAACCACATGGCATCCCTTGGCTGAAAAGCCTGCCAGCCCACGCGCGCGACGAGACGTCGCCGCAGGTTGGGGGCCCACCACTCCTACGCCCGGGCTCAGGCGCGGATTCTCTGCGGCCCAAAGCCGCCCGCACGTCTTCCTGCGGCGGTTTCGGCACGCCGTTAGGGCGTAATAATCGCGGGGCGTGGGGGGAGTGGGTGCAGTTAATCCCATGTATCACCCCACGCCTCGCCTCATCGGCTTCACCGTGCGAAGCTATAAGTAGGGGGAGGGGGAAGCGGCAGGCGCTCGCACGCCCCGCTCCGCCATCTTCTTCCTTCTGCTCTTTCTTGCAACAGCGCCTCGCCGCCGCACCGTTCTACCACTCGATTCTCCGCCGCCGCGCTCATTCTCGCCAACCCTACGCCGCGATGCAGTACGGCGGGGATTGGGACGGCTCCAACGTCCATGAGGATCACGTCGAGTTCCTCCGCAAGACGCAGGGCTGCCCGGCGCGGACAAGGTGCGGGTCCGCCTCGCGCCGGAGAAGGAGATCACGCCGGAGCCGGAGAAAGGCGAGCGGGTAGTCTTCTGCTCGCATTTCTTGCGCGGCATCGGCTTGCCCGAGAGCGCCTTCTTCCGCTCCTTTCTCGAGTTCTACCAACTCCAGCCGCACCACCTCACCCCGAACACGGTGGTGCTGCCGTCCGCCTTCGTCACCTTGTGCGAAGGCTACCTCGGCGTCCTCCCCACCCTCGAGCTCTGGGGGAAGTTCTTCCAGTCCAAGCTGGGCACGCGCATGCAGGGCGTGCCGGCTCAGAGTGGCGCCTTCATCGCGATGCGGAGGGTGACTTCCGACAACCCCTTCCCCGTCATCACGCTGCTCCAGTCGGTAAAGTTATGGCAGAAGTCGTACTTTTATGTGAAGAACGTCGCCCCGCAGGGCGACTACGTTAATCTGTCGGCTTACGAAGCCGGCCCGCCGGCGGGCAGGCGGCCCCAGTGGTCCTATCGGGCCGTGACGCTGACACCGGCTGGAGCCGCAGCTGTCGCCCGACTGCGGGTGATGATCCAGTCGGAGGGCCAATCGGGGCCCGACCTGCTGGCCGCCTTCGTCACGCGCCGGGTGCTTCCGCTCCAGAGCCGCCCTCATCTGATCTGTCAGATGAGCGGCCAGCTCGATCCGAGTCGGATGTGCACCAAAGACATGCCGCACGACGAAGTGGCCCATATGGTGAACTACCTTGCGAACTGCAAGCTCTCCGCAGAGTGGCTGTTTGGCAAGGAGCCATATTGCCGAGCTCACCCGCCGCCCATGGTATGTTCTCCTTTTCTCTTTCTCCTCTCTCAGTTTTGTCGCCGAGTTCCTTTTGGCCGACTCTGACTAGTCGGCTTGTCTCGACAGAGCCCTCTTCTTCGGCCTGCAGGTGGGTCGGACGCGGAGCGCCAATTCGTCCCCGACCGGGCGGAGCACGGTCTGGAGGACCCCGACTTGGGGGTGGCCGCTATGGACGACAACACCGAGGCGGGCGGTGGCCAAGCCGGCGGCGAGGCAGGCGGCTCCGGGCTTGGAGTCAGCTTCGACGACTGGCCGGACGATGACGAGGCGGAAGTCGTCCCACGCCGCCAGCCGGCGCCTGGCCACGGCGCGGGTTCCTCCGCCGCGCCGCCTGCTCGGGGCGGCGGGCAAAAGCGCCGTGCCACGCCGGGCTTGTTCGGCAGTCGGCCGAAGAAGCCCAGAGGTGGGGCAGCGGCGACCAGGCGGGAGGAGGCGGCCGCGAAGGCGGCCCGCTTCCGCAAGGCGGTGAGGCAGCCGCAGACGGTGTCTGCGTAAGTATATACTCCTTCGCGTATTCTTTTTTCTTTTCTCTGGTAGTTCCTGAGTCCTTGTCCTTTCTCCGAAAAACCCGGGCTGCATTGTCGCTCGAGCGGGCTGCTGCCGCCTCCGTCGTGGGGTCGCCGGGAGGATCTGGGAGCACTACTCGCCGCGTGGACCCCCGTGCCGATCTTCAGGCGGCGACGGAGCGGAACGCGCGGGAGGTGCGGGAGGCAGAGGCATTGAGGGCGGCTGCCGCCAAGGCGACGCAGGAGGAGGAGGCGGCGAAGGCGCGTGCTGACGCCGCGGCCAAGGCCCAAGCGGAGGCTGTGGCTGCGGCGATGGTGGAGGGGGCCTTGCTGGTCACCCCACTGCGCGTCGCGGCGCCTGGGGCCCCAGAGCCCTCGCCAGAAGAAGCCGGCGATGACCAGCCGGGGCTGGAGAGGGAGGACGACATCGTCATCCTGGAGAGGGTGGCGGCACCGGCCCCACCGACTGGGGCGACTCAGGGCGGCCGGCCTGACCTGCCGCCTGTGCAATCGGCCGGGGGTGAGCCGGCCGCGAGGACTGATCTGGTGGTCCGGACGCCGTCACGCCAGCGCACGGGGAAGGCCGCATCAGAGCCGCAGAAGGCTGCATAGGAGCCGCAGCCGGCCGCGGGCTCCAGCTCGTCGGCCCAGGATATGGAGGCGGCCAGCGCCAGCTCGGGGTGGACGCCGGGCGGGGGGGGGGGGGGGGGGACGGCCGTGATGAATGTGGCCGTGCAGGACGTTCGGACCCGGCTTCAAGCCCAGGCTACGCCGCTGAGGAAGTACAACGACGAGTTCCTTGCGACGCGGGCGGCCATCCGGGTTAGTCTTCTTGTCTTTCTTTTTTGATTTGGTTTCTTCCGTGGGGGCGCGTCAGCGCACCCACTGGGTGTAGTCCCCGAGTTCCGAGTCGGCTGCTGAGCAGGCGGCTTGGAACTTCTTAGCGGATCTAGTTTTGCTATTCTTGCTCTTACTTCGCTCTTCTCCCTGTCTTGCAGGACTACCACAACCTTCGCGCGGCTGCCTTCAACTCCCAGGCTCGGGAGCTGACCCAGAAGACCGCTGACCTATCTGAGGGCCGGGGTAAGTGCTTCGTCCTTTATCTCACGTGGGGGCGCGTCAGCGCACCCACTGGGTGTAGTCCCCGAGATTCGGGCCGACTGCTGAGCAGTCGGGTCGGATCTTCCTTGACGACTTCTTCTTATTGCTTCCTTTACTCTGCCATCCTTGCAGCGGCCAACGCCAGTCTGAGGGAGCAGCTGGGAGGGTCTCAAGCTGCCCTCCGTGTTAAGGAGGCCGAGTTTGCCGCCTTGGCGCAGGAGCGTGACCGCATGGCCAAGAGGTTGGCCGACCAGGAGGAGAGCCACAAGGCGGCCCTGAAGGCGGTGCAGGACAGCGAGGCCGCCCTCCAGGCCGAGTACGAGACAGAGGCGGCTAGCTGGGCCGAAGCGAAGCAGACGCTGATCAATGGCTATGGCTAGATTGAAGATTTGGTTGACGGTAAGCCGCCTTCTTCTTCGTCCTTTCTTGCCACTTGCCGTTGCCGTTTTTGGCTCGTTTTCTGACTTGGTGTTTTCTCTTCTTTCTCTTTCTTTCTTGCGCAGAGTACTTCCCTGGCTACTCTACCACTGCCAACCAGATCATCGAGGCCCGCCGCGAGGCCCAGAGGCAGGCTGGCGCCGAGATTGCGCCAAACGCTTGCCGGTCGCTAGAGGAGCAGCTCTTGGCGATCCAAGCCCGCCTCCAGCCGGCTCATTGCCTGCTCCGCCGGCTTCAATGTGCCGGGGCGCAAATGTTGGCCGCCCTCTGGCCTGGCGAAGTGGTTCCCCGCACCCCCAGTCGGACTGCCGACTGGCTGGAGGTGGCGGTCGGCCTCTTCAAAGCCTGGAAGGCTTCGGCGGCTCGGTCTGGCACCGGGCGGGCGCTGGAGTTCGTCAAGGCCTGGTATCCTGGGCTGAGTCTGGACCAGCTGGCTACCTGGCGGCAGCAGGCCGACACGGAGCTGGAGCCGGCGCGGCCGGCTATCATCCGGTGGGCTTCAGCGATCGCCGACTACACCGACACCAGCGCCTTCGCCCCTGAGGTGGACGACAATGGTGTTGCCCCGCCGGAGGAATGGTTCGGGCTGAACCCGGCAGACAGCGAAGACTCGGCGGAGGAGATCGACTCCAGCGACGAGGGCGAAGAGGAGGAGGAGGAGGGTGAAGACGCCGGGCCGGATGGTGGAGTGGCCGGCCAGCCTCAGCTTGACCGTGCCTCCAGCAACACGGCACGCGCGGGTGCACCGCCTGCCGCCAGCGATGATCAGGCCGAGACCCGCCAGCCGGCCACTCGTTCAGCTGGTGACGCCGTCTCCGCCGACCAACCCGGCTCCCACACCGCGCCTTTAGTCTAGTCTGCTATCTTTATTTTCCTGTCTTATCACTTTTAGAACAATATTTTGTTAAGTTTGCACAATTCCACCCACTGGGGGTGTATTCGAACTATGTTGATTGCCGGCCTGTTGGGGGCTTTATATGTAGATATGACTATGCATGTATTTGGCTTTTCCTTGTTCTTTGCTTTCCATCCTTCTGCTGTTTCCTTTGCCGCCCTCCCTTGGTTGCCGCCTCCCCAGTCGGACAGTTGCTCTGCAATCTGTGGCTGGAGAAGTGCTTGGCCAGTTGGGAGGGCAAGTACTCTAGCTTTGTTGGATTATAGCGAAGTGTTTGGGAAGCCGGCCAGCCGGCTGTTTTGACAGCCGGCAAGCATGGTTGGAGGCCGTCTTTTCGCTATACAAGTTCATTAGTCCTTAGCCGTTTTTCGTGTGGGCATCCTTTCTGCCTTGGCTCTTGCTAGTCGGACAGTCGGTTCTTCGAGCTGCGGCTTTCAACAAGAGGGGACTCGGGAGCCGGCACACTACTTGTCTGACTTCAGGTAGAACTTTAATATAACTTAAGGCGGCCAGTCCCCGGGCCAACTAGTCGAACCCGGTGCCAGACAGGAATCAAATGTAATAATACCTTCGTGAATATGACACTCGTCATTCATAGATAAAGGAAGGCAGTCCCCGAGTGCCTCTCGGGGGGCCTGTTGTTTCGTACTTAATACAAAAGGGTAGCATGATACATACTGCTTTTAACTGTAAAATCTTCTCAGGAGGTTCGCGTCCCATGGTCGCTCCGACTCCTTGCCAGAGTCATCCCTCTTGCATGCTCTTGGCTTTTGCGCGTCGATCAGGTAGTAGCAGTCGTTGCCTAGTGCCTTGCTGATGACGAAAGGGCCTTCCCAAGGGGCCGAGAGCTTGTGCTGTTCGCTGGATCAGCCGAAGCACAAGGTCGCCCTCCTGGAAAGATCTTGGCTTGACCTTGCGGTTGTGGTAACGGCGCAACCCCTGCTGGTAGATGGCGGACCGGCTGAGTGCTAATAGCCGGCCTTCTTCCAGCAGGTCGACACCGTCTTCTCGCGCTTCCTTGGCCTCCGCCTCCGTGTACATGGTGACCCGAGGCGAGTCGAACTCGATGTCGGTTGGGATGACAGCCTCGGCACCATATACAAGGAAGAACGGAGTGAAGCGGGTTGACTTGTTAGGGGTAGTACGCAGACTCCAGAGGACAGCCGGCAGCTCATCGAGCCAGCAGTCGGCTGATCGCTCCAGTGGTACGACCAGTCGGGGCTTGATCCCGGAGAGGATGAGTCCATTTGCTCGCTCGACCTGGCCGTTTGACTGCGGGTGGGCAACGGACGCTAAGTCCAGTCGGATACCCTGTGTCGCGTAGAAACGTGCCAGTGCTCCTTTGGCAAAGTTTGTGTCATTGTCGGTGATGATGCTGTGCGGTACGCCGTACCGAGTAGTGATGTCGGTGACGAACGTCACGGCAGTCGGCCCGTTCAGCTTCTTGATCGGCTTCGCTTCGATCCACTTGGTAAATTTGTCCACGGCGACAAGCAGATGTGTCAAGCCGCCGCGGGCTGTCTTGAATGGGCCCACCATGTCCAGTCCCCAGACGGCAAAGGGCCAGGTGAGGGGAATGGTCTTGTGTGCAGAAGCCGGCAGGTGTTGCTTGGAACTGAAGACTTGGCATCCTCTGCAGCTCTTGACTATCTCTTTGGCATCTTCCAAAGCAGTCGGCCAAAATAAACCGTGGCGGAAAGCTTTGGCCACAAGTGATCTTGAGGTTGCGTGGTGGCCGCATTCGCCTTGATGGATATCCTTGAGGATTGCCACTCCTTTCTCTGGCTCGACGCAGCGCTGGAAGACTCCAGTGACGCTGCGCTTGACAAGCTCTCTGTTTATTATTGCATATGCTCTGGCTCGTCGTTGCACTAGTCTTGCTGAGATCTCATCAGCTGGCAGCTCTCTGTTGACTAGGAATTTGAGGATGGGCTGGGCCCATGATGGAGCTGTGACTTCTTCTACTGTTAGTACATCCACCATGACTTGGGTGGGTGGGTCGGGTGGCGTGGAATTGGAGTCGGCCACCGCTTCTTGTGTTGCTGCAGTCCCCGGGCCGACTGCTGCAGTCCCCGGGCCGGGTTCTGAAGTCCCTGAGCCGGGTGCGACTACGGCAGTCCCCGGGCCGGTTGTCGAAGTCCCCGTGCCGCCTGCGGGGTTCCTCCAGTCGGATCCGACAGGCGGTACGAAGATAGAGTCTGACTCTGGAGACGGCTTGATGGACGGCTTGAGGAGGCGCTGGAGGGAGACACCGGTTGGTATAGCCTGTTGGGTGGAGCCGATCCGTGCCAGGGCATCTGCTTGGTCGTTGTCGGCCCTTGGCACGTGAAGGAACTCGCACCCTTCGAAGTACCCACTGATCCGCTGGACGAGGAATCGATAGCTCGCCATGTTTGCATCCTTGGTGTCCCAGTCGCCAGATGACTGTTGGACCACCAAGTCTGAGTCGCCATAACACAGGATCCAGCGTATGCCGAGTTCTTTGGCTAGCCGGAGCCCATGTATGAGTGCCTCGTACTCGGCCATGTTGTTGGAGGCGGCGAAGTGGATTTCCAGCGTGTATCTGAGTTTGTCGCCTTTGGGAGAGGTGAGGACGTTGCCGGCTCCTAAGTCGGTGCGCATCATGGACCCGTCGAAGTGCATCCGCCAATGGGTAGAGTCGGGAGCCGGCGGTAGGTACTGGGTCTCGGCCCAGTCGACGAGGAAGTCGGCCAACGCTTGGGACTTGATGGCGGTGCGGGGTTGGTAGAAGATTGTGTACGGTGCCAATGCAATGGCCCATTTAGCCACCCGGTCGGATGCATCCCGGCTGCCTATGATCTCGGTCAGCGGGGCGGTGCACACGACCGTGATGGGATGCTCTTGGAAGTAGGGCTTCAGCTTCTTGGCGGCGAAGTACACCCCATAGCACATCTTCTGGTAGTGCGGGTAGTTTTGCTTTGAGTTGGATAGTACTTCGCTTAGATAATACACCGGCCTCTGGACTAGCTGGGCTCGGCCATCTTCCGGGCGTTGGACCACGACAACTGTACTGACCACTCGACTAGTCGTGGCAATGTAGAGGAGCATGGGCTCCTTCTCAGTCGGCGCCGCCAGGACAGGTGGAGTGGTCAGCATGTTCTTCAACTCATGGAAGGCTTGGTCGGCTTGGTCATTCCACTCGAAATGAGTGGACTTCTTCATGAGTCGGTACAAGGGGAGAGCCTTCTCTCCTAGTCGGCTGATAAAGCGGTTTAAGGAGGCCAGGCACCCAGTGAACTTCTGCACATCTCGCAATTTGGTGGGAATCTCCATCCTCTCGATGGCCTTGATCTTCACAGGGTTGCACTCGATGCCGCGTTCGGAGACCAGAAAGCCTAGCAGCTGGCCGGCTGGTACTCCGAACACGCATTTCTCGGGGTTGAGCTTGATCTGGAATCGGCGCAAGTTGGCAAATGTTTCTTTGAGGTCCTCCAGCAGGGTGTCGCGCATTTCTGTCTTCACCACGATGTCGTCTACGTAGACGTGGGCATTTCTGCCGAGTTGCTTGAGGAGACATTTCTGCATGCAACGCTGAAAAGTGGCACCGGCATTCCTTAAGCCGAATGTCATAGTCAGGTAACAGAAAGCTCCGAATGGTGTGATGAAGGCAGTCTTCAGGCGGTCTGCTGGGTCCAACTTGATCTGATGGTACCCTGAGTAGGCATCCAAAAAACTCAACAGCTCGCATCCGGCCGTGGAGTCTATCACTTGGTCAATCCGTGGCAAAGGAAACGGATCCTTGGGGCAGGCCTTGTTGAGGCTGGTGTAGTCTATACATATACGCCACTTATTATTCTTCTTCAAAACCAAGACTGGGTTGGCAAGCCACTCTGGGAAAAATACTTCCATAATAAAGCCAACGGCGAGGAGCCGGGCTATCTCTTCTCCTACGATTCTTCGCTTCTCTTCTGACTGTCGGCGGAGGGGTTGCTTGACCGGCTTCGCGTCGGCTCGGACGTGTAATTTGTGCTCGGCGAAATCCTTCGGGACACCCGACATGTCCTTTGCGGACCATGCAAAGACGTCTCGATTCTCACGGAGGAAGTCGATGAGCTCGCCTTCCTATTTACTGTCCAGGTTTGCCCAAATGACAGCAAACCTTTCCGGGTTCTCCGGGTCCAGGGGTATCTTCTTCGTCTCCTTGGCCGGCTGGAAGGAGCCCTGCGCATCATAATCCTTGGGGTTGGGGGACAAGGCCGGCTGCTTGCCGGCCATGGCCACAACCCGTTCCAGCATCTTCTTCTCTTCTGCCACTACGAGGGACTCGGCCAGCCGACTGCTGGCCATAGCGCACTCGATGGACTTCTTGTAGTCTCCGGCTACAGTGATGATCCCCTTCGAGCTCGGCATCTTCATCTTCAGGTAGACGTAGTGGGGCACATCCATGAACTGTCAGGACCGGTTTTTCAATAAAACGTTTATTGAGAAACCGTCCCTTTTATCGGACCAGTATAGAAGAATCGTTCTTACTGGTAGACAAATCCTTGATACAGAAATCCAGAAGTACTGAATATTATACAGGGTTGAGCTGAGGCTGCTCAACAATTATTACAAGCATGCCGATATTATACATAAAGGCGGATATGACACAAGGGGTATGGTGGCATAACTACTGACTCGTAATAAAAGTGGTGGTGGATATGTCACAGGGAAGTGGGTGACATGACTCCTAAATCTTACAACTCATCGAGCGCCGGAGTGAGGCTCGATGACTTTTATTCTGGGTAGCGGAAGCGTATATAATACAAGTGACCAATTCCAGGATCGCACGGGACTGACTGGGACTCCTCTAGGCGTCGGACTCGCTATCGAACTCTTCATCCATAAGATCGCCTTCGTCAACATCTGGCCAAATCAACGAGCCAGGTGAGTACTATGAAAGTACTCGCAAGACAGTTTGGACATAAGATATAACAAATGCAAACATGATGCACATGAGCAGATTAGTAATGCGCACTCAGATAATAAAATTGCACTGCATGGTAAATAAAACGGAAGTCGGGCGGTAGTCCTCCCGAAATCCCAATGAAATAACTGAAGACCGATCGGGTGTCTGAAGCGACGCCTCGAAAGGGTAAAAATAAATTAACAATGCCGCAGTCGGGCGTCAGGGCGACACCACATAAAGGGCTTATATTGGAATGTAAATGACAGTGCGTGCCACAGTCGGACGTCTGAGCGACATCACATAAAGGGCTTATATCAAAAGTAAATAACAAGAGTGCCACAGTCGGACGTCTGAGTGACATCACATAAAGGGCTTATATCAAAAGTAAATAACAAGAGTGCCACAGTCGGACGTCTGAGCGACATCACATAAAGGGCTTATATCAAAAGTAAATAACAAGAGTGCCACAGTCGGACGTCTAAGCGACATCACATAAAGGGCTTATATCAAAAGTAAATAACAAGAGTGCCACAGTCGGACGTCTGAGCGACATCACATAAAGGGCTTATATCAAAAGTAAATAACAAGAGGGCCACAGTCGGATGTCTGAGCGACATCACATAAAGGGCTTATATCAGAAGTAAATAACAAGAGTGCCACAGTCGGACGTCTGAGCGACATCACATAAAGGGCTTATATTTCATTATTCGAATTCAAGTAGCTCATGAATTTAAATCATCTCAAGGAAATGCTCATGTGCGTAATAATAAACTGGTTTGTCCATCCACAGGAATAACATTCAATCTGGACTACCACTCATTTTTATTCACCGGGGATTTTCACCGAGACTGACACAGAGACTGACGCTGAGACGGACGTTGAGACTAATATTGATACGGATATGGATATGTTGACCAAGATCCTTGACCACGGACACGGTTACTCGGATGGGTTTTGACTCTGCAGAGCTTGTACTTTTTTAACCACAGCCAACGGATTTCAGTAGTCACAAAGGACTAGTTCCGTTTATGGTATTTTAGGAGAAACACATCTAACCAGTACACACCCATTCCTCATTCCGCTGCCAGGAATCACCCTAGGCAACGTTCAAGAAAAACTTTAAGACGGGGAGGCTGCAACCTCGCGTAGCATGGGATCAAATTTATATCGCGCGCTCTAAGGGCTGCCCCCCTCTCGGTCCCAACCGGAAACACCCATGCCCCCTGACCGGCTGACTGGCTTTAATCCAGGGCCATGGAACCCTCATCACGGCCCCTCTATTTGGTGTGTACAAGGAAAGAGGTTTGCAACTTACTGAACCGTATTCTTTGCAGAAAACATGTGGCAGCACGAAAAGGGGACGGACGGTAACGTGGCTCGGTCCACGTTGACGCCGGAGTTTAACGGTTGACATAAGACTGGCATGCTTCAACAATACCATCTTACCACCTTTCATGTCACCACATGATCAGGTTATCTCCCATCAAAAGATCACATCAAGTTTCCAAGCATACTGGTAGTTACCTTGCATGCAATATAACACTCACTGATGCCCATATAAACATGCCATGCACTAACTATTCAAGCAAACATGCAAAACACTCATCATATCAAAGGTTCAAACATGCTTGCCTGGTTCGGAGTAGTCGGAGTCTAGCTCAGTGAAGTTCGCGGCTCCGTCACCTCCTCCGGTATGTACGGTATAGAGAGAAAGCGTACTAACGTAAATACCAAGTGTGCATAAAAGTTGTTCCAAATATTTTTCAAATAAATACTATAAAAAACTAGACAAAAAAAAATAAAACTGACAGAAGAAGAATCAACTAAAAAGCATCTTTTGTTTAAAACAGATAAAGGTTTTAGTCCAAGGACTAATCTGTGATGAAACAGAAAGTCTCTAGGGGTTAGTTTATAAAAACAGAAAACGTTTCGGTTGGAAATACGCCAGCCCAGAAGGAAAACGTACTTTGCCCGAAGGCGCTTTCAGAAAACGATTCGAATAAGAAGAGGAGAGGCTGGCGAGGGGGTCCCACCCGTCAGGTTCAAACTTTGAAACAGAGCTCGCCGGCGCCGAGGCTCGCGGTGGTCGCCGGGGTTGATCCACGGCGAGGTAGGGGGATGGACTTGGTCGTCGGCGAGCACCACGTCGATGGCGGTCTCAACTCTGGCGGATGATGGTTCGGGCGAGGTTGATACTCTCCGACGGGAGCTGCAACCTTCAAATTAGGGCGCGGGTTAGAGAAGTGGTTGCACTAGGATGCTACTGGCATGGTTTGAGAGGCGGGGGTGCCCTCACCGGAGAGAATGTGCCGGAGCCCGAAGCGGATCGGGGCGGCCGGAGTCGGGGAAGAAGGCCTCCTCGTGGTCCTCCTAGTGGCTGGGCGTGGTTCTGGTGAGGTGGAGTGATGGTGCTTGGTCGAGATCGAGCTCGGGGTCGCTATTTATAGCCAGCCCGAGGCGGTTGCCGAGAACGGGATAACGCCGGCGGGCGATTACGGTGAGGCAGTGGTCGGGCTGGAGGTTTAGGTGATTGGGCATCATCGTGATGGTCCACTGGTTCCGTTCAAGGGCTAAATTTGGTATGGCTTGGGTGATACTCCAAGCTCTCGACGGAACGGCCTCACGGGCACGTCGGCGGCAGGGAGCGCGCTCCGTGCCTTCCAGGCCACGACGACGGCTCTGCAGCATGTACAGGGAAGGGGACGGCCACGCGGAGGCTCCTGGTGGTGTGGGCGGTGCTGGACGGCGCCGTCCCTCGCTGCGCCTCTCTGGCAGCCGCGGCGAGTGCTGCTGCCACCGCTCACGGGGGCGATGCTCCTCTGCTAGCTCACTGCCGATGCCCGCAACTGTCCAGGCGACCGTGCGGCGCGGTGGATAAGAAGGGGGGACAGGGAGCAAGGCGCCACTGCAGCTACTGGCGAGATCGACGTGAGGCTCTGAAGAAAACGACACTGACGACTGAAACTGATCACTGAAACTCTGAACTTGACAGGAACAGTGCACACCAGGTGTTCGACGATATGTTTCAAGCACTTGGAAAAATCTTCTGGAGTTGATCTTTGGTGGAGAGGTCTCTTGATGCATCTGGAGGCCCCATGATTTTTCTCAGAATTTTTGGAGAAGGAAAATAATGAACTTCACCAAAAATGACAAATCTGGTCCAAACTTGCAGCAAGAAAATTTTGAAAATTTTGAACTATGGACCAGTGGATCTTCATGGATCTTGGTTGAGGGTTCTAAGGACTAGCCAGGGAAACTTGTTTGGAATCAAAACTCAAAGGAATTCTAGTGGTTCCTTTGTAAATCACTAAGGGCCAAAATAAAAGACAGAAAAGATTTTTGATTTAAAATAAATAGAAATAAATTCAAGGGGGAGTTAAACTTGCTGGATTTGGAGCTTGACTTGACACAAAGTGGGAAGATGGCTCTTGGGAGGGAGATTTCAACTTAGGTCATGGCAAGAAATAATTTTTAAAGGGGGAGAATAAACCCAAAAATTTTAAATAGCCTCCTTCCAAGAAAAGAAATCAATAAAACCAAAATTTTTTTTGGGGTGTCACAACACCTACCCCCTTAGGAAAAATCTCGTCCCCGAGATTTCAGCTGATCCTCAAATAGGTGTGGGTACTCTGCCTGAAGAAAATCCTCTCTTTCCCATGTTGCTTCATCCTCGGTGTGATTGTTCCACTGAACCTTGAAAAACTTAATTGTTTTCTGACGGGTCCTCCTTTCGGACTCCTCCAATATTTTTATCGGCCGCTCCCTATAGGTGAGGTCTGGTTGCACGTCAATGCTCTCATGAGATACATGCATTTCCGGGTTGCTTACACATTTCCTCAACTGTGAGATGTGGAACACGTCGTGGACGTCTGACAGCTCTTTGGGTAGGTCTAGCTGGTAGGCTACTGTGCCTCTTCGTGCAACCACACAGAAGGGTCCAATAAATCTTGGGGCTAGCTTTCCTTTAATTTTGAACCGTTGCAGGCCCCTCATAGGAGACACTCGTAGGTACACATGTTCACCGGGTTCAAAGCTGACTTCACGATGTTTTCGATCGTAATAGCTCTTTTGTCGGCTTTGAGCTGTCTTGAGTCAGTCCCTGATTTGTCTAACTTTCTCCTCGGCTTCCTTGAGCATGCCTGGGCTGAAGATACGACTGTCACCTGTTTCTGACCAATTTAATGGGGTACGACACCTTCGTCCGTACAATGCTTCAAAAGTTGCCATTTGTAGACTGGCTTGGTAACTGTTGTTGTATGCGAAGTCGGCATATGGCAAGCTTTCCTCCCAACTGGTTCCATAGGTGAGAACACATGCTCTCAGCATGTCCTCTAGGATTTGGTTCACGCGTTCAGTTTGTCCATCAGTCTAGGGGTGGTACGCTGTACTGAATGCTAGTTGAGTTCCCAGAGCTTGTTGTAAATGATCCCAAAATCTAGAGACAAATTGAGTGCCTCTGTCGGATATTATAGTCTTTGGAACTCCATGCAGGCAAACTATACGGGAGAGGTAATGTTTGGCAAGCTTCTGAGTGGTGTAGGTTGTCTTTACGGGAATGAAATGGGCTACCTTGGTTAATCTATCTGTGATGACCCATATGGCATCATTTTCGTGTTGTGACCGAGGTAGTCCGACGATAAAATCCATTCCAATTTCGTCCCATTTCCACTCAGGTATCCTGTTTGGCTGCAGCAGCCCTGCTGGTTTTTGGTGCTCGGCTTTAATGCGCTGACACGAATCACAACATGCAACGAATGTGGCTATATCCCTTTTCATACCATGCCACCAAAATCTTTCCTGAATGTCCTTATACATTTTGGTTCCTCCAGGGTGGATTGAATATGGGGCGATGTGGCCTTCGGTTAGAATTTGCTACTTGAGGTCCTCAATGTTTAGTACGCAAAGTCTGTCCCCCGTACCATAATACTCCCTCATTGTCTACGACGAATTCTGAAGTCTTGCCAAGAGTCACTTTTCTCTTTATACCTTCGATACTGAGATGCCCATGCCGAGCCTTCTTAATCTGTTCCATTAGGGTAGGCTGTATCTCCAGATTTGATACGTTGCCCTCAGTGACCATCACCAAGTTGAGTTTGGCGAACTCCTGCTGAAATTCCGGCCTCAAGTTCTGTAGACTGTCGTTGCCCGAGCTGGGGTTCCGACTAAGAGCGTCTGCCACTACATTCGCTTTTCCTGGATGGTAGTGAATGCCAACATCATAATCTTTAACTAATTCCAACCAGCGTCGTTGCCGTAAATTGAGTTCTGGTTGCGTGAAAATATATTTGAGGCTTTTATGATCCGTATATATTTCACAACGATTCCGAAGAAAAAAGTGCCTCCACTCCTTGAGTGCATGGATGACTGCTGCCAACTCCAAGTCATGAGTAGGATAATTTTCTTCGTGCTTTCGTAGTTGCCTGGAAGCATATGCGACAACTTTGCCGTCTTGCATCAATACGCACCCGAGGCCCTTCCGGGATGCGTCACAATACACTTCAAAATTTTTGTGTATGTCTGGCACAACCAAAACCGGTGTTGTTGTTAATTTCCTTTTGAGTTCTTGGAAGCTTTTCTCGCACGCTTCAGTCCATACAAATTTCTTATCCTTCTTGAGTAATTGTGTCATTGGTTTTGCTATGGTGGAGAATCCCTAAATAAACCTTCGGTAATATCCAGCCATTCCTAGGAAACTTCGTACATCTGTTACGTTGGCTGGTGGTTTCCAGCCAAGTACGGCCTTGACCTTTTCTGGGTCTACGGCAACACCTTCTTGGGTCAATACATGGCCTAGAAAACCAACCCGTCTTAACCAAAATTCACATTTGCTGAATTTGGCGTATAATTGGTGTTTCCTTAATTCTCCCAGTACAATCCTGAGATGTTCAGCATGTTCTTCCGGTGTCTTTGAGTATACCAGAATATCATCAATGAACACCACGACAAATTTGTCCATAAATTTCATAAACACTTTGTTCATGAGGTGGACAAAATATGCGGGGGCGTTTGTCAGTCCAAACGGCATTACTGTAAATTTGTACAATCCATATATGGAGGTAAATGTTGTCTTAGGGATATCTTCTGTTCGTAGCTTTAATTGATGATACCCCGATCTTAAATCAATTTTCGAGAAAACCTTGGCTTGTGCGAGCTGGTCAAATAAATCATTTATCCGTGGCATCGGATATTTGTTTTTGATGGTGACCATGTTGAGTGCTCGATAGTCTATACATAATCTCAGTGTCCCATCCTTTTTCTTTGCAAATAATACTGGTGAACCCCAAGGAGAGGAGCTGGCTCGTATAAATCCTTTCTCCAGTAATTCTTTTATTTGCTTCTTTAATTCTACCAACTCGGAGGGTGCCATTCTATAAGGTTTCTTGTAAATGGGGGTGGTTCTAGGTGCTAGTTCAATGCTGAACTCTATTTCCCGGTCTGGTGGTATGCCTGGTAGTTCTTCGGGGAATACGTCAGGGAACTCACACACCACTGGAACTTTTCTTAACTCTGAAATGTCCACCTTGTTCAACTTTGGTTGTCGTGACCTTGGTCTTTCTTGAGCTTCCACTTTTATTGTCTTGCCGTGATGATGAGTGAGAATTACAGTCCGATTGAAGCAGTCGATAAATCCCTTGTTGGTGGTTAACCAGTCCATTCCTAGGATAACATCCAGTTCTTTATTTTCCAACACGATGAGATTCGCCTGAAAATTTAGTCCTTCAAACTCAATAATCACACCTTGGCAGTAACTCTGAGTGATTTGCTTATTCCCGGGGGACTTGATGATCATGGATTTTTCCAAAGGAAGTAGTGGAAAACCATGTTGCAAAACAAAACTCTTCGAAATGAACGAGTGAGAAGCTCCAGAATCAAACAAAACCGTGGCAGGTATTGTGTTGACAGGGAACGTACCGAGTACGATATCAGGGGCGTGCTTCCTCCTTGGTCACATGGTTCAAGTGACCCTTCTTGTGATTGTTATTGGGGTTGAAGTTGTTACGCTTGGGGGCTGGATTATTTCCACCGTTGTTCGGCTTGGGGGCCGAGTTCCTTGGTTTTGGGCATTGTTTGGCATAGTGTCCTTCCTCTCCACAAGCATAGCAAGTAACCCTTGGGTGTTATGTAAAGTCCTTGTCCCTTGCATGAAAATGTTTGGTTGGGCTTGGAACATTGGTCGTGGATTTGTTTGCTCCATTTCTCTGAAAATCAGTCTTGTTCCGGTTGTTGCGAGCATGAGTAGTCTTGTCCCTTTTGCGCTTGCGAATATCCTCCAAGCTGCGGCGCTCATTTTCCAATGTAATAGCCTTGTCCACAAGTGTTTTGAAATCTGGAAAGGTGTGTACGACCAGCTGGCATTTAAGTGCTGGTGCTAGACCGTCCAAAAATTTCTCCATCTTTTTATTTTCAGTCATATGCTCTTCGTAGGCATAACGAGATAATTGAGTAAACTGACTATTCTACTCAGTCACTGTCATGCTTCTCTGCTTGAGGTCATCAAACTCCCTTTTCTTGATCTTCATAATGCTCCTGGGAATGTGCGCCCCACGAAAACCTTCCTTAAACTCTTCCGAGGTGATGTTATTTTCATTGGGGTGCATGTGTAGAAAATTTTCCCACCATGATGCAGCTGCTCCAGTGAGGTAGTGAGGTGCATAAAGTACCTTCTCACGGTCTGAGCATTGTGCAATAATTAATTTCCTTTGAATGTCTCGAAGCCAATCATCGGCCTCAAGTGGCCTATCAGTGTGAGCGAACGTTGGGGGACGTGTCTTTTGTAGTTCAGACAACTTGGAATGCGGCTGGTATGGTTCATGGTGATTTCCCATATTGATAACATGATTCATCATTTCTTTATGCTGCTGCTGGCTTTGCTCATAAAGGCGGCATACTTGAGAAAATGTTGCTTCACTGCCTTGCTGACTTGACTGCCCCTGTGTGAAGTTGTTGCTTGTCTGGGTACCATAATTTTCTTCCGGCGGACTTGGCATGGAACGAGTCCAGGGACGAGGCATTTTCCACTCTGGGGTATTTTGGCAAAACTCATGAGAAAAACCGCGTGGCACAAAGAATAATTTTGCAAAGGCGAAATTTAAAAGACTCCAAGATTTTCCAAGAAAAATACTTGATTGCGCATGGAGAAGGACTGCTCAGTACATATCTTACACGCGAGTCGTAATCATACAATACATCACTCAGGATGTGCGTACACATTCCTGACATGTTATTTAGGCTAGTGCACTCCTCCGAGTTCCTACATGATGCGCACACAAACTACTTCTCACCAAACCTATGTACATATAAACATATCATACAAGCTGGCACATCGCACGGCTACTAGGCGTACTTAGTCGGAGATGGTGAAAACTTCCCTCGGCCTGCCGAGGGTAAGACCCAGTGGTGCAGGAGACTCAACCTCCTCCTCACTAATAGGCTCCAGGCGCGAAGTACTGAGTTGAGGAGTAGGTGCGGCTGCGGCAGGTGGTGCAGCTCTGATTGGAGTAGGAGCAATGACTTGGTCAAACTCCTCAGTGGTAGGCAGGCGGCGAGCGGTGGCTAAAATGGCAGGTGCATAGGATGCTGAGGACAAGACGAAAGTCAGCGGCGGTGCCATGTGGAGAAGCTCCCTCCTGTTGGCGGAACAGCCCTGAACTGAGTCCATACGGGCAGCCACAAGGTCGTCCACGAGGTTGTCAAAAGCTGCCTCAAGAGCTTTGAGATATTCAACAAGCATCTCAATAGCCTCATCTCTCTCTCCCCTAGGGCAGGCGAATGCATAGTGACAAGTATATGGCACATGGCATGGGAGGTAGCGGTAGCGACGAGTCTTCATCGTAGGAAGAACATCCCGAAGACGAGCTATCGCCTCACGGGCAACCATCTGCATGGCATGCCTCTCCGTAGGCATGGCCCTTTCCCACAAAACGGAAGTGGCGAGACGCAGAACGTCCTCCCTTGAATTGCACCACGGCCTGGTGCATAGACACATTGTCGCTGATCTTGTGTTGGTAGAGTGTGAACTCTGGACGAGTCGATGGCCCGATCGCGAGCTTGGTGACGGAGACGAGAAGCTTGATAAACCCCTCAGGCACATTGGCGAACACCTGTGACTCCCAGTCGTTGCCAGCCATCTACAGAAGTAGGCAAAAATTCCGAATAGTCGAATCAATAATTTATGATGACCAACAGAAAATAGCTACATTTGCAAAATGTTGAAAAAGCACTGAAGACGCTAATAACCGATTAGCGATCGCACCTAGTGGCTTCCTACAGTCAGCCTGGCTCTGGTACCAAGGTTGTCAGGACCGGTTTTTCAATAAAACGTTTATTGAGAAACCGTCCCTTTTATCGGACCAGTATAGAAGAATCCTTCTTACTGGTAGACAAATCCTTGATAAAGAAATCCAGAAGTACTAAATATTATACAGGGTTGAGCTGATGCTGCTCAACAATTTATTACAAGCACGCCGATATTATACATAAAGGAGGATATGACACAAGGGGTATGGTGGCATAACTACTGACTCGTAATAAAAGTGGTGGTGGATATGTCACAGGGAAGTGGGTGACATGACTCCTAAATCTTACAACTCATCGAGCGCCGGAGTGAGGCTCGATGACTTTTATTCTGGGTAGCGGAAGCGTATATAATACAAGTGACCAATTCCAAGATTGCACGGGACTGACTGGGACTCCTCTAGGCGTCGGACTCGCTATCGAACTCTTCATCCATAAGATCGCCTTCGTCAACATCTGGCCAAATCAACAACCCAGGTGAATACTATGAAAGTACTCGCAAGACAGTTTGGACATAAGATATAACAAATGCAAACATGATGCACATGAGCAGATTAGTAATGCGCACTCAGATAATAAAATTGCACTGCATGGCAAATAAAAAGGAAGTCGGGCGGTAGTCCTCCCGAAATCCCAATGAAATAACTGAAGACCGATCGGGTGTCTGAAGCGACGCCTCAAAAGGGTAAAAATAAATTAACAATGCCGCAGTCGGGCGTCAGGGCGACACCACATAAAGGGCTTATATTGGAATGTAAAGGACAGTGCGTGCCACAGTCGGACGTCCGAGCGACATCACATAAAGGGCTTATATCAAAAGTAAATAACAAGAGTGCCATAGTCGGACGTCTGAGCGACATCACATAAAGGTCTTATATCAAAAGTAAATAACAAGAGTGCCACAGTTGGACGTCTGAGCGACATCACATAAAGGGCTTATATCAAAAGTAAATAACAAGAGTGCCACAGTCGGACGTCTGAGCGACATCACATAAAGGGCTTATATCAAAAGTAAATAACAAGAGTGCCACAGTCGGACGTCTGAGCGACATCACATAAAGGGCTTATATCAGAAGTAAATAACAAGAGTGCCACAGTCGGACGTCTGAGCGACATCACATAAAGGGCTTATATTTCATTATTCGAATTCAAGTAGCTCATGAATTTAAATCATCTCAAGGAAATGCTCATGTGCGTAATAATAAACTGGTTAGTCCATCCATAGGAATAACATTCAATCTGGACTACCACTCATGTTTATTCACCGGGGATTTTCACCGAGACTGACACAAAGACTGACGCTGAGATGGACGTTGAGACTGATATTGATACGTATATGGATATGTTGACCAACATCCTTGACCACGGACACGGTTACTCGGATGGGTTTTGACCCTGCAGAGCTTGTACTTTTTTAACCACAGCCAACGGATTTCAGTAGTCACAAAGGACTAGTTCCGTTTACGGTATTTTAGGAGAAACACATCTAACCTGTACACACCCATTCCTCATTCCGCTGCCAGGAATCACCCTAGGCAACGTTCAAGAAAAACTAAGACGGGGAGGCTACAACCTCGCGTAGCATGGGATCAAATTTATATCGCGCGCTCTAAGGGGTGCCCCCCTCTCGGTCCCAACCGGAAACACCCATGTCCCCTGACCGGATGACTGGCTTTAATCCAGGGCCATGGAACCCTCATCACGGCCCCTCTATTTGGTGTGTACAAGGAAAGAGGTTTGCAACTTACTGAACCGTATTCTTTGCAGAAAACATGTGGCAGCACGAAAAGGGGACGGACGGTAACGTGGCTCGGTCCACGTTGACGCCGGAGTTTAACGGTTGAGATAAGACTGAGATTCTTCAACAATACCATCTTACCACCTTTCATGTCACCACATGATCAGGTTATCTCCCATCAAAAGATCACATCAAGTTTCGAAGCATATTGGTAGTTGCCTTGCATGCAATATAACACTCACTGATGCCCATATAAACATGCCATGCACTAACTATTCAAGCAAACATGCAAAACACTCATCATATCAAAGGTTTAAACATGCTTGCCTGGTTCGGAGTAGTCGGAGTCTAGCTCGGCGAAGTTCGCGGCTCCGTCACCTCCTCCGGTATCTACGGTATAGAGAGAACGCGTACTAACGTAAATACCAAGTGTGCATAAAAGTTGTTCCAAATATTTTTCAAATAAATACTATAAAAAACTAGACAAAAAAATAAAACTGACAGAAAAAGAATCAACTAAAAAGCATCTTTTGTTTAAAAGATATAAAGGTTTTAGTCCAAGGACTAATCTGTGATGAAACAGAAAGTCTCCAGGGGTTAGTTTATAAAAACAGAAAACGTTTCGGTTGGAAATATGCCAGCCTAGAAGGAAAACGTACTTTGCCCGAAGGCGCTTTCAGAAAACGGTTCGAATAAGAAGAGGAGAGGCTGACGAGGGGGTCCCACCCGTCAGGTTCAAACTTTGAAACAGAGCTCGCCGGCGCCGAGGCTCGCGGTGGTCGCCGGCGTTGATCCACGGCGAGGTAGGGGGATCGGAGGGTACCTATGGGTTCATGGTGTCTTTCCGCGTCGGTGGGTGGTGGACTTGGTCGTCGGCGAGAACCACGTCGACGGCGGTCTCAACTCCGGCGGACGGTGGTTCGGGCGAGGTTGATACTCTTCGACGGGAGCTGCAACCTTCAAATTAGGGCGCGGGTTAGAGAAGTGGTTGCACTAGGAGGCTACTGGCATGGTTTGAGAGGCGGGGGTGCCCTCACCGGAGAGAATCGTGCCGGAGCCCGAAGCGGATCAGGGCGGCTGGAGTCGGGGAAGAAGGCCTCCTCGAGGTCCTCCTAGTGGTTGGGCGTGGTTCTGGTGAGGTGGAGTGGTGGTGCTTGGTCGAGATCGAGCTCGGGGTCGCTATTTATAGCCAGCCCGAGGCGGTTGCCGAGAACGGGATAACGCCGACGGGCGATTATGGCGAGGCAGTGGTCGGGCTGGAGGTTTAGGTGATTGGGCACCATCGTGATGGTCCACTGGTTCCGTTCAAGGGCTAAATTTGGTATGGCTTGGGTGATACTCCAAGCTCTCGACGGAACGGCCTCACGGGCATGTCGGCGGCAGGGAGCGCGCTCCGTGCCTTCCAGGCCACGACGAAGGCTCTGCAGCACGTACAGGGAAGGGGACGGCCATGCGGAGGCTCCTGGTGGTGTGGGCGGTGCTGGACGGCGCCGTCCCTCGCTGCGCCTCTCTGGCAGCCGCGGTGAGTGCTACTGCCGCCGCTCATGTGGGCGATGCTCCTCTGCCAGCTCACCGCCGACGCCCGCAACTGTCCAGGCGACCGTGCGGCACGGTGGATAAGAAGGGGGAACAGGGAGCATGGCGCCACTGCAGCTACTGGCGAGATCGACGTGAGGCTCTGAAGAAAACGACACTGACGACTGAAACTGATCACTGAAACTCTGAACTTGACAGGAATAGTGCATGCCAGGTGTTCGATGATATGTTTCAAGCACTTGGAAAAATCTTCTGGAGTTGATCTTTGGTGGAGAGGTCTCTTGATGCATCTGGAGGCCCCATGATTTTTCTCAGAATTTTTGGAGAAGGAAAATAATGAACTTCACCAAAAATGACAAATCTGGTCCAAACTTGCAGCAAGCAAATTTTGAAAATTTTGAACTATGGACCAGTGGATCTTCATGGATCTTGGTTGAGGGTTCTAAGGACTAGCCAGGGAAACTTGTTTGGAATCAAAACTCAAAGGAATTCTAGTGGTTCCTTTTTAAATCACTAAGGGCCAAAATAAAAGACAGAAAAGATTTTTGATTTAAAATAAATAGAAATAAATTCAAGGGGGAGTTAAACTTGCTGGATTTGAAGCTTGACTTGACACAAAGTGGGAAGATGGCTCTTGGGAGGGAGATTTCAACTTAGGTCATGGCAAGAAATAATTTTTTAAAGGGGGAGAATAAACCCAAAAAAATTTAATAGCCTCCTTCCAAGAAAAGAAATCAATAAAACCAAAAAAAAAAATTTGGGGTGTCACATGAACTTGGCCAGAGCAGGTCGGCCAAGCAAAGCATGGTAGGGGCTCTCCAGATCCACTACTTCAAACCAGATCGCTTCTCGGCGAAAATGATCCTTGTCTCCGAAGAAAACATCCATCTTGATCTTGCCGATCGGGGAACAAGACAAGCCGGGCACGATGCCATGGAACACGGTCCGTCTTGGCATGAGCTGCTTCGCCTTGATGTTTAGCTTCTCCATGGTATCGCGGTACAGTATATTGATACTGCTTCCGCCATCAATAAGGACGTGGGAGAATCGGGCAGCCGGCTAGTGCGTAGGAGCCAGGGGATGGCATCACCTCTGGGTGGTCGGCCTGGCTCCAGTTGATGGGCTTCTCAGACCAGTGCATGAACTCGGGGGTGCTAGAGGCGACTGCGTTAACCTCTTGGTGCTGACGGCGCCGACTACGCTTGCCTTCAACTTGGCTTGTGAAGACGACGTAGGCGGCGTGCTCTTCAGGGAACTCATCTTGAATGGCTCCGACTGCTGGTCGAGCAGCTGGCTGCTGGGGTGCTGGAGGCGGTGGGCCGGGAGGCGGAGGCGGCACCAGCCCCTCGCCCTTGGAGATTCGCGTGAGCCAGTGGCACTTTCGGGTCGTGTGGTTGGATGGCTTCGCGCCGCTGTGGAACTTGCAGGGGGCGTCGAGAGTCTGCTCGTTGGAGAAAGCCGGTTGCCAAGCCGGCCTGCCACCCTTCTTCTTGGGAGCGGGCCGCTCTTCGGGCTGCTCATCTTCAACTGTGGCCACTTGCCGACTGGTGGAGGGCGGCATAGGGGCCTTGCGCTTGTGATCGTTCTGGTAGGGGCGCCGATTGGAGTCACCAGCCGGCGTCTTGGGAGCCGGAGCGATCACCTTCCCAGAGGCGTCCACTCGAAGCTCGGTCTTCATCGAGGAGTCTGCCGTGGCATGCTTGTCCACGATGATCAGAAGTTCGTCGAGGGTAGCCGGCACGTCGCAGAGGAGTCGGTGCTTGAGGAGGCTGCCCTCTCGGCACCCGGCGGTGCAGTACTCAATGGCCTGAACCTCGTGCACCCCCTCGCAGGAGTTGCGGAGCTCGGCCCACCGCGTGAGGTAGTCGCGGGTCGACTCGTTTGGCCCTTGGACGCATAGGGAGAGTTGGCGAGGCTTGGGAGGCCGCTTGTACTTGCTGGTGAAGTTACGGACAAAGACTTCCGTGAAGTGCAGCCAGCTGTTGATGCTGTAGGGCTTGAGGCTGTTGAGCCAGGTGCGTGCCGTGCCCTGTAGCATGAGGGGGACTTACTTCACGGCTATGCGCCTATTGCCGTTGGCTATGCTGACAGCAGTAGAGTAGTCGATGAGCCAATCTTCCGGCTTCACAGAGCCGTTGTACTTAGGCGTGTCTCTAGGGAGCGAGAACCCTTTGGGGAAGGGCTCGTCGCGGATGCGGGGGCCAAAGCATGGCGGACCGACATCATCTTCTTCTTCTAGCACCAGGGACCGAGCCAGGCGGTCGATCTGGTGGCGGGCATCATTCTCGCTGACTCCTTCGCGGTGGCCTAGTCGGCCACCAAGAGTCGGAAGCGTGATAGGCGGTGGGGTGGGGTATCTCTCCCCTCGAGGCGGGAGAGGAGGCGGATTTCCTTGGCGCTCCACCGCTCGAGGGCGGCCTTCCGTGTCACGCTCTATGGTGATACAAGTCCGGCTGCGGCTAGCAGCCGGCTCCTTATCTTTCCTCACGCGGGCGCCGCTCGCAGTCGGCGACCGGGATGTTGCGGCGTGCTCCCGGCGCGGGGGAGGACTCTCAGCGCGGGCGCCGGCTTCGTGCCGTTCTGCGGCCGCGTCGATCAGCTGCTGGATCCGCCTTGTCATGTAGGGGAGCTCATCGGCCCCCAGCCCATTTAGCTCTTCAGCGGCCGCCTGAGGGGCTCGCAGATTCTCGAGCGGGGTGGCGTAGACGGGGCGGTCTGCCCCCAGCATGCTGGCGATAGCCGCGCCGCGCTTCTGGACGAAGCCGGCTCGGCTCGGCCCGCCACGAGGCGGCGTGCCAAAGGCGGCGCGGTCGACTTCTCGCTGGTGAGCCTCGGTGAGGCGTCTCATGGAGGCTATCTTCTGGCCTTCCGCGATGAGGGCGAGGCGGCGTGCCTCCAAGGTCTCGGCGTCGGCGTCGGCCGGGATGGGGATGGATAAGTCGTGCATCGCCGCTTGCAGGGTGTCGTGGGCGTTCTCACCCGAGTTGGCCACGTGGCTGATGACCAACACTTCGGTGACAGTGCTGCTGCCGCTGTCAGCTCGAGGGAGAGGGTCGTCGAAGACCACCGCGTCGGAGGGGTAGGCGTCGAGCGATGCCGTGTCGGAATCGACAAGCATCGGGTCGGTGGAGCCGACCGACTCCAAGTCTACAGCAGGCTCGCTGGAGACGTGAAGTTGGTCGAGGAGGCTAACGAGGCGGCTCTCGGGGTAGTACGTGCCCGCGTCGGACGCGGGCTCGTCGGAGATCTGAGTCTCGCCGAGCAGATCGGCGAGGCAGCTCGCTGCGCAGGCGTCGTCGACGCCTTGCAGCGCGTCAGGGCAAACGCCATCGGGCGCAGCAGGCTGGCTGCGCTCGCCGGGGAGAAAAAGGGTTCCCGTCCAGAACAGGTCTCCGGACGACGGTGCACTTGGCCCCACGGTGGGCGCCAAATGTTGGCTGGTAGGTGCGACATATGCCAACGGGTGGCTTATCATTGCGGGAGCCAGTAAGACGTTGCCGGTGCCTGGAAACGGGATGACGCGAAGACATGCACGCCGGCGAATCTTACCCAGGTTCGGGGCTCTCCGTGGAGATAACACCCCTAGTCCTGCTCTGCGGGGTCTCCGCATGATCACTAGATTAAAACGAGTAGCTACAAGTGCTCCTTGAGCTGTCGGATTCGAGGGAGAAGAAAAACAAGGCTAGCTCTCACTTTCCTCTCTATATGGTGTGTGTGTAACTCTATGAGACCAACCCTTTGCATGGGTGCCCCGGGGGGTTTATATAGGCCTACCCCCCGGGGGTACAATTGTAATCCGGCTGGGCGTGGGTCCCAGCCGTCAGTGTCTGTGCTCGCCGGCTTCTCCGCCAGCCATTGGGGCCTGCCGACTGGCGGGTCCCGCCGGCTGTCGGCCTCTTGGTCGACGGGCCGGCCCCACTGCTTGGGGGTCTTGTCGGCGGCTGGTTACTGTAGCCTCGCCCCTGATGACGAGGGCTTTGTCGAGGTAAGCGTGGCTATAGTGTGCCGCCTTGTGGGCTCTCACTGTAGCCGTACCTCGTCTTGTCTCCTTAATGTGGCACATGTTTCGAGGGGAGGGGGTAGCCGGCTCCCGGGGGCCGGCTACGCCCCTGGCCGACTGGGGGAGGCCGGGCCGCCTTCGGGCATCTCTCTGGCTAAAGGGGCCCGCCGCCCGCGGGCCGTAATGGCGTCTGTCGTGGATGACATTGAGGCCAACATGGCTACAGTGCCGGGCCGGATGGGAGATGGCTGACCCGTACGGCGTCCTGTGGCCATGCCTGCTTCGGGATTTGGGGGTAGTGGGCCGTACTGTGACCACGCCCCATCTTGTCACCATTATGTGGACACAATCTTGGTGGGTGCGGTCTTGGCCGGCTTCTTGGAGTCGGTGTTTTTCATGGCCGGCTTTTGGGAGTCGGTCCTTTTGGAGCCGGCTTCCTGAAGTCGGCCATTTCATAGCTTTCTTGGGGAGGGTTTCTGGGACTGTGTCGCCTTCTGAGAGTCGGCCCCTGGGATAGCCGGCCAGGGGAAGGCGGCCCAGTGCTTCGAATGCGTGAAGGCTCAAATGGCCTGATAAGTTTTTGAGGAGTCAGGGGGAGTCGGTTGGGCTACCCGTGGCTATTTACTCCGACAGCGGTCAACAAGCAGAATGCGGAGGCGCTATGGTGGGCAAGATGCCCAACGTCACCTGGCCCGAATGTTCATTGGCGGAGACGGTAAAGGGGTGGCAATCGGGGTGGTTCTACATCACCGAGCCACGCGACACTGACTGGTTGGCGGATCCCGAATTCCGATCCAGAATCCCGATGCGGCTCACCTCCTGGCAAGAGAGGGGCCTAACCTGGGGTCCCTCGGACAAGCTGACTGGGCTCTGGACATGCATCCAAAACATGATAGAAAGGAAAATCAAGCTCACCAACGTGGTCCAGGTCATTCTTGTTCGTCGGGTCCTTCCATGCCAACGCCGAACTTGTAATTGTGGGAGTTCGAGCCGGCCAAGCACCAGATGCTACTGGAGCTCTTCGGCATGACGCATGAAGAAATCTGGAAGGTGCTCTTCAAGGCCGGCGAGGTGCCACCGCCTACGACTGAAGACCGCGGGCCTAGCTTGAAGCGCCAGCCCAACCCGGTAAGCTCCTTTAAAGTTTTCAAGGAGTATCCCCTATTAGCATATTTTGAGAGGAAATTTAAGCTTCCTTACCCTATTTTCAGGCCTGGATTAAGTTGGCCGAGGAGATTAACTGTCTGGCTCCGCTGCACGAGGACCAAGAATTTCCATTATTGGAGAAGATGTTGTTCCCTGCACCTTATGAGGTGCCGGAGAAGACGGCCTAGAAGGTGGCCCAAGGGGCCAAGAAAAGCCTTCGCCGAAGACGCACTCCGGACGCGACGTCCGGGAGCGAGACTTCCTCTTTGTCCGCTGATGATGATGATGATGAGGAAGAGGAAAACGACTCCCCACCCGAAGCGGGGAGGAAGAAGAGAGCGGCCCCCACAAGCCCGGAGGCGAAAGCGCCTAAGAGGGTTAAAGGCTCCCTCCCGGATAACTCCGCGTGGGATGTTGACAATAGTCCGGAACAACCTCGCCGGACCAAGCCTCGGGCCGCTTCGTAAGCACCAGAATTCACAAATGTCTGGCTTTTCCGGTTTGTAATATTGACATATTGTAAATCTTGTCCTTGCAGTCCGGCGCGCGATAACTCCCCGCGATCCTCGACAAAGGATTCGCTGGACACAGAGGAGATGGCTAGCATATCTCCGCCACCTGCTTATTCCCTCTCACCCAGGGGTGATGACGAGGTGGTGTCCAAAAAGGCCTTCCCAGGCCGGGGGGAGGTTCCGGAGATCATCGGGGTGACGCCCCAGGATGACTCCTCGGACGCCGGACACACAGGGGAAAAAGCCCCCATGGAGGCTTGTGACGGGGTCCGAGTTCCCTGCGGACCTCAGTCGGATACCATTCCGGAAATCTATACGGCTCTGGGGTCCAGCGAACGACATTCCCCCCAAGGAGGGAGCGCGCCTGTTCCGCCGGTGACCTCTGTCCAACCAGAGGCACCGGATAATCTGCTGGAGGCGCTGCAAGGCGCCTCTATCGTGGATGAACATCGTGTCCTTATGGACACGGTAATAGAGAAGGTTTAGTTCGCTAAAAGTGGACTGACCGAAGCCTGCACTAGCCTTCTAACAGGCTTTGAGGTAAGTAATGTGATTGTAGGAAAAATATCACAGTATAGACAGTAGCCCCTGATACTCTGTTTGGTGTTCGGGAAGAAAAGCCTAATAGAGGATCAAAAAATCGCAGGAGTCTAACATGAGTTGTCTATGTGAATAAGCAGGTACCGCTGCAGGCTGCCACTGCTCATCCTGCGGAGGTCTCCGGACTGAAGAAGCAGTTGGAGGATAGCCAAGGTATGCAGTAACCCGTGGGTACATTTCGAAAAAATGAATAGTCCGACCAGACTGAAAGTGTCATAAACTTTATTAGGGGCCACGACCGAGGTGGCAACCCTTGAGAAGGCGCTAGCCGAGGCCGAGGACAAAGTGGCCAAGGAACGCGCTATGCGCGAGAAGCACGAGGCCCGGGTTGGCGAGGCGCGGCAACAACTCCAGGGCGCGATAGAGAAATTTAAGTCCTTGGAGCGCGATTTTAAGGCGCAGGAGTCCGAATTGGCGAAGGCTCGCCAGAGCGCGCAGGATGCACGAGCTGAAGCCCAGAGCGCCCTCCAGGAGATTCAAATGGCCCGGAAAATTGAGGCGGGTGAGTCTTTCACCATGCGGAGCAAGTATGTAGAGAAAACGTCCCTTGTACTTGTCCTAAATTTTGGTTTTCCAGGGGCATTTGCAGGTCTGTGGCACAGTGTGTCAGACGCGGCCGAGCATTATAGAGCCGAAGAAGAGATGTCTACGGAGAAGCTGTTCTGGTTCCAATATCTGGGATCCGAACATCCGGTGCCCTTCAGCGACCAGCTAAAGCAGTTGGTCGAGTTGCACAGGTTGGCAGAGCTGGCCATGAAGGACCTGATAGTCCGGTTGTGGCCTGCCGATCCTACACCTGGCAGCTATTTCGGACTTGTGCAGCGGCTTGTGAGTGCCTGTCCGTGGCTCGAAGCCGTGAAGCGGTCGGTCTGCATTGAAGGTGCGCGTATGGCTTTTGCCCGCGTCAAGACGCATTGGGCAAAGTTGGATGCCAAGAAGCTAATAACCGAAGGACCGCCGGAGGGCAAGGAGCATCGTCGACCCGAGCACTATTTTGATGGTGTCCTGGAGGGGTCCGCCTTGCGGCGGAGCAATGTTCGAAGGATATTACATTCCCATAAGAGCATGTGTATTATCTTGCCCTGTAATATGGAACAAAGATATTATGTAGTATAATGTTTATGATTTTAAATTTTACCTCCTGTGCGGCCGTTTATTAATCTGAGGGATGACCAATCGTCGGCTTCTGCCCCCACGTAGATAGTACAGGGGTGTTCGGGACAAATCTAAACACTCTTTAATCCACATTCTGGTCCTTAAAGGAGGTGTTTAGCGCAGCGAACAAAGCAATCAGACTATGCGGCCTTTACCGCCCCCACTTAGCCATAGGAGTTTGACAATTAATAAAGTTGGCGAAGCGCCTGGTGTTTGGAAGGCCGAATTAGGGGCGCCATACACGCCAAATCGGAAGAACCAATTCTTCGCAAGAAGCGGAAAAAATCTCCAACGATTTGGAACCTCACGAAGAGCTGACCGGCTCTCGCCGCATCATGACAGTCAGTTTTCGGCTTTCTCTACTGAGGTGCCCGTCTGGAAGAACTGGGACAATATCGCAGTAGTTCTCCCTTTACTACCCTAGCTGATATAGCAGAACGTAAGGTAGTAAGCACAGGAGCCGTGCAACCCAACTATTGACCAAAGACATGATTCGGAGCCGATGCATATAATGCTATAAGTTTGGGGTGCCGAACTATACTGAAAAAGTGTTCGGAATTCTATTGCTGTGATGCGGGGTATAATGAAGCCCCTGGCGTACTAGTACGTACCATGATGTACGTGTGCAATGAGTAATAGATACTGAGGTGAGGAAAAGGAAAGGATTAAGTAATGAGCAGACGCCACCATTTATTCACCATTGTGATGTAATCAGTACGTCGAGGCGTACTTTGTACCAGTAATGCGATAAGCAAGTAAGGCTATTGAAAATGCTGTAACCAAGGGCGAGCTGCGTGCGGGTATGTAAAACAAGTATAGTAATCGTTTATTAGAAACCACCTGGGGGGTTCCCTTTTACGCCAGAGCTCCTTGCCTCCTTGGTGTGTTCTGCCTGCAGGTTGTCCGTGTAGCCCTTGAAAAGAGAGGAAGACCTGTACAAAGAAAAAGCAGAAATGTGCGAATCCCAGGGTCTATCAAGCCGTACTATGGATTGCGAGCGAGTTGTGCCTCCGTCAGCACCCCATGGGTGCGTGTTTTAAATGCGCGCGGTACTAATACCATTGCCTCGTCGGGGCTGGGACGGAGGCCGAATTTGCTAGACTGGCTCGTGACGAGCCGAGCTATCCTTCTGCAGTGTAGTCCGGACCCTCTTAATGATGTCTAGGGGCTCGGCAACCGGATTATAGTGTTGCTTGAGAAGGCCACTCTGTACTTCTGCTGCTAGGGCGGTGGTGCGTTCCTCTGTATGGAGGGAGCATTCCGTGTTTCCATTTACTGTGATGACTCCCCATGGACCGGGCATTTTTAGCTTGAGACAAGCATAATGTGGCACCGCGTTGAATCTAGCGAATGCGGTTCGTCCGAGCAGCGCGTGATAGCCGTTGCAGAATGGGATGATATCGAAGATTAGTTCCTCACTTCAGAAGTTATTCGGGGAACCGAACACTACCTCCAGCGTTATTGAGCCCGTACAACGGGCCTCTACGCCTGGTATGACTCCTTTAAAGGTAGTCTTCGTGGGCTTGACTCGTGAGGGGTCAATGCTCATTTTACGTACTGTATCCTGACAGAGCAAGTTGAGGCTGCTACCGCCGTCCATTAGGACTCGAGTCAGGTGGAATCCGTCGATGATTGGGTCGAGGACCAGTACGGCTGAACCGCCATGCCGGATGCTAATTGGATGGTCTCGGCGGTCGAATGTGATCGGGAATGATGACCATGGATTAAATTTTGGGGCGACGGGCTCTACCACATAGACGTCCCTGAGTGCGTGCTTGCGCTCCCTTTTGGGACTATGTGTAGCGTATATCATGTTTACCGTTTTGACTTGAGGGGGAAATTTCTTTTGCCCCCCGGTGTCCGGCTGCCGGGGCTCTTCGTCATCGTCCTCGCCCTGTGATTCCCCTTCTTTGTTTCTGCTATTTACCTTGCTGGCTTGTTTAAAGAACCGGCAATCTCTGTTAATATGGTTGGCCGGTGTGTGTGGGGTGCCATGTATTTGGCAAGGACGGCCGAGTATGCGGTCCAAGCTGGATGGTTTTCCATTGCTCCTTTTATAGGGCTTCTTTCGCTGGCCGGACTTGGAGCCACTGAATCCGGCATGAACTGTTGTGTCATCGGTGTTATCGCCATTGCTTCGGCGTTTGTTTCTGTTGCGCCGGAGCTTGCCGGTGCTATTTTTGGCCTCGGAGGGGCTTGTTTTGTTGGCCGTGTTTATACTTCGAGCCAGCCAACTATCTTCTCCCGCACAAAAGCGGGTCATAAGTGCCGTGAGGGCTGCCATGGACCTCGGCTTTTCTTGGCCGAGGTGGCGGGCTAGCCATTCGTCACGAATGCTGTGTTTGAAGGCTGCCAAGGCCTCGACATCCGGACAGTCAACGATCTGGTTCTTTTTGGTTAGGAACCTAGTCCAGAATTTTCTGGCTGATTCTCCAGGTTGTTGAACTATGTGGCTTAGATCATTGGCGTCTGGTGGCCGGACATATGTTCCTTGGAAGTTGTCTAGGAAAGCTTCTTCCAAGTCCTCCCAGTTGCCGATAGAATTTTCAGGCAGGCTGTTAAGCCAGTGCCGAGCTGGCCCTTTGAGCTTGAGTGGGAGCTATTTAATGGCGTGGAGGTCATCTCCTCGAGCCATGTGGATGTGGAGGATGAAATCCTCGATCCATACTGCGGGATCGGTTGTGCCGTCATATGATTCGATATTGACGGGCTTGAATCCCTCAGGGAATTCGTGATCCAGTACCTCGTCCGTGAAGCAGAGAGGGTGTGCGGCACCTCTGTATCAGGCCGCATCGCGGCGTAGCTCTGAAAGAGTCCGTCTGTGGCATTCGGACCGGGCGTGGATAGGTTTGTCACGTACGAATAGGTAGCCATCTTCGTGCCTCGAGGCACGTCCTCGTGATCCGTAGATCGATCTTGTATGTCCTGCTCTACTGGCCAGGGTCTGCCGGAGGTCATACATGTGACCCCGAACTCTTCCGTCTTTATTTTTGAGGGGCGGTTGGGCAGGCTGCTGTTCAGCCTGAGTTGCCGCTTTATCCCGACCGCGTGGTGGCCGGTCGGCCGCCCTGTCTCGACCACGTGGTGGTCGTTCCGCATTACGCAAGGGAGATGTGTGCTCCGATGCCTCCTCATCAAATTGAGGTAACAGTCAGCGTTTCGGGTAGCTCTTGGCTCGACGCTTGAGGCCGTATTCTTCCGCTGTCAGGACGTCAGTCCATCTGTCAACAAGCAGATCTTGTTCAGCTTGAAGCTGCTGCTGTTTCTTTTTCAGGCTCCTTGCAGTGGCTATGAGTTGAAGCTTAAAGCTCTCCTGCTCTAGAGGGTCCTCAGGCACGATGAAATCTTCGTTGCCGAGGATTGTCTCCTCTTCGGAGGGTGGACAGTAACTATCGTCCCCCGAGTCATCTTCTATGGCCTGCTCATCAGGGTTGTCTTGCCTGCCGTCATGTTCCTCCTGTTTGGATGCAACACTGACAGGGTCTTCTTTGTTTTCGGCGTCGCCCGGAGTGCTATTTTCTCCAGTACCAGTGTTGCTATCTTTTGAGCGGCGAGGCTTAGAACGGCGTTTGGGGCGCCGGCGCTTGGACTGCGTCTCAGAAGGTTTATTCTTATCTGGCTCTTCTTTGTCGTCGCCAGATCCTTTGGGTGTATCAACCATGTACACGTCGTCCAACGTCTAATGAATGGCGGGTCCTGGCCTTGCTCACTGTCGGCATCGTCGTCCATTCCTATGATGTCTTCGGAGCCGTAGTCAAGCACGTCGGTTAAGTCGTCGACGGTGGCTATGAAGTGGGTGGCGGGTGGGAAGCAAAATTCCTCGTCGTCCGCCTCTAGCTCAAACCGAATATAGTTCGGCTGTGAGTCTTCCTCCAGGGTCCAGTTCTTCAAAGAATTTGGTACGTCACCCAAAGGCGAATGCTGGAAGATGTCTGCGGCGCTAAATTCGAAAATCGACAACCGATCCAGCTCGATGTCCCTAGGTGTATCCGGCCCAGAACGTGTAGTTGGAGACAAGTCCGGGGTTCCGTTGATGCAAGCATTGCAGGATGTCGAGTCCGTGTGCGGATCTAACGCCACGGACCTTATGGCCTCGGAGGGCGCGATCTGCTTTGGCTCTAAGGCCGTTGTAGCAACAGGATCCATCTCCTGGATGTGATCCGATGACAGATTTAAGTCAAGTTCATCAGAGAGAGGGGGTGATCGCCGCGGTCTCAAATCCATTGAAGACCAAGTCTCCACGGATGTCCGCGACGTAATTCCAGCTTCCGAATCTGACCTGATGGCCGGGGGCATAGCTATCGACCTGCTCCAGGTGGCCAAGCGAGTTGGCCCGCAGTACAAAGCCGCCGAACACAAAGATTTGTCCGGGGAAAAAGAGTTCTCCCTGAACGACGCAATTGCCGGCGATTGGAGGGGCCATCGAGCCTTACTTCGACGGCATAGTGGAACTCCCAATGAAAGCACCAATGTCGGTGTCAAAACCGGCAGATCTTGGGTAGGGGGTCCCGAACTGTGCGTCTAGGATCGATGGTAACAGGAGACGGGGGACACGATGTTTACCCAGGTTCGGCCCCTCTCTATGGAGGTAATACCCTACTTCCTGCTTGATTGATCTTGATGAATATGAGTGTTACAAGAGTTGATCTACCATGAGGTCATAATGGCTAAACCCTAGAAGTCTAGCCTATGAGTATATGGTAATGAATCTGTCCTATCCGGACTATGCTATCCGGTTTATATAGACACCGGAGAGATCTAGGGTTACATGAGGTGGGTTACATAGGAGGAAATCTTCATAATAGGTCGCCTAGCTTGCCTTCCACGCCAAGTAGAGTCCAATCCGGACACGGGTATTGTCTTCGGCCTTCGTATCTTCACAGCCCATCAGTCCGGCCCATGGATAACAGGCCGGACGCCCGAGGACCCCTTAGTCCAGGACTCCCTCACATGTGCTAAGGCGTACATGAGCAATCCGTCCTTAGAGCCCTCCTCCGGGGGATTAGCAATAATATGATCTTTGAACCAATGCAGGACAGTGGAGTTGTGCTCGCTAGTAACTTCGGCGTCCGTCCTGCATACCCCCCGGTCACGATACTTCTTTGCGATAATTTCTTTGTGCAGTGCCACGAAAGGATCTACCTCGTCTAGGTGTTGTAGCACTACCAAGTTTGCTCTGTCAAAGTCGCTCCGTCGATCTGAGTATGCCACGTGCGGTTCCCTGTGACCGTTGGAGTGACCTTCTCCTTCGAGCCTCCCATCGTGCTTGTTAACGGGCAAACCAACACTAACACCAGGCGGCTGCAGGTCTGCGCCATATAGAAAATTCTCGCAGAAAGAGATGCACTCTTGTGTCAGATAGCCCTGGACGATGCTTCCATCCGGACGGGACATGTTATGAATGAATCCTTTGATGATCCCATTCATCCTCTCAAACGACATCATGTTGTGCAGTAATGACGGCCCCAGGTCTATTATGTCATCCACAATATGGACACACAGATGCACCATCACATCAAAGAACGCGGGCGGGAAGTACATCTCAAGCTCATTCAGTATCACAACGATCTCTTCCTGTAGCCTTCGGAGCTGCTTCAGACCGATCGACTTTCGAGAGATGACGTCGAAAAAGTTGCAGAGACTAATAAGCGTGTCACGGACGTGCTTGTCCATTATACCTCTAAGGGCAACAGGTAGGATCTGCGTCATCATCACATGACAGTCATGGGACTTCATCCCGCTGAACATTTTCTTGTTTGTGTCTAGATATCTGCTTATCTTGCCACAGTAACCGGAACTAACTTTGACTCCGGTAAGGCACTTAAAGAATTGACCGATCTCAGCCTGACTTAAGGTGAAGCAAGAAGGGGGCAATAATCCTCTTTCTTTATTTTCTTGCCCTTCTTCTCCCGCGCCTCTGTCTCTGTCTCTGTCTCGTCTGACATTTTATGGGGCGGCATGTGCAGATCTTCCCTAATTTTCAAATCTTGCAAGTCTTTTCTTGCCTTCGGCCCATCCTTGGTCTTATTCGGCATGTTCATCAGTGTCGCGAGCAAGCTCTCAAGGACATTCTTATAGATATGCATTTGATCAAGGAAATCAGGTGTATCGAGTTTGTGCCAGTCCTCCAAGTCCTAGAACACAGACCTCGTCTTCCATACCTTCAGCAGTGGCTCCGGCGCCTTTTTCATCGTCTTTCCCGACGCGGGGCACTCCTTCCAGTTTTTAAACAGCTCATCGATTTCGGCACCGCTCCGCTTACGTGGAGGTCCTCGATGCTGGCGTGACCATTGAATAGATCTCCATGGTTTCTCCATGGGTCGTCTTGTTCGAGCCATCTTCGATGCCCCATGTACACGATTTTCCCAGACCCGCCATCTTTCCTTGACGTTAGCTGCTGAGACGTCATATCATCCATGCACCGCGTGCATCCGCAATATCCATGGCACACCTGGCCTGCGACATATCCGTAACCGAGATAGTCGTGCACCGTCGTGATCAGCGCGGCTCTCATGTAGAAATACTCGCCTTTGCTGGCGTCCCATGTCTTGGCCGGTGTTTTCCATAACGTGTCTAGCTCCTCTTGAAGTAGCCCCAGATACAAATTAATATTATTTCCTAGTTGTTTTGGCCCTTGAATAAGCATGCTCATGTGAATGTACTTCGACTTCATGCACAACCAAGGGGAGGTTGTACATCCATACAAACACGGGCCATGTGCTATGGTTGGTGTTCTGGTTGCCAAACGGATTCATGCCATCGGTACACGCACCGAGCACGATGTTCCTTGCATCACATTCGAAATACCGATAGAAGTTGTTCAATGCTCTCCACTGGCTTCCATCCTTGACGTGTCTCAGCTTCGGATCATCTCCATCGTCGGGCTTCTTCTTCTCCACGTGCCAGCGCATTAGCTTTGCTTCCTTGGGATCTACAAAATACCGCTGGAGACAGGGAGTGATTGGTAAGTACCATACAACTTTCTGGGGACATTTCTTCCCGGCCTTCTTGTATCGAGAAGCATTGCACACCAGACAGCTTGTTTTTTCCGCGTGCTCCTTCCGATAAATTATGCAATCGTTGATGCATGCATGGTATCTAACGTGCGGCAGATCAAGAGGGCACACGATCTTCGTGGCCTCATCAGCACTAGTAGGACATAGATTCCCCGCGGGAAGAACATCCTTTAGGTACTTGAGATGCTCATCGAGGCTAGTGTCGGTCCATTTGTTTTTAGCCTTCGTCTTCAGGAGTTGGAGTGTGAAACTCAAGCGGGTCACCTCAGGATTGCAACCATCATACAATGGAGTGTTTGAGTCTACCACCAGTTGCTCCAGCTTAGCCTCCTCTCTAGAAGCAGCTGTCTCAGTACTCATCTCCTTGCGAAGCAGTGCTTGAACATGAGGGTCCCGCATGATTGAACTTAGTACCGACGAACTTTGTTGCGTGGAGTCCTTGTCGTTCTCTCCGCCGCCATGTCCGGCCCCTTCTCCTCCGCCATGTCCGGCCCCTTCTCCGCAGCCATGTCCGGCCTCTTCCCCGTCGCCATTATCGATCATCTCTTCGTCTTGCCCCGTGTCATCATTGCCTGCCCCGTCGGCGTCCTCAACATCGTCATCCTCATCTTCAATTATCCACCGAGTATAGCCATCCGTGAAACCAGTCATGAGCAGGTGCGCTTCGACACAACCATCGTCATAGGGGTCGAGCCAAACTATTCCTTTGCATTTTCGACACGGACATAAAACCTCTGTCAGGTTATTTTCTTTCATGTCCTACACTGCCGACCACAACCACCTGGCCACCATCGTTCCACTGACCATCATGAACGTCTGCACGGTAATAATAAACAAATTGATTATAAAAATGCGTGCATGCATCAAAGTCATACAAAAATTCGGCATGACCTTCCCTAAAAATAGGACATATATAGATCTAGAGTTTGCCCGGAATTCGCCGAAACGGAAATAAATCGACATTTCGGCAAAACATAGGCAACTCAAAAGCACAATTTGGCGTCAACTCATGCCACACACACAATTTCCATCATATTGCCCAATTAATATCACACACACATACACATATTTCCATTTTGCAAAAGCATGAAATTTTAATCACCTCTATCTCGAGATCGAGCACACGGTGGAGATCTGATGATGTAGGGAGATCAAAAGTGTACAAAGCTCTTCTTGACAAAGATAGATCTATTTAGGGGGCAAATAGGTCACTTGACTAAATGTTACATCTACCTAGCTAGCTAATTTGGGAGGAGACAACTTCAACTAGTGGAGGGGGAAGGAAAAAGAAAAAGGAGATGCATTAATGGAGGTGGTGTAGTTAGCTAGGAGTAATGAAGAGAGAGAAAGGTAGGTAGAAGAGGGAGAGTAATGGGGGTGAAGTATTGAGGAAGAAGAAGAGTGAGATAGGGAGGATGTGGGAGGTAGGGGAAAGGGAGGAGAGGGGATGGGGGAGGGGAGGACGGGTGGGAAAAGGTGGTGGGGTGCTGCGCCTTAGCAGTAGCACGGGAGGAAAAGCGCGCTACTGCTAAAAGCGTAGTAGCAGCGCGCTTTTCTCACACGCGCTCCTGCTAAACAGGCCAACCGTGTGGACAATTTCAAAATTAGCAGCAGCGACGTGACTAAAAAGCGTGGTGCTACTATTGCTTTAACAGTAGCGCGCATCGTGACACCGCGCTGCTAGTAAACTTAGGTTGTTGGGTACTGTCGGTACATTTTTATAGCAGCACGGTTTAGCCATCACGCGCTACTGCTAAAGTTTCATCAGTAGCGTGCTTTTCTTAACCTCGCTACTGCTAATTAGCAATAGCGCCTGTTTTTGTGCCACGCTGCTGCTAAGATTCTGTGTATAAGGTTTTCCCTAGTAGTGCACCCCTGAAAATGTGGGTGGTTAAGAAAACTTAACTCTCTTTTGCAGGGAAAGGTCTCCAGCCGGAAATCAAAGGTGTCTGATGCTATTGCTGGGGACCTAAAACATCTTGTGGGGCGCAAGATAAAATGCCCAAATGGTCTTACTATGTATTTTGTTCCTGAATCCCTTGCCAATCATCCAATCAATCCTAACCTGGATCTGAGCTTTGATAATCCGCTTGTTCGCCAAATGTTTATTCTTCAAAATACCCTTGGTGAAGCCTATCCCCCTAACTGCACTGTAGGGTATGACACCACATGCTTCAGAATGGATTATGGACAGTGGATGCACTAATCACATGAATGGTGATCGAAGTCTTCTCATGGACTCAACCTTACATCCATCTGACAAGAGTCACATCACATTTGCTGACACTGGTAAAAGTAAGGTATTGGGTCTAGGTAGAGTTGCAATCTCAAAGGATCAGCACATGGATAAAGTGATGCTTGTTGAATCCCTTGGTTTCAACTTATTGTCTGTCTCAATGCTTTGTGATTTGAACATGATTGTAATATTTGGAAAGTATCGTTGCCTTGTTCTAATGAAATCTGACAAGTCTCTAGTCTTTGAAGGGTATCGGAAAGATGATCTGTATATGGTAGATTTCTCAACAGGACCAAAGTTGGCCGTATTCCTTCTAGCAAAAGCTTCAGAGTGCTGGCTCTGGCATCGAAGGCTAGGGCATGCTGGCATGAGGAACTTGTATACTCTCGTGAAGAAGAAACATGTCGTAGGCATCGAGGGCGTCAAGTTCAAGAAGGATCATGTGTGTGGTGCCTGCGAAGCTGGAAAGATGACAAGGGCCAAGCATCCCTCGAAGACAATCATGGCTACATCCCAACCCTTCGAGCTGCTTCACATGGACTTATTTGGCCCTACTCACTACTCTACTCTTACTACCACTGCTTGCCTCTATGGCTTCATCATTGTTGATGATTATTCAAGATATACATGGGTGCATCTAATCCTCTACAAGAATGAAGTGCAGGATGTCTTTAGACGATTTGCTAACTGTGCCATGACGAACTATGGCTTCAAGATCAAGCACATCAGAAGTGACAACGGCACAGAGTTCAAGAACACAGGCCTCGACACTTACCTTGATACATTGGGCATCACTCATGAGTTCTCAGCTCCATACACACCTCAGCAGAATGGCATCGTGGAGCGCAAGAACAGAACACTCATTGAGATGGCTCGGACGATGCTTGACGAGTACAAGACTCCAAGGAAGTTCTAGCCTGAAGCCATTGATACTGCATGCCACGTCATCAACCGTGTTTATCTTCACACGCTTCTAAAAGAAGACATCCTATGAGCTCCTAACTGGTAAGAAGACAAACGTCGGTTACTTCAGAGTATTTGGTGCTAGGTGCTGGATCAAGGATCCACATCACACTTAAAAATTTGCACCGAAAGCACATGAAGGTTTTATGCTTGGTTACGGAAAGGATTCGCACTCCTACAGAGTCTTCAACCTCTTTCACTATAAAGTGGCTGAAACTGTGGATGTGCGGTTCGATGAGACTAACGGCTCGCAAAGAGAGCACCTGCCAAATGTGCTAGATAAAGTCCCTCCTAGTGAATCGATTAAACTTATGGGAACTGGAGAAATCATACCTTCAGAGGCACAGGCTGAAGAAGAACTTGTCATTTCTGCGCCTAATCAACATGAAGACACTGCTCAGCCTGAAGCCAACGCTGATGACGAAGACAATGGTCAGTCAGGGCAAAATCTTCGTCCAGTTCATCGTGTTGCAAATGAACTATAGATTGAGAAGATAATTAATAGCATCAATGCACCTGGTCCACTCACTCGTTCAAGAGCAACTCAGCTAGCAAATTTCTGTGGGCACTTTGCATTTGTCTCTATATCTGAACCCAAGAAAGTTGCTGAAGCCTTCATTGAACCTGAATCGATTCAAGCTATGCAAGAAGAGCTTCAACAATTCGAGCTGAACAATGTATGGGAATTGGTCAAGCGTCCTGACCCTCGCAAGCACAATATCATTGGCACCAGATGGATCTATCGCAACAAACAAGATGAGCATGGTCAAGTTGTCAAAAACAAGGCTCGTCTCGTTGCTCAAGGATACACTCAAGTTGAAGGAATTGACTTTGATGAAACATTTGCTCCGGTGGCTAGGCTTGAAGCCATTCGCATACTCCTAGCCTATGCCAACCATCACAACATCCTTCTATACCAAATGGATGTGAAGAGTGACTTTCTCAACGGCAAGATTGAAGAAGAAGTGTATGTTGCACAACCACCTGGCTTTGAAGATCCAAAGCCTCCTGATATGGTATACAAGCTCAACAAGGCACTGTATGGCCTCAAACAAGCCCCTCGTGCTTGGTATGACACACTCAAAGACTTCCTGAAGAGCAAAGGCTTCAAACCCGGTTCCCTGGATCCCACTCTCTTCACGAAGACATACGATGGTGAACTATTCATGTGCCAGATCTATGTGGATGACATTATCTTCGGCTGCACTGACAAGAAATATAGTGATGAGTTTGGACACATGATGCAAGAGCAATATTAGATGTCCATGATGGGTGAGCTGAAATTCTTCCTCGGTCTTCAAATCCATCAACAGATAAATGGCATCTTCATATCTCAAGAGAAATACCTCAAAGATTTCCTGAAGAAGTTTGGAATGCAATACTGCAAAGGTTACACAACGCCAATGCCAACCAAAGTCATCTGGGCCCCGACGACAATGGTAAAGAGTTCGATCAAAAGGTATACCGCTCCATGATTGGTTCTTTACTTTATTTATGCGCATCTAGGCCAGATATCATGCTTAGCATTTGCATGTGTGCCCGATTCGAAGCGGCACCAAAAGAATCGCATCACTTAGCTGTGAAGAGAATTCTTCGATATTTCACTTACACCCCAACACTAGGATTATGGTATCCAAAGGGCTCACAGTTTGATCTAGTTGGATTCTCAGAAGCTGGTTATGCTGGTGACAAGGTTGATCGCAAGTCCACATCAGGCACATGTCACTTTGTTGGACGATCTCTTGTCTGTTGGTCTTCAAAGAAGCAGAACTGTGTGTCTCTCTCCACCGCTGAATTTGAATACATTGCTGCTGGATCTTGCTGTGCTCTGCTTCTATGGATGAAGCAAACTCTCAAGGACTATGGCATCCATCTGAAGCAAGTGCCACTCTACCGCGACAATGAAAGCGCCATCAAGATTGCCAACAACCCAGTTCAACACTCGAAGACAAAGCACATTGAAATTCGTCATCACTTTCTCAGAGATCATGTCATGAAGGAAGATATTGATATCATTCACGTCAACACTGAAGAGCAATTGGCAGATATCTTCACAAAGCCCTTGGATGAGAAAAGGTTTTGCAAGTTGCGGTGTGAGCTAAATATCTTAGAATCCTCAGATGTCGTGTGATTGGACACACATCCTAACACTTATGCATGTTGATGACTTAGATGTGCAACACACGAAGTAAAGTATATCTTCAATCTATGAAGACATACACTCTAAGTGTGAATACATTAATGTGGAATTTGACTTCAGAGCGCCACGATAATTGTGCGTCGTGTCTAGGTCTAATACTTCCTATACGGTGGGTAACGCCACCACCGAACTTTTGTTTGAAGTGTTTCGTTTGGCGCACATTTGCAAAGTCTTCGCATTTGGTTTGTCTTCAACATTGATTTGACTTCATGTTTATCTTCACAATGTTGATTTGGTCTTATTCTGATATATACATATATTTGTGTTCTGTCCTCTAGAGCATTCACTTATGGCTATGTCTTCATGTTTGAATCTTTTTATCTAAGTGAATGTGACCGTACCCTAACCCCTTTTCTATGCTTCTACCTCAGATTCTATCTATCTAAATCATATGCATTCAATTGAAACTGTCGAATGTCTTCTCTGCGTCCTTGTCAGCAGAAGATACAGAGACAAAAGTTGAATCTGTTTTAATGCTATATCCTTATTGCCTAAAACCCGAAGAAGCCGGAACAACCACCCGACAGTCCAGGCGTGCGTGCGAACATGGAACAACTTCCAATGTGTTGCATGCATGCCACATGTCCTTCATATGTGAACCGTCAGGGGCACCTGCGTAATTACGCTGTGCAGTCTCTTTCCTTACCGCGGTCATAATCTCTTCTTCCACCTCACACAAACCCTAGCGCTTCCGCTATCTCGCGTCGACGCCGGAGACGAAGCGCTTAGCTGCCGCGACTTCTCCGACGCCGTCCTCACGCCGGCCGCGGACCTCGTCCTCTCCGCCGCCACCGTAGGTGTCTTCCGCCGCCAAGTTAGGGCACGGGAGATTGAACTACTCGGCCTCCCTCTCAACTTCGTCTAGCAGTTTGTCGTGCGGTAATTAAAACTTACTTTTTACTGCCTTTTTGATTCATCAGATCCATCCACTTCAACCAAAAGATGTTTCTCAACTTCCAAAATTGGATCTATCTTCTTCTGCATCTCATATCTTGCAAAGTATATTCACTTATGCTTCACAACTATTTAGATTCCTCACTTATACTTATTCTTGGATTCGTACAAATCTGGAACCGACTCTCATCAAATAAGTGAATGTCTTCGTGCTATGAGGTCAATGTCTTCAAACTGATTTATCTTCAAAATCTTCTAAGAATGCATATGACCCCTTCCCTTCCCTCGCATCTCTAATGCTGTCACATGTACATGTCCGTGGGAGAATCCCTTGGTTCTCATAGTATGCATTCATTTGCAGAGTTCTTACAGCTTCACATCAACTCTCCAGAAGCCAGTTCATGTCTGACCAGCAAAAGGAAGCCATTCACTGTATTGAAGCCTCTCAGTCTGAATATTACACTACAAAAAAATACACTTCCGTGATGATACGTGTTTGTCACAGTAGGTCGCGTTTTCTATCATGCATGTACATCCATGACAAATTTATGACAGAATCAAGATAGTCATACCTGTGCTATCGTAGAAGTGTTCCATGACATTGCCAAAATTATTATCATGGAAGTGTCCACTTCCATGACGATAAATCGCGCGTCACAGAAGTGCTTTCGTCAAGGGTGACCGACACATGGCATCCACCGTAACGGAACGCCGTTAAGCTATCGGGTCGGGTTTTGGATCCGATAACCCGTTAACAGCCGCGACCAATGGGGATTTTCGACATGTAAAATCATCATTGGCTGGAGGAAACATTTGTCGGCTCATCGTTGGGACAGATGTCATCCACTCATTGGACAGAAGGCGCCTATGATACGTCGACACGTGGCACGGCCCAACAGAGGCCCATTCCTGTGAAAAGGCCGGCCCGTTTGACTTGGTCAAAAGGTGGCGGGCCGGCCCATGTAAAGCCTGTTAACGGCCTGTTCGCATATAGCCCATTTACAGCCCGCTAACCCAAGGCCCGTTACGCCCTATCCGAATTAGGCCCAGTAGCGTCATCTGGGCCACCCAATATGATTCCAGCCCATTTTCACTTCTGGCCCATGTATGGCCCATGACGTCTTTCGGCTCATATGAGGCCCTATGTAACTCTTGGCCTATTAACGGCCCGTGGTGAAACTGGCCCATAATGAATAGTGTATCAATTTACACCCATTAATGGCCCGTGGTGAAACTGGCCCGTAATGAACAGTGTATCACTTTATACCCATTAACGGCCCGTTATTCCGTTGGGCCGTTTCCAGCCCATGTTATCTTTCAGCCTTCTCAGAGCCCATTTATTCTTGGGCTCATTTCCAGCATTCGTTTACTTACGGCCCATTACTGTCATTTTCTGCTTGTGGGCCAAATTCAGCCCGTGGTTACAGTCGGCCCGTTTGTGGTCCGTTAATACGTTGGGCCGTTTTCATAGCATCCTCAAATACGGCCTATTAACGATGGCCAGTTATGGTCGGCCCATGAACGGACAATTCCAACTCTAGCCCGTTTACGGCCATAATGCGGCCTGTTATTGGCCCATGTTTGGCCAATCGATCATACTGCCCGTATAAGGCCCATTGATGATACGGCCCGTAGAAGGCCCATTGTTTCTACGGCCCGTAGAAGGCCCATTGTTTCTACGACCCGTAGAAGGCCCATTGTTTCTACGGCCCGTAGAAGGCCCATGGTTTCTACGGCCCGTAGAAGGCCCACTGTTCTATGGCTCGTAGGAGGCCCAGTGTCACTACAGTAAATATTAGCCCATGGTTATTGTGGCCTAGTTTTAAAAAATAGGTTATTGCAGCCACGAGCAAACCGCGTAAAAAGAACTGCAATGACTACAAGCAAACAAATAAACAAGACAACAAGGAAATAAATAAGCAAGCAAATTACGCTAGGCTATCACGGCTGTCACACATATTACATCCACTGGGCATCAAAGTTCGCGACCAGTGCAAATAAACGCGCCGACAAAAGAATATACAAAACTGAGAGCACTTCAGAAGGCACTAGGCCTGGCCACGTCGGGCCCCCCAAACAGCTGAAGAAGCTGAGTGGACCTCAGTTGTGTCAACGATAGATGCATCAACCCTAGATTTAAGGCATGATGGTGCGCACGGCAGTCCTCTGACATCTTCATTGCATCTTTGACTTCAAGTCAGAGCTGAGCTGAAGCAAGCCTTTCCGCTTTAAGTTGAGACTGAAGAAGTCGAACTGATTGAGGCAGCGACTGCACAGAGGTTGTCTCACACCTGCTGGTGAGTAGCTTCAACTCACCGTCTTCATCAAGACAGGACCTTGGGGTCATCTCGCTGTCCTCAAGATGGTTTGGCTCACTATCTTCCCTAAAGTTCTGCCTGGCGTAAGAGATACGAGTCTGAAAGAGAAACAAGGAGACACGTAACAGGTTTCACAATTATATAAGCAAATAAATGGATCTGTTCTGCATAAGGAACATGTTTTTACAACTACAATTTGAAACTGGTAGTTGTTGCAAACATCCAATCAGATGTAAACAGCAAAGCAAACAACAGTGGAGGAAATGATGCCTATCCAAATATATACTAGAACAAAGTTTGAAGGCTTGAGAAGGATGAACTTACATTACATGTTAACACGGGCTGGACAAAGCCCTTCTCCATGTTGATGGAAGGATAATTCAATAAATTCCCCAAAGAAAATTCTTTATAAGCGTTTCCATTATTCTACATTTTGCAAAGGGTAAATATAGATCAAATACTATTGGAAGAAACAGAGGATAATGAAGCTCAGGTGCAGACTGATGATACATAATCAAGTAGCAATTAATTAAGTACAGCGTTACAAGGCAAAAGGGAGAGAGGTACTGACAAGAGCAATGCAGAGCCCATTATTGTTTTGAGATCGTATGATCCTTTGAGCAAGGAGATTCATCTGAAATTAGTTTTCATATAAGAGAGAAGGTAAGGCACAAGCAGAAATTTAGGAGTTCAAATTTTGAATTGATATCATAGACAGTACCTGACGCTGGGCTCCCAGCAGTTCTAATAGGGGTTTGGCCACTGGAGTAGGGGTAAAGTGTGGTACAGTTGGGCCTGTGTTTTCTGTGGCTGCTGATCTATCTGATTTAACAGGTATCACTACCTTTTCCAAATACCTAGTTTGTACTCCTTAAGGATCTGCACTCACCCTCTTCCTTTTGGACATCTATTACGAAAGAACAACATTTTACTGGAAACACATAGTGTGACGACACATGGAATAGGTACAGAAAATGGATAGGTATGGCATATACTCATATATGATGCTTAAACTAAGCAGATGGTGTAACAAAGTACAAGTAATGCAAGAGGTCAGATGCAAAATATGTGCGACCAATACAACTTTGCAAAGTTAGAGCAAGCACCTTGATGGGTGAATAAGATAGGCCATCCTCCACCATGCCAAGTTTGTTAGCCAGTGGATCGTTCTGCAATATTCCTCTCGTGCGCCCATTCTCATATTCATTTTGATAATGTTCAATATCTGACATGCATGAAAACATAAAAACAAGTGAGATGTTCTTTGTAATGCAAAAGTGATTCTAATCCAATACTACCTCCCTATAAACCCCTTTGTGCTATCTCTGCAATTCTTTTAAAGGATGCCATGCATGCTGTAATTTGTTGTGTGCATTAATATAATGTGGCCTACTACTCAAAATATGAGAGCTCCAGAAGTGATGACACTTCGCAGATGATAGCTTCAACATATAGTAAAGAAGAACAAGTCGACCTGACCTGACAGATTCAAAATATACTAAGGGAGAACAACTCGACCTGACCAGTCGACCGCAAGTGAAGAGTATCATCTTAAAGAAGAGCAGAAGAGCAAGCAGATTGAAGATATTACAAGTCTTTCAATACAATGTCGGTTGGCCACCCATGATGAACCAGAGCGCACAGAGAAATATTATTCTTTCCGGTCTCTCCATATGTGGCTCACATGCATTTCGAAAATAAAGTAGGAACATTTAGCTAACCAATTAAACATCTCTCAGTGCTATTACGACACGAGCCACGTAGGCTGATTGTGGTCACCATAAAATGGGGAAAACATAAGCATGATGAGTACAGTGTTGACCGTGGCAGTGGGATGGCAGATCTGAAGCTGCAAACCGCGCAAAGGGTAGTGAGCAACCGATGTTTGCTTTGAAATAACAACTAAGATTTGGTATGGACAAGAAAGTACAGTCAACAAGTGACAAAGAAATGCAATTATGCTGTCTCTCTATATGTCGCGACATGCATTTGGAAACTCAAGTGGGACCTTTAGCTAACCAATTAAATGTGTCGTTTAACTAATATAAGTATCATATCACAATCATATTTGAACAACTAAGCTTTCGAATTCTGAGTGTTGTGTTGTTTAGCTTGAAGGGTGGAGTAATGCTAGTACGACAGAAAGCACCTACGCAGATCATAGTAGAGTAGATAAAAGGGGAAAACCCTAAGCATCAAGAGAAAAATTAGGAAAGTGGAACTAGCTAGACCAGTGGGTGGCGCACATTCTTTTCGAAGCGAATATAGGAACATTAGGTGACCAATTAAACGTTCTCTGTTTTAGTTATATGAGCATCATATCAGATTCGTATTTCAACACGTAAGCTTTGGGTTGAGGTCTTGAGGAGCAGTGCTAGCACGACACAAAGCACCTACGATGATGGTAGTGAATATAAAGGGGGGAAACCATAAGCTTTACGACTATAGTGCCCGTGCCATGGCGGATTTGAAGGTGCAAACCGGACAAAGCTACTTCGCAACCAATGTTTGCTTTCAACTAGCCACTACGATTTGGTACGGACAAGAAAAGTACAGTAACAAATTACGATCTATTTTCCGGGTGAGATCAATAACTTAAGCACATATGGAAGAGTACCACCTCTCTTGCGACGCCGTGTAGGCCTATGCTGATACGTTGAGGGTGCTGCGGGTGCGATGGCTGTCGGCGGCGGGGAAGAAGACTTTAGACGGCAGACGGCCGGGTCGGGGGATATATTGTGACGCCCCCGATTTGTCCGTACACTAATCATGCACGCAAATGTGTACGATCAAGATCAGGGACTCACGGGAAGATATCACAACACAACTCTACAACATAAATAAGTCATACAAGCATCATAATACAAGCCAGGGGCCTCGAGGGCTCGAATACAACTGCTCGATCATAGACGAGTCAGCGGAAGCAACAATATCTGAGTACAGACATAAGTTAAACAAGTTTGCCTTAAGAAGGCTAGCACAAAAGTAGCAACGATCGAAAAGGCAAGGCCTCCTGCCTGGGACCTCCTAACTGCTCCTCGAAGCCGAACTCCATGTAGAATCATCCTCGGGATCTCTAGCTCCTGGACTCCAACATCTGGTTGTGACAACCAGATAGGAAGGAAAAGGGGAAAAGAGGGAGAGAGGCAACCGTGAGTACTCATCCAAAGTACTCGCAAGCAAGGAGCTACACTACATATGCATGGTATATGTGTAAAGGGGCATATCAGTGGACTGAACTGCAGAATGCCAGAATAAAAGGGGGATAGCTAGTCCTGTCGAAGACTACGCTTATGGCCATCTCCATCTTACAGCATGTAGAAGAGAGTAGATTGAAGTCCTCCAAGTAGCATCGCATAGCATAATCCTACCCGGCGATCCCCTCCTTGTCGCCCTGTTGGAGAGTGATCACCGGGTTGTATCTGGCACTTGGAAGGGTCTATTTTATTCAGTATCCAGCTCTAGTTGTCATAAGGTCAAGGTACAACTCCGGGTCGTCCTTTTACCGAGGGACACGGCTATTCGAATAGATAAACTTCCCTGCAGGGGTGCACCACATAACCCAACACGCTCGATCCCATTTGGCCGGACACACTTTTCTGGGTCATGCCCGGCCTCGGAAGATCAACATGTCGCAGCCCCACCTAGGCTCAACAGAGAGGTCAGCACGCCGGTCTAACCCTATGCGCGCAGGGGTCTGGGCCCATCGCCCTATGCACACCTGCACGTTGAGTACGCGGCCGGAAGCAGACCTAGCCCCCTTAATACAAGCGCGAGCTTACGGTCCAATGCGGCGCGCGCCACTCAGTCGCTGACGTCAAAAGAGCTTCGGCTGATACCACGACGTCGGCATACCCATAACTACTCCCGCGTAGATGGTTAGTGCGTATAGACCAAATGGCCAGACTCAGATCAAATACCAAGATCTCGTTAAGCGTGTTAAGTATCTGCGAACGCCGACCAGGGCCAGGCCCACCTCTCTCCTAGATGGTCTCAACCTGCCCTATCGCTTCGCCTCAAGGCAACAGTCGGGGGCCGTCAGGAACCCAAGCCCACCTCTACCGGGATGGAACCACCTGTCCTTTCAGCCCCCTCATCAGAACCACTTGCGGGTCCTCCTCGAGCCGACCCGACTTTAGTCACCACATGTGTCATGTATATAATGTATATAGTATATACCCGTGATCACCGCCCAGGTGATCACGACGCGATAGTATAGCACAGCAGACGAACAAGAATGTAGGGCCACTGATGGAAAACTAACATCCTATACTAAGCATGTAGGATTGCAGGTAAAGGTAACAACAGTAGTAGCAAGGATAGGCTATGCATCAGGATAGGATATCGGAAAGCAGTAACATGCTACACTACTCTAATGCAAGCAGTATAGAGAAGAATAGGCGATATCTGGTGATCAAGGGGGGGCTTGCCTGGTTGCTCAGACAAGGAGGGGTCGTCGGTGACGTAGTCGACCATAGGGGCATCAGCATCGTCACGGGGTCTACCGAAGAGAAGAGGGGGGAGAAACAGTAAATACATAGCAAGCAAGTGCATAACCGGACAACAGGCAGAGCTAGACGTGTTCTAACACGGTATGAGGTGATACCGGTGAAGGGGGGAAACATTCGGGAAAGTATCCCCGGTGTTTCACGTTTTCACACTGGTGAATCGGAGGTGAAATGTTGCGGGTTCACTATGCTAGGGACGCGTGGTGAATGAACGGGCTGCGTATCTGGATTCGTCGTGTCGTTCTGAGCAACTTTCATGTAGAAAGTATTTTCATCCGAGTTACGGATTATTTTATATGACTTTCTAAAGATTTAATCATTTTCTGAATTTTAATTAATTATTTAATTCAACCATATCCAAAACAGTGTTGCGATGACATCAGCATGACATCATGCTGACGTCAGCAGTCATCTGACACGTGGGTCCCACATGTCATAGACTGATTAGGGTAATTAGGGTTAACTAATTAATTAACTATTAATTAAACTAATTAATTAAATTAGATTAATCTAAACAGGGTTAATTAACTAATTAATTAATTACTTTTATTTTATTATTTATTTATTTACTTATTTATTTATTTTTTATTTTTTTAATTCTTTCTTTTTTTTTATAAAAACGTTCTCAGGGGCTTGGCCCCACTTGTCATTGGGCCAGGGGGCCAATCGGGTGCTGGGCTATCGGCCACAGCCCGAACGGGCACTGGCCCGCGGGGCGCACCCGATTTGGGCGCTGCGGGGCGCCGGCGACCAGGGAGCAGGGGGGCCAGGGCGGCGCTGGGAGTTGCGGGCGGAGGCGGTGAGTGGCGAAGCGGGGGGGCACGGGGAGGCAGCTGCGGCGGCCGAAGATGGCGTAGCACCTTCGCGAGCACGGGGAGAAGCCAGACACGGCGAGCATGGCGGGGCACTGGGCGCGGCCAGCGACGGGTGGTGTTCGGTGCGGGGCCGCACCCACGGCGAGGAGCACCGGCCGGCCACGGGCACCACAGCGCGGCAAGCGCGCGGCGCGGCAAGGGCCAGCAACTGGGGAAGGCAGCGGGCGATGAGCAGGGCATGGCTGCGAGCGTGTGGGAGCGCGCCCATGGGCGTGGGCGGCTGCGGTGAGCGTGAGCTCCAGTGAGCTCGGCCACGGCGACGTACGGCGTCAACGGCGACGGATCCACGCGAAGGAGGAGGGGGATCGACGGAGGGCTCACCAGCCGTGTAGTGGTGCAAACGCGTGCTCGGGGAGGGCCGTAGTCACGGGGGACGACGCGCGCCGGCGACGGGGACGGCGAGGCGGCGACGTCCAGCTCGGCGGGAGTTGCCGCGAGGGAGAGGCAGGGACGGCGCGGTCCGGTGCGACGGGGGGGGGGGGGGGTTGGGGCGAGGTGGCGGCGGTGGGGCGGCGCATGCGAGGAGGCGCCTGGCGTCGCCGGGGCGGCGGGGTAGGTAGCGGGGCGCCGCGGTCGTTGCCCCGATCCAAATGGGATCGGGGAGTGGGGGAGCGAGGGAGTGGGGAGGTGGGGGGATTATGCAGGGGCGCGGCTGGGCCAGCCCATTGGCCTGGTACCCTGCTGGGCCGAACGGCCCAGGGGAGGGGGGGTCTTGCTTCGTAATTTTTTTGCTTTGTTTTGTTTTTGTTTTACCTTTTCTTATTTTTCTTTTTTTGTTTTCTTTTAGTTCCTCTTTTATTTTAGTTTTATAAAAATTATCACTAGCACTTAAATTAATACTTTTAAATATACTATTGCCACATTAATTCCCAACTCAAATTAAAATAGTTTAATATTTTATAAAATTCACAAGGCATTTATTTTAATATTTAAACCTCTATTTTAATTATTTTTGAACACTTAAACATTTTATTAAAGTTAGGTTTCTCCACCATTATTATCTATGCAATATTTGGTTCACTCCGAACATTTTAGTTTTAATATTTGAAAACGTTTATTGTTTGCTTGATTTTGAACTTTGAATTTTGGACCGGTTTTGATCTAACGATAGATTAGCAACAATAACGGAGGTAACGTGGCACCATTAGCAGAGTTTTACTGTAGCTTGATTATCCGGGTGTCACATATATCCTGTTGCCGTGGACGAGGCGGTCGTAGGAGCGGCAACGGCAAGGTGGACGACGGCGCCGATGAAGCGAGAGGAGGCGATGAAAGGATCCTGGTCCAGCGCCGTGGATGAGAGACGTCCATCTCTTGCAATGGATGACAGGGTAGGGGTAGCGGCTTCGGCAAGGTGGAGGATGGGGTGGCGGACGGAGGAGGCTGGCTGCAGTGCGGAGGTTGTCATGCCGCCGACGGTGTATGAATGGGGAAATGGAGGGGAGGGGGGGATCTCAAACTTTGGGACGCGCTTCTCTGAAATGGGGGGAAGTTACGAACTTATCCCCCGTTTAAAATTTTGGACATCGCGTCGGTTGGGGATAGGACGGTAATATCACATCTCCCAAATATTTGCCGGTAACTATTTCGGGCGAGGAGAGGGTGTTTCGCCGCCCACGGTTGGCGCCCACGGTGTATGAACGGGCCTGACAGGTAGGGCGGTTGTGTCACGTCTGATGGAAGTTACACATCTGCCCCTATTTAAAATATTAGCCTACATCGATTTCGGACGAGGAGAGTTTGTTTTTCCACCCACCGTGTATGAATGGGGAAATGGAGGAAGAGACACATGTCTTTCGGATGAGCTTGAATCAAATGTGTTTTGCCGCCCACGTTTGGCGCCCACCGTGTCTGAATGGGCGCAGAGGCCGTCGTGTCACGTCTGATTGAAGTTACTAGTCTACCCCTATCGACAGCAGTGTAAATCCGGTCGATAAGGATGTCAAGTGTCAGGGGTAGACATTAATTTCCATCTCGCAAACACTTGCTTCGGGCAGCCCAAAAATTATAGTGGGTGTTTAGCCGCTTCGTTCAAAACTTGGGAGAATTAGCATTCACGTTTGCCCTGGGACCTGGCAAACTAAATTCAAATCGAATTTGTATTCGATTACGAATATCCACAGATAATTATACGTTTTGTTATTTATTTCTTCAAAACCACAACAAAGATTTATTCCACCTTTATATATGATTATGATTTAGAAATGCCGTGATCTTCGAATTCAGTAGGTTGGATACACTCTGAGTCAAACAGTTATTTCATCCAATACAATATGCTCACACGAAAAACAGTTCACCTTATGTCAACCATACAAGTACTGAGGATTACCTCGCCTAAAAAATTCGGATCATTACAACACATGGACAACATAGGGGGTCTTGCAACATAATCCATTCAGAGACATGACACAACATGCAAGTACAATAATCTAATGACAATTTCAACTGGTATGTAAAGCAGAACCGGGATTACCTTGGGCTTCAGATAGCAGAAACAACAGGACCTCCTCCATCTTCAAATGCAACATTCTTACTTCCTCCAATTCTTGGGTTGCTTGCATAATGCGTGCCGCTAATTCCGTAATTTCCAGCCTCAAGATAAAGATTACCTCATTCATGGCAGCCACACCATCTCTTTCTGCCTCTAGTAGAGCCTCAAGCACTATAATATCTTTGCTCAGACTGCTCTCCAGCGGTGTTGCCTCTGAACTGCTACCATCTGGTAACATGGATGGCGCACTGCTTCCACAAATAGATTCTGGGGTTGTACATTGTGTCCTAGTGTGAACGGCATCCTCAAAGGTTTCTGCTGGACATCAGTAAGAGATAGTTATCGTACGATCCAGGCAGTAAGCTTACATGGTAAACGACAGACGAATTATTGCCGAGCATGGCAAACTATATTTAAATGGTTCGAAGCAGCATCAGCCGAAAAGAAATTAAAATGGTAAGATGAAACTAGGGATGGTGCGCCACTAGTAAGTTTGAATTTTTTTTCATTTCCCCCCCTCTAGATCTTAAAAGCCCCGTATCTTTCGTTCTGTTAGGTTTTTGGGGATTTTGAAGATGTTGAACGAAGTTCCCCTAGTTCAATTCATATGTAACTTTTCGAGTAGATGATTTTTCATATATAAAACTTTTTAATCAGAGTTCGTATGCAAAAGTTATGACCATTTTACAAATTCCAGAGAGATTTTGCAAATAAAGTCGAAATTCATATTTGTAAATTTTCCCAACAACTAGACCACATATCACATGGGAAACTTTTTTTATTTTATTTTTTTGATATTTCCATCATTTTCTTTTAAAACTGAAAAGGCGGTCCAAGGGGGGGTGGGGGGTGCATTCGGTGGAATTTTTGGGCAAAGTTAGTAATGACGCACCGTGGGTGTGGTGCGCCATTACTAGTTTAACTAGTAATGGCGCACCACACCCACGGTGCGTCATTACTAACTTTGAAAAAAAATTAAAAATTGTTAGTAGTGGCGCACCGAGGGTGTGGTGCGCCATTAGTAGTTTTGAAAAAAAAAATTGTTAGTAGTGGCGCACCGAGGGTGTAGTGCGCCATTACTAGTTAAACTACTAATGGCGCACTATCCCCTGGTGCGCCATTACTAGTTTTGAAAAAAAAAATTGTTAGTAGTGGCACACCGTGGATGTGGTGCGCCATTAGTATTTGGACACTAATGGCGTACCAACACATGGTGCGCCATTAGTATATAGTAGTGGCGCACCACATGTGTGGTGCGCCATTAGTGTCCATATTATCTATATCCCTTTTTCTAGTAGTGTTTTGGTCTCCAATTTGAATTGTTGCAGCAGACGCAAATGCGCTGGCCTTCATGATTCCAGGACCTGGAATCATACTAGCCGATGGGTGGTGGTTTATCGCTCGTTCAGCTGACGGCGGTCATTTGATGCTCATTCGCATGTACCAAATTGACCAAACCATTACATCAAACCACATGCAGTACAATGCATGGGGCATTCGTGACATTGATGGCTATGGCTGCTTCGTGTTCGAGAAAGATCCCAGCTTCGTTGGGCCAGGCGTATTCAACTGGAGGCTGGTTTACAGCCTCGGCAACCACTCCTTGTTCCTCGGGCTCAATTATCCGATCATCCAACCAATCATCGATCATGTCACCGGCGATGATTACTGTGCTATGCAACTTCCATTCGCGAGGGGGGCTGTGTTTACACATCATACCATGGGTTTCATGAATCACCATATCCAGAGATTCGTCGACACAGCTTGCTGCCAGATAATCTTCAGTGTGTGAAAGGCATCAAGTTTCCATGCGATAGATGGCTTTTGCAAACCCCACATGCGGCGATGTGGTTCATGCCAACAGCAAATATGCACAACTTGATTCGTGCTGATATCTAGACTGAGCCATGTATTCTGCTGCTGTAGCACGACCCTCTTTTGCTGGATATTATGTACTGTTGTTAGTTTGAAGCACTCCTCTGGTTTGAAGGATAGATACCTTCCTGGGATCAAGTGCATCCTAACTCACCTGCGTAGGATGTACTGATAATGATGATGAAGATGCTATGCAGAAGCCATATATATATATATATATATATATATATATATATATATATATATACATATATATATATCAGTTAGGCTTCAAGTGCGTACTTGTTAGTTAAACCTATGTATAAATTGTGACACTAAATACGACTAGTAAGTAGTACAGTAGCAGTACTAGTATACGTCGGTCAAATTATTCATCATGTCCACACATTGAATTGACGTGACAACACGCTGCGCGTGAGGTGACACAAGAATCCCGGCGGCGTGTTCGGGTATTCTGGACTTCAGATTTGGAGTACCACTTATTTTTCAAAATCTTTCATCATTCACTTAAAACAGTCGATTGATCATACATTGAGTACCATATAACTGGAATTACCGATGCAAGTCGAAGAAGGATTGGCCGGTGCTGCCGGCTGGCGTCAAGTTCGATCCCACGGATCAGGAGCTGATCGAGCACCTTGAGGCCAAAGTGAGTGCTGACAGCGCGAGATTTCAGTCTCTCATCGATTTGTTCATACCAACCATCGACAGCGAGCACGACATATGCTACACCCAACCTGAGAAACTTCCAGGTAAGACACCGATCGGCCATCTACTTGCACAAACATATTCCTTTGTTTATAGCTCTATTTTTCTTTTTAGACGCAGACCTGGTGAAGCAATTACAATTTGACAGTTAATAAAAAGTGAAACAAGTGACTGCAACATGCCAAAGATGTTATGAAAATGCCAACTAGGTACACTAAAACCTGTATTCCACAATACTGCAGGTATCACACTGAGTGGCCTAAGGAAGCATTTCTTCCAGCCCAATTCTAGGGAGTTCAAAAGGGGCACGTGGACACGTCGCAAGATACAGTCGGAGTGCAGCATGCATGCGATGTGGCACAAGACCGGCAATACCTTGCCGGTGATGGTCAACGGCCGGCAAGACGGGCAGCAAAAAAGGTTCTGGTGCTGCACACCAACAAGAACTTCGACCAGCAGAGGACCAACTAGGTGATGGACCAGTACCACCTCGGGGACCTGGAGCAAGAGAAGGAGCGGGAGCTGGTCCTCTGCAAGATTTTCTACCAGACGAACACTAGGGCCAGGAGTAAAAAGATTATAAGTTAGTTTGGTATTGGTAGTTGTACTACCTTGTCGTCCGCAAGCTAGAATTGTTGTTAATGATCTTTTGGTATGAACTTGCATTTGCTTCCAACCATCATGCCGAGGGTCGACGTGGATATAAAGCTGAATCATTTGTTTCGAAACGAATTTTCAGGCACCTGATTTTTATTTGATGGGTAGTATAAGCACCCGCCGTTCGAATTCCCAGTTCTCCAATTTTTTCGAAACAAGTGCATGCACCTATTATCACGATAAAAAAACAATATCCGTGCTGCATCCCAGTTATCAGTCTGTACTTGCAGAATTCTCTCGTTTATTGAGCACATATATTGTTTTTTCAGGTCGAGCAAGTTTCAACTGGGCTGTAGACTCCCAGGGTTGGTTTTGTTTTTAACAGGCCCAGCCCATGATGACAACGGGGCACAAAGATCCAGCAGGTATCTACTGGCCTCTGGCCCGCCAGCGTTAGTTATATTTTGTCTTACAACATCCGCAGGCAGTTTTTTTACTGAATCAAACACACAGCCCAGTTCTATTTTCCTCTTGAAACGCATGTCCTACATCCGTTTTCTAATCTCTACGTATAGTTTTACTAGTTCATATACACGTATCATTATGTTGAAAACACATAAAATTCCCTTTTCATATTTGCATCCTTATTTTTTTTGTTTTTCCCACCCAGCGCTGATTTTTTTACCACTGGTTTTCCCTTAAACCAACTCAATTGTCCCACGTCTTATTTGCTTACAAAAACAAAAAGATTTTTTTGGCAAATCAATAAGTTCTTAAAAAATGTTTATCATTTCGGGATTACAACAGTTCGGACTCCACCGAAATATGCAAAATAAGGTTGAACTTTTTGACCGTGGTCCTGGGCAGAAAATGGGCTGTAATAAATTACTTAAGAATTAGCAAATGGGCTGCAAATTATAAAAAATAGCAAATGGGCTTTATGTTGTCTGCCACAGATTTGGAGGCTGACTTGTGGGCCTACTAAGTGCATGCGTACACAAGGTTTCTCAAAAAAGAAACTTAGTCAACAATCGACTCTACCAGCGTCAGACCGTTAGATGTCAATCTAACGGCAATCGTGCTTCTTCAGTCTCTGATCTTCCTGCCCCAGCCGCCCAAACCAGTGCCGTGGGAACCGCCTGCTCCCGCCTCCCGTGGCCGGCAGTGCTGCCGGGCAGGCTTCACGGCCCCATCATACTCGCATCCCTGGCCTGTCTATCCCTCTACTCACCCACACCTCCTGTTATTTTCCGGCGACGGCAGCCGAACCAGTCAACCCTCATACTCTCCACCGCGTGGGCAGCCACTGCTGTGTCTTCCCCGGCTCCGTGTCGTTCCCTTCGTAGGCCTCGCCATCGTCCACCGCCCTGGTGCTCTCGGCGCGGCGTGGCCAATGATGTCCATCCAACGGCTGTAGTGCTTCTTCAACCTCTGGTCCTCTTGCCCCAGCCGCCCAAAGCAGCGCCGGTCGTGCCGCATGCTCCTGCCTCCCGTGGTCGGCTGTGCTGCCGCAGAGGCCTCACCGTCCCCATACTACTCCCACCGCTGGCCAGGCCATCCCTCCACTCACCCACTCCCCCTGTTATTCTGCGGCGACGGCAGCCTCACACCGCAGCCGAACCAGTGAACCCTCGTACTCCTCTCCGCGCGGGCATCCACTGCCGCGTCTTCCCCGGCTCCGCGTCGTCCCCTTCCTAGGCCTCACCATCGTCCACCGCCGTGGTGCTCTCGGCGCGGCGTGGTCAATGTGGTCAACGACCGAGTTCCATCAGAAGAGTACTGTATGTGGAGAGGCTGACAGCTGGGTCCACGGCCGCCGTAAGGAAGTGCCTCCTTATTACGCGCAAAATAATTATTCCTCCACCTGACAGCAGGGACCCACCGGACGGGCCACCAGTATTTGGCGGAAAAAAGTTTCCCCCCTGACTGCTGGGACCCACCGGACGGGCCACCGTATTTCGCGAAAAAAACGTTTGCCCCTGACTGCTGGGATCCACCGGACGGACCACCGTATTTTGCGAAAAAAACGTTCCCCCCGCTATCAGCTCGGACCCACCGGAAGTGCCTCCTTATTACGCACAGAAAAATGAATACTCCCCCTGCTAGCTGGGACCCACCATGGTGGGAGGCTGACTTGTGGGCCTATTAAGTTGACGGGGACGTAGGGCTTTGTCAACTTAGTCAATATGAATGATTCTAGCTCCAGTGACCGTACGATGTCCATCCAACGGCCGTAGCGCTTCTTCAACCTCTGGTCTTCTTGCTCCAGCCGCCCAAAGCAGCGCCGGTCGTGTCGCATGCTCCTGCCTCCTGTGGTCGGCTGTGCTGCCGCGGAGGCCTCACCACCCCCTACTATTCCCACCGCTGGCCAGGCCCTGCGGCGACGACAGCCTCACACCGCAGCCGAACCAGTGAACCCTCGTACTCCTCTCCGCGCGGGCTTCCACTGCCGCGTCTTCCCCGGCTCCGCGTCGTCCCCTTCCTAGGCCTCGCTGTCGTCCACTGCTGTGGTGCTCTCCGTGCGGCGTGGTCAACGTGGTCAAGGAACGACTTCCATTGGAAGAGTATTGTACGTGGAGAGGCTGACAGCTGGGTCCACGGCCACAGCCCAGTTTTTTTGTGATTTGCCAAGTAAGTCGCTTTGTCAGGCCTGTTGGGCTACAAATCTTTCAAGACGAGGAGAGCTTTCATTCGGCTGGCTGAGAAAATGGCCCATCAGTAATGAGAAATGGGCTGTACATTTTTAACACACATCAAACCGACAATTAGTTTCAAATATCTTTTTTTCATTTCGAGATTTTAAATTACATTAATTTTTATGCGTGCAGAATTTGTTGGATTTTATATTGATATACATTTATTTTTTAAATCAGTTTGAATATGAGTCAAAATTTCGGGACTAAAAACAGTTCGGACCGCACCGAAATATGCAAAATTTCGTATAATTTTTTAACCGTGGCCACAATATGGGCTTTAATGCTAACAAAAAGAATATGGGCTCCAAAAAAACCTTAATAATTAGCAAATGGGCTGTAAATTATTAGAAATAATGGCAGATGGGCTGTATGCTGTTTTCCACAGATTTGAGGCTTTCCTAAAAAAAGGTTGATGCACAAGCAGTGACTGTTGGATGGCCATCCAATGGCTGTCGTGCTTCTTCAATCTGTGCTCTTGCTGCTCCAGCCGCTCAAACAAGCGCCGGCGGGACTGCCTGCTCCCTCCTCCCCGCGGCCGGCTCTGCTGCCGCGCAGGCCTCACCGCCCCACCGTACTCCCATCGCTGGCCTAGCCATCCCTCTACTCACCCAGACCTGCTATTATTCTCCGGCGATGACAGACGAACCAGCAAACCCTCGTACAGTCGTACTCCCCTCCGCGTGGGAAACAACTGCCGAGTCTTCCCTGCCTCCGTGTCGTTCCCTTCCTAGGCCTCGCCGTCGTCCACCGCCCTGGTGCTCTCGGCGCGGCCTGGTCAACGTGGTCAACGACCGACATGCATCTGAAGTGGACTGTACGTGGAGAGGCCGACAGCTGGGTCCACGGCCGCACGCAAGGAAATGCCTCCTTATTATGCGCAAAATAATGATTCCTCTACCTGACATCAGGGACCCACCGAAAGGGCCTCTGTATTTTGCGAAAAAACGTTACCGCCGCTGACAGCTCGGACCAACCAGCTATATCTTCGCACGCAAGGAAGTGCCTCTTTATTACACACAAAAAAATGAATACTCCCCTGCTAGCTGGGACCCACCATGGTGGGAGGCTGACTTGTGGGCCTACTAAGTTGACTGGGACGGGGGCCTTTGTAAACTTTAGTCAATATGAACGATTCTAGCTCCAGTGACCGTACGATGTCCATCCAACGGCCGTAGTGCTTCTTCAACCTCTGGTTTTCTTGCTCCAGCCGCCCAAAGCAGCGCCGGTCGTGCCGCATGCTCCTGCCTCCCGTGGCCGGCTGTGCTGCCCCGGAGGCCTCATCGCCCCTACTATTCCCACCGCTGGCCAGGCCCTGTGGCGACGGCAGCCTCACACCGCAACCAACCAGTGAACCCTTGTACTCCTCTCCGCGCGGGCTTCCACTGCCGCATCTTCCCCAACTCCCCGTCGTCCCCTTCCTAGGCCTCGCCGTCGTCCACCGCCCTGGTGCTCTTGGCGCGGCGTGGTCAATGTGGTCAAGGAACGACTTCCATCGGACATGGACTGTACGTGGAGAGGTTGACAGCTGGGTCCACGACCGCAGCAAGGAAGTGCCTCCTTATTACGCGGAAAATAATGATTCCTCCACCTGACAGCTGGGACCCACCGGATGGGCCACTGTATTTCGTGAAAAAAACGTTTCCCCCTGACTGCTGGGACCCACCAGCTACATCTTCGCACGCAAGGAAGTGCTTCCGGGCAAACAAAAAACGATTCGCCCCCTGACTGCTGGGACCCACCAGCTACATCTTCGCAGGCAAGGAAGTGCCTGAAAGTCGGGACCCACCTGGTCGAAGCGTACGTAGCATTGTCATTCTGGTCGCGAACGTGTACGTACATACTGGTCGATGTAGAGGCGCGCATGTGTCGTAGTAGAGGCGCGCACGTAGCATATACATGTACGTACAGCGGCCAGTGTGCAAGAAAGAAAATACGGCCACGTACGTACATACGGGCAGGGTCTCGAACGCCTACTCGCGCATACGTACGGCCAGGGCTCGTGTACATGGCTGGGTCGGAACGGATAAACAACGTCGTCGTCGTGTTCATGGGAAGCCAACCGGATGGGTCAGAACGGAATGTGTCGTCGTGTTCATCGGGAGGGCTTGGACGGAATAGCCGATGGAAACGAGGCCTGCCGTACCGCAGAACGGAGGAAACGGCCTTGTGTTCGACCGGCCACGTTTGAAACGGGATCCTGTTCATCGGGAGGGGTCTGGCGTACCCCAAAACGGAGGAAACAGACCTCCTACGGTCGAAACGGGGGTCCTGTTGATCGGGAGGGGTGTGGTGTACCGCAAGACGGAGGAAACGGACTTGTGTTGGAGCGCTACGGTCGAAACAGGGGTCCTGTTCATCGGGAGGGGTGTGGCGTACCACAAAACGGGACTCCACGGGACACTGTTCATCTCCACCGTCGACTCCCTCCCGCCTCCACGGGCTACTGTTCATCCACCGTCGACCTCCTCCAGCCTCCACCTGCGACTGTTCATCCATGGGCTCCTGTTCATCCAGCCTCCACCACGCGCTACTCCACCGGCTACTGTTCAACCAGCCCTCTCCACGGGCTCCTGTTCAACCACCCCTCCACGGGCTACTGTTCATCCAGCCCTCCACCGTCTACTGTTCATTCTGCCCTCCACGGGGTGGTCCTGTTCATCCTGCCCTCCACGGGGTCCAGTTCATCCAGCCCCAACCGGCTCGATCGATCGGGGTCCTGTTCATCCAGAGGCAACACCACGGGGTCCTGTTCATCCACCCCCACCAGGAACTGTTCATCCAAACCCCCAGCAATGCTCACTGTTCATCCAGAGGCAACATCGATCGGCTTCAGTTAGCAGCAGTAGCGAAGGAATCGCTTGATCGGGTTCAGTTAATAGCCATTGATCGATCGCTCGGGTTCAGTAACGCGTAGCCTGCAGTGCAATCACTCGGGTTCAGTTAGAGCCCAACGCCTCACTCGGGTTCAGTTAGAGCCAACGCCTCGCACACACGCGCGTACGTGTACGAGAGAAACACGCATCGCTCGGCCCCTGACCTCCCACCGTAACCGGGAACTCCCCAAAATTTTCCTCGCCCTCGCTTCTACCACGGTTTTTTCCGTCATTGACGACCCAAAGAATGTCATGCAGCTGCGTCTCCGGCCCGCCCAGGACGAAAAGCCCATTTTCTGTCAGGATTTTTTGTCATAGAAGTAGGATCCCACCACATCTATGATGATACTGGGTTTTGTCACAATTATCGTCATAGAAGTGTCATATGTATGACAGAAAAAAAATTCGTTCAGCCCAAAATGTCACGGATGTGTCTTTTTTTTGTAGTGTTATGGCAACTGAAAAATCTGCAAGGAAAGGCGGCAGGCAGCACCGTGGAGATACATCCAAGGATTTACCTCCTGATCTCTATGAACTGTAGAAGACAGATCCTAAAGAGAACTATGGTCAGCGCAAGACTCGAATCCAATGGATTCGAAGATATTGGGTGGAACAATGGTTCCTATACAGATATGTGACTGCTGAATATGCTGAAAAGAACGCCTTCAAGCAACCATGGGGAGATATTCTATACAAAAATCTTCAGCCCAAGTCCAAGTTCGAAGCCATTGCTCAGGGCTTCTGTCCTTGCATGGTCCAAGGACCACAGCCAGAGAATGCCGACCCATCTTCTCTATTATGGTGTTGCGACGACAATTTTTTCAAGCGTAATTATAAGTTTGCAAAAGATTCTGCTGTGAAGAACAAGAAAGCATTTGGACTCGACTTCAACCCTGGTCCATCTGCTCCAAGGGCTGATGGCACCCGTGATGCAAATCCAAACGTCGTTGGCCCCTTCTATAACCTTGAAGGCCTCATCACTCACATAACAGTACAAGGGGCCGTTGTGGATCACTCAGCTGATGATGGAGATTTTGATGAAGCGCCAGCTCCACCTAAGCCGCAAAAGCAAAACAAAACAAAGGCTTCAAAGCCCTCTGCCGCACCAAGAGCTTCGCGTGTGAAGCCATTGGCCTCTGCACCTCCTGAAGCCAGTGTGCAATCTGAAGATCTTTCACGTATCTCCAAGAAGACAGAGAAATCCAAGAAGAAGAAGAAGCCCATCAAGAGTTCTGCTCAAGAACTGACCCCTGCTGCAGTTCTGTGCAATGAGGATGCCACTATTGATCTGTCAAGCGATGAAGATCTTGGTGATGATGCCCTTGAGTTACTGATCAAGAGCAAGCAAGAGGTGGAGATCTTCAACGATCTGCCACTCTTTGATGTGGATATTCTGAACAGCTTCATCGATGAGTGGTTTGACAACCCAAGCCTCAGCATTGATGATCTTCAGCTCCTGGTGGACATAAGCGTCACCTTCCATGGAGCCATTTCTAATGAGCTGGCTCTGGCTCAGAAGATCATCGAGCTGAAGAAAAAATTGATTATGAAAAGACTCAATTCAAGAAGAACATGGCCAAGCTCAGTGTGGCTGATGTTCAAAGCTTCAAGCAAACGTTGCATGAGCTCAAAGAACTGTTTCACAAGAAGCGTGAAGAAGCAAAAGGTTCAAGCACTACAAAAAAATACACTTCCGTGATGATACGTGTTTGTCATGGTAGGTCGCTTTTTTGTCATGCATGTACATCCATGACAATTTTATGACAGAATCAAGATAGTCATACCTGTGCTGTCGTAGAAGTGTTCCATGACATTACCAAAATTATCATCACGGAAGTGTCCCCTTCCAAGACGATAAATCGCGCGTCACAGAAGTGCTTTCGTCAAGGGTGACCGACACGTGGCATCCACCGTAACGGAACGCCGTTAAGCTATCGGGCAGGTTTTGGATCCGATAACCCGTTAACAGCCCCGACCAATGGGGATTTTCCACGTGTAAAATCATCATTGGCTGGAGGAAACATGTGTCGGCTCACCGTTGGGGCAGATGTCATCCGCTCATTGGACCGAAGGTGCCTATGATACGGCGACACGTGGCACGGCCCAACAGAGGCCCATTCCTGTGAAAAGGCTAGCCCATTTGACTTGGTTAAAAGGCGGCAGGCTGGCCCACGGAAAGCCTGATAACGGCCTGTTCGCATGTAGCCCATTTACAACCCGCTAACCCAGGGCCCGTTACGCCCTATCCGAATTAGGCCCAGTAGTGTCATTTGGGCCGTCCAATATGATTCAGCCCGTTTTAACTTCCGGCCCATGTGTGGCCCATGACTTCTTTCGGCCCATATGAGGACCTTTGTAACTCTTGGCCCATTAACGGCCCGTGGTGAAACTGGCCCGTAATGAACATTGTATCACTTTATACCCATTAACAGCCCGTTATTCCATTGGGCCGTTTCCAGCCCAAGTTATCTTTCGGCCTTCTCAGGGCCCATTGATTCTTGGGCTCATTTGCAGCATTCGGTTACATACGGCCCGTTACTATCATTTTCTGCTTGTGGGCCAAATTCAGCCCGTCGTTACAGTCGGCCCATTTACGGACCGTTAATACGTTGGGCCGTTTTCATGTCAAAAAAACCCGTTGGGCTGTTTTCATAGAGTTATCAAATACGGCCTATTAACGGCCTGTTATGGTCCACGAATAGTACGGCCCATGATTGGCGAAATGATGATACGCCCCGTAGAAGGCCCATGGATCCTACGGCGCGTATGAGGCAGTCCGGCCCGTAGATGGCCCATGGATCGTACGGCCCGTAGAAGGCCCATGGACCCTACGGCCGGTAGAAGGCCTATGGACCCTAAGGCCCGTATAGGAGGCCGATGGATCCTACGGCCGGACGAAGGCCCATGGATCATACGGCCTGCAGGAGGCCCATGGTTACAACAGTCCGTGTGTTGCCATGATTATTTTGGCCTAGTTACCAAAAATAGGCTATTGTGGCCACTACAAAAAAACAGAAAAAGAACTGCAGTGACTACAAGAAAACAACTAAACAAGACAATAAGGAAATAAATAAGCAAGCAATTAACGCTAGCCTATTACCGCTATTACACATATTACATCCACTGGGCATCAAAGTTCGCCACCAGTACAAATATAGGGAACAAAGCAGCACATTACATACACTGGCCGTCAAAATTGGCCACCAATGCAAATAAACGCGGTAGCAAAACAAGAGCATAACCGAAACAACTTCAGAAGAGCTCAAGTAACATTATCCTGGGTGTTCACCATGCTGGCAATAAGCTTAGCAAGCTAATTAGCTTTGTCCTGTTTGGCGCTAAAATCCTCCAACGCTTGCTATTGCACCAGAAAGTATGCATCTGAATGCTCCAGGGACTTCCGCAGTCCTTCCGCTTCTTGTCACAGCACAGCTGATCGATGTCTTTCAGCTTGTAGTTGAGACTCAAGAAACCGAACTGATTCAGACAGTGAGTTTGAATAGCTTGTGCAAGCGGTAGTGGCCAGTAACTCGAACACTAAACCAAGACAGGACTTTGGGGTTGTCTTGCTGTCTTCAAGATAGTCTTCCTTAGCTGTTTTATCAGCTTTGTTGGAGACCAACAAGGATGTGTCACTATCCTGAACCTTATCTGCATTACTACCTTTACCATTGCTTAATAAGGCACTCTTCCCCAATATTCCGTCAGCATTCTAAAACAAGAAACAAGCAGACACATAACAAGTTTAGCATGTACTAGTATATGAAACTCATTTCGGTGAACCAGTTCATTAGTAAGGTGGACAGGATTAAACTACCAAGTCTTCTATTGCCAAGTACTAGTACATAATAAAATCAACAAACAAACATATATCTATGTCCTATGGTCACTGCATTGTCTTGCCAAATCAAAATAGAGACACGGTTCAAATCATATCAGTTCAAGACAAAGCAGCAGTGAAAGAATACAAAGCGTGGGAAACTACACGGCACAATAAGATTTCAGATGGGTACCATGGGTCTACATGTACAACAACACTATTGGCTCTGTTGTGATGCTAGTAATGTGCATGATATGAAAGTCAACTGTATACACAATTGAAATTGAAATCAACAGAGCTGTTGATAAGAGCAAACCTGTTAAAGAAACATGCGTGAACATACCTGCTGTGCCATTGGAGTTTCGTTTGGATCCTTCAATTTAAAAATAAGTTTGTATGAGTAAATACAGTGATACAAGAGCAAAGCAATCATAGTTAAAAAAGGCGTGCCTAAGCGAGCGCTTAAGCGCATCTAGGCTCTAGGCGTTGGCAAAATGCATTGCGCATAACTATGCATAATCTGTGCATAACTGCGCATAAGCATGCGCTTTGGTCAGTAAAGCAAAAGGCGGTGGCAAAACGCACAATTAACGCCTAGCGCTTTTTTGAACTATGATAGCAATGGAATCTTAAATTAGAACAATTGTTCTTCAGGTTTAGGCACTTGTTCTACATGAACAGAGTATAGTAAGACGCAAGAATATAATACATAAAAATAGAAAATGAGCTCATAGACCTTACCACATTCTTGGTTCGGGACCAGTACAGAACAAGGCGTTCCCAGTCATCGTCCAGTAAATGTGTCTCAGGAGAACGTAAGGGAATTTGATGAGTTTCTTTGCCGGTGAAGTACATTTTCTTCAGGTAATTCCGATACTGCCACCAAGCATTCTTGAAGATAGCAGAGGTATTAGCACAGGTTACCTCATCCTGAGTTTCCAAATCGGTCCTTCTCTATAGAGAAAAATGGGAAATTTTGCTGTATTATAACCATCATGGAGGTAGGATGTATGGGACGAAGCAAAGTAATTGCCATGAATAACATTACTTACACATAACTCCTGGACAAACACCTGCAACTGGCATTTTCCTTCATCTTCAGTATAATATTTCCAAGATCGGAAGATACGCACATACGATTTAACAACATCAAATGCGATAGATGCTAAACTACGACTAGCTGGTTGTGCTTCCTCCACAGGAATAGGCGTACTAACTGGTGGAGTTGGGGTTCGCCGTGATAGTACTGGCCCTTTGGGCACTGGAGCTACCTTACTAACTGCTCTTGTTTGGGAGCTCTATGGTGGAGATGGTGTTGTGTCAATATGAACTGGGTTACTATCGGCTAGGGTTGGGGTTAGATTGGGTGAAGCTGGTTCTATGTCCATCGCAGTAGGGGTACAATCTGCGAGAGTTTGGGTTATGTGTGGTAGGGCTGGTTCTTGTGCATGTACAACCGGGGTGCTATCTCCACCAAGAGGTAGCACTGTTTTATTTGAAGACCGTGTTTTTAGTCTGCTAGATACTGGCATCACCCGCTCCAATTCAAATGGCTGATAAACAGGAAACATAGTTGAATGTACAGACATTGTATGAGAGACAGATGCAATAGATAGTGTGCAAAAAAGAGGGCATGAAATAGTTGACATGTATATTGTTTAACTAAAACGGATAGCATGACATAATTTCACATATATGATGTCTATCTAAATTGGATAGCATAGCATAACATAATTCAAAGATAAGATGAATAACTACACAGGATCGCATGACATAATTCACCTACATGTTATCTAAGTAATCAGGATCGCATCATTTAATTCACATATGTGATTTATATGCTAAACAGAGGGCATTCGATATGATGTCTGAACTAAGAACATGGTGTTGAATATTGTGTATATGATGTCTAAACTATGCAATGCAAGACACCGTATGCATGATATGAGCAGTATAACTGTGCCAAGTTAGAGCATACACCTCAGTGGGGGAATAGGACTGGTCATCTGTCTCTGAATCCATCGCCGAGGAGCTATCGGGACCCAACAAGAGATCTGCTTCGACATGTAGCACTGTCTGCTCTGAAGGCCTTGTTTTCACTCCAGATTTTTCCATCTCCCACCCAAATGGCTGATTCACAGGAAGAGTAGTTTAATGTAAAAACATTGTCGACAAATGGAAATGTAATGAAGAAAAGGATGGGCAAGATATCATTCAAATATATGATGCCTGGTTAAACAGGATGGCATTGCACATTTCACATATATTATGGCTGGCTAAAAGACATGAGACGGCATAATTCCCATATATGATATAGAAACTAAACAGGTGGCATTACAGAACATGTCTAAACTAAGCAGATGACATATATGATGTCAAAAGTAGGCACTGCAAGGCAACATATGCATGATATGACTAACATCATCATGCCAAGGTAGAGCAAACACCTTGGGGGGTAAATAGGAGTGGTCAGCGGCGTCTGAATCCGCCTTAGAACAGATATCTTCCTCTGGATTACAATATGGAGAGGGGTGGGGAGGGTTTGCCATTGAACCCACCATGGAGCGATGTCTGCATGACATTTTATTGCCGCGCAAAACTCTTCTCTTTTTCTCTACATGTTCAGCATGACTGTGTACAATATCTGACATGCATACAAAAAAATATGGTGAGATTATGTAAGGAGAGCATGCAGAAATTTAGAGTGATGGTTACAACCAGTGGATCGACGTTTTTCCGTTGAACCAAAATAGCCCTAATGGATCGACGTGAATGTATAGTAATAAGTGATGCAGCAAGTGTACAACCTCTTTGCCGTAGCCGTGTCGACCTTGGCATCATTGGGTTGGTCGCTGAAGCAGTTGAGGCAGAGGTGGCTGTCGGAGGTGTGGAGGGAGATCTGAGGAATCTGTAGACGGCGTCCAGGGCACTGCTCTGTTGTGATGGATCGTTCTGTCGTTGGAGCAGCTCCGGTGAGCCGTAAGACGTCAAGGCTGAAGCAGCACAAGACAGACATCGTCAATCTCAAGTGGGATTCTAATAGCATCTCCAATAGATGATGTAAAATGGATGTAAAATTAACATCACCAAAAACCACCTGACTACAACAGATGAGGTAAAAAATGTCAATTCAGTCGACTGAAGTGTGGCTTAATCGGAGCAGAGCAGCAGCACGAGCGAGGGGGAGAGCGGCAGCAGCAGCTGGGCGAGCGAGAGCTGGAGCAGCAGCAGCAGCGCGAGCGAGCGAGCGAGAGCCGGAGCAGCAGCAGCAGCAAATCCGGCTGGTATGGATGCCGCCGCCGAAGGGGCCTCGCACTAGGGGAGAGCCGCCGTGGAGATGTCGCTCGCGGCGCCGGCTTCAAGGTAGCCGCTCCATGGGGGTGCGGGATGGAGCACCGTCGGTGCCGGGAGGTCGTTAAGGAGAAGGTGCGATGCGATGAGTGTAATACCTCTTTGGTGGCGCCGAGTAGGCCTCGGCTTCGTCCGAGGAGTCGGTGAGGATGTTGCGGTTCTGGTGGAGCAGGTTAAGGCGGCGCTGTGGGGATGGAGCAGCCGCGATAGACGAGGCGATCGTCGGAGTAGCTCCTTGGAGGTGGAGGACGGGGCGGCTGAACCAGCGGGACGGCAAGATGGACGACGGATCCTCATCCGGGGAGGTGGACGAGGGACGTCGAGCTGTTGCGGTGGACGACGTCGTCGGGGAAGAGGCTCCGGCTGGGCAGCGGTGACATGGCAGACGGAGGAGGGTGGGGTTTCGCAGCTGGAGTGGAGAGGTTATGGTGGCCTGGGATTTCGAATGGCGAAAAGGGGGCGATGGGAGAGGGTGAAGCATGACTTAGGGACGCGCTTGTCCAAAATGTACGGTGTGTTACAAAAGTACCCCCAACCGATTTGAACTAGCGGCCCTTTCAGCTCAGGGTTAGAAGGGGGATTTCGCATGTCGGGACTTGATAGCTGGAGGGAGTTTTCGCGCGCGTTGTAATTTCGGGATAGCAAGGCGCGGGTTGTGAAGGCGCCAGTGGGAGCACGATATCTGAATTTTCGGGATATAACAAGACGCGGATTGAATTTTAGGGACAAGCCTAACGTGTAGTAATATTGTACTTGTACGTACCAAATCAATTCGCACTTCCCTCAACCAAAAAGAAAATGAAAAAAATAAAACTATTCACACCACACAAAGAGAGAGTCTTGCCCCGTTTTACTATACAAATGCTATTCAAAGCTACTCCCTCCTTCCATCTATATAGGGCCTAATGCGTTTTCGATGCTAACTTTGACCAAATATTAGAGCAATGATATATGACATGCAACTTAGACAAAGCACACCGTTAAATTCGTCTGTGAAAGGTTCTTTCAATGATATAATTTTCACATTGTGCATGTCATGTACTATTAATCTTGTCAATAGTCAAAGGCGGTCTTAAAAATCTCATGACGCCCTATATAGATGGAAGGAGGGAGTATGAATCCCTGTTATGTCCGATTAAATTTTTTCGCTTGCTGTATCATGCATGTAACCTACTCATACCAATATTTTAGTGCATTCCAAATTTCTATACTACCGCTGCAATTCGAACTAAATTTGAATTCGTTTCTCTATTTCAATAAGAATCTACAATCATGATTGTTGCCAACTTCAACCATCATAGCTTCCTTGCTATCCGCCAGATATAAATCGGACAGCCTATAATGCAGGATGGCAGGCACACCATCATCAACAACTCTGTTTTTTTATAAGAGTAGAGATAAAATATATTAAATGTAGTATAACATGTTCATAACCACACCATGTGTATCACCGTTATATATATTCACACATGCATCGGTTTGAAACACTATGATAAATTCTTCAAATATCCGAATTCGCTTTTTATAATGAAGTATATATGATCTCTATTCGTCTTTTACACCCACACAACCCTCTTATCTTTGTAGCTAGCGCTAACTTTATCTTCTGCATGCACACGCCCGCATCCCTCTCACACTCCCTCAGCATTCTCTAGCTCCATCGCGCAAATTCCTCTTTTCACTTTAGGTCGTTCACCCACGGTGTGTGTAGGCCCCCCAGCTCCTTCTTTACGGCACACATCGATCGATATGCCTCTCTAGCCAGGTGTGCCTAGCACAAATACAAGCTTCCCCTCTTCTCTTGTCACCGTTCATGCCTCACTCCCACCACTGTTTTCATCATTCTTGTACTCGCACACTCCTCCCCCCTCGATATAGTATGCCTCTCGTACCACCTCCTACATGCATCCCTCTCTCTCTCTATCCTTCTCCTCGTTCCTCATTTGGTTCTAACACACACATGCATGTACACTGATCGATCTCCCAACATATACCTAGATCGACTTTAACTACCCCCCCATCGATCAACGTACCTCACAAGTTATGTCTCTCCTTTCTCTAACAAAGGGCGATTGATCTTCCTATGTAGTTACGTCTACTTACCACATCCACATCGTCCCCCCTCATCATTCGTGCATGCCTCCTGACCCGTCTCTCACACGCACATGCACAGACAACAAGCAGTCATCTCCTCTCTTATTGATATTGCGGGCGTGCCCTCTGTTTGTCTAGCAAGCCTATACCACCATTTGTTAGAAGCAACTCCACTACCACCCCCTCCAACACTCTAGCTCTGTCTCTCTCCCAACCTTATTCCTCTCCTGCACATATGCATGGATGCCGATCGATCTCCCTTAATACATGAGGCAGATCAATCTCCTTAATACATGAGGTAGGCCTCTCTCCTCCTCCACACATATACCAGCCATTGTACCTCTATAGTTAATTGGGCCTCCCTCTTCCCCCACTACACACCGATAGTCGAGCGCTGGAGGTAGGTATCCATGCCACAGAGACAAACTGCACATGTCCCATCTCACGTTCCAGTAGGCCAGCCACTCTATATCTTTGATGTGGGCACACACAAATTCGATGGCACTCTTTATCGATCGCGCGCGCGCACACATACACATCATCCCTCTCTTCGATTCTATGGACACATCAAGCCGATGATACCTCCACTCTCTTCTCGTGGATAGCCCCCTCTATATATATGTTATATCCAGGACTCTATTTCACACACATTGCATATGTTACATTTTTTGATTGACCCCCCCCAAAAACTCTCAAGAACCCACACACTATATCTCTCTAGGTTTGTATCTCTCTTACACAACCCCACGTAGGTGGTGTACGTATACAAGAAGAGAATAGGTGCACCGTGCACGTACTCACGCTTCGTGCCTAGCCACACCCGCGCGGGTACACGGTGGAGCTCATTTCTTTACGAAATGGCAGCCCACGTGCTAATTTGAACGCCTGTAGCGGTTGTTTACCTAGGGAGGTCGTGTACCACGCATGCATGAAACAAAGTTCGACTTGACGCGTTGCCGCGTTATTTTTAAATAAAGTTATAGCGCTCAATGGCACGTACACAGAATATAAAACGATTTTTATGGAGAAAAAGGTAGTCCGCTCACTATACACAAGGCTGTGGTGGCCTCTCTCTCTCACCGTTGGTCACTGATCCGGCCGCATGCCGTCCGCCGGGGGAAAGAGAGTGCGGTGGCCTCTCTCTCTCACCGTTGGGCACTGATCCGGCCGCATCCCGTCCGCCGGGGGAAAGGGAGGAAGTGCATCATTTCTCTGTTTGACGGCGCCGAGGCAGCACGTCCCGATCTGCGGTACACGCTGTTCTCTCTGACCAAGCTCTGGCGCGGCAGGGCCTACGCCACCTGCTCGCAGATTCCGCCCGCCGACGCTCACCTAGTTACATCCCGACGACCTCCAGGTATCCCCTCCGGCCTTGCTCCACTGCCCGTCTTCCCACGTCGCTTCATGTGGATCTTCCTTAGTTCTTTGCCCAAAACGTAGCTCGTCCGGCGTACTTTCCGTATTGCATTCTCATCCTCACACCGTTTTAGACAAACACAACCGTGTTGTTATCTTCCCTTAGGACAAGGAATATGCTTCTTTTTTGTCGTCGCATGTGTCATCAACTGTTATTGGCTAGTAATTGTTTCCTTTCTACTCGTTGCTATTGCGACCTTTTGGTGAACTGCACAAATCACTTTTTTCTTAAGAGTGTTTTGTGCAGTTGTACTAAAATGTCACACGGGCAACGTCTCTACATTTCAGTGCGACTGCACGAAGGGAGATTGGTTTTGCTCTATCCTCCTCATCCAACTCCGAGCCTAATCTTCTCCAACTAGTTAGTCTTAAGAGAGACTGCAAAGGTGACCGGCTTCTATTTGTGTGTTTATTGTTTCATCAGCAGTCCTCTATTATCGTAATCACACTTAATATCTTTGGAACAGGGACGCTCAGCTCTATTTTAGTGGAACTGCACAAAATGATCGGAATGTTGCATGCTCCAGACAGCTACTTTTTTTCCCAACATGCCTTGTTGATTTAGACAGAGCTAGGGGGACGTTGCTGCCAATGAAAGCATGGATCAATTTTAATTTAACACCTTCTCACAACTCTGTCTTCAGTTGTGATGTAATTAGTAGCTCTGATATGCTAATAATTGACATGCATTAGCAAGGAAGTTAGTTTTTTATTGTTTCCGAAAGAGCATCGATGGCAAGACACGCGAAACAAAAGCTGAAAGCTCACACCATTGTACAATTTCATGTTGCTGGAAAATTATTTGTATAGTACGTCAATTATGTAAACAAATGATGGAAGCTTGATAGCAATGCCAGAAGCCTCTTCATCATCCGGGTCCATGTGCCATGCACAAAATTATACTCCTTCGTTCCTAAATATTTGTCTTTTTACAAATTTCACACGGGCATATTTTGGAGTGTAGATTCACTCATTTTGCTTTGTATGTGTACTCCCTCCGTTCCTAAATATTCTATTCGTCTTTCTAGAGATTTTAACAAGTGACTACATACGGAGCAAAATGAGTGAATCTACACTCTAAAATATGTCTATATACATCCGTATGTGCCAGTCCATTTGAAATCTCTAAAAAGACAAATATTTGAGTAGTCACTCGTTGAAATCTCCAGAAAGACAAATACTCCGGAGTATATTTAAGAACCGAGGGGGTAGTGCACAACCGCATGGGAGACTCAGCCCGGCCGTTGCGCCGCATTAATAGTGAGTAATGAGCAGTCAAATCATAAGCCCCACCTTTCCCACTGTAAGTTGCTCTAAAGAAGCAACCATCAATATGCTCTTCTTTGAATCCGCTCATACTACTCCATCCGTCATTGTTTATACAGCGCGCTTCAGAAAAAAGAAAAAAAAATCTGTGGGACCAAGGCGACTAGCGATCGGCCTGAAAAATAGCATTGGTAGTTATAGCACGGCGTCTATTACTAGAGGGAATAATGCGTACACACATGCATGCAGTGCTTCCATCCCGGGTACACACATGCATGCACTTACTCCACTCCGTAGTATTACAATACATGGAGAAAAAATTGTGGACTTGATTGCGGTTACCACGCCCTAATTAATTGAGCATTAAACCAAACGCGTCTAAAGTCTCTCTGGTGGTGGAAATGCATTGAGAGAAATGCATCATAATGAAGCGCGCCCTGTAAACTGTGATAGAGGGAGGAGTAGTATGAAGGTGCAAAACCAAGTACGCGTATGGCCAGTCGGTCAACGCACCTCCTCTTTGCATATCACTGACATGTGGGACAGGAGTGTGAGCAAACCGATCTCAATTGATGGCAAAGAGCCAACCCGCCGTTCCTTGAGAGAGACGAGGAGCGAGAACACACAGACGCGTGTTGGAGTAAATGGCCACGGGTAGCCTAACCGACTACCCCTGGCTCTTCAAAAATTATCAGGCCAGTTGAGCCTTCAAGCATTCAAGGCATTGGGCCGCCTTCCCCCGGCCGGCTACCCCAGGAGCCGACCCGCAGAAGGCGACCCAGCCCCAGAAACCTCCCCCAAGATAACTACGAGATGGCCGACTCCAGGAAGCCAGCCATGGAGAACGCCGACTCCCAAGAGCCGGCCATGAAGAGCGCCGACTCCAAGAAGCCGGCCAAGACCGCACACACCAAAACTACGCCCACATAACGGTGACAAGACGGGGTGTCGCTACAGTGCGGCCCACTACCGCCGAATCCCGTGGCAGGCATGGCCACAGGACACCGTACGGGTCAGCCATCTCCCATCCGGTTCGGCCCTGTAGCCATGCTGGCCTCGACGTCATCCGCGACAGACGCCAGTATGGCCCGCGGGCGGCCGGCCCCTTTAGCCAGAGAGAGGCACGAAGGCGGCCCGGCCTCCCCTAGTCGGCTAGGGGCGTAGCCGGCCCCCAGAAGCCGGCTACCCCCCTCCCTCGAAACATGTGCGACATTAAGGAGACAAGACGAGGTAAGGCAACAGTGAGAGCCCTCGAGGCGGCACACTGTAGCCACGCTTACCACGACAAAGCCCTCGTCATCAGAGGCGAGGCTACAGTAAACAGCCGCTGACAAGACCTCCAGGCGGTGGGGCCGGCTTGTCGGCCAAGAGGCCGGCAGCCGGTGGGACCCACCAGTTGGCGGGCCCCAATGGCCGGCGGAGAAGCCGGCGAGCATAGACACTGACGACTGGGACCCGCGCCCAGCCGGATTACAATTGTACCCCCGGGGGGTAGGCCTATATAAACCACCCGGGGCACCCATGCAAAGGGTTGGCTTCTTAGAGTTACACACACACACCATATAGAGAGGGAAGCGAGAGCTAGACTTGCTCTTCTTCTCCCTTGAACCCAACAGCTCAAGGAGGACTTGTAGCTACTCTTTCTGATCTAGTGATCATGCGGAGACCCCGCGGAGCAGGACTAGGGGTGTTATATCCACGGAGATACTCGAACCTGGGTAAGATTCGCCGGCGAGCATGTCTTCGCCTCATCCCGTTTGCAGGCACCGGCGACGTCTTACTGGCTCCCACAATGATAAGCCACCCGTTGGCATATGTCGCACCTACCACCCGACATTTGGCGCCCACCATGGGGCCAGGTGCACCGTCGTCCGGAGACCTGTTCTGGACGGGAACCCTTTTCCTCCCCCGCGAGCGCAGCCAGCCTGCTGCGCCCGATGGCGTTTGCCCCGATGCGCTGCAAGGCGTCGATGACGCCTGCGCGACGAGCCGCCTCGCCGATCTGCTCGGCGAGGCTCGCATCTCCGACGAGCCCGCGTCCGACGCGGGCACGAACTACCCCGAGAGCCGCCTCGTCAGCCATCTCGACCAACTTCACGTCTCCAGCGAGCCTGCCGCAGACTTGGAGTCGGTCGGCTCCACCGACCCGATGCTTGTCGATTCCGACACGGCATCGCTCGATGCCTACCCCTCTGACGTGGTGGTCTTCGACGACCCTCTCCCTTGAGCTGACAGCGGCAGCAGCGCTGTCACTGAAGTGTTGGTCATCAGCCATGTCGCCAACTCGGGCGAGAACGCCCACGACGCCCTGCAAGCGGCGATGCACGACTTATCTGTCCCCATTCCGGCCGACGCCGACGCCGAGACTTTGGAGGCACGCCGCCTCGCCCTCATCGCGGAAGGCCAGAAGATAGCCTCCATGAGAGGCCTCACCGAGGCCCACCAGCGCGAAGTTGACCGCGCCGCCTGCGGTACGCCGCCGCGTAGCGGGCCAAGCCCAGCCGACTTCGTCCAGAAGCGCGGCGCGACTATCGCCAGCATGCTGGGGGCAGATCGCCCCGTCTACGCCACCCCGCTCGAGAATCTACGAGCCGCTCAGGCGGCCGTTGAAGAGCTAAACGGGCTGGGAGCTGATGAGCTCCCCTACATGACAAGGCGGATCCAGCAGCTGATCGACGCGGCCACAGAACGGCACGAAGCCGGCGCCCGCGCTGATAGTCATCCCCCGCGCCGGGAGCACGCCGCGACGTCCCGATCGCCGACTGCGAGCGGCGCCCGTGGGAGGAAAGACAAGGAGCCGACTGCTAGCCGCAGCCGGACACGTATCACCATCGAGCGCGACGCGGAAGGCCGCCCTCGAGCGGTGGAGCGCCAAAGAAATCCGCCTCCTCCCCGCTTCGAGGGGAGAGACATCCCACCCCGCCGCCTGTCACGCATCCGACTCTTGGTGGCCGACTAGGCCGCCGCGAAGGAGTCGGCGAGAACGACGCCCGCCACCGGATCGACTGCCTAGCTCGATCCCTAGCTGTCACGCCCACGATGCGGCTATATCTCCCACGTGTCGAGGCACGACTTAGAGGCATAACCGCATAGTGGTTTTGTCGCAAGAAGGGTCATCTTCACACAATCCCATGTAATGAACAAGAATGGGATAAAGAGTTGGCTTAAAATCGCCACTTCACACAATACATAAATATTAATCATACATCATCCAAAATACAAACATATAGACCGACTACGGTCAAAACCCAGATTAAAATAAGACAACCCCAAATGCTAGATCCCCGATCGTCCCAACTGGGCTCCACTACTGATCATCAGGAAAAGACACATAGTAACGACCAGGTTCCTCATCGAACTCCCACTTGAGATTGACGCCATCATCTGCACTGGCATCGTCGGCACCTGCAACTGTTTTGGTAGAATCTGTGAGTCACGGGGACTCAGCAATCTCACACCCGCGAGATCAAGACTATTTAAGCTTGTAGGAAAGGATGGTGCAAAGAGGTGGAGCTGCAGCGGAAAAAGCATATATGGTGGCTAACTTGCGCAAATGAGAGCGAGAAGAGAAGCAACGGAACGGACGTCATCTAGCAATGACCAAGAAGTGATCCTGAACACCTACTTACGTCATACATAACACAGACCGTGTTCACTTCCCGGACTCCGCCGAGAAGAGACCATCACGGTTACACACGCACTTGGTGTATTTTAATTGGGTCAAGTGACAAGTTATCTACAACCGGACATTAACAAATTCCCATCTGCCTCATAACCGTGGGCACGGCTTTCGAAAGATAATACCCTGCAGGGGTGTCCCAACTTATCCCATCATAAGCTCTCACGGCCAACGAAGGATAAACCTTCTCCCGGAAAGACCCGATCAGTCTCGGAATCCCGGTTTACAAGACATCTCGACAATGGTAAAACAAGACCAGCAAGGCCGCCCGAATGTGCCGACAAATCCCGATAGGAGCTGCACATATCTCGTTCTCAGGGCACACCGGATGAACACTACGTACAGCTAAAACCAATCCTCGAGTTTCCCCAAGGTGGCGCTGCAAGTGGCTCTAGTTTGGACCAGCACTCAGAGGAACACTGGCCCGGGGGTTTAAATAAAGATGACCCTCGGGCTCGCGAAAACCCGGGGGAAAAGGCTTAGGCGGCAAATGGTAAAACCAAAGTTGGGCCTTGCTGGAGGAGTTTTATTCAAGGCGAACTGTCAAGGGGCTCCCATAAATCACCCGACCGCGTAAGGAATGCAAACTCAAGGAACATAATCCCGGTATAACAGTAACTAGGGCGGCAAGAGTGGAACAAAACACCAGGCATAAGGCCGAGCCTTCCACCCTTTACCAAATATATAGATGCATTAATTAAATAAGAGATATTGTGATATCCCAACATATCCATGTTCCGACATGGAACAAACTTCAACTTCACCTGCAACTAGCAACGCTATAAGAAGGGCTGAGGAAAAGCGGTAACTTAGCCAAACAACGGTTTGCTAGGAAAGGATGGTTAGGGGCTGGCATGGCTAAAATGGGAGACATGATATAGCAAGTGATAGGTAGCGGAGCATGGCAATAGAGCGAACAACTAGCATAGCAAAGATGGAAGTGATTTCGAGGGGTGGTCATCTTGCCTGAAATCCCGCAAGGAAGAAGAACAAGTCCATGAAGAAGACAAACGGATGTAGTCGAACAAATCCTCACAACTCCGGAACGAAACCGAAGCTAACGAGAGAAGCAACCCGGAAAGAAACAAACAACATAGTAAACAACCACCACATACACATGGCATGATGCAAAAACAAACATGATGCATGTCCGGTTTAATGAGGCATGGCATGGCAAAAGCACAAACGAAACTACAAGTTAAGTGGAGCTCAATATGCAACGAGTTGCATATTGACGAAACACCACATCAATTATTTAGTTCTCTCTCGTTTATGTACCCAACAATGTTAAATGTTGATTAACATGGCAAAAGGTGAAGCATATGGAAACTACCTATTAAAGCAAGTTAAATGAGGCCGGAAATAATAAACAACAATTCCGATAAATCCTCATGTGCATATTTTGGTTATGGTACTGTTCTGCCATAAACGCAATTTTAATGTTGTTAAACAGCAAAATGAAGTGCACCATGTTAAACTAGGCATTTTTCTACCCCATTTACATATAAAGTTTATTAAATTCCGAGTTACGGTTAATTAGTTATGAATTAAATCATTTAAACATGGCATTTAAGCAAATTTAAACAAACATCATTTTAAACATTTTAAACATGGATGAAAGTGGCATATTATTAAACTAGATGAAATTCTAGACATTTTTCATATATAAATTATTTACAAAAGATGCACGGTTAATTAATTATTAATGCAAGAACATCAAGGGTTTTTCTATGAATCTGTAAATCCTGGGATAATAGCTAAATCGCAGACATGGAAAAAAAAAACTACACTGGGCCGAATCTAAAACTGGAGCAGAACCAACAGTGCACAGGAGAGGGGGCTCCTCACATTGGGCCAAAACTGGCTAGCTTGGGCTGGCGGATCTGGGCCGCGAGGAGGTGGAGGGCGAGCTGGGCCTTGGCGTGGCTGGCAGCCCACGCAGCTGGCCAGCGCGGTCAACACAAAGGGGCGGCGAGCGACGAGAAGCAGGGGATGCAGGGACAACGGCCGTACTTGGCTACAGGGACGCGCGAGGCGGCATGAGAACCACCGGATCCGAGGTCAGGGCGGCGGAGGACGAGCAGATCCGGATGGTCCCGTCCGGATCCGACGAAGAAGTCGCGGTGGAACTTGAAGCTTGGCACGATGGAATTGGCGGCTTCCATGGCGCAAGGAAAACCTGTTGCATGAGAGAACAAGGGAGTTGAGAAGAGGAGACGAAGTAAGGAAGGAGAAGGGCAGAGGCGAGGGGCACGGTCTGCTGGTGATGCTCGACGGCGATGAGGTTCGGGACGGGGATGCCGGCGTGGAGAGGAGCGCTCGGGCAGAGGAGGAGCGGTGCCGGGCTTGCGAACTGCTGCTGTTGCCGCGGCGACGAGGCAGCGAGGCGAGGGACTTGGCGCTGGCAGGACTGCTGGTCACCGAAGCTTGCGGAGGGTGGCGGAACGGCTGCGAGGCCGAGCAGAGACGGTCGCAGGCGGGCGACGCAGCAGAGGAGCTTGACGCGGGGTCTTGGGGCTCCGGCGAGGTGGCGAGGTTCGGCAACGACGGGGATGACCGGCTGAGCTGCTGCTCCGGTTGGCGTGGCAGCGAGGCAAGGGAGCTCGTGCTCCTTGGCGACGTGAGGCTCGGGGCATGAGCAAGGGAGACTGGGCTTGGAGGCGAAGCGCTCGAACCACTCGGGATCGAGATGCTCGAGCGGCTGCACGGAAAACCAGGGATCTGGTCGGAGGCTGCGGTAGGTGGGGATGGATCCCGAGAAGGAGAGCGGTGGCGGCGCGGATGGGACTGGGTAGATGGGACAACTAGCGACTAGGGTTTGATCTGTTTAAAATAGCATGGATTTTGGTTAGGGGCTAAACTGGTCCGTCCGATCATAATCGGGCGGTCGAGAATAGATAGGTTAGGGAGTCCAAACAAGAAAACGGGGATGTTTTGTAGATGTTTGGGGATGATCCGAATCCAACGGTGACAACAACCCGGGTCGGGTTCGGGGAGGTTCCGGACGCGCGAGAGAGGTCTATGCACTGCGCAAGGAGGGGTTCGGTGGTAGTACAGAGAGGGTCAAACGGTCAGACAAGAGAGAATCAAAAATCCGGTTAGACTCAAAATGGTCAACAAACGCAAGGGGGGACGCGGCAACTACGAGCGGATGCAAGTTTTATGAAAACAAATGCGAATGATGCAATGATGAATGCAATAAAATAAATAAATCACACGGCGACAACGAAAAACATGGAAGCCGTCTGGAGCGTCGGTCTTGGGGCGTTACACTGGCGCTAGAAGAAGAAGACGATGTCGGCCCGCCATGCTTTGGCCCCCGCATCCGCGGCGAGCCCTTCCCCAAAGGATTCTCGCTCCCCAGAGACACGCCCAAGTACAACGGCTCTGTGAAGCCGGAAGATTGGCTCATCGACTATTCTATTGCGGTCAGCATAGCCAACGGCAACAGACGCGCCGCCGTGAAATACGTCCCCCTCATGCTGCAAGGCACGGCGCGCACCTGGCTCAACAGCCTCAAGCGATACAGCGTCAACAGCTGGTTGGACTTCACGGAAGTCTTCGTCCGCAACTTCACCAGCACGTACAAGCGGCCTCCCAAGCCTCGCCAGCTCTCCCTATGCGTCCAAGGGCCCAACGAGTCGACTCGCGACTACCTCACGCGGTGGGCCGAGCTCCGCAACTCCTGCGAGGGGGTGCACGAGGTTTAGGCCATCGAGTACTTCACCGCCGGGTGCCGAGAGGGCACCCTCCTCAAGCACCGGCTCCTCTGCGACGAGCCGGCTACCCTCGACGAACTGTTGACCATCGCGGATAAGTACGCCACGGCCAACTCCTCGATGAGGACCAAGCTCCGAGTGGACGCCTCTGGGAAGGTGCTTGCTCCGGCTCCCAAGACGCCGGCTAGCGAGTCCAATCGGCGCCCCTACCAGAATGACCACAAGCGTAAGGCCCCTATGCCGCCTTCCACCAGTCAGCAGGTGGCCACCGTTGAAGATGAGCAACCCGAAGAACGGCCCGCTCCCAAGAAGAAGGGTGGCAGGCCGGCTTGGCAGCCGGCTTTCTCCTACGAGCAGACTCTCGACGCCCCCTGCAAGTTCCACAGTGGCGCGAAGCCGTCCAACCACACGACCCGAAAGTGCCACTGGCTCACGCGAATCTCCAAGGGCGAGGGGCTGGTGCCGCCTCCGCCACCCGGCCCGCCGCCTCCAGCCCCCCAGCAGCCGTCGGCTCGGCCGACAGTCGGAGCCATTCAAGATGAGTTCCCTGAAGAGCATGCTGCCTACGTCGTCTTCACAAGCCAAGCTGAAGACAAGCGTAGTCGGCGCCGTCAGCATCAAGAGGTCAACGCAGTCGCCTCTAGCGCTCCCGAGTTCATGCACTGGTCCGAGAAGCCCATCAACAGGAGCCAGGCCGACCACCCAGAGGTGATGCCATCCCCTGGCTCCTATGCACTAGTCTTGGATGTCACCCTCGCGACTGAGAGGCGAGCTGCCCGATCTCCCGCGTCCTGATTGATGGCGGAAGCAGTATCAATATACTGTACCGCGATACCATGGAGAAGCTGAACATCAAGGTGAAGAAGCTCATGCCAAGCCAGACCGTGTTCCATGGCATCGTGCCCGGCTTGTCTTGTTCCCCGATCGGCAAGATCAAGATGGATGTTCTCTTCGGAGACAAGGATCATTTTCGCCGAGAAGCGATCTGGTTTGAGGTAGTGGATCTGGAGAGCCCCTACCATGCTTTGCTTGGCCGACCTGCTCTGGCCGAGCTCGAAGGGGATCATCATTGTAGCCGGCGACTACAAGAAGTCCATCGAGTGCGCCATGGCCAGCAGTCGGCTGGCTGAGTCCCTCGTAGTGGCAGAAGAGAAGAAGATGCTGGAACGGGTTGTGGCCATGGCCGGCAAGCAGCCGCCTTTGTCCCCCAACCCCAAAGATTGTGATGCGCAGGGCTCCTTCCAGCCGGCCAAGGAGACGAAGAAGATACCCCTGGACCCGGAGAACCCGGAAAGGTTTGCTGTCATTGGGGCAAACCTGGACAGTAAATAGGAAGGCGAGCTCGTCGACTTCCTCCGTGAGAATCGAGACATCTTCGCATGGTCCCCAAAGGACATGCCGGGTGTCCCGAAGGATTTCGCCGACCACAAATTGCACGTCCGAGCCGACGCGAAGCCGGTCAAGCAGCCCCTCCGCCAACTGTCAGAAGAGAAGCGAAGAATCGTAGGAGAAGAGATAGCCAGGCTCCTCGCCGCTGGCTTTATTATGGAAGTATATTTTCCAGAGTGGCTGGCCAACCCAGTCTTGGTTTTGAAAAAGAATAACAAGTGGCGTATGTGCATAGACTACACCAGCCTCAACAAGGCCTGCCCCAAGGATCCGTTTGCTTTGCCACGGATTGACTAAGTGATAGACTCCACAGCCGGATGCGAGCTGTTGAGTTTTTTGGATGCCTACTCAGGGTACCATCAAATCAAGTTGGACCAGCAGACCGACTGAAGACTGCCTTCATCACACCATTCAGAGCTTTCTGTTACCTGACTATGACATTCGGCCTATGGAATGCCGGTGCCACTTTTCAGCGTTGCATGCAGAAATGTCTCCTCTAGCAACTCGGCAGAAATGCCCACGTCTGCGTAGACGACATTGTGGTGAAGACAGAGAAGCGCGGCACCCTGCTGGAGGACCTCAAAGAAACATTCGCCAACTTGCGCCGATTCCAAATCAAGCTCAACCCCGAGAAATGCGTGTTCGGAGTACCAGCCGGCCAGCTGTTAGGCTTTCTGGTCTCCGAACGCGGCATCGAGTGCAACCCTGTGAAGATCAAGGCCATCGAGAGGATGGAGATTCCCACCAAATTGCGAGTTGTGCAGAAGTTCACAGGGTGCCTGGCCTCCCTAAACCGCTTTATCAGCCGGCTAGGGGAGAAGGCTCTCCCCCTGTACCGACTCATGAAGAAGTCCACTCACTTCGAGTGGAATGACCAAGCCGACCAAGCCTTCCATGAGCTGAAGAAGATGCTGACCACTCCACCTGTCCTGGCGGCGCCGACTGAGAAGGAGCCCATGCTCCTCTACATTGCCGCGACTAGCCGAGTGGTCAGTACAGTTGTCGTGGTCCAGCGCCCGGAAGAAGGCCGAGCCCAGCTAGTTCAAAGGCCGGTGTATTATCTAAGCGAAGTACTATCCAGCTCAAAGCAAAACTACCCGCACTACCAGAAGATGTGCTATGGGGTGTACTTCGCCGCCAAGAAGCTGAAGCCCTACTTCCAAGAGCATCCCATCACGGTCGTGTGCACCGCCCCGCTTGCTGAGATCATAGGAAGACGGGATGCATCCGGCCGGGTGGCTAAATGGGCCATTGCATTGGCACCATACATGATCTTCTACCAACCCCGCACCGCCATCAAGTCCCAAGCATTGGCCGACTTCCTCGTCGACTGGGCCGAGACCCAGTACCTACCGCCGGCTCCCGACTCTACCCATTGGCGGATGCACTTCGACGGGTCCAAGATGCGCACCGGCTTGGGAGCCGACATCGTCCTCACCTCTCCCAAAGGCGACAAACTCAGATACACGATGCAAATCCACTTCGCCGCCTCCAACAACGTGGCCGAGTACGAGGCGCTCATACATGGGCTCCGGCTAGCCAAAGAGCTCGGCATACGCCGGATCCTGTGTTATGGCGACTCAGACTTGCTGGTCCAGCAGTCGTCTGGCGACTGGGACGCCAAGGATGCAAACATGGCGAGCTATCGATTCCTCGTCCAGCAGATTAGTGGGTACTTTGAAGGGTGCGAGTTCCTTCACGTGCCAAGGGCCGACAACGACCAAGCAGATGCCCTGGCACGGATCGGCTCCACCCGACAGGCTATACCGACCGGCGTCTCCCTCCAGCGCCTCCTCAAGCCGTCCATCAAGCCGTCTCTAGAGTCGGACTCTATCTTCGTACCGGCTGTGCCAGATGGAGCCGGATCCGACTGGAGGAACCCCGCAGGCACCACGGGGACTTCGACGACTGGCCCACCGACTGCCGTAGTCGCACCCGGCCCGGGGACTGCAGCAGTCGGCCCGGGGACTGCATCAACACAAGAAGCGGTGGCCGACTCCAATTCCACGCCACCCGACCCACCCACCCGAGCCATGGTGGCCGTACTAACAGAAGAAGAAGTTACAGCTCCATCATGGGCCCAGCCCATCCTCAAATTCCTAGTCAACAGAGAGCTGTCGGCTGATGAGATCTCAGCAAGACTAGTGCAACAACGAGCCGGAGCATATGCAATAATCAATAGAGAGCTTGTCAAGCGCAGCGTCACTGGAGTCCTCCAGCGCTGTGTCGAGCCAGAAAAAGGAGTGGCAATCCTCAAGGATATCCATCAAGGCGAATGCGGCCACCACGCAGCCTCAAGATCACTTGTGGCCAAAGCTTTCCGCCACGGTTTCTTTTGGCCGACTGCTTTGGAAGATGCCAAAGAGATAGTCAAGAGCTGCAGAGGATGTCATGTTTTCAGTTCCAAGCAACACCTGCCGGCTTCTACACTCAAGACCATTCCCCTCACCTGGCCCTTTGCCGTCTGGGACTGGACATGGTGGGCCCTTTCAAGACAGCCCGCGGCGGCTTGACACATCTGCTTGTCGCCGTGGACAAGTTCACGAAGTGGATCGAAGCGAAGCCGATCAAGAAGCTGAACGAGCCGACTGCCGTGACGTTCATCACCGACATCACTACTCGGTACGGCGTACCGCATAGCATCATCACCGACAACGGCACAAACTTTGCCAAAGGAGCACTGGCACGTTTCTGCGCGACGCGGGGTATCCGACTGGACATAGCGTCTGTTGCCCACCCGCAGTCAAATGGCCAGGTCGAGCGAGCAAATGGACTCATCCTCTCCGGCATCAAGCCTCGACTGGTTGTACCACTGGAGCGATCGGCCGGCTGTTGGCTCGATGAGCTGCCGGCTGTCCTCTGGAGTCTGCGTACTACCCCTAACAAGTCAACCGGCTTCACTCCATTCTTCCTTGTATATGGTGCCGAGGCTGTCATCCCAACCGACATCGAGTTCGACTCGCCTCGGATCACCATGTACACGGAGGCGGAGGCCAAGGAAGCAAGAGAAGACGGTGTCGACCTACTGGAAGAAGGCCGTCTGTTGGCACTCAGCTGGTCCGCCATCTACCAGCAGGGGTTGCGCCGTTACCACAACCGCAAGGTCAAGCCAAGATCTTTCCAGGAGGGCGACCTTGTGCTTCGGCTGATCCAGCGAACAGCCGGCCAGCACAAGCTCTCGGCCCCCTGGGAAGGCCCTTTCGTCATCAGCAAGGCACTAGGCAACGACTCCTACTACCTGATCGACGCGCCAAAACCAAGAGCACGCAAGAGGGATGACTCCGGCAAGGAATCGGAGCGACCATGGAACGCGAACCTCCTGAGAAGATTTTACAGTTGAAAGCAGTATGTATCATGCTACCCTTTTGTATTAAGTAAGAAACAACAGGCCCCCCGAGGAGCACTCGGGGACTGCCTTCTTTTATCTATGAGTGACGAGTGTCATATCCATGAATGTATTATTACATTTGATTTCCTGTCTGGCACCGGGTTCGACTAGTCGGCCCGGGGACTGGCCGCCTTAAGCTATATTAAAGTTCTACCTGAAGTCAGACAAGTAGGGTGCCGACTCCCGAGTCCCCTCTTGCTGAAAGTCGCAGCTCGAGGAACCGACTGTCCGACTAGCAAGAGCCAAGGCAGAAAGGATGCCCACACGAAAAACGGCTAAGGACCAATGAACTTGTATAGCGAAAGGACGACCCCCAACCACACTTGCCGGCTGTCAGAACAGCCGGCTGGCCGGCTTCCCAAACACTTCGCTATAATCCAACAAAGCTAGAGTACTTGCCCTCCCAATTGGCCAAGCACTTCTCCAGCCACAGATTGCAGAGCAACTGCCTAACTGGGAAGGCGGCAACTAAGGGAGGGCGGAAAAGGAAACAGCAGAAGGATGAAAAGCAAAGAACAAGGAAAAGCAAAACACTTGCATAGTCATATATACATATAAAGCCCCCAATAGGCCGGCAATCGACATAGTTCGAATACACCCCCAGTGGGTGGAATTGTGCAAACTTAACAAAATATTGTTCCAAAAGTGATAAGACAGGAAAATAAAAGATAGCAGACTAGACTAAAAGTGCGATGTGGGAGCCGGGTTGGTCGGTGGAGACGGCGTCGCCGGCTAAAGGAGTGGCCGGCTGGCGGGTCTCGGCTTGATCACCACCAGTGGCAGGCGACGCACCCGCGCGTGACGTGTTGCTGGAGGCACGGTCAAGCTGAGGCTGGCCGGCCGCCCCACCATCTGGCCCGGCGTCTTCACCCTCCTCCTCCTCTTCTTCGCCCTCGTCGCTGGAGTCAATCTCCTCCGCCGTGTCTTTGTCGTCTGCCAGGTTCAGCCCGAACCATTCCTCTGGCTGGGCAACACCGTTGTCATCTACCTCGGGGGCGAAGGCGCTGGTGTCGGTGTAGTCGGTGATCGCCGAAGCCCGCCGGATGATAGCAGGCCGCGCCAGCTCTAGCTCCGTGTCGGCCTGCTGCCGCCAGGTAGCCAGCTGGTCCAGACTCAGGCCGGGATACCGGGCCTTGACGAACTCCATCGCCCGCCTGGCGCCGGACCGAGCCGCCGAAGCCATCCAAGCTTCGAAGCGGCCGACCGCCACCTCCAGCCAGTCAGCAGTCCGACTGGGGGTGCGGGGAACCACTTTGCCAGGCCAGAGGGCGGCCAACATCTGCGCCCCGGTACGTTGAAGCCGGCAGAGCAGTCGATGAGCCGGCTGGAGGTGGGCCTGGATCGCCAAGAGCTCCTCCTCCAGCGACCGACTAGCGTTCGGTGCAATCTCAGCGCCAGCCTGCCTCCGCGCCTCGTGGCGGGCCTCGATGATCTGGTTGGCGGCGGTGGAGTAGCCAGGGAAGTACTCTGTGCATGAAAGAAAGAGAAAGAAGAGAAAACACCAAGTCAGAAAACGAGCCAAAAGCGGCAGGCGGCAAGAAAGGACGATGAAGAAGGCGGCTTACCGTCAACCAAATCTTCGATCTGGCCATAGCCGTTGATCAGCGTCTGCCTTGCTTCGGCCCAGCCAGCCGCCTATGTCTCATACTCGACGTAGAGGGCGGCTTCGCTGTCCTGCATCGCCTTCAGAGCCACCTTGTGGCTCTCCTCCTGGTCGGCCAACCTCTTGGCCAAGCGGTCATGTTCCTGCACCAAGGCGGCAAACTCGGCCTCCTTGGCACGAAGGGCGGCCTGAGACCCTCCCAGCTGCACCCTTAGACTGGCGTTGGCCGCTGCAGGGACGGCAGAAAAAGAAGAAGCAATAAGAAGAAGTCGTCAAGGAAGATCCGACCCGACTGCTCAGCAGTCGGCCAGAATCTCGGGGACTACACCCAGTGGGTGCACTGACGCGCCCTCACGTGAGATAAAGGACGAAGCACTTACCCCGGTTCTCAGTTAGGTCGGCGGTCTTCTGGGTCAGCTCCCGAGCCTGGGAGTTGAAGGCAGCCGCGCGAAGATTGTGGTAGTCCTGCAAGACAGGCAGAAGAGCGAAGTAAGAGCAAGAATAGCAAAACTAGATCCGCTAAGAAGTTCCAAGCCGCCTGCTCAGCAGCCGACTCGGAACTCGGGGACTACACCCAGTGGGTCCGCTGGCCACCTCCATATCCTGGGCCGACGAGCTGGAGCCCGCGGCCGGCTGTGGCTCCGACGCAGCCTTCTGCGGCTCTGATGCGGCCTTCCCCGCGCGCTGGCGCGGCGGCGTCCGGACCGCCAGATCAGTCCTCGCGGCCGGCTCGCCCCCGGCCGACTGCGCAGGAGGCAGATCAGGCCGGCCGCTTTGAGCCGCCCCAGTCGGCGGGGCCAGTGCCGCCACCCTCTCCAGGATGGCGATGTCGTCTTCCCTCTCCAGCCCCGGCTGGTCACCGCCGGCTTCTTATGGCGGGGGCTCCGGGGCCCCAGGAGCCGCGACGCGCAGTGGGGTGACCAGCAAGGCCCCCTCCACCATTGCCGCAGCCGCAGCTTCCGCTTGGGCCTTGCCTGCGGCGTCGACACGCGCCTTCACCGCCTCCTCCTCCTGCGCCGCCTTGGCGGCGGCCGCCCTCAATGCCTCCGCCTCCCGCTCCTCCCGCGCCTCCCGCGTGTTCCGCTGCGTTGCCGCCTGAAGATCGGCACGGGGGTCCACGCGGCGAGTAGTGCTCCCAGATCCTCCCGGCGACCCAACGACGGAGCCGGCAGTAGCCCGCTCGCGCGACAATGGAGCCCTGGCTTTTTGGAGAAAAGACAAGGATTCAGGAGCTACCAGAGAAAAGAAAAAACAATACACGAAGGAGTGTATACTTACGCCGACACCGTCTGCGGCTACTTCACCGCCTGGCGGAAGCGGGCCGCCTTCGCGGCCGCCTCCTCCCGCCTGGTCGCCGCTGCCCCGCGTCTGGGCTTCTTCGGCCGACTGCCGATCAAGCCCGGCGCGGCACGACGCTTTTGCCCGCCGCCCCGAGCTGGCGGCGCAGCGGAGGAACCCGCGCCGTGGCCAGGCGCCGGCTGGCCGCGTGGGACGACTTCAGCCTCGTCATCGTCCGGCCAGTCGTCGAAGCTGACTCCAAGCCCGGAGCCACCTGCTTCGCCGCCGGCTTGGCCACCGCCCGCCTCGGTGATGTCGTCCATAGCGGCCGCCCCCAAGTCGGGGTCTTCCAGATCGTGCTCCGTCCGGTCGGGGACGAATCGGCGCTCCGCGTCTGACCCGCCTGCAGGCCGAAGAAGAGGGCTCTATCGAGACAAGCCGACTAGTCAGAGTCGGCCAAGAGGAACTCGGCGACAAAATTGAGAGAAGAGAAAGAGAAAAGGAGAACATACCGTGGGCGGCGGATGGGCTCGGCAATATGGCTCCTTGCCGAACTGCCACTCTGCGGAGAGCGTGTAGTTCGCAAGGTAGTTCACCATATAGGCCACCTCGTCGTGCGGCATGTCTTTGGTGCACATCCGGCTCGGATCGAGCTGGCCGCTCATCTGACAGGTCAGATGAGGGCGGCTCTAGAGCGGGAGCACCCGGCGCGTGACGAAGGCGGCCAGCAGGTCGGGCCCCGACAAGCCGTCCGACTGGATCATCGCCCGCACTCGGGCGACAGCTGCGGTTCCAGCCGGCGTCAGCGTCACGGCCCGATAGGACCACTGGGGCCGCCTGCCTACCGGTGGGCCGGCTACGTAAGCCGGCAGATTCACGTAGTCGCCCTGCGGGGCGACGTTCTTCACGTAGAAGTATGACTTCTGCCATAGCTTCACCGACTGGATCAGCGTGATGACGGGGAAGGGGTTGTCGGCAGCCACCCTCTGCATCGCGACGAAGGCGCCAGTCTGAGCCGGCATGCCCTGCATGCGCGTGCCCATCTTGGACTAGAAGAACTCCCCCCAGAGCTCGAGGGTGGGGAGGACGCCGAGGTAGCCTTCGCACAAGGTGACGAAGGCGGACAGCAGCACCACCGTGTTCGGGGTGAGGTGGTGCGGCTGGAGTTGGTAGAACTCGAGAAAGGAGCGGAAGAAGGCGCTCACGGGCAAGCCGATGCCGCGCAAGAAATGCGAGCGGAAGACTACCCGCTCGCCTTCCTCCGGCTCCGGCGTAATCTCCTTCGCCGGCGCAAGATGGACCTCCACCTTGTCCGCGCCGGGCAGCCGCCGCGTTTTGCGGAGGAACTCGACATGATCCTCATGGACGTTGGAGCCATCCCAATACCCGCGGAACTGCATCGTGGCGTAGGGCTGGCGAGAATGAGCGCGGCGGCGGAGGATCGAGTGGTGGAGCGGTGCGGCGGCGAAGCACTGTCGCAAGAAAGAGCAGAAGGAAGAAGATGGCGGAGAGGGGAGGGGCGTGCTAGCGCCTGCCGCTCTCCCCCCTCCCCCTACTTATAGCTTCGCACGGTGAAGCCGGGGAGGCAGGGCGTGGGGTGAGACGTGGGATTAACTGCACCCACTCCCCCACGCCTCGCGATTATTACGCCCTAAAGGTGTGCCGAAACCGCCGCATGAAGACGTGCGGGCGGCATCGGGCCGCAGAGAATCCACGCCTGGGCCCGGGCATAGGCGTGGCGGGCCCCCGACCTGCGGCAACGTCCCGTCGCGCGCGTGGGCTCGCAGGCTTTTTAGCCAAGGGATGCCACGTGGTTTGCAGACGGCAAGTGGCCGGCCCGCGGCCCGGTGCGCGCGCTGGCAGGCTCCCGCCCTCCGACCCCAAATTTTTTGCTGAGACGGCGCACCCAACCGAAGCCGGCTCCCAGCTGCCGGCTCGTCAAGATAGGAAGCTGACCGAGCTTCTCAACTCCCACCCAACCTCGAAGCTCAATCAGCTTCGGGGACTACTGTCGGAGTAAATGGCCACGGGTAGCCTAACCGACTACCCCTGGCTCTTCAAAAATTATCAGGCCATTTGAGCCTTCAAGCATTCAAGGCATTGGGCCACCTTCCCCCGGCCGGCTACCCCAGGAGCCGACCCTCAGAAGGCGACCCAGCCCCAGAAACCTCCCGAAAGATAATTACGAGATGGCCGACTCCAGGAAGCTGGCCATGGAGAACGCCGACTCCCAAGAGCCGGCCATGAAGAGCGCCGACTCCAAGAAGCCGGCCAAGACCGCACCCACCAAAACTACACCCACATAACGGTGACAAGACGGGGTGTGGCTACAGTGCGGCCCAGTACCCCCGAATCCCGAGGCAGGCATGGCCACAGGACACCGTACGGGTCAGCCATCTCCAGTCCGGTTCGTCCCTGTAGCCATGCTGGCCTCGACGTCATCCGCGACAGATGCCAGTATGGCCCGCGGGCGGCGGGCCCCTTTAGCCAGAGAGAGGCACGAAGGCGGCCCGGCCTCCCCCAGTCGGCCAGGGGCGTAGCCGGCCCCCAGAAGTCGGCTACCCCCCTCCCTCGAAACATGTGCCACATTAAGGAGACAAGACGAGGTAAGGCAACAGTGAGAACCCTCGAGGCGGCACACTATAGCCACGCTTACCACGACAAAGCCCTCGTCATCAGAGGCGAGGCTACAGTAAACAGCCGCCGACAAGACCTCGAGGCGGTGGGGCCGGCCTGTCGGCCAAGAGGCCGGCAGCCGGCGGGACCCACCAGTTGGCGGGCCCCAATGGCCGGCGGAAAAGCCGGCGAGCATAGACACTGACGACTGGGACCCGCGCCCAGCTGGATTACAATTGTACCCCCAGGGGGTAGGCCTATATAAACCCCCCGGGGCACCCATGCAAAGGGTTGGCTTCTTAGAGTTACACACACACCATATAGAGAGGGAAGCGAGAGCTAGACTTGCTCTTCTTCTCCCTTGAACCCAACAGCTCAAGGAGCACTTGTAGCTACTCTTTCTGATCTAGTGATCATGCGGAGACCCCGCAGAGCAGGACTAGGGGTGTTATCTCCACGGAGAGCCCCGAACCTGGCTAAGATTCGCCGGCGAGCATGTCTTCGCCTCATCCCGTTTGCAGGCACCGGCGACGTCTTACTGGCTCCCACAATGATAAGCCACCCGTTGGAATATGTCACACCTACCACCCGACAACGGGCTTGCACGGAGGCCAAGATATATTCGAGTATGGTTGGTTGATCAATATCATTCATTACATGTTGGGCTGCCGTTTTCTGCCCTTCTCCGGAATAAACGTGTACTTTATCAGAGATAAAAAAATAAGAGTATAGACGCTCCACCATGCGGTTCTAGTAGTAGTACTACTTGTATTACTGCGCTTGGCTCTTCGCCTCTTCGTGAAGTCGAACAATGATGGTACTCCACATGTTGGGTAATACAGTGTATGCCTCTGACAATCTGACACCGAATGGACTGATGCATGTCCACCGAGGGTAGGTTGCATTAGTCAAAAGGTGTAAGCGAGCTTCACCTTGTCCTGCAAGCTTCTCCTCGTTCTGCGAGTTGACGGGACACACCAAAAAGTAGTGCTAGTCCATACTCCCTCCTTTCCGGTTAATATGGCTTAATCTTTTTTGCGGGTAAATGAGAGAGCTTTATTCATATATAAGCATTCTTAGGACGATCAGCCAAGACACTGGTCACTAGGAAGCGAGGTACACCACACGGTCGCTCGGCATGCCACTCACCGAAAACCGAGTATACAATAACTTTCCCGCCTGCTTGTCGATGGTTTGCACCATGGAGTACTAGCACTACTGGAAGAGATTGATGAGTTGGGGGAGGATAGCTAGCTGTAGCACGGACTCCCAAGAACTTTTTACATGCATGTTGTAGCCGGCTATTGCGACCTTTGAACGCGGAGCAGCCGCGTGCACCCGGAAGCGGCGTGGGCGACGCTCTCTCGGCCGGCGCGCCGCTTCAATGCCGCCGCCAGTGAGAGGTCGCGTCCGCTCTGGCCGGGCATGAATGTGGCACTGACTGTTTCGGGCGGGAAGCATGCGCGGGTGATGAAGAGGGTTCGGGTTGGTCAGGACCGGCCGTGGCAGCGGTCCGGACGTGCGCAAACAAGAGATGTTGTACGTTCATATTGCTGCGTATATAATTAACAACATAAATAATGTGTCAGTTGGACAAATATGATTGGAGATGGAGATGGAAATGGAATTTTACGTAAACACGGATATGCATGTCTATGTCTATGTCTATGTGTGTGCGCGCGACGACTCTCGCGACCTGGAAGCGGGGGCGTGTTTTTGATCGAGTTTTCTTTCTTGGTACGTTAGAAAACCAGTTTGTCTAATTCATATCTAGATGTTATTTAAGGATATCACATCTAAGCTCCCACAAGTATATAATGTAGCAACAAGAAACAAAAAAATAGGAAAAAAATAGACCACAAACAGAGTGGACATCAACTTAGATGTGACATAACTATGTCACATGTAGATGTGTCCTAGACAGACCCTTAAAAAATTGTCCACTAGTTTTCGTTTCTTTTTTCCGGGAACGCGCGTATTCTATTTAAAACTACTGCTATGGAGAGATTTTTTACTCCATTATAGCCTCTTGTTTGATAGAGTTTCTCGCGTCTCGCTCTGTCACCCTCTCCATATATGTTACACGCTGGAGGCTCAACATTCATTTGCTAGGGTTTGCTATATTCACAGTCTCTCACCCTCTCTTCACCAGATCTAAACAAGACTGCGTTGGCCTCTTGTCTCTCTCTCCCCCCTCACAGCTGGCGAAGGAGGCATCCGTATCCCGTCGCACCGGGAAGGGGAGGAGGTGCAGCGTTCACTCTATGGCCTTCGGTGAGGGAGGCAATCCACTGCCGGCTGCGGTGTTCTCTTTCACCCAGCGCCTATGCAGGAGGGCCACCGACCCCTTCTTCCTCGCTGTCGTACGTAGTGTGGGCAGATCCGGCCTCGCGCCGCACGCCTTGCCACATCCCAACGACCCTAAGGTATAAATTTCTTTGAAACCGTCGTTGCTCTAGCTGCATGTGGATCTTTTTCGATCTGTAATCGAATATACGTCTTGGTTCAAAGAGGAAAGAAGGGTGCGGTGGGCTGGAGCAAGAATCTAGGACGTGGTTCAATGAGGAAAGGAGGGGCGGAAAGTAGTATAGACTGGCTATCCAGCCGCTTTGTAGGTCGAAAAGAGAAAAAGGGGGTAACCCAGTACACACATCTGTAAGGAACCGATCTCTTTGTTGAAAAGGGAAAGAAACTGGGGGGGTCGGGTAGTTTGTGCAGGACTAGATTTGCTGCCCTCACATAGGAAGAAGGTTCAAAGAGAACAAATATGGGACCAGCGCATATATGCTGCTTGGCTACATACTCTGCATCACCCATTTATACGTGTGGACGCACATGGTGTTGGCATGTCCCATGCAACTATTTTGCTGTTGTTAATGTAAGAATGCCGCCGGAAAATTGAAGCAATGCCACTGTTAAAAGTAAATTACATTTTTTAACGAATGTTGTTTCAAGAGAATGTCTTCGTTAATATGAATCAATGCAACCGTTTTAGAAATGCTACTCTCCTACTTTGTTTTCCATCCAAGATAAGTTACATGCTTCTTTCTGTCACCGTTTGTTTCATCCTCCTTTATCGGCAAGTAATTGTTTCCTTTTTTGCCTCTGTTAAAACAGGGCTATCAATTCAACTTGTTGCTATTGTGACATTTTGCTTCGCTACTCGAAACACTTATGTTTTAAGAGTGTTTTGTGCAGTTCAACTTGAATGTCACACCAGTGACTTTGCTTAATTTCGGTGGAACTGCACAAAAGGAGATCGAGATTTGTTTCCAGTCTTCGTGGCGAGTTGTTTCAAATCTTGGTCTCAACCACATGATGTGCAGTGTGCTTTGAGATGTTGTGCTACTTGTTTTGGTACTGTTTTAAATAAATGTTGAATTGAAGCTATTGTATTGCTGTCTTTTCCCATTAAGTAGTGAAAAAAATGGGACCAACCCAGACATGATGCTTGTTGCTTTGTTACAACAAATTCAGCATCACCCCCTTTATAAGCCAGTAATTGATGCCACTCTCAGAATTAACTACTGAATCTTATTTCAAAACCGAACACTTGTTAGGGATTGGCGGGATTACCATTTTTGTGGCCGCATGTTTCATCCTCCTTTATTAGCCAGTAATTGATTCCTTTTTTGCCTCTGTTTAAACAGGGATATCTATTCAACTTGTTGCTATTGCGACATTTTGCTTCGCTACGCGAAACACTTTGCTTGATTTCAGTGCAACTGCACAAAACGAGATTGGATTTCCTATTCGTGTTGGAAGATTCATATTTTATCTTGTGCGTCTCATGAAAGGTCAGTACAGGCCTTCATCCACATGATTGTGCAGTGTGCTTTGAGATGTTTTGCTACTTGTATTGGTACTATTTTAAATAAATGTTGAATTGAAGCTATTGTATTGTTGTGTTTTCCCATTAAGTAGTGAACAAAAATGGGACCAACCCAGACATGATGCTTGTTGCTTTGTTACAACAACTCTGCATCACCCCCTTTATAAGTAGATGGAACCACATACTGTTGTTGCGCCCACTCTCCCCTGGAACTGTTTATGCTTTTCGTTAATCTAATGCCGCTGGTAAAATTAAGCAATGCCACTCTTAGAATTAATTAACTACTGAATCTTAGTTCAAAACTGCAACACTTGTTAGGAATGGTACTATCCTGCTTTGTAGTTCTTTGTACATGTTTAACCAAGGTACTGTTAAGATAATGTCTCTGTTAAAATGAATCAGTTGTATTGTTTTAGGAATGGTACTTTTCTGCTTTGTCGTTCTTTATACATGTTGAAACAAGGCATTGTTAAGATAATGTGTCAGTCAATATGAATGAATCACACTGACGGAGCATTGCTACTCTCCTGCTTTGTTTCCCATTAAGATAAAGTAGATCAGTAGATGCTTTTCTTCTAGGAGTACAAGTCATCAACCGTTATTTCTCAGTAATTGTTTCCCTTATACCTATTGTTGCTTACAGGGATATCAAAATTAAAGCTCGGTTTTATTCCGACTTCGATTTTAGTTGAACTGCACAAAAGGAGCCAATGTGTCCAAGGCAAACTGCTGCATTACTGGGTTCAGTTGGTCGTTCCACTTTGCAGAAAGAAGCAGTCACTGTTTGCGCTACATTACAGAAGGAATGACCGAGAAGCTTTACAGAGTATTATTAGACACCGCTGACATGACTAGTCTGCAGAGACCATTGGCAATTTAACAACAAGTGGAGTGCCCTGGGCAAAAAGTGCCCAAACAAGTACAAGAAGCTACGACAGGACTCCACGATCATAGGCATTACATATTTTGAATGGGAAAAGCTTGTCAAAGTTTAATCATTGATGTTAGCAAGAAGACGTTAGTTTAATATATTGGAATTGGAAAACCTTGTCAAAATTTGCTCATTGATGTTAGCCAGAAGAGATGCATTTGATATTTTTTATTGGGACGCCCTTGCTGTGAGCAGCGTCGAGTGTTTTTTCCTATTCCTGTGTTCAGTTAGAAGTAAATAGTTACTCTGCTGAGATATTCCTGTGTTAAGAGTTTGTTCTGAATATTGTCTATGTAATGCCAGGCCTTGTGTTTGATTGCAAAGTTGAGCTTGGAATGTTGTGGCATGCGGCATCACGAGCTGTTCACCGTGCCTCCTGAGAATAATGCTTCGTATTGTTTTGCATGTCGATCTAATGCCAGTGATTGCCTTGTTAAGAAGATCATCCTCTTCTGTTGTTTCCGTGCTTAAGAAGTTCATCGTCTGATGTTTCATTCATAGCCTATACGACAAGTCGGGTAGGTTAGACGTGAAACCATACGATCTTCCAATGAACTCATGATATTAGGCCGTGATTCGATCATCGTTTTCCAACCAAAACCGCTTGTAAAACTGACGCTTGTAAATTAAAGCAGATGGTCTCGGGCAAAGGCGCTTGGTTGGTCGATTTCGACTAGTAAAATATCGGAAGTACTTCACACACGATAAAAACGCTGAACGACACTCGGACGATTGCTAATCCAGCCGTTAGCTGCTGTTTCGGCCTTGCCCATGGATGGCATGATACGCACGTCGTGCATGTCTCGCCTGGTAATGTCGTCCATATAGCAGTGCTCGTAAAATATACACTGGTCTCTCAAATTACACGCGTAACCCGCCGGTTTTACTTACAGACCTCGGGCCCTCGGTTTTATTACGCCTGTATTTTACGCGTCATTTCCGATGACGAGTAAATTACACTTGTATGTTAATACAGGTTTGAAATAAACCAGAGCTCCCAAGCGCGGCCTTACCGTTTCATGCCATCTCAGTTTCTCATAGGTGCTCATAGGTGTCCGATGATCCTGGCTTCCTGAATGAGCAGCGGGCGCTGTATCAGACCATCCGTAGGGCCCGCGAGGCCCTCTCCGTTGTCCTTCGAGTTGTTGCGCTCGCCGTGGCGCCGAGCATTGTTAACATCATCAACGAACATGAGGATTCAGGAGATGACTTTATTTTGACTGGATGACACTAGGGACCCACTAGGGCCATAGCCGTACGTACGCAAGTGGCTCCTTATTATGTACAACTATTTTTTTTGCCTTCTCCTGGTTTCCTGACATCACGGTCCCACACCATTGTCAACCTATGTAGTCAATATAAACGAGAGAATTGCACAAGGTGCGGCCGACAGCTGGGACCAAGCAGCTCAAGTAGTATTTGTGTTTTTGAGGCGTGAGCACTGCAGAGTTTTTCTTGGCGATGATTTCGTTGTTGTTCAGAGGAGAGCAGGGTATTAACTGGGCGGGCTGTGGCCCGTCTAGCCCAGGCCAGATATCCAGCCCAGATACTAATTTTTTCAAGATGAAAATGGCTAGCCCAGCTATACGTCTTTTTGAGGAATACCCAGGCAAGGTCAACTTGTTATTCTCCGCCCCGCTGGGCTGCAAATCTTTCCTAGGAGGGATGCATTAGGCTTAACAGGAAAATGGGCTTTAAAAATAATAAATGGGATGTAATTATAAAAACTGGGCAGCAACTATAAAAAAATGCACCAAACACGAAATTAGTTTATAAAATATTATTTAAGGATTTTGAAAATCTTAAATTTTCATTGTTGCGCGCGCAATGTTTCGTTGGATTTTTACGTAATACAAATTTATATTTAATCTGACTAGAAATTTCGGGATAAAAATATTTCGGATCCATCAAAATGTGGAAAATTTTATTGAATTCTGTCTTCAACGGTTGGTTGAAATTATTAATTGTTGTCCTGGCTAGAAAATGGGCTGTACTTTTAACAAACTGTAAATGGGCTGTTGTAAATTCCATTAGAATTCAAAAATGGGTTGTACATTCTTACAAAACGCAAATGGGCTATAAGTTCTCTGCCACACACTTGTGGGCCTACTAAGTGACGCGTCCCCTAAAAAAATAAGTTGACGCGTATGCAAGGCTTTGTCAACTTATTATAGTCAACACACGGTTCTAGCAGCAGTGGCCGTTGGATGTCTATCCAACGGCTGTCGTGCTTCTTCTTCAATCTCGGATATTCTTAGCTTCGGCCGCCCAAAAAATGATTCCTCCCCCTGACATCTGGGGCGCACCGTTTCGGAGGCTGACCTGTGGGCCTACTAAGTTGGAGCGTACCAAGGGCTTTGTCAACTTAGTCAATATAAATGATTCTAGCTTCAGTGACTGTACGATGTCCATCCAACGGCTGTAGTGCTTCTTCAACCTCTGGTCTTCTTGGTCCAGCCGCCCAAAGCAGCACCGGTCGTGCCGCCTGCTCCTGCCTCCCGTGGCCGGCTGTGCTACCACGGAGGCCTCACCGCCCCCATACTACTCCCACCGCTGGCCAGGCCATCCCTCCACTCACCCACACCCCCTGTTATTCTGCAGCGACGGCAGCCTCACACCGCAGCCGAACCAGTGAACCCTCGTACTCCTCTCCACGCGGGCTTCCACTGATGCGTCTTCCCCGACTCCGTGTCATCCCCTTCGTAGGCCTCGCCGTCGTCCACCGCCCTGGTGCTCTCGGCGTGGCGTGGTCAACGACCGACTTCCATCGGAAGAGTACTGTACGTGGAGAGGCTGACAGCTGGGTCCACGATGGTCGTAAGGAAGTGCCTCCTTATTACGCGCAAAATAATTATTCCTCCACCTGACAGCGGGGACCCACCGGACGGGCCACCTTATTTCGTGAAAAAAACGTTTCCCCCTGACTGCTAGGACCCACCGGACGGGCCACCGTATTTCGCGAAAAAAACGTTCCCCCCGCTGTCAGCTCGGACCCACCGGAAGTGCCTCCTTATTACGCATAAAAAAATGAATACTCCCCCTGCTAGCTGGGACCCACCTTGGTGGGAGGCTGACTTGTGGGCCTACTAAGTTGACGGGGACGAAGGGCTTTGTCAACTTAGTCAATAAGAATGATTCTAGCTCCAGTGACCGTACGATGTCCATCGAATGGCCGTAGTGCTTCTTCAACCTCTGGTCTTCTTGCTCCAGCCGCCCAAAGCAGCGCCGGTCGTGCCGCCTGCTCCTGCCTCCCGTGGCCGGCTGTGCTGCCGCGGAGGCCTCACCGCCCCCTACTATTCCCACCGCTGGCCAGGCCCTGTGGCGACGGCAGCCTCACACCGCAGCCGAACGAGTGAACCCTCATACTCCTCTCCACGTGGGCATCCACTGCTGCGTCTTCACTGGCTCCGCGTCGTCCCCTTCCTAGGCCTCGCCGTCGTCCACCGCCCTGGTGCTCTCAGCGCAGCGTGGTCAACATGGTCAAGGAACGACTTCCATCGGACGTGGACTGTACGTGGAGAGGCTGACAGCTGGGTCCACGGCGGCAGCAAGGAAGTGCCTCCTTATTACGCGGAAAATAATGATTCCTCCACCTGACAGCAGGGACCCACCGGACGGGCCACCGTATTTTGTGAAAAAATGTTTCCCCCTGACTGCTGGGACCCACCAGCTACACCTTTGCACGCAAGGAAGTGCGTCCGGGCAAAAAAAAACGATTCGCCCCCCTGACTGCTGGGACCCACTAGCTACATCTTCGCACGCAAGGAAGTGCGTCCGGGCAAAAAAACCAAAACGATTCACCCCCCTGACTACTGGGACCCACCAGCTACATCTTCGCAGGCAAGGAAGTGCCTGACAGTCGGGACCCACCTGGTCGAAGCGTACGTAGCTTTGTCATTCTGGTCGCGAACGTGTACGTACATATATGCTGGTCGTTGTAGAGGCGCGCACGTGTCGTAGTAGAGGCGCGTACGTGTCGTAGTAGAGGCGCGCACATAGCATGTACATGTACGTACAGCGGCCAGGGTGCAAGAAAGAAAATACGGCCACGTACGTACATACAGGCAGGGTCTCGAACGCCTAATCGCGCATACGTACGGCGAGGGCTCGTGTACATGGCTGGATCGGAATGGAGAAACAGCGTCGTCGTCGTGTTCATGGGGAGGCAACGGAATGCATCGTGTTCATGGGGAGGCAACGGAATGTGTCGTGTTCATGGGGAGGGGTGTGGCGTACCGCAAAACGGAGGAAATGAACCTCCTACGGTCGAAACGGGGGTCCTGTTGATCGGGAGGAGTGTGGCGTACCGCAAAACGGAGGAAACGGACCTCCTACGGTCGAAACGGGGGTCCTATCGATCGGGAGGGGTGTGGCGTACCGCAAAACGGAGGAAACGGACCTCCTACATTTGGAACGGGGGTCCTGTTGATCGGGAGGGGTGTGGTGTACCGCAAAACGGAAGAAACGGACCTCCTACGGTCGAAACGGGGGTCCTGTTGATCGGGAGGGGTGTGGTCTACCGCAAAACGGACGAAACGGACCTCCTACGGTCGAAACGGGGTCCTGTTCATCGGGAGGGGTGTGGCGTACCGCAAAACGGGACTCCACGGGATACTGTTCATCTCCACCGTCGACCTCCTCCAGCCTCCACGGGCTACCGTCGACCTCCTCCAGCCTCCACGGGCTCCTGTTCATCCAGCCTCCACCGCGCCCTACTCCACCGGCTACTGTTCAACCACCCCTCCACCGTCTACTGTTCATCCAGCCCTCCACACCACGGGGCCCTGTTCAACCACCCCTCCACGGGCACCCCTCCACCGTCTACTGTTCATCCAGCCCTCCACCACACCACGGGGTCCTGTTCATCTAGAGGCAACGCCACCGCTCACTGTTCATCCAACCCCCCCCCCCCCCCCGCAACGCTCACTGTTCATCCAATCGATTGGCTTCAGTTAGCAGCAGTAGCGAAGGAATCGCTCGATCGGGTTTAGTTAACAGCCATCGATTGATCGCTCGGGTTCAGTAACGCGTAGCCTGCAGTGCAATCGCTCGGGTTCAGTTAGAGCCCAACGCCTCGCTCGGGTTCAGTTAGAGCCAACGCCTCGCACACACGCGCATACATGTATGAGAGAAACGCGCATGGCTCGGCCCCCGACCTCCCACCGTAACGGGGAACTCCCCGAAATTTTCCTCCCCTCGCTTCTACCATGGTTTTTTCCGTCATGGACGGCCCAAAGAATGTCATGCAGCTCCGTCTCCGGCCCGCCCAGGACGAAAAGCCCATTTTTCTGTCATGATTTTTTGTCATAGAAGTAGGAGCCCACCACATCTATGATGATACCGGGTTTTGTCACAATTATCGTCATAGAAGTGTCATATGTATGACAGAAAAAAATTCGTTCGGCCCAAAATGTCACGGATGTGTCTTTTTTTTTGTAGTGGATCTAACTCTGCCGTCGGACAGTGTTCGGGAGATCACACCTGCAGCTACTCCGGCCCTCAATCCGGAACAAATTGCGCCATCCGAGGACGGGTGGATAGACCCCGCCATGGAGGCCGCACTCTCAGTGGCGATAGAGCCGAATACTGACTTCACCGCTTACGAGAGCCGTGTTGCCGAACCATTGGATTCGTCCCCGGCCACGGGCTCTGAGCCGCCTGCGTTCGTGCCTATCGAATCCGATTGGGCACCGATCATGGAGTTTACCTCCGCGGATATCTTTCAGCACTCTCCTTTTGGCAGTGTGCTAAGTTCATTAAGGTCTCTCTCCTTGTCAGGAGAACCTTGGCCGAACTATGTCCGGCTAGAATGGGATGCGGACGACAAAGAAATTCGCTCCCCACCCACCACCCACTTAGTAGCCACTGTCGACGATTTAACCGACATGCTCGATTTTGACTCTGAAGACATCGACGGTATGGACGACGATGCAGGAGACGATCAGGAACCACTGCCTATAGGGCGCTGGACAGCAACCTCATCACACGATATATATATGGTGGATACACCCAAAGAAAACAATGATGAGGAACGGAAGGATGCAGCGAAGGATAGCTCCCTCGAGAAGCAAACAAAGCGTCGGCGTAGGCACCGCTCCAAATCCCGCCTCGGCAAAAACAGCGATAACAGCGCAAGAGAAAATAACACCCCAGTCGACTCCAGAGGAAACGACGACCACATTGACCCAGCGGCAGAGCAGGATGAACTAGCAAATGGCAAACATAGTACGGATCCGCTGTCCGAACACGGCAACGCCGAGGATAAAGCTCATCAACCTCCCTCCGGAGAGGAAAACAGTCCGGACGAAGATGCACACATCATCCCGGAAAGGCACTTGGAACAAGAGAACCTCCGCAGAAGGCTTATTGCCATCGCGAGGAGTCTGAAGAAGCAGAAGCAAAGGCTTAAGGCCGCGCAGAATACGCTCAACAGTAGATGGAACAAAGTGCTCGACAATGGAGAAAAGTATGGTGGTAGTTACCACACAAAGAGCTATCCAAAGCGCAAGATGTTGCCTGAATTTGATGATGAGGCCTTAGAGCCCACATAGCCGAAAAATAAGACAACCAACCGGTCGGATCAACCACCTTGAGGCCGCGATAGAGCGGCTAACAAGGCCGCACATAAGTCAGCACACGATTCACGTGAGGACTTGCATCAGAAGACAGGCGTGACCAGATCCATCTACGGATAAAGGAAACGCGCTCCAGCGCACAACCAAAACCGAACACTACAACCGTCAGAACGCCACGACACATCCAAATACAGGAGTGCCGCACACCCCCTATGTTTCACCGATGAGGTGCTGGACCACGAATTTCCAGAAGGATTCAAACCAGTCAACATAGAGGCGTACGACGGGGCCACAGATCCTGGGGTCTGGATTGAGGACTTTATCCTCCATATCCATATGGCTCGCGGAGACGATCTCCACGCCATCAAGTACTTGCCCCTCAAGCCGAAAGGACCAGCTTGGCACTGGCTGAAAAGCCTCCCCGAAAACTCAATTGGAAGTTGGGAGGAGCTTGAGGATGCTTTTCGGGCTAATTTTCAAGGGACCTATGTCCGACCTCCGGATGCAGACGATTTAAGTCATATAATTCAACAGCCCGGAGAGTCAGCCCGAAAGCTTTGGAACAGATTTCTCACTAAGAAGAACCAAATCGTCGACTGCCCGGACGCCGAAGCCTTAGCAGCTTTCAAACACAGCGTTCGAGACAAATGGCTCGCCAGACACCTCGGCCAAGCAAAACCGAGAACAATGGCAGCCCTGACAAGCCTTATGACCCGCTTTTGCGCGGGCGAAGATAGCTGGCTAGCCCGTAGTAGCACCAGCGACCCAGGCACATCCGAAGTCAGAGATGGCAATGGAAAACCACGACGCAGTAAAAGCAAGCGTCGAAATAACGAAGACAACCCAGATAACACGGCGGTAAACACAGGATTCAGGGGCTCTCGACCGGGTCAGCGGAAAAAGCCTTTCAAAGGCAGCAGAGATGGACCGTCCAGCCTAAACAAGATTCTAGACAAACTATGTCAGATTCATGGCACCCCCGATAAACCTGCAAATCACACCCATAGAGAATGTTGGGTCTTCAAGTAGGCCGGTAAGATAAACGCCGAACACAAGGGGAGGGAGACACCAAGTGAAGACGAGGATGAGCCTCGCCAGCAAGGCACTAGGGGACAGAAAAAATTCCCACCAGAGGTTAAAACAGTGAACATGATCCACGTGACGAAGAGGAGAAACAAACATGCACTCCGAGACACAAGCGCCGTAGAGCCCGTCACCCCTAAGTTCAACCCCTGGTTGGCCTGCCCGATCACTTTTGATCGCAGGGATCACCTGACAAGCATCCGACACGCAGGATTGGCTGCCTTGATGATAGACCCAATAATAAACGGATACCATCTCACACGAGTCCTTATGGACGGCGGCAGTAGTCTTAATCTGATATAGCAGGACACAGTCCGCGAAATGGGGATAGACCCGACAAAAATCAGCCGCGGTAATACTACCTTCAAGGGAGTAATACCAAGCCCAGAGGCCTGCTGCACGGGCTCTTTAATACTAGAGGTTGTATTCGGTTCTCCCGACAACTTCCGAAGCGAAAAGTAACCTTCGACATCGCTCCATTCCGAAGTGGCTATCAAGCACTACTCGGAAGAGCAGCTTTTGCTCGTTTTAATGCAGTACCGCATTACGCTTCTCTCAAGCTTAAGATGCCCGGTCCACGTGGCACCATCACAATTAGCGGAAATATTGAACGTTCCTTACGCGCGGAAGAATGTGCGACGACTTTAACAGCCGAACACTAAACGGCCCCTCCAACCAGAATAAATGATCGGTCGTCAAGACCGCGGACACGGCTAGACGAGTCCGGCGCATTACTAGCTATAACAGCTTAGATAAACCCGAGATTGGTTTGATGGTTATACCCCCATAGACGGTACCAGGAGCTTCCCGCGTGTAAACAGGGCTAGTTCGGCTCAACTTTACTTATCTTGAATTTTAATGGTTTATTGAGAATAACCAATTTTTCGCATGACAACTTTCACCTAAGTTCTTCTCTTTTACAGATGATAATCGTGCTACACCCTTCTAGGATACGGCACAACGGAGACACAGGCGCAGACGTGCAGCAAGAACCCACTCAAAGGTTTCTTTTTAGATTAAGACCCTGTGTAAACCTTTTTTACTGTCTCTTGTTGTTCACATCCTCCGGATACTCAGTACAACCGAGAAGGATGCTGACGTTATTGGCATTTCGCCACGTCAGAACATTGCACGTACCTGGACACTCGGGGTTCATTATCAAGGGCATTTCTCAGCCCGGCATATGTTATAAAGACGGAATACCTTAGGGAGTGTTCGGCGTCGTGAGTTTGGCCTTATATGCATCAGCTCCGAATCATGTCTTTGGTCAAATGTTGGGTTTGCCCGGCTCCCGTGTTTTGCTACCTTACGTTCTGCTCTATCGGCTAAGGTGGCACCGGGAGAACTACTGCGATTGTACCCTGGTTCATCCGGATGAGCACCTCAGTAGAGAAAGCCCAAAACTGACTATCATGATAAAGCGCGAGACTGGTCAACCACTCAATGACTTAGCGGAATCTTCGGGATTCCTCCGCATTAACGAAGGGCCGTTTCCCGGTCATGTATGTACGCGCCCTGTATTCGGACGAGCGCGGAGGTACTAGGGGCTATATAGTAGTCCCACCATCAAACTCCTATGGCTAAGTGAAAGTGTTAAAACAATATAGTCCGATCGCCTCGTTCGCTGCACTATCACCTCCTTAATGGACCAAGACGTTGGATCAAGTGTGAATACGCGTTTTTTGCGAACACCCCCGCATTGTATGCGTGGGGGCTGAAGCCGACGACTGCAAACTTTCTGGTTATATACATATATACATAAACGGCTGCACAGGAGGCATCATAATACTTTCAGGCAAAAGTATAAATGCAGCCTTTATAATTTAATAAACATTGTTCTTACAATGGGAATACATGTCACTAGAACATAATATTCTTCGAGCACTGAGCCTCTATTAAACGAGCGGCTTCAAGGACTTCTTCAAAGTAGTGCTCGGCCGATACTCGGCCCATGGCCGAACTCCGGGTTGCAATAGTGGTGGCCTCCATCTCTGCCCAGTATGTCTTGACACGGGCAAGAGCCATCCGCGCACCCTCTATGCACACCGACCTCTTCATAGCGTCGATGCGCGGCACAGCACCAAGGAACTGTTGCACTAAACTAAAATAACTATTCGGCCTTGGTCCTTCCGGCCAAAGATGGTCCACAACAGACCTCATGGCAAGCCCGGACAACCTATGGAGCTCGGCCCACTCGATCATTCGCTCATTTAACAGCAGCGGCCACACCGGAACATTGAACTGCGACCAGAACAGCTTTTCCACTTCACGATCTTTTTGACCTTTGAAAAACTCGGCCACATCAGCAGCACTCGCTGCCAAATCCATGTATGCGTCTGTAGAACTCCATAATTGATCGAGAAGGGCATACTTCGGATCTCCGAACTTCGTCTGCAACAAAAAGGGCTTCACAGCCGCGATATCTCCAGCTTGACGCAGCTCCTCCTTCGCCGCTCTGATTTTATAGCGGGCTTCCTTGGCTGCTACCATGGCCTTCTCCAAGTCCGTCGCCTTCGCTCGGCTTTACTTTTCAAGAAGCTCGTAACGATCGGCGGCATCTTTCAACTCAACGGCCATCTTGGCTATTTTATCCTTGCTTTGGCAATGCGTAGCCTATTCGGCTCTCATCTCTTCGACCGCCTTTAGAGCGGCCGCATCACCCTTCCTGGCTTATTCCTTGGCCCGGGTAAGTTCCGCCCGAAGGGTCTCCACAGCGGCAGCTCCATCTGCAGTCGCAACATATTACAGATACTAGCATCATGCTCCTCTTACTATGTGTTGATCACCGGAGAAATCACATACCCTGTGCCTCGTCGAGCCGCTTGTTTACAAGCACAATGTCGGCATCTGCCGCATCAAGTTGCCGCTTCAGCTCGGGAAACTCACCAGTCCGGCTAGCCACCGGACCTTCCGCCACCCGCATATAAAGGCGGTATGATTATTACCTGGGACTATGATCCTCTGTTTGCCGCCTTTTTCGACAGCAACCAGAGTCTCAGGGGCTACTATCTGCATATGGCACACCTAGCGTGTGCGGTACCATCAAAAACATATACTACTTTGCGTACCTCAAAGCCTCTTTGCAGGCTCATAAAAGCTACATGCAGCCCGCTTTCGGCAGATGAAATCCTCTCAACCACCGTACCCATTAGCGTACGATGCGCTTCTGAGATAGCCGCTTGCTCCAGAAGATCCTTCAGTGCGTCGGGTCACACACCGGACGGTCCCGGCCTCTTTCTGTTGCTCTCTTTAAGAGCCGAATACTCCGGAATTCGGGTGGCCGAAGGATTACCCTCTGGCCTTGGCGGATCAGGAGAAATCCTCCGTGACGACACCTCAGGGTCACCCGCCTCATGAGGCGGGGAGGCATGGGGAGGTGTTTCGGTCTCCATCATCTCCAGAAGAAGATCCCCCGAAGACGAACTCTGTCGAGAAGGACTACGATCCGAACTACAAGATATATGCTTCGGTTATTGTCCTCAGAAGTAAAGCAGGATATTTTTACTATTAAGTACTTTTTGTTTACTTACAGCTCGGTGGAGGGCTGATCCCCTTGCGAGCACTGTGCGGCAAGGGTACCCTCCGGGGCAGGACCCTCTGGCGAAGATTTCTTCCCTCGTTTGGAAACCATTGTTTCCAAGTCTTCAGAGGTGGTCCTCTTCCTTCCCTGGGGAGAGGGAATTTCAGATTCTTCTCCCCGGTTATCCTCCTTCGCGGAGGCGCTAATTCCCCCGGTTTGGATGAATAATGAGCGAGGCCCACTTTCAGCCTCTTTATTCCCCCCTTTATCTTCCCCTGAGGGCGCCTGATAAGGCGCCAGCTCAAGCATTCTGGCCAGTACTGGATCTGCTGAGCCTTCAGGAAGGGGGGCCGAACACCTGATCATCTTCGCCTTTTTTACCCAGTCCTGGTCAAAGAGTTGTGATAAATAAAGAGACAGCGTGTTCGGCCGAAGGACTACTTACTTTGGTATCTGGACGATTGCAGCTCAGACCCGCATCCTCGGTGGTGTCTGGACACCTTATTTGTGATCCGAAGAACAATTTGTACATCTCTTCGAGCGTCATGCCGAGGAAGTGCTGAATAGCTCGCGGTCCTTCTAGGTTGAACTCCCACATACGGAGAGGTCGACGTTTGCAAGGCTGGACTCGATGAACTAGCATGACTTGCATTACCGTGACTAGGCTGACATCTCTCTCAAGGAGATCTCGGATGCGATTCTGCAATATCAGCACATCATTTACTGGCCCCCCAGTCCGGCCCCTTGTTGATCCATCATGTCAGTTGTGGCGGGGGGCCCGAGCGAAAGGCAGGGGCGGCCACCCACTTAGTACCGCGGGGAGCTGTGATGTAAAACCACTCCCGTTGCCATAAGCTGGATACCTCCGGGAAGGAACCCTTTGGCCATGGAACATCGGCACCTTTGCTTATTACGGCTCCTCCGCATTCTACGTGTCGCCCATTAATTGTCTTCGGCTCTACATTAAAGGTCTTGAGCCACAAGCCGAAGTGCGGGGTGACGTGGAGGAAGGCCTCACACACGACGATGAACGACGAAATGTGAAGGATGGAATTCGGGGCCATGTCATGGAAATCCAGCCCGTAATAGAACATGAGCCCCCTAAAAAAGGGATCTAGAACAAGGCCTAGCCCTCGGAGGAAGTGAGAGATGAATACAACGCTCTCGCCGGCTCGGGAGTGGGAATGACCTGCCCTCGAGCAGGTAGCCTGTGCGAGATTTCGGCGGTCAAATGCCAAGCCTCCCTTAGCTTCTTGATGTCCTCCTCTCTGACAGAGGAGGGCATCCACCGACCTTGAAGGTTGGATCCGGACATGGTTGAAGGTCCAAAGCGCCTGACCTGAGCCTTGGGTGTTGGAACTCGACGTGTGGGAAGGATTCGATTGAGTGCGAGGAGAAAAAGGACATGACTTGTCCTCTTTATAAAGAGGGTGAATATCAAGCGTCCTCCTCGTGGCCGTTTGGGACTTGCCTAAAATCGAGGATTCATACCAACGGGCACGATTGGGTTACCCACATCCGTATTGATGAGAATCCCATAATAAGGGGGACACGATCTCTGCTTCGACAAGACGTGCCAATAAAATCACCTCGCAAAGCGTGAAGTGGCAGGATGATTGAGAAAAACGGTTTGAATGATGATCAGGCCGTGGTGTGATGTCACGTTATGAAAAGTCATCAGCAGATTAGATTTGTGGAAATATTATTCTCTCTATGGTAGTATGTGGAACTTGTTTTGCAGAGCTGGACACTATCCTTGTGTTCAAAATCTTCTATGGAGTATTCGGAGGAGGAACCCGCCTTGCAATGCCGAAGATAATCTGCGCGCCGGACTCATCGTCATTGAAGCCTGGTTCAGGGGCTACTGAGGGAGTCCTGGATTAGGGGTCCTCGGACAGCCGGACTGTTGGACTATGAAGATACAAGATTGAAGACTTTGACCCGTGTCCAGATGGGACTCTCCTTGGCGTGGAAGGCAAGCTTGGCAATACGGATATGTAGATCTCCTCCCTTGTAACCGACTCTGTGTAACCCTAGCCCCCTTCGGTGTCTATATAAACCGGAGGGTTTAGTCCGTAGGACAACAACTCTTGTAATACTCATATCATCAAGATCAATCAAGGAGGAAGTAGGGTATTACCTCCATCGAGAGGGCCCGAACCTGGGTAAACATCGTGTCCCCCGCCTCCTGTTACCATCCGCCTTAGACGCACAATTCGGGACCCCCTACCCGAGATCCGCCGGTTTTGACACCGACATGCGCCCCTCAAGAATCCAATACCAAAGCGCCGCCTTCTCGCCGCCGGCTGGTCCAGGCGGCCGGCTTCTAGAATGCGGCATGGCCCAGAAGGCGGCCTCAAGATGAGCCGACTCCTGGCAGGCGGCCTCTGGAGAGGCCGGCTCCCAGCAGGCGGCCCCAAGCGCTCTCAAAGTCTGCACCCTCATAAATACGACGAGATGGGGCGTGGCTAAAGCACGCCTCGCCGCCCCCTAGCCTAGGGCATCACGAGGCCACAGTACGTCGTACCAAGCGGGGCTCCTCCATTCGGCGCAGCACTGTTGCCGCACTGACAATGATGTCACCACTGTCAGAGGGGGCCGTGCCCCCACGACGGGCTGTCGGTACGGCCCGTAGGCGGCGGGCCCCACTTGACAACAAGAAGACCAAAGGGCGGCCATCCCTGGCCAATCGGCTCAGTAGAGGCCGGCAGATGACCAGGCGGCCCTCCCCCTCTTGGGGACCCATGCGCCATTAACCAGACGATACGGGGAACGGCTACCGTGAATGCCCGCGAGGCGGCGGCACTGTAGCCACGCCTCCCCCGACAAAGCACGCATCATTAGCCGCAGCGCTACAGTATCGGACAGCCGGCAGGACCCGCAAGCGGCGGGTATGGCCTGTCGGCCAAGTACCGGACAGACGGCGGGACCCACCAGGCGGCGGGCCCCATCGGCCAGCGGAGAAGCCGACGACCAGGGACACTGACGGTTCGAGCCTACACCCGGCTGGATTACCATTGTACCCCTAGGGGTAGGCCTATATAAACCCCCAGGGCACCCATGCAAAGGGTTCAGCCTCTTGTTCACCCACACACCCATATAGAGAGAGGAAGCTAGGGCTAGACTTGCTCCCCTTCCCCCTCTAGAGAAACAGCTCAAGGAGCAAGCTTGTAGCCACCATTGTTGCTTGGGTGATCATGCGGAGACCCCGCAGAGCAGGACTAGGGGTGTTATCTCCACGGAGAGCCCCGAACCTGGGTAAGATTCGCCGGCGTGCATGTCTTCGCCTCATCCCGCTTCCTGGCACCGGCGACGTCTTACTAGCCCCATCATGATAAGCCATCCTTTGGCATATATCGCACCAAACCCCCGACATTTGGCGCCCACCGTGGGGCTAGGTGCACCGTCGTCCAGAGATCTGTTTTGGACGGGAACCTTGTTCCTTCCCAGCGAGTGCAGCCAGCCCAGCACGCCTGATGGCGCTTGCGCCGACGCACTGCAAGGCACATGATGCATTACCGAGTGGGCCTAGAGATACCTCTCCGTCACACGGAGTGACAAATCCCAGTCTCGATCCGTGCCAACCAAACAGACACTTTCGGAGATACCCGTAATGCACCTTTATAGTCACCCAGTTACGTTGTGACGTTTGGCACACCCAAAGCACTCCTACGGTATCCGGGAGTTGCACGATCTCATGGTCTAAGGAAAACATACTTGACATTGGAAAAGCTCTAGCAAACGAAACTACACGATCTTTTATGCTATGCTTAAGTTGGGTCTTGTCCATCACATCATTCTCCTAATGATGTGATCTCGTTATCAATGACATCCTATGTCCATAGTCAGGAAACCATGACTATCTGTTGATCAACGAGCTAGTCAACTAGAGGCTTACTAGGGACAGGTTGTGGTCTATGTATTCACACATGTATTACGATTTCCGGACAATACAATTATAGCATGAATAATAACTATTATCATGAACACAGAAATATAATAATAACCATTTATTATTGCCTCTAGGGCATATTTCCAACAGTCTCCCACTTGCACTAGAGTCAATAATCTAGTTACATTGTGATGAATCGAACACCCATTGCGTCCTGGTGTTGATCATGTTTTGCCCTAGGGAGAGGTTTAGTCAACGGATCTGCTACATTCAGGTCCGTGTGTACTTTACAAATATCTATGTCTCCATTTTGAACACTTTCACGAATGGAGTTGAAGCGACGCTTGATATGCCTGGTCTTCCTGTGAAACCTGGGCTCCTTCGCAAGGGCAATAGCTCCAGTGTTGTCACAGAAGAGAGTCATCGGGCCCGACGCATTGGGAATCACCCCTAGGTCGGTAATGAACTCCTTCATCCAGACTGCTTCCTGTGCTGCCTCCGAGGCTGCCATGTATTCCGCTTCACATGTAGATCCCGCCACGACGCTTTGCTTGCAACTGCACCAGCATACTGCTCCTCTATTCAAAATATACACGTATCCAGTCTGTGACTTTGAGTCATCCGGATCTGTGTCGAAGCTAGCGTCGACGTAACCCTTTACGACGAGCTCTTCGTCACCTCCATAAACGAGAAACATATCCTTAGTCCTCTTCAGGTACTTCAGGATATTCTTGACCGCTGTCCAGTGTTCCTTGCCGGGATTACTTTGGTACCTTCCTACCAAACTTACGGCAAGGTTTACATCAGGTCTGGTACACAGCATGGCATACATAATAGACCCTATGGCCGAGGCATAGGGGATGACACTCATCTCTTCTATATCTTCTGCCGTGGTCGGGCATTGAGCCGTGCTCAATTGCACACCTTGCAATACAGGCAAGAACCCCTTCTTGGACTGATCCATACTGAACTTCTTCAATATCTTGTCAAGGTATGTACTCTGTGAAAGACCAATGAGGCGTCTTGATCTATCTCTATAGATCTTGATGCCTAATATGTAAGCAGCTTCTCCAAGGTCCTTCATTGAAAAACACTTATTCAAATAGGCCTTTATACTTTCCAAGAATTCTATATCATTTCCCATCAATAATATGTCATCCACATATAATATGAGAAATGCTACAGAGCTCCCACTCACTTTCTTGTAAACACAGGCTTCTCCATAAGTCTGTGTAAACCCAAACGCTTTGATCATCTCATCAAAGCGAATGTTCCAACTCCGAGATGCTTGCACCAGCCCATAGATTGAGCGCTGGAGCTTGCATACTTTGTTAGCATTCTTAGGATCGACAAAACCTTCCGGCTGCATCATATACAACTCTTCCTTAAGGAAGCCGTTAAGGAATGCCGTTTTGACGTCCATCTGCCATATCTCATAATCATAGTATGCGGCAATTGCTAACATTATTCGGACGGACTTCAGCTTCGCTACGAGTGAGGAAGTCTCATCGTAGTCAACCCCATGAACTTGTCGATAACCCTTAGCGACAAGTCGAGCTTTGTAGATGGTCACATTACCATCCGCGTCCGTCTTCTTCTTAAAGATCCATTTGTTTTCTATGGCTCGCCGCTCATCGGGCAAGTCAGTCAAAGTCCATACTTTGTTTTCATACATGGATTCTATCTCGGATTTCATGGCTTCTAGCCATTTGTCGGAATCCGGGCCCGCCATTGCTTCTTCATAGTTCGAAGGTTCACCGTTGTCTAACAACATGATTTCCAGGACAGGGTTGCCGTACCACTCTGGTGCGGCACGTGTCCTTGTGGACCTACGAAGTTCAGTGGCAACTTGATCCGAAGCTTCATGATCATCATCATTAACCTCCTCTCCAGTCGGTGTAGGCACCACAGGAACATTTTCCCGCGCTGCGCTACTTTCCGGTTCGGAAGGGGTGACTATCACCTCATCAAGTTCCACTTTCCTCCCACTCAATTCTTTCGAGAGAAACTCCTTCTCCAGAAAGGACCCGTTCTTGGCAACGAAGATCTTGCCTTCGGATCTGAGGTAGAAGGTATACCCAATAGTTTCCTTAGGGTATCCTATGAAGACGCATTTTTCCGATTTGGGTTCGAGCTTTTTAGGTTGAAGTTTCTTGACATAAGCATCGCATCCCCAAACTTTTAGAAACGACAGCTTAGGTTTCTTCCCAAACCATAATTCATATGGTGTCGTCTCAACGGATTTCGACGGAGCCCTATTTAAAGTGAATGCGGCAGTCTCTAAAGCATAACCCCAAAATGAGAGCGGTAAATCGGTAAGAGACATCATAGATCGCACCATATCCAATAGAGTGCGATTACGACGTTCGGACACACCATTTCTCTGAGGTGTTCCAGGCGGCGTGAGTTGTGAAACTATTCCACATTTCCTTAAGTGTGCACCAAACTCGTGACTTAAATATTCTCCACCATGATCTGATCGTAGGAATTTTATTCTCCTGTCACGTTGATTCTCAACCTCACTCTAAAATTCCTTGAACTTTTCAAAGGTTTCAGACTTGTGTTTCATCAGGTAGACATATCCATATCTACTTAAATCATCAGTGAGAGTGAGAACATAACGATATCCTCCACGAGCCTCAACACTCATTGGACCACACACATCGGTATGTATGATTTCCAATAAGTTGGTTGCTCGCTCCATTGTTCCGGAGAACGGAGTCTTGGTCATCTTGCCCATGAGGCATGGTTCGCACGTGTCAAATGATTCGTAATCAAGAGACTCCAAAAGTCCATCTGCATGGAGCTTTTTCATGCGCTTGACACCAATGTGACCAAGGCGGCAGTGCCACAAGTATGTGGGACTATCGTTATCAACTTTACATCTTTTGGTATTCACACTATGAACATGTGTAACATCACGTTCGAGATTCATCAAAAATAAACCATTGACCAGCGGGGCATGACCATAAAACATCTCTCTCAAATAAATAGAACAACCATTATTCTCGGATTTAAATGAGTAGCCATCTCGAATTAAACGAGATCCAGACACAATGTTCATGCTCAAAGCTGGCACTAAATAACAATTATTGAGGTTTATAACTAATCCCGTGGGTAGATGCAGAGGTAGCGTGCCGACGGCGATCACATCGACCTTGGAACCATTCCCGACGCGCATCGTCACCTCGTCCTTTGCCAGTCTCCGTTTATTCCGTAGTTCCTGATTTGAGTTACAAATATGAGCAACCGCACCGGTATCAAATACCCAGGAGCTACTACGAGTACTGGTAAGGTACACATCAATTACTTGTATATCACATATACCTTGGGTGTTGCCGGCCTTCTTCTTGTCCGCTAAATATTTGGGGCAGTTCCGCTTCCAGTGACCACTTCCCTTGCAATAAAAGCACTCAGTCCCGGGCTTGGGTCCATTCTTTGACTTCTTCCCAGTAACTGGTTTACCGGGCGCGGCAACTCCCTTGCCGTCCTTCTTGAAGTTCTTCTTACCCTTGCCCTTCTTGAACTTGGTGGTTTTATTCACCATCAACACTTGATGTTCTTTTCTGATCTCCCCTTCCGCTGATTTCAGCATTGAATATACCTCGGGAATGGTCTTTTCCATCCCCTGCATATTGTAGTTCATCACAAAGCTCTTGTAGCTTGGTGGAAGCGACTGGAGGATTCTGTCAATGACCGCGTCATCCGGGAGATTAACTCCCAGCTGAGACAAGCGGTTGTGCAACCCAGACATTCTGAGTATGTGTTCACTAACAGAACTGTTCTCCTCCATTTTACAGCTGAAGAACTTGTCGGAGACATCATATCTCACGACCCGGGCATGAGCTTGAAAAACCAGTTTCAGCTCCTCGAACATCTCATATGCTCCATGTTTCTCAAAACGCTTTTGGAGACCCGGTTCTAAGCTGTAAATCATGCCGCACTGAACGAGGGAGTAATCATCAGCACGTGATTGCCAAGCGTTCATAACGTCTTGGTTCGGTGGGATTGGTGCATCACCTAGCGGTGCTTCTAAGACATAATCTTTCTTGGCTACTATAAGGATGAGCCTCAGGTTCCGGACCCAGTCCGTATAGTTGCTGCCATCATCTTTCAGCTTGGTTTTCTCTAGGAACGCGTTGAAATTGAGGACAACGTTGGCCATTTGATCTACAAGACATAGTGTAAAGATTTTAGACTAAGTTCATGATAATTGAGTTCATCTAATCAAATTATTAATGAACTCCCACTCAGACAGACATCCCTCTAGTCATCTAAGTGAAACATGATCCGAGCTCAACTAGGCCGTGTCCGATCATCACGTGAGACGGACTAGTCAAGATCGGTGAACATCTCCATGTTGATCGTATCTTCTATACGACTCATGCTCGACCTTTCGGTCCTCCGTGTTCCGAGGCCATGTCTGTACATGCTAGGCTCGTCAAGTCAACCTAAGTGTATTGCGTGTGTTCCGAGGCCATGTCTGTACATGCTAGGCTCATCAACACCCGTTGTATTCGAACGTAAGAATCTATCACACCCGATCATCACGTGGTGCTTCGAAACGACGAACCTTCGCAACGGTGCACAGTTAGGGTGAACAATTTCTTGAAATTATTATAAGGGATCATCCTACTTGCTACCGTCGTACTAAGCAAATAAGATGCAAAAACATGATAAACATCACATGCAATCAAATAGTGACATGATATGGCCAATATCATCATGCTCCTTTGATCTCCATCTTCGGGGCACCATGATCATCTTTGTCACCGGCATGACACCATGATCTCCATCATCATGATCTCCATCATTGTGTCTTCATGAAGTCGTCACGCCAATGATTACTTCTACTTCTATGGCTAACGTGTTTAGCAATAAAGTAAAGTAAATTACATGGCGTTATTCAATGACACGCAGGTCATACAAAATAATAAAGACAACTCCTATGGCTCCTGCCGGTTGTCATACTCATCGACATGTAAGTCGTGATTCCTATTACAAGAATATGATCAATCTCATACATCACATATATCATTCATCACATCTTCTGGCCATATCACATCACATAGCACTTGCTGCAAAAACAAGTTAGACGTCCTCTAATTGTTGTTGCAAGTTTTTACGTGGTTTGTAGGTTTCTAGCAAGAACGTTTCTTACCTACGTATGACCACAACGTGATTTGCCAATTTCTATTTACCCTTCATAAGGACCCTTTTCATCGAATCTGTTCCGACTAAAGTAGGAGAGACAGACACCCGCTAGCCACCTTATGCATCTTGTGCATGTTAGTCGGTGGAACCTGTCTCACGTAAGAGTACGTGTAAGGTCGGTCCGGGCCGCTTCATCCTACAATGCCGCCGAAACAAGAAAAGACTAGTAGCGGCAAGAAGAATTGGCAAACTCAACGCCCACAACTACTTTGTGTTCTACTCGTGCATAGTAACTACGCATAAACCTGGCTCATGATGCCACTGTTGGGAATCGTAGCATAATTTTAAAATTTTCCTACGCTCACCAAGATGCATCTATGGAGTCTACTAGCAACGAGGGGAAGGGAGTGCATCTACATACCGTTGTAGATCGCGAGCGGAAGTGTTCCAATGAACGTGGATGACGGAGTCGTACTCGCCGTGATCCAAATCACCGATGACCGAGTGCCGAACGTACAGCACCTCCGCGTTCAACACACGTACGGTGCAGCGACGTCTCCTCCTTTCTTGATCCAGCAAGGGGGGAGGAGAGGTTGATGGAGATCCAACAGCACGACGGCGTGGTGGTGGATGTAGCGGCTCTCCGGCAGGGCTTCGCCGAGCTTCTGCGAGAGAGAGAGAGAGAGGTGTTGCAGGGGAGGAGGGAGGCGCCAAAGGCTGTGTTTTTGCTGCCCTCCCTCCCCCCCACTATTTATAGGACCCCTTGGGAGGGGGGAGCCGGCCAAAACCCATCTAGGGTTGGGGGGCGGCGGTCAAGGGGGAAAGGGGTTGCCTTGCCCCCCAAGGCAAGGGGGAACTCCCCCCCTAGGGTTCCCAACCCTAGGCGCATGGGGGGAAGGCCCAAGGGCGCACCCCAGCCCACTAGGGGCTGGTTCCCCTCCACTTTCAGCCCACGGGGCCCTCCGGAACAGGTGGCCCCACCCGGTGGACCCCCGGGACCCTTCCGGTGGTCCCGGTACAATACCGATAACCCCCGAAACTTTCCCGGTGGCCGAAACTGGACTTCCTATATATAATTCTTCACCTCCGGACCATTCCGGAACCTCTCGTGACGTCCGGGATCTCATCCGGGACTCCGAACAACTTTCGGGTTTCCGCATACATATATCTCTACAACCCTAGCGTCACCGGACCTTAAGTGTGTAGACCCTACGGGTTCGGGAGACATGCAGACATGACCGAGACGCCTCTCCGGTCAATAACCAACAGCGGGATCTGGATACCCATGTTGGCTCCCACATGTTCCACGATGATATCATCGGGTGAACCACGGTGTCGAGGATTCAATCAATCCGTATGCAATTCCCTTTGTCAATCGGTATGTTACTTGCCTGAGATTCGATCGTCGGTATCCCAATACCTAGTTCAATCTCGTTACCGGCAAGTCTCTTAGCTCGTACCGCAATGCATGATCCCGTGACTAACGCCTTAGTCACATTGAGCTCATTATGATGATGCATTACCGAGTGGGCCTAGAGATACCTCTCCGTCACACGGAGTGACAAATCCCAGTCTCGATCCGTGCCAACCCAACAGACACTTTCGGAGATACCCGTAATGCACCTTTATAGTCACCCAGTTACGTTGTGACGTTTGGCACACCCAAAGCACTCCTACGGTATCCGGGAGTTGCACGATCTCATGGTCTAAGGAAAACATACTTGACATTGGAAAAGCTCTAGCAAACGAAACTACACGATCTTTTATGCTATGCTTAAGTTGGGTCTTGTCCATCACATCATTCTCCTAATGATGTGATCTCGTTATCAATGACATCCTATGTCCATAGTCAGGAAACCATGACTATCTGTTGATCAACGAGCTAGTCAACTAGAGGCTTACTAGGGACAAGTTGTGGTCTATGTATTCACACATGTATTACGATTTCCGGACAATACAATTATAGCATGAATAATAGACTATTATCATGAACACAGAAATATAATAATAACCATTTATTATTGCCTCTAGGGCATATTTCCAACAGAGGCTCAATTAGTCGCTGATGACGTCGCCATAGATGAGGATGAGGATGACGATGACACTGAACAGTATCTCAATACTGGCGCCTATGATGAGTACTCAGGGTTTGAGCGTCATGAGTCGGTGCCTGAATTGCTGCCTCCGGAGGCTAAACTATTATAGACGAACTTCCAGTAGGAAAGAAGCATAGGAAGAGAAGGAGGAAAGGCAACAGAGCTGCTTCTATGATCCAGCCGCCTTAGCAGCCTCGGGTTCAAGACCGTATACCTATCCCTGATGCGGCAAAATGACATATCGCCGGTGAATCAATCCTACCTAAGGCAGCGTTAGAGGCCACACACGGCAATCTAAGGAGACTTCATGAAGATGTGCTGTTTAGAGAGAAAAGCCTCATCGCCTCAGAAAATCCAGGATACCCACTCTATGTGGTTAACGTGCCGCGGCAAAGGTCGTACGTCCACTCATGCCCCGCGGACAAGTTCTTCCTTCGATTCGATTACATCTTCGACATGTTTCACTTGAAGAAGCTGCATTTTACGTTTTCCGCCTTTTTGCCTTGAACATGAACTACATCATCGGGATTGAGCAGATACCTCATATATGTGTCGCTGACCCGTACTTCATGCACGAGGGCTTCTTGGCAGTCTGCGCAGAGCACCGCCAATACGGGAGGGACTACATCGTCGATTTCATGGTCGCTAATAAGGACAAGGAGGTGATTCTCGTGCCTTATCATCCCCTGTAAGTCATCCGCGCGGATATCCTTCCTTCGATTCAATCATTCATTTGCACGGTGGAGGCTAATTAATTTAAGGTGTACTTATTTTGCGCAGCGGCGGGCCTGCCGTCCTCATCATCCTTTACCCCCGATACTCCCACGCTCTTTACTTGCACTCGTCGAAGAACATGAACAAAAAGGATTACACCCACATCAAGTCTGTTCTCGACAGTGCTATCTTTTACTACGATGCACGGGGTGGAGAGATCAAGGACAAGAAGAAAAAGGACGGCAGGCCCGCCTTCGGCCATAAGACCGACTTCTGCTGCATCCAGCAACCGAGTGATTCTCTTAGTGATGGATTCTATGTCCTACACCACATGCTGGAGTACAGACGGGATCATCAGGATCACATGTCACCTAAATCCGGCGATGCCCATATTCTGCAATGGGCAAAGAACATAGGAGATACCCCGGATCATCGACTTCGAGCTGAGTTCTATCACATCCAGCATGAACTTGCCCAAGTCATCGTGAAGGATGTCCTTGACAAAACAGGTCTGTTCTACAAGGAAGGGTAAATGTCGCGGGAAGACGTCCGAACACGCTTAGCCGCTCAGCGTCTCGACATGAAGCCTTTAGCTAAGCTCCGGGACTATCTCCCTGACTTGGATGGATGGAACGATATGTTGGAGTGATTGTCGATATATGGCAATGTGTTCGTTTAGTCCATACTTTTTGAATGACGAAACTTTGAGTTATGCACGACGAAACTTTATTTGTGATGTAATTCAACCGTACTCCTCAACTAGCGAAGATCACTCGGGTTAGGGCATTTTGGGTACGATGAACTTTGTTATTTATGCTTATGATATGTTGCTTCTATTTTTGCCAAGTCTGTCTCTTTCTATTGCTCAACTATGTATGTTGCATATCATCGACTCATGTGATGATGCAAGTGCATAAATCATCGATGACGAAGAAGTGCAACACCAGGAGTATACGATGAGTGGCCGGAGTGTCAGGCCCAGGTGTACAGGTTTCCAGTTTCCGAGCGACAGCCAGTAGTTAGTTTAGGTTCACGCTAATGCGAGAGAGGGATACGAAGTCATGTACTGCATAGTTCCACTCTCACTAATAGTGATAGCTCTTCTTGCGTATATCATTGTATATATGGATGACGATGTAGTTGCAAGTAATCAAGACTTGTATCGCTATTTTTGAGATGATGATGAGAGACCACTTTGTGTTGGATGATGATTATGATGATGACATGATTTGATGAGACTATCTGTATGTATATGCTATGATTACATTTGTATGTGTTTGATATGCTAAAGATTATTGTATAAAGCCTGTTCAAATACAAAACAAATATGCAGAAAAAAATTAGAAACTAATAAAACTAGCAGCAGCGAGGGGAATAAAGTTAGCAGTAGCGCTCTCTTACCAGTAGCGCGTCCTTGTCAAAAGCGCTGCAGCTATTAGCAGCAGCGCGTGTCACCAAAGGCCGCTGCTCCTAGACATGTATAGCAGTAGCGTGGGGCACGCGCTACTGCTACATGTTAGCTGTAGCGCCTTATCAGTAGCGCGGCACCCCGAGCTACCGCTAGGCAAAATACTCGCGCTGCTGCTAGGCTTTTCCCTAGTAATGGATACGTCTCAATCATATCTATAATTTTTGATTGTTTCATGCCAATATTATACAACTTTTACATACTTTTTGGCAAATTTTATATGATTTATTGGACTAACCTATTGATCCAGTGCCCAGTGCCAGTTCCTGTTTTCTGCATGTTTTTTGTATCACAGAGTATCCATATCAAATGAAGTCCAAATGTAATAAAAATTCACGGAGAATTATTTTGGAATAAATTTGATTTTTGGGAGTTGGAATCACCGCAAATGGAAGCCCGAGGTGGGCACAACCCACCAGGGCGCGGTCCTGGAGCCAGGCATGGCGTGGTGGGTTGTGCTCACCTCGTACGTCGGTTGGGGCTCTACTTCGGGCGCAAGGAAGCTTATATCCATAAAAAATCATGTTAAAATCTCAGCGCAATTGGAGTTACGGATCTTCGGGAATATAAGAAACGGTTTTCGGCCAGATCTGGGGAGCGCGAAACAAAAGAGAACAGAGAGGGAGATCCAATCTCGGAGGGGATCCCGCCCCTCCGTAGCCATGGAGGCCATGGACCAGAGGGGGAACTCTCCTCCCATCTAGGGGGGAGGCCAAGGAAGAATAAGAAGGAGGGGGCTCTCTCCCCCTCTCTCCCGGTGGCGCCGGAGTGCCACGGGGGCAAGGATCGGGACGGCGATCTACATCAACAATCTTGCTACCGTCAACACAACCTTTCTCCCCCTCTATGCAGCAGTGTAACACCTCTTCTCCCCGTTGTAATCTCTACTTAAACATGGTGCTCAACTCCATATATTATTTCCCAATGATCGACGGTTATCCTATGATGTTTGAGTAGATCCATTTTGTCCTGTGGGTTAATCGTGATCTTGGTTGGTATGATTGTATATTTTATTTATGGTGCTATCCTACGGTGCCCTCTGTTTTCGCGCAAACGTGAGGCGGCCCCGTTGTAGGGTGTTGCAATATGTTCATGGTTTGCTTATGGTGGGTTGGGAGAGTGACAGAAGCTTAAACCCGAGTAAGTGGGGTATGACGTATGGGAGTAAAGAGGACTTGATACTTAATGCTATGGTTGGGTTTCATGACCTTAATGATCTTTAGTAGTTGCGGATTCTTGCTAGAGTTCCAATCATAAGTGCATATGAACCAAGTAGAGAAAGTATGTTAGCTCATGCATCTCCCTCATATAAAATTACAAGAATGATTACCGGTACTTGTTATCGGTTGCCTAGGGACAAATAACTATCTTGTTGACACAAACCCTTTTACTAAACACCTAACTTTTATTATCTTGCAAAGTACTTCTAGTTTTATTCTTGCAAAGTAGTTCTAGCATCACACGTACAAAATAGTTACATACTTGTTTTCGGTAAAGCAGACGTCAAGTGTGTGTAGAGTTGTATTGGTGGTCGATAGAACTTGAGGGAATATTTGTTCTGCCTTTAGCTCCTTGTTGGGTTCGACACTCTTATTTATCGAAGAAGGCTACAAACGATCCCCTATACTTGTGGGTTATCAAGACCTTTTTCTGGCGCCGTTGCCTGGGAGCAATAGCGTGGGGTGAATATTCTCGTGTGTGCTTGTTTGCTTTATCACTAAGTAGTTTTTATTTCCTGCCCTAAGTTGTTCTCTATCTTTATTTATGGATATGGAACACAAAACACAAAAATAAATTAGTGGTACATGCTCCTCATGGGGATGGGGAACCTCCTAAAACCCTCGATGCTCGTTATGTAAAAGATATTATGCACTACTTTGATAATCCTAAGAAAAACCCATTTAACTTGATAATGGGAGTAACGTTGGATCAACGCGAATACTTTAGGGATTATCGCTTGACTCGGAAGGGAAAACTTTTATGGGATCAAATTGAAATGTTGCAGTGGTATGCTTGGAATTTATGCCAGAGATATGATTATACTTGTTGCTCTAGGATGAATGCTCCACATCTTCCCTTTTCATGTGAATTTAATGATAATGAAACCTTGGCTTCTTATGCCAGATATATATATGATTACTATAATGTGGAACGAATAGAAGAATTTGTTTCTTTTAAGGGTGCTTATGAAATTGAATCTTTGTTTGAAAGGTATGAAGATTTTGATGATTCGGTTTATAAACCTGAAAATTTTGCTATCCTTAAATATTGCTATGATAATTATAAATATAATTCTGATATTGATGAATTTATTGAGAAAGTCTCCGCTGTCCAAGAAGAGACTAATATTTTGCAGGAGTCTATGGAAGAAGGAATTGATGAAACTGTGAGCTCATTGGATGAAAAAGATGACGAGGAGAGCGAGGAACAAAAGGAGGAAGAGCGGATTGATCACCCGTGCCCACCTTCTAATGAGAGTAAATCTTCAACTCATACATTGTTTAATTTCCCTTCGTTCTTACCGAAGGATGAATGCTATGATAATTGCTATGATCACGTTGATTCATTTGAAATATCCCTTTTTGATGAACTTGATAATTGCTATGCTTGTGGCCAAGATGCCAATATGAATTATGCTTATGGAGATGAACCTGCTATAGTCCCTTATGTTGATAATGAAATTGTTGCTATTGCACCCACACATGATAGTCCTATTATCTTTTTCAATTCTCCCGACTACACTATATCGAAGAAGTTTGCTCTTGTTAAGGATTATATTGATGCGTTGCCTTTTACCATTGCACATGATGATTTTGATGAATATAATATGCATGTGCTTTCTGCTCCTACTTGCAAATATTATGAGAGAGGAACTACATCTTCACCTCTCTATGTTTCCAACACGGTAAAATTGCAAGAAACTGTGTATGCTATGTATTGGCCTTTACTTCATGTGCATGAATTGTTCTTGTATGACATGCCGATGCATAGGAAGAGATTTAGACTTCGTCATTGCATGATATATGTTGCTTTGTGCTGACTACTCAATGCCATATTATTGTTAATTAAAATTGGCTTTGATATACCTTGGGATCTGGGTGGATTCATTACTTGAGCACTTTATGCCTAGCTTAATGGCTTTAAAGAAAGCGCTGCCAGGGAGACAACCCAGAAGTTTTAGAGAGTCATTTATTTCTGTTGAGTGCTTTTATAAAGTTTAAAAACAAAAAAAATATAGAGGGGAACTTCAAACTTCACAAAAAGAAAAGTGAAAGTGAGATATACGAGCACCGTGGAAGCGGGAGCATGCCTTGAACTTTGTTCATGCCCATGGAAACTTTGTGAATCTTAATTACAGAAACTTTTCAAAAAAATAATTATACCCTTGTACAATTCCATTGTATTATAAAAATAATGTGCCAAGATTTGCCTTTAGGATGATTAGATTGCTTGTTGGTTTATGCGGTGCAAAACAGAAACTTTGGCTGTAGTGCGCGATTTTACATTTTTTACTGGAACGTCAAATGGTTCTGAAACCTTTTGCACTATCTTGCTATACAAAATTTTTATTTTTCCTAATTGTTTGAGTACCAGAAGTATGGTGAATGTTCAGATTACTGCAGACTGTCATGTTTAAGACATATTCTGTTTTTATGCACTGTTTTGATGAAACTATCGATTCTATTAGTGGATTAAGCCATGAAAAATTTATATTACAGTAGCTATAATGCAACAGAAAATATGAATTGGTTTGCAACAGTACTTAGAGTAGTGATTTGCTTTATTATACTAATGGATCTTACCGAGCTTTCTGTTGAGTTTTGTGTTGATGAAGTGATCAAAGATCGAGGAGGTCTCGATATGAGGAGATGGAGGAGAGGCAAGAGCTCAAGCTTGGGGATGCCCAAGGCACCCCAAGTAAATATTCAAGGAGACTCAAGAGTCTAAGCTTGGGGATGCCCCGGAAGGCATCCCATTTTCTTCAACAAGTATCGGTATGATTTCGTCTTCGTTTCGTTCATATGATATGTGCAAAACTTGGAGCATCTTTTGTGCTTAGTTTTTACTTTTCTTTTATGCACCATGCTGGCATGAGATAGTCCATGGTTAATTTATAGAATGCTCATTGCACTTCACTTATATCTTTTGAGTGTGGCTTTATAGAATGCTTCATGTGCTCCACTTATATCATTTGAAGTTCGGATTGCCTGTTTCTCTTCACATAGAAAAATGTTATTTGAAGAATTCTCTTTTGCTTCACTTATATTTGTTAGAGCATGATATTTTGTAGAAAGAATTAAACTCTCATGCTTCACTTATACCTATTTAGAGAGTCAAAAGGAATTGGTCAATTGCATGGTAAGTCATAAAATCCTACATAAAACTTATGGATCACTGAATATGATAAGTTTGATTCCTTGCAATAGTTTTGCGATATAGAGATGGAATATGTGGGAGGTACTAGTGACCGGTTGTGGTTAGTAAGAATATTTGTGTTAAGGTTTGTGATTCCCGAAGCATGCACGTATAGTCTCTCGTTATGCTATGATGTTGGAGCATGATTTATTATTGATTGTCTTCCTTATGAGGGGCGGTCGGGGACGAGCGATGGTCTTTTCCTACCAATCTATCTCCCTAGGAGCATGCGTAGTAGCACTTTGCTTCTAGAGCTAATAAACTTTTGCAATAAGTATATGAGTTCTTTATGACTAATGTGAGTCCATGGATTATACGCACTCTTACCTTTTCGCAATTTGCTAGCCTCTACAGTACCATGCATTGCCCTTTCTCACATCGAGACGTGGTGCAAACTTCGCAGGTGCATCCAAACCCCGTGATATGATACGCTCTATCACACATAAGCATTATTATATCTTCCTCAAAACAGCCACCATACCTACCTATTATGGCTTTTCCATGGCCATTCCGAGATATATTGCCATGCAACTTCCACCGCTTCCATTTGATGACTTGAGCATTCATTGTTATATTGCTTTCCATGATCATATAGCTGACATAGTAGTTGTGGCTCAACCACCGTTCATCATTTTTCATACATGTTACGCTAGATCATTGCACATCCTGGTACATGCCAGAGGCATTCATATAGAGTCATACTTTGTCATTGGTATCAAGTTGTAATTTTTATTTCTTTTGAGTCATAAGTAAATAGAAGTGTGATGATCATCATTATTCATTTTTAGAGCAGTGCCCCAGTGAGGAAAGGATGATGGAGACTATGATTCCCCCACAAATCGGGATGAGACTCGGACAATGAGAGAGAAAAAAAGGAAAAAAATAAAAAATAAACAAAGAGAGAAGGGGCATTGTTAGTATCCTTTACCACACTTGTGCTTCAAAGTAGCACCATGTTTTTCATACGGAGAGTCTCCTATGTTGTCACTTTCATAAAGTAGTGGGAATTTTTCATTATAGGATTAGATGCACACCCACTTAGTTTTCATATTGAGCTTTCATACACTTATAGCTCTTAGTGCGTTCGTTGCATGGCAATCCCTACGCCTCATGGTGATATCGATTGATGGGCATCTCCATAGCCCGTTGGTTAGCCACGTCGATGTGAGACTTTCTTACTTTTTTGTCTTCTTTATATTTACCCCTATCGTTGCAGGTCCTCGCCCTTCAGGTTGAAGGAGATGTGTACTCGACTTCCTTTAAGTAAGTGGTGGCCCATAATAGTAGAGTTCCACCTATAGTGCTATATCCATGGCTTGCGCTCGTGTATTGCGTGAGGGTTGAAAAAGCTGAAGCACGTTAAAAAGTATGAACCAATTGCTCGGCTTGTCATCGGGGTTGTGCATGATAAATACTTTGTGTTAAGAAGACAGAGCATGACAAGACTATGTGATTTTGTAGGGATAGCTTTCTTTAGCATTGATATTTTGAAAGACATGATTGTTTGTTGGGATGCCTGAGTATTGATGTCTTTATGTCAAATTATAGACTATTGCTTTGAATCACTTATGTCTTCATATTCATGCCATGATTAGATATATGATCAAGTATATGCTAGGTAGCATTCCACATCAAAAATTATCTTTTTTATCAATTACCTACTCGAGGACGAGCAGGAATTAAGCATGGGGATGCTCATACGTCTCCGTCGTATCTATAATTTTTGATTGTTTCATGCCAATATTATACAACTTTATATACTTTTGGCAACTTTTTATATGATTTATTGGACTGACCTATTGATTCAGTTCCTATTTTATGCTTGTTTTTTGTATCGCAGAGTATCCATATCAAACAAAGTCCAAATGCAATAAAATTTCACGGAGAATTATTTTGGAATATATGTGATTTTTGGGAGTTGGATCACCGCAAATGGAGGCCCGAGGTGGGCACAACTCACCAGGGCGCGGTCCCGGAGCCAGGCGTGGAGTGGTGGGTTGTGCTCACCTCATACATCAGTTGGGGCTCTACTTCGGGCGCAAGGAAGCTTATATCCAGAAAAAATCCGTGTTAAAATCTCACCGCAATCGGAGTTAAGGATCTCCGGGAATATAAGAAACGGTTTTCGGCCAGATCTGGGGAGCGCGAAACAGAAGAGAACAGAGAGGGAGATCCAATCTCGGAGGGGCTCCTTCCCCTCCACGGCCACGGAGGCCATGGACCAGAGGGGGAACTCTCCTCCCATCTACGGGGGAGGTCAAGGAAGAAGAAGAAGGAGGGGCTCTCTCTCCCCCTCTCTACCGGTGGCGCCGGAGTGCCGCCGGGGCAAGGATCGGGACGGCGATCTACATCAACAATCTTGCTACCGTCAACACAACCTTTCTCCCCATCTATGCAGCGGTGTAACACCTCTTCTCCCCGCTGTAATCTCTACTTAAACATGGTGCTCAACTCCATATTTTATTTCCCAATGATCTACGGTTATCCTATGATGTTTGAGTAGATTCGTTTTGTCCTATGGGTTAATCGTGATCTTGGTTGGTATGATTGTATATATTATTTATGGTGCTGTCCTACGGTGCCCTCCATTCTCGCGCAAACGTGAGGGGCCCCCGCTGTAGGGTGTTGCAATATGTTCACGGTTTGCTTATGGTGGGTTGCGAGAGTGACAGAAGCTTAAACCCGAGTAAGTGGGGTATGATGTATGGGAGTAAAGAGGACTTGATACTTAATGCTATGGTTGGGTTTCACGACCTTAATGATCTTTAGTAGTTGCGGATGCTTGCTAGAGTTCCAATCATAAGTGCATATGATCCAAGTAGAGAAAGTATGTTAGCTCATGCCTCTCCCTCATATAAAATTACAAGAATGATTACCGGTACTTGTTATCGATTGCCTAGGGGCAAATAACTTTCTTGTTGACCCAAACTCTTTTACTAAACACCTAACTTTTATTATCTTGCAAAGTACTTCTAGTTGTATTCTTGCAAAGTAGTTCTAGCATCACACGTACAAAATAGTTTCATACTTGTTTTCGGTAAAGCAGACGTCAAGTGTACGTAGAGTTGTATCGGTGGTTGATAGAACTTGAGGGATATTTGTTCTGCCTTTAGCTCGTCATTGGGTTCGACACTCTTATTTATCGAAGAAGGCTACAAACGATCCCCTATACTTGTGGGTTATCAGTAAATGGTCAAAGAATCAAGCATTATATCTCAGGTACTCCCATGAATGTTGAGACCAATATAATTAATACTGTAACACTGGAGGAGTACATAAGGGACACTTTCCAGAACGTTTCAGACTCTGAAAAGGAATAGGTATGTGGTACGGTAAGTAAACCGACTCCAAAACGTGTCCAATGATAAATTTTCTCCGTTTTGGAATATATATAAAATTAGGAAAATCAAAATTAGTCCGAAAGAGATACGAGGTGTCCACAAGGGTGGAGGGCGCCCCCCTCCCCGTCCTTGTGGTCACCTCGTGTGCCCTCTGGACTCCGTTTTCTTGCACGATACTTCTTATGGTCCGCAAAAAACATTATATAATCTCCTGAAGGTTTTGACCACCGTACCACGAAAATATCTCCCGTTCTTGTTTCGAGCTATTTTTCTGACAGATCCAGGCCACCATGACGTCTCCAAGCGCCCACAAGGACAAGTTTTTCGAGAAGGTCATCAACCCCTACCTTGCGGAGGTGCTGCGACACCCTCAGGCCATTGAGATGCGTGAGGGGGTGCTGCATATCCGCGATGTTTAGGGGCCGAAGAAGACCGGAAGCGTGCAGACAAGACTCGAAGTAGTGGAGAAGCAAGTTTTCAAGTGTCAAGGGATGGTGGAACGTGAACTCAACGCCAACCACATGATTATTGTGGAGTTCACCAACAAACACAAGCTGGACCCCAAGAGCATTGAGGAGGCCATCTTCAGGCTTCATGGGAAAATCGAGCACCTCCAAGCGCAGATCTATGAACAGCAAAACCAAAACTGTGAGTATGAATATAGATTGAAGAGGATGAGTTTGGCTGCAGATTCGAGGATCCCGGAGACCCGCTCATCTTTCGATGATGGTGAGCCTATGCCTTGGAAGATGGACGACAAACCTGCTTCATCAACAACTCCATCATCACCACCTCCGAAGAAAGAGATCTAAATACATGGGTATGGGCACTCCCCTTGGCAACTGCCAAGCTTGGGGGATGTGCCCCGGTATCGTATCACCACCACATCTTTATCTTTATCGTTTTTCTTAGTTCGATCCTTTTGGTTATATCTTGATCTAGTTGAATAAAGTTTTTAGTATGATCTAGCTTTGAGTTTTGCTTTGATCTCTATCTATGTAATCGAGTCCGTGAGATATATAATAAAGAGTAGTTTTGAGTTGAGGGCTTTGCTTTCTTCCTATGATCTTGAGGGAATTAAATAAAAAGAAAGAAATAAAAAGTTCATATATTGATCTTATGGAGAGTAATGACTTCACATATAAAGTGTATGATGAATAAAAGTCGTTGAGAGTTGACAAACATAGTTTTGGTCATTGTTGCAATTAATAGGAAGTAATAAAGAAAGAGAGGCTTCACATATAAATATACTATCTTGGACATCTTTTGTAATTGTGAGCACTCATTAAAATATGATATGCTAAAAAGTTGATGTTGGACAAGGAAGACAACATAATGGGTTGTGATTTCTTATATCCGAATAGAAGTTATATTGTCATGATCATCCAACATGTTGAGTTTGCCTTTCCCTCTCATGCTAGCCAAATTCTTTACACCAAGTAGAAATACTACTTGTGCTTCCAAACATCCCAAAATCCACTTTTGCCATGAGAGTCCACCATACCTACCTATGGATTGAATAAGATCCTTCAAGTAAGTTGTCATCGGTGCAAGCAAGAAAAATTGCTCCTCCAAATATGCATGATTTATTAGTGTGAAGAAAATAAGCTTTATACGAACTTGTGGTATGGAAGAAATAAAAGCGACGTACTGCATAATAAAGGTCTTTATCAAAAGCGGCAATCTAAAGTGACATTCTTTTGCATTAAGATTTTGTGCATCCAACCATAAAAGCGCATGACAACCTCTGCGTCCCTCTGCAAAGGGTCTATCTTTTACTTTTATCTCCTACCCTTATACAAGAGTCATGGTGACCATCACCTTTCATTTTTACACTTTTTCCTTTCGCAAGATCTATGTGTTGGAGAGATCCGGATATATATATCCACTCGGATGTAGGTTTTCATAAAGTATTATTGTTCACATTACCCTTGAGGTAAAAGGTTGGGAGGCGAAACTATAAGCCCCTATTTTGCTCTGTGTCCGATTGAAACTTTGAACCCATAAGTATCGCGTGAGTGTTAGCAATTGTGAAAGATTATATGATAGTTGAGTATGTGGAATTACAATTGCTTCAATGACTGAGATCATAGTTTGTTAGTTTTCAATGAAGTTTCTGATTCATACTTTACCATGTGAACGAATTGTTACTTTAGCATAAGAAATTATATGGCATTATATGTTGTTGTTCTAAAGATGATCATGATGCCCTCATGTCCATATTTTATTTTATCGACACCTCTATCTCTAAACATGTGGACATATTTATCGATATCGGCTTTCGCTTGAGGACAAGCGGGGTCTAAGCTTGGGGGACTTGATACGTCCATTTTGCATAATTCTTTTATGTTGATATTTATTGCATTATGGGCTGTTATTACACTTTATATCACAATACGTATGCCTTTTCTCTCTTATTTTATAAGGTGTACATGAAGAGGGAGAATGCCGGCAGCTGGAATTCTGGACTAGAAAAGGAGCAAATATTAGAGAGCTATACTGCACAAATCCAAAAGTCCTGAAACTTCACGGAGCATGTTTTTGGAATATATAAAAAATATTGGGCGAAGAAAGAACCAGAGGGGGGCCACCAGCCGGTCACAAGGTTGGATGGCGCTACCTACCCCCCTGGGCGCGCCCCCCATCCTTGTGGGCGCCTGGCAGACAGTACAGGAATCAGGCATTTTGCTGTCAGCCATGGCTGACGGCAAAGGCATGGATGGTTGACGGCAAAGACCTTTGCCGTCAGCCAGCAGACGACAACAGGTCCGGCTGAATAGGGTACGACAAAGGCCTCTTTGCCGTCCGCTGGCTGATGGCAAAGATGCAAAGGGCTTTGTTGTCCGCTGATAGACGGCAAAGAGCCTGGACGGCACATGTGGCAGTTCAGGTCCATTAAGTGGTTAACGTGCTTTGCTGTCAGCCAGTGGACGGCAAAGGCCTTTACATCGTTGCCGTCAGCCAGCGGACGGCAAAGATGCAAAGGCCATTGCCATCCGCTGGCTGACGACAAATCTGTCAAATAGGCCGGCCCCCTACACCCCAGATTGTACAGGTAGCTGCCACGTGGAATCGTTGCCGTCCGCTGGCGGACGGCAAAGACCTTTTTGTCGTCAGCCAGCGGACGGCAAAGTGGCTATATAGCCCGTGTTTTTTCCTAAATTCATTCAATTTGAGAGAAGTTCACATATATATATACACATTTCAACATAATTTCAACAATCATACCAACAATAAGTTTCGAACAACATATACATGTTTCCAACAACATGAACATATATATACAAGTTCCCAACAACATTTCCAACAAGTTTCCATAAATAAAAAGGAAGCACAAGTGCAAGTAAAAGTTTGCAACAAGTTTCCATCAATGCTAGCTGCTTCCTCATCTCAAGCAAATCTGCAAATTAGGAAAGATGAAAGCTAGAAGAAGAAGAAGACTAGCTAGAAGAAGAAGAAGAAGAAGAAGAAGAGAAGAAGAACTTCCTTCTTCTTCTTCTTCTTCTAACTAAGGTAGGTAAAATGCCATTTTTTAGCTAAGGTAGGTAAAAATGCTAAGTGTGTAGGTCATTTTAGAGCTAAGCTAGGTAAATAGGTCATTTTGGAGCTAACCTACGTAGTTATGCCATTTTTTAGCTAACTAAGCATATTTACTCATTTTGTAGGACAAAATGGTAAGTGTAGGTCATTTTAGAGCTATCCTAGTTAAAATCGGTCATTTTGGAGCTAGGTAAGGTTATTTTGTCATTTTGGAGGAAAATAAACTAATTATATGATAGTTTGGAGCTAAACCAAGGTTATTATGCCATTTTTACCTAAGTGCGCTAATTATGTCATAAATGAAGTAGCTAAGCTAATTATAGATCATTATTGAGCTATCCTAGGTTGTTATGCCATTTTTTACCTAAAGGCGCTAATTATGTCATAAATGAAGTAGCTAAGCTAATTATAGATCATTATTGCGCTATCCTAGGTTGTTATGCCATTTTTTACCTAAGTGAGCTAATTATGTCATAAATGAACTAGCTAAGCTAGCTATAGATCATTATTGAGCTATCCTAGGTTGTTATGCCATTTTCTAGCTAACAAATCATTTGTTAAACAAAAAACTTGGGAAAACTTACCATAATCCGGGAGGTGAAGGACTGGTCGGGGTTGTGCCACCGCAAGACGGAGAAGGATCGGTCGATCCTTTGTGGGAGGCGTGCTGCACGAAAGATCATTTGCAATGTTTAGTTAGCATGATGCAACTGAAATGTGAATACTAGTAACTAATGACCATTCAAATGAAACTCACCGTGTCCGCTATAGCAATCTGGGGCATCGGCGGAGGGGTCTGGCTGGTTTTCTCGCACACGGACTGCACATTTTGTTTTCACGAGTCAGTCATATTAGTTAGTAATGAAACGAACATTACGTGCATGATTTGACTAGTATGCGGTACAAATTTACCATGAGGATCTCGTATAGGGCCCAGTGACCCGCGTAGTTCCGGTTCCTCTCCGCCTCCAACAGATTAGCCGTCCTCTCCTCCATCTCCCTCACCTTCTCCTCCACCTACCTGGTTGCCTCCGCCACAAACTCCTTGGCCCTAACCTCGATAGCGAGCTCCATTGGCCGTGGTCGAGGACTCATCTGGGGAAGAGACTTTGTCTGGCGCTTCTTGATCTCCGGGAGACTTCTAGGACAACGTATGAGTCCATCCCCAATGGCTACTGAGCCATGTTTCCTCCCATCACTAGATAGCATCTCGAGCTCAGGATCAAAAGGACTCTGGCTCGGGTTGAACTCCTCACCTTTCATCTTCTTCCCCCAGTCTCTGTACCTCACAAGCTTGTCGTGGGAGGAGATATTGGTGAAGCCCTCTGGATGATCAAGGTCATCCTCTAAGAATGCCTTAGCCTTCTTGTATGGGGCACTATGGGCCATGGCATAGAGGTCGTACAGTGGCGGCACCTCCTTCTTGTTGTGTCGCGCCTAAAAGAGAGGAACAGGGTATATGTGTAATTAAATCAAGCATGAAGAATGAAATTGCATGAATCGTTAAGGGCTCGAACCGCATACCCAGTGATCCCCGTACTCAAACATGTTGGAGCTCCCTTGATGGTGCGGCACACCTTGCATCTGGGCACGCTTGTCCCTGTTCTTGTTGTGGACGGATAACCATTGGGGAGAGCACCACTCATCCACCAACCTCTCCCAACAGTCCATCTTATCCGCACACTATCTCGGGGGCGCCTAAGTTAGACAAAGAGAAATTTCAGTGCTACGCCTATGAATCAAATCAAGGAAACTAGTACAAGGCCTTAAGAATAGGTAATTACCTTCATGTACTTGTCCTTACTCAAATACTTGGCACGGCACTTCTTCTTCTCCCTCCTGATGTTAGTCGAGGCGTAGTAGTCTCGAATAGACTGCACCCAAGCCTCGTGTCGTAAGTTCCGAAGTAGGCGCTTGCACTCGGCTTCGAGAACCATAGCCGCGTCCGCCTTGTGTTCCTCAAGACACCTGTAGAAGGTCTGCAATCAAACAAGACAACACTAATTAGTACAATCACTAGGTACTGTTAATTTTTAATTCTGTAAAGGATAAATTACCCAAAACCGCCGTCTCACAATGTCGGCTACCGTCTCGCACACGCCACCGTCGACCATCTCCCCCGGCGGGGCCGGGGCACCCTCGTATAGCTCCCAGGTCAGTGCTAGTTGTGGAAGCTCACCCTCACCGGGTAACGTGACCCACCCCGGGAAGTGGTGCCGGACTAGAGTACCAAGGACCTGGTTGGGCCTGCGGACACCATCTGCGTGTATCCAACCCCTGCAGTATGACAAGGCCAACACATTAGATATTAATTTGAACAAACATGAAGGCAAAGGTTAAAAATACTAAATGCACTTACTTCTCCCCGTTAGGCTGAATCAACCACCTTTGGACGTGGGTCGCCGGCACGGACGGTAGCTTAGTGATACGTCTCCAACGTATCTATAATTTTTGAGCGTTCCACGCTATTATATTATCAGTTTTGGATGTTTAATGGGCTTTAATATGATCTTTTATATTATTTTTGGGACTAACCTATTAACCGGAGGCCCAGTGACAGTTGCTATTTTCTGCCTATTTCAGTGTTTCGCAGAAAAGGAATATCAAACGGAATGAAACCTTCGCGAGGATCTTTCTTGGAATGAATGCAATCCAGGAGACTTGGAGTGGAAGTAAGCGACGTAACGAGGCGGCCACAAGGCAGGAGGGCGCGCCCAGGGGGGTAGGCGCCCCCAACCCTCGTGGGCCCCTTGTAGCTCCACCGACCTACTTCTTTTGCCTATATATACTCTTATACCCTGAAAACATCCAGGAGAGCCACAAAACCACTTTTCCACCGCCGCAACCTTTTGTACCCGTGAGATCCCATCTTGGGGCCTTTTCCGGCGATCTGCCGAAGGGAGATTCGATCATGGAGGGATTCTACATCAACACCATAGCCTCTCCGGTGATGTGTGAGTAGTTTACCACAGACCTTTGGGTCCATAGTTATTAGCTAGATGCCTGGTTCTCAATACAAAGTTCTCCTCGATGTTCTTAGAGATCTATTCGATGTAATACTTTTTGCGGTGCGTTTACTGAGATCCGATGAATTGTGGGTTTATGATCAAGATTATCTATGAACAATATTTGATTCTTCTCTGAATTCTTATATGCATGATTTGATATCTTTGCAAGTCTCTTCGAATTATCGGTTTAGTTTGGCCTACTAGATTGATCTTTCTTGCAATGGGAGAAGTGCTTAGCTTTGGGTTCAATCTTGCGGTGTCCTTTCCCAGTGACAGCAGGGGCAGCAAGGCACGTATTGTATTGTTGCCATCGAGGATAAAAAGATGGGGTTTATATCATATTGCTTGAGTTTATCCCTCTACATCATGTCATCTTGCTTAATGTGTTACTCTGTTCTTATGAACTTAATACTCTAGATGCATGCCGGATAGCGGTCGATGTGTGGAGTAATAGTAGTAGATGCAGAATCTTTTCGGTCTACTTGACACGGACGTGATGCTTATGTTCATGATCATGCCTAGATATTCTCATAACTATGCGCTATTCTATCAATTGCTCGACAGTAATTTGTTCACCCACCGTAATATATGCTATCATGAGAGAAGCCACTAGTGAAACCTATGTCCCCCGGGTCTACTTTACATCATACAAGTTTCCGATCTACAATTCTAGTTTACTATTTATTTTGCAATCTTTACTTTCCAATCTATACAACAAAAATACCAAAAATATTTATCTTATTATCTTTATCAGATCTCACTTTTGCAAGTGGCCGTGAATGGATTGACAACCCCTTTATCGCGTTGGTTGCAAGGTTCTTGATTGTTTGTGCAGGTACTAGGCTAGTTGCGTGTAGTCTCATACTGGATTGATACCTTGGTTCTCAAAAACTGAGGGAAATACTTACGCTACTTTGTTGCATCACCCTTTCCTCTTCAAGGGAAAACCAACGCATGCTCAAGAGGTAGCACTTAGTACCACCACGCTGGTAGACCTTCTTGCCCTCCTCAACCAGCTCACCCTCGCTGTAGCTATCCTCAAATAAGGTCTCCTCGACACCATCACCATGGTCGCTAGTCTCCGGAGTCACGTGTGACGAAGACTCTGGGACCCAAGTCTCCTGGGAGGAAGACTGTTTGACCCAAGTCTCCTGGGAGGAAGACACTAGGACCCGAGGCTCGGCGACTAGAGGCTCGTCGACCCGAGGCTCGTGGACCGGAGTCCGACATGGGTCCAGGTCAGACGAGTCCACCTGAGATGGAGCACTCCGGTGGTCCGGAGACTCAGCGGGGGGTGGCGGCGAGGAAGGCAGAACAACGTTGGTGCTGTCCACCTCTACCTCCACCCCTCTTCGTCCCCCGACCTCCTCTCTCGGCCAAAGAAGAAGCGCCTGCCGAAGGTGCTGGGGGTGTATGCATGTTGTCTACCAGGGCTCTCCGAAGGTTCTGGGGTGCAATAACAACACCCCTCCCACGCGCCGAGGTAGGAGGCTCGGAGCGCTCTCGACCCAAGCCCACCATCTGTCAACACCTGCAATGACAAAGAGTAAACGAAATTAGTACAACATAAACATAATACAAAAATTAGTGTGTATCATCATCATGAACATAATAAAAAAATTTAAAACCTAATAACATTAACTAATTAATATCAGGGTGTCGATGTCGGGGGTGCCGTGTCGGGATCTCGGGGTGTCGTGTCAAGGGTCTGGGTATCGGTGGTGTCATGTCGGGGTGCTATGTCGGGGTTAGGGTGCCCCTCGCCAAACCTCGGGGGTCGGGGTGTCGTGTCGGGGGTCGGGGTGTCGGTGGTGTCGTGTTGGGGTGCTATATCAGGGTTGGGGTGCCCCTCGGCAACCCTCGACCATCGGCAACCCTCGGGGGTCGGGGTGTCGGTGGTGTCGTGTCGAGGGTCGAGGGGTCGGGGTGTCGGGGTGTCGTGTCGAGGGTCGAGGAGTCGGGGTGTCGGGGTCAGGGGGTCGGGTGTCGGGGTCGGGATGGCAAATCCTCGACCCCTCGACCCCTCGGGGACCCTTGACCCCTTGACCCTCGACACGACACCCCGACCCCTCGACACGACACCCCGACACCTCTTCTTCTTTTACTTCTTTTTTTCATCTTTCTTGTTTATTCTTAAAAAAACTACCTAAACTAATTAAACTAAATAACCTAAACTAATTAAAACTAAACTAACTAAAATAAAAAACCAAAACTAATTAAACTAAATAAACTAGACTAATTAAACCTAAACTAACTAAACTAGAAAACCTAAACCAATTAAACCTAAACTAACTAAACTAAACAACCAAAACTAATTAAGCCTAAACAAATTAAACTAAATAACCTAAACAAATTAAACCTAAACCTAAACTAATTAAACCTAAACTAACTAAACTAAAAAACCTAAACTAATTAAGCCTAAACTAATTAAACTAAATAACCTAAACAAATTAAACCTAAACCTAAACTGAAAAACAGAAGAAAAAAATAGGAGATGGGGTGGCAGGGGCTCACCATGGGGGAGGGGGCGGCGGCGACGTGTCGGGGAGGTGGCGGCGACGGGCAGCGCTCCTCGGGGGCGGTCCACCGGCGGGGAGGCTCGGGAGGGGGGTGGGGAGGCAGGGAGGCGGCAGCGACCGGGCGGGGAGGCGGCGACGGAGAGGTGGTGGGCCGGTGGGGCGGCGGGGTCGTGGGAGAAAGGGGCGGCGGCGGTGCTCGTCAGGCGGAGAGGAGAGGAGAGGAGAAAGAGATAGGGCGACGGCGGGGGCATGGGCTGTTAGCTTATTTTGAAGCTTTGTCGTCCGTGTCGCCTTTGCCGTCCGCAAGCTGAGGACAACAGACGCTTTGCCGTCCGCTGGCGGACAGCAAAGAGGGGGCCCGTTAGGGCTTAACAGCCAGTGGGCCAAACACCCTCTTTGTCGTCAGCTAGCGGACGACAAAGAAGCTTTGCCGTCAACAAACGGATGGCAAAATGTTGGCTGATGGCAAAGCCTTCCTTTGACATCCGCTGCCTCTTTGCCGTCGGCTTTCCGCTGGCTGATGGCAAAGCCATTCTTTGACGTCCGCTAGCTGACGGCAAAGATGGGGCAGACGGCAAATCTTGTGATTCCAGTAGTGAGGCCTCCGGTGCCCATCTTTGGCTATATGGTGTGTTTTGACCTGGAAAAAATCAGAAGGAAGCTTTGGGGACGAAGCGCCACCGTCTCGGGGCGGGACCTGGGCAGAACCAATCTAGGGCTCCGGCAGAGCTATTCTTCCATGAAAACATCCCTCCGGGAGGGGGAAATCATCGCCATCGTCATCACCAATGATCCTCCCATCGAGGGGGGGTCAATCTCGATCAACATCTTCACCAGCACCATCTGCTCTCAAACCCTAGTTAATCTCTTGTATTCGATCTTGGTCCTAAAACCACAGATTTGTACCTGTGGGTTGCTAGTAGTGTTGATTACTCCTTGTAGTTGATGCTAGTTGCTTTATTCAGTGACGATTATGAATATGCTTTTTGAGTAGTTACTTTTGTTCCTTAGGACATGGGAGAATTCTTGTTATAAGTAATCATGTGAATTTGGTATTCGTTCGATATTTTGATCAGATGTATCTTGTGTTTCCTCTAGTGGTGTTACGTGAACATCAACTACATGACCCTTCACCATTATTTGGGCCTAGGGGAAGCCATTGGGAAGTAATAAGTGTCGGCGTTCTGGGAACGGGGGTCCCCAGACTTGCCTGCCTGCGGCCCACGGCGTGGCCAAGTTAGCGGGTCATACGGCACACCTTCGTCAACAAAGCATCCAAAACCCTCGCGAGGGGCCAAGCCTCGTGAGGCGGACGACGCAAGACCTCCTCAGGAGCGACCCCTCTAGGCGGGCTCACGAGGAGCGGAGATATCAAGGCGGGGCAAACCTCGCGAGGCTCAAGTGGCGTGAGCCATGACGATCGAAACCAGGCGGGCGCCTGGCGGGCGCCAGCGCGCGCAGCGTCCTTGTTTCCTCTTTGGTGCTAAGGAGGCAAGCGCAGACGAGGAGTACCGAGGCATCAGGAAAAGGTTGCCATATCAGTGCAACGAGACCAAGACCAGAAGGACGGCAAGACGGAGGTCATCGTGGAGCCCAAGACGGTGTCACCACCGGAGCCTTTTGCAGGTGAAGACCGCTTTTGTCAGGATAGCTTGTACTAGCTATCACCTTTCGAATTCGTCCGCCGTTGTTGGCTCCCTTCCCGCTCAATATTTGGGAAGAGGACCAGGGCCTATATAAGTAGAGCTAGCCACCACAGTAGAGGAGGGACAACTCAGCTTGATCTAATCTGATCGAGAGCCAACCCTAGAACAGGAACACCTCAACCTTAGGAGGCTATTCTTCCCCTTGTACTGTTCTTCATCAGCCCAAGAGGCAATCCACCATCACACTGGAGTAGGGTATTACACCACAACGGTGGCCCGAACCAGTATAAATCTTGTGTCTTTCTGTGTTGCGAGTTCGTCGATTTCGTCCGCGAGATCTTAGTGAGCTAGGGCGTAGATCGGTAGGAGGGAAAGAACTTCGCGAGCACCCCAGAGTTCGAACCTTTAGGGTTTTGCCGGAACCCCACATCCGACAATAAGTAGATGATGGGTTGCTAGAGTGACAGAAGCTTAAACCCTAGTTTATGTGTTGCTTCGTAAGGGGCTGATTTGGATCTATATGTTTCATGCTATGGTTAGGTTTACCTTAATTCTTCTTTTGTAGTTGCAGATGCTTGCCAGAGGGGTTAATCATAAGTGGGAGGCTTGTCCAAGGAAGGGCAGCACCCAAGCACTGGTCCACCCACATATCAAAGTAACGAACGCGAATCATATGAGCATGATGAAAACTAACTTGGCAAGAATTCCCATGTGTCCTCGGGAGCACTTTGCTTTATATAAGAGTTTGTCCAGGCTTGTCCTTTGCTACAAAATGGATTGGGCCACCTTGCTGCACCTTGTTTACTTTTATTACTTGTTACCCATTCCAATTTATCTTATCACAAAACTATCTGTTACCGATAATTTCAGTGCTTGCAGAGAATACCTTGCTGAAAACCACTTGTCATTTCCTTCTGCTCCTCGTTGGGTTCGACACTCTTACTTATCGAAAGGACTACGATAGATTCCCTATACTTGTGGGTCATCAAGGCAGAGCCGGTCAGCAAGTGTGATGCAGAGACGGCGGTTCAATTTGTTAAGAAGGTGATCTTCCGCTTTGGCTACCCTCACAGTATCATAACTCATAATGGCACTAATCTGTCGAAAGGTGCTATGAAAGAATTCTGTCAACGAGAGCATATTCGTCTTGATGTGTCATCAGTGGCTCACCCCCAGCCCAATGGTGAAGCTGAAAGGGCCAATCAAGAAATCTCGAGAAGCATAAAACCCTGGCTTATGGTCCCTTTGCAGAGGACGCCGGGTTGTTGGGTTGAGGAATTACCCTCAGTGCTTTGGAGTATAAATACCATCCCAAACAGATCAATAGGATACACGCCCTTCTTCATGGTCTAAGGGGCAGAGGCGGTTCTTCCAAGCGATATCCGTCATGACTCGCCCCGGGTGGTGGCTTATGTTGAAGCTGGCAATGAAAAGGCACATCAGGATAGTCTTGATATGTTGGATGAGGAGCGTGCCCTTGTGGTGGATCATTCGGTGATATATCAGCAAGATCTGCGTCGTTATCATAGCCGCCGGGTGAAGACTCGGACCTTTCAAGTAGGCGACTTGGTACTCCGGCTCATCCAAGATCAAACAGATATGCACAAGTTATCCCCACCTTGGGAAGGACCTTTTTGTGGTCAGCAAGAATCTGAACAACGGGTCATACTACCTCCTAGATATTCGAGAACACAAGGATTCATGCACATCAGAGGAAGAAACCCGCCGGCTTTGGAACATTGCTCATCTTCGGCCTTATTATACTTGAGACCAAGACTAGAAGGACGGCAAGACGGAGGTCATCGTGGAGCCCAAGACGGCATCACCACCAGAGCCTTTTGCAGGCAAAGACCGCTTTTGTCAGGATAGCTTGTACTAGCTGTCCCCTTTCGAATTCGCCCGCCGTTGTTGGCTCCCTTCCCGCTCAATATTTGGGAAGAGGACCAGGGCCTATATAAGTAGAGCTAGCCACCATAGTAGAGGAGGGACAACTCAGCTTGATCTGATCTGATCGAGAGCCAACCCTAGCACAAGAACACCTCAACCTCAGGAGGCTGTTCTTCCCCTTGTACTGTTCTTCATGAGCCCAAGAGGCAATCCACCACCACCACACTGGAGTAGGGTATTACACCACAACGGTGGCTCGAACCAGTATAAATCTTGTGTCTTTCTGTGTTGCGAGTTCGTCGAGTTCGTCCGCGAGATCTTAGTGAGCTCGGGCGTAGATCGGTAGGCGAGAAAGGACTTCGCGCGCACCCCATAGTTCGAACCTTAAAGGTTTTGCCGGAACCCCACATCCGACATTTGGCGCGCCAGGTAGGGGTGCGCCGTAGCTTCCCTTCCGTCGCTCCGTTGCTCCGTCGCTCCGTCGTTTCCATGGCGGACGCTCGCCGTGCTCGAGCTGAGCGCCGGGCTGCCCTCACCGCCCGCGTTGCTAAGACGGCTCCCGTCGGCGAGCCACCTCGTTGTTCTCCGTCTCCCGCCGCCAACGCTGGAACCGGCCCGGCGGGGAATGAGCAGCAAGCGTCCTCGCTGCACCCGTCGGTGCGGGAGGACGGCCGCACCGCCACTCCATTGCTGACCCCGGCTGGTTCCTCGTCCCATGTACGCCGCACTCCCATGGAGGCGCGGGCCGCACTCCTCGCCGCGAACGAGCTCCTGCACTACCGCCCGGTCGACGACCTCTACGAGGAGTGGCTCGACTGCGTCGCCGAGCTCGTCCGCGCCGCAGGGGGGCTCCCCGGCGCCGTCCCTCTCTCTGCCTCACCCTCCGCCAGCCACGGGCAACGTGGCTCATGGCGCACCTCCACCACCTCTGCCCCAAGACGGTGCCTTGGCACCAAGGCGCGCGGCCCCACGGCGTGATCCACCACGTCCGGTGCCTGCGCGCGAAGAGAGAAGCTGCCAAGAAATCCCTCGGCCGCGAGAAGCTGCACCAGCACTCCCAGCGCCGCCTCGTCAAGACCGCGCGCTGCCTGTGGTGGCGGCGCGTGGACCCCATCAAGACCAAGATCCACCTCCGAGGCGGGCCCCGGCAACCACGACCGGCGGCCGCGCCTTCACCCCCCGAGCTGCGTAGCATCGCCTGGCCGGGCAAGTTCAAGCCGGATCTGCCCCCTCGCTACGACGGCACCGCCAATCCCGCGGAGTTCCTACAGCTCTACGAGCTGAGCATCGAAGCAGCCAACGGCGACGAGAAAGTCATGGCGAACTGGTTCCCTATGGCTCTCAAGGATGGTGCCCGCTCCTGGCTCCTGAACCTGCAGCACGGCTCGATCTCCTCCTGGGATGAGATGCGCGAACGCTTCGTCGCCAACTTCCAGGGCACCCGCGACCGCCCGCTGGCCGCGGGTGACCTGCGCCGCGTCAAGCAACAACCAGGAGAGACCCTTCAGAAGTACATCCAGCGCTTCAACAACACTCGCCTCAAGATCCCCAAAGTCACGGACGAGGCCATCATCTCCACGTTCTCCGATAGCGTCCGTGACGTCAAGATGAAAGAAGTGCTCGCTATCCACGAGGAGGTGTGCACGTCTCAGGAGCTGTTCAACCTGGCGACCAAGTGCGCAAGAGCTGAGGAGGGGCGCCATTCCCTCCTCGAGCTGCCAGCTGCGGGTGCAGAGGAGAAGAAGGCCCAGACCAAGGACGTGAAGAGCAAGGAGGCGGCTGTGCTCGCAGCGGAGCCGGACACCAAGCGGGGCAGAGATCAGCCCGAGTCATCAAAGAATAGCCGACCGTTCTGCGCCTTCCGCAACCTAAACACCCACAACACCAGCGACTGTCAAGAACTCAGAGCCATACGTGAAGGGCGCTTCGGTCGACGCCCCGAACGCAGTGACCGTGGCTACGGCCGAGGAGGAGGACGTGGTGGCGGACGCTGGGACGACCGTGGCCCGTGCCAGGAGTGGCGCGACAAGCCTCGTGAGGACCGCTGGCAGGACCATCCTCACGAGGGCGCCTCGAGGGACCAGCCTCATGAGGATCGCCCTCAGGGCAACGCCAGTCTTCCCCCGCTACCGCCACCGCCAAGGAGGAACGACGATCACCATCAGGACGAGGGGGCTGGGGGCTTCCAGGAGCCGCGTGCAATCGCTTGCATCTTGGGCGGAGCTCAGACCCCAGCATCGTAGCGCATCTTCAAACAGTTCGCTCGTGAAGTGAACGCGGTGCTCCCCAAGCTCGAGGCCACGCGCCCGCTCAAGTGGTCCCAGTGTGCCATCACCTTCAACTCGGCAGACCAGCTCCAGTGCGCAGCCACCGCTGGTGCCCTCCCAATGTTGTGCTCCCCAGTCATCAGCAATGTGTAGGTTACCAAGACCCTCATCGACGGCAGCGCAGGGCTCAACGTCCTGTCCGTCGACACGTTCGACAACCTCCAAGTCCCGTATGAGCAGCTTCAGCCTACCAAGCCTTTCTCAGGAGTGACCGACGGCTCCACCACACCGATTGGGCAGGTCCGCCTCCCTGTCACCTTCGGGGAACGCAAGAACTACCGCACCGAGCTCATCGACTTCGATGTCGCCCACATCCGCCTGCCATACAACGCCATCCTCAGGTATCCGGCCCTGGCCAAGTTTATGGCAGACATCCATCACGGCTACAACGTCCTCAAGATGCCGGGAAGCGGCGGGATCATCACGGTCCTATGTGAAGAGAGAGATGTGGTGTGCTCCCTCGAGCGCGCCTTCCAAGCTGCAGCAATCGACGACCCCGACAGCAAAAGCGAGGGCCCTCCGGAGGCCCTCCCCAAGAAGAAGAAGCAGCAGCGCCGTGCCGGACCTCAGGAGGATGGCGTCGCAGCTGGAGCCTCGTCAGGATCAGCCCTCGTTCCAGGGGCGCCTCCCTCCATCGCATAGGAATGCGCGCCCGGCGCCCTCCTCGGGCAGGGCTCAGGGGCTCTCTTCTGGAGGGCCTCAGACCTTGCCAACCTCACAAGGGAGGCGCTGTTGGGAATCGTAGCATAATTTTAAAATTTTCCTACGCTCACCAAGATGCATCTATGGAGTCTACTAGCAACGAGGGGAAAGGAGTGCATCTACATACCATTGCAGATCGCGAGCGGAAGCGTTCCAATGAACGTGGATGACGGAGTCGTACTCGCCGTGATCCAAATCACCGATGACCGAGTGCCGAACGGACGGCACCTCCGCGTTCAACACACATACGGCGCAGCGACGTCTCCTCCTTCTTGATCCAGCAAGGGGGAAGGAGAGGTTGATGGAGATCCAGCAGCACGACGGCGTGGTGGTGGATGTAGCGGGTCTCCGGCAGGGCTTCGCCAAGCTTCTGCGAGAGAAAGAGAGGTGTTGCAGGGGAGGAGGGAGGCGCCCAAGGCTGTAGTTTGCTGCCCTCCCTCCCCCCCTTTATATAGGCCCCCTTGGGAGGGTGGGCCGGCCAAAACCAATCTAGGGTTGGGGGGGCGGCGGCCAAGGGGTGGAAAGGGGTTGCTTGCCCCCCAAGGCAAGGGGGAAGTCCCCCCACCCTAGGGTTCCTAACCCTAGGCGCATGGGGGGAGGCCCATGGGGGGCGCCCAGCCCACTAGGGGCTGGTTCCCTTCCACTTTCAGCCCATGGGGCCCTCCGGGATAGGTGGCCCCACCCGGTGGACCCCCGGGACCCTTCCGGTGGTCCCCGTACAATACCGGTAACCCCCGAAACTTTCCCGGTGGCCGAAACTAGACTTCCTATATATAATTCTTCACCTCCGGACCATTCCGGAACCTCTCGTGACGTCCGGGATCTCATCCGGGACTCCGAACAACTTTCGGGTTTCCGCATACATATATCTCTACAACCCTAGCGTCACCGGACCTTAAGTGTGTAGACCCTACGGGTTCGGGAGACATGCAGACATGACCGAGACGCCTCTCCGGTCATTAACCAACAGCGGGATCTGGATACCCATGTTGGCTCCCACATGCTCCACGATGATCTCATCGGATGAACCACGGTGTCGAGGATTCAATCAATCCGTATGCAATTCCCTTTGTCAATCGGTATGTTACTTGCCCGAGATTCGATCGTCGGTATCCCAATACCTTGTTCAATCTCGTTACCGGCAAGTCTCTTTACTCGTACTGCAATGCATGATCCCGTGACTAACGCCTTAGTCACATTTGAGCTCATTATGATGATGCATTACCGAGTGGGCCCAGAGATACCTCTCCGTCACACGGAGTGACAAATCCCAGTCTCGATCCGTGCCAACCCAACAGACACTTTCGGAGATACCCGTAATGCACCTTTATAGTCACCCAGTTACGTTGTGACGTTTGGCACACCCAAAGCACTCCTACGGTATCCGGGAGTTGCACGATCTCATGGTCTAAGGAAAAGATACTTGACATTGGAAAAGCTCTAGCAAACGAAACTACACGATCTTTTATGCTATGCATAGGATTGGGTCTTGTCCATCACATCATTCTCCTAATGATGTGATCCCGTTATCAACGACATCCAATGTCCATGGTCAGGAAACCGTAACCATCTATTGATCAATGAGCTAGTCAACTAGAGGCTTACTAGGGACATGGTGTTGTCTATGTATCCACACATGTATCTGAGTTTCCTATCAATAAAATTCTAGCATGGATAATAAACGATTATCATGAATAAGGAAATATAATAATAACCAATTTATTATTGCCTCTAGGGCATATTTCCAACAGTCTCCCACTTGCACTAGAGTCAATAATCTAGTTCACATCACCATGTGATTAACACTCACTGGTCACATCACCATGTGACCAACATCTAAAGAGTTTACTAGAGTCAACAATCTAGTTCACATCACTATGTGATTATCACTCAATGTGTTCTGGTTTGGTCATGTTATGCTTATGAGAGAGGTTATTAGTCAATGGGTCTGAACCTTTCAGAACCGTGTGCTTTACGAATATTGTCATCTTTGTGGATGCTACCACGCGCTATTTGGAGCCATTTCAAATAATTGCTCTACTATACGAATCCGGTTTACTACTTAGAGTCATCCGGATTAGTGTCAAAGTTCACATCGACGTAACCCTTTACGACGAACTCCTTTCCACCTCCATAATCGAGAAAATTCCTTAATCCACTAGGTACTAAGGATAAGTTCGACCGCTGTCATGAGATCCTTTCCCGGATCACCATTGTACCCTCTTGACCAACTCATGGCAAGGCACACTACATGTGCGGTACACAGCATAGCATACTATAGAGCCTATGTCTAAAGCATAGGGGACGACCTTCGTCCTTTCTCCATCTTCCGCTGTGGTCAGGTCTTGAGTCTCACTCAATACTCACACCTTGTAACACAGCCAAGAACTCCTTCTTTGCTGATCTATTTTGAACTCTTTCAAAATCATGTCAAGGTGTGCTGTCTTTTGAAGTATCATCGGGCGTCTTGATCTATCTCCATGGATCTTGATGCCCAATATGTAAGTAGCTTTATCCAGGTCTTCCTTTGAAAAACTCCTTTCAAACAACCCTTTATGCTTTCCAGAAATTTTACATCATTTCGGATCAACAATATGTCATTCACATATACTTATCAGAAATGTTGTAGCGCTCCCACTCACTTTGTTGTAAATACAAGTTTCTAACAAACTTTGTATAAACCCAAAAACTTTGATCACTCCATCAAAGCGTATATTCTGACTCCGAGATGCTTGCTCTAATCCATGGAAGGATCGCTGGAGCTAGCATACCTTTTAGCATCCTGAGGATCGACAAAACCTTTCTGATTGTATCACATACAACCTTTCCTTACGAAAACTGGTGAGGAAACTTGTTTTGACATCCATCTGCCAGATTTCATAAATGTAGCTAATGCTAACATGATTCCGACGGACCTAAGCATCGCTACGGATGAGAAAAACTCATCGTAGTCAACTCCTTGAACATGTGAAAATACTCTTTGCCACAAGTCGAGCTTCATAGACGGTAACATTACCGTCCATGTCCGTCTTCTTCTTAAAGATCCATTTATCTCAATGGCTTGCCGATCATCGGGCAAGTTCACCAAAGTCCATGCTTTGTTCTGATACATGGATTCTATCTCGGATTTCATGGCCTCGAGCCATTCATCGGAATATGGGCCCACCATCGCTTCTCCACAGCTCGTAGGTTCATTGTTGTCTAGCAACATGACTTCCAAGATAGGATCACGCATTACTCTGAAGTAGTGCGCATCCTTGTCGTCCTACGAGGTTTGGTAGTGACTTGATTCGAAGTTTCATGATCACTATCATAAGCTTCCACTTCAATTGGTGTAGGTGCCACAGGAACAACTTCTTGTGCCCTGCTACACACTAGTTGAAGCGACGGTTCAATAACCTTATCAAGTCTCCACCATCCTCCCACTCAATTCTTTCGAGAGAAACTTTTCCTCGAGAAAGGACTCGTTTCTAGAAGCAATTACTTTTGCTTCCAGATCTGAAATAGGAGGTATACCCAACTGTTTTTGGGTATTCTATGAAGATGCATTTATCCGCTTTGGGTTCGAGCTTATCAGCCTGAAACTTTTTCACATAAGCATCGCAGCCCCAAACTTTTAAGAAACGACAACTTAGGTTTCTATAAATGGTGTCGTCTCAACGGAATTGCGTGGTGCCCCTTTTAAAGTGAATGCGGTTGTCTCTAATGCCTAACCCATAAACGATAGTGGTAATTTGATAAGAAACATCATGGTATGCACCATATCCAATAGGGTGCAGTTATGATGTTCAGACACACCATCACACTATGGTGTTCCAGGCGGTATTAATTGTGAAACACTTTCCACAATGTCTCAATTGTGTGCCAAACTCGTATCTCGGATACTCATCTCTATGATCATATCACAGACATTTTATCCTCTTGTCACGACGATCTTCAACTTCACTCTGAAATTACTTGAACCTTTCAATAATTCAGACTAGTGTTTCATCAAGTAAATACACTCAGCATCTACTCAAATCATCTGTGAAGTAAGAACATAACGATATCCACTGCATGCCTCAGCACTCATTGGACTGCGTACATCAAAATGTATTACTTCCAATAAGTTGCTCTCTTGTTCCATCTCACTGAAAACGAGGACTTTCAGTCATCTTGCCCATGTGATATGATTTGCATGTCTCAAGTGATTCAAAATCAAGTGAGTCCAAACGATCCATCTGCATGGAGTTTCTTCATGCATATATACCAATAGACATGGTTCGCATGTCTCATTCATTTCAAAAACGAGTGAGTCCAAAGATCCATCTACATGGAGCTTCTTCATGCGTTCTATACCAATATGACTCAAGTGGCTGTGCCACAAGTATGTGGTACTATCATTACTATCTTATATCTTTTGGCATGAACATGTGTATCACTACGATCGAGATTCATTTTAGGTGCAAGACCATTGAAGGTATTATTCAAATAAACAGAGTAACCATTATTCTCCTTAAATGAATAACCATATTGCGATAAACATAATCCAATCATGCTCAACGCAAACACCAAATCTCGATGGTAGAGGGAGCATGCGATGCTTGATCACATCAAGCTTGGAAACACTTCCAACACATATCGTCATCTTCACCTTTAGCTAGTCTCCGTTTATTCCGCAGCTTTTATTTCAAGTTACTAACACTTAGCAACCGAACCGGTATCTAATACCCTGGTGCTGCTAGGAGTACTTAGTAAAGTACACATTCATATAATGTATATCCAATATACTTCTGTCGACCTTGCCTGCCTTCTCATCTACCAAGTATCTAGGGTAGTACTGCTTCAGTGACCGTTCCTCTCATTACAGAAGCACTTAGTCTCGGGTTTGGGTTCAACCTTGGGATTCTTCACTAGAGTAGCAAACGACTTGCTGTTTCATGAATATCCCTTTTGCCCTTGCCCTTCTTAAACTAGTGGTTTTACTAACCATCAACAATTGATGCTCTTTCTTGATTTCTACTCTCGCGGTGTCAAACATCGCGAGTTGCTCAAGGATCATCATCTATCCTTGATATTTATAGTTCATCACGAAGCTCTAATAGCTTGGTGGCAGTGATTATGGAGAACCATCACTATCTCATCTGGAAGATTAACTCCCACTCGATTCAAGCGATTGTAGTACTCAGACAATCTGAGCACATGCTCAACGATTGAGCCTTTCTCCCTTAGTTTGCAGGCTTAAGAAACTTGTCAGAGGTCTCATACCTCTTGACGTGCGCACTAGTCTGAAATCCCAATTTCAGTCTTCGGAACATCTCACATGTTCTGCGACGTTTCAAAACGTCTTTGGTGCCACAATTCTAAACCGCACTGAACTATCACGTAGTCATCAAAACGTGTATGTCAGATGTTTCGTAACATCTACAGACGACGCTGAGGTTCAGCACACCGAGTGGTGCATTAAGGACATAAGCCTTCTGTGCAGCAATGAGGACAATCCTCAGTTTACGGACCCAGTCCGCATAATTGCTACTACCAACTTTCAACTAAATTTTTCTCTAGGAACATATCTTAACCAGTAGAACTAAAGCGCAAGCTATGACATAATTTGCAAATACCCTTTTGACTATGTTCATGATAATGAAGTTCATCTGATTATGAACTCCCACTCAGATAGACATCCCTCTAGTCATCTAAGTGAAACATGATCCGAGTTTAACTAGGCCGTGTCCGATCATCACGTGAGACGGACTAGTCAAGATCGGTGAACATCTCCATGTTGATCGTATCTTCTATACGACTCATGCTCGACCATTCGGTCCTCCGTGTTCCGAGGCCATGTCTGTACATGCTAGGCTCGTCAAATCAACCTAAGTGTATTGCGTGTGTTCCGAGGCCATGTCTGTACATGCTAGGCTCGTCAACACCCGTTGTATTCGAACGTTAGAATCTATCACACCCGATCATCACGTGGTGCTTCGAAACAACGAACCTTCGCAACGGTGCACAGTTAGGGTGAACACTTTCTTGAAATTATTATAAGGGATCATCTTACTTACTACCGTCGTTCTAAGCAAATAAGATGCAAAAACATGATAAACATCACATGCAATCAAATAGTGACATGATATGGCCAATATCATCATGCTCCTTTGATCTCCATCTTCGGGGCACCATGATCATCTTCGTCACCGGCATGACACCATGATCTCCATCATTGTGTCTTCATGAAGTCGTCACGCCAACGATTACTTCTACTTCTATGGCTAACGCGTTTAGCAACAAAGTAAAGTAATTTACATGGCGTTATTCAATGACACGCAGGTCATGCAAAATAATAAAGACAACTCCTATGGCTCCTGCCGGTTGTCTTACTCATCGACATGCAAGTCGTGATTCCTATTACAAGAATATGATTAATCTCATACATCACATATATCATTCATCACATCTTCTGGCCATATCACATCACATAGCACTTGCTGCAAAAACAAGTTAGACGTCCTCTAATTGTTGTTGCATGTTTTTACGTGGTTTGTAGGTTTCTAGCAAGAACGTTTCTTACCTACGTATGACCACAATGTGATTTGCCAATTTCTATTTACCCTTCATAAGGACCCTTTTCATCGAATCCGTTCCGACTAAAGTAGGAGAGACAGACACCCGCTAGCCACCTTATGCAACTTGTGCATGTCAGTCGGTGGAACCTGTCTCACGTAAGTGTACGTGTAAGGTCGGTCCGGGCCGCTTCATCCTACAATGCCGCCGAAACAAGAAAAGACTAGTAGCGGCAAGAAGAATTGGCAAACTCAACGCCCACAACTGCTTTGTGTTCTACTCGTGCATAGTAACTACGCATAAACCTGGCTCTGCTACCACTGTTGGGAATCGTAGCATAATTTTAAAAAATTTCTACGCTCACCAAGATGCATCTATGGAGTCTACTAGCAACGAGGGGAAAGGAGTGCATCTACATACCCTTGTAGATCCCGAGCGGAAGCGTTCCAATGAACGTGGATGACGGAGTCGTACTCGCCGTGATCCAAATCACCGATGACCGAGTGCCGAACGGACGGCACCTCCGCGTTCAACACACGTACGGTGCAGCGACGTCTCCTCCTTCTTGATCCAGCAAGGGGGAAGGAGAGGTTGATGGAGATCCAGCAGCACGATGGCGTGGTGGTGGATGTAGCGGGTCTCCGGCAGGGCTTCGCCAAGCTTCTGCGAGAGAGAGAGAGAGAGAGAGGTGTTGCAGGGGAGGAGGGAGGCGCCCAAGGCTGTAGTTTGCTGCCCTCCCTCCCCCCCCCCTTTATATAGGCCCCCTTGGGAGGGGGGGCCAGCCAAAACCCATCTAGGGTTGGGGCGGCGGCGGCCAAGGGGTGGAAAGGGGTTGCTTGCCCCCCAAGGCAAGGGGGAAGTCCCCCCACCCTAGGGTTCCTAACCCTAGGCGCATGGGGGGAGGCCCATGGGGGGGCGCACAGCCCACTAGGGGCTGGTTCCCTTCCACTTTCAGCCCATGGGGCCCTCCGGGATAGGTGGCCCCACCCGGTGGACCCCCGGGACCCTTCCGGTGGTCCCGGTACAATACTGGTAACCCCCGAAACTTTCCCGGTGGCCGAAACTGGACTTCCTATATATAATTCTTCACCTCCGGACCATTCCGGAACCTCTCGTGACGTCCGGGATCTCATCTGGGACTCCGAACAACTTTCGGGTTTCCGCATACATATATCTCTACAACCCTAGCGTCACCGGACCTTAAGTGTGTAGACCCTACGGGTTCGGGAGACATGCAGACATGACCGAGACGCCTCTCCGGTCAATAACCAACAGCGGGATCTGGATACCTATGTTGGCTCCCACATGCTCCACGATGATCTCATCGGATGAACCACGGTGTCGAGGATTCAATCAATCCGTATGCAATTCCCTTTGTCAATCGGTATGTTACTTGCCCGAGATTCGATCGTCGGTATCCCAATACCTTGTTCAATCTCGTTACCGGCAAGTCTCTTTACTCGTACCGCAATGCATGATCCCGTGACTAACGCCTTAGTCACATTTGAGCTCATTACGATGATGCATTACCGAGTGGGCCCAGAGATACCTCTCCGTCACACGGAGTGACAAATCCCAGTCTTGATCCGTGCCAACCCAACAGACACTTTCGGAGATACCCGTAATGCACCTTTATAGTCACCCAGTTACGTTGTGACGTTTGGCACACCCAAAGCACTCCTACGGTATCCGGGAGTTGCACGATCTCATGGTCTAAGGAAAAGATACTTGACATTGGAAAAGCTCTAGCAAACGAAACTACACGATCTTTTATGCTATGCTTAGGATTGGGTCTTGTCCATCACATCATTCTCCTAATGATGTGATCCCGTTATCAACGACATCCAATGTCCATGGTCAGGAAACCGTAACCATCTATTGATCAACGAGCTAGTCAACTAGAGGCTTACTAGGGACATGGTGTTGTCTATGTATCCACACATATATCTGAGTTTCCTATCAATACAATTCTAGCATGGATAATAAACGATTATCATGAATAAGGAAATATAATAATAACCAATTTATTATTGCCTCTAGGGCATATTTCCAACAGGCGCTTGGGCACCACTTGGAGGCGTGCTTCGCGGCACGTTTCCCCCAGGAGAGCACAGGGCAAGGAGTGCCCACCACTCAGGAGTTCGTCACCAAGACCACTCAGGAACTGCAGGACGCAAGGGCCATGCGCGGCCATAGCCGCTCACGAGGCGCAGCTCCCCATCCTGGCGAGGATGTCGGGCTGCGCGTCTGCATCGACGTCCCAGGGCTCAACAGGGCCACTTCTCGGGAGCGCTTCTGGCCTTCGCGTGTGGGCCGTTGCGAGGGCCCACCACAGAGCTACGTTCGCATGCCCTTCGGCTTGCCGAGCGTGGCGTCGGCCTATCAGCGCAACATGCGGCGCATCATGGCGGCTCGGGAGGCCAGGCACCATGCTGTCCTGGCTGAGATGGAGATGGTCCTCGGGGAACCACCCGAGCCCCCGGAGCCTCCCGAGGCTCAGGGCCCTGGTGGCTCGTGAGGCGCTATTCCTTCGGCGCACGCCTTCGGCTACACCAACTCTCCTTCGTCTACAGAACCAGGTGACATTTTCCAAGTTCGTCTAGCTGGGAGCACCCCTCGGGCTGCATTATTCCCAGGCCGCATGGGTCCGTCCCTGTGGCATGTATCCCTTTTTCTTATGTCTTTAGCTTACCTTGCTGGGGGGCGCCCCTCGGGCTGCATCATCCCCAAGCCGCTCGGGCCTGACCCAGTGGCATGTATCTTCCTGCATTTACCCAAGCTGATTTGCCTTCCATGCTTAACCTGCCTATGGTTATCACCTGCTTGATCATCGCCTCCCACGGGGCCTCCTCACGTTGGCACGGCGCTGGTGCATGGGTCCGTCCCTGCCACGTCGACAAACCTGAGCGGTCGAGCTCTGGCTCGCGGCACGCCCCGCGCACGTCACCTCATGAGGCCCTCAGTGCCCCCGCCTCTTCGTGGAGCAACCAGCGGCAGGCTGGCAGCTATAACGGCAAACCGTGTTTCTTCTTGTGCCTATTCATAGGATCCCATGGGAGGATAGCAGGCGGCACCGCGAGTCTCCTTTTCTCTCGTGCAATTCGCTTGTGCATTGAAAGGGGGGCTCCTAAGCATCGCGACTCAGGAGCTCTTACTGGCTCTCCAGCCCTCACCCCCTGGCCTTGACCACGACATCGCGACCTGGCATACCAGCGGTGGCTGAGCTCGCTCGAGGGCCGGGACCTGAGGACGTAGAGCACTAAGGAGAGCATGGGAAGAGGGAAACTCATATGGGCCGACCTAGCTATGCCGCTCGAGCGGCGCGCAGGCCTGGCGCACCATGAGGAATCACCACGGAATCGACAAAGATAAGTCCCGTTCTCGGATTGCCTAATTGTTGGGGCCTAAGGGTCACGCTCGCCGCAGCCCCGTTGCGGCCACGTCAACTCCCTTTCTTGCCCTACCATGGCTGCTTGAGCGCTAAAGGGGACCTCCTGAGCATCGCGCCTCAGGGGCTCTTACTGGACCTCGGGCCGCACACCTCCTGGCCTTGACCACGGCACGCGACCTGGCATACCAGTGACAGCTGTATCCTGCCTGGGGACCGGGACGTGTCAGCGTAGAGCAACAATCTATCACGAGGGAAGAAAGGGGAGACCGAGCCTTAACAGGACATGCGTTCACAAATTTTCATAACAGGGAAGATGAGCGCAAAAGACATTACAGACCCTTTACACGCCCCCACGGGGTACTTCATGATTCTTCGCAGGGAACAAAAGCTAGAACTAAGAGGGATCCAATCTACACCCTCCCGTGGCGGACGCCATCATCAACAGTGGGCCACGGGGGGCCGGCGCCAACCCCATCCAGATCAGCGGCGGTGTCGGCCGGACGCTGCGGCCCTGGTCCGAGCGCGGCGAGAGCTCGGGGGCACGTAGCTATCGCCGCTCGTCTCCGGAGTCTCGTAGAGCCCAGGAGAGCTACTAGACTCCCCAGGGCTGCTGCTGCTAGAGTAGCCGCGAGCGGAGCGCGCGTCAGCCTGGCGCTCCTCTCCAGAGCAACACTCCAGGCGGCGGCCCTCCGCATCGAAGACCTTGAAGAAGAGCGTGGAGGCGCCGTCATACTCGAAGTAGATCACGGGGCCCCCCTCGCACGGCAGACCCGCACGACCTCGCCCCAGCCGCAAGTCATGAAGATCTTGCCGGTGGGACCGCTTTAATCTCTGCTCCGGTCGCCGGAGCGTCGCAGTTGGCGTGCTGCAACCAGAGCTCGAGAGGCCCCCTCGGCGGCATCACGTCGGAGAAGAACCGCGGGAAGCAGATCCAAGAGCTTGGACGTATCGGCGCCCATAGCACGAGCTCGCACGAGGAATCCGAGGCGTGGATTCCAGGGGCGACAGCGTGTGTCGTCGTGGCGCGGCGACCACGGGCGCGGCGCGGGTGACGCCGCTCGTCGCTCCGTCCTCTTGAGCCCTCGGCTCGGGCGTACAAGGGTAGCGGATACCCTGGAGGAGGCCGCTCACACCAAGGCCTCGTCACCACCTGGATCGCCGTTTCATTGCTGCGATGGACCGACCTCTTCTTCGGTGGAAGCGGCCCCGGATCATCGCGGGGGGCCTTTCCTTTCTCTTTAGCAGAGAACCTTCTGATAGGCGCCATTGTCGCTAGCAGTGGAGCAAGGAGGAAGAAGCAAGTGAACCGGGGAGATATGGGCAACGGGGGCTCCGCCCCCTCCCCATTTATAGTGGAATAAGGCCAACCGGCGCCTCCCATGATCGCAGGTAATGATGGTTTTCCTTGCATGTCGCAGGGACTTGTCAAGTCGAGCAATTGCCGAGGCAGCGTAGGGAGCGGAGACGCCCACGTCCAATCAACCGCCATGCGTCGATCGAGGCCGCGGGCTTTTGGGGCCCGCGGTGCTCCGTACTTGACCCTTGGCTTCGCCGCGAAGCCAAGCCCGAGCGCACCTTGGGCCCGGGGGCTACTATCGGCGTTCTGGGAACGGGGGTCCCCAGACTTGCCTACCTGCGGCCCACGGCGTGGCCAAGTTAGCGGGCCGTACGGCCCACCTTCGTCAACAAAGCATCCAAGACCCTCGCGAGGGGCCAAGCCTTGCGAGGCGGACGACGCAAGACCTCCTCAGGAGCGGCCCCTCTAGGCGGGCTCATGAGGAGCGGAGATATCAAGGCGGGGCAAACCTCGCGAAGCTCAAGTGACATGAGCCATGACGATCGAAACCAGGCGGGTGCCTGGCGGGCGACAGCGCGCGCAGCGTCCTTGTTTCCTCTTTGGTGCTAAGGAGGCAAGCGCAGGCGAGGAGTACCGAGGCATCGGGCAAAGGTTGCCATATCGATGCAACGAGACCAAGACCAGAAGGACGGCAAGACGGAGGTCATCGTGGAGCCCAAGACAGCGTCACCACCAGAGCCTTTTGCAGGCGAAGACCGCTTTTGCAGGATAGCTTGTACTAGCTGTCCCCTTTCGAATTCGCCCGCCGTTGTTGGCTCCCTTCCCGCTCAATATTTGGGAAGAGGACCAGGGCCTATATAAGTAGAGCTAGCCACAACAGTAGAGGAGGGACAATTCAGCTTGATCTGATCTGATCGAGAGCCAACCCTAGCACAAGAACACCTCAACCTCAGGAGGCTGTTCTTCACCTTGTACTGTTCTTCATCAGCCCAAGAGGCAATCCACCACCACCACACTGGAGTAGGGTATTACACCACAACGGTGGCCCGAAACAGTATAAATCTTGTGTCTTTCTGTGTTGCGAGTTCATCGAGTTCGTCCGCGAGATCTTAGTGAGCTAGGGCGTAGATCGGTAGGAGGGAAAGAACTTCGCGCGCACCCCAGAGTTCGAACCTTAAGGGTTTTTCCAGAACCCCGCATCCGATAATAAGTAGACGATGGGTTGCTAGAGTGACAGAAGCTTAAACCCTAGTTTATGTGTTGCTTCGTAAGGGGCTGATTTGGATCCATATGTTTCATGCTATGGTTAGGTTTACCTTAATTCTTCTTTTGTAGTTGCAGATGTTTGTGAGAGGGTTTAATCATAAGGGGGAGGCTTGTCCAAGGAAGGGAAGCACCCAAGCACTGGTCCACCCACATATCAAAGTAACGAACGCGAATCATATGAGCATGATGAAAACTAACTTGGCAAGAATTCCCATGTGTCCTCGGGAGCACTTTGCTTTATATAAGAGTTTGTCCAGGCTTGTCCTTTGCTACAAAAAGGATTGGGCCACCTTGCTGCACCTTGTTTACTTTTATTACTTGTTACCCATTACGATTTATCTTATCACGAAACTATCTGTTACCGATAATATCAGTGCTTGCAGAGAATACCTTGCTGAAAACCACTTGTCATTTCCTTCTGCTCCTCGTTGGGTTCGACACTCTTAGTTATCGAAAGGACTACGATAGATTCCCTATACTTGTGGGTCATCAAGGCAGAGCCGGTCAGCAAGTGTGATGCAGAGACAGCGGTTCAATTTGTTAAGAAGGTGATCTTCCGCTTTGGCTACCCTCACAGTATCATAACTGATAATGGCACTAATCTGTCTAAAGGTGCTATGAAAGAATTCTGTCAACGAGAGCATATTCGTCTTGATGTGTCATCAGTGGCTCACCCCCATCCCAATGGTCAAGCTGAAAGGGCCAATCAAGAAATCTCTAGAGGCATAAAACCCTGGCTTATGGTCCCTTTGCAGAGGACGCCGGGTTGTTGGGTTGAGGAATTTCCCTCGGTGCTTTGGAGTATAAATACCATCCCAAACAGATCAATAGGATACACGCCCTTCTTCATGGTCTACGGGGCAGAGGTGGTTCTTCCAAGCGATATCCGTCATGACTCGCCCCGGGTGGTGGCTTATGTTGAAGCTGTCAATGAAAAGGCACGTCAGGATAGTCTTGATATGTTGGATGAGGAGCGTGCCCTTGTGGTGGCTCGTTCGGTGATATATCAGCAAGATCTGCGTCGTTATCATAGCCGCCGGGTGAAGACTCGGACCTTTCAAGAAGGCGAGTTGGTACTCCGGCTCATCCAAGATCAAACAGATATGCACAAGTTATCCCCACCTTGGGAAGGACCATTTTGTGGTCAGCAAGAATCTGAACAACGAGTCATACTACCTCCTGGATATTCGAGAACACAAGGATTCATGCACATCAGAGGAAGAAACCCGCCGGCCTTGGAACATTGCTCATCTTCGGCCTTATTATACTTGAGCCACCGGCTCTTGTGTTGTACATACCTTCATCCATGTATATATTATGATCAATATAATAAAGTCGGCATCCCTGATAATTCAGGGCCTCTATCGTTTCATTTCAAGGTATTTGAGTCTTTATTGTCTGTTCATAAGGTCACTTGGGGCTTCCTGCTCAATGAGCATAGCTATTCATACCCTCTTGATCCGATTTATAAGCCATCCTATTGGTCACTTGGGGGCTTCCTGCTCAATGAGCATAGCTATTCATACCCTCTTCATCTGGCTTCCATGCCAGAGGTCGCTTGGGGGCTTCTTACTCATTGAGTATAGCTTTCATACCCACTTGGCCGGCGTTCATGCCAAATCTGAGTTAAACCTGCCTGTTTGCAACTTGCTACTCCGCCAGGTGACCCGCCGACCTCTTGACAGTTACTCTTTTCAATAAGACCCTGAACTTGTCAAGGTTAAAACGGCGGCCTTTGTCACGTGAGAGCCGGCTTACAAAGAGCTAGGATAAACTCACCTGTTGTCGTAGTCTCTCCGCTATGTGGCTCGTTCGTACTCTTAACAGTCAATCTTTTCAATAAGACCCTGAACTAGTTAAGGTTAAAACGACGGATTTATGTCATGGGAGAGCCGGCTTACGGGATGAACGACTTTCATGCCAAGCTTCTTTAAAGCAAAACTGCAGTTTTCCAAAATATAGAGCTAGTCTCTTATGGTCCTGTTTAGTCTCTGGCTTACAGATTTTTTCATTTGCCAGGGTACTTTGCCTTGAAAGAATTCAAGTCATGATTTTCATATTTATGGGTAAATGCCCATGATGGATTACAATCATTATATTATCATTGGGATATCAGTCTACAGGTATGACTTTTCATATTTGAATAAATATTTCAGGTTTTTCTAACCCGCCTTGGTTATGGACATTAAGTCGCCAGAATATTTTCTATTGGAAATTATGACCCGCCCTGGCGTAAACCGCGAGGGTGTATGTTGTTTACCATGTGTACAGGAACATTGTAAAACAATATGATATTTCCTGCAAGCTCATCAGTGGCATATAAGATATTTCAACAGTAGTTTTACGGCTCAACATGCACGATGGCATGGCAAATCATTGTTTCATCTAGCCTATTACAAGGCTTTCCAAAGCCCAAATGATTAAGAGTTTTTTCACAAGGAAACGCCGTGCTACAGTCTGTGAGCCGTCCCTTGGATCAGTTCTGTAACACCCCGGATGTAACTTTCCATATTTGTAACTCCAACTCTTGCCATTTTCGGCTATGTGTTATGATATTCCCTCCGTGGTTGGGTTCTGTCTTCATTTTGCATTTTTTCCATGTCTTGCATTTCATATCATGTCATCATGTGCATCTCATTTGCATATGTGTTCGTCTCATGCATCCGAGCTTTTTCCCCGTTGTCCGTTTTGCAATCCGACACTCCCACATGCACCAGTGCACCCCTCTTGTCTCTTTTTGTGAGCGGGTGTTAAACGTTCTCAGAATGGACCGAGGTTTGCCAAGTGACCTTGGTACACCACCGGTAGGCCACCTGTCAAGTTTCACTCCATTTGGAGGTCGTTTGATGCTCCAACGGTTAACCGGGTAACCGCAAAGGCCTTTTGAGTGTTGCAGCCCAACACCCTCCAAAACAGCCCAATAACCCATCTAAGTCATTTCCATGCTCTCCGTCGTCGGATCACGATCGTGTGGGCGAAAACCGCACCTCATTTGGACTCTCCTAGCCCCCTCTACCTATAAATATGTGATCCTCTCCGAAATCCCGGGTCCCGAAACCCTACACTCACCCCTCTCCGCCGCCGGACACGTCCGGCCCGAGCCGGACGAAATCGCCTCCGCCTCGGCGCCAACCCCGTGCTGCCACATGGCAAGCGCCGCCGCCCCGGCCCGGCGAGCCCGAGGCGGGCCCGCCAGAGCCCATCGCCGCCCGCGCCTCCCGCGGCTCGACCCCGCCGCCCGAGCGCGCCGCCTTCGCCCTCCGCCGCCTGCCGCGAACCGCCTCCATCGCTGGCGCGCCCGCGCCCGAGCCGGCGAGCTCCCGCCGCCGCCTCCGGCGACCTCGTCCGCCCGCGCCCGCGCCCGCGCCGGTCGCCGGCGCCAGATCCGGCGAGGGGTCGGCCGGATCCGGCATCCCCATCTGCACTGCGCCCTCTCTGACCCTCTCCGGCCGCCACCGCTCCATTCTCCAGCGAGAGCTCCGGCCCCGCCTCAGTTCGCGTGCCCACGAAACCCTAGATCGGAGGTTGACTTTCCCCCTCGTTTTTCTGCCAAGTCCCGAATTTATCACTTTATGTTGCTCTGTTCATCATGTCATATCTCATTACATACTGCTCCGTTTCACACGCATGATATATCAAAATGTTCATCACGAGATGCTCTTCATTTTGTTATATTGTGCCATGCTCGTTTGAGTTCATCTTGATGCGCAAATATCTGATGCAAGAGTGCTATATGTTGTTTACTGTTGTTACTTATCAGAACTTGATGTTTTGTTATTTTTGTTGCATTTGATGTGTGCATCTTATGGGCATGAGCTCTAGAGGTGTTTTGATCTATGCCATGCCATCTTTACATAGGTGTATGCCATGTATTTTTGTGATCTATGTGGTGACTAGCACAAGCATGCAAACTAGGCTTCGTGATGTTTCTGTTTTCAGGGACTTGATTTTGCTAAGTCTTTTCCTGCTGTTATTTTTATGCCATATAAACTTGATGCTACAGCGATATCCATGCTTATTTTGAGATACTTCAGTAAGGATGTTTTGAACATATGGTTATTCTCTATCCATCCATGCCCCTGTTTGCAATTATGGAGGGCCCTAGCGTGTCTCAATCTTGCTGTACTTTTGCTATAAAATGTTCCTGGCAGAATGTTAACATGATATTCAATTTTGCCATGGATGTTGCTAGTGATCCATGCATTCTATGAACTTGCTCTTGCCATTATTAACTTCATGAACATGTCTTCTTGCTGTAGGTATGCTTGTTTTGTCATGCGTTGCTTTGTGATGAGTGAATCGAGCTCACAATGATGCCTTCATAATTCTGTTAATGCCATGCTCTGTTTTCTGCTAAGTCTGAAACCTGTTAACGAAACTTGCTATGTTTACATGGGTGCCATCATATCTTCTGATCCTTTTTGGCTCATGGTCGGTAAGGGATTTTTGTTCTATGCATTTAGTGGATTCATGCCTTGCCTTGTTTTGCTATGATTAGTTCCTGTAGCATGTATTTTACTTGCTCTGAACATTGCTACCTGATGCTGTTTAAGCCATGTTCAGTATTTTCACAAAGTCTGTGAAGCTGATATCTTTTGCACTTTTGCCATGCTTGTTTGAACCTGTTATTGTGTGATCTAGCCGTAGCTCAGTGTTCATCTTTCGTCAAGAATCTCTTGTAGATCACTTACATATGCTTTGTTGCTATGTTGGGGTGCTTTAGCATAGGTTCTTGATGTATACTAAGTGCTATCATGCTGTTAATCGCAGAATTGTGTCATTCGTGTTTTGCTTGCCATTTGCAAACCGTGCATCCGTTTCCGGTGATCTTTATATCGATTTCGACTGAAATCATCTCATATTTCCAGCGGCATACTTTGTTTGCCAAGTTGATGCCTTGTTCATCTTTTCTCTTCCGGAGCACGCATATGCATTGCATATCACATCTTGCATATCACGCCATGTATTGCATCATGTTGGTTGTGCTTTTCCCGTGATTGATTGTGGTTCCATTGCTTGTGTTCTTGATTTGGGTAGAGCTGGGAGACGAGTTTGTTAACAAGGAACCTGTTGAGAATGCTTACGAGGATCAAGCTTTCGACAACTCTGAGAACCTTGCAGGCAAGATGACCATACCCTCGAAATCACTTCTATCTTTGCTTGCTAGTTGTTCGCTCTATTGCTATGCTGCGCTACCTACCACTTGCTATATCATGCCTCCCATGTTGCCATGTCAAGCCTCTAACCATCCTTTCCTAGCAAACCGTTGTTTGGCTAAGTTACCGCTTTTGCTTAGCCCTTCTTATAGCGTTGCTAGTTGCAGGTGAAGTTGAAGTTGGTTCCATGTTGGAACATGGATATTTTGGCATATCACATTATCTCTTATTTTAATTAGTGCATCTATATTTTTGGTAAAGGGTGGAAGGCTCGGCCTTATGCCTGGTGTTTTGTTCCACTCTTGCCGCCCTAGTTTCCGTCATACCGGTGTTATGTTCCTTGATTTTGCGTTCCTTACGCGGTTGGGTGATTTATGGGACCCCCTTGACAGTTCACCTTGAATAAAACTCCTCCAGCAAGGCCCAACCTTGGTTTTACAGTTGCCTACCTAAGCCGTTTTCCCTTGGGTTTTCGCGAGCCCGAGGGTCATCTTTATTTTAAACCCCCGGGCCAGTGCTCCTCTGAGTGTTGGTCCAACCTGTCAGCCGCCGGTGGCCACCAGGGGCAACTCTGAGCTCGCCTATCAGAAGTTTGGACAATCCGGTGTGCCCTGAGAACGAGATATGTGCAGCTCCTATCGGGATTTGTCGGCACATCGGTCGGCTTTGCTAGTCTTGTTTTACCATTGTCGAAATGTCTTGTAAATCGGGATTCCGAGACTGATCGGGTCTTCCCGGGAGAAGGTTTATCCTTAGTTGACCGTGAGAGCTTATAATGGGCTAAGTTGTGACACCCCTGCAGAGTATTATCTTTCGAAAGCCGTGCCCACGGTTATGAGGCAGATGGGAATTTGTTAATGTCCGGTTGTAGAGAACTTGACACTTGACTTAATTGAAATACATGAACCGTGTGTGTAGCCGTGATGGTCTCTTTTCGGCGGAGTCCGGGAAGTGTCGTGGAGGTGTCACGGCAGATGCCCTTAGTGTCAGGACTTAGTCGCGAGGCCAGCGCATCTATGTGGTAGCTTGAGAGGGGTTGGGCGAAATCGAGAGACGCAACACAAGACAAGGATTTAGACAGCTTCGGGCCCCGGGAAACATCATCCGGTAATAGACCTACATGCTGTTTGTGGCTAGGTCTCATTATGCTCATGAGAGAGTCGCCGGTAAGCCGGCTCTTTGTGTCTAGCCCTAGAGATTCTTTCTTGTTGCTTGTCCCTCTTTGGGGTGCCCTGCCCCTCCTTATATAAGTTAGAGGGGCGGGTTACATGTGGAGTCCTAGTAGGACTAGGACTAGTCTATCTTTTCTTACAAGTTGAATACAAGTCCGGGTCTTGCTTCCTCGTAAAGGAAATATTCGTCATCCCTTTCCTCTTAAGCCGGCCCACCATAACATGAGCCGGCCTTCTCGGCCTTGGGCCTAGTCTTCTGCCTGACCCGCCGTTAGGGCCATCCGTGAGTCGCCAGGCTCGTGAGTCGTCACATTAGTGAACCGCCAGACCCATGAGTCGCCAATCCTCCGGCGGGTTACGATGAAGCGCCAAATCCGGCCGGGTCATACCGCGGGGTATATCCCCGACATTAGCCCCCAGTTTAATTTGGATTTATCCATGTTAAACTGATCCTGTAAAATAAACACAAGAACAAACTTGATAGGTTGTGCTCCGGGTTAAATATTTTCGTGAACCGGCACCTGATCATCTTTAAGTCCTTGTCATTTCCTCCTGGATGCATACTCAAGATCTTATAGCAAATCTCTTTTAACAGATATGTCCAAACCTTGCCAATGCAAAAAATCTGGGCACTTCTTCTAAAAAATCCGGGTCAATAGGCCAGCTTCATAACCAATTTGCTGACATTGGCTCTTGTAGAGAAATGTTATAAGAAATAATCCATTTGAGTCGGCCTTCAATGCTCTGACTTGACAAAAATATTGGTCTTGAAATATTCAACTGATATTCAGCCGGCTTAAAGATGTAGATCTTGTTGATTTATGATTGCCAAAATTGTCGGGTTACAAATAAATAATGCCGGGTCATGATTGTTGCAGACACCGGGTTAATCTGGTCTACTCCAAACTGAGAATTTGAAGATTTTTCTCCCTTATATGCATATCACCTGTAGCCCCCAAGTACCTGGTTGTCATGCTTACAGCAACCTGGGACTTGTAATCGCCTTATGCTCATAAAAACTTCAACCAGTGTAGCCCCCAAGGGCCGGGTCATTATGCAATAATGAGCAGGGACTTTGTAGATATAACCATGTAAACTTGAGCAGCAACGTGTAGGCCCCAAGGGCCGGCTCAGTAAGATATTACTGAGCTCGGACTTTGTATATGATTCATTGATAATAACATCATATAATACAATCTCCACCATGGGGCTTGAACCCACGTCCACAAGGTTAAGAGCTTTGTACTCTACCAACTGAATAGTGGACAGTTCAATATAATGGATTAATGCTTGTGTACCTTGAACTTTTGATAGGACCAATTGGTAGTCCCCAAGGGCCGGCTTATTACGATGTGATGAGTCGGGTCTTCAATGAAGTGAGCAAAAAATGACTTTGCATTAGCCCCCAAGTGCCATGGTGCATGCTCGCAGCGACATGAGACTTGCATATTTGATATAATCTCAATTTAAATAATGTAGCCCCCAAGTGTCGGGTCGTAAGCCTGCAGCGACTCAGGACTATTCCTTCCATTGTAGAATAAATCATATCCTTTGATAAAATAATAGTCATTGCGCTAAAGCGACTTCGAAAACCTCAATCATAATATTAGTTTCTGATAACCATAATAAAATCCAGCCATGTTGGCTATTAAAGATTTGTGAAAACCTCAATCATTCAAATCATAATGAAAATCCAGCCAAGTTTGGCTATTTAAAGATTTCAAATACCTTATCTGTTGAGAAGTAAATCCGGAGTTTAAATACCCGGCGGCTCTTGGCCGATGGCGATTTATTACGCCTCCACTGTAGGCCGGAATTTTTATAACCCGGCTATTTATAGCCTTTGAAAAAATCAAGAATTGATGAGCTTGGACTTAAACATTTATATAAGTCATAGTTCTGCAAATCCTGCATAGAGTTTAAACAACCTACGCCCTGGCGACTTAATGTCAAAAGCCCGGGCGGGTAACTACCCAAATGTAGTCTTATCCTGCACACAAGTAGATCACAAGAACCCTTGGCGGTTTACCGCAGGTCGGGTCATAATATCTTACATATGACCACTGATGTGTAAAAAAGGAGTCACAGATAAGCCTGTTATGAATCATAACTTTGAAACATAACTATAATATCATACTTGTGATATTGAATTTGCATTGTCGGTTTATATGACCTGCACAATAAGGGTGATAACCCAATCTTTGATACGCGCATGATTCCAATGGCGCAATTCAAAACATATCGGCGGCTTAAACTCCATAGCCAGGGCCGGTTTAAACATAACCATGTATAAACAATATCATACCTGTGATATTGAATTGTACTGCCGGCTTATGATACATGTGCAGTAAGTGTGATAACCCAATCCTTAGAAGCCAATGCTTCCACATAGATGATGATTGTCGTAAGCCAGCGACTTATCATAAAAAATCAAGCCGGGTTAAATAGCAACCACTCATATACATTTTAGATATGATCAAAAGAGCTTCAAATAAAATCCGAAAACTGTTTGCAAAAAGAGACTTCAAAAATTTTGAGGCTTCTAATTCGAATACGATCAGAAAACCGTCCCAAAGAGGTTAAGCTAAGATTCGAATACGATCATATAGCCCCCAGTGGCTTTGGCGTTGCCGATCAAGAGGGTACCGACAGCTATGTTCTCTTTGGTTCGAATACGACCTATGTTTGAACAGGAAGCCCCCAAATGACCTTAAGAGTTGTTTAACGACGCTGATTCGAATACGATCCACGTCGGTTCCCAAAGGGGGTTGAGCTATGGTTCAAATATGACCAAGAAACTCCCCAATGAGCTCGGCAGTGTGCCGATCAAAAGGGTATCGACAGCTATGTTCTCTTTGGTTCGAATACGACCTATGTTTGAACAGGAAGCCCCCTAGTGATCATGAGAATATTTAACGACTCTGATTCGAATACGATCAGGGTCACACCAAAAGGCTTAAGCTAAATTCAAATACGATCAGCTCCCAATGGTCATTAAAGCAGGGTACCTATATTTGAGTTGTGCTTTGTAACAGACTCTCTTTGGTCCCTTTAATTTTTCCTGAGAACTCGAACTTTGCGAGAGATAACCTCTTTTTGAACCGGAAATTTGTAAACCGGATATTAAGAGCTTCAAAGCTTTATAAGATACAAATTTACCTTGAGCCGGACGTTTGAACCGGATTTGAGAGCTTCAAAACTTCGCGGGAGAAAGATATCTCTTGAACCGGATTTTAAACCGGAATCTTTATTTGAACCGACAATTTTCTGACGGCCTTTAAAGTTTCATCAATATGGTAGCAGCCTCCGGAACCGGGTTATCATTCACTCCAACGACCCGGGGTTCCCGAGTCATGTCACTGTAGCCCCCGAGTCTCAAGATGACTCGAGGAGTTGGCTTGAAATTCTCCATATTTAGCCGTGATATAAACCGGCATAACTTGTATATCATTGGTGTTGATAACACGATGTGTATCCACAGAAGGTTAAGGTGACTGCGGCGGGTTATAAATGATCCCGTATGAGCCGTGTCAGCAACTCGGCCAATGGTTCCTTCCAACTGGCTGTTTGAAGTTTAACCAAACTGTAGTGACGGCGACTCGTGCACCTGCCCATTGAATCATCCAGTGCAGACGACGGCTGATAATATATAATAATTTGCCTCCAGTTTGTTGGAAGAAAACCGGGCTTCCCAAGTAGTGACTTGCTCATAATCAATAAACAACTCATCCAGCCAAGTGCGGCCTGGTGTGTTGATGTAGATCAGGCCGCGAGAGACGGACGGTAAAGACGATCGTAACATCAGAGGCGGCACAGACAGATGAGTCGGCCGTGGCGTTGTAAACCGGTGCAGACGGGTGAGTTGTCCTCCTTGTTGTAAGCCGGCGTGGTCGCGAGAGACGGCCACAGCGTGGTAAGCCGGCGCAGTCGCGAGAGACGGCCACGGCGTTGTAAGCCGGTGCGAGGGTCTGTTGAATAACGAAGACCACCTGTGCCAAAAGATGTTGGCGTGCCTCCATCTCCGCAGTATAATATCACTTTTTGTCATAAATAATTGCCCTGTATAAGCAATATGACAGACCAAGGCAAAGATAAACTATTTTTTGACAAAAATAATATGTACTAAAAATATATTTTAGATGGATATCACCTGATGTGTTTAGGCCGAAAATAATCCGCCATGAAGTTGATAATCACTAGGTGAAACTGGAATCCTTCACGGGTGAATCGGCCGCGGGAGCAGACAGATAAACCAGCCACGGTGTTTGTGAGCCGGTGCGGACGAGCAAGTTGTCCTCCGCGTTGTAAGCCGGCGCGAACGCGTGAACCGGCCGCGAGGGCGGACGGGCAAGTCGTCCGCGGCGTTGTAAGGCGGTGCGGACGGGCGAGTCGGCCGGCGCGTTGATGTAAACCGGACCGCGACACGTCTGTCCGTGAAGCCGCGCGACACAGCCGAACGTGCATCCGTGGTATAACACCACCCCTTTTTCTTTTAATAGTCGCCTGATTCGCGCGCACAAAGGAGGGGCAGGGCGGGGGAGACGCCTGCGTGGGAGGCCGTGTGGGTAATGGCTGACAAAGGTAATGTGTCGGTCCAATCTGCGGCCAGTGGCAACAGAGACGCTCGCGAGCGATGGCCAAGTCCTTCTCCGAATTGTGGATTTTTTTTTACGCGTTCACGCAATTGTAGCCAGCCAATCCAATAATTTCCTTGTTCTTTTCCCGATCTACTAGTACTCAAACAGTACTATCCTTTTTTACAGTACTAGTGGAAGCGCTTGGGGGCTCTTTGGATTGACTCGGGCTTCAGGCTAGAAAAAGTAGTGACATTGACTGATTTGACGTATCTGCTTCACATGCACTACTACTTGAAGTAGTACCTTTCCTTCGATCTTTGCTCCATGCTCGTGGAAGTAGCAGCAACAGCGTACACTGATACGCCTTAGGACTTGATGCGAGCGCCCGGATGATTGTTTCTCAGATTCAACTTGTACTAGTAGCACTTGGTCCTTTGAAAAAGTTGGCAGCAAGCCTAGGGTGCCACGCCATGCAATAGTGATGCTCTGAGTTGGGTTTGGACACGGACGACAGAACCGTCAAAGTCTTTCGGTCTCCGCAAGTTGCACGTCGTATCGATTGATTTTAGATGCAAGATTTCGACCCTCAACGACAACGGAAATTAATCCAGCCCCGACGGATCATCTGGTGGTGTGCGCTGGCGCATAAACACGACTCTAATTTTCTCCTTTGATCTTTAAATCGTGTATACATCGCTTTGACTGTTTGTTGATGATGTTGTCTTCTGCGCCGACTTCTTTTTCATCTGGAAAATTGCAAACTTCTCAATCCTTTTAGAGAAATCCCTTCAAGAACTCAACACCACCGTGTGCAGGCCCCACGGTGGGCGCCAACTGTCGTGGAGGTGTCACGGCAGATGTCCTTAGTGTCAGGACTTAGTCGCGAGGCCAGCGCATCTATGTGGTAGCTTGAGAGGGGTTGGGCGAAATCGAGAGACGCAACACAAGACAAGGATTTAGACAGCTTCGGGCCCCGGGAAACATCATCCAGTAATAGCCCTACATGCTGTTTGTGGCTATGTCACATTATGCTCATGAGAGAGTCGCCTTTAAGCCGGCTCTTTGTGTCTAGCCCTAGAGATTGTTTCTTGTTGCTTGTCCCTCTTTGGGGTGCCCTGCCCCTCCTTATATAAGTTAGAGGGGCGGGTTACATGTGGAGTCCTAGTAGGACTAGGACTAGTCTATCTTTTCTTACAAGTTGAATACAAGTCCGGGTCTTGCTTCCTCGTAAAGGAAATATTCGTCATCCCTTTCCTCTTAAGCCGGCCCACCATAACATGAGCCGGCCTTCTGGGCCTTGGGCCTAGTCTTCTGTCTGACCCGCCGTTAGGGCCATCCGTGAGTCGCCAGGCTCGTGAGTCGTCACATTAGTGAACCGCCAGACCCATGAGTCGCCAATCCTCCGGCGGGTTACGATGAAGCGCCAAATCCGGCCGGGTCATACTTCCGGCCGGGTCATACCGCGGGGTATATCCCCGACAGGAAGTGAACACGGTTTGGGTTATGTATGAACGTAAGCAGTTTCAGGATCACTTCTTGATCACCTCTAGCTTCGCGACCGTTGCGTTGCTTCGCTTCTCGCTCTCATTTGCGTATGTTAGCCACCATATGCTTAGTGCTTGCTGCAGCTCCACCTCATTACCCCATCCTTTCCTATAAGCTTAAATAGTCTTGATCTCGCGGGTGTGAGATTGCTGAGTCCTCGTGACTCACAGATTCTACCAAAACAGTTGTAGGTGCCGACGATACCAGTGCAGACGACGCAACCGAGCTCAAGTGGGAGTTCGACGAGGACCGTGGTCGTTATTATGTTTCATTTCCTGATGATCCGTAGTGGAGCCCAGTTGGGACGATCGGGGATCTCGCATTTGGGGTTATCTTCTTTTCATTTGGATTTGACCGTAGTCGGTCTATGTGTGGATTTTTGGATGATGTATGAATTAATTTATGTATTGTGTGAAGTGGCGATTGTAAGCCAACTCTCTTTATCCCATTCTTGTTCATTACATGGGATTATGTGAAGATGACCCTTCTTGCGACAATACCTACAATGCGGTTATGCCTCTAAGCCGTGCCTCGACACGTGGGAGATATAGCCGCATCGACGTTACAAGTTGGTAATCAGAGCCATCCCCAACTTAGGAGCCCCCTGCTTGATCAAATCGCTGGCGTTGTTGAGTCTAGAACAAAAATGTCTTGAGTCTTAGGATTATATATATCGGAGAGTAGGATTCTTTTTACTCCTCAGTCCCTTCGTCGCTCTGGTGGGGCCCCCTGACGTAGAAGTTTTGACTCTTCTCTCCTCAAATTTCACTAAAAAAATTTAGGATCACGCAGGTATCTTGGAATCGTTTCGATGGTTTTGTGACGAAAACATTGTTCTTGGTGCCTCCTGACATTTAGGGGTTGTGGCAGTGTCCCGGGGAGTTGAGCTCCGAGGTGTTGTCATCACAATTTTATCGTTGCAGTTCTGGAATACCTGAGTTTCGCCGACATCGAAAATCTCTTTTATGCAGTTCTTGGTGAGATCACCTCGACGCCACCCAGTACTGGGGCGGGAGTTCAGGAGTATTGCCATAACTCGTATAACGGATGCTTTTCGAAGGTTGAGGTACACGATTTCCGAAGGTTTCTTGGTTATGTGTTGACGGATGGATACAGCTGGATCTAGGGATTGCTAGTTTGGGTGATATATTTTGTGTCCCCTGTATCCCCAACACCAGATTGCATAACCAGAAAGTTTCGGGAGTTTATAGGTGGGATTCAAGTAGCTCTTAGCATTTCTTCCCGCAGATATTTGGTTTGTGATTGGGTAATCCTTACCACTTATTTGTTCCAGTTGCACCTTGTTATTTCATTCATCAATTTCTTATCAAGTGGCTTCTCACCTTATGGAAGTGTGATGATTTACTATGGAATTCATTCGTTCATCCTTGTTCGAATGTTTATTGTGAAGACTATATGTTGCAATTTCTATCTGTTGATTCAACTTGTCTATCAAGATGCTAACGGATGTCACCCTCTTTAGGATGGCTCTGCCAACGCGTCAGAATCCGGAACGCAATGATGGGAGTCAGGCGAACCCTCCACCACCACCTCCGCCTCCGGAGGCATGGCAAGCTATCATGTCAGCCACCAACGCCAATGCTCAGATGATTTTGCAACTCTTGCAAGAGCGCACCCAAGGGCAAGGCAACCAAGGAAATCAAGGCCAAGGCAACAATCAGCCTCACTTCGCTACCCTCAACCAGTTCATCGCAAATCAGCCGAAGTCTTTCAGCTACTGTGCCGAGGCCACAGACGCCGATGATTGGCTCGTGGACATCAAGAAGCATTTTGAATGTAGCAATGTCAGGCCTGAGGACTTTGTCAAGTTCGCTTCTTTTCAACTCAAGGATCAAGCTACCGAGTGGTATCCACAATGCAAAGATTCCAGAGGAGGTCGTGTGATTACCTGGGATGATTTCCGCCGAGACTTCAAAGCTCACCACATTCCACAAAGTGTTGTTGAGAGCAAGCGTGAGGAGTTCCGCAATCTCAAGCAAGGCAGCTTGTCCGTGTATCAATACAATACCCAGTTTCAGAAACTCGCTCGCTTCGCTAAGCAAGACGTTCCTGATGAAAAGAGTATGATCTATCAATTCAAAGGTGGCCTTAGAGAAGATCTGCAATTACCTCTCGTGCTTTTTGAGCCGACCAAGTATGATGATTTCTACAACATGGCACTGAAGCAAGAGGCTGCTCAGCTCAAGTGTGAGGCTTCTAAGAAGAGAGTCAGGGACGCAGTTCAGTCTTCTTCTTCCTCACTAGTGGCTGCTAAGCAACAGAAGTTCTGGTTGCCTCCTCCTCCTCTGTTTCGTCAGCCTTTCCAGCAGAAGAACAAAGGTGGCCATGGATCTTCCCACCCACCCAACCCTGGCTATCAGAACAAGTCTCAGAATCAAGCTCCAAAGTCAAATGCTCCTTATCATCGTCCGCTCTCGGAGGTGACTTGCAACAAGTGTCAGCAGAAAGGTCACTATGCGAACAAGTGCTTCAACCAAAGGCGCCTTCCGCCTCCTCCTCCTGTTCGTTCAGCAAGCAATGCAGTGGTCAAGCATAATTCCAAGTTTGCAAAGGTCAACATGATGAACGCAGCTCAGGCAGAGGACTCTTCAGAAGTGATAATGGGTAATCTTCCTGTTAATGACTTTCCTGCAAAAGTTCTTTTTGACACTGGTGCATCGCTTAGTTTCATCTCAAGACCATTTGCATCTAAGCATGAGTTGCATTTCCAAGAATTGCCTAGACCGTTAGCAGTTGTCTCTCCGGGCAAATGCATGAACACAAGCTACATGGTTCCGGATGTTTCTATCAAGATGGGCAACTATAAATTTTTATCTTCTCCAATGGTTCTTGGTGACTCTGATATTGATCTAATTCTCGGGATGGACTGGCTTTCTAAGCACAAGGCTCAACTTGATTGTGCTGCCAGGGAAATTCAATTGACACACTCTTCTGAGGATGTGATCATCTATGCCGCTCGTGATGAGACCATTAGGTTATTCTCTCTCAATGAGAAGGGCGAGCTAGACGCAATCTCTCATATTCCAGTCGTTTGTGAGTACCAAGATGTCTTTCCAGAAGAGCTTCCGGGTATGCCTCCTCACCGGCCAGTCGAGTTCGTTATCGATCTTGAGCCTGGCACGGAACCCGTTTGCAAGCGTCCATATAAGCTTGGACCAAAGGAGCTGAAGGAATTGAAGAAACAGCTCGATGAACAAAAGCGCCTGGGTCTGATCAGACCGAGTTCATCTCCATGGGGTTGTGGAGTTCTCTTTGTCCAGAAGAAAGATGGCATGGACCGACTTTGTGTCGACTACCGTCCATTGAACAAGAAGACAATCAAGAACAAGTATCCACTTCCCAACATCAATGAGCTATTCGAGCAACTTAAGGGTGCTAAAGTATTCTCCAAGCTTGACCTTCGAATGGTTTATCATCATATTCGCATTCGTGAAGAAGATATTCCCAAGACAGCATTCAGAACAAGCTTTGGTTCTTATGAATATACTGTCATGTCTTTCGGCCTTGTCAATGCTCGTCCAACATTCTCTCGAATGATGAACTTCATCTTCAACCCCTACACCAATGAATTTGTCCTGGTGTATCTCGATGATATCTTGGTCTTCTCCAAGAATAAGAAGAACCATGCCAAACATTTGCGATTGGTGCTCAACAAGCTCAGAGAGTATCAATTCTATGCGAAGTTTTCCAAATGTGAGTTCTGGTTTGATGAAGTTCTTTACCTTGGTCACATCATCTCCGCCAAGGGCATCGCTGTTAATCCCGAGAAGGTGTCTGCAATTGTGAATTGGGAACCTCCTCAGAATGTCAAGCATCTTCGTAGTTTTCTTGGGCTTGCAAGCTATTGCCGAAGATTCGTTGAGAATTTCTCTAAGATTGCAAAGCCTCTTTCCAACCTCCTCCAGAAGCATGTCAAGTATGTCTGGACTCCTGAGTGTGACGTTGCTTTCAACACTCTCAAGGAGAAACTAGTCACAGCTCCTGTCTTAACTCCTCCCAACGAATCCAAGCCATTCGAAGTTTTCTGTGATGCTTCTCTTCAAGGTCTCGGTGCTGTGTTAATGCAAGAGAAGAAAGTTGTGGCCTATACCTCTCGTCAGTTGAAGACCAACGAAAAGAACTACCCCACTCACGATCTTGAGTTGGCAGCAGTTGTTCATGCATTAATAACATGGAGACATCTCTTGTTGGGAAGGAAAGTGGACATATTCACCGATCACAAGAGTCTCAAGTACATCTTCACTCAGCCCAACCTCAACCTCAGACAAACTCGATGGATCGAAATGTTTCAAGAGTACAATCCGAGTATCGAATATACTCTAGGCAAGGCCAATGTCATGCAGATGCTTTGAGCAGGAAGGCTTATTACAGCAGCTTAATTCTCAAGCCATTCCAACCGGACCTTTGTGAAGCTTTCCGCAAACTGAATCTTCAAGTTGTTCCTAAAGGCTTTCTTGCCAACCTCCTAGTCTCTCCTACTTTGGAAGATCAAATTCGTGAGGCACAACTCCTGGATACCATGGTGAAGAAGGTGAAACGTGGTATTGACAAGGGCATATCCAAATACAAGTGCTTCCACATTGATGACAAAGATACTCTTTTCTTCGAGGACCGGATTGTGGTTCCTAAAGGTGATCTAAGGAAGGTCATAATGAACGAAGTGCACAATTCTCTTCTTTCCATTCATCTTGGAAGTACGAAGATGTACCATGACCTCAAGCAGTCGTATTGGTGGACTCGTATGAAGCGAGAAATTGCTCAATTCGTGAATGAATGTGATGTCTGCCGAAGGGTGAAAGCAGAACACCAACGACCAGCTGGTCTCCTCCAACCTCTTGCTATTCCAGAATGGAAGTTTGATCATATCGAAATGGACTTCATGACTGGATTTCCTAAGTCGAAGTGCAGAAATGATGCTATCTTCGTTGTCATCGACAAGCTTACTAAAGTGGCTCATTTCCTTCCAATCAAAGAATCTATCACAGCAGCTCAGTTGGCAGAGCTATACACCTCCAGGATTGTCTCCTTGCACGGCATTCCACAAGTGATTTCTTCATAACGTGGAAGCATCTTCACTTCTAAGTTCTGGGACTCCTTCCTGAAGGCCATGGGCACCAACATTCGCTTCAGCAAACTAGTGGCCAACTTGAGCGAGTCAATAAAATCCTTGAAGATACGCTCAGGGCTTGTGTCATTTCCTTTGGCATGAAGTGGGAAGATTGTCTTCCATACGCCGAGTTCTCCTACAACAACAGCTTCCAAGCGAGTTCGGGCAAGGCCCCATTCGAGATTCTATATGGCAGAAAGTGTCGTACTCCTCTCAATTGGTCCGAGACAGGTGAACGCCAACTTCTTGGCAACGACTTGATCACAGAAGCTGAAGAAATGTGTAAAGTCATCCGTGAAAATCTCAAAGCCGCGCAATCACACCAGAAGAGTTACTATGATAGCAAGCACCGTGACTTGGCTTTCGAGATCGGAGACCATGTCTACCTCCGCGTCTCTCCAATGAAAGGCACTCGTCGCTTCGGTATCAAAGGGAAGCTTGCCCCTAGATACGTGGGACCTTTCAAGATCATTGGCAAAAGAGGCGACCTCGCCTATCACCTTGAGCTTCCCTCCAACTTCGCGAACGTGCACGATGTGTTCCACGTGTCACAGCTTCGCAAGTGCTTCAAGACTCCTGAGTGCACCATCAACTTCGAAGAGATTGACCTCCAAGAAGATCTGTCTTATCATGAGCACCCCGTTGCTATTCTTGAAGAAACTGAACGCAAGACTCGCAACAAGTCAATCAAATTCCTGAAAGTGAAGTGGTCACACCATTCTGACCGAGAAGCCACCTGGGAGCGCGAGGACCACCTTCATTCTGAATTTCCGAAGTTCTTTCAGTCCTAGATCTAGGGACGAGATCCTCTTGTAGTGGTGGAGTGTTGTAACACCCCGGATGTAACTTTCCATATTTGTAACTCCAACTCTTGCCATTTTCGGCTATGTGTTATGGTATTCCCTCCGTGGTTGGGTTCTGTCTTTGTTTTGCATTTTTTCCATGTCTTGCATTTCATATCATGTCATCATGTGCATCTCATTTGCATACGTGGTCGTCTCAAGCATCCGAGCTTTTTCCCCGTTGTCCGTTTTGCAATCCGACACTCCCACATGCACCGGCGCACCCCTCTTGTCTCTTTTCGTGAGCGGGTGTTAAACGTTCTCGGAATGGACCGAGGTTTGCCAAGTGGCCTTGGTACACCACCGGTAGGCCACCTGTCAAATTTCGCTCCATTTGGAGGTCGTTTGATGCTCCAACGGTTAACAGGGTAACCGCAAAGGCCTTTTAAGTGTTGCAGCCCAACACCCTCCAAAACAGCCCAATAACCCATCTAAGTCATTTTCATGCTCTCCGTCGTCGGATCACGATCGTGTGGGCGAAAACCGCACCTCATTTGGACTCTCCTAGCCCCCTCTACCTATAAATATGTGATCCTCTCCGAAATCCCGGGTCCCGAAACCCTAGCCTCACCCCTCTCCGCCGCCGGACACGTCCGGCCCGAGCCGGACGAAATCGCCTCCGCCTCCGCGCCAACCCCGCGCTGCCACGTGGCAAGCGCCGCCGCCCCGCCGCCGCGGCCCGGTGAGCCCGAGGCGGGCCCGCCCGAGCCCATCGCCGCCCGCGCCTCCTGCGGCTCGACCCCGCCGCCCGAGCGCGCCGCCTCCGCCCGCCGCTCCGCCCTCTACCGCGTCCCACCTCCATCGCTGGCGCACCCGCGCCCGAGCCGGCGAGCTCCCGCCGCCGCCTCCGGCGACCTCGTCCGCCCGTGCCCGCGCCGGTCGCCGTCGCCTCCGCCAGCGCCAGATCCAGCGAGGGGCCGGCCGGATCCGGCGTCCCCGTCCGCACCGCGCCCTCTCCGACCCTCTCCGGCCGCCACCGCTCCATTCTCCAGCGAGAGCTTCGGCCCCGCCTCGGTTCGTGTGCCCACGAAACCCTAGATCGGAGGTTGACTTTCCCCCTCGTTTTTCTGCCAAGTCCCGAATTTATCACTTTATGTTGCTCTGTTCATCATGTCATATCTCATTACATACTGCTCCGTTTCACGCGCATGATATATCAAAATGTTCATCACGAGATGCTCTTCATTTTGTTATATTGTGCCATGCTCGTTTGAGTTCATCTTGATGCCCAAATATCTGATGCAAGAGTGCTATATGTTGTTTACTGCTGTTACTTATCAGAACTTGATGTTTTGTTATTTTTGTTGCATTTGATGTGTGCATCTTATGGGCATGAGCTCTACAGGTGTTTTGATCTATGCCATGCCATCTTTACATAGGTGTATGCCATGTATTTTTGTGATCTATGTGGTGACTAGCACAAGCATGCAAACTAGGCTTCGTGATGTTTCTGTTTTCAGGGACTTGATTTTGCTGTCTTTTCCTGCTGTTATTTTTATGCCATATAAACTTGATGCTACAGCGATATCCATGCATACTTTTGCTATAAAATGTTCCTGGCAGAATGTTAACATGATATTCAATTTTGCCATGGATGTTGCTAGTGATCCATGCATTCTATGAACTTGATTTTGCCATGATTAGCTTCATGAACATGTCTTCTTGCTGTAGGTATGCTTTTTTTGTCATGCGTTTCTTTGTGATGAGTGAATCGAGCTCACAATGATGCCTTCATAATTCTGTTAATGCCATGCTCTGTTTTCTGCTAAGTCTGAAACCTGTTAACGAAACTTGCTATGTTTACATGGGTGCCATCATATCTTCTGATTCTTTTTGGCTCATGGTCGGTAAGGGATTTTTGTTCTATGCATTTAGTGGATTCATGCCTTGCCTTGTTTTGCTATGATTAGTTCCTGTAGCATGTATTTTACTTGCTCTGAACATTGCTACCTGATGCTGTTTAAGCCATGTTCAGTATTTTCACAAAGTCTGTGAAGCTGATATCTTTTGCACTTTTGCCATGCTTGTTTGAACCTGTTATTGTGTGATCTAGCCGTAGCTCAGTGTTCATCTTTCGTCAAGCATCTCTTGTAGATCACTGCCATATGCTTTGTTGCTATGTTGGGGTGCTGTAGCATAGGTTCTTGATGTATACTAAGTGCTATCATGCTGGAAATCATACATACAGATGTGTGTGGTCCAATGAATATTGAGGCTCGTGGCGGATATCATTATTTTCTCACCTTCACAGATGATTTGAGCAGATATGGGTATATCTACTTAATGAAACATAAGTCTGAAATATTTGAAAAGTTCAAAGAATTTCAGAGTGAAGTTGAAAATCATCGTAACAAGAAAATAAAATTTCTACGATCTGATCGTGGAGGAGAATATTTGAGTTATGAGTTTGGCCTTCATTTGAAACAATGCGGAATAGTTTCGCAACTCACGCCACTCGGAACACCACAGCGTAATGGTGTGTCCGAACGTCGTAATCGTACTTTACTAGATATGGTGCGATCTATGATGTCTCTTACTGATTTACCGCTATCGTTTTGGGGTTATGCTTTAGAGACGGCTGCATTCACTCTAAATAGGGCACCATCAAAATCCGTTGAAACGACACCTTATGAACTATGGTTTGGCAAGAAACCAAAGTTGTCGTATCTTAAAGTTTGGGTTGCGATGCTTATGTGAAGAAACTTCAACCTGATAAGCTCGAACCTAAATCGGAGAAATGTGTCTTCATAGGATACCCAAAGGAGACTGTTGGGTACACCTTCTATCACAGATCCGAAGGCAAGACATTCGTTGCTAAGAATGGATCCTTTCTAGAGAAGGAGTTTCTCTCGAAAGAAATGAGTGAGGAAAGTAGAACTTGATGAGGTAACTGTACCTGCTCCCTTATTGGAAAGTAGATCATCACAGAAACCAGTTTCTGCGACACCTACACCAATTAGTGGGGAAGTTAATGATAATGATCATGAAACTTCAGATCAAGTTATTACTGAACCTCGTAGATCAACCAGATCAAGATCCGCACCAGAGTGGTACGGTAATCCTGTTCTGGAGGTTATGTTACTAGACCATGACGAACCTACGAACTATGAAGAAGCGATGGTGAGCGCAGATTCCGCAAAATGGCTTGAGGCCATGAAATCCGAGATGGGATCCATGTATGAGAACAAAGTATGGACTTTGGTTGACTTGCCCGATGATCGGCAAGCCATTGAAAATAAATGGATCTTTAAGAAGAAGACTGACGCTGACGGTAATGTTACTGTCTATAAAGCTCGACTTGTTGCGAAAGGTTTTCGACAAGTTCAAGGGATTGACTACGATGAGACCTTCTCACCCGTAGCGATGCTTAAGTCTGTCTGAATCATGTTAGCAATTGCCGCATTTTATGATTATGAAATTTGGCAAATGGATGTCAAAACTGCATTCCTGAATGGATTTCTGGAAGAAGAGTTGTATATGATGCAACCGGAAGGTTTTGTCGATCCAAAGGGAGCTAACAAAGTGTGCAAGCTCCAGCGATCCATTTATGGACTGGTGCAAGCCTCTCAGAGTTGGAATAAACGCTTTCTTAGTGTGATCAAAGCATTTGGTTTTATACAGACTTTTGGAGAAGCCTGTATTTACAAGAAAGTGAGTGTGAGCTCAGTAGCATTTCTGATATTATATGTGGATGACATATTGCTGATTGGAAATGATATAGAATTTCTGGATAGCATAAAGGGATACTTGAATAAGAGTTTTTCAATGAAAGACCTCGGTGAAGCTGCATATATATTAGGCATCAAGATCTATAGAGATAGATCAAGACGCTTAATTGGACTTTCACAAAGCACATACCTTGACAAAGTTTTGAAGAAGTTCAAAATGGATCAAGCAAAGAAAGGGTTCTTGCCTGTACTACAAGGTGTGAGATTGAGTAAGACTCAATGCCCGACCACTGCAGAAGATAGAGAGAAGATGAAAGATGTTACCTATGCTTCAGCCATAGGCTCTATCATGTATGCAATGCTGTGTACCAGACCTGATGTGTGCCTTGCTATAAGTTTAGCAGGGAGGTACCAAAGTAATCCAGGAGTGGATCACTGGACAGCGGTCAAGTACATCCTGAAATACCTGAAAAGGACTAAGGATATGTTTCTCGTTTATGGAGGTGACAAAGAGCTCATCGTAAATGGTTACGTTGATGCAAGCTTTGACACTGATCCGGATGATTCTAAATCGCAAACCGGATACGTGCTTACATTGAACGGTGGAGCTGTCAGTTGGTGCAGTTCTAAGCAAAGTGTCGTGGCGGGATCTACGTGTGAAGTGGAGTACATAGCTGCTTCGGAAGCAGCAAATGAAGGAGTCTGGATGAAGGAGTTCATATCTGATCTAGGTGTCATACCTAGTGCATCGGGACCAATGAAAATCTTTTGTGACAATACTGGTGCAATTGCCTTAGCAAAGGAATCCTGATTTCACAAGAGAACCAAGCACATCAGAAGACGCTTCAATTCCATCCGGGATTTAGTCCAGGTGGGAGACATAGAAATTTGCAAGATACATACGGATCTGAATGTTGCAGACCCGTTGACTAAGCCTCTTGCACGAGCAAAACATGATCAGCACCAAGACTCCATGGGTGTAAGAATCATTACTATGTAATCTAGATTATTGACTCTAGTGCAAGTGGGAGACTGAAGGAAATATGCCCTAGAGGCAATAATAAAGTTATTATTTATTTCCTTATATCATGATAAATTTTTATTATTCATGCTAGAATTGTATTAACCGGAAACATAATACATGTGTGAATACATAGACAAACAGAGTGTCACTAGTATGCCTCTACTTGACTAGCTCGTTGATCAAAGAGGGTTATGTTTCCTAGCCATAGACATGAGTTGTCATTTGATTAACGGGATCACATCATTAGGAGAATGATGTGATTGACTTGACCCATTCCGTTAGCTTAGCACTCGATCGTTTAGTATGTTGCTATTGCTTTCTTCATGACTTATACATGTTCCTATGACTATGAGATTATGCAACTCCCGTTTACCGGAGGAACACTTTGTGTGCTACCAAACGTCACAACGTAACTGGGTGATTATAAAGGTGCTCTACAGGTGTCTCCAAAGGTACTTGTTGGGTTGGCGTATTTCGAGATTAGGATTTGTCACTCCGATTGTCGGACAGGTATCTCTGGGCCCACTCAGTAATACACATCACTATAAGCCTTGCAAGCATTGTGACTAATGAGTTAGTTGCGGGATGATGTATTACGGAACGAGTAAAGAGACTTGCCGGTAACGAGATTGAACTAGGTATCGAGATACCGACGATCGAATCTCGGGCAAGTAACATACCGATGACAAAGGGAACAACGTATGTTGTATGCAGTCTGACCGATAAAGATCTTCGTAGGATATGTGGGAACCAATATGAGCATCCAGGTTCCGCTATTGGTTATTGACCGGAGAGGTGTCTCGGTCATGTCTACATAGTTCTCGAACCCGTAGGGTCCGCACGCTTAACGTTACGATGACAGTTATATTATGAGTTTATATGTTTTGATGTACCGAAGGTTGTTTGGAGTCCCGGATGTGATCACGGACATGAAGAGGAGTCTCGAAATGGTCGAGACATAAAGATTGATATATTCGAAGCCTATGTTTGGACATCGGAAGTGTTCCGGGTGAAATCGGGATTTTTCCGGAGTACTGGGAGGTTACCGGAACCCCCCCCCCCCCGGTAACTTAATGGGCCTTATTGGGCCTAGGTGGAAGAGAGGAGAGGAGGCCAGGGCAGGGCCGCGCGCCCCTCCCCCCCAGTCCGAATAGGACAAGGAGAGGGGGGCGGCGCCCCCCCTTCCTTCCTCCCCTCCACCTTTTCCCCCTTCCTCTCCTAGTCCAACATGGAAAGGGGGGAGTCCTACTCCCGGTAGGAGTAGGACTCCTCCTAGGCGCGCCTCTCCTCCTTGGTCGGCGGCCTCCCCCTTGCTCCTTTATATACGGGGGTAGGGGGCACCTCTCGACACACAATTGATCTACGATCTTTCAGCCGTGTGCGGTGCCCCCTCCACCATATTACACCTCGATAATATCGTAGCGGAGCTTAGGCGAAGCCCTGCGTCGGTAGAACATCATCATCATCAGCACGCCGTCATGCTGATGAAAATCTCCCTCAACACTCGGCTGGATCGGAGTTCGAGGGACGTCATCGAACTGACGTGTGCTGGACTCGGAGGTGCCGTGCGTTCGGTACTTGATCGGTCGGATCGTGAAGACGTACGACTACATCAACCGCGTTGTGTTAACGCTTCCGCTTTCGGTCTACGAGGGTACGTGGACAACACTCTCCCCTCTCGTTGCTATGCATCACCATGATCTTGCGTGTGCGTAGGGAAAATTTTGAAATTACTACGTTCCCCAACAAGGACATTGGCCTCGACTGCAACCATCCGGATACCTTGGTAAGCACTCGGCTCCTGAACACAGCTTAGTTGATTATCCTGTATCAATATTCTGAGAAACCTTCCTTCGACCAGGGATGGATAAAGAAGGCAGAACGAATTAGGTGTTCGGCTCCTCTTCCCGAAGACTCGGCTGATCCTGTGTTGACAAGGATGCTGGCCCCGGCGCCGTATCAAGTGTCGGCGAAGGAGGACAAAGAGGAGAGCAAAAAAGCCAAAGTCGGCCCCCACTCTAAAGGTACACCGGACGCTATGTCCGAGGAGACCGGAATTCCCTCTTCTGAAGATGAACGGAAAGACGAAGCTAATATCCCTTCTCCTATGGGATGAAAAGGACCACCTCCGAAGATTTGGAGGTGGAGCCTCCCAAGAGAGGGAAGATGTCCCTGTCAGATGGTTCGGGTTCGGAAGACAACGTTGCCGCATAGCTCCTCCGTAAGGACAAGCCTTTCACCGAATCGTAAGTGAACAAGGGTATTCTAGACATATCCTGTTCTTTCCAGGTTACAAGGGTAACATCTTAAATATATGTTTGCAGTCCGGCCCGCAGTCTTCCTCAATAGTCCTCTTCCTCGGGTGACCTGCTTCTGGAGATGATGGAAAGAGACATGCCTCCACAGGCTTCCTCGCCCCTTAGGGCGAACGACTTCGAGGTGTCGTCCCAGAGGGTCTCCCCCGATCATCAAGTGGCGCGGGGGGCAATGAAGACAGCGCCCGAAGGTGATACTTCGATCGTCAAGGGTCCGGGGTGTGCAGCCCCTTCGGGGACGACCAATAAAGGCCCCGGACTATCTGGTTTACAGCCGAAGACGACTCTAGGGTCGAGCAAACATATCCCTTCGAAGGGAGTTCGTACTACAGCCGCTTCCAGGAATCCGGAGGCGCCGGATATGTTGATGGACATGTTGCAAAATGCGTCCATCTCGAAGGAACATCATACCTTAATGGGTACGGTAGTTGAGAGGATTCAATCCGCAAGAAGCGGACTGAATGAAGCCTTCACGGGCCTACTAAGAGGCTTCGAGGTATGTAATGCAATATCTTGACCACGCTTTACATGAAGAATGCGCCTGTGTATAGATAGTAGCCCCTGAGACTTTGGTCGGCTTCTACGGGGAGGCAATCAGAGGATCAAAAAGATATGCTCAGGAAATGACATGATTTTTGAAAATAGGCTGTTATGTCGGTGGCGACTGCCCACACTACGGAAGTTTCTGATTTAAAGCAGAAACTTGAGTCAGCGGATGAGGACATTACTCTCGTTAACAGGCGGCTCGACGAGGCACAAGGTATGTTTTGGGGCAATCAGCTTATGCATGCATAATAATAATATGAGCACGAAGCTAAAAATTGTATACTGGGACATGCATAATTGCAGATGGCCAAGGAACAAGCCTGAGTGAGCAATGCGGCTGTCAAGAAGGCAGCTGCTGAGTTAGAGGCCGAACAAGCCGCTCGGCGCCAGTGCGAGGATAGAATAACTACCATGGCGTGAGAGCTGAAGGATGCCACTGGCCAATGCGAATCACTCAAGAAGGATAACAAAGCCAAGGCAGCCGAACTCAACAAGGCTTTACAAGAGGCGTGAGAGGCACGGTCCGAGTCTAGAGCGGCTCGGGAGGAGATCCAGCAAGCTCGGGAGATAGCGGCTGGTAAGCCCTTTCTATTACAGACTAAATTCGGCGACCCGAAGTATGCCCTGCTTAATCAATTGTGGAGTTCTCCAGACTCATTCTTGGACCTGCCGAAGAGTGTCGCTGATGCGGCACAGTTTTACCAAGCGCAAGACGGACATGAAGTGGAGAAGCTTTTCTGGTCACAGTTCAACGTGACAAGCCGTCCGTTGTTGCTGAACGAACAAATGGCCCAATGGGCGGAGCTCCACAAGGTGTCCGGAGCTGCAATGAAGGAAGTCGTGGTCCAGCTGTGGCCAACTGAGCCAATTCTGAACATTTATTTCGGTTTGTGATACGTCCCCAACGTATCTATAATTTTTGATTGTTCCATGCTATTATATTATCTGTTTTCGATGTTTAATGGGCTTTATTATACACTTTTATATTATTTTTGGGACTAACCTATTAACCGAAGGCCCAGTGCAAATTGTTGTTTTTTTGCCTATTTCAGTGTTTCGCAGAAAAGGAATATTAAACGGAATCCAAACGGAATGAAACCTTCGGGAGAGTGATTTTTGGAACAAACATGATCCAGAGGACTTGGAGTGGACGTCAAGAAAGAAGCAAGGAGGCCACGAGGCAGGGAAGCGCGTCTGCCCCCCTGGGCGCGCCCCCCACCCTCATGGGCCCCTCGCAGCTCCACCAACCTACTTCTTCCTCCTATATATACCCATATAAACCGAAAACATCCAGGAGCACCACAAAACCCTATTTCCACCGCCGCAACCTTCTGTACACGTGAGATCCCATCTTGGGGCCTTTTCCGGCGCTCCGCCAGAGGGGAAATCAATCACAGAGGGCTTCTACATCAACACCATAGCCTCTCCGATGATGTGTGAGTAGTTTACCACAGACCTTCGGATCCATAGTTATTAGCTAGATGGCTTCTTCTCTCTCTTTGGATCTCAATACAAAGTTCTCCTCGATCTTCTTGGAGATCTATTCGATGTAATTCTTTTTGCGGTGTGTTTGTCGAGATCCGATGATTGTGGGTTTATGATCAAGATTATCTATGAACAATATTTGAATCTCCTCTGAATTCTTTTATGTATCAGTTTTTATCTTTGCAAGTCTCTCCGAATTATCAGTTTGGTTTGGCCTACTAGATTGATCTTTCTTGCAATGGGAGAAGTGCTTAGCTTTGGGTTCAATCTTGCGGTGTCCTTTCCCAGTGACAGCAGGGGCAGCAAGGCACGCATTGTATTCTTGCCATCGAGGATAAAAAGATGGGGTTTATATCATATTGCTTGAGTTTATCCCTCTACATCATGTCATCTTGCCTAATGCGTTACTCTGTTCTTATGAACTTAATACTCTAGGTGCATGCTGGATAGCGGTCGATGTGTGGAGTAATAGTAGTAGATGCAGAATCGTTTCCGTCTACTTGTCGCGGACGTGATGCCTATATACATGATCATGCCTAGATATTCTCATAATTATGCACTTTTCTATCAATTTCTCGACAGTAATCTGTTCACCCACCGTAATACTTATGCTATCTTGAGAGAAGCCACTAGTGAAACCTATGGCCCCCGGGTCTATTTTCCATCATATAAGTTTCCAATCTATTTTTATTTTGCAATCTTTACTTTCAATCTATATCATAAAAATACCAAAAATATTTATCTTATTATCTCTATCAGATCTCACTTTTGCAAGTGGCCGTGAAGGGATTGACAACCCCTTTATCGCGTTGGTTGCAAGGTTCTTATTTGTTTGTGTAGGTACGAGGCGACTTGTGTGTAGTCTCCTACTGGATTGATACCTTGGTTCTCAAAAACTGAGCGACATGCTTATGCTACTTTGCTGCATCACCCTTTCCTCTTCAAGGGAAAAACCAACGCAGTGCTCAAGAGGTAGCAAGAAGGATTTCTGGCACCGTTGCCAGGGAGATCTACACCAAGTCAAGTCAAGTCAGGACATACCAAGTACCCATCACAACTCTTATCCCTCGCATTACATTATTTGCCATTTGCCTCTCGTTTTCCTCTCCCCCACTCCACCTTTGCCGTTTTATTCGCCCTCTTTTTCCATTCGCCTCTTTTTGCTTGCTTCTTGTGTGTCCCTGTGTTAGATCGTTTGCCTTGCTGTCATGGCTAGTCCTTCTATTATTGTTAGTACTCCTGATCATGAAGTTCTTAATTTTAAACAAAGGGAGGGAGAAAATCTAAAAGATGCTTGGCATAGAATTTGCAATGCTCAGAATAGATCTACCAGGAAGCAATCTACTTCTGTTCTTCTTCGCAATTTTTATGTAGGCATCACCCCTTGGAATACATATATTCTTGATACCATTACCGGAGGGAATTTCTTGGGTAGCCATACTTTTGATTCTTATAATGCTATGTTAGATTTGTTTGGCCCACCACCTCTTTTGGTTAATGGAACTATTTTAACTTTGGAACATGTGATGCAAAGGCTTGAAATTATTGAAAATAAAGTTTCCACTATAGAGTTGATTGAAAATTTGGATAAAAATATCCACAACCAAATTACCCAATATGGATCTAAGGTAGGAGTTGCTCTTAAAAAAATTTAAGAAAAGGAACCCATAGTTAACGAAAAGATTGATCAAGATTCCACAAGAATTGATAAAATTGAGGATATTATTACCAACTTAGGGTCTGCCTTTTCATCCGTGAAAAATACTCCAAATCCTCCTACTACCAAAGTTGCCAAATTAATGTATTTTCCTAAAAATAAGGGTGAATCTTCTAGTAAGGAAAAAGCGGATCTCAAATCAATAAGTGTTCACCCCAACTTCTTCGCTATCATTAAGGAACCTTTTGCTACAAATGATTTTCTCGATTTCTTGCCTAGGAGTTTGATCATTAATAAAAATAAGGAAACTCCTAAGGGTTATAAATGTTCCATTGAATAATTTCCTACCAAAGATGACAATACCTAGATCTATTCTTGCCTTTATGCCTAGCTAGGGGCGTTAAACGATAGCGCTTGTTGGGAGGCAACCCAATTTTATTTTTTTCCTTGATTTTGTTCTGTTTAGTAATAAATAATTCATCTAGCCTCTATTTAGATGTGTTTTCATGTTTCAATTAGTGTTTGTGCTGAGTAGAACCTTTGGGAAGACTTGGGTGAAGTCTTTTTGATCTTGCTGTAAAAAACAGAAACTTTAGCGCTCAAGAGATTAGCTGCCATGTTTTACTGGAGAGTACTATTTAGTTGATTCTTTTTGCAGAAGATTAATAGACAAATTCCTCACGTCCAGAAATTTATTTCAGAATTTTTGGAGTTCCAGAAGTATACGTTTGATACAGATTACTACATACTGTTCTGTTTTTGACAGATTCTGTTTTTCGTGTGTTGTTTGCTTATTTTGATGAATCTATGACTAGTATCGGAGGGTATGAACCATAGAGAAGTTGGAATACAGTAGGTTTAACACCAATATAAATAAAGAATGAGTTCATTACAGTACCTTGAAGTGGTGGTTTATTTTCATTCGCTAACGGAGCTCATGAGATTTTTCTGTTAAGTTTTGTGTTGTGAAGTTTTCAAGTTTTGGGTAAAGATTTGATGGATTATGGAATAAGGAGTGGAAAGAGCCTAAGCTTGGGGATTCCCAAGGCACCCCAAGGTAAAATTCAAGGATAACCAAAATCCTAAGCTTGGGGATGCCCCGGAAGGCATCCCCTCTTTCGTCTTCATCCATCGGTAACTTTACTTGAGGCTATATTTTTATTCACCACATGATATGTGTTTTGCTTGGAGCATCTTGTATGATTTGAGTCTTTGCTTTTGGTTTACCACAATCATCCTTGCTGTACACGCCTTTTGGGAGAGACGCACATGAATCGGAATTTATTAGAATACTCTATGTGCTTCACTTATATCTTTTGAGATAGATAATTTTGCTCTAGTGCTTCACTTATATCTTTTAGAGCACGGTGGTGGTTTTATTTTATAGAAATTATTGATCTCTCATGCTTCACTTATATTATTTTGAGAGTCTTTTAGAACATCATGGTAGTTTGCTTTGGCTATAAAATTAGTCCTAATATGATAGGCATCCAAGATTGGTATAATAAAAACTTTCATAAAAAGTGCATTGAATACTATGAGAAGTTTGATACTTGATGATTGTTTTGAGATATGAAAATGGTAATATTAGAGTTGTGCTAGTTGAGTAGTTGTGAATTTGAGAAATACTTGTGTTGAAGTTTTCAAGTCCCGTAGCATGCACGTATGGTAAACATTGTATAAATTTGAAACATGAGGTGTTCTTAGATTGTCTTCCTTATGAGTGGCGGTCGAGGACGAGCGATGGTCTTTTCCTACCAATCTATCCCCCTAGGAGCATGCACGTAGTGCTTGGTTTTTGATGACTTGTAGATTTTTGCAATAAGTATGTGAGTTCTTTATGACTAATGTTGAGTCCATGGATTATATGCACTCTCACCTTTCCATCATTGCTAGCCTCTTCGGTACCGTGCATTGCCCTTTCTCACCTTGAGAGTTGGTGCAAACTTCGCCGGTGCATCCAAACCCTGTGATACGATACGCTGTATCACACATAAACCTCCTTATATCTTCCTCAAAACAGCCACCATACCTACCTATTATGGCATTTCCATAGCCATTCCGAGATATATTGCCATGCAACTTTCCACCATTTCATTTATTATAATACGCTTCATCATTGTCATATTGCCTTGCATGATCATGTAGTTGACATCGTATTTGTGGCAAAGCCACCATGCATAATTTTTCATACATGTCACTCTTGATTCATTGCCCATCCCGGTACACCGCCGGAGGCATTCATATAGAGTCATATTTTGTTCTAGTATTGAGTTGTAATCATTGAGTTGTAAATAAATAGAAGTGTGATGATCATCATTAATAGAGCATTGTCCCAGAAAAAAAGGCCAAATAAAAAAAAGAGAAAGGCCCAAAAAAGAGAAATAAAAAGGGGACAATTCTACTATCCTTTTTACCACACTTGTGCTTCAAAGTAGCACCATGATCTTTATGATAGAGAGTCTCTTGTTTTGTCACTTTCATATACTAGTGGGAATTTTTCATTATAGAACTTGGCTTGTATATTCCAACAATGGGCTTCCTCAAATGCCCTAGGTCTTCATGAGCAAGCAAGTCGGATGCACACCCACTTAGTTTCTTTTGTTGAGCTTTCATACATTTATAGCTCTAGTGCATCCGTTGCATGGCAATCCCTACTCCTTGCATTGACATCAATTGATGGGCATCTCCCTAGCCCGTTGATTAGCCGCGTCAATGTGAGACTTTCTCTTTTTTGTCTTCTCCACACAACCCCCATCATCATACTCTATTCCACCTATAGTGATATATCCATGGCTCACGCTCATGTATTGCGTGAAAGTTGAAAAAAGTTTGAGATTACTAAAGTATGAAACAATTGCTTGGCTTGTCATCGGGGTTGTGCATGATGAGAGCATTCTTGTGTGACGAAAATGGAGCATGACCAAACTATATGATTTTGTAGGGATGAACTTTCTTTGGCCATGTTATTTTGAGAAGACATAATTGCTTAGTTAGTATGCTTGAAGTATTATTATTTTTATGTCAATATTAAACTTTTATCTTGAATCTTTCGTATGTGAACATTCATGCCACAATAAAGAGATTGCTTAGAAATTATGCTAGGTAGCATTCCACATCAAAAATTCTGTTTTATCATTTACCTACTCGAGGACGAGCAGGAATTAAGCTTGGGGATGCTTGATACGTCTCCAACATATCTATAATTTTTTATTGTTCCATGCTATTATATTATCTGTTTTGGATGTATAATGGGCTTTATTATACACTTTTATATTATTTTTGGGACTAACCTATTAACCGAAGGCCAGTGCAAATTGTTGTTTTTTTGCCTATTTCAGTGTTTCGTAGAAAAGGAATATCAAACGGAATCCAAATGGAATGAAACCTTCGGGAGAGTGATTTTTGGAACAAACGTGATCCAAAGGACTTGGAGTGGACGTCAAGAAAGAAGCGAGGAGGCCACGAGGCAGGGAGGCGCGCCTGCCCCCCCTGGGCGCGCCCCCCACCCTCATGGGCCCCTCGCAGCTCCACCGACCTACTTCTTCCTCCTATATATACTCATATACCCCGAAAACATCCAGGAGCACCACGAAACCCTATTTCCACCGCCGCAATCTTCTGTAGCCGTGAGATCCCATCTTGGGGCCTTTTCCGGCGCTCCGCCGGAGGGGGAATCGATCACGGAGGGCTTCTACATCAACACCATAGCCTCTCCGAGTATTTGTGAGTAGTTTACCACAGACCTTCGGGTCCATAGTTATTAGCTAGATGGCTTCTTCTCTCTCTTTGGATCCAATACAAAGTTCTCCTCGATCTTCTTGGAGATCTATTCGATGTAATTCTTTTTGCGGTGTGTTTGTCGAGATCCGATGAATTGTGGGTTTATGATCAAGATTATCTATGAACAATATTTGAATATCCTCTGAATTCTTTTATGTATGATTTTTTATCTTTGCAAGTCTCTCCGAATTATCAGTTTGGTTTGGCCTACTAGATTGATGTTTCTTGCAATGGGAGAAGTGCTTAGCTTTGGGTTCAATCTTGCGGTGTCCTTTCCCAGTGACAGCAGTTGCAACAAGGCACGCATTGTATTCTTGCCATCGAGGATAAAAAGATGGGGTTTATATCATATTGCTTGAGTTTATCCCTCTACATCATGTCATCTTGCCTAATGCGTTACTTTGTTCTTATGAACTTAATACTCTAGATGCATGCTGGATAGCGGTCGATGTGTGGAGTAATAGTAGTAGATACAGAATCGTTTCCGTCTACTTGTCACGAACGTGATGCCTATATACATGATCATGCCTAGATATTCTCATAATTATGCACTTTTCTATCAACTGCTCGACAGTAATCTGTTCACCCACCGTAATACTTATGCTATCTTGAGAGAAGCCACTAGTGAAACCTATGGCCCCCGGGTCTATTTTCCATCATATAAGTTTCCAATATATTTTTATTTTGCAATCTTTAATTTCAATCTATATCATAAAAATACCAAAAATATTTATCTTATTATCTCTATCAGATCTCACTTTTGCAAGTGGTCGTGAAGGGATTGACAACCCCTTTATCGCGTTGGTTGCAAGGTTCTTATTTGTTTGTGTAGGTACGAGGTGACTTGTGTGTAGTCTCCTACTGGATTGATACCTTGGTTCTAAAAAACTGAGGAAAATACTTACGCTACTTTGCTGCATCACCCTTTCCTCTTCAAGGGAAAAACGAACAAGTGCTCAAGAGGTAGCAGTTTGGTGCAGTGACTTGTTGATGCGGTGTCGCGTATCGACGCTGTTAAGCTGTCGTCGTGCATTGAAGGTGCACGGATGGCCTTTGCCCGCGTCAAAACGTACTGGGCAAAAATGAAGGCCACTGATGTTGCCGCAAATAGTCCACCCCGAGGGCAAGGACCATCGCACGCCGGAGCAATATTTTGAGGATGTCCTAGAGGGCTCCCGCTTGATAGAGAGTCAATGCTCAATATTATGTTCGAGTGAATGTATCGGAATTGTGATAACAATATTATGATATATTAAGGATGTGTTATATTTATGCCTTTTGCCTAAAAGGTATTTCCTCTTGTGCGGCCGTTTTTTGTAATCTGAAAGTTTGCCAGTCGTCGGCTTTAGCCACCTTGCATAGAATGCGGGGGTGTTCGGAATAGCAACTGACTACACTTGACCCAACGTCTTGGTCCATGAAGGAGGTGTCAGTGCGGCGAACTAGGCAATCGGACTATAGGGCTTTAACACCTTCACTTAGCCATAGGAGTTTGACGGTGGGTCTACGATATAGCCCCTTGTATGTACGCGGTTATCCGAATACAGCTGCGCTACATAGGTGACCGAAAAACGGTCCTTCGTGTTATACGGAAGAAATCGCAAAAGATTTTAATAAGTCGCTGAGTGGTTGACCAGCTCTGGCCGCATCATGACAGTCAGTTTTCGGCTCACTACTGAGGTGTTTAACCAGGTGAACCGGAAACATAATCGTAGTAGTTCTCCCTTTACTACCCTAGCCGATAAAGCGGAACGTAAGGTAGTAAGCACAGGAGCCGGGCAACCCAACTATTGACCAAAGACATGATTCGGAGCTGATGCATATAATGCCAAACTCGTGACGCTGAAGTACGCTGTAGAGCTGTTCGGAATTGTTGGCAATTTAATATGTTGCCGTATCGAGCCCCTGGCAATTAGTGCCAAGGTGTGTATGTGAAACTACCGCGGAGGTAAAATACAGTTCTATGAGGAAAAGTAAGTACTGAAGACGGATTATGTTCATTGGAATCTGATTGATACGTTGAACGCAATCTTACAGATTATAACACCCCTACCCGGGTCATTTTACATGCCAGGGGTCGAAGGCTGAGGGAAAAGGCTATATCCAGGTTCTAAATAGAGTGTTTGGTCTAAGAAATCTTTTGGATCTCCTGTCGCACGTCTGCGCAGCCTTTGCCTTAGCGAAGGGGATTCCTTAAAAGGAGCAATCTCTGATTGCCTGGACGAAATTGGGCTCCGAAAGAGCCCTTACAGGTCCATAGGATGAACAGGTTTTGATTCATCTGTGACAAAAGATCAAAAATAGTTAAAAGGAAAGGAGAAAAGCTGTAGGAGGACGAACCGTGCTGTAGGCCCGTCCGCATTGTGCCTCCGCCAATGACCAAGGTATTTTAAGTGCATAATGATGCACGCGCGATGTGAACTTCGTGGGTATATGAGGCGAACGACGGAGGCGGAAATGTGGTCCGCCCAAGCAGTGCATGGTATCCACAGTGGAACGGAACAATATCGAAGATTAAGACTTCGCTTCAGAACTTGTCCGGCGAACCGAAGATGACTTCCAGTGTGATTGAGCCCGTACAATGAGCTTCCTCGCCAGGTATTACACCTTTGAAGGTAGTTGTGGTGGGCTTGATCCTTGAGGGATCAATGCCCATTTTGTGAACAGTGTCTTGATAGAGAAAATTAAGGCTATTGCCGCCGTCCAGAAGGACTCGTGTGAGGTGGAATCCATCAATGATTGGGTCGAGGACCAGAGCTGCCGAACCTTTGTGACGGATACCTGTTGGGTGGTCATTGCGATCAAAAGTGATCGAACAGGCTGCCCATGGGTTAAATTTTGATACGACCAGCTTTATGGCGTAGTCGCCTCGCGGTACGCGCTTGCATTCCCTCGTAGGGATATGCGTCACAGATATCATGTTTACTGTTTTTACTTTGGGGGGAAATTGCTTTTGTCCCCCTGTATTTGGCTGGCGAGTCTCCTCGTCTTCGCTGTCGCTAGGCGGCCCCTTCCCTTTATGTTCAGCGTTGAGCTTGCCTGCTTGTTTGAAAACCCAACAATTTCTGTTGGTATGGTTGGTGGGCTTGTCAGGGCTGCCATGAATTTGACAGGGCCGATCCAGTATCCTGTCTAAACTGGATGGGCCATCTTTGTTTGCCTTGAATGGCTTCTTCCGTTGACCGAATTTGGAACCACTGAATCCGGTGTTGACCGCCGTGTCTTGGGTTCCTACATTATTGTTTCGACGCTTGTTTTTATTGCGTCGAGGCTTGCCATTGCCGTCCCTGGCCTCAGAGGTTCCAGGATCGCTGGTGCTATTGTTTCGTCGAGCCAGCCAGCTATCTTCTCCCGCGCAGAAGCGGTTCATCAGTGCGGGAAGAGCTGCCATAGACTTTGGCTTTTCTTGGCCGAGGTGACGGGCCAGCCACTCAACTCGGATGCTATGTTTAAAGGCCGCTAGGGCTTCGGCGTCCGGACAGTCGACGATTTGGTTCTTTTTAATTAAGAACCTAGTCCAGAGTTTCCTGGCTAACTCTCCGGGCTGTTGGATGATGTGACTGAGGTCGTCGGCGTCTGGAGGCCGGACATATGTACCTTGGAAGTTGTCACGAAAGGCGTCTTCCAGGTCTTCCCAGTTGCCAATGGAGTTTTCTGGGAGGTTGTTTAGACAGTGCCGAGCTGGTCCCTTTAATTCTAGTGGGAGGTATTTGATGGCATGTAGATCCTCGCCACTGGCCATGTGGATATGGAGAAGGAAGTCTTCAATCCATACTACGGGGTCAGTTGTTCCATCATATGATTCGATATTCATAGGTTTGAACCCTTCTGGGAATTCATGCTCCATTACTTCATCAGTGAAGTAGAGGGGGTGTGCGGCGCCTCTATATCGGGCCAAGTCGCGACGTAGTTCGGATGGAGTTCGTCTACGGTTTTTGGCCTGGGCGTGATTATGCTTGTCGCGTCCGGCTAGATAGCCATCGCCGTGCGTCGGGGCCCGCCCCCGCGATCCGTAGATCGATCTGGTCTGACCTGCTCTACTGTCCAGGTCTTGCCGTAGGTCATATGTATATCCCCGAGATGTTATATCTCTACCTTTACGGCGAGGTAGTATGGGCTGGTGTTCGGCTTGAGTTGCCGTTTTGTCCCGGCCACGAGGTGCTCGGTCAGCCGCATTAAGTGCTGATGGTACGGGCTCGAGGGCCTCATCGTCGAATTGGGGTAGCAGTTTACGCTTCGGGTAACTTTTGGTTGGGCGCTCAAGGCCGTATTCCTCGGCTGCCAGGACATTAGTCCACCTATCGTTGAGCAGATCTTGATCAGCTTTAAGTTGTTGCTGCTTCTTTTTCTGGCTCCTTGCAGTGGCAATTAGCCGGCGCTTAAAGCGCTCCTGCTCAAGAGGTTCCTCAGGCACGATAAAATCCTCGTTGCCGAGGCTCGCCTCATCCTCGGAGAGAGGAAGATAATTGATGTCCTCCGAGTCTTTGTTTTTAGCCTGTTCATCGGGGCTAACTTGCCCATCTTCCCGGTCGTCCTATTCGGAGGTTGGCTCGACGGGTTCTTCTTTGTCTTCGGCATCGTCCGTAGTGTTGTTGCCTCCTGTGCCGGTATTGCTGTCTTTTCCACGGCGTGATTTAGAGTGGTGCCACTGGCGTCAGCGCTTTGGCTGTGTCTCAGGAGGTTTATCCTCGACTGGATCTTCTTTATCATCGCCGCTACCCTCTTTGGGTGTGTCCACCATGTACACGTCATACGAAGAGGTGGCCGTCCAGCGTTCGGTAAATGGCGGGTTTTCGGCCTGCTCCTCTCCGGCATCGTCGTCCATACCGTCAATGTCTTCAGAGCCGTAGTCGAGCAAGTCAGTTAAGTCCTTGATAGTGGCTATGAAGTGGGTGGTGGGTGGGATCTAAAATTCCCCGCTCTCAGCCCCTAGTCCGGGCTGGGCATAGTTCGGACATTGCTCCTCTGTAATGACGAGGGATCGCATCAAGACTAGAGCCTTGCTTAAAGGCGAGGTTTGACCAGGGAGAAGGAAACCCGTGGATTACGGCGGGAGGGAAACTCCTTGGACGGGCTCACACGATGCTGACTCCGAGGGTTCGAAGCCAGTGTCTGGAGAAGAGTCCGGCTTCCTGACGGTTGCCAGCGACACTACTTCCTCCAGTTCTCCCGTGCTGGGCTTAGTGGCCGCGGATAGTCCGGCGGGCTCAGTAATCCCGTCTTCGGACCTGGTGAAGCGCTCCGGATCTAAGGCCAGAGCGGAGGTAGGTGTCGTGAACCCTTGGAAGATCAAGTCTCCTCGGATATCAGTGACATAGTCCAGATTTCCAAAACTAATCTGGTGACCTGGAGCGTAGCTGTCGATCTGCTCTAGATGGACAAGCGAGTTGGCCCGCAGTGCGAAGCCGCCGAACACAAAGATCTGACCAAGGAGGAAAACCTCCCCCAGGGCAGCATTGTTGTAGATGATTGATGGAGCCATCGAACCTTCTGGTGACGACGTAGTGGAACTCTCAATGAAAGCACCAATGTCGGTGTCAAAACCGGCGGATCTCCGGTAGGGGGTCCCGAACTGTGCGTCTAGGTTCGATGGTAACAGGAGACGGGGGACACAATGTTTACCAAGATTCAGGCCCTCTTGATGGAGGTAATACCCTACTTCCTGCTTGATTGATCTTCATGAATATGAGGATTACAAGAGTTGATCTACCACGAGATCGTAATGGCTAAACCCTAGATGTCTAGCATGTATGATTGTGATTACCTCTACGGACTAACCCCTCTGGTTTATATAGACACCGGAGGGGCCTAGGATTGTACAGAGTCAGTTTAAGGAAGGAATCTACATATCCAAATGCCAAGCTTGCCATCCACGCAAAGGAGAGTCCCACCCAGACACGGGAAGAAGTCTTTTGTCTTGTATCTTCGTAGCCCATTAGTCCGGCCCATGTTACATAGTCCGGACGCCCGAGGACCCCCTAACCCATGTTACAAAGAAAGGAATCTTCCCCTGTGTCCGGATGGGACTCTCCTTTGCGTCGATGGCAAGCTTGGCGTTCGGATGTGATGATTCCTTTCTTTGTAAACCGACTCTGTACAACCCTAGGCCCCTTCGGTGTCTATATAAACTGGAGGGTTTAGTCCATAGAGGCAATCATAATCATACAAGCTAGACATCTAGGGTTTAGCCATTACGATATCGAGGTAGATCAACTCTTGTAACCCCTATACTCATCAAAGTCAATCAAGCAGGAAGTAGGGTATTACCTCCATTAAGAGGGCCCGAACCTGGATAATTATCGTGCCCCTTGTCTCCTATTACCTTCGATCCTCAGACACATAGTTCGGGACCCCTACCCGAAATCGACCGGTTTTGACACCAACATTGGTGCTTTTCTTAAGAGTTCCACTGTGTTGTCGACAGAAGGTTCGATGGCTCGATCGATCATCTAGAATGATGCTGTTTCGGGGGATACTTTCCTCCCCGGCCAAATTTTCATATTCAGCGGCTTCACACTCCGCCCCAACTCGATTGGCCACCTTGAGCAGATCAACAGCTACGCCCCTGGTCATCAGATCAGTTTTGGGAACCTAAATTATGTCGCTGATATCCGAGGAGACTTGATCTTCGAAGGGTTCGTGGCCCCGACCACGGCTCTGGCCCTAGATCTAGAGCAAACTGTCAGGTCCGAAGATAGGAGTCTGGAGCTCACCGGACTCTCCGCTACAAACCGCATTATCGAGGATCCGGAGGCGATCTTGTCCACGGCGAACTCGGAATCAGTCCAGGTTCCCCCAATCATTGAAAGGCCGGACTCGCCCCCGAACTCTAGATCCGAACTCTCGAGGTCCGCGCCAAGCAGGCATAGCTAGGAAGCTCTCATTCCGGCCAGCCCCGCGGAATCTCGCTTCCACATCCAAACCTCACTCTTAAACGAGGCTCTGGACTTAATGCGATCGCTCGCTATTTCAGAGGAATCACTTCAGAACTACGCCCAGCCCGGACTAGGGGATGAGAGCGGGAATTTTACATCCCACCCAGCACCCACTTCATAGCCACTGTCGAAGATTTAACCAACATGCTAGACTATGCCTCCGAAGACATCGACGGCATGGACGACGATGCCGGAGACGAACACGGCCAAGGCCCACCGTTTACCGGACATTGGACGGCCACCTCCACATATGACATGTATATGGTGGACACACCCAAAGAGGATGACGATGACGGCAAGAAGGATCCGGTTGAGGACAAGCCTGCTAAAGCACCTCCAAAGTGTTGACGTCAGTGGCGCCGCTCAAAATCGCGTCGCGAAAAAGACAGCAATACCGGCACCGGAGACAATAACACTCCGGAGAATGCCAAAGACCCCGAAGCCCCTGTCGAGCCAACATCCGAACAGGATGATTGGGAGGATGGGCAAGTTAACCCCGACGATCCGGTCGGGAACGAGGACTCGGAGGATAGTAACTACCTACCGATCTCCGAACAGGATGTGAGCCTCGGCGATGAAGACTTCATCGTGCTGGAGGAACCCCTCGAACAAGAGCGCTTTAAGCGCCGGCTAATCGCCACTGTGAGAAGCCTAAAAAGAAGCAGCAGCAACTCCAAGCCGAATAGGATACGCTCAATCACAGATGGACTAAAGTCCTGGCAGCCGAGAAATATGGCCTCGAACGCCCAACCAAGAGCTACCCGAAGCATAAGCTGCTACCACAATTTGACGACGAGGCCCTTGAGCCAATACCGCCAAAGTATAAACCCAATGACGAACCTGACCGACCACCACGTGGACGGGACAGACCAGCTACTTACGCCGAACACCAGGCCGTGCCAGCCCGTCGTCGAGGCAAGGAGGCAGCGGCCCCGGGCTATACCTATGTCATAGGCGCCGCACACCCCTTATGCTTCACTGATGAGGTGATGGAGCACCAGTTCCCAGAAGGATTTAAACCCGTGAACATTGAATCATATGATGGTATGACGGATCCCGCAGTATGGATCGAAGATTTTCTTCTCCACATTCACATGGCTCGCGACAACGACCTCCATGCCATCAAGTACTTTCCCCAAAAACTCAAGGGACCAGCACGGCACTGATTAAACAACCTCCCGGAAAACTCTATTGGTAGCTGGGAAGACTTGGAGGATGCCTTTAGAGACAACTTCCAAGGTACCTATGTTCGGCCTCCAGACGCCGATGACCTTAGTCACATAGTCCAGCAACCTGGAGAATCAGCCCGGAAGCTATGGACCAGGTTCTTAATTAAGAAGAACCAAATTGTGGACTGTCCGGACGCCGAAGCCCTCACAGCCTTTAAACACAGCGTCCGGGACGAATGGCTCGCCCGACACCTCGGCCAAGAAAAGCCGAAGTCCATGGCAGCCCTTACTGCACTTATGACCCGCTTTTGCATGGGAGAAGACAGCTGGCTCGCTCGTAGAAGCAACAGCACCATCGACCCCGGCACCTCCGAAGCCAGGGATGGCAACGGCAAGCCACGACGCAACAAACACAAGCGTCGAAGCAATAACGAAGATACCAAAGACACGACGGCCAAAGCCGGATTCAGTGGCTCTAAACCCGATCAGCGGAAGAAGCCATTCAAAGGAAACAAGGATGGTCCATCTAGTTTGGACAGAATACTCGATCGGCCTTGCCAGATTCATGGCACCCCTGACAATCCTGCCAATCATACCAACAGAAATTGTTGCCGGCAAGCTAAATGTCGAACATAAGGGGAAGGGGCCGCCCAGCGAGGACGATGATGAAGAGCTTCGCCCACCGAACATAGGGGGACAGAAGAAATTTCCCCCCGAGGTAAAAATGGTGAATATGATATATGCTATACATATCCCCAAAAGGGAGTGCAAGCACGCACTTAGGGACGTCTATGCCATAGAGCTAGTCGCCCCAAAATTCAACCCATGGTCAGCATGTCCGATCACTTTCGATCGCAGAGACCATCCGACCAGTACCCATCATGGAGGTTCGGCAGCATTGGTCCTCGACCCAATTATCGACGGATTCCATCTCACGCGTGTCCTCATGGACGGTAGCAGCCTTAATCTGCTTTATCAGGACATCGTTTGCAAGATGAGTATCGATTCATCAAGAATCAAGCCCACGAAAACTACCTTTAAAGGAGTAATACCCGGTGTAGAGGCATGCTGCAAAGGGTCCATAACGCTGGAGGTGGTCTTCGGTTCGCCAGATAATTTCCGTAGCGAAGACTTGATCTTCGATATCGTCCCTTTCCGCAGTGGCTATCACGCACTGCTCGGGAGAACCGCGTTTGCCCGCTTCAATGTGGTCCCACACTATGCTTACTTAAAGCTCAAAATGCCTGGACATCGCGGTGTTATTACAGTTAATGGAAACATGGAGCGCTCCCTCCATACCGAGGAGCATACCGCGGCTCTCGCAGCCGAAGCACTGGGTGGCCTTATCAAGCCGAATACTACTCCGGCAGTCAAGCCCCCGGACACTATCAAACAAGTCAGGTCTAACCCACAGAACGACAGTCCGGCTCGTCCAGAGCTAGATTAGCAATCCGGCCTCCGTCACAACCCCAGCTGGATGGCGGCATACATACCGCGCGTACATAACTACGCACTAAAGATACCATGGGCAAGGACGGAGGCATACGAAAAACACGGTCCACGGCATGGCTCGACCCTATCCGGACCTTTATATTCTTCCATCTTTTTCTTCGTGTTTTTCTTTTTCAGGTTCTTTACAACCCACATCACCTTCTAGTGATAACAAGGGCCTCTGTCTAGGCCCCTTATGAATACTCGATTGTTGATCCTCTCAAAGGATCATACACCAAGGTGCAAAGCGGCGCAGACGTGCGGCAGAGTGCCCAAAGGATCTTCAAGATCATCTTTCCTTTTTAGGACCTATATACAGCTTTCCCTTGTTCTCGGCATGTAAAATAGCCCTAATGCTTATGGCATCTTCTGTAAACATACATGTTGATGTACCAATCAGATTATAATGGAAACAGTTTCACCCAACCTTGTTCGGTATTGGCTTATTTCTTCATTTGTTTTCCCCCTTTACGTCAGATTGCCATATACACCTCGGTACGACTTAAATTGCCAGGGGCTTTATTCAGCCATTTACATTTTCTTTGAAAACAAAAAGTCCGAACACTTTTATAAGTATACTTCGGCGTCCCGAATATGGCATTATATGCATCGGCTCCGAATCATGTCTTTGGTCAATAGTTGGGTTGCCCGGCTCCTGTGATTACCACCTTACGTTCCGCTTGTTCGGCTAAGGTAGTAAAGGGAGAACTACTGCGATTGTGCTTCCAGTTCGTCCGGTCAAGTACCTCAGTAGAGAAAGCCGAAAACTAACTGTCATGATGTGGCGAGAGCTGGTCAGCAATTTGGCGACTTACTAAATCTCTAGCGATTTCTTCCGTATTACACGAAGGACTGGCTATCTTCCAGTCACGCGCGTAAGGCACCCAAGTTCGGATAGCCGCATACGCACCAAGGGCTCCCTTACAGCCCGATCGTCAAACTCCTATGGCTAAGTGAGAGCGATAAAGCCGCATAGTCCGATTTCCTGGTTCGCCGCATCGACGCCTCCTTTACGGACCAAAACGTTGGGTTAAAGTGTGGTCAGGTGCTATTTCAAACACCCCCGTAGTATCTACGTGGGTGTTGAAGCCGACGACTGGCAAACTCTCAGGGACACAAACGGCTGAACAGGAGGCACAACACCTTCAAGATAAATGCATAAAATATATTACACAGCCTTCATTTATAATACATTGTCTGGGTAGCCCGGATACATCTACTCGAACATAATATCCTTTGAGCATTGACCCTCTATCAAACAGGCACCCTCAAGGACATCTTTGAAATAGCACTCCGGCTTGCGGTGGTCCTTGCCTCCAGGCGGACCCTCAACCGCCACGACGGCAGCCTTCATCTTCGCCCAATGCATCTTGGCACGGGCAAAGGCCATCCACGCACCTTCTATGCACGCCGAGCACTTCACTGCCTCTACTCGGGGCAAGGCGTCGCCAAGCCGCTTGACTAGGCCGAAGTAGCTGCTCGGAATGGGTCCGGCTGGCCATAGCCGGACTATGATGTCCTTCATGGCCAAATCGGACATCCTATGCTGTTCTGCCAGCTGCATCATCTTGTTGTTCAGCAGCGCTGGCCGCTCCGGTGCCAATTACTATGACAAGAAGAGCTTCTCCGCCGCGTTCCCTTCTTAGGCCTGGAAATACTGGGCGACATCGGCAGCACTCCTCGGGAGATCCGCAAAGGCGTCTAGAGCACTCCATAGTCGATTTAGCAAAGCATATCTTCGACCACCGAATATACTCTGTAAAAGAAAAGGCTTGACAGCCGCTATCTGTTCGGCTTGCTTGATCTCCTCGCGAGCCGCCCGGGACCCGGACCGCTCCTCCTTCGCCTCTTGAAGAGCCTTGGTGAGTTCGGCCGCTTGGGCCTTGTTACTCTCCTCCAAGGACTCACACTTGTTTGCGGCATCCTGGAGCGCTTGCTCCACTTCGGTCACCCTCGCCTCATACTTGCGGCGGGCAACCTTTTCAGCCTCTACATCCGCAGCTGCTTTGTCTACGGCCACTTTGCTTGCCCTCGCCTCCTGACGGTGTCCTGGACTAGGGGGTACTCAACACGTCGTCTCCCGACCAGCTGGATCGGGCCGAGGACCCCCATGGCGGTTCACTATTGGGCCAGTTCGGACAGCCCATGCCGCATACAAGGAGGATTCCACAAGACTTGGCGCCCAAGACAAGGACTCCTCTAAACCCTAGGCCTATGGTGCATATATAAACCGAGGTCAGGCTAGTCAATGGACAATCTCATATTCATTACTACAATCTCGTGGTAGATACATATACACTGTACTACACCCATATGAATACAATCAAAAGCAGCATGCAGGGTATTATCTCATCAAGAGAGTCCGAAGCTGGGTAAAACCCCGTGTCCATGTTACCATCGCTCCCAGACGCCTAGCTTAGGACCCCTACTACGAGATACGCCGGATATTGAACCGACATTGGTGCTTTCATTGAGAGCCTGCTGGCGTTCGCCACGGGGCGATGGGAATTCGGATCGTCTCCGGCGCGATCGGCGCATCGGAGCCGAGATTTATGGTCGATGTCGGCATCCTTTATCGCCGGCTCAACCGGCCACCTTGGCTTAACCAAGGATTGTGCCCTACCCCCGATCATCATGTTCGGACGAGGGCCTTCATCAACATCAACTCCGATCTCTATCATGATCATGGAAAAATCATCCATGGAGCTCGGGGGCTCAATGTCAACATTGCCCTCGGGCGACCGTGCTATTTTTTCCGAACAGCAAACTTGTATCCGCTGCCACCACCTCCTCGAGCATTGCTTTGACGATTCCTTCGGTGGAATTGTGCGGAATTAAGTGTACAACAACCATGCCAAATTTCGTCGAGTTCCGATGGAGGAATCTCTAGCAATCTACGATATACCGGAGCCCTGTCAAATCTGGACGGGAATCTGGACGAGTTTATGGCGTGGTCTCCAGAGCCCAGCTCGGAGGTCCTTTGGAAGATCCAACCGTTCATCTGCTGTGGAATTCCCATATCTACCACCCCTCCAAATTTCAGCTCGATCCGACGGTTCAAACTCCGGGAACCTTCCGATGAGTGGACCAATTTTCGGATCTGTTTTCTGCGCGAATAGGAATCGGGCCCGAGTTCATGTTTCTTCATGAACCGAATATTGGACAACCCTTTTGAAGGAAATTTTTTCGAGGGTATTGTGCGTTGTTTTTAAACACGTAGCCATAAAATTTTAAGCCTCCTCCAAGGTAATCTTCACCATCACGCTGGTGTCAAACTAGTCCGGCAATATTGCTCCACGGCTGCCGACCTGCGCTAGACACGTTGCCGCTTTGTTGAGCCAAGCTCAACTTCTTCGATCATCATCTCGGCAAGCCGAACAAGAGTTCGGCATCGCAAAGATAAATCATCACCAACATCACTGCCCCACGGATTACACGGAACGGGCACACCGACATCGCCGCATGGTCACTTCATCAAGCCGGCATTGACCGCGTCACAAGTCACGACCTGCGTCAGCATGGCCGCACTGTTGCTTCTTCAAGCCGATGTCCATCACGCCGACCTGCTTCAACACCTCGGCTAACATGGCAGCTGCAACGTCTCCTCACCGACCTGCTCTGTCACCTCGGCTGGACCGGGGACTTGGCTGTTTCTTCATCAACATGCTCCGGTGACTTCGGAGTCACAAGCCGACCAGCTTCGTCACGTTAGCTGGACCGAGGGCTTTGTCTCGGCAAGCCAACCTTTGCCAGCATCGCCATGTTGTCACTTTATCGCCCATCAGGCAATGGGTGTGCGGATCGTGTCCCAATTTTGGGAGTCACTTTTCTTCGGATTGCTACAAAAAATAAACCAGGTGCCATTTATCCTAGTAATTTTTGCTTGTTTGGGTTTATTGTTCCTAAGGAATTATTACTCTGGTTTGTTCCATCATCTGTACGCAAGTCTATCAAATGGTGGCCGCATTAACGACAGTCACATGGTGGTTTGGTAATGGACTTCAACTACGTCACGTGGTCCCTTCGGCAAGCCGACATCGTCGTCCCAATCGGCGTAAATCGACTCACGTGATCACCTTGTAGGTCGTGTTGCCATACCGACGTGTTCGGTTGCCTCGGGGACTTCGGCATCGTTGAGAGAGCTCTACCTCATCGAGTGTTCGGCACACAGGCCATATGTCTTTTATTACTCACTTTGCATAAATTATTAATTATGCAACATTTTTTTTAATTTATTATTATCTCCGGCTTGCACTATTTTCTGTGCACAGATAAAGGATCCGGATCGGGCAGCGCTGTCACCTCTGCATACCGACGTACCACGTCACCTCGGCTGGACCGAGGGCTTCGTCATCACTTCATTAACCCACGCCGGGGACTTCGGCGTCACACTGCGGGCCTGCATTGGCGGTGCTATGTCGCCACTTCGGAGTGCCGAGCTCTTCGCTCCGCCACCTCGGGACCGGCTTGGGGGCTGGGACCTTGTCCCACCGTATGCTCGGGCCGTGCATCGACACCGAGCACATTAACCAGCTAAGTCGCTTTTATGCTCAGAATTTTCAATTTAAAATTGTGCTCGGTTCGACCAAGCATTATACTTTTTTGGCAAAAAGTTGTTTGTGAAAACTTCCTTGTTAAAACTTTGTTTGTGACACACAAATTCAAATACCCCGTTTGCTTAGGGGCTTCCTTTATGAAGCCTTTCCTCTTGCATATGATTATACTTGTATGGCTTCGTTCCTTGTTCGTGTATTACGCCACAATATGCACCATGTTGACTTAAGTGTTCCTCAAGCTGGGTTGCCTTGCTCCTGTGTTTACCCCTACATTCCCGATTGTTCGGCTAGGGAGTAAAGGGAGCACCTCTGCGATTGTCACGATCGGGTCATCCGACCTCGGACCTCAGACTGGGTGAAGCCGAAAGCTAGCGCTCTTATTGTTTTCAATTATGGTCGGCACACAACAGAACTCATGAGTACAAAAAATATATTGCACAAGTCTCATAGTAACAATGAGCAACCGAAGAAAGGTATCGGTGGAGGTACTAAGATGCTTCTTACACTTCGTCAGTAATATAGCATAAGTTCCCTGAGCGCGCTTTGTCTGTTACAGCCTTATGGCCTGATTGCCTGGTTATTGGAAACACCGTCGATATTCTCGACAGGTGGAGTACATAACACTTTTCGGTCCTTGACCGAAGAGGGAGAAGCCGACGGTCAGTTAAGACGCGTTTAAAGTTCGGGTGAACACAGATATGATATAAGTACTCCCGTACATACAATCATTATACATAAAATTCTTTTGCCCAAGTCACTCGGGGGCTCTTAAATTAGTATGAGCCGTTTTATAATACATGTTTTCTTCTTGGTCATTGCAAAATCTTTTTCTATCACTCCCTTTTTTGATGCGAGTGTGTGGTCAATAGCTCGGGAGCCTAGTCTCTCTCTCAAAGTCGTTCGAGTTTAGTTTGCTAAACTGGCCTAACGAGCAGTACTCCGCCTTCGGGATAGGAGGTTACAGCCATCGGCTGACCCGCTTGAGGTCTTGAGATCGGATGTGTCATATTAATGCACGACAGAAGCACCCCTTTTTTGACCAATTTTTGGATTGGCATCGAACACTTGATCTAATTCAGACGTCAAGTTTTTACTAAATTGTTGGGTTTTCCAAGCCTATGGCACTTTTAAACTATTTGTGTGTTTCCCGCATAAGTCTCATAGTGCAACGCCGGACACCTTTAGAGATTCGGCGAAAACAATCTCGGATATTGCTATATATGCATCGGTTTCGAATTGTGTCTTCGGTCAATAGTTGGGTTGCCCGGCTCCTGTGCTTGCCTCCTATGTTCCACTTTGTTCGGCTAGGTGTGCAAAGGGAGAACCACTGCGATTGTGCTTCCAGCTCGCATGGTTAAGCACCTCAGTGGAGAAAGCCGAAAACTGACTATCACAATAAGCGTAAACTGGTCAGGATCCGATGACTATGTTAAATGATGGGCCATTCATAACATTGGCCGAAGTATTTACGGCTTGACCTCGGCTGTCGCCGAACACTAACCGGGGGCTCGTAGCTAGCTTCCCCAGTTTAAAGCTCCTATGACTAAGTGAAAGTTATAAATCCCGCATATCTGATTGCCTCGTTTCCGCTAACACAACCACCTTCGGGCGCCGAGACGTCAGCTAAGGGTTGTTTTGTTATTGCGAAAACACCCTGCGTAGCATCTACAATGGGGCAGAAGCCGACGATGGGCTACTTTCAACTGATAAACGGTCACAACAGAGTCAAAATAAACATATCATCGGTGTTTGTATTTAATATACAAAGGCTGCCTTCCGTAGTCATCGTTATAAAGCCATACATATGCATCAATTTGACTTACGATTTTGGCCAAGCTGGGTTGCCTAGCTCCTGTGCTTACCCCTACGTTCCCGATTGTTCGGCTAGGCGGTAAAGGGAGCACCTCTGTGATTGTTACTACTGGGTCATCCGAGTTAGTACCTCAGACTGGGTGAAGCCGAAAGCTAGCAATCTTAAAGGATCACATTGGTTGGCAACGACAGAAGTAAAAAAATTTGGTTCATTAATACCATAGAGTTTGGGAACTTTCGCCGAACTAAATCCTCAATATTTTCCTCCCACATTGATCGGAGGTGAGTTTTCATGATCACGATAAGCATGACGACCCAAAGAAAGGAACCGATAGCGGGACTATTTTCTTTGGAAGATGTTTCTTACGTTAAAACGTAATATAACATATCTCTCCATGTACCTTTGTTTATAAAACCATATGACCGGATTGCCTTGTTTGCCGTAAAACTTTGCCCTTATAACGGCTTTATAAAGTAGGACAAACACTCCCCAGCTACTGGCCGAGGAGGTTGAAGCCGATGGTCGGATAACAAAGTTTTGTACAATGCGGATTTGAGCATTAATGATGAAAAGTACTTGGATACATAGAATCATTACACATAAAAATTGCGAGTAAAATCCATTTACTGCAATCCATCTTTTAAACCCCTTGGGGCCTACCTTGGCGAGCTCGGATTTCGACCATCTCTAAACTCTTTTAAGAGATCTTTATTCTCTTTCCGAGAAGTTTGTGTTAAACACAACAAAATTTTCTGTCAAACGGATATCCATCCTTAATTCGGCCACCCGTGCCCACATTAAGGCTCGGGGGCTACTGGGCTTTGCGCTCATTAGTTACAAATATTAAAGGGGCACATCGATCCCCTAATCTGGTGTTGCCACCCGACCAGTGTCTCGGGGGCTACTGCATTGCCTATTCAATGCAGAAAATTCAAAGTGCTCAGTGTTCGGCATAACCGAACTATGGACAAGCGCGTCTTCGGACGACAATAAGTACCATATGGGACTTATCCGGCATCAAGCTGGTATATCATGGCGACTTCTCACGACCCTCTCTCAGGGGCCCGTCCGCCGATCACTATTACCTCTAATATATTACACTGCATTTCTATTCCTATGTATGCTGCCGAGCTAGGAGTTGATCCTCAGGCCGATTTCACGACCTGGGTCTCAGGGGCTACCAGGATCAGCAGTTTTATGTTTTCCTTCAGGTGCATCTCGGATTTTAGGCCGATAGACACCTTGAGGGCTACTGGCAATACATCCCGTCAGCAAATAAATTTATACGCATCGGAAATAAAATCCACAAACAATCAGCCCATGACCGAGGTGCTGAGCCACCTCGGAAGCAGTTCGGCATATAGCTCGGATGCAAGTGGCTGGCTCCTTAGAGGGCATTTCTGGCATTAAGCTCGGCTAACACTTTTTTGAACCAAGGTGATCTATGACACCTCGGACATAGTCCGGCGTTGGAGCTTGGACATAGTCCCGCGTTGGAGCCCGGATACAGTCCGGCGCTGGAGCTCGGATGCAGTTCGGCGTTGGAGCTCGACTATAACAATACTCTTTGGATACAGTCCGGCATTGGAGCTCGGATACATTCTGGCGTTGGAGCTCGGAAGCGGTCCGGCGTTGGTGCTCGGCTGCAAAAGATACCTCGAATGCAGTCCGGCGTTGGAGCTCGGATGCAAGAGGACACTGCCGCCCGGGAACAACTTCAAACCCGTGGTGTGGCGTAAAAATAGCAGGGCATTGATAAAGGCCGGAAACTTAAAGGGACTCCTCGGATACCTAACGTGTAAACTCTTCGGATGCACTTCGGCGATCCTCAAGATCGAGGATGAGAAGATTTGTTGAACCAGTTTTCAAGACCGACGACCGAAGATGAAGAACAGTTCGGAAGAATCAAGGAGCGTCCCCAACTTGAAGACCGGTTCAGGGGGCTACTGACGGTGTCCTGGACTAGGGGGTACTCAACACGTCGTCTCCCGACCAGCTGGATCGGGCCGAGGACCCCCATGGCGGTTCACTATTGGGCCAGTTCGTACAGCCCATGTCGCATACAAGGAGGATTCCACGAGACTTGGCGCCCAAGACAAGGACTCCTCTAAACCCTAGGCCTACGGTGCATATATAAACCGAGGTCAGGCTAGTCAATGGACAATCTCATATTCATTACTACAATCTCGCGGTAGATACATATACTCTGTACTACACCCATATGAATACAATCAAAAGCAGCATGTAGGGTATTATCTCATCAAGAGAGCCCGAAGCTGGGTAAAACCCCGTGTCCATGTTACCATTGCTCCCAGACGCCTAGCTTAGGACCCCTACTACGAGATACGCCAGATATTGAACCGACACCTCCTCCTTGGCTTCGGCAAGGGCACTCTTGAGGGCCTCGACCTCGGTCGCGTTGCCTACAACCATATACATAAATAGCACATGAGCTTAAACCCTGAGTTCGCATTATAATAGAGGCTTGTAAGGGGTCTTTTACAAAGCATACCTTGGGCCTCATCGAACCGCTTGTTAATACGGTCGATCTCATCGTCAGCCAGCTTCAGTTTACGCTGGAGTTCGGAAACTTCAGTGTCCTTGGCTGAAGCCGCCAACAGTGAAGCCTGTTTATCAAAATAGATAAACGCGTTATCTCCGGCGATTATTTGATCCTCTGTCCGGCTCCTTTTTCCAAAGAGCCGAATAGAGTCTCAGGGGCTACTATCTATATACAGGCATATTCTTCCAATATGAAAAGTGGCTAAGCATGTTATATCACGTACCTCAAAACCTATTAATAGGCTAGTGAAAGATTCGTTCAGTCCGCTTTTGGTGGACTGAACTTTCTCAACCATCGTACCCATCAAGGTACGGTGCTCTTCCACAACGGAAGAACGTTGAAGTGCTTCCCTCAACATATCCAGCGCCTCCGGATTGATAGAGATCGCCGGTGGAGTCGGCACTCCCCCTTCCCTTAAAGGGGGCTGCTCGCTCGACTCCGGAGCCATGTGGGTCTCCAGAGGGGTATTCGGCTGGGGGTCGGGCTGATCCAATCCCCCGTCGTCACTTTCCATGGGGGTTGTACCCCCCATGTTTTCGGCAGCCGAGGCATTACCCTCTGGCGCCATTTCAGCGGCCTTCCGCACCTCTCCCTGGCTTGGAGAAGTCCTTTGGGACAACACCTCGGTGTCATCCATGGCGTGTGGCGGAGAGGCTCGCGGAGGCGTTTCGCTCTCCATCATCTCCGGCGCCAACGAGTTCCTCGAAGACGACGATTGTTGGGGGAGATCACGGGCCGGACTGAGATACGTAAATAATATGTTATCCTACGATTTGCAAAAGGCCAGATGTATGTATAGTATCTTTAAATACATACAATTCAGCTTGGGGCTTTGGCCTGAGGCGCCGCTTGGGGATAACTTTGGTGTCCGAATCTGAATCGTCCGAAAGGGAGATCTTCCCCTTCTTGGACGCCTCCGCCTCTAGGTCCACGGACGCCGCACTTTTCTTCTCCCCCCCCCCTTCAGGGGAGAATTGCTCTCCTCCTATTCCTCTTCATCTTCATCTCCCTCGTGGGAGGACAGAGCTTTGGTGTCTTCGGACGCAATGTCGGAAGTACCTTTACGGCGAAGGCCACTTCTGGCCTCCTTGCCTTTCTTCTTGGGTCCGGCGCCTGGTACGGCGCCGGGACCAGCATCTTCGTTAGCAGAGGAATAGCTGGGTCTTCGGGCAGCGGAGCCGGACATTTGATCCGCTCCGCCTTCTTCGTCCAGCCCTGAAGGAGAAGTGAAAGACTTAGCATACTCCATGAATCTACAAGTGGAGGTTATGTTTGGAAATCTGAAAACTTACTGGAGTGGCCGGGTGAGCGCAGTCGAGGCCGAGGTCTTCGGTCGTTCCTGGCCACGACTTCTGGGCCTTGAAAAGTAGCTTCCAAATTTCTTCGTGTGTCATGCTGAAGAATCATTGTAGGGTCCGAGGGCCGGCCAGATTGAACTCCCACATGTGGAGAGTCCGGCGCTGGCAGGGGAGAATCCGGCGAAAAAGCATCACCTGGATCACATCGGCCAGACTAGTGTTCTTCTCTATCATACCCTTGACGCGCTTCTGCAGCGTCATCGCCTCGTCGGACGATGCCCAGTCCAGGCCCTTTTTAACCCACGATGTGAGCCGTAGTGGAGTGATGTTTACTACACAACCTTCTTCTTGTAGACGTTGTTGGGCCTCCAAGTGCAGAGGTTTGTCGGACAGTAGCAAATTTCCCTCAAGTGGATGACCTAAGGTTTATCAATCAATGGGAGGCGTAGGATGAAGATGGCCTCTCTCAAGCAACCCTGCAACCAAATAACAAAGAGTCTCTTGTGTCCCCAACACACCCAATACAATGGTAAATTGTATAGGTGCACTAGTTCGGAGAAGAGATGGTGATACAAGTGCAATATGGATGGTAGACATAGGTTTTTATAATCTGAAATTATAAAACAGCAAGGTAACTAATGATAAAAGTGAGCACAAACGGTATTGCAAAGCTTCGAAACAAGGCCTAGGGTTCATACTTTCCCTAGTGCAAGTTCTCTCAACAATAATAACATAATTGGATCATATAACTATCCCTCAACTTGCAACAAAGAGTCACTCCAAAGTCACTAATAGTGGAGAACAAACGAAGAGATTATTGTAGGGTACGAAACCACCTCAAAGTTATCCTCTCTGATCGATCTATTCAAGAGTCTGTAGTAAAATAACACAAAGCTATTCTTTCCTTTCGATCTATCCTAGATTTCGTACTAGAATAACACCTTAAGACACAAATCAACCAAAACCCTAATGTCACCTAGATACTCCAATGTCACCTCAAGTATCCGTGGGTATGATTATACGATATGCATCACACAATCTCAGATTCATCTATTCAACCAACACAAAGAACTTCAAAGAGTGCCCCAAAGTTTCTACCGGAGAGTCGAGACAAAAACGTGTGCCAACCCCTATGCATAAGTTCACAAGGTCACTGAACCCGCAAGTTGATCACCAAAACATACATCAAGTAGATTACGTGAATATCCCATTGTCACCACAGATAAGCACATGCAAGACATACATCAAGTGTTCTCAAATCCTTAAAGACTCAATCCGATAAGATAACTTCAAATGGAAAACTCAATCCATTACAAGAGATAGAGGGGGAGAAACATCATAAGATCCAACTATAATAGCAAAGCTCGCGGTACAAAAAGATATAAAATAAAACCACCACCGTGCTCCAAAAAGATATAAGTGAAGCACTAGAGCAAACGACAAACTACTCCGAAAGATATAAGTGAAGATCAATGAGTAGTTGAATAATTATGTAACTATGTGAAGACTCTCTAACATTTAAGAATTTAAGATCTTGGGATATTACTCAAATAGCAAGCAAAACAAAATAAAATAAAATGACGCTCCAAGCAAAACACATATCATGTGGTGAATAAAAATATAGCTCCAAGTAAAGTTATCGATGAACGAAGACGACAGAGGGGATGCCTTCCGGGGCATCCCCAAGCTTAGGCTCTTGGTTGTCCTTGAATATTACCGTGGGGAGCCTTGGGCATCCCCAAGCTTAGGCTCTTGCCACTCCTTATTCCATAGTCCATCGAATCTTTACCCAAAACTTGAAAACTTCCCAACACAAAACTCAACAGAAAACTCATAAGCTCCGTTAGTATAAGAAACTAAATCACCACTTTTGGTACTATTGTGAACTCATTATAAATCCATATTGGTGTAATATCTACTGTATTCCAACTTCTCTATGATTCATACCCTCCGATACTACTCATAGATTCATCAAAATAAGCAAACAACACATAGAAAACAGAATGTGTCAAAAACAGAACAGTCTGTAGTAATCTGTTTTGTTCGAATACTTCTGGAACTCCAAGAATTCTGAAATAAATTAGTGGACGTGAGGAATTTGTCTATTAATCATATTCAAAAAGAATCAACCTAAAATCACTCTCCAGTAAAAAATGACAGCTAATCTCGTGAGCGCAAACTTTCTGTTTTTTACAGCAAGATCACATTAACTTTCACCCAAGTCTTCCCAAAGGTTCTACTTGGAAATTTATTGAAACAAAAGCTATAAAACATTATTACTACAGTATATTAATCATGTGAACACACAAAAACAGTAGGGGTAAATATTGGGTTGTCTCCCAACAAGCGCTTTTCGTTAATGCCTTTTAGCTAGGCATGATGATTTCAATGATGCTCGCATAAAAGATAAGAATTGAAACATAAAGAGAGCATCATGAAGAATATGACTAGCACATTTAAGTCTAATCCACTTCCTATGCATAGGGATTTTGTGAGAAAACAACTTATGGGAACAATAATCAACTAGCATAGGAAGGCAAAACAAGCATAACTTCAAAACTTTTAACACATAGAGAGGAAACTTGATATTGTTGCAATTCCTACAAGCATATATTCCTCCCTCACAATAATTTTCAGTAGCATCATGAATAAATTCAACAATATAACCATCACATAAAGCATTCTTTTGATGATCTACAAGCATAGAAATTTTATTACTCTCCACATAAGCAAATTTCTTCTCATTCGGAATAGTAGTGGGAGCAAACTCAACAAAATAACTATCATGGGAGGCATAATCCAATTGAAAATTAAAATCAAGATGACAAGTTTCATGGTTATCATTATTCTTTATAGCATACATGTCATCACAATAATCATCATAGATAGCAACTTTGTTCTCATAATCAATTGGAACCTCTTCCAAAATAGTGGATTCATCACTAAATAAAGTCATGACCTCTCCAAATCCACTTTCATAATTATCACAATAAGATTCAACACCCTCCAAAATAGTGGGATCATTAATTCCTAAATTTGACACTCTTCCAAACCCACTTTCATCAATATAATCATCATAAATAGGAGGCATGCTATCATCAAAATAAATATTCTCATTAAAACTTGGGGGACTAAAAATATCATCTTCATCAAACATAGCATCCCCAAGCTTGTGGCTTTTCATATCATTAGCATCATGGATATTCAAGGAATTCATACTAACAACATTGCAATCATGCTCATCATACAAAGATTTACTGCCAAACATTCTAATGCATTCTTCTTCTAGCACTTGAGCACAATTTTCCTTTCCATCGTTTTCATGAAAGGCATTAAAAAGATGAAGCATATGAGGAACCCTCAATTCCATTTTTTTGTAGTTTTCTTTTATGGACTAAACTAGTGATAAAACAAGAAACTAAAAGAATCTATTGCAAGATCTAAAGATATACCTTCAAGCACTCACCTCCCCGGCAACGGCGCCAGAAAAGAGCTTAGTTGACGGGGTGTGAGTGCCGCTTACCTAGCCTCCCCGGCAACGGCGTCAGATATTGCTTGATGTCTACTACACAACCTTCTTATTATAGACATTGTTGGGCCTCCAAGTGTAGAGGTTTGTAGGATAGTAGCAAATTTCCCTCAAGTGGATGACCTAAGGTTTATCAATCCGTGGGAGGCGTAGGATGAAGATGGTCTCTCTCAAACAACCCTGCAACCAAATAACAAAGAGTCTCTTGTGTCCCCAACACACCCAATACAATGGTAAATTGTATGGGTGCACTAGTTCGACGAAGAGATGGTGATACAAGTGCAATATGGATGGTAGATATAGGTTTTTATAATATGAAATTATAAAAACAGCAAGGTAACTAATGATAAAAGTGAGCACAAACGGTATTGCAATGCTTCGAAACAAGGCCTAGGGTTCATACTTTCACTAGTGCAAGTTCTCTCAACAATAATAACATAATTGGATCATATAACTATCCCTCAACTTGCAACAAAGAGTCACTCCAAAGTCACTAATAGTGGAGAACAAACGAAGAGATTATTGTAAGGTACGAAACCACCTCAAAGTTATCCTTAAGACACAAATCAACCAAAATCCTAATGCACCTAGATACTCCAATGTCACCTCAAGTATCCGTGGGTATGATTATACAATATGCATCACACAATCTCAGATTCATATATTCAACCAACACAAAGAACTTCAAAGAGTGCCCCAAAGTTTCTACTGGAGAGTCAAGACGAAAACGTGTGCCAACCCCTATGCATAAGTTCACAAGGTCACTGAACCCGCAAGTTGATCACCAAAACATACATCAAGTAGATCACGTGAATATCCCGTTGTCACCACAGATAAGCACATGCAAGACATACATCAAGTGTTCTCAAATCCTTAAAGACTCAATCCGATAAGATAACTTCAAAGGGAAAACTCAATCCATTAAAAGAGATAGAGGGGGAGAAACATCATAAGATCCAACTATAATAGCAAAGCTCGCGGTACATAAAGATCATGCCAAATCAAGAACACCAGAGAGAGATCAAACACATACCTACTGGTACATACCCTCAGCCCCGATGGTGAACTACTCCCTCCACATCATGGAGAGCGCCGGGATGATGAAGATGGCCACCGTTGATGTATCCCCCCTTCGGCAGGGTGCCGGAGGTCCTGATTGGTTTTTGGTGGCTACACAGGCTTGCGGCGGTGGAACTCCCGATCTAGGTTATGTTCTGGAAGTTTGGGGATATATAAGAGGTGTTGGCATCGGGAACAAGTCAGGGGGGTCCACGAGGCGGCCATGAGGTTGGGGGGCATGCCCAGGGGTAGGGTGTGCCCTCCACCCTCTGGTGGCCTCGGGACTCTTCTGGTCCATCTCCGGTACTCCGTGGGCTTCTTCTGGTCCAAAAACAATCTCCGTGAATTTTCAGGTCAATTGGACTCCGTTTGGTATTCCTTTTCTGCGATACTCAAAAACAAGGAAAAAATAGAAACTGGCACTGGGCTCTAGGTTAATAGGTTAGTCCCAAAAATCATATAAAATAGCATATAAATGCATATAAAACATCCTAGATGGATAATATAATAGCATGGAACAATCAAAAATTATAGATATGTTGGAGACGTATCATGGAGGTCCGGATTTGAACTCAGGAGTGGCGGCCCATGTGGCGTCATGAGGTTCCGTAATATAGAACCACTCCTGTTGCCATCCCTTCACGGTCTCCACGAAGGCCCCCTGGGGCCAAGTGATGTTGGGGAGCTTGCTCACCATGGTGCCGCCGCACTCCGCATGTTTACTGTCAACCACTTTCGGCTTCGTGTTGAAGACCTTGAGCCATAATCCGAAGTGGGGGGAATGTGGAGGAAAGCCTCACACACCACGATGAACGCTGAGATGTGGAGGAAGGAATTTGGGGCTAGATCGTGAAAGCCTAGCCCTAATAGAACATGAGCCCGCGGACAAAAGGGTGGAGAGGAAACCCTAGTCCGCGAAGAAAGTGGGAGATGAACACTACCCTCTCATTAGGCTCCGGGGTGGGGATGATTTGCTTTTTGGCAGGGAGCCGGTGGGCGATGTCCGTGGCCAAATACTCCGCTTCTCGGAGTTCCTTGACGTTCTCCTCCGTGACGGAGGAGGCCATCCACTTTCCCTATGCACCAGATCCAGACATGGCTGGAGTGTTTGGTGGGGACAGAAAAGATCAGAACTTGGGCGCTAGAGCTCGAGGGCAGCTGAGGAAGGAGAAGGCGTGGGGAGAAGAGATGGATTCTTATCCTCTTGTAAAGGCAGTGAATATCAAGCGCCCCCCCCCCCCCCGAGCCTTAAAACTCGCCTATTCCCAAGGGGTCATGCAAAACAGCACGGTTGGATTACCCAAACCCATATTGATGAGAATCCCGCAATAAGGGGACACGATCTCTGCTTTGACAAGACGTGTCAATGAGGACTGCGCCTCGAAATGCGAAGCGAGAGGCTAAAAACGGTTCGAAATAATAATAAGGCCAGCACATAACGTCTCGCCAAAAAATCTGTCAGTGGATATAGCCTATTTTGTTTAAGTATTTTGCCCTTGTGGTTCAGGGTTGTAACTATTATACAGAGCCGGATACAGTTCTTTTGTTCAACTACTTTGGAGTATTCGGAGGAGGAACCCTCCTTGCAAGGCCGAAGATAATTTGTGCGCCGGGCACATCGTCATTGAAGCCTGGTTCAGGGCTACTGAGGGAGTCCTGGATTTGGGGGTCCCCGGGCGTCTGGGCTATGTGACATGGGCCGGACTGATGGGCTGTGAAGATACAAGATAGAAGGCCTTCCCCCGTTTCCGGATGGGACTCTCCTTTGCGTGGATGGCAAGCTTGGCTTTCGGATGTGAAGATTCCTTTCTCTGTAAACTGACTCTGTACAATCCTAGGCCCCTCCGGTGTCTATATAAACCGGAGGGTTTAGTCCGTAGAGGCAATCATAATCATACAGGCTAGACATCTAGGGTTTAGCCATTACGATCTCGAGGTAGATCAACTCTTGTAACCCCTATACTCATCAAAGTCAATCAAGCAGGAAGTAGGGTATTACCTCCATTAAGAGGGCCCGAACCTGGGTAAACATCGTGTCCCTTGTCTCATGTTACCTTCGATCCTGAGACGCACAGTTCGGGACCCCCTACCCGATATCGGCCGGTTTTGACACCGACATGGGGCCCGCCAGTGAATGACCTCTTTAACTGACAAGACGCGCACTTGAACATATTCGTTAGGGCTTGTTCAGTCACAGTGGAGGCGACCCAATCACATGAGGTGACTGTTTTAGTCATTTTATCATGAAAGGCCTAAAAGGGGAGTGATGGCGGATCAAAGTGGAGATAATAAGCCGCCCGATGGTTATAAGAAGGAAGACATATGCAGGTTTGGTTCATATATGGACAGGTTGTTATGAGAAAGGAAATATGGACAATTCAACAAAATCATAGTTGGGTGATATTAACATCAGACGGATGCAGGTGATTTGAGTATTTCGTGAATAAGTCGGCTAGTGTTCGGCGGGTTATAAAGTGATATTTTTGAGCTGCCTCGACTGTGTTTAAGCCGGGGTCTATGGATCTGAGGAAAATTTCACTAAGTGCTATCCAAATAGGTTCCATGAATCATTTCTATAATATTGGATCTACGGCAGGTTCAGAAATGGGAAATAATTGTTAACCCTAAATATGATGGTGGAAGAACACGCGAGCAAGGTTTTGAATCTAAGGAAAACAGGACGCAACTATGATTGAAGACGGTTGTTAAAACTGATATCGCACAGACTTCATACTACTTTTCAGATTGAACTAAGCATTGGCAGAGAAGCCATGATGAACTCTGACGAACACCAACGAATGCTAATGAACTAGGGCACCCTAATGCCAATTGAGGATAAACAAAGAGGAGTACCGGTGGTTGCTGACGAACAGCGGAACTACGCTGCGGTCTCTGGACACGGCCAGGTTGATGCAGCGGCCTGGGTTGGAGCTGTCGAGGACGGTCGATGGCAGCGGCGAAGCTCGGGTCAAGGTGGCGTCGTGAGGAAGAGCTGAAGAGGAAGAGGCAGGGGTAAAGAGTGAAGAAGAAGGCCCCCTATCCCTATTTATAAGGGGGGTGATAAGATGGCATGCACGAGAATCGAGGAGCCAAAATGATTATCGGGAGGTTCATTAAGATAAAGATCCGTTGAGATATCCTGGGCCTTGTGCGGAATTAATGCACATGATGTCATGGCGGGTTAAAATGATTCTGCTATGTGACGTCATGGCGGGTTATAGCGGATTGATGAGGAATCGATAATGATACACTATGCTAAGTTAAACAGTGGAGATTGATATGAACATGTTCAAATCAACCTGGGGCCTAATGTTGGGGATATAACCCTGAGGTATGACCCGCCCGGGAGGGGCCGGGTTATACCGTTGGCGGTTTATTATGAAGAAGGCCCAAGAGGTCCAAGAAGACTTGAAGATTGCGGTTCATAAGGAAAAGCTTATTGGAGGCCCAAGACCCGGGGGGTAGTTTAGGACCCGAAGGTGTGAGCCGTTCAAGGTTAACTTGTTCTATAAGGCAAGTTTAGTTAGAAACCGAGCCGGTCACGTTGTGTGAGCCGGCCAGGAGTCTGTAAGCCGCCGGGCATCAACCGGTATATAAAGGTGAGACCCGGCGGCAGGTTAACTCTAAGAAACAGGCAATCGAGAACTAGGTCAAGCGTATTCGCTCCCTTGTAATCAAAACTCAAGCAATACAACTAGAAGCAGGACGTAGGCTTTTACCTCATCGAGAGGGGCCGAACCTGGGTAAACTCCTTGTGTCGTTTGTCCCATTCAACCCCTTTAAGCTAACCTACTGTGATGGCTCCACACCTAAGTCCTTTCACTAGGACATCTGCCATGACAAATCCACGACACGATGTATGCGGTCCAATGAGTGTTGAAGCACGCGGCGGGTATCATTATTTTCTGACATTCATAGATGATTTGAGTAGGTATAGGTGTATCTACTTGATGAAACACAAGTCTGAAACATTTGAATAGTTCAAAGAATTTCAGAGTGAAGTGGAGAATCATCGTAACAAGAAAATAAAGTTTCTAAGATCTGATCACTGAGGCAAATATTTGAGTTACGAGTTTGGCCTTCATTTAAAACAATGTGGAATAGTTTTACAACTCACGCCACGTGGAACACCACAGCGTAATGGTGTGTCTGAACGTCGTAACCATACTTTATTAGATATGCTGCGATCTATGATGTCTCTTACCAATTTACCACTATCGTTTTGGGGTTATGCATTAGAGACAGCTGCATTCACGTTAAATAGGGCACCATATAAATCCATTGACACGACACCGTATGAACTGTGGTTTGGCAAGAAACCTTACACTACAAAAAAATACACTTTCGTGATGATACGTGTTTGTCACAGTAGGTCACGTTTTCTGTCATGCATGTACATCCATGACAAATTTATGACAGAATCAAGATAGTCATACCTGTGCTGTCGTAGAAGTGTTCCATGACATTACCAAAATTATCATCACGGAAGTGTCCACTTCCATGACGATAAATCGCGCGTCACAGAAGTGCTTTCGTCAAGGGTGACTGACACGTGGCATCCACCGTAACGGAATGTCGTTAAGCTATCGGGTCCGGTTTTGGATCCGATAACCCGTTAAAAGCCCCGACCAATGGGGATTTTCCATGTGTAAAATCATCATTGGCTAGAGGAAACACGTGTCGGCTCACCGTTGGGACAGATGTCATCCACTCATTGGACCCAAAGCGCCTATGATACGTCGACACGTGGCACGGCCCTACAGAGGCCCATATAGGTTAAAAAGGCTGGCCCAGTCAAAGGCATGTAGTACTTACTCAGGTACTAGTGGGCCAGCCCAATAACGGCCTGCTTAATAAAGGCCCATTTACAGCCCGAAGCCAGATTTGGCACGTTAATTGTTCGCCGAATATTTGGGCCCATTTACGGCCTGAAGCCAGATCTGGCCCATTAATTGTTCGCCGAATATTTGGGCCCAATTACAGCCCAGTGACTTTCGGTCTGTTAGAGGCCCAATGTAGACATGGGCCCATTTCAGCCCGGTGTGACTTTCGGCCTGGGAATGGCCCGTGCTGCCCATGGGCCATATATGGTTCGACAGGACATCGGGCCCACTAACGGCCCGTGATAAAGGTGGCAACGGTTAAGCTCAACATGAGTTTGGGCCTGTTAAAGGCATGTCGCATAATTCGGCCCGTTGATGTCTGTACTAAGCTTTCAGCCTCTTAAAGGCCCATGATATCAGTGGGCCAACTAAGGTCCGAGATATGTTTCAGCCTGGTAACTGCCCTGATATAACTGGGCCCAAAAAGGCCCGGTCTACATTTCAGCCTATTGAAGGCCCGTCGACGACTAGTGAAAGTTGAGGCCCAATATGCATTTCGGCATGCTAAAGGCCCATGGTTTCATCTGGGCCGTAACAGGCCAGTACAATATTCAGCCTGTTAATGGCCCAACGCTACCTAGGCCAAACTAAGCGCTGGGTCCACAAAAGGCCCAACTAAAATATAGGCCGGTGTAAGTTGTGAGCCTCGCGCAAAGTGTGGAGGCCCCAATGATTCGGGCCCAAGAAAGATGCAGGCCGGCCCAATTGTGGCCCGCTAAACACCAGGCCCATTAGAGGCGAATGTTTTGGCCCGGTCGACTACATCTGATTTTTTTTCAGATAGCGAATGATGGCAGTAACTAGTAGGAATTAAGAACAAACCTACTCTATACAATAAAGAAATTACCGCATAGTAACTAAGAATAAACCTACACTATACAATAAAGGATTTATGGTATATTACATCCACTGGGCATCGAAGTTCGCCACCAGTGATCATAACGTGCAACGAAGAAGCAGATTACAAAAACTTGGCACCATTGCAGCGTAACAAAATAATACTGAACCGAGACCACTTCCAAGACAGTTCAAGAAAGGTTAGCCTGGCGCGGGAACTGCTGCACAAGCTGCTGAGCAAGGTTGTGAGACCGGCCTAGCATGTCGGTCATAGCTTCCAGGTGTAGCTGTTTAGCGATGAGGTTCTCATTGGTGTTCTCCGCAATCTTTCTTAGAGATAGGACTTCAAGTCGAAGTTGAGTTGCAGAATGCCTTTCTGCTAGAACTTGGGACTGAAGAAGTCGAAATGATTCAGACAACGAATTCTGTGAGCTTGTCTGACTACTAGTCTCAAGTAACTTGAACACTGCATCAAGACAAGACTTTGGGGTTGTCTCGCTATCTTCAAGATGTTTTGCCTTATTTGCTGCAATATATGTTGGGTTTGTCTCACAGCCTTCAGCAGACTTGTGCATGCCATCAGGCATATCACCCTGAAACAAAGCAGAGAGATGACAGGTTTTGCACGTGTATAAACAAAGATGATAACTGTGCTGTCAATTCCATCCAATTTCAAATTAGAAAATAAAGAGTAAGTTCAAAATATCAATAGCATAATTTGGCATTGTTCATAATGCGGGGAGCTTCACCACACTACTGGATTACCATGTCAACATAACAAGCATAGATGAAGGGCAAAGAAAATCATTGTATCTATTTTGGTTAATGTGCATGGCATGTTGTTCATATCATCGGCCACATCAGTAAGATAAAACAGGAGATGACAAGGTGCAAACGTGGGCTGCTTCACCACACACTGGATTATAGATCCAAAAAAACAAGCATACATATAGGGAGTATTGAGTAATGTGCATGGTATGAATAAGGAATTTGGTTTTACAAGTAAAACTTAGAACTTACGGTTCTTGCGAACATGCATTTTGGTAGAAACAGCAAACTAAACAGCGGTAAACGATAGGGAGTATGAGAAAATTAAACATCAGTTGAGGATAAAGGCTTTAGAAGGACTGACTTACATTAACAGTTAACACCGGCTTTATAATGCCCTTCTCCATGTCAAGGGAAGGATAACTCAAGAATTTCAGCACAGAATCTTCTTCATAAGCATTGCATGTACTCTACATTTTGTAGAGAGTAATTATAGATATGATAATACTGGAAGGGATAGAGGATAATGAAGATAAGATGCAGATTGATGCTACATAATCAACTACCAATCCCTGGAAGTACAAGCATTACAGGACAAAATGTACTCACAAGATAAATGGGCTACACTTCTGCACTGGCATTGTCTGTGTATTCTACTTTTTGGTAAGATTAAAAGATCTTATCTTTTTTAGTAAATGGTGGGCGAGGGAGACAAGATGCAGAATGCTACACAATGAACCAATCCCTCTTCCCATAATACAAGAGTGTTTTGAACACTGGTGTACTATACAAAACGTTCTTATATTATGGGACGGAGGGAGTAGCTGTTAATGTAAGTACAGTGATAGACGATGTTCAGTCCTTACAAGAGGACTGCAGAGCTAAACCTCTTCAAAAGCATTGGGTTGATTCTAAATTTATGTAAGAGTCCATACGGATCTTATAATGTCCACCAAATGGACGATAACGAGGCTAACATGTGCAGTGATGCTACATAATCAAACAACTATGAAAGTAAGTATGGTCATACAGGGCAAGAGGTACTCACAAGAGCAATGCAGTGTGCAGTATAGTTGCTAGATTCTGTGGTCCCTTGAGAATGAATGTTCTTCTGCTAACAGTTTTCGTACAAGTGAGACGTTAAGGCAAATGCAGAAATGTAGTTCAAATTGTGATGTGATATCATAGATAGTACCTTACGCTGCAGCCGAGACCAATGTGTAACAAGATTATTCCAGTCACCGTCGGATAAATGTAGCACCGGAGACTTTACAGAAATTTCATTTAGAGGCTTGCCATCGAAGTGCGCTTGCCTCAGGTAGGAATGATACTTCATCAACGAGTGCTTGAAAAGCGCAACCAACCCTTGCCCGTCTTCACAATCCAGTTTGGTCCTCGCCTATTTAAAAGAATGAAATCTTGTGTCTTCTGTCAGCAGAAACATATGCAGCAATGACCATGAATAACATTAGTACATTACTAATGCGTAAGTTGCGGAGGGAGACTGGAAATTGTTCTGTGTCTGCGGTATAATCTTTCCATGAAGGAAAGATGCACACAAAGTTCCTGACAACAATATAAGCTTTGTCTTCTAAACTGGGAAGAAATGGAACAGGGGTCCTATTTGCTGCAATTGGGGCTCTCTCTGGTTTGAAAAGGGATTTGGCAACTGGATTTGGTGTACTCTTTGCTGGAATGGGGGTTTTGCGTCGTAGAGCTGGTGCTATGTCAACTGGCATAATCATAATGTTTGCTGCAGTTGGGGTCTGCTGAGTTGGGGCATCAGAAATTACCAGTGTAGTAGGGCTAGAGTCTGCTAGAGTTGGGGTGTTTTGTGGGTCAGGTGATATTGCAACTACACCTAATGGGCTATTTGATTTATCAGGTGCCACTACCTTTTCAAATACTTTGCTTGTGCTCCTCCACGATCAGCAATCGCCCTCTTCCTTTTGAACGTCTCATACACAAGAACAGCATTTGAATGGATAAATACGGTATGATGACAGATGGAATTTGTACTGAAAATGGATAGGCAGGGCGTATTCACATACACGATGTGTAAACTAAGCTAATGGCAGTTCAACAAAGTAGAAGCAATGCAAAGCATCAATTGCAAGATATGTGCGACAAATATAACCTTGGAAAGTTAGAGCAAGCACCTTGATGGGTGAATAAGATAGGGCATCTTCCTCTGACTCCTCCACTAGGGAGCTACATTGACTTAGGTCTCCCTCTAGCTCAGAATCACTGTTAGGATCATATCTGAGCATGAATCTGTAGGTGGAGAGCATTTGCATTGCATTGCATCCAGACTTGATTTCAGTCCCTTAAGGCCAAGTTTGACAGCCATGGCATTGTTCTGCTTTATTCTTTTCATGCGCGCAAGCTCATAATCATTATGATGCTGTTCAGAATCTGAGATTCGTGAAAACATATAAAGTACAGATTGTCTATGGAATGCATTGCGGATTCAACTCGAAGAGTGTCTCCCTATAAACCCCTGCATATGCAAAGTTCACCCCCCAACCGTGCTGACCAGACCACACACAGAAATACAAACCCCTTATGTCTCTATAACAGGCAGACACACATTTCAAAACTGAAGTAGGAACATTAGAACCATATGAAATTCGTATTTGAACAAATAAACTAAGGAATTATGAGTGGCATAATGTTTAGCTTCAAGGGTGGAGTGTTGGTAGTGCGACACAAAGCAAGTAGGCAGATTGTATTCCATGTAAAAGATCGAAGCCTATGTAAAAGCTAGAAATGACACTTTCTTTCTATACAATGCAGTGTTCGTTGCCCACACATGATGGAAGAGATCACATAGAGAAATACTATTCACTCATGTCTACGGTTGTAGTATTTAGAAATAGGGTGGTCCACCCTAAAAGAATATTGACAACAAATATGACAAGGCAAGCATAGATGTAGTGAATCAATCATTTACTTGTGAGCTTACTAGGACAAGTATGCAGAATTGTAACTGCAGTAAGAGATCGTCCAAAATTTGAATCAAGAAGTTTGTCTAGCACTTATTGTTTGCAACTAATCGACGTGAATAATTGGATATTATATCGAATGAGTAAGAAAGACAAGTAAAATTGTCAACAAACCTGGCTTGCAGTAGTAATCTGGGTCAATGTCACTACGGCCAACAATCCAAAATGACTAGTGTCTGTTCCTAGGGCCGGAATTTTGAAAACCCTGTGAACTTTACAGGTACTAAAGATTACCGAAATACATCTGAACCATTAAGTGTAGGTAGCACTGAGCACACAACAAACTCTAATGACAGTCCTACCTAATGAGTAATTAATCAATTAGAAAATGGGTGATGAGGAGTCGCTGCTGAGTGTTGAGGACTTATCTCAGGATAAATCAGGTTGGCTTAGTGGGTGATGCACACCTGAGCCCTGAACGGACTGGGAAGGTAGGCACGGCGGCGCGCCCGGGCAGCGGTGACGCTGTTGAGCGAGCGGCTCCTGACCTCCTATTAGTCCGGCGTCTCCTCCTAGAGTCATGCCGTCCGGGGACGGCAAGTCGCCGACAAGGCAGGGGGCTGGGGGCGAGTAGAGATCGGAAGTGTGCAGCAGAACAGAGGGGAATCGAGGACTGGGATGACCCAAAATCCCAGGGTGGGCCGGCCCACCGTGGGCACCCTGTAGAGATACACACCCGAGCGGCGAACATGCATTTTCGAAACTAATTTAGGAACATTTAGCTGACCAATTAAACGAATCTGTTTTAATAATATCATATTCGTATTTGAACAACTAAGCTTGTTTAGCTTGATGGGTCGAGCAGTGCTATTATGACACGAAGCACGTATTCTGATCGTATAGTGATCATAAAAGGGGGAAACCAGAGAAATGATATTTAGCAGCCATTGTTTGCTTCGAACTAAGAACTAAATTCTAAGAGCTGAAAAGAAAGTAGAGTAACCAAGTTAAGATCTATTTTCTGGTTGAGATCAAAAAGTTGAGGAGATATGAAGTACCACCTCTCTTGCGGCGCCATGTAGGCATCGGGGGTGCGATGGCTGTCGGTGGCGTTGAAGCAGATCTGCAATAGTAGACGGGTGCATCGGGGGATAAGTCTCGTTGCGGTGGAAGAGAAGGTCATGTGAGCGGCCCCGGCAAAGAGGACGACGGAGCCGATGAAGCGAGAGGACGTGATGCAAGGCTCTTGGTCCGTCACCGTGGATGAGAAACGTCCATCTCTAGCAGTGGACGACGCGGTCTTGGTATGCGCTCCGGCATGGTGGAGGACGGTGGCGATGGATGTGGTGGAGGACGGCGGCGATGGATGGGGTGGAGGACGGAGGCTGGTGTGGGGATGGTGTTCTAGCACGGACGGTGTATGAATGGAGGGAGAGGTACAGGGAACCATGTTTTTGGGACACGCCTGTCTGAAATATGGGAAAGTTACGAACTTAGCCCCCGTTTAAAATTTGGACGTCTTGTCGGTTGGGGATACGACGGTAATCTCGCATCTCGCCAATATTTGCCCAGAGCGATTTCAGGCAAGGAGAGGGTGGTTGGTGCCCACGGTGTATGAACGGGGCTGACAGGTAGGGCGGTTGTGTCACATCTGAGTGAAGTTACAAACCTGCCCCTATTGAAAATATTTGCCTACATCGATTTTGGCCGAGTCGAGTTTGTTTTGCCGCCCACCGTGTATGAATGGGGAAATGGAGGGAGAAACAGAGGTCTTTCGGACGAGCTTGAATCAAATGTGTTTTGCCGCCCATGTTTGGCGCCCACCGTGTCGGAATGGGCTCAGAGGCGGTCGTGTCACGTCTAATTGAAGTTACTATCCTACCCCTATTTAGAGCAGTGGAAATCGGGCCGATGGATTGTCCGTGTAATGGGTAGACAGTAATTTCCATCTCCCAAACACTTGGCTTCGGGTAGCCGACGTGGGAGTGGACATTTTGCCGCTTCTTTCAAATTTTGGGACAATAAGCATCCACGTTTACCCTGGCAACTAAATTCGAATCCAGTTTTTATTCCTATACAAATCTTTATAAATCATTCTATGTGTTTTTATATATCTTCAAAAGGACGACAAAGATGTATTCCACTGTCATATATGAATATGGTTTACAAATGCCGATACTCAAATTCAGAAGCTAGAATCCAGTTTAAGGTGAATTCGAATATTTGGAACACTTCATGTCCAACTCAAATGTCACACGCAGCATAATGTGTACTCCCATTTAGATATGTACACAAGCGATGTATCAAGATTCAAATACCGAGTCAATCAACCAAGAATGTACAGAACTAACAGACATATAAACCCTTATAGAGTATATGGATCAATAATATCAACTAACATACATAAGCCAGGCTGTTGTACTTTTCTTTGCTACAACAGCATCCTTTTTTTAGCCAAGCTACTACAGCATCTTGGCCCTTTCCGATGCGTGCCACTTATGGTCCATCTATACTACTATTATTGCTGAATGCACATTCAGCCCAATTGGCATATTTGTAGGTCTGGCACAGCAATCAAAATGAAATGTCTCCGAGTCTTATCAATTAATACAGACTTGTGCTCAAATAAAATTACAAACCAAAAAACAAAAAACAAAAAACAATTATTACATGATATCTAAAACAAATGGTTTGATTGATTACATGAACAAACAACACAAAGGTTATTCAACGATGGAAAGAACATTTCACCTATGATTTACCAAGTGGGAATTTAATTTCCTTTTTTCCTTCAGGACCTTAACAATGTGGTCAGTCTCAGCTTGCTTCGTTTTGAAATCCACCAAATATTTAATGCTTGTCTTGAGTACTACTACTGATTGTGTTGTTTGCTTCCTCAACATGTCAACTTCATATCTAAGTGCAGAAGCAGAATCTCTTTCTACCACTAGTTTAGCCTCTAGAGCATCAGCAATTGGCAATTCATAATGCACGATTGGGCCGGCCACTGCTGTGGGATGATACAACGTCCATGGGGACCTCGCTCTTTGATCTTGGGCTAACCTATTTTGCCATTAAAGTTCCGATTGGATTCAGAGAAGTTGAAGTTAGCAAAACATCTCAACTGGGAGTTATAACAGCAAACCAGTTAAACAAACAAGGAATTAAAGAGTTTCAATTCGATGTTGAAAAGTAGTTATTAACATCATTGTAACCCGTTGTTGCAGCAGCAAAGCAGTTAAACAAACAAGTAGCTATTTAAGTTCAGGCAAACAGGTAATTCTTAATAGTAAGTATCAAACACATAGATAGGCGCAGTCTATAATAGGACTAACAGGCTGTGGCATTATGTAATCAGTAGCAAACTAAATTAAGCCAAGCAATGTAATTGAACAATTTTGCAATAAGTGGCTAGCTAAAATTCCGAGAAGCAGGTAACTGAACTTACGCTAGTTCTTTGTACAGGCACACTGCAACTTCTTTTTCGCTTACAAGGTTGTACGAAGGAGTCCATGGCATCAATTGCTTGGATACGCAGTCCCAATACTTCTTTCTTCCCACACTGCATTGATAAGTCGAATGGTTAATCTGGTAAGATGGTGCGTCCTTGATATGTTATATGAGGACGTGTAGTCAGACTAGTTGTAGCCACACACATCACAGTGGCTTTTACTATATATTTCATGCGATTACTTTTGGCATATCGAGATCTAAGCAATCTACAATAGGATGAAAAGACTGGCATCCTTCACATTATTGGCGAACTCAGTTCATAGAAACAAGCAATTTAACCATTCTGTGGGTAAATCAAAAGCGCCACTGGAATATTTTTCACTACCCCTATCATACACACAAAAAGGGGCGACACCACCATAGGGGCTGGTATGGGCGGCCGCCTCGGGTGGCTCGAAAGTGTGCACCTAGTTTGAGTCGTCCAGGTTGGCCCAGGCTAGGTTTGTTCGTCCCAACGCACGAGCAGGCAATGTAAAAAATGAAGAAAAATGTTTCAATTTGGATAGGCCAATAACATAAGTGCAAGGCAGGCCCTATAGCAGGCTCGCAGCCCAAACGAGCGCCTCCCATATCGATCGACAGCAGGAAAAATCCCAATTCATCCGCTCTAGCCTCCAGTCTGGTTCGCTCCTAACCTAGCCGTCGCTGGACAGACCGACACATCACTTCCTCGCGCCCTAGTTGGAGGGCGGTCGCCGGGCTTCAAGCGAACGGAAGGACAAGAAGATGAAGATCCAACCCTGGGTGTAGCCTGCGTGGGAGGCAGCGGCGGCGGCACGGGCATGGCATCGAGCTTGCGCAAATGGACAGTCGCAGCTTGCAAGAGTAGCATGCACAACGAGTAGGTACATCACATCCCTGATTATATCTAATTCAACTCTTCAATTTCTGGCCAATAGTTAAACCTGACGGTGTTGTAAAACTGCTTGTATGTAGGGAATCTATGAGAAAATGAAACCAATTTCTACTTATTTTATAACTCCCCCAATCAATACTAAACTGACTGAATCTGATGAATCTAATCAAGTTTCCGGTGCAAACATCCAAGCTCATGTTGTTCTTGAGCCTGAAGTGTCTAATGAACAGACTGCTAATGAAGGATTTGATGCAAACATTTTACATGCTCCTGGTGATGAACATATAGTGTCTAATGAGGCATCTAATGCAAGCATTTTGCAAGCTCCCATTGAAGGATTTAGTGTCTAATGATGATCTTCTATGTTGAGAGAGACATAGAGATTTGCAGGCATTGATGACAAGCAAATTATAGTGCATTTTCATGGCTTGAGGAAACGTCGAGGCCATCTACCAGAAAGTCCCCGTATCATGACAAGGTAGCATAAATACTTTTCTAATCTGTTGTTTGAAACTATTGGCATACTTGTGCAGGATAGATATATTGATATGCAGTTTGCGCACTGGTTATAGGTGCAATTACACTTCGATATTTTAAGCCAGAGAACGAATAATTCAAGCAGGTACAGACCATGTTTGTAGTCCTTGTACACCATGTTGCATTTTGTGTTTTTTGGTGCTTGCATCATTTAGTGTTTATAATCTGAACTACTTTGGATCATTAGCTGGTTTTCAAAGTGCATGTACCTTCACATTTCTCAAGTTATGTTGCTTTCCGGAGTGCAAGTGCCTTCGTATTTTTTAAGTTAAATGTTCGCCCCTGGTAACTTGAATTCGTGGATCCGCCACTACACACAAATCATACACGAATGCCAGTACGAATTAAATGAAATGCAGGGACTTACGCTAGCTCGTTGTACAGGCTCACTACAGCTCTGCTTGCGCTTGGGATGTTCCATGTACAAGTCCATGTTACCACTTGCTTGGATGTGCAGGCCTTGTGCTCCTTGCATCCCCCTCTGCATTTTTGACACGGCGAATGGCTGATCAAATAAGAGGAATCGACCTTGTTGTTGTACCGGAGGACAGGTACTTACAAGGTTATACGGGTGTGCAGGATGTGTACCAGATCCCGTAGCACCGTCATGCTTCGCTAAAAATGGATTTGCTTGTTTCAGATGATATCTCTAGAATAAATAAGAGTTAAAGTCAGAGTTGGATAGGCGTGTAAGCTAAGAGAGCAGTGAAAGGATATCCAAACATCATCGGAACAGTGCACAAGGGAGTGATGTGTGGATACCTAGTTCGGGCCGGCGTTTGGGCATGCTCGCCTAGCTAGAGTGCGGGTCACTTCAGAGCCGTTGAGGATGATGCGCTGATGTTGGCTGGCCGTGCACGGATGCAGATCTTGAGTGGCAGCGGAGCGCAACGATGCGGTGGACGAGACCATTGGTGAAGCCCCAGCGGCCTCGGGGGGCGGCGGCGCGATGATGTGCTCAGTGAAGTAGCCCCGGTGAGCTGGGAGACGGCGTCGGTGAAGCGCACCTGATGCGGTGGAAGTCGGTGTCTATGAGGCACGTCGGTTGCGGCAGCCGACGTTGTCGGTGGACCACCCGGTGCGGTGGACGAGGACGTAGATGAGGTAGCACCGGTGCGGTGGTGAAGCGCGACCGTCGTCTTCGTCGTCGTCATCCGGCACAGAGGTGGGGAAAGAGACGAGACGAGGGGCGATTCGAACTTTGCTTGCGTTGGCGGCGAATTAGGGATTTGAGCAATCTGGGCGCGGAAGGGGACGGTGGAGAAGGGAGATTTTGCAGGGCTAGAATTGGGGCCGCCAGATATTTCAATCTGAAACATGGAAGCGCGAACTTATTTTGCCGTCGTCCTTTTTTTGGGGGGGGAGGGGGTGGGTGGCTGTGTGCTAAGCGTCCGTCCGACACACGCGACCACCATGACATGACCCTGGTCTGCCTGGTGCGCCTACATTTGAGAATGCAAACGTATCTTCTTTCATTCACAAACGAATCTGTATGTATTACCATGCCCGTGTTTTCCTTGCAATAATTAGTCATTCGAAGCGAGATACTATAAATTAATTAATGAGGAGTTATTTGAAAAAAAAATCAAAACGGTATCCACGGTATCCACGCTAACATGGATTAGAGTGTGTGTCACATAATTAGTTATTTGAATTAGAGTGTGTGTCACATAGCGATCTCCAATTCTAACGTGGATTTCGCATTTCACTGTATCCATGCTACTTTTTTAATACAAATTCATATGTATATGATGAACACCATGGTAGTGAGAAAACTTTTGGATGGATTCAAACATATGACCTACAAAATAGCACAACAAATCGAGTCAATGTCAACTTTTCGAAACCTAGTATGGCACGAATTCAAAATAATTACCCATATGCATGGTCCTCAGTTCAAATCTTACAATGTACACCGAATTGAAACATCGATATTAAGTCTCGTACTATCTACATTCAAATGTTGTTTTTAGCCCCCCCCCCCCCCCCCCCGCGCACACACGCTACATACTTCCTGTATCGGTCAATCTTCCTCTCCTAACCACCTTAGGAAGCTATCGGTTTCCAACACACATCCATTATTTCTCTCCATGTTTCGATCTCTAACTCTCTCAACTACACAACCCCCTTTTTCCACTCTGTTACGAAATGTATTTACCTCACACACCCGCCATTATTGCACCCCATGCCGAGCTCTCTCTCTCCCTCTCCCTCTCACCCTCTCGCGCTAAATACATGCATTGCCTATCTAGCCCCCCAACCTCTCGTGCGCACGCACGCACGTTGTCTATCTAGGTCACTCCCTCGAGACTGTCTCACTCTTTCTTCCGCACGGCGGGCCACACTCACTCAATCTCGCTCTCTTTATCTGAGTCTCGTTTAACCTCGCTTTCTTTCACACACAAATGATATATCTCCCTGTTCGGGCCTCGATCGACACACTCTATACTCTCTCATGCTGATTGTCTATCTAGGTCAGTCCATCGAAGCCGCCCCCACTCTTTCGACCTCATGGCGGGCCACACTCGCTCTCTCCCTCTATCTCTCCCTCTCTCTCTCTCTCTCTCTCTCTCTCTCTCTCTTTGTATGTCTCGATTGACCTCGCTCTTTCTCAGACAAAAACGATATATCACCATGTTTGAGCCAAATTCGACTTATTCACACTGTATACTCTCTCACGCACATTGTCTATCTAGGTCACTCTCTCCAACCCGTCTCACTCTTTCGATCGCACGACGACCCTATGTGATCGATTGACCTTGCTTCCTCCCACGCACAAAATATATATACACGTCTGTGACTGGATCATCTCTCAAGCTCTATCTTACAGCCCTCACCCTTCCCAAAAGCTCATTCGGACAATATCTCCCCAGAGCATATATATTTGTTCAATGAATGTCGGACCACACTCACTTTGTCTCTCTATCTATATGTCTCTCGATTGACCTCGCTTTCTCACGCCATATCTTCCACACATTGAAGCTACCTCTCCATCCCTCGCAAAGCCGAAGCTATTTACATTGCAAGGGGCACTCCAACCTTGGATTAATTTGTGTAGGCATTTATTTCGGTCGGTTTAGATTATATTTTCGTAGCATTCGGCCCACAACTACTCGAAACACCGTTGCAACCCCCGCAACTCCCCTAGTTGATTTCCCTCTGGCTCGGTCATCGCTCTCTCGCACGTCCTTTCTCGCCTTCAACGTCGCACCATGGTATTATTGCAAAAAACTCTGTTGTTCTCTTTAATTATTATAAATAAGCTACAAAACTACACACCGATAGTCCACTTGGAATGGAACAAATTTCGACCCACAAATTAAAGTGCTACAAACTACACACTGAGGGGCCCACATGTCATGAAACAAATTTGGACCCATATACAAATTAAAAAATAAAGGACGAGGATCGAACATGCAACCAGGGCCTTCAAGCCGCACGTCAATAGGCAACATACGTAGAACAGCAATATTTGTTGTACCTCCCTTTGTTCACATAATGTTTTTATGTTACCACAGCCTATTTAATTGATAACATGTAATATTATTTTTAGTACTATTCGCCTTCACTTACTGGTGGGTTCCATGTGTGCTCTCTCTCTCTCTCCTCCCCTTCTGCGTTTAGACGCATGGGCAAACACGAAGAACTCGCGGGCGATGTTGCTGTTGACCATATCTGGACGCGTTCACAAGTTACGGCACCAGTTTCACGTGCTAGCAGCACTAGTCAGTGTGTACATGCAATGCACGTTAATTTGGAAGTATATTAAGTGCATGCGGATATTAAGTAGGATATTATTTGCGTGTTATTATGTGATTAGCACTATTTTTGGCATGAAATTAACTGGACGCTAAACGTGTTGAGCGCTCGACATTGAAGCTGTCTAGGTCGTTGGATGACAAGGAATACATGTGGCTTGATGACGTTTTATATTTAATTTGATACGGATCTAGCAGAACATTCAATCAATCAAACCATAGATTTCGTTCAGTCTGACCCCGACTTTAAATTATACGACGATCGATCTGAAATAAACGGAAATGATAAACGTTCGGATTTTAACCATGGCAATCCGAACGTTTTTCATGGCAAATTTAGATTACGCGGCGGCGGCGGGGGCGTCTTGCGGTGGGAAGCGGCTCCTCTGTCGTGCTCTGTGTGTCGTCAGGCCACTGACCAACGGCGACGGCGGTGCCTTGCACCGTTGTTGGCGTACTCCTGGACGTTGGCCTAGCTTCAAGGAAGGCCAAAATGTTCTGGACTTCGGAACGAGTCAACTGGCGGGAGGAGGCGACTGGCGTTGGTGCAAGGAAGCGGTCGACGGCGGCCATCCATGCCGCTGAGGGGGCACTGGCACCCGCGCGGGGACAGGCGCTGTCAACGGCGCGGCGGAGACATTCGCGTGCACAGGCACCGGCACGGGCGCGCACGTCAGTGCACACGCAGGCGCATGCGCTGGCAGGTGCACGGGCACCGGCACGGGCGTGCGCGTCAGTGCATGCGCAGGCGCTGGCGCTGGCAGGTGCACGGGCACGTGAAAGTCAGCGGGGACCTCGTGGAACCCCGTGGCATCAAGCTCGGCGACAATGTGCGGCTCCCAGCCCATCAATGCCACGGGGATGGGCGCTGGCGCAGTCGGGGCGACGGGAGCCGGAACGGGAGTGGGGACAGGCGCGGCGTCTTCCCGCAAGGCCAGTTCAAGCTCGTCCCAAAGCGCCTTATGTTCTTGAGACTCCGGCTGGGTGTCTTCCTCAGGAAACTGGAAGACTAAGGGCAGACCATCATGATGCGGCATGGCGTACGTTTAGGTCAGGCTGGTTGGAGGTAGACGACAGGAGAATCGGAGAGGAAGAGAGAAGATTGTAGCGATACCGGGTAGTGCGGGGTTGATTTTAAACTGCGGTGTTGACGACATTAAAAGGGGGAGCAGTTGGGACGAAGGTGGGCGGCGGAGCCTTGTCAAAGGGCTCGCCTCCCGGTGAGCCTGCACAGCGGTCTGCTCACACGCCTCCCTGTCAGCCAGCGCACCGGTCTGCTCGCACGCCTCCCGTCGACTCACACGCTTGCTCGGACGGCACCTGCCGATGAGAAGCGGGACTCGTGGCGGCACATAAATGCCCACGGTTTCAATAGTGAAAGCGTTTGCCTTAACGTGACAGGTCTTTGTTCCAAAATACCTTGGCTCTTCATTTGTGCAACTTGTCATAAGCAGCCTGTCTCAAATTGAAGAAAAAAATTACGAAGTAATATTTGTGCCATATCACGCGACCATGCTGGTCACTTTTCAATTTTCTGAAATTTAAGATCCAGGATTCGCAACAATATCATAACCTGCATCATGCAATAAATTTTCAAGCCATACATCTGTCCTATTGTATTTCTTAAGAAAGGATTTGGTCAAACATTTTGCTTAGTTAGACTTCAGACAAGTTATATATGCAGAGCAAAAGGATAATCCCTCTGTACCAGTGCATTGCCTGATATATTAACTCAAGTACTAGGCACGAACAAACGGGTTCAATTCTGTGCTCATCCTGGTGTAGTAGTAGTAGTACTAGGCAATGCAGTTGACGGGTGACCTTGGCGAGCGGCGACCGAGGGAATTGAACCGTGCTCGGCATGGAAGGTAACGTTGTCTAGTTACTAAAGCATCCCTCTGTTGTTCATCGGTAGTCATTATGGACCGGGGACATGAGGGGAATTTCCTAGGGCTGGAATTCTGGCCGCCAGATATTTCGACTCAAAACGCGGAGGCTCGACTGGTTGGGGTTGCCTAATGTGTGTACCACGCACGCCACTAGAAGGACACGAGCCTGGTTTTTTTATTTTTTATTTTTTTTTAGGATCAACATGAGCCAAGGTATGGCTGGTATGCCGTTGGGTCTTACCATTCGAGAATACGAAAGGAACCTTTTAAATTGCCGAACAAATCTATGTGTATTACAATGCCCGTATTTTCCTTGCAAATACTAATCTCAACGTGGTAATTGATTTATGACGAGTTGTTGAATTAGAGTGAGTTTGTGATATAGTGATCTCAACGTGGATTTCACAATTCATGGTATCCCTGGTAAGTTTTTCAATGCAAATTCAAATTTAAAAGATGAACAATATGGAGGTGAGAAAACTTTGTATGTATCAAGCATATGACCACACACACACACACATACACACACACAAAGACACCCACACATGAACACAACAACAATCCAATAAGTATAGTGCATCTATTTTTCCAAACCATGCATGTATGACACGAATTCAAAAATACTCCTTCTATTCCTAAATATTAGTCTTTTAGAGATTTCAACAAGCGACTACATACGGAGCAAAATGAGTGAATCTACACTCTAAAATATGTCTATATACATCCGTATGTGCCAGTCCACTTGAAATCTCTAAAAAGACTAATATTTAGGAAGGAAGGGAGTAAAATGTAAGACATGCATGGTCCTCAATTCAATATTTAAAACGAACATGAAACTGAAACATGAATATTAAGTCTTGTACTACAGTACATGCAAATGTTGTGTTTAATTAGGCGGAGCTATGATTGTCGGGGGTCACCCCCTCGACCTTAGATAAAATTGTGAAGCTCTATTTAGGGTTGTTTAGATTATATTTGTCCCCACCCTCCCAACCACCGATTGGTGGTGCACCCCCCACCCCTCCTTCCCGGGAGAATATCATGTGCCCCCATACCTTAGATGATATATGCCAATACGAGTTGCTTGGAGCTTGTAGATCTGAGATATAGCAACTCACATGATGTCTTAATATTTTTACAGGAAACCTTGATGAGTTTGAGAATTGCACACAATTTGTACAAAAACTACTCAGATGCCCTTGGATCCCATATCCAACAACCTCGAAGCTCGTATCACTGTAGCATCTAAGATGAAGGAGGACATCATATTCTCCTGTATGTAAGAATATCATGTGCTACCACACCTTAGATGCTTTGGTGATACAAGCTCTTCGGAGCCGTTGGATTTGTGACCCAACACCTCCTCGGTGGTTTGAATGGTTTTTTGCAGAAAAGCCCCCAAGGAGTTCGGCCACTGCTTACAAGCACAAAGACTGCTCAGATGCCATTGGATCTCAGATCAAACGACCTCGAAGCTCGTATCACCGTAGCATCCAAGCTGCGAGAGCACCTTATGTTTTCTCGCACGGGAGAATATGAGGTGCTCCCGCACTGTAGATTCTATGGTGATACGAGTTCACGAAGATCTAACGGCCCATAGTAGGAGGTTTGAATGTTTTTGCAGTATACGGCTGAGAGAGTTTGGGGATTGCGCAGAAAGTACAAGTACTACGCATGTGCCATATGATCACTGATCATATGACCTAGATGCTCATATCACCGTAGCGGGTAATTAAGCTACGGGGAGCACCTAATATGAGCAACGGGGAGCCGTTGGATCCAAGATGCAGCGGCACACACGAGGCCTGAATGTTTTATTTGCAAAAAAAACCTTTGGAGAGTTTGGAAATTGCGCATAATTACAAAGACTACTCCCAAGCCATTGGATCTCACTTCCAACGGTGTAAAAACTCGTATCACCATAGCATCTAAGCTGCGGGTTAGATGTGATATTCTATGCCGCTGTCATTTTTATTCGTAAACTTGCAAAATACGTGTAACTTGTGCTGTTACTTGTCTAACCGCGCAAAGTGTTTGTTCAAAAAAACCATCCTACACTGAAATATCGGAACAACACACGGGGATCCCACTTGTCATTAATCAAATTTGGACGTAAAACTAACAAATCTGAAAGAAGAGATTCGAACTGGCAACCTGGACTACAAAGCGTAAGTCGATAGCCTGAAACAACAACGGTTGTTGGCTTTGTCCCATAACTTGATTTTATACAGTATTATGTTGAGTAGAGTAGAGGGAGTGCCTCGTCAACACGTGCATGACCGTTGACTCACTTACTGGTGGGTCCCAGGTCTGCGATCTCTCTCTTCTCTCCATCGTCTAACCTTTGCACGGGCACACACGAAGAGCGGCGCTAGCTTGCCGTGGTGTTATTACAACTACAAAAAGCTTGCAAAATAGAAGAATCGCCTAGAACAAGAGACGTTGTGGCTGGTCGAGACGGAGCTAACCACACCTATCCTCCGTGCCATGTTAGCATGATGAAGCTGTGTGGCTAGTGGGGTGTTTTCGACCGACTGGCTGGGTCCCGAGGTCGAACCATAGGTACTACGTCTGATATAGTCAATTTTTACACGCACATTTTTCCTCCGTGCCGAGACATGGCACACCCTACCGCGCGGTTTCGGGGTCCTCCCGGGTGGTGCACGCATATATTCTTCCTGACGTGGGACGCCCTACCACGCGTTTTCACCGAAACAAGTAAATGAGTCGTCAAATCATGAAAGACCACTTTTCCCACCGAGTACATCAGTGAAGCACGGTGGCTAGCTAGTTGGGCTAGTTCGACCGATTAGCTAGGCCGCCGCCACATTTGTTTTTTCACCCCTTTTTTATCTACTTGTCGGCAGGTAAATTTAAATATCCACCGCGGCGTTGCTTTGGTGTTTGAGTGCGGCAGGATTTTTAATTTTTTTATAGACGGGAGCAGGCGCGGCAGGATTTTTAATTTTTTGATTGACGGGAGCAGGCGCGGCAGCAATTAGTCACGATGACTTCGCCTATAAAACCCACTGCTCCCTGATGTGAGAAGTCATCGACTGGTGTTTTACCATGGTGAAAACCAAAAGATTCCCCGCTCCTCGGTTGGCTCCCTCCGCCTTCCCGTAGATTGCATTGCCTTTCAGCCGTTTTGCCCCTCTGCATCACCAACGCCGTGCGCCTCGAGAAGCAGAGGGACTTCGGTGGTGTTTAGACACCCTCTGGATGGGCATGTCCATGTCTCGGCGCAACATGACCGTTGGATCAAACTCAGACGGTGTAGATCAGTCACTGTAGCACAAAGCGTGTGGGTGTGTTTGGTTGCATTCTCATCTCAATATACTCCTCTGTCTAGGTGTGTAAGTCACCTTACAAAAACCAAATAATCCCAAAACACTTAGGCACGGTACATTAACTCCCTCCCCATTTCTTATTTTGTGACATATCAACCAATAAGAGACGTGAGTTGTGCATGCTTTCAATGACTTGAGACTAATAAACATGACATGCAGTGGTTAGTTCATTGCATGCAATGCTATTAATTAGCAAAAAGCCATTAAGTTTTCTCGTTTTCCTCTCCGCCTTGGTCGCAGTTCACAACGTAAGATGACTTACACACCTAGACGGAGGGAGTAGTTGTTTCCACTTCCTGTATTTGTGTTAACCTACTAGTGTGGACTCATGCACCCTTCATGCACTCTGCCAAACACCCAAAAGTGGGTCGAGAAGGGAACTTTTGATCCCATCCCGTGCACCCTTCATACACCCTGCCTAACACTATTCATGCTTCATATGGTTCATGTCTCGTGGAGTACTGTAGCACCGTACTCTCCGTGCGCTGTAGACCTAGTTCTGTTAACATTGATTTCACAGTTCATTCTCGACCGGACAGTCGAGAAAGCGGTACTATGTTACTACATTACTGTTCATATAGTTGACATGCGCACAACATTATTTGTTGTCGTCATATCTTACTACACTAGCAACAAGATTATGTAGTACTGACGTATGAACCACTGCACATGCCTAGTAGTAGGAGCACTGTGTATGTTCAAGTGGCTGCCGTGTTTCGCACTCCTCCATCGTAAGAGTGGAAACGCTTGCTGTAATCATTGTTTTCTTCAGAAAAACAGTGGACACGCTCTACCGTGCGGATCCTCCTCTAGCCATGCACTAAATTACTCACTTTCGCCGACGTGTGGGACAGCCAGCATCGGGGTCCACCAGCCATGCACTAAATTACTCCGCAGTAGGGTGACGGTAGACTACCCCGATCGAAGCGCCGCAGTAATGCCCAATGAGCTGTCAAATCACAAAACCCCCTCCTTTCCAGCAGTAAGTTGGACGGACGAAGCAACCATCATTTCACTCTTCTCTCTCAGCTTCCTCTCTACCCAACTCGCTTCTCCCTCATCTTGTTCCTCATTTCTTCAAGAAAACCCCGACCTGCTTCTTCCATTGTTCTTCTCTCCCAAAGAAGGAAAGGTGAGCACATCAATAGTGTTGATTCTGGCCAAGGCCCGGTCTTGCAACCCCGAGACTGATCCTATAACTCCCTCTCTTTTCTTCTTTTGGCTTTGTAATTATGGTTTCTTTTCTTTTATTTCTATTTGACAGTTTCTTGATGGACGTTGGAGCACCGGCCGAAGTGATGTCTATGGCTCTGGCCAAAACCGTCGAGGCTCATGGTACGAAGAAGTGCAAGCACCCCGCTGAGACTACCGCAGAAAATCTCAAAGCCATCGCCCTATCCAAGCCCCCCTCTCCGGGATCCCTCATTAAGCAAGTCCAGGTAATATCTCTTCTTGACGATCTTTTTCTCGATATTGATCGTGTTTTTTCATCTAACACGCAGTACTAGTACTAGTAGTACAACTTTCTGGGTGATCTTGCATGTGATTTTTGTGTGCCAAATGACGGTTCTAAATTCCTCTTTTGACCAAAACATGCGAGAGGTTGACACTGATTTCTTATAGATTACTTTCAACTACTCCCTCTGTCCCAAATTTCGTGTCTTAGATTTGTCTAGATACGGATGTATCTAATACTAAAATGTTACTTGATACATCCGTATCTAGACAAATCTAAGACAAGAATTTTGGGACGGAGGGAGTACTTTATGAACATCAATGCTACCTTTGAAGAGGGTATATTTGCCTTAGTAACTTGTGTTATGGATATTGCAAGTAATCCCTCTGCTCTCATGCCTTTGAAGACATGTTCTAGTGTCTTTGTTCACTCATTTCTGTGCGTATATGTAGTCATATATGGAGTATAATATCGAAAATCATCTTATATTGCTGAACGGAGGTAGTAATAAAATATGGTTTCTGTTTGAATTAGAACCAGGTCCGTAGTGGAGATGAAGTTCTCAAAGTCATGCCGTGTGAACTGGAAGACCTGAGGATGAGTTCTACTGCTAAACTATCCAGCTGATGTGTCCTTGTCGCCACGTGTCCTGAACTAGTGTTTTCCTGTAGCATTGTTGTCAGGCGTGTTCTCGAGGTTGTACTTGACCACAACAATTTCCTGGTTGTGCCTTCGATTACGAAGGGTGTGGTTCTTGTAAAGCTTCCCAACAAATATAATGCGGCATGTCTTCATGATCATGTTTATGAGTGGAAAGACCACTCTGTTAGGTTCTCCAAGGTTGACGAGATGGTGATGGTGCATGTAGACATCTCTCACGAAGTCCATGGCCTAGTCAATTATGCGGGGTTCGTCCCGTAGATCGGTGGCAAGAAATAGTCTGCAGAGTTTAATTAGTGCAACTTTGCTTGTCTGTAGTAAGTACTATTGTTCGGTACTTGATTTGTGTTTGTGAACCCTGTATTGTTTATTAGTACTGCTGCTTTTGGTGTGTGGTCAGTACTGAGAACGGTCTATGTTAATGTCTGTCCACTCAATTTAGTCTGTATATTTTTAAGTATCCAGATCATCTTTTTGTGAGGATGGTTTATCAATTATGGTTACACTCCAACATCTGTATGCATTGCATGGTTTATCGCACCCACCAGCATTTCCAGTCCCATGGATGTTCGGTCCATACGATTTGTCACGACCTTTGGACTGTCCTGCTTGTGGGAGTAGGCGGGGCCCCTGCATGCCACCCGTAGTTGGACGATCAATCTTCTGTTTAGTACTTCAACATAGTGATTTCCTGGTAAGGATTCACTCGTGTCACATCAAGTAAATCTTATTGATTTACTGTCTAAATCTTATTGATTTAATGTCATGTTTCTTTCTTTTCCTGCAATTTTACGATGCAGGTTTTTCCATGTGACATTCATCACAGAATAAACTGTTTGGTTTGCTCTACGATGGCTATTTTTGCAGGTTTCACTTCTTATGTCGTGTCAGTAACGAAGGCACTGTCCATCACTTATATTACTGGAAAAAATTGGATCAGTCTGTTGTCTGAGTAGAAGCTGAATCCCTATGATGAACTGCAGTTTGGTTTAACAAAAACGCCACAATTAGTCCTTCTCGCGTTTAAAAGAAATGAAGAAAAAAACTGGATCACGGTCACAAAGCCTAGTCAAGTTAGAAAGCTGATCATAGCAGACCAGACACGATCGTCGCTGTCTCGCACATTGGTACCACCTTCAGCAATGGATCGAGCACCGGCAGTTGCTCTAGCACTGACAGCGGCAGCAGCTCAGTCTGATCCAGCTGGGGATTGGGCACCGACCGCGTCAGCGGATCAGGCTGATCTACCGGAGGATCGGGCATCGACACCGGCACCTGCTCCGACACCGGCACCAGCTCTACAAGGAGCACCATCTCCGGCAGCAGCAGCGGCTTCGGCACCTGCACCAACACTTGCACTTGCATCTGCTCCGGCCCATGCAGCGGCAACCGAACGAGCAGTTGCACCGGCAACAGACTGGGCTGCAGTTCGCACTTCATATACCAAAGTCCTTACAAAAACCGACATGTCGACCTTCTTGGTAAGCATTGGCCGCCCAAGTGTTTCGTTCTTTTTTCTTTCCATGTTGTTTCGCATGATTCACTGTGTTGATCTAACTGTTTGGGTATGTCTTCTTGTTTGCAAACAGAGAATTTCTAGAGCAACGAGGGAGTCGTTCAACAATCCGGGCGACAGCGGCCAAGTTTCTCTTACCATGCACAGCCTTGGTGTGAATGAACCTGCTCAATATACTGTAAGTACAAAGGATGGTCGCATGATGATTGATGCTAAAGGATGGTCAAGGTTCAAATCCAAATCATATCTTGCGGTAGGGGATGATCTCAAAATCGAACTTTCTCGGCAAGGAGAGCTGGTCCAAATCAACTTTTCAATTCTTCAGTAGCAGCACGCAACTGCTGAACTGATCTATCCTACGAGAGATTTTGATGTAATAATCTGGCATGGTGAAACAAGTGTCCTGTGTGTATAAGTAATACGATAGTATTATTTATCACATGGTATATCGTTGATAGAATTGCAACTCTCATTGCTGGTTAGGAACTGTCGTTCGATTTCATTCCAACAGCTGTCGTGCTTTATTCAATTTTGTGTATTCGCCTTGCGACGGCATCTAAAACCAGCGCCGTACCGATCGCTTGCAATATGAAAAACGTTGAGGTAGAACACATGGGCCCCCAAACATGCAGGGTGGGCCTGCGGCCCAAAGTCCAGAACCGTGAGCCTGTCTGAGTATTTTATTCTCAGCTGAACCCCCATAATGCCCGTGCGTTGCACATAACATCAAGATGCATTTGTATGAGTATTTTATCTTGTGAGAGAAAAGGATGGACGAGGGAAGGCCTTATTTGCAAATGTGGAGAGGTGTGTGGGTACCTTTTTGCAAAATTGCCATAGTTTCCTTCCTATCCGTCAGATATGGATCGGACGGCCTATATTGCAGGATGGCAGGCACACCATCATCACCAACTCGTTCTATACTATGTTAAAAACAACTCTGTTCTTTATAATTATATATGTTATATATATTCCCCTTGATTTTTCTTATGTATAAAGTTGTGATATAAAAGATTTGTATATTTCTTTACAGAGGGAGTATCTCTCTGTCAAAAATATATTTTTGTGTAACTAGTTACTCCTGTCTTTCTACTTCCTTTCGCTGATATGTGGGGCATCCAGCAACGGGGTCCACGTGCCATATGCACAAATTAGAGTGCACAACTGCATGGTAGACACACCCCGGTCGTAGCGAAGCAGTAATGCCCAATGAGCCGTCAAATCACAAACCCCCCACCCCTTTCCAGCTTTAGCAGTAAGCTGGATGGACGAAGCGGCAATATTTCACTGGGCCTGAATCCCCTTCTCCCTCGTCTGCTTGTTCAGAGAAAACCCCCTCTCGGCGATTGCATAGGGTTTTCTCATGGAGAACCAGGTACGAATTCTTCATCCATCCCCGATAAATCCAAGTCCCTTGGTCGCGGGTAATCCTAGGATGCAGCCGCCGCCGTTGATGCATTTTTCTTCCTACTGAATCTAGTGTCTTTCATTTGCAGTGCCCAAAGTGCAAGGACCCTACAGGTTTCTGCGCCCTCGGCGAGACGCCACACTTGTTCCTTCTCATCCTAACACAGGATTTTAAAACGTGCACAGTATGTTCCTAGAATCCTCTTTTCTATCTAGGGCGTGGGGTTTTTTTGAACATGTTGTCGACTAATTTGGAAATTTGGATTACTATACTTGGATAAAAGGTACTACCAGTACGATGGTCAACACTGACGTGAAGGAGGAAGTTATTTCTAGATTTGGATAGGGAATACATTGTGTTCTCATATTATTTTTCCTGCAGTGCATTATTTGCTCTGCCAGAACACATGTACTCAAGATGCTCGGCCTTGCCATAACTGAATACACCAGTTTAATAGTCACAGTGAAGACAAGCCATGGATATAAGTTCCGAGTTGGGTTCATGAACCAAGAAGATCGCTGCTTTTTTATGGCCGAACTTGGATAAACTTTCTCAAGTGTTACGGACTGAAAGTTGGCGCACGAATGTTGATGGAAATAGCAGAACCTGGTCTCATCTTCACTGCGATCTTCCACCCCGACGTCATTCCAATTGTTCATCCATGTTAGTTTTGTATCTGGTTCTTGCTTGTTGCCTCGATTACTTCTTAATCCGCCTATTCTGTCTAACTAATCACAATTTAACTTTAGAAGTAGCAACGAATCTCTCACGAAGATGCTACTTCTAACTAATATTTTCTTATAATTGGTGGCACGTGTAGGTTTTTTCAGAGTTAAGCAGGCTGATCGTTTGTTATTCTGTAACAACTCGGCTGTTACTGATGGCACTGAAGTTGACTGGGATGACATCCACAAGTTCCTACACTTTATTGATCGTCTTCAGGTCCTTGTGGGGCGTTTCAATGGTGGAAGGCCACGTGGGATATGTGTGCCACTGCTGCACTCGTTGAACAGGTCCAACTGTGTCGAGAAACTTATGGTACGAGTTGTTTTCTGTTATATATGTTGTTCATAAACTATTGCTTATACACAGTTTTACAGCTGTGATCTTCTTGAAACAGAAACTGCCCAGTTCTATTGTTCCTATACAGATGCCTGACCATGGTCGGGTCAGACTTGCGCTTGGTCACAACATGATGTTTATGTCGACCTACTCCATTCCCCTTGGAGGTGAAAAGATACTTATTCATGGGTGGTCTCAAAGAATGAAGGCCCATCCATCTTGGAGAATAGGGCAGAAGATTATGTTCCTGCTTTTCCATGGCTCTAAAGCGAATATCATGTTTATTGACCACATTGCGAGATGAAGCCGCTTTCAGAAGGTTGTGGATGCGTGGGGTGGCGCCTGGGCCTTGTCCTGGGGCTTGGCGGCCTCACCCTTGGTTAAATGTAGGCAAAGTAGCACTGTTCGAGGCGTGCTTTGTACGGTTGAACCTGTATAAGTACTCATACTACTTTCAGCTATGGTTGTTAAGTGCCCCTGCTGGTTTCAGTTAAGGTTGTTAAGTACTCCTGCTACTTTTACAGTCTGGCGTGTTTCTTCAGTCCTGTCTTCCTCCAGCCGCCAAAACCAAACCAGCGCCGGCGGGGCCGCCTGCTTCCGCCTCCCACAGCTGGCTGCGCCTCAGCGCATGCATCGCCGCCCCACCGTCTCCTAAATCATTAACGCCAACGTCCGAGGCCTCGCCGTCGTCCTCCGCGCGCTTTGGTGCGCTCGCCGCGGCGCCGCCCTCTCGCGTTGTCAACATGGTCAACAAACAACAGGAATCGGCAGAAGTACATGGAGAGGATGACAGTACAAGCCCACCATGTCAGCGTATGGAAAAATAAAATGCTTCCTCCTAGTGTTTTCCTGACATCTGGGACCCACTTCATTGTGAGCGTATATAGTCAATAGACAAGAGAACAGCACAAGATCGGCTGACACCTGGGACGTAGCTGCTCGAGCAGTATTTTTTTTGTTATTGTTGAGACGGAGCAAGGTTTGAACTGGGCTGTGGCCCGTCTAGCCCAGGCTTATATTTTATGTTCACCATGTGACTAGCCCAGCTATTTTTTCTTTGTGAAAATGAGCCCAGTTTATTTTTTCTGAAGAATACCCAATCCAGGCCTATTTATTTTTCTACGCCCTGATGGGCTGCAACTCTTTCAAGACGCCTGCAAATCTTGAAAGTAATATGAAACTGGTTGCAGATATAAAAACAGATGACAAATTGGCAATTACTTTATAATTTCTAAAAAAATTCACATTTTCAGATTCCTATTTCACTGGGAATTAACCTAATTTAAATATATCTTCAAAGTACTTTAAATCTGGCTCGACATTTCGGTATTAAAAATGGTTTGGAACCCACGGAAATATGCGAAATTGGCCCTGGCCAACCAAAAAACGGACTGCAATGAATTGCATAAGAAGTCGCAATGAGCTATATATAAATTATTAAAAAAGAGGGAATGGTCTGACTTATGGGCCTATTAAGTTGACGCGTATGCAAGATTTTTTTAGTTATTATATATGTCAACAAACGATTCTAGCAGACGTAACCGTTGGATGTCAATCCAACGGCCGTCGTGTTTCTTCAATCTCTGATCTTCTTGCTCCAGCCGCCAAATCTAGCGCCGGCGGGACCGCCTGCTCCCGCCTCCCGTGTAGGCCTCACCGCCCCCTACTACCCCCACCGCTGGCCAGGGCATCCCTCTACTCACCCACACCCCCTGTTATTCTGCGGCGACGGCAGCCTCACACCGCAGCCGAACCAGTGAACCCTCGTACTCCTCTCCGCGTGGGCATCCACTGCCGCGTCTTCCCCGGCTCCGCGTCGTCCCCTTCCTAGGCCTCGCTGTCGTCCACCGCCCTGGTGCTCTCGGCGCGGCGTGGTCAACGTGGTCAAGGAACGACTTCCATCGGAAGAGTACTGTCATGGAGAGGCTGACAGCTGGGTCCACGACAGCCGCAAAGAAGTGCCTCCTTATTACGCGGAAAATAATTATTCCTCCACCTGACAGCAGGGACCCACCGGACGGGCCACCGTATTTGGCGAAATAAACGTTTCCCCTGACTGTTGGGACCCACCGGACGGGCCACCGTATTTCATGAAAAAAATGTTCCCCCCGCTATCAGCTCGGACCCACCGGAAGTGCCTCCTTATTACGCACAAAAAATGAATACTCCCCCTGCTGGTTGGGACCCACCTTGGTGGGAGGCTGACTTGTGGGACTACTAAGTTGACGGGGACGGAGTGCTTTGTCAACTTAGTCAATATGAACGATTCTAGCTCCAGTGACCGTACGATGTCCATCCAACGGCCGTAGTGCTTCTTCAACCTCTGGTCTTCATGCTCCAGCCGCCCAAAGCAGCGCCGGTCGTGCCGCATGCTCCTGCCTCCCGTGGTCGGCTGTGCTACCGCGGAGGCCTCACCGCCCCCTACTATTCCAACCGCTGGCCAGGCCATCCCTCTACTCACCCACACCCCCTGTTATTCTGCGGCGACGGCAGCCTCACACCGTAGCAAACCAGTGAACCCTCGTACTCCTCTACGCGTGGGCATCCACTGCCGCGTCTTCCCCGGCTATGCGTCGTCCCCTTCCTAGGCCTCGCCGTCATCCACTGCCCTGGTGCTCTCGGCGCGGCGTAGTCAACGTGGTCAAGGAACGGCTTCCATTGGACGTGGACTGTACGTGGAGAGGCTGACAGCTGGGTCCATGGCCGTAGCAAGGAAGTGCCTCCTTATTACGCGCAAAATAATTATTCCTCCACCTGACAGCGGGGACCCACCAGACGGGCCACCGTATTTCGCGAAAAAAACGTTTCCCCCTGACTGCTGGGACCCACCAGCTACATCTTCGCACGCAAGGAAGTGCGTCCAGGCAAAAAAATGATTCGCCCCCCTGACTGCTGGGACCCACCAGCTACATCTTCGCACGCAAGGAAGTGCCTGACAGTCGGGACCCACCTGGTCGAAGCGTACGTAGCATTGTCATTCTGGTCGCGAACGTGTACGTACATACTGGTCGATGTAGAGGCGCGCATGTGTCGTAGCAGAGGCGCGCACGTAGCATGTACACGTACGTACAGCGGCCAGGGTGCAAGAAAGTAAATACGGCCACGTACGTACATACGGGCGGGGTCTCGAACGCCTACTCGCGCGTACGTACGGCCAGGGCTCGTGTACATGGCTGGGTCGGAATGGAGAAACAGCGTCGTCATCGTGTTCATGGGGAGCCAACCGGCTGGGTCGGGACAGAATGCATCGTCGTGTTCATCGGGAGGGCTTGGATGGAACAGGCGATGGAAACGAGGCCTGACGTACCGCGGAACGGAGGAAACGGCCTTGTGTTCGACCGGCCACGTTCGAAACGGGATCATGTTCATCGGGAGGGGTCTGGCATACCGCAAAACAAAGGAAACGGACATCCTACGGTCGAAACGGGGGTCCTGTTGATCGGGAGGGGTGTGGCGTACCACAAAACGGAGGAAACGAACTTGTGTTGGAGCGCTACGGTCGAAACGGGGGTCCTGTTCATCGGGGGGGTGTGGCGTACCGCAAAACGGTACTCCACGGGATACTGTTCATCTCCACCGTCGACCCCGTCCAGCCTCCACGGGCTACTGTTCATCCACCGTCGACCTCCTCCAGCCTCCACCTGCGACTGTTCATCCACGGGCTCCTGTTCATCCAGCCTCCACCGCGCGCTACTCCACCGGCTACTGTTCAACCAGCCCTCTCCACGGGCTCCTGTTCAACCACCCCTCCACGGGCTACTGTTCATCCAGCCCTCCACCGTCTACTGTTCATCCAGCCCTCCACGGGGTGGTCCTGTTCATCCAGCCCTCCACAGGGTCCTGTTCATCCAGCCCCAACCGGCTCAATCGATCGGGGTCCTGTTCATCCAGTGGCAACACCACGGGGTCCTGTTCATCCACCCCCACCGGGAACTGTTCATCCAAACCCCCCCAGCAACGCTCACTGTTCATCCAGAGGCAACACCACGGGGTCCTGTTCATCCACCCCCACCGGGAATTGTTCATCCAAACCCCCCCCCCCAGCAACGCTCACTGTTCATCCAGAGGCAGAATCGATCGGCTTCAGTTAGCAGCAGTAGCGAAGGAATCGCTCGCTCGGGTTCAGTAACGCGTAGCCTGCAGTGCAATCGCTCGGGTTCAGTTAGAGCCCAATGCCTCGCACCCACGCGCGTGTGTGTACGAGAGAAACGCGCATCGCTCGGCCCCGACCACCCACCGTAACCGTGAACACCCCGATATTTTCCTCGCCCTCGCTTCTACCATGGTTTTTTCTGCCATGGACGGCCCAAAGAATGTCATGCAGTTGCGTCTCTAGCCCGCCCAGGACGAAAAGCCCATTTTCTGTCATGATTTTTTGTCATAGAAGTAGGACCCCACCACATCTATGATGATACCGTGTTTTGTCACAATTATTGTCATAGAAGTGTCATAAGTATGACAGAAAAAAAATTCGTTCGGCCCAAAATGTCACGGATGTGTCTTTTTTTTGTAGTGTAAGTTGTCGTTTCTTAAAGCTTGGGGTTGCGACACTTATGTCAAAAAGGCTTCAGCCTGATAAGCTCAAACCCAAATCAGAGAAGTGCATCTTCATAGGATACCCTAAAGAAACAATTGGGTACAACTTCTACCACAGATCCGAAGGCAAGATCTTTGTTGCCAATAATGGAACCTTTCCAGAGAAGGAGTTTCTCTCAAAAGAAGTGAGTGGGAGGAAAGTGAAACTTTATGAGGTAATTGTACCTTCTCTCAAATTGGAAAGTAGCACATCCGTGAAATCTGTTCCCGTGATGCCTACACCAACTAGAGAGGAAGCTAATGATGATGATCATGAAACTTTGGATCAAGTTACTGCTGGACCTCGTAGGTCAAACAGAGCACGTTCCGCACCAGACTGGTATGGTAATCTTGTACTGGAAGTCATGTTATTAGACCATGGCGAAGCTACGAACTACGAAGAAGCTATGATGAGCCCAGATTCCGACAGATGGCTTGAGGCCATGAAATTTGTGATAGGATCCATGTATGAGAACAAAGTGTGGACTTTGGTGGACTTGCCCGATGATCGGCAAGCCATTGAGAATAAATGGATCTTCAAGAGGAAGACGGACGCTGATGGTAGTGTTACTATCTACAAAGCTCGACTTGTCGCAAAAAGGTGTTCAACAAGTTCAAGGTGTTGACTACGATGAGATTTTCTCACTTGTAGCGATGCTTAAGTCTGTCTGAATCATGTTAGCAATTGCCGCATTTTATGAAATCTGGCAAATGCATGTCAAAACTGCATTCCTTAATGGTTTTCTTAGAGAAGAGTTGATGCAACCAAAAGGTTTTGTCGATCCTAAAGGTGCTAAAAAGGTGTGCAAACTCCAGTGATCCATCTATGGACTGGTGCAAGCATCTCGGAGTTGGAATATACCCTTTGATAAGGTGATCAAAGCATATGGTTTTATACAGACTTATGGTGAAGCCTGTATTTACAAGAAAGTGAATGGGAGCTCTATAGCATTTCTGATATTATATGTGGATGACATATTATTGATTGGAAATGATGTAGAATTTCTGGATAGCATAAAAGGATATTTGAATAAGATTTTTTTCAATGAAAGACCTCGGTGGAGCTGCTTACATATTGGGCATCAAGATCTATAGAGATAGATCAAGACGCTTGATAAGACTTTCAATGAGTACATACCTTGACAACATTTTGAAGGAGTTCAAAATGGATCAGTCAAAGAAGGAGTTCTTGCCTGTATTGTAAGGTGTGATTGAGTAAAGACTCAAAACCAGACCACGGTAGAAGATAAAGAGAGAATGAAAGTCATTCCCTATGCCTCAGCCATGGGTTCTATAAAGTATGCCATGTTGTGTACCAAACCTGTTGTGTACCTTGCCATGAGTTTGACAAGGGGGTACAATAGTGATCCAGGAATAGATCACTAGACAGCGGTCAAAATTATCCTTAGTTACCTTAAAGAGGACTAAGGAAATGTTTCTCGGTTATGGAGGTGATAAAGAGCTCGTCGTAAAGAGTTACGTCGATGCAAGCTTTGACACTGATCTAGATGGCTCTAAGTCTCGATCTAGATACGTATTGAACATGGGAGCAATTAGCTAGAGTACCTTCATGCAGAGCATTGTAGACATAGAAATTTGCAAAATACATACGGATCTGAATGTGTCAGACCCGTTGACTAAACTTCTCTCACAAGCAAAACATGATCACACCTTAGTACTCTTTGGGTGTTAATCACATAAGCGATGTGAACTAAATTATTGACTCTAGTAAACCCTTTGGGTGTTGGTCACATGGAGATGTGAACTATGGGTGTTAATCACATAAAGATGTGAACTATTGGTGTTAAATCACATGGCGATGTGAACTAGATTATTGACTCTAGTGCAAGTGGGAAACTAGAGGAAATATGCCCTAGATGCAATAATAAAGTTGTCATTTTATATTTTCTTATATCATGATAAATGTTTATTATTCATGCTAGAATTGTATTAACAGGAAACTTGATACATGTGTGGATACATAGACAAAACACAGTGTCCCTAGTAAGCCTCTACTAGACTAGCTCGTTAATCAAAGATGGTTAAGTTTCCTAACCATAGACATGTGTTGTCATTTGATGAACGGGATCACATCATTAGGAGAATGATGTGACGGACAAGACCCATCCGTTAGCATAGCATATTGATCATTCAGTTTTATTGCTATTGCTTTCTTCATGTCAAATACATATTCCTTCGACTATGAGATTATGCAACTCCCGGATACCAAAGGAATGCCTTATGTGCTATCAAACGTCACAACGTAACTGGGTGATTATAAAGATGCTCTACAGGTATCTCCGAAGGTGTTTGTTGGGTTGTCATAGATCGAGATCAGGATTTGTCACTCCGAGTATCGGAGAGCTATCTCTGGGCCCTCTCGGTAATACACATCATAAGGAGCCTTGCAAGCAAAGTGACTAATGAGTTAGTTGTGGGATGATGTATTACAGAACGAGTAAAGAGACTTGCCGGTAATGAGATTGAACTAGGTATGAAGATACTGACGATCGAATCTCGGGCAAGTAACATACCAATGGACAAAGGGAATTACGTATGTTGTCATAACGGTTCGACCAATAAAGATCTTTGTAGAATATGTAGGAGCCAATATGGGCATCCAGGTTCCGCTATTGGTTATTGACCGGAGAGGTGTCTCGGTCATGTCTACATAGTTCTCGAACCCGTAGGGTCCACACACTTAACGTTCGATCATGATATAGTATTATATGAGTTATGTGATTTGGTGACTGAATGTTGTTCAAAGTCCCAGATGAGATCACGTACATGACGAGGAGTCTCGAAATGGTCGAGAGGTAAAGATTGATATATAGGACGATGGTATTCGGACACCGGAAGTGTTCCAAAGGGTACCGGGTACATATAGGGTCACCAGAAGGGGTTCCAGGCAACCCCGGCAAAGATATGGGCTTAATGGGCCAAGGGAGGGACAGACCAGGCCACAAGTGGCTGGTGCACCCCTCCACCAGACCAGCCAGCCCTGGGGAAAGGAAAGGGGGGAGGGAAAGTCCCTCCTTCCTTCCCCTCCTCAAGGGAGAAAGGAAAGGGGGGCGCCACCTCCCCCTTCCTTCCCCTCCTCAAGGGAGAAAGGAAAGGGGGGCGCCACCTCCCCCTTCCTTCCCCTGGCGCCTATACAAGGAAGGGGGGCGAACCAAGGCAGGAGCCCAAGTGGGATTCGGCCCCACTTGAGGCACCCCTTGGCCTCTCCCCTCTCCCTCCCACCTATATATATGAGGAGGGGGCGCCTAGCACATAGAACATTAATTGTTAGCCGTGTGCGGCGCCCCCTCCATAGTTTACACCCCCGGTCATATTCTCGCGGTGCTTAGGTGAACCCCTGCGCGGATCACATCACCATCACCGTGACCATGCCGTCGTGCTGACGGAACTCATCTACTACCTTGTCAACTTGCTGGAACAAGAAGGCAAGGGACGTCACCGAGCTGAACGTGTGCAGAACTCGGAGGTGTCGTACGTACGGTACTTGATCGGTCGGAGCTAGAAGAAGTTCGACTACATCAACTGTGTTGCCAAACGCTTCTGCTTACGGTCTACGAGGGTACGTAGACACACTCTTCCCCTTGTTGCTATGCATCTCCATGGATAGATCATTGCGTGTGCGTAGAAATTTTTTTGTTTTCCATGCAACGTTTCCCAACACCCTTTAGTCCCGGTTCGTCATGGCCTGGGACCAAAGGCCCACCACGTGGCACGAGCCCGCGCCGGGGGCTGGGGGACCTTTAGTCCCGGTTCGTGATACCAATCGGGACTAGCTCTCCTCGGATAGCGGCTAGAATGTCAATTGCCTTGGGAGGTTCATTTTGCTCCTACCATATCTTCCACAAGATGATCGGCGTGAGAGATTTCAAGCCTTTTTTGAATTCCGGTCATGCTTTGCTGATCATAGCTAAAAATATATCAACTGACTGTGTCTTGGAGCTCCAGACGTGTTCGGAGTAAGAGTTACATCCAAACCAAATGGTTTCCCTCCAGACTATTGCAGAAACTTGGCACTGCCGGAATAAGTGACAAGAGCATTCCAAGTTTCTGAGACATAGAGAAGTAGCCGTTTGGTCGTCCTCTTCGTTGCAATCGGTCATTGCACCAAAGCCTATTCTTGAAGAGCAACCATGCGAAGATTTTCAGACGTCTCGGAGCCTAGGTTTGCCAGATGAGCCTTTTGTAGCATGTCATCGTTTGGCCGTTGAACTGCATTTTCATGCGGAGGTGGTGGAGTATGTGTCGTCGACAGGAAAACGCCACTCAATAGAATCATGTCTATCATCTTGGAAATGTAGATCCCTTGCATTCAGCCATTGTCGCATGGCCATGAATTCTGTCAGCAAACTGGTGGTGTCACCGTGCGCGAGGTCTGCAATCCACATATCTTCAGACAAAGCTGCCCTGAAAACTGGGGCTTGGGTGGGTGGGCAGCACCCGGCATTGGTGCTTAGCCTCGCCAGCACCATCAACCCAAGCTGATTGTTCTGGGCCATCTCCTTCCCCTCTATGTCTCTCTGATTTTTTTCCAGGCGATCTGGTGCTTCCCTCTCACCTGTGGGAGGCATGGGTTGGGTGAGTGCTAGGGGTAAGAACATAGCGGGTTGGGGGAATCCAGCTCGTTATCACCAGGATGGGTGGGCAGAAATCCCAGCAATACATACTTGAGGACCCAACAGCAACCGAGATCCCGAATGAAATCAGCCTTTCTTTATGCACGCGACTTTGACTCTGAAACAAAATCTAGACACGTGTCAACCAACTATACGAACAATACTTGACCTAGACTGAAATGAAATTCAGTCTTCTGATGAATAGATAGTCCCTTTTTTATAAGAAATAGAAGGGAATAAATAAAATCATGTAAGAACTCAATGTTACAACAGAGAAATGGAATTTGAATAATTTGTTAAACTACAGAAAAAGCAAAAAACATGTAGTTTTTACTCAAAAATGCATAGAAATAGATAGTCTATGTGGGAGGGGGATATATGCTTTCTAGTTCTTGCGAATTGAACGCCCAATGCAATATGTGGTTTTCCGAAATGGTTCATGCACCTCCCAAGACACCGATCAACTCTTCCTCAATAGTCTAAAAGCAATGCGGAAAGTCTATCCAGGGGAGTTGTTATATGCTTTCCAGTTCTTGTGAATTGACGCCCAATGTCATATGTGGTTTACAGAAATGGTTCATGCACCTCCCAAGACACTGATCAACTCTTCCTCGACAGTCCGAAAGCAATGCGGATTCGGTTCCAGATGGACATCATGTCGTCCTCCCTCTTCCAAGACACTGAGCAGATCAACACCGTCAAACATTGACAACTCCATTTAGCATGAGGTACTCCCTTCTATACTTAGATTAGCACTCGGGAAACATTGCGGTCTTCCAGAACTCCGACCACCCAAGTTCGGTCACCATTAGAAATGGTCGTTCAAACTTTGATTTATGGATGCATCGGTTTAAAGAAATGAACAATAATGTTGCCGCCCCCTCACGGTGAGCCCATCTCTCTTCACACATTAGTTAAACTACAGGGAAAAGGAACAGATGTAGACTCTACTTCAAATTGCATACAAAATAGCTTGTGGGGGCAATGGTTTCCGATCCTTGTGAATCGAGCACATGATGCCTTATTTATGTTATTTTAATACTGCTTTCCAGTTCTCGTGAATTGAACGCCCAGTGCCATCTATGGTTTATAGAAATGGTTCATGCACCTCCCAAGACACCGATCAACTCTTCCTCAACAGTTCAAAAGCAATGCAGATTTAGCTCCAGATGGACAACACACCGCCCTCCCACTTCCAAGGTCCATGAGCAGATCAACACCGTCAAACATCGACGACTCCATTTGGCATGAGGTACTCCTTTCTATACTTTGGAAGATGTAGCACTCGAGAAACATTGCAGTTTTCCAGAACACCGACCACCCTAGTTCGGTCACCATGAGAAATGTCCATTCAAAGTTTGATTTATGGATGCATCGGTTTAAAGAAATGAAAAATAATTTTTCCGCCCCTCATGGTGAGACTATCTCTCTTCAGATGTTAGTTAAACTACAGGAAAAGGAAAAAGATGTAGACTTCTTCAAACTGCGTACAAAATAGCCTATGGGGGGAATGGTTTCTGATCCTTGTGAATTGAACACAAAAATGTTCGTTCAAACTTTGATTTATGGATGCATCGGTTTAAAGAAATGAACAATAATGTTGCCTCCCCCTCATGGTGAGACTATCTCTCTTCACACATTAGTTAAAGTACAGGAAAAAGAAAAAGATGTAGACTTTACTTCAAATTGCGTACAAAATAGCCTATATGGGGAAATGGTTTCCAATCCTTGTGAATTGAGCACATGATGCCTTATTTATGCTATTTTAATACTACTTTCCAGTTCTTGTGAATGGAACGCCCAATGCCATATGTGGTTTATAGAAATGGTTCATGCACCTCCAAAGACACCGATCAACTCTTCCTCAGCAGTCTGAAAGCAATGTGGGTTCAGTTCGAAATGGACAACACACCGCCCTCCCACTTCCAAGACCCATTAGCAGAAGATGTAGCACTAGAGAAACTTTGCAGTTTTCCAGAACTCCGACCACCCTAGTTCGGTCACCATGAGAAATTGTTCGTTCAAACTTTGATTTATGGATGCATCGGTTTAAAGAAATGAACAATAATTTTGCCACCCCCTCATGGTGAGACTATCCCTCTTCACACGTTAGTTAAACTGCAGGAAAAGGAAAAAGATGTAGACTTTATTTCAAACTGCGTACAAAATAGCCTATGAGGGGAATGGTTTCCGCACCTTGTGAATTGAACACATGATGCCTTATTTATGTTATTTTAATACTGCTTTCCAGTTCTTGTGAATTGAACGACCAATGCCATATGTGGTGTACAAAAATGGTTCATGCACCTCAAGACACCGATCAACTCTGCCTCAACAGTCTCAAAGCAATGTGGATTCGGTTCCAGCTGGACATCATGCCGCCCTCTCACTTCCAAGACCCATGAGCAGACCTACACTGTCAAACATCGGCGACTCCATTTGGCATGAGGTACTCATTTCTATACTTTGGAAGATTGAGCACTCGAGAAACATTGCAGTTTTCCAGAACTCCGGCCACCCTAGTTCGTTCACCATTAGAAATTTTTGTTCAACCTTTGATTTATGGATGCATCAGTTTAAAAAAATGAACAATAATGTTGCCGCCCCCTCATGGTGAGACTATCTCTCTTCACACTTTAGTTAAACTACAGGAAAACGTAAAAGATGTAGACTTTATTTCAGATCGCGTACAAATAGCCTATGGGGGGAAATGGTTTCGGATCCTTGTGAATTGAACATTTCATGCCTTATTTATGTTATATCACTACTGCTTTCCAGTTCTTGTGAACTGAAAGCCCAACGTCATATGTGGTTTCCAGAAATGGTTCATGCACCTTAGAACACCAATCAACTCTTTCTCAACAGTCCGAAAGCAATGCGGATTCGGCTCGAGATGGACATCACGGCTGCCTCCCGCTTCCATGACCCGTGAGCAAATCAACACCGTGAAACATCAGCAACTACATTTGGCATGAGGTACTCCTTTCTAAACTTTGGAAGACTTAGGACCCGAAAAATGTTGCAGTTTTCTAGAACTCCGACCGCCCTAGTTTTGTCACCATTGGAAATGTTTTTCACCTTTGATTAGTGTATGCATCGATTTAAAGAAATGAACGATGATGTTGCCGACCCCTCATGGTGAGACTATCTCCCTTCACACATTAGTTAAACTATAGCAAAAGGAAAAAGATGTAGATTTTATTTCAAATTGCATACAAAATTGCCTATTTAGGAAAACGGTTTTTGATCCTTGCGAATTGAATCCCTGATGCCTTATTTATGTTATATCACTACTGTTTTCCAGTTCTTGTGAATTGAACTTGCAATGCCATTCGTGGTTTTCAGAAATTGTGCATGCACCTCCCAAGACATTGATCAACTCTTCCTCGACAGTGCCAAACCAATGCGGATTTGGTTCCAGCTGGACATCACGGTGGCCTCCCACTTCCAAGACCCGTGAGCAGATCAACACCGTGAAACATCAACAACTACATTTGGCATGAGGTACTCCTTTCTATACTTTGGAAGACTTAGGACCCGAGAAACGTTGCAGTTTTCCAGAACTCCGACCACCCTAGTTTGGTCACCATTGGAAATGTTTCCAAGCTTTCATTAAAGGATGCATCGGTTTATTGAAATGAACAATAATGATGTCTCCCCCTCATGGTGAGACTATCTCCCTTCACACATTAGTTACACTACAGGAAAAGGAAAAAGATGTGGACTTTATTTCAAATATCGTACAAAATTGCCTATTCAGGAAAATGGTTTCCAATCCTTGTGAATTGAACCCCTAGTGCCTTATTTATGTTATTTTAATATTGCTTTCCAGTTCTTGTAAATTGAACGGCCAATGTCATATGTGGTCCAGAAATGGTTCATGCACCTCTCAAGACACCGATCAACTCTTCCTCAACCGTCTGAAAGCAATGCGGATTCGACTCTAGCTGGACATCCGCCGCCCTCCAGCTTGCAAGACCCGTGAGAAGATCAACACCATCAAACATCAGCGACTCCATTTGGCATGATGTATTCATTTCTATACTTTGGAAGATTTAGGACTCAAGAAACCTTGCAGTTTTCATGAACTACGACCACCCTAGTTCGGTCACCATTAGAAATGTTTGTCAAGCTTTTATTTATGGACACATCGGTTTAAAGAAATGAATAATAATGTTGCTGCCCCCTCATGGTGAGACTATCTCTCTTCACACATTAGTCCTTAGTTAAACTAAAGGGGGAAATGATGTAGACTTTATTTCAAATTCCGTACAAAATAGCCTATGAGCAAAAATAATTTCTGATCCTTGTGAATTGAACACATGATACCTTATTTATGTTATTTTAATACTGCTTTCTAGTTCTTGTGAATTGAACGCCCAAGGCCATATGTGGTTTCTAGAAATGGTTCATGCACCTCCCAAGACACCGATCAACTCTTCCTCAACAATCCGAAAGCAATGCGGATTCAGTTCCAGCTGGACATCACCGTGAGCAGATCAACACCGTCAATCATCGGCGACTCCATTTGACATGATGTACTCCTTTCTATACTTTGGAAGACTTAGGACTCAAGAAATGTTCTAGTTTTCATGAACTCTAACCACCCTAGTTCAGTCACCATTAGAAATGTTTTTCAAAATTTTATTTATGGATGCATCGGTTTAAAGAAATGAACAATAATGTTGTTGCCCCTCATGGTGAGACTATCTCTCTTCACACATTAGTTAAACTACAAGGAAAAATATGTAGACTCTACTTCAAATTGCGTACAAAATAGCCTATGGGGGAAATGGTTTCCGATCCTTGTGAATCGAGCACATGATGCCTTATTTATGTTATTTTAATATTGCTTTCCATTTCTTGTGAATTGGACGCCCAATGCCATATGTGGTTTCCAGAAATGGTTTATGCACCTCCCGAGACATCGATCAACTCTTCCTCAACAGTCCGAAAGCAATGCGGATTCAGCTCCAGCTGGACATCACGCCGCCCTCCTGCTTCCAAGAACCGTGAATAGATCAACACCGTCAAACATCAGCGACTCCATTTGGCATGAGGTACTCCTTTCTATACATCGGAAGATTTAAGACTCGAGAAACGTTGCAGTTTTCCAGAACTCCGACCATCCTAGTTCTGTCACAATTAGAATTGTTTGCTCAAACTTTGATTAATGGATGCATCGGTTTAAAGAAATGAACAATGATGTTGCCGCCCCCTCATGGTGAGACTATCTCCCTTCAGACATTAGTTAAACTACAGAAAAAGAAAAGGATGTAGACTTTATTCAAATTGCGTACAAATTTCCTATTGAGGAAAATGGTTTCTGATCCTTGTGAATTGAAGACCTGGTGCCTTAATTATGTTATTTTAATACTGAATTTATTTATTTTAGCAAGAATTTTATTCCCGTGACACTTTTTTACCTAGTTTTTTCTTTTTACCCGTGACACTTTTTTACAAGTTTTTTGTCCTTGCGACATTTTTATGGATTTGTTCTACATAATTTTACACAATCTCTTAGAATTTGAGAAAATTTGGTGAAATTTCATAAACTTTGATATAATAATAACCAAATGAACATGCATTCGAGTTGCCCGCCAGCTAGGCTGCCAGTCAATCTAAGGATTGGGGCATGTTGCCTGCTTGAGAATATGTAATGATTTCAAGGAGGGCATGCCTAAGAAATAAATGAGGCAAGATTTCCAAACAGAGTGAAAGTTATCACAAGGTCATAATTAGAAGTTATGGATTATATATTCTGTAAATCTGAGCAACAAGATCTATTTAGATCTGATTTTTAGAATTGACCAAAGATACTAAACTTCTGAGGAACCGTGATCTAACATATTTATCTTTGGAAATCTTAACAAAAATCTGTTCTGTTCTGACTTATGAGGGAGAAATTTTGTGCAAGTTTGTCATGGGAAATACTGGTTACAAATAGTATAATTTTCGAACTAACATATATTCGGTAAGTGGTTACCAAGATAATACATCCGCTGTATAGATAGTTTCGCATATGACAAATTTCATGATCTATATACGTGTGCGCCAAGTTATTTCTAGGGTAATATCGCGCCAACCGATTTCTAGCTAGAGCGCGCGCGCCTGGCAGCCTTCCCATGTGCGTGTGTGCCAAGTAGTAATTTCTACAGTGCACGTACCATACAAGTTTTCGAAATTCCCCACAAAAAAATTTGTACCTTGCAACTGCCCCATAACTCATACCCATAAGAAGAACAAATTAGAAGTGATACAAAAGATTGCATTCATAATTAATCGGAATTGTACTTAGAGAACATAATTAAGGAGAGCTAGCTGATCACTAAGATACAACAACTTAACCTAAGACCAAGCGATCGACCCTAAGGCTAGCTCACTACGATACAACAACAATAATAACAAAACAACAATTCCTCGCACAAGAAAAAACAACAACAGCAGAGTGCCATCTGCCAGGCACAGTTGACATGCAGGATGAGATACTAGGATCCCAGCGAGAGGATCGAACTCGAACTACGGGTTTCGGGCGCGGGCGCGGACGCCGTCCTTCTTGGCGATCAGAAGGCACGGGCGGATCCCAGGCGGCCACCGGAACGCCCACACCTCGACGCCGTCGCCGGCCTCCAGGCCGCAGTCCACCATGAAGCTCCTGTACCCCTGACCATTGATGACCGTGGCGTCGTTGCGATGGAACTTGTTGAGCTTCAGGCGGTCAGACTTGCACTGGCCGCGCCCCCGGCGCCCGCTGCTGACGTAGACGGACAAGGGCACGCCCGGGAATGTCGTCGGCGTGGCCCTCGCCCCGGGGATCGTAATCGGCTTGGGGTCGTTGGTGTTGAAGCCGCACGCGGCGATCTCGAAGGGGTAGAGGAAGGCTCGGCAGAGGCGGGCGCGCGCGGGGGCCGGGACGAGGAGGCGGGCGTGCCGCGGGTTCATGTCGGACCGGCACAGGACCTTCTCCCCGATGTAGCACAGCGGCAGGTCCCTGGGCAGGCGATGTTTGTGCTGGAGCTGGTCGCGCACCCACGCCCGCACCATGTCGGCCCTCCGCCTCGACTGGCGTGCGCCGCTGCCTGCCCAGCGGAGCCACGGGATCCCGTCGTCCGGCGGCAGCATCTGCAGGGGGAGATAGCACAGACCCGGTTGGGCCAGCGCGGTAGAGTCGACGCTGCCGGCCGGGACGATCTGCCCGGCCTCGCCCTGCGGCTCGTCGTCCAGCGTTGCCAAAACCCCGACCTGGGTCACCTCGGCGTCCCCGGCCGCGGGGCCCTCGTAGACGACGACGGCCCCCATCTCGACGCCCGCGCCCGCAACGCCCTCGGTCACCGCGGGCTGCACCGGCACGCCATCCCCGGCCGCGGGGGCCTCGTAGACGACGAGGGCCCTCGTCTCCACGTCCGCGACCACAGCGCCCCCGGTCACCGCGGGCGGCACCGGCGCCGGCACGTCGCCACCCGCCGCCGCCGGGCCCTCGTAGACGACGAGCGCGAGGTTCTCCACCGGGATCGGGCCGGCGTAGAGTGACAGGTCGACGTTCAGGTCGAGGTCGAACGCGATCCGCGCGGACGGCAGGCCGAGGTGCAGCTCGAGGTCGAGCGCCTCGGCCGCCGTCCCCGCGGATCCACGACGCACCTCGGCCATCCTTCCTCCTCGATCGACGACACGAGCGAACTGCCCTAGCTAGCGCCGGCCGTTACAACTGGAGGTGGAAGGTAGGTAGGTGCTGAGCGCGGCGGCACGGAGGGGAATTGTTTCGGGGTCGAAATGACCTGGCAATACCCCGTATGTATACATACGGCGCAGGACGGACGGTGGCTAGGGTTTCGCGACGGAGCGGCGCGCGGCGCACACGGCTACCTCCCACACGAACCGAACGCACGCGGATCAGGCCGGGCAGGCCCGCGCGGCCCGCGCGGCGGCACGCGGCCCAGGCGAGGAGGAGCGAACGGACGGAGAAGCTTCCGCCACGCCAACGAGCCAATCATATCGCCCGTTTCTCCGTCCCGCGGATCGACCCCTCTGCGCTGGATCACAGCCGTCCATCCCCGATCGGACGCTCGAGCCCACGCCTCCATCCCCACCACATTTGTTACGCGCCGCTCGCTCACCCATCCAACGGATGGATGTGTTGGGTGGCTTGTAGCCCGTAGATTGAATGGACTTTGTCGCTTCTGCAACATACGTAATATGAGACCTTTTAGCTATTTTAAAATATATATATTAACTACATACATACAAAAATGAGTGAACATGCATGCTAAAATATGTCTAGATACATACAAACCAAAAAAAAGCTAAAATGTCTTCGGAAGGGTACTTTGCTATATTTGAGTTACTCCCTCCGTAGTTCTGAACCAATTATCTGAAGCTAGCTTTAACTGCAACTAGATACTCAATATGTCTTTTTTTTAGAGTACGCCAAAGACGTACCATAGCTTTATAGAAAGCACAATATAAGTTTCAAGAAAGTTACCACTCGCTGCGAACAACGAGCATAGCACGAACACCACACCCGACAGGACCAAAGAGAAACACCACCGCAAAGCAAGCTGCAACGCAAAAGAGCCTATCCTAAGATCATACACACTACCGCGTCTCGACCGACGTCGGGCATCTCCAAAGACCACCCACTGGCGCAAAGCTTTACTCATCGACGCACCATCCACCCTAAGCGCCTGAGAGAAAGTGGCAGGTGAATGATAGGACTCGATCTGATCCGGGAATACACTGTCTTAGACACACCGGCGACCGGTGCACATAGCGCCACAGAGGATCAAAAGAGGACAATGGCGAACACCAGGGGAGAGCAACGAGGAGCCAGCCATGTCTCCAAACATGATGATCCAACAGACGAGCGATGTCAAGGATGCCGCCATCGTGTAGATCCAAACACCAAATCGAGGCTTTCGCCCAGAGACATTCACCAACTCCAAGAGAGCGAGGGGAATGGCGAACACGCTCGACGACGCCTCCAAGAAGGGGAATGACATCCACAGATGCCATCACCGTCGGCCCGACAAAAGCCGAGCAAGATTTTCACCCGCGTGTGGCCCCTCTCCACACCTCCATGAAATTGGCAACATTGTTCAAGAAGCCTCACACCGCCGCCCCGCAGCACTTGCCGACGTAGTAGCAACGCCGAGGACTGACGACCAACCGCCCAACAGGGTAACCGCGGCCACACCACCAATGTTGGAAATATGCCCTAGAGGCAATAATAAATGGTTATTATTATATTTCTTTGTTCATGGTAATTGTCTATTATTCATGCTATAATTGTATTATCCGGAAATCGTAATACATATGTGAATACATAGACCACAACGTGTCCCTAGTAAGCCTCTAGTTGACTAGCTCGTTGATCAACAGATAGTCATGGTTTCCTGACTACGGACATTGGATGTCATTGATAACGGGATCATATCATTAGGAGAATGATGTGATGGACAAGACCCAATCCTAAGCATAGCTCAAAGATCGTGTAGTTCGTTTGCTAGAGCCTTTCCAATGTCAAGTATCTTCTCCTTAGACCATGAGATCGTGCAACTCCTGGATACCGTAGGAGTACTTTGGGTGTGCCAAACGTCACAACGTAACTGGGTGACTATAAAGGTACACTGCGGGTTTCTCCGAAAGTGTCTGTTGGGTTGGCACGGATCGAGACTGGGATTTGTCACTCCGTATGACGGAGAGGTATCTCTGGGCCCACTCGGTAATGCATCATCATAATGAGCTCAATGTGACTAAGGCGTTAGTCACGGGATCATGCATTGCGGTACGAGTAAAGAGACTTGCCGGTAACGAGATTGAACAAGGTATTGGGATACCGACGATCGAATCTCGGGCAAGTAACATACCGATTGACAAAGGGAATTGTATACGGGATTGATTGAATCCTCGACATCGTGGTTCATCCGATGAGATCATCGTGGAACATGTGGGAGCCAACATGGGTATCCAGATCCCGCTGTTGGTTATTGACCGGAGAGGTGTCTCGGTCATGTCTGCATGTCTCCCGAACCCGTAGGGTCTACACACTTAAGGTTCGGTGACGCTAGGGTTGTAGAGATATGAGTATGCGGAAACCCGAAAGTTGTTCGGAGTCCCGGATGAGATCCCGGACGTCACGAGGAGTTCCGGAATGGTCCGGAGGTAAAGAATTATATATAGGAAGTCCAGTTTCGGCCACCGGCAAAGTTTCGGGGGTTATCGGTATTACCGGGACCACCGGAAGGGTCCCGGGGGTCCACCGGGTGGGGCCACCTATCCCGGAGGGCCCCATGGGCTGAAGTGGGAAGAGAACCAGCCCTTAGTGGGCTGGGGCGCCCCCCATGGGCCTCCCCCTGCGCCTAGGGTTGGAAACCCTAGGGTGGGGGGGCGCCCCACTTGACTTGGGGGGTAAGTCACCCCCCTGGCCGCCGCCCCCCCCCCCTCCAGATGGGTTCTAGGCCGGCGCCCCCCCCCCCCCTCCCAGGGGGCCTATATAAAGGGGGGGAGGGAGGGCAGCAACATTTACAGCCTTGGGCGCCTCCCTCCTCCCCTGCTACACCTCTCCCTCTCGCAGACGCTCGGCGAAGCCCTGCCGAGATCCCGCTACATCCACCACCACGCCGTCGTGCTGCTGGATCTCCATCAACCTCTCCTTCCCCCTTGCTGGATCAAGAAGGAGGAGACGTCGCTGCACCGTACGTGTGTTGAATGCGGAGGTGTCGTCCGTTCGGCACTCGGTCATCGGTGATTTGGATCACGGCGAGTACGACTCCATCAACCACGTTCATTGGAACGCTTCCGCTCGCGATATACAAGGGTATGTAGATGCACTCCTTTCCCCTCGTTGCTAGTATACTCCATAGATGGATCTTGGTGAGCGTAGGAAAATTTTAAAATTATGCTACGATTCCCAACAGTGGCATCATGAGCCAGGCCTATGCGTAGTTACTATGCACGAGTAGAACACAAAGTAGTTGTGGGCATTGATGTTGCCAATTCTTCTTGCCGCTACTAGTCTTATCTTGTTTCGGCGGCATTGTGGGATGAAGCGGCCCGGACCGACCTTACACGTACGCTTACGTGAGACAGGTTCCACCGACTGACATGCACTAGTTGCATAAGGTGGCTAGCGGGTGTCTGTCTCTCCTACTTTAGTCGGAACGGATTCGATGAAAAGGGTCCTTATGAAGGGTAAATAGAAATTGGCAAATCACGTTGTGGTCATACGTAGGTAAGAAACGTTCTTGCTAGAAACCTACAAACCACGTAAAAAAAAACTTGCAACAACAATTAGAGGACGTCTAACTTGTTTTTGCAGCATGTGCTATGTGATGTGATATGGCCAGAAGATGTGATGAATGATATATGTGATGTATGAGATTGATCATATTCTTGTAATAGGAATCACGACTTGCATGTCGATGAGTATGACAACCGGCAGGAGCCATAGGAGTTGTCTTTATTATTTTGTATGACCTGCGTGTCATTGAATAACGCCATGTAAATTACTTTACTTTATTGCTAAACGCGTTAGCCATAGAAGTAGAAGTAACCGTTGGCGTGACAACTTCATGAAGACACAATGATGGAAATCATGATGATGGAGATCATGGTGTCATGCCGGTGACGAAGATGATCATGGTGCCCCGAAGATGGAGATCAAAGGAGCAAAATGATATTGGCCATATAATGTCACTATTTGATTGCATGTGATGTTTATCATGTTTTTGCATCTTATTTGCTTAGAACGACGGTAGTAAGTAAGATGATCCCTTATGATAATTTCAAGAAAGTGTTCCCCTAACTGTGCACCGTTGCGAAGGTTCATTGTTTCGAAGCACCACGTGATGATCGGGTGTGATAGATTCTAACGTTCGCATACAACGGGTGTTGACGAGCCTAGCATGTACAGACATGGCCTCGGAACACACGCAATACACTTAGGTTAACTTGACGAGCCTAGCATGTACAGACATGGCCTCGGAACACGGAGGACCGAAAGGTCGAGCATGAGTCGTATAGAAGATACGATCAACATGGAGATGTTCACCGATCTTGACTAGTCCGTCTCACGTGATGATCGGACACGGCCTAGTTAACTCGGATCATGTTTCACTTAGATGACTAGAGGGATGTCTATCTGAGTGGGAGTTCATTGAATAATTTGATTATATGAACTGAATTATCATGAACTTAGTCTAAAATCTTTACACTATGTCTTGTAGATCAAATGGCCCACGTTGTCCTCAACTTCAACGCGTTCCTAGAGAAAACCAAGCTGAAAGATGATGGCAGTAACTATACGGACTGGGTCCGGAACCTGAGGATCATCCTCATAGCTGCCAAGAAAGATTATGTCCTAGAAGCACCGCTAGGTGAAGCACCAATCCCTCAGAACCAAGACGTTATGAACGCTTGGCAATCACGTGCTGATGATTACTCCCTCGTTCAGTGCGGCATGCTTTACAGCTTAGAACCGGGTCTCCAAAAGCGTTTTGAGAAACATGGAGCATATGAGATGTTCGAGGAGCTGAAAATGGTTTTCCAAGCTCATGCCCGGGTCGAGAGATATGAAGTCTCCGACAAGTTCTTCAGCTGTAAAATGGAGGAGAATAGTTCTGTTAGTGAGCACATACTCAGAATGTCTGGGTTGCACAACCGCTTGTCTCAGCTGGGAGTTAATCTCCCGGATGACGCGGTCATTGAAAGAATCCTTCAGTCGCTTCCACCAAGCTACAAGAGCTTTGTGATGAACTTCAATATGCAAGGGATGGAAAAGACCATTCCTGAGGTATATTCGATGCTGAAATCAGCGGAGGTGGAGATCAGAAAAGAACATCAAGTGTTGATGGTGAATAAAACCACTAAGTTCAAGAAGGGCAAGGGTAAGAAGAACTTTAAGAAGGACGGCAAGGGAGTTGCCGCGCCCGGTAAGCCAGTTGCCGGGAAGAAGTCAAGGAATGGACCCAAGCCTGAGACTGAGTGCTTTTATTGCAAGGGAAGTGGTCACTGGAAGCGGAACTGCCCCAAATACTTAGCGGACAAGAAGGCCGGCAACACCAAAGGTATATGTGATATACATGTAATTGATGTGTACCTTACCAGTACTCGTAGTAGCTCCTGGGTATTTGATACCGGTGAGGTTGCTCATATTTGTAACTCAAAACAGGAACTGCGGAATAAACAGAGACTGGCAAAGGACGAGGTGACGATGCGCGTCGGGAATGGTTCCAAGGTCGATGTGATCGCCGTCAGCACGCTACCTCTGCATCTACCTACGGGATTAGTTTTAAACCTCAATAATTGTTATTTAGTGCCAGCTTTGAGCATGAACATTATATCTGGATCTCGTTTAATTCGAGATGGCTACTCATTTAAATCCGAGAATAATGGTTGTTCTATTTATTTGAGAGATATGTTTTATGGTCATGCCCCGCTGGTCAATGGTTTATTCTTGATGAATCTCGAACGTGATGTTACACATATTCATAGTGTGAATACCAAAAGATGTAAAGTTGATAACGATAGTCCCACATACTTGTGGCACTATCGCCTTGGTCACATTGGTGTCAAGCGCATGAAGAAGCTCCATGCAGATGGACTTTTGGAGTCTCTTGATTACGAATCATTTGACACGTGCGAACCATGCCTCATGGGTAAGATGACCAAGACTCCGTTCTCCGGAACAATGGAGCGAGCAACCAACTTATTGGAAATCATACATACCGATGTGTGCGGTCCAATGAGTGTTGAGGCTCGCGGAGGATATCGTTATGTTCTCACTCTCACTGATGACTTAAGTAGATATGGGTATGTCTACTTAATGAAACACAAGTCTGAAACCTTTGAAAAGTTCAAGGAATTTCAGAGTGAGGTTGAGAATCAACGTGACAGAAAAATAAAATTCTTACAATCAGATCGTGGTGGAGAATATTTAAGTCACGAATTTGGTACGCACTTAAGGAAATGTGGAATAGTTTCACAACTCACGCCGCCTGGAACACCTCAGAGAAATGGTGTGTCCGAACGTCGTAATCGCACTCTATTGGATATGGTGCGATCTATGATGTCTCTTACCGATTTACCGCTCTCATTTTGGGGCTATGCTTTAGAGACTGCCGCATTCACTTTAAATAGGGCTCCGTCGAAATCCGTTGAGACGACACCGTATGAATTATGGTTTGGGAAGAAACCTAAGTTGTCGTTTCTAAAAGTTTGGGGATGCGATGCTTATGTCAAGAAACTTCAACCAGAAAAGCTCGAACCCAAGTCGAAGAAATGCGTCTTCATAGGATACCCTAAGGAAACTATTGGGTATACCTTCTACCTCAGATCCGAAGGCAAGATCTTCGTTGCCAAGAACGGGTCCTTTCTGGAGAAGGAGTTTCTCTCGAAAGAATTGAGTGGGAGGAAAGTGGAACTTGATGAGGTGATAGTCACCCCTTCCGTGCCGGATAGTAGCGCAGCACGGGAAGATGTTTCTGTGGTGCCTACACCGACTGGGGAGGAAGTTAATGATGATGATCATGAAGCTTCGGATCAAGTTGCCACTGAACTTCGTAGGTCCACAAGGACACGTTCCGCACCAGAGTGGTACGGCAACCCTGTCCTGGAAATCATGTTGTTAGACAACGGTGAACCTTCGAACTATGAAGAAGCGATGGCGGGCCCGGATTCCGACAAATGGCTAGAAGCCATGAAATCCGAGATAGGATCCATGTATGAAAACGAAGTATGGACTTTGAATGACTTGCCCGATGATCGGCGAGCCATAGAAAATAAATGGATCTTTAAGAAGAAGACAGACGCGGATGGTAATGTGACCATCTACAAAGCTTGACTTGTCGCTAAGGGTTATCGACAAGTTCAAGGGGTTGACTACGATGAGACTTTCTCACCCGTAGCGAAGCTGAAGTCCGTCCGAATCGTGTTAGCAATTGCCGCATACTATGATTATGAGATATGGCAGATGGACGTCAAAACGGCATTCCTTAACGGCTTCCTTAAGGAAGAGTTGTATATGATGCAGCCGGAAGGTTTTGTCGATCCTAAGAATGCTAACAAAGTATGCAAGCTCCAGCGCTCAATCTATGGGCTGGTGCAAGCATCTCGGAGTTGGAACATTCGCTTTGATGAGATGATCAAAGCGTTTGGGTTTACACAGACTTATGGAGAAGCCTGTGTTTACAAGAAAGTGAGTGGGAGCTCTGTAGCATTTCTCATATTATATGTGGATGACATACTATTGATGGGAAATGATATAGAATTCTTGGAAAGTATAAAGGCCTATTTGAATAAGTGTTTTTCAATGAAGGACCTTGGAGAAGCTACTTATATATTAGGCATCAAGATCTATAGAGATAGATCGAGACGCCTCATTGGTCTTTCGCAGAGTACATACCTTGACAAGATATTGAAGAAGTTCAATATGGATCAGTCCAAGAAGGGGTTCTTGCCTGTATTGCAAGGTGTGCAATTGAGTACGGCTCAATGCCCGACCACGGCAGAAGATATAGAAAAGATGAGTGTCATCCCCTATGCCTCGGCCATAGGGTCTATTATGTATGCCATGCTGTGTACGAGACCTGATGTAAACCTTGCCGTAAGTTTGGTAGGAAGGTACCAAAGTAATCCCGGCATGGAACACTGGACAGCGGTCAAGAATATCCTGAAGTACCTGAAAAGGACTAAGGATATGTTTCTCGTTTATGGAGGTGACGAAGAGCTCGTCGTAAAGGGTTACGTCGACGCAAGCTTCGACACAGATCTGGATGACTCGAAGTCACAAACCGGATACGTGTATATTTTAAATGGAGGAGTAGTAAGCTGGTGCAGTTGCAAGCAAAGCGTCGTGGCGGGATCTACATGTGAAGCGGAGTACATGGCAGCCTCAGAGGCAGCACAGGAAGCAGTCTGGATGAAGGAGTTCATTACCGACCTAGGGGTGATTCCCAATGCGTCGGGCCCGATGACTCTCTTCTGTGACAACACTGGAGCTATTGCCCTTGCGAAGGAGCCCAGGTTTCACAGGAAGACCAGGCATATCAAGCGTCGCTTCAACTCCATTCGTGAAAATGTTCAAAATGGAGACATAGATATTTGTAAAGTACATACGGACCTGAATGTAGCAGATCCGTTGACTAAACCTCTCCCTAGGGCAAAACATGATCAACACCAGGACGCAATGGGTGTTCGATTCATCACTATGTAACTAGATTATTGACTCTAGTGCAAGTGGGAGACTGTTGGAAATATGCCCCAGAGGCAATAATAAATGGTTATTATTATATTTCTTTGTTCATGGTAATTGTCTATTATTCATGCTATAATTGTATTATCCGGAAATCGTAATACATGTGTGAATACATAGACCACAACGTGTCCCTAGTAAGCCTCTAGTTGACTAGCTCGTTGATCAACAGATAGTCATGGTTTCCTAACTATGGACATTGGATGTCATTGATAACGGGATCACATCATTAGGAGAATGATGTGATGGACAAGACCCAATCCTAAGCATAGCTCAAAGATCGTGTAGTTCGTTTGCTAGAGCTTTTCCAATGTCAAGTATCTTCTCCTTAGACCATGAGATCGTGCAACTCCTGGATACCGTAGGAGTACTTTGGGTGTGCCAAACGTCACAACGTAACTGGGTGACTATAAAGGTACACTGCGGGTTTCTCCGAAAGTGTCTGTTGGGTTGGCACGGATCGAGACTGGGATTTGTCACTCCGTATGACGGAGAGGTGTCTCTGGGCCCACTCGGTAATGCATCATCATAATGAGCTCAATGTGACTAAGGCGTTAGTCACGGGATCATGCATTGCGGTACGAGTAAAGAGACTTGCCGGTAACGAGATTGAACAAGGTATTGGGATACCGACGATCGAATCTCGGGCAAGTAACATACTGATTGACAAAGGGAATTGTATACGGGATTGATTGAATCCTCGACATCGTGGTTCATCCGATGAGATCATCGTGGAACATGTGGGAGCCAACATGGGTATCCAGATCCCGCTGTTGGTTATTGACCGGAGAGGCGTCTCGGTCATGTCTGCATGTCTCCCGAACCCGTAGGGTCTACACACTTAAGGTTCGGTGACGCTAGGGTTCTAGAGATATGAGTATGCGGAAACCCGAAAGTTTTTCGGAGTCCCGGATGAGATCCCGGACGTCACGCGGAGTTCCGGAATGGTCCGGAGGTAAAGAATTATATATAGGAAGTCCAGTTTCGGCCACCGGGAAAGTTTCGGGGGTTATCGGTATTGTACCGGGACCACCGGAAGGGTCCCGGGGGTCCATCGGGTGGGGCCACCTATCCCGGAGGGCCCCATGGGCTGAAGTGGGAAGGTAACCAGCCCTTAGTGGGCTGGGGCGCCCCCCATGGGCCTCCCCCCTGCGCCTAGGGTTGGAAACCCTAGGGTGGGGGGCGCCCCACTTGACTTGGGGGGTAAGTTACCCCCCTGGCCGCCCCCCCCCCCCCCTCCAGATGGGTTCTAGGCCGCCGCCCCCCCCCCCTCCCAGGGGGCCTATATAAAGGGGGGAGGGAGGGCAGCAACATTTACAGCCTTGGGCGCCTCCCTCCTCCCCTGCTACACCTCTCCCTCTCGCAGACGCTCGGCGAAGCCCTGCCGAGATCCCGCTACATCCACCACCACGCTGTCGTGCTGCTGGATCTCCATCAACCTCTCCTTCCCCCTTGCTGGATCAAGAAGGAGGAGACATCGCTGCACCGTACGTGTGTTGAACGCGGAGGTGCCGTCCGTTCGGCACTCAGTCATCGGTGATTTGGATCACGGCGAGTACGACTCCATCAACCACGTTCATTGGAACGCTTCCGCTCGCGATCTACAAGGGTATGTAGATGCACTCCTTTCCCCTCGTTGCTAGTATACTCCATAGATGGATCTTGGTGAGCGTAGGAAAATTTTAAAATTATGCTACGATTCCCAACAACCAACTCCTAGCCTGCACAAGGATCCGCGCCAACCAGCACCTACGGCAAGGTCCAGGACCACCCGTGATGGTCGTTGCCTACCCAAGGGACAACCTTGCGTCGATCAGATCCACCTCTCCTCTCCACTGAAAATCCCAGATCGGCACCATCAGGAGAGTACTGTCGCTCGTCGCGCAGCACAGGGGTAACCGACCGCTCGCTACTCGCTAAGACTTCATCTTGGCTGAGCCATCGACGCGTCGCCACCAGCCTGCCTGTGGGAACTCGCCGCCACCTCCAGTCGGTGCCGCCACCACCCGAACGAGCCACCTCTCTGCTGCCAGAGCCCGCCAGGCCAACCGCGCCACCATCCCGCCTACCGAGCGCCGGCCACAAACCCTCACCTCCACCTGGGGCAGATCTGGCCTGGTTTGATCCCCATCACAACAAGAAACACCAAGTTGCACCAGCCTGCGTGCTCCGCCATGACGCGCGACCACCAGCCAGCATCGCCACCCAACACTGCCTCCAGCCTGCGCGAACCGTCGAGCTCCGATGCACCGGCCACATAGAACTATCATCAGGGCCGAAGAGGAGTCCCCCCTCGGCTTTCACTCCAAGCGAGGGCAAGAGGGATCCCGCCGTCGCCGACACCACGCGGGCTTTGCCCGGCGACGGCAAGGAGGGGGAGTGGGGGCCCGAGTCCGGCGGCTAGGGTTAGATCGCCCAGGTCACCCGGGGACGGGGGATATCTTGATACTAAATATGTCTCGTCGATGTTAACCCTGTTAACCCGAGACTGTCGATCTTCTTTGTGAACTTGATTGAAAATGACAAAAGAAAAATCTGAAATTTTGGACAGAAGAATCTAAAATACAGTCTGAAGCCTTGGCCCCAGCAAGTTTTGTGATGTATGATAAAAGCAAACAACGTTAGAACAATTCACATGTACAAACTCTATTACTGGCGTTCTCATACACTAGGGGCATGTTTGGTTGCCTGCATGAGGCCCCACCCAGGCCCGCGCGGGAAGAAAACGACCTGTTTGGTTGGCTGCATACGCTGTTGGGCCTGCATGGCACGATGTTTAAAGCACTGCTGGGCCTGGCTCCCTGGGAATGAAAATGACAAAAGAAAAATCTGAAATTTTGGACAGAAGAATCTAAAATACAGTCTGAAGCCTTGGCCCTAGCAAGTTTTGTGATGTATGATAAAAGCAAACAACGTTAGAACAATTCACATGTACAAACTCTATTACTGGCGTTCTCATACACTAGGGGCATGTTTGGTTGCCTGCATGAGGCCCCACCTAGGCCCGCGCGGGAAGAAAACGACCTGTTTGGTTGGCTGCATACGCTGTTGGGCCTGCATGGCACGATGTTTAAAGCACTCCTGGGCCTGGCTCCCTGGGAACACTCGAATTGGCAGTTTCTCCAGGACCAGGCCCGAGCGGTGCACGTGGGCGGCGGAGGCTGCACGCGCACGACCACTCTCGAGAAGCCGCGTTGCTTCCCGAAGCGCCGGCAGTTATTAGCCTCATCGCCCCTCACCGCTCCCTCTCCCCACTCTCCCCCGCTCTCCCAACTCTCACCGGCGGCGGCGGATCGGAGCAGAGCAAGAAGACCACCGGACTCCATCACCGGCGAGCGGATCATCACTTGGCCCACGGCAATGGCGGTAAGCACTTCTCTATGTTCGTCATGCAATACTTTTTCCCGTTCGATCCGGCGATAGATTCGATCCACGGCGGAGGGGAATGGGGAATATAGGTAGATAAGCATGTAGAGGTAGTTCATACTAGTTCATACGAGTTCATAGTACTTGAAACTAGTTCATGCAAGATTGGAATAGAGGTAGATGCGGATGCAGAAGGGGGATTGGGGGATTGGGGGTACACAACGGACACCGGCTCACCGCGGCGGTCGTCACGGGCGTGCGGAGCGGCGGGTCGAGCCGCTGGCCTTCATCTTCTTGTTCATCGCCGTGCGGCGCGGCGGGTCGTCGTCCTCGGCGGAGTCGAGGTCGATCTGCCAGGTACGACGGCCTGGCTCCGGCGCCCTCGCTGGCATCTGCACCGGTTCTTCCTCCTCCTTAGGCTCCCCACCGATGACCGCCGGCGGCGCGATTGTCATCTCCCAGTACACTGCGGCACGACGGTCATTAGGAGCCCAGTAGTTCTTGTACTTGCACCACTTCTTCCTCTGTTTAGCGTCGTCGGAGACGGCCTGATTCATGGCCCAGCGAATGATGTCAACTGCCATCGCGCTCTTCGCTGGGTCAGGAATCAGCGTCTTCAGCTCTTGTGCAGTGGCCCTCATGAGCACTGCATCAGATTCCTTCTGGATGTCAGGCATGGAGCCAAAGTTCGAGCACACCTCCATGGTGTTCTCGAACTTGGTGCGGTCACCAGCCGACCACCCGAGAAAGAAGGCCCTCCAGCCAATACCCCAAGGGAAGGGGTTGGAGCTGGAGCTAGAGCTCATGGCGATGGAGAGGAGGAAGGTTGACAGTGAGAAAAGATAGGGGGTGGGTAAGTATAGGTGCGCAGGGTGAGTAAATATAGGGGCGATGGAGAGGAGGAGAAGAGTGACAATCAAGCCATTTTAACTACATGCTCTTCAATAAGCCATGAACTCTGTGTTGTGTCTGACTCCATGAATTGTGTGCAGATCGAAGAGAGCAATGAGATGGGCACGGAGGTGCTCCCGGCCGTTGACAACAAGGGCAAGCAGCCCCTTCATCCAATGCCCGACGAGGTCGTGCTGCGGCCCAACGCCGAGGAAGAACCGAAGACGCCTGAGGCTGGCGACGACGAGCGCATGGAGGAGCCCGCCAGCAACAAGCGCCGCAACTACAGCCACTGCCATGAGGAGGATGGCCCAACTCACTTCTGCAAGGTCATCCTTGCACCGAAGCTTGAGTGCATCCCCATGCCCCTGGACTTCACCAAGCACTTCTTCGCGGTGCCAACGGAGTTCAAGCTCAGGAACAACACCGGCTGCTCCTGAAAGGTGATGGTGAAGCTGATGAATGGCAGGGTGACCCTGGATCAGGGTTGGGCCACCTACGCAACCGTTCATCGGATCAAGATCGGCTATATGGTGACGTTCAAGCTCCTCACTCCCGACACCCTCAAGGTCATCATCTTCGACGACGATGGCATTGAGGTCGTCAACAAGTGCGGGAAGCACGACGAAGCCTTTGCCACCAAGGACTAGGGCCGGGGCACCTCCTTCCTAAGTACTATCGAGTCTGCTTTGAACTGTTTATGTTTATGGTTTATGCGTTGAACTGTTATGAAGTGTGGTACTGCTTATCTGAAATATGTTGTTAAGTAGTTGATCCTCTGTTTATATCTGCTCTGCTTATGATATGTGCTACATGTTTGTGCCAAAGTGTGCTGGTAACCTCACCAACTAGCCAAAGAGGTTACCACACACCAGGCGTTGCATACAACCAAACACCATGCCTTGGGTTTGTCCACTAACATGCAGGCAACCAAATACCAGACAGGCAAGAGGGCATGCAGGCAACCAAACAACTTGCAGATGGTGCATTTAAGGCTGCATTTGCATAGCCAGGCTGAGTTGAGAAGGCTATGCAATGCAGCTACTATAGACTACGGCAACCAAACACGCCCTAGTTCGTTCTCTGTGTCACTGTGTGCAAGTGCTCGTTATTCTTTTCGGAGATGAAGATCATAAAGTTCACAATGAAGACATACAACCCCTGGCTTTGCTGCTACCTTGGTGTCGCCACAACAGCAGAATTTCCATCTAGGGCAAATAATCTACTGAAAACCAGATCGGCGTGGCAAAGACAGCTTGGCAAAAACAATACTCCGTACAACTGAAAAACTGCTAGCATTCACTTCCAATATAAAAGATGCACCACAATCATAATCGTTGGTTGCACAAGGCTTACACATCTAAAACCCCACCCCTAGGTACAACTCCTAATGCCATTTCCAAACACGAAAACACCTCACCAGAACAAGAACTGAGCTCTAATCTCCTTACCCACCCCAACCACCAGACTCCAGAAATAGCGAAGATACTACAGAAGAGCAGAACCACCCAAAGAAAAGAAAAAAGCCTCTCATTGAATCCTCAATCGCCTCAGACTTGCACCTTTCTGCAACCCACAAGCATATCCAACTAGCAGAATCTTGAATTCCTTCAGCCACGGCAACGCTTCCTCACCCTGTATACCTCGAATGGATGATCAAATGACTTGAGCAGCGGAAATCAACAGCCAACTGCGACCGCTGCCGGGCTTGCGTCTGTTGGGGCAACACCATTTACAGCCCCTGCCGCCACACCGTTTTCCACCACAGGGTTTTTCTCTCCTAGGACCTTGAGTTCCTGCAGCCCCTGCTTTGCATCAACATCTTGATTTTCAGTGTTGCTGGTAGAAAGCGGCTTTTTGTTCATGATCCCCTGCTTCCCATCGACATCTTGGTTTTCAGTGTTGTTGATAGAAAGCGGCTTTTTGTTCATGATCTGCAAGACCAGTAAAGGATGTTGAAGTAAGTACGGCATTTCTTAGAGCTGAAGCTTGATTGGAATATTTTCAAGAAAAAGAAACTTGATTGTGATCAGACTAGACTAGGTACTAAATTTCAGAAGGATACCATGGAATTCACCAGGATCAAGCTGCCATAACAAAATTGCATTACCAGAAAACAAATATAGACTAGCAAGTAGTCCTCTTATCACACATATGCTGCAAACATTTGCATGGTAAAGTAAAAGGCACTCATATGCTACACTGATGTAGTTCTCAGTAGTTTGGACTTCTGGGAGGTCCAAAACAGTGTACTCGTATGAAGAATTGCAAACAAAACTATCTAGCCGTAAGATTCACCAGTTTATTAGATAAAGTATGCTGCTATCCATGTACCTTCTCCAGTGGCTGCTGTCGCTTGGATTTCTTCTCTTGCATTATCTTCTCACGGTTATCATAAAAGCCAAAGTCATCCAACATGGATGTCTTGCAGACATGATCCTTGAAAATCTTTAGCACCTGAAGGCCTTGCTCAAGTCTAACCTGTAGACAACACGAGAAAAGCAGGTCAAAACCCTACTGAGCACAGCATTCTTAGAGCTAAACATGCAAAGTTTTAAGAACAAGTTGTCAATTTTTAATAGATCGCAGTGTCATTGATGACTGTTCATATTACATATTACATGATGCAAGCGCACTGAAACGGACTGCCATGGTGTACCACCAGAAACTTTACTCGAAGAGATTCGCAAAAGATGGAAGCATTCAAGTCTACAGTTCTCACCTCCTGGGTATCTCTGCTGTTTGTCACTGGTTTGTTTTCGTTATACTCAAGAATAATGTGCTTCAATAGAGTGTTGGGAATGTCCTTCACAATGTGCCACTTGACGGGGAAGCAGCCAGTCCACTTGTCTTGCTGCCAGTATTCAACTGTCTTGTTGAAATCAACCTGACCAACCATCTCGGCAAGTCCAATGAACTGACCACTGGTGTTGACCTGGGAAAAAAGAGGAACGAGGAAAGATGCATCAGATCCAGCAACCACTATGAAGACTGTTCAGATAGAGAAAACAAACTGTTTTAGCTGCACAGAACTATTATGCACTTACAGAGAACAACAGAAATACAGGTGAATTGCTTGACTTGTCTTTAGCTGCTTGATAAGCAGCATCAAGCCTTTTATTTCCACTGGGGGTGCTTGCCCAAACATTGTACTTGATGCTCTTGTGAACATCATCCTCACTGTAAGATTTTATAACGAAGAACTTGGCATCTGAGTAAGTTTCAACAAAGTCAGCCTTGTTGTACTGATCCTGCACAACTGCATTTGAGGCGTCGCCAGTAGAAAGCTCCTGTCCTTTTGCAGGTGCAACAGCAGCTTCTCCAGCACCCTGTTCATTTTTAATGACAGTGCTTCTTGGCCCTCTCTTCAGCTCATTCAAGCCATCTATGTTCTCATTACCGAAACGATATGATCCATAGGTTTTTGGTCTGGGCTTGTACTTTCCATCTGACAGTACATTCCACCCACCATACATACCAGAGCCATAGAGGTGAGATCCATACCAATAGTCAGGTGCATATGCATTTGCATTGTACATGACACTAGAGTACATGGAACTCATGTACCCAGGTGTCTGTGGCCCCATTGCTGAGTTTTGCCCAAGCAATCCCTGCAAGATATGTCTCCACGTTGTGACACTCATGAACAGGCCATTTCAATACATAAAACATATGAGCTTACAGATATGCATAATACAAAATTTTCACTTTGACCTGGCAAAATTAATTATGGAGTGTGCCCTCAGATAACCCCAATGATATGCAGCTAATTACAATGACATACATCACAAACCATCCAAATAGGTGCTTTCACAAATGGTATCAAACCATATTGGTAGGATCAAGCAACAAGCAGCAATACTCAAAATTATTGAAAATATATAGCTACTCATAATTGCTGAAAATCTGTGATGAAGACATCTGAACAAAGACCAGAAAGCTACACAGAAATAGCTCTCTGGGGAAGGACAATATGCACACCAGAATTGAGAAAGCAGTAACGAATTCTGATTCTTCGACTGTACCTTGGTTTTAGGATTAGAAGCAGTTGATGTAGTATTTCCAACAGGGAGTTTCTGCTGAGTATGACCACCATACGATGGATAAGCAGCTTTATCACCATGGTTCTGATAACTAGCTGAACGCCCACTTGGTTTCACAGGGTATGTGGTTTTCTTCAGACCTGTTGAACTATCAGTGCTGTTTGAATTGGCCTTGGAAGCATCCACCAATCCAGGCTTCTGATAAGCAGCAGGTGCAGCAGAAGCATCCTTCTGCGGTAAAGGATCTGATTTGCCAGCATTAGGCTTGTATGCTGGCTTAGTGGTGCTAGCAGTCTGTGGCTGGAGATACGTGGACGGGTACTGGTAATGCTGAGATCCGTACATCTGCGCATCATACCCAGACGAAGCAACACCATACTGAGGATAGCAATACATGTCCCCATAAGCACCCTGCAGAAAACCAACAGGCTTAACTAAGTCGTCCTAACACACTTGACATGCAGCGAAAATCTTCAAGATGCTTTACAGTGGCGGTTAGTTTTGCAGGGCCGGCCATCCGATTGAAGCAGGCAAACCAAGTGTCTGCAATGTATGTAAAGTAGAGGATATAACACTCACAGGGTTAAGTGACTCTGCTCCGTCAAGGCCCACATACACAGAATAATCCCCCCAGCCTGCAAATCCCAAAAGGCATTGCCATCAGACTATCACCAATTTCAAACAAATATTTATGATTTAACTACAAATTCGCACTGCGATGACTAATTCAGCAGAAACAGACAGTGACAGGCTACATGGTGCCTTGGTGCCTCACCTCCATAGTAATACTGGTAGGCGTCAGCGCCAGCACCATACATGTTGGCATTCTTGTAATCCTGCTGCCCCATGGCTGGCCACTGCCCCGCCGACGCCACCTGAGGGTTTGGAGACGCCACCACGCCGTTCAGCCTGCCATTGGGTGCTGCCGAGACCTGCGCCGTGATACAAATTCAGACTATGGAACACCACCATAACATCATCACAAGGACAGAGCACGCCCACTACAACACCATCACGGCCACGCAACAAGATGGTACAGGCTACAGAGAACGGCGGGTCATACCTTCCTCTGCGCATCTTTGCCCTGGCCGGCCACGCCCTTGGGATCCAGCGACAGCGTGTGCAGCAAATCCGCGGCGTCTGCATCACGACAGGTCAAGGGGAACCGATGCGGACATGTCCGAAATCCAAACAGGCAAACGAATCCACCCACAAAACAACCACCAGGCTGCGTAGAATTCTAAGCGCTACCAGCGAGTACGCCCCCCAAATCACAAGGAAACAGAGCTCCGTACACACGCTCCGGTCGCGGCCGCAACCTCGGCCCGACGAGGAAACACGCCTACGGCCTGCCCCCGGCAAAAACCTCCACGGGCAAACCCCTCCCGAATCCCGACGGAAACCTCCGCAGACCGGAGAAACCAGACCAGGCGCCGGGAGATCCGGCCGCGGGCGACACGCCCAGACACCCACCCGAAAAACCCAACGGAAATTCGAAGAAAAAAAAAGCGCAACCAAGCCAGCGGGACAGCGGAACAGCGCGACGGGTAAAAGGATACGGTCGGCGGCGTGAGCGGCGGCGGGGGCCATGGCGGCGGCGGTCCGGCGCGGCGCGGGGCGGGGGGGGGGGGGGGGGGGGGGGGGGTAAAACCCAGAGAAACCCTCGCGGTGGTTGGGGGCGGGGTGGGGTGGGGTGGGAGGAAAGAAAGAAAGGCGAGGGGAACGAGTGGAGGGAGGACGGCGTTAAGTATTTCGCCGTGGGGTTTGGAGTTTTAATGCTTTCCTTCCCGCTTGCTTTGGATTTTTGCGGTTTACTGCTGGCGTCCGTCCATCATCTATCGATCCATCCATCGCGTGGGCCTCCTGGGCCTTTTGGGCTTTTCGTTGGAGTGCAAGTGTGGCATGTGTTTGTCGAGGGGGGCCGCTTCCGTGCACACGTTTCGATCTGCGACTGACTTGTGCCCCTCAAAAAAAAAAACAAATCTGCGACTGACTGGTAGCCCTACTAAAAAACAAAATCCGTGACTGACTCTGAGGTTGTTCAGAACTTCATATCTACTCAAAATCCCCTAAAAAAATAGATGAACTCAGAGACAAAAACATGTGTCCTGGTGAAAAAATGAAACAATAGCATGTACATGTAAGAATTTCAATTTTTGTGTGTAAAAAGCAAAATGTTCACTGCAAGTTTCTTGGACATGATGTCTGCTGAATACTATGTGTGATGGCGTGAGTGATGTTTGTTTCTTGTAACCAGTACCGAAAAAGGGTTCACAGCTTTCTAGGGCAAGAGATATTAGGCTCTCGAATTATACATCCACCTTCCTTCTATTTGTAATAAAATTACTTAAAGATGACACGATTTATCCCGACTTCTACGGTCTGTTATATGTTAGTATATAAAAGACGAGAAGAATTTCATGGTTTCGGGTTTTCAAAGGCCTGCGGACATGGGCAAAACAATGGCTAGGGCCCAAAATTCTTTTATTTTTTGGAACAGGGGTCAAAATTCATAATTCCGTTGTAAATGTTTCATTCTAAAAATCTAAATCTGAAAAAAAAAACATGTATAAGTATTTGAAAGATCTAAAATGCGCACACAAACCAACGGAGCAGCGAAAGAATACGGTCAGCGGCGAGGACCATGGAGGCGGTCCGAAGGGTCACGGCGTGTGCCGGCGCGAGGGGTAAAACCCAGAGAAACCTTCGCTATGGATGGGGGGGGGGGGGGGGGAGGGGAGAGGCGGCGCCACAACCTGGGAGAAACGAGTGGAGGAAGGATGGCGTTTAAGTATATCATCAGGGGGTTTCGAGGGTTTTGATGCTTTCCTTCCGGCTTGCTTTGGACTAGTGTTGGGGCGCATGATTGCCGTCGCCTAAAATGAAGGTGTGTGCTTGTTTCTTCATCTTTTTTGAAGAAAAAAAAAAGGAAAACAACTACCCTCACCTTCATCTCACAAAAGAAAGAGAAAAACTTTCTTACCTTAGCCAAACAGTAGATGGCACGTGGCCTTCACATCCATCTCGATAAGAAAAGAAAAATCATCTCCATCGTAAAAATAAAGAATAATCAAAACATTCCTTGAATAGAAAACCCGTTACCCCCGCAGCCAACCAGTGGATGCCACTTGGCTGGTAGCTCGCCCTTTCTCTCCCCTTATTAATGGGTTCATTTTTTGCGCTTTAATGTTGTCCATAGATTGATCATGTGGGCCTCCTGGGCCTTTTGGGGCCTGCTTCCGTAAACGCGTTTTGATCTTCTTTTTCTAGAAGGTGCACACGTTTGGTTGTTCTGAACTTCAGGTGATCTACTGCTCACAAAACTCAACAACAACAAGAAGAACTACTGCTCAAAAAAAATTCAGATGAACTCCGAAACAAAAACATGTAGTATATTCAAACTTGTAAAAAAAGGAAACAACATGTGGTTCTTACAATTTCATTTTTCCTGTGTAAAAAACAAAATTGTGTGACAGCGTTTGGTTCTTCTACCCAATAATTGACAAGGGTTCACAGTTTTCTGAGGCAAGAAAATTAGGCCCTGAAATTATCCATCCATTTTCCTTCTTTTGGACTACTAAGAAAAGGAGCAAGAACTTCTACAGTCTGTTATATCCAAAACGAGAAGAACTTCAAGGTTTTGAAAATGCAAAGGAGAGGGTCAAAAAATCTTAAACATTTTAGATGTTATATATTCAAAAGATGCAAGTTTTTCTGAAGAAAAAAACATGTGCAATTACAATCATTTTCAGAAGTTTTTGAAACTTCCAAACACCACTCCAGGTTATTATTTTTCAAAAGAAAGCTCAACGTGGGCCAAAGTCGCACAGAACATTGTTCAAGGAAACATGAGACGCATCTGGCACGAAGTACATAAACACTGAAACAGACAAGTTACTTCTTGCAAAACCAGTACAAATCACCACACCTAGGTACATTTTCTACCGACGACAAGATAAAAAAAGACAACACACCACCACCCCAGATCAACAAATGATGATCTCTATCTCCTACCAGACGAACTCAACTCCAAGATAGAGAAATAATAATACAGGGGGGAAATCTCAAGAGACACCTAATCATATCCCTCAAACTTTCTGCAAAAACACCTACGGAACCCCAACAGAGCCCTGATTGCCTCCAACAGTTGAACTGCGCCAGCCTCCTCCAAAACTCCCAAGCTGTCATGTCACCTTACTCACAACTCAACAGACAAAAATATCAGCAGCCATTTGCGACAGCCAAGCTTGCCGCTGTGGGGTTAGCATCTTTCGGGGCAACGCCACTCACGGCAGCCGCCTCCACATTGTCTTCCACCGCAGATTTGTTCTCTCCGGTAACTTCAGGCTTCTGCGATTCCTGCACATTGCCGGAATCATTTTCAGTGTTGTCAACAGTAGGCAGCAACTTCGGACTCGTGATCTGCATAATAATCAATAAAAGAAGTTTGAATGAGTAACATGACAGTTTTAACAACTTCATCCTTTCTAATAGGAGATAAGTTGATTGAATCAGGGAAAGGACTCAGCTGAAAGGAGGTCATGCAAACTACCAAAGCTGAAAACGGAAGTCCTTACATTTTACAAGGAAGATGGCTACAACACTGCTCACACCACACACAAAAAAACTAGGAACACTCTAAAATGGCATATAACTACAATGTAAGCTAGCACAAAGAATTACCCTTCACCAGATCTCTAAGAGGCTGCACCAACAACCTAAACTAACATGCTACTCCCTCCGTCTGAAAAAACTTGTCCCAAGCTTGTCTCTCAAATGGATGTATCTTGCACTAACTTTGTGCTAGATACATCCATTTGAGGGACAAGCTTTTTCGGACGGAGGGAGTATGTATTTACCTTCTTCAGTTGAAGCTGCCGCTGTGATTTCCTCTCTTGCATTATCTTCTCACGGTTATCATAAAAGCTGAAGTCATCCAGGATGGATGTTTTCGAGACATGATCCTTGAAAATCTTCAACACCTGAAGCCCTTGCTCGAGCTTGACCTGCAGTACGTATGGGAAAGAAAGACATTAAGCACAGTTTGACACCAACATGCAAAATTTGCGAACACCTATAAAGATGTCATAATAACAGCAGCATGCCTCAGACTTATTAAGGCTTCTTGGTATTACAACAATGAGATGTACAGGCACTATTCTCACCTCCTGTGTGTCTCTGCTGTTTGTCACTGGTTTGTTTTCATTATACTCGAGAATGATATGCTTTAACAAGTTGTTGGGAATATCCTTGACAATGTGCCACTTGACAGGGAAGCAACCAGTCCACTTGTCTTGCTGCCAGTGTTCCACCGTCTTGTCAAAATCAACCTGGCCAACCATCTCAGCGAGACCAACAAACTGCCCACTGGTGTTAACCTGAAAAAAGAACATCATACTCGTCAGCTTACCACAAACTTGTTGATAATGCAAGACTTCTGAAAAGAGCACAAGATCTGAAAACTTACAGAGAAGAGAAGGAATACAGGAGAATTGACAGATTTAGCTTCCAGATAAGTACTGTCAAGCTTTTTATTTCCATTAGGTGTGCTAGCCCAAACATTGTACTTGATGCTCTTGTGAACATCATCCTCGCTGTACGACTTAATAATAAAGAATTTGGCATTTTCGTAAGTGTCAGCTAAGTCAGACCCGTTGTACTGATCCTGCACAACTGCATTAGAACCATCAGTAGCAGAAACATCCTGTGCTTTGACAGCTGTTGCAGCAGCAGGTCCAAAGCCCTGTTGGTTATTAGAGAGTCCACTCCGTGGTCCTCTCTTCAACTCATTCAAACCATCCAAGTTTTCATTGGGAAATCCATACGATCCATACGCTGTCCTCCCTCGGGGCTTGTATTTTCCATCCGACAGATTATTCCACCCACCATACATTCCTGGCCCATAAAACTGGGATCCATACCAAAAGCCACCGTAGGCATTGCTGTTGTACATTCCATTAGCAGCATACATTGAAGCCACCGGTGAGTTAGGTAAACTCTGCAAATATGTCCATTTTAAACAATCAGTATCTGAATGTACAAATTAATACAGCTGCAGGTTATGTTGAATTCAGCAATTAAAAGAAGCAGTCAAAGTGCAAGGTGACATGGCAGGAATCAAACTCAGTAAAGCACAAGCATTCAGCAAGCCACAGAGGTGCAGACATTAAACAACAATGCTTAGAGTTACTAATATTCTGTGGCACAAGTTTTTGAGAAATGATCAATAAATAAAACAACAGGTTTAGTGGCAACAACAGTACGTACCATCAGAGGAGGAAGAGGTTGAGTATTCTGATTCTTCGACTGAACCTTGCTTTTAGGATTTGAATCAGTTGAAGTAGGATTGCCACTAGAAGGCTTCTGCTGTTTTCCCTGGTAGATTTGGCCACCGTACCATGGATAAGCTGGTCTGCTACTTTGGTTCAGGTAACTACCATTGTTCCCACTTGGGTTCAGTGGTGTGGATGTCTTCTTCAGACCTTTTACCTCATCAACGCTGTTTGCAGTGGCTTTGGGAGCACTGGCTACGGCATGCAGCGGATCAGCAACAGTGGAGGAAATATCCATTGACGGGGCTAGCTTGTCAGTTTTAGACTTGTATTGTGGCTTACTGGCAGTATTCTGGGGCTGGTGGTATGATGATGGGTACTGATATTGCTGTGACCCATACATCTGACCATCATGCCCATATTGAGGATAGCAGTACATGTCACCATAGGCACCCTGAAAACCAATATTCGCCGTGTCAATCCAAAGAGGGCCAGTCAACTGCAATTGCCAAAAACCTTGTGATGTCGGAGGTGTAATACTCACAGCGGTAGGTGTTTCCACTCCATCCTGATTCAAGTACATGGAATAATCACCCCAACCTGCAAAAGCAAAAAACGGTGTCAATAATATTATACGAAGATGCAGTCTATGTAATTGTGCTTGTAAGTGACAAATACTACACAATCATCCATATACAGGGTAAATCATTAAAACAATGCAGGGTGATTTATAAAATTGCAATCCCGTTACTAATTCACCAGAAACAACATAAACTAAATAGCACAATTGGGCATTAGTGCTTCACCTGCGCAATAGTAAGCAGCAGGGTAGGCGCCATAATACATGCTTGCATCGCTGTAATCCTGAGGATTTGCCCACTGCTCAGCCGCCCGTGGCTTCCCAGTCGCCGCCACACCATTCAGCTTGCCGCCCAGCCCTCCGGACGCCTGAAAAATAGAAAGCGGGCACAGATAGGTTCAGCACACGGTGACTCAATAAGATGTGATATTATGTTGCAGAGAGAAGCGGATCACACCTTCTCCTTCGCCGCCGGCGCGTCGATGGCTTCAGCCTTGGCATCAAGGGATAGCTTCTGCAGCAAATTCGTAGCCTCTGCAGCAAGGGCGGTCAAGGAAATGACACAGGCGTGGACTAGAGATTCGAAACAAAGATTCAAGATTCCAGCCAAGAAACGGCGCGGTCAAAAACACCACGAAATCACGCTCCTCGCAGGAAATTACACGCCTTTCGAGGGGAAAGCGGGAGCACCAGACAACAGCCGCAAGAAAATAAAACAGAAAATAAAAAGTAATAATTCTAGCAAGTAAATCGGCTTGGAATCGTCCAGAGCACCAGGGGATGCACTTGAGCGAAGAAATCAAGCAAGCCACCGGGAGACCCGAGCAAACTAGCCGGAGATCCGACCAGCCGTCAGAAACCAACCAGAGAACTCGAAAAAAAAAAGCAAAAAAACGAGAGAAGGCAGTGGGGACAGAGGTGCGGAATATATGTAGGTGTAAGGATACGGTCGGCGGCGGCGGCGGCGGCTGCCATGGCGGCGATCCGGAGGAGCGGGGTGGCGGCGGCGCGGGGAAAAACCCTGGGAGAAACCCTAATACGTTTGGTAGGTGGGAGAGGGGGGGGAGAGAGAGACGGAGAGGAGAGATAAATAATTCGGCGAGGGGTCTCTGCCTCGTGTTTTCTATGGCCCGGATCGTAGGCCGATGTGTTTGGGCCTAGAGCCCATTCCGTTCGCAGCATGTTCTCCTCGTGACCTCTGAGTCAGATCCTTCGTCTAAAACATGATCTCTTCCTTCACTACGATGTTTTAGATATTTCAATATGGACTATGTTCAAACTAAAATGAATGAATAAATACATCAAAACATGTCTACATACAACCAATTCAGAAGAAAAAAAACATAAAGCATCTTATATTTGTGAATGGAGGAGGTAGTTATTATTTCTCAACGTAAAAGAATTATCTTATATTTAAAAATAAGGGCTAAACTGTTTATATGTATCGACATAGTTCTTGTTAAGGTAGTTTTTCCTAAGGGAAATAGAGTTTCATCCAATCCATATTACTTGTCATTGAAACGGATGTATCTGGACATATTCCAGTTCTAAATTCATCCATTTCAGCAACAAGTTATATGGACCAGAGGGAGTACATTGGTTAAACAAAAAGGGAATTATAACATAGTTGGTGAATCTACAAGCATATGTGTTTACCGTGGTTACATCCATATGATTTTTCATGCATAGAACATATTAAGGACGCAAGAAGAGAATAGTGGGAGAAAAGGAATGGAAATAAGAAACAGCATACCAAACAGAATCCTTGGCGCGTGGATAACATGCTGACACACTGGGCATAGTCATGCCGACTTTGCCGAGGGAGTTGAGTATGCAAGGGGCCCATCCATGTGGGGCCACACGCGTAATATGGATGAGGCTCTACATGCTCACAAATAGTTCCGGATGGAACCACACAGGTATTCGTTTTTTCTAGTTTTTCTTCAAAAAAACCATAACAGGTGGGGGGTTTCACATGTTTGATTATCTGAAAGTTCGTTTTTTAAAGGATCAAAATACAAAAAGTTTATCATACCAGAAGTTGTAATTTCAATTTTTAAAATACCAAAAGTTGAAACTTGAAAGTTACAAAAAATCCAGAAAGTTCTCAAATTCCAAAGGTTGGGACAAAAAATCAAAAAGTTAATACTACATTTTTCAAAAGTAACAAAAAAGAGGGAAACATCCAGAAATGGAAAGAACCCGAAATGGGAAACACCATAAGATCATGCCATTTGACTCCTTGCAAGAAATTGCAATTCTTTCAGGGAGAAGTTGGAGTATCAAACAACAACCGCAAAAAAAGGGATAACCTAATTCTACGAGCAAACGGGTTTGGAATCGCCCAAGGCACAAGGGATGCACTATAGCAAGGAAATAAAAGGAAACCATAATGAGACATGAGCAAGCAACCCGAATATCTGATTAGTCGTCAAAAAATCGAGGAACTCAATAAACCAAAAAAGAGATAAAGTAGGGGAACATAAGAGGGGAATATACATGTATATGAGTATATGGATGGCAGCGACAGCCACGTTGATGATCTGGGGTAGCGGGGGTGGCGGCGACACGGGGAAAACTATGGGAGAAACCCTAACAAAGCGACGCTTAGTAGGTGAGGGAGCAAGAGGGATGGGCAATAGATATATGGTTCAGCCAAGTATATGTCATCTCCTTGGGATGTTCACCTCGTGTTTTCTTCCGTTTGTTATGGGCATGGATCATAGGCCAACATATTTGGCCCTATGAGCCCAATCCATTGGACAACGGGTTTTCCTCATCCAAACGTATCTGTCATGCAGAGACTTGTCAAGAATCATGGATGATTGTGAATGTTGTGGTTCTTTCCAAAGATGCTCATCTTGGTCCCTTTACAAGAACCACGCAGTTGTTACTGAAGGAAATATGCCCTAGAGGCAATAATAAAGTTGTTATTTTATATTTCTTTATTCATGATAAAGGTTTATTATTCATGCTAGAATTGTATTGATCGGAAACTTAAATACATGTGTGAATACATAAACAAATACCGTGTCCCTAGTAAGCCTCTACTAGACTAGCTCGTTGATCAAAGATGGTTAATGTTTCCTAACCATAGACATGTGTTGTCATTTAATAACGGGATCACATCATTAGGAGAATGATGTGAGGGACAAGACCCATCCGTTAGCTTAGCATATTGATCGTTCAGTTTATTGCTATTGCTTTCTTGATGTCAAATGCATATTCCTTTGACTATAAGATTATGCAACTCCCGGATACCAGAGGAATACCTTGTGTGCTATCAAACATCACAATGTAACTGTGTGATCATAAATATGCTCTACAGGTATCTCCGAAGGTGTTTGTTGAGTTGGCATAGATCAAGATTAGGATTTATCACTCCGAGTATCGGAGAGGTATCTCTGGCCCTCTCGGTAATACACATCATAAGAAGCCTTGCAAGCAAAGTGACTAAGGAGTTAGTTGCAGGATGATGTATTACAGAACGAGTAAAGAGACTTGCCGGTAACGAGATTGAACTAGGTATGAAGATACCGACGATCGAATCTCGGACAAGTAACATATCGATGGACAAAGGGAATTACGTATGTTGTCATAAGGTTTGACCGATAAAGATCTTCGTAGAATATGTAGGAGCCAATATGGGCATCCAGGTTCCGCTATTTGTTATTGACCGGAGAGGTGTCTTGGTCATGTCTACATAGTTCTCGAACCCGTAGGGTCCGCACGTGATACGTCTCCAACGTATCTATAATTTTTTATTGTTCCATGCTATTATATTATCTGTTTGGATGTTTAATGGGCTTTATTATGCACTTTTATATTATTTTTGGTACTAACCTACTAACCAAAGGCCCAATGCAAATTGCTGTTTTTTGCCTATTTCGGTGTTTCCAGAAAAGTAATATCAAACGGAGTCCAAACGGAATGAAACCTTCGGGAGAGTTATTTTTGGAACCAACGCAATCCAGGAGACTTTGAGTGGACGTCAAGGAAACAACAAGGCGGCCACGAGGTAGGGAGGCGCGCCCCCCACCCTCGTGGGCCCCTCGTGGCTCCACCGACCTACTTCTTTCACCTATATATACTCATATACCCCGAAAACATCCGAGAGCACCACGAAACCCTATGTTTTCTATGGCCCGGATCGTAGGCCGATGTGTTTGGCCCTAGAGCCCATTGCGTCCGCAGCATGTTCTCCTCGTGACCTCTGAGTCAGATCCTTCGTCTAAAAACATGATCTCTCCCTTCACTACGATGTTTTAGATATTTCAGTATGGACTATGTTCAAACTAAAATAAATGAACAAATACACCAAAACATGTCTACATACAACCAATTCAGAAAGAAAAAAACTTAAAGCATCTTATATTTGTGAATGGAGGAAGTAGTTATTATTTCTCAACGTAAAATAATTATCTTATATTCAAAAATAAAGGGCTAAACGGTTTATATGTATCGACATAGTTCTTGCTAAGGTAGTTTTTCCTAAGGGAAATAGAGTTTCATCCAATCCATATTACTTGTCACTGAAACGAATGTATCTGGACATATTTCAGTTCTAAATTCATCCATTTCAGCAACAAGTTATATGGATCAGAGGGAGTACATTGGTTAAACAAAAAGGGAATTATAACATAGTTGGTGAATCTACAAGCATATGTGTTTACCGTGGTTACATCCATATGATTTTTCATGCATAGAACATATTAAGGACGCAAGAAGAGAATAGTGGGAGAAAAAGAATGGAAATAAGAAACAACATACCAAACAGAATCCTTGGCGCGTGGATAACATGCTGACACACTGGGTATAGTCATGCCGACTTTGCCGAGGGAGTTGAGTATGCAAGGGGCCCATCCATGTGGGTCCACACGCGTAATATGGATGAGGCTCTACATGCTCACAAATAGTTCCGGATGGAGCCACACAGGTATTCGTTTTTTCTAGTTTTTCTTCAAAGAAACCATAACAGGTGGGGGGTTTCACATGTTTGATTATCTGAAAGTTCGTTTTTTAAAGGATCAAAATACAAAAAGTTTATCATACCAGAAGTTGTAATTTCAATTTTTAAAATACCAAAAGCTGAAACTTGAAAGTTACAAAAAATCCAGAAAGTTCTCAAATTCCAAAGGTTGGGACAAAAAATCAAAAAGTTAATACTACATTTTTCAAAAGTAACAAAAAAGAGGGAAACATCCAAAAATGGAAAGAACCCGAAATGGGAAACACCATAAGATCATGCCATTTGACTCCTTGCAAGAAATTGCAATTCTTTCAGGGAGAAGTTGGAGCATCAAACAACAACCGCAAAAAAAAGGATAACCTAATTCTATGAGCAAACGGGTTTGGAATCGCCCAAGGCACAAGGGATTCACTATAGCAAGGAAATAAAAGGAAACCATCATGAGACATGAGCAAGCAACCCGAATATCTGATTAGTCGTCAAAAAGTCGAGGAACTCAATAAACCAAAAAAGAGATAAAGTAGGGGAACATAAGAGGGGAATATACATGCATATGAGTATATGGATGGCAGCGATAGCCACGTTGATGATCTGGGGTAGCGGGGGTGGCGGTGACACGGGGAAAACTATGGGAGAAACCCTAATAAAGAGACGCTTAGTAGGTGAGGGAGCGAGAGGGATGGGCAATAGATATATGGTTCAGCCAAGTATATGTCATCTCCTTGGGATGTTCACCTCATGTTTTCTTCTGTTTGTTATGGGCATGGATCATAGGCCAACATATTTGGCCCTATGAGCCCAATCCATTGGACAATGGGTTTTCCTCATCCAAACGTATCTGTCATGCAGAGACTTATCAAGAATCATGGATGATTGTGAATGTTGTGGTTCTTTCCAAAGATGCTCATCTTGGTCCCTTTACAAGAACCACGCAGTTGTTACTGAAGGAAATATGCCCTAGAGGTAATAATAAAGTTGTTATTTTATATTTCTTTATTCATGATAAAGGTTTATTGTTCATGCTAGAATTGTATTGATCGGAAACTTAAATACATGTGTGAATAGATAAACAAATACCGTGTCCCTAGTCAGCCTCTACTAGACTAGCTCGTTGATCAAAGATGGTTAATGTTTCCTAACCATAGACATGTGTTGTCATTTAATAACGGGATCACATCATTAGGAGAATGATGTGATGGACAAGACCCATCCGTTAGCTTAGCATATTGATCGTTCAGTTTATTGCTATTGCTTTCTTGATGTCAAATACATATTCCTTCGACTATGAGATTATGCAACTTCCGGATACCAGAGGAATACCTTGTGTGCTATCAAACATCACAATGTAACTGTGTGATCATAAATATGTTGGGGAACGTAGTAATTTCAAAAAAAATCCTACGCACACGCAAGATCATGGTGATGCATAGCAACGAGAGGGGAGAGTGTTGTCCACGTACCCTCGTAGACCGAAAGCGGAAGCGTTAGCACAACGCGGTTGATGTAGTCGTACGTCTTCACGATCCGACCGATCAAGTATCGAACGCACGGCACCTCCGAGTTCAGCACACATTCAGCCCGATGACGGCCCTCGATCTCCGATCCAGCCGAGTGTTGAGGGAGAGTTTCGTCAGCACGATGGTGTGGTGACGATGATGATGTTCTACCGACGCAGGGCTTCGCCCAAGCACCGCTACAGTATTATCGAGGTGGACTATGGTGGAAGGTGGCACCGCACACGGCTAAAATATCAAACGATCAATTGTTGTGTCTTTGGGGTGCCCTCCTGCCCCCGTGTATAAAGGAGCAAGGGGGGAGGTGCGGCCGGCCAGGAGGGGCGCGCCAGGAGGAGTCCTACTCCCACCGGGAGTAGGACTCCCTCCCTTCCTTGTTGGAATAGGAGAAGGGGGGAAAGAAGTGGAGGAGAAGAAGGAAAGGGGGGCGCCCCCCCCCCTCTCCTTGTCCTATTCGGACTAGGGGGGAGGGGCGCGCGGCCCTTGCCCTGGCAGCCTCTCCTCTTCTCCACTAAAGCCCACTATGGCCCATTAACCCCCAGGGGGTTCCGATAACCCCTCGGTACTCCGGTAAAATCCCGATTTCACCCGTAACACTTCCGATATCCAAATATAGGCTTCCAATATATCAATCTTCATGTCTCGACCATTTCGAGACTACTCGTCATGTCCGTGATCACATCCGGGACTCCGAACAACCTTCGGTACATCAAAACTCATAAACTCATAATATAACTGTCATCGAAACTTTAAGCGTGCGGACCCTACGAGTTCGAGAACTATGTAGACATGACCGAGAAATGTCTCCGGTCAATAACCAATAGCGGAACCTGGATGCTCATATTGGCTCCCACATATTCTACGAAGATCTTTATCGGTCAGACCGCATAACAACATACGTTGTTCCCTTTGTCATCGATATGTTACTTGCCCGAGATTCGATCGTCGGTATCTCAATACCTAGTTCAATCTCGTTACCGGCAAGTCTCTTTACTCGTTCCGTAATACATCATCTCGCAACTAACTCATTAGTTGCAATGCTTGCAAGGCTTATAGTGATGTGCATTACCGAGTGGGCCCAAAGATACCTCTCCGACAATCGGAGTGACAAATCCTAATCTCGAAATACGCCAACCCAACAAGTACCTTCGGAGACACCTGTAGAGCACCTTTATAATCACCCAGTTACATTGTGACGTTTGGTAGCACACAAAGTGTTCCTCCGGTAAACGGGAGTTGCATAATCTCATAGTCATAGGAACATGTATAAGTCATGAAGAAAGCAATAGCAACATACTAAACGATCGAGTGCTAAGCTAACGGAATGGGTCAAGTCAATCACATCATTCTCCTAATGATGTGATCCTATTAATCAAATGACAACTCATGTCAATGGCTAGGAAACATAACCATCTTTGATCAACGAGCTAGTCAAGTAGAGGCATACTAGTGACACTATGTTTGTCTATGTATTCACACAAGTATTATGTTTCCGGTTAATACAACTCTAGCATGAATAATAAACATTTATCATGATATAAGGAAATAATTAATAACTTTATTATTTCCTCTAGGGCATATTTCCTTCAGTCTCCCACTTGCACTAGAGTCAATAATCTAGATCACATCGCCATGTGATTTAACATCAATAGTTCACATCATCATGTGACCAACACCCAAAGGGTTTACTAGAATCAATAATCTAGTTCACATCGCTATGTGATTAACACTCAAAGAGTACTAAGGGGTGATCATGTTTTGTTTGTGAGAGAAGTTTAGTCAACGGGTCTGCCACATTCAGATCCTTATGTATTTTGCAAATTTCTATGTCAACAATGCTCTGCACGGAGCTACTCTTGCTAATTGCTCTCACTTTCAATATGTATCCAGATTGAGACTTAGAGTCATGTGGATCAGTGTCAAATCTTGCATCGACGTAACCCTTTACGACGAACCTTTTTGTCACCTCCATAATCGAGAAACATATCCTTATTCCACTAAGGATAATTTTGACTGCTGTCCAGTGATCTACTCCTAGATCACTATTGTACTCCCTTGCCAAAATCAGTGTAGGGTATACAATAGATCTGGTACACAGCATGGCATACTTTATAGAACCTATGGCTGAGGCATAGGGAATGACTTTCATTCTCTTTCTATCTTCTGCCGTGGTCGGGCTTTGAGTCTTACTCAATTTCTCACCTTGTAACACAGGCAAGAACTCTTTCTTTGACTGTTCCATTTTGAACTGCTTCAAAATCTTGTCAAGGTATGTACTCATTGAAAAAACTTATCAAGCGTTTTGATCTATCTCTATAGATCTTGATGCTCAATATGTAAGCAGCTTCACCAAGGTCTTTCTTTGAAAAACTCCTTTCAAACACTCCTTTATGCTTTGCAGAATAATTCTACATTATTTCCGATCAACAATATGTCATTCACATATACTTATCAGAAATGTTGTAGTGCTCCCACTCACTTTCTTGTAAATACATGCTTCACTGCAAGTCTGTATAAAACTATATGCTTTGATCAACTTATCAAAGCGTATATTCGAACTCCGAGATGCTTGCACCAGTCCATAGATGGATCGCTGGAGCTTGCATATTTTGTTAGAACCTTTAGGATTGACAAAACCTTCTGGTTGCATCATATACAACTCTTCTTTAATAAATCCATTAAGGAATGCAATTTTGTTTATCCATTTGCCAGATTTCATAAAATGCCGCAATTGCTAACATGATTCGGACAGACTTAAGCATAGATACGAGTGAGAAACTCCCATCGTAGTCAACACTTTGAACTTGTCGAAAACCTTTTGCGACAATTCGAGTTTTGTAGATAGTAACACTACTATCAGCGTCCGTCTTCCTCTTGAAGATCCATTTATTTTCTATGGCTTGCCGATCATCGGGCAAGTCAACCAAAGTCCATACTTTGTTCTCACACATGGATCCCATCTCAGATTTCATGGCCTCAAGCCATTTTGCGGAATTTGGGCTCATCATCACTTCCTCATAGTTCGTAGGTTTGTCATGGTCAAGTAACATGACCTCCAGAACAGGATTACCGTACCACTCTGGTGCGGATCTCACTCTGGTTTACCTACGAGGTTCGGTAGTAACTTGATATGAAGTTACATGATCATCATCATTAGCTTCCTCACCAATTGGTGTAGTAGTCACAGGAACAGATTTCTGTGATGAACTACTTTCCAATAAGGGAGCACGTACAGTTACCTCATCAAGTTCTACTTTCCTCCCACTCACTTCTTTCGAGAGAAACTCCTTCTCTAGAAAGGATCCATTCTTAGCAACGAATGTCTTGCCTTCGGATCTATGATAGAAGGTGTACCCAACTGTCTCCTTTGGGTATCCTATGAAAACACATTTCTCCGATTTGGGTTTGAGCTTATCAGGATGAAACTTTTTCACATAAGCATTGCAACCCCAAAACTTTAAGAAACGACAACTTTGGTTTCTTGCCAAACCACAGTTCATAAGGTGTCGTCTCAACGGATTTAGATGGTGCCCTATTTAACGTGAATGCAGCTGTCTCTAATGCATAGCCCCAAAACTATAGTGGTAAATCGGTAAGAAACATCATAGATTGCACTATATCCAATAAAGTACGGTTATGATGTTCGGACACACCATTATGCTGTGGTGTTCCAGGTGGCGTGAGTTGCGAAACTATTCCGCATTGTTTTAATTGAAGGCCAAACTCGTAACTCAAATATTTTACCTCTGCGATCATATCGTAGAAACTTTTGTTTTTGTTACAATGATTCTCCACTTCACTCTGAAATTCTTTGAACTTTTCAAATGTTTCAGACTTGTGTTTCATCAAGTAGATATACCCATATCTACTCAAATCATCTATGAAGGTCAGAAAATAATGATACCCGCCGCGAGCCTCAACACTCATTGGATTGCATACATCAGTATGTATTATTTCCAATAAGTCAGTTGCTTGCTCCATTGTTCCGGAGAACAGAATTTTAGTCATCTTGCCCATAAGGCATGGTTCGCAAGCATCAAGTGATTCCAAAATTCCATCAGCATGGAGTTTCTTCATGCGCTTTACACCAATATGACCTAAACGGCAGTGCCACACATAAGTTGCACTATCATTATTAACTTTGCATCTTTTGGCTTCAATATTATGAATATGTGTATCACTACGATCGAGATCCAACAAACCATTTCGTTGGGTGTATGACCATAGAAGGTTTCATTCATGTAAACAGAACAACAATTATTCTCTAACTTAAATGAATAACTGTATTGCAATAAACATGATCAAATCATATTCATGCTCAACGCAAACACCAAATAACACTTATTTAGGTTCAACACTAATCCCGAAAGTATAGGGAGTGTGCGATGATGATCATATCAATCTTGGAACTACTTCCAACACACATCGTCACCTCGCCCTTAACTAGTTTCTGTTCATTCTGCAACTCCCGTTTCGAGTTACTACTCTTAGCAACTGAACCAGTATCAAATACCGAGGGGTTGCTATAAACACTAGTAAAGTACACATCAATAACATGTATATCAAATATAGCTTTGTTCACTTTGCCATCCTTCTTATCCACCAAATATTGGGGCAGTTCCGCTTCCAGTGACCAGTCCCTTTGCAGTAGGAGCACTCAGTCTCAGGCTTAGGTCCAGACTTGGGCTTCTTCACTTGAGCAGCAACTTGCTTGCCGTTCTTCTTGAAGTTCCCCTTCTTCCCTTTGCCCTTTTCTTGAAACTAGTGGTCTTGTTAACCATCAACACTTGATGTTTTTCTTGATTTCTACCTTCGTCGATTTTCAGCATCACGAAGAGCTTGGGAATTACTTTCATCATCCCCTGCATATTATAGTTCATCACGAAGTTCTCCTAACTTGGTGATGGTGTCTAGAGAATTCTGTCAATCACTATTTTATCTGGAAGATTAACTCCCACTTGATTCAAGCGATTGTAGTACCCAGACAATCTGAGCACATGCTCACTGCTTGAGCTATTCTCCTCCATCTTTTAGCTATAGAAATTGTTGGAGACTTCATATCTCTCAACTCGGGTATTTGCTTGAAATATTAACTTCAACTCCTGGAACATCTCATATGGTCCATGACGTTCAAAACGTCTTTCAAGTCCCGATTCTAAGCCGTTAAGCATGGTGCACTAAACTATCAACTAGTCATCATATTGAGCTAGCCAAACGTTCATAACGTCTGCATCTGCTCTTGCAATAGGTCTGTCACCTAGCGGTGCATCAAGGACATAATTCTTTTGTGCAGCAATGAGGATAATCCTCAGATCACGGATCCAATCCACATCTTTGCTACTAACATCTTTCACCATAATTATCTCTAGGAACACATCAAAAATAAACACAGGGAAGCAACAACGCGAGCTATTGATCTACACCGGGAGTAGGACTCCCTCCCTTCCTTGTTGGAATAGGAGAAGGGGGGGGGGGAGAAGTGGAGGAGAAGAAGGAAGGGGGGGTCCTCTCCTTGTCCTATTCGGACTAGGGAGGAGGGGCGCGCGGCCCTTGCCCTGGCCGCCTCTCCTCTTCTCCACTAAAGCCCACTATGGCCCATTAACCCCCGGGGGGTTCCGGTAACCCCTCGGTACTCCGGTAAAATCCTGATTTCACCCGGAACACTTCCGATATCCAAATATAGGCTTCCAATATATCAATCTTCATGTCTCGACCATTTCGAGACTCCTCGTCATGTCCGTGATCACATCCGGGACTCCGAACAACCTTCGGTACATCAAAACTCATAAACTCATAATATAACTGTCATCGAAACTTTAAGCGTGCGGACCCTACGAGTTCGAGAACTATGTAGACATGACCGAGACATGTCTCCGGTCAATAACCAATAGCGGAACCTGGATGCTCATATTGGCTCCCACATATTCTACGAAGATCTTTATCGGTCAGACCGCATAACAACATACGTTGTTCCCTTTGTCATCAGTATGTTACTTGCCCGAGATTCGATCGTCGGTATCTCAATACCTAGTTCAATCTCGTTACCGGCAAGTTTCTTTACTCATTCCATAATACATCATCCCGCAACTAACTCATTAGTTGCAATGCTTGCAAGGCTTATAGTGATGTGCATTACCGAGTGGGCCCAGAGATACCTCTCCGACAATCGGAGTGACAAATCCTAATCTCGAAATACGCCAACCCAACAAGTACCTTCGGAGACACCTCTAGAGCACCTTTATAATCACCCAGTTACGTCGTGACGTTTGGTAGCACACAAAGTGTTCCTCCGGTAAATGGGAGTTGCATAATCTCATAGTCATAGGAACATGTATAAGTCATGAAGAAAGCAATAGCAACATACTAAATGATCGAGTGCTAAGCTAACGGAATGGGTCAAGTCAATCACATAATTCTCCTAATGATGTGATCCCGTTAATCAAATGACAACTCATGTCAATGTCTAGGAAACATAACCATCTTTGATCAACGAGCTAGTCAAGTAGAGGCATACTAGTGACACTATGTTTGTCTATGTATTCACACAAGTATTATGTTTCCGGTTAATACAATTCTAGCATGAATAATAAACATTTATCATGATATAATGAAATAAATAATAACTTTATTATTGCCTCTAGGGCATATTTCCTTCAAAATATGCTCTACAGGTATCTCCGAAGGTGTTTGTTGAGTTGGCATAGATCGAGATTAGGATTTATCACTCCGAGTATCGGAGAGGTATCCCTGGGCCCTCTCGGTAATACACATCATAAGAAGCCTTGCAAGCAAAGTGACTAAGGAGTTAGTTGCAGGATGATGTATTACAGAACAAGTAAAGAGACTTGCCGGTAACGAGATTGAACTAGGTATGAAGATACCGACGATCGAATCTCGGACAAGTAACATATCGATGGACAAAGGGAATTACGTATGTTGTCATAAGGTTCGACCGATAAAGATCTTCATAGAATATGTAGGAGCCAATATGGGCATCCAGGTTCCGCTATTTGTTATTGACCGGAGAGGTGTCTTGGTCATGTCTACATAGTTCTCGAACCCGTAGGGTCCGCACGTGATACGTCTCCAACGTATCTATAATTTTTTATTGTTCCATGCTATTATATTATCTGTTTTGGATGTTTAATGGGCTTTATTATGCAATTTTATATTATTTTTGGGACTAACCTACTAACCAAAGGCCCAGTGCAAATTGCTGTTTTTTTTGCCTATTTTAGTGTTTCCGGAAAAGGAATATCAAACGGAGTCCAAATGGAATGAAACCTTTGGGAGAGTTACTTTTGGAACAAACGCAATCCAGGAGACTTGGAGTGGATTTCAAGGAAGCAACGAGGCGGCCACGAGGTAGGGAGGCGTGCCCCCACCCTCATGGGCCCCTTGTGGCTCCACCGGCCTACTTCTTTCACCTGTATATATACTCATATACCCCGAAAACATCCGAGGGCACCACGAAACCCTATTTCCTCCGCCGCAACCTTCTGTACCCATGAGATCCCATCTTGGGGCCTTTTCCGGCGCTCCGCGGGAGGGGGAATCGATCACGGAGGGCTCCTACATCAACACCATAGCCTCTCCGATGATGTGTGAGTAGTTTACCACAGACCTTCGGGTCCATAGTTATTAGCTAGATGGCTTCTTCTCTCTCTTTGATCTCAATACAAAGTTCTCCTTGATTCTCTTGGGGATCTATTCGATGTAATTCTTTTTGCGGTGTGTTTGTCGAGATCCGATGAATTGTGGGTTTATGATCAAGATTATCTATGAACAATATTTGGTTCTTCTCTGAATTCTTATATGTATGATTTGATATCTTTGCAAGTCTCTTCGAATTATCAGTTTGGTTTGGCCTAATAGATTGATCTTTCTTGCAATGGGAGAAGTGCTTAGCTTTGGGTTCAATCTTGCGGTGTCCTTTCCCAGTGACAGCAGGGGCATCAAGGCACGTATTGTATTGTTGCCATCGAGGATAAAAAGATTGGGTTTATATCATATTGCTTGAGTTTATCCCTCTACATCATGTCATCTTGCCTGATGCATACTCTGTTCTTATGAACTTAATACTCTAGATGCATGCTGGATAGCGGTCGATGTGTGGAGTAATAGTAGTAGATGCACAATCGTTTCGGTCTACTTGTCGCGGGCGTGATGCCTATATACATGATCATGCCTAGATATTCTCATAACTATGCGCTTTTCTATCAATTGCTCGACAGTAATTTGTTCACCCATCATAGATTATGCTATCTTGAGAGAAGCCACTAGTGAAACCTATGGCCCCCGGGTCTATCTTCCATCATATTATTTTCTTATCAATTTACTATTTCTGCCGCCGTTTATTTTGCAATCTTTACTTTCCAATCTATATCATAAAAATACCAAAAATATTTATCTTATTATCTCTATCAGATCTCACTTTTGCAAGTGGTCGTGAAGGGATTGACAACCCCTTTATCGCGTTGGTTGCAAGGTTCTTATTTGTTTGTGTAGGTACAAGGCGACTTGCGTGTAACCTCCTACTGGATTGATACCTTGATTCTCAAAAACTGAGGAAATCGTTACTTTACTGCATCACCCTTTCCTCTTCAAGGGAAAACCAACGCATGCTCAAGAGGTAGCAAGAAGGATTTCTGGCACCGTTGCCGGGGAGGCTTACGCCAAGTCAAGTCAAGATTTGATCTCCCAGCAACTAGCCATTTTTGGCACCGTTGCCGGGGAGATCTACGCACAAGTGAGGACATACCAAGTACCCATCACAAACTCTTATCCCTCGCATTACATTATTTGCCATTTGCCTCTCATTTTCCTCTCCCCCACTTCACCTTTGCTGTTTTATTCGCCCTCTTTTTCCATTCGCCTCTTTTCGCTTGCTTCTTGTGTGCTTGTGTGTTGGATTGTTTGTCACGATGGCTCAAGACAATACTAAATTGTGTGACTTTTCCAATACCAACAACAATGATTTTCTTAGCACTCCGATTGCTCCTATTACCGATGCTGAATCTTGTGAAATTAATGCTACTTTGCTGAATCTTGTCATGAAAGATCAATTATTTGGCCTTCCTAGTGAGGATGCCGCTACACATCTAAACAACTTTGTTGATTTGTGTGATATGCAAAAGAAGAAAGATGTGGATAATGATATTGTTAAATTGAAGCTATTTCCGTTTTCGCTTAGAGATCGTGCTAAAACTTGGTTTTCATCTTTGCCTAAAAATAGTATTGATTCATGGAATAAGTGCAAAGATGCTTTTATCTCTAATTATTTTCCTCCCGCTAAGATCGTCTCTCTTAGAAATGATATTATGAATTTTAAGTAACTTGATCATGAGCATGTTGCACAAGCTTGGGAGAGGATGAAATTAATGATACGTAATTGCCCTACTCATGGATTGAATTTTTGGATGATCATACAAATTTTTTATGCTGGATTGAATTTTGCTTCTAGAAATCTTTTAGATTCGGCCGCGGGAGGCACTTTTATGGAAATCACTTTAGGAGAAGCTACTAAACTCCTAGATAACATTATGGTTAATTATTCTCAATGGCACATGATACGTCTCCGTCGTATCTACTTTTCCAACACTTTTGCCCTTGTTTTGGACTCTGACTTGCATGATTTGAATGGAACTAACCCGGACTGACGCTGTTTTCAGCAGAATTGCCATGGTGTTATTTATGTACAGAAACAAAAGTTCTCGGAATGACCTGAAACTCCACAGAGATTATTTTTGGAAATAATAAAAAATACCGGCGAAAGAATCAAGGCCAGGGGGCCCACACCCTTGCCACGAGGGTGGGGGGCGCGCTTGCCCCCCTAGGCGCGCCCCCTGCCTCGTGGGCCCCATGGAGCTCCACCGACCTCAACTCCAACTCCATATATTCGTGTTTGGGGAGAAAAAAATCAGAGAGAAAGATTCATCACGTTTTACGATACGGAGCCGCCGCCAAGCCCTAAACTCTCTCGGGAGGGCTGATCTGGAGTCCGTTCGGGGCTACGGAGAGGGGAATCCGTCGCCATCGTCATCATCAACCATCCTCCATCACCAATTTCATGATGCTCACCGCCGTGCGTGAGTAATTCCATCGTAGGCTTGCTGGACGGTGATGGGTTGGATGAGATTTATCATGTAATCGAGTTAGTTTTGTTAGGGTTTGATCCCTAGTATCCACTATGTTTTGAGATTGATGTTGCTATGACTTTGCTATGCTTAATGCTTGTCACTAGGGCCCGAGTGCCATGATTTCAGATCTGAACCTATTATGTTTCCATGAATATATATGTGTTCTTGATCCTATCTTGCAAGTCTATAGTCACCTACTATGTGTTATGATCCGGCAACCCCGAAGTGACAATAATCGGGACCACTCCCGGTGATGACCATAGTTTGAGGAGTTCATGTATTCACTATGTGTTAATGCTTTGGTCCGGTACTCTATTAAAAGGAGGCCTTAATATCCCTTAGTTTCCATTAGGACCCCGCTGCCACGGGAGGGTAGGACAAAAGATGTCATGCAAGTTCTTTTCCATAAGCACGTATGACTATTTTCGGAATACATGCCTACATTACATTGATGAATTGGAGCTAGTTCTGTGTCACCCTATGTTATGATTGTTACATGATGAACCGCATCCGGCATAATTCTCCATCACCGATCCAATGCCTACGAGCTTTTCACATATTGTTCTTTGCTTATTTACTTTTCCATTGCTACTATTACAATCACTACAAAACCCAAAAATATTGCTTTTGCTACCGTTACCGTTACTTCCATATTACTTTGCTACTAAATACTTTGCTGCAGATACTAAGTTATCCAGGTGTGGTTGAATTGACAACTCAACTGCTAATACTTGAGAATATTCGTTGGCTCCCCTTGTGTCGAATCAATAAATTTGGGTTGAATACTCTACCCTCGAAAACTGTTGCGACCCCCTATACTTGTGGGTTATCAAGACTATTTTCTGGCGCCGTTGCTGGGGAGCATAGCTCTACTCTTTGAGTCACTTGGGATTTATATCTGCTGGTCACTATGAAGAACTTGAAAGACGCGAAAACAAAAATTTAGCCCTCAACTACGAGGGGAGGTAAGGAACTGCCATCTAGCTCTGCACTTGATTCACCTTCTGTTTTGAGTAAGCTTGCGACACCTAAACCTGCTTCTGCTATTAATTCTGATATGTCGCATGTTATTGATGATACCACTTCTGCTATACATGATACCTATGATGAAACTACTTCTATGCTTGATACTACTGTGCCACTTGGTAAATTTCTTGATGAACAACTTGCTAAGGCTAGAGAGAATGAAATTATTGAAACTGATAATATTGAAGAAAGTGGTGATGAAGACTCTCCTAATAAATATGAATTACCTGTTGTGCCTGAGGGCTATGTTATGGATGAAGAAACTGCTAGAGACTTTCTTGCTTGCAATGATAGAAGTGATCTTAAGAAATTATTAGCTAAGCTTAAACAAAAAACTCTGGATGCTAGAATGAAGTATGATCCTGCTTATGCTACTTCACCTATCTTTGTTACTGATAAGGATTATGAATTCTCCATTGACCCTGATATAATCACTTTGGTTGAATCTGATCCTTTTTATGGCTATGAATCTGAAACTGTTGTGGCACATCTTACTAAATTAAATGATATAGACACCCTGTTCACTAATGATGAGAGAACCCGCTACTTTTATATCCTTAAAATATTTCCGTTCTCATTAAAGGGTGATGCTAAAATATGGTTTAATTCTCTTGATCCTGGTTGTGTGCGTAGTCCCCAGGATATGATTTATGACTTCTCTGCTAAATATTTCCCTACTCATAAGAAACAAGCTGCTTTCAGGATATATACAATTTTGTGCAAATTGAAGAAGAGAGTCTCCCCCAAGCTTGGGGGAGGCTTCTCCAATTACTTAATGCTTTGCCTGATCATCCTCTCAAGAAAAATGAAATACTTGATATCTTTTATAATGGACTAACCGATGCTTCCAGAGACCACCTGGATAGTTGTGCTGGTTCTGTTTTCAGGGAAAGAACATCGGATGAAGCTGAAATTCTATTGAATAATATGTTGACCAATGAAAATAATTGGACACTTCCTGAGCCAACTCCTGAGCCTATTCCTAAGCCAACTCCGAAGAAAAGGGGTGTTCTATTTCTCAGTCATGAAGATATGCAAGAGGCAAAGAAATCTATGAAAGAAAAGGGTATTAAAGCTGAAGATGTTAAGAATTTACCTCCTATTGAAGAAATACACGGTCTTGATTTACGGCCTGTTGAAGAAATATATGATCTTAATCCATTACCTATTGAAGAAACTCATGGTCTTGATAACCCGACACAGGTAGTAAAGGTAAATTCTCTCTATAGATATGATAAAGCTGAAATCCCTCCTACTAAGTTCGCTAGCCGATGCTTGGATGAGTTTGATAACTTTATGGTTAAGCAAGAAGATTTTAATGCTTATTTTGGTAGACAATTAAAACAAAATGCTTATATGATTGAACACTTGGGTGATTATATGTCTAGAGTTAAATGTGAACTTAAACTCATTAGCAAACATGCTTCTATGGTCACCACTCAAGTAGAACAAGTACTTAAGGCTCAAAATGATTTGCTCAATGAATTAAATAGTAAGAATTATGATTATGTTGTTAGAGTGGCTACTAGAACTGGTAAAATGACTCAGGAACCTTTGTATCCTGAAGGCCATCCTAAGAGAATTGAGCAAGATTCTCAGAGAAATAATATAGATGCACCTAGTCCCTCTGAAAAGAAGAAAAAGAAAAATGATAGGACTTTGCATGCTTCTAGTGAACCTATTGCTGAACCACCTGAGAATCCCGATGATATTTCTATTTCTGATGCTGAAACACAATCTGGTAATGAACATGAACCTAGTGACAATGTTAATGATGATGTTCATGTTGATGCTCAACCTAGCAATGATAATGATGTAGAAATTGAACCTGTTGTTGATCTTGATAACCCACAATTAAAGAATCAACGTTATGATAAGAGAGACTTTGTTGCTAGGAAGCACGGTAAAGAAAGAGAACCATGGGTTCAGAAACCCATGCCTTTTCCTCCCAAACCATCCAAGAAAAAGGATGATGAGAATTTTGAGAGCTTTGCTGAAATGATTAGACCTATCTTCTTGCGTATGCGTTTGACTGATATGCTCAAAATGAATCCTTGTGCTAAGTATATGAAAGAAATTGTCACTAATAAAAGAAAGATGTCGGAAGCTGAAATTTCCACCATGCTTGCTAATTATACTTTTAAAGGTGGAATACCTAAGAAACTTGGAGATCCAGGAGTACCAACTATACCATGCTCCATTAAAAGAAACTATGTTAGAACCGCTTTATGTGATCTTGGAGCCGGTGTTAGTGTTATGCCTCTCTCTTTATATCGTAGACTTGATTTGAATAAGTTGACACCTACTAAAATATCTTTCCAAATGGTTGATAAATCAACTGCTATACCTGTCGGTATTTGTGAGGATGTGCCTGTTGTGGTTGCAAACGTTACTATTTTAACGGACTTTGTTATTCTTGATATTCCTGAGGACAATAGTATGTCTATTATTCTTGGAAGACCCTTTTTGAATACTGTAGGGGCTGTTATTGATTGCAACAAAGGCAATGTCACTTTTTATGTTAATGGTAATGAGCATACGGTACACTTTCCGAGGAAACAACCTCAGGTCCACATTATCAATTCTATTGGAAAAATTCCATCGATTATTTTTGGAGGTTTTGAATTTCCTCTTCCTACTGTCAAGAAGAAATATGATATTCTTATTATTGGGGACGTGCATATCCCCACTGAGGTAACATAGTGTTATTCGAAATCTCTCCGGTTTCATGCGATTCGGAATGAGTTTGTTAACAAGACCTGATCAACCTTGTTAGTGGATTCCTTTTGATGAGCATGAGATGGATGAAGTTAGAAAGCACAACCTTCTGTACCATCCTTCTACTTTCTGTTATTTAGAATAAATAAAGCAAAAATAGTATTTTTTGTCAGTTTCCTGAATTATTCGTGCAATATAAAAATACCTCGAAAATAAAAGTTCTCCAAATGCCCTGCCAATTTAATATGATTTTTTCTGGAATATTTGAGAATATCTGGCACTGAGAACACAACAGGGGGAGCTGGCACCTGGCCACGATGGTCCAGGGAGCGCCCACCCCCTGGGCGCGCCCCCTGCCTCGTGGGCCCATGGTGGCTCCCCTCCACTTATTCCTGCACCCACACACTCCTTCTTCCTTCCAAAAAAAAATCACCAACCAGCTCAAGCACGAGTTCTAGCTCATTTTGCTGCGATTTTCGATCTCCTTGCTCAAAGCACCTCTCACAAAACTGCTTTGGGGGATTGTTCCTTGGTATGTGACTCCTCCATTGGTCCAATTCGTTTTTGTTCTAGTGCTTTATTCATTGCAAATTTGTGCTGCCTAGGTGACCATGTTCTTGAGCTTGCATGTCAAATTTATATGGTTCCAAGTAGTTCTAATGCATGATATAGGCTCTAGGCACTTGTAGGAGTAGTTGCTATCAATTTTGTTGAGCTTGGTTCACTTTTATTTGAAGTTACTAAAAATTTCAGAAATTTTGCAGAGGAAGAAATATGTTTAGGAAAATGTACCAAGGTGGTCCTTCAAGGAAGCAAGGACCCAGGCTTGCAATGCGTGATGCTGATGATGAACCACCAAGGGACGCTCCAGTGCGGCCTTGTGAATGGCCTTCAGAGGACTTCATGGATCAAGCTGGAATTAAGGAAGAATTTAACGCATATTTGCGTAACGCTGATCTTGTGAGCTTCGAGGCAGAAAAGTGTCGTCAGTACCACTATCTCACTAGTTCCTTTGTGAGGAGGTTTGAATTTTCATCTTCACGCAATTCTCAAACTGTCCTGTTTGATCTTTATGAAAATTCTTATACTATGGACTCAGAGGATTTTACCACTGCTTGCAAACTTCCACAATGGGGTAGTACTAGTGAGCCTCGCAAATATGAGTTTAGAGATTTTCTTGCTAGTATAACTGTGGGTGAATCTAGAGACATAGCACAAGCTACCATAGGGAGCATTCACTTTCCTGCTATACATTATTTTTCTCTCTTCATAGGTAGGTGCATAAATGGTAAGGATGAAGCATGTCACATGTGTGTCCCTGACCTCAGTATTCTTAGGAGTGCTGTGTTAGGAGATAAACATTATAATTTGGGAGCCATTGTTGCACATAGGTTGCATCATAATAGATTTAATGGAGATTTCTTTCGTGGAATTTATGCAACCCGTATAGCTAATTTTCTTGGTGTAACCATACGTGAGGATGATATTGAGTTGTCTCCTGCTTATTTGGATTATGAGGCTATGGTTCATCATCATTTTGTTGAGAGAAACGATCAGTTCCTCCAGTACCGACTGATCTTTGACAGACGACGCACCTATCACGTTGCTCTCCCTGCTGCTACTTTCTTTGACTTTCAGGCAAAAGGGAGATATTTTATAACCAGAGAGGAGGCGGAAGAGTACAAGAGGAGGGCTGAGATAGCTCGCCTTCAAGATGCAGCCCATGATGCAATAACTGCTGCATCTCAGTACGACCCCAACTACAACTATGGATATCCGCCAGGCTGTTGGAGATATGCCCTAGAGGCAATCATGTGATGATGATATTTCCATATGTATTCATGAGTCCTTTGTATTGTCCTTGAACATCATCAACGATATGTATCAATAAGTATGTGACTTGTTTGTGGAACTATGTATTGTATGATGATTGTTTTAATGGTCCGTAGTTGATAAGGTTATGCCGACACATATCCTTGACTAGTATACGACTCGATTGATGACTATGTTTCACAAGTCATGTGCATGGAGATGCTAAACCGATAGTATGGGCTCGGGGATGGAGATCACCGAGCCGGACAGACCCACTTTGAGACGCGGCGAGATATAGTCATCTGTTAGTCTCAAGTGCAATGTCTATGCCATGTCCTAGACCTGAGGTCCTCGCATGTTCTCGGGATGAGGATCGACTCACTTAGGGTCTATCAAACGCTACTCCGTAACTGGGTAGTTATAAAGGTAGCTTTCAGGTGAGTCATGAGACATGCCACGAGACATGGTTGACCAAGATGGAATTTGCCCCTCCTATTTGGAGAGATATTCTCTGGGCCCTCTCGAGTGATCAGATTCGGAAAGCATGGCCATGCGACTTGGGTTAAGTGTTAACCCAGTTCGGGAATCTGTATCATGGTTTCGAGAAGAGAGGTTGAGCTAACACAAGGGTGACAAGTACTCGCCTTGAGCTCGACAACAAATATCGTGAGGCAAAAGGAATGTTGCATATGCCACATTGTTGAGGTTCATCAAACGACTTTACGCCCACATGGGAGTTGGCACGTTCTGCTAGGAGCCGCTACCAACTATCGACTCTGGTCGTGTCCATGTGTACGTGAACCAATAGGGTCGCACACTTAAGGGGCTGCAGCCCATTCGGATTGGATCTGAGTGGAAAATGGATGTGGACTCCTAGTGGGCTCAAGTGTTGAGCCCACCTCGGAGGTCTATATAAAGGGGAGTGGGCACACCACTTAGGGTTGATCGGATTGAACCCTGGTTAGCCACCGCCACTCCCCATGCCCATGCCGCGCGACCGGACCTAGCAGTCCGCCGCTCGACGCTGCTCCCCGTACGTGTGGATACCTTGGAGGCATCGCATCTGCGGTGCTTGGACGAACCGTTCGAGGGAACCGCAAGGTGCCGTTCGCGGGAGATCACCGTTCACGGGTCTTCGCTGTTCGCGGGAGATCGGCAACGCGAGGAGGAGACGGCCCGGGAGATCGGCTACACGCATCACCAACTCTACTTCCGCTGTGGTGACTGCGCGTCTAGTGGTAAACCCGATCCCGTGATCTATTTCCAGCAGCATGATCTTGGGTGCGCGGTAGAAAATTTTATTTGGCGCTAGCGTCGCGTACCGCGTATTCCAACAGTGGTATCAGAACCTCCGCTGTGTGATAATAGATTCGATGATATGCATATGAGATATGTAGATCGGTTCAGGTGCGGGTCGATGAGATCGGTCGCGCATGTCAGTGTTGAAGGTTGGTTTCGTGATCTTGTTTCCGTGATCGTGATGCAGAGGTCGTGACACGACTTACCCCTACCTGTCGGTTGTCCACCATCGGGATAGACAGTGGAACATAAATCCGGATGCAGCACGCAAAGATCAATGAGATTGATCGAATCGGAACATAGATCAACACCTTGGAAATGTGATTTCCGCGGTGCTGAAATCTGTTGGAGCGGTCTCGGTAAAACGGCTGTAACTTTTGCATACGAACTCCGATTTTGCTCCACGACCTGTCAAATTGAAGCTAACGAAAAGTTGGATTAGCGGCGAAATTCTGGAATAGGATTTCGGTGCTTCTCGCTAGGCCAAAATCCGCTTGGAAGATAGAGTTTCAGGAGGTTTTATCTTCGGCGGTAGAACGTCTTACTCGTTTTTGCAGGGAATGACTGTGATTTGGTATAGCCCATGTATGTTGCTTGTATATTATTGTTTCATGACCTGCGTGTCATGAGTGCGGCAACCGGCAAGAGCCATATGGTTGTCCCATTATTGTATTAATGACCTGCGTGTCAACATGAGAAGCCATGTAATGTAATTTACTTTCAGTAGCTATTAGTTTTTAATAGCATAGTATCTTATGTAACACTTGGCGGTTGACACCATGGCGTGGAGATGGAGATCACCACGAGGACAACCATGCATGGGCAGACTGCGCACGTGGAGATGGAGATCACCACGCGCTGTGAAAAGGGGCTATACCATATCACACATACATAAACTGCCTGTGAAAGTTTATCCCTTTTATGCACCCTTCCTTTTGCATGGTAGATGTTTTAAGTAGGGTGATCCCTCAAAGAATGTCAAGTACAAATGCCTCCCCAATTGCTGCACCTTCACATATCAAGTATATTTAGTGGCGGGCCTATGAAATTAGGGTGCCACTAGATCTCCTTGAAGTGATGGGTTTGTGTCGGACACTTACACGCGGAGCATTGGTTGACTTGTCTGTTGGAAATATGCCCTAGAGGCAATAATAAATGGTTATTATTATATTTCTTTGTTCATGATAATTGTCTATTGTTCATGCTATAATTGTGTTATCCGGAAATCGTAATACATGTGTGAATATATAGACCACAACGTGTCCCTAGTGAGCCTCTAGTTGACTAGCTCGTTGATCAACAGATAGTCATAGTTTCCTGACTATGGACATTGGATGTCATTGATAACGGGATCACATCATTAGGAGAATGATGTGATGGACAATACCCAATCCTAAGCATAGCATAAAAGATCATGTAGTTCGTTTGCTAGAGCTTTTCCAATGTCAAGTATCATTTCCTTAGACCATGAGATCGTGCAACTCCCGGATACCGTAGGAGTGCTTTGGGTGTACCCAACGTCACAACGTAACTGGGTGACTATAAAGGTACACTACGGGTATCTTCGAAAGTGTCTGTTGAGTTGGCACGGATCGAGACTGGGATTTGTCACTCCGTATGACGGAGAGGTATCTCTGGGCCCACTCGGTAATGCATCATCATAATGAGCTCAATGTGACTAAGGAGTTAGCCACGGGATCATGCATTACGGTACAAGTAAAGTGACTTGCCGGTAACGAGATTGAACAAGGTATTGGGATACCGACGATCGAATCTCGGGCAAGTAACGTACCGATTGACAAAGGGAATTGTATACGGGATTGATTGAATCCTCGACATCGTGGTTCATTCGATGAGATCATCGTGGAACATGTGGGAGCCAACATGGGTATCCAGATCCCGCTGTTGGTTATTGACCGGAGAGGCGTCTCGGTCATGTCTGCATGTCTCCCGAACCCGTAGGGTCTACACACTTAAGGTTCGGTGACGCTAGGGTTGTAGAGATATTAGTATGCGGAAACCCGAAAGTTCTTCAGAGTCCCGGATGAGATCCCGGACGTCACGAGGAGTTCCGGAATGGTTCGGAGGTGAAGAATTATATATAGGAAGTCCAGTTTCGGCCACCGGGAAAGTTTCGGGGGTTATCGGTATTGTACCGGGACCACCGGAAGGGTCCCAGGGGTCCACCGGGTGGGTCCACCTATCCCGGAGGGCCCCATGGGCTGAAGTGGGAAGGGAACCAGCCCTTTGTGGGCTGGGGCGCCCCCCATGGGCCTCCCCCTGCGCCTAGGGTTGGAAACCCTGGGGGTGGGGGCGCCCCACTTGACTTGGGGGGGGGGGAAGTTTCCCCCCTGGCCGCCGCCCCCCTTGTAGATGGGTTCCAGGGCCGGCGCCCCCCCAGGGGGCCTATATATAGGGGGGGGAGGGCTGCTGTACCCTAGCCCTTGGCGCCTCCCTCTCCCTCCCGCTTGCGCTTGGCGAAGCCCTGCCGGGATCCCGCTACTTCCACCACCACGCCGTCGTGCTGCTGGATCTCCATCAACCTCTCCTTCCCCCTTGCTGGATCAAGAAGGAGGAGACGTCGCTGCTCCGTACGTGTGTTGAACGCGGAGGTGCCGTCCGTTCGGCACTCGGTCATCGGTGATTTGGATCACGGCGAGTACGACTCCATCAACCCCGTTCATTGGAACGCTTCCGCTCGCGATCTACAAGGGTATGTAGATGCACTCCTTTCCCCTCGTTGCTAGTATACTCCATAGATGGATCTTGGTGATGCGTAGGAAATTTTAAAATTCTGCTACGATCCCCAACATTGTCGTGGCTATCAAAATAGTTTTGGGCTACGAGGCATAGGAGTTGGCGAGGCATGAGATGTCCCCAACAACAAGAGTCGTATGGAGATATGATTAGCAAGAGTTGCTTACCGAGTGATCTTGTCCTCTAGCGGTGATGCAAAAGCTCACTAGTTGACATGTTGATCTTGGATCTTGAATCACTAAGTATCAACCGAGGGATGTTGATTTTAGTGGGAGTAATGATCTTATTAAAATGTTTAATATGAATTACTCTTCATGAATACATGTCTTAGTGTTTTGCATATTTCTGTTGTAGATCAATGGCACCACCTGCTCAAGTTACCCCTTTTGCGTTGAAATCAATCCTGGGAAAAGATTAATTGAATGGAACAAACTTTACCACCTGGTATAGAAACCTGAGAATTGTTCTTAGGCATGAGAAAAAGGAACAAGTTCTAGAGAATCCGCTTCCAGAGGAACCTGCCGATAATGCTAATGCCACAGCCAGAAATGCCTACCAGAAACTCGTTGATGAATCAAACGAGACCAGCTGTCTCATGCTGGCTTCTATGGAGCCCGATCTGCAGCAGTAGTTCGAAAATATTGAGGCTTTCGATATGATCGAGAACCTTAAGAGCATGTTTTAAATGCAGGCTAGGACCGAAAGGTTCAACATCTGACGATCCTTGATGGATTGTAAGCTGAAAGAGGATGATCCACTGAGCCCGCATGTGATCAAGATGATCGGGTACATGCAAGCTCTGGATAGGCTGGGCTTCCCACTTGGGGATGAGTTGTCCACAGATACAATTCTGGGTTCTCTTTCGGACAGCTATGGGCCGTTCATCTCGAACTACCATATGCATGGGATGGAAAAGAAGCTCACTGAATTGCATGGGATGCTCAAAGTGGCAGAGCAGGATATCAAGAAAGGTACACATCGTCAAGTGTTGATGGTGCAGAACTCGGCTAAGTTCAAGAAGAGCTGGTCCAAGAAAAAGGCTAAGGCAAAGGGCAAAGAGAAGGAGGCAACTCCAACTACAGCCGTTGCGCCTAAGTCAGGGACGGCTTCGGGGAGTATTTGCTTTCATTGCAAGGAACCCGGGCACTGGAAAAGGAACTGTAGCAAGTGGCTTGCCGAGAAGGGCAAGAAGACTGGAAGTATGACTTCTTCTTCAGGTACACTTGTTGTATATGTTATAGACATTTATCTTGCTGATGTTTCTAGTAGCTCTTGGGTATATGATACCGGATCGGTTGTTCACATATGCAACTCGATGTAGGGGCTAAGCAGAACTAGGAATGTCGCAAGAGGAGAAGTTGACATTCGCGTCGGGAATAAAGCAAGAGTTGCTGCATTGGCCGTCGGCACTATGCAACTTAATTTACCTTCAGGATTTGTAATGGAACTTGATAATTGTTATTATGTTCCTGCTTTGAGTCGAAACATTATTTCTGCCTCATGTTTGATGAGACAAGGTTATGAATTCAGTATTAAGGACAATGGTTGTTCTATTTACTTGAATAATATGTTTCATGGCTTTGCACCCGTTGTAAATGGGTTATTTATCCTAGATCTTGAAGGTGAATCAGTCTATAACATAAATGTCAGGAGGCATAAGCCTAATGAGATAAATCCGACTTACATCTGGCATTGTCGACTAGGACACATTAGTCAAAAGCGCATGAAGAAGCTCCATTGATGATGGAATTCTAACTTCGTTTGAGTTTGAATCATTCGAGACATGCGAGTCTTGCCTACTCGGTAAGATGACTAAGACTCCTTTTGCAAAGAGTTGCGAGAGGGCGTCCGAGTTGTTGGAACTTATACATAGTGATGTATGTGGACCAATGAGCACGCCAGCCAGAGGTGGTTTCCAATACTTCATGACTTTCACCGACGGCTTGAGTAGATATGGATATGTCTACTTGATGAGGCACAAGTCAGAAACTTTTGAAAAGTTCAAGGAGTTTCAGAACGAAGTGGAAAATCAACTCGGCAAGAAAATCAAACTTCTACGATCTGATCGTGGCGGTGAGTATATGAGCCAGGAGTTTGATGATCATCTGAAGAATCATGGAATAGTTCCACAACTGACTCCTCTGGGTACGCCACAGAGAAATGGTGTGTCAAAATAGAGGAATCGGACCCTGTTGGACATGGTCCGATCGATGATGAGTCAGTCAGATTTACCCTTGTCATTTTGGGGATACGCTCTAGAAACTGCAGCTTTCACACTAAACAGGGTACCATCTAAGTCCGTAGATAAGACACCATATGAGATATGGACTGCGAAGAGTCACAGTTTGTCTTTTCTAAAAATTTGGGGATGTGAAGCATATGTCAAGCGACTCCAGTCGGATAAGCTCACACCCAAATCGGACAAGTGCATATCCGTGGGATATCCAAGGGAAACCTTGGGATATTACTTCTACAACCGTGAAGAGGGCAAAGTGTTTGTCGCTCGACATGGAGTTTTCCTTGAGAAAGAGTTTCTCAATCGGAAGGCTAGTGGGAGGACGGTCCGACTAGAAGAAATTCGAGAACCACACGGGGACGTTCCGGTAGGTGATACTGTCACACCGGAGTTAGTCAGGGAACCCGTAGTGGAGTCGACACCGGTTCCACGGAGGTCGAAAAGGTTACGCAATTTGCATGACTGCAATGTGTTGTTCTTGGAGAACAACGAGCCGACTACGTATGCGAAAGCGATGGAGAGCCCTGATTCCGAGTTATGGCTTGAGGGCATGAGATCCGAATTAAAGTCCATGGATGACAATCAAGTTTGGAACTTGGTTGATCTGCCAGATGGCGTTCGAGCCATTGAGTGCAAGTGGATCTTTAAGAAGAAAACTGATATGGACGGAAATGTCACAGTCCATAAGGCTCGACTTGTTGCTAAAGGTTATCGACAAGTTCAAGGAGTTGACTACGATGAGACTTACTCACCGGTAGCGATGCCTAAATCAATTCGGATCATTCTTGCTATAGCACCATATTTCGACTATGAAATATGGCAGATGGATGTCAAAACGGCTTTCCTTAATGGAAATTTAACCGAGGATGTGTATATGACACAACCCGAGGGTTTTGTCGATCCAAAGAAGTCTAGCATGGTATGCAAGCTTCAGAGATCCATTTATGGATTAAGGCAAGCATCTCGGAATTGGAACATTCGTTTTAATGAAGCTGTCAAAGAGTTTGGCTTCATCAAGAATGACTGTGATCATTGTGTATTCAAGAAGGTCAGTGGGAGCTCAGTTGCATTTCTGATCTTATATGTGGATGACATATTATTGATTGGAAATGATGTTCAAATGCTTGAATCTGTCAAGGACTCATTGAAAAATAGTTTTTCTATCAAGGACTTGGGAGAAGCAGCTTACATTTTGGGAATCAAGATCTATAGAGATAGATCCAGAAGGCTTATTGGATTAAGCCAGAGTGCGTATATTGACAAGGTGTTGAAGCGGCTCAACATGCAAGATGCCAAGAAAGGTTTCTTGCCCATGTCACATGACATTAGTCTTAGCAAGACTCAGAGTCCTACGACTCCTGATGAGCGAAGACGCATGGATGGGATTCCGTATGCTTCGGCTGTTGGGTCCATCATGTATGCTATGGTATGTACTCGTCCCGATGTTAGTTTTGCTCTTAGCGTGGTGGGCAGATACCAGGCTGATCCAGGGGAGAGTCACTGGACAGCGGTTAAGAATATCCTTAAGTACTTGAGAAGTGTCACGACCGGTTTTTCAATAAAAATATTTATTGCGAAACTGATCCCTTTTACGGACCCGTAGAGAAGAACTCCTTCTCACAGGTAGACAATATCTTGATCACAGAAGAAAAATACCAGGAGTACTGAATATAATACAAGGTTGAGCGGAGACTGCTCAACAATTAATTACAAACATGCCAATAACACATAAAGGCGGATAGGGTGGCATAACTACTGACTCACGATAAAAGCGGTGGAGGAAAGATATCACAGCGAAGCGGGTGATGGGACTCCTGAAACTAACAGCTCTTCGAGCGTCGGAGTGAGGCTCGAGGAGACTTATTGCGGGTGGCGGAAGCGAATATAATACAAGTGACCAATATCCAGGATCGCACGGGACTGACTGGGACTCCTCTAGGCGTCGGACTCACTATCAAACTCTTCATCCATGAGATCGCCTTCGTCAACATCTGGCCAAATCAACAAGCCAGGTGAGTACTATGAAAGTACTCGCAAGACAGTTCGGACATAAGATATAACAAATGTAAACATAATGCATATGAACAGATTAATAAGCGCACTCAGACAATGAAATAATAATGCGAGGGAAATAAAAGGAGAAGTCGGGCGGTAGTCCTCCCGAAATCCCAAAGTAATACTGAGGGCCAGACGAGTGTCTGAATGACTCCTCGAAAGGATACAAATAAAACAACAATGCCGCAGTCGGGCGTCAAGGCGACACCACATAAAGGGCTTATAATGGAAAGTAAATGACAGTGCGTGCCACAGTCGGACGTCTGAAGCGACATCACATAAAGGGCTTATATCAAAAGTAAATAATGAACATGCCACAGTCGGACGTCTGAGCGACATCACATAAAGGGCTTATATCAAAAGTAAATATCAAGAATGCCACAGTCGGACGTCTGAGCGACATCACATAAAGGGCTTATAATTCACAACTTAATATTTCAGTAACTCATGAATTTAAATTACTCCAAAGTAATATTCAGGTACGAGATAAATAAAAGGTTAGTCCATCCACAGAAATAACCATGCAACCGGGTTTACCACTCAAGCTTGTTCACCGGGGATCTACCACGAAGATTGATGTAGATATGGATATACTGGCCATGGTCCTTGACCCCAGATACGATGACTCGGAAGGATTTGACTCTGCAGAGTTTGTACTTCAACCACAGCCAACGGATTTCAGTAGTCACCGGGACTAGTTCCGTTTACGGTGTTTTAGGAGAAACACATCTAACCAGTACACACCCATTCAACATGCCGAAGCCAGGAATCACCCTCGGCAACGTTCAAGAAAAACCTTGAGACGGGGAGGCTACAACCTCGCGTAGCATGGGATCAAATTTATATACGCGCGCTCTAAGGGGTGCCCCCCTCTCGGTCCCAACCGGAAACACCCATGCCCCCTGACCGGATGACTGGCTTTAATCCAGGGCCATGGAACCCTCATCCCGGCCCCTCTATTTGGTGTGTACTCGGAAAGAGGTTACCAACTTACTAAACCGTATCCTTTGCAGAAAACATGTGGCAGCACGGAAGGGGAAGAACGATAACGTGACTCAGTCCACGTTAACGTCGGAGTTTCACGGAGGTCGTAAGGCTGGCATGCTACAACAATACCACCTTACTGCCTTTCATGTCACCACATGACTAGGCCATCTCTCATCAGAGATCACAGTAACCTCGGAACACACAGATAGTTTCCTTACATGCAACGAGATACTCACCGATGCTCATATGCCATGCACAACCATTCAAGCAAACATGACACCTATCATATCAAAGGTTCAAACATGCTTGCCTGGTTCGGAGAAGTCGGAGTCTAGTTCGGCGAAGTTCGCGGCTCCGTCACCTCCTCCGGAACCTACGGTATAGCGAGAACGTATACTAACGTGAAAATCAACGCGTGCATAAAAATTGTTCCAAAAAATTCCAAATAAATACTATAAAAAACTAGACAAAAATACAAGACTGACAGAAAAAGAATCACTCAAAAATCATCTTTTATTAAAAAGTTATAAGGGTTTTAGTCCAGGGACTAATCTGTGATGAAACAGAAAAGATCCAGGGACTTAGCTGAGAAAACAGAAAACGCTTCGGAAAGAAATGCGCCAGCCCCAAAGAGAAAACGTACTTGCCCGAAGGCGCCAACAGAAAACGTTTCGAGGGGGAGAAGGAAGAGAGGCTGACGGGGGGGGGGGGGTCCACATGTCAGGTTTAAAAAGTTCGCCGGCGCCCGAAGACTGCGGTGGCCGCCGGCGTCGAACCACGGCGAGGCAGGGAGATCGGAGTGTACCAAGAGGTTCAGTGCGTCCTTCCGCGTCGGTGGGTGGTGGACTTGACCGACGGAGAGCACCACGTCGACGGCGACACTTCCTCCGGCGGACGGTGGTTCGGGCGATGGTGGAGAACTCCGGTGGGTGCTGCAAACTCCAAATTGAAGCGCGGGTCAGCAGAGTGGATGCATATGGAAGCTACTGGCAAGAGCGGAGAGGTAGAGGTGCACGCACGGGAGCGAATCAAGCTGGGTCCCGTGGCGGGTCGAGGCGGCCGGAGTTGGGGAAGAAGGCTCCCTCGAAGCTCTTCCAGTGGCTTGGCGTGGTCTTGGTGGAGTGCAGAGGTGGTGTGGGTTCGAGTTCGAGCTCGGGGCCTCTATTTATAGGCGATCCGAGGGGGTGGCCGTGAACGGGAAATCTCCGGCGAGCGATTACGGCGAGGCAGTGGTTGAGCAGGGAGTTTAAGTGGTCAGGCAGCATCAGGGAGGCTCACTGGTGCCGTTCCACTGCTAACCTTGGTCGGGTATGGCGTAATGGCGCCGGTCCTCGACGGGGCGGCCGTACGGGCACGACGGCGGCAGAGAGCGCGCTCCGCGCCCAGCAGTTCACGACGAGGGTGACAGCACGCACGGGGGAGTGGAGGGCCACGCGGCGGCCTCCGGTGGCTTGGGCGGCGCTGGACGGCGCCGTCTAAGCTGCGCCCCTCTCTGGCGGCCGCAAAGCCGCCGCTGCCGTCGCTCACGGGGTGGCGCACCTCCTCCAGCTCGTCGCCGACACCCGCAAGCTTCCAGGCGATCGTGCGGCGCAGGAACAAGAAGGAGGGGACAGGGAGCAAGGCGCCAACGCGGTTACTGGCGAGATCGAGGAGATGTTCTGAAGAAAACGACAGTGTTCTCTGAAACTGTTCTCTGAGTTAACTGAACATGACAGCAACAGTGTCCAGCAGGTGTTCGATGAAATGATTTGGCAAGGAGAAAAAATTTCTGGAGCTGGGACTTGGTGAGGTGACCTCTCAATGCACCCAGAGGCTACCTGAATTTTCTCAGATTTTTAGGAGAAGAATTTAAATGAATTTCATCAAATTTGGCAAATCTGGTCCAAACTTGCAGCAAGAATAGTTTGAAATATTTGAACTGGAGACCAGTGGATCTTCATGGATCCTGGTTGAGGGTTCAAAGGACTAGCTAGGGAAATTGGTTTGAAGGCAAAACTCAAAGTAGAATTGGTAGCTCCTTTGAAAACCTCCAAGGATCAAAGTAGAAGGCAGAAATTATTTTTGATGAGAAATAAATGGAAACAAGTATATGGAGAGGTTCAACTTGCTGGATTTGAAACATATCATGTTCCAAAGATGAGGAAAGGCTTATGGGAGAGGATTTCCACTTGGGTCATGGCAAGAGGGATTTTTGAAAGGGGAGAAGATCACTTCAAAAGCCATAGGCTATTTTAAAGATTTCCAAAAAGAATATTTTCAAATAAAAATCATTTGAGTCAACATGAGAATGGAAAACCTCCAAGACCAAATCAAGTTTTGGGTGACTCCAAACAAAACACTTGTCATAAAAGAAAATATTTTGAGAGGGAGAGTTCTTTAGAATTTTTTTATCACCTCCCTCAAATCAAATAAAAGATTTTGATAAAACCAAAATAAATTTTTTGGGTGTCACAACACCTACCCCCTTAGGAAAAATCTCGTCCTCGAGATTTCTGCTGATCCTCAAATAGATGTGGGCACTCTGCCAGGAGAAAATCTTCTCTTTCCCATGTAGCCTCATCCTCGGTGTGATTGCTCCACTGGACCTTGAAATTTTTTATCGTTTTCTGACGGGTCCTCCTTTCAGACTCTTCCAATATCTTCACTGGTCGTTCTCTGTAGGTGAGGTCTGGTTGCACATGAATGCTTTCTTGAGATACCTACTTTTCTGGGCTGTTCACACATTTCCTCAATTGGGAGACGTGGAACACGTCATGGACGTCTGACAGTTCCTTGGGTAGTTCTAGCTGGTAGGCTACTGTGCCTCTTCGTGCAACTATACAGAAGGGTCCAATAAATCTCGGGGCTAGCTTCCCCTTAATTTTGAACCGTTGCAGGCCCCTCATAGGAGACACTCGTAGGTATACGAAATCACCGGGTTTGAAGCTGACTTCACGGTGTTTTTGATCGTAATAGCTCTTTTGTCGGCTCTGAGCTGTCTTGAGTCTGTCCCTGATCTGTTTAACTTTCTCCTCGGCCTCCTTGAGCATGTCTGGGCCGAAGATACGACTGTCACCTATTTCTGACCAATTTAGTGGGGTACGACATCTCTGTCCGTACAGTGCTTCAAAAGGTGCCATTTGCAGACTGGCTTGGTAACTGTTGTTGTAAGCAAACTCGGCATACGGCAAACTTTCTTCCCAACTGGATCCATAGGTGAGCACACAGGCTCTCAGCATGTCCTCTAGGATTTGGTTCACGCGTTCCGTTTGTCCATCCGTCTGAGGGTGGTACGCGGTACTGAATGCTAGTTGCGTGCCCAGAGCTTGTTGTAGGTGATCCCAAAATTTAGAGACAAATTGAGTGCCTCGGTCGGATATTATAGTCTTTGGGACTCCATGCAGACAAACTATACGGGAGAGATAAAGCTTGGCTAGCCTTTGGGTGGAGTAGGTTGTCTTCACGGGGATGAAATGTGCTACCTTGGTTAGCCTATCTGTGATGACCCATATGGCATCATTTCCGCGTTGCGACCGGGGTAGTCCGACGATGAAGTCCATACCAATTTCATCCCATTTCCACTCAGGTATCCTGTTTGGCTGGAGTAGCCCTGCTGGCTTTTGATGCTCGGCTTTAATGCGCTGACATGAATCGCAACAAGCAATAAATGCGGCTATATCCCTTTTCATACCGTGCCACCAAAATCTTTCCTGAAGGTCTTTGTACATTTTGGTTCCTCCAGGGTGGATCGAGTATGGAGCGGTATGGCTTTCGGTTAGGATTTGTTGCTTGAGTTCCTCAATGTTTGGTACGCAAAGTCTGTCCCCGTACCATAATATTCCTTCATTGTCTGTGACGAACTCTGAAGCCTTGCCAAGGTTCATTTTTCTCTTTATTCCTTCGATGCTGGGATGTCCTTGCTGGGCCTTCTTAATTTGTTCCATCAGGGTGGGTTGTATCTCCAGATTTGATACATTGCCTTCAGAGACTAATACCATGTTGAGTCTAGCGAACTCCTGCTGAAACTCAGGCCTCAAGTTTTGTGGACTGTCGTTGCCCGGGCTAGGGTTTCGACTAAGAGCATCTGCCACTACATTTGCTTTCCCTGGATGGTAGTGAATGCCGACATCATAATCCTTGACCAATTCCAACCAGCGTCGTTGGCGTAAATTTAGCTCTGGCTGTGTGAAAATATAATTAAGGCTCTTATGGTCCGTATATATTTCACAATGGTTTCCCAACAGAAAGTGCCTCCATTCCTTGAGTGCATGGATGACCGCTGCTAGCTCCAAGTCATGAGTTGGATAATTTTCCTCATGCTTCCGTAGTTGCCTGGAAGCATACGCGACAACTTTGCCATCCTGCATCAGCACACATCCAAGGCCCTTCCGGGATGCGTCACAATACACTTCAAAACTCTTGCGTATGTCTAGCACAGTCAAAACTGGTGCTGTTGTTAGTTTCTTCTTGAGTTCTTGGAAGTTTTTCTCGCATGCTTCCGTCCATACAAACTTCTTGTCTTTCTTGAGCAACTGTGTCATTGGTTTTGCCACCGTGGAGAATCCTTCAATAAATCTCCGGTAATATCCAGCCATTCCCAGGAAACTCCGCACATCTGTCACGTTGGCTGGTGGCTTCCAGTCAAGTATGGCTTTGACCTTTTCTGGGTCTACAGCCACACCTTCTTGGTTTAATATATGGCCTAGGAAACCAACTTGCCTTAGCCAAAACTCACACTTGCTAAATTTGGCGTACAACTGATGTTTCCTTAATTCTCCCAAAACAATTCTGAGATGCTCAGCATGCTCTTCTGGTGTCCTTGAATATACCAGAATATCGTCAATGAACACCACAACAAATTTGTCCATGTATTTCATAAACACTTTGTTCATGAGGTGGACGAAATATGCGGGGGCGTTCGTCAGTCCAAACGGCATTACTGTGAACTCATATAATCCGTATCTGGAGGTGAATGATGTCTTAGGGATATCTTCTGTCCGTACTTTCAATTGATGATATCCCGACCTCAAATCAATTTTTGAGAACACCTTGGCTTGTGCGAGCTGGTCAAACAAATCATTTATCCGTGGCATCGGATATTTGTTTTTGATGGTGACCATATTGAGAGCCCGATAGTCTATACACAATCTCAGTGTCCCATCCTTTTTCTTGGCGAATAATATTGGCGAACCCCAAGGTGAGGAGCTGGCTCGAATAAATCCTTTGTCTAGTAATTCCTTTATCTGCTTCTTCAATTCTACCAATTCTGAGGGTGCCATTCTATAAGGTTTCTTATAGATGGGAGTGGTGCCAGGTGCTAGTTCAATGCTGAACTCTATCTCTCGGTCTGGTGGCATGCCTGGTAGTTCTTCAGTAAATACGTCTGGGAACTCGCACACCACTGGAACCTTTCTCAATTCTGAAATGTCCACTTTGTTTAGCTTTGGTTGCCGTGACCGTGGTCTCTCTTGAGCTGTAACCTTTATTGTCTTGCCGTGATGAGAATCACAGTCCGATTGAAACAATCAATAAATCCCTTGTTGGTAGTCAACCAGTCCATCCCTAGGATGACATCCAGTCCTTTATTTTCCAACACGATGAGATTAGCTTGAAACTTAAGCCCTTCGAACTCAATGGTTACTCCTTGGCAGTAACCCTGAACGATTTGCTTATTTCCGGGGGACTTGATGATCATAGATTTTTCCAAAGGGAGTATCGGAAAACTATGTTGCAAAACAAAACTCTTCGAAATGAATGAGTGAGAAGCTCCAGAATCAAACAAAACCGTGGCAGGTACTGTGTTGACAGGGAACGTACCGAGCACGATGTCTGGGGCATTCTGGGCTTCTTCCCTGGTCACATGGTTCAGGTGACCCTTCCTGTGATTGTTGCTGGGGTTGAAATTGTTGCGCTTGGGGGCTGGATTATTCCCACCATTGTTCGGCTTTGGGGCCGAGTTCCTTGGCTTTGGGCACTGTTTGGCATAGTGCCCTTCTTCACCACAAGCATAGCAAGTGACCCCTGGATGGTATGTAAAGTCCTTGTCCCTTGAATGAAACTGTCTGGTTGGCCTTAGGTTAGTAGTCGTGGATTTCCTTGCTTCAATCCTCTGAACATCAGTCTTGCTTCGGTTGTTACGAGCAAGAGTCGTCTCCTCCCTCTTTCGCTTACGAATATCTTCCAGACTGCGTCGTTCATTCTCTAAGGTAATGGCCTTGTCAACCAGAGTCTTGAAATCTGGGAAAGTGTGTACGACCAGTTGGCATCTTAATGCTGGCGCCAGGCCGTCCAGAAATTTTTCCATCCTTTTGTTCTCAGTCATATGCTCATCATAGGCATAACGGGATAGCTGGGTAAACTGACCGTTGTATTCTGTCACTGACATGCCTCTTTGCTTGAGGTCATCAAATTCTCTTTTCTTGATTTTTATGATGCTCCTGGGGATGTGTGCCCCACGAAAGCCTTCCTTAAACTCCTCCCAGGTGATGTTATGTTCACTGGGATGCATGTGTAGGAAGTTCTCCCACCATGCTGCAGCTGCTCCAGTGAGGTAGTGAGGTGCATAAAGCACCTTCTCATGATCAGAACATTGAGCAATAATCAGCTTTCTTTCGATGTCACGAAGCCAATCATCGGCTTCCAGTGGCCTATCCGTGTGAGCAAACGTTGTAGGGCGTGTCTTCTGCAGTTCAGACAACTTGGAGTGTGGTTGGTATGGCTCACGGTGATTTCCCATATTGATGACGTGATTCATCATTTCTTGGTGTTGCTGCTGGCTTTGTTCGAAAAGGCGGCATACTTGAGATAAGGCTGCCTCACTGTCCTGATGACTAGACTGTCCCTGAGTGAAGTTGTTGCTGGTCTGTGTTCCATAAACTTCTTCTGGTTGATTGGGCATGGAACGAGTCCACGGACGAGACATTTTCCACTCTGGGGTATTATTTTGCAAAACTCATGAGAAGAACTGTGTGGCACAAGCAAAATCTTGCAAGGATAAAATTTAAAAGACCTCAAGATTTTTCAAGAAAACATAAACGATTTCACACAGAGAAGAACCGCTTAACACAAATCTTACACGCGAAATGCAAACATAAGATACAGCACTCAGGATGTGCGTACACACACCTGACATGTTATTTAAGCTAGCATACATAAAAAAACATAACAGACATGCAGACACAACGCATGGCTACTCGGTGCACTCAGTCGGAGATGGTGACGATGTCCTTCCCCCTGCCGAGGGTAAGACCCAGCGGTGCAGGAGACTCAACCTCCACCTCCTCTCTAGTAGGCTCCAGGCGCGTAGCACTGCGCTGAGGTGATGGCGCGGGTGCGACGGGTGGCAGTGCGGGGGCGGCAGGCGGTGCAACTCTGACTGGAGTAGGAGCGATGACTCGGTCGAACTCCTCAGTGGTAGGCAGACGGCGAGCGGTGGCCAAAATGGCCGGTGCATAAGATGCTGAGGACGAGACGAAAGTCAGAGGCGGTGCCGTGTGGAGAAGCTCCTTCCTGCAGGCAGGACCGCCCCGAACTAAGTCCATGCGGGCAGCCACAAGATCGTCCACGAGGTTGTCGAAGGATTCCTCCAAAGCTTTGGGATACTCCACAACCATCTCGATGGCCTCATCTCGCTCTCCTCTATGGCAGGCGAATGCATAGTGGCAAGTATATGGCACATGGCATGGAAGGTAGCGGTAGCGACGAGTCTTCATCATAGGAAGGATATCCCGAAGGCGAGCTATTGCCTCACGGGCGGCCATCTGCATGGCATGCCTCTCCGTAGGCATGGCCCTTCCCACAAAACGGAAGTGGCGTGATGCAGAACGTCCTCCCTTGAATTGCACCACGGCCTGGTGCATAGACACGTCGTCGCTGAGCTTGTGCTGGTAAAGCGTGAACTCCGGACGAGTCGCTGGCCCGATCGCGAGCTTGGTGATGGAGACGAGGAGTTTGAAAAACCCCTCGGGCACATTAGTGAACACCCGAGTCTCGCAGTTGCTGCCAGCCATCTACAAAAGTAGGCAAAAATTCTGAGTAGTCATGTCATAAATTTATGATGACCAACAGAAAATAGCTACATTTGCAAAATGCTGAAAAAGCACCAAAGATGCTAATAACCAATTAGCGATCGCACCTAGTGGCTTCCTACAGTCAGCCTGGCTCTGATACCAAGCTTGTCACGACCGGTTTTTCAATAAAAATATTTATTGAGAAACGGATCCCTTTTACGGACCCGTAGAGAAGAACTCCTTCTCACAGGTAGACAATATCTTGATCACAGAAGAAAAATACCAGGAGTACTGAATATAATACAAGGTTGAGCGGAGACTGCTCAACAATTAATTACAAACATGCCAATAACACATAAAGGCGGATAGGGTGGCATAACTACTGACTCACGATAAAAGCGGTGGAGGAAAGATATCACAGCGAAGCGGGTGATGGGACTCCTGAAACTAACAGCTCTTCGAGCGTCAGAGTGAGGCTCGAGGAGACTTATTGCGGGTGGCGGAAGCGAATATAATACAAGTGATCAATATCCAGGATCGCACGGGACTGACTGGGACTCCTCTAGGCGTCAGACTCACTATCAAACTCTTCATCCATGAGATCGCCTTCGTCAACATCTGGCCAAATCAACAAGCCAGGTGAGTACTATGAAAGTACTCGCAAGACAGTTCGGACATAAGATATAACAAATGTAAACATAATGCATATGAACAGATTAATAAGCGCACTCAGACAATGAGATAATAATGCGAGGGAAATAAAAGGAGAAGTCGGGCGGTAGTCCTCCCGAAATCCCAAAGTAATACTGAGGGCCAGACGAGTGTCTGAATGACTCCTCGAAAGGATACAAATAAAACAACAATGCCGCAGTCGGGCGTCAAGGCGACACCACATAAAGGGCTTATAATGGAAAGTAAATGACAGTGCGTGCCACAGTCGGACGTCTGAAGCGACATCACATAAAGGGCTTATATCAAAAGTAAATAATGAACATGCCACAGTCGGACGTCTGAACGACATCACATAAAGGGCTTATATCAAAAGTAAATATCAAGAATGCCACAGTCGGACGTCTGAGCGACATCACATAAAGGGCTTATAATTCACAACTTAATATTTCAGTAACTCATGAATTTAAATTACTCCAAAGTAATATTCAGGTACGAGATAAATAAAAGGTTAGTCCATCCACAGAAATAACCATGCAACCGGGTTTACCACTCAAGCTTGTTCACCGGGGATCTACCATGAAGATTGATGTAGATATGGATATACTGGCCATGGTCCTTGACCCCAGATACGATGACTCGGAAGGATTTGACTCTGCAGAGTTTGTACTTCAACCACAGCCAACGGATTTCAGTAGTCACCGGGACTAGTTCCGTTTACGGTGTTTTAGGAGAAACACATCTAACCAGTACACACCCATTCAACATGCCGAAGCCAGGAATCACCCTCGGCAACGTTCAAGAAAAACCTTGAGACGGGGAGGCTACAACCTCGCGTAGCATGGGATCAAATTTATATATGCGCGCTCTAAGGGGTGCCCCCCTCTCGGTCCCAACCGGAAACACCCATGCCCCCTGACCGGATGACTGGCTTTAATCCAGGGCCATGGAACCCTCATCCCGGCCCCTCTATTTGGTGTGTACTCGGAAAGAGGTTACCAACTTACTAAACCGTATCCTTTGCAGAAAACATGTGGCAGCACGGAAGGGGAAGAACGATAACGTGACTCAGTCCACGTTAACGTCGGAGTTTCACGGAGGTCGTAAGGCTGGCATGCTACAACAATACCACCTTACTGCCTTTCATGTCACCACATGACTAGGCCATCTCTCATCAGAGATCACAGTAACCTCGGAACACACAGATAGTTTCCTTACATGCAACGAGATACTCACCGATGCTCATATGCCATGCACAACCATTCAAGCAAACATGACACCTATCATATCAAAGGTTCAAACATGCTTGCCTGGTTCAGAGAAGTCGGAGTCTAGTTCGGCGAAGTTCGCGGCTCCGTCACCTCCTCCGGAACCTACGGTATAGCGAGAACGTATACTAACGTGAAAATCAACGCGTGCATAAAAATTGTTCCAAAAAATTCCAAATAAATACTATAAAAAACTAGACAAAAATACAAGACTGACAGAAAAAGAATCACTCAAAAATCATCTTTTATTAAAAAGTTATAAGGGTTTTAGTCCAGGGACTAATCTGTGATGAAACAGAAAAGATCCAGGGACTTAGCTGAGAAAACAGAAAACGCTTCGGAAAGAAATGCGCCAGCCCCAAAGAGAAAACGTACTTGCCCGAAGGCGCCAACAGAAAACGTTTCGAGGGGGAGAAGGAAGAGAGGCTGACGGGGGGGGGGGGTCCACATGTCAGGTTTAAAAAGTTCGCCGGCGCCCGAAGACTGCGGTGGCCGCCGGCGTCGAACCACGGCGAGGCAGGGAGATCGGAGTGTACCAAGAGGTTCAGTGCGTCCTTCCGCGTCGGTGGGTGGTGGACTTGACCGACGGAGAGCACCACGTCGACGGCGACACTTCCTCCGGCGGACGGTGGTTCGGGCGATGGTGGAGAACTCCGGTGGGTGCTGCAAACTCCAAATTGAAGCGCGGGTCAGCAGAGTGGATGCATATGGAAGCTACTGGCAAGAGCGGAGAGGTAGAGGTGCACGCACGGGAGCGAATCAAGCTGGGTCCCGTGGCGGGTCGAGGCGGCCGGAGTTGGGGAAGAAGGCTCCCTCGAAGCTCTTCCAGTGGCTTGGCGTGGTCTTGGTGGAGTGCAGAGGTGGTGTGGGTTCGAGTTCGAGCTCGGGGCCTCTATTTATAGGCGATCCGAGGGGGTGGCCGTGAACGGGAAATCTCCGGCGAGCGATTACGGCGAGGCAGTGGTTGAGCAGGGAGTTTAAGTGGTCAGGCAGCATCAGGGAGGCTCACTGGTGCCGTTCCACTGCTAACCTTGGTCGGGTATGGCGTAATGGCGCCGGTCCTCGACGGGGCGGCCGTACGGGCACGACGGCGGCAGAGAGCGCGCTCCGCGCCCAGCAGTTCACGACGAGGGTGACAGCGCGCACGGGGGAGTGGAGGGCCACGCGGCGGCCTCCGGTGGCTTGGGCGGCGCTGGACGGCGCCGTCTACGCTGCGCCCCTCTCTGGCGGCCGCAAAGCCGCCGCTGCCGTCGCTCACGGGGTGGCACACCTCCTCCAGCTGGTCGCCGACGCCCGCAAGCTTCCAGGCGATCATGCGGCACAGGAACAAGAAGGAGGGGACAGGGAGCAAGGCGCCAACGCGGTTACTGGCGAGATCGAGGAGATGTTCTGAAGAAAACGACAGTGTTCTCTGAAACTTTTCTCTGAATTAACTGAACATGACAGCAACAGTGTCCAGCAGGTGTTCGATGAAATGATTTGGCAAGGAGAAAAATTTTCTGGAGCTGGGACTTGGTGAGGTGACCTCTCAATGCACCCAGAGGCTACCTGAATTTTCTCAGATTTTTAGGAGAAGAATTTAAATGAATTTCATCAAATTTGGCAAATCTGGTCCAAACTTGCAGCAAAAATAGTTTGAAATATTTGAACTGGAGACCAGTGGATCTTCATGGATCCTGGTTGAGGGTTCAAAGGACTAGCTAGGGAAATTGGTTTGAAGGCAAAACTCAAAGTAGAATTGGTAGCTCCTTTGAAAACCTCCAAGGATCAAAGTAGAAGGCAGAAATTATTTTTGATGAGAAATAAATGGAAACAAGTATATGGAGAGGTTCAACTTGCTGGATTTGAAACATATCATGTTCCAAAGATGAGGAAAGGCTTATGGGAGAGGATTTCCACTTGGGTCATGGCAAGAGGGATTTTTGAAAGGGGAGAAGATCACTTCAAAAGCCATAGGCTATTTTAAAGATTTCCAAAAAGAATATTTTTAAATAAAAATAATTTGAGTCAACATGACAATGGAAAACCTCCAAGACCAAAATCATGTTTTGGGTGACTCCAAACAAAACACTTGTCATAAAAGAAAATATTTTGAGAGGGAGAGTTCTTTAGAAATTTTTTTTATCACCTCCCTCAAATCAAATAAAAGATTTTGATAAAACCAAAATAAAAATTTTGGTTGTCACAAGAAGGACTAAGGATCTGTTCCTGGTTTATGGAGGTGAGGATGAGCTCGTTGTAAATAGTTACACCGATGCTAGTTTCCAAACAGATAGGGATGATAGTCGATCACAATCTGGGTTTGTGTTCATTCTGAACGGAGGAGCAGTGAGCTGGAGGAGCTCCAAGCAAGATACGGTAGCTGATTCTGCAACAGAGGCCGAGTACATTGCGGCTTCTGAAGCTGCAAAAGAAGGTGTTTGGGTGAAGAATTTTATTTCTGATCTTGGTGTGGTTGAGGGCGCGTCTAATCCATTGGACCTCTATTGTGATAATAGTGGTGCCATTGCGCAAGTCAAGGAACCACGGAACCGTCATAAAACCCAACACATACTCAGGCGTTTTAACCTTATTCGCGACATTGTCGAAAGAGGTGATGTAAACATATGCAAGGTACACACGGATGCAAATGTTGCTGATCCATTGATGAAGCCTCTCCCACGTCCGAAGCATGAGGCGCACATGAGCTCCATGGGCATACGATGCCTAAATGATTGACTCTAGTGCAAGTGGGAGACTGTTGCAGATATGCCCTAGAGGCAATCATGTGATGATGATATTTCCATATGTATTCATGAGTCCTTTGTATTGTCCTTGAACATCATCAATGATATGTATCAATAAGTATGTGACTTGTTTGTAGAACTATGTATTGTATGATGATTGTTTTAATGGTCCCTAGTTGATAAGGTTATGCGGACACATATCCTTGACTAGTATACGACTCGGTTGATGACTATGTTTCACAAGTCATGTGCATGGAGATGCTAAACCGATAGTATGGGCTCGGGGATGGAGATCACCGAGCCGGACAGACCCACTTTGAGACGCAGCGAGATATAGTCATCTGTTAGTCTCAAGTGCAATGTCTATGCCATGTCGTAGACCTGAGGTCCTCGCATGTTCTCGGGATGAGGATCGACTCACTTAGGGTCTATCAAACGCTACTCCGTAACTGGGTAGTTATAAAGGTAGCTTTCAGGTGAGTCGTGAGACATGCCGCGAGACATGGTTGACCAAGAGGGAATTTGCCCCTCCTATTTGGAGAGATATTCTCTGGGCCCTCTCGAGTGATCAGATTCGGAAAGCATGGCCATGCAACTTGGGTTAAGTGTTAACCCAGTTCGGGAATCTGTATCACGGTTTCGAGAAGAGAGGTCGAGCTAACACAAGGGTGATAAGTACTCGCCTTGAGCTCGAGAACAAATATCGCGAGGCAAAAGGAATGTTGCATATGCCACATTGTTGAGGTTCGTCAAACAACTTTATGCCCACATGGGAGTTGGCACGTTCTGCTAGGAGCCGCTACCAACTATCGACTCTGGTCGTGTCCATGTGTACGTGAACCTATAGGGTCGCACACTTAAGGGGCTGCAGCCCATTCAGATTGGATCTGAGTGGAAAATGGATGTGGACTCCTAGTGGGCTCAAGTGTTGAGCCCACCTCGGAGGTCTATATAAAGGGGAGTGGGCACACCACTTAGGGTTGATCGGATTGAACCCTGGTTAGCCACCACCACTCCCCATGCCCATGCCGCGCGACCGGACCTAGCAGTCCGCCGCTCGATGCTGCTCCCCGTATGTGTGGATACCTTGGAGGCATCGCATCTGCGGTGCTTGGACGAACCGTTCGAGGGAACCGCGAGGTGCCGTTCGCGGGAGATCACCGTTCACGGGTCTTCGCTGTTCGCGGGAGATCGGCAACGCGAGGAGGAGACGGCCCGGGAGATCGGCTACACGCATGACCAACTCTACTTCCACTGTGGTAACTGCGCGTCTAGTGGTAAACCCGATCCCGTGATCTATTTCCAGCAGCATGATCTTGGGTGCGCGGTAGAAAATTTTATTTGGCGCTAGCGTAGCGTACCGCGTGTTCCAACACAGGCCAGCCGTGGCAATAGACCAACTTAGGCCAAAAGCCTAAGCTTGGGGGAGTACGTATTTCTCACCGACATTACATTCATGTTCGCACACTCATTGCTTGATGTCGGTGCTCATACTTTTTCATTGTAATATCCATGCTAGTTTATTTTCCCTTTTCTTGTTTTCTTCTTGTGTGTTTGAAAAACCTTAAGAAAAACCAAAAAAATTAGTTGTAGCTTTTAGTTAGTTTACCTTTCTTGCTATAGTAGTAATAACTAAAAGAAAACCCAAAAAGATTTCCTGTTCTTCTTTTGCTTGTTGGGAGCTTTCCCGTGTAAATAGTTTCATTTCTTTTCTTTTCTTTGGGGTTCGCTAGGAGAAGACCATGATTAAATTGTTAAAGTGGCTCTTATATGCATTATTTTTGATTTAACCAAGAGCCCATATTGCCTTGTCTTCTCCTGTTTATTGAATGCTTGTATATTCCAGCTTAGTCCAATGCACGTGCACTATTATTCTTATTCACAGTCGTGCAAGTGAAAGGCGATTATGACGATATATGATGGGCTGATTGAGATGAGAGAAGCTGGTATGAACTCAACCTCTCTTGTTTTTGTAAATATGATTAGTTCATCGTTCCTGATTTAGCCTATTATGAATAAACATGTTTGCAATGACAATTAGAGATTATAGTTGCTTATGCCATGCTTAATTAGCTAGGAGTTTATAATGGTTTACCTTGCGTGCCAACATGCTATTAAAATGGTTGTGATGAGGTATGATGGGGTGGTATCCTCCTTTGAATGATTTAAGTGACTCGACTTGGCACATGTTCACACATGTAGTTGAAACAAATCAACATAGTCTTCACGATATTTATGTTCATGGTGGATTATATCCTACTCATGCTTGCACTCAATGTTTATTAATTTTAATGCATGTTCATGACTGTTGTCGCTCTCTAGTTGGTCGCTTCCCAGTATTTTGCTAGCCTTCACTTGTACTAAGCGGGAATACTGCTTGTGCATCCAATCCCTTAAACCCCAAAGTTATGCCATATGAGTCCACCATACCTTCCTATATGCGGTATCTACCTGTCGTTCCAAGTAAATTTGTATGTGCCAAACTCCAAACCTTCAAATGAAATTCTGTTTTGTATGCTCGAATAGCTCATGTATCAACTAGGGCTGACCGTATCTTCCATGTTAGGCGGGTTATTCTCAAGAGGAGTGGACTCCGCTCCTCACTCATGAGAAAATGGCTGGTCACCGGGATGCCCAGTCCCATGCTTTATGCAAACCAAATCAAAATAATTGCAAACAAAACTCCCCTGGGACTGTTGTTAGTTGGAGGCACTCGTTGTTTCGAGCAAGCCATGGATTGATGCTTGTTGGTAGAGGGGGAGTATAAACTTTACCATTCTGTTTGGGAACCACCTATAATGTGTGTAGCATGGAAGATATCGCCATCTCTTGGTTGTTATGTTGACAATGAAAGTATGCCGCTCAAAATATTATTTATCTCTATTTCAAAATCGAGCTCTGGCACCTCTACAAATCCCTGCTTCCCTCTGCAAAGGGCCTATCTATTTACTTTTATGTTGAGTCATCACCCTCTTATTAAAAAGCACCAGCTGGAGAGCACCGCTGTCATTTGCATCCATTACTATTAATTTATATTGGGTATGACTATGACTGGATATCTTTTACCATGAATTACAATGTTTAGTCAGTCCTTGATCTTTAAAGGTGCTCTGCATTTATGTTTTGCGGTCTCAGAAAGGGCTAGCGAGATACCATCTTATTATATCATATTATGATTGTTTTGAGAAAGTGTTGTCATCCGAGATTTATTATTATTGCTCGCTGGTTGATTATGCCATTGATATGAGTAAACATGAGACCTAAGAGTTATTGTGAATGTGGTTAGTCATAATCTTTGCTGAAAACTTGAATGCTGGCTTTACATATTTACAACAACAAGAGCAAACAGAGTTTGTAAAAGTTTTTATTTATCACTTTCAGTTTATCAACTGAATTGCTTGAGGACAAGCAAAGGTTTAAGCTTGGGGGAGTTGATACGTCTCCGTCGTATCTACTTTTCCAAACACTTTTGCCCTTGTTCTGGACTCTAACTTGCATGATTTGAATGGAACTAACCCGGACTGACGCTGTTTTCAGCAGAATTGCCATGGTGTTATTTATGTGCAGAAACAAAAGTTCTCGGAATGACCTGAAACTCCACGGAGATTATTTTTGGAAATAATAAAAAATATTGGCGAAATAATCAAGGCCAGGGGGCCCACACCCTTGCCACGAGGGTGGGGGGCGCGCCCCCTGCCTCGTGGGCCCCCTAGAGCTCCACCGACCTCAACTCCAACTCCATATATTCGTGTTCGGGGAGAAAAAATCAGAGAGAAAGATTCATCACGTTTTACGATACGGAGCTGCCGCCAAGCCCTAAACTCTCTCGGGAGGGCTGATCTGGAGTCCGTTCGGGGCTCCATAGAGGGGAATCCGTCGCCATCGTCATCATCAACCATCCTCCATCACCAATTTCATGATGCTCACCGCTGTGCGTGAGTAATTCCATCGTAGGCTTGCTGGACGGTGATGGGTTGGATGAGATTTATCATGTAATTGAGTTAGTTTTGTTAGGGTTTGATCCCTAGTATCCAATATGTTCTGAGATTGATGTTGCTATGACTTTGCTATGCTTAATGCTTGTCACTAGAGCCCGAGTGCCATGATTTCAGATCTGAACCTATTATGTTTCCATGAGTATATATGTGTTCTTGATCCTATCTTGCAAGTCTATAGTCACCTACTATGTGTTATGATCCGGCAACCCCGAAGTGACAATAATCGGGACCACTCCCGGTGATGACCATAGTTTGAGGAGTTCATGTATTCACTATGTGTTAATGCTTTGGTCCGGTACTCTATTAAAAGGAGGCCTTAATATCCGTTAGTTTCCATTACGACCCTGCTGCCACGGGAGGGTAGGACAAAAGATGTCATGCAAGTTCTTTTCCATAAGCACGTATGACTATATTCGGAATACATGCCTACATTACATTGATGAATTGGAGCTAGTTCTGTGTCACCCTATGTTATGATTGTTACATGAAGAACCGCATCCGGCATAATTCTCCATCACCGATCCAATGCCTACGAGCTTTTCACATATTGTTCTTCGCTTATTTACTTTTCCGCTGCTACTATTACAATCACTACAAAACCCAAAAATATTGCTTTTGCTACTGATAACCCACAAGTATAGGGGATCAATTGTAGCCTCTTTCGATAAGTAAGAGTGTCGAACCCAACGAGGAGCTAAAGGTAGAACAAATATTCCCTCAAGTTCTATCGACCACCAATACAACTCTACGCACGCTTGACGTTTGCTTTACCGGAAACAAGTATAAAACTAGAAGTACTTTGTAGGTGTTTTGGGGTAAGCTTGCAAGAAAGTAAAGAGCACGTAAATAAAAGCTAGGGGCTGTTTAGATGAAGACACAACTAAATTAGTTTTAGTAGAGAGCTTTTTGTTACGAGAAAGTTATTTGTCCCTAGGCAATCGATAACTAAACCGGTAATCATTATTGCAATTTTATTTGAGGGAGAGGCATAAGCTAACATACTTTCTCTACTTGGATCATATGCACTTATAATTAGAACTCTAGCAAGCATCCGCAACTACTAAAGATCATTAAGGTAAAACCCAACCATAGCCTTAAAGCATCAAGTCCCCTTTATCCCATACGCAAACAACCTACTTACTCGAGTCTGTGCTTCTGTCACTCACGCCACCCACCATAAGCAAATCATGAACATATTGCAAACCCTACAACGGGAATCCCTCACGCTTGCGCGACACGGAGAGCACCATAGGACAACACCAATAATAAAACATGCAACTCAAACCAATCTTGATCATCAAATAGCCCATAGGACAAAACGGATCTACTCAAACATCATAGGATAGCCATACATCACTGGGAAATAATATATAGCGTTGAGCACCATGTTTAAATAGAGATTACAACGAGTAAGAGAGAGGTTACACTGCTGCATAGAGGGGGGAAGAGTTGGTGATGATGGCGGTGAAGTTGTTGGTGAAGATTGCGGTGATGATGATGGCCACGGCGGCGTTCCGGCGCCACCGGAAGAGAAGGGGAGAGGGGGCCCCTTCGTCTTCTTCTTCCTTGACCTCCTCCCTAGATGGGAGAAGGGTTTCCCCTCTGGTCCTTGGCCTCCATGGCGTGGGAGGGGCGAGAGCCCCTCCGAGATTGGATCTGTCTCTCTGTCTCTCTCTGTTTCTGCGTTCTCTTCTGCTGCCCTTTCACCGTTTCGTATATATATGGAGATCCGTAACTCCGATTGGACTGAAACCTTCGCCATGATTTTTTACCAAAAATTAGCTTTCTTGCGGCCGAAGAAGGGCATGGGCCTCCTTACGGGTGGCCCACGAGGCTCAGGGGCGCGCCCCCTGCCTCGTGGCCATCTCGGGCACCGTCTCGCGTGGATTTTTCTTCCGGAATTTTCCAAATATTCCAAAAATAAGCTCCGTCCGTTTTTATCCCGTTTGGATTCCGTTTGATATGGATATTCTGCGAAACATAAAACATGCAACAAACAGGAACTGGCACTGGGCACTGGATCAATATGTTAGTCCCAAAAATAGTATAAAAAGTTGCCAAAAAGTATATGAAAGTTGAATAATATTGGCATGGAACAATCAAAAATTATAGATACGACTGAGACGTATCAGCATCCCCAAGCTTAATTCCTACTCATCCTCGAGTAGGTAAATGATAAAAAAGATAATTTTTGATGTGGAATGCTACCTAGCATAATCTTGATCATATGTCTAATCATGGCATGAATATTAAGACACGAGTGATTCAAAGCAATAGTCTATCCTTTGACATAAAAACAATAATACTTCAAGCATACCAACCAAGCAATTATGTCTTATTGAAATAACATAGCCAAAGAAAGCTCATCCCTACAAAATCATAGAGTCTGGCTATGCTCCATCTTCACCACACAAAATATTCACATCATGCACAACCCCGATGACAAGCCAAGCAATTGTTTCATACTTTTGACGTTTCTCAAACCTTTTCAACTTTCACGCAATACATGAGCGTGAGCCATGGACATAGCACTATAGGTGGAATAGAATATGATGATGGGGGTTATGTGGAGAAGACAAAAAAGGAGAAAGTCTCACATCGACGCGGCTAATCAACGGGCTATGGAGATGCCCATCAATTGATGTCAATGTGAGGAGTAGGGATTGCCATGCAACGGATGCACTAGAGCTATAAGTGTATGAAAGCTCAAACTGAAACTAAGTGGGTGTGCATCCAACTTGCTTGCTCATGAAGACCTAGGGCATTTGAGGAAGCCCATCGTTGGAATATACAAGCCAAGTTCTATAATGAAAATTCCCACTAGTATATGAAAGTGATAACTTAAGAGACTCTCTATATGAAGAACATGGTGCTACTTTGAAGCACAAGTGTGGAAAAAGGATAGTAACATTGCCCCTTCTCTCTTTTTCTCTCATTTTTTTGTTGTTTTTTTTCTCTTTTTTTGGGCTTTCTCTTTTTTTGCCTTTCTTTTTTTTTCGTCCGGAGTCTCATCCCGACTTGTGGGGGAATCATAGTCTCCATCATCCTTTCCTCACTGGGGCAATGCTCTAATAATGATGATCATCACACTTTTATTTACTTACAACTCAATATTACAACTCGATATCTAGAACAAAGATATGACTCTATATGAATGCCTCCGGCGGTGTACCGGGATGTGCAATGATCTAGCGTAGCAATGACATCAAAAAACAGACAAGCCATGAAAACATCATGCTAGCTATCTTACGATCATGCAAAGCAATATGACAATAAATTCTCAAGTCATGTATATGATGATGATGGAAGTTGCATGGCAATATATCTCGGAATGGCTATGGAAATGCCATAATAGGTAGGTATGGTGGCTGTTTTAAGGAAGATATAAGGAGGTTTATGTGTGATAGAGCGTATCGTATCACGGGGTTTGGATGCACCGGCGAAGTTTGCACCAACTCTCGAGGTGAGAAAGGGCAATGCACGGTACCGAAGAGGCTAGCAATGATGGAAGGGTGAGAGTGCGTATAATCCATGGACACAACATTAGTCATAAAGAACTCACATACTTATTGCAAAAGTCTATTAGCTATCGAAACAAAGTACTATGCGCCTGCTCCTAGGGGGATAGATTGGTAGAAAAAGACCATCGCTCGTCCCCGACCGCCACTCATAAGGAAGACAATCAATAAATAAATCATGCTCCGACTTTGTTACATAACGGTTCACCATACGTGCATGCTACGGGACTTGCAAACCTCAACACAAGTATTTCTCAATTTCACAATTACTCAACTAGCACGACTCTAATATCACCACCTTTATATCGCAAAACTATTGCAAAGAATCAAACATATCATATTCAGTGATCTACAAATTTTATGTAGGGTTTTATGACTAACCATGTGAATGACCAGTTCCTGTCATCTCTCTAAATAGATATAAGTGAAGCACGAGAGTTTAATTCTTTCTACAAAAGATATGCCCATGCTCTAACAAATAAGTGAAGCAAAAGAGCATTCTACAAATGGCGGTTGTCTAAGTGAAGAGAAACATGCAATCCAAACTTCAAATGATATAAGTGAAGCACATGAAGCATTCTATAAAGCCATACTCAAAAGATATAAGTGAAGTGCATAGAGCATTCTATAAATCAACCAAGGACTATCTCATACCAGCATGGTGCATAAAATAAAAATGAAAACTAAATGCAAAAGACGCTCCAAGATTTGCACATATCGCATGAACCAAACGAATCCGAAAACATACCGATACTTGTTGAAGAAAGAGGGGATGCCTTCCGGGGCATCCCCAAGCTTAGACGCTTGAGTCTCCTTGAATTTTACTTGGGGTGCCTCGGGCATCCCCAAGCTTGAGCTCTTGCCTCTCTTCCTTCTTCTCACATCGAGACCTTCTCAATCATCGAACACTTCATCCACACAAAACTTCAACAGAAAACTCGGTAAGATCCGTTAGTATAATAAAGTAAATCACTACTCTAAGTACTGTTACAAACCAATTCATATTTTGTTTTTGCATTGTGTATACTGTAATATAACTTTTTCATGGCTTAATCCACTGATATAAATTGATAGTTTCATCAAAACAAGCAAACTATGCATCAAAAACAGAATCTGTCTAAAATAGAACAGTCTGTAATAATCTGAACCTTCACCATACTTCTGATACTTGAACAATTCTGCCAAAATTAGGAAATATAAACAATTTGTAAATAAAGACAGTGCAAAAAGAATCAGAACCATTTGACGTTCCAGTAAAAAATGTAAAATCGCGCACTACAGCCAAAGTTTCTGTCCTGCACCATACAAACCAACAAGCATTGTAAACATCCTAAAGGCAAACCTTGGCACATTATTTTTATAATACAATTGAATTGTACAAGGGGATAATTATTTTTGTTGAAAAGTTTCTGTAATCAAGATTCACAAAGTTTCCGTGAGCATGAACAAAGTTCAAGGCTAGCGCCCACTTCAACAATGCTTGTCTTTCTCACTTTCGCTTTTCTTTTTGAAAAAGTTTTGGGTTCCCCTCTTTATTTTTGTTGTTTTTAAACTATATAAAAGCACTCAACAGAAATAAATGGCTCTCTAAAACTTCCTGGTTGTCTCCCTGGCAGCGCTTTCTTTAAAGCCACCAAGCTAGGCATATAGTGCTCAAGTAGTGAATCCACCCGGATCCCAAGGTATATCAAAGCCAATTTTAATTAACAATGATTTGTAATTTAGTAGTGAGCACAAAACAACATATATCAAGCAATGACGAAGTCTAACTATCTTCCTATGCATCGGCATGTCATAAAAGAACAATTCATGCACACAAAGTAAAGGCCAATGCATAGTATAAACAGTTTCTTGCAATTTTATCGTGTTGGAAACATAGAGAGGTGGAGATATAGTTCCTCTCTCATAATAATTGCAAGTAGGAGCAGCAAGCACATGCATATTATATCTATCAAAATCATCATGTGTAGTAGTAAAAGGCAACCCATCAATATAATCCTTAATAAGAGCAAACTTCTCTGATATAGTGTAGTTTGGAGAATTCAAAAAGATAATAGGACTATCATGTGTGGGTGCAATAGCAACAATTTCATGTTTAATATAAGGAACTATAGCAAGTTCATCTCCATAAGCATAATTCATATTGGCATCTTGGCCACAAGCATAGCAAGCATCATCAAAAAGGGATATTTCAAGAGAATCAATGGGATCATAACAATCATCATAGCAATCATCCTTCGGTAAGCACGAAGGGAAATTAAACAATGTATGAGTTGAAGAGTTACTCTCATTAGAAGGTGGGCACGGGTAGCTAATTCGCTCTTCCTCCTTTTGTTCTTCGCTCTCCTCATCATCTTTTTCATCCAATGAGCTCACAGTTTCATCAATTTCTTCTTCCATAGACTCCTGCAAAATATTAGTCTCTTCTTGGATAGCGGGGTAATCCTCAATATATGGTTCAACATAAGCATTAGAAGCATAATTATCATAGCAATATTTAAGTATGGCAAAATTTTCAGATTTGTAAAGAGTAGCACCATACGTTTCAATCAAAGAAGCAATTTTATAAGCACCCTTAAAAGCAACAAATTCTTCAATTTGTTGAATATCATAGTAACTATAAACACCCTTGGCATACGAAGATAAGATTCCATTATCAATAAACTCACATTGGTAGGGAAGGTGTTTCTTAGGGTTTTCAGAACAACAAGTAACATCATACATATAACATAAATTCCAAGCATAGCATTGCAAACGATGAATTTGACCCAATAGAATTTTCCCTTTTTCAGATATTCGGTGTCGCGCATAACAATCATGCTCATCTAAAGATTTGCCCTCAACTAAGCTAGTTGGGGTTTCAGCACGAGCACATAGGGATCAAAGATGATCCAAGTAATAAGCTTCAGGAGTGTGATAGATTTTGAGTGGTTCTTCAACCATTGGTTGAGTAGGTACAACTAATTTTTTTGGTATTTTGCGTTTCCTACCCATAACTAAAGATACAAAACAACTAAGAACAGCAAATAAAAATTACTTAGTGATAAAGCAAACAAGCACACACGAGAATATTCACCCCACGCTATTGCTCCCCAGCAACGGCACCAGAAAAAGGTCTTGATAACCCACAAGTATAGGGGATCAATTGTAGCCTCTTTCGATAAGTAAGAGTGTCGAACCCAACGAGGAGCTAAAGGTAGAACAAATATTCCCTCAAGTTCTATCGACCACCGATACAACTCTACGCACGCTTGACGTTTGCTTTACCGGAAACAAGTATAAAACTAGAAGTACTTTGTAGGTGTTTTGGGGTAAGCTTGCAAGAAAGTAAAGAGCACGTAAATAAAAGCTAGGGGCTGTTTAGATGAAGACACGACTAAATTAGTTTTAGTAGAGAGCTTTTTGTTACGAGAAAGTTATTTGTCCCTAGGCAATCGATAACTAAACCGGTAATCATTATTGCAATTTTATTTGAGGGACAGGCATAAGCTAACATACTTTATCTACTTGGATCATATGCACTTATGATTGGAACTCTAGCAAGCATCCGCAACTACTAAAGATCATTAAGGTAAAACCCAACCATAGCATTAAAGCATCAAGTCCCCTTTATCCCATACGCAAACAACCTACTTACTCGGGTCTGTGCTTCTGTCACTCACGCCACCCACCATAAGCAAATCATGAACATATTGCAAACCCTACAGCGGGAATCCCTCACGCTTGTGCAACACAGACAACATCATAGGACATCACCAATAATAAAACATGCAACTCAAACCAATCTTGATCATCAAATAGCCCATAGGACAAAACGGATCTACTCAAACATCATAGGATAGCCATACATCATTGGGAAATAATATATAGCATTGAGCACCATGTTTAAGTAGAGATTACAACGGGTAAGAGAGAGGTTACACCGCTGCATAGACGGGGGAAGAGTTGGTGATGATGGCGGTGAAGTTGTTGGTGAAGATTGCGGTGATGATGATGGCCACGGCGGCGTTCCGGCGGCACCGGAAGAGAAGGGGAGAGGGGGCCCTTCGTCTTCTTCTTCCTTGACCTCCTCCCTAGATGGGAGAAGGGTTTCCCCTCTGGTCCTTGGCCTCCATGGCGTGGGAGGGGCGAGAGCACCTCCGAGATTGGATCTATCTCTCTGTCTCTCTCTGTTTCTGCGTTCTCTTCTGCTGCCCTTTCACCGTTTCATATATATATATATATGGAGATCCGTAACTCCGATTGGACTGAAACCTTCGCCGTGATTTTTTTACCAAAAATTAGCTTTCTTGCGGCCGAAGAAGGGCATCAACCGCCTTACGGGTGGCCCACGAGGGTCAGGGGCGCGCCCAGGGGGGCAGGCGCGCCCCTGCCTCATGGCCACCTCGGGCACCGTCTCGCGTGGATTTTTCTTCCGGAATTTTCCAAATATTCCAAAAATAAGCTCCGTCCGTTTTTATCCCGTTTGGATTCTGTTTGATATGGATATTCTGCGAAACATAAAACATGCAACAAACAGGAACTGGCACTGGATCAATATGTTAGTCCCAAAAATAGTATAAAAAGTTGCCAAAAAGTATATGAAAGTTGAATAATATTGGCATGGAACAATCAAAAATTATAGATACGATGGAGACGTATCAGCTACCGTTACCGTTACCTCCATATTACTTTGCTACTAAATACTTTGCTACAGATACTAAGTTATCCAGGTGTGGTTGAATTGACAACTCAACTGCTAATACTTGAGAATATTCTTTGGCTCCCCTTGCGTCGAATCAATAAATTCGGGTTGAATACTCTACCCTCGAAAACTGTTGCGATCCCCTATACTTGTGGGTTATCAGCACACCGAAAGATCTACTAGTAAAAAGGTTCATGCAATAGAAGAGATTAATGTTTTGAGTGGAAAGATGGATGAACTTATGAAATTGTTTGCTAATAAGAGTGTTTCTTCTGATCCTAATGATATGCCTTTGTCCACTTTGATTGAGAATAATAATGAATCTATGGATGTGAGTTTTGTTGGTAGGAACAATTTTGGTAAGAACGCGTATAGAGGAAACTGTAATCCTAGGCTGTTCCCTAGTAATTCCTCTAATAATTATGGTAATTCCTACAACAACTCTTATGGAAATTTTAATAATATTCCCTCTGATTTTGAGACTAGTGTTAAAGAATTTATGATTTCACAAAAGAATTTCAATGCTTTGCTTGAAGAAAAATTGCCTAAGATTGATGAGTTGGCTAGGAACGTGGATAGAATTTCTCTTGATGTTGATTCTTTGAAACATAGATCTATTCCACCTAAGCATGATATCAATGAGTCTCTCAAATCCATGAGCATTTCCATTGGTGAGTGCAAAGAAAGAACCGCTAGGATGCGTGCTAAAAAAGATTGTTTATGAAAGCGTGTTCTTCTAGTTTTCATGATAATAAGGATGAAGATCTAAAAGTGATTGATGTGTCTCCTATTAAATATTTGTTTTGCAATATGAATCTTGATAATGATGGGACTGGAGATGAGTCAACTTTAGTTAAAAGGCGTCCCAATGATTCGGAGTTTTTAGATCTTGGCGTAAAAATTGGTAAAAGTGGGATTGAAGAGGTCAAAACTTTACATAGCAATGAACCCACTATTTTGGATTTCAAGGAATTTAATTATGATAATTGTTCTTTAATAGATTGTATTTCCTTGTTGCAATCCGTGTTAAATTCTCCTCATGCTTATGATCAAAATAAAGCTTTTACTAAACATATTGTTGATGCTTTAATGCAATCTTATGAAGAAAAGCTTGAATTAGAAGTCTCTATCCCTAGAAAACTTTATGATGAGTGGGAACCTACTATTAAAATTAATATTAAAGATCATGAATGCTATGCTTTGTGTGATTTGGGTGCTAGTGTTTCCATGATTCCAAAAACTTTGTGTGATGTGTTAGGTTTCCGTGAATTTGACGATTGTTCTTTAAACTTGCATCTTGCGGATTCCACCATTAAGAAACCTACGGGAAGGATTAATGATGTTCTTATTGTTGCAAATAGGAATCATGTGCCCGTAGATTTTATTATTCTTGATATAGATTGCAATCCTACATGTCCTATTATTCTTGGTAGACCTTTCCTTAGAACGATTGGTGCAGTTATTGATATGAAAGAAGGAAATATTAGATTCCAATTTCCGTTAAGGAAAGGCATGGAACACTTTCCTAGAAAGAAAATTAAATTACCTTATGAATCTATTATGAGAGCCACTTATGAATTGCATACCAAAGATGGCAATAACTAGATTTATTCTTGTTTTTATGCCTAGCTAGGGGCGTTAAACCATAGCGCTTGTTGGGAGGCAACCCAATTTTGTTTTTTATTCCTTGCTTTTTGCTTCTGTTTAGTAATAAATAATTCATCTAGCCTATGGTTTTATGTTTTAATTAGTGTTTGTGCCAAGTAGAACCAATAGGATCTTTTTGGGTGATAATTATTTGATCTTGCAGAAAAAGACAGAAACTTTGCGCTCACAAAATAATTGTTAAAATTCACCAGAACGTGATAAATTGCCAATGCTTTTTGCAGTGGATCAATATACAAATTGTACAGGTTGTCCTAGTTTTCAGAATTTTTGGAGTTCCAGAAGTATTCAAACAAATTAGATTGCTACAGACTGTTCTGTTTTTGACAAATTCTGTTTTTGTGTGTTGTTTGCTTATTTTAATGAATCTATGGCTAGTATCGGAGGGTATGAACCATAGAAGTTGGAATATAGTAGGTTTAACACCAATATAAATAAAGAATGAGTTCATTATAGTACCTTAAAGTTGTGGTTTGTTTTCTTATACTAACGGAGCTCATGAATTTTCTGTTGAGTTTTGTGTTGTGAAGTTTTCAAGTTTTTGGGTAAAGATTTGATGGATTATGGAATAAGGAGTGGCAAGAGCCAAAGATTGGGGATGACCAAGGAGCCCCAAGGTAAAATTCAAGGACAATCAAAAGCCTAAGCTTGGGGATGCCCCGGAAGGCATCCCCTCTTTCGTCTTCGTCCATCGGTAACTTTACTTGAGGCTATATTTTTATTCACCACATGATATGTGTTTTGCTTGGAGCGTCTTGTATGATTTGAGTCTTTGCTTTTTAGTTTACCACAATCATTCTTGCTGTACACACCTTTTGGAGAGACACACATGAATCGAAATTTATTAGAATACTCTATGTGCTTCACTTATATCTTTTGAGCTAGATAAATTTGCTCTAGTGCTTCACTTATATCTTTTAGAGCACGGTGGTGGTTCTATTTTATAGAAATTATTGATCTCTCATGCTTCACTTATATTATTTTGAGAGTCTTTTAGAACAGCATGGTAATTTGCTTTGGTTAAAATTTTAGTCCTAAAGTGATGAGCATCCAAGATTGGTATAATAAAAACTATCATATAAAGTGCATCAAATACTATGAGAAGTTTGATACTTGATAATTGTTTTGAGATATGAAGATGGTGATATTATAGTCATGCTAGTTGAGTAGTTGTGAATTTGAGAAATACTTGTTCTAAAGTTTGTGATTCCCGTAGCATGCACGTATGGTGAACCGTTATGTGATGAAGTCGGAGCATGATTTATTTATTGATTGTCTTCCTTACGAGTGGCGGTTGGGGACGAGCGATGGTCTTTTCCTACCAATCTATCCCCCTAAGAGCATGCGCGTAGTACTTCGTTTCGATAACTAATAGTGTGACGCCCCCGATTCAATCGTACACTAATCATACACGCAAACGTGTACGATCAAGATCAGGGACTCATGGGAAGATATCACAACACAACTCTAAAAATAAAATAAGTCATACAAGCATCATAATACAAGCCAGGGGCCTTGAGGGCTCGAATACAAGTGCTCGATCATAGACGAGTCAGCGGAAGCAACAATATCTGAGTACAGACATAAGTTAAACAAGTTGCCATAAGATGGCTAGCACAAACTGGGATACAGATCGGAAGAGGCGCAGGCCTCCTGCCTGGGATCCTCCTAAACTACTCCTGGTCGTCGTCAACGGCCTCCACGTAGTAGTAGGCACCTCCGGTGTAGTAGGAGTCCTCGTCGATGGTGGCGTCTGGCTTCTGGGCTCCGGCATCTGGTTGCGACAACCAGGTAGAAGGGAAAGGGGAAAAGAGGGAGAAAAACAACCGTGAGTACTCATCCAAAGTACTCGCAAGCTAGGAGCTACACTACATATGCATGGGTATATGTGTAAAGGGCCATATCGGTGGACTGAACTGCAGAATGCCAGAATAAGAGGGGGATAGCTAATCCTGTTGAAGACTACGCTTCAGGCCACCTCCATCTTGCAGAATGTAGAAGAGAGTGGATGGTAAGTTCACCAAGTAGCATGGCATAGCATAAACCTACCCGACGATCCTCTCCTCGTCGACCTGTGAGAGAGCGATCATCGGGTAGTATTTGGCACTTGGAAGGGTGTGTTTTATTAAGTATCCGATTCTAGTTGTCATAAGGTCAAGGTACAACTCCGGGTCGCCTGTTACCGTGGACACGACTATTCGAATAGATCAACTTCCCTGCAGGGGTACACGACATTACCCGACACGCTCGATCCCTCTGGCCAGGCACACTTTCCTGGGTCATGTCCGGCCTCGGGAGATCAACACGTCGCAGCCCCACCTAGGCTCAACAGATAGGTCAGCACGCCGGTCTAAATCCTATGCGCGCAGGGGTCTGGGCCCATCGCCCATTGCACACCTGCACGTTGCGTACGCGGCCGGAAGCAGACCTAGCCTAGCAGGCGTTGCAGTCCAATCCGGCGCGCGCCGCTCAGTCGCTGACGTCAAAAAGAGTTTCGGCTGATACCACGACGCCGGTTGCCAATATCTTGTCCCACGTGGCGGTTAGTGCGTATAAGGTCAACGACCCAACTCATATCAAATACCAAGATCTCGTTAAGCGTGTTATTATGAAGTAACCGCGAACGCCGACCAGGGCCAGGCTCACCTCTCTCCTAGGCAGTCTCAACCTGCCATGTCGCTTCGCCACAAAGATCCACACGGAGGGCCGTCGGGAAAGTATGTCCTTTCAGCCCCCAATCAGTGAATCAACCGCGAGTACTCAACGAGTCGACCCAACTTTAGTCACCACACGTATCATGTATAAAGTATATAATATATACCCGTGATCACCTCCCGAGTGATCACGGCCCAATAGTATAGCACAGCAGACGGACAAGAATGTAGGGTCACTGGTGGAAAACTAGCATCCTATACTAAGTATGTAGGATTGTAGGTAAAGGTAACAACGGTAGTAGCAAGGACAGGCTATGCATCGGAATAGGATTAACGGAAAGCAGTAACATGCTACACTACTCTAATGCAAGCAGTAGAGAGAAGAATAGGCGATATCTGGTGATCAAGGGGGGGCTTGCCTGGAAGCTTTGTTGTACGGGAAGAAGGGTCGTCGGTGACGTAGTCGTACTCGGTGGCATCAGCGCCGGTCCGGGGTCTACCGGGGAAGAAGAGGGGGGAAGAAACAGTAAATACGGAGCAAACAAAGCATCACAAAACATAACGAGGCAATACGCGGTGCTAGGTATGCCCTAACACGGTGCTACACGTTACAGACGGAGCGGGAAAATCTCTGTGGATATTTCCCCGGCTTTGGCATTTACTGGACAGACGGTCCGGAGGGAAAGGTTCCATGTTCATCATGCTAGGTTCATGTGATAGATGAACGAAGTGCATATTCCGATTCGTCATATTTTTCTGAGCAACGTTCATATATAAATTATTTTCATCCGAGTTACGGATTATTTAATATTAATTTTTAAAGTTTTTAATTCATTTTCAAGAATTATTTTAATTCGATTTAAATAGTAAAATGCTACGTGTACACAGCAGAGGCCAGCCACAGCCTATGACATGTGGGGCCGGGGGACCCAGTTGACCCAGTCAACTATTGGCTGGTCAACGGTGTGCATAGTACAAGTGGGACACGCATGTCATTCTCTCTAGTAATTTCAACACTGATTTAATATTTATACCAAGTAGTGGACCCCATCTGTCACTGTCTAATCGATTTTAGTTATTTAGTTAATTTAACAGATGGACCCACATGTCATACTTTGTAATTATGTTAACTTAATTAAATGGATTAATTGCCTAGGGGTCCTACACGTCAGTGTCTCAAGGGCTAATCAACAGAGCCATTTAGTCCCTAATAGACAGGGACGCGACAACCGGTCGGGGTTAGCCGTCGGCGACCTTCCCGAGCGGCGGAGACTCGCCGGAGGTCCACGGGAGCGGCGGACGAGGGCAACAGAAGATACCCCGTAGTCGCGCGCATCTAGGGAGCTTCGCAGCAGGCGTTGGAGTTGTCGGAATCGTCAGGAACGACAAGTCCCGCGGTGGTGGAACCATGGCTTGCTCCGAGGTGGTGCACGGGCGCGACACGGGCGTGTGTGGGCGCGACTGGTGGCGGTGAGCGCGAGCGCCCAATGAGTTCTGTGGTGCGGCGAAATTCGGCGACTGAGAAATGGAAAGGGGGAACAGGGGATCGAGGGGGGGCCTCACATCGAGCGGTAGGGGAGGTCCGCGAGCTCGGGGGAGGTCGTGGCGGGTCGGAGAGGTGGCCGACGAGGCGCGGGCGCCGGTGATGAAGCGGTCGGGCAGGGGCGACCAACATCGGCGGGTGCGCAGAGGAGCAGTAGCGAGCTGCGGGCGAGCGCCCACGCGTGCCGGCAGGCGCTGGCCACGGCCTGGTGCGGCCATGGGAGGCACGGGGCGCGGGCGGCGCCAGCGACAGGGGGTGTGCGACAGGGGCGGGGCCGGCGGTTGTGTAGGTCGAAGGAGGAGGCGGCGATGCGAGGGGGGTCAGAGGTGAGGAGCTCGCCGACCAGAACAGCGGCAGAGCGGCAGAGGTGGTCGGAGCAGGGCAAGGAGGGCGCGTGTGAGCGGGTTGGGCGCGGGGTCTCTTGCTCCTCTCTGCTCTCTTCCTGACGGCGTGAGGAGGGACGATGGGATCGAACGGGTGGAGTGGGGATCGAGAGGTGAGGGGCTAGGGTTAGGTAGGGAGGCGGCTGGGCTGGGCCTAGTAGGCCGGCCGGTGGCCTAAGGCCCAGGGGGATGGGGGGTTTTCCCTTTTCACTCTCTCCCTCTCTTTATTATCTCTGTTTTGTATTTCTCCGCTGTTTTTCATTTAGTTTTGCTAGCAAACGATTTTTGTTTAACACGAAATCCTACTCATAATTTCTAGTCAACACCACAAGGTGGCACAAAAAGTTTGAGGTCATATGGAGCCGTTCAAATATTTGTTTAGTATTTAAAAGCATTTAAGTAATTGTTTTACCATTGTTTTATCTACTATTGTGTATTTAAATATTTTATTTAATTATGAGTTCTTCGCCATAACTGCTTATGATTTATTTGACACCTCCTGAACATTTTTGTTTTAACATTTGAAAACCTTTGTTGTTTGCCTTTAAATCTAAATTTGAATTCGAACCGTTTGAACTAACATGAGATTAGCAACAGTAATCGTGGTGACGTGGCATGATTAACATAGGTTCACTGTAGTTTAATTATCCGGGCATCACAATTCTCCTCCACTACAAGAAATCTCGTCCCGAGATTTAAGAGGGGAAATGAGGGGGAAGAGATTTGGTTACGAAATTCTAACGGATCTTCTCGGACTTGGTTGCTCTTCTCGAAGAGATCGATCCCTTACATTGACGTCTTCATTTCTCTGCTTCAGGTCATCATGGTGAAGTCGTCCTTTTCTTCAGGAACTCCAACGTACTTATGAATAGGTAAGGGGGAGCTCAGCTACGACAGAATGCTTTTGAGGGAAATAATCTAGGGTTAACCTATGAATGCGCATAAGATTATCTCTCGAGTTGAACATATAAAATACATCGAGAGTAAGGTATGGAGGTATAATAATAAGTTTCAAACGGATAGACAATCGTTCGATGTCTGAAACAAAGTGTGAAAGGGTCCAGAACAACGAGAATAAGTATTGCGTCTGATACCAGAATAGATCACTAGGAAGGTGGCTCGTGAATTGCATACGAAGCCAAGCACGAGGATTAACTATGGAAACAGGGTGTACAGGAGAGTCATGTTTTGATCCTGTGGAACTGTGGGGTTATTGGCCCACCATGTGGGTTAAAAGTAGGAAGGGCGGTGATATCTTGCACGATCATGTAAGCAAGGCATGTCAGAGGATAGTCTGTTGGTTATGTCGGCAACAACATCGGTACCAAGGGCGAGGGACGAACAGAACCATCTTCCTGCTGGTTGAACAAGGCGGACCAATAGGCAAAGTTCTCATCCATCGGTGGTTACCGGAATGTCATCAACAATAGTAACAGGGTCTTGCTGACAGAATTGTACACCGAGGTGTTTACATAAGCAGGAGAATATTACTGCTTAGACCATATAGATCACAAGAAAGGTTAAACCAAATAATGGACAGGAAAATATGATTATCAGATATTTCAGGGGTATATCCTTCCCAATGATAAGCAGAGCATGATATCCATGACAAGATATAATGTAGAAAACCCTTTAGGTAAGGGGAGAGAAATTTCATGACAATACCCATGCAACGGTGTTTGGATAATTGTGCAAGAAACATTTAGCATTGGGCTTCAAATGTTCTTGTTGAAAATCGAAGTACCACAGACATGCTTAGAGATAGCACTGGCATGGTCTTCAAGCAAAGATCAGACTTTGGATACACAAAGGATCCATCAGGAACAACTTATAGAATAAGTCTTACAATTTCCTCATGGAAGAATGGTTAACGTTGCTAAAAAGGAAACTATAACAATAGTTCCTCCGGGCATGTGTGCTAGGCATGACATCACCTTACCGGGTCACATTAAGACCAATTTTATAACTCTTGGAAATATGTTCCAACCATCATATCTGACTGAGATTCAGATCTGATTGGTGTTAGGATAACTCATATTCAGGATGCCCGAGAAGAAAGTGCAACACAAATTGTCGAGATGACATTGTAAGGTTCTCAGGGAAATGAACTATGGAAGCGAGTTCCGAAACAAGAGTCCATCATTAAACTAAGGAGAGGATGAGGAGGTGGCTGAAGGACTCAGCGACAATCCCTTGAGATTTCCAAAAAGATGGATTTCCACAATCATGTGAACAAGGAGATAACATTTGTCAGATCAATTGATATAATGATGTGTGTTCGAGGAAAACATACACAATTAAACATTGGTTGAAAGGTGCACCCGAGATATGGGCTTAGGTAGGAATGATGTTAGAATGGTGTTTCAATAACCAATGGTCTAAGAATGAAATATCGACCATTAACTTCAAAGCAATAGGGTTGCTAGAAGTACAAAACCCAAGAAGCACGGTTCACGTGTTGGTATCCCGGTTAGAATCAATATGGGGACCAAGAAAGAACGGTGAGGGTGAGAAGTATCACAATACCAAGAACTCTCAAGACATGGTGAAATTCTCACGACATTCTTGACATAAAAGATGGTAATACTCCAAGGTAAAGAAGAACAAATGCTGGGTAGCAAGGATCTCAAGGTATACACAAAACACGAACAAGTTTGTGTTGAACGGAAGGCAATAAAGTGGTCGATGATAACACAAATCATCGAGGGAAGGATGGTATTTCTCATCATGAATTCGATTGGTATCCTGGAAGGAGTTAAAATGTTGATGATGATCACGACAAATTTTGTCGAGAGGCTCCATGAAGATGCAATCGCTCGACGACGACATCAAGCCAAGGGAATGGTGAAGCAAAAGGCTATTATAACCATAGATAAGATGTCATCTCAGAATTTAGAGTTGTCTCTCAAGACAAACAATATGATGGTGAAAGTTTGATGTAAGCTTAGAGCACTGTCGGGATTGTGTCCCGAGGATGAAGGACATAGGTAGAATGGTCAAGCAGTCAACCTGACGATGATGATGTAGTCAATCAGCTGGGAATGACACGATCGAGTACAAACTCGTAAGCAATGAAGATTACTAAGAGTTGTTGAATCACAGTGCGGACTCGATTCAGTTATCGGTGTCCTTGAGTGTTTAATGACTTAGAGCCCGTGAAAAAATTGGAATCAGTGAGAATGTAGTACTTGATGGAGAACTCATAAGAAGTTATGCAGTTCCGTGATAATCTTGAGATACCAGGGTGTAATACTCGGCGAAAGATCAAAGTAAAGGTTGGACTGGTGTATTGATCCACAGAAGACAAGTGCTTAAACTTGCCCGAGAAATGGGATCAAAGAAGAACATATGGTCGGAACCATGATTGCAAAGGATCAATTCACCGATACCAAAGGATATTACATCAAGGAAATAGTTATTATTACAAGAAGCTTCCAGGATAGGATCAACATCGTGTCCATGGGCATGAACACAAAGGTTCAAGGTCGACTCCCACTTCCTCAATGTATAACCTTCCATTCACCTCTCGTTTTTTTCGAAAATTGACATTAGTTGTTGAAAGTTTTACCTGGTGCAATACTAGATAAGTATGACCCGTGAAATCTGTCGGGTTCACACAGAATAGTGAAGGTGTTGGTTCAACCCATCGAGGCATTTTAGGAACATATGACACAAGCTTCAAGAATAAATATCACCAGCTCGTAAGCAGAGCATGGTTGGCCAAAATCAAAGAATAGGATTTACCAATGGCATTTTGTATTAGGGAAAGAACTTCCAAAGTGATTGAATATGATAGACGTCGTCGGATAAAATCCAACAAAAGAATCCAATGGTCCTCAAGGGATCTGATCTGAGCATCGGTACTCAACCAGAGGAATAAGGAATGCAAGGAGATCAGATTATAGAAACAACTGACTAATCCAAAGCTCAATTGCACAGAATTATGAATTTCATGTCAAGGGATCAGAAGCAAGCGCTCTAATTAAGGAGGGATAAGTTGAGTAGACTTAGGGGTACAATCGATGGCAAGTTGATTGGTCGAGATCCAGCTCATGTTTAAAATGACTTCTGATCTGGAAGGATGAATTCTAGGATCTGATTGAGGATCGCGAGCATTAGCAACATATTGAATCAATGGAATCAAAATGATAATGGCAAGGGATGCCAATAAGATTACGAGACTTATGGGATTAACCATAAGGCAAGCAAGCAAGAATTTCAAGAGCAATAGGCTACTCAGGATTTTCGGAAGACCAAATGGTATTTCGAAGACTTTTGCGAAACACATGGACAACTAGGGATGAGCGGATACCCGGCAAGTGCTAGGAATTATCCGTAGGGGTATTTATGTAGCAAGGAACTGCAAGGCGGTAGGCACAAAGTATTCTCGAAACAATAGAGAGAATTTCGGGGTATCTTGTAATAAGAAGATCAACGGGGAATGATTGTATGAATGGCAAGTGTACGTGGTTATCCATAGGGGTTTATCGATGGAAGTGATTTGCAAAAGCGATGGCACATAGTCTCGAGAGCACATCATAGAGTATCTTCGGAATCTTCTAGTGCAGCAGGCGGTCATCGGTAACAAGGGGCTCTCCGGGTGAAAGTGATAACGAGATCCTAATGTTAGATTTAGCAAAATTCATGTATCCCGAATAGAAGAGATATCAGAGTCCCAGAGTATAGACGAGGAGTAAAAGATCCTAATACCACCCAATGGCGACATGGGCCCATGGGCCGCACAACCATGTTAGTAAAAGTTTTCCAATGTCTAGACTCGACTTCGGCCAAGGAGTGTGGAAGGGGGATTCCTACAGGCAGTCGGCTCTGATACCAACTTGTGACGCCCCCGATTAAATCGTACACTAATCATACACACAAACGTGTACGATCACGACCAGGGACTCACGGGAAGATATCACAACACAACTCTAAAAATAAAATAAGTCATACAAGCATCATAATACAAGCCAGGGGCCTCGAGGGCTCGAATACAAGTGCTCGATCATAGACGAGTCAGCGGAAGCAATAATATCTGAGTACAGACATAAGTTAAACAAGTTGCCATAAGATGGCTAGCACAAACTGGGATACAGATCGAAAGAGGCGCAGGCCTCCTGCCTGGGATCCTCCTAAACTACTCCTGGTCGTCATCAGCGGCCTCCACGTAGTAGTAGGCACCTCCGGTGTAGTAGGAGTCCTCGTCGACGGTGGCGTCTGGCTTCTGGGCTCCGGCATCTGGTTGCGACAACCAGGTAGAAGGGAAAGGGGAAAAGAGGGAGAAAAGCAATCGTGAGTACTCATCCAAAGTACTCGCAAGCAAGGAGCTACACTACATATGCATGGGTATATGTGTAAAGGGCCATATCGGTGGACTGAACTGCAGAATGCCAGAATAAGAGGGGGATAGCTAATCCTGTCGAAGACTACGCTTCAGGCCACCTCCATCTTGCAGAATGTAGAAGAGAGTGGATGGTAAGTTCACCAAGTAGCATCGCATAGCATAAACCTACCCGACGATCCTCTCCTCGTCGACCTGTGAGAGAGCGATCACCGGGTTGTATCTGGCACTTGGAAGGGTGTGTTTTATTAAGTATCCGGTTCTAGTTGTCATAAGGTCAAGGTACAACTCCGGGTCGCCTGTTACCGTGGACACGGCTATTCGAATAGATCAACTTCCCTGCAGGGGTGCACCACATTACCCGACACGCTCGATCCCTCTGGCCCGGCACACTTTCCTGGGTCATGTCCGGCCTCGGGAGATCAACACGTCGCAGCCCCACCTAGGCTCAATAGAGAGGTCAGCACGCCGGTCTAAATCCTATGCGCGCAGGGGTCTGGGCCCATCGCCCATTGCACACCTGCACGTTGCGTACGCGGCCGGAAGCAGACCTAGCCTAGCAGGCGTTGCAGTCCAATCCGGCGTGCGCCGCTCAGTCGCTGACGTCAAAAAGTGCTTCGGCTGATACCACAACGCCGGTTGCCCATATCTTGTCCCACGTGGCGGTTAGTGCGTATAAGGTCAACGACCCAACTCAGATCAAATACCAAGATCTCGTTAAGCATGTTATTATGAAGTAACCGCGAACGCCGACCAGGGCCAGGCCCACCTCTCTCCTAGGCAGTCTCAACCTGCCGTGTCACTTCGCCACAAAGATCCACACGGAGGGCCGTCGGGAAAGTATGTCCTTTCAGCCCCCAATCCGTGAATCAACCGCGGGTACTCAACGAGTCGACCCGACTTTAGTCACCACATGTATCATGTATAAAGTATATAGTATATACCCGTGATCACCTCTCGAGTGATCACGGCCCGATAGTATAGCACAGCAGACGGACAAGAATGTAGAGCCACTGGTGGAAAACTAGCATCCTATACTAAGTATGTAGGATTGCAGGTAAAGGTAACAACAGTAGTAGCAAGGACACGCTATGCATCGGAATAGGATTAACGAAAAGCAGTAACATGCTACACTACTCTAATGCAAGCAGTAGAGAGAAGAATAGGCGATATCTGGTGATCAAGGGGGGGGGCTTGCCTGGAAGCTTTGTTGTACAGGAAGAAGGGTCGTCGGTGACGTAGTCGTACTCGGTGGCATCAGCACCGGGCTCGGGGTCTACCGGGGAAGAAGAGGGGGGAAGAAACAGTAAATACGGAGCAAACAAAGCATCACAAAACATAACGAGGCAATACGCGGTGCTAGGTATGCCCTAACACGGTGCTACACGTTACAGACGGAGCGGGAAAATCTCTGTGGATATTTCCCCGGCTTTGGCATTTACTGGACAGACGGTCCGGAGGGAAAGGTTCCATGTTCATCATGCTAGGGTTATGTGACAGATGAACGAAGTGCATATTCCGATTCGTCATATTTTTCTGAGCAACTTTAATATATAAATTATTTTCATCCGAGTTACGGATTATTTAATATTAATTTTTAAAGTTTTTAATTCATTTTCAGGAATTATTTTAATTCGATTTAAATAGTAAAATGCTATGTGTACATAGCAGAGGCCAGCCATAGCCTATGACATGTGGGGCCAGGGGACCCAGTTGACCCAGTCAACTATTGGCCGGTCAACGGTGTGAATAGTACAAGTGGGACACGCATGTCATTCTCTCTAGTAATTTCAACACTGATTTAATATTTATATCAAGTAGTGGACCCCATCTGTCACTGTCTAATCGATTTTAGTTATTTAGTTAATTTAACAGATGGACCCAGATGTCATACTTTGTAATTATGTTAACTTAATTAAATGGATTAATTGCCTAGGGGTCCTACCCGTCAGTGTCTCAAGGGCTAATCAATAGAGCCATTTAGTCCCTAATAGACAGGGACGTGACAACCGGTCGGGGTTAGCCGTCGGCGACCTTCCCGAGCGGCGGAGACTCGCCGGAGGTCCACGGGAGCGGCGGACGAGGGCAACAGAAGATACCCCGTAGTCGCGCGCATCTAGGGAGCTTCGCAGCAGGCGTTGGAGTTGCCGGAATCGTCAGGAACGACAAGTCCCGCGGTGGTGGAACCATGGCTTGCTCCGAGGTGGTGCACGGGCGCGACACGGGCGTGTGTGGGCGCGACTGGTGGCGGTGAGCGCGAGCACCCAATGAGTTCTGTGGTGCGGCGAAATTCGGCGACTGAGAAATGGAAAGGGGAAACAGGGGATCGAGGGGGGGCCCCACATCGAGCGGTAGGGGAGGTCCGCGAGCTCGGGGGAGGTCGTGGCCGACGAGGCGCGGGCGCCGGTGATGAAGCGGTCGGGCAGGGGCGACCAACATCGGCGGGTGCGCAGAGGAGCAGTAGCTAGCTGCGGGCGAGCAAGCCACGCGCACCGGCAGGCGCTGGCCACGGCCTGGTGCGGCCATGGGAGGCACGGGGCGCGGGCGGCGCTAGCGATAGGGGGCGTGCGGCAGGGGCGGGGCCGGCGGCTGTGCAGGTCGAAGGAGGAGGCGGCGATGCGAGGGAGGTCGGAGGTGAGGAGCTCGCCGACCAGAATAGCGGCAGAGCGGCAGAGGTGGTCGGAGCAGGGCAAGGAGGGCGCGTGTGAGCGGGTCGGGCGCGGGGTCTCTTGCTCCTCTCTGCTCTCTTCCTGGCGGCGTGAGGAGGGACGATGGGATCGAACGGGTGGAGTGGGGATCGAGAGGTGAGGGGCTAGGGTTAGATAGGGAGGCGGCTGGGCTCGGCCTAGTAGGCCGGCCGGTGCCTAAGGCCCAGGGGGATGGGGAGTTTTCCCTTTTCACTCTCTCCCTCTCTTTATTATCTCTGTTTTGTATTTCTCCGCTGTTTTTCATTTAGTTCTGCTAGCAAATGATTTTTGTTTAACACGAAATCCTACTCATAATTTCTAGTCAACAGCACAAGGTGGCACAAAAAGTTTGAGGTCAAATGGAGCCGTTCAAATATTTGTTTAGTATTTAAAAGCATTTAAGTAATTGTTTTACCGTTGTTTTATCTACTATTGTGTATTTAAATATTTTATTTAATTATGAGTTCTTCGCCATAACTGCTTATGATTTATTTGACACCTCCCGAACCTTTTTGTTTTAGCATTTGAAAACCTTTGTTGTTTGCCTTTAAATCTAAATTTGAATTCGAATCGTTTGAACTAACATGAGATTAGCAACAGTAATCGTGGTGACACGGCATCATTAACAGAGGTTCACTGTAGTTTAATTATCCGAGCGTCACAAATAGATTTTTTGCAATAAGTATGTGAGTTCTTTATGACTAATGTTGAGTCCATGGATTATACGCACTCTCACCCTTCCACCATTGCTAGCCTATCTAATACCGCGCACCTTTCGCCGGTATCATACACCCACTATATACCTTCCTCAAAACAGCCACCATACCTACCCATTATGGCATTTCCATAGCCATTCCAAGATATATTGCCATGCAACTTACCACCGTTCCGTTTGTTATGACACGTTTCATCATTGTCATATTGCTTTGCATGATCATGTAGTTGACATCGTATTTGCGGCAAAGCCACCTTTATAATTCTTTCATACATGTCACTCTTGATTCATTGCATATCCCGGTACACCGCCGGATGCATTCACATAGAGTCATATTTTGTTCTAAGTATTGAGTTGTAATGTTTGAGTTGTAAGTAAATAAAAGTGTGATGATCATCATTATTAGAGCATTGTCCCAAGTGAGGAAAGGATGATGGAGACTATGATTCCCCCACAAGTCGGGATGAGACTCCGGACGAAAAGAAAAAAAGAAAAAGAGAGAGAGAGAAAGGCCAAAATAAAAAAAAGATGAGAGAAAAAGAGAGAAGGGACAATGTTAATATCTTTTTACCACACTTGTGCTTCAAAGTAGCACCATGATCTTCATGATAGAGAGTCTCTTATGTTGTCACTTTCATATACTAGTGGGAATTTTACATTATAGAACTTGGCTTGTATATTCCAATGATGGGCTTCCTCAAAATGCCCTAGGTCTTCGTGAGCAAGCGAGTTGGATGCACACCCACTTAGTTTCTTTTGTTGAGCTTTCATAAATTTATAGCTCTAGTGCATCCGTTGCATGGTAATCCCTACTCACTCACATTGATATCTATTGATGGGCATCTCCATAGCCTGTTGATACGCCTAGTTGACGTGAGACTATCTTCTCCTTTTTGGCTTCTCCACAACCACCATTTTATTCCACATATAGTGCTATGTCCATGGCTCACCGTCGGTGTCAAAACCGGCGGATCTCGGGTAGGGGGTCCCAAACTGTGCGTCTAAGGCCGATGGTTGCAGGAGACGGGGGACACGATGTTTACCCAGGTTCGGGCCCTCTCCATGGAGGTAATACCCTACTTCCTGCTTGATTGATCTTGATGAATATGAGTGTTACAAGAGTTGATCTACCACGAGATCGTAATGGCTAAACCCTAGATGCCTAGCATGTATGACTAAGGTAATGAATATCGTATCCGGACTACGCCCTCCGGTTTATATAGACAACGGAGGGATCTAGGGTTACATAGAGTCGGTTATATAAGAAGGAATCTTCATAGTTGGTCGACTAGCTTGCCTTCCACGCCAAGGAGAGTCCAATCCGGACACGGGTAGAGTCTTCGGTCTTCATGTCTTCACAGAGCACCAGTCTGGCCCATGGATAACAGGCCGGACGCCCGAGGACCCCTTAGTCCAGGACTCCCTCAGTAACCCCCAAACCAGTCTTCAATAACGAAGTGTTCGGCACACAAATTGTCTTCGGCATTGCAAGGCGGGTTCCCTCCTCGATGACCTCCAAGTAATGTATTTGGCCGTTTGATCAATGTCGCTCCCCTCGGCTTCTGCGCGTCAAATAACTTCGTCTTCCACGTGTCGAGCGAATATGGAAGGTCAGGGTATTTTTGCAATCAGCACCCCGTCTAGGCAAGGAAGAGCGCCTATTTAAAGAGATTGGATCCTAAATCCATTCGGCACCACGCAGAGAAAAATCCCCGGAGACTGCTAGGAGAAACCATTCCAACATGGCTAGCGTTCCCAGCTCCTCCCCCCGTTTCGGCCCAGAGAAAGGCGGGTGGGAGAGGTGTTCTGTGTCCCATAGTCAATTGACGAAGCTGCAGATGTAGGGATTTCTTCCTCCTGCAGACCTAGTCCCTGTTCAAGCGGGGCTAGCTTCCTTCAATGGTGAGACTCAGGCACAGGGCTTCCCCAATCCATCCGGGGGAGAGCGGGTGTGTGTAACACCCCGAGAATCTTGCTACAGTAATATCCCCCTAATGGTGGCCATGTCATCATGATTACTATGTAGCTTGCCACCTGTCCAAAATCCAAAGCCATTTTAAAATTTGAAATAAAGTCAAATAAATTATTTCTTCGAACAATAAAACTATAATGTTCACACTATTCTATAAATCCCCATGATCATTGCAATGATGAAACCAACTTCATTTGACTCTCAGGTGAATCCCTTGGAAATTAATAAGTGGCCCAACAACACTTAGCAAAACCATTTAAATGCAAACATAAGTTGTTTAATTTCAAACAAACTCCAAACTTTTTGCGGCAATATTAGATAATGCCTAGTATTTGTTTAGACCAGTTGCATATTTTTACAAAAGTCATTTGGTGGTCAAACAAATGCAAATCAGTAGCTAACTTAATAAATACTTATCAAAAAAGAATAGTCGGGCCACTGTGCACTTAGGCCTGTTGGAGCAGTACAGGCCCAGCCCGCTCCCAAGTTGCCCAGCTGTCGATGGCGCCCGAGCCTGGACGCCATTCCTGCCACACCATCTCGCCATCGCGTCGCTACAGGCCACCTGGAGGGGATAAGATCGCCAGCATCGATGCCCTGGACAAGGCCAGGATCTTTTCCCCCTCCCCTCGCTTCGCTGCTTCTTCACCCGCCATGGCCGCCTCTGTCGTCTCCGTCGCCTTGCTGCCCGCGTTGCCATTGAGCCCCACTTGCCTCGCCGACGCCTCCGGGAGCACCACTGCCTCGTCCTCTTCACCTGCAGGTGCTGGATCGGAGCCATGGAGCTACATAGTCGACACGCGCTTCGGTCTTCTCCCGGCGCTGTTCGCCACTGCCCCTCGTCGATCCGCCGCCTCCAGCCCCTCCCCCCCCCCCCCCCCCCCCCCCCCCCGACGCGTCTGAGCACGCCACCAGCTCCGGGGTGAGGTCGTGCATCTCCTCCCCCTCTTCGTTCGCTCGCAGATGCAACGTAGGCCTAGGTCCGCCGAGCCCCACCGTAGCCGCCGTCAGTCGTCGTCGCACCCGTCGCTCCGGTCAACCTCCGGCCTTCCCAACCTCGCCATCAAACTCACGATGACCATCTCGTCCGGTTCCCCCTCCTCCCGACCTCGATCCGTCGCCGTACAGCCCGGCATCGTGCATCGGACGCCATGGCCAAAGCTCGCGTCGCCCGCGCGACATGCCTTGCCTTGGGCCTCGTTTGGCCGCGCCTGCCCGCCCCGTGCTGCTCCCCGCCATGCCCGGCGCTGGCCGCCGCCCGTTGGCCGCGCCCACTGCTCGCCCGCGGCCCCCTCGCTGGCCGCCGTTCCCGCCCACCTTGGCGCCCACGGCCCCGCGCCCCTACGCCGCAGCCGCCCTGCGCCGCTCCTCCACCTACTCCCGCCCGCACCGGCTCCCCCTTGCTCTCTGCTGCAGCTGTTGCTGCTCCCCCAGCTGCCGAACCCACAGCTCCTTCCCGCGCCGTCCCTGCCTCGGTCAACGTTGACTGGTCAACGTTGACTGGTCAACTGAGACCCCCTGGACCCACATGTCACCCTCTGGTACACTTCTATGTACACAGATCTGGGTGCACTTAGCGTTTTAATCATTATTTTTGAATTAATAACAATTTCAGAATATTGTTTAAATCTTTGAAAAATCATATAAAATAAACCGTAACTCGGATGAAAATGTTTTCTACATGAAAGTTGCTCAGAAAAACGAGACGAATCCAAACACGCGGTTTGTTTACCTGTCAGTTGCCTCTAACTATCTGAGCATAGAACTTTCCCCCTCCGGTCATCTGTCTGACACGGGTCCGGAACCGGGAAAACATTCCCGGTTGACTTCCCCCTTCACCGGTATCGTGTAGCACCGCGTTAGAACACGTCTAGCTCTGCCTGTTGTCCTATTATGCACTTGCTTGCTATGTATTTACTGTTTCTCCCCCCTCTTCTCTTCGGTAGACCCCGAGACCGATGCTGCCCCTGTGATCGACTACGTCACCGACGACCCCTCCTTCTCGTCTGAGCAACCAGGCAAGCCCCCCCCTTTGATCATCCCGATATCGCCCATTTCCTTTCTCTCATGCTTGCATTAGATTTTGCTATTGTTATTGTTTGCTCCTATTCTGATGCATAGCCTGCTTTTGGTAACCTGCTCATTGTACCTTACCTGCTTATCCTAAACTGCTTAGTATAGGTTGGCTAGTGATCCACGAGTGACCCCCACCTTGTCCTTGTTGCCCCTGCTTCATCATCGAAGACCCGGTCAACGGGATCGAAGACCAGGCCCCGACACCGCACATCACTTCCCCTTAGTTGCTCGACACTACTGGGTTACTATCGAGTGCCGAGGGTGAGGCCTCATCAGCACTTCTGATGTTAACCCGCTAGTGTAGTTATTCGGTCGTGGTCATCGAGGGTGATTCCGCCTTAACCACTTCCGATACGACTCTGTCGTGCAACCCCTCAAGTGTGTACCTCGAGGGTGGTCCCTCTTACGTTCACCTTGATGATTACATCGAGTGGAATTCGCCGGGGGTGATTCCTCGGGTTTTCCCCTTGATGTTTGGACACACGGTTACTATGGTTACTATGAATTTACACTAAACCATGTTACTAAAGACGGGTCGACCCTGAGGGGTACCCGCGCGAGCATAATTGCGAGTGATGTGGAGTCGGGTTGACCTGGAAGGTGCCCGCGAGATAATTACGAGGCGTGGCCGGGCATTCCTAGCCCTTGCCGCGAGTCCTCGAGACGGGGCGACGGGGTCACATCTTTCGTGAGTCTCTGCTTGTTACTGCGCGTTCCTAATCCACTACGATTTGGATATTTGATCCGAGGGGCCTCTGGCCTGATAGCACTAACCATCACGTGGGCATAGTATGGGCGTTCTGCGTCGTATGCATCAGCCGAAGCTTAATAGACGTCAGCGACTGAGCGGCGCGCGCCGGGTTGGACTGCGTAAGCACCTGCCTTGTTGAAGGAGGTAGCTAGGTCTGCTCACCGGCCGCGTACGCAACGTGCAGGAGTTCCCGGGGAGATGGCCCATGACCCCTGGGGGCATAGGTTTAGTCCGGCGTGCTGACCTCTCTATTAAGTCTAGGTCGGGTTGCGGCGTATTGTTTGGCCAAGGCCGGACATGACCCAGGAAAGTGTGTCCGGCCGGAGTTAATCGAGTGTGGTGGGTAAGTTGGTGCACCCCTGCAGGGAAGAAAACATCTATCGATAGCCTGTCCTACGGTAACGGACACTTGGAGTTGTATCCCGATCGATACAACTAGAACTGGATACTTGTGATGAGGAATGGATTGTGATGATAACTGGATAGTATGGCTCTGGGATTGCTTTCTCGCAGGGAGTCGAGAAAGGATCTCCGGCCGAGGTTGATAACACTACTACTACTTTACTTTATGCTACACTTATCTCTTCTGATGCTGCAAGATGCTTGAAGATGCTGAAGATGCTAGTCTTCAATAGGACTAGGCCTTCTCTCTATTCTGGCATTTCTGCAGCCCAGTCCACATATACAGCCTTCCTTTGATAATGTTGCATATGTAGTGTAGATCCTTGCTTGCGAGTACTTTGGATGAGTACTCACGGTTGCTTTGCTCCCCCCTTTCCCCTTTCTTCTTCTTTCCGGTTGATGCAACCAGATGTCGGAGCCCAGGAGCCAGATGCCACCGCCGATGCTTACTACTACTTGGAGGCCGCCGACGACCAGGAGTAGTTAGGAGGCTCCCAGGCATGAGGCCTTGCCTTTTCGATCGTAGATGTTTTGTGCTAGCCTTCTTAAGGCAAACTTGTCTAACTTATGTCTGTACTCAGATAATGTTGCTTCCGCTGACTCTTGTGTATTCGAGCTTAGGTATTCGAGCCCTCTGGCTTGTAATATATAGCTTGTTTTATTTTAACTTGTGTCTAGAGTTGTGTTGTGATATCTTCCCGTGAGTTCTTGATCTTGATCATACACATTTGCGTGTATGATTAGTGTATGATTGAATCAAGGGCGTCACAGTGTGCTTCGTCCCCTACCTCCTAAGAGGCGTCGGATTTCCAATCCATCCATTCCTCCGAGGGCTTCTGGAATATTATGGCCTCCAGCTGCACAACTTCGCCCCTACCTCCATTCTACACATCGCCGGTTATGTTGCCTTATGCGAATTATTTCTGGGCATTGAGGCCCATTTTGAGCTGTGGAGGAAGTTGTTCTGTCTTGTCCCGCGCAATCATGAGGGGTCAATATTTGAAGTGGGCGGAGCCGAAGTGTGGCGTATCGCCGATATCGGATATCTGTCCGGCACACCAAGGAAGGCATCTGAAGAATGGCCTTCAGAATGGTTCTACATTGAGGACGTCGCACTTCCCGACCTAGTTCGAAAGGGTCTTCCTGAGTTTGCGAGTGTTCCGCTGAAGAAACGCCACAGTTGGCGTCCCCGGAGTTTTGAAGAGGATGACAGCGTGGAAGTTCGTCAGCTCATGAGCAGGATAAAGGCGCTCGCTCAGTCCGGACTCACAATAATCGAGGTAATGGCGACCTCCATAGTGTGAGGGGTTCAGCCGCTACAATACAGAGGGCTGCCAATGTGGCACTATAATGGAGAGGATGACGCCTCCCGTTGTGGCCGGAAAGGTCCGGATACCCCCGCCGCTTTGGCCAAGATATTGGCCGAGCTGTTTAAATGGGTATTCTATGTATGATCCTCCCAATTGGGTAAGCCTCAACCCCTCTGTTTCACTCATTCCACTTCCGGATTACTTTTGATAAATCTCAAATCCGTTTGTTATGACAGCACTGGCGAAAGGTCAGCGAAGGACTTCATAGTCCCGTCCCACAGCCGGAGAACCACAACCGGGAGCTTGATCCTGGGTTTGAGGAGGATCCGGATATATTCGTGGTGCTCGCGGAGGGAGTGTTTTACCAGACGAGCTATGATGCACAGAAGTGGCCATCACCGCCGACTACCCTGGCCTTCTTCCCGTTTAGCGCGTAAGTAATCAAGAGACACCTCCTCTAAAAGAGTGCTCTTATTCTATCTTATTGAAAGGATCGAGAAGAGGTGTCTAGAGGGGGGGTGAATAGACTCTAATCAAGAAAAGTTGCAGTTTTTAATTTCTCTTAAGTTGAAGTAGAGTTTTGGCACAAGTTTAAACATTCACAATACATATCAAGCAAGCATGCAAGCATACAAGAGTATATGAGCAGCGGAAAGTAAAGCATGCAAGTTGCAAGAATGTAAAGGGAAGGGATTGGAGTGTGCAAACGCAATTTGGAGCCACGGAGATTTTTTATCCGTGGTTCCGATAGGTGGCGCTATCGTACATCCACGTTGATGGAGACTTCAACCCACGAAGGGTAACGGTTGCGCGAGTCCACGGAGGGCTCCACCCACGAAGGGTCCACGAAGAAGCAACCTTGTCTATCCCACCATGGCCGTCGCCCATGAAGGACTTGCCTCACTAGGGTAGATCTTCACGAAGTAGGCGATCTCCTTGCCCTTACAAACTCCTTGGTTCAACTCCACAATCTTGTTGGAGGCTCCCAAGTAACACCTAGCCAATCTAGGAGACACCACTCTCCAAGAAGTAACAAATGGTGTGTTGATGATGAACTCCTTGCTCTTGTGCTTCAAATGATAGTCTCCCCAACACTCAACTCTCTCTCATAGGATTGGATTTGGTGGAAAGAAGATTTGAGTGGAAAGCAACTTGGGGAAGGCTAGAGATCAATATTTATGTGGTTGGAATGGGATATCTTGACCTCAACACAAGTGTAGGTGGTTCTCTCTCAGAAAATATGTATTGGAAGTGTAGGCATGTTCTGATGGCTCTCTCCACGAATGAAGAGTGGGTGGAGGGGTATATATAGCCTCCACACAAAATCTAACCGTTACACACAAATCACCAAACTCGGTGGGACCGATTCAAAGAACTCGGTCAGACCGATTTGGTTCATAATGTGACCGTTAGGTGTTTCGGTGGGACCGACTGGATCAACTCGGTGGGACCGATGTGCTAGGGTTAGGGTAAATCCAAAACTCGGTTTGACCGATTACTCAAACTCGGTGGGACTGATTTGGGTAATAAGCGAAACAGAGAGTTGGCCAAGAAAACTCGGTGGGGCCGATTGCATATCTCGGTGGGACCGAAAATATTGCAATAGGCAATAGAGAGTTTGCAAGCCCATCTCGGTGAGACCGAGATCCCATCGGTGAGACCGAATTGATTAGGGTTTCTGGCAGTGGCTATGTCAACTGAACTCGGTGGCGCCGGATAGAAAGAATCGGTGGTGCCGAGTTGGATATTTGGTTTGGGACATATGTGGATATGAGAAAGTAGTTGAGGGCTTTGGAGCATATCACTAAGCACTTTGAGCAAGCAAGCCATTAAGCAACACCTCATCCCCTCTTAATAGTATTGGCTTTCCTATGGACTCAATGTGATCTTGGATCACTAAAATAGAAAATGTAGAGTCCTGAGCTTTGAGCTTGAGCCAATCCTTTGTCTTCAGCATTTTGAAGGGGTTCCACATCCTCTTGTCCATGCCACTCCATTGTTGAACTTATCTGAAACAAACTAGATAGAAACATTAGTCCAACAAGAGATATGTTGACATTAATTACCAAAATCACCCAGGGAGCACTTGTGCTTTCAATCTCCCGCTTTTTGGTAATTGATGACAAGATACATCAAAGCTTTAGATAAAGATATAGAGAGCAACAAGTAAAGCTTTGGAAAGACATGTAACATGCATAGGCTCCCCCTACATGTATGCAATCATATAAATATGGCACATAGGAGCATGTGAATGCATAAACATGACAGAGTAATCCTTGTGTTACATGTATCTTGGCTATATGCATCAGAGCAAATGATGTGAATATAGGAAATGTACCTTCATGCTCATGAGTCCTTCTTGCAAACAGTATGTACAACAGCAAGAGATCCTCATACACATGACTGAGATGCATATACTTACCTTGTGGTCTTTGAGTTGGCTTTGGAAAGAATGAACCTGAGTAAACAAGGTTAGATAACACAGATACATCTAATAGCCAGAGCAAACAGAAGAAACCACAAGAGTACCAAGACTGGGATGACATGTAGAGAGTGAGTACTGAGTACTCTATTGGATATAGACATGTCCCAAAGGTAAAGATGTGCAAAGAATTCGAGGATTTCCTTCCCTTAGATGTCTTGCTCCCCATGAATCTTGCATGGGATATTGGGAGAAGATAGGGAACAGAAAAACAGAGCAAAGAAAGAAAATAGAGCCAATGCAAACAATCAAATATGAACATGTCTTTCCCCTCTTAAAGACATGTGACTTCTCTCCTCTTGAACACCAAGCATCTGGGGTTTCTTACTCTCTCCTCCTCAGTGTTCTCTCCCCCTATAGGAATGATTAAGCTTAAGCTTTGATGTACTCTCTCTCTCCCCCTTTGACATCAATTTCCAAGAAGGGCTCTTCTGGATTCTTCAAAAAAGGGTTTGGTCCTTGAGTCTCAAAGCAAAGTAGCAAGTCGAATATGATGCTGGTAGAGGACAAGAGTCATTGAGTGGAGCTGGAGCAAAAATGAATGCAGGAACAAATGGCGAGATCGGTAGCACCGAGTTGTGTGCTTCGGTGGCACCGAAAGAATTCGGTTGGGCCGAAGAAAACAAACTGGTGTGACCGAGTTCATCACAGTGAAAACACTTGTCACCTCAAGGAATTAGCTAAAAGATTTGCAATGAATTGGATGCAGAAAATGCAGAACAAAAAATTGAAAAGATCTAGATGAAGTTTTTTTTGAAAGGGGAAACACATATGCATGAGACAAATGCAAGAGGAAACACAAGAGAACTTCATCTAGAATTGGGCGGTGACAAAGTCACCTATGTTAGGGTATATTGACTTAGGAGTCAAGTGAGGTCACTTGATCTTTGGTCATACTCTTCGTTTAAGATCAAAATGGGGTTACCATTTTTCATTTAAGAATCTTGATGTATTCACATCTTGTTGAGTTGCTTTATCCCATGACTTGGAGTAAAGCTTCTCTAAGATGGAATAACATACCTTGGGTGGTGGTGTTGATGTAGTTGAACTTGTGTGGGTTGCTCAAGGTTGATGTAGCTCATCAAGAGTTGAGAGCACCACTTGGAATTTGAGTTCATCTACCTACATGGGTTAGTTTTTCAAGGAAGAGCACTTGTGTATCCAAAATGACAATCATAAAATTAAACATAGAATGTGTCAAAGGATATATTTGAGGGGTTTTGTGCTTCCTTGTCTTCAACCACCATTGTGTAGAGACTTGGTGATGTAGAAATTGCTCAAGATATGAGTGAGTTGCAATTTCGTGGATTTTGATTCATCCAAGTACCTACAAGGGTTAGATAGCATGAAAGGGTGCAAGAATATCCAAGACATATAGATAGCATCATGAAAGAAATGTCAAGGATTAGTCAAAGGCTCATGCCTTGCATGTATCCAAATGGAGTTCCTACTCGAAGTTTGAAGCATCAATGATGTTCAAGTCACCTCTCAAACGGCAAAAGACTTTCTCATCAAGCGGTTTGGTGAATATATCCGCTAATTTCTTATCGGTACGAACATGCTTAAGATCAATGTCCCCTTTGGCAACATGATCTCGAATGAAATGATGACGAACTTCAATATGCTTAGTTCGAGAATGTTGCACGGGATTGTGAGCAATCTTAATAGCACTTTCGTTGTCACAAAGCAATGGAACATGTTTCACATATATCCCATAATCTTTAAGAGTTTGGGTCATCCAAAGTAATTGAGCACAACATGAACCAGCGGCAATGTATTCCGCTTCGGCGGTGGATAAGGATACTGAGTTTTGTTTCTTGGAGGACCAAGACACAAGAGATCTACCAAGAAATTGACAAGTACCAGAAGTGGACTTTCTATCAACCTTGTCTCCGGCATAGTCCGAATCGGAGTAACCAACAAGATCGAAAGAAGACCTCTTAGGGTACCAAATGCCAAAATTTGGTGTGTGTATTAAGTATCTCACTATCCTTTTCACAGCCTTAAGATGACACTCTTTAGGGGCCGCTTGATATCGTGCACACATGCACACACTTAGCATAATATCAGGACGAGAGGCACATATATATAACAATGAACCAATCATAGAGCGGTAAACTTTTTGATCAACCAGTTCACCATCTTTGGTCAAATCAAGATGTCCACTAGTAGGCATGGGTGTAGACATACCTTTGCATTCTTGCATATTGAACTTCTTGAATAAGTCCTTGGTGTACTTTGTTTGAGAGACAAAGGTACCTTCCTTAGTTTGCTTGATTTGCAAACCAAGAAAGAATTTGAGTTCACTCATCATAGACATCTCAAACTTCTCCGACATTAGCTTTCCAAACTTCTCACTAAAATGAGGGTTAGTTGAACCAAATATAATATTATCAACATAAATTTGGCACACAAATAGTTCTCCATTAACCCTTTTAGTAAAAAGAGTAGAATCAATTGTACCAATTTCAAAGCCTTTTTCAGTAAGGACCTTGGTCAAGCATTTATACCACGCTCTAGGAGCTTGTTTAAGACCATAAAGGGCTTTGTGAAGTTTGTAAACATGATTAGGTTTCTTAGGATTGACAAAGCCGGGAGGTTGCTTAACATAAACTTCCTCCTCAATTTCACCATTTAGAAAAGCACTTTTAATGTCCATTTGGTACAAGGTGATATCATGGTGATTAGCATAAGCAAGTAAGATGCGAATGGACTCAAGTCTAGCAACGGGGGCATATGTCTCACCATAGTCTATACCTTCGACTTGAGTGTAGCCTTGGGCGACTAGGCGTGCTTTGTTGCGGATGACTTGACCATCTTCATCTTGCTTGTTGCGAAACACCCATTTGGTACCAATGATGTTGTGGTTGTTGTCGGGCTTCCGACCAATGTCCACGCTTGATTTCTCTCAAAGTTGTGTAGCTCTTCATGCATAGCATTTATCCAATCCGGATCTTCCAATGCTTCTTCAACCTTCATAGGTTCAATGCTAGAGATGAATGAGTAATGTTCACAAAAGTTAGCCAAACGAGTTTTAGAGTGAGTGATTCTCCCGGTTTGGATATCATTGTAGATTTGCTCGACGGGATGGTCTTTGGCAATTCTTGCTCGAACTCGTGGAAGCTTTGGCTTGGCTCGGGGTGGAACATCCTCTTCATCTTGTTCTTCTTCTTGGTCTTCTTCATTGTTGACGTTGTCATTATCTTGTCGTAGTGGAGAAGGAGGTTGTTGATGTTCATCTTGGTGTACTTCCTCGTTTTCTGCGTCTTGGTGTGCCCCACTTGTGGATGCTTCCGTATCAATTCTTGGTTCACCTTGTTGTGAGGTAGAAGCTTCCATTTGGACGGACGAGGTACTCTCCTTCACCTCCATTGGACGAATCTTGCCAATAGACAAGTCTTGGATTGCTTTTGAAGGGTCTTTGTCTCCTACATCAATTGGCAATTGCTCTACTTGCGAGCCGTTAGATTCATCAAACTTCACATCTACCGTCTCTTCAACCTTTCGGGTGAAATTGTTGTAGACACGATAAGTGTGAGAGTTTGAGCCATAACCAAGTAGGAAACCTTCATGAGATTTAGGAGCAAATTTAGAACGACGATGCTTATCAAGAATGTAGCACTTTGAGCCAAATACTCGAAAGTATCCAACTTGGGGTTTGTTACCGGTGAGGAGCTCGTATGCCGTCTTGCCGAGTAGCTTGTGAAGATGCAAGCGTTTTGTTGCATGACAAGCTGTCTCAACCGCTTCCGCCAAAAGGGTTTTGGAGTCTTGTACTCATCAAGCATCGTTCTTGCCATCTCAATAAGAGTCCGGTTCTTTCTCTCAACAACTCCATTTTGTTGAGGTGTGTACGTAGCCGAGAACTCGTGTGAAATCCCCTCTTCGTCAAGAAAGGTATCCACATTTGCGTTCTTGAACTCCGTTCCGTTGTCGCTCCGAACCTTCTTGATCTTCACGTCAAATTGATTTTGGGCCTTCCTAGCGAAGTTTTTGAAGATCTTTTGGACCTGCGATTTGTCATCAAGAAAGAACACCCACGTAAATCTTGAAAAATCATCAACTATGACTAGACCAAATGAGTTACCACCGAGACTCTTGTAGGCATTGGGACCAAAGAGATCCATGTGAAGTAGCTCGAGTGGTCTTCTCGTGGTCATGATGTTCTTTGCGCGATGACTTCCTCCAACCTCTTTTCCTGCCTGACAAGCACTACAAAGTCTATCCTTGTCAAATATGACATCTTTTATTCCAAGGATATGATCACCTTTAATAAGCTTATCAAGATTTCGCATGCCCACATGACCTAGTCTTCTATGCCACAACCAGCCTTTAGAAGATTTAGCAATTAAGCAAGTTCTAGGTTGAGCCTTTTTAGTGAAATCAACAATGTAAAGATCACCTCTACGTATACCGGTAAAGACCATTTTATGATTGTCTCTATGAAACACTTGGCAATCTACCTCAGTAAACAGGACATTGAAACCGAAATCAGCAAGTCTAGATACTGAAAGTAAATTGTACCCAAGAGATTCAACGAGCATGACATTTTGTATGGAGCTATCATGTGAGATGGCCACCTTACCGAGGCCAATCACCTTACCCTTTGAGTTATCACCAAAGGTGACATACTTTCGAGGGTCGTCATTTTCAGCAAGCTCACGGAACATATCTTTATCTCCGGTCATATGATCAGTACATCCACTATCAAGGACCCATTCCTTTCCTCCAGCCATGTAGCCGCGAAGATTTGCCATAAGACCAAAGTGTCTCATTGCATCATCAAGATCATAGTCACTATCATCATCCTCATCATAGTATCCATGTTCAACATTGTCATGTGATTGATCAACTCCTAGAGAGGGTAATTCATTAGATAAATGATCATTGCTATGGTTATGTTTATGAATTCTGATAGCTTCGGAAATGATATTGCTAATGATTCCAACATCTCCTTTGGCACGCATGAGATTGGTAAGCTCAAATAGACAATCACCAAAGCTAGGATCACTAGAATTCATCTTAATCAAGGCAATAGACTTATGGAGAATTTCGTCTAAATTTTTCAAGGAATAATTTGGAAATCGTTCCTCAAGAAATCTCCACATAGTATATGCACAATCAAGAGTAGGCAAACTAGCAATCAAATTTTGGGGCAATCCTCTAATGATAAGATTGATAGTTCTAAGATTGCGAATCATGTCAAGATCCTCTTCAGGTCTAGGATGCAAAGGATCAATATGAGGTGCACAAGTACTAGTAATGTACTTGTTCAAATGATATTCATTGAAAATCTCAATCATTTCATTTTTCCACTCATAGAAGAACTCTCCATCAAGAATAGGCACTCTACGTCTAAGACTCCCCAAATTAGACACATCCATCTTCCTCCAAATGTGTTTAAACCAAGGCAATGGAGACCAAAGCTCTGATACCAATTGAAAGGATCGACAAGAGGTGTCTAGAGGGGGGTGAATAGACTCTAATCAAGAAAAGTTGCAGTTTTTAATTTCTCTTAAGTTGAAGTGGAGTTTTGGCACAAGTTTAAACATTCACAATACATATCAAGCAAGCATGCAAGCATACAAGAGTATATGAGCAGCGGAAAGTAAAGCATGCAAGTTGCAAGAATGTAAAGGGAAGGGTTTGGTGTGTGCAAACGCAATTTGGAGACACGAAGATTTTTTATCCGTGGTTCCGATAGGTGGTGATATCGTACATCCACGTTGATGGAGACTTCAACCCACGAAGGGTAACGGTTGAGCGAGTCCATGGAGGGCTCCACCCATGAAGGGTCCACGAAGAAGCAACCTTGTCTATCCCACCATGGTCGTCGCCCACGAAGGACTTGCCTCACTAGGGTAGATCTTCACGAAGTAGGCGATCTCCTTGCCCTTACAAATTCCTTGGTTCAACTCCACAATCTTGTTGGAGGCTCCCAAGTAACACCTAGCCAATCTAGGAGACACCACTCTCCAAGAAGTAACAAATGGTGTGTTGATGATGAACTCCTTGCTCTTGTGCTTCAAATGATAGTCTCCCCAACACTCAACTCTCTCTCATAGGATTGGATTTGGTGGAAAGAAGATTTGAGTGGAAAGCAACTTGGGGAAGGCTAGAGATCAATATTTATGTGGTTGGAATGGGATATCTTGACCTCAACACAAGTGTAGGTGGTTCTCTCTCAGAAAATATGTATTGGAAGTGTAGGCATGTTCTGATGGCTCTCTCCACGAATGAAGAGTGGGTGGAGGGGTATATATAGCCTCCACACAAAATCTAACCGTTACACACAAATCACCAAACTCGGTGGGACTGATTCAAAGAACTCGGTCAGACCAATTTGGTTCATAATCTGACCGTTAGGTGTTTTGGTGGGACCGACTGGATCAACTCGGTGGGACCGATGTGCTAGGGTTAGGGTAAATCCAAAACTCGGTTTGACCGATTACAGAAACTCGGTGGGACCGATTTGGGTAATAAGCGAAACAGAGAGTTGGCCAAGCAAACTCGGTGGGGCCGATTGCATATCTCGGTGGGACCGAAAATATTGCAATAGGCAACAGAGAGTTTGCAAGCCCATCTCGGTGAGACCGAGATCCCATCGGTGAGACCGAATTGATTAGGGTTTCTGGCAGTGGCTATGTCAACTGAACTCGGTGGCGCCGGATAGAAAGAATCGGTGGTGCCGAGTTGGATATTTGGTTTGGGACATATGTGGATATGAGAAAGTAGTTGAGGGCTTTGGAGCATATCACTAAGCACTTTGACCAAGCAAGCCATTAAGCAACACCTCATCCCCTCTTAATAGTATTGGCTTTCCTCTGGACTCAATGTGATCTTGGATCACTAAAATAGAAAATGTAGAGTCCTGAGCTTTGAGCTTGAGCAAATCCTTTGTCTTGAGCATTTTGAAAGGGTTCCACATCCTCTTGTCCATGCCACTCCATTGTTGAACTTATCTGAAACAAACTAGATAGAAACATTAGTCCAACAAGAGATATGTTAACATTAATTACCAAAATCACCCAGGGAGCACTTGTGCTTTCACTTATCCATCGTGCTGTCTTGTGCTCCAAAGAGGAGGCGTTCAGCGATTCCGAGGAGATCGGCTCCCACACCGGGCCAGCCTTCGAAGAGGAATGCCGGTGAAGACACAGCCAGGCTTTCATCGAAGAGGTACGGATCCATAAATATGTTTTTCAGCAGCCGCACCCAAATGTGACTTTGTGCGTTTTGTCTAGTTACAAGAAAAGGGTCCGCCGGACTATGTCCGGGGGTCCGGCCAGCCGCACTCCCGACAACCGGGATTTAGACCCCGCCAGAGAAACGGGAGCAATGCCGGACTATCCTTCGGCCGAGGGTTCGGAGAATATGTCCGTTACCAACTCGGAAGTAGCGAGCGCCATGAACCATCTGCGCTGCAGGGCTATTTTACGAGACCCCGAGTTCTCGGAGGAGGCATTCAATGCCTACAGCTCGGCTTACGCATACATCCGAGCTGCTCGAAACGGGCTTAGCAGAGCCACAAAGCAGCATTTAACAGATGTGCATGTGAGTTTACTGTGCCCAAAATATGATAACCGCCAGTAGCCCCCGAGACTTAAAGTAGTTGGCACAACTGATTTGAGGATCGTTGTATAACCAGGCTCTTATGGAGAAGAACGTCCAGTTAGCCCAAGAGCTAAAAAGGTGTCAGACACAGCTAACTGCGGTCGCCGCCGAACTGGAGAAATCCAAGAAGGCGTCACCTGGTAATATTCCCCTCCATCGAGAAAATATGATTATATGCCATTAAAGCTAACAGTGTTGCCTATACCATGACGTAATTGTCAGTGGAACTCAAGGAGGCGCTGGAAGTCGCGCAAGCGAATGAACAAGAAGCAAAAAGGCTACATGCTACGGGCGAATGTGTGCTGAAGCAGGTCATTGTTGAGAAAAACCAACTTCAGGATTGCAAGACCCAGCTAGGCGAAGAGCTGAAGGATGTGCGGGCCCAGCTAGCCGATTCCGTAAAGGAGAACAAGAAGCTGCGGGGCGGCATATTTAGTATGTGTCTGAACTATTTTTAAAGTAGTTCAGAGATAAATAGAACTGATATAGTTATGATTGCAGGCGTATTGACGGGTCGTCCTGAAGAGGAGGTGTCCGGATCATCAAGTGATCTGCTGCAAAGGCTGTCGCAAGTGCACGAGCATGCTCGGCTAGCCATGCAGAGTGCTGCCAAGGCTTTATGGCCATCCGCCTCCCCTCCAGGGAGTATGGAGGGGCTTGTGGAGCTGTTCAAGGGAGCGCGGCGGCGTATCCGACTATGGAAGATATCGGCCTGCCGAGAGGGTGCACGAGAGGCCTGGGCCATGGTGAAAACGCGATATACCAAGCTGGATCCGAATCACATGGCCAGGGTTGGACCGCTAGGGTCAAATGGGGAAGAAATTCCCGTTAGTTTAGTATATGACCAAGTAGAGGTGGCCGCCAAATATTCCCAACAGGATTGTAAGTTGGGCCGCTTGTTGGACGGTATAGAGGAGGAAGTGTTCGAGTCCAAGTGACTATGTACTTTCCTTACCCGGTGTAATTCTAGCTGAATTGTATAGCATTTGTCATGGCAGACCTTTTCGCTTCAACCTCTGGACCCGAGGGTGCGGAGTGTTTCCGAATACCCTCGCGGCCGAATAGACCGGGGTATGCCTGGAAAACTAGGCGTAGGGGTCATAGTTGCTTGAACAGACAATTTGTATCCTGCTAGTTATGTTATATTACATTGAGATCGTAAGAAACATCTTCCAGAGAGAATAGTTCCGTTAAGGGTTCCTTTCCCTGGGTGTGCATGTATTAATGTACATGTCCGAATTGTGATGGAAAAGTCACAGTGTATGTAACTCCTGGGGGTTCGCAATGGAGTAAGTGAAAAAACGTCTTTAATTCACCGACCGAATATTCCTTAAGAACGCTAGCTTTCGACTTCACCCAGTCTGAGGTACACATCCGGATGACCCAGCAGTAACAATCGCAGAGGTGCTCCCTTTATGCCCTAGCCGAACTAATGGGAACGTAGGGCATAAGCACAGGAGCCAGGCAACCCAGCTTGGCCAAAACTTAAGTCATATCGATGCATATAGTGGCGAAGAAAAGGTACATATGGAAGAACTCATATGTGAAGAGCTTAATACTCGAGGAATAATAATAAAAAACTTCTGTCCAAGAAGCCCCCAGGTATAATGGACATACATATTTTAAATATGTGTGTGTCAGGGGTGTGCGGTCTAGCCGTACCAAAGCTTTAAAGCGAGAAAGGAAAAAGTAATCTGAAAAGAGAGAAAAAATAATGGAAACTACAGGGGAGAAGGGGACGAACAAGGAGTTCGACGCTAGGCATAGAATCTTCGGAGTCTGGCCGCGTTCCATGGGTTCGGCTCGAGGCGATTGTCTGATGCATCACAAAGACGGTACGCTCCTCCGGTGAGAACTTCATCAATTATGAAGGGACCCTCCCATTTGGGCTTGAGTTTGTCCTTTTTCTTCTCCGGCAGGCGTAGAACGAGTTCGCCAACGTTGTAAGTCTTGGCCCGTACTTCTCTGCTTTGATATCGTCGAGCCTGCTGTTGGTAAAATGCTGAACGGGCCTTTGCGACGCCGCGCTCCTCCTCCAGGGCATCAAGGCTGTCCTGCCGATCTAGCTCAGCTTCTCTCTCTTCGTACATACGCACTCGAGGTGAGTCATGAATAATATCGCAGGGAAAAACAGCCTCTGCGCCATACACCATGAAGAAAGGTGTGTATCCCGTAGTACGGTTGGGCGTGGTCTGCAGCCCCCAGAGTATGGAGTCGAGCTCCTCAACCCAGTGCTTGTCTGATTCTTTCAAAGACCGCACTAGTCTGGGCTTGATGCCGCTCATGATAAGACCATTGGCTCGTTCAACCTGACCGTTGGTTTGCGGGTGGTAGACGAAGGCGTAATCGAGTTTAATGCCAAGATTAGTACACCATGTTTTTACCTCGTCGGCTGTGAAATTAGAGCCGTTGTCGGTGATAATGCTATGTGGGACACCATAACGATGCACAACGCCGGATATGAATTCTATCACCGGGCCGGACTCAGCTGTTTTGACCGGTTTAGCCTCTATCCACTTAGTGAATTTGTCCACCATGACCAGCAAATATTTTTTCTTATGGCTTCCCCCTTTAAGAGGTCTAACCATATCCAGTCCCCAGACCGCGAAAGGCCAAGTAATGGGGATAGTTTGCAAAGCAGTTGGGGGCATGTGGCTTTGGTTGGCGAAGAGTTGGCATCCGACGCAGCGTTGGACGAGGTCCTGCGCGTCTGCTTGTGCTGTCGGCCAATAAAATCCAGTGCGGAAGGCCTTGCTAACAAGGGCCCGAGCTGCGGCATGGTGTCCGCCTAGCCCAGCGTGAATTTCCGCTAAAAGATGCCGCCCCTCTTCCTCGGAGATACATCTTTGAAGTACTCCGATAGTACTTTTCTTGTAGAGCTCTTCGTCGTGAACCTTGTAGGCCTTCGAACGCCGGACAATGCGGCGAGCCTCATTCTGGTCTTCGGGAAGCTCCTTCCTATTAATGTAGGCCAAGAAGGGTTCGGTCCATGGGGCAATGACTGCCATAATGAGATGGGCCGACAGTGTTATTTTGGTGGCCGAGCCCCCGGTACTGTCTGTATGTTCGGGATTTGAGGTTGTGTTCGGTTCTGGACTGTTGCTGCCGCCCTCCCCTTGCCATACCATGGATGGCTTGAAAAGCCTTTCCAGGGAAATGTTGGGTGGGACAGGGTCGCGTTTGGCGCCGATGCGAGCAAGGACGTCCGCTGCTTGATTGCTTTCCCGGGCGACATGATGAAATTCAAACCCTTCGGACCGAGCCGATATTTTTAAGACGGCATTACGATAAGCTGCCATCTTTGGATCCTTGGCGTCAAAGTCTCTGTTTATTTGAGATATTGCGAGGTTTGAATCCCCGCGCACCTCTAGGCGTTGTATGCCCATTGTTACGGCCATCCAAAGACCATGCAATAGGGCCTCGTATTCGGCTGCATTGTTGGAGTCTGTGTATAGTATTTGGAGTACATACTGGACGACATCTCCAGTGGGAGATGTTAACACGACTCCCGCTCCTAGCCCCGCCAACATTTTGGAGCCGTCAAAATGCATAACCCAATTGGAATATGCGCCGTACTCTTTAGGGAGTTCGGCCTCTGTCCATTCGGCGACGAAGTCAGCCAGTACTTTGGATTTGATGGCTCGACGCGGCTTGTATGTTATGTCAAATGGAAGTAGCTCTATGGCCCATTTGGCTATCCTTCCCGTGGCATCGCGATTGTTTATTATGTCATTGAGCGGGACTTCAGAAGCCACCGTGATTGAACACTCCTGGAAGTAGTGTCGTAGCTTTCGGGATGCCATGAAGACCGCGTATGCTATCTTTTGATAATGGGGGTACCGGGATTTGCATGGTGTGAGGACAGTGGATACGTAGTATACTGGTTTCTGAAGTGGGAATTTGTCTCCGTCCTGTTCTCGTTCGACGATGAGCACGACGCTCACCACCTGATGTGTTGCCGATATGTATAGCAACATAGGTTCGTCAGCGTTTGGCACAGCCAGGATTGGGTTGCTTGCTAGGAGGGCCTTTATTTCCTCCAGTCCGACAGTCGCCGCGTCTGTCCATTCGAAGTTATCGGTGCGCCGTAAGAGGCGATAGAGTGGCAGTGCCTTTTCTCCTAATCTGGAGACAAAGCGGCTTAACGCTGCCACGCAACCAGCTAGTTTTTGGACTTGTTTGAGTTCGGTTGGCGTGGCCAACTGTGACAAGGCTCAGATTTTGGCTGGGTTTGCTTCTATCCCTCTATTGGAGACGATGAAGCCCAGCAGCTTCCCCGCAGGGACGCCGAAGACACACTTTTCCGGGTTGAGTTTAATGTCATACGCATGGAGGTTGTCGAATGTAAGACGTAAGTCGTCTATTAGTGTTTCGACGTGCCTAGTTTTGATGACGATGTCATCGACGTAAGCTTCTACTGTCTTGCCGATCTGCTTCTCCAGGCAGGTTTGAATCATACGCTGGTATGTGGCGCCGGCATTCTTGAGCCCGAAGGGCATAGTGTTGAAGCAGAATGGCCCATATGGAGTAATAAATGTTGTTGCAGCTTGATCAGACTCCTTCATTTTGATTTGATGGTATCCGGAATATGCATCGAGGAAACACAGTGAATCATGTCCTGCGGTGGCATCAATGATTTGATCAATGCGGGGGAGGGGGGAGGGATCCTTAGGGCAAGCCTTGTTGAGGTATTTGAAATCGACACATAGGCGCCAGGATTTGTCCTTCTTTGGTACCATCACCAAGTTTGCCAGCCAGTCCGGATGTTTGATTTCTCTAATAAATCCGGCTTCGATAAGTTTTGCCAGCTCCTCCCCCATGGCTTGTCGCTTGGGCTCGGAAAAGCGCCGCAGTGTTTGCTTGACCGGTTTAAATCCCTTTAATATATTGAGGCTATGTTCGGCCAGCTTGCGTGGGATCCCTGGAATATCCGAAGGGTGCCAGGCAAATATGTCCTAGTTTTCGCGCAGGAATTCTCATAGTGCGGCGTCAACTGTTGGGTTTAGTTGTGCTAAGATAGATGTCGTCTTCTTGGGGTCCGTTGGGTGGACCTGGAATTTGACTATTTCTTCTGCTGGTTTGAAGGAGGTGGATTTTGGGCGTTTGTCGAGTATCACATCGTCCCTGTCCACCGTGGAGCGCAGTGCAGTTAACTCTTCGGCCGCGAGGGCTTCGGATAGTGCCTCAAGGGCCAAGGATGCGGTTTTGTTTTCAGCGCGGAATGCTATGTCCGGATCACTGACGAGAGTGATTATACCGTTTGGTCCGGGCATTTTGAGCTTCATATACCCGTAATGAGGTATAGCTTGGAAGCGTGTAAAAGCATCCCGCCCCAATAGGGCGTGGTATCCGCTGCTGAAAGGGGCCACTTGGAAAGTGATTTCTTCGGACCGATAATTCTCCGGCGTGCCGAATTCCACGTCAAGTGTGATTTTGCCCGCTGATACGTCCATTTTGCATCATGCTTTTATATCGATATTTATTGCATTATGGGCTGTTATTACACATTATGTCACAATACTTATGCCTATTCTCTCTTATTTTGCAAGGTTTACATGAAGAGGGAGAATGCCGGCAGCTGGAATTCTGGGCTGGAAAAGGAGCAAATATTAGAGACCTATTCTGCACAACTCCAAAAGTCCTGAAACTCCACGGAAGTCATTTTTGGAAATAATAAAAAATACTGAGCGAAGAAAATACCAGAGGGGGCCCAACCCTGGCCACGAGGGTGGGGGCGCGCCCTACCCCCTTGGGCACGCCCCCTGCCTCGTGGGCCCTCTGGCAGGCCTTCGGTGCCCATCTTCTGCTATATGAAGTCTTTCGTCCGAGAAAAAATCAAAAGCAAGCTTTAGGGAAGAGACTCTGCCGCCATGAGGCGGAACCTTGGCGGAACCAATCTAGGGCTCCGGTAGAGCTGTTCTGCCGGGGACACTTCCCTCCGGGAGGGGGAAATCATCCCCCATCGTCATCACCAACGCTCCTCTCATCGGGAGAGGGCAAATCTCCATCAACATCTTCACCAGCACCATCTCCTCTCAAACCCTAGCTCATCTCTTGTATCCAATTCTTGTCTCCAAGTCTGGGATTGGTACCTGTAGGTTGCTAGTAGTGTTGATTACTCCTTGTAGTTGATGCTAGTTGGTTTATTTGGTGGAAGATCATATGTTCGGATCCTTTATGCATATTAATACCCCTCTGATTATGAACATGAATATGCTTTGTGAGTAGTTACGTTTGTTCCTGAGGACATGGGAGAAGTCTTGCTATTAGTAGTCATGTGAATTTGGTATTCGTTCGATATTTTGATGAGATGTATGTTGTCTCTCCTCTAGTGGTGTTATGTGAACGTCGACTACATGACACTTCACCATTATTTGGGCCTAGAGGAAGGCATTGGGAAGTAATAAGTACATGATGGGTTGCTAGAGTGACAGAAGCTTAAACCCTAGTTTATGCGTTGCTTCGTAAGGGGCTGATTTGGATCCATATGTTTCATGCTATGGTTAGGTTTACGTTAATACTTCTTTTGTAGTTGCGGATGCTTGAAATAGGGGTTAATCATAAGTGGGATGCTTGTCCAAGTAAGGACAACACCCAAGCACCGGTCCACCCACATATCAAATTATCAAAGTACCGAACGCGAATCATATGAACGTGATGAAAACTAGCTTGACGATAATTCCCATGTGTCCTCGGGAGCGTTTTCCTTCATATAAGAGTTTGTTCAGGCTTGTCCTTTGCTACAAAAAGGATTGGGCCAACTTGCTGCACTTTATTTACTTTTGTTACTTGTTGCTCGTTACAAATTATCTTATCACCAAACTATCTGTTACCTATAATTTCAGTGCTTGCAGAGAATACCTTGCTGAAAACCGCTTATCATTTCCTTCTGCTCCTCGTTGGGTTCGACACTCTTACTTATCGAAAGGACTACGATAGATCCCCTATACTTGTGGGTCATCAAGACTCTTTTCTGGCGCCGTTGCCGGGGAGTGAAGCGCCTTTGGTAGGTGGAATTTGGTAAGGAAAAATTTATATAGTGTGCTGAAATTTAATGTCACTTGTTACTATGGAAAGTAATCCTCTGAGGGGCTTGTTCGGGGTATCTTCACCCCGACTAGTAGAGCAAAGAGTTGCTCCTCAACCTACTGAACCTACTGAAAGTGAAAATGTCTACTTTGAAATTCCTCCGGGTATGATAGAAAAACTGCTAGCTACTCCTTTTGCAGGAGATGGAACATTACATCCTGATGAGCACCTAATATATGTGGATGAAGTTTGTGGATTATTTAAGCTTGCAGGTATGCCCGATGATGTTATCAAGAAGAAGGTCTTCCCTTTATCTTTGAAGGGAGATGCATTGACATGGTATAGGCTATGTGATGATATGGGGTCATGGAACTACAAACGATTGAAATTGGAATTTCATTAGAAGTTTTATCCTATGCATCTTGTTCATCGTGATCGTAATTATATATATAATTTCTGGCCTCGCGAAGGAGAAAGCATCGCTCAAGCTTGGGGGAGGCTTAAATCAATGTTATATTCATGCCCCAATCATGAGCTCTCAAGAGAAATGATTATTCAAAATTTTTATGCTCGGCTTTCTGACAACAATCGCACCATGCTCGATACTTCTTGTGCTGGCTCTTTTATGATGAAGACTTTTGAATTCAAATGGGATTTATTGGAAAGAATTAAATGCAACTCTGAAGATTGGGATCTCGGCGAAGGTAAGGAGTCAGGTATGACACCTAAGTTTGATTGTGTTAAATCTTTTATGGATACAGATGTTTTCCATAAATTTAGCACTAAATATGGACTTGACTCTGAGATAGTAGCTTCTTTTTATGAATCCTTTGCTACTCATGTTGATCTCCCTAAGGAGAAGTGGTTTAAATATCATCCTCCCATAGAAGTAAAAGTAGTTGCACCTATTAAAGTTGAAGAAAAGACTATCACTTATAATGATCCTATTGTTCCTACTGCTTATGTTGAGAAACCACCTTTTCCTGTTAGGATAAAAGATCAAGCTAAAGCTTCAACTGTGGTTCGTAAAAGCAATATTAGAACTTATACACCTCCTGAGCAAGTTAAAGTTGAACCTAATGTTGCTATGGTTAAAGATCTCTTGGCTGATAATATTGATGGGCATGTTATCTATTTCTGTGATGAAACTGCTAGAATTGCTAAACCTTGTGCTAAAGATAAACATAGAACTGTGGTAGGCATGCCTGTTATTTCTGTTAAAATAGGAGATCATTGTTATCATGGCTTATGTGATATGGGTGCTAGTGCTAGTGCAATACCTATTGACTTATACAAAGAAATTATGCATGATATTGCACCTGCTGAGTTAGAAGAGATTGATGTCACGATTAAACTTTCCAATAGAGATACTATATCACCAATGGGAATTGTTAGAGATGTTGAAGTCTTGTGTGGGAAAACTAAATATCCTGCTGATTTTCTTGTTCTTGATTCCCCACAAGATAGCTTTTGTCCCATTATATTTGGTAGACCCTTCTTAAACACTGTTAATGCTAAGATAGACTGCGAAAAGGATGTTGTTACTATTGGTTTGGGTGATATGTCTCATGAGTTCAATTTCTCTAAATTTCGTATACAACACCGTGAAGAGGAATTGCCTAGTAAAGATGAAATTATTGGTCTTGTTTCTATTGCCATACCTCCTAGTGGTCCTTTAGAACAATATTTGCTAGACCATGAAAATGATATGTTTATGAATGAAAGAAGGGAAATAGATGAAGTGTTCTTTAAACATGGACCTATTCTGAAACACAACTTGCCTGTTGAAATCCTAGGGGATCCTCCTCCACCCAAGGGTGATCCTGTGTTTGAGCTTAAACCATTGCCTGATACTCTTAAATATGCTTATCTTGATGAAAAGAAGATATATCCTGTTATTATTAGTGCTAACCTTTCAGAGAAGGAGGAAAAAAATTATTGAAAACTCTGAAGAAGCACCGTGTTGCTATTGGATATACTCTTGATGATCTTAAAGGCATTAGTCCCACTCTATGTCAACACAAAATAAATTTGGAGAAAGATGCCAAACCGGTTATTGATCATCAACGACGGCTGAATCCTAAAATGAAAGAAGTGGTAAGAAAGGAAATACTAAAGCTCCTTGAGGCAGGTATAATCTATCCCATTGCTGATAGTCAGTGGGTAAGTCCTGTCCATTGTGTCCCTAAGAAGGGAGGTATTACTGTCGTTCCTAATGATAAAGATGAATTGATTCCGCAAAGAATTATTACAGGTTATAGGATGGTAATTGATTTCCGCAAATTAAATAAGGCTACTAAAAAAGATCATTACCCCTTACCTTTTATTGATCAAATGCTAGAAACACTATCCAAACATACATATTTTTGCTTTCTAGATGGTTATTCTGGTTTCTCTCAAATACCAGTGTCAGTTGATGATCAAGCTAAGACCACATTTACTTGCCCTTTCGGTACTTTTGCTTATAGACGTATGCCTTTGAGTTTATGTAATGCACCTGCTACCTTTCAAAGATGCATGATGGCTATATTCTCTGATTTTTGTGAAAAGATTTGTGAGGTTTTCATGGACGATTTCTCCATCTATGGATCCTCTTTTGATGATTGCTTGAGCAACCTTGATCGAGTTTTGCAGAGATGTGAAGAAACTAACCTTGTCTTGAATTGGGAAAATTGCCACTTTATGGTTAATGAAGGTATTGTCTTGGGGCATAAAATTTCTGAAAGAGGTATTGAAGTTGATAAAGCTAAATTTGATGCTATTGAAAAGATGCCATGTCCCAAGGACATCAATGGTATAAGAAGTTTCCTTGGTCACGCCGGATTTTATAGGAGGTTCATTAAGGACTTCTCAAAAATTTCTCGGCCTCTGACTAATTTATTACAAAAAGATATACCATTTGTCTTTGATGATGATTGTGTAGAAGCATTTGAAATACTTAAGAAAGCATTGATCTCTGCACCCATTGTTCAACCACCTGATTGGAATTTACCCTTTGAAATTATGTGTGATGCTAGTGATTATGTTGTAGGTGCTGTTCTAGGGCAAATAGTTGATAGGAAATTAAATGTTATTCAATATGCTAGTAAAACTCTAGACAATGCCCAGAGAAATTATGCTACTACTGAAAAAGAATTCTTAGCAGTTGTATTTGCATGTGATAAGTTTAGACCTTATATTGTTGATTCTAAAGTAACTATTCACACGGATCATGCTGCTATTAAATATCTTATGGAAAAGAAAGATGCTAAACCTAGACTTATTAGATGAGTTCTCTTGCTACAAGAATTTGATTTGCATATTATTGATAGAAAGGGAGCTGAGAACTCCGTTGTAGACAACTTGTCTAGGTTAGATAATGTGCTTGATGACCCACTACCTATTGATGATAGCTTTCCTGATGAACAATTAAATGTCATAAATGCTTCTCGTACTGCTCCATGGTATGCTGATTATGCTAATTACATTGTTGCTAAATTTATACCACCTAGTTTCACATACCAGCAAAAGAAAAAGCTTTTCTATGATTTGAGACATTACTTTTGGGATGACCCACATCTTTATAAAGAAGGAGTAGATGGTATTATTAGACGTTGTGTACCTGAGCATGAACAGGAACAGATCTACGCAAGTGTCACTCCGAAGCTTATGGACGACACCACGCTGGAGATAGAACCGCACATAAGGTCTTGCAATCCGGTTTTTATTGGCCCACTCTCTTCAAGGATGCCCGTAAGTCTGTCTTATCTTGTGATGAATGTCAAAGAATTGGTAATATTAGTAGACGTCAAGAAATGCCTATGAATTATTCACTTGTTATTGAACCATTTGATGTTTGGGGATTTGATTATATGGGACCTTTTCTTGCCTCTAATGGGTATAAACATATTTTAGTTGTTGTTGATTACGTTACTAAGTGGGTAGAAGCTATTCCAACTAGTAGTGCTGATCATAACACCTCTGTTAAAATGCTTAAAGAAGTTATTTTTTCGAGGTTTGGAGTCCCTAGATATTTAATGACTGATGGTGGTTCACATTTTATTCATGGTGCTTTCCGTAAAATGCTTGCTAAGTATGATGTTAATCATAGAATTGCATCTCCTTATCACCCACAGTCTAGTGGTCAAGTAGAATTGAGTAATAGAGAACTCAAATTAATTTTGCAAAAGACTGTTAATAGATCTAGAAATAATTGGTCCAAGAAACTTGATGATGCATTATGGGCCTACAGAACTGCATATAAAAATCCTATGGGTATGTCTTCGTATAAAATGGTTTATGGAAAAGCATGTCACTTACCTCTCGAACTAGAACATAAGGCTTATTGGGCTATTAAAGAGCTCAATTATGATTTCAAACTTGCCGGTGAGAAGAGGTTATTTGACATTAGCTCACTTGATGAATGGAGAACCCAAGCCTATGAAAATGCCAAATTGTTTAAAGAAAAAGTTAAAAGATGGCATGACAAAAGAATACAAAAGCGTGAGTTTAATGTAGGTGATTATGTATTGCTATACAACTCTCGTTTAAGATTTTTTGCAGGAAAACTTCTCTCTAAATGGGAAGGTCCTTACGTTATCGAGGAGGTCTACCGTTCCGGTGCCATAAAAATCAACAACTTCGAAGGCACAAATCCGAAGGTGGTGAACGGTCAAAGAATCAAACATTATATCTCAGGTAATCCTATAAATGTTGAAACCAATGTTATTGAAACCGTAACCCCGGAGGAATACATAAGGGACACTTTCCGGAACGTTTCAGACTCCAAAAAGGAATAGGTATGTGGTACGGTATGTAAACCGACTCCAAAACAGTTCTAATGGCAATTTTTCTCCGTTTTGGAATATTTAGAAAAATAAGAAGCAGTCCGGGAAGGACATGAGGGGTCCACGAGGGTGGAGGGCGCGCCCCCCTGCCTCGTGGGCACCTCGTGCACTCTCCGGACTCCGTTTTCTTGCACGATACGTATTTTGGTCGGTAAAAATTCATTATATAATCTCCCGAAGGTTTTGACTCCTGTATCACGCAATTATCTTATGTTCTTGTTTCGAGCTGTTTTCTGTCAGGGTTGTCAAGGCCAGGCATCATGTTGTCTCCCTCCTCCAACAATGGTGACAACGATGCTTGGCTAATGAAGATAGAGCTGAATAGGGAAGAACCCATGGAGATCAACAAGGACGAAGAGGTCAAGAAGGCCACGGAGGACCCAGCTCCGGCAGCAGAAGACACCCTTCAACTTGATCACAATCTTCTTACCCCAACTGAGATCGAAGCTTTAAATATGATTGAGTTAGCTCGTATACAAAACAAGTATCCCACACGTGAAAATATTTTGTTGAAGGAGCATATCGTCGCACTCAAGGGCATTATCCGCAAGTTGGAGGATCTCTTACGCTCGATGTGCGACTACCCATCACCAACAACTCCACCATCTTCTTCACCAGCAAAGGAGACATAATCACATGGGTATGGGCACTCCCCTTGGCAACTGCCAAGCTTGGGGGAGGTGCCCCGGTATCGTATCACCATCACATCTCATATCTTTACCGTTTTTCTTAGTTCGATCCTTTTAGTATTATCTTGATCTAGTAGAATAAAGTTTTTGGTATGATCTAGTTTTGAGTTTTGCTTTATGATCCCTTTATGTAATCGAGTCCGTGAGCTATATAATAAAGATTAGTGTTGAGTCAAGGGCTTGATTATTTTGCCATGATCTTGAGTGAATAAAGAAAAGAGAAAGAATAAAAAGAAATAAAAAGAGATCATATTGATCTTATGGAGAGTAATGACTTCACATAGAAAGAGTATGATGATTAAAAGTTGTTGAGAGTTGACAAACATAGCTTTGGTCATCGTTGCAATTAATAGGAAGTAATAAGGAAAGAGAGGTTTCACATATGAATATACTATCTTGGACATCTTTTATGATTGGGAGCACTCATTAAAATATGACATGCTAAAGAGTTGATGTTGGACAAGGAAGACAACGTAATGGGTTATGTTTTCTTATATCTGAGATAAAGTATATTGTCATGGATCCTCCAACATGTTGAGCTTCCCTTCCCCCCTCATGCTAGCCAAAGTCTTTGCACCAAGTAGAGATACTACTTGTGCTTCCAAATACCCTTAAACCAGTTTTGCCATGAGAGTCCACCATATCTACCTATGGATTGAGTAAGATCCTTCAAGTAAGTTGTCATCGGTGCAACCAATAAAAATTGCTCTCTAAATATGTATGATTGATTGGTGTGGAGGAAATAAGCTTTATACGATCTTGTGATGTGGAAGAAATAAAAGCGACGGACTGCATAATAAAGGTCTATATCACAAGTGGCAATATAAAGTGACGTTCTTTCGCATTAAGATTTTGTGCATCCAACCCTGAAAGCGCATGGCAACCTCTGCTTCCCTCTACGAAGGGCCTATCTTTTATTATTATCTTCTACCTTATGCAAGAGTCATGGTGATCTTCACCTTTCCTTTTTATATCCTTTGGCAAGCACAGGATGTTGGAAAGATCCTGATATATATATATATATATCTAATTAGATGTGGGTTAGCATGAACTATTATTGTTGACATTACCCCTGAGGTAAAAGTTTGGGAGGCGAAATTATAAGCCCCTATCTTTCTCTGTGTCCGATTAAAACTCCGTAACCACAAGTATTGCGTGAGTGTTAGCAATTGTGAAAGACTAAATGATAGTTGAGTATGTCGACTTGCTAAAAAGCTCTGACATAGACTCTTTCTGATGGTATGATAAATTGCAATTGCTTCAATGACTGAGATTATAGTTTGTTAGTTCTCAGTAAAGTTTCTGATTCATACTTTGCATTGTGAATAGATTATTACTTGAGCATAAGAAATTGTATGACAATATCCATATATGTTGCTGTTATAAGATTAACCATGATGCCCTCATGTCCGTATTTTATTTTATTGACACCTCTATCTCTAAACATGTGAACATATTTATCGTTATCGGCTTCCGCTTGAGGACAAGCGAGGTCTAAACTTGGGGGAGTTGATACGTCCATTTTGCATCATGCTTTTATATCGACATTTATTGCATTATGGGCTGTTATTACACATTATGTCACAATACTTATGCCTATTCTCTCTTATTTTGCAAGGTTTACATGAAGAGGGAGAATGCCGGCAGCTGGAATTCTGGGCTGGAAAAGGAGCAAATATTAGAGACCTATTCTACACAACTCCAAAAGTCCTGAAACTCCACAGAAGTCATTTTTGGAAATAATAAAAAATACTGAGCGAAGAAAATACCAGAGGGGGCCCACACCCTGGCCACGAGGGTGGGGGCGCGCCCTACCCCCTTGAGCGCGCCCCCTGCCTCATGGGCCCCCTCACAGGCCTCCAGTGCCCATATTCTGCTATATGAAGTCTTTCGTCCGAGAAAAAAAATCAAAACCAAGCTTTTGGGAAGAGACTCCGCCGCCATGAGGCGGAACCTTGGCGGAACCAATCTAGGGCTCCGACAGAGCTGTTCTGCCGGGGACACTTCCCTCCGGGAGGGGGAAATTTGCTAGTAGTGTTGATTACTCCTTGTAGTTGATGCTAGTTGGTTTATTTGGTGGAAGATCATATGTTCAGATCCTTTATGCATATTAATACCCCTCTGATTATGAACATGAATATGCTTTGTGAGTAGTTACGTTTGTTCCTGAGGACATGGGAGAAGTCTTGCTATTAGTAGTCATGTGAATTTGCTATTCGTTCGATATTTTGATGAGATGTATGTTGTCTCTCCTCTAGTGGTGTTATGTGAACGTCGACTACATGAAACTTCACCAATATTTGGGCCTAGAGGAAGGCATTGTGAAGTAATAAGTAGATGATGGGTTGCTAGAGTGACAGAAGCTTAAACCCTAGTTTATGCGTTGCTTCGTAAGGGGCTGATTTGGATCCATATGTTTCATGCTATGGTTAGGTTTACCTTAATACTTCTTTTGTAGTTGTGGATGCTTGCAATAGGGGTTAATCATAAGTGGGATGCTTGTACAAGTAAGGACAACACCCAAGCACCGGTCTACCCACATATCAAATTATCAAAGTACCGAACGCGAATCATATGAACGTGATGAAAACTAGCTTGACGATAATTCCCATGTGTCCTCGGGAGCGTTTTCCTTCATATAAGAGTTTGTCCAGGCTAGTCCTTTGCTACAAAAAGGATTGGGCCAACTTGCTGCACTTTATTTACTTTTGTTACTTGTTGGTCGGTACAAATTATCTTATCACCAAACTATGTGTTACCTATAATTCCAGTGCTTGCAGAGAATACCTTGCTAAAAACCGCTTATCATTTCCTTCTGCTCCTCGTTGGGTTCGACACTCTTACTTATCGAAAGGACTACAATAGATCCCCTATACTTGTGGGTCATCACCCGCGCACCGTGCCTCCCGGCTGGGAATGATTTCGCGGAAGGTTGTGCTACTTTGCTTGATGCTGCTCCTGTCTATTTCCATTTTTTGGAGTGTGTCCTCATAAATGAGATTTAGTCCGTTGCTGCCGTCCATGAGGACCTTAGTAAGTCGAAACCCGTCCATGATAGGACTGAGGACTAATGCGGCTAGCACTCGGACTGTCCTGTACCTCGGTTCGTCACCGGCATTAAATGTTATAGCCGTGTCGTTCCAAGGGTTTATTGCAGCGATGTGGCAGACTTTTGCGAGGTCGCGAAGTGCCCTTTTGCGTTTGTTGTTAGAAGCGAATGTCTCGAAGACCGTCAATACTCTTGTGTCGTTGTTTTCTGGAGAGTGCTGTTCTTGGATGTCCTTGATAAGGATGTCCTCGCCGCTCTTGGCTACCTGCCGGAGTATCCAACATGCTCTAAGGCTGTGGGTTGCCACGGTATCTGGTGCCGTGTGTATTTTGCATGGGCCATCGAGCCATCCCTCCAGAACGGTGTCGTGCTGCGTAATGGGCTTATGTTTCTTGACTGTTGGGCTGGGCGTGCCACGAGGGTGCGCCCTCTTCGCCTGTAGGAGGAGTTGAGTTGGAACCGACGGTTCCCAGCAAGCTGCCTGAGTTTTCCAGGCGCTTTCCATCGCGCTGTACTTTTGTACGATAGTTACTAAGTCAGCAAACTTTAGTATGCGGCGGCGATTGATAGCGTTAAGGATACCTACGAAGTTGTTGCAGAACGCTGATATCGCGTCCTCGTCGCGGCAATCTTTTACCTTATCTTTGACAAGGAGGAATCTGGCCCAGAAGTGGTGGACCGTTTCCTGAGACTGCTGTTTGATGCTCATGAGAGCATCTATGTCCGGGTGGGTGGGTGGAATTAAATCCGAACCCTGACCCGGCCGATTATCCGGAGTCTGAAGACCTTCCGGACTCAACAGTCCGGGTCCCGAAGTATCTTCTGATTGTTTAGGGCTGCTGTCTGTTTCTATGTTCGGAGGGCTGGTCGCTTTCTTTCGCTGGTGGGTATCCGGTTCTTCCGGATCGGCAATCCGAACATGGTCCGTCTTCGATATAGAAGAAGACTCGCCGTCCTGCTCCTCGACTACCGCTATCTGGTGGGTGACCGATGGAGTTTTAATCTCTCCTTGATCGGTTTTAAGCCCGATCCGATCATAATCTGTAGCGATTCCCAAAGCGGCGATGCGATCTAGGAGCTCGTTCAAGGACGAAAACTCTGCCGGATCCATCTGCTTGGAGTGTTCGGAGTTGATGCGAAGGGGGTTTTCGATGGCCCGAGATGTCATCGTCGGCTCAACGGCCGAACGGGCGATCATGGTAAAGCCGCCCAGCCGGAGGGTTTGGCCTGGGGCCAGGACTCCCCCAGAGGTGATGTTGTCTTTAAGGACAAGGCAAGCCATCGAGCCTTTCGTCGACGTCACAGTGGAACTCTCAATGAAAGCACCAATGTCGGTGTCAAAACCGGCGGATCTCGGGTAGGGGGTCCCGAACTGTGCGTCTAAGGTCGATGGTTGCAGGATACGGGGGACACGATGTTTACCAAGGTTCGGGCCCTCTCTATGGAGGTAATACCCTACTTCCTGCTTGATTGATCTTGATGAATATGAGTGTTACAAGAGTTGATCTACCAAGAGATCGTAATGGCTAAACCCTAGATGCCTAGCCTGTATGACTAAGGTAATGAATATCATATCTGGACTATGCCCTCCGGTTTATATAGACACTGGAGGGATCTAGGGTTACATAGAGTCAGTTACATAAGAAGGAATCTTCATAGTTGGTCGCCTAGCTTGCCTTCCACGCCAAGGAGAGTCCAATCCGGACACGGGTGGAGTCTTCGGTCTTCATGTCTTCACAGCCCACCAGTCCGGCCCATGGATAGGCCGGACGCCCGAGGACCCCTTAGTCCAGGACTCCCTCACTCACGCTCATGTATTGCGTGAAGATTGAAAAAGTTTGAGAACATCAAAAGTATGAAACATTTGCTTGGCTTGTCATCAGGGTTGTGCATGATTTAAATATTTTGTGTGATGAAATAGAGCATAGCCAGACTATATGATTTTGTAGGGATAGCTTTCTTTGGCCATGTTATTTTGAGAAGACATGATTGCTTTGTTAGTATGCTTGAAGTATTATTATTTTTATGTCAATATTAAACTTTTATCTTGAATCTTTCGGATCTGAACATTCATGCCACAATAAAGAAAATTACATTGAGAATTATGTTAGGTAGCATTCCACATCAAAAATTCTGTTTTTATCATTTACCTACTCGAGGACGAGCGGGAATTAAGCTTGGGTATGCTTGATACGTCTCCAACGTATCAATAATTTTTTATTGTTCCATGCTATTATATTCTCTGTTTTGGATGTTTAATGGGCTTTATTATGTAATTTTATATTATTTTTGGGACTAACCTACTAACCAAAGGCCCAGTGCAAATTGCTGTTTTTTGCCTATTTCAGTGTTCCGCAAAAAAGGAATATCAAACGGAGTCCAAACGGAATGAAACCTTCGGGAGAGTTATTTTTGGAACAAACGCAATCCATGAGACTTGAAGTGGACGTCAAGGAAGCAACGAGGCGGCCACGAGGTAGGGAGGCGTGCCCAGGGGGTAGGCGCGCCCCCACCCTCGTGGCTCCACCGACCTACTTCTTTCGCCTATATATACTCATATACCCCGAAAACATCCGAGAGCACCACGAAACCCTATTTCCACCGTCGCAACCTTTTGTACCCTTGAGATCCCATCTTGGGGCCTTTTCCGGCGCTCCGCCGGAGGAGGAATCGATCACGGAGGGCTTCTACATCAACACCATAGCCTCTCCGATGATGTGTGAGTAGTTTACCACAGACCTCCGGGTCCATAGTTATTAGCTAGATGGCTTCTTCTCTCTCTTTGGATCTCAATACAAAGTTCTCCTTGATTCTGTTGGAGATCTATTCGATGTAATTCTTTTTGCGGTGTGTTTGTCGAGATCCGATGGGTTTATCTATGAACAATATTTGGTTCTTCTATGAATTCTTATATGTATGATTTGATATCTTTGCAAGTCTCTTCGAATTATCAGTTGGTTTGGCCTACTAGATTGATCTTTCTTTCAATGGGAGAAGTGCTTAGCTTTGGGTTCAATCTTGCGGTGTCCTTTCCCAGTGACAGCAGGGGCAGCAAGGCACGTATTGTATTGTTGCCATCGAGGATAAAAAGATGGGGTTTATATCATATTGCTTGAGTTTATCCCTCTACATCATGTCATCTTGCCTAATGCGTTACTCTGTTCTTATGAACTTAATACTCTAGATGCATGCTGGATAGCGGTCGATGTGTGGAGTAATAGTAGTAGATGCAGACAGGAGTCGGTCTACTTGTCGCGGACGTGATGCCTATATACATGATCATGCCTAGATATTCTTATAACTATGCGCTTTTCTATCAATTGCTCGACAGTAATTTGTTCACCCACCGTAGATTATGCTATCTTGAGAGAAGCCACTAGTGAAACCTATGGCCCCCGGGTCTATCTTCCATCATATTATTTTCCTATCAATTTATTATTTCTGCCGCCGTTTATTTTGCAATCTTTACTTTCCAATCTATATCATAAAAATACCAAAAATATTTATCTTATTATCTCTATCAGATCTCACTTTTGCAAGTGGCCGTGAAGGGATTGACAATCCCTTTATCGCGTTGGTTGCAAGGTTCTTATTTGTTTGTGTAGGTACAAGGCAACTTGCGTGTAACCTCCTACTGGATTGATACCTTGGTTCTCAAAAACTAAGGGAAATACTTACGTTCCTTTGCTGCATCACCCTTTCCTCTTCAAGGGAAAACCAACGCATGCTCAAGAGGTAGCAGCACGCTTAACGTTCGTTGACGATATAGTGTTATATGAGTTATATGATTTGGTGACCAAATGTTGTTCTGAGTCCCGGATGAGATCACAGACATGACGAAGAGCTCTGGAATGGTCCAGAGGTAAAGATTAATATATAGTACGATGATATTTGGACACCGGAAGAGTTTCAGGATGTACAAGGTAAAAATCATGTCAACAGGAGGGGTTCCGGACACCCCCAGGAGGTTAATGGGCCATATGGGCCGAAGGCGGGGAACACACCAGCCCACAAGGGGCTGGGGTGCCCCTCCTAGGCCGCAACCCGTGGGGACAGAAGGAAAGGGGGGGGGAGCCGGCCTCCACCTTCCTTTCCTCTCCCCCATTTCCTTCCCCCCTCCGGCAAATATGGTAAAGGGGGGCGCGGCTAGGGAAAGACCCCAAGTAGGATTCGGCCCTACTTGGGGTGCCCCTTGGCCTCTCCCCTCTCCTCCACCTATATATATGTGCGAGGGGGGCGCCACACATAACCACAACAATTGTTTAGCCGTGTGCGGCGCCCCCTCCACAGTTTAGTCCGAAGGTCATATTTTTGTAGTGCTTAGGCGAAGCCCTGTGGAGATAGCTTTACCGTCACCATGCTGTCATGCTGCCAGAACTCATCAACGCCTTCGCCGTCTTGCTGGATCAAGAAGGCGAGGACGTCACCGAGCTTGAACGCGGAGGTGCCGTACGTTCGGTACTCGATCGGTTGGATCGCGAAGAAGTTCGACTACATCAACCACGTTATCAAACGCTTCCGCTTACGGTCTACGAGGGTACCTAGACATACTCTCCCCTCTCGTTGTTATGCATCTTCATGGATAGATCTTGCGTGTGCATAGATTTTTTTTGTTTTCCATGCAACGTTCGCCAACAGTTACTGCATTTGTTAGATGGTCACTAAATTACTAACATTTTCAATAAGACATTAGTGTACACTACATTGCCATTTTCATTGTAAATGATAGTTGCGTGCATCACTGCTTTTGACGTCACAATTCATGTAAACACTACAAAACGTGCGTTATTTTGTGATGTTTCACTTGTGACGTTTTCACCCGCCTTGTGACCAGTGTCGTTGGAAGAATATTGGCAAACGAATCAGCATGGACACCAATCACAGAGTCACTGAACGAAAAATATGATGCAAGGCTCACTTGCTTAACTTTGAACCCACGAAGACAAAAAAATCTTCAAGTATGGGGCGATGGCGACTTGGCGAGAAGTTTGCACCACCTGTGATTTCTTCGGGTAGGGCAGCGCGTTGGTAGTTCGTCTCCAAGCACCCCCCATAGCATGGCCCCCTCTCTCTTTCTCCTGTCGACATCGTCGCCGTCAGAATCCGTCCATGGTCCCCTGCCTTCTCTCTTCCCTATAGCCGCCACACGCGTTATCCTTCTCATCTCTTCCTCTCGGATCAGTCAACCGGCAGGTGGAAGGAGTCGAGCAGCCACCCGGTTGTCGGGGCGCAACTACATGTGCTCGCGGCGACAGGACGGGAGAGCCTAGGAGGTCCAGAGGCATATTTGTCTGGGGGCCAGGAAGGCGGACCGGTGGGAGGCACATGATGAGTTGGGAATTAAAGGAGGAAGGGGAAGGGGAAAGTTTCGTGTGACTTGCGAGAGTGCTAGATCAGCGAGAGAGGGTGCTCGTGAGGCTAGATTGTAGCGGGTCCCTTAGCTAGTAACTGAAGGCTTACGTGGCAGGGCTGTTGCACTGGTTGGTCCCGTGTGTAAGTACCTAACAAAACGCTGATGTGGCAGGTGTGCTTAGGTGAATAGCGTGCATGTTAAGAAAAATAAGATAGTAAGAATAAACTTTGAACTAAAACCACGACGGACGGAGGGAGTATTTAGATATTATAAATAAGCTTTTATCTATATCTGAACTGAACTTCAGGATTGGGATCTCTACTTCATCATTCGTAAATTTAAAAGAAGATGGTCTCTACTTTTTATTATCTAAACTTCAGGAAGGTGCACGGTGGCAAACACAATCCGACGTATCTCCAGAAAAGGAAAATTTGTTTTTCGCTGTTTTCTTTTTTTAAGCTGTTGAGAAGTCGGGTTCGACCCAAACCCGGACACGCAAGAGCCCAGATCCACCGCCGCCGTCCAGTCCACTCCCCACGGAGCTGCCGGTGAGCCAGCCGCCGCTGCTCCGACCCGATGGCCATGGACACGCCACCTCGGCTCTACCGCCGGCTCAGGAAGGCATCCGATCTCTCCATGGCCGCCACCGCTTCCTCCTCGTTCAAACGAGTACGCCGCCGCCGCCGCCGCCGCTACCCCTAACCCCCTCTCCCCCCTCCTCCTTTTTTTACCTGCCTGTAAATTTCACGTCGTTTGGAAGCAATTCCTTCTGCCATCGCTGCTAATTCATGCTAAATTACCTGTATGTAAGATGATTGTTTTGCTGCAGTTTATTAGTTTTGCTAAAGCACTAATTTATCTACCTGCTGTCAGAATTGCTCAACCATGATGCCACTTCTCCTGCTCTTAAACCGTTTCCTTGTTTCATGTCATTATATTTAGTTTTCCCCGCAAACAAATGTCACTATTTGGTTTGTTTTAGATAGCAACACTCTTTAAGGTGCTAGTCTCTGTAATATTATTATAGATCTCATGATGATAATTACTCCATCTGTAAAGAAATATAAGACTTTTTAGATATTTCTTTATAGAGGGAGTACTTTTTTGAAAAAAGTCTATTTTACTACCCTGAATAAAGTGGGTGGTTCACTTTACCCCTGATCTATTTTTCGGCTTCTTTTACCCCCCCAAACAAACCCAAACCGGACAAAACACCCCCCTGGTGGTTTTTCTCCACCCTCTGCTGATGTGGCACTAGTCAACAGCGGTTTTGACCTGGGTGGGGCCCCCTTGACAAGTTTCTCTCTCTCTCTCCCCCTCTCTCTCTCTCCAGGCCAGAACCGCCGCCGCCGAAGGAGCTCGCCCCGGGCCGATCTGGGCCCGAGCCACCCGCGCCCCACCTCCCTCACCACGTCGCCCAAGAGCCGCCGCCCTCTCCCCGCCATCGCACTGGCGTCCTGCCAGAGGAGCCTCGCCCCGCGCCGCCGCAGATCGCCCCGCCCCCACGCCGCCGCTGCCTCACCGACCCTGCCGGCCACGCCATCCCGCCGCCGCCCGAGCCCGCCCCGAGTACCCATCGCCGGTGGTTGCCACCACCGCCTCGACCCCGTGCGCCACCGCCTCCTGCCAACCCCGCCTGGCCCTGCTCCGCTCGCCATCGCGCCACCTTCTCCTGTCGACCCTGCGAGCCCGCCCCAAGTACCCACCGCCGGTGGTTGCCACCACTGCCTCGACCCCGCGCGCCACCGCCTCCTGCCGACCCCGCCTGGCCCTACTCTGCTCGCCGGCGGGTGTACCTGGAGAGAGAGAGAGGTGAGACAAACCTGACAAGGGGGCCCCACCGAGGTCAAAACCGCCGTTGACTAGTGCCACATCAGCAGAGGGTGGAGAAAAACGAGCCAGGGGGTGTTTTGTCCGGTTTGGGTTTGTTTGGGGGGTAAAAGAAGCCGAAAAATAGACCGGGGGTAAAGTGAACCACCCACTTTATTCAGGGTAGTAAAATGGACTTTTTTCTATTTTTTTAACACAAATGGCTTACTCATGTTAGTTATCTGTGTAGCCTATTTGGAATCACTGACTATAGTTCCATTATTCTCTGATGGAAACGAAATCAGGTGCGTATGAGCGAGAAACACAGCAGCTGCTGTGAGGACAAGATCAGAGCTTACCTGATGAGATACTGGTCATGATCCTCGACAAGCTAGACGCACGCACAACAATAACCACCACTGTCCTTTCAAAGTGGTGGTTGGATCTTCCTCGGCGATCGCATGCATGCTATGACCTTTCCGTTTATGATATCCTCCCTCCAGGCTACCACAGGCCGAAGAAAATAACTGTCGAGACTAAGGCCAGGTATGAGGCGGTGAAGAGGACAAAATTTGACTGACATTTCTGACAAGTACGAAAGGTATTATGCTGTCAAAGATCGGCGTGAGCGGTTGATGTGGAAAGTCCATCTGCTCACACCTATCCTGCAACGCTATGAGCGTCTGGCCATGCGATGCTATGTTAAACGGGTGAATGCATTCCTTCTACCTCCCGATAATGTTCAGCGGCCGTCTATCCAGAAGCTGAGGCTTCAAACCTTTAGTAGGTGCGGTTTTCAGCAATGGTTTACGGCAGCGGTTGGCAGATGGGGGGTTGAAGATTTAGAGATTGTCGTCGAACTCTTGCCAGCAATTTGGATTCCGTCTATTGGATAGATTCCAGAATGTGAGGCTGAAACGCCTTCTGCTATCCAATATATTTCATTATTATGGACACCCCCCCTTGATTTTTGAGAGGCTCACAACACTTATTCTGTGCAAGGCCAGTTCATGTCTCCACCTCGTATACGATATTATGAGAAATTGCTTGCAGCTGGCGGATTTGAGGCTGAGGGATTGTTCGTATATCGGAGCTCCTTTTCACGTCAATTTTACTACCTCAAGGTTGAAGAATCTGCAAGTGGACAACTGCAATATTTTGAAAATCTGTCTGACTTCATTGCCTTGTCTTGAAACATTTGCTTGTCGGGGTCAGCCAACCAAATTATGCTATGGTGAGGTGCCTCGACTTAGGCATGTGAGTTTGGACTTCTTGGAAATTGGATACAAGTATACTGGTGAGGATTATTTGCTTCCTAGAAAAAAATACCCATCCACTAGGCAGATTCTTTAAAGGGGAGCCGCCACCGGTAGAGGACCTTTTTCTACAATTGAGAGGGCATCAGGTGAGGAGCCATTACTCAAATGATATTGTTTTTATCAATGGTAACCTCGCATTGCTACATAATGTAGTGCTAAATATCACTATATCATGTCTGCAGATGTGGATTGAACCAACCGGCATTCCCAGCCGGCTCAACAATCTGAAGAAGTTATTCATTGCAAACGTGCCAATGAACTGGGATACATTCTGGATTTTCACCCTATTTGCTGCCGCACCCTACTTGCAGTCGCTCCATGTTCATGTCTGTCCCTTGTCGACCAGATAACCTAATAATTATGTTTTCTCCCAAACACGTATCTTTTCGGTTTCCTAATATTTCTGCGAGCAAGTATCCTGAACTCTGAAAATCTGAATGCAGTTTGACAACAACTCGGAGAAGCCGAGTGCTGCTGGATCAGTTCTAGATGTGCAAGTGGAGCAACCACAACACCAGCACCTGAGAGAACTCGTGGTCATCGGCTTTGACGGAGCGGCGTGGCAGACTGGCTTTGTGAAGCGGATCATGAGGGCATCGAGGTGGCTGGGGCGCGTCCATCTGCTCGACGGGCACGTTGTGGAAGACAAGGAGCGGGAGCTCGTCGGCCTGGAGATTGTCCCGCACCGGCGAGAGTGGCACGAGTGCGAGAGGTTGGAGGTGCTCGAAGAACTTACAGACGGGACTGGCTTCCCAATTCACAAAATAATTTTGGAATGAAGTTTGATAATTATAAGCTTGTTGTGCTGGTGGCCTCCTTTGTAGGCCACAGAATGATTATGGTGACTTAGAAGAGAGAGAAAAACGTGTGTCCATATGGGTAACTGGATTTCTTGTGCTTTTGCATTTGCTTGACTATGCAATGGATGGATGTAGGCATGTAGCTGTTGAGATGATTCCGTGGCTGTTCATGGTGTGACTTGACTCAGCAAAAAAGCACCACTTGTAATGTACGCCTAAAGATATTTCGATTTCTTTTTCCCTTTTCGAAAGAACCAAAAAAATATTGTAGGAATCCTTGAAATTGTTGATGACTACGACTTGGTACTAGAATTATAATCATAACGTAGTGGTAGGCATTTCTAGAACTATGATCGTAATGTAGTGCTAGGCATTTATGAATTATAATCGTAGTAGTGTTTAATGTGCAACATTTCATACTAGAGTCCAAAATATGCGATTAATTATAATCGTAATAGTGTTTAAGGGCCAGTTCTTTCGAGGCTTCTTACTGGCGGGGAAATAAGTTGCCCAACACACACACACAAGCTTATTCTAGAAGAACCTTTTTTATTTATTTTAGAAGCTTATTTTCATAGCCAGTCATAAGCCCCCAAAGAACTGGCCCTAAGTTTATGTTGTTTCATGTTTAATTAATGTTCAACATGCAGTACTAGAGTTCAAAATATGCAATGAAATTATGTGCTTATGTTCATGTTTCAAATATTGGGGCACCGGTTTTAGGTGTGCTGGAGAAGGAGAAAAAATTCTGGAGACTAGCACATATCATACCAAAAACATGGACATGGGTCTGCCACACTTTCTAGAGGTGGTGAGGGGGCTGATCGGATGGGCTGGCTAGCTGCAAAATCAAGCAGCGTCGTAAAGAAAGTTGCAAAATCGAGTGCTCGTGGACGTAGTTCGCCAAGCTATCATACCCTGAATTCTCGCTTAAAAAGAACTACACTTCTGCTTCGGTAGACCCCCCTTAAACACATGGACGGCTCAGATTATCCGATACCTCTTCGTTAGTAAGGGCATGATGATCGTATTGGTAAAAGTAACTCGCAGACGTCCTACTTGTACGTACACTTACGTCCATGCCGCGAGGCGTTTTTCTTTTCATCAGTGGTAGGTGATGCGATTTGTTCTTTTACTATCCGCCATACTTGATTTGTTTTTTGAGAAAGTCAAAGAAAGCACCGCATGCAGAGTCGAACTAGCGACGTTTTTCTCAGAAGCGCATTAGCAAATGTGAGATAGCCACTATGGCCGACGTGCTCATTATGACATATTCTAGGTGTTTCGTCTTTCATTGCTTTTTTATTGCCGCACCATGGCCGCGATATTTGTGTTGCGTGGCACGACAATCACGGCTGCATCCTTGGCGCGCTGCCGGTTGCCTGCCGCTGCCGCCTCGCCTACCGCGCCACTTCCATTGCTGCATGCCACCTCGCCCACCCCGCCATTAAGTCGTTGCGTCGCGCCGCCTGGCCCCGCATTCCCAGCGATGCGGCGCCTTCCAACCTCTTGCCGTCGCAGCCCCTGTCTATAAAAAGTCGGGGCCGGCCAGCCGTCAAACGTCGCCCCCTCCACCTCCTCAGTCCCCAGTCGCCCCTTCTCTTCTCGATAGCTTCCTTCGGATCTGATAGTGGCGACAACTGATCTTGGCCGTCGACTCTCTCGTGGCCGCAGGTGGACTTGAGCCACTTCGGGTTGCTCGCTCCATCCTCGGCGTGGTTGCTGAAGGATTGGCACATCACCACCGACGGATACGTAATGTAGGGACCCGACGTAACACCGGATCAGCTCCACTCCCATGCAAAAATGAACGAATTCTAAGGCCGAGCACATTGCAACACGTCCGGCCTCTTTTTGAGGGTTTTTTCACCGAGAAAAAACATAGGAAATGCATAGAATGTCATAAATGAACGAAACTTGGCATGCATGCTGGCCATGGTGATGCCATTGTGTCGAAACAATTTGGGTACGTTTGGTGAAGGTGTAAAAACGTGCATCGAGACTTGTCCTATCGGCAGACCCGAATTGTCCCGGTTGAACATGGTGTATTTGTTGTCATGCACAAAATGACATCAAAATTTGCCAGCATGTGGGCATGCCCATGGCAGCCCCCACCCAAAAAATAAACGAATTCGGACAGCGAACGCATGTTGCGTCACGTCGGCCCTTTGTTTTAGGGGTTTTCACATAAAATGCATAGAATGGAAACTTGGCATGCATGCTGGGCATGGTGATGTCATTGTGTGGAAATGTTTTGGGTACGTTTGGTGGAGGAGAAAAAAAAGTGCTTCGAGACTTGCCCTACCGTCAGACCCGAAAGGTCCTGGTTGAACATCGTGTATCCATACACAAAATGGCACCAAATTTTGGGAGCATGTAGATTGATATTAATTTGTGTTCAACATCAATTGTTGTGAATTTGTTAACAAATCTAGAATAAGTGTTCAAGTTTATAAAGTTTTCATACACAATTTAAAATTCTAAAATTGTTGACAAATTTCAAGAAATGGTGAGGATATAATAAAATGTTAATGTTGATTGATAATGATGAAAATTGCAAATAACCGAAGCATTTAAATTAGTAAAATCTACATTGAAACCACACACTGACTAGTCAGTGTACATTTTCGTTCGTTCCTTGAAACACGGCTCATTATTTGTTTTGCATTTAATTATAAAAAATTCTGAGGACCGACATGCCGACTCGTGGGACGAGAACCTGTACATCATGTGTACAAACAAAATGGAATGGATCATCCATCCATCTTATGCATGCGGATTTTTCCTTCATTGATTTACTGAAACGCGTTCACCTTTTGTATTTGATATTTTTTTTATTTGCGTTAACTGTGTGTGTTTAACGTCACGCGCGTGACTCGTTTTGTTAACACTGGGTAAGAGAAGTAATTAGCCATGACAAGGTAGCTGTCCTAGTTGGTTACACTCCGTGGAATTGAACTGAAAGGTTGGGAGTTTGAATCCTATCACAAGCAACTACTTTTTGAAGGTTAAGAAAAAAAAGAAAAAAAATGGGCCAGCTCAAGACGGTTTGTGTGACGGCTGGCTGATCGGTTTGTGTACGTATACATACAACTTGTATACAAAGGTAGCTATACATTATGGTCAAATGACTATCCTGCCCTTATACGGTTTGTGAGGGGGTCTACCGAAGCAAGGCTCAAAGAACTATTGTACCTTGAAGCCTGCCCATGCGTCATGCATGGAACAAAGGAGGTGTTTGGTGACCCGCATGTTTTCTCAGTCTGTTTGGTAAACATTCAGGCAGGGGAATGGGAGTTTGCACAAGGGTGTTTATGAAGGGATTAGGCATGGGAAGTAGATTTTTACTCTCATTCCCTTGTTTGGCATATGATGGGAATTGGCGTGGGATAGAACTCTGCTCACGAATTAACAGGGTACCCCCTGGAAAGAAATCGGTGAGAATTGGCTTCCTCAACTCCCAGTCCCTTTCCCACTTAAACTCCCATTCCCTCTAATCAAACAGTGGACTTTTAATCTCCTTACCCCTCAACTCTCATTGCCCATCTCTAATAGGCGATATAGGTTTAAAATCAAGTTGTGCAATTTATTTGGTCTCATGCATCCTACCAAGCCTAACTGAGAAAAACACACACATGGTTATTTGGTAACAAGCATTTGCTCCACAAATGCAACTTGCTGCTGTTCGGTTACATGCTCACAGATGATTTATCTCATCTATTATTCATGTGAATATGTGATGAACTTACCTCACGTGGGAGCCGGGTGCTGAAGGAAGAAGAGAAGGGTTAGCTCAAGGTAGAAGAAGGTGTGGTAGCCCTAGAATGCTCATTCAACTGTCACAAAATTGGCCGGGCGCGAATTGGTTTTCAAATGACACCTAGGTGTGACACTTTTATACAATCAGTAGAAAGACGTAGATCTACTCATCTACGACCATCAAAGTAGAAAACGTACAATACCAAAAGTTGTGTGAAACTGCGAGATGAAGCTAGTGGTCTAAGAAAATTGCAAACGGTCGATCGGGTACGGAAATTTTGTCAAAATTCATCGGTTCATCATGCACGCATGAACATGTTTGTGTAGTCTACTAGGGGATATAGATCTAACTCGTCTACGATTCACCAAACAGAAAATATACAACACAAAAGTTGTGTGAAATGGAGAGATTAAGCTAATGGTCAAATAAAATTTCAAATGGTCGACCAAGCACGAGGATTTTTTTTTCAAAATTCATCAGTTCATAACATGCACATATGTACACATTTGTGTGGTCTAGTAGGAGATGTAAATCTATTCATCTATGATCGTTAAAACAGAAAAAATCATGTGAACCATCGTGATGAAGCTAGTGGTCAAAAGGAAATTTCGAAGGGTCGACCGGGTGCTCAGAATTTGCCGAAGTTCGTCTAAAACCCCTCCAACATTGACATGAAATTGAAAAGTTACAGTCCATGATATTAGTAACCGATCGTCTCAATGAAACCATAACGCGGGTGTACACTATTTCGTGTACTCCCTCCGTCCTTAAAAGAGTATATTTCTAGAAAGAGTTAAACTTTTTTATGGTTGACTGTATTTATACAATAATATACCAACATTTATGCCATCAAATTAGTAGCATTAGATTCATGATATAATACATTTTCATCGTATACCTATTTGGTTTCACAAACATTGATATATTTTTGCACAAACTCGGTTAAATTTTGAAATTGTTTGACCCTCCAACAAAGTTGAAAGTACACTATTTCAAGGACGGAGGGAGTAGAACTTATTTCGAATCGAAGCACCGTTGTGTAGATTAGAATTGATTATGTGAAGAAGATTAAGGGAGGTTTTTTTTTTAGAACAGAAGATTAAGGGAGGTGAGTGAAACATGATAGTGCATTTTTTTGAGGAAAGTTTTTTTTAAGGAAAGTGAAACGACAATTTATAAGGCTAGGGGCACCGAGTGGGCTCGAGCTGCATAGCGTTTCTCCGGAGGCCGGAGCGATGCCCATGTGTGCTTTAAGCAGCGTGTCATTCAGGCCCGACAATATTTGCACGCAACAAACGGCCCGACAATATTTGCGCGCAACAAACGGCCCAAAATCGCCTGAAGACTGTCACTCACTGATGTGAGCCGGCCAAAGGGCGCTCGGCAGCGTCGGAGTCGGATTCGTCCCCCAATCCAAACCCTCCCGGCCCTCCTGAATCAGCCCCGCACCCCATTGCCTCCCCGCGAATCCGCCGCCGCCGCCAGTCGACGCCGGCCCCCGGATCCGATGGACACGGGCGCAGATCCTCCGCGCTACCGCCGGCTCAGGAAGGCCTCCGACCTCCGCACCGCCGCCGCCCACCCGCCCCCGAAACGGGTACGTACGGCATCCATCCTTGCGATTTCTGCCGAATGTTTTGCATCCGGCCGTTACAACCATCTATTCGCAGCTCACGCCCAAATGGTGTCAGTTTGTTGAGAAGTACTGGTGCTGTAGGCTAGGTCTTGTGCATAAGCTAGCTGTGCAAATGAGCCTCGTGTAAGCAGCGGCGCGGAGAAGCATCTCTATTTTTAACCACCTGTTTGGAATGGCTTCTACCAATTGAGCTTATTTGGGAGTATCTGGTAGCTGTGTTAAGTCTAAAACACCCATATACATCAACGAAGAACAACACAAACACTGTATTGCAGTGACACATCAAAAACAAGAGCTACCAAATCATTTCGGCAGTGCAATAATCTGAGATCCATGGTAGCGCAAAGTACATTTCGGAAATATGGCACTGCTCCTGCATACATCCATACAACGAAATTGAGAAAATAATTATAAAGGGGGGAATTTAGAAGCGAAATGTGAAAAGGAAAAAAAGAGCTTGGATTGGGTCGTGGCGTTGGGTCTTGGGGATGCCCGTGACCTCGGCCGGGGGGTACGGAGAAGCTCGAGAAGCCTTTCCTTTGTGGCTTCCTGCTACATACATGAAATGGGAGGGGCTCGCCCTGGCAGCCACATAGAAGCTTTGCCTTAGGGATAGCTTGAGGCTTATTTGGACCATAAGCCATCCCACAAGCTGTTCCTAACCCAGTGGTAGGTGGAGACAATGCAGTTTGGTGTGTAACTATGTATGTTGCTACTGATTTTCTCTCTTATTAGTCTACAAGTTTATTGTTAAAAAATTGGGCAACTAGAACGCCTGTTCCTGTCCATCTTATGCAGCAGAATGGAGTACCTATATAGTATGATACATATATGCTCCTAAAATTGTTGCGCCTGCTCACGTCATTATTTAGGTTGAATAGGTGGACGCACTCTTTCATTTGTTTTGCTAGTTCGTGCACTATTTTTGACTAGGAATGTTGTTAATGCTTACTTTTAAGGCAAATTGCTCAGTTATCTGTTTAAGCTATTTGGAATTCCCTGACTGTTCTTCATTTATGTCTCACCAAAATAAAACTAGATGCGTCCGAGCGAGGAACACACCAGTTTCTGTGAGGACAAGATCAGCAGCTTACCCGATGAGATGTTAATCATGATCGTCGATAAGCTAGATGCACGGACGGCGATAACCACCAGTATCCTTTCAAAGAGATGGCGGGATCTTCCTGCACACTCGCACACATGTTATGACCTTGGCGTTGATGACATCCTCCCTCCACGCTACCACAGACTGAAGCAAATGGTGGTGGAGGCTAAGGCAGGGTATGTGGCAGAGAAGAACGCACTGAACTTGGCCGGCTGTCGGGGATATACCCCGCAGTATGACCCGGCTGGAGATATAACCCGGCTAGGATTGGGTGTTTCATTAATGACCCGGCAGACTATAAGCCGGCAGGAACAGTTAAGTAGGTTAAGCTCGCGGGAACAAGTTGAGCATTGTAACCCGGCAGACACAGTCATGTAACCCGGCACATGTTAAGCCAGATCGTAAGCCAGACGGTAAGCCAGATCGTAAGCCAGATGGTAAGTCAGATCGTAAGCCAGATGGTAAGTCAGATCGTAAGCCAGATTGTAAGAAGCCCAAGACGTTAAGAAGCCCATGGTGAGACGTCAAAGGAAGGTTAAATCTTAAGTCCGAGTTGGACTCTACATGTAACCCGCCCCTTCAGCTTATATAAGGAGGGGCGGGGCACCCCAAGAGGGGACAAGAAACAATCGATAGGGCTAGACACCGAGAGCCGGTTCCCGGCGACTCTCCCGTGATCATAATGAGACCTAGCCTCAAACAGCATGTAGGGTTGTTACCGGATGATGTTTCCCGGGGCCCGAAGCTGTCTAAATCCTTGTCTTGTGTTGCGTCTCTCGATTCCGCTCAACCCCTCTCAAGCTACCACATAGATGCGTTGGCCTCGCGACTAAGTCCTGACACTAAGGACATCTGCCGTGACAATTCCACGACACCGGCAGTCATGCTTTTAGAGACCGATTCTTTGCCGTCAATGACTGGATGTGGATAGTCCAACGGCTGACTACCCACCTGCAACGTTATGAGCGTTGGGCCATGCGACGCTATGTTAAACGGCTGAATGCGTTCCTTCTGCCCCGCACCAATGTTCAACAACGGTCTATCAAGAAGCTGAGGATTCAAACCTTTGGAACGAGCAGTTGCAATGATCAATGGATTACGTCAGCGATTGGCAGATGGGGCGTTGAAGATTTGGAGCTTGTCGTTGACAACTCTTCCTGGTGCTATGACTTCCGGCTATTGGATAAATGCGAGAATGTGCGATTGAAACGACTTGTGCTATCCAATTGTTATCATCATGATGCACCCAAGTCCTTGACGTTTCAGAGGCTCACAGCACTTACTCTGTGCAAAGAATGTTCACATATTTCACACGTTTGTTGTTATATTCTGAGAAACTGCGTGCAGCTGGTGGATTTGAGCCTGAAATATTCTGGTCATAACCGAGATTCTCTTCATATTCGTGTTCCTAAGTCAAAGTTAAAGAATCTGCAATTGGACAACTGCAACGTTGGGCAAGTCTATCTGACTTCACTGCCTTGTCTTGAAGCATTTGCTTGTCGCGGTCAGCCAATCGAATTACACTACGGCGAGGTGCCTCGACTTAGGCATGTGAGTTTGAACTTCTTGCAAACTGGAGATAATGCCAAGGATGGTTCCTTATGTGGACTAAGCAAGTTGTTTTTAGGGATTCCGCCACCGCTAGAGTACCTTGCTCTGCAATTAAGAGGGGGTCAGGTGAGTAGCCATTCCTGAAATGATATTGTTTTTTTATTGATCATAGCATCACATCGCTACATAAGATAGTACTTAATTATCACATCATTTATGCAGATGTGGATTAAACCTGCTGCCATTCGCAGCCAGCTTAATCATCTCAAGAAACTATTATTTGCAAACGTGGCAATGAACTGGGATACATTCTGGATTCTCACCCTACTTGCTGCCGCACCTGCCCTGGAGTCACTCCATGTTCATGTATGTTTACCCTACTTTTTTTTCAAGCACTATACTTTTTGGGGTTTGAAAGATCTGAAACTCTGAAATCTGAATGCAGTTTGTCAACAACTCAGAGAAGGTGGGTGCTGCAGGATCACTAGATGTACAAGTGGAACACCATCAGCATCACCATCACCTGAAAGAACTCATGGTCATCGGCTTCGGCGGGGTGGCGTGGCAGACCGGCTTTGTGAAGCGGATCATGCGGGCGTCACCGATCCTGGAGTGCGTCCACCTGCTGGACGGGCACGTCGTGGAGGGCGAAGATCGGGAGCTCGTCGGCCTGAAGATCGTCCGCCGCCGCCGGGAGTGGCACGAGTGCGAGAGATTGGAGGTGCTCAACGAACTGACAGACGGGATCCGTTCGCCCCATCTCGAAATAGTTTTGGAATGACTTTTGGTAGAAGTGTTGCTGTGCCAGTAGCCTTCCGTTCTGTAGGGCTTGCAGCTGTATGCCATGGCCTAATGATTATGTTATGCTGGCTTGTGAGAAAGAAGAACATGTGTTTGTATTGGGTATCGTGTGCTTTACTTTTGCTCGATTATCCAAAGGATTGATGTAGCTGTTGAGATGATTGATTCCATGGCTGCTCATGGTGTGGCTTGAAATCACCAATTGTACGCCTAAAAGATATTTTTCCTTTGCCTTTTTGAAAGAACCAAAAAGTTCACAAGAATCCTTGATATTGGTGATCAGAGCCTGTAAACCCTTTCAATCACCATGTGGTTAGAGCCCCATTTTTTTCGTATTATATTACTTTGGCCAAAAGCAAATGAACCCTTTTTATTGTTCTAGAACCCTGAAAATAGAGGTTTGAACTAAAAGTATTTATTTTCCCTAGAAAATAACAATTCATTAAAATTCATTTATGAGGTGTATTACATACACTATCCATTCAAAAAAAGTTATTTTTAAAGATATATAAGTATTTATTATAAATCATTATCTAAAAGGGAATAAATTGTATTTATATGTTTTAAAATATTTATTTTCTCTAAAAAAATCCTCAAAAATCACCCAAGTGTTTTTTGAGATTCCAAACCACTTGGAGTGGAGAAACTTTGATAGTAATGTTCAAAATATTTGAGCATTCTCAATCAAACACCTTCCTTTTTTCCATATCTTAAGTTCGCTCAATCAGAGATATTCATAAATATCCCAAATAATTCCTGGATATGCTTCGTATTCTGCCCAATATTTTTTTGAGACATTTCTGCCCAATATAATTGACATAATCTCCCAACTTATAAAACATTTGTGTGTGCGTGTTTTTTTTTTTTTTTGAGGAAATTGTGTGTGCGTGTGTGTGTTCGTGGCTTCACGCTATGCCCGTTGCGACCCATCAGAGAGCAGCGTAGGCTCAGGCCTGCTACCGCCCAGGCAGGCAGTCAGTCAGTAAGCGAGGTGGTTGGGGCTTGGGGGCTTGTCGGATGGGCTGGCCCAGCTGCAAAATCGAGTGCGTCGTCGCCGGAGTTCCTCAACCCCTCGTGCCGTCGATGTTTAATGCCATTCATCATTCTGTAGGCCGATTTAACAGTGAACAAACCCCTTCTGTCATAATGGCACGCCCAGAAATCAGGCTGTATCCACGAGCTCAGTGGGATATTCATTATAACTTCAACATCCGGCCCAATAAAATGCTCCATTAGCAGCTGCTTGTTCCAAGTTCTGGTCGTCGCATCAATTAATTCAGAAACGTGCGTGGATTGGCCGATATGGGGCATATCGGTCTCAACTTGTAGTCCCGGGGAAGCCAATTATCTTCCCAAATGCGCGTCTTCTAATCAAGCCTAGGGTCAGAAGATCCCTGCCCTCAACCAAAGATCGCCATACCTGGGACGGATGGGCTCCCAAAACTGCATCAAGGATGTTGCCGTTTGGGTAATACCTCGCCTTTAGCACGCGCGCACTTAGTGACTTTGTATCCTGCAGCAAACGCCACACTTGCCTTGCAAGCAATGCCAGGTTAAAGAGCTCGATATCTCTGAATCCTATCCCGCCCATGTTTTTTGGTTTGCACATCGTCTTTCAAGACACCCATGCAGGCTTTCTCTGGCCTTGTTTGCTTCCCCATCAAAACTTCCGAAGAAGACTGTTTATATGTTCGCTGAGGCCTCGGGGTAATTTGAAACAGGACATCGAATATGTCGGAATAGATTGTGCGACGGATTTAATTAACACCTCCTTCCCCCTGCAGACAAGCATTTCTCCATCCAGCCTTGAATATGTTTCCAAATCCTATCCTTCAAATATCGGAAACTGCCTTCCTTGCTCTTGCCTACATCCGTGGGCAGGCCTAAATATTTCCCTGAAAGTGACTCGTTCTGGACATCCAAAACATTTTTTATCTCATTTCTAGTGGCTTCCGGGACACCCTTACTGGAATAGATTGATGATTTATCCGTGTTAATTTTCTGTCCCGAGGCATCACAGTAGGTTCTCAAGAGGTCACGAACCGAGCTGCATTTTCACCGTTGGCTTCAAAAAAAAGAAGACTATCGTCTGCAAAAAGGAGATGATTAATAGCCGGTGCTGTATCTGCAACAGAAAGTCCTCGAACACCTGCACCTTGGTCTTTCAACAAGCATGATAAGCCTTCTGCAGCCAACAGAAATAGATACGGGGAGGTCGGATCCCCCTGCCTCATTCCCCTCGTGGGCCTAAAATCTTGTAGACTTCCCCTTTAAACAATACCGCAAAGGATACGGAAGTGACGCACCTCATTACCGTTTCAGTGAATCGTGGACTGATGCCAAGTTGCAACATAACTGCTTTAAGGTATGACCACTCCAACCTGTCATACATTTTCATCATATCCAACTTCAGTGCTACAAATCTGTTTCCTTTGACTCTCCTTGTTTTCATATAGTGAAGACACTCGTAAGCAGTTATAAAATTATCCGTGATCAGACGACCAGGCACAAAGGCCGACTGCTCTTCAGAAATTACCTCGGGGAGAATGATCTTCAGCCTGTTTGCTAAGACCTTAGATGCAATCTTGTAGATCACATTGCAAAGACTTATAGACCAAAATTGTCCTAGAATTTTCGGACTAGCGATCTTGGGAATAAGAACGATGAACGTACGGTTGATATCCTCCGGTGAGTCCTCTCCATTGAGCAGCCTAATTATCATGCTGGTTACCTCCTCTCCACAAAGCTCCCAATCCCTTTGAAAAAAGTGTGCAGGAAAACCATCGGGCCCCGGGGCTTTGGTCGGGAACATTTGAAAAAGTGCTTCTTTTACTTCATCCTTTGTATACTGGGCTTAGCATTCATACCTGCATCAACCCTAACTGGTATGTGTGACAGTACTTCTTCAATTCATATGCAGCCCTCGGATGTGTATAGATTCTTGTAGAGATCGTTTATCATCTCAGCCAACTCCCCTGGATCCGAAGCCATAGTACCATCAGGTTTTTGGAGCTGGCTAATTGTGTTCTTGGCTCTCCGGCCACTTGCCTTCCTCTGAAAATACTGCGTGTTGCGATCTCCTGCAGAGAGCCAGTTTATTCGAGACCGCTGCCAAATCATGATCTCCTCGCGGAAGGACAACTCCACGATCTGATCCTGCACTTTCTTCTCTTCCTCCCCCGGCCCCACTCTATGGGGATCCGCTCGCAACTCTGCTAGTTGATGGCGCAGCTTTCTCAGTTCTTGTCGTATAGACCCGAAAGTCACCCGCCCCCAGCGTTTCAGCGACGAGCCCGCAGAGGACAATTTTGAAGCTAGCTCTGCCACTGTGGTCACCGGTTGTGTTTGGTTCCATACCTGCTGCACCTTTGCACCGAAAGTACTGTCAGTTTCCCACATACACTCATAACGAAACGGCTTCTTCAGAGCAACTCTCAAGTTATTTGCTTCCAACTCATTCAAGAGTAGAATGGGGCTGTGGTCTGACTTGGCCGCCGTAAGATGTTCGACAGTGGCAAAAGGAAACATAGCCGACCAACTAGCCGTAGCTAGGGCACGGTCAAGTCGAACTCTGCAGTACTCCCCCCCCCCAGCAACTCTCTTCTTAAACGTCCAGTCTAGGCCTTTGTAGCCCAGATCAGCTAGTTCACACACGTCCACAGCTTCCCTGAATCCTTCTATTTGTGCACTGTCCCTCTCATTTGGTCCCATCTGCTCTTCCTGTCGCGGTATCTCGTTAAAGTCTCCCATGCAGACCCAAGGTAGATCATTTTCTCCACGTAAGATTTTCATGGTATCCCATGTTTTATACCTCATGCTCCTGTTTGCTGCACCATAGAAAACAGATAACCTCCACGCTTCCTTGCCCGGTTCTTTAACCACCGAGTCAATATGATCTTGGACGCAGCTATAGGCCGGGCCATTCAAATAGAGAAGCTGAGGGGAAATCTTGGACGCAACTATGGAAGGTGCAAGTTCCATCAAAGGTCAAGATTTTTGTTTGGCGGCTGGCACATATGTCTCTACCAACGGGTTCAGCACGACATGAACGTAAAATGGCGACAACTACCGCATGCAGCCTATGTGCAGAAGAGTTTGATTCTTGGCGCCATTCTTTGTTTGAATGCAGGATGGCGCGATGCGTGTGGGCGCTCGGAGATGAGGAGATTCTTGAGCATGTGATATCTAACAACAGTGACGATGCGAGGCTCTGGTTGTTCTGACTGTTTGACACGATGAACCAACATGACCTTGCGAGAGTTTTGATTACCATGTGGGCAATATGGTGGGCTCGTCGTAGAGCGATACATGATGATGAGTTTCAAAGTCCCATGTCCACGATGTGCTTTGTTAACCGATACTTGCAAGACTTGGAAATTGCCACCACAAGGACACCGACGAGACAACCACAGGCTGCGAAGCCAAGAGCTCGTACATGGATTCCACCGGGAGTAAACGCGGCGAAAATCAATGCTGATGGTGCTATTTCCCACCAGGGCACGACGGGAGCTTCAGCCGCAGTTTGCAGGGATCAACACGGCAACTACCTTGGAGCATCTGCGGTGGTATTCGATGGGATGGTCGACGCTCCATGCCTTGAAGCTCAAGCATGCAATGAGGCTCTTGCCCTAGCGCAAGACTTGATTTTGACACATGCGATAATAGCATCTGACTTCTTACAGGTTATTCAAGACATTAACGGAGCTTCGAGTTCCTCTTCTTATGCTTTAGTTTTGAATGAGATTAGAGATAGAGCTACAAATTTTGTTAGCATTACTTTTTGTTTTGAAGCACATGCCTTGGCAAAGGCGGCTTCGTCACTCCCTGCTGGGCGCCACATGTGGCTAGGGAATCCACCAGACATTATTTGTACTAGTAGACTGCCCGTGCGTTGCCACGGGCTTTTCATAATTTGTATTGGTTGCATGTAAATTTCATATAGATAGAAAATATAGCCAAAGTAATTGTAATGTACTTCGCTTGCAATGTATTTCGATAATAAAATGTAACTCTACCCTATACACAAAAGGGTTATCATATATGATGCACAAAATAAAGGTGGTACACAAATATTGACCTCTTTATTGTGCATTGCATTACAAATGATAATAACACTTGAATGTTTTTTTATGCTTAAGATCGATTGTCTCGTGAAAGCGTGTGCATTGCTATTCTCCTTTAATTAAAATTAACACATGGATGATTTTGTTCCCTTTTAAAAAATGTTCCAAGAAGTTACAACCAGAAACTTAATTGCAATGTGCAATTGGCTGGCAAACTATTGCATATGAACTTAGGCACTTGAAACCATACAATTTACCATTTAGAAACTGCTGCAGCAAAACACATCTTCTAGAACATGCTACTCCCAGCTATCTTGGGAGAGGTAGATACATCAATCTTTGATAACATTTGTTGATTAAAAATTTATTGGCATTTATTTATATTTTTATAGTAATTTTTAGTTTTGTTAGAATTATGTAACTTCAGATTTGGTGTATCGGCTCAAAATGAAATTCACGTAAGACTCAAAAGGAAATGTGTGTGTTGTACTATGAACTATGATGTAAAGGGAAGCGACCAACTCCTATTCAAATACCAACCGGAGAAAAACCCTAATTATACATACACTAAGACATTAAAATCAAAAATAAGGGTGAAAGGGCGATTGACATGCAGCATCAATTGTGAATAAGCAGGTTAAAACTTGCCCAGAGAATATTGCTCACGACTCACAAGTTTACAACATACTTTTTCTGTATTAGCACAAAAGTCGAATAATACATGGTAGGATTGAGGAGGAGGAGGTCTATAATATTAGTCTTATCGATTGTTCATTATTCTATTAGCAACTAAGAGAGAGAGAGGGGGGAGGGAGGGAGAGAGAATCGGATCACCAAATTGTCTCCATGTGTCTACGCTATCTGAAAACCGCCATATGTGAGAAGTAATGGGGTCAGGACGTCTCAGGGCAGCACGCTAGATCAGGCCGGATCACATCATGCTGGAAAAAAAAAAAATAGTTTTCTAAAATATTGCAAGGCATCCCGAAGATATTGACGTTACAAGTTGCTACGAGCTTACATGCTTAAAACAATCAACCGAAAATACCAACATACTTCTCCATTTTGAGCTAGTCCACCTAACGAGGACTTCTTCATTAATACCCACAATCGTTCCAGATAGCCAATAGGAGATAAAAGTTAGTAAATGTTGTACTCCCTCTGTTCCTAAATATAAGTCTTTTTTGAAAGTTCAATAAGGACTACATACAGATATATATAGACATATTTTAAAGTGTAGATTCATTCATTTTGCTCCGTATGTAGTTCACATTGGAGTCTCTAGGAAGACTTATATTTAGGAACGGAGGGAGTACAAATAATAATTTCAGTTGAGTTGAAAGACTTAAATTAAAAACCAACAAATATATGCAGGGTTATTTCATACTGTTATTTTAATGGGCACCAATAACGTCCTTTTCAGCATCATAATATATAATCCAAAATCATATTAACAATTTTGGGGTAACTTTATACTACTTATGAGTATAAATAATATGATTAATTAACAAATCTTGGATTGTAATAGATCTGAAAAAACATTTATATGTTTCAAAGAGTCAGATGGTGTGAGTATCGTCTGAAAGCTTTCTGGATAAATAAGGATATATGGAGTTGTTAAGTTCAAGAAAATAGAATGGCTCTCCTTACACAAAGTCTAAGTTCACCACCGTTAGATTTATAAATGGGGAAAAGATGCTATGAATAAGAGAAACAAAAAATAAAGATAGAAAGGTGTTAAGTTCACCACACTCTTTATTTGCTTACTGGGTTGAGTAGGTAACAATATGTTTTAGAAGATGATGACTTCCTAATACTTTAGCACATAACTGTACTCTACTGAACCGTGGGGGACGAATCGGAGGTACAGTAGAAGAATGAACAAATAGATTTTATTTATATTATCCACACCCTACATGTACAACACTGAGAAGCTCCTCGTGAAACAAGCTTACAACAGTGAGCATTGAACAATCATACTCTCTTCTTGCTAGCCGGTGCTGAGAACACTTGTGCAGCAATTAGTATATCAATGTCCTCGTAGATAGGTTGATGAAGATTGCCAGCAATGAAAATATCATCCAGTTCATAGGCCTGAAAATTTCACCACTGGCACTCATGGGAATTAGTTAGTACTAAAAAGAATGGTATAGCTCTCGCAAGAAATTACATACAACTCCATTGCTGGTTCTTCAATGTCAAAATTTCAGCCTATATGTGAACATTAAAAAGACTTCACATACCTAAATAAATTATGAAAAACACTCATGCTGCAGTGCGGCTCCCGTGTCCTCGTCAGTTTTGACGCCCTACCACGTACTTGCAGCTTGGGGCGCGACCCCTACATCCTTGGTGGCGGCCACAGCGCCCACATCCACCTACATCCACGCTTTGGCAGGAACCATATAACAAAAAATATATTGTGGACCAAATGTTCATGGAATTTTGCAGTATGATATAGACTACAAATGGGTATGATAGGCAAGAATCCTCAAATTTCCATTATACCATAATGTCTAGCTTAGGGATTTTGTTCCGTATCTTCTTATTTGGCACTACACCAACATTTAGCATGACGTCAACGACCACATAACGCCTTCATCACTGGTTAGCGATCTGATCATGTCTCTTACTACCTGAAAGCATAAATATTAAATTCTATTGTTAAAGATATATTCTTAACATGTCAATAAGAGGGAAAAGCAATATGGCAATTCAATGTCTCATCGACCCTGCAGTTGGCAACATCCCAAGTGATGATCAATTTTAAACATAATATTTAGCTACAAGAATGACTACAGTACAATTCATCATTTCTTTGTTCTGGGCATTTTTGCCCCTGAATACATGATAATACAAGGACAAACTTAAAATATGCTGATACGATGTAGTGCCATCAAGCATGGATAATTATGCAAGGACAAACTCATGTTCTAGGAATTTTTTACCCTAAACGATGCATGAAACGACCAATAATAAACAGATTAGAAAAATTGTGCGTATCTCTTTGTCCATAATAAGTTCTGTTGCTTCTTCCAAGTCAGTTTATTATTTAACCATATCGTTCGGCCACCACTCTGTCCATGTAGGGCGAGCGCTAGCATTAGTAGCATTTATCTAAACTCTGATTACCAGCACGTACAATGATTAATACGAATGTTGGTGCAAATAGAACTCACTTGTGGTGAGAAACTGAATAAGTGTTGTCGAAGGGTTGAGGGAGCTCGAAGGGGTTGGTATCACTGCACAAGTTGTTCGTCAGTACAGCCCCAAGAAAACTTTAGAAAGGATGTTTCTGTCCACCTACATAAATAAAGAGATAAATCTGTGATCGTGCAGCAAGCCTGATAAGCCACATAAATAAAGAGATAAATCTGTGATCGTGCATAAAGTAATTAACAAACCCGGTGTTGTTCTCTTCTGTCCACGGTCCGCCCGCTCCCCACCCCCGTTCTACCTCACGCCCCGTCCATCCGCTCCCAGCTTACTCCCTAGCTCCATGTTGCTCATGCTCGCCCATGTGTGCGCTGTCAGCCAGCTGGTGGCCCCAACTCGTACGGCTCCATCCGCTTGGTGCCAGATGATTAGCACATGGATGCATCCGCCGGCCGTACCACCTGCACATCAATGAACAGTGGATTACTACGTCGACAGGGATAGAAAAATATAAAACTCACACAAACGGAATTTACAGATATCAGCAAACACTAATCTGAATACCTTCTAAATCTCACGTAGTGCAGGGGGTGCTCTGAAAGTCTAAATATCATTGTGTTACAGAAACAATGTTCCTTTCTCAGTCTACTGGGTGCCCTTAGACAGGGCCACCTCATTGTCAACCACTCCCGCATCCCTCACCCTGTCAAACCGGGTCGCGGCTTACTCGGAATTCACGAATGCCCGTGTGGCGTCATCGAAAGAGCTAAGCAAATTCTCGCCAACCGCATCGCCTTCCAGCAGATGGTCATTACGAAGGATCGATGCCGCTGCCCCTATTCCACTTTTAATATGATGCATCCAGATTCTTTTTATAATAACTTCTCACATGTTTCAATTGAATAATTTGATTATCCGAACCAATTAATGAACCAGAGATGGTTTTTTATTGCTACCTTCCAATTAATGAACCAGAGATGGTTTTTTATTGCTACCTTTAAGTCATACTGTATGTTTCAGTGGTGCTGTTTTTTCTTTAGGCAGCTTGCAGAATGAATGATGAAGTTTTTTGGGCCTGCATCGCAAATGGGTTTGGCCAGATGCTCGACTGGTTTTACGACCAACTATAGAAGTGTATTCATCATTTCCATTGGCATGACCGTAATTTGTGAATCAGAAAAGATAGAAAAGCAAACTTTAATGTTAAATATAAAACAAAAGAAAAAAAGAATCCAAGTAATTAGATTTGTAAAAAGAAATACATTCGAGATGTTTCATCGATACAATAAGCACATCAGTAGGACATTATAATCATGGTATAAACTTGCTTCCTTTTTTATGACATAGATACACGCATACTGGAAAATTTGCAACAACAATAGATAACAAGATTATTTTTAGCTCACCTTCTGATTCCATTGTCGCTTTATCATCAGTTCATCAAAAGTGAAATTAGCCTACGAAGATAACCATGTATACTGAACACACGAGAAAAACACAAGTTTAATCCATCGGCTTTAGAGATCCTTGACAGATGCCATCAGGTTGAGAAATTTGATGTTATGAATAAAGCATGAAGAGAATTGTCTGTTGGTCAACATTTGCAGAAGTAAGCTAGATCAAGGATGAGTTTTCGCCATCGGTAAACAGGGACCTGTTCAAGTACAAGCTGTAGGAATAAACTTTAGCATTAATTACTGAATAGCATACAAAATTGTCTAATGTACTGCAAACTATAGAGCAAAATCACATCCCTGGTGTTGAAACACCAGTGGCACAAGGCACTTTGTCCAATTTGTGCTTCCAAGGGTAGTCTCCGAACTCTGACACGGTGGCACCATCACCAACTTACACTTGCTTGTCAGCGCAGCTGTGATGGCCCTTGCTGGGGCTCATACCTCCGAGTCATGCTCCTCTTTCCAAAATTTGTCCAAGGTGCCTGAAAAAAAATACTTAATTAACCTCCAATGAAAATAATAATACAGCATGTCAGCATGGATAGCTATATGACTGTATTAAAAATTACTCTAATGTGAGACAATGGTTTGAGTTGCTAGATATTGTGGGTCATCTAGTTAAATTCAGGTCTTACTTCCTGCTTGCTGCACGAACTTCCTCGGTGGTAAGCATCGCAGTCGTCAGCATACAGGTTCACCACCTGAACTTACGCGCACAAGACATGACCTGATGCCCGATGTAGCCACATGCATAGCAGAACCACGGCAAGCACCCGTACTGAAGTTTAAGCCCCACCCTTGTTCTCTTTTCCTTGATCCTTGCTATCATCGCAACTGAAATTTCCAGCGCCCGCTATATACAGGAAAAGCAACCCGTACACGAACAAAGTTTCCTACCTACTCTCCCATCACGTAGTTCAATTTGGAGGATTGTTCTCATGTCCTTGCATAGAGCACGTACCATTACATCTGTTCTCCAATTCATCGAGACATCAAGAATGTGTACCCATATCCACAGCCAAAGTGCACAAAGTACTTATTGCCTCCCAAAAACGTGAACGTCAGATCCTCTTTGTCCTTAGCCTCCAAGCATCTTCTAGCTCATCAAACAGAAAACATATTTGCAGCGAAAAGTGATTCAATATATGAGCAATTAGGACAAGATTAGTGCTTTGGGAATTGAGAGAGTTGTCCTCCGTACTCATCCTTATGATAACATGCTTTGGGAATTAGGCAAGCTCGTGATTCTGTGGAGATGTTCGATAACATGCTTCTAGAAAGCGTCATGTTACACCACGCCCATCCTAGACACCACAGTATGATGTGAGGTTGACTCGTGCACCACATTTGCCACCTGGTCTGGCCGCCCTGCCAACCCAAGATCGTTCCAAGCCAATATTTCGCTCGGTGTTCTGAAGATCTGCAGAAGAGGTTGTAAAAATCATCAGGTGTGTAACCTGCATACAGAAGAAAGATTGATACGTGCATGTAAAACTGAGAACCAGCAAATCTGATTCAAACACAAAAGAAAAAGGGCAAGCTTAATTATGCTATCTTGCTGAGCCACGGCCGGCACTACCCCTCGTCGTTTCAGGAGGAACAGGAGAGCACGAGCAGAGGATACGGATTCAGGGGATGAGAGGGGTGGGGTGGGGATCACGAGAGCTTATCCATGTCTTGGGGCGGCCATCCATGCCGAGCGGCAGCAGCGAGGTGCCATCGTGGTGGTGACGGGCGATGCATCCAAGGCGCCGGTGGCGCCGGCGTTCTCGTGATCCATGATGGCCGCGTCTGCCCGGATGGTCGTGTCCGTCGAGGTCGGACGGACAGGGCCGCACGGGCCTTTGTAGAGGGGGAGGGTAGAGGGTTGGCAGATGGGGAAGGGAAGTACCAGGGATGTGGTGCCGACTCGTTGGTCTCAGATCACCGCCGGTCGCCTGTATCCGAGTCGCCGCGACGTATCCGAGGCGCGGCGGTGAATTAGTTGTCAGATCGGAGCACGAGGAGCGGGAGGCAGCGGATCACCATTGAAGGCCGAGGAGTGGGACGGGTATGTTGGAAATATGCCCTAGAGGCATTAATAAATGGCTATTATTATATTTCTTTGTTCATGGTAATTGTCTATTATTCATGCTATAATTGTATTGTCCGAAAATCGTAATACATGTGTGAATACATAGACCACAACCTGTCCCTAGTAAGCCTCTAGTTGACTAGCTCGTTGATCAACAGATAGTCATGGTTTCCTGACTATGGACATTGGATGTCATTGATAACGGGATCACATCATTAGGAGAATGATGTGATGGACAAGACCCAATCCTAAGCATAGCATAAAAGATCGTGTAGTTTCGTTTGCTAGAGCTTTTCCAATGTCAAGTATCTTTTCCTTAGACCATGAGATAGTGCAACTCCCGGATACCGTAGGAGTGCTTTGGGTGTGCCAAACGTCACAACGTAACTGGGTGACTATAAAGGTGCATTACGGGTATCTCCGAAAGTGTCTGTTGGGTTGGCACGGATCGAGACTGGGATTTGTCACTCCGTGTGACGGAGAGGTATCTCTGGGCGCACTCGGTAATGCATCATCATAATGAGCTCAATGTGACTAAGGCGTTAGTCACGGGATCATGCATTGCGGTACGAGTAAAGAGACTTGCCGGTAACGAGATTGAACAAGGTATTGGGATACCGACGATCGAATCTCGGGCAAGTAACATATCGATTGACAAAGGGAATTGCATACGGATTGATTGAATCCTCGACACCGTGGTTCATCCGATGAGATCATCGTGGAACATGTGGGAGCCAACATGAGTATCCAGATCCCGCTGTTGGTTATTGACCGGAGAGGCGTCTCGGTCATGTCTGCATGTCTCCCGAACCCGTAGGGTCTACACACTCAAGGTCCGGTGACGCTAGGGTTGTAGAGATATATGTATGCGGAAACCCGAAAGTTGTTCGGAGTCCCGGATGAGATCCCGGACGTCACGAGAGTTACCAGAATGGTCCGGAGGTGAAGAATTATATATAGGAAGTCAAGTTTCGGCCACCGGGAAAGTTTCGGGGGTTGCCGGTATTGTACCGGGACCACCGGAAGGGTCCCGGGGGTCCACCGGGTGGGGCCACCTGTCCCGGAGGGCCCCGTGGGCTGAAAGTGGAGGGGAACCAGCCCTTAGTGGGCTGGGGCGCCCCCCTTGGGCCTCCCCCATGCGCCTAGGGTTGGGAACCCTAGGGGGGAGCTTCCCCCTTGCCTTGGGGGGCAAGGCACCCCTTTCCACCCCTTGGCCGCCGCCCCCCAACCCTAGATGGGTTTTGGCCGGCCCCCCCCTCCCAAGGGGGCCTATATAAAGGGGGGAGGGAGGGCAGCAACCTACAGCCTTGGGCGCCTCCCTCCTCCCCTGCAACACCTCTCTCTCTCGCAGAAGCTCGGCGAAGCCCTGCCGGAGACCCGCTACATCCACCACCACGCCGTCGTGCTGTTGGATCTCCATCAACCTCTCCTTCCCCCTTGCTGGATCAAGAAGGAGGAGACGTCGCTGCACCGTACGTGTGTTGAACGCGGAGGTGCCGTCCGTTCGGCACTCGGTCATCGGTGATTTGGATCACGGCGAGTACGACTCCGTCATCCACGTTCATTGGAACGCTTCCGCTCGCGATCTACAAGGGTATGTAAATGCACTCCCTTCCCCTCGTTGCTAGTAGACTCCATAGATGCATCTTGGTGAGCGTAGGAAAATTTTAAAATTATGCTACGATTCCCAACAGGGTAGAGATGAAGGCCGGAGGGAGGGAAGAAAAAGGGGTGGGGGTGCGGCCGTGCATGGAGGAAGATGTGTGGCAGCCATGGGTCATGGAGTTCGGTGGCGGCGGCGTCTTCCGGAGTTCGGCGGCAGGGACTGAAACCGCCCTGCCCTGGAGAAGCGGCGACGGCATCTCCCGGAGTTCGACGGCTGCGGGATTCAAACCGCCCTGCCTTGCAGAGGCGGCGGCGGCAACGATAGATGGGATCGAGAGGACGGCGGCGGCGGTGGAAGGGGATCGAGAGGAACGCCGTTCCTTATGCGGGGTGGTTTTCTTGGGTGCGTGCGTGGGTGGGGTGAGGTGGGGCGGGGAGGTGACGAAAAAAAACCAGCGAAAAAACCAGTCGGAAAAAACCAGTCGAAAAAAAACCGGACAAAAGTGGGGGACTATTCAACCAACTCGTCCATTAAGAGTAGAGATTCCTTCTGTGATTGATGAATAAATCCCTAGTTCACCTAAGAAAAACAGGCGGGGGTGCGGCCTCGGATCCGATGGACACGGGCGCAGATCCTCCACGCCACCGCCGGCTCAGGAAGGCCTCCATCTCCGCACCGCCGCCGCCTACCCACACCCGAAACGGGTACGTACGGTGCCCATCCCTGTGATTTTTGCCGAATAGTTTCCCTGTGATTGCTCCAGCAGTACTGGTGCCGTAGGTAGGGGAAAAGCAGTTTGGTGTGTACATATTCTGCTACAGTTTTTTATTTTTTTACTATTTAATCTCTCAGTTTGTGTTTAAAATTGGGCAGCTAGAACACATGTTCCTGTCCATCTTTTGCAGCATAATGGAGTGCCTATGTATTAGTATAGTGCATACATGCTCTTGAAATTGTTGCGCCTGCTCCTGATTACCAGTCCCTGCTGGGCAGCGGCTGGATCGATGGTTGCCTTGCTTGGTTTGGCCATGCCTTTGCTGGTTCGGCTTCGGCCATGTGTAATTAGCATCTGTGAGCCAGCTGAGCAAGTGGCCTCGCATTCCAGCACCAACAAAGCCCCAATTCCTGCAGTCATGGATAAAGTCTAATCGGGCGTGCACAATCACATATTAACACAAAATTCCTGGGTGAATCACACAACAACAATTCTGACATAAGCAATCTCTGAAACCTGTTCGGTGACTATGTGACCATCCTTTAAAGCAGTAAACTATGGATGCTACAATCAAACATGCAAAAGACACGGTTTGATTGGGTAGAAGAAAGCAGTAAACTATTGGTGCTACAATCAATCATTTCGGCAGTGCAATAATCTGAGATCCATGCTAACGCAAAGTAAATTTCGGAAATATGGCACTGTTCTTGCATACATCCATACAACGAAATTGAGAAAGTAATTATAAAGGGGGAATTGAGAAGCGAAATGTGAAAAGGAAAAAAAGTGCTTGGATTGGGTCTTGGCGTTGGGTCTCGGGGATGCGCATGACCTCGGCCGGGGAGGTAGGCGGCTAGATCTGGGCAGAGAGGTGGGACGGAGTCGATACGGTGGCGGCGGGCTGTATGAGACGGCGGTGACAATTGATGCGGGGGAACAGGAGAGGGTGGTGAAGGAGACAGACATGAGAACAGAAGCATATTTCCTAGCGAAGAGGGGCACGAAGAAGATCGAGAAGCCTCGCTTTTGAGGCTTCCGGCTGCACACGTGAAATGGGAGGGGCTCCCCCTGGCAGCCACATAGAAGCTTTGCCTTAGGGATAGCTTAAGGCTTATTTGAACCATAAGCCATCCCACAAGCCGTCCGTAACCCGGTGGTAGATAGAGACAATGCAGTTTTGTGTGTATGTTGCTACTGATTTTCTCTCTTTTTAGTCTAGTCCATCTTTTGCAGCAGAATGGAGTACCTATATAGTATGATACATAGTTGCGCCTGCTCATGTCATTATTTAGGTTGAATAGGTGGACGCACTCTTTCATTTGTTTTGCTAGTTCGTGCACTATTTTTGACTAGTAATGTTGTTAATGCTTACTTTTAAGGCAAATTGCTCAGTTATCTGTTTATTCTATTTGGAATTCCCTGACTGTTCTTCATTTATGTCTCACCAAAATAAAACTAGATGCGTCTGAGCGAGGAACACAGCAGTTGCTGTGAGGACAAGATCAGCAGCTTACCTGACGAGATGTTAATCTTGATCATCGACAAGCTAGATGCACGGACAGCGATAAGCACCACTATCCTTTCGAGGCGATGGCGGGATCTTCCTACATACCCGCGCACATGTTATGACCTTACGGTTGATGACGCTCTCCCTCCACGGTACCACAGACTGAAGCAAATTGTGATGGAGGCTAAGGCAGGGTATGAGGCAGAGAAGAATGCACTGAAGTCGGACGACAGTTATGCTTCTAGAGACCAGTTATATTCCTTCAAAGACTGGAAGTGGAAAGTCCGTCTGCTAACACCCATCCTGCAACGTTATGAGCGTTTGGCCATGCGACGCTATGTTAAACGGGTGAATGCATTCCTTCTGGCCCCCAACAATGTTCAGCAACAGTCTATTCAGAAGCTGAGGCTTCAAGCCTGTGGGACGAGCAATTTCACTGACCAATGGATTACGGAAGCGATTGGCAGATGGGGCGTTGAAGATTTGGAGCTTGTCATTGACAACTCTTGCTGGCGCTATGACTTCCGGCTGTTGGATGGATGCAAAAATGTGCGACTGAAACGGCTTGTGCTATCCAATTGTTATCATCGTTTTGCACCCAACCCCTTGACGTTTCAGAGGCTCACATCACTTACTCTCTGCAAAGAAAGTTCACGTATGCCACGCGTTGATGATATTCTGAGAAACTGCGTGCAGCTGGTGGATTTGAGGCTGAAAGATTCTAGTGGTTGCCAACCTGCTTTTCATATCTTTGTTCCTAACTCAAAGTTAAAGAGTCTGCAATTGGACAACTACAACACTGTGGGTGTCTACCTGGGTTTGGTGCCTTATCTTGAAACATTTGCTTGTCGTGGTCAGCCAACTATACTACACTATGGCTTGGTGCCTCGACTTAGGCATGTGAGTTTGAACTTCTTGCAAACTGGAGATGACGGCAAGAATGATTCCTCCGGTAGCAACAGGACATATCGACTAAGCAAATTCTTTTTAGGGTGGCCGCCACCGCTAGAGTACCTAGTTCTGCAGTTAAGAGGGCGTCAGGTAAGTAGCTTTTCCTGAAATGATCTCTTTCTTATTGGTCATAACATTGCATCGGTACATAAGACAGCACTAAATTATCACTTCATTTATGCAGATGTGGATTGAACTAACCGCCATCCCCGACCAGTTCAATCATCTCAAGAAACTATTCATTGCAAACGTGCAAATGAACTGGGATACATTCTGGATTCTCCACCTACTTGCTGCCGCACCTGCCTTGGAGTCGCTCCATGTTCATGTGCGTTCATCCTACAATTTTGTCAAGCGCGGTACTTTATTTTTGGTTGGTTTTGAGAGATTCCTGAAACCAAGAATTCTGAATGCAGTTTGACAGCAAGTCAGAGAAGGCAACTGCTGGATCACTGAATGTGCAAGTGGAGCACCATCAGCAGCACCATCACCTGAAAGAACTCGTGGTCATCGGCTTCGGCGGGGCGGCGGGGCAGACAGGCTTTGTGAAGCAGATCATCCAGGCATCGCCGATCCTGGAGCGCGTCCGCCTGCTGGACGGGCACGTCGTGGAGGACGAAGAGCGGGAGCTCGTCGGCCTGGAGATCGTCCGCCGCATCCGGGAGTGGCACGAGCGCGAGAGATTGGAGGTGCTCGACGAACTGACAGGCGGGATCAGTTCGCCTCATCTCGAAATAGTTCTGGAATGACTTTTGGTAAAAGTGTTGCTGTGCCGGCGGTGGCCTTCCGTTCTGTAGGGCTTGTAGCTGTATGCCATGGCCTAATGATTATGTTATGCTGCCTCTAAAGATAGAACAACATGTGTTTGTATCGGGTATCTTGTGCTTTACTTTTGCTCGATTATCCAAAGGACGGACGGACGGATGCAGCTGGCTGTTGAGATGATTGATTCCGTGGTGCTCATGGTGTGGCTTGACTAGGCAAAATTACCACTTGGACGCCCAAAAGATATTTTTCTTTCCTTTCTGATAGAACCAAAAAGATATGCAGCATCCCTGATATTGTAGACTACTGCTACTTGTTGGACCTGAACAACAACTTGCTGGACCTGATATCACAACAAGCACTGGTTTAAATTCATATAGCTGGCCAAATTTTCAAAACCAGAAAAGACACAAACATGGTAAGTACACGGATGAAGTTTCAACACCGTCTATATGTTTACTCAAAGAGGATTTGTGGCACACGGGTGCGGGGGCATCGACCCCATTTTTGTTTTGGCCTTTGAGTTTCAATATTTTGTAAAAGTCCAAATTGAGTTTTGTTTCCATGCTCGTCTTTCTTGTGAGAGGGCTTTCGAATATGACTCATTTTGAGTACATTTCGACGATTATTTTAAAACTTTGTGCAGTTTCATCTGCTGAAACTTGATGCAAAGAACGACAAAATGTCCAAACACAAAGACACCGGTTCAAATTTACGCGAATAAATGTTTCCACACTACGAACATGTTTTTTTTATAAAAGTACACACTACCTAGTATAGGGCTTCCTCTGTAAATAAACATAAGAGCGTTTTCATAAAATAGTGATCTAAACACTCTTATGTTTCTTTACGGAGGGAGTACATGTTAACCAAGGATCCATTCAAATTCACACGGAAATTCATCGCTTCCTACGTGCCCGTGACATTTCCAGAAAGCCCTTGAAAATCCGCCCACGCAAATCCGTCTCCCCCTCCCCGTAAATTTAAACCTCGGGCGAAACGCTGGGTAGACCTCCGCGGTGCGCGCAGGCTGTATCCACCCCAGCATGCAACGACGCCATTCCCAGGTCCAGCCAGGTGCCCCCCACTCCCCCACCCCTCCCTGCCACCCGGGCCCACCCGTCGGCGACCGCGCCCGGGCCCACCCCCAGCTGCGTCAGCTGCTGCGGCACACCGAGCACCAGCACTACCACCCCCCTCCCTCCCCCAACCTACACCCTCCAGGACAAAGGCCCGAGACGGGAGCGCTCCCCCCACAATTCCTGGCCCCCGGTCGCGCGCCCCATCCTCCCTCCCCTCCCCCTCCCCCCCCCTCCGCACGGCCCCCGAGGCGCCGCCGCCGGCGCATCCGCACCCGCATCCGCATCCGCCGACCTCCCGTCCGTCCGTCGCCGGCGTCCCCGATGTAAGCCTCCCGCCGTCCCCTCCCCCATTTTGCACGGTTTTCTGTTTCCCAATCCGGCGGCGGCGGCCGGCGCCGTTCCTCGCGATCGGGCCGCGCGGCGGGCTCCCGGCCGCGATCCGATGGGGTTTCTCTGGTCCGATGCGTCCTCCGGCGGCCGATTCGCGCGCGGTCTTTTGCGTGTTAGGCTCGTGGGTAGGACGGCGCGTACGGCGCGTATTGTTTGTTGGATTTAGGAGCGATGCGTGCTCCGCGTGGGATTGGCGGCCCGCGGCTCGTCCCGGCGCGATTCGGCGCCCGATTGGCCGGAGCCCCGCGGCAAAGGCGGGATTTTTCTCCGCCGTGGGGGGAGATCCCCTTGTGGGGGAGGAGGCATCGGGCGACGGAGATGCCCGCCCGGCTCCCCTTTTGTGGTTGTGGTGGCATTCGATTCCGGCTAGAGGGCTGCGGTGGTAGGAACGCAAGCCATGTCTGCAGGACTGCCTCAAGGCCCCAGCGTTGATTCCTCCCCAGATTTTTGTCTGTCATGTCTGTCTGTCTCGGCTGCTCATGTTTGGTTTGGTTTGGTTTGCATAGGCATGGTGAAGGAGCAAGTTGTGAGCTGAGATTTTCATGTGTGTATGTATGAGTGCCTGTCACCGTTTCCTTTTACCGGTATTCATTGTTTTGTGTTTGGTTTCTTGTGCATGGGGAGATTGCCAGGAGCGCCGAGGGGTGTAACGGCACGCCGGGTTGCATGGACGGATAATGCCAGAGCTGCGAAGTGGTGTTCGGAGAGCTCGTCTGAGGTCCAGCAGGCTTGAAGACATCCAGGCTGCAGATCAGGTAGCCGCTCCCGTGTTGCCAGCTCCCAGGGGGAGGGGTGGGAGGCGTGGTGGTGGTGCAGCTGGCAGAGGCAACAAGAAAGCAGCTGCCACGGGAAGAGGAAGGCCAGCTCCAAAGGCTAGAGGAAAGAGGGTCGAGGCTATTGACTTGACTGACCAGCCTTTTGAGGACATCCCTGAAGCTATCGTTGGAGAGGCAGTTGCAGTCACCGCCCAGCAGGACCTTGCTTTGAACAAGGTAGCTGACAGGGCCGCCAACTTCAAAATGGAAGGTGCAAGTGGTGACAGACTTGCAGCAGCGGAAGATGAAGCCACGACGACGCCTGTGCCTGAGAGGGTATGACTTCCTGTTTTTCCCGTGCACTTCTTTACGTCGACTATCCTATTTCTACACTGATTACACAATTATTTCTTCCCATTCCTTTATGTTTGTTATGTTACTTGCTTATGATGTTAACTTTGTTTGGTAATATTTGTACCATCATGCGGAAATGCATTGTTCTTTTGTTGTATCATGCATACCTATCTATCTCTCCTTTGGCAACTAGTGTGTCCTTCTAGAAAAGTTCTCATGATGTAATAAGTAATAATCGATTGTTGTTCATCTAAAGAATGAACACGAAAAGCTAAGCATGTGCATCAGAGATCGTGTTTATACTTCCATGAGAGTAGTCAAGACTGAGTGGTTTTATTATGGTAGTTTTGTTTTGTAGCAGAAAGCAAACATCTAATAAGATATTGAAATATAGACCAGATGGACTTGAAAAGAAGAAACTAATTTCACATCCCTCTGTTCAAACAACATAAATACAGAAGTATTGTTGTTTTGGCTGCAAACCCAATCAATTTTCGTACTCTCTCTCTCTCTCTGGCAAAAACACTGCATGTTTGTCTTCCGCTGGGCATTGCTAATTATAGCAGAGTAACACACATTTCCTGAGTTCCCTAATTTGATGACTTTGCTGTGAATAGTACATATATATAGGATTGGTTTCCTTTTCACATAAAGCTTCAAGATAAAAATATGTTTCTCATTTTCTGTAGTGCTGTTTTATTTGCTCTCGTGGTGATAGTATTACTGATCCACCAATACAGTTTTGCATAGTAGAGTTCTGTTTACATGATATAAGCTCCTAAAAATCTGAATGTTATATCTAATTATTGCAGGTTCAAGTTGGTGGCTCTCCAGAATATATAACTGATAGGAAGTTGGGCAAAGGTGGATTTGGCCAGGTCTATGTTGGCAGAAGAATAACTGGTGGGGCATCTCGTACGGGTCCAGATGCATACGAGGTTTCTTTTCTCACCTGCCTCAGTTGGACACTAGAGTCTGCTTCGTGATCTAGTTGAATCTTATATGGATTAATATGCTGTAGGTTGCACTCAAACTCGAACATCGGAGAAGCAAAGGATGTAGTTATGGCCCCCCGTTTGAGTGGCAGGTTTATCAGTAAGAACTATACACAATCAGCCCTTTTTACATTTATGTTATTTTCTGTGGAGCATGGCATGCTAAACTTTCTGTGACAGGTCTCTTAATGGTTGTTATGGCATACCATCAGTCCACTACAAGGGTCGCCAGGGAGACTACTACATTCTCGTGAGTTCAACTATAGTTATGCACTACAGACTGCCTCTTAATACGATCTTTCATAGTCAATTCAACCTGCATTTCAAAATTTCAGGTAATGGATATGCTTGGTCCTAGCCTCTGGGATGTTTGGAATTCAATGGGACAGGCGTGAGTATTTTACCAATCTTTTCACCTTGTCAGCATGTTTTTATTACACCTTGCTGAAAGCACCAATATCCCGAACAGGATGTCTTCTCATATGGTTGCTTGCATTGCCGTTGAGTCCATATCAATCCTTGAGAAGCTTCATTCCAAAGGGTAATTTTCTAAAGCCATGTGTCTCTGTCAATGATCCTGGAGTCCATGGACATCATTCTCCTATTCTTTGTTGGTATTAACACTTCCTCTGCTTCCTATTATTGTCAGCTTTGTCCATGGAGATGTAAAGCCAGAAAACTTTTTGCTTGGTCAACCTGGATCACCTGATGAGAAGAAGCTTTTCCTAATTGATCTTGGTTTAGGTATGTTCTTGTTTAAGACAGTTTCATCTTAATATGTAGATATCCAGTTTCATATTTTCAGTGAACTGTGGCCTTCAGTCATAAGAATCGCTACATAATAGGATGTTGATGGTTTGACACATTTTATGCGCCACTATAACCTTTTTCATGTGGTTCTGTTAATATCTAAATTATGCAGCATCCAAGTGGAAAAAAGCATCATCCAGTCAGCATGTTGAATATGACCAGAGGCCAGACATCTTTAGGTTGGTTCTATACTATATTCTTTATGTGCAAAACTAAAAATTGTTCACCTATTAACTGACCTATTTCCTTTTATGATTTCCAGGGGAACAATTAGATATGCTAGTGTCCATGCTCATTTAGGCCGTACAGGCAGTAGAAGGGATGATTTGGAGTCACTAGCGTACACCCTTATTTTTTTAATAAGAGGAAGATTACCTTGGCAAGGCTTTCAGGTAGCCTTAGATGCGCTCATAAGAGTTTGACTAATAATTTACTGTTTGCTCTTGAACCCATGTTAATGTTAATTGCTTATTAATGCAGGGAGACAACAAGAGCTTTCTTGTATGTAAGAAGAAGATGGCTACCTCTGCGGATGTTCTGAGTTGTTTCTGTCCACCTCCATTCAAACATTTTCTTGAGATGGTCACTAATATGAAATTTGATGAAGAGCCAAATTATGCAAAACTTATTTCTCTCTTTGATAGTCTGATTGAAGTGCCTGCTTCAAGACCCATCAGAATTGATGGTGCTCTAAAGGTTTGTTCTGCTGTACCCAGTCTGTACCTATGCTCCGTCGTTTTTTTTTTGTATTAAAATTGATCATGCATCTGTTTTATGTATTGTAGGTTGGGCAGAAACGTGGAAGAATGGTTGTAAATCTTGAAGAAGAGGAACAGCCTAAGAAGAAAGTTCGGTTGGGGAGCCCAGCAACTCAATGGATTTCGGTTTATAATGCTAGGCGGCCCATGAAGCAGCGGTAATTGTCTTAAAATATGAATTTAGTGCAGAGTTCTTCATTCTTATGTCTGCTTGCCCAGATATTATTTCTTCTATGAATTCTCATTTCCTTGCCCTTGAAAAATTGGCCTGTTCTAGTGATTCAGGTGCCATTTAAACTGACATAAGTTGTCTCTTGCACACATTATTGGCCAAACTTAGCCTAGTACACCCTCCCCTCTCTTCCTGACACATAGTCAGCAGTCAACTGTGTTGTGGTGATTCATGTTGAACATGCGATTGTTCTCAGTGTGAACTCACACTTTGAAGTGTCATTTACCTTGTAAAAGCTGTGATGCGAATTACACTATTATTGATTTTTGTAACTGAACCATTCATGGTAGCTCTAGTGATGGAAGGGGCTTGGTTTGTGTTTATTATGATTTAAGCTTGTGAAGCTCCTGTTTGGTTACTCTCGCTTTCTTGAGCCTGAGATATTTATCGGTCAATTATTTATCATCCTTCGTAAATTGATGTATTGGTTATTTGTCCTTTTTACAGATACCACTACAATGTAGCCGATTCAAGGTTGCACCAGCATATAGAAAAAGGCAATGAAGATGGCTTGTACATTAGTTGCGTAGCTTCTTCAGCAAATTTTTGGGCTCTCATAATGGACGCTGGGACCGGGTTTGGTTCTCAAGTGTATGAGCTTTCACAAATTTTCCTGCACAAGGTGCGCCACGGTCTCTGTCCTCGCTAGTTGGAATTTTGATAATCCAGAATCTTGATGCTATATTGTTTATGACTTTTTATATAGGATTGGATTATGGAGCAATGGGAAAAGAACTTCTATATAACAGCAATAGCTGGAGCAACCAATGGAAGCTCATTGGTTGTGATGTCCAAAGGTTTGTAAATTACCTGTTCTTTCTTGGCAACTGCTCATTTGTTGAAACTGCTCCCTTTGGTGAAGATCGCACGTTTGACAGAGAACTGCTATACGTATAACACGAACTAGTATGCTTTTACTGATGTATCACATAAATGTTTGAGCACATAACTTGTGATCAGAGTGAGGAAAATTACTATATTAGATCATCTGTACCAAATCTATACCTGATTTTATCGTATGTGCAGTCGTTCCCTTTTAAAAATGAGCAGTTATCTGGAAACTAACATTTAGCAGAACCTCCAAGCCACCAAGGTTATGATAGAGGTCATCAGAATTGGTGTGTGGAGGTTGCCACAGCATTGTTGGTACAGGATACATCAGTCTGTCCTTGGTCACTGTTCTGATAAACTAGCGCTGAGCAAACATTGTTACTAGTTTTCTGTTTTTAATATTTACATACGAAGTTAAACAAATTATCAGCATCTGTCTACTGTCTAGATCCTTGATGTTTTGTATAGCCCGCTGTTCCCTTTTCCGTGATTTATACATGTAATCTGATCTTCGATATCATTACAGGAACTCCGTACACACAGCAGTCATACAAAGTCAGTGAATCTTTTCCTTATAAGTGGATTAATAAAAAGTGGAAAGAAGGTTTTCATGTAACATCCATGGGTACTGCTGGGAACCGTTGGGGAGTTGTCATGTCGAGGAATGCGGGCTACTCTGACCAGGTCAAAACACATGCTGCACTTCTTTGTGATAAATTATTTGAAAATATAATTTTCATGAATTTGGTGGTCCCTCACGTATATAATTTCTCATGTGTTTAAACATACATTTGACGACTGCATATGTTATAAAAAAAGAGGAAAAACAATACTTCACATATGTCTCCTTTTCAGTTCTGTAGATCTCTGCAAGCTAAACTCTTTTGAAAATTTAGATGGTTCACATCTGAAACCAGCAATTAGAGCATTGCATGTAAAATACTCCCTCCGTTCCTAAATATAAGTCTTTGTAGAGATTCCACTATGGATCACATACGGATGTATATAGATGCATTTCAAGTGTAGATTCACTCATTTTGCTCCGTATGTAGTCAATAGTGAAATCTCTACAAAGACTTATATTTAGGAACAGAGGGAGTATCTACTTGTGAAAGCATATGCTGCTCTTCAAGGTTGGCTTCAGTTAACCTTGGAGAACTGGGTTCTGTACCGTTTTGATGAGTAATTATGTAGAGTTGTGCCAAGTCTGAATTTTCTTACATATAGGTCATAAGGTGTGGCCAGTGTGGTGTTGCCACATAACCGACCAGTGATGAAACTGAATCTGTGTTGCAACCTGCAGGTTGTAGAGTTGGATTTTCTGTATCCAAGTGAAGGACTCCATCGGCGATGGGAGAGTGGTTACAGAATAACTTCATCCGCAGGCACACCTGACCAAGCTGCTTTTATCTTGAGCATACCAAAGAGGAAGCCACTGGACGAGACCCAGGAAACCCTTCGAACTTCTGCCTTCCCCAGTAACCACGTGAAGGTACATCGTGCATTTTTGTCTGCCAAACTACAAGGACATGCAAAACCATATGTGTCACATGTGCTGATTAGTGCCTTTACTGAACCTAACCTTGGTAACCGAAATTTTTCAGGAAAAGTGGGCGAAGAACCTGTACATCGCCTCAATCTGCTACGGGCGAACCGCGTGTTGACGGCGTACTTGAGCTCGTTGGCGAAATCACCCGAGTTTTATGACTGGAGCCAGAAGAGAGTTCGAGACGGGACAAACTCAGCGTCAACCTTATTATCTAGGTTTCGAGCGCAATTGGCTGGGCACTGGCACTGGCCCGGCCTCTTTTGGTTGGCGGCACGCTATTCTAATTGTAAAGAATCTCGCGAAGATCCTTGGTGTTGTTGTATCAGTCCTCATCGGATGGATATGAACCTGTTGATAAGCGAAGGTCATATTATTGGCAGATTTGCTGTTGCTCATTTTCGCAGCTCTCCTGTAGCAATATCCTATGTGACGAGATGAAGCTGCAGTGGTTGCTGTCAGTCCATGATGCAACTTTTGCTAACAGACTCCAAAAGGTTTGGCACACAGCACAGCACACCTGGATCATGATTCAGTTGCTGTCAATCCATGATGCAACCTTTGGTAACCGACTCCAAAAGGTTTTGGTACACAGCACACCTGGACGGACTAGTGCCATGCCCATGCACCTGAAATGGGACTAACCTAATTGTGACGTTCCTTTTCCTATTGTTTGCTAGTTGCTGTGGTGGTCTGTTACGGAGCGTAAGTTTTGGGTTCGCTGTGTCACCCTTGACCTGTTGGTCTTCTCAAGTAGTAGAACGGAGATACTACTACCGATATAGTAGAGCTCTAGAACCAGAATCACGGCCAAAATAACCTATCTGACCCTTTCTGAGAAGTTTTAGCACAAAGTGACCATATCTGAAAAGAAATATCACGGTCTGACCTTTTGGTTCAAACCCATGGTTCTTGCCTTCTTGGTGTTGTTGCTGCACTGAGCCAGCAACGCCATAGTCGCCGGCCATTTGGTACTACACTAAAGGGTTAGTTTTGTGATTTTGGCCGGAAAAGTCCATTTTAAACAATAAACTTGTAGAGGTTGGCCGAAACTAACCCCCAAATCAAAATCCCTGTCGATTGGACTTGAACTATGCAGGCCCGGTCTAAATCGAACCTTGAGGTTATTTCCCAAACAGGATTGTCAACGTGGCCAGGATTGATTTTTTTTTTTGAGGGGTTAAACCAAGTTTTATTGCTCAGAATCCACATGGCGTGGGATACAAAACAAATCATGGAAAACATGTCGCCCCTGATCCAAAGAGTGAGAAAACTTGGCTAACTTATCTGCATCTGTGTCCGAAGCTCTAGCTTCAAAAGTAAATTTATAATTAAAAGCTAATGACCTAAGCTTAATCTCGCTAATAATAGCTCCATAAGATCCACGATTGCCTTTGTCAATATCACTCACCATCTGTTTTGAGTCCCAGGCTATACTGAAGACAAGCAATCGCTTCCACCGTCGCCACATCAGTTATGCCAGTGATCACCAGGGCCGAGCTACCCATAAAGTTACCCGACTCATCTCGACACACTGCCGCAGCTGCACTCCTTGCATGGGCTCTAGAAATTCCCGCATCAATGTGAATCTTTGCAAATCCCAGCGGTGGAGCTTTAGGTCTAGCCGCTGTAACTCTTGGTGGTGTTGTTCCTCTAGCTTCCGCTCTCAGCATTAGTTGAAGCTCGATGATGAACCGTGTAATGAATTGGTGGGTTCCTGAGGGGCTTTGATAAATCTCTTCATGGATGGCCGGGATTGATGGCATTTCACAAACAGCGACCACCCTGCTCCCCGCTGGGCCGACTCGCTTTAGTCTATTTTCCTATTAAAATGCAGGCGCACACCCTGCTCCCTGCTGGGCCGACCCGCTTTAGTTTTTTTCTGTTAAAAAATTACCAGCGGGGTTGGTTCGAACCCGATACCTCATGTTTTTTTGAGAGCATGTTGTGGATAGACGGAAGCTGGACACCACATCTGTTGTGTCCACTTGCTTCCTTTTTCTTCTTTTTCTTCTTTCTTCTTTTTTCCCTTTTCTTTTTCTTTTTTCATTTTTTCTTGAATTCGTGAAGGTGCATATTTGCAAAAAAATAAGCGCAGGGGTGGCTCGAACCCTGAGGTCATTTATTCTAATTTGCATATTTTTTCAAATCCTGTGATTTTTTTATTTTTGTGAATGCTTGAGTTATTTAAACCATATAAAACCAGTGGACATCTTAGTAGGAAATAGCAAACAAAAATAAGAACCTCGTGAACCAGATTTTGAAAAGAATATAAAGTTGTTCATGAAATAGATTTTAAAATTGTTTGGAAATTTGAAAGAATGTTCCTTATTTTGAAAATTTGTTTCATATTTCTGTGCCATATTTTGACAACTTTTTAAAGAAATGTTTGGGATTTCAAAAAATGGTTCCGTTTCAAAAAAAATCATAATTTTTTTTTCATGTGTTCTAATTTTGTTCTGGAGTTCCAAAAAACATTCCTATGTTTCATAAAATTCTAAAATGTTCGAGTTTGGTAATTGTTCACAGATTTAGTTTGGTAATTTTAAAAAATGTCATGTTTTTGATAAATTGTTCGCCTTTTATAAAAAAGAAGTTTCAAAAAAGTTCCGCATTTTCAGAAAGTAGTTCATTGCTTTTCATAAAATGTTCTAGTTTTTAAAATTTGTTCAAATTTTTTGAAAAGTGGTCTCTCTTCATAAAGCACTCAATTGTTTTAAAAAAAAATCCCGTTTGAAAATTTTAAAATATTTGAATATGGAATTGATTCTTATTGTTTTGTGCTGCTATATAACCAAATTTGCTCGGTAGCTCAACTTGTAGTACCACCGCATCTGTAGCGCGGTAGGCTTGCACTACAGTACCGGTTCGCTGTTGGTCGCTAGTTCTCATGGGTCGTTAGAAGAAAGAGGGGATGCCTTCCGGGGTATCCCCAAGCTTAGTTGCTTGGGAGTCCTTGAATATTACCTTGGGGTGCCTTGGGCATCCCCAAGATTAGGCTCTTGCCACTCCTTATTCCTTCATCCATCGTGATCTCACACAAAACTTGAAAACTTCAATCACACAAAACTTAATAAAACCTTTATGAGATTCGTTAGTATAATAAAGCAAATAACCACTTTAAGTACTGTTGCAAACCCATTCATATTTTATTATTGCATTATACCTACTGTATTCTAACTTTACCATGGCTTATACACCCCGATATAATCCATATATTCATCAAAATAAGCACATAATGTAACGAAAATAGAGTAAGTAAAAAACAGAACAGTCTGTAGTAATTTGGACTTTTAACAATTCTGCTACTGGACACAAAACTTTCTGTTAATGCATAGAATCAAATCACCCCAAAGGCTTAACTTGGCACAAACACTAACTAAAACACAATCATAACAGTAGCATAATTGTATATTTTTTGAAAAACAGGTTTTTTTAAAAGATAACTATTGGATTTCCTCCCAACTAGCATTATTGTTTTACGCCCCTAGCTAGGCATAATGCAAAGTTTCAAGTGTTGTCATCTTTATTTTTGTTCCATAGGTGGCCCTCATGATTGACTGATATGGTGGCTTAATTCTAGTTCTAGGGAAATGTTCCATACCCTTCTTTAACGGAAACTGAAATTTAATATCCCCTTCTTTCATGTCAATGACGGCACCTATAATTCGTAAAAACGGTCTACCAAGTATGATGGGGCAAGGCGAATTGCAATCAATATCAAGCACAATAAAATCAACAGACACATAGCTCCTATTTGCAAGAATAAGAACATCATTAATTCTACTCAAAGGCTTTTTAATAGTAGAATCCGCCAAGTACAAATTAAGAGAACATTCAACCATATTGGTAAAACCTAGCACATCACATAGAGATTTCGGAATTGTGGAAACACTAGCACCCAACTCACATAAAGCATTGCATTCATAATTTTTAATCTTGACTTTAATGGTGGGTTTCCACTTATCATATAATTTTCTAGGAATTGAAATCTCTAATTCTAACTTTTCTTCTAAAGCTTTCATCATTGCTTCTGCAATATGTTTAGTAAAAGCTTTATTTTGTTCATACACATTGAGTGGATTTAACATGGATTGCAATAAAGAAATACACTCAATCAAACTGCAACGTTTGCTCATAGAAGAACGCGTGCGATAGGCCTTCATCTGGCGCAGGTACGGCGGATGAATTGTGTGAGATATATTCAAGCTTCGCATATAGTTTTATAGGGACAACTGTATGTGTTCTTAAATCGAATCACATACAGTCGAGGAAAAGTAAATGTGTGTGATTATCTGCTAATCATACACGTTCTATAATCGTGAATTGTTTGTGATGGGGCGCGCACCGTAAATGTAGCACCACAGAATACCGACTGTGTCACAGCCCTAGAATTTGCCTGCAAATAGTTGCAACTGCATCCATGCATCATGTTTAAATGTTTGAAACTTGAATTAGGGGTGATCAATCCCTAGCACCAAAAGAACTCAACTAGGTTCAACTTAAAAACATTTTCAATGAACCCAAAGCGCCTCAAGAAAAGTTCATGATTTTTGGTTAAGGTAGAAACCTCTGCCAAAAATGATGAATATATTTCTAGGACATTTTTGGATTTTTGAATTAACTCATATTGTATTTGACTTGGGGTTATAAATTCCTATAAATACTTTTATAACTCCAATCATTCTGAAAAATACTGTGGGGCTTTGGGCTAGTCCATATTGCATCCACAAATAATTTAGCAACAAAAATGGTTTAGTATTATTACTAAATCAAAACAGAGCAAAAATAAATAGAAAACAGGAAGAAAAATGGGAAAAGAGAGAAACTTACCTGGCGCTCACCTGTAGCTTACCGGCCCAGCCCACCTGGCACTGCCAGTCATCTCCCTCCTCACGCCAGGGGGACAGGAGCGCGTGGCCGCGGCGCGCTGGCACGCGCCTGGCCACCTCCTGCTTGCCGCCGAACGCCTAGCGCTGGCTATGGACGCCACGCACTCTCCCGCGCGTCCCTCGACCGCTTGCTCGTCCCCATCCCCTCTCTGACTCTCTCTCCCGTGACCGACCGTACGCACCCGAAACCGTAGACGAGAACCACCACGGCCACAGCTACCCCCTTGCCCCTCTGTTGTGCCCACGAGCTTCGCGTCGTCTTCCTCGTCATCTCCACCGAGCCAAGCCAGCCGGGACGCTCCGTAGCATTGTCATCGCCACCGTCTTCAACCTCGGGAGCCGGTCACCGCCGACGTCGATTCGCCGTCGCCAAGCCGTCCCTGAGCAAGCCGAGCCCCTCTTCGTGATCACTGTGAGCTTCGCCGTCGTTTCCCCCTAACCCCGCGGCCTAGCGCTCGCTGTAGCTGCATTTTTCATTGATGCCCGAAGCACGCCGCCGCACGAGCTCGTCGCCGACGAGGCTCCGGTGGCCATTTGGTCCCGTGCGTGCCTCCGTTGGGTTCGTGAGCTCTCGTAGATAAGTAGGTACAAAACGCTGGTCCTCCCGCGCGCCGTGTCGTCGATTCCGTGGACGCCAGAGCTCCGGCCGCCGCCCAACTCGCCGCTGCCGCCGCTACAGACCACCTCGCGCCCTCTCACTGCCACCGCTGGATGCGCACGAGCCCCAGCTCGCCGTAGAACCCAACCGTGTCGCAAGGCGTGCCCTGTAGGCGAAACCCGAGGTGCCCCGCCGCGTCTGGCCTCGCCGGCAGGTTTGACCGAGTTGACCAGGGTTTGACCCCCCTGGGTCATTAACATGTGGGCCCGAGGCCCTGCTAATTTAGTTTAGATGCTAATTAAATTTTAGCTAACCCACTGACTCGCTGACTGTGGGCCCCAGCCCTTCTAATTACTTCAGTTAGGATTTAACTAAACCCTGGTTAGCACCGAGTCAATGACAGGTGGGCCACACCTGTCAGGTTTGACCTGGACGGTCCTGTTGACCAGCTGACGCCAGCATGACTTAATGTTGACGCAGTAAAGTTTTCTAGAATTAAAATAAATCAGAAATGATTTATAAATTTCAGAAAATACCCCAAACTTCTAAAAATCATAGAAATTCAACCGTAGCTCAGAATGAAATGATTTATATATGAAAAATGATCAGAAAAATCCAATCTATCCATCTGTATTAGTTTCATGCATGAAAAAGCAACTTAACCTTGTTGTTTAGATCAAAACATGATAATGCATTATATAAACTCATAACTTGAGTTTGGATTTGAAACCTTGGTTCAAATTAGCTCAAACCCTTCTGGTTTTAGTTGCATTAGCTCAAATCACATCATATTGCCATGTCATGTTCATGCATCATATTGTTGCATTGCATTGATTGTGTTATTCTCTGTTTGCCGGTGTTGTTCCCTCTCGGTAGACGTTCGTTCCGACGATGAGTTTGATGACACCGATGAAGAACTATACTATCTTCAGAAGTGCCAGGCAAGCAAAACCCCCTTGTTCATTTTGATACAATCCCACTCTCTCGCTCCTGCTCTCTTTTACTGCATTAGGACAACAATGCTTCAACTGTTACATGCTGCTGTAGTTGAACCCCTTTCCTCTGCATGACCTGTCATTGCCACAGTAAATAGATGAAACCCACTAGCATGAGTAGGAGTTATTTGAGCCCTGAGGTGCCTACTCATTCATGCTTGTTTGTCATGCCTGCTATTGCTTAGAGTTGTGTCAGGTCTGATTCATTGGGGATGAATTGGGAAGTTGTGAACATGTCCTACTGTTGAGAGCTAAGTGTGTGAACACGATTTGGTAAAGGTAGCGGTGAGAGGCCATGTAGGATTACATGGTGGGTTGTCTCATTGAAACCGTCCTCAGGAACTGAGTTCTGTGTTTGTGATCCATGAACAGTTACTACCACACATTCGGTTCCGGTAACTCGACCCCTCTCGACTTATTAATCAACTTGATCTCTGTCCAGGAGTTGCAACTAGTTTCTGGTGTTTGTAGGTAGTGTTAGTAGTCTACCAAGTGGCACCCGGTACAGGTGGGCTTGGGACAGACTAGGCACCGTGGCCGGGTATACCAAGCGCCGCCCGTTTGGTGGGCTTGGAACCCTGTACACATCGTTTGGGGCCGTGAGCGACACCCCGGCCGGATCTCCTTGCGGATGGAACCCGAATAGGCGATAAACCTGGACGAGAGACTTGTGTGGTTAGTCAGGTCGTGGCCGACTCCCTCGCCAGGCTTCCGCTTGAAGGTTGCTGAGATACACGACGTGTACATGGTGGTAAGTGGCGAGAGCGTGTGTGAAGAAGTACACCCCTGCAGGGTTAACATCATCTATTCGAATAGCCGTGTCCGCGGTAAAGGACTTCTGGGTTGCTTGTACAGTTCATAGACAAGTGAAAGTGGATACTCTAAAATGCGCAAGATAAGCGTGAGTGCTATGGATGGCGTTCTCGTAGGGAGACGGGAGCGGATCCATAGTGGTGTATTGATATGGTGAATATGTGGACTCGTGTGCGCCACCTCAAGAGTTACTTGCAGTCGTAGTTCAGGATAGCCACCGAGTCAAAGCTGGCTTGCTGCAGTTAAACTCCACCACCCCTTTGTTGATACCGATGTATATGTAGATAGTTCTGATGTAAGTCTTGCTGGGTACATTTGTACTCACGTTTGCCTATTTTATGTTTTGCAGAGAGACGTCAGTCTCGCTAGTAGTTCCATGTGGACTTCGACGTTTAGCTTGATACCTCAGCTACGATCTTGTGCCCTCGGCAGGATCTGGTAGATAGTCAGGCTTCTTAGCCTTTTTCATTTGTAGATGTCTGTACTCAGACATGTTAAGCTTCCGTGTGTGCTTTGACTTGTATGCTATGAATGTTGGGTCATGAGACCCATGTTTGTAATATCTCGCTCCTCGGAGCCTAATGAATAAATACTTTGAGTCATAGAGTTTTGTTGTGATGCCATGCTGTATTTACACATATCGAGCATATTGTGTGCATGATTGAAATGCTTGGTATGTGTGGGATCCGACAACCTAGTTGTTTATCCTTGGTAGCCTCTCTTATGGGGAAATGTAGTCTTGTGCTTCCATGAGCCATAGTAGTCCGCTACAGCCCGGTTCACGGGAGTCCTGCTAGCCCAGCACTACTGCTCCGGAACACTTGACTGGCTGGCATGTGATTCACTTCGTTCCTGTGTCTGTCCCTTCGGGGAAATGTCACGCGGTGACATCCGGAGTCCTGCCTAGCCTGCTACAGCCCGGTTCACCGGAGTCCTGTTAGCCTAGTGCTACAGCCCGGATTCGCACGCTGCTGACCGACATGCTCGATGTTGATTCATGTATGCCTGTCCCCGTAAGTTAGTGCCACTTTGGGTTCATGACTAGTCATGTCGGCCCGGGTTCTCTGTCATATGGATGCTAGCGACACTATCATATACGTGAGCCAAAAGACGCAAACGGTCCCGGGCCATGGTAAGGCGACACCCGTGGGAATACCGTGCGTGAGGCCGCAAAGTGATATGAGGTGTTACCGGCTAGATCGATGTGACTTGGAATCGGGGTCCTGACAGCTTTGGTATCAGAGCCTGACTGCCTGTAGGATTACCAAGCCAAACTGGTCGAAGTTGAGTCTAGAAATGCTTTAGTTATTTAAGGGAATTGATTGTGGAAGGGAACATAAGGCTCTTTTTACTCCTTATACCTCATGGCCTTCTGATCTGAGTCAACCTCTTCTCTTCTACGGGGATTAAGAACTAGGATTCTTGTCTTTCTATCAGGATCACGTGTTACTAATCCGTAGAATCTTAGGATTGATGGATTCAAGGCTCAGTTCAGTTTCTAGTACTTCCGTATGTTGACAGTTGATCTCGGAACCTTGTTATTGTGATGTTGAGTGGTTATGCCACCATTTTGCAGGATGTCTCAAATCTTTTGAGCATTTACAGCCGTTATGCTGTCCGAGTCATCCCAGGTTTCTAGATAGTCTGATGCACTTGCAATCATTCCTCCATGTTCCTGATGTCCATTTGGGCCAGATTAATCACACTAATCGGTGAGTTGAGGTACTCTGTTGCCTCGACATATATGTTGGAGCTATTATTATGACCCTAGGTGTTTTAGGGAGTCACCTAGTAATCTAGCCATGTTTTGTGTTCCCGGTGTGATGATTTTGGCCACCATTCTCGAAAGCATCCCGTGATGCCATTTAGTAGTAGGTATTCTACTCCTGGGTTCTTGACCCAAGATTCACTCTACTTACCTCGTGTTGATAGTGTTGCTCGTACCTTTAGGATATTAGTAAGCTTTGTGATAGTCTTCGAGGTCCGTGGTATCTCATTCTTCCAATACCATGAACCATCATGGCAGAAGTTCCTTTGAACCAAAAGATTACAACCAGGGTGCTCTTGAGGAGTACTCCATCCATATTGTGACTCTGCCAATCCTACCCTTCCGCATGGGTTACCCGGAAGAAATGTTGAGCTTCGCTCGACATACTAATCTATGCATCCACAACTCAGAAAAACATACGTTCCTTTGAGTTGTCTCTCTTTAGTTGTATTCTGACCTTTGTCTATCAATTGATAGTCGGGACTAGTTGTGCATTCGTGTTATCGATGCCTATTATTCTTGTGGTCCGTCAAGCCATTCTATTCCGGAATGACTAGGGAAACAAACTCCAGTACCTTGTCCATTTCTAGGATTGGGTCAAAGCAGTTGTATTCCGTAGATCAAAATGCCAATCCAGCTTTTGTCCTGTTCTACCCTGGAGTATTACCCTCTTTATGTCAAGAAGGTCATAGGAATTGCACACCATCCTATGAATTCTTGGTGTAGTGATACTTCTCGCCATCATCGTTCATTATTCGGTCTCCATGTTATTGTAACCGGAATACCGACAAGTGAATTGTGATGTGTGAAATCAATACCCCTAGCAACCCCGTTGCTTGGTAGTTAATGGACAACACTCTCATTCTTAGTGTGCCGGTTATTAAATCATCATCCTAAGATTGATCGTGCTACCTAGTCCTTATTTCTGGTGCACTCCTCGATCAATGAGTTAGGATTTTGTCAAACCCTTGCTCTGTTGATCATATCGTCTTGCCCTGAAAAGCAAGAATTTTCTCGAGCTTAGTAACATATCGGTGGTCCGTGATTTTCCGAATATCTTCTCGGAGGTATCACCAGGTTGTCACCTGATCGCTATGTTGAGTTCGTGATCAAGTTGGTTTCTTGTAGCCACCCTTTTCTCCAAGAATCTGTGTTGGATACCCCTGAGCTAGTTGGTTAAGCTTAACAACAACTTGGAGAGTTGGAAGATAAAAGCTTGTCCTACCACGCTCATCCCTAAGGGATATCTTGTATCTGTGTTGAAGAAAGATGATATCTTCATCGATTGATCCACGTGATCAGTTGTCGGCGCTATTGTCTTATCAATCCTTTGATTTGAGTGTGGGCTATCGTCAAATCAAATCAGAACCAACGATGTTTGTAATGTTGTCTTACTCGTGGTTGATCCCTCGAGCATACACCGTTACATCTTTTGGTCTGACCAATGCTATCACCGTGTTCACATGATGGTGGAAGTCCAGTGATATGGAAATTCCGATGAGTTGCTGTTGAGCCCATCAGCAGCATTTTGTCTCCCCCATGATTCATGTTGAACATTACACTAGTGTTGGAAACTTTATAAGCATTGCCCTCATGTCCCGTTCATGAAGGATATGTCCGGTTGAAAGATGTGACTTCCTCTAATTCATGTGCATCTGACGCAAGTTGCCGCCGTGGATTCGAGAAAGCTTGTTGTTGCTTCCTCTGGAATCATCCCAAGTCAGTCATGCATGTGCGAAGTATGCTATAGTTTGACAGGCTCGCTACCTCCATTCCATATGTATCTCCTGGTACACAAAGCCACTGATTGATTTGTTCAAGGATAAGAAGTTCAAATGCTATTCCCGAAGGGCCCAGACAGACATGCACAAGACTTCGTTATCTTCAATGATGGTTCCCCACTTGAACTCAGTAGTGTTTTATTGTAAGACTACTATGTGGTCATGCTTGTCTGGGACAAAGTGTTCACATGTGTGTAGCAGAACCCGCTCATGCTTTGGAGCTTGCTACCGTAGTTCATTTCCCGAGAATCTTGCAACGTCATCTCGTCGGTTTGTGTTGCTAATTTTCTTTTCCAGACATGCTGTCTGAAATATTCTGTTCCTAACCAGATCTGAATCTCAGGAAGATATGATGGCTGGAACTTTTCCAAGATCTATGATGTAGGTCCCGACAAGGTTGATGTTCTGACCGACACACCTAGCCGGAAGGTCTATTATTGTAGTATCTTGATTAAGCAATTTGATCATTCTCTCCATGAGGATTTCGTGTGACTTATTCTAGAAGTTGCTCCTTATGGATCCTTTGTCTTCCCGAAGTCCGACCTATACTTGATGGCCACGTTAATGCTTTATGTATGACTATGGTATGTAGAACATCAAGGAGAACATTAGAAGCGGAGTGCTAAATGTCTCTCGGTCGATCATCCAGATTTTGTTCCCTTGGCCCAGTCTTGGTGAAATTGAGAAAGTGTTATCTTCCTTTGCATCTGCATCCTCCATCATTATCCATCATGGTAGTATGATGTGTTGCCAGGATCCTCGGCACGGATGTTGGTAAAACCTTGATGAATACGGAAATGCTCAAATTCTTGAGAGCACGCTCAGACACTAGGTTATATCCTCGGTATCAATTGGAATGTGCCTTCCTTTTTGATGGGTTGTTCTATAACCGTAGTCTCTGTTCCAAATTGGGTATGACATTATTTCGAATTCCTTCAAACGATCAATTTTGAATTGCCTCAGGCTGGTATGAAGAGTTTCAATGATATATGGATCAAAGTAATTCTTTTGCCACTTAAGGGAAAAATTCTACGAGTCACCTCCCCCGAGGTGTCCCGTTATGGAATCTTGACAATTATCTCCTCGCTACTCTGAAACTAGTGCACCATCTTTTCAAGCGTGGAATTCTTGCCTACCAAATTAAACCTTCGTCATCAGATTCTTACCATCATCTCTGATGTGTGTTTGTGTCTCAGCTCAAGAGTTGTTCAACGTCTCATTCCGTGAGTTGATCGTGATTTGCTTGATCTTTGTGAAGATTGATTCCTCTAGAGTTTCTTTTTGTTTTTTTGAATATTTACTGTGAGGCAAAGCCCCACAGCCCTTTATTAGATAAAGCACCACTGTACAAACAAAATACATACTATACAAGGAAGGAAAACAAAAGGGAAAATAGTCTACCTATGGCTAACTAACTGTACTGGCTTTACAACAAAGAAGCAATCCAAGCCAAAAGTTTTGGTTTGTTACAGTCCTTCACCCTATGAGCAAGCAAAGAAATATCATGCATGAATTTACACTTCCAAGCACTGAAAGTAGCTCTTTCAGCTCTGAAGGTTCTGCCATTTCTCAAAATCCAAATATTCCATGCTGCTGTTAGCATAACTTCAACGAAGAAAGGGTGTGTGAAGCTGGACCTGGCGTGCAGGATACATTGCAGAATATCTGAGCCTCCAGACCAATCAACACCCAAATAGCTCCAGACTCTGTAGCTGAAGGTGCAGTTAAAAAACAGATGTATTCTATCCTCATACGCCAGCTCACTGCAGATGAGGCATAGATTGACATCCTGGTTTGAGCGCCAGTGTCTCCTAACCAGCATATCCTTGGTGTTAAGTCTGTCAAAGAATAAAAGCCAGCCGAACACCTTGATCTTCATGGAGCACTTACTCTGCCAAAGCCATTTACAAGGTTGTATTGTAGGTAAGTGTGAGTGCATGATCATGTAAAAACTTTTCGCAGTGTACCCTCCTGATTGACCCGGCCATATCCAAACATCAGGTAAGGTGGGGTCTCTGTCTAATTGCATGATCCAATCTTCCAGCATGTGCAACTCAGCAGCAGCCTCATGGGAAAGGGGCAAATAAAACATAGAGTAAAGATCCTGGGATTGAAGAAATTCCCTCACAGAGATCCTATCATTATTGACAAAAGAAAACAACCTTGGCAATCTCCAACATAGTGGTCTAGCAGAGCCCCCAATGTGCCAAGAATTAGTCCAGAACAGAGCAGAATCACCCATGTTGATATGAACTGAGGCAATAGCAGTGTAAGCCTCATGCAGCTTCAGAACATCTCTCCACCAGAAAGATCCAGCATTAGCTGTTGCCTGTGGAACCCCATGATCATAGTAGCTGTTCCATATCAGGGTCACCCAAGGAACATCAACCTTATTATAGAATTTGTGAAGATGCTTGAGAAGCAGTCCTTTGTTCTGGATGTTCAGATTAATAATACCCAAACCTCCTTTGTCTCTTGGCCTGCAAACCAACTCCCAAGCAGCCAGAGACTGTTTTGGAACATCACTATTACCCCTCCAAAGGCATTGCCTGAAGATTCTGTCTAGTTGCTTAATGATCCCAGCTGGGATATTGAGGCTACACAGAAAGTATATTGGCAGAGAGGTCAGGACAGAGGTGAGGAGCTGCAAACGAGAGCCTTGATTCAACATAGAAGAGCTTGCAGTTAACCTCCTCTCAAGACTGTCAACTAGGGGCATGAGGTCAATGATCCTTGGCCTTGTAGTTCCCAAAGGCAAACCAAGATAGGTAAATGGAAGCTGGCCAATTTTACAACCAAGAATAGCAGCAAGTCTGTCAGCCTCCTCATCAGGCATATTCAGTGGAATCATTGAGGATTTAGCAAAGTTGACCTTTAACCCAGTGGATTGTTGAAAGGTAAGCATCATATTCTTGAGGGCAACAAGCTCATCATCCTTAGCTGCAAGAAATAGGATCGTGTCATCCGCATATTGAATGATGGGAAATTCCCTGTCATGGGTCTGAAGAGGCAAAGAGAGTGTGCCAGTCACCAGCATTTGATTGACCACAGATTGCAACAGATCTGCTGCGATGACGAACAGCAGAGGTGATAGTGGATCACCCTGCCTGACGCCACACTTACACAAGAATTGCTTTCCAGGAATGCCATTTAACAGTACAGACGAGGAACCTGTAGACAACAGTTGTTTAATCCAAAGAATCCATTTGGCATCAAACCCTTTATGCTGCAACATCTAAAGAATAACCTCATGCTCAACAGTGTCAAAGGCCTTAGCAAAGTCCAACTTAAGGATTATGATTGGACGCTTGGATTGTTTACATTGATGAATATACTCAAAACTCCAGGCCAGACAATCCTGAATTGACCTACCCTTAAGGAACCCATACTGATTTTTGTGGATACACTTAAGGATCACCCTCTGCAATCTGTTGGCCAACAATTTTGTTAGAAATTTAAGACAAGTGTTGGTGAGGGAGATTGGCCGGAAATCATCGGGCCCTTCTGGTGAAATGATCTTGGGTATGAGCGTAATGAGGGAGGAATTGATATTTTCCAACGAAAGCTCCCCCTCATAAAAATCCTGAATCATCCTCAAGAAGTCCTCCTCAATTATAGGCCAACAGCGCTTGACGAACATCCCATTAAAGCCATCTGGACCAGGTGCCCGATCCACCGACAATTCCTTCAAAACTTTGTTAATTTCCTCATCAGAAAAAGGCAAGGATAACTCCTCCAGTCCCGGGATGGGTTGAATTAAATGATTCAAATCAAAGCCCATATTGATCCCTTGGGCCTGGCCCATCCTAGATTTGAACGAGGCCCAAAGGATTCCCGCCATCTGAGCGTGATCAGTCACTGGATCAAGCATGGTACTGGTCTTCAAACTGGAGATGGAGTTTCTCCTCATACGCTCTGAGGCCATGGCATGAAAATATTTTGAATTCTCCTCGCCAACCTTGATGTACCTAATAGTGCACCTCTGTTTCCAATATATATAGTGAATTTTTAACAGATGTTCATAGTGAAACTTCACAAGTTTCCGGAAGTTGAATTCCGGCCGTGTTAAAGGTCTCACTTCCTCCAGCTGATCAAAGTGCAAAATCACCTTTGAACAATCAACAGTAAGCTTTTTGATGTATGATAGCTTTTTTCTCCAAATTTTCAAATCATACCGCAGCCGCTTAAACTTCCTTGTGATAACCGCAGAAGCAGAAAGATCAGAGAAGACAGGTGCATTCCAGGACTTGGAGATGCAATCCATGAACCCCGTCATATCCAACCAGAAATTTTCAAACCGAAAAGTCTTGGCCGCAGGAATGGTAGTGTCAATGGACACCACACAAGGCACATGATCGGAGGTAGTTCTGGCTAGTGGATTAACCACAGTGTTTGGGTAGTGTGAAATCCAATCAGCAGTAGTAAAGAACCAATCAAGTTGCTCGAGCAGGGGGTTTTGCTGCATATTAGACCAGGTAAAGCTACGGCCCTTCAAGGGCAACTCCAAGAGTCCAAGGTGACCAATTATTTCGTTGAATAGGAAGATATCGTTGATATCACCACCCGGGAGGTTTCTGTTATCCAAAGATCTGATGAAATTAAAGTCCCCCAACAAAAGCCAATTTTCACCGGGAGGGATTTCTAGGTGATAAAGCCAACTAACGAAATCGTCCCTAGGCTGACCCTCACATGGCCCATAGACAGAGCCTAGGGTCCATTTTTCGGAATTCTGCAATGATTGGAAGGAGACGACAACACCAAACCTCTGAATATCAACAAGCTGGCCATGAAAGATTGAGGAATTCCAAACGACGAGAATCCCGCCAGAGGCTCCAACAGAAGGCGAGAACGCGAATTGATCAAACCGCCTAGGGCAGAAGGATCTAATCGTTCGAATATCAAAGCTCTCACATTTAGTTTCTTGCAGACAAAGAACAGAACATCTGCTCTCCTCAATCTTGGCACATAGGTCACGCTGCCGAGCCTCAGAATTGAGCCCACGCACATTCCAACAGAGCACATTCCAGTTTCGAAAATAGCAATTATCCATAAAAAAATAGCGCAGGGGTATAGTTGCAGATCCAGCTGCTTAACAGCATGGACATAAGCGGAACATAAGTGACAGTAACAGTAACCAAGAAGTTCAGACAGTCACTCAAAAAAAAAAACGGGCACAAAAGCAAAAGCGCCCAACTCTCCATGAAGCTTCTTGGGCCGTCAATCATCATGTGAACCATCGTCTTCTGCAGCAGGACGAGGAGAAGCCATAAGCTTCTCAACCGATAACTCAGACGAATCAATGCCCAAAGCCACTCCAATGGCCTGCAACATCGGAATAGGCATCGGGGGTGGGAGAGGGAGCATGCTGGGCTCATCATCAAGATGAAGCTTCTTGGCCTTCGGGCGACGCTGGGGGCAGACCTCGGAGGGATGGCAGAAACTGGCTTCATGCCCGTCCTCTTGGCAGAACTGCGCGTCATCCTTCTGGTGGAGAAGTCCAGAACTGGCTCCACAAGCGTGATAGAGCGCCTGGAGCGTGCAGACTGACGAGGTCGCTTGCCCAGCGGAGATGGAGTGACCGAAGAAAACTGAAAATCCTCTTGAGAGACCGGGGAGGGAGAAGGTGGAACCTGGTAAGTGGAGCACGAGAGATCATCATGTGCCAACTCTTCAATGACCACCGAAGAGCTGAGTCCAGGAACAGAGACACATTGCTTGGCAGATAGGAGCTGATATTTCCGTTGCAGATTTTCAGACCCAAATTTGACTTGCAGCAACGTCGCAGAAAAACTAGGCAGACAAGCTGGTATATCCCTGATGAAGAATTCAGGCAACAAAGACTTGAATGATCTCTCCCAGATCATTGCCGGCGGAAGAACTGGCCCATAAAAAACCCTGACCATACCAAGATGAATCGGCTCCATCTGCACTATCGGTGGGGCTTGTAGAGGCTGCTGGACCTCAACCATATCCTCATCATCAGAAGAATCCGCAGATGGGTTCAAAATCATCAAGTTCTGGTCCTGGACAGGTTGAACCTCCTCATGCTGCTGCTGATGATCAGGCTGAACCTGCTCCTCCCACGGGCCCCATCCCGCTGCCTGCTGCCCATTATCAGCCCATCCCGCCACCTCATTCTGTCCTTGATTAGGGCCTGGAGGAACGGCATTCCATCCCAAAGTAGGGTATGGAGGCATTGCCCAAAACGGTTGCGGCACCTGAACTCCAGGCAACGGGTGGGGATTCCCATTGAGAGGCATTGGGTCCTCATCCACTGGGATCATGGCACCAGCAAATTCCCCTGATAAGATGTAGCAACCAGCTGACCAAGACACCATGACATCGCCCCAGTTGGCAAATTCCCGAAAGGTGACCGAACGAGGAACTTGCGCATTGTCAGGGAACGAGGCACGTACCAAAGATCTGACTTTACGCCTGTCAGTGCTATTCCAGTAGTGGAACTGTCCGAAGGAGCCAACCATATCAGCAATGCACTGGGTGTTTCTATAGTCCAACAGGATGCCGATGAACATCAACCACCCCGTCCGCTGGCCATGAATAGCACGAAAACCTTCACCCTGATTATGCGGGATAAAGCGGACAAAAAACTCATTGCCATCATCATCGACCCCTAAGGGAAACGACGGATGCAGAGTAAAAGAGCCTCGGACAACTGGATCTTCCATCTCGAACAGACCGACTCCTTGAAACCAAGTCTGAGCAGAAATAACTGGAACGTGCATCACTTGAACTAGGAAATCAAGAACCTTTTGACGACGGACCCCAACTAGCTCTGGAGGCGGGATCGGCTCCACAATGGCCACCATGTACTGCTCATGCGCTCGGGGTGGTGGGACGGCCGGTGTGTAGAAGGTGCGGGGCAGACGATCTGCTCCGCCATCTTCAATGTCGAAGCCCGCTGGGATGAAGCGATGCGGGTCAATCTCAAACACCGCCATTGGAGGCTGCGGAGCAGGAGCCGGACCAGAGCTGGGGGAAGCTTGGGTGTGCTCGACAGGGTGGTCAGGCGATGATGGTGGCGGCGGAGAAGCAGAGGATGGGGTTTTCTCCGGAGTCGTTTGGTCTCGGGAAACTAGAGAGACGGGGGGAGAAAGGAAGTCCTCTGTTCGGTCTCGCTTCCCAAAACCCGGCGATGGGACTTTAGGCACCCAGACGGACAAGTCAGGCGGCTTGCCGGTGCAGTTTTTTTAATGTGTCCCGAACGAAAACAATTGTGGCACCGGACCTGATTCGTGCATGTCTCTGACGTGTGGTGCATAGCCAAGCAATGTTGACAGTCCCAATAACTCGCAGCCATATCTTCAATCATAACGTCAAAACTTTGCAGGTCGCGGATAATATCCTCAGGGGATGAAGCTCTGGAGGCCAGAGGTGATGGGCTGCCACTCTCGTCATCAGACAGATAGATGGGCTGGATCCTGGAGCCCAACTGAGGAAAGTGGCCTGGTGGAGGTGGCTGAGGGGATGCAGGAGAATCCAAACCTTCCACTGCGAAAACTAATCGGCCACCCGAGGTTCCAGGGTTTAAACGGGCAGGAGATAAACCCTCCGGGGAAGGCGGGATTGTTCCAAACTGAATCGCCAGCCTTGCCGGCGGCGGGGTGGTCCCCGGAGAATGATCATCCACATCCTCATGAGACGCAACACGGTAACCAGCTGCTCTGACCGTGGCCACCTCGTCAGTGGACGGGCCATAGCTATAGCCCTTACGCGCCGGGTATTGCATGAACGTGGCGAACGTAGCATGTTTCTTAGGAAGAGATTTGGGCATGCGAACACGGAGAGAAGATTTGGCCGGAGGAAATTTCATGGCCTCTAAAGCAAGGCGAGCTCTCCTCTTAGAGGGGCTAACTAAAACCCATTCCTCTTGGCATTCAGATTGCCACAGGCGAAATTCCTTCTGCCAATCAGGGCCGCCATGACCCTAGAGGTGGAAAAAACACTTGAATTGATCACAGACAAAACTCCTCTGGTGCAGAATGAAAAAACCCACCTCCTTGCAAGAAACGTTGAATGAGAAGACGCCATGGTGGAGGAAAGATACCTTGAGGCGTGAGCAGTATCCTCCGATGGCCGCCTCAAGAGCGAACCCCACATTTTCCTCACCAAGCCGGAAGGTGTGCCGTGCAAAAGAGACGACCATAATGAAATGGCCCGTGTCCTCCGTTGGGTGCACCGATCTGTTGAAGTTGCGTTGGATCTCAGACGCCAACTTCATCCCCGGGGTGAAATCCAATCCCAAGGAGAGCGCTGCATGGACCGCCATGAGGAAGAAGACAACCAGAGGCGAGAGGAAGAGACGCCGGGAAAGATGAGCCGATCAGATGGCAAAACCCACGGAGGGATGAGCCCCTCTTCCTCTTCCCCTACGCTTGAATCTCGGGACGAGATTCTTGTTTAGTGGGGGTGAGTTGTCACAGCCCTAGAATTTGCCCGCAAATAGTTGCAACTGCATCCATGCATCATGTTTAAAATTTTGAAACTTGAATTAGGGGTGATCAATCCCTAGCACCAAAAGAACTCAACTAGGTTCAACTTAAAAACATTTTCAATGAACCCAAAGTGCCTCAAGAAAAGTTCATGATTTTTGGTTAAGGTAGAAACCTCTGCCAAAAATGATGAATATATTTCTAGGACATTTTTGGATTTTTGAATTAACTCATATTGTATTTGACTTGGGGTTATAAATTCCTACAAATACTTTTATAACTCCAATCATTCTGAAAAATATTGTGGGGCTTTGGGCTAGTCCATATTGCATCCACAAATAATTTCAGAAGCAACAAAAATGGTTTAGTATTATTACTAAATCAAAACAGAGCAAAATAAATAGAAAACAGGAAGAAAAATAGGAAAAGAGAGAAACTTACCTCGCGCTCACTTGTAGCTTACCGGCCCAGCCCACCTGGCACTGCTAGTCATCTCCCGCCTCACGCCAGGAGGACAGGAGCGCGTGGCCGCGGCGTGCTGGCACACGCCTGGCCACCTCCTGCTTGCCGCCGAACGCCTAGCGTTGGCTACGGACGCCACGCACTCTCCCGCGCGTCCCTCGACCGCTTGCTCGTGCCCATCCCCTCTCTGACTCTCTCCCGTGACCGACCATACGCACCTGAGACCGCCGACAAGAACCACCACGGCCACAGCTACCCCCTTGCCCCTCTGTTGTGCCCACGAGCTCTGCGCCGTCTTCCTCGTCATCTCCACCGAGCCATGCCAGCCGGGACGCTCCGTAGCGTCCTCATCGCCACCATCTTCAACCTCGGGAGCCGGTCACCGCCGATGTCGATTCGCCGTGGCCAAGCCGTCCCCGAGCAAGCCGAGCCCCTCTTCGTGATCACTGTAAGCTTCGCCGTCGTTTCCCCTAACCCCGCGGCCTAGCGCTCGCTGTAGCTGCATTTTTCATTGATGCCCGAAGCACGCCGCCGCACGAGCTCATCGCCGACGAGGCTCCGGTGGCCATTTGGTCCCGTCCGTGCCTCCGTTGGGTTCTGAGCTCTTGTAGATCACGTAGGTACAAAACGCTGGTCCTCCCACGTGCCGTGTCGTCGATTCCGTGGACGCCAGAGCTCCGGCCGCCGCCCAACTCGCCAATGCCGCCGCTACAGACCACCTCGCGCCCTCTCACTGCCACCGCTGGATGCGCACGAGCCCCAACTCGCCGTAGAACCCAACCGTGTCGCAAGCCGTGCCCTGTAGGCGAAACCCGAGGTGCCCCGCCGCGTCTGGCCTCGCCGGCGTTGAGTCGCCGGCAGGTTTGACCGAGTTGACCAGGGTTTGACCCCCTGGGTCATTAACCTGTGGGCCCGAGGCCCTGCTAATTTAGTTTAGATGCTAATTAAATTTTAGCTAACCCACTGACTCGCTGACTGTGGGCCCCAGCCCTTCTAATTACTTTAGTTAGGATTTAACTAAACCCTGGTTAGCACTGAGTCAATGACAGGTGGGCCACACCTGTCAGGTTTGACCTGGACGGTCCTGTTGACCAGCTGACGCCAGCATGACTTAATGCTGACGCAGTAAAGTTTTCTGGAATTAAAATAAATCAGAAATGATTTATAAATTTCAGAAAATACCCCAAACTTCTAAAAATCATAGAAATTCAACCGTAGCTTAGAATGAAATGATTTATATATGAAAAATGATCAGAAAATTCCAATCTATCCATCTGTATTAGTTTCATGCATGAAAAAGCAACTTAACCTTGCTGTTTAGATCAAAACATGATAATGCATTATATAAACTCATAACTTGAGTTTGGATTTGAACCCTTGGTTCAAATTAGCTCAAACCCTTCTGGTTTTAGTTGCATTAGCTCAAATCACATCATATTGCCATGTCATGTTCATGCATCATATTGTTGCATTGCATTGATTGTGTTATTCTCTGTTTGCCGGTGTTGTTCCCTCTCGGTAGACGTTCGTTCCGACGATGAGTTCGATGACACCGATGAAGAACTATACTATCTTCAGAAGTGCCAGGCAAGCAAAACCCCCTTATTCATTCCAATACAATCCCACTCTCTCGCTCCTGCTCTCTTTACTGCATTAGGACAACAACGCTTCAACTGTTACATGCTGCGGTAGTTGAACCCCTTTCCTCTGCATGACCTGTCATTGCCACAGTAAATAGATGAAACCCACTAGCATGAGCAGGAGTTATTTGAGCCCTGAGGTGCCTACTCATTCATGCTTGTTTGTCATGCCTGCTATTGCTTAGAGTTGTGTCAGGTCTGATTCATTGGGGATGAATTGGGAAGTTGTGAACATGTCCTACTGTTGAGAGCTAAGTGTGTGAACACGATTTGGTAAAGGTAGCGGTGAGAGGCCATGTAGGAGTACATGGTGGGTTGTCTCATTGTAACCGTCCTCAGGAACTGAGTTCTGTGTTTCTGATCCATGAACAATTACTACCACACATTCGGTTCCGGTAACTCGACCCCTCTCGACTTATTAATCAACTTGATCTCTGTCCAGGAGTTGCAACTAGTTTCTGGTGTTTGTAGGTAGTGTTAGTAGTCTACCAAGTGGCACCCGGTACAGGTGGGCTTGGGACAGACTAGGCACCGTGGCCGGGTATACCAAGCGCCGCCCGTTTGGTGGGCTTGGAACCCTGTACATATCGTTTGGGGCCGTGAGCGACACCCCGGCCGGATCTCCTTATGGATGGAACCCGAATAGGCGATAAACCTGGACGAGAGACTTGTGTGGTTAGTCAGGTCGTGGCCGACTCCCTCGCCAGGCTTCCGCTTGAAGGTTGCCGAGATACACGACGTGTACATGGTGGTAAGTGGTGAGAGCGTGTGTGAAGAAGTACACCCCTGGAGGGTTAACATCATCTATTCGAATAGCTGTGTCCGCGGTAAAGGACTTCTGGGTTGCCTGTATAGTTCATAGACAAGTGAAAGTGGATACTCTAAAATGCGCAAGATAAGTGTGAGTGCTATGGATGGCGTTCTCGTAGGCAGACGGGAGCGGATCCATAGTGGTGTATTGATATGGTGAATATGTGGACTCGTGTGCGCCACCTCAAGAGTTACTTGCAGTCGTAGTTCAGGATAGCCACCGAGTCAAAGCTGGCTTGCTGCAGTTAAACTCCACCACCCCTTTGTTGATACCGATGCATATGTAGATAGTTCTGATGTAAGTCTTGCTGGGTACATTTGTACTCACGTTTGCCTATTTTATGTTTTGCAGAGAGACGTCAGTCTCGCTAGTAGTTCCGTGTGGACTTCGATGTTTAGCTTGATACGTCAGCTACGATCTTGTGCCCTCGGCAGGATCTGGTAGATAGTCAGGCTTCTCAGCCTTTTTCATTTGTAGATGTCTGTACTCAGACATGTTAAGATTTCGTGTGTGCTTTGACTTGTATGCTCTGAATGTTGGGTCATGAGACCCATGTTTGTAATATCTCGCTCCTCGGAGCCTAATGAATAAATACTTTGAGTCATAGAGTTTTGTTGTGATGCCATGCTGTATTTACACATATCGAGCATATTGTGTGCATGATTGAAATGCTTGGTATGTGTGGGATCCGACAACCTAGTTGTTTATCCTTGGTAGCCTCTCTTATGGGGAAATGTAGTCTTGTGCTTCCATGAGCCATAGTAGTCCGCTACAGCCCGGTTCACCGGAGTCCTGCTAGCCTAGCACTACTGCTCTGGAACACTTGACTGGCCGGCATGTGATTCACTTCGTTCCTGTGTCTGTCCCTTTGGGGAAATGTCACGCGGTGACATTCGGAGTCCTGCCTAGCCTGCTACAGCCCGGTTCACCGGAATCCTGTTAGCCCAGTGCTACAGCCCGGATTCGCACGCTGCTGACCGACATGCTCGATGTTGATTCATGTATGCTTGTCCCCGTAAGTTAGTGCCACTTTGGGTTCACGACTAGTCATGTCGGCCCGGGTTCTCTGTCATATGGATGCTAGCGACACTATCATATACGTGAGCCAAAAGACGCAAACGGTCCCGGGCCATGGTAAGGCGACACCCGTGGGAATACCGTGCGTGAGGCCGCAAAGTGATATGAGGTGTTACCGGCTAGATCGATGTGACTTGGAATCGGGGTCCTGGCAGACTGCGATGGTAGTGTGAGCACAAATGAGTAGTAAGGATGGAGCGTTTGGGATATTCGAGATATCACAAACAGTTGTCTAACGACCCGCGTTTGGGATAGATGCCGACATCGCATACGCTTAGTTATGCAAAATGTATGCATTGCGACTCCCTATCCCTGATGGTTTCTGTGTCATGTGGGAGGGCCCCCCCTATCGCCCACACTGGCAAGGCAACGGTTTAAAATGCCGTCGCGGAAAGGGGTTAAAATCCGTTTGTATAACAGCTCGCTGTACCAGTGATTATTGTAGCAACAGAACCCACCTAATCAACCTAGATTTGACATCTTTCTTTTCCATAAGATATTTAATAGCAGCATGATCAGTGTGCATGGTTACTTTAGAGTCAACAATATAGGATCTGAATTTATCACATGCAAACATAACTGCTAAATTTTTTCCTCAGTAGTAGCATAATTGTTTTGAGCACTGTCTAGAGTTTTACTAGCATAATGGATAAGATTTAATTTCTTATCAACTCTTTGTCCTAGAACAACACCAATAACATAATCACTAGGATCACACATAATTTCAAATGGTAAGTTCCAATCAGGTGGTTGAACAATGGGTGCAGAGATTAAAGCTTTCTTAAGTGTTTCAAAGGCTTCTACACAATCATCATACAAAACAAATGGAATATCCTTTTGCAAGAGTTTAGTAAGAGGCCTAGAAATTTAGAGAAGTCTTTAATAAATCTCCTATAGGAACCAGCATGACCAAGGAAACTTCTTATACCTTTGATATCTTTAGGACATGGCATTTTCTCAATTGCATCAACTTCTGCTTTATCTACTTCAATGCCTCGTTCAGAAATTTTATGCCCAAGGACAATACCTTCATTTACCATAAAGTGGCGCTTCTCCCAGTTCAAGATGAGATTAGTTTCTTCACATCTGTGCAAAAATCGATCAACCTTGCTTAAGCAATCATCGAAAGAAGTCCCGTAGACGGAAAATTCATCTATGAAAACCTCAACACTCTTCTCACAAAAATCAGAGAATATAGCAGTCATACATCTTTGAAAGGTAGCAGGTGCATTGAATAAACCAAAAGGCATACGTGTATAAGCATAGGTTCCAAAAGGGCAAGTAAAAGTAGTTTTCTCTTGATCTGATTTTGACACAGGTATTTGAGAGAAACCAGAATATCCATCGAGGAAACAAAAGTGTGTATGCTTGGATAGTCTTTCTAACATTTGATCAATAAAAGGCTAGGGGTAATAATCTTTTCTAGTAGCTTTATTTAATTTTCTAAAATCAATTACCATCCTATAACCAGTTACAATTCTTTGTGGGATGAGTTCTATCATTAGGAACGACAATTATACCTCCTTTCTTAGGAACACAATGAACTGGACTTACCCATCTACTATCAACTATGGGATAAATTATACCTGCTCCCAAAAGCTTTAATATTTTAGTTCTTACCACATCCTTCATCTCAGGATTTAATCGTCGTTGATGATCAATAACTGGCTTAGCATCGGGTTCCATATTAATCTTGTGCTGGCATAGAGTGGGATTAATGCCCTTAAGATCATCAAGAGTATATGCAATAGCCGCACGGTGCTTCTTCAGAGTTTTTAGTAACCTCTTTTCTTCATGCTCTGAAAGGTTAGCACTAATAATAAGAGGATATATCTTCTTTTCATCAAGATAAGCATATTTCAACGTATCAGGTAATTGCTTCAATTCAAATACAGGATCACATTTAGGTGGAGGAGGACCTCCAAGAGTTTCAACACACAAATTATGTTTAAGGATAGGTACTTGATCAAATAATATCTTATCTATTTCATTTCTTTCATTCATATGCATATCGTTTTCATGGTCTAGCAAATATTATTCTAACGGATCAGTAGGAGGTACGGAAATAGAAGCAATACCAATAATTTCATCCTTGCTAGGCAATTCTTTATCATGAGGTTGTCTACAAAACCTAGAGAAATTAAACTCATGAGATACATCACCAAAGTTGACGCTAATAGTTTCTTTATTGCAGTTTATCTTTGCATTAACTGTATTCAGAAAAGGTCTACAAATATAATGGGACAAAAATCATCTTGTGGAGAACCAAGAACTAGAAAATCAGTAGGGTATTTGATCTTTCCACACAAGACTTCAACATATCTAACAATCCCAAGTGGTGAAATAATACCCCTATTCGCAAGTTTAATAGTAACATCGATGTCCTCTATTTCAGCAGGTGCCATATCGTTCATAATCTCTTGATATAAGGTAAATGGAATAACACTCACACTAGCACCCAAATCACATAAACCACGGTAACAATGATCTCCTATTTTAATAGAGACAACATGCATGCCAACAACAGGCATATTCTTATCTTTAGGATCAGGCCTAGCAATTCTAGTAGCTTCATTACAGAAGTAAATAACATGCCCATCAATATTATCGACCAAGAGATCTTTAACCATAGCAACATTTTTAACTTTAATTTGTTCGGGGGTTCTAGGTGTTCTAATATTGCTTTTGTTAACCACAGCTGAAACTTTAGTATGTTCCTTAATCCTAACAGGGAAAGGGGGTTTCTCAATATAAGCAGTAGGCACAACTGAATCAACATTGTAAATGATAGTTTCATCTTTCACTATAATGGGTTCCTCAATCTTTTCTTTAATAGGGGAATTATATTTAAACCACTTCTCCTTAGGGAGATTAACATGAGTAGCAAATGATTCGCAAAAAGAGGCTACTATCTCAGAGTCAATCCATATTTAGTGCTAAACTTATGAAAAGCATCGGTGTCCATAAAAGATTTAACACAATCAAACTTAAGTGTCATACCTGACTCTTTACCTTTGTCGAGTTGCCAATCTTCAGAGTTGCGTTTAATTCTTTCCAGAACGCCCCGTCTGAATTCAATAGTTTTCTTCATAAAGGAACCAGTTGAAGAAGAATCGAGCATGGTTTGATCATTATGAGAAAGCCGAGCATAAACAATTTGTAAGATAATTTCTCTTGAGAGCTCATGATTGGGGCATGTGTACATCATGTACTTAAGCCTCCCCCAAGCTTGAGCGATACTTTCTCCTTCACGAGGCCAAAAATTATATATATAATTCCGATCACGATGAACCAGTGATACGTCCATTTTGCATCATGTTTTCCTACTGTTATTTATATTGTTTTATGCTTTATAACACTTAATGGAGTAATTTGAATGCCTTTTCTCTCATAATATGCAAGGTTTACACAAAGAGGGAGAATACCGGCAACTGGAATTCTGGACCTGAAAAAGCCATGTCAGAGATACCTATTCTACACATCTCCAAATGAGCTGAAATTTTATGGAGTATTATTTGGAATAAATAAAAAATACTGGAGAAAAGAACTATCGAAGGGGGCCACCTAGGTGCCCACAAGGCACCAAGGCGCGCCACCCCCTCCAAGCATGCCCTGGTGGGTAGTGGGCACCTCGGCCCACCTCCGGTGCCCATCTTCTGGTATATAATGTCTTTTGACCTAGAAAAAAATAAAGAGAGGACTTTCGGGACGGAGCGCCGCCATCTCGAGGAGGAACTTGGGCATGAGCACTTTTGCCCTCCGGCGGAGCGATTCCACCGGGGGAACTTCCCTCCGGGAGGGGGAAATTGAAGCCATCGTCATCACAACAACCCTCTCATCTTTGGGAGGCCAACCTTCATCAACATCTTCAACAACACCATCTCATCTCAAACCCTAGTTCATCTCTTGTGTTTAATCTTTGTACCAGAACCTCAGATTAGTACCTATGGGTGACTAGTAGTGTTGATTACATCTTGTAGTTGATGCTAGATGGTTTATTTGGTGGAATATTATATGTTCAGATCCATTATGCTATTTAACATCGCTCTGATCTTGAGCATGAATATTATTTGTGAGTAGTTGCCTTTGTTCTTGAGGCCACGGGAGAAGTCATGTTGCAAGTAATCATGTGAATTTGATATTCGTTCGATATTTTGATGATATGTATGTTGTGATTCCCTTAGTGGTGTTATGTGAACGTCGACTACATGACACTTCACCATCTTTGGGCCTAAGGGAATGCATTATGGAGTAGTTATTAGATGATGGGTTGCTAGAGTGACAGAAGCTTAAACCCTAGTTTATGCACTATTCCGTAAGGGGTTGATTTGGATCCATATGTTTAGTGCTATGGTTAGATTATTATCTTAATTCTTCTTTCATAGTTGCGGATGCCTGCGAGGGGGTTAATCATAAGTGGGAGGCTTGTTCAAGTAAGAACAACACCCAAGCACCGGTCCACCCACATATCAAATTATCAAAGTAGCGAACGCAAATCAAACCAACATGATGGAAGTGACTAGATGAAATTCCTGTGTGCCCTCAAGAACACTTTGCTTATTATAAGAGATCGTTTTGGCCTATCTTGCTACAAAAAGGATTGGGCTACCTTGCTGCACTTTATTTACCGTTATCGTTACTTGCTCGTTACAAATTATCATATTATCAAACTACTTGTTACCGACAATTTCAGTGCTTGCAGATATTACCTTGCTGAAAACCGCTTGTCATTTCCTTCTGCTTCTCGCTGGGTTCGACACTCTTACTTATCGAAAGAACTACAATTGATCCCCTATACTTGTGGGTCATCAAGACTCTTTTCTGGCACCGTTGCCGGGGAGTGAAGCGCTCTTGGTAAGTGGAAATTGGTAAGGAAAAATTTATATTACATGCTGAAATTTATTGTTACATGCTACTATGGAAAACAATCCTTTGAGGGGTTTGTTCGGGGTATCTTCACTTCGACCGGAAGCACAAAGAGTTGCCCCTCAACCTACTGCACCTACTGAAAATATTAGTTATGAAATTGCTTCGGGTATGGTAGAACAATTGCTAGCTAATCCTTATGCAGGAGACGGAACGAAGCATCCCGATATGCATGTCATACATGTGGATGAAATTTGTGGATTGTTTAAGCTTGCAAGTTTAACCGGAGATGAAGTTAAGAAGAAGGTTTTCCCTTTATCTTGGGGGGGGGGGGGAGCATTGACATGGTATAGGCTATGCGATGATATTGGATCTTGAAATTGGAATTTCATCAAAAAATTATCCTATGCATCTAGTTCATCGTGATCGGAATTACATATATAATTTTTGGCGTCATGAAGGAGAAAGTATAGCTCTAGCTTGGGGGAGGCTTAAGTCAATGTTATATTCATGCCCCAATCATGACCTCTCAAGAGAAATTATTATTCAGAATTTTTATGCTCGGCTTTCTCGTAATGATCAATCCATGCTCGATACTTCTTGTGCCGGTTCTTTTATGAAGAAGACTATTGAATTCAGGTGAGATCTTTTAGAAAGAATTAAACGCAACTCTGAAGATTGGGAACTCGACGAAGGTAAAGAGTCAGGTATTAAGCTTGAGTTTGATTTGTTAAATCTTTTATGAATACGATGTTTTTCACAAGTTTATTAGTAAATATGGACTTGACTCATGTTGATCTCCCTAAGGAGAAGTTATTTAAATATCACCCCCTATTAAATAAGAAATTAAAGAACCGGTTATAGTTAAAGATGAAACTATCATTTACAATGTTGATCCAGTTGTGCCCACTACTTATATTGAAAAACCACCTTTCCCTGTTAGGATAAGGGAACATGCTAAGGTATCAACAGTGGTTCGAAAAAGTAATATTAAAGCACCTAAACCCTCTGAACATATTAAAGTAGAACCTAGTGTTGCTATGGTCAAATATCTCTTGGTCGATAATATTGATGGGCATGTTATTTATTTCTATGATGAAGCCGCTAGAATTGCCACACCTGACACTAAAGATAAGAACAAGCCTATTGTTGGCATGCTTGTCGTCTCAGTTAAAATAGGAGATCATTGCTATCATGGTTTATGTGATTTAGGTGCTAGTGTGAGTGCTATCCCTTTTACTTTATACCAAGAAATTATGAATGATATAGCACCCGCTGAAATAGAAGACATATATGTCACCATTAAACTTGCTAATAGAGATACCATCACACCACTTGGGATTGTTAGAGATGTTGAAGTCTTGTGTGGGAAAATAAAATGCCCTACAGATTTTCTAGTTCTTGGATCCCCACAAGATTAGTTTTGTCCCATAATTTTTGGTAGACCTTTCTTGAACACTGTCAATGCTAAGATAGATTTTGAGAAAGAAACTGTTAGTGTTAGTTTTTGTGATGTGTCTCAGGGTTTAATTTCTCAAAGTTTCGTAGACAACCTCATGATAAAGAATTACCTAGTAAGGATGAAATAATTGGTCTTGCTTCTATTTCCGTACCTCCTACTGATCCACTAGAACAATATTTGTTAGACCATGAAAATGATATGCACTTGCGTGAAATAAATGAAATAGATAACATATTCTTTGAACAACCACCTATCCTTAAACAAAATTTGCCTATTGAAACTCTAGGAGGTCCTCCTCCGCCTAATGATGATCCTGTGTTTGAATTAAAGCAATTGCCTGACAATCTGAAGTATGCTTATCTTGATGAGAAAAAGATATATCATGTTATTATTAGTGCTAACCTTTCAGAACACGAAGAAGAGAGATTATTAAAATTATTAGGAACCACCATGCTGCTATTGGGTATAGTCTTGATGATCTAAAGGGCATTAGTCCCACTCTCTGCCAGCACAAGATTAACATGGAACCTGATGCTAAACCCGTTGTTGATCACCAACGACGGTTGAATCCTAAGATGAAAGAAGTGGTAAGAACTGAAATACTAAAGCTTCTGGAAGGAGGTATAATCTATCCCATAGCTGATAGTAGATGGGTAATTCCTATTCATTGTGTCCCTAAGAAAGGAGGTGTCACTGTTGTTCCTAGTGATAAAAATGAACTCATTCCACAAATAATAGTGACTGGCTATAGAATGGTAATTGATTTTAGAAAATTAAACAAAGCTACTAGAAAAGATCATTACCTTCTGCCTTTCATTGATCAAATGCTAGAAAGATTGTCAAAGCACACACACTTTTGTTTTCTTGATGGATATTCTAGTTTCTCTCAAATACCCGTCTCACAACCCGATCAAGAGAAAACCACCTTTACTTGTCCTTTTGGAACTTATGCTAATAGACGTATGCCCTTTGGTTTATGTAATGCACCTGCTACTTTTGAAAGATGTATCACTGCTATATTCTCTGATTTTTATGAAAATATTGTTGAGGTTTGTATGGATGATTTCTCCGTTCACGGAAGTTCTTTTGATGATTGCTTAAGCAACCTTGATCGAGTTTTGCAGAGATGTGAACAAACTAATCTTGTCTTGAATTGGGAGAAGTGCCACTTTATGGTTAATGAAGGTATTTTCTTGGGGCATAAATTTTTTGCATGAGGTATTGAGGTGGATTTAGCTAAAGTTGATGCAATTGAGAAAATGCCATGTCCTAAAGACATTAACGGTATTCGTAGTTTCCTTGGTCATGCTGGTTTCTATAGGAGGTTTATTAAAGACTTCTCTAAAATTTCTAGGCCTCTTACTAATCTTTTACAAAAGGATGTTCCATTTGTTTTTAATGATGATTGTTAATAAGCCTTTGAAACACTTAAGAAAGCCTAACTTCTGCACCTATTGTTCAACCACCTGATTGGAACTTATCTTTTGAATTATGTGTGATGCTAGTGATTATGTGATACGTCTCTATCGTATCTACTTTTCCAAACTCTTTTGCCCTTGGTTTGGACTCTAATTTGCATGATTTGAATGGAACTAACCCAGACTCACGATGTTTTCAGCAGAATTGCCATGATGTTATTTTTGTGCAGAAATAAAAGTTCTCAGAATGACATGAAACTTCACGGAGATTATTTTTGGAATAAATAAAAAATATTGGCGAAAGAATCAACCAGAGGGGACCCACACCCTGTCCACAAGGGTGGAGGGTGTGCCCACCCCCCTGGGGCGTGTCGTCCGATCTTGTGGGTCCTACGAAGCTCCACCGACCTCAACTCCAAGTCCATATATTCACGTTCGGGGAGAAAAAATCAGAGAGAAGGATTCATCGCGTTTTACGATATGGAGCCGCCGCCACCTCCTGTTCTTCCTTGGGAGGGTAGATCTGGAGTCCGTTTTGGGCTTCGGAGAGGGGGAATCGTCGCCATCGTCATCATCAACCATCCTCCATCACCAATTTCATGATGCTCACCGCCATGCGTGAGTAATCCCATCGCAGGCTTGCTGGACGGTGATGGGTTGGATGAGATTTACCATGTAGTCAAGTTAGTTTTGTTAGGGTTTGATCCCTAGTATCCACTATGTTCTAAGATTGATGTTGCCATGTCTTTGCTATGCTTAATGCTTGTCACTAGGGCCCGAGTGCCATGATTTTAGATCTGAACCTATTATGTTTTCATGAATATATTTGTGTTCTTGATGCTATCTTGCAAGTTATAGTCACCTACTACGTGTTATGATCCGGCAACCCCGGAGTGACAATAGTCGGGACACTTCCCGGTGATGACCGTAGTTTGAGGAGTTCATGTATTCACTAAGTGCTAATGCTTTTGGTCCGGTACTCTATTAAAAGGAGGCCTTAATATCCCTTAGTTTCCATACTTGTGGGTTATCAGACGCGCTTGTCCAAAATGTAGGGTGTGTTACAAAAGTACCCCCACCGATTTGAACTAGCGGCCCTTTCGGCTCAGGGTTAGAAGGGGGATTTCGCGTGTCAGGATTTGGCAGCTGGAGGGAGTTTTCCCGCACGTTGTAATTTCAGGATAGCAAGGTGCAGGTTGTGAAGGCGCCAGTTTTGGCAGCACGATATCTGAATTTTCAGGATATAACAAGGCGCGGGTTGAATTTTAGGGACAAGCCTAATGTGTAATATTGTACTTGTACGTACCAAATCAATTCACACTTCCCTCAACGTAAAAAAACGAAAAAAATAAAACTATTCACACCACACTGTCGGTGCACAAAAATAGGGGCACACTTTTGTACCCCTTTACCTGTGCACGGGCAGTCGGAGCCGCGCCCACGACCACACCAAGCAGAACAGAGGAGGTGAGCCAAGGTAAGACCGAAGCCCAAGACAATCAAAGCAACACCAAGGCCAAGACCACAAAGAGCAGAGGGACGAAGCAGGTTCCCCCGGCAAGACCCTTGCCGGGCGGCCTCAGCGGCCCCGGCAAGACCCTTGCCGGGACAGCTCGCCCCACACCAACAGAGTGAGCCACCCTTGAGCCCACGGCCCCCAACGCCGTCATCAACATGGGGCCAGGGCTCGGGAAGGCACCTCTATGGTGGCATGCAGATCTTTGTGAAGACATATTCAAGATCAGATGAGGATCAGAAGACGACGATTCTCGGCAAGATCCCTGCCGAGGAAGGCCACCAGACCCCCGGCAAGGTCCTTGCCGGGGGCGACAGCACGCCATGGCAAGACCCTTGCTGGGCCACCCGGCGAGACCCTCCCCAAGGACGCCAGCGGGGCCACTGCCAAACCCGTGCCGGACAAACTTCCACCACCGTTCACATGCAGCTGCCAGCCCAACCAGCTGGGCGGGCACCTGCGTGGCAACATGCAGCTCCCAGGCCAACTCATCGAGCGCCTGCGTGGCGGCATGCAGATCTTCGTGAAGGCTCCGCCACCGCGCCACCTCAGCTGCCTGGCTGCCTACATGGCACCACGCACCTCACTGGCCAGGGCGCGTGTCAAGGTGAGGAGGAGCGGCGACGGACGGGACGGGACTTGCCCCCGTCCCCAATAAAGCAAGGGGACACCTAAGCTACGCATTAAATGCGTCTTGTCCTATAATACGAGCGATAAGCTCAGAGCACTGTACGCCTTTCCACCTCCTGTGTGTCACTGTGGCAGCCCCTTTCAACTATAAAAGTAGGCCCATGGCATACTGGAGAAGGATTCGGCTCTTTCGAACCACACACTGACCACAGCTAGTTCGAGAGCTCAAGAACTCTCAGAAATGCACCCACCAAAGCAGGACTAGGGTTTTACGCATCCTCGCGGCCCGAACTTGGGTAAACGATCCTTGTGTTGTCTACTAGCCCTGCTCTCCTCACAACCCTGCGCCCCGGCAACCATAGTAGGGATTCTTGTGATCCCATAGGTGTCGTTCCACACCGACATCTTTGGCGCGCCAGGTAGGGGCGCAATTGTGAGAATCTGGTCTGGTAGTTAGCCTAGCAGTTCTTCGTCGCCATGGCTCCTAAGAAGAAGACGACCACGGCGACCGGCTCGTTGGGAGCCGAACGGCCCGTGCCGGTGCGGACGAGCAGCGGACCGGTCGCAGACAGGACCCGGGCCGCGGCCCGCGAGCACCAGCATCGCCCAGGCAGTCGGAGCCTGGCGAGCGGCATCGTTCGCGCGCCAGACGACCAGCTACGCGTTGCCGGATCCAAAGACGGAGCTGGGCCCCCCGCAGGCGGCGTGGGGCCCTCCAGGAGTGTTGAAGTGCCACCCCTGGGCGGCGCAGCGACCTCCAGGACGCCCACACCGGCGACCACCGCGCGCTCTTCCCATGGTGTGCGCGCCGAGTAGCGTCACCACGTCGGTGACCCTGGGCACCGCCGTGGGAAGAGCCCTGTGCGTAATCCGCAAGATGAAGGGGTTCAGCACGCTCGCCGAAGCGCTGGCGAAAATGGCACGCAGCCGCTGGGTCGTAACGGAGCTCCTTCTAACGTAGTTAGAAGTCAAAGCGCGCCGCGATCCACGTAGCTGTCACCGCCGCCCGCGCCAGCGGAAGCTTTGGCGCGCGCACAGCTGCTCCTCGACTTCCCTCCTGCTGCGGAGAAACTCGACGAGTGGAGGGCCACCATCCGAAGCCTCGTCGCCGTCGCAAACAAAGACGATCCGCGACCGGCGGGGCCCTCGGGTCGGCGCTTCACCGAGCCACCACATGCTGGCGCTGGGAGGACCGGGGGAGCTGCGGCCACGGTGCACTCTCCTCCTCCTCGCCAGCCGCCGCGGGCGTTGGCCCGTCATGACGATGCTTGCGATAACATCTCCATAGCGTCGTCCGACCCGCGGACCCTCCGCGACCAGCGCCAGGTCCTTCAGGAACGAGCTCACGAAGATGCTCGAACCACCGTCGAGCGCCGGCGCGAAACGCGCCGCCAGTCGGACAAGCGGGCGGGACCCGCTATGGACCACCCGGCACCGGGGAGCTCCGGCGTCCTACCTTACGAGGTGGGCTGCCCGGCCTTTACCCGTGAGCTGCGGCAGTTCCAGTGGCCGTCCCACCGCACGTTCAAACCCGACGTCGGCGAGAAGTACACCGGCAAGACCCATCCGTCCGAGTTCCTCAACATCTACACCATCGCGATGCAGGCTGCTGGAGCTCGTGACGACAAGGTGCTTGCCAACTATTTCCTGCTGGCACTGAAGCCCAATGTGATGTCTGGGTTGATGCACTTGCCGGCGGATTCCATTTCTTCCTGGTCGGATCTGTGCCATGAGTTCGTTGGCGCCTTCACGGGAGGCCACCAGGCTCATGGCCAGGCCAGTGATCTGCATATCATTCCCAGAAGGAAGGGGAGACCCTGCGCAAGTACATCCAGAGATTCAGCCGGGTGCAGTACAAAATCCCCGACGTTCATCCCGCCGCTGTGATTAGCGCGTTCCACCAGAACGTGCGCAATCGCAAGATGCGCGAAGAGCTGGCGATGACCAAAGTTAAGGATGTGGCCGAGCTCTACGTTCTGGCCGATAGGTGCGCCCGGGCTGAAGAGGGAAGGAAGTACCCCGGCGAAGACGCCGGCGAGGAAACCGACTCCACCGATGAAGACGCCGCCACCCCGACGAAGAAGGGCCGGCGCCGCAACAGGAAACGCAAAGGCAAGGCCGTGCTTGCCGTTGAGGGATCTGACGACACCGGTGCCGGCAAGAAGGTCAAGGCAGACGCCCCCGGCAAGGAGATTGCCGGGTGCGCCGCCTGCCGGGCCTTGGCGGCTACCGACAAGCCAGGAAGCTCCGGCAAGCAATACTGCAAGATCCACCGCGCCAAGGGCCACGACCTCCAAAACTGCCGGCAAGTCGAGCTGCTTGCTGAGAAGCAAAAGGCTGAGTATGAGAGGCGGGACAAGGAGAAGGACCAGGACGGTGCGGAGGGGTCTGGCAAGAAGCGTGGAGGCCAAGGAGGCCACCCCGGCAAGGACAACCAGCAAGAGAGGCCCGCCCGGGGCCGCGACAAGAAACAAGAAGACTATGATCACGACGAGGACGACGAGTCTGGTGAGCAAGGGTTCCAGAAGGCTACGGAGGCCATGTGCGTCGATGGCAGCGCCTCGCTGCATACCTCTCGTTGCCAGCTCAAGCAGTGGGCGCGTGAGATTAAAGTAGCAGAGCCGTCGTTCGACGCTTAGAAGCCGCTGAAGTGGTCCAGCACGCCCCTCATCTTTGACGCCGAGGACCACCCTGACCGCACTACCGCGGTCGGGTGTTTGCCATTGTTGGTCTCACCAATGATACGCAACCTCAGAGTGAACAAGATGTTGGTTGACGGCGGGGCCGACCTGAACCTGATCTCGCCTGTCGTGATCAAAAAGTTGCAAATCCCTGATGGAGACCTCGAGGAAACGGGCACGTTTCAAGGGGTCAATCCGGGGTGGAGCCAGCCGAAGGGAAAGGTCACACTGCTCGTGACGTTTGGAGGAGAGTTGAACTACAGGACGGAGAGGATCTTCTTCGACGTAGTCGAGATCCCCTTGCCCAACAACGGGATCCTCGGCCGCCCAGCACTAGCCAAGTTCATGGCGGCGTCACACTACGCCTACAACATGCTAAAGATGCCTGGGCTGTTGACCATCATCTCCGTCCCCTCCGACAAGAAGGATGCGCTGATCTGCGTTGACCAGCTCTACCGGGAAGCAGTTGCAGCGGCTGCCGCCAAGGCACCTGCTCCTGCCGCTGAAGCCCCGGGAGGGAAGAAGAAGCCCGACAAGACCTCTCGCACCCACTCCGGCGAGCGCACCTCCTCGGAGTGTTGTGCTACTGTCGAGGACGTGGCAGAGAGCTCTACCGACAAGAGCAAGAGACCCAGGGCCAAGCCGCCGCAGACCAAGAAGGTGCCCGTCAGGGAGGATGGCACGGGAGGGGCCTTCACCATAGGCTCCACCCTCGACAGCAAATAGGAAGGCGCTCTCGTCACCTTCCTGCGGGCGAATGTCGACGTGTTTGCATGGCAAGCATCCGACATCCCCGGTGTTCCCGGGGAGGTGATTGAGCACCACCTAGCTGTCTGCCCTCACACACGGTCCGTCAAGCAGAAGGTCAGAAAGCAGGCTCTGGAGAGGCAGGAGTTCATCACAGAAGAGATCAGGAAGTTGGAAGCGGCAGGTTTGGTGAGAGGAGTGCTCCACCCAACGTGGTTGGCCAATCCGGTAGTGGTGCGCAAGGCGAATGGGAAGTGGAGACTGTGTATTGATTACACAGATATCAATAAGGCTTGCCCTAAGGACCCCTTCCCGTTGCCGCGCATCGACCAAATTGTTGGCTCCACGGCCGGGTGCGATCTGCTATCATTCCTCGACGCCTACTCAGGCTACCACCAGATCTTCATGACGAAAGAGGATGAAGAGAAGACAGCATTCATCACCCCATGTGGTACGTATTGCTTTTTACGGATGCCTTTCGGGTTGAAGAGTGCTGGCTCAACGTTCGCAAGAGCAGTCCAAAATGGTTTTGAACCTCACCTCCATAGAAATATGGAGGCCTACATGGATGGCATAGTGGTCAAAACCAAGGACGGGCCAACTCTTGTGCAAGATCTAGAAGAGACATTTACTAACCTGCGCAAGATCAACCTCAAGATGAACCCTGAGAAGTGTGTCTTCGGCGTTCCGTCCGGCAAGCTTCTCGGGTTCTTTGTGTCACAGCGCGGGATCAAGGCAAACCCAGACAAGATCAAGGCTATTGAGCAGATCAAGGCGCCCAAGCGGATCAGGGATGTGCGTCGGCTCACCGGCTGCGTTGCCGCCATGAGCCGATTCATCTCCAAGTCTGCCAAGCGCGCCCTTCCCTTCTTCAAAATCTTGAAGAAGGCAGGCCGAATAGAGTGGACCCCAGAAGTCGAGGCAGCACTGTAGGATCTGAAGAAATACCTTTCCTCCACGCCAATACTGGTTGCGCCAAGACCACAAGAGCCGTTGCTGCTGTATCTGGTGGCGACGAATCAAGTGGTCAGCGCCGCACTGGTAGCACAGAGGGAGGTCGACGAGGAGGCAGCAATGGCGGCAGAATCAGCGGATGGCAAGCCAAAGACTCCCCCGGCAGGGCCTGGTGCCGACAAGGCGCGGCCCCCGGCAGAGTCTGGTGCCACCAAGGCAGTGCCCGCGCAATCGAGTGAGGTGGTGCCGAAGAAGAAGATGATGCAGCACCCGGTTTACTTCGTCAGCTCCCTCTTGCAGGGGGCTAGGTCGAGGTATGCCGGCATACAAAAATTGCTCTTCGGCCTCCTTATGGCCTCGAGGAAGCTGCGTCACTACTTCCAAGCCCACGAGATCACTGTCGTCACCCGCCTCCCGTTGCAACGGATACTGCACAACCCAGACGCAACCGGAAGGATTGTGGAATGGGCCTTGGAGCTGTCAAGCTTCGGTTTAAAGTTTGAAAGTACCTCGAGAATTCAGAGCAGAGTCTTGGCGGAGTTTATCACAGAATGGACCTCGACGCCTGACGAAGAAATCCAGGAGACCATTCTCCCCGGCAAGGAAGCAGACCGCGATTGGATCATGTACTTTGATGGGACTTTCTCGTTGCAAGGCGCCGGTGCCGGTGTGCTGCTCGTCGCACCCACCGGAGAACACCTCAAGTACGTGATCCAGATGCACTTCCCCAGGGAGATGTCCACCAACAACACTGCTGAGTACGAGGGATTGCTTGCCGGTCTCAGGATCGCGACAGACCTCGGGGTTAAGAAGCTCATCGTCAGGGGTGACTCGCAACTCGTTGTCAGACAGGTCAACAAGGATTATCAGAGCCCATTGATGGAAGCTTACGTAGATGAGGTGAGGAAGCTGGAGGAACACTTTGACGGTATCCAGGCGGAGCTCGTCCCCCGAGCGGAGAACGACATCGCCGATTACCTATCAAAGCATGCCGCATTCAAGCTACCTGTGGAACCAGGTACCTTTTTGCTCCGGTTAACTCAACCATCCGTCGAACTATCAGCGGGGCAGAACAAGCGGAGAAAATCAGGTCCCGGCAAGTACTTTCCTACCGAGCCCCCTGGGTGAGCCTGCCCAAGAGCAACTGGCTCCGGCAGGGCGTGAAGCCCTGGCCGTAGAGACAACCGCTCCCATGGAGGAAGAGATGCCTTTGGTCCTTGCCTTCGAGCCCCAGGCTCCGGCATGGGCGCAGCATACCGTCCAATTCCTCCAAACACGGGAGCTTCCTGAGGAGCAGGAAGAAGCGGAGAAAGTAGCCCGTCGGTCCGCCCTGTACCAGTTCGTCGATGACGTCCTGTACCGGAGAAGGCCGAACGGTGTGAAACTCAAGTGCATCCCCCGGGAGGAAGGACTGGAGCTATTGGCAGAGATACATGGAGGCATATGTGGCTCCCACATAGGGTCGAGGGCCCTTGCCGGGAAGGCATTCCGGCAAGGCTTCTTCTGGCGCACCGCCCTCCAGGATGCGATGGCACTAGTAATCAAGTGTGAAGCATGCCAGTTCCATTCAAAGAAGCTTCATCAACCAGCTCAAGCCCTTCAAACAATCCCTCTCTCCTGGCCATTCTCGGTCTGGGGGCTCGATATACTGGGCCCTTTCCCCCACGCTGTCGGGGGCTTTGAGTACTTGTACATTGCAATCGACAAGTTCACAAAGTGGCCGGAGGTGGAAGCAGTGAGGAAGGTGACTACTCAGTCAGCCGTCAAGTTCTTCAAAGGACTGGTCTGCCGTTTTGGTGTGCCAAACAGAGTCATCACCGACAACGGCACGCAGTTCACAAGCCGCACCTACATGCGGTACATCCAAGACCTCGGCAGCAAGGTCTGTTTTGCTTCCGTGGCACATCCACGGAGCAACGCCCAAGCTGAGAGGGCAAATGTTGAAGTGTTGCGAGGCCTGAGAACGAAGACCTTTGACAAGCTGCACAAGAGTGGAAGGCGCTGGATTGATGAGTTGCCGGCGGTTCTTTGGTCGATCAGGACGACGCCAAATCGAGCCACCGGCCAGACACCTTTTGCCCTGGTATACGGGGCAGAAACAGTTCTCCCCACGGAACTCATATACGGGTCACCTCGAGTGCTCGCTTATGATGAGCTTGAGCAAGAGCCGTTGCGCCAAGATGACGCGACACTCCTTGAGGAAGATCGTCTTCGGGCGGCTGTGAGAGCGGCACGCTACCAGCAAGCCTTGCGCCGCTACCATAGCCGCAAGGTTCATGCCCGAAGCTTTGAGGAAGGCGACCTTGTTCTTCGGCGCGTTCAGTCGGCCAAGAATTCCAACAAGTTGATGCCGAAGTGGCAAGGCCCTTATCGGGTAATACGAGTCACCAGGCCTGGCGCAGTCCGCCTGGAGACCGAGGATACCGTCCCAGTGAGCAACTCTTGGAACATTGAGCATCTTCGCAAGTTTTACCCGTAAGGCGCGGCTTGCTGGGCCTCCCGGCAAGCCACCTTTTGTACAAGCTTTGCCGGCAAGGCATGTGACCCTTTGTACAAAGCCAGGCGCAGACCCTGAGCATAAATAAATGAAGCGCTGGCACCCTAAGTCATAGCATGCATGCTAGGTCGAGTCTCTTCCTTGGTTAGGGTTGATAGTGCTCAGCAGCGACTAACCCCTAGCTTAGAGGTCGAGTGCGCGTCTATCTGTTTCTTTTCTGTCCTCTTTTGGTTCGCAGGGCACTTGAGCACTTCTGCTGAGCTACTTGGAAGAAAGAAAACGGACCGGCGTCCCGACCCCGGCGAACCAGAGTTGCCGGGGGCTGCAAGCACGGGGATCCAACCGTGACAAGACAAGGTTGCCGGGGGCTGCAGATCCAGATAAGTCTTTTATCCTCTGTCATGCATTTCGGAACGGGACTGGGGCATGTGAAACCTCGTTTTTATCTCTAGGCTGCCGTGCTCCCCTTTTTCCTATACCTAAGGATTATTTCCTGGGTCCGGATTTGGTTGTAGCCGCGGCGGCAAGGAGGTAGAGCGAGGGGCCTAAAGCCCACTTCATCCCTGCCTCCGCCAAGAGCGCGAGAACGGTCGAGTGGAGTGGGGGGACGGCAAGGCCTGTTGCCGGGCGAAAAACGTTTATCTAAAACAATAACAAGGATTCGCTCCTTGTCGCGGGACTTACCCACGAACGAAAAACCCGGCAAGCATCCCTTTTTCATTAAAAACATCCCATACAGGTACAGTTCGTACGAAATGAAAAACATGAACAAAGGGGATTACAAGCTTTAAATTTAACAAGGCCCGCAGGCTTACAGATTAAAAAAGAGATAAGGTGCCCGTGATCCCTTTCTTGTCCCTCTCCTCAGGAGGCAAGTCAAGGAGGCGAGAGGGCAAAAGGGGCCCCTAGGCGAGCTACGAGCAGCAGAAAGCACCAAGAGAGCACCTCGGTGGCCGCCCACGGGCGGGCCGGTGATGACGGTGCCGGGAAAGGAGCTGGAAGACAAGGCGGCAGGACCGGCAATACGCGATGAAGGCGTCGGTGCCCGCGTACTCTGAGTTGACGGCCTTGCCGCCCGCCCTCTTCCTCTTCCGCAGCCTCCCGACGCCAGCCGCCCAAGGAGATGGCCCCGAGAAGTTCAAGGAACTGGCCCCACTCCGGCAAAACCCTGCCGGAGGAGCGGCCAGGTGCAGATGCTGCTGCTGCCGCACCCGCCTAGGCGCGGGGCATCCGACGCCTAGTCGGACTCATCCCCGCTGTCCTCCTCGTCACTTTCGCTCGAGGAAGAGCTTCCATCATCGGAATCTCCATCAGAGGAGCTCTCCACGCAGCATTTCCGGCGAGTCCCAAACTCTCCGAATACCTTGACGGAGAGCAGGCCGTGCTCCATTAATTTGAAGTAGAGGACGAGCCCCGCCGTCAGGCTGTGGATGCAGGCGAACGTCTTCCATCCACGGTGGAGGCACATAACCCGAGGAGCCGGGAAGTCGACGTCGACCCGCGTGCCCCCGTTCCCACAGCCCCTCATGTGCAACCTGAGGGTCTGGGGCGGGTCACGCTCCATCACCCGAGCAAACGGGGCAGGGAGACGAAGACGATGATGCGGAGGCCGGCGCAGCCTGATGAAGAACTCGCAAGGCTGGTCTTCAACGTGGCCCTCCATCGGGAAGGGCATCATTGGCGGGGGCAAGGCCGGCATGCCGCCCCGTCCTCCTCTTCCCCAAGCGCTACGGCTCCGCCCCGGCCTCGCCCACGGCCTCACCCCTCCCCCTTCCCCTCACGGCCGGTTCCACCACCGCGGGCTCAGGAGGACGAGGGACGGGCTGTCCAGCGGCGACCCTCGCCGCCACCGTCGAGGGACCAGGATTCCCCTTCTCCATGGCGGGTGAGAGGAAGAAGCAGAAGCAGGAGGAGATAGAAGATGGAAGAATGCGGGATGCAATCCCCCCTTCCCCCTCTTTATAAAGGAACGGGGTTGAGGCTCGTCCGCCCCGCTCGGCCAATCCAGGCACCGGAGGCGCAGGGAATCAGGACCGACCCGCTACCCCAACCAGCGATGGCCCGGTTTCCCGCCTCCACCGTTTGCCACCCCGAGCACATGAAAGACGCATGGCAGATGTGCAGAACTGAGGGGACGGGTAAGGCGACCTCTCCCGGCCCCGCTCAGTAAATGAGCTGCGCCTCCACTCCCCCCTCTTTTTACAGGGAGGGCACAAGCCGCCTCTTTACTGCGATATGACGCATGCGTGTGGAAACCGCCCCACGCATGCCGCCCACGTCACGCATGCCCCTCCACCCCGCACCGCATGCGCGGGTCGTGGGAAGCGGAGCTGGCGAAGAGTCTTACCACGGTTAAAACCGCCCCACCTGCCCGTGCACTGTTTTGGGCCTGACCCAACAACGTGCCGCGCTTATGTGTGGCCCAGGTCCGGGGGCTCCTGTCGGTGTACAAAAATAGTTGCACACTTTTGTACCCCTTTACCTGTGCACGGGCAGTCGGAGCCGCGCCCACGACCACACCAAGCAGAACAGAGGAGGTGAGCCAAGGTAAGACCGAAGCCCAAGACAATCAAAGCAACACCAAGGCCAAGACCACAAAGAGCAGAGGGACGAAGCAGGTTCCCCCAGCAGGACCATTGCCGTGTGGCCTCAGCGGCCCCGTCAAGACCCTTGCCGGGACAGCTCGTCCCACACCAACAGAGCGAGCCACCCTTGAGCCCACGGCCCCCAACGCCGTCATCAACATGGGGCCAGGGCTCGGGAAGGCACCTCTGTGGTGGCATGCAGATCTTTGTGAAGACATATTCAAGATCAGATGAGGATCAGAAAACGACGATTCTTGGCAAGATCCCTGCCGAGGAAGGCCACCAGACCCTCGGCAAGGTCCTTGCCGGGGGCGACAGCACGCCACGGCAAGACCCTTGCCGGGCCACCCGGCAAGACCCTCGCCAAGGACGCCAGCGGGGCCACTGCCAAACCCGCGCCGGACAAACTTCCACCACCGTTCACATGCAGCTGCCAGCCCAACCAGCTGGGCGGGCACCTACGTGGCAACATGCAGCTCCTAGGCCAACTCATCGAGCGCCTGCGTGGCGGCATGCAAATCTTCGTGAAGGCTTCGCCACCGCGCGACCTCAGCTGCCTGGCTGCCTACATGGCACCATGCACCTCACTGGCCAGGGCGCGTGTCAAGGCGAGGAGGAGCAGCGACGGACGGGATGGGCCTCGCCCCCGTCCCGAATAAAGCAAGGGGACACCTAAGCTACGCATTAAATACGTCTTGTCCTGTAATACGAGCGATAAGCTCAGAGCACTGTACGCCTTTCCACCTCTTGTGTGTCACTGTGGCAGCCCCTTTCAACTATAAAAGGAGGCCCATGGCATACTGGAGAAGGATTCGGCTCTTTCGAACCACGCACTAACCACAACTAGTTCGAGAGCTCAAGAACTCTCAGAAATACACCCACCAAAGCAGGACTAGGGTTTTACGCATCCTTGCGGCCCGAACCTGGGTAAACGATCCTTGTGCTGTCTACTAGCCCTGCTCTCCTCACAACCCTGCGCCCCGGCAACCGTAGTAGGGATTCTTGTGATCCCATAGGTGTCGTTCCACACCTTCACACACCAAGAGAGAGTCTTGTCCCGTTTTACTATACAAATGCTATTCAAAGGTATGAATCCATGTTATGTCCAATTAATTTTTTCGCTGACTGTATAATGCATGTAACCTACTCAACCAACATTTTAGTGCATTTCAAATGTCTATACTACCGCTGCAATTTGAACTGAATTTGAATTCGTTTCTCTATTTCAATAAGAATCTACATCATGATTGTTGCCAACTTCAACCATCATTCGTGTATTACCTTAACAACACACGACATGATTACTATAGAGATAGATATGAACTATGTGTACTATATGAACTCGAATTCAATTTTTTGAATACACTTGATGTTGATTCCAAATAATAGTACATTTGATGTACTAACTATATATTCATAATCTAAACCATGTTCCATACGTACACCGTGTTTATCACACAAAGTATAGTGCCCCACCCCCTACATTATGACAAGTATTTAGCCCTGAGCTGCAAAAGCCACACATTTGCCCAAATTATAATCAATGTTGTATATATTATATGTAGTACTAGCAAGATGCCCATGCGTTCCACGGAACATTAAGATGATCAAGGGGAGGCCTTATTTGCAAATATGGAGAGGGGTGTGGGTATCTTTTTTTCAAAATTGCCATAGTTTCCTTCCTATCCATTAGATATAAATCGGATGGCCTATAATGCAGCATGGCAGGCATACCATCATCAACAACTCTATTTTTAATAAGAGTAGAGATAAAATATATGATATGTAGTATAAAATGTTCATAACCACACCATGTGTATCACCGTTATATATATTCACGCATGCGTCGGTTTAAAACACTATGATAAATTCTTCAAATATCCGAATTCACTTTTTATAATGAATTATGATCTCGATTCGTCTTTTACACCCACACAATCCTCTTATCTTTGTAGCTAGCGCTAACTTTCTCTCGTGCATGCACACGCCCGCATCCCTCTCACCCTCCCTCAGCATTCTCTAGCTCCATCGCACAAATTCTTCTTTTCACTTTAGGTCGTTCACCCACGGTGTGTGTAGGCCCCCAGCTCCTTCTTTACGGCACACATCGATCGATATGCCTCTCTAGCTAGGTGTGCCTACCACAAACACAAGCTTTCCCTCTTCTCTTCTCACCGTCCATGCCTCACTCCCACCCCTCTTGTCATAGATCTCATACTCACACACTCCTTCCCCCTCGATATAGTATGCCTCTCGCACCACCTCCTAGATGCATCCCTCTCTCTCTCTATCCTTCTCCTCGGGCCTTATTTGCTTCTAACACATACATGCATGTATACCGATTGATCTCCCTACATATAGCTAGGTCGACTTTAACTATTTTCCCCCCACCCATCAATCGACGTACCTCACAAGTTATGTCTCTCCTTTCTCTGACAAAGGACGATTGATCTTCCTATGTAGTTACGTCTGCTTACCACAGCCATATCGTCCCCCCTCATCATTCATCCATGCCTCCTGACCCGTCTCTCACACGCACGTGCACAGATAGGCAGCCATCCCCTCTCTTATTAATATTGCAGGCGTTCCCTCCGTTTGTCTAGCAAGCCTCTCCCACCATTTGTTAGAAGCAACTCCACCACCACCCCCTCCAGATCTCTAGCTCTGTCTCTCTCCCAACCTTATTCCTCTCCTACACATATGCATGGATGCCGATCGATCTCCCTCAATACATAAGGTAGGCCTCTCTCCTCCTCCACATATATACTAGCCATTGTACCTCTATAGTTAATTAGGTCTCCCCCAGCCCCCCCCCACCACACACCGATAGTCGAGCGCTATAGGTAGGTATCCATGCCACAGAGACAAAACTGCACCTGTCCCCTCTCACGTTCTAGTAGGCCAGCCACCCTATATCTTTGACGTGGGCACACACAAATTCGATGGCACTCTTTATCGATCGCGCGCGCGCGCACACACACACACATCATCCCTCTCTTCGATTCTATGGATACCTCAAGCCGATGATACCTCCACTCTCTTCTCGTGGATCGCCCCCTCTATATACATGATGTATCCAGGACTCTATTTCACACACATTGCATATGTTACACTTTTTGATTGGAATATCATCCACATATATTGCTTGTCTATTTCTCAACCCCCCCCCCCCCAAAACACTCACGAACCCACACACTATATCTCTCTACGTTTGTATCTCTCTCACACAACCCCACGTAGGTGGTGTACGTACACGAAGAGAATAGGTGCACGTACTGACGCTTCGTGCCCAGCCACACCCGCGTGGGTACACGGTGGAGCTAATTTCTATACGAAATGGCAGCCCACGTGGTAATTTGAACATGTGTAGCGGTTGTTTACCTACGGAGGTCGTGTACCACGCGTGCACGAAACAAAGTTTGACTTGATGCGTTCGTGCGTTATTTTTAAATAAAGTTATATCGCTCAATGGCACGTACACAGAATATAAACCGATTTTTATGGAGAAAAAGGTAGTCCGCTCCACTATATACAATGGAGCCTGCCTGCCTGGGTTTGTCTCTCTTCAGACTATCTCACACAAGGAGGCGATGGCCTCTCCCTCTCTCACCGTTGGTCACTGATCCGGCCGCATCCCGTCCGCCAGCGGAAAGGGTGGATGTGCATCATTTCTCCGTTCGACGGTGCCGAGGCAGCACGTCCCGATCTGCGGTACCCTCCGTTCTCTCTGACCAAGCTCCGGCGCGGTAGGGCCTACGCCACCTGCTCGCTGCCGTAGTATGGGCAGACCCCGCCCGCCGCCGCTCACCTAGTTACATCCCGACGACCCCCAGGTATCCCCTCCGGCCTTGCTCCACTGCCCGTCTTCCCACGTCGCTGCATGTGGAAAATCTTGCATGTGGGTCTTCCATAGTGCTTTGCCCAAAACGTAGCTCGTCCGGCGTACTTTCCATACTGCAATCTCGTCCTCACACCGTTTTAGATAAACACAACCGTGTTGTTATCTTCCCTTAGGACAAGGAATATGCTTCTTTTTTGTCATCGTATGTGTCATCAACTGTTATTGGCCAGTAATTGTTTCCTTTCTACCTGTTTTTTGCACACGGGGCTATCCATTTCACCTTGTTGCTATTGCGACCTTTTGGTGAACTACACAAATCACTTTTTTCTTAAGAGTGTTTTGTGCAGTTGTACTAAAATGTCACACGGGCAACGTCTCTACATTCCAGTGCGACTGCACAAAGGGAGATTGGTTTTTCTCGATCCTCCTTATCCAACTCCGAGCCTAATCTTCTCCAACTATTTGCTTAATCTTCTCCAACTAGTTAGTCTTAAGAGACACTGCAAATGTGACCGGCTTCTATTTGTGTGTTTATTGTTTCATCAGCAGTCCTCTATTATTGTAATCACACTTAATATCTTTGGAACAGGGACGCTCAGCTCTATTTTAGTGGAACTGCACAAAATGATCGGAATGTTGCATGCTCCAGACAACTACTTTTTCCCAACATGCCTTGTTGATTTAGACAGTGCTGGGGGGACGTTGCTACCAATGAAAGCATGGATCAATTTTAATTTAACACCTTCTCACAACTTTGTCTTCAGTTGTGATGTAAATATTAGCTCTGATCTGCTAATCATTGAGATGCATTAGCAAGGAAGTTAGTTTTTTATTGTTTCCGAAAGAGCATGGATGGCAAGACACACGAAACAAAAGCTGAAAGCTCGGAGCATTGTATAATTTCATGTCGCTGGAAAATTGTCGTGGTATTCTCACGGGGGGGGGGGGGGGGTGTGAGTCGACAGACGCCACAAGGGCTTTGTGTGAGGGTAAGACTGCTGCCGATAGGACCGGGAGCGGGTATGCGAGTAGCACGCGCTAGTTTACCTAGGTTCGGGGCTCTCCGGAGAGATAACACCCCTACTCCTGCATGTCTGAGTATATATATCTAGGGTGTACATCGGGCAGTACAAAGTGCTCCTAGAGCTGTATCTGGGGGCAGTGCCATGGGCATCTGGCTCCATATATGCATGCACAAAGCATGCTTTAGTGGCCGACCAGGAGCATGGCCGCATGTGTGTGCTTGGGCATGCTTGCCTGTGGGGATGGATGGATGGATGGCTAGCTAGCTCTCTTGCTAGCTAGCTTGCTTGTATGTGTGTGAGTCCATCCCCTGGATGGATGGATGTGTGTCTCCTTTTATAGTGTGAGGTAGCTTTGTATCTAAGCTATGTGGAGGTATGGGAGCAAGGCATGGTGCATGTCATGCTTGTCCCCTAGGTCACTTCATGAATAGTGCCAGGGGACAAGTGACACTATACATGACGGTGTCGCGGTTCATTTTGTCTTGTCCGCGGTATGGCCGTCTCGTCGGGGTCTTGTCGATGCCGGGTCGGACTGCAGTCGGCAGCCGGCTAGTCGGCGCAGTCGGTCAGCTGGCGGCCGGCCGGGCAGCCGGCCGGGTGGAGCAGTCGGACGGGGAGCCGGCAGGAGCGGCCGGGCAGTCGGACTGAGGGGCTTTGCTAGCCCCGATGTCTTGAAATATTGTCTTGCCGTCTTCGGGATACCCGTGTCCAATTACTCCGACAAAAATTATTTGTATAGTACGTCAATTATGTAAACAAATGCTGGAAGCTTGATAGCATTGTCAGAAGCCTCTTCAGCATCCGGGTCCATGTGCCATGCATAAAATTATACTTCCTCCGTTCCTAAATATTTGTCTTTTTACAAATTTCAAATGGACATATTTTAGAGTGTAGATTCACTCATTTTTCTTCGTATGTAGTCACTCATTGAAATCTCTAGAAAGACAAATACTCCGGAGTATATTTAAGAACGAATGAGTAGTGCACAACCACATGGGAGACTCAGCCCGGTCGTTGCGCCGCACTAATAGTGAGTAATGAGCAGTCAAATCATAAGCCCCACCTTTCTCACTATAAGTTGCTTGGAAGAAGCAACCATCAATACACTCTTCTTTGAATCCGCTCATACTACTCCACCAATCACTGTTTATAGAGCGCGGTTCAAAAAAAAAATCTCTGGGACCAAGGCGACTAGCGATCGGTCTGAAAAATAGCATTGGTAGTTATAGCACGGCGTCTATTACTAGAGGAAATAATGCGTACACACATGCATGCAGTGCTTCCACCCCGGGTACACACATGCATGCACTTACTCCACTCTGTAGTACATCGAGGGAAAATTGTGGACTTGATTGCGGTTACCACGCCCTAATTAATTGAGCATTAAACCAAACGCGTCTAAAGTCTCTCTGGTGGTGGAAATGCATGGAGAGAAATGCATTAGAATGAAGCGCGCCCTGTAAACTGTGACGGAGGGAGGAGTAGTATGAAGGTGCAAAACCAAGTACACGTATGGCCAGTCAGTCAACGCACTTCCTCTTGGCATATCACTGACATGTGGGACCGGAATGTGAGCAAACCGATCTCAATTGATGGCAAAATGGCCAACCCGCCGTTTCTTGAGAGAGATGAGGAGCAAGAACACACAGACGGGCTCGCACGGAGGCCAAGATATATTCGAGCATGGTTGATCGATATCATCATTACATGTTCGATGTTTTTTAATACTACTATTGGGCTGCCGTTTTCCGCCCTTGTCCCGAATAAATGTGTACTTTATCAGAGATTAAAATAAAATAAGAGTACAGATGCTCCACCATGCGGTTCTTGTAGTAGTACTACTCGTACTACTAAACCTTGCGCTTGGCTCTTCGCCTCTTCGTGAAGTCGAACAATGATGGTACTCCGCATGTTGGGTACTACAGTGTATGCCTCTGGCAATCTGACACCGAATGAATTGCTGCATGTCCACCGCCTGGGCGAGGGTAGGTTGCATTAGTCAAAAGGCGTAAGCGAGCTTCACCTTGTCCTGCAAGCTTCTCCTCGTTCTGCGAGTTGACGGGACACACCAAAAAGTAGTGCTAGTCCATACTCCCTCCTTTCCGGTTAATATGGCTTAATCTTTTTTGCGGGTAAATGAGAGAGCTTTATTCATATATAAGCATTCTTAGGACGATCAGCCAAGAGACTGGTCACTAGGAAGTGAGGTACCCCACAAAAAAGAAGAAGGAAGCGAGGTGTTCATCAAGCCAGCTCTCGGCCACATTCAAAGTGCAGCAAGCACGGTTCGCACAAAGATGCACGCAAGGTTTGCTGAATTGTTTACATGCTGAATAACAAAAAAAGAGAAAATATTACCGAGCGCTCCTATTTGTAGCAAGATATGAGCCAGAATTAAGCAAGAATTGTGGCGAGTGTTCCATGCAATCAACTTCCATTATCACATGCGAGAACCCTCAAAGAGAACCAAATGTGTTGAAGATTGCTTTATCACATTTTAAAATAAAATAAGAGTGCATATGCTCCTCCATTCGGTTCCTAGTAGTAGTACATACCTCTATAGTAGTAGTACTACTAGTACTAGTAAACTTTGCGCTTGGCTGTTCGCCTCTTTGGGAAGTCGAACAATAATAGTACTAGTATAGTGTATGCTTCTGGCAATCTGACACCGAATTAACTGTTGCACGTCCACCGCCTAAGCGAGGGAGAGCTTGCATTAGTCAAAAGTTTCTCCTTGTCCTGCGAGCCACCGCACGCAAGCTTCTCCCATCTTGCAAGCTTCTCCTCGTTCGGCAAGTTGACGGGACACAACAAAGTTATGCTAGTCCATACTGCCTCCTTTCCAGTTAATATGGCTTAATTTCAAATGAGATAAATACACTGTTTGTCACTATATATTTGTAAAAATACGGTCAGTGGACTTCATAATACGCTCATTGCACTCAATATATACATTTTCCGGTGTTTATACGGTCACTAGCTCACCCTGGTTGAGTATGTGTGTGCATGCATGTGTAGGTTGAGCACTTGAGCGTGACCGTGTGTGTTCCGTCGTGTGCTCGGACATGCATGCATTAGGGTGTCACACTCATTTTTGCGTCCATGTATACGTGTGACTGTTGCATGCATGCACGAGGTTGTAGTCCCTCACATTCACATGTTCATAAGTCAATGCTTTGCCAAAACGTTGCATGCAAGGTTTAATCATTCGTTGTTCACGCATGCATTCCCGATATTAATACGTTGGTAAAGACAATTTCTTGAGGAAAACGAGCCCATGAATTGAGTACAAAGGGGACCAATAAGCCAGGACGAAGGGAGTACTAGTAGTGAACCGGAAGGAGGGAGTAGGGACTAGTAGTACTACGTAACAACGTGCAGTAACAAAATTCCTCTATGCGCATCCTGTCTACATGTCATGCAAGAAAATAGAGATAAGTACAGGTGAGACTCAGGAACGGTCATACACTTAGGGGGAGTACGTGTAGGGGCCACTAAGGAGCAGTCAAATCACACAGTAAGTTAGTCGGAAGAAGCAACCATCATTTCACTCTTCAATGACCCGTACGCAATATAAAATGGTTGATATGGAGAGAAAAAGAAAACCACTATATATACACTAGCAGGAGCCTAAGCTACAAGAATGCTTGCTGGGGTTGCTCTCTTCACAAGCATAGAACGACGGTGGACACACCGCTGGTCACATATCCGGTCTGTCCCGCCGCTGGGGGAAGGGAACGATATTCTGCATAGACGCGGTCCACATCGGCGAGGGAGAAAACCCATAGTCGGTGCATCCCAATCGGGGGTCCCCGCGGTATGGGCTGATGCCGCGTCCCAACCACCCTTCTAGCTATAGCCCGACGTCCCAGGTACATCTTCCTTTTGGAGCCGGCTTGCTCCACTTCCGCAGCTCCCCACGTAGCTCCATCTCCATGTCGATCTTTCTCTACTTCTATCGGCTTCTATTTTTGATGAGTTTATGTCTCATGAACTAGTGCTAGTACTATTATTCTAATCACACTTCTTCAATATCTTTGCCATCAGGGATGCTTAGCTCGATTTTAGTGGAACTGCACAAAAGCATCGTGTGATCCGAGGGTGCCAGCCGTCTTTCGTTTGACATGTTCTACCTAGCCAGGAAATTAAATCCTGTTTAGGGTTTAGGGTTTAAGTCGTAGTGACCCCATCAATAGTTTTTCTTTTGTACACGCTCTCACAACTTTTGTCTTTAGTTGTGAAGTAAATATTGGCTATGATCTGTGAATCATTGAGACGCATCAGCATGCATGTTAGTTTTCCTTTGTATTCGATGGAATGTTGTAACGGGGCAACCTTGGAGTAGGAATGAAAATGGAGTGGAAAGTTTTCTTTTTCCGAAGAAAAATTGGAAACGGAGAGAAACCAATGTTTCGTTTCGTTAGATCACGCCATCGAGCAAAACCAATGTTTAAATCACGTCTGTCGCGTTCGTGCCTCACCCTCCTCCACGGCTCCATCCCACACGGTTGCTCGGCATGCCACTCACCGCAAACCGAGTATACGATAACTTTCCCGCCTACTCGTCGATGGATCGCGCCATGGAGTACTAGCACTACTGGAAGAGATTGATGAGTTGGGGGAGGACAGCTAGCTGTAGCATGGACTCCCAAGAACTTTTTACATGCATGTTGTGGCCGGCTATTGCGAGATTTGAATGTCGGAGTGAATGGACATGGGTAGCCTAACCGACTGCCCCTGGTTCTTCTGAAAAAATTATCAGGCCTTCGGGCCTCCAAGCACTCCGAGCATTGGGCCGCCTTCCCTGGCCGGTTACCACTAAAGCCGACTCCCGGAAGGCGACCCAGCCTCACCAACTCCTCCCCAGGACGACTACGGGGTGGCCGACTCCAAGAAGCCGGCAAAGAAGGACGCCGACTCCTAGGAGCCGGCCAAGACCACAACCACTCCAAACCACTCCCACATAACGGCGACGTGACGGGGTGTGGCCACAGTGCGGCCCACTACCCCCGAAGCCCGAGGCGGGCATGGCTACAGGAGGCCGTACGGGACGGACGTCTCCCGTGCAGCTAGGCACTGTAGCCATGTTGGCCTCGACGTCACCCACGACCGACTCCCGTACGGCCCGCGGGCGGCGGGCCCCTTCGGCCAGAGAGAGGCCTGAAGGTGGCCCGGCCTTTCCCAGTCGGCCAAGAGCGTAGCCGGCCTCCAGAAGCCGGCAACTCCCTTCCTCGACGCAGGAGTGTAACGCCCACGATGCGGCTATATCTCCCACGTGTCGGGGCACGACTTAGAGGCATAACCGCATAGTGGTTTTGTCGCAAGAAGGGTCATCTTCACACAATCCCATGTAATGAAAAAGGATGGGATAAAGAGTTGGCTTACAATCGCCAGTTCACACAATACATAAATATTATGCATACATCATCCAAAATACAATCATATAGACTGACTACGGTCAAAATCCAGATGAAAATAAGACAACCCCAAATGCTAGATCCCCGATCGTCCCAACTGGGCTCCACTACTGATCATCAGGAAAAGACACATAGTAACGACCACGTTCCTCGTCGAACTCCCACTTGAGATCGACGCCATCGTCTGCACTGGCATCGTCGGCACCTGCAACTGTTTTGGTAGAATCTGTGAGTCACGGGGACTCAGCAATCTCACACCCGCGAGATCAAGACTATTTAAGCTTATAGGGGAGAATGGTGCAAAGAGGTGGAGCTGCAGCGGCAAAAGCATATATGGTGGCTAACTTGCGCAAGTGAGAGCGAGAAGAGAAGCAATGGAACGGACGTCATCTAGCAATGACCAAGAAGAGGTCCTGAACACCTACTTACGTCATACATAACTCAGACCGTGTTCACTTCCCGGACTCCGCCGAGAAGAGACCATCACGGCTACTCACGCACTTGGTGTATTTTAATTGGGTCAAGTGACAAGTTATCTACAACCGGACATTAACAAATTCCCATCTGCCTCATAACCGCGGGCACGGCTTTCGAAAGATAATACCCTGCAGGGGTGTCCCAACTTAGCCCATCATAAGCTCTCACGGTCAACGAAGGATAAACCTTCTCCCGGAAAGACCCGATCAGTCTCGGAATCCCGGTTTACAAGACATCTCGACAATGGTAAAACAAGACCAGCAAAGCCGCCCGAATGTGCCGACAAATCCCGATAGGAGCTGCACATATCTCGTTCTTAGGGCACACCGGATAAGCGAAGCGTACAGGTACCAACATAACCCAAGTTGCCAAGGGACGGTCCCGCACGGTGCTCTAGTTTGGACCAGCACTCAGAGGAACACTGGCCCGGGGGTTAAAATAAGATGACCCTCGGGCTCGCGAAAACCCGGGGGAAAAAGGCTTAGGCGGCAAATGGTAAAACCAAAGTTGGGCCTTGCTGGAGGAGTTTTATTCAAGGCGAACTGTCAAGGGGGTCCCATAAATCACCCAACCGTGTAAGGAACGCAAACTCAAGGAACATAATCCCGGTATAACAGTAACTAGGGCGGCAAGAGTGGAACAAAACACCAGGCATAAGGCCGAGCCTTCCACCCTTTACCAAAATATATAGATGCATTAATTAAATAAGAGATATTGTGATATCCCAACATATCCATGTTCCGACATGGAACAAACTTCAACTTCACCTGCAACTAGCAACGCTATAAGAGGGGCTGAGCAAAAGCGGTAACATAGCCAAACAACGGTTTGCTAGGAAAGGATGGTTAGAGGCTGACAAGGCTAAAATGGGAAACATGATATAGCAAGTGATAGGTAGCGGAGCATGGCAATAGAGCGAACAACTAGCATAGCAAAGATAGAAGTGATTTCGAGGGGTGGTCATCTTGCCTGCAAGATTCTCAGAGTTGTCGAAAGCTTGATCCTCGTAAGCGTACTCGACAGGTTCCTCGTTCACGAACTCGTCTCCCGGCTCTACCCAAGACAAGAACACAAACAAACGGAACCACAATCAACAACGAGAAATGCGCAAGCAACATGATGCAAAACATGTATGAAATGCAAAATATGATATGCGATGCATATGCGTGCTCCGGAAGGAAAATGATGAACATGGCAGTAACTTGGAAAACCAAGCATGCCACTGGAAAGATGAGATGATTTCGGTCGAAATCGATATAAAGATCACAGGAATCGGATGCACGGTTTGCAAATGGCAAGCAAAACAAGAATGACACGAATATGCGATTAACAGCAAGATAGCACTTAAAATGCAACAAGCAACAATGCTACAGCACCCCAACATAGCAAAAAAGCACATGGCAGTAAACTACAGAAGATGCTTGAAAAAAGATGAACACTGAGCTACTGCTAGTTCACAACATATCAAGCTCAAACAAGCATGACAAAAGTGCAAAAGATTACAGGATCACAGACTTGGTGAAAAACTGGACATGGCAGAAATCAGCATCAGGTAGCAATGTTCGGAGCATGAAACCAACATGCTACAGGAACTTAACATAGCAAAACAAGGCATGGTAGTGTTCTGCTAAATGCACATGACAAAAGTCCCTTACTGACTATAAGCCAAAAAGGAACAGAAGATATGATGGCAAGCATGTAAACATAGCAAGTTTCGTTATTAGGTTTCAGACTTAGCAGAAAACAGAGCATGGCAGAAATAATAATATGTAGGCCTCTTTGCGAGCTTGATGCACTCACTACAGAGCAATGCATGACAAACCAAGCATACCTACAGCAAGATGACATGTTTATGAAGCTATCCATGGCAAGAACAATTGCATAGCATGTATGGATCAACTACAATAAGCTTGACAAAAATGCATATCATGTTAAGAATCTGCCAGAAATATTTTATAGCAAAAGAAGAGCAAGATTGAGTCATGCTATGTTACTCTAAAATTACAAAAAATTGCAGTAGTGGATCAATTACAACTATAGCTACAAAACATCCTTACTGAAAATCTCCAAAATATGCATGGATCTCTCTGTAGCATCAAGTTTACATGGCAACAAAATTACAGCAGACAAAGACTTGGAGAACCACTAAGTCCCTGAAATCAGAAATATTACGGGGCCTACTTTGCATGCTTGTGCTAGTCACCACAGAGATCACAAAAATACATGGACTACACCACTGGAAATATGGCATGGCATACTTCAAAACACATGTAGAGCTCATGCTCAAAAGATGCACAGAATAAATGATAGAAAAATGACAAATCTCCAAGTTCTGTCAAGAACCAGAGAATAACAGCAACTAGCCCTCTTCCAACAAAGATTTGGGCATCAAGATGACCTCTAATGAACATGGTGTAATTGAACAAAATGAAGAGCATCACGAGGCGAACAATTTGACATATTACACGCGTGAATCGGAAATACATGCACAGAGTTATAGCATCGGGAACAGGAGCACATGCGGATAAAATTTGCAGACTTAGAAGAAAAAGGAGGGGTGAGGAGAAGTCAACGGGCACGTACGCTCGATCCAGATCGGAGCTCGGGCTCCCGAGGTCGGGGCCGACGGCGGCGAGGCAGGGGCCGGAGGCTGGAGGAGGGGAGCCGGAGGTGGGGGTCGCCGGCGGGGGCGGCGGAGGCCGGCGGAGGCGCGGCGGCGGGGCCGGCCGGCGGCGGGCGGCGCGGGGCCGGTGGCGGCGGCGGCCGGTGGCGCGGGCGGGATCCGGCGGCGGAGGAGCGGGCTCGGGCGGCGGCGGAGCTCGGGCCGCGGGGGCCGGGGACGAGCCAGCGGGCCGACGGCGGCGGGAGGACCCGGCGGCGACACGTGGCGGCGGCGGGGCAGTTGGACGTGTCCGGCTCCGCCCGGACGTGTTCGGCGGCGGAGTGGGACGAGGGCTAGGGTTAGACTGCGGTTGTATTTCGGGATGCCCACATATTTATAGGTAGAGGGAGCTAGGAGACTCCAAATGAGGTGCGGTTTTCGCCCACACGATCGTGATCGAACGACCTAGAGCATGGAAGAGAGTTTGGTGGGTTTTGGGCTGGTTTTAGAGGGGTTTTTTGCTGGACACTCAAATGGACTTTGCGGATGCCCGGTTAACCGTTGGAGTACCAAACGACCTCCGAATGGAAGGAAACTTGACCGGTAGTCTCCGGGTGGTATATTAAGACCACTTGACAAGCCTCGGTCCATTCCGAGAAAGTTTGACACACGCACACGAAAGAAAACAAGAGGGGTGCACCGGAGGAGATAGGAGCGCCGGATTGGAAAACAGACAACGGGGAAAATGTTCGGATGCATGAGACGAACACGTATGCGAATGCAATGCACATGATGACATGATATGAAAATGCATGACATGACAAAATACAAAATGAAAGACAAAACCCGACAACGGAGGGAAAAACATATCATATAGCCGGAAATGGCAAGAGTCGGAGTTACAAATATGGCAAGTTACATGAGGGGTGTTACAACACTCCACCACTATGAGAGGATCTCGTCCCGAGATCTAGGACTGAAAGAACTCCGGATATTCGGAACGGAGATGGTCCTCGCGTTCCCAGGTGGCTTCCCGGTCGGAATGGTGCGACCACTTCACTTTCAGGAATTTGATAGACTAGTTGCGAGTCTTGCGCTCAGTCTCTTCAAGAATAGCAACGGGGTGCTCATGATAAGACAAATCTTCTTGGAGGTCAATCTCTTCGAAGTCGATAGTGCACTCAGGTGTCTTGAAGCACTTGCGGAGCTGTGACACGTGGAACACATCGTGCACGTTCGCGAAGTTGGAAGGAAGCTCAAGTTGATAGGCGAGGTCGCCTCTTTTGCCAATGATCTTGAAAGGACCCACGTATCTAGGGGCAAGCTTCCCTTTGATACCGAAGTGACGAGTGCCTTTCATTGGAGAGACGCGGAGGTAGACATGGTCTCCGATCTCGAAAGCCAAATCACGATGCTTACTGTCATAGTAACTCTTCTGACGCGATTGCGCGGCTTTGAGATTATCAGGATGACTTTACACATCTCTTCAGCTTCAGTGATTAAGTCATTGCCAAGAAGTTGGCGTTCACCAGTCTCTGACCAATTGAGGGGAGTACGACACTTTCTGCCATAGAGAATCTCGAATGGGGCCTTGCCCGAACTCGCTTGGAAGCTGTTGTTGTAGGAGAATTCAGCATAAGGAAGACAATCTTCCCATTTCATGCCAAAGGAAATGACACAAGCCCTGAGCATATCTTCAAGAATTTGATTGACTCGCTCGACTTGGCCACTAGTTTGAGGGTGGAAAGCTGTGCTGAAGCGAATATTTGTGCCCATGGCCTTCTGGAAGGAGTCCCAGAACTTAGAGGTGAAGATGCTTCCACGATCAGAAGAAATCAATTGTGGAATGCCGTGCAAGGAGACAATTCTGGAGGTGTAGAGCTCTGCCAGCTGAGCTGCTGTGATGGATTCTTTGATAGGAAGGAAATGAGCCACTTTAGAGAGCTTGTCGATGACAACGAAAATAGCATCATTTCCGCGCTTGGACTTGGGAAATCCAGTCACGAAGTCCATTTCAATATGATCAAACTTCCATTCTGGGATAGGAAGAGGTTGGAGGAGACCAGCTGGTCGTTGGTGTTCTGCTTTCACTCTTCGGCAGACATCACATTCATTCACGAATTGAGCAATTTCTCGCTTCATTCGAGTCCACCAATACGACTGCTTGAGGTCATGATACATCTTCGTACTTCCAAGATGAATGGAAAGGAGAGAATTGTGCGCCTCGTTCATTATGACTTTCCTTAGATCACCTTTAGGAACCACAATCCGGTCCTCGAAGAACAAAGTGTCTCTGTCATCAATGCGATAGCACTTGTATTTGGAAAGACCCTTGTCGATACCACGTTTCACCTTCTTCACCATGGCATCAAGGAGTTGTGCCTCACGAATTTGATCTTCCAAAGTAGGAGATACTATGAGGTTGGCAAGAACGCCTTGAGGAACAACTTGGAGATTCAGCTTGCGGAAAGCTTCACAAAGATCCGGTTGGAAAGGCTTGAGGATTAAGCTGTTGCAATAAGCTTTCCTGCTTAAAGCATCTGCAATGACATTTGCTTTGCCTGGAGTATATTCAATACTCGGATTGTACTCTTGAATCATTTCGACCCATCGAGTCTGCCTGAGGTTGAGGTTGGGCTGAGTGAAGATATACTTGAGACTCTTGTGATCAGTGAAAATGTCCACTTGCCTTCCCAACAAGAGATGTCTCCACGTAATCAACCATGGACAACTGCCGCCAACTCAAGATCGTGAGTGGGGTAGTTCTTCTCGTTGGGCTTCAACTGCCGAGAGGTATAAGCCACAACTTTCTTCTCTTGCATTAACACAGCACCGAGACCTTGGAGAGAAGCATCACAGAAAACTTCATACGGCTTGGATTCATCAGGAGGAGTCAAGACAGGAGCTGTGACTAGTTTCCCTTTGAGGGTGTTGAAAGCAACGTCACACTCAGGAGACCAGACATACTTCACATGCTTCTGTAGGAGGTTGGAAAGAGGTTTTGCAATCTTGGAGAAATTCTCAACGAATCTTCGGCAATAGCTTGCAAGACCCAGAAAACTGCGGAGCTGCTTGACATTTTGAGGAGGTTCCCAATCCAGAACTGCGGACACCTTCTCGGGGTTAACAGCGATCCCCTTGGCAGATATGATGTGACCAAGGAAAAGAACTTCATCGAGCCAAAACTCACATTTGGAGAACTTCGCATAGAATTGATACTCTCTGAGCTTGTCGAGCACCAATCGCAAATGTTTGGCATGATCCTGCTTGTTCTTGGAGAAGACCAAGATATCATCGAGATACACCAGAATGAATTCATTGGTATAGGGGTTGAAGATGAAATTCATCATCCGAGAGAACACCGGAGGAGCATTGACAAGGCCGAAAGACACGACAGTATATTCATAAGAACCAAAGCTCGTTCTGAATGCTGTCTTGGGAATATCTTCTTCACGAATGCGAATCTGATGATAACCCATACGAAGATCAAGCTTCGAGAATACTTTAGCCCCTTTGAGTTGTTCAAATAGCTCATTGATGTTGGGAAGTGGATACTTGTTCTTGATTGTCTTCTTGTTCAATGGACGGTAGTCGACACAAAGTCGGTCCGTGCCATCCTTCTTCTTGACAAAAAGAACACCACAACCCCATGGAGAAGAACTCGGTCTGATCAAACCCAGACGTTCTTGTTCATCGAGCTGCTTCTTCAATTCCTTCAGCTTGTTGGGTCCAAGCTTGTATGGACGCTTGCAAACGGGTTCAGTGCCAGGCTCTAGTTCGATAACGAACTCAACTGGCCGATGAGGAGGCATACCCGGAAGCTCTTCTGGAAAGACATCTTGATACTCGCAAACGACTGGAATTTGAGAGATGGCATTCAATTCGCCCTTCTCATTGAGAGAGAAAAACCGAATGGTTTCATCACGAGCAGCATAAATAATCACATCCTCAGACGAGTGTGTCAATTGAATTTCCCTGGCAGCACAATCCAGTTGAGCCTTGCGCTTAGAAAGCCAGTCCATCCCGAGAATAAGATCAATATTCGAGTCACCAAGAACAATTGGAGAAGACTGAAATTTATAGTCGCCTATCTTGATGGAAACATTCGGAATCATCGAGTTGGCTCTCATTGCCTTCCCCAAAGAAATAACACCCAATGGTTTATCCAGATAAGACCAGGAAAACTCATGCTTGGCAAAAAACGGTCTTGACATGAAACAAAGCGATGCACCAGAATCAAAAAGAACTTTTGCAAGGATATCGTTAACAGGAAGATTACCCATTATCACATCAGTAGATTCCTCCGCTTGAGCTGCATTCATCATGTTCACCTTTGCAGACTTTGGATTATGCTTGACCACTGCATTGCTGGAAGATCTGACAGGAGGAGGAGGAGGAAGACGCCTCTGGTTGAAGCACTTGTTAGCATAGTGACCTTTCTGCTGACATTTGTTGCAAGTCACCTCTGAGAGTGGACGGTGATAAGGAGCATTGGACTTTGGAGCTTGATTCTGAGACTTGTTCTGATAGCCAGAGTTGGAAGAGTTTGAAGAACCATGGCCACCTTTGTTCTTCTGCTGGTAAGGCTGACGAAACGGAGGAGGAGGAGGCAACCAGAACTTCTGTTGCTTAGCTGACACAAGTGAGGAAGAAGAAGACTGAACTGCGTCTCTGACTCTCTTCTTAGAAGCCTCACACTTGAGCTGAGTAGCCTCTTGCTTCAGTGCCATATTGTAGAATTGATCAAAGTGAGTAGGCTCAACAAGAACGAGAGCTAACTGTAGATCCTCTTTAAGGCCACCTCTGAAGTGATAGATCATGCTCTTCTCATCAGGAACGTCTTGTTTAGCGAAGCGAGCAAGTTTCTGAAACTGAATGTTGTATTGATACACAGACATGTTTCCTTGCTTGAGATTGCGGAACTCCTCACGCTTGCTCTCGACAACACTTTGTGGAATGTGGTGCGCTTAGAAGTCCCGACAGAAGTCAGTCCAAGTGATCACATGACCTCCTCTGGAATCTTTGTATTGCTGAAACCAATCAGCAGCTTGGTCCTTGAGCTGGAAAGAAGCGAACTTGACATAGTCCTCAGGCCTGACATTGCTACATTCAAAATGCTTGTTGATGTCCACGAGCCAATCATCGGCATCCGTGGCCTCGGCACAGTAGCTGAAAGACTTGGGCTGATTTGCGAGAAACTGGTTGAGAGTGGCAAAGTGAAACTGATTGTTGCCTTGACCTTGATTGCCTTGATTGCCTTGCCCTTGAGTACGTTCTTGCAAGAGTTGCAGAATCATCTGAGCATTGGCGTTGGTGGCTGCCATGATTGCTTGCCATGCCTCCGGAGGTGGAGGTGGTGGCGGAGGGTTCGCTTGACTCCCTTCATTGCGATCCGGATTCTGACGCGTTGGCGGAGCCATCCTGAAGAGGGTGACATCCGTTAGCATCTTGATAGACAAATAGATAAGTAGAATCAACGGATAGAAATTGCAACATATAGTCTTCACAATAAACATTCGAACGAAGATGAACGAATGAATTCCATAGTGAATCATCACACTTCCATAAGTTGAGAAGCCACTTGAAAAAGATATGGAATGAACATATGAATTCGAAGCAACTCGAATACGACAATACAAAATAAAACAAAAGTATTGGCTTGCAAAATAAGCCGGAACAAACATATGATAGATATTTCGTCCGAAGTTTTCGTGGTGGTGCCCACACGGGCTCAATCTTACAGCACCATCATGTACAAGGCTGTGCACATGACATACGAAGCGTCCCCGAGTCGGCAAAGCCATGGACTCTTTAAGACACAACGAGACCACTGTAAAATCAACCGTGTACAGGCGGACCACTAGACGTCGAACCCCAATCTCATATCATGCGTCTGTCGGAAAGATATCCTAAGGCTACTTGAATTCCCACTTATAAACTCCCGAAACTTTCTGGTTATGCAATCTGGTGTAGGGGATACAGGGGACACAAAATATATCACCCAAACTAGCAATCCCTAGATCCAGCTGTATCCATCCGTCAACACATAACCAAGAAACCTTCGGAAATCGTTTACCTCAACCTTCGAAAAGCATCCGTTATACAAGTTATGGCAATACTCCCGAACTCCCGCCCCAGTACTGGGTGGCGTCGAGGTGATCTCACCAACAACTGCATAAAAGAGATTTCGATGTCGGCGAAACTCAGGTATTCCAGAACTGCAACGATAAAATTGTGACGACAACACCTCGGAGCTCAACTCCCCGGGACACTGCCACAACCCCTAAATGACAGGAGGCACCAAGAACAATGTTCTCGTCATAAATCCATCGGAACGATTCCAAGATACCCGCGTGATCCTAAATTTTTTTTAGTGAAATTTGAGGAGAGAATAGTCAAAACTTCTACGTCAGGAGACCTCACCAGAGCGACGAAGGGACTGAGGAGTAAAAAGAATCCTACTCTCCGATATATATAATCCTAAGACTCAAAAACATTTTTGTTCTAGACTCAACAACGTCAGCGATTCGATCAAGCAAGGGGCTCCTCAGTCGGGGCTGGCTCTGATACCAACTTGTAACGCCCACGATGCGGCTATATCTCCCACGTGTCGGGGCACGACTTAGAGGCATAACTGCATAGTGGTTTTGTCGCAAGAAGGGTCATCTTCACACAATCCCATGTAATGAAAAAGGATGGGATAAAGAGTTGGCTTACAATCGCCACTTCACACAATACATAAATATTATGCATACATCATCCAAAATACAATCATATAGACCGACTACGGTCAAAATCCAGATGAAAATAAGACAACCCCAAATGCTAGATCCCCGATCGTCCCAACTGGGCTCCACTACTGATCATCAGGAAAAGACACATAGTAACGACCACGTTCCTCGTCGAACTCCTACTTGAGATCGACGCCATCGTCTGCACTGGCATCGTCGGCACCTGCAACTGTTTTGGTAGAATCTGTGAGTCACGGGGACTCAGCAATCTCACACCCGCGAGATCAAGACTATTTAAGCTTATAGGGGAGAATGGTGCAAAGAGGTGGAGCTGCAGCGGCAAAAGCATATATGGTGGCTAACTTGCGCAAGTGAGAGCGAGAAGAGAAGCAATGGAATGGACGTCATCTAGCAATGACCAAGAAGAGGTCCTGAACACCTACTTACGTCATACATAACTCAGACCGTGTTCACTTCCCGGACTTCGCCGAGAAGAGACCATCACGGCTACTCACGCACTTGGTGTATTTTAATTGGGTCAAGTGACAAGTTATCTACAACCGGACATTAACAAATTCCCATCTGCCTCATAACCGCGGGCACGGCTTTCGAAAGATAATACCCTGCAGGGGTGTCCCAACTTAGCCCATCATAAGCTCTCACGGTCAACGAAGGATAAACCTTCTCCCGGAAAGACCCGATCAGTCTCGGAATCCCGGTTTACAAGACATCTCGACAATGGTAAAACAAGACCACCAAAGCCGCCCGAATATGCCGACAAATCCCGATAGGAGCTGCACATATCTCGTTCTCAGGGCACACCGGATAAGCGAAGCATATAGGTACCAACATAACCCAAGTTGCCAAGGGACGGTCCCGCACGGTGCTCTAGTTTGGACCATCACTCAGAGGAACACTGGCCCGGGGGTTAAAATAAGATGACCCTCGGGCTCGCGAAAACCCGGGAGAAAAAGGCTTAGGCGGGAAATGGTAAAACCAAAGTTGGGCCTTGCTGGAGGAGTTTTATTCAATACGAACTGTCAAGGGGGTCCCATAAATCACCCGACCGCGTAAGGAACGCAAACTCAAGGAACATAATCCCGGTATAACAGTAACTAGGGCGGCAAGAGTGGAACAAAACATCAGGCATAAGGCCGAGCCTTCCACCCTTTACCAAAATATATAGATGCATTAATTAAATAAGAGATATTGTGATATCCCAACATATCCATGTTCCGACATGGAACAAACTTCAACTTCACCTGCAACTAGCAACGCTATAAGAGGGGCTGAGCAAAAGCGGTAACATAGCCAAACAACGGTTTGCTAGGAAAGGATGGTTAGAGGCTGACATGGCTAAAATGGGAGACATGATATAGCAAGTGATAGGTAGCGGAGCATGGCAATAAAGCGAACAACTAGCATAGCAAAGATAGAAGTGATTTCGAGGGGTGGTCATCTTGCCTGCAAGATTCTCAGAGTTGTCGAAAGCTTGATCCTCGTAAGCGTACTCGACAGGTTCCTCGTTCACGAACTCGTCTCCCGGCTCTACCCAAGACAAGAACACAAACAAACGGAACCACAATCAACAACGAGAAATGCGCAAGCAACATGATGCAAAACTTGTATGAAATGCAAAATATGATATGCGATGCATATGCGTGCTCCGGAAGGAAAATTATGAACATGGCAGTAACTTGGCAAACCAAGCATGCCACTGGAAAGATGAGATGATTTCGGTCGAAATCGATATAAAGATCACCGGAATCGGATCCACGGTTTGCAAATGGCAAGCAAAACAAGAATGACACGAATCTGCGATTAACAGCAAGATAGCACTTAAAATGCAACAAGCAACAATGCTACAGCACCCCAACATAGCCACAAAGCACATGGCAGTAAACTAGAGGAGTTTCTTGACAAAAGATGAACACTGAGCTACTGCTAGTTCACAACATATCAAGCTCAAACAAGCATGGCAAAAGTGCAAAAGATTACAGGTTCACAGACTTGGTGAAAAACTGGACATGGCAGAAATCAGCATCAGGTAGCAATGTTCGGAGCATGAAACCAACATGCTACAGGAACTTAACATAGCAAAACAAGGCATGGTAGTGTTCTACTAAATGCACATGACAAAAGTCCCTTACTGACCATAAGCCAAAAAAGACCAGAAGATATTATGGCAAGCATGTAAACATAGCAAGTTTCGTTATCAGGTTTCAGACTTAGCAGAAAACAGAACATGGCAGAAATAATAATATGTAGGCCTCTTTGTGAGCTTGATGCACTCACTACAGAGCAATGCATGACAAACCAAGCATACCTACAGAAATATGGCATATTTATGAAGCTATCCATAGGAAGAACAATTGCATAGCATGTATGGATCAACTACAAAAAGCTTGACAAAAATGCATATCATGTTAAGAATCTGCCAGAAATATTTTATAGCAAAAGAAGAGCAAGATTGAGTCATGCTATGTACTCTAAAATTACAAACAATTGTAGGAGTGGATCAATTACAACTATAGCTACAAAACATCCTTACTGAATATCTCCAAAATATGCATGGATCTCTCTGTAGCATCAAGTTTACATGGCAACAAAATTACAGCAGACAAAGACTTGGAGAAACCACCAAGTCCCTGAAATCAGAAATATTACGGGGCCTACTTTGCATGCTTGTGCTACTCACCACGGAGATCACAAAAATACATGGACTACACCACTGGAAAGATGGCATGGCATACTTCAAAACACATGTAGAGCTCATGCTCAAAAGATGCACATATTAAATCATATAAAAATGACAAATCTCCAAGTTCTGTCAAGAACCAGAGAATAACAGCAACTAGCCCTCTTCCAACGAAGATTTGGGCATCAAGATGACCTCTAATGAACATGGTGCAACTGAAAAAAATTAAGAGCATCACGAGACGAACAATTTGACATATTACACGCGCGAATCGGTGCTACATGCACAGAGTTATAGCATCGGGAACAGGAGCACATGCGGATAAAATTTCCAGACTTGAGAAGAAAAAGGAGGGGCGAGGAGAAGTCAACGGGCACGTAAGCTCGATCCAGATCGGAGCTCGGGTTCCCGAGGTCGGGGCCGACGGCGGCGAGGCAGGGGCCGGAGGCCGGAGGAGGGGAGCCGGAGGTGGGGGTCGCCGGCGAGGGCGGCGGAGGCCGGCGGCGGGGCCAGCCGGCGGCGGGCGGCGCGGGGCCGGTGGCGGCGGCGGCGGCCGGTGGCGCGGGCGGGATCCGGCGGCGGAGGAGCGGGCTCGGGCGGCGGCGGAGCTCGGGCCGCGGGGGCCGGGGACGGGCCTGCGGGCCGGCGGCGGCGGGAGGACCCGGCGGCGACACGTGGCGGCGGCGGGGCAATTGGACGTGTCCGGTTCCGCCCGGACGTGTTCGGCGGCGGAGTGGGACGAGGGCTAGGGTTAGACTGCGGTTGTATTTCAGGATGCCCACATATTTATAGGTAGAGGGAGCTAGGAGACTCCAAATGAGGTGCGGTTTTCGCCCACACGATCGTGATCGAACGACGTAGAGCATGGAAGAGAGTTTGGTGGGTTTTGGGCTGGTTTTAGAGGGGGTTTTTGCTGGACACTCAAATGGACTTTGCGGATGCCCGGTTAACCGTTGGAGTACCAAACAACCTCCGAATGGAACGAAACTTGACCGGTAGTCTCCGGGTGGTATATTAAGACCACTTGACAAGCCTCGGTCCATTCCGAGAAAGTTTGACACACGCACACGAAAGAAAACAAGAGGGGTGCACCGGAGGAGATAGGAGCGCCGGATTGGAAAACGGACAACGGGGAAAATGCTCGGATGCATGAGACGAACACGTATGCGAATGCAATACACATGATGACATGATATGAAAATGCATGACATGACAAAATACAAAACGAAAGACAAAACCCGACAACGGAGGGAAAACATATCACATAGCCGGAAATGGCAAGAGTCGGAGTTACAAATATGGCAAGTTACATGCGGGGTGTTACAAGGAGCCCCATTAAGGAGACAAGACGAGGTAAGGCTACAGTGATAGCCCCCGAGGCGGCCCACTGTAGCCACGCTTACCTCGACAAAGCCCTCGTCATCACAGGCGAGGCTACAGTAAGCAGCCGCCGACAAGACCCTATGCGGTGGGGCCGGCCTGTCGATCGAGTAGCCGGCAGCCGGCGGGACCCACCAGCCAGCGGGACCCAGCAGCCGGCGGAGAAGCCGGCGAGCGTAGACACTGACGGCTGGGGCCAGAGCCCAGCCGGATTACCATTGTACCCCCGGGGGTAGGCCTATATAAACCCCCCGGAGCACCCATGCAAAGGGTTCACACCTAAGCATAGTTGGTCTCTGAGCATAGAGCTGCCTTCTAAGCATAGCACACACACCATAGATAGAGAGAAGCAAGAGCTAGCCTTGTTCTTCTTCTCCCTTGATCTCAACAGCTCTAGGAGCGATTGTAGCTACCCTTTATCGATCTAGTGATCATGCAGAGACCCCGCAGAGCAGGACTAGGGGTGTTATCTCCTCGGAGAGCCCCGAACCTGGGTAAGATTCGCCGGCGTGCATGTCTTCGCCTCATCCCGTTTCCGGGCACCGGCGACGTTTTATTGGCTCCCACAATGGTAAGCCATCCCTTGGCATATGTCGCACCAACCACCCGACATTTGGCGCCCACCGTGGGGCCAGGTGCACCGTCGTCCGGAGACCTGTTCTGGACGGGAACCCTCTTCCTCCCCCGCGAGCGCAGCCAGCCTGCTGCGCCCGATGGCGTTTGCCTTGACGCGCTGCAAGGCGTCGACGACGCCTGCGCAGCGAGCTGCCTCGCCGACTTGGTCGGCGAGACTCGCATCTCCGACGAGCCTGCGTCCGACGCAGGCACCGACTACCCCGAGAGCCGCCTCGTCAGCCTCCTCGACCAGCTTCACGTCTCCAGCGAGCCTACTGCAGATGTGGAGTCGGTCGGCTCCACCGACCCGATGCTCATCGACTCCGACACCGCGTCGCTCGACGCCTACCCCTCCGACGTGGTGGTCTTCGACGACCCCCTCCCTCGAGCTGACAGCGGCAGCAGCGCTGTCACCGAAGTGCTGGTCATCAGCCACGTCTCCAACTCGGGCGAGAATGCCCGCGACGCTCAGCAAGCGGCGATGCACGACCTCTCCGTCCCCATCCCGGCCGACGCCGACGCCGAGACCCTGGAGGCACGCCGCCTTGCCCTCATCGCGGAGGGCAAGAAGATAGCCTCGATGAGACGCCTCACCGAGGCCCACCAGCGCGAAGTCGACCGCACCGCCTTCGGCACGCCGCCGCCTAGCGGCCCGAGCCGAGCCGGCTTCGTCCAGAAGCGTGGCGCAGCCGTTGCCAGCATGCTGGGCGCAGATCGCCCCGTCTACGCCACCCCGCTCGAGAATCTGCGAGCCGCTCAGGCGGCTGCAGAGGAGCTCAATGGGCTGGGAGCCGATGAGCTCCCCTACATGACAAGACGGATCCAGCAGCTGATCGACGTGGCTGCAGAACGGCACGAAGCCGGCGCCCGTGCTGATAGTCATCCCCCGCGCCGGGAACACGCCGCGACGTCCCGCTCGCCGACTGCGAGCGGCGCGCGCCAGAAGAAAGACAAGGAGCCGGCTGCCAGCCGCAGCCGGACTTGGATTACCATCGAGCGTGACGCGGATGGCCGCCCTCGAGCTGTAGAGCACCAGGGAAACCTGCCTCCTCCCCCGCCTCGAAGAGAAAGATGCCTCACTCCACCGCCTGTCACACATCCGACTCTTGGCGACCGACTCGGCCGCCGAGAAGGAGTCGGCGAAAACGACGCCCGCCACTGGATCGACCGCCTTGCTCAATCCTTGGCGTTAGAAGAAGACGACGATGTCGGCCCGCCATGCTTTGGCCCCCGCATCCGCGACGAGCCCTTCCTCAAAGGGTTCTCGCTCCCCAGAGACACGCCCAAGTACAACGGCTCAGTAAAGCCGGAAGATTGGCTCATCGACTACTCCACGGCCGTCAGCATCGCCAACGGCAATCGGCGCGTCGCCGTGAAGTACGTCCCCCTGATGCTGCAAGGCACGGCGCGTACATGGCTCAACAGCCTCAAGCCCTACATCATCAACAGTTGGCTGGACTTCACCGAAGTTTTCGTCCGCAACTTCACTAGCACCTACAAGCGGCCTCCCAAGCCTCGCCAGATCTCCCTCTACGTCCAGGGGCCCAACGAGTCGACCCGCGACTACCTCACGCGATGGGCCGAGCTCCGCAACTCCTGCGAGGGAGTGCATGAGGTCCAGGCCATCGAGTACTTCACTGCCGGGTGCCGAGAGGGCACCCTCCTCAAGCATCGACTCCTCTGCGACGAGCCGGCTACCCTCGACGAGCTACTGGTCATCGCTGACAAGTACGCCACTGCCGACTCCTTAATGAAGACCGAGCTCCGAGTGGACGCCTCGGGGAAAGTAGTTGCTCCGGCTCCCAAGACGCCGGCTGGCGACCCTAATCGGCGCCCCTACCAGAACGACCACAAGCGCAAGGGCCCCATGCCGACTTCCTCCAGTCGGCAGGTGGCCACAATTGAAGACGAGCAGCCCGAAGAGCGGCCCGCTCCCAAGAAGAAGGGTGGCCGGCCACCCTGGCAGCTGTCTTTCTCCTACGAACAAGCACTCGATGCTCCCTGCAAGTTCCACAGCGGCGCGAAGCCGTCCAACCATACAACACGGAAATGCCACTGGCTCACCCGCATCACCAAGGGCGAAGGGATGGTGCCGCCTCCGCCTCCCGGCCCGCCGCCTCCAGTTCCCCAGCAGCTGGTGGCTCGGCCGGCGGTCGGCGCCATCCAAGACAAATTCCCCGAAGAGCACGCCGCCTACGTCGTCTTCACAAGTCAAGCCGACGACAAGCGCAGCCGACGCCGACAGCACCAAGAAGTGAATGCAGTCGCCTCTAGCACCGCCGAGTTCATGCACTGGTCGGAAAAGCCAATCAGCTGGAGCCAGGCCGACCACCCAGAGGTGATGCCTTCGCCTGGCTCCTATGCGATGGTCTTGAACGTCACCCTCGCGACAGAGAGGCGAGCTGCCAGATTTTCCCGCGTCCTGATAGACGGCGGAAGCAGTATCAACATACTGTACCGCGATACGATGGACAAGCTGAACATCAAAGCGAAGCAGCTCATGCCGAGCCGCACCGTCTTCCATGGTATCGTACCCGGCCTATCTTGCTCTCCAATCGGCAAGATCAAAATGGATGTTCTCTTCGAAGACAAAGATCATTTTCGCCGGGAAGCAATATGGTTCGAGGTGGTGGATTTGGAGAGCCCATATCATGCACTACTTGGCCGACCTGCTTTGGCCAAGTTCATGGCTGTGCCCCACTACGCCTACCTGAAGATGAAGATGCCGAGCTCGAAGGGGATCATCACGGTAGCCGACGACTACAAGAAGTCCATCGAGTGTGCCGTGGCCAGCAGCCGGCTGGCCGAGTCCCTCGTGGTGGCAGAAGAGAATAAGATGTTGGAACGGGTTGTGGCCATGGCCGGCAAGCAGCCGGCCTTGTCGCCCGACCCCAAGGATTGTGATGCGCAGGGCTCCTTCCAGCCTGCCAAAGAGACGAAGAAGATACCTCTAGACCCGGAGCACCCGGAGAGGTTCACCGTGATTGGGGCGAACTTGGACAGTAAATAGGAAGGCGAGCTCGTCGACTTCCTCCGTGAGAATCGAGACGTCTTTGCATGGTCCCCAAAGGACATGCCGGGTGTCCCGAAGGATTTCGCCGAGCACAAACTACATGTCCGAGCTGATGCGAAGCCGGTCAAGCAACCCCTCCACCGACTATCAGAAGAGAAGCGAAGAATTGTGGGAGAAGAGATAGCCCGGCTCCTTGCCGCCGGCTTTATCATGGAAGTGTTCTTTCCAGAATGGCTTGCCAACCCAGTTCTGGTTCTGAAGAAGAATAACAAGTGGCGTATGTGTATAGACTACACGAGTTTGAACAAGGCCTGCCCAAAAGATCCGTTTGCTTTGCCACGGATTGACCAAGTGATAGACTCCACAGCCGGATGCGAGCTGTTAAGTTTTTTGGATGCATACTCAGGGTATCATCAGATCAAGTTGGACCCGGCTGACCGCCTGAAGACCGCCTTCATCACACCTTTTGGAGCTTTCTGCTACCTGACAATGACATTCGGCTTGAGAAATGCCGGTGCCACTTTTCAGCGTTGCATGCAGAAATGTCTCTTGAAACAACTCGGCAGAAATGCCCACGTCTACGTAGACAACATTGTGGTGAAGACGGAGAAGCGCGGTACCTTGCTGGAAGACCTGAAAGAAACATTTGCCAACTTGCGCTGATTCCAGATCAAGCTCAACCCCGAGAAGTGCGTGTTCGGAGTGCCAGCCGGCCAGCTGCTAGGCTTCCTGGTCTCTGAACGCGGCATTGAGTGCAACCCTGTCAAGATCAAGGCCATCGAGAGGATGGAGATTCCCACCAAGCTGCGAGATGTGCAGAAGTTCACTGGCTGCTTAGCCTCCCTGAACCGTTTTATCAGCCGACTAGGAGAGAAGGCTCTCCCTCTGTACCGACTCATGAAGAAGTCCACTCACTTTGAGTGGAATGATCAAGCCGACCAAGCCTTCCATGTGTTGAAGAAAATGTTGACCACTCCGCCTGTCCTGGCTGCGCCGACTGAGAAGGAGCCCATGCTCCTCTACATCGCCGCGACAAGCCGAGTCGTCAGCACTGTTGTTGTGGTCCAGCGCCCGGAGGAAGGCCGAGCCCAGCTAGTCCAGAGGCCGGTCTACTATCTCAGCGAAGTACTGTCCAGCTCAAAGCAAAACTACCCGCACTACCAGAAGATGTGCTATGGGGTGTACTTCGCTGCCAAGAAATTGAAGCCCTACTTCCAAGAGCACCCCATCACGGTTGTGTGCACTGCCCCGCTCGCCGAGATCATAGGCAGCCGGGATGCATCCGGCCGGGTGGCCAAATGGGCCATTGCCTTGGCGCCCTACAAGATTTTCTATCAACCCCGCACCGCCATCAAGTCGCAAACATTGGCCGACTTCCTCGTCGACTGGGCCGAGACCCAGTACTTACCGCCGGCTCCCGACTCTACCCATTGGCGGATGCACTTTGACGGGTCCAAGATGCGCACCGGCTTGGGAGCCGGCATCGTCCTCACCTCTCCCAAAGGCGACAAGCTCAAGTACACGCTGCAGATCCACTTCGCCGCCTCCAACAACGTGGCCGAGTACGAGGCGCTCGTACATGGGCTCCGACTAGCCAAAGAACTCGGCATACGCCGGATCCTGTGCTACGGCGACTCAGACTTGGTGGTCCAGCAATCATCTGGCGACTGGGACGCCAAGGACGCGAACATGGCGAGCTACCGTTTCCTCATCCAGCAGATGAGCGGATACTTCGAAGGGTGCGAGTTCCTTCACGTGCCAAGGGCCGACAACGACCAAGCATATGCCCTAGCACAGATCGGCTCCACCCGACAAGCCATACCGACTGGCGTCTCCCTCCAGCGCCTCCTCAAGCCGTCCATCAAGCCGTCTCCAGAATCGGATTCCATCTTCGTGCCGCCTACGCCAGAAACAGCCGGGTCCGACTGGAGAAATCCCGCAGGCGGCACGGGGACTTCGACGACTGGCCTGGGGACTGCTGTAGTCGCACCCGGCCCGGGGACTTCAGAACCCGGCTCGGGGACTACAGCAGTCGGCCCGGGGACTGCAACGACACAAGAAGCGATGGCCGACTCCAATGCAACACCCAACCCACCCACCCGAGTCATGGTGGCCACATTAACAGAAGAAGAAGTCACAGCTCCCTTATGGGCCCAGCCCATCCTCAAGTTCCTAGTCAGCAGAGAGCTGCCGGCTGATGAGATCTCAGCAAGATTAGTGCAACGACGAGCCGCAGCATACACAATAATCAATAGGGAGCTTGTGAAGCGCAGCGTCACTGGAGTCTTCCAGCGTTGCGTCGAGCCAGAAAAAGGAGTGGCAATCCTCAAAGACATCCACCAAGGCGAATGCGGCCATCACGCCGCCTCAAGATCCCTCGTAGCCAAGGCTTTCTGCCATGGTTTCTTCTGGCCGACTGCCTTGGAGGATGCTAAAGAAATAGTCAAGAGCCGCAGAGGATGTCAAGTTTCAGTTCCAAACAACACCTGCCGGCTTCTGCCCTCAAGACCATTCCCCTCACCTGGCCTTTTGCCGTCTGGGGACTGGACATGGTGGGCCCTTTCAAGACAGCCTGCGGCGGCCTGACACATCTACTCGTTGCTGTGGACAAGTTCACAAAGTGGATCGAAGCCAAGCCGATTAAGAAGCTGAACGGGCCGACTGCCGTGACATTCATCACCGACATCACTACTCGGTACGGCGTGCCGCACAGCATCATCACCGACAACGGCACGAACTTCGCCAAAGGCGCACTGGCATGTTTCTGCGCGACGCAGGGCATCCGACTGGACTTAGCGTCCGTGGCCCACCCGCAGTTAAACGGCCAGGTCGAGCGAGCAAATGGACTCATCCTCTCCGGCATCAAGCCCCGACTGGTTGTACCACTGGAGCGATCGGCCGGCTGCTGGCTCGAAGAGCTGCCGGCTGTCCTCTGGAGTCTGCGCACTACACCCAACAAGTCAACCGGCTTCACTCCATTCTTCCTTGTGTACGGTGCCGAGGCTGTCATCCCAACAGACATCGAGTTCGACTCGCCTCGGATCACCATGTACACGGAGGAGGAAGCCAAAGAAGCAAGAGAAGACGGCGTCGACCTACTGGAAGAAGGCCGGCTGTTAGCCCTCAGCCGGTCCGCCATCTACCAGCAAGGGCTGCGCCGCTACTACAACCGCAAGGTCAAGCCAAGATCCTTCCAAGAGGGCGACCTTGTGCTCCGGCTGATCCAGCGAACAGCCGGCCAGCACAAGCTCTCGGCCCCTTGGGAAGGCCCCTTCGTCGTCAGCAAGGCACTCGGCAACGACTCCTACTACTTGATCGACGCGCAAAAACCAAGAGCACGCAAGAGAGACGACTCCGACAAGGAGTCGGAGCGACCATGGAACGCAAACCTCCTAAGACGATTTTACAGCTGAAAAGCAGTATGTATCACGCTACCCTTTTGTATTAAGTACAAACCAACAGGCCCCCGAACAGTACTCGGGGACTGCCTTCGTTTATCTATGAATGACGAGTGTCATATCCATGAATGTATCATTACATTTTGAATTTTTGTCCGGCACCGGGTTCGACTAGTCGGCCCGGGGACTGGCCGCCTTGAGCTATATCGAAAGTTCTTCCTAAAGTCAGCAAAGTAGTGTGCCGGCTCCCGAGTCCTCCCTTGTTGAAAGTCGCAGCTCAAAGAACTGACTGTCTGACTAGCAAGAGGAAAGACAGAAAGGACGCCCACACGAAAAACGGCTAAGGAACAACTAACCTATATAGCAAAGAGACAGCCTCCAAATATGCCTGCTGGCTGTCAAAGCAGCCGGCTGGCCGGCTTCCTAAAAAACTTAGCTTAAGTCCGGCAGAGCTAAAGTACTTCTCCCTCCCTAATCGGCCAGGCACTCCCCGGCTACAGATTGCAGAGCAATTGTTTGACTGGGGAGGCGGCAACCAAGGGAGGGCGGCAAAGGAAAAAGCACAAGGACAAAAAGCAAAAAGTACAAGGAAAGGCCGATTGCATAACTTATATACATAAAAGCCGCCAACAGGCCGGCAACAGACTTAAGTTTGAATACACCCAGTGGGTGGAATTGTGCAGACTTAACCAAACATTGTTCAAAAGTAACAAGACAGGAAAACAAAAGAAAGAAGACTAGGGTGCGACATGAGGCTGAGCTGGTCGGTGAAGGCGGCCTCGCCGGCTGAAGGAGTGGCCGCCTAGCGAGTCCCGGCTTGACCACCTCCTGCGGCAGGAGACGCACTCGCGTGCGACGTAGTGCTGGAGGCGCGGTCAGGATGAGGCTGGCCGGCTACTCCACCAGCCGGCTCGGCGTCTTCACCCTCCTCCTCCTCCTCTTCGCCCTCGTCACTGGAGTCGATCTCCTCCGCCGAGTCCTTGCCGTACGCCGGGTCCAGCCCGAACCAATCTTCCGGCTGGGCGACTCCATTGTCGTCCACCTCGGGGGCGAAGACGTTGGTGTCGGTGTAGTCGGCGATCGCTGAAGCCCGCCGAATGATGGCTGGCCGCGCCGGCTCCAGCTCCGTGTCGGCTTGCTGCCGCCAGGTAGCCAGCTGGTCCAGATTCAGGCCGGGATACCAGGCCTTGACGAACTCTAGCGCCCACCTGGCGCCGGAGCGAGCCGCCGAGGCCTTCCAAGCCTCGAAGCGGCCGACTGCCACCTCCAGCCAGTCGGCGGTCCGACTGGGGGTGCGAGGGACCACTTGGCCGAGCTAGAGGGCGGCCAAGACCTGCGACCCGACATGCTGAAGCCGGCGGAGCAGCCTGTGAGCCGGCTGGATGCGAGCCTGGATCGCCAGGAGCTGTTCCTCCAGCGAGTGGCCGGCGGTTGGCGAGATCTCGAAGCCGGCTTGCCTCTTCGCCTGGCGACGGGCCTCGATGGCCTGGTTGGCGGCAGTTGAATAGCCAGGGAAGTACTCTGCGCGAAGAAGAAAGGAAGAGAAGAACACCAAAAATAAGAAAACAAGCCAAAGTGGCAGATGGCAAGAAAGGACAAAGAGATAGACGGCTTACCGTCAACCAGATCCTCGATCTGGCCATAGCCGGAGATCAGAGTCTGCCTGGCCTCTGCCCAGCCGGCCGCCTCCGTCTCGAACTCGGCCTGGAGGGTGGCTTCGCGATCCTGCGCAGCCTTCAGTGCCGCCTTGTGGCTTTCCTCCTGGTCGGCTAGCTTCTTGACCAGGCGGTCGCGCTCCTGCACCAAGGCGGCGAGCTCGGCGTCCTTGGCACGAAGAGCAGTCTGGGACTCCCCCAGCTGTGCTCTCAGACTGGCGTTGGCCGCTGCAGAGACGGCAGTAGAAGAAGAACAATAAGAAATCGTCAAGGAAGATCCGAGCCGACTGCTCAGCAGTCGGCCCGAATCTCGGGGACTACACCCAGTGGGTGCGCTGACGCGCCCCCACCTGAGATAAAGATCAAGTCACATACCTCGGCTCTCAGTAAGGTCGGCGGTCTTCTGAGTCAGCTCCCGAGCCTGGGAGTTGAAGGCGGCCGCTCGGAGGTTGTGGTAGTCCTGCAAGACGGACAGAAGACCAAAGTGAGAACAAAAACAGCAAAGACAAATCCTCCAAGAAGTTCCAAGCCGCCTGCTCAGCAGCCAACTTGGAACTCGGGGACTACACCCAGTGGGTGCGCTGACGCGCCCCCACGGAAGAAATCAAGATCAAGAAGAGAAATCAAGATCAAGAAAAAAGCAAAGTCAAGAAGAAACAAGACGGGAGTACTAACCCGGATGGCTGCCCGCGTTGCAAGGAATTCGTCGGTGAACTGCCTCAGTGCCGCGGCTTGGCTTTGGAGCCGGGTCCGGACGTCTTGTGCAGCGACGTTCACCACGGCTGTCCCTCCGCCTGGCGTCCACCCCGAGGTAGCGCTGGCCGCCTCCGCGTCTCGGGCCGTCGAGCTGGAGCCCACGGCCGGCTGTGGCTCCGACGCGGCCTTTTGCGGCTCCGACGCGGCCTTCCCCGCACGCTGGCTTGGCGGAATCCGGACCGCCACCTCAGCCCTCGCAGCCGGCTCGCCCTCCGCCGACTGTGCGGGCGCAGGCTCAGGCTGGCCACCTTGGGCCGCCCTAGTCGGAGGGGTAGGCTCCGGCGCCTTCTCCAAGATGATGATGTCGTCGCCGCTTCCTCCCAGCCCCGGCTGGGAACCGCTGGCTCCCCCTGGCGAGGGCTCCACGTCCCCAGGCGCCATGACGCGCAGGGGGGTGACCATCAAGGCCTCCCCTGCCGCCGCCGCGGCCTCAGCCTCTGCCTGGGCCTTGGCTGCGGCCTCGGCGAGTGCCTTCGCCGCCTCTTCCTCCCGAGCCGCCTGGGCGGCGGCTGCCTTCCGCGCCTCCGCCTCCCGTGCCTCCTGCTCCTCCCGCCCCCCCGCGCGTTCCTTTCCGTCGCCTCCTGGAGGTCGGCGCGGGGGTCCATGCGGCGGGTGGTGCTCCCAGAGCCCCTTGGCGACTCGACGACGGAGCCGGCTGCCGCCCGCTCAAGTGACAGCGGAGCTCTGATCGTTGAAGAAGAAGACAAAGGTTCAAGAACCACCAAAGAAAAGAAAAAAGAGAGTACATAGAGAAAGAGAACTTACGCCGACATGGTCTGTGGCTGCTTCACCACTTTGCGGAAGCGAGCCGCCTTCGCGGCCGCCTCTTCCCGCCTGGTGGCTGCCGCCCCGCCCCTGGGCTTCTTCGTTCGGCTGCCGAACAAGCCCTGGGCGGCACGGCGCTTCTGGCCTCCACCCCGAGCAGGCTGCGCGCCGGAGGAGCCAGCGCCGCGTCCGGATGCCGGCTGGCGGCGCGGGACGGCTTCGGCTTCATCCTCATCCGGCCAGTCGTCGAAGGGAGCAGTGAACCCGGAGCCGCCTGCTTCGCCACCGGCTTGGCCACCGGCCGGCTCGACGGCGTCGTCCATATGGACCGCCCCCAGGTCGGGGTCCTCCAGGTCGTGTTCGGTCCGGTCGGGGACGAAGCGACGCTCCGCGTCTGACCCGCCAGCCGGCTGAAGCAGAGGGCTCTGTCAAAGAACAAGCCGACTAAGTCAGAGTCGGCCAAGAGATACTCGGCAACAAGGCTAAGAGAGAGAGAAAAGGAGACAAGGGGAGCGTACCGTAGGCGGAGGATTGGCACGGCTATATGGCTGCTTGCCGAATTGCCACTCTTCAGAGAGTTGGCAGTTGCCGAGGTAGTTCACCATGTAGGCGACCTCGTGCTGCGGCATCTCCTTGGTGCACATTCGGCTCGGATCGACCTGGCCGCTCATCTGACAGATCAGATGAGGCCGGCTCTGGAGCGGAAGAACCCGGCGCGTGACGAACGCGGCCAGGAGGTCGGGCCCCGTCAGGCCCTCCGACTGGACCATCACCCGCAGTCGGGTGATGGCGGTGTTTCCTGCCTGCGACAGCGTCACAGCCCGGAAGGACCACTGGGGCAGCCTGCCCGCCGGTGGGCCGGCTACGTAAGCCGGTAGGTTGATGTAGTCGCCCCACGGAGCGATGTTCCGCACGTAGAAGTACGACTTCTGCCACTTCTTCACCGATTGGATCAGCGTGATGATGGGGAAGGGGTTGTCGGCGCCTGATCTCCGCGACGCGATGAAGGCGCCGGTATGAGCCGGCATGCCCCTGCTGCGCGTGCCCAGCTTCAACTGGAAAAGCTCCCCCCAGAGCTCAAGGGTGGGGAGGACATCGAGATAGCCCTCGCACAGGGTGACGAAGGCCGACAGCAGCACCACCGCGTTGGGGGTGAGATGGTGCGGCTGAAGCTGGTAGAATTCGAGCCAGGAGCGAAAGAAGGCGCTCACTGGCAGGCCGAAGCCGCGCAGGAAGTGCGAGCGGAAGACCACCCGCTCGCCCTCCTGCGGCCTTGGCGAGATTTCCTTCGCCGGCGCGAGGCGGACCTCCACTTTGTCCGCGCTGGGCAGCCGCCGCGTGTCGCGGAGGAAGTCGATGTGGTCGTCATGGACGATGGAGCCGTCCCAATCCCCGCCAAGCTGCTCTACGGCAGGAGGCATGGCGAGAGCTAGCACAGCGGCGGAGGAGCGTGCGGTGGAAGAGCGCGGCGGCGAGGCGCTGTCGCGAGAACGAGCGAGGGAAGAAGACGGTGGAAGTAGGAGGAGCGTGCGAGGGCCTGCCGCCCTCCACCTCCCCCTACTTATAGCCTCACGAGGCCGAAGAGGCCGGACGTGGGGGGGAGACGTGGGATTAACTGCGCCCACTGCCCCCACGTCTCGCGATTATTGCACGTAAATGCGAGCCGAAACTGCCGCACGGAACGTGCGGGCGGTTTCGGGACACAAAGGATCCGCGCCTGGGCCGGGGCGCGGACGTGGCGGGCCCCCTCCCTGCGGCGACGTCCCGTCACGCGCGTGGGCTGGCAGGCTTTCCGGCCACGTGGCTCGCCAACGGCCCGTGGCCGGCCCGCGGCCCGGTGCACGTGCCAGCGGGTTCCCGCCCTCCGACTCCAGAAGATTTCGACTCAGGCGGCGCGCCTGACCAAGGCCGGCTCCCAGCTGCCGGCTTGTCACGATAGGAAGCTGATCGAGCTTCTCGAACCCCACTCCACCTCGAAGTCCAATCAGCTTCGGGGACTACTATCGGAGTGAATGGCCAGGGGTAGCCTAACCGACTGCCCCTGGTTCTTCTGAAAAAATTATCAGGCCTTCGGGCCTCCAAGCACTCCGAGCATTGGGCCGCCTTCCCTGGCCAGCTACCACTAAAGCCGACTCCCGGAAGGCGACCCAGCCTCACCAACTCCTCCCCAGGATGACTACGGGGTGGCCGACTCCAAGAAGCCGACAAAGAAGGACGCCGACTCCTAGGAGCCGGCCAAGACCACAACCACTCCAAACCACTCCCACATAACGGCGACGTGACGGGGTGTGGCCACAGTGCGGCCCACTACCCCCGAAGCCCGAGGCGGGCATGGCTACAGGAGGCCGTACGGGACGGACGTCTCCCGTGCAGCTAGGTACTGTAGCCATGTTGGCCTCGACGTCACCCACGACCGACTCCCGTACGGCCCGCGGGCGGCGGGCCCCTTCGGCCAGAGAGAGGCGTGAAGGTGGCCCGGCCTTTCCCAGTCGGCCAAGAGCGTAGCCGGCCTCCAGAAGCCGGCAACTCCCTTCCTCGAAGCAGGAGCCCCATTAAGGAGACAAGACGAGGTAAGGCTACAGTGATAGCCCCCGAGGCGGCCCACTTAGCCACGCTTACCTCGACAAAGCCCTCGTCATCACAGGCGAGGCTACAGTAAGCAGCCGCCGACAAGACCCTATGCGGTGGGGCCGGCCTGTCGACCGAGTAGCCGGCAGCCGGCGGGACCCACCAGCCAGCGGGACCCAGCAGCCGGCGGAGAAGCCGGCGAGCGTAGACACTGACGGCTAGGGCCAGAGCCCAGCCGGATTACCATTGTACCCCCGGGGGGTAGGCCTATATAAACCCCCCGGAGCACCCATGCAAAGGGTTCGCACCTAAGCATAGTTGGCCTCTGAGCATAGAGCTGCCTTCTAAGCATAGCACACACACCATAGATAGAGAGAAGCAAGAGCTAGCCTTGTTCTTCTTCTCCCTTGATCTCAACAGCTCTAGGAGCGATTGTAGCTACCCTTTATTGATCTAGTGATCATGCGGAGACCCCGCAGAGCAGGACTAGGGGTGTTATCTCCTCGGAGAGCCCCGAACCTGGGTAAGATTCGCCGGCGTGCATGTCTTCGCCTCATCCCGTTTCCGGGCACTGGCGACGTTTTATTGGCTCCCACAATGATAAGCCATCCCTTGGCATATGTCGCACCAACTACCCGACATTGAACGCGGAGCAGTCGCGTGCACCGAGAAGCGGCGCAGGCGACGCTCTCTCGGCCGGAGCGTTGCTTCAATGCCGGCGCCAGTGAGAGGCCGCGTCCGCTCTGGCCGGGCATGAAAGCGGCACTGACTGTTTTGGGCGGGAAGACGCGCGGGTGATGATGAGGGTTCGGGTTGGTCAGGAGCGGGCGTGGCAGCAGTCCGGACGCCCGCAAACAAGAGATGCTGTACGTTAATATTGCTGCGTATATAATTAACACCATAAATAATGTGCCAGTTGGACAAATATGAATGGAGATGGATATGGAGATGGAATTTTACGTAAACATGGATATGCATGTCTATGTCTATGTGTGTGTGCGCGACGACTCTCGCGACCTGGAAGTGGGGGCGTGTTTTTGATCGAGTTTACTTTCTTGGTACGTTAAAAAATTTGTCCGCCAATTTTCGTTTCTTTTTTTTTGGGAACGCGCATATTATTGTTTGATAGGGTTTCTCACCTCTCGCTCTCTCACCCTCTCCATGTCAAAACAAGATGACAGTGTCCAGTCCATCTCTCTCCTCACCGGTGGTCACAGATCTGGCCGAATCCCGTCCGCTGCGGGAGGTGAGGAGGTGCAGCGTTGACGTTGTCGCCGTCGGCGATGGAGGAAGCCGATGCGCACCGTCCTCTCAGAGCCGGCACTGGCGCGGTCGAAGGTCCTCCGTGCCCTTGTTCCCTGCCGCCATGTGGGCAGACCCCGCCCGCCCGCCTAAGCGACATCTCGCCCACCTGAGGTATAACTTCTTGTACTGGTCCAGCTCCCCAGGTCGCTGCATGCGGGTTTTCTTCTATGCGACTACTCCCTAGCTGCCCATGTACAGTAGCTAGGGTTCGTTGGCTGGTCCAACATCACCTACTATTATAGAGGAAATTCCACTCGAAAAGTTGTCCTGGTTTATGCTTCGGTGGAGGTATACATGTTGTTTCGACAAAAAGTACATGGTGGTTGTGCGGTCATTGTCCATATGCTCCTATTGCTGCTGCTAATCTAATACTATCACTGTTTAAATGAAGAAATGCTTTTTTTCTTGGGTATCATGGTTTAGTTCCCATCAAGATAATCATGATGCTTCTGTTTGTTGGTGTACTTTTCATTAATTCTTATTGACAATTGAGATGTCGCTGTTAATCTTTGTCGGTGTACAAAAGAAGGGGCGCACCTTTGTACCCCTTTACCTGTGCACGGGTAGTCGGAGCCGCACCCACGGCCACACCAAGCAGAGCAGGGGAGGTGAACCGAGGTAAAACCGAAGCCCGAGGCAGCCAGGGCAACGGCAAGACCAAGACTACAAAGAGCAGAGGGACGAAGCAGGTTCCCCCGGCAAGACCCTTGTCGGGGGAGCCTCAGCGGCCCCGGCAAGCCCCTTGCCGGGGCGGCCCGTCAAACACCAACAGGGCGAGCCACCCTTGAGCCCACGTCCCCAACACCATCAACCATGTTGGGCCAGGGCTCAGGAGGCACCCCTGTGGTCGCATGCAGATCTTTGTGAAGACAAGGAATATTCAAGATCAGATGAGGATTAGAAGGCGGCGATCCTCGGCAAGATCCTTGCCGAGGGGAACCACAAGACCCCCGGCAAGATCCTTGCCGGGGACGACAGCGCGCCACGGCAAGGCCCTCGCCAAGGGCGCCAGCAGGGCCACTGCCAGGCCTGCACCAACCAAGTTTCCACCGCCGTTCGCATGCAGCTGCCAGCCCAACCAGCTGGGCAGGCACCTGCGTGGCAACACGCAGCTTCCAGGCCGACTCAGCAAGCGCCTGTGTGGCGGCACGCAGATCTTCGTAGAGGCTCCACCACCGCGCCACCTCAGCTGCCTGCTTGTCTACATGACGCCGTCCGCATCGCTGGCCAGGGCACGTGTTGAAGCAAGGAAGAGCGACGACGGATGTGATGGGCCTCGCCCCCGTCCCCGATAAAGCTAGGGGACACCTTAGTGGCGCATTAAATGCATCTTGTCCTGTAATACGAGCGATAAGCTCGCAATACTGTACGCCTTTCCACCTCCTGTATACAATTGTGGCAGCCCCTTTCGACTATAAAAGGAGGCCCATGGCATACTGGAGAAGGATTCGGCTCTTTGGAACCACGCACCCCACGATAGCTAGTTTGAGAGCTCAAGAACTCTCTGAAATACACCCACCAAAGCAGGACTAGGGTTTTACGCATCTCCGCGGCCTGAACCTGGGTAAACGATCCTTGTGCTGATTACTAATCCTGCTCTTCTCGCAACCCTGTGCCCCGGCAACCGTAGTAGGGATTCTTGTGATCCCATAGGTGTCGTTCCACACTGACATCTTTGGCGCGCCAGGTAGGGGGCGCAATTGTGAGAATCTGGTCTAGTAGCTAGCCTAGCGTTTCTTCATCGCCATGGCTCCCAAGAAGGAGACGGCCAGGAGAAAAAGGCATCGCCTGCGAACGCGAAGGACGCCAGCGCGGCGATAGAAAAGCTAAGTCATTCAGAGCCTTGAGTTATTTCCTTTTATACATAAGGTTATCGTCCTCGGAGATCTTGCCTGTGTATGGAAAACCTGCACGCGAAGGGGCCCTCCCGCGATTGACAACACCCTTGTTCTGTTTCGAGTCCGCTCAACAGCTCAAAGCGGCCGCGTCGAGAGTGGCGGGGTAGCCTTCCGCACTTGGCAATGCTCCCGACTCTGACTCGAGTCAAGCTCGACAGTTCAGGCGGCCGCGCTAAGGGCGGTAAGGTGGTTCACCCGGCAGCAAGCACACCCGGCAGGGCAATGGGGATCCGTCCCCAAGACGCCGCCCTAGGTTTACGCGCTGGCACGCCTACCCAGTTACGTAGGGTGGACATACAAGGAAAAATCAAGCGGGAAATAACATGCATAATATCAAGAGCACTGCAGAGTTATATTACATCAAATTGTTGTTGCAGTTCTAACTAAAGATGGAAAATGTCTTGGACATGAACCTGCAGCGATGATAAAAAAACGGGGTGCCTAATCCCGGCGCTGGCCCTCCACCCTCAGAATTCCGCCGACACGGCTGATGATGGGCTTGATGCGCTCCCTGAGCGGCGCAAGGTCAGTATCCTCCGGCAAGCTCTCCAGCGCGGCGTCGAAGTCGAGGTCGGGGTACCAGTATGCCACCTTGGTGAGAACCTTGCTCATGGCACCCTGGCAAAGCCTCCGGGCCTCGTCGGCTCGCGAGGCCACCCGGTTGGCGTGAAGCTGCTCCAGGGCCCCGAGAACGCACTCAAAGAACAGGGTCAGCTTGGCGTTGGTGGTCCCGCTGCGCTCTGGGGCGTACCTCAAGCTTGGCATCCCCATGGTAGCCAGCTACGTGATGATCCTGGCGGCGACGTCCTCAAGGCGGCCGATCCAGCGGTTCACGCCCTCCTTGAAATCCTTGTGCTCGGCGGCCTCGTTCTTCTGCAGCTGCTTCTCGGTCTCCAGCTCCTTGGCCAGGGTCCCCTCCTGGGCTTTGGCCTCCGTGAGCATCCCCTCGAGGCCCTCCAGCTTTAGCGTGAGGTCCTTGATGGACTTGTTGGCCTCGGAGAGTTCCCCGGCCTTGCCGATGGCCACGCCTTGCGCCTTCGTCAGAGCGCCGTTGATCGTGTCCTTCTCCTGGGACAGCTTCAGGGCCTGCTCCTTTAGCCCGTCCCGCTCTACCTCCAGCTCCTTCACCTTGCCAGCGTGGAGCAAGGCCTGGGCATCGAGCGCCTCTTGGTGCCTCTGCTCCAGCTCATGGGTCCGCTGCAAGACAAGCTTCCCCGCCTCTTCATCCTTGCCACGAAGCGTGGCGGCAAGCTGCTCCTCGCACGCAGCGAGGTCCTCCTCCTGGGAGTTCAGCGTGGCCTCGTGCTGGGTCCAGGCGGCTTCGGCGGCAGCGGCCAAGTTCTTCGCCATCTCTTGGGCCTTCTCGACGTCGGCGAGCATCATGGTGAGCTACACGTCGCTCTTGGCCAGCTCGCCCTGGGCAGCCTTCAGCTCCTTATGAGCCTGGCGGAACCAGTCCTGCGTCTCGGCAACGCGCTCCTGGAGGTCCGCCTCCGCCTTCTCCACCACCACCGTCCTGGACTTAGCCTTGTCCAGACGGGCGCGGTGAAGCGCCTGGAGCTTCCGGAAGCTGGCGCCCATGGCGTGGAGGAGCCGCTCTTCCTGCGAGCCGCCGCCACCAACGCTTGGCTCGTCGATGACCTCAAGCCCGGCGGCGGCAAGCACTTCGTCGTCGAACACCTCTCCCTCAACGGGTGTCCTGGTGCTCGACGCGCCTGGAAGGTGGACGAACAAGTCATCGCTCACCCTCAGGTAATTGCCGGAGCCGGAAGCAGCGGAGGAGGAAGGCCGGTCATCAGCCACCTCCTCCTCCTCCTCGGCGGTGGCCCTGCCGGCATCCCCGGCAGGCCCCTTGCCGGCCTCCTCAGCGGCAGCCTTGCCGGCCTCCCCGGCAGCCCCCTTGGTGGCGTCCTCAGCAGCGCCCTTGGCAGCCTCCTCGGCGGCGATCTTCTCGGCGTCCGCCTCTGCGGCCTTGGCGACGTCCTCGATGATGGCTTCCACGTCCTCTGGGTTCACCGAGGAGGAATCTGGACGCCAAAGAAGGGAGTGAGGCGGGGCCAAGACCAAGAGCCAGAAAGAAAAAGGACCAGGGACGAAAGGCGAGCGACTTACCAGCGCCAGTGCCAGGCTGGGAAAAAGAAGTCATCTCCCCGCCAACATTTGGCGCCGAGGCAAAGCCGCCAGCACCCAAGTTCTCCTCCTCCTCCTCCTCCTGCATGTGCGTAGGCTCGGTGCTTGGCGCACTTGCCGGGGACGCCCCTCGGGGCGGCGTGGTCGATGGGGGCGGCGTGTTGGGAGTAGCCCTCTGCGGCTCCTCCTGCTGCCGCTCTCCTCCTGCATACCCGGCAAGGTCAGCACCAAAGTATCGTACCCCTGGCACATGTCGGGGAGGGGAGGGTAATGAACTTACGCTGGGGGCTATGCCGGGGGCTGCTATCTGGGTTGCTCAACACCACCAGTGGCGCCCTTGAAGTACCAGCCGGGGGCTAGCCGCCTGCCGAGGTCTTGGCCCTCTTCACCCTTTGGGCCAGCGTCTCTGCGTCCCTGCAAAGATGAGAACAAGTCAAGACAAGCGACACTGATCGAGGAGACAGAAATGACGGGAAGAAACCAGATACTTACTCGTCGTCCACCTCCTCTTCTGCTGTTTTCCTCTTCCTTCTCGGGCTGAGGGCTCCGAAGTCGAAAGTGACCCCCGCGTCAGCATTTGCCGGAGGAGGGGAGGAGGGCGGAGTCTGCATGCGCTTGGACAAAGAAGTAGCAGATGCCTTCTTTCTCGCTGCCGCGGCCTTCACCACCTTCTTCGCCGCCACGACCCTCGTCTGACGCGCGGACTACTCTGAGGACTTTGGCCGCCGAGCGGCCCTGACGGGCCGCCCCGGCTCGCCAGAACTGGCCCGCCACAGGACTCGCCCTCTCCCCGTGGCGGGAGGGCCAATAGCCCCGGCCTCCCCCTCCGACGATTCATCGGCCGCGTCTTCAACCAGAGGAGCCTCGGTGCTGGCGCTGCTGGCTTCCCCGGCGGCCGCTGCCCAACGGGCGAGCTCCTCCTCCTCGGCGGCCGTCGCGGCCTTGTCCTCCACACCCCTAGCGCTGCCGGCCTCCTCGGCAAGTGGCGCCTCCCTCGCCCTGGTGGCGATGTAGTTCAGTTCCGCTTGGGTGGTGTCCTGGACGAGCAGCCGCTCGGCGTCGGCGTTGATGTACACCTCGTGCAGAGTGTCAAAGAACTGCTGCACCTCGACGTCCTCCGGCTCCTTCCAGCTCGGGTCAGGGCCATGCGCGTTGAAGTCCGGCATCATGGCGATGATCTCAGTCTGGTGCGAATTATTGCATAGCGGGACCACTCCCGCCGGCAGCTTGAACAAAGGCCCCTTGAAGACCTTGCTGGCCTTCGCGGCGGCCCTCGCGACCTTACCGGTCCGTTCGACCTTGCCGTCGCAGCCCACATCGAGCTGGAAGAGTCACTGGCAGAAATGGGCATGCCCCATCACTGTGAAGTTGTGGTCGAGGCCAGGGCGAAGCCACATGATGTCGGCGGGGTTCGTGAAGAGCCAGGCCGGCCTCCCCTTGTTGTGCAGCGGAGCGATCCAGCGGCGGACGAAGTCCGCCCCGATCATCTCAAGGGTGAGGCCGTCCTCGGTGAGCCGGAGGAACCTGGTGGTGGCAATCGTGAGCTTCTCGTCATCGGCATCGATGTCACTCCAATCACTTCTGCGGACCGGCGGCGCCCGGCGAACTTCGAAGAACGCCGGCGGGTCTTTCTCTTTGATCCAGCACCACCGGCCCCGCCATTCTTCCCACCTCTCCTTCATGTCGCCCTCCGGATACGCCCCCTTGGACCTTGGGATCCAGGTGATGCAATCGGAGATGGCGCCCCCTGGTTAGATTCGAGGGGAGAAGTAATGGCGAAAGAGCGCCGTGTTGGGGTGCACCCCGGCGAAGCCCTCACAGAGGTGCGCAAAGAGGGCCATGCACGCCACAACATTTGGGGTAAAATCCAAGAGGCGGAAGCCAAAGGTGTGCATGATGTCGCTAAAGAAATCGGAGAAGGGAGGACAAAGCCCGCAGGAAAAATAGTCGACAAAGAAGGGGTACCGATTTGGGGCAGCCTCGGCGCAGTTGGCGGGATGATGCGCGTGGCTGGATGCCCCGACTTTTCTCCCCCCGTCTTCACCCCCCACAGGGGCTTGAAGGCTTCCCGAAGCTCGAATACGTCAACTATCAAGGGGAAGAAGGTGGACTGCGTCCGCTGCGCCGCCAGCGCACTCTTCGGCGGCTCCGCCGCTCCGGCATGCTTGGCCACTCCCTTGCCCTTGGTGGATTTTGGCGCCATAGCGGCTGGGGGAGGGGGGAAAAACAGAAGACGGCGGGAACGCAATGGCGGCGAGCAAGAGCGAAGCTTGGGGAAGAAAAGGAAGGCGAACGGAGGCTTTCGAGATTGGGGTTGCGCGAAGGGTAAAAGGAACAGTGCGCCTGTGGTTATCCCTTTTTATGGGGAAGGTGCGGGTCGCGCTGCCCATTTACTGCGATGTGATGCATGCGTGCAGGAACCGCCCCACGCATGCCGCCCACATCACGCGCACCCCTCCATGTCGCGCATTCAACACAGGTCGTGGGAAGCGCGGCGCGCAAAAAGTTTTACCACGGTAAAAACCGCCCCGCCTGTCCGCGCACCGTTTTGGGCCTGGCCCAACAATGTGTCGCGCTTATGTGTGGCCCAGGCCCGGGGGCTCCTGTCAGTGTACAAAAGAAGGGGCGCACCTTTGTACCCCTTTACCTGTGCACGGGCAGTCGGAGCCGTGCCCACGGCCACACCAAGCAGAGCAGGGGAGGTGAACCAAGGTAAAACTGAAGCCCGAGGCAGCCAGGGCAAGCCAAGACCAAGACTACAAAGAGCAGAGGGACGAAGCAGGTTTCCCCGGCAAGACCCTTGCCGGGGGAGCCTCAGCGGCCCCGGCAAGCCCCTTGTCGGGGCAGCCCGTCAAACACCAACAGGGCGAGCCACCCTTGAGCCCACGTCCCCAACACCATCAGCCACGTTGGGCCAAGGCTCGGGAGGCACCCCTGTGGTGGCATGCAGATTTTTGTGAAGACAAGGAATATTCAAGATCAGATGAGGATTAGAAGGCGGCGATCCTCGGCAAGATCCTTGCCGAGGGGAACCACAAGACCCCCGGCAAGATCCTTGCCGGGGACGACAACGCGCCACGACAAGGCCCTTGCCGGGCCACCCGGCAAGGCCGTCGCCAAGGGCGCCAGCAGGGCCACTGCCAGGCCCGCACCAACCAAGTTTCCACCGCCATTCGCATGCAGCTGCCAGCCCAACCAGCTAGGCAGGCACCTACGTGCCAACATGCAGCTTCCAGGCCGACTCAGCAAGCACCTGCGTGGCGGCATGCAGATCTTCGTAGAGGCTCCACCACCACACCACCTCAGCTGCCTGCCTGCCTACATGGCGCTGCACGCATCGCTGGCCAGGGCGCGTGTCAAATCAAGGAAGAGCGGCGACGGACGGGACGGGCCTCGCCCCCGTCCCCGATAAATCTAGGGGACACCTCAGCAACGCATTAAATGTGTCTTGTCCTGTAATACGAGCGATAAGCTCGCAATACTGTATGCCTTTCCACCTCCTGTATGCCACTGTGGCAGCCCCTTTCGACTATAAAAGGAGGCCCATGGCATACTGGAGATGGATTCGGCTCTTTGGAACCACGCACCCCACGATAGCTAGTTTGAGAGCTCAAGAACTCTCTGAAGTACACCCACCAAACCAGGACTAGGGTTTTACGCATCTCCGCGGCCTGAACCTGGGTAAACGATCCTTGTGCTGATTACTAATCCTGCTCTTCTCGCAACCCTGCGCCCCGGGAACCGTAGTAGGGATTCTTGTGATCCCATAGGTGTCGTTCCACACCGATAATCTTGTACCACTGCCAAAACAAAGTAACAACACAATATCCCTTTTTTATATTTTTGCAAACATCGATGCGTATCTCCATACCCGGGTATGTCTTCCTCAATTTTAGTGGAACTGCACAAAATTGGATGGCCATTGTTGTTCCGCCTCACTATCCTTTGCCATGTGGTTCTTCCTTTCTCGAGCTTGATTACTGAGAAGAAACAGACCACAGTGAGGATTTGTCAAACTTTATAGGTGCCTCACTATCGGGGGTTTGGTGCGACATATGCCAAAGGATGGTTTATCATGATGGGGGCTAGTAAGACGTCGCCGGTGCCAGGAAGCGGGATGCGGCGAAGACATGCACGCCGACGAATCTTACCCAGGTTCGGGGCTCTCCGTGGAGATAACAGCCCTAGTCCTGCTCTGCGGGGTCTTCGCATGATCACTCAAGCAACAATGGTGGCTACAAGCTTGCTCCTTGAGCTGTTTCTCTAGAGGGGGAAGGGGAGCAAGTCTAGCCCTAGCTTCCTCTCTCTATATGGGTGTGTGGGTGAACAAGAGGCTGAACCCTTTGCATGGGTGCCCTGGGGGGTTTATATAGGCCTACCCCCAGGTGTAGGCCCGAACCGTCAGTGTCTCTGGTCGCCGGCTTCTCCGCTGGCCGGTGGGGCCCACCGCCTGGTGGGTCCCGCCGTCTGTCCGGTACTTGGCCGATAGGCCGTACCCGCCGCTTGCGGGTTCTGCCGGCTGCCCGATACTGTAGCGATGCGGCTAATGATGCGTGCTTTGTCAGGGGAGGCGTGGCTACAGTGCCACCACCTTGCGGGCATTCACTGTAGCCATTCCCCGTATCGTCTGGTTAATGACGCACGAGTCCCCAAGAGGGGGAGGGTCGCCTGGTCATCTGCCGGCCTCTACTGAGCCGACTGGCCAGGGACTGCCGCCCTCTCATCTTCTCGTTGTCAAGTGGGGCCCGCCACCTGCGGGCCGTACCGACAGCCCGTCGTGGGGGCACAGCCCTCTCTGACAGTGGTGACATTAGGGTCAGCGCGGAAACAGTGCTGCGCCGAACGGAGGAGCCCCGCCTGGTACGGCGTACTGTGGCCTCGCTATGACCTAGGCTAGGGGGCGGCGAGGCGTGTTGTAGCCATGCCCCGTCTTGTCGTATTTATGAGGGTGCAGACTTTGAGAGCGCTTGGGGCCACCTGCTGGGAGCCAGCCTCTCCAGAGGCCGCCTGCCAGGACTCGGCTCATCTTGAGGCCGCCCTCTGGGCCATGACGCCTTCTAGCAGCCGACCGCCTGGACCAGCCAGCGGCGAGAAGGCGGGGCTTTGGTCTTGGATTCTTGAGGGGCGCAGTCGGCCCCGATGTCTTGAAATGCCATGGGGAGCTGATGAGGCTACCCATGGTTAATTACTCCGACAGTAGTCCGCGAAGCTGGTGGGGCGCCGCGGCTGAAAGTGACGTGGGGCCGCAGCAGCTTCCTACTATGAGTATTCTCTTGATCTTGTTTCATCCGTCTTCCGGAGCGCCGGCTGCCAGAAGTCGGACACGACCAGGCGGCCGCCTTGTGGTTTTCGAAACACCGAGGCGGGAACCAGGCGGTGCGCTATCCTAGCCCTAGGCCAGCCGCTACCTGTTCGCGCGCCACATGGTGCCAGCAGGCCAGGGGTCCTCCCAGCCCACGCGCGCGATGGTACGTGGTCGCAGGCTAGGGCCCGCCACTACTAGGCCTCGGCCCACGTGCGGATCCGCTATGGCCGAGGCAGACGGTTGGGCTTCTGGAGCGCATTTACCCCACGCTCTTTACTGCGCGGTTAGTGCAGGGGCGTGGGGTGGTGGGCGCAGTTAATCCCACGAACCCCACGCTCCGCCCCCTCGGCTCCGCAGCCCGGGGCTACAAATAGGGGGAGGGGGCTGCATTAGCATGCGCGCCCACCTCCTCCTTCTCCTTGCTCTTCTTCTTCTTCTTTCTCTCCGCCGCCACCGCACCTCCGCAATCTCGCCGGGGTGCCGCCGCGGCTTTCCGTAGCCAAGCCTTTCTCCCCCGCGGCGCTACTGTTCCTCCGCGGAACCGCTCCTCCTCCACCGTGTCGCGCCTCCATCGAGCCTTCAACACCCATGGCGCGCGACAAGGCGAGTTCCGGTGCCTGGGACGGTTCCAACGTCTAGCAGGACCACCTCAACTTCTTGCGCGACACGAGGCGGCTGCCCGGCGCGGGCTATGTTGAGGCGCGCGTCCCACCGGTGAAAGAAATCACGCCGGCGCCGAGAGACGGCGAGCGCGTCATGTTCCGGACGCATTTCCTCCGCGGCTTCGGCTTGCCGGTCAGCGGATTTCTTCTCTCCTTCCTTGAGTTTTACAACCTCCAGCCGCACCACCTCACGCCCAACACGGTGGTGCTGCTATCGTCCTTCGTCACGATGTGCGAAGGCTACCTCGGCATTCTCCCCACACTCGAGCTATGGGGGGAGTGTTTCTACACCAAGCTCGGCGTCGCTGTCAAGGACGAGCTGGCCGAGTGCGGTGCCTTCATTGCGGTGCGACGCCCAGGAGCGGGCAACTGCCTTCCACACATCACTCTGATCCAGTCTATCAAGCTGTGGCAGAAATCATACTTCTATGTGAAGAACATTGACCCAGTGGTGGACTTCCTCAACTTGCCGCCCTATGAAGCCGGCTCGCTGGCTGAACCGCGCTCCAGCCGGACGTACAAGCCAAAGCACCTGTCGGCCGCCGGCGCTGCCGCTGTCGCCAGGCTCGAGGAGATGACGGACCTGGAGGGCCTCCAGGCGGCCGACTTGCTGACGGCTTTTGTGACGCGCCGGGTTCTTCCCCTGCAGGGCCGGCCTCACATGATTTGTCAGATGAGTGGTCACCGGGACCCATGTCGGATGTCCACCCGTGAGATGCCGGTCGCGGAGGTGGCCCACATGGTGAATGAGATCGCGAACCTCAAGCTTGCGGTGGACTGGCGGTTCGGCAAGCCGCCATACTCCCGCGCTAATCCGCCTCCTGCCGTAAGTTCCCGATTCTTCTCTCTTTTTTGGTCTTTATTTCTTCTGCTGAGTCCTGGCTTGCCGACTGAACAGTCGAATACATCATAGCTCCTTCCGACCGAGCAGCCAGCTGACGCTCTGACGCAGGGCCAGGTCTTCCTGCCGGACCGGGCGGTGAGTGACGCGGATGACCCCGATTTGGGGGCGGCCGCCATGGAAGACGATGCCACAGGCGGTGGCGACAGGGCAGGCGGCATCGAGGCATGGTCGGACGACGACGAAGAGAAGGCCGGGCGGCGCTGCCAGCTGGCCGGCAACAGGGCGAGGGCGAGCTCCTCAGCGGCGCCATCCGCACTAGGCGGCGCGCCGACGTGCCGAGCCAGCATGCTGCTGCATGGTGCCCGGCCGAAGAAACCCAAGGGCTCGACTGCGGCGACCAGACGAGAGGAGGCTGCCGCGAAGGCCGTCCGGTTCCAGAAGGCCACGAAGCAGCCGCCGACGGTGCATGCGTGAGTGCTTACTCCTCTTCATGTTTTCTCTTGTTTTTTGTAAACTTCTTCTGAATTATCTTCAACTCATGCGAATCGGGGCACCACTCTCTCTTGAGAGGTCGACCTCCGCCTCCATCGTCGGAGGGCCGGAGGGCTCTACCAACACCCGCCGTGTGGACCCCCGCGCCGAGCTCCAGGCGGCGACGGAGCGGAACGCGCGAGGAGAAGAAGAGGGCGGATCAGGCGAAGGCGGACGCTGCCAGGGCAGCGCAGGAGGAGGCTGATGCGGCGGCCAGGGCCCTGGCCGATGCCTCAACAAAGTCCCAGGCGGAGAAGGCGGCCAAGACCCAGGTGGATGCGGCCGTCGGGGCGCAAGTGGGGGCGGCCACAGATGGTCAGGCCCCACTGCTGATCATTCCGCCGCGCTCCATGCCGCCAGCGACGAAGGTCTTGGCGCCGACTGGAGGGGCCGGCATCGACCAGCCAACCATGGAGAGGGAGGGGGGAGACGCCATCGTCCCAAGGCCGCAGGCGCCCCAGCAGACGCCGACTACCGAGGCCCAAGACATTTGGCCCAACGCGCCGCCAGTGTCTCAAGGCGGTGGCGAGCTAGTGGTGGGGGCGACTTCCGTCGTTCGGACCCCGACACGCCGGCACACAGCAAAGGCGACCTCAGCTCCATGGCCCCAAGAGATTGGAGCCTCAAGCTCGTCGGTTCCTGACGCCGAAGCCATCAGCTCTGCGCCGACGGAGTGGTTGCACGGGGGCGGGACGGGCACCCTGATCAAGGCGGCACAGGACATCCAGGCCGACTTCAGGGCCGAAGCCGCCGCCCTTCAGCAATGTTTGAAGGCGTTCGTGAAGACACGGGCCACCGTTCGGGTATGTAACCTGCTTCTTGCTTTTGATTTTTGGGATCTTTGGCGGGGATGCGCCAGCGCACCCGCTGGGTGTAGCCCCCGAGTTCCGGTCCGACTGCTAAGCAGTTGGGCGGTAGCTTCTTAGTGGGTTCTGAGCTCTGCCCTTTCTTTCTGTTGCTTCGTTGTAGGACTACCACAACTTCCGTGCAGCCACCTTCAACACCCAGATCAAGGAGCTGGACAAGCGGGCCATGGACCTGGTTGAGAGCCGGAGTAAGCACTCCATCCTCTTGCTTCTCGCGGGGGCGCGACAGCGCACCCGCTGGGTGTAGTCCCCGAGATTCGGGCCGACTCACTACAAAAAAATACACTTCCGTGATGATACGTGTTTGTCACAGTAGGTCACGTTTTCTGTCATGCATGTACATCCATGACAAATTTATGACAGAATCAAGATAGTCATACCTGTGCTGTCGTAGAAGTGTTCGATGACATTACCAAAATTATCATCACGGAAGTGTCCACTTCCATGACGATAAATCGCGCGTCACAGAAGTGCTTTCGTCAAGGGTGACCGACACGTGGCATCCACCGTAACGGAACGCCGTTAAGCTATCAGGTCCGGTTTTGGATCCGATAACCCGTTAACAGCCAGGACCAATGGGGATTTTCCACGTGTAAAATTCTGATTGGCTGACGGAAACACGTGTCAGCTCCGTGTTGTCACAGGTGTCACTCATCCAATGGGCGAGATGCGCCTATGATATGTTGACATGTGGACCGACCCAAAAGTGGCCCATAAAGTTTAAATGGGCCGACCCAACTAAAGTCCCACAAGATTTTGCGGTCCATAATGGGCCGGCCCAGCAAAAGGCCCATGAGATTTTGCATATCATAATGGGCCGGCCCAGCTAAAGGCCCACGAGATTTTGCGGGCCATAATGGGCCAGCCCAGCTAAAGGCCCACAAGATTTTGCAGACCATAATGGGCCGGCCCAGCTAAAAGCCCAACATTCTCAGTTAAGGCCCGTACGGCTAGTGTCAAATCGGCCCGTCAACGGCCTGTCCTAAACTTGTCATCATCGCGGCCCATGGTCACTTCTGGTCCGTTAACAGACCGCTAAGTATATGGGCCGAATTACGGCCCGATGTATTTCCGGCCTGTTAAAGGTCCTGCTTCATTTGGGCCCATTTACAGGCCATTGAAACTTTCGGTCCATAAACGACCGTGAAGGATTTGGGTCATATTCGGCCATGTCTGACATCCGGCCTGTTAGAGGCCCACTATAGATTTGGGCCACGTTCGGCCTGTTGTGATTTTCGGTCTGTTAACGTCGGACGAAATCCAAGGGCCATATGTGGTCCAACGTCACATCGGGCCCATTAACGGCCCATATAAAAATGACGATAATCTAGTCCGACCGAACTTCCGGCCTGTTAAAGGCCCGTGTATTAGGTCGGCGCATTTATGGCCCATCCGAATTTCGGCCTGTGAAAGATCCGTCTCGTAAATGGGCCACCATTTCGGCCTGCTAAGACCGGTGGGTTATTTGGCACAATCAGGGCCCAATCTCACTTTCGGTCTTTTAAAGGCCCATGTTTTTTATGGGCTCGAGATATTTACACCTGTAAACGGCCTATTGTTTCTGAGGGCCCAAATTATGTTTAGGCCTGTTAAAGGCCCACTATGGGCACAGGCCTACCAGAAAAATATGAAATCTTATGCTGGTTTAGGCCTAGATAATTTTAGTAGGCTACATGCATATTTCGGCCCATAATCATTTTAGCCCAATTGGAATGGGCCTGCCGAATGTTGGCATGTTCGGCTCCTATGAAGCTTTTGGCCGAATATATTACTAAGATAAACCTACACTATACAAAAATAGCATCGTAATTATTGCAGCCTTTGGCAGAATCATAAATGTTGTATCGCAACAAAATAAATTCCAACCATACAACAAAAGGCCTGTTGGCATAAAGTTTACAGTCCTTGCAGATAAAAGCACCATCAGATGTATAGAAGCACAGATCATTTGACCTGAGTGCTAATGTTTCAGGCTGTAGAATCTGATGGAGCAGCATGATCTTCACCTTTTTTCCGCCATTGCTCTTGAACAATGAAGCGAATGTCTGATAGTCTGGTTTCAAAACCATTCATATCTTGATGACATTTGTCAACCACTATTCTTGTTTCCAAAACGACATCCATTAGGGATTGGACTTGTGTCTGGATCACAGATATATCACTCTGTCTAGCAGGAAGATTTTGTTCAGTAGGCGATTTGGACGAGGTTACCTTGACAACCAACCCAGCATTACGCAGGAAGGTGCTTTTTGCACTGTTAGTGGAGAGATACTGACGCACTGCAGCAAGAGGTGACAATGTGCCTGTGGCAGCCTCGTCACCTTCAGGTGGTTGTGGTTGTTCAATCATTTTTTCCATAGCTTCCTGAAAGTTTGAACTGGTAGATTAGTGTACCTGATAAGTTACTAATGAGACAAAAACAAACAAAGTAGGTTACACGTTTATACATAACTTATTTTGGTGAACAACTGTAATACATTAGCATGTATTGTAGTGCCAACTACATAATAAAATCACTTTCGGAACATATGTCCATGTAGCATGCCTATTGTATTGTCTATTTCCTCACATTCATTGACATCTAAGGATAAAGAGACATGGTTTAAAGTAGGATGAACATAGTATGACATAATTCATATCATGGGCAAATAGATATAAAACAAACAGGCTATTTTATCATTGTGTGCGCACGTGAACATAACAACTAGAATACAGATCAAGACTAAAAGAACATCCTTCATCTCTTTTAAACCATGTAAGGTGAAATGATACGTTAAGACAACTTTGTATAAAAGTGAACAGAATAACTGACATTGGCTGCAAACCAAGTAGTTAAATGAACACATCACAGTACCAATCAGTTCAAAGGCAGGAGTAGTAAGGACTTACAACAACGGCTTGAACTGGTGTGCTCATGCCCTTCATCTTGCTGGTGTGGCAATCCTTGAAGATTTGCACTGCATTCGGTTCAGGTTCTTTTTGGTCCGCACATGCTTTCCTCTGTATTTGGAACAAGTCAATATAGATACGATAATATGGCACAGAAAAAAGAAGGAAGTAGCAACTATTTACAAGAGCATCGTAGTGTGCAATATGGCTACGAGATCCTGTTGTCTCTTGGAATTTCACTTTAGAACGGTTGGTCTTGTTCTTCAAACAGTTAGCATAGAAGAAGATACACTTGTAAGGCACATACATAAATACAAGTTCAATATGTGGTCTGATCAAATACATATAGCCTACCTGATACTTTGCATCAGACCAGTGTTTAACGAGGGCTGTCCAGTCTTCATCTATAATATATTCGACGGGAGATGTTTGGGTGATTTCATTGTTAGCCTTGCCTTCAAAGTGAGATTTTCTAAGGTGGTACCGATACTGTCGTAGAGCAGACTGAAAAACTTGAGTGCATGCTTGTTTAGTTGCATCATCTTTCGGATCCAACTTCAACCTCATCTGTTGAAAAAAGAATGTGAGTCTTATTAGGAGGAAGCTAGAAAGTATGGGACAGAGCAAGACAATATTACTAATTGCGATGAATAACATTACTTACAGATAAATGGTCAAGGAAGGTGTTAAACTGGGTACTGTCTTTCTCATTCCTGTACTGGATCCACGTTGGGAGGATACGTGCATGACACCTAACAGCAACGGCTGCCTCTGATACTAACTTGGCTGACTCTGTAGCATCACGTGGCCTTTTTAAACCTGCCTCAAAATGGATCTCCATTCTTCCTCCTTTAGATTTTGTTAATCTGTCAAGCATTATCCCTGATGTCTGTTTCCGCTTGCGTCGTGGTGCTAGTTCAACAACGAATATGGAAAGTGTTAGTGTACATCAAACTGTGAGAGTACATATAAAGGAGCATGCAACTGCAACTTGACTCGGTCAGGTACCGTCTTGGTGTTGATGCTCATGAGGTTCATCTGATCTTGCCAAGTCCTGTTGTGTCAGCAGTGCTTCGGAAGTAGTGCTAGGTGTGAAGGCAGCTTGGGAACTAGCCAGTTCCGGAGCAAACGAACGAGTAACTCGGTGAGATGCTGGTACAGTTGAAGCGGATGCTGCAGCTGGTGGAGCAGGTGATACTGTGTTTGTAGATTTAGCCGGTGGACTTGGACCTTCTACTGCACTATAAGTACCAGCAGAATCTGGACGTCAGATCCTTTTCCGTTTCACCCGACGAGTAACACCACTCCCTACTATATTATTTCCCTTGCTCTTTTTTGACTTTGCCATGTCAAGCCGTACCCACAACACAAAAGAATAAAATCGCTCTTCAGAACTCATTGATGCATGATACAGACAAGCAATACTTTGATGTAAGACAACCGTATGAGGATGGAATATGTAAGAAAAACAGGACGGCATGACATATTCATAGCTACGATGTGTAAACTAAGCAGAAGGATTTTCAAGAAAATAGAAGTAATGCAAGCTAGATACCATATGAAAGATGCAACCAATATTACTCTGCCAACTTAAAAGTGTCTTGTCATAAGTGGCAATTCGAAAAATTAGAAGCAGTACAACGTAGAAATCAATGCAAGATGCAACCATTATCAAACTGCCATGTTAGAAGTGTCCAATCATGAGTGACTGATGCGGGATACACAACAACAGTACTTTGATGTAAGAACATGGTATGATAGATAGAGGAAGTGTATTCTAGACACATAATGCCATGTCATATGCACATGTATAACGTATGAACTCAGCAGGTGCAATTTAATCAAAATAGAAGAAATACAGGCTAGACAACATATGCAACATGAAACCAATTATCACACTGTCAACTTAGAGCAAGCACCTGCAATGGTGGAGTACGGGAGATGAACTCATTATGTAGACTTGGGACTTCAACTTCATTAACAGTAGCAGTGGCAAATCTAGAGAGTCTCTATTTGCGTCGGTGCGGAGGACCACCAACATCCCCTAACTTACTCATTTCCTTCCTATTTTCTGATATTGCCTTATGAAGTCAAAACCACAAGAAGATGAATAAAATTAGCTTTGCATAACTGGTTGATGCATGATACATATGAACACTACTTTGATGTAAGGCAAGCGCAGGATTGGAGGATGGAATATATACAAAAAAAGACAGCGTTTCATATTCACACGTACGATAGGAGGATGGAATATGTATGAAAAAACAGTAAGCGGAAGGCATTTCAACAAAATTAGAAGAAATGAAAGATAGGCACCATACGAACATGCAACCAATATCACTCTATCAGGTAAAAAGTGTCTCGTCGTAAGTGCCATTTCAAGAAATTAGAAGTAGTACAAGCTAGAAGACAATGCTAGATGCAACCTACATCACAGTCCCATGTTAAATGTGTCTTATGGGTAAGTGATCGTTGCAGGTATAAGTTGTAAGTTACGCAGATGCAATTCAACATAATCAGAAGCAATACAAACTAGACATCATACGGAAAACACAACCACATATAATAGTTCCAAGTTAGAGCAAGCACCTATGATGGTGGAGTAGGGGAGATGTGCTCATCATGTACACGTATGTTCTAGAAACAGGAACACGTGTCATATTCACAGGCATTATGTGTAAAGTAAGTAGATGCAATTCAACACAGTTAGAAGCAATACAAGCTAGACATCATACGCAACATGCAACCACATATAATCGTGCCAAGTTTGAGCAAGCACCTGTGATGGTGGAGTAGGGGAGATGTGCTCATCATGTACACGTATGTTCTAGAAACAGGAACACGTGTCATATTCACAGGCATTATGTGTAAAGTAAGCAGATGCAATTCAACAAAGTTAGAAGCAATACAAGCTAGACATCATACGCAACATGCAACCACATATAATAGTGCCAAGTTAGAGCAAGCACCTGTGATGGTGGAGTTGGGGAGATGTGCTCATCATCTACACAGCTACGTTGACTGTCTAGCCTTGTGTTGTCTTGCGAATCTTGTTGGGAGGATGGCGGAGTAGAATCTGTAGAGAACCTCCGTTTCAGTTGCTCGGTAGGACCACCATCATCCAATGCCTTGCAAATTTCCTTCAGCTTTATTGATTTTGCATTGTGAGGTCAAACCGACAAGAAAAAGGAATATAATTTGCTCTTCAGAACTCATTGGTGCATGATACTGACGAACACTACTCTGATGAAAGGCAAAGTCATGATACGAGGATGGAATATGTACGAAAAAATGGATGGCTTGACATATTCACACCTATTATGTGGTAACTAAGCAGAAGGCACTTCAACAAATTAGAAGCACTGCAAACTAGACACCATATGAAAGGTGCAATCAATATCACTCTGCCAAGTTAAAACTGTCTCGTCATCGGTGGCGTTCATCAAACTAGAAGCAATACATGCTAGAAATCATATTAAAGACGCAAACCAATATCACACTACCAACTTAAAGGTGTTCCATCATAAGTGACTGATGCAGGATACACAAGAAGAGTAGTTTCATGTAAGAACATGGTGTGATAGACAGATATAGTATGTACCAAAAACAGGAAAGTGTGTCATATTCACACGTATCATGTGTAAGCTAACGAGATGCAGTTTACACTAATTAGGAGCAATACAAGCTAGACACCATATGCAACATGCAACCAGATATCACACTGCCAAGTTAGAGCAAGCACCTTGTATGGTGGAGTAGGGGAGCGGAGACTTGGACCTTGTAATGCACTATCAGTACATGAAAAATCGGTACAGATGCTCCGTTTACGTTGCTGCAGAGGACCACCACCATCGCCTTCCTTACTCTTTTCCTTCCTCTTTCTTGATTTTGCCTTGTCAAGTCAAACCCACAAGAAAAAGGAATAAAATTTGCTCTTCAGAACTCATTGATGCATGATACTGACGAACACTACTCTGATGAAAGGCAAAGTCATGATACGAGGATGGAATATGTATGAAAAAATGGATGGCTTGACATATTCACACCTATGATGTGGTAACTAAGCAGAAGGCACTTCAACAAATTAGAAGCACTACAAACTAGACACCATATGAAAGGTGCAATCAATATCACTCTGCCAAGTTAAAACTGTCTCCTCATCGGTGGCGTTCATCAAACTAGAAGAAATACATGCTAGAAATCATATTCAAGACGCAAACCAATATCACACTGCCAACTTAAAGGTGTTCCGTCATAAGTGACTGATGCAGGATACACAAGAAGAGTAGTTTCATGTAAGAACATGGTGTGATAGACAGATATAGTATGTACCAAAAACATAAAAGCGTGTCATATTCACACGTATCATGTGTAGGCTAAGCAGATGCAGTTTACACTAACTAGGAGCAATACAAGCTAGACACCATATGCAACATGCAACTAGATATCACACTGCCAAGTTAGAGCAAGCACCTTGGATGGTGGAGTAGGGGAGCAGAGACTTGGACCTTGTAATGCACTATTAGTACAAGAACAATCGGTACAGATGCTCCGTTTACGTTGCTGCAGAGGACCACCACCATCGCCTTCCTTACACTTTTCCTTGCCCTTTTTTGATTTTGCCTTGTCAAGTCAAACCCACAAGAAAAAGGAATAAAATTTGCTCTTCAGAACTCATTGATGCATGATACTGACGAACACTACTCTGATGAAAGGCAAAGTCATGATACGAGGATGGAATATGTACCAAAAAATGGACGGCTTGACTTATTCACACCTATGATGTGGTAATTAAGCAGAAGGCACTTCAACAAATTAGAAGCACTGCAAACTAGACACCATATGAAAGGTGCAATCAATATCACTCTGCCAAGTTAAAACTGTCTCGTCATAGGTGGCGTTCATCAAACTAGAAGCAATACATGCTAGAAATCAAATTCAAGACGCAAACCAATATCACACTGCCAACTTAAAGGTGTTCCATCATAAGTGACTGATGCAGGATACACAAGAAGAGTAGTTTCATGTATGAACATGGTGTGATAGACAGATATAGTATGTACCAAAAACAGGAAAGCGTGTCATATTCACACGTATCATGTGTAAGCTAATCAGATGCAGTTTACACTAATTAGGAGCAATACAAGCTAGACACCATATGCAACATGCAACCAGATATCACACTGCCAAGTTAGAGCAAGCACCTTGGATGGTGGAGTAGGGGAGCGGAGACTTGGACCTTGTAATGCACTATCAGTACAAGGAGAATCGGTACAGATGCTCCATTTACGTTGCTGCAGAGGACCACCATCATCGCCTTCCTTACTATTTTCCTTCCTCTTTCTTGATTTTGCCTTGTCAAGTCAAACCCATAAGAAAAAGGAATAAAATTTGCTCTTCAGAACTCATTGATGCACGATACTGACGAACACTACTCTGATGAAAGGCAAAGTCATGATACGAGGATGGAATATGTACGAAAAATTGGATGGCTTGACGTATTCACACCTATGATGTGGTAACTAAGCAGAAGGCACTTCAACAAATTAGAAGCACTGCAAACTAGACACCATATGAAAGGTGCAATCAATATCACTCTGCCAAGTTAAAACTGTCTTGTCATAGGTGGCGTTCATTAAACTAGAAGCAATACATGCTAGAAATCATATTTAAGACGCAAACCAATATCACACTGCCAACTTAAAGGTGTTCCATCATAAGTGACTGATGCAGGATACACAAGAAGAGTAGTTTCATGTATGAACATGGTGTGATAGACAGATATTGTATGTACCAAAAACAGGAAAGCGTGTCATATTCACACGTATCATGTGTAAGCTAAGCAGATGCAGTTTACACTAATTAGGAGCAATACAAGCTAGACACCATATGCAACATGGAACCAGATATCACACTGCCAAGTTAGGGCAAGCACCTTGGATGGTGGAGTAGGGGAGCGGAAACTTGGACCTTGTAATGCACTATCAGTACAAGGAGAATCGGTACAGATGCTCCTTTTACGTTGCTGCAGAGGACCACCATCATCGCCTTCCTTACTCTTTTCCTTCCTCTTTCTTGATTTTGCCTTGTCAAGTCAAACCCACAAGAAAAAGGAATAAAATTTGCTCTTCAGAACTCATTGATGCACGATACTGACGAACACTACTCTGATGAAAGGCAAAGTCATGATACGAGGATTGAATATGTACGAAAAACTGGATGGCTTGACATATTCACACCTATGATGTGGTAACTAAGCAGAAGGCACTTCAACAAATTAGAAGCACTGCAAACTAGACACCATATGAAAGGTGCAATCAATATCACTCTGCCAAGTTAAAACTGTCTCGTCATAGGTGGCGTTCATTAAACTAGACGCAATACATGCTAGAAATCATATTTAAGATGCAAACCAATATCACACTGCCAACTTAAAGGTGTTCCATCATAAGTGACTGATGCAGGATACACAAGAAGAGTAGTTTCATGTAAGAACATGGTGTGATAGACAGATATAGGATGTACCAAAAACAGGAAAGCGTGTCATATTCACAAGTATAATGTGTAAGCTAAGCAGATACAGTTTACACTAATTAGGAGCAATACAAGCTAGACACCATATGCAACATGCAACCAGATATCACACTGCCAAGTTAGAGCAAGCACCTTGGATGGTGGAGTAGGGGAGCGGACACTTGGACCTTGTAATGCACTATCAGTACAAGGAGAATCGGTACAGATGCTCCGTTTACGTTGCTGCAGAGGACCACCATCATCGCCTTCCTTACTCTTTTCCTTCCTCTTTCTTGATTTTGCCCTGTCAAGTCAAACCCACAAGAAAAAGGAATGGAATTTGCTCTTCAGAACTCATTGATGCACGATACTGACGAACACTACTCTGATGAAAGGCAAAGTCATGATACGAGGATGGAATATGTACGAAAAATTGGATGGCTTGACATATTCACACCTATGATGTGGTAACTAAGCAGAAGGCACTTCAACAAATTAGAAGCACTGCAAACTAGACACCATATGAAAGGTGCAATCAATATCACTCTGCCAAGTTAAAACTGTCTCGTCATAGGTGGCGTTCATTAAACTAGAAGCAATACATGCTAGAAATCATATTTAAGACGCAAACCAATATCACACTGCCAACTTAAAGGTGTTCCATCATAAGTGACTGATGCAGGATACACAAGAAGAGTAGTTTCATGTATGAACATGGTGTGATAGACAGATATAGTATGTACCAAAAACAGGAAAGCGTGTCATATTCACACGTATCATGTGTAAGCTAAGCAGATGCAGTTTACACCAATTAGGAGCAATACAAGCTAGACACCATATGCAACATGCAACCAGATATCACACTGCCAAGTTAGGGCAAGCACCTTGGATGGTGGAGTAGGGGAGCGGAGACTTGGACCTTCTAATGCACTATCAGTACAAGGAGAATCGGTACAGATGCTCCTTTTACGTTGCTGCAGAGGACCACCATCATCGCCTTCCTTACTATTTTCCTTCCTCTTTCTTGATTTTGCCTTGTCAAGTCAAACCCACAAGAAAAAGGAATAAAATTTGCTCTTCAGAACTCATTGATGCACGATACTGACAAACACTACTCTGATGAAAGGCAAAGTCATGATACGAGGATTGAATATGTACGAAAAATTGGATGGCTTGACATATTCACACCTATGATGTGGTAACTAACCAGAAGGCACTTCAACAAATTAGAAGCACTGCAAACTAGACACCATATGAAAGGTGCAATCAATATCACTCTGCCAAGTTAAAACTGTCTCGTCATAGGTGGCGTTCATTAAACTAGAAGCAATACATGCTAGAAATCATATTTAAGATGCAAACCAATATCACACTGCCAACTTAAAGGTGTTCCATCATAAGTGACTGATGCAGGATACACAAGAAGAGTAGTTTCATGTAAGAACATGGTGTGATAGACAGATACAGGATGTACCAAAAACAGGAAAGCGTGTCATATTCACACGTATAATGTGTAAGCTAAGCAGATACAGTTTACACTAATTAGGAGCAATACAAGCTAGACACCATATGCAACATGCAACCAGATATCGCACTGCCAAGTTAGAGCAAGCACCTTGGATGGTGGAGTAGGGGAGCGGACACTTGGACCTTGTAATGCACTATCAGTACAAGGAGAATCGGTACAGATGCTCCGTTTACGTTGCTGCAGAGGACCACCATCATCGCCTTCCTTACTCTTTTCCTTCCTCTTTCTTGATTTTGCCTTGTCAAGTCAAACCCACAAGAAAAAGGAATAGAATTTGCTCTTCAGAACTCATTGATGCACGATACTGACGAACACTACTCTGATGAAAGGCAAAGTCATGATACGAGGATGGAATATGTACGAAAAATTGGATGGCTTGACATATTCACACCTATGATGTGGTAACTAAGCAGAAGGCACTTCAACAAATTAGAAGCACTGCAAACTAGACACCATATGAAAGGTGCAATCAATATCACTCTGCCAAGTTAAAACTGTCTCGTCATAGGTGGCGTTCATTAAACTAGAAGCAATACATGCTAGAAATCATATTTAAGACGCAAACCAATATCACACTGCCAACTTAAAGGTGTTCCACCATAAGTGACTGATGCAGGATACACAAGAAGAGTAGTTTCATGTATGAACATGGTGTGATAGACAGATATAGTATGTACCAAAAACAGGAAAGCGTGTCATATTCACACGTATCATGTGTAAGCTAAGCAGATGCAGTTTACACTAATTAGGAGCAATACAAGCTAGACACCATATGCAACATGCAACCAGATATCACACTGCCAAGTTAGGGCAAGCACCTTGGATGGTGGAGTAGGGGAGCGGAGACTTGGACCATGTAATGCACTATCAGTACAAGGAGAATCGGTACAGATGCTCCTTTTACGTTGCTGCAGAGGACCACCATCATCGCCTTCCTTACTCTTTTCCTTCCTCTTTCTTGATTTTGCCTTGTCAAGTCAAACCCACAAGAAAAAGGAATAAAATTTGCTCTTCAGAACTCATTGATGCACGATACTGACGAACACTACTCTGATGAAAGGCAAAGTCATGATACGAGGATTGAATATGTACGAAAAATTGGATGGCTTGACATATTCACACCTATGATGTGGTAACTAAGCAGAAGGCACTTCAACAAATTAGAAGCACTGCAAACTAGACACCATATGAAAGGTGCAATCAATATCACTCTGCCAAGTTAAAACTGTCTCGTCATAGGTGGCGTTCATTAAACTAGAAGCAATACATGCTAGAAATCATATTTAAGACGCAAACCAATATCACACTGCCAACTTAAAGGTGTTCCATCATAAGTGACTGATGCAGGATACACAAGAAGAGTAGTTTCATGTAAGAACATGGTGTGATAGACCGATATAGGATGTACCAAAAACAGGAAAGCGTGTCATATTCACACGTATCATGTGTAAGCTAAGCAGATGCAGTTTACACCAATTAGGAGCAATACAAGCTAGACACCATATGCAACATGCAACCAGATATCACACTGCCAAGTTAGGGCAAGCACCTTGGATGGTGGAGTAGGGGAGCGGAGACTTGGACCTTGTAATGCACTATCAGTACAAGGAGAATCGGTACAGATGCTCCTTTTACGTTGCTGCAGAGGACCACCATCATCGCCTTCCTTACTATTTTCCTTCCTCTTTCTTGATTTTGCCTTGTCAAGTCAAACCCACAAGAAAAAGGAATAAAATTTGCTCTTCAGAACTCATTGATGCACGATACTGACAAACACTACTCTGATGAAAGGCAAAGTCATGATACGAGGATTGAATATGTACGAAAAATTGGATGGCTTGACATATTCACACCTATGATGTGGTAACTAAGCAGAAGGCACTTCAACAAATTAGAAGCACTGCAAACTAGACACCATATGAAAGGTGCAATCAATATCACTCTGCCAAGTTAAAACTGTCTCGTCATAGGTGGCGTTCATTAAACTAGAAGCAATACATGCTAGAAATCATATTTAAGATGCAAACCAATATCACACTGCTAACTTAAAGGTGTTCCATCATAAGTGACTGATGCAGGATACACAAGAAGAGTAGTTTCATGTAAGAACATGGTGTGATAGACAGATATAGGATGTACCAAAAACAGGAAAGCGTGTCATATTCACACGTATAATGTGTAAGCTAAGAAGATACAGTTTACACTAATTAGGAGCAATACAAGCTAGACACCATATGCAACATGCAACCAGATATCACACTGCCAAGTTAGAGCAAGCACCTTGGATGGTGGAGTAGGGGAGCGGACACTTGGACCTTGTAATGCACTATCAGTACAAGGAGAATCGGTACAGATGCTCCGTTTACGTTGCTGCAGAGGACCACCATCATCGCCTTCCTTACTCTTTTCCTTCCTCTTTCTTGATTTTGCCTTGTAAAGTCAAACCCACAAGAAAAAGGAATAGAATTTGCTCTTCAGAACTCATTGATGCACGATACTGACGAACACTACTCTGATGAAAGGCAAAGTCATGATACGAGGATGGAATATGTACGAAAAATTGGATGGCTTGACATATTCACACCTATGATGTGGTAACTAACCAGAAGGCACTTCAACAAATTAGAAGCACTGCAAACTAGACACCATATGAAAGGTGCAATCAATATCACTCTGCCAAGTTAAAACTGTCTCGTCATAGGTGGCGTTCATTAAACTAGAAGCAATACATGCTAGAAATCATATTTAAGACGCAAACCAATATCACACTGCCAACTTAAAGGTGTTCCATCATAAGTGACTGATGCAGGATACACAAGAAGAGTAGTTTCATGTATGAACATGGTGTGATAGACAGATATAGTATGTACCAAAAACAGGAAAGCGTGTCATATTCACACGTATCATGTGTAAGCTAAGCAGATGCAGTTTACACTAATTAGGAGCAATACAAGCTAGACACCATATGCAACATGCAACCAGATATCACACTGCCAAGTTAGGGCAAGCACCTTGGATGGTGGAGTAGGGGAGCGGAGACTTGGACCTTGTAATGCACTATCAGTACAAGGAGAATCGGTACAGATGCTCCTTTTACGTTGCTGCAGAGGACCACCATCATCGCCTTCCTTACTATTTTCCTTCCTCTTTCTTGATTTTGCCTTGTCAAGTCAAACCCACAAGAAAAAGGAATAAAATTTGCTCTTCAGAACTCATTGATGCACGATACTGACAAACACTACTCTGATGAAAGGCAAAGTCATGATACGAGGATTGAATATGTACGAAAAATTGGATGGCTTGACATATTCACACCTATGATGTGGTAACTAAGCAGAAGGCACTTCAACAAATTAGAAGCACTGCAAACTAGACACCATATGAAAGGTGCAATCAATATCACTCTGCCAAGTTAAAACTGTCTCGTCATAGGTGGCGTTCATTAAACTAGAAGCAATACATGCTAGAAATCATATTTAAGATGCAAACCAATATCACACTGCCAACTTAAAGGTGTTCCATCATAAGTGACTGATGCAGGATACACAAGAAGAGTAGTTTCATGTAAGAACATGGTGTGATAGACAGATATAGGATGTACCAAAAACAGGAAAGCGTGTCATATTCACACGTATAATGTGTAAGCTAAGAAGATACAGTTTACACTAATTAGGAGCAATACAAGCTAGACACCATATGCAACATGCAACCAGATATCACACTGCCAAGTTAGAGCAAGCACCTTGGATGGTGGAGTAGGGGAGCGGACACTTGGACCTTGTAATGCACTATCAGTACAAGGAGAATCGGTACAGATGCTCCGTTTACGTTGCTGCAGAGGACCACCATCATCGCCTTCCTTACTCTTTTCCTTCCTCTTTCTTGATTTTGCCTTGTAAAGTCAAACCCACAAGAAAAAGGAATAGAATTTGCTCTTCAGAACTCATTGATGCACGATACTGACGAACACTACTCTGATGAAAGGCAAAGTCATGATACGAGGATGGAATATGTACGAGAAATTGGATGGCTTGACATATTCACACCTATGATGTGGTAACTAACCAGAAGGCACTTCAACAAATTAGAAGCACTGCAAACTAGACACCATATGAAAGGTGCAATCAATATCACTCTGCCAAGTTAAAACTGTCTCGTCATAGGTGGCGTTCATTAAACTAGAAGCAATACATGCTAGAAATCATATTTAAGACGCAAACCAATATCACACTGCCAACTTAAAGGTGTTCCATCATAAGTGACTGATGCAGGATACACAAGAAGAGTAGTTTCATGTATGAACATGGTGTGATAGACAGATATAGTATGTACCAAAAACAGGAAAGCGTGTCATATTCACACGTATCATGTGTAAGCTAAGCAGATGCAGTTTACACTAATTAGGAGCAATACAAGCTAGACACCATATGCAACATGCAACCAGATATCACACTGCCAAGTTAGGGCAAGCACCTTGGATGGTGGAGTAGGGGAGCGGAGACTTGGACCTTGTAATGCACTATCAGTACAAGGAGAATCGGTACAGATGCTCCTTTTACGTTGCTGCAGAGGACCACCATCATCGCCTTCCTTACTCTTTTCCTTCCTCTTTCTTGATTTTGCCTTGTCAAGTCAAACCCACAAGAAAAAGGAATAAAATTTGCACTTCAGAACTCATTGATGCACGATACTGACGACCACTACTCTGATGAAAGGCAAAGTCACGATACGAGGATTGAATATGTACGAAAAATTGGATGGCTTGACATATTCACACCTATGATGTGGTAACTAACCAGAAGGCACTTCAACAAATTAGAAGCACTGCAAACTAGACACCATATGAAAGGTGCAATCAATATCACTCTGCCAAGTTAAAACTGTCTCGTCATAGGTGGCGTTCATTAAACTAGAAGCAATACATGCTAGAAATCATATTTAAGACGCAAACCAATATCACACTGCCAACTTAAAGGTGTTCCATCATAAGTGACTGATGCAGGATACACAAGAAGAGTAGTTTCATGTAAGAACATCGTGTGATAGACAGATATAGGATGTACCAAAAACAGGAAAGCGTGTCATATTCACACGTATAATGTGTAAGCTAAGCAGATACAGTTTACACCAATTAGGAGCAATACAAGCTAGACACCATATGCAACATGCAACCAGATATCACACTGCCAAGTTAGAGCAAGCACCTTGGATGGTGGAGTAGGGGAGCGGACACTTGGACCTTGTAATGCACTATCAGTACAAGGAGAATCGGTACCGATGCTCCGTTTACGTTGCTGCAGAGGACCACCATCATCGCCTTCCTTACTCTTTTCCTTCCTCTTTCTTGATTTTGCCTTGTCAAGTCAAACCCACAAGAAAAAGGAATAGAATTTGCTCTTCAGAACTCATTGATGCACGATACTGACGAACACTACTCTGATGAAAGGCAAAGTCATGATACGAGGATGGAATATGTACGAAAAATTGGATGGCTTGACATATTCACACCTATGATGTGGTAACTAAGCAGAAGGCACTTCAACAAATTAGAAGCACTGCAAACTAGACACCATATGAAAGGTGCAATCAATATCACTCTGCCAAGCTAAAACTGTCTCGTCATAGGTGGCGTTCATTAAACTAGAAGCAATACATGCTAGAAATCATATTTAAGACACAAACCAATATCACACTGCCAACTTAAAGGTGTTCCATCATAAGTGACTAATGCAGGATACACAAGAAGAGTAGTTTCATGTATGAACATGGTGTGATAGACATATATAGTATGTACCAAAAACAGGAAAGCGTGTCATATTCACACGTATCATGTGTAAGCTAAGCAGATGCAGTTTACACTAATTAGGAGCAATACAAGCTAGACACCATATGCAACATGCAACCAGATATCACACTGCCAAGTTAGGGCAAGCACCTTGGATGGTGGAGTAGGGGAGCGGAGACTTGGACCTTCTAATGCACTATCAGTACAAGGAGAATCGGTACAGATGCTCCTTTTACGTTGCTGCAGAGGACCACCATCATCGCCTTCCTTACTCTTTTCCTTCCTCTTTCTTGATTTTGCCTTGTCAAGTCAAACCCACAAGAAAAAGGAATAGAATTTGCTCTTCAGAACTCATTGATGCACGATACTGACGAACACTACTCTGATGAAAGGCAAAGTCATGATACGAGGATGGAATATGTACGAAAAATTGGATGGCTTGACATATTCACACCTATGATGTGGTAACTAAGCAGAAGGCACTTCAACAAATTAGAAGCACTGCAAACTAGACACCATATGAAAGGTGCAATCAATATCACTCTTCCAAGCTAAAACTGTCTCGTCATAGGTGGCGTTCATTAAACTAGAAGCAATACATGCTAGAAATCATATTTAAGACACAAACCAATATCACACTGCCAACTTAAAGGTGTTCCATCATAAGTGACTAATGCAGGATACACAAGAAGAGTAGTTTCATGTATGAACATGGTGTGATAGACATATATAGTATGTACCAAAAACACGAAAGCGTGTCATATTCACACGTATCATGTGTAAGCTAAGCAGATGCAGTTTACACTAATTAGGAGCAATACAAGCTAGACACCATATGCAACATGCAACCAGATATCACACTGCCAAGTTAGGGCAAGCACCTTGGATGGTGGAGTAGGGGAGCGGAGACTTGGACCTTCTAATGCACTATCAGTACAAGGAGAATCGGTACAGATGCTCCTTTTACGTTGCTGTAGAGGACCACCATCATCGCCTTCCTTACTCTTTTCCTTCCTCTTTCTTGATTTTGCCTTGTCAAGTCAAACCCACAAGAAAAAGGAATAAAATTTGCTCTTCAGAACTCATTGATGCACGATACTGACGAACACTACTCTGATGAAAGGCAAAGTCATGATACGAGGATTGAATATGTACGAAAAATTGGATGGCTTGACATATTCACAGCTATGATGTGGTAACTAAGTAGAAGGCACTTCAACAAATTAGAAGCACTGCAAACTAGACACCATATGAAAGGTGCAATCAATATCACTCTGCCAAGTTAAAACTGTCTCGTCATAGGTGGCGTTCATTAAACTAGAAGCAATACATGCTAGAAATCATATTTAAGACGCAAACCAATATCACACTGCCAACTTAAAGGTGTTCCATCATAAGTGACTGATGCAGGATACACAAGAAGAGTAGTTTCATGTATGAACATGGTGTGATAGACAGATATAGTATGTACCAAAAACAGGAAAGCGTGTCATATTCACACGTATCATGTGTAAGCTAAGCAGATGCAGTTTACACTAATTAGGAGCAATACAAGCTAGACACCATATGCAACATGCAACCAGATATCACACTGCCAAGTTAGGGCAAGCACCTTGGATGGTGGAGTAGGGGAGCGGAGACTTGGACCTTGTAATGCACTATCAGTACAAGGAGAATCGGTACAGATGCTCCTTTTACGTTGCTGCAGAGGACCACCATCATCGCCTTCCTTACTCTTTTCCTTCCTCTTTCTTGATTTTGCCTTGTCAAGTCAAACCCACAAGAAAAAGGAATAGAATTTGCTCTTCAGAACTCATTGATGCACGATACTGACGAACACTACTCTGATGAAAGGCAAAGTCATGATACGAGGATGGAATATGTACGAAAAATTGGATGGCTTGACATATTCACACCTATGATGTGGTAACTAAGCAGAAGGCACTTCAACAAATTAGAAGCACTGCAAACTAGACACCATATGAAAGGTGCAATCAATATCACTCTGCCAAGTTAAAACTGTCTCGTCATAGGTGGCGTTCATTAAACTAGAAGCAATACATGCTAGAAATCATATTTAAGACGCAAACCAATATCACACTGCCAACTTAAAGGTGTTCCATCATAAGTGACTGATGCAGGATACACAAGAAGAGTAGTTTCATGTATGAACATGGTGTGATAGACAGATATAGTATGTACCAAAAACAGGAAAGCGTGTCATATTCACACGTATCATGTGTAAGCTAAGCAGATGCAGTTTACACTAATTAGGAGCAATACAAGCTAGACACCATATGCAACATGCAACCAGATATCACACTGCCAAGTTAGGGAAAGCACCTTGGATGGTGGAGTAGGGGAGCGGAGACTTGGACCTTGTAATGCACTATCAGTACAAGGAGAATCGGTACAGATGCTCCTTTTACGTTGCTGCAGAGGACCACCATCATCGCCTTCCTTACTCTTTTCCTTCCTCTTTCTTGATTTTGCCTTGTCAAGTCAAACCCACAAGAAAAAGGAATAAAATTTGCACTTCAGAACTCATTGATGCACGATACTGACGACCACTACTCTGATGAAAGGCAAAGTCATGATACGAGGATTGAATATGTACGAAAAATTGGATGGCTTGACATATTCACAGCTATGATGTGGTAACTAAGCAGAAGGCACTTCAACAAATTAGAAGCACTGCAAACTAGACACCATATGAAAGGTGCAATCAATATCACTCTGCCAAGTTAAAACTGTCTCGTCATAGGTGGCGTTCATTAAACTAGAAGCAATACATGCTAGAAATCATATTTAAGACGCAAACCAATATCACACTGCCAACTTAAAGGTGTTCCATCATAAGTGACTGATGCAGGATACACAAGAAGAGTAGTTTCATGTAAGAACATGGTGTGATAGACAGATATAGGATGTACCAAAAACAGGAAAGCGTGTCATATTCACACGTATAATGTGTAAGCTAAGAAGATACAGTTTACACCAATTAGGAGCAATACAAGCTAGACACCATATGCAACATGCAACCAGATATCACACTGCCAAGTTAGAGCAAGCACCTTGGATGGTGGAGTAGGGGAGCGGACACTTGGACCTTGTAATGCACTATCAGTACAAGGAGAATCGGTACAGATGCTCCGTTTACGTTGCTGCAGAGGACCACCATCATCGCCTTCCTTACTCTTTTCCTTCCTCTTTCTTGATTTTGCCTTGTCAAGTCAAACCCACAAGAAAAAGGAATAGAATTTGCTCTTCAGAACTCATTGATGCACGATACTGACGAACACTACTCTGATGAAAGGCAAAGTCATGATACGAGGATGGAATATGTACGAAAAATTGGATGGCTTGACATATTCACACCTATGATGTGGTAACTAAGCAGAAGGCACTTCAACAAATTAGAAGCACTGCAAACTAGACACCATATGAAAGGTGCAATCAATATCACTCTGCCAAGTTAAAACTGTCTCGTCATAGGTGGCGTTCATTAAACTAGAAGCAATACATGCTAGAAATCATATTTAAGACGCAAACGAATATCACACTGCCAACTTAAAGGTGTTCCATCATAAGTGACTGATGCAGGATACACAAGAAGAGTAGTTTCATGTATGAACATGGTGTGATAGACAGATATAGTATGTACCAAAAACAGGAAAGCGTGTCATATTCACACGTATCATGTGTAAGCTAAGCAGATGCAGTTTACACTAATTAGGAGCAATACAAGCTAGACACCATATGCAACATGCAACCAGATATCACACTGCCAAGTTAGGGCAAGCACCTTGGATGGTGGAGTAGGGGAGCGGAGACTTGGACCTTCTAATGCACTATCAGTACAAGGAGAATCGGTACAGATGCTCCTTTTACGTTGCTGCAGAGGACCAGCATCATCGCCTTCCTTACTCTTTTCCTTCCTCTTTCTTGATTTTGCCTTGTCAAGTCAAACCCACAAGAAAAAGGAATAAAATTTGCTCTTCAGAACTCATTGATGCATGATACTGACGAAGACTACTTTCATGTAAGGCAGCCGCATGATAGGAGGATGGAATATGTATGAAAAATAGGACGGCGTGACATATTGACATGTATGATGTATAAAGTGTAAACTAAGCACAAGTTGCTTGAACTTGTTAGAATCAATGCAAGCTAGAAACCATATGAAAGATGAAACCAATATCACTCTGCCTAATTAAAAGGGTATCCTAACAAATGTATTTGACCAAATTAGAAGCAATACATGGCAACAGGCTAGAAATAATATGCAATATGCAACGACTAAAGGTGACTCATCGTAAGTGATTGATGCAGGATACAGAAGAGAGGTAGTTTCATGTAAGAACAAGGTTAACACATAGATGTAGTGTGTACCAAAAATAGGAAGGCATGTCATATTCACAGGTATAATGTGTAAACTGAGCAGATGCAATTTACCCTAATTAGAAGCACTACAAGCTAGACACCGTATGCAACATGCAACCACATATCACACTGCGAAGTTAGAGCAAGCACCTGTGATGGTGGTGTGGGGGAATTGCGGTCATCAACTAGAGAGCTACGTTGACTATCTTCATTTAGCCTTGCTGTTTCTTGAGAATCATGTGGGGAGGATGACACTGCACTCTCTAAACGAGTATGGCGTCTCACAGTAACCCACTCGGGTGACTGTCTCATCGTAAGTGATTGACGAGGGATACAAAAGAGCATTACTTTGATGTACGAACATGGTTAATAGACATATGTAGTATGTATAAAAAACAGGAAGGCATGTCATTATCAAAGGTATAATGTGTAAAGTAAGCAGATGCAATTTAACCAAATTGGAAGCAATACAAGCTAGACACCATATGCAACATGCAACCACATTTGACAGCGCAAAGTTAAAGCAAGCACCTGGGATGGTTGTGTGTGTGGCAATTGAGATCATCAACTGCAGAGCTACGTTTACTGTCTCCAACTGCTGACACTGCATCCTTTAGAGCGCTGAAAAGCTTAGTGCTTATCTTCGAATTACACTGGAGCGACTTCTGTCTTTTCTTTTCAGCATTCATCAACATTGTGTCAGAGTCTGAAATACCCATGCATAAAAAAATAGTGTGAGTATTGGTGAAGTGTGTGCACAATTAGTATAGTGTAAAGGTAGCAGATAGCAGGTCGGTGAGAAATAAATGATGGGAGACATATGATAGCTCTACAACATGCATGGCACACTAAATTACTACATGATTCTATGAAAATAACATTCGACTAAAAACAAATAGGTCAGTCCATTTTTTCTGCACCGTCCGATGTACAAAGAACGGGCAGATCGCCTTCATCTACCTCCAGCCAGTCAGTGTTGACGATCTTCCTCGAAACGGCAGCGACCACCAGCCCAGTCCCCTGCCTGCGCCCTCCCCTCGACCTCACCGCACCGCCGTGCTTGGCACCGCCCCCCGGCCATCCATTCAAGCCCGGCCGACCTCCAGATCAGGCGCAAGCAGCTCCTGCGCCCCACACCCCTATGATAGACACCGATGCGCCGCTTCCCCGGCGAACAGGCGGACTAGGTGCTCCGTGCGCCTAAGCGGGTGTTGATTCTTTTAATTGCGGTTCGACTGACCCTGAATTGAAATCCAGGCGGGCTACTGACCTCTAGCAAAGGTGAAATAGTAAAGGGAGGAAACCTTGTGCATTTAGTATCACGAAGAAGATGCAGTAAGAAGCGCTCAACTAGTTTCTTTCGTGGGATGAATACGGTGTGAGCAGAGATGTAAGGTTTGCACGAATAAGGGAAGAGGAGTACCTCTTTCTGTTGGCAGTGCTGTGCCCTCCTTCTATTTTTCCAACGATCTTCTTGTGGTTCACTTGAAACGAGAAGTTGTGGAGGACGGTGCAGCCTTGGACGAACCCATGGCCAAGTTGTTGAGTGTGGTGCGGTGGCCGTCTGTCGGCAGCAGGGAAGAAGATGCGAGGCGGCGAACGACAGCGTAGCGGGAATAGCTCCGGTGCGGCGGACGGTTGTGACAGTGGAGCGGCAGCAGTGAGGCGCAGGACGGCGTGGTCGGAGTAGTTCTGGTACGGTGCACGTCGGCATCGGCGTCGTGGAGGCAGCTCTACCTCGGCTTCAGCTGCTAAGTCCTTGAGGGCGTTGCGGTTGCGTTGGAGGACGACGTCGGGGTACCGGCTCCGACGTGATGGAGGAGTGCGACGGTGGATTGGGCGCTATGGGGTGGAGGATGGAGGAGGCTAGGGTTTCGCGGCTGGTGGAGAGGGCGTTTTGGCGCCCACGGAGTATGAATGGGGAAACAGAGGGAGGCGGGGAACTAAGGGGGAACAATGTTTTGGTTTGGGACGCACTTGTTGGAAATTTGGGGAAAGTTACAAACTTTGCCCCCATCTAAAATTTCGGACATATTGAGGGTTGGGGGTAGGACAGTAATCTCAGGTGTCCCAAATGTGGGCGGGATAGATTTCGGCCGAGTGCATGGGTGTTTAGGCGCCCACGGCGTATGAATGCCTCTCGGAGGCGGTTGAGACTGGCGTCTTGGTGAAGTTACAAACCTACCCCGGTTTAGACCTTTGGACATCGGGCCGATAGGCTACACGGGCCAGAGTCAGGACAGTAATTTCCTACCACCAAACATTAGTCTCGTGCGGTTTCGGGTGACCAGAGGCCTATTTGGCGCTTCGTTCAATATTTGGGAGCAGAAGCATTAACGTTTTCGGTTCTCTTGAATTGAACATTCAGGATTTGTCAAACTTCACAAATCTTCACTCTTGAAAATCCTAAAGCTACGATTATTTTGGAATGGAGGTGGTACATTTTAATATACATTGTACACGAGTATATATTTAAAAAATATGTAACTTACCTCAGTTCATGCATGGTTCCAGATATAATCTCCTTGGTTGCAAAAAAAAAGTTAGACATGCGTATGCATATATATAGCATGTTCAAACGCACAACAAAGATTGACGTCCCCTTTTACATCTGATTTACAAATGCCATTATCTCGGGTTCAAATAGATGTATGCACTTCCTATGAATTCGAATCTTCAAAACCCCCTTTATGTTGAATTTGACATCTATTCTATTTCGTAGCTAGCAATTTGGAATGTATCCATGCAAGTGACAAATGTATAAAGTGCTTCACACTAACAACATGGAGTGCACTAATTAATGTTTATATATGAATTGCAAAAGCATCCATTGCCTGTATTTCAAACCGCTCTCACTCTATGGATCGATAATATGAAATAAACACATGCACATGCTAGAATTCAATAGAGTATGGGTGTCTGATAGACCGATTTTCGTCCATACGCAATTTGCAAAATTCATTCTCATCCAAAAATAATAATGCCATTTATATTTTAATTTAATGAGTAGAACCGCCTTTTACACGTAGATGCAGTATGCCTCGGCCCATTCTCACAAACACGCTATATATCTCTCTATCTACCGCATAAGTGCACACACTTTATATGCATCGGCATTTCTCTTTCACACATGCTCCCAATCTCTCTCGGGGTGTCGGGGAGTCTCACGCACATGCTCTCTCTGTATCTCTCTCTTTCTGACTACTATGTACCACTGTTTTCACTAATCTCAGTTGGAAAACACTATTTCTCTCACATGCATATATACACACGCATGGTCTCTACTAGCCCTCTATACGCACACACACACACACACACACACACACACACACACACATATATATATATATATTTATGTGCCTATGTGTCTCCCGCACGCACATTATCTGTAGGCCTCTCTCACACACATTGCCCCCCTAGACACACCTCTCTCTTAGTAGTTGGCAGATATGATTCCCTCATATCATTTGGTAGGATATCCCTGACTGTTGGCTGGATGGTAATACGAGGCAAAGTTTTACCCTAGTTCAGACCCTTACAGTTGAGGAAAAAGCCTACTCCTGGTACTGTATATTAGTGATAGGGGTGTGTACAGAGTACATGTGAATACCAGGCATTGTGCGTGTGTGTATACTATCGAGGAACTAGCCCCCAAGCTTCTATAACATACTGGGGGCCTAGGTTACAAATCATATATAGTCGGCTTATCACCAGTGGGGATAGAGTCCTCCGCGACTCTGGTAGCTAGCTTTGTGTTGTACGCCGAGTCCTCCACATGGGTCTTCGTATAACGCGTCTCGATCCAACCTATGTGGCGTAGGATGGAACGGACCCATGAGTCCTCATGTTGATCCACCACAACTAGAAATGATGTGCCCACCACACCACACACGCAATCGGCCACTAAGAAAATAAGCATATACAATAGTACAATGTTATACATGAAAGTTAATTGCATGGTGCATCCAAAAATATTTGTTCTGCATTGTGACTATTTATATATTCTCCTAAAATATTAGTCACGGGATCTCTCCTTGTCTCCACCGGACATCCCCTCTTTCTACACCACTTTCACGTACGCACACAAACTATCTCTCGGCCCTCTAAAAGTATGCATGCCCACGACACATTCACGCATGACGGTCACTGTATTTCAAGCTAAAGCACTATACGGTCACTGGAGTTCAGAATATGCTCATTACGGTCACCGTATACATTCTCTTGGTGATCATATGGTATCTAGCTCACGATACGTCTCCGTATTTTCTTGATGACACTGACGGACTTTGCATTTGATGCGTGCTCCGTATTTTGTTGACGACACTTACGGTCATTGTATTTGAAGCGAAAGCATGATATGGTCACTGGACTTCAGAATAAGCTCATCACGGTCACCACATACATTATGTCGTGCTAACAAACATGTGGTTGGATGGTTAGGAGGACAGTGGTTTCTCGAGCCCACTAGGGTTAAAGTCCCGGTGCTCGCATTTTATCCTGGGTTAATTTCAGTATTTTCCGGCGATGTGCGTTCAGTGGGAGGAGACGTTCCACTCGACTACGAGGCACCTATGGTGACTTCGTAAAATCTCAAGATCATATGCTGGCTCACTCTCTCGAAGGTGCTCATAGGGGTAGGGTGTGCGTGTGTGCGCTTATAGCGGTGAGTGCTTGCACGTATATATGAGCCCTTGCGTTTGTACCATGTTAAAAAAAATACATGTCATGATTATACAGTCACTGGATCACCCGTACAACTCCATTTTTTGTTGATGACACAATCAATTGACCAGTCAAATGTTTCACATGGTGCAACTAGTGTTGCACCATCGGGGCGCGTAACCGTGGGGCCCACTTGTCAGCCCGTATATGAAAGAAAGAAATGGTAGTTTGAGTTTGTACTATGTTAATAAAATACATTTTAGGGTGATCATACGGTCACTGGCTCACCATACAGCTCCGTAATTTGTTGATGACATGATCAATTGACTAGTCAAACGGTTCACATTCAGCAGCGCACATTACCATAGGGCCCACCCGTCAGCACGTATATGAAGGACATAAATGGTAACAAATTAGTGGTCGGTGGGTACTCGAAGTCGTGAGACCTCTGGTTGGCAGTCGCCGGCGGTGGGGGGGGCGCGTTGATTGGGCGGTGGGGTGGGGATCGCCGGAGAAAAAGCTCGGCACGGGGGGGGGGGGGCTAGAGGGATGGCCGGTGCGGCGGTGGACCGACGGTGGGGAGTGGTTTCGGGGCGGGCGGGGCGGTGTCGCGGCGGGGGCCGGCGGTTCGGCCGGTGGTGGCTGGCGGCTCAGTGGGGTGGAGTTTGATGATAAACTGCACACCCTTGATTTCGTATCTAACGGCTGGAAAATCTAATGACCAGAGATGAAAAAGTCAGTCGACTGACGTGTAGCCTCACCCCGCACGTACACATGGACGCACGCATGCAGGCGTGCAACACTGACACGTACACATAACGAACACACGAACGCATGCAGGCGTGCAACACTGACACGCACACATGCACTCACGAACACACGCACACACGTATGTACACATGCATGCAACACTGAAACGTACCGTTGCACGCGCGCAACACTCGCACGCCTGCATGGACACAGCACACGACGCAAGACACACGCTCAACCTATACGTGCATGCACCCTTTGTTAAGGACATGGATTGTTACGGGTATTAATCAATCTTATCTGTGATAAGCCGAACATTGATGTTTGCAGCGGTCTTTATGAATCACAACGTATCGAACGGGCTATCAACATAGTAGGCTTATCTACATGAAAAGGATGACGTCACACTCAATGAACAATCATCGGTTTATGAAATGCCCGCTTCTGACCGCCCTGGCCCACCAAAGGTTCCTCTGCTGTGCGCTGCCTGCGTTGGGTCACTAACATGCAGGCCATGTACCCAAAGAGCCCACACATCAGTGGAAGAACGGCGTGGTGTCCTACGTCAGACTCGAGGGCGCCACTCGCTGCACGGCTGACTGAACACGCCTCCTTGCCGCATTCAAACGCCTCCATGAAACCCGCCCGTGTGGAAGCCGAGAAACCCACTCTGGACACACATCGATCCATGACCGGGCCGACATTAAATGCAACGCTGGCCGAGCTCCTCCCGTCCGCCGTCTATTTAATCTCCTATTTAAACGAGGCCAAACGCCGGCCAAGAATCGCACACCTCTGCCGCTCCCCTATCTCCTCCTTCACCATTTTGTCCACTCTTACAATGGCTTACGAAGAGTAGTTATTCCGCACAAGCCATTTGTCTAGGTTTGTATCTCTCACACACACCCACGTAGGTGGGGGACGTGCACGAAGAGAAGAGGTGCACGCATGGCGCACGTACTCCCGTCTCTTTCCCAACCACACACCCACGCGGGTACATGGTGGAGCTCATTTCTGTACGAAAAGGTAGCCCACGTGGTAATTTGACCGTGTACTGGTTGTCCACTTGGTGGAGGGAGGATCGTCTACCACGGGTGAACAAACAAATTGCGACCTGACGCGTTATGTTAAAAAAGAGGCAAACCATGTGGGCCTACCTTAGAGGCAAGGCTCTATACTCTGGAGTACTTTTGATGTGTCCCGTCAACTCGCAGATCGAGGAGAAGCTTGCTTAGTACGCCGTCTCCCCCGCCCATGGGCGCGGTGGCTCGCAGGATGAGCTGAAGCTTGCTTACTAGTAGGACGAGGGGAAAATTTTACTACTCCCTCCGTTTACTCCTCGTCCCTACTACCTTGGTTAGAGAGATTATCATATTGTTTGGAATATATATGTCCTTTAGTACTCCCTCCATTTACTTATACAAGGCCACTATAAAAAAATACATTTTGCATCTATACAAGGCCACAAATAGTAATCGAGACAAAAGTTACTACTCCCTCCTTTCCATTTTATGGCTCAATTTCAAAATCTCTCCAACCAATGTAGACGGTGAGTGGTCGAATTAATTTCGTACTCCTAGTTTGCACACGTAATTAGTACGCTCGTTTTTCTCAAGAAGTTATGTTTACCGAGGCATTAATTAGAAAGAATGCATGAATGACCACTAAATTTCCATGAACTTCTACATGCATTGGTGAGTTTTCTCTTGACACTGCTTGCATCGGGTGATCTAACGCACCTCGAAATAAAACATATGATGGTACTACTACTAGTAGTAGAATTGAGACTTATAAAACGGAAAAACGAATGTTTTTTAGATGAGCCCTATAAACCCTAGTGGGTACGTACTCCGTAAAATCAGATTTTCCCAAAACTAAGTCGCTCAACCTTTATTTGCTTGTTTCCCTTCCTGCCTCCTTGCCTCGAACAGACTATGCCAAACTCCCCTGCCTGCCGCACGGGAAAAGACCCGCCCTTGCATTTTTTTAGTTCGGGTTTGTATCGATGGATCGAGCAAAGCAGCAAAAACCCAAGCCGTGTCTTGTACTCCTCCGTCGACGCTCGCTTTCATGAATTCTTTACTTCCTATCGCCGACATGTGGGACATATAGCAACCGGGCCGCGTGTCAAGCACCAAATAACAGTGCAGAACAGCAGGGGGACGCACCCCAGTCGTACCGCCCCAGTAGTAGTAGTAATGAGCAATGAGACGTCAAATCACAATGCCGCACCTTCCGAGACGGACGAAGCAACAATTATTTCACACTTCGGTTCGCCATCATCTCAAACCACGTAGCATTGCTTCTGCCTCAAGAGGGACACGCGCATCGCCTTGGTACATCATGACACGTGGGACCGCATGACAGGCCATGCTCCCCCGCCGATCGCTCGGTAAAATCACCTCATTTTTACTACTATACTTCCTCCGTATCGGTTTGCATGGCATGCACGTCGTTCTAGGTTGACAATTTAACTGGCTATATATGTGATGAACAGTATATGTTTGAAACTACATCCGCTTAATAATCCAATGATATACTTTTTGTGACATAGTAACTCAGATTTAGTTAGTCAAATGGATGACCTAGAACTACGTGCACGCCCTATAAACCGAGACGTCTAAAAAAACGAGACGGAGAGGGTAGTCCAGTATGTATCTTTTTAGATCAATATAGTCGGGATTCACCAAAGAGCAAAACCAAGTGGTAGGCTGCACCTGTCGTGTTGGCGTAGCGACTCAAGCAGGGTCTGTCCGCACGCGAAATGGCGACACACTTAACAGGACCCCTTTGGCCGACATGTGGCTCATCCACCGTCTTGTTCCACGTGCGATGCACCAAATTACAGTCCAGAGGAGTGGTTGGAATTGGAGGCACCCCGGTCGTAGCGCCGCGTAGTAGAAAATGAGTGATGAGGGGTCAAATCACAAAGCCCCACCTTTCCTGCATTAAGCTGGACGGACGAAGAAACCATCATTTCACTCTAGGGCGCAAGAGCATAAAGAAAAGAGAAAACCAATGATGCGTGCGGCAGCTACCTAGGGCACCCTAGGGTAGGGGTCTCCACTACAGATCATTTTTTTGAAAGCGCCTCCACTACAAATCGGCTTCTCCCTCGTCCTCTTGAAGAAAACCGATGATGCGTGCGGCGGTAGTGTTTGTAGGAGTACTACTAGGGCGTGCGGGGCCATGTCGTAGTAAACGGGAGAGGGATTGAGTTCGAGTCGACGCCTTAAATATGTGTGGGCCACTTGGTTTTAGGGGAACGAGGCAGCATTTTGGGTTCGGGGACCAGTGGAGATATAGTACGTACAAAAAATTGTGGACGTAGGTTCGACCGAAAGGCAATGATGCATGGGCCCTGCATTTTGATATACCCGGGGCCGCGTGAAATTTGCTACTCTACTCAAAACTAGTAAGGTACACATGCATTGAACGCATGAGATTTCGAAACCAAATTACGAATAAATACACACTATAGCATGTAAAGCTTTGAGTCATATACGCATGATGTAGATGTTTGTTTAGTTCTTATAAATCATCTCATTCAAAATCAATTAGTTTTATAAAAATGTTAAGATTCATGGGGTTGTGCATTGTAAAGCATAAAGTAAAAAACAAATAATGGCAATTCATTTAGAAAAAAAATCAATTATTATACAGAAGATTCTAGAACAAAGGAGAAGTGCTTGTGTTTTGAGGTTTGTGCATTATGCTCAAGTTCAACCATGGAGTCTTCTAAATTGTACATGTGGCAGATCTGGTGGAATGTTGATGATATCCAACGGCCAGTAGTCCTCGGATTTGCCATCTCTGCACTGTCGGATTAGCTTCATCCAGCGACCATCTTTCACGTTATTCACACACTATATAGTTCTTGTGCCATAGTTGCATGTCTTGGAAAAAAGCTACTAGTGGGTTGTACTAGCTATTTAGGAATAGAAGAAGTATACATGGAAGTTGTAGGGAAAGAGATGACATGGAGTATCTCAATTCCTATGAGCAGGGATTGGAAAAGAGATGTCATTTGGTTGACATCATAGGAACTTTTCTATTGAATCTAGAGATGCCATGTATATCAATTCCTATGAGGAGGGATTAGAAAAGAGATGTAATTTGGTTCATATCATGGGAACTTTTCTATTGAATATACGCTAATATTTATTTTCCTTTGAAATTATGGGAGTATAGGAATCCATTCATATGAACCAAGTGGCTCTAAAGCTATAGAAATGATATCATGTTTATTTCCTTTGAAATGTGGAGTATATGAATCTATTCCTATGAACCAATTGGCTCTAAAGGAAAAAAATCCTATAAAAATCATATCATATAGAGTTCCTATGATATTCCTCCACACCAAAGGATGGTTGAAATTGCTGCAGGTGATACGATGGTCTTTCTTTGTAGACTCCTCCCCCATCTTCATAGTTACCTCTCGAAGATGAATGAAATGATATATACAGGGTATTCTACATGTGCAATTTGGTACACGAAAACTCGGTAAAAGTTTGCGAGGTTCGAATTTTCAATAAAGCTATATGCACTGCATTTTGGAACGGAGGGAGCATACGGCAGTTGCTAACACTCACGTGGAAGATTTGTGTGTAGGAGGAGTGGCTGTTCTGTTAAATGACATGGCAGAAGTGACACTGTCGGATGCCGATCTAACCGTTCTTACGGCATTCGTCAGGAAAAGGCTTGTGGTGAACGTTTGTCGGATAATGATTTACGGACACATGCATTGCATTGATACGTGCCCCCTCTCTCTCTCTCATGCACACGCACCCTCCCGAGTCCTCTCGCACCCACCGTGTATCTGCAGGTAGACGTCACACACATATGTCCTCTTCACACCCTACCCTTAGAACTTCTAAAAAACAAAAGACGTCGCGCACATTTTATTTTAGCTCACACGTCACACACTTATACTACTACTCTTGTGGCGAATGTTCTTTGGGCATAGTATATTGTACTCTCATGAAGAGAAGCGGTGCACGCACGCACTAGTTCTCTCACACCCACTCGCGGGTACACGTAGGAGCGCATTTTTTTGAAGCTGGTACAACAAAATCACTCCACTATATATATAAGCAGGAGCCTTAGCGTTTGCTTTACTAGGGTTCCTCTCGTTCACTATCTCATGCTCTCCAGATCTAAGCAAGACATAGGTGGCCACACTCTCTCTCAGCTCACGGCTGGTCACAAATCCGGCTGGACAACCTCGACCGGGGCAGGGGTGTAGGTGCATCGTTCACGCTGTCGCCGGTGGCGAGGGAGGAGACCAACTGCTGCCCGCGCGTCCCGATCGACGGCTGTGCCGTTCTCTCCGAGAGAGCGCCGGCTCCGGAGGGCCTCCGACCCCTTCTTCCTCCCTGCGGTATTGTGGCCAAGATGCGGCCTCCCGACGCCGTCTTTGCCACATGCTGACGACCCTCAGGTATATATTCCTTTGAAACCTGCCTTGCTCTACTGCCCCAGCTCCCCACTTGGCTTCGTGTGGATCTTTTTCGACTTCTGTCCGCTGTTCCAAAGGCACCTAGACTTTTACTATTATTAGAGGTAAAGCTAGTTCATACAGTCGACTCTAAGAGTTGGTTCAAACACGGAAGAACATGGGAAAGCTGTAGCATGAATCTAGGACTTGGTTCTAAGAGGAAACCGGGGAAAGTAGTAGATACTGGCTACCCAACCGGTCTCTTGGTTGAAAAGACGAAGAAAGCATGGTGGATGGCGAAGGGTGGGGGAAGTTGTCGGGTGGTTGGTGCGACATATGCCAAGGGATGGCTTATCATTGTGGGAGTGAATAAGACGTCGCCGGTGCCTGGAAACGGGATGAGGCGGAGACATGCACGCCGGCGGATCTTACCCAGGTTCGGGGCTCTCCGAGGAGATAACACCCCTAGTCCTGCTCTGCGGGGTCTCCGCATGATCACTAGATCGAGAATGGGTAGCTACAATCGCTCCTAGAGCTCATGGGATCAAGGGGGAAGAAGAGCAAGGCTAGCTCTTGCTTCTCTCTATCTATGGTGTGTGCGCTATGCTTAGAAGGCAACTCTATGCTCAGAGGCCAACCCTTTGCATGGGTGCTCCGAGGGGTTTATATAGGCCTACCCCCCAGGGGTACAATGGTAATCTGGCTGGGCTCTGGTCCCAGCCGTCAGTGTCTACGCTCGCCGGCTTCTCCGCCGGCTGCTGGGTCCCGCCGGCTGGTGGGTCCCGCCAGCTGCCGGCTACTTGGTCGACAGGCCGGCCCCACCGCCTAGGGTCTTGTCGGCGGCTGCTTACTGTAGCCACGCCTCTGATGACGAGGGCTTTGTCGAGGTAAGCGTGGCTACAGTGGGCCGCCTCGGGGGCTCTCCCTGTATCCTTACCTCGTCTTGTCTCCTTAATGGGGCTCCTGCTTCGAGGAAGGGAGTAGCCGGCTTCTGGAGGCCGGCTACGCTCTTGGCCGACTGCGAAAGGCCGGGCCGCCTTCACGCCTCTCTCTGGCTGAAGGGGCCCGGCGCCCGCGGGCCGTACGGGAGTTGGTCGTGGGTGACGTCGAGGCCAGCATGGCTACAGTGCCGAGCCGCACGGGAGACGGCCGTCCCGTACGGCCTCCTGTAGCCATGCCCGCCTCGGGCTTTGGGGGTAGTGGGCCGCACTGTGGCCACACCCCGTCGTGTCGCCGTTATGTGGGAACAGCTTTGGTGGTTATGGTCTCGGCCGGCTCCTAGGAGTCGGCGTCCTTCTTGGCCGGCTTCTTGGAGTCGGCCACCCCGTAGTCGTCCTGGGGAGGAGTTGGTGAGGATGGGTCGCCTTCCGGGAGTCGGCTTCAGAGGTAGCCGGCCAGGGAAGGCGGCCCAATGCTCAGAGTGCTTAGAGGCCCGAAGGCCTAATTATTTTTTCAGAAGAACCAGGGCAGTCGGTTAGGCTACCCGTGGCCATTTACTCCGACAGTAGTCCCCGAAGCTGATTGGGCTTCGAGGTGGAGTGGGGGTTGAGAAGCTCGATCAGCTTCTATTGTGACAAGCCGTCAGCTGGGAGCCGGCCTTGGTCAGGCGCGCTGCCTGAGTCGAAATCTTCTGGAGTCGGAGGGCGGGAGCCCGCTGGCACGTGCACCGGGCCGCGGGCCGGCCAGCCCACGCGCGTGACGGGACGTCGCCGCAGGGAGGGGGCCCGCCACGTCCGCGCCCCGGCCCAGGCGCGGATCCTTTGTATCCCGAAACGGCCCGCACGTTCCGTGCGGCAGTTTCGGCTCGCATTTATGCGCAATAATCGCGAGACGTGGGGGGAGTGGGCGTAGTTAATCCCACATCCCCCCCCACGTCCGGCCTCTTCGGCCTCGTGAGGCTATAAGTAGGGGGAGGTGGAGGGCGGCAGGCCCTCGCACGCTCCTCCTACTTCCACCGTCTTCTTCCTCTTGCCAGTTCTTGCGACAGCGCCTCGCCGCCGCGCTCTTCTACCGCACGCTCCTCCGCTGCCGTGTTAGCTTTCGCCATGCCTCCCACCGTAGAGCAGCTTGGCGGGGATTGGGACGGCTCCAACGTCCATGACGACCACGTCGACTTCCTCCGTGACACGCGGCGGCTGCCCAGCGCGGACAAAGTGCAGGTCCGCCTCGCGCCGGCGAAGGAAATCTCGCCGAGGCCGCAGGAGGGCGAGCGGGTGGTCTTTCGCTCGCACTTCTTGCGTGGCTTCGGCCTGCCAGTGAGCGCCTTCTTCCGCTCCTGGCTTGAATTCTATCAGCTCCAGCCGCACCATCTCACCCCCAACGCGGTGGTGCTGCTGTCTGCCTTCGTCACCCTGTGCGAGGGCTATCTCGGCGTCCTCCCCACCCTTGAGCTCTGGGGGGAATTCTTCCAGTCGAAGATGGGCACGCGCATTAAGGGCGTGCCGGCTCATACTGGCGCCTTCATCGCGTCGCGGAGATCGGGCGCCGACAACCCCTTCCCCGTCATCACGCTGATCCAATCGGTGAAGAAGTGGCAGAAGTCGTACTTCTACGTGCGGAACATCGCTCCACGGGGCGACTACATCAATCTGCCGGCTTACGTAGCCGGCCCACCGGCGGGCAGGCTGCCCCAATGGTCCTTCCGGGCGGTGACGCTGTCGCCGGCTGGAAACGCCGCCATCACCCGACTGCGGGTGATGGTCTAGTCGGAGGGCCTAACGGGGCCCGATCTTCTGGCTGCGTTCGTCACGCGCCGGGTTCTTCCGCTCCAGAGCCGGCCTCATCTGATCTGTCAGATGAGCGGCCCGCTCGATCCGAGCCGAATGTGCACCAAGGAGATGCCGCGCCATGAGGTCGCCTACATGGTGATCTACCTTGCAAACTGCAAACTCACTGAAGAGTGGCAGTTCGGCAAGGAGCCATATAGCCGAGCCAATCCTCCGCCTACGGTATGCTCCCCTTGTCTCTTTTTCTCTCCCTTTGATTTGTTGCCGAGCACCTCTTGGCCGACTCTGACTTAGTCGGCTTGTTCTTCGACAGAGCTCTCTGCTTCAGCCGGCCGGCGGGTCGGACGCGGAGCGCCGATTTGCCCCTGACCGGACCGAACACGAACTGGAGGACCCCGACCTGGGGGCGGTCCATATGGACGACAACGTCGAGCCGGGCGGTGGCCAAGCCGGCGGCGAAGCAGGCGGCTCCGGGTTCACTGCTACCTTTGACGACTGGCCGGATGATGATGAAGCCGAAGCCGTCCCGCGCCGCCAGCCGGCATCTAGACGCGGCGCCGGCTCCTCCGCCGCGCGGCCTGCTCGGGGTGGAGGTCAGAAGCGTCGCGCCGCCCAGGGCTTGTTCGGCAGCCGAACGAAGAAACCCAGAGGCGGGGCGGCGGCCACCAGGCGGGAGGAGGCGGCCGCAAAGGCGGCTCGTTTCCGCAAGGTGGTGAAGCAACCGCAGACCGTGTCGGCGTAAGTCCGAATATTTCTTTGTGTACTCTCTTTCTTTATTTTCTTTCTTTGGTGGTTCTTGAACTCTCGTCTTTTTCTTCAACGATCAGAGCTCCGATGTCACTTGAGCGGGCGGCTGCCGGCTCCGTCGTCGAGTCGCCAAGGGGCTCTGGGAGCACCACCCGCCGCGTGGACCCCCGCGCCGACCTCCAGGAGGCGACGGAAAGGAACGTGCGGGAGGCACGGGAGGAGCAGGAGGCACGGGAGGCGGAGGCACGGAAGGCAGCCGCCGCCCAGGCGGCTCGGGAGGAGGAGGCGGCGAAGGCACTCGCCGAGGCCGCAGCCAGGGCCCAGGCAGAGGCTGAGGCCGCGGTGGCGGCAGGGGAGGTTTTGATGGTCACCCCCCTGCGCGCCATGGCGCCTGGGGACATGGAGCCCTCGCCAGGGGGAGCCAGCAGCGACCAGCCAGGGCTGGGGGGAAGCGGCGACGACGTCTTCATCTTGGAGAAGGCGCCGGAGCCGTCCCCGCCAACTGGGGCGGCCCAAGGCGGCCGGCCTGATCTGCCGCCCGCGCAGTCGGCGGAGGGCGAGCCGGCCGCGAGGGCTGAGGTGGCGGTCCGGATTCCGCCAAGCCGGTGTGCAGGGAAGGCTGCGTCGGAGCCGCAGAAGGCCGCGTCGGAGCCACAGCCGGCCGTAGGCTCCAGCTCGTCGGCCCGAGATGCGGAGGCGGCCAGCGCTACCTCGGGGGGGACACCAGGCGGAGGGACGGCCGTGGTGAACGTGGCTGTGCAAGACGTCCGGACCCGGCTCCAAAGCCAAGCCGCGGCGCTGAGGCAGTTCACCGATGAGTTCCTCGCAACGCGGGCGGCCATCCGGGTTAGTATTCCCACCTTGCTTCTTCTTGATCTTGATTTCTTCTTCTTGATCTTGATTTCTTCCTTGGGGGCGCGTCAGCGCACCCACTGGGTGTAGTCCCCGAGTTCCGAGTCGGCTGCTGAGCAGGCGGCTTGGAACTTCTTGGAGGTTTTGCCTTTGCTGTTTTTGTTCTCACTTCGGTCTTCTGTCCATTTTGCAGGACTACCACAACCTTCGAGCGGCCGCCTTCAACTCCCAGGCTCGGGAGCTGACTCAGAAGACCGCCGACCTTACTGAGAGCCGAGGTACGTGACTTGATCTTTATCTCAGGTGGGGGCGCGTCAGCGCACCCACTGGGTGTAGTCCCCGAGATTCGGGCCGACTGCTGAGCAGTCGGGTCGGATCTTCCTTGACGATTTCTTACTTTTCTTCTTCTTCCTCCGTTTCTGCAGCGGCCAACGCCAGTCTGAGGGCATAGCTGGGGGAGTCCCAGACTGCTCTTCGTGCCAAGGATGCCGAGCTCGCCGCCTTGGTGCAGGAGCGCGACCGCCTGGTCAAGAAGCTGGCCGACCAGGAGGAAGGCCACAAGGCGGCGCTGAAGGCTGCGCAGGATCGCGAAGCCACTCTCCAGGCCGAGTTCGAGACGGAGGCGGCTGGCTGGGCTAAGGCTAGGCAGACTCTGGTCTCTGGCTACGGCCAGATCGAAGATCTGGTTGACGGTAAGCCGCCTACCTCTCCGTCCTTTCTTGCCGTCTGCCACTTTGGCTTGCTTTTTGATTTTGGTGTTCTTCTCTTCCTTTCTTCTTCTTCGCGCAGAGTATTTCCCTGGCTATTCGACTGTCGCCAACCAGACCATCGAGGCCCGTCGCCAAGCGCGAAGGCAGGCTGGCTTTGAGATCTCGCCAACCGCCGGCCGCTCGCTGGAGGAACAGCTCCTGGCGATCCAGGCTCGCATCCAGCCGGCTCACCGGCTGCTCCGCCGGCTTCAGCGTGCCGGGTCACAGGTCTTGGCCGCCCTCTGGCCCGGCCAAGTGGTCCCTCGCACCCCCAGTCGGACTGCCGACTGGCTGGAGGTGGCAGTCGGCCGCTTCGAGGCTTGGAAGGCCTCGGTGGCTCGCTCCGGCGCCAGGCGGGCGCTGGAGTTCGTCAAGGCCTGGTATCCCGGCCTGAGCCTGGACCAGCTGGCTACCTGGCGGCAGCAAGCCGACACAGAGCTGGAGCCGGCGCGGCCGGCCATCATTCGGCGGGCTTCGGCGATCGCCGACTACACCGACACTAGCGTCTTCGCCCCCGAGGTAGACGACAATGGAGTCGCCCAGCCGGAGGAGTGGCTCGGGCTGGACCCGGAGCATGGCAAAGACTCGGCGGAGGAGATCGACTCCAGCGACGAGGGTGAAGAAGAGGAGGAGGAGGGTGAGGACGCCGAGCCGGCTGGTGGAGCAGCCGGCCAGCCTCAGCCTGACCGTACCTCCAGCACCACGTCACGCGCGAGTGCGTCGCCTGCCGTAGGTGGTGGTCAAACCGAGACCCTCTAGGCAGCCACTCCTTCAGCCGGCGAGGCTGCCTTCACCGACCAGCTCGGCCTTCATGTCGCGCCCTAGTCTGTCGTCTTTTGCTTTTCCTGTCTCGTTACTTTTTAGAACAATGTTTGGTTAAATTCGCACAATTCCACCCACTGGGTGTATTCGAACTTATGTCTGTTGCCGGCCTGTTGGCGGCTTTATGTATATATATGACTTATGCATTTGGCCTTTCCTTGTACTTTTTGCTTTTTGTCCTTCTGCTTTTTCCTTTGCCGCCCTCCCTTGGTTGCCGCCTCCCCAGTCGAACAGTTGCTCTGCAATCTGTAGCCGGGGGAGTGCCTGGCCGATTGGGGAGGGGGAAGTACTTTAGCTCTGCTGGACTAAAGCTAAGTTTTTTAGGAAGCCGGCCAGCCGGCTGCTCTGGTAGCCGGCAGGCATGTTTGGAGGCCGTCTCTTTGCTATATAGGTTCGTTGTTCCTTAGCCGTTTTTCGTGTGGGCGTCCTTTCTGTCTTTCCTCTTGCTAGTCGGACAGTCAGTTCTTTGAGCTGCGACTTTCAACAAGAGAGGACTCGGGAGCCGGCGCACTACTTTTCTGACTTTAGGAAAAACTTTTGATATAGCTCAAGGCGGCAAGTCCCCGGGCCGACTAGTCGAACCCGGTGCCGGACAAAAATTCAAAATGTAATAATACATTCATGGATATGACACTCGTCATTCATAGATAAATAAAAGGCAGTCCCCGAGTACTGTTCGGGGGGCCTGTTGGTTTGTACTTAATACAAAAGGGGAGCGTGATACATACTGCTTTTCAGCTGTAAAATCGTCTTAGGAGGTTTGCGCTCCATGGTCGCTCCGACTCCTTGCCGGAGTCGTCTCTCTTGCGTGCTCTTGGTTTTTGCGCGTCGATCAAGTAGTAGGAGTCGTTGCCGAGTGCCTTGCTGACGACGAAGGGGCCTTCCCAAGGGGCCGAGAGCTTGTACTGGCCGGCTGTTCGCTGGATCAGCCGAAGCACAAGGTCGCCCTCTTGGAAGGATCTTGGCTTGACCTTGCGGTTGTAGTAGCGGCGCAGCCCTTGCTGGTAGATGGCGGACCGGCTGAGTGCTAACAGCCGACCTTCTTCCAGTAGGTCCACGCCGTCTTCTCTTGCTTCTTTGGCTTCCTCTTCCGTGTACATGGTGATCCGAGGTGAGTCGAACTCGATGTCAGTTGGGATGACAGCCTCGGCACCGTACACGAGGAAGAATGGAGTGAAGCCGGTTGACTTGTTGGGTGTAGTGCGCAGGCTCCAGAGGACAGCCGGCAGCTCTTCGAGCCAGCAGCCGGCCGACCGCTCCAGTGGTACAACCAGTCGGGGTTTGATGCCGGAGAGGATGAGTCCATTTGCTCGCTCGACCTGGCCGTTTGACTGCGGATGGGCAACGGACGCTAAGTCCAGTCGGATGCCCTGTGTCGCGCAGAAACGTGCCAGTGCTCCTTTGGCGAAGTTCGTGCCGTTGTCGGTGATGATGCTGTGCGGCACGCCGTACCGAGTAGTGATGTCGGTGATGAAAGTCACGGCAGTCGGCCCATTTAGCTTCTTAATCGGCTTGGCTTTGATCCACTTTGTGAACTTGTCCACAGCAACGAGTAGATGTGTCAGGCCGCCGCGGGCTGTCTTGAAAGGGCCCACCATGTCCAGTCCCCAGACGGCAAAAGGCCAAGTTAGGGGAATGGTCTTGAGGGCAGAAGCCGGCAGGTGTTGCTTGGAAGAAAAAACTTGACATCCTCTGCAACTCTTGACTATTTCTTTAGCATCCTCCAAGGCAGTCGGCCAGAAGAAACCATGGCGGAAAGCCTTGGCCACAAGGGAGCTTGAGGCTGCGTGGTGGCCGCATTCGCCTTGGTGGATGTCTTTGAGGATTGCCACTCCTTTTTCTGGCTCGACACAACGCTGGAAGACTCCAGTGACGCTACGCTTCACAAGCTCTCTGTTGATTATTGTGTATGCTGCGGCTCGTCGTTGCACTAGTCTTGCCGAGATCTCATCAGCCGGCAGCTCTCTGCTGACTAGGAACTTGAGGATGGGCTGGGCCCATGAGGGAGCTGTGACTTCTTCTTCTGTTAATGTGGCCACCATGACTCGGGTGGGTGGGTTGGGCATTGAATTAGAGTCGGCCACCGCTTCTTGTGTCGTTGCAGTCCCCGGGCCGACTGCTGCAGTCCCCGGGCCGGGTGCCACTACGGTAGTCCCCGGGCCAGCTGTCGAAGTCCCCGTGCCGCCTGCCGGATTTCTCCAGTCGGATCCGGCTGTATCTGGCGCAGGCGATACGAAGATGGAATCCGACTCTGGAGACGGCTTGATGGACGGCTTGAGGAGGCGCTGGAGGGAGACGCCAGTCGGTATGGCTTGTCGGGTGGAGCCGATCCGTGCTAGGGCATCTGCTTGGTCATTGTCGGCCCTTGGCACGTGAAGGAACTCGCACCCTTCAAAGTATCCGCTTATCTCCTAGACGAGGAAACGATAGCTCGCCATGTTCGCGTCCTTGGCGTCCTAGTCGCCAGATGATTGCTGGACCACCAAGTCTGAGTCGCTGTAGCACAGGATCCGGCGTATGCCGAGTTCTTTGGCTAGCCGGAGCCCGTGTACGAGCGCCTCGTACTCGGCGACGTTGTTGGAGGCGGCGAAGTGGATCTGCAGCGTGTACTTGTGCTTGTCGCCTTTGGGAGAGGTGAGGACGATGCCAGCTCCCAAGCCGGTGCGCATCTTGGACCCGTCAAAGTGCATCCGCCAATGGGTAGAGTCGGGAGCCGGCGGTAAGTACTGGGTCTCGGCCCAGTCGACGAGGAAGTCGGCCAATGCTTGCGACTTGATGGCGGTGCAGGGTTGATAGAAGATCGTGTAGGGCGCCAAGGCAATGGCCCATTTGGCCACCCGGCCGGATGCATCCCGGCTGCCTATGATCTCAGCGAGCGGGGCAGTGCACACGACCGTGATGGGGTGCTCTTGGAAGTAGGGCTTCAATTTCTTTGCAGCAAAGTACACCCCATAGCACATCTTTTGGTAGTGCGGGTAGTTTTGCTTTGAGCTGGACAGTACTTCCCTGAGATAGTACACCGGCCTCTGGACCAGCTGGGCTCGGCCTTCCTCCGGGCGCTGGACCACAACAACAGTGCTGACGACTCGGCTAGTCGCGGCGATGTAGAGGAGCATGGGCTCCTTCTCAGTCGGCGCTGCCAGGACAGGCGGAGTGGTCAACATTTTCTTCAACTCATGGAAGCCTTGGTCGGCTTGATCATTCCACTCAAAGTGAGTGGACTTCTTCATGAGTCGGTACAGGGGGAGAGCCTTTTCTCCTAGTCGGCTGATAAAACGATTCAGGGAGGCTAAGCAGCCAGTGAACTTCTGCACATCTCGCAGCTTGGTGGGAATCTCCATCCTCTCGATGGCCTTGATCTTGACGTCAAGCGATGCGGTGTCGGAGTCGACAAGCATCGGGTCGGTGGAGCCGACCGACTCCACATCTGCAGCAGGCTCGCTGGAGACGTGAAGCTGGTCAAGGAGGCTGACGAGGCGGCTCTCGGGGTAGTCGGTGCCTGCGTCGGACGCAGGCTCGTCGGAGATGCGAGTCTCGCCGAGCAGATCGGCGAGGCAGCTCGCTGCGCAGGCGTCGTCGACGCCTCGCAACATGTCGAGGCAAACGCCATCGGGCGCAGCAGGCTGGCTGTGCTCACGGGGGAGGAAGAGGGTTCCCGTCCAGAACAGGTCTCCGGACGACGGTGCACCTGGCCCCACGGCGGGCGCCAAATGTCGGGTGGTTGGTGCGACATATGCCAAGGGATGGCTTATCATTGTGGGAGCCAATAAGACGTCGCCGGTGCCTAGAAACGGGATGAGGCGGAGACATGCACGCCGGCGGATCTTACCCAGGTTCGGGGCTCTCCGAGGAGATAACACCCCTAGTCCTGCTCTGCGGGGTCTCTGCATGATCACTAGATTGAGAATGGGTAGCTACAATCGCTCCTAGAGCTGTTGGGATCAAGGGGGAAGAAGAGCAAGGCTAGCTCTTGCTTCTCTCTATCTATGGTGTGTGCGCTATGCTTAGAAGGCAACTCTATGCTCAGAGGCCAACCCTTTGCATGGGTGCTCCGAGGGGTTTATATAGGCCTACCCCCCGGGGGTATAATGGTAATCCGGCTGGGCTCTGGTCCCAGCCGTCAGTGTCTACGCTCGCCGGCTTCTCCGCCGGCTGCTGGGTCCCACCGGCTGCCGGCTACTTGGTCGACAGGCCGGCCCCACCGCCTAGGGTCTTGTCGGCGGCTGCTTACTGTAGCCGCGCCTCTGATGACGAGGGCTTTGTCGAGGTAAGCGTGGCTATAGTGGGCCGCCTTGGGGGCTCTCCCTGTAGCCTTACCTTGTCTTGTCTCCTTAATGGGGCTCCTGCTTCGAGGAAGGGAGTAGCCGGCTTCTGGAGGCCGGCTACGCTCATGGCTGACTGGGAAAGGCCGGGCCGCCTTCACGCCTCTCTCTGGCTGAAGGGGCCCGCCGCCCGCGGGCCGTACGGGAGTTGGTCGTGGGTGACGTCGAGGCCAGCATGGCTACAGTGCCGAGCCACACGGGAGACGGCCGTCCCGTACGGCCTCCTGTAGCCATGCCCGCCTCGGGCTTTGGGGGTAGTGGGCCGCACTGTGGCCACACCCCGTCGTGTCGCCGTTATGTGGGAATAGCTTTGGTGGTTATGGTCTCGGCCGGCTCCTAGGAGTTGGCGTCCTTCTTGGCCGGCTTCTTGGAGTCGGCCACCCTGTAGTCGTCCTGGGGAGGAGTTGGTGAGGATGGGTCGCCTTCCGGGAGTCGGCTTCAGAGGTAGCCGGCCAGGGAAGGCGGCCCAATGCTCGGAGTGCTTGGAGGCCCGAAGGCCTGATAATTTTTTCAGAAGAACCAGGGGCAGTCGGTTAGGCTACCCGTGGCCATTTACTTCGACAGAAGTGGACCTATCTCTTGGTTGAAAAAGGAAAGAAAGTGACGGGTGTTGGGGGACAATGCAAATGAGCATGAGCAGGTCTAGATTTCCTGTGCTCACATAGGAAAATGTCGTCGAGGAGATAAAAAATGGGACAAATGCAGACATGCTGCCTGAGTGTTTGCCGCTCTCGGCAACCACATCTGCCTCACCACTTTATGCCCCTGTTGTCCCTACGCCCATATCGCTACCGTTAATGTAAAATCACATGAAGCATTAAGCAATGCCATGTAATGTCACTATAAGTAATGGTCTAGTGCCGTCGATAAATTGAACCAATGCGACCACCATTTTATGAAGGGCTTCCGTCTTGCTTTATTTCCCATGAATTGTGTTTTTGCAGTTACACTTAAATCTCACACCGCTAACATTGCTTCATCCCAGTGGAACTGCACAAATTTGATTGCACATTTACTGACCTTGTGCTACTCTCATGACAGTAATACTAATGCTATTGTTCTGCATGTTAATCTAGTGGCAGTGTTGATGTGATGTGATGCTACTTACTTAAGGACACTTTCATACTGTGAATCTAGTGCCAATTATAACACAATAGATACTGCTGTTAATCATACGCTACTACAAATATCTATCACTATTTAAATAACCGTATTTCGTATTTGCACAACAGGGATGTCTGCCTCCATATCGTTTCGTGATGTCTGTCTCCGTATCGTTTCTATCCGCGCAATCAAAAGCACACACCTCAGTTTTAGTAGAACTGCACAAAATGAGATGGCTATCCCTCATTGCCATCGTCTAACCACCCATCTTCCAGGTATTCCTAATTGGTAGTTACTAGGTAGAATGATCAACGCAATATAAAAGAAGTTGATTCGTACGTTTTACTTCCTGATTGCAGTGTAGGGATGAGCGAAAACAACTGCATCCTAGTCCGGAATGCACTTTCTACCAGTTCATCCATGGACCGAGGACTAGCTGGCACGGCTGCATGGCGGTTTTTTCGACAGGTGCGCGGACAAGAGGCATTGTGGTCTGCTTATTTCTGCAAATAGCGGTGCTTAAATTTAGTGGAATGCACAAGAATTTCAGCTGGTCAGTACACTACATTGTTCAGTTCAGCATTCTAGCTGAGAACACAATTATAATTGGTTATTCTGGAATGAGAGGACCTAACCCTGGATGGTGGCAACAAGAAAAACCAGAGTGAACTCCAGGAAATTGAAGCCTGCCGGGAGGCCCTTTGCTCAGAGAAGCCTTGCTTGTTTTTTCCTGATTTGTAAACTTTCTAACATCTTTGTCTTTTGCTGTGAACTAGTATATGTTTGTTATGTTCTATGAATCATTGAGATGCATAAAATTGCTTAACTTATGCTTTTCAAGTTTTTTATGAAGCCGAGTTTAATGTGAGTGTTCAACATGAACGCTGGACTAGCGTGTGAACGTTTGGAATTTACATTGTGGCCTCAGTTAACTGCATGAACCACTGTAACAAGATACATGGTTGCTTATATGTCAGACAGCAGATTGTTGATTGTTAGCTGGTCGATAGCCTAGTGTTGAAGCGAACTGAGCCAATGTGCCGTGTTTTGCACAACTGCTTACAAGTGGGGTAGCACCAACAGTGTTTACAAGTACTTATGTATACGTCAGCGCACAGTTCTCAAACGAGTACTCTATTTCACTAAAACACACACTGCTCGTATAATAAAACTAGTGAGGATGCATCTATTTCAGCAACAATTACGATGATTCACGGGCACACAAAAGTAGCAGCAGTTCCCATAGATGGATTCAAACAGAGTACTAGCCCCAGAGGGCTCGATAACAGGCAAGGTTCGGATAATTAGACAGAATCCAAACTACTATTAAATACTAGCTGGGGCCAGTATTTCATGGCTCGATCTAATTTGGGCTGGACACAAGATGGACCTTGCCATGAACATCATCGAGGACATCCGGCAGTAGCTCAATCCTGTGAACCTTCATGAAGACAACCTTGTGGCCTTGCAACTCATAAACTTGTTTGTGGAGGCATGCCATGTCATCTTCCTGTGTAAGCTTGACAAGAACAGTATGCCTCACAAACGCAGGAGTAGCTTTGAACTTCTTGTGCTTCAGTACACCCTGGACAACGCGCCTGACAACAGTGAGGCTGGAATACAACTCTTCATTGGTATAAGCGCAAATGGCTTCCAGGATCCAACAGCCTAAAAACTCTGTTTTCCCAGTGCGAGTGACATGTCCAACCACACAATCCTTGTCTGCATCAGGGCTCTAACTGAAATAGAAACAAATTCTAAATTACTTCACAAACGGGGCATTGACCATCTCAGTAGTGGTCGTGAGCATATCTGGGGTCGGCTCGGTGGCTGCCTCCATCTTCTTGGAGCTCTCTGTCTCGTGGGGATCAGCCTCCCACGTCTGCTCCAATATCGGCAGATCTTTGCCTGGTTCTCCTTGGTCCATCATGAAACTGACGAATACTAGGAGACCACTGAAAGGAAAACACAATCGCAATGACAATGAAACAAAAAAGAGAGTGAGGATCGGTTACATCTTTGCAAAAGTTCTTTGTTTTCTCTGAACGAAAATATACCAACATCACGGATCAGCTTACCTTCCCTTCGTTGGGAGAGAAGAACAGTGGCAGATGCGAGTGTTGCCTTTCTTGAAGACGGTGAGGGAGAAGGGGATTCAACTAAGAGTGAAATGATGGTTGCTTCGTCCGTCAAACTTAGACTGCGGGGAGGTGGGGTTTTGTGATACGACGGCTCGTTATTGCCGCGCTACGACCGGGGTGACTCTCCGCCTGCATACTGCCTTCTAATTGGTGGATGGCATTTGGGCCCGCGCGTTGCATGGCCCGCATGTCGTTGAACAAAATTATAACGACATTCAGTAGAGGGAGACGTTTTGATGACCTAGGAGGAGCCAGAAGCGGTATTGTATCCACTGTACTAGTAGCAATTGTTTTTCTGGGTAGCTGTAGAGTGTCTCCACTGTACTAGTAGTAATTGTTTCTCTGGGCTCAAGACAAAACAGCCCATCCACCCTAGTAAATAGTAAAATCAATTCAAAAGTCCATATATTTACTGAATGAGAGGCGCTACCCACACCCAGCACACCGCCCCCCAAAAAACCTGGGTGTTCTTCTTCCTCCTCACTCCCACCCACCTCACGTCAGCTCGCTCCACTCATACCCCCAAAGTCCTCACCTCACTCCTACAGAAAACCCCAGCTCCCCTTCTTCCTCACTACTACAGAAAAACCCCAGCTCCCCTTCTTCTTCACTCGCACTACAACTAGGCTCGTCATTCGTTACTCTGCTCAAATCCGTGAGCGCGACGCGACGCCCTCGAGGAAAATGGAGTCGGCTGACCCCGGCGCCAAGAAGATGAGGCTCCCGCCAGCGGCGACGCCTGTTGTAGATCCCACACCCGGCAGCACGGGGAGAGGCGGCGACCCCGCCCCACCGAATCCTAGGAACCCGTAGAATCTTGGGTGGACCGCATCAGCGATCTCCCAGACGCCATCCTTGGGGAGATCATCTCGCTTCTCCCCACCAAGGATTGCTGCCGCACCCAAGTCCTCTCAATTCGGTGGCGCCCTCTATGGCGCGCCGTGCCCCTTAATCTCGACTGTCGTCAGCTATCTCTCTTCAATGATTTTAAAATCCCCAGAGCCATCATCTCCTCCCACCACGGCTCCGTTCAAAGCCTCTGCATCCCTTCATGCTACCTGAGCAAGCATACCATGCCCTGCATGGTGGACGCCTGGATGAAATCCCCTGAATTCATAGAACTACAGCTGCTTGAGTTCTACTATTCCCCTGGAAATCACCTACCAGATACCGAACGCGATCTACCTGTGCCCTCAGCACTGATGTCCATCTCACGGTTTTCCTCGTCTCTCCACATTGCCACCTTTGCGCTGTGCGACCTACCAGACAATCTGGTACTAAACCTTTGACTCCCATTTCTCAAGAAACTTTCACTTGTGCAGATTCATATATCAGAGGCCTCATTGCACAGCATCATCCACTCCAGTTGCCCTGCCCTGGAGTGCTTGGTGCTTGTTTTCACAGTTAGAATCAGTTGTCTCCAAATAAAGTCACCTAACCTTGTAAGAATTGGAATTTGTTTTGACGGAAGACAACTCATCATCCAAGATGCCCCTTCACTTCAAAGGTTGATCCTTGATTCTAGTTATTCACCGTTGCAAATAACCGTCCCCTCTGCGCCTAAACTGGAGACCTTGGGTGTAATATATGATCTCTGTGCTCATTTCAATATGGTGTTTGGCTCCACAGTTCTTCAGGTACTTTACATTATCATCTACACTTGTAAACATAAGCTGCATTTTAAATTTCTGCGCATAAGTTATATGTCATCTTGGAGCACACATTTTGTACTAATATTATGTTCTATGCTCAATGAAGAGTTTCTCCATGGATGGCCTATCAATGGTGCTGGATTTTGTCAAGATCTTATATATCCAAATGAATAGTTATGATCTGAACAAGATTATTGGCTTGCTGCAATGCTTTCCATGTCTGGAGAAGTTGTATATAAAGGTGATAATTTCACGCACATTGGAAGCCCGCATATAGTGTACTAGAATAACCGTTCAGCTGTTGCTCTTTCGACACTCTTTTTTTAGACCTTAACTATTTTCAATCTTCATGTCTATTTAGGCAACAGGACGGGGTAAGAAAGTTATAACCAATCGGTGGATTTGTAAGCATCGGGATTTTCTCACTTCTCATGAGATTCGATTGAAGATAATAACACTAGAACGATATGTAGCCAACCGTGCAAACACTAGATTTGTCACATTCTTCCTGCTGAATGCGAGGTTACTATTGTCCATAAGGCTTAAGTTTATCAGCAACATGGTTTTGATGGATGGGTATGTGGAAGAGAAAAAAAGGAGTTTCAGGTGGGCAAAAGAGCTTCTGAACGTGCCGGGCTTCTATTTACAACATATTGTGGTCATAATCCAATAAATTTTACGACCCAGGATGTTCATTCTATGGACTTGACCGATCCATTTGACTGTGACTACCGAAAACAGTGCTGGAGTTAGATGTTGTTGCCCTTTTCAACCTGGGTTTTTTTTGTAAACCTGATGAACAATTAACCCTCGTGCTTTTGTACAGTTTGTAAGCTGGAGTTAGATGTTCTTGCCCTTTCCAACTCGGCTGTGACTGTCATATTTTCTTTGAAGCAAGGCAAATGGCTTGCCAGTCGTTTAATTTAGAGTGAAATATTGTAACAACTAACAAATCCCAACCAAGGGAAATAACATCACTCTCGCCGGCTGCTTGAGCTCACTGTGCATTACAGAAGCCAAGTGATTAGCCCCCACCAGCACCCACAAACTGATTTCGAACTAGCACATCAAATTGGCTGTAAATTTTCATAGGAAAGGCTGCATGACCGTGACAGATTTGGATTCTGACATTTGGCACCCGCGAGGAAATAGCCTATCCAAGGTGGTGTCGACTTACTAGCCAGTCAACAAACGATTCTGCCTACCAGCCGTTGGATTGACATCCAACATCTGTCGTGTATCTTCTATCTCTTGTCTTTTTCTTCCGCCAGCCACCCAAACCAAACCACCCCGTCGGCTCCGCCTGCTCCCGCCTCCCATGGCTGGCTGCGCCTCCGCCGCCCTACCGTATGTACCCTCCAACGTTGGCCAGTCCCTCCCTTTATTCCCCCACACGTCCTATTATTCTCTGGCGACGTCAGCCCCAACACGCACCCACACCCGAATGAGTCGACCTTCATACTCCCCTCCACCTGCGACTAGACCGGCGCATCTTCCACGGCTCCTGTTTGTTCCGTCTGAGGTCTCGCCATCGTCCTCCGCCTTGCGGCCTTGGTTCGTTCGCCGTGCGTGGTGCGCCGCCCTCTTGCGTTGTCAATGTCGTCAACAACCAAGAGGAACAAGGAGATGACTGTACGTGGAGAGGATGACAGTAGGGACCCACCAGCGTCATGGCAGTACGCAAGCAAGTGCCTCTATATTACAAGCCCAAAAATATGGTTCTCCTAATGGTTGGACATCTGGGGCTCACGCCATTGTCAACGTAGTCAATAAACGAGAGAATTACACTACGAGCGGCTGACACCAGGGACCCAGTAGGTTGCACAGTTTATTTTTTTTGAGGAACAAGCAGTTGTTATTTATACTAGTTTTAGCGACAGATCAGGGTAACAACGGGGCTGTGCGGGGGCTGTGGCCCGTCTAGCCAGGGTTTTATTTATGTTTACCACATCATGAGCCCAGTTGTGTTTTTTTCTTGCTGAAAATGGCTAGCACAGTTCTACTTTTTTTTAAGAAATACCCAAATGAGGCCTACTTGCTTTATCAGCCCTCCTGGGCTGCAAATCTTTCAAGACGAGGAGAGTTTCATTCCGTTTGCCAGAAATGGGCTGTACATTTTTAAAACACATCAAATCGGGAATTAGTTTCACTTTTTTTTTCATTACAAGATTTTAAATTCCATTGATTTTTATGCGTGGACAATTATTTGGATTTATATTTATATAAATTATTTTTCAAAATAGTTTGAATGTGAATCGATATTTCGGGATTAAAAATAGTTGACCGCACCGAAATATGCAAAAATTCGTGTACTTTTTAACAGTGGCCACAATATGGGGTGTAATGCTAACAAAAAGAAGATGGGCTCCAAAATAATTCTTAAGAATTAGCAAATGGGTTGTACATTATTAGAAATAATGAACACGAGAGCAGTGACTGTTAGATGTCCATCCAACGGCTGTCGTGCTTCTTCAATCTCTACTTTTCCTGTTCCAGCCTCTCAAACAAGCGCCGGCGGGACTGCCTGCTCCATCCTCCCGCGGCCGGCTATGCTGCCGCGCAGGCCTCACCGCCCCACCGCACTCCCATCGCTGGCCTAGCCATCCCTCTACTCACCCCCACCTGCTGTTATTCTCCGGGGACGGCAGACGGACTATTAAACCCTCGTACTCCTCCGCTTGGGAAACAACTGCCGAGTCTTCCCTGGCTCCGTGTCGTTCCCTTCCTAGGCCTCACCGTCGTCCACCGCCCTGGAGCTCTCGGCACGGCCTGGTCAACGTGGTCAATGAATGACATCCATCGGAAGTGGACTGTACGTGGAGAGGCTGACAGGTGGGTCCACGGCTGCACGCAAGGACCCACGGGAAGGGCTTCTGTATTTCATGAAAAAAATGTTCCCCCCGCTGACAGGTTAGACCCACCAGCTATATCTTCACACGCAAGGAAGTGCGTCCTTATGACGCACAAAAAAATGAATACCCCCTGCTAGCTAGGACCCACCATAGTGGGTGACTGACTTGTGGGCCTACTAAGTTGACGGGGACAGAGGGCTTTGCAACTTAGTCAATATGAACGATTCTAGCTCTAGTGACCGTACGATGTCCATCCAACGGCCATAGTGCTTCTTCAACCTCTGGTCTTCTTGCTCCAGCCGCCCAAAGCAGCGCCGGTCGTGCCGCCTGCTCTTGCCTCCCGTGGCCGGCTGTGCTGCCGCGGAGGCCTCACCGCCCCCATACTACTCCTACTGCTGGCCAGGCCATCCCTCCACTCACCCACACCCCCTGTTATTCTGCGGTGACGGCAGCCTCATACCGCAGCCGAACCAGTGAACCCTCGTACTCCTCTACGCATGGGCATCCACTGCCGCGTCTTCCCCGGCTCCACGTCGTCCCCTTCCTAGGCCTCGTCGTCGTCCACCGCCTTGGTGCTCTCGGAGCGGTGTGGTCAATGTGGTCAACGACCGACTTCCATCAGAAGATTAATGTACGTGGAGAGGCTAACAACTGGGTCCACGGACGCAGCTGGGTCCACGGCCACAACCCAATTTTTTTGTGATTTGCCAAGTAAGTCACTTTGTCAGGCCTGTTGGGCTGCAAATCTTTCAAGACGAGTAGAGTTTCATTCGGCTGGCCGAGAAAATGGCCTATCAGTAATGAGAAATGGGCTGTACATTTTTAAAACACATCAAACCGGCAATTAGTTTCAAATTTCTTTTTTTTTCATTTCGAGATTTTAAATTGCATTGATTTTTATGCGTGGACAATTTGTTGGATTTTATATTGATATACATTTATTTTTAAAATCAGTTTGAATGTGACTCGAAATTTCAGGATTATAAATAGTTCGGACCGCACCGAAATATGCAAAATTTCGTATAATTTTTTAACCGTGGCCACAATATGCGCTGTAATGCTAACAAAAAGAATATGGGCTCCAAAAAAACCTTAAGAATTAGCAAATGGGTAGTAAATTATTAGAAATAATGGCATATGGGTTGTATGTTGTTTTCCACAGATTTGAGGCTTTCCTAAAAAAAAGGTTGACGCACAAGCAGTGAGTGTTGGATTTCCATCCAACGGCCGTTGTGCTTCTTCAATCTCTGCTCTTCCTACTCCAGCCGCTCAAACAAGCGCCGGCGGGACTGCCTGCTCCCTCCTCCCCGCGGCCGGCTGTGTTGCCGCGTAGGCCTCACCGCCCCACCGTACTCCCATAGCTGGCCTAGCCATCCCTCTACTCACCCACACCTGCTGTTATTCTCTAGCGATGGCAGACGAACGAGTAAACCCTCGTACAGTCGTACTCCCCTCCGTGTGGGAAACAACTGCCGAGTCTTCCCTGGCTCTGTGACGTTCCCTTCCTTGGCCTCGCCGTCGTCCACCGCCCTGGTGCTCTCGGCGCGGCCTGGTCAACATGGTCAACGACCGACATGCATCTAAAGTGGACTGTACGTGGAGAGGCTGACAGCTGGTCCCACGGCCACACGCAAGGAAATGCCTCCTTACTACATGCAAAATAATGATTCCTCCACCTGACATCTGGGACCCACCGGAAGGGCCTCTGTATTTCGCGAAGAAAACATTACCGCCGCTGACAGCTCGGACCCACCAGCTATATCTTCGCACGCAAGGAAGTGCCTCCTTATTACGCACAAAAAAATGAATACTCCCCCTGCTAGCTGGGACCTAGTATAGTGGCAGGCTGACTTGTGGGCCTATTAAGTTGACGGGGACGGAGGGCTTTGTCAACTTAGTCAATATGAACGATTCTAGCTCCAGTGACCGTACGATGTCCATCCAACGGCCGTAGTGCTTCTTCAACCTCTGGTCTTCTTGCTCCAGCCGCCCAAACCAGCACTGGTCGTGCCTCGTGCTCCTGCCTCCCGTGGCCGGATGCGATGCGGCGGAGGCCTCACCTCCCCCTACTACTCCCACTGTTGGCCAGGCCATCCCTCTACTCACCCACACCCCCTATTATTCTCCGGTGACGGCAGCCTCACACCGCAGCGAACCAGTGAACCCTCATACTCCTCTATGCGTGGGCATCCAGTGCCGCGTCTTCCCTGGCTCCGCGTCGTCCCCTTCCTAGGCCTCGTCGTCGTCCACCGCCTTGGTGCTCTCGGCGCGGCGTGGGCATCCACTGCCGCGTCTTCCCTGGCTCCGCGTCGTCCCCTTCCTAGGCCTCGCCGTCGTCCACCGCCTTAGTGCTCTCGGAAGAGTACTGTACGTGGAGAGGCTGACAGCTGGGTCCACGGCAGCCGCAAGGAAGTGCCTCCTTATTACGCGCAAAATAATTATTCCTGTACCTGACAGCAGGGACCCACCGGACGGGCCACCGTATTTCACAAAAAAACATTTCCTCCCTGACTGCTGGGACCCACCAGCTACATCTTCGCACACAAGGAAGTGCGTTCGGGCAAAAAAAAAACGATTTGCCCCCTGACTGCTGGGACCCACCAGCTATATCTTCGCACGCAAGGAAGTGCCTGGCAGTCGGGACCCACCTGGTCGAAGTGTACGTAGCGTTGTCATTCTGGTCGCGAATGTGTACGTACATACTGGTCGATGTAGAGCGCGCACGTGTCGTAGTTGAGGCGCGCATGTAGCATGTACACGTACGTATAACGGCCAGTGTGCAAGAAAGAAAATACGGCCACGTAAGTACATACGGGCGGGGTCTCGAACGCCTACTCGCGCATACGTACGGCCAGGGCTCGTGTACATGGCTGGGTCGGAACGGAGAAACTGCGTCGTCGTCGTGTTCATGGGGAGGCAACGGAATGCGTCGTGTTCATCGGGAGGCAACGGAACGCGTGGGAGCCAACCGGCTTGGACGGAACAACCGATGGAAACGAGGCCTGGCGTAACACAGAACGGAGGAAACTGCCTTGTGTTCGACCGGCCACGTTCGAAACGGGATCATGTTCGTCGGGAGGGGTCTGGCGTACCGCAAAACGAAGGAAACGGACCTCCTACGGTCGAAACGGCGGTCCTGTTGATCGGGAGGGGTGTGGCATACCGCAAAACGGAGGAAACAGACTTGTGTTGGAGCGCTACGGTCGAAACGGGGGTCCTGTTCATCGGGAGGGGTGTGGCGTACCGCAAAACGGGACTCCACGGGATATTGTTCATCTCCAACGTCGACCCCCTCGAGCCTCCACGGGCTACTGTTCATCCACCGTCGACCTCCTCCAGCGGCGGTCCAGCGGCGGCGGTGGCGAATGCTATCGGAGACCAGGGGGTGACAGCGGACGGCGACCCAGGCACCGCGGCGGACGGTGACCCAGGCACCGCGGCGGACGGCATGCTAGGCAGAGCGGCAGTGGGCGGGCAAGGAGCTGCAGCAGAGCGCCCGTCAGCGAGCTCTGATGCGTGCTGGGGAGCGCCCGTCGACGAGCGCGTTCTTCTTGCTAACCCGACCTCGACGGTTGCCGCTCCACGTTCCCCGCGACGGCCACGGACGCTGCCGGACCTGAAAGGGACGGCCGTGAGCAACTACAACTGTACGCACACGTGGCAAACCAGAACGCCCATCAGCCCATGGGGACGCGACGATCGTAGCCACATGTGTTTTGCACCATCTCCGGCCGCGATCCACCGTGCTAACGCACCGGACACACTCGCACCGGCACATCAGCCGTTGCCCCATGTGTGCCCCGCGGCGCTGCGGTTCCCCATCCTTGTGTCCGCCGACACGCACGACCTCACGCTGCACGTACTCCTCCACGCCAAACACGCTACATCAGCGAGGCGCTGGTCCCCATGTAGGACCTCTTCGGTGTCGCCTGCCCGCGAGCACCGGCACCGGTCGAAAGAGCGGGGTGCTCCACATCTCCTACAGCCTCACCGACGCGCCATTGACGGTGATGGACCACGTGCGGTACACGACGCAGCAGAGCGCAGTGGCTCCGTATGGGTACGGCGCACCGTTCGCGGCGCTGGTGAGGCACGACGACAGCGGCGGCGGAGGGATGGGGCTCATGGGCGCGGCAGTCGGCGGGATGATGCTGGGCATCGGCGAGGGCGTCGTAGATATGCATGATCGCTGACTCAGAGATGGGCATGGATGGCTGTTGGCCTGCTGCTAATCCGCATGCATGCAACGCGGCTCGATCGCATGGAAAATGCATGTTGATTTTTTTCTCCGTAGTGTTTGTAAGAATTTAAGGAATGAGATGATCGAAACCTTTGCGCAGCCTGCCGATCCATCGATTTCATGGTGTCATTCTAGGGTTTCTCTCCCCTATAACAGCACGGTGAATTGCATGCAATATATTAGACAAATTTACACGCGTGAAAGTATTAATTAGTAGCATGCAGTATAATTTATATTATTGAGAAATTACTAGCTCGTATTTTTTTTAAGAGATACATTACCATTTGCCAACAAATAAAGTATTAGTTTATTTTGTATTATTGAGTGTCACATAAGGCAAGAAAATTTCACAAAGTGTCAAATAGGGAAGAAAAACTTTACCAGGGCCAAATAAGGAACCACATTTTCAAGTAGTGTCAAATAAGGAATTCTCTCCCTATTCAACCACCCCTCCACGGGCTACTGTTCATCCAGCCCTCCACCGTCTACTGTTCATCCTGCCCTCCACGGGGTGGTCATGTTCATCCAGCGCTCCACGGGGTCCTGTTCATCCAGCCCCAACCGGCTCGATCGATCGGGGTCCTGTTCATCCAGAGGCAACACCACGGGGTCCTGTTCATCCACCCCCACCGGGAACTGTTCATCCAACCCCCCCCCCCCCCCCAGCAACGCTCATTGTTCATCCAGAGGCAACACCACGGGTTCCTGTTCATCCACCCCCACCGGGAACCGTTCATCCAAACCCCCTCAGCAACACTCACTGTTCATCCAGAGGCAGCATCGATCGGCTTCAGTTAGCAGCAGTAGTGAAGGAATCGCTCAATCGGGTTCAGTTAACAGCCATCGATCGATCGCTCGGGTTCAGTAACGCGTAGCCTGCAGTGCAATCGCTCGGGTTCAGTTAGAGCCCAACGCCTCGCACCCACGCGCGTGCGTGTACGAGAGAAACACGCATCGCTCGGCCCCAACCACCCACCGTAACCGGGAACACCCCGATATTTTCCTCGCCCTCGCTTCTACAACAGTTTTTTCCGTCATGGACAGCCCAAAGAATGTCATGCAGCTGCGTCTCCGGCCCGCCCAGGACGAAAAGCCCATTTTCTATCATGATTTTTTCTCATAGAAGTAGGACCCCACCACATCTATGATGATACCGTGTTTTGTCACAATTATTGTCATAGAAGTGTCATAAGTATGACAGAAAAAAATTTCGTTCGACTCAAAATGTCACGGATGTGTCTTTTTTTGTAGTGAGTGCTGAGCAGTCGGGCCGGATCTTTCGGCAACCACCTTTTCTTGCTTCTTTGTTGAATTGTTCAATCCATCGCGGGGGCGCGTCAACGCACCCGCGGGGTGTAGTCCCCGAGATTCGGGTCGACTGCTGAGCAGTCGGGCCGGATCTTTCCGGCGTTTGCTTTGTCTTTGTTGATCATTGATTGTTTTTTCTTCTTTGCCTTCGTAGGCGCCAATACCACCTTGCAGCAGTGACTCGGTGAGGCTCAAACCGCACTGCGCGCCAGGGAGGTGGCGTGCCTCAAGGCAGAGCAGGAGCTTTACCGCCTGGCCAAGCAACTGGCTGACCAAGCGGACACCCATAAGGCGGAGCTACAGAAGCTCAAGAACGCGGAGGAGGCTCTCCAGGCCGAGTTCGAGAGTCAGCGGTCGAACTGGGTTGACACGCAGAAAGCCCTGGAGGCCGGCTATGTCGAGGTCAAGGATCTGCTCGACGGTACGTTGCTCTTTCCTTGTTCTGCCTGCCGGCTTGTCCTGCATGCCTGCCTCCGCCTTCTCATTTCTTTCTTCTTTTCCTGAGCAGAGTATTTCCCCGGCTACTCCGTCGCCGCCAACCAGGCCATCGAGGCCCACCGCGATGAGCGGAGGCAGGCTGGCGTGACGATTGCGCCCAACGCCCCTCGAACTCTTGCCGAGGAGATGGTCGCCAACGAGGCTCGTCTCCAGCCAGCGCATCAGGCTCTTCGCCGTCTTCAGCGTGCTGGAGGTCAAGTGGTCTCTCCCCTTTGGCCGGGCACTCCTATTCTACGCACCGCCAACCGGACCTCCGACTGGTTGGAGGTGGCCATCGGCCGCATTGAGGCGTGGAAGAGCTCCTCCACTCGGGCGGGTGCGCGCCGAGCTTTAGAGTTTGTCAAGGGATGGTATCCTGGGCTGAATTTGGACCAGCTCGCCACCCTTCGTGCCGAAGCCGGCGCGGAGCTGGAGGCGGTGGCGCCTCAGCTTCGTCATCGCGCCGCGGCGATCGCCGAGTATACGAACACCAGGGTCTTCCTCCCTGAGCTGGACGAAGCGGGCGCCAAAATGCCGCCCAACTGGTTCGGGCTGAACCCAGAAGGTGGCGAAGACTCGGTGGAGGAGATCGCCTCCATCGATGAAGGCGAGGAGGAGGAGGATGAGGACGAGGGCGGCGAAGGCGACGCGCCGGGTGGTGAAGATGACGGCCGGCGTCAGCCTGGCCAGGTCTCGACCAACGGGCGAGATGTCGGTGAACCGACTGCGGCCGGTGCTGAGCAGACCGAGACCTACTAGGCGGCCGCTCCACCACCCGAAGCCTCTACCTCCGCCGGCCTCTCTGATCCGGCTGCTGCTCCTTTCGCCTAGGTGGCCAAGTTATCCGTCTCTTCCCTGTTTTGTAATTCTCGAACAAAATTTGGTAAGTTCACGCAATTCCACCCGCTGGGGGTGTATTCAAAGTCTGTTGAAGGCTGGCCAAGGTCCTTTTGCTGAAAAAAGTAATCTTTTGCCGATTTCTGACTTGTCTTGCTTTTCTACTTCTTTTAGCTTTTTCCTATGCCGCCTTTGCCAGCCGGACAGCCGCTCTGCGGTCTGTGACTGGATCAAGTACTTGCCCGTTTGGGAAGAACAAGTACTTCAGCCGTTCGGTAGAATGTAGCAATTTAAGTTAGAAATCGGCCGGCCGGCCGCTCAGCAGCCCGTCGGCAAGGGAAGAGCCGACTCGGCCTACGCAAAATGTTTTAGTCCTTAGCCATTTTTCGTGTGGGCATCGTTTCCTGCCTTCATCTCTTGCCCGCCGGACAGCCGCTCTGTGAGCTGTGGCTTGTGGCAAGAGAGGGCTTAGGTGCCGGCACACTACTTGTCCGACTGCAGGTAGCATTGGCATAGTGCGAGGCGGCAAGCCCCCGGGCCAACTGGTCGAACCCGGTGCAAGGCAGAATAGTGAAATAACACATCCATAGGTGTAGAACTTATCATATAGATAAAGGGGTAGCCCTCGAGTGCTCCTCAAGGGCCCCGATGTCTTAGTGCTTTAATACAAAAGGCAGCGTGGTACATACTAAATCAACTGTAAAATCTTCGGAGGAGGTTTGCATTCCATGGGCGCTCCGACTCCTTGCCTGAGTCGTCTCTCTTGCGTGCTCTGGGCTTCTGCGCGTCAATGAGGTAGTAGGAGTCGTTCCCCAAAGCCTTGCTGATGATAAAGGGCCTTCCCAAGGTGCCGAGAGCTTGTGCTGGCCGGCTGTTCGCTGAATCAGCCGGAGCACAAGGTCTCCCTCCTGGAAGGATCTTGGCTTGACCTTCCGATTGTTGTAGCAGTGCAGACTCTGTTGGTAGATGGCAGACCGGCTGAGTGCTAACAGCCGGCCCTCCTCCAGCAGATCGACGTTGTCTTCTCGCGCTTCCTTTGCTTCCGCCTCAGTGTACATGGTGACGCGAGGTGAGTCAAACTCAATGTTAGTTGGGATGACGGCCTCGGCACCGTACACGAGGAAGAATGGAGTGAAGCCGGTTGACTTGTTCGGAGTGGTGCGGAGGCTCCAAAGGATGACCGGCAGCTCATCGATTTAGCAGCCGGCCGACCGCTCCAAAGGCTCGACCAGTCGGGGCTTAATGCCGCAGAGGATGAGGCCATTTGCTCGCTCAACTTGGTCATTTGACTGCGGATGGGCAACGGATGCTATGTCCAGTCGGATGCCCTGCGTTGCGCAAAAACGGGCCAAGGCTCCTTTGGCAAAATTTGTGCCATTATCAGTGATGATGTTGTGCGGTACTCCGTATCGAGTGGTGATGTCTGCAATGAAGGTCACGACAGTCGGCCCATTCAACTTCTTGATTGGTTTTGCTTCAATCCACTTGGTGAACTTGTCCACGGCGACAAGCAGATGGGTCATGCTGCCGCGTGCTATCTTGAATGGTCCCACCATATCCAAGCCCCAGACAGCAAAGGGCCATGCTAGGGGATTGGTCTTGAGTGCAGAAGCCGGTAGATGTTGCTGCAAGCTGAACTTCTGACACCCTTTGCAATGCTTGACTAGATCCTTGGCATCCTCCAAAGCAGTCGGTCAGAAGAACCCGTGGCGGAAAGCTTTGGCCACGAGTGATCTGGAAGCCGCGTGGTGGCCGCACTCGCCTTGGTGGATATCTTTGAGGATTGCTTGGCCCTTCTCAGCTTCTACGCAGCGCTGGAAGACTCCAGTCACATTGCGCCTGACGAGCTCTCTGTTTACTATCATGTAGGCCACTGCTCGACGCTGTACTTGCTGGGCCGAGATCTCATGGGCCGGCAGCTCTCCATTCACCAGAAACTTGAGGATGAGCTCTGCCCATGATGGTGCTTGAATCTCTTCTACTGTCACTACAGCCACTTGCACGAGGGCGGTTGGGCCGGGAGGCGGCGGGTCGGCGTTGATTGCCGCTTGCTGCGTGGCTGAAGTCCCCGGGCTGACTGCCGCAGCCCCCGGGCCGGGTGCGACTGCTGCAGTCCCTGAACCGCTTGGTGAAGTTCCCGAGCCGCTTGGTGAAGTCCCTGGGCCGACCGGTGCAGCCCCCGGGCCGGGTTGTGAAGTCCCCAGGCCAGGTGCGACTGCCACAGTCCCCGTGCCACCTGTTGAAGTCCCCGAGACGGCTGCAGCAGCCCTCGAGTCGGATCCGATTGCTTCGGGAGGAGCCGGCACGAAGATGGACTCAGATTCTGGGGAAGGCTTGATCGACGGCTTGAGGGGGCACTGGAGGGATACACCGGCTGGTATTGCTTGCCGGGTGGAGCCGATTCGTGCCAAGGCATCTGCTTGCTCATTGTCGGCTCTTGGCACGTGAAGGAACTCACACCCCTCAAAGTATCCACTGAGTTGCTGGACGAGGAAGCGGTAGCTTGCCATATTTGCATCCTTGGCGTCCCAGTCACCAGAAGACTGCTGGACCACCAAGTCAGAGTCGCCGTAGCACAGGATCCGGCGGATGCCGATCTCTTTGGCCAACTGGAGGCCGTGTATTAGTACTTCGTACTCCGCCACATTGTTGGAGGCGGCAAAGTGGATTTGCAATGTGTATTTGAGCTTGTCGCCTTTGGGAGAGGTGAGGACTGATAACCCACAAGTATAGGGGATCGCAACAGTTTTCGATGGTAGAGTATTCAACCCAAATTTATTGATTCGACACAAGGGGAGCCAAAGAATATTCTCAAGTATTAGCAGTTGAGTTGTCAATTCAACCACACCTGGATAACTTAGTATCTACAGCAAAGTGTTTAGTAGCAAAGTAATATGATATTAGTGGTAACGGTAACAAAAGTAAAGGTAGCAAAAGTAATATTTTTTGTCTTTTGTAGTGATTGTAACAGTAGCAACGGAAAAGTAAATAAGCGAAGAACAATATGTGAAAAGCTCGTAGGCATTGGATCGGTGATGGAGAATTATGCCGGATGCGGTTCATCATGTAACAGTCATAACATAGGGTGACATAGAACTAGCTCCAATTCATCAATGTAATGTAGGCATGTATTCCGAATATAGTCATACGTGCTTATGGAAAAGAACTTGCATGACATCTTTTATCCTACCCTCCCGTGGCAGCGGGGTCCTAATGGAAACTAAGGGATATTAAGGCCTCCTTTTAATAGAGTACCGGAACAAAGCATTAGCACATAGTGAATACATGAACTCCTCAATCTATGGTCATCACCGGGAGTGGTCCCGATTATTGTCACTTCGGGGTTGCCGGATCATAACACATAGTAGGTGACTATAGACTTGCAAGATAGGATCAAGAACTCACATATATTCATGAAAACATAATAGGTTCAGATCTGAAATCATGGCACTCGGGCCCTAGTGACAAGCATTAAGCATAGCAAAGTCATAGCAACATCAATCTCAGAACATAGTGGATAGTAGGGATCAAACCCTAACAAAACTAACTCGATTACATGATAGATCTCATCCAACCCATCACCGTCCAGCAAACCTACGATGGAATTACTCACGCACGGCGGTGAGCATCATGAAATTGGTGATGGAGGATGGTTGATGATGACGATGGCGACGAATCCCCCTCTCCGGAGCCCCGAACGGACTCCAGATCAGCCCTCCCGAGAGGTTTTAGGGCTTGGCGGCGGCTCCGTATCGTAAAACAAGATGAATCCTTCTCTCTGATTTTTTTCTCCCCGAAAGTGAATATATGGAGTTGGAGTTGAGGTCGGTGGAGCGTCAGGGGGGCCCAAGTGGTAGGGGCGCGCCCTAGGGGGGCAGGCGCGCCCCCACCCTCGTGGGCAGGGTGTGGGCCCCTAACATGGATTTTTCTTCTAGTATTTTTCTTATTTTCCAAATAGATGTTCCGTGGAGTTTCAGGTCATTCCGAGAACTTTTGTTTCTACACATAAATAACACCATGGAAAGTCTGCTGAAAACAGCGTCAGTCCGGGTTAGTTCCATTCAAATCATGCAAGTTAGAGTCCAAAACAAGGGCAAAAGTGTTGAGATAAGTAGATACGACGGAGACGTATCAACTCCCCCAAGCTTAAACCTTTGCTTGTCCTCAAGCAATTCAGTTGACAAACTGAAAGTGATAAAGAAAAACTTTTACAAACTCTGTTTGCTCTTGTTGTTGTAAATATGTAAAGCCAGCATTCAAGTTTTCAGCAAAGATTATGACTAACCACATTCACAATAACTCTTAGGTCTCATGTTTACTCATATCAATAGCATAATCAACTAGCGAGCCATAATAATAAATCTCGGATGACAACAATTTCTCAAAACAATCATAATATGATATAACAAGATGATATCTCGCTAGCCCTTTCTGAGACCGCAAAACATAAATGCAGATCACCTTTAAAGATCAAGGACTGACTAGACATTGTAATTCATGGTAAAAGAGATCCAATCATAGTCATACCCAATATAAATTAATAGTAATGGATGCAAATGACAGCTGCGCTCTCCAGCTAGTGCTTTTTAATAAGAGCGTGATGACTCAACATAAAATTAAATAGATAGGCCCTTCGCAGAGGGAATCAGGGATTTGTAGAGGTGCCAGAGCTCGGTTTTGAAATAGAGATAAATAATATTTTGAGCGGCATACTTTCATTGTCAACATAACAACCAAGAGATGGTGATATCTTCTATGCTACACACATTATAGGCGGTTCCCAAATAGAATGGTAAAGTTTATACTCCCCCTCCACCAACAAGCATCAAGCCATGGCTTGCTCGAAACAACGAGTGCCTCCAACAAGCAACAGTCCCAGGGGGAGTTTTGTTTGCAATTATTTTGATTTAGTTTGCATAAAGCATGGGACTGGGCATCCCGGTGACCAGCCATTTTCTCGTGAGTGAGGAGCGGAGTCCACTCCTCTTGAGAATAACCCGCCTAGCATGGAAGATAAGGGCAGCCCTAGTTGATACATGAGCTATTCGAGCATACAAAACAGAATGTTTATTTGAAGGTTTAGAGTTTGGCACATACAAATTTACTTGGAACGGCAGGTAGATACCGCATATAGGAAGGTATAGTGGACTCATATGGAATAACTTTGGGGTTTAAAGGATTGGATGCACAAGCAATATTCCCGCTTAGTACAAGTGAAGGCTAGCAAAAGACGGGGAAGCGACCAACTAGAGAGCGACAACAGTCATGAACATGCATTAAAATTAATAGACATTGAGTACAAGCATGAGTAGGATATAATCCACCATGAACATAAATATCGTGAAGGCTATGTTGATTTGTTTCAACTACATGTGTGAACATGTGCCAAGTCGAGTCACTTAAATCATTCAAAGGAGGATACCACCCCACTATACCACATCACAACCATTTTAATAGCATGTTGGCACGCAAGGTAAACCATTATAACTCATAGCTAATCAAGCATGGCACGAGCAACCATGATCTCTAATTTTCATTGCAAACATGTTTATTCATAATAAGCTGAATCAGGAACGATGAACTAATCATATTTACAAAAACAAGAGAGGTCGAGTTCATACCAGCTTTTCTCATCTCAGTCAGTCCATCATATATCGTCATAATTGCCTTTCACTTGCACGACCGAACGATGTGAATAATAATAGGAGTGCACGTGCATTGGACTAAGCTGGAATCTGCGAGCATTCAATAAACAGGAGAAGACAAGGCAATATGGACTATTGGTTAAATCAACAATAATGCATATAAGAGGCACTTCAACAATTTAGTCATGGTCTTCTCCTATCGACCCCCAAAGAAAAGAAACAAAACTATTTACACGGGAAAGCTCCCAACAAACAAAAGAAGAACGGGAAATCTTTTTTGGGTTTTCTTTTTAATTATTACTACTACAGCAAGAAAAGTAAACTAACTAAAAGTTACTACTAATTTTTTTGGTTTTTTTTAAAGTTTAACAAACACACAAGAAGAAAGCAAGAAAAAGAAAATAAACTAGCATGGATATTACAGTGAAAGAGTATGAGCACCGACATCTAGCAATGAGTGTGTGAACATAAATGTAATGTCGGTGGGAAATACGTACTCCCCCAAGCTTAGGCTTTTGGCCTAAGTTGGTTCATTGCCACGGATGGCCTGGCGGATATCCATAGTTGTAGCTGGGGTCGTACTGAGATGAAGAAGACTCTAACTGCCACTGGCTGGCATTCATCTCCGGATCCCAAAAGTAATTAGACTGTCGTGGAGGCTCAAATTGTGGTTCCGGCTCCGTGGCTGGTGTAGGGTTCCTGTAGGCGTAAATGGCCGCCCACGGAACGAGATACGGGCCTGCAGATAAATTAAACAAGGAAGGAGCAGGCAAGATAATAGTCTCAGGATGATGCTTATCAAAGAACAATTTGTATTTAAGTGCCCCTTCCTTATTCTTAATGATGAAATCATGCGCCACCATACTCTTATAATCTAAATAAGCAGTGGGCAGCAATTTTTCTTCTTTTTCATAATGCCTAATAGGTATATTACAATATGCAGCAAGGCGTGAAGCATAAATACCTCCAAAGATGGGACCCTTTGTACGGTTCAAACTTAACCATTTAGCAATAATTCCGCCCATACTAATAGTGTTATCGCGGAATAAACCATGGAACAAGATGATAATATCAGGAACACTAAGGTATCCACAGTTTCCGCGACCAATTAAGCAATGACTAGCAAATATGGCAAAGTAGCGTAAAACAGGAAAATGTATGCTAGTGATTCTTGCATCGGAAACCTTCCTGGTTTCCCCCACAGTAATAGTGTCAATAAACCCATCCACATCTTTACGATGTGGTTCATCTAAGGTACCCTCGAAGGGTATTTTGCAAACCTTGCAAAATTCATCTAGTGGCATCATCTTAACAACATCATATAAATGAAACTCTACTGAAGGAGGTGTTTCCTTAGGATAATAGTAGAAGTTTTGCACAAAAGTATTGGTGAGTAAGAGATACTAATGACGTTGGTCGCGGAGGAAGTCGGTGAGGCCAGCATTCTCAGCCAATGAATAGAAATCATCATAAATCCCGGCTTCTCTCAAGAAATCATCGAAAGGCCATTCACACGGCCGAACCTCCGCGGTGCGAGGCAAATTATATTTGGGCCTCTGTGCTTCTTCACTGTGCTTTTCCTTCGAGCTTCGGCTCGATGAGCCCCTCAAAAATCTCTTCATTATTTTCTGAAAATTTCTGAAATTTTTAGTAACTTCAAATAAAAGTGAACCAAGCTCAACAAAATTGATAGAACTACTCCTACAAGTGCCTAGAGCCTATATCATGCATTAGAACTACTTGGAACCATATAAATTTGACATGCAAGCTCAAGAACATCGTCACCTAGGCAGCACAAATTTGCAGTGAATAGAGCACTAGAACAAAAACTAATTGGACCAATGGAGGAGTCACATACCAAGGAACAATCTCCCTAAGCAGTTTTGTGAGAGGTGCTTTGAGCAAGGAGATCGAAAATCGCAGCAAAATGAGCTAGAACTCGTGCTTGAGCTGGATATTGGTATTTGTGGGAGGAAGAAGAAGTGTGTGGGTGCAGGAATAAGTGGAGGGGGGCCACCATGGGCCCATGAGGCAGGGGGCGCGCCCAGGGGGGTAGGGCATGCCCTCCACCCTCGTGGCCAGGTGCTTGCCCCTCCTGCTGCGTTTCAGTGCTAGATATTCTCAAATATTCCAGAAAAAATCATATTCCATTTTCAGGGCATTTGGAGAACTTTTATTTTCGGGGTATTTTTATATTGCACGGATAAATCAGAAAACAGGCAGAAAAATACTATTTTTACTTTATTTCAACTAAATAACAAAAAGTCGAAAGAGGGTACAGAAGGTTGTGCCCTCTAGTTTCATCCATCTCATGCTCATAAAAAAGAATCCACTAACAAGGTTGATCAAGTCTTGTTAACAAACTCATTCCGAATAACATGGAACCGGAGAAATTTCGAATAACACTATGTTACCTCAACGGGGATATGCACATCCCCAACAATAAGAATATCATATTTCTTCTTGACAGTAGGAAGAGCAAATTCAAAACCTCCAAAAATAATCGATGGAACTTTTCCAATAGAATTGATACAGTGGACTTGAGGTTGTTTCCTCGGAAAGTGTACCGTATGCTCATTACCATTAACATGAAAAGTGACATTGCCTTTGTTGCAATCAATAACAGCCCCTGCAGTATTCAAAAAAGGTCTTCCAAGAATAATAGACATACTATCGTCCTCGGGAATATCAAGAATAACAAAGTCCGTTAAAATAGTAACGTTTGCAACCATAACACACACATCCGCACAAATACCAACAGGTATAGCAGTTGATTTATCAGCCATTTGCAAAGATATTTCAGTAGGTGTCGACTTATTCAAATCAAGTCTACGATATAAAGATAGAGGCATAACACTAACACCGGCTCCAAGATCACATAAAGCAGTTTTAACATAGTTTATTTTAATGGAGCATGGTATAGTAGGTACTCCTGGATCTCCAAGTTTCTTTGGTATTCCACCCTTAGAAGTATAATTAGCAAGCATGGTGGAAATTTCAGCTTCCGGTATCTTTCTTTTTTTAGTAACGATATCTTTCATATACTTAGCATAAGGATTCATTTTGAGCATATCAGTCAATCGCATATGCAAGAAGATAGGTCTAATCATTTCAGCAAAGCGCTCAAAATCCTCATCATCCTTTTTCTTGGATGGTTTGGGAGGAAAAGGCATGGGTTTCTGAACCCATGGTTCCCTTTCTTTACCATGTTTCCTAGCAACAAAGTCTCTCTTATCATAACGTTGATTCTTTGATTGTGGGTTATCAATATCAACAGCAGGTTCAATTTCTACATCATTATCATTACTAGGTTGAGCATCATCATTAACATTTTCATTAGGTTCATGTTCATTACCAGATTATGTTTTAGCATCAGAGATAGAGATATCATTTGGATTCTCAAGTGGTTCAGCATTAGGTTCACTAGAAGCATGCAAAGTCCTATCATTTTTCTTTTTCTTCTTTTTAGAAGGACTAGGTGCATCAATATTATTTCTCTGAGAATCTTGTTCAATTCTCTTAGGGTGGCCTTCAGGATACAAAGGTTCCTGAGTCATCTTACCAGTTCTAGCCACTCTAACAGCATAATCATTTTTCTTACTATTCATTTCATTGAGCAAATCCTTTTGAGCTTTAAGTACTTGTTCTACTTGAGTGGTAACCATAGAAGCATGTTTACTAATGAGTTTAAGTTCACCTTTAACATTAGCCATATAATCACCCAAGTGTTCAAGCGTATAAGCATTTTGTTTTAATTGTCTACCAAAATAAGCATTGAAATCTTCTTGCTTAAACATAAAGTTATCAAACTCATCCAAGCATTGGCTAGCAATTTTAGTAGGAGGGATTTCAGCTTTATCATATCTATAGAGAGAATTTACCTTTACTACCTGTGTCGGGTTATCAAGACCATGAGGTTCTTCAATAGGTAATGGATTAAGATCATATGTTTCTTCAACAGGCGGTAGATTAAGACCATGTATTTCTTCAATAGGAGGTAAATTCTTAACATCTTCAGCTTTAATACCTTTTTCTTTCATAGATTTCTTTGCCTCTTGCATATCTTCAGGACTAAGAAATAGAACACCCCTCTTCTTCGGAGTTGGTTTAGGAATAGGCTCAGGAACTGGCTCAGGGGCTGGCTCAGGAAGTGTCCAATTATTTTCATTTGTCAACATATTATTCAATAGAATTTCAGCTTCATCCGGTGTTCTTTCCCTGAAAACAGAACCAGCACAACTATCCAGGTAATCTCTGGAAGCATCGGTTAGTCCATTATAAAAGATATCAAGTATTTCATTTTTCTTGAGAGGATGATCAGGCAAAGCATTAAGTAACTTGAGAAGCCTCCCCCAAGTTTGTGGGAGACGCTCTTCTTCAATTTTCACAAAATTGTATATTTCCCTCAAAGCAGCTTGTTTCTTATGAGCAGGGAAATATTTAGCAGAGGAGTAATAAATCATATCCTGGGGACTACGCACACAACCAGGATCAAGAGAATTAAACCATATCTTAGCATCACCCTTTAATGAGAACGGAAATATTTTAAGGATATAAAGATAGCGAGATCTCTCATCATTAGTGAACAGGGTGGCTATATAATTTAATTTAGTAAGATGTGCCACAACAGTTTCAGATTCATGGCCATGAAAAGGATCATATTCAACCAAAGTAATTATATCAGGATCAATAGAGAATTCATAATCCTTATCAGTAACACAGATAGGTGAAGTAGCAAAAGGAGGGTCAGGTTTCATTCTAGTATTAAGAGATTGCTGCCTCCATTTAGCTAATAACCTCTTGAGCTCATATCTATCTTTGCAAGCTAAAATAGCTAAAGCAGCTTCTTTTTCAAAAACATAACCCTCATGAATAACAGGCGAGTCTTCATCATCACTTTCATCAATATAATCAGTTTCAATAATTTCTTTCTCTCTAACCCTAGCAATTTGTTCATCAAGAAATTCACTAAGTGGCACAGTAGTATCAAGCATGGAAGTAGTTTCATCATAAGTATCATGCATAGCAGAAGTGGCATCATCAATAACATGCGACATATCAAAACGAATAGCAAAAGCAGGTTTAGGTGTCGCAAGCTTACTCAAAATAGAAGGTGAATCAAGTGCAGAGCTAGATGGCAGTTCCTTACCTCCCCTCGTAGTTGAGGGATAAATTGTTGTCTTAGCATCTTTCAAGTTCTTCATAGTGACCGGCAGATATAAATCCCACGTGACTCAAAGAATAGAGCTATGCTCCCCAGCAACGGCGCCAGAAAATAGTCTTGATAACCCACAAGTATAGGGGATCGCAACAGTTTTCGAGGGTAGAGTATTCAACCCAAATTCATTGATTCGACACAAGGGGAGCCAAAGAATATTCTCAAGTATTAGCAGTTAAGTTGTCAATTCAACCACACCTGGATAACTTAGTATCTGCAGCAAAGTGTTTAGTAGCAAAGTAATATGATAGTAGTGGTAACGGTAACAAAAGTAAAGGTAGCAAAAGTAATATTTTTGGTGTTTTGTAGTGACTGTAACAGTAGCAACGGAAAAGTAAATAAGCGAAGAACAATATGTGAAAAGCTCGTACGCATTGGATCGGTGATGGAGAATTATGCCGGATGCGGTTCATCATGTAACAGTCATAACATAGGGTGACACAGAACTAGCTCCAATTCATCAATGTAATGTAGGCATGTATTCCGAATATAGTCATACGTGCTTATGGAAAAGAACTTGCATGACATCTTTTGTCCTACCCTCCCGTGGCAGCGGGGTCCTAATGGAAACTAAGGGATATTAAGGCCTCCTTTTAATAGAGTACCGGAACAAAGCATTAGCACATAGTGAATACATGAACTCCTCAAACTATGGTCATCACCGGTAGTGGTCCCGATTATTGTCACTTCGGGGTTGCCGGATCATAACACATAGTAGGTGACTATAGACTTGCAAGATAGGATCAAGAACTCACATATATTCATGAAAACATAATAAGTTCAGATCTGAAATCATGGCACTCGGGCCCTAGTGACAAGCATTAAGCATAGCAAAGTCATAGCAACATCAATCTCAGAACATAGTGGATACTAGGGAACAAACCCTAACAAAATAACTCGATTACATGATAGATCTCATCCAACCCATCACCGTCCAGCAAGCCTACGATGGAATTACTCACGCATGGCGGTGAGCATCATGAAATTGGTGATGGAGGATGGTTGATGATGACGATGGCGACGAATCCCCCTCTCCGGAGCCCCGAACGGACTCCAGATCAGCCCTCCCGAGAGGTTTTAGGGCTTGGCGGCGGCTCCGTATCATAAAACGCGATTAATCCTTCTCTCTGATTTTTTCTCCCCGAAAGTGAATATATGGAGTTGGAGTTGAGGTCGGTGGAGCGTCAGGGGGCCCACGAGGTAGGGGGCGCGCCCTAGGGAGGCAGGCGCGCCCCCACCCTCGTGGGCAGGGTGTGGCCCCCCTGACATGGATTTTTCTTCCAGTATTTTTCTTATTTTCCAAATAGATGTTCCGTGGAGTTTCAGGTCATTCCGAGAACTTTTGTTTCTGCACATAAATAACACCATGGAAAGTCTGCTAAAAACAGCGTCAGTCCGGGTTAGTTCCATTCAAATCATGCAAGTTAGAGTCCAAAACAAGGGCAAAAGTGTTTGGAAAAGTAGATACAATGGAGACGTATCAAGGACGATGCCGGCTCCCAAACCGGTGCGCATCTTCGAGCCATCAAAGTTCATCCGCCAATGAGTGGAGTCCGGAGCTGGCTGTAGGTACAGATGACGAGGAAGTCGGCCAATGCTTGGGACTTGATGGCGGTGCGGGGATGGTAGCAGATGGTGTAGGGGGCTAACTCGATGGCCCATTTGGCCACTCGGCCAGATGCATCTCTGTTGCCAATGATCTCAGCGATTGGGGCAGTGCAGACAATCGTGATCGGGTGCTCTTAAAAGTATGGCTTCAGGTTCTTGGCGGCAAAGTGCACGCCATAGCACATCTTCTGATAGTGGGGGTAGTTCTGCTTCGAAGTTGACAGTACCTCGCTTAAATAGTACACCGGCCTCTGGACCGGCTGTGCCTTGCCGTCCTCCGGGCGCTCCACCACCATGACTGTGTTGATCACCCGGCTGGTGGCAGCGATGTAGAGGTACATGGGCTCTTTAGCAGTCAAAGCTGCCAGGACAGGCGGCATGGTCAACATCTTTTTCAGCTGAAGAAAAGCTTCATCCGCCTTGTCGTTCCACTCAAAATGAGTGGTCTTCTTCATGAGCTGGTACAGGGGAAGAGCCTTCTCGCCCAGCCGACTGATGAACCGGCTGATGGATGCCAAGCAGCCGGTGAACTTCTGGACGTCTCGCAGTCGGGCAGGCTTCTCCGTCCTCTCGACGGCTTTGATATTCACAGGGTTGCACTCAATGCCGCGTTCTGAGACCAGGAAGCCAAGGAGCTGGCTGGCTGGTACTCCGAACATGCACTTTTCTAGGTTGAGCTTGATTTGAAATTGGCGCGGATTTTCAAAGGTTTCCTTGAGGTCTTCGAGGAGTGTATTGCACTTCTCCGTCTTCACCACAATATCGTCTACGTAGACGTGGGCATTTCTGCCGAGTTGCTTGAGGATGCATTTCTGCATGCAACGCTGAAACGTGGCACCGGCATTTCTTAGGCCGAATGTCATGGTCAGGTAGCAGAAGGCTCCGAATGGTGTGATGAAGGCGGTCTTCAGGCGGTCTGCCGGGTTTAACTTGATCTGGTGGTATCCTGAGTAGGCATCCAAAAAACTCAACAGCTCGTATCCGGCTGTGGAGTCTATCACTTGGTCTATCCGCGGCAGGGCAAATGGATCTTTGGGACAGGCTTTGTTGAGACTGGTGTAATCAATGCACATGCGCCACTTTTTATTCTTCTTCAGTACAAGGACTGGGTTGGCAAGCCATTCTGGGAAGAAGACTTCCATGATGAAGCCGGCTGCCAACAGACGGGCGATCTCTTCTCCAATGATTCTTCTCTTCTCCCCCGATAGTCGGCGGAGGGGTTGCTTGACTGGCTTGCATCTTCTCTGACATGTAGCTTGTGCTCGGCGAAATCTGTCGGAACACCCGGCATGTCCTTGGGGGACCATGCGAAGATGTCCCGATTCTCACGGAGGAAATCGACGAGCTCGCCTTCCTATTTGCTATCGAGGTTGGTACCTATGACAGCGTGTCTCTCCGGGTGCTCGGGGTCCAAGGGGACCTTCTTTGTTTCTTTAGCCGGCTGGAAGGAGGCCTGGGTCTCTGACTCTTTGGGATCTGGTGACAGGTACAGGTGCTTGCTGGCCATGGCCACCACCCGGTCCAGGAGCTTCCTCTCTGCGGCAATCACCAGGGACTCGGCCAACCGGCTGCTGTCTGCTGCATAGTCGGCCGATTTTTGGTAATCTCCAGCTATGGTGATAATACCCTTGGTTCCCGGCATCTTCATCTTGAGGTAGGCGTAGTGCGGTACTGCCATGAATTTGGTCAGAGCAGGTCGGCCAAGAAATGCATGATACGGGCTCTCCAAGCCCACTAGCTCGCATCGGAAATGATTCTTATCTCTGAAGAGGACATCTATCTTGATCTTGCCGATTGGTGAGCAAGAAAGGCCGGGCACAATTCCGTGGAAGACGGTCCGACTGGGCTGGAGCTGCTTCACTTTGATACACAGTTTCTCCATGGTACTGCGGTAAAGGATGTTGATACTGCTGCCGCCATCTATCAGGACTCGGGGAAAATGAGCAGCTCGCCTCTCCGTTGCAAACGTTGCATCCAACACCAGGGCATAGGATCCTGGAGAAGGCATCACTTCCGGGTGGTCGGCTCTACTCCAGCTGATGGGCTTCTCGGTCCAGTGCATGAACTCTGGGACTTGGGAGGCAACGGCATTGACTTCTTGGTGTTGCTGACGCCGACTGCGCTTGTCGTCAACCTGGCTGGTGAAGACAACGTAGGCCCCATGCTCTTCGGGGAATTCATCTTGAATGGTGCCGAATGCTAGGCGGGCCGCCGACTGCTGAGGAGGCGGGGGAGGCTGGCCAGCAGGCGGCGGAGGTAGCAGTCCTTCGCCCTTGGAGATTCGCGTGAGCCAGTGACACTTCCGAGTGGTGTGGTTGGACGGCTTCGCGCCGCTGTGGAATTTGTAGGGAGCATCGAGGGTTTTCTCATAGGAGAAGGCGGGCAGCCAATTCAGCTTGCCGCCTCTCTGACGCTTGGGCTGGGGCTGCCCTTCTGGCTGCTGATCTTCAACTGTTGCCACTTGCCGGCTGGTGGAAGCCAGCATTGGGGCTTTGCGCTTGCTGTCGTTCTGCTGCTGGCGCCGACTGGAGTCGCCAGCCGGGGTCCGAGGAGCCTGAGGAGCCACCTTGCCGGATGCACCAACTTGAATCTCCGCCTTCATGGAGGAGTCGGCCGTGGAGTATTTGTCCTCTATGATAAGCAACTCGTCGAGGGTGGCCAGCTCATCGCAGAGAAGTCAGTGCTTGAGGAGGGTGCCTTCTCGGCACCCGGCGGTGAAGTACTCGATTGCCTGCACGTCGTGCACGCCCTCACAAGAGTTGTGCAGGTCGGCCCAGCGCGCGAGGTAGTCGCGAGTCGACTCGTTGGGGCCTTGGACGCACAAGGAGAGCTGGCGAGGCTTGGGCGGTCGCTTGTACGTGCTGGTGAAGTTGTGGACGAAGGCTTCAGTGAAATCGACCCAGCTGTTGATGCTGTGGGGCTTCAGACTGTTCAGCCATGTCCAGGCGGTGCCCTGGAGCATGAGCGGAACATACTTCACGGCAACACGCTTGTTGCCGTTTGCTATGCTAACGGCTGTGGAGTAGTCGACCAGCCAGTCCTCCGGCTTCACGGAGCCGGTATACTTGGGCGTATCTCTTGGGAGCGTGAACCCTTTGGGGAACGGCTCGTCGCAGATGCGGGGGCCAAAACAAGGCGGGCCCAGCGCGTCTTCTTCTTCCAGCGCCAGGTATCGGTTGAGGCGATCAATCCGGTGGCGGGCATCATTTTCTCCGATTCCTTCTCGGGGGCCAAGGCGGTCGCCGAGTGTCGGGGAGGCGCGCCTCTTCCTGCGGGGAGGAGGAGGCGGATAATCATCCCACCGTTCCACTGCTCTTGGGCGTCCGTCTCTGTCGCGCTCAATGGTGAGGCGTGTTCGGCTGCGGCTGGCAGCCGACTCCTTGTCTCTTCTATCACAGACGCCACCAGTCGGCGTCCGGGAGGTCGCGCCTTGATCTCAGCGGGGGGGGGGGGGGGGGGGGGGGGTGGGGGGAGGTCGGCGGCGTGTGTGCCGGGTTCCGCCTAACAGCGGGCATCAGTCTCTTGCTGCTCAGCAGCCGCGTCGATGAGTCGCTGGACACGCTCTGTCATGTGGCGACGCTCGTCACCCTCGAGCTTGTCCAGCTCGTCTGCTGCCGCCTGGGCAGCTCGTATGTTCTCTGCGGGGGTGTGCTAGACAGGGCGGTTGCCCCGAACATGCTGGCGATGGTAGCGCCACACTGCCGGACCATGCCAATGCGGCTGGGCCCGCCAGGAGCCGGCGTGCCGCCAACAGCGCGGTCCATCTCGCGCTGGTAAGCCTCTGAGAGACGTCTCATGCTCGCCAACCTCTTGGCGCTCTCGATGAGCTGGACGCGGCGTGCTTCCAGTGTCTCTGTGTCGGCGTCTTCTGCGATGGGCACAGACAGGTCTCGCAGCACTGCCTCGAGCGAGTCTTGGGCGCCATCACCAGAGGCTCCGTCGTGGTTGATGAGGAGCACCTCCGTGACGATGCTGCTGCTGCTGTCGGCGCGAGGGAGAGGGTCGTCGAAGACCACCATGTTGGTGGGGAAGGCGTCTAGAGATGCCGTGTCGGAGTCGACAAGCATCGGGTCGGTGGAGCTGGTCGACTCGAGGTCAGAAGTAGGCTCGTTGGTGATGTCGAGCTTGCCGAGGAGGTCGACGAGGCAGCTCTCGGCGCTGGATACCGACGGTCGAATCTCGGGCAAGTAACATACCGATTGACAAAGGGAATTGCATACGGATTGATTGAATCCTCGACACCGTGGTTCACCCGATGATATCATCGTGGAACATGTGGGAGCCAACATGGGTATCCAGATCCCGCTGTTGGTTATTGACCGGAGAGGCGTCTCGGTCATGTCTGCATGTCTCCCGAACCCGTAGGGTCTACACACTTAAGGTCCGGTGACACTAGGGTTGTAGAGATATATGTATGCGGAAACCCGAAAGTTGTTCGGAGTCCCGGATGAGATCCCGGACGTCACGAGAGGTTCCGGAATGGTCCGGAGGTGAAGAATTATATATAGGAAGTCCAGTTTCGGCCACCGGGAAAGTTTCGGGGGTTATCGGTATTGTACCGGGACCACCGGAAGGGTCCCGGGGGTCCACCGGGTGGGGCCACCTGTCCCGGAGGGCCCCGTGGGATGAAAGTGGAGGGGAACCAGCCCCTAGTGGGCTGGGGCGCGCCCTTGGGCCTTCCCCCCATGCGCCTAGGGTTGGGAACCCTAGGGGGAGTTCCCCCTTGCCTTGGGGGGCAAGGCAACCCCTTTCCCCCTTGGCCGCCGCCCCCCCAACCCTAGATGGGTTTTGGCCGGCTCCCCCTCCCAAGGGGTCCTATAAATAGTGGGGGGGGGAGGGCAGCAAAAACACAGCCTTTGGCGCCTCCCTCCTCCCCTGCAACACCTCTCTCTCTCTCGCAGAAGCTCGGCGAAGCCCTGCCGGAGAGCCGCTACATCCACCACCACGCCGTCGTGCTGTTGGATCTCCATCAACCTCTCCTCCCCCCCTTGCTGGATCAAGAAAGGAGGAGACGTCGCTGCACTGTACGTGTGTTGAACGCGGAGGTGCTGTACGTTCGGCACTCGGTCATCGGTGATTTGGATCACGGCGAGTACGACTCCGTCATCCACGTTCATTGGAACGCTTCCGCTCGCGATCTACAACGGTATGTAGATGCACTCCCTTCCCCTCGTTGCTAGTAGACTCCATAGATGCATCTTGGTGAGCGTAGGAAAATTTTAAAATTATGCTACGATTCCCAACAGCCTCTTCCTCACCCCGTCCGCTATCACCCAGCATGACAGCCGACGCTAATTGGGTAGGTGGGGTGTTGATGTTCATACCTTGCTGAGGCTGCGTGCTCGTGGGTGTGCTCCCGGCCGCCTCCAGACAAAGCAGACTCTTTGGCCACAACAGGACCCACCCATTGCAACCACCAAGCAGCCGCGGGTTTCGTCGTCATCCCCCTAGTACCGGAGGAGCCAAATTCTCATGGCCCGGTTTGACACTGACCACGGAAACCTTGAAGACGTCAGGGGGGATCGGCCGGCTATGGAACAATGGTTCCTTCGGCTTCATTATCGTCGCCTTCCCCACGTTCACCTTCTGGTCGCCAATGGTGTACAATATGGTGCACGGGGTTACATCGGCCTGCAAAGAGATGTCTGCGACGTGAGACATCCGAAATGCAACGGAAATGGGAGATTATACATTTATTGAAGAGGGCCGATGTGAGAGATGCCGTGAGGGCGTTGAGCTCAGCCAAAGATGAAGCACTGCCGAGCACGTCCGAGACGGAGGACGGGCTGCTATGAGTAGGTGCGGGAGCCGGTGTCGGTGTCAAAATCGGTGGATCTCGGGTAGGGGGTCCCGAACTATGCGTCTAGGGCGGATGATAACAGGAGGCGGGGGACACGATGTTTACCCAGGTTCGGGCCCTCTCGATGGAGGTAATACCCTACTTCCTGCTTGATTGATCTTGATGATATGAGTATTACAAGAGTTGATCTACCACGAGATCGTAGAGGCTAAACCCTAGAAGCTAGCCTATGGTATGATTGTTGTCGTCCTACGGACTAAACCCTCCGGTTTATATAGACACCGGAGGGGCTAGAGTTACACAGAGTCGGTTACAAGGGAGGAGATCTACATATCCGTATTGCCAAGCTTGCCTTCCACGCCAAGGAGAGTTCCATCCGGACACGGGTCAAAGTCTTCAATCTTGTATCTTCATAATCCAACAGTCCGGCCAAAGGATATAGTCCGGCTGTCCGAGGACCCCCTAATCCAGGACTCCCTCAGTAGCCCCTGAACCAGGCTTCAATGACAATGAGTCTGGCGCGTAGATTGTCTTCGGCATTGCAAGGCGGGTTCCTCCTCCGAATACTCCATAGAAGATTTTGAACACAAGGATAGTGTCCGGCTCTGCAAAACAAATTCCACATACCATCGTAGAGAAAATAATATTTCCACAAATCCAATCTGCCGACAGCTTTTCATAATGTGACGTATTGCCGTGGTCTGGTCATGATGAACCGTTTTCCCGAGCCTGCCACTGCACGTGTTGCGAGGCGGTTTTTATTGGCATGTCCTGTCGAAGCAGAGATCGTGTCCCTTTTTCACGGGATTCTCATCAATACGGGTATAGGTAACCCAATCGTGCCTGTTGGTATGACTCCTCGATTTTAGGCAAGTCCCAAACGGCCACGCGGAGGACGCTGGATATTCATCCTCTTTATAAAGAGGCCTAGGCCTGTCCCCTTCTTCTCGCGCTCAATCAAATCCCCCCCCCCTCCTTGAGTTTCAACACCCAAGGCTCAGGCTAGGCGCTTCGGACCTACAATCATGTCCGGATCCAACCTTCAAGGTCGGTGGGTGCCCTCCTCCGTCACAGAGGAGGACATCAAGAAGCTAAGAGAAGCTAGGTATTTGACCGCCGAAATCTCGCACAGGCTGCCTGCTCGAGGGCAGGTCATTCCCACTCCGGAACCTGGCGAGAGTATTGTATTCGTCTCCCACTTCCTCCGAGGGCTAGGTTTCAGTCTAGATCGCTTTGTAAGAGGGCTCATGTTCTACTACGGGCTCGATTTCCATGATCTGACTCCGGATTCCATCCTTCACATCTTGTCGCTCATCGTCGTGTGTGAAGCCTTCCTCCGTATTACCCCACACTTCGGCTTATGGCTCAAGACCTTCAATGTGAAGCCGAAGATGATCGAGGGGCGACACGTAGAGTGTGGAGGTGTCGTAATAAGCAAAGGCACCGATGTTCCATGGCCAAAGGGTTCCTTCCCGGAGGTATCCAGTTTATGGCAACGGGAGTGGTTTTATATCACAGCCCCCCGGGGTACTAAGTGGGTAGCCGCCCCTGCCTTCCGCTCGCCCCCCCCCCCACAACTGGCATCATGGGTCAACAAGGGGCTGGACTGGGGGCCAGTAAATGATGTGCCGACACTGCAGAGTCGCATCCGAGATCTCCACGAGAGAGATGTCAGCCTTGTTAAGGTAATGCAAGTTATGCTAGTTCGTCGAGCCCTGCCTTGCAAACGTCGACCTCTCCGTATGTGGGAGTTCAACCCGGAAGGACCGCGAACTATTCAGCACTTCTTCGGCCTGACGCTCAAAGAGATGTATAGATCGTTCTTCGGATCACAAATAGAGTGTCCGGACACCTCCGAGGATGCGGGCCTGAACTGTAATCGCCCAGACAGTCAAGTAAGTAATTCCGTGGCCGAACACATTGTCTTTTAATTTATCACAACATCATTCTGAAAGGTCGCCTTTTGACCAGGACTATATAAAAAAGGCAAAGATGATCAGGTGTCCGGCCCCCCTTCCCGAGGGCTCACCGGATCCTGTACTAGCCAGGATGCTTGAGCTTGCGCCTTATCAAGCGCCATCAGGGGAAGGCAAAGGGAGGAATAAAGAGGCCGAGAGCGAGCCTCATTCACTATTCATCCAAACCGGGGAATTAGTGCCTCCGTGAAGGAGGATAACCGGGGGGGAGAATCTAAAATTTCCTCTCCCCGGGGAAGGAAGAGGACCGCCTCTGAAGAGTTGGAAGCAATGGTCTCCAAGCGAGGGAGGAATCCTTTGTCGGAGGGTCCTACCCCGGGGGGCATCCTTACCGCACAGTACCCGCAAGGGGACCAGCCCTCTACCGAGCTGTAAGTAAACGAAAGTACTTTATAGTAAATATATCTTGCTTCGTTTCCAAGAACGATAACCGAGGCGTGTGTCTTGTAGTTCGGATTGCAGCCCTTCTCGACAGAATTCGTCTTCGAGGGATCTTCTTCCGGAGATGATGGAGAGCGAAACACCTCCCCGTTCCTCCCCGCCTCGTGAAGCAGGCGACCCTGAGGTGTCGTCGCGGAGGATTTCTCCTGATCCGCCAAGGCCAGAAGGTAAACCTTCAGCCAACCGAAGTCCAGGGTATTCGGCTCCTAAGGAGAGCCACAGAAAGAGTCCGGAACCGTCCGGGGTGTGATCGGACGCACTGATGAATCTGCTGGAGCAAGCGGCTGTCTCGGAGACGCATGATGCTCTAATGGGCACGGTGGTTGAGAGGATTTCATCCGCCGAAAGCGGGTTGCATGAAGCTTTTATGAGTCTGCTGAGAGGCTTTGAGGTATGTGAAGTAATATATATTTTTTGGACGATACCGCACACGCTAGGTGTGGCCTATGCAGATAGTAGCCCCTAAGACTCTGGTTGCTATCAAAAAAGATGGCAAATAGAGGATCATAGTCCCAGGTAATAACCGTGCTGCTTTCATGTGCAGGTGGCTGCGGGTCCGGTGGTTGGCCGGACTGGTGAGGTTGCCAAATTGAAGCGGCAACTTGATGTGGTAGATGCCGACATCGTGGTTGTAAACAAGCGGCTTGACAAGGCACAGGGTATGTATTCTCCTAGGGTCAATACATATTAAGAGGAGCATGATGCTAGTATCTGTAATATGCTGTGACTGCAGATGGAGCTGTCGCCGTGGAGACCCTCCGGGCAGAGCTTGCCCGAGCCAAGGAACAGGCTAGGAAGAGTGATGCGGCCGCCCTAAAGGCGGTCGAAGAGCTAAGAGCCGAACAGGCTGCCCATTGCCAGAGCAAAGAGAAAATAGCCAAGATGGCTATTGAGCTGAAAGATGCCGTCACCCGGTATGAGCTTCTTGAAAAGGAAAGCCAAGCGAAGGCGGCGGAACTGAAGGAGGCCATGGAAGTGGCCAAGGAAGCCCGCTCGCAAATCAGAGCGGTAAAGGAGGAACTCCATCAAGCCAGAGATATTGCGGCTGGAAGCCCTTTTTCTCGCGGACGAGGTTTGGAGACCCGAAGTATGCCCCTCGGGATAAATTATGGAGTTCTGCAGACGCGTACTTGGATTTAGCAGCGAGTGCCGCTGATGCGACCAAGTTTTTCAAAGATCAGAAGGATAATGTAGTGGAAGGGTTGTTCTGGTCACAGTTCCGCACTCCAACGCGTCCGCTGATGTTAAATGAACAAATGGCCGAGTGGGCCGAGCTCCATAGGTTGTCCGGACTTGCTACGAGGTCCGTCGTGGATCACCTTTGGCCGGAGGGACCGAGGCCGAATAGTTATTTTGGCCTGGTGCAACATTTCCTTGGTGCTGTGCCGCATATCGACGCTGTGAAGAGGTCGGCGTGCATAGAGGATGCGCGGATGGCTCTTGCCCGTGTCAAGACGTGCTGGGCAGAGATGGAAGCCACCACTGTTGCATCCCAGAGTTCGGCGGTAGGCCGGGTATCGGCCGAGCACTATTTTGAAGAGGTTCGTAAAGGTGCTCGTTTAATAGAGGCTTAGTGCTCGAAAAATATTATGTTCTAGTGACATGTATTCCCATTGTAAGAACAATGTTATTTGAATTATAAAGGCTGTGTTTATACTTTTGCCTGAAAGTATTATTATGCCTCCTGTGCGGTCGTTTATGTATATATATATATATATATATATATATATATATATATATATATATCCTGAAAGTTTGCAGTCGTCGGCTTCAGCCCCCACGCATATAATGCGGGGGTGTTCGCAAAAGCGCGTCTTCACACGTGATCCAACGTCTTGGTCCATTAAGGAGGTGGTAGCATGGCGAACGAGGCAATCGGACTATAGTGCTTTAACACTTTCACTTAACCATAGGAGTTTGACAGTGGGGCTACTATATAGGGATAATTAGATTTATGCCCCTAGTTGTGTCCCACTCGTCTGTTTTACCCCTAATTCCCAAAAGTCACCGGTTCTGTCCAAGTCACTTTGCTCCTCTTATGCTTTTGCCCTTTGACCGTTTGACCGTCAGTTTGAAAACTTCATAACTAATTCACACTGAATCAGAAAAATGCAAATAAGATACCAAAATGTTCAGAAAAACATCACCTATATGTCAGTGTCATTTGCATTCATGAAAAAAGTGTTGGAAAGTGCACATCCGAGTTTTAGCTCTTTTGATACCACCATGAATAGTGAACACTAAAAAAATTCAAAAATATTCAAAAAAAATGGTGGCGAAGAATAACAAATGTTCTAAGTGCTTGCCAAGTTTCATTAGGGAACGACATTCGTGGAAGTCGTGGCAAAAAAATAATCTATTTTGGAGTGTTGATTGTTTTTTTTGCCGCGACACCCACGAATGTTATTCCCTGATGAAACTTGGCAGGCACTTAAAACATTTGTCATTCTTTGCCACCAATTTTTTTAAAATATTTTTGAACTTTTTTAGATTTTACTATTCATGGTGGTAGCATAAGAGCTAAAACTCGGATGGGCACTTTCCAACACTTTTTTCATGAATGCAAATGACACTAACATATAGGTGATGTTTTTCTGAACATTTTGGTATCTTATTTGCATTTTTCTGATTTAGTATGAATTAGTTATGAAGTTTTCAAACTGATGGTCAAACGGTCAAAGGGCAAAAGCATAATAGGAGCAAAGTGACTTGGACAGAACCAGTGACTTTTGGGAATTAGGGGTGAAACAAACGAGTGGGACACAACTAGGGGCATAAATCTAATTATCCCTACTATATAACCCTGGTATTTCCGTGGCTATCCGAATACGGTGCGCGTACGTACATGGCCGGGAAAACCGGCCCTTCGTTAATGCGGAGGAACCCCGAAGATTTCGCTAGGTCATCGAGTGGTTGACCAGTCTCGCGCTTTATCATGACAGTTAGTTTTCGGCTTTCTCTACTGAGGTGCTCATCCGGATGAACCAGGGCACAATCGCAGTAGTTCTCCCGGTGCCACCTTAGCCGATAGAGTGGAACGTAAGGTAGCAAAAACGCGCGAGCCGGGCAAACCCAACATTTGACCAAAGACATGATTCGGAGCTGATGCATATAAGGCCAAACTCGCGACGCCGAACACTCCCTAAGGTATTCGGTCTTTACCACATGTACCGGGCTGAGCAACGCCCTTGATAATGAACCCCGAGTGTCCAGGTACGTGCATTTTTCTGACGTGGCGAAATGCCAATAACGTCAGCATCCATCTCGGTTATACTGAGTATCCGGAGGATGTGAACAACAAGAGACAGTAAAAAAGGTTTACACAGGGTCTTAATCTAAAAAGAAACCTTTGAGCGGGTCCCTGCTGCACGTCTGTGCCTGTGTCTCCGTTGTGCCGTATCCTGGAAGGGTATAGCACGATTGTCATCTGTAAAAGAGAAGAAATTGGGTGAAAGTTGTCGTGCGGAAAATTGGTTATTCTCAGTAAACCATTAAAATTCAAGATAAGTAAAGTTGAGCCGAACTAGCCCTGTTTACACACGGGAAACCCCTGGTACCACCTATGGGGGTATAATCTAATGGGGAACGTAGTAATTTCAAAAAATTTCCTACGCACACGCAAGATCATGGTGATGCAAAGCAACGAGAGGGGAGAGTCTTGTCCACGTACCCTCGTAGACCGAAAGCGGAAGCGTTAACACAACGCGGTTGATGTAGTCGTACGTCTTCACGATCCGACCGATCAAGTACCGAACGCACGGCACCTCCGAGTTCAGCACACGTTCAGCTCGATGACGTCCCTCGAACACCGATCCAGCCGAGTGTTGAGGGAGCATTTCGTCAGCACGACGGCTTGGTGACAATGATGATGTTCTACCGACGCAGGGCTTCGCCTAAGCACCGCTACGATATTATCGAGGTGTAATATGGTGGAGGGGGCACCGCACACGGCTAAAAGATCGTTGATCAATTGTGTCTAGGGTGCCCCCTGCCCCCGTTTATAAAGGAGCAAGGGGGAGGCCGCCGGCCAAGGAGGAGAGGCGCGCCAGGTGGGAGTCCTACTCCCACCGGGAGTAGGACTCCTCCTTTCCTTGTTGGAATAGGAGAAGGGAAGGGAGAAGGAGAAAGAAGGAAGGGGGGCGCCCCCCCTCCCTATTCCAATTCGGACTAGTCCATGGGGAGGGGTGCGGCCACCCTTTGGGGCCTTTCTCTCCTTTCCCGTATGGCCCATTAAGGCCCAATACGAAATCCCGTAACTCTCCGGTACTCCAAAAAATACCCGAATCACTCGGAACCTTTCCGAAGTCCGAATATAGTCGTCCAATATATCGATCTTTACGTCTCGGCCATTTCGAGACTCCTCGTCATGTCCCCGATCTCATCCGGGACTCCGAACTCCTTCGGTACATCAAAACACATAAACTCATAATATAACCGTCATCGTAACGTTAAGCGTGCGGACCCTATGGGTTCGAGAACTATGTATACATGATCGAGACACCTCTCCGGTCAATAACCAATAGCGGAACCTGGATACTCATATTGGCTCCCACATATTCTACGAAGATCTTTATCGGTCAGACCGCATAACAACATACGTTGTTCCCTTTGTCATCGGTATGTTACTTGCCCGAGATTTGATCGTCGGTATCGCGATACCTAGTTCAATCTCGTTACCGGCAAGTCTCTTTACTCGTTCCGTAATACATCATCCCGCAACTAACTCATTAGTTACAATGCTTGCAAGGCTTAAGTGATGTGCATGACCGAGAGGGCCTAGAGATACCTCTCCGACAATCGGAGTGACAAATCCTAATCTCGAAATACGCCAACTCAACAAGTACCTTCGGAGACACCTGTAGAGCACCTTTATAATCACCCAGTTACGTTGTGACGTTTGGTAGCACACAAAGTGTTCCTCCGGTAAACGGGAGTTGCATAATCTCATAGTCATAGGAACATGTATAAGTCATGAAGAAAGCAATAGGAACATACTAAACGATCGAGTGCTAAGCTAACGGAATGGGTCAAGTCAATCACATCATTCTCCTAATGATGTGATCCCGTTAATCAAATGACAACTCATGTCTATGGTTAGGAAACATAACCATCTTTGATCAACGAGCTGGTCAAGTAGAGGCATACTAGTGACATTCTGTTTGTCTATGTATTCATACATGTATCATGTTTCCGGTTAATACAATTCTAGCATGAATAATAAACATTTATCATGATATAAGTAAATAAATAATGACTTTATTATTGCCTCTAGTGCATATTTCCTTCAGTCTCCCACTTGCACTAGAGTCAATAATCTAGTTCACATCGCCATGTGATCAATAGTTCACATCACCATGTGATTAACACCCATAGTTCACATCGTCATGTGACCAACACCCAAAGGGTTTACTAGAGTCAATAATCTAGTTCACATCGCTATGTGATTAACACCCAAAGAGTACTAAGGTGTGATCATGTTTTGATTGTGAGATAATTTTAGTCAACGGGTCTGTCACATTCAGATCCATAAGTATTTTGCAAATTTCTATGTCTACAATGCTCTGCACGGAGCTACTCTAGCTAATTGCTCCCACTTTCAATATGTATCTAGACCGAGACTTAGAGTCATCTAGATTAGTGTCAAAACTTGCATCGACGTAACCCTTTACGACGAACCTTTTGTCACTTCCATAATTGAGAAACATATCCTTATTCCACTAAGGATAATTTTGACCGCTGTCCAGTGATCTACTCCTAGATCACTATTGTAATCCCTTGCCAAAATCAGTGTAGGGTACACAATAGATCTGGTACACAGCATGGCATACTTTATAGAACCTATGGCCAAGGCATAGGGAATGACTTTCATTCTCTTTCTATCTTCTGCTGTGGTCGGGCTTTGAGTCTTACTCAATTTCACACCTTGTAACACAGGCAGGAAACTCTTTCTTTGACTATTCCATTTTGAACCACTTCAAAATCTTGTTAAGGTATGTACTCATTGAAAAAACTTATCAAGCGTCTTGATCTATCTCTATAGATCTTGATGCTCAATATGTAAGCAGCTTCACCGAGGTCTTTCTTTGAAAAACTCCTTTCAAACACTCATTTATGCTTTGCAGAATAATTCTACATTATTTCCGATCAACAATATGTCATTCACATATACTTATCAGAAATGCTGTAGTGCTCCCACTCACTTTCGTGTAAATACAGGCTTCACCACAAGTCTGTATAAAATTATATCCTTTGATCAACTTATCAAAGCGTATATTCCAACTCCGAGATGCTTGCTCCAGTCCATAGATGGATCGCTGGAGCTTGCATATTTTGTTAGCACCTTTAGGATTGACAAAACCTTATGGTTGCATCATATACAACTCTTCTTTAATAAATCCATTAAGGAATGCAGTTTTGTTTATCCATTTGCCAGATTTCATAAAATGCGGCAATTGCTAACATGATTCGGACAGACTTAAGCATAGATACGAGTGAGAAACTCTCATCGTAGTCAACACCTTGAACTTGTCAAAAACCTTTTGCGAAAATTCTAGCTTTGTAGACAGTAACATTACCGTCAGCGTCAGTCTTCTTCTTGAAGATCCATTTATTTTCAATGGCTTGCCGATCATCGGGCAAGTCAACCAAAGTCCATACTTTGTTCTCATACATGGATCCCATCTCGGATTTCATGGCCTCAAGCCATTTTACGAAATTTGGGCTCACCATTGCTTCTTCATAGTTCGTAGGTTCGTCATGGTCTAGTAACATAACCTCCAGAACAGGATTACCATACCACTCTGGTGCGGATCTTACTCTGGTTGACCTACGAGGTTCAGTAATAACTTGATCTGAAGTTCCATGATCATCATCATTAACTTCCTCACTAATTGGTATAGGCGTCACAGAAACTGGTTTCTGCGATGAACTACTTTCCAATAAGGGAGCAGGTACAATTACCTCATCAAGTTCTACTTTCCTCCCACTCACTTCTTTCGAGAGAAACTCCTTCTCTAGAAAGGATCCATTCTTAGCAATGAATGTCTTGCCTTCGGATCTGTGATAGAAGGTGTACCCAACTGTCTCCTTTGGGTATCCTATGAAGACACATTTCTCCGATTTGGGTTTGAGCTTATCAGGATGAAACTTTTTCACATAAGCATCGCAACCCCAAACTTTAAGAAACGACAACTTTGGTTTCTTGCCAAACCACAGTTCATAAGATGTCGTCTCAACGGATTTAGATGGTACCCTATTTAACGTGAATGCAGCTGTCTCTAATGCATAACCCCAAAACGATAATGGTAGATCGGTAAGAGACATCATATATCGCACCATATCTAATAAAGTACGGTTACGATGTTCGGACACACCATTACACTGTGGTGTTCCAGGTGGCGTGAGTAGTGAAACTATTACACATTGTTTTAACTGAAGGCCAAACTCGTAACTCAAATACTCTTCTCCACGATCAGATCGTAGAAACTTTATTTTCTTGTTACGATGATTTTCCACTTCACTCTGAAATTATATGAATTTTTCAAATGTTTCAGACTTCTGTTTCATTAAGTAGATATACCCATATCTGCTCAAATCATATGTGAAGGTCAGAAAATAATGATACCTGCTACGAGCCTCAATATTCATCGGACCACATACATCTGTATGTATGATTTCCAACAAATCTGTTGCTCTCTCCATAGTTCCGGAGAATGGCATTTTAGTCATCTTGCCCATGAGGCACGGTTCGCAAGCATCAAGTGATTCATAATCAAGTGATTCCAAAATCCCATCAGTATGGAGTTTCTTCATGCGCTTTACACCAATATGACCTAAACGGCAGTGCCACAAATAAGTTGCACTATCATTATTAACTTTGCATCTTTTGGCTTCATTATTATGAATATGTGTATCACTACGATCGAGATCCAACAAAATCATTTTATTGGGTGTATGACCATAGAAGGTTTTATTCATGTAAACAGAACAACAATTATTCTCTAATTTAAATGAATAACCGTATTGCAACAAACATGATCAAATCATATTCATGCTCAACGCAAACACCAAATAACACTTATTTAGTTTCAACACTAATCCCGAAAGTATAGGGAGTGTGCGATGATGATCATATCAATCTTGGAACTACTTCCAACACACATCGTCACCTCGCCTTTTACTAGTCTCTGTTTATTCTGCAACTCCCATTTCGAGTTACTACTCTTAGCAACTGAACCAGTATCAAATACCGAGGGGTTGCTATAAACACTAGTAAAGTACACATCAATAACATGTATATCCAATATACCTTTGTTCACTTTGCCATCCTTCTTATCCACCAAATACTTGGGGTAGTTCCGCTTCCAGTGACTAGTCCCTTTGCAGTAGAAGCACTTAGTCTTAGGCTTAGGACCAGACTTAGGCTTCTTCACTTGAGTAGCAACTTGCTTGCCATTCTTCTTGAAGTTCCCCTTCTTCCCTTTGCCCTTTTCTTGAAACTAGTGGTCTCGTCAACCATCAACACTTGATGTTTTTCTTGATTTCTACCTTCGTCGATTTCGGCATCACGAAGAGCTCGGGAATTACTTTCGTCATCCCTTGCATACTGTAGTTCATCACGAAGTTCTACTAACTTGGTGATGGTGACTAGAGAATTCTGTCAATCACTATTTTATCTGGAAGATTAACTCCCACTTGATTCAAGCGATTGTAGTACCCAGACAATCTGAGCACATGCTCACTGCTTGAGCTATTCTCCTCCATCTTTTAGCTGTAGAACTAGTTGGAGACTTCATATCTCTCAACTCGGGTATTTGCTTGAAATATTAACTTCTACTCCTGGAACATCTCATATGGTCCATGACGTTCAAAACGTCTTTGAAGTCCCGATTCTAAGCCGTTAAGCATGGTGCACTAAACTATCAAGTAGTCATCCTATTGAGCTAGCCAAACGTTCATAACGTCTGCATCTGCTCCTGCAATAGGTCTGTCACCTAGTGGTGCATCAAGGACATAATTCTTCTGTGCAGCAATGAGGATAATCCTCAGATCACGGATCCAATCCGCATCTTTGCTACTAACATCTTTCAACATAATTTTTCTCTAGGAACATATCAAAAATAAACACAGGGAAGCAACAATGCGAGCTATTGATCTACAACATAATTTGCAAAATACTATCAGGACTAAGTTCATGATAAATTTAAGTTCAATTAATCATATTACTTAAGAACTCCCACTTAGATAGACATCCCTCTAATCCTCTAAGTGATCACGTGATCCATATCAACTAAACCATAACCGATCATCATGTGAAATGGAGTAGCTTTCAATGGTGAACATCACTATGTTGATCATATCTACTATATGATCCACGCTCGACCTTTCGGTCTCAGTGTTCTGAGGCCATATCTGCATATGCTAGGCTCGTCAAGTTTAACCTGAGTATTCCGCATGTGCAACTGTTTTGCACCCGTTGTATTTGAACGTAGAGCCTATCACACCCGATCATCACGTGGTGTCTCAGCACGAAGTACTTTCGCAACGGTGCATACTCAGGGAGAACACTTTTATCTTGAAATTTTAGTGAGAGATCATCTTATAATGCTACCGTCAATCAAAGCAAGATAAGATGCATAAAAGATAAACATCACATGCAATCAATATAAGTGATATGATATGGCCATCATCATGTTGTGCTTGTGATCTCCATCTCCGAAGCACCGTCATGATCACCATCGTCACCGGCGAGACACCTTGATCTCCATCATAGCATCGTTGTCGTCTCGCCAACTATTTCTTTTACGACTATCGCTACCGCTTAGTGATAAAGTAAAACAATTACATGGCGATTGCATTGCATACAATAAAGCGACAACCATATGGCTCCTGCCAGTTGCTGATAACTTGGTTACAAAACATGATCATCTCATACAATAAAATATAGCATCATGTCTTGACCATATCACATCACAACATGCCCTGCAAAAACAAGTTAGACGTCCTCTACTTTGTTGTTGCAAGTTTTACGTGGCTGCTACGGGCTTAGCAAGAACCGTTCTTACCTACGCATCAAAACCACAACGATAGTTTGTCAAGTTGGTGCTGTTTTAACCTTCGCAAGGACCGGGCGTAGCCATACTCGGTTCAACTAAAGTGAGAGAGACAGACACCCGCCAGTCACCTTTAAGCAACGAGTGCTCGCAACGGTGAAACCAGTCTCGCGTAAGCGTACGCGTAATGTCGGTCCGGGCCACTTCATCTCACAATACCGCTGAACCAAAATATGACATGCTGGTAAGCAGTATGACTTATATCGCCCACAACTCACTTGTGTTCTACTCGTGCATATAACATCAACGCATAAAACCTGGCTCGGATGCCACTGTTGGGGCACATAGTAATTTCAAAAAAATTCCTACGCACACGCAAGATCATGGGGATGCATAGCAACGAGAGGAGAGAGTGTTGTCCACGTACCCTCGTAGACCGAAAGCGGAAGCGTTAACACAACGCGGTTGATGTAGTCGTACGTCTTCACGATCCGACCGATCAAGTACCGAACGCACGACATCTCCAAGTTCAGCACACGTTCAGCTCGATGACGTCCCTCGAACTCCGATCCAGCCGAGTGTTGAGGGAGAGTTTCGTCAGCACGACGGCGTGGTAACGATGATGATGTTCTACCGACACAGGGCTTCACCTAAGCACCGCTACGATATTATCGAGGTGTAATATGGTGGAGGGGGCACCGCACACGGCTAAAAGATCGTTGATCAATTGTGTCTAGAGGTGCCCCCTGCCCCCGTATATAAAGGAGCAAGGGGGAGGCCGCCGGCCAAGGAGGAGAGGCGCGCCAGGGGGGAGTCCTACTCCCACCGGGAGTAGGACTCCTCCTTTCCTTGTTGGAATAGGAGAAGGGAAGGGAGAAGGAGAAAGAAGGAAGGGGCGCCCCCCTCCCTAGTCCAATTCGGACTAGTCCATGGGGAGGGGTGCGGCCACCCTTTGGGGCCTTTCTCTCCTTTCCCGTATGGCCCATTAAGGCCCAATACGAATTCCCGTAACTCTCCGGTACTCCGAAAAATACCCGAATCACTCGGAACCTTTCCGAAGTCCGAATATAGTCGTCCAATATATCGATCTTTAGATCTTGGCCATTTCGAGACTCCTCGTCATGTCCCCGATCTCATCCGGGACTCCGAACTCCTTCGGTACATCAAAACACATAAACTCATAATATAACCGTCATCGTAACGTTAAGCGTGCGGACCCTACGGGTTCGAGAACTATGTAGACATGACCGAGACACCTCTCCGGTCAATAACCAATAGCGGAACCTGGATGCTCATATTGGCTCCCACATATTCAACGAAGATATTTATCGGTCAGACCGCATAACAACATACATTGTTCGCTTTGTCATCGGTATGTTACTTGGCCGAGATTCGATCGTCGGTATCTCGATACCTAGTTCAATCTCGTTACCGGCAAGTCTCTTTACTCATTCCGTAATACATCATCCCGCAACTAACTCATTAGTTACACTGCTTGCAAGGCTTAAGTGATGTGCATTACCGCGAGGGCCCAGAGATACCTCTCAGACAATCGGAGTGACAAATCCTAATCTCGAAATACGCCAACCCAACAAGTACCTTCGGAGACACCTGTAGAGCACCTTTATAATCACCCAGTTACGTTGTGACGTTTGGTAGCACACAAAGTGTTCCTCCGGTAAACGGGAGTTGCATAATCTCATAGTCATAGGAACATGTATAAGTCATGAAGAAAGCAATAGCAACATACTAAACGATCGAGTGCTAAGCTAACGGAATGGATCAAGTCAATCACATCATTCTCCTAATGATGTGATCCCGTTAATCAAATGACAACTCATGTCTATGGTTAGGAAACATAACCATCTTTGATCAACGAGCTAGTCAAGTAGAGGCATACTAGTGACACTCTGTTTGTCTATGTATTTACACATGTATCATGTTTCCGGTTAATACAATTCTAGCATGAATAATAAACATTTATCATGATATATGGAAATAAATAATAACTTTATTATTGCCTCTAGGGCATATTTCCTTCATAATCGTCAAACCACTCTAGGCTTGTATAGTTAGTAATGTGCCGGACTCGTCTAGCCATGTCCACGGTCTTGACGACCGATCATTTATTCTGGTTGGAGAGGCCGTTTAGTGTTCGACTGTTAAAGCCGCCGCACATTCTTCCGCGCGTAAGGAACGTTCAATATTTCCGCTAGTTGTGATGATGCCACGTGGACCGGGCATCTTGAGCTTGAGAGAAGCGTAATGCGGTACTGCATTAAAATGAGCAAAAGCTGCCCTTCCGAGTAGTGCTTGATAGCCACTTCGGAATGGAGCGATGTCGAGGGTTAACTTTTCGCTTCGGAAGTTGTCGGGAGAACCGAATACAACTTCTAGCATTAGAGAGCCCGTGCAGCGGGCCTCTGGGCCTGGTATTACTCCCTTTAAGGTAGTATTACTGTGGCTGATTTTTGTCGGGTCTATCCCCATTTTGCGGACTGTGTCCTGATATATCAGATTAAGACTACTGCCGCCGTCCATAAGGACTCGTGTGAGATGATATCCGTTTAGTATTGGGTCTAACATCAAGGCAGCCAATCCTCCGTGCCGGATACTTTTCAGGTGATCGCTGCGATCAAAAGTGATCGGGCGGGCCAACCAGGGGTTGAACTTAGGGGTGACGGGCTCTACGGCGCGTGTGTCTCGGAGTGCATGTTTGCTTCTCCTCTTCGTCACGTGGATCATGTTCACTGTTTTGACCCCTGGTGGGAATTTTTTCTGTCCCCCAGTGCTTTTTTGGCGAGGCTCGTCCTCGTCTTCATTTGGTGTCTCTCTCCCCTTGTGTTCGGCGTTTAGCTTACCAGCCTGCTTGAAGACCCAGGATTCTCTGTGGGTGTGATTTGCAGGTTTATCGGGGGTGCCATGAATCTGACATAATTTCTCTAGAATCTTGTTTAGGCTGGATGGACCATCTCTGCTTCCTTTGAAAGGCTTTTTCCACTGACCCAGTCGAGAGCCCCTGAATCCGGCGTTTACCGCCGTGTTATCTGGGGTGTCTTCTTTATTTCGACGTTTGCTTTTACTGCGTCGTGGTTTTCCATTGCCATCCCTGACTTCGGATGTGCCTGGGTCGCTGGTGCTACTACGGGCTAGCCAGCTATCTTCGCCCGCGCAAAAGCGGGTCATGAGGCTTGTCAGGGCTGCTATTGTTCTCGGTTTTTCTTGGCCGAAGTGTCTGGCGAGCCATTCGTCTCGGACGCTGTGTTTGAAAGCTGCTAAGGCTTCGGCGTCCGGGTAGTCGACGATTTGGTTCTTCTTAGTGAAAAAATCTGTTCCAAAGCTTTCGGGCTGACTCTCCAGGCTGTTGAATTATATGACTTAAATCGTCTGCATCTAGAGGTCGGACATAGGTCCCTTGAAAATTAGCCCTGAAAGCATCCTCAAGCTCCTCCCAACTTCCAATTGAGTTTTCGGGGAGGCTCTTGAGCCAGTGCCGAGCTGGTCCTTTCAGCTTGAGGGGCAAGTACTTGATGGCGTGGAGATCGTCTCCGCGGGCCATATGGATATGGAGGATAAAGTCCTCAATCCAGACCCCAGGGTCTGTGGTTCCGTCGTACGCCTCTATGTTCACTGGTTTGAATCCTTCTGGAAATTCGTGGTCCAGCACCTCATCGGTGAAACTTAGGGGGTGTGCGGCACCCCTGTATTTGGATGTGTCATGGCGTTCTGACGGTTGTAGTGTTCGGTTTTGTTTGTGCGCTGGAGCGCGTTTCCTTGATCCGTAGATGGATCTGGTCACGCCGATCTTCTGATGCAAGTCCTCACGTGAATCGTGTGCTGACTTATGTGCGGCCTTGTTAGCCGCTCTATTGCCGCCATGAGGTGGTTGATCCAACCGGTCAACCGTTTTGTTTTTCGGCTGTGTGGGCTCTAAGGCCTCATCATCAAATTCAGGCAACAGCTTGCGCTTTGGATAGCTCTTTATGTGGTAACTACCACCATACTTTTCTTCATTGTCGAGCACTTTGTTCCATCTACTGTTGAGCGTATTCTGCGCGGCCTGAAGCCTTTGCTTCTGCTTCTTCAGACTCCTCGCGGTGGCAATAAGCCTTCTGCGGAGGTTCTCTTGTTCCAAGTGCCTTTCCCGGATGATGTGTGCATCCTCGTCCAGACTGTTTTCCTCTTCGGAGCGGGGTTGATGAGCTTTATCCTCGGCGTCGCCGTGTTCGTACAGCGGATCCGTACTATGTTCGCCGTTTGCTGGTTCATCCTGCTCTATCGCTGGGTCAATGTGGTCGTCGTTTCCTCTGGAGTCGACTGGGGTGTTATTGTCTCTTGCGCTGTTATCGCTGTTTTTGCCGAGGCGGGATTTGGAGCGGCGCCTACGCCGACGCTTTGGTTGCTTCACAAGGGAGCTATCCTTCGCTGCATCCTTCCGTTCCTCGTCATTGTTTTCTTTGGGTGTATCCACCATGTATATGTCATGTGATGAAGTGGCTGTCCAGCGCCCTGTGGGCGATGGTTCCTGTTCCTCTCCTGCATCGTCGTCCATGCCATCGATGTCTTCGGAGTCGAAATCGAGCATGTCGGTTAAATCGTCGACAGTGGCTACTAAGTGGGTGGTGGGTGGGTCGCGAATTTCTTCGTCGTCCGCATCCCGTTCTAGCTGGACATAGTTTGGCCAAAGGTCTCCTGACAGGTAGAGAGACCTTAATGAATTTAGCACATCGCCAAAAGGCGAGTGCTGAAAGATATCCGCGGAGGTAAACTCCATGGTCGGCGCCCAATCGGATTTGACCGGCACGGACGCAGGCGGCTCGGAGCCCCTGGCCGGGGACGAATCCAACGGTTCGGCAACACGGCTCTCGTAGGAGGTGAAGTCAGTATTCGGCTCTATCGCCACTGAGAGTGCGGCCTCCGTGGCGGTGTCTATCCGCCCGTCCTCAGATGGTGCAATTTGTTCCGGATTGAGGGCCGGAGTAGTTGCAGGTGTGATATCCCGAACACTTTCCGACGGCAGAGTTAAATCATGCTCGTCGTGATCGCGCGGTGCACCTGACATGGGCTCGAATCCACCGAAGATCAAGTCTCCGCCGATGTCGGCAGTGTAGTTCAAGTTTCCAAATCTGATCTGATGGCCAGGGGCGTAGCTTTCGATGTGCTCCAGATGGCCAAGCGAATTGGCCCGCAGTACGAAGCCGCCGAATACGAAGATCTGTCCGGGTAGGAAAACCTCACCCTGGATCGCATCGTTGCCGATGATTGAAGGAGCCATCAAGCCTTATGGTGACGACACGGTGGAACTCTCAATGAAAGCACCAATGTCGGTGTCAAAACCGGCGGATCTCGGGTAGGTGGTCCCGAACTGTGCGTCTAGGGCGGATGGTAACAGGAGGCGGGGGACACGATGTTTACCCAGGTTTGGGCCCTCTCGATGGAGGTAATACAAGAGTTGATTGATCTTGATGATATGAGTATTACAAGAGTTGATCTACCACGAGATCGTAGAGGCTAAACCCTAGAAGCTAGCCTATGGTATGATTGTTGTCGTCCTACGGACTAAACCCTCCGGTTTATATAGACATCGGAGGGGGCTAGGGTTACACAGAGTCAGTTACAAGGGAGGAGATCTACATATCCGTATTGCCAAGCTTGCCTTCCATGCCAAGGAGAGTCCCATCCGGACACGGGTCGAAGTCTTCAATCTTGTATCTTCATAATCCAACAGTCCGGCCAAAGGATATAGTCCGGCTGTTCGAGGACGCCCTAATCCAGGACTCCCTCAGCCGGTGCAGGAGCAGGTGCATGTGTAGGTGCAGGTGCTGGTGCAACGCTAGTCGAGCTGCTCCCGTAGAATTCGGCAAGGGGAAAGTCCGCTGCTTTTTTTCTTCTGGATTTTGCCTGCTCCAATTGAAAACGGCCGGAACCAGGGTAGTAGACATATCTGCAATCACCTGTTTTTCGGTAGCTACCGCTGTTGCGACTATCTCAGCTGATTTCTTCTCAACCTTCTTGTCAATGTTTTCTTCAGTTAACCTCCGTCTTTCCTTTCTCTCCTCCGTGGTCTCACGGTAGTACTTCTTCCACCTGGCGCCGTCTCCGACACCGTGCACGTGTCCATACGACAGCCGAGTGTCCACCGGGAGTCCTTTCATATGTTCGATGCCCGGTTGAATGGAGTGCCCAACTTGGGCCTCGCCAACGCCTTAGATGGCGAGTCGCTTTCGGCCGCAATCCTATGCTGCTCTCTCTGCAAAAGGAACAATGATTGTCTACAAATATGACTAAACGTGCAGTCGAATTGATCAGAAACTAAAATTACCAGGAGTCTCATGAACTCCGTCATGACCGGGTCCGTCTCGAAAACCTTCTTGTTTGAGTCCCAATGGTGTCGTGCCCTGAGGACGTCATGCTCCTGCGGGACGGTGAAATCCGCCAAGGGGTCTGGGATGCCCAGACTTTCGTGTTCCGTGTCCTCCTTGGCCCATATGGACCTCTTCCCACCGTAACCACGGCTTCCGAGGTGGTGGCGCCCCATGTTCCTCTGTGGAAGCCCCTTCATGTTCGACATTTTTTGTAGCTTCGGCCTCGCAAGCCGCCTTGAATATTTCAAACTGCTCTTCCGTGATTGTCGGATTATCCTTTACAATCTCGGAGTAGGGTTCCTTTTTGTTGACGATCCAATGTTACACCCTTGCTTTCCAGGCGGCCAACGCGTCGCTAAACTTGGTCATGGCGTGTTTGTTTATCTTCTTCATTGTGTCAGGACCGGATTTTCGGGGTATCAATTTCCCAAAAATCGTCCTTGTGCTCACCAGCCCCAGGATTACTGTTAGCTGGTGAGGCACCAACTTGATACAGAAATTCCAAGCAAAATTACAAAATATGTGGTACAAGACTATTCTGGCCTATGTGTACAACAAATGGTTTCTAGTGGTTGATGGCGGAAGCGGTTTGTGGTTCATCAGTGGCCATGGGACTCCATTTCCCACAGGAACAGCTGACTAGGATAACTCCTTTCTTCGCGAGGCTGCTATCATCATTGCGTAGGTTCCGGGGCTGTCGTCGCAACGCTCCTCTCCACGCAAGAAATCTGGCCAAGACAATAGCCAGGGACAAGCCAGTGAGTACTTTTGAATGTACTCGCAAACATTATGAACACAGGTATAATATAACAAATGATGATCATGCTCTGAAATATTCTATGATCAACACGTCAGCCACGAAATAAAAATCCATGATGCACGCAAGCAGGTTGTTCATATGAATATGCAATAAGGGAGCAGAAATAGAATGCACCGATCGGGTGTCTGAAGCGACGCCTCGAAAGGATAATAATATAAAGCATGCCTCAGTCGGGCGTCTGAGCGACACCACATAAAGGGCTTATAAATAATTTAAAATAACAAGCGTGCCACAGTCGGGTGTCTGAGCGACACCGCATAAAGGGCTTATAAGTAATTTAAATAACAAGCATGCCACAGTCGGGCGTCTGAGCGACACCACCTAAAGGGCTTATAAGTAATTTAAATAACAAGCATGCCACAGTCGGGCGTCTGAGCGACACCACATAAAGGGCTTATAAGTAATTTAAATAACAAGCATGCCACAGTCGGGCGTCTGAGCGACACCACATAAAGGGCTTATAAGTAATTTAAATAACAAGCATGCCACAGTCGGGCGTCTGAGCAACACCACATAAAGGGCTTATAAGTAATTTAAATAACAAGCATGCCACAGTCGGGCGTCTGAGCGACACCACATAAAGGGCTTATAAGAGAATAATCGCAGTGAGTATCCAGGAGGTAGAACCGTCCCAGGGATACTCAATAATTCAAATAATGTAAATGGTTAGTCCACAATAATAATAATCATAATCCTCATATGTCACAGGTCATAATCAATGTTCTGGTTTAGCAGTTTTTCCTCCGAAGACCGACACTAAGACCGACACTTGACCCATCCCAGACTGTAGTCCTTAACCATGGACACGGCTATTCGAATAGATATAATCTCTGCAGAGGGTGTACTCTTTACCCACGAGTAACGGATTTCTTTAGTCCATCGGGACTAATTCCGTCTACGGTCTTTTAATTGAAAACACACCTAACCGCACACATCAGCCTAACTTACCGGTGTCTGGAATCACCCACGACACCCGTTAAGCGAAACTCTAAGTGGGGAGGCTACAACCTCGTTTAGCATGGGATCACAAAATTTATACCGCGCGCAAACTAGGGGAGCTACCCCTCGGCTTCAACCGAAAACACCCATGCCCCCGGACCAGGTGGCATGCCTACCGGAGGCCTCCGGTATCTTCCACCATGGCCTCTCTGTATGGTGTGTGCTAGGAAGGGGTTGACAACTTACTGAACCGTACCCTACTTGTGGCAGGGACAAGTGGTAGTACGAAACAAGTATGGGGATTACTGGAACAAGACTCGATCTACGGTCGACTCAGGAGGTTTAAGTATTCCCTGCATGGTTAGCATAACAAATATGTTTCAACCAACAGACAAAATCATCACTCATCATACATCACTATGCCGTACCGGACACAATCGTCTCGACGAAGACTGGAGACAAGCTCGTGTCTACCCAAGACAGAGGCTTTCCCGGATTCCTTCCGGTAGGCATGAAAGGTATACGAGGGTGATTACTATCACAAACATATCAAATTCCAACAGCACGGAATCATCAATATGCACTCATGGGTATGACCATATTACATAAAATAACGAATACTTCGTGCCACGGTGGTGTTGTAACCGTTATCAAACAACGTACAACAGTATTATGCCAGGGTTCAGAATGCTTGCCTTCAAGAGTATGCAAGTGGGGGTGCACTTTTTGAAAGTTGCCTTCTTCTTCAAAATCCTATTTTTGAAAATATTCAAATTAACGCATAGTTTAAAAACAGTACAAAAAAGTTGTTTGGAAAATTTTCAAATAAGTATGAAAATAAACTAGACAAAATTTGAGAAACAACAGAAAAAGAATCAAGTCAATTGGACTTATATTTAAAAAGTTATAGCCAGTCAAAGTTTTGGTCAATTTTTTTTTAAATAGATAAATAAAAGAAACAGAAAAAAAACGGTTCAGGGGGGGAGGCGTACTCTGTGCTTTACGCCTTCACTTATGCCAGCTTGGACCGGCTCTGGGTCACTGACAGTGGGTCCCTTGGGCCCACTGGTCAGGTTTGACCAGTCGCCCGCGCCTCCCTCCTCCTCTGTCCGAGCGGTGGCGGGGTTCCGGCGATTGACGCTGGCGAACGGCGGCTCCCCACTGGGTTCCGAGGGCAGGGATGGATCCGCCAGTCCAGGGCGGTCCTCCCGGTGGTCGAACGGCTGGCGGGGGCGAAGGGAGTCGCCGGCGGCGAGCTCCGCGGCGGAGGTGGCTTCGGGAGGATTGGGGACTAGAGCTACGATGGCTCCCCATCGAAGCTGAGAGGTTGGGCGGCTCCGCACGGTCGAGGGGAGGAGGATGGAAGCATTGGAGGGACGGGAAAGGCTCTGCTTGCGACGTATGGCACCGGAGCGTGGTGGCGGCCGAACTGATCGGAGACGAGGAAGAAGGCTTCCCGCCGTCGATTGCTAGCCGTGGGGGCTTTAGGGGAATGGCTTGAGGTCGCCTGAGTATCTGGACGGGCTCGGGGGCTCCTTTTATAGGCGGCCGACGTCGGTTCCGCGGTGGCCGTGGATAGGAACGGCGAACCGCCGTTCGTTAGCAGGCAGGGCGATGTGGCGGCGACGGGCGCTGGTCGGCGCATTCCGATGAACTCCCCACTGCTCGAGTGGGCGAGCTGGCGCGCGCGTATGGCTCGGGCGGCGCCGTCCATGGCAGAGGCCTGCTGTGGCCGTCCGCAAGCTACAACGGCCGGCCTGACGGCGGCGCTGCGGGGCTCCAGGAGGTGGTCGGGTGGCTCTGCGATGAGGGAGGAGTCGGGCCGCGCTGGCAGTGCGAGGGGAGTGACCAGAACTGGTGCGGGGAGGCGGCAGTGGGATGCGGTGACTCGGACGCACGCACGTGCAAAACGCGCGCTCTGGCCGCGCCCAGAGCACGCACGCTACGTGCTCGTCGAAATGCCAACGTGTGTTAGAGAGCTCGAATGATGCTGGTAGTAAACAGGTCTAGGTTAGTGGTAGGTAGGAGCTTAGTGGACAAGTTTGTTGGGTCAGAGGGTCAAGATCACAATGCAAATATGAAACTATGCCAAATCTGTTCATGCACTCAAGGTGTTCAACAGAATGCTATGGGCATCTAGGCAATTCTTGGGGTGGCCAAAAACTGCAGGTCCTAGTCTCTTTGGATGATAAAGAGGGTGGCAAGGTTAGTTTGTTAAAAACAAAAACTTGTTAGTGTAAGTTTTTGAGAAAACCAAATCTGGACAGAAACAAAATGCTATCTTTGCATGGACCAAAACTACTCCAATGGGTCCACTCTCCTGGACTTAAGTGTTTTGCAGGGTGGACTATAAGCAGGAAAAAGAATCATGGGCAACAGAGCAAACAAAAATAGAGTTGCAGTAGAAAATGCCAAACTGGACCAGGGTGCAAAAGAGGATGATTTGCTCAAATTTTTCAAAGAACACTCATGGGTTTTTGCATAAACTTGAATTATATGCATCTACTGACATCTCCAAACACTTGGAATAATTTTTAAAGAAATATTTAAATAGGTTGTAGTGCAAAATTTCCAACTGGACCAGATTTGAAAATTTGGTGTAGAGCTCAAAATCTCCAATGACCAAAAGATATTTTTGCATAAAAGTGATGTGGAAACATCACATGACATCCCCAAATTTTGGTTGAAATTTTAAACAAGTATTTGAAAGGGTTATAGTGCAAAAGAGGCTCCATAACTTATGAAAAATCATTTTTAGAAGAATAAAGCTCAGGAAAAACAATTATGCAAATAAACCCACTAATAAAAGAAATGTTTTCTTGAGAGGGTATACAAGTCCAATAATATTTTTGGAAGGTTTTCACTTGGGGTAAAAACTTCACAATATCAAAGAAAAGAGAGGTTCTGAAATCAAAAGATAAATCCAGAAAATAAAAATTTAATTTCCTGGCAAAATTTTAATAAACAAAATATGGTTAAATTTTTGGGGTGTTACAACACTACCCCCCTTAAGAAAAATCTCGTCCTCGAGATTTGCTAAGGGTTGTTTTGAAAAAATACTCCTATTAGCTGAAACCAAACAGTTTACTCATAGCACAAACTTAGGGTACGACGCATAAGCTACAACGCATAAATAAATGCTGGGACAATGAACATAGCAGTGATGTCTACAATGAAAACGGTAAATAGACAGGGTCCTGAGAAAACGTCTCTGGTATTGAGGCACACTCCTCTTCTATTGGGGGAAGCGGGTTGACTAGTCGGTGAATGCGTCTCTCCTGGTCGGGCCTCAGTGGTCTGCCGATGGTGATCTGAGGATTTAAATCAGCGAGGCTGTGGAGATAACCCATTACTCGCTGGGTTAAACGCTCTTGAGCGATGACATACTGTGCAAGGTTGGCCATCACTGGGTCTCTCTCAATTCGTCCACTGGGGAAAGATGCTACTTCTCCGGGTGCTGCACGACTCGGGAAGTAATAATACCCTCGTTCGCTGGCATAGGGTACCGCGAATCGAAGGCGAGCAAGCGCTTCGTACGCAGCAGCTTCTATGGCCATATGCGGAGTCGGCATAGATTTCCCCACGAAGGAGACTTCCGTTGGGTCTTGGTTTGGGTTTGCGGGAGGGATGTGCACTACAGCCCAATATTTCGAGGTGGATGGGGTGATCCTTGATTTGAGCAACTCGTACTGGGGTGGATGGATGGCACTCATGGTACTGCAGGTGAAGTCCCACAATATTTTGACAAAACTACCTGGGGTGGCATCTGGAGTTCTCAGATAAATACTGGGGCTCGGCATGGCAAAGGAATGGCTGTGAGAGTTATGCACAAGGTGAGAGATACTTGGCAAGGTCACGAGGTGGCCTTTTATATAGCATCTGGGCGGGGTCATTTATCGCGGTGAAGGGTAACTAGTTTGTCGGTTCTGCTCTTGGGGTCGGGGTCAATGCCACAGATACACATATCTCATAAATGTGACGCATTGCTGTGGGTATCGTCGGGGGTGGTTTTTGGTAGCTACGCCCGGAATAAAAAAAAGCAATCGTACATCAACATACTTATGCATGGCTACTATTTAAAATAGGGGCGCACAAGCAGACAACATTTAATTATGTTGATACAAGGTCACACAATTATGAGGCATAGAAAAACTCAGGCTCGGTACTACTCGAGTGACTTAGTCTACCTCGTTAATATCTAAGCCGGCTTGCCTTGTGGACGTCGAGGCTTCTCCACGGGTTTCACCGTTGGGGTTAGCTGGAGGGGGTTGAGGAACTGCAGGGTCGGGGTAGGGATGATGTCCATCGCGGGGGTTGTTGGCCACAATCCCATTGGAGCGTGTTCCCAAAAGGCGATGAAGCACTTCTGGGGACACCAAAGCATTTTGGTCGATGGCTGGGGCAGTCCTCAAGGACTCGATCGGTTGTCCGAACAGCATGACTGGGTTGTCGGCGTCGGGCTCATCTTCTCTTCTTGCCGGGGCTCAGCGAATCAGTTCTCCACGAGCTGCGATCAGATCAAGGGTGATTTGATCGAACAGTTCCTCTAGTGCACTTACATACCGCACCAGATGCAACAATGCAGGATCTGTCTCGTGATCTCCGTTGGCAACCTGGGGTGGCCTACCATACCCGTCACGGCTGGGGTAGTAGTAGAACGAGCGATAGTTAACTCTGGGTGACATGTGCCAGAGTTGAACTATAGCCTCTCGAGCAGCTAGTTGGATGGCTTGTGGCTCAAAGGAAGTTGTCCTTCTGGTGAACCTGTAGGGGCGTTCTGGCGATAGACCCCTACCATAGACGTGCACAGTGGCCCAGAATTGACGGCTCTCACCGCTCATGGACCCTTGGTACACAACATATTCTGGGGGCTCTTCTAATGCAAAGGCACGGCGGGTGAGGTTTGCTAGCACGGTCACAAAACCTCCAAGGTTGGTTGCTGTGGTTTCATTGTGAACATTGGGGCCAGGCATTATAGCTTGGTTTGGGGTAGAGGCTGTGCTGTGCTGGGTTGAGGCTAGCGTGCCCTTTTTATAAAAAAGGGGACGGAGTCTTCCTTTGCACGCTTGCGAATGAGACACTTTAGGTGCCGGTCATTGGCGCCTGATCGATAGGCTAGGCTGATAGGTTGGGCACCGACTGCCAAAAGGTGTCGGGTCACTGTGTGGCTATCTTACACGAGAAGCTTGGCTGGGGTTTAGGTTAAGGTCTGGTGGGTTGGTTAACCTAGGTTTATTGACCTGGCTAAGATAGGATTAGCCAATGGTCAGCCTGGCTCTGATACCAAGGTTGTCAGGACCGTATTTTCGGGGTATCAATTTCCCAAAAATGGTCCTTGTGCTCACCAGCCCCAGGATTACTATTAGCTAATGGGGCACCAACTTGATACAGAAATTCCAAGCAAAATTACAAAATATGTGGTACAAGACCATTCTGGCCTATGTGTACAACAAATGGTTTCTAGTGGTTGATGGCGGAAGCGGTTTCTGGTTCATCAGTGGCCATGGGTCTCCATTTCCCACAGGAACAGCTGACCAGGATAACTCCTATCTTCGCGAGGCTGCTATCATCATTGCGTACGTTCTGGGGCTGTCGTCGCAACGCTCCTCTCCACGCAAGAAATCTGGCCAAGACAATAGCCAGGGACAAGCCAGTGAGTAATTTTGAATGTACTCGCAAACATTATGAACACAGGTATAATATAACAAATGATGATAATGCTCTGAAATATTCTATGATCACAACGTCAGCCACAAAATAAAAATCCATGATGCACGCAAGCAGGTTGTTCATATGAATATGCAATAAGGGAGCAGAAATAGAATGCACCGATCGGGTGTCTGAAGCGACGCCTCGAAAGGATAATAATATAAAGCATGCCTCAGTCGGGCGTCTGAGCGACACCACATAAAGGGCTTATAAATAATTTAAAATAACAAGCGTGCCACAGTCGGGTGTCTGAGCGACACCGCATAAAGGGCTTATAAGTAATTTAAATAACAAGCATGCCACAGTCGGGCGTTTGAGCGACACCACATAAAGGGCTTATAAGTAATTTAAATAACAAGCATGCCACAGTCGGGTGTCTGAGCAACACCACATAAAGGGCTTATAAGTAATTTAAATAACAAGCATGCCACAGTCGGGCGTCTGAGGGACACCACATAAAGGGCTTATAAGTAATTTAAATAACAAGCATGCCACAGTCGGGCGTGTGAGCGACACCACATAAAGGGCTTATAAGTAATTTAAATAACAAGCATGCCACAGTCGGGCGTCTAAGCGACACCACATAAAGGGCTTATAAGAGAATAATCGCAGTGAGTATCCAGGAGGTAGAACCGTCCCAGGGATACTCAATAATTCAAATAATGTAAATGGTTAGTCCACAATAATAATAATCATAATCCTCATATGTCACAGGTCATAATCAATGTTCTGGTTTAGCAGTTTTTCCTCCGAAGACCGACACTAAGACCGACACTTGACCCATCCCAGACTGTAGTCCTTAACCATGGACACGGCTATTCGAATAGATATAATCTCTGCAGAGGGTGTACTCTTTACCCACGATTAACGGATTTCTTTAGTCCATCGGGACTAATTCCGTCTACGGTCTTTTAATTGAAAACACACCTAACCGCACACACCAGCCTAACTTACCGGTGTCTGGAATCACCCACGACACCCGTTAAGCGAAAATCTAAGTGGGGAGGCTACAACCTCGACTAGCATGGGATCACAAAATTTATACCGCGCGCAAACTAGGGGAGCTACCCCTTCGGCTTCAACCGAAAACACCCATGCCCCCGGACCAGGTGGCATGCCTACCGGAGGCCTCCGGTATCTTCCACCATGGCCTCTCTGTACGGTGTGTGCTAGGAAGGGGTTGACAACTTACTGAACCGTACCGTACTTGTGGCAGGGACAAGTGGTAGTACGAAACAAGTATGGGGTTTACTGGAACAAGACTCGATCTACGGTCGACTCAGGAGGTTTAAGTATTCCCTGCATGGTTAGCATAACAAATATGTTTCAACCAACAGACAAAATCATTACTCATCATACCTCACTATGCCGTAACGGACACAATCGTCTCGACGAAGACTGGAGACAAGCTCGTGTCTACCCAAGACAGAGGCTTTCTCGGATTCCTTCCGGTAGGCATGAAAGGTATACGAGGGTGATTACTATCATAAACATATCAAATTCCAACAGCACGGAATCATCAATATGCACCCATGGGTATGACCATATAAAATAAAATAACGAATACTCCGTGCCACGGTGGTGTTGTAACCGTTAACAAACAACGCACAACAGTATTATGCCAGGGTTCAGAATGCTTGCCTTCAATAGTGTGCAAGTGGGGGTGCACTTTTTGGAAGTTGCCTTCTTCTTCAAAATCCTATTTTTGAAAATATTCAAATTAACGCATAGTTTAAAAACAGTACAAAAAAGTTGTTTGTAAAATTTTCAAATAAGTATGAAAATAAACTAGACAAAATTTGAGAAATAACAGAAAAAGAATCAAGTCAATTGGACTTATATTTGAAAAGTTATAGCCAGTCAAAGTTTTGGTCAAAATCTGTTTTAAAATAGATAAATAAAAGAAATAGAAAAAACGGTTCGGGGGGGAGGCGTACTCTGTGCTTTACGCCTTCACTTATGCCAGCGTGGACCGGCTCTGGGTCACTGACAGTGAGTCCCTTGGGCCCACTGGTCAGGTTTGACCAGTCGCCCGCGCCTCCCTCCTGCTCTGTCCGAGCGGTGGTGGGGTTCCGGCGATTGACGCCGGCGAACGGCGGCTCCCCACTGGGTTCCGAGGGCAGGGATGGATCCGCCAGTCCAGGGCGGTCCTCCCGGTGGTCGAACGGCTGGCGGGGGCGAAGGGAGTCGCCGGCGGCGAGCTCCGCGGCGGAGGTAGCTTCGGGAGGATTGGGGACTAGAGCTACGGTGGCTCCCCGTCGAAGCTGAGAGGTTGGGCGGCTCCGCACGGTCGAGGGGAGGAGGATGGAAGCACTAGAGGGACGGGAAAGGCTCTGCTTGCGACGTATGGCACCGGATTGTGGCGGCGGCCGAACTGATCGGAGACGAGGAAGAAGGCTTCCCGCCGTCGATTGCTGGCCGTGGGGGCTTTAGGGGAATGGCTTGAGGTCGCCTGAGTGTCTGGACGGGCTCGGGGGCTCCTTTTATAGGCGGCCGAGATCGGTTCCGCGGTGGCCGTGGATAGGAACGGCGAACCGCCGTTCTGTAGCAAGCAGGGCGACGTGGCGGCGACGGGCGCTGGTCGGCGCATTCCGACGAACTCCCCACTGCTCGAGTGGGCGAGCTGGCGCGCGCGTATGGCTCGGGCGGCGCTATCCATGGCAGAGACCTGCTGTGGCCGTCCGCTAGCTGCCACGGCCGACCTGATGGTGGCGCTGCGGGGCTCCAGGAGGTGGTCGGGTGGCTCAGCAATGAGGGAGGAGTCGGGGCGCGCTGGCAGTGCGAGGGGAGGGACCAGAACGGGTGCGGGGAGGCGGCAGTGGGACGCGGTGACTCAGGCGCACGCACGTGCAAAACGCGCGCTCTGGCCACGCCTAGAGCACGCACGCTACGTGCTCGTCTAAATGCCAACGTGTGTTAGAGAGCTCGACTGATGCTGGTAGTAAACAGGTCTAGGTTAGTGGTAGGTAGGAGCTTAGTGGACAAGTTTGTTGGGTCAGAGGGTCAAGATCACAATGCAAATATGAAACTATGCCAAATCTGTTCATGCACTCAAGGTGTTCGACAGAATGCTATGGGCATCTAGGCAATTCTTGGAGTGGCCAAAAACTCCAGGTCCTAGTCTCTTTGGATGATAAAGAGGGTGGCAAGGTTAGTTTGTTAAAAACAAAAACTTGTTAGTGCAAGTTTTTGAGAAAACCAAATCTGGACAGAAACTAAAGGCTATCTTTGCATGGACCAAAATTACTCCAATGGGTCCACTCTCCTGGACTTAAGGGTTTTGCAGGGTGGACTATAAGCAGGAAAAAGAATCATGAGCAATAGAGCAAACAAAAATAGAGTTGCAGTAGAAAATGCCAAACTGGACCAGAGAGCAAAAAAGGATGATATGCTCAAATTTTTCAAAGAACACTCATGGGTTTTTGCATTAAGTTGAATTATATGCATCTACTCACATCTCCAAACACTTGGAAGAATTTTTAAAGAAATATTTAAATAGGTTGTAGTGCAAAATTTCCAACTGGACCAGATTTGAAAATTTGGTGTAGAGCTCAAAATCTCCAATGACCAAAAGATATTTTTGCATAAAAGTGATGTGGAAACATCACATGACATCCCCAAATTTTGGTTGAAATTTTAAAGAAGTATTTGAAAGGGTTACAATGCAAAAGAGGCTCCATAACTTATGAAAAATCATTTTTAGAAGAATAAAGCTCAGGAAAAACAATTATGCAAATAAACCCACTGATAAAAGAAATGTTTTCTTGAGAGGGTGTACAAGTCCAATAATATTTTTGGAAGGTTTTCACTTGGGGTAAAAACTTCACAATATCAAAGAAAAGAGAGGTTCTGAAATCAAAAGATAAATCCAGAAAATAAAAATTTAATTTCCTGGCAAAATTTTAATAAACAATATATGGTTAAATTTTTGGGGTGTTACACATTGCCGGGTCCTTATCTGGATTTTATATTCCTTTTCATCCCGGCCCGGGAACAAGAATATCTGGTGCAGCTTCTTTAGGAGGGAGGGCCTCTTATTACCTATCTTCTTTAGTTTCTCATCGTTGATGATGGCGGTTGTCCATACGATGTAGCCTATTTGATTGCCATAGCACGATCGCGCTTCCTCGGGCGCTATTGGCTCAAAAATGTCATCGTCCATCTCCGTGACCACCAGTCTAGTAGTCATGAGCTGGTTTGGGCGCTGTGGCCTCTTTGCTTTCGGTTCTATACCGGCTCAGCTAGTATCGGCGCCGGTCTCAGTCTCAGCGTCGGTCTGCATGTCGGTCTCTGTCCTTGATGCGATAGGTGGGCCCAGCAACAACATCCGTTGATCGTCGGCAAGGCTCAAAAATTTGTCTGCCACCAGGTAGACGTTGTCGTAATCACCAGAAGCCTGTCCTTCATCGTTGCTAGCCATGTTTCCTACGATTAAATCTAGTCAATTAATTCTATACCTAAATATATGAATAATGACATAAAAAAGGCCTATGTTTTGCAGGAACATTGACTCCTTCTCGGTGCGGTAAATCCCGGGCACTCGACTTGTCCTAGTTTGTTGCACAAGTCATGCCGAAATTCACGGAAAATTTCGGCATGACCTTTGCTAAAAAGTGGACAAATCGAGCACCTGAAATTTGGCGGAACGGAAATGAACCAACATTCCGGCAAAACATAGGCCACTCGGCTTCATTCCCTGGAATCAACAAAGGCCACTTGGGCACAATCGAACCACTTCTATGTTGCATATAACAAGACCACTTAAGAATATGTACATGATAAACTATAACAGTAGATAAACATGAGGAAACACAATTGAGGAATTTGCATATATCATGACCACTTCAAATTTGCATCTCCTAGTGTTTGACAAAAAAATCTACACAAATCTCATGCTCTCTCAAACTCAATTCAAAAACCAACTATAGATTATATTTAGTTAACTACTGAACTAAATTTTACTCTAAACTAAACCCTACTGCCCTAATTAACATCTAGTTAAACAAACTCAATTCAATAACTAAACCCTACTGAACTAATTAACATTTACATTATCTACTACTTAACATCTATTATTACCCTAACTAAAAAGCATCTACTATTAACCCTACTTCCCTAGTTAACTAGTACCACCACTACTACTAATTAACATCTACTACTACTACTACTATTACTACTAAAAACATGATCTATGAACCCTACTACTAATTAACATCTACTACTACTACTAATTAACATGGCAGGAAGAAAATGCAGAGAGAGAGAGGAGGGGTGGGGGGCTTACAGAGAGGGGAGAGACGATGGCGGGGAGGGGCGGGCTCGGGCTCGGGTAGCGGCGGTCCTGGGCGGGCTCGGGCGGTGGTGAGGTCGAGGGCAGCGGCGGTGAGGTCGAGGGCGGCCTCGGGCGGCGGCGGTGCGGTTGAGGGCGGCCTCGGGCAGCGACGGTGAGGTTGAGGGCGGCCTCGGGGGGAGACCGTGAGGTTGCGGGCGTCGACGTCAGCAGGAGACAACGACGAAGTGGGGCGACGGCGAATTGGGGAGACGGCGGCGAAGTGGGGGGAGGGATTTGGGGGATAAGTGGTGACCGGGGGGAGGAAAACCGTTGGTTAATTCAAACATACCGGTAGCGCGTTACGGAAAAATGCTACAGTTAAGTTAGCTATAGCGTGTTTCACTAAACCCGCTACTACTATGCCTTTCTCTTTTTTTCCTTTTTCATTCATTTTTATTTACATTTTATTTTTTCCTTTCTCCTTTTTCTATTTATTTCATTTTCATTTACTTCTATATTTGCTTTTCATTTTATTTTCGTTAACAGTAGCGCCTTTCTATGTAAACGCGCTGCTACAACACTACTAGCGGTCACGCTGTTTCTATAAGACCGCTACTACTATGTGTAGCCTATCGGCTTAGTAATGGGAATTTTAGTAGTAGCGCTTTTACAGATAGACACGCTACTACTACATATGTATCTGTAGCGCGGTTATCCTGCACGCGCTACTGCTATCCAGCAGTAGCGCTCTTTTTTAACAAGTGCTACTGCTAAAGTTTTGCGTATAAGGTTTTCCCTAGTAGTGATCATTTACCACCTTCGGATTTGTGCCCTCGGCATTGTTCATTTTTATAGCACCGGAATGATACACCTCCTCGATAATGTATGGACCTTTCCATTTAGAGAGAAGCTTTCCTGCAAAAAATCTTAAACGAGAGTTGTATAGCAAAACATGATCACCGACATTAAACTCACGCTTTTGTATCCTTCTGTCATGCCATCTTTTGAATTTTTCTTTAAACAACTTGGCATTCTCATAGGCTTGGGTTCTCCATTCATCAAGTGAGCTAATGTAAAATAACCTCTTCTCACCGACAAGTTTAAAATCATAATTGAGCTCTTTAATAGCCCAATATGCCTTATGTTCTAGTTAGAGAGGTAAATGACATGCTCTTCCATAAACCCTTTTATATGGAGACATACCCATAGGATTCTTATAAGTAGTTCTATAAGCCCACAAAGCATTATCAAGTTTCTTAGACCAATTCTTTCTAGATCTATTAACAGTCTTTTGCAAAATTAATTTAATCTCTCTATTGCTCAATTCTACTTGACCACTAGACTGAGGGTGATAAGGAGATGCAATTCTATGATTAACATCATACTTAGCAAGCATTTTACGGAAAGCACCATGAATAAAATGCGAACCACCATCAGTCATTAAATATCTAGGGACTCCAAACCTGGGAAAAATAACTTCTTTAAGCATCTTGATAGAGGTGTTATGATCAGCACTACTAGTTGGAATAGCTTCTAACCACTTAGTAACGTAATCAATAGCAACTAAAATATGTGTATACCCATTAGAGGAAGGAAAAGGTCCCATATAATCAAAGCCCCAGACATCAAATGGTTCAATAACAAGTGAATAGTTCATAGGCATTTCTTGACGTCTACTAATATTGCCAATTCTCTGGCACTCATCACAACATAAGACAAACTTACGGGCATCTTTGAAGAGAGTGGGCCAATATATAGAACCCGGATTGCAATACCTTATGTGCAGTTCTATCTCCAGCGTGGTGCCCTCCGTAGGCCTCGGAGTGAAACTTGCGTAGGATCTGTTCCTGTGCATGCTCAGGTACACAACGTCTAATAACACCATCTACTCCTTCTTTATAAAGGTGTGGGTCATCCCAAAAGTAATGTCTTAAATCGTAGAAAAACTTTTTCTTTTGCTGGTATGTGAAACTAGGTGGTATAAATTTAGCAACAATATAATTAGCATAATCAGCATACCATGGAGTACTACGAGAAGCATTTATGATATTTAATTGTTCATCAGGAAAGCTGTCATCAATAGGTAGTGGGTCATCAAGAACATTTTCCAACCTAGACAAGTTGTCCGCAGCGGGGTTCTCAGCTCCCTTTCTATCAATAATATGAAAATCAAATTCTTGTAGCAAGAGAACCCATCTAATAAGTCTAGGTTTAGCATCTTTCTTTTCCATAAGATATTTAATAGTAGCATGACCAGTGTGAACAGTTACCTTGGAATCAACAATATAAGGTCTAAATTTATCACATGCAAATACAACTGCAAAGAAATCTTTTTCAGTAGTAGCATAATTTCTCTGGGCATTGTCTAGAGTTTTACTAGCATACTGAATAACACTTAATTTCGTATCAACTCTTTGTCCTAGAACATCACCAACAGCATAATCACTAGCATCACACATAATTTGCAAGGGTAAATTCCAATCAGGTGGCTGAACAATAGGTGCAGAAATCAAGGGTTTCTTAAGTATTTCAAATGCTTCTACACAATCATCATCAAAAACAAAAGGAACGTCTTTTCATAGGAGATTGGTGAGAGGCCTAGAAATTTTAGAAATGTCTTTAATAAACCTCCTATAGAAACCAACATGACCAAGGAAACTTCTTATACCTTTGATATCTTTAGAACACGACACTTTTTTTGAATAGCATCTACTTTAGCTTTATCAACTTCAATACCTCTTTCAGAAATTTTATGCCCTAGGACAATGCCTTCATTAACCATAAAGTGGCACTTCTCCCAATTCAAGACAAAATTAGTTTCGTCACATCTCTGCAAAACTCGATCAAGGTTTCTTAATCAATCATCAAAAGAAGTTCCATAAATGGAGAAATCATCCATGAAAACCTCAACAATCTTTTCACAAAAATCAGAGAATATAGCTGTCATACATCTTTCAAAGGTAGCAGGTGCATTGCATAAACCAAAAGGCGTACATCTATACGCAAAGGTACCGAAAGGGCAAGTAAAAGTGGTTTTCGCTTGATCCTCTTTGGACATAGGTATTTGAGATAAACCAGAATAACCATCTAGAAACCAAAAATGAGTATGTTTGGATAGTCTTTCTAGCATTCGATCGATAAAAGGTAGAGGGTAATGATCTTTTCTAGTAGCTATATTCAATTTGCGAAAATCAATTACCATTCTATAACCTGCACTGGTACGCGTCGGTCCTATACAAACGGTTTTTAACCCCTTTCCGCGATGACATTTGGAACCGTCGCCTAGTAAGTGTGGGCAATAGGGGGGGTCCTTCCCACACGGCCAAGAAACCGTCAGGGATATGCCCTCCTGGCACACACGCTCGGCAAAATGAGGTCGTGTGCGACCAGCGAGCGCTCAAATACGGAAATATGTATAGTAGAGCTGAAAAAATACAATTATATGGTGAAATTGTTTCGGGTCGCAAGTACATCCCACACAGTCAGTCCCTGCTAAACATTTCCGTTCGTATGTACATCCCACACAGTCGCTCCAAGGAAAACGTTACCGTTCACAGGTACATCACACACATTTTTTCCTATTAAATCGTTTGCGTTATTGAATGTATCACACACGGCCCGTAGAAGAAACTGTGTGGCAAAGGCTGACCATCACACACAATTGTTATGTGGTAAACGTTTGCGCAAGGTGGCCTAACGCAAACAGTGTCGTGTGTGATTGTTCATTGATCCAACACGGTTTATTCCTAGAAACTGTGTGCGTTGCCTGAGGTCATCGCCCACGGTATTTTTTCAACAACCGTTTGCAATAGCAAAACCCAATTAGTAGGCTAATTCGCCATTAGCAGGCTAATTACCCTATTATTAATAATCCATTTATTAATTTAATTGACATTCATATTAAGCACATAATATATTTCATTTCCATATTAAGGAAGCAGAATTTTATAATTGAAATACATCAGATTACAACATGATGTAGCTTCATCACTCAGCTACCCCATTACACAACTGCACCAGGACCAACTTTCACATGCAACATGTAGAACCTTTCGAAATTAGCATCATAGACGGTTTATAGACAGATGCATCTCACATGGAAAACTGCTGAAGCGGAAGGCGAATATTGAGCGTTCATTCATGTTGAAGGTCTTTGCAACTTTACGCCAGTGCCTATGGATGATTGACCGTCCATCCTTCGTCCTCTTCAGGAACACTTCAATATTCAACCATGGGTATTGTATGAAAACCTTCCTCGCCTCCTGACCATAGAGGTGGGTTGAGAGGTAATCATCAGGAACTGCTTTGTAAAGGCCTGAAAACAAGGATGTGCATATATAAATATCCTCTCTATATTGGAAATGGGGCAAAGGAATAAAAAAAAGGTAAGGTATAATAGTTAGTACCATCTTGTAGTGAACTGATGTCTTCTTCATTATGCAGACAAAGATCTTGTTGTTTTTTGTCTCAAATTTCTTTATCCGAACAATCTTTCTGAGTTTCTTGATTTGATTGATGTTCATGGACAACTCATTTCCCCATATGCAAAAAGGGTCGAACAGTGGATCAAAACCTCTACAGCAGGACCTATATGTGCAAGACCAAATTGTTAAAAACCAAAATATTAGAATGGTTCCTGCAATTGCACAATAATGTGCTATTAGAGAACTGACCATGCATGTGCTAACCTCGATTGTAAACCTCAGTGCTTCCCATTGTTTCCCTGCAACACATATAAGGTAGTTAGTCATCAGGTTAAGTAAGGGTTCGCATGCTATCAGTAAAATATGTTGATGAAAAATAAGCACATTGCAGATTCATCAGATTAATTCAAGCCACATGGAAAACCCATTTATCCAAACCAAGCATGATTAAGAACTAGGAAATATAGCACTTGTATATGTTTCTCATGTATTAAGTGTAACCAAATTCGATTTATTACTCACATGCACAACAATACAAAATTCTACCCACGACAATTGGACATCGCAGTGTAGAATTGAACCAAGCAGTTAGCTAAACACAACAACAAATGAACCAAACATTAACTGAGCACCACATTGCACAATATAACATACTCCTAATAGAAGATCAGACAGTTAACCAAACCAAGCATGCTTAACAACTTGGAAATATAGCAATTGTATTTGTTTCTCATGTATTTAGTACATCCAAATTCAATTTATTCCTCACATGGTATACAATAACGGAATGCAGCCACAACAATTGAACATCGCATTGCAGAATTGAACCAAGAAGTTAACAAAACACCACAACAAATGAACCAAACGTTAACTAAGCACCACATTGCATAATATAACATACTCGTAATAGAAGATCAGACAGTTAACCAAACCAAGCATGCTTAACAACTTGGAAATATTGCACCCTGAAGAATTGAACATCACATTTGCAGAATTGAACCAAGCAATTAACTGAACACCACATTGCACGACATATAGAACATATACACTATAGCAGAAGATTGCATGGTACAAGTAGATAGCACAATTCACTAGAATTTGTTAAGGAAAGGCAGTAGCTAGCAAACTGAACATGGGTCCTTATAGTGAGCTAATAAGACAAGCTACTCCTCATTGTCGGAGATATCGATGACGATTGGCTCCTTGGACATGGAAGAGGGAGAGGCCTCCGCATCATGGGTGCCCTCGTTGTAGTGGTGAGTTGCCTGAGCCGCTCCGGGCACCAACCTGCTGGCTCTCGAGATGAGGTAAGCATGTGCACGCTAAGAAAACACCTCGTAGTCTTCGTCGAAGGCATCGACGGTGGCCTCGAGAAAACGCCACGAACTATTGTTTAAAGCAGCCAACCGCGTCACGGAGTTGGCGCGCGAGGCGTCAACGGTGGCCTCGACGGCGAGGTGCTCCTCAAAGATTTGGGGGTCGACACGAATGGCAGCCATCGCGACGTCATCCACGTGTGCGGCCGCGATTTGCTTCTCCGCTGCCAAATGCTCCTTGAGATCCTGGCTATACTGCGTGCACCATGGCTTAGGGCGGTTCTTATTTGGTGGAGGGGTCGGTGATTTGGGTGGAAGGTGTCGCGCTAGCGCCGGCGGTCGGGGCATGTGGGATGTGGAAGAAGGATGAGGATGGGGTCAGGTGTGGATTACCTACCTGGATAGGCGAGGCCGAGCAGTGTGAAGGAGGGTCGCGATGAGGAGCAGCGCTCCAAGCAATGAGTGAAGGTTTCAGCTTGGAAAGGAAGGCGGAAACAGGGGAAATGTGGCTTTTGGTAAGGGGGGTGTCGGTGTCAAAACCGGCGGATCTCGGGTAGGGGGTCCTGAACTGTGCGTCTAAGGTCGATGGTAACAGGATACGGGGGACACAATGTTTACCCAGGTTCGGGCCCTCTTGATGGAGGTAATACCCTACTTCCTGCTTGATTGATCTTGATGAATATGAGAATTACAAGAGTTGATCCACCACGAGATTGTAATGGCTAAACCCTAGATGTCTAGCATGTATGATTGTGATTGCCTCTATGGACTAAACCCTCCGGTTTATATAGACACCGGAGGGGCCTAGGGTTGTACAAAGTCGGTTTACAGAGGAAGGAATCTTCATATCCGAATGCCAAGCTTGCCTTACACGCAAAGGAGAGTCCCATCCTGACACGGGAGGAAATCTTCTATCTTGTATCTTCATGGCCCATCAGTCCGGCCCACGTCACACAGGCCGGACGTCCGAGGACCCCTTAATCTAGGACTCCCTCAGTAGCCCCTGAACCAGGCTTCAATGACGACGTGTCCGGCGCGCAGATTGTCTTCGGCATTGCAAGCCGGGTTCCTCTTTCGCATATGTCAAAGCAGTCTTCGACACAGATAACGTGTCCGGCTTTGCAAAATAAGCTCCGCAAAGCATATAATATTTAACAAGTCCCATCTACTGACATCTTCTGTAGTGAGACGCCACGTCTCCGCCCGGTCGTTATTTTGAACCGTTTTTAGCCTCCCGCTCCGTGTTTCGAGATGCGGTTTCTATTGGCACGTCTTGTCGAAGCAGAGATCGTGTCGCCTTATTGCGTGGGTAATTCAAGCGCGTCGTCTGCACGACCCTTGGGGAATAGGCGAGTTTTAAGGCAAACGGGGAGGCGCTTGATATTCGATGCCTTTATAAAGAGATAAGGATCCACCTTTTCACCCACGCATTCTTTCTCTCTACCCACCCACTCTCGAGCTCCAGCGCCCAAGCTTCCATTCTTTCCGCCTCGAAAAAGCACTCCAACCATGTCCGGATCTGGAGCGCAAGGCAAGTGGATGGCCTCCTCCGTCACGGAGAAGGACATCACGAAGCTCCGGGAGGCGGGGTATTTGGCCCAGGAAATCGCCCACCGGCTTCCGGCCAAGGGGCAGATCGTCCCCACTTCGAAGCCCCATGAGAGGGTGGTATTCATCCCCCACTTCGTCCGCGGGTTGGGATTTCCTCTCCACCCATTCGTCCGCGAACTCATGTTCTACTACGGGCTAGATTTCCATGATTTGGCCCCAAACTCCTTCCTCAACATATCGGCATTTATTGTCGTGTGCGAGGCCTTCCTCCGCATCCAACCTCACTTCGGATTGTGGCTGAAGATCTTTAGTGTGAAGCCGAAGGTGGTGGGTGGTCAACACGCAGAGTGTGGAGGCGCCATGGTGAGCAAGCTGTCCAATGTCCCATGGCCCAAAGGTACCTTTGTGGAGACCGTCAAAGGGTGGCAATAGCAGTGGTTCTACGTCACAGAGCCCCGCGACACCACCTGGTCCGCGGCTCCCGAATTCAAATCCGGGGCCCCAATGCGGCTTACCTCCTGGCAAGAAAAGGGCCTGGACTGGGCTTCGTCGGACGAGCTGACGGCGCTGCAGGCGCGCATCACGAGCATGGTGGATAAGAACATCAAGCTTGTCAATGTGATCCAGGTGATGTTTTTTCGCCAGATCCTTCCTTGCCAAAGCCGGACTTGCCATCTGTGGGAGTTTGATCCGGCCAAGCACCAGACCTTGCAACAGTTCTTCGGCGCTACACACGAAGGCATCTGGAAGGTGCTTTTTAAGGCCAATGATACGTGGCTGAAGACGACCGAGGACCGTGGGTACAACCTGTCCCATCCTGCCAGTTCGGTAAGTTTTTCATATTTCAAGGTGTATCCTTCACCTGTACATTCAAGGAAGATGTATGAGCTTCCCTATCTGCCTTTTCAGGAATGGACAGAGAAGGCGGAGCGGATCCAGTGTCTGGCTCCGCTGCGCGAAACCCAGCAATCCTTCTTCTGACGAAGATGTTGGTTTTGGCACCCTACAAGGCGCCGGAGAAGAAGGCCAAGGAGACCAGAAGTGGCCACCGCCGTAAAGGCACTTCGGAAGTGACGTCCGAAGAAGCCGAAACCCACTCCTCCCCCACCAAGGACGACGAGGAGGAGGAAAGCAACTCTCCCCCTGAGGGGGGAAGGAAGAAAAGGGCGGCCTTCAAGCATCTGGAGGCGGAGGCGTCCAAGAAGGGAAGGTCTCCCTCGCGGACAACTCCACGTTGGACTCTGATAGCAGCTCGGAGTGGTGCCCCAGGGATAAGCCCCTGGCCGAATCGTAAGTACTCAAAGGCACTGCACACACATATATCCAGCTCTTTTACTTCATGGTTTTAACTGAAGGAAATATGCCCTAGAGGCAATAATAAATTTGTTATTTATATTTCCTTATATCATGATAAATGTTTATTATTCATGCTAGAATTGTATTAACCGGAAACTTAGTACATGTGTGAATACATAGACAAAACAGAGTGTCCCTAGTATGCCTCTACTTGACTAGCTCGTTAATCAAAGATGGTTATGTTTCCTGACCATAGACATGTGTTGTCATTTGATGAACGGGATCCCATCATTAGAGAATGATGTGATGGACAAGACCCACCCACTAGCTTAGCGTTATGATCTTTGAGTTTTATTGCTATTGCTTTCTTCATGACTTATACATGTTCCTGTGACTATGAGATTATGCAACTCCCGAATATCGGAGGAACACCTTGTGTGCTATCAAACGTCATAACGTAACTGGGTGATTATAAAGATGCTCTACAGGTGTCTCCGATGGTGTTTGTTGAGTTGGCATAGATCGAGATTAGGATTTGTCACTCCGAGTATCGGAGAGGTATCTCTGGGCCCTCTCGGTAACGCACATCACTATAAGCCTTGCAAGCAATGTGACTAATGCTTTAGTTGTGGGATGATTCATTACGGAACGAGTAAGGAGACTTGCCGGTAACGAGATTGAACTAGGTATTGAGATACCGACGATCGAATCTCGGGCAAGTAACATACCGATGAAAAAGGGAACAACGTATGTTGTTATGCGGTTTGACCGACAAGGATCTTCGTAGAATATGTAGGAACCAATATGAGCATCCAGGTTCCGCTATTGGTTATTGACCGGAGATGAGTCTCGGTCATGTCTACATAGTTCTCAAACCCTTATGGTCCGCACGCTTAATGTTCTGTGACGATTTGTATTATGAGTTATGTGATTTGATGACCGAAGTTTGTTCGGAGTTCCGGATGAGATCAGGGACATGACAAGGAGTCTCGAAATGGTCGAGACGTAAAGATCGATATATTGGAACGCTATGTTCGGACATCGGAAAGGTTCCGAGTGATTCGGGTATTTTTTGGAGTACTAGAGAGTTACAGGAATTCGTATTGGGCCTTAATGGGCCATACAGGAAAGGAGAGAAAGGCCTGAAGGGTGGCCGCGCCCCTTCCCCATGGACTGGTCCGAATTGCACTAGGGAAAGAGGGCGCCCCCTTCCATCCTTCTCCTTCTCCCTTCCCTTTTTCCTATTCCATATGGGAGGTGGAATCCTACTAGGACTAGGGAGTCCTAGTAGGACTCCTCCTCCCTCCATCCTTTATATACGTGGCGAGGGGCACCCCATAGACACACAAGTTGATCATTGATCTCTTAGCCGTGTGCGGTGCCCCCCTCCACCATAATCCACCTCGGTCATATCGTCGTAGTGCTTAGGCAAAGCCCTGCGGCGGTAGCTTCATCATCACCGTCATCACACCGTCGTGCTGACGAAACTCTCCCTCGAAGCTCTACCGGACCGTGAGTTTGTGGGACGTCACTAGCTGAACGTGTGCTGATCGCGGAGGTGTCGTACGTTCGGTACTAGGATCGGTCGATCGTGAAGACGTACGACTACATCAACCGCGTTGTCATAACGCTTCCGCTTCGGTCTACGAGGGTACGTGGACAACACTCTCCCCTCTCATTGCTATGCATCACCATGATCTTGCGTGTGCATAGGATTTTTTTTTGAAATTACTACGTTCCCCAACAGTGGTATCAGAGCCAGGTTTATGCGTAGATGTTATATGCACGAGTAGAACACAAGTGATTTGTGGGCGATAATAGTCATACTGCTTACCAGCATGTCATACTTTGATTCCGCGGTATTGTTGGATAAAGCGGCCCGGATCGACATTACGCGTACACTTACGTGAGACTGGTTCTACCGACGTGCTTCGCACGCAGGTGGCTGGCGGGTGTCAGTTTTTCCAACTTTAGTTGAATTGAGTGTGGCTACGCCCAGTCCTTGTTGAAGGTTAAAACAGCACATACTTGACGAAAAATCATTGTGGTTTTGATGCGTAGGTAAGAACGGTTCTTGCTAAGCCCGTAGCAGCCACGTAAAATTTGCAACAACAAAGTAGAGGACGTCTAACTTGTTTTTGTAGGGCTTGTTGTGATGTGATATGGTCAAGACCTGATGAGATATAAGTTGTTGTATGAGATGATCATGTTTTGTTGAAGTTATCGGCAACTGGCAGAAGCCTTATGGTTGTCTCTTTATTGCATAAGTTGCAAGCGCCAAATAATTGCTTTACTTTATCGCTATGCTCTAGCAATAGTTGCAAGAGCAATAGTTGGCGAGACGACCATGTGACGACACGTTGATAGAGATCGAGATAATGGAGATCATGGTGTCATGCCGGTGACGATAGAGATCATGACGGTACTTTGGAGATAAAGATCAAAGGCGCAAGATGATCGTGGCCATGTCATGTCACATATTTTGATTGGATGTGATGTTTATCTTTTATACATCTTATTTTGCTTAGTTCGGCGGTAGCTTTATAAGATGACCCCTTAATAAAATTTCAAGGTATAAGTGTTATCCCTGAGTATGCACCGTTGCAACTGTTCTTCGTGTTGAGACACCACGTGATGATCGGGTGTGATAAGCTCTACGTTCACATACAACGGGTGCTAGCCAGTTTTGCACACGTGGAATACTCAGGTTAAACTTGACGAGCCTAGCATTTGTAGATATGGCCTTGGAATACTGGAGACCGAAAGTTCGAGCGTGGATCATATAGTAGATATGATCAACATAGTGATGTTCACCATGGAAAACTACTCCATCTCACGTGATGATCGGACATGGTTTAGTTGATTTGGATCACGTGATCATTTAGATAACTAGAGGGATTCTATATAAGTGGGAGTTCTTAAGTAATATGATTAATTGAACTTTAATTTATCATGAACTTAGTCCTGATGGTATTTGCATAATTATGTTGTAGATCAATAGCTCGCGATGTAGTTCACCGTTTATTTTTGATATGTTCCTAGAGAAAAACCATGTTGAAAGATGAGAGTAGCAATGATGCGGACTAGGTCTGTGATCTGAGGATTATCCTCATTGCTGCACAGAAGAATTATGTCCTTGATGCACCGCTAGGTGACGGACCTATTGCAGGAGCAGATGCGACGTTATGAACGTTTGGCAAAGCTTGGTATGATGACTACTTGATAGTTTAGTGCACCATGCTTTACGGCTTAGAACCGGGACTTCAAAAACGTTTTGAACGCCACAGAACATATAAGATGTTCCAAGAGGTGAAATTGGTATTTCATACTCAAGCCCGTGTCAAGAGGTATGAGACCTCTGACAGTACTTTGCCTACAAGATGGAGGAGAATAGCTCAACTAGTGAGCATATGCTCAGATTGTCTGAGTACTACAATCGCTTGAATCAAGTGGGAGTTGATCTTCCAGATAAAATAGTGATTGACAGAGTTCTCTAGTCACTATCACCAAGTTACTAGAACTTCGTGATGAACTATAATATGCAAGGGATGATGAAAGTAATTCCCCAGCTCTTCGCGATGTTGAAATTGGCGAAGATAGAGATCAAGAAAGAGCATCAAGTGTCGATGGTTTACAAGACCACTAGTTTCAAGAAAAATGGCAAAAGAATAGAAAGGGAACTTCAAGAAGAATGACAAACAAGTTGTCACTCACGTGAAGAAGCCCAAGCTAGACCCAAGCCTGAAACTGAGTGCTTTTACTGCAAAGGAAATGGTCACTGGAAGTGGAACTGCCCTAGATACTTGGCGGATAAGAAGGACGGCATAGTGATCAAAGGTATATTGGATATACATCTTATTGATGTGTACTTTACTAGTGTTTATAGAACCCCTCGGTATTTGATACTGGTTCAGTTGCTAAGAGTAGTAACTCGAAATGGGAGTTGCAAAATAAACAGAGACTAGTTAAGGGCGAGGTGATGATGTGTGTTGGAAGTGATTCCAAGGTTGATAAGATCACTATCGCACACTCCCTTTACCTTCGGGATTAGTGTTGAACCTAAAATAAATGTTATTTGGTGTTTGCGTTGAGCATGAATATGATTGGATCATTTCTATTGCAATACAGTTATTCATTTAAGTCAAAGAATAATTGTTGTTCTCTTTACATGAATAAAACCTTCTGTGGTCATACACCCAAGGTGAATGGTTTATTGAATCTCGATCGTAGTGATACACATATTCATAATATTGAAGCCAAAAGATGCAAAGTTAAGAATGATAGTGCAACCTATTTGTGGCACTGCTGTTTAGGTCATATTGGTGTAAAGCGCATGAAGAAACTCCATCCGATGGGCTTTTGGAATCACTTGATGCTTGCGAACCATGCCTCACGGGCAAGATGACTAAGACTCCGTTCTCCGGAACAATGGAGTGAGCAACTGACTTATTGGAAATAATACATACTGATGTATGCGGTCCGATGAGTGTTGAGGCTCGCGGCGGGTATCGTTAATTTCTGACCTTCACAGATGATTTGAGCAGATATGGGTATATCTACTTGATGAAACATAAGTCTGAAACATTTGAAAAGTTCAAAGAATTTCAGAGTGAAGTGGAAAATCATCGTAACAAGAAAATAAAGTTTCTACAATTTGATCGCAGAGACGAATATTTGAGTTACGAGTTTGGTCTTCAATTATAACAATGTGGAATAGTTTCACAAATTCATGCCACCTGGAACACCACAACATAATGGTGTGTCTGAAGGTCATAACCGTACTTTATTGGATATAGTGCAATCTATGATGTCTCTTACCGATTTACCACTATCGTTTTGGGGTTATGCATTAGAGACAGCCTCATTCACGTTAAATAGGGCACCATCTAAATCCATTGAGATGACACCTTATGAACTGTGGTTTGGCAAGAAACCCAAGTTGTCGTTCTTAAAGTTTGGGGTTGCGATGCTTATGTGAAAAAGCTTCAACCTAATAAGCTCGAACCCAAATTGGAGAAATGAGTCTTCATAGGATACCCAAAATAAACTGTTGGGTACACCTTCTATCACAGATCCGAAGGCAAGATCTTTGTTGCCAAGAGTGGATCCTTTCTAGAGAAGGAGTTTCTCTCGAAAGAAGTGAGTGGGAGGAAAGTATAACTTGATTAGGTAATTGTACCTTCTCCTAAACTGGAAAGTACTTCATCATAGAAATCAGTTCCAGTGATTCCTGCACCAATTAGTGAGGAAGCTAATGATGATGATCATGAAACTTTACATCAAGTTACTACCGAACCTCGTAGGTCAACCAGAATAAGATCCGCACCAAAGTGGTACAGTAATCCTGTTCTGGAGGTCATGTTACTTAACCATGACGAACCTACGAACTATGAGGAAGCGATGATGAGCCCAGATTCCGCAAAATGGCTTGAGGCCATTGTCGGTGTCAAAACCGGTGGATCTCGGGTAGGGGATCCCGAACTGTGCGTCTAAGGCGGATGGTAACAGGAGGCGGGGGACACAATGTTTGAAGGAAATATGCCCTAGAGGCAATAATACATGTGTGAATACATAGACAAACAGAGTGTCACTAGTATGCCTCTACTTGACTAGCTCATTAATCAAAGATGGTTATGTTTCCTAGCCATATTGAGTTGTCATTTGATTAACGGGATCACCTCATTAGGAGAATGACGTGATTGACATGACCCATTCCGTTAGCTTAGCACCCGATCATTTAGTATGTTGCTATTGCTTTCTTCATGACTTATACATGTTCCTATGACTATGAGATTATGCAACTCCCGTTTACCGGAGGAACACTTTGTGTGCTACCAAACGTCACAACGTAAATGGGTGATTATAAAGGTGCGCTACAGGTGTCTCCACAGGTACTTGTTGGGTTGGCGTATTTCGAGATTAGGATTTGTCACTCCGATTGTCGGAGAGGTATCTCTGGGCCCACTCGGTAATGCACATCACTATAAGCCTTGCAAGCATTGTGACTAATGAGATAGTTGCGGGATGATGTATTACGGAACGAGTAAAGAGACTTGCCGGTAACGAGATTGAACTAGGTATTGAGATACCGACGATCGAATCTCGGGCAAGTAACATACCGATGACAAAGGGAACAACGTATGTTGTTATGCGGTTTGACCGATAAAGATCTTCGTAGAATATGTGGGAACCAATATGAGCATCCAGGTTCCGCTATTGGTTATTGACCGGAGAGGTGTCTCGGTCATGTCTACATAGTTCTCGAACCCGAAGGGTCCGCACGCTTAACGTTACGATGACAGTTATATTATGAGTTTATATGTTTTGATGTACCGAAGGTTGTTCGGAGTCCCGGATGTGACCACGGACATGACGAGGAGTCTCGAAATGGTCGAGACATAAAGATTGATATATTGGACGACTATATTCGGACAGCGGAAGTGTTCCGGAGAAGTTTCGGATTAAACCGGAGTGCCGGAGGGTTACCGGAACCCCCCGGGGAAGTATTGGGCCTTAGTGGGCCTTGAGGGGAGAGAGAGGGCAGCAGCCAGGAGGTGGTGCGCCCCCTCCCAGGAGGAATCCTAGTTGGACTAGGAGAGGGGGGCGCAGCCCCCTTTCCCTCCCCCTCTCCCTCTCTTTCCTTCCCCCCTTCTTTTCCTAGTTGGACTAGGAAAGGGGAGTCCTACTCCTACTAGGAGGAGGACTCCCCCCTTCTCCTTGGCGCGCCTAGGGCAGCCGGCCTCCCCCTTGCTCCTTTATATACGGGGGCAGGGGGCACCTCTATACACACTTGATATACGATATTTTAGCCGTGTGCGGTGCCCCCCTCCACCATATTACACCTCGATAATACCGTTGCGGAGCTTAGGCGAAGCCCTGCGTCGGTGGAACATCATCATCATCACCACGCCGTCGTGCTGACGAAACTCTCAATCAACACTCGGCTGGACCGGAGTTCGAGGGACGTCATCGAGCTGAACGTGTGTAGAACTCGGAGGTGCCGTGCGTTCGGTACATGATCGGTCGGATCGTGAAGACGTACGACTACATCAACTGCGTTGTGATAACGCTTCCGCTGTCGGTCTACGAGGGTACGTGGACAACACTCTCCCCTCTCGTTGCTATGCATCACCATGATCTTGCGTGTGCATAGGAATTTTTTTGAAATTACTACGTTACCCAACAATGTTTACCCAGGTTCGGGCCTTCTCGATGGAGGTAATACCCTACTTCCTGCTTGATTGATCTTGATGATATGAGTATTACAAGAGTTGATCTACCACGATATCATAGAGGCTAAACCCTAGAAGCTAGCCTATGATTATGATTGTTGTTGTCCTACGGACTAAATCCTCCGGTTTATATAGACACCGGAGGGGGCTAGGGTTACACAGAGTCGGTTACAAGGGAGGAGATCTACATATCCGAATTGCCAAGCTTGCCTTCCACGCCAAGGAGAGTCCCATCCGGACACGGGACGAAGTCTTCAATTGTATCTTCATAGTCCAACAGTCCGGCCAAAGTATATAGTCCGGCAGTCCGAGGACCCCCTAATCCAGGACACCCTCAGTAGCCCCTGAACCAGGCTTCAATGACGATGAGTCCGGCGCAGATTGTCTTCGGCATTGCATGGCGGGTTCCTCCTCCGAATACTCCATAGAAGATTTTGAACACTAGGATCGTGTCCGGCTCTGCAAAACAAATTCCACATACCACCATAAAGAGTATAATATTTCCACAAATCTAATCTGCTGACAACTTTTCATAGCGTGACGTTCTGCCGTGGTCCGGTCATGATGAATCGTTTTTCCCAGCCTGCCACTGCACATGTTGCGAGGCGGTTTTATTGGCACATCTTGTCGAAGCAAAGATCGTGTTCCTCTTATCACGGGATTCTCATCAATACGGGTGTGGGTGACTCAATCGTGCCCGTTGGTATGACTCCTCGATTTTAGGCAAGTTCCAAACGGCCACGCGGAGGACGCTTGATATTCACCCTCTTTATAAAGGGGCCAAGGCCTGTCCTTTTCTTCTCGCGCTTGATCATTCCCTTCCCCCACCTCGAATTCCAACACCCGAGGCGCCGGCTAAGCGCTTCGGACCTTCAATCATGTCCGGATTCAACCTTCAAGGCCGGTGGATAGCCTCCTCTGTCACAGAGGAGGACATCATGAAGCTAAGACAAGCCAGGTATCTGACCGCCGAAATCTCGCACAGGCTGCCTGCTCAAGGGCAGGTCATCACTACTCCCGAACCCAACGGAAGTGTCGTATTTGTTTCCCACTTCCTCCGAGGGCTAGGCTTTAGTCATGATCCCTCTGTTAGAGGGCTTTTGTTCTATTACGGGCTCGATTTCCATGATCTAGCTCCAGATTCCATCCTTCACATCTCGTCGTTTATTGTCGTGTGTGAGGCCTTCCTCTGCATCACTCCACACTTCGGCTTATGGCTCAAGACCTTCAATGTGAAACCGAAGATGATCGATGGGCGACACGCAGAATGCGGAGGTGCCATAATAAGCAAAGGCGTCGATGCTCCATGGCCAAAGGGTTCCTTCCCGGAGACGTCCGACCTATGGCAGCGGGAGTGGTTTTACATCACAGCTCCCCAAGTACCAAGTGGGTAGCTGCCTCCGCCTTCCGTTCGGCCCCCCCGCCACAACTGGCGTCATGGGTTAACAAGGGGCTGGACTGGGGGCCAATTAATGACGTGCCGACATTGTAGAGTCGCATCCGAGATCTCCTCAAGAGAGATGTCAGCCTTGTCAAGGTAATGCAAGTCATGTTAGTTCGTCGGGTCCTGCCATGTCAACGTCGACCTCTCCGTATGTGGGAGTTCAACCCGGAAGGACCGCGAACTATTCAGCAATTCTTCGGCGTGACGCTCGAAGGGATGTATGGGTTGTTCTTCGGATCACGAATAAAGTGTCCGGACACCACCGAGGATGCGGGTCTAAACTGCAATCGTCCAGATACCCACGTAAGTAATTCCGCGGCCGAACATGCTGTCTTTTAATTTGTTACAACATCATTCTAAAAAATCGCTCTTTGACCAGGACTGGGTAAAAAAGGCGAAAATGATCAGGTGTTTGGCCCCCCTTACCGAAGGCTCACTGGATCCTGTACTAGCCAGGATGCTTGAGCTCGCACCTTATCAAGCGCCATCCGGGGAAGATAAAGGGAGGAATAAAGAAGCCGAAAGCAGACCTCACGCATTACTCATCCAAACCGGGGGAATTAGTGTTTCCGCGAAGGAGGATAATCGGGGAGAAGAATCTGAAATTCCCTCTCCCCAAGGAAGGAAAAGGACCGCCTCCGAAGATTTGGAAACAAGGGTTTCCAAATGAGGGAAGTAACCTTCGCCAGGGGGCCCTGCCCCGGAGGGCGTCCTTACCGCACTGTGCCCGCAAGGGGGTCAGCCCTCCACCGAGCGGTAAGTGAACAAGAGTACTTTTGGTAAATATATCCTACTTCATCTCCAAGGACAATAACCGAGACGTATGTCTTGCAGTTCGGATCGTAGCCCTTCTCGACAGAGTTCGTCTTCGGGGGATCTTCTTCCAGAGATGATGGAGAGTGAAGCGCCTCCCCTTGTCTCCTCGCCTCATGAGGCGGATGACCCTAAGGTGTCGTCACGGAGATTTTCTCCTCCGCCAAGGCCGGAAGGTAACCCTCCGGCCACCCGAAGACTGGAGTATTCGGCTCCTAAGGAGAGCAACAGAAAGAGTCCGGGACTGTCCGGTGCACGACCGGACGCGCTGATGAGTCTTCTGGAGCAAGCAGCTATCTTAGAGGCGCATCGTACTTTAATGGGTACGGTGGTTGAGAGGATTTCATCCGCCAAAAGTGGGTTGCATGAAGCTTTTATGAGCCTGCTAAAAGGCTTTGAGGTACGCAAAGTAATGTTTATATTTTCTTTTTCGACGGTACCGCACACGCTAGGAGTGCCCTATGCAGATAGTAGCCACTGAGACTCTGGTTGCTGTCCAAAGGCGGCAAACAGAGGATCATAGTCCCAGGTAATGATCATGCTGCTTTCATGTGCAGGCGGCTGAGGGTCCGCTGGCTGGCCGGACTGGTGAGTTTGCCGAACTAAAGCGGCAACTTGATGCGGCAGATGCCGACATCGTGCTTGTAAACAAGCGGCTTGACGAGGCACAGGGTACGTATTCTCTGGTGGTTAACAGATATTAAGAGGAGCATAATGCTAGTATCTATAATATGCTGTGACTGCAGATGGAGCTGCCGCCATGGAGACCCTTCGGGCGGAGCTTGCCCGAGCCAAGCAACAAGCCAGGAGAAGTGATGCGGTCGCCCTAAAGGCGGTCGAAGAATTAAGAGCCGAACAGGATGCTCATCGCCAGAGCGAAGATAAAATAGCCAAGATGGCTGTTGAGCTGAAGGATGCCGCCGACCGGTATGAGCTTCTCGAAAAGGAAAGCCAAGCGAAAGCGGCGGACCTAAAGAAAGCCATGGTAGCAACCAAGGAGACCCGCTCTAAAATCAGAGCGGCGAAGGAGGAGCTTCGTCAAGCGGGAGGTATCACGGCTGGGAAGCCCTTTTTGTTGCGGACGAAGTTCGGAGATCCGAAGTATGCCCCTCTGGATCAATAATGGAGTGCTGCAGATGCGTACTTGGACTTGGCAACAAGTGCTGCTGACGTGACTTAGTTTTTCAAAGATAAAAAATATCATGAAGTGGAAAAGTTGTTCTGGTCGCAGTTCAGTGCTCCAACGCGTCCGCTGCTGTTAAATGAACAAATGGCCGAGTGGGCTGAGCTCCATAGGTTGTCCGGGCTTGCCATGAGGTCTGTCGTGGATCATCTTTGGCCGGAAGGACCAAGGCCGAATAGTTATTTTGGTTTAGTGCAACGATTCCTTGGTGTTGTGCCGCATATCGACGCTGCAAAGAGGTAGGCGTGCATAGAGGGTGCGCGGATGGCTCTTGCCCGTGTTAAGACATAATGGGCAGAGATGGAGGCCACCGCTATTGCAACCTAGAGTTCGGCCGTAGGCCGGGTATCGGCCGAGCACTATTTTGAAGAAGTACTAGAAGGCGCTCGTTTAATAGAGGCTCAGTGCTCGAAGAGTATCATGTTCTAGTGACATGTATCCCAATTGTAAAAACAATGCTATTATGATTATAAAGGCTGTGTTTATACTTTTGCCTGAAAGTATTATGATGCCTCCTGTGCGGCCGTTTATGTATGTATATAACCTGAAAGTTTGCAGTCGTCGGCTTCAGCCCCCACGCATATAATGCGGGGGTGTTCAAAAAAGCGCGTATTCACACTTGATCCAACGTCTTGGTCCATTAAGGAGGTGATAGCGCGGCGAACAAGGCAATCAGACTATATTGCTTTAACACTTTCACTTAGCCATAGGAGTTTGACTGTGGGGCTACTATATAGCCCCTGGTACTTCCGCGTCTATCCGAATACGGTGCGCGTACATACATGACCGGGAAACCGGTCCTTCGTTAATGCGGAGGAATCGTGAAGATTCCGATGAGTCATCGAGTGGTTGACCAGTCTCGCGCTTTATCATGATAGTTTGTTTTCGGCTTTCTCTACTGAGGTGCTCGTCCAGATGAACCAGGGCACAATCACAGTAGTTCTCCCGGTGCCAGCTTAGCCGATAGAGTGGAACGTAAGGTAGAAAAACACGGGAGCTGGGCAAACCCAACTATTGACCAAAGACATGATTCGGAGCTAATGCATATAAGGCCAAACTCGTGACGCTGAACACTCCCTAAGGTATTCGGTCTTTACAACATATACCGGGCTGAGTAACGCCCTTGATAATGAACCCTGAATTTCCAGGTACGTGCATTAGTCTGACGTGGCGAAATGCCAATAACGCCAGCATCCCTCTCGGTTGTGTTGAGTATCCGGAGGGTGTGAAGCAACAAGAGACAGTAAGAAAGGTTTACACAGGGTCTTAATCTAAAAAGAAACCTTTGAGCGGGGCCCTACTGCACGTCTGCGCCTGTGTCTTCGTTGTGCCGTATCCTGGAAGGGTGTAGCACGATTATCATTTGTGAAAGAGAAAAACTCAGGTGAAAGTCTTCGTGCGAAAAATTGGTTATTCTTAATAAACCATTAAAATTCAATCTAAATAAGGTCAACCCGAACTGTAGTTCTTTTTACATGCGGGAAGCCCCTAGCACCACCTATGGGGGTATATTCACCAACCCAATCTCAAATTTTATCTGAGCTGTTACAGCCAGTGTTGCGCCGGACTCATCTAGCCGTGCCCGCGGTCTTGACGACCGATCATTTATTTTGGTTGGAGAGGCCAGTCAGTGTTCGGCTGCTAAAGCCGTCACACATTCTTCCGTACGCAAGGAACGCTCTGTGTTTCCGCTAACTATGATGGTGCCACGTGGACCTGGCATCTTAAGCTTAAGATAAGCGTAATGCGGTACTGCGTTAAAACGAGCGAAGGCCGTTCTTCCGAGTAGTGCTTGATAGCCGCTTCAGAATGGAGGGATGTCGAAGGTTAACCTTTCACTTCAGAAGTTGTCGGGAGAACCGAATACAACCTCTAGTACTAGGGAGCCCGCGCAGCGGTCCTCTGGGCCTGGTATTACTCCTTTAAAGGTAGTATTGCTTTGGTTAATTCTTGTCGGGTCTATCCCCATTTTGCGAACTGTGTCCTGATATATCAGATTGAGACTACTGCCGCCGTCCATAAGGACTCGGGTGAGATGATATCCGTTAATTATTGGGTCTAGCACCAAGGCAGCAGATCCTCCATGCCGGATACTAGTCGGGTGATCCCTGCGATCAAAAGTGATCGGGCGGGCCGACCAAGGGTTGAACTTGGGGGTGACGGGCTCCACGGCGCATACGTCTCGGAGGGTGCGTTTGCTCCTCCTCTGCGTTACGTGAATCATGTTCACTGTTTTGACCTCTGGTGGGAATTTTTTCTGTCCCCCAGTGTTTTGCCGGCTCGGCTCATCCTCGTCTTCACTTGGTGTCTCCCTCCCCTTGTGCTCGGTGTTTAGCTTGCCGGCTTGCTTGAAGACCCTGCATTCTCTGTTGGTGTGATTTGCAGGTTTGTCGGAGGTGCCATGAATCTGACATAATCTGTCTAGGATCTTGTTTAGGCTGGACGGTCCATCTCTGCTGCCTTTAAATGGCTTTTTCCGTTGACCGGTTTGAGATCCCCTGAATCCGGCGTTTACCGCCGTGTTGTCTGGGCTGTCTTCGTTGCTTCGACGCTTGTTTTTATGGCATCGCGCTTTCCCATTACCATCCCTGACTTCGGATGTGCCTGGGTCGCTGGTGCCGCTACGGGCCAGCCAACTATCTTCGCCCGTGCGAAAGCGGGTCATAAGGCTTGCTAAGGCTGCCATTGTCCTCAGTTTTTCCTGGCCGAGGTGTCTGGCGAGCCATTCATCCCGGACACTGTGTTTGAAAGCCGCTAAGGCTTCGACGTCCGGGCAGTCGACAATTTGATTCTTCTTAGTGAGGAATTTGTTCCAAAGCTTTCGGGCCGACTCTCCGGGCTGTTGAATTATATGACTTAAATCGTCTGCATCTGGAGGCCGGACATAGGTCCCTTGAAAATTAGCCCTGAAAGCATCCTCAAGCTCTTCCCAACTTCCAATTGAGTTTTCGGGGAGGCTCTTCAGCCAGTGCCGAGCTGGTCCTTTCAACTTGAGGGGCAAGTATTTGATGGCGTGGAGATCATCTCCGCGAGCCATATGGATATGAAGGATAAAGTCCTCAATCCAGACCCCAGGGTCAGTCGTTCCGTCGTATGCCTCTATGTTCGGCCAAGGGTCTCCTGACAAAGTGTGGACTTTGGTGGACTTGCCCGATGATCGGCAAGCCATTGAGAATAAATGGATCTTCAAGAGGAAGACGGACGTTGATAGTGATAGGAATATGCAACTTGTATTTCCAGGTGGCCATAGGCCAGTATATATACATGTACATGTGTGGAATATATGCAGGAAACCCCTTATACAATCGGGTAAATACGAAAGGTTACATGGCTATATGTATATAACTCTAACACCCCCCCTCAAACTCATGGTGGATGAACAACACTGAGTTCGGAGAGATAGAAGCCATGCCGCGCTCTAGTCCGGGCCTTCATCAGAAAATCCGCCAACTATAACTCGGAAGGCACATACTGAAGAGCAATAACCTGATCCTGCACACCAGCGCGCACATAGAAAGCATCAACACCAATATGCTTGGCGAGCTCATGCTTCACAGGATCACGCACAATGCTAATAGGACCTATACTGTCAGACAAGAGCGGAGTAGGTGTAGTAACAGAAACACCAAAATCCTGAAGTAACCACCGTAACCAAGTCACCTCTGTCGTCTAAAGAGCCATAGCTTGTTACTCAGCCTCTGCACTCGAACGGGAAACTGCAGTCTGTTTCTTCATCTTCCAGGCAATGAGAGAACCACCAAGAAAAACACAGTAAGCAGAAAGTGAACGGCGATCGGAGGGATCACTAGCCCACGTACCATCCGAATAGGCCTGAAGCTGTAAAGAACAAAAGCGAGGAAAGAATAGATGGTGAGAGATCGTGCCCCGAAGATATCAGAGAACACGAAGGAGGTGACTATAGTGAACCAAAGTGGGAGTGGAGACAAACTGACTCAGAATATGAACCGGATAAGAGATATCTGGACGAGTGATAGCTAGATAGACAAGACTCCCAACAAGATGACGATAACGCGTCGGGTCAGGCAAGGGGTCACCATCAGTATCACGGAGGTGAACGTTGAGCTCCATTGGAGTCTCAACAATGCGCTCATCGGTAAGAGCAGCACGAACAAGAAGATCCTGTATATACTTTTCCTGGGATATAAAAAAGCCATCAGAGGTAGAAGAGACTTCAATCCCAAGAAAGTAGCGAAGAGGTCCAAGATTGGAGATAAGAAACTGCCCACAAAGACAATATACTCGGGGTCATCGCCAGTGATGATCATGTCATCAACATAGAGAAGAAGAAGAGTCCGACCACGAGGAGAAAGGTGGACAAACAATGCTGGATCATGAGCACTCGCTGAAAAACCAGCGGCAGTCACCACAGAGGCCAAACGCTCAAACCAGGCGCGGGGGGCTTGCTTAAGGCCATAGAGAGAGCGACGAAGATGACATACCATGCCATCAGGAACAGAATACCCAGGTGGTGGCTGCATGTATACCTCCTCACGCAACTCACTGTTAAGAAAGGCATTCTTAACATCAAGCTGAGATACACACCAATGGCGTGCAGAGGCCACGGCAAGAAGTGTGCGGATAGTGGTCATATGGGCGACAGGAGCAAATGTCTCATCATAATCATGACCATGCTCCTGCTGAAAACCACGAGCCACAAGACGAGCTTTGTAACGCTCAAGAGAACCATCGGAACGAGTCTTAACCTTGTAGACCCACTTACAACTGATGGGACGGACACCTGGAGGAAGAGAAACAAGATCCCATGTACCAGTGCGTTAAAGAGCAGCAATCTCCACTGCCATCGCCAACTGCCATTCAGAATGAACAACAGCCTCACGATAAGAAGTCGGCTCAAGAACAACAGCACCAGAGGTTCAAAAACCAAGGCGATCAACAGGCGGAAGCGGACGAGGACGCAAGCCATAGGTAGGCTGAGATGAGGAGGACGACACGTCAGTAGACACATCCACATTACGTGAACGACGAGTGTAATACTGAGGTAAAGATGGAAGAATACGAGGAGGAATAGCCGAGGTAGAATCAGGAGGTGGAGACGAAGAAATCACCGGGGATGAAGGTGCAGAATCTGGTGACATGCGAGGTGAGGAAACCGTGGGAGATGGTGGCGGCAAATCGGCAAGCAGTGCAGAAGTAGAGTGAGCAGGACGGAGAGACAAGGGCTCAACTGGAGTGATAGGTGTGTCGGGAGAAGTGAGGAAAGAGATATCCTCCACAGAAAAGGTCGAGGAAGATGGACGCGGGTAGAAGGGACGAGACTCATCAAAAATCACATCCCGAGAAATACGCATCCGACGACCGATAGGATCCCAACAACGATAGCCCTTATGCTCATCACTATAGCCTAAGAAAACACACTCAACAGACTGAGTGGTCAGTTTGGTGCGTTCCCGAGGGGCAAGAAGAACATAGCAAACACAACCAAACAAGCGAAGCATCGAATAATCAGGAGAACGATCAAAGAGACGCTCGAAAGGAACACCACCCTAGAGAGCAGCGGACGGCTGAAGGTTGATGAGATACGTGGAGGTGAATATAGCCTCGGCCCAAAAATGAGGTGGAAGAGAAGTGGCGATCATCAACGCACGAGCCGTCTCAAGAAGCTGGTGATGCTTTCGCTCAGCCACGCCATTCTGAGCATGAGCACCAGGACAAGAGAACTGAGGAGGAGTGCCCTGCTCAGCAAGAACACCATGCAACATCTTGGAAATATACTCGCCAGTGGAGTCCGCACGGAACACACAAATAGGCAAAGAGAACTGAGTGTGAACCATGGCAGCAAAACACTTATAGATGGAAAGAACCTCACTGCGAGAAGTCATAAAATAAAGCCAAGTGTAACGAGAGAAATCATCTAAGTAAATAATATAGTATCGATGGCCCCCTTTCGAAGCGAAGGGAGCCGTACCCCATACATCAGAATGGACCAAATCAAAAGGACGTTGAGACACCGACTCACTAGTAGGGTAAGGTAACTGAATCTGTTTTCCTAGTCTACAGCCCTGACACTCTAAAGAGACATCTCCTGAGACAGACCCCAGAAGACCTCGACGAACTAATGACGACAAGCGAGACCCACAAAGATGACCAAGTCGATGATGCCACTGCTTGAAGGAGCCGGTAGCTGAAGCGACATACGTGGATGGACTGGCGATAGTGGTGGCAACGGAAGGAACATGAAGCCAGTCTAGCTCCCAAAGACCCTGAGAGTCACGGCGGCGAGGACCAGCCCCAACCAAAGTGTGCGTTCAACGATCCTGAACAGAACAAGAGTCAACGTCAAGGATGACGCGACAACCAGAATCAGTAAGTTGACCGGCAGAAAAAAGATTCATGGTAAGTCGAGGAACATGAGCAACATCAGGAACAGAGTAAGAAGGTGTGGTAAGATTGCCTCGACTAGCAACAGATAGAGGAGTACCATCAGCAGTGAGTACGAACAGGAAAATCAGGTGCTTTAAGAGAGGACAAATTTGAAGAATGAGAAGACATATGAAAAGAAGCTCCGGAGTCCAGAACCCACGAGGATGTACCTGACTGTGTAGAGGGTGGTTGCTCAGTGCGGGAAGCATCAGTCACAGAACCTGCAGTACCCGTCGAAGGAGAACCTGAAGCGGCAAGCAGACGCTTAAGTCGCAGAATATCTAGCTCAGTCAGGGCGGTGGCTGAAGATGTCGAAGTAGAAGAAGTCCCTGAAGCTGATGACCGCGCCTTACGCATGTGTTTCTTCTTATGGAAGCACTGAGACTCAACATGACCATCCATCTTGCAGTAGCCGCAGTTAGGACGAGACCAACCCTGGCCGCCCGTAGGAGTAGGCAAGAGCGGCGGAGCACTCGAGTGGGAAGGAGTTGGTGCAACAGGCATAGCAGCAACTCGAGTAGCGAGCACAGAGGGAACCTCAAGTAAACCAGCGCCACGGAGGCGAGTCTCCTCAGCACGGATCTCAGAAAGCGCCTCCATGAGGGAGATACGACCACGAGCAAACAACTGAGCGCACCGGGGCTCAAACTCCTTACGGAGTCGAGACAAGAACTCGTAGACACGATGAAACTCTAAATCAGCCCGCATAGCCTGGCAACACTGACAAGTACGACAACCAGCAGTGCAGAGAGAATCAAGCTGACGCCAGATAGCAGAACTCTGTGCATAGAACTCATCAACAATGGAGTCACCCTGCTGAAGAGCATGCTCCTGACGAACCACAGATAGGTATAAGGCATCACCAGAGGGCTGATAGCGCTGACGAAGCTGAGTCCACATCTCAAATACAGTAGAGAGGCCAAGAAACTCAGAGGCAAACTGAGGCAGAACACTAGCAGTCAAAACAGCTGCGGCACGAGCATCATCATCAAGCCACTGAGTGTAAGCAGACAGAGCTGCATGATAAGTCTGAAGTGCGTCCTCATAGGTCTGAACCTGCTCATCATAAGCAAGAACGACAGCGTCATCAGCCAGCTTAGCTGCATCCTTTGCAGCCTGATCAGCGTCGGCAACAAGAACCGGTGGCGTCAGCGGAGTAGGAGCCACAGGAGGAACTGGACATGGCGGACTGGGGACCTCGCCAGAAAGAACGCCCCAAAGACGAAGGCCACGCATGTGAATGCGCATGAAGCCGACAAATTCAATGTAGTTGGTACCATCAAAAATCAGCGGACAACGAGGAACAGCAACATAACCCGAGGACTGAGACATTGTGCCTTTTTTGGATCAACAGAAGGCAGACGTTCAGGAGTCTTGATCTGCAGCAGCAACAGGAGTCTCGATCTGGCCGTAGGAATCAGAAGTGGACGAGCCTCGCACAGGAAGCAGAATCTCGATCTGGCGGACTGGAGCGACGGGAAGACTGGCAGGAGACGTGGAGACAAATCGGTCTCGAGCGGCAGGAAGGCCGGTGGGCCACTGGCGACGGGGAGACAGATCGGGATGGCTCCAGTGACGGGGAAAACAGCTCGGGCCGGCTCCGTCTCGAGCAGCAGGAAGACCGGCGGGCCTCAATCCAAGGAAACTGGCAGACTAGAGTGAGCCTCGATCGATAGCCGAGAAGACCGAGCAAGACGAAGAAAGAGATCGATCCAGAGGGGGGACCTGGCGGACGGGGCCGAGAAAGAAAAGAGTGGCGACCACTGAGGATGGTGGCGACGCAGAGTGGATCAATAGCACGAGTTGCAGCGTGCAAAAAATTGACCTAGCTCTAATACCATGATAGGAATATGCAACTTGTATTTCCAGGTGGCCATAGGCCAGTATATATACATGTACAGGTGTGGAATATATGCAGGAAACCCCTTATACAATCGGGTAAATACGAAAGGTTACATGGCTATATGTATATAACTCTAACAGATAGTAGTGTTACTATCTACAAAGCTCGAATTATCACAAAAGGTTTTCGACAAGTTCAAGGTGTTGACTACGATGAGATTTTCTCACTCGTAGCGATGCTTAAGTTTGCCTGAATCATGTTAGCAATTGCCACATTTTCTGAAATCTGGCAAATGGATGTCAAAACTACATTCCTTAATGGATATCTTAAAGAAGAGTTGTATATGATGCAACCATAAGGTTTTGTCGATCCTAAAGGCGCTAACAAAGTGTGCAAGCTCCAGCGTTCCATCTATGGACTGGTGCAAGCATCTTGGAGTTGGAATAAACACTTTGATAAGTTGATCAAAGCATATAGTTTTATACAGACTTGCGGTGAAGCCTGTATTTACAAGAAAGTGAGTGGGAGCGCTACAGCCTTTCTGATAAGTATATGTGACATATTGTTGATCAGAAATGATGTAGAATTTTCTGTAAAGCATAAAGGAGTGTTTGAAAGAAGTTTTTCAAAGAATGACCTCGGTGAAGCTGCTTACACATTGAGCATCAAGATCTATAGAGATAGATCAAGACGCTTGATAAGGTTTTTCAATGAGTACATACCTTGACAAGATTTTGAAATAGTTCAAAATGGAATAGTCAAAGAAGGAGTTCTTGCCTGTGTTGCAAGGTGTAAAGTTGAGTAAGACTCAAAACTCGACCACAACAGAAAATAGAAAGAGAATGAAAGTCATTCCCTATGCCTCAGTCATAGGTTCTATAAAGTATGCCATGCTGTGTACCAGACCTATTGTATACCTTGCTATGAGTTTGGCAAGGGGGTACAATAGTGATCCAGGAGTAGATCATTGGACAGCAGTCAAAGTTATCCTTAGTTACCTAAGAGGACTAAGGAAATATTTCTCGGTTATGGAGGTGATAAAGAGTTCGTCGTAAAGAGTTACGTCAATGCAAGCTTTTACACCGATCTGGATGACTCTAAGTCTCGATCCAGATACATATGAAAGTGGGAGCAATTAGCTAGATTAGCTCCGTGCAGAGCATTGTAGACATAGAAATTTGCAAAATACATACGGGTTTGTATGTGACAGACTCGTAGACTAAAACTTCTCTCACAAGCAAAACATGATCACACCTTAGTACTCTTTGGGTGTTAATCACATGGCGATGTGAACTAGATTACTGACTCTAGTAAACCCTTTGGGTGTTGGTCACATAGCGATGTGAACTATGGGTGTTAATCACATGGTGATGCGAATTATTGGTGTTAAATCACATGGCGATGTGAACTAGATTATTGACTCTAGTGCAAGTGGGAGACTGAAGGAAATATGCCCTAGAGGCAATAATAAAGTTGTTATTTATATTTCCTTATATCATGATAAATGCTTATTATTCATGCCAGAATTGTATTAACCGGAAACTTAGTACATGTGTGAATACATAGACAAAACAGAGTGTCCCTGGTATGCCTCTACTTGACTAGCTCGTTAATCAAAGATGGTTATGTTTCCTAACCATAGACATGTGTTGTCATTTGATGAACGGGATCACATCATTAGAGAATGATGTGATGGACAAGACCCATCCATTAGCTTAGCATTATGATCATTGAGTTTTATTGCTATTGCTTATAATACATGTTCCTCTGACTATGAGATTATGCAACTCCCGAATACCGGAGGAACACCTTGTGTGCTATCAAACATCATAACGTAACTGGGTGGTTATAAAGATGCTCTACAGGTGTCTCCGATGGTGTTTGTTGAGCTGGCATAGATTGAGATTAGGATTTGTCACTTCGAGTATCAGAGAGGTATCTCTGGGCCCTCTCGGTAATGCACATCACTATAAGCCTTGCAAGCAATGTGACTAATGAGTTAGTTGCGGGATGATGCATTACAGAACGAGTAAAGAGACTTGCCGGTAACAAGATTGAACTAGGTATTGAGATACCGATGATCGAATCTCGGGCGAGTAACATACCGATGACAAAGGGAACAACGTATGTTGTTATGCGGTTTGACCGATAAAGATCTTTGTAGAATATGTAGGAACCAATATGAGCATCCAGGTTCCGCTATTGGTTACTAACCGGAGATGATGAGTCTCGGTCATGTCTACATAGTTCTCGAACCCGTAGGGTCCGCATGCTTAACGTTTTGTGACGATTTGTATTATGAGTTATGTGATTTGGCGACCGAAGTTTTTTCGGAGTTCCGCATGAGATCGGGGACATGACAAGGAGTCTCGAAATGGTCGAGACATAAAGATCGATATATTGGAACGCTATATTCGGACATCGGAAAGGTTTCGAGTGATTTGGGTATTTTCCGGAGTACCGGAGAGTTACGGGAATTCGTATTGGGCCTTAATGGGCCATACGGGAAAGGAGAGAAAGGCCTGAAGGGTGGCCGCGCCCCTTCCCCATGGACTGGTCCGAATTGGACTAGGGAAAGGGGGTGCCCCCTTCCTTCCTTCTCCTTCTCCCTTCCCTTTTTCCTATTCCATGTGGGAGGTGGAATCCTACTAGGACTAGGGAGTCCTAGTAGGACTCCACACTTGGGCGCGCCCTATGAGGGTCGGTCTCCTCCTCCCTCCATCCTTTATATACATGGCGAGGGGCACCCCATAGACACACAAGTTGATCATTGATCTATTAGCCGTGTGCGGTGTCCCCCTCCACCATAATCCACCTCGGTCATATCGTCGTAGTGCTTAGGCGAAACCCTGCGCCGGTAGCTTCATCATCACCGTCATCACGCCGTCGTGCTGACGAAACTCTACCTCGAAGCTCTACTGGATCGTGAGTTCGTGGGACGTCACCGAGCTGAACGTGTGCAGATCGCGGAGGTGTCGTACGTTCGGTACTAGGATCGGTCCATCATGAAGACGTACGACTACATCAACCGCGTTGTCATAATGCTTCCGCTTCGGTCTACGAGGGTACGTGGACAACACTCTCCCCTCTCGTTGCTATGCATCACAATGATCTTGCGTGTGCGTAGGTTTTTTTGAAATTACTACGTTCCCCAACATTAACATGTTAAATCATGAACTGCAGTCTGGCTGGTTCCGACCTCCAGCGATCCTCATCTTCGGGGAATTCACTGGATCCGAGGGTGATGGACAGCGGGTCGCTTCCGGTGGCCTCCTCTCCCAAGGCCATGGACGACAGCGAGGTGTTGTCCCGAAGGACCTCCTCAGGCCAGGGAGAGATACAGGAGGCCGCCAGGGTGGCACCAAAGGGTGATACCTTGGCCGCCGGACACATGGGGGAGCAAATCCCCTCGGAGACTGGCGATGGGGGCCATATCCAATTCGGCCCCCAGCCGAATATTATTCCGGAATCAGGCAAGCAGCCTCCTTTGAAAGAAGGAGGTGCACCTATTCCTACGGTGACCTCTGTCCATCTAGAGGCACCGGATACTCTACTCGAAGCGCTGCAAAGTGCTTCCATTGTTGAGGAACAACGTATCCTTATGGGTACGGTGGTTGAGAGGGTTCGGTCTGCTAAGAGCGGACTGACCGAAGCCTGCACCAGCCTTCTAACAGGCTTTGAGGTATGTGGCATATTTGTGCAAAAAGAATGTCATAGTATAGACAATAGCCCTTGAGACTCTGTCCGGTGCCCGAAAAGAAAAGCGGACAGAGGATCAAATAATTTTCGCAGGAGACTAACCATACATGTCTATGTGAATAAGCAGGCGTCGATGCTTGCTGCGACTTCCCATTCTGCTGAAGTCTCCAAACTGAAGTAGAGTCTGGAGCGGGCCGAGGAAGAGCTCGGTCATGTGAAAATATAGCTGGAGGACAAGCATGGTATGCAATGGCCTATTCAGATCTAGAAAGATATGAATTGTTCGTGTTGATGATGTTATCATGATATCTTGTAGGAGCGGCGACCGAGGTGGAGACCCTCAAGGACGCGATGGCCGAGGCCCAGAAGAGAGCGGCAAAGGAACAAGCCTCCCGTGAAAAACACGAGGCAAAGGGTTGGGGAGGTCCAGCAGGAGCTACAGGACGTCGTAAATAAATGCGAGTCCTTGGAGCGCAAGTTTGCGGACCAAGAGTCCGAACTTGCGAAGGCCCGCCTAAGCGCACAAGAGGCCCGAGTTGAAGCCCAGGGCGCCCTCCAGGAAATCCAGCAGGCCAGGAAAATCGTGGCGGGTAAGGCCTTTATTATTGAGAGCAAGTATGTGAAGAAAAGGTACCTCTTACTGACCTGGATTTGGAGTTCTCCAGGAGCGTTTGCGGATCTGCCGCGCAGTGTTGCTGATGCTGCGGAGTTCTTCCGAGCCGAAGAGGGGAGCTCTACGGAGAAGCTGTTCTGGTCGCAGTACCTTGTGCCAGAGCATCCGGTGCCCTTTAGCGATCAGCTGAAACAGCTGACCGAACTGCATAGGGTGGCCGAATCGGCCATGAAGGATTTGATAATCCATCTGTGGCCTGCCGAAGGCATACCCAGCAGCTACTTCGGGCTCGTGAAGGAGCTGGTCGATGCCTGCCCTCGACTTGATGCCATCAAGCGGCCGGTCTGCATCGAAGGTGCGCGGATGGCCTTCGCCGGTGTCAAGGTGCAGTGGGCGAAGATGTACGCCGCCAAGCTTGCGACAGAGGGACCGCCCGTGGGCAAGGAGCACCGCATGCCCGAGCGGTATTTTGATGATGTCCTGAAGGGATCCCGCATTGTGGAGGGCCACTGTGCAAAAGTCACTATCTTTGAATGAAAACATTCATGTTATCCCGTCCTGTATTATGAAACAAAGCTGATATGTAATATAATGCTCGTTGTTTGTTTAAAAATTTTCCTCCTGTGCGGCCGTTTTTATTAAATATTAGAGTTGGGGGGGGTTCGGGTTGAAACCTAAACACCCTTGATCCAAGAGTTTGGTCCCTAAACGAGGTGTTTAGCGCAGCGAACCAGGCAATCAGACTATGTGGCTTTATCACCCTCACTTAGCCATAGGAGTTTGACAATAGAAATGTAGGCGCAACCCCTAGTTAGTATTTTTTAATCCGGACTAGGGTGCTGTAGACACCTGATCGGGTCGATGCCAATCCGTCGCATAATGCGGAAAAAATCACAAGGGATTTTAAACTCCGAATAGCTGACCAGCTCTCGCCGCATCATGACAGTCAGTTTTCGGCTTTCTCTACTGAGGTGTTTACCCGGATAAACCAGAAACACAACCGCAGTAGTTCTCCCTTTACTACCCTAGCCGATAGGACGGAACGTAAGGTAGTAAGCACAGGAGCTGGGCAACCCAACTATTGACCAAAGACATGATTCGGAGCCGATGCATATAATGCTCAATTCGGGGTGCCGAACTATACTGTAAAAGTGTTCAGACTTTTATGCCGTAGTATGGAGCGCAATCAAGCCCCTGGCGAATTAAAGCGTGCCAAAGTGTACGGGTGCAATCGATAAGAATAACGAAATAAAATGAAGTAGTAAGCCAGTACCACTTAAGTTGGGCCGCAAACTGTTTCCGTTGTAATTTGATTAATATGTCAAAGCATATTTGTACAAATAGTGTGATAAGCAACGGGGCTATTTAACATGCCGAGATCAAGGGGAGCTGCGTGCGGGTCCTGAAAACAGGTAGAGTGATCGTCAAGAAGGCCATCTAGAGATTCCCCAACATGTCTATGCTACTTGCCACCTTCGTATATCCATCCTTCGAAAGGATCGATGATCAGGCCGTCGTGAGGGGCCTGTGGAAAAGAAACCTGAAAATGGATAAAAAGGAAAAAGGAAAAAATGTGTCCAGGGACGGTCGAGCCGTATGATGGACCACAATCAAGTTATGCCTCCGTCTATTCCCATGGTATTTTTAGTGCGTAGTTATGTACGTGCGGTACGTACGCCTCCATTTGGTCGGGACTGAGACGGAGGCCAAATTGCTAGTCGAACTCCTGACGAGCTGGACTATCAAGCTGCAGAGTAGTCCGGACTCGTTTCACAGTGTCCGGGAGCTTGGCCGCTGAATTAAAGTTCTTCTTGATAAGGCCGCTCTGTACTTCTGCTGCCAGGGCTGCGGTGTGCTCCTCGGTACAGAGGGAGCGTTTCGTTTCCATTGACTGTTATGACGCCGCGTGGTCTGGGCATCTTGAGTTTGAGATAAGCATGGTGTGGCACCACATTGAATCGAGCAAATGTAGTTCGTCCGAGCAGTGCGTGATAGCCACTGCGGAAGGGGACGATATCAAAGATCAAGTCTTCGCTTTGGAAGTTGTCCGGGGATCCGAAGACGACTTCCAATGTGATTGAGCCCGTGCAGCGAGCCTCTACACCTGGAATTACTCCTTTAAAGGTAGTTTTTGTGGGCTTGATCCTTGATGGATCAATGCCCATCTTGCGGACTGTATCCTGATAGAGCAGGCTGAGGCTGCTGCCACCGTCCATGAGGACTCGCGTGAGGTGGAATCCATCAATGATTGGATCAAGGACCAGTGCGGCTGAACCGCCATGACGGATACTGGTTGGATAGTCCCTTCGATCGAAAGTGATCGGGCATGACGACCATGGCTTGAATTTTGGGGCGACTGGCTCTATCGCGTAGACGTCCCTGAGCGGGCATTTGCGCTCCCTCTTGGGAATATGGGTAACGTATATCATGTTCACTGTTTTAACCTGGGGGGGACTTCTTTTGTCCCCCTGTGTTCGGCTGACAGGGCTCCTCGTCGTCGTCCTCACTTTGCGACCAAATACGATGTCACAAATACGATGTCAATGGTGGTTTTGCCAGAAATACGATGTCACAAATACGATGTCAACTACACGTATCAAGAGTGACATGTATGAAAGAATTATGAACGGTGGCTTTGCCACAAATACGATGTCAACTACATGATCATGCAAAGCAATATGACAATGATGAAGCGTGTCATAGTAATCGGAACGGTGGTAAGTTGCATGGCAATATATCTCGGAATGGCTGTGGAAATGCCATGATAGGTAGGTATGGTGGATGTTTTGAGGAAGGTATATGGTGGGTGTATGATACCGGCGAAAAGTGCGCGGTATTAGAGAGGCTAGCAATGGTGGAAGGAAGAGAGTGCGTATAATCCATGGACTCAACATTAGTCATAAAGAACTCATATACTTATTGAAAAAATCTACAAGTTATCAAAGCAAAGTATTACGCGCATGCTCCTAGGGGGATAGATTGGTAGGAAAAGACCATCGCTCGTCCCCGACCGCCACTCATAAGGAAGACAATCAATAAATAAATCATGCTCCGACTTCATCACATAACAGTTCACCATACGTGCATGCTACGGGAATCACAAACTTTAACACAAGTATTCCTCAAATTCACAACTACTCAACTAGCATGACTCTAATATCACCATCTTCATATCTCAAAACAATTATCAAGCATCAAACTTCTCATAGTATTCAACACACTCATAATATAATTTTTTCTCTAGTCCTGGATGCCTAATACTTTCAGGACTAATTTTTCAATTTAAGCAAATTACCATGCTGTTTTGTAGGACTCTCAAAATAATATAAGTGAAGCATGAGAGAACAATAGTTTCTATAAAACAAATCCACCACCGTGCTCTAAAAGATATAAGTGAAGCACTAGAGCAAAAACTATATAGCTCAAAAGATATAAGTGAAGCACATAGAGTATTCTAATAAATTCCGAATCATGTGTGTCTCTCTCAAAAGATGTGTACAGCAAGGATGATTGTGATAAACTAAAAAGAAAAGACTCAAATCATACAAGACACTCCAAGCAAAACACATATCATGTGGTGAATAAATATATAGCTCCAAGTAAAGTTACCGATGGAAGTAGACGAAAGAGGGGATGCCTTCCGGGGCATCGCCAAGCTTTAGCTTTTTGGTGTCCTTAGATTATCTTGGGGTGCCGTGGGCATCCCCAAGCTTAGGCTCTTGCCACTCCTTGTTCCATAATCCATCAAATCTTTTACCCAAAACTTGAAAACTTCACAACACAAAACTTAGCAGAAAATCTCGTGAGCTCCGTTAGCGAAAGAAAACAAAACACCACTTCAAGGTACTGTAATGAACTCATTCTTTATTTATATTGGTGTTAAACCTAGTTTATTCCAACTTCTCTATGGTTTAGAAACTATTTTATTAGCCATAGATTCATCAAAATAAGGAAACAACACACGAAAAACAGAATATGTCAAAAACAGAACAGTCTGTAGTAATCTGTAACTAACGCAAACTTCTGGAACTCAAAAGAATCTACCAAAATTGGACGATCTAGACAATTTGTTTATTGATCAGCTGCAATTGGAATAAATATTTTATCACGTTCTGGTGATTTTTAACAATTGTTTTCGTGAACAGAAAGTTTCTGGAATTTTCAGCAAGATCAAACAACTATCATCCAAGAAGATCCTATAGGTTTAACCTGGCATAAACACTAATTAAAACATACAAAAAAGTCTAACCAGAGGCTAGATCACATATTTATTCGGAAACAGAAAGGAAATATATTGGGTTGTCTCCCAACAAGCGCTTTTCTTTAAAGCCTTTTTAGCTAGGCATTGAGATTTCAATGATGCTCACCTAAAAGATAGTAACTGAAACACAAAGAGAGCATCATAAAACATGTGAAAATCACATCTAAGTCTAACATACTTCCTATGCATAGGCATCTTATAGGCAAACAAATTATCAAGGCAAGCAAAAACTAGCATATGCAAGGAAGCGGAAAGAAACAATAGCAATCTCAACATAACGAGAGGTAATTTAGTAACATGAAAATTTCTACAACCATATTTTAATCTCTCATAATAATTACATGTAGGATCATAAGAAAATTCAACAATATAGCTATCACAAAACATATTCTTAACACGATCCACATGTATGCAAAGTTGACACTCTTCCAAAATAGTGGTATTAACATTAACTAAAGTCCTGACCTCTCCAAACCCACTTTCATCAAAAATTTCATAAGATTGAACATTCTCCAAATATGTGGGATCTAAAGTTGACACTCTTCCAAACCCACTTTCAACATTATTGCAAACACTATTATCAATCTCATATTCATCATGGGGCTTAAATAAATTTTGGAGATCATAAAAAGAATCACCCCAATCATGATCATTACAACAAGTAGTAGACATAGCAAAACTAGCATCCCCAAGCTTAGGGTTTTGCATATTATTAGCACAATTGACATCAAGAGAATTTATAGAAAAATCATTGCAATCATGCTTTTTATTCAAGGAGCTATCGTGAATCTCTTCATAAATTTCTTCATCACAATTTTAAGATTCATGAATTTCAAGCAAAACCTCATAAAGATAATCTAGTGCACTCAAGTCACTAGAAATTGGTTCATCATAACTGGATCTCTTAAAGAGATTAGAAAGGGGATGAGGATCCATAAACTTTTAGCAAGAGAAGATGCAAGAAAAAAGAAGGCACAAGGTAACACAAGATCGAATGGAAGGAGGGCGAAGAAAAGGCAAGGGTGAAGTGGGGCAGAGGAAAACGAGATGCAAATGGCAAATAATGTAATGCGAGGGATAAGAGTTTGTGATGGGTACTTGGTATGTCTTTACTTGACTTGACTTGGCGTGAATCTCCCCGACAACGGCGCCAGAAATCCTTCTTGCTACCTCTTGAGCACTGCGTTGGTTTCCCTTGGAGAGGAAGGGTGATGCAGTAAAGTAGCGTAAGTATTTCCCTCAGTTTTTGAGAACCAAGGTATCAATCCAGTAGGAGATCATGCACGAGTCCCTCACACCTACACAAACAAATAAGAACCTCGCAACCAACGCGATAAAGGGGTTGTCAATCCCTCAACGGTCACTTACGAGAGTGAGATCTGATAGATATGATAAGATAATATTTTTGGTATTTTTATGATCAAGATGCAAAGTAAAATAAAAGGCAATAAAAATGACTAAGTGTTGGAAGATTAATATGATGGAAAATAGACCCGGGGGCCATAGGTTTCACTAGCGGCTTCTCTCAAGAGCATATGTATTACGGTGGGTGAACAAATTACTGTTGAGCAATTGATAGAATTGAGCATAGTTATGAGAATATCTAGGTATGATCATGTATATAGGCATCACGTCCGCGACAAGTAGACCGACTCCTGCCTGCATCTACTACTATTACTCCACACATCGACCGCTATCCAGCATGCATCTAGGGTATTAAGTTCATAAGAACAGAGTAATGCTTTACATAAGATGACATGATGTAGAAGGATAAACTCATGCAATATGATATAAGCCCCATCTTTTTATCCTCGATGGCAACAATACGATACGTGCCTTGCTGCCCCTGCTATCACTGGGAAAGGACACCGCAAGATTGAACCCAAAGCTAAGAACTTCTCCCATTGCAGGAAAGATCAATCTAGTAGGCCAAACCAAACTGACAATTCGAAGAGACTTGCAAAGATAACCAATCATACATAAAAGAATTCAGAGAAGATTCAAATATTGTTCATAGATAAACTTGATCATAAACCCACAATTCATCGGTCTCAACAAACACACCGCAAAAGAAGATTACATCAAATAGATCTCCACAAGAATCGTGGAGAACTTTGTATAGAGATCCAAAGAGAGAGAAGAAGCCATCTAGCTAATAACTATGGACCCGAAGGTCTGAGGTAAACTACTCACACATCATCGGAGAGGCTATGGTGTTGATGTAGAAGCCCTCCGTGATCAATGCCCCCTCCGGCGGAGCGTCGGAAAAGGCCCCAAGATGGGATCTCACGGGGTACAGAAGGTTGCGGCGGTGGAATTAGATTTTTGGCTCCGTATCTGATAGTTTGGGGGTACGTAGGTATATATAGGAGGAAGAAGTACGTCGGTGGAGCAACATGGGCCCCACGAGGGTGGAGGGCGCGCCCAGGGGGTAGGCGCGCCCCCCTGCCTCATGCTCTCCTGGTTGATTTCTTGACGTAGACTCCAAGTCCCCTGGATCACGTTCGTTCCGAAAATCACATTCCCGGAGGTTTCATTCCGTTTGGACTCCGTTTGATATTCATTTTCTGCGAAACACTGAAATAGGTAAAAAACAGCAATTCGGGCTGGACATCCGGTTAATAGGTTAGTCCCAAAAATAATATAAAAGTGTATAATAAAGCCCGTTAATCATCCAAAACAGAATATAATATAGCATGGAACAATCAAGAATTATAGATACATTGGAGACGTATCAAGCATCCCCAAGCTTAATTCCTGCTTGTCCTCGAGTAGGTAAATGATAAAAACAGAATTTTTGATGTGGAATGCTTACTTAGCATAATTTTCAATGTAATTCTCTTAATTGTAGTATGAATATTCAAATCCGAAAGATTCAAGATAAAAGTTTAATTTGACATAAAAATAATAATACTTCAAGCATACTAACCAAGCAATTATGTCTTCTCAAAATAACATGGCCAAAGAAAGTTATCCCTACAAAATCATATAGTCTGGCTATGCTCTATCTTCACCACACAAAATATTTAAATCATGCACAACCCCGATGACAAGCCGAGCAATTGTTTCATACTTTTTGTGTTCTCAAACTTTTTCAATCTTCACGCAATACATGAGCGTGAGCCATGGACATAGCACTATATGTGGAATAGAATGGTGGTTGTGGAGAAGACAAAAAGGAGAAGATAGTCTCACATAAACTAGGCGTATCAACGGGCTATGGAGATGCCCATCAATAGATATCAATGTGAGTGAGTAGGGATTGCCATGCAATGGATGCACTAGAGCTATAAATATATGAAAGCTCAACAAAAGAAACTAAGTGCGTGTGCATCCAACTCGCTTGCTCACGAAGACGTAGGGTATTTTGAGGAAGCCCATCATTGGAATATACAAGCCAAGTTCTATAATGAAAAATTCCCACTAGTATATGAAAGTGATATCATAGGAGACTCTCTATCATGAAGATCATGGTGCTACTTTGAAGCACAAGTGTGGTAAAAGGATAGTAGCATTGTCCCTTCTCTCTTTTTCTCTCATTTTTTGGGCCTTCTCTTTTTTATGGCCTTTCCTTTTTTTCGTCCGGAGTCTCATCCCGACTTGTGGGGGAATCATAGTCTCCATCATCATTTCCTCACTTGGGACAGTGCTCTAATAATGATGATCATCACACTTTTATTTACTTACAACTCAACAATTACAACTCAATACTTAGAACAGCAATATGACTCTATGTGATGCCTCCCACGGAGTACCGGGATATGCAATGAATCAAGAGTGACATGTATGAAAGAATTATGAACGGTGGCTTTGCCACAAATACGATGTCAACTACATGATCATACAAAGCAATATGACAATGATGAAGCGTGTCATAGTAAACGGAACGGTGGTAAGTTGCATGGCAATATATCTCGGAATGGCTATGGAAATGCCATGATAGGTAGGTATGGTGGCTGTTTTGAGGAAGGTATATGGTGGGTGTATGATACAGGCGAAAAGTGCGCGGTATTAGAGAGGCTAGCAATGGTGGAAGGAAGAGAGTGCGTATAATCCATGGACTCAACATTAGTCATAAAGAACTCATATACTTATTGCAAAAACCTACAAGTTATCAAAGCAAAGTATTACACGCATGCTCCTAGGGGGATAGATTGGTAGGAAAAGACCATCGCTCGTCCCCGACCGCCACTCATAAGGCAGACAATCAATAAATAAATCATGCTCCGACTTCATCACATAACGGTTTACCATACGTGCATGCTACGGGAATCACAAACTTTAACACAAGTATTCCTCAAATTCACAACTACTCAATTAGCATGACTCTAATATCACCATCTTCATATCTCAAAACAATTATCAAGCATCAAACTTCTCATAGTATTCAACACACTCATAAGATAATTTTTCTCTAGTCCTGGACGCCTATTACTTTTAGGACTAATTTTTCAATTTAAGCAAATTACCATGCTGTTTTGTAGGACTCTCAAAATAATATAAGTGAAGCATTAGAGAACAATAGTTTCTATAAAACAAATCCACCACCGTGCTCTAAAAGATATAAGTGAAGCACTAGCGCAAAACCTATATAGCTCAAAAGATATAAGTGAAGCACATAGATTATTCTAATAAATTCCGAATCATGTGTGTCTCTCTCAAAAGATGTGTACAGAAAGGATGATTGTGGTAAACTAAAAAGCAAAGACTCAAATCATACAAGACACTCCAAGCAAAACACATATCATGTGCAGAATAAAAATATAGCTCCAAGTAAAGTTACCGATGCAAGTAGACGAAAGAGGGGATGCCTTCCGGGGCATCCCCAAGCTTTGGCTTTTTGGTGTTCTTAGAATATCTTGGGGTGCCGTGGGCATCCCCAAGCTTAGGCTCTTGCCACTCCTTGTTCCATAATCCATTAAATCTTTTACCCAAAACTTCACAACACAAAACTTAGCAGAAAATCTCGTGAGCTCCGTTAGCGAAAGAAAACAAAACACCACTTCAAGGTACTGTAATGAACTCATTATTTATTTATATTGGTATTAAACCTACTGTATTCCAACTTCTCTATGGTTTATAAACTATTTTATTAGCCATAGCATCAAAATAAGCAAACAACACATGAAAAACAGAATCTATCAAAAACAGAACAGTCTGTAGTAATATGTAACTAACGCAAACTTCTGGAAATCAAAAAAATCTACCGAAATAGGAAGACCGCAAACACACCGCAAAAGAAGATTACATCAAATAGATCTCCACAAGAATCGTGGAGAACTTTGTATTGAAATCCAAAGAGAGAGAAGAAGACATCTAGCTAATAACTATGGACCCGAAGGTCTGAGGTAAACTACTCACACATCATACGAGAGGCTATGGTGTTGATGTAGAAGCCCTCCGTGATCATTGCCCCCGCCGGCGGAGCGCCGGAAAAGGCCCCAAGATGGGATCTCACGGGTTCAGAAGGTTGTGGTGGTGGAAATTGGTTTTTGGCTCCGTATCTGATAGTTTGGGGGTACGTAGGTATATATAGGAGGAAGAAGTACGTCGGTGGAGCAACGTGGTCCCCACGAGGGTGGAGGGCGCGCCCAGGGGGGTAGGCGCGTCCCCCTGCCTCGTGCTCTCCTGGTTGATTTCTTGACGTAGACTCCAAGTCCCCTGGATCACGTTCATTCGGAAAATCACGTTCCCGAAGGTTTCATTCCGTTTGGACTCCGTTTGATATTCTTTTTCTGTGAAACACTGAAATAGGCAAAAAACAGCAATTCGGGCTGGGCCTCTGGTTAATAGGTTAGTCCCAAAAATAATATAAAAGTGTATAATAAAGCCCATTAATCATCCAAAACAGAATATAATATAGCATGGAATAATCAAAAATTATAGATACGTTGGAGACGTGTCATTCATAAGGACAGAGTAACGCATTAGGCAAAATGACATGATGTAGAGGGATAAACTCAAGCAATATGATATAAACCCCATCTTTTTATCCTCAATGGCAACAATACAATGTGTGCCTTGCTGCCCCTAGTATCACTGGGAAAGGACACCGCAAGATTGAACCCAAAGCTAAGCACTTCTCCCATTGCAAGAAAGATCAATCTAGTAGGCCAAACCAAACTGATAATTCGGAGAGACTTGCAAAGATAACAAATTATACATAAAAGAATTCCGAGGAGATTCAAATATTGTTCATAGATAATCTTGATCATAAACCCACAATTAATCGGATCTCGACAAACACACCGCAAAAAGAATTACATTGAATAGATCTCCAAGAAGATCAAGGAGAACTTTGTATTGAGATCCAAAGAGAGAGAAGAAGCCATCTAGCTAATAACTATGGACCCGAAGGTCTGTGGTAAACTACTCACACATCATCGGAGAGGCTATGGTGTTGATGTAGAAGCCCTCCGTGATTGATTCCCCCTCCGGCGGAGCGCCGGAAAAGGCCCCAAGATGGGATCTCACGGGTACAGAAGGTTGCGGCGGTGTAACTAGGGTTTCGTGGTGCTCCTGGATGTTTTCGGGGTATATGGGTATATATAGGAGGAAGAAGTAGGTCGTTGGAGCTGCGAGGGGCCCACGAGGGTGGGGGTGCGCCCAGGGGGGCAGGCACGCCTCCCTGCCTCGTGGCCTCCTCGCTTCTTTCTTGACGTCCACTCCAAGTCCTCTGGATCATGTTTGTTCCAAAAATCACTCTCCCGAAGGTTTCATTCCGTTTGGAGTCCGTTTGATATTCCTTTTCTGCGAAAGACTGAAATAGGCAAAAAACAGCAATTTGCACTGGGCCTTCGGTTAATAGGTTAGTCCCAAAAATAATATAAAAGTGTATAATAAAGCCCATTAAACATCCAAAACAGATAATATAATAGCATGGAACAATCAAAAATTATAGGTACGTTGGAGACGTATCACCCCTATCTTTGCTAGCCAAAAATTCCGCACTAAGTAGAGATACTACTTGTGCATCCAAAAACCCTTAAACCCAAATATTATTTTCAAGTGTCCACCATACCTACCTAGGGATTGAGCAAGATCCCTCAAGTAAGTTTTCATCGGTGCAATAAGGCAATAAAAATTGCTTCTAAAAGTGTGAGATCATTTACTGTAAGAGAAAATTGAGCGTTGCATGAACTTGTGATGGTGAAGAATAAAAGTGACAGACGGCATAATAAAGGTCGCTATCACAAGGGGCAATGCAACGTGACGTTCTTTTGCACTAAGGGGTTGAGCATACAAACAAAAAAGCGCATGGCAACCTCTGCTTCCCTCTGCGAAGGGCCTATCTTTTACTTTTATGTATTCAAATTTAGGCAAAGAGTCAAAGTTTTCTTTCTATTCCTTTTTATTTTCTCCTTTGGCAAGCATCATGTGGTGAGGAAAGATCTAGGCATATATGTCCATTTGAATATGGGTAGCATGAGTTATTATTGTTAACATCACCCTTGGGTAGAATGCGCTGGGAGGCGAAACTATAAGCCCCTATCTTTCTATGTGTCTGGTTGAAACATTTTTCTCATGTGTATGCGATGAGTGTTAGCAATCATAGAAGACTATATGATGGTTGACTATGTGGACTTGCCTAGAGGCTCCGATACGTGACCCTTCATGAAAAGATGATGAATTGTAGTTGCATAGTTGACTGAGAACATAGTTTGTTGGTTTCTAATAGAGTTTTTGCTTTATACTTCAATAGTGTGATGAATTGTCACTTATTTATGAGAAGTCTATGATAAAAGTTCTATGATAAGAGTCTTATGTTTAAGTTTGTTGCTGTTATAATAATGAACATGATGCTTCTATGACCGTATTTTGTTTTTATCGACACCTCTCTCTCTCTAAGCATGTGGACATGTTTTTCGATTTCGGTTTTCGCTTGAGGATAAGCGAGGTCTAAGCTTGGGGGAGTTGATACGTCCATTTTGCATCATGTTTTCCTACTGTTATTTATGATGTTTTTATCCATAACAATGCTCTTTGGAGTAATTCTAATGCCTTTTCTCTCATAACACTAGTAGGAAAAGGGGCTTTTACCCCGGTTCATAAGGGCCTTTAGTCCCGGTTCTGGAACCGGGACTAAAGGGTCGTTACTAATTCCCTAGACCTTTAGTCCCGGTTCTTACACGAACCGGGACTAAAGGCCGTCCACGTGGCCGGTGCGGGGAGCCCAGGCAGGAGGGCCTTTGGTCCCGGTTGGTGCCACCAACCGGGACCAATAGGCAGGGCCTTTTGACCCGGTTGGTGTCACCAACCGGGACCAATAGGCATCCACGCGTCAGCAGCTGGCAGGAGCTGAGGTTTTTGTTTTTTTTTAAAGGGGGTGGTTTAGGGGTTTTGCGGGGTTAATTTAGGTGTTTCATATATTGTGTTAGCTAGCTAATTAATAGAGAGAAGTGTCCTCTCTTATCTCCGTGCTTGGTCGACGCTACGTACTATATACGTATGGAGAGGAGTAGACACGCTAGCTAGTAATCAAATGAAGGAAACAGAAGATCGTCATGAACATATGCATACAGAGAGAAGTGATATCGACCACCTCTCCTTCACCGAGATATTGGTCGAACAACAAGTTCTCGTTTATCTATCCGACACTACCGGCTACATATACACAATAATTATCTCTTACAATACAATCTCCTAACTAAATTGTAGGAACACAGGGTCCACATAGTATTCTCCGTTTTCAGCGATCACGTGGTCAAGGAAGAATGCCGCCAATTCCTCTTGAATTCCTCGCATACGATCTTCTGCTAGGAGTTCATCCCGCTTCCGAAACATCTAATTTGAAGAAGGGGGTCAATACATATATATATGAATAAATGAAACTCAACACAAATGATGGTAATAAAATAAAATTGTGAATATTATTGCTTACGCACTTCATATTGTTCTTCAGTGTAGCCCCGCTCACAGGTCGTGTAGCGGATGGACTCGCAAACGTAGTATCCACAGTAATTATTCCCGGGTTCCTGCCACAACCACTTTAGAAGAAATAGAGGTCAATCAAACTGATAAGCAAGCATGCTAAATGGTATTGATGAAACTAGCGCTTGAATCACTAGGAGATGCGCGGAACATGCTACTATAGTACTTACTTTTGGATGATTAAATTGCAGCTTCTTCGGCAGTCCCGGAGCTTTTGAGGTGAATTTTCTCCAAACCCTGCCAGACAAAGAAAACAATTACTTGATATCAGGAAATGAACAAAGTTGCTGATATGGTGGATAATGATCGATTTAACTTACTTCTCGAGCATTTTTGTCATGTTCGCATAGTCCTGGGGATCTTTTCGTCTCGAGTCTAAGACGGTTACTACTCCCTGCTCAAGCTTAATCTCTAGGAGAATATAGTGGAAGCTGCGCATGCATGCATAAGTCATCAATTACATTACCATAACCTGTAGTAATAAGGGAAACCGAATATGCACAAGACAGTAACACTCACTTGAAGTTGTAAGGAAAGAGTATTATATCTTTGTTTTGATTTAATACCAACGATTGTAGCAAGTTGGTCTCGGCTTCTTTGGGATGTTTTTCAACCGTATATGCATCTATGAGATTTGTGTTAATGAAACCAATATCACTGATTTGTCTTTTCTTCAATTCGGCGATCTTCAATCTGCATAATATAGTGAGGATAAGTATAAATACATGCAATGAAAGAGCTTACCTATATAGAGAGACTTAATGACAGAAGTAGTATTACTTACAGACAGTAGCAAGTGATCGTTGTTTTATCGAGGGCCTTTTGATTGTAAAACTGGAAGAAATCCTCAAATGGAACACTCAGCAGATCAATTCCAATGAGGTCATGCTCCGGTTTAACTCTCAGCGTCAAAGTATCCATCCCATCAGACTCTCTGCAGGTTTTCATGTACCAATCATGTAGTCTTCGCATCATCGTGCTTAGAGATCTTTCATCTTTGACGAGAGGCTTCCCGTAATGGTATTTGTGTTCGTCCACCTCCATGATTTCATAATTTACATCGTCGGGCAGGTAATCTCCAAGATTGCTATAACCGGGCACCATACTCGGATCATTAGCGACGATGTCTTTTGACACCTTGAGCGGGGGGCACGATTGGTTCGCTTGTTCGCCGAGCTGGGCAATTTTTTTCCCAGCTCGTCGTTCTTTCATCCTTTTATGACTGACAGTACTTCCCGACCGCTCCGCTTCGGCATATGTCTTTGCAAGAACGCGCTCATAGTTGCCTCTCGGCGAAGACTTTGGTGGTTTTGTCAGGGCAGCCAGAGTGTGCTTTGCTTTCACCGGATCTACCTTCTCCTCCAGAGGTGGATGTTTCTTTGCTTTCACCCCTTCAAAGAAGTTCTTCACTTCGGCTCGCACGATCTTTGCGTTCTCCTCCTCGGTCCTCTCGTATGGTAACTTCTCTGGAGTCTTCAGAGAAGGATCGAATCTGTATTGCCTCCCGCCTCTGGCAGCTGTACTGCTAGACGCCAGCAGAGCAGATGGAGCGGCTGCGGCTGTCTTCTTTCCTTGCTTAAGAGGCGGAGGAGAAGGACTACCACGCGCCGGAGCAGCCGCAGCGGCGGCGGGTCTCCTCCGCCCTTGCTGGCGAGGCGGAGAAGGAGGAGGCTGGCTGCTCTAGCGCGCCGGCGCTGGCGGAGAAGGAGGCGGAGTGCCGCCACGCGCCGGAGAAGGAGGCTGAGTGCCCTGATCACTCGCCGGAGGAGGAGGCGGAGTGCCCTTACTCGCCGGAGCCGTCCAGTTCGGAAGCTTGATGAGCTCCTTCCGCCATAGGCATGCAGTCTTCAGAGCAGAACACAGCCGAGTCTCCCCTTCACCGGTAGGGTGGTCAAGCTGGAGCTCCTCAAATCCCTCCGTTATTTCATCCACCATCACCCTAGCATATCCTTCTGGAATCGGCCGGCAGTGGTAGGTTGCGCCAGGTTCAGTAGGTAAAACAGAGCCAACAGCCGCCTTGACTTTGAAGTTCTGCCATTCCGCCATAAGGTGGCAATGTTGAGACTCTGTGATAGCATCCACGGGGTAGCTAGCAGGAGTCGCATGCTCCAGCTGAAGCAGCTCGGTGGAAGCCACGCTGCTTCTCCGCTGAGATGGCGGTGTAGCTTCGGGGGCAGTTTCGGCATCTCGATTGCCGTCTCGTTCCTCTAGCGCTAGAACCCTTTCGTGCAGCTTCTGAATTTGGATCTGCTCCACTTTTTTCCTTCTCTCCTGGGTTTTGTAACCGCCCGCGTCCGGAAAACCAGCCTTCCACGGAACGGAGCCTGGTGTGCCTCGTGTCCGTCCAGGGTGCTCAGGATTCCCGAGGGCCATTGTGAGCTCGTCGTTCTCTCTGTCTTGAACGAACGTCCCTTCCTGCGCTGCATCGATATATCGCTGAATCTTCTTGACTGGTATTCTCAAAAGCTCGTTCGTCCAAACGCAGCTCCCTGTTACAGGGTCCAAGGTTCCGCCAGCCCCGAAGAACCAAGTCCGGCAACGGTCTGTCCAGTTCATTGTCTGTGGTTCGATCCCTTTTTCAAGCAGATCATTCTCAGCCTTGGCCCACTTAGGTCGGGCTTTGAGGTAGCCACCTGACCCCGTGCGATGGTGAAGCTTCTTCTTCGCAGCATTCTTCTTGTTTGTCGCTGACATCTTCTTACTCTTTTTCAATGTCTTGTGGGACACAAATGCGGGCCAGTGATCTCTGATCTTCTCATACCGGCCGATGAATTCTGGTGTCTCTTCTTTGTCGACAAACGTTTTCAGCTCATTCTTCCACCTCCTGAATAAGTCTGCCATCTTCTTAAGAGCATGAGACTTGATTAATTGCTCTATAACTGGCTTCTCCGGATCCTCCTCTGGCGGTAGGGTGAAATTTGCCTTCAGCTCAGTCCAAAGATCATCTTTCTGCATATCATTGACATAAGACACCTCAGGGTCTTCCTTCTTAGGCTGATACCATTGGTGGATGCTGATTGGGATCTTGTCCCTAACTAGAACCCCGCACTGAGCAGCACAAGCATCCTTTGTCCGGAGGGGTTCAATCGGTTGGCCGTCGCGCGCGATTGCTGTGATCTCAAACCTTTCATCCGAGCGCAACTTTCTCTTCGGGCCTCGTCTCTTTACCGAAGTTGTGCTCGATCCGGAGGGCTAGAAAAAAGAAGAAAGAAGAGTGTTAATTGATATGTGTACATACCAAAACAATGAATGCATCAATTAGCTAGTCAGCACAGGCTTAACTAATATATTTACCTGGCCGGACTCTGCTCGGTCACCGGAGCCGTCACCACGGGCTCCTTCTTGCACCAGCATTGGGTCACCCGAACCATCATAATCATGTCTTTCCTCCTCCACTCTTCGATCACCGTTGCCTGCTTCTTCACCCTGTTCTTCCAGACCATCATTGTCGTTAAGATACGACAAGATATCACCTCCGGCTAAGATTATGTCCCCCAACACCTCTTCTGCTTGCTCATCTCGTCCGTGCTCCATTGTTTCTGCAAATATTACAACATGGCAATTATTACACAAACATGACAGCAGGTGGATATATTAGTGCAAATGTAGACCTAGCTTATTCCGGGTTTGGGGTGGCCTAGGCAACGCTTCAAGGGTAGGGGCGCGGCGGGAGGGGGTAGGAGACCGACATCGTTTTTTCTAGGGTTTGGGTGTCCTCGAGAGTTTTGGTCGAGCGAGAGGGCCGGGGGGTGCTCCCGTGGTATAAGTTATCACGGTCGAGAGGGGTATACATATCGATCGTCCATCATGTCGAAGTTATCTGGGAGGGAGTTATATATATCGACAACGACGACATACATACACGGGAAAATAATGTTATCGGGGAGGGGGTATATCGACCCCCCCCCCACGTGTTGAAGTTATCGGGACAGGGTTATATCGACAACGATGACATACATACACGGGAAAATAATGTTATCGAGGAGGGGGTATATCGACCCCCCCTCGTGTTGAAGTTATCCCCCCTCGTGTTGAAGTTATCGGGAGGGGTATATATCGACGACGACAGACCCGATAAAACATAAGAAAATGAAGAAGAAATAAAAAGAGGAGAAGAAGAAAGGAATAGAGGAGAGGATTGAAGAAAAAAAAAGAAGAAAAAAAAGAGGAGAAGAAGAAAGGAATAGAGGAGAAGAAGAAAAAATAGAAAATATTCTATTTTTTCTTCTTCTCCTCTATTCCTTTCTTCTTCTCCTCTTCTTTTTCTTCTTTTTTCCTCTTCTTATTTATTTCTCCTCTTCTTCCTCTCCTCTTCTTCTTTCTTTCCTCTTCTTATTTTCTTCTTTCCTATCCTTCTTTTTCTTCTTCTTCCCTTCCTAGCTAGATATATAAAACTTTTCTAAAATTGTAACTTTTGCATATATAAAACTTTTCCATGGATCATCATTTCTCATATATATCGAATATATATCCATTGTCATATATAAAAACTTTCTATATATGAACAAAAAACTTTCTATGAACAAAAAAACATTTTTGACATATATATTCATACATTTTGAACATCTACATACATACAATTTTTTTTGTTCACATATACATTATAGCCACTTACACATATACATCACATATGAACAAAAAAATTAAACTAATAAAAATAAAAAAACATATAGCCACATATGAACAAAAACATATAGCCACATACATACACATACACATTATATATATATGACCAAACAACAATTAAACTAATAAAAAAACAGAGCCGTGGCGGCGGCTCTCACAGCGGGGGCGGCTAGGACGATGGCGACGGCGGGGGGCGCGAGGGCGCCGGCGCGCGGGGGCGGGACGGGGCGGGGGCGGCGAGGGCGCCGGCCAGCACGCGCGGGCCGGGTAGGGGGCTCGGGGCGCCGAGGCGGCGCGCGCGAACAGGGGAGCACGAGGCGGGGCGGCGCGTGGGGGCAGGGCGACGGCGACGAGCACCGGGCGGCGACCCGTCGAGGCAAGGGCGCGGGGCGACGGCAACGAGGAGCGGGCGGCGATGGCGAGCACGGGCAGCCTGGCGGCGTCGGGGGCAACTGGCGAGGGATCTGAAAATTTCCCAAGTGTTGGCTTACATAGGCACACCTTTGGTCCCGGTTGGTGGCACCAACCGGGACCAATGCCCCCCCTTTAGTCCCGGTTGGTGCCACCAACCGGGACCAAAGGTCCCTTTTCAGCAACGCAAAGGGCGGGAAGCGGCGGCCTTTGGTCCCGGTTGGTGGCACCAACCGGGACTAAAGGGGGGGCATTGGTCCCGGTTGGTGCTACCAACCGGAACCAAAGGCCTTGCGCTGCCCGCGGCCAAAAGTTTAGTCCCACCTCGCTAGTTGAGAGGGGCTCGGAGTGGTTTATAAGCCCCGCTGCGGCTGCTGTCTCGAACTCCTCTCTATAGCAGGCTTCTGGGCCTAACTTTTGCGCGCTGCCCGTTGAGCCCTCTAGTCCTTCTGGGCCTGTATTTGCAAACCCGAGGGTTGGAGGGCCCAGCAGGCAGCGCCCCAACAAATTTTTTTGCTGTCCGCATCGCGGCAAAAAGTTTAGTCCCACCTCGCTAGCCGAGGGGCGCCTGCACCAGTTTAAATGCCGCGGCGCGGCTGCTGTTTCGAACTCCTCTCTATAGCAGGCTTCTGGGCCTAACTTTGGCGCGCCGCCCGTTTAGCCTCCTAGCCCTTCTGGGCCTGTATTTGCAAACCTGAGGGTTGGAAGGCTAAGCGGGCAGCGCCCCAACAATTTTTTTGCTGTATTTAGTTTTTTTGTTTTCTTTTTTGCTTTATTTATTTTGTTTTGTTTCTACTTACAACAAAAAACTTATTTATTTTATTTTGTTTCTAATTAATTATTTATTTTACATTATGATAATTCTTTTTGCTATTAAAGTTTCTATCAAAAAAAGTTCTTTATGATTTGTTTTTTGCTGTATTTAGTTTTTTTGTTTTCTTTTTTGCTTTATTTATTTTGTTTTGTTTCTACTTACTACAAAAAACTTATTTATTTTATTTTGTTTCTAATTACTTATTTATTTTACTTTATGATAATTCTTTTTGCTATTAAAGTTTCTATCAAAAAAAGTTCTTTATGAAAATTATTTTTGCTTTTAATGATTTTGAACAGAAAATACTTCGATAATTTTAGTTGCATCAATTTTATACGATTATAGTTTCAATAATAATAGAGGTTTCTTATAATGTTTTGAACAGAAAATACTTTGTTAATTTTAGTTTCATAAATTTTATTAAAGTTTATTTTATTTTGTCGGAACACAAGAAGTCCGGAGTTGTAATAAGTTATTAAAAATAAAAAAGAGGCGCAATGCTCGTTGATTTGCTTCAAGCCTTTCGGAATAGTGTAGACTGCACTGCACATAGCTCCATGCAATCTACCTTATTCCTCAAGGCTTGAAGCTAAGCAACGTGAGCATTGCGCCTCTTCTTCATCGTCTCTGCACTCAGGGCTTATAAACCGCTCGTAGTGCCTCTCAGCTAGCGAGGTGGGACTAAAAAACTGCTTAGTAAGAAACTTTAGTACCGGTTCGTGCCACAAACCGGTACTAAAGGTGCTCGTGGGGCCACAGCCTCATTAGTACCGGTTCGTGGCACCAACAGGGACCAAAGGGTGGAATTGGTCCCGGTTCGTGCCACCAACCGGGACCAATGGCCTTGCACAGCGGCGTGGTGGTGAGTTTAGTCCCACCTCGCTAGCTGAGAGAGAGCCGCACCTGTTTATAAGGTGCAGTGCGCCTGAGCTGTCGAGCTCCTCTCTAAAGCAGGCTTACGGGCCTATCCTCTCTGTACATGCCTGTGGGCCTACTGGGCCTTCTGCGGGCCTGAATCCTGGCCCATGGATGGGTTTCTAATCGTATTCAGGCCGTGGTGGCCCAGTAGGTGGCATAATTTTTAATTTTTGGCCTGTTATCTTTCATGCATTTACTAATTATTTTGAGCTATAAGACCCTAAAATTGAAAAGCATTTCATATGAACTCTGAAAAGGTTGAAAGTTGGCATGGTATCATCATTTCATCCACATAGCATGTGCAAGAAAGTTGAGAGGGTTACGGCAAAAACTGGATGCACTTCGTGTACAAAACAGACAATGGTATCATACTCGTCTGTAACAAAGTTGGCATGGTATCATCATAATAGTTGCGGGAGAAAGTCTTCACTTTTTCTTCGCTTGTGTCATTTGCTTATTGCGCCGTAACCATGGATAATCTTCATCGTTTATCAGGATGCTTGGGTCAGCCTTGCCTTTGAAGGGAGGAATTTCATGAAACTTTTCATAATCTTCAGACATGTCTGTCTTGCCCTCCACTCCCACGATGTCCCTTTTTCCTGAAAGAACTATGTGGCGCTTTGGCTCATCGTATGATGTATTCGCTTCCTTATCTTTTCTTTTTCTCGGTTTGGTAGACATGTCCTTCACATAGATAACCTGTGCCACATCATTGGCTAGGACGAATGGTTCGTCAGTGTACCCAAGATTTTTTAGATCCACTGTTGTCATTCCGTACTGTGGGTCTACCTGTACCCCGCCTCCTGACAGATTGACCCATTTGCACTTAAACAAAGGGACCTTAAAATCATGTCCGTAGTCAAGTTCCCATATGTCCACTATGTAACCATAATATGTGTCCTTTCCCCTCTCGGTTGATGCATCAAAGCTGACACCGCTGTTTTGGTTGGTGCTCTTTTGATCTTGGGCGATCGTGTAAAATGTATTCCCATTTATCTCGTATCCTTTGTAAGTGAATACAGTCAAAGATGGTCCCCTGGACAACGAGTACAACTCATCACAAACAGTGGTGTCACCTCTGAGACGTGTTTCCAACCAACTGCTGAAAGTCCTGATGTGTTCACATGTAATCCAGTCGTCACACTGCTCCGGGTGTTTGGAGCGCAGACTGTTCTTGTGTTCATCGACATACGGGGTCACCAAGGTAGAGTTCTGTAGAACTGTGTAGTGTGCTTGAGACCAAGAATATCCGTCCCTGCATATTATTGAGTCCCCCCTCCAAGCGTGCCTTTTCTAGTCAGTATCCCCTCATACCGCGATTTAGGGAGACCTATCTTCTTAAGGCCAGGAATGAAGTCAACACAAAACCCAATGACATCCTCTGTTTGATGGCCCATGGAGATGCTTCCTTCTGGCCTAGCGCGGTTACGGACATATTTCTTTAGGACTCCCATGAACCTCTCAAAGGGGAACATATTGTGTTGAAATACGGGCCCCAGAATGACAATCTTGTCGACTAGATGAACTAGGACGTGCGTCATGATATTGAAGAAGGATGGTGGGAACACCAGCTCGAAACTGACAAGACATTGCGCCACATCACTCCTTAGCCTTGGTATGATTTCTGGATCGATCACCTTCTGAGAGATTGCATTGAGGAATGCACATAGCTTCACAATGGCTAATCGGACGTTTTCCGGTAGAAGCCCCCTCAATGCAACCGGAAGCAGTTGCATCATAATCACGTGGCAGTCATGAGACTTTAGTTCTGGAACTTTTTCTCTGGCATATTTATTATTCCCTTTATATTCGACGAGAAGCCAGTCGGGACCTTCATACTGAGCAGGCATTCAAAGAAGATTTCTTTCTCTTCTTTCGTAAGAGCGTAGCTGGCAGGACCTTCATACTGCTTCGGAGGCATGCCGTCTTTTTCGTGCAAATGTTGCAGGTCCTCCCGTGCCTCAGGTGTATCTTTTGTCTTCCCATACACGCCCAAGAAGCCTAGCAGGTTCACGCAAAGGTTCTTCGTCACGTGCATCACGTCGATTGAAGAGCGGACCTCTAGCTCTTTCCAGTAGGGTAGGTCGCAAAATATAGATTTCTTCTTCCACATGGGTGCGTGTCCCTCAGCGTCATTCGGAACAGCTAGTCCGCCGAGACCCTTTCCAAAGATTACGTGTAAATCATTGACCATAGCAAGTACGTGATCACCGGTACGCATGGCGGGCTTCTTCCGGTGATCTGCCTCGCCTTTGAAATGCTTGCCTTTCTTTCGACATTGATGGTTGGTCGGAAGAAATCGATGATGGCCCAGGTACACATTCTTCCTGCTTTTGTCCAGGTACATACTTTCGGTGTCATCTAAACAGTGCGTGCATGCGTGGTATCCCTTGTTTGTCTGTCCTGAAAGGTTACTGAGAGCGGGCCAATCGTTGATGGTTACAAACAGCAACGCGTGCAGGTTAAATTCCTCCTGTTTGTGCTCATCCCACGTACGTACACCGTTTCCATTCCACAGCTGTAAAAGTTCTTCAACTAATGGCCTTAGGTACACATCAATGTCGTTGCCGGGTTGCTTAGGGCCTTGGATGAGAACTGGCATCATAATGAACTTCCGCTTCATGCACATCCAAGGAGGAAGGTTATACATACATAGAGTCATGGGCCAGGTGCTGTGATTGCTGCTCTGCTCCCCGAAAGGATTAATGCCATCCGCGCTTAAACCAAACCATACGTTCCTTGGGTCAGCTGCAAACTCAGCCCAGTACTTTCTCTCGATTTTTCTCCACTGCGACCCGTCAGCGGGTGCTCTCAACTTCCCGTCTTTCTTACGGTCCTCACAGTGCCATCGCATCAACTTGGCATGCTCTTCGTTTCTGAACAGAATTTTCAACTGTGGTATTATAGGAGCATACCACATCACCTTCGCAGGAACCCTCTTCCTGGGGGGCTCGCCGTCAACATCACCAGGGTCATCTCGTCTGATCTTATACCGCAATGCACCGCATACCAGGCATGCGTTCAGATCCTTGTACGCACCGCGGTAGAGGATGCAGTCATTAGGGCATGCATGTATCTTCTGCACCTCCAATCCTAGAGGGCATATGACCTTCTTTGCTGCGTATGTACTGTCGGGCAATTCGTTATCCTTTGGAAGCTTCTTCTTCAATATTTTCGATAGCTTCTCAAATCCTTTGTCAGGCACTGCAGCAATTCCAGTACGGTACCGAGCTTTGTGTTGCCATCTTCGCAATTGGGGTACAACCCTTTTTTGTGATCCTCTAACATGCGATCGAACTTCAGCTTCTCCTTTTGACTTTCGCATTGCGTCCTTGCATCGACTATGACCTGGCGGAGATCATCATCATCGGGCACTGGTTCCTCTTAATCTTCAGCAGCTTCCCCCCTTGCAGCATCATTGGGCACATCGTCTGGTTCCTCTTGATCTTCAGCAGCTTCCCCCGTTGCAGCATCACCGTATTCAGGGGCACATAGTTGTCATCGTCCTCTTCTTCTTCGCCGTCTTCCATCATAACCCCTATTTCTCCGTGCCTCGTCCAAACATTATAGTGTGGCATGAAACCCTTGTAAAGCAGGTGGGTGTGAAGGATTTTCCGGTCAGAGTAAGACTTCGTATTCCCACATATAGGGCATGGACAACACATAAAACCATTCTGCTTGTTTGCCTCAGCCACTTCGAGAAAATCATGCACGCCCTTAATGTACTCGGAGGTGTGTCTGTCACCGTACATCCATTGCCGGTTCATCTGTGTGCATTATATATAATTAAGTGTGTCAAAAACCATTACAGAACATCATGAATAGATAACTAAGTGACCAAATTAATAGAAGTTCATCGTCACATTAGAACCAAAGTACATACATAGTTCTCATCTAACAACATATATATAGCTCTCCAGAGCATCTAATTAATTAAACCATACATTGAAACTATGTAAAACATTTCAATGCGAAAACAAATGCGATCATAATCGCAACCAAGGTAACAATTGATCCAATGGCATAATGATACCAAGCCTCGGTATGAATGGCATATTTTCTAATCTTTCTAATCTTCAAGCGCATTGCATCCATCTTGATCTTGTGATCATCGATGACATCCGCAACATGCAACTCCAATATCATCTTCTCCTCCTCAATTTTTTTTATTTTTTCCTTCAAGTAATTGTTTTCTTCTTCAACTAAATTTAACCTCTCGACAATAGGGTCGGTTAGAATTTCCGGTTCAACCACCCCTAGATAAATAAAATCTATGTCACGTTGGCCGGTATATTTGTCATAAACAATAAATGAACCAAATAGTTATAAAAAGATAATATATACCACATCCGAATCATAGACAGGACGAGGGCCGACGGGGGCGGATACGAAAACCATCGCACTATGTAATAAGAAGGAATAATAAAAGTAACAAAATTTACATTGTAAACTTGGGTCACTAGGACCGTGGATAGCTAGCATGGCCGGGGGGCCACAAAAACCCTTTGTAACACATATGTAATTGTTCCTTTGTGAGTAATACAAAGTCAGTGGGAGCCTCTCCCACTGTCATTCTCCCTAAAAAAACTATCTAAAGTAAGATTTTTTTCCTTTCAGAAAGAAGATAAGAACAAGAGGCTCACCATGGTGGTGCTGGCGACGAGATCGGCGCGGGCGATCGACGGCGGTGAAGACGGGGACGGGACGTGACGGACCGCTAAACCTAGACAAATCTCGGGGAAAATGGAGCTCGGAGGTCGAGTTTCGAGAGGATAAAGATTAACTAGTGTGGCTCAGACATTTCATCGAACACCTCATATAGGGAGCTAGAGCACCCAAATGCCCTCCCCTCGCCGGCCAAAAAAACAGAGCACTCTGGAGTGCTCTGCTGTGGCGATGGGGTATATATAGGGAACTCATTGGTCCCGGTTGGTGGCACCAACCGGGACTAAAGGCCTTTGGTCCCGGTTGGTGCCACGAACCGGGACCAATGCCCCCTTTAGTCCCGGTTGGTGGCACCAACCGGGACCAAAGGCCTTGTGCTGGAACTGGCGCGGTGCGGTGGGATGTTTAGTCCCACCTCGCTAGCCGAGAGGCTTCGACAGTGGTTAATAAGCGCAGCTGCGCTGACCACTTCGAGCTCCTCTCAAATGCAGGCTTACGAGCCTATTCTGTCACTATTTGCCTATGGGCCTACTGGGCCTTCTGCGGGCCTGAATCCTGGCCCATGGATGGGTTTCTAGTCGTATTCAGGTCGTGGTGGCCCAGTAGGTGGCATAATTTTTTTCCTCTGTTTTTTTCTCTTTTGCTTTATTTGTTTTGTTTTGTTTCTACTTACAACAAAAAACTTATTTATTTTATTTCTAATTACTTATGTATTTTACTTTAATTATTTTATTTTTATTTATTTTACTGCTGCTATTTTTATTTATTTTACTGCTGCTATTTTTACTTAATTTATTAAGGTTTATTTATTGTAATTACTATAGTTTATTTTATTTTATTTCATTAAGGTTTACGAGCTGTGGAAGGGACGAGGGGTGGCGACGTGCTGTGGGACACGATGTAGGGGCCGAGGAGGGAATTTAGGGTTAAGTTTTTATACGGGAACGGTTAGACGGGCTTTAGCGGGCTTTCACCGGGCTTGTGGGGTTTTACCAGGTCATCGATGAGAGTTTCCAAAAATGTCATTAGAAATTCATCATGGATTAACAGGTTTCTTGTAGTGATATGTCGAGCACAATGAGTGGTGATCCTCCAGCCTCCCACTCGCACGCAGCCGCCGCCACCCTCCCGCTCGCTCGCCGCCGCCGTCCTCACCAGTCCCGGCCATGCGCCGCCGCTGCCGTCGTGCCCCTGAAGACCTATTCATCTTGCCTGAAGGTGATCCTGTGTCAGATCCTCCACTTAACCCGCGTGGACCGGCTCGTGGGTCACTGACAGTGGGTCCCTTGGGCCCACTGGTCAGGTTTGACCAGTCGCCCCCGCCTCCTTCCTCCTCTGGCCGAACAGAGGCGGGGCTCCGGCGATCAATGCCGGCGAACGGCGGCTCCTCGCGGGGTCCTGAGGGCGGGGATGGATCCGCCAGGCCGGGGCGGTCCTCCCGGTGGTCGAGGAGGTGGCGGGGATGGAGGGAGTCGCCGGCGACGAGCTCCGCGGCGGACGGCGGCTTCGGGAGGTTTGGGGCTTTGGCCTACGTTGGTTCCCCGACGCAGCTGAGGGTTTGGGCGGCTCCGCACGGTCGAGGGGAGGAGGATGGTGGTGCTATACGGACGGGGGGGGGGGGGGGGCTCTGGTTGTGACTAAATGGACCGGAGGGCGGCGGCGGCTATACTGGCCGGAGATGGGGAAGAAGACCCTCCCTGGTCGATTGCCTGCTATGGGGGTGCTAGGTGGGGTGGCTTGAGGTCGCCTGAGGGACTGGACGGACTCGGGGGCTCCTTATATAGGCGGCCGGAGTCGGTTCCAACGGCGGCCGTGGATAAGAACGGCGAACCGCCGTACTCTAGCCTGCAGGATGTCGTGGCGGCGACAGGCACTAGTGGACGAGCTCGCGGATAAGCTTGGACTGCTCCAGAGGCGAGCTGGCGAGCGGCTGTGGCTCGGGCGGCGCCGTCCATGGCAGGGGCCTACTGTGGTCGGCCGTCGTGCCCCTGAAGACCTATTCATCTTGCCTTAAGGTGATCCTGTGTCAGATCCTGCATGATACCTCATCACTACAACACGTCGGCGGCGGTGTATGAGGCGTCCATGGCCCTGGTGGTGCCTTCAAGGGAGGACGCATGATCTTCAAGGGAGGACAGGCCATCAGATTCATCCACTTGGTAGCGTCTTTGTTCATCCAGGTTTGACGATTCATCTTTTCATTATCTAGTCTCTCAGGGATGTCAAACGTACCCTCAACAACTAACGTCAGCATTTATTTTGTTCTGTAGTGAACCCCCTCGATGAATGCATGTCTGTTGCCGTGGCTAGAGAAAATTCTACATATCCACATCCTGATAACCAACAAGATAAGTAGCAGCTTTGATATGGAGGTATTTTCCTTCACTGCGTGCTTTTTCTTTGTGCCCTTTACTGTACTGTAGTAGCATTTGCTAAATTGCATTGAGAGAATAGGACGGCACAACAAGCTAGGGCTTCAAGAAAACCAACCAAAATCCTTTTTTTTTTGGGATCAACCAACCAAATTGTTGTAATAGCACGATCCGCAAGACCTAGAAGGGATCTACACATGACATCGGTGGCTTCTCCTCCGCCTGCTATTTGCCGCTTTGACACTGTTGACAGATCCGAGTTCCACCTGCTAGGCTCGAATGGTAGATGTTACGGGCAACTGTATGTGAATCCCACTCCAAGGGATCGCCCTTCTCTATCCCAGATATGGTGGTTATGGAGTTGATGGCTCGTGTTTTTTTTTCTCTTTTGCTTTATTTTTTTGTTTCTACTTACAACAAAAAACTTATTTATTTTATTTTATTAAGGTTTATTTATTTTATAAATATAAAAAATGAACATAGATGCGCTTATAGAGAAAATTCAACCTAAATTCATAATAAATTTCTATGAAATTTACTATGAATTTAGGTCAAATTTCCTGTATAAGGGCATCTATTTTCACTTTAAGAGAAGCTCAACAAGGCAGAGAGGGACGGCCTTATAAACTGATGTGAGCGCCCTTCGGTTGGCGAGGTGGGACTAAACACTGGCCGCAACTAGGACCAGGCCTTTAGTCCCGGTTTGTGGTAGGAACCGGGACTAAAGGGTGGTGGGCCAGGACCGTGGCCCATTGGTCCCGGTTTGTCCCACCAACCGGGACCAAAGGGTCCGGACGAACCGGGACCAATGCCCCCACGAGGCCCGGCAGGTCCCCGGCCGCACGAACCGGGACCAATGCTCACATTAGTCCCGGTTCGTGACTGAACCGGGGCTAATGTGAAAACTGTCCTGTGACCTAAGCCCTGTTTTCTACTAGTGTAATATGCAAGGTACACACAAAGAGGGAGAATTCTAGCAGTTGCAAATCTGGACCTCAAAAAGCTACGTCAGGCTACCTATTCTGCACAACTCCAAACAAGCTGAAACTTCATGGAGAATTTTTATGGAATATTTGAAGAATAATGGAGCAAATAACTACCAGGCGCGCGAGGCAGCCCAGGCGCGCCCTGGTCGGTTGTGCTCACCCAGGCCCACCTCTGGTGCCCATCTTCTGGTATATAGGTCATTTTGACCTAGAAAAAATAAGGAGAGGACTTTCGGGATGGAGCGCCGCCGTCTCGAGGCGGAATTTGGGCATGAGCACTTTTGCCCTCTGGCGGAGCGATTCCGCCAGGGGAACTTCCCTCCCGGAGGGGGAAATCATCGTCATCATCATCACCAACAACTCTCCCATCTTGGGGAGGGAAATATCCATCAACATCTTCAACAGCACCATCTCATCTCAAACCCTAGTTCATCTCTTGTGTTCAGTCTTGTTACTGGAACTATAGATTGGTGCTTGTGGGTGACTAGTAGTGTTGAGTACATCTTGTAGTTGATTACTATATGGTTTATTTGGTGGAAGATTACATGTTCACATCCTATATGCTATTTAATACCCATCTGATCTTGAGCATGATTATCATTTGTGAGTAGTTACTTTTGTTCTTGAGGTCACGGGAGAAATCATGTTGCAAGTAATCATGTGAATTTGATATGTGTTCGATATTTTGATAGTATGTATGTTGTGATTCCCTTAGTGGTGTCATGTGAACGTCGACTACATGACACTTCACCATATTTGGGCCTAAGGGAATGCATTGTGGACTAGCAATTAGATGATGGGTTGCGAGAGTGACAGAAGCTTAAACCCCAGTTTATGCGCTATTCCGTAAGGGACCGATTGGATCCAAAAGTTTAATGCTATGGTTAGAATTTATTCTTAATACTTTTCTCGTAGTTGCGGATTCTTGTGGGAGGGTTAATCATAAGTAGGAGGTTTGTTCAAGTAAGAACAGCACCTAAGCACCGGTCCACCCACATATCAAATTATCAAAGTAGCGAAAACAAATCGAATCAACATGGTGAAAGTGACTAGATGAAATTCCCGTGTACCCTTAAGAACGCTTTGCTTATTATAAGAGACCGTTTTGGCATGTTCTTTGCCTCAAAGGGATTGGGCTACCTTGCTGCACATTTGCTACTATTATTGCTACTTGGTCGTTACAAATTATCTTGCTATCAAACTACTCCGCTACTTATAATTTCAGCACTTGCAGACATTACCTTGCTGAAAACCACTTGCCATTTCCTTCTGCTCCTTGTTTGGTTCGACACTCTTACTTATTGAAAAGAGCTACAATTGATCCCCCATACTTGTGGGTCATCAACGAGGAAGTCAAAATAACTCCAGCCCCTGAGCCTTCCAACTATCTGGACCCATCAAAATGAACAGCCCAGTATGTATTATTAGGCTTCTCTTCAGGCATCTGCAACTCTGTCTAGTCATTGATGAAATCCACAAGAGCCTGAGATTTGATAGCTGTCTGAGGCATATATTTCAAACCATGGGGTCCAAGCTCAATAGCCCATTTGGCCACTCGACCTGTGGCTTCTCTATTTTGAATAATATCCCCTAGAGTAGCAGAACTGACCATAGTAATGGGATGACCAAGGAAATAATGTTTCAACTTGCGACTAGCCATGAACACCCCATAGACCAGATTCTGCCAATGCGGGTACCTCTGCTTAGAGTCAATTAAAACTTAACTAACATAATAAGCCAGCCTCTGAACCGGATATTCTTTACCCGTTTCCTTCCTTTCTACTACAACCGCCACACTGACAGCTCTACTCTTAGCAGCCACATATAAGAGCAAGGGCTCCTTCTCAATGGGAGCTGCAAGAACCGGTAGCTCAGCCAACTATTTTTTAAGTGCCTCAAATGCCTCATTAGCAGCATCGCTCTAGGCAAAGCGATCCATTTTCTTCATCATCTGGTACAGAGGAATAGCCTTCTCTCCCAGGCGGCTTATAAACCGGCTTAAAGCCGCGATACGACCCACTAAATGCTAGACGTCATTAATGCATGCTGCTTAGCCAATGACGTGATAGCCTTGATTTTCTCTGTATTAGCTTCAATACCTCTCTCAGTGACCAGAAAACCCAAAAGCTTGCCCGCAGGCACACCAAAAACACATTTGGACGGGTTAAGCATCAACTTCTAGACTCGGAGGTTATCAAAAGTCTCTTTCAAATCATCTAGCAAGGTCTCCTTCCTTCTGGACTTCACAATAATATCATCCACATAAGCATGAACATTGCGTCCTATCTGATTATGAAGACAATTAAGAACACAACGCTGATAATTCGCCTGAGCACTTTTGAGCCCAAAAGGCATAGACACATAGCAGAAAGCTCCAAATGGCATGATGAAAGATGTTTTCTCTTGGTCCTTCACTGCCATCTTGATCTGATGATAACCAGAATAAGCATCTAAAAAACTCAAACGCTCACAACTCGCCGTAGCATCAATGATTTGATCAATACGGGGGAGAGCAAAATGATCAACTGGACATGCCTTATTAAGGTCTGTGTAATCCACACACATACGCCAAGTGCCATTTTTCTTAAGTAACAACACCAGGTTAGCCAACCACTCCGGGTCAAAAACATCAAAAATGAACCCGGCCGCTAAGAGTCGAGCCACCTCTTCTCCAATGGCCTTGCGCCCCTCCTCATTAAAACGGTGAAGGAATTGCTTGACCGGCTTAAACTTAGGATAAATATTGAGAGTGTGCTCAGTGAGTTCCCTCGGTACACCCGGCATGTCTGAAGGCTTCCATGCAAAGATGTCCCGGTTCTCATGGATGAACTCGATGAGTGCACTTTTCTATTTCGGATCCATATTGGCCCCAGTAGTGAACTGCTAAGATGAGTCGCCAGGGACAAAGTCAATTTGCTTGGTATCATCCACCGATTTAAAGTTCAACAAAGGGTCATGCTCTGTAGTTGGCTTCTTCAACAGAGTCATATCAGCCAGATCAACGTTGTCTTTGTAAAACTTAAGCTCTTCCGTAGCACAAGCATTCTCGGCATAAGCAGCATCTCCTTCCTCACATTCCAAGGCTATCTTCCTGTCACCATGTACTATGATGGCCCCCTTGCGACTCGGCATCTTATGCTGCAAATATACATAACACAGTTGCGCCATAAATTTGGTGTAAGCCGGTCGACCGAACAGAGCATGATAGGGGCTCTTAATTTTAACCACTTCAAAATTCAATGTTTCTGCCCTGTAATCATGTTCATTACCAAAAGCCACTCCCAAGGCTATCTTACCCACTGGATAGGCCGACGTACCAGGCACCACCCAATGAAAGAGTGTAGAAGACGGCTTAAGATCCTTGTGAGTCAAATTCATCCGGCGAAAAGTATCATAATAAAGGATATTGATAATGTTGCCTCTATCCATAAGCACCTTAGTGAACTTGTAACCTCCAACCTGAGGAGCTACCACCAAAGCCAGCTGACCCGGATTGTCAACCCGGAGCGGGTGATCCTCACGGCTCCATACAATTGGCTGCTCTGACCATCGTAAGTATCGAGGGATCGCCGGCTCAACCGTGCTCACTGTTTGTTTATGAACCTTTTGATCTCGCTTGCATAGGCTTGTGGTGAAAACATGATATGGCTACTATTGAGCTGCTTTGGATTACTCTGATACACAGACTGCTGTTCTTGATTGCCTTGACTGTGCTGCTGATTAAAACCGCTTTGATTGCCCTGGCCTTGAAATCCAGAGTTTGAGCCACCACCTCCAAAGCCGGGCCCATGAGAGCCGGATCCCGACCCGCCGTGCAGGCCGTTAGCGTCATTGTGGTCCTGGTGAAAGCTTGAATTCTTATACTCCCTCATGATGTAACAATCCTTCCACATGTGAGTTGATGGCTTATCGGGACGCCTATGCTTTGGGCAAGGTTGGTTCAACATCGCCTCTAGGTTAAACTTTGGCCCTCCAAATTGGGGTTGGAACTTCCCTTTATGAAGGCATTCGTTGCTCTGTGCATTAGTGTTAGCCACAAAGTCTGACCCACCGTCAGTGTGCTTGCATTTACTGTTGTTACCCTGGTTATGACCCGTCGTGTTTGACTGTTGCCCTTTTTCCATTGACGTTTTTCTTCCCCTTGTTGCTCTTCTCCTCATCAGACCCATGATCCTTAGTATTGTCAAAGTCGGCATATTTGATGAGAGCCGCCATGAGCTCCCCCATGCCATTGCAGTGACCTTTGAGCCGACCTAACTTTTGCTTGAGAGGGGTGAAACGGCAATTTTTCTCCAGAATCAGAAGTGCAGAGCCGGCGTTGATACTATCCGATGAGTGGATAATAGCCGAAACCCGTCGGACCCAATGGTGGGCCAACTCATCCTCGTGCTGGACACAAGCGTGTAAATCGATGATCGATAGAGGCTGTTTACACGTGTCTTTGAAATTCTTAATAAAACGCGCTTTCAACTCTACCCATGAATTGATAGAGTTAGGGGGCAATCCCTTCAACCAGGTTCGAGCCGGCCCATCCAGCATCATGGTGAAGTACTTGGTGCACACAGTGTCATTGACATCTAGCATCTCCATAGCCAACTCGTAGCTCTCAATCCAAGCCTCCGGAGGCTGATCAGTAGTGTAATTGGGGACCTTTCGAGGACCCTTGAAATCTTTAGGCAGCCGCTCATTGCGAAGAGCCAGTGCTAGGCACGGCACCCCTACCGTCCTAGAAGTCATCCTGGCTTCTATAGACGCTGAGGGATTGCGTTGGGGCTGTTGATGAGCCGCCAACGGAGTGGCCAGCTCCGCCTCCTAATGTGCCCTAGCCTGATCCATCAAAGCTTGAACATTGTTATCATCCCGCGACGGGTCATGCCCACGCGGTTGGTTTCGATGCCGCTCACCACTGGAAACCACTGGCGACTCAATGTGCCTGCTATAACTTCGACTCTGGCGAGGAGTTGAATGAATTTGATCACGACTGTATGAATAGGCCGCCTTCTGAGCTACCACTGTTTGAAGAAGCTCCACAGCCCTCCGGGCTTCGATTGCTGTAGGGGATTCTCCTTCTATTGAGGTGGGGTTAAATTCAAATGAGGCGGGTTTGTTGCACGTGGTTACGTCGGGCGGGTTACTCGTTCCTCCTCCAGGCATATTAAAAAGATCCCTTGCCTCGAACTCCAGGGGAAAACGGGTCTGGTGCCTTCTTCACATAACGACGTTTGAAGCGTTTTGGTTCAAATTAAGCCGGAAAGATTCTGCCTGCCTCCGTTGCGACTTAGCTTCCAACGCGGCTCGCTCTGTTACCATCCTAGCATTCTTAGTGTTAAGTGCCTCCTTAGCCTGAGCTATCTCATCTTGTAGCTTCACAACCTCCACCTTATGTTGTGCTTGATTTGCCGGGGTTACCTCCGTAGCTAAGAGAGTCGCCAGAGCATCCAGGAGTTCAGACAAAACCTGAGCTGGCAGGCTCACAGGGCCGCTCGCCCCGGCCGTCGTAGCAGCCGTTGAACTAGAGGTCATAGCCGCAACAGTCGATGAATTCACCATCTGTTGCGTACCAGCCATGAAAATAGCAGCCCTGCTCGGCAGCTCATAGGAGTCCGGAATACTGTCGCCATCGGTACAGCCCCCGAGCCTGCCGTCTTGCAATTGATGCATTGACCCGGTCTCGCCGGTTGAGGACTCGTCATCGGAGTAGATGGCTGGTTCTCCATCGGACACAGATCCTTTCTCAAGATCCGCCCCATGAACAAAACCAACAAAAGCGTGCTTCACAGCGGTTTGAACCTTGGCGGGTTGCACGCGCCGAGCCATCTCGATGATGTCGGTGCAGATGTCTGGCTCAAGCCCCGACTCTCCGATCTTGCCGATGAAGACGTGGATTCCACCGAAGGGGACCTCAAACCCATACTTGATTGAATTGGCCTCAGGACCCCAGCTTGAATCGTCGATGTAGATATTGCCACGACGGCTCTTGGTCATCCAGCCTACCGTGTATCCCTTGATCCATGAGAAGTTGCCCTTCAAGAACTCAAAACCACCATGCTCTGGCCCCACGGTGGGCGCCAACTGTCGTGGATTTGTTCACCTTGCCATCCTTCTTATCCGTCAAGTATTTGGGGCAGTTCCGCTTCCATTGACCATTTCCTTTGCAGTAGAAACACTCGGTTCCAGCCTTTGTTCTAACTTTGGGTTTCTTCACGGGAGTGGCAACTTGTTTGCCATTCTTCTTGAAGTTCCCTTTAACTCCCTTTTAACCTTTTTCTTGAAACTAGTGGTCTTGTTTAATCATCAACATTTGATGCTCTTTCTTGATTTCTCACCTTCGCCGATTTCCGTATCGCGAAGAGCTCAGGAATCGTCTTCGTCATCCCTTGCATATTATAGTTCATCACAAAGTTCTAGTAGCTTGTTGATAGTGACTAGAGAATTTTGTCACTCGCTATCTTATCTGGAAGATTAACTCCCACTTGATTCAAGCGATTGTAGTACCCAGACAATCTGAGTACATGCTCACTGGCTGAGCAATTCTCCTCCATCTTGTAGGCAAAGTACTTGTCAGAGGTCTCATACCTCTCGACACGGGCATGAGTCTGAAATACCAATTTCAGCTCTTGGAACATCTGATATGCTCCGTGGTGTTCAAAGCGTTTTTGAAGCCCCGATTCTAAGCCGTAAAGCATGGTGCACTAAACTATCAAGTAGTCATCATATTGAGCTTGTCAAACGTTCATAACGTCAGTATCAGCTCCTGCAATAGGTTTGTCACCTAGCGGTGCATCAAGGACATAATTCTTCTATGTAGCAATGAGGATAATCCTCAGATCACGGACCCAGTCCGCATCATTGCTACTATCATCTTTCAACTTAGTTTTCTCTAGGAACATATCAAAAATAGGGGAGCTACAACACGAGCTATTGATCTACAACATAATTTGCAAATACTATCATGTCTAAGTTCATGATAAATTAAAGTTCAATTAATCAAATTACTTAAGAACTCCCACTTAGATATATAGACATCCCTCAAGTCATCTAAATGATACGTGATCCAAATCAACCAAACCATGTCCGATCATCACATGAGATGGAGTAGTCATCAATGGTGAACATCTCTATATTGATCATATCTACTATATGATTCACGTTCGACCTTTCGGTCTCCAGTGTTCCGAGCCCATGTCTGTACATGCTAGGCTCGTCAAGTTTAACCCGAGTATTCCGCATGTGCAAAACTGTCTTGCACCCGTTGTATGTGAACGTAGAGTCTATCACACCCGATCATCACGTGGTGTGTCGAAACGAAGAATTGTAGCAACGGTGCGTACTCAGGGAGAACACTTATACATTGAAATTTAGTTAAGGGGTCATCTTATAATGCTACCGCTGTACTAAGCAAAATAAGATGCATAATAGATAAACATCACATGCAATCAAAATATTTGACATGATATGGCCATCATCATCTTGTGCTTTTGATCTCCATCTCCAAAGCATCGTCATGATCTCAACACCTTGATCTCCATCGTAGCGTCGTGGTCGTCTCGCCCACTATTGCTTCTACAACTATCGCAAACGCATAGTGATAAAGTAAAGCAATTACATGGCGTTTACATTTCATACAATAAAGAGACAACCATAAGGCTCCTGCCGGTTGCCAGTAACTTTTCACAAAACATGATCATCTCCTACAATAACGTATTTCACATCATGTCTTGGCCATATCACATCACAACATGCCCTGCAAAAACAAGTTAGACGTCCTTTACTTTGTTGTTGCAAGTTTTACGTGGCTGCTACGGGCTTCTAGCAAGAACCGTTCTTACCTACGCATCAAAACCACAACGGTGATTTATCAAGTTTGCTGTTTTAACCTTCAACAAGGACCGGCCGCAGTCAAATTCGATTCAACTAAAGTAGGAGAAATAGACACCCCCAGCCACCTTTATGCAAAACTAGTTGCATGTCTGTCGGTGGCACCGGTCTCATGTGCGTGGACATGTAAGGTTGGTCCGGGCCGCTTCATCCCACAATACTGCCGAATCAAAATAAGACGTTGGTGGTAAGCAGTATGACTATCACTGCCCACAACTCTTTGTGTTCTACTCGTGCATATCATCTATGCATAGACCTTGCTTGGATGCCACTATTGGGAAGCGTTGCATGCAAAACAAAAAAATTCTACGCACACGCAATGATCTATCCATGGAGATGCATAGCAACGAGGGGAAGAGTGTGTCTACGTACCCTCGTAGACCGTAAGCAGAAGCGTTTGACAAAGCGGTTGTTGTAGTCGAACTTCTTCCAGCTCCGACCGATCAAAGTACCGAACGTACGACACCGCCGAGTTCTACACACGTTCAGCTCGGTGACGTCCCTCACCTTCTTGATCCAGCAAGTTGTCGAGGTAGTAGATGAGTTCCGTCAGCACGACGGCATGATGTGCTAGGCGCCCCCCTCCTCATATATATAGGTGGGAGGGAGAGGAGAGAGGCTAAGGGGCACCCCAAGTGGGGCCGAATCCCACTTGGGCTCCTACCCTGGTTCGCCCCCCCCCCCTTCGTTGTATAGGCACCAGGGGAAGGAAGGGGGAGGTGGCGCCCCCTTTCCTTTCTCCCTTTAGGAGGGGAAGGAAGGAGGGACTTGCCCTCCCCACTTTCCTTTCCCTAGGGCTGTCCGGCCTGCTGGAGGGGCGCACCAGCCCCTTGTGGGCTGGTCTATCCCTCCCTTGGTCCATTAAGCCCATATCTTTGCCGGGGTTGCCCGGAACCCCTTCCGGTGACCCTATATGAACCCGGTACCCTCTGGAACACTTCCGGTGTCCGAATACCATTGTCCTATATATCAATCTTTACCTCTCGACCATTTCGAGACTCGTCGTCATGTCCTTGATCTCATCCGGGACTCCGAACAAAATTCGTTCACCAAATCACATAACTCATATAATACTATATCGCCATCGAACGTTAAGCGTGCGGACCCTACGGGTTCGAGAAGTATGTAGACATGACCGAGACACCTCTCTGGTCAATAACCAATAGCGGAACCTGGATGCCCATATTGGCTCCTAAATATTCTATGAAGATCTTTATCGGTCGAACCGTTATGACAACATACGTAATTCCCTTTGTCCATTGGTATGTTACTTGCCCGAGATTCGATCGTCGGTATCTTCATACCTAGTTCAATCTCGTTACCGGCAAGTCTCTTTACTCGTTCCGTAATACAACATCCTGCAACTAACTCATTAGTCACTTTGCTTGCAAGGCTTCTTATGATGTGTACTACCCAGAGGGCCCAGAGATACCTCTCCGATACTCGGAGTGACAAATCCTAATCTCGATCTATGCCAACCCAACAAACACCTTCGGAGATACCTGTAGAGCATATGTATAATCACCCAGTTACGTTGTGACGTTTGATAGCACACAAGGCATTCCTCCGGTATCCGGGAGTTGCATAATCTCATAGTCGAAGGAATATGTATTTGGCGTGAAGAAAGCAATAGCAATAAAATTGAACGATCAATATGCTATGCTAATGGATGGGTCTGGTCCATCACATCATTCTCCTAATGATGTGATCACGTTCATCAAATGACAACACATGTCTATGGTTAGGAAACTTAACCATCTTTGATTAACGAGCTAGTCTAGTCGAGGCTTACTAGGGACACAGTGTTTTGTCTATGTATCCACACATGTATCAAGTTTTCGGTTAATACAATTCTAGCATGAATAATAAACATTTATCAGGATATAAGGAAATATAAAATAACAAATATATTATTGCCTCTAGGGCATATTTCCTTCAAGGGGGGTCTTTATAGTCCCCACCCTTTAGTATCGGTGTGTGAACCGGCACTAAAGGCCCTTACAAATCGAGACTAAAGTCTGATTCTACACTAGTGGCTGGCCCAATCCCGGTGGAGAATCTCACCCTCGTCGTGTATGAGGGCCCGCTGGCGGTGGGCGGGGCCGACATGCTGGTGCCGCCAGCTGTGACCGAGAGTGCTGTGGCGGATGTGGAGATGGGGCCATGGTCGTTCATGAGGGCCCGGCGGGCGGGGACGGCGCGGTCACCGAGGTTGTGGTTTTGGCCACGATGGACGACAAGCACATCAAGGCCGGGCAGATCGTTTCGGCCGGCGTGGACGTCGTTCACTGAGGTCAGGATTTTGGTCACGCTGCACGATGAGTACGTCGAGGCCGAGTAGATCGTCTCGGGCGGCAGCGCCGAGTCCACCGTGCTGGCGCTGTGCCACCTCCATCTGCAGCATGTGCCGTCTAGCATGGGGATCCCGTTGCTCACCTGGGCAAGCAGCGGCGCACGACAATTTCGAATACACATGGAATTATTTTTTGAAATGATACAAAATATTTAAATAATGCGAACATTTTTTACTCATTGTATAATTATCTTTTCTAAAATGTCACAAACATATTTTTGCAGCGCGTGAGCATAGTTTTAAATGTAATGTACATTTTCTTTGAATGCTGCAGTTTCTTTATTTTGAATTACACAAACATTTTTGTTACATTTTATAACATTTTTAAAAAGTGTCACGTACATTCTATGTCCACGGGTCACTATCGAACCCTTCAAATCATCCATTCTATTTGGGGGATCCTGCCTGGAGGATACAATAAAAGTGATAAAAATGTATTGGGTGTCACATCTTCTGACTTCGAGGAGAAATACATGGGTCTGCCGAGACCTGATGGTCGATTGACTAAGGGTAAGCTTCAAAATTTGCAAGTTAAGTTGAGTAAGTGCTTGTTTTCTTTTGATGGGCATCCTACACAGGCTGGCAAAGAAGTTTTGTTTAAGTCAGTTGTTGAGTCAATCCCTACCTTTATTATGAGTGTGTTCAAGTTCCCATTTGGTGTTTGTGATGACCTGAATACGTATGGTTCGGAACTATTATTGGGGAGCGGATAAAGGTAAAAGGAAAACTCACTAGTACGCCTGTCATAAGATGACCCGGCCGAAGTCACAAGGGGGCCTCGGTTTTAGGGATTTTTGAATCTACAACGAAGCTCTGTTGACGAGACAAGCCTGGCATCTTTTGATTTTTCCGGACAGCTTATGTGCAAGAGTGCTCAAAGCCAAGCATTACCCAAGTGTACGCTTAGAAGACACAGTGTTTTGGGGAAACCCGTCTCAATCATGGTGAGGCATTTGTCACGGGCTAGAGCTCCTGAATAAGGGGCTGGTTTGGCTGCTGATGAGGTTAATTGCTCTCTATTCCCTTCTATGAGCAGGTCACCGGATGGACGCAGGGACGTTTGGAATTTGATTTGGTCGTGTCCAGTACCACCGAAAGTCGTATCCTTTGCCTGGCGAACAGCTACAGATTCATTAGCAACTTGGCTTAATAAAGAGCGCAGATCGCTGGAGGTGTATGGTACTTGCCCTATTTGCGGAAGAAAGGATGAAGAATTCTTTCATGTGTTATGTGTCTGTGACAACGCCCGATGTCTATGGAAGGCCATGTCAAAGATCTGGGAACTGCCGGAGTTAACTAGCATCAAACGCCATGATGATTGGTTTATTCAACTAATGTGTGATGTGAACAAACAGGTCCGGCACTAGTAGAAAAAGAGGCTTCCATACGCCCCCATTAGTCCCCAAAATAATCGAACCGCGACAAAAGGGGTCTTTAGTCGCGGTTCAGGAGGAGACCCGCGACCAACTATCTGGGCCCAGCGCGCTCGGTCGACAGCTGGCGGACGGGAGGGGCTTTAGTCCCAGTTGGCCTGGCCAACCGCGACTAAAGGTCCCCGAAGGCCTTTAGTCGCGGTTGGCCAGGCCAACCGGGACTAAAGGCCCATCCCTATATATAGGACTCAGCTCACTTCACTTCACTCAGCTCACTTCACAATTTTCAGAAGGGGGTGGTGGGTTTGCTTTTGGTTCCTCCTATGCACACAAGGTGTTCGATGAAATGCCCGAGAGCCTGAAACAAACATGATATGAAGTGTCCGAGCCACACTTGAGCTTTCTCATTTATTTTTCCTCCGCGATCGCGGTTAGCAACTTGAACCTTTCATGTGTCATTGATAAAATATGCATGTGTGTAGTTCATTGTTTAATTTGTATTATTTCTAGCTAGTTAGTTTATAATAATAATGCAGATGAATCGGCAATGGATGTACGGTCCCCGACTCTCCGGCGAGTTCACTACGGGTTTGAAAGATTTCCTCGTAGTGGCAAATGCGAACAAGCAGCAAGGTTTTATTATCTGTCCATGTGCTGTCTGTAAGAATCAGAAGGGTTACTCCTCCTCAAGAGACGTTCACATGCACCTGCTTCGGCACGGTTTCATGCGAAGCTATAATTGTTGGACCAAGCATGGAGAAAGAGGGGTTAGAATGGAAGAAGATGAAGAAGGGGATGATATCGATGACAACTATCATGATCATTTCGGTGATACTTTCATGGAGGATGATGCTGAAGGTGGGGAAGGGTTAGGTGAAGGTGAAGAAGAGGCACATGATGAGCCCGCTGATGATCTTGGTCGGACCATTGCTGATGCACGGAGACGCTGCGAAACTGACAAGGATAGGGAGAATTTGGATCGCATGTTAGAGGATCACAAAAAGTCGTTGTATCCAGGATGCGATAATAGTCTGAAAAAGCTGGGCTGCACACTGGATTTGCTAAAATGGAAGGCACAGGAAGGTGTAGGTGACTCATCATTTGAAAATTTGCTGAAAATGTTGAAGAATATGTTTCCGAAGAATAACGAGTTGCCCGCCAGTACGTACGAAGCAAAGAAGGTTGTCTGCCCTCTAGGTTTAGAGGTTCTGAAGATACATGCATGCATTAACGACTGCATCCTCTACCGCGGTGAATACGAGAATTTGAATGAATGCCCTGTATGCACTGCATTGCGTTATAAGATCAGAGGCAATGACCCTGGTGATGATGTTGAGGGCGAGAAACCCAGGAAGAGGGTTCCCGCCAAGGTGATGTGGTATGCTCCTATAATACCACGGTTGAAACGTCTGTTCAGGAACAAAAAGCATGCCAAGTCGTTGCGATGGCACAAAGAGGACCGTAAGTCCGACGGGGAGTTGAGACACACCGCTGATGGAACGCAATGGAGAAAGATCGACAGAGTGTTCAAAGATTTTGCAGCTGACGCAAGGAACATAAGATTTGGTCTAAGTACTAATGGCATGAATCCTTTTGGCGAGCAGAGCTCCAGCCATAGCACCTGGCCCGTGACTCTATGCATCTACAACCTTCCTCCTTGGTTGTGCATGAAGCGGAAGTTCATTATGATGCCAGTGCTCATCCAAGGTCCAAAGCAACCCGGGAACGACATCGATGTGTACCTAAGGCCATTAGTTGATGAACTTTTACAGTTGTGGGCCAGACCTGGTGTACGTGTCTGGGATGAGCACAAAGGAGAGGAATTTGACCTACGAGCGTTGCTTTTTGTAACCATCAACGATTGGCCTGCTCTCAGTAACCTTTCGGGACAGACAAATAAGGGATACAATGCATGCACGCACTGCTTACATGAGACTGAAAGTGTACGTTTGGTTAATTGTAAGAAGAACGTGTACCTGGGTCATCGTCGATTTCTTCCCTGAAATCATAACGTAAGAAAGAAAGGCAAGCATTTCAACGGCAAGGCAGATCACCGGCCGAAGCCTGCAGAACGTACTGGTGCTGAGATATTTGATATGGTCAAGGATTTGAAAGTCATCTTTGGAAAGGGTCCTGGCAGACAATCAGTTCCGCAGGGAGTTGACAGGCACGCACCCATGTGGAAGAAGAAATCTATATTTTGGGAGCTAGAATATTGGAAAGTCCTAGATGTCCGCTCTGCAATCGACGTGATGCATGTTACGAAGAATATTTGCGTGAACCCGCTAAGTTTCTTGGGCGTGTATGGGAAGACAAATGATACAAAGGAAGCACGGCAGGACCAGCAACTTTTGAAAGACCCAGATGACCGGCATCCGGAATGGTTTCAAGGTCGTGCCAGCTACGCTCTTACCAAAGAAGAGAAGGTCATTTTTTTTGAATGCCTGAGCAGTATGAAGGTCCCGTCTGGCTTCTCGTCGAATATAAAGGGAATAATAAACATGGCGGAGAAAAAGTTCCAAAACCTGAAGTCTCACGACTGCCACGTGATTATGACGCAATTGCTTCCGATTGCTTTGAGGGGGCTCCTACCGGAAAATGTTTGAGTAGCCATTGTGAAGCTATGTGCATTCCTCAATGCAATCTCTCAGAAGGTAATCAATCCAGAAGATCTACCACGGTTACAGAACGATGTGGTCCAATGCCTTGTCAGTTTCGAGTTGGTGTTCCCACCATCCTTCTTCGATATTATGACGCACCTCCTGCTCCACCTAGTCGAAGAGATTTCCATTCTCGGTCCTATATTTCTACACAATATGTTCCCCTTTGAGAGGTTCATGGGAGTATTAAAGAAATATGTTCATAACCGTGCTAGGCCAGAAGGAAGCATCATCAAGGGCTATGGAAATGAGGAGGTAATTGAGTTCTGTATTGACTATGTTCCTGACCTTAAGCCGATTGGTATTCCTCAATCGCGGCACGAGGGGAGACTAAGTGGAAAAGGCAAGATCGGAAGGAAATCCACGATATGTATGGACGGTCATTCTATGACTGAAGCACACCACACAGTTCTGCAAAATTCCAGCTTGGTGGCTCCGTACTTCGAGCAACACAAGAATATTTTACGCTCGGACAACCCGGGGAAGCCTGAATCCTGGATTAGAAAGGCCCACATGGAGACTTTCGGCAGTTGGTTGCGAAAACATTTAATGAATGACAATGATGATGTTGGAGATTAGCTGTACATGTTGGCCAAGAAACCATCTTCGACTATAACGATTTTCCAAGGGTACGAGATAAATGGGAATACATTTTACACCATCGCCCAAGATAAAAAGAGCACCAACCAAAACAGTGGTGTCCGCTTTGATGCAGCAACCGAGAATGGGCGAAAGGTCACATATTATGGTTACATAGAGGAGATATGGGAACTTGACTATGGACCCTCCTTTAAGGTCCCTTTGTTCCGGTGCAAATGGTTCAAGCTAACAGGAGGTGGCGTAAAGGTGGACAAGCAATACGGAATGACAATGGTGGATTTCAACAATCTTGGTTACCTTGACGAACCATTCGTCCTTGCCAAAGATGTCGCTCAGGTTTTTTATTTGAAGGACATGAGTAGCAAACCGAGGAAACGGAAAGATAAGAAAACGATCAGTACATCATGCGATGATCCAAAGCGCCACATTGTTCTTTCAGGGAAAAGAAACATCGTGGGAGTGGAGGACAAGACAGACATGTCAGAAGATTATAATATGTTTGGTGAAATTCCGCCCTTCAAAGTGAACACTGACCCAAGCATTAAGTTAAATGATGAGGATGCTCCATGGATACGGCACAATTGTAAGCAAGCAGGGACACAAGAGAAGAATTGATGTGTAATAATTTATTGTACCAAACTTTGTTGAATGGATCATGTCAATTAAAACGTACGATGGCGAATCCGGATGATTTGTATTTGGTCGATGAACTGAATGATGTATCAAACCTTTTGTCAAACCTTCAAGGGATCGATGAACTGAATTTTTTGATATATTATTTGTATTTTTAAGATTTTAAAATGAATTAGTTTTATTTTTCTGATTTTTTGATATATTATTTGTATTTTTAAGATTTTAAAATGAATTAGTTTTATTTTTCTGATTTTTTTGATATATAATTGTATTTTTAAGATTTTAAAATGAATTAGTTTTATTTTTCTGATTTTTTTGATATATAATTGTATTTTTAAGATTTTAAAATGAATTAGTTTTATTTTTCTGATTTTTTTGATATATTATTTGTATTTTCAAGATTTTAAAATGAATTAGTTTTATTTTGCTGATTTTTTTATATATTATTTGTATTTTTAAGATTTCAAAATGAATTAGTTTTATTTTTCTGATTTTTTTGATATATTATTTGTATTTTTAAGATTTTAAAATGAATTAGTTTTATTTTTCTGATTTTTTGATATATTATTTGTATTTTCAAGATTTTAAAATGAATTAGTTTTATTTTTCTGATTTTTTTGATATATTATTTGTATTTTTAAGATTTCAAATTAAATTAGTTTTATTTTTCTGATTTTTTTGATATATTATTTGTATTTTCAAGATTTTAAAATGAATTAGTTTTATTTTTCTGATTTTTTTATATATAATTGTATTTTCAAGATTTTAAAATGAATTAGTTTTATTTTATATGAAAAAGGACATTTAGTCGCGGTTCGTGACACGAACCGCGACTAAAGGATCTTTCTGCGAGGGAACGAAAGCGGCGCCAAAACCCTTTAGTCCCGGTTGGGGAGGCGGACCGCGACTAAAGGTACCCTTTAGTCGTGGTTGGTGTCCCCAACCGGGACTAAAGGGTACCTTTAGTCGCGGTCCGCCTCCCCAACTGGGACTAAAGGGTTTCCTATATAAGTGTGGCACTTAGGATTTTTCCACATTCGTCCCCGACGCTTCGACGCCGCCAGGCTGCTCCTCGTCGCTGGCGCCGTTGCCGCGCCCTGCCCCGTCGCCGCCCGCTCCTCCTCGCCGTCGCCAACGCCTCCCCGACCTCGCCGTCGTCAACGCCTCCCCGACCTCGCCCTGCCCCAGTGAGCGGCGACGCCCTGCCCCAGTGAGCTCCGACGCCCTGCCCCGTCGCCGCCCGCTCCTCCTCGCCGTCGCCAACGCCCGCCGCTGCCCCTGCCCCTGCCGCCGCCGCCGCCGCCTGCCTCCCGCCGCTGCCCCTGCCCCTGCCGCCGCCTGCCTCCCGCCGCCCGCCCGCCCCTGCCCCTGCCCCTGCCCGCCGCCCGCTGCCCCTGCCCCTGCCCTGCCCGCCGCCCGCCGCCGCCTGCCTGCCGTCCTCCGCCTCCCGCCGCCGCCTGCCATCCTCCGCCTCCCGCCGCCTCCTGCCGTCCTCCGCCTCCCGCCGCCGCCGCCACAAACGAAGGAAAAAACAAAACAAAAGAAAAACAAATAAAACAAAGAAAAACAAAAGAAAAACAGAAGAAAACAAAGAAAAACAAAAGAAAACAGAAGAAAAACAAAGAAAACAAAACAGAAACAAAAGAAAAACAGAAGAAAACAAAGAAAAACAAAAGAAAAACAAAGAAAACAAAACAAAGAAAAACAAAGAAAAACAAAAGAAAAACAAAGAAAACAAAAGAAAAACAAAAGAAAAATAGAAGAAAAACAAAGAAAACAAAAGAAAAACAGAAGAAAACAAAGAAAACAAAACAAAGAAAAACAAAAGAAAAACAAAGAAAACAAAACAAAGAAAAACAAAGAAAAACAAAACAAAAACAAAGAAAACAAAACAAAAACAAAAGAAAAACAGAAGAAAAACAAAGAAAACAAAAGAAAAACAAAGAAAACAAAACAAAGAAAAACAAAGAAAAACAAAAGAAAAACAAAGAAAACAAAAGAAAAACAAAAGAAAAACAGAAGAAAAACAAAGAAAACAAAAGAAAAACAGAAGAAAACAAAGAAAACAAAAGAAAAACAAAAGAAAAATAGAAGAAAACAAAAGAAAAACAGAAGAAAACAAAAGAAAAACAAAGAAAACAAAACAAAAACAAAAGAAAAACAGAAGAAAACAAAGAAAAACAAAAAAAACAAAGAAAACAAAACAAAGAAAAACAAAGAAAAACAAAACAAAACAAAACAAAACAAAAACAAAGAAAAACAAAAGAAAAACAAAGAAAACAAAACAAAAACAAAAGAAAAACATAAGAAAACAAAACAAAACAAAACAAAAGAAAAACAAAGAAAACAAAACAAAACAAACCAATGCAAAGGAATGAAATCAAGAAAATCGAGAAAGAAACAAAGAAAACCAATGAAAACCAAGAAAAACAAAATAAGAAAAGGAAGAAGAAAAGGAAAAACAAAATAAGAAAAGGAAAAAGAAAAGAAAAAAGAAAAGGAAAAACAAAATACTTGGCAGTGCTAAACAAAAACTTCTATGCAAATTAGTGCTCAATAATCTTATTTTTTAATTCCTCCTCCTCTATGTCCCCTTAATCTTATTTTTTAATTTCTTTATACTTAACGAATTTTTACTACATGTAGGAGTGACATATGGCGGACGATAGAGCCGAGCCGCTTAGGGATCCGGAGGCTGAACGTTATTTAATGGGCATCATCAACAACGAGATTCCTTATGTGCCGGGCTCAGAATATGAGCAAGAAGAGGATGTAGTCTCTTCTTTTCTGAACCTTGACGGTGATCAAGAAGGCGATAATCAAGAAGGTGAAGGAACGGACATTGTCGACGGAGGTCAACCGTCAACAAACGACGATCTCGAATTGCAAGTAGCAACCACCTCCGGCGAGGTATATATATACATTGAGCCTCTCGTGATACAAACTTACTGAAATGTGAATACATATGTATTAACGCGCGCGACTCTCTTTCTTTTTTTAGCCCTCGGCCGGATCGAGTACGACAAAGCGTGGCAAATCCAAGGCGATGAAAACAGGAGAAACATATGCCATTGAGTTTGTCAGTGAAACCGGCAAGCCCCTACAGCACACCTCAAAGTTTATCAACCAATGCGGAGTCGTTGTTAGAGACAACGTCCCGATCACCGTCCAGGAATGGAAGGAGCCAAAGAAGGCACGTCTTGGTTTCAGTTTTGTCGACAAGAGAACGAAAAAGGATTGCTGGAGAAAGCTTATGGAACATTTCATTCTACCTCCGGAATACAACAAAGTCGATGAATTCGGTAACGAGGTTCCGGGTGGACATGAGAGGAGGAGGCTAGTTAAAGAGTTCGCTCTTCAGAAGATGGGCGAAGCATTCCGGAACTTCAAGAAAAATTTAACCCGTGACTATGTCAACAAGGGCAAGACTCCGGATTTCAATGCACAACATGAGAAACTGAAAGATGATTGGCCAGAATTTGTGAGGCAAAAGCAATCGGAGCATTTCAAGGAAATATCGAAAAAAAATAAGGATAATGCGAGTAAGAAAAAGTTCCATCATATTATGGGGCCAGGAGGATACCGCCTTTCGGAGCCTAGGTGGCAGAAGATGGAGGAGGACCTGAGGGTGCGAGGAATCCCTCTAGGTACAGAGGGATGGGACCCAAGGGCCAAAAGCTGGTGGTACGGGCATGGGGGATCGCTAGACCCGGAGACAGGGGTGTGTGTTCACCGGAAAAAAAAAGTTTGCTCCCACCCAAGCCCTTATTGACGCAATGACCCAAGCTCAAGAGGGCTTGATCAAGTTCAACAGAGAGAAAGACGCACTGACAACAGCCCTCGGGAATGATGAACACGGAGGACGTGTACGAGGCAAAGGCAAAGTTCCGTGGAAAGTAGGGTTTTCCCAGGACAATGACCCGTACTGTTACAGAAGCCGTAAGAGAAAGACGGACCGGGATGCAGATCTTATGGCGAAGTTTGCATCGGAACTCCATGAGTTGAAGCAGACCGTGCATGAACTAGTAAAAGAAAAATCGGCTGCAGGGCCGCATGAAGATCATGAAGCGGATCGCGGAAGCCAGCAGCGGAGAAGCAGCGTGGCTTCCACGGATGCCCCGCCTGGTGCTAGTGCACCGATGATCGAGATTCGTGCACCGGAGCCTCACTACCCCATGGATGATGTAAAGGAGATGAAAGAATGTGATCTGCATTATCCCGTGGGGAACGTTTCCACGAAGGTAGCTAGCGGCAGTGCTTTACCCTGTACACCTCGAGCACTCCACCACAACAACCCCATTGCATATGGCTATGCTCGTGTCACGGTGGAAGACATAGTCCAAGGGTTTGAGGACCTGGAGATTGACAAAGCTACACCCGAAGGGGAGAGAAGACTTGGAGATGTCAAGCGCCAGATCATTCTATGGAAAAAGAAGTACATAGTGTTTCCAGGCGAGGCGCCAAGGCTAGCAAGTCCACCCCCCTCCGATGGTGGTGGTGGTGGTGGTGGTTCACCTACACCTCCTTCAAGCCATTCGACGCCGTCCCCCGATCCACAACCTCCGGCGGGTACGACGCCCCCCAATCCTCCTCCGGCGGGTACGACGCCCCCCAATCCACCTCCGGCAAAGAAGCAGAAGCAGGGGGACAGCAAGGAAACCCGCTCCTGGACTATTAACCCGGACCCTTATGTACCTAAGACCACAAGGGTACCGGAGCCATCACTGAAGCCTCTCCTCCCAAGGCCCTGGGAACTTAGTGAAGCTGAAACCAAATTGGCCGCGTCTGCTGATTATGAGAAATGGAAGGCGGATATGAAGGCGATAAAAGAGCCTGAGCCCAAGCAAGTATTCACTGAGAAGCAAAAGAAGTGGGCTAAGGATTTTTTGACGACACCGTCCCAAGCCGAGCTGAATATGCCTGACGACTATGGACATGAACTTCGTAGGCAAGCAAAAATATTGAAGGAGGAGAAAGAAGAAAGTAAAAAAAGCGGGAAACAAGTTGACCAGCTCGGGATGCAGAAGAAACAATCGACCCCCCCGCTCATAGTGAAAGCCGGTCCGGAAGAGGACCCCGAGATCATAGCAGCTGCGGCAGCACTTGGATTGACTGTAGCGAGTGCCATGAAACAAGCGTCCGAGATGGGTTTGACTCTTCGTGCCTTCTTAGGCCTTGAGGATGCGCCAGTATGTGAGATAGCATTACAATATGTGCGGAATGGGCCTCTCGTCGAGCCTGCGCGGGAAAAGAGTCTACCACCACAAATGCGAAATCTGCTATGTTGGTACAAGCAATTCATAACATGGGCCGACAAAGAATATGTTTATGCGGATGTTACAGAGGAGCATCACACCAAACGGTACTCTGTACAAGTTCATATGAGTGAATTGTTCCAGCTGTTCAATCTACGCGACCTCGACAAATCTATGCTGAGTTGCTACGTTCTGTAAGTGATTTATTTCTACCTCATCTCGTTCTCATTGCCTGCACTATATATATATATATATATATATATATATATATATATATATATATATATATATATATATATATATATATTGTCCTAACTATATTGTTGCGTACGCTATTATGCAGATTGAAGATTTGGGAATGCAAAATAAGAAACATCCATGATGTTGGGTTCATTGACCCACATATCGTTAATGGACATGTGTTACAAAATCACCCCGAAGACATGGAGAAAGACTTGTACAAGTTTCTTAGAAAGCATCAACTCAAAAGTCATATTCTATTTCCTTACCATTTTGGGTGAGTGTTTCTCTCTTGTGCCCATTCTCTTTTGTTTACTCCATGCATGGTATGTCTAATCGATGAGTTATGCATGACTGTGCATGTAACGTGTCCGCAGGTTCCACTGGATTCTGCTAAATATTGAACTTCACACCTCCAGAGTTCTAATCATGGACTCTATGGATTCGGATCCAAAGCGTTGGGCCGACATGAGAAAAATGCTGCAAAAGTAATTATTTTCAATCATTTGAGCTCTATATCGATCGGTCTCTTTCGTTCATTTCCTAATATCAAGTAACTAATAACTCCCTTGTTCATTTAATTTTCTTTGCCCTGTAGGGTTTGGAGACGGTTCTCCGAAGAAATTGTCGGTGAATTCAAACATGAGCTAGATTTTAGAAGGTTAGTTAATGTGGATAAGCAGCCACCGGGGACCAATCTATGTGGATACTATGTTTGTGAGAACATCCGGAGACACACCTATGAGCGGAAGGCATCGGATAGCGTGCGGAAGGCGACGGATAACTTGCGGAGGAGGCTTAGTCCAGAAGCTCGCTTCCGACCAATTCAAGATGAATTAGTAGGATTTTTCATGAGGCAAGTCATCAATCCTAAAGGAGAACACTATACCGAGGACGAAGAAATTTATATGCATACCCGAGATTGAAACTTGTTCGAAGTTGTATATGGTCATCCATCCTAATTGTGTATGGAAACTTGTTCGAAGTTGTATATGGTCACCCGAGATTGAATATATATTATATATTCCTCTTGAATTCTTCTTGTTTGAAATTTCATATGCATGTATATAGTAGCGTAGAATATGTGTACTGAAACTTCATCAAAATTAAAATAAAACACAAAATAAAATATAAAAGAAATAAAACACTACAAATTAAAAAAAACCAGGTTTAGGGGGGCTAAAACCCTAAACCTGCGGAGGAGGCCTTTAGTCCCGGTTAGCCACGAGAACCGGGACTAAAGGTCCTCCGCCCCGACGGACCCCTGGCGCCCACGTGGACGGGCCTTTAGTCCCGGTTAGCCACGAGAACCAGGACTAATATTCGTGAACATTTTCTAAATGTAACATGCATTTTTTGAATGTACTAATATTTCTAAAAATTGGGCGGACAGGGCTCCCCGGGATGGGAGAGGACCGACATGACTAGCTCGCGGGGGTCGTGCTCGCTCAGTTCGTCTGAAGGTAGGCTAGCCGTGTGCGCGCCGCTCCGTCGTGAAGCCGAAACACTAGATACATCCTACGGCGCACCCTCCATCGTCCTCCATCCTGCGCCGGCGTATTGCCAGGTCATTTCTACCCTAGAAACATTTCCACCCGAAACAATTCCCCATGTGCCTCGGCGCTCACTAGCTAGCTTCGACCTTGAGTAGTAACTGCTCTAGGGCAGCTTCGTTCGTGTAGATCTAGGATGAGGATGTCCGGGGGGCGTCGTGGATCCGCGGGATGGCGGCCGAGGGGCATGACCTCGAGCTGCGCCTCGGCCTGCTGTCCGCGCGGATCGCGTTCGACCTCGACCTCAACGTCGACCTTTTGCTCTTCGCCAGCCCGATCCTGATGGAGAATCTCGCCCTTGTCGTCTACGAGAGCCTGGTGGCGGTGGCTGGGAACGACGTGCCGGCGCCAGTGTCGTCCGCGGTGACCGAGAGCCCTGCGGTCAAGGACGTGGAGATGAGGGCCCTCGTCGGCAACGACGTGCCGGTGCCGCCTAAAGTGACCGAGAGCGCTGTGGTCCCGGACGTGGAGATGGGGGCCCTCGTCGTCTACGAGGGGCCCGCGGCCGGGGACGGTGCAGCGACCGAGGTCGGGGTTTTGGCCACACTGGACGACGAGCCGCAGGGTGAGGCTAGGCAGATCGTCTTGGCCGGCAGCGCCGACCCCACCGGCGATGGAGCTGTGCCACCTCTCCCTGAAGCAGCTGCCGCCCGGCGTCGGGACCCTGTGACCCAGTCGAGGCGGAGGGCCGACATGGTGCAGGCGTGGGTGAGCGGACAGCACAGTAGCACCGCCTCCCCAGGGACCTGCCACAGAGCTACATCGGGGAGAAGGTCGTGAGCAAGTCGGACATGAACCCGCGGCACGCCCGCTTCTTCCTCCCAGCCCGCGCACGCGCCCGCCTCCGCGCCTTCCTCTACCCCGCCGAGATCACCGCGTGCAACTTCAACACCACCGATCCCAAGCCAATTAGGATCCCCGGGGTGAGGGCCAGGCCGACGACATACCCAGGCGTGTCCTTGTCCGTCTACGTCAGCAGCGGCTGGGGTCGTGGCCAGTGCAAGTCTGACCGCCAGAAGCTGAATAAATTCCATCGCAACGACGCCACGGCCATCAACGGTAATGAGTACAGGAGGTTCATGGTGGACTGCAGCCTGGAGGCTGGCGACGGCGTCGAGGTGCGGGCGTTCCGGTGGCCACCTGGATCGGTCCGTGCCTTCTGTGCCTTCTGATCGCCATGAAGGACGGCGTCCGCCCCGCCCAAAACCAGTAGAGTGTGTAGTTCGATCCTCTCGTTGGGATCTCAGATCGCATGTCAACTGTGTCTGGCCGATGGTACTCTCCGGTCGGAGTGAGCTATAGCCTAGGGGTCGCTTGGTCTTTGGTGAAGTTGTTGTATCTTAGTGATCAGCCAGCTAGCTCTCCTTAATTATGTTGCAAGTACAATTCTGATTATGAATGCAATCTTTTCTATAACATTGTAATTACACAGGTAGGTGAGACACCCTTCATTTTTAAAATCGTAGCAAGGAATGGCGTACGTGCACAATTGTACATGTTTAACATTTTGCAAATACATGTTTTTTATATATTTGTTTGCAGCCTACTTTTTTCATACACATTTGTATCTATTTAAACATTTTTTAACACAATTAACATTTGTTAAATACTACCTCTTTCCATAAATACTTATCGGAGAAATGGATGTATTAGTTCTAGATACATTCATTTTTGTTCATTTTTCTGATGATTGGCATGTTTTAGAACTTTTTTTGGACTACGTGTTAAATATTTTCTGAATACATCAACTTCTGAAATGATACAAAACTTTTTTTAAATTATGTGAACATTTTTTAATAGAATATCACAAACATATTTTTGAAACGCATGAACATAGTTTAAAATGTAACGTACATTTTGTTTGAATGCTATTTTATTTTTTGAATTACACAAACTTTTTTTTAACGCATGAACATAGTCTGGCCTGATCCGCTTGTGCTCGGTTCGTCCAAGGTAGCCTAGCTGTGTGTGCCCCACTCTGTTGTGAAACCGAAACCCTAGATACATTGTCCTCCACCGTCTGTCCTACGCCGCGCCGTATGTACTCCCTCGGGTCCTTTTTACTCTGCGTACTGGATTTGGGTCAAGTCAAACTTTGCAAAATTTGACCAAATTTATTTTTAAAAATATCAACACCTACAATAAATATTATATGAACTATGAAACTACATTTTATAACAAATCAAACTATATTGATTTGTCATTGTGAATATTGAAACTTTTTTCTATAAGTTTCATCAAAGTAGAGATACTTTCACTTCAAAGATAACTTATATGCAGACAAAAAGGACCGGAGGCAGTACATATACAGCCGTATTGCCAAGTCATTTCCCCCCAAAAGAATTCTCCCCGTGCGACGGCGCTTACTAGCTAGCTTCGACCTCGAGTAACGGCACTAGGGCAGTTTCGTGTCGATCGAGAACAGCGGCTGAGGGCTTGACCTCCACCTTCACCCTGGCCTGCCGTCCTTGCAGACCACGTTCGATCTCGACCTCAACGTCAACCTCGTGCTCTATGCCGGTCCAATCCCGGTGGCGAATCTCGCCCTCGAAGTGTATGAGGGCCCGATGGCGGTGGGTGGGGACGATGTGCCAGTGCCACCCGCGGTGACCGAGAGCGTTACGGTCGTGGATGTGGGGATGGGGGCCATAGTCATCCACAAGGGCCAGGTGGGCAGGGATGGTGTGGTCACCGAGGTTGGGGTCTTGGCCACCCTGGACGACAAGCATGTCTAGGCCGGCCAGATCATGCCAGCCTGCGGGGACGGCGCGGTCACTGAGGTCGGGGTTTTGGCCACGCTAGACAACGAGCACGTCAACGCCGGGCAGATCGTCCCGACCGTCAGCGCCGAATCCACCGCTCTGGCGCTGTGCCACCTCCCCCTGCAGTAGGTACTGCCAGCATGGGGATCCCGTTGCTCCCCTGGGCATATAGCGGCGCACGCCAGTCGAGGCAGAGGAGGGCATGGTGCGGGCGTGGGTGCACAACGAGCTCCAGAAGAAACACCACCTACCCAGGGATGTGCCGCTGAGCTACATCGGGGAGAAGGTGCTGAGCCAGTCGGACATGAACCCGTGGCACGCGCGCTTTCTCCTCCCGGCCCGCCCACGTGCCTGCTATCGCACTTTCATGTACGCCGCCGACAACTTACCCGGGTGTGTCCTTGTCCGTCTACGCGATCAGCGGCCGGGCTAGTGGCCTGTCTGACCGCCTGAAGCTGAACAAATTCCATCGTTGCAACTCCACCGTCATCAACGGTAAGGGGTACGGGCGCTTCATGTGGTAGACTGCCGCCTGGAGGCGGCGATGGCGTCGAGGTGTGGGCGTTTCGGTGGCCACTTGGGATCGGTATGTGTCTTCTGGTCGCCAAGAATGACGGCGTCCGCCCCGCCCGAAACACGTAGAGTGTGTAGCCTTCCATCCTCTCGCTGGGATCTCATATTGCATGTCAACTGTGACTGGCAGATGGTACTCTTGTTGTTGTTAATGTTTTTTCTTGTGCGAGGAATGTGTTATTGTTGCTGTTGTATCATAGTGAGCTAGCCTAGCGGTGGCTTGGTCTTAGGTTAAGTTGTTGTATCTTAGTGATCGGTTAGGTTGTAGACACGAAACTGCCCTACCTAAGCTAGGGTCGTTTCTCGAAGGAAGGGGTGATCCACGGGATGGGAGAGCGACATGACTGGCTCGCAGGGATATTACATTGTATAAGATTTTTAAAAAGTGTTACTTACATTTTTTTTGAATTTCGTGGACATTTTCTAAATGTCACACGCATTTTTTTGAATGGTACACACATTTGCTAAAAATTGAGCGGACACATTCGTTGGGTCAGCGTTCGTGCGATTGGATATGGAGGGTTAGCATTCAAGGGAAGGGGGCGATCCGTAGGATAGGAGAGGAGCGACGTGACTTGCTCACGGGGTTGTGGGTCCGTATCACTGGCGTGGCCGAAACTGCTTCATCTATAGCGGGTGCCGCCGCGTGGGCCGTGGGCCGTACAATGGGTCCTTCATCCTCGTGGGTTTGCTTTTTGTTTGCATGTAGCCGCGTCGCGTAAACCTAAGATACAACATATAAAGACCTGGGGCAGGGCTGCATAAGGCGCCTCTCGACCGTCCGTGCCTGTCGCGGCGTATGTATATACAGACCGTATTCCTGTTCCCCTCCCAAAAGAATTCCCCCAAGTCGTTTTTCACTAAACTAGCCCACGACGCTTAGCTTCACTTGAGTAACGGCGCTAGTTTAGGTAGGGCATTTTCGTGTCGCGGATTGCCGAGGGGCGTGTATCCACGGGGACGACAACAGGGGGCCTCGACCTCGAGCTGCATTTCAGCGTGCCGTCCGCGCTGATCGCCAACGACTTCGACCAGATCGTCGATCTCACAGTGTTTGCCGACCTGATCCCAATGGAGGTTGTCACGGTCTTTTCCGGCCCGATCCCGGTGGAGAACGTCGCGGTCGCGGAGGTGGAGGTGGGTAATGAGAACGATCTTGCCATTGTTGTGTACGAGGGCCCGGTGGGTGGGTACAACGCGGTGACCGGGTGGGGGAGCTCGTTGTTTTGGCTCCGGACGCGCTGACTAAGTTGCAGAGCGATCTCACCATCGTCGTGTACGAGGATCCGTTGGACGCACTACCAAACACGAAGCAATATGTCCATGTATCTCTTATATGATTTCAAACCTCGGCGGCACCTAAATTGAATACTAATTGTACAACTTCAATACTAGCATTGCATTTATCACTTCTATTGTAAGTCACTAATACTGGATCGACATTGTAGTTACTCCCTCCGTTCCATATTACTTGTCGCTGATTTAGTACAAAGTTGTACTAAATCAGCGACAAGTAATATGGAACGGAGGGAGTACACTGGTAGGTGTGGCGCCCTTTGTTTTTACAATCACTAGATGACCCGTTGCACCAATGGCGCAAAGGCCGACGGAAAGCCAAGTATTGTAAGAGTGATGATAGGAAAACTAAGACATAGATTAAAATAATGAGTACTTACTGCTGGTTTCTGTTTCTATTCATGATTGTTGTTTCTCCTGGAACACTCTGCTAAATGGTAGTGCTATATCCCTTGAGTGGAAGGTGGATGCTGCCAGTTAGGGCATGCGTCTTCCTTGCTTAGCATATTTATTGTTGCTGGTGAGCACTCGATGTTTGAAACAGAGAAAGTAGTAAAAACAGATAATTATAGATAAGGGTGGCATTATGCATATTAATAGATCGATGAGGAACAACAACAGAGGTTATATAGATAAAAGCATAGGTGGTAGCTGTTCAAAAGCAACAGATAGCATCGTCGAAAAACAGAGGAAGGCTTCATCCTATTACAGAGCTTGATTAGTAGTCCTTAGAATGCTAGATGATATCTAGATACGACTTCTGTTGCTATCAATGGTTCATCTAAAGGCAATGCATGATGAGAACTAGGTGTTGCTCTGTGGTGACCTTGAAAAAGAAAGGCACAGATGTCTCCTTCATGGATTTTTGCAAGGCGGCGGAACTCAGACCAGTTGGTTGTTACGGTAGCTGTCTTGTCGGTTCCTACGATGATGCGACAATGGGTGTGTCGATCACTATTTGCAAACCTGACCTTGAGCATATCATAATCTGGGTCAATGTAATCTTTTAGTTTGCTTTCAGTGTAGTTGACCTGAAAATACTGGTGAGAAAAAAGCGAAATCTAAAGTTTATACAGTGCACCATACACTACTTTTAACCATACAGGTAGCAATAGAAGACCAAAGACTATACATATCTTGCTCGAGTACCCCAAAATGGGAAAGATACTGGTTTGATCGATATGAAACAAAAGGTGGCTGTTTTTCTGTTCCTGCAGCTGATAGTAGTTAACAATAACCTTCCTCTCTCTGGTTTCCATGTATCCGATGGCCTTATCGGCTGCATGATTCAATGATGCTTCCCCATGCTCACATATACAACTTGACAGTTTAGTCCAACGTGCTGAAGCGTGGAAGCGCTCTTTTGTACAGTGAAATTCAACCTCTGATCTATATCGACCCTGCTCAAGCTGGTGCACATAATAGACTGGTTTAGGTAGCCCGAGCTTCTCAAACATTGCCTCAGCTAGCGATGTGGTGGACAGCTCTACCAACTCCATGAGAACGGGTCCAAAACAAAACCCAGAGGGCTGGCACAAGGTATAAACGTAGTGTGCATTAAGAACAATAAGAACTGGGGCTTTAGACTGCATATGCAACAACAACTAAAGGATTCTTAAGCAAACCCAGAAACAAAATTATAAAATCATGAGGCCATTGAAAGAGCTAAGTAATTGTCGGGTGGTTGGTGCGACATATGCCAACGGATGGCTTATCTGTGTGGGTGCCAATAAGACGTCGCCGGTGCCTGGAAACGGGATGAGGCGAAGACATGCACGCCGGCGGATCTTACCCAGGTTCGGGGCTCTCCGAGGAGATAACACCCCTAGTCCTGCTCTGCGGGGTCTCCGCATGATCACTAGATTAGTGAAAGTAGCTACAATCGCTCCTAGAGCTGTTTGGTTCAAGGGAGAAGAAGAACAAGGCTAGCTCTCTCTTCTCTCTATCTATGGTGTGTGTGCTATGCTTAGAAGCCAACCCTTTGCATGGGTGCTCCGGGGGGTTTATATAGGCCTACCCCCCGGGGTACAATGGTAATCCGACTGGGAGCTGGTCCCAGCCGTCAGTGTCTACGCTTGCCGGCTTCTCCGCCGGCAATGGGGTCCCGCCGGCTGGTGGGTCCCGCCGGCTGCCGGCTTCTTGGTCGACAGGCCGGCCCCACCGCCTAGGGTCTTGTCGGCGGCTGCTTACTGTAGCCTCGCCTCTGATGACGAGAGCTTTGTCGAGGTAAGCGTGGCTACAGTGGGCCGCCTCGGGGGCTCTCACTGTAGCCTTACCTCGTCTTGTCTCCTTAATGGGGCTCCTGCTTCGAGGAAGGGAGTAGCCGGCTTCTGGGGGCCGGCTACGCCCTTGGCCGACTGGGAAAGGCCGGGCCGCCTTCACGCCTCTCTCTGGCTGGAGGGGCCCGCCGCCCATGGGCCGTACGGGAGTCTGTCGTGGATGACGTTGAGGCTAGTATGGCTACAGTGCCGAGCCGCACGGGAGACGGCCGTCCCGTACGGCCTCCTGTAGCCATGCCCGCCTCGGGCTTCGGGAGTAGTGGGCCGCACTGTGGCCACACCCCGTCTTGTCGCCGTTATGCGGGAGTAGCTTTAGTGGTTGTGGTCTCGGCCGGCTTCTTGGAGTCGGCGTCCTTCTTGGCCAGCTTCTTGGAGTCGGCCACCCCGTAGTCGTCCCGGGGAGAGGTTGCTGAGGCTGGGTCGCCTTCCGGGAGTTGGCTTCAGAGGTAGCCGGCCAGGGAAGGCGGCCCAATGCTTGGAGTGCTTGGGGGCCCGAAGGCCTGATAATTTTTTCAGAAGAACCAGGGGCAGTCGGTTAGGCTACCCGTGGCCATTTACTCCAACAGTAGTCCCCGAAGCTGATTGGGCTTCGAGGTGGAGTAGGAGTTGAGAAGCTCGATCAGCTTCCCTTCTTAGCAAGCCGGCAGCTGGGAGCCGGCCTTGGTCAGGCGCGCCGCCTGAGTCGAAATCTTCTGGAGTCGGAGGGCGGGAGCCCACTAGCGCGCGCACCGGGCCGCGGGCCGGCCACTGGCCGTCTGCGAACCATGTGGCCCCCCTTGGCCGGAAAGCCTGCCAGCCCACGCGCGTGACGGGACGTCGCCGCAGGGAGGGGGCCCGCCATGTCCGCGCCCCGGCCCAGGCGCGGATTGTCTACATCCCGAAACCGCCCGCACGTCCCGTGCGGCAGTTTCGGCTCGCATTTATGCGCAATTAATCCCACGTCTCCCCCCACGTCCGGCCTCTTCGGCCTCGCCTCGCGAAGCTATAAGTAGGGGGGAGGTGGAGGGCGGCAGGCCCTCGCACGCTCCTCCTACTTCCACCATCTTCCTCCCTCGCCGTTCTTGCGACAGCGCCTCGCCGCCGCGCTCTTCCACCGCACATTCCTCCACCGCCGCGCTAGTTTTCGCCATGCCTCCCGCCACGGAGCAGTACAGCGGGGATTGGGACGGCTCCAACATGCACGAAGACCACGTCGAGTTCCTCCGCAAGACTCGACGGCTGCCGGCCGCGGACAAGGTGGAGGTCCGCCTCGCGCCGGCGAAGGAAATCACGCCGGAGCCGCAGGAGGGCGAGCGGGTGGTCTTCCGCTCGCACTTCTTGCGCGGCATCGGCCTCCCAGTGAGCGCCTTCTTCCGCTCCTGGCTCGACTTCTATCAGCTCCAGCCGCACCATCTCACCCAAACGCGGTGGTGCTGCTGTCCGCCTTCGTCACCCTGTGCGAGGGCTACCTCGGCGTCCTCCCCAGCCTTGAGCTCTGGGGGGAGTTCTTCCAGTCGAAGCTGGGCACGCGCATGCGGGGCGTGCCGGCTCAGACTGGTGCCTTCATCGCGTCGCGGAGATCGGTTGCCGACAGCCCCTTCCCCGTCATCACGCTGATCCAATCGGTGAAGAAGTGGCAGAAGTCGTACTTCTACGTGCGGAACATCGCCCCACGGGGCGACTACATCAACCTGCCGGCTTACGTAGCCGGCCCACCAGCGGGCAGGCTGCCCCAGTGGTCCTTCCGGGCCGTGACTCTGACGCAGGCCGGGTCCGCCGCCATCGCCCGAGTGCGGGAGCTGACGCAGGCAGAGGGCTTGACGGGGCCTGACCTTCTGGCCGCGTTCGTCACGCGCCGGGTTCTTCCGCTCCAGAGCCGGCCTCATCTGATCTGTCAGATGAGCGGCCAGCTTGATCCGAGCCGGATGTGTACCAAGGAGATGCCGCGCGAGGAGGTCGCCTATATGGTGAACTACCTTGCGAACTGCAACCTCACCGAAGAGTGGCAGTTCGCCAAGGAACCGTATAGCCGAGCCAATCCGCCGCCTACGGTATGTTCTCCTTGTCTCTTCTTTTTCTCTCAACTTTGTTGCCGAGTTCCTCTTGGCCGACTTTAACTTAGTCGGCTTGCTCTTTGACAGAGTCCTCTTCTTCGGCCGGCCGGCGGGTCAGACACGGAGTGTCGATTCGTCCCCGACCGGACGGAACATGATCTGGAGGACCCCGACCTGGGGGCGGCCGGCATGGACGACAACGTCGAGCCGGGCGGCGGCCAAGCCGGCGGCGAAGCAGGCGGCTCCGGGCTCGGAGTCACCTTCGACGACTGGCCGGACAACGATGAGGCCGAAGTCGCCCCGCGCCGCTAGCCGGCGTCTGGACGCGGCGCGGGTTCCTCTGCGGCACCGCCTGCTCGGGGCGGAAGTCAAAAGCGTCGCGCCGCCCAGGGTTTGTTCGGTAGCCGGACGAAGAAAACCAGGGGCGGGGCGGCAGCCACCAGGCGGGAGGAGGCGGCCGCGAAGGCGGCTCGCTTCCGCAAGACGGTGAAGCAACCGCAGACCGTGTCGGCGTAAGTCCGAAATTTTCTTTGTGTACTCTCTTTCTTTCTTTTCTTTGGTGGTTCCTGAAACCTTTGTCTTTTTCTTCAACGATCAGAGCTCCGTCGTCACTTGAGCGGGCGGCTGCCGGCTCCGTCGTCGAGTCGCCAAGGGGCTATGGGAGCACCACCCGCCGCGTAGACCCCCGCGCCGACCTCCAGGAGGCGACAGAAAGGAACGCGCGGGAGGCGCGGGCGGAGCGAGAGGCGCGGGAGGCGGAGGCACGGAGGGCGGCCGCCGCCCAAGCGGCACGGGAGGAGGCGGCGGCGAAGGCACTCGCCGATGTCGCAGCCAGGGCCCAAGCAGAGGCTGAGGCCGCGGCGGCGGCAGGGGAGGTTTTGATGGTCACCCCGCTGCGCGTCATGGCGCCTGGGGACATGGAGCCCTCGCCAGGGGGAGCCAGTGGCGACCAGCCAGCGCTGGGGGAAGCGACGACGTCATCATCCTGGAGAGGGCGCCAGTGCCGACCCCGCCAACTGGGGCTGCTCAAGGCGGCCGGCCTGATCCGCCGCCTGCACAGTCGGCGGGGGGCGAGCCGGCCGCGAGGGCTGAGATGGCGGTCCGGATTCCGTCGAGCCAGCGCGCGGGGAAGGCCGCATCGGAGCCACAGAAGGCCGCGTCGGAGCCGCAGCCGGCCGCGGGCTCCAGTTCGTCGGCCCGGGATGCGGAGGCGGCCAGCGCTACCTCGGGGTGGACGCCAGGCGGAGGGACGGCCGTGGTGAACGTGGCTGCACAGGACGTCCGGACCCGGCTCCAGGGCCAAGCTGCGGCGCTGAGGCAGTTCACCAACGAGTTCCTCGCGACGCGGGCGGCCATCCGGGTTAGTATTCCTATTTTGCTTCTTCTTGACCTCGATTTCTTCTTGATCCTGATTTCTTCCGTGGGGGCGCGTCAGCGCACCCACTGGGTGTAGTCCCCGAGTTCCGAGTCGGCTGCTGAGCAGGCGGCTTGGAACTTCTTGGAGGATTAGCCTTGGCTGTTTTTGTTCTTACTTCGGTCTTCTGTCCATCTTGCAGGACTACCACAACCTTCGAGCGGCCGCCTTCAACTCCCAGGCTCGGGAGCTGACTCAGAAGACCGCCGACCTTACTGAGAGCCGAGGTACGTGCTTTGTTCTTTATCTCATGTGGGGGCGCGTCAGCGCACCCACTGGGTGTAGTCCCCGAGATTCGGGCCGACTGCAGAGCAGTCGGGTCGGATCTTCCTTGACGACTTCTTACTGTTCTTCTTTTCCTGCCGTCTCTGCAGCGGCCAACGCCAGTCTGAGGGCACAACTGGGAGAGTCTCAGACTGCCCTTCGCGCCAAGGATGCCGAGCTCGCCGCCTTGGTGCAGGAACGCGACCGCCTGGCCAAGAAGTTGGCCGACCAGGAGGAAAGCCACAAGGCGGCACTGAAGGCGGCGCAGGACCGCGAAGCCACTCTCCAGGCCGAGTTCGAGACGGAGGCGGCTGGCTGGGCTGAGGCCAGGCAGACTCTGGTCTCTGGCTATGGCCAGATCGAAGATCTGGTTGACGGTAAGCCGCCTACCTCTTCGTCCTTTCTTGACATCTGCCACTTTGGCTTGTTTTCTGATTTTGGTGTTGTTTTCTTCCTTTCTTCTTCTTGCTTGCGCAGAATATTTCCCTGGTTATTCTACTGCCGCCAACCAGGCCATCGAGGCCCGTCGCCAAGCGCGAAGGCAGGCCGGCTTTGAGATCTCGCCAACCGCCGGCCGCTCGCTGGAGGAACAGCTCCTGGCGATCCAGGCCTGCATCCAGCCGGCTCACCGACTGCTCCGCCGGCTTCAGCGTGCCGGGGCGCAAGTCTTGGCCGCCCTCTGGCCCGGCCAAGTGGTTCCTCGCACCCCCAGTCGGACTGCCGACTGGCTGGAGGTGGCAGTCGGCAGCTTTGAAGCTTGGAAGGCCTCGGCGGCTCGCTCCGGTGCCAGGCGGGCGCTGGAGTTCGTCAAGGCCTGGTATCCCGGCCTGAGCCTAGACCAGCTGGCTACCTGGCGGCAGCAAGCCGACATGGAGCTGGAGCCGGCGCGGCCGGCCATCATCCGGCGGGCTTCGGCAATCGCCGACTACACCGACACCAGCGACTTCGCCCCCGAGGTGGACGACAACGGTGTCGCCCAGCCGGAGGAGTGGTTCGGTCTGAACCCGGCGGACGGTGAAGACTCGGCGGAGGAGATCGACTCCAGCGACGAGGGTGAAGAAGAGGAGGAGGAGGGTGAAGACGCCGAGCCGGCTGGTGGAGCAGCCGGCCAGCCTCAGCCTGACCGCACCTCCAGCACCACGTCGCGCGCGAGTGCGTCGCCTGCCGTAGGTGGTGATCAAGCCGAGACCCGCTAGGCGGCCACTCCTTCGGCCGGCGGGGCCGCCTTCACCGACCAGCTCGGCCTCCGCACCGTGCCTTAGTCTGCCGTCTTTTGTTTTCCTGTCTTGTTACTTTTGGAACAATGTTTGGTTAAGTCTGCACAATTCCACCCACTGGGTGTATTCGAACTTATGTCTGTTGCCAGCCTGTTGGGGCTTTATATGTATATATAACTTATGCATGCATTTGGCCTTTCCTTGTACTTTGCTTTTTATCCTTCTGCTTTTTCCTTTGCCGCCCTCCCTTGGTTGCCGCCTCCCCAGTCAAACAGTTGCTCTGCAATCTGTAGCCGGAGGAGTGCCTGGCCAATTGGGGGGGGAAGTACTCTAGCTTTGTTGGACTAAAGCTAAGTGTTTTAGGAAGCCGGCCAGCCGGCTGTTCTGGCAGCCGGCAGGCATGTTTGGAGGCCGTCTCTTTGCTATATAGGTTCGTTGTTCCTTAGCCATTTTTCGTGTGGGCGTCCTTTCTGTCTTGCCTCTTGCTAGTCGGACAGTCAGTTCTTTGAGCTGCGACTTTCAACAAGAGAGGACTCGGGAGCCGGCGCACTACTTTTCTGACTTTAGGAAAAACTTTCGATATAGCTCAAGGCGGCCAGTCCCCGGGCCGACTAGTCGAACCCGGTGCCGGACAAGAATTCAAAATGTAATAACACATTCATGGACATGACACTCGTCATTCATAGATAAATAAAAGGCAGTCCCCGAGTACTGTTCGGGGGGCCTGTTGGTTTGTACTTAATACAAAAGGGTAGCGTAATACAAAAGGGGGCCTGTTGGTTCCATGGTCGCTCCAACTCCTTGCCGGAGTCGTCTCTCTTGCGTGCTCCTGGTTTTTGCGCGTCGATCAAGTAGTAGGAGTCGTTGCCGAGTGCCTTGCTGACGACGAAGGGGCCTTCCCAAGGGGCCGAGAGCTTGTGCTGGCCGGCTGTTCGCTGGATCAGCCGGAGCACAAGGTCGCCCTCTTGGAAGGATCTTGGCTTGACCTTGCGGTTGTAGTAGCGACGTAGCCCTTGCTGGTAGATGGCGGACCGGCTGAGTGCCAACAGCCGGCCTTCTTCCAGTAGGTCGACGCCGTCTTCTCGTGCTTCCTTGGCCTCTGCCTCCGTGTACATGGTGATCCGAGGCGAGTCGAACTCGATGTCTGTTGGGATGACAGCCTCAGCACCGTACACGAGGAAAAACGGAGTGAAGCCGGTTGACTTATTGGGTGTAGTGCGCAGACTCCAGAGGACAGCCGGCAGCTCTTCGAGCCAGCAGCCGGCCGATCGCTCCAGTGGTACAACCAGTCGGAGTTTGATGCCGGAGAGGATGAGTCCATTTGCTCGCTCGACCTGGCCGTTTGACTGCGGGTGGGCAACGGACGCTAAGTCCAGTCGGATGCCCTGCGTCGCACAGAAACGTGCCAGTGCTCCTTTGGCGAAGTTCGTGCCCTTGTCGGTGATGATGCTGTGCGGCACGCCGTACCGAGTAGTGATGTCGGTGATGAATGTTACGGCAGTCGGCCCATTGAGCTTCTTGATCGGCTTTGCTTCGATCCACTTTGTGAACTTGTCGACATCGACCAGTAGATGTGTCAAGCCGCCGCGGGCTGTCTTGAAAGGGCCCACCATGTCCAGTCCCCAGACGGCAAAAGGCCAGGTGAGGGGAATGGTCTTGAGTGCAGAAGCCGGCAGGTGTTGTTTGGAACTAAAAACTTGGCATCCTCTGCAGCTCTTGACTATTTCTTTAGCATCCTCCAAGGCAGTCGGCCAGAAGAAACCATGGCGGAAAGCCTTGGCCACAAGGGATCTTGAGGCTGCGTGGTGGCTGCATTCGCCTTGGTGGATGTCTTTGAGGATTGCCACTCCTTTTTCTGGCTCGACGCAACGCTCGAAGACTCCAGTGACGCTGCGCTTCACAAGCTCTCTGTTGATTATTGTGTATGTTGCGGCTCGTCGTTGCACTAGTCTTGCTGAGATCTCATCAGCCGGCAGCTCTCTGCTGACTAGGAACTTGAGGATGGGCTGGGCCCATGAGGGAGCTGTGACTTCTTCTTCTGTTAAGGTAGCCACCATGACTCGGGTGGGTGGGTTGGGTGGCATTGAATTGGAGTCGGCCACCGCTTCTTGTGTCGTTGCAGTCCCCGGGCCGACTGCTGCAGTCCCCGGGCCGGGTTCTGAAGTCCCCGGGCCGGGTGCAACTACGGCAGTCCCCGGGCCAGTTGTCGAAGTTCCCGTGCCGCCTGCGGGATTTCTCCAGTCGGATCCGGCTGTATCTGGCGCAGGCGGTACGAAGATGGAGTCCGACGCTGGAGACGGCTTGATGGACGGCTTGAGGAGGCGCTGGAGGGAGACGCCAGTCGGTATGGCTTGTCGGGTGGAGCCGATCCGTGCTAGGGCATCTGCTTGGTCGTTGTCGGCCCTTGGCACGTGGAGGAACTCGCACCCCTCGAAGTATCCGCTGATCTGCTGGACGAGGAATCGATAGCTCGCCATGTTCGCGTCCTTGGCGTCCCAGTCGCCAGACGATTGCTGGACCACCAAGTCTGAGTCGCCGTAGCACAGGATCCGGCGTATGCCGAGTTCTTTGGCTAGCCAGAGCCCATGTACGAGCGCCTCGTACTCGGCCACGTTGTTGGAGGCGGCGAAGTGGATCTGTAGCGTGTACTTGAGCTTGTCGCCTTTGGGAGAGGTGAGGACGATGCCGGCTCCCAAGCCGGTGCGCATCTTGGACCCGTCAGAGTGCATCCGCCAATGGGTAGAGTCGGGAGCCGGCGGTAAGTACTGGGTCTCGGCCTAGTCGACGAGGAAGTCGGCCAATGCTTGCGACTTGATGGCGGTGCGGGGTTGATAGATGCAATGGCCCATTTGGCCACCCGGCCGGATGCATCCCGGCTGCCTATGATCTTGGCGAGCGGGGCAGTGCACACGACCATGATGGGGTGCTCTTGGAAGTAGGGCTTCAGTTTCTTGGCAGCGAAGTACACCCCATAGCACATCTTCTGATAGTGCGGGTAGTTTTGCTTTGAGCTGGATAGTACTTCGCTGAGATAGTAGACCGGCCTCTGGACTAGCTGGGCTCGGCCTTCCTCCGGGCGCTGGACCACAACAACAGTGCTGACGACTCGGCTAGTCGCGGCGATGTAGAGGAGCATGGGCTCCTTCTCAGTCGGCGCAGCCAGGACAGGCGGAGTGGTCAGCATTTTCTTCAACTCATGGAAGGCTTGGTTGGCTTGATCATTCCACTCGAAGTGAGTGGACTTCTTCATGAGTCGGTACAAGGGGAGAGCCTTTTCTCCTAGTCGGCTGATAAAACGATTCAGGGAGGCTAAGCAGCCAGTGAACTTCTGCACATCTCGCAACTTGGTGGGAATCTCCATCCTCTCGATGGCCTTGATCTTGACGGGGTTGCACTCAATGCCGCGTTCGGAGACCAGGAAGCCTAGCAGCTGGCCGGCTGGCACTCCGAACACGCACTTCTCGGGGTTGAGCTTGATCTGGAATCGGCGCAAGTTGGCGAATGTTTCTTTCAGGTCTTCCAGCAAGGTACCGCGCTTTTCTGTCTTCACCACAATGTCGTCTACATAGACGTGGGCATTTCTGCCGAGTTGTTTCAAGAGACATTTCTGCATGCAACGCTGAAAAGTGGCACCGGCATTTCTCAAGCCGAATGTCATTGTCAAGTAGCAGAAAGCTCCAAAGGGTGTGATGAAGGCAGTCTTGAGGCGGTCAGCCGGGTCCAACTTGATCTGATGATACCCTGAGTATGCATTCAAAAAACTTAACAGCTCGCATCCGGCTGTGGAGTCTATCACTTGGTCAATCCGTGGCAGAGCAAACGGATCCTTTGGGCAGGCCTTGTTCAGACTGGTGTAGTCTATGCACATACGCCACTTGTTATTCTTCTTCAGAACAAGAACTGGGTTGGCAAGCCACTCTGGAAAGAACACTTCCATGATAAAGACAGCGGCAAGGAGCCGGGCTATCTCTTCTCCCACGATTCTTTGCTTCTCTTCTGACAGTCGGCGGAGGGGTTGCTTGACCGGCTTCGCATCAGCTCGAACATGTAATTTGTGCTCGGCGAAATCCTTCGGGACACCCGGCATGTCCTTTGGGGACCATGCAAAGATGTCTCGATTCTCACGGAGGAAGTCGACGAGCTCGCCTTCCTATTTACTGTCCAAGTTCGCCCCGATGACATCGAACCTCTCCGGGTTCTCCGGGTCCAGAGGTATCTTCTTTGTCTCTTTGGCAGGCTGGAAGGAGCCCTGCGCATCACAATCCTTGGGGTTGGGGGACAAGGTCGGCTGCTTGCCGGCCATGGCCACAACCCGTTCCAACATCTTCTTCTCTTCTGCCACCACGAGGGACTCGGCCAGCCGGCTGCTGGCCATGGCGCACTCGATGGACTTCTTGTAATCGCCGGCTACCGTGATGATCCCCTTCGAGCTCGGCATCTTCATCTTCAGGTAGGCGTAGTGGGGCACAGCCATGAACTTGGCCAAAGCAGGTCGGCCAAGCAGTGCATGATAGGGGCTCTCCAAATCCACTACCTCGAACCATATTGCTTCCCGGCGAAAATGATCTTTGTCTCCGAAGAGAACATCCATTTTGATCTTGCCGATTGGAGAGCAAGACAGGCCGGGGACGATACCATGGAAGACGGTGCGGCTCGGCATGAGCTGCTTCGCTTTGATGTTCAGCTTCTCCATGGTATCGCGGTACAGTATGTTGATACTGCTTCCGCCGTCTATCAGGACGCGGGAAAATCTGGCAGCTCGCCTCTCCGTCGCGAGGGTGACGTCCAAGACCATTGCATAGGAGCCAGGCGAAGGCATCACCTCTGGGTGGTCGGCCTGGCTCCAGCTGATTGGCTTTTCTGACCAGTGCATGAACTCGGGGGCGCTAGTGGCGTCTGCATTCACTTCTTGATGCTGTCGGCGTCGGCTGCGCTTGTCGTCGGCTTGACTGGTGAAGACGACGTAGGCGGCGTGCTCTTCGGGGAATTCGTCTTGGATGGCGCCGACTGCCGGCCGAGCCGCCGGCTGCTGGGGGGCTGGAGGCGGCGGGCTGGGAGGCGGAGGCGGCAGCATCCCCTCGCCCTTGGTGATGCGGGTGAGCCAGTGGCATTTCCGGGTTGTGTGGTTGGACGGCTTCGCGCCGCTGTGGAACTTGCAGGGGGCGTCAAGAGCTTGTTCGTAGGAGAAAGACGGCTGCCAGGGCGGGCGGCCACCCTTCTTCTTGGGAGCGGGCCGTTCTTCGGGCTGCTCGTCTTCAACTGTGGCCACCTGCCGACTGGAGGAAGTCGGCATGGGGCCCTTGCGCTTGTGGTCATTCTGGTAGGGGCGCCGATTAGGGTCGCCAGCCGGCGTCTTGGGAGCCGGAGCAATCACCTTCCCCGAGGCGTCTACTCGGAGCTCGGTCCTCATCGAGGAGTCGGCAGTGGCGTACTTGTCGGCGATGACTAGTAACTCGTTGAGGGTAGCCGGCTCGTCGCAGAGGAGTCGGTGCTTGAGGAGGGTGCCCTCTCGGCACCCGGCGGTGAAGTACTCGATGGCCTGGACCTCGTGCACTCCCTCGCAGGAGTTGCGGAGCTCGGCCCATCGCGTGAGGTAGTCGCGGGTCGACTCGTTGGGCCCTTGGACGTAGAGGGAGAGCTGGCGAGGCTTGGGAGGCCGCTTGTAGGTGCTGGTGAAGTTGCGGACGAAGACTTCGGTGAAGTCCAGCCAACTGTTGATGCTGTAGGGCTTAAGGCTGTTGAGCCATGTGCGTGTCGTGCCTTGCAGCATGAGGGGGACATACTTCACGGCGACGCGCCGATTGCCGTTGGCTATGCTGACGGCCGTGGAGTAGTCGATGAGCCAATCTTCCGGCTTCACCGAGCCGTTGTACTTGGGCGTGTCTCTGGGGAGCGAGAACCCTTTGGGGAAGGGCTCGTCGCGGATGCGGGGGCCAAAGCATGGCGGGCCGACATCGTCTTCTTCTTCTAACGCCAAGGATCGAGCAAGGCGGTCGATCCTGTGGCGGGCGTCGTTCTCGCCGACTCCTTCTCGGCGGCCGAGTCGGTCGCCAAGAGTCGGGTGTGTGATAGGCGGCGGAGTGAGGCGTCTTTCTCTTCGAGGCGGGGGAGGAGGCAGATTTCCTTGGTGTTCAACCGCTCGAGGGCGGCCTTCCGCGTCGCGCTCGATGGTAATGCGAGTCCGGCTGCGGCTGGCAGCCGGCTCCTTGTCTTTCTTCTGGCGCGCGCCGCTCGCAGTCGGCGAGCGGGACGCCGCGGCGTGCTCCCGGCGCGGGGGATGACTATCAGCACGGGCGCCGGCTTCGTGCCGTTCTGCAGCCGCGTCGATCAGCTGCTGGATCCGTCTTGTCATGTAGGGGAGCTCGTCGGCTCCCAGCCCATTGAGCTCTTCTGCGGCCGCCTGAGCGGCTCGCAGATTTTCGAGCGGGGTGGCGTAGACGGGGCGATCTGCGCCCAGCATGCTGGCGACGACCGCGCCGCGCTTCTGGACGAAGCCGGCTCGGCTCGGGCCGCTAGGCGGCGGCGTGCCGAAGGCGGCGCGGTCGACTTCGCGCTGGTGGGCCTCGGTGAGGCGTCTCATGGAGGCTATCTTCTGGCCCTCCGCGATGAGGGCAAGGCGGCGTGCCTCCAGGGTCTCGGCGTCGGCGTCGGCCGGGATGGGGACGGAGAGGTCGTGCATCGCCGCTTGTAGGGCGTCGTGGGCGTTCTCGCCCGAGTTGGCGACGTGGCTGATGACCAGCACTTCGGTGACAGCACTGCTGCCGCTGTCAGCTCGAGGGAGGGGGTCGTCGAAGACCACCACATCGGAGGGGTAGGCGTCAAGCGATGCTGTGTCGGAGTCGATGAGCATCGGGTCGGTGGAGCCGACCGACTCCATGTCCGCAGCAGGCTCGCTGGAGACGTGAAGCTGGTCGAGGAGGCTGACGAGGCGGCTCTCGGGGTAGTCAGTGCCTGCGTAGGACGCAGGCTCGTCGGAGATGCGAGTCTCGCTGAGCAGATCGGCGAGGCGGCTCGCCGCGCAGGCGTCGTCGACGCCTTGCAGCGCGTCGAGGCAAACGCCATCGGGCGCAGCAGGCTGGCTGCGCTCGCGGGGGAGGAAGAGGGTTCCCGTCCAGAACAGGTCTCCGGACGACGGTGCACCTGGCCCCACGGTGGGCGCCAAATGTCGGGTGGTTGGTGCGACATATGCCAACGGATGGCTTATCTGTGTGGGTGCCAATAAGACGTCGCCGGTGCCTGGAAACGGGATGAGGCGAAGACATGCACGCCGGCGGATCTTACCTAGGTTCGGGGCTCTCCGAGGAGATAACACCCCTAGTCCTGCTCTGCGGGGTCTCCGCATGATCACTAGATCAGTGAAAGTAGCTACAATCGCTCCTAGAGCTGTTTGGTTCAAGGGAGAAGAAGAACAAGGCTAGCTCTCTCTTCTCTCTATCTATGGTGTGTGTGCTATGCTTAGAAGCAACCCTTTGCATGGGTGCTCCGGGGGGTTTATATAGGCCTACCCCCCGGGGTACAATGGTAATCCGACTGGGAGCTGGTCCCAGCCGTCAGTGTCTACGCTTGCCGGCTTCTCCGCCGGCAATTGGGTCCCGCCGGCTGGTGGGTCCCGCCGGCTGCCGGCTTCTTGGTCGACAGGCCGGCCCCACCACCTAGGGTCTTGTCGGCGGCTGCTTACTGTAGCCTCGCCTCTGATGACGAGGGCTTTGTCGAGGTAAGCGTGGCTACAGTGGGCCACCTCGGGGGCTCTCACTGTAGTCTTACCTCGTCTTGTCTCCTTAATGGGGCTCCTGCTTCGAGGAAGGGAGTAGCCGGCTTCTGGGGGCCGGCTACGCCCTTGGCCGACTGGGAAAGGCCGGGCCGCCTTCACGCCTCTCTCTGGCTGGAGGGGCCCGCCGCCCGTGGGCCGTACGGGAGTCTGTCGTGGATGACGTTGAGGCTAGCATGGCTACAGTGCCGAGCCGCACGGGAGACGGACGTCCCGTACGGCCTCCTGTAGCCATGCCCGCCTCGGGCTTCGGGGGTAGTGGGCCGCACTGTGACCACACCCCGTCTTGTCGCCGTTATGCGGGAGTAGCTTTAGTGGTTGTGGTCTCGGCCGGCTTCTTGGAGTCGGCGTCCTTCTTGGCCGGCTTCTTGGAGTCGGCCACCCCGTAGTCGTCCCGGGGAGAGGTTGCTGAGGCTGGGTCGCCTTCCGGGAGTCGGCTTCAGAGGTAGCCTGCCAGGGAAGGCGGCCCAATGCTTAGAGTGATTGGGGGCCCGAAGGCCTGATAATTTTTTCAGAAGAACCAAGGGCAGTCGGTTAGGCTACCCGTGGCCATTTACTCCGACAGTAATTGAATTAGTTTAAGTATTTAAGAAGGAAATGTCATTCATGGATATAGAAATCAACCGTTTCTTGGTAGCCTATGTAAATCACATGCATCAATTGCTGAAACTGGTAGAATAGAATGGAACGACTGTACAAAGACTGGACTAAATATCTCAGAATAAATATAAGCTAATAAAAGTATCCATCCTATTGGCCTTATGAAGATGTAACATTAACAAGCATGCAGCAGGAGACAAAATCCAAGCTATTGAATTATCCATCCTACTGGTCCTATGCAGATAAAAAAATCATAGGCACGCCTCAGAGCGCGAAGCGCATTGTAAAGTAGTATTAGAACTGGATCTGTAATAGGAGAATATACCTTGGTAATTAGCCTTGTGCTCGGAGGGGTCTCTCGTTGATTCTGTTAAGAACCAAAACGGATCTAAGTTGTAACAAAGCAAATCACGGTTAGTGAAAATAGAAGCAGAATAAGAGAGACAGAGAGAAAAAAGTCTCTGTCCACCACCATCACGGGGGCTTGACAAAGAGGGTGTGCGAGAGGGTCGGATGAGCAGGCGCACCTACCAGTCGGCGGGTTGGAGCAGATGGCGGTGCTCTTCATGCTCTCCGGGGATCTAGCGAAACAGCGCAGTCAGAGAGGACTTGGAGGCAGAGAGAGGAGAAGAAGATGAGCTCAAGGAAGCAGACATGATAAGATTCGGTGGACGCAGTGGATGCGGCAGGCCAGAAGAGAGGGCCGTTGGCCCAAAAGACAAACGGCTGCTCTTATCCTTTTAAGTAATAATAATTGGTTTGTCAATTTTTTTCTTTGAACCCCTCACAAAAAAGGTAATAATTGATTTGAACAAAAAACACTTTTAAAAGTAGGGAATAAAAAAAAACCAAAATGTTTATATAAAGCACTGTGAAATAGTTTTCAAGAGTGAACATGAGTTTTGTCATTCCATGCTCATTTTATAGAGTAATATTTTTGTTCTGACCCTAGACAAATCTAGAGCAGAAAGTAATTTTGTTGAAACCCTGGGCAAGATAGCATCTGGATGCATGAAGATTGAAATAAAAAAGATGAACGATATAGAAACCGAAAGGGGCATTCTGTGAAATTTATGGATGTGTTTTGTAGTGTGCAGACGACAAAAGTTAGAAGAAAAATAAAGGAAGGATGATCTTCTCTGCGCTGAACACAAAAGTTAGTTGGCAATTCTTAGCTTTGAATTCCTGAGGAGTTCCTATTGATATTCAACGAAGGGCAAAAAGAACATTGAATGATTAACTGGAGTAGGGAATCAACTGGGAAAACATCATGCTTGCCTTCTAAGATAAACCAGTAAAGGAGAAGGGTGTTTACATCAGCAAGCCCCCTTGCCAGTAGCGTTTGTCCTGAGTTTCAATCATTAGTAAAAAGAAGAGGCATGTTAGTAATTTCGTTCGTGCCGAGTAGATCCTAGAGTTATAAAATGTAACAAAAACAATGAGGACATAAAGATTAGGCACAACAAATAGAGGACAATATAAAAAAGAAGAAGGCAGAACGAATCCTAATACACAGCCAATGCAATCATATGGTTAATCAGTTTGCATTTACGAACCAAGCTATTCTGCATGGAACAGCAAGAATTGCTTGCACATGCAACGCTTTACTGGGCATCTGATAAATTTGAATATAGCAGCAATAAATCAAAACACTTGACTGTCCCTGTCAAAGCCATGGTGGAAGTCATTGTGCTTATATATAAAGGTTGTTTTTAATAATACAAAGGAATAAATACATCAATCCACAGTTCTAATTGACTCTACTCCCGAGGTATTTTCCGCATCCACGATTGACATCTGCAGCACATGGTATATCTACATGTTACTTATCATTCAGGTTTTGGTGTCCAAATTATGGTTTGGTTGCAGTACTTAATAAATCTTAGTCGGCTAGATCAAAATGAGAGAGGTTTAGTGGGGGGTTGAGAGCATTGGGAGTTGCAAGACCGGCCGCCCATGTGGTCGGTCTGCACATTTCACTTATTTTCTGCAAGAGCAAACGAAACAGAACCAAGATAGCATTAGCATATTGTATCTTAGGCAAGTGACCAGCAGATGAGAATGCTTGTCCATAAAGGGGAGCAAGGAAGTCGTAATCCACTTAGCAAGAAGAACAGAGCGGTAAGACCATCCATCTTCCTTCACCCAACGATCAACTTCCAGTAGTGCATGATCCACTACATACATTCCTCGACAGGGGCTACAAAGCGGTAAGGTAAAAAAATCCTACAATTTGAAAACTTGTGAAAACTAACCAAAGTAATCCACTGGCAAGTAAATTAGTATTTATTAACATAATAAACTCTTAAGATATGCATCTTCATGTATATAGTTTGACACTCCTTCAGTCACTCTATTTCAGAATACCTAAATATACGATCTTTTAGATATTCCACTATGGACTACATACGGATGTATATAGACATACTTTAGAGTGTAGATTCACTCATTTTGCTCCGTATGTAGTCTTTTTTTTAGAAAAGGAGGGGGACCCCCGGCCTCTGCATCTCTAAAAGGTCTTATATGTAGGAACAGAGGGAGTATATTTTTAACATTTATTCAAACATGAAGCATGTGCATGTTGACATTGTTGACATATTCTCAGTTTTACCCTCATTTACCTTGCCAACCACTTCTAGATTTATGAGTAAACATTCACATGTAAGTAAATAACATTATCACTTTTCGAAAACTGTTTGAGTGTATCAAATAGGTCACAGATATCCTCCTTTGTACATTCAGATCACTATTACCCTAATTTTGTAAATTTAAATCACTAAAGTAAATTAAGCAGGTTATTTGTTTGCACGACATAAGTACCATACCACAGCAACTGAGTCAGCAAAATACGTGTACATGTATTTCTTGTTGGGCTGTTGTTGTATGGTGTAGAATAGACAAAAAATTGTATAGAAGTCGAGGGGGTGAATTATCTATGACACAACTGAATATATAAGGAACATGGTAATAAAATAGGTAAATTCAGATGGTACGATGTTCATATTTCCTAATCAAACGGAAATTCAGACCCAACAGAAATGGGGGAACTGAGAAGGTAGGGGGATGGAGAATCATACCTAGCAGAAATTCAGACCGCTTGTCAGCTCCCAGTTTATTATTCAAAATGTTAGCACCACTATTGAAGGAAGCCCAGCCGTCTCGCGAGCAGCCTCCTTCGAACTTCGATCTCCACTAACACCTGCGACCTTGGGAAGCACGAGGAGCTGAAGAAGATAGCAGTAGCACAATAATTATCATCATCCTCGCATTTTCTAAGAACTGAGGTTCAGAAATAAATACAATCAGTCATAATGGAGCTATACAACGTTTCTAAACAACATTAAAAATAAATAGAAGTAAAAATAAGTGTGTGGGCAAAACTGCAAGAATGGTAGAATGTTGGATCTTAGATATGATAAAAAAGATCAGAGATAAAAAACATGAAAGCACTCGAAAAAGTAAAAAAAAAAACAAGAAAGCACTCGACAAAAGCTGCAAAACAGAGATAGTACAATGCTTATATCATAGTTCTAGAAAAAATAGCTCTTGCTCTGTTTCCCCTATTTAATCCAGAGTCATAGATGGCCAATTGAATCCAACAAACGCTTACTAATTGTCATCTATATGCTCCAAAATGTTGTGTTTCATCTAAAAATTTAGCTATTCACATTCATCTAAGTTACAGAGTTCCCTGGGTACCTTTCTAAGAAGAAAAAACAAACATCCTACAAACTTTGAGAAAGTTGTGCCAGAAAAATGAAATAGATAACTCTTGGGAAAGATAATATATCATTGCCCAAGGTCCATGGAGAGTCTTCTGAAAGCTTTTAAAAGTATGAATGTTTAAAAAAAAGTCGCCAATTGAAAATGGAGATCCAGCTCATGAGGTTTCATACTTAAACTGGTTTACTTGTTGATTCTTCCAATTGTAGAGAGCATCATACTCTAAAATAGAGAGCATATATAGGCACGTCCAAGGAGTCAAATCATGTTTGATACAATGTCTTAGGACGCTTATCCGACAGTTACCATTATAACCGGTAACTATAATTGTAGTGGTTCATTTTTCATTTGTTCTGTTTGAAGTGCTGTGCAAGTCCAAACTCCAGCAACACATAACAGCAAAAGGAGCTTGCAAGAGCTAAAAAACAAAACAATATCACTGACGGTAGCTGGGCAGCACCCTATACGTGCACCTCGACAGGAGCTAATTATTTTCGAGCCTCAACATAAATATGTATCTGTAGCATCACAAGTTCATCAAGGGAAATGTCGGTACCAAAGAAAGGCCTCGCTAAGTAAATAGGTTTCATCTCAAGATTTCTTATGAAGTTTTGGAGGGGTCATGTAATGGCAGATTCCTTACGTATGCTGTTATGGATTAATTTATCTATATATTCAGCTTATATTCGCATGATAGCAATTTATATCTGAATGTTGTTACGAATGTTGCATGTACTATATATGTCAGTCAGAATGGCATGTTGCATGTACCCTGTGCAACATCAAGTGAGATATGTGTTGGGGAACGTAGCAATAATTCAAAATTTTCCTACATGTCACCAAGATCAATCTAGGAGATGCTAGCAACGAGAGAGAGGGAGTGCATCTTCATACCCTTGAAGATCGCTAAGCGGAAGCGTTACAAGAACGCGGTTGATGGAGTCGTACTCGCGGTGATTCAAATCGCGGAAGATCCGATCTAGCGCCGAACGGACGGCGCCTCCGCGTTCAACAGACGTACAGCCCGGGGACGTCTCCTCCTTCTTGATCCAGCAAGGGGAGAGGAGAAGTTGAGGGAGAACTCCAGCAGCACGACGACGTGGTGGCAATGGAGCTCGTGGTTCTCCGGCAGAGCTTCGCTAAGCACTACGGAGGAGGATGAGGAGGTGTATGAGGAGGGAGGGCTGCGCCAGGGAAGAGGTGCGGCTGCCCTCCCACCCCTCCACTATATATAGGGGCAAGGGGAGAGGGGGAGGCGCTCTAGGGTTTCCCCTAGGGGCGGCGGCCAAGCAGATTGGATCTCCCTAGGGAAAATCCTAGGGAGACTTGCCCCCCAAGCCAAGCAGGTGGAGGCTTGCCTCCCAAGCCAGGTGGAGGCACCCCACCTCCCCAAGTAACGTGGGAAAGGGTGTGGGGGGCGCACCACCCCTTAGTGGGCTGGTTTGCCCCTTCCCCTTTGGCCCATGAGGCCCTCCAACACTTGTCGGGGCTCCCGAAACACCTTTCGGTCATGCTGGCCATAGTCTGGTACCCCCGGAACACTTCCGGACTCCAATACCCTTCGTCCAATATATCGATCTTCACCGCCGGACCATTCCGGAACTCCTCGTGATGTCCGGGATCTCATCCGGGACTCCGAACAACGTTCGGTAACCACATACTATTTCCCATAACAACTCTAGCGTCACCGAACCTTAAGTGTGTAGACCCTACGGGTTCGGGAACCATGCAGACATGACCGAGACACCTCTCCGGCCAATAACCAATAGCGGCATCTGGATACCCATATTGGCTCCCACATGTTCCACGATGATCTCATCGGATGAACCACGATGTTGGGGATTCAATCAATCCCGTATACAATTCCCTTTGTCTATCGGCATGTTGCTTGCCCGAGATTCGATCGTCGGTATCCCAATACCTCGTTCAATCTTGTTACCGACAAGTCTCTTTACTCGTTCCGTAACGCATGATCCCGTGGCTAACTCCTTAGTCACATTGAGCTCATTATGATGATGCATTACCGAGTGGGCCCAGAGATACCTCTCCGTCATACGGAGTGACAAATCCCAGTCTTGATTCGTGCCAACCCAACAGACACTTTCGGAGATACCTGTAGTGCACCTTTATAGCCACCCAGTTACGTTGTGACGTTTGGTACACCCAAAGCATTCTTACGGTATCCGGGAGCTGCACAATCTCATGGTCTAAGGAAACGATACTTGACATTAGAAAAACTCTTAGCAAACGAACTACACGATCTTGTGCTATGCTTAGGATTGGGTCTTGTCCATCACATCATTCTCCTAATGATGTGATCCCGTTATCAATGACATCCAATGTCCATGGTCAGGAAATCATAACCATCTATTGATCAACGAGCTAGTCAACTAGAGGCTTACCAGGGACATGTTGTGGTCTATGTATTCACACATGTATTATGGTTTCCAGTTAATACAATTATAGCATGAACAATAGACAACTATCATGAACAAGGAAATACAATAATAACCATTTTATTATTGCCTCCAGGGCATATTTCCAACAATATGAGCAACTAATAAAGAGATAAACTACCAAAAGCACATACTAACCACAAATCTATCAGAGGACCAAACTCTTCACAACATAGGGAAAGAAAGTTCTTCACCAAAATTATCGTAGCTTATTCCTCCATATTTTCTTTCCCAGACCTGCACACATCAAATTTAGAGAAATCTTAGAGAAATAAAAGAATGCTTGATGACAGATGGTGGAGCCGGCAAGAATAGGGAAAGGGGCACTTGCAACCATATTTCTTACTATGTAAGCACTGTTGTCAAGCCCTTCAATAACCACGTAAGTTTCAAACGCCATGTCAGCTTCCTATGCTCTGACCCCATGACTTGCCAGCGTCTGCCACCACCAAAGCCGATCCCTGCCTAACAGAACACAAAAAAATTTCAATTTCAGACGATAGTACCAACAAAACATAGATAGGCAAAATCTTATAATATATGCACAATGGTAAAGCTGCTGCCTTGTGACCATGAGGTCACAGGTTCAAGTCCTGGAAACATCCTCTTACAGAAATGTAGGGAAAGGCTGCCTACAATAGACCCAAAGTGGTCGGACCCTTCCCCGGAGCCTGCGCAAGTGGGAGCTACATGCACCGGGCTGCCCTTTTTTTAGGTTATTGGTAATACCACCTAGTGAATGGAGAGGAAAATATCAGGGAACACAATGTTCCTTGTCTAAGAAGCAGTTTCATCATCATCTCCTTTGATCAAGATCTTTAGGGATTTCTGTGAAGTAACACGCGATATCGCAATACACACATGCCTAGAAAAAGCAGTCAAAGATTTAATGGACAGCAATAAGAACCAGTCAAACAAACAACAAAATTAAAGCAAATGCATATGAGCATTAAAGGCCAGATAACCTGGAAACATACCCAAACAGATCTCAGGTGGGGCAGACCCCATGCCCATGCATAACCAGCCAACAAGAGAACGAAAGCAGACCTAAATCAATACATCATATAGGAACCACAACAACCAAACTAGAGAAACATCTCGAAACTCTTTTCATACAACAAAGCCGAATTCAACAACACAAGAAAGCAAAGTAACGAACACACCATAGTATACATAGACATAAGAAGAAAGCAAGCAAAAACGCCCTTACGAAGAGCCAAATCGAACTAACTCAGCTCCTAGAAGCATATCACATCAGATCTAACATGAGCAATACTCATCCATGCCTCGGGCAACATAGGGAAGATCTCAGACTTTTGGAAACCTAGTCACGCATTTCATCGAGCAGATTGCAAGCAAGGGAGCAGGCAGAACCTCACCTAGCAAAGAAGGAACAAGTAGCCGCACAGCCACCGCACGGCAAAGCAGACGAAGAAGCCCTACAAACAACAACAAAGAAGAAGAAACAAACAAGAACAAATCAGCGGACAACGGCAGCAGCGGGGATCGAACATTGATTAAACTGAATAAAAGAAGAAGCTCACCCTCCCTAACCAAACGCAACAGCAGCAGCGCGGGTATCCTTATCTGAAAGCAACCACACAGTTCATACAGTCAGTGGTAAAAGAAAGAAGAATGTTAGTAAATTAGAACTGCACACACACCTCCAATAGTATTTTGGCCTGTGTAGAAGACAAGTGTGCGTTTACATCCAGGAATTTAAGCATCTGCCCAGAGCAATCCCGACCCTCTTCTTAACAACCCCAGGCTGCTGAAAGAAACCTGCAAAATCATCCAAACCAACAAAGATGATTTTAGGAATCTATAAATCAAAGAGACAAAGCAGGAGCATCACAACAAACAGTAAGTCTTAGTCATGTATGTATCCATGCTCAAAAATTGTTGACCCTCATTTATTCTTACTCATGGCCACACCTAGGGCATGCTTTCTCAATGAAGGGTTCAAGCTATAAATTTCAAATGTGAAAACAGAAGACATTTACCTGTTGCAGTCCTTACATCCATCGAGATGATCCTACTAATTCCTATGATGGGTTGTGCATCAGCAAAAAATCAACATTAACCAACTTGGAACCTACAAAGAAGAAGAGGACATTAAATTTCTGCAAGCAACATATATCCACTGTGCCAAAGTTGATTCTTCTCCTTTTATGATGATTTATAAACTGACAAACAGCTAAGTATCAATCAACCATCAATAAAAAAAAAGAACCTTTACCCAATGTATATAGATAAAAAAACACAGGTGGGGGCAAAGAACCACATGTAGTATCCTCCTTCCAACAGTAAAAGGCTACACATCACAAAATTATAGAAAATATTTTGCATGTAAGCATGAAATCCCTTACTTTCAAATGCATGACTAATTCTGCCTATGTCTTTTGACTTTCCAATTTCCGTGGTTAAAAGATCCCAGGCTCCTATAGTATTAATCGACTACAGAAAACTGAATTCATTAACTGAATCACATAGACAGACAGAGCTTGCTCAATGGCAATACTTATTACTTAATTTCCCATAATACATAAATAAAAAGATCAAATAGACATTGTACGAATGGGAACAATTTGAAAAAATGCACTCATATTAATAGGATATGGAACAGACCTATTTACCTGCGAGATGAACACTGCACATGGTGAAGAGAGGGTGAGGTAGCCGCACTTGAAGTCTTACATCAGATCTGCCCCAGAGTAGGCAATGGACATGATTATGCCACATGCTGCAAGGCCGACAATGACGCCACCATCGCTGCTGCTGATGAGCGAGGGAGAATATGAAGAGGGCAATATTGCCATAGGTGGGCGCAAGGTTAAAGTTCTCCTTATCTGAAAAATATAAAGAAATCATTCAGGAAGATGCTATCTTGCAAGCAAATAACTAACACAACTGTACTACAAGGAAATGAATTAGTGAAGAATAATTCACCAGCATTCGGTAAAATCAACGCTCTCTGGCCGCAAATTCAAGTCATAAAATGGTAAATGTATTTAATGGGCACAAAAAATGATACAACAAGAATTTAACACAAGCATCAAATTCGTCCCCCAGATTACCCAAACAGAAATAGTCACCCTAATTAACATCAGGGACAAGAATCCCCCAAACACCTCGAGCTCCTTGCCCGGTGGGGGTGGAGGCAGAGGCGGCGCCGCGCCGCCCAGGACGGTATTCAGGTCGGGGGAGACGAGACAGCGACCAATTGGGGAAGCAACGTCACAGCACGGTGGTTGGGGAGCAGCAGCGGCGAGAGAGAAGGGGGTGCAGGAGGCTGTGGCTGCCTCGTTTCCTCTCAGATCGAGAGAGAGAGAGAGAGCGCACACGGGGCAGCCGTAGCTCGGTGTCGAGGAGGCACAGAGACGGCCGGCCCCCCACCTCCCTTCCTCCTCTCCCGATCCAGGAGCGGATCGAGCCGCCACCAACCGCCAGGTCGCGCCCGACCTCGCCGGCACAGGCCGACAGCAGCCGGTGACCCTCTCCTGCCTGCTGCCTCACCTCCCTCTCCACTTTCCTCTCACTTTCTCCATCGCGGGCGGGGGGCGGCGGCGGCGGCGCATGAGGAACGAGGGTCACGGGGTGGGCTAGGGTTGGGAGCGTTTCTTTCACTGTCGCTCGCTGCCCGCTCGATTCGCTGGAGGAGAAAGACGGGTGTGGGGCCTGCACGTCGAGCGCGGTGCGGTGGTTTTTCGCTGGCGTGGTGCGCTGCACCCCCACGCGCGGCGCGGTGCGGTGGTCTTTTTTTCCTCGCGTGGTACCGTGCGCTCGAGGCATTGGTTGTGCCTAGCACTTCTTGAGGCTTTATATGTTAGATGTTAGATAGCAAAGAATGGCGTATCCACTACATAAGTGTTTTCATGTTTAAAATTTCTCAAATACATGATTTCTTTAAATTATACGTTTTGTTTTCTAGTTTTTCTCATACTCATTTGTATATTTTTTCTATACATCTAAAACAAGTTCTTACACACATTTAACATTTGCCTACATGATTAACATGTTTTTGAATATATTTGGACTACGTGTTAAATAGTTTTTGACTACACATTAAATTATTTTTGGAAATGATTACAAAACATTTTTAGCTACGCAAGCATTTTTTACATTGTGTAAGTTTTCTATAATGTCACAAACATATTTTTGAAACACGTGAACATAGTTGTAAAGGTAACATACATTTTCTTTGAATGCTACGAAATATATTTTTGGAATTACACGAACATTTTTGTTAAATTGCTTTACATTTTCAAAAAGAGGTACGTACATTTCATGAAATTCGTGAACATTTTCTAAATGTCACATGCATTTTTTCTAATGGTACATACTGAAGGAAATATGCCCTAGAGGCAATAATAAAGTTATTATTTATTTCCTTATATCATGATAAATGTTTATTATTCATGCTAGAATTGTATTAACCGGAAACATAATACATGTGTGAATACATAGACAAACAGAGTGTCACTAGTATGCCTCTACTTGACTAGCTCGTTGATCAAAGATGGTTAAGTTTCCTAGCCATTGACATGGGTTGTCATTTGATTAACGAGATCACATCATTAGGAGAATGATATGATTGACTTGACCCATTCCATTAGCTTAGCACTCGATCGTTTAGTATGTTGCTATTGCTTTCTTCATGACTTATACATGTTCCTATGACTATGAGATTATGCAACTCCCGTTTACCGGAGGAACACTTTGTGTGCTACCAAACGTCACAACGTAACTGGGTGATTATAAAGGTGCTCTACAGGTGTCTCCAAAGGTACTTGTTGGGTTGGCGTATTTCGAGATTAGGATTTGTCACTCCGATTGTCGGAGAGGTATCTCTGGGCCCACTCAGTAATACACATCACTATAAGCCTTGCAAGCATTGTGACTAATGAGTTAGTTGCGGGATGATGTATTACGGAACGAGTAAAGAGACTTGCCGGTAACGAGATTGAACTAGGTATCGAGATACCGACGATCGAATCTCGGGCAAGTAACATACCGATGACAAAGGGAACAACGTATGTTGTTATGCGGTGTGACCGATAAAGATCTTCGTAGAATATGTGGGAACCAATATGAGCATCCAGGTTCCGCTATTGGTTATTGACCGGAGAGGTGTCTCGGTCATGTCTACATAGTTCTCGAACCCGTAGGGTCCGCACGCTTAACGTTACGATGACAGTTTTATTATGAGTTTATGTATTTTGATGTACCGAAGGAGTTCGGAGTCCCAGATGAGATCGGGGACATGACGAGGAGTCTCGAAATGGCCGAGACGTAAAGATCGATATATTGGACGACTATATTCGGACTTCGGAAAGGTTCCGAGTGATTCGGGTATTTTTCGGAGTACCGGAGAGTTACGGGAATTCGTATTGGGCCTTAATGGGCCATACGGGAAAGGAGAGAAAGGCCCCAAAGGGAGGCCGCACCCCTCCCCATGGACTAGTCCGAATTGGACTAGGGAGGGGGGGCGCCCCCTTCATTCTTTCTCCTTCTCCCTTCCCTTTTCCTACTCCAACAAGGAAAGGAGGAGTCCTACTCCCGGTGGGAGTAGGACTCCCCCCTTGGCGCGCCCTCCTCCTTGGCCGGCCGCCTCCCCCTTGCTCGTTTATATACGGGGGCAGGGGGGCACCCCATAGAGACAACAATTGATCATTGATCTCTTAGCCGTGTGCGGTGCCCCCCTCCACCATATTACACCTCGATAATATCGTAGCGGTGCTTAGGCGAAGCCCTGCGTCGGTAGAACATCATCATCGTCACCACGCCGTCGTGCTGACGAAACTCTCCCTCAACACTCGGCTGGATCGGAGTTCGAGGGACGTTATCGAGCTGAACGTGTGCTGAACTCGGAGGTGCCGTGCGTTCGGTACTTGATCGGTCGAATCGTGAAGACGTACGACTACATCAACCGCGTTGTGTTAACGCTTCCGCTTTCGGTCTACGAGGGTACGTGGACAACACTCTCCCCTCTCGTTGCTATGCATCACCATGATCTTGCGTGTGCGTAGGAACTTTTTTGAAATTACTACGTTCCCCAACAGTGGCATCCGAGCCTGGTTTTATGCGTTGATGTTATATGCACGAGTAGAACACAAGTGAGTTGTGGGCGATATAAGTCATACTGCTTACCAGCATGTCATATTTTGGTTCAGCGGTATTGTGAGATGAAGCGGCCTGGACCAACATTGCGCATACGCTTACGCGAGACTGGTTTCACCGTTGCGAGCACTCGTTGCTTAAAGGTGACTGGCGGGTGTCTGTCTCTCTCACTTTAGTTGAACCGAGTATGGGCTACGCCCGGTCCTTGCGAAGGTTAAAACAGCACCAACTTGACAAACTATCGTTGTGGTTTTGATGCGTAGGTAAGAACGGTTCTTGCTAAGCCCGTAGCAGCCACGTAAAACTTGCAACAACAAAGTAGAGGACGTCTAACTTGTTTTTGCAGGGCATGTTGTGATGTGATATGGTCAAGACGTGATGCTGTATTCTATTGTATGAGATGATCATGTTTTGTAACCGAGTTATCGGCAACTGGCAGGAGCCATATGGTTATCACTTTATTGTATGCAATGCAATCGCCATGTAATTGTTTTACTTTATCACTAAGCGGTAGCGATAGTCGTAAAAGCAATAGTTGGCGAGACGACAACGATGCTACGATGGAGATCAAGGTGTCGCGCCGGTGACGATGGTGATCATGACGGTGCTTCGGAGATGGAGATCACGAGCACAAGATGATGATGGCCATACCATATCACTTATATTGATTGCATGTGATGTTTATCTTTTATGCATCTTATCTTGGTTTGATTGACGGTTGCATTATAAGATGATCTCTCACTAAAATTTCAAGATAAAAGTGTTCTCCCTGAGTATGCACCGTTGCCAAAGTTCGTCGTGCCCAGACACCACGTGATGATCGGGTGTGATAAGCTCTACGTCCATCTACAACGGGTGCAAGCCAGTTTTTGCACACGCAGAATACTCAGGTTAAACTTGACGAGCCTAGCATATGCAGATATGGCGTCGGAACACTGAGACCGAAAGGTCGAGCATGAATCATATAGTAGATATGATCAACATAGTGATGTTCACCATTGAAAACTACTCCATTTCATGTGATGATCGGTTATGGTTTAGTTGATTTGGATCACGTAATCACTTAGATGATTAGAGGGATGTCTATCTAAGTGGGAGTTCTTAAGTAATATGATTAATTGAACTTAAATTTATCATGAACTTAGTCCTGATAGTATTTTGCAAATTATGTTGTAGATCAATAGATCGCGTTGTTGCTTCCCTGTGTTTATTTTTGATATGTTCCTAGAGAAAAATTATGTTGAAAGATGTTAGTAGCAAAGATGCGCATTGGATCCGTGATCTGAGGATTATCCTCATTGCTGCACAGAAAAATTATGTCCTTGATGCACCGCTAGGTGACAGGCCTATTGCAAGAGCAGATGCAGACGTTATGAACGTTTGGCTAGCTCAATATGATGACTACTTGATAGTTTAGTGCACCATGCTTAACGGCTTAGAATCGGGACTTCAAAGACGTTTTGAACGTCATGGACCATATGAGATGTTCCAGGAGTTGAAGTTAATATTTCAAGCAAATACCCGAGTTGAGAGATATGAAGTCTCCAACAAGTTCTATATATAGCTAAAAGATGGAGGAGAATAGCTCAAGCAGTGAGCATGTGCTCAGATTGTCTGGGTACTACAATCGCTTGAATCAAGTGGGAGTTAATCTTCCAGATAAAATAGTGATTGACAGAATTCTCTAGTCACCATCACCAAGTTAGTAGAACTTCGTGACGAACTATAGTATGCAAGGGATGACGAAAGTAATTCCTGAGCTCTTCGTGATGCTGAAATTGACGAACGTAGAAATCAAGAAAAACATCAAGTGTTGATGGTTGACGAGACCACTAGTTTCAAGAAAAGGGCAAAGGGAAGAAGGGGAACTTCAAGAAGAACGGCAAGCAAGTTGCTGCTCAAGTGAAGAAGCCTAAGTCTGGTCCTAAGCCTGAGACTAAGTGCTTCTACTGCAAAGGGACTGGTCACTGGAAGCGGAACTACCCCAACTATTTGGTGGATAAGAAGGATGGCAAAGTGAACAAAGGTATATTGGATATACATGTTATTGATGTGTACTTTACTAGTGTTTATAGCAACCCCTCGGTATTTGATACTGGTTCAGTTGCTAAGAGTAGTAACTCAAAACGGGAGTTGCAGAATAAACAGAGACTAGTAAAAGGCGAGGTGACGATGTGTGTTGGAAGTAGTTCCAAGATTGATATGATCATCATCGCACACTCCCTATACTTTCGGGATTAGTGTTGAAACTAAATAAGTGTTATTTGGTGTTTGCGTTGAGCATGAATATGATTTGATCATGTTTGTTGCAATACGGTTATTCATTCAAATTAGAGAATAATTGTTGTTCTGTTTACATGAATAAAACCTTCTATGGTCATACACCCAATAAAATGGTTTGTTGGATCTCGATCGTAGTGATACACATATTCATAATAATGAAGCCAAAAGATGCAAAGTTAATAATGATAGTGCAACTTATTTGTGGCGCTGCCGTTTAGGTCATATTGATGTAAAGCGCATGAAGAAACTCCATACTGATGGGATTTTGGAATCACTTGATTATGAATCACTTGATGCTTGCGAACCGTGCCTCATGGGCAAGATGACTAAAACGCCGTTCTCCGGAACTATGGAGAGAGCAACAGATTTGTTGGAAATCATACATACAGATGTATGTGGTCCGATGAATATTGAGGCTCGTAGCAGGTATCATTATTTTCTGACCTTCACAGATGATTTGAGCATATATGGGTATATCTACTTAATGAAACAGAAGTCTGAAACATTTGAAAAGTTCATATAATTTCAGAGTGAAGCGGAAAATCATCGTAACAAGAAAATAAAGTTTCTACGATCTGATCGTGGAGAAGAGTATTTGAGTTACAAGTTTGGCCTTCAGTTAAAACAATGTCAAATAGTTTCACTACTCACGCCACCTGGAACACCATGGTGTAATGGTGTGTCCGAACATCGTAACCGTACTTTATTAGATATGGTGCGATATATGATGTCTCTTACCGATCTACCACAATCGTTTTGGGGTTATGCATCAGAGACAGCTGCATTCACGTTAAATAGGGTACCATCTAAATCCGTTGAGACGACATCTTATGAACTGTGGTTTGGCAAGAAACCAAAGTTGTCGTTTCTTAAAGTTTGGGGTTGTGATGCTTATGTGAAAAGGTTTCATCCTGATAAGCTCAAACCCAAATCGGAGAAATGTGTCTTCATAGGATACCCAAAGGAGACAGTTGGGTACACCTTCTATCACAGATCCGAAGGCAAGACATTCGTTGCTAAGAATGGATCCTTTCTAGAGAAGGAGTTTCTCTCGAAAGAAGTGAGTGGAAGGAAAGTAGAACTTGATGAGGTAACTGTACCTGCTCCCTTATTGGAAAGTAGTTCATCACAGAAATCTGTTCCTGTGACTCCTACACCAATTAGTGAGGAAGTTAATGATGATGCTCATGTAACTTCAGATCAAGTTACTACCAAACCTCGTAGGTAAACCAGAGTGAGATCCACACCAGAGTGGTACGGTAATCCTGTTCTGGAGGTCATGTTATTTGACCATGACGAACCTACGAACTATGAGGAAGCGATGATGAGCCCAGATTCCGCGAAATGGCTTGAGGCCATGAAATCTGAGATAAGATCCATATATGAGAACAAAGTATGGACTTTGATTGACTTGCCCAATGATCGGTGAGCCATTGAGATTAAATGGATCTTCAAGAGGAAGACAGACAGTGATAGTAGTGTTACTGTCTACAAAGCTAGAATTGTCGCAAAAAGGTTTTCGACAAGTTCAAGGTGTTGACTACGATGAGAGTTTTTCACTTGTATCTATGCTTAAGTCTGTCTGAATCATGTTAGCAATTGCCGCATTTTATGAAATATGGCAAATGGATAAACAAAACTGCATTCCTTAATGGATTTATTAAAGAAGAGTTGTATATGATGCAACCAGGAGGTTTTGTCAATCCTAAAATTGCTAACAAAATATGCAAGCTCCAGCGATCCATCTATGGACTGGTGCAAGCATCTCGGAGTTGGAATATACGCTTTGATAAGTTGATCAAAGGATATAGTTTTATACAGACTTGCGGTGAAGCCTGTATTTACAAGAAAGTGAGTGGGAGCACTACAGCATTTCTGATAAGTATATGTGAATGACATATTGTTGATTGGAAATAATTTAGAATTATTCTGCAAAGCATAAAGGAGTGTTTGAAAGGAGTTTTTCAAAGAAAGACCTCGGTGAAGCTGCTTACATGTTGAGCATCAAGATCTATAGAGATAGATCAAGACGCTTGATAAGTTTTTTCAATGAGTACATACCTTAACAAGATTTTGAAGTAGTTCAAAATAGAACAGTCAAAGAAAGAGTTCTTGCCTGTGTTAGAAGGTGTGAAATTGAGTAAGACTCAAAGCCCGACCACGGCAGAAGAAAGAAAGAGAATGAAAGTCATTCCCTATGCCTTGGCCATAGGTTCTATAAAGTATGCCATGCTGTGTACCAGATCTATTGTATACCCTACACTAATTTTGGCAAGGGAGTACAATAGTGATCTAGGAGTAGATCACTGGACAGCGGTCAAAATTATCCTTAGTGGAATAAGGATATGTTTCTCGATTATGGAAGTGACAAAAGGTTCGTCGTAAAGGGTTACGTCGATGCAAGTTTTGACACTAATCTAGATGACTCTAAGTCTCGGTCTAGATACATATTGAAAGTGGGAGCAATTAGCTAGAGTAGCTTCGTGCAGAGCATTGTAGACATAGAAATTTGCAAAATACTTACGGATCTGAATGTGACAGACCCGTTGACTAAAATTATCTCACAATCAAAACATGATCACACCTTAGTACTCTTCGGGTGTTAATCACATAGCGATGTGAACTAGATTATTGACTCTAGTAAACCCTTTGGGTGTTGGTCACATGACAATGTGAACTATGGGTGTTAATCACATGGTGATGTGAATTATTGATGTTAAATCACATGGCGATGTGAACTAGATTATTGACTCTAGTGCAAGTGGGAGACTGAATGAAATATGCCCTAGAGGCAATAATAAAGTTATTATTTATTTCCTTATATCATGATAAATGTTTATTATTCATGCTAGAATTGTATTAACCGGAAGCATAATACATGTGTGAATACATAGACAAACAGAGTGTCACTAGTATGCCTCTACTTGACTAGCTCGTTGATCAAAGATGGTTAAGTTTCCTAGCCATTGACATGGGTTGTCATTTGATTAACGAGATCACATCATTAGGAGAATGATGTGATTGACTTGACCCATTCCGTTAGCTTAGCACTCGATCGTTTAGTATGTTGCTATTGTTTTCTTCATGACTTATACATGTTCCTATGACTATGAGATTATGCAACTCCCGTTTACCGGAGGAACACTTTGTGTGCTACCAAACATCACAACGTAACTGGGTGATTATAAAGGTGCACTACAGGTGTCTCCAAAGGTACTTGTTGGGTTGGCGTATTTCGAGATTAGGATTTGTCACTCCGATTGTCGGAGAGGTATCTCTGGGCCCACTCAGTAAAACACATCACTATAAGCCTTGCAAGCATTGTGACTAATGAGTTAGTTGCGGGATGATGTATTACGGAACGAGTAAAGAGACTTGCCGGTAACGAGATTGAACTAGGTATCGAGATACCGACGATCGAATCTCGGGCAAGTAACATACCGATGACAAAGGGAACAACGTATGTTGTTATGCGGTGTGACCGATAAAGATCTTCGTAGAATATGTGGGAACCAATATGAGCATCCAGGTTCCGCTATTGGTTATTGACCGGAGAGGTGTCTCGGTCATGTCTACATAGTTCTCGAACCCGTAGGGTCCGCACGCTTAACGTTACGATGACAGTTTTATTATGAGTTTATGTATTTTGATGTACCGAAGGAGTTCGGAGTCCCAGATGAGATCGGGGACATGACGAGGAGTCTCGAAATGGCCGAGACGTAAAGATCGATATATTGGACGACTATATTCGGACTTCGGAAAGGTTCCGAGTGATTCGGATATTTTTCGGAGTACCGGAGAGTTACGGGAATTCGTATTGGGCCTTAATGGGCCATACGGGAAAGGAGAGAAAGGCCCCAAAGGGAGGCCGCACCCCTCCCCATGGACTAGTCCGAATTGGACTAGGGAGGGGGGGGGCGCCCCCTTCATTCTTTCTCCTTCTCCCTTCCCTTTTCCTACTCCAACAAGGAAAGGAGGAGTCCTACTCCCGGTGGGAGTAGGACTCCCCCCTTGGCGCGCCCTCCTCCTTGGCCGGCCGCCTCCCCCTTGCTCGTTTATATACGGGGGCAGGGGGGCACCCCATAGAGACAACAATTGATCATTGATCTCTTAGCCGTGTGCGGTGCCCCCCTCCACCATATTACACCTCGATAATATCGTAGCGGTGCTTAGGCGAAGCCCTGCGTCGGTAGAACATCATCATCGTCACCACGCCGTCGTGCTGACGAAACTCTCTCTCAACACTCGGCTGGATCGGAGTTCGAGGGACGTCATCGAGCTGAACGTGTGCTGAACTCGGAGGTGCCATGCGTTCGGTTCTTGATCGGTCGAATCGTGAAGACGTACGACTACATCAACCGCGTTGTGTTAACGCTTCCGCTTTCGGTCTACGAGGGTACGTGGACAACACTCTCCCCTCTCGTTGCTATGCATCACCATGATCTTGCGTGTGCGTAGGAAATTTTTTGAAATTACTGCGTTCCCCAACACATACATTTTCTAAAAGTGGAGCGGAGACATCCGTTGGGTGAGCGTTCGTTCAATTGGATATGAAGGGCTAGGATTCGAGGTAGGGGGCGATCCGCGGGATGTGAGAGGAGCGACGTGACTGGATCGCGAGTGTGTGGGGCCGGATCACTGGAGTTGCGGGAGCTGCTCCATCCATAGCGGGTGACAGCCCCATGGGCCGTGGGCCGATCAAGGTGCGTCTAATCCGGGTGGGCTCGCTTCGTCTGCATGTAGCTGTCGGGTGGGCGGGAGCGTCACGAAAACGTAAGATACATTGTATATAGACCTAGGGCAGGGCTACCCACGGCACCACTCAACCATCCGTGCCTGCTGCGCCATGTGTATATACTGTATTACTGTGACGCTCCCGAAAGCTTCTCCACCAAGTAGTTTTCCACTCGAGTAGCCAACGGCGCTTAGCTTCATTTGAGTAACAGAGCTAAGTTAGGTAGGGAAGTTTCGAGTCGAGGATGGCTGAGAGGCTTGGACCTACAGGGACGACGGTCACTAGTAGAAAAGAGCGCTTTGGTTCAGGCCGGGTCAGCCATTAGTCCCGGTTCAGTTCAGAACCGGGACCCATGGGGGCACTGGTCCCGGTTCGTGAGGCCAGGGGCCTGCCGGGCCTCTAGGGGGCATTGGTCCCGGTTCGTCTGGCCCCTTTGGTCCCGGTTGGTGGGACGAACGGGGACCAATGGGCCTCGCTCCTGGCCCACCACCATTGGTCCCGGTTGGTTGCTTGAACCGGGACCACAGGCTGCCCTTTAGTCCCGGTTCATACCACGAACCGGGACCAATGAGGTGCCTATATATACCCGAACCGGGACCAATGGGCCTCACTCCTGGCCCACCACCATTAGTCCCGGTTGGTGGCTTGAACTGGGACCATAGGCTGCCCTTTAGTCCCGGTGCACACCACGAACCGGGACCAATGAGGTGCCTATATATACCCCTCGCCCGCGAGCAGAGCACTCCAGTGCTCTGTTTTTCTCTGGCCGGCGAGGGGAGGGCTTTGTGGTGCTCTACCTCACCTCCTATGCACATGAGGTGTTCGATGAAATGCCCGAGCCACACTAGTTAAGCTTTCTCGTCTCGAAGCTCGACCTCAAAGCTCCATTTTCCTCGAGATTTGTCCCGTCACGTCCCATTCCCGTCTTCACCGCCGTCGATCGCCCGCGCCGATCTCGTCGCCGGCACCACCGTGGTGAGCCTCTTGTTCTTATCTTCTTTCTGAAAGAAAAAAATTCTTACCTTAGATAGATACTTGTCTAATTTTCTTACTATTTTCTTGCTTGTTATTATATAGTGCGATGGTTTTGGTATCCGCCCCCGTCGGCCCTCGTCCTGTCTATGATTCGGATGTGGTATATATTATCTTTATAACTATTGGTTCATTTATTGTTTATGAAAATTATGCCGACCAACGTGACATAGATTTTATTTATCTAGGAGGTATGTGAACCAGAAATTCCAACCGACCCTATTGTCGAGAGGTTAAATTTAGTTGAAGAAGAAAACAATTTCTTGAAGGAAAAAATAAAAAAATTGAGGAGGAGAAGATGATATTGGAGTTGCATGTTGCGAATGTCGTCGATGATCACAAGATCAAGATGGATGCAATGCGCTTGAAGATTAGAAAGATTAGAAAATATGCCATTCATACCGAGGCTTGGTATCATTATGCCGTTGGATCAATTGTTACCTTGGTTGCGATTATGATCGCATTTGTTTTCGCATTGAAATGTTTTACATAGTTTCAATGTATGGTTTAATTAATTAGATGCTCTGGAGAGCTATATGTTGTTAGATGAGAACTACGTATGTACTTTGGTTTTAATGTGATGATGAACTTCTATTAATTTGGTCACTTAATTATCTATTCATGATGTTCTGTAATGGTTTTTGACACACTTAATTATATATAATGCACGCAGATGAACCGGCAATGGATGTACGGTGACAGACACACCTCCGAGTACATTAAGGGCGTGCATGATTTTCTCGAAGTGGCTGAGGCAAACAAGCAGAATGGTTTTATGTGTTGTCCATGCCCCAAATGTGGGAACACGAAGTCTTACTCTGATCGGAAAATCCTTCACACCCACCTGCTTTACAAGGGTTTCATGCCACACTATAATGTTTGGACGAGGCACGGAGAAATAAGGGTTATGATGGAAGACAGCGAAGAAGAAGAGGATGATGACAACTATGTGCCCCCTGAATACGGTGATGCTACAACGGGGGAAGCTGTTGAAGATCAAGAGGAACCAGACGATGTGCCCAATGATGCTACAACGGGGGAAGCTGCTGAAGATCAAGAGGAACCAGTGCCCGATGATGATGATCTCCGCCGGGTCATTGTCGATGCAAGGACGCAATGCGAAAGTCAAAAGGAGAAGCTGAAGTTCGATCGCATGTTTGAAACGTCTGTTCAGAAACGAAGAGCATGCCAAGTTGATGCGATGGCACAGTGAGGACCGTAAGAAAGACGGGAAGTTGAGAGCACCCGCTGACGGGTCGCAGTGGAGAAAAATCGAGAGAAAGTACTGGGCTGAGTTTGCAGGTGACCCAAGGAACGTATGGTTTGGTTTAAGCATTGATGGCATTAATCCTTTCGGGGAGCAGAGCAGCAATCACAGCACCTGGCCCGTGACTCTATGTATGTATAACCTTCCTCCTTGGATGTGCATGAAGCGGATGTTTATTATGATGCCAGTTCTCATCCAAGGCCCTAAGCAACCCGACAACGACATTGATGTGTACCTAAGGCCATTAGTTGAAGAACTTTTACAGCTATGGAATGGAAACGGTGTACGTACGTGGGATGATCACAAACAGGAGGAATTTAACCTGCACGCGTTGCTGTTTGTAACCATCAACGATTGGCCCGCTCTCAGTAACCTTTCAGGACAGACAAACAAGGGATACCACGCATGCACGCACTGTTTAGATGACACTGAAAGTATATACCTGGACAAATGCAGGAAGAATGTGTACCTGGGCCATCATCAATTTCTTCCGACCAACCATCAATGTCGCAAGAAAGGCAAGCATTTCAAAGGCGAGGCAGATCACCGGAAGAAGCCCGCCATGCGTACCGGTGATCACGTACTTGCTATGGTCAATGATTTACACGTAATCTTTGGAAAGGGTCCCGGCGGGCTAGCTGTTCCGAATGACGCTGAGGGACACGCACCCATGTGGAAGAAGAAATCTATATTTTGGGACCTACCCTACTGGAAAGACCTAGAGGTCCGCTCTTCAATCGACGTGATGCACGTGACGAAGAACCTTTGTGTGAACCTGCTAGGCTTCTTGGGCGTGTATGGGAAGACAAAAGATACACCTGAGGCACGGGAGGACCTGCAACGTTTGCACGAAAAAGACAGCATGCCTCCGAAGCAGTATGAAGGTCCTGCCAGCTACGCTCTTACGAAAGAAGAGAAAGAAATCTTCTTTGAATGCCTGCTCAGTATGATGGTCCCGACTGGCTTCTCGTCGAATATAAAGGGAATAATAAATATGCCAAAGAAAAAGTTCCAGAACCTAAAGTCTCATGACTGCCACGTGATTATGACACAACTGCTTCTGGTTGCATTGAGGGGGCTTCTACCGGAAAATGTCCGATTAGCCCTTGTGAAGGTATGTGCATTCCTCAATGCAATCTCTCAGAAGGTGATCGATCCAGAAATCATACCAAGGCTAAGGAGTGATGTGGCACAATGTCTTGTCAGTTTCGAGCTGGTGTTCCCACCATCCTTCTTCTATATCATGACGCACGTCCTAGTTTATCTAGTCGACGAGATTGTCATTCTGGGGCCCGTATTTCTACACAATATGTTCCCCTTTGAGAGGTTCATGGGAGTCCTAAAGAAATATGTCCGTAACCGCGCTAGGCCAGAAGGAAGCATCTCCATGGACCATCAAACAGAGGATGTCATTGGGTTTTGTGTTGACTTCATTCCTGGCCTTAAGAAGATAGGTCTCCCTAAATCGCGGTATGAGGGGAGACTGACTGGAAAAGACACGCTAGGAGCTGACTCAATAATATGCAGGGACGGGCATTCTTGGTCTCAAGCACACTACACAGTTCTGCAGAACTCTACCTTGGTGACCCTGTATGTCGATGAACACAAGAACAGTCTGCGCTCCAAACACCCGGAGCAGTGCGACGACTGGATTACATGTGAACACATCAGGACATTCAGCAGTTGGTTGGAAACACGTCTCAGAGGTGACAACACTGTTTGTGATGAACTGTACTCGTTGTCCAGGGGACCATCTTTGACTGTATTCACTTACAAAGGATACGAGATAAATGGGAATACATTTTACACGATCGCCCAAGATCAAAAGAGCACCAACCAAAACAGCGGTGTCAGCTTTGATGCAGCAACCGAGAGGGGAAAGGACACATATTATGGTTACATAGTGGACATATGGGAACTTGACTACGGACATGATTTTAAGGTCCCTTTGTTTAAGTGCAAATGGGTCAATCTGTCAGGAGGCGGGGTACAGGTAGACCCACAGTACGGAATGACAACAGTGGATCTAAAAAATCTTGGGTACACTGACGAACCATTCGCCCTAGCCAATGATGTGGCACAGGTTATCTATGTGAAGGACATGTCTACCAAACCGAGAAAAAGAAAAGATAAGGAAGCGAATACATCATACGATGAGCCAAAGCGCCACATAGTTCTTTCAGGAAAAAGGGACATCGTGGAGTGGAGGGCAAGACAGACATGTCTAAAGATTATGAAAAGTTTCATGAAATTCCTCCCTTCAAAGGCAAGGCTGACCCAAGCATCCTGATAAACGATGAAGATTATCCATGGTTACGACGCAATAAGCAAATGACACAAGCGAAGAAAAAGTGAAGACTTTCTCCCGCAACTATTATGATGATACCATGCCAACTTTGTTACAGACGAGTATGATACCATTGTCTGTTTTGTACACGAAGTGCATCCAGTTTTTGCCGTAACCCTCTCAACTTTCTTGCACATGCTATGTGGATGAAATGATGATACCATGCCAACTTTCAACCTTTTCAGAGTTCATTTGAAATGCTTTTCAATTTCAGGGTCTTATAGCTCAAAATAATCAATAAATGCATGAAAAATAACAAATGAAGTCAGAAAGGGTTGAAAATTGATGATGTGGCTTTGAATGGTGCATTTTGAACACACAAAAAGTCAGGAGTTTAAATAAGTTTTAAAAAATGAAATCCCTTTGTAACAGACGAGTTTCCGTATGAAATCCTGATACTTCGAAAGAGATTTTCCGTTTTGTACACGAAGTGCATCTAGTTTTTGCCGTAACCCTCTCAACTTTCTTGCACATGCTATGTGGATGAAATGATGATACCATGCCAACTTTCAACCTTTTCAGAGTTCATTTGAAATGCTTTTCAATTTTAGGGTCTTATAGCTCAAAATAATCAGTAAATGCATGAAAAATGGTGCATGAAAAATAACAAATAAAATAAATAAGTAATTAGAACCAAAATAATATAAACTTTAATAAAATATATAAGTACAAACAAAATAAAATATACCTTAATAACATAAATAAAATTTATGAAACTAAAATTATCAAAGTATTTTCTGTTCAAAACATTATAAGCAACCTCTAGTCTTATTGAAACTAAAATTATATAAAATTGATGCAACTAAAATTATCGAAGTATTTTCTGTTCAAAATCATTGAAAGCAAAAAGAATTTTCATAAAGAAATTTTTTTGTTAGAAACTTTAATAGCAAAAAGAATTATCATAAAGTAAAATAAATAAGTAATTAGAAACAAAATAAAATAAATAAGTTTTTTGTTGTAAGTAGAAACAAAACAAAATAAATAAAGCAAAAAAGAAAACAAAAAAACAGGGAAAAAATAAAAAATATGCCACCTACTGGGCCACCACGGCCTGAATACGACTAGAAACCCATCGATGGGCCAGGATTCAGGCCCGCAGAAGGCCCAATAGGCCCATCAGGCATAACAGTGACAATTAGGCCCGTAAGCCTATAATGGAGAGGAGCTCGAGAGGGGAGCGGCAGTGGGGCTTATAAACCACTGCGCCCCTCTCAACTAGCGAGGTGGGACTAAACTTTCAATGCGGGCGCAGCAGCACAAGGCCTTTGGTCCCGGTTGGTGGCACCAACCGATACTAAAGGGGTGCATTGGTACCGGTTCGTGGCACTAACCGGTACCAATGCCCCCCCTTTAGTCCCGGTTGGTACCGGATTGTGCCACCAACCGGTACCAATGGGTTTGCTATATAAGCCAGCACTTGTGAAAATTTCGTCAGTTCTTCGATACCTCCGACGACGCCGCCAGGCTGCCCGAGCTCGCCGTGCCTCTGCCGCGCCCCCGACCACGCCGCCGTCGGCCCTGCCCCCCGATCACGCCGCGCGCCCTCGCCGTGCCTCTGCCGCGCCCCCGACCCGCCCCGCCGTCGCCGTCGCCCGCGCCCGCGCCGTCGCCTGTTCATATATGTATGTATGTATTTTTTACATGTTTTTTGTATGTATGTATGTATTTTTTCAATTGTAATGATGTTTAAAAAATACATATATGCAAAAGTTAGATTTTCAGAAAAGTTTTATCTATATATGTTCTTTGATTTAGTACATTTTAGGTTAGTTTCATTTTTAGAAAAGTTTTATATATTTAGGAAGAAGGAATAGAAGAAAGAAGAAGGAAGAAGAAAAAGTTTTATATATGCAAAAGTTACATTTTTAGAAAAGTTTTATATATCTAGCTAGGAAAGGAAGAAGAAGAAAAAGAATGAGAGGAAAAAGGAAAATAAGAAGAAGAAGAAAGGAGAAGAAGAGGAGAGGAAGAAGATGAGAAATAAATAAGAAGAAGAAAAAAGAAGAAAAAGAAGAGGAGAAGAAGAACTCCTCTATTCCTTTCTTCTTCTTCTCTTTTTTTTCTTCTTTTTTCTTCAATCTTCTCCTCTATTAATATCTTCTTCTCCTCTTTTTATTTCTTCTTCGTCTTCTTATTTTTTATTGGATATGTCGTTGTCGATATACCCCGTGTCCCGATAACTTCAACACGAGGGGGGGTTCGACCTACCCCCTCCCTGATAACATTATTTTCCCATGTATGTATGTCGTCGTTGTCGATATAAACCCCTCCCGGATAACTTCGACCGTGATAACTTATACCACGGGAGCACCCCCCGGCCCTCTCGCTCGACTAAAACTCTCGAGGACACCCAAACCCTAGAAAAAATGATGTCGGTCTCCTACCCCCTCCTGCTGCGCCCCTACCCTTGAAGCGTTGCCAAGGCCACCCCAAACCCGGAATAAGCTAGGTCTACGTTTGCACTAATATATCCACCTGCTGTCATGTTTGTGTAATAATTGCCATGTTGTAATATTTGCAGAAACAATGGAGCACGGACGAGACGAGGAAGCAGAAGAGGTGTTGGGGGACATAATCTTAGCCGGAGGTGATGTCTTGTCGTATCTTAACGACAATGATGGTCTGGAAGAACAGGGTGAAGAAGCAGACTATGGTGATCGAAGAGTGGAGGAGGAAAGACATGATTATGATGGCTCCGGTGACCCAATGCTGGTGCAAGAAGGAGCCCGTGGTGACGGCTCCGGTGACCGAACAGAGTCCGGCCAGGTAAATATATTAGTTAAGTCTGTGCTGACTAGCTAATTGATGCATTCATTGTTTTGGTATGTACACATATTAATTAACTCTCGTCTTTCTTCTTTTTTCTAGCCCTCCGGATCGAGCACAACTTCGGTAAAGAGATGAGGCCCGAAGAGAAAGTTGCGCTCGGATGAAAGGTTTGAGATCACAGAAATCGCGCGCGACGACCAACCGATTGAACCCATCCGGACAAAGGAAGCATTTGCTGCTCAGTGCGGGCTTCTTGTTAGGGACAAGATCCCGATTAGCATCCACCAATGGTATAAGCCTAAGAAGGAAGACCCTGAGGTGTCTTATGTCAATGATATGCAGAAAGATGATCTTTGGACTGAGCTGAAGGCAAATTTCACCCTACCGCCAGAGGAGGATCTGGAGAAGCCAGTTAAAGAGCAATTAATCAAGTCTTATGCTCTTAAGAAGATGGCAGACCTATTCAGGAGGTGGAAGAATGAGCTGAAAAAGTTTGTCGACAAAGAAGAGACACTAGAATTCATCGGAAAATATGAGAAGATCAGAGATCACTGGCCCGCATTTGTGGCCCACAAGACATCGGAAAAGAGTAAGAAGTTGTCAGCGACAAACAAGAAAAATGCTGTGAAGAAGAAGCTTCACCATCGCACGGGGTCAGGTGGCTACCTCAAAGCCCGGCCTAAGTGGGCCAAGGCTGAGAATGATCTGCTTGATAAAGGGATCGAACCAGAGACAATGAACTGGCCAGACCGTTGCCGGACTTGGTTCTTCGGGGCTGGCGGAACCTTGGACCCTGTATCAGGGAAGTGCGTTTGGACGGACGAGCTTTTGAGAATACCAGTCAAGAGGCTTCAGCACTATATCGATGGAGCGCAGCCAGGCACGTTCGTTCCAGACAGAGAGAACGATGAGCTCTCAATGGCCCTCGGGAATCCTGAGCACCCTGGATGGACACGAGGCACGCCAGGCTCCGTTCCGTGGAAGGCTGGTTTTCCGGAAGCAGGCAGTTACAAATGCCAGGAGAGGAGGAAAAATGTGGAGCAGACCCAAATTCAGAAGCTGCACGAAAGGCTTCAAGCACTAGAGGAACGAGACGTAGCTCGCAGCAAGCGACCTGCCGAAAATACCCCCGAAGCTACCCCGCCATCTCAGCGGAGAAGTAGCGTGGCTTCCACCGAGCTGCTTCAGCCGGAGCATGTCTTGACGGCTCCTGCTAGCTACCCCGTGGATGCTATCACGGAGTCTCAACATTGCCACCTTATGACGCAATGGGAGAACTTCAAAGTCAAGGCGGCTGTCGGCTCTGTTCGACCTCCTGAACCCGGCGCAACTTTTCACTGTCGTCCGATTCTAGAAGGATATGCTAGGGTGACAGTGGACGAAATAGCGGAGGGATTTGAGGACCTCCAGCTTGACCACCCTACCGGTGAAGGGGAGACTCGGCTGGGTTCTGCTCTGAAGTCTCCATGCCTATGGTGGAAGGAGCTCATCAGCCTTCCGAACTGGACGCCTCCGCCTCCTCCTCCTCCGGCGAGGCTACCTATTCCAGCAGTTGCAAATCTGGACCTGAAAAAGCTACGTCAGGCTACCTATTCTGCACAACTCCAAACAAGCTGAAACTTCATGGAGAATTTTTATGGAACATTTGAAGAATAATGGAGCAAATAACTACCAGGCGCGCGAGGCAGCCCAGGCGCGCCCTGGTGGGTTGTGCTCACCCAGGCCCACCTCTGGTGCCCATCTTCTGGTATATAGGTCATTTTGACCTAAAAAATAAGGAGAGGACTTTCGGGATGGAGCGCCGCCGTCTCAAGGCGGAATTTGGGCATGAGCACTTTTGCCCTCCGGCGGAGCGATTCCGCCGGGGGAACTTCCCTCCCGGAGGGGGAAATCATCGTCATCATCATCACCAACAACTCTCCCATCTTGGGGAGGGAAATATCCATCAACATCTTCAACAGCACCATCTCATCTCAAACCCTAGTTCATCTCTTGTGTTCAATCTTGTTACCGGAACTATAGATTGGTGCTTGTGGGTGACTAGTAGTGTTGAGTACATCTTGTAGTTGATTACTATATGGTTTATTTGGTGGAAGATTACATGTTCACATCCTATATGCTATTTAATACCCATCTGATCTTGAGCATGATTATCATTTGTGAGTAGTTACTTTTGTTCTTGAGGTCACGGGAGAAATCATGTTGCAAGTAATCATGTGAATTTGATATGTGTTCGATATTTTGATAGTATGTATGTTGTGATTCCCTTAGTGGTGTCATGTGAACGTCGACTACATGACACTTCACCATATTTGGGCCTAAGGGAGTGCATTGTGGAGTAGCAATTAGATGATGGGTTGTGAGAGTGACAGAAGCTTAAACCCCAGTTTATGCGCTATTCCGTAAGGGACCGATTGGATCCAAAAGTTTAATGTTATGGTTAGAATTTATTCTTAATACTTTTCTCGTAGTTGCGGATTCTTGTGGGAGGGTTAATCATAAGTAGGAGGTTTGTTCAAGTAAGAACAACACCTAAGCACCGGTCCACCCACATATCAAATTATCAAAGTAGCGAAAACAAATTGAATCAACATGGTGAAAGTGACTAGATGAAATTCCCGTGTACCTTTAAGAACTCTTTGCTTATTATAAGAGACCGTTTTGGCATGTTCTTTGCCTCAAAGGGATTGGGCTACCTTGCTGCACATTTGCTACTATTATTGCTACTTGCTCGTTACAAATTATCTTGCTATCAAACTACTCTGCTACTTATAATTTCAGCACTTGCAGACTTTACCTTGCTGAAAACCACTTGCCATTTCCTTCTGCTCCTTGTTGGGTTCGACACTCTTACTTGTCGAAAAGAGCTACAATTGATCCCCCATACTTGTGGGTCATCAACGAGGAAGTCAAAATAACTCCAGCCCCTGAGCCTTCCAACTATCTGGACCCATCAAAATGAACAGTCCAGTATGTATTATTAGGCTTCTCTTCAGGCATCTGCAACTCTGTCTAGTCATTGATGAAATCCACAAGAGCGTGAGATTTGATAGCTGTCTGAGGCATATATTTCAAACCATGGGGTCCAAGCTCAATAGCCCATTTGGCCACTCGACCTGTGGCTTCTCTATTTTGAATAATATCCCCTAGAGTAGCAGAACTGACCACAGTAATGGGATGACCAAGGAAATAATGTTTCAACTTGCAACTAGCCATGAACACCCCATAGACCAGATTCTGCCAATGAGGGTACCTCTGCTTAGAGTCAATTAAAACTTCACTGACATAATAAACCAGCCTCTGAACCAGATATTCTTTACCCGTTTCCTTCCTTTCTACTACAACCGCCACACTGACAGCTCTACTCTTAGCAGCCACATATAAGAGCAACGGCTCCTTCTCAATGGGAGCTGCAAGAACCGGCGGCTCAGCCAACTATTTTTTAAGCGCCTCAAATGCCTCATTAGCAGCATCGCTCCAGGCAAAGCGATCCATTTTCTTCATCATCTGGTACAGAGGAATAGCCTTCTCTCCCAGGCGGCTTATAAACCGGCTTAAAGCCGCGATACGACCCACTAAATGTTGGACGTCATTAATGCATGCTGCTTAGCCAATGACGTGATAGCCTTGATTTTCTCTGTGTTAGCTTCATTACCTCTCTCAGAGACCAGAAAACCCAAAAGCTTGCCCGCAGGCACACCAAAAACACATTTGGACGGGTTAAGCATCTTCTAGACTCAGAGGTTATCAAAAGTCTCTTTCAAATCATCTAGAAAGGTCTCCTTCCTTCTGGACTTCACAATAATATCATCCACATAAGCATGAACATTGCATCCTATCTGATTATGAAGACAATTAAGAACACAACACTGATAAGTCGCCTGAGCACTTTTGAGCCCAAAAGGCATAGACACATAGCAGAAAGCTCCAAATGGCATGATGAAAGATGTTTTCTCTTGGTCCTTCACTGCCATCTTGATCTGATGATAACCAGAATAAGCATCTAAAAAACTCAAACGCTCACAACCCGTCGTAGCATCAATGATTTGATCAATATGGGGGAGAGCAAAATGATCAGCTGGACAAGCCTTATTAAGGTCTGTGTAATCCACACACACGCCAAGTGCCGTTTTTCTTAAGTAACAACACCAGGTTAGCCAACCACTCCGGGTGAAAAACTTCAAAAATGAACCCGGCCGCTAAGAGTCGAGCCACCTCTTCTCCAATGGCCTTGCGCCCCTCCTCATTAAAACGGCGAAGGAATTGCTTGACCAGCTTAAACTTAGGATAAATATTGAGAGTGTGCTCAGTGAGTTCCCTCGGTACACCCGGCATGTCTGAAGGCTTCCATGCAAAGATGTCCCGGTTCTCACGGATGAACTCGATGAGTGCGCTTTTCTATTTCGGATCCATATTGGCCCCGATAGTGAACTGCTAAGATGAGTCGCCAGGGACAAAGTCAATCTGCTTGGTATCATCCACCGATTTAAACTTCAACAAAGGGTCATGCTCTGTAGTTGGCTTCTTCAACAGAGTCATATCAGCCGGATCAACGTTGTCTTTGTAAAACTTAAGCTCTTCCGTAGCACAAGCATTCTCGGCATAAGCAGCATCTCCTTCCTCACATTCCAAGGCTATCTTCCTGTCACCATGTACTGTGATGGCCCCCTTGCGACTCGGCATCTTAAGCTGCAAATATACATAACACAGCTGCGCCATAAATTTGGTGTAAGCCGGTCGACCGAACAGAGCATGATAGGGGCTCTTAATTTTAACCACTTCAAAATTCAACGTTTCTGCCCTGTAATCATGTTCATTACCAAAAGCCACTCCCAAGGCTATCTTACCCACTGGATAGGCGGACTTACCAGGCACCACCCAATGAAAGAGTGTAGAAGACGGCTTCAGATCCTTGTCAGTCAAATTCATCCGACGAAAAGTATCATAATAAAGGATATTGATAATGTTGCCTCCGTCCATAAGCACCTTAGTGAACTTGTAACCTCCAACCTGAGGAGCTACCACCAAAGCCAGCTGACCCGGATTGTCAACCCGAAGCGGGTGATCCTCACGGCTCCACACAATTGGCTGCTCTGACCATCGTAAGTATCGAGGGATCGCCGGCTCAACCGTGCTCACTGTTTGTTTATGAACCTTTTGATCTCGCTTGCATAGGCTTGTGGTGAAAACATGATATTGGCAACTATTGAGCTGCTTTGGATTACTCTGATACACAGACTGCTGTTCTTGATTGCCTTGACTGTGCTGCTGATTAAAACCGCTTTGATTGCCCTGGCCTTGAAATCCAGAGTTTGAGCCACCACCTCCAAAGCCGGGCCCATGAGAGCCGGATCCCGACCCGCCGTGCGGGCCGTTAGCGTCATTGTGGTCCTGGTGAAAGCTTGAATTTTTATACTCCCTCATGATGTAACAATCCTTCCACATGTGAGTTGACGGCTTATCGGGACGCCTATGCTTTGGGCAAGGTTGGTTCAACATCGCCTCTAGGTTAAACTTCGGCCCTCCAAACTGGGGTTGGAACTTTCCTTTATGAAGGCATTCGTTGCTCTGTGCAGTAGTGTTGGCCACAAAGTCTGACCCACCGTCAGTGTGCTTGCGTTTACTGTTGTTACCCTGGTTATGACCCGTCGTGTTTGACTGCTGCCCTTTTTCCATTGAAGTTTTTCTTCCCCTTGTTGCTCTTCTCCTCATCAGACCCATGATCCTTAGTATTGTCAAAGTCGGCATATTTGATGAGAGCCGCCATGAGCTCCCCCATGCCATTGCAGTGACCTTTGAGCAGACCTAACTTTTGCTTGAGAGGGGTGAAACGGCAATTTTTCTCCAGAATCAGAAGAGCAGAGCCGGCGTTGATACTATCCGATGAGTGGATAATAGCCGAAACCCGTCGGACCCAATGGTGGGCCAACTCATCCTCGTGCTGGACACAAGCGTGTAAATCGATGATCGATAGAGGCTGTTTACACGTGTCTTTGAAATTCTGAATAAAACGCGCTTTCAACTCTACCCATGAATTGATAGAGTTAGGGGGCAATCCCTTCAACCAGGTTCGAGCCGGCCCATCCAGCATCATGGTGAAGTACTTGGTGCACACAGTGTCATTGACATCTAGCATCTCCATAGCAAACTCGTAGCTCTCAATCCAAGCCTCCGGAGGCTGATCAGCAGTGTAATTGGGGACCTTTCGAGGACCCTTGAAATCTTTAGGCAGCCGCTCATTGCGAAGAGCCAGTGCTAGGAACGGCACCCCTACCATCCTAGAAGTCATCCTGGCTTCCATAGACGCTGAGGGATTGCGTTGGGGCTGTTGATGAGCCGCCAACGGAGCGGCCAGCTCCGCCTCCTGATGTGCCCTAGCCTGATCCATCAAAGCTTGAACATTGTTATCATCCCGCGACGGGTCATGCCCACACGGTTGGTTCCGATGCCGCTCACTACTGGAAACCACTGGCGACTCAATGTGCCTGCTATAACTTCGACTCTGGCGAGGAGTTGAATGAATTCGATCACGACTGTATGAGTAGGCCGCCTTCTGAGCTACCATTGTTTGAAGAAGCTCCACAGCCCTCCGGGCTTCGATCGCTGTAGGGGATTCGCCTTCTGTTGAGGTGGGGTTAAATTCAAATGAGGCGGGTTTGTTGCACGTGGTTACGCCGGGCGGGTTACTCGTTCCTGCTCCAGGCATATTAAAAAGATCCCTTGCCTCGAACTCCAGGGGCAAACGGGTCTGGTGCCTTCTTCACATAACGACGTTTGAAGCGTTTTGGTCCAGATTAAGCCGGAAAGATTCTGCCTGCCTCCGTTGCGACTTAGCTTCCGACGCGGCTCGCTCTGTTACCATCCTAGCATTCTTAGTGTTAAGTGCCACCTTAGCCTGAGCTATCTCATCTTGTAGCTTCACAACCTCCACCTTATGTTGTGCTTGATTTGCCGGGGTTTCCTCCGCAGCTAAGAGAGTCGCCAGAGCATCCAGGAGTTCAGACAAAACCTGAGCTGGCAGGCTCACAGGGCCGCTCGCCCCGGCCATCGTAGCAGCCGTTGAACTAGAGGTCATAGCCGCAGCAGTTGATGAATTCACCATCTGTTGCGTACCAGCCATGAAAATAGCAGCCCTGCTCGGCGGCTCATAGGAGTCCGGAATACTGTCGCCATCGGAACAGCCCCCGAGCTTGCCGTCTTGCAATTGATGCATTGACCCGGTCTCGCCGGTTGAGGACTCGTCATCGGAGTAGATAGCTGGTTCTCCATCGGACACAGATCCTTCCTCAAGATCCGCCCCATGAACAAAACCAACAAAAGCGTGCTTCATAGCGGTTTGAACCTTGGCGGGTTGCGCGCGCCGAGCCATCTCGATGATGTTGGTGCAGATGTCCGGCTCAGGCCCCGACTCACCGATCTTGCTGATGAAGACGTGGATTCCACCGAAGGGGACCTCAAACCCATACTTGATTGAATTGGCCTCGGGACCCCAGCTTGAATCGTCGATGTAGATATTGCCACGACGGCTCTTGTTCATCCAGCCTACCGTGTATCCCTTGATCCATGAGAAGTTGCCCTTCAAGAACTCAAAACCACCATGCTCTGGCCCCACGGTGGGCGCCAACTGTCGTGGATTTGTCACGACAGATGTCCTAGTGAAAGGACTTAGGTGTGGAGCCATCGCACTAGGTTAGCTTAAAGGGGTTGAACGGGACAAAGGACACAAGGAGTTTACCCAGGTTCGGCCCCTCTCAATGAGGTAAAAGCCTACATCCTGCTTCTAGTTGTATTGCTTGAGTTTCGATTACAAGGGAGCGAATACGCTTGACCTACTTCTCGATTGCTTGTTTGTTAGAGTTAGCTCGCCGCTGGGACTCACCTTTATATACATGTTGATGACCGGCGGCTTAGAGAGTCCCGGCCGGCTCACACAACGTGATCGACTCAGTTTCTAACTAAACTTGCCTTATAGAACAAGTTAACCTTGAACAGCTCACACCTTCGTGTCCTAAACTATCCCCGGGTCTTGGGCCTCCAATAAGCTTTGCCTTATGAACTGCCATCTTCAAGTCTTCTTGGACCTCTTGGGCCTTCTTCATAATAAACAGCCAAAAGTATAACCCGGCCCCTCCCGGGCGGGCCATACCTCAGGGTTATATCCCCAACACATCGGTATGTATTATTTCCAATAAGTTATTGGCTCGCTCCATTGTTTCGGAGAATGGAGTTTTAGTCATCTTGCCTATGAGGCATGGTTCACAAGTATCAAATGATTCATAATCAAGTGATTCCAAAAGTCCACCCGCATGGAGTTTCTTCATGCGCTTTACACCAATATGACCTAAACGGCAGTGCCACAAATATGTTGTACCATCATTATCAACTTTGCATCTTTTTGCATCAATATTATGAATATGTGTATCACTACGATCGAGATTCAATAAACCATTTACATTGGGTGTATGACCATAGAAGGTTTTATTCATGTAAACAGAACAACAATTATTCTCTGACTTAAATGAATAACCGTATTGCAATAAACATGATCTAATCATATTCATGCTCAACGCAAACACCAAATAAAATTTATTTAGATCCAACACTAATCCCGAAGGTAGAGGGAGTGTGCGATGGTGATCTTATCAACCTTGGAATCACATCCAACACACATCGCCACCTTGCCCTTAACTAGTCTCTGTTCATTTTGCAACTCATGTTTCGAGTTACTAATCTTAGCAACTGAACCGAATCAAATACTCACGGGCTACTGTGAACACTAGTAAAGTACACATCAATAACATGTGTATCAAATAGACCTTTGTTCACCTTGCCATCCTTCTTATAGTTCATCACAAAGTTCTAGTAGCTTGGTGATAGTGACTAGAGAATTTTGTCAATCGCTATCTTATCTGGAAGATTAACTCCCACTTGATTCAAGCGATTGTAGTACCCAGAAAATCTGAGTACATGCTCACTGGCTGAGCAATTCTCCTCTATCTTGTAGGCAAAGTACTTGTCAGAGGTCTCATACCTCTCGACACGGGCATGAGTCTAAAATACCAATTTCAGCTCTTGGAACATCTCATATGCTCCGTGATGTTCATAGCGTTTTTGAAGCCCCGATTCTAAGCCGTAAAGCATGGTGCACTAAACTATCAAGTAGTCATCATATTGAGCTTGTCAAACGTTCATAACGTCAGTATCAGCTCCTGCAATAGGTTTGTCACCTAGCGGTGCATCAAGGACATAATTCTTCTATGTAGCAATGAGGATAATCCTCAGATCACGGACCCAGTCCGCATCATTGCTACTATCATCTTTCAACTTAGTTTTCTCTAGGAACATATCAAAAATAGGGGAGCTACAACACGAGCTATTGATCTACAACATAATTTGCAAATACTATCATGACTAAGTTCATGATAAATTAAAGTTCAATTAATCAAATTACTTAAGAACTCCCACTTAGATATATAGACATCCCTCAAGTCATCTAGATGATACGTGATCCAAATCAACCAAACCATGTCCGATCATCACGTGAGATGGAGTAGTCATCAATGGTGAACATCTCTATGTTGATCATATCTACTATATGATTCACGTTCGAACTTTCGGTCTCCCGTGTTCCGAGCCCATGTCTGTACATGCTAGGCTCGTCAAGTTTAACCCGAGTATTCCGCATGTGCAAAACTGTCTTGCACCCGTTGTATGTGAACGTAGAGTCTATCACACCCGATCATCACGTGGTGTGTCGAAACGAAGAATTGTAGCAACGGTGCGTACTCAGGGAGAACACTTATACATTGAAATTTAGTTAAGGGGTCATCTTATAATGCTACCGCTGTACTAAGCAAAATAAGATGCATAATAGATAAACATCACATGCAATCAAAATATTTGACATGATATGGCCATCATCATCTTGTGCTTTTGATCTCCATCTCCAAAGCATCGTCATGATCTCAACACCTTGATCTCCATCGTAGCGTGGTGGTCGTCTCGCCCACTATTGCTTCTACAACTATCGCAAACGCATAGTGATAAAGTAAAGCAATTACATGGCGTTTACATTTCATACAATAAAGAGACAACCATAAGGCTCCTGCCGGTTGCCAGTAACTTTTCACAAAACATGATCATCTCCTACAATAACGTATTTCACATCATGTCTTGGCCATATCACATCACAACATGCCCTGCAAAAACAAGTTAGACGTCCTTTACTTTGTTGTTGCAAGTTTTACGTGGCTGCTACGGGCTTCTAGCAAGAACCGTTCTTACCTACGCATCAAAACCACAACGGTGATTTATCAAGTTTGCTGTTTTAACCTTCAACAAGGACCGGCCGCAGTCAAATTCGATTCAACTAAAGTAGGAGAAATAGACACCCCCAGCCACCTTTATGCAAAACTAGTTGCATGTCTGTCGGTGGCACCGGTCTCATGTGCGTGGACATGTAAGGTTGGTCCGGGCCGCTTCATCCCACAATACTGCCGAATCAAAATAAGACGTTGGTGGTAAGCAGTATGACTATCACTGCCCACAACTCTTTGTGTTCTACTCGTGCATATCATCTATGCATAGACCTTGCTTGGATGCCACTATTGGGAAGCGTTGCATGCAAAACAAAAAAATTCTACGCACACGCAATGATCTATCCATGGAGATGCATAGCAATGAGGGGAAGAGTGTGTCTACGTACCCTCGTAGACCGTAAGCAGAAGCGTTTGACAAAGCGGTTGTTGTTGTCGAACTTCTTCTAGCTCCGACCGATCAAAGTACCAAACGTACGACACCTCCGAGTTCTGCACACGTTCAGCTCGGTGACGTCCCTCACCTTCTTGATCCAGCAAGTTGTCGAGGTAGTAGATGAGTTCCGTCAGCACGACGGCGTGATGTGCTAGGCGCCCCCCTCCTCATATATATAGGTGGGAGGGAGAGGGGAGAAGCCAAGGGGCACCCCAAGTGGGGCCGAATCCCACTTGGGCTCCTACCCTGGTTCGCCCCCCACCCCTTCGTTGTATAGGCACCAGGGGAAGGAAGGGGAAGGTGGCGCCCCCCTTTCCTTTCTCTCTTGAGGAGGGGAAGGAAGGAGGGACTTTCCCTCCCCCCTTTCCTTTCCCTAGGGCTGTCCGGCCTGGTGGAGGGGCGCACCAGCCCCTTGTGGGCTGGTCTATCCCTCCCTTGGTCCATTAAGCCCATATCTTTGCCGGGGTTGCCCGGAACCCCTTCCGGTGACCCTATATGAACCCGGTACCCTCTGGAACACTTCCGGTGTCCGAATACCATTGTCCTATATATCAATCTTTACCTCTCGACCATTTCGAGACTCGTCGTCATGTCCTTGATCTCATCCGGGACTCCGAACAAAATTCGTTCACCAAATCACATAACTCATATAATACTATATCGTCATCGAACGTTAAGCGTGCGGACCCTACGGGTTCGAGAAGTATGTAGACATGACCGAGACACCTCTCCGGTCAATAACCAATAGCGGAACCTGGATGCCCATATTGGCTCCTAAATATTCTATGAAGATCTTTATCGGTCGAACCGTTATGACAACATACGTAATTCCCTTTGTCCATTGGTATGTTACTTGCCCGAGATTCGATCGTCGGTATCTTCATACCTAGTTCAATCTCGTTACCGGCAAGTCTCTTTACTCGTTCCGTAATACATCATCCTGCAACTAACTCATTAGTCACTTTGCTTGCAAGGCTTCTTATGATGTGTACTACCAGAGGGCCCAGAGATACCTCTCCGATACTCGGAGTGACAAATCCTAATCTCGATCTATGCCAACCCAACAAACACCTTCGGAGATACCTGATAGCACACAAGGCGTTCCTCCGGTATCCGGGAGTTGCATAATCTCATAGTCGAAGGAATATGTATTTGGCATGAAGAAAGCAATAGCAATAAAATTGAACGATCAATATGCTATGCTAATGGATGGGTCTGGTCCATCACATCATTCTCCTAATGATGTGATCCCATTCATCAAATGACAACACATGTCTATGGTTAGGAAACTTAACCATCTTTGATTAACGAGCTAGTCTAGTGGAGGCTTACTAGGGACATAGTGTTTTGTCTATGTATCCACACATGTATCAAGTTTTCGGTTAATACAATTCTAGCATGATTAATAAACATTTATCATGATATAAGGAAATATAAAATAACAAATTTATTATTGCCTCTAGGGCATATTTCCTTCAGGGGGGGTCTTTATAGTCCCCACCCTTTAGTGCCGGTGTGTGAACCGGCACTAAAGGCCCTTACAAACCGGGACTAAAGTCTGATTCTACACTAGTGGCTGGCCCAATCCCGGTGGAGAATCTCGCCCTCGTCGTGTACGAGGGCCCGCTGGCGGTGGGCGGGGCCGACATGCTGGTGCCGCCAGCTGTGACCGAGAGTGTTGTGGCGGATGTGGAGATGGGGCCATCGTCGTTCATGAGGGCCCAGCGGGCGGGGACGGCGCGGTCACCGAGGTTGTGGTTTTGGCCACGATGGACGACAAGCACAGCAAGGCCGGGCAGATCGTTCCGGCCGGCGTGGACGTCGTTCACTGAGGTCGGGATTTTGGTCACGCTGCACGATGAGTACGTCGAGGCCGAGTAGATCGTCTCGGGCGGCAGCGCCGAGTCCACCGTGCTGGCGCTGTGCCACCTCCATCTGCAGCATGTGCCGTCTAGCGTGGGGATCCCTTTGCTCACCTGGGAAAGCAGCGGCGCACGACAGTTTTGAATACACATGGAATTATTTTTTGAAATGATACAAAATATTTAAATAATGCGAACATTTTTTACTCATTGTATAATTATCTTTTCTAAATTGTCACGAACATATTTTTGCAGCGCGTGAGCATAGTTTTAAATGTAATGTACATTTTCTTTGAATGCTGCAGTTTCTTTATTTTGAATTACACAAACATTTTTGTTACATTTTATAACATTATTAAAAAGTGTCACGTACATTCTATGTCCACGGGTCACTATCGAACCCTTCAAATCATCCATTCTATTTGGGGGATCCTGCCTGGAGGATACAATAGAAGTGATAAAAAATGTATTGGGTGTCACATCTTCTGACTTCGAGGAGAAATACATGGGTCTGCCGTGACCTGATGGTCGATTGACTAAGGGTAAGCTTCAAAATTTGCAAGTTAAGTTGAGTAAGTGCTTGTTTTCTTTTGATGGGCATCCTACACAGGCTGGCAAAGAAGTTTTGTTTAAGTCAGTTGTTGAGTCAATCCCTACCTTTATTATGAGTGTGTTCAAGTTCCCATTTGGTGTTTGTGATGACCTGAATACGTATGGTTCGGAACTATTATTGGGGAGCGGATAAAGGTAAAAGGAAAACTCACTAGTACGCCTGTCATAAGATGACCCGGCCGAAGTCACAAGGGGGCCTCGGTTTTAGGGATTTTCGAATCTTCAACGAAGCTCTGTTGACGAGACAAGCCTGGCGTCTCTTGATTTTTCCGGACAGCTTATGTGCAAGACTGCTCAAAGCCAAGCATTACCCAAGTGTACGCTTAGAAGACACAGTGTTTTGGGGAAACCCATCTCAATCATGGCGAGGCGTTTGTCACGGGCTAGAGCTCCTGAATAAGGGGCTGGTTTGGCTGCTGATGGGGTTAATTGCTCTCTATTCCCTTCTATGAGCAGGTCACCGGATGGACGCAGGGACGTTTGGAATCTGATTTGGTCGTGTCCAGTACCACCGAAAGTCGTATCCTTTGCCTGGCGAACAGCTACAGATTCATTAGCAACTTGGCTTAATAAAGAGCGCAGATCGCTGGAGGTGTATGGTACTTGCCCTATTTGCGGAAGAGAGGATGAAGACTCCTTTCATGTGTTATGTGTCTGTGACAACTCCCGATGTCTATGGAAGGCCATGTCAAAGATCTGGGAACTGCCGGAGTTAACTAGCATCAAACGCCATGATGATTGGTTTATTCAACTATAATGTGTGATGTGAACAAACAGGTCCGGGTCCGTGTCTGGAGGGTGTGGCACGTACGGAATGAACTGGTGCTCGCAAAGCCAGCCCCTCCAATTGACGTCCCAACCAGGTTCCGGGCTAGTTACCTGGACTCACTTGCCTGTCTTAAGTTTGATCCTAATGCGGACTTTGTCAAGGGTAAGATGCTGGTTAACCACAGTTTCCCAATGATGCATGCAACATGTGATAGTAATGCAATTTCAAGCACCCCTTGGCTACCTCCTTGTCAAGGATGAGTTAAGCTAAACACGGATGGCTCCATCCTGAGTGGAAAGGCGGGAGTTGGCATTGTGCTCCGGGACCATCTGGGAAAGCATAATATTTAGTGCTTGCAGATATCTTGGCAACTTTGATGATGTGTTGGAATCTGAATTTCTTGCTATTCAAGAAGGGTTTAGTTTGGCAGTGCAATGGAGTACTCTACCCATTGATGTTGAGTCTGACTGCTTGGAGGCGGTTTCGATGGTGTTGAAAGGTGGAAGCAATTTATCTAAATACTCTTTCTTGTTCAGAGAGATAAAACATAGTATGGGGGACATGACTCTTCTATTATTCATATCCGTCGTATTGGCAATGGTGCTAGTCATGCTATGGCAAACTTTGGTAGAGGCCAGGGCCGTACCATGGTTCGGCTTGGTTCGGGCCCAAATGAGGTCTTAGATATTGTGTCACGAGATTGTAATCCCTAATTCTGAGTAATAAAATTAACTACTTTGCAAAAAAAAAGTGTCACGTGCATTTTTTTTAATTCGTGAACATTTTCTAAATGTAACATGCATTTTTTGAATGTACTAATATTTCTAAAAATTGGGCGGACAGGGCTCCCCGGGATGGGAGAGGACCGACATGACTAGCTCGCGGGGGTCGTGCTCGCTCAGTTCGTCTGAAGGTAGGCTAGCCGTGTGCGCGCTGCTCCGCCGTGAAGCCGAAACACTAGATACATCCTACGGCGCACCCTCCATCCTCTATCCTACGCCGGCGTATTGCCAAGTCATTTCTACCCTAGAAACATTTCCACCCGAAACAATTCCCCTGTGCCTCGGCACTCACTAGCTAGCTTCGACCTTGAGTAGTAACGGCTCTAGGGCAGCTTCGTTCGTGTCGATCTAGGATGAGGATGTCCGGGGGGCGTCGTGGATCCGCAGGATGGCGGCCGAGGAGCATGACCTCGAGCTGCGCCTCGGCCTGCTGTCCGCACGGATCGCGTTCGACCGCGACCTCAACGTCGACCTTCCGCTCTTCGCCAGCCCGATCCTGGTGGAGAATCTCGCCCTTGTCATCTACGAGAGCCTGGTGGCGGTGGCTGGGAACGACGTGCCGGCGCCAGTGCCGTCCGTGGTGACCGAGAGCCCTGCGGTCAAGGACGTGGAGATGAGGGCCCTCGTCGGCGACGACGTGCCGGTGCCGCCTAAAGTGACTGAGAGCGCTGTGGTCCCGGACGTGGAGATGGGGGCCCTCGTCGTCTACAAGGGCCCCGCGGCCGGGGACGGTGCAGTGACCGAGGTCGGGGTTTTGGCCACACTGGACGACGAGCCGCAGGGTGAGGCTAGGCAGATCGTCTTGGCCGGCAGCGCCGACCCCACCGGCGATGGAGCTGTGCCACCTCTCCCTGAAGCAGCTGCCGCCCGGCGTCGGGACCCTGTGACCCAGTCGAGGCGGAGGGCCGACATGGTGCAGGCGTGGGTGAGCGGACAGCACAGTAGCACCGCCTCCCCAGGGACCTGCCACAGAGCTACATCGGGGAGAAGGTCGTGAGCAAGTCGGACATGAACCCGCGGCACGCCCGCTTCTTCCTCCCAGCCCGCGCACGCGCCCGCCTCCGCGCCTTCCTCTACCCCGGCGAGATCACCGCGTGCAACTTCAACACCACCGATCCCAAGCCAATTAGGATCCCGGGGTGAGGGCCAGGCCGACGACATACCCAGGCGTGTCCTTGTCCGTCTACGTCAGCAGCGGCTGGGGTCGTGGCCAGTGCAAATCTGACCGCCAGAAGCTGAATAAATTCCATCGCAACGACGCCACGGCCATCAACGGTAATGGGTACAGGAGGTTCATGGTGGACTGCAGCCTGGAGGCTGGCGACGGCGTCGAGGTGCGGGCGTTCCGGTGGCCGCCTGGATCGGTCCGTGCCTTCTGATCGCCATGAAGGACGGCGTCCGCCCCGCCCAAAACCAGTAGAGTGTGTAGTTCGATCCTCTCGTTGGGATCTCAGATCGCATGTCAACTGTGTCTGGCCGATGGTACTCTCCGGTCGGAGTGAGCTATAGCCTAGGGGTCGCTTGGTCTTTGGTGAAGTTGTTGTATCTTAGTGATCAGCTAGCTAGCTCTCCTTAATTATGTTGCAAGTACAATTCTGATTACGAATGCAATCTTTTCTATAACATTGTAATTACACTGGTAGGTGAGACACCCTTCATTTTTAAAATCGTAGCAAGGAATGGCGTACGTGCACAATTGTACATGTTTAACATTTTGCAAATACATGTTTTTTATATATTTGTTTGCAGCCTACTTTTTTCATACACATTTGTATCTATTTAAACATTTTTTAACACGATTAACATTTGTTAAATACTACCTCTGTTCATAAATACTTATCGGAGAAATGGATGTATTAGTTCTAGATACATTCATTTTTGTTCATTTTTTTGATGATTGACATGTTTTAGAACTTTTTTTGGACTACGTGTTAAATATTTTCTGAATACATCAACTTCTGAAATGATACAAAACATTTTTTAAATTATGTGAACATTTTTTAATAGAATATCACAAACATATTTTTGAAACGCATGAACATAGTTTTAAATGTAAGGTACATTTTGTTTGAATGCTATTTTATTTTTTGAATTACACAAACATTTTTTTTAACGCATGAACATAGTCTGGCCTGATCCGCTTGTGCTCGGTTCGTCCAAGGTAGCCTAGCTGTGTGTGCCCCACTCTGTTGTGAAACCGAAACCCTAGATACATTGTCCTCCACCGTCTGTCCTACGCCGCGCCGTATGTACTCCCTCGGGTCCTTTTTACTCTGCGTACTGGATTTGGGTCAAGTCAAACTTTGCAAAATTTGACCAAATTCATTTTTAAAAATATCAACACCTACAATAAAAAATATATGAACTATGAAACTACATTTTATAACAAATCAAACTATATTGATTTGTCATTGTGAATATTGAAACTTTTTTCTATAAGTTTCATCAAAGTAGAGATACTTTCACTTCAAAGATAACTTATATGCAGACAAAAAGGACCGGAGGCAGTACATATACAGCCGTATTGCCAAGTCATTTCCCCCCAAAAGAATTCTCCCCGTGCGACGGCGCTTACTAGCTAGCTTCGACCTCGAGTAACGGCACTAGGGCAGTTTCGTGTCGATCGAGAACAGCGGCTGAGGGCTTGACCTCCAGCTTCACCTTGGCCTGCCGTCCTTGCAGACCACGTTCGATCTCGACCTCAACGTTAACCTCGTGCTCTATGCCGGTCCAATCCCGGTGGTGAATCTCGCCCTCGAAGTGTATGAGGGCCCGATGGCGGTGGGTGGGGATGATGTGCCAGTGCCACCCGCGGTGACCGAGAGCGTTACGGTCGTGGATGTGGGGATGGGGGCCATAGTCATCCACAAGGGCCAGGTGGGCAGGGATGGTGTGGTCACCGAGGTTGGGGTCTTGGCCACCCTGGACGACAAGCATGTCTAGGTCGGGCAGATCATGCCAGCCTGCGGGGACGGCGCGGTCACTAAGGTCGGGGTTTTGGCCACGCTAGACAACGAGCACGTCGAGGCCGGGCAGATCGTCCCGACCGTCAGCGCCGAATCCACCGCTCTGGCGCTGTGCCACCTGCCCCTGCAGTAGGTGCTGCCAGCATGGGGATCCCGTTGCTCCCCTGGGCATATAGCGGCGCACGCCAGTCGAGGCAGAGGAGGGCCAACATGGTGCGGGCGTGGGTGCACAACGAGCTCCAGAAGAAACACCACCTACCCAGGGATGTGCCGCTGAGCTACATCGGGGAGAAGGTGCTGAGCCAGTCGGACATGAACCCGTGGCACGCGCGCTTCCTCCTCCCGGCCCGCCCACGTGCCTGCTATCGCACTTTCCTGTACGCCGCCAACAACTTACCCGGGTGTGTCCTTGTCCGTCTACGCGATCAGCGGCCGGGCTAGTGGCCTGTCTGACCGCCTGAAGCTGAACAAATTCCATCGTTGCAACTCCACCGTCATCAACGGTAAGGGGTACGGGCGCTTCATGTGGTAGACTGCCGCCTGGAGGCGGCGATGGCGCCGAGGTGTGGGCGTTTCGGTGGCCACTTGGGATCGGTATGTGTCTTCTGGTGGCCAAGAATGACGGCGTCCACCCCGCCCGAAACACGTAGAGTGTGTAGCCTTCCATCCTCTCGCTGGGATCTCATATTGCATGTCAACTGTGACTGGCAGATGGTACTCTTGTTGTTGTTAATGTTTTTTCTTGTGCGAGGAATGTGTTATTGTTGCTGTTGTATCATAGTGAGCTAGCCTAGCGGTGGCTTGGTCTTAGGTTAAGTTGTTGTATCTTAGTGATCGGTTAGGTTGTAGACACGAAACTGCCCTACCTAAGCTAGGGTCGTTTCTCCAAGGAAGGGGTGATCCACGGGATGGGAGAGCGACATGACTGGCTCGCAGGGATATTACATTGTATAAGATTTTTAAAAAGTGTTACTTACAATTTTTTTTTTGAATTTCGTGGACATTTTCTAAGTGTCACATGCATTTTTTTGAATGGTACACACATTTGCTAAAAATTGAGCGGACACATTCGTTGGGTCAGCGTTCGTGCGATTGGATATGGAGGGTTAGCATTCAAGGGAAAGGGGCGATCCGTAGGATAGGAGAGGAGCGACGTGACTTGCTCACGGGGTTGTGGGTCCGTATCACTGGCGTGGCCGAAACTACTTCATCTATAGCGGGTGCCGCCGCGTGGGCCGTGGGCCGTACAATGGGTGCCTCATCCTGGTGGGTTTGCTTTTTGTTTGCATGTAGCCGCGTCACGTAAACCTAAGATACAACATATAAAGACCTGGGGCAGGGCTGCATAAGGCGCCTCTCGACCGTCCGTGCCTGTCGCGGCGTATGTATATACAGACCGTATTCCTGTTCCCCTCCCAAAAGAATTCCCCCAAGTCATTTTTCACTAAACTAGCCCACGACGCTTAGCTTCACTTGAGTAACGGCGCTAGTTTAGGTAGGGCATTTTCGTGTCGCGGATTGCTGAGGGGCGTGTATCCGCGGGGCGACAACAGGGGGCCTCGACCTCGAGCTGCATTTCAGCGTGCCGTCCGCGCTGATAGCCAACGACTTCGACCAGATCGTCGATCTCGCAGTGTTTGCCGACCTGATCCCAATGGAGGTTGTCACGGTCTTTTCTGGCCCGATCCCGGTGGAGAACGTCGCGGTCGCGGAGGTGGAGGAGGGTAACGAGAACGATCTCGCCATTGTTGTGTACGAGGGCCCGGTGGGTGGGTACAACGCAGTGACCGGGTGGGGGAGCTCGTTGTTTTGGCTCCGGACACGCTGACTAAGTTGCAGAGCGATCTCACCATCGTCGTGTACGAGGATCCGGTGGACGCACTACCAAACACGAAGCAATATGTCCATGTATCTCTTATATGATTTCAAACCTCGGCGGCACCTAAATTGAATACTAATTGTACAACTTCAATACTAGCATTGCATTTATCACTTCTATTGTAAGTCACTAATACTGGATCGACATTGTAGTTACTCCCTCCGTTCCATATTACTTGTCACTGATTTAGTACAAAGTTGTACTAAATCAGCGACAAGTAATATGGAACGGAGGGAGTACACTGGTAGGTGTGGCGCCCTTTGTTTTTACAATCACTAGATGGCCCCTTGCGCCAATGGCGTAAAGGCCGACGGCAAGCCAAGTATTGTAAGAGTGGTGATAGGAAAACTAAGACATAGATTAAAATAATGAGTACTTACTGTTGGTTTCTGTTTCTATTCATGATTGTTGTTTCTCCTGGAACACTCTGCTAAATGGTAGTGCTATATCCCTTGAGTGGAAGGTGGATGCTGTCAGGTAGGGCATGTGTCTTCCTTGCTTAGCATATTTATTGTTGCTGGTGAGCACTCGATGTTTGAAACAGAGAAAGTAGTAAAAACAGATAATTATAGATAAGGGTGGCATTATGCATATTAATAGATCGATGAGGAACAACAACAGAGGTTATATAGATAAAAGCATAGGTGGTAGCTGTTCAAAAGCAACAAATAGCATCGTCGAAAAACAGAGGAAGGCTTCATCCTATTACAGAGCTTGATTAGTAGTCCTTAGAATGCTAGATGATATCTAGATACGACTTCTGTTGCTATCAATGGTTCATCTAAAGGCAATGCATGATGAGAACCAGGTGTTGCTCTGTGGTGACCTTGAAAAAGAAAGGCACAGATGTCTCCTTCATGGATTTTTGCAAGGCGGCGGAACTCAGACCAGTTGGTTGTTACGGTGGCTCTCTTGTCGGTTCCTACCATGATGCGACAATGGGTGTGTCGATCACTCTTTGCAAACCTGACCTTGAGCATATCATAATCTGGGTCAATGTAATCTTTTAGTTTGCTTTCAGTGTAGTTGACCTGAAAATACTGGTGAGGAAAAAGCGAAATCTAAAGTTTATACAGTGCACCATACACTACTTTTAACCATACAGGTAGCAATAGAAGACCAAAGACTACATATCTTGCTCGAGTACCCCAAAATGGGAAAGATACTGGTTTGATCGATATGAAACAAAAGGTGGCTGTTTTTCTGTTCCTGCAGCTGATAGTAGTTAACAACAACCTTCCTCTCTCTGGTTTCCATGTATCCGATGGCCTTATCGGCTGCATGATTCAATGATGCTTCCCCATACTCACATATACAACTTGACAGTTTAGTCCAATGTGCTGAAGCGTGGAAGCGCTCTTTTGTACAGTGAAATTCAACCTCTGATCTATATCGACCCTGCTCAAGCTGGTGCACATAATAGACTGGTTTAGGTAGCCCGAGCTTCTCAAACATTGCCTCAGCTAGCGATCTGGTGGACAGCTCTACCAACTCCATGAGAACGGGTCCAAGACAAAACCCAGAGGGCTGGCACAAGGTATAAACGTAGTGTGCATTAAGAACAATAAGAACTGGGGCTTTAGACTGCATTTAACTTATAAAGGATGAAGGGGTTGCTAGCCACAACCACTACATCCACGTCGGCAATGAATAGTGTCAGTGACGTTGCGTCCCCCGCGCGCGAGCGAGTAACTGTAGCGAGAGGACAGTCATTGGTTGCTTTTCACATTGTGGTTTGCTGCTGCAGTGAATGACGGGTGGGTCTAATTTACGCGGGCCCAGCTTCTTTGGACTACGGCAAGCAGGATTGGGCGACCCTTCTCTCTCTTGTGAAAATATCTCCTCTATCTCGTCTTCTCTGTACAGCCACCTCCGCTTCCCCACCTCTCGGCCGCCTCGTCTCCTCCGCCTCACCGCCTCCTCCCCTACCTCAGCAGCTGTGTCCGCCCCGTGCTCGCTCTCCGACCGTGCCTCGGGAGTAGTAGAGGAGCGGCCGCAGGGTAGGAGAAGCCAAAGCAGTCAGCGGCGTTGCCTCGTCCACCGCGCTTCGTTCTTCGTCCACCCGGTGAACAGAAGAGGAACATGATGAGGCAGCCGTCTCGGGTATTGGGACCGCCGGATCCTGGTTCTGTGCCTCCACTGGCCCGCCATCCACCTCCTCCTCCTCGCAGCTGCTCTGCTCGACCTCTTCATCGTCGTGGGTGCAGCCGAGCGTCCGCTCGGGTGCAGCTCAACTCCAGTTAAACAGTCACCCTTCTCTTCTTCCTGCCCCCTTCCAATCCAAAGCTTCTCATCTTCGTTTGTGCAGTTTTTGTTTCTCTGTGCCTATAAGGTGTTTGATGAAATGCAAAAAAGCTGACAGGGGAGGATTGATCTATGTAAGCATGTGATTTCATGAGGAAATGGTGACCCCGAAGCCGACTAGGTAGTAGCTCAGGTACAACTACATGCATCTATATTCGAAATCTTACCTCCGGCGTTGGAGCCACATTGGTCATTCCTAGCCCAACTTTGAGCCGGAATAAATTTCTTCTTTTTACTGCTTCTCTTTGTCAGATTACTCACATATGCATCCTTAGTTCGTTAACGATCTTATTATCCCAGTAATGAGGCAAATCCACCCAATATTTAGGTTGAGTTAAATGCTTTCCAATGCAAATTATGTCATGGAAAAGGCAAATATGTAATCATTTGTGTTGGTTCAGATTATTCAGAGTAGGTTAGTGCTAAATTAGTGGACGGCTAGCCATTGATAACAGGCGCAAATCAAGATGTGTTCTCTGACAAAATATTAGAGGGTCTCTCGCTGTTTACATGAGCACGGTGTAATATCTATCTATCTTTCTAGGCTATAATGCTAAGACCATTATATCCATCCCAGTTCCTGTACTATAATTTAAGAAAATTGTTTTCCAAAGCAGAGTTCTAAACTTTTGGTTGGATGTGCTCTGATTGGTTATCACATATGTGGCCTAGCCTGAGACAATGCATTTGAAGTCGTCTATTTCTGAATTTTTTTTTCATGTTCCTCCTTGCATGTGCTACAATTGGTTATATGCAAGGAAGAATATTGTATTGCTCTTTTCTGAATTCTTTTAGCCTCCATGTTCCCAGTATTAGTCACCTCTTAAAATTCTTAATGTGCAGGGATGCTGGGATGTTTAATGTTGCTTATTCAGCATGGGCCATCAACCTGTGATTATCTACAAGGTATATCTAGCACATCAATCTACTGGGCTCAGGTCCTGCACATGGTATATCTAGCCCATCCATCTACATGGTATATCTTCCTACACTGCTCTGCGGCAGGGCACCGTATCTGCAGCTTAGATTTCCTTGCCTTTGGCTAAACTATCCCTTTCTTTTGCTAGCCATCTACTTGCTTTCTTCACAAGCGGGATTGGCTGGAACCTCCTGTTTGTGACGCGGTGCCGCCAAAGGTATGCTTCTCTCTGTCCCGATTCTAATTCTCTTCTTCTCCATCTACATATGCATGTGATTGCCTACTCTGTTTCTGCCCAAACAACATATATGTACGTATATTGGTGGAAGTAGAGATTAAGAGTGAGATAAAGAGTGAGAGAGACAAAATGCTAGGGAGAAAGATAGCTAGACAACTGATAAGTATATATTCTCAGCTGTATATTTTGGTTACTATTTACAAGCTGAACTTCCATTATTCCAATTGGGTGGCATGTCACATTTATTGATTCACATGAATAATGGTCCCATGCTAACATTTTCTCGACATATTCAAGAATTGCAATTGGTGGGAATGTTTTCCCTGGCTCAACTCTTTCAGATCACATTCTACTTTTAATAACATACCCCAGGTTTGACACTTAACATCTCTTTATAGAAGTAGATAGTGTTAACCTTCTTTCCTGTAGTGTATGAATATTCTTCATCTTTGTCACGCAAGTGTCCTGTGAATATTATACTTTTTTGCTCTCATTGACTCGCGGGCCCAGCAAATGCGGTTCATTTCCTGTGTTTCTTTGATTATTATAGATGAGACTTGGCAGAAAAAGTATAGAAGTGAAATTTACTGCAAATGTAAGCCAACGAGTTTCAGACGCACCTTGAATTATTCCTGAATTGGAAGATAGGCTTTGTTGATACCTCAATCTAGAGAACTAGAGTTCTTCTGGTACTTGTTTCAATATTGAAACTATGTGTCTGTGATGAGTTCATAGATACTTTTTAGATTTGATTGCTTCCCAAATATAGAGCAGTCCTTTGATTCATTTCTGTGTGTTTGCGATCAGTTCATTGATGCTTTTTAGATTTGTTTGCTTCCCAAATATGGAGCAGTCCTCCGATTCATTTTTGTTCCGCAAGAAGTATCTATCCTGTTTCAAGGGATTCATGTTGCGGGATATCAAAATTAGTCATTGCTCAATGGAGCCATACAAATAACTGTCCAGCGAGCCTTTCATACCATAAACTATGATTAATACATAGTTATCAGCATTTTTTTCTATTTTACCAAAGATTACCATGCTGCATGTGTTGAAACCCGAAATTCATGGATATATATATATATATATATATATATATATATATATATATTATTTGAGTTTTATTATTCCTGTAGGACTAACTGAAGTGTAACCTAAATAGGGCATGTCATTGTAAGAAGAATTAGGTTTTGATTAGTATTTAAAAAAAAGATCAAATGATTCCTCAACTCAACGCAACGAGTGCATGCTGGTAGTTGTTGGATAAGGACGAAAAATAACATGGGCCGCTGTCGTCCTGCTGCAGACTCCCCCCTCGCCTTATCTGTTGTGTGATGATAAAATCACCAATTAGTTAATTTTGTAATTGACTTTGCTTGTTCAGTTGTCATCAGTGTTATCAAATTTGGCACAATTTCTATCTCATAATTAATTGGAATCCCTTCATGCAGGAACCCAATGCTCCCAAAGTTCTTCTGGTAGAGTCGATTACTTACTAGCAATGATATTCACAATGGAAGCCTTTATAACAGGCTACTTTGATTTATTCTCAAACTATGGCTTAGTTACAAATGTTTTGGTGGTGACGTTTCATACACCAGTCCAGTGTTGCTACCCAGTGATGAGTTGTATGAAGCACTTTGAAAAAAGTCTTGGAGGTGACGGTTCTACTGTTGCTACTGCTGTGACGGCCAAGGCATAGGTTGCAGCTCTCTGAGTTTAAGGAGGAAAGGAAGACATGATTTTTTCTTGAAGAGGTCAGTTGTTTCCCTTAGATACAAATTGCAGCGATGACAAACAATCATTGTGCTTTTTTGTTCGTGTACAAGTTCATTTGTTTTCAGTGGTAGAAGCTTTTTGGTTAACCTATCTGAATCTTGTGGCTCGGTAGCCACCTCTTGTATGTATTCATATTTAAATCTTTTGTAGAACCAGATTGTTAGTATTTCCTTAGAAGTAAAAAGGTTACGTTTCCATTACTTGTTTACTTGGACCCAAACTGTTCATTACCTATTGTATCTACAGAGTTTGGCTTAGTGCAACGTGCATTGGAACCATAGCTACAGAGTTTGACTTAGCGTGCTTTAGAACTGTAGATGCAGAGTTTGACCTCTCTATTCTTATTTCTCTACATACTTGACACATACTTGCCTCCAACGTGTCCATGTGATTCCGATGAATTTGCTATATCTATTTTTTTACCTTTTAGTTGTCTTGTAAATGTTGCATGCATTTTTCTAATATATCATTCTCTCATCCAAATAACTATGTGGGGATTGGTAGTCACCACTATTTATAAGGTGGGCGGCAAGGCGCGCGCTGACAACGGTTTGCAATTACGCTCGCTTTAGGAGCTTAGGCGTCAGAGCAGTGGGTGCTCACCTTAGGTCGCCTTACCGCCTTAAAAATCATGAGTCACACACTCATGACACATTACCTTTGAAGCTTGTACTCCCTCTGTAAACTAATATAAGAGCGTTTAGATCACTACTTTAGTATTCTAAACGCTCTTATATTAGTTTACGAAGGGAGTATATGTGAATGTATAAGTATACTTAGTGATCTGCAGTAGTAAGTACTAACTGAATATCTTGATCACAAGATATATCGTTGTTGGCAGGCTTGGTTTAATAACCAATTAGCTGGTTTATACTCTCTCCGCTCCGAAAATAAGTGAGTACAAAGTTGTACTAAATCAACGACACTTGGGACCGAGGAAGTACAATATCTGTCCTCTTATTTCTTTGTATTTTTAGTTTTGGTTTCAGTCGTATGTGGCACGGATGTGCAGTTCAAAGGCAGAGCTATATCAAAGATGTGAATCAAATAATTATGCTCATCGGTGCATGTTTCTGTTGCTCTTAATGTTTTTGTTATGATGATTTTGCTATCTCAGCAATCCTTGTCTGATAATCTGGTACCTTTTATAGGCCTTCAAGTGCGTGTGAAAGTGTAATATGCAAGCATTATGCGACAATGACACTGCTTATTCATGCGTTCACACCCTCTGAAGACCACAATCAAACTAAGGAGATGCCTAAATAAGCTGTGAGGCAGGTTACCTATATATAAGTGTTTCTGTAAACCGATACAAGTCTTTTTCTTTTTCTTTTGCGGATGTAAACCGATACAAGTCATTCCATTATCTATAAAGTCATTCACATTGCATTATATTTCCAGCAGTCCAGCTACATCTCCTACTTACTCACTACTAACACGACTTTTAATTGGCTTTTTGCGCCATTGGCGCAACCGGGTCATCTAGTATGCAACAACAACTAAAGGATTCTTAAGCAAACCCAGAAACAAAATTATAAAATCACGAGGCCATTGAAAGAGCTAAGTAATTGAATTAGTTTAAGTATTTAAGAAGGAAATGTCATTCATGGATATAGAAATCAACCGTTTTTTGGTAGCCTATGTAAATCACATGCATCAATTATAGAAACTGGTAGAATAGAATGGAACGAGTGTACAAAGACTGGACTAAATATCTCAGAATAAATATAAGCTAATAAAAGTATCCATCCTATTGGCCTTATGAAGATGTAACATTAACAAGCATGCAGCAGGAGACAAAATCCAAGCTATTGAATTATCCATCCTACTGGTCCTATGCAGATAAAAAAATCATAGGCACGCGTCAGAGCGCGAAGCGCATTGTAAAGTAGTATTAGAACTGGATCTGTAATAGGAGAATATACCTTGGTAATTAGCCTTGTGCTCGGAGGGGTCTCTCGTTGATTCTGTTAAGAACCAAAACGGATCTAAGATGTAACAAAGCAAATCACGGTTAGTGAAAATAGAAGCAGAATAAGAGAGACATAGAGAAAAAAGTCTCTGTCCACCACCATCACGGGGGCTTGACAAAGAGGGTGTGCGAGAGGGTTGGATGAGCAGGCGCACCTACCAGTCGGCGGGTTGGAGCAGATGGTGGTGCTCTTCTTGCTCTCCGGGGATCTAGCGAAACAGCACAGTCAGAGAGGACTTGGAGGCAGAGAGAGGAGAAGAAGATGAGCTCAAGGAAGCAGACATGATAAGATTCGGTGGACGCAGTGGATGCGGCATGCCAGAAGAGAGGGCCGTTGGCCCAAAAGACAAACGGCTGCTCTTATCCTTTTAAGTAATAATAATTGGTTTGTCAATTTTTTTTTCTTTGAACCCCTCACAAAAAAGGTAATAATTGATTTGAACAAAAAACACTTTTAAAAGTAGGGAATAAAAAAACCAAAATGTTTATATAAAGCACTGTGAAATAGTTTTCAAGAGTGAACATGAGTTTTGTCATTCCATGCTCATTTTATAGAGTAATATTTTTGTTCTGACCCTAGACAAATCTAGAGCAGAAAGTAATTTTGTTGAAACCCTGGGCAAGATAGCATCTGGATGCATGAAGATTGAAATAAAAAAGATGAACGATATAGAAACCGAAAGGGGCATTCTGTGAAATAAAAAAGATGAACGATATAGAAACCGAAAGGGGCATTCTGTGAAATTTATGGATGTGTTTTGTAGTGTGCAGACAACAAAAGTTAAAGAAAAATAAAGGAAAGGAAGGATGATCTTCTCTACGCTGAACACAAAAGTTAGTTGGCAATTCTTAGCTTTGAATTCCTGAGGAGTTCCTATTGATATTCAAAGAAGGGCAAAAAGAACATTGAATGATTAACTGGAGCAGGGAATCAACTGGGAAAAACATCATGCTTGCCTTCTAAGATAAACCAGTAAAGGAGAAGGGTGTTTACATCAGCAAGCCCCCTTGCCAGTAGCGTTTGTCCTGAGTTTCAATCATTAGTAAAAAGAAGAGGCATGTTAGTAATTTCATTCGTGCCGAGTAGATCCTAGAGTTATAAAATGTAACAAAAACAATGAGGACATAAAGATTAGGCACAACAAATAGAGGACAATATAAAAAAGAAGAAGGCAGAACGAATCCTAATACACAGCCAATGCAATCATATGGTTAATCAGTTTGCATTTACGAACCAAGCTATTCTGCATGGAACAGCAAGAATTGCTTGCACATGCAACGCTTTACTGGGCATCCGATAAATTTGAATATAGCAGCAATAAATCAAAACACTTGACTGTCCCTGTCAAAGCCATGGTGGAAGTCATTGTGCTTATATATAAAGGTTGTTTTTAATAATACAAAGGAATAAATACATCAATCCACAGTTCTAATTGACTCTACTCCCGAGGTATTTTCCGCATCCACGATTGACATCTGCAGCACATGGTATATCTACATGTTACTTATCATTCAGGTTTTGGTGTCCAAATTATGGTTTGGTTGCAGTACTTAATAAATCTTAGTCGGCTAGATCAAAATGAGAGAGGGTTAGCGGGGGGTTGAGAGCATTGGGAGTTGCAAGACCGGCTGCCCATGTGGTCGGTCTGCACATTTCACTTATTTTCTGCAAGAGCAAACGAAACAGAACCAAGATAGCATTAGCATATTGTATCTTAGGCAAGTGACCAGCAGATGAGAATGCTTGTCCATAAAGGGGAGCAAGGAAGTCGTAATCCACTTAGCAAGAAGAACAGAGCGGTAAGACCATCCATCTTCCTTCACCCAACGATCAACTTCCAGTAGTGCATGATCCACTACATACATTCCTCGACAGGGGCTACAAAGCGGTAAGGTAAAAAAATCCTACAATTTGAAAACTTGTGAAAACTAACCAAAGTAATCCACTGGCAAGTAAATTAGTATTTAGTAACATAATAAACTCTTAAGATATGCATCTTCATGTATATAGTTTGACACTCCTTCAGTCACTCTATTTCAGAATACCTGAATATACGATCTTTTAGAGATTCCACTATGGACTACATACAGATGTATATAGACATACTTTAGAGTGTAGATTCACTCATTTTGCTCCGTATGTAGTCTTTTTTTTTAGAAAAGGAGGGGGACCCCCGGCCTCTACATCTCTAAAAGGTCCTATATGTAGGAACAGAGGGAGTATATTTTTAACATTTATTCAAACATGAAGCATGTGCATGTTGACATTGTTGACATATTCTCAGTTTTACCCTCATTTACCTTGCCAACCACTTCTAGATTTATGAGTAAACATTCACATGTAAGTAAATAACATTATCAGTTTTCGAAAACTGTTTGAGTGTATCAAATAGGTCACAGATATCCTAGTTTGTACATTCAGATCACTATTACCCTAATTTTGTAAATTTAAATCACTAAAGTAAATTAACCAGGTTATTTGTTTGCACGACATAAGTACCATACCACAGCAACTGAGTCAGCAAAATACGTGTACATGTATTTCTTGTTGGACTGTTGTTGTATGGTGCAGAATAGACAAAAAATTGTATAGAAGTCGAGGGGGTGAATTATCTATGACACAACTGAATATATAAGGAACATGGTAATAAAATAGGTAAATTCAGATGGTACGATGTTCATATTTCCTAATCAAATGGAAATTCAGACCCAACAGAAATGGGGGAACTGAGAAGGTAGGGGGATGGAGAAGCATACCTAGCAGAAATTCAGACCGCTTGTCAGCTCCCGGTTTATTATTCAAAATGTTAGCACCACTATTGAAGGAAGCCCAGCCGTCTCGCGAGCAGCCTCCTTCGAACTTCGATCTCCACTAACACCTGCGACCTTGGGAAGCACGAGGAGCTGAAGAAGATAGCAGTAGCACAATAATTGTCATCATCCTCGCATTTTCTAAGAACTGAGGTTCAGAAATAAATACAATCAGTCATAATGGAGCTATACAACGTTTCTAAACAACATTAAATATAAATAGAAGTAAAAATAAGTGTGTGGGAAAAATCAACAATACTGCAAGAATGGTAGAATGTTGGATCTTAGATATGATAAAAAAGATCAGAGATAAAAAACATGAAAGCACTCAAAAAGTAAAAAAAACAAGAAAGCACTCGACAAAAGCTGCAAAACAGAGATAGTACAATGCTTATATCATAGTTCTAGAAAAAATAGCTCTTGCTCTGTTTCCCCTATTTAATCCAGAGTCATAGATGGCCAATTGAATCCAACAAACGCTTACTAATTGTCATGTATATGGTCCAAAAGTGTTGTGTTTCATCTAAATATTTAGCTATTCACATTCATCTAAGTTACAGAGTTCCCTGGGTACCTTTCTAAGAAAAAACAAACATCCTACAAACTTTGAGAAAGTTCTGCCAGAAAAATGAAATTGATAACTCTTGGGAAAGATAATATATCATTGCCCAAGGTCCATGGAGAGTCTTCTGAAAGCTTTTAAAAGTATGAATGTTTAAAGAAAGTCGCCAATTGAAAATGGAGATCCAGCTCATGAGGTTTTATACTTAAACTGGTTTACATGTTGATTCTTCCAATTGTAGAGAGCATCATACTCTAAAATAGAGAGCATATATAGGCACGTCCAAGGAGTCAAATCATGTTTGATACAATGTCTTAGGACGCTTATCCGCCAGTTACCATTATAACCGGTAACTATAATTGTAGTGGTTCATTTTTCATTTGTTCTGTTTGAAGTTCTGTGCAAGTCCAAACTCCAGCAACACATAACAGCAAAAGGAGCTTGCAAGAGCTAAAAAACGAAACAATATCACTGACGGTAGCTGGGCAGCACCCTATACGTGCACCTCGATAGGAGCTAATTATTTTCCAGCCTCAACATAAATATGTATCCGTAGCATCACAATTTCAACTAGGGAAATGTCGGTACCAAAGAAAGGCCTCGCTAAGTAAATAGATTTCATCTCAAGATTTCTTATGAAGTTTTGGAGGGGTCATGTAATGGCAGATTCCTTACATATGCTGTTATGGATTAATTTATCTATATATTCAGCTTATATTCGCATGATAGCAATTTATATCTAAATGTTGTTACGAATGTTGCATGTACTATATATGTCAGTCAGAATGGCATGTTGCATGTACCCTGTGCAACATCAAGTGAGATATGAGCAACTAATAAAGAGATAAAATACCAAAAGCACATACTAACCACAAATCTATCAGAGGACCAAACTCTTCACAACATAGGGAAAGAAAGTTCTTCACCAAAATTATCGTAGCTTATTCCTCCATATTTTCTTTCCCAGACCTACACACATCAAATTTAGAGAAATCTTGGAGAAATAAAAGAACGCTTGATGACAGATGGTGGAGCCGGCAAGAATAGGGAAAGGGGCACTTGCAAGCATATTTCTTACTCTGTAAGCACTGTTGCCAAGCCCTTCAATGACCACGTAAGTTTCAAATGCCATGTCAGCTTCCTATGCTCTAACCCCATGACTTGCCAGCGTCTGCCACCACCAAAGCCGATCCCTGCCTAACAGAACACAAAAAAAATTCAATTTCAGATGATAGTACCACCAAAACATAGATAGGCAAAATCTTATAATATATGCACAGTGGTAAAGCTGCTGCCTTGTGACCATGAGGTCACAGGTTCAAGTCCTGGAAACATCCTCTTACAGAAATGTAGGGAAAGGCTGCCTACAATAGACCCAAAGTGGTCGGACCCTTCCCCGGAGCCTGCGCAAGCGGGAGCTACATGCACCGGGCTGCCCTTTTTTTAGGTTATTGGTAATACCACCTAGTGAATGGAGAGGAAAATATTAGGGAACACAATGTTCCTTGTCTAAGAAGCAGTTTCATCATCATCTCCTTTGATCAAGATCTTTAGGGATTTCTGTGAAGTAACACGCGATATCGCAATACACACATGCCTAGAAAAAGCAGTCAAAGATTTAATGGACAGCAATAAGAACTAGTCAAACAAACAACAAAATTAAAGCAAATGCATATGAGCATTAAAGGCCGGATAACCTGGAAACATACCCAAACAGATCTCAGGTGGGGCAGACCCCATGCCCATGCATAACCAGCCAACAAGAGAACGAAAGCAGACCTAAATCAATACATCATATAGGAACCACAACAACCAAACCAGAGAAACATCTCGAAACTCTTTTCATACAACAAAGCCGAATTCAACAACACAAGAAAGCAAAGTAACGAACACACCATAGTATACATAGACATAAGAAGAAAGCAAGCAAAAACGCCCTTACGAAGAGCCAAATCGAACTAACTCAGCTCCTAGAAGCATATCACATCAGATCTAACATGAGCAATACTCATCCATGCCTCGGGCAACATAGGGAAGATCTCAGACTTTTGGAAACCTAGTCACGCATTTCATCGAGCAGATTGCAAGCAAGGGAGCAGGCCGAACCTCACCTAGCAAAGAAGGAACAAGCAGCCGCACAGCCACCGCACGGCAAAGCAGACGAAGAAGCCCTACAAACAACAACAAAGAAGAAGAAACAAACAAGAACAAATCAGCGGACAACGGCAGCAGCGGGGATCGAACATTGATTAAACTGAATAAAAGAAGAAGCTCACCCTCCCTAACCAAACGCAACAGCAGCAGCGCGGGTATCCTTATCTGAAAGCAACCACACAGTTCATACAGTCAGTGGTAAAAGAAAGAAGAATGTTAGTAAATTAGAACTGCACACACACCTCCAATAGTATTTTGGCCTGTGTAGGAGACAAGTGTGCGTTTACATCCAGGAATTTAAGCATCTGCCCAGAGCAATCCTGACCCTCTTCTTAACAACCCGAGGCTGCTGAAAGAAACCTGCAAAATCATCCAAACCAACAGAGATGATTTTAGGAATCTATAAATCAAAGAGACAAAGGAGGAGCATCACAACAAACAGTAAGTCTTAGTCATGTATGTATCCATGCTCAAAAAGTGTTGACCCTCATTTATTCTTACCCATGGCCACACCTAGGGCATGCTTTCTCAATGAAGGGTTCAAGCTATAAATTTCAAATGTGAAAACAGAAGACATTTACCTGTTGCAGTCCTTACATCCATCGAAGATGATCCTACTAATTCCTATGATGGGTTGTGCATGAGCAAAAATCAACATTAACCAACTTGGAACCTACAAAGAAGAAGAGGACATTAAATTTCTGCAAGCAACATATATCCACTGTGCCAAAGTTGATTCTTCTCCTTTTATGATGATTTATAAACTGACAAACAGCTAAGTATCAATCAACCATCAATAAAAAAAGAACCTTTACCCAATGTATATAGATAAAAAAACACAGGTGGGGGCAAAGAACCACATGTAGTATCCTCCTTCCAACAGTAAAAGGCTACACGTCGCAAAATTATAGAAAGTATTTTGCACGTAAGCATGAAATCCCTTACTTTCAAATGCATGACTAATTCTGCCTATGTCTTTTGACTTTACAATTTCTGTGGTTAAAAGATCCCAGGCTCCTATAGTATTAATCGACTATAGAAAACTGAATTCATTAACTGAATCACATAGACAGACAGAGCTTGCTCAATGGCAATACTTAGTACTTAATTTCCCATAATACATAAATAATAAGATCAAATAGACATTGTACCAATGGGAACAATTTGAAAAAATGCACTCATATTAATAGGATATGGAACAGACCTATTTACCTGCGAGATGAACACTGCACATGGTGAAGAGAGGGTGAGGTAGCCACACTTGAAGTCTTAGATCAGATCTGCCCCAGAGTAGGCAATGGACATGATTATGCCACATGCTGCAAGGCCGACAATGACGCCACCATCGCTGCTGCTGATGAGCGAGGGAGAATATAAAGAGGGCAACATTGCCATAGGTGGGCGCAAGGTTAAAGTTCTCCTTATCTGAAAAATATAAAGAAATCATTCAGGAAGATGCTATCTTGCAAGCAAATAACTAACACAACTGTACTACAAGGAAATGAATTAGTGAAGAATAATTGACCTGTATTCGGTAAAATCAACGCTCTCTGGCCGCAAATTCAAGTCATAAAATGGTAAATGTATTTAATGGGCACAAAAAATGATACAACAAGAATTTAACACAAGCATCAAATTCGTCCCCCGGATTACCCAAACAGAAATAGTCACCCTAATTAACATCAGGGACAAGAATCCCCCAAACACCTCGAGCTCCTTGCCCAGTGGGGGTGGAGGCAGAGGCGGCGCTGCACCGCCCAGGACGGTATTGAGGTCGGGGGAGATGAGACAGCGACCAATTGGGGAAGCAACGTCACAGCACGGTGGTTGGGGAGCAGCAGCGGCGAGAGAGAAGGGGGTGCAGGAGGCTGTGGCTGCCTCGTTTCCTCTCAGATCGAGATCGAGAGAGAGAGAGAGAGAGAGAGAGAGAGAGAGAGAGAGAGAGAGAGAGAGAGAGCCCACGGGGCAGCCGCAGCTCGGCGTCGAGGAGGCACAGAGACGGCCAGCCCCCCACCTCCCTTCCTCCTCTCCTGATCCAGCAGCAGATCGAGCCGCCACCAACCGCCAGGTCGCGCCCGACCTCGCCGGCGCAGGACGACAGCAGTCTGTGACCCTCTCCTGCCTGCTGCCTCACCTCCCTCTCCTCTTTCCTCTCACTTTCTCCAACGCGGGCGGGGGGCGGCGGCGGCGGCGCATGAGAAACGAGGGTCGCGGGGTGGGCTAGGGTTGGGAGCGTTTCTTTCACTGTCGCTCGCTGCCCGCTCGATTCGCTGGAGGAGAAAGACGGGTGCGGGGCCTGCACGTCGAGCGCGGTGCGGTGGTTTTTTCGCTGGCGTGGTGCGCTGCACCCCCACGCGCGGCGCGGCGCGGTGGTCTTTTTTTCCTCGCGTGGTACCGTACGCTCGAGGCATTGGTTGTGCCTAGCACTTCTTGAGGCAGAGCATCATACTCTAAAATAGAGAGCATATATAGGCACGTCCAAGGAGTCAAATCATGTTTGATACAATGTCTTAGGATGCTATCCGCCAGTTACCATTATAACCGGTAACTATAATTGTAGTGGTTCATTTTTCATTTGTTCTGTTTGAAGTTCTGTGCAAGTCCAAACTCCAGCAACACATAACCGCAAAAGGAGCTTGCAAGAGCTAAAAAACGAAACAATATCACTTACGGTAGCTGGGCAGCACCCTATACGTGCACCTCGACAGGAGCTAATTATTTTCCAGCCTCAACATAAATATGTATCCGTAGCATCACAATTTCATCAAGGGAAATGTCGGTACCAAAGAAAGGCCTCGCTAAGTAAATAGGTTTCATCTCAAGATTTCTTATGAAGTTTTGGAGGGGTCATGTAATGGCAGATTCCTTACGTATGCTGTTATGGATTAATTTATCTATATATTCAGCTTATATTCGCATGATAGCAATTTATATCAGAATGTTGTTACGAATGTTGCATGTACTATATATGTCAGTCAGAATGGCATGTTGCATGTACCCTGTGCAACATCAAGTGAGATATGAGCAACTAATAAAGAGATAAAATACCAAAAGCACATACTAACCACAAATCTACCAGAGGACCAAACTCTTCACAACATAGGGAAAGAAAGTTCTTCACACAAATTATCGTAGCTTATTCCTCCATATTTTCTTTCCCAGACCTGCACACATCAAATTTAGAGAAATCTTAGAGAAATAAAATAACGCTTGATGACAGATGGTGGAGCCGGCAAGAATAGGGAAAGGGGCACTTGCAAGCATATTTCTTACTCTGTAAGCACTGTTGCCAAGCCCTTCAATGACCACGTAAGTTTCAAACGCCATGTCAGCTTCCTATGCTCTAACCCCATGACTTGCCAGCGTCTGCCACCACCAAAGCCGATCCCTGCCTAACAGAACACAAAAAAAATTCAATTTCAGATGATAGTACCACCAAAACATAGATAGGCAAAATCTTATAATATGTGCACAGTGGTAAAGCTGCTGCCTTGTGACCATGACGTCGTAGGTTCAAGTCCTGGAAACATCCTCTTACAGAAATGTAGGGAAAGGCTGCCTACAATAGACCCAAAGTGGTCGGACCCTTCCCCGGAGCCTGCGCAAGTGGGAGCTACATGCACCGGGCTGCCCTTTTTTTAGGTTATTGGTAATACCACCTAGTGAATGGAGAGGAAAATATCAGGGAACACAATGTTCCTTGTCTAAGAAGCAGTTTCATCATCATCTCCTTTGATCAAGATCTTTAGGGATTTCTATGAAGTAACACGCGATATCGCAATACACACATGCCTAGAAAAAGCAGTCAAAGATTTAATGGACAGCAATAAGAACCAGTCAAACAAACAACAAAATTAAAGCAAATGCATATGAGCATTAAAGGCCAGATAACCTGGAAACATACCCAAACAGATCTCAGGTGGGGCAGACCCCATGCCCATGCATAACCAGCCAACAAGAGAATGAAAGCAGACCTAAATCAATACATCATATAGGAACCACAACAACCAAACCAGAGAAACATCTCGAAACTCTTTTCATACAACAAAGCCGAATTCAACAACACAAGAAAGCAAAGTAACGAACACACCATAGTATACATAGACAGAAGAAGAAAGCAAGCAAAAACGCCCTTACGAAGAGCCAAATCGAACTAACTCAGCTCCTAGAAGCATATCACATCAGATCTAACATGAGCAATACTCATCCATGCCTCGGGCAACATAGGGAAGATCTCAGACTTTTGGAAACCTAGTCACGCATTTCATCGAGCAGATTGCAAGCAAGGGAGCAGGCAGAACCTCACCTAGCAAAGAAGGAACAAGCAGTCGCACAGCCACCGCACGTTAAAGCAGACGAAGAAGCCCTACAAACAACAACAAAGAAGAAGAAACAAACAAGAACAAATCAGCGGACAACGGCAGCAGCGGGGATCGAACATTGATTAAACTGAATAAAAGAAGAAGCTCACCCTCCCTAACCAAACGCAACAGCAGCAGCGCGGGTATCCTTATCTGAAAGCAACCACACAGTTCATACAGTCAGTGGTAAAAGAAAGAAGAATGTTAGTAAATTAGAACTGGACACACACCTCCAATAGTATTTTGGCCTGTGTAGGAGACAAGTGTGCGTTTATATCTAGGAATTTAAGCATCTGCCCAGAGCAATCCCGACCCTCTTCCTAACAACCCCAGGCTGCTGAAAGAAACCTGCAAAATCATCCAAACCAACAAAGATGATTTTAGGAATCTATAAATCAAAGAGACAAAGCAGGAGCATCACAACAAACAGTAAGTCTTAGTCATGTATGTATCCATGCTCAAAAATTGTTGACCCTCATTTATTCTTACTCATGGCCACACCTAGGGCATGCTTTCTCAATGAAGGGTTCAAGCTATAAATTTCAAATGTGAAAACAGAAGACATTTACCTGTTGCAGTCCTTACATCCATCGAAGATGATCCTACTAATTCCTATGATGGGTTGTGCATGAGCAAAAATCAACATTAACCAACTTGGAACCTACAATGAAGAAGAGGACATTAAATTTCTGCAAGCAACATATATCCACTATGCCAAAGTTGATTCTTCTCCTTTTATGATGATTTATAAACTGACAAACAGCTAAGTATCAATCAACCATCAATAAAAAAAAGAACCTTTACCCAATGTATATAGATAAAAAAACACAGGTGGGGGCTAAGAACCACATGTAGTATCCTCCTTCCAAAAGTAAAAGGCTACACGTCACAAAATTATAGAAAATATTTTGCACGTAAGCATGAAATCCCTTACTTTCAAATGCATGACTAATTCTGCCTATGTCTTTTGACTTTCCAATTTCTGTGGTTAAAAGATCCCAGGCTCCTATAGTATTAATCGACTACAGAAAACTGAATTCATTAACTGGATCACATAGACAGACAGAGCTTGCTCAATGGCAATACTTAGTACTTAATTTCCCATAATACATAAATAATAAGATCAAATAGACATTGTACCAATGGGAACAATTTGAAAAAATGCACTCATATTAATAGGATATGGAACAGACCTATTTACCTGCGAGATGAACACTGCACATGGTGAAGAGAGGGTGAGGTAGCCGCACTTGAAGTCTTACATTAGATCTGCCCCAGAGTAGGCAATGGACATGATTATGCACATGCTGCAAGGCCGACAATGACGCCACCATCGCTGATGCTGATGAGCGAGGGAGAATATAAAGAGCGCAATATTGACATAGGTGGGCGCAAGGTTAAAGTTCTCCTTATCTGAAAAATATAAAGAAATCATTCAGGAAGATGCTATCTTGCAAGCAAATAACTAACACAATTGTACTACAAGGAAATGAATTAGTGAAGAATAATTGACTTGTATTCGGTAAAATCAACGCTCTCTGGCCGCAAATTCAAGTCATAAAATGGTAAATGTATTTAATGGGCACAAAAAATGATACTACAAGAATTTAACACAAGCATCAAATTCGTCCCCCAGATTACCCAAACAGAAATAGTCACCCTAATTAACATCACGGACAAGAATCCCCCAAACACCTCGAGCTCCTTGCCTAGTGTGGGTGGAGGCAGAGGCGGTGCCGCGCCACCCAGGACGGTATTGAGGTCGGGGGAGACAAGACATCGACCAATTGGGGAAGCAACGTCACAGCACGGTGGTTGGGGAGCAGCAGCGGCGAGAGAGAAGGGGGTGCAGGAGGCTGTGGTTGCCTCGTTTCCTCTCAGATCGAGAGAGAGAGAGAGAGAAAGAGAGAGAGAGCGCGCGCACAGGGTAGCCGCAGCTCGGCGTCGAGGAGGCACAGAGACGGCCGGCCCCCCACCTCCCTTCCTCCTCTCCCGATCCAGGAGCGGATCGAGCCGCCACCAACCGCCAGGTCGCGCCCGACCTCGCCGGCGCAGGCCGACAGCAGCCAGTGACCCTCTCTTGCCTGCTGCCTCGCCTCCCTCTCCTCTTTCCTCTCACATTCTCCATCGCGGGCGGGGGGTGGCGGCGGCGGCGCATGAGGAACGAGGGTGGCGGGGTGGGCTAGGGTTGGGAGCGTTTCTTTCACTGTCGCTCGCTGCCTGCTCGATTCGCTGGAGGAGAAAGACGGGTGCGGGGCCTGCACATCGAGCGCGGTGCGGTGGTTTTTTCGCTGGCGTGGTGCGCTGCACCCCCCACGCGCGGCGCGGTGCGGTGGTCTTTTTTTCCTCGCGTGGTACCGTGTGCTCGAGGCATTGGTTGTGCCTAGCACTTCTTGAGGCTTTATATGTTAGATAGCAAAGAATGGCGTATCCACTGCATAAGTGTTTTCATGTTTAAAATTTCTCAAATACATGATTTCTTTAAGTTATACGTTTTGTTTTCTATTTTTTCTCATACTCATTCGTATATGTTTTCTATACATCTAAAACAAGTTCTTACACACATTCAACATTTGCCTACATGATTAACATGTTTTTGAACATATTTGGACTACGTGTTAAATAGTTTTTGACTACACATTAAATGGTTTTTGGAAATGATTACAAAACATTTTTAGCTATGCAAGCATTTTTTACATTGTGTAAGTTTTCTATAATGTCACAAACATATTTTTGAAACATGTGAACATAGTTGTAAAGGTAACATACATTTTCTTTGAATGCTACGAAATATATTTTTGGAATTACACGAACATTTTTGTTAAATTGCTTTACATTTTCAAAAAGAGGTATGTACGTTTCATGAAATTCGTGAACATTTTCTAAATGTCACATGCATTTTTTTTGAATGGTACATACATTTTCTAAAAGTGGAACGGAGACATGCGTTGGGTGAGCGTTCGTTCAATTGGATATGAAGGGCTAGGATTTGAGGTAGGGGGCGATCCGCGGGATGTGAGAGGAGCGACGTGACTGGATCACGAGTGTGTGGGGCCGGATCACTGGAGTGGCGGGAGCTGCTCCATCCATAGCGGGTGGCAGTCCCATGGGCCGTGGGTCGATCGAGGGGCGTCTGATCCGGGTGGGCTCGCTTCGTCTGCATGTAGCTGTCGGGTGGGTAGGAGCGTCACGAAAACGTAAGATACATTGTATATAGACCTAGGGCAGGGCTACCCACAGCACCTCTCAACCGTCCGTGCCTGCTGCGCCATGTGTATATACTGTATTACTGTAACGCTCCCGAAAGCTTCTCCACCAAGTAGTTTTCCACTCGAGTAGCCAACGGCGCTTAGCTTCATTTGAGTAACAGAGCTAAGTTAGGTAGGGCAGTTTCGTGTCGAGGATGGCTGAGAGGCTTGGACCTGCAGGGACGACGGTCACTAGTAGAAAAGAAGGCTTTGGTTCAGGCCGGGTCAGCCATTAGTCCCGGTTCAGTTCAGAACCAGGACCCATGGGGGCACTGGTCCCGGTTCGTGAGGCCAGGGGCCTGCCGGGCCTCGTGGGGGCATTGGTCCCGGTTCGTCTGGCCCCTTTGGTCCCGGTTGGTGGGACGAACCGCGACCAATGGGCCTCGCTCCTGGCCCACCACCATTGGTCCCGGTTGGTGGCTTGAACCGGGACCACAGGCTGCCCTTTAGTCCCGGTTCATACTACGAACCGGGACCAATGAGGTGCCTATATACACCCCTCGCCCGCGAGTAGAGCACTCCAGTGCTCTGTTTTTCTCTGGCCGGCGAGGGGAGGGCTTTGTGGTGCTCTACCTCACCTCCTATGCACATGAGGTGTTCGATGAAATGCCCGAGCCACACTAGTGAAGATTTCTCGTCTCAAAGCTCGACCTCAAAGCTCCATTTTCCTCGATATTTGTCTAGGTTTAGCGGCCCGTCACGTCCCATTCCCGTCTTCACCGCCGTCGATCGCCCGCGCCGATCTCGTCGCCGGCGCCACCGTGGTGAGCCTCTTGTTCTTATCTTCTTTCTGAAAGAAAAAAATTCTTACTTTAGATAGATACTTGTCTAATTTTCTTACTATTTTATTGCTTGTTATTATATAGTGCGATGGTTTTGGTATCCGCCCCCGTCGGCCCTCGTCCTGTCTATGATTCAGATGTGGTATATATTATCTTTATAACTATTGGTTCATTTATTGTTTATGAAAATTATGCCGACCAACGTGACATAGATTTTATTTATCTAGGAGGTATGTGAACCGGAAATTCCAACCGACCCTATTGTCGAGAGGTTAAATTTAGTTGAACAAGAAAACAATTTCTTGAAGGAAAAAATAAAAAAATTGAGGAGGAGAAGATGATATTGGAGTTGCATGTTGCGGATCACAAGATCAAGATGGATGCAATGCGCTTGAAGATTAGAAAGATTAGAAAATATGCCATTCATACCGAGGCTTGGTATCATTATGCCGTTGGATCAATTGTTACCTTGGTTGCGATTACGATCGCATTTGTTTTCGCATTGAAATGTTTTACATAGTTTCAATGTATGGTTTAATTAATTAGATGCTCTGGAGAGCTATATGTTGTTAGATGAGAACTATGTATGTACTTTGGTTTTAATGTGATGATGAATTTCTATTAATTTGGTCACTTAATTATCTATTCATGATGTTCTGTAATGGTTTTTGACACACTTAATTATATATAATGCACGCAGATGAACCGGCAATGGATGTACGGTGACAGACACACCTCCGAGTACATTAAGGGCATGCATGATTTTCTCGAAGTGGCTGAGGCAAACAAGCAGAATGGTTTTATGTGTTGTCCATGCCCTAAATGTGGGAATACGAAGTCTTACTCTGACCGGAAAATCCTTCACACCAACCTGCTTTACAAGGGTCTCATGCCACACTATAAAGTTTGGATGAGGCACGGAGAAATAGGGGTTATGATGGAAGACCGCGAAGAAGAAGAGGACGATGACAACTATGTGCCCCCTGAATACGGTGATGCTGCAATGGGAGAAACTGCTAAAGATCAAGAGGAACCAGACGATGTGCCCAATGATGTTGCAACGGGGGAAGCTGCTGAAGATCAAGAGGAACAAGTGCCCGATGATGATGATCTCCGCCGGGTCATTGTCGATGCAAGGACGCAACACGAAAGTCAAAAGGAGAAGCTGAAGTTCGATCGCATGTTAGAGGATCACAAAAAAGGGTTGTACCCCAATTTCGAAGATGGCAACACAAAGCTCGGTACCGTACTGGAATTGATGTGGAAGGCAGAGAATGCTGTGCCTGACAAAGGATTTGAGAAGCTATTGAAAATATTGAAGAAGAAGCTTCCAAAGGATAACGAATTGCCCGACAGTACATACGCAACAAAGAAGGTCGTATGCCCTCTAGGATTGAAGGTGCAGAAGATACATGCATGCCCTAATGACTGCATCCTCTACCGCGGTGCGTACAAGGATCTGAACGCATGCCCGGTATGCGGTGCATTGCGGTATAAGATCAGACGAGATGACCCTGGTGATGTTGACGGCGAGCCCCGTAGGAAGAGGGTTCCTGCGAGGGTGATGTGGTATGCTCCTATAATACCACGGTTGAAACGTCTATTCAGAAATGAAGAGCATGCCAAGTTGATGCGATCGCACAGTGAGGACCGTAAGAAAGACGGGAAGTTGAGAGCACCCGCTGACGGGTCGCAGTGGAGAAAAATCGAGAGAAAGTACTGGGCTGAGTTTGCAGGTGACCCAAGGAACGTATGGTTTGGTTTAAGCGCGGATGGCATTAATCCTTTCGGGGAGCAGAGCAGCAATCACAGCACCTGGCCCGTGACTCTATGTATGTATAACCTTCCTCCTTGGATGTGCATGAAGCGGAAGTTTATTATGATGCCAGTTCTCATCCAAGGCCCTAAGCAACCCGGCAACGACATTGATGTGTACCTAAGGCCATTAGTTGAAGAACTTTTACAGCTGTGGAATGGAAACGGTGTATGTACGTGGGATGAGCACAAACAGGAGGAATTTTACCTGCACGCGTTGCTGTTTGTAACCATCAACGATTGGCCCGCTCTCAGTAACCTTTCAGGACAGACAAACAAGGGATACCACGCATGCACGCACTGTTTAGATGACACTGAAAGTATATACCTGGACAAATGCAGGAAGAATGTGTACCTGGGCCATCGTCAATTTCTTCCGACCAACCATCAATGTCGAAAGAAAGGCAAGCATTTCAAAGGCGAGGCAGATCACCGGAAGAAGCCCGCCATGCGTACAGGTGATCACGTACTTGCTATGGTTAATGATTTACACGTAATCTTTGGAAAGGGTCCCAGCGGACTAGCTGTTCCGAATGACGCTGAGGGACACGCACCCATGCGGAAGAAGAAATCTATATTTTGGGACCTACCCTACTGGAAAGACCTAGAGGTCCGCTCTTCAATCGACGTGATGCACGTGACGAAGAACCTTTGCGTGAACCTGCTAGGCTTCTTAGGCATGTATGGGAAGACAAAAGATACACCTGAGGCACGGGAGGACCTGCAACGTTTGCACGAAAAAGACGGCATGCCTCTGAAGCAGTATGAAGGTCCTGCCAGCTACGCTCTTACGAAAGAAGAGAAAGAAATCTTCTTTGAATGCCTGCTCAGTATGAAGGTCCCGACTGGCTTCTCGTCGAATATAAAGGGAATAATAAATATGCCAAAGAAAAAGTTCCAGAACCTAAAGTCTCATTACTGCCACGTGATTATGATGCAACTGCTTCCGGTTGCATTGAGGGGGCTTCTACCGAAAAACGTCCGATTAGCCCTTGTGAAGCTATGTGCATTCCTCAATGGAATCTCTCAGAAGGTGATCGATCCAGAAATCATACCAAGGCTAAGGAGTGATGTGGTGCAATGTCTTGTCAGTTTTGAGCTGGTGTTCCCACCATCCTTCTTCAATATCATGACGCACGTCCTAGTTTATCTAGTCGACGAGATTGTCATTCTGGGGCCCGTATTTCTACACAATATGTTCCCCTTTGAGAGGTTCATGGGAGTCCTAAAGAAATATGTCCGTAACCGCGCTAGGCCAGAAGGAAGCGTCTCCATGGACCATCAAACAGAGGATGTCATTGGGTTTTGTGTTGACTTCATTCCTGGCCTTAAGAAGATAGGTCTCCCTAAATCGCGGTATGAGGGGAGACTGACTGGAAAAGACACGCTAGGAGCGGACTCAATAATATGCAGGGACGGGCATTCTTGGTCTCAAGCACACTACACAGTTCTACATTACTCTACCTTGGTGACCCCGTATGTCGATGAACACAAGAACAGTCTGCGCTCCAAACACCCGGAGCAGTGCGATGACTGGATTACATGTGAACACATCAGGACTTTCAGCAGTTGGTTGGAAACACGTCTCAGAGGTGACAACACTGTTTGTGATGAGCTGTACTCGTTGTCCAGGGGGCCATCTTTGACTTTATTCACTTACAAAGGATACGAGATAAATGGGAATACATTTTACACGATCGCCCAAGATCAAAAGAGCACCAACCAAAAAAGCGGTGTCCGCTTTGATGCAGCAACCGAGAGGGGAAAGGACACATATTATGGTTACATAGTGGACATATGGGAACTTGACTACGGACATAATTTTAAGGTCCCTTTCTTTAAGTGCAAATGGGTCAATCTGTCAGGAGGCGGGGTACATGTAGACCCATAGTACGGAATGACAACAGTGGATCTAAAAAATCTTGGGTACGCTGACGAACCGTTCGTCCTAGCCAATGATGTGGCACAGGTTATCTATGTGAAGGACATGTCTACCAAACCGAGAAAAAGAAAGGATAAGGAAGCGAATACATCATACGATGAGCCAAAGCACCACATAATTCTTTCAAGAAAAAGGGACATCGTGGGAGTGGAGGGCAAGACAGACATGTCTGAAGATTATGAAAAGTTTCATGAAATTCCTCCCTTCAAAGTCAAGGCTGACCCAAGCATCCTGATAGACGATGAAGATTATCCATGGTTACAGCGCAATAAGCAAATGACACAAGCGAAGAAAAAGTGAAGTCTTTCTCCCGCAACTATTATGATGATACCATGCCAACTTTGTAACAGACGAGTATGATACCATTGTCCGTTTTGTACACGAAGTGCATCCAGTTTTTGCCGTAACCCTCTCAACTTTCTTGCACATGCTATGTGGATGAAATGATGATACCATGCCAACTTTTAACCTTTTCAGAGTTCATTTGAAATGCTTTTCAATTTCAGGGTCTTATAGCTCAAAATAATCAATAAATGCATGAAAAATAACAAATGATGTCAGAAAGGGTTGAAAATTGATGATGTGGCTTTGAATGGTGCATTTTGAACACACAAAAAGTCAGGAGTTCAAATAAGTTTTAAAAAATGAAATCCCTTTGTAACAGACGAGTTTCCGTATGAAATCCTGATACTTCGAAAGAGATTGTCCGTTTTGTACACGAAGTGCATCCAGTTTTTGCCGTAACCCTCTCAACTTTCTTGCACATGCTATGTGGATGAAATGATGATACCATGCCAACTTTCAACCTTTTCACAGTTCATTTGAAATGCTTTTCAATTTTAGGGTCTTATAGCTCAAAATAATCAGTAAATGCATGAAAAATGGTGCATGAAAAATAACAAATAAAATAAATAATTAATTAGAAACAAAATAATATAAACTTTAATAAAATATATAAGTACAAACAAAATAAAATAAACCTTAATAACATAAATAAAATTTATGAAACTAAAATTATCAAAGTATTTTCTGTTCAAAACATTATAAGCAACCTCTAGTATTATTGAAACTAAAATTATATAAAATTGATGCAACTAAAATTATCGAAGTATTTTCTGTTCAAAATCATTGAAAGCAAAAAGAATTTTCATAAAGAACTTTTTTTGTTAGAAACTTTAATAGCAAAAAGAATTATCATAAAGTAAAATAAATAAGTAATTAGAAACAAAATAAAATAAAATAAATAAGTTTTTTGTTGTAAGTAGAAACAAAACAAAATAAATAAAGCAAAAAAGAAAATAAAAAAATGGGAAAAAATAAAAAAATATGGCACCTACTGGGCCACCACGACCGGAATACGACTAGAAACCCATCGATGGGCCAGGATTCAGGCCCGCAGAAGGCCCAGTAGGCCATCAGGCATAGCAGTGACAATTAGGCCCGTAGGCCTGTAATGGAGAGGAGCTCGAGAGGGGAGCGGCAGTGGGGCTTATAAACCACTGCGCGCCCCTCTCAACTAGCGAGGTGGGACCAAACTTTCGACGCGGGCGCAGCAGCACAAGACCTTTGGTCCCGGTTGATGGCACCAACCGATACTTAAGGGGTGCATTGGTACCGGTTCGTGGCACTAACCGGTACCAATGCCCCCCCTTTAGTCCCGGTTGGTGCCACCAACCGGGACCAAAGGCCGCCGCTTCCCGCCCTTTGGGCTGCTGAAAAGAGGCCTTTGGTCCCGGTTGGTGGCACCAACCGGGACTAAAGGTGGCATTGGTACCGGTTTGTGCCACCAACCGGTACCAATGGGTTTGCTATATAAGCCAGCACTTGTGAAAATTTCGTCAGTTCTTCCATCCCTCCGACGACGCCGCCAGGCTGCCCAGGCTCGCCGTGCCTCTGCCGCGCCCCCGACCACGCCACCGTCGCCCTGCCCCCGACCACGCCGCGCACCCTCGCCGTGCCTCTGCCGCGCCCCCGACCCGCCCCGTCGTCGCCGTCGCCCGCGCCCGTCGTCGCCGTCGCCCGCGCCCACGCCGTCGCCTGTTCATATATGTATGTATGTATTTTTTTTACATGTTTTTTGTATGTATGTATGTATTTTTTTCAATTGTAATGATGTTTTAAAAATACATATATGCAAAAGTTAGATTTTTAGAAAAGTTTTATCTATATATGTTCTCTGATTTAGTACATTTTAGGTTAGTTTCATTTTTAGAAAAGTTTTATATATTTAGGAAGAAGGAATAGAAGGAAGAAGAAGGAAGAAGAAAAAGTTTTATATATGCAAAAGTTACATTTTTAGAAAAGTTTTATATATCTAGCTAGGAAAGGAAGAAGAAGAAGAAAAAGAATGAGAGGAAAAAGGAAAATAAGAAGAAGAAGAAAGGAGAAGAAGAGGAGAGGAAGAAGATGAGAAATAAATAAGAAGAAGAAAAAAGAAGAAAAAGAAGAGGAGAAGAAGAAAGGAATAGAGGAGAAGAAGAGAAAATAGAATAATTCCTCTATTCCTTTCTTCTTCTCCTCTTTTTTTTCTTCTTTTTTTTCTTCAATCTTCTCCTCTATTAATATCTTCTTCTCCTCTTTTTATTTCTTCTTCGTCTTCTTATTTTTTATCGGATATGTCATTGTCGATATACCCCGTGTCCCGATAACTTCAACACGAGGGGGGGGGGGGGTTCGACCTACCCCCTCCCCGATAACATTATTTTCCTATGTATGTATGTCGTTGTTGTCGATATAACCCCCTCCCGGATAACTTCGACCGTGATAACTTTACCACGGGAGCACCCCGCGGCCCTCTCGCTCGACCAAAACTCTCGAGGACACCCAAACCCTAGAAAAAAATGATGTCGGTCTCCTACCCCCTCCCGCCGCGCCCCTACCCTTGAAGCGTTGCCGAGGCCACCCCAAACCCGGAATAAGCTAGGTCTACGTTTGCACTAATATATCCACCTGCTGTCATGTTTGTGTAATAATTGCCATGTTGTAATATTTGCAGAAACAATGAAGCACGGACGAGACGAGGAAGCAGAAGAGGTGTTGGGGGACATAATCTTAGCCGGAGGTGATGTCTTGTCGTATCTTAGCGACAATGATGGTATGGAAGAACAGGGTGAAGAAGTAGGATACGGTGACCGAAGAGTGGAGGAGGAAAGACATGATTATGATGGCTCCGGTGACCCAATGCTGGTGCAAGAAGGAGCCCGTGGTGACGGCTCCGGTGACCGAACAGAGTCCGGCCAGGTAAATATATTAGTTAAGTCTGTGCTGACTAGCTAATTGATGCATTCATTGTTTTGGTATGTACACATATTAATTAACTCTCGTCTTTCTTCTTTTTCTAGCCCTCCGGATCGAGCACAACTTCGGTAAAGAGATGAGGCCTGAAGAGAAAGTTGCGCTCGGATGAAAGGTTTGAGATCACAGCAATCGCGTGCGACGACCAACCGATTGAACCCATCCGGACAAAGGAAGCATTTGCTGCTCAGTGCGGGGTTCTTTTTAGGGACAAGATCCGATCAGCATCCACCAATGGTATAAGCCTAAGAAGGAAGACCCTGAGGTGTCTTATGTCAATGATATGCAGAAAGATGATCTTTGGACTGAGCTGAAGGCAAATTTCACCCTACCGCCAGAGGAGGATCCGGAGAAGCCAGTTAAAGAGCAATTAATCAAGTATCATGCTCTTCAGAAGATGGCAGACCTATTCAGGAGGTGGAAGAATGAGTTGAAAACGTTTGTCGACAAAGAAGAGACACCAGAATTCATCGGAAAATATGAGAAGATCAGAGATCACTGGCCCGCATTTGTGGCCCACAAGACATCGGAAAAGAGTAAGAAGTTGTCAGCGACAAACAAGAAAAATGCTGCGAAGAAGAAGCTTCACCATCGCACGGGGTCAGGTGGCTACCTCAAAGCCTGGCCTAAGTGGGCCAAGGCTGAGAATGATCTGCTTGATAAAGGGATCAACCAGAGACAATGAACTGGCCAGACCGTTGCCGGACTTGGTTCTTCGGGGCTGGCGGAACCTTGGACCTTGTATCAGGGAAGTGCGTTTGGACGGACGAGCTTTTGAGAATACCAGTCAAGAGGTTTCAGCACTATATCAATGCAGCGCAGCCAGGGACGTTCGTTCCAGAGAGAGAGAACGACGAGCTCACAATGGCCCTCGGGAATCCTGAGCACCCTGGACGGACACGAGGCACGCCAGGCTCCGTTCCGTGGAAGGCTGGTTTTCCGGACGCAGGCGGTTACAAATGCCAGGAGAGGAGGAAAAATGTGGAGCAGACCCAAATTCAGAAGCTGCACGAAAGGGTTCAAGCGCTAGAGGAACGAGACGTAGCTCGCAGCAAGCGACCTGCCGAAAATACCCCCGAAGCTACCCCGCCATCTCAGCGGAGAAGCAGCGTGGCTTCCACCGAACTACTTCAGCCGGAGCATGTCTTGACGGCTCCTGCTAGCTACCCCATGGATGCTATCACGGAGTTTCAACATTGCCACCTTATGACGCAATGGGAGAACTTCAAAGTCAAGGCGGCTGTCGGCTCTGTTCGACCTCCTGAACCCGGCGCAACTTTTCATTGTCGTCCGATTCCAGAAGGATATGCTAGGGTGACGGTGGACGAAATAACGGAGGGATTTGAGGACCTCCAGCTTGACCACCCTACCGGTGAAGGGGAGACTCGGCTTGGTTCTACTCTAAAGACTCCATGCCTATGGCGGAAGGAGCTCATCAACCTTCCGAACTGGACGCCTCCGCCTCCTCCTCCTCCTCCGGCGAGTAAGGGCCTCCTCCGGCGAGTGATCAGGGCACTCAGCCTCCTTCTCCGGCGCGTGGCGGAACTCCGCCTCCTCCTCCGCCTCCTCCTTCGGCGAGTGATCAGGGCAATCAGCCTCCTTCTCCGGCGCGTGGCGGCACTCCGCCTCCTTCTCCACCTGCCACGGCGCGCCCGAGCAGCCAGTCTCCTCCTTCTCCGCCTCGTCAGCAAGGGCGGAAGAGACCCGCCGCCGCTCCGTCTGCTCCGGCGCGTCGTAGGCCTTCTCCTCCGCCTCATAAGCAAGGAAAGATGACAGCCGCAGCCGCTCCGTCTGCTCTGCCGGCGTCTAGCAGTACAGCCAGAGGCTGGAGGCAATACAGATTCGGTCATTCTCTGAAGACTCCAGAGAAGTTACCATACGAGAGGACCGAGGAGGAAACCATGAAGATCTTGCGCGCCAAAGTGATGAACTTCTTTGAAGGGGTGAAAGCAAAGAAACATCCACCTCCGGAGGAGAAGGTAGATCCGGTGAAAGCGAAGCGCACTCGGGTTGCCCTGACAAAACCACCAAAGTCTCCGCCGAAAGGCAACTATGGGCGCATTATTGCAAAGACATTTGTCGAAGCGGAGCGGTCGGGAAGTACTGTCAGTGATCAAAGGTTAAAAGAACGACGAGCTAGGAAAAAATTGCCCAGCTCGGCGAACAAGCGAACCAATCATGCCCCCCGCTCAAGGTGTCTAGCGACATCGTCGCTAATGATCCGAGGATGGTGCCCGGTTATAGCAATCTTGGACATTACCTGCCCGACGATGTACATTATGATTTCTTAGAGGTGGACGAACACAAATACCATTACGGGAAGCCTCTCGTCAAAGATGAAAGATCTCTAACAACGATGATGCGAAGATTACATGATTGGTACATGAAAACCTGCAAAGAGTCTGGGGGGAGGAATACTTTGACTCTGAGAGTTAAAGAGGAGCATGACCTCGTTGGAATTGAACTGTTGAATGTTCCATTTGAGGAGTTCTTCCAGTTTTTCAATCAAAAGGCCCTCGATAAATCAACGGTCACTTGCTACTGTCTGTAAGTAGTACTACTTCTGTCATTAAGTCTCTCTATATAGGTCAGCTCTTTCATTGCATGTATTTATAATTATCCTCACTATATTATGAAGATTGAAGATCGCCGAATTGAAGAAAAGACAAATCGGTGATATTGGGTTCATTAACACAAATCTCATACATGCAACTGAGGTTAAATATCATGTCGAAAATACCGAGGCCAACTTGCTACGATCGTTGGTAATAAATGAAAACAAAGATATAATACTCTTTCCTTACAACTTCAAGTGAGTGTTACTGTCTTGTGCATATTCGGTTTCCCTTATTAGTCCAGGTTATAGTAATGTAATTGATGACTTATGCATGCGTGCGCAGCTTCCACTATATTCTCCTAGAGATTAAGCTTGAGCAGGGAGTAGTAACCGTCTTAGACTCGAGACGAAAAGATCCCCAGGACTATGCGGACATGACTCAAATGCTCGAGAAGTAAGTTAAATCGATCATTATCCACCATATCAGCAACTTTGTTCATTTCCTGATATCAAGTAATTGTTTTCTTTGTCTGGCAGGGTTTGGAGAAAATTCACCAAAGAAGCTCCGGGACTGCCGAAGAAGCTGCAATTTGGACACCCGAAAGTAAGTACTATAGTAGCATCTTCCGCACATCTCCTAGTGATTCAAGCGCTAGTTTCATCAATACCATTTAGCATGCTTGCTTATCAGTTTGATTGACCTCTATTTCTTGTAAAGTGGTTGTGGTAGGAACAAGGGAATGATTTCTGTGGGTACTACGTTTGTGAGTCCATCCGCCACACGACCTGTGAGCGGGGCTACTCTGACGAACAATATGAAGTGCGTAAGCAATAATATTCACAATTTTATTTTATTACCATCATTTGTGTTGAGTTTCATTTATTCACACACACATATATATATATGTGTGTGTGTGTATTGACCCCCTTCTTCAAATTAGATCTTTCGGATGCGGGATGAACTCCAGCACCAGATCGTATGCGAGCAATTCAAGAGGAATTGGCGGCATTATTCCTTGACCACGTGATCGCTGAAAACGGAGAATACTATGTGGACCCTGTGTTCATATATAATTAGGAGATTATATTGTAAGAGATAATTATTGTATATATGTAGCCGGTAGTGTCGGATAGATATACGAGAACTTGTTGTTCGACCAATCTCTCGAAGAAGGAGAGGTGGTCGATATCACTTCTCTCTGTATGCATATGTTCATGACGATCTTCTGTTTTCTTCATTTGCTTACTAGCTAGCGTGTCTAGTCCTCTCTATACGTATATAGTAGGTAGCGTCGACCAAGCACGGAGATAAGAGAGGACACTTCTCTCTATTAATTAGCTAGCTAACACAGTAAATGAAACACCTAAATTAACCCCCAAAAAACCCCAACCCCCCCCCCTTCAAAAAAAACCCCAGCCCCTGAAATGCTGACGCGTGGATGCCTATTGGTCCCGGTTAGTGCCACCAACCGGGACCAAAGGCCCTCCTGCCTGGGCTCGCCGCACCGGCCACGTGGAGGCCCATCTGTTCCGATTCGTGTAAGAACCGGGACTAAAGGGCTAGGGCATTAGTAACGACCCTTTAGTCCCGGTTCAACAACCGGGACAAAAGGCCCTTACCAACCGGGACAGATGACCTTTTTCTACTAGTGGGTGTGGGGTACTCGACCTCGAGCTTCATTTTGGCATGCCGTCTGCGTGGGTCACTCTCGAATATGACCTGAATGTTGACCTCGTAGTCTGGTCTGACACGATCCCGATGGAGGCCATCACGGTATTTGCCGGCCCAATCCCGGAGGAGAACATCGCGGCCGCCGAGGTGCAGGTGGGTAACATGAAATATCTTGCCATCGTCGTGCACGAGTGCCCGGTGGGCGGGCACGACGCGGCAACTGTGGTGGTGGAGGTCGGGGTTTTGGCATTGGCCCTGCTGACTGAGATGGAGAGCGATCTCGCCATTGTCGTATACGAGGCTCCGGTGGATGGACAACCGGACACGAAGTAATCTGTCCAGGCATCTCGTATATGATGTCAAACCTCGGCAACTCCTAAATGAAATACTAATTGTACACTTCAACACTAGGATTGCATTTATCACTTCTGTTGTAAGTTGCTAACACTGGATCGAAATTGTACTTACAATGGTAGGTGAGGTGACCTTCGTTTTTACAATTGTACCAAGGAATGGCATATCCGCTGCATAATTTTTGTTCATTTGTAACATTTTTCAAATACCTGTTTTTTTCAAATATATGTTTTGCTCCTTACTTTTTTCATAGACATTTGTATATTTTTTGTATACATCTAAAACATTTTTTACACACGTTTGATATTTGTGTACATGATTAACATGTTTTTGAACATTTTTGGACTATGTGTCAAATATTTTTCGAATACACATTGAATAATTTTTCAAAATGATACAAAACATTTCTGAAACTATGCAAACATTGTTTTACATTTTATAATTGTTTTCTTCTAAAATGTCACAAAATATATTTTTGAAACGCATGAACATAGTTTTAAATCTACAAACATTTTCTTCGAATGCTACAAAATATATATAATGGATTAGACGAATAGTTTTGTACATTGTATAACATTTTTTTAAAGTGTTACATACATTTTTAAAAAATTCATGAACATCTTCTAAATATCACATGCTTTTTTTGAATGGTACAAAGAATTTCTAAAAGTTGAGCGGACACGTCCATCAGGCCAGCGCTCGATCGATTGGAAATGGAGGGCTAGGATTCAAGGGAGGGGGGCGATCCACAAGATGGGAGAGGAGCAACTTACCTGGCTCGCGGTGATGTGGGCCGGCCGAGGGGCGCCAGATTCCCGTGGACTCGCTTCGTCTGCATGTAGCCGTGGGGTGGGTGGGAGCTCTGCGAAAACCTAAGATACATCGTATACAAACCTAGGGAAGGACTTCCTACAATGCCTCTCAACCGTCTGTGCCTGCTGCGCCGTATGTATATACAGACTGTATTCCTGTTCCCCTCCCAAAAGCATCTCCCGAAGTCATTTAACACTCGAGTAGCCGATGACACTTAGCTTCTTTTGAGAAACCAAGCTATGTTCGGTAGGGCAGTTTCGTGTCGAGGATGACTGTGGGGCGTGATGCGTGGAGACGGCAGTGGGGGGCCTTGACCTCGAGCTGTATTTCGGCCTATCGTCCGGGCGGACCGCTCTTGACTTTGACCTGACGTTGACGTCGCAGTCTTCGCCGATCTTAAGAATGCTGATAAGGATGTGTTCTAGGAAGGCGTCGGTGTGCTGATGGGGGGGGCGGAGGCATAAGTATTACTTGAGGTGCATTACTGTTGTGTGCTAGGGCATTTGGACCCTGAGAAACAAAGTAACCTTTGATGGACATGTTGTTCGCTCTCCTTTTGAGGCCGTTTTCACCGTGTGCTCGTTTATGTTGTATTGGGCAGGTCTTCTTAAGAATGCTGATAAGGATGTGTTCTAGCAGGGCGTCCGTGTGCTGATGAAAGAAGCCACATAAAGGCATGGTTGAAGCCCGTAATAGCTGCATTGGGCACGGGGCAGGGCACAGGAGTGTGACGTTTCGTTGTTGATCTCTGAGCTGATATGAAGTGATGATGGCTTGCGCACACTTAGTAGGTTCTCCCGGGTGATGGTCGGTTGGTTGTCTTTGGTTAGGGTCTCCTGGTCAGTAGTGTTGACAGACTTGCTGATTGTCATTTGTCTTTGGGTTTGATACTATCATCTGTAGATGTGTTCTCAGGTTTTCGCCCCGTAGAGGATTCGAGTCGAGCATTCGTAGCGGGTTTCCTTGCAATGCACACTAGTAGAAAAATAGGCTTCCATACGCCCCCATTAGTCCCCAAAATAATCGAACCGCGACAAAAGGGGTCTTTAGCCGCGGTTCGGGAGGAGACCCGCGACCAACTATCTAGGCCCAGCGCGCTCAGTCGACAGCTGGCGGACGGGAGGGGCTTTAGTCCCGGTTGGCCTGGCCAACCGGGACTAAAGGTCCCCGAAGGCCTTTAGTCGCGGTTGGCCAGGCCAACCGGGACTAAAGGCCCATCCAGCTGGCGGACGGGAGGGGCTTTAGTCCCGGTTGGCCTGGCCAACCGCGACTAAAGGTCCCCGAAGGCCTTAAGTCGCGGTTGGCCAGGCCAACCGGGACTAAAGGCCCATCCCTATATATAGGACTCAGCTCACTTCACTTCACTCAGCTCACTTCACAATTTTCAGAAGGGGGTGGTGGGTTTGCTTTTGGTTCCTCCTATGCACACAAGGTGTTCGATGAAATGCCCGAGAGCCTGAAACAAACATGATATGAAGTGTCCGAGCCACACTTGAGCTTTCTCATTTATTTTTCCTCCGCGATCGCGGTTAGCAACTTGAACCTTTCATGTGTCATTGATAAAATATGCATGTGTGTAGTTCATTGTTTAATTTGTATTATTTCTAGCTAGTTAGTTTAACAAATGCATGATGGTTAATTATATACTTTATATAATAATAATGCAGATGAATCGGCAATGGATGTACGGTCCCCGAGTCTCCGGCGAGTTCACTACGGGTTTGAAAGATTTCCTCGTAGTGGCAAATGCGAACAAGCAGCAAGGTTTTATTATCTGTCCATGTGCTGTCTGTAAGAATCAGAAGGGTTACTCCTCCTCAAGAGACGTTCACATGCACCTGCTTCGGCACGGTTTCATGCGAAGCTATAATTGTTGGACCAAGCATGGAGAAAGAGGGGTTCGAATGGAAGAAGATGAAGAAGGGTATGATATCGATGACAACTATCATGATCATTTCGGTGATACTTTCATGGAGGATGATGCTGAAGGTGGGGAAGGGTTAGGTGAAGGTGAAGAAGAGGCACATGATGAGCCCGCTGATGATCTTGGTCGGACCATTGCTGATGCACGGAGACGCTGCGAAACTGACAAGGATAGGGAGAATTTGGATCGCATGTTAGAGGATCACAAAAAGTCGTTGTATCCAGGATGCGATAATAGTCTGAAAAAGCTGGGCTGCACACTGGATTTGCTAAAATGGAAGGCACAGGAAGGTGTAGGTGACTCATCATTTGAAAATTTGCTGAAAATGTTGAAGAATATGTTTCCGAAGAATAACGAGTTGCCCGCCAGTACGTACGAAGCAAAGAAGGTTGTCTGCCCTCTAGGTTTAGAGGTTCTGAAGATACATGCATGCATTAACGACTGCATCCTCTACCGCGGTGAATACGAGAATTTGAATGAATGCCCTGTATGCACTGCATTGCGTTATAAGATCAGAGGCGATGACCCTGGTGACGATGTTGAGGGCGAGAAACCCAGGAAGAGGGTTCCCGCCAAGGTGATGTGGTATGCTCCTATAATACCACGGTTGAAACATCTGTTCATGAACAAAAAGCATGCCAAGTCGTTGCGATGGAACAAAGAGGACCGTAAGTCCGACGGGGAGTTGAGACACACCGCTGATGGAACGCAATGGAGAAAGATCGACAGAGTGTTCAAAGATTTTGCAGCTGACGCAAGGAACATAAGATTTGGTCTAAGTACTGATGGCATGAATCCTTTTGGCGAGCAGAGCTCCAGCCATAGCACCTGGCCCGTGACTCTATGCATCTACAACCTTCCTCCTTGGTTGTGCATGAAGCGGAAGTTCATTATGATGCCAGTGCTCATCCAAGGTCCAAAGCAACCCGGGAACGACATCGATGTGTACCTAAGGCCATTAGTTGATGAACTTTTACAGTTGTGGGCCAGACCTGGTGTACGTGTCTGGGATGAGCACAAAGGAGAGGAATTTGACCTACGAGCGTTGCTTTTTGTAACCATCAACGATTGGCCTGCTCTCAGTAACCTTTCGGGACAGACAAATAAGGGATACAATGCATGCACGCACTGCTTACATGAGACTGAAAGTGTACGTTTGGTTAATTGTAAGAAGAACGTGTACCTGGGTCATCGTCGATTTCTTCCCCGAAACCATAACGTAAGAAAGAAAGGCAAGCATTTCAACGGCAAGGCAGATCACCGGCCGAAGCCTGCGGAACGTACTGGTGCTGAGATATTTGATATGGTCAAGGATTTGAAAGTCATCTTTGGAAAGGGTCCTGGCGGACAATCAGTTCCGCGGGGAGTTGACGGGCACGCACCCATGTGGAAGAAGAAATCTATATTTTGGGAGCTAGAATATTGGAAAGTCCTAGATGTCCGCTCTGCAATCGACGTGATGCATGTTACGAAGAATATTTGCGAGAACCTGCTAAGCTTCTTGGGCGTGTATGGGAAGATAAATAATACAAAGGAAGCACGGCAGGACCAACAACTTTTGAAAGACCCAGATGACCGGCATCCGGAATGGTTTCAAGGTCGTGCCAGCTACGCTCTTACCAAAGAAGAGAAGGTCATTTTTTTTGAATGCCTGAGCAGTATGAAGGTCCCGTCTGGCTTCTCGTCGAATATAAAGGGAATAATAAACATGGCGGACAAAAAGTTCCAAAACCTGAAGTCTCACGACTGCCACGTGATTATGACGCAATTGCTTCCGATTGCTTTGAGGGGGCTCCTACCGGAAAATGTTCGAGTAGCCATTGTGAAGCTATGTGCATTCCTCAATGCAATCTCTCAGAAGGTAATGAATCCAGAAGATCTACCACGGTTACAGAACGATGTGGTCCAATGCCTTGTCAGTTTCGAGTTGGTGTTCCCACCATCCTTCTTCGATATTATGACGCACCTCCTGCTCCACCTAGTCGAAGAGATTTCCATTCTCGGTCCTGTATTTCTACATAATATGTTCCCCTTTGAGAGGTTCATGGGAGTATTAAAGAAATATGTTCGTAACCGTGCTAGGCCAGAAGGAAGCATCGTCAAGGGCTATGGAAATGAGGAGGTAATTGAGTTCTGTATTGACTATGTTCCTGACCTTAAGCCGATTGGTATTCCTCAATCGCGGCACGAGAGGAGACTAAGTGGAAAAGGCAAAATCGGAAGGAAATCCACGATATGTATGGACGGTCATTCTATGACTGAAGCACACCACACAGTTCTGCAAAATTCCAGCTTGGTGGCTCCGTACTTCGAGCAACACAAGAATATTTTACGCTCGGACAACCCGGGAAAGCCTGAATCCTGGATTAGAAAGGCCCACATGGAGACTTTTGGCAGTTGGTTGCGAAAACATTTAATGAATGACAATGATGATGTTGGAGATCAGCTGTACATGTTGGCCAAGAAACCATCTTCGACTATAATGATTTTCCAAGGGTACGAGGCAAATGGGAATACATTTTACACCATCGCCCAAGATAAAAAGAGCACCAACCAAAACAGTGGTGTCCGCTTTGATGCAGCAACCGAGAATGGGCGAAAGGTCACATATTATGGTTACATAGAGGAGATATGGGAACTTGACTATGGACCCTCCTTTAAGGTCCCTTTGTTCCGGTGCAAATGGTTCAAGCTAACAGGAGGTGGGGTAAAGGTGGACGAGCAATACGGAATGACAGTGGTGGATTTCAACAATCTTGGTTACCTTGACGAACCATTCGTCCTTGCCAAAGATGTCGCTCAGGTTTTTTATTTAAAGGACATGAGTAGCAAACCGAGGAAACGGAAAGATAAGAAAACGATTAGTACATCATGCGATGATCCAAAGCGCCACATTGTTCTTTCAGGGAAACGAAACATCGTGGGAGTGGAGGACAAGACAGACATGTCAGAAGATTATAATATGTTTGGTGAAATTCCGCCCTTCAAAGTGAACACTGACCCAAGCATTAAGTTAAATGATGAGGATGCTCCATGGATACGGCACAATCGTAAGCAAGCAGAGACACACGGGAAGAATTGATGTGTAATAATTTATTGTACCAAACTTTGTTGAATGGATCATGTGAATTTTTTTGATATATTATTTGTATTTTAAGATTTTAAAATGAATTAGTTTTATTTTTCTGATTTTTTTGATATATAATTGTATTTTTAAGATTTTAAAATGAATTAGTTTTATTTTTCTGATTTTTTTGATATATTATTTGTATTTTCAAGATTTTAAAATGAATTAGTTTTATTTTTCTGATTTTTTTGATATATAATTGTATTTTTAAGATTTTAAAATGAATTAGTTTTATTTTTCTGATTTTTTTTGATATATTATTTATATTTTCAAGATTTTAAAATGAATTAGTTTTATTTTTCTGATTTTTTTGATATATAATTGTATTTTTAAGATTTTAAAATGAATTAGTTTTATTTTTGTGATTTTTTGATATATTATTTGTATTTTCAAAATTTTAAAATGAATTAGTTTTATTTTTCTGATTTTTTTGATATATTATTTGTATTTTCAAGATTTTAAAATGAATTAGTTTTATTTTTCTGATTTTTTTGATATATAATTGTATTTTTAAGATTTTAAAATGAATTAGTTTTATTTTTGTGAATTTTTTGATATATTATTTGTATTTTCAAGATTTTAAAATGAATTAGTTTTATTTTTCTGATTTTTTTGATATATAATTGTATTTTTAAGATTTTAAAATAAATTAGTTTTATTTTATATGAAAAAGGACCTTTAGTCGCGGTTGGGGAGGCGGACCGCGACTAAAGGTACCCTTTAGTCGCGGTTGGTGTCCCCAACCGCGACTAAAGGCTCTTTCTGCGCGGGAACGAAAGCGGCACCAAAACCCTTTAGTCCCGGTTGGGGAGGCGGACCGCGACTAAAGGTACCCTTTAGTCGCGGTTGGTGTCCCCAACCGCGACTAAAGGCTCTTTCTGCGCGGGAACGAAAGCGGCGCCAAAACCCTTTAGTCCCGGTTGGGGAGGCGGACCGCGACTAAAGGTACCCTTTAGTCGCGGTTGGTGTCCCCAACCGCGACTAAAGGTACGACTAAAGGGTACCTTTAGTCGCGGTCCGCCTCCCCAACCGGGACTAAAGCTTTTCCTATATAAGTGTGGCACTTAGGATTTTTCCACATTCTTCCCCGACGCTTCGACGCCGCCAGGCTGCTCCTCGTCGCTGTCGCCGTTGCCGCGCCCTGCCCCGTCGCCGCCCGCTCCTCCTCGCCGTCGCCAACGCCTCCCCGACCTCGCCGTCGTCAACGCCTCCCCGACCTCGCCCTGCCCCAGTGAGCGGCGACGCCCTGCCCCAGTGAGCTCCGACGCCCTGCCCCGTCGCCGCCCGCTCCTCCTCGCCGTCGCCAACGCCCGCCGCTGCCCCTGCCCCTGCCGCCGCCGCCGCCTGCCTCCTGCCGCTGCCCCTGCCCCTGCCGCCGCCTGCCTCCCGCCGCCCGCCCGCCGCCGTCCTCCTCAAACAAAGAAAAGGAAGAACAAAAGGAAGAAGAAAAGGAAAAAGAAAAGAAAATAAGAAAAGGAAAAAGAAAATAAGAAAAGGAAAAACAGAATAAGAAAAGGAAAAAGAAAATAAGAAAAGGAAAAAAGAATAAGAAAAGGAAAAAGAAAAGGAAGAAGAAAAGGAAAAAGAAAATAAGAAAAAGGTAATAAGAAAAGGAAAAAGAAAATAAGAAATGGAAAAAGAAAATAAGAAAAGGAAAAACAGAATAAGAAAAGGAAAAAAGAAAATAAGAAAAGGAAAAAGAAAAGGAAGAAGAAAAGCCAAAACAAAATAAGAAAAGGAAAAAGAAAATAAGAAAAGGAAAAAGATGATTGGCCAGAATTTGTGAGGCAAAAGCAATCGGAGCATTTCAAGGAAATATCGAAAAAAATAAGGATAATGCGAGTAAGAAAAAGTTCCATCATATTATGGGGCCAGGAGGATACCGCCTTTCGGAGCCTAGGTGGCAGAAGATGGAGGAGGACCTGAGGGTGCGAGGAATCCCTCTAGGTACAGAGGGATGGGACCCAAGGGCCAAAAGCTGGTGGTACGGGCATGGGGGATCGCTAGACCCGGAGACAGGGGTGTGTGTTCACCGGCAGAAAAAGTTTGCTCCCACCCAAGCCCTTATTGACGCAATGACCCAAGCTCAAGAGGGCTTGATCAAGTTCAACAGAGAGAAAGACGCACTGACAACAGCCCTCGGGAATGATGAACACGGAGGACGTGTACGAGGCAAAGGCAAAGTTCCGTGGAAAGTAGGTTTTCGCAGGACAATGACCCGTACTGTTACAGAAGCCGTAAGAGAAAGACGGACCGGGATGCAGATCTTATGGCGAAGTTTGCATCGGAACTCCATGAGTTGAAGCAGACCATGCATGAACTAGTAAAAGAAAAATCGGCTGCAGGGCCGCATGAAGATCATGAAGCGGATCGCGGAAGCCAGCAGCGGAGAAGCAGCGTGGCTTCCACGGATGCCCCGCCTGGTGCTAGTGCACCGATGATCGAGATTCGTGCACCGGAGCCTCACTACCCCGTGGATGATGTAAAGGAGATGAAAGAATGTGATCTGCATTATCCCGTGGGGAACGTTTCCACGAAGGTAGCTAGCGGCAGTGCTTTACCCTGTACACCTGGAGCACTCCACCACAACAACCCCATTGCATATGGCTATGCTCGTGTCACGGTGGAAGACATAGTCCAAGGGTTTGAGGACCTGGAGATTGACAAAGCTACACCCGAAGGGGAGAGAAGACTTGGAGATGTCAAGCGCCAGATAATTCTATGGAAAAAGAAGTACATAGTGTTTCCAGGCGAGGCGCCAAGGCTAGCAAGTCCACCCCCCTCCGATGGTGGTGGTGGTGGTGGTGGTGGCGGTGGTGGCGGTGGTGGTGGTCGTGGTGGTTCACCTACACCTCCTTCACGCCATTCGACGCCGTCCCCCGATCCACAACCTCCGGCGGGTACGACGCCCCCCAATCCTCCTCCGGCGGGTACGACGCCCCCCAATCCACCTCCGGCGAAGAAGCAGAAGCAGGCGGACAGCAAGGAAACCCGCTCCTGGACTATTAACCCGGACCCTTATGTACCTAAGACCACAAGGGTACCGGAGCCATCACTGAAGCCTCTCCTCCCAAGGCCTTGGGAACTTAGTGAAGCTGAAACCAAATTGGCTGCGTCTGCTGATTATGAGAAATGGAAGGCGGATATGAAGGCGATAAAAGAGCCTGAGCCCAAGCAAGTATTCACTGAGAAGCAAAAGAAGTGGGCTAAGGATTTTTTGACGACACCGTCCCAAGCCGAGCTGAATATGCCTGACGACTATGGACATGAACTTCGTAGGCAAGCAAAAATATTGAAGGAGGAGAAAGAAGAAAGTAAAAAAAGCGGGAAACAAGTTGACCAGCTCGGGATGCAGAAGAAACAATCGATCCCCCCGCTCATAGTGAAAGCCGGTCCGGAAGAGGACCCCGAGATCATAGCAGCTGCGGCAGCACTTGGATTGACTGTAGCGAGTGCCATGAAACAAGCGTCCGAGATGGGTTTGACTCTTCGTGCCTTCTTAGGCCTTGAGGATGCGCCAGTATGTGAGATAGCATTACAATATGTGCGGAATGGGCCTCTCGTCGAGCCTGCGCGGGAAAAGAGTCTACCACCACAAATGCGAAATCTGCTACGTTGGTACAAGCAATTCATAACATGGGCCGACAAAGAATATGTTTATGCGGATGTTACAGAGGAGCATCACACCAAACGGTACTCTGTACAAGTTCATATGAGTGAATTGTTCCAGCTGTTCAATCTGCGCGACCTCGACAAATCTATGCTGAGTTGCTACGTTCTGTAAGTGATTTATTTCTACCTCATCTCGTTCTTCATTGCCTGCACTATATATATATATATATATATATATATATATATATATATATATATATATATATATTGTACTAACTATATTGTTGCGTACGCTATTATGCAGATTGAAGATTTGGGAATGCAAAATAAGAAACATCCATGATGTTGGGTTCATTGACCCACATATCGTTAATGGACATGTGTTACAAAATCACCCCGAAGACGTGGAGAAAGACTTGTACAAGTTTCTTAGAAAGCATCAACTCAAAAGTCATATTCTATTTCCTTACCATTTTGGGTGAGTGTTTCTCTCTTGTGCCCATTCTCTTTTGTTTACTCCATGCATGGTATGTCTAATCGATGAGTTATGCATGACTGTGCATGTAACGTGTCCGCAGGTTCCACTGGATTCTGCTAAATATTGAACTTCACACCTCCAGAGTTCTAATCATGGACTCTATGGATTCGGATCCAAAGCGTTGGGCCGACATGAGAAAAATGCTGCAAAAGTAATTATTTTCAATCATTTGAGCTCTATATCGATCGGTCTCTTTCGTTCATTTCCTAATATCAAGTAACTAATAACTCCCTTGTTCATTTAATTTTCTTTACCCTGTAGTGTTTGGAGACGGTTCTCAGAAGAAATTGTCGGTGAATTCAAACATGAGCTAGATTTCAGAAGGTTAGTTAATGTGGATAAGCAGCCACCGGGGACCAATCTATGTGGATACTATGTTTGTGAGAACATCCGGAGACACACCTCTGAGCGGAAGGCATCGGATAGCGTGCGGAACACGACGGATAACTTGCGGAGGAGGCTTAGTCCAGAAGCTCGCTTCCGACCAATTCAAGAAGAATTAGCAGGATTTTTCATGAGGGAAGTCATCAATCCTAAAGGAGAACACTATACCGAGGACGAAGAAATTTATATGCATACCCGAGATTGAAACTTGTTCGAAGTTGTATATGGTCATCCATCCTAATTGTGTATGGAAACTTGTTCGAAGTTGTATATGGTCACCCGAGATTGAATATATATTATATATTCCTCTTGAATTCTTCTTGTTTGAAATTTCATATGCATGTATATAGTAGCGTAGAATATGTGTACTGAAACTTCATCAAAATTAAAATAAAACACAAAATAAAATATAAAATAAATAAAACACTACAAATTAAAAAGAAACCAGGTTTAGGGGGGCTAAAACCCTAAACCTGCGGAGGAGGCCTTTAGTCCCGGTTAGCCACGAGAACCGGGACTAAAGGTCCTCCGCCCCGACGGACCCCTGGCGGCCACGTGGACGGGCCTTTAGTCCCGGTCAGCCACGAGAACCGGGACTAAAGCCTTTAGTCGCGGTTCGTAAGAGGCGCGACTAAAGGGGGGGGTCTTTAGTCGCGCATATTTAGTCCCGGTTGCACAGCCGGGACTAAAGGCTGTTGCGAACCGGGACTAAAGGGCTTTTTTCTACCAGTGGCACCAGCTTGCCTCCCTGACTTTTCCTTCTCCTTTCCTTGTTGGTGTTTGTATTGGCTCGGTGAACTTTGTATTTCAGTTAAACAATTAATGAACAGGGGGTGCTTGGTTGGAAAAAATTGTCAACAGATGTTCAACAAGATAATTCAGATAGCAAAGTGTACATTTTAAATTTAGATAGCAAAGTGTAATGCAGAGACATTTCAAATAAGATAGATTTTTTATTCGAGGAAAAAAACAAGTTTGAATTTGCAGAAAAGACAAGTCCATTGATTAATTTGTTCCACAGATAACTCCGTTGGGTACTGATAACAACTGAGTTAGGGATTCGCAAAAAATAAACAACTGAGCTAGGAACGGAGGCGTTTGGTTTGATTGGATATGACGGCTGGTATTGGACGCAGGGGGGCCATCCGCGGGACGGGAAAAGAGCGATCTGAATGGCTCGCGGGATGGTGGGCCCAGATCGCTGGCGTGGCGGAACCTGCTCGTGGGCTGGGCTGGGTGCCGCCGCATGAGCTGCTGGGCCGGTAGGGCGTGGTTCGCGTGGACTCTGTTTGTCTGTAGTAGCCGTGTGGTGGGAGGGCGTCGCGGAACCCTAGGTACGAAGTATAGAGCCTAGGGCTACATACGCATTTCCCCTTATATACAGAAAGTCATTTTCCCTTTCCCCTTTCCCATTTCCTCCAGCCGACAGCCGACGGCGCTAGTAGAGCTCGCGAGTGAGGACTGGCGGCAGTGGGTCGTAGCGAGATGGCGGATGTGCGTGGATCGGTCGGGACGACGACGGATGGACTCGACCTCGAGCTACGTCTAGGCCTGCCTTTCGCGCCGATTGGGTACGACATCAGCCTAGAAAGAAGATAAGAACAAGAGGCTCACCACGGTGGTGCCGGCGACGAGATCGGTGCGGGTGATCGACGGCGGTGAGGACGGGGACGGGACAGGATGGACCGCCAAACCTAGACAAATTTTGAGAAAAATGGAGTTTGGACAAGGAGTTTCGAGAGGAGAAAGCTTAAGTATGGCTCGGGCATTTCATCGAACACCTCATGTGCATAGGAGGTGAGTTAGAGCACCACAAACCTCTCCCACGGCCGGCCAAAATAATAGAGCAGTGGCTCTTCTCGCGGGCAGGGGCGGGGGTATATATTGGCCTCTTTTTTGTCCCGGTGTGTGGCTAAAACCGGGACTAAAGGACAACCTTTGGTCCCGGTTCCAGCCACCAACTAGGACTAAAGGTGATGGGCCAGGAGCGAGGCCCATTGGTCCCGGTTCGTGCCCGGAACCGGGACCAAAGGGGTCAGACGAACTGGGACCAATGGCCCCCGAGGCCCGGCGGGCGCCCTGGCCTCACGAACCGGGACTGGTGCACCCTTTGGTCGCGGTTCGTGAGTGAACCGGGATTAATGCCCATACCCAGGGCTCAACCAAAGCCCTGTTTTCTACTAGTATACATTTTCTAAAAGTTGAGCGGAGACATCCATTGGGTGAGCATTCGTTGGATTGGATATGGGGGGCTAGGATTCAAGGTAGGGGGTGATCCGCGGGATGGGAGAGGAGCGATGTGACTGGCTCATGGGGGTGTGAGGCCGGATCACTGGCATGGCAGAAGCTGCTCCATCCATAGTGGGTGTCGCTGCATGGGCCGTGGGCCGATCGAGGGGCACCCGATCCGCGTTGGCTCGCTTCGTCTGCATGTAGCTGTGTGGTGGGTGGGAGCCTCACGAAAATGTAAGATACATCGTATACAGACCTCGGGAAGGGCTACCCACCGCACATCTCAACCGTCCGTGCTTGCCGTGCCGTATGTATATACAGACTGTATTCCCGTTCCCCTCTCGAAAGCATCTCCCCCAAGTCATTTTCCACTTGAGTAGCCGATGGCGCTGAGCTTCCTTAGAGTAATGGCGGTAGGGTATGTAGGGTAGTTTTGTGTCGAGGATGGATAACGGGCATGGACCCGCGGGGACACCTTCTGGGAGACTTGACTTTGAGCTGCACTTCGGCATGCTGTCCAAGCCGATAGCCCTCGACTTCGTCCTGGACTTTGACCTCGCAGTCTTTGCCGACCCGCTCCCGATGGAGGCCGTCGTGTGGTTTTCGCCGGCCCAATCCCAGTGGAGAACGTCGCGGACTAGGATGTGGAGGAGGGTGAAGAGAACGATCTCACCATCGTCGTGTACGAGCGCATGGTGGGCGGGCACGACGTGGTGACCGGGGTGGGGGATCTCGGGGTTTTGGCATCCGCCGTGGTGACTGGGCTGCAGAGCGATCTCGCCAGAGCTAACTAGCATCAAACGCCATGATGATTGGTTTATTCAGCTAATGTGTAATGTGAACAAACAGGTCCGGGTCTGTGTGCTTATGCTTCTCTGGAGCGTATGGCATGTACGGAACGAACTGGTGCATGCAAAGCTAGCCCCTCCAATTGACGTCCCAACCAGGTTCCTGGCTAGTTACCTGGACTCGCTTGCTTGTCTTAAGCTTGACCTTAATGCAGACTTTGTCAATGGTAAGATTGCTGGTTAACCACAATTTCCCAATGATGCATGCCACTGTTGGATCAGAGGGAGGAAACACACGGGATCACGGTGGCGGCGAGAGACGCACACAGCGGAACGACACAAGGAAGAAGATGATTTTTGTGCCGCGTGACTTCCTCGGCTTTTCTCTCTTTCCTTTTATTCCAATACTGAGATTAAGATTCTATAGTTACGCCACAACCCATGTGAATCGTGCCATCCCACGACTCGGCTTATGGCCTAACAACACACGCACACGACCCGGCCAAACGTGATCTCTCACGTTAGCCCATAACTAACCCATGCAGCACGTTGGATGTGCCATGCCAACTACATGCAAACCTAACACGAAACTAGACAAACTAAACCTCAACGTGAACGGGCACGTTTCAGGCTACAAGATGCAAACACATGCTGACATGCACGTAATCAAACTAGCCTAGCTAACCAATGCATGGAGCTGAAAACAAATGCAAGATCTCACAGACTCTAAAACAAGATTAGCACCAACAATCACCTCCCTAATCTTGTTACACAATTTATTTCTGCATACCGAGCACCTTCATGTTGGCTTGATGTCAGCGCTGTCTTGAACAGGACCTCTGCTTTCTACTGCTGTCATGGAGTTGGATCAAATACAACTGCCGTCTTCTTCAAATTCAGCACATAGAGCCGATTCTTGGTTTTCCGGGCTCTGGCTAGCAGCTTCCCTGAGTGATCAAACACACTCAGAAACCCACGGCGTAGAACTGATTTGCACCCTTCCTCGTCGAGCTGACCAAGACTTAGTATACTGCTTGTGAGTTTAGAAACAAAATACACATCATTAAGGAGTATGTGCTGCCCGCTTACTGTCTGGAGCAACACTGTACCTTTGCCAAGAATCTTCACCACAGAATCATCACCAAACTTCACACTTCCTTTTATGGACTCATCCAGCATAACAAAACTACCTCTGCAGCCGGTAATGTGGTTACTTGCACCACTATCCAAGTACCAAGTGCTCTTCTTACTATCCACATCACCAGAGGCTAGTTTTGGCTTCACTTTCTCTTCACGTAGGAAGATCCTCTCTCGATCTGCTACAGGATGCACCTCCACTTTGCATAACTTAGATATGGATGGTACTAGCTCTTGGGTGTTACCTCGTTTTTCAGAAGAATGAACACTCCCTTGCTCCAGAGATGTACACATCAAGCCGGCACAAGTCACTGTTGTTGCAGCCGGCGCCGTTGCAGACCGCGCCATTGTCACCGGCGCCGTTGCCACCGCTGGCGTCTTACCCTCTTGCACAGCCATTGGCAGCACCTTCTTCATCTCATCATTGTTTTTCATGGCCTGCTGCATCTCCTTCTCGTAAGCATGCATACACTCCAGGAAGAGCATGTACTCTTCATCACCACTTGTGGCCATATCATCCTTCGCCTCTGCCTTGCACAAATGGGACACAGCGTGCAACTTTGCTTCGGCTGCAGCCAGCTCCCCACGCAGCCTCTCTGCCTCGGCCTTGGCAGCTTCCAACTCCTCCATGGATGCACCAAAAAGAGTGATCTCAGCCTGCTTCTCTTTGGGCTCGACCTTGGCGTGCTCCACCATTGGCCCGTGCTCACATGCCATAGCCATCAGTAGTGCTGGTTCGTCGTCGCCGGCGTCGGCGAGCAGCGCCTTTTCTTTCTTCGGCTCCTCGCACTCAGAGGCGAAATGGCCCTTCTCGCTACACTGGAAGCAGGTGATCCTCGACTTGTCAAACTTGCCACGCCGTTCCTTCTTCTTGCCGTCCTGGCCGCGGCCACCGCCACGCCCGTCCTGGTCGTCATTCTTGTTGCCGCTGCTGGAGCCCACACCCTTCTTCTTCTCTTTAAGGATCAACTCCTCTAGCTGGGCACGTGAAACAAGCATCAACTTCTCGCCTTCATCGCCACCACTCTAACGACGACCGCGCTAGTTCTGCTCGAACGCGGTGAGGCGCCCAATCGCTTCTTGCACCGTCATCACGGAGACATCACCCCACTGCTCAATGGTGTTGACGATGCGTGAAACGGTCTGGAACAGCGCTGAAGAGGCGCTCCACCACGGCCTCATCTTCAAGTGTGACGCCGAGAGAGCGGATCTCGCTCACCAACGGGATGAGCTTCTTGGCGAACTCTGGGATCGTCTCCCCGTCTGCCATGTCGAGGCGATCAAACTGCCTCTTCAGTTGTCGTGCATCCGCCTTCTTCACGCGATCCTCGCCGAGGCGCGCACAACGGATCATCTTCCAGGCCTCACGCGCGGTGTCGCACTCCGCAACCTGCAGCATCACGTGATCCGGAACGGATTGAGAGAGCGCGGCGAACGTCCCTTCGTCCGCAGCCTGATCATACTCACCAGAGCCTTCAATCGCGGACCAAACACGCAACGGCTTCATCAGGACCTTCATCTTCGCGGCCCACAGCGAGTAGTTGGTGTCCGTCAGCATCGGATACTGGACGGGCACACTCATGGCCCTCGACGGGGTAGCGAGCACGACAGCGCCGCCGTCCGCTGCAGCAGCCTTCCTGACCGACGGGGGCGTGTACTTTCCGCCGCCGCTGCTGCTCTTCCCGTCGCTACTCTTCGGAGATGTATCCCCATCACCATCGCAGAAACTCCTCCCATCAGCGTCGCCAAACGCCCAAGATCCTAAGCCTAAAGCTCTGTATACCAATTGTTGGATCAGAGGAAGGAAATACACGGGATCACGGTGGCGGCGAGAGACGCACACAGCGGAACGACACAAGGAAGAAGATGATTTTTGTGCCGGGTGACTTCCTCGGCTTTTCTCTCTTTCCTTTTATTCCAATACTGAGATTAAGATCCTATAGTTACGCCACAACCCATGTGAATCGTGCCATCCCACGACTCGGCTTATGGCCTAACAACACACGCACACGACCCGGCCAAACGTGATCTCTCACGTTAGCCCATAACTAACTCATGCAGCACGTTGGATGTGCCATGCCAACTACATGCAAACCTAACACGAAACTAGACAAACTAAACCTCAACGTGAACGGGCACGTTTCAGGCTACAAGATGCAAACACATGCTGACATGCACGTAATCAAACTAGCCTAGCTAACCAATGCATGGAGCTGAAAACAAATGCAAGATCTCACAGACTCTAAAACAAGATTAGCACCAACAGCCACATGTAATAATAATGCAATTTCAAGCACCCCTTGGCTACCTCCTTGTCAAGGCGAGTTAAGCTAAACACGGATGGCTCCATCCTGTGTGGAAAGGCGGCAGTTGGCATGGTGCTCCGGGACCATCTAGGAAGCATAATATTTAGTGCTTGCATATATCTTGGCGACTGTGATGATGTGTTGGAATCTAAATTTCTTGCTATTCGAGAAGGGTTTAGCTTGGCATTGCAATGGAGTACTCTACCCATTGAGGTTGAGTCTGACTGCTTGGAGGCGGTTTCCATGGTGTTGAAAGGTGGAAGCAATTTATCTAAATACTCTTTCTTGATCAGAGAGATAAAACATAGTATGGGGGAACATGACTCTTCTACTCCCTCCATTCCACAATATAGTGTGCCCGCGCTTCCTGAAATCCAAGTTTGACCGTAATTTAATCAAGGAGACCGACTGCAGCTAGAGCAAAAATTATATCACTGAATTCATATAAAAAATAAGAATTCGGTGATATAATTTTTGCTCCCGCCACAGTCGGTCTCATTGGTTAAATTTACAGTCAAATTTGGATTTCGGGAAGCACAGACGCACTACATTGTGAAATGGAGGGAGTATTACTTATATCCGTCGTATTGGCAATGGTGCTAGTCATGCTATGGCAAACTTTTGTAGAGCCCAGGGTCGTAACATGGTTCGGCTTGGTTCGAGCCCAAATGAGGTCTTAGATATTTTCTTACGACATTGTAATCCCTAATTCTGAGTAATAAATAGTTATTCCGCAAAAAAAGTGTCATGTACATTTAAAAAAATTCAAAAACATTTTCTAAATGTCACATGCATTTTTTTAATGGTACTAAAATTTTCTAAATGTTGAGCGGACACATCTGTTGGGTTTTCTTTCGTTTGATTGGATATGAGGGCTCCATGGGATGGGAGAGGAGCGACATGACTCGCTCACGGGTATCATGCTCACTCAGTTCGTTTGAAGGTAACCTAGCCGTGTGCGCGCCACCTGTCACGATGCTCACCAGCTACTTTGACCTCGAGTAGTTTCGTTCGTGTTGATTGAGGAGGAGGATGGCCGAGGGGTGTCGTGGATCCGCGGGGATGGTCGCCGAGGGGCTTGACCTCGAGCTGCACCTCGGCCTGCCGTCCGCGCGGATTCCGTTCGACCTCGACCTCAACGTCGACCTCTCCCTCTTCACCGGCCCAAGAGAAGGTTTGTTTTGGTTCGACGGTTAGAGTTGGCCCAAGAGAATTAATCCTGTCAAAACGAACGTCCGTTTGGGGTCGACGGTTGGAGTTGGCTCAAGAGAAGGGACTGAAATTTGAGAGAATGGAGGGAGTACTACATTGTGGAATGGAGGGTGTATTACTCATATCCGTCGTATTGGCAATGGAATGGAGGGAGTATTAACATTGTAGAATGGAGGGAGTATTGCTCATATCCCTCATATTGGCAATGGTGCTAGTCATGCTATGGTAAACATTGGTAGAGGCCAGGAGGGTCGTAAGATGGTTTTGGTTTGGTTCGGGCCCAAATTAGGTCTTAGATATTGTCTTACGACATTGTAATCCCTAATTCTGAGTAATAAATAGTTATTTCGCAAAAAAAGTGTCATGTACATTTAAAAAAAATTCATAAACATGTTCTAAATGTCACATGCATTTTTTTAATGGTACTAAAATTTTCTAAATGTTGACCGGACATATCCATTGGGTTTGCTTTCGTTCGGTTGGATATGAGGGCTCCGTGGGATGGGAGAGCAGCAACGTGACTCGCTCACGGGTATGGTGCTCGCTCACTCAGTTCATCTGAAGGTAGCCTAGCCGTGTGCGCGCCACCCGTGCCACGGCGCTCGCGAGCTAGCTTCGACCTCAAGTAGTTTCGCTCGTGTTGATCGAGGAGGAGGATGGCCGAGGGGTGTCGTGGATCCGCTGTGATGGCCGCCGAGGGGCTAGACCTCGAGCTGCACCTCGGCCTGCCGTCCGCGCGGATTGCGTTCGACCTGGACCTCAATGTCGACCTCTCCCTCTTCGCTGGCCCAAGAGAAGGTTTGTTTGGGTTCGACAGTTGTAGTTGGCCCAAGAGAAGTAATCCGGTCAAAACGAACGTTCATTTGGGGTCGACGGTTGAAGTTGGCCCAATAGAAGGGACCAAAATTTGAGCCAGTACACAAGATCACTTCTGGTTGTAGTCTTCAAACCCGTGATATCATATCACAGCTAGGAATCGCGTCAGCGGATGTTCAGCAACATACTTATTCAGATATAACAAAGTGTACTACGTATATTGCAGAAACGACAAAGTCTACTCATTCAATCCACGGGCTAGAAAGCCATCCAAGTCCAACACATCCATCCGTTGGGTGGGTTAGCGAGCGGGTATGGGTAGCCGCGTGCGCTGCGCGCCGTTCCGTCGCGAAGCCCTAGCTACCTTCCGTCCTGCGCCGCACGCACCGTATGTATATACATACGGCGTATTGCCAGGTCATTCCACCCCGATACAATCCCCCCATGCCGCGGCGCTCACCCCCTACCTAGCTTCCAACTCGAGTAGTAACGGTCGGTGCTTGGGCAGTGTCGTCCATGGAGGAGAATGGCCGAGGGGCGTCGTGGATTCGCGGGGATGGCGGCTGAGGCGCTTGACACTTTTAACATTTGTCTACACGACTAGCCTGTTTTTGAACACTATTGGACTACCTGTTACATAGTTTTTGAATACACATGGAATTATTTTTTCAAAAGATACAAAATATTTAAATAATGCGAACGTTTTTTTACATTGTTTATTATTTTTTCTAAAATGTCACAAGCATATTTTTGAAGCGCTTGAGCATAGTTTTAAATGTAATGTACATTTTCTTTGAATGCTATGATTTCTTTATTTTGAATTACACGAACATTTTTGTTACATTGTATAACATTTTTATAAAGCGTCACGTACATTCTATGTCCATCCGCAAAAAAAACGTACATTCTATGTCCACGTGTCAGCTATCGAACCCTTCAAATCATCCATTCTATTTGGGGATCGTGACCGGACGATACAATAGAAGTGATAAAAAGATGTATTGGGTGTCACATCTTCTGATTTCGAGAAGAAATACCTGGGTCTGCCGACACCTGATGGTCGATTGACTAAGGGCAAGCTTCAAAATTTGCAAGTTAAGTTGAGTAAGTGCTTGTTTTCTTTTGATGGGCATCCTACATAGGCTGGCAAAGAAGTTTTGATTAAGTCAGTTGCTGAGCCAATCCCTACCTTTATTATGAGTGTGTTCAAGTTCCCATTTGGTGTTTGTGATGACCTGAATACGTTTGATTCGGAACTATTATTGGGGAGCGGAGAAAGGTAAAACGAAAACTCACTAGTACGCTTGGCATAAGATGACCCTACCGAATTCACACGAGGGCCTCGGGTTTAGGGATTTTTGAATCTTCAATCAAGCTCTGTTGACGAGACAAGCCCAGCACCGCGGAACTGGAGACGAAGGGCCCTTGTCGTGTGCGAGGGCCCGGCGGCGGCGGCCGGGGACAACGTGCCGGTGCCGCCCGCGGTGACCGAGGGCATTGCGGTCACCGGCGTGGAGATGGGGGCCGTCGTCGTCTATGAGGGCCCCGCGGCCAGGGACGGCACGGTGACCCAAGTCGGGGTTTTGGCCACGCTGAACAACGAGCCTGTCGAGGCCGGGAAGATTGTCCTGGCCGGCAGCGCTAACTCCACCACGCTAGCCCAACCGGTGTTGTGACACCTCCCTCTACAGCAGCTGCCGCCCGGCGACGAGGTCCCCTTGCTCCCATGGGCAGGTTGCGGGGCACGCCAGTCGAGGCAGAGGGCCGACATGGTGTGGGAGTGGGTGCACGACCAGCTCTAGAACAAACACCACCTGCCCAGGGACCTGCCGCTGTGCTACATCGGGAGGAAGGTCCTGTGCTAGTCCGACATGAACGCGCGGCGCGCCCGCTTCCTCTTCCCGGCCCGGGCATGCGCCCGCCTCGGCGCCTTCCTCTACCGTGTCGAGATCACCACGTGCGGCTTGAACACCACCGAGCCCAAGCCGATTACTATCCCCGGGGTGAGGGCCAGGCCGACGACATACCCGGGCGTGTCCTTGTCCGTCTCCGTCAGCAGCGGGCACCGGGGTACGACGTCCGCCCCGCCCAAAACCCGTAGAATGTGTAGTTGGATCCTCTCGCTGGGATCTCATATTGCATGTCAACTGTGTCTGGCAGATGGTACTCTCCGGGCGGAGTGAGTTATAGCCTAGAGCGGTCCCTTGGTCTTTGGTGCCTACCTTTTTTTCTATACACCTAAAACATGTTTTTACACACATTTAACATTTGTCTATATGATTATCAACATATTTGGACTACAAAATGTTTTTCGAATAGACAGTTGATAACCAACAAGTATAGGGGATCGCAACAGTTTTCGAGGATAGAGTATTCAACCCAAATTTATTGATTCGACCCAAGGAGAGCCAAAGAATATTCTCATGTATTAGCAGCTGAGTTGTCAATTCAACCACACCTGAAAGACTTAATATCTGCAGCAAAATATTTAAAGCAAAGTAGTATGGAAAAAAGGTAACAGTGACAAAAGTAACAGTAGCAGTTTTGTAGCAATCGTAATGGCAACGGAAAAGTAACGAAGCAAAGATAAATATGAAACAAACTCGTAGGCAATGGATCAATGATGGATATTTATGTCGGATGGCATTCATCATGCAACATTGATAACATAGGGTGACACAGAACTAGCTCCAATTTATCAATATAATGTAGGCATGTATTCCGAATATAGTCATACATGCTTATGGAAAAGAACTTGCATGCCATCTTTTGTCCTACCCTCCCGTGGCAACGGGATCCTATTGAAAACTAAGGGATATTAAGGCCTCATTTTAATAGAGTACCGGACCAAAGCATTAGCACTTAGTGAATACATGAACTCCTCAAACTATGATCATCACCGGGAGTGGTCCCGACTATTGTCACTCCGGGGGTGCCGGATCATAACACGTAGTAGTTGACTATTGACTTGCAAAATAGGATCAAGAACACAAATATATTCATGAAAACATAGTAGGTTCAGATCTGAAATCATGGCACTCGGGACCTAGTGACAAGCTTTAAGCATAGCAAAGTCATAGCAACATCAATTCTTAGAACATAGTAGACAGTAGGGATCAAACCCTAACAAAACTAACTCGGTTACATGGTAAATCTCATCCAACCCATCACGGTCCAGCAAGCCTACGATGGGATTACTCACGCACGGCGGTGAACATCATGAAATTGGTGATGGAGAATGGTTGATATGACGGTGGCGACAGATTCCCCTCTCCGGTGCCCCGAACGGACTCCAGATCTACCCTCTCGAGAAAGAACGGGGCTTGGCGGCGGCTCCGTATCGTAAAACGCGATGAATCATTCTCTCTGATTTTTTCTCCACGAAAGTGAATATATGAAGTTGGAGTTGAGGTCGGTGGAGGTCCAGGGGGCCCACAAGGTCGGGTGGCGCCCCCCCCCCCCATCCTTGTGGCTTGGGTGTGGGCCCCCTTCACTTGATTCTTTTGCCAATATTTTTTATTAATTCCAAAACTTATCTCTGTGAAGTTTCAGGTCATTCCGAGAACTTTTTATTCTGCACAAAAATAACACCATGGTAAGGGAGAATTTGGAATGGTGTCAGTCCGAGTTATTTCCATTCAAATCATGCAAGTTAGAGTCCAAAATAAGGGCAAAAGAGTTTGGAAAAGTATATACGACGGAGCCGTATCAACAGTCAATTATTTTTGGAAATGGTACAAAACATTTTTTAACTATGCAACTTTTTTGCATTGTGTAAGTTTTTAAATAATGTTAAAGGTGAACATAGATTTAAATGTAACATACATTTTCTTTGAATGCTACGAAATATATTTTTGGAATTACACGAACATTCTTGTTACATTGCATAATTTTTTTTCAAAAGGTGTTATGTACATTTTTTTTGAAATTCGTGAACATTTTCTAGATGTCACATGCATTTTTTTTGAATGGTACATACATCTTCTAAAATTTGAGCGGAGACATCCGTTGGGTGAGCGTTTGTTCGATTGGATATGGGGGCTAGGATTCGAGGTAAGGGGTGATCCGCGGGATGGGAGAGGAGCGATGTGACTGGCTCGCGAGGATGTGAGGCCGGATCACTAGCGTGGCAGAAGCTGCTCCATCCATAGCGGGTGCCGCCGCATGGGCCGTGGGCCGATCGAGGGGCACCCGATCCGCGTGGGCTCGCTTCGTCTGCATGTAGTTGTGTGATGGGTGGGAGCGTCGCGAAAATGTAAGATACATCGTATACAGACCTCGGGCAGGGCTACCCACCGCGCATCTCAACCGTCTGTGCTTGTCGTGCCGTATGTATATACAAACTGTATTCCCGTTCCCCTCTCGAAAGAATCTCCCGAAGTCATTTTCCACTCGAGTAGCCGATGGCGCTTAGCTTCCTTAGAGTAACGGCGGTAGGGTATGTAGGGCAGTTTTGTGTTGAGGATGGATAACGGGCGTGGACCCGCGGGGACTGCGGCTGGGAGACTTGACTTTGAGCTGCATTTCGGCATGTTGTCCATGCCGATAGCCCTCGACTTCGTCCTGGGCTTTGACCCTGCAGTCTTTGCCGACCCGCTCCCGATGGAGGCCGTCGTGTGGTTTTCCCCGGCCCAATCCCAGTGGAGAACATCGCGGCCGCGGAGATGAAGGAGGCTAAAGAGAACGATCTCTCCATCGTCGTGTACTAGGGCATGGTGGGCGGGCACGATGTGGTGACCGGGGTGGGGGAGCTCGGTGGTTTGGCGTCCGCCGTGGTGACTGAGCTGCAGAGCGATCTCGCCAATGTCGTGTACTAGGGTCCGGTGGACGGACTGCCAAACACAAAGCAGTCTGTCCATGCATCTCTTATATGATGTAAAACCTCGGCAACACCTATATAGAATACTAACAGTACAACTTCAATACTAACATTGCATTTATCACTTTTATTGTAAGTTGCTAATACTGGTAGTGAGGAGCCCTTCATTTTAACAATCGTAGCAAGGAATGGCGTATGCGCTGCATAATTTTTGTTCATGTTTAACTTTTTTCAAATATATGTTTTGCTGCCTACTTTTCTCATATATATTTTTTTATAAATGTAAAACAATTTTTGACACACTTTTTACATTTGTCTTCATGATTAACATCTTTTTTAACATTTCTGGACTACATGTTACATATTGTTTGAATACACATGGAATTATTTTTTGAAATGATAGAAAATATTTATATTATGCGAACATTTTTTACATTGTATAACTCTTTTTTCTCTAAAATGTCACAAACATATTTTTAAAGTGCGTGAACATAGTTTTGAATGTAACAAACATTTTCTTTGAGTGCTACGATGTTTTATTTTGAATTACACGAACATTTTTGTTACATTGTATAACATTTTTTCAAAGTGTCACGTGCATTCTATGTCCACGGGTCAGCTACTGAACCCTTCAAATCATCCATTCTATTTGGGGGATCCTGCCCGGAGGATACAATAGAAGTGATAAAAAATGTATTGGGTGTCACATCTTCTGACTTCGAGGAGAAATACCTGGGTTTGCCGACACTTGATGTTCGGTTGAGTAAGGATAAGCTTTAAAATTCTTGTTTGCTTTTAATGGGCATCCTACAGGTTGGCAAAGAAATTTTGATTAAGTCAGTTGCTCAGTTAATCCCTTCCTTTATTATGAGTGTGGTCAAGATCCCATTTGGTGTTTGAGATGACCTGAATCGTATGGTTCAGAACTATTAATTATTGGGGCGTGGAGAAAGGTAAAAAGAAAACTCACTGATATGCTTGGCATAAGAAGACCCGGCCGAAGTCATAGGGGGTCTTGGGGTTTAGGGATTTTTGAATCTTCAATCAAGCTCTGTTGACGAGACAAGCCTGGCGTCTCTTAATTTTTTCAGGCAGCTTATGTGCAAGACTGCTCAAAGCCAAGTATATCACGTGCCCGTGCCGCCCACGGTGACCAAGAGCGCTGCGGTCGCGGACGTGGAGATGAGGTCCCTCGTCGCGTGCGAGGGCCCAGTGGGCAGGGACGACTTTCCGGTGCCGCCCACGGTGACCAAGAGCGCTGCTGTTGCCGGCATGGAGATCGGGGCCGTCGCCGTCTAGGAGGGCCCCGCGGCCGGGACGGCGCGGTGACCCAGGTTGCGGTTTTGGCCACGCTGGATGACGAGCCGCAGGGCAAGGCCGGGCAGATCGTCCCGGCCTGCAGCGCCGACTCTGTGCCACCTCCCCCTGTCTTTCCCGTTTTTGTTTCCACGTACGCAAGCCGCCGCGACAGCTTCCGCCAAGACGTTCGATTGATTCGATCGGTAGCGCTTCAAGCTCACGTGAGTTCCGTCTACAGTGCACCGTACTGGCGCTAGCAAAATCACTCAAGCACTGAGCTTGTTAGCTTCGAAGCTAGCTTTGCACCTAGGCGTGAGCGTCTCTGGGTGATTTGATCTAGCGGCGTTCTAAAACCAACATGCAGCAGCTGACGAAGCGACGGGATCCCGTTGCTCCCCTGGGCAGGCGGCGGCGCACGCCAGTCGAGGTGGAGGGCCGACATGGTGCGGGCGTGGGTGCGCGACCAGCTCCAAAAGAAACACCACCTCCGCGCCTTCCTACCCGCCAAGATCACCGCGTGCGGCTTCAACACCACCGATGTTGAGCTTGTAATCGTTTTGCCCGTTAGGATAGTTTCCTTTGCTTTTCAGTTAGCAAATAAACGGCTCTGTCGCGTGTGCATGTACGCGCAGAGACCGATCGCAGTTTCAGTCCTATGTACCATAATATTTGTAGTTGGGGAGCGCGTACATGCACACGTGACAGATAATATTATAGTGTGCATTTACCAAGGGGTCCTTCTCTTCGCAACTCTGATGGACGGCTGCTCGCCCGCATGGCACGGAACGCCAGGCGCCTCTACGCCCTCCACTTGTCCCTGACGAGGCCGGTGTGTCCGCTGGCGAATGGCGACGACACGGCGTGGCTGTGGCACTCTCGCTACGGTCACCTAAACTTCCGGGCGTTGCGTGACCTTGAGCGCTTGGAGATGGAAAACAGCGTGCCGCTCGTCGATTGTGTGGACCTACTGCGGCGGGTGTGCACTGGGCAAGCAGCACCGGCTCCCATTCCCGCAGGCCTCGGCGTACCGCGCAGAGCATGCACTCGAGCTCACCCACATGGATCTTTGCGGGCCAATCAAGCCACCGACAATATGAGGTAATCGGTATTTTCTGTTGGTCGTTGATACATGTGGCTGGAGGTGATCAAAACCAAAGACGAGGCATTTTCACGCTTCAAGAAGATCAAGGCTCTGGCTGAGGCAGAGTCTGGGCGCCGGCTCATGGCGTTCCAGTCCGATCGGGGCGGCGAGCTCAACTCCATTGAATTCTGCCTGCACCCCGAGGATGAAGGGATCAAGCACTGCATCACCGCGCCATACACGTCGCAGAAAAACGGCGTGGTCGAGAGGCGGAACCAGATCGTGATAGAGATGGCGCGGTGCCTGCTCAATAGCATGGTCGTGCCCACCATGTTCTGGGGTGACGCTGTCAAGACTGCGGTGTACCTGCTCAACTGATCTCCGATGCGCAGCGTCGATGGGCAGACGCCGTACGAAGTGTGACACAAGAAGAAAACGACGGTTCACCATCTACGCACGTTTGGGTGCGTCGCGCATGTTAAGCGTGTCGGCCCCGACATCGACAAACTGGCCGGCCGCTTGACGCCAATGATCTTCCTCGAGTATGCAGAGGGAGCCAAGGCGTACAGGGTGTTTGATCTAGCTACAAACAAGGTGCACGTCACACACGATGTCATATTCGAAGAACGGAGGAAGTAGGACTGGACGTCCGCTGCAGGTGTTGCGGCGTCCCCAACGGACAAACACTTTGTGGTCGTCTACAACAATGAGGAGGGCATCCACGAGCAGTCTCCCTCGTCAAGCTCGGGCGGGTCGCCTCCCTCCTCTAGTCACTCACTTGTCACGCTGTCATTGCCAGCTCACTCTCCAGTCTCCGACAAGGACGGTTGGGCCACGCCGCCCAGTGACGACTGGGAGCGGCACGACCTCGACCACACACCGCCGCGCTACCGCAAGATGACACATGTCCTTGCTGACGTGGAAGCGGCGAGGCAAGGCCAGGTAGGGCTCTGTCTCATTGCTGCTGAAGAGCCCGCGAGCGTTGATGAAGCGCTTGAAGAGGCGTGCTGCAGGCGCGTCATGAACGCTGAGCTGGCATCAATCCGTGACAATAGGAGGTGGGAGCTCGCCGCGCTCCCGCCCGGCCACCGTGCCAATAAAATGGGTCTTCAAGGTCAAGAGGGACCCCGCCGGCAAGATTCTGAAGCACAAGGCGTGCTTGGTGGCGAAGATCTACGCGCAGCGGCAAGGTGTGGACTACGACGAGGTGTTCACGCCGGTGGCCCGCATGGAGATAGTATGGCTGATGTTGCAACTCGCAGCGCACCAAGGGTGGCAAGTCCATCACATGGACGTCAAGTCAGCGTTCTTGGATGGCAATTTGATCGAGGAGGTCTACGTCACTAGCCGCCGGGTTTCGTCATTGCCAGCGAGGAAGCCAAGGTGTTGCGACTTCGGAAGGCTATGTACGGCCTTAAACAGGCGCCTCTAGCGTGGTACGCCAAGCTCGACGCGTCTCTTGGGTTTGAGCGCAGCCCCCTCGAGCATGCGGTGTATAGGAGGAGCACCGGTGCGGTGACACTGCTCATCGACGTGTACGTAGACGATCTGATCATCATCGGAACCAGCATCGACGACATCGTGTTCAAGGAGCAGATGCAGAGGATGTTTGACATGAGCGATCTCGGTCTCCTGAGCTATTATCTCGGGGTCGAGGTGCGGTAGCAGGATGGAGAGATCACTCTCTATTAGAGCGCCTACGCCATGAAGATCCTCGATGCAGCTGTGATGAGGGGGTGCAAAGCCAGCTACACCCCGATGCAGAACCGGCTGAAGCTAGCCAAGGCTGGCGCCGGCGACGCTGTGGACGCCACACGGTACAGGAGCGTCGAAGGCAGTCTATGGTATCTCTGCAACACGGATCTGACATCACCTACGCTGTCGGCATCTTCGACAGGCATCTGGAAGCGCTTGCAGAGCCGCACTGGGCTGCGGTGAAGCAAATCCTCCGCTATGTTAGCGGGACCATGGAGTACGGTTGCTGCTACAAGCGGGGATGAAATTCAGTACCGGAGGTGATCGGTTATAGTGACAGCGATCATGCCGGCGACGTTGATGATCGCCGGAGCACGACCGGAGTGCTGTTCTTCCTCAATTCCAGGGCGATCATGTGGACATCCCACAAGCAGAAGGTCGTCGTCGTCTCGTCTTGCAAGGCTGAGTACATGGGGGAGGAATCCGCAGCATGCCAGGCTGTGTGGCAGTGCTGGCTCCTTAGTGAGCTCACCGGCGACGTGCCAACGACGACGAAGCTGCGCGTCGACAACAAGTCCGCGGTCGTGCTCAGCAAGAATCCAGTTCATGATGAAAGAAGTAAGCACATTGACATACGCTATCATTTTATTCGTGAATGCATTGAAGACGGCAAGGTGGATGTCGACCTCATTGGCACTAACGGACAGCTTGCCGACATTCTCACCAAGGCGCTGGGACGAATCATGTTCGTTGAGCTGCGACAGAAGCTCGGCGTCGTGAAGGTGATCTCCCGGCGTAAGGATTAGGGGGTGAATTGTTGAGCTTGTAATCCTTTTGCCCGTTAGGATAGTTTCCTTTGCTTTTCAGCTAGCAAATAAACGGCTCTGTCACGTGTGCATGTACACGCAGAGACCGATCTCATTTTCAGTTAGTAGTTAGCTAGCTATGTGCGGCTGTAGTTGGCTCATGGGATGGTATGCAGCGGTAGACTTGGCACGCACACACCTCGCGCAAGACGGGCAACGTGGGATGGCACGTCAGGTAGGCTCGGCGGAGTGGAGGATTTTTCGTCTTCAGTTGATGGACAAATGACTGAAGAGTTAATCAGAAAAGCTGCAATTAGTGTGTGCAACACAAAAAACGTCTGAGTCTTCGTCAACCTCTCGCCATTGTCATTGTGAGCTAGAGCTTGCAGGTGATCCCGGTTCCCGACACCCCCTCTAGGCTATAGCTCACTACGTCCGGAGAGTACCATCTGCCAGACACAGTTGACATGCAATATGAAATGCCAGCGAGAGGATCCAACTACACACTCTACGGGTTTCGAGCAGGGCGGACGCCACCCTGCCCGAAAAGGGGTGTCGGGACCCCCTGGTGCTATCGCACCTTTCCGTTCAGTTATATGGATGCAATCTCTTGTGTCACTTTGAAATTGTTCTTCTTATGGGTACGAGTTATGGGGCATTTGCAAGGTACATCTTTTTTTCGGGGAATTACCAGAGATTTTATTCAACAAAGGAGCTCCTGGAACAATCAACCTATAAACTGCTAACCAGGAAGTTACAAAGGCGCACACGCACTCTAGAAATAATTTGGCGCACGTTTACCTTAGGAATGACTTAACTTGGCGGGCACGTATATTGAGCGGTCACAATGTGCACATGCAGCCTAGAAATAAGTTGGTGTGTGCGCTTACCCTAGGAATAAATTGGGGCGCACGTATGTGAAACTATCTATACGAGCTATGTTTTATCTTATTAACTGCTTGCCGAATATCTGTTTTGAAAGATTATATTTGTATTTAACTAGTATTTTTCATGACAAACTTGTAAAAGAATTGCCCCTCATAACTCAGAACTAAACGCTTTTTGTTAATTAGATTCCAAAGACAAATAAGTTATATTACACTTCGTACTCCTAAGAAGTTTAGTTATTTTGGTCAATTCTAAAACCAGATCTAAATAGATCTTGTTGCTCATATCAGCAGAAATATAGTGCATAACTTGTAGTTATGACCTTGTGATACCTTTTACTATATTAGGAAATCTTGCCTCATTTATCTCTTAGGCATGCCCTCCTTGAAATCATTACCATATCTCCAAGAAGGAAGCATGCCCTGTCATTAGATTAACTGACAGTCGAGCTGCGGGTGGGCAACTCAAATGCATGTTCATTTTGTCATTATATAGAAGCGTATGAAATTTCACCAAATTCTGTCAATTTCTAAGAGATTGTGTAAAATTATGTAGAACAACTCCATAAAAAAATGTCTAAAGGATAAAAAACTTGCAAAAAAGTGTCACCGTGACAAGAAAAAATAGGTAAAAAAGTTTCACGGGCATAAATTATTGCTAAAAAGTAAATTTCATTATTAAGTAGCATAAATAAGGCATTTGGTGCCCCCCCCCCTCTTCCCCCCAAATCGGCTATTTTGTACGTAATCTGAAATAAACTCTACATCTTTCTCTTTTTCCTATAGTTTAACAAATGTGTGAAGAGAGATGGTCTCCCCATGAGAGGGCGGCAATCTTATTGTTCATTTCGATGCACCCATAAATAAAAGTTTGAACAAACTTTTCTAATGGTGACCGAACTTGGGTGGTCGGAGTCCTAAATTTCCATAGTATAGAAAGGGTGACCTCATGCCAAATGGAGTCATTGATGTTTGACGGTGTTGATCTGCTCAATGGATCTTGGTAGCGGGACTGCAGCGTGATATCCAATTGGAACTGAATCCACATTGCTTTCGATAGTTGTGGTAGAGGCGACCAGTATCTTGGGAGGTGCATGAACCATTTCTTATGAACTATTATGCATCGACTCATTGAAAACTATAGAATTTCTCATGTCCTAATCTTACAAAGTATAGAAAGGAGAAACTCTGGCCTAATGGAATTGTTGATCTTTGATGGTGTTGATCTGCTCGAGAGGTCTTGCAAGCAGGAAGGTGGTGCAATGTCCTGGTGATGCCAAATCCGCATTGCTTTCGGAGAGTCGAAGAACCATTTTTGGAAACCACATACGGCATTGAGTGGTCAGTTCACAACGACGTATTTTTCTCCCATAGGCCATTTTCTATGCAATTTGAAATAAAGTCTAGATCTTTTCACTTTCCTGTAGTTTAACTAATAAATAGAATAGCCTCTTAGCGGGTGTGAACTATATGCATCGACAAAAAATTGTGTATTGAGATTTTTATTGTCATGAAAAATGTATTGGGATTTTCCTTTTGGAGCTGATATTGGGAGAATTTGAGACTATGTGTCACGCTCACTTCTAACCTGGTCCTTTGGCCAAAATTGGAAATGGAATGGAAATTCAGGTGAGAAAGCTATCCCCTTCTGACCGTTCACTCCTTTTTTTTGTTAAACATGCAATAATATATTTGGATCCGTAAAAAGGTATCACAAAGGACAAATTAACTTATGAAGAAGTATCAGAGGGACAATAAAAAACTTGGTTAAAAAAAAGTAAATTTCAGTATTAGAATAACATAAATAAGGCATTGGGTGTTCAATCCACAAGGATTTGAAACTATTTTTTTCTCCTCATAAGCTATTTTGTATGCGATTTGAAATAAATCCATATCTATTTGGTTTCCCTGTAGTCTAACTAATGTGTGAAGAGAGGTAGTCTCGCCATAAGAGGGCGGCAACCGTATCGTTCGGTTCTTTAAACCGATGCATCATAAATCAAAGTTCTAACAAACATTTCTAGTGGTGACCCAACTAGGGCGTGGTAAGTGTTTCGGAAAACTAAAACACTTCTCGAGTCCTAAATCGTTCATAGTATGGAAAGGAGGACTTCATGCCTGATAGAGTTGTCAATGTTTAACGATGTTGATATGATTGTCTGGTCTTGGAAGCGGGAGGGCGGCATAATGTCCGGTTGGAGCCAAATCCGTGTCGCTTTCGAATAGTTGAGGAAGAAGTGATCGATGTCTTGGGAGGTGCATGAACCATTTTTGGAAACCATATATGGCCTTTGGGTGTTATATGCTTGACAGGTCTTGGAAGTAGGACGGCGGCGTAATGTCCAGCTGGAGCCAAATTCGCAGTGCTTTGTGACAGAGAGTCGAGGAAGATGTGAACGGTGACTTGGGAGGTGCATGAACCATTTTTGAAAACCACACATGGGATTTGGGTTCCCCCACCCCAACAATACTATGTTTTTGTTTTTTCTGTAGTTTAAAATAAACTTTTGTTGCCAAAACAAGTATTCCCATCTTTTTCTTAGAAATGTCATACCAATCGTTCCCGCAAAAAAAAATTATCATACCAATCGAATAGCCCCTTCCTACACGACCGGAGTGAACTATATCCACGACGCATACGTGTCCATGATTGTCTGTGCGTTGTGTGGACTACATAGGTTAGTACAAAATGACAATCTTTGGAAGTGAAGGAACCCCTCGCTGCTGCCTACACCGAGGCTTTGCCCGACAACGAGGGAAGGAGGTGGCGCAGCAGAGACAAGCGCTGGCCATGGCGAGGCGACGGCCGTGTCGCCCGATACCGACGATGCGGATCCCTTGGCATTCTTTTTGTGTCCCAGTCATATTCCGGTTATTTCCTTTCCATTTGTCCTTGTGTGTTTTAGCGGGTTCAGGGTGCATATTCGCTTAGCTTCTGACCCACCCGACCCAACTTTCTTGTGGGCTTATGTTTCGAGTCAAAAAGGGCCGATAGAATCAGGTAGTCAAACAAAAAATCGATTGAAAACAGAATTTTGTACAAGTCAATTTTCGTTTGTATTGCAGGGTTCGTTTGATCGTTGGATGAGCATCCAAGCCCAGAGCAAAAATTGACTTACACAAAAACAAATTTCAGTCGACTTACACATAGTTTTAGGATAGCGACGTAGGACGGCCGCCGCTAACTCGTCTTGCCCTTTGCGTTGAACTGACGCTCCGTTTCAGTTTAGCAGTGGTGACACCGCAAGCTGGTCGGGTTCGTTGGAGGTATTGGGCACAGATGCGGATGCCACTCCTACTAGGACTATGATGATTGTCTTCGACCTCTCGCCACCGTTATAAGGTTGCACACCCACGCGCAACCCAGCCCATCAATCAAACGCAACCAAACAGCCCCGCCCCCTCCGTAACCTCGAGCGCTCCATCGCACGAAGATCACGCACGTCTCGGGCTACCGGCACCCCAATACAGATCCGAGGAAGTGTTCGCGGACTACGTACGTAGCGGCGATGGACGCATCGGCGACGGCGCAGAAGCGCAAGTGCCCCGACAAGGAGGAGACAGCCGGCATGTGCGCCAACGGCTGCGGCTTCTTCGGCGCCGCCGCCACCGGCAACATGTGCTCCAAGTGCTACCTGGACCACGTCATCATCGGCACCGCTAACACCGTGGCCGCCTCGACCTGGCCTCCGGAGAAGAAGGCCAAGATTATCGTCGCCGTCCCGTCCTCCGATGGCGCGGGCGCTTCCTCCACCGCAGCCGCACTTGACTCCTCCGTGACGTCCGTGAAGCAGCCACCGGTGGCGGCGAACCGGTGCGCGACGTGCCGCAAGAAGCAGGGGCGGAGCCAGGATTTGAATAAAGGGGGGCCAAGCAGTGGCGGTGCCAGGGGTGTTTTGTGTAGTCAATTGACTACACAGGATTAAGACCAAATCAGTAGAAAACGTCTGAAAAATAATATAGAATTAATCTAAATACAACTACTTGACATCACAATTTTGAATTGACATCACAACTTTGAACTCCTGGCTTCGCCACTGGGGCCAAGCCAACTTGATAAAAATATCCGTTGCAAAAAATAATCAAATGAAACAAGAGTAGTAGGTTGAGAACTTGAAGCAAAGTGGCTTAAAAATTGAATTAATCTTAATGGTGTTTGGTACCGTTTTTTCTCTTCATAACTGCTCAATGGCAATCTCAAAATTAGCTATATTATAAGTTCAACATAGAAATTTTTGGGCTCACAAATAGATAGGAACTCATATGACATAATTTGCATCACGATAATTTATTGGACACGTAAAAGATGTGAACTCATCATAGCATCGCAGATCACACAACAAAACAAGTAAAATCTGATGTATAATTTCAGCACCGAGACAACATGAGAATTGGGAGAGATTAGTAGTGTGATGTTATACCTTGGCTAGCTCGTTGGCTGGAGGCAGGCTGCGTTGCCGACCCACTGTATGAACTAGATAGTGAGCAGCAGAGTAGGGAGAGCAGAGAAATCAAGGACAGGCGGGCGGCAAGGGCATGGGACGGCGGCAGCACGCGCTACTACTATTATTCCGTATTTTTTTATTTCATGTTGTATTCATATACTTTTATATAAATTTTCATACCGTAGCAATTTAGAGAATGATTTTACATTATAATGAATTATTACATCACTGGGAGAAAGAACCGTGGACTAGTTTCAAGTGGATGGACATCCACTTGAAACTAATCCGCGGTTCTTTCACCGAATGATATAATATATCATCATCACAATCATCATCATATCATTAACAACTTATCATCATAATACATCATTGTCATATAACACCTCCTCATGATCATCGTTTTCATCAATGAGACATCACATACAAGTTGGTCACTAGACATAATCACAACTACTCATCATCATCAACTCTCATAAACATATTGTACCTCATAGGACCTACTACATTCTCTTAGGACCTACTATATTATCTTGGGTAAAATAGCATAAAACAAGATAGCCCCTGACTCTCCATTATGGGGAATAGAGATTATCCTTCCAATTCTTGCCTTTCGCACAATGTTGCTTCCAAGAACCTCCTTACGACTGTCCATACATTTTTTTCCATTCTTTGATTATCATGTGTTCACCGGTTTTAGAAATCCGGTATGGACAGGTGAGATTCGTAGGACGACCTGGCTGTATGTTCAAAACATCAAGGCGACCATTCTGATACATCAAATGAGGCACACAATCCATCGGGATTTTCTGTTGAAAAACATAGTAATAACTTCGTAGTTAGCAATGTAGTTCAGTTTTAGAAGTATGCAAAAGATGCAAGGATGTCGTAATAGTAAAAAATCTTACCAGGATATCTCCATGGAAGTTATCGTGGTTCAACACGTGCACTAGTGGCACGTATTGACCATAATTTGGAGGAGTTCGATAAAAGGCATTGTAATTCTCAAGATTAGTACATTATGCGACCAGATGACTTTTCTCATGATAAGTTAACTCAGAGCCATCGGTGTAGTTGGTTCTGTCTACCATCTTCCGCACATTCTTTGAAGAATGAAAGTAAACTATCAATGGAAATAAGCTGTCAACTATTATAAATTAAACAATATAAATTACTTAATAACTATGTTTGAGGAACTCACATAGCGGTAGAATTGGAAGTGTATCAACAAGGACCCAAATGTCCAAATTGTCTTGGTCGATGTCAGGATCACCAAGATCCATGGTGACAAACATACCCTCTTGAAAATCATACATCTTGCAAAGTGCTTCCCAACCCGGGCAACCAAAATGGGATACGCTCTCAGAATTGTATAGATTTACCTCAAAATCCATACCATGATGGGTCCTTAGGTTATTTTTCTTTGTTTCATTCCTCTCATGATCTTCAAAACCCATCCTCTCCAAGACATAGCGTCTTGCATGGCATGGTATAAACTAGTCAAATTGTAAAAGACAAAAATTACACGTTGAAGTAGTAGAAGTCGAGCTTAATTACAAAAAAAACACTTTGCGTCGTAGCTTACCGTATCACAATCGAAGGCCTCCTCGAGCTTAATGTTGAAGCGCCGACCTTCGTCCAGGTGAGGCCTGTCGCAGAAAGCCCGGTTGTCGCCGCACCAGGAGCACTCCCCGGGACCTTCTTCATCCAACGACATTTCCTATGTTCATAATTCAAATATTAAACTTGTACAATTAAAACTCTCAGCTTGTTCATTATTCATCACGGGTTGACTATCGATCTGTCGAGTCTTTTCTTGAAAACTCTCAGCTCACGTGGTGTATTGATACGTCCATTTTGCATCATGCTTTTATATCGATATTTATTGCATTATGGGCTGTTATTACATGTTATGTCACAATACTTATGCCTATTCTCTCTTATTTTACAAGGTTTACATGAAGAGGGAGAATGCCGGCGGCTGAAATTCTGGGCTAGAATAGGAGCAAATATTAGAGACATATTCTGCACATCTCCAAAAGTCCTGAAACTTAACGGAAGTCATTTTTGGAATTAATAAAAAATACCGAGCGAAGAAAGTACCAGAGGGGGCCCACACCCTGGCCACGAGGGTGGGGGCGCGCCCTACCCCCCTGGGCGCGCCCCCTGCCTCGTGGGCCCCCTGGCAGGCCTCCGGTGCCCAGCTTATGCTATATGAAGTCTTTCGTCCGAGAAAAAATCATAAGCATGCTTCGGGAAGAAACTCCGCCGCCACGAGGCGGAACCTTGGCGGAACCAATCTATGGCTCCGGCAGAGCTGTTCTGCCGGGGAAACTTCCCTCCGGGAGGGGGAAATCATCGCCATCGTCATCACCAACGATCCTCTCATCGGGAGGGGGTCAATCTTCATCAACATCTTCACCAGCACCATCTCCTCTCAAACCCTAGTTCATCTCTTGTATCCAATCTTTGTCCCAAAGCCTCAGATTGGTACCTATGGGTAGCTAGTAGTGTTGATTACTCCTTATAGTTGATGCTAGTTGGTTTATTTGGTGGAAGATCATATGTTCAGATCCATTATGCATATTAATACCCCTCTGATTATGAACATGAATATGATTTGTGAGTAGTTACGTTTGTTCCTGAGGACATGGGAGAAGTCTTGCTATTAGTAGTCATGTGAATTTGGTATTTGTTCGATATTTTGATGAGATGTATGTTGTCTTTCCTCTAGTGGTGTTATGTGAACGTCGACTACATGACACTTCACCATTGTTTGGGCCTAGAGGAAGGCATTGGGAAGTAATAAGTAGATGATGGGTTGCTAGAGTGAGAGAAGCTTAAACCCTAGTTTATGAGTTGCTTCGTAAGGGGCTGATTTGGATCCATATGTTTCATGCTATGGTTAGGTTTACCTTAACACTTCTTTTGTAGTTGCAGATGCTTGCAATAGGGGTTAATCATAAGTGGGATGCTTGTCCAAGAAAGGACAGCACCCAAGCACCGGTCCACCCACATACCAAATTATCAAAGTAACGAACGTGAATCATATGAGCGTGATGAAAACTAGCTTGACGATAATTCCCATGTGTCCTCGGGAGCGTTTTCCTTCATATAAGAGTTTGTCCAGGTTTGTCCTTTGCTACAAAAAGGATTGGGCCATCTTGCTGAAGGAAATATGCCCTAGAGGCAATAATAAAGTTATTATTTATTTCCTTATTTCATGATAAATGTTTATTATTCATGCTAGAATTGTATTAACCGGAAACATGATACATGTGTGAATACATAGACAAACAGAGTGTCATTAGTATGCCTCTACTTGACTAGCTCGTTAATCAAAGATGGTTAAGTTTCCTAGCCATAGACATGAGTTCTCATTTGGTTAACGGGATCACATCATTAGGAGAATGATGTGATTGACTTGACCCATTCCATTAGCTTAGCACTTGATCATTTAGTATGTTGCTATTGCTTTCTTCATAACTTATACATGTTCCTATGACTATGAGATTATGCAACTCCCGTTTACCTGAGGAACACTTTGTGTGCTACCAAATGTCACAACGTAACTGGGTGATTATAAAGGTGCTCTACAGGTGTGTCCGAAGGTACTAGTTGGGTTGGTGTATTTCGAGATTAGGATTTGTCACTCCGATTGTCGGAGAGGTATCTTTGGGCCCACTCGGTAATGCACATCACCATAAGCCTTGCAAGCATTGTAAGTAATGAGTTAGTTGTGGGATGATGTATTACGGAACGAGTAAAGAGACTTGCCGGTAACGAGATTGAACTAGGTATTGAGATACAGACGATCGAATCTCGGGCAAGTAACATACCGATGACAAAGGGAACAATGTATGTTGTTATGCGGTTTGACCGATAAAGATCTTCCTAGAATATGTGGGAGCCAATATGAGCATCCAGGTTTCGCTATTGGTTATTGACCGGAGATGTGTATCAGTCATGTCTACATAGTTCTCGAACCCGTAGGGTCCGCACGCTTAAAGTTCGATGACGCTTATATTATGAGTTATGTGTTTTGATGCACCGAAGGTTGTTCGGAGTCCCGGATGTGATCATGGACATGACGAGGAGTCTCGAAATGGTCGAGACGTAAAGATTGATATATTGGACGACTATATTTGGATACCGGAATGGTTCCGGGTGAGATCGGGATAATACCGGAGCTCCGGGAGGTTATCGGAACCCCCCGGGAGGTATATGGGCCTTAATGGGCTTTAGTGGAAAGGAGGGGAAAGGAGCAAGGGAGGGCCCCCCAAGCCCAATCCGAATTGGGAGGGGGCCGACGCCCCCTTTCCTTCCTCCCTCCTTCCTCTTCCTTCCCTCTCCCTCTCCAAATCAGTCCCACCGGGAGTAGGACTCCCCCCTTGGGCGCGCCTCCTCCCCTTGGCCGGCCCTCTCCTCCCCCTTTTATATACGGAGGAGAGGGGCACCCCATAGACACAACAACTGATCTCTTGGATCTTTTAGCCGTGTGCGGTGCCCCTCTCCACCATAGTCCACCTCGATAATATCATAGCGGTGCTTAGGCGAAGCCCTGCGTCGGTAGAACATCATCATCGTCACCACGCCGTCGTGCTGACGGAACTCTCCCTCAAAGCTCGGCTGGATCGGAGTTCGAGGGACGTCATCGAGTTGAATGTGTGCAGAACTCGAAGGTGCCGTGCGTTCGGTACTTGATCGGTCGGATCGTGAAGACGTACGACTACATCAAACGCGTTGTGTTAACGCTTCCGCTTTCGGTCTACGAGGGTGCGTGGACACACTCTCCCCTCTCGTTGCTATGCATCACCATGATTTTGCGTGTGCGTAGAATTTTTTTGAAATTACTACGTTACCCAACAGTGGTATTAGAGCCTGGTTTTATGCGTTGATGTTATATGCACGAGTAGAACACAAGTGAGTTGTGGGCGATACAAGTCATACTGCTTACAAGCATGTCACACTTTGGTTCGGCAGTATTTTTGGATGAAGCGGCCCGGACCGACATTACGCGTACGCTTACGCGAGACTGGTTCTACCGACGTGCTTTGCACACAGGTGGCTGGCGGGTGTCAGTTTCTCCAACTTTAGTTGAACCGAGTGTGGCTACGCCCGGTCCTTGAGAAGGTTAAAACATCACTAACTTGACGAACTATCGTTGTGGTTTTGATGCGTAGGTAAGAACGGTTCTTGCTCAGTCCGTAGCAGCCACGTAAAACTTGCAACAACAAACTAGAGGACGTCTAACTTGTTTTTGCAGGGCATGTTGTGATGTGATATGGTCAAGGCATGATGCTATATTTTATTGTATGAGATGATCATGTTTTGTAACCGAGTTATCGGCAACTGGTAGGAGCCATATGGTTGCCGCTTTATTGTATGCAATGCAATCACCCTGTAATTGCTTTACTTTATCACTAAGTGGTAGCGATAGTCGTAGAAGCAATAGTTGGCGAGACGACAACGATGCTACGATGGAGATCAAGGTGTCGCGCCGGTGACGATGGTGATCATGACGGTGCTTCGGAGATGGAGATCACAAGAACAAGATGATGATGGCCATATCATATCACTTATATTGATTGCATGTGATGTTTATCTTTTTATGCATCTTATCTTGCTTTGATTGACGGTAGCATTATAAGATGATCTCTCACTAAATTTCAAGATAAAAGTGTTCTCCCTAAGTATGCACTGTTGCCAAAGTTCGTCGTGCCCAGACACCACGTGATGATCGGGTGTGATAAGCTCTACGTCCATCTACAACGGGTGCAGGCCAGTTTTGCACACGCAGAATACTCAGGTTAAACTTGACGAGCCTAGCATATGCAGATATGGCCTCGGAACACCGAGACCGAAAGGTCGAGCGTGAATCATATAGTAGATATGATCAACATAGTGATGTTCACCATTGAAAACTACTCCATTTCACGTGATGATCGGTTATGGTTTAGTTGATTTGGATCACGTGATCACTTAGATGATTAGAGGGATGTCTATCTAAGTGGGAGTTCTTAAGTAATATGATTAATTGAACTTAAATTTATCATGAACTTAGTACCTGATAGTATTTTGCATGTATATGTTTGTTGTAGATAGATGGCTCGTGCTGTTGTTCCGTTGAATTTTAATGCATTCCTTGAGAAAGCAAAGTTGAAAGATGATGGTAGCAATTACACGGACTGGGTCCGTAACTTGAGGATTATCCTCATTGCTGCACAGAAGAATTACGTCCTGGAAGCACCGCTAGGTGCCAAACCTGCTGCAAGAGCAACACCAGATGTTCTGAACGTCTGGCAGAACAAAGCTGATGACTACTCGATAGTTCAGTGTGCCATGCTTTACGGCTTAGAACCGGGACTTCAACGACGTTTTGAACGTCATGGAGCATATGAGATGTTCCAGGAGTTGAAGTTAATATTTCAAGCAAATGCCCGGATTGAGAGATATGAAGTCTCCAATAAGTTTTACAGCTGCAAGATGGAGGAGAATAGTTCTGTCAGTGAGCATATACTTGTTGGGGAACGTAGCAGAAATTTAAAATTTTCTACGTATCACCAAGATAAATCTATGGAGTCATCTAGCAACGAGAGAGAGGGGAGTGCATCTACATACCCTTGTAGATCGCGCGCGGAAGCGTTCAAGAGAACGGGGTTGATGGAGTCGTACTCGTCGTGATCCAAATCACCGATGATCCTAGCGCCGAACGGACGGCACCTCCGCGTTCAACACACGTACGGAGCGGGGACGTCTCCTCCTTCTTGATCCAGCAAGGGGGGAGGAGAAGTTGATGGAGATCCAGCAGCACGACGGCGTGGTGGTGGAAGTAGCGGGATCCCGGCAGGGCTTCGCCAAGCGCAAGCGGGGAGGAAGAGGTGTCACGGGAGGGAGGGAGGCGCCAGGGCTTCGGGTGCTGCTCCCATGCGCCTCCCCACTATATATAGGGGTGGAGGGGGCTGGTTTCTTGCCCTCCAAGTCCATTGGGGCGTTGGCAAAGGTGGGGAAAAGAAATCCCATCATTTCCCTTCCCCACCGATTGTTATCCCCCTTTTTTAGGGATCTTGATCTTATCCCTTCGGGATATGATCTTATTCCTTCTAAGGTGGGATCTTGGTGCGCCTTGACCAGGGGTGTGGGGCCTTGCCCCCACTACCCACGTTCATGTGGGTCCCCCCATGCAGGTGGGCCCCACTTCGGAACCTTCTAGAACCTTCCCGGTACAATACCGAAAAATCCCGAACATTTTCCGGTGGCCAAAATAGGACTTCCCATATATAAATCTTTACCTCCGGACCATTCCGGAACTCCTCGTGACGTCCGGGATCTCATCCGGGACTCCGAACAACTTTCGGTTAACCGCATACTAATATCTCTACAACTCTAGCGTCACCGAACCTTAAGTGTGTAGACCCTACGGGTTCGGGAGACATGCAGACATGACCGAGACGACTCTCCGGTCAATAACCAACAGCGGGATTTGGATACCCATGTTGGCTCCCACATGTTCCACGATGATCTCATCGGATGAACCACGATGTCGAGGATTCAATCAATCCCGTATACAATTCCCTTTGTCAATCGGTACGTTACTTGCCCGAGATTCGATCGTCGGTAATCCAATACCTTGTTCATACTCGTTACCGGCAAGTCACTTTACTCGTACCGTAACGCATGATCCCGTGGCTAACTCCTTAGTCACATTGAGCTCATTATGATGATGCATTACCGAGTGGGCCCAGAGATACCTCTCCGTCATACGGAGTGACAAATCCCAGTATCGATTCGTGCCAACCCAACAGACACTTTCGGAGATACCTGTAGTGCACCTTTATAGCCACCCAGTTACGTTGTGACGTTTGGTACACCCAAAGCATTCCTACGGTATCCGGGAGTTGCACAATCTCATGGTCTAAGGAAATGATACTTGACATTAGAAAAGCTCTAGCAAACGAACTACACGATCTTGTGCTATGCTTAGGATTGGGTCTTGTCCATCACATCATTATCCTAATGATGTGATCCCGTTATCAATGACATCCAATGTCCATGGTCAAGAAACCATAACCATCTATTGATCAACGAGCTAGTCAACTAGAGGCTTACTAGGGACATGTTGTGGTCTATGTATTCACACATGTATTACGGTTTCCAGTTAATACAATTATAGCATGAACAACAGACAATTATCATGAACAAGGAAATACAATAATAACCATTTTATTATTGCCTCTAGGGCATATTTCCAACAATACTCAGAATGTCTGGGTATAACAATCACTTGATTCAACTGGGAGTTAATCTTCCGGATGATAGCGTCATTGACAGCATTCTTCAATCACTGCCAGCAAGCTACAAGAGCTTCGTGATGAACTATAATATGCAAGGGACGGATAAGACGATTCCCGAGCTCTTCGCAATGCTAAAGGCTGCGGAGGTAGAAATCAAGAAGGAGCATCAAGTGTTGATGGTCAATAAGACCACCAGTTTCAAGAGAAAGGGAAAAGGGAAGAAAAAGGGGAACTTCAAGAAGAACAGCAAACAAGTTGCTGCTCAAGAGAAGAAACTCAAATCTGGACCTAAGCCTGAGACTTAGTGCTTTTACTGCAAGCAGACTGGTCACCGGATGCGAAACTGCCCCAAGTATTTGGCGGATAAGAAGGATGGCAAGGTGAACAAAGGTATATGTGATATACATGTTATTGGTGTGTACCTTACCAGAGCTCGCAGTAGCACCTGGGTATTTGATACTGGTTCTGTTGCTAACATTTGCAACTCGAAACAGGGACTACGGATTAAGCGGACACTGGCTAAGGACAAGGTGACGATGCGCGTGGGAAACGGTTCCAAAGTCGATGTGATCGCCGTCGGCACGCTACCTCTACATCTACCTTCGGGATTAGTATTAGACCTAAATAATTGTTATTTGGTGCCAGCGTTGAGCATGAACATTATATCTGGATCTTGTTTGATGCGAGACAATTATTCATTTAAATCAGAGAATAATGGTTGTTCCATTCATATGAGTAATATCTTTTATGGTCATGCACCCTTGAAGAGTGGTCTGTTTTTGATGAATCTTGATAGTAGTGATACACATATTCATAATGTTGAAGCCAAAAGATGCAGAGTTGATAATGATAGTGCAACTTATTTGTGGCACTGCCATTTGGGTCATATTGGTGTAAAGCGCATGAAGAAACTCCATACTGATGGACTTTTGGAATCACTTGGTACTTGTGAACCATGCCTCATGGGCAAGATGACTAAAACGCCGTTCTCCGGAACTATGGAGCGAGCAACTGATTTGTTGGAGATCATACATACTGATGTATGTGGTCCAATGAATGTTGAGGCTCGCGGCGGGTATCGTTATTTTCTCACCTTCACAGATGATTTAAGCAGATATGGTTATATCTACTTAATGAAACATAAGTCTGAAACATTTGAAAAGTTTAAAGAATTTCAGAGTGAAGTTGAAAATCATCGTAACAAGAAAATAAAGTTTCTGCGATCTGATCGTGGAGGAGAATATTTGAGTTACGAGTTTGGTCTACATTTGAAACAATGCGGAATAGTTTCGCAACTCACGCCACCCGGAACACCACGGCGTAATGGTGTTTCCAAACGTCGTAATCGTACTTTACTAGATATGGTGCGATCTATGATGTCTCTTACTGATTTACCGCTATCATTTTGGGGTTATGCTTTAGAGACGGCCGCATTCACGTTAAGTAGGGCACCATTAAAATCCGTTGAGTCGACGCCTTATGAACTGTGGTTCGGAAAGAAACCAAAGTTGTCGTTTTTTAAAGTTTGGGGCTGCGATGCTTATGTGAAAAAGCCTCAACCTGATAAGCTCGAACCCAAATCGGAGAAATGTGTCTTCATAGGATACCCAAAGGAAACTGTTGGGTACACCTTCTATCCAGATCCGAAGGCAAGACATTCGTTGCTAAGAATGGATCCTTTCTAGAGAAGGAGTTTCTCTCGAAAGAAGTGAGTAGGAGGAAAGTAGAACTTGATGAGGTAACAGTACCTGCTACCTTATTGGAAAGTAGTTCATCACAGAAACCGGTTCCTGTGACGCCTACACCAATTAGTGAGGAAGTTAATGATGATGATCATGAAACTTCAGATCAAGTTGTTACTGAACCTCGTAGGTCAACCAGAGTAAGATCCGCACCAGAGTGGTACAGTAATCCTGTTCTGGAGGTTATGTTACTAGACCATGACAAACCTACGAACTATGAAGAAGCGATGGTGAGCCCAGATTCCGCAAAATGGCTTGAGGCCATGAAATCCGAGATGGGATCCATGTATGAGAACAAAGTATGGACTTTGGTTGACTTGCCCGATGATCGGCAAGCCATCAAGAATAAATGGATCTTCAAGAAGAAGACTGACATTGACGGTAATGTTACTGTCTATAAAGATCGACTTGTTGCAAAAGGTTTTCGACAAGTTCAAGGGATTGACTACGATGAGACCTTCTCACCCGTAGCGATGCTTAAGTCTGTCCGAATCATGTTAGCAATTGCCGCATTTTATGATTATGAAATTTGGCAAATGGATGTCAAAACTGCATTCTTGAATGGATTTCTGGAAGAAGAGTTGTATATGATGCAACCGGAAGGTTTTGTCGATCCAAAGGGAACTAACAAAGTGTGCAAGCTCCAGCGATCCATTTATGGACTGGTGCAAGCCTCTCGGAGTTGGAATAAACGTTTTGATAGTGTGATCAAAGCATATGGTTTTATACAGACTTTTGGAGAAGTCTGTATTTACAAGAAAGTGAGTGGGAGCTCTGTAGCATTTCTGATATTATATGTGGATGACATATTGTTGATTGGAAATGATATAGAATTTCTGGATAGCATAAAAGGACATTTGAATAAGAGTTTTTCAATGAAGGACCTCGGTGAAGCTGCTTATATATTGGGCATCAAGATCTATAGAGATATATCAAGACGCTTAATTGGACTTTCACAAAGCACATACCTTGACAAAGTTTTGAAGAAGTTCAAAATGGATCAAGCAAAGAAAGGGTTCTTGCCTGTGTTACAAGGTGTGAAGTTGAGTAAGACTCAATGCCCGACAACTGTAGAAGATAGAGAGAAAATGAAAAATGTTCCCTATGATTCAGCCATAGGCTCTATCATGTATGCAATGCTGTGTACCAGACCTGATGTGTGCCTTGCTATTAGTTTAGCAGGGAGGTACCAAAGTAATCCAGGAGTGGATCACTGGACAGCGGTCAAGAACATCCTGAAATACCAGAAAAGGACTAAAGATATGTTTCTCGTTTATGGAGGTGATAAAGAGCTCGTAGTAAATGGTTACGTCGATGCAAGCTTTGACACTGATCCGGACGATTCTAAATCGCAAACCGGATATGTGTTTTTATTGAACGATGGAGCTGTCAGTTGGTGCAGTTCTAAACAAAGCGTCGTAGCGGGAACTGCATGTGAAGCGGAGTACATAGCTGCTTCGGAAGCGGCAAACGAAGGAGTCTGGATGAAGGAGTTCATATCCGATCTAGGTGTCATACCTAGTGCATCGGGTCCAATGAAAATCTTTTGTGACAATACTGGTGCAATTGCTTTAGCAAAGGAATCCAGATTTCACAAGAGAACCAAACACATCAAGAGACGCTTCAACTCCATCTGGGATCAAGTCCACGTGGGAGACATAGAGATTTGCAAAATACATACGGATCTGAATATGGCAGACCCGTTGACTAAACTTCTCTCACAAGCAAAACATGATGACACATTAGTACTCTTTGGGTGTTAATCACATAGCGATGTGAACTAGATTATTGACTCTAGTAAACCCTTTGGGTGTTGGTCACATGGCGATGTGAACTATGGGTGTTAATCACATGGTGATGTGAACTATTGATGTTAAATCACATGGCGATGTGATCTAGATTATTGACTCTAGTGCAAGTGGGAGACTGAAGGAAATATGCCCTAGAGGCAATAATAAAGTTATTATTTATTTCCTTATTTCATGATAAATGTTTATTATTCATGCTAGAATTGTATTAACCGGAAACATGATACATGTGTGAATACCTAGACAAACAGAGTGTCACTAGTATGCCTCTACTTGACTAGCTCGTTAATCAAAGATGGTTAAGTTTCCTAGCCACAGACATGAGTTGTCATTTGATTAACGGGATCACATCATTAGGAGAATGATGTGATTGACTTGACCCATTCCGTTAGCTTAGCACTTGATCGTTTAGTATGTTGCTATTGCTTTCTTCATAACTTATACATGTTCCTATGACTATGAGATTATGCAACTCCCGTTTACCGGAGGAACACTTTGTGTGCTACCAAACGTCACAACGTAACTGGGTGATTATAAAGGTGCTCTACAGGTGTCTCCGAAGGTACATGTTGGGTTGGCGTATTTCGAGATTAGGATTTGTCACTCTGATTGTCGGAGAGGTATCTTTGGGCCCACTCGGTAATGCACATCACCATAAGCCTTGAAAGCATTGTAACTAATGAGTTAGTTGCGGGATGATGTATTACGGAACGAGTAAAGAGACTTTCCGGTAACGAGATTGAACTAGGTATTGAGATACCGACGATCGAATCTCGGGCAAGTAACATACCGATGACAAAGGGAACAACGTATGTTGTTATGCGGTTTGACCGATAAAGATCTTCGTAGAATATGTGGGAGCCAATATGAGCATCCAGGTTCCGCCATTGGTTATTCACCGGAGACGTGTATCGGTCATGTCTACATAGTTCTCGAACCCGTAGGTTCCGCACGCTTAAAGTTCGATGACGGTTATATTATGAGTTTATGTGTTTTGATGTACAGAAGGTTGTTCGGAGTCCCGGATGTGATCACGGACATGACAAGGAGTCTCGAAATGGTCAATACGTAAAGATCGATATATTGGACGACTATATTTGGATACCGGAATGGTTCCGGGTGAGATCGGGATAATACCGGAGCTCCGGGAGGTTATCGGACCCCCCCGGGAGTTATATGGCCCTTAATGGGCTTTAGTGGAAAGGAGGGGAAAGGAGCAAGGGAGGGGGCGCCCCCCCAAGCCCAATCCGAATGGGAGGGGGGCCGGCCCTCCCTTTCCTTCCTCCCTCCTTCCTCTTCCTTCCCTCTCCCTCTCCAAATAGGAAAAGGAGGAGTCCTACTCCCGGTGGGAGTAGGACTCCCCCCCTTGGGCGCGCCTCCTCCCCTTGGCCGGCCCTCTCCTCCCCCTTTTATATACGGAGGAGAGGGGCACCCCATAGACACAACAATTGATCTCTTGGATCTTTTAGCCGTGTGCGGTGCCCCTCTCCACCATAGTCCACCTCAATAATATCGTAGCGGTGCTTAGGCGAAGCCCTGCGTCGGTAGAACATCATCATCGTCACCACGCCGTCGTGCTGACGGAACTCTCCCTCAAAGCTCGGCTGGATCGGAGTTCAAGGGACGTCATCGAGTTGAACGTGCGCAGAACTCGGAGGTGTCGTGCGTTCGGTACTTGATCGGTCGGATCGTGAAGACGTACGACTACATCAACCGCGTTGTGTTAACGCTTCCGCTTTCGGTCTACGAGGGTACGTGGACACACTCTCCCCTCTCGTTGCTATGCATCACCATGATCTTGCGTCTGCGTAGAATTTTTTTGAAATTACTACGTTACCCAACACTTGCTGCACCTTGTTTACTTTCATTACTTGCTGCCCGTTACAAATTACCTTATCACAAAACTATCTGTTATCGATAATTTCAGTGCTTGCAGAGAATACCTTGCTGAAAACCGCTTATCATTTCCTTCTGCTCCTCGTCGGGTTCCACACTCTTACTTATCGAAAGGACTACGATAGATCCCCTATACTTGTGGGTCACCATGTATATATTCGACCGTCGGTGATGGTAGCTCCTCCTTTCGTTCCCGAGTGCATTACACCAAATTGTCTAGCACAGGGAACGAAGGAGAAGCTACCCCCACGACAACGGTCAGGATTCTTCGTCCTCTCATATATGGTGGAGACTCTCCCTCACTGATTCCTCTCTGACATTTGCGACCGTTGGTGATGGTCGTTACTCCTCCTTCCCCTAGTGCATAACAAATGTCTAACACCCGGAGAAGAAGGAGAAACGACCCCCACGACAACAGTCGGGATTCTTCGGCCTCGACAGACTTAAAGTCAACCCAAAATATCGTTTAATTATCTTTCTAGAAAATCCAGGCCACTCGATATTTCCTACATATTCTAGCACAAGTCATGCCAAAATTCACGGAAAATTCCGGCATGACCTTTGCTAAAACAGGACATATCGAGCGCCTGAAATTTGCCGGAACGGAAATTAATCAAACCTCCGGCAAAACATAGGCCACTCGGAGGTGTAACCTGAACATGACGGGCCACTTGGGCAACCACATATCCTATTTGAGCAACACAAGATATACATGTTTTTATCTACATCATATCTTATAGGACTCATATTGACATGGAGATTTGGCTGGTCTCACCTCGAGGTCGGAGGGGGTCGGTGACGGGGACGACGGCGGGGATGATGGAGGGGCTCCTTGATTTCTGTAAAAACAAAAACCATATAAGTTATCACTAATACATCCCGAATAGTATCATACATATAACATCACTAATACAACTAAAACCCTAGCGAACGACGGGTATCGACGACGAGGATGCGGGATAGGCATCGTCGACGTCGATGCGGGAATAATTGCTTAAACTAAAAAAATAACAAGAAATGTGACATGTTCAACTAGTTCTATTAATTCAACTAGTTCTTACTAAATATAAACTTACTATAAATAGAAATAAACTAGTTCTTTCTAAAAAAAACTAGTTCAACTAGTTATATTAATTTTCTTACTAAAAATACATTAGTTCTATTAATTCAACTAATTCTACCTAAAACTAAACTAGTTCAACTAGTTTATTAATTTACTTACTAATTATTTTAAACACTTACTAAAAATAGTAAAAAAACTACATTATACAATAGTAAAAAACTACAGTGAAAAACATAAAAAAAGATGGAGGGAGGAGGGGAAGGGAGGAGGAAGGAGAGAGGAGGAGGGGGAGGAGGCCGGTGGGATTGGAGGAGGGAGGGGGCGGGGGGAGGAGGGGAAGGGGCGGCCGGAGGAGGAGGAGGGAGGGGGCGGGGGGTGGAGGCGGAGGGGGCGGCCGGAGGAGGAGGAGGGAGGGGGCGGCCGGAGGAGGAGGAGGGAGAGGGGCGGTGGGAGGAGGGCGGCCGGAGGAGGAGGGGGGAGGAGGGAGGGGAGGGGCGAGGAGGGAGTACCTCGGCGAGGAGCAGCGCGGCGGCGGCGGACGAAGTACGGGTTCGGCATGGGCGAGAGCGAGTGAGCGGGAGTGGGTGTGGGAGGGTGAACCGCTTCAGGATAATGTAAGTAATTAGTAGCGCGTTTCAGAGAAACGCGCTACTGCTACGGGCCGTAGCAGTAGCGTTGGTCAGTGGTACACGCTACTACTAAGTGGGGCTAGCCATCTGCGCCTAGTACAAATATAGCAGCAGCGCGGTTTCGCAGAACGCGCTACTGCTAAAGTAGTAGCAGTAGCGCGGTCTATTTAAAAACGCTACTACCAAGTAGCAGTAGCGCCCTGTTTTATCGAGCGCTACTGCTAAGATGCTGTGTATAAGGTTTTCCCTAGTAGTGCTTCCACAACGAATTAAACTTGTTGTAGTAGTATATGAATTTGTACTTAAGTGTTGATTTGTTTTTACTTCAAAAACATCGAAATCATGTTTCCATCAACTAGAAAATTGTTTCTAAGCAAATAAGACATTTTTGTAGAATAATCATTATCATGAGTACAATTGTTTTTGCTTCAAGCACATCAGGTATGTGTTTCCAAGAAATGCAAATATGCTCAGTTTGTTTCCATTAATAAAAGATTTTGCTTCCATAGTTTCATGGACAAACAACTCTACTTCCAAGACAAATAATTTACATCAAATCGTTGACGTGGCTTCTCAAGGCAAGAATTGGATATTGCTTCTACTAGTTTCTCATCTTGCTTCTGTATGGGAGGTGATAATGCGGCCCTCAGCTTTTAGTGCGGCTCCTCAAGGCAAGAATTATCTTGGCACCGGTGACACACTAGGAGTTGCATGTCGGTTTGCTTCCACCAGCATGAAAAAGTAACTCATCACTGCGGCGGTGCTTCAAACGGTGCTTCCAACGCTGTCAAATTCACCCGAAGCAAAACATCATTCCAACTGAAGCAATGAAAGGCTTGAATGGAAGCATATAAGAACGTAGGGTTACAAACGGCGATGGATCAGCCTGGGAAGATATATGCAATGAAACACAAATATATAATATACATATTATTACTAGAATGAAAAGGCGAATTACACAACCTGAAGTGGCGATGCAAGAAAAGGAAATTGTACAACTTATGAGAAATATAATGTAGCATGTTTGTTGAAAATGAAATAAAAATCCGCACACATTGGAAACACATATACTAACTCAGGAAGCATGATTGAAGATCTACCTGTACATAAAAGCATGGATGCTCCGAACCATACATCTGTACATCTAGCAAACATGGCAAGACACTGAAGTTCCATTGCATGAAAGAAGTATATGTACATAAGACTCTGAGGAAGTATAGATGCTAAAACTATGATGAAATAATATGTATACCAAGGAAGCATGGCAATAGATTGAAATTCCAAACGTACATACAAAGGATAGTAGATGCAGCAATAACCTGGAAGCATGGCAATATATTGAAATTCCACTACGTAGGAAGCACAAATGCTTGAAGCAAAAGAAAACTGCTATCATTCGAAGCACCGAGTATTGAAACTGCAGAATAGCCACGACTGTCTACGTACATAGCTATGGGTTATCGCGTTATCAACTAAGCTTGACATAGAAAAAAGTTTGACGGTAAATGACGTAACACGTGACCAGAACAATACTAGTCACCGAATGAACATACAAACCAAAGGACTACTCGATTCATGGATGAAAAATACAGAGAAAATTGCATAGCAGAAACTGCAAAGTGAATAGTCAATAGTCTGATAGAAATCAGGGGCGTTAGATGCGATTTCAAGATAGGGTGGTTGTAATTTTGGGGGTGGGGGATTGCTCCGCAGTAGGTTCTCGGGCTGGCTGGTGCTACTCCATCAGCCGACTCAGTCGATGGCGCACCTGATTTGACCTGTCGAAGCACGAATCATAGATGAGGGCACACCAGCGTTGTCACCGGTGGAGAAGATGATGTGGTCCAGAGAAGCAGGGGGCGGAGCTGGCCAGTGGGGTGGCCGTGCTGCTCGACGGCGGGGAGAGCAAGAGGCGCGGGGGAAGCGATCTGGGCGAGGCGCTCCGGCTGGTGCGTGCAAGCTGGAGGAGCTCGGGCAGGTGCGGGTACGATTGGAATGGCGAGAGAATTAGGGGAGCGGTTTACGCAGGGGCCACAGGCAATTATGTCCCTGCTGATGTTTCTTTTTAACAAAAGGAACACAATTCGCGAGGCGTCAGATTTCAATTGAATCGACGGTGTTGGAATGGTCTTACGCTGGACTTCTTATCAGACTATAGATACGAAGCATTTCCCTTGTTGTTTTTCCCACTTTCGCAGAGAGTATAAATATAAGTATCCACAACACGAGAACAGCCTTAGCCGGATGGTAGCGCCCCCGTATACCAGGCAGCAGGTTTTGCGTTCGATTCCTCTAGGCGTGGGAAGTGGATTGGATGGCGAGTGAGTCGTTTGGGCCTGTTGTTAAATCCAGATCGTTCGGAAGTTACATATGTCGAATCTAAAATGGTCAATCTATTCTATTGCATGTGTTGGACAGACAGCAGTCCAATTATTATGTCGGAATGGAGAAAAATTATAATAACCCAACAGTGCGATGGATCACCAATAGGAATTATACGAAGGGCCGGTTGGGCTTGTGAGCAGACGAGGACAATACGAGCTGACGACATACCAGGGGGTGACCTGTCACATCTCAAATTTTCCAAATTTAGGATGTGCATTTATAAACCTTGCATGCATTGCACGAGCTTTACTGTATATTTAGAGTTTTGGGAATTAAAATGACTATTTCTTAAACCCTAAAGTCATTCATAGTTTAATTAATAGCCATATAAATATACATTGCATAAAACCCACTGTGAAAATTGCATATGTTGCAGGGAATTATTTTTTCTAAGATTTATAATTGTCCTAGTTTTCTGTGTGTTAGTTATGAGTTCATAGGATATCAAATTGCATGCCGGTATCCTAATAGTTGAAGTCTATGCTAGCTTCACACAATTGATTCCAGAGTTAGAGAATATGTCGATTGAAAAGTCTAGCACCCTAAGTCAGAGAGAAATCGGCAAAGATAGACCACGTCCACGGATGTTCAACAACATAAAATTCAGATAAAAAAGCGTAAGATGCAGCAATAAGAAACAAGTTAGAAAGCATGGAAAACGCACATTCAGTTAGAAATGCAGTAATAAAAAATATGATCTGCAGAATTTTTTTGCGAGAACTACGAGCCCAATAAGATGCAGTAATAAAAAACAAGTTACAAATCACACAATTGCAACTCGGTAAGCGCATGTTTAGTTAGAAAGCATGGTCTTGTTGTACAACCGTTTGACTGAAATCTGTTAAGCGTGGCGTGGCCAGTTTAACACTGACGAGGCAAACGATTGTGCACATAAGTAGTATCCTATCAGTTGCTAGCTTCAGACAAAGAAAACTGAACCACGCATCGGAACACACTTGATTAGGAGAAGGGGCATAAGTATTAATTGATGTGTATTCCTGCTGTGTGCTAGGGCATTTGAACCCTGAGAAACAAAGTAACCTTTAACGGACATGTTGTTCGCTCTCCTTTTGAGGCCGTTTTCACCGTGTGCTTGTTTATGTTGTATTGGGCAGGTCTTCTTAAGAATCCTGATAAGGATGTGTTCCAGGAAGGCGTCCCTGTGCTGATGAAAGAAGCCACATAAAGGCACGGTTGAAGCCCGTGACAGCTGCACTGGGCATGGGGCAGGCCACTGGAGCATGATGTTTCGTTGTTGATCTCTGCACTTATACGAAGTGATGATGGCTTGTGCACTTGGTAGGTTCTCCCTGGTGATGATCGGTTGGTTGTCTTTTGTTAGGGTCTCCTAGTCAGTGGTGTTGACATATTTGCTGGTTGTCATTTGTCTTTTGGTTTGATACTATCATGATCATCTGTAGATGTTTTGTCAGGTTTTCGCCCCGTAGTACATTCAAGTCGAGCATTCGCAGCGGGGTTTCCTTGCAATGCACCAACTTGCATCCCTATCTTCTTCTTCTCCTTTCCTTATTGGTATTTGTATATTGGCTCAGTGAACTTTGTATTTCCGTTAAGCAAATAATGAAAAGGGGGTGCTCGGTTGGAAAAAAATCAACGGATGTTCAACGACATAATTCAGATAGCAAAGTGTAATGCAGGGTCATTTTAAATTCAGATAGCAAAGTGTAATGCACGGCCATTTCAAACAATATCATTTTTTTATTCGAGGTAAGAAACAAGATCAAATTTACAGAAAAGACAAATCCATTGATTAACATTTTTTAACACGATTAACATTTGTCAAATACTCCCTCTGTCCATAAATACTTGTCGAAGAAATGGATGTATTAGTTCTAGATACATTCATTTTTGTTCATTTTTCTGATGATCGGCATGGTTTAGAACTTTTTTTGGACTACGTGTTAAATATTTTCTGAATACACATTGAATCAACTTCTGAAATGATACAAAACATTTTTTTAATTATGTGAACATTTTTTAATAGAATATCACAAACATATTTTTGAAACGCATGAACATAGTTTTAAATGTAACGCACATTTTGTTTGAAAGCTATTTTATTTTTTAATTACACAAACATTTTTTTTAAACGCATGAACATAGTCTGGCCTGATCCGCGCGTGCTCGGTTCGTCCGAAGGTAGCCTAGCTGTGTGTGCCCCACTCTGTTGTGAAACCGAAACCCTAGATACATTGTCCTCCACCGTCCGTCCAGCGCCGCGCCGTATGTACTCCCTCGGGTCCTTTTTACTCGGCGTACTGGATTTGGGTCAAGTAAAACTTTGCAAAATTTTACCAAATTTATTTTTAAAAATATCAACACCTACAATAAAAAATATATGAACTTTGAAATTACATTTTATAACAAATCAAACTATATTGATTTTTCATTGTGAATATTGAAACTTTTGTCTATAAGTTTCATCAAAGTAGAGATACTTTCACTTCAAAGATAACTTAAATGCAGACAAAAAGGACCGGAGGCAGTACATATACAGCCGTATTGCCAAGTCATTTCCCCCCAAAACAATTCTCCCCATGCGACGGCGCTTACTAGCTAGCTTCGACCTCGAGTAACGGCGCTAGGGCAGTTTCGTGTCGATCGAGAACAGCGGCCGAGGGCTTGACCTCGAGCTTCACCTCGGCCTGCCGTCCTTGCAGACTGCATTCGATCTCGACCTCAACGTCAACCTCATGCTCTACGCTGGTCCAATCCCGGTGGAGAATCTCGCCCTCGAAGTGTACGCGGGCCCGATGGCGGTGGGTGGGGATGATGTGCTAGTGCCACCTGTCGGTTCAATATCCGGCGTATCTCGTAGTAGGGGTCCTAAGCTAGGCGTCTTGGAGCTATGGTAACATGGACACGGGGTTTTACCCAGCTTCGGGCTCTCTTGATGAGATAATACCCTACATGCTGCTTTTGATTGTATTCATATGGGTGTAGTACAGAGTATATGTATCTACCATGAGATTGTAGTAATGAATATCTGATTGTCTATTGACTAGCCTGGCCTCGGTTTATATATGCACCGTAGGCCTAGGGTTTAGAGGAGTCCTTGTCTTGGGCGCCAAGTCTGGTAGAATCCTCCTTGTATGCGGCATGGGTTGTCCAAACTGGCCCAATAGTGAACCGCCATGGGGGTCCTCGGCCCGATCCAGCTGGTCGGGGGACGACGTGGTGAGTACCCCCTAGTCCAGGACACCGTCAGTAGCCCCCTGAACCAGTCTTCAAGTTGGGGACGCTCCTCGATTCTTCCGAACTGTTCTTCATCTTCGGTCGTCGGTCTTGAAAACTGGTTCAGCAAATCTTCTCATCTTCGATCTTGAGGATCGCCGAAATGCATCCGAAGAGTTTACACGTCAGGTATCCGAGGAGTCCCTTTAAGTTTCCGGCCTTTATCAATGCCCTGTTATTTTTACGCCACACCACGGGTTTGAAGTTGTTCCCGGGCGGCAGTGTCCTCTTGCATCCGAGCTCCAGCGCCGGACTGTATCCGAGCTCCAGCGCCGGACTGTATCCGAGCTCCAACGCCGGACTATGTCCAAGGTGTCATAGATCACCTTGATTCAAAAAAGTGTTAGCCGAGATTAAGGAGCCAGCCACTTGCATCCGAGCTATATGCCGAACTGCTTCCGAGGTGGCTCAGCACCTCGGTCATGGGCTGATTGTTTGCGGATTTTATTTCCGACACGTATAAATTTATTTCCTGATGAGATGTATTGCCAGTAGCCCTCAAGGTGTCTATCGGCCTAAAATCCGAGATGCACCTAAAGGAAAACATAAAACTGCTGATCCTGGTAGCCCCTGATACCCAGGTCGTGAAATCGGCCTGAGGATCAACTCATAGCTCGGCAACATACATAGGAATAGAAACGCAGCGTAATATATTAGAGGTAATAGTGATCGGCGGACGGGCCCCTGAGAGATGGTCGTGAGAAGTCATCGTGATATATCAGCTTGATGCCGGATAAGTCCCATATGGTACTTATTGTCGTCCGAAGACGCGCTTGTCCATAGTTCGGTTATGCCGGGCAATGCAGTAGCCCCCCGAGACACTGGTCGGGTGGCAACACCAGATTAGGGGATCGATGTGCCCCTTTAATATTTGTAAATAATGAGCGCAAAGCCCAGTAGCCCCCGAGCCTTAATGTGGGCACGGGTGGCCGAATTAAGGATCGATATCCGTTTGACAGAAATATTGTTGTGTTTAACACGAACTTCTCGGAAAGAGAATAAAGATCTCTTAAAAGAGTTTAGAGCTGGTCAAAATCCGAGCTCGCCAAGGTAGGCCCCAAGGGTTTTAAAAGATGGATTGCAGTGAATGGACTTTACTCGCAATTTTTATGTGTAATGATTCTATGTATCCAAGTACTTTTCATCATTAATGCTCAAATCCGCATTGTAAAAAACTTTGTTGACCGACCATCGGCTTCAACCTCCTCGGCCAGTAGCTGGGGAGTGTTTGTCCTACTTTATAAAGCCGTTATAAGGGCAAAGTTTTACGGCAAATAAGGCAATCCGGTCATACGGTTTTATAAACAAAGGTACACGAAGAGATATGTTCTATTATGTTTTAACGTAAGAAACATCTTCCAAAGAAAATAGTCCCGCTATCGGTTCCTTTCTTTGGGTCGTCATGCTTATCATGATCATGAAAACTCAGCTCCGATCAATGTGGGAGCAAAATATTAAGGATTTAGTTTGGGGAAAGTTCCCGAACTATGTGGTCTTTTAGCAAACCTAAATTTTTCCTTCCGTCGTTCCGACTAATTATATCCTTTAAGATGGCTAGCTTTCGGCTTCACCCAGTCTGAGGTACTAACCGGGATGACCCGGTAGTAACAATCACAGAGGTGCTCCCTTTACTGCCTAGCCAAACAATCGGGAACGTAGGGGTAAGCACAGGAGCCAGGCAACCCAGCTTGGCCAAAACCTTAAGTCAAATTGATGCATATTTATGGCTTTATAACGATAATCATGGAAGGCGGCGCTTGTATAATGAATACCAACACTGATGATATATGTTTATTTTGACTCCGTTGTGACCGTTTATAATCTGAAAGTGGCCCATCGTCGGCTTCTACCCCTTTGTAGATGCTACAGAGGGTGTTTCCGCAATAACAAAAGAACCCTTAGCCGACGTCTCGGTGCCTGGAGGCGGTTGTGCTAGCAGAAACAAGGCAATCAGATATGCGGCTTTATAACTTTCACTTAGTCATAGGATCTTTAAACTGGGAAAGCTAGCTATGAGCCCTCGGTTAGTGTTCGGTGACAGCCGAGGTCAAGCCGTAAACACTTCGGCCAATGTTATGAACGGCCTGTCGTTTAACATGGGGTGACCTCTATCGATCTTATAGTTTAACACAGCCATCGGATCGCTGACCAGTTTGCGCTTATTGTGACAGTCAGTTTTCGGCTTTCTCCACTGAGGTGCTTTAACCATGCTAGCTGCAAGCACCATCACAGTGGTTCCCCCTTTGCACATCTAGCCGAACAAAGCGGAACGTAGGAGGCAAGCACAGGAGCCGGGCAACCCAACTATTGACCGAAGACACAATTCGAAGCCGATGCATATATAGCAATCTCCGAGAATGTTTTCGCCGAATCTCTAAAGGTGTCCGGCATTGCACTGCGAGACTTATGCGGGAAACACACAAATAGTTTAAAAGCGCCATAGGCTTGGAAAACCCAACAATTTAGTAAAAAATTGATGTCCGAAATAGATCAAGTGTCCGGTGCCAATCTGAAAATTGGTCAAAAAAGGGGTGCTTCTGTCGTGCATTAGTATGACACATCCGATCTCAAGACCTCAAGCGGGTCAGCCCATGGCTGTAACCTCCTATCCCGAAGGCGGAGTACTGCTCGTTAGGCCAGTTTAGCGAACTAAACTCGAACGGCTTTGAGAGAGAGACTAGGCTCCCCGGCTATTGACCACACACTCGCGTCGAAAAAAGGAGTGATAGAAAAAGATTTTGCAATGACCAAGAAGAAAACATTTATTATAAAACGGCTCATACTAATTTAAGAGCCCCTGAGTGACTTGGGCAAAATAATTTTATGTATAATGATTGTATGCACGGAAGTACTTATATCATATCTGTGTTCAGCCGAACTTTAAACGCGTCTTAACCGACCGTCAGCTTCTCCCTCTTCGGTCAAGGACCGAAAAGTGTTATGTACTCCACCTGTCGAGAATATCGACGGTGTTTTTGATAACCAGGCAATCAGGCCATAAGGCTGTAACAGACAAAGCGCGCTCAGGGAACTTATGCTATATTATTGACGAAGTGTAAGAAGCATCTTCGAAAAAAATAGTACCTCCACTGATACCTCTCTTCAGTTGCTCATTGTTACTATGAGACTTGTGCAATAGATTTTTTCTACTTATGAGTTCTGTTGTGTGCCGAGCATAATTGAAAACAATAAGAGCGCTAGCTTTCGGCTTCACCCAGTCTGAGGTCCGAGCTCGGATGACCCGATCGTGGCAATCGCAGAGGTGCTCCCATTACTCCTTAGCCGAACAATCGGGAACGTAGGGGTAAACACAGGAGTAAGGCAACCCAGCTTGTGGAACACTTAATTCAACATGGTGCATATTATGGTGTAATACACGAACAAGAAACGAAGCCATACAAGTATAATCATATGCAAGAGGAAAGGCTTCATAAAGGAAGCCCCCAAGCAAACGGGGTATTTGAATTTGTGTGTCACAAACAAAGTTTTGACAAGGAAGTTTTCACAAACAAATTTTTACCAAAAAAAGTATAATGCTTGGTCGAACCGAACAAAATTTAAAATTGAAAATTCTGAGCATAAAAGCGACTTAGCTGGTTAATGTGCTCGGTGTCGATACACGGCCCGAGCATACGGTGGGACAAGGTCCCAGCCCCCAAGCCGGTCCCGAGCTGGCGGAGCGAAGAGCTCGGCACTCCGAAGTGGCGACATAGCACGGCCAATGCAGGCCCGCAGTGTGACACCGAAGTCCCCGGTGTGGGTTAATGAAGTGATGACGAAGCCCTCGGTCCCGAGGTGACGTGGTACATCGGTACGCAGAGGTGACAGCGCTGCCCAATCCGGATCCTTTATCTGTGCACAGAAAATAGTGCAAGCCAAAGATAATAGGAATAATAAAAAAATTAAAAAAATTGTTGCATAATTAATAATTTATGCAAAGTGAGTAATAAAAGACATATGGCCTGTGTGCCGAACACTCGATGAGGTAGAGCTCTCTCAACGATGCCGAAGTCCCCGAGGCAACCGAACACGTCGGTATGGCAACACGACCAACAAGGTGATCACGCGAGCCGATTTACGCCGATCGGGACGACGGCGTCGGCTTGTCGAAGAGACCACGTGACGTAGTCGAAGTCCATTACCGAACCACCATGTGACCGTCGTTAATGCGGCCACCATTTGATAGACCTGCGTACAGATGATGGAACAAACCAAAGTAATAATTCCTTGGGAAAAATAAACCCAAACAAGCAAAAAAATACTAGGATTAATAGCACCTGGTTTATTTGCTGTAGCAATCCGAAGAAAGGTGACTCCCAAAATTGGGACTCGATCCGCACACCCATTGCCTGATGGGCGATAAAGCGACGGCATGGCGATGTTGGCAAAGGTTGGCTTGCCGAGGCAAAGCCCTTGGTCCAGCTAATGTGACGAAGCTGGTCGACTGGTGACCCCGAAGTCACCGGAGTATGTTGATGAAAAAATAGCCAAGTCCCCGGTCCAGCCGAGGTGACGAAGCAGGTCGGTGAGGAGACGTTGCAGCTGCCATGTCAGCCGAGGTGTTGAAGCAGGTCGGCGTGATGGACATCGGCTTGAAGAAGCAACAGTGCGGCCATGCTGACGCAGGTCGTGACTTGTGACGCGGTCAATGCCGGCTTGATGAAGTGACCATGCGGCGATGCCGGTGTGCCCGCTCCGTGTAATCCATGGGGCAGCGATGTTGGTGATGATTAATCCTTCGCGATGCCGAACTCTTGTTCGACTTGCCGAGATGATGATCGAAGAAGTTGAGCTCGGCTCAACAAAGCGGCGACGTGTCTAGCGCAGGTCGGCAACCGTGGAGCAATATTGCCGGACTGGTTTGACACCAGCGTGATGGTGAAGATTACCTCGGAGGAGGCTTAAAAATTTATGGCTACGTGTTTAAAAACAACGCACAATACCCTAGAAAAAAATTCTTTCAAAAGGGTTGTCCAATATTCCGTTCATGAAGAAACATGAACTCGGGCCGGATTCGTATTCGCGCAGAAAACAGATCCGAAAATTGGTCCACTCATCGGAAGGTTTCCGGAGTTTGAACCGTCAGATCGAGATGAAATTTGGAGGGGTGGTAGATATGGGAATTACGCAGCAGATGAACGGTTGGATCTTCCAAAGGACCTCCGAGCTGAGCTCTGGAGACCAGGCCCTAAACTCGCCCGGATTTGACACGGCTCCGGTATATCGTAGATTGCCAGAGATTCCTCCATCGGAACTCGACGAAATTTGGCATGGTTGTTGTACACTTAATTCCGCACAATTCCACCGAAGGAATCGTCAAAGCGATGCTCGAGGAGGTGGTGGCAGCGGATACAAGTTTGCTGTTCGGAAAAAACAGCACGGTCGCCCGAGGGCAATGTTGACGTTGAGCCCCCGAGCTCCATGGATGATTCTTCCATGATCATGATAGAGATCAGAGTTGATGTTGACGAAGGCCCTCGTCCGAACATGATGATCGGAGGTAGGGCACAGTCCTTGGTTAAGCCAAGGTGGCCAGTCGAGCTAGCGACAAAAGATGCCGACATCGACCATAAAGCTCGGCTCCGATGCGTAGATCGCGGCGGAGACGATCCGAATTCCCATCGCCCCGTGGCGACCGCCAGCAGGCTCTCAATGAAAGCACCTATGTCGGTTCAATATCTGGCGTATCTCGTAGTAGGGGTCATAAGCTAGGTGTCTTGGAGCGATGGTAACATGGACACGGGGTTTTACCCAGCTTCGGGCTCTCTTGATGAGATAATACCCTATATGCTGCTTTTGATTGTATTCATATGGGTGTAGTATAGAGTATATGTATCTACCACGAGATTGTAGTAATGAATATCTGATTGTCTATGACTAGCCTGGCCTCGGTTTATATATGCACCGTAGGCCTAGGGTTTAGAGGAGTCCTTGTCTTGGGCGCCAAGTCTTGTAGAATCCTCCTTGTATGCGGCATGGGCTGTCCAAACTGGCCCAATAGTGAACCGCCATGGGGTCCTCGGCCCGATCCAGCTGGTCGGGAGACGACGTGGTGAGTACCCCCTTGTCCAGGACACCATCACCACCCGCGGTGACCGAGAGTGATACGGTCGTGGATGTGGAGATGGGGGCCATAGTCATCCACAAGGGCCAGGTGGGCAGGGATAGTGCGGTCACCGAGGTTGGGGTTTTGGCCACCCTGGACGACAAGCACGTCTAGGCCGGGTAGACCATGTCGGCCTGCGGGGACGGCGCGGTCACTGAGGTCGGGGTTTTGGTCACGCTAGACAATGAGCACGTCGAGGCCGGGCAGATCGTCCCGACCGTCAGCGCCGAATCCGCCGCACTGGCGCTGTGCCACCTCCCCTGCAGTAGGTGCCGCCAGCGTGGGGATCCCGTTGCTCCCCTCGGCATATAGCGGCGCACGCTAGTCGAGGCAGAGGAGGGCCGACATGGTGCGGGCGTGGGTGCGCGACGAGCTCCAGAAGAAACACGACCTACACAAGGATTTGTTGTTGAGCTACATCGGGGAGAAGGTGCTAAGCCAGTCGGACATGAACCCGTGGCACGCCCGCTTCCTCCTGCCGGCCCGCGCACATGCCTACTATCGCACTTTCCTGTACGCCGCCGAAAACTTACCCGGGTGTGTCCTTGTCCGTCTACGCGATCAGCGGCCGAGCTACTGGCCTGTCTGACCGCTTGAAGCTGAACAAATTCCATCGTTGCAACTCCACCATCATCAATGGTAAGGGGTACGGGCGCTTCATGTGGTAGACTGCCGCCTGGAGGCGGCGATGGCGTCGAGGTGTGGGCGTTTCGGTGGCCACTAGGGATCGGTCTGTGTCTTCTACTCGCCAAGAATGACGGCGTCCGCCCCGCCCGAAACACGTAGAGTGTGTAGCCTTCCATCCTCTCGCTGGGATCTCATATTGCATGTCAACTATGACTGGCAGATGGTACTCTTGTTATTGTTACTGTTTTTTCTTGTGCGAGGAATGTGTTATTGTTGCTGTTGTATCATAGTGAGCTAGCCTAGCGGTGGCTTGGTCTTAGGTTAAGTTGTTGTATCTTAGTGATCGGTTAGGTTGTAGACACGAAACTGCCCTACCTAACCTAGCGTCGTTTCTCGAAGGAAGGGGTGATCCACGGGATGGGAGAGCGACATGACTGGCTCGCGGGGATATTACATTGTATAAGATTTTTAAAAGGTGTTCCTTACATTTTTTTGAATTTCGTGGACATTTTCAAAATGTTACATGCATTTTTTTGAATGGTACACACATTTGCTAAAAATTGAGCGGACACATTCGTTGGGTAGGCGTTCGTGCGATTGGATATGGAGGGTTAGCATTCAAGGGAAGCGGGCGATCCGTGGGATAGGAGAGGAGCGACGTGACTTGTTCGCGGGGTTGTGGGTCCGTATCACTGGCGTGGCGGAAACTGCTTCATCTGTAGCGGGTGCCGCTGCGTGGGCCGTGTGCCGTACGATGGGTGCCTGATCCTCGTGGGTTTGCTTTTCGTTTGCATGTAGCCGCGTCGCGTAAACCTAAGATACAACATATAAAGGCCTAGGGCAGGGCTGCATAAGGCGCCTCTCAACCATCTGTGCCTGTCGCGGCGTATGTATATACAGACCGTATTCCTGTTCCCCTCCCAAAAGAATTCCCCCAAGTCATTTTTCACTAAACTAGCCCACGACGCTTAGCTTCACTTGAATAACGGCGCTAGTTTAGGTAGGGCATTTTCGTGTCGAGGATTGCTGAGGGGTGTGTATCCGCGGGGATGACAACGGGGGGCCTCGACCTCGAGCTGCATTTCAGCGTGCCGTCCGCGCCAATCGCCAACGACTTCGACCAGATCGTCGATCTCGCAGTGTTTGCCGACCCGATCCCAATGGAGGCTGTCACGGTCTTTTCCGGCCTGATCCCGGTGGAGAACGTCGTGGTCGCGGAGGTGGAGGAGGGTAATGAGAACGATCTCACCATTGTCGTGTACGAGGGCCCGGTGGGCGGGTACAACGCGGTGACCGGGTGGGGAGCTCGTTGTTTTGGCTCCGGCCGCGCTGACTTAAGTTGTAGAGCGATCTCGCCATCGTCGTATACGAGGATCCGGTGGACGCACTACCAATCACGAAGCAATATGTCCATGTATCTCTTATATGATTTCAAACCTCGGGGGCACTTAAATTGAATACTAATTGTACAACTTCAATACTAGCATTGCATTTATCACTTCTATTGTAAGTCGCTAATACTGGATCAACATTGTAATTAGTTACTCCCTCCGTTCAATATTACTTGTCGCTGATTTAGTACAAGATGTACTAAATCAGCGACAAGTAATATGGAATGGAGGGAGTACACTGGTAGGTGAGGCGCCCTTCGTTTTTACAATCATAGCAAAGAATGGCGTATCCACTGCATAAGTGTTTTCATGTTTAAAATTTCTCAAATACATGATTTCTTTCAATTATACGTTTTGCTTTCTAGTTTTTCTCATACTCATTTGTACATTTTTTCTATACATCTAAAACAAGTTCTTACACACATTTAACATTTGTCTACATGATTAACATGTTTTTGAACATATTTGGACTACGTGTTAAATAGTTTTTGACTACACATTAAATTATTTTTGGAAGTGATTACAAAACATTTTTAATTATGCAAGCATTTTTTACATTGTGTAAGTTTTCTATAATGTCACACACATATTTTTGAAACACGTGAACATAGTTGTAAATGTAACATACATTTTCTTTGAATGCTACAAAATATATTTTTGGAATTACACGAACATTTTTGTTAAATTGCTTTACATTTTCAAAAAGAGGTACGTACATTTTTATGAAATTCATGAACATTTTCTAAATGTCACATGCATTTTTTTGAATGGTACATACATTTTCTAAAAGTGGAGCGGAGACATCCGTTGGGTGAGCGTTCGTTCGATAGGATATGGAGGGCTAGGATTCGAGGTAGGGGGTGATCCGCGGGATGGGAGAGGAGCGACGTGACTGGCTCGCGGGGGCGTGGGGACGGATCACTGGAGTGGCGGGAGCTCCTCCATCCATAGCGGGTGACACCCCCATGGGCCGTGGGCCAATCGAGGGGCGCCTGATCCGGGTGGGCTCGCTTCGTCTGCATGTAGCTGTCGGGTGGGTGGGAGCGTCACGAAAACGTAAGATACATTGTATATATAGACCTAGGGCAGGGCTACCCACGGCGCCTCTCAACCGTCTGTGGCTGCCGCGCCATATGTATGTACTGTATTACTGTAACGCTCCCGAAAGCTTCTCCACCAAGTAGTTTTCTACTCGAGTAGCCAACGGCGCTTAGCTTCATTTGAGTAACAGAGCTAAGTTAGGTAGGGAAGTTTCGTGTCGAGGATGACTGAGAGGCTTGGACCTGCAGGGACGACGGTGTGGGGTCGTCGGCCTCGAGCTTCATTTCGGCCAGCCATCCGCGTGGGTCACTCTCGAATGTGACCTGAACGTTGACCTCGCAGTCTGGTCCAACACGATCCCGATGGAGGCCATCACGGTATTTGCCGGCCCAATCCCGGAGGAGAACATCGCGGCCGCCGAGGTGCAGGTGGGTAACATGAAATATTTTGCCATCGTCGTGCACGAGGGCCCGGTGGGCGGGCACAACGCGGCGACTGTGGTGGTGGAGGTCGGGGTTTTGGCATTGGCCCTGCTGACTGAGATGGAGAGCGATCTCGCCATTGTCGTATACGAGGCTCCGGTGGATGGACTACCGGACACGAACTAATCTGTCCATGCATCTCGTATATGATGTCAAACCTCGGCAACTCCTAAATGGAATACTAATTTATCACTTCTGTTGTAAGTTGCTAACACTGGATCGAAATTGTATTTACAATGGTAGGTGAGGCGACCTTCGTTTTTACAATTGTACCAAGGAATGACATATCCGCTGCATAATTTTTGTTCATTTTTAACATTTTTCAAATACCTGTTTTTTTTCAAATATATGTTTTGCTCCCTACTTTTTTCATAGACATTTTTATATTTTTTGTATACATCTAAAAACATTTGTTACACACGTTTGATATTTGTGTACATGATTAACATGTTTTTGAACATTTTTGGACTATGTGTTAAATATTTGTCGAATACACATTGAATAATTTTTTGAAATGATACAAAACATTTCTGAACTATGCAAACATTGTTTTACAGTTTATAATTGTTTTCTTCTAAAATGTCACAAATATATTTTTGAAACGCATGAACATAGTTTTAAATCTACAAACATTTTCTTCGAATGCTACAAAATATATATTATGGATTACACGAATCTTTTTGTACATTGTATAACATTTTTCAAAAGTGTTACATGCAACTTCTAAAAATTCATGAACATCTTCTAAATATCACATGCTTTTTTTGAATGGTACAAAGATTTTCTAAAAGTTGAGCGGGCACATCCATCGGGCCAGCGCTCGATCGATTGGATATGGAGGGCTAGGATTCGAGGGAGGGGGCGATCCGCAAGACGGGAGAGGAGTGACTTGACTGGCTCGCGGTGGTGTGAGCCGGCCGAGGGGCGCCTGATTCACGTGGGCTCGCTTCGTCTGCATGTAGCCGTGGGGTGGGTGGGAGCGCTGCGAAAACCTAAGATACATCGTATACAAACGTATGGAAGGACTTCCTACAATGCCTCTCAACCGTCCGTGCCTGCTGCGCCGTATGTATATACAGACTGTATTCCTGTTCCCCTCCCAAAAGCATCTCCCCAAATCATTTAACACTCGAGTAGCCGATGACACTTAGCTTCCTTTGAGTAACCGAGCTAGGTTAGGTAGGGCAGTTTCGTGTCGAGGATGACTGTGGGGCGTGATGCGTGGGGACGGCAGTGGGGGGCCTTGACCTCGAGCTGTATTTTGGCCGATCGTCCGGGCGGACCGCTCTTGACTTTGACCTGACGTTGACGTCGTAGTCTTCGCCGATCTTAAGAATGCTGATAAGGATGTGTTCTAGGAAGACGTCTGTGTGCTGATGGGGGGGGGGGGGGGGGGGGTCGGAGGCACAAGTATTACTTGATGTGCATTACTGTTGTATGCTAGGGCATTTGGACCCTGAGAAACAAAGTAACCTTTGATGGACATGTTGTTCGCTCTCCTTTTGAGGCCGTTTTCACCGTGTGCTCGTTTATGTTGTATTGGGCAGGTCTTCTTAAGAATGCTGATAAGGATGTGTTCTAGGAGGGCGTCCGTGTGCTGATGAAAGAAGCCACATAAAGGCATGGTTGAAGCCCGTAATAGCTGCATTGGGCACGGGGCAGGGCACAGGAGTGTGACGTTTCGTTGTTGATCTCTGAGCTGATATGAAGTGATGATGGCTTGCGCACACTTAGTAGGTTCTCCCGGGTGATGGTCGGTTGGTTGTCTTTGGTTAGGGTCTCCTGGTCAGTAGTGTTGACAGACTTGCTGATTGTCATTTGTCTTTGGGTTTGATACTATCATCTGTAGATGTGTGTTCTCAGGTTTTCGCCCCGTAGCGGATTCGAGTCGAGCATTCGTAGCGGGTTTCCTTGCAATGCACCAACTCGCCTCCCTGACTTTTCCTTCTCCTTTCCTAGTTGGTGTTTGTATTGGCTCGGTGAACTTTGTATTTAGTTAAGCAATTAATGAAAAGGGGGCGCTCGGTTGGAAAAAATTGTCAACGGATGCTCAACAAGATAATTCAGATAGCAAAGTGTACATTTTAAGTTTAGATAGCAAAGTGTAATGCAGAGACATTTCAAATAAGATAGATTTTTTATTCAAGGAAAAAACAAGTTTGAATTTGCAGAAAAGACAAGTCCATTGATTAATTTGTTCCACAGATTACTCCGCTGGGTACCGGTAACAACTGAGTTAGGACTTCGCAAAAAATAAACAACTGAGTTAGGAACGGAGGCGTTTGGTTTGATTGGATATGACGGCTGGTATTGGGCGCAGGGGGGCCATCCGCGGGACGGGAAAAGAGCGATCTGAGTGGCTCGCGGGATGGTGGGGCCAGATCGCTGGCGTGGCGAACCTGCTCCGTCCGCCCGCTCGTGGGCTGGGCTGGGTGCCGCCGCATGAGCTGCTGGGCCGGTAGGGCGTGGTTCGCATGGACTCTGTTTGTCTGTAGTAGCCGTGTGGTGGGAGGGCGTCGCGGAATCCTAGGTACGACGTATAGAGCCTAGGGCTACATACGCATTTCCTCGTATATACAGAAAGTCATTTTCCCTTTCCCCTTTCCCATTTCCTCCGGCCGACAGCCGACGATGCTAGTAGAGCTCGCGAGTGAGGACTGGCGGCGGTGGGTCATAGCGAGATGGCGGATGCGCGTCGATCGGTCGGGACGACGGCGGATGGACTCGACCTCGAGCTGCGTCTAGGCCTGCCCTCCACGCCGATCGGGTACTACATCGGCCTAGAAAGAAGATATAAACAAGAGGCTCACCATGGTGGTGCCGGCGCCGAGATCGGCGTGGGCGATCGACGGCGGTGAGGACGGGGACGGGACAGGACAGGCATTTCATCGAACACCTCATGTGCATAGGAGGTGAGCTAGAGCACCACAAACCTCTCCCACGGCCGGCCAAAAAAAAACAGAGCAGTGGCTCTTCTCGCGGGGGCAAGGGCGGGGGTATATATAGGCCTCTCTTTAGTCCCGGTTTGTGGCTAAAACCGGGACTAAAGGACAACCTTTGGTCCCAGTTCCAGCCACCAACTGGGACTAAAGATGATGGGCCTGGAGCGAGGCCCATTGGTCCCAGTTCGTGTCCGGAACCGGGACCAAAGGGGTCAGACGAACTAGGACCAATGGCCCCCAAGGCCCGGCGGGCGCCCTGGCCTCACAAACCGGGACTGATGCACCCTTTGGTCGCGGTTCGTGAGTGAACCGGGATTAATGCCCTTACCCAAGCCTCAACCAAAGCCTGTTTTCTACTAGTGTACATTTTCTAGAAGTTCAGCGGAGGCATCCATTGGGTGAGCGTTCGTTCGATTGGATATGGGGGGCTAGGATTCAAGGTAGGGGGTGATCCGCGGGATGGGAGAGGAGCGATGTGACTGGCTCGCAGGGGTGTGAGGCCGGATCACTGGCGTGGCAGAATCTGCTCCATCCATAGAGGGTGCCGCCGCATGGGCCGTGGGCCGATCGAGGGGCACCCGATCCGCGTTGGCTCGCTTCTTCTGCATGTAGTTGTGTGGTGGGTGGGAGCGCCGCGAAAATGAAAGATACATCGTGTACAGACCTCGGGAAGGGCTATCCACTGCACATCTCAACCGTCCGTGCTTGCCGTGCCGTGTGTATATACATATTGTATTCCCGTTCCCCTCTCGAAAGCATCTCCCCCAAGTCAGTTTCCACTTGAGTAGTCGATGACGCTTAGCTTCCTTAGAGTAACGGCGGTAGGGTATGTATGGCAGTTTTGTGTCGAGGATGGATAACGGGCATGGACCCGCGGGGACTCCTGCTGGGAGACTTGACTTTGAGCTGCATTTCGGCATGCTGTCCAAGCCGATAGCCCTCGACTTCGTCCTGGACTTCGACCTCGCAGTCTTTACCGACCCGCTCCCGATGGAGGCCGTCGTGTGGTTTTCCCCGGTCCGATCCCAGTGGAGAACGTCGCGGCCTCGGAGGTGGAGGAGGGTAAAGAGAACGATCTCACCATCATCGTGTACGAGGGCATGGTGGGCGGGCACGACGTGGTGACCGGGGTGGGGGATCTCGGGGTTTTGGCGTCCGCCGTGGTGACTGAGCTGCAGAGCGATCTCGCCAGAGCTAACTAGCATCAAAAGCCACGATTATTGGTTTATATTCAGCTAATGAGTGATGTGAACAAACAGGTCCGGGTCTGTGTGCTTATGCTTCTCTGGAGCGTATGGCATGTACGGAACGAACTGGTGCATGCAAAGCCAGCCCCTCCAATTGACGTCCCAACCAGGTTCCTGGCTAGATACCTGGACTCGCTTGCCTGTCTTAAGCTTGACCTTAATGCAGACTTTGTCAAGGGTAAGATTGCTGGTTAACCACAGTTTCCCATGATGCATGCCACATGTGATAATAATGCAATTTCAAGCACCCCTTGGCTACCTCCTTGTCAAGGGCGAGTTAAGCTAAACACGGATGGCTCCATCCTGTGTGGAAAGGCGGCAGTTGGCATGGTGCTCCGGGACCATCTAGGAAGCATGATATTTAGTGCTTGCATACATCTTGGCGACTGTGATGATGTGTTGGAATCTGAATTTCTTGCTATTCGAGAAGGGTTTAGCTTGGCATTGCAATGGAGTACTCTACCCATTGAGGTTGAGTCTGACTGCTTGGAGGCGGTTTCCATGGTGTTGAAAGGTGGAAGCAATTTATCTAAATACACTTTCTTGATCAGAGAGATAAAACATAGTATGGGGGAACATGACTCTTCTACTCCCTCCATTCCATAATGTAGTGTGCCCGCGCTTCCCGAAATCCAAGTTTGACCGTAATTTAACCAAGGAGACCGACTGCGGCCGGAGCAAAAATTATATCACTGAATTCATATCAAAAATACGAATTCGGTGATATAATTTTTGCTCCCGCTGCAGTCGGTCTCGTTGGTTAAATTTACGGTCGAATTTGGATTTCGGAAAGCGCGGACGCACTACATTATTAAATGGAGGGAGTATTACTCATATCCGTCGTATTGGCAACGGTGCTATTCATGCTATGGCAAACTTTGGTAGAGGCCAGGGTCGTAACATGGTTCGGCTTGGTTCGGGCCCAAATGAGGTCTTAGATATTGTCTTACAACATTGTAATCCCTAATTCTGAGTAATAAATAGTTATTCCGCAAAAAAGTGTCATGTACATTTTAAAAAAATCAAAAACATTTTCTAAATGTCACATGCATTTTTTTGAATGGTACTAAAATTTTCTAAATGTTGAGCGGACACATCCGTTGGGTTTGCTTTCGTTCGATTGGATATGAGGGCTCCATGGGATGGGAGAGGGGCGACATGACTCGCTCACGGGTATCATGCTCACTCAGTTCGTTTGAAGGTAACCTAGCCGTGTGCGCGCCACCTGCCACGACGCTCACCAGCTAGCTTCGACCTCGAGTAGTTTCGTTCGTGTTGATTGAGGAGGAGGATGGCCGAGGGGTGTCGTGGATCCGCGGGGATGGCCGCCGACGGGCTTGACCTCGAGTTGCACCTTGGCCTGCCGTCCGCGCGGATTGCGTTCGACCTCGACCTCAACGTCGACCTCTCCCTCTTCGCCAGCCCAAGAGAAGGTTTGTTTGGGTTCGACAGTTGTAGTTGGCCCAAGAGAAGTAATCCGGTCACAACGAACGCGTTTGGGGTCGACGGTTGGAGTTGGCCCAAGAGAAGGGGCCAAAATTTGAGTTAGTACACAAGATCAATTCTGGTTGCAGTCTTCAAACCCGTGATATCATATCACAGCTAGGAATCGCGTCAACGGATGTTCAGCAACATACTTATTCAGATATAACAAAGTGTACTATCGTATATTGCAGAAACGACAAAGTCTACTCATTCAATCCACGGGCTAGAAAGCCATCCAAGTCCAACACATCCATCCGTTGGGTGGGTGAGCGAGCGGGTACTGGTAGCCGTGTCTGCTGCGCGCCGTTCCGTCGCAAAACCCTAGCCACCCTGCGTCTTGCGCCACGTGCACCGTATGTATATACATACGGCGTATTGCCAGGTCTGTCCACCCCGATACAATCCCCCAATGCCGCGGCGCTCACCACCTACCTAGCTTCCACCTTGAGTAGTAATGGCCGGCGCTAGGGCAGTGCCGTCCATGGAGGAGAATGGCCGAGGGGCGTCGTGGATCCGCGGGGATGGCGGCCGAGGCGATTGACACTTTTAAAATTTGTCTACACGATTAACCTGTTTTTGAACACTTTTGGACTACCTGTTACATAGTTTTCGAATACACATGGATTTTTTTTTTCAAATGATACAAAATATATAAATAATGCGAACATTTTTTTACATTGTTAATTATTTTTTCTAAAATGTCACAAGAATATTTTGAAGCGCTTGGGCATAGTTTTGAATGTAATGTAAATTTTCTTTGAATGCTATGATTTCTTCATTTTGAATTACACGAACAATTTTGTTACATTGTATAACATTTTTATAAAGTGTCACGTACATTTTATGTCCACGTGTCAGCTATCGAACCCTTCAAATCATCCATTCTATTTGGGGATCCTGACCGGAGGATACAATAGAGTGATAAAAACAATGTATTGGGTGTCACATCTTCTGATTTCAAGGAGAAATACCAGGGTCTACCGACACCTGATCGTCGATTGACTAAGGGTAAGCTTCAAAATTTGCAAGTTAAGTTGAGTAACTGCTTGTTTTCTTTTGATGGGCATCCTACACAGGCTGGCAAAGAAGTTTTGATTAAGTCAGTTGCTGAGTCAATCCCTACCTTTATTATGAGTGTGTTCATGTTCCCATTTGGTGTTTGTGATGACCTGAATACGTTTGATTCGGAGCTATTATTGGGGAGCGGAGAAAGGTAAATGGAAAACTCACTAGTACGCTTGGCATAAGATGACCCTGCCGAATTCACACGAGGACCTCGGGTTTAGGGATTTTTGAATCTTCAATCAAGCTCTGTTGACTAGACAAGCCCGGCGCTGCGGAAGTGGAGACGAAGGGCCCTCGTCGTGTACGAGGGCCCGGCGGCGGCGGCCGGGGACAACGTGCCGGTGCCGCCCATGGTGACCGAGGGCGTTGCGGTCGCCGGCGTGGAGATGGGGGCCGTCGTCGTCTATGAGGGCCCCGCGGCTGGGGACGGCACGGTGACCCAAGTCGGGGTTTTGGCCATGCTGGACGATGAGCCTGTCAAGGCCGGGCTGATCGTCCCGGCCGGCAGCGCTAACTCCACCGCGCTGGCCCAACCAGTGTTGTGACACCTCCCTCTACAGCAGCTGCCGCCCGGCGACGAGGTCCCGTTGCTCCCATGGGCAGGTTGCAGGGCACGCCAGGCGAGGCAGAGGGCCGACATGGTGCGGGCGTGGGTGCGCGACCAGCTCTAGAACAAACACCGCCTGCCCAGGGACCTGCCGCTGTGCTACATCGGGGGGAAGGTCCTGTGCCAGTCCGACATGAACGCGCGGCGCGCCCGCTTCCTCTTCCCGCGCCGCGCATGCGCCCGCCTCGGCGCCTTCCTCTACCCTTCGAGATCACCGCGTGCGGCTTGAACACCACCGATCCCAAGCCGATTACTATCCCCGGGGTGAGGGCCGGGCCGACGACATACCCAGGCGTGTCCTTCTCCGTCTCCGTCAGCACCTGGCGCCGGGGTCTTGGCCAGTGCATGTCTGACCACCTGAAGCTGAACTAATTCCACCGCAACGACGCCACCGTCATCAACGGTAAGGGGTACAGGAGCTTCATGGTGGACTGCAGCCAAGAGGCCGGCGGCGGTGTCAAAGTGAGGGCATTCCGGTGGCCGCGTGGGATCCGTCCGTGCCTTCTGATCGCCAAGAAGGACGGCGTCGGCCCCGCCCGAAGCCCGTAAAATGTGTAGTTGGATCCTTTCGCTGGGATCTCATATTGCATATCAACTGTGTCTGCAGATGGTACTCTCCGGTCGGAGTGAGCTATAGCCTAGATCGGTCCCTTGGTCTTTGGTCATGTTGTTGTATCATATTGATCAGCTAGCTAGCTCTCCTTAATTATGTTGCAAGTACAATTCTGATTATTAGTGCAATCTTTCTATAACACTGTACTTACACTGCTAGGTGAGACAGCCTTCGGTTTCACAATCGTAGCAAGGAATGGCGTGCATAATTGTACATGTTTAACATTTTCCAAATACATGTTGTTTAAATACGAGCTGCCTACTTTTTTTCATATACATTTGTATATGTTTTGTATATATCTAAAACATTTTTAACACAATTAACATTTGTCAAATACTCCTACATGATTAACATGTTTTTGAGCTTTTCTGGAGTACGTGTTAAATATTTTCTGAATACACATTAAATTAACTTTTGAAATGATACAAAACATTTTTCAAACTATGTGAACATTTTTTAAATCGTATAAACATTTTTTTATAAAATGTCATAAATATATTTTCGAAATGCATGAACATAGTTTTAATTGTAACGTACATTTTGTTCGAATGCTATGATTTTTTTCTGAATTACAGAAACATCCTTTATAAAATGCCACAAACATATTTTTGAAATGCGTGAACATACTCTGGCCTGATCTGCGCGTGCTCGGTTCGTCCGAAGGAAGCCTAGCCGTGTCTGCCCCACTACGTTGCGAAACCGAAGCCCTAGATACATTGTCCTCCACCGTCTGTCTTGCACCGCGCCGTATGTATATACTCTCTCTGGTACTCTTTACTCCGCGTATGTTGATTTGGGTGAAGTCAAACTTTGCAAAGTTTGACCAAATTTATTTTTAAAAATATCAACACCTACAATATTAAATATATGAACTATGAAACTACATTTCATAACAAATCAAACAATATTGATTTGGCATTGTGAATATTGAAACTTTTGTCTATAAGTTTGGTCAAAGTACAGATACTTTAATTTCGAAGATAACTTATATTCAGACTGAAAAGGACTGGCGGGGTACATATATAGTCGTACTGCCAGGTCATTTCCCCCAAAAAGCATTTCCCCTGTGCGACGGCGCTTACTAGCTAGCTTCGACCTCAAGTAACGGTGCTAGGGTAGTTTAATGTCGATCGAGGAAGGATGGCCAAGGGGCGGGGATCTGCGGGGACGTCGGCCTAGGGGCTTGACCTCGAGCTGGACCTTGGTCTGCCGTCCGTGCGGACGCGTTCGATCTCGACCTCAACGTCGACCTCGTGCTCTCTGCCGGCCCAATCCTGGTGGAGAATCTCGCCCTCGTCGTGTACGAGGGCCCGGTGGCGGTGGGCGGGGCCGACATGCTGGTGCCACCCATGGTGACCGAGAGTATTGCGGCGGACGTGGAGATGTTGGTCATCGTCGTCCACGAGGGCCCGGTGGGCAGGGACGGCACGGTCACCGAGGTCGTGGTTTTGGCCACGATGGACGACAAGCACGTCGAGGCCGGGCAGTTCGTTCGGGCCGGCATGGGCGTCGTTCACTGAGGTCGGGGTTTTGGCCACGCTGCACGACGAGCACATCGAGGCCGAGCAGATCGTCCCGGGCGGCAGCGCCGACTCCACCGTGCTGGCACTATGCCACCTCCCCCTGCAGCAGGTGCCGCGCCTAGCATGGGGATCCCGTTGCTCCCCTGGGCAAGCCGTGGCGCACACTAGTCAAGGCGGAGGTGGGCCGACATGGTGCGGGCGTGGGTGCGCGACGAGCTCCAGAACAAACACCACCTACGCAGGGACCCGCCACTGAGCTACATCAGGGAGAAGGTCCTGAGCCAGTTGGACATGAACCACACGCTTTCTCCTCCCGGCTCGCGCACACCCCGCCATCATGCCTCCATGTACGCCGCCGCCGACAGAGCCGAGCGTGTCCTTGTCCGTATACGCGAGAAGCTAGTGGCTAGTCTGACCGGCTGAAGCAGAACAAATTCCACCGCTGCAACTCCACCGTCATCAATGGTAAAGGCTGGGGTACATGAGTTTCATCGTAGACTGCCGCCTGAAGGCGGGCGATGGCGTCGAGGTGTGGTGTTCCAGTGGCCACCTGGGATCCGTTCGTGTCTTCTGATCGTGAAGAAGGACGGCGTCTGCCCCACCCGAACATGTAGAGTGTGTAGCCTTCCATCCTATCGCTCATACTGCATGTCAACTGTGTCTGGCAGTTGGTACTTTTGTTGTTGTTACTGTTTTTTCTTGTACGAGGAAGTTGTTATTGTATCGTAGTGAGCTAGCCTAGCGGTGGCTTGGTATTAGGTTTAGTTGTTGTATCTTAGTGATCAGATAGGTTAGGTTGCCGACACGAAACTGCCCTACCTAACCTAGCATCGTTACTCGAAGGAAGGGGGTGATCCGCAGGATGGGAGAGGAGCGACATGACTGTCTCGCGGGGTTGTTAAATTGTACTCCCTTCGTCCGGAAATACATGTCGGAGAAATGAATAAATATGAATATATCTAGAACTAAAATACATCTAGATACATCCATTCCTACGACAAGTATTTTCAGACGGAGGGAATATAACATTATCAAAAAGTGTTACACACATTTTTTTGAATTTCATGGACATTTACCAAATGTCACACGCATTTTTGCGAATGGTACATACTTTTTCTAAAAGTTGAGTGGACACATCCGTTGGGTCAGTGTTCGTGCGATAGGATTCGAGGGAAGGGGGCGATCCCTGGGATAGGAGAGGAGCGACGTGACTGGCTCGCGGGGTTGTGTGGCCGGATCACTGGCGTGGTGGTACTGCTTCATCCGTAGTGGGTGCCCGGAAGCTGCATCATCAGTAGCGCATGCCACTGCGTGGACCGAGGGCCGGTTGAGGGGTGCCTGATCCGCGTGGGCTTGCTTTTCGTTTGCATGTAGCCATGTCACGAAAACCTAAGATACAACATATAAAGACCTAGGGCAGGGCTGCATACGGCGACTCTCGACCATCCGTGCCTGCCACGCGGTATGTATATACAGACCGTATTCCTTTTTCTCTCTCAAAAGCATTTCCCCAAGTCATTTTTCACTCAAGTAACCCACGACGCTTACCTTCTCTTGAGTAACGACACTAGTTAAGGTAGGGTAGTTTCATGTCGAGGATGGCTGAGGGGCGTGGATCCGCGCAGACGCCATCGGGGGGCCTCGACGTTGAGCTGCATTTCGGCATGCCATTTGTGCTGATTGCCCATGACTTAGACCAAAATGTCGACCTCGCAGTGTTCGCCGGCCCGATCCTGATGGTGGCCGTCACGAACTTTGCCGGCCCTATCCCAGTGGCAGAGGTGGCAGAGGTGGAGGAGGGTAACGAGAACGATCTCGCCATCGTCGTGAACGAGGGCCCGATGGGTGGGTACGACGCGGTGACCCGGGTGGGGGAGCTTGGGATTTTGGCGTCGGCCGCCCGGACTGAGGTCCAAAGCGATCTTGCCATCGTCGTGTACGAGGGTCCGGTGGATGGACTATCAAACATGAAGCAATCTATCCATGTATCTCCTATACGATTTCCAAACCTCGGCGACACCTAAACTGAATACTATTGTACAACTTCTATCGTAACATGGTTTTGGTTTCGTTCGGGCCCAAATGAGGTCTTAGATATTGTCTTACGACATGGTAATCCCAAATTCTGAGTAATAAATAGTTATTTCGCAAAAAAAGTGTCATGTACATTAAAAAAATCATAAACATGTCCTAAATGTCACATGCATTTTTTTTGAATGTTACTAAAAATTTCTAAATGTTGAGCGGACATATCCGTTGGGTTAGCTTTCGTTTAATTGGATATGAGGGCTCCGTGGGATGGGAGAGGAGCGACGTGACTCGCTCACGGGTATCGTGCTCGCTCAGTTCGTCTGAAGGTAGCCTAGCCGTGTGCGCGCCACCCGTGCCACGGCGCTCACTAGCTAGCTTCGACCTCAAGTAGTTTCGCTCATGTTGATCGAGGAGGAGGATGGCCGAGGGGTGTCGTGGATCCGCTGTGATGGCCGTCGAGGGGCTAGACCTCGAGCTGCACCTCGGCCTACCGTCTGCGCGGATTGCGTTCGACCTCGACCTCAACGTCGACCTCTCCCTCTTCGCCGGCCCAAGAGAAGGTTTGTTTGGGTTCGACAGTTGTAGTTGGCCCAAAAGAAGTAATCCAGTCAAAACAAACGTCCGTTTGGTGTCAACGATTAGAGTTGGCCCAAGAGAAGAGACCAAAATTTGAGTCAGTACACAAGATCAATTCTTGTTGCAGTCTTCGAACCCGTGATATCATATCACAGCTAGGAACACTATAAGAAACCTGTTAATCCATAACGGAGTTCTGATGACAGTTTCGAAATTCGTCATGAACCGCCTAGTACAGACCCGCAAGCCCACTAGAGCCTAAAGCCCTAAACCTTTTCCCCCATATAAAAGCTAACCTTAAGACACTCCCTTCCGAAATCTCTTTCTCCATCCGCCGCCAGCACGCCTCGCCTCTCTTCGGCCCCGTCCTCCGCCTCCACCTCCACCTTTCCGCCCGAGATCCATGGCTACAGCGGTTGCACCGGCCCGATGTAAGAGGCGGCCAACCCTAGCCGCTATGGCGCCCCACTGCTGCTCACGACCTGGGCCATGGATCTGCGACACAGGCCTCCCTCCTTCTCCCAGGCGGCGCAGCTGCCTTGCCATCTGAAGATTTGGAGCAGCAAGCGCCGGATGAGGAGAGGACGACGACCGTGACATGCCGGAGGCCCGAGCTCGACCTCTCCGGCGACGTCAACGCCCCGCACAAGGTCCCTGCCTGCTTCCCCCCACCGTCTCCTCTCTCCTTCATTACTTCATTTTTTGTCCCATCCCCAATGAAAGTTTCTTGCTTCGATTCAGATCGGCAGGACATCTCCGCCTCTTCAGTTCAATGGAAGGCGACCACCGGGACCCCACGCTCTAGCCTGACGAGCTAGCCGAGCTCGATGGCCAGGTCCTCCGCCCCAACCACCACGATTCCGCAGAGAACAATAAGGTTGACCCTTCTCGCTCTGTTCTTCATTTCTTTCTAAGTGATTGCTACTCTGCTCAAGCGTAGTTCTCCAGGGGCTATCCTTTTCTCTTGGACTGAACCTGGCACAGAAAATGTGGCCACTTTGTTTCCTGGTACTCGTAAGCTACAGCCAACGAGAGATAGTAGGCTGCGTTTGGGAGCCAAAGTATTTTTGTAGTTTTTAAGTACTGGTATCTCTAAAACCGTGGTCTTTTTGTAGTATATAGAAAAGAGGTCCCGATCTCTTTTCAAAAAACTGAGAAACGCTTGCTGGGTTGTCACTCTGTCCATCGACACCTGTGACACAAAAAATCGATAGCTAGCCGATCCATCTATCCGGCTAGAGGGGCGCACGTACTCATACAAATGACTACTTAGTGCCGGCTGAAAACACATGCACACAGAGGTGATTCTAACAGGGGTGTATCACTCCAGATCACTTTGATGTCTTTGACAGGTCTGTGAGCAGCCGTATGGCGCTGGCAAGGACGGACGAGCGGCAGATGTGGACTTGCAGTGCATGTCGTAACTAGCTTGCTCTTTGATTGATTGCAAGAGATAACTCTACTACTACTACAGATCCTTCCTACCATCTAGGAGAAAACATGCCAGTGCAAGGCTGCATGCATACGGTGGCCATTAGCACGAGTTGATCCATGAGTGTAGCTAAGTATGCATGCAACAACGTAACAATCTGTGCAAACCAAATAAAACTGAGCAAAACTGCCACTTGCCAAACACCTCGGCGGTTTTATCGAAACTGAGAAAATCTATGTTTTTCAGAAACTGGAGTATTTGTTGCCCATCTATTGAAATACTGAGGTTTTGGAATACTATGGTTCTGGAAAAAAGGTGTTGCCAAACTAGGCCGTACTGTTTGCTATTTCCTGTTTCTTCTCTCACCATGAGAGCACTAGCAGTGTAGAATTTCTGAGATCCGCTAGTTAGTTAAGCAACTAATAATTTAATAATTAAATGCCCATGAGATGCTTCTGTTGGTTCCTTGGATTTTTCTTGTTTGTGGAATAAAAGTAATTCATTAATCTCACTCAATCGATTGACCAAGAGTAAGATTGTTAACTAGCGCTGCTATTACACTGCTTCTCTGTTATATATTTGTGCAAACTTTCTATCTGATATCATCATTTTGTTGATCAGTCCTCCTAGCCTACTCTTGCTCTTGCGCTAATTACATACAAGTTCAGCGTCAGATCCCTGAAATGTACTTATTACCATCATTTGGTTGCAGCAAATAGTACATATTTTGTTCATCGCACCTTGTCGTACTCACCTATATGGTATTATTTGCTGCCATCTTTGATTGTAACAATTGGGTTTATTTACTGTTATTCTTTAAGATTTTTCTCATGCTAGTTTTCTGATTTTTCTAGCCTGAACAGACTCTAACATCGGTTTTCGTGGAGACAAAACGAGAAGCTGATTCATTGGGATATTGGCTATACAACAGAGGTTTCCTTGCAACGGCGATCCATGGTGACAAAACACAGGAGGTAAATACATATTCCGAACTCTTCTGTCATTGCCTAACTTTTTCGTTAGCAGCAATATAAAACTGCAAAGGCAACACATTATAGCTAATACCTAATATTTTAGTTTGAAATATCTGCCATGCTGTTTTAACACTGGAAGCTCAAGAACAAGATACATTTTTCTGAGCATGCTATATACTTGTATGAGTTACAGATTTGATAAGTATCAAGGATGTATCTAGCTTAAGCATATGTACAGCTCTTGTTATACCTATGGCCCTGCTTGGAGTATCTCTGCTAAGATTTTAGCTAGTTTCATACCTCGTGCCCACCTGTTCTGTATATTAAGAAAGAAAAGTAAATGTCAAACTGTATGTATATGCCAGAGTTGCACATGTAATAGAGACATGTGCTCACAGATTGCTGCTAGTCTATTTCCTGTAACCATGTAAATAGATTATTTGTTACATGGCACTCCTTTGGCATTTTCTTAAAGTTGCTTGATCAGTCTATACCACTTAAACATGTTACGCATTGTTTACTGTTGTCAGCAGTTCGAGATGAACTTGCAGCATAAATATTTGAGTTTCATTTGTAAACTTGTTGACATACGAACATTTGAAGTTTACGCTGCCCGGTTCGATGATCAGAGGCTTCACGTCATGCATATGTTTGTTAGTGAAATATTCTAGGTATGACGACAAAATGATAGCTGCCTTCAAGAGGTCCGACAAGAACCTGAATGACAACCTCAATGATATAGTACTTAGTTCTCTGACGTGTGTATTACTTTGTCACTTGACACATATTTCTTTTGATAATTTTTTAAGAAACCTCATGTTTACTCTTATTTTATAGTAGATACATTGTTATTCTCATTTCTAGGCACTATAAGATTTAAGATTTTTGGACAACATGTAATTCATTTTTATATTTGTTGTAATTATATTATTTCTACTATCTGTTCATATCTACAATTATCTAAGGTTCTTGTAAATATGCAGGTAAGATTGGGAAGTGAGCTACTTATTGGTGCTGCTCATCACAATCAAACATGATGGTTGCCATCAGGAGGGCCGACAGCAAGAACCTAAATAACAGCCTCAATAGTTTGTATGATCTGTTGATGTAAAATGAATTGTACTCATGATGTGTGATATATTTTGTCAATATTCAATGCAAGTTATCTTTTTTTTGAGGATTTTATAAGTGCTATGATGTAGATACATAGAGCAGGCTGCATACTGGTTGAACTGTGTAATGTTGTACACTTAACAAATATTTTCTCTTGGACCAAAATTGCCATTAGGCTTTGTGTAACACATTGTGCTCAAAATTGGGCCGAAAGAAATGGTTAAATGTGCTCATCCATGATGAATTTTGTGACGAAAAATAATATCCACGTAGGTAGACACGTCATTCTAATTGGTCAATCAAAATACTACATGTGTTAGTTCATGACGTATTGTTCCGTCACAATGGATTGGGCCTGGGCGGCCTGGGACAGATCCATGACGGACAAGAATCGTCATGTAAGGTGTGCTGTAAAATTATGACGCGATATACATGACGGATTTCAAATCTCTCATGTACAGGCACCCATCACAGTTTTTCACTAATCCATGACAGTTTTTCACTAATCCATGACGGATCAGGACTGTCATGTATTAACATATTTCTTGTAGTGGAATCACGTCAACGGATGTTCAGCAACATACTTATTCAGATATAACAAAGTGTACTACGTATATTGCAGAAACGACAAAGTCTACTCATTCAATCCACGGCCTAGAAAGCCATCTAAGTCCAACACATCCATCCGTTGGGTGGGTGAGCGAGCGGGTACTGGTAGCCATGTGCGCTGCGCGCCGTTCCGTCGCGAAACCCTAGCCACCCTCCATCCTGCGCCGCGCGCACCGTATGTATATACATACGGCGTATTGCCAGGTCATTCCACCCCGATACAATCCCCTCATGCCACGGCGCTCACCACCTACCTAGCTTCCATCTCGAGTAGTAACGGTCGGCGCTAGGGCAGTGTTGTCCATGGAGGAGAATGGTCAAGGGGCGTCGTGGATCCGCGGGGATGGCGGCCGAGGCGCTTCACACTTTTAACATTTGTTTACATGATTAACTTGTCTTTGAACACTTTTGGACTACATGTTACATAGTTTTCGAATACACATGGAATTATTTTATCAAATGATACAAAATATTTAAATAATGCGAACATTTTTTTACATTGTTAATTATTTTTTCTAAAATGTCACAAGCATATTTTTGAAGCGCTTGAGCATAGTTTTAAATGTAATGTACATTTTCTTTGAATGCTATGATTTCTTTATTTTGAATTACACGAACATGTTACATTGTATAACATTTTTATAAAGTGTCACGTACATTCTATGTCCATGTGTCAGCTATCGAACCCTTCAAATCATCCATTCTATTTGGGGATCCTGACCGGAGGATACAATAGAAGTGATAAAAAAATGTATCGGGTATCACATCTTCTGATTTTGAGGAGAAATACCTGGGTGAGCCGACACCTGATGGTTGATTGACTAAGGGTAAGCTTCAAAATTTGCAAGTTAAGTTGAGTAAGTGCTTGTTTTCTTTTGATGGGCATCCTACACAGGCTGGCAAAGAAGTTTTGATTAAGTCAGTTGCTGAGTCAATCCCTACCTTTATTATGAGTGTGCTCAAGCTCCCATTTGGTGTTTGTGATGACCTGAACACGTTTGATTCGCAACTATAATTGCGGAGCCGAGAAAGGTAAAAGGAAAACTCACTAGTACGCTTGGCATAAGATGACCCTGCCGAAGTCACACGAGGGCCTCGGGTTTAGGGATTTTTGAATCTTCAATCAAGCTCTGATGACGAGACAAGCCCGGCGCCGCAGAAGTGGAGACGAAGGGCCCTCGTCTTGTACGAGGGCCCGGCGGCGGCGGCCGGGGACAATGTGCCGGTGCCGCCCGTGGTGACCGAGGGCGTTGCGGTCGCCAGCGTGGAGATGGGGGCTGTCGTCGTCTATGAGGGCCCTACGGCCGGGGACGGCACGATGACCCAAACCGGGGTTTTGGCACCTCCCTCTACAGCAGCTGCCGCCCGCGCGACGAGGTCCCATTGCTCCCATGGGTAGGTTGCGCGGCACGCCAGTCGAGGCGGAGGGCGGACATGGTGCGGGCGTGGGTGCGCGACCAGCTCTAGAACAAACACTGCCTGCCCAGGGACCTGCCGCTGTGCTACATCGGGCGGAGGGTCCTGTGGCAGTCCGACATGAAAGCGCGGCGCGCCCGCTTCCTCCTCCCGGCCCGCGCATGCGCCCACCTCGGCGCCTTCCTCTACCCCGTCGAGATCACCGCGTGCGGCTTGAACACCACCGATCCTAAACCGATTACTATCCCCGGGGTGAGGGCCAGGCCGAAGACATACCCAGGCGTGTCCTTGTCCGTCTCAGTCAGCAGCGGGCGCCGGGGTCGTAGCCAGTGCATGTCTGACCACCTGAAGCTGAACTAATTCCACCGCAACGACGCGACAGTCATCAACGGTAAGGGGTACAGGAGCTTCATGGTGGACTCAGCCAAGAGGCCGGCGACGATGTCGAAGTGAGGGCATTCCGGTGGCCGCGTGGTATCCGTCCGTGCCTTTTGATCGCCAAGAAGGACGGCGTCCGCCCCGCCCGAAACCCGTAGAATGTGTAGTTGGACCCTCTCGTTGGGATCTCATATTGCATGTCAACTGTGTCTGGCAGATGGTACTGTCCGGTCGGAGTGAGCTATAGCCTACAGCGGTCCCTTGGTCTTTGGTCAAGTTGTTGTATCATAGTGATCAGCTAGCTAGCTCTCCTTAATTATGTTGCAAGTACAATTCTGATTATGAATGCAATCTTTCTATAACACTGTACTTACACTGGTAGGTGAGACAGCCTTCAGTTTTACATTCGTAGCAAGGAATGGCGTGCATAATTGTACACGTTTAACATTTATCGAATACATGTTTTTTAATACGAGTTGCCTACTTTTTTTCATACACATTTGTATATGTTTTGTATATATCTAAAATATTTTTAACACAATTAACATTTGTCAAATACTCCTACATGATTAACATGTTTTTGAGCTTTTCTGGAGTACGTGTTACATATTTTCTTAATACACATTAAATTAACTTTTGAAATGATACATAACATTTTTCAAACTATGTGAACATTTTTTATATCGTATAAACATTTTTTTATAAAATGTCACAAACATATTTTTGAAACGCATGAACATAGTTTTAAATGTAACATACATTTTGTTTGAATGCTATGATTTCTTTCTGGATTACACAAACATCCTTTATAAAATGCCACAAACATAATTTTGAAACGCATGAACATAGTCTGATCTGCGCGTGCTCGGTTCGTCCGAAGGTAGCCTAGCCGTGTGTGCCCAACTACGTTGCGAAACCGAAGCCCTAGATACATTGTCCTCCACCGTCCGTCTTGTGCTGCGCCGTATGTATATACTCCCTCCGGTACTTTTTACTCCATGTATGTCGATTTGGGTGAAGTCAAACTTTGCAAAGTTTGACCAAATTTATTTTGAAAAATATCAACACCTACAATATTAAATATATGAACTATGAAACTACATTTCATAACAAATCAAACAATATCGATTTGGCATTGTGAATATTGAAATTTTTGTCTATAAGTTTGGTCAAAGTACAGATACTTTAATTTCGAAGATAACTTATATTCAGACTGAAAAGGACCTGAGGGGGTACATATATAGTCGTACTGCCAGGTCATTTCCCCCAAAAAGCATTTCCCCCGTGCGTCGACGCTTACTAGCTAGCTTCGACCTCAAGAAATGGCGCTAGGGTAGTTTAATGTCGATCGAGGAAGGATGGCCAAGGGGCGGGGATCAGCGGGGACGACGGCCTAGGGTCTTGGCCTCGAGCTGCACCTTGGTCTGCCGTCCGTGCGGACCGCGTTCGGTCTCGACCTCAACATCGACCTCGTGCTCTTTGCCGGCCCAATCCCGGTGGAGAATCTCGCCCTCGTCGTGTACGAGGGCCCGGTGGCGGTGGGCGGGGCCGACATGCTGGTGCCGCCCGCGGTGACCGAGAGTGTTGCGGCGGACGTGGAGATGTTGGTCATCGTCATCCATGAGGGCCCGGTGGGTGGGGACGGCGCGGTCACCGATGTCGTGGTTTTGGCCATGATGGACGACAAGCACGTCGAGACCGGGCAGATCGTTCGGGCCGGCATGGGCATCGTTCACTGAGGTCGGGGTTTTGGCCACGCTGCACGACGAGCACGTCGAGGCCGAGGAGATCGTCCCGGGCTGCAGCGCCGACTCCACCGTGCTAGCACTATGCCACCTCCCCCTGCAGCAGGTGCCGCGCCTAGCATGGGGATCCCGTTGCTCCCCTGGGCAAGCCGTGGCGCACACTAGTCAAGGCGGAGGTGGGCCGACATGGTGCGGGCGTGGGTGCGCGACGAGCTCCAGAACAAACACCACCTACGCAGGGACCCGCCACTGAGCTACATCAGGGAGAAGGTCCTGAGCCAGTTGGACATGAACCCGCGGCACACACGCTTTCTCCTCCCGGCTCGCGCACACCCCGCCATCATGCCTCCATGTACGCCGCCGTCGACAGAGCCGAGCGTGTCCTCATTGGTAGAAAATGGGCCTTTAGTCCCGGTTCGCAAAGGCCATTAATCCCGGCTGTGCAACCGGGACTAAATATGCGCGACTAAAGCCCCCCCCCCCCCCCCCCTTTAGTCGCGCCTCTTACGAACCGCGACTAAAGGCCCGTCCACGTGGGCGCCAGGAGTCCGTCGGGGAGGAGGACCTTTAGTCCCGGTTCTCGTGGCTAACCGGGACTAAAGGCCTCCTCCGCAGGTTTGGGGTTTTAGCCCCCTAAACCTGGTTTCTTTTTAATTTGTAGTGTTTTATTTCTTTTATATTTTATTTTGTGTTTTATTTTAATTTTGATGAAGTTTCAGTACACATATTCTACGCTACTATATACATGCATATGAAATTTCAAACAAGAAGAATTCAAGAGGAATATATAATATATATTCAATCTCGGGTGACCATATACAACTTCGAACAAGTTTCCATACACAATTAGGATGGATGACCATATACAACTTCGAACAAGTTTCAATCTCGGCTATGCATATAAATTTCTTCGTCCTCGGTATAGTGTTCTCCTTTAGGATTGATGACTTCCCTCATAAAAAATCCTGCTAATTCATCTTGAATTGGTCAGAAGCGAGCTTCTGGACTAAGCCTCCTCCGCAAGTTATCCGTCGCCTTCCGCACGCTATCCGATGCCTTCCGCTCAGAGGTGTGACTCCGAATGTTCTCACAAACATAGTATCCACATAGATTGGTCCCCGATGGCTGCTTATCCACATTAACTAACCTTCTAAAATCTAGCTCATGTTTGAATTCACCGACAATTTCTTCTGAGAACCGTCTCCAAACCCTACAGGGCAAAGAAAATTAAATATACAAGGGAGTTATTAGTTACTTGATATTAGGAAATGAACGAAAGAGACCGATCGATATAGAGCTCAAATGATTGAAATAATTAATTTTGCAGCATTTTTCTCATGTCGGCCCAACGCTTTGGATCCGAATCCATAGAGTCCAAGATTAGAACTCTGGAGGTGTGAAGTTCAATATTTAGCAGAATCCAGTGGAACCTGCGGACACGTTACATGCACAGTCATGCATAACTCATCGATTAGACATACCATGCATGGAGTAAACAAAAGAGAATGGGCACAAGAGAGAAACACTCACCCAAAATGGTAAGGAAATAGAATATGACTTTTGAGTTGATGCTTTCTAAGAAACTTGTACAAGTCTTTCTCCATGTCTTCGGGGTGATTTTGTAACACATGTCCATTAACGATATGTGGGTCAATGAACCCAACATCATGGATGTTTCTTATTTTGCATTCCCAAATCTTCAATCTGCATAATAGCGTACGCAACAATATAGTTAGGACAATATATATATATATATATATATATATATATATATATATATATATATATATATATATATATATATATATATATATATATATATAGTGCAGGCAATGAAGAACGAGATGAGGTAGAAATAAATCACTTACAGAACGTAGCAACTCAGGATAGATTTGTCGAGCTCGCGCAGATTAAACAGCTGGAACAATTCACTCATATGAACTTGTACAGAGTACCGTTTGGTGTGATGCTCCTCTGTAACATCCGCATAAATATATTCTTTGTCGGCCCATGTTATGAATTGCTTGTACCAACGTAGCAGATTTCGCATTTGTGGTGGTAGACTCTTTTCCCGCGCAGGCTCGACGAGAGGCCCATTCCGCACATATTGTAATGCTATCTCACATACTGGCGCATCCTCAAGGCCTAAGAAGGCACGAAGAGTCAAACCCATCTCGGACGCTTGTTTCATGGCACTCGCTACAGTCAATCCAAGTGCTGCCGCAGCTGCTATGATCTCGGGGTCCTCTTCCGGACCGGCTTTCACTATGAGCGGGGGGTTCGATTGTTTATTCTGCATCCCGAGCTGGTCAACTTGTTTCCCGCTTTTTTTACTTTCTTCTTTCTCCTCCTTCAATATTTTTGCTTGCCTACGAAGTTCATGTCCATAGTCGTCAGGCATATTCAGCTCGGCTTGGGACGGTGTCGTCAAAAAATCCTTAGCCCACTTCGTTTGCTTCTCAGTGAATACTTGCTTGGGCTCAGGCTCTTTTTTCGCCTTCGTATCCGCCTTCCATTTCTCATAATGAGCAGAAGCGGCCAATTTGGTTTCAGCTTCACTAAGTTCCCAAGGCCTTGGGAGGAGAGGCTTCAGTGATGGCTCCGGTACCCTTGTGGTCTTAGGTACATAAGGGTCCGGGTTAATAGTCCAGGAGCGGGTTTCCTTGCTGTCCGCCTGCTTCTGCTTCTTCGCCGGAGGTGGATTGGGGGGCGTCGTACCCGCCGGAGGAGGATTGGGGGGCGTTGTACCCGCCGGAGGAGGATTGGGGGGCGGCGGCTGCTTACCCGCCGGAGGTTGTGGATCGGGGGACGGCGTCGAATGGCGTGAAGGAGGTGTAGGTGAACCACCACGACCACCACCACCACCGCCACCACCACCACCACCACCACCATCGGAGGGGGGTGGACTTGTTAGCCTTGGCGCCTCGCCTGGAAACACTATGTACTTCTTTTTCCATAGAATTATCTGGCGCTTGACATCTCCAAGTCTTCTCTCCCCTTCGGGTGTAGCTTTGTCAATCTCCAGGTCCTCAAACTCTTGGACTATATCTTCCACCGTGACACGAGCATAGCCATATGCAATGGGGTTGTTGTGGTGGAGTGCTCCAGGTGTATAGGGTAAAGCACTGCCGGTAGCTACCTTCGTGGAAACGTTCCCCACGGGATAATGCAGACCACATTCTTCCATCTCCTTTACATCATCCACGGGGTAGTGAGGCTCCGGTGCACGAATCTCGATCATCGGTGCATTAGCACCAGGCGGGGCATCCGTGGAAGCCACGCTGCTTCTCCGCTGCTGGCTTCCGTGAGCCGCTTCATGATCTTCATGCGGCCCTGCAGCCGATTTTTCTTTTACTAGTTCATGCACGGTCTGCTTCTACTCATGGAGTTCCGATGCAAACTTCGCCAAAAGATCTGCATCCCGGTCCGTCTTTCTCTTACGGCTTCTGTAACAGTACGGTTCATTGTCCTGGGAAAACCCTACTTTCCACGGAATTCTGCCTTTGCCTCCTACACGTCCTCTGTGTTCATCATTCCCGAGGGCTGTTGTCAGTGCGTCTTTCTCTCTGTTGAACTTGATCAAGCCCTCTTGAGCTTGGGTCATTGCGTCAATAAGGGCTTGGGTGGGAGCAAACTTTTTCTTCCGGTGAACACACACCCCTGTCTCCGGGTCTAGCGATCCCCCATGCCCGTACCACCAGCTTTTGGCCCTTGGGTCCCATCCCTCTGTACCTAGAGGGATTCCTCGCACCCTCAGGTCCTCCTCCATCTTCTGCCACTTAGGCTCCGAAAGGCGGTATCCTCCTGGCCCCATAATATGATGGAACTTTTTCTTACTCGCATTATCCTTATTTTTTTCGATATTTCCTTGTAATGCTCCGATTTCTTTTGCCTCACAAATTCTGGCCAATCATCTTTCAGTTTCTCATGTTGTCCATTGAAATCCGGAGTCTTGCCCTTGTTGACATAGTCACGGGTTAAATTTTTCTTGAAGTTCCGGAATGCTTCGCCCATCTTCTGAAGAGCGAACTCTTTAACTAGCCTCCTCCTCTCACGTCCACCCGGAACCTCGTTACCGAATTCATCGACTTTGTTGTATTCCGGAGGTAGAATGAAATGTTCCATAAGCTTTCTCCAGCAATCCTTTTTCGTTCTCTTGTCGACAAAACTGAAACCAAGACGTGCCTTCTTTGGCTCCTTCCCTTCCTGGACGGTGATCGGGACGTTGTCTCTAACAACGACTCCGCACTGGTTGATAAACTTTGAGGTGTGCTGTAGGGGCTTGCCGGTTTCACTGACAAATCAATGGCATATGTTTCTCCTGTTTTCATCGCCTTGGATTTGCCACGCTTTGTCGTACTCGATCCGGCCGAGGGCTAAAAAAAGAAAGAGAGTCGCGCGCGTTAATACATATGTATTCACATTTCAGTAAGTTTGTATCACGAGAGGCTCAATGTATATATATACCTCGCCGGAGGTGGTTGCTACTTCCAATTCGAGATCGTCGTTTGTTGACGGTTGACCTCCGTCGACAATGTCCGTTCCTTCACCTTCTTGATCATCGACAATGTCTGTTCCACTGTCAAGGTTCAGAAAAGAAGAGACTACATCCTCTTCTTGCTCATATTCTGAGCCCGGCACATAAGGAATCTCGTTGTTTATGATGCCCATTAAATAACGGTCAGCCTCCGGATCCCTAAGCGGCTCGGCTCTATCGTCCGCCATATGTCACTCCTGCATGTAGTAAAAATTAATTAAGTATAAAGGAATTAAAAAATAAGATTAAGGGGACATAGAGGAGGAGCAGCTACGGTTGAATGATTAAGAGCTATTAAAAATTAAAATTGATGTTTTTCCTTTTCTTTTTCCTTTTCTTTTTCCTCTCTGCTCTCTCTTTCCTTTTCTTTTTCCTTTTCTTTTTTCCTTTATACAATTATTCCCAAATAAATTTCCTTTTCTTTTTCCTTTTCTTTTTCCTCTCTGCTCTCTCTTTCCTTTTCTTTTTCCTTTTCTTTTTCCTTTATACAATTATTCCCAAATAAATTTCCTTTCCTTTTTCCTTTTCTTTTTCCTTTTCTTTTTCCTCTCTGCTCTCTCTTTCCATTTGTTGACGGCAGGCGGCGGCGGGAGGCGGAGGACGGCAGGCAGGCGGCGGCGGGCGGCGGAGGCAGCGCGCAGGGGCAGGGGCAGTGGTGGCGGCGGCGCGCAGGGCAGGGCAGGGGCAGGGGCAGCGGCGGCGGCGGCAGCGCGCAGGGGCAGGGGCAGCGGTGGCGGCGGCGGCAGCGCGCAGGGGCAGGGGCAGCGGTGGCGGCGGCGCGCAGGGAAGGGCAGGGGCAGTGCAGGGCAAGGGCGGCGGTGTAGGGCAGGGGAAGTGGGGGGCGGCGGAGCTCACTGGGGGTAGGGCGTCGGCGTCGGGGCAGGGCGTCGGCGTCGATCGGTGTCGGGGCAGCAGCCTGGCGGCGTCGGCGTCGATCGGCGTCGGGGCAGGGCGTCGGCGTCGAGAGGAGAATGGGAGGTGGGGGAAAATTTACTAAGTGCTGTATATATAGACAGAGCATTAGTCCCGGTTGGGGACGCCAACCGCGACTAAAGGTACCCTTTAGTCCCGGTTGGGGACACCAACCGCGACTAAAGGTACCCTTTAGTCGCGGTTGGTCTCCCCAACCGGGACTAAAGGTTCTTTCGCGCCGCTTTCGTTCCCGCGCGGAAAGAGCCTTTAGTCGCGGTTCGTGTCACGAACCGCGACTAAAGGTCCTTTTTCATATACTTTTCATTTGAAAATCTTAAAATACAAATAATATATCAAAAAATTCAGAAAAATAAAACTAATTCATTTTAAAATCTTAAAAATAGAAATAATATATCAAAAAATTCAGAAAAATAAAACTAATTCATTTTAAAATCTTAAAAATAGAAATAATATATCAAAAAATTCAATAAAATAAAACTAATTCATTTTAAAACCTTAAAAATACAAATAATATATCAAAAATTCAGAAAAAGAAAACTAATTGATTTTAAAATCTTAAAAATAGAAATAATATATCAAAAAATTCAAAAAAATAAAACTAATTCATTTGAAAATCTTAAAAATACAAATAATATATCAAAAAATTCAGAAAAATAAAACTAATTCATTTTAAAAATTCAGACCAATTGTTTTGTTCTACATCCTCGATCCCTTGAAGGTTTGACAAAAGGTTTGATACATCATTCAGTTCATCGACCAAATACAGATCATCCGGATTCGCCATCGTACGTTTTAATTCACATGATCCATTCAACAAAGTTTGGTACAATAAATTATTACACATCAATTCTTCCCTTGTGTCCCTGCTTGCTTACGATTGTGCCGTATCCATGGAGCATCCTCATCATTTAACTTAATGCTTGGGTCAGTGTTCACTTTGAAGGGCGGAATTTCACCAAACATATTATAATCTTCTGACATGTCTGTCTTGTCCTCCACTCCCACGATGTTTCTTTTCCCTGAAAGAACAATGTGGCGCTTTGGATCATCGCATGATGTACTGATCGTTTTCTTATCTTTCCGTTTCCTCGGTTTGCTACTCATGTCCTTCAAATAAAAAACCTGAGCGACATCTTTGGCAAGGACGAATGGTTCGTCAAGGTAACCAAGATTGTTGAAATCCACCATTGTCATTCCGTATTGCTCGTCCACCTTTACCCCACCTCCTGTTAGCTTGAACCATTTGCACTGGAACAAAGGGACCTTAAAGGAGGGTCCATAGTCAAGTTCCCATATCTCCTCTATGTAACCATAATATGTGACCTTTTGCCCATTCTCGGTTGCTGCATCAAAGCGGACACCACTGTTTTGGTTGGTGCTCTTTTTATCTTGGGCGATGGTGTAAAATGTATTCCCATTTATCTCGTACCCTTGGAAAGTCGTTATAGTCGAAGATGGTGTCTTGACCAACATGTACAGCTGATCTCCAACATCATTGTCATTCATTAAATGTTTTCGCAACCAACTGCCGAAAGTCTCCATGTGGGCCTTTCTAATCCAGGATTCAGGCTTCCCCGGGTTGTCCGAGCGTAAAATATTCTTGTGTTGCTTGAAGTACGGAGCCACCAAGCTGGAATTTTGCAGAACTGTGTGGTGTGCTTCCGTCATAGAATGACCGTCCATACATATCGTTGATTTCCTTCCGATCGTGCCTTTTCCACTTAGTCTCCCCTCGTGCCGCGATTGAGGAATACCAATCGGCTTAAGGTCAGGAACATAGTCAATACAGAACTCAATTACCTCCTCATTTCCATAGCCCTTGACGATGCTTCCTTCTGGCCTAGCACGGTTACGAACATATTTCTTTAATACTCCCATAAACCTCTCAAAGGGGAACATATTGTGTAGAAATACAGGACCGAGAATGGAAATCGCTTCGACTAGGTGGAGCAGGAGGTGCGTCATAATATCGAAGAAGGATGGTGGGAACACCAACTCGAAACTGACAAGGCATTGGACCACATCGTTCTGTAACCGTGGTAGATCTTCTGGATTGATTACCTTCTGAGAGATTGCATTGAGGAATGCACATAGCTTCACAATGGCTACTCGAACATTTTCCAGTAGGAGCCCCCTCAAAGCAATCGGAAGCATTTGCATCATAATCACGTGGCAGTCGTGAGACTTCAGGTTTAGGAACTTTTTGTCCGCCATGTTTATTATTCCCTTTATATTCGACGAGAAGCCAGACGGGACCTTCATACTGCTCAGGCATTCAAAAAAAATGACCTTCTCTTCTTTGGTAAGAGCGTACCTGGCACGACCTTGAAACCATTCCGGATGCCGGTCATCTGGGTCTTTCAAAAGTTGCTGGTCCTGCCGTGCTTCCTTTGTATCATTTGTCTTCCCATACACGCCCAAGAAGCTTAGCAGGTTCACGCAAATATTCTTCGTAACATGCATCACGTCGATTGCAGAGCGGACATCTAGGACTTTCCAATATTCTAGCTCTCAAAATATAGATTTCTTTTTCCACATGGGTGCGTGCGCGTCAACTCCCCGCGGAACTGATTGTCCTCCAGGACCCTTTCCAAAGATGACTTTCAAATCCTTGACCATATCAAATATCTCAGCACCAGTACGTTCCGCAGGCATCGGCCGGTGATCTGCCTTGCCGTTGAAATACTTGCCTTTCTTTCTTACGTTATGATTTCGGGGAAGAAATCGACGATGACCCAGGTACACGTTCTTCTTACAATTACCCAAACGTACACTTTCAGTCTCATGTAAGCAGTGCGTGCATGAATTGTATCCCTTATTTGTCTGTCCCGAAAGGTTACTGAGAGCAGGCCAATCGTTGATGGTTACAAAAAGCAACGCTCGTAGGTCAAATTCCTCTTCTTTGTGCTCATCCCAGACACGTACACCAGGTCTGACCCACAACTGTAAAAGTTCATCAACTAATGGCCTTAGGTACACATCGATGTCGTTCCCGGGTTGCTTTGGACCTTGGATGCGCACTGGCATCATAATGAACTTCCGCTTCATGCACAACCAAGGAGGAAGGTTGTAGATGCATAGAGTCACGGGCCAGGTGCTATGGCTGGAGCTCTGCTCACCAAAAGGATTCATGCCATCAGTACTTAGACCAAATCTTATGTTCCTTGCGTCAGCTGCAAAATCTTTGAACACTCTGTCGATCTTTCTCCATTGCGTTCCATCAGCGGTGTGTCTCAACTCCCCGTCAGACTTACGGTCCTCTTTGTGCCATCGCAACGACTTGGCATGCTTTTTGTTCCTGAACAGACGTTTCAACCGTGGTATTATAGGAGCATACCACATCACCTTGGCGGGAACCCTCTTCCTGGGTTTCTCGCCCTCAACATCGTCACCAGGGTCATCGCCTCTGATCTTATAACGCAATGCGGTGCATACAGGGCATTCATTCAAATTCTCGTATTCACCGCGGTAGAGGATGCAGTCGTTAATGCATGCATGTATCTTCAGAACCTCTAAACCTAGAGGGCAGACAACCTTCTTTGCTTCGTACGTACTGGCGGGCAACTCGTTATTCTTCGGAAACATATTCTTCAACATTTTCAGCAAATTTTCAAATGATGAGTCAGCTACACCTTCCTGTGCCTTCCATTTTAGCAAATCTAGTGTGCAGCCCAGCTTTTTCAGACTATTATCGCATCCTGGGTACAACGACTTTTTGTGATCCTCTAACATGCGATCCAAATTCTCCCTCTCCTTGTCAGTTTCGCAGCGTCTCCGTGCATCAGCAATGGTCCGACCAAGATCATCAGCGGGCTCATCATGTGCCTCTTCTTCACCTTCACCTAACCCTTCCCCACCTTCAGCATCATCCTCCATGAAATTATCACCGAAATGATCATGATAGTTGTCATCGATATCATCCCCTTCTTCATCTTCTTCCATTCTAACCCCTCTTTCTCCATGCTTGGTCCAACAATTATAGCTTCGCATGAAACCGTGCCGAAGCAGGTGCATGTGAACGTCTCTTGAGGAGGAGTAACCCTTCTGATTCTTACAGACAGCACATGGACAGATAATAAAACCTCGCTGCTTGTTCGCATTTGCCACTACGAGGAAATCTTTCAAACCCGTAGTGAACTCGCCGGAGAGTCGGGGACCGTACATCCATTGCCGATTCATCTGCATTATTATTATATAAAGTATATAATTAACCATCATGCATTTGTTAAACTAACTAGCTAGAAATAATACAAATTAAACAATGAACTACACACATGCATATTTTATCAATGACACATGAAAGGTTCAAGTTGCTAACCGCGATCGTGGAGGAAAAATAAATGAGAAAGCTCAAGTGTGGCTCGGACACTTCATATCATGTTTGTTTCATGCTCTCGGGCATCTCATCGAACACCTTGTGTGCATAGGAGGAACCAAAAGCAAACCCACCACCCCCCTTCTGAATTGTGGCTAAGTGAAGTGAGCTGAGTCCTATATATAGGGATGGGCCTTTAGTCCCGGTTGGCCTGGCCAACCGCAACAAAAGGCCTTCGGGCCAGCCTGAGGACCTTTAGTCCCGGTTGGCCAGGCCAACCGGGACAAAAGCCCCTCCCGTCCGCCAGCTGTCGACCGAGCGTGCTGGGCCCAGATAGTTGGTCGCGGGTCTCCTCCCGAACCGCGACTAAAGACCCCTTTGGTCGCGGTTCGATTATTTTAGGGACTAATGGTGGCGTATGGAAGCCTCTGTTTCTACTAGTGCCTTGTCCGTATACGCGAGAAGCTAGTGGCTAGTCTGACCGGCTGAAGCAGAACAAATTCCACCGCTGCAACTCCACCGTCATCAATGGTAAAGGCTGGGGTACATGAGTTTCATTGTAGACTGCCGCCTAAAGGTGGGCGATGGCGTCGAGGTGTGGTGTTCTAGTGGCCACCTGGGATCCGTTCGTGTCTTCTGATCGTGAAGAAGGACGGCGTCTGCCCCACCCGAACATGTAGAGTGTGTAGCCTTCCATCCTATCGCTCATACTGCATGTCAACTGTGTCTGGCAGTTGGTACTTTTGTTGTTGTTGTTACTGTTTTTTCTTGTACGAGGAAGTTGTTATTGTATCGTAGTGAGTTAGCCTAGCGGTGGCTTGGTATTAGGTTTAGTTGTTGTATCTTAGTGATCAGATAGGTTAGTTTGCCAACACGAAACTGCCCTACCTAACCTAGCATCGTTACTCGAAGGAAGGGGGTGATCCGCAGGATGGGAGAGGAGCCACATGACTGTCTCGCGGGGTTGTTACATTGTACTCCCTCCGTCCGGAAATACATGTCGGAGAAATGAATAAATATGGATGTATCTAGAACTAAAATACATCTAGATACATCCATTCCTACGACAAGTATTCTCGGACGGAGGGAGTATAACATTATCAAAAAGTGTTACACACATTTTTTTGAATTTCATGGACATTTTCCAAATGTCACACGCATTTTTGCGAATGGTACATATTTTTTCTAAAAGTTGAGTGGACACATCCGTTGGGTCAGTGTTCGTGCGATAGGATTCGAGGGAAGGGGGCAATCCCTGGGATAGGAGAGGAGCGACGTGACTGGCTCGCGGGGTTGTGTGGCCGGATCACTGGCGTGGTGGTAGCTGCTTCATCCCTAGTGGGTGCCCGGAAGCTGCTTCATCAGTAGCGCATGCCACTGCGTGGACCGAGGGCCGGCTGAGGGGTGCCTGATCCACGTGGGCTTGCTTTTAGTTTGCATGTAGCCATGTCACGAAAACCTAAGATACAACATATAAAGACCTAGGGCAGGGCTGCATACGGCGACTCTCGACCATCCGTGCCTGCCGCGCGGTATGTATATAGAGACCGTATTCCTTTTTCTCTCCCAAAAGCATTTGCCCAAGTCATTTTTCACTCAAGTAACCCACGACGCTTAGCTTCTCTTGAGTAACGACACTAGTTAAGGTAGGGCAGTTTCATGTCGAGGATGGCTGAGGGGCGTGGATCCGCGCAGACGCCATCTGGGGGCCTCGACGTTGAGCTGCATTTCGGCATGCCATCTGTGCTGATTGCCCATGACTTCGACCAAAATGTCGACCTCGCAGTGTTCGCCGGCCCGATCCTGATGGTGGCCGTCACGAACTTTGCCGGCCCTATCCCAGTGGAGAACGTCGCGGTGGCAGAGGTGGAGGAGGGTAACGAGAACGATCTCGCCATCGTTGTGAACGAGGGCCCGATGGGTGGGTACGACGCGGTGACCCGGGTGGGGGAGCTCGGGATTTTGGCGTCGGCCGCCCGGACTGAGGTGCAGAGCGATCTCGCCATCGTCATGTACGAGGGTCCGGTGGATGGGCTATCAAACATGAAGCAATCTATCCGTGTATCTCCTATACGATTTCAAACCTCGGCGACACCTAAACTGAATACTAATTGTACAACTTCTATCGTAACATGGTTTTGGTTTCGTTCGGGCCCAAATGAGGTCTTAGATATTGTCTTACGACATTGTAATCCCTAATTCTGAGTAATAAATAGTTATTTCGCAAAAAAGTGTCATGTACATTTAAAAAAAATCATAAATATGTTCTAAATGTCACATGCATTTTTTTAATGTTACTAAAATTTTCTAAATGTTGAGCCGACATATCCGTTGGGTTTGCTTTCGTTCGATTGGATATGAGGGCTCCGTGGGATGGGAGAGGAGCGACGTGAGTCGCTCACGGGTATCGTGCTCGCTCAGTTCGTCTGAAGGTAGCCTAGCCGTGTGCGCGCCACCCGTGCCACGGCGCTCACCAGCTAGCTTCGACCTCAAGTAGTTTCACTCGTGTTGATTGAGGAGGAGGATGGCCGAGGGGTGTCGTGGATCCGCTGTGATGGCCGCCGAGGGGCTAGACCTCGAGCTGCACCTCGGCCTACCGTCCGCGCGGATTGCGTTTGACCTCGACCTCAACGTCGACCTCTCCCTCTTCGCCGGCCCAAGAGAAGGTTTGTTTGGGTTCGACAGTTGTAGTTGGCCCAAGAGAAGTAATCCAGTCAAAACGAACGTCCCTTTGGGGTTGACGATTAGAATTGGCCCAAGAGAATAGACCAAAATTTGAGTCAGTCCACAAGATCAATTCTTGTTGCAGTCTTCGAACCCGTGATATCATATCACAGCTGGGAATCACGTCAACGGATGTTCAGCAACATACTTATTCAGATATAACAAAGTGTACTACGTATATTGCAGAAACGACAAAGTCTACTCATTCAATCCACGGCCTAGAAAGCCATCCAAATCCAACACATCCATCCGTTGGGTGGGTGAGCGAGCGGGTACTAGTAGCCGTGTGCGCTGCGCGCCGTTCCGTTGCGAAACCCTAGCCACCCTCCATCCTGCGCCGCGCGCACCGTATGCATATACATACGGCGTATTGCCAGGTCATTCCACCCCGATACAATCCCCCCGATGCCGCGGCGCTCACCACCTACCTAGCTTCCATCTTGAGTAGTAACGGCCGGCGCTAGGGCAGTGTTGTCCATGGAGGAGAATGGCCGAGGGGCGTCGTGGATCCGCGGGGATGGCGGCCGAGGCGCTTGACACTTTTAACATTTGTCTACATGATTAACTTGTCTTTGAACACTTTTGGACTACATGTTACATAGTTTTCGAATACACATGGAATTATTCTTTCAAATGATACAAAATATTTAAATAATGCGAATTTTTTTACATTGTTAATTATTTTTTCTAAAATGTCACAAGCATATTTTTGAAGCGCTTGGGCATAGTTTTAAATGTAATGTACATTTTCTTTGAATGCTATGATTTCTTTATTTTGAATTACACGAACATGTTACATTGTATAACATTTTTATAAAGCGTCACGTACATTCTATGTCCATGTGTCAGCTATCGAACCCTTCAAATCATCCATTCTATTTGGGGATCCTGACCGGAGGATACAATAGAAGTGATAGAAAAATGTATTGGGTATCACATCTTCTGATTTCGAGGAGAAATACCTGGGTCAGCCGACACCCCTGATGGTTGATTGACTAAGGGTAAGCTTCAAAATTTGCAAGTTAAGTTGAGTAATTGCTTGTTTTCTTTTGATGGGCATCCTACACAGGCTGGCGAAGAAGTTTTGATTAAGCCAGTTGCTGAGTCAATCCCTACCTTTATTATGAGTGTGCTCAAGCTCCCATTTGGTGTTTGTGATGACCTGAACACGTTTGATTCGGAACTATAATTGGGGAGCCGAGAAAGGTAAAAGGAAAACTCACTAGTACGCTTGGCATAAGATGACCCTGCCGAAGTCACACGAGGGCCTCGGGTTTAGGGATTTTTGAATCTTCAATCAAGCTCTGTTGACGAGACAAGCCCGGCACCGCGGAAGTGGAGACGAAGGGCCCTCGTCTTGTACGAGGGCCCGGCGGCGGCGGCCGGGGACAATGTGCCGGTGCCGCCCGTGGTGACCGAGGGCGTTGCGGTCGCCAGCGTGGAGATGGGGGCTGTCGTCGTCTATGAGGGCCCTGCGGCTGGGGACGGCACTATGACCCAAATCGGGGTTTTGGCACCTCCCTCTACAGCAGTTGCCGCCCGCGCGACGAGGTCCCTTTGCTCCCGTGGGCAGGTTGCGGGGCATGCCAGTCGAGGCGGAGGGCCGACATGGTGCGGGCGTGGGTGCGCGACCAGCTCTAGAACAAACACCGCCTGCCCAGGGACCTGCCGCTGTGCTACATCAGGGGGAAGGTCCTGTGGCAGTCCGACATGAAAGCGCGGCGCGCCCGCTTCCTCCTCCCAGGCCGCGCATGCGCCCGCCTCGGCGCCTTCCTCTACCCCGTCGAGATCACCGCGTGCGGCTTGAACACCACCGATCCCAAGCCGATTACTATCCCCGGGGTGACGGCCAGGCCGACGACATACCCGGGCGTGTCCTTGTCCGTCTCAGTCAGCAGCGGGCGCCGGGGTCGTAGCCAGTGCATGTCTGACCACCTGAAGCTGAACTAATTCCACCACAACGACGCCACCATCATCAACGGTAAGGGGTACAGGAGCTTCATGGTGGACTGCAGCCAAGAGGCCGGCGACGATGTCGAAGTGAGGGCATTCCGGTGGCCGCGTGGGATCCGTCCGTGCCTTCTGATCGCCAAGAAGGACGGCATCCGCCCCGCCCGAAACCCGTAGAATGTGTAGTTGGATCCTCTCGTTGGGATCTCATATTGCATGTCAACTGTGTCTGGCAGATGTTACTGTCCGGTCGGAGTGAGCTATAGCCTACAGCGGTCCCTTGGTCTTTGGTCAAGTTGTTGTATCATAGTGATCAGCTAGCTAGCTCTCCTTAATTATGTTGCAAGTACAATTCTGATTATGAATGCAATCTTTCTATAACACTGTACTTACACTGGTAGGTGAGACAGCCTTCAGTTTTACATTCGTAGCAAGGAATGGCGTGCATAATTGTACACGTTTAACATTTTCCGAATACATGTTTTTTAAATACAAGTTGCCTACTTTTTTTCATACACATTTGTATATGTTTTGTATATATCTAAAATATTTTTAACACAATTAACATTTGTCAAATACTCCTACATGATTAACATGTTTTTGAGCTTTTCTGGAGTACGTGTTACATATTTTCTTAATACACATTAAATTAACTTTTGAAATGATACATAACATTTTTCAAACTATGTGAACATTTTTTATATCGTATAAACATTTTTTTATAAAATGTCACAAACATATTTTTGAAACGCATGAACATAGTTTTAAATGTAACATACATTTTGTTTGATGCTATGATTTTTTTCTGGATTACACAAACATCCTTAATAAAATGCCACAAACATAATTTTGAAACGCATGAACATAGTCTGGCCGGATCTGCGCGTGCTCGGTTCGTCCGAAGGTAGCCTAGCCGTGTGTTCCCAACTACGTTGCGAAACCGAAGCCCTAGATACATTGTCCTCCACCGTCCGTCTTCTGCTGCGCCGTATGTATATACTCCCTCAGGTACTTTTTACTCCATGTATGTTGATTTGGGTGAAGTCAAACTTTGCAAAGTTTGACCAAATTTATTTTGAAAAATATCAACACCTACAATATTAAATATATGAACTATGAAACTACATTTCATAACAAATCAAACAATATCGATTTGGCATTGTGAATATTGAAATTTTTGTCTATAAGTTTGGTCAAAGTACAGATACTTTAATTTCAAAGATAACTTATATTCAGACTGAAAAGGACCTGAGGGGGTGCATATATAGTCGTACTGCCAGGTCATTTCCCCCAAAAAGCATTTCCCCCGTGCGACGACGCTTACTAGTTAGCTTCGACCTCAAGAAATGGAGCTAGGGTAGTTTAATGTCGATCGAGGAAGGATGGCCAAGGGGCGGGGATCTGCGGGGACGACGGCCTAGGGTCTTGGCCTCGAGCTGCACCTTGGTCTGCCGTCCGTGCGGACCGCGTTCGATCTCGACCTCGTGCGCTTTGCCGGCCTAATCCCGGGGGAGAATCTCGCCCTCGTCGTGTACGAGGGCCCGGTGGCGGTGGGCGGGTCCGACATGCCGGTGCCGCCCGCGGTGACCGAGAGTGTTGCGGCGGATGTGGAGATGTTGGTCATCGTCATCCATGAGGGCCCGGTGGATTGGGACGGCGCGGTCACCGAGGTCGTGGTTTTGGCCACGATGGACGTCAAGCACGTCGAGGCCGGGCAGATCGTTCGGGCCGGCATGGGCGTCGTTCACTGAGGTCGGGGTTTTGGCCACGCTGCACGACGAGAACGTCGAGGCCGAGGAGATCGTCCCGGGCTGCAGCGCCGACTCCACCGTGCTGGCACTATGCCACCTCCCCCTGCAACAGGTGCCGCGCCTAGCATGGGGATCCCGTTGCTCCCCTGGGCAAGCCGTGGCGCACACTAGTCAAGGCGGAGGTGGGCCGACATGGTGCGGGCGTGGGTGCGCGACGAGCTCCAGAACAAACACCACCTACGCAGGGACCCGCCACTGAGCTACATCAGGGAGAAGGTCCTGAGCCAGTTGGACATGAACCACACGCTTTCTCCTCCCGGCTCGCGCACACCCCGCCATCATGCCTCCATGTACGCCGCCGCCGACAGAGCCGAGCGTGTCCTTGTCCGTATACGCGAGAAGCTAGTGGCTAGTCTGACCGGGTGAAGCAGAACAAATTCCACCGCTGCAACTCCACCGTCATCAATGGTAAAGGCTGGGGTACATGAGTTTCATCGTAGACTGCCGCCTGAAGGCGGGCGATGGCGTCGAGGTGTGGTGTTCCAGTGGCCACCTGGGATCCGTTCGTGTCTTCTGATCGTGAAGAAGGACGGCGTCTGCCCCACCCGAACATGTAGAGTGTGTAGCCTTCCATCCTATCGCTCATACTGCATGTCAACTGTGTCTGGCAGTTGGTACTTTTGTTGTTGTTACTGTTTTTTCTTGTACGAGGAAGTTGTTATTGTATCGTAGTGAGCTAGCCTAGCGGTGGCTTGGTATTAGGTTTAGTTGTTGTATCTTAGTGATCAGATAGGTTAGGTTGCCGACACGAAACTGCCCTACCTAACCTAGCATCGTTACTCGAAGGAAGGGGGTGATCCGCAGGATGGGAGAGGAGCGACATGACTGTCTCACAGGGTTGTTACATTGTACTATAACATTATCAGAAAGTGTTACACACATTTTTTTGAATTTCATGGACATTTTCCAAATGTCACACGCATTTTTGCGAATGGTACATACTTTTTCTAAAAGTTGAGTGGACACATCCGTTGGGTCAGTGTTCGTGCGATAGGATTCGAGGGAAGGGGGCGATCCCTGGGATAGGAGAGGAGCGACGTGACTGGCTCGCGGGGTTGTGTGGCCGGATCACTGGCGTGGTGGTAGCTGCTTCATCCGTAGTGGGTGCCCGGAAGCTGCTTCATCAGTAGCGCATGCCACTGCGTGGACCGAGGGCCGGCTGAGGGGTGCCTGATCCACGTGGGCTTGCTTTTAGTTTGCATGTAGCCATGTCACGAAAACCTAAGATACAACATATAAAGACCTAGGGCAGGGCTGCATACGGCGACTCTCGACCATCCGTGCCTGCCGCGCGGTATGTATATACAGACGTATTCCTTTTTCTCTCCCAAAAGCATTTGCCCAAGTCATTTTTCACTCAAGTAACCCACGACGCTTAGCTTCTCTTGAGTAATGACACTAGTTAAGGTAGGGCAGTTTCATGTCGAGGATGGCTGAGGGGCGTGGATCCGCGCAGACGCCATCTGGGGGCCTCGACGTTGAGCTGCATTTCGGCATGCCATCTGTGCTGATTGCCCATGACTTCGACCAAAATGTCGACCTCGCAGTGTTCGCCGGCCCGATCCTCATGGTGGCCGTCACGAACTTTGCCGCCCTATCCCAGTGGAGAACGTCGCGGTGGCAGTGGTGGAGGAGGGTAACGAGAACGATCTTGCCATCGTCGTGAATGAGGGCCCGATGGGTGGGTACGACGCGGTGACCCGGGTGGGGGAGCTCGGGATTTTGGCATCGGCCGCCCGGACAGAGGTGCAGAGCGATCTCGCAATCGCGAGGGTCTGGTGGATGGACTATCAAACATGAAGCAATCTATCCGTGTATCTCCTATACGATTTCAAACCTCGGCGACACCTAAACTGAATACTAATTGTACAAGTTCTATCGTAACATGGTTTTGGTTTCGTTCGGGCCCAAATGAGGTCTTAGATATTGTCTTACGACATTGTAATCCCTAATTCTGAGTAATAAATAGTTATTTCGCAAAAAAAGTGTCATGTACATTTAAAAAAAAATCATAAACATGTTATAAATGTCACATGCATTTTTTTTAATGTTACTAAAATTTTCTAAATGTTGAGCGGACATATCCGTTGGGTTTGCTTTCGTTCGATTGGATATGAGGGCTCCGTGTGATGGGAGAGGAGCGACGTGACTCGCTCACGGGTATCGTGCTTGCTCAGTTCGTCTGAAGGTAGCCTAGCCGTGTGCGCGCCACCCGTGCCACGGCGCTCACCAGCTAGCTTCGACCTCAAGTAGTTTCGCTCGTGTTGATTGAGGAGGAGGATGGCCGAGGGGTGTCGTGGATCCGCTGTGATGGCCGCCGAGGGGCTAGACCTCGAGCTGCACCTCGGCCTACCGTCCGTGCGGATTGCGTTCGACCTCGACCTCAACGTCGACCTCTCCCTCTTCGCCGGCCCAAGAGAAGGTTTGTTTGGGTTCGACAGTTGTAGTTGGCCCAAGAGAAATAATCTAGTCAAAACAAACGTCCCTTTGGAGTCGACGATTAGAGTTGGCCCAAGAGAATAGACCAAAATTTGAGTCAGTACACAAGATTAATTCTTGTTGCAGTCTTCGAACCCGTGATATCATATCATAGCTAGGAATCACGTCAACGGATGTTCAGCAACATACTTATTCAGATATAACAAAGTGCACTACGTATATTGCAGAAACGACAAAGTCCACTCATTCAATCCACGGCCTAGAAAGCCATCCAAGTCCAACACATCCATCCGTTGGGTGGGTGAGCGAGCGGGTACTGGTAGCCGTGTGCGCTGCGCGCCGTTCCGTTGCGAAACCCTAGCCACCCTCCATCCTGCGCCGCGTGCACCGTATGTATATAGATACGGCGTATTGCCAGGTCATTCGACCCCGATACAATCCCCCCATGCCGCGGCGCTCACCACCTACCTAGCTTCCATCTCGAGTAGTAACGGCCGGCGCTAGGGCAGTGTTGTCCATGGAGGAGAATGGCCGAGGGGCGTTGTGGATCCGCGGGGATGGCGGCCGAGGCGCTTGACACATTTAACATTTGTCTACATGATTAACTTGTCTTTGAACACTTTTGGACTACATGTTACATAGTTTTCGAATATACATGGAATAATTTTTCAAATGAAACAAAATATTTAAATAATGCGAACATTTTTTTACATTGTTAATTATTTTTTCTAAAATGTCACAAGCATATTTTTGAAGCGCTTGAGCATAGTTTTAAATGTAATGTACATTTTCTTTGAATGCTATGATTTCTTTATTTTGAATTACACGAACATGTTGCATTGTATAACATTTTTATAAAGTGTCACGTACATTCTATGTCCATGTGTCAGCTATCGAACCCTTCAAATCATCCATTCTATTTGGGGATCCTGACCGGAGGATACAATAGAAGTGATAAAAAAATGTATTGGGTATCACATCTTCTGATTTCGAGGAGAAATACCTGGGTCAGCCGACACCTGATGGTTGATTGACTAAGGGTAAGCTTCAAAATTTGCAAGTTAAGTTGAGTAAGTGCTTGTTTTCTTTTGATGGGCATCCTACACAGGCTGGCAAAGAAGTTTTGATTAAGTCAGTTGCTGAGTCAATCCCTACCTTTATTATGAGTGTGCTCAAGCTCCCATTTGGTGTTTGTGATGACCTGAACACGTTTGATTCGCAACTATAATTGGGGAGCCGAGAAAGGTAAAAGGAAAACTCACTAGTACGCTTGGCATAAGATGACCCTGCCGAAGTCACACGAGGGCCTCGGGTTTAGGGATTTTTGAATCTTCAATCAAGCTCTGTTGACGAGACAAGCCCGGCACCGCGGAAGTGGAGACGAAGGGCCCTCGTCTTGTACGAGGGCCCGGCGGCGGCGGCCGGGGACAATGTGCCGGTGCCGCCCGTGGTGACCGAGGGCGTTGCGGTCGCCAGCGTGGAGATGGGGGCTGTCGTCGTCTATGAGGGCCCTGCGGCCGGGGACGGCACTATGACCCAAATCGGGGTTTTGGCACCTCCCTCTACAGCAGCTGCCGCCCGCGCGACGAGGTCCCATTGCTCCCATGGGCAGGTTGCGGGGCACGCTAGTCGAGGCGGAGGGCCGACATGGTGCGGGCGTGGGTGCGCGACCAGCTCTAGAACAAACACCGCTTGCCCAGGGACCTGCCGCTGTGCTACATCAGGGGGAAGGTCCTGTGGCAGGCCGACATGAAAGCGCGGCGCGCCCGCTTCCTCCTCCCGGCCCGCGCATGCGCCCGCCTCGGCGCCTTCCTCTACCCCGTCGAGATCACCGCGTGCGGCTTGAACACCACTGATCCCAAGCCGATTACTATCCCCGGGGTGAGGGCCGGGCCGACGACATACCCGGGCGTGTCCTTGTCCGTCTCAGTCAGCAGCGGGCGCCGGGGTCGTAGCCAGTGCATGTCTGACCACCTGAAGCTGAACTAATTCCACCACAACGATGCCACCATCATCAACAGTAAGGGGTACAGGAGCTTCATGGTGGACTGCAGCCAAGAGGCCGGCGACGATGTCGAAGTGAGGGCATTCCGGTGGCCGCGTGGGATCCGTCCGTGCCTTCTGATCGCCAAGAAGGACGGCGTCCACCCCGCCCGAAACCCGTAGAATGTGTAGTTGGATCCTCTCGTTGGGATCTGATATTGCATGTCAACTGTGTCTGGCAGATGGTACTGTTCGGTCGGAGTGAGCTATAGCCTACAGCGGTCCCTTGGTCTTTGGTCAAGTTGTTGTATCATAGTGATCAGCTAGCTAGCTCTCCTTAATTATGTTGCAAGTACAATTCTGATTATGAATGCAATCTTTCTATAACACTGTACTTACACTGGTAGGTGAGACAGCCTTCAGTTTTACATTCGTAGCAAGGAATGGCGTGCATAATTGTACACGTTTAACATTTTCCGAATACATGTTTTCTAAATACGAGTTGCCTACTTTTTTTCATACACATTTGTATATGTTTTGTATATATCTAAAATATTTTTAACACAATTAACATTTGTCAAATACTCCTACATGATTAACATGTTTTTGAGCTTTTCTGGAGTACGTGTTACATATTTTCTTAATACACATTAAATTAACTTTTGAAATGATACATAACATTTTTCAAACTATGTGAACATTTTTTATATCGTATAAACATTTTTTTATAAAATGTCACAAACATATTTTTGAAACGCATGAACATAGTTTTAAATGTAACATACATTTTGTTTGAATGCTATGATCTTTTTCTGGATTACACAAACATCCTTTATAAAATGCCACAAACATAATTTTGAAACGCATGAACATAGTCTGGCCTGATCTGCGCGTGCTCGGTTCGTCCGAAGGTAGCCTAGCCGTGTGTGCCCAACTACGTTGCGAAACCGAAGCCCTAGATACATTGTCCTCCACCGTCCGTCTTGTGCTGCGCCGTATGTATATACTCCCTCCGGTACTTTTTACTCCATGTATGTTGATTTGGGTGAAGTCAAACTTTGCAAAGTTTGACCAAATTTATTTTGAAAAATATCAACACCTACAATATTAAATATATGAACTATGAAACTACATTTCATAACAAATCAAACAATATCGATTTGGCATTGTGAATATTGAAATTTTTGTCTATAAGTTTGGTCAAAGTACAGATACTTTAATTTCGAAGATAACTTATATTCAGACTGAAAAGGACCTGAGGGGGTACATATATAGTCGTACTGCCAGGTCATTTCCCCCAAAAAGCATTTCCCCCGTGCGACGACGCTTACTAGCTAGCTTCGACCTCAAGAAATGGCGCTAGGGTAGTTTAATGTCGATCGAGGAAGGATGGCCAAGGGGCGGGGATCTTCGGGGTCGACGACCTAGGGTCTTGGCCTCGAGCTGCACCTTGGTCTGCCGTCCGTGCGGACCGCGTTCGATCTCGACATCGTGCTCTTTGCCGGCCCAATCCCGGTGGAGAATCTCGCCCTCGTCGTGTACGAGGGCCCGGTGGCGGTGGGCGGGGCCGACATGCCGGTGCCGCCCGCGGTGACCGAGAGTGTTGCGGCGGATGTGGAGATGTTGGTCATCGTCATCCATGAGGGCCCGGTGGGTGGGGACGGCGCGGTCACCGAGGTCGTGGTTTTGGCCACGATGGACGACAAGCACGTCGAGGCCGGCCAGATCGTTCGGGCCGGCATGGGCGTCGTTCATTGAGGTCGGGGTTTTGGCCATGCTGCACGACAAGCACGTCGAAGCCGAGGAGATCGTCCCGGGCTGCAGCGCCGACTCCACCGTGCTGGCACTATGCCACCTCCCCCTGCAGCAGGTGCCGCGCCTAGCATGGGGATCCCGTTGCTCCCCTGGGCAAGCCGTGGCGCACACTAGTCAAGGCGGAGGTGGGCCGACATGGTGCGGGCGTGGGTGCGCGACGAGCTCCAGAACAAACACCACCTACGCAGGGACCCGCCACTGAGCTACATTAGGGAGAAGGTCCTGAGCTAGTTGGACATGAACCCGCGGCACACACGCTTTCTCCTCCCGGCTCGCGCACACCCCGCCATCATGCCTCCATGTACGCCGCCGCCGACAGAGCCGAGCGTGTCCTTGTCCGTATACGCGAGAAGCTAGTGGCTAGTCTGACCGGCTGAAGCAGAACAAATTCCACCGCTGCAACTCCACCGTCATCAATGGTAAAGGCTGGGGTACATGAGTTTCATCGTAGACTGCCGCCTGAAGGCGGGCGATGGCGTCGAGGTGTGGTGTTCCAGTGGCCACCTGGGATCCGTTCGTGTCTTCTGATCGTGAAGAAGGACGGCGTCTGCCCCACCCGAACATGTAGAGTGTGTAGCCTTCCATCCTATCGCTCATACTGCATGTCAACTGTGTCTGGCAGTTGGTACTTTTGTTGTTGTTACTGTTTTTTCTTGTACGAGGAAGTTGTTATTGTATCGTAGTGAGCTAGCCTAGCGGTGGCTTGGTATTAGGTTTAGTTGTTGTATCTTAGTGATCAGATAGGTTAGGTTGCCGCACGAAACTGCCCTACCTAACCTACCATCGTTACTCGAAGGAAGGGGGTGATCCGCAGGATGGGAGAGGAGCGACATGACTGTCTCACAGGGTTGTTACATTGTACTATAACATTATCAGAAAGTGTTACACACATTTTTTTGAATTTCATGGACATTTTCCAAATGTCACACGCATTTTTGCGAATGGTACATACTTTTTCTAAAAGTTGAGTGGACACATCCGTTGGGTCAGTGTTCGTGCGATAGGATTCGAGGGAAGGGGGCGATCCCTGGGATAGGAGAGGAGCGACGTGACTGGCTCGCGGGGTTGTGTGGCCGGATCACTGGCGTGGTGGTAGCTGCTTCATCCGTAGTGGGTGCCCGGAAGCTGCTTCATCAGTAGCGCATGCCACTGCGTGGACCGAGGGCCGGCTGAGGGGTGCCTGATCCACGTGGGCTTGCTTTTAGTTTGCATGTAGCCATGTCACGAAAACCTAAGATACAACATATAAAGACCTAGGGCAGGGCTGCATACGGCGACTCTCGACCATCCGTGCCTGCCGCGCGGTATGTATATACAGACCGTATTCCTTTTTCTCTCCCAAAAGCATTTGCCCAAGTCATTTTTCACTCAAGTACCCCACGACGCTTAGCTTCTCTTGAGTAATGACACTAGTTAAGGTAGGGCAGTTTCATGTCGAGGATGGCTGAGGGGCGTGGATCCGCGCAGACGCCATCTGGGGGCCTCGACGTTGAGCTGCATTTCGGCATGCCATCTGTGCTGATTGCCCATGACTTCGACCAAAATGTCGACCTCGCAGTGTTCGCCGGCCCGATCCTCATGGTGGCCGTCACGAACTTTGCCGCCCTATCCCAGTGGAGAACGTCGCGGTGGCAGTGGTGGAGGAGGGTAACGAGAACGATCTTGCCATCGTCGTGAATGAGGGCCCGATGGGTGGGTACGACGCGGTGACCCGGGTGGGGGAGCTCAGGATTTTGGCATCGGCCGCCCGGACAGAGGTGCAGAGCGATCTCGCCATCGCGAGGGTCTGGTGGATGGACTATCAAACATGAAGCAATCTATCCGTGTATCTCCTATACGATTTCAAACCTCGGCGACACCTAAACTGAATACTAATTGTACAAGTTCTACCGTAACATGGTTTTGGTTTCGGTCGGGCCCAAATGAGGTCTTAGATATTGTCTTACGACATTGTAATCCCTAATTCTGAGTAATAAATAGTTATTTCGCAAAAAAAGTGTCATGTACATTTAAAAAAAAAATCATAAACATGTTCTAAATGTCACATGCATTTTTTTTAATGTTACTAAAATTTTCTAAATGTTGAGCGGACATATCCATTGGGTTTGCTTTCGTTCGATTGGATATGAGGGCTCCGTGTGATGGGAGAGGAGCGACGTGACTCGCTCACGGGTATCGTGCTTGCTCAGTTCGTCTGAAGGTAGCCTAGCCGTGTGCGCGCCACCCGTGCCACGGCGCTCACCAGCTAGCTTCGACCTCAAGTAGTTTCGCTCGTGTTGATTGAGGAGGAGGATGGCCGAGGGGTGTCGTGGATCCGCTGTGATGGCCGCCGAGGGGCTAGACCTCGAGCTGCACCTCGGCCTACCGTCCGTGCGGAATGCGTTCGATCTCGACCTCAACGTCGACCTCTCCCTCTTCGCCGGCCCAAGAGAAGGTTTGTTTGGGTTCGACAGTTGTAGTTGGCCCAAGAGAAATAATCTAGTCAAAACAAACGTCCCTTTGGAGTCGACGATTAGAGTTGGCCCAAGAGAATAGACCAAAATTTGAGTCAGTACACAAGATCAATTCTTGTTGCAGTCTTCGGACCCGTGATATCATATCACAGCTAGGAATCACGTCAACGGATGTTCAGCAACATACTTATTCAGATATAACAAAGTGCACTACGTATATTGCAGAAACGACAAAGTCTACTCATTCAATCCACGGCCTAGAAAGCCATCCAAGTCCAACACATCCATCCGTTGGGTGGGTGAGCGAGCGGGTACTGGTAGCCGTGTGCGCTGCGCGCCGTTCCGTTGCGAAACCCTAGCCACCCTCCATCCTGCGCCGCGTGCACCGTATGTATATAGATACGGCGTATTGCCAGGTCATTCGACCCCGATACAATCCCCCCATGCCGCGGCGCTCACCACCTACCTAGCTTCCATCTCGAGTAGTAACGGCTGGCGCTAGGGCAGTGTTGTCCATGGAGGAGAATGGCCGAGGGGCGTCGTGGATCCGCGGGGATGGCGGCCGAGGCGCTTGACACATTTAATATTTGTCTACATGATTAACTTGTCTTTGAACACTTTTGGACTACATGTTACATAGTTTTCGAATATACACGGAATTATTTTTTCAAATGATACAAAATATTCAAATAATGCGAACATTTTTTTACATTGTTAATTATTTTTTCTAAAATGTCACAAGCATATTTTTGAAGCGCTTGAGCATAGTTTTAAATGTAATGTACATTTTCTTTGAATGCTATGATTTCTTTATTTTGAATTACACGAACATTTTACATTGAATAACATTTTTATAAAGTGTCACGTACATTCTATGTCCATGTGTCAGCTATCGAACCCTTCAAATCATCCATTCTATTTGGGGATCCTGACCGGAGGATACAATAGAAGTGATAAAAAAATGTATTGGGTATCACATCTTCTGATTTCGAGGAGAAATACCTGGGTCAGCCGACACCTGATGGTTGATTGACTAAGGGTAAGCTTCAAAATTTGCAAGTTAAGTTGAGTAAGTGCTTGTTTTATTTTGATGGGCATCCTACACAGGCTGGCAAAGAAGTTTTGATTAAGGCAGTTGCTGAGTCAATCCCTACCTTTATTATGAGTGTGCTCAAGCTCCCATTTGGTGTTTGTGATGACCTGAACACGTTTGATTCGCAACTATAATTGGGGAGCCGAGAAAGGTAAAAGGAAAACTCACTAGTACGCTTGGCATAAGATGACCCTGCCGAAGTCACACGAGGGCCTCGGGTTTAGGGATTTTTGAATCTTCAATCAAGCTCTGTTGACGAGACAAGCCCGGCACCGAGGAAGTGGAGACGAAGGGCCCTCGTCTTGTACGAGGGCCCGGCGGCGGCGGCCGGGGACAATGTGCCGGTGCCGCCCATGGTGACCGAGGGCGTTGCGGTCGCCAGCGTGGAGATGGGGGCTGTCGTCGTCTATGAGGGCCCTGCGGCCGGGGACGGCACTTTGACCCAAATCGGGGTTTTGGCACCTCCCTCTACAGCAGCTGCCGCCCGCGCGACGAGGTCCCATTGCTCGCATGGGCAGGTTGCGGGGCACGCTAGTCGAGGCGGAGGGCCGACATGGTGCGGGCGTGGGTGCGCGACCAGCTCTAGAACAAACACCGCTTGCCCAGGGACCTGCCGCTGTGCTACATCAGGGGGAAGGTCCTGTGGCAGGCCGACATGAAAGCGCGGCGCGCCCGCTTCCTCCTCCCGGCCCGCGCATGCGCCCGCCTCGGCGCCTTCCTCTACCCCGTCGAGATCACCGCGTGCGGCTTGAACACCACCGATCCCAAGCCGATTACTATCCCCGGGGTGAGGGCCGGGCCGACGACATACCCGGGCGTGTCCTTGTCCGTCTCAGTCAGCAGCGGGCGCCTTGGTCGTAGCTAGTGCATGTCTGACCACCTGAAGCTGAACTAATTCCACCGCAACGATGCCACCGTCATCAACGGTAAGGGGTACAGGAGCTTCATGGTGGACTGCAGCCAAGAGGCCGGCGACGATGTCGAAGTGAGGGCATTCCGGTGGCCGCGTGGGATCCGTCCGTGCCTTCTGATCGCCAAGAAGGACGGCGTCCACCCCGCCCGAAACCCGTAGAATGTGTAGTTGGATCCTCTCGTTGGGATCTGATATTGCATGTCAACTGTGTCTGGCAGATGGTACTGTTCGGTCGGAGTGAGCTATAGCCTACAGCGGTCCCTTGGTCTTTGGTCAAGTTGTTGTATCATAGTGAACAGCTAGCTAGCTCTCCTTAATTATGTTGCAAGTACAATTCTGATTATGAATGCAATCTTTCTATAACACTGTACTTACACTGGTAGGTGAGACAGCCTTCAGTTTTACATTCGTAGCAAGGAATGGCGTGCATAATTGTACACGTTTAACATTTTCCGAATACATGTTTTCTAAATACGAGTTGCCTACCTTTTTTCATACACATTTGTATATGTTTTGTATATATCTAAAATATTTTTAACACAATTAACATTTGTCAAATACTCCTACATGATTAACATGTTTTTGAGCTTTTCTGGAGTACGTGTAACATATTTTCTTAATACACATTAAATTAACTTTTGAAATGATACATAACATTTTTCAAACTATGTGAACATTTTTTATATCGTATAAACATTTTTTTATAAAATGTCACAAACATATTTTTGAAACGCATGAACATAGTTTTAAATGTAACATACATTTTGTTTGAATGCTATGATCTTTTTCTGGATTACACAAACATCCTTTATAAAATGCCACAAACATAATTTTGAAACGCATGAACATAGTCTGGCCTGATCTGCGCGTGCTCTGTTCGTCCGAAGGTAGCCAAGCCGTGTGTGCCCAACTACGTTGCGAAACCGAAGCCCTAGATACATTGTCCTCCACCATCCGTCTTGTGCTGCGCCGTATGTATATACTCCCTCCGGTACTTTTTACTCCATGTATGTTGATTTGGGTGAAGTCAAACTTTGCAAAGTTTGACCAAATTTATTTTGAAAAATATCAACACCTACAATATTAAATATATGAACTATGAAACTACATTTCATAACAAATCAAACAATATCGATTTGGCATTGTGAATATTGAAATTTTTGTCTATAAGTTTGGTCAAAGTACAGATACTTTAATTTCGAAGATAACTTATATTCAGACTGAAAAGGACCTGAGCGGGTACATATATAGTCGTACTGCCAGGTCATTTCCCCCAAAAAGCATTTCCCCCGTGCGACGACGCTTACTAGCTAGCTTCGACCTCAAGAAATGGAGCTAGGGTAGTTTAATGTCGATCGAGGAAGGATGGCCAAGGGGCGGGGATCTGCGGGGACGACGGCCTAGGGTCTTGGCCTCGAGCTGCACCTTGGTCTGCCGTCCGTGCGGACCGCGTTCGATCTCGACCTCAACATCGACCTCGTGCTCTTTGCCGGCCCAATCCCGGTGGAGAATCTCGCCCTCGTCGTGTACGAGGGCCCGGTGGCGGTGGGCGGGGCCGACATGCCGGTGCCGCCCGTGGTGACCGAGAGTGTTGCGGCGGATGTGGAGATGTTGGTTATCGTCATCCATGAGGGCCCGGTGGGTGGGGACGGCGCGGTCACCTAGGTCGTGGTTTTGGCCACGATGGACGACAAGCACGTCGAGGCCGGGCAGATCATTCGGGCCGGCATGGGCGTCGTTCACTGAGGTCGGGGTTTTGGCCACGCTGCACGACAAGCACGTCGAAGCCGAGGAGATCGTCCCGGGCTGCAGCGCCGACTCCACCGTGCTGGCACTATGCCACCTCCCCCTGCAGCAGGTGCCGCGCCTAGCATGGGGATCCCGTTGCTCCCCTGGGCAAGCCGTGGCGCACACTAGTCAAGGCGGAGGTGGGCCGACATGGTGCGGGCGTGGGTGCGTGACGAGCTCCAGAACAAACACCACCTACGCAGGGACCCGCCACTGAGCTACATTAGGGAGAAGGTCCTGAGCCAGTTGGACATGAACCCGCGGCACACACGCTTTCTCCTCCCGGCTCGCGCACACCCCGCCATCATGCCTCCATGTACGCCGCCGCCGACAGAGCCGAGCGTGTCCTTGTCCGTATACGCGAGAAGCTAGTGGCTAGTCTGACCGGCTGAAGCAGAACAAATTCCACCGCTGCAACTCCACCGTCATCAATGGTAAAGGCTGGGGTACATGAGTTTCATCGTAGACTGCCGCCTGAAGGCGGGTGATGGCGTCGAGGTGTGGTGTTCCAGTGGCCACCTGGGATCCGTTCGTGTCTTCTGATCGTGAAGAAGGACGGCGTCTGCCCCACCCGAACATGTAGAGTGTGTAGCCTTCCATCCTATCGCTCATACTGCATGTCAACTGTGTCTGGCAGTTGGTACTTTTGTTGTTGTTACTGTTTTTTCTTGTACGAGGAAGTTTTTATTGTATCGTAGTGAGCTAGCCTAGCGGTGGCTTGGTATTAGGTTTAGTTGTTGTATCTTAGTGATCAGATAGGTTAGGTTGCCGCACGAAACTGCCCTACCTAACCTAGCATCGTTACTCGAAGGAAGGGGGTGATCCGCAGGATGGGAGAGGAGCGACATGACTGTCTCGCGGGGTTGTTACATTGTACTATAACATTATCAAAAAGTGTTACACACATTTTTTTGAATTTCATGGACATTTTCCAAATGTCACACGCATTTTTGCGAATGGTACATACTCTTTCTAAAAGTTGAGTGGACACATCCGTTGGGTCAGTGTTCGTGCGATAGGATTCGAGGGAAGGGGGCGATCCCTGGGATAGGAGAGGAGCGACGTGACTGGCTCGCGGGGTTGTGTGGCCGGATCACTGGCGTGGTGGTAGCTGCTCCATCCGTAGTGGGTGCCCGGAAGCTGCTTCATCAGTAGCGCATGCCACTGCGTGGACCGAGGGCCGGCTGAGGGGTGCCTGATCCACGTGGGCTTGCTTTTAGTTTGCATGTAGCCATGTCACGAAAACCGAAGATACAACATATAAAGACCTAGGGCAGGGCTGCATACGGCGACTCTCGACCATCCGTGCCTGCCGCGCGGTATGTATATACAGACCGTATGCCTTTTTCTCTCCCAAAAGCATTTGCCCAAGTCATTTTTCACTCAAGTAACCCACGACGCTTAGCTTCTCTTGAGTAACGACACTAGTTAAGGTAGGGCAGTTTCATGTCGAGGATGGCTGAGGGGCGTGGATCCGCGCAGACGCCATCTGGGGGCCTCGACGTTGAGCTGCATTTCGGCATGCCATCTATGCTGATTGCCCATGACTTCGACCAAAATGTCGACCTCGCAGTGTTCGCCGGCCCGATCCTGATGGTGGCCGTCCCGAACTTTGCCGCCCTATCCCAGTGGAGAACGTCGTGGTGGCAGAGGTGGAGGAGGGTAACGAGAACGATCTTGTCATCGTCGTGAATGAGGGCCCGATGGGTGGGTACGACGCGGTGACCCGGGTGGGGGAGCTCGGGATTTTGGCATCGGCCGCCCGGACTGAGGTGCAGAGCGATCTCGCCATTGTCGTGTACGAGGGTCCGGTGGATGGACTATCAAACATGAAGCAATCTATCCGTGTATCTCCTATACGATTTCAAACCTCGGCGACACCTAAACTCAATACTAATTGTACAACTTCTATCCTAACATGGTTTTGGTTTCGTTCGGGCCCAAATGAGGTCTTAGATATTGTCTTACGACATTGTAATCCCTAATTCTGAGTAATAAATAGTTATTGCGCAAAAAAAGTGTGATGTACATTTAAAAAAAATCATAAACACGTTCCAAATGTCACATGCATTTTTTTTAATGTTACTAAAATTTTCTAAATGTTGACCGGACATATCCGTTGGGTTTGCTTTCGTTCGATTGGATATGAGGGCCCCGTGGGATGGGAGAGGAGCGACGTGACTCGCTCACGGGTATCGTGCTCGCTCAGTTCGTCTGAAGGTAGCCTAGCCGTGTGCGCGCCACCCGTGCCACGGCGCTCACCAGCTAGCTTCGACCTCAAGTAGTTTCGCTAGTGTTGATTGAGGAGGAGGATGGCCGAGGGGTGTCGTGGATCCGCTGTGATGGCCGCCGAGGGGCTAGACCTCGAGCTGCACCTCGGCCTACCGTCCGTGCGGATTGCGTTCGACCTCGACCTCAACGTCGACCTCTCCCTCTTCGCCGGCCCAAGAGAAGGTTTGTTTGGGTTCGCCAGTTGTAGTTGGCCCAAGAGAAATAATCGAGTGAAAACAAACGTCCCTTTGGAGTCGACGATTAGAGTTTGCCCAAGAGAATAGACCAAAATTTGAGTCAGTACACAAGATCAATTCTTGTTGCAGTCTTCGAACCCGTGATATCATATCACAGCTATCACAGCTAGGAATCACGTCAACGGATGTTCAGCAACATACTTATTCAGATATAACAAAGTGCACTACGTATATTGCAGAAACGACAAAGTCTACTCATTCAATCCACGGCCTAGAAAGCCATCCAAGTCCAACACATCCATCCGTTGGGTGGGTGAGCGAGCGGGTACTGGTAGCCGTGTGCGCTGCGCGCCGTTCCATTGCGAAACCCTAGCCACCCTCCATCCTGCATTGCGCGCACCGTATGTATATACATACGGCGTATTGCCAGGTCATTCCACCCCGATACAATCCCCCATTCCGCGGCGCTCACCGCCTACCTAGCTTCCATCTCGAGTAGTAACGGCCGGCGCTAGGGCAGTGTTGTTCATGGAGGAGAATGGCCGAGGGGCGTCGTGGATCCGTGGGGATGGCGGCCGAGGCGCTTGACACATTTAACATTTGTCTACATGATTAACGTGTCTTTGAACACTTTTGGACTACATGTTACATAGTTTTCGAATATACATGGAATTATTTTTTCAAATGATACAAAATATTTAAATAATGCGAACATTTTTTTACATTGTTAATTATTTTTTCTAAAATGTCACAAGCATATTTTTGAAGCGCTTGAGCATAGTTTTAAATGTAATGTACATTTTCTTTGAATGCTATGATTTCTTTATTTTGAATTACACGAACATGTTACATTGTATAACATTTTTATAAAGTGTCACGTACATTCTATGTCCATGTGTCAGCTATCGAACCCTTCAAATCATCCATTCTATTTGGGGATCCTGACCGGAGGATACAATAGAAGTGATAAAAAAATGTATTGGGTATCACATCTTCTGATTTCGAGGAGAAATACCTGGGTCAGCCGACACCCCTGATGCTTGATTGACTAAGGGTAAGCTTCAAAATTTGCAAGTTAATTTGAGTAATTGCTTGTTTTCTTTCGATGGGCATCCTACACAGGCTGGCGAAGAAGTTTTGATTAAGCTAGTTGCTGAGTCAATCCCTACCTTTATTATGAGTGTGCTCAAGCTCCCATTTGGTGTTTGTGATGACCTGAACACGTTTGATTCGGAACTATAATTGGGGAGCCGAGAAAGGTAAAAGGAAAACTCACTAGTACGCTTGGCATAAGATGACCCTGCCGAAGTCACACGAGGGCCTCGGGTTTAGGGATTTTTGAATCTTCAATCAAGCTCTGTCGACGAGACAAGCCCGGCACCGCGGAAGTGGAGACGAAGGGCCCTCGTCTTGTACGAGGGCCCGGCTGCGGCGGCCGGGGACAATGTGCCGGTGCCGCCCGTGGTGACCGAGGGCGTTGCGGTCGCCAGCGTGGAGATGGGGGCTGTCGTCGTCTATGAGAGCCCTGCGGCCGGGGACGGCACTATGACCCAAATCAGGGTTTTGGCACCTCCCACTACAGCAGCTGCCGCCCGCGCGACGAGGTCCCATTGCTCCCATGGGCAGGTTGCGGGGCATGCCAGGTGAGGCGGAGGGCCGACATGGTGCGGGCTGGGTGCGCGACCAGCTCTAGAACAAACACCGCCTGCCCAGGGACATGCCGCTGTGCTACATCAGGGGGAAGGTCCTGTGGCAGTCCGACATGAAAGCGCGGCGCGCCCGCTTCCTCCTCCGGGCCCGCGCATGCGCCCGCCTCGGCGCCTTCCTCTACCCCGTCGAGATCACCGCGTGCGGCTTGAACACCACCGATCCCAAGCCGATTACTATCCCCGGGGTGAGGGCCGGGCCGACGACATACCCGGGCGTGTCCTTGTCCGTCTCAGTCAGCAGCGGGCGCCGGGGGTGCGGCTTGAACACCACCGATCCCAAGCCGATTACTATCCCCGGGGTGAGGGCCGGGCCGACGACATACCCGGGCGTGTCCTTGTCCGTCTCAGTCAGCAGCGGGCGCCGGGGTCGTAGCCAGTGCATGTCTGACCACCTGAAGCTGAACTAATTCCACCGCAACGACGCCACCGTCATCAACGGTAAGGGGTACAGTAGCTTCATGGTGGATTGCAGCCAAGAGGCTGGCGACGATGTCGAAGTGAGGGCATTCCGGTGGCCGCGTGGGATCCGTCCGTGCCTTCTTATCGCCAAGAAGGACGGCGTCCGCCCCGCCCGAAACTCGTAGAATGTGTAGTTGGATCCTCTCGTTGGGATCTTATATTGCATCTCAACTGTGTCTGGCAGATGGTACTGTCCGGTCGGAGTGAGCTATAGCCTACAGCGGTCCCTTGGTCTTTGGTCAAGTTGTTGTATCATAGTGATCAGCTAGCTAGCTCTCCTTAATTATGTTGCAAGTACAATTCTGATTATGAATGCAATCTTTCTATAACACTGTACTTACACTGGTAGGTGAGACAGCCTTCAGTTTTACATTCGTAGCAAGGAATGGCGTGCATAATTGTACACGTTTAACATTTTCCGAATACATGTTTTTTAAATACGAGCTGCCTACTTTTTTTCATACACATTTGTATATGTTTTGTATATATCTAAAACATTTTTAACACAATTAACATTTGTCAAATACGGCGACTCTCGACCATCCGTGTTGATCGAGGAGGAGGATGGCCGAGGGGTGTCGTGGATCCGCTGTGATGGCCGCCGAGGGGCTAGACCTCGAGCTGCACCTCGGCCTACCGTCCGCGCGGATTGCGTTTGACCTCGACCTCAACGTCGACCTCTTCCTCTTCTCCGGCCCAAGAGAAGGTTTGTTTGGGTTCGACAGTTGTAGTTGGCCCAAGAGAAGTAATCCAGTCAAAACGAACGTCCCTTTGGTGTCGACGATTAAAGTTGGCCCAAGAGAATAGACCAAAATTTGAGTCAGTACACAAGATCAATTCTTGTTGCAGTCTTCGAACCCGTGATATCATATCACAGCTAGGAATCACGTCAACGGATGTTCAGCAACATACTTATTCAGATATAACAAAGTGTACTACGTATATTGCAGAAATGACAAAGTCTACTCATTCAATCCACGGCCTAGAAAGCCATCCAAGTCCAACACATCCATCCGTTGGGTGGGTGAGCGAGCGGGTACTGGTAGCCGTGTGCGCTACGTGCCGTTCCGTTGCGAAACCCTAGCCACCCTCCATCCTGCATTGCGCGCACCGTATGTATATACATACGGCGTATTGCCAGGTCATTCCACCCCGATACAATCCCCCCGTGCCGCGGCACTCACCACCTACCTAGCTTCAGTAACGGCTGGCGCTAGGGTAGTGTTGTCCATGGAGGAGAATGGCCGAGGGGCGTCGTGGATCCGCGGGGACGGCGGCCGAGGCGCTTGACACTTTTAACATTTGTCTACACGATTAACCTGTCTTTCAACACTTTTGGACTACATGTTACATAGTTTTCGAATACACATGGAATTATTTTTTCAAATGATACAAAATATTTAAATAATGTTAACATTTTTTTACATTGTTAATTATTTTTTCTAAAATGTCACAAGCATATTTTTGAAGCGCTTGAGCATCGTTTTAAATGTAATGTACATTTTCTTTGAATGCTATGATTTCTTTATTTTGAATTACACGAACATGTTACATTGTATAACATTTTTATAAAGTGTCACGTACATTCTATGTCCATGTGTCAGCTATCGAACCCTTCAAATCATCCATTCTATTTGGGGATCCTGACCGGAGGATACAATAGAAGTGATAAAAAAATGTATTGGGTATCACATCTTCTGATTTCGAGGAGAAATACCTGGGTCAGCCGACACCTGATGGTTGATTGACTAAGGGTAAGCTTCAAAATTTGCAAGTTAAGTTGAGTAAGTGCTTGTTTTCTTTTGATGGGCATCCTACACAGGTTGGCAAAGAAGTTTTGATTAAGTCAGTTGCTGAGTCAATCCCTACCTTTATTTTGAGTGTGCTCAAGCTCCCATTTGGTGTTTGTGATGACCTGAACACGTTTGATACTGAACTATAATTGGGGAGCCGAGAAAGGTAAAAGCAAAACTCACTAGTACGCTTGGCATAAGATGACCCTGCCAAAGTCACACGATGGCCTCGGGTTTAGGGATTTTTGAATCTTCAATCAAGCTCTGACAAGCCCGGCGCCGCGGAAGTGGAGACGAAGGGCCCTCGTCTTGTACGAGGGCCCGGCGGCGGCAGCCGGGGACAATGTGCCGGTGCTTCCCGTGGTGACTGAGGGCGTTGCGGTCGCCAGCGTGGAGATGGGGGCTGTCGTCGTCTATGAGGGCCCTGCGGCCGGGGACGACACTATGACCCAAATCGGGGTTTTGGCACCTCCCACTACAGCAGCTGCCGCCCGCGCGACGAGGTCCCATTGCTCCCATGGGCAGGTTGCGGGGCATGCCAGGTGAGGCGGAGGGCCGACATGGTGCGGGCTGGGTGCGCGACCAGCTCTAGAACAAACACCGCCTGCCCAGGGACCTGCCGCTGTGCTACATCAGGGGGAAGGTCCTGTGGCAGTCCGACATGAAAGCGCGGTGCGCCCGCTTCCTCCTCCGGGCCCGCGCATGCGCCCGCCTCGGCGCCTTCCTCTACCCCGTCGAGATCACCGCGTGCGGCTTGAACACCACCGATCCCAAGCCGATTACTATCCCCGGGGTGAGGGCCAGGCCGACGACATACCCGGGCGTGTCCTTCTCTGTCTCAGTCAGCAGCGGGCGCCGGGGTCGTAGCCAGTGCATGTCTGACCACCTGAAGCTGAACTAATTCCACCGCAACGACGCCACCGTCATCACCGGTAAGGGGTACATGAGCTTCATGGTGGACTGCAGCCAAGAGGCCGGCGACGATGTCGAAGTGAGGGCATTCCGGTGGCCGCGTGGGATCCGTCCGTGCCTTCTGATCGCCAAGAAGGACGGCGTCCACCCCGCCCGAAACCCGTAGAATGTGTAGTTGGATCCTCTCGTTGGGATCTGATATTGCATGTCAACTGTGTCTGGCAGATGGTACTGTTCGGTCGGAGTGAGCTATAGCCTACAGCGGTCCCTTGGTCTTTGGTCAAGTTGTTGTATCATAGTGATCAGCTAGCTAGCTCTCCTTAATTATGTTGCAAGTACAATTCTGATTATGAATGCAATCTTTCTATAACACTGTACTTACACTGGTAGGTGAGACAGCCTTCAGTTTTACATTCGTAGCAAGGAATGGCGTGCATAATTGTACACGTTTAACATTTTCCGAATACATGTTTTTTAAATACGAGTTGCCTACTTTTTTTCATACACATTTGTATATGTTTTGTATATATCTAAATATTTTTAACACTATTAACATTTGTCAAATACTCCTACATGATTAACATGTTTTTGAGCTTTACTGGAGTACGTGTTAAATATTTTCTTAATACACACTAAATTAACTTTTGAAATGATACATAACATTTTTCAAACTATGTGAACATTTTTTATATCGTATATACATTTTTTAATAAAATGTCACAAAAATATTTTTGAAACGCATGAACATAGTTTTAAATGTAACATACATTTTGTTTGAATGCTATGATTTTTTTTTTCTGGATTACACAAACATCCTTTATAAAATGCCACAAACATATTTTTGAAACGCATGAACATAGTCTGGCCTGATCTGCGCGTGCTCGGTTCGTCCGAAGGTAGCCTAGCCGTGTGTGCCCAACTACATTGCGAAACCGAAGCCCTAGATACATTGTCCTCCACCGTCCGTCTTGTGCCGCGCCGTATGTATATACTCCCTCCGGTACTTTTTACTCCATGTATGTTGATTTGGGTGAAGTCAAACTTTGCAAAGTTTGACCAAATTTATTTTGAAAAATATCAACACCTACAATATTAAATATATGAACTATGAAACTACATTTCATAACAAATCAAACAATATCGATTTGGCATTGTGAATATTGAAATTTTTGTCTATAAGTTTGGTCAAACTACAGATACTTTAATTTCGAAGATAACTTATATTCAGACTGAAAAGGACCTGAGGGGGTACATATATAGTCGTACTGCCAAGTCATTTCCCCCAAAAAGCATTTCCCCCGTGCGACGACGCTTACTAGCTAGCTTCGACCTCAAGAAATGGCGCTAGGGTAGTTTAATGTCGATCGAGGAAGGATGGCCAAGGGGCGGGGATCTGCGGGGACGACGGCCTAGGGGCTTGACCTCGAGCTGCACCTTGGTCTGCCGTCCGTGCGGACCGCGTTCGATCTCGACCTCAACATCGACCTCGTGCTCTTTGCCGGCCCAATCCCGGTGGAGAATCTCGCCCTCGTCGTGTACGAGGGCCCGGTGGCGGTGGGCGGGGCCGACATGCCGGTGCCGCCCGCGGTGACCGAGAGTGTTGCGGCGGACGTGGAGATGTTGGTCATCGTCATCCATGAGGGCCCGGTGGGTGGGGACGGCGCGGTCACCGATGTCGTGGTTTTGGCCACGATGGACGACAAGCACGTCGAGGCCGGGCAGATCGTTCGGGCCGGCATGGGCGTCCTTCACTGAGGTCGGGGTTTTGGCCACGCTGCACGACGAGCACGTCGAGGCCGAGGAGATCGTCCCGGGCTGCAGCGCCGACTCCGCCGTGCTGGCACTAGGCCACCTTCCCCTCCAGCACGTGCCGCGCCTAGCATGGGGATCCCGTTGCTCCCCTGGGCAAGCCGTGGCGCACACTAGTCAAGGCGGAGGTGGGCCGACATGGTGCGGGCGTGGGTGCGCGACGAGCTCCAGGACAAACACCACCTACGCAGGGACCCGCCACTGAGCTACATCAGGGAGAAGGTCCTGAGCCAGTTGGACATGAACCCGCGGCACACACGCTTTCTCCTCCCGGCTCGCGCACACCCCGCCATCATGCCTCCATGTACGCCGCCGCCGACAGAGCCGAGCGTGTCCTTGTCCGTATACGCGAGAAGCTAGTGGCTAGTCTGACCGGCTGAACCAGAACAAATTCCACCGCTGCAACTCCACCGTCATCAATGGTAATGGCCGGGGTACATGATGTTCATCGTAGACTGCTGCCTGCAGGCGGGCGATGGCGTCGAGGTGTGGTGTTCCAGTGGCCACCTGGTATCCGTTCGTGTCTTCTGGCCGTGAAGAAGGACGGTGTCTGCCCCACCCGAATATGTAGAGTGTGTAGCCTTCCATCCTATCGCTCATACTGCATGTCAACTGTGTCTGGCAGCTGGTACTCTTGTTGTTGTTACTGTTTTTTCTTGTACGAGGAATTTGTTATTGTATCGTAGTGAGCTAGCCTAGCGGTGGCTTGGTATTAGGTTAAGTTGTTGTATCTTAGTGATCAGATAGGTTAGGTTGCCGACATGAAACTGCCCTACCTAACCTAGCATCGTTACTCGAAGGAAGGGGGTGATCCGCAGGATGGGAGAGGAGCGACATGACTGTCTCGCGGGGTTGTTACATTGTATAACATTAAAAAGTGTTACACACATTTTTTTGAATTTCATGGACATTTTCCAAATGTCACACGCATTTTTGCGAATGGTACATACTTTTTCTAAAAGTTGAGTGGACACATCCGTTGGGTCAGTGTTCGTGCGATAGGATATGGAGGGATAGGATTCGAGGGAAGGGGGAGATCCGTGGGATAGGAGAGGAGTGACGTGACTGCTCGCGGGGTTGTGTGGCCGGATCACTGGCATGGTGGTAGCCGCTTCATTCGTAGGGGATGCCCGGAAGCTGCTTCATCCGTAGCGCATGCCACTGCGTGGACCGAGGGCCGGTTGAGGGGTGCCTGATCCGCGTGGGCTTGCTTTTCGTTTGCATGTAGCCGTGTCACGAAAACCTAAGATACAACATATAACGACCTAGGGCAGGGCTGCATACGGCGCCTCTCGACCATCCATGCCTTCCGCTCGGTATTTATATACAGACCGTATTCCTTTTTCTCTTCAAAAAGCATTTTCCCAAGTCATTTTTCACTCAAGTAGCCCACGGCGCTTAGCTTCTCTTGAGTAACGACACTAGTTAAGGTAGGGCAGTTTCATGTCGAGGATGGTTGAGGGGCGTGGATCCGCGCAGACGCCATCAGGGGGCCTCGACGTCGAGCTGCATTTCGGCATGCCATCTGTGCCGATTGCCCATGACTTCGACCAAAACGTCGACCTCGCAGTGTTCGCCGACCCGATCCTGATGGTGGCTGTCACGATCTTTGCCGGCCCTATCCTAGTGGAGAACGTCGCGGTGGCGGAGGTGGAGGAGGGTAGCGAGAACGTCACGGTGAATGAGGGCCCGGTGGGTGGGTACGACGCGGTGACCGGGGTGGGGGAGCTCGGGGTTTTGGCGTCGGCCGCACGGATTGAGGTGCAGAGCGATCTCGCCATCGTCGTGTACAAGGGTCCGGTGGATGGACTATCAAACACGAAGCAATCAATCCGTGTATCTCCTATACGATTTCAAACCTCGGCGACACCTAAACTGAATACTAATTGTACAACTCCAATACTAGCATTGCATTTATCACTTCTATTGTAAGTCGCTAATATTGGATCGATATTGTAGTTACACTGGTAGACGAGGCGCCCTTCATTTTTACAATCGTAGCATAGAATGACGTATTCACTGCATAATTTTTGTGTATGTTTAACATTTCTCATATACATGATTTCCTTCAATTTTATGTTTTGCTGCCTACCTTTTTTTCTATACACCTAAAACATGTTTTTACACACATTTAACATTTTTCTACATGATTATCAACATATTTGGACTACGCGTTAAACGTTTTTCGAATAGACAGTTGATAACCCACAAGTATAAGGGATCACAATAATTTTCAAGAGTAGGGTATTCAACCCAAATTTATTAATTCGACACAAGGGGAGCCAAAGAATATTCTCAAGTATTAGCAGCTGAGTTGTCAATTCAACCACACCTAAAAGACTTCATATTTGCAGTAAAATATTTAGTAGCAAAGTAGTATGGAAATAAGGGTAACAGTGGCAAAAGTAACAGTAGCAATTTTGTAGCAATCGTAATGGTAACGGAAAAGTAACTAAGCAAAGATTCATATGAAACGAACTCGTAGGCAATGTATCAATGATGGATATTTATGTCGGATGGCATTCATCATGCAACAGTGATAACATAGGGTGACACAGAACTAGATCCAATTCATCAATATAATGTAGGCATGTATTTCAAATATAGTCATACATGCTGATGAAAAAGAACTTGCATGACATCTTTTGTCCTACCCTCCCGTGGCAGCGAGGTCCTATTGGAAACTAAGGGATATTAAGGCCTCCTTTTAATGGAGTACCGGACCAAAGCATTAGCACTTAGTGAATACATGAACTCCTCATACGACGGTCATCACCGGGAGTGGTTTCGACTATTGTCACTCCAGGGTTGCCGGATCATAACACGTAGTAGTTGACTATTGACTTGCAAGATAGGATCAAGAACACAAATATATTCATGAAAACATAATAGGTTCAGATCTGAAATCATGGCACTCGGGACCTAGTGACAAGCATTAAGCATAGCAAAGTCATAGCAACATCAATTCTTAGAACATAGTGGACACTAGGGATCAAACCCTAACAAAACTAACTCGATTACATGGTAAATCTCATTCAACCCATCACGGTCCAGCAAGCCTACGATGGGATTACTCACACACGACGGTGAGCATCATGAAATTGGTGATGGAGAATGGTTGATATGACGATGGCGATAGATTCCCCTCTCCGGAGCCTCGAACAGACTCCAGATTTACCCTCCCGATGAAGAATAGGGCTTGGCGGGGGCTCCGTATCGTAAAACGCGATGAATACTTTTCTCTGATTTTTTTTCTCCCCGAACGTGAATATATGGAGTTGGAGTTGAGGTCGGTGGAGGTCCAGAGGGCCCACAAGGTCGGGTGGCGCGCCCCCACCCTTGTGGCCAGGGTGTGGGCCCCCTTCACTTGATTCTTTCGCCAATATTTTTTATTAATTCCAAAACTTATCTCTGTGAAGTTTCAGGTCATTCCGAAAACTTTTTATTCTGCACAAAAATAACACCATGGCAATTCTGCTGAAAACAGCGTCAGTCCGGGTTATTTCTATTCAAATCATGCAAGTTAGAGTCCAAAATAAGGGCAAAAGAGTTTGGAAAAGAATATACGACGGAGATGTATCAACAGTCAATTATTTTTGGAAATGGTACAGAATATTTTTTAACTATGCAACTTTTTTGCATTGTGTAAGTTTTTAAATAATGTTAAACTTGAACATAGATTTAAATAATGTAACTATGCAACTTTTTTGCATTGTGTGCGCTGGGCAAGCAGCACCGGCTCCCATTCCGGCAGGCCTCGGCGTACCGCGGAGAGCACGCACTCGAGCTCATCCACATGGATCTCTGCAGGCCAATCAAGCCAGCGACAACCGGAGGTGATCGGTATTTTCGGTTGGTCGTTGATGATCACTCCCGTTACATGTGGCTGGAGGTGATAAAAACCAAAGACGAGGCATTTTCACGCTTCAAGAAGATCAAGGCTCTCGCCGAGGCAGAGTATAGGCGCCGACTCATGGCGTTCCCGTCCGATTGGGGTGGCGAGTTCAACTCCATTGAATTCTGCCTGCAGCGCAAGAATGAAGGGATCAAGCACTGCACCACCGCGCTATACACGCCGCAGAAAAACAGCATGGTCGAGAGGCGGAACCAGATCGTGATAGAGATGGCGCGGTGCCTGCTCAACAGCATGGTCGTGCCCACCATGTTCTGGGGTGACACTATCAAGACTGCGGTGTACCTGCTCAACCGATCTCCCACGCGCAGCGTCGACAGGCAGACGCCGTACGAAGCGTGGCACAAGAAGAAAACGACGATCCACCATCTACGCATGATTGGGTGCATCGCGCACGTTAAGCGTGTCAGCCCCGGCATCGACAAACTGGCCGGCTGCTTGACGCCGGTGATCTTCCTCGGGTATGCAGAGGGAGCCAAGGCATACAGGGTGTTTGATCCGGCTATGAACAAGGTGCACGTCACACACGATGTCATATTTGAAGAACGGAGGAAGTAGGACTAGACGTTGGCTCCAGGTGCTCCGGCGACCCCAGCGAACAAACACTTTGTGATCGTCTACAGCGACGAGGAAAGCGTCCACGAGCAGTCTCCCTCGTCAAGCTCAGGCGGGTCGCCTCCCTCCTTTGGACACTGACATGTCATGCTGTCATCGCCAGCTCACTCTCCAGTCTCCGACGAGGACAGCTGGGCCACGCCGCCCAGTGACGACTGGGAGCGGCACGACCTCAACCACACACCGCCGCGCTATCGCAAGATGACACACGTGCTCGCTGAGGTGGAAGCGGCGAGGCAAGGCCAGGTAGGGCTCTGTCTCATTGCTGCTGAAGAGCCCGCGAGTGTTGATGAAGCGCTTGAAGAGGCGTGCTGGAGGCGCGCCATGGACGCCGAACTGGCGGCAATCCGTGACAATAGGACATGGGAGCTCGCCGCGCTCCCGCCCGGCCACCGTGCCATATGGCTAAAATGGGTCTTCAAGGTCAAGAGGGACCCCGCCGACAAGATTCTGAAGTACAAGGCGTGCTTCATGGTGAAGATCTATGCGCAGCGGCAAGGCGAGGACTACGATGAGGTGTTCGCGGCGGTGGCCCGCATCGAGACAGTATGGCTGATGCTGCAACTCGCAGCACACCAAGGGTGGTAAGTCCATCACATGGACATCAAGAGTCAGCGTTCTTGGACGGCAATTTGATCGAGGAGGTCTACGTGCAGTTGCACTAGCGGCCGGGTTTTGTCATTGCCAGCGAGGAAGCCAAGGTTCTACGACTTCGGAAGGCTCTCTACGGCCTTAAACAGGCGCCCCTAGTGGTATGCCAAGCTTGACGCGTCACTTGCGTCGCTTGGGTTCGAGCGCAGCCCCCTCAAGCATGCGGTGTACAGGAGGAGCACCGGTGCGGTGACACTGGTCATCGACGTGTGATCTGATCATAACCGGAACCAGCATCGACGACATCACGACGTTCAAGGAGTAGTTGCAGAGGATGTTTGACATGAGCGATCTCAGTCGCGTGAGCTATTATCCAAGGATCGAGGTGCGGTAGCAGGATGGAGAGATCGCTCTCTATTAGAGCGCCTACACCCTGCGCCATGAAGATCCTCGATGCAGCCATGATGAGGGGGTGCAAAGCCAGCGACACCCCGATGCAGAACCGGCTGAAGCTGGCCAAGGCTGGCGCTGGCGACGCCGTGGACGCCACACGGTACAGGAGCGACGTCGGCAGTCTACGGTATCTCTGCAACACGGACCTGACATCACCTACGCCGTCGGCATCTTCGACAGGCATCTGGAAGCGCCTGCAGAGCCGCACTAGGCTGCGGTGAAGCAAAACCTCCGCTATGTTATGGGGACCATGGAGTACGATTGCTGCTATAAGTGGGGAGGAAATTCCGTACCGGAGGTGATCGGCTACAGTGACAGCGATCATGCCGGAGACGTTGATGATCGCCGGAGATCGACCGGAGTGGTGTTCTTCCTCAATTCCAGCACGATCATGTGGACATCTCACAAGCAGAAGGTCGTGCCGTCTCGTCTTGCAAGGTTGAGTACATGGCAGCGGAATCCGCAGCATGTCAGGTTGTGTGGCAGTGCAGGCTCCTTAGTGAGCTCACCGGCGACGTGCCAACGACGACGAAGCTGCGCGTCGACAACAAGTCAGCGGTCACGCTCAGCAAAAATCCAGTTCATCATGAAAGAAGTAAGCACATTGACATACGCTATCATTTTATTCTTGAATGCATTGAAGACGGCAAGGTGGATGTCGACCTCATTGGCACTGACAGACAGCTTGCCGACATTCTCACCAAGGCGCTGGGACGAATCATGTTCGTTGAGCTGCGACAGAAGCTCGGCGTCGTGAAGGTGATCTCCCGGCGTAAGGATTAGGGGGTAAATTGTTGAGCTTGTAATCCTTTTGCCCGTTAGGATAGTTTCCTTTTCTTTTCAGTTAGCAACAAAACGGCTCTCTCACGTGTGCATGTACACGCAGAGACCGATCTCATTTTCAGTTAGTAGTTATATGTGCGGCTGTAGTTGGCTCATGGGATGGCATGCAGCGGTAGACTCGGCAGGCACACGCAAGACGCGCGACCTGGGATGCACGTCCGGTAGGCTCGGCGGCGTGGAGGGTTTTTCGTCTCCAGTTGATGGATAAATAACAGAAGAGTTAATGAGAAAAGCTGCAATTAGTGTGTGCAGCACAAAAAACGTCTGAGTCTTCGTCTACCTCTCGCCATTGTCATTGTGAGCTAGAGCTTGCAGGTGATCCCGGTTCCCGACACCCCCTCTAGGCTATAGCTTACTATGTCCGGAGAGTACCATCTGCCAGACACAGTCGACATGCAATATGAAATCCCAGCGAGAGGATCCAACTACACACTCTACGGGTTTTGGGTGGGGCGGACGCCATCGTGCCCGAAAGGGGGTGTCGGGACTCCCTGGTGCTATCGCACCTTTCCGTTCAGTTATATGGATTTAATCTCTTGTGTCACTTTGAAATTGTTCTTCTTATGGGTACGAGTTATGGGGCATTTGCAAGGTACATCTTTTTTTTCCGGCGAATTACCAGAGATTTTATTCAACAAAGGAACTCCTGGAACAATCAACCTATAAACTGCTAACCAGGAAGTTACAAAGGCGCACACGCACTCTAGAAATAATTTGGCGCACGTTTACCTTAGGAATGACTTAACTTGGCGCGCACGTATATTGTGCGGTCACAATGTGCACACGCAGCCTAGAAATAAGCTGGCGCGCTCTTACCCTAGGAATAACTTGGGGGGCACATATGTGAAACTATCTATACGAGCTATGTTTTATCTTATTAACTGCTTGCTGAATATCTGTTTTGAAAGATTATATTTGTAATTAACTAGTATTTTTCATGACAAACTTGTAAAAGAATTGCCCCTCATAAGTCAGAGCTAAACACTTTTTTGTTAATTAGATTCCAAAGATAAATAAGTTACAATTACATTTCCTACTCCTAGGAAGTTTAGTTATTTTGGTCTATTCTAAAAACCAGATCTAAATAGATCTTGTTGCTCATATCTGCAGAAATATAGTGCATAACTTGTAGTTATGACCTTGTGATAACTTTTACTTTATTAGGAAATCTTGCCTCATTTATCTCTTAGGTACGCCCTCCTTGAAATCATACCATATCTCCAAGAAGGAAGCATGCCCCAGTCATTAGATTGACAGACAGCCGAGCTGCAGGTGGGCAACTCAAAGGCATAGGAAATTTCACCAAATTCTGTCAATTTCTAAGAGATTGTGTAAAATTATGTAGAACAACTCCATAAAAAATGTCTAAAGGACAAAAATTGTCACCGTGACAAGAAAAAATACGTAAAAAAGGTTCACGGGCATAAATTGTTGCTAAAAAGTAAATTTCATTATTAAATAGCATAAATAAGGCATTTGGTGTTCAGTTCACAAGAACTAGAAACCCCCCTCCCCCCTCCCCCCCCCCCCCCCCCCCACAAATCAGCTATTTTGCACGTAGTTTGAAATAAACTCTACATCTTTCTCTTTTTCCTATAGTTTAACAAATGTGTGAAGAGAGATGGTCTCCCCATGAGAGGGCAGCAATCTTATTGTTCATTTCAATGCACCCATAAATAAAAGTTTGAACAAACTTTTCTAATTGTGACCGAACTTGGGTGGTCGGAGTCCTAAATTTCCATAGTATAGAAAGGGTGACCTCATGCCAAATGGAGTCATCGATGTTTGACGGTCTTGATCTGCTCAATGGATCTTGGTAGCGGGACTGCATCGTGATATCCAATTGGAACTGAATCCGCATTGCTTTCGACAGTTGTGGTAGAGGCGACCGGTATCTTGGGAGGTGCATGAACCATTTCTTATGAACTATTATGCATCGACTCATTGAAAACTGTAGAATTTCTCATGTCCTAATCTTACAAAGTATAGAAAGGAGAAACTCTGGCCTAATGGAATTGTTGATCGTTGATGGTGTTGATCTGCTCGAGAGGTCTTGCAAGCAGGAAGGTGGTGCAATGTGCTGGTGATGCCAAATCCGCATTGCTTTCGGAGAGTCGAAGAATAGGTGATCAGTATCTTTGAAGGTGCAAGAACCATTTTTGGAAACCACATACGGCATTTAGTGGTCAGTTCACAAGGACATATTTTTCTCCCATAGGCCATTTTCTATGCAATTTGAAATAAATTCCAGATCTTTTCACTTTCCTGTAGTTTAACTAATAAATAGAATAGCCTCTTAGCGGGTGTGAACTATATGCATCGACAACAAATTGTGTATTGAGATTTTATTTTCTTGAAAAATGTATTGGGATTTTCCTTTTTGAGCTGATATTGGGAGAATTTGAGACTATGTGTCACGCTCACTTCTAACCTGGTCCTTTGGCCAAAATTGGAAATGGAATGGGAATTCAGGTGAGAAAGCTCTCCCCTTCTGACCGTTCACTCTTTTTTCTGTTAAACATGCAATAATATATTTGGATCCGTAAAAAAGTATCACAAGGACAAAAATAACGTATGAAGTGTCACAGGGACAATAAAAAACTTGGTTAAAAAAAGTAAATTGCAGTATTAGAATAACATAAATAAGGCATTGGGTGTTCAGTCCACAATGATTTGAAACTATTTTTTTTCTCCTCAGAAGCTATTTTGTATGCAATTTGAAATAAATCCATATATATTTGGTTTCCCTGTAGTCTAACTAATGTGTGAAGAGAGGTAGTCTCGGCAACCTTATCGTTCGGTTCTTTAAACCGATGCATCATAAATCAAAGTTCTAACAAACATTTGTAATGGTGACCCAACTAGGGCATGGTAAGAGTTTCAGAAAACTAAAACGCTTCTCGAGTGCTAATTAAATCATACATAGTATGGAAAGGAGGACTTCATGCCTGATAGAGTTGTCAATGTTTAACGATGTTGATATGCTTGGCTGGTCTTGGAAGCGGGAGGGCACCATAATGTCCGGTTGGAGCCAAATCTGTGTCGCTTTCGGATAGTTGAGGAAGAAGTGATCGATGTCTTGGGAGGTGCATGAACCATTTTTGGAAACCATATATGGCGTTTGGGTGTTGATATGCTTGACATGTCTTTTTTTTGAACCAAAGACCATAGAACAATCGTTGTACGGTAATTTTCATTCAAAGTTAAGCAAAGTTATGTACATCAAAGGAAAATTAAAATACATGAGGGCCATCTAACCAATACCAGCTCTAGGAATATCCATGATGAATTAAGCTAGGTTATCTGTAATCCATTCTCTGAAAGCCTCTCTGTGTTTCTCTTTGGATCTCCATATTATCTTCTTGAGATCCTCTCGGAGTAGGCTTCTCATAGCTTGAACCGATGGGTTTTGGGCGTTGAAATTGTTTGAGTTCCTCTGCATCCAAATGTGCCAGCATCCCATGGTGATTATGCTCATAGCAAACTGTTTGGGCAAATGATTTAGCAGAAAAGATATTTCATCGAAGGCATTGGTGCCTCTCTCCTTGGTAGGAACAATTGAATCCCAACATGCCAAAGCAAAGGGACAGTCCCAGAAGAGATGTAAACTTGTTTCCTCACAAGAGTATCTGCATATCTCACAATTATAACTGGGCAGATGGAAATTCTTCCTGAATAGGAGATTCCTGACATTTACTCTGTCATGCAAGATCAACCAGACAGAAATCTTATACCTCAGCATTGCAGCACTTCTCCAAATATTCTTGAAAAGTGGTGAGGCTAACTCTTTTGTTTGCAGATGGTTATACATTTCGATAGAAGAATATCCATCTTTATGCTTATTCCAAGAGAAGCCCCATGTGTCAAGTGAGTTGCTAAGCTGAGTAGCTTGCATGAGAGAAGTTACTTCCTGAAATTGTTGATGAGCCTGAATAGATAGAGGAGTGAAGAAATGTTCAGAAAGGTCCTCCAAGCCTTTGATTGTCTGGACTGAAATTTGCTCTTGCTTGCTGAAAGAGAACAACTCTGGGAATTTATCCTTAAGAATGCCCTGGTTCCAGTTATCAGTCCAAAATCTAACAGTGTTCCCAGAGCCTATTTTAGGAACAGCTGCCTGTCTGAATTCAGGGACAAGCTTGAGAGTACTTTTCCACCAAAAGGATCCTTGTGGTGTAGTGGTAAGCATTCTGTCAGGATAATAAGCCTCCCAGATCAAGTTGACCCAAGGAATGTCCTGCTGATTGAGGAATTTGTGAATATGCTTCGTGAGCAAACATTTGTTGTGACTAGCAATATCAAGTACACCAAGTCCTCCTCTGTCTTTTGGCTGATGCTACCTCTTGAGCATGCGTTGGTTTTCCCTTGAAGAGGAAAGGGTGATGCAGCAAAGTAGCGTAAGTATTTCCCTCAGTTTTTGAGAACCAAGGTATCAATCTAGTAGGAGGCTACACGCAAGTCCCTCGTACCTACACAAACAAATAAAAACCTTGCAACCAACGCGATAAAGGGGTTGTCAATCCCTTCACGACCACTTGCAAAAGTGAGATCTGATAGAGATGATAAGATAATATTTTTGGTATTTTTATGATAAAGATTAAAAGTAAAGATTGCAAAATAAATGGCAACAGAAATAGCTAGTTGACGGAAGATTAATATGATGGAAAATAGACCCGGTGGCCATATGTTTCACTAGTGGCTTCTCTCAAGATAGCATAAGTATTACGGTGGGTGAACAAATTACTGTCGAGCAATTGATAGAAAAGTGCATAGTTATGAGAATATCTAGGCATGATTATGTATATAGGCATCACGTCCGCGACAAGTAGACCGAAACGATTCTGCATCTACTACAATTACTCCAGACGTCGGCCGCTATCCAGCATGCATCTAGAGTATTAAGTTCATAAGAACAGAGTAACGCATTAGGCAAGATGACATGATGCAGAGGGAAAAACTCAAGCAATATGATATAAACCCCATGTTTTTATCCTCGATGGCAACAATACAATACGTGTCATTTCCCCTTCTGTCACTGGGATCAAGCAACACAAGATTGAACCCAGCTAAGCACTTCTCCCATTGCAATAAAGATCAATCTAGTAGGCCAAACCAAACTGATAATTCGAAGAGACTTGCAAAGATAACCAATCATACATAAAAGAATTCAGAGGAAATTCAATTTTTGTTCATAGATAATCTTGATCATAAACCCACAATTCATTGGATCTCGACAAACACACCGCAAAAAGAGTTACATCGAATAGATCTCCAAGAAGATCGAGGAGAACTTTGTATTGAGATCCAAAGAGAGAGAAGAAGCCATCTAGCTAATAACTATGGACCCGAAGGTCTGAGGTAAACTACTCACACATCATCGAAGAGGCTATATATGGTGTTGATGTAGAAGCCCTCCGTGATCGATTCCCCCTCCGGCAGAGCGCTGGAAAAGGCCCCAAGATGGGATCTCACGGGTACAGATGGTTGCGGCAGTGGAAATAGGGTTTCGTGATGCTCCTGGTTAGTTTCGGGGTATGTGGGTATATATAGGAGGAAGAAGTAGGTCGGTGGAGCTGCAAGCGGCCCACGAGGGTGGGGGGCGCGCCCAGGGGTGCAGGCGCGCCTCCCTGCCTCGTGGCCTCCTTGATTGTTTCTTGACGTCCACTCCAAGTCCTCTGGATCACGTTTGTTCCAAAAATAACTCTCCCGAAGGTTTCATTCCGTTTGGACTCCGTTTGATATTCCTTTTCTGCGAAACAGAAATAGGCAAAAAAACAGCAATTTGCACTAGGCCTTGGGTTAGTAGGTTAGTCCCAAAAATAATATAAAAGTGTATAATAAAGCCCATTAAACATCCAAAACAGATAATATAATAGCATGGAACAATAAAAAATTATAGATACGTTGGAGAGGTATCAGCTGACAAACTTTGTCCCATTCAATCAGAACAGTGCCTCTGTCTTCCATCCCATATTTCATCCAAAAGAAATGCTTGAGATATTTTTGAATTTGTTGAAAGACACCAGCTAGTAGTGGAAGTGTGCACATGAAGAAAATGGGCAAACTGCAGAACACAGATTTAACCAGAACCAATTTATCTCCATATGACAGCAGGGAGGAACAACCAGCAAGCCTTCTTTCAATTCTCTTCATGATGGGCATAAAATGTTCAATCTTTGGTTTGGAGAGACACAAAGGTAGTCCCAAATATGTGAAAGGGAAGGATCCAACTTTGCAACCCATAATGTGAGCTAACTCCAGCATTTTATCATTCGCAGTATTGATGGGAACAATAACAGATTTTTCTAAATTGACTCTCAGCCCAGTGCAAGTACTGAAGTACATGAGCAAGTTTTTGAGCCGGTGGAGCTGTGCAGCATTGGCTTGCATGACTAGGACAGTATCATCGGCATACTGAATTATAGGAAAATCTTGAGCATTATTAGTATGCAGAGGTGCAGAGATCAGACCATTCTTCATAGCTTCATTTAGAATAGTTTGAAGCAGGTCAGCAGCAATGACAAACAGTAAGGGTGAGAGAGGATCTCCTTGTTTGACCCCTCTTTTACAGAGGAATTGCTTTCCAGGTACCCCATTCAGCAGCACTGAGGATAACCCAGATGAGAAAATCATATCCATCCACATACTCCACCTAGGCCCAAATCCTCTAGAAATGAGCAGATTCTTGAGAGCTTCATGCTCAATCATGTCAAAAGCTTTCTCAAAATCTAGTTTGAGAATAATCAAATCCTGCCCTGATTGATGACATTGATGGATGAATTCATATGACCAGGCCAAACGATCATGGATTGATCTCTTTTTCAGGAACCCATATGTCGGTGTACAAAAGTAGGGGCGCTCTTTTTGACACCTTTACTTGTGCACGGATAATCGGAGCCGCGCCCACGGCCACACTAAGCAGAGCAGGGGAGGGAAGCCGGAGAGAAGCCATAGGAACAAGACGGTCAGAGGCAACGCCAAGGCCAGAAACACAAGACAACAAAGGGGCGAGGTGGAGACCCCCGGCAAGCGCCCTTGCCGGGGCGGCCTCCGCGGCCCCTGCAAGAACCTTGCCGGGGCAACTTGCCCAAACACCAACAGAGCGAGCCGCCCTTGAGTCCACAGGTTCCAACCCAACCAACTACGATTGGACTAGGGCTCGGGAGGCACCTCTGTGGTGGCATGCAGATCTTTGTCAAGACCATAGATATATGAGACCAGATGAGGACCAGAAGACGGCGACCGTCGGCGGGATCCTTGCCGAGGAAAGCCACGAGACTCCCCGGCAAGATCCTTGCCGAGGACGACTGCGCGCCACGGCAGGACCCTTGCCCGGCCCCCGGCAAGGCCCTTGCCGAGGACATCAGCGGGGCCACTGCCAGGCCCGCACCAGCCAAGTTTCCACCGCCATTAGCATGCAGCTGCCAGCCCGACCAACCAGGCAGGCACTTGCGTGACAACATGCAGCTTCCAGGCCAGATTAGCAAGCGCCTGCATGGCGGCATGCAGATCTTCGTGAAGACCCTACCACCGCGCCACCTCAGCTGCCTGCCTGCCTACAAGGCGCCGCATGCATCGCTGGCCAGGGCGCGTGTCGAAGCGAAGAGGAGCGGCGACGGACGGGACGGGCCTCGCTCCCGTCCCCGATAAAGCTAGGGGACACCTAAGCGACGCATTAAATGTGTCTTGTCCTGTAATACGGGCGATAAGCTCATAGTACTGTAGGCCTTTCCACCTCCTGTGTGCCACTGTGGCAGCCCCTTTCGACTATAAAAGGAGGCCCATGGCGTACTGGAGGAGGATTCGGCTATTTGGAACTACACAGCCACCATAGCTAGTTCGAGAGCTCAAGAACACTCAATACATCCACCAAAGCAGGACTAGGGTTTTACACATCCTCGCGGCCCGAATCTGGGTAAACGATCCTTGTGCTGACTGTTAATCCTGCTCTTCTCACAACCCCGCGCCCCGGCAACCGTAGTAGGGATTCTTGTGATCCCATAGGTGTTGTTTCCCACCGACATCTTTGGCGCGCCAGGCAGGGGGCGCAATTGTGAGAATCTGGTCTAGTAGTTAGCCTAGCAGTTCTTCATCGCCATGGCTCCCAAGAAGAAGACGATCACAGCGATCGGCGCGTCGGGAGCCGAGCGGCCCGTGCCAGTGCGGACGAGCAACGGGCCGGTCGCGGACAGAACCCGAGCCGCGGCTCGCGGGCACCAGCATCGCCCCGGCGGTCAGATCCTGGCGAGCGGCATCGTTCGTGCGCCAGACGACGAGCCGCACGCCGCCAGGTCGAAGGACAGGGCTGGGCCCCTCGCAGGCGGCACGGGGCCCTCCAGGGGCATCGCTGTACCCCCTTTGGGCGGTGCAGCGACCTCCAAGACGCCAACCCCGGCGACCACAGCGCACTCTTCCCATGGTGTGCGCGACGAGCAGCGTCACCACACCGGTGACCCTGGACACCGCCATGGGAAGAGCCCTGTGCTTCATCCACGGGACGAAGGAGTTCAGCATGCCCGCCGAAGTGCTGACGAAAATGGCACGCAGCCGCTGGGCCGTGATAGAGCTCCTTCTAACGTGGTTGGAAGTCGAAGCGTGCCACGGTCCACGCAGCTGTCGCCACCCACGCCAGCAGAAGCTTTGGCGCGTGCGGAGCTGCTCCTCGACTTCCCTCCTGCTGCGGAGAAGCTCGACGAGTGGAGGGTCACCATCCGGAGCCTCGTCGTCGTCGCCAACAAAGATGATCCGTGATCGGCGGGGCCCTCGGGCCAGCGCTCCACCGAGCCACCACATGCCAGCGCCGGGAGGACCGGGGTGCTGGGGTCACGGTGCACTCTCCTCCTCCTCGCCAGCCACCATGGGTGTCGGCCCGTCGTGACGACGCTTGTGATAACATCTCTATAGCGTCGTCCGACCCGCGGACCCATCGCGACCAGCGCCAAGTTCTTCGAATGAGCTCCCGAAGATGCTCGAACCACTATCGAGCACCGGTGTGATACACGCCACCAGTCGGACAAGCGAGCGGGACCCGCTATGAATCACCCAGCACCGGGTGCTCCGGCGGCCTACCTTACGAGGTGGGCTGCCCAGCCTTTACCCGTGAGCTGCGGTAGTTCCAGTGGCCGTCCCACCGCACGTTCAAGCCTGACGTCGGCGAGAAGTACACTGGCAAGACCCATCCGTCAGAGTTCCTCAGCATCTACACCATCGCGATGCAGGCTGCCGGAGCTCGCGACGACAAGGTGCTTGCCAATTACTTCCCATTGGCACTGAAGGCCAATGTCATGTCTTGGTTGATGCACTTGCCGGCGGATTCCATTTTTCTTGGTCGGATCTGTGCCATGAGTTCGTTGGCACCTTCACTGGAGGCCACCAAGCTCATGGCTAGGCCAGTGATTTGCATATCATTCCCCAGAAGGAAGGGGAAAACCTGCGCAAGTACATCCAGAGATTCAGCCGGGTGCAGTACAACATCCCCGACGTTCATCCCGCCGCCGTGATCAGCGCGTTCCATCAGGACATGCGCAACTGCAAGATGCGCGAAGAGCTGGCGATGACCAAGGTTAATGATGTGGCCGAACTCTATGTTCTGGCAGATAGGTGCGCCCGGGCTGAAGAGGGAAGGAAGTACCCCGGCGAGGACGCCGGCGCGAAAACCGACTCTACTGATGAAGACACCGCCGCCCCGACGAAGAAGGGCCGGCGTCGCAACAGGAAACACAAGGGCAAGGCCGTGCTTGCCGTCGAGGGATCCGACAGCACCGGCACCGCCAAGAAGGCCAAGGGAGACGACCCCGGCAAAGAAATCGCCGGGTGCGCCACTTGCCGGGCCTTGGCGGCTGCCGACAAGCCAGGGGGCTCTGACAAGCAGTACTGCAAGATCCACCGCACCATGGGCCACGACCTCTAGAACTGCTTGGCTGAGAAGCAAAAGGCCGATTATGAGAGGCGGGACAAGGAGAAGGGTCAGGACGGTGCCGAGGGATCCGGCAATAAGCGTGGCGGCCAAGGAGGCCGCCGCGGCAAGGACAACCAGCAAGAGAGGCCCGCCCGAGGCCGTGACAAGAAGCAAGAAGACGATGATCATGACGAGGACGACGAGTCCGGCGAGCAAGAGTTCCAGAAGGCTACGGAGGCCATGTGCGTCGATGGTGGCGCCTCGCTGCATACTTCTCACCGCCAGCTAAAGCAGTGGGCGTGTGAGATTATAGCAACGGAGCCGTCGTTCGACGCTCAGAAGCCGCTGAAGTGGTCCAGCATGCCCCTCATCTTTGACGCCGAGGACCACCCTGACCGCACAACCGCGGTCGGGTGTTTGCCATTGTTGGTCTCGCCAACGATACACAACCTCAAGGTGAACAAGATGTTGGTCGACGGCGGGGCCGGCCTGAACTTGATCTCCCCCGTCGTGATGAAAAGGCTGCAAATTCCTGATGGAGACCTCGAGGAAATGGGCATGTTTCAAGGGGTCAATCCGGGGAGGAGCCAGCCGAAGGGGAAGGTCACACTGCCCATGATGTTTGGAGGAGAGTTGAACTACAGGACGGAGAGAATCGTTTTCGATGTGGCCGAGATCCCCTTGCCCTACAATCGGATCCTCGGCCGCCCGGCACTAGCCAAGTTCATGGCGGCGTCGCACTATGCCTACAACATGCTGAAGATGCCCGGGCCGTTGACCATCATCTCCGTCCCCTCCGACAAGAAGGACGCGCTGATTTGCGCCGACCAACTCTACCAGGAAGGAGTTGCAGCAGCTGCCGCCAAGGCACTTGCTCCTGCCGCTGAAGCCCCGGGAGGGAAGAAGAAGCCCAGCAAGACCTCTCGCACCCACTCCGGCAAACGCACCTCTTCGGAGTGTTGTGCTACCGTCGAGGACGTGCCAGAGAGCTCCACCGGGCAGAGCAAGAAATCCAGAGTTGAGCCACCGCAGACCAAGAAGGTGTCCGTTAGGGAGGATGGCACGGGAGGGGCTTTCACCATAAGCTCCACCCTCAACAGCAAATAGGAAGGCGCGCTCGTCACCTTCCTGCGGGCAAATGTCGACGTGTTTGCATGGCAAGCATCCGACATCCCCGGTGTTCCTAGGGAGGTGATTGAGCACCACCTAGCTGTCTGTCCTCATGCGCGGCCCGTCAAGCAGAAGGTCAGGAAGCAGGCTCTGGACAGGCAGGAGTTCATCACAGAGGAGATTAGGAAGTTGGAAGCGACAGGTTTGGTGAGAGGAGTGCTCCATCCGACGTGGTTGGCCAATCTGGTGGTGGTGCGCAAGGCAAATGGGAAGTGGAGGCTGTGTATGGACTACACAGATATCAATAAGGCTTGTCCCAAGGACCCCTTCCCGTTGCCGCGCATCGACCAGATTATTGACTCCACGGCAGGGTGTGATCTGTTGTCATTCCTCGACACCTACTCAGGCTACCACCAGATCTTCATGACAAGAGAAGATGAAAAGAAGACAGAGATCAGGAAGTTGGAAGCGGCAGGTTTAGTGAGAGGAGTGCTCCATCCGACGTGGTTGGCCAATCCGGTGGTGGTGCGCAAGGTAAATGGGAAGTGGAGGCTGTGTATTGACTACACAGATATCAATAAGGCTTGTCCCAAGGAACCCTTCCCGTTGCCGCACATCGAGCAGATTGTCGACTCCACGGCCGGGTGTGATCTGTTGTCATTCCTCGATGCCTACTCAGGCTACCACCAGATCTTCATGACAAGAGAAGATGAAGAGAAGACATCATTCATCACCCCAAGTGGTACATATTGCTTTTTACGGATGCCTTTCGGGTTGAAGAGTGCTGGCTCGACGTTTGCAAGAGCGGTCCAAATTGGTTTTGAACCCCAGCTCCATAGAAATATGGAAGCATACATGGATGACATAGTGGTCAAAACCAAGGACGGGGCAACTCTTGTACAAGACCTGGAAGAGACGTTTGCCAACCTGCGCAAGATCAACCTCAAGCTGAACCCTGAGAAGTGTGTCTTCGGCGTTCCGTACAACAAGCTTCTCGGGTTCTTTGTGTCGCAGCGCGGGATCGAGGCAAACCCAGACAAAATCAAGGCTGTTGAACAGATTGAGGCGCCCAAGCGGATCAAGGATATGTGTCGGCTCGCTGGCTGCGTTGCCGCCATGAGCCGATCATCTCCAAGTCTGCCGAGTGCGCCCTCCCCTTTTTCAAAATCTTGAAGAAGGCAAGCCCAATGGAGTGGACCCCAGAAGCCGAGGCGGCGGTTCAGGATCTGAAGAAATACTTTTCCTCCACGCCAATACTGGTTGCGCCTAAACACTACAAAAAAATACACTTCCGTGATGATACGTGTTTGTCACAGTAGGTCGCGTTTTTTGTCATGCATGTACATCCATGACGATTTTATGACAGAATCAAGATAGTCATACCTGTGCTGTCGTAGAAGTGTTCCATGACATTACCAAAATTATCATCACGGAAGTGTCCACTTCCATGACGATAAATCGCGCGTCACAGAAGTGCTTTCGTCAAGGGTGACCGACACATGGCATCCACCATAACGGAACGCCGTCAAGCTATCGGGTCAGGTTTTGGATCCGATAACCTGTTAACAGCCTCGACCAATGGGAAATTTCCACGTGTAAAATTCTTATTGGCCGGACGAAACACGTGTCAGTTCGTCAGTGGGTCAGATAGGCGCCTATGATATGTCGACACGTGCCACGGCCCACCACTGGCCCATTTAGATTACAAAGCCGGCCCGTTTGACTTGGTCAAAACTTAACGGGCTGGCCCATGCAAAGCCTGTTAACGGTCTCTTCGCAAATAGCCCATTTTACGGCCCGTTAACTCACGACCCGTTAGGCCCTAAAGGAAATCGGCCCAACAACGTCATGTGGGCCATCGAATATAACACCAGCCCATTTCACTTTCGGCCCATGTATGGCCCACGACGTCTTTTGGCCCATACGAGGACTTTGTATCTTTTGGCCCTTTACTGGCCCACGGTGACTCTAGCCCATAATGAACAGTAATTTTCTTTATACCCGTTAACGGCCCGTGATTTACATGGGCCGTTTCGAGCCCGTGTTAGCTTTCGGCCTATTGACGGCCCATACATTCTTGGGCTCCTTTTCGGCCCTCGATTACTTCCGGCCCGTTACTAGCCTGTTCCCCTAATGGGCCAAATTCGGCCCATGGCAAGAGTCGGCCCGTTACTGGCCTGTTCCCCTAATGCGCCAAATTCGGCCCATGGCAAGAGTCAGCCCGTTACTGGCCTGTTACTGCAATGGGCCAAATTCGCCCATGGAAAGAGTCGGCCCGTTTCTGGCCTGTTAACCCATTGCGCCGTTTCCGGCCCGTCCTATATTCTGGCCCATTAACGACCCGTCATGCCTGTGACAGAATTAAGCCTTTGCTGTCCTACGGCCTATTAACGACTTGTTACCGTGCTGGGCCAATACCAATTACGCCCGATTACGGCCCATGTAGACCCATTTATCCGACGGCCCGAGGCCCACCGATTACAGGCCCATTTATCGACGGCCCGTAGGAGACCCATGGATCCTACGGCCCGTATATGGCCCATGGTAGTTGCGGCCACTAGCAAACCAGGGAAAAAGAAGACTAGGAAATAAATAAGGCCGAAACTTACGCTAGGCTATTAAGGCGATTGCACAGATTACATCCACTCGGCATCAAAGATCGCCACCAATGCAAATATAGGGAACACCCTACACTATACAAAAATGGCTTGCTGTTTTCTTCAGCCGGTGGCTGCACGTTAAGAATAAATTTTGTATCGCACCAAAACAAACTACAACTATATAACAAAAGGAAGGTTGGCATAAAACTTAACAGTCTAGCAGATAAATGCACCACCAGAAGTTCAGAAGCTCAGTTCATTTGACCTGACTGTTACGTTTTCATGTTGTCTTGTCCGATGGAGCACCATAACCCTCGCCTTCATTTCCCCTAGGCTCCTGAACAACATAGCAAATGTCTGATAGTCTGGTTTCAAAACCATGCATATCTTGACGACATTGAGCAATGTTTCTCCTTGTTTCACAAAGGGTCTCTGTTAGGGAATGGACTTGTGTCTGGAGCGCAGATACAACATTTCTTTGAGCTTGTATATCTTGATCATGAGGCAGTTTGGACGATATTGCCTTAACAACCAACCCAGTATTACGCAGGAACGTGCTTTTGGCACTGTTAGTGGACAGGTACTGACCCACTGCAGCAAGAGCTGACATTGCGGTTATAGTTGCCTCGCCACCTTCAGAAGGTGGCGGTTCCACCATTTTTTCCATAGCTCGCTGAAAAGTTGAGGTTTTACATTAGTAGTACCAGAAAATAAGATATTAAGGAGGCAGCAAAACCAAACAAAATAGCTTTGGTCTATATACAGAACTTATTCTGGTGAACCCATGTAAAATATTAGTTGTATTTTATTGCAAAGTACATAATAAAACCAGGTTCCAAACATATGACCATGTACCATCGCTAATGTATTGTCTATTTCTTCACATTGTATTGAGGGCTAAGGATAAAGAGACGAAGTTTATAATACGGTAAGCATAGTATGACATCATTCATTTCACAAAACAAATGAGAACAGACAAACATGCAATTGTAACGTTGTGTGGGCAAGTCCAGCATGGAACTAGATTACGGGTCAAGATCAAAGGAACATCACTCCTCTCTTTTAAACCTTGTAAGGTCCAATGATACTCTAAGACAATTGTGTATAAAATTGAAAAGAATAATAGACATTGGCTGCAAACCATGCAGTTCAAGGCACAAGTCAGAGTAAGTAGTTGTTAAAAGGCATGAGGATTAAGGACTTACAAAAGTGGCTTTGACTGGTGTAGTCATGCCCTTCTTCTTGCTGGTGTGACAGTCCTTGAAGATTTCCACAACATTTGGTTCAGGTACTTTTTGGTCCTTGCGGGCTTTCCACTGCATTTTGAACAAGTCAGTATAGATCTGATAATATGGTACATCGAAAAGAGTGAAACAGCAGCTAATTACAAGAGCCTCGCAGTGTGCAATATAGCTATGAGATCCTGTCGTCTGTTGGAATTTCACTTTCGTACGGTTGGCCTTGTTCTTTGAACAGTTCACCTACAAGAAGATAGATTTGTGTGGCACATGCGTAAATAGGACTTCAACATGTGATCTGATCACATATATATAATGTACCTGATACTTCGGATCAGACCAGTGTTTAACAAGGCCCCTCCAGTCTTCATCCGATATATTTTCCACTGGAGATGTTTGCGAAAGTTCACTGTTAGCCTTGCCTTCAAAGTGAGTTTTCCTCAAGTTATACCGATACTTTCACAGAGTAGACTTGAAAACATGGGTGCAAGCTTGTCTGGTTGCATCATCTTGGCTATCCAACTTGAACCTCATCTATTGAAAATTATGGAGTCTCATTATCAGCAACCTAGAAAGTATGGGACAGAGCAAGACGATATTACTAGTTTCCATACATAACCATACTTACAGATAAATGGTCAAGGAAGGTGTTGAACTGGGTTTCGTCTTTGTCATTCCTGTACTGAATCCTTGTTGGGAGGATACATACATGACACCTAACGGCAACCGCTGCCTCTGATACTAACTTGGCTGACTCTGTAGCATCACGTGGCCTTTTTAAACCTGCCTCAAAACAGATCTCCATTCTTCCTCCTCTAGATTTAGTTAACCTATCGAGCATTATCCCTGATGTTTGTTTCCTCTTGCGCCTAGGTGCTAGTCCAACAACGAACATAGGAAGTGTTAGTGTACATCAAACTGTGAGACTACATATAAAGAAGCATGCAACTGTAACTTGACTCCAGCAACTACCTTCTTGCTATTGAAGCTCACAAGGTTCATCTGATATTGCCAACTCGTCTTGTGTCAAGAGTGCTTGGGAAGTAGTGTCAGGTGGCACGGGAGCTTGGAAACGTGCTGCTAGCTCAGTTGACGCACGAGTAAGTCGTGCAGCTGGTAGTACTCTGGTAGGTGTTGCAAGAACTAGGGTTGTCTCTGCTTGTTTGGTGGCAGCTATTTGTTTCTGTTTGGCTTTTTTGCAACTCGTGTTGCATGGGATGCTGTGTTTGTAGAATTTTCCGCTGGACTTTGACCTTCTATTGCACCATCAGTACCAGCAGAATCTGCAGGATTCATCCGCTTCTCATTCCCTGCCATTCCGTGTTTCTTCCTCTTTCTTTGTGCCATGTTAAGTCAAGCCGACAAGAAAAACGAATAACAATTTAGTTCTTTAGAACAAATTGATGCGTGATGCAGATGAACTGAACTTTGATGTTAGACAACCACATGATAGGAGGATGTAATATATATGAAAAACAGGACGGAATAGATAACCAGAACTATGATGTGTAAACTAAGAAGAAGACATTTCACCAAATTAGAAGCAATGCAATGGAAGGTAGACACCATATGAAAGATGCTACAAATATCGCCCTGCCAAGTTAACAGTGTCTCATCATAAATGGCGTTTAAACAAATGTGAAGCAGTACAAGAAATAAATCATATGCAAGATGCAAACAACATCACACTACCATGTTAGAGGTCTCTCGTCATTAGTGCCATTGCATATTCACAGCATTGCATATTCACAGCTTATGATGTGTAAACTAAGGAGAAGGCATTTCAACAAATTAGAAGCAATGAAAGCTAGACACCATATGAAAGATGCAACGAATATCACTCTACCAAGTTAAAACTGTCTCGTCATAAGTGCCATTTCAACAAATTAGTAGTACAAGCCAGAAAAGAATGTGAGATGTAACCTATATCACACTCCGAAGTCAAACGTGTCTTATGATAAGTGATCGTTGCAGGTTACACAACAGTAGTAATTTGATGTAAGAACATGGTGTGATAGACAGATATTGTATGTTCTAGAAACAGGAACACGTGTCTTATTCAAGTATAATGTGTAAAGTAAGCAGATGGAATTCAACAAAATTAGAAGCAATACAAGCTAGACATCACACATAACATGCAACCACATATAACCGTGCCAAGTTAGAGGGAGCACCGGTGATGCTGCACTAGGGGAGACGTGCTCATCATAAACACAGCTTTGTTTGAGTGTCTATGCATGTGTTATCTTGGAAATCATCTTGGGGGTGTGGAGGAGTAGAAACTGTAGAGGCCCTCCGTTCGGAAGGAGCACCTTTATCCGCTGCCTTGCTAACTTCCTTCCGCTTTATTGATTTTGAATTGTCAAGTAAAACCGACAAGAAAAAACAATAAAATTCTCTCTTCAGAACTCATTCATGCATGATACTGACAATCGCTACTTTGATGTAAGGCAAACACATGATACCAGGATGGAATATGTACGAAAAACAGGACGGCATGGCATGTTCACAACTGTTTGTGTAAACTAAGCAGAAACCATTGCAGCAAATAAGAAGCAATGCAAGCTAGACACCACATGAAAGATGCAACCAATATGACTCTGCCAAGTTAAAAGCGTCCCATCATAAATGGAATTTCAACAAATTAGAAGCAGTGCACGCTATAAATCATATGAAAGATGCAACTAATATCGCACTGCATATACTAAAGGTGTCTCGTCATGTTGATTGATGCGGGATACAAAAAAACAATAGTTTTATGTAAGGACATGCTTAATAGACAGATGTACTATGTACTAAATACAGGAAGGCATGTCACATTAACAGGTATAATGTATAAGCTAAGCAGACTAGCACATGCAGTTTAACCAGATTGGAAGAATTACAATCTAGACACCATATGCAACATGCAACCACATATCACGCTGCCAAGTTAGAGCAAGCACCTGCGATGCTAGTGTAGGGGAAATGCTGTAATCAACTACAGAGCTACGTTCACTATCTTCATCTAGCATTTCTATTTCTTGAGAATCATGTCGGGAGGCTGACGCTGCATTCTTTAAATGAGGAGTAGTCCCCTTGCCTGCCTACCTCGTCATAAGTGATTGATGAGGGATACACAAGAACATTAGTTTGATGTAAGAACATGGTTAATACACAGATGACTAGTATGTACCAAAAACAGAAAGGTATGTCATATTCAAAGGTATAATGTGTAAGGTAAGCAGATGCAATTTAACCAAATTGGAAGCAACACAAGCTAGACATCCGGCTGGAGTGGTGAGCATGATCATCTAGGACCTGAGAGCCTGGTGGGAGGCGGGCTGCTTCGCCACCATCGCAGCTTTTTAGTCGGCTTCCAGGTGATGCCTATATTTGCTGGGCTTGTCACTGGCTCGGCCAGTGCCCTGACTAGCTATTTGTCTTCTGGTGCTCACGGGATGGTGGTTCATGTAAAAAATATCTTTCCTTATCTTACCGACTTTGGCCTTTCGAATACAAGCTAGACACCATATGGAACATGCAACCACATATGACACCGTGAAGTTAAAGCAAGCACCTGGGATGGTGGTTCATTGCGAGCAAGGTCATCAACTCCAGAGCTACGTTTACCGTCTCCATCTGCTGACACTGCACCCTTTATAGCGCTGTAACGTGTCTTGCCTACCCGCATACGAAGCTGGAGCGACTTCTCTCTTTTCTTTTTGGCTTCTCTCATGGCAGCAGAGTCTGAAATACCCTTGCATAAAAACACAATAGTGAGAGTAAGCGTGAAGTGTGTGCAGAACTAGTGCACTGTAATAGTAGCAGATAGCAGGTGGCTGAAAAATAAATGACAGGAGACATATGATAGCTCTACAACATTGCATGGCAAACAAAATTAGATTCTACTCCGTATGATTTTGTAATATATGAGCACAGGAAATGCAGGTACTCCTCCAGCACACCACCACATGTGGTCATATCTAAGATAACAGTCGACTGAAAATAAATAGGTCAGTCGATTTTTTTAATGAACCGTCCGATCTATAAGGAACGGGCAGATGGACTTCATCTACCTCACGCCAGTCACTGTTGACGATCTTTCTCGAACCGCCAGCGACCACCGGCCCAGACTCCTGCCTCCGCCGCCCCGCCCTCCCATCGACCTCACACCACCGCCGTGCTTGGCAGCGCCCCCAGGCCATCCCTTTAATCCCGGCCGACCTCCAGATCGGGCGCCAGTAGCTCTAGGCCGCACACGCCCCTAAGATAAACACCAAGGTGCTGCTTCCCCGGCGTAATAGGCGTACTAGCGCCTGTTACGCCGGGGAATGCTTCCGTTAATTGGGAATCAACTGGCCAGAAATTGAAATTCAGGGGGGCGACAGACCTCTAGCTAAGGTGAAATAGTATATGAGGAGAAACCTTGTGCATCGCGAGTTACTAGGAACATCTAGTATCAAGAAGAAGCGGTCAACTAGTGTCTTCTGTCGGATGAATACCGTGCAAGTAGAGACGTAAGATTTGCACGAATAAGGGAAGAGGAGTACCTTTTTCGGTTGCCGGTGTGGTCACCTCCACATGTCGCGCCGATCTTCTTCTTTTTACCGGGGAAACCGATGTTCTGGAGGGTGCAGTCTTCGACGAACCCATGGCCAAATTGTTGACTGTGTTGCCGTGGCCGTATGTTGGCGGAGGGGAAGCAGATCCGAGGCGGCAAAGGATGGCGTAGCAGGAACAGCACCGGTGCGGTGTAGGGTGGCGAAGTTGGAGCGGCAGCGGTGAGGCGCAGGACGGCGTGGTTGAACTGGCTCGGGTACGGACGGCTCGGCCTCGGCTTCAACTACTAGCTGTGGAGGGCGTTGCGGTTGAGGTTGCGGTGGACGACGACGTCGGGGTATCGGCTCCGGCGTGATGGAGGAGGGTGGCGGTTGATGGGTGGGATGGGGTGGCGGACGGAGGACGCCGGGGTTTCGCGGCTGGTGGAGAGGTAGTTTTGGCGCCCACGGAGTACGAATGGGGAATCGGACGGGTGGGGGGGAACCATGTTTCGGTCTGGGACGCGCTTGTTTTTGGCTTTTTTGAACAGAAGATGGGACGCGCTTGTTTGAAATTTGGGGAAAGTACAAACTTTGCCCCCCCTCTTAAATTTCGGACCTACTGCGGGTCGGGGGTAGGATGGTAATCCCAGGTGTCCCAAATAGTGGGCGGGAGTGATTTCGGCCGCCCGCATGTGTGCTTAGGCAGCCATTGTGTATGAATGTTTTTCGGATGCGGTTGTGTGGCGTCTAGATGAAGCTACAAACCTACCCTGGTTTAAACCTTTGGACGTCGGGCCGGTAGGTTTCACGGGTCGGGAGTTATTAGAAAAGTAATTTCCTTGTACTACCAAACATTGGTCTCACGCGGTTTCGGGCGAGTAGAGGCTCTTTTGGCGCTTCGTTTGAAATTTTGAAACACAAGCATTCACATTTAGAGTACTCTTGAACTATGAGGATTGACCTAAATAGACAACGTTATATTTGACCTTGTATGTTTGAAAACCTCATTAAATTATCCGCTTCTTTTTGAAATTTTGACACTTGAAAATCCTATAACTACGATTATTTTGGAATGGAGGAGCTAAATTTGAATCTATTTTGTACACGACTACATATGCTATTATGTACAAAATCAGAGCAAAGATTGGTGCCCCCATAATTTAGGTATGGTTTACAAATGCCATGATATCAAATTCAAATAATTGAATGGACTTCATGTTGAATTCGATTTTTTTAAACCACCTTAAGTTGAATTCAAATGTATGCTAGTTCATAGGTAGCTATTTATAATGTCCATTGTGTAACTTTCGTATGTATAATGTGCTTTACACACACAACATGAACTATACTCACGTTTATATTCGTTTGCTAAAGCGATGCATTGTCTAGAGTTCAAAATACTAACTATGTGGATCGATTGTGTCGAATAATAACATAGACATGCTCAAATTCGTTAGAATCTAGATGTTTGATGGATCAATGACCACTCCTTACGCGAATTGCAAATATCATGATCCCATCCTAATATTTGGATATAATTTATATCTTTAATCAATGTGTAGAGCAGTCTTTGACGTGTAGTTTCACTCTCCATCGGTGGTCTCTCACACATGCTCACACACTCTCTCCTGTGGTGTCTTTCTCGCACACATGCTCTAGATATAACCGTCCCTCCCTCTCGTAACCATTTACAACTATTTTCACAAACCTTTATCACAAGCACTCTTCCTCTCGCAAACATACACACGCACAATCCTCGTCGACCCTTTCTATATACATGGACCTGCCTACGTGTCTCATGTACGCACATTATCTTTACGCCTGTCTCTCACGCATTGTCTCACACCTCTCTTCCTAATCGACGAGTACGATTCTAGCAGAGCATTCTGTAGGATGCCCCTTAAAGTTAGGTTGGATGAATAGTAATATCAGAGATAAAGGGTTACCTTAGTCTGAGAACCTAGGGTTACAAATCCTAGCCGGCTTTGTCAGTGGACACAGAGTCCTTCACAATTCTGCTATCTTTGTCTTGTACGACTAGTCATCCATGGGTCTTCCTAAATGCGTCACGGGCCGACCAATGTGGCGCAGGACGGAACCGAACGAAGGGCCTCACCTCGACCCACCGGACCTCACGCGGTGACACACCCTCTGCCCCCACGTCTCATTATCTTCTCACACCCACACATACCAACACAAACACCACAAACACAGAAAATTTCTCCTGGTGCCTCTATTCCCTCCCCCCTTGCATATACACACTCAAGGGAATGGAATCTCTTGTCGTGACGTCATATTCGTCTCTCTCTCTAGACCACTCTCATTTCTCGTGCTATCTCTCCCACGCCCCCCGTCGGCCCCTCTATCCATGCCTCTCTCGAATACGTAATACACACACATACCTCTCTAGGCCCGGCCAAATGCATCAACTACACATTCACACATGTTACATCACGTACCCCATTGATCTAAAAAGCCCTCTCTTCACGTTTATTTCGCATACAACATTCCTTTTGAATAAAGTGTGGCCAAAAAATTATTTTAGAGTTTCTACATATATATACAACATTACAAAGTTATATGGAGGAGTACGAACGCTAATTTGCATTGCATGGTGCCCACAATGATATTTATTCCGCACTGTGAATTTGTATATTTTTATACTATATACAAAGTTAGTCATAATAAAGAGAAACGAAGAGCATCTCTCTCTCCATCGCATACCCCCCTGTACGCCCCTTTCACGTATGCACACGAAACTATCTCCAGGTCCTCTAAAAGTAAGCCCCCAGAAAATCCACGCATGTTTCATCTTTCTCTTGCGATATATGCAATGACGATCATTGTATTTGAAGCGAAAGCACGATACGCACATTGGACTTCAGAATCCACTCATTACGGTCACCATTTACGTTTAGTGGTTATTATACAGTCACGGGCTCACCGTACAACTCTGTATTTGCTCATGACATGACTAGTTGACCAGTTAAACGCTCCACGTGACACCTCTAGTGTTGCATCACATTATCTCACTACCATGGTGCCCAACTGTCGACTTGTATCTACTCTACATCTACACTCTTATAAAATACATAAAATACACTCTTATAAAAAATAGAGTTGGTGATGATGGTGTGCCTGCCATCCTGCAATATAGGCCGTCCGATTTATATCTGACGGATAGGAAAGAAACTATGGCAATTTTCCAAAAAGGTACCCACACACCTCTCCACATTTGCAAATAAGGCCTTCCCTCGTTCATCCTTTTCTCTCACAAGATAAACAAGTCATACAAATGCATCTTGATGTTACGTGCAACGCACGGGCATCTTGCTAGTAAGAATGAAAACAAACGACAAGAAATATTTGGATGGTGGTTTGAAGTCATGACCGCGGGCACAGCGGACAAGGTGGCCTTGTATTGGTATGCTGAGCCGTCTGTTTTAACACACAGGAGCTGGTGCGGTGATTATACACACACGCACGCATGCACACGAACTGCATCCACGCAACACTCACACAAACACATGCACCCACGCACGCAAAACTCACACGTACACACGCAGCCACGCACGCATGCAACACTCACACGCACGCACGCAACACTCACACGCACGCATGCATGCACACACCAGTACACCACACGACCAACACACACTCTCACGCTCAAGTCCTCAACCTACATGTGCATGCGCACACATCAGGCCCTGACAGACACACAACCAGGTGATTCCCGCGCACGGGTTGGAGCCTTGTCGTGCCTGCGTAAATTTGTGTTTATCTGACCTTTGGCCTATGCGAACTGACAGGTGGGACCCACAAGGAACGTGGTCAATTTAACTAGTCAACATGGCGCCACGCAGACTATTTGGCCGGTCAACAGAGTGCAATCCGATGCTGAACTGTGAGCAAGTGACCGTATAATCACCGCAAAACGTATATAGTGACCGTAATCAGCTTATTCTGAAGTTCGGTGACCGTATTACGCTTTTCTCTCTGTAGGCCCTCCAAAACTACATCTCTACACGTTCTCGCATGTTACATCTAACAACTATGCAATACAGCACTACTACTACACTCTAACACAATAAATCATATGTGTTTTTAGTTTTACTAGATATCACATTGTTACTTATAATTATTTAGTTTGCATACATTAAATTTGCCTTTGAAATGTATGGCCAGTATCATCTACCGCGCGGGAAAAATCCCGCCCTTTCCTGTTTAATCGGGTTTGTATCAATGGATCGTGCGAAACAGCAAAACTATAGTACGATACAATACTACAAGTGATAGTTCACTGGGCCGTCGTGTCGTCTACTCCTGCGTCGTAAGAGTGGAGCGCTCGCTTTCATAAATCTTCTAGTGCCTTTCGCCGACATGTGGGACATCAAGCTACCGGGTCCACGTGCCATACCGGAATACAGTGCAGAGCAGCCGGGGTGAAGCACCCCAGTCATGGCGCCGGCGTAGTAATGAGCAATGAGGCGTCAAATCACAAAGTTGCACCTTTCCCGCAGTTAAGTTGGAGGGACGAAGCAACCATCACATCATTTCACTTGTTGCTGAATCCGCTTCTCCCTCATCTTCTTCAACTTAACCACGTGTCGCTTCTGCCGTTGTTCTGCCTCATGTGGGACGCGGATCGGCTTGGTAAAGCACTGACACGTGGGACCGCATGTTAGCAAACCGCCAGGACAACGTCCTCCGAAAATAAGAAGCCTAATCCTAGACTTACAAAGGGCTACGTAGCTGCTACGTATACTTTCCATCTAATCTATATATGCCCCCTGATTTTCAGGTGGGGTGGGCCTAATCCTCTCCTTTAATCCAATCAAATAGTCCCACATGACATCAGTTCGTAACTTTACGTAAACCATTACGTGGATGTAGCATTGCTCAAATAAGAAACCTCCCCCACCATCCGCGCGGCAAAATCACCTCCTTTTTACTAATCTTGATTCTATAATTTTTTAGATCAATATAATTCAGATTTGTATAGATAGCACACAGGAGCAAAACCATGTGGTACGGTTAAGGGCATCCACAATGTGTAGCCAAATGTGAAAATAGCTTTTGGCATTGTGGGAACCATTATGGACGGTGTTGTCAAAGCCAAAAAGATGGAACCGAAGCTCCCTGATTGATTGATTGAAGGAATAGAAAAATGCAACGTCTCTCAACTTTCGCCCATGCTTGGACGCATGTAGTACAGTATAGAGCACAAAGTCTACTCCCCTGTCCCTTCTATCACAAATCACAAAGCAGTGAGGCGTAAAATCACAAAAGCACGGACGAAGCAACCATCATTTCACTCTTCGCTGACTCTGCTTCTCCATCGTCTTCTTCGAGAAACCATGTCACCGCACTAGTACTCCTAGTAGTACTAGTAAAGGACTTCCTGGATGCAAATAAGGCGGTTGTCTCGGCTTGCAGGCGGCACTTGCGAACGACTTACCGTGGTCTCCCTCAATGGTGTTCTCCGTCGAACGCACTTCGCCAAACCACCAAAAAACAAGATATCGTCAACGTCACCACAATGGGGAAGGAAGTCAAATATAGTTACTACCTCCATTTTTTTGTACACAAGGCCAGTATATCAAAATTACAATTTGCAAAGGGCCACTAACACTAATCGAGGCAAAATTGATGGGGTTAGCAACCAAGGACATTAACATCCCCTGCATGCATGCGAAAGTGAGAAGGTTGGTTTGCATGGTGCTGCATTAATCAAGCGATGAGGAGTGAGATGGTTAGCTCTTTGGTCTTTGGAGAAAAAAATACGCATTAATTGACACGTGAAACGAGGATTTGTATCAATCAAATCCCGTGAAGGAAAACCCTACCTTTCTTTTTTAACACTAGTACTCCTAGTACGGACGTACTTATCCTGTTTGGGTCTAGGCCTTGCATTGCCAAACTTCGCCACACATTTTTGCCAAGCTTGCCTAAAGTTTTCAAAATGAGAAGTAGGTACACTAGCGCACGGCTGTCGCGGTCGCACCGCACCCTCACACGGTCGCTCCTGCACGCCGCGGTCGCACCTCACCCTCACACAGTCGCTCCTGCACGCCGGAAACCCAACCAAGGGAACACACCCTCACTGACACGTGATGTCGCATGTGAACAAACCAAACTCAGCCATCCTATCGCTGACACATAATTTTCGTTCATAGAGTATGTTTATCCAACCGCATGTTGGGGAGTATCCGTACGGCCCATGCGGTGGTCTGTTGGGGAAGAAGAAGAGGTGAGGAAGAAGGAAAGAAGGGTTAGGAGACGTAGGATATTCATCCAACCGCCTGAAATGGTAGACTGACCCAAGTCAGGCGACTTGCATAACAAATATATGTTTTTACACAGCAAAAGGTCCATAAAAACAACAACATAAAGAAAAACTATCACTGCTTGCGGAAAGAGACAGCCTCGTCGTCTTTGGCTGCCGGCGCGAACCAGCCGTCGCTGCCGACGTGTGTCTCCGCACCGTGGTTGTCCTCGGCCTCCAGCTACTCGTTCAAGCAGAGCATGCGGGCGCTCTGCACGGACGAGAGCACATCCCGGTTCAAGTCGAGGACGTCCGGTTCCGCCTGCAGGAGGGCCTCGAGGGCAGCGGCATCCGCGCGCTCCGCGTCGAGTCGAGCCTCCGCCGCCTGGTTCAAGTCCAGGATGTCCGGTTCCGCCTGCAGGAGGGCGTCGATGAGAGCGGCATCCGCGCGCTCTGCGTCGAGTCGAGCCTCTGCCGCCCGGTTCAAGTACAGGACGTCCGGTTCCGCCTACAGAAGGGCCTCGATGGCAGCGGCATCCGCGCGCTCCGCCTCAAGTTGAGCCTCCGCCGCCCGGTTCACATCCACGACATCCGGTTCCGCCTGCAGGAGAGCCTCGATGGCAGCGGTATGCGCGCGCTCCGCGTCGAGTTGAGCCTCTGCCTCCCTGTCCTCCTTTAGTATCACCATGTTGAACCGCTGGTCCGCCTGCACCATGGGGGACTCGGACGCCGGCACGAAGTCGACGTCCATCGTATCATACCCATCGGGGGCCTTCTGCGCCGCGACCTCCACCATGAACATTGGATCGGCTTCCTCCTCCTCGTAGCTTGGCTCCAGAGAACTCGGGGATTGGCCTACCGCAAAACGAGCTTGGGAACGGAGGTCTGTGGCGCCGACCGCCACCGTGATTTCTGCACGGCGCTCCGGCATCAGCATCTTGTAGTAAGTGATCTTGCGGCACACCATGGCTTTCCGGCGAACTAGGGGACGCTTGATGCGGGCTAGTGGATCGAAAGGTGGGGGAATGGGCTGGAGATTTGGTGTGGTTTTAGGGCAGTGGCTGGCGTAGGCCGAGCAACTAAGGTTCTGGTGTGAATAGTGGTTCCGGTGACGACCGGTCAATCGGTTTTGACTGTACATCGCTCTTGTCGCGTTCGTGTTGCAGCCCAGCACACTGGACCCTCCACGTCGCTCACCGAATGGAATGTGCTTCGTCTTGCGTTTTCGCTCGCTTGTGGGACCGCAGTTGAGAGCAAACCGTCGTCCCTCCCCCTCCCCCGCCCGCGTCATTTATTATACAACCACTCCCTCTGTTTTATGCGGAGTAAATAAAAACAGAGGGAGTATACTACGGATGAGGATCCCCTGACATGGCCGAACCCATTGAGTAACTGACATGCGGGGCCTAGCAAGCATGGGGTCCGCCAGTAAGTGACCGAAAGGGAGGATAAGGTAGGGATACCTACGTCAGAGGAACAACTTCCACTATACTACTTTGACCAAATGTTAGAGTAATAATATATGACATGCAACTTACACAAATGTTAGAGTAATAATATATGACATGCAACTTACACAAAGCATACAGGGTCTCATGCGTTTTTCGAGGCTAACTTTGACCAAATGTTAGAGTAATAATATATGACATGCAACTTACACAAAGCATACGGTCAAATTCGTATGTGAAAGGAGTTTCCAATGATATAATTTTCACATTATACATCTCATGTACTATTAATCTTGTCAATAGTCAAATTAGAAACCATCTCGAGTACAAATCTAGGAGGACGTACGAATCTAACAATATTGATTGAGTGTTGTTGAATGTTGATACCTTTTTGATCAAAGTAGAGATACTTTGACTACACATAAAACTTATATGTAAACTAGAAAGGATAGGGGGAGTATATTGTACGTTCAAAAACGAAACGAACATTGAATACCCTTTATATATGATTTGCGGATGCTATGATCACCGGTTCAAAATTTTGAATCCGCCTTAGGTATCACATGCCCCCACTCGTTCCCTCTCGATTTCATCTCGGGGTCCGGAGATCTATTGAAAGAGGATAGGGTGGGTACATGCGAATGATACTCGGCGGAATGTTCAAATGAGGCATACGGGAGGATGGACTCGACTGGAGGGCGACATGATCGATGGAGAAGAGGGTTGGAGAGGAATGAGAAATAAGCAAACGCCACATGATTATACTTGAACGGCTCAAATAAACAATAAGTTGTCTCGCTTGGCCTACATAGTGAAAGGCCTAACGCGCAACGCGGAGCACTGACGCTCGAATATGGCCAGGAAAACAGGGAAACCGACATGTGGGGCACACCCGTCGGGATGACGTAGCGCAGACTAGTCCAATGGAGGAGCTGGCCCATGACCTCCTCGCCACCGACAACCGTTCATGTGGTCGTTGGGGCCAACAACGGGGCGCAGCTCCAGCATCGCCTCTGGACACGGCGACCGCGGTGAGCGACACGCTCATATCGTCGCAAGACACGTCCGGTTTCAGTGTGCCGAGGGTGCGTTAGTGCTGTGGCACGACCAACGGTATGTTTGGTTTGTGCCCAAGGTTGCCCCAACAAAGCATTGGGTAGCCAAAATTTTGGTTGAGGTATTGGTTGCCCATGATTTGGCCAACATTGGCAAGAATAATGAACTAGAGTTGGCTAGAGTTCATTGGCATGCCAAAGAAATGGCAACCATCCAAACAAAGACCAATCTTCGGGTCATGAACAAAATTTTGGTTGAGGTATTGGTTTCCCATGATTTGGCCGACATTGGCAAGAAAAATGAACTAGAGTTGGCTAGAGTTCATTGGCATGCCAAAAAAATGGCAACCATCCAAACAAAGACCAATCTTTGGGTCATGACCAAAATTTTGGTAAGGTGCACTTTGGCCACAATCCAAACACACCCTAACACCCGGCTCGTCAAGGATGCACGGGGCGCCGCGACGCATCCGCAGAGTGGTGTAGCGCGGCCAACTGCATCCTCTGGACCTGAGACCATGCGGGGTCGTCTTGCTTTTTCAATGACATGCGGGGATCGCATGTGAGCAAAGGTCATCTCCAACGTTGCCACGACCGCAGCTGACTACTCTGGCACACCAAAACCTCGTCCCTCGCGCCGTCGCGTGGTGCGTTCCCAGCCGGTGCCAGCTGCCCGCATTCATGCCGTCCGTTCGTATGTCGTCGCTAAGAGGCTCGGTGCCCGAGGAACCAACTCCGGTGACTTAATGACGCACCCGGACGCTTGGCCTCACCGGAATGCGCTACTTAAAGCGGCAACGCCCAGCTAACCTCCACACCATAGCGCATCGTCCTCCTACCTGGCACCACATCCACCATGACCGCAAGTGCGAACGCTCTGCGGGAGAGCTTGTCTTCGGGGAGGAAGCTCGAGGTCGCCGCCCTCGCTCAAGTCGCCTCTCGTGATGCAATAGCGGCGTAGCCGGACGCGGACGCGACCGCACAAGCGGTGGCCACGCTGGCGGCCGACGACGGGAGCACCGTCAGCCACGCGTCCTACTTGCCGCCGTCCAACGTCCGGCACCGCCGAGGTCGCGGACTCCTCCGAGGATGAGTAGGGCATGGGAGGCGGCAGGGCATGGTGTGCTAACTGGCCGGTCCGTATCCCGTGTTCTACTCTTCCTCGCCGGAGACCGCACCTTCACTTCACGGGTCTTGAACCCCGCCCCCGTACATAGAGATCGCAGATGGAGGACGTCGGTCACCGCCGTAGAATAGGTTTAGGGTCGGGTTTCTTTTATTTTTCTGTCCTATAAAAGTTTGAAATGTAATGAAAATCTGCCGTGTTTGCATTAATCTTGGCCGGTGTATATGAACTTTCACAATAATATACATATTGTAGGAGTACTAGCAAGATGCACGTGCGTTGCATGGAAGATCAAGATCTTGTGGGAGAAAAGGATGAACGAGGGAAAGCCTTATCTGCAAATGTGGAGAGGAGTGCGGGTAAATTGTCATAGTTTCCTTCCTATCCGTTAGATATAGATCGGACGGCCTGTATTGCAGGATGACAGGCACACCATCATCACCAACTCTGCTTTTTATTGAACCGAGACAAATCTAACATGCGAAGTAAAATAAACACATAGGGTCTATACATACACAAATTATCTTAGGCACTCCAATAGTACGTTCACTACACATTCACGCATTTCACATCTTTCTACATCTACGGGAACCTATGAAAGGGTTAACGTAAATTGCCTCTCTCTCTCCTCCCCTGATTTTCATGGTGGTGGGCCACTCCCTCCCCCCAATCTACAATCAACAGCTCACATGTTTCACATTACGTTAATTACGTAACTGGGATTACGTAGGTGTAGCATTACTCGTCCTAAAAAACCCAACTAAGCCAACCTCCCAGCATATCACGCGGGAAAAGACCCGGCCGCGCCGTTTTAGTCGGGATTACTGGATTACTAGTAGTAGTATCGATGGATCGCGTGAAGCAACAATTTTTTTTGAGGGGGCGAAGCACCTAGTTTAAAAGGAAAAAGGCGGTACACTCACAGCACTCCTGTCGCGGTCGCATTGCACCCCACACACGTTCGGTCCTGCACACGGCTCACGCAAACGGAACGCGCTTCGGCTTGCCTCTTCACTGACATGTGGGACTGTACTTGGAGAAACCGACCATGCACCAAACTCCCCCCGCCCACCGCGCGAAAATCCTCCCCCCCCACACCCAAAAATTCCCCCCAAATCCGATTCAACCGCCCTTCGGCCAACTAGCCAATAATATTCCCCAAACCCCCCTCCCCCCTTTACCCCTCCACTCCATTCGCTCCACCAAAGCCACCCTCCCTGCCGCGCCGATACGTCGGCGCCGCGGTTCGGCGATCCTCTCACTCCCACAGTACGCTCTCGTAGACTGCCGTCCTCTAGCCGCGCCGCCAGCTCTGGCTACGTTCTTGTGGAGGCGCACGGCGGTCAGCGCCGCCACCGCTGGTGACGTTCGTGTGGAGACGCACAGCGGCCAGCTTCTCCCACGGTACGCGCATTCTAGACTGAGGCCCCGTTCATGTCGGTGTAGCGCTGAATGTTAGCTGATAGACCCTGTTAATCTCACTGTTTGCCGAAGTAGTTTACTGTCAATATGCTCTGCTTAAGAAGCTTCCTTGCCCTGTTCTGCACTCAATCTGCTTAGCTGAGATGGCATACCAAGGCCGATTAGTTGCTAAAATATCCTGCCATATATTTATTGTGGCGTAGATTGCCATGGTCTAGTAGCCAATCTGTTAGGTGAAATAGCTCTACACCGTTTTATACTCGATCTTTGTTGCTGCGATGGCCTTCGATAGTTCGATGGCTGTGTGCTCGGGCTCATTGACTGCTGAAACAGCCTGCCATAATTTGGCACTCAAATCTATTTGCTGAATTAGCTTTACATATATTTCGTTACTTAGATCTGCTCGTCCAAATATCTTGCCATAGCTTTAGACATCGACCTAGGTATTTTTTTCTGGACTTCATAAAAAAGCATATATGTTTTTCCTGTAATATCTAGTAGAAGAACTAATTTGTATATCTAACAGATGGACATGACTTGGATAACTTCTGCTCGAAGATTCTCCGCTGCATATGTCGAGGGGGTTGAAAAATTCATGAACTTTATCAGAGCTGAGTACGGTGGTCCGAAATCAGATGTGCTCTGCCCGTGTAGCAGTTGTATGAATTCAGTTACAAGACCCAAGTCAACTGTGCAAAATCATCTACACTTGTATGGGATGTCGGTCACATATACTAGGTGGGTTCATCATGGTGAAGCTGTGAACGTCAATGTTATTGACTACGTGGAAGTAGCAGATCACCATCTTGATCTGCCTGATGCTCAGGTGGAAGAGGAGGAGGAGGTGGTGGCGGAGCCAGTGAGTTTGACCAACATTGAAACAATGCTACGAAATGCTCGTGCATTCCGTGAACTTTCACCTGGAGAAGAAAAACGGTGGGCCTGCATGTTGGAACAATGCAACGTTTCTGTCACCCCAGGAAATAAGTTGTCAGTAGTCTCAGCTATGGTCACCTTTCTTCAGGTGAAGACATCTGAGCGGATGACCAACAAATCATTCGATGCGATGTTGGCTGCTTTCCGCAAATCTTTCCCAGACGCGTCTGAGCTGCCACACACCTACAGTAAAATGAAGAATTTCCTTCATGCAGTTGGAATTGGATATGATATGATCCATGTTTGTAAGAATAATTGTGTTCTGTTCCGGAAGGATTATGCCAACTTAAGTGAATGCCCGAAATGCAAATCATTAAGATGGAAAGATGGCGATGCTGTGAAGAGGATTCCTCATAATGTTCTGAGACATTTTCCAATTACACCAAGATTGCAGAGGTTGTTTCATGATGCTGAAACAAGAGAGGATGTACTGTGGCATTCTAGGAACCAGGAGTACAGAGATCAGAATGTAATGAGCCATCCATCTCATGGTAGTGAGTGGAAAAGCTTCAATGATAAACACAAAGAGTTTGCTGCTGACCCGAGAAACATTAGACTTGGCTTAGCTTCAGATGGATTTAACCCATTTGGCCACCAGAGCGCCACATATAGCATGTGGCCAGTGCTTGTTATCCCTTACAACATGCCTCCAAATGTCTGCACCAAAGAATCAAACTACATGATGGCCTTGCTCATCCCAGGTCCAAAAAGTCCTGGAAAGGATTTTGATTTGTTCATGGAGCCTCTTGTGGAGGAACTTCAACAACTATGGAAGGGTGTTCTCACTCGAGACCTATATAGCAGCCCACTAGCTGATTTCTTTCTGCGTGCTGTTATAATTTGGTGCGTCCATGATTATCCGGCTTTGGGCACTATGTCAGGGCGAACGATACATGGTTACAATGCATGTGTTCGGTGTGACAGGAATCCGCTGTCATACGCAATACTTAGCAAGATCTGTCACATTGGACACCGCCGTTTCCTTGCCAAGGACAAGCCGCATCCTAGAAAATACCGAAGACATGTGTTCAATGCAAAGCATGAAAACCGTGATGCGCCAAAGAGGCTCACCGCTGATGAGTTGCAAGTGGAATTAGAGAAGGTCAGGCATGTTACACCAGGAAACCATCCTAGTAATGGTAGCGGAAAAAGGAAGCGTGGCAGGGTAGAAGAGAGATTATTGTTTACCCGCAGGTCCACTTTGTGGGACTTGGAGTATTGGAAAGATTTGGATCTGCGGCATAATCTTGATGTGATGCACATCGAGAAAAATATATGTGACAGCATTATCGGCACACTTCTTAATATTGAAGGCAAGACGAAAGATACCTTAAAATCTAGGATTGATTTGACACACCTAGGTATCAGAAAGGATTTGCAGGTGCAAGATGAAGGTAAACCACGGGATATGGCACGAGCTGTGTAAGTCTTGGACAAGGTAAAAAGAAAAGAATTCTGCGAGGTCCTGTCATGTGTGAGATTCCCACATGGATTTGCTTCCAACCCTGAAAGGAGAGTCAGTGCAGATGGAAACAAGGTACAAGGGTTGAAAACTCATGACTGCCACGTCCTACTTCAAAGGGTTTTACCTGTTATCCTTAGAGGACTGGGCCGCCCTGACTTATACAGAGCAGTTGGAGAGTTGGGACAATTCTTCAGGGAACTCTGCAGTAGGAATATCAGGATAGATGCTTTGGAGTGTCTTAGAGACAAGATACCAACTATCCTATGCGACCTTGAGAAGATATATCCTCCAGCCTTCTTTGATGTGATGGTGCATTTGGCTGTTCATCTACCTGATGAGGCACTACTTAGAGGTCCAGTACAGTATGGCTGGATGTACCCTATTGAAAGGCGGCTAGGCACTTTCAAGGGCTATGTTAGGAACAGAGCTAGACCCGAGGGTTCCATTGCAGAGGCCTACATTGCTACAGAAGCGTTGACATTCTGCTCAAAATACATTGAAACAGCTGATCAGCTTAGCAAAGAGGTGGGTGAAGACAATCCCGGGCTCAATGTTTTCGATTATTCTGTTCGAGTTACAGGGAAGAGTCGACAAGAGGACAAACCTAAAGATTTGGACAAAATGGTTTGGTATGTGTTGAATAACTGTCCTGAGATACTACCTTATATTAAGTAAGTGCAGTACTGCAGCTTATACATCGTAATCTACTAAACTTGCAGCACATTCTTATATATTTAGATGTTTGACGCGATCACTATGTTGTGCAGCATCTACAAAGAGGAGTTACTGCCGCAAAATCCAAGAAACATTGACAAACTGGTTATGGAAGGATTTGCGAAATGGTTCAAGAACCATGTAAGCTTTTGAAGTGCACTGTCAATTTTTTTAATATATTGAGTACATAAGATGATCAGCTTGTCTATTTTCTAACCATAGGTTAAGAAGATGCGGGAGGATGGGCAGGCAGTTGATGATGCCCTTTACTCACTAGCAATGGGTCCTGATACTCGGGTAAGACATTATGAATCTTGCGTTGTTGGAGATGTGCGCTACAACACCCTTGCACGAGACGAAGGCAGGAAGACACAAAATAGTGCCATCATGAGCACGGATACGTATGACAAAGAGACAACTGAACTGTATGCTAACATAACAGACATTGTTCAGTTGCAGTATATCTCCAGTTTCGAGGATCATCGGTGTGTGGTTCTGTTGTGCTGTTGTTGGTATAACATGTTTTGCAGGATCACAAAACCCAGAGCCGATGATTATTTCAAATCCATCAATGTCAAGGCGGCGTACCAGATCAACGACCCTTTTATTTTGGCAAATCAAGCAACACAGATATTTTTCTTGGAAGACACATTTGCACGTAGCGATGACTGGAGAGTATTGCAAAGGTTTGAGCAGAGGAATTCGTTTAATGAAGTTGCACAACAAGATGATGCTTACACTGCTCCTGATGTACAAGATAACACAGATGTTCCTAATATCCTGATGTACAACGCCGGCGAAAAGATTGCCTGTCGTGCAGTGGACATACAAGAGTTGATCAAGAAGAAGCCAACGTTCGAGGACGTTGAGGACGAAGAAGAAGATGACACTGTGGGGAATTACGATTCAGACTGATACACATGGCGAAGATGTTGATGCTGCGGATGATGATTACATTGCTTTTGTCGTATTTGCTTGTCAGAAGACGTTTTTATCTACTATGTGAAATTGTGTTTGCTATGACAACTGAAACCTGATGAACATGTTGTTTAGTATTTTGCTGTGAGAACATCACTTGTTATGTATGCTGATTTGTGTTTGGTGATTGTATGACAACTAAAACATGATGACATTGTTGTTTAGTTGTACTCATATTTGGCTGTGAAACTTGAATTTGATGACATAGTTTGCTGTTGGACTGCAATTTGCTCGACGTCTTCGAATGAGAACAAAGCTGACCCGACAGGGCCTCTACTATTTATTTATTTATATGAGCAAAAGGGGATACCCCCTGATTTCCGTTAATAGAAATCATGAGATGTTCACAACACTACGCCCAGCCTGCTACACAGGTTTCATTCATTACTAGTTTCAGCAAAGTGCTCATGTTGTAGCCACTGAATACATCACGAGTGCTACATACACTGCAAATAAAGATAGAATCATCCTACAGAGCACATCGATTTTGCCCATTATCTTCACAAGCTCTTTCATCTCCTCATTGCTGTCAAGGCCGTTCAGCAGCTGTTGCTTGGCCATGATCAGAGGAACTACATCTTTAACCTTCTGCTCTGCATCTTCCTCTTCTGCCGTTCCTTCAGTTACTTGTCCAACACCCCAACCTGCTGGTATTGGGATTCCTCGGCTAACCACATAATCAGCGTAGTTGCATTCCCCCACATCAGCAACTTCCCAGAAATACAAATCACACGAATCTTCCCTTTTCCGCACGAATCAAATTGGAAGATCATCAACCAAACTATTAAAAAAATCAGCAACTGAAAGCAGCAGAACAATAGTTAAACATATTATTACCCCATGATTCGGGCATTTGTAGAAGACTCGGCCAGGGTTGCGGATTGTGGTTGAGATGCGACGGATGACTCTGCGTGATTTGCATCAGTGGAACCACACCAACGGCAGCGGGTTGCGATGAGCAATCGGCTGCGGTGCGCGTGCCGGCGGGGGTGTGAGGAGACCCACAGGCGATGGTATGGGTGGCGACTTGGCGCATATCTGGTTGTTGCCTGCTGAAGAGCAGGTGGACGAGCAGCCAGCGGACATGGTTGCCGCGGCCAGAGATTCTGATGCTAGGCAGAGTAAGTAGAGAAGAGGAGAAGCGAACGTTGGATATGTCAGTTTCATTACTTGCAGAGTAGCATAGCACCATCTATAGTCATAGTCTAGGTTTGGATTCGAACCAGCTACAGGAGCACGTCTTTATTTTTTCTAAAACTCGGTAACGTCTCTTTACTGGTACACTAGCTTGTTCTGTACGCCTTCCCAAGTCTTTGATTTTCTTTCCCTTTTTTGCGAGGAAGGAAGGAGGACAAAATTGAGAGTTCCTGGGACTCGAACCCAAGACCTCTCGGTTGAAAACCAAGGGTGCTAGTCACTTATGTGGCGAACGTTCCCTGTGAGGAGGACGGCAGACGAACGCATTATCCTCGCAGTTTTCTTCCTATATATAAAAAAGTATGCTACTTGGTGTCCGCTTAGTCAACAAACGATTGTGCCATCCTTGACCGTTGGATTGACATTCAACATCTGTCACGTTTCTTCAGTCTCTTCTTCCTCGAGCCGCCAAAGCCAAACCAGCGCCGGCGGGACCGCCTGCTCCCGCCTCCCACGGCTGACTGTGATCTTCCCCGGCTCCTGTTCATTCCCGTCCGAGCCCTCACCATCGTCCTCTGCCTTGGTTCGCTCGCTGCGGCGCCGCCCTCCGGTGTTGTCAACATGGTCAACAACCGAGAGGAATCAGGAGATGACTGTACATGGTGAGGATGACAGTAGGGACCCAGCAGCGCGCGCAGTAATTTTGTTTTTTCGGGACGGAGAAGGGTATCAACTGGGTTGTGCGGGACCCGTGGCCCGTCTAGCCTAGGCTTTTATTTCATATGTTTAGCACATGACCAGCCCAGTTTGTTTTTTTCCTTTCTGAAAATGGCTAGCCAGCTATTTTGTTTTTTTGCAGAATAACCAACGTAGGCCTACTTGCTTTTCTACGCCCTGCTGGGCCGGAAATCTTTCAAGACGAGGAGGGATGCATTTTGCCCAAAAAATGGGCTATAAGTAATAAGAAATGGGCTATAAGTAATAATAAATGGGCTGTAAAATGAAAAAATACAGCAAACAGGCAATTAGTTCCAAAATACTGTTTTCTTTCGGATTTTGATATTTTAATTTCATTGTTTTTGTGCGGGTAAAATTTCATTGAATTTAAATTAAGGTATATTTAGATTTAAAATTAATTTGAATCTGGCTAGAAATTTCGGGTTGTATGCTGTTTGGGACAGATTTGGAGGCTGACTTGTGGGTCTACTAGGTTGACGTGTACTTTGGCTTTGTCAACTTAGTCCACAAACGATTCTAGCAGCAGTGACCGTTGGATGTTAATCCAACGGCTGTGCTGCTTCTTCAATATCTGATCTTCTTGCTCCAGCCGCCCAAACCAGCTCCGATGGGACTGCCTGCTCCCGCCTCCCATGGCCGGCTGTGCTGCCGCACAGGCCGCACCGCCCCACCCTACTTCATTGCTGGCCAGGCCATTACTCTACTCACCCACACCTCCTATTATTTTCCGGCGACGACAGCCGGACGAGTAAACCCTCGTACTCCCCACCGCGTGGGCAACCATTGCCGAGTCTTCCCCGGCTCCGTGTCGTTCCCTTCCTAGGCCTCGCCGTCGTCCACCGCCATGGTGCTCTCGGCGCGGCCTGGTCAACGTGGTCAACGAACGACATCCATCGGCCGTGGACTGTACGAGCAAAATAGTGATTCCTCCACCTGACAGCTGGGACCCACCGGAAGGGCCTCTGTATTTTGCGAAAAAACGTTCCCCCCGCTGACATGTCGGACCCACCAGCTATATCTTCGCACGCAAGGAAGTGCCTCCTTATTATGCACAAAAAAAATGAATACCCCCCTGCTAGCTGGGACCCACCATAGTGGGAGGATGACTTGTGGGCCAACTAAGTTGACGGGGACGGAGGGCTTTGTCAACTTAGTCAATATGAACGATTCTAGCTCCAGTGACCGTACGATGTCCATCCAACGACCGGAGTGCTTCTTCAACCTCTGGTCTTCTTGCTCCAGCCGCCCAAAGCAGCGCCGGTCGTGCCGCATGCTCCTGCCTCCCGTGGCCGGCTGTGCTGCCACGGAGGCCTCACCGCCCCCTACTATTCCCACCGCTGGCCAGGCCCTGCGGCGACGGCAGCCTCACACCGCAGCCGAACCAGTGAACCCTCGTACTCCTCTCCGCGCGGGCTTCCACTGCCGCGTCTTCCCCGGCTCCGCGTCGTCCCCTTCCTAGGCCTCGCCGTCTTCCACCGTCGTGGTGCTCTCGGCGCGGCCTGGTCAACGTGGTCAAGGAACGACTTCCATTGGACGTGGATTGTACGTGGAGAGGCTAATAGCTGGGTCCACGGCCGCAGCAAGGAAGTGCCTCCTTATTACACGGAAAATAATGATTCCTCCACCTGACAGCTGGGACCCACCGGACGGGCCACTGTATTTCGCGGAAAAAACGTTTCCCCCTGACTGCTGGGACCCACCAGCTTCATCTTCGCACGCAAGGAAGTGCGTCCGGGCAAAAAAAAATGATTCGCCCCCCGACTGCTGGGACGCACCAGCTACACCTTTGCACGCAAGGAAGTGCATCCGGGCAAAAAAAATGATTCGCCCCACTGACTAATGGGACCCACCGGCTACATCTTCGCATGCAAGGAAGTGCGTCCGGGCAAAAAAAAATGATTCGCCCCCTGACTGCTGGGACCCACCAGCTACATCTTCGCAGGCAAGGAAGTGCCTGACAGTCTGGACCCACCTGGTCGAAGCGTACGTAGCGTTGTCATTCTGGTCGCGAACGTGTACGTACATACTGGTCGATGTAGAGGCGCTCACGTGTCGTAGTAGAGGCGCGCACGTGTCGTAGTAGAGGCGCGCACGTAGCATGTACACGTACGTACAGCGGCCAGGGTGCAAGAAAGAAAATACGGCCATGTATGTCTACATACGGGCGGGGTGTCGAACGCCTACTCGCGCATACGTACGGCCAGGGCTCGTGTACATGGCTGGGTCGGAACGGAGAAACAGCGTCGTCGTCGTGTTCATGGGGAGGCAACGGAATGCGTCGTGTTCATGGGGAGGCAACGGAATGCGTCGTGTTCATGGGGAGGCAACGGAATGCATCGTGTTCATCGGGAGTCAACAGAACGCGTGGGAGCCAACCGGCTGGGTCGGAACGGAATGCGTGGTCGTGTTCATCGGGAGGGCTTGGACGGAACAGGCGCTGGAAACGAGGCCTGGCATACCGCAAAACGGAGGAAACAGACCTCCTACGTTCGGAACGGGGTCCTGTTGATCGGGAGGGGTGTGGCGTACCGCAAAACGGAGGGAACGGACCTCCTACGGTCGAAACGGGGGTCCTGTTGATCGGAAGGGGTGTGGCGTACCGCAAAACTGATGTAACGGACCTCCTACTGTCGAAACGGGGGTCCTGTTGATCGGGAGGGGTGTGGCGTACCGCAAAACAGACGAAACCGACCTCCCACGGTCGAAATAGGGGTCCTGTTGATTGGGAGGGGTGTGGCATACCGCAAAACGGACGAAACACACCTCCTACGGTCGAAACGGGGGTCCTGTTCATCGCGAGGGGTGTGGCGTACCGCAAAACGGGACTCCACGGGATACTGTTCATCTCCACCGTCGACCTCCTCCAGCCTCCACGGGCTACCGTCGACCTCCTCCAGCCTCCACGGGCTCCTGTTCGTCCAGCCTCCACCACGCGCTACTCCACCGGCTACTGTTCAACCACCCCTCCACGGGCACCCCTCCACCGTCTACTGTTCATCCAGCCCTCCACACCATGGGGTCCTGTTCAACCACCCCTCCACGGGCACCCCTCCACCGTCTACTGTTCATCCAGCCCTCCACACCACGGGGTCCTGTTCATCCAGAGGCAACGCCACCGCTCACTGTTCATCCAACCCCCCTCCCCCCGCAACGCTCACTGTTCATCCAATCGATCGGCTTCAGTTAGCAGCAGTAGCGAAGGAATCGCTCGATCGGGTTCAGTTAACAGCCATCGATCGATCGCTCGGGTTCAGTAACGCGTAGCCTGCAGTGCAATCGCTCGGGTTCAGTTAGAGCCCAACGCCTCGCTCGGGTTCAGTTAGAGCCAACGCCTCGCACACACGCGCGTACGTGTACGAGAGAAACGTGCATCGCTCGGCCCCCGACCTCCCACCGTAACCGGGAACTCCCCGAAATTTTCCTCCCCCTCGCTTCTACCACGGTTTTTTCCATCATGGACGGCCCAAAGAATGTCATGCAGCTGCGTCTCCGGCCCGCGCAGGACGAAAAGCCCATTTTCTGTCATGATTTTTTGTCATAGAAGTAGGAGCCCACCACATCTATGATGATACCGGGTTTTGTCACAATTATCGTCATAGAAGTGTCATATGTGTGATAGAAAAAATTTCGTTCGGCCCAAATGTCACGGATGTGTCTTTTTTTTGTAGTGAAACCACAAGAGCCGTTGATGCTGTATCTAGCGGCAATGAATCAAGTGGTCAGCGCCGCACTGGTAGCACAGAGGGAGGTCGACGAGGAGGCAGTGGCGACGGCAGGACCGGCGGATGGCAAGCCAGAGATTCCCCGGCAGGGCCTGGTGCCGGCAAGGCAAGGCCCCCGGTAGAGTTTGACGCCATCGGGGCAGTGCCCGCACAGTCTAGTGATGTGGTGCAGAAGAAGAAGATGATGCAGCACCCGGTTTACTTTGTCAGCTCCCTCTTGCAAGGGGCTAGGTCGAGGTACTCCGGTGTGCAGAAATTGCTCTTCGGCCTCCTTATGGCCTCGAGGAAGCTGCGTCATTACTTCCAAGCCCACGAGATCACTGTCGTCACCCGCCTCCCGTTGTAACGGATACTGCACAACCCAGATGCGACCGGAAGGATTGTGGAATGGGCCTTGGAGTTGTCGAGCTTTGGGTTGATGTTCGAAAGTACCTCGACAATCCAGAGCGGAGTCTTGGCGGAGTTCATTGCAGAATGGACCTCAACGCTCGACGAAGAAATCCAGGAGACCACTCTCCCCGGCAAGGAAGCAAGCCGCGACTAGATCATGTACTTTGATGGGGCTTTCTCGCTGCAAGGCGGCGGTGCCGGTGTGCTGCTTGTCGCACCCACCGGAGAGCACCTCAAGTATGTGATCCAGATGCACTTTCCCAGGGAGATGTCCACAAACAACACTGCTGAATATGAGGGGCTGCTTGCCGGTCTCAGGATCGGGGCGGACCTCAGGGTAAAGAAGCTCATCGTCAGGGGTGATTCACAGCTTGTCGTCAGACAAGTTAACAAGGATTATCAGAGTCCGTTGATGGAGGCCTACGTAGATGTGGTGAGGAAACTGGAGGAGCGCTTCGACGGTATACAAGCGGAGCACGTTCCCCGAGCGAAGAATGACATCGCTGACTACCTGTCAAAGCGCGCTGCATTCAAGCTACCTGTGGAACCAGGTACCTTTTTGCTTCGGTTAACTCAACCATCCGTCGAGCCATCAACAGAGCAGAACAAGCGGAGGAAGTCAGGCCCCGGCAAGTACTTTCCCGCCGAGCCCCCAGGGGCTGCCGGCAAGGGTGTTGCCACGGATCCTGAGCCTGCCGAGGTACGGCTGGCTCCGGCAGGGTGCCAAGCCCTGGCCGTAGAGACGGCTGCCCCCATGGCGGAAGAGATGCCTTTGGTCCTTGCCGTCGAGCCCCAGGCTTCAGCATGGGCACAGCATACCGTCCATTTCCTCCAGACAGGGGAACTTCCTGAGGAGCAGGAAGAAGCGGAAAAAGTAGCCCGTCAGTCAAGCGGAAAAAGTAGCCCGTCGGTCTGCCTTGTACCAGTTCGTCGATGACGTCGTGTACAGAAGAAGACCGAACGGTGTGAAATTGAAGTGCATCCCTCGGGAGGAAGGACTAGAGCTGTTGGCAGAGATACATGGAGGCATATGTGGCTCCCACATAGGGTCCAGGGCCCTTGCCGGCAAGGCATTCTGGCAAGGCTTCTTCTGGCCCACCGCCCTCCAGGATGCAACGACACTAGTAACCATGTGTGAAGCGTGTTAGTCCATTCAAAGAAGCTTCATCAACCAGCTCAAGCCCTTCAAACAATCCCTCTCTCCTGGCCATTTTCGGTCTGGGGGCTCGACATACTGGGCCCCTTCCCACATGTTGTCGGGGGCTTTGAGTTCTTGTACGTTGCAATCGACAAGTTCACAAAGTGGCCGGAGGTGGAACTGGTGAGGAAGGTGACAGCACAGTCAGCCGTCAAGTTCTTCAAGGGACTAGTCTGCCGTTTTGGTGTGCCAAACAGAGTCATCACCAATAACGGCACGCTGTTCACAAGCCACACCTTCATGCAATACATTCAAGACCTCGGCAGCAAGGTCTGTTTTGCTTCCATGGCACACCCCCGGAGCAACGGCCAAGCGGAGAGGGTAAGGGAGTCCTGCACTAAGGGGTCCTCGGGCGTCCGGCCTGTTATCCATGGGCCGGACTGATGGGCTAGGAAGACATGAAGGCGGAAGACTGTACCCATGTCTGGATTGGACTCTACTTAGCGTGGAGGGCAAGCTTGGCAACCGACTATGAAGATTCCTTCTTATGCAACCGACTCTATGTAACCCTAGATTCCCCCTGTGTCTATATAAACTGGAGGGGTTAGTCCGGAAATATATTCATTACCATAGTCATACAGGCTAGGCTTTTTGGTTTAGCCATTACGATCTCGTGGTAGATCAACTCTTGTAATACTCATATTCATCAAGATCAATCAAGCAGGAAGTAGGGTATTACCTCCATAGAGAGGGCCCGAACCTGGGTAAACATCGTGTCCCCCGTCTCCTGTTACCATCGTGTCCCCCATCTCCTGGGACCCCCTACCCAAGATCCGCCGGTTTTGACACCGACATTGGTGCTTTCATTGAGAGTTCCGCTGTGCCGTCGACGAAAGGTTCGATGGCCCCTTCAATCGTCTATAGTAACACTGTCCAAGGTGGAACTTTCCTCCCCGGACAAATTTTCATGTTCGGCGGCTTCGTACTGCGGGCCAACTCGCTTGGCCATCTAGAGCAGGTCGATAGCTATGCCCCTGGCCATCAGGTCAAATTTGGAAGATTGAACTATGTCGCGGATATCCATGGAGACTTGATCTTCAATGGATTTGAGACCGCGGCGATCTCTCCCCCTCGCTTCGATGAACATGACCTAAATCTGTCATCGGACCAGGTTCTGGAGATGGTTCATGTAACTGCTACGACCTTAGATCCAGAGCAGTTTGCCCCATCCGAAGCCACAGAGTCAGCGGCGTTGGAGCCGCACACAATCTCAACACCAGGCAATATCAGCGTCAACGGAATTTCGGACTCGTTTCCGGCTATGAGTTCCGAACCTGGCGCGCTCCCGGACACCGAGTTGGATCGGTTATCAATCATCGAGTTCAGCGCCGCAGACGTCTTCCAACACTCGCTCTTCGGCGATGTGCTGAATTCGTTGAAAAACCTGTCCCCGATGGGGGACTCATGGCCGAACTATGTCCGGTTCGAGCTAGAGGCTGATAATGGAGAATTTCGCTTCCCACCCGCCACCCACTTCATAGCCACTCTCGAGGACTTAACCGACATGCCCGCTTCTGGCTCCGAAGACATTGACGGTATAGACGACGATGCCGATAAGGAGCAAGGTCAAGACCCGCCAGTCATCAGGCGTGGGACAGCCACCACGTCATATGACATGTACATAATCGATACACTTAAAAAGCCTCGCGGCAATGACAAGGGAGTGATGTCTACTACGCAACCTTCTTCTTGTAGACGTTGTTGGGTCTCCAAGTGCAGAGGTTTGTAGGACAGTAGCAAATTCCCTCAAGTGGGAGGCGTAGGTTGAAGATGGTCTCTCTCAAACAACCCTGCAACCAAATAACGAAGAGTCTCTTGTGTCCCCAACAAACCCAATACAATGGTAAATTGTATAGGTGCACTAGTTCGGCGAAGAGATGGTGATACAAGTGCAATATGGATGGTAGATATAGGTTTTTGTAATCTGAAAATATAAAAACAGCAAGGTAACTAATGATAAAAGCGAGCACAAACGGCATTGCAATGCTAGGAAACAAGGCCTCGGGTTCATACTTTCACTAGTGCAAGTTCTCTCAACAATAATAACATAATTGGATGATATAACTATCCCTCAACAAGCAACAAAGAGTCACTCCAAAGTCACTAATAGCAGAGAACAAACGAAGAGATTATGGTAGGGTACGAAACCACCTCAAAGTTATTCTTTCCGATCAATCCATTGGGCTATTCCTATAAGTGTCACAAACAGCCCTAGAGTTCGTAGTAAAATAACACCTTAAGACACACATCAACCAAAACCCTAATGTCACCTAGATACTCCAATGTCACCTCAAGTATCCGTGGGTATGATTATACGATATGCATCACACAATCTCAAATTCATCTATTCAACCAACACATAGAACCTCAAAGAATGCCCCAAAGTTTCTACCAGAGAGTCAAGACGAAAACGTGTGCCAACCCCTATGCATAGGTTCATGGGCGAAACCCGCAAGTTGATAACCAAAACATACATCAAGTGGATCAATAGAATACCCCATTGTCACCACGGCTATCCCACGCAAGACATACATCAAGTGTTCTCGAATCCTTAAAGACTCAATCCGATAAGATAACTCAAAAGGAGAAACTCAATCCATTACAAGAGAGTAGAGGGGGAGAAACATCATAAGATCCAACTACAATAGCAATGCTCGCGATACATCAAGATCGTATCACCTCAAGAATACGAGAGAGAGAGAGAGATCAAACACATAGCTACTGGTACATACCCTCAGCCCCGAGGGTGAACTACTCCCTCCTCGTCATGGAGAGCGCCGGGATGATGAAGATGGCCAACGGTGAGGGATTCCCCCTCCGGCAGGGTGCCGGAACAGGGTCGCGATTGGTTTTTGGTGGCTACAGAGGCTTGCGATGGTGGAACTCCCGATCTATTCTGTTCCCCAATGGTTTTAGGGTATATGGAGATATATAGGCGAAAGAAGTCGGTAAGGGGGGCCACGAGGGGCCCACGTGGGTGGAGGGCGCACCCAAGGGGTGGGCGCGCCCCTGCCTCATGCTCTCCTCGTTGATCTCCCGACGTGCACTCCAAGTCTCCTGTATTGCTTTCTTTCCAAAAATAACTTTTCCGAAGGTTTCATTCGGTTTGGACTCCGTTTGATATTCCTTTTCCGCAAAACACTGAAACAAGGGAAAAAACAGAAACTGGCACTGGGCTCTGGGTCAATAGGTTAGTCCCAAAAGTAATATAAAAGTGCATAGTAAATCCCATTAAACATCCAAGATGGATAATATAATAGCATGAATACTTCATAAATTATAGATACGTTGGAGACATATCAGCATCCCCAAGCTTAATTCTTGCTCGTCCTCGAGTAGGTAAATGATAAAAGAAATAATTTATGAAGTGTGAATGCTAGCAGGTGCACAAGTTTGATCAATGATAATTTCAATCACCTTTTCTAGCATCATTATATGTCATAACAGTAGCTCAACTCATAGAACTTTGCATGATCAAGTAACAAGCTATTCACATGTTAAAGTATAGATCATAAACTTTCTTGAAAACTAACAAACCGTGTTATTAGTCATCAAACAATTACAATTCATCTTATTTTCAGGAAGAGTCTATGTCAGAGCTTTAATTTAGCAAACTCCACATGCTCAACTATCATTTAGTCTTTCACAATTGCTAACACTCACGCGATATTTATGGGTTCAAAGTTTTAATCAGACACAGTGAAAGATAGGGGCTTATAGATTCGCCTCCCAACCTTTTATCTCAAGGGTAATGTCAACAACAATAGTTCATGATGCCTTACATCCAATTGGATATATCTATCAGAATCTTTCCAACACGAGGTACTTGCCAAAGGATAAAATGTAAAAAGGAAAGGTGAAGATCACCATGACTCTTGCATAAAAGTAAAAGATAGGCCCTTCGCAGAGGGAAGCAGAGGTTGCGATGCGCTTTTATAGTTGGATGCACAAAATCTTAATGCGAGGGAATGTCACTTTATATTGCCACTTGTGATAGGGACCTTTATTATGCAGTCCGTTGCTTTTATTTCTTCCATATCACAATGATCGTATAAAGCTTATTTTCTCCACACTAAAAGATCATACATATTTAGAGAGCAATTTTTATTGCATGCACCGATGACAACTTACTTGAAGGATCTTAGTCAATCCATAGGTAGGTATGGTGGACTCTCATGGCAATACTGGTTTAAGGGATGTTTGGAAGCACAAGTAGTATCTCTACTTGGTGCAAAGAATTTTGCTAGCATGAGGGGGAAAGGCAAGCTCAACGTGTTAGGCGATCCATGACAATATACTTTATTTCAAATATAAGAAAACATAACCCATTACATTGTCTTCCTTGTCCAATGTCAACATTTTATCATGTCATATTTTAATGAGTGCTCACAATTACAAAAGATGTCCAAGATAGTATATTTATATGTGAAATCTCTCTTCCTTCAATATTCTTTCATGAATTGTTCAAGTGACTAATATAATGTTTGCTAACCTTCAATAAATTTACCACCTCTACTTCTTATATGTACAGTCATTACTCCCCATGGGATAAGCATATGAAACATATATAATTTCAGATTTATGATATTCAAACCATTCAACCATTTACTCATAGGATATAAGTGAAGCACACGAGTAAATGACAAACTACTCAAAAAAGATATAAGTGAAGATCAATGAGTAGTTAAATAATTATGTAGCTATGTGAGGACTCTCTCTCATTTAAGAATTTCAGATCTTGGTATTTTATTCAAACAGCAAGCAAGGCTAAAGAAAATAAAATGACGCTCCAAGCAAAACACATATCATGTGGTGAATAAAAATAAAGCTCCAAGTAAAGTTACCGATGAACGAAGATGAAAGAGGGGATGCCTTCCGGGGCATCCCCAAGCTTAGGCTCTTGGTTATCCTTGAATATTACCTTGGGGTGCCTTGGGCATCCCCAAGCTTAGGCTCTTACCACTCCTTATTCCATAGTCCATCGAATCTTTACCCAAAATTTGAAAACTTCACAACACAAAACTTAACAGAAAATCTCATGAGCTCCGTTAGCGAAAGAAAACAAAACACCACTTCATGGTACTGTAATGAACTCATTCTTTATTTATATTGGTGTTAAACCTACTGTATTCCAACTTCTCTATGGTTTATAAACTATTTTACTAGCCATAGAGTCCTCAAAATAAGCAAACAACACACGAAAAACAGAATCAGTCAAAAACATAACAGTCTGTAATCTGTAACTAACGCAAACTTATGGAACTCCAAAAATTCTAAAATAAATTGGTGGACCTGAGGAATTTGTCTAGTAATCATCTGCAAAAATAATCAACTAAATAGCACTCTCCAGTAAACAGTTTTAGCTAATCTCGTGAGCGCTAAAGTTTCTGTTTTTTACAGCATGATAATAAAGACTTCACCCATGTCTTCCCAAAGGTTCTACTTGGCACAAACACTAATTAAAACATAAAACCACATCTAAACAGAAGCTAGATGGATTATTTATTACTAAACAGAACCAAAAAACAAGAAACTAAAATAAAATTGGGTTGCCTCCCAACAAGCGCTAACGTTTAACACCCCTAGCTAGGCATGATGATTTCAATGATGCTCGCATAAAAGATAAGAATTGAAACATAAAGAGAGCATCATGAAGAATATGACCAGCACATTTAAGTCTAACCCACTTCCTATGCATAGGGATTTTGTGAGCAAACAACTTATGGGAACAAGAATCAACTTGCATAGGAAGGTAAAACAAGCATAACTTCAAAACTTTAAGCACATAGAGAGGAAACTTGATATTATTGCAATTCCTACAAGCATACATTCCTCCCTCATAATAACTTTCAGTAGCATCATGAATGAATTCAACAATATAACCAGCACCTAAATCATTCTTTTCATGATCTACTTGCATAGAAATTTTTACTACTCTCCACATAAGCAAAATTCTTCTCATTCGAAATAGTGGGAGTATCATAAGAGACTTGAATACTATAAATTGTTTCCACATTAAAAGATTAATGTTCAGAAAAAGGGTAATCATAATCATGACAAGTTTTATAAATATAATCATCACTACTTTTTATAGCATAAGTTTCATCACAATAATCATCATAAGTAGCAACTTTGTTCTCATCATAATCGATTGAAACCTCTTCCAAGATAGTGGACTCATCAATAAATAAAGTCATGACCTCTCCAAATCCACTTTCATAAATATTATCATCATAGGTAGAAGGCATGCTATCATCATAACAACTTTGTATATCAAAACTTGGGAGGCTAAAAATATCATCTTCATCGAACATAGCTTCCCCAAGCTTGTGGTTTTGCATATCATTAGCATCATGGGTATTCAAAGAAATCATACTAAAAACATTGCAATCTTGCTCATCATTCAAAGATTTAGTGCCAAACATTTTAATGCATTCTTCTTCTAACACTCACGAAAGATATTAAAAAGATGAAGCGTATGAGACAAACTCAATTCCTTTTTTGTAGTTTTCTTTTATAAACTAAACTAGTGCTAAAACAAGAAACAAAAAGATTCGATTGCAAGATCTAAAGATATACCTTCAAGCACTCACCTCCCCGGCAACGGCGCCAGAAAAGAGCTTAGTTGACGGGGTGCGAGTGCCGCTTACCTAGCCTCCCCGGCAACGGCGCCGGAAAAGAGCTTGATGTCTACCACGCAACCTTCTTCTTGTAGACGTTGTTGGGCCTCCAAGTGCAGAGGTTTGTAGGACAGTAGCAAATTTCCCTCAAGTGGATGACCTAAGGTTTATCAATCCGTGGGAGGCGTAGGTTGAAGATGGTCTCTCTCAAACAACCCTGCAACCAAATAACGAAGAGTCTCTTGTGTCCCCAACACACCCAATACAATGGTAAATTGTATAGGTGCACTAGTTCGGCGAAGAGATGGTGATACAAGTGCAATATGGATGGTAGATATAGGTTTTTGTAATCTGAAAATATAAAAACAACTAGGTAACTAATGATAAAAGTGAGCACAAACGGTATTGCAATGCTAGGAACAAGGCCTAGGGTTCATACTTTCACTAGTGCAAGTTCTCTCAACAATAATAACATAATTGGATCATATAAATATCCCTCAACATGCAACAAAGAGTCACTCGAAAGTCACTAATAGCGGAGAACAAACGAAGAGATTATGGTAGGGTACGAAACCACCACAAAGTTATTCTTTCCGATCAATCCATTGGGCTATTCCTATAAGTGTCACAAACAGCCCTAGAGTTCATAGTAAAATAACACCTTAAGACACACATCAACCAAAACCCTAATGTCACCTAGATACTCCAATGTCACCTCAAGTATCCGTGGGTATGATTATACGATATGCATCACACAATCTCAAATTCATCTATTCAACCAACACATAGAACCTCAAAGAATGCCCCAAAGTTTCTACCGGAGAGTCAAGACGAAAACGTGTGCCAACCCCTATGCATAGGTTCATGGGTGGAACCCGCAAGTTGATCACCAAAACATACATCAAGTGGATCAATAGAATACCCCATTGTCACCACGGGTATCCCACGGAAGACATACATCAAGTGTTCTCAAATCCTTAAAGACTCAATCCGATAAGATAACTCGAAAGGGGAAACTCAATCCATTACAAGAGAGTAGAGGGGGAGAAACATCATAAGATCCAACTACAATAGCAAAGCTCACGAGACATCAAGATCGTATCACCTCAAGAACACGAGAGAGAGAGTGAGATCAAACACATAGCTACTGGTACATACCCTCAGCCCCGAGGGTGAACTACTCCCTCCTCATCATGGAGAGCGTCGGGATGATGAAGATGGCCACCGGTGAGGGATCCCCCCTCCGGCAGCGTGCCGGAACAGGTTCCCGATTGGTTTTTGGTGGCTACAGAGGCATGCGACTACGGAACTGCCGATCTATTATGTTCCTTGATTGTTATAGGGTATATGGAGATATATAGGCGAAAGAAGTCGGTAAGGGGGGGCCACGAGGGGCCCACTAGGGTGGAGGGCGCCCCCCTGCCTCGTGCTCTCCTTGTTGATCTCCTGACGTGCACTCCAAGTCTCCTGTATTGCTTTCTTTCCAAAAATATCTTTTCCGAAGGTTTCATTCCATTTGGAATCCGTTTGATATTAATTTTCCGTGAAACACTGAAACATGGGAAAAAACAGAAACTGGCACTGGGCTCTGGGTCAATAGGTTAGTCCCAAAAGTAATATAAAAGTGCATAGTAAAGCCCATTAAACATCCAAGATGGATAATATAATAGCATGAATACTTCATAAATTATAGATACGTTGGAGACGTATCTGGGAGATCCAGTTAAAACTCCTGAGACACAGTCTAAGTTCCGGCGCCCCAAACGCCGCCCCGAGTCACGCCGCATCAATGATGGCACTGGAGAAAATAGTACTTCGGACGGCGCCGAAAGCAATGAAGACCCTGTAGGAGCAATATCCGAGCAGTTGGAACAGGAAAACGGGCAAGCCAGCCCCGATGAACAGGCCCTGCCCAGCCACGATTCGGAGGACGACAACTACCTTCCGCTCTCCGAAGATGAGGTAAGCCTCGGGGACGAAGACTTCATCATACCCGAAGAGCCCCTCGAGCAGGAGCGCTTCACGCGCAGGCTGATAGCTACGACAAGGAGCCTGAAAAAGAAGCAGCAGCAGCTTCAGGCTGACCAAGACCTACTCAATGACAGATGGACCGAAGTCCTGGTTACCGAAGAATACGGCCTTAGTGGCCTAGCCAAAAGCTACCCAAAGCACAAATTGCTATACCAGTCCGATGACGGGGCGTTGGAGCCCATACCATCGTCACACAATGCGGCAGGTCGCCGACAACTCTGTCCGGACAAAGAGGCAACTCAAGCCGAACACCAGACCGCCCCACCTCGCCGTAAAGGCAAGAACAACGCAGGTCACGATTGCCCAGACGACCTGCAGAGGGACTCGGACAATAGAGCAGGACACGCAAGACCAATCTACGGATCGCGAAAGCATGCTTCAACACGCGACGATGGCTACCTCTTCGGATGTATCAAACCTAGCCACGCCCGAGCCGAAAACCGCAAAGGGACTCCTTCGGAGTTACGTCGCAGTGTGGCCCAACAAAGAGGCGCCGCACACCCGCTTTGCTTCACTGATGAAGGAATGGATCATGGATTCCCCGAAGGATTCAAACCCGTCAATATTGAATCATACGACGGGACAACCGATCCCGCGGTATGGATAGAAGATTTCATCCTCCACATCCATATGGCCCGTGGGGATGACCTCCATGCCATTAAATACCTCCCACTAAAACTAAAAGGGCGATCTCGGTACTGGTTAAACAGCCTGCCTGAAAATTCCATAGTTAGCTGGGAGGACTTGGAAGAAGCCTTCCTCGATAACTTCCGAGGAACATATGTCTGGCCACCGGATGCCGATGACCTAAGTCACGCCATCCAACAGCCCGGAGAATCATCCAGGGAGCTCTGGACTCGGTTCTCGGTCAAAAAGAACCAAATCATCGACTGTCCGGACGCGGAAGCCCTTGCGGCTTTCAGACACAGCGTCCGGGACGAATGGCTTGCACGCCACCTTGGCCAAGAAGGACCTAAATCCATGACAGCCCTGACTGCTCTGATGACCCGCTTTTGCGCGGGAGAAGACAGCTGGCTCGCTCGTAGAAGCAATAGCGCCAGCAACCAGGGCACCTCCGAAATCCGAGACGGCCACGGCAAGCCAGGAGGAAGCAAAAACAACAGTCGCAATGACAATGAAAGATCAGGCGACACAGCGGTCAACGCCGGATTCAGCAACCTCAAGCCCGGTCAGCGGAAGAAGCCATTGAAGGCGAATCGAGACGAACCATCCAACCTGGACATGATATTGGACCGACCCTGCCAGATTCATGGCCACCCCGATAAACCAGCTAATCATACCAACAGAAACTACTGGGTCTTTAAACAGGCCGGCAAGCTCAATGTCGAACATAGGGGGAGGAGGCTGCCAAGCGACAGGGATGACGGAAAGGTTCACCAATGAAACACCGGGGGTCAGAAGCAATCTCCACCCGAGGATCAACAACTCCTAGAACGGAAATAGCAACCCGGCTTCCGCCGCCCACTCCGTATGCCTACAAAGTTTGTAACGCGCATACATCATTACGCACTCAAGATACCATGGGCATTGGCGGAAGCACAATACGTACAAGCCTGCAAGCACTCCAGTAACTTTATTATTATTATTATTTATTTTCTTTTTACCCTTCGCTATCCTTTAAAAACAGGTGACGAACAGGATAAACATCTGAAACTGGCTCTATCGGAGTCCAGATCCGTACACTCACCTAAGGGGCTATTTCCATCAAGGATTCCCCCCACCGAGGACCGACGGCGCAGACGTGCGACAGGAGGTCCAAAATAATTTTTTGTAGACTGCACTCTCTATTTCTCGAGCCTGTACTATGCCTGTTCCTCCGCCTCCAACCCCGAGCATGTCAAATAGCCGGGAGGATGGCTTATATATATATATATATATATATATATATATATATATCATAAGTAATCATTGGCACATTGCTTAGCTCCCAGTAAACAATATCCGAACTAATCATCCGCATTGTTTCCCCAACAAATATGGCTCCTACGGTCATTTCACAAAAATACCTTGGCATAACCTGCCAGGGGCTTGGTGTGGGAACAAATGAGTTGCCAGTAAAAGTCTAAACAGCTCTATAGCATACTTCGGCGTCGCAAGTTTGGCGTTATATGCATCAGCTCCGAATCATTGTCTTGGGTCAATAGTTGGGTTGCCCGGCTCCTGTGCTTGCTACCCTACGTTCCGCTCTATCGGCTAGGGTAGTAAAGGGAGAACTACTGCAATTGTGTCCTGGTCTAAACCGGACGAGCACCTCAGTAGAGAAAGCCGAAAACTGATTGTCAAGATGCGGCGTGAGCTGGTCAACCACTTGACGACTTCTTGGAATCTTTAACGATTCTCCGTGTCACACGAGGGATCTTTTTCGGATCAAATATGTAAGGCACCATACGCCGCATACATACCAGGGGCTATGTCGTAGCCCCACCATAAAACTCCTATGGCTAAGTGAAAGTGTTAACGCCCTATAGTCTAATTGCCTAGTTCGCCGCATTACCACCTCCTTCATGGACCAAGACGTTGGATAAAGAGTGATTAAATGCCTTTCCGAACACCCCCGTACTTCCTACGAGGGGGCTGAAGCCGACGACTGGAAAACTTTTAGATTATATCAAAACAGCCGCACAGGAGGAATTCTAACTTTCAAGCAAAACATAAATACATTAACTATAAAATTGTCTTTTACAATTTTCATACACCTCACTCGAACATTATGTCTTTCGAGCACTGACCCTCTATAAAGCGGGCGGCCTCTAGGACGTCTTCAAAATAATGCTCCGGTTTCGGGCGGTCCTTGCCTTTGGGTGGACTCAATGCACGATGATCGCTTCACAGCATCGATACGCGGCACCGCATCAACAAGCCTCTGCCCCAAACCGAAATAGCTATTCGGAACAGGCTCGGTTGGCCACAACCGGATTACGACATCCTTCATGGCAGCTCTGGATATCCTATGAAGTTTGGCCCATTCGGACATCTGTTCATTGAGCAGCAGAGGGCGCTTTGATGCGCCAAACTATGACGAAAAAAGCTTCTCCGTTGCATATCCATCTCGCGCTTGGTAATACTGCACCGCATCGGCAGAACTCTTCGGCAAGTCCAAGAACTCGTCCAGAGAACTCCATACTTGGTTAAGCTGGGCATAGTTCGGGTCACCGAACTCCAATCTCCCTCGCCTGTCGAACCTCCTCACGGGCTGCTCTGGATTCCGACGGCGCTGCTCTAGCCTCTTGTAAGGCTTTGTCTAGATTAGTCGTTAAGGCTTTACTCTCCTTCTCTAGAAATTCACAGTGGCCGGTAACATCCTCCAGTTTGAGCGTCATCGTGGATATCTTCTCCTCATCTTGGCGCCGTGCAGCTTGTTCGGCTTTTAATTCAGCTGATGCCTTTTCGACAGCAACATTGCTACGACGGGCCTGCTCCTTGGCCCGGGCCAGCTCCGCTCGAAGAACTTCAACGGTGGCAGCACCATCTGCAGCCATGCATATTCCAGCATCCAAATCTCAGCATCATGCTTATACCACAAAAAATGTATGAGGATTGCCCCGAATACATACCTTGCGACTCGTGAGGACGCATATTAATTAAAGCAAGATCATCCCCTGCCACATCAAGGTTCCGCTGCAACTCGGCAATTTCCATAGTCCGGGAAGCGGCCAAGGGGGAAGCAGCCTGTGTTTAAAGTTGATCAGGTTAGTCCTCAAATGATCCTTTTCGATCCTCCGTTTTGCTTCCCAACGGAAGCCAACCCGAGTATCAGGGGCTACTACCTATACACAGGCGCATCTTTGCAAATGAAACATAGCTAAAAACATTATGTCACAATCCTCGAAGCCCTTCAGTAGGCTCATGAAGGCTTCATTTAATCCGCTCTTTGCGGACGACATCTTTTCAATCACTGTACCCATCAAGGTACGCTGTTCCCCCGAGATAGATGCTTTCCGCAACATGTCCCGCAACGTATCCGGAGTCCCCGGGTCTCCGGATGCTGCTCCAAAAGCACAATCATCCTTTGAAGGAATCTGTTCACCCATCTCCAAAATCACCGTCGGCTGTGAACTAGACAGTGCGGGGCCTTTGTTATCATCAGCCCCGGAATCCCGGATGGTCGTAGGTCCACCTTCGGGTACTGCCTCTTTTGTCCCCTGGTCCAAAGGGACCCTTCGCGATGACACTTTAGAGTCATCCGCCTTATTGGGCGAGCAGGTTGGAGGAGGCGTCTCGCTCTCCATCATCTCTGGGAGGAGACTCCCCGAAGAAGAGGATCGCCCAGAAAAATTATGTGCCGACCTGTAAAAATGCATAAATGCGTTACGTATACTTCGGTAACAATAACGGAGCGGGACGCTATCAAAGTACTCCGGATTCTCTTACGGTTTGGCCGAGGGCTTGTCCCCCTGTTGGAGCTGCTCAACGGCGTCGCTTTCCAAACCCAAGCCGATCGACGGTGGCATCTTGCCCTTCTTGGAAGACCGCCCGTCCCAATCTTCGGAGGCGGCCCTTTTCCTCCTGCTTGGAGAAGGGATATTGGGTCCTTTTCCACCTCCGTCTTCGGGCGAGGAAAGCTCGATTTCTCTAGACTCAGTGTCCGACTTACCTCCGGAACCAAGGTCATCTTGGGTCTTCTTGCCCTCCCTTGCTGGTGCCTGGTATGGCGCGGAGGCCAGCATCCTTGTTAACACAGGAGTAGCTGAGTCTTCGAGAAGGGGAGCCGGACACCTAATCCGTTTCACCTTCTTTATCCAGCCCTGAAAAAGGATGATATTGTTGGTATCCTGCCACTGGGTATCTGACTACAAGGTATTCGGTAAACGGGTACTTACCGGGGTATTCGGATGGTTACAGTCTAGGCCGACATCTTCGGTGGTGTCCGGCCATTGCCTTCGTTTCCCGATGAATAATCTCCACATTCCTTCGTGCGTTGTGCCGAAGAAGTGCTGAAGAGTCCGCGGCCCTTTTGGATTGAACTCCCATAGGCGGAGAGGCCGTCGCTGGCACGGCAGGGTCTGACGAACTAGCATTACTTGAACGACGTTGGCTATGTCGATGTCCCTCTCAATGAGTGTTCGGATGCGACTCTGCAGAGTTCGCACATCATTCGTTGGTCCCCAATCTAGCCCCTTGTTAATCCACGATGCAAGTTGAATTGGGGGGCTGGATCGGAATGCGGGCGCAGTTGCCCACTTGGAGCCGCGGGGCTCGGTGATATAGAACCACCTCTGCTGCCACAGATCGGAAGATTTGGCGAAGGATCCTTTCATCCAAACGGCGCTAGCAAGCTTGCTCACTGTAGCGCCGCCGCACTCGGCCTGCTCCCCCTCTACCACTTGCGGCTTCACATTGAAGGTCTTGAGCCACAAGCCAATGTGCGGAGGAGTTCGGAGGAAGGCTTCGCACGTGACGATAAACGCCGAGATAAGAAGAATAGAGTCCGGGGCCAAATCGTGAAAGTCTAGCCCGTAATAGAACATGAGCCCTCGGACGAAGGGTTAAGTGCGAACCCCAACCCACGAAGGAAGTGGGACACGAACATGACCCTCTCGCCGGATCTGGGGGTGGGAATAATCTGCCCCTCGGCAGGAAGCCGATGATGGATTTCAGCGGTCAGGTACCTTGCCGGCCGAAGCTTTGCAATGTCTTCCTCTGCAACAGAAGAAGCTACCCACCGGCATTGAAGGCTGGATCCGGACATGATTGGGGCTGGTGGCGACCGAAACCTGGGTGTTGGAACTCGGGTTAGCAGGGGTTGAGGAAGAGGCAAGCGTGGAAGAAAAATACGGGTCTGTACCCCTATATAAAGGCTGCAAATATCAAACATATCCTCTTGGGCCTCAAAAACTTGCTTGTTTCCAAGGAGTTGTACCCAAGCGACGGTTGGGTTACCCACGTCCGGGTTGACATGAATCCCTTAAAAAGGGAGGCACGATCTCCGCTTGGGTAAGACGCGGCAATAAGACCACTCTTGGGACGTGGGGCGACGGGCCGGCTAAAACGGTTCGCAAGTAGTGGCCGGGCAGGCCTGGTGTCATATTACCAAAAAGTGGTCGGTGGGTTGAACTCCTGAAATATTATGTCCTCTGCGGTTGTGTGTGACAGGTCCGGATACTATCATTGCATCCGAAGACTATCTTGAAGTTCAGATAGAAGGGAACCCGCCTTACAACGCCAAACACAATATGCGCGCCGGACTCCTCATCATTGAAGCCAGGTTCAGGGGCTACTGAGGGAGTCCTGGACTAAGGGGTCCTCGGGCGTCCAGCCTGTTATCCATGGGCCGGACTGATGGGCTGGGAAGACATGAAGGCCGAAGACTGTACCCGTGTCCGGATTGCACTCTACTTGGCGTGGAGGGCAAGCTTGGCGACAGACTATGAAGATTCCTTCTTATGTAACCGAGTCTATGTAACCCTAGATTCCCCCCCCGGTGTCCATATAAACCTGAGGGGTTAGTCCGGAAATATATTCATTACCATAGTCATACAGGCTAGACTTTTAGGGTTTAGCCATTACGATCTCGTGGTAGATCAACTCTTGTAATACTCATATTCATCAAGATCAATAAAGTAGGAAGTAGGGTATTACCTCCATAGAGAGGGCCCGAACCTGGGTAAACATCGTGTCCCCGGTCTCCTGTTACCATCGATCTTAGACGCACAGTTCGGGACCCCCTACCTGAGATCCGCCGGTTTTGACACCGACAGAGGGAAAATGCTGAAGTGTTGCGAGGCCTGAGAACGAAGACCTTTGACAAGCTGCACAAGAGTGGAAGGCGCTGGATTGATGAGTTGCCGGCGGTTCTTTGGTTGATCAAGATGACGCCAATTCGAGCCACCGGCCAGACACCCTTTGCCCTAGTATATGGGGCAGAAGCAGTTCTCCCCACGGAACTCATATACGGGTCACTTCGAGTGCTCGCTTATGATGAGCTTGAGGAGGAGCAGTTGCGGAAACATGACGCAACGCTCCGCGAGGAAGATCGTCTTCGGGCGGCTGTGAGAGCAGCACGCTACGAGCAGGCCTTGCGCCACTACCATAGCCGCAAGGTCCATGCCCGAAGCTTTGAGTAAGGCGACCTTGTTATTCGGCGCGTTCAGCCGGCCAAGAATTCCAACAAGTTGACGCTGAAGTGGGAAGGCCCTTATCGGGTAATACGAGTCACCAGGCCCGGCGCAGTCCGCCTGGAGACCGAAGATGCTGTCCCAGTGAGCAACTCCTAGAATATCGAGCATCTTCTCAAGTTTTACCCATAAGGCGCGGCTTGTCGGGCCTCCCGGCAAGCCACCTTTTGTACAAGCTTTGCCGGCAAGGCATGTAACCCTCTGTACAAAGCCAGGCGCAGACCCTGAGCATAAATAGTCGAAGCGCTAGCGCCCTAAGTTATAGTATGCATGCTAGGTCTAAGTATCTTCCTCGGTTAGGGTTGGTAGTGCTTGGCGGCGACTAACCCCTAGCCTGGAGGTCGAGTTTCGCGTCTTTCTGTTCTCTTTGGTTCGCAGGGCACGCAGACACTTCTGCTGAGCCGTTTGGGAAGAAGAGAATAAACCAGCGCTCCGGCCCCGGCAGGCCAAGACCGCCGGGGGCTTAAGATATAAGGATCCAACCATGGCAAGCCAAGGTTGCCGGAGGCTGCAGATTCAGATAAGTCTTTCATCCCCCTGTCATGTGTTTCCGTATAGAACTGGGTCATGTGAAACCTCGTTTATATTCTTAAAACCACCGTGCTCCACTTTCCTGAACCCAAGAGCTACCTCTTGGGTCGGAATTTGGTAGTAGCCGCGGTGGCAAGGAGATGAACAAGGGGCCTAACTCTACTTCGCCCCTGCCTCCGCCAAGAGTGCGAGAACGGTCGACCGAAGTGGAGAGACGGCAAGGCTTGTTGCCGGGCAACAATGTTTATCTTAAAAATAACAAGGATTCGTCCTTGGCATGGGCCTTGGTCACGCACAAAGAACCCGGCAAGCCCCCTTTTCATTAAAAACATCCCATACAGGTACAGTTCATACGGAATTAAACACATGAGCAAGGGGATTACAAGTCTTAAATCTAACAAGTGCCCGCAGGCTTACAAACTAAAAAAAGATAAGGTGCCCGTAATCCCTTTCTTGTCCCTCTCCTCAGAGGGTGGAGCAAGACAGCGGAGGGCAAAAGGGGCGCCTAGGCGAGGTGCGAGGAACAGAAGGAACCAAGAGAACATCTTGGTGCCGGGAAAGGAGCTGGAAGACGAGGCAGCGGGCCGGCAATACGCGACGAAGGCGTCGGTGCCCACGTACTCCGAGTTGGCGGCCGCCACCCACCTTGTTCGCCTTCTCCGGCCCTCCTACGCCAGCCGCCCAAGGAGACGACAGGGAGCGCCCCGATGGAGAGCTTGGCGAGGAAGACCCTCGGCAGGGCGCGGGGCCGAGGAAGGGGCGGCCAGGTCAGTCAAAGTCGGAGTCGGCATCCTGCCGCTCAACTCCCTCGTCATCGATGTCGCTGTCCTCGTCGTCACTCCCGCTTGAGGAGGAATCTTCATCGTCAGAGGAGCTCTCCACGCAGCACTTCAGGCGAGTTCCAAGGTCTCCGAAGACCTTGACGGAGAGCAAGCCTCCTTCCATTAACTTGAAGTAGAGGACGAGCCCCACCGTCAAGCTATGGATGCGGGCAAACGTCTTCCATCCGCAACGGATATACATAACATGAGGAGCAGGGAAGTCGACGTCGGCCCGCGTGCCGCCAGTCCCGCAGCCCCTCATGTGCAATCTGAGGGTCTGGGGCGGATCGAGCTCCATCTCCTGAGCGAAGGGGGTGAGGAGACGGAGACGACGACACGGTGGCCGGCGCAGCCGGATGAAGAACTCGTGGGGCCTGTCCCCGACGTGACCCTCCGTCACGGGAGGCACCGCTGCCGGAGGCGCGGTCGCCACGCATCCTCGTCCCCCTCTCCCCCGACCGCCGCGGCGACCTCGGCCACGCCCCTCCCCCTTCCTCTTGCGGCTGGCTCCGCCGCCGCGGGCTCGTGGGAAGGAGGGGCGTGTTAACGAGCAGCGACCCTCGCCGCCACCGTCGAAGGACCAGCACCTCCTCTCACCATGGCAGGTGGGAGAAAGAAACACATGTGAAGGAGGATGGGTGCTGAAGGAATGTGGGACGACACCCTCCCTCCTCCTCCTTATAAAAGGGCGAGGTCGGGGCTCGGCCGCCCCACTCAGCCAATCCAGCCGTCAGAGGCGCAGGGAATCAGGACCGACCCGCCGCCCCAATCAGCGACGGCCCGGTTTCCTGCCTCCACCGCCCGCCACTTGCATGAAGGACGCGTGGCGGGCGAGCAGGGTTGAAAGGACAAGTGAGGCGACCGTTCCCCGCCCCGTGATCGGGGGGGGGGGGGGGGCGTGGGCGCCTTGAAGACCACGACCCGAGTCTATCCAGTAAATGAGCTGCGCCGCCACGCCTCCCTCTTTTATGGGGAAGGCGCGAGCCGCCTCTTTACCACGATGTGACGCATGCATGCGGAAACCGCCCCACGCATGACCCCCACGTCACGCACGACCCTCCACGTCGCGCGCAGGTCCTGGGGAAGCACAGCAGATGGAAAATTACTGCGGTGGAATCCGCCCCGCATGCCCGCGCACCATTTTGGGCCTGGCCCAACAATGTGTCGCGCTTATGTGTGACCCAGGCCCGGGGGCTCCTGTCGGTGTACAAAAGTAGGGGCGCTCCTTTTGACCCCTTTACTTGTGCACGGACAGTCGAAGCCGCGCCCACGGCCACACTAAGTAGAGCAGGGGAGGGAAGCCGAAGAGAAGCCAGAGGAACAAGCCGATCAGAGGCAACACCAAGGCTAGAAACACAAGACAGCAAAGGGGCGAGGTGGAGACCCCGGCAAGGCCCTTGCCGGGGCGGCCTCCGCGGCCCCGGCAAGAACCTTGCCAGGGAAACTTGCCCAAACACCAACAGAGCGAGCCGCCCTTGAGCCCACAGGTTCCAACCCAACCAACTACGATTGGACCCGGGCTCGGGAGGCACCTCTGTGGTGGCATGCAGATCTTTGTCAAGACCATAGATATATGAGATTAGATAAGGACCAGACGATGGCGACCCTCGACGGGATCCTTGAAGACGAAAGCCACGAGACCCCCCGGCAAGATCCTTGCCGGGGACGACTGCGCGCCACGGCAAGACCCTTGCCAGGCCCCCGGCAAGGCCCTTGCCAAGGACATCAGCAGGGCCACTGCCAGGCCCGCACCAGCCAAGTTTCCACCGCCATTAGCATGCAGCTGCCAACCCGACCAACTGGGCAGGCACTTGCGTGGCAACATGCAGCTTCCAGGCCAGATCAGTAAGCGCCTGCATGGCGGCATGCAGATCTTCGTGAAGACCCTACCACCGCGCCACCTCAGATGCCTGCCTGCCTACATGGCGTCGCATGCATCGCTGGCCAGGGCGCGTGTCGAAGCAAAGAGGAGCGGCGACGGACGGGACGGGCCTCGCTCCCGTCCCCGATAAAGCTAGGGGACACCTAAGCGACACATTAAATGCGTCTTGTCCTGTAATACGGGCGATAAGCTCATAGTACTGTAGGACTTTCCACCTCCTGTGTGCTACTGTGGCAGCCCCTTTCGACTATAAAAGGAGGCCCATGGCGTACTGAGGAGGATTCGGCTCTTTGGAACTACACAGCCACCATAGCTAGTTCGAGAGCTCAAGAACACTCAATACATCCACCAAAGCAGGACTAGGGTTTTACGCATCCTCGCGGCCCGAACCTGGGTAAACGATCCATGTGCTGACTGTTAATCCTGCTCTTCTCACAACGCCACGCCCCGGCAACCGTAGTAGGGATTCTTGTGATCCCATAGGTGTCGTTTCCCACCGACACCATATTGACTCTGATGTACCAGCTTGAGTATGACAGCCTGCAACCTGTTTGCCAGGAGCTTAGTGATGATTTTGATGGAGCAGTTCAGCAGAGAGATTGGCCTGAAATCATTGGCATATACAGGTGCATCTTTTTTGGGCAACAAAGTAATAAAAGAGGAATTGATGCTCTGCAAGTTCAATTTGCCATGATAAAAATCTTCAATTAGCTTGTAGAAGTCTAGAGCAATGATATCCCATCAGTTTTTAATAAAATCAGTATTAAAGCCATCTGGTCCTGGTGCCTTGTCAGAAGGAAGCTCTTTAACTACTGCATCAATTTCCTGTTTGGGGAAAGGTTTGTCAAGCTCAATGAGTTCTTGCATCTTTGGAATAAGAGCTTCCAAATTGAGAAGATTGAAAGTGGGCACAGAGGTACTCAGTCTTTGTTTGAAAGCTCTCCAGAGAATTGCAGCTTTAGCCTGGTGATCATCTTGCATGTTACCAGCTTCATCTTGCAAACTAGCAATATAATTCCTCCTGTAATTAATGGTTGCCTTTACTTTCAGATATTTTGTATTGGCCTCCCCTTTCAGAATCGATTTAATGGTTGTTCTTTGCTTCCAGTAAACCTTTTGCATCTCCAACAAGTTCAACAAATGCTGCTTAACAATTTCTCTGCCATTCCATTCAACATTGGTTAGAGCTTTCAAATCTTCAATAGTATCAAAGAACAGAATGAGATCATTGCAAGCTTGATAAGCTTTGACAACTGAGATAGCTCTTTGGCCCAAATTTTTATACCTTTCCTCAATCTTTTTAGCTTGGCAGTGATCCTCTTAGCACTATCAGTTTCATTGACCTCTTGTTGCCAAATATTTTTCACCGTGTCTTTAAAACTATCAATCTGCATCCAGTACTTTTCAAACCTGAAGATCTTTGATTTGGGAATTGTGGTGCCAACTTTAATGATGCACGGGATATGATCAGAAATAGGCTTGGATAGAGGCAACACCATAGTGTTTGGAAAAGTAGAAGTCCAAGCTTCAGAAGTGAAAACCCAGTCAAGTTTTTCAAGCAAAGGTGCAATCTTCATATTACTCCAGGTAAAAGCTCTACCCTTGAAAGGAATTTCAAGTAAACCCAGAGAACTGATTGCTTCATTGAACAGAAGCATGTCATCGATACTACCTCCTTCTCTATTTATGTTGGAGGGATATCTAATATAATTAAAATCTCCAAGTATCAGCCAATTGCAGTCATAGGAATCTGAATATTAGAGAACCACTCCATGAAAATGACCCTGTATTCAGAGAGTCAAGGGCCATAGATAGTTGACAATACAAGATAGAATTGGAGAGTTTTGAGGTGAAATGAATGGAAATAGAGAATCTATTTTTGGAAAGAGTTTCTCCTGAGAAAATGGATTCATTCCAGACCACTAACAATCCTCCTGAAACACCCACAGATGGCTGGTAATCAAACGTATTCACACGTTTAGGGCAAAACTGCTTAATATATTGGCTATCAAAATTTTCCCTCTTTGTTTCCTGGATGCATAGGATGTCACACTCTGTCTCATCAATTTTATTTCTGATAGCTAGCCACTTATCTTTGTCATTAATGCCTGTAATATTCCAGTTCAAATTTTCCACTGCTTATTCATGGGTGAAAAGTACTGGTAACTGAAAAACAGCAGCTCTTGAAAGCTTGGCACAGATAAAGGATCTTAGGCTGATATAGAACCAAAAGTGACAGATCAACATCTCTCAAGTACATGAGCTTATACAAGTTCACTTGATAAAACATAGTCATTACAGCCAAAACTCAAAAGACAACTGGAGAAGGCCTCTGTAAATCTATTATGCAGGGCTGGACACTCCTCCTTTCTGTGGGCCCTTCTTGCTATTATCCTTGTCCTCTTTCTCCTTGCCTCCTTTCTTCTTCTTGGCTTGATGGAGAGCATCATCCGAGCAGTCTTTCTCAAGAATCTTGCAAAATGCAATAGAAAGATTTTTAACCACTTTGCTGGGCATTGATGGGGATTAGCATTACAAGGCAAGCAATTTCTGTCCATGCAAGTTTTCTTTCTATGACCATGATTCAATTGCTGAATTCTACAACTCCTTCTCACCTGGGATTCAATGAGGGGGGCCTTGTCCTTCCTCTTTCTGTAAACTTGGATGGCTGAAGTGCTGGAAGACATTCCAACTGTTGAAGTTTTGGAAGGTGGTGTTGAAGCAAGAGTGGAACAGTGCACTTCCTTGTCCTTCTGATTCTGACACAGAGGTTGAAGAACAGATTCACATTTATCAGGCACCACAAAAGGTTTCAGGTTTGAACTATCTGATTGTGCAGAAATAATCTTCCATAACTGAGAATTGAGCAACTGTTTGACCCACTCAAATCTATCTGGTGTTAATAAAGCAAGTGCAATGAAATTTGCCCATTCATTAGGTACCTGAGTGACTTCCTTTGGCTGTCCCACTGGGGCAAAGTGCTCCTTCCAGAGATCTGCTTCCTCAAAACTAGTGCATGCATTGTGTAGGTCTTCCTGGGCTTGAGATAAAAACATCTTCTGCATGACTGGGTCTGCAGCATCAGGTAACAATTGGCAATCTCCCACATGGATAGAGTCTCTATAAATAGGAATAGGAAAGCCAGGAGGGGGAGCAGAACTACCTGAATCTGGACTAGGCAGCTCTTACTAATGGTGATGTCAGCATTGTTGAGAGTAGCTGCAACATCCACCAAATTGTTCTCTGTATCTTCCTAAACTTCAGAAGCAATTCCTGCTGTTTCATGCCGGAGAATGCTGTTATCTTGAGCATCAATGGGACCCAGTGGCCCTTTATCATTAGGCAGACTGTTACCAACCATCTGAGTGACAGGTATTGGGATTTGTGGCTCTGACAACTGTTGCATTTGCTGTTCAATTGGCATCTGTAAAGCATTTGAAGCATCAGCTAGCTATGTCTGCAGCAAGTTCACTACAAGATCAGGCAGAGGGATTAGCTCTTGTTGCACAACCACATTCTCCTGTCGCACAATTGGGGGTAACTCAAGTAGCAAGGGTTGCATCACAACTTCAAGGGGCATATTGAGATCAAAAGGCAAATGCATCTCCTCAAGAATAGCCGGAGGCTCAGGTTGTGCTAACAGATCTCCAAACAACTGCAGATTGACAGTACCATGAACAGAATTTGCAGACTCCACACTATTTGAATCAACACCAAGAGAAAGAGTGAGGCCACTGTGTTCCATCTCAACAGCTGGAGGTTCACCATCCTGCTGTTCTTGGCCCAACACGCCATTCAACTATAAAACAGCTTCTTCTTGGATCAAGTTATTGTTGATGGATCGCATTGCCCAATGGTCCCAACCTTGATCTTCTGCATCCTCTACCTCTACATTCTGATCATTCTGCAATTTCTCATCTTACTCGTTGTTCTCATGCTGTGGGATGGGTCCAAAGAACAAGTTGTGCTGATTAGGATGATGATGCTGCTCTGGTGGCCTGGGATGTGTGTTACCATCAACAGGAATGGAGTCCTCATCTGGAGGGCCCCCTCCCACCAGCTCTTCCTGAAAGATGATGACGCCTGTCACAGCCAAACTAACAGGGACATCTGTGAGGGCATCAATCCTCACCTTAACAACTACTGCAGCATCCGTACTTTTCACCCTGTCCCAAGAAAGGAGCTTGCCAAAGCTTGAAACAGCATTGTTGAGCTCAGTCATACAACGTAGATCTGCTAGAAATCCAACTAAAAATAGCCAACAATCTCTAGCCAGATTGAATTTCCTCCAGTTCATGCCTTGATTATGCTTTTGGAACATGATGTGAATATCATCAAAAGGATGCGGACTCCTATTGACCAACGAACCTCTGTCTGCTTTGCTATTGCATCTAATGAAAGCTTGACCAAAAGGGGATTTGGAGATAGATGCGTACACTACCCTTTGCACAATCAGAAAATCGTTGGGAACATCTCTGACATTGGCAAAAGCGACTTCACCTTGGGGCATTGTCACCAGAGTGGCGATGGCGAGGTTTTTATTGGATGGCTGCATATCACCATGGATGACACGAGCACGTGCCGGCCTCCCTTCCACCTCAATAACGTGAGTACCACAGAGCAGAAATGGCGTCGGATCGAAAGGGAAGGTAGCCATGGCCGACGGCGTCACCGGAGCGGAGCTGGTGAGGCAGAGCAGAGGAGAAACCCTATGTTAGAGATTTGACTGACGAGACTGAAGAGGGCGATGAGAGAGAGAGGTGGGAAAGTAGAATTGGCAGAGTCCAGAGTAGGAGGCAGTAAATATTCTGCAGAGTCGTCATTACGGGAAGACGGAATGATAGAGCCTCTGACAGCTCGGTCCCTCTGAGCACTGTTACCCGATTCCGGATTAGCTACCAAAAGAGGTTGATTTGCCATGTCAGATGAGGAAGGTGGAACGACAATCTCGGCCCGGAAACGGCAATTGACTGCAATGTGCCCCCATCACTTGCACGCCTTGCAGCGGATCTTATTTTGGCACTTGGGCCTAAGATGGCCCGTCATAAAGCAGCACACACAGAAGTGGCTAGAAGTGGCATGGGCTGGACGGCCCAAAGATTCGAAACGCGAAGATCCCGCCCTTCCCAGCGCTGTATTATTGGGCGAAGTTAATCTAGAATTAACATGGCTCCTTGACTGTTGCATGGCACGATCATGGGGAGAAGGGTTTGAATCGACAAGATTGGGAACAACTGGTTGCAAATTTTTTGAGGAATAGAAACTTGGCTCTTGAACAGCCTGGGCGTATGATCGCCGAGATCTTGAATTGGCTACAGTGGTCCAATTTTTGTTAGCCTCATTGTGATAACGAATATAAAGATCCTTGAGATCGGCATCACCCTCTCCCCACAGAAGAAAGTTCATGGCAAAAAGATTGGAAGACAAGTTTCCACCTCTAATGATTTCAAATCCCACTTCCGGTGAGGAAACACAGAATTTGTATGACCAATTGCGCAGATGAGATACCTTAAAAAGCTTGGAAGAACCACCAAAGCAAGCTTGGATGATAAGGCTCACCGATTCAGGATTAAGACGGATCATCGATCTGGTGAATTCCACCACGAGGAAGAACTTGGCAGATCTTGGCCCAAATTGGGCATTGACGGCTGCAGTGCATTGCTTCTTGACGTACTCTTCGAATGCCTTTCCAAGGGAGAAATTTAGATCTAAGAGAGCCATGAAAGAAGGTGGCCAACGGGATCGGAACGATCACCGGCGGGAAGTGGTCACCGGTGCCGGAGTGGCCACCGGTGAGGCATGGTGGCTGCCGGGGCCGGAGTGGCCACCGGCGGGGGTGCAGGGGCGGAGGCTAGCTTGACAGGTCTTGGAAGTAGGACGGCGGCGTAATGTCCAGCTGGAGCTAAATCGCATTGCTTTCTGACTGAGAGTCGAGGAATATGTGAACGGTGACTTGGGAGGTGCATGAACCATTTTTGGAAACCACACATGGCATTTGGGTTCCCCCACCCCAACAATACTATGTTTTTTGATTTTTCTACAGTTTAAAAAACTTTTATTGCAAAAAATAATTATTCCCATCTTTTTCTTAGAAATATCATACCAATCGAATAGTCCCTTCCTACACGACCGGAGTGAACTATATCCACGATGCATACGTGTCCATGATTGTCTCGTGCGTCGTGTGGACTACATAGGATACTACAAAATGACAATCTTTGGAAGTGGAGGAACCCCTCGCTGCTGCCTACACCGAGGTTTTGCCCGACGACGAGGGAAGGAGGCGGCGCAGCAGAGACAAGCGCTGGCCATGGCGAGGCGACGGCCGTGTCGCCCGATACCGACGATGCGGATCCCTTGGCATTCTTTTTGTGTCCCGGTCATATTCCGGTTAGGGAATCGTTCCAACACGGCGCGCCGGCGGAACTTTGCGCCTGTCGCGTCCACGCGCGCTCCGCCCCAGCCATCCACTAAGCGACATGTAGGATGTGGGCCATCCAGCGCTGCTTTTCTTCAACCTCCCACGGATCTCGCCCCATCCCCATCTCCGAGCTCCCGCAGATCTCGCCCCATCCTCTCTCCTGCCTCCATCGTTGCAGCGTGCAACACCGACGCCCGCATCTCCTGCCTCCATCGCTCTAGCTCGTGAGTAGCTCGCCGCCGGCCATGGAAGATCGAAATCCCTGCCGGCCATGGATGTAGATCTCACCCCGCCATGCTTGCAGCCCCGGTCGCCACTGGATGCAGCAAGGCTGTTGACCAATTCCATTCCCGTCGGTTTGTAACTCCCCACGCGCCTCGTGCTTCTACCTCGCCGCCGACGAGCAGGACGGCGATGGACGACACCAGAGGCTTCTGTAGAACCGTCGCACCCCCTCATGCTGCAACCGTTTACAAAAAAGCTTCATCCCCCTAGATGAAAAGCTTCAACTGTATGTAGAGAAAGCTACAAGGTCAGCGCCATCACGGGGAAGCTACAACCGTTGACATAAAATGCTACAACCTTTGATGAAAAAAGCTTCAACCGAAGCGACACAAAAAGCCTTGACCAAGCGCTGCTAAAAAATATAGCTACAACCATTTTGTAGAAAAGCTACAACCATTCATAGAAAAGCTTCAACCGTAGTTGGAAAAAGCTCCAACCGTTGAGAGAGAAAGCTACAACTAGACACTATGCAAAATCAGAAAAGTTGCAACCGCTAATAGAAATGCTTCAATTGTATGTGTGAAAAGCTTCAACCGGCGACCGGCGAGGGGGGAAGCCACGAGCGGTGCCGGGTGTGGGCATGTTGGATATGCTACATTGTTTTTTTTTTGCTGGAACTGGCATTTTCTTTTGCTACGACCGTGTGACATTTTTTCTGCTACCAGCACCATGAGAATAGATGAATTTTTTAGTGAGCTCGTCGCCAGGGTACTGTCTCTGGCGAACCATTGCCACCGGAGCGCGCCGTCATGCATTGAAGCTGTGAGCGTTCCCACCGGAGCTGCAACCACGGGGCACAACTTCTGCATCCATAGAGGCGAGAAACGCAGCAGGTGACGCCAGACTAGGGCGGCGACCGGCGGCAACTGCGGCATCCAGCAGCACGGGGCGGTGGAGGAGGAGTTCCAGGCGAGGGGGTGGCGGTCGGCGGCCGGGATGACATCCATGCGAGCAAGGGGCGGCGCCCGCACAGCGCACGAAGAGGACGAAGGAGATGGGAAGTCAACAGGCAGATCGGACGGTTGGAGCGCACTGGATCGGACGGTTGAGGCTAGACCGGCCAACAGTTGGGCCAGTGCACCGGCGCAGATCACTACCCTTCTGGTTATTTCCTTTCCATTTGTCCTTGTGTGTTTTAGTGGGTGCTGGGTGCATATTCGCTTAGCTTCTGACCCACCCGACCCAACTTTCTTGCGGGCTTATGTTTCGAGTCAAAAAGGGCCGATAGAATCAGGTAGTCATAAAAAAATCAATTGAAAACAGAATTTTGTGCAAGTCAATTTTCGTTTGTATTGCAGGGTTCGTTTGATCGTTGGATGAGCATCCAAGCCCAGAGCAAAAATTGACTTACACAAAACAAATTTCAGTCGACTTACACATAGTTTTAGGATAGCGACGTAGGAGTAGGACGGCCTCCGCTAACTCGTCTTGCCCTTTGCGTTGAACTGACGCTCGGTTTCAATTTAGCAGTGGTGACACCGCAAGCCGGTCGGGTTCGTTGGACGTATTGGGCACAGATACGGATGCCACTCCTAGTAGGACTATGATGATTGTCTTCGACCTCTCGAGGTTCCACACCCACGCGCAACCCAGCCCATCAATCAAACACAACCAAACAGCCCCGCCCCCTCCGTAACCTCGAGCGCTCCATCGCACAAAGATCACGCACGTCTCGGGCTCCCGGTGCCCCAATACAGACCCCGCGGAAGTGTTCGCGGACTACGTACGTAGCGGCGATGGACGCATCGGCGACGTCGCAGAAGCGCAAGTGCCCCGACAAGGAGGAGACAGTCGGCATGTGCGCCGACGGCTGCGGCTTCTTCGGCGCCGCCGCCACCGGCAACATGTGCTCCAAGTGCTGCCTGGACCACGTCATCATCGGCACCGCTAACACCGTGGCCGCCCCGACCGGGCCTCCGGAGAAGAAGGCCAAGATTATCGTCGCTGTCCCGTCCTCGAGACGTGATTCAGGACCATGGTTCAGCCGAACCTATGGTCTATGCCGTACAATTTAAGACTACCCACATGGGAGTAACATAGATAGTAACATCACACATATCTAGGTTAAATAGATGATGTGGCATGCAATAATTAAAGAAAGAGATGAAAGTGGTAACATAGCTAGTTACTACTAGTATGAGTAACATCACATATATCAAGGCAAGATGTGTCTATAGCCTAATAAATAAAGTGTTGCATGTTACCACACATATATTACTTCCCACTATAGAGGTAGTAACATAGACTAGTAACATGGGCATATTACTAGTCTATGTTACTACCCATTGTGGCTAGTCTAACATCTTACTATATATGAATCTGTGACATGCATGCCAACTATATTTTTTAATTCACCATGCATGGATCCTCATGAATAGACATGCATGCCAACTGCATTTTTTAATCAACCATGCATAGATCCTCATGAATAGTGTCTAGAAATTAATGGTGTCGAGCATAGGTTCAGCTCAACTATGGTTTCGTAAAACATTTTCGCCCGTCCTCCGATGGTGCGGCTGTTTCCTCCATCACAGCCGCACTTGACTCCTCCGTGATGTCCGTGAAGCAGCCGCCGGTGGCGGCGAACCGGTGCGTGACGTGCCTCAAGAAGGTGGGGCTGCTGGGGTTCCGATGCCCTGCCGGCCAGGAGCAGATCGCCAAGCACAACCTAGTTGTGGTTGCGGACAAGATTTCACGAAGGATCTGACGCCCACAAAAAACCACCAGAGCAACGGCGAACCGATCAAGCAGTTTGTACGATCGATCTTTGGATTTTCTAGGATTTTTGAAACATGTACATGTTAGTTTGGACTCTAGAGATTGTACTGTGAACAACTGTGCTTGATTCATCGAATTGATTAATAAGAGGATAAAGATCATAGGCTGGACCCGTATGTATAAACTGAATATAATTACTGTACTTTGGTACCAAATGTGACACAACTGAAATCTAAAATGGTGGATTAGCAGGGTGGATTAGGATTTCCCCGACCCCGCCCTTGCGCTGTCTCCCCGAAAGGCAGCCCCCCTCTCTCCGTCCCCCTCCTGCCTCCCCCCCCCCCCCCCCCCCCCCGCCGCCGCCGCCGCCGGGTGCCCCCGGATCTGACCCGGGTGATGTTGGCGGCGGCGAGATGTCCATTACCCACGCACGGCTCTCCTTCCCGTGACAGGGGATCGGCGGTGATGCGGCTCGGTTGGCAGCGGTCTGACAACCTGGAGGTGGTGGCCAGCGGCCGGCGTGGTGGTGGCACTGCTCCTTGTCGGGCGGCCTGGCGGCGCCGGGTAGCTGGCGGTGCGCCACCGGCCCAGATCTGGGCCTTTGGGGCCCCATCTGGGTCCTAGCGGGCTGGCTCCAGTGCGGCCTCGCTGCCTCCTGCATGGTGAAGGGGAGGGTCGGTGACGCCGAAGGCGTGCTTTCTGCAGCGCGGCGGTGGGAGCTTTACAGGCATTTCAAGGCCCCGTCGGTCTTGGTTTGCTCCTGCTGATGCGTCCGGTCGGTTACCGTTGTTGACGGTGGAGGTTGGAACCTCCCGCGAGCTAACGGTGTTGTTGCCCCTAATCCCGGAGCTTCTTCTTCACTGCGCAGGCCTCACTTCTCGGTGTCGTGGTGAGATATCGTAGGTGGCTTCAAGACCGTGGTAGCGCAGGGTGGAGGACGGTATGGTGGAGTGCTACTGAGTGCCCGGAGTGATGGTTGGGATCGGGAAACCCTTGGCAGCAGCGTCATCATCGTCGCGTCCCTTCTTGGAGGTGTAGATTGATACCGGCGCTTCGGAGGCTAGGAGCAAGGTGGGAGATCTCCGGTGAGCGCAACGGTCGCGAGGCCTCTTCGTTTTTGTTGATCCGCCGTTGTTGGCATTTGTTTCTTTTTTGTATTTTCTCTGTCTTTTCTATTGGGCGTGATTGTGTTGCTTCCGCGCCAGCAACTATTGTTGGCTGTATCGGGTGTTTGCTATATTAATATAGCGGGGCGCAAGCCTCTTTCGAGGAAATCTAAAAGGACAGTACTATATTCCAAACGTTATGCTTTTAGAAACAGATATGAACGATCCGTGTATTACCAAACGACTTGGAGATGCACATGCAGTTGAGGGATTTTTCAAGCGCGTGACTCCTCTACTAATTCCATTCAATTGAATTACTTAAGTGTGCATGCATGCATGTGAGACGAAAATGCCGATGTCATCAAAGATTTCATCAAAATTCAAAATTCAAAATGTTTTGTAGCTCAAACCATCGCTCTGATTGAAAAACTCTTTTCACATAATAGATTTGCCGTCTGCTGGCGGACGGCAAAGAAGGTCTTTGCTGTCAGCTTGCAAAAAACGGACGGCAAATAACTGGCTGATGGCAAAGAATGTCTTTGCCATCAGCCAATTCTTTGCCGTCTCCTGGCGGACGGCAAAGAATCTTTGCCGTCAGCTGGCGGACGGCAAAGAGAGAGGTGGGCCCCACTAACGAGCTGCTTAGAAAAAAACCTAATGGCCCCCCTCTTTGCCGTCTGCTAGCAGACGGCAAAGAGCAAAAAAGCGGACGGCAAAGGGGGGGCGGACGGCAAAGAGACAACCTAACTAACGGCCGTCCCCCCACCCCGCTCCCTCCCTCTCTCTCTCTTTCTGTCCTCCCCACCCCGACGACCACCGCCACCCGCCGCCGCCCCCGCCACCAGCCACCCGCCGCCACCCCCACCACCCGCTGCCGCCACCCTCCCACCCACCGCCTCTCGCCCCGACCACCCGCCGCCCCTTGCCCCGTCGCCCCACCGCCCGCCGCTGCCCCCTCGCCCCGTCGCCCCGCACCCCTCCCCTGCGGCGCCCCTTCCACGCCGGCCAGCCGCCTTCTCCCCTCCCCTGCATGGCCGTCCCCGCCCCGTCCCGCCGCGGCCTCCCCCTCAACCGGGCCGCGGCCGCCCCCACCCGCCGCGGCCTCCCCCTCCACCAGGCCGCCGCTGCCCCCACCCGCCGCGGACTCCCCTCCACTGGGCCGCCGCCGCCCCCACCCGTCGCGGCCTCCCCCTCCACCGGGTCGCCGCCTCCCCCTCCACCGGCGATCCCCTGCGCAGGTGAGTGATCTTCCCCCATTTTTTTAGTTTAGTTTGTTTTAGTTTAGTTACTTTTAGTTAATTTAGTTTCTGTTTTAGTTATAGTTTTACTTTAGTTTTAGTTTCAGTTTAGTTTTAGTTTCAGTTTAGTTTTAGTTTTAGTTGTGTTTTAGTTTCAGTTTAGTTTTAGTTTTAGTTTAGTTTTAGTTTCATTTTTAGTTTAGTTTATTTTAGATTAGTTTTAGTGTTAGTTTAGAAGAATAAGAAGAGTAGGAGGAGGAGGAGGGAGGAAGAGGTGGAGGGAGAAGAAGAAAGAAAAGAAGAAGAAGAAAGAAGAAGAAGATGATGAAGAAGAAGAAGAAGAAGAAGAAGAAGAAGAAGAGGAAGAAAGAAGAGGCAGAGGAAGTGGAGGAGGGAGGAAGAGGAGGAGAAGAAGAAGAAGAAGAAGAAGAAGAAGAAGAAGAAGAAAAGAAGAGGAAAAAGGAGAAGAAGAAGAAGAAGAAGAAGAAGAAGAAGAAGAAGAAGAAGAAGAAGAAGAAGAAGAAGAGAAGAAGAAGAAAAGGAAAAACAGGAAAAAAGAAGAAGAAGAAGAAGAAAAAGAAAAAGATACCTTGACACCCCGACCCCGACACCCTGACACCCCGACCCCGACACCCCGACACCCTGACACCACACCCCTCCCCCCACCCCCCTCCCCCCACACACACCGATACATCGAGCGCTCTAGTCATGTCTCCCTGCCACACACAAACTTGACATGTGCCCTCTAACGTTCCGGTAGGCCAGTCGCCCTATATCTTTGACTTGCACACACACAATTTCGATGGCTCTCTTCATCGATCTCACACCCACCCACTTGATCCTCTCTTCGACTCTATTGATAGCTATGACCGCTCCCTCTCTTCTCGTGGATTGCCCGACCCTCTATGTATGATATGGATAGGCCTCCATTTCACACACATTGCATGCAAAATTTTGTTTGAGATGTCATCGACACATATTCCCACAAATAATTCACGAAATCAACCCCCCACCCCACCCCCACCCCAAAACAAAAAACACTCACGAACGCGGTTTGTATCTCTCACACACACCCACGTAGGTGGGGGGCGTGCACGAAGAGAAGAGGTGCATGCACTGCGCACGTACTCCCATCTCTTCCCAACCACACCCGCGCGGGCACACGGTGGAGGTCATTTCTGTACGAAAAAGGCAGCCCATGTGGTAATTTGGCACATGTACTGGTTGTCCACTTGGTGGAGGGAGGATCGTCTACCACGGGTGAACAAACAAATTGCGACTTGACGTGTTATGTTAAAAAAAGAGGCAAACCATGTGGGGCCTACCTTAGAGGCAAGGCTCTATACACTGGAGTACTTTTGATGTGTCCCGTCAACTCGCAGAACAAGGAGAAGCTTGCTTAGTACGCCGTCTCCCCTGCCCACGGGCGCGGTGGCTCGCAGGATGAGGTGAAGCTTGCTCCGCCTTACGCCCGGTCCCTCGCCCATGCGCGCGGTGGCTCGCAGGACGAGGAGAAAAATTTACTAATCCCTCCGTTTACTCCTCGTCCCTACTACCTTGGTTATAGAGATTATATCATATTGTTTGGAATATATATGTCCTTTAGTAGATTTCAATATGAACTACTAGTACATACTCCAAACACTGATGTATATATACATATTTTAGAGTCTAGATTCACTCATTTTGCTCCGTATGTAGCACTCTCCCTCGCCCCTCGACCCTCGCCCACGTGGTGGACGTGCAGCAATTCATTCGGTCTCATATAGCCAGAACGATATATACTGCACTACAATTATTGCTCGACTTCCCGAAGAGGTGAAGAGCCAATCGCAAGGTTAATATTTTGGAGATGCCAAGCCCAAGGTTATAGGAGAACGAGTAGTAGGTGCCGCGTCATTTATAAATAAAGTGTTTTTTTCTTCAGTGGCACGTACGCAATATGATAGGTTCATATGGAGAGAAAAGGAAACCGCTCCACTATATACATAGTCAGGACGGGCCAGCCTACACGGTTGCTTGCTGGGGTTGCTCTCTTCACACTCTCTCGCACAAAACGACTGTGTCCACATCTCTAACATCCCGGCGGATCATGTCCGCTTGGGGAAGGGGTGGATGCTTAGTGTAGATGCGGTGGCCGTCGCCGACGGTGAAAACCCACTGTCGGCACGTCCCGATCAGGGGTCCCCGCCGTTCTCTCTCACAAAGCCGGTGAGGTTGCCTTCGTCCCTTGCTCACTGCCGCGACGTGGGCAGTTGCCGCCTCCCGCCGCCCTCCTCAAGGTTGAGCTACGTCCCTCAGGTACAACTCCCTTTACAGCCGGCTTGCACCACTGCTCCAGCTGCCCACATCACTCTCTGTGGATATGTCTCTACTTCTTTGCCCCGCACATACCTCTACTGGCTTCTACGTACTGTATTTGTGATGAGTTTATGTCTCATCAACTAGTCCCAGTAATCTTATTCTAATCACGCTTCTTCAAATTCTTTGCCACAGGGATGCTCATCTCGATTTTGGTGAAACTGCACAAAATGATCCGATGGTCAAAAGGTTGCAAACTTCATTTATTAGGAAGCTCGAACGTTGCCAGCAAATTGAAGCCTAGTCAGGGTTCACGGTTCAAGGGCTAGGGACTGCATGGATCGTTTTTTTCTTTAGCTGCCTCTGTTCCAAAATAAGTGTCAACTTTAGTAGTAGTACAACTTTGTACTAAAGTTTGCACAAAGTTGAGACACTTATTTTGGAACGGAGGGAGTACATATTTGCTATGATCTGTCAATCATTGAGATGCAATAGCATGCATGTTAGTCTCCTTTGTATTTGATGAAATGTTGCAACGGGCAACCTTGGACGCAAGATACATGTAACAGAAGCTGGAAGCTTCATAGCATTGTACAAATTTATCTCGCTGATAAATTACAGTACGTACTATACTAGTACTTCCTCCGTTCCTAAATATAAGTCTTTGTAGAGATTTCACCATGAACCACATGCGGATGTATATAGATGCATTTTAAGTGTAGATTCATTCATTTTGTTCCGTATGTAGTGGAATCTCTACAAAGACTTATCTACTAGTAATAGCTAGCCCCCACTACTAGGAATTCTCTATCCTCTCCTTGAGCCACATCATCAAAATTGATGTAGCCGTTAGATGAAGTAAATCAGTCCATAATAGCCGTCTGATCTAGACGTTGAGAGGCTCCGCACTAAGCCACATGCAAGCATGCAGAAATACCGTGGCACATGCATGTGAGTGGGTTTTAAATCACATCAACATGTCTGCATGCAAGCATGCACCGGTAGCATGCATGTAAGTGAGCTTTTAAGTCCCATTAACATGTCAAAAAGTAAAATATAATCCAATTATGCAGTAGGAGTTGGCTGATCTTTTTTCCTTACGTGGGATGATCTAAATGATGATGGGAGTTTATTTAGTTTGGCTACCACATTTGTCATGCGGTTATAAAGTTTTTTTTAGTTCTATGAAATCGATAATTTTGCGCAGAGAGATATACCGCTGTTCCGCGGCAACGCGCGGGGACTCACCTAGTAATATTTAGGAACGGAGGGAGTACTATGTAAAGAGTTAGGTGTCGCACGGTGATAGTGTGAGGTCGGCCATGTAATCACTGAGCCTGCGTGTTTTCACTGCTCTTGCACGCCTCCGCTGTAAGAATGGAGAAAATATTAATCTAGTAGTAGTACCTCCATTCGCCGAAAGCATGGGACATCCAGCAGTCCTACCACCTCAGTAATAAAGACCAATGAGCCGTCAAATCACATAGACCCAGCAGTAAGTTGGACGGACGAAGCAACCATCACTCTTGCGCCAGTGAGAGGTCGCGTCCGCTTTGCCCGGGCATGAATACGGCACCGATTCTTTGGAGCTGCGCTGACCGTTTCGGGCGGGAAGCGCGCGTGGGCGATGGAGGGGCTTTGGGTGGGCCAGGCTGGTCAGGAGCGGGCGTGGCAGCTGTCCGCATGTCCCTACCGGACACGCCCGGAAACGAGAGGATGCACCGACTCTCGCGGCTAAAATCGTACACTACACAACATCTCTCTGTAGGAGTAGGTCGATCTGTCGCTCTCTCTAACACACACATGTTGTTAAACACACACACACACACACACACACACGCACGCACACGCACGCACCTTGGTCCCGTTGCACCTTCTAACGTGACTTATTACACCTAGACGGAGGGAGTAGTAAGTATACGAGATACGGTGGCACACTGACTTAAGTCGAATACAAGTGCCCAAAATTTGTGTGCATGTTATAATAAGGATTCACTTAAAATAGTACGTGAGCGAACAGAGGGATCAATTGGACAGTGTTCCCGAGCAGTAGCGAGATGTGTGAGGTAAGATACACCGTTGGTGCTTTTAATTTTTCTTCTTAATTTGTTTGTTTCACCCTCTGACTGGTGGGACCCAACGTACTACGTGGAGAGAGGTAAGGTGACTAAGGCTCCATTATTTCTGCACCACTGTGGATAGTCTTACCACCAAAGCCACATGACACGATTATGATTGAAATCCCAATGACTCCCACACACACAAAAAAACACGGCATGCTTGTCACACGAATGCAGGAATGTATAAAAGGTTATTTCCCTCTCGTTGAACATAACGGGAGGGTTGTGTAGCTGGTTAGCCTGTTCGCTCATCAAACTTGAGGTCTCGGGTTCGATAACTACACTTGAGCATAATTTGTGCCAGGAGGATTCTTTGACTGGTCAAAATGTTTTCTAGGGTTTGCACGCTTCACACTCTCTCTCCAGTATATATATACACGCTGGAGCCTCAGCGCTTGTAGTTGCTCTCTTCACACTCTCTCGCCCTCTCCCGCTGGAGCCTCAGCACTTGTAGTTGCTCTCTTCACACTCTCTCGCCCTCTCCAGATCTAAACAAGACTTCGTTGGCCTCTCTCTCCCCTCACTGCTGCTCAAAGAGCCGGCAGGATCCGTTCGCCGGGAAGGGAAGGAGGCTTAACGCTGTCGCCGTCGGCGAGGGACTACCGGCGCAGCTGTTCACTTTCCACCCAGCGGCGGCGCGGGAGGGCCTCCGACCCCTTCTTCTTCGCCGTCGTCCCGTCGCCCACCGAACCACGCCCCAAGTACCTTAAGGTATAATTTACTTACTCCACATGCATTGCTCTAGCTGCATGTATACCATGAATCTAGGACGTGGTTCAAAGAGGAAAGGAGTGGGGGAAAGTAGTGGGAAAAGTTGTATATAGCATGAATCTAGGACGTGGTTCAAAGAGGAAATGAAGGGGGAAAGTTGTATAGCATGAATCTAGGACGTGGTTCAAAGAGGAAACGAATGGGGGAAAGTAGTGGGGAAAGTTGTATCGCATAAATCTAGGACGTGGTTCAAAGAGGAAAGGAAGGGGCGAAAGTACTAGTTCAAAAAGGAAAGGAAGGGACAAGGCTGTAGAGTTTGAGCAGGACTAGATTTGCTGCGCTCACATAGGGAAAGGTGTCTAAAGATAACAAAACTGGGACCAACACAAGTATGCTCCTTGGTTGTTTGTTCTTTGTTGCAACAGACTGTGCGTGACCACAGTACATCGGTAGATGCACATGGTGCTGGTGCGTCCATTGTCCCGTGCAACTCATTAGCTGTTGTTAATCTAAGGCCCTGTTTGGTTAAAAACTCCCTAGTCCCTACCTGCTTGGTTCCAGGGACTAAACATGGACTAGAGGTTATTAAATGACATGCTAAAAGACCATGTTACCCCTAGTAATGAACTAATAGAGACAAGGTGCGATGCGTGGCAGGGGCAACTGTTGGAAAAAGTCCCAAAAAGACTCCCTCGGGGTCTTCTTTCTTTAGTCCCAAATGCCCACTTTTAGTCCCTAAAAGTCCCTCCTGTTTGGTTTAGATGGGACTGACACGGAGTTTTTTAGTCCCTACACCAAAATGTCCCTGTAAACAAACACCCTCTAATAATGCCGCTGTAAAATTGATGCAATGCCACAGTTAAAAGCAAATTCCATGTTTAACGAATTTTATTGTTAATATTAATCAATGCCACCGTTTGAGAAATGCTACTGTCTTGCTTTCTTTCCCATTTAGATAAGGTAGATGCTTCTTTTTGTTGGCTTCTGTGTCATCCGCCGTTATTGACCACTAATTGTTTCCTTTGCACCTCTGTGTAAACAGAGTTATCTACTTCACCTCGTTGCCATTGTGACCTTTTGTTGCACTGCACAAAACACTTTTGTTTTAAGAGTGTTTTGTGCAGTTCAACCAAAATGTCACATCGATAACGTTGCTTGATTGCTTGATCTTAGTGGAACTGCACAAGAGGAGATCTTACTTCCTATCCGTTAAGGCAAATTTGGTTCAGATCTTCTTCTTGTGAGTTGTTTGAATTCCGCATCATGAGAGGTCAGTACTAGCCTTCTTTCACATGATTCTGCAGTGTGCTTTCATATGTTCTGCTACTTGTACGATAATGTTGCTTGATTTTAGTCAACTGCACAAATGGAGGTAATATCCCATTGAGGTAAGATAAGGATATTTCACAACTGTTGGCCTGTATTTTGCCACTTTCATCAGAAAATTAAGTTTAGTACTATACTTGTGCTCCCTAATTGACATGCCAAATCTTACATTGAAGGCGAAGCTTGTCTGTTATTGAACAAAGTGATGAAGGGGAAGAACAAGCGGAAGAAAAACAAAAATCAACTCCCGGTGCTGTAATGAAGCACTGGAACTGTGATGACACAAGTAATGATATAGTTTTGCATCTTAATTTATTGCTATGGCTGGAACGAGCAATTGTTTTGCCACTGATTTGATGCCACTCTTAATGTAATATGTAATTATCTCTACTTGTGCAAACAGGGATCTTCTTTGAAGATACCATATATTTTAGTGGAACTGCACAAGAAGATGTTGGAAACATTAAACTAACCGAGGAGTATATAGTAAGCATGGCCACCACCGTAGATAGCAACAGATGGTTCCGGAGAAGTGCTTCATCTGTATGCTCTACACAATAAGCCTCCTGACAAAGGTTGGTACTCGCCCACTGATTTCATCCATATGATTGAGTTTGTCATCTCTATTGGTGTTGTGCTACTGTTTAGATACTGTCATGAAAAAGTGGTATTGTCCTTGAGAAGTGCTTCATCTGTGTTGTTTTAAATATTTCCTTTCCTTTTTTTCGAGCAAACTGGGATGCTAGCATTTAGTAGTCCTCTTGTCTTTGCACAACAAGATCATCTTCCTCTGAAGAAGAATATGCAGTACGTGAAGTGACTAGTTCCGATTATGCCAGGATGAAGAAGCCCTGTCTATCTTCTCATCAGAAGGAGCAGTTGAAGGATGGTTACATTACTCCCCACAAGACCAAACTAACTTCAGCTCAGAAGGACTGACAAATCTCCATTTTTTGCTGTGATGCGCGAGTACAATGTTGTTCTAGGATTCTTTCTGGTGAGTTCCATTTTTCTAAAAGTGTGCTCTACATGGACCATGTATGTGCCTGTTGAAACTGTCAATTCATAGTACAGTTTGCTTTATACTAATCACTTTTTTGTATTTGTGCAAACAGGGGTGCTCAGCTTGATTTCAATGGGAACTGCACAAAATGTTCATGAATACATCGAATCATTCATTTGCACCACAAGAAATGAGGTGCCGATAAGTTCAAGGCGTTGCAACATATAAGGGCGAAATCATACAAGCTACGCGCGAATTTGGTTGATTTTGGTGGAACTGCACAAAAAGAACAGCTGGTTTATTTAGCACGAGGTGCCATGTTAATGTCCGAACTGATGGCAAACCCTGCCCATTCCACAATCGTAGGCATTTGATATTTTGGAATGGGACAACCTTGTCAAATTTTGCTCATTGATTTTAGCAAGACATGCGTTTGATATTTTCGAATGGGACGCCCTTTGCTGTCAGCAGCGTGGATCAATTTTTTCTTTATTCTTTAGTTGTGAAGTAAATATTGCCTCTGACATGTGAGTCGCTGAGATGCATAATCATCGATTGTTTTGAATGTTCTCTATGAATTGCCAGGCCTGTGTGTTTGATTGCAATGTACAGAAACGCTAAAAAGCTGCTCAAACTCTTTGTACTCCTTCTGTTCCTTTTTACTTCGCACATTGTGAAAGTGCATACTTTTTTGTATAAGATTGGTCAAAGTAGAGATACTTTGACTGCAGACAAAACTTGTATGCACGACTAGAAAGGACCGGAGGGAGTACATGTGAAACTGCTGCAAACGAGGTGATCACCCTGGGAATAATGCTAGTACGTATTGTTTTGCATGTTCAACCAATGCCAGTGATACAGGAATTTGAACTAATCGAAACAAATTCATTCATACACGGTCGAATTTCATATAAACATGCCGGATTTCATTACATTTCATACATTCTTCAACTAAAAGGGGTGCGCTGGAGGTATAATTAATTAACCGAAGCTACCCACCTGTGTCCCGCTGAGCCGAACAGAAGCTTCAGTGACTTAACTGCAGGTGCAGTTGCGTAACTGACATGTGGCCTGTTGGGCCCACATGTCAGTCAGCCAACTGCACCAGTAGTTAAGTAGAAGCAGCGTTCTTCTCCAGCGCAGCTCTCTGACTCCACGTCGCCGCCAAGAAGCTAATCGGCCGTCAATGGTCAACCCGCCTAGCTTGGCTTCAACTGGAGGGTAGCAACGGTGGCCTTACTTGGACCCGAGCGGCGGCGACCTACCGTGTTCTACTCTTCCTCATTTTCTGTGTGGCGCGGCCTCATTGGCAGCGGGGCGGGGCCTCGGCGGAGCCGGCGATGTCCTCTGTCTCGTTGCCGGCGGGCGGCGCCTCAGCGGAGCGGTGGAAATCCTCCCCCACGTTGCCGGCAGGGTGGGGCCTCGGCTGAGCCGGTGATGTCCTCTGCCTCGTTGTTGGCGGGGCGGGGCCTCGGCGGAGCCGGCGGTGTCCTCTGCCTCGTTGTTGGTGCCGCGGGGCCTCGGCGGAGCAGGGCCTCGTCGACGCCAGCGGAGCGGGGACTCGTCGGAGCCGGCATTGTCCTCTGCCTCATCCTCGGTCTCGCCAAACAGCGCCTCGCCCGCTTCATCGCCCTCTTTGCTAGCCTCTTTGTAGGCGGCCGCAGCCTCCGCCACCCGCATGTGGTACCGCCAGCGCTCGAGGCGGCCCTAGCGGTACGTGTCGAGCAGCGCCTCCTGCTCCGCCCGCTCCACGGCGATCTGCTCCTCCGCCTGCAGGTGCTCCTGGAGGAGATGGTGGTTGTAGGCGGCGCCGACCTGCGCCTCCCGGAACTGCTCCTCACGCATCTGCCTCACCCTGTCCATATATTGGGCACGGGCCTCGCCGATGGTCATGGTGCAATGCATCGGCGAGGATGGCGCGGAGGAGGGGGTTGGCACCGGATCGTCAACTACCATGTTCTCCATTGGGACGTCGTCGTCCTCCGGCTGCCTACCGGCCAGCCGGTCGGCAGCAATGGCTGCCATCTCCTTGTGGTCCGTCGTTCGCCCGTCCCGAAGAGCGCTGGAGCGCGATGAAGCCATGGTGGGCAGTAGTGGTGTGGACAGGAGAAAGGGAACGGATGCAGATGACTGCGGCTATGGCCGGCGCAGCAGTTTATATAGCAATGGTGGGCGGGCGGAGGGACGGACGTGTGGCGCCGGAGTATCCGCCTCGGCAACCGTGTATCATTAATGTGGGCGGCAGATGGACGGACGGACGGCACTTGTGTCGTTTGAAGGCGGAGCAATCGCCTGCACCGGGAAGTGGGGCAGGCGGCGCTGACTGTTTCGGGCGGAAAGCGCGCGCGGGCGAGGAGATGACTTTACTTGGAGAGGATGACAATGGGGACCCACCAGGTCCATAGCCTCACGTACGCAAGTGCCTCCTTATTATATATATATATAACTATAATTTATTTTGCTTCCTCCTAGTTTCCTGATATCACAGTCCCACACCATTGTCTACCTATATAGTAGTCAATAAACGAGAGAATTGCACAAGAAGCGGCCGACAGCTGGGACCAAGCAGCTCGAGCAGTATTTGTGTTTTTGAGGTGTGAGCACTGCAGAGTTTTTCGATGTTTAGCCCAGATATTAATTTTTCTCCTCTGAACAACAACAAAAACATCGCTGCAGGTATTAACTGGGCGGGCTGTGGCCCGTCTAGCCCAGGCCAGATATCCAGCCCAGATATTAAATTTTTTCAAGCTGAAAATGGCTAGCCTAGCTATACTTTTTTTAGGAATACCCAGGCAAGGTCAAGTTGTTATTCTCCGCCCCGCTAGGCTGCAAATCTTTCCTAGGAGGGATGCATTAGGTTTAACAAGAAAATGGGCTTTAAGAAATAATAAATGGGATGTAATTATAAAAACTGGGCAGTAACTATAAAAAAATGCACCAAACATGTGATTACTTTATAAAATATTATTTTTGGATATTGAAAATTTTAATTTCATTAATTGATGCGAGCGCAATGTTTCGTTGGATTTTTACGTAATATAAATTTATATTGAAATTGTATTTAATTTGATTAGAAATTTCGGGATAAAAATATTTCGGATCCCATCAAAATGTGGGAAATTTTATTGAATTCTGTTTTGAACGGTTGGTTGAAATGAGCTATACTTTTAACAAACTGCAAATGGGCTGTAGTAAATTCCATTAGAATTCAAAAATGGGCTACACATTCTTACATATCTCAAATGGGCTATAAGTTCTCTGCCACACACTTCTGGCCTTACTAAGTTGACGCATCCCCTAAAAAACAGAGTTGACGCGTATGCAAGGCTTTGTCAACTTATAGTCAACACACGGTTCTAGCAGCAGTGGCCGTCGGATGTCCATCCAACGGATGCCGTGCTTCTTCTTCAATCTCGGATATTCTAGCTTCACCCGCCCAAAAAATGATTCCTCCCCCTGACATCTGGGGCGCACCGTTTCGGAAGCTCACCTGTGGGCCTACTAAGTTGACGTACCAAGGGCTTTGTCAACTTAGTCAATATAAATGATTCTAGCTGTAGTGACCGTACGATGTCCATCCAACGGCCGTCGTGCTTCTTCAACCTCTGGTCTTCTTGCTCCAGCCGCCCAATGCAGCGCCGGTCGTGCCGCCTGCTCCTGCCTCCCGTGGCCGGCTGTGCTGTCGCGGAGGCCTCACCGCCCCCTACTACTCCCACCGCTGGCCAGGCCATCCCTCCACTCACCCACACCCCCTGTTATTTTGCGGCGACGGCAGCGCAGCCGAACCAGTGAACCCTCGTACTCCTCTCCGCGTGTGCATCCACTGCCGCGTCTTCCCCGGCTCCGCGTCGTCCCCTTCCTAGGCCTCGCCGTCGTCCACCGCCCTGGTGCTCTCGGCGCGGCGTGGTCAACGTGGTCAAGGAACGACTTCCATCGGACGTGGACTGTACGTGGTGAGGCTGGCAGCTGGGTCCAAGGCAGCCGCAAGGAAGTGCCTCCTTATTACGCGTAAAATAATTATTCCTCCACCTGACAGCGGGGATCCACCGGACGGGCCACCGTATTTCGCGAAAAAAATGATTCGCCCCCTGACTGCTGGGACCCACGAGCTACATCTTCGGACGCAAGGAAGTGTGTCCGAAAAAAAACGATTCGCCCCTGACTGCTGGGACCCACCAGCTACATCTTCACACGCAAGGAAGTGCGTCCGAAAAAAAATGATTCACCCCCGACTGCTGGAACCCACCAGCTACACCTTCGCACGCAAGGAAGTGCGTCCGGAAAAAAAACGATTCGCCCCCCTGACTGCTGGGACCCAGCAGCTACACCTTCGCACGCAAAGAAGTGCGTCCGGGCAAAAAAAAAACAAAACGATTCGCCCCCCTGACTGCTGGGACCCACCAGCTACATCTTCGCAGGCAAGGAAGTGCCTGACAGTCGGGACCCACCTGGTCAAAGCGTACGTAGCGTTGTCATTCTGGTCGCGAACGTGTACGTACATACTGGTCGATGTAGAGGCCCGCATGTGTCATAGTAGAGGCGCGCACGTAGCATGTACACGTACGTACAGCGGCCAGGGTGCAAGAAAGAAAATACGGCCACGTATGTGTACATATGGGCAGGGTCTCGAACGCCTACTCGCGCATAAGTACGGCCAGGGCTCGTGTACATGGCTGGGTCAGAACGGAGAAACAACGTCGTCGTCGTGTTCATGGGGAGGCAACGGAATGCGTCCTGCTCATGGGGAGGCAATGTAATGCGTCGTGTTCATCGGGAGGCAACGGAATGCGTTGTGTTCATCGGGAGGCAACGGAACGCGTGGGAGCCAACCGGCTGGGTCGAAACGGAATGCGTGGTTGTGTTCATCGGGAGGGCTTGGACGGAATAGGTGATGGAAACGAGGCCTGGCGTACCGCAAAACGGAGGAAACGGACCTCCTAAGTTCGGAACAGGGTCCTGTTGATCGGGAGGGGTGTGGCGTACCACAAAACGGAGGAAACGGACCTCCTACGGTCGAAACGGGGGTCCTATTTATTGGGAGGGGTGTGGCGTACCGCAAAACGGACGAAACGGGCCTCCTACGGTCGAAACGGGGATCCTTTTGATCGAGAGGGGTGTGGTGTACCGCAAGACGGACAAAACGGACCTCCTACGGTCGAAACGGGGGTCCTGTTGATCGGGAGGGGTGTGGCATACCGCAAAACGGACGAAACGGACCTCCTACGGTCGAAACGGGGGTCCTGTTCATCGGGAGGGGTGTGGCGTACCGCAAAATGGGACTCCACGGGATACTGTTCATCTCCACCGTCGACCTCCTCCAGCCTCCACGGGCTACCGTCGACCTCCTCCAGCCTCCACGGGCTCCTCTTCATCCAGCCTCCACCGCGCGCTACTCCACCGGCTACTGTTCAACCACCCCTGCACGGGCACCCCTCCACCGTCTACTCTTCATCCAGCCCTCCACACCACGGGGTCCTGTTCAACCACCCCTGCACGGGCACCCCTCCACCTTCTACTGTTCATCCAGCCCTCCACCACACCACGGGGTCCTGTTCATCCAGAGGCAACGCCACCGCTCACTGTTCATCCAACCCCCCCCCCCCCCCCGCAACGCTCACTGTTCATCCAATCGATCGGCTTCAGTTAGCAGCAGTAGCGAAGGAATCGCTCGATCAGGTTCAGTTAACAGCCATCGATCGATCGCTCGGGTTCAGTAACGCGTAGCCTGCAGTGCAATCGCTCGGGTTCAGTTAGAGCCCAACGCCTCGCTCGGGTTCAGTTAGAGCCAACGCCTCGCACACATGCGCGTACGTGTATGAGAGAAACGCGCATCGCTCGGCCCCCGACCTCCCACCGTAACCGGGAACTCCCCGAAATTTTCCTCCCCCTCGCTTCTACCACGGTTTTTTTCCGTCATGGACGGCCCAAAGAATGTCATGCAGCTGCGTCTCCGGCCCACCCAGGACGAAAAGCCCATTTTCTGTCATGATTTTTTGTCATAGAAGTAGGAGCCCACCACATCTATGATGATACTGGGTTTTGTCACAATTATCGTCATAGAAGTGTCATATGTATGACAGAAAAAAAATCCGTTCGGCCCAAAATGTCACGGATGTGTCTTTTTTTGTGGTGACACCTCCTGGCCTTGACGACGGCACGCGACCTGGCATACCAGCGATGGCTGTAGCCTGCCTGGGGACCGGGACCTGTCATCGTAGGGCAACAAGCCATCGCGAGGAAAGAAAGGGGGGATCGAGCCTTAACGGGACATGCGCTCACCAAGTTTTCATAACAAGGAAGATAAGCGCCAAAGACATTGCAGATCCTTACATGCCCCCACGGGGTAATTCATGGTTCTTCGCAGGGAACAAAAGCTCATACTAAGGGGAATCCTATCTACATCCTTCCGTGGCGGACGCCACCATCAACAGTGGGCCACGGGAGGCCGGTGCCAACCCCATCCAGATCAGCGGCGGCGACGGCCGGACGCCGCAGCTCTGCTCCGAGCGCGGCGAGAGCTCGGGGGCATGTAGCTATCGTCGCTCGTCTCCGGAGTCTCGTAAAGCTCAGGAGAGCTGCTGGACTCCCAAGGGCTACTGCTACTGGAGTAGCCGCGAGGAGCGGAGCGCGCGTCGGTCTGGCGCTCCTCTCCAGGGCAGCACTACAGGCGGCGGCCCTCGGCATTGAATACCTTGAAGAAGAGCATGGAGGCACCGTCGTACTCAAAGTGGATCGCAAGGGCTCCCCTCGCGCGGCAGACCCGCGCGATCTCGCCCTAGCCGCGAGTCAAGAAGTTCTTGCCGGTGGGGACCGCTTCGATCTCCGCTCTGGTCGCCGGAGCACTGCAGTCGGCGTGCTGCAGCCAGAGCTAGAGAGGCCCCCTCGGCGGCATCACGTCGGAGAAGAAGCGCGGGAAGCGAATCCAGGAGCTTGGAGGCATCGGCGCCCACAGCACCAACTCGAGAGAGGAGTCCACGACATGGACCCCAGGGGCAACGGCGCGCGTCGCCGTGGCGCGGCGACCCCGGACACGGCGTGCACGGCGCTGCTCGTCGCTCCGAGCTCCCGAGCCCCCGGCTCGGGCGTACAAGGGTAGCGGGTACCCCGGAGGAGGCCGCTCGCACCAGTGCCTCGACACCACCTGCATCATCACGGCGATGGATCAACCTCTTCTTCGGCGGAAGTGGCCCCGGATCATCACGGGGAGCCTTCCCTTTCTCTTCGGCAGAAAACCATCTGATGGGCGCCATTGTTGTCAGCAGTGGAGCAAGGAGGAAGGGATGGGCAACGGGGGCTCCGCCCCCCTTCCCATTTATAGCAAGAGAAGGCTAACCGGCGTCTCCCACGATTGCAGGTAATGATTGTATTCCTTGCATGTAGCAGGGACTTGACAAGTCAAGCAGTTGCCGAGGCAGCATGGGGAAGCGGAGACGCCCACGTCCAATCAACCGCGACGTGTCAACTGAGGCCGCAGGCTTTTGAGGCCCGCGGTGCTCCGAACTTTTCCCTTGGCTTCGCCGCAAAGCCAAGCCCGAGCGCACCTTGGGCCCGGGGGCTACTGTCGGTGTTCTGGGAACGGGGGTCCCCAAACTTGCCTGCCTGCGGCCCACAGCGTGGCTAAGCAGCAGGTCGTACAGCCCATCTTCATCAACAAGGCATTCAAGACCCTCGCGAGGGTCCAAGCCTCGCGAGGCGGATGACACAAGACCTCCTCTGGAGTGGCCTAGCCAGGCAGGCTCACGAGGAGCGGAGATATCAAGGCGAGGCAAAACTCACGAGGCCCTCGTGACGTGAGCCATGACGCACGGCACCAGGCGGGTGCCAGGCAGGCGCCAGCGCGCGCAGCGTCCTTATTTCCTCTTTGGTGCTAAGGAGGCCAGCGCAGGCGAAGAGTACCGAGGCATCAGGCAAAGGTTGCTATATTGGTGCAACAAGACCAAGACCAGGAGGACGGCAAGATGGAGGTCATCTTGGAGCCCAAGACGGCGTCACCACTAGAGCTTTTCGTAGGCGAAGACCACTTTTGTCAGGATAGCTTGTACTAGTTGTCCCCCTTCAAATTCGCCCGCCGTTGTTGGCTCCCTTCCCGCTCGATATTTGGGAAGAGGACCAGGGCCTATATAAGTAGAGCTAGCCACCACAGTAGAGGCATCTCATCTTAGCTTTACCCAACCCGATCGATAGCCTAGCCACAAGAACACCTCAACCTCAGGAGGCTGTTCTTCCCTTGTACTGTTCATCATCAGCCCAAGAGGCAATCCACCACCACCACACTGGAGTAGGGTATTACACCACAACGGTGGCCCGAACCAGTATAAACCTCGTGTCTTTCTGTGTTGCGAGTTCGTCCGCGAGATCTTAGCGAGCTAGGGCGTAGACGGTAGGAGGGAAAGACTTCGCGCGCACCCCAGTGTTTGAACCTTAAGGGTTTGCCGGAACCCCACATCCGACAAACTCAGGACAATCATTGGCGTAGTGCCCAGTCTTCCCGCACTTGAAACAAGTAATGTTACTTTCATCCTTCTTGGCGGGTGTGGCTGGGTTAGAGCGGTTCTGATTGCTGCCTGCTCCATTCCCGTTTCCATTCTTGGGGCCACTGTGGTTGTGTGTACTTCCTCCATTGTGGGTATGGCCTCCATGGTTATGGGTATATCCTCCCGAGTTCGGGGTAAAACGAGGCTTCTACTGAGCTCCAGAATTGTTCTTCCCTTGTCCATACTTCCTTTGGCGGCTCTCAATCTGCTCATGCTTCCCTTTAATCATAAGAGCCCTGTCTACCAACTCCTGATAGTTAGCGAATGTCGCTACCATCAACTGCATGCTCATCTCATCATTCAACCCTTCCATAAACTTCTCATGCTTCGCGGCATCAGTGGCCACATCATCTGGGGCATAGCGTGCTAACTTACTGAACTCATCCACGTACTGCCCCATAGTACGGTTTCTTTGGCGTAAGTTGCGAAATTCCCGCTTATTCATGTTCATAGCTCTAGTTGAGACATGAGCAGTGCGGAATGCCTGCTGAAACTGATCCAAAGTGATATTGGCTATAGGGAAAGTGGTCGTGTAATTCTCCCACCATGAGGCTGTGGGTCCATCCAATTGGTGTGTGGCAAAACGCACCTTCTCTGCATCTGTGCAACCTGCGGTGGTCAACTCCCTTCCAATCTGGCGTAGCCAGTCATCAGCAACTATTGGCTCAGTGCTATTGGAAAACACCGGCACCTGCAACCTCAGAAAACGGGCTAAGTTGTCAACTGGAGGTGGTGGTGGCGGGTTGTTGTTGTTGTTGTTGCCTTGGTTCTGGACTAGATGCTGTATCAAGGCATTCTGTTGTTGGATCAACTGGGTGATCTCCGGTGGGAAGACAAATCTGGTGTCACGTCTCGCAGGCATCTGATGGGTTTAGAGGAGAGAGATTAGAATAGAATGAGGTGTAATGAGAAAGCAATGCCCATATGCACATGAGACAAACACAATCATATCACACCAAGTCCATTCAAGCAAGGGCATACAATCGGTCTAGAACTATCGTTACTAAAGTGCTCGGACTACTGCTGTGTACATGGGGAAATACTACTAATCATATGGTGGTCATCTTGAAATTTTGATCGGTGGAAGACTCCATGATATCCGCTCCAGCTTCGTCTTCATAATCATCATCACTACTATCAGGGTCGGAGTCGGTGTTGCCGATGATGATGTAGTCCTCGGGATGATCGTCATCTCCTCCTGGCGCGGGGTCTCCCATGAATACTCCTAGCTTCCTCGTTAGGTCGTCATTCTTCTCCACTAGTATTGCGATTTCCTCCTCATATCCGTCACGTGTAGACTTGAGCTCCTCTTATAGCTCCGTGTTCCTGGTCATCACCTTCTTCAAATCTATCATGCTTGCGCACATCTGGTTCTCCTGTCGATGAATGTGCTGATTTAACTCCTGGATGAAAGCTGCAATGGACCTGTCTCTCCTGGTGCTGATCATCTCCCATTGCTCATCTCGGCGACCACATATCTGGTAGATAGTGTCCTTAAGATCCTTGTGGTAAACTTTGCCAATGCGTCCCATGGCGATGTGGGCTGCCATGCTTTTACCTAGGCTCCGGGTTGGTGCATGGAAGGAAAACTCTATGGTCTCAGTAACTGGCGTGAGTCCTTCCTCGAACTTGAACTCGAATCATCCAACGCTCCTCTTCTGGTAAAGAATCGGTGTAGGTCCCGGTGAATCTTGGTATTCCGATGTTCAGGTACCTAGTGACTTCCTTCAAGTGTCGTCCAAAGGGTGTGTCTTCATCCGGTTGTGCAAACTTGTTCCTTGAGTCCGCCATCCTAAAGAGTAGAAAATGGAGAGGAGTCAGAAATGAGTAGAGAAGAGTGACCTATGGCTTATCTTAGTGGTCGTGTCCTACATTCAGCGTGTGCTCTGATACCATCTTGTAGTGACCCGACCTCAGATGGTCAAGTCTCTGTGTTCAGTTTCATCCCTGGATCGGTAATGCTGACACACACAGTACTCGAATGGATTTATAATAGAGTAGCATTCACACACGTATACATTGATAGTCTCAATAGAGAACTTATTACAATAAATATGGCTTAAGGCCATCTAAATAAGATAACAGCGGAAGGCTTGGGAGATAAAGTGATTCCATCAACTCCAACGACATAGCTGAGTGCACGACAAACGACCAAGCGCACCTTACTCTTCGTCTGAAAAGTCTGCAACATGATATGTTGCAGCCCGAAACGGGTCAGCACATGGAATATGCTGGCAATATAACACAGTAGAGCAATGAACAGAATAAATGCTATCACTACATGCATATATGGCTGGTGGAGGCTTTATGGTTATAATGGTTTGGGAAAGGCTGATTTTTCCCTACAACAAAGGAATATATTTTATTTAACTATCATGGTGGTTGAAACATTGAGAATGGTACCCCCATCTCAATCCCAATTAAAAGTAATTATCAACCCAACAAATTAAATTAGAGTGATGAGATCAACATGATAATCCAAGAACTAGATACTCAAGATGTCCATAACCGGGGACATGGCTAACCATGATTAGTTTGTACACTCTGTAGAGGTTTGCGCATTTTTGCCCACAAGACTCGATCTCGTCCGTTGGATTTCTCGCACTACATGGTGTTTGAGAAACGGATGACCGAGACACAGTCTTTCAGAAGCATTAAGTCTAACCCCGGGTAGACAGTACCAACCTACATCCCCTACATCTGCTAGCCTACCACTGGAAGAGGTCATGCAACATACTCAACTATGCTAGAGCCCCTAATAGCTTGTGGCTGCACACGGAAGTTTCTAGCATGAATAATCTTATGATCCCTTTGAGCCTGGGTGGCGGACCATAGGAGGATCACACGGTATAACCCCGGGATCTCCTAGGACAACACTGGTATAACCCCAGGTGCCCAAACCAACAATCCACCCAGATGTGTATTAAAGTTGACACCTTAAGTTGAACCATTAATTAACAATCTCACATCTGTCATGGATACACTCAAACCCAATCCACGTCTATGAGCATAGCATGGCAACATAAGCATAACATAGAGTAACTCCCAAGGGTTTGATAACAAAACAGGTAATAGGTTCTACCTCATCATCTACTTCCCAATACCCACATGTTAATCACATCCTAATCAAGCAGTGGTTGAGGATTGTAACTAATGCATAAAAACTGGGTATGAAAAGAGTATGATCAATGTGTTACTTGCCTTGCTGACGATCCGCAAACCCTAGAGACTCATAGTAGCACGCTTCACACTCCGGGAATTCTATCGCAAACAAACAATAATATACATAAGCACTCAAGCAAATATGCAAGGGGAAAACTCAAATAAGAAGATTGAATCTAAAAATCCAACTGAAAAGATTCGATCTGCAAAAAGAATCAATCGAATCGGAGCTACAGAACTAAAACTACGGTCAAAAGAACTTCGAATTCAAATCTGCTTGAAACCAAATTTTAAATTATCGAAACCTTTTTCAAGTTGATTAAACAGATAGAGGGGCTCGAGATGAAGATTTTTGCGTTGGTTTCACTAGATTTGGACAAACGGTTTATAAATGGCGAGGGTTTGCAGATCAGGGGCAAATCTGCGATAAAAATAATCGTGGATAGGTCCCTGGCCGAAAATAAAATAAAAAGAAAAGACAAACGAACGAACGTTCGCTGTCTGAACCTAACCGGCGAACAACGTTCGTTAAAACGAATGATCGGACGAACGTCCGCTAAGTAAATAAACCAACGAAAAACCGATCTAAGAAAATAAACCGGCAAACTAAAAAAACAGGGGTTAACCAAGAGAAAACCGACCGGTCAACGGGGTCAACGGCGGCGGCTCCGGCGAGATCCGGCGTGGCAGCGGCGACGGCGGCGGCGCGGCGCGGCTAGGGTTAGGTTTAGGGCGGTGGCTGGTGGGTTGGGGGCAGCCTCGGGCCTCGCCTTATAAAGGCCTGGCCGGATGGAGTCCGGCTCGGGCACAGCCCGTAAGTCGGTTCGTTTTTTTAATAGGACAGAGTAAAATATATAAAAGAAATACCAAACAAAGTCCAAAAATCCTGAAATAAATTTTCACGGTCCTCTAATAATATTTCGGACACAGTGAACATTTATTTGGGCTAACCATGCAATTTTGAAAAATGCATATTTTTCCTAATTCAAATAAAATAGCCATAAAATCTAAATAAAAATATTTATTTGATTTTAACATTTTCCCCCAATATTTCATTCATTTTGGAGAAGTCATATTATCTCCTCTCATATATTTTAATTTGAAATATTTTTGGAGAGAAAAATAATTAAAATCAAAATGATCCCTGTTTCAATATTTGGGAAAATTCAAATATGAAAATAATAAAATCCCCAACTCTCTCCGTGGGTCCTTGAGTTGCTTAGGATTTCTAGGATCACTCCCAAAATGCAAATAAAATATGATATGCATATGATGACCTATGTAAACATTCCAAATTAAAAATTTGGGATGTTACAAGACAATTCTCGAGCTCTTCGCAATACTTAAATTTGCGGAGGTAGAAATCAAGAAGGAGCATCAAGTGTTGATGGTTAACAAGACCACTAGTTTCAAGAAAAATGGCAATGGGAAGAAGGGGAACTTCAAGAAGAATAGCAAGCAAGTTGGTGCTCCCGGGAAGAAGCCCAAGTCTGGACCTAAGCCTGAAACTGAGTGCTTCTACTGCAAAGGGACTGGTCACTGGAGGCAGAACCGCCCCAAGTATTTGTTGGATAGTAAGGATGGCAAAGTGAAAGGTATATTTGATATACATGTTATTGATGTGTACCTTACTAATGCTCGTAGTAGCGCCTGGGTATTTCATACTGGTTCTGTTGCTCATATTTGCAAGTCGAAACAGGGGCTACAGATTAAACGAAGATTGGCTAAGGACAAGGTGACGATGTGCGTCGGAAATGGTTCCAAGGTCCATGTGATCGCCGTCGGCACACAACCTCTACATCTACCTTCGGGATTAGTTTTAGACCTGAATAATTGTTATTTCGTGTCGGCGTTGAGCATGAACATTATATCTGGATCTTGTTTGATTCGAGACAGTTATTCATTTAAATCAAAGAATAAATGGTTGTTCTATTTATATGAGCAATATCTTTTATGGTCATGCACCCTTGATGAGTGGTCTATTTTTGTTGAATCTCGATCGTAGTGATACACATATTCATAATATTGAAGCAAAAAGGTGCGAAGTTAATAATGATAGTGCAACTTATTTGTGGCACTGCCGTTTAGGTCATATTGGTGTAAAGTTGATACGTCTCCAACGTATCTATAATTTTTGATTGTTCCATGCTATTATGTTATCTGTTTTGGATGTTTAATGGGCTTTATTATACACTTTTCTATTATTTTTGGGACTAACCTATTAACCGAAGGCCGAGTGCAAATTGCTATTTTTTTTGCCTATTTTAGTGTTTTGCAGAAAAGGAATATCAAACCGAATCCAAACGGAATGAAACCTTTGGGAGAGTGATTTTTGGAACAAACGTGATCCAGAGGACTTGGAGTGGACATCAAGAAAGAAGCGATTAGGCCACGAGGCAGGGAGGCGCGCCTGCCCCCTGGGCGCGCCCCCCACCCTCGTGGGCCCCTCGCAGCTCCACCGACCTACTTCTTGCTCCTATATATATACCCATATACCCCGAAAACATCCAAGAGCACCAAGAAACCCTATTTCCACCGCCGCAACCTTCTGTACCCGTCAGATCCCAACTTGGGTCCTTTTCCGGTGCTCCGCCGGAGGGGGAATCAATCACGGAGGGCTTCTACATCAAGACCATAGCCTCTCCGATGATCTGTGAGTAGTTTACCACAGACCTTCGGGTCCATAGTTATTTGCTAGATGGCTTCTTCTCTCTCTTTGGATCTCAATACAATGTTCTCCTCGATCTTCTTGGAGATCTATTCGATGTAATTCTTTTTGCGGTGTGTTTGTCGAGATTTGATGAATTGTGGGTTTATGATCAAGATTATCTGTGAACAATATTTGAATCTCCTCTGAATTCTTTTATGTATGATTTGTTATCTTTGCAAGTCTCTCCGAATTATCAGTTTGGTTTGGCCTACTAGATTGATCTTTCTTGCAGTGGGAGAAGTGCTTAGCTTTGGGTTCAATCTTGCGGTGTCCTTTCCCAGTGACAGCAGGGGCAACAAAGCACACATTGTATTGTTGCCATCGAGGATAAAAAGATGGGGTTTATATCATATTGCTTGAGTTTATCCCTCTACATGATGTCATCTTCCCTAATGCGTTATTCTGTTCTTATGAACTTAATACTCTAGATGCATGCTGGATAGTGGCCGATGTGTGGAGTAATAGTAGTAGATGCAGAATCGTTTCGGTCTACTTGTTGCAGACATGATGCCTATATACATGATCATGCCTAGATATTCTCATAATTATGCACTTTTCTATCAATTGCTCGACAGTAATTTGTTCACCCACTGTAATACTTATGCTATCTTGAGAGAAGCCACTAGTGAAACCTATGGCCCCCAGGTCTATTTTCCATCATATAAGTTTCCAGTCTATTTTTATTTTGCAATCTTTACTTTCAATCTATATCATAAAAATACCAAAAATACTTATCTTATTATCTCTATCAGATCTCACTTTTACAAGTGGCCGTGAAGGGGTTGACAACCCCTTTATCGCGTTGGTTGCAAGGTTCTTATTTGTTTGTGTAGGTACGAGGTGACTTGTGTGTATTCTCCTACTGGATTGATACCTTGGTTCTGAAAAACTGAGGGAAATACTTACGCTACTTTGCTGCATCTCCCTTTCCTCTTCAAGGGAAAAACCAACGCAGTGCTCAAGAGGTAGCAAAAGTGCATGAAGAAACTCCATGCTGATGGGCATTTGGAATCACTTGATTATGAATCACATGATGCTTGCGAACCATGCCTCATGGGCAAGATCACTAAGACTCCATTCTCCGGAACAATGGAGCGAGCCACTGACTTATTGGAAATAATACATACTGATGTATGCAGTCCAATGAGTGTTGAGGCTCGTGGCGGGTATCGTTATTTTCTGACCTTCACAGATGATTTGAGCAGATATGGGTATATCTACTTAATGAAACATAAGTCTGAAACATTTGAAAAGTTCAAAGAATTTCAGAGTGATGTGGAAAATCATCGTAACAAGGAAATAAAGTTTCTACGATCTGATCGCGGAGGCGAATATTTGAGTTACGAGTTTGGTCTTCATTTGAAACAATGTGGAATAGTTTCGCAACTCACGCCACCTGGAACACCACAGCGTAATGGTGTGTCCGAACATCGTAACCGTACTTTATTAGATATGGTGCGATCTATGATGTCTCTTACCGATTTACCACTATGTTTTGGGGTTATGCTTTAGACACGGCTGCATTCACGTTAAATAGGGAACCATCTAAATCCGTTGAGACGACACCATATGAACTGTGGTTTGGCAAGAAACCTAAGCTGCCATTTCTTAAAGTTTGGGGCTGCGATGCTTATGTGAAAAAGCTTCAACCTGATAAGCTCGAACCCAAATCGGAGAAGTGCGTCATCGTAGGATACCCAAAAGAAACTATGGGGTACACCTTCTATCACAGATCCGAAGCCAAGATATTTGTTGCTAAGAATGGATCCTTTATAGAGAAGGAGTTTCTCTCAAAAGAAGTGAGTGGGAGGAAAGTAGAACTTGATGAGGTAGTTGTACCTTCTCTCGAATTGGAAAGTAGTTCATCACAGAAATCAGTTCCAGTGATGCCTACACCGATTAGTGAGGAAGTTAATGATGATGATCATGAAACTTCAGATCAAGTTACTACCGAACCTCGTAGGTCAACCATAGTATGTTCGGCACCGGAGTGGTACGGTAATCCTGTTTTGGAAATCATGTTACTAGACCATGACGAACCTACGAACTATGAGGAAGCGGCGATGAGCCCAGATTCCACGAAATGGCTTGAGGCCATGAAATCTGAGATGAGATCCATGTATGAGAACAAAACTATGGACTTTGGTTGACTTGCCCGATGATCGGCAAGCCATAGAAAATAAATGGATCTTCAAGAAGAAGACTAACACTGACGGTAATGTTACTATCTACAAAGCTCGACTTGTTGCGAAAGGTTTTTGACAAGTTCAAGGAGTTGACTACGATGAGACCTTCTCACCCGTAGCGATGCTTAAGTCTATCCGAATCATGCTAGCAATTGCCGCATTTTATGATTATGAAATTTGGCAAATGGGTGTCAAAACAGCATTCCTTGATGGATTTCTTAAAGGAGTGTTGTATATGATGCAACTAGAAGGTTTTGTCAATCCTAAAGGTGCTAACAAAGTGTGCAAGCTCCAGCGATCCATTTATGGACTGTTGCAAGCCTCTCGGAGTTGGAATATACACTTTGATAGTGTGATCAAAGCATATGGTTTTATACAGACTTTTGGAGAAGTATATATTTACAAGAAAGTGAGTGGGAGCTCTGTAGCATTTCTAATATTATATGTGGATGACATACTGTTGATTGGAAAGGATATAGAATTTCTGGATAGCATAAAAGGATATTTGAATAAGAATTTTTCAATGAAAGACCGCGGTGAAGCTGCTTATATATTGGGCATCAAGATCTATAGAGATAGATCAAGACGCTTAATTGGACTTTCACAAAGCACAAACCTTGATAAAGTTTTGAAGAAGTTCAAAATGGACCGGTCAAAGAAAGGGTTCTTGCATGTGTTACAAGGTGTGAAACGTTGAGTCAGACTCAATGTTCGACCACTTCAGAAGATAGAGAGAAAATAAAAGTCATTCCCTATGCCTCAGCCATAGGTTCTATCATGTATGCAATGATGTGTACCAGACCTGTGTGCCTTACTATAAGTTTAGCAGGCAGGTACCAAAGTAATCCAGGAGTGACAAAGAGCTTGTTGTAAATGGTTACGTCGATGCTAGCTTTGACATTGATCCAGATGACTCTAAGTCACAAACCGGATATGTATTTATATTGAATGGTGGAGCTGTCAGTTGGTGCAGTTCCAAGCAGAGCGTCGTGGCGGTATCTACGTGTGAAGCGGAGTACATAGCTGCTTCGGAAGCATCAAATGAAGGAGTCTGGATGAAGGAGTTCATATCCGATCTATGTGTAATACCTAGTGCATCGGGTCCAATGAAAATCTTTTGTGACAATACTGGAGCAATTGCCTTAGCGAAGGAATCCAGATTTCACAAGAGAACCAAACACATCAAGAGACGCTTCAACTCCATCCGTGATCAAGTCAAGGAGGGAGACATAGAGATTTGCAAAATACATACTAATCTTAAGTTTTTAGACCCGTTGACTAAGCCTCTTCCACGAGTAAAACATGATCAGCACCAAGACTCCATGGGTATTAGAATCATTACAATGTATTCTAGATTACTAACTCTAGTGCAAGTGGGAGACTGAAGGAAATATGCCCTAGAGGCAATAATAAAGTTATTATTTATATTTCCTTATATCATGATAAATGTTTATTATTCATGCTAGGATTGTATTAACCGGAAACTTGATACATGTGTGAATACATAGACAAAAAAAGTGTCCCTAGTATTCCTCTACTAGACTAGCTCGTTAATCAAAGATGGTTAAGTTTCTTGACCATAGACATGTGTTGTCATTTGATCAACGGGATCACATCATTAGGAGAATGATGTGATGGACAAGACCCATCCGTTAGCTTAGCATAATGATCGTTAAGTTTTATTACTATTGCTTTCTTCATGACTTATACACATTCCTATGACTATGAGATTATGCAACCCCCGAATACCGGAGGAACACCTTGTGTGCTATCAAACGTCACAACGTAACTGGGTGATTATAAAGATGCTCTACAGGTGTCTCCAAAGGTGTTTGCTGGGTTGGCATAGATCAAGATTAGGATTTGTCACTCCGAGTATCGAAGAGGTATCTCTGGGCCCTCTAGGTAATGCACATCACTATAAGCCTTGCAAGCAATTTGACTAATGAGTTAGTTACGGGATGATGAATTAAGGAACGAGTAAAGAGACTTTCCGGTAACGAGATTGAACTAGGTATGAGGATACCAACGATCGAACTCGGGCAAGTAACATACCGATGACAAAGGGAATAACGTATGTTGTTATTGTGGTTTGACTGATAAGGATCTTCATAGAATATGTAGAACCAATATGAGCATCCAGGTTCCGCTGTTGGTTTTGTCTACATAGTTCTTGAACCCGTAGGGTCCGCACGCTTAATGTTCAAGGGGAAGGGGGCCGGCCCCCCTTTCCTTTCCCCCTCTCCCTCTCCTTCCCTCTTTCCCCCTCCATGAGAAGGAAAGAGGGGGGCCAAATCCTACTAGGACTTGAGTCCTAGTAGGACTCCCCCTGATAGGTCTCCAACGTATCTATAATTTTTGATTGTTCCATGCTATTATATTATCTATTTTGGATGTTTAATGGGCTTTATTATACAATTTTATATTATTTTTGGGACTAACCTACTAACCAAAGGCCCAGTGCAAATTGTTGTTTTTTGCCTATTCCAGTGTTTCGCAGAAAAGGAATATCAAACGGAATGAAACCTTCGGGAGAGTGATTTTTGGAACAAACGCAATCCAGGAGACTTGGAGTGGACGTCAAGCAAGCAATGAGGCGGCCACGAGGCAGGGAGCGCGCCCAGGGGGGTAGGCGCGCCCCCACCCTCATGGGCCCCTCGTGGCTCCCCTGACCGACTTCTTTCGCCTATGTATACTCATATTCCCCGAAAACATCCAGGAGCACCACGAAACCCTATTTCCACCCCCACAACCTTCTTTATCCGTGAGATCCCATCTTGGGGCCTTTACCGGCGCTCCGTCGGAGGGGGGAATCGATCACGGAGGGCTTCTACATCAACACCATAGCCTCTCTGATGATGTGTGAGTAGTTTACCAAAGACCTTTGGGTCCATAGTTATTAGCTAGATGGCTTCTTCTCTCTCTTTGGATCTCAATACAAAGTTCTCCTCAATCTTCTTGGAGATCTATTCGATGTAATTCTTTTTGCGGTGTGTTTGTCGAGATCCGATGAATTGTGGGTTTATGATCAAGATTATCTGTGAACAATATTTGAATCTCCTCTGAATTCTTTTATGTATGATTTGATATCTTTACAAGTCTCTTCGAATTATCAGCTTGGTTTGGCCTACTAGGTTGATCTTTCTTGCAATGGGAGAAGTGCTTAGCTTTGGGTTCAATCTTGCGGTGTCCTTTCCCAGTGACAGCAGGGGCAGCAAGGCACGCATTGTATTGTTGCCATCGAGGATAAAAAGATGGGGTTTATATCATATTGCTTGAGTTTATCCCTCTACATCATGTCATCTTGCCTAATGCGTTACTCTGTTCTTATGAACTTAATACTCTAGACGCATGCTGGATAGCGGTCGATGTGTGGAGTAATAGTAGTAGATGCAGAATCGTTTCGGTCTACTTGTCACGGACGTGATGCCTATATACATGATCATGCCTAGATATTCTCATAACTATGCACTTTTCTATCAATTGCTCGACAGTAATTCGTTCACCCACCGTAAATTATGCTATCTTGAGAGAAACCACTAGTGAAACCTATGGCCCCGGGTCTATTTTCCATCATGTCAGTTTCCAATCTATTTTACTTTGCAATCTTTACTTTCAATCTATATCATAAAAATACCAAAAATATTGATCTTATTATCTCTATCAAATCTCACTTTTGCAAGTGGCCGTGAAGGGATTGACAACCCCTTTATCGTGTTGGTTGCATGGTTCTTATTTGTTTGTGTAGGTACAAGGCGACTTGCGTGTAGTCTCCTACTGGATTGATACCTTGGTTCTCAAAAACTGAGGGAAATACTTACGCTAATTTGTTGCATCACCCTTTCCTCTTCAAGGGAAACCAACGCAGTGCTCAAGAGATAGCAAGAAGGATTTCTGGCGCCGTTGCCAGGGAGATCTACGCACAAGTCAATACATACCAAGTACCCATCACAAACTCTTATCCCTCGCATTACATTATTTTCCATTTGCCCCTCGTTTTCCTCTCGCCACTTCACCTTTGCCCTTTCATCGCCTTCTTCCTGCATGTATTTTTTTTGTGTTTCCACGTGCCTTCTATTTGCTTGCACCTTTGCTTGCTAAAAATCTATTGATATGGATCCACTTAAAGTGTTCTTCTTGGATCATCTTCGATCCTTACGCGCTCGTGCTGAAACCCCAACTAGCCTAGTTGACGGGAAATCTTTAGATGAGCATGCTCATTTTGTGTGTCACCGTTTGTCTGAAAAAGGGAGACTCTTATGGGATCAAATAAACAGATTGCTGTGTTATGCTTGGAATCTTTGTGAAATTTATGATTCTACTTGTTGTTCTAAGCACCCAAAAAAACACCTTCCCTACCCATGTGAGTTTAATGATAATTAAATCTTATCTTCTTATGCAAAGGGTATTTATATTTACTACGATATCGAACAAATTGAAGAATTTGGTGCTTTTAAGGGTGCTTATGAAGTTGCTTCTTTGACTGAAAAGTACGATATTACTCTCTACGAATCTGCAAATTTTGACATACTTAAATATTACTATGAAAACTATGCTCATAATGTCTATGTCAAAGAATTTACTGAGAGAATGACCGTTGCTTTGGAAGAAAATAATGATATGCATGAATCTATAGATAATGATGATTCCGATGATTTGATTGAAATTTCCCTCGATGAACATGATGCTTGCTATTCTTGTGGCCATGATGCCAATGTTTTTGAAGACGAATTTGCTATAGTTCCTTATGTTAAACATGAGATCGTTGCTATTGCGCCCATAGTTGATAGTTCCTTTGATGAAAAGAATGATTGCAATGATGTTATTATAAATTCTATTGATGTCAATTGTGTTAATAATATGCAAAACCCTAAGCTTGGGGATGCTAGTTTTGCTATGTCTACTAATTGTTGCAATGATCATGATTGGGGTGATTCTTCTTATGATCTTGAAAATTTATTTAAGCCCCATGATGAATATGAGATTGATAATAGTATTTGCAATAATATTGAAAGTGGGTTTGGAAGAGTGTCAATTTTAGATCCCACATATTTGGAGGATTTCCAATCTTATGAAATTTTTGATAAAAGTGGGTTTGGAGAGGTCATGACTTTAGTTAATGTCAATCCCACTATTTCGGAAGAGTGTCAACTTTGCATGCATGTGGATCATGAATATAAAATTTTATGTGATAGATATATTGTTAAATTTGAGTATGATCCTACATGTAATTATTATGAGAGAGGAAAATATGGTTGTAGAAATTTTTATCTTACTAAATTACCTCTCTTTATGTTGAGATTGCTATCGTCTCTTTCTTCTTCCTTGCATATGTAATTTTTGCTTGCGATGATAATTTGTTTGCTTATAAAATGCCTATGCATAGGAAGTATGTTAGACTTAGATGTGTTTATCACGTGTTCTTTGATGCTCTCTTTGTGCTTTAATTCTTGTCTTTGATGTGAGCATCGTTGAAATCTCAATGCCTAGCTAGGGGCGTTAAACGATAGCGCTTGTTGGGAGGCAACCCAATTTTATTTTTGTTTCTTGATTTTTAGTTATGTTTAGTAATAAATAATTCATCTATCTTATGTTTAGATGTGTTTTTATGTTTTAAATTAGTGTTTGTGCCAAGTAGAACCTTTGGGAAGACTTGGGTGAAGTCTTTGTGATCTTGCTGTAAAAAACAGAAACTTTAGTGCTCACGAGATTAGTTGCCATTTTTTTACAGGAGAGTGCTTTTAGGTTGATTCTTTTTGCAGATGATTAATAGACAAATTCCTCACGTCCACCAATTTATTTCAGAATTGTTGGAGTCACATAAGTATACGTTTGATACAGACTACAGACTTTTCTTTTTTGACAGATTCTGTTTTTTGTGTGTTGTTTCCTTATTTTGATGAATCTATGGCTAGTATCGGGGGGTATGAACCATAGAGAAGTTGGAATACAGTAGGTTTAACACCAACATAAATAAAGAATGAGTTCATTATAGTACCTTAAAGTGGTGGTTTGTTTTCTTTCGCTAATGGAGCTCATGAGATTTTCTGTTGAGTTTTGTGTTGTGAAGTTTTCAAGTTTTGGGTAAAGATTTGATGGTTTATGGAATAAGGAGTGGCAAGAGCCTAAGCTTGGGGATGCCCAAGGCACCCCACGGTAAAATTCAAGTACAACCAAAAGCCTAAGCTTGGGGATGCCCGAGAAGGCATCCCCTCTTTCGTCTTCGTCCATCGGTTACTTTACTTGAGGCTATATTTTTATTCACCACATGATATGTGTTTTGCTTGGAGCGTCTTGTATGATTTGATTCTTTGCTTTTTAGTCTACCACAATCATCCTTGCTGCACACATGAAGCGGAATTTATTAGAATACTCTATGTGCTTCACTTATATCTTTTGAGCTAGATAATTTTGCTCTAGTGCTTCACTTGTATCTTTTAGAGCACGGTGGTGGTTTTATTTTATAGAAATTATTGATCTCTCATGCTTCACTTATATTATTTTGAGAGTCCTTTAGAACAGCATGGTAATTTGCCTTGGCTATAAAATTAGTCCTAATATGATAGGCATCAAAGATTGGTATAAAAAACTTTCATAAAAAGTGCATTGAATACTATGAGAAGTTTGATACTTGATGATTGTTTTGAGATATGAAGATGGTAATATTAGAGTCGTGCTAGTTGAGTAGTTGTGAAATTAAGAAATACTTGTGTTGAAGTTTGCAAGTCCCGTGGCATGCACGTATGGTTACCGTTGTGTGACAAATTTGAAACATGAGGTGTTCTTTGATTGTCATCCTTATGAGTGGCGGTCTGGGACGAGCGATTGTCTTTTCCTACAATTCTATCCCCCAAGGAGCATGCGCGTAGTGCTTGGTTTTTGATGACTTGTAGATTTTTGCAGTAAGTATGTGAGTTCTTTATGACTAATGTTGAGTCCATGGATTATACGCACTCTCACCTTTCCATCATTGCTAGCCTCTCCGGTACCGTGCATTGCCCTTTCTCTCGTTGAGAGTTGGTGCAAACTTTGCCGGTGCATCCAAACCCCGTGATATGATATGCTCTATCACACATAAACATCCTTATATCTTCCTCAAAACAGCCACCATACCTACCTATTATGGCATTTCCATAGCCATTCCGAGATATATTGCCATGCAACTTTCCACCGTTTCATTTATTACGACACGCTTCGTCATTGTCATATTGCCTTGCATGATCATGTAGTTGACATCGTATTTGTGGCAAAGCCACCATGCATAATTTATCATACATGTCACTCTTGATTCATTCCCCATCCCGGTACACCGCCGGAGGCATTCATATAGATTCATATTTTGTTCTAGTATCGAGTTGTAAATAAATAGAAGTGTGATGGTCATCATTAATAGAGCATTGTCCCAAATAAAAAAATAAAAAAGAAAGGCCAAAAAAAAGAAAGGCCCAAAAAAAGAAAAAAAAGGGACAATATGCTACTATCCTTTTTTCCACACTTGTGCTTCAAAGTAGCACCATGATCTTTATGATAGAGAGACTCTTGTTTTGTCACTTTCATATACTAGTGGGAATTTTTCATTATAGAACTTGGCTTGTATATTCCAACAATGGGCTTCCTCAAATGCCCTAGGTCTTCGTGAGCAAGCAAGTTGGATGCACACCCACTTAGTTTCTTTTGTTGAGCTTTCATACATTTATAGCTCTAGTGCATCCGTTGCATGGCAATCCCTACTCCTTGCATTGACATCAATTGATGGGAATCTCCCTAGCCCGTTGATTAGCCGCGTCAATGTGAGACTTTCTTCTTTTTTGTCTTCTCCACATAACACCCATCATTATATTCTATTCCACCCATAGTGCTATATCCATGGCTCACGCTCATGTATAGCGTGAAAGTTGAAAAAAGTTTGAGATTACTAAAGTATGAAACAATTGCTTGGCTTGTCATCGGGGTTGTGCATGATGACAGCATTTTGTGTGACGAAAATGAAGCATAGCCAAACTATTTGATTTTGTAGGGATGAACTTTCTTTGGCCATGTTATTTTGAGAAGACATAATTTCTTAGTTAGTATGCTTGAAGTATTGTTATTTTTATGTCGATATTAAACTTTTGTCTTGAATCTTTCGGATCTGAACATTCATGCCACAATAAAGAGAATTATATTGAAAAATATTCTAGGTAGCATTCACATCAAAAATTCTGTTTTTATCATTTACCTACTCGAGGACGAGCAGGAATTAAGCTTGGGGATGCTTGATACGTCTCCAATGTATCTATAATTTTTGATTGTTCCATGCTATTAAATTATCTGTTTTGGATGTTTAATGGGCTTTATTATACACTTTTATATTATTTTTGGGACTAACCTACTAACCAAAGGCCCAGTGCAAATTGTTGTTTTTTTGCCTATTTCAGTGTTTTGCAGAAAAGGAATATCAAACGGAATGAAACCTTTGGGAGAGTGTTTTTTTGAACAAACGCAATCCAGGAGACTTGGAGTGGACGTTAAGCAAGCAACGAGGCAGCCACGAGGCAGGGAGGCGCGCCCTGATACGTCTCCAATGTATCTATAATTTTTTATTGTTCCATGCTATATTATATTCTGTTTTGGATGATTAATGGGCTTTATTATACACTTATATATTATTTTTGGGACTAACCAATTAACCGGAGGCCCAGCCGAAATTGCTGTTTTTTGCCTATTTCAGTGTTTCGAAGGAAAAGGATATCAAATGGAGTCCAAATGGAATGAAACCTTCGGGAACGTGATTTTCGGAATAAACGTGATCCAGAGGACTTGGAGTCTACGTAAAGCAATCAACGAGGAGAGCACGAGGTAGGGGGGCGCGCCCACCTCCCCCAAGCGCGCCCTCCACCCTCGTGGGGCCCACGTTGCTCCACCAACGTACTTCTTCCTCCTATATATACCCATACACCCTGGAAACATCATATACGGAGCCAAAACCCTAATTCCACCGCCGCAACCTTCTGTACCCGTGAGATCCCATCTTGGGGCCTTTTCCGGCATCCTGCCGGAGGGGGCATTGATCATGGAAGGCTTCTACATCAACACCATAGCCTCTCCGATGATGTGTGAGTAGTTTACCTCAAACCTTCGGGTCCATAGTTATTAGCTAGATGGCTTCTTCTCTCTCTTTGGATCTCAATACAAAGTTCTCTTCGATTCTCTTTGAGATCTATTTGATGTAATTCTTCTTTTGCGGGTGTTTGTCGAGACCGATGAATCGTGGGTTTATGATCACGTTTATTTATGAACAATATTTGAATCTCCTCTGAATTCTTTTATGTATGATTGGTTATCTTTGCAAGTCTCTTCGAATTATCAGTTTGGTTTGGTCTACTAGATTGATCTTTCTTGCAATGGGAGAAGTGCTTAGCTTTGGGTTCAATCTTGCGGTGTCCTTTCCCAGTGACAAAAGGGGCCGCAAGGCACATAGTGTATTGTTGCCATCAAGGATAAAAAGATGGGGTTTATATCATATTGCATGAGTTTATCCCTCTACATCATGTCATCTTGCTTAAAGCATTACTCTGTTCTTTTGAACTTAATACTCTAGATGCATGCTGGATAGCGGTCGATGTGTGGAGTAATAGTAGTAGATGTAGAATCGTTGCGGTCTACTTGTCACGGACATGATGCCTATATACATGATCATACCTAGATATTCTGATAACTATGCTCAATTCTATCAATTGCTCGACAGTAATTTGTTCACCCACCGTAATACTTATGCTCTTGAGAGAAGCCACTAGTGAAACCTATGCCCCCCGTGTCTATTCTCCATCATATTAATCTTCCAACACTTAGCTATTTTTATTGTCGGTTTTTTTACTTTGCATCTTTATTTCTCTTTATCATAAAAATACCAAAAATATTATCTTATCATATCTATCAGATCTCACTCTCGTAAGTGACCGTGAAGGGATTGACAACCCCGTTATCGCGTTGGTTGCGAGGTTCTTATTTGTTTGTGTAGGTGCGTGGGACTCGAGCGTGGCCTCCTACTGGATTGATACCTTGGTTCTCAAAAACTGAGGGAAATACTTACGCTACTTTACTTCATCACCCTTTCCTCTTCAAGGGAAAACCAACGCAGTGCTCAAGAGGTAGCAGGAAGGATTTCTGGCGCCGTTGCCAGGGAGGCTTACGCAAAGTCAAGTCAAGATTTGATCTCCCGACAATGAGCCATTTCTGGCGCCGTTGCCGGGGAGGCTTACGCAAAGTCAAATCAAGATTTAATCTCCCGACAACGAGCCATTTCTTGCGCTGTTGCCAGGGAGTCTACGCACAAGTCAAGACATACCAAGTACCCATCACAAACTCTTATCCCTCGCATTACATTATTTGCCATTTGCCTCTCATTTTCCTCTCCCCCACTTCACCCTTGCCGCTTTATTCACCCTCTTCCATTCGTCTTTTTCGTTTGCTTGTGTTGCCATGTGCCTTCTATGTGCTTGCATCTTCGCTTGCTAAAAATCTATTGATATGGATCCTCATCCCCTTGCTAATCTTTTTAAGAGATCCAAGTATGATGAACCAATTGCTAGTGAGTTTTGTGCACTAGATTATCTTTATGAAATTTTGCTTGAAATTCGTGAATCTGAAAATTGCGATGATGTCTTTATGGAGTGATCGACAAATCTTTGAATAAAAAGCATGATTGCAATGATGATAGTATAAATTCTATTAATGTCAATTGTGCTTATAATATGCAAAACCCTAAGCTTGGGGATGCTAGTTTTGCTATGTCTACTACTTGTTGCAATGATCATAATTGGGGTGATTCTTCTTATGATCTTGAAAATTTATTTAAGCCCCATGATGAATATGAGATTGATAATGTTTGCAATAATATTGAAAATTTATTTGGAGAATGTTCAATCCTATGAAGTTTTTGATAAAAGTGGGTTTGGAGAGGTCATGACTTTAGTTAATATTAATCCCACTATTTTGGAAGAGTGTCAACTTTGCATGCATGTGGATCGTGTTGAGAATATGTTATGTGATAGCTATATTGTTGAATTTTCTTAGGATCCTACATGTAATTATTACGAGAGAGGAAAATATGGTTGTAGAAATTTTCATGTTACTAGATTACCTCTCGTTATGTTGAGATTGCTATTGTTTCTTTCCGCTTCCTTGCATATGCTAGTTTTTGCTTGCCTTGATAATTTGTTTGCCTATAAGATGCCTATGCATAGGAAGTATGTTAGACTTAGATGTGTTTGTCATGTGCTATATGATTCTCTCTTTGTGCGTCAATTCTTGTCTTTCATGTGAGCATCATTAAAATTATAAATGCCTAGCTAAAAGGCTTTAAAGAAAAGCACTTGTTGGGAGGCAACCCAAGTTTATTTTATTTTTGTTTGATTTTTGGTTCTGTTTAGGAATAAATCTTTGATCTAGCCTCTGGTTAGATTTGTTTTTATGTTTTAATTAGTGTTTGTGCCACGTTAAACCTATATGATCTTCTTGCATGATAGTTATTTGATCTTGCTGAAAATTCCAGAAACTTTCTGTTCACGAAAACAATTGTTAAAAATTACACAAACGTGATATAATACTGATTCCAATTGCAGCAGATCAATAAAAAAATTATTTAGGTCGTCCTGTTTTGGCAGAATGTTTGGAATTCCAGAAGTTTGCGTTAGTTACAGATTACTACAGACTGTTCTGTTTTTGACAGATTCTGTTTTTACGTGTGTTGTCTGCTTATTTTGATGAATCTATGGCTAGTAAAAGAGCTTATAAACCATAGAAAAGTTGGAATACAGTAAGTTTAAAACCAATACAAATAAAGAATGAGTTCAATACAGTACCTTGAAGTGGTGTTTTGTTTTCTTTCGCTAACGGAGCTCACGAGATTTTCTGTTGAGTTTTGTGTTGTGAAGTTTTCAAGTTTTGGGTAAAGATTTAATGGATTATGGAACAAGGAGTGGCAAGAGCCTACGCTTGGGGATTCCCATGGCACCCCAAGATAATCTAAGGACACCAAAAAGCCAAAGCTTGGGGATGCCCCGGAAGGCATCCCCTCTTTCGTCTTCGTCCATCGGTAACTTTACTTGGAGCTATATTTTTATTCACCACATGAAATGTGTTTTGCTTGGAGCGTGTTGTATAATTTGAGTCATTGCTTTTTATTTTACCACAATCATCTTTTCTGGACACATATTTTGAGAGAGACACACATGATTCGGAATTTATTAGAATACTCTATGTGCTTCACTTATATCTTTTGAGCTATATAGTTTTGCTCTAATGCTTCATTTATATCTTTTAGAGAACGGTGGTGAATTTGTTTTATAGAAACTATTGTTCTCTCATGCTTCACTTATATTATTTTGAGAGTCCTAGAAAACATCATGGTAATTTGCTTAAATTGGGAAATTCGTCCTAATATGCTAGGTATTCAAAATTAGTAAAAACTTTCTTATGAGTGTGTTGAATACTAAGAAAAGTTTGATGCTTGATGATTGTTTTGAGATATGGAGGTAGTGATATAAAAGTTGTGCTAGTTGAGTAGTTCTGAATTTAAGAAATACTTGTGTTGAAGTTTGCAAGTCCCGTAGCATGCACGTATGGTAAACATTGTGTAACAAATTTGAAACATGAGGTGTTCTTTGATTGTCCTCCTTATGAGTGGCGGTCGGGGACGAGCGATGTCTTTTCCTACCAATCTACCCCCCTAGGAGCATGCGCGTAGTGCTTGGTTTTGGACGACTTGTAGATTTTGATATAAGTCTGTGGATTATACGCACTCTTACCCTTCCATAATTGCTATCCTCTTCGGTACCGTGCATTGCCCTTTCTCACCTTGAGAGTTGGTGCAAACTTCGCCGGTGCATCCAAACCCCATGATACGATACGCTCTATCACACATAAATCTCCTTATATCTTCCTCAAAACAGCCACCATACCTACCTATTATGGCATTTCCATAGCCATTCCGAGATATATTGCCATGCAACTTTCCACCGTTCCGTTTATCATGACACGTTCATCCTTGTCAAATTGCCTTGCATGATCATGTAGTTGACATCGTATTTGTGGCAAAGCCACCATGCATATTATCATACATGTCACTCTTGATTCATTACCCATCCCTGTAGACCGCCGGAGGCATTCATGTAGAGTCATACTTTGTTCTAGTATCGATTTGTAATCATTGAGTTGTAAATAAACAGAAGTGTGATGATCATCATTCATAGAGCATTGTCCCCAAAAAAAGAGAAAGGCCCAAAAAAGAGAAGAAAATAAAAAGGGGCAATGCTACTATCATTTTTCCATACTTGTGTTTCAAAGTAGCACCATGATCCTTATGATATATAGTCTCTTGTTTTGTCACTTTCGTATACTAGTGGGAATTTTTCGTTATAGAACTTGGCTTGTTTATTCCAACAATGGGCTTCCTCAAATGCCCTAGGTCTTCGTGAGCAAGCAAGTTGGATGCACACCCACTTAGTTTCTTTTGTTGAGATTTCATACATTTATAGCTCTAGTGCATCCGTTGCATGGCAATCCCTACTCCTCACATTAACATCAATTGATGGGCATCTCCATAGTCCGTTGATTAGCCACGTTGATGTGAGACTTTCTCCTTTTTTGTCTTCTCCACATAACCCCCATCACTATATTCTATTCCACCCATAATGCTATATCCATGGCTCACGCTCATGTATTGCGTGAAAGTTGAAAAAAGTTTGAGATAACTAAAGTATGAAACAATTGCTTGGCTTGTCATCGGAGTTGGGCATGATGAGAGCATTCTTGTGTGAAGAAAATGGAGCATGACCAAACTATATGATTTTGTAGGGATGAACTTTCTTTGGCCATGTTATTTTGAGAAGACATAATTGCTTAGTTAGTATACTTGAAGTATTATTACTTTTATGTCAATATTAAACTTTTATCTTCAATCTTTCGGAACTGAATATTCATACGACAATTAAGAGGGTTACATTGAAAATTATGCTAAGTAGCATTCCACATAAAAAGTTCTGTTTTTATCATTTACCTACTCGAGGACGAGCAGAAATTAAGCTTGGGGATGCTTGATACGTCTCCAACGTATCTACAATTTTTGATTGTTCCATGCTATATTATATTATGTTTTGGATGATTAATGGGCTTTATTATACACTTTTATATTATTTTTGGGACTAACCTGTTAACCGGAGGCCCAGCCCAAATTGCTGTTTTTTTGCCCATTTGAGTGTTTCGAAGGAAAAGGATATCAAACGAAGTCCAAACGGAATGAAACCTTAGGGAACGTGATTTTTGGAACAAACGTGATCCAGAGGACTTGGAGTCTACATAAAGCAATCAACGAGGAGACCACGAGGTAGGGGGCGCCCACCTCCCCCAGGCGCGCCCTCCACCCTCGTGGGGCCCACGTTGCTCCACCGACGTACTTCTTCCTCCTATAAATACCCATACACCCTAGAAACATCATATACGGAGCCAAAGCCCTAATTCCACCGCCGCAACCTTCTATACCCGTGAGATCCCATCTTGGGGCCTTTTCCGGTGTCCTGCCGGAGGGGGCATTGATCACGGAGGGCTTCTACATCAACACCATAGCCTCTCCGATGATGTGTGAGTAGTTTACCTCAGACCTTCGGGTCCATAGTTATTAGCTAGATGGCTTCTTCTCTCTCTTTGGATCTCAATACAAAGTTCTCCTCGATTCGCTTGGAGATCTATTTGATGTAATTCTTCTTTTGCGGTGTATTTGTCGAGACCGATGAATTGTGGGTTTATGATCAAGTTTATCTATGAACAATATTTGAATCTCCTCTGAATTCTTTTATGTATGATTGGTTATCTTTGCAAGTCTCTTCGAATTATCAGTTTGGTTTGGCCTAGATTGATCTTTCTTGCAATGGGAGAAGTGCTTAGCTTTGTGTTCAATCTTGCGGTGTCCTTTCTAAGTGACAGCAGGGGCAGCAAGGCACGTATTGTATTGTTGCCATCGAGGATAAAAAGATGGGGTTTATATCATATTGCGTGAGTTTATCCCTCTAACTCATGTCATCTTGCTTAAAGCATTACACTGTTCTTTTGAACTTAATACTCTAGATGCATGCTGGATAGCGGTCGATGTGTGGAGTAATAGTAGTAGATGCTTAATCGTTTCGGTCTACTTGTCACGGACGTGATGCCTATATACATGATCATACCTAGATATTCTCATAACTATGCTCAATTCTATCAATTGCTCGACAGTAATTTGTTCACCCACCGTAATACTTATGCTCTTGAGAGAAGCCACTAGTGAAACATATGGCCCCCGGGTCTATTCTCCATCATATTAATCTTCCAACACTTAGCTATTTTTATTGTCGTTTATTTGTACTTTGCATCTTTATTTCTCTTTATCATAAAAATACCAAAAATATTATCTTATCATATCTATCAGATCTCACTCTCGTAAGTGACCGTGAAGGGATTGACAACCCCTTTATCGCGTTGGTTGCGAGGTTCTTATTTGTTTGTGTAGGTGCGTGGGACTCGAGCGTGGCCTCCTAATGGATTGATACCTTGGTTCTCAAAAACTGAGGGAAATACTTACGGTACTTTACTGCATCAAACTTTCCTCTTCAAGGGAAAACGACCGCAGTGCTTAAGAGGTAGCACGCCCAGGGGGGTAGGTGCGTCCCCACCCTCGTGGGCCCCTCGTGGCTCCCCTGACCGACTTCTTTCACCTATATATTCTCATATACCCCGAAAATATCTAGGACCACCACGAAACCCTATTTCCACCGCCGCAACCTTCTGTACCCGTGAGATCCCATCTTGGGGCCTTTTTCGGCGCTCTGCCGGGGGGCGAATCGATCACGGAGGGCTTCTACATCAACACTATAGCCTCTCCGATGATGTGTGAGTAGTTTACCACAGACCTTCGGGTCCATAGTAATTAGCTAGATGGCTTCTTCTCTCTCTTTGGATCTCAATACAAAGTTCTCCTCGATCTTCTTGGAGATCTATGCGATGTAATTCTTTTTGCGGTGTGTTTGTCGAGATCCGATGAATTGTGGGTTTATGATCAAGATTATCTATGAACAATATTTGAATCTCCTCTGAATTCTTTTATGTATGATTTGATATCTTTGCAAGTCTCTTCGAATTATCAGTTTGGTTTGGCCTACTATATTGATCTTTCTTGCAATGGGAGAAGTGCTTAGCTTTGGGTTCAATCTTGCGGTGTCCTTTACCAGTGACAGCAGGGCAGCAAGGCACGCATTGTATTGTTGCCATCGAGGATAAAAAGATGGGGTTTATATCATATTTCTTGAGTTTATCCCTCTACATCATGTCATCTTGCCTAATGTGTTACTCTGTTCTTATGAACTTAATACTCTAGATGCATGATTGATAGCGGTCGATGTGTGGAGTAATAGTAGTAGATGCAGAATCGTTTCGGTCTACTTGTCACGGACGTGATGCCCATATACATGATCATGCCTAGCTATTCTCATAACTATGCACTTTTCTATCAATTGCTTACAGTAATTCGTTCACCCACTGTAAATTATGCTATCTTGAGAGAAGCCACTAGTGAAACCTATGGCCCCCGGGTCTATTTTCCATCATGTCAGTTTCCAATCTATTTTACTTTGCAATCTTTACTTGCAATCTATATCATAAAAATACCAAAAATATTTATCTTATTATCTCTATCAGATCTCACTTTTGCAAGTGGCCGTGAAGGGATTGACAACCCCTTTATCGCGTTGGTTGCAAGGTTCTTATTTGTTTGTATAGGTACGAGGCGACTTGCGTGTAGTCTCCTACTGGATTGATACCTTGGTTCTCAAAAACTGAGGGGAATACTTATGCTACTTTGCTGCATCACCCTTTCCTATTCAAGGGAAAACCAACGCAGTGCTCAAGAGGTAGCACCCCCCCTCATGGCGCGCCCCTGGTGGTTGGCCTCCTCCTCTCCCTCCTTTATATACGTGGGCAGGGCACCCATTGGAGACACGCCAATTGTTCCAAGCCGTGTGTGGCGTCTCTCTCCACGGTTTACTCCTCCGGTCATATTCACGTAGTGCATAGGCGAAGCCCTGCGTGGATCACATCACCATCACCGTCACCACGCCGTCGTGCTGGCGGAACTCTCCCTCGACCCTCTGCTGGATCAAGAGTTTGAGGGACGTCATCGAGCTGAACGTGTGCTGAGCTCGGAGGTGACATACATTTGGTACTTGATCGGTTAGATCGCGAAGACGTTCGACTATATCAACCACGTTAACCTAACGCTTCCGCTTTCGGTCTAGGAGGGTACATGGACAGACTCTCCCCCTCTCCTTGCTATGCATCTCCTAGATAGATCTTGCGTGAGTGTAGGAATTTTTTTGAAATTGCATGCTATGTTCCCCAACACCTTTGGCTTCACGATCGTTGCCTTTCCCACTGCCACCTTCTGGCCCTTGATGTCGTACAGTAGGGTGCATGGGGTATCGTCGGCCTACGAAGAAGACATGTCTGCGACGTCAAACATCTGAAAGGCAACTAAACTAGAAGACTGTACACATGCTGGTGAAAAGGGTATGACGCGTAATTACCGTGAGGGCGTCGAGCTCAGCCAACAACGAAGGCCCGCCGAGCATGCCAAAGACGGAGGTCCGGCTGCTATGAATAGGAGCGGGACCTTTTGCGGTTTCTTGAGCAGGTGTTGGTGTTGTGGTGTTCGCCGAATTGCTCCCGGCAAAGCTGGGAAGGGGAAAGTCCTCCGGCAGTGCATTTGGATTGTTCTTCGGCCAATCGAAAATTGCCGGAATCAAGCTGACCACCACGTCAGTAACCGCTACATTGACTAGCCCTACCAACTCTTCTTTGGTCTCGGCTTTGGTCTTATTAACCGCAATCGCGACCTTCTCGTCGATGGTCTGCTGAGTGACGACCAACTGTCTCTTCCTTCTTTCCTCTGGCTCCTCGTGGTAGCACGTCTTCCACAAGGCTCCATCTCCGATGCCTTGCACACGTCCATACGACGGCGGCTTGTCCACCGGGACCTTTTTCAGTATGGTCAGGGCCCGGTTGAACGGGGTGACCCACTTGGGCCTCGCCGAAGACTGTGACGACTCATCGCTTTGGGCTGCCTTTTGGTGATGCTCTTTCTGCAAAAGGAACGTGGATGGTTTATTAATGTGACAAAACTTGTGGTCGAATTGATTGGAAGCTAATATGATAATGTGGTAATATAACAATTACCAGAAGTCTCATGAACTCCCTCGTGTTCGGGTCCGTGTAAAAGATCATTTTGACTTTGTCGCACTTGTACCAGGCCCTGATCCAGGCATGCTCCAGCGGGTCGGTGAACTCCGCTGAGGGGTCTGGGATTCCATGACTTTCACGTTCAGCGTCCTCCTTAGCCCATACGTGCATCTTCCCCTCGTAACCACGGCTTCCGAGACGGTGGGGAGGCGTGTTCCTGGCCTGGAGCGCCTTCATTTTCTCCGACCTTGCCTTAACTTCTTCTTTAGCGCAAGTCTCCTTGAATTTTTCAAAGTCCTCTTCCTTTAGTGACGGATTGTCAGCATGAATCTTGGACCACGGTTCATTCTTCGCAATCGCTTTTTTCACCCGAACTTTCCAGGAGGGCAAGTCGTTGGCGAACATCACCATCGCCTTGTCGTTTATCTTTGTCATGGCGATGTCGTCCCACGGCTCTTTATATTTGCCTTCATCCCGGCTGGGGAACAGGAACCTATTGTGCAACTTCTTTAGGAGCATGTGCTCCATATGTGGTAGCTTCTTCAACCTCTCGTCGTTCATGTTGGCGGTTTCCCTGAGGATGCATCCAAGTTGATTGGCCCAGCACGAGCGCGCTTCCTCCGGCGTCGTTGGCTCTAAACTCTTGGGGTGCATCTCTGTGAACACAATTTGTCCGATGACGAGCTCGTTTGGTCTTCGTGACCTCTTCTTCTTTGTCGCTTTATCGTCTATGACAGCATCTTTGCCGGTCTCCAGGGTGGTGTCGGTGCCCGTGCTAGTGCTGGTGCCGGTGTCAGTGTCGGTGTCGGGGTTGGTGCCACTGCCGCCATCATGCAAGCCCATCTGGTGTTCGTCTAGGTAATCCAAATAGTGATTTGCTGGCTCGATGGGGTCTACTGCAAGGCGAGCAGAACCCCCGGCTTCGGCGTCGGTAGACATGTTTCCTATTCAAAAATTGTAAATAAAAGATATAATGAAGACAAAAAAAGGGGCCTATATTTGGTCGGAATGTTGATGCATTCCCCTTCCGGCAAATCCCGGGTACTCCATATCTCCTATTTTCTAGCACAACTCATGCCAAAAATCGCGGAAATTTTGCGGCATGACCTTTGCTAAAAAGTGGACATATGGAGCGCCTGAAATTTGCCGGAACGGAAATGAATCAACATTCCGGCAAAACATAGGCCACTCGGATGTTTTTCGACATTCAACAAACATTGCAAAATCATATAACATCAATGACATATATCATTTGCAAAATATATCATTCAAGCAAGTACATAGAGTAAAATGACCTCACTAAACATTGCACCCCAAGAATTTGCTACTAGTTTGCCATAAACTAATAACCAAATTTTCTACTAGTTTTCCCTAAACTAATTTACTAATTTGCTAAAAAAATTGCTACTATTTTTTATTTATAGGTATTTTAGATACTGCCCTAATTAGCTACAGTTTTTTATAAATTGGCCCTAGTTTAGCTACTACCCTAATTTATAGGTATTTTAGCTACTGCCCTAATTTTCTACAAAAATTTGCTACTGTTTTTTATGTATATGTATTTTAGCTACTGCCCTAATTAGCTAAATTTGCTCATTTGCTAAAAAAATTGTAGCTACTGCCCTAATTAGCTATTGTTTTTTATAAAAAAATTCTACTGTTTTTTATAGCTAATTTATATACCTACAAAAACTAATTAGCTACTGTTTTTATAAATTTTAGCTACTGATTTATCATAAATATTTGCTACTGTTTTTTAGTTTATTGCAATTTGCTACTATTTTTTATTTATAGGTATTTTATATACCCTAAACTAAATTGCTAAATTGCACTAAACTAAAATTGCTAAATTGCCCCAAACTAAATTTCCCTAAACTAAATTGCTAGGCTAGGGTTCATATTAGAGAGAGAGCAGAGAGCAGAGAAAGAGAGGGAGAGGAGTGCAGGGGAGAGGAGAGGGAGAGGCTTACGAGGCGGGGGAGAGGGCGGCAGCGGCGAGGTCGAAGGCGGTGGTGGCTAGGTCGAGGGCGGGCGCAGGGCGACGACCGGCGAGGTCGAGGGCGGGCGCAGGGTCGACGGTCGGCGAGGTCGAGGGCGGACGCAGGGGCGACGGCTGGCGGCGGCGAGGTCGAGGGTGTCGACGGCGGGCGCAGGGGCGACGGCCAGCGACAAAGGGGGGAGAGATGGAGATTGGGGGGGGGGGAATGAGACTTGGTGAAACTTTTAGCCCGCGCGGCGGGGGTTAACTCAACATAGCGGTAGTGCTGGTTTGTAAACAATCGCTATAGCTAACTTAGCTATAGAACTGGATCCTAAACAAGCACTACTGCTAACTGTTCCAATTTTTATTTTTAAAATTCTAAAATACAAATAGCAGTAGCGTTGGGTTAGGATCCAGCGCTATAGCTAAGTTAGCTATAGCGCTGGTCCCCAATCCAGCGCTACCGCTATTTTTCTTTTCTTTTTATATTTTCCTTTTCCAGTTTCTAGTTTTCCTTTCTTTTATTATTTTCTTTTTCTTTTTTGTTTACTTTAATTTCCTTTTTCTTTTGTACTGCTTTCTCCCTTTTATTTTTATTTTTTTGTTTTCCTCCCGACGACGGCGTCTCCCTCTCCCACACTATGCGAATATCACCAGAACCATGCATGTGGTGGTAACATAGCAGTTGACCGATATCGGTTACTTAAGTGTGTACACAAAATAGATACATATATATAAATGATGGTTTCTCAGCTGCGTCGACGACGTTTCACATTGAGCTTCTTCCCTTTCTTGTTCGTTGCCAAATAACTGAGCCCCTCCTTGTGACTTTTCCAGAACCATGGACTACGATCTTTCTTAGGTAATGTAGTATTGATTCTTCTTTTCATGTATGCTTCATCATCATCATCATCTTCCCTCATCGGGTTACCGTATTGGTCATAGTCTTCCTCGTTGGCGACTCCATCCATTCCGACGATGCTCCTTTTGGATCTCCTCACGACAACAGGACTGGGATTGGCCGGGTCGGTTATGAAGAAGTATTGTGTCACGTGCTTAGCGTGTACCCATGGCTCATTTTTGGCGATGACGTTAACGTTCACGGGAGTGCTCTTCACGTCGGGTATAGACATGGTAGTGAAATACTTGTTTTCTCTTACGACGTCCTTGGCCCATCTGACATGGAACATCATCACATCATGCATTCCAGCATAGTCAAGCTCCCACATCTCTTCGACCCTTCCGTAGAATCTTTCAGTGCTGCCGTTGGCGTTGATCACGCATTCAATTGTCACCCGGAGTTCTGGTAATCACTATCCATGTCTTTGGCCTCCGTGTAGAACGTCTACCCGTTGATATCGTATGACCGATAGGTCACGAGCTTGGGCGAGGGGCCATGTGCTAAGGCGTGTATGAGCAATCCGTCTGAACTGCCCTCTTCCGAGGGATTTTCAAGAACTTGATCTTTGAACCAGTGCAAGTAAGTGGCGTTGTGCTCTATAGTAACTTTGTCGTCCGTCTTGAGCATCCCCTTATCACGGTACTTCTTTTGCGATGCTTTCTTTCTGCCGTGCCACATAATCATCTGCCACATCTAGGTGTTGTAGCACTACTAAATTAGCCTTGTCAAAGTCGTTCCGTCGATCCGAGTAGTCCACGTGCAATTCCCTCCGGCCGTTGTTGTGACCATCTCCTTGGAGCTTCCCATCGTGCTTCTTGACGGGCAAACCAACAACAGGGTCTCCGACGCCTATATAATTTTCGCAAAAGGAGATGCACTCATGCGTCAGATACCCCTGGACGATGCTCCCATCAGGGCGGGACATGTTATGAACGAATCCTTTGATGACCCCATTCATCCTCTCGAACGGCATCATGCTGTGAAGGAATGTCGGCCCGAGGTCGATGATGTCATCCACGATGTGGACACACAGATGCACCATGACGTCATAGAACGCGGGCGGGAAGTACATCTCAAGCTCACATAGTATGACAACGATCTCTTCCTGTAGCCTTCGGAGCTACTTCACACTTATGGACTTTCGAGAGATAACGTCGAAGAAGTTGCAAAGACCAGTTCACGGACATGCTTCTCCATTATCCCTCTAATGGCAATCGGGAGTATCTGCGTCATCATCACGTGACAGTCATGAGACTTCATCCCGCTGAACATTTTCTTCTTAGGGTCTAGATATCTGCTTATCTTCCCACAGTAACCAGACCTGACTTTGATTCCCATAAGGCACTTGATGAATTGATCGATCTCCTTCGCACTTAAGGTGAAGCAAGAAGGGGGGCAATGATTCTCCCCCTTCTTGTTGACTTTTCTGCCCCTTTCCCCCTCCTCCGTCTCCGTCTCATTCGTTGACTTTTTATGGTGGAGATCTTTCCTGATCTTCAAATCTTCCAAGTCATTCCTTGCCTTCGGCCCATCCTTGGTCTTCTCCGGCATGTTCATCAGTGTGCCAAGCAAGCTCTCTAGGACATTCTTTGTGATATGCATTTGATCAAGGCAATGAGGCGTGTCGTGATTGAACCAGTACTCCAAGTCCCAGAAAACAGACCTCGTTTTCCATACCTTGAGCAGCGGCTCCGGCGCCTTTTTCATCTTTCCCGGCACGGGGCACTGTTCCCAGTTTCTCAACAGCTCGTCGATTTTGGCGCCGCTCCTCTTACGTGGAAGTCCTCGATGCTCAGCCAACCCATTGAATAGATCTCCAAGCTTTCTCCGCGGGTCATCCTTCTCGAGCCATCTATGATGCCCCATATACATGATTTTCCCAGACCCGCCATCTTTCGTTGACGTAAGCTACTGAGATGTTGTATCATCCATGCACCTCGTGCATCCGTAGTCTATGTGGCACATCTGGCCTGAGGTGTACCATAACCTAGATAGTCATGCACCATCGTCATCAGCGCAGCTCTCATATGGAAATACTCTCCTTTGCTGGCATCCCTGTCGGTGTTTTCCATAACGTGTCTAGCTCCTCTTGTAGACGCCCCATATATAGGTTAATATTATTTCCCGGTTGTTTCTGCCCTTGAATCAGCATGCTCATGTGTATGTACTTTGTCTTCATGCACTTCCATGGGGGTGGTTGTACATCCATACAAACACGGGCCATGTGCTGTGGTTAGTGTTCTGGTTTCCAAACGGATTCATGCCATCGGTACTCGCACCAAGCACGATGTTCCTTGGATCTTCTGCAGCAAATCCATATACGGCGGTAAGTGCTCTCCACTGGCTACCATCTACGAGGTGTCTCAGCTTCGGATCAACTCCATTGTCGGGCTTCTTCCTCTCCGCGTGCCAGCGCATGAGCTTTGCTTCCTTAGGATCTACGAAATACCGCTGCAGACGGGGAGTGATCGGAAGGTACCATACAACTTTCTGAGGACCTTTCTTTCCCTCCTTCTTGTATCGAGAAGCATTGCATACTAGACAACTGGTTTTTTCCGCGTGCTCCCCCTGATAAATGATGCAACCGTTGATGCATGCAGTATACCTAATGTGCAGCAAATCAAAAGGGCAAACGATTTTCTTGGCCTCCTCGACACTAGTAGGACACAGGTTGCTCGCGGGAAGAACTTTATTATGTAGATACTTCAAATGCTCATCGAGGCTTTTGTCTGTCCATTTGTTTTGGCCTTCGTCTTTAGAAGTTCAAGCGTGAAACTCAAGCGGGTCACCTCGGGATCGCAACCGTCATACAATGGAGTCTTCGAGTCTACTTCAAGTTGCGCCAGCTTGGCCTCCTCTCCAGAAGCAGCTCTCTCGCTAGTCGTACTCTTGCGAAGGAGGTCTCGAACATGAGGGTCCTGCACGACTGTGCACTTAGTAGCATCGAAGACTGCAGCGTGACCGCCGCCTCTTCTCTGCCATGTTCGGACTCTTCTTCCCCGTGTATAGAATCTTCTCCGCCGCCGTCATTTCCGGACTCTTCCACGCCACCATGTCCGCCGCCATCATCTTCGTGTCGATCGGTCATCTCTTCGTCTAGCACCACCGCCATGTCGTTATTCCCTGCCATGTGGACGTCCTCATCATCATCATCTTCACTTATCCATCGAGTATAGCCATCCATGAAACCATTCATTAGTAGGTGAGCCTTCAAAGTGCCACGATCAAAAGGGTCCAAAAGGACTCCTTCTTTGCATCTTGCACACGGACATCTAATCCTAGTCCGATTATTTGCATACATGTCCATCACCGCGGATTGCATGTATCGCTCCACGATCCATCCACTCACCTTCATGACCGACTGCATGGTATAACAAGCAGAAGAGTTATAAACAAAATGCATGCATGCTTCAAAGTCATATAAATTTTTGGCATGACCTTGCCTAAAAATAGGACATATCGAGTTTGCTCGAAATTCACCGAAACGGAAATAAATCGACATTTCGGCAAAACATAAGCAACTTGGGGGCATGTCACTCACACACACCTCTCCATATCCCAAACACACATATTCTCATTAACACACATATTCCCATTCTTGAAATGAACAACTTTTTACTCACCTATATATACAAGGTGGGTCTATTATGATAACACCCCTTAAGACCTTATTCTGCTAACACCGGACGCCCGCGAGAACAGACGAAAAACAAAAAGAGCTCATCCCACTCACGCACTCACCCACGCACAGAAAACCACCCACCCCCGGCAGCCGAACCCACCGACCCAGTCACCCACCCAACCACCCACCCACCCTCTCCCCGATCCCCCACCATCCTCTCCCCGATCCCCCACCACCCCGCGATGTCGCCTCCCACCGCCGCCCACAGCCCGGCCACCACCTTCCACAGCGCCAACCACCGCACAGCCACCACCATCCACCGTGCAGAATGCCGGCAGCCGATCTGCCATGGCCGCCCTTCCCCAAACCACCGCGCGCTGGCCCTCCGCAGGTCACCGCCGTGCCCCTGCCCGCGAGCACCGTGGGCGTCGACCACCTCTGACCTCCACGGCCCCGATGACCTACTTTTGCGCTGCGGTGGCCGGATCCACAACCCCCCCGGCCTCGGTGACCTCCTGCTGCACCGCCATCGTCCTCCTGCAGGTGCCCCCCCATCCCGACCCTGGCACCACCCATCCGTCCACCACCTTGGATCTGCGCCGTCTTTGCTGCTGGGGGCAGCAGCACCTCCACCCCGCGTTGAGGTCACCGTGGCCCTCTCCCCAGATCCGGCGAGCCCTTCGTGGCCCTCTTCTCCCCAGCTCCTATGCAGTTCGCCTTATGGGCCCTCGCGGTTTCGGCGAGTATGGTGGAGTGCGGGGTGCGCATGCGTGCAGTCCGGGCGCGCGGTAGGGCTGTGGTGGCACTGGGTTACGCCTGGGAGACGGGGTCGACGGGTCGACGGCTTTCGCTACAAGATCTGCACTGCATTGAGCTCTCCGCTGCATCGAGCTCCCGCTGCATCGGCTCCTCCCCAAGCGCCCTCTGAATGACAACAAGACAACGAAGGTGCTCCCCTCCGTAGCACGCATGTTGGCAATGGTGTCTGATCCTTCGACTGGGCGGCCACTCTCCACCCATCGACTATAGATCCACATGGTAGCACCACGGGCTTCACACCGTCGCCGGCTGGTTCGGGTAGTGCAGTTCGCCGGCGGGTGCAGTCCACGGTCGCCTCTCCTCTGTGTCCCTCCTTCCACAAGCAGTACCCCGATTGCTTTGTATTTTCGTTTTTAAGAGTCTTCTATAAATTTCCATGGATCAATTTGTAGATTATGGCTTGGTTGTAGTACCATGGGCACCACAGATGCAGTGCTGTGGGGGTGGACATGCACTGCGCCGGCGACTGGCTTGCGTTTCATGAAAAAATGTTGATTTTTTTAAGTCCCCCGTCATTGTAGGAGAATTGCAGTTTGTTTCACCCCGCCTCATAGTCCAGAGCCCTACCGATCGCAGCTCTCTGAAAACGTGCATGCAATAAAACTTACTTATTTTGAAGCGCAGGTCTTTCTTTTTAGATTTTTTTGCGCCAGATCCGAGCTCTTCTCCACCCCCATGATCAAAACACAGCGATCCTCACAATGGATCAAGGGCCACCCCTCTCGCCTGGTGCCTCTCGATGCATCTCGCGAGCCCCTCCCTCCCGTGCTTACCTCCACACAGTGAACTCCCATCAAGGCATGCACAACAAAAAAAGACACTTCCGTGATAATACGTGTTTGTCACAGTAGGTCACGTTTTCTGTCATGCATGTACATCCATGACAAATTTATGACAGAATCAAGATAGTCATACATGTGCTGTCGTAGAAGTGTTCCATGACATTAAGAAAATTATCATCATGGAAGTGTCCACTTCCATGACGATAAATTGCGCGTCATAGAAGTGCTTTCGTCAAGGGTGACCGACACATGGCATCCACCGTAACGGGACGCGTTAAGCTATCGGGTCCGGTTTTGGATCCGGTAACCCGTTAACAGCCCGGACCAATGGTAATTTTCCACGTGTAAAATTCTCATTGGCCGGAGGAAACACGTGTCGGCTCAATGCTCAGACAGATGTCATCCACTCATAGGACAGGAGGCGCCTATGATACGTGGCACGGCCCAACAGAGGCCCATTCCGGTGAAAAGGTCGGGCCTGTTAAAATAAGCGGGCTGGCCCATTAGCGGCCTACTTGAGTCGGGCCCATTTACAAGTATGGCCCATACAAGTTACACAGAATCGACCCATCAAAGGTCCATTCTAGATTCGACAATTTCCAGCCCATCGTCAGTTTAAGCCCGTTAACGGCCCGCTACGTTTTTCGGCCCAATTGCGGCCCGAGCTTCTTTCGGCCTGTTAGTAGCCCATCGTCAGTTCCAGCCCGTTAATGGCCCGGAATGTTTTTCGGCCTTTTCTCGGCCCATTCTGCAGTTGGGCCAATTCTAGCCCGCTGTGACTTTAGGCCTGCGCTCGGCCCATTCGATAAATGGGCCAACTCTTAGCCCATTTTGTCTCTCGGCCTGTTAAGGGCCCGCACAACAGTTGGGCCTTTGACTTTAGGTCCATTAGGGGCCCACGTTCTGCAGGGCATCATTTCAGCCCAATGCGACTTTCGGCCTGTTAAAAGCCTAGTTTGCAAATTGGGCCTCCTCTAGCCCATAACACTTTCGGCCTCTTACTGGCCCGTAAAGTAAAAGGGCCGAGACAAAATTGACATTTATTTTGGCCTGCTAAAGGCCCGCAAGCCATTTACATTTATACGGCCCTATCGAGCTTTAGGCCTGTTGACGGTCTGCTAAGAGCCGTTGTTACGGTGGGCCCATTTGGGATCCACTTAATATTATTTTGACCAGCCCAATTAAGGCCCGCTTTGACTGCACATGTTTGTTCATTTGTATGGCGTCCAGGAAATGTTTGGGCGTGTTGGCCCCCATTTCAACGATATATATTCAACAAATATCCTACTCTATACTATCGCCTCTAAAAAACATACACTATACAATAAAAAGCATAGAAACGTCGAATAATCCTACACTATACAATAAAGAAATTACAGCCGAATATACCCACTGGACATTATAGTTCGGCACCAGTGATTATAAAGCGTACACAAATAGAAAATTACATACACTGGACAAATAAAGCTCATACATCATGGACACGCATCAACAGAACTTACCATTTGAACTATAATCTCTTCAGAAAAAAGGATTGGCGGGATTCAGATAGCACAAATTTCAGTCTGCAAAATCTCCAATTCCTTCGTGGTTACCTCAATGTCTTGTTTCCTTTTTTTGACTCCTACATCTAATACCTGCATGTCCAGTCTCAACTTGTTGATTGTACGTTGAGAATCATGTACATGTTGTCTTGCGACCTCTAGTTGATGCTCGAGAACATCAGCACATTCCAATTCCAATCCATAATCATTCGGTAACAGCCATGCCGCACTGCTCGCAGATATTTGTGTTGATGTCACTTCATCCTGAAATGTTTCTGTAAGTACACATGATTACGGCAAAAGTATAGTTACAACAGTGAAGCGAGCAAGACAGACTATTTTGTACATGGCAAAACAGGACTAACAATAATGTTACACGTCATGAAGCATAAGCAGGTGATTTTAAAAATTATAAAAAAAGGTAGTCTGTGCAGCCTGCATACAGAAATCTCTCTTAGCTCACCAGAGGAGCATGATGTTGGGGCCCAATCCAAAACATAGACAAGTTACAAATTTGGACAGCACGTTGCGTATAAGTAAGCAAGCAGTTGGCCATTCTGTAGCTCAATTAAAGTCTTAGGGAGCATAATGAAGAGCAGAGGGATTCATACAAACCTACTACAGCAAGCAAAACTATGCAATCATTAGCCTAGTATAAACTAGATTGTGAGGCTCATGCAAGAATAGTTGGTTAATAGACTTCAAAGCTTCAGGCATACTTCGCCAGAGTAATTAAATGGTAAGGCCTTTAATTATGTCAACTAATAGTTATACAAGTACCCAACATCAGGCATCATTGTTTGGGCATCTCATTAACTCAGGACAAATAGAGCAATTGAAAAGAGCAAATTAACTATGCCTGAAACAAACAAGGAATTGAACTGTTGAGTTGGATACAGTGACTTACCTTAACTGGTTGAACAGGCTCAGCGCAGCTCCTACTTCTCTTGCAAGGCTCCTTCCTAACATCTTGTACTTGGAAATCCTTGGACGATAAATATGCATACTTTCCAGTCTATGAACAACACAAAAGGATGAGATTATAACAAAACAATACCACATAATGAAACATGGCACATCTCTTGCACTTGCACACAATAAAATGAGCATTTACTATGTCTGCACTATGTAAAAACTAGGCATACCTTCGAACTGGATCTCCAGGTACTCTTGGAGAGCCTACTTGAGTGTACAGCCAAACCTTTATGTCACCTATGAGTTAGACAAGGCCCCACTACCGCAGCCCTTAGTGTTTAAATCGTTGACAAATTCTGTTAGAGTGTTAGGTCAAGAACAACAAGTAATCAAAGCAAAACAGTCCTAGTATGGCTGGCTGATGCAAACAACAACTGAACAGATGTGTGAGCAAATCTTACATATCAAGAAAAGAAGCAAAGAAGGAGGCTTAAAGACCATCACTTGACTGACCAGATTTAAGGGGCATTTAAGCATCATGTGCAACGTATGAACTAACATAAACATTGCATATTCCAGATTCTACAATGGAATGCACATGTATTAGGTTTTTCCATGTATGATGATGCCTAAATGTACACTATAGAAGGCAGGAGTGATTCATCATTGCACGCACAATTGAATTGCAGGTTAAGGGCCAGTTCCATTCCGCCTTTTTAGGGCTTATTGTCAAAATAAGCCATAAAAGATGTAAAGAAGTCATTTTTGAGGTATGGGCTTGGGCTTAACTTATTTCGCTTTGGAGTGTGTGTTTCGGGTAGAAGCTCACTAAAAATTGAAGGGAAGGGGAATAGTGAAATGAATCTGTTGTCTGCCTATATTACACTCAAAATGCAACTGCTCACGCCCGCGTCACACCTGACCCTCAAGTAAAAACAAACACGCAAGCGTTCATTGCCCTGCCCGCTTGCATCTCCTCTCCCCTTTCCCTCTACCTCGATCCCCTGCGTGCAGCCCTAGGGTTCCTCCAGCGAGCCGTTGCCTCTGGTCCCATCTGGCCTGGTCCTCGACGATGCTCTGTCCAGCTAGGCTACATGGCCGGCAGGTAGGGGCAAATCTCCCTGGCTGCTCCTCCCTCTGGCGCCGCCCCTCATTCTCATGGTCTCCAGCAGCTGCTCCACTGTGGTCCGTCCAACGCACTACTCCGGCGGGCGCCGCACAACTACGGCTGATGCCACACTGCAGCAGAAGGCACCTTATTCCCCCTCCCCTCCTCCCAGGCCGTGACCTTGAGGTGCTGTTGAAGGATGAGCTCATCCAACAAGGTGAGGATCTCCTCTGATTTTTTTTTGCCAAATTTTCATTCAGATCCACTATACGATGAATTGCTAGCTATGAGCTGCTCCTGCTGCTGCTATATGATGAATTGCTATGAGCTGCTGCTGCTATATGATAAATTGCTATGAGCTGCGACTGCTATATGATGAGTTGCTATAAGCTGCTCCTGCTGCAGCTGTATGATGAATTGCTATGAGCTGCTCCTGCTGCTGCTATATGATGAATTGCTATGAGCTGCTCCTGCTGCTGCTATATGATGAATTGCACACTGCTGCTACTGCTCCTGCTATATGATAAGTTGCTATGAGCTGCTACTACTATATGATGCTTTCAGGTGGTGCTGCTATATGATAATAACCAGCCACTTGGACCATCGAGTTTCAATAAATAATTGTTCTTCATTTAAATGTGGGTCATGCGTTCTTCGTTTAAATTAGGCAATGGGATCTCTAAGGAAGACATTGACCAAAGTAGATTGTGCCAAGTAGATGGTATCTTTGTATTTGCATTTTGAACAAATAGTGATGGTCTGTTTTCCTATCATATTAATTACTGCACTGGGTACAATTTGTGATGTTTGCAAGTCAAATTATTTTTCATATGGGCAGCAAAATGAAAAAATATAATGCAATCTAGACTTTTCACTTATCATACCAAAGATAAGCTGAAAAGAAAGGCAATGAAAAGAACTGGGCTTATTACCTGGAGCTTATATTCACAGGTGCTTATTTTCTTAGGATAACTCGTAATAATTGTCCCTAAGAAACTTGGCCAATAGAACTGACATACAATTAAGATGTCATGATGATTGCAATGGAGGAGTGACCTACCATAGCACACTGTATAGGCTTACCGCTGCCTCTCCTTTTTTTGCGATGTTCCATGAAATTGCCACATACATCTTGTACTTTTTCATTGTGTAACCCTATCTGCAAGTTGACACGGCTAATTTTAGACATCTCTACATGATAATACATTGCATATCCCTTGCACGTATTTAAACCACCTATTAATGATTGTGTGCGTAGCATAAACTAGCCATGACTCTATGTGCTGGACTAGCAGGCACTCTAAGGGAGCCTAATGTAGTGCACTGGAATTCCTACATGCCACCTACGATTTTGTGTAATATACTGCCTCTGTTCCAAAATATATGTCTTTGTAGAAATTCCAGCATGGACCACATACAGATGTATATAGATGCATTTTCCAGTGTAGATTCACTCATTTTGCTCCGTATGTAGACTATAGTGGAATCTCTAAAAAGACTTATATTTAGGAACGGAGGTACGAGGTAGTATCAGGTATGGCATCTACATATCTAATTTAGCAGCCAGTAGTAGAAATTATTGTCTGCACAAAGGTATTACTGGTCAAAAATCCAAGCAAAGCACGCTGGCAGGCACACAACAATACAAGAGAGAGAGAAGCACTTACAAGATCATAGCAATGCCTCAGTCCAGGATCTTGGTTGGCCAACCTGTTAGATCCAGAAGAAACATCGTCCTTGTAGTATAGTTGAAGTACATCGGGCAGGTGATGCTGGACGGGTTTAAAGGTGACAAGTACCTAGGCCGTGGCGCGTGGTTGGCATCTTGCCAGACGTTGGGAATCAGGTCAGAAACATCAAGGGTGATGATGTTGCGCTGGCTGTCGGGGTCCTGTAAGGAGATCTAGAACCGTTGAGTAGGTGTTTGTGGAGCGGCTCTGGTAGGGTGGACTACGGTGTGGGCAAAGCGGATCTGTGGCCGTGGACGAGGGTTCGACAAAGCGGATCTGTGGCTGTGGACTTGTGAGTTGGCAAAGCGGCCCCGGTAGGGTTGAGAATGGTATAGGCGAAGCTACTCCATTAGGGTTAACGATGGTGTCGGCGAAGTGGCTCCGGTAGGGTTGAGGAAGGTGTCGACGAAGAGGATCAGAGGCCGTCAGTGGGGCGGCTCCGGGGGGTGTGGACAAAGCGTCTCTGGTGGGGAGTACGAATGAGCCGCTGCAGATGCGCCATGATTGACGAGAGTACCGGCGAAGCAGATCCGGCGTTGTGGACAAGGCCGACACTGAATGGGCTGTGGTGCAGTGGTGGATGAATAGTCTACTTGTTTCTAGTGGAGGTGGGAGGGGTAGATGCGGCCGCAGAAGCAGATCCTGCGAGGTGGACGCCACTGGCAGTGAATGGGCTCTGGTACGCCGGTGGATGAGCAGTCTAGGGTTTTGAGAGGGGAGGGGTAGAAAGGCCGATGAAGTACGGACGGCGTGATGTAAGATGCTCTGGTGCTGTGGAGTTAGTTGTTTTGCGGGAGGGGAAGAGGAAATGGGGCTGCCGTGTGGTGGGGGGAACCGGAAGTTACCAAAGCAGCCTCGACCTATTATGTAGATGAGGGTGGTATTGTTACTGTTGTTCTCCGTGCAAGAATGACAAAAGGGGAATTTCGAGTGCTAAATACTAGGTGGCGGAAATTTTAGAAGGAGGCGGGAAATTTTGCCGCCCGCGGGATCGTTCATATCCAGTTTCAACTAATTTTGGACCGTGCTAGCAGGAAGGTCATGCGAGACTGTGTACATGGGGCACGCGTCAGCAGTTAATAACTGGTGTGAAGTCCACCCCAGAAAAAAGACAATAACTCGGGATGATGCGCCGATAACTTGGACATTCACACGGGCGCGGCCAATCGTACGGGTGTAGGGGCGCGTTCACAAAAAAGGGATCAAATGCTCTGCCTATGTATTTCTCATGTAAATAGATAATTTAGTGCCATTGGTTATTTACTTTAAACATAATGCATTGACGTGTTAGTGTAGAGGCGCACAAAAAGAAATGGATATTGTAGTCCCACAAAAGAAATGGATATTATAGTCCGCTACTTAAAAGTGTTACCTCATATGATTACATAGCCTCCATTTCATAAATTGCGTACCCGTTGAATTCATATATGAATATTACATATATTACTTCATAATAGAACCTTAAATCATCCAAGACTAATGAATTTGAATGCAAGAGTAACAATGGTGCATGTACATGATAGCTACATTGGTTGTTTGAAGAAACATCACTGTAACTTTGGCATGCACAATTGAAAAGGTTTATTTAGATAGAAAAAAATGTGATATGTGAGTGTCCAATCTCTATAGCGTTGAATCGATATTGTACCTTTGGCCACGATACGAAGTAGATATTGATTTATTTTCAAGCGATGCACATCCATGATCGCTAGATAGTGATACATGAAAGAATTGTGCAATCTCTCTGACACGCATACATGTCTCATTTCCCCGTGGGCATCGGAATCACACACACACACTTCGTGTATTTCTCTCCCTCCGTCAAGGTTAGAATTCGTCTTTCTACCCCGTCCTACAAGTCTCTCACACAGAAACACACACGCTCTCTCTGTCGAACATGCCACTAATCACTACTGGAATCAACTAATTTGCCATCTGCCAGCTGTTTGCCGTCTGCTAGCTGACGGCAAAGAAGCTCTTTGCCATCAGCTACACATAAACAGACGGCAAAGAAAAGGCAGACGGCAAAGAAGCTCTTTGCCATCTGCCAGCTCTTTCCCGTCTGCCAGCGGACGGCAAAGAATCTTTGCCGTCCGCTGGCCGACGGCAAAGAGTGTGGTGGCCCCCACCCCCCGCTCGTTTGAAAAAATCATAACGGCCCACCTCTTTGCCGTTCGCTAGCAGACGGCAAAGAGGCAAAAAGGCGGACGGCAAAGGCTGGCGGACGGCAAAGAAGGCACTTGACTAACGGCACGTACCCCCCGCCCGTTACTCACTTCGTCCTCGCACCCTTCTCCTCCCACCCCGCCGCCGCCGCCGCCGCCCGCCGCGCGCCGCTGCCCTGTCGCCCCCGCCGCCCCGTCGCCCCGCCGCCCCGGCTCCCCGCCGCCCCACCGCCCCGTCGCCCCCCCGCCCCAGCCCCCCGCCGCCCCGCGCCCCACCGCCGCCCTGGCCCACAGCCGCCATGGCCCCTCGCCGTCCCGGCCCCCCGCCGCCTCCTCCACCGCCCCGCCCCGGCCCCCCGCCCCCATCCCCCCGCCGGCCGGGCCCCCGCCGCCCCGCCTCCTCCACCGCCCCGCCCGGCCCCCCGCCGGCCGGGCCCCCGCCGCCCCGCCTCCTCCACTGCCCCGCCCGGGCCCTCCGTCGCCGGCCCCTCCCCGACCCATCGCCGCCCCCCACAGTGAGCCCCTCCTCCCTCTTTTTTTCCTGTTTTTTTGTTTTTTTTGTTTTTTTGTTTTTTTTTCTGTTTAAGTTTAGGTTTAATTAGTTTAAATAGTTTAGTTTTAATTAGTTTAGGTTTTTAGTTTAGGTTAGTTTAGGTTTAGGTTAAGTAGAAGGGGGAAGAAGAAGAAGAAGAAGAAGAAGAAGAAGAGGAGGAGGAGGAGGAGGAGGAGGAGGAGAAGGAGGAGAAGAAGAAGAAGAAGAAGAAGAGGAGGAGGAGGAGGAGAAAGAAGAAGAAGAAGAAGAAGAAGAAGAAGAAGAAGAAGAAGAAGAAGAAGAAGAAGAAGAGGAGGAGGAGGAGGAGGAGGAGACACCCCGAAGCCCCGACCCCGAAACAGCACCCCGACCCCGACACGGCACCCCGACACCGACACGGCACCCCGACACCTACACGACACCCCGACCCCCGACACGACACCCCCGACACCCCGACCCCGAGAACCCGACCCCGACCCCGACCCCGACCCCGACACCCCGACCCCGAGCCTGACCCGACACCCCGACCCCGACACCGACACGGCACCCCGACCCCGACCCGGCACCCCGACCCCCGACACCGACACGACACCCCGACCCCCGACACGACACCCCCGACACCCCGACCCCGAGACCCCGACCCCGACCCCGACACCCCGACCCCGAGCCTGACCCGACACCCCGACCCCGACACCGACACGGCACCCCGACCCCGACCTGGCACCCCGACCCGACACCCCGACCCCGAGACCCCGACCCCGACACGGCACCCCGAGACCGACACGACACCCCGACCCCGACACGGCACCCCGAGACCGACACGACACCCCGACCCCCGACACGACACACCCGACACCCCGACACCCCGACCCCGACCCCGACCCCGACCCCGACACCCCGACCCCGAGCCTGACCCGACACCCCGACCCCGACACTGACACGACACCCCGACCCGACCCGGCACCCCGACCCGACACCCCGACCCCGAGACCCCGACCCCGACACGGCACCCCGAGACCGACACGACACCCCGACCCCGACACAGCACCCCGAGACCGACACGACACCCCGACCCCCGACACGACACCCCCGACACCCCGACACCCCGACCCCGAGACCCCGACCCCGACCCCGACCCCGAACCCGACCCCGAGCCTGACCCGACACCCCGACCCCGACACCGACACGGCACCCCGACCCCGACCCGGCACCCCGACACCAACACGGCACCCCGAAAAGGTGTTCTTTGGCCTTCCAGAAGCCGACGGGGTCATATATTTGTGAATTATTAGTTAGGTCATATATCTTTCGATTTTGTTATGAAAAACATCATATATAATTGTGTTGATCGGGTAGTTTAAATGTGCAGTTGTTTCATCGCTGCGAGGTTTGGTGTTTGACGACCTCGCCGTGCGTTTGACGAGCTCAGCCCCTTCGTTCGTGGGTGAGCACAAATGACATGTCCTCCTCCCCCATTAATTATTTGATCTATTCCGATGAAACTTGATAGCTAGATATATATGTGTCTTGAATCATCAGTATGCGTAACCAATATGTGTCTCCCGTTCGAAAGCGTCATAGTTATAAATATGCATGCATTTGCATATTTATAACCTTGATTCTTTCGAATTGTCCAACGCTATCCATGGACAGCCCGAGTATGTTTATATTGGGTTCGTTTTCCCATATGCTTTGCTCCGAATCCGAGCATAAATTTCGTCAGTGCCTCCCCTGTTGTTCTCCGGGTACACATCCTCTCTGTTTATTGCAGAGACGTGTATCAGGAGAACAGCGGGGAGGTGCTACCGAAATTTTGCGTAGGATCCGGGGCATAGCATGGGAAAATGAACCCAATCTAAACATACTCGGGTGGAATTAGGACCTATCATTACCTATTAGAGTGTAGGTTGCATGGACGTAATAAAATTGACAAAGTAGATCAACTGATGAATACATACATGGTGAATTATATATATATATATATTTGTTGTGTGTCTAGTAGCTCTGAAAGTCAAGATGAGTGATCGTGCGTGGATGTACACCGGTCACACTGGTCAGAACAAATGGAGCACTGAATGGTTCACAAAAACCAAGGGGTTTGTGCGAGCCGCATTTGCAAATGGCCAGAGGAAAACCTGGTGCCCCTGTTTACGGTGCGGCAATTGGGAAAAGAGGACAGAGGCTGAAATGGGCAAACACCTGTAGAAGAGTGGTTTTACGCCCGATTATACGGTGTGGACATTTCATGGTGAGTCTGCCCAACGTGACCGAGCTGAGGTGGATCATCGTCGCACCGACGAGCATGGTACCGGTATGGAAAACATGGTGCAAGACTTTGATGATGCTCGGGATTCGGACAAGGAGATGGAGGAATCTGCAAAGGCCTTCAATGAAATGTTGGAGTCTTCAAAACGTCCGCTCCATGAGCACACTGAGCTTTGTCAGTTGGATGCCATCTCACAAGTAATGGCTCTGAAAGCTCAGTTCAACTTGGGCAGAGAATGCTACGATGCAATGATGACAGTATTTGGACGCTTTCTACCCAAAGGCCATGTAATGCCTGCAAACCTGTACCAGTCGGACAAAATCCTCCGTGCACTGAAGATGCCCTATGATAAGATACATGCCTGTGAGAAAGGATGTGTCTTGTTTAGGCTTGACTATGCGGACTTGAACTGTTGTCCCATTTGCAAGTCTTCCAGGTATGTTGTGGTAGACAACGGTATGGGTGAGAAGACACAGACCAAAATCCCCGTTAGTGTTCTTCGGTATATGCCAATCGTACCAAGACTTCAACGTCTTTTCATGGTCGAAGAGACGGCCAGACAGATGACATGGCACAAAACGGGCAAAAGAACCGAACTAGATGCAGATGGGAATCTGATGATTGTACACACATCGGATGGTGTTGCGTGGAAAAAGTTTGATGAATTACATGGTGACAAAGCGGCAGATCCGAGGCATCCTCGAGTCGGCATCAGCACGGATGGGTTCAGTGTGTTTGGTATGATGGCAGCCCAATACAGTTGTTGGCCCGTAATTGTATTTCCACTCAATCTCCCCCCCCCGGACAGATTATGCAAAGAAAGAACATTTTCCTGACGTTGATAATTCCAGGGCCCAACTATCCGGGGAAAAATATGAATGTGTATATGCAACCGCTTAAGGACGAATTGCAAGAAGCCAGGGATAATGGGTTCAAGACATACGATGCCTATAGCAAACGGAACTTCATAATGCGTGTCTGGTACATGTACTCGACGCATGACTTGCCGGCGTATGCGCTATTCGTTGGCTGGTGTGTGCATGGAAGGTTCCCGTGCCCCACATGCAAGGGAGCTCTTGAGTTTCGTTGGCTTCAGGCCGGTCGCAAGTTTTCTTGCTTCGACATGCATAGACAGTTCCTGAATCCTCGCCATAAGTTCAGGAAAGACAAGAAGAACTTCATCATAGGTAGAGTTGACAAAAACTCTGCACCACATGCATTGACAGGCCAACAGACCCTGAATCAGTTAAATGCTCTCGAGCCAGATCCAGAGCGTCCAGGGTACTTCAAGGGGTATAATTCTAAGCACGCCTGGACTCACAAAACATGCTTATGGGATCTGCCTTACTTCAAAGACCTCCTTTGCCCACACAACATCGACGTGATGCACACTGAGAAGAATATCGCCGAGGCACTTTTTGGTACATTGTTCGGCATAGATGGGAAGTCAAAGGATAATACTAAGGCTAGAGTCGATCTGGAGGCGCTATGTGACAGGCCGTTACAAAACATGAAAGAACCGAAAGGAAAGCAGAACTGGACGAAGCCAAAGGCATGGTTCAATCTTGGAAGGCCAGCTATGAGGGAAATTATCTTGTGGGTGAAAATGCAGTTGATGTTCCCCGATGGGTATGCAGCGAATCTACAGAGGGGAGCCAGTCTTGATAAATTGAAGATATTTGGTCTCAAGAGTCATGATTGGCACATATGGATTGAGCGGGTAATGCCGGTGATGTTGCGTGGCTTCATCCCTGAGGATGAATGGCTAGTACTGGCAGAACTCAGCTATTTCTTCCATGTTCTTTGTGCGAAAGAACTATCGCCTGGCGTGCTAGAAGAAATGGAAGAGTTGGCGCCGGAGTTGATCTGCAAGTTAGAGAAGATCTTTCCACCGGGCTTCTTTAATCCAATGCAACATTTGATTTTGCATCTCCCGACCGAGGCAAGATTGGGGGGGGGGGGGCGTGCAAAATCGTTGGTGCTACCCAACTGAGAGGATGCAGAAGACACTTCGACAAAAATGTAAAAATAAACGTAGAATTGAAGCATCGATGGCTGAGGCATTCATCACTGAGGAGGCGGCAAACTTCGTGACAGCACACTACGAAGCCAAAAATCGTCATTTGCATAATCCGAAGCCTCGGTACAATGCTGACGACCCTAAAAAGGGTGGATCCAACCTCAGCCTATTCAAAGGGAATCTCGCACCAGCCAGTGTTTCAAATCCAGTATCTTTGGATAACGAACAATGGCGGACCATTTCGTTGTATATCTTCAACAACCTGATAGAAGTGCGGCCGTACATCGAGTAAGTTCTCGGTACATAGTTTCGCAACTTCTATTTCCTTTGAACTGCTCTTATTCCTGGATATTTCATACAGTCGATACGTCGCCTTATTCTCGTATGGAGCGGTGATCCAAAAGGATTCTGTCGAAGAGTATGAGCTTGTCGCAAAGCAAGGAGGCGGCTATCCCGGTTTCATCTCTTGGTTCAAACAAACGGTAATTTCTATTAGACTTGTAGGCTAATTTGTAGGCGGCTATCCCGGTTTCATTCGCTAATTTGTGCGTAATGCAACAATCCTTTCATATTAAACTTGTAGGCTAATTCAGAGTCTATGGACGCCGAATTGAGACAAGTCGCTAATGGTTTTGACTATAAGGTCCGTTCATTTGACAAATACGACATCAACGGGTATCGCTTTCGTACCTATGGCAAGAGCTATCTATGGCCGACCGAAAGTCTACAAATTGTTGTGTATCTGCTATCGGCGAACGAGGTACCGAGTATTATGGGAGAGTTGAAGCAATTTATGAACTTCTATTCTATGGTGAAAACCCACCGAATGTCGTAGTCTTCAAATGTTATTGGTTTCAGCCGAAGGAGACTAGAAGGACTCATGAACATATAGGGCTAGTTGAAATCAACCAAAGCACCCATTTAGATGTTCCTGATGTCTATATTACGGCTCAACAGGCGACCCAAGTATTCTATCTACCGTGGGCCTGCCAAACTAATCCAAATCTGAAAGGTTGGGATGTCGTTTATGAAGTGCCGCCACGTGCTAGACTATCTCCCCCAAAGGAAGAGGATTATGAACCTCACATTAACCCAGACACATATGAAGGAGAATTCTTCCAAGAGACACGTCTTTCCAAAAAGCGTTTCAAGAACCGCTATACTTCACCCCAAAACATTGAAGTAGACAGCGACAGTGAATCCGACATCACCCCAGAGAAGGAACAAGAAGAGCGGAACAAGAAGAGGTTACTGCTGCGGATGACCTGTCATTGCTTGACCGATTACGTCAAGGTGGCCTTGCACATGTTGATGCCACTGAACCCTATGAGCCCGTCATTGATTATAGTGATGATGATGATTATGCATTTATTGATGATACTGATCAAGATTATTAGTAGTGTCAGGTATTAAATTTTTTAATGTTGTACTTGATGATGATACACTTAAGTGATACACATATTATTATTCATGTCGGTCTTTTTTTTATGTTGTACTAATTTCGTTTACTATTTCTCATGGCAGGTGTTGAAAGATGGTGGGCGCTGGTCGGGAGCGCGCCAAGGCCCCTTCTTCGTCGGCGCGTGGTCTGAGGTCTTCGATTCCAGACGTACCTCTCCGCCGAGCGTTGCTGGACAGTATGTCCACACCGCCGGGCCCTTCTTCGTCGACCACGGTGCCCAGCAGGGGACGAGGTAGGAAGAGAGGAGGTGGGGCACGTGGTCGCGGGAGAGGAGGTAGGGTGACTGCTAGGGCACCTTCCTCGCCGCCACCCCCAGCTGTTTCACCCGAGCACGTGACTGCTAGGGTGGACTCGTCCGAGGAGGAGGCTACACGGACTCCGGTCCACGAGCCTCCGGTCCACGGGTCTTGGGCCCACGAGCCTCGGGTCGACTGGCCTTCGGCCCACGAGAGTTCGGCCCACGAGACCCCGGAGGAGCACACGTCCGGATGGGGTACCTGGCCGGATCAGCCCGAGGAGCCGAGTGGCCATGCTGATGATGGCGGGGAGCCGACTGATCTTGAGGAGGAGGGTGGCACCGTGTACCAGCATGGTGCTACACGGCTCCCGTCCGTGCCGGCGACCCGCGAGCAGAGGTGGTTGATCTTCCCTGATGGGGAGAGGTACGTAAGTGCATTTAATATTTTTGTACCTTCTGCATTCACGTTTCTTCAAATAACTAATGCGTTGGCCTTGTCATGCTGCAGGGGTTGGGACCACCATCATAGTGTCCGCCGGCCCAACTCCATCCTTGGAGTTCTTTGCCGGCAAAACTTCCCGGGGTTTGTCACGTTGCCTGGTGAGGGTCGGCTTCCAGAGCTTGGGTTGAGCTGGGAGCACTACGTGGCTGCCCCGGCCCCGCCGGATGTCATTATCGACGGTGTCGTGTGTGACACGAGGGCAGACATGGTGATCAGGACGTTCTGGGTAATTTCTCCTTTACACATTTCAAAATCTTCAACTAGCTAGTTATTAATTGTACTAATCAATATTGTCTCATTTGATTGCAGACATTCTACAGGTGTGAGGAGGGATACGAGGAGGACAGCGCAAATGTTATCCAGAACGTCTGCAAGCGCCTACTCCAGAACTTACGGCACGAGGCTCGGGTGCAGGCTGTTCGAGACTACTACGCCTTGCGTGGTATCAAGAAGACCAAGCCGGCGTGCCGCGATAAGTTCCTGAGTAAGGAGCAGTACATGAAGGTAATTCTTAAGGCCTTCTACTTAAGTTCCTTCATTTAGTAATTCTTAGCCGTAGCGCTCAAGTTTCTATTTGCTAACTTAGGCGCCTCCGAGATGGTGTGCGGATCGGATGGATTGTTGGGAGGTGTTGGTCGATGAGTGGTGCTCACAAGAATGGCTAGCCCTCCACAACCAGGCCAAGGACAAACGTGCCCAAATGGAAGGTGTGCCACACCATCAAGGCAGCTCCAACTTATATCAGTTCGGGCGCAACTGGGTATGTGGTTTGCTTCATGATTCATGCAATTCATTCATCATGCTAGCTTGAGCCCTTTAATTACTAATTTTCATTGTTTCTCTCTTTCAGGCACGCAACAATAAGGCGGATAAGGTGCCAGAGGTGTACGACCTGTATGCCATGGCCCACACTGGCTCTTTCAAGAAAGTCAAGGCTTTCTCTCACTCTGACCTCGATGATGCAAACAACTTCACCAACATCTCCTCCCACAACAAGCTCGTGAGATATAGAGATGAGGGGAAGGCGAGGAAAGGGGAGGACTTTAACCAGAGCCAGGGTCCCATTGATCCAGAGCTGGTGATGGTATCTGGTGGCGGGAGGTCCCATGGCTCCATAGCCATTGGAGATGGACTTATCCGTTGTCCTAGCACTCTCCCGGAGATCAAGGCGCGCCAGTCGAGCTCCGCTCCTGAGATAAGGCCTCGTGAACGGCCAGTGCAACTCGCCATCAAGGTTAGTGATACGTACTCAGTTATCTTTCTCCATTACATTGTGTGCGCTTCCATCAATGATTACAAATGGTCATGTGAGTGGTGTTGCAGGCTGCTATACAGACTGAGAGAGATAGAACGGAGAAACTTCTGGCGGAGGCGGCGGAGAGGCAGCGGGAGATGGAGGAGAGGACGAGAAAGATGATGGAGGAGGAGAGGGCACGGAATGACATGCAGGCAAGGGCCATGTACGAGCTCCTTGTGGTAAGTTTCTTCTGCAGATTACTTGCTAGTCTTAACATTTGAGTCTCATTACTAACTAGTATGACTCTGTTCTGAAAACCAAATGTGCAGTCTGTGTGCGAGAAGTCCGGTGAGCCCGCTCCGCCGATGCCAGTGATTGCTCCTGGGAGCACGGTGAGTTTAGTTTGAATGGACATTAGTTGGTAGTCTTAACATTTGAGTGTCGTAATGCTAACGAGACATTGGAAATGATCTTTGTTGCAGCTTAACTCCAGAAACGCATCGCACGATCCTTCTCCAGGTAGCGGCACTAGCCACCCCGCTCCTACACCTCCCTGATCACGGTAAGTTTCTCTAGTGTTTTGCTTAACAAATGCATAAAGACCTAGACTTAGCTTTATTTCCTCCAATATACTTACCATAATGACCTAGAGTTAGCTTATTTTCCTCCAAAATGACCCATTTTACCTAGGTTAGCTTATAAATGATGCAGTTCATCCAAGTTAGCTCAAAAATGACCCATTTTACCTAGATTAGCTCCTAAATGATCCATTTTACCTACGTTAGCTTTAAAATGGCCCATTTCACCTACGTTAACTCCAAAATGACCCATCTTACCTAGGTTATCTCATAAACGATCCATTTCAACTAATTTAGCTCATAAACGATCCATTTGACCTAAGTGAGCTAAAAAACGATCCATTTCACCTAAATTAGCTCTTAAATGATCCATTTCACCTAAGTTAGCTGAAAATGATCCATTTCAACTAAATTAGCTCAAAAATGATCCATTTCAACAAAGTTAGCTCAAAACCGATCCATTTCAACTAAGTTAGCTCAAAAACGATCCATTTGACCTAAGTGAGCTAAAAAAGATCCATTTCACCTTAGTTACCTCAAAAACGATCCATTTCTAACTTTCTTACCTCAAAAACGATCCATTTCTAACTTTCTTATTTTGCCATTTTGCAAATTTCATTATGTGCTGGATGGAGTGCTTGTTCTACTCTTCTTCTTCTTGTCTTCTCATTCTAGTCACCTTAGCTATGGAGTGCTACTTTATGTATGGATGGAACTTCTTTATGTATGAAATGATGGATGGAACTTGTTTATGTATGAAATGATGGATGGACCTTGTTTATGTATGAAATGATGTATGAACTTGTTTATGTGATGAATGCCTGTGAAATATATCTATATGTCATATATATTTTCTGTGCAAATTGTGGGATTTAACAAAAAACAGAAAAAACAGACAATATGCAGGCTCTTTGCCGTCTGCCACCGATGGCAAAGAGCTCTTTGCCGTCTGCCGCGGACGGCAAAGAAGTCACGTGGCAGCCAACTGTGCTTCCTGGGAGCTGACCCATTTGGTCAGTTTGCCTACAGTGGCAGACGGCAAAGACTTTGCCGTCCGTGGCAGACAGCAAAGAATCAGTGGCAGACGGCAAAGAACCTGCCATCTAGTGACGTGTAGATGACATCATAAGGCGGACAGCAAAGACCAGAGAAATTTTGCCGTCTGCGGCGGACGGCAAAGGTCTGCCGTTAGCCACTTAACGGACTGACAGCGCAATTATTGCCGTCCGCCCTCTTTGCCGTCCGCCGCAGACGGCAAAGAGCCTTTGCCGTCAGCCTCCAGGAAGCAGAAGGCAAAGCAGCTGTTTACCGTAGCCTTCTTTGCCGGAGCCTTTTGCCGTCCACGGCTGACGGCAAAGGTCTTTGCCGTCCGCCTTTTGAGCCTTTGCCGTCCGCCGTGGCAGACGGCAAAGTAGCTGTTTCCTGTAGTGAATGTCTCAAAGGATAATTATGTCTCTCATACATATGCCTAAGGTTAACTCGAGTTCCGAAACCATATGAATACATACAATGGGATTCCAGCAGAGCACCTTTTGTTTTGAGATCTCGCTCTCTCTCACACACACACACAAACACACATGCACGCGCGCGCGCGTAGACATTGTTTATCGCTTCATTTTTCCGGCACTTGCATGCACACTGTTTGTTTATCTCCGTGATGCTTTAAGTATGCCTCGCACACATCCTATCTACTTATCCCTTAATATAGATATGGGTCACACAAACTCCTTCTCCCTACTAGCAAGATGCCCATGCGTTGCACGGAACATCAAGATAAATTTGTATGATTAGTTTATCTTGTGGGAGAAAAAGATGAACAAGGGAATGCCTTATTTGCAAATGTGGAGAGGGGTGTGGGTATCCTTTTGCAAAATTGCCATAGTTTCCTTCCTATGCGTCAGATATAAATCGGATGGCCTATATTGCAGGATGGCAGGAACACCATCATCACCAACTCTGTTTTTTTATAAGAGTAGAGATATGTAAGTGTCACTGCCCCCCCCCCCACTCACCCACCCACACACACACACTTCCCGACACCAAACGAGTAGGGTGACACCTCAATCTTGATACTAATATATCGGATGGCTTCTCCCTCAAACACACACACAAACACAAACACACACACAGACACTACCCGACACCGAAGGAGTAGGGTGGCACCTCGATCTTGATAGGAATCTATCTACTCTTTCAAACACACACAGACACACACACACACACTCGCTAGTTGTGCCTCTGTGCCTACCGCGCACACTCTCGATAAGTCTTTCTCTCCCTCCCCTTCCCCACCCCCCAACCCCAACAATGACAGCAGAAGGGTGACAACTCGATCTCATCTTAATCTGTCAATCGGTTTCTCTCTCAAACATTGTGTCTCTGTGCCTCGCTCAAACACACGAGATACGTCTTTTTCTCCGTAGCCCCCTCGATATGTAGACTTCTCGTGCGTGCACAGCTGTAGTGATGATGACGCTGAACCCAATGTGCCTTGTTTTCACCGGCCTCATGTGATAGTTTTCACCCTGTTTTCTGTTATTTAACAAGACAACCTTTTCTTTGTTACTACTAGTGAATCTGAAATCATTCGGGGTAGACATATAATACATCACTTCAACCCAATTATCGCAGTAACTATTTTAAAAGAAACTAGCTAGATGCCCGTGCGTTGCACGGAACATCAAGATGCATTTGTATGAGTAGTTTATCTTGTGAGAGACTAGCAAGATGCCCATGGGTTGCACGGAACATCAAGATGCATTTATATGAGTAGTTTATCTTGTGAGAGAAAAGGATGAACGAGGGAAGGCCTTATTTGCAGATGTGGAGAGGGGTGTGGGTATCTTTTTTCAAAATTGCCATAGTTTCCTTCCTATCCGTCAGATATAAATTGGACGGCCTATATTGCAGGATGGTAGGCACACCATCATCACCAACTCAGTTTTTTATCTCTAACTCCTATAAAAGACTCAGTTGGTGATGATGGTGTGTCTGCCATCCGTCATTTGTGACCATCAGATCTGCATCTAACGACTATGATGTAAGTCGTGGCATTTCTGCAACAAGACCCCATTTCTCTGCTCCAATTTGCAGAAGCCCCTTAGTATCTTCAAACCAACAACATCCCTGCCCCACCTCATCAAAACAGCCACAAGGAATATATTTTGACTGAGACCTAATACGAGTATGTTTTTAGTGATATATACACCAAACTAGAGTGTTTTTCTTTCATGTTTGTGAACATGTATTATTTTATTTTGGATCCATTGCAACGCACGGGCACATTGCTAGTAAGAGTAGAGAAAAGGATCAACGAGGGAAGCTAGGCCTTATTTGCAAACGTGGAGAGGGGTGTGGATATCTTTTTGCAAAATTGCGATAGTTTCCTTCCTATCCGTTAGATATAAATCTGACGGCCTATATTGCAGGATGGCACACACACCATCATCATCAACTCTATTTTCTACTCCCTCCGTTCCTAAATATTTGTCTTGTTAGAGATTTCAACAAGTGACTACATACGGTGCAAAATGAGTGAATCTACACTCTAAAATATGTCTACATACACATCCGTATGTGGTACTCCATTTGAAATATGAAAAAGACAAATATTTAGGAACGGATGGAGTATAAGAGTAGACATGGAGATATATATCTCCAGCATGGTCTACAACAAAAATGTGCTGGACTGGTTAGCGTCGGATGCTCGCAACGCGATGACCTGAGTTCGAATTCTGTCTTTAACTTTAGATTTTTATATTATATATTACTTATTTAATATATACTTCTTTCGCTACTGTACTGACAGTGGAACCCATAGAGTACTTAGACTACAAGATTAAGGATGGACTTATTTCTTTTTAACTTTCTGTACGAAGCTGTAGCCACCCTGCAAGTCATGTGTACACTGTACACGCAATTAACTTTTTATAGAGGGAGAATCATACACGCTATTAACTCAAATGGATTGGATGTGACTCTATTATTTCCAGCATAAGAGCATTTCCAACGGTAGCCGGCAAATTACCTCCCGCTTCCTTCTGCGGAGGACGACATCAGACGCCAGCGCCATACATTTTCACAACTCTAACCAACCAGATTTAATTCGTGCAAACACGGACTGTTTTCAAATAAGCATGCAGGATTTCATATAAAAAAGGCGGATCTTCATATAAACATGATGGATTTCATTACATTTACATGAACTAAGCGGTGCTAATTCGGCTCTCTTGGTATAAGTAATACTCCCTCCGTCCGGAAATACTTGTCCTAGAAATGGATGTATCTAGACTAATTTTAGTTATAGACACATCCAATTTCTCCATTCTTAGAACAAATATTTCCTGCCAGCAGGAGAGGGAGTACCTAATCTAAATGGCCGCCCGCGGATCCCATTGTCTTCCTCATGTCCGGCAGACACTTGCGGGGTCGACGAATGTCCTTAGAAGAGACAAAGCAGCAAAGAAACCACCTGAATGCGCAGTCGTCGCCTCGGCGGTGGCCTTCATGGGACCCAAGTGGCGGCGGCCTCCCGTGTTCTACTTCTCCTCGATGATGGCGGCAGACACGGAGAAGCTGGCCACCGACTCATCGCTCTCCACACACCCGGCTTCTGTCTCTGCCTGCATGGCGTTGCCGCCAGCACAGGAGGCGCGGCCGCAGGCATGGGAGGCGTGCCCACTGACACGGGAGGCGCGGCCACCGCAGACACTGGTGGCGCGGTACGACGCGGCAGCGATGACTCCCGTACCAGCGTGCTCGCCGCAGTGTCGGCATGGAGCAACTCGCCACTCCTCATCGAGCTGAACTGGAGAGGCGAGTTGCTGAACCACGCGGCGGATTGGGGCGGCAACTGGCTTCGTCGGGCCAAGCGAGGTTGATGAAGCATGGAGCGGCCTCCATCTTATCCGGAGGGCTCGGCAGGCCACCCAGCCGGGTAGTATGCCGGAGAATGGCTCCAGGGAAGCCATCGGAAGAGTGGAGAAAATGGTGGAGGAGATGGGGGAGCGGTGGAGGGGTGCGATTCTTGCCCGCTGTCTGTCTGGCCTCGTTTAAATAGAGGGCGGACGGTAGGAGCTTGGCCGGTGTCTGGCCTAGTTTAAACTGAGGGCGGACGGGAGGAGCTCGGCCGGTGTTGCGTTTAATTCCGGCCCGCTCATGAACGGACGTGTGGCCGGAGTAGGTTTCTCGGTTTGCATGTGGGTTTACCGGAGGGGTTTGATGGAGGCGAGGAGGCGTGTTCAGCCGGGCGTCCAGCGAGCGGCACAGTACTATTCGATTTGACAGTGAGCGGTGCAGTTCCCGATACGGCTTTAATGCAGAGGAGGGAGCGGTAGCGGTTCCCGAAATGTTGAACGGCCAATGATGCATCCTCCTTCAATTAGCGTCGTGCATGCATGAGGGAAGTAATGGGAGGAGGACTGGGAAAAGAGGCTGCACGATGTGAATGCAACGCAGTTTGCACTCATATAAAGGCGCCCCTCCATTCCAATGCATCTACCACATCGTACGCACCTAAGCATTTGCCTAAGCATCTGCACTAAGAGCAAAAGTGCTCACTCCAGACCCATGGCAGCGATGCGCGCCAGCGGCAAGCGGTTGTGCCAGATGGTCCACGATGCCGGCCTAGGGCATGGCGCTGAGGATCGTCTCCAGACGGTGTTCGCGATCGTCTCTAGGAGGAGGGGGGAAGAGGAGGAGGGAGAAGAAGAAAGAAAAGAAGAAGAAGAAGAAAGAAGAAGAAGAAGAAGAAGAAGAAGAAGAAGAAGAAGAAGAAGAAGAAGGAGAAGAAGAAGGAGAAGAAGAATAAGAAGAAGAAGAAGAAGAAGACGAAGAAGAAGACGAAGAAGAAGAAGAAGAAGAAGAAGAAGAAGAAGAACGAAGAGGAGGAGGAGGAGGAGGAGGAAGAGGAGGAGGGAGAAGAAGAAAGAAAAGAAGAAGAAGAAGGAAGAAGACGAAGAAGAAGAAGAAGAAGAAGAAGACGAAGAAGAGGAGGAGGAGGAGGAGGGAGGAGAAGGAGGAGGAGGAGGAGGTGGGAGAAGAGGAGAAGAGGAGGAGGAGGAGGAGGGAGGAAGAGGAGGAGGAGAAGAAGAGAAGAAGAAAAGGCTGTCACGTGCCCCGACCCCGACCCCCGACCCCGACACCCTGACACCACACCCCGGCCCCGACACCCCGACACCCCGACCCCAAAACAGCGCCCCGACCCCGACACGGCACCCCGACCCCGACACGCCACCCCGACACCCCGGCACGACACCCCGACCCCGACCCCCGACACCCTGACACCCCGACACCCGACCCCCGACACCCTGACACCACCCCCCGACCCCGACACCCCGACACCCCGACCCTCGACACCCAGACCCCGAAAAAGCACCCCGTCCCCGACACGGCACCCCGATACCCCAGCACGACACCCCGACCCCGACTCCCGACACCCTGATACCACACCCCGACCCCGACCCCGACACCCCAACACATATATTATTTAGATTTAAACATCATATATATTTTTTGATTTTTTATGAAAAACATCATATATTATTATTCATGTCGGTATTATTTTTATGTTGTATTAATTTCGTTTACTCTTTGTCAAGGCAGGTGTTGAAAGATGGTGGGCGCTGGTCCGGAGCGCTCCGAGGCCCCTTCTTCGTCGGCGCGTGGTGGGATGTCTTCCATTCCACCCGCACAAATCCGCCGAGCGTTGCTGGACAGTATGGCGACACCGCCGGGCCCTTCTTCGTCAACCGCGGTGCCCAGCAGGGGACGAGGAAAGGGAGGGAAGAAGAGAGGAGCTGGAGCACGTGGTCGCGGGAGAGGAGGTAGGGTGACTGCTAGGGTGCCTTCCTCGCCGCCACCCCCATCTGTTTCACCCAAGTACGTGACTGCTAGGGTGCCTTCCTCGCCACCACCCCCAGTGATACGTCTCCAACGTGTCTATAATTTTTGATTGCTCCATGCTATATTATCTACTGTTTTGGACAATATTGGGCTTTATTATCCACTTTTATATTATTTTTGGGACTAACCTATTAACCGGAGGCCCAGCCCAGAATTGCTGTTTTTGCCTATTTCAGAGTTTCGCAGAAAAAGAATATCAAACGGAGTCCAAACGGAATGAAACCTTAGGGAGCATGATTTCTGGAACGAACATGATCCAGGAGACTTGGACCCTACGTAAGAGAAGCTTCCAGGAGGCCATGAGGTAGGGGGCGCGCCCACCCCCCAGGGCGCGCCCTCCACCCTCGTGGGCCCCATGTTGCTCCACCGACGTACTTCTTCCTCCTATATATACCTACGTACCCCCAAACGATCAGATACGGAGCCAAAAAACCTAATTCCACCACCGCAACCTTCTGTACCCACGAGAACCCATCTTGGGGCCTGTTCCGGAGCTCCGCCGGAGGGGGCATCCATCATGGAGGGCTTCTACATCAACACCATAGCCCCTCCGATGAAGTGTGAGTAGTTTACCTCAGACCTTCGGGTCCATGGTTAGTAGCTAGATGGCTTCTTCTCTCTTTTTGGATCTCAATACAATGCTCTCCCCCTCTCTCGTGGAGATCTATTCGATGTAATCTTCTTTTTGCGGTGTGTTTGTTGAGACCGATGAATTGTGGGTTTATGATCAAGATTATCTATGAACAATATTTGAATCTTCTCTGAATTCTTTTATGTATGATTGCTTATCTTTGCAAGTCTCTTCAGATTATCAGTTTGGTTTGGCCTACTAGATTGATCTTTTTTGCAATAGGAGAAGTGCTTAGCTTTGGGTTCAATCTTGCGGTGTCCTTTCCCAGTGACAGTAGGGGCAGCAAGGCACGTATTGTATTGTTGCCATCAAGGATAACAAGATGGGGTTTTTATCATATTGCATGAATTTATCCCTCTACATCATGTCATCTTGCTTAAGGCATTACTCTGTTTTCATGAACTTAATACTCTAGATGCATGCTGGATAGTGGTCGATGAGTGGAGTAATAGTAGTAGATGCAGGCAGGAGTCGGTCTACTTGTCTCGGACGTGATGCCTATATACATGACCATACCAAGATATTCTCATAACTATGCTCAATTCTGTCAATTGCTCAACAGTAATTTGTTCACCCACCGTAAAATACTTATGCTCTTGAGAGAAGCCACTAGTGAAACCTATGGCCCCCGGGTCTATCTTCATCATATTAACCTTCCAATACTTAGTTATTTCCTTTGCTTTTTACTTTGCTTTTATTTTACTTTGCATCTTTATCACAAAAATACAAAAAATATTATCCTATCATATCTATCAGATCTCACTCTCATAAGTGACCGTGAAGGGATTGACAACCCCTTATCGTGTTGGTTGCGAGGAGTTATTTGTTTTGTGTAGGTGCGAGGGACTCACGCGTAGCCTCCTCCTGGATTGATACCTTGGTTTTCAAAAACTGAGGGAAATACTTACGCTACTTTGCTGCATCACCCTTTCCTCTTCAAGGGAAAACCAACGCAATGCTCAAGAGGTAGCAAGAAGGATTTCTGGCGCCGTTGCCGGGGAGGTCTACGCAAAAGTCAACATACAAGGTACCCATCACAAATCCCTTATCTCCCGCATTACATTATTTGCCATTTGCCTCTCGTTTTCCTCTCCCCCACTTCACCCTTGCCGTTTTATTCGCCCTCTCTTTTTCGCTCGCCTTTTCCTTTTTGCCCCTCGCTCTCTCTGCCATTATGTCTGAAATTGGGGAAATTATTGCCGATATGGACAATAATAATATCATAGAAAATTCTGATGCTCCTGCTGAAGAACCCCTACCTTGCATACAAAAAGATTTCGAATTGGTAGTGGTAATATTTTTGGAAAAGGAGTTATTCAAGATTTCTTTACTTGTGCCGGTACTTTGCCTTCTATGAGCGGTTCTATTCTCCATAGAACTAGTAGTCTTGCGGACGCTATTTCCATGCTTATAGTTGAACTTGAAAGGCAATTTATGCACATGCATCCTTGCATACAAAGAATTTTCCTAGAATTCTCTAATATTGAGCATTCTTCTGTTAAGCGTGTCGCCACTATCTTTTTGGCTCATGAGTTTAGATTCATAATAAAAGAGGCCAATGAAATCCTTGCGCATTATAGGGTAGATGCTAGTCGTCCTCCCATTGAAGCTATCATTTTTAATCAAGAAGGCATGATGCGTTTACAATCTTTGGATCATATTGCTTATAACGAAAATCTTAGGAAAAAGGTTCCCGCCGATGTTCTAGTTGATAGAATTTCCGAGCTTAATGATGATTTTGCTATTCAGAATAATGGATTAGGTTTTCCTCTTGAACAAATGCTTGTGACTTTTTTCCAAAAGAATGCTCTTAATGATCAATTGGTTGTGTAATACAAAGGGCCTAGGGAGGAACCCATACCTCCCGAGATTGATCTTGGGGACTTTTGTCCCATTAAATTTAGCCCTTTTGATTATTTTTTCTTGCCTCAAAGAAAACTTGCTGCTGAACGTAGAGAATATGAGAAAAGTTTTCATGACTTGCCATACAACTATTATGGCAATACCTAGATCTATCCTTGCTTTTATGCCTAGCTAGGGGCGTTAAACGATAGCGCTTGTTGGGAGGCAACCCAATTTTATTTTTAGTTTTTTGCTTTTTGCTTCTGTTTAGGAATAAATCTTTCATCTAGCCTCTGGTTAGATGTGTTTTTATGTTTTAATTAGTGTTTGTGCCAAGTTAAACCTATAGGATCTTCTTGGATGATAGTTATTTGATCTTGCAGAAATTTCCAGAAACTTTCTGTTCACGAAAACAATTGTTAAAAATCACCAGAACGTGATAAAATAGTGATTCCAATTGCTGCTGATCAATAAACAAATTTCCTAGGCCGTCCTATTTTGGCTGATTTTTTGGGTTCCAGAAGTTTGCGTTAGTTACAGATTACTACAGACTGTTCTGTTTTTGACAGATTCTGTTTTTCGTGTGTTGTTTGCTTATTTTGATGAATCTATGGCTAGTAAAATAGTTTATAAACCATAGAGAAGTTGGAATACAGTAGGTTTAACACCAATATAAATAAATAATGAGTTCATTACAGTACTTTGAAGTGGTCTTTTGTTTTGTTTCGCTAACGGAGCTCACGAGATTTCTGTTGAGTTTTGTGTTGTGAAGTTTTCAAGTTTTGGGTGAAAGATTTTGATGGATTATGGAACAAGGAGTGGCAAGAGCCTAAGCTTGGGGATGCCCATGGCACCCCCAAGATAATCTAAGGACACCAAAAAGCCAAAGCTTGGGGATGCCCTGGAAGGCATCCCCTCTTTCGTCTACTTTCATCGGTAACTTTACTTGGAGCTATATTTTTATTCACCACATGATATGTGTTTTGCTTGGAGCGTCTTGTATGATTTGAGTATTTGCTTTTTATTTTACCACAATCATCCTTGATGTACACACCTTTTGAGAGAGCCATACATGATTTGGAATTTGTTAGAATACTCTATGTGCTTCACTTATATCTTTTGAGTTATATAGTTTTGCTCTAGTACCTCACTTATACCTTTTAGAGCACGGTGGTGGATTTGTTTTATAGAAACTATTGATCTCTCATGCTTCACTTGGATTATTTTGAGAGTCTTAAATAGCATGGTAATTTGCTTAAATAATCCTAATATGCTAGGTATTCAAGATTAGTAAAAACTTTCTTATGAGTGTGTTGAATACTAAGAGAAGTTTGATGCTTGACGATTGTTTTGAGATATGGAGGTAATAATATCAAAGTCGTGCTAGTTGAGTAGTTGTGAATTTGAGAAATGCTTGTGTTGAAGTTTGCAAGTCCCGTAGCATGCACGTATGGTAAGCATTGTGTAACAAATTTGAAACATGAGGTGTTCTTTCATTGTCCTCCTTATGAGTGGCGGTCAGGGACGAGCGATGGTCTTTTCCTACCAATCTATCCCCCTAGGAGCATGCGTGTAATTCTTTGTTTTTGATGACTTGTAGATTTTTGCAATAAGTATGTGAGTTCTTTATGAATAATGTTGAGTCCATGGATTATACGCACTCTCACCCTTCCATCATTGCTAGCCTCTTTGGTACCATGCATTGCCCTTTCTCACATTGAGAGTTGGTGCAAACTTCGCCGGTGCATCCAAACCCCGTGATATGATACGCTCTTTCACACATAAACCTCCTTATATCTTCCTCAAAACAGCCACCATACCTACCTATTATGGCATTTCCATAGCCATTCCGAGATATATTGCCATGCAACTTTCCACCATTCCGTTTATCATGACACATTCATCATTGTCATATTGCTTAGCATGATCATGTAGTTGACATAGTATTTGTGGCATAGCCACCGTTCATAATTCTTTCATACATGTCACTCTTGGTTCACTGCATATCCCGGCACACCGCCGGAGGCATTCATATAGAGTCATACTTTGTTCTAGTATCGAGTTGTAATCATTGAGTTGTAAATAAATAGAAGTGTGATGATCATCATTTTCTAGAGCATTGTCCCAAGTGAGGAATAAAAAAAGAGAGAGAAAGGCCATAAAAAAAGAGAAGCCCAAAAAAATGAGAGAAAAAGAGAGAAGGGACAATGCTACTATCCTTTGCCACACTTGTGCTTCAAAGTAGCACCATAATCTTCATGATAGATAGTCTCTTGTTTTGTCACTTTCATATACTAGTGGGAATTTTTCATTATAGAACTTGGCTTGTATATTCCAACAATGGGCCTCCTCAAGTGCCCTAGGTCTTCGTGAGCAAGCAAGTTGGATGCACACCCACTTAGTTTCTTTTGTTGAGCTTTCATACATTTATAGCTCTAGTGCATCCGTTGCAGGGCAATCCCTACTCCTTGCATTAACATCAATCGATGGGCATCTCCATAGCTCATTGATTAGCCTCGTTGATGTGAGACTTTCTCCTTTTTTGTCTTCTCCACATAAGCCCATCATCATATTCTATTCCACCCATAGTGCTATGTCCATGGCTCGCGCTCATATATTGCATGAAAGTTTATAGGTTTGAGATTACTAAAGTATGAAAGGTCATCGGGGTTGTGCATGATGAGAGCATTCTTGTGTGACGAAAATGGAGCATGACTAAACTATATGATTTTGTAGGGATGAACTTTCTTTGGCCATGTTATTTTGAGAAGACATAATTGCTTAGTTAGTATGCTTGAAGTATTATTATTTTTATGTCAATACGAACTTTTATCTTGAATCTTTTGGATCTTAATATTCATACCACAATTAAGAAGAATTACATTGAAATTATGCCAAGTAGCACTCCGCATCAAAAATTAACTTTTTTATCATTTACCTACTCGAGGACGAGCAGGAATTAAGCTTGGGGATGCTTCATACGTCTCCAACGTATCTATAATTTTTGATTGCTCCATGCTATATTATCTACTGTTTTGGACAATATTGGGCTTTATTATCCACTTTTATATTATTTTTGGGACTAACCTATTAACCGGAGGCCCAGCCCAGAATTGTTGTATTTTACCTATTTAAGAGTTTCGCCGAAAAAGAATATCAAACGGAGTCCAAACGGAATGAAACCTTCGGGAGCGTGATTTTTGGAACGAACATGATCCAGGAGACTTGGACCCTACGTAAGAGAAGCTTCCAAGAGGCCAGGAGGTAGGGGGCGCGCCCACCCCCCAGGGTGCGCCCTCCACCCTCGTGGGCCCACATTGCTCCACCGACGTACTTCTTCCTCCTATATATACCTACGTACCCCCAAACGATCAGATACGGAACCAAAAACCTAATTCCACCGCCGCAACCTTCTGTACCCACGAGATCCCATCTTGGGGCCTGTTCCGGAGCTCCGCCGGAGGGGGCATCCATCACGGAGGGCTTCCACATCAACACCATAGCCCCTCCGATGAAGTGTGAGTAGTTTACCTCAGACCTTCAGGTCCATAGTTAGTAGCTAGATGGCTTCTTCTCTCTTTTTGGATCTCAATACAATGTTCTCCCCCTCTCTCGTGGAGATCTATTAGATGTAATCTTCTTTTTGCGGTGTGTTTGTTGAGACCGATGAATTGTGGGTTTATGATCAAGATTATCTATGAACAATATTTGAATCTTCTCTGAATTCTTTTGTGTATGATTGGTTATCTTTGCAAGTCTCTTCGAATTATCAGTTTGGTTTGGCCTACTAGATTGATCTTTCTTGCAATGGGAGAAGTGCTTAGCTTTGGGTTCAATCTTGTGGTGTCCTTTCCCAGTGACAGTAGGGGCAGCAAGGCACGTATTGTATTGTTGCCATCGAGGATAACAAGATGGGGTTTTTATCATATTGCATGAATTTATCCCTCTACATCATGTCATCTTGCTTAAGGCATTACTCTGTTTTCATGAACTTAATACTCTAGATGCATGATGGATAGCGGTCGATGAGTGGAGTAATTGTAGTAGATGTAGGCAGGAGTCGGTCTACTTGTCTCAGACGTGATGCCTATATACATGATCATACCTATATATTCTCATAACTATGCTCAGTTCTGTCCATTGCTCAACAGTAATTCGTTCACCCACCGTAAATTACTTATGCTCTTGAGAGAAGCCACTAGTGAAACCTATGGCTCCCGGGTCTATCTTCATCATATTAACCTTCCAATACTTAGTTATTTCCTTTGCTTTTTACTTTGCTTTTATTTTACTTTGCATCTTTATCACAAAAATACCAAAAATATTATCCTATCATATCTATCAGATCTCACTCTCGTAAGTGACCGTGAAGGGATTGAAAACCCCTTATCGCGTTGGTTGCGTGGAGTTATTTGTTTTGTGTAGGTGCGAGGGACTCGTGCGTAGCCTCCTACTGGATTGATACCTTGGTTCTCAAAAACTGAGGGAAATACTTACACTACTTTGCTGCATCACCCTTTCCCCTTCAAGGGAAAACCAACGCAGTGCTCAAGAGGTAGCACCCAGCTGTTTCACCCGAGCACGTGACTGCTAGGGTCGACTCGTCCGATGAGGAGGCTACACGGACTCCGGTACACGAGCCTTGGGTCCACGGGCCTTTGGCCCACGATAGTTGGGCCCACGAGACCCCGGCCGAGCACACGTCTGGATGGGGAACCTGGCCGGATCAGCCTGAGGGGCCGAGTGGCCATGCTGACGATGACGGGGAGCCGACTGATATTGAGGAGGAGGGGGGCACCATCTACCAGCGTGGTTGTACACGGCTCCCGTCCGTGCCGGTGACCCGCGAGCAGAGGTGGTTGATTTCCCCTGATGGGGAGAGGTAAGTGCATTTAATATCTGTGTACCTTCTGCATTCACGTTTCTTGAAATATCTAATGCATTGGCCTTGTCATGTTGCAGGGGTTGGGACCACCATGAGAAGGTCCGCCGGCCCAACTCCGTCCTTGGAGTGCTTTGCCGGCAAAACTTCCCGGGGGTTTGTCACGTTGCCTGGTGAGGGTCGGCTTCCAGAGCTTGGATTGAGCTGGGCGCACTACTTGGCTGCCCCGGCCCCACCGGGTGAGATTATCGACGGGGTCTTGTGCGACACGAGGGCAGACGTGGTGATCGGAAAGTTCTGGGTAATTTCTCCTTTACACAATTAAAAATCTTCAACTAGCTAGTTATTAATTGTACTAATCAATATTGTCTCATTTGATTGCAGACATTCTACAGGTGTGAGGAGGGGTACGAGGAGGAGGCGGCAAATGTTATCGAGAACGTCTGCAAGCGCCTACTACAGAACTTACGGCACGAGGCTTGGGTGCAGGCTGTTCGAGACTACTACGCCTTGCGTGGTATCAAGAAGCCCAAGCCGGCGTGCCGTGAGAAGTTCCTAAGTAAGGAGCAATACATGAAGGTAATTCTTAAGGCCTTGTACTTACTTGCTTCATTTAGTAATTCATAGCCGTAGCGCTCAAGTTTCTATTTGCTAACTTAGGCGCCTCCGAGATGGTGTGCGGATTGGATGGATTGTTGGGAGGTGTTGGTCAATGAGTGGTGCTCAAAAGAATGGCTAGCCGTCCACAATGCGGCCAAGGACAAACGTGCCCAAATGGAAGGTGTGCCACACCATCATGGCAGCTCCAACTTATATCAGTTCGGGCGGAACTGGGTATGTGGTTTGCTTCATGATTCATGCAATTCATTCATAATGCTAGCTTGATCCCTTTAATTACTAATTTACGTTGTTTCTCTCTTTCAGGCACGCTACAATAAGGCGGATAAGGTGCCAGAGGTGTACGACCTCTATGCCATGGCCATACTGCCTCTTACAAGAAAGTCAAGGCATTCTCTTCGTCTGACCTCGATGATGCAAACAACTTCACCAACATCTCCTCCCACGACAAGCTCGTGAAAGATAGAGATGAAGGGAAGGCGAGGAAAGGGGAGGACTTTAACCCGAGCCAGGGTCCCATTGATCCAGAGCTGGTGATGATAGCTGGTGGCGGGAGGTCCCATGGCTCGATAGCCATTGGAGATGGACTTATCCGTTGTCCTAGCACTCTCCCGGAGATCAAGGCACGCCAGTCGAGATCCGCTCCTGAGATAAGGCCTCGTGAACGGCCAGTCCAACTCGCCTTGAAGGTTAGTTATACGTACTCAGCTATCTTTCTCCATTACATTGTGTGCGCTTCCATCAATGATTACAAATGCTAACGAGGAGTGGTGTTGCAGGCTGCTATACAGAGTGAGAGAGATAGAACGGAGAAACTTCTGTCGGAGGCGGCGGAGAGGCAGCGGGAGTTGGAGGAGAGGACGGCAAAGATGTTGAAGGAGGAGAGGGCACGGAATGACATGCAGGCAAGGGCAATGTACGAGCTCCTTGTGGTAAGTTTCTTCTGCTGATTAGCCAAAACATTCATGTAGTGTTTGTCTCATTACTAACTAGAATGACTGAGTCGTCAAAACCAAATGTGCAGTCTGTGTGCGAGAAGTCTGGTCAGACCGCTCCGCCGATGCCAATGATTGCTCCTGGGATGACGGTGAGTTTAATTTGAATGGACACTACTTGCTAGTCTTAACATGTGAGTGTCATCATGCTAACGAGACATTGGAACTAATCTTTGTTGCAGCGTAACTCCAGACAAGCATCGCACGATCCTTCTCTAGGTACCGGCACGAGCCAGCCCGCTCCCACACCTCCATGATCACGGTAAGTTTCTCTAGTGTTTTGCTTAACAAATGCATAAAGACCTAGACTTAGCATTATTTCCTCCAAAATGACTTAATAAGCTTACTGACCTCCAAAATGATCCATTTTACCTTAGTTGGCTCATAAACGATTCATTTTACCTAAGTTAGCTCTAAAATGACCCATTTTACCTTACTTAGCTCATAAATGATCCATTTTACCCAAGTTAGCTCTAAAATTACCCATCTTATCTAGGTTAGCTCCGAAATGATCCATCTTACCTAGGTTAGCTCTAAAATGATGCATTTTACCTAAGTTAGCTCATAAGCGATCCATTTCACCTAGGTTAGCTCATAAACGATCCATTTCACCTATGTTAGCTCACAAACGATCAATTTCACCTAAATAGCTCATAAATGTCATATATTCTTCTTCTTCTTCATTTTCTTCTTCTTCTTCTTCTTCTAATCTTCTTCTTCTAACTTTCTTATTTCCCATTTTGCAGAATTCATTCGCTTCACGGAAGCTTGCATAGATGGAGTGCTTGCTTGGATGAACTATTTTTCTTTCGTATCGATGAACTATGCATGTATGGTAGGATGACACTATTGTAATATGTATGGTTGGATGCATGTATGTGGAACTTGCTATGTATGGTTGCTGGAACTATGCATGTATGATGAAATTATATGTGTTGGATATCTCATATGTTTGCTGTGAACTTGCCATGTGAAAAATATATATGTATCATCTATTTGTTGTGAAAATGGTTGGGTATAAGAAAAAACAGAAAAAAAAGAGGCAATGCAAGCTCTTTGCCGTCTGCCACCGACGGCAAAGGGCTCTTTGCCGTCCGCCGCGGACGGCAAAGAAGCCACGTGGCAACCACCTGTGTTTCCTGGCAGCTGACCATTTGGTCAATTTGCCTACAGTGGCAGACGGCAAAGGCCGGATGCTCTTTGCCGTCAGCCACGGACAGCAAAGACTGCCGTTAGCCACCTAACGGACTAACAGCGAATTTATTGCCGTCGGCTTTCTTTGCCGTTCGCCGCTGATGGCAAAGGCTCCTTTGCCGTCCGCGTCAGGAAGCAGACGGCAAATAAGGTCTTTGCCGATCCTTTCTTTGCACGCGCCTTTTGCCGTCCGCGGCATACGGCAAAGGCCTTTGCCGTCCGCCTTCCATGCCTTTGTCGTCTGCCTCGGCAGACGGCAAAGTAGCTGATTCCTGTAGTGAAGGCCTTATTTGCAAACATGGAGAGGGGTGTGGATAACTTTTTGCAAAATTGTGATAGTTTCTTTCCTATCCATTAGATATAAATCTGATGGCCTATATTGCAGGATGGCACGCACACCATCATCACCAACTCTGTTTTCTACTCCCTCCGTTCCTAAATATTTGTATTTTTAGAGATTTCAACAAGTGACTACATACGGTGCAAAATGAGTGAATCTACACTCTAAAATATGTCTACATACACATCCGTATGTGGTACTCCATTTGAAATGTGAAAAAGACAAATATTTAGGAACAGATGGAGTATAAGAGTAGACATGGAGATATATCTCCAGCATGGTCTACAACAAAAATGTGCTGGACTGGTTAGCGTCGGATGCTCGCAATGCGATGACCTGAGTTCGAATTCTGTCTTTAACTTTAGATTTTTATATTATATATTACTTATTTAATATATACTTCTTTCGCTACTGTACTGACAGTGGAACCCACAGAGTACTTAGACTACAAGATTAAGGATGGACTTGTTTCTTTTTAACTTTCTGTACGAAGCTATAGCCACCCTGCAAGTCATGTGTACACTGTACATGCAATTAACTTTTTATAGAGGGAGAATCATACACGCAATTAACTCAAATGGATTGGATGTGACTCTATTATTTCTAGCATAAGAGCATCTCCAACGGTAGCCGGCAAATTTCCTCCCGCTTCCTTCCGCGGAGGACGACATCAAACGCCAGCGGCATACATTTTCACAACTCTAACCAACCAGATGAAATTCGTGCAAACACGGGCTGTTTTCAAATAGGCATGCAGGATTTCGTATAAAAAAGCCGGATCTTCATATAAACATGATGGATTTCATTACATTTACATGAACTAAGCGGTGCTAATTCGGCTCTCTTGGTATAATTAATACTCCCTCCGTCCAGAAATACTTGTCCTAGAAATGGATGTATCTAGACTTATTTTAGTTATAGACACATCCAATTTATCCATTCTTAGAACAAATATTTCCTGCCAGCAGGAGAGGGAGTACCTAATCTAAATGGCCGCCCGCGGATCCCATCGTCTTCTTCATGTCCGGCAGACACTTGCAGGGTCGACGAAGGTCCTCGGAAGAGACAAAGCAGCAAAGAAACCACCTGAATGCGCAGTCGTCGCCTCGATGGTGGCCTTCATGGGACCCAAGTGGCGGCGGCCTCCCGTGTTCTACTTCTCCTCGATGATGGCGGAGGACACGGAGAAGCTGGCCACCGACTCGTCGCTCTCCACACACCCGACCTCTGTCTCTGCCTGCATGGCCTTGCCGCAAGCACAGGAGGCGCGGCTGCAGGCACGGGAGGAGTGCCCACAGACACGGGAGGCGCGGCCACTGGTGGCGTGGTATGACGCGACAGCGGTGACACCCGTACCGGCATGCTCGCCGCTGTGCCGGCATGGAGCAACTCGCCACTCCTCATCGAGCTGAACTGGAGAGGCGAGTTGCTAAACCATGCGCCGGATTGGGGCGACAACTGGCTCCGTCGGGCCAAGCGAGGTTGATGAAGCATGGAGCGGCCTCCCCCGTATCCGGACGGCTCGGCGGGCCACCCAGCCGGGTAGTATGCCGGAGAATGGCTCCTGGGAAGCCATCGGAAGAGTGAAGAAAATGGTGGAGGAGATGGGGGAGCAGTGGAGGGGTGTGATTCTTGCCCGCTGTCTGTCTGGCCTCATTTAAATAGAGGGCGGACGGTAGGAACTTGGCCGGCGTCTGGCCTAGTTTAAACTGAGGGCGGACGGGAGGAGCTCGGCCGGTGTTGCGTTTAATTCCGGCCTGCTCATGAATGGACGTGTGGCCGGAGTAGGTTTCTCGGTTTGCATGTGGGTTTAACTGAGGGGTTTGATGGAGGCGGGGAGGCATGTTCAGCCGGGCGTGCAGCGAGCGGCACAGTACTATTCGATTTGACAGCGAGCGGTGCAGTTCCCGATACGGCTTTAATGTAGAGGAGGGAGCGGTAGTGGTTCCCGAAATGTTGAACGGCCAATGATGCATCCTCCTTCAATTAGCATCGTGCATGCATGAGGGAAGTAATGGGAGGAGGACTGGGAAAGGAGGCTGCACGATGTGAATGCAACGCAGTTTGCACTCATATAAAGGCGCCCCTCCATTCCAATGCATCTACCACATCGTACGCACCTAAGCATTTGCCTAAGCATCTACACTAAGCGCAAAAGTGCTCACTCCAGACCCATGGCAGCGATGCGCGTGAGCGGCAAGCGGCTGTGCCAGATGGTCCACGACGCCGGCCTGGGGCATGGCGCCGAGGATCGTCTCCAGACGGTGTTCGCGACCGGCTGGTGGATAGCCGCCGTTGACGCCAACTACGACTCTCCGTTGGACCAGATGATCGTTGCCACCACCAACAAGTTCACCGTCCTCAAGAAGCTCGGGGACGACATCGCCGTACTCCTCCAGCCCGCGCGCCCAGGCTCCTCATTGCCTGCCACCCTAATCTTTTAAGCACCGGTGGCCCTGCGACTGCCCACCGACGCCACGAAGAATGTCCACCTAGAGGTCGCGCTTGCCGCGAGGCGCCTCGCCCTGCAAGAATTCGTCGACCTACACACCCACATGTAGGAGCGAATCATGTACATAGGTATCTACAAGGCCATTGAGGACGCTACGACGTTGGCCTTCCTCAACCGGCTGGAAGGCTTGGATGCCTTTGCTGAGGAGCACCTTGACCTCCCCACAAAAGCCGCCGCTCCTTAGCCGCCGGTCGGTGGCCCGGCGCACTAAGTTGAGGAGGAGGAGGTCGTACGTTGATGGATGCATCTCTCTTCTAGCCTCATGAAACCACCATTGCGATCGCATCATCATGGCCTTAATTCTTATTGTGCTATTGCATTCTCGTTCCAGTCAATACCGACATGTGCGATCCCTTTGCTTAATTATATGCCTCACTGTAACTAGTACTCCATCCGTCAATTTATAAGTTGTGCTTAACTTTTCCATCAACTTCGTGCAATGCACGGGCATCTTGCTAGAAACACTCGAACATGTCGGACCGCATGTGACCAAACCGACAATGCGCCAACCTAGCTACTACGTACCCTGCTTATCTGGCGGAAATAACCCCACCCTAGCGTTTCCAATCGTTATTTCTATCTATCGATCGTGCCTAGGAGCAGAACCAAATGTTACAATTTATACATTTTTCTCTACTCCTACTCTTATAAAAGACTAAGTTGGTGATGGTGGTGTGTCTGCCATCCTTCGTTTCTGACCATTAGATCTGCATCTAACAGTTGTGAGGTAAGTTGTGGCATTTTTTCAACAATAGCCCACTTCTCTGCTCCAATTTGCAAAAAAAAAACTTATTATCTTGAAAGCAACCACATCCCTCCCTCACCTCATCAAAACAGCCTGAGAAATATATTTTGAGTAAAAAGTAATATATTAGGAGTATATCAAAATAAGAGTGATTTCTTTCAAGTTTGTGAACAAGTACTACTATTCTACTACTTTGGATCCGTCGCAATGCACGGGCACGTTGCTAGTAAAAGGAAAAGGCATGCCGCGTTCGCGTCGCACCCCCACATTTCTGGGAATCGGGAGTACTCCACGGCCCGTCCGGCACGCCACATAGCTAGGGAAGTAGTGTTGCCTAGCATTTTCACTTTCATGTGGGACCGCCATTGAGCAAACCGACCATTGGCAAACCGCACCCCGCCCGCCGCCGGGTTGGAAAACAGAAACGAGGGGAAGATCTAGCTATAGCAGGAAAGCCAAGAAATTTGGTGTCTGATGGGGCTCGTTGATAGAGTGTTATTTATTCATAACTAGCAAGATGCCCATGCGTTGCACGGAAAATCAAGATGCATTTGTATGAGTAGTTTATGTTGTGGGAGAAAAGGATGAACAAGAGAAGGCCTTGTTTGCAAATGTGGAGAAGGGTGTGGGCATCTTTTTGCAAAATTGCCATAGTTTCCTTCCTATCCGTCAGATAAAAATCAGACGGCCTATATTGTAGGATGGCAGGCACACCATCATCACCAACACTGTTTTTTATAAGAGTATAGATATAGATATAGATATAGGATATGGATATAGATATAGATATAGAGAGTGGAGATTTGGTTACCAAATCTCATGCGTGCAATGCACGTGTAGCTTACTAGTTGGTTACCAAATCTCATCCGGGTTTGGCACGAGCTCATACTGCGGGAGCACCACAAGCCCTTCCTATCTGTCGCAACGCACGGGCACATTTCCCTCTCGGGGCCCACGAGACCGAGCTTCAGTGGCTTAGTGCACCGGCCTATGAGTCAATGACATGCGGACCTTAAATGCTGCTGGCCCACATGTCATTCTCATGGTGGTGGCGTGGTTCGCGAATCACTCGTTCGAGATGAACCGACCGGTGGTGGCATGGCCGTGGTGAGGGTGCCACAGCTGGGCGTCGAGGCGTTACGAGGCGTAGATGGCCACACCGACGGGTACGACCTGTAGTACAGAAGTACTCCAGCTGAGGATTGATGCCCGTGACGAAATGCGTCACAGCCACTGGATGAAAATTCGATGGTGCGGGAGTATGGATCGGAGCAGGCAAACCGCGTCCAATCGGGTGTGACTGTGGTAGAAAGTTGATGGTAGCCGCAGCTCAGCTAGCCCGCATGTCATGCACACAAAGGCAGAGGAGCGGTGGGGCCGAGAGGGATGAGGTGCACGTCGGGGGACGTCGTGCCGTGGGTTGGAGCGGCGTCGTGGGAATCGCGTGTGGGTGTGGCAGTGGTAGAAACAAGAAATGTGATGGTCGCCGTGGTTCAACTTCCATGGACAAGCTGTCATGTCTGCTGACACATGCATTGCATACCGCTCACTGCAAGGAGCAGTAGCAGAGAAAACTTGACACTGCATACAACGTTCGTCCGCGTGCAAATTGATGTTCCAAAGATGCTCGTGCGTTGCACGGAACATCAAGATCTTGTGGGAGAAAAGGATGAACGAATGAAGGCCTTATCTGCAAATGTGGAGAGGAGTGCGTGTAAATTGTCATAGTTTCCTTCCTATCCGTTGGATATAGATCGGACGGCCCATATTGCAGGATGGCAGGCACACCATCATCACCAACTCTGCTTTTTTATAGGCCCTCCAATTTATATATGATGGATAGGAAGAAAACTGTGTCAATTTTGCAAAAAGAAACCTACACCCCTCTCCACATTTGCAAATAAGGCCTTCCCTCGCTCATCCTTTTCTCTCAAAAGATAAACTACTCATATAAATGCATCTTGATGTTCTGTGCAACACACGAGGATGTTTCCTTGGGGGTCTCTCCAGCGCGGCGTGGCCACAGTTGCAAGTTGACGCCCCTTGAGATGCCGACCTTGAGGGGCACTCGGATTTTGTCCGATGAGCAGGTAAGATGAGTTTGATCATGTAGTAAATGCATTCTAAAGACTACTTCCATGTCCATTTCCTAATTCTCCCCCTGCTCACTGTTTCACAGGTTAGGGTTGGTGCGACTTGAGATTGGCTTGCATATGTACGGGAGGGTACCAACATTGGGATCAGCCATGCAACGGGCCACTGCCTGAATTGGTACGATGGAACCACGGCGAGATTGAAGAAGATAGCATGAACCTTGCACATGGTGGTCAAAGGTGGACGATGCTGTCTGCGGCTGATTTGTTGTCGGACAAGTACGAAGACGCTTGTGACACCCAAAATTTTATTTGGCTTTTTCAAACTTTTATTTGATTTGAGGGATGTTATTTAAAATTTTCTGAAGAACTCTCCCTCTCAAATTTTTTTTATGGCAAGTATTTTTTTTTTGGATTCACCCAAGACTTGGTTTTGATCTTGGAGGCTTTTCCCTTCTTATTTGGACTCAAAAACCAAATGCTATCCACTTGGGAAAATTTCTTTTGAAAATCTTTTAAATAGCCCTATGGCATTTGGAATGATCCTTTCCACTTTGAAAAATCCCTCTTGCCATGACCTAAGTGTAAATCCCCTCCCATAAGCCTTTCCTCATCTTTGGATCATGATATACTTCAAAACCAGCAAGTTGAACATCTCCATATATTTGTTTCCATTTATTTCTTCTCAAAAATTATTTCTGCCTTCTATTCTAGCTCTTGGAGATTTACAATGGAGCTACCCTTTCTGCTTTGAGTTTTGTCTCCAAACCAATTCCCCTAGCTAGTCCTTTGAGCCCTCAACCAGGATCCATGAAGATCCACTGGTATCCAGTTCAAATATTTCAAATTATTCTTACTGCAAGTTTGGACCTTATTTGCCAAATTTGATGAAATTCATTTGAATCCTCCTCCTAAAAATCTGAGAAAATTCAGGCAGCCTCTGGGTGCATTGAGAGGTCACCTCACCAAGTCCCAGCTCCAGAAATTTTTTTCTTCATGCCAAATCATTTCGTCGAACACCTGCTGGACACTGTTTCTGTCAAGTTCAGAAATTCAGATAAACAGTTTCAGAGAGCACTGTCGTTTTCTTCAGAACTTGTTGTCGATCTCGACAGTGCCGCGGTGGCGCCTTGCTCCCTGTCCCTCCTCCTTATCCTCTGCGCCGCACGATCGCCTAGAAGCTTGCGGGCGTCGGCGACGAGCAGGAGGAGGTGCGCCGCCCCGTGACCGACGGCAGCGGCGGCTTTGCGGCCGCCAGAGAGGGGCGCAGCGTAGACGGCGCCGCCCAGTGCCGCCCAAGCCACCCGAGGCCGCCGCGTGGCCATCCACTCCCCCGTGCACGCTGCCACCCTCGTCGTGAACTGCTAGGCACGGAGCGCGCGCTCTGCCGCCGCCGTGCCCGTACGGCCGCCCCATCGAGGACCGGCGCTATTACACCAAACCCGACCAAGTTTAGCAGTGGAACAGCACCAGTGAACCTCCCTGATGCTCCCCGGCCACCTAAACCCACTGACCAACCACTGCCTCGCCGTAATCGCTCGCCGGAGATTTCCCGTTCACGGCCACTCCCTCGGACCGCCTATAAATAGAGGCCCCGAGCTCAAACTCGAACCCACACCACCTCTGCACACCTCCAACACCACGCCTAGCCACTGGGAGAGCCCCGAGGAAGCCTTCTTCCCCAACTCCGGCCGCCTCGCCCCGCCACGGGACCCAGCTCGATTCGCTCCCGTGCGTGCACCTCTACCCCTCAACTCTTGCCAGTAGCCTTCTAATGCATCCTCTTCGCTGACCCGCGCTTCAATTTGGAGTTTGCAGCCCCCACCGGAGTTCTCCACCATCGCCCGAACCACCGTCCGCCGGAGAAAGTGTCGCCGTCGACGTGGTGCTCTCCGACGACCAAGTCCACCACCCACTGACGCGGAAGGACACGCTGAACCTCTTGGTACCCTCCGATCTCCCTGTCTCGCCGTGGTTCGACGCCGGCGACCACCGCAGCCTTCGGGCGCCGGCGAGGTTTTAAACCTGACATGTGGGACCTCCCCGTCAGCCTCTCTTCTTTCCTCCCCCTCGAACCGTTTTCTATTGGCGCCTTCGGGCAAGTACGTTTTCCCTCTGGGCTGGCGCTTTTCTTTCCGAACCATTTTCTATTTTCTCAGTTAAGTCCCTGGATCTTTTCTGTTTCATCACAGATTAGTCCCTGGACTAAAACCCTTATAACTTTTTAATAAAAGACGATTTTGGAGTGATTCTTTTTCTGTCAGTCGTGTATTTCTGCCTAGTTTTTTATGGTATTTATTTGGAAAAAATTTGGATCAAATTTTATGCACGCGATGATTTTCACGATAGTGTACGTTTTCGCTATACCGTATGTTCCGGAAGAGGTGACGGAGCCGCGACGCCGAGCTAGACTCCGACTTCTCCGAACCAGGCAAGCATGTTTGAACCTTTGATATGATAGGTGTTTTCCATGTTTGCTTGAATGGTTCATGCATGGCATATGAGCATCGGTGAGTATCCCGTTGCATGTGAGGCAACTATCCGTGAGTTCCGAAGTTACTGTGATCTCTGATGAGAGATGGCCTAGTCATGTGGTGACATGAAAGGAAGTAAGGTGGTATTGTTGTAGCATGCCAGCCTTACGACATCCGATAAACTCCGACGTTAACGTGGACTGAGTCACGTTACCGTTCTTTCCCTTTCGTGCTACCACACGTTTTCTGCAAAGAGTACGGTTTAGTAAGTTGATAACCTCTTCCCGTGTATACACCAAATGGAGGGGCCGGGATGAGGGTTCCATGGCCCTGGATTAAAGCCAGTCATCCGGTCAGGGGGCATGGGTGTTTCCGGTTGGGACCGAGAGGGGGGCACCCCTTAGAGCGCGCGTATATAAATTTGATCCCATGCTACGCGAGGTTGTAGCCTCCCCGTCTCAAAGTTTTTCTTGAACGCTGCCGAGGGTGATTCCTGGCTTCGGAATGTTGAATGGGTGTGTACTGGTTAGATGTGTTTCTCTTAAAACACCGTAAACGGAACTAGTCCCCGTGACTACTGAAATCCATTGGCTGTGGTTAAAGTACAAACTCTGCAGAGTCAAATCCTTCCGAGTCATCGTATCCATGGTCAAGGACCATGGCCAGTATATCCATATCTATGTCAGTCCTCGTGGTAAATCCCCGGTGAACAAACTTGAGTGGTAAACTTGGTTGAACGTTATTCCTGTGGATCGACTAACTCTGTTGTTTATTTCATACCTGATTATGCCCTTGAAATGATTTAAATTCTTGAGCTACCAAGATACCAAGTTATGAAATATAAGCCCTTTATGTGATGTCGCTTAGACGTCCGACTGTGGCACTCTTGTTATTTACTTTTGATATAATCCCTTTATGTGATGTCGCTTAGACGTCCGACTGTGGCACTCTTGTTATTTACTTTTGATATAAGCCCTTTATGTGATGTCGCTTAGACGTCCGACTGTGGCACTCTTGTTATTTACTTTTGATATAAGCCCTTTATGTGATGTCGCTCAGACGTCCCACTGTGGCACTCTTGTTATTTACTTTTGATATAAGCCCTTTATGTGATGTCGCTCAGACGTCCGACTGTGGCACTCTTGTTATTTACTTTTGATATAAGCCCTTTATGTGATGTCGCTCAGACGTCCGACTGTGGCATGCACTGTTATTTATATTCTATTATAAGCCCTTTATGTGGCGTCGCCTTGACGCCCGACTGCGGCATTGTTATTTCTTTGCTTTCCTCTCGAGGAGTCATTCAGACACTCGTTTGGCCCTCAGTATTATTTTGGGATTTCGGGAGGACTACCGCCCGACTTCTCTTTTATTTCTCATGCATTATTGTCTCTATGTCTGAGTGCGCTTGTTAATCTGTTCATATGCATCATGTTTACATTTGTTATATCTTATGTCCGAACTGTCTTGCGAGTACTTTCATAGTACTCACCTGGCTTGTTGATTTGGCTAGATGTCGACGAAGGCGATCTCATGGATGAAGAGTTTGATAGTGATTCCGACGCCTAGAGGAGTCCCAGTCAGTCCCGTGCGATCCTGGATATTGGTCACTTGTCTTATACGCTTCCGCCACCCACAATAAGTATCCTCGAGCCTCACTCCGACGCTCGAAGAGTTGTTAGATTCAGGAGTCTTGTCACCCACTCCGCTGTGATATCTTCCACCACCGCTTTTATCGTGAGTTAGTAGTTATGCCACCCTATCCGCCTTTATGTGTAATATCGGCGTGTTTGTAATAAATTGTTGAGCAGTCTTCGCCCAACCTTGTATTATATTCAGTACTCCTGGTATTTTCTTCTGTGACCAAGATATTGTCTACCAGTGAGAAGGAATTCTTCTTTACTGGTCCGTAAAGGGGATCGGTCTCTCAATAAATATTTTTATTGGAAAACCGGTCGTGACAAGCTTGGTATCAGAGGCAGGCTGACTGTAGGAAGCCACTAGGTGCGATCGCTAATCGGATATTAGCGTCTTTAGTGCTTTTTCAACATTTTGCAAATGTAGCTATTTTCTGTTGGTCATCATAAATTTATGACATGACTACTCAGAATTTTTGCCTACTTTTGTAGATGGCTGGCAACAACTGCGAGACTCGGGTGTTCACTAATGTGCCCGAGGGGTTTGTCCAACTCCTCGTCTCCATCACCAAGCTCGCGATCGGGCCAGCGACTCGTCCGGAGTTCACGCTTTACCAGCACAAGCTCAGTGACGACGTGTCTATGCACCAGGCCGTGGTGCAATTCAAGGGAGGACGTTCTGCGTCTCGCCACTTCCGTTTTGTGGGAAGGGCCATGCCTACGGAGGCGATAGCTCGCCTTCGGGACATTCTTCCTATGATGAAGACTCGTCGCTACCGCTACCTCCCATGCCATGTGACTTATACTTGTCACTATGCATTCGCCTGCCATAGGGGAGAGCGAGATGAAGCCATCAAGATGGTTGTGGAGTATCTCAAAGCTCTGCAGGAATCTTTCGACAACCTCGTGGACGATCTTGTGGCTGCCCGCATGGACTTAGTCCGGGGCGGTCCTGTCAGCAGGAAGGAGCTTCTCCACATGGCACCGCCTCTGACATTCGTCTCGTCCTCAGCATCTTATGCACCGGCCATTTTGGCCACTGCTCGCCGTCTGCCTACCACTGAGGAGTTCGACCGAGTCATCGCTCCTACTCCAGTCAGAGCTGCACCGCCTGCCGCACCCGCACTATCGCCTGTCGCTCCCGCGACATCACCTCAGCGCAGTGCTACGCGCCTGGAACCTACTAGGGAGGAGGTGGAGGTTGAGTCTCCTGCACCGCTGGGTCTTACCCACGGCAAGGGGAAGGACTGAGTGCACCGAGTAGCCGCGCGTTGTGTCTGCATGTATGATATGTTTTATCTGTATGTTAGTTTGTAGTAGTTGTGTGCGCTACATCCCGGAGTAGTGTGCTAGTCTATATAACATGTCAGGAATGTGTACGCACATCCTGAGTGCTGTATCGTGTGTTTGCTTTTCGCGTGTAAGATTTGTGCTAAGCAGTCCTTCTCCGTGCGAAATCGTTTATGTTTTCTTGAAAAATCTTGAAGTCTTTTAAATTTTCGCCTTTGCAAGATTTTCCTTGTGCCACACAGTTCTTCTCATGAGTTTTGCAAAATAATACCCCAGAGTGGAAAATGTCTCGTCCGTGGACTCGTTCCATGCCCAATCAACCAGAAGAAGTTTATGGAACACAGACCAGCAACAACTTCACACAGGGACAGTCTAGTCAACAGGACAGCGAAGCAGCCCTATCTCAAGTATGCCGCCTTTTCGAGCAAAGCCAACAGCAACACCAAGAAATGATGAATCACGTCATCAATATGGGGAACCACCGTGAGCCATATCAACCACACTCCAAGTTGTCTGAACTGCAGAAGACACGCCCTTCGACGTTTGCTCACACTGATAGGCCACTTGAAACCGATGATTGGCTTCGTGACATTGAAAGAAAACTGATTATTGCTCAGTGTTCAGATCATGAGAAGGTGCTTTATGCACCTCACTACCTCACTGGAGCAGCTGCAGCATGGTGGGAAAACTTCCTACACATGCATCCCAGTGAACACAACATCACCTGGGAAGAGTTTAAGGAAAGCTTTCGTGGGGCACACATCCCCAGAAGCATCATAAAAATCAAGAAAAGAGAATTTGATGACCTCAAGCAGAGAGGCATGTCCGTGACAGAATACAACGGTCAGCTTACCCAGCTATCTCGATATGCCTACGATGAGCATATGACTGAGAACAAAAGGATGGAGAAGTTTTTGGACGGCCTGGCGCCAGCGTTAAGATGCCAACTGGTCATGCACACTTTCCCGGATTTCAAAACTCTGGTTGACAAGGCCATTACTCTGGAGAATGAGCACCGCAGTCTGGAAGATATTCGTAAGCGAAAGAGGGACAAGACGACTCTTGCTCGCAACAATCAAAGCAAGACTGAGGTTCCGAGGAATGAAGCAAGAAAATCCCCGACTACTGATCTAAGGCCAACCAAACAGTTTCATTCCAGGGACAAGGACTTCACATACCGTCCAGGGGTCACTTGCTATGCTTGTGGTGAAGAAGGGCACTATGCCAAACAGTGCCCAAAACCAAGGAACTCGGCCCCCAAGCCGAACAATGGTGGGAACAATCCAGCCCCCAAGCGCAACAATTTCAATCCCAACAACAATCACAGGAAGGGTCACCTGAACCATGTGACCAGGGAAGAAGCGCAGAATGCCCCAGACATCGTGCTCGATCACTCAGAGTTACTGCCAAGGGGTGACCATTGAGTTCGAAGGACTACAGTTTCAAGCTAATCTCATCGTGTTGGAAAACAAAGGACTGGATGTCATCCTAGGGATGGACTGGTTGACCACCAACAAGGGATTCATTGACTGTTTCAATCGGACTGTGATTCTCACTCATCATCACGGAAGGACAATAAAAGTTACCGCTCAAGAGAGACCACGGTCACGGCAACCAAAATTGAACAAAGCGGACATTTCAGAACTGAGGAAAGTTCCAGTGGTGTGCGAGTTTCCAGACGTATTTCCTGAAGAACTACCAGGCATGCCACCAGACCGAGAGATAGAGTTCAGCATTGAACTAGCACCTGGCACCACTCCCATCTATAAGAAGCCTTATAGAATGGCACCCTCAGAGTTGGTAGAATTGAAGAAGCAAATAAAGGAATTACTGGACAAAGGATTTATTCGAGCCAGCTCCTCACCATGGGGTTCACCAGTGTTATTCGCCAAGAAAAAGGATGGGACACTGAGGTTGTGTATAGACTATCGAGCTCTCAATATGGTCACCATCAAAAACAAATATCCGATGCCACGGATAAATGATTTGTTTGACCAGCTCGCGCAAGCCAAGGTGTTCTCAAAAATTGATTTAAGATCGGGATATCATCAATTGAAAGTACGGACTGAAGATATCCCTAAGACAGCATTCACCTCCAGATACGGATTATATGAGTTCACAGTGATGCCTTTTGGACTAACGAACGCCCCTGCATATTTCGTCCACCTCATGAACAAAGTGTTTATGAAATTTATGGACAAATTTGTTGTGGTGTTCATTGATGATATTCTGGTATACTCAAGGACACCAGAAGAGCATGCTGAGCATCTCAAAACTGTTTTGGGAGAATTAAGGAAACATCAATTGTACGCCAAATTTAGCAAGTGTGAATTCTGGCTAAGGCAAGTTGGTTTCCTAGGCCATATATTAACCCAAGAAGGCGTGGCCGTCGACCCAGAAAAGGTCAAAGCCATACTTGACTGGAAACCACCAGCCAACGTGACAGATGTACGGAGTTTCCTTGGAATGGCCGGATATTACAGAAGATTTATTGAAGGATTCTCCACTGTGGCAAAACCAATGACACAGTTGCTCAAGAAAGACAAGAAGTTTGTATGGACGGAAGTGTGCGAGAAAAGCTTCCAAGAACTCAAGAAGAAACTAACAACAGCACCAGTTTTGACTGTGCCAGACATACACAGGAGTTTTGAAGTGTATTGTGATGCATCTCGGAAGGGCCTCGGATGTGTGCTGATGCAGGATGGCAAAGTTGTCTCGTATGCATCCAGGCAACTACGTAAGCATGAGGAAAATTATCCAACTCATGACTTGAAGCTAGCAGCGGTCATCCATGCACTCAAGGAGTGGAGGCACTTTCTGTTGGGAAATCGTTGTGAAATATATACGGACCATAAGAGCCTAAAATATATTTTCACACAACCAGAGCTAAATTTACGCCAACGACGCTGGTTGGAATTGGTCAAGGACTATGATGTCGGCATTCACTACCATCCAGGGAAAGCAAATGTAGTGGCAGATGCTCTTAGTCGGAACCCCAGCCCGGACAATGATAGTCCACAAAACTGGAGGCCTGAGTTTCAGCAGGAGTTCGCTAGACTCAACATGGTGTTAGTCTCTGAGGGCACCGTATCAAATCTGGAGATACAACCCACCCTAGTGGAACAAATTAAGAAGGCTCAGCAGGGACATCCCAGCATCGAAGGTATAAAGAGGAAAATGAACCTTGGCAAGGCTTCAGAGTTCTTCACAGACAGTGAAGGAATATTATGGTACGGGGACAGACTTTGCGTACCTAACATTGAGGAACTCAAGCAACAAATCCTAACCGAAAGCCACACCGCTCCATACTCGATCCACCCTGGAGGAACCAAAATGTACAAAGACATTCAGGAAAGATTTTGGTGGCACGGTTTGAAAGGGGATATAGCCGCATTTGTTGCTTGTTGCGATTCATGTCAACGCATAAAAGCCGAGCATCAAAAGCCAGCAGGGCTACTCCAGCCAAACAGAATACCTGAGTGGAAATGGGATGAAATTGGAATGGACTTCATCGTCGGGCTACCTCGATCGCAACGCGGAAATGATGCCATATGGGTCATCACAGATAAGCTAACCAAGGTAGCACATTTCATTCCCGTGAAGACGACCTACTCCACTCAAAGACTTTCCAAGCTTTATCTCTCCCGTATAGTTTGTCTGCATGGAGTCCCAAAGACTATAATATCAGACCGAGGCACTCAATTTGTCTCAAAATTCTGGGATCACCTGCAACAAGCTCTGGGCACGCAACTAGCTTTCAGTATAGCATACCACCCTCAGACTGATGGACAAACGGAATGCGTGAACCAAATCCTAGAGGACATGCTGAGAGCCTGTGTGCTCACCTATGGATCCAGTTGGGAAGAAAGTTTGCTGTATGCCGAGTTTGCTTACAACAATTGTTACCAAGCCAACTTACAAATGGCACCCTTTGAAGCATTGTACGGACGGAGGTGTCGAACCCCACTAAATTGGTCAGAGACAGGTGACAGTCATATCTTCGGCCCAAACATGCTCAAGGAGGCCGAGGAGAAAGTTAAACAGATCAGGGACAGACTCAAGACAGCTCAAAGCCGACAAAAGAGCTATTACGATAAAAAACATCGTGAGGTCAGCTTTGAACCTGGTGATTTCGTATACCTACGAGTGTCTCCTATGAGGGGCCTGCAACGGTTCAAAATTAAGGGGAAGCTAGCCCCGAGATTTATTGGACCATTCTGTATAGTTGCCCGAAGAGGCACAGTGGCCTACAAACTAGACCTACCAAAGGAGCTGTCAGACGTCCACGACGTGTTTCACATCTCACAGTTGAGGAAATGTGTGAGTAACCCAGAGAAGCATGTATCTCATGAGAGCATTGATGTGCAACCAGACCTCACCTACAGAGAGCGGCCAGTGAAGATATTGGAAGAGTCTGAAAGGAGGACCCGTCAGAAAACGATAAAATTCTTCAAGGTCCAGTGGAGCAATCACACCGAGGATGAAGCTGCATGGGAAAGAGAAGATTTTCTTCAGGCAGAGTACCCATATCTATTTGAGGATCAGCAGAAATCTCGAGGACGAGATTTTTCCTAAGGGGGTAGGTGTTGTGACACCCAAAAATTTATTTGGGTTTTTCAAACTTTTATTTGATTTGAGGGATGTTATTTAAAATTTTCTGAAGAACTCTCCCTCTCAAAATATTTTTTTATGGCAAGTATTTTTTTTGGATTCACCCAAGACTTGGTTTTGATCTTGGAGGCTTTTCCCTTCTTATTTGGACTCAAAAACCAAATGCTTTCCACTTGGGAAAATTTCTTTTGAAAATCTTTTAAATAGCCCTATGGCATTTGGAATGATCCTTTCCACTTTGAAAAATCCCTCTTGCCATGACCTAAGTGTAAATCCCCTCCCATAAGCCTTTCCTCATCATTGGATCATGATATACTTCAAAACCAGCAAGTTGAACCTCTCCATATATTTGTTTCCATTTATTTCTTATCAAAAATTATTTCTGCCTTCTATTCTAGCTCTTGGAGATTTACAAAGGAGCTACCCTTTCTGCCATCTATTCTAGCTCTATTCTAGTCCTTTGAGCCCTCAACCAGGATCCATGAAGATCCACTGGTATCCAGTTCAAATATTTCAAATTATTCTTACTGCAAGTTTGGACCTTATTTGCCAAATTTGATGAAATTCATTTGAATCCTCCTCCTAAAAATCTGAGAAAATTCAGGCAGCCTCTGGGTGCATTGAGAGGTCACCTCACCAAGTCCCAGCTCCAGAAATTTTTTTCTTCATGCCAAATCATTTCGTCGAACACCTGTTGGACACTGTTTCTGTCAAGTTCAGAAATTTAGATAAACAGTTTCAGAGAGCACTGTCGTTTTCTTCAGAACTTGTTGTCGATCTCGACAGTGCCGCGGTGGCGCCTTGCTCCCTCTCCCCTCCTCCTTATCCTCTGCGCCGCACGATCGCCTGGAAGCTTGCGGGCGTCGGTGACGAGTAGGAGGAGGTGCGCCGCCCCGTGACCGATGGCAGCGGCGGCTTTGCGGCCGCCAGAGAGGGGCGCAACATAGAAGGCGCCGCCCAAGCCACCCGAGGCCGCCGCGTGGCCATCCACTCCCCCGTGCGCGCTGCCACCCTCGTCGTGAACTACTAGGCGCGGAGCGCGCTCTCTGCCGCCGCCGTGCCCGTACGGCCGCCCCGTCGAGGACCGGCGCTATTACGCCAAACCCGACCAAGTTTAGCAGTGGAACGGCACCAGTGAACCTCCCTGATGCTGCCCGGCCACCTAAACCCACTGACCAACCACTGCCTCGCCGTAATCGCTCGCCGGAGATTTCCCGTTCACGGCCACTCCCTCGGACCGCCTATAAATAGAGGCCGCGAGCTCGAACTCGAACCCACACCACCTCTGCACACCTCCAACACCACGCCTAGCCACTGGGAGAGCCCCGAGGAAGCCTTCTTCCCCAACTCCGGTCGCCTCACCCCACGCCACGGGACCCAGCTCGATTCGCTCCCGTGCGTGCACCTCTACCCCTCAACTCTTGCCAGTAGCCTTCTAATGCATCCTCTTTGCTGACCCGCACTTCAATTTGGGGTTTGCAGCCCCCACCGGAGTTCTCCACCATCGCCCGAACCACCGTCCGCCGGAGAAAGTGTCGCCGTCGACGTGGTGCTCTCCGACGACCAAGTCCACCACCCACCGACGCGGAAGGACACGCTGAACCTCTTGGTACCCTCCGATCTCCCTGTCTCGCCGTGGTTCGACGCCGGCGACCACCGCAGCCTTCGGGCGCCGGCGAGGTTTTAAACCTGACATGTGGGACCTCCCCGTCAGCCTCTCTTCTTTCCTCCCGCTCGAACTGTTTTCTGTTGGTGCCTTCGGGCAAGTACGTTTTCCCTCTGGGCTGGCGCTTTTCTTTCCGAACCGTTTTCTATTTTCTCAGTTAAGTCCCTGGTTCTTTTCTGTTTCATCACAGATTAGTCCCTGGACTAAAACCCTTATAACTTTTTAATAAAAGATGATTTTTGAGTGATTCTTTTTCCGTCAGTCTTGTATTTCTGCCTAGTTTTTTATAGTATTTATTTGGAAAAATTTTGGATCAAATTTTATGCACGCGATGATTTTCACGGTAGTGTACGTTTTCGCTATACCGTAGGTTCCGGAAGAGGTGACGGAGCCGCGAACTTCGCCAAGCTAGACTCCGACTTCTCCGAACCAGGCAAGCATCTTTGAACCTTTGATATGATAGGTGTTTTGCATGTTTGCTTGAATGGTTCATGCATGGCATATCAGCATCGGTGAGTATCCCGTTGCATGTGAGGCAACTATCTGTGAGTTCCGAAATTACTGTGATCTCTGATGAGAGATGGCCTAGTCATGTGGTGACATGAAAGGTAGTAAGGTGGTATTGTTGTAGCATGCCAGCCTTACGACATCCGATAAACTCCGACGTTAACGTGGACTGAGTCACGTTACCGTTCTTTCCCTTTCGTGCTACCACACGTTTTCTGCAAAGAGTACGGTTTAGTAAGTTGATAACCTCCTTCCGTGCACACACCAAATGGAGGGGCCGGGATGAGGGTTCCATGGCCCTGGATTAAAGCCAGTCATCCGGTCAGGGGGCATGGGTGTTTCCGGTTGGGACCGAGAGGGGGGCACCCCTTAGAGCGCGCGTATATAAATTTGATCCCATGCTACGCGAGGTTGTAGCCTCCCCGTCTCAAAGTTTTTCTTGAACGCTGCCGAGGGTGATTCCTGGCTTCGGAATGTTGAATGGGTGTGTACTGGTTAGATGTGTTTCTCCTAAAACACCGTAAACGGAACTAGTCCCCGTGACTACTGAAATCCGTTGGCTGTGGTTAAAGTACAAACTCTGCAGAGTCAAATCCTTCTGAGTCATCGTATCCATGGTCAAGGACCATGGCTAGTATATCCATATCTATGTCAGTCCTCGTGGTAAATCCCCGGTGAACAAACATGAGTGGTAAACTTGGTTGAACGTTATTCCTGTGGATGGACTAACTCTGTTGTTTATTTCATACCTGATTATGCCCTTGAAATGATTTAAATTCTTGAGCTACCAAGATATCAAGTTATGAAATATAAGCCCTTTATGTGATGTCGCTTAGACGTCCGACTGTGGCACTCTTGTTATTTACTTTTGATATAAGCCCTTTATGTGATGTCGCTTAGACGTCCGACTGTGGCACTCTTGTTATTTACTTTTGATATAAGCCCTTTATGTGATGTCGCTCAGACGTCCGACTGTGGCACTCTTGTTATTTACTTTTGATATAAGCCCTTTATGTGATGTCGCTCAGACGTCCCACTGTGGCACTCTTGTTATTTACTTTTGATATAAGCCCTTTATGTGATGTCGCTCAGACGTCCGACTGTGGCACTCTTGTTATTTACTTTTGATATAAGCCCTTTATGTGATGTAGCTCAGACGTCCGACTGTGGCATGCACTGTTATTTATATTCTATTATAAGCCCTTTATGTGGCGTCGCCTTGACGCCCGACTGCGGCATTGTTATTTCTTTGGTTTCCTCTCGAGGAGTCATTCAGACACTCGTTTGGCCCTCAGTATTATTTTGGGATTTCGGGAGGACTACCGCCCGACTTCTCTTTTATTTCTCATGCATTATTGTCTCTATGTCTGAGTGCGCTTGTTAATCTGTTCATATGCATCATGTTTACATTTGTTATATCTTATGTCCGAACTGTCTTGCGAGTACTTTCATAATACTCACCTGGCTTGTTGATTTGGCCAGATGTCGACGAAGGCGATCTCATGGATGAAGAGTTTGATAGTGAGTCCGACGCCTAGAGGAGTCCCAGTCAGTCCCGTGCGATCCTGGATATTGGTCACTTGTATTATACGCTTCCGCCACCCACAATAAGTATCCTCGAGCCTCACTCCAACGCTCGAAGAGTTGTTAGATTCAGGAGTCTTGTCACCCACTCCGCTGTGATATTTTCCACCACCGCTTTTATCCTGAGTTAGTAGTTATGCCACCCTATCCGCCTTTATGTGTAATATCGGCGTGTTTGTAATAAATTGTTGAGCAGTCTCCGCCCAACCTTGTATTATATTCAGTACTCCTGGTATTTTCTTCTGTGACCAAGATATTGTCTACCAGTGAGAAGGAATTCTTCTTTACTGGTCCGTAAAGGGGATCGGTCTCTCAATAAATATTTTTATTGGAAAACCGGTCGTGACAACGCTGTGCTCCTTTCTAACCGCATCTTCGCGGTGACAAAACAGGGGACTTGTTTCGTATGGGACACATCCAACGGTATACTCCCTCTCTCCCAGTTTATTTGTTTTGAATTTTTTCATTTTATAAGTTTCAAATTCAAATTTAGAGCTCCCCATCACATGTTGATATTACAATGTCCATTAAATCGTTGTGTGCATGTATAGTAAAGAAACAAATCTCGAGTTTGCCATGAGTTCATGCAGCGGTAGCACCACAAGGCCTGGCGCAGGAGTTACATTTACCTCTCGGGGCCCTCGGGTCTGAGCTTCAGCGCCTTATGACACCTGCCTTAGAATCAAAAACATGTGGACCCGACAGGTGGCTGGTCCACATGTAATGCTCCTGAAGGCAGAGGGGCAGTGGGGCCGAGAGGGGTGAGCCGCAGGTCGGGGGACGTGTGGTGTCATGGGTTCAAGCGGCGTCGTGGGAATCGCATGTGGCTGTGGTAGAAACTTGATGCTCGCCGCATTTCAGTTGGCCCACATGTTATGCACACAAAGGCAGAGGGGCGGTGCGGCCGAGAGGGGTGAGGCGCACGTCGGCGGACATGGTGCCGTGGGTTGGAGCGGCGTCATGGGAATCGCGAGTGGTAGTGGATGAAACGTGATGATCGCCGTAGTTGAACTTCCATGGACAAGCTGTCATGTCTACGGACACATGCATTGCATACTGATCAATGGAAGGAGTAGTAGAGAAAGCTAGGCGGATAAATAGTTCCTTATAGTCAAGCGTACCCACGCTACTACTTGTTCCAAAGACATGCACACCATCGAAATAGTCCATCTATATCAATATACATAGAGAGGGAATATTTTTTTTACAAGAGAGGAAATAGTTCATCCATCCATAATGCCCTGCTGCTGGTGCAACATCTTCTTCTTCTTGTTGTTGTTGTTGTTCTCATTTTCTGTGGGAGACGGCTTCGCAACAAGCTCTCTGGACCTTGCAGCTATCTCAAAACTCACACGGGCATCGAGGGTAGCATATTTTATCTGCTCGTACGTCAAGGGATAATTCTCCCATCCAGACGACATTAATGCCAGCATCTTTTCACCCTTCTGAAGATTTGTTCCGAGCACAAAATTTGCTACGTGAAATAGGGATGGTGTCAGTTTATCACAATCTTCTACAAGATTTTTTTTGGTTTGTAGGTCAGCGATGCTTTTCAAATCAAGGTTGTACGGCTCCAACTTCTGTTTGTCCCCTGCGATGGCTGCCCCACATAAGTATATGTCCTCCCGAGACAAGAAATTGTGAAGCTCACCTCGTATGGAGGGTGCGTGTATGATGTGGTACGCCAAAACATCATCTTCGAGGCACAGCTGAAGGGCGGCGGCGCGTTGGATCTTCCTAGTGGCACGCTCCGTGTACTCTGCATCAAGACCGATGACATTCATCTCCACCTTTTGGAGGGAGTTGGATACATTGTTGATCCACTTCCGAACAACCCATGGGTGGTCGGTGACTGTGGCAACTATGCTCAATGAGCCTTCGACAAGGACATGTTGGACGCTAAAAACCTGCATCTCGATCTCTTTCGCCATTTGGAATCGCTGGACCGGAGGGCTATGGTTTGGAGAATTAGGATTAGATGGCTAGTCTAACTTAAGAAGATGATTATTTATAGGGGCTTCGGAATTACTCCAGGAGGATGTGAAGAGGTTAAAACAATGTGAATGCAGTGTGGTTTCGATGCAAATGAAGATCAAGGAGTAGTGAAGAAGCCGAGGAAAATCGGTTCCCGATGGAGAAGAAAATGGGAGAAGTTATGCGCATGCATGAGGAGAGCTGTGGTGGTTTTACTGCTGCATGCAATGGATTGGTCGGGCTCTTCGGTTGCCTTTTCTCTCTCCCACGAGCACGGAATGGCCCACTTGCATGCTACAGTTTATTGGCTGGAGTCTGGCTGCAGCTGCTCATGCGTACGCTAATTAATGTTGTGAATGCGAGGCATGGAGGGAAATGGGCACATGCAAAAGGGCATATACACAGACTAATTAGAGAAATACTGAAAAAAAAGTTATGCGCAGACAAAAGAGGACCGGAGGGAGTACTAATCATGTTCCTACTACGGTTAAGGAATATGCGGTTATCCTCAAAAAAGAGAAGTCCTTCTTCGTGCTTCCGCATGCACGAGAATTTGGTTCTGCTCACAATATGGATCATACCTGGAGGATGAAGTGAACCCAGAGGCATGCTAGCACGGGAGTACTACTCATGTTCCTACTACTCCTACTAGTAGTAGTAGTACAACTGTGGTACACTTGATGGTCAAAATACTATTATTCATCCGGTCCTCACAGTGAAGTGACAAGACCCTCCCTCCGAGGTGACACCAGTCCACACGGCGTGTCCGGGTTACCAAAGTCAGCCTCACCTTGTGCACTGTGCAGTCACTGTCACCATTGTTGTATAGCATGCCTTGCCTCATCTCCCTCTCCCCTAGCACCACTCCATCTCCATCTCCGTCTCGCCAGAGATCCTGATGTCACTCTTCATCATCTCACTGTGCCCCCGCGTACCCTCGGCTCGCTCGCCTCCCCCAGTACCGAAAGCCTTCTCCCCTATAAATCAAGCCCCACAAAACCCCACCTTCCAAACTCCACCATGGCCGAACGCGAACTGCGCAGCATCCATATGAGCCGGTATTGGAGCAATCTCCCAAGTGACGTCCTCGATCTCTGTTGTTCGTGTATGGATATGTTGAGCGCCCTGCGGCTGGCTGCATGCTCGAGGGGCATGCACACGGCCATCTCGAAGCGAGGCCTAAGCTTTTCAAGACACCCTGCTTGCTGCTATCTGGTCTTACGAGATTTGCTCACTATGATACGGAGGCCTACGTGATGCCCCTCGACTTCAATCCGACCTCCATTAGCCGAAACTTCTTTGGAGGTATGTAGTGGGTCGTTGTACATCATTTCCCTCGACTTCGATCCGATCACCATCGCCCGAAACTTCTTGCAGGTATGTACTGGGTCAACATGCACTCCCACTGGATGGCTGCCGTCAGAGAAGACGGGGAAAAGTTGGTGCTCGTGAACTTCTAGACCTCCCATGAGATTATCCTTCCTCCGTTGGATGATATAGAGTTTTACCTTCACGGTCCAAGTCATCTAGATTACGTCGTCAATTGGACACACCTTGTTTTGCAAAAGATTGTAATCTGCCAAGTGCCCACACGACATGCGGATTACGCAGACTTCAAGCCAATTGCGTTGTTCAACAAGGGACTCGCCTATCTTTCCGCCGGTGCCTTCTTTAGCTGGAGACAGCTCAGCTCGCAGTGGATCGTCGTCAAAGTTGATACACACTTCTATGATGCTATTGAAGACAATGGCATCATCTACGCGATCGACAAAGCAGATGGCACCACGTATTGCTGGGATGACACGTGTAAGTTGTTTCCGTCTGATGTTAATGATGACGCCATGACACTCTTTGAACTTTTTGTGATGATTGACATATCCCTGTTTGAGCAGAATTTGAGTAGAACTATGGCAATGTATTAGAAACGCCGTAAATCAGCTATATTTGGAATGAGTTAATTCATGCAATTGTGACCATGTCATTATAGCCAATTTGTACCCCTGAATAATCAAACTGTTAGGAAGATATTAATATTCTCCTTATTTTATAGTAATCTATATACTACTAAATATGAATGTGTATCAATGTCCATGTTAGTTTCCTTATTTTCATGATGTAGAAACATGCATCACACTGTTGACTTCATCTAACCATACATTAGGGAAGCAAATGTGCATATGGAGAACTCTATATTTTGAAGTAGTGAAATCCTGTAATGCTTACCATGTGTACATACCTATGTTCACCCTTCAGCAATCAATAGCTAGAATAATATGCTCACAAAAATTTTGCCCATAGAACATGAGTATATAACAATGCATGGTCTGTTAGTTTCCTTGAAGAATTTGTTTGTGGGGACAGAACATGATTACATAACATGCATGTCATGGTAGTTTCCTGTGAAGAATCGATTGTGAGATAACATGAGTATAACCATGCATGGCACTTCTATATTTTCGAACCCGGTATACATTTCCCTGTATTTTCCTCCCAGTTCCAACAGGGATATATCAATGTTGTTTCTTGCATTATCCTACTCATACTCTGAACAATGATGATCTTACATTAACAATGCCTGTCCTTTTTGATATGATGCAGTGTCCCTACAGTACTGCCCTTTGTAATCACACCACCTTTGCCAAAAACAGGGAAGCACAATTGGTTCCTCGCTCGATCAGAGGACAGCAAATGACTGATGATCATTCGGACACATGAGCCGGAAAAGTTATATTGCAAAAACCCCATTGTATGCAAGCACCGTGAAATACGTGAGTATCCGGGCAGTGGCTGTTACGTCTATGAGCAGGATACCAACTTATTGGGGCCTGCAGGATTTTTGAGTTGGAGGCGGGTAAATAGCCTTGGTTCATACTCTCTGTTTCTCGGACTCAATTATCCGATTAACCAGGAGATCACCGTTGGCAAGGACCTTGATGGCAGAGAAGCTCTGTTTGCTATGGAAAACTGTGTCTACACGGCAAGCCCTAGGAGTTCGGGAGCAAACTCCCCTGATTGTCAACGATACAGCCTGCAGCCAAAAGAAGGTGAGAATGACAAAGGCATCTGGATTAACTTTGATCCTTGGATGTGTCATGTCCGACAGGCAGTGATGTGGTTCAAGCCTTCAGGTTGATAGGTAATTGGGCTGTTGCATCGAAAGGGTGGAGTACTGGTGTCTCCGGATCACTGGTGGCTGAACCGGGGCTGCAAATTATTATGGTGTTGGATCATCCTTCTTCGAATGACTTGTTGTCTTTTCTGCTTGTTCTGGATGGGTAGTTCTCTCTTTTGTTATGCATATTCCTTGTTATTTGGTCATCCTCGTCTATGTCACTCTTACTATGCAATAGGTGCCTCTATTTAGAATGCCATTCTCGTCTGGATCACGAGATTCTGAGCGCTGCAGATGGGTGCGTTTTGGTGGTGTAGCAAGACTTCTTATGAACTATCATGTCTTGCTGTTTATGTCAGTAGTAGTCACTAGTCAGTGTTTGAATATTGTATATATCGTTGTTTCGAACTATTTATTGTCTCGAACTGCTGGTGGGCTAAATGAGGGCATCACCATTCTCCAGTGTTCAGAGTATATCTCCTATTTTCAAGTTATAATTTGAGCTCAGTGTCTTTTCGATGATATACACTTGTTTGGGCCAATGAGGTGTCGTTGAATATGGGCCAAGTAGTAACGCAATGCCAAATAGGTCAATTATGACTCTCAGACTAGGCTCTCAAAAGATCCTCAAAAAAAGGCCGGGCTCTCAAAAAAAGAAAGAATAGGGACTCTTAGGCCGACTTGTGGGCGCCACCGATGTTTTCGTGCGCTTGTGCGCCGAGAGCATATTGGCGCGTGTTCGAAATTCATGCTACCCTTTCATCCCCAATCAACCGCCCCTCCCCCACCTCTGGAATCTCGATTCCTACTCTAGTTCCCCCAAATCCCCCTCCTGTACTCCCTGTACTCAAGTGCACTATCATGTCACTGGTCAACACGGATCTCTGAGCCGGAGATCCTCAGGTCCGTCCTGCCTTCGGGCGCTGCGTGCTGTCTCTCAACAGTGGCATGGCGGCGCTTGACGACCAGTTCGCCGGCAAAGTGCTGATGGTAACCATCAACGGCGACCGGCCTCCCGTCTCGCCGGACGACCTTGTCAAAGCTCTTGGCATTCCGCACGACATCCAAATAAGTGACTTGCTTGTCGAAGTCTATCCGCCATCGGCTGATTTTGTCGTCAGGTTCCGGACAACTTTCGACTGCAGTCGTGTGTTTGAATCTTCCCGGCGTTTGTTCTGCGATGGCGCGCTGGTGAGCTTTGATCAGTGGCACACAGGATGGGGCTCGGTGCCCTCTGAGCTTGAGTTTTTAACAAAGCTTACCTTCCACAGCATGCCTCGACGTGCTTGGAACAGCGAGTCCATGAATGAGCTTATCAACGACCTTGGAGGTGAGCTCGTAAGTATGTTTGTTCCTCCAGACAGCTGGGCTCTGACGGTTATGGCATGGATGAAGAAGCCGTCCACCATACCGAAGGTGATTGGTGTTGAGTTACTGGTGCAGGAACCGGGGTTGTACTATTCGTCGCCACCAAGGCCGTCGCGGACCATGTTAGGGATGTACCTATATCGAGTGTTCGTGTATGTCGAAGAAGTGGTCAATCCATCAATCGAAGTCCTGCCGCCGCTGGTACCCGGGTCCGTCGACGACGTCCATTACAGGAGTCAATGTCAGACTTTCCCCGTGTTGCTCGGAACGATGGATGGCACAGGGCGTACTCCATCGCGCGGCGGAAGCCACTGCTTCTTTGGGAGAAGAGGCAGGGCTGGCTGCCTGGATGTGCTCTAATTTGAGGTAACAACTGAATCTTGTCAGATGACCTGTTCTATTTTTTTACCTGAACTTTCTTTAGAAAGGGTTGTACGTCAACTTAATGTTCTAGCAGAACTTATATATTGTGTTGTCTGTCTGTTTTCTTTGCACAACATTCAAGATATTTCCCCGTCATTGATAAAGACGATGAACGGTTATGTACGAGTTCGTTGGTTTCAACATAGCCATACCCGTAGAGATCCACTGCTTCCACCCTGATTGTGCCGCCTGCGTGAATTTTTTGTATGCAAGTTCAGTGTGCTATGATGTTCTATATGATTGTGTCAACTATATAAGTTTTTACTGAGCATCATCAATGCATATGGCTGAAAGATGTATTTACGAGCATGGACCGATGGGTCTCTCTCTCTCTATCTCTCTCTCTCTCTCTCACACACACACACGCACAAGTGGGACCCGTTGAATTATTTCTTCGCTCGTGACAGCTTTTAATTAGGTTCCACTGTACTCTAACTTTTTTCTTAAGTTATTAATTGAGCTCAGTGACTTCAAAAAGTTGTACAGAAGCCTTGTTTGGGCCTTTCTGGCGTCGCTGAATGTGGGTTGAGTAGCCATGTAAGGTTGTACTGTACTACACATGCCTTTTTGTTCAACATCAGCAATGGAACTGGGCCGACAGTTGTACACAATCCGGGTCAACTTGTTATTCTCCGCCCCGCTGGGCTGCAAATCTTTCCTAGGAGGGATGCATTAGGCTTAATAAGAAAATGGGCTTTAAGAAAGAATAAATGGGATGTAATTATAAAGAATGGGCAATAACTATAAAAAATGCACCAAACACGTAATTAGTTTATAAAATATTACTTTTGGTTTTTGAAAATTTTAATTTCATTAATTGTTGCGTGCGCAATGTTTCGTTGGATTTTTACGTAATACAAATTTATATTGAAATTGTATTTAATCTGACTAGAAATTTCAGGACAAAAATATTTCGGATCCTATCAAAATGTGGGAAATTTTATTGAATTCTGTTTTGAACGGTTGGTTGAAATTATTAATCGTTGTCCTAGCTAGAAAATGGGCTGTACTTTTAACAAACTGTAAATGGGTTGTAGTAAATTCCATTAGAATTCAAAAATGGGCTCTGCATTCTTACAAATCGCAAATGGGCTATAAGTTCTCTGCCACACACTTGTGGGCCTACTAAGTTGACGCGTATGCAAGGCTTTGTCAACTTATAGTCAACACACGGTTCTAGCAGCAGTGTCCGTTGGATGTCCATCCAACGGATGTCATGCTTCTTCCTCAATCTTGGATATTCTGGCTTCAGCCGCCAAAAAAATGATTCCTCCCCCTGACATCTGGGGCGCACCGTTTCGGAGGCTAACCTGTGGGCCTACTCTGTTGATGCGTACCAAGGGCTTTATCAACTTAGTCAATATAAACGATTCTAGCTGCAATGACTGTACGATGTCCATCCAACGGCCGTTGTGATTTTTCAACCTCTGGTCTTCTTACTCCAGCCGCCCAAAGCAGCACCGATCGTGCCGCTTGCTCCAGCCTCCCGTGGCCGGCTGTGCTGCCACAGAGGCCTCACCTCCCCCTACCACTCCCATCGCTGGCCAGGCCCTGCGGCGACGGCATCCTCACACCGCAGCCAAACCAGTGAACCCTTGTACTCCTCTCCGCGTGGGCATCCACTGCCGCGTCTTCCCCGGCTCCGCGTCGTCCCCTTCCTAGGCCTCGCCGTCGTCCACCGCCTTGGTGCTCTCGGCGCGGCGTGGTCAACGTGGTCAAGGAACGACTTCATCGGAAGAGTACTGTATGTGGAGAGGCTGACAGCTGGGTCCACGGCCGCAGCAAGGAAGTGCCTCCTTATTACGCTCAAAATAATTATTCCTCCACCTGACAGCAGGGACCCACCGGACGGGCCACCGTATTTCGTGAAAAAAAAACGTTTCCCCCCTGACGGGCCACCAGCTACATCTTCGCACGCAAGGATGTGCATCCATATTACGGGCAAAAAAAATGATTCGCCCCCTGACTGCTGGGACCCACCAGCTACATCTTCGCACGCAAGGAAGTGTGTCCATATTACGAAAAAACGATTCGCCCCTTGACTGCTAGGACCCACCAGCTACATCTTCGCACGCAAGGAAGTGCCTGACAGTCGGGACCCACCTGGTCGAAGCGTACGTAGCATTGTCATTCTGGTGGCGAACGTGTACGTACATACTGGTCGATCGGTCTGTCTGCAGGCTACAGCAATGAACCGTGCACGTGTGGTAGTAGAGGCGCGCACGTGTGGTAGTAGAGGCACGCACGTAGCATGTACACGTACGTACAGCGGCCAGGGTGCAAGAAAGTAAATACGGCCACGTACGTACATACGGGCGGGGTCTCGAACACCTACTCGCGCATACGTACTGCCAGGGCTCGTGTACATGGCTGGGTCAGAATGGAGAAACTGCGTCGTCGTCGTGTTCATGGGGAGGCAACGGAATGCGTCGTGTTCATCGGGAGGCAATGGAACGCCTGATGTTCATCGGGAGCCAACCGGCTTGGACGGAACAGTCGATGGAAACGAGGCCAGGCGTACCGCAGAACGGAGGAACCGGCCTTGTGTTCGACCAGCCACGGTGGAAACGGGATCATGTTCATTGGGAGGGGTCTGGCGTACTGCAAAACGGAGGAAACGGACCTCCTACGGTCGAAACGGGGTCCTGTTGATCGGGAGGGGTGTGGCGTACCGCAAAACGGAGGAAACGGACTTGTGTTGGAGCGCTACGGTCGAAACGGGGGTCCTGTTCATCAGGAGGGGTGTGGCGTACCGCAAAATGGGACTCCACGGGATACTGTTCATCTCCACCGTCAACGGCCTCCACGGGCTACTGTTCATAAACCGTCGACCTCCTCCAGCCTCCACCTGCGATTGTTCATCCACGGGCTCCTGTTCATCCAGCCTCCACCGCGCGCTCCTCCACCGGCTATTGTTCAACCAGCCCTCTCCACGGGGTCCTGTTCAACCACCCCTCCACGGGCTACTGTTCATCGAGCTGTCCACCAAGTACTGTTCAACCAGCCCTCCACCGGCTACTGTTCAACCAGCCCTCCACCGGGTCCTGTTCATCCAGCCCTCCACGGGGTCCTATTCATCCACCGGCTCGATCGATCGGGGTACTGTTCATCCAGCGGCAACGGCCTCTACTACCACGTGGTCCTATTCATCCAACCCCCCACCGGGAACTGTTCATCCAAACCCCCTCAACAACGCTCACTGTTCATCCAGGGAAGGAGGCAGCAGCGTTCGATCGGCTTCAGTTAGCAGCAGTAGCGAAGGAATCACACTCGGGTTCAGTTAACAGCAAGGGATCGATCGATCGCTTGGGTTCAGTAACGCGTAGCCTGCAGTGCAATCGCTCGGGTTCAGTTAGAGCCCAACGCCTCGCTCGGGTTCAGTTAGAGCCCAACGCCTCGCACACACGCGCGTACGTACGAGAGAAACGCGCATCGCTCGGCCCCCAACCAGCCACCGTAACCGGGAACTCCCCGATATTTTCCTCGCCCTTGCTTCTACCACGGTTTTTCCCGTCATGGACGGCCTAAAGAATGTCATGCAGCTGCGTCTCCGGCCCGCCCAGGACGAAAAGCCCATTTTCTGTCATGATTTTTTGTCATAGAAGTAGGACCCCACCACTTTTATGATGATACCAGGTTTTGTCACAATTATCATCATAGAAGTGTCATAAGTATGACAGAAAAAAATTCGTTCGGCCCAAAATGACATGGATGTGTCTTTTTTTGTAGTGATGCTCTCCGTGCTCCCCGCCGCACATGAGTAAGCAGTACATTTTGGCGTGCCATGCTGTCCAGTGGTGTGCGCTATGACCCATGCATGTTTTTGTTTTTCTTCCAGTTCGCAAGTGCCCTCGATGCGGTGCTGTTGGGTGTCAGATTCTAGTCTTGTTCACCATGTGGAGAGCTCGTTGTTTGAGCTATGGGAAGGAGGGTGACGGTTTGGCTGGGATTTGAGGTGCTCGCTGTGCAATGGTTGTTTTGTGCGCTTTACATTTTGTTTTTCTGCAGTTAGTCCGGGACACCGACGCCTTGCAGTTTAGCGGCTCCAGCGCAAGCAGTGCAGGTTGCTCTTGTTGCAGCTCAGTTGGGTCGTCAGTGCAGTATGGGCGGACGTGACTACAGGACGACGACGTTGACTCCTATGAAAATAGCAACCACATTACCCCAGGAACCACCGTTTTCCTACGAGATGTTCCTCAATTGCATTCGGTGCTGGTGCGCCAGTGTCATATTTAGCTACATTTGCAGGTTTCTGATTTAGTGCAGCTCGGTTGGTCCCCAAATACAGTTGTGCTGATCCTCTACTGCAACTTTGGCAGGTGCTAGTGTAAAACAATTGATGGATGTATTGTGCCCATGAACATCATCAGCGACCATAGACAGTGGCGCAAAACAGAAAGTGTGCGTGCAGTTTGGTTGGCTCGATCGTGCAGTACTTTGTGTTTTTGTGCGGTTCACTTGTTCTTTAAAAAAATCAAAATAATGTTGGTGGGAGGTAACATTCTTTTGATGCAATGTAATTTTTAATGCAGCCTATTTGCCCCTTTCATGCAGCTCACTAAACATGATCATGTAGTCTAGATGAGACTAAAAAAATTTCAACAGAAACCAAAACATCTCGAAGAAGTTCGCTTCTTATCGGATGTAGTTCACTTGCTAAGTCTCCGCGGTCCACTTGTTAGAAAAAAAGTAAAAAAGAAAACTATTTTTTTCATAAAATGACGAAACAAACCATGAAGTTCACTTGACTGTCTGATGCAGGGTAGTTTCTGGGCTAAAGCAGTGGGTTCATGTGTCTCATGCATATATCACGACAATTTTGGTCTCGCGAAAAACAGAGTATCCATGTTTCGGTATTTCTAAAAATACTCTTAAACCGTAAGGAATTAGAGAGACCATTCTACATGAAAAAGTTGCGTCTCAGCGATATCTTTCCAACGGCGTATCGTTTGGATCATCTCCACGAGCGGTTTGAAAAAAATTACGAAAATACGGCCGCTGGCACTCGTCGTCAGCTGCACGTTTTTCAAAATTAACTTAAAACCGTAAGGAATATCAAAAACATTTCAACATATGAAAGTTGCGTATCGTCCATAGCTTTTTAACGGTATATTACACTCCTCGTTTTGACAAACGGTTAAAAAAATTGGAGCGAAAACAGTACCGAAAAATTGAAAATTTTTGAAAGACAGAATTCCGCGATTTAGTAAATTTGAAACTGCTTTTAAACCGTAACGAATTAGAGAAAGTCATATCTATGAAAAAGATGTGCATCAATGATATCTTTCCAACGGTGTATCATTTGCTTCATTTCGATAAGCGGTTTGCGAAAAAAGGCAAAAATACGCTCGCTGTCACTCGTTGGGCGCCCACCGTTTTCTAAACTGCTCTTAACCCACGAGAAATCTCGAAAAGTGTTCAACATGGCTAAGTTGCGCCTAATCCATAGATTTCCAACGGTATATTATACGGCCCATTCCGACAAGCGGTTAAAAAATTGGAGCGAAAATAGTACCGAGAAAACACCGCGTGCAGTTTTTTGCGACGGAAGTTCACTAGTCTTTATATTGCAGTACCCCCGCATTAAGCGTGCAGTGCGGAAGTGTTATCAGAATAGTTATTCTGATAATATTAGCAGAATAGACCGGTTGTATATATATATATCCCGAGAGAGACCGATCGAGAGAACACGGTTCGATGATGAGGCATTTCGCTACCTATACAGATCAAAAGTGTGGATGGCTAAATAGCTAGCTAGATTTAGTTGTTGGGAAGGAGAGATGACTCTAGCTCACTAACGGAGAGGGAGTTATGGTGGAGGGGGCATTTATGGGGAGAGAAGAGAGATAGGAGAGGAAGAGAGAGATGAGAGGCAATTTATGGGGGAGAGTTATGGTGGAGGGGAACATTAATGAGGAGAGAAGAGAGGTAGGAGGAAGAGAGAAGAAGAGCAACAATGGTGGAGAGTGGAGAGGGGAAAGGAGGGGGAGAAAGGGCAAAGTGGGGGAGAGGAGGGGGAGAGGGTGAAAAGGTGGCACCAGCCGCAACTAGCAGTAGCGCTGCTTACCAAAACGCGCTGCTGCTACGGGACTTCATAGTAGCGCTTTCCAGGAAAAGTGCTACAATTAAGTGGGGACCATTAGTAGTAGCGGCTCAATAAAATAAAGTGCTACTACTAAAATGTTAGTAGTAGCGCTGGATTCTGTACAGCGCTGCTACTACAGCTATTGTTGGTGGCCTCGTCAGTGGCCTTGTCTGGTAGTGTGTTTCTGTCTTCCAGCGCTACTACTATAGAGTTACTAGTAGCACCGCCCTGGAACAACGCTCCTGCTAATTAGCAGCAGCGGTGACTATTTTCCAGCGCTACTACTAAGCTCCTGTGTATAAGCATTTCCCTAGTACTGTAAGTTACCATGATGTTTACATGTAAATTCATAAAAAGGGCAGCAAAACTAATGTCAACGTAGATTCTCCCTATTTCGAAACTTTGAAATGTTTTGTAACTCAAACTGTCTGCCCAATTCGAAATCCAGTTTCACAAAAAAAAACGCAATGGCGAGACCTTCGAAATTAGATCCCATGTTAGTATGTTCTGATGGCAGTTTTTCTCTGTCAAAAGTTATCATGTCTGCGCTAAGTAAGTTATCAGCCCTGCTGTACTTATATTATCATCCTATTTACACAGATGTTATCTGGGATCTGTGTTTTCAACCACTTTTTTCCTAGGTCAAAGTTATCACGGTGTTTCGTACTTAAGTTATCAAGTATGCGATTCGTATATTACCATGTTATTTTCGTAGAAGTTGTCGGATGTATGTTTTCAACAATTTTTCCTCCGGGTGAAAGTTATCATGGTGTTTGTACCAAAGTTATCAGGTTCGGATGTGTGTACTACCATGATATTACCACAGAAGTTGTCGATGGTATGTTTCAAGAAAAACATTGACGGGTCAAAGTTATCGTGGTGTTTGCACCTCTGAAAGCATATACTATCATGCTATTTACATAAAAAATATCGGTGGTATGTTTTTAACATCTTTTCTCCGGGTAAAAATTGTCGTGGTGTATGTACCTAACTTATCAGGTTCGGGTGCGTATATTACCATGATATTACCACATGAGTTATTGATGATATGCTTTCAACAACTTTTTTTCATGAGTCAAAACTATCATGTTATTTGTACCTAAGTTATCAAGTCCGAAAAACTATAATATCATACTATTTACACAAAAGGTATCGGTGGTATGTTTTTAACATCTTTTTCCCGGAGTAAAAATTATCGTGATGTTTGTACCTAAGTTATAAGGTCTGGAAGCGTATATTATCACGTTATTTCCATAAATAACCACACTACTTACCCAGAACTTATCGAAGGTATAATTCACCAACTTTTTACACTAGATCGAAAGTTACCATGGTGTTTGTACATAACTTATAATGTCTGCACCGCATTTATTACCGTATAGTTTGCATAGAAGTTATCGAGAGTATGTTTTCAAAAACTGTTTTCTCTGAGTCAAAAGTTATCACTGTGTTCATGTGTGAGTTATCAACTCTGCGCTGCGTAAGTTACCATGATGTTAGTATGTAAGTTATCGCGTGCGTGATGTGTATATTATCATGATATTTACACAAAAGTTACCGAGCGTATGTTTTCAACAAAAGAAAATCTGCGTCAAAAAAATTACCGCCGTGTTTATATGTATGTTATCAGGTTCATGGTATGTAAATTATCGTGTTTTTTAATAGAAAACTACCAGAATATGTCTCAAAACAAACTTTTTTGTCAGATGACACACGAGACAACGATTGGAGTTCAAATTCAACAGGAAGGGAAACATTTATTTCTCGGAAAATTGGTCATCAAATACAGTGCATCGTTCCTTCAAAAAACTTGCACCACATGGTTCTTTCCATTATCGAAAGCATTGTTGTTTTTCTCACTTTCGCAAAAAGTATAAATATAAGCTAGCCTATATCCACAACACGAGAACAGCCTTAGCCGGATGGTAGCGCCCCCGTATACCACGCAAGAGGTGTCCAATTATTATGTCGAAATGGAGAAAATTATAATAACCCAACAGTGCGATGGATCACCAATACGAATATACGAAGGGCCGGTTGGGCTTGTGAGCAGACGAGGACAATATGAGCTAACGACATACCAGGGGGTGACCTATCACATCTCAAATTTTCTAAATTTAGGATGTGCATTTATAAACCTTGCATGCATTGCATGAGCTTTACTGTATATTTAGAGTTTTGGCAATTAAAATGACTATTTCTCGAACCCTAAAGTCATTCATAGTTTAATTGATTGAGGGAGCCCCCCCCCCTCCCGCGTCGCCCTCCTCCAACGACACGGGGGGAACCCTAGCCGCCGCCCTAGGACCTCCCTCCCAGACCTTCCCCGCATCGCCGCCACCGGAGGGCCGGCCGGCGAAGCCGCGCCGGGCCCTAGGAAGGTGGCGGCGGGGCGGATCTGGCCTCCCGTGCACTCCTCCACCCCCACCTTGCACCATGCCCCGACCCCTCTGCGCCTCAATCCCCGCCCCCTCTGCGTCGGCTGGCTTAGCGGGGCTGCGATGTGCCCTGGCCATGCTCCGGTCCCACTCCTGCGCCACCCCCCCACCCCCACCCCCAGCGCGGTTCTGGGATGGCCCTGGTCACTCCTTGGTCGTCTCGGGTGCCCCCCCCCCAGCGGCTCCCATCACTCCTGCCAGTCCGGCGGGGGATGCGGCGTGCCTGGGAGCGGCCATGGGCGCCCATCCACGCGACCCTCCCCTCCCTTCCCCCAGTGGCCCTGCCTACCGCTGGTGCTTGGGTTGGGCGTGGGCCACAGCCGGTTGCAGGGGTGCTCGTTGTCTTCCTTGTGCAGGCCCCCCCTCCTCCGACGGCCCTTCCTCCCCCTCGATTCAAGATGACGGCTCTCGCTCAACGGTGGCGAGGTGCTAGTGGTAGTGGCAGGTGAGGGAGTCCTGGATTACGGAGTCCTCGGGTATCCGGGCTATGTGATGTGGGCCGGACTGATGGGTCGTGAAGAAACAAGACGAAAGACTTTTCCCCGTGTCCGGATGGGACTCTCCTTGGCGTGGAAGGCAAGCTTGGCGTGCGGACATGAAGATTCCTTTCTCTGTAAACCGACTCTGTACAACTCTAGCCCCCTCCGGTGTCTATATAAACCGGAGGGTTTAGTCCGTAGAGGCAATCATAATCATACAGGCTAGACATCTAGGGTTTAGCCATTACGATCTCGAGGTAGATCAACCCTTGTAACCCCTATACTCATCAAATTCAATCAAGCAGTAAGTAGGGTATTACCTCCATCAAGAGGGCCCAAACCTGGGTAACCATTGTGTCCCCTGCCTCCTGTTACCCTCGATCCTTAGACACACGGTTCGGGACCCCCTACCCGAGATCTGCCGGTTTTGACACCGAAATTGGTGCTTTCATTGAGAGTTCCTCTGTGGCATCGACAACAAGGATCGATGGCTCGCCTTGTCATCAAGGACAGTATCACTTTCGGAGGATCCCTAGTTTCAGGGCAAATCCTCCGGCTTGGCGGCTTCATCGTGGGTGCCCGTTCCGCCGTTAAGCCAAAAGCAGCCCCCCAAGCCGTCGAAAACCCTCTTCGTATCAGCCCCGAATACTCCGATAAGATGGATCCGGCAGGTCTATCGTCTTTGAACGAGGTGCTAGATTGCATCGCCGCCCTAGGGGTCTCCACTGACTATGATCGGATCGGGCCTAAACCCGAGCAGAGAGAAATTAAATCTCCACCGATCACCCATCAAGTAGCGGTTGTGGAGGAACAAGCTGACAATAAATCTTATCCTACGCTGAGAACAAACTACGTTCGGATTTCCGAACCCGGAAAGCCGGATACCCATCCTTGAGAGGACACTCCCCGTCCCCCAAACACCGAATCGGACGTTAAGCCTGAGAATTCGCCGGACACTCCGGAGTCGGGGTTGGTAACCTCGAAAATTCTTCAAACTTCGGATTCCACAGTGGGTCAGGGTGCGAATTCGAGCCCACCCACCCACCACAAGCAATATTCCCCAAGCAACTCCGGCCCTCCAGACATATGCGACCTAATGTATGTGCACCAGCAGCCTCGGGAGACAGTCCAGCACTTTTGGGCTAGATTCCTCCTTGTTAAAAACAAGATAAAGGACTGTTGCGACGACGACGCAATTTCAGTATTTCGCAACAACTGTACGGACGAGGGAATCCTTAATGCCCTCAATCGTCGTCGCGTTCTGCAATTTGCAGATTTTGCACATATAGTACAGAAGTACTGCGCAATGGAAAGCGCCTGGAAAACTCAGACAGCCTGCTGGGAACTGCAGGCCTTTAAGCCATCCCTCGGGCGGGCAAAAAGGATGCACCCTCACGGGGCACCTGATCTTCATCCCGTGGACAAGAAAATCAAGCCCTTTACGGGACATAGAGTTGTCTTCGAAGAATTGCTCGATAGGCCCTGTCAAATACACCTGACGCCGAATACTGAACCAACACACAGCCTACGGGCACGTTGGCTACTCCGGCAGGTGGCCAAGAGCGGCGAGAGTATCCTCACCAACACTACCCAGAGAAGTACTCTTCGGAGCACGATGATTTAAAAGTATTCACGGTCTTCGAGACCTTCTCATCAAATAATCAGCGCAAAAGGGCACTTCGCGACCTCGCCGAAGTCTGCCAAGTAGCAGCAATAAACCCTTCGAACGATATGGCGATTACTTTGAATGCCGATGACAAACCAAGGTCCCGCTCTGTCCGGGCACCAGCCGCTTCGGTCCTAAACCCAATCATGGATGGCTTTTGGCTCACTAAAGTGTTAATGGACGGTGGCGGCGGGCTGAACCTCATCTATGAGGACACGCTCAATAAAATGCAAATGGACAGGAGTCGCATTGAGCAGAGTAATACATCCTTTAGGGGAATCATCCCCAGCAGGGAAGCAAGATGCTCGGGGAAAATTAAACTGGATGTGGTATTCGGCACACCAGAAAACTACAGGTCCGAAGAGATAATCTTCCAGGTGGCCCCTTTCAACAGCGGATATCGTTCCCTGTTAGGGCGAGATGCATTCACACGCTTTCAAGCTATACCTCATTATGGGTATATGAAGCTCAAAATGCGCGGGCCCAACGGTGTTATCACTATCTCCAGTGATCCGGACATAGCACTCCGCGCCGAAAATAAAATCGCATCCCTGGCCCTTGAGGCATTGTCCAAAGCCCTAGCAGCCGAGGAACTCACCGCTCTGCGTTCCACAGTGGATATGGACGACGTAATTCATGATAAAAGCCCCAAATCCACCTCTTTCAAGCCATCTGACGAAATAGTCAAATTTCAAGTTCACCCGACGGATCCCAAGAAAACAGCTTCCATTGGGGCACAACTGGACCCGACGGTCGACGTTGCATTACACGCGTTCTTGCACGAGAACTGGGACATCTTCGCTTGGCACCCCTCAGATATGCCGGGAATCCCATGCACGCTGGCTGAACATAGTGTCAATATACTGAAGGGATCCAAGCCGGTCAAGCAACCGCTCCGGCGATTTTCCGAACCCAAACGACAGGCTATGGGGGAGGAGCTAGGCAAGCTACTCGAAGTCGGGTTTATCTGAGAGATCAAACATCCGGACTGGCTAGCAAACCTGGTCATGTACCAAAGAAGGATAAATCCTGGCGCCTATGTGTCGATTTCAAAGACCTTAACAAGGCCTGCCCTAAGGACCCCTTCCCACTACCTCGCATCGACCAGATTATCGATGCAACCGCGGGACACGACACTGTCTTTCCTCGACGCATACTCCAGATACCATCAAATTAAGATGAAGGAATCATACCAAGCCGCAACGGCATTCATCACCCCGTATGGGCCTTTCTGCTTCAACACTATGCCCTTCGAGCTCAAGAACGCCGGCGCCACATACCAACGCATGATTCAAACGTACCTGGAAAAGCAAATCGGCAAGACTGTGGAGGCATATGTAGATGACGTAGTCATCAAAACCAAGCATGTTGAATCATTGGTGGCCGACTTACGCCTTACATTCGACAACCTCCGAACAAATGGCATACGGATCAATCCGGAAAAGTGCGTTTTTGGCGTTCCCGCCGGTAAACTTCTCGGGTGTATCATCTCCAATAGAGGAATTGAAGCAAACCCAGCCAAAATCCAAGCCTTGTCACAATTGGCAACACCAACTGACCTCAAGCAGGTCCAAAAACTAGCCGGGTGCGTGGCAGCCTTGAGCCGCTTTATCTCCAGATTAGGAGAAAAGGCATTGCCATTGTATCGCCTGCTCCGATGCACCGATCACTTTGCGTGGACAGACGCTGCAACAGCCTACAAACTCCATGAAGGATAACTGTACAAGAAAAGTACTACCGGAGTCCTTCAACGATGTATCTCCGAAGAAGAGGGACGACAGCTCTTGGCTGAAATACACGCTGGTCTTGGCGGCCATCATGCCGCAGCCCGGGCCCTTGTAAGTAAAGCCTTCCGCATGGGTTTCTTTTGGCCCACAGCCCGGGCAGATGCACAAGACCTCGTACAGTGCTGCGTTGGATGCCAGCTTTTCGCTAATCAAAGCCATATGCCGCCCACTGCCCTCCGAACAATCCCCATTACTTGGCCCTTTGCGGTCTGGGGGCTCGATATGGTCGGACCTCTTAAAGGGGGAAGCCATAAGAAGAAATACTTATTGGTTATGGTCGATAAGTTCACTAAGTGGATAGAAGCCAAGCCAGTTAAAACAGCTGAGCCCGGACCGGTGATAGACTTTATATCCGGCATAGTACACCGTTACGGTGTCCCGCACAGCATCATTACTGACAACGGCTCTAACTTTACAGCCGATGAGGTGAAAACTTGGTGCTCCAATTTGGGCATCAAGCTCGATTACGCCTCCGTATATCACTCTCAGACAAACGGTCAGGTCGAGCAGGCTAACGGCATGATAATGAGCGGCATCAAACCCAGACTAGTGTGATACGTCTCCAACATATCTATAATTTTTTTATTGTTCCATGCTATTATATTATCTGTTTTGGATGTTTAATGGGCTTTAATATGCTCTTTTATATTATTTTTGGGACTAACCTATTAACCGAAGGCCCACTGCCAGTTTCTGTTTTTTTTGCCTATTTCAGTGTTTTGCAGAAAAGGAATACCAAACGGAATCCAAATGGAATGAAACCTTTGCGATGATCTTTCTTGGAACGAAAGCAATCCAGAAGACTTGGAGTTGAAGTCTGGAACTCCGCGAGGCGACCACGGGCCAGGAGGGCGCGCCCAGGGGGGTAGGCGCGCTCCCACCCTTGTGGGCCCCACGGAGCTCCACCGACATACTTTTTTCGCATATATATACTCTTATACCCTAAAAACATCAGGGAGAGCCACGAAACCACTTTTCCACCACCACAACCTTCTGTACCCGTGAGATCCCATCTTGGGGCCTTTTCCGGCGATCTGCCGAAGGGGGAATCGATCACGGAGGGCTTCTACATCAACACCATAGCCTCTTTGATGATGTGCGAGTAGTTTACCATAGACCTTCAGGTCCATAGTTATTAGCTAGATGGCTTCTTCTCTCTCTTTGGTTCTCAATACAAAGTTCTCCTCGATGTTCTTGGAGATCTATTCGATGTAATACTCTTTTGTGGTGTTTTTGCCAAGATCCGATGAATTGTGGATTTATGATCAAGTTTATCTATGAATAATATTTGGTTCTTCTGTGAATTCTTATATGCATGATTTGATATCTTTGCAAGTCTCTTCGAATTACCGGTTTAGTTTGGCCTACTAGATTGATCTTTCTTGCAATGGGAGAAGTGCTTAGCTTTGGGTTCAATCTTGCGGTGTCCTTTCCTAGTGACAGTAGGGGCAGCAAGGCACGTATTGTATTGTTGCCATCGAGGATAAAAAGATGGGGTTTATATCATATTGCTTGAGTTTATCCCTCTACATCATGTCATCTTGCTTAATGCATTACTCTGTTCTTATGAACTTAATACTCTAGATGCATGCTGGATAGCGGTCGATGTGTGGAGTAATTGTAGTAGATGCAGAATCATTTCGGTCTACTTGACATGGCCATGATGCCTATATTCATGATCATTGCCTAGATATTCTCATAACTATGCGCTCTTCTATCACTTGCTCGGCAATAATTTGTTCACCCACCGTAATATATGCTATCTTGAGAGAAGTCACTAGTGAAACCTATGGCCCCCGGGTCTAGTTTCCATCATATAATCTTCTATTTTACATCATATAAGTTTTCGACCTACAATTCTAGTTCCTATTTATTTTATTTCATAATCTTTAATTTCCAATCTAGACAACAAAAATACCAAAAATATTTATCTTATTATCTTTATTAGATCTCACTTTTGTGAGTGACTGTGAAGGGATTGACAACCCCTTTATCGCATTGGTTGCAAGGTTCTTGATTGTTTGTGCAGGTACTAGGTGACTTGCGTGTTATCTCCTACTGGATTGATACCTTGGTTCTCAAAAACTGAGGGAAATACTTATGCTACTTCGCTGCATCACCCTTTCCTCTTCAAGGGAAAACCAACGCATGCTCAAGAGGTAGCAAGAAGAATTTCTGGCGCCGTTGCCGGGGAGATCTACGCTCAAGTCAAGACATACCAAGTACCCATCACAAACTCTTCTCCCTCACATTACATTATTTGCCATTCGCCTATCGTTTTTCTCTCCCCCACTTCTAAAACGATTTTCAAAAACCTTTGTCTTTCTTTCGCCATGGCCGAACCAAAAGGGGCTAAGGGTTTTCTCCCGGGTTTTAATGCTTTGGATAGTCCCTCTGTCCTTTCTAAGCTCATAAATAATGATGCTATGGAAAGACCTACCGGGGTTATCAATGAGAGTTTGAATAATTTTGATGAAGATGACCCCGGAATTTTCCGTTATTTGCTTGATGAAACTTTGAAAGATGCTTGGGATAGGCTATTAAGGATCCGAGCCAGCTATGTGCCCCAATATCAAATTGAGATATACATAAAACTTTTTATATTGGCTTACCATCTTCTTTTAAGCAAGTTTTGGATTCTATTTTTGAAGAAGGTTTTCTTGAGGGGGATGCCATCGATTCCTATGAAAAGATGAAAGCTATATTCGGGCACCCTATGAGTGAAAAAGTTGAATCTACTTCTCTTTTGTGTTTTTATCAGATTGAAATTATCAAAGAGATGAAGGCTAGTTTAGATGCAAATTTTAGTAGTGTGCTTAATCTTTCTTCTACCATTAATAGCCACGTGCTTTCACAAAATAGAAAGATAAGTGCTTTAGATAAGAAATTTTCTCTTTATCACCAAAAGGGAGAAGATGGCAATACTTAGATCTATTCTCGCTTTTATGCCTAGCTAGGGGCGTTAAATGATGGAGCTTGTTGGGAGGCAACCCAATATTTTTTTTGTTTTTTGCTTTTTGTTCCTGTTTAGTAATAAATAATTCATCTAGCCTCTGTTTAGATGTGGTTTTATGTTTTAATTAGTGTTTTTGCCAAGTAAAACCTATAGGATCTTCTTGAGTGATGATTATTTGATGTTGCTGAAAAAGACAGAAACTTTCTGATCACGAAAACAATTGTAAAAAATCACCAGAGAGTGATAAAATATTGATTCAATTGCAGTAGATCAATAAAAAAACTTATCTAGGTCGTCCTATTTTTCAGAATTTTTGGAGTTACAGAAGTATGCGTATGAATCAGATTACTACAGACTGTTCTGTTTTGACAGATTCTGTTTTTCGTGTGTTGTTTGCTTATTTTAATGAATCTATGGGTAGTATCGAGGGGTATAAACCATAGAGAAGTTGGAATATAGTAGGTTTAACATCAATATAAATAAATAATGAGTTCACTATAGTACCTTAAAGTGGTGGTTTGTTTTCTTATACTAACGGAGCTCATGAGATTTTCTGTTAAGTTTTGTGTTGTGAAGTTTTCATGTTTTTGGGTAAAGATTTGATGGATTTTGGAATAAGGAGTGGCAAGAGCCTAAGCTTGGGGATGCCCAAGGCACCCCAAGGTAAAATTCAAGGACAACCAAAAGCCTAAGCTTGGGGATGCCCCGGAAGGCATCCCCTCTTTCGTCTTCGTCTATCGGTAACTTTACTTGAGACTATATTTTTATTCACCACATAATATGTGTTTTGCTTGGAGCGTCTTGTATGATTTGAGTCTTTGCTTTTTAGTTTACCACAATCATCCTTGTTGTACACACCTTTTGGGAGAGACACACATGAATCGGAATTTATTCGAACACTCTATGTGCTTCACTTATATCTTTTGAGCTAGATAATTTTGCTCTAGTGCTTCACTTATATCTTTTTAGAGCACGATGGTGGTTTTATTTCATAGAAATTATTGATCTCTCATGCTTCACTTATATTATTTTGAGAGTATTTTAGAACAGCATGGTAATTTGCTTTGGTTATAAAATTAGTCCTAATATGATGGGCATTCAAGATGGGTATAATAAAAACTTTCATATAGAGTGCATTGAATACTATGAGAAGTTTGATACTTGATGATTGTTTTGAGATATGAAATGGTGATATTAGAGTCGTGCTAGTTGAGTAATTGTGAAATTGAGAAATACTTGTGTTGAGGTTTGCAAGTCCCGTAGCATGCACGTATGGTAACCGTTGTGTGATAAATTTGAAGCATGAGGTGTTTCTTTGATTGCCTTCCTTATGAGTGGCGGTCGGGGATGAGCGATGGTCTTTTCCTACCAATCTATCCCCCTAGGAGCATGCGTGTAGTGCTTGGTTTTGATGACTTGTAGATTTTTGCAATAAGTATGTGAGTTCTTTATGACTAATGATGAGTCCATGGATTATACACACTCTCACCCTTCCACCTTTGCTAGCCTCTCTTGTGCCGCACAACTTTTGCCGGTACCATAAACCCATCATTTACCTTCCTCAAAACAGCACCATACCTACCTATTATTGCATTTTCATAGCCATTCCGAGCTATATTGCCATGCAACTTTCCACCGTTCTGTTTATTATGACACGCTTCATCATAGTCAAATTGCTTTGCATGATGATGTAGTTGACATCGTATTTGTGGGATGGCCACCATTCATAATTTTTCATACATGTCACTCTTGATTCATTGCACATCCCGGTACACCGCCGGTGGCATTCACATAGAGTCGTATTTTGTTCTAAGTATCGAGTTGTAATTCTTGAGTTGTAAGTAAATAAAAGTGTGATGATCTTCATTATTAGAGCATTGTCCCATGTGAGGAAAGGATGATGGAGACTATGATTCCCCCACAAGTCGGGATGAGACTCCGGACGAAAAATAAAAAAGGAGAGAAAAAAAAGAGGCCATAAAAAAGGCCCAAACAAAAAAATGATGACAGAAAAAGAGAGAAGGGACAATGTTACTATCCTTTTTCCACACTTGTGCTTCAAAGTAGCACCATGATCTTCATGATAGAGAGTCTCTTATGTTATCACTTTCATATACTAGTGGGAATTTTTCATTATAGAACTTGGCTTCTATATTCCAATGATGGGCTTCCTCAAATTGCCCTAGGTCTTCGTGAGCAAGCAAGTTGGATGTAGACCCAGTTAGTTTCTTTTGTTGAGCTTTCATACACTTATAGCTCTAGTGCATCCGTTGCATGGCAATCCCTACTCACTCACATTGATATCTATTGATGGGCATCTCCATAGCCCATTGATACGCCTAGTTGATGTGAGACTATCTTCCTCTTTTTTGTCTTCTCCACAACCACCATTCTATTCCACCTATAGTGCTATGTCCATGGCTCGCGCTCATATATTGCATGAAAGTTGAAAAAATCTGAGAATACTAAAGTATGAAACAATTACTTGGCTTGTCATCGGGGTTGTGCATGATTGGAGCATTTTGTGTGACGAAGATGGAGCATAGCCAAACTATATGATTTTTTAGGGATGAGCTTTCTTTGGCTATGTTATTTTGAGAAGACATAATTGCTTGGTTAGTATGCTTGAAGTATTATTATTTTTATGTCAATATTAAACTTTTGTCTTGAATCTTTCGGATCTGAACATTCATGCCATAATAAAGAAAATTACATTGAAAAATATGTTAGGTAGCATTCCACATCAAATTTTTTGTTTTTATCATTTACCTACTCGAGGACGAGCAGCAATTAAGCTTGGGGATGCTTGATAAGTCTCCAACGTATCTATAATTTTTTAGTGTTCCATGTTATTATATTATCTGTTTTGGATGTTTAATGGGCTTTAATATGCTCTTTTATATTATTTTTGGGGCTAACCTATTAACCGAAGGCCCAGTGCCAGTTTCTGTTTTTTTGCCTATTTCAGTATTTTGCAGAAAAGGAATACCAAACGGAATCCAAACAGAATGAAACCTTTGCGATGATCTTTCTTGGAACGAAAGGAAGCCAGAAGACTTGGAGTTGAAGTCTGGAACTCCGCGAGGCGGCCACGAGGCAGGAGGGTGCGCCCAGGGGGTAGGCGCGCCCCCCACCCTCGTGGGCCCCACGGAGCTCCACCGACGTACTTTTTTCGCCTATATATACTCTTATACCCTAAAAACATCAGGGGAGCCACGAAACCACTTTCCACCACCGCAACCTTCTGTACCTGTGAGATCCCATCTTGGGGCCTTTTCCGGTGATCTGCCGGAGAGGGAATCGATCACGGAGGGCTTCTACATCAACACCATAGCCTCTCCGATGATGTGTGAGTAGTTTACCACAGACCTTCGGGTCCATAGTTATTAGCTAGATGGCTTCTTCTCTCTCTCTCTTTGGTTCTCAATACAAAGTTCTCCTCAATGTTCTTGGAGATCTATTCGGTGTAATACTCTTTTGCGATGTGCTTGCCGAGATTCGATGAATTGTGGATTTATGGTCAAGTTTATCTATGAACAATATTTAGTTCTTCTCTGAATTCTTATATGCATGATTTGATGTCTTTGCAATTCTCTTCGAATTATCGGTTTAGTTTGGCCTACTAGACTGATCTTTCTTGCAATGGGAGATGTGCTTAGCTTTGGGTTCAATCTTGTGGTGTCCTTTCCCAGTGACAGTAGGGGCAGCAAGACACGTATTGTATTGTTGCCATCGAGGATAAAAAGATGGGGTTTATATCATAGTGCTTGAGTTTATCCCTCTACATCATGTCATCTTGCTTAATGCATTACTCTGTTCTTATGAACTTAATACTCTAGATGCATGCTGGATAGCGGTCGATGTGTGGAGCAATAGTAGTAGATGCAGAATCGTTTCGGTCTACTTGACACGGACGTGATTCCTATATTCATGATCATTGCCTAGATATTCTCATAACTATGCGCTCTTCGATCAATTGCTCGGCAGTAATTTCTTCACCCACTGTAGTATATGCTATCTTGAGAGAAGTCACTAGTGAAACCTATGGCCCCCGGGTCTATTTTCCATCATATAATCTTCTATTTTACATCATATAAGTTTCCGATCTACAATTCTAGTTTCCTATTTATTTTATTTTGCAATCTTTACTTTCCAATCTATACAACAAAAATACCAAAAATATGTATCTTATTATCTTTATTAGATCTCACTTTTGCGAGTGACCGTGAAGGGATTGACAACCCCTTTATCACGTTGGTTGCAAGGTTCTTGATTGTTTGTGCAGGTACTAGGTGACTTGCGTGTTATCTCCTACTGGATTGATACCTTGGTTCCCAAAAACTGAGGGAAATACTTACGCTACTTTGTTGCATCACCCTTTTCTCTTCAAGGGAAAACCAACGCATGCTCAAGAGGTAGCATAGTGCGATCTCTGCAAGAATCAGACAAACACTGGGTCGAGGAACTCAATTCCGTACTCTGGGGGCTGCGGACCACGCCCAATCGCACGACCAAATATACACCCTTTTTCATGGTGTACGGTGCGGAGGCGGTCTTACCTTGCGACATTATTCACGAGTCACCTCGAGTGCGCATGTAGGAAGAGAGAGAAGCCGAGGTCGATCGGTAGGACGACTTGGATTGCCTGGAGGAGGAGCGCAATGTCGCGAAGGCCCGTTCCGCATTCTATCAACAGCAGGCTCGGCGATATCAAAGCAGAGAAGTACGGGCCAAGACTTACAATGTCGGTGACCTTGTTCTACGCCTACCAGAGAAGAAAATGGACAATCTCAAGCTCAAATGGGAGGGTCCCTTCATTATAGATGAAGTACTCACTGGAGGAGTCGCCTTCGCAATGCTTCTGACAATCGCTTGGAGCCAAACCCATGGAAGGTTGCAAGGCTCCGAAGATTCTATGCCTAAGTCCACACATATATCTTTTTTCCTCGTTCCTTCTTTTCTCCCTTTCACTGTTTTCCTTTTTTCGTTTCTCTACGACTCCTATCTCGTGTTCGGATAAACCGCACACTTGAGGGGTATACATCCTTAAATGTACATACCCCACAATACCTGGGGGCTTCTTTTCACAAGAAGCTTGTTATTATTTTTCGAGCATCAAGCTCACCCTATATATGTGTCGTCTACTCACATATGTCTTTTCTTCGCCATTATATGCACCTTTATGACTTAAGTTTTTGCCAAGCTGGGTTGCCTAGGGAATGAGCTTATACCCTACGCTCCCGCTTGTTCGGCTAGGGCATAAAGGGAGCACCTCTGCGATTGTTACAGCCGGGTTATCCGGACGTGTACCTCAGAAGGGTGAAGCCAAAAGCTAGCGTTCTTAAGGGAATGATTGGTCGGTGAGCACAGAACGAACTTCCCTTGTTCCAAGACAAAACCCCAGACTATAACGTGTACTGCGATTTTTTAGCATCACAGCTTCGGTATGCACAAAAACCCGCATACTGGCCCAGGGAGAGGAACCCCTAACGGAACTATTCTCTCTAGAAGATGTTTCTTACAATCAAATGTAATATAACATAACTCCCCAAATACAACTTGTCTGTTCAAGTAACTATGACCGGACTGCCTGGTTTCCGAACATACTTTGGTGTTTACCCACGGTATAGTATTCGAAAACACTCCAAACCAAGGGTTTTTGGAGGTCGAAGCAGAAAATCTGCCATGACAATTGTTTTTACAAATTCGGCTGGAGACAAGTTTGTTGATAAAAGTACATTGCTACTAGGAATCAAAAATTTCTTCTTCCTCTAGACCCTCTAACAGGTTGTCTAGTTTACAATATTGTTGTGAAAACTTGGCGGCTACCTTCACTTGGTCGTACACCAGGCTGACCAGAATTTCTTTCCCATCGGATCCTCGAGGTCCGACTCGCGCCATATGGTTTGGATCAAGTCCGGTGTACCGTGTTTTTACCATGGCCCAGGCTTCCCGAGCACCTTCTCGGCATGCCGATATCTTCCATAGCCCAAAACGGCACCGAGCTCCCTTGAATAAATTCACGAGTTCCTCCATACTTCCTGGAGGAGAATCGGCTGGCCATAAAGCCTTGGCACTGTTCCTCATTGCTTTCCGTGCTCGCTCATGCACCTTGGAAAACTCTTGTAGCAGGTCGCCTTGAAATCCAGACACCTCTTCTTCGGGTCGCCCAGTCAACACACATATAAAATAAATTGGTTAGGATTCGTATCAGCGAACTGTATGACAGTAAGTTAAAAGGCATACTAAATATGCCGCCTCTCAGCTTTCTATTCTCCGTTAGGGCGTCCGCAAGTTGGGCTCGCACATCTTTCAGCTCTTCGCCGAGCTGGGTCTTGGCATCCTGCAGCTTGTTCTTCTCGTCCCTGGTCCATGTCAGTACATATTGACCAGCGCCTCTGGCCTTTTGGCATGTTCTTTATCCACCTGCGCGGCCTTTAGCTTCTCTTCCAGCTGATCCGATGATCCTGCCATCGTAAAATACAACAGTGTTTATTTGAATAAATATTACTGGCACATGATTATATTTTTCGGACAGAAGGGGACATTACCAGTCGGCCCCTCCTTGGACTTCTCCAGTTCGGCGGTAACAGCATTAAGCTGGATCCAACACTGTTCCAGCTCCTAAGATAGCATGTTGTTCTTCTCCATGAGTACTTGATCATACATCGATCCTTAAACTCAGTTGCTTCAACTGTTTTCAAGTCTCGGGGGCTACTGGTATATGACTATTGAATCTACACAAAACCGATCTTACCCGCATATCCTTTGAAAGCTGGTAAGTGGCTCCAGCAGCCCATCCCGAGCAGATCGTATATATGCATCCGCCGAGCTGAAGGCATTAAATGCCTCTTCAGTAAAATTAGGATCGCGCATAGCTGCCCTCCGGCACCGATGGTTCATCGCACTCTCCACTTCGGAGTTACTGACGGATACATTATCCGAATCGTCGGAGAGAGGACAATCCGGCATTGCACCCGTATCAACCCTAGCCCTAGAGGCAGGGTCTGGGGTCGGATTGGTGGACATATGTCCAGCAAGGTCTCCGGATACAGTCCGGTGAATGCTCTTCCTGAAATATGGCACAGCAGAAAAACGTCACAATTTGGTATGTTTGCCACGGGATGTATTAAAGGTCGTACCTTTTTTATGAAGGTCGGGGCTTGGAAGTATCACCGTCTGCCTTTCTTTTTGAAGACCCGCCTCGTGTAGACGTCGCCTTCTTAAGGGACGATCCCGATGCGGCGTGGCGAGACGAGCGCCGCCCCTTTGAAGCACCAGACAGTGCAGTAGGTGAGGCGCGACGGGAAAACTCTTTTGGAGGAGATGCTCCCTGGGCGCTTACATGGGAAGAGGGGAGAAGGCCGGGGTAATCGGCCACAATGGCCACTTCTGTGCCGTCGTAGCTCGCCTGATAGAAGACCCCCTCCTTGAGCTCCACGAATATATCCGGATCCTCCTCAAATCCGGGATCCAGGTCCCGAATATGGTCCTCCGGCTGCGGAGCAGGGCTATAGATCCCTGCGGTGGCCTTCCTCCACTCCTGTTAAAAGTGTACGGGTTAAGTTCAACCAGTTGCGACTCGGGAAGAAGATTGAGTGAGGTTCTGGATTAAAAAACTTACCTAGCTAGGGGGGTTGTACATGGAAAATCCATCTCGGCACTTAAGACGAGTGAATTCTTCTTTTTCCCCTTTATAAAGATCGGCCAGCATGGCAGCCAGGGTGGCGAAATTGTCCAGACCCTTGCGCCCGTAGCGAGATGTATCATCCTCCCTGTTGTAATTCCACATGGGGAGCCCCCTGGACTGGAGTGGCTGAACACCCCCCGCTATGGAAATCGCCATGACCTCAATTATGGATAGTCCGGATTGGGCGAGTATTTTTATATTGTCCATTAACATCTTAACCTCCGCACTATCTGTCTCCTCGAGACTCCGGGGGCGCCAGCTATGGCGCTTTTTTAATGGAGTATTGGAAAATTCAGGAAGACCCCGTCAGATTGGGTCCGAGAGGACGATGTCTTCAATATAAAACCACTCCGAGGGCCACTCTTCGGATGCCTTCTTCGAAGTGCCGGATAGGTATCATGTCTCGGCTATGCACCATACTTCGGTGCTGCCCACCTCGAATATGGATCCCTTTTGGGAGCGAGGTACGAGGCAGAAAAGCTTCCTCCATAGCTCGAAATGGGCCTCGCAGCTCGCAAAGAGCGACGAAGCCCGCGATGTGCAGAATGGAGCCCGGCGTGAGATTGTGCAGCTGGAGGCCATAGTACTCCAGGAGACCCCGGAGGAAGGGATGGATTGGAAATCCAACGCCTCTTAAGAGAAAGGAAATTAAGCACACTCTCCCCTTCTGAAGGATTTGAGAAATTTTCTGCCAGGGCTTCGCCAGTAAAAGAAGTTAATCCCGCCCGAACGGGGACTAGATCCGCAGGGGGGAGATAGACTTGCGCCTGGAGCTTGGTCAGCTGGGCATGGGATGCAGAGCAGCTCTCCCAATCGCCTCTTTGAGGGCGGTGGGGGCAGGAGGAAGAACTAGGAGCGCCGGCCATGATTGCGTGGTTTCTCGAGGCAAGTTCGGAGGATTTTCGCCTGGTATGGAATGGCATCTGGGATTTGATCTCCTTAAACAGACACCTTCCGTACGCTGTCGCGGGGTTATCTGTAAAAAGACTTGGACCTCCGTATTCATTTGCCACGTGGAAGCTGAGGCGACGGAAGCACGGAAGCCAAAGGGTACGACATTCACTGTTCAAGATATCTTTCGATATTCCGATAAATCGGCCGATTTATCGCTTACCGGTGTCTGATCGATAAGATAAATTGGCCGATAAATCAGCCGATATGGCGATAAACCGGCCGATATGCTGATAAACTGGCCGATTTCCCCCTTATCATGGGTCGGCCGATAAGTTACCAATAAGCGATATCCCCTACATTGACGACATTTAATGAAAACCGAGCTGTTCGAAGAATTCACCTTACCAAGAACAAAGATGTAAGGGCCGAATTGTAACGCCCACGATGCGGCTATATCTCCCACGTGTCGAGGCACGACTTAGAGGCACAACCGCACAGTGGTTTGTCGCAAGAAGGGTCATCTTCACACAATCCCATGTAATGAACAAGAATGGGATAAAGAGTTGGCTTACAATCGCCACTTCACACAATAGATAAATATAATTCATACATCATCCAAAATACACACATAGACCGACTACGGTCAAGATCCGAATGAAAATAAGATAACCCCACATGCTAGATCCCCGATCGTCCCAACTGGGCTCCACTACTGATCATCAGGAAAAGACACATAGTAACGACCACGTTCCTCATCGAACTCCCACTTGAGATCGATCCCATCATCTGCACTGGCATCGTCGGCACCTGCAACTGTTTTGGTAGAATCTGTGAGTCACGAGGACTCAGCAATCTCACACCCGCGAGATCAAGACTATTTAAGCTTATAGGAAAGGATGGTACAATGAGGTGGAGCTGCAGCGGCAATAAGCACATATGGTGGCTAACATGCGTGAATGAGAGCGAGAAGAGAAGCAACGGAATGGTCGTCATCTAGCAATGACCAAGAAGTGATCCTGAACCACTACTTACGTCATACATAACTCAAACCGTGTTCACTTCCCGGACTCCGCCGAGAAGAGACCATCACGGCTACACACGCAGTTGATGTACTTTAATTGGGTCAAGTGACAAGTTCTCTACAACCGGACATTAACAAATTCCCATCTGCCTCATAACCGCGGGCACGGCTTTCGAAAGATAATACCCTGCAGGGGTGTCCCAACTTAGCCCATCATAAGCTCTCACGGTCAACGAAGGATAAACCTTCTCCCGGAAAGACCCGATCAGTCTCGGAATCCCGGTTTACAAGACATTTCGACAATGGTAAAACAAGACCAGCAAAGCCACCCGAATGTGCCGACAAATCCCGATAGGAGCCGCATATATCTCGTTCTCAGGGCACACCGGATAAGCGAAGCGTACAGGTACCAACATAAGCCAAGTTGCCAAGGGACAGTCCCGCACGGTGCTCTAGTTTGGACCAGCACTCAGAGGAACACTGGCCCGGGGGTTAAAATAAGATGACCCTCGGGCTCGCGAAAACCCGGGGGAAAGGCTTAGGTGGCAAATGGTAAAACCAAGGTTGGGCCTTGCTGGAGGAGTTTTATTCAAGGCGAACTGTCAAGGGGGTCCCATAAATCACCCGACCGCGTAAGGAACGCAAACTCAAGGAACATAATACCAGTATGACAGAAACTAGGGCGGCAAGAGTGAAACAAAACACCAGGCATAAGGCCGAGCCTTCCACCCTTTACCAAATATATAGATGCATTAAATAAATAAGAGATATTGTGATATCCCAACATATCCATGTTCCAACATGGAACAACTTCAACTTCACCTGCAACTAGCAACGCTATAAGAAGGGCTGAGCAAAAGCGGTAACATAGCCAAACAACGGTTTGCTAGGAAAGGATGGTTAGGGGCTGACATGGCAATATGGGAGGCATGATATAGCAAGTGATAGGTAGCGCAGCATGGCAATAGAGCGAACAACTAGCAAAGCAAAGATAGAAGTGATTTCGAGGGTTGGTCATCTTGCCTGCAAGGTTCTCAGAGTTGTCGAAAACTTGATCCTCGTAAGCGTACTCAACAGGTTCCTCATTCACGAACTCGTCTCCCGGCTCTACCCAAGACAAAAAACACAAACAAACGGAACCACAATCAACCACGAGAAAAGCACGAGCAACATGATGCAAAACATGTATGATATGCGAGATATGATATGCGATGCATATGCGTGCTCCGGAAGGAAAATGATGAACAAGGCAGTAACTTGGCAAAACAAGCATGCCAATGGAAAGGTGAGATGATTTCGGTCGAAATCGATATAAAGATCACCGGAAACGGATGCACGGTTTGCAAATGGTAAGCAAAACAAGAATGACACGAAACTGCGATTAACAGCATGATAGCACTTAAAATGCAACAACCAACAATGCTACATCACTCCAACATATCAACAAAGCATATGAAAGTAATCTACAGAAGATGCTTGACAAAATATGAACACTGAGCTATGGCTACATCACAACATATCAAGCTCAAACAAGCATGGCAAAAGTGCAAAAGATATCAGGTTCACAGACTTGGTGAAATACTGGACATGGCAGAAAACAGCATCAGGTAGCAATGTTCAGAGCACGAAATCAACATGCTACGGGAAATTAACATAGCAAAACAAGGCATGGCAGTGTTCTACTAAATGCATATGACAAAAGTCCCTTACTGACCATAAGCCAAAAAGGACCATAAGATATGATGGCAAACATGTAAACATAGCAAGTTTCGTTATCAGGTTTCAGACTTGGCAGAAAACAGAGCATAGCAGAAACAATAATATGAGGACATGTTGGTGAGCTTGATGCACTCACCACAAAGCAACGCATGACAAAACTAGCATATCTACAGCAAGATGGCATGTTTATGAAGCTATCCTTGGCAAGAACCGAAGCATAGCATGTATGTATCAACTACAATAAGTTTGGCAAAAATGCATATCATGTTAAGAATCTGCCAGAAATATTTTATAGCAAAAGTAGAGCAAGATTGAGTCATGCTATGGCACTCCATAATTGCAAACAAGGGCAGGAATGAATCAATTACAACAATATCTACAAAACATCCTTAATGAACATCTCCAAAATATGCATGGATCTCTCTGTAGCATCAAGTTTACATGGCAACAAAATAACAGCAGACAAAGACCTAGAGAAATCTCTAAGTCCCTGAAATCAGAAACATTACGGGGCCTAGTTTGCATGCTTGTGCTAGTCACCACAGAGATCATAAAAATACATGAAATACACCCTTTGAAAGATGGCATGGCATACAACAAAACACATGTAGAGCTCATGCCCATAAGATGCACAGATTAAATGATACAAAAATGACAAATCTCCAAGTTCTGTTAAGAACCAGCAGATAACAGCAACTAGCCCTCTAGCAACAGAGATTTGGGAATCAAGATGACCTCTAATGAACATGGTGCAATTTAACAAAATGTAGAGCATCACGAGACGAACAATTTGACATATTACACGCGCGAAACGGAGCTACATGTAAGGAGTTATGCACTGTTGAACAGGGGCACATATCGTAAGAATTCAAGGACTTAAGAAATTTCTAGGGTTCGGGAAAGTCAACCTGCTACAGTAGTGGATCGAGATCTCAGGGAGCTCGGGCTCCGATGGCGCTCGTGGCCGGCGACGGAGGAGGAGAGAGAGGCCGCGACCGGAGGGAGAGGAGGCGAGGGCGCCGGGGACGGGGGGCGGCGCCCGCGGCGGCGGCGGCGAGCACGCCGGCGACGGGGAAGGCGGCGCCCGCGGCGGACCGGCCGGCGGAGGACCGGCGAGCGGCGGCGATGGCGTCGTGGAGGAGGAGATGCGACGGCGGCGGCACACGCAGGCGCGGGAGGCGCGGGCGGCGTCGGGCCGCGGGGGCCGGCGACGGGCCCGGCGGGCCGCGGCGGCGCGGGGCGCGGGCGCGTGCCACGTGGCGGCGGCGGTCGAGGTGGACGCGTCTAGCTCCACCCGGACGTGTCCGGCGGCGGAGAGGGACGAGGGTTAGGGTTTGGACTGTGTTCGTTTTTCGGGAGGGTCACATATAAATAGGTAGAGAGAGCTAGGAGGCTCCAAATGAGGTGCGGTTTTCGCCCACACGATCGTGATCGAACGACCTACAGCATGGAAGAGAGTTTGGTGGGTTTTGGGCTGGTTAGAGAGGGGGTTTTGCTGCAACACACAGAAGGCATCTGCGGTTACCCGGTTAACCGTTGGAGTACCAAACGACCTCCAAATGGAACGAAACTTGACCGGTGGTCTACCGGTGGTATACCAAGGCCACTTGACAAGCCTCGGTCCATTCCGAGAACGTTTGACACCCGCTCACGAAAGAAAACAAGAGGGGTGCACCGGAGGAGATGGGAGCGCCGGATTGCAAAATGGACAACGGGGAAAATGCTCGGATGCATGAGACGAACACGTATGCAAATGCAATGCACATGATGACATGATATGAAATGCATGACATGAACAAAATACAAAATGAAAGACAAAACCCGACCACGGAGGGAATGTCATAGCACATAGCCAAAAATGGCAAGAGTCGGAGTTACAAATATGGCAAGTTACATCCGGGGTGTTACAACACTCCACCACTACGAGAGGATCTCGTCCCGAGATCTAGGACTGAAAGAACTCCGGATATTCAGAACGGAGATGGTCCTCGCGTTCCCAGGTGGCTTCCCGGCCGGAATGGTGCGACCACTTCACTTTCAGGAATTTGATAGACTTGTTGCGAGTCTTGCGCTCAGTTTCTTCAAGAATAGCAACGGGGTGTTAATGTTAAGACAAATCTTCTTGAAGGTCAATCTCTTCGAAGTTGATAGTGCGCTCAGGCGTCTTGAAGCACTTGCGAAGCTGTGACACGTGGAACACGTCATGCACGTTCGCGAAGTTGGAAGGAAGCTCAAGTTGATAGGCGAGGTCGCCTCTTTTGCCAGTGATCTTTAAAGGACCCACGTATCTAGGGCAAGCTTCCCTTTGATACCGAACCGACAAGTGCCTTTCATTGGAGAGACGCGGAGGTAGACATGGTCTCCGATCTCGAAAGCCACATCACGGTGCTTACTATCATAGTAACTCTTCTGGCGCGATTGCGCGGCTTTGAGATTATCACGGATGACTTTACACATTTCTTCAGCTTCAGTGATTAAGTCATTGCCAAGAAGTTGGCGTTCACCTGTCTGTGACCAATTGAGAGGAGTACGGCACTTTCTGCCATAGAGAATCTCGAATGGGGCCTTGCCCGAACTCGCTTGGAAGCTGTTGTTGTAGGAGAATTCAGCATATGGAAGACAATCTTCCCATTTCATGCCAAAGGAAATGACACAAGCCCTGAGCATATCTTCAAGAATTTGACTTACTCGCTCGACTTGGCCACTAGTTTGAGGATGGAAAGCTGTGCTGAAGCGAATGTTTGTGCCCATGGCCTTCTGGAAGGAGTCCCAGAACTTAGAGGTGAAGATGCTTCCACGATCAGAAGAAATCAACTGTGGAATGCCGTGCAAGGGGACAATTCTGGAGGTGTATAGCTCTACCAACTGAGCTGCTGTGATGGATTCTTTGATTGGAAGGAAATGAGCCACTTTAGAAAGCTTGTCGATGACAACGAAGATAGCATCATTTCCGCGCTTGGACTTTGGAAAACCAGTCACGAAGTCCATTTCGATATGATCAAACTTCCATTCTGGGATAGCAAGAGGTTGGAGGAGACCAGCTGGTCGTTGATGTTCTGCTTTCACTCTTCGACAGACATCACATTCATTCACGAATTGAGCAATTTCTCGCTTCATTCGAGTCCACCAGTACGACTGCTTGAGGTCATGGTACATCTTCGTACTTCCAGGATGAATGGAAAGGAGAGAATTGTGCGCCTCGTTCATAATGACTTTCCTTAGATCACCTTTAGGAACCACAATCCGGTCCTCGAGGAATAAAGTGTCTCTGTCATCAATGCGATAGCACTTGTATTTGGAAAGACCCTTGTCGATACCACGTTTCACCTTCTTCACCATGGCATCAAGGAGTTGTGCCTCACGAATTTGATCTTCCAAAGTAGGAGAGACTATGAGGTTGGCAAGAAAGCCTTGAGGAACAACTTGGAGATTCAGCTTGCGGAAAGCTTCACAAAGATCCGGTTGGAATGGCTTGAGAATTAAGCTGTTGCAATAAGCCTTCCTGCTTAAAGCATCTGCAATGACATTTGCTTTGCCTGGAGTATATTCAATACTCGGATTGTACTCTTGAATCATTTCGACCCATCGAGTCTGCCTGAGGTTGAGGTTGGGCTGAGTGAAGATATACTTGAGACTCTTGTGATCGGTGAAAATGTCCACTTGTCTTCCCAACAAGAGATGTCTCCACGTTATTAATGCATGGACAACTGCCGCCAACTCAAGATCATGAGTGGGGTAGTTCTTCTCATTGGGCTTCAACTGACGAGAGGTATAGGCCACAACTTTCTTCTCTTGCATTAACACAGCACTGAGACCTTGGAGAGAAGCATCACAGAAACCTTCAAATGGCTTGGATTCATCAGGAGGAGTTAAGACAGGAGCTGTGACAAGTTTCTCTTTGAGGGTGTTGAAAGCAACGTCACACTCAGGAGACCAGACATACTTCACATGCTTCTGGAGGAGGTTGGAAAGAGGCTTTGCAATCTTAGAGAAATTCTCAACGAATCTTCGGCAATAGCTTGCAAGACGAAGAAAACTGCGAAGCTGCTTGACATTCTGAGGAGGTTCCCAATTCACAATTGCGGACACCTTCTCGGGGTTAACAGCGATGCCCTTGGCAGAGATAATGTGACCAAGGAAAAGAACTTCATCAAGCCAAAACTCACACTTTGAGAACTTCGCATAGAATTGATACTCTCTGAGCTTGTCGAGCACCAATCGCAAATGTTTGGCATGGTCCTTCTTATTCTTGGAGAAGACCAAGATATCATCGAGATACACCAGGACGAATTCATTGGTATAGGGGTTGAAGATGAAATTTATCATCCGAGAGAAAACTGGAGGAGCATTGACAAGGCCGAAAGACACGACAGTATATTCATAAGAACCAAAGCTTGTTCTGAAAGTTGTCTTGGGAATATCTTCTTCACGAATGCGAATCTGATGATAACCCATACGAAGGTCAAGCTTCGAGAAAACTTTAGCACCTTTGAGTTGCTCGAATAGCTCATTGATGTTGGGAAGTGGATACTTGTTCTTGATTGTCTTCTTGTTCAATGGACGGTAGTCGACACAAAGTCGGTCCGTGCCATCCTTCTTCTTTACAAAAAGAACACCACAACCCCATGGAGAAGAACTCGGTCTGATCAAACCCAGATGCTCTTGTTCATCGAGCTGTTTCTTCAATTCCTTCAGCTCGTTGGGTCCAAGCTTGTATGGACGCTTGCAAACGGGTTCAGTGCCAGGCTCTAGTTCGATAACGAACTCAACTGGCCGGTGAGGAGGCATACCCGAAAGCTCTTCTGGAAAGACATCTTGATACTCGCAAACGACTGGAATTTGAGAGATGGCATTCAATTCGCCCTTCTCATTGAGAGAAAAAAACCGAATGGTTTCATCACGAGCGGCATAAATAATCACATCCTCAGAAGAGTGTGTCAATTGAATTTCCCTGGCAGCACAATCAAGCTGAGCTTTGTGCTTAGAAAGCCAGTCCATCCCGAGAATAAGATCAATATCCGAGTCACCAAGAACAACTGGAGAAGACAGAAATTTATAGTCTCCCATCTTGATGGAAACATCCGGAACTATCAAGTCGGCTCTCATTGACTTCCCCGGAGAAACAACACCCAATGGTTTATCCAGATAAGACCAAGTGAATTCATGCTTGGCAAAAAACGGTCTTGACATGAAACAAAGCGATGCACCAGTATCGAAAAGAACTTCTGCAGGAATATCATTAACAGGAAGATTACCCATTATCACATCAGTAGACTCCTCTGCTTGAGCTGCATTCATCATGTTCACCTTTGCAGACTTTGGATTATGCTTGACCACTACATTGCTGGAAGACCTGACAGGAGGAGGAGGAGGTGGCAGACGCCTTTGGTTGAAGCACTTGTTAGCATAGTGACCTTTCTGCTGACACTTGTTGCAAGTCACCTCTGAGAGTGGACGGTGATAAGGAGCATTGGACTTTGGAGCTTGATTCTGAGACTTGTTCTGATAGCCAGAGTTGGAAGAGTTCGAAGAACCATGGCCACCTTTGTTCTTCTGCTGGTAAGGCTGACGAAACGGAGGAGGAGGAGGCAACCAGAACTTCTGTTGCTTAGCTGCCACAAGTGAGGAAGAAGAAGACTGAACTGCGTCTCTGACTCTCTTCTTAGAAGCCTCACACTTGAGCTGAGCAGCCTCTTGCTTCAGTGCCATGTTATAGAATTGATCAAACTGAGTAGGCTCAACAAGAACGAGAGCTAAATGCAGATCCTCTCTAAGGCCACCTCTGAAGTGATAGATCATGCTCTTTTCATCAGGAACGTCTTGTTTAGCAAAGCGAGCAACTTTCTGAAACTGGATGTTGTATTGATACACAGACATGTTGCCTTGCTTGAGATTGCGGAACTCCTCACGCTTGCTCTCAACAACACTTTGTGGAATGTGGTGCGCTTTGAAGTCCCGAAAGAAGTCAGTCCAAGTGATCACACGACCTCCTCTGGAATCTTTGTATTGCTGAAACCAATCAGCAGCTTGGTCCTTGAGCTGGAAAGAAGCGAACTTGACAAAGTCCTCAGGCCTGACATTGCTACATTCAAAATGCTTGTTGATGTCCACGAGCCAATCATCGGCATCTGTGGCCTCGGCACAGTAGCTGAAAGACTTGGGCTGATTTGCAAGAAACTGGTTGAGTGTAGCGAAGTGAGGCTGATTGTTGCCTTGACCTTGATTGCCTTGCCCTTGGGTGCGTTCTTGCAAGAGTTGCAGAATCATCTGAGCATTGGCATTGGTGGCTACCATGATAGCTTGCCATGCCTCCGGAGGCGGAGGTGGTGGCGGAGGGTTCGCTTGACTCCCTTCATTGCGATCCGGATTCTGACGCGTTGGCGGAGCCATCCTGAAGAGGGTGACATCCGTTAGCATCTTGATAGACAAAAAGATAAGTAGAATCAACGGATAGAAATTGCAACATATAGTCTTCACAATAAACATTCGAACGAAGATGAACGAATGAATTCCATAGTAAATCATCACACTTCCATAAGTTGAGAAGCCACTTGAAAAAGATATTGAATCAACATATGACTTCGAAACAACTCGAATACCACAATTGAAAACAAAAAAAAAGTATTGGCTTGCAGAATAAGCCGGAACAAACATATGATAGAGATTTCGTCCGAAGTTTTCGTGGTGGGGCCCACACGGGCTCAATCGTACAGCACCATCATGTACAAGGCTGTGCACATGACATACGAAGCGTCCCCGAGTCGGCATAGCCAAGGACTCTTTAAGACACTACGAGACCACTGTAAAACCAACCGTGTACAGGCGGACCACTAGACGTCGAACCCCAATCTCATATCATGTGTCTGTCGGAAAGATATCCTAAGGCTACTTGAATTCCCACTTATAAACTCCCAAAATTTTCTGGTTATGCAATCTGGTGTTAGGGATACAGGGGACACAAAATATATCACCCAAACTAGCAATCCCTAGATCCAGCTGTATCCATCCGTCAACACATAACCAAGAAACCTTCGGAAATCGTTTACCTCAACCTTCGAAAAGCATCTGTTATACAAGTTATGGCAATACTCCCGAACTCCCGCCCCAGTACTGGGTGGCGTCGAGGTGATCTCACCAACAACTGCATAAAAGAGATTTCGATGTCGGCGAAACTCAGGTATTCCAGAACTGCAACGATAAAATTGTGACGACAACACCTCGGAGCTCAACTCCCCGGGACACTGCCACAACCCCTAAATGTCAGGAGGCACCAAGAACAATGTTCTCGTCACAAAACCATCAGAACGATTCCAAGATACCCGCGTGATCCTAAAAAAAATTAGTGAAATTTGGGGAGAGAATAGTCAAAACTTCTACGTCAGGAGACCTCACCAGAGCGACGAAGGGACTGAGGAGTAAAAAGAATCCTACTCTCCGATATATATAATCCTAAGACTCAAAACATTTTTGTTCTAGACTCAACAACGCCAGCGATTCGATCAAGCAGGGGGCTCCTAAGTCAGGGATGGCTCTGATTACCAACTTGTAATGCCCACGATGCGGCTATATCTCCCACGTGTCGAGGCACGACTTAGAGGCATAACCGCATAGTGGTTTGTCGCAAGAAGGGTCATCTTCACACAATCCCATGTAATGAACAAGAATGGGATAAAGAGTTGGCTTACAATCGCCACTTCACACAATACATAAATATAATTCATACATCATCCAAAATACACACATAGACCGACTACGGTCAAGATCCGAATGAAAATAAGATAACCCCACATGCTAGATCCCCGATCATCCCAACTGGGCTCCACTACTGATCATTAGGAAAATACACATAGTAACGACCACGTTCCTCATCGAACTCCCACTTGAGATCGATCCCATCATCTGCACTGGCATCGTCGGCACCTGCAACTGTTTTGGTAGAATCTGTCAGTCACGAGGACTCAGCAATCTCACACCCGCGAGATCAAGACTATTTAAGCTTATAGGAAAGGATGGTGCAATGAGGTGGAGCTGCAGCGGCAATAAGCACATATGGTGGCTAACATGCACGAATGAGAGCGAGAAGAGAAGCAACGGAACGGTCGTCATCTAGCAATGACCAAGAAGTGATCCTGAACTCCTACTTACGTCATACATAACTCAAAACGTGTTCACTTCCCGGACTCCGCCGAGAAGAGACCATCACGGCTACACACGCAGTTGATCTATTTTAATTGGGTCAAGTGACAAGTTCTCTACAACCGGACATTAACAAATTCCCATCTACCTCATAACCGCGGGCACGGCTTTCGAAAGATAATACCCTGCAGGGGTGTCCCAACTTAGCCCATCATAAGCTCTCACGGTCAACGAAGGATAAACCTTCTCCCGGAAAGACCCGATCAGTCTCGGAATCCCGGTTTACAAGACATTTCAACAATGGTAAAACAATACCAGCAAAGCCACCCGAATGTGCCGACAAATCCCGATAGGAGCTGCACATATCTCGTTCTCAGGGCACACCGGATAAGCGAAGCGTACAGGTACCAACATAACCCAAGTTGCCAAGGGACGGTCCCGCACGGTGCTCTAGTTTGGACCGGCACTCAGAGGAACACTGGCCCGGGGGTTAAAATAAGATGACCCTCGGGCTCGCGAAAACCCGGGGGAAAGGCTTAGGTGGCAAATGGTAAAACCAAGGTTGGGCCTTGCTGGAGGAGTTTTATTCAAGGCGAACTGTCAAGGGGGTCCCATAAATCACCCGACCGCGTAAGGAACGCAAACTCAAGGAATATAATACCGGTATGACAGAAACTAGGGCGGCAAGAGTGAAACAAAACACCAGGCATAAGGCCGAGCCTTCCACCCTTTACCAAATATATAGATGCGATAAATAAATAAGAGATATTGTGATATCCCAACATATCCATGTTCCGACGTAGAACAACTTCAACTTCACCTGCAACTAGCAACGCTATAAGAAGGGCTGAGCAAAAGCGATAACATAGCCAAACAACGGTTTGCTAGGAAAGGATGGTTAGGGGCTGACATGGCAATATGGGAGGCATGATATAGCAAGTGATAGGTAGCGCAGCATGGCAATAGAGCGAACAACTAGCAAAGCAAAGATAGAAGTGATTTCGAGGGGTGGTCATCTTGCCTGCAAGGTTCTCAGAGTTGTCGAAAGCTTGATCCTCGTAAGCGTACTCAACAGGTTCCTCGTTCACGAACTTGTCTCCCGGCTCTTGCCAAGACAAAAAACACAAACAAACGGAACCACAATCAACCACGAGAAAAGCACGAGCAACATGATGCAAAACATGTATGATATGCGAGATATGATATGCGATGCATATGCGTGCTCCGGAAGGAAAATGATGAACAAGGCAGTAACTTGGCAAACCAAGCATGCCACTGGAAAGATGAGATGATTTCGGTCGAAATCGATATAAAGATCACCGGAAACGGATGCACGGTTTGCAAATGGTAAGCAAAACAAGAATGACACGAAACTGCGATTAACAGCATGATAGCACTTAAAATGCAACAAGCAACAATGCTACAGCACTCCAACATAGAAACAAAGCATATGAAAGTAATCTACAGGAGATGCTTGACAAAATATGAACACTGAGCTACGGCTAGATCACAACATATCAAGCTCAAACAAGCATGGCAAAAGTGCAAAAGATATCAGGTTCACAGACTTGGTGAAATACTGGACATTGCAGAAAACAGCATCAGGTAGCAATGTTAAGAGCACGAAATCAACATGCTACGGGAACTTAACATAGCAAAACAAGGCATGGCAGTGTTCTACTAAATGCATATGACAAAAGTCCCTTACTGACCATAAGCCAAAAAGGACAAGAAGATATGATGGCGAACATGTAAACATAGCAAATTTCGTTATCAGGTTCCAGACTTGGCAGAAAACGGAGCATAGCAGAAACAATAATATGAGAACATGTTGGTGAGCTTGATGCACTCACCACAAAGCAATGCATGACAAAACTAGCATATCTACAGCAAGATGGCATGTTTATGAAGCTATCCATGGCAAGAACCAAAGCATAGCATGTATGTATCAACTACAATAAGCTTGGCAAAAATGCATATCATGTTAAGAATCTGCCAGAAATATTTTATAGCAAACGTTGAGCAAGATTGAGGCATGCTATGGCACTCCATAATTGCAAACAAGGGCAGAAATGGATCAATTACAACAATATCTAAAAACTATCCTTACTGAACATCTCCAAAATATGCATGGATCTCTCTGTAGCATCAAGTTTACATGGCAACAAAATAACAGCAGGCAAAGACTTGGAGAAATCTCTAAGTCCCTGAAATCAGAAACATTACGGGACCTAGTTTGCATGCTTTTGCTAGTCACCACAGAGATCACAAAAATACATGGCATACACCCTTTGAAAGATGGCATGGCATACAACAAAACACATGTAGAGCTCATGCCCATAAGATGCACAGATTAAATGATACAAAAATGACAAATCTCCAAGTTCTGTTAAGAACCAGCAGATAACAGCAACTAGCCCTCTAGCAACAGAGATTTGGGCATCAAGATGACCTCTAATGAACATGGTGCAATTGAACAAAATGTAGAGCATCACGAGACGAACAATTTGACATATTACACGCGCGAAACGGAGCTACATGTAAGGAGTTATGCACTGTTGAACAGGGGCACATATCGTAAGAATTCAAGGACTTAGGAAATTTCTAGGGTTCGGGAAAGTCAACCTGCTACAGTAGTGGATCGAGATCTCAGGGAGCTCGGGCTCCGATGGCGCTCATGGCCGGCGACGGAGGAGGAGAGAGAGGGCGCGGCCTGAGGGAGAGGAGGCGAGGGCGCCGGGGACGGGGGGCGGCGCCCGCGGCGGCGGCGGCGAGCACGCCGGCGACGGGGAAGGCGGCGCCCGCGGCGGACCGGCCGGCGGAGGACCGGCGAGCGGCGGCGATGGCGTCGTGGAGGAGGAGATGCGACGGCGGCGGCGCACGCAGGCGCGGGAGGCGCGGGCGGCGTCGGGCCGCGGGGGCCGGCGACGGGCCCGGCGGGCCGCGGCGGCGCGGGGCGCGGGCGCGTGCCACGTGGCGGCGGCGGTCGAGGTGGACGCGGCCAGCTCCGCCCGGACGTGTCCGGCAGCGGAGAGGGACGAGGGTTAGGGTTTGGACTGTGTTCGTTTTTCAGGAGGGTCACATATAAATAGGTAGAGAGAGCTAGGAGGCTCCAAATGTGGTGCGGTTTTCGCCCACACGATCGTGATCGAACGACCTACAGCATGGAAGAGAGTTTGGTGGGTTTTGGGCTGGTTAGAGAGGGGGTTTTGCTGCAACACACAGAAGGCATCTGCGGTTACCCGGTTAACCGTTGGAGTACCAAACGACCTCCAAATGGAACGAAACTTGACCGGTGGTCTACCGGTGGTATACCAAGGCCACTTGACAAGCCTCGGTCCATTCCGAGAACGTTTGACACCCGCTCACGAAAGAAAACAAGAGGGGTGCACCGGAGAAGATGGGAGCGCCGGATTGCAAAACGGACAACGGGGAAAATGCTCGGATGCATGAGACGAACACGTATGCAAATGCAATGCACATGATGACATGATATGAAATGCATGACATGAACAAAATACAAAACGAAAGACAAAACCCGACCACGGAGGGAATGTCATAGCACATAGCCGAAAATGGCAAGAGTCGGAGTTACAAATATGGCAAGTTACATCCGGGGTGTTACAACACTCCACCACTACGAGAGGATCTCGTCCCGAGATCTAGGACTGAAAGAACTCCGGATATTCAGAATGGAGATGGTCCTCGCGTTCCCAGGTGGCTTCCCGGCCGGAATGGTGCGACCACTTCACTTTCAGGAATTTGATAGACTTGTTGCGAGTCTTGCGCTCAGTTTCTTCAAGAATAGCAACGGGGTGTTAATGTTAAGACAAATCTTCTTGAAGGTCAATCTCTTCGAAGTTGATAGTGCGCTCAGGCGTCTTGAAGCACTTGCGAAGCTGTGACACGTGGAACACGTCATGCACGTTCGCGAAGTTGGAAGGAAGCTCAAGTTGATAGGCGAGGTCGCCTCTTTTGCCAGTGATCTTGAAAGGACCCACGTATCTAGGGGCAAGCTTCCCTTTGATACCGAAACGACGAGTGCCTTTCATTGGAGAGACGCGGAGGTAGACATGGTCTCCAATCTCGAAAGCCACATCACGGTGCTTACTATCATAGTAACTCTTCTGGCGCGATTGCGCGGCTTTGAGATTATCACGGATGACTTTACACATTTCTTCAGCTTCAGTGATTAAGTCATTGCCAAGAAGTTGGCGTTCACCTGTCTCTGACCAATTGAGAGGAGTACGGCACTTTCTGCCATAGAGAATCTCGAATGGGGCCTTGCCCGAACTCGCTTGGAAGCTGTTGTTGTAGGAGAATTCAGCATATGGGCCGGAGGAGATGGGAGCGCCGGATTGCAAAACGGACAACGGGGAAAATGCTCGGATGCATGAGACGAACACGCATGAAAATGCAATGCACATGATGACATGATATGAAATGCATGACATGAACAAAATACAAAACGAAAGACAAAACCCGACCACGGAGGGAATATCATAGCACATAGCCGAAAATGGCAAGAGTCGGAGTTACAAATATGGCAAGTTACATCCAGGGTGTTACACGAATATAGTCCTTCGGTTCAGATGCTTTGAAGTATTCGGTGGAGGAACCCGCCTTGCAATGCCGAAGACAATTTGCGCGTCGGACACGTCGTCATTGAAGACTGTTTCGGGGGCTACTGAGGGAGTCCTGGATTACGAGGTCCTCGGGCGTCCGGGCTATGTGATGTGGGCCTGACTAATGGGCCGTGAAGAAACAAGACGGAAGACTTTTCCTCGTGTCCGGATGGGACTCTCCTTGGCGTGGAAGGCTAGCTTGGCGTGCGGACATGAAGATTCCTTTCTCTGTAAACCGACTCTGTACAACCCTAGCCCCCTCCGGTGTCTATATAAACCGGAGGGCTTAGTCCGTAGAGGCAATCATAATCATACAGGCTAGACATCTAGGGTTTAGCCATTACGATCTCGAGGTAGATCAACTCTTGTAACCCCTATACTCATCAAAGTCAATCAAGCACGAAGTAGGGTATTACCTCCATCAAGAGGGCCCGAACCTGGGTAAACATTGTGTCCCCTGCCTCCTGTTACCCTCGATCCTTAGACGCACAGTTTGGGACCCCCTACCTGAGATCTGCCAGTTTTGACACCGACAGCAGGCGCGGGGCGCCTCGCGGCGGGTCCTTGCTGGCACTGCACCGGTCCGAGCGGCCTCGAACCTGCGTTCTCCGGTGTCCTAGGCTTGCCGGCGTTCCCTTCCGGGCAGCTTCGGCCCTTGAGACCAGTAGATGCGTCCCCTCCAGCTTGTCAGGTTCACCGGTGTTCCGACGGTTACGGCCACGGCAGCTCGGATCTGCGTTTCTCCAGTCCTAGCTTGTCGGCGTTGCCGGTCACCGTCGTCTCCCCCTCGCGGTGGTTCTGCTTCGCTGTCGGCCCTACACTGTGCACCTCAAAGCCTCGCCTTTTGCCTGATCCTTTGTTCGTGGGTTCGGAGGCGGTGCCACCCTCCGGCGGCAGGTGCAGCCCAACCAACCCTGCAAGCGTCGGCTTCCTCATCCTCGAGTCCATTGTGTTGGGGAACGCAGAAATTTCAACAAAAATCCTACGCGCACGCAAGATCTATCATGGTGATGCATAGCGACGAGAGGGGAGACTGTAGTCCACTTACCCTCATAGACTGTAAGCGGAAGCGTTATGACAACGCGGTTGATGTAGTCGTACGTCTTCACGATCCGACCGATCCTAGTACCGAAGATACGGCACCTCCGCAATCTGCACACGTTCAGCTCGGTGGCGTCCCACGAACTCTAGATCCAGCTGAGTGTCGAGGGAGAGCTTCATCAGCACGACGGCGTGATGACGGTGATGATGAAGTTACCGACGCAAGGCTTCGCCTAAGCACTGCAAAGATATGACCGAGGTGGAATTCTGTGGAGGGGGGCACTGCACACGGGTAAGAGATCAACTTGTGTGTCTATGGGGTGCCCCCCTCCCCCGTATATAAAGGATGGTGTGCCAAGGGGGGAGGAGTCCTCCTCCTACTGGGAGTAGGACTCCCCTTTCCTAGTCCCACTAGGAATAGAAGGAAGAGGGGGAAGAAGAAAGGAAAGGGGGGCCAACCCCCTTACCCAATTTGGATTGGGCTTGGGGGGGCGCGCCCCTTCCTAGGCTGCCTTATGTTCTCTCCCACTAAGGCCCATTAAGGCCCATATACTCCCTGGCGAATTCCCGTAACTCTCTGGTACTCCAAAAAATACCCGAATCACTCAGAACCTTTCCGATGTCCGAATATAGCCTTCCAATATATCGATCTTTACGTCTCAACCATTTCGAGACTCCTCGTCATGTCCGTGATCATATCCGGGACTCCGAACAACCTTCGGTACATCAAAACACATAAACTCATAATACCGATCGTCGCCGAACATTAAGCGTGCGGACCCTACGGGTTCGAGAACTATGTAGACATGACCGAGACTCATCTCCGCTCAATAACCAATAGCGGAACCTGGATGCTCATATTGGTTCCTGCATATTCTACGAAGATCTTTATCGATCAAACCGCATAACAACATACGTTGTTCCCTTTGTCATCGGTATATATGTTACTTGCTCGAGATTCGATCGTCGGTATCTCAATACCTAGTTCAATCTCGTTATCGGCAAGTCTCTTTACTCGTTCCGTAATGCATCATCCCGTAACTAACTCATTAGTCACATTGCTTGCAAGGCTTATAGTGATGTGCATTACCGAGAGGGCCCAGAGATACCTCATTGACAATCGGAGTGACAAATCCTAATCTTGATCTATGCCAACTCAACAAACACCATCGGAGACACCTGTAGAGCATCTTTATAATCACCCAGTTACGTTGTGACGTTTGATAGCACACTAACTGTTCCTTCCGTATTCGGGAGTTGCATAATCTCATAGTCATAGGAACATGTATAAGTTATGAAAAAAGCATTAGCAATAAACTAAATGATCATAGTGCTAAGCTAACGGATGGGTCAAGCCAATCACATCATTCTCTAATGATGTGATCCCGTTCATCAAATGACAACTGTTGTCCATGGCTAGGAAACTTAACCATCTAACGAGCTAGTCAAGTAGAGGCATACTAGTGACACTCTGTTTGTCTATGTATTCACACATGTACCAAGTTTCCGGTTAATACAGTTCTAGCATGAATAATAAACATTTATCATGGTGTAAGGAAATATATAAATAACAACTTTATTATTGCCTCTAGGGCATATTTCCTTCAGTCTCCCACTTGCACTAGAGTCAATAATCTAGTTCACATCGTCATGTGTTTAACACCAATAGTTCACATCTTTATGTGATTAGTTCACATCTCTATGTGACTAATACTCAAAGGATTTACTAGAGTCAATAATCTAGTTCACATCGCTATGTGATTAATACCCAAAGAGTACTAAGGTGCGATCATGTTTTGCTTGTGAGAGAAGCTTAGTCAATGGGTTTGTCACATTCAGAGACGTATGTATTTTACAAATTTTGTATGTCTACAATGCTCTGCATGGAGATACTCTAGCTAACTGCTATCACTTTCAATATGTATCTAGATCGAGACTTAGAGTCGTCTAGATCGGTGTCAAAGCTTGCATTGACGTAACTCTTCACGACGAACTCTTTGTCACCTCCATAACCAAGAAACATTTCCTTATTCCACTAAGGATAATTTTGACCGCTGTCTAGTGATCCATTCATGGATCACTATTGTATCCTCTTGCCAAACTCATGGTGAGGTACATAATAGTTCTGGTACACAGCATAGCATACTTTATAGAACCTATGACTGAGGCATAGGGAATGACTTTTCATTCTCTTTCTATTTTCTGCCGTGGTCGGGTTTTGAGTCTTTACTCAACTTCACACCTTGCAACACAGGCAAGAACTCCTTCTTTGACTGTTCCATTTTGAACTACTTCAAAATCTTGTCAAGGTATGTACTCATTGAAAAAACTTATCAAGGTCTTGATCTATCTCTATATATCTTGATGCTCAATATGTAAGCAGCTTCACCGATGTCTTTCTTTGAAAAACTTCTTTCAAAAACTCCTTTATGCTTTCCAGAAAAATTTTACATTATTTCCGATCAACAATATGTCATTCACATATACTTATCAGAAATGTTGTAGTGCTCCCACTCACTTTCTTGTAATTACAGGCTTCACCACAAGCCCGCATAAAACTATATGCTTTGATCAACTTATCAAAGCGTATATTCCAACTCCGAGATGCTTGCTCCAGTCCATAGATGGATCGCTGGAGTTTGCACATTTTGTTAGCACCTTTAGGATTGACAAAACCTTCTTGTTGCATCATATACAACTCTTCTTTAAGAAATCCATTAAGGAATGCAGTTTTGACATCCATTTGCCAGATTTCACAAAATGTGGAAATTGCTAAAATGATTCGGACAAACTTAAGCATCGCTACGAGTGAGAAAATCTCATCGTAGTCAACAACTTGAACTTGCCAAAAACCTTTTGCGACAATTCGAGCTTTATAGATAGTAACACTACTATCAGCGTCCGTCTTCCTCTTGAAGATCCATTTATTCTCTATGGCTTGCTGATCATCGAGCAAGTCAACCAAAGTCCATACTCTGTTCTCGTACATGGATCCCATCTCAGATTTCATGGCCTCAAGCCATTTTGCGGAATCAGGGCTCATCATCGCTTCCTCATAGTTCGTAGGTTCGTCATGGTCAAGTAACATGACTTCCAGAACAGGATTACCGTACCACTCTGGTGTGGATCTTACTCTGGTTGACCTACGAGGTTCGGTAGTAACTTGATCAGAAGTTTCATGATCATCATCATTAGCTTCCGCACTTACTGGTGTAGGAATCACTGGAACTGATTTCTGTGATGAACTACTTTCCAATAAGGGAGCAGGTACTGTTACCTCATCAAGCTCTACTTTCCTCCCACTCACTTCTTTCGAGAGAAACTTCGTCTCTAGAAAGAATCCATTCTTAGCAACAAAGATCTTGCCTTCGGATCTGTGATAGAAGGTGTACCCAACATTTTCTTTTGGGTATCCTATGAAGACGCACTTCTCCGATTTGGGTTCGAGCTTATCAGGTTGAAACTTTTTCACATAAGCATCGCAACCCCAAACTTTAAGAAACGACAGCTTAGGATTCTAGCCAAACCATAGTTCATATGGTGTCGTCTCAACGGATTAGACGGTGCCCTATTTAACGTGAATGTAGCTGCCTCTAATGCATAACCCCAAAACGATAGTGATAAATCGGTAAGAGACATCATAGATTGCACTATATCCAATAAAGTACGGTTATGACGTTCGGACACACCATTATGTTGTGGTGTTCCACGTGGCATGAATTTGTGAAACTATTCCACATTGTTTTAATTGAAGACCAAACTCGTAACTCAAATATTCGTCTCCGCGATCAAATCGTAGAAACTTTATTTTCTTGTTACGATGATTTTCCACTTCACTCTGAAATTCTTTGAACTTTTCAAATGTTACAGACTTCTGTTTCATCCAGTAGATATACCCATATCTTCTCAAATCATCTGTGATGGTCAGAAAATAACGATACCAGCCGCGAGCCTCAACACTCATCGGACTGCATACATCAGTATGTATTATTTCCAATAAGTCAGTTGTTCGCTCCATTGTTCCGGAGAACGGAGTCTTAGTCATCTTGCCCATGAGGCATGGTTCGCAAGCATCAAGTGATTCATAATCAAGTATTCCAAAAGACCATCAGCATGGAGTTTCTTCATGCGCTTTACACCAATATGACCTAAACGACAGTGCCACAAATAAGTTGCACTATCATTATTAACTTTGCATCTTTTGGCTTCAATATTATGAATATGTGTATCACTACGATCGAGATTCAATAAACCATTTATATTGAGTGTATGACCATAGAAGGTTTTATTCATGTAAATAGAACAACAATTATTCTTTGACTTAAATGAATAACCGTATTGCAATAAACATGATCCAATCATATTCATGCTCAACGCAAACACCAAATAACATTTATTTTAGGTTCAACACTAATCCCGAAGGTAAAGGGAGTGTGCGATGGTGATCTTATCAACCTTGGAATCACTTCCAACACACATCATCACCTCGCCCTTAACTAGTCTCTGTTTATTTTGCAACTCCCGTTTCGAGTTACTACTCTTAGCAACTGAACCAGTATCAAATATTGAGGGGTTGCTATAAACACTAGTAAAGTACACATCAATAACATGTATATCCAATATACCTTTGTTCACTATATCATCCTTCTTATCCGCCAAGTATCTAGGGCAGTTCCACTTCCAGTGACCATTTCCTTTGCAGTAGAAGCACTCAGTTCCAGGCTTGGGTCTAGCTTTGGGCTTCTTCATGGGAGTGGCAACTTGCTTGCCATTCTTCTTGAAGTTCCCTTTCTTTCCCTTGCCCTTTTACTTGAAACTAGTGGTCTTGTCAACCATCAACACTTGAAGCTTTTTCTTGATTTCTACCTTCGCCGATTTCAGCATCGCGAAGAGCTTTGGGAATCATTTCCGTTCTCCCTTGCATATTATAGTTCATCACGAAGTTCTAGTAACTTGGTGATAGTGACTAGAGAACTCTGTCAATCACTATCTTATCGGGAAGATTAACTCCCACTTGATTCAAGTGATTGTAGTACTCAGACATTCTGAGCACATGCTCACTCGTTGAGCTATTCTCCTCCATCTTGTAGGCAAAGTACTGTCAGAGGTCTCATACCTCTTGACACGGGCATGAGTATGAGATACCAATTTCAACTCTTGGAACATCTTATATTCTCCGTGGCGTTCAAAACATTTTTGAAGTCCCGGTTCTAAGCCGTAAAGCATGCTGCACTAAACTATCAATTAGTCATCATACCGAGCTTGTCAAACGTTCATAACGTCTACATCTTCTCTTGCAATAGGTATGTCACCTAGCGGTGCATCAAGGACATAATTCTTCTGTGCAGCAATGAGGATAATCCTCAGATCACGGACCTAGTCCGCATCATTGCTACTATCATCTTTCAACATAGTTTTTCTCTAGGAACATATCAAAAATAAACGGGGAGCTACATCACGAGCTATTGATCTACAACATAGTTATGCAAATACTATCAGGACTAAGTTCATGATAAATTAAAGTTCAATTAATCATATTACTTAAGAACTCCCACTTAGATAGACATCCCTATAGTCATCTAAATGATCACGTGATCCAAATCCACTCAACCATGTCCGATCATCACGTGAGATGGAGTAGTTTTCAATGGTGAACTACTATATGATTCACGCTCGACCTTTCGGTCTCCAGTGTTCCGAGGCCATATCTGCATATGCTAGGCTCGTCAAGTTTAACCCGAGTATTCCGCGTGTGCAAAACTGGCTTGCACCCGTTGCATGTGAAGGTAGGGCTTATCACACCCGATCATCACGTGGTGTCTCGGCACGACGAACTGTCGCAACGGTGCATACTCAGGGAGAACACTTATACCTTGAAATTTAGTCAGAGATCATCTTATAATGCTACCGCCGAACTAAGCAAAATAAGATGCATAAAGGATAAACATCACATGCAATCAAAATATGTGACATGATATGGCCATGATCATCTTGCGCCTTTGATCTCCATCTCCAAAGTACCGTCACGATCTCTATCGTCACCGGCATGACACCATGATCTCCATCATCTTGATCTCTATCAATGTGTCGTCACATGGTCGTCTCGCCAACTATTTGTCGCGACCGGTTTTCCAATAAAAATATTTATTGAGAAACCAATCCCTTTTACGGACCAGTAGAGAAGAATTCTCCTCACTGGTAGACAATTTCTTGATCACAGAAGAAAAACCAGGAGTACTAAATATAATACAAGGTTGAGCGGAGACTGCTCAACAATTTATTACAAGCACGCCAATAACACATAAAGGCGGATAGGGTGGCATAACTACTAACTCACAATAAAAACGGTGGTGGATAAATCACAGAGAAGTGGGTGACATGACTCCTGGATCTAACAGCTCTTCGAGCGTCGGAGTGAGGCTCGAGGATACTTATTGTGGGTGGCGGAAGCGTATATACTACAAGTGACCAATATCCAGGATCGCACGGGACTGACTAGGATTCCTCTAGGCGTCGGACTCACTATCAAACTCTTCATCCATGAGATCGCCTTCGTTAATATCTGGCCAAATCAACAAGCCAGGTGAGTACTATGAAAGTACTCGCAAGACAGTTCGGACATAAGATATAACAAATGTAAACATTATGCATATGAACAGATTAACAAAGCGCACTCAGACAACGAGATGGTAATGCATGGGAAATAAAAGGGAAGTCGGGCGGTAGTCCTCCCGAAATCCCAATGCAGTACTGAAGGCCAATCGAGTGTCTGAATGACTCCTCGAAAGGATACAAATGAAATAACAATGCCGCAGTCGGGCGTCAAGGCGACACCACATAAAGGGCTTATAATGGAAAATAAATGATAGTGCGTGCCACAGTCGGACGTCTGAGCGACATCACATAAAGGGCTTATATCGAAAGTAAAGGACAAGAGTGCCACATTCGGACATCTGAGCGACATCACATAAAGGGCTTATATCGAAAGTAAATGACAAGAGTGCCACAGTCGGACGTCTGAGCGACATCACATAAAGGGCTTATATCGAAAGTAAATGACAAGAGTGCCACAGTCAGACGTCTGGGCGACATCACATAAAGGGCTTATATCGAAAGTAAATGACAAGAGTGCCACAGTCGGACGTCTGGGCGACATCACATAAAGGGCTTATATTTTCATAACTTAATATTTCAGTAGCTCATGAATTTAAATCATCACAAGGGAATATTCAGGTACGAGATAAACAAAAGGTTAGTCCATCCACAGGAGTAACAATTCAACGGGGATACTACTCAAGCTTGTTCACCGGGGATTTACCACGAGGACTGACATAGATAGGGATATACTGGCCACGGTCCTTGACCATAGACACGAGGACTCGGAAGGATTTGACTCTGCAGAGTTTGTACTTTAACCACAGCCAACGGATTTCAGTAGTCACAGGGACTAGTTCCGTTTACGGTGTTTTGGAAGAAACACATCTAACCAGTACACACCCATTCAACATTCCGATGCCAGGAATCACCCTCGGCAACGTTCAAGAAAAACTTTGAGACGTGGAGGCTACAACATCGCGTAGCATGGGATCAAATTTATATACACGCGCTCTAAGGGGTGCCCCCCTCTCGGTCCCAACCGGAAAGACCCATGCCCCCTGACCGGATGACTGGCTTTAATCCAGGGCCATGGAACCTTCATCCTGGCCCCTCTATTTGGTGTGTACAAGGAAAGAGGTTAACAACTTACTAAACCGTATTCTTGGCAGAAAACATGTGGCAGCACGGAAGGGGAAGAACGATAACGTGACTCGGTCCACGTTAACGTCGGAGTTTATCGGATGTCGTAAGGCTGGCATGCTACAACAATACCACCTTACTGCCTTTCATGTCACCACATGACTAGGCCATCTCTCATCAGCGATCACAGTAACTTCGGAACAAACGGATAGTTGCCTTACATGCAACGAGATGCTCACCGATGCTCATATGCCATGCACAAACCATTCAAGCAAACATGCAAAACACCTATCATATCGAAGGTTCAAACATGCTTGCCTGGTTCGGAGAAGTCGGAGTCTAGCTCGGCGAAGTTCGCGGCTCCGTCACCTCCTCCGGAACCTACGGTATAACGAAACCGTATACTAACGTGAACATCGTAGCGTGCATAAAAATTCTTCCAAAAAATTTCCAAATAAATACTATAAAAAACTAGACAAAATTGTAAGACTGGCAGAAAAAGAATCAATCAAAAATCATCTTTTATTGAAAAGATATAAGGGTTTTAGTCCAGGGACTAATCTGTGATGAAACAGAAAAGATCCTGGGACTTAACTGAGAAAATTGAAAACGGTTCGGAAAGAAACGCGCCAGCCCAAAGAGAAAACGCATTCTGCCCGAAGGCGCCATCAGAAAACGGTTCGAGGGAAATAGAAGAGAGGCTGACGGGGGGTCCCACCCGTCAGGTTTAAAAGCTCCAACGACGCTCGCTGGCGCCCGAAGGCTGCGGTGGTCGCCGGCGTCGAACCACGGCGAGGCAGGGAGATCGGAGGGTACCAAGAGTTTCAGGGTGTTCTTCCGCGTCGGTGGGTGGTGGACTTGGTCGTCGGAGAGCACCACGTCGACGGCGACACTTTCTCCGGCGGACGGTGGTTCGGGCGATGGTGGAGTACTCCGGTGGGCGCTGCAAACTCCAAATTGAAGCGCGGGTCAGGAGAGTGGATGCATTAGGAAGCTACTGGCAGGAGTTGAGAGGTAGAGGTGCACGCACGGGGGTGAATCGAACTGGACCCCGTGGCGGGTCGAGGCGGCCGGAGTTGGGGAAGAAGGCTCCCTCGGGGCTCTTCCAGTGGCTTGGCGTGGTATTGGTGGAGTGCAGAGGTGGTGTGGGTTCGAGTTCGAGCTCGGGGCCTCTATTTATAGGCGATCCGAGGGGGTGGCCGTGAACGGGGTAGCTCCGGCGAGCGATTACGGCGAGGCAGGGGTTGGGCAGGGAGTTTAAGTGGCCAGGCAACATCAGGGAGGTTCACTGGTGCCGTTCCCCTTCTAAACCTCGGTCGGGCTTGGCGTAATGCACCGATCCTCGACGGGGCGGCCGTACGGGCACGGCGGCGGCAGAGAGCGCGCTCCGCGCCTAGCAGTTCACGACGAAGGGTGGCAGTGCGCACGGGCGAGTGGATGGCCACGCGGCGGCCTCCGGTGGCTTGGGCGGCGCTGGACGGCGCCGTCCACGCTGCGCCTCTCTCTGGCAGCCGCAAAGCCGCTGCTGCCGTCGCTCACGGGGTGGCGCACCTCCTCCTGCTCGTCGCCGACGCCCGCAAACCTCCAGGCGTTCGTGCGGCGCAGGGATAAGAGGGAGCGGACAGGGAGCAAGGCGCCACCGCGGTACTGGCGAGATCGACATCGGGCTCTGAAGAAAACGACAGCAGTTTACTGAAACTGTATCACTGAATTTTCTGAACATGACAGCAACAGTGCCCTTCAAGTGCTCGACAAAATGATTTGGCATGAAGAAAAAAATTTCTGGGGCTGGGACTTGGTGAGGTGACCTCTCAATGCACCCAGAGGCTGCCTGAATTTTCTCAGATTTTTAGGAGGAGAATACAATTGAATTTCATCAAATTTGGCAAATATGGTCCAAACTTGCAGCAAGCACAATTTGAAATATTTGAACTGGAGACCAGTGGATCTTCATGGATCTTGGTTGAGGGCTCTAAGGACTAGCCAGGGAAAAAGGTTTGGAGGCAAAACTCAAAGTAGAAATGGTAGTTCCTTTGAAAACCTCCAAGGATCAAAATAGAAGGCAGAAATTATTTTTGATAAGAATTAAATGGAGACAAATACACGGAGAGGTTCAACTTGCTGGATTCGAAGTATAACTTGACACAAAGATGGGGAAAGGCTTTTGGGAGGGGATTTCCACTTAGGTCATGGCAAGAGGGATTTTTGAAAGGGGAAAAGATCACTCCAAATGACATAGGCTATTTTAAAGATTTTTCAAAGGAAATTTCCCAAATGAAAAGCATTTGGTTTTTTTTTTGAGTCCAAAAAAAGAAGGGAAAACCTCCAAGACCAATTGTCAAGTCTAGGATGAAACCAAACAAAACATTTGTCATAAAAGGAAATTTTTTGAGAGGGAAAGTTCTTTTAGAAGAAAATTTAAATACCCTCCTCAAATCAAATAAAAGATTTTGATAAAACCAAAACAAAAATTTTGGGTGTCACAGCACCTACCCCCTTAGGAAACATCTCGTCCTCGAGATTTCAGCTAATCCTGAAATAGATGTGGGTACTCTGCCAGGAGAAAATCTTCTCTTTCCCATGTAGCTTCATCCTCGGTGTGATTGCTCCACTGAACCTTGAAAAAATTTATCGTTTTCTGACGGGTCCTCCTTTCAGACTCTTCCAATATCTTTACTGGTCGCTCTTTGTAGGTGAGGTCTGGTTGCACATCAACGATTTCATGAGATACATGCTTCTCCGGTTTGTTCACACATTTCCTCAACTGTGAAACGTGAAACACGTCGTGGACGTCTGACAGCTCTTTGGGTAGGTCTAGCTGGTAGGCTACTGTGCCTCTTCGGGCAATTATACAGAAGGGTCCAATAAATCTCGGGGCTAGCTTCCCCTTAATTTTGAACCGTTGCAGGCCCCTCATAGGAGACACTCGGAGGTATACGTAATCACCGGGTTCAAAGCTGACCTCACGATGTTTTTGATCGTAATAGCTCTTTTGTCGGCTTTGAGCTGTCTTGAGTCTGTCCCTGATCTGTTTAACTTTCTCCTCGGCCTCCTTGAGCATGTCTGGGCCGAAGATACGACTGTCACCTGTCTCTGACCAATTTAGTGGGGTACAACACCTCCGTCCGTACAATGCGTCAAAGGGTGCCATTTGTAAGCTGGCTTGGTAACTGTTGTTGTAAGCAAACTCGGCATATGGCAAACTTTCTTCCCAACTGGATCCATAGGTGAGCACACAGGCTCTCAGCATGTCCTCTAGGATTTGGTTCACGCGTTCCGTTTGTCCATCAGTCTGAGGGTGGTACGCTGTACTGAATGCTAGTTGAGTGCCCAGAGCTTGTTGTAAGTGATCCCAGAATTTAGAGACAAATTGAGTGCCTCGGTCGGATATTATAGTCTTTGGGACTCCATGCAAACAAACTATACGGGAGAGATAAAGCTTGGCTAGCCTTTGTGTGGAGTAGGTCATCTTCACGGGAATGAAATGTGCTACCTTGGTTAGCCTATCTGTGATGACCCATATGGCATCATTTCCGCGTTGCGATCGAGGTAGTCCGACGATGAAGTCCATTCCAATCTCCCATTTCCACTCCGATATCCTGTTTGGCTGTAGTAGCCCTACTGGCTTTTGATGCTCGGCTTTTATGCGTTGACAAGAATCGCAACAAGCAATGAATGCGGCTATATCCCTTTTCATACCGTGCCACCAAAATCTTTCCTGAATGTCTTTGTACATTTTGGTTCCTCCAGGGTGGATCGAGTATGGATCGGTGTGGCTTTCGGTTAGGATTTGTTGCTTGAGTTCCTCAATGTTTGGTACACAAAGTCTGTCCCCGTACCATAATATTCCTTCATTGTCTGTGACGAACTATGAAGCCTTGCCAAGGTTCATTTTTCTTTTTATACCTTCGATGCTGGGATGTCCCTGCTGAGCCTTCTTAATTTGCTCCACTAGGGTGGGTTGTATCTCCAGATTTGATACGGTGCCCTCAGAGACTAACACCATGTTGAGTCTAGCGAACTCCGGCTGAAACACAGGCCTCAAGTTTTGTGGACCGTCGTTGCCCGGGCTGGGGTTCCGACTAAGAGCATCTGCCACTACATTTGCTTTCCCTGGATGGTAGTGAATGCCGACATCATAGTCCTTGACCAATTCCAACCAGCGTCGTTGACGTAAATTTAGCTCTGGTTGTGTGAAAATATATTTAAGGCTCTTATGGTCCGTATATATTTCACAACGATTTCCCAGTAGAAAGTGCCTCCACTCTTTGAGTGCATGGATGACTGCTGCTAGCTCCAAGTCATGAGTTGGGTAATTTTCCTCATGCTTCCGTAGTTGCCTGGAAGCATACGTGACAACTTTGCCATCCTGCATTAGCACACATCCGAGGCCCTTCCGAGATGCGTCACAATACACTTCAAAACTCTTGTGTATGTCTGGCACAGTTAAGACCGGTGCGGTTGTTAGTTTCTTCTTGAGTTCTTGGAAGCTTTTCCCGCATGCTTCCGTCCATACAAATTTCTTGTCTTTCTTGAGCAACTGTGTCATTGGTTTTGCCACAGTGGAGAATCCTTCAATAAATCTTCTGTAGTACCCGGCCATTCCCAGGAAACTCCGCACATCTGTCACGTTGCCTGGTGGTTTCCAGTCAAGTATGGCCTTGACTTTTTCAGGGTCTACGGCCACGCCTTCTTGGGTTAATATATGGCCTAGGAAACCAACTTGCCTTAGCCAAAATTCACACTTGCTAAATTTGGCGTACAATTGATGTTTCCTTAATTCTCCCAAAACAATTCTGAGATGCTCAGCATGCTCTTCTGGTGTCCTTGAGTATACCAGAATATCATCAATGAATACCACAACAAATTTGTCCATGAATTTCATAAACACTTTGTTCATGAGGTGGACGAAATATGCGGGGGCGTTCGTCAGTCCAAACGGCATTACTGTGAACTCATATAATCCGTATCTGGAGGTGAATGCTGTCTTAGGGATATCTTCTGTCTGCACTTTTAATTGATGATATCCCGATCTTAAATCAATTTTTAAGAACACCTTGGCTTGTGCGAGCTGGTCAAACAAATCATTTATCCGTGGCATCGGATATTTGTTTTTGATGGTGACCATATTGAGAGCTCGATAGTCTATACACAATCTCAATGTCCCATCCTTTTTCTTGGCGAATAATACTGGCGAACCCCAAGGTGAGGAGCTGGCTCGGATAAATCCTTTGTCCAGTAATTCCTTTATCTGCTTCTTCAATTCTACCAATTCTGAGGGTGCCATTCTATAAGGTTTCTTATAGATGGGAGTGGTGCCAGGTGCTAGTTCAATGCTGAACTCTATCTCTCGGTCTGGTGGCATGCCTGGTAGTTCTTCAGGAAATACGTCAGGAAACTCGCACACCACTGGAACTTTTCTCAGTTCTGAAATGTCCACTTTGTTCAATTTTGGTTGCCTTGACCGTGCTCTCTCTTGAGCGGTAACTTTTATTGTCTTGCCGTGATGGTGAGTGAGAATCATGGTCCGATTGAAACAGTCAATAAATCCCTTGTTGGTGGTCAACCAGTCCATCCCTAGGATGACATCCAGTCCTTTATTTTCCAACACGATGAGATTAGCCTGAAACTTTAGTCCTTCGAATTCAATAATCACTCCTTGGCAGTAACTCTGAGTGATCTGCTTATTTCCGGGGGACTTGATGATCATAGATTTTTCCAAAGGAAGTATCGGAAAACCATGTTGCAAAACAAAACTCTTCGAAATGAACGAGTGAGAAGCTCCAGAATCAAACAAAACCGTGGCAGGTACTGTGTTGACAGGGAACGTACCGAGCACGATGTCTGGGGCATTCTGCGCTTCCTCCCTGGTCACATGGTTCAGGTGACCCTTCCTGTGATTGTTGTTGGGGTTGAAATTGTTGCGCTTGGGGGCTGGATTATTCCCACCATTGTTCGGCTTGGGGACCGAGTTCCTTGGCTTTGGGCACTGTTTGGCATAGTGCCCTTCTTCACCACAAGCATAGCAAGTGACCCCTGGACGGTATGTAAAGTCTTTGTCCCTTGAATGAAACTGTCTGGTTGGCCTTAGATCAGTAGTCGTGGATTTTCTTGCTTCAATCCTCTGAACATCAGTCTTGCTTCGATTGTTGTGAGCAAGAGTCGTCTTGTCCCTCTTTCGCTTACGAATATCTTACAGGCTGCGGCACTCATTCTCCAAAGTAATGGCCTTGTCAACCAGAGTTTTGAAATCTGGGAAAGTGTGTACAACCAGTTGGCATCTTAGTGCCGGTGCCAGGCCGTCCAAGAATTTTTCCATCCTCTTGTTCTCAGTCATATGCTCGTCGTAGGCATAACGAGATAGCTGGGTAAACTGACTGTTGTATTCTTTCACTGACATGCCTCTTTGCTTGAGGTCATCAAATTCTCTTTTCTTGATTTTTATGATGCTCCTGGGGATGTGTGCCCCACGAAAGCCTTCCTTAAACTCTTCCCAGGTGATGTTGTGTTCACTGGGATGCATGTGTAGGAAGTTTTCCCACCATGATGCAGCTGCTCCAGTGAGGTAGTGAGGTGCATAAAGCACCTTCTCATGATCAGAACATTGAGCAATAATCAACTTTCTTTCGATGTCACGAAGCCAATCATCGGCTTCAAGTGGCCTATCAGTGTGAGCAAACGTTGGAGGGCGTGTCTTCTGCAGTTCAGACAACTTGGAGTGTGGTTGGTATGGCTCACGGTGATTTCCCATATTGATGACGTGATTCATCATTTCTTGGTGTTGCTGTTGGCTTTGTTCGAAGAGGCGGCATACTTGAGATAAGGCTGCCTCACTGTCCTGTTGACCAGACTGTCCTTGAGAGAAGTTGTTGCTTGTCTGTGTTCCATAAACTTCTTCTGGTTGATTGGGCATGGAACGAGTCCACGGACGAGACATTTTCCACTCTGGGGGTATTATTTTGCAAAACTCATGAGAAGAACTGTGTGGCACAAGGAAAATCTTGCAAAGGCAAAAATTTAAAAGACCTCAAGGTTTTTTTTAAGAAAACATAAACGATTTCGCACGGAGAAGGACCGCTTAGCACATATCTTACACGCGATACGCAAACATACGATACATCACTCAGGATGTGCGCACACACTCCTGACATGTTATTTAGGCTAGCATACTCCTCCGGGACCCTACATGATGCGCACACAAATACTACAAACTAACGTACATATAAAACATAACATACATGCAGGCACAACGCGCGGCGACTAGGCGCACTCAGTCGGAGATGGTGAAGATGTCCTTTCCCTTGCCGAGGGTAAGACCCAGCGGTGCAGGAGACTCAACCTCCACCTCCTCCCTAAAAGGCTCCAGACGCGTAGCACTGCGCTGAGGTGATGGCGCGGGTGCGACAGGCGGTAGTGCGGGTGCAGCAGGCGGTGCAGCTCTGACTGGAGTAGGAGCAATGACCCGGTCGAACTCCTCAGTGGTAGGCAAACGGCGAGCAGTGGCCAAAACGGCAGGTGAATAGGACGCTGAGGACGAGACGTAAGTCAGTGGCGGTGCCATGTGGAGAAGCTCCTTCCTGCTAGCAGAACCGCCCCGAACTAAGTCCATGCGGGCAGCCACAAGATCGTCCACGAGGTTGTCGAAATCTTCCTCCAGATCTTTGAGATACTCAACAAGCATCTCGATAGCTTCATCCCGCTCTCCCCTATGGCAGGCGAATGCATAGTGACAAGTATATGGCACATGGCATGGGAGGTAGTGGTAGCGACGAGTCTTCATCGAAGGAAGAATGTCCCGAAGGCGAGCTATCGCCTCACGGGCAGCCATCTGCATGGCATGCCTCTCCGTAGGCATGGCCCTTCCCACAAAACGGAAGTGGCGAGACGCAGAACGTCCTCCCTTGAATTGCACCACGGCCTGGTGCATAGACACGTCGTCGCTGAGCTTGTGCTGGTAAAGCGTGAACTCCGGACGAGTCGCTGGCCCGATCGCGAGCTTGGTGATGGAGACGAGGAGTTTGACAAACCCCTCGGGCACATTAGTGAACACCCGAGTCTCGCAGTCGTTGCCAGCCATCTACAAAAGTAGGCAAAAATTCTGAGTAGTCAAATCATAAATTTATGATGACCAACAGAAAATAGCTACATTTGCAAAATGCTGAAAAAACACTAAAGACGCTAATAACCGATTAGCGATCGCACCTAGTGGCTTCCTACAGTCAGCCTGGCTCTGATACCAAGCTTGTCGCGACCGGTTTTCCAATAAAAATATTTATTGAGAGACCAATCCCTTTTACGGACCAGTAGAGAAGAATACTCCTCACTGGTAGACAATTTCTTGATCACAGAAGAAAAACCAGGAGTACTAAATATAATACAAGGTTGAGCGGAGACTGCTCAACAATTTATTACAAGCACGCCAATAACACATAAAGGCGGATAGGGTGGCATAACTACTAACTCACAATAAAAACGGTGGTGGATAAATCACAGAGAAGTGGGTGACATGACTCCTGGATCTTACAGCTCTTCGAGCGTCGGAGTGAGGCTCGAGGATACTTATTGTGGGTGGCGGAAGCGTATATACTACAAGTGACCAATATCCAGGATCGCACGGGACTGATTGGGATTCCTCTAGGCATCGGACTCACTATCAAACTCTTCATCCATGAGATCGCCTTCGTCAATATCTGGCCAAATCAATAAGCCAGGTGAGTACTATGAAAGTACTCGCAAGACAGTTCGGACATAAGATATAACAAATGTAAACATGATGCATATGAACAGATTAACAAAGCGCACTCAGACAACGAGATGGTAATGCATGGGAAATAAAAGGGAAGTCGGGCGGTAGTCCTCCCGAAATCCCAATGCAGTACTGAAGGCCAATCGAGTGTCTGCATGACTCCTCGAAAGGATACAAATGAAATAACAATGCCGCAGTCGGGCGTCAAGGCGACACCACATAAAGGGCTTATAATGGAAAATAAATGATAGTGCGTGCCACAGTCGGACGTCTGAGCGACATCACATAAAGGGCTTATATCGAAAGTAAAGGAAAAGAGTGCCACATTCGGACGTCTGAGCGACATCACATAAAGGGCTTATATCGAAAGTAAATGACAAGAGTGCCACAGTCGGACGTCTGAGCGACATCACATAAAGGGCTTATATCGAAAGTAAATGACAAGAGTGCCACAGTCGGACGTCTGGGCGACATCACATAAAGGGCTTATATCGAAAGTAAATGACAAGAGTGCCACAGTCGGACGTCTGGGCGACATCACATAAAGGGCTTATATTTTCATAACTTAATATTTCAGTAGCTCATGAATTTAAATCATCACAAGGGAATATTCAGGTACGAGATAAACAAAAGGTTAGTCCATCCACAGGAGTAACAATTCAACGGGGATACTACTCAAGCTTGTTCACCGGGGATTTACCACGAGGACTGACATAGATAGGGATATACTGGCCATGGTCCTTGACCATAGACACGAGGACTCGGAAGGATTTGACTCTGCAGAGTTTGTACTTTAACCACAGCCAACGGATTTCAGTAGTCACAGGGACTAGTTCCGTTTACGGTGTTTTGGAAGAAACACATCTAACCAGTACACACCCATTCAACATTCCGATGCCAGGAATCACCCTCAGCAACGTTCAAGAAAAACTTTGAGACGGGGAGGCTACAACCTCGCGTAGCATCGGATCAAATTTATATACGCGCGCTCTAAGGGGTGCCCCCCTCTCGGTCCCAATCGGAAACACCCATGCCCCCTGACCGGATGACTGGCTTTAATCCAGGGCCATGGAACCCTCATCCCGGCCCCTCTATTTGGTGTGTACAAGGAAAGAGGTTAACAACTTACTAAACCGTATTGTTGGCAGAAAACATGTGGCAGCACGGAAGGGGAAGAATGATAACGTGACTCAGTCCACGTTAACGTCGGAGTTTATCGGATGTCGTAAGGCTGGCATGCTACAACAATACCACCTTACTGCCTTTCATGTCACCACATGACTAGGCCATCTCTCATCAGCGATCACAGTAACTTCGGAACACACGGATAGTTGCCTTACATGCAACGAGATGCTCACCGATGCTCATATGCCATGCACAAACCATTCAAGCAAACATGCAAAACACCTATCATATCGAAGGTTCAAACATGCTTGCCTGGTTTGGAGAAGTCGGAGTCTAGCTCGGCGAAGTTCGCGGCTCCGTCACCTCCTCCGGAACCTACGGTATAATGAAACCGTATACTAACGTGAACATCGTAGCGTGCATAAAAATTGTTCCAAAAAATTTCCAAATAAATACTATAAAAAACTAGACAAAATTATAAGACTGACAGAAAGAGAATCAATCAAAAATCATCTTTTATTAAAAAGATATAAGGGTTTTAGTCCAGGGAGTAATCTGTGATGAAACAGAAAAGATCCAGGGACTTAACTGAGAAAACAGAAAACGGTTCGGAAAGAAACGCACCAGCCCAAAGAGAAAACGCATTCTGCCCGAAGGCGCCATCAGAAAACGGTTCGAGGGAAATAGAAGAGAGGCTGACGGGGGGTCCCACCCATCAGGTTTAAAAGCTCCAACGACGCTCGCCGGCGCCCGAAGGCTGCGGTGGTCGCCGGCGTCGAACCACGGCGAGGCAGGGAGATCGGAGGGTACCAAGAGTTTCAGGGTGTTCTTCCGCGTCGGTGGGTGGTGGACTTGGTCGTCGGAGAGCACCACGTCGACGGCGACACTTTCTCCGGCGGACGGTGGTTCGAGCGATGGTGGAGTACTCCGGTGGGCGCTGCAAACTCCAAATTGAAGCGCGGGTCAGGAGAGTGGATGCATTAGGAAGCTACTAGCAGGAGTTGAGAGGTAGAGGTGCACGCACGGGGGTGAATCGAGCTGGACCCCGTGGCGGGTCGAGGCGGCCGGAGTTGGGGAAGAAGGCTCCCTCGGGGCTCTTCCAGTGGCTTGGCGTGGTATTGGTGGAGTGCAGAGGTGGTGTGGGTTCGAGTTCGAGCTCGGGGCCTCTATTTATAGGCGATCCGAGGGGGTGGCGGTGAACGGGGTAGCTCCGGCGAGCGATTACGGCGAGGCAGGGGTTGGGCAGGGAGTTTAAGTGGCCAGGCAACATCAGGGAGGTTCACTGGTGCCGTTCCCCTGCTAAACCTCGGTCGGGCTTGGCGTAATGCGCCGATCCTTGATGGGGCGGCCGTACGGGCACGGCGGCGGCAGAGAGCGCGCTCCGCGCCTAGCAGTTCACGACGAAGGGTGGCAGCGCGCACGGGCGAGTGGATGGCCACGCGGCGGCCTCCGGTGGCTTGGGCGGCGCTGGACGGCGCCGTCCATGCTGCGCCTCTCTCTGGCAGCCGCAAAGCCGCTGCTGCCGTCGCTCACGGGGTGGCGCACCTCCTCCTGCTCGTCGCCGACGCCCGCAAACCTCCAGGCGTTCGTGCGGCGCAGGGATAAGAGGGAGGGGACAGGGAGCAAGGCGCCACCGCGGTACTGGCGAGATCGACATCGGGCTCTGAAGAAAACGACAGCAGTTTACTGAAACTGTATCACTGAATTTTCTGAACATGACAGCAACAGTGCCCTTCAAGTGCTCGACGAAATGATTTGGCATGAAGAAAAAAATTTCTGGGGCTGGGACTTGGTGAGGTGACCTCTCAATGCACCCAGAGGCTGCCTGAATTTTCTCAGATTTTTAGGAGGAGAATACAATTGAATTTCATCAAATTTGGTAAATATGGTCCAAACTTGCAGCAAGCACAATTTGAAATATTTGAACTGGAGACCAGTGGATCTTCATGGATCTTGGTTGAGGGCTCTAAGGACTAGCCAGGGAAAAAGGTTTGGAGGCAAAACTCAAAGTAGAAATGGTAGTTCCTTTGAAAACCTCCAAGGATCAAAATAGAAGGCAGAAATTATTTTTGATAAGAATTAAATGGAGACAAATACATGGAGAGGTTCAACTTGCCGGATTTGATGTATAACTTGACACAAAGATGGGGAAAGGCTTTTGGGAGGGGATTTCCACTTAGGTCATGGCAAGAGGGATTTTTGAAAGGGGAAAAGATCACTCCAAATGCCATAGGCTATTTTAATGATTTTTCAAAGGAAATTTCCCAAATGAAAAGCATTTGGTTTTTTTTGAGTCTAGAAAAAGAAGGGAAAACCTCCAAGACCAATTGTCAAGTCTAGGATGAAACCAAACAAAACATTTGTCATAAAAGGAAATTTTTTGAGAGGGAAAGTTCTTTTAGAAGAAAATTTAAATACCCTCCTCAAATCAAATAAAAGATTTTGATAAAACCAAAACAAAAATTTTGGGTGTCACACTATTGCTCTTGCAACTATTACTATCGCATAGCGATAAGGTAAAGCAATTATTTGGCGCTTGCATCTTATGCAATAAAGAGACAACCATAAGGCTTCTGCCAGTTGCCGATAACTTCAACAAAACATGACTGTCTCATACAACAACTTATATCTCATCACGTCTTGACCATATCACATCACAACAAGCCCTGCAAAAACAAGTTAGATGTCCTCTACTTTGTTGTTGCAAGTTTTACGTGGCTGCTACGGGCTTAGCAAAAACCGTTCTTACCTACGCATCAAAACCACAACAATTTTTCGTCAAGTGTGATGTTTTAACCTTCAACAAGGATCGGGCGTAGTCACACTCGATCCAACTAAAGTTGGAGAAACAGACACCCACTAGCCACCTGTGTGCAAAGCACGTCGGTAGAACCAGTCTCGCGTAAGCGTACGCGTAATGTCGGTTTGAGCCGCTTCATCCAACAATACCGCCGAATCAAAGTATGACATGCTGGTAAGTAGTATGACTATTATCACCCACAACTCTTTGTGTTCTACTCGTGCATATTGTCGGTCGGCCTCTCTAGGCGCGCCAAGGGGGGAGGAGTCCTCCTCCTAGTGGGAGTAGGACTCCCCCTTTCCTAGTCCCACTAGGAATAGAAGGAAGAGGGGGAAGGAGAAAGGAAAGGGCGGCCGGGCCCCTTACCCAATTCGGATTGGGCTTGGGGGGCGCGCCCCCTCCTAGGCTGCCTTCTCTTCTCTCCCACTAAGGCCCATTAAGTCCCATATACTCCCCGGCGAATTCCCGTAACTCTCCGGTACTCCGAAAAATACCCAAATCACTCGGAACCTTTCTGATGTCCGAATATAGCCTTCCAATATATCGATCTTTACGTCTCAACCATTTCGAGACTCCTCGTCATGTCCGTGATCATATCCGGGACACTGAACAACCTTCGGTACATCAAAACACATAAACTCATAATGCCGACCGCCATCGAACATTAAGCCTGCGGACCCTACGGGTTCGAGAACTATGTAGACATGACCGAGACTCATCTCCGGTCAATAACCAATAGCGGAACCTGGATGCTCATATTGGTGCCTACATATTCTACGAAGATCTTTATCGGTCAAACCGCATAACAGCATACGTTGTTCCCTTTGTCATCGGTATGTTACTTGCCCGAGATTCGATCGTCGCTATCTCAATACCTAGTTCAATCTCGTTACCGGCAAGTCTCATTACTCATCCTGTAATGCATCATCCCATAACTAACTCATTAGTCACATTGCTTGCAAGGCTTATAGTGATGTGCATTACCGAGAGGGCCCAGAGATACCTCTCCGACAATCGGAGTGACAAATCCTAATCTCGATCTATGTCAACTCAACAAACACCATCGAAGACACCTCTAGAGCATCTTTATAATCACCCAGTTACGTTGTGACGTTTGATAGCACACTAAGTGTTCCTCCGGTATTCGGGAGTTGCATAATATCATAGTCATAGGAACATGTATAAGTTATGAAGAAAGCATTAGCAATAAACTAAACGATCATAGTGCTAAGCTAACGGATAGGTCAAGTCAATCACATCATTCTCTAATGATGTGATCCCATTAATCAAATGACAACTCTTGTCCATGGCTAGAAAACTTAACCATCTTTGATTAACGAGCTAGTCAAGTAGAGGCATACTAGTGACACTCTGTTTGTCTATGTATTCACACATGTACTAAGTTTTCGGTTAATACAATTCTAGCATGAATAATAAAAATTTATCATGATGTAAGGAAATATATAAATAACAACTTTATTATTGCCTCTATGGCATATTTCCTTCACATTGCTGGCGGCTATGGGATTTCTCAGCCTCGGGTGAGGGGGAAACCCCTGCTCGGCTTGCCCGAGCTGGCAGCGCCGGCGCCCGCGGGTGCCGTTTCCCTTCTTGGAGGCGCTGCTACGGCCTTCTGTTGTGCCCCTCCTCGAGCTCAGGGGAAACCCTAGGTCTGGCTTCTCTAGACCAGATGGCGACGGCGTCTCGGCGTTGCCTTCCTTCTTGAAGGCGCTATCTAGCTCGCTCGTGGTGCCCCCGGTGATGTCCTTGATGATGTGTTCGCTGCTCTTGGTTTTGGATTGGTTGGTTCCAGCTGTGTTGTTTCTTTTCTATGGGCTGAGCATCCCTTATCTCTCTACTTCGGGCACCATGTTCACGCCTGTCTGCGTTCGTGTCATGTGTTGTATCCTTCACTGTACTATTTCTACTCCTTCTATCAATGAAATGATACACAAGCTTTGCGTATTCGCGAAAAAAAAATTCATAGTTTAATTAATAGCCATATAAATATCCAGTGCATAAAACCCAATATGAAAATTGCATATGTTGCAGGGAATTATTTTTTCTAAGATTTATATTTGTCCTAGTTTTCTATGTGTTAGTTATGAGTTCATAGGATTTCAAATTGCATGCCGGTATCCTAATAGTTGAAGTCTATGCTAGATTCAGACAATTGATTCCAGAGTTAGAGAATATGTCGATTGAAAAGTCTAGCACCCCAAGTCAGAGAGCAATCGACAAAGATAGACCACGTCAACGGATGTTCAACAACATAAAATTTAGATAACAAAGCGTAAGATGCAGCAATAAGAAACAAGTTAGAAAGCATGGAAAGCGCACATTCAGTTAGAAATGCAGTAATAAAAAAATATGATCTGCAGAAATTTTTTGCGAGAACTACGAGCCCAGTAAGATGCAGTAATAAAAAACAAGTTACAAATCACACAATTGCAACTCGGTAAGCGCATGTTTAGTTAGAAAGCATGGCCTTGTTGTACAACCGTTTGACTGAAATCTGTTAAGCGTGGCGTGGTCAGTTTAACACTGACGAGGCAAACGATTGTGCACATCAGTAGTATCCTAACAGTTGCTAGCTTCAGACAAAGAAAACTGAACCACGCATCGGAACACACTTGATTAGGAGAAGGGGCATAAGTATTAATTGATGTGCATTCCTGCTGTGTGCTAGGGCATTTGAACCCTGAGAAACAAAGTAACCTTTGACGGACATGTTGTTCGCTCTCCTTTTGAGGCCGTTTTCATCGTGTGCTCGTTTATGTTGTATTGGGCAGGTCTTATTAAGAATCCTGGTAAGGATGTGTTCCAGGAAGGCGTCCCTGTTCTGATGAAAGAAGCCACATAAAGGCACGGATGATCATCTGTAGATGTTTTGTCAGGTTTTCGCCCCGTAGTGCATTCAAGTCGAGCATTCGCAGCGGGGTTTCCTCCCAATGCACCAACTTGCATCCCTGTCTTTACCTTCTCCTTTCCTTGTTGGTATTTGTATATTGGCTCGGTGAACTTTGTATTTCCGTTAAGCAAATAATGAAAAGGGGGTGCTCGGTTGGAAAAAAAATCAACAGATGTTCAACGACATAATTCAGATAGCAAAGTGTAATGAAGGGTCATTTTAAATTCAGATAGCAAAGTGTAATGCACGGACATTTCAAACAATATCGATTTTTTATTCGTGGAAAGAAACAAGATCAAATTTACAGAAAAGACAAGTCCATTGATTAATTTGTTCCACGGACTACTTCGTTGGGGTGCTTGTAACAACTGAGGTAGGAACAGAGGCGTTTGATTTGAGCGTTCGACTGGATATGACAGCTGGGATTGGGCGCAGGGAGGCCATCCGCGAGACGGCAAAGGAGCGGCCTAGGGGCTCCCGGGATGGTGGAGCGATGCCCTCAGCGCCTGTTTACAGCCATTTTGCATTCGGGCGCATACCCTCCCAGCGACTTGGGCTCGACCCATCTACTTTTTGCCTACTTTTATCCCGCAAAAAAGAACGCGTGTATGGGATTCAAACCCACAACTTCTTGGATTAGTCAAAGACGCACTAACCAACAGGCCACATACATCTTCCGTGAGTGTTTATATCCTATCTATGCACACGACATCATCATTTTCCTCAAGCCTGAGATGCATGATTTTGGGGTTGTAACTGAAGTGCTGAAGATTTTTGGTGAAGCAACCGGTCTCATCACTAACCTGGCTAAAAGCAAAATCCTTCCTATTCAGTGTGATGGCCTTGACCTTACTCCCCTGCAGCTGGCTCTTGGATGCCAGCTGGCTAGCTTCCCCTGCACTTACCTTGGGATGCCTCTGTCTGATAGGCGGTTGAAGCTCGTTGACTTCCAAGACCTGCTTGACAAGTTAATTAAGAAGATTGCTGGTTGGAAGGCTAGGTGGATCTCCTCCACTGGAAGAATGGTGTTCGTGAGGTTTGTTCTTTCGGCAATGCCAATTTTCCTGCTTCTGGCTGTTCATCAACCGAAATGGGTCATCAAGCAAATCGATAAGCTACGTCGTGCTTTTTTATGGTTTGGCTCTGATGCTGTCTGCGGTGGCACGTGCCTTGTCCGCTAGACCCAGGTGTGCTCACCCATCTCTGTAGGCGGGTTGGGCATCCATGACCTTCAAGCTCAGGGGCGGGTGCTTAAAGTACGCTGGCTTTGGCAAAGCGTTACAGATCCGGATAAACCATGGCAAGGTATGCAGCTCCCTGTTGAGAAGCACGTTAAGGCTCTTTTCATTGCTTGTACCTCCATCAAGATCGGTAGTGGTATTAAGATATCCTTTTGGCATGATCACTGGCTCAACGGTGAGATTCCGGTTGTTTCATTTCCTAACCTTTTCAAGCATAGCAAGAACAGAAGAATATCGTTGGCTGAAGGACTCACACTCTTCTCAAGCGCAACCCAGGCACCGAGGTGTTGCGAGAATACATTGACTTCTGGCACAGATCCATTGTGGTCTCTTTGTCCAACCTGGATGATGAGTTCATTTGGAAGTGGTCAGCGGATGGAAGATATAATGCTAAGTCAGCTTACCTATGTCAATTCTGGGGCAAGATTGATTCTCCTCTTCCTGAGATCATTTGGCATATCAAGGTTCTGTCAAGAATAAGATTCTTCAGTTGGCTCTGTGTACATGGCAAATGTTTGACTGCGGATAACCTTTCAAAGCGAGGTTGGCCTCACAACTAGGTCTGTCAATTATGCCACTTAGGGTGGGAGGATGGTCTACACCTTGTCTCTAGCTGCCCTTTCACAGCTGAAATCTGGGGCTACTGCCTGGCGATATATAATTTTTCATTCAACCTCTTACCTAGTGCTCATACTGGCTCTATATTGGACTCGTGGTTAAAGGCTTTGGATGGTATAGGAAGGAAAAAGGACCTCTCATCACTTATAATGGCGGTATCCTGGCTGGTTTGGAAAGAAAGAGATAACCGCATATTCAACAACAAGGCAAGCCATCCTGAAGGTCGCTGAGAACGTTATCAATGAGCTAAATTCTTGAAGAATCGCTGGATTCAAAGGAGCAAAATGGACAGGCGCGAGATAATTTCTTTTCTTTCCTAGTGTACATTTGTATAGCTTTTTTCCTTCCCCTTCCTGGTTGTCAGTCATACTGAACCTTGATCTGTATTTCCTGGGGTGTCTCATCCTATCTTAATGAATGAAATCAGCACAATGCTGTTTTTCGTCCAAAAAGAAGTGTTTATATCCTCTTCCTTCTTTTATTTTTTCCGTTTTATGTTCTTTTCTTTTATCGTTTATCTTGTTTCTTGTTCTTTTTTTCGAATGGTTTTGTTCGGTTTTTTCTTATTTTTTATGTTTTCTTTTTTATTTCGCTAAATGCATGAACCTTTTTCAATTTCATAAAACTTTTCAATTAAAAGCGATGAACTTTTTCTCAAATTCGTGAACTATTATTCAAAAGCGATGAACTTTTTTTCAAAATTCATAAGCTTTTTAAAACTTGATGAAATACTTTTTCAAAATGGATGATTTGTGTTTCCATGATGAACTTTTTTCAAATTCATGAACTATTTGTCAAAATTGATGAACTCTTTTCAAATTCGTGAACTGTTTTTCATAATCGATTATTTTAAAAAAAAAATTATAAACTCTTTAAAACTTCATGAACTACTTTCAAAATCGATGACTCTGTTTTCCAAAATTGATGATTTAGAAAAAACTGATGAAATTTTTTCAAAATCGATGAATTTTTTTTTCCAAATTGATAAACTTTTTTCAAAACCCGTGAACTTTTTTCACTTAAGAACTTTTTTTCAAATCCCATGACTCTTTTTCAACTCGTGAACAATTTTGACTTGTGAACTCTTTTTAAATCCGCGACTTGTTTCAAATCTCATGAACTTTTTTGGAACTCATGAACTTTTTTGAACTCGCGAACGTTTTGGACGTTGCGAACTTTTTTCAAATCTCATGAACTCTTTTGGAACACGTGAACTTTTTTGAGTTCTCAAACTTAGCTCAAATCCCCACGAACATTTTTCAAATCCACAAAATAAAATAAAATTCATGAGTCTATTTTTAATAATTCAAATAATGTCGATAATATTGAAAGAAAGTTCACCCAATTCAATTTTTTTGTTCACGAATTCACCTGAACGAAAGAAAGTATGAACGAAACTCTAAACTGAAACAAACAGATTCGTCCAATCGCAAAAAAAAGGACTCGCAGCAAACTTGGAATCGTAGCTAGCGCTGACAGATTTTTTTTTTAAACTAGCGCTGACAGGGGAGCTCCTAACCGGCGCCTTCTGCGCCGGTTAGGAGAATGAGCGCTCACGTACCTCCAGTCATGGGCCGGCCCAAGATAAAGAGTGCGAGCGCTGGTTCGTTCCCTTGATCGCTCGTTCAAAAAACAAAAGGTGTTGCTTCGCTTCGTTTTTTTCTGGTTCGATCGTTTTACTCAGTTTCGAATTAACCGGTCGTTGTTGACCGCTGATCAGTTAAACATTGACCGTTGACTTTTCAGAAAAGGTTCACAAAAAACGTGAATTTTTTTCAAAAATCACGAACTAGAAAAAAGGTTCTTGGAATCCGAAAAAAGGTCAAATATTTTTGCAAAAAAATCGTAAATTTTAAAAAGTTCATAAATTTTAAAAAGTTCATGAATCGCACAACCCTAAGGTACGGCGTATAGAGCCTAGGGCTACATACGCATTTCCCCGTATATACAGAAAGTCATTTTCCCTTTTTCTCCTTTCTCATTTCCTCCAGCCGACAGCCGACGGCGCTAGTACAGCTCACGAGTGAGGAGTGACGGCGGTGGGTCGTAGCGACATGGCGGATGCGCGTGGATCGGTCGGGACGGCGGCGGATGGACTCGACCTCGAGCTGCGTCTCGGCCCGCCCTCCGCGCCGATCGGGTACGACATCGACCTCGCGCTCTTCGCCGGCCAGATCCCGGTGCCGCTGGAGAGCGTCGCGGTCGCTGAGGTGGAGAGGGCGGGCGATCTCGCCATCATGGGCCCGGTGGAGAGCGCCGCGGCCGCGGCGGTGGAGAAGGGGAGCGATCTCGCCATCGTGACCTACGATGGCTCGGTGCGCGGCGACGACGTGGCGCCCGCGGTGACCGAGAGCGTCGCCGTCACGGAGGTGGACAAGGCGAGCGATCTCGCCATCGTGGTCTACGAGGGCCACGCGGGTGGGGATGGGGACGACGCGCCGCCCGCGGTGGGGGAGCTCGCGGTTTTGGCGACGCCGGATGACGAGCCGCAAGACGAGCACGTCGGGGCCGGGCAGATCGTCCCGGTCGGCAGCGCCGGCTCCACCGCGCTGGCGCTGTTCCACTTCCACCTCCCCCTGCAGCAGGTGCAGCCCGGCCGCGGGATCCCGCTGTTACCCTGGGCAGGCCGCGGCGCACGCCAGTCGCGGAGGAGGGCCGTCGCCGCCGCGCCTGACCCGGCCCTGAATTCCGCGGACACGGTGCGGGCGTGGGTGCGCGACGAGCTAGAGGAGAGCCACCACCTCCCCCGGGATCTACTGCTGACCTACATCGGCGAGAAGGTTTTGAGCCAGTCCGACATGAACTCCGGACAGGCCCGCTTCTGCCTCCCGGCCAGCGCAGACGCCCGCCTCCGCGCCTTCCTCAACCCCGTCGAGATCGCGGCGTGCGGCTTCAACAATACCGAGCGGTAGGCAAAGAGGACGAGGATCCCCGGGGAAAGAGCCAGGCCGACGACGTACACGGGGGTGCCGTTGTCCGTCTACGTGAGCAGCGGCCGGGGTCATGGCGTGTCTGACCAGCTGAAGCTCAACAAGTTCCACTGCAGCGGCTGCACCGTGATCAACGGTTGGAGGTACAGGCGCTTCATGGAGTTCTGCGGACTGAAGGCGGGCGACGGCGTCAAGGTCTGGGCGTTCCGGTGGCCGCCTGAGCTCGGTCCGTGCCTTCTCATCGCCAAGAGGGACGGCGTCCGCCCCGCCCGAAACCCATAGCTAGCGTGTGCAATCCTCTCGCCGGGGATACTGCATGTCAACTGCATGCCAGATGGGTCTCACCTGCTAACTATGAGACCTGGTCTCATATAATTTTTCCCCATGCCAGATGGTATCGATCGCAAGCCAATTTAGGAAACGATTTCATGTTTCATGTTTTTTTAAGGGTATGTTTCATGTTGTTTTGTGGGATAATTTCATGTAGTGGTACCTGTCTCTTTCTCGGTCTGACTACCATTTCAACTTTAGGAAAGAGATCATCTCGAATTCATGTTGTTAAGTTGTTGTATCGATCTTAGCTAGCTTTCCTTAATTATCGTCCGAGTCCAAATCCATGTGAAAACATTATGTTTCAGTTATATATGGATGCAACCTCTCTTGTATCACTTTCAAATAGTTCTTATGGGTACGAGTTATACATGGGGCAGCTGCAAGGTACATTTTTTTGCGGGAGATTACGAGAAATTTTATTTAACAAAGGAACTCCTGGAACAATCAACCAATAAACTGACCCTAGAAATTACGAGAAATTTTATTTAACACAAGGGCTTGTATATTGGACGGTTACAAGGCGCGCACACACCCTAGAAATAAGTTGACGCGCTTTTACCCTAGAATAACTTGGCGCGCACGTACCCGAAACTATCTATACGACCTATGTTTTATCTTATTAGCCGCTTACCGAATATATGCTTTGAAAGATTATATTTGTAATTAACTAGTATTTTTCATGGCAAACTTGTAAAAAATACTCCCTAAACGCTTTTTTGTTAACTACAGTAGATACCAAAGATAAATAAGTTATATTACACTTCCTACTCCTAAGAAGTTTAGTCATTTGTTGTTGCTCATATCTGCAGCAATATACTCCCTCCGTTCCAAAATAGATGACTCAACTTTGTACTAAAGTTAGTACAAAGTTGAGTCATCTATTTTGGAACGGAGGGAGTAGTCCATAACTTCTAGTTATGACCTTGTGATAACTTTTACTTCAATAGGAAATCTTGCCTCATTTATCTCAAATGCATGCCCTCCTTGAAATCATTACCATATCTCCAAGAAGGGAGCATGCCCCCATCATTAGATTGACTGACAGCCGAGCTGCAGGTGGGCAACTCAAATGCATGTTCATTTCATCATTTGGTTATTATATCAAAGCCTATGAAATTTCACCAAATTCTGTCAATTTCTAAGCGATTGCGTAAAATTATGTAGAACAACTCCATAAAAAATGTGTCAAGGACAAAAAAACTTACAAAAAAGTGTCACGATGACAAGAAAAACTAGGTAAAAACGTTTCACGGGCATAAAATTATTGCTAAAAAGTAAATACCAGTACTAAATAGCATAAATAAGGCATTTGGTGTTCAGTTCACAAGGACTAGAAACCCCCCCCCCCCCTGAATAGGCTATTTTGTATGTAATTTGAAATAAAGTCTACATCTTTTTATTTTTCCTATTCAACAAATGTGTGAAGAGACATAGTCTCTGAGAGGGCGACAACCTTATTGTTCATTTCTTTAAACTGATGCACCCATAAGTAAAAGTTTGAACAAACTTTTCTAATGGTGACCGTACTTGGGTGGTCGGGGTCCTAAATTTCCATAGTATAGAAAGGATGACCTCATGCCAAATGGAGTTACTGATGTTTGATGGTGTTGATCTGCTCAATGGGTCTTGGTAGCGGGAGGGCGGCGTGATGTCAAATTGGAGCTGAATCCGCATTGCTTTCGGACAGTTGAGGTACAAGCGACCGATATCTTGGGAGGTGCATGAACTGCTTTTGAAAACCACATGTGGCACTGGGACGGTGTTCTATTCACAAACTAGAAACCATACCCCCCCCCCAGACTATATTTTTATCCAACTTCAAGTAAAAACTACATGTTTTTCTTTTTCTTTAGGTGAGCAGAAATGTTTTATTTCAAATTATGTTTCTTACATGATTTTATTCATTTCCTTCTTTTTTTAAAGAAACATACAAATTGAATAGTCCCTTAGCAGCGGTGAACAATATGCATCGACTCATTGAAAACGGTAGAATTTCTCAAATCCTAAATCTTACAAAGTATAGAAAGGAGAAACTCTGGCCTAATGGAATCATTGATGTTTGACGGTGTTTATCTGCTCAATAGGTCTTGCAAGCAGGAAGGCGGCATGATGTCCAGGTGGTGCCAAATCCGCATTGCTTTCGGAGAGTCAAAGAAGAGGTGATCAGTATCTTTGAAGGTGCAAGAACCATTTTGGGAAACCATATATGGCATTGAGTGTTCAGTCCACAAGGACGTATTTTTGTCCCATAGGCCATTTTGTATGCAATTTGAAATAAAGTCTGGATCTTTTCACGTTTCCTGTAGTTTAACTAATACATAGAATAGCCTCTTAGCAGGTGTGAACTATCTGCCTCGACAAATACTTGTACATGATCGTTTTAGTGTGATGTATCCACTCCATAGATAAGTAACTAATCCTACACTACTGTGATGGAAAAAATATATCGGACATGATGGAGGGATTCCTGGCAATGATCACGAGCTTCCTTATGCAATACATTGGGCTACCGTTCACTGTCCATAGATTGCGAGGGGTCCACTTCCGATTCCTAATCGACAAGATTTCTAGTAAGTAGATGGGGGCATTGGATTTTTTTTTCACCTTCGTCGACAACTGCACTTTGGTCAAAATCGCCCATCACTACTAAAGCTATTTGCCACCTCACCCCTCTCATCCTTCCGAAGGGTATGACAAAAACCATTACCAAGCTTGAGCGATCCTTTCTTTCGATGGAAACAAACAAGGTCTTGGGAGGGAAGGGTAAGGTGAGATGGGACATCGTTTGCCAGCCGACTGCTCCTGGGGGATGTGGAATCCTCAACATCAAAAATATTCCGAGAGTGCTTCGGCTGCGGTGGCCATGGTTAGAGTGGACAGACCCCTCGAGGGCTTGGGTTGGCATGGGAACTCCGTGCGACGCCGAGGACATGGACTTTTTGTACAAATGCATCACCATTAATGTTGAGGATGGGATGAAAACCAAGTTTGGCATGGCCCATGGCTCGATGGTGCAAAGCCAAAGGATATAGCCCCTCAATATTTGAGTTCTCAAAGATCAAGAGTGGCTTTATCAATAAGGCCCGACGAGTGGCTTACCAAGGTTGATACTTCTTCCGGGCCGGCCTTAATGCTAATCACCTGCTAAAATTCTGTTCCTTTTGGGATCTTCTCCTCCAGGTGCACCTAAGCCAGGGCGTGCCTGATTCTATAACCTCGCATGTGAGCCCTTCTAGAACTTACTCGCCTGGCACTGCAAATAAAAAGCAATTCGAGGACCCCCACCCCCCCCTTCCCTCAACCTTGAAGGCGGCGGTCTGGAGCAATTCGGCGCCGCCGAATATAAAATTATTTGGCTGGCTAATCCTGCAAAACAATATTTGGACCATTGACCGCTTGCAACAAGGGGGATGTCATAACTGTGGTCAATGCCAGCTTTGCAAAAGAGTTCCGGAGATGACCGCAGAAACGATCCAATCCATTCGGGGCTTCGGGGAACCCAAAAACAAACTCTGTACTCTGAGCGCATCTGGGCTATGGTCAGAGATTGGCTTGGCATCCATGACATGTCCTTCGATGATTGGCCAAACTTCCAAAGTCTGACTCAATGGTGGTCCGCTGTGATCCACATCAACACCCAACAAAGGAAGGTTGTTGCATCCTTGGTGATTCTCACGTCTTGAGATATCTGAAACGAGAGAAATGTTCGGGTCTTTCGAAACATCTACACCTTGCCAACGACGATACTCGCCATCGTCAAGCACGAGGCGTCACTTTGGGGCATTGCCGCGGCCAAACACTTAAGGTTAATCATGCTGCGGGGGTAATTCCTTACATGTATTTGCGCTGTCCGGCCAGAGTTGTAATTCTAAACCTTCTTCTTAATCAATAAAATGTGGCTAAAGTTTGGCCCATGTTTCTGAAAAGGAGGACGAAACCAATGTTATCTCGTCCGACCGTAGAAAACACAGGAATTCCCCTGCCCACTCCTTCCTTGCCACCGAGAGCCCAGCTTGCGCGGCCAGTTGCGCATCGTTGGCTGTACGTACGTGCTTTAATTCTGCATCGATCACATCGTGAACGGCTTGTCCTGTTCCAAACCAGCCAAAGTCACCGGCTATATGTACACGCGCACCACGAAGCCGATAAACAAACACACACAACACAACCTCCAACATACCGATCGAACCACCGTACTTGTGCACGCCTCCCCGTCGCCTACAGTAATGGCCTCTCCTAAGGTCACGCTCGCCGCCATGGCCGCCGTCGTCGCCGTGGCCGCCTTGCTCCCGGCGACGGCTTCCGCGGCGTCGTACATGTTGGAAATATGAGCAATTTATCAAATGATTTTATTAACAGAAATATTAGATAAAGCATGACTAATATAACAGTGACAAAACTAGTCATGCGATCTGACAGAAAGAAGGTAAATAACATCTGCATATAGGAACTGTAACCAAGTTTATCTAGAGCAGACAGTAGGACAAGTTTCATATATGAAGCAGAGTCTATCATATCTAGGGAAAATACTAAAACAAGAAACTGTAGCAGAACCTCTAATAGAAAGAGGAAGAACACGTACGGGACAACAGCAGCAGAAGCACTGGACTTGGGGTCGACATCCTCTCCAGCCATGTCGTTGATGAGGTTGTCGACGTTGGGGAAGAAGTCGTCGGAGTCCGTGATGAAGAAGTCAGTAGTCGCGCGGAGCGCTCCCTAAAAACCTTATCACCCTTCTCCCGTACAGGACTCAAAAAGGTGCGGCTTCGGAGGCCTACTGTCCCGACTCGCGGTGCACGCCGTAAGCCGGGATGAGGAAGACAGCAGCAGCACAGAGATTGGAACCGGTGGCGAGAGGAAGGAGAAGTTCTGGTGCGTTTCTCTGAGAGGAGCGACATCCCTTTTATAGGCGCAAGAGAAGGAGGCGAGAGGCTGCGCCGGGAGCTGAAGGGAACGCGGGAGATGAAACGAACAGGCAGCAGCCGAAGGGTGCAGCATTCGTAGTGCGTGGCAAAAATTTAGATATCGGCTCGGCACATTCCCGCGGTGCGTCGTGGCGTGGCGAGGCGAGGCAAGGCGACGCGGACGGCGGAGGAGGAGCGCGCGTGGATATCCCTCTTGTTCTCATGCTCATACAAGTGGGAAAAGAACCTCCCTTATAAGGAGGTCCAACTCCCACTAAACTAGCAATAGGACTAAACTTTAGTAGTATCCCTTGCCTTGCACAAATGGGCTAAGTGGGCCTCTAGGATTTATTAGGAATTTCTGAAATAGTTATTGGGCTGCCCAAAATAGACTAAATTCCAGCAATCCCCCACGAGATCCCAGAGGCACACCGAAATTTGCCTTTGGTTCCAAAACACTGTTTTATATACCGTACTGCAGTGGAGACTGTTAAGTTGAATTTCCACCTAGAACTTTATGCTACACTAGTAAGCTACTTGAACAGTGGACTTGGGCCTTGTACTGCAAGTTTTCTGTGAATCTAGCTTCACATAAAGCCTTAACCGATACGTGGCTACCGTGGGTCTTCCCCGCAGGTGGAGCTTATGCGTCATACTCCGAGACCTTTCATGAGTTTACTAGAGAGAACCCTACTCTCATAAATTGCGACGTTTGACAATGAGACTCATATAGGTGTGTTCTTCAAAAGATGTTCTGCAGGACAACATCTCTGCTTAAATGAGCCACTTAGAACACATTAAGATATACATCAACCTGCCATGCAGTTTTAGGAGAGTATTGCATCTTCATGGAGTGGTATTGTTAATAGTAAGGATACTCTCCTCTCAGTTGACCAACAGCTTGTCTTCCATATTTAACTCACGGGATCTCCGATCACAAAGAATAGGTTACCACTGTGAACAACTCATATTGTGGGTCTCATACCCATCTCCCTCGATGCATTATCTATCACATTACGTGATAGACCCTTAGTAAAAGGATCTGCCAGATTTTTAGACGTTTGGATATAATCCAATGCAATAACTCCGGAGTTTCTCATTTTTCTGACAGACTTTAACCTTCTCTGAACGTGTCTTGATGACTTCATGTTATCCTTTGAGCTGCTCACTTTCGTGATCATAGTTTGATTGTCGCAGTTCATAAGGACACCCGATACAGGTTTCTCAATAACCGACAAGTCATTCAAGAGCCGACGAAGCCAATCTGCTTTGACCGTAGCTGTATCTAGTGCTGTGAGTTCTGCTTCCATTGTTGACCTCGTTAAGATGGTCTGCTTGCAAGACTTCCAAGAAACAGCGCCACCTCCATGAGTGAATACATATTCGCTCGTGGCCTTTATCTCATCAGTATCTGAGATCCAGTTTGAGTCACTATACCCTTCAAGCACCTTTGGGTGCCCGGTGTAGTGAATTTCATAATTCGCAGTGCCTTTCAAATAACGCAAAACTCTCTCTAGAGCTTTCCAATGCACATCTCCTGGTTTTGAGACAAACCGACTCAGTTTGCTAACAGCAAAAGAGATGTCAGGTCTTGTAGCACTGGCTAAGTACATAAGTGAGCCAATAATCTAAGAATATTTCAATTGATCTCTAGTAATTCTTCAATTCTTTCAAAGCAGCACGCTAGCATCATATGGTGTTGGAGAGGGCTTGCAGTCACTATAGCCAAAGCGACTCAAGATCTTTTCCACATAGTGAGATTGAAGCAATGTAATCCCACCATCATCGTCTCTCAACAACTTGATGTTCAGAATGACATCAGCCACTCCTAAATCCTTCATCTCAAAACAGCGAGATAGGAAATTCTTGACCTCCTTAATAACATTCAGATTTGTTCTGAAAATCAGTATGTCATCAACATACAAGCAAAGGATAACTCCCTCGCCCCCACCATGGCGATAATACACACATTTGTCAGCTTCGTTTACAACAAAGCCTGCAGCTGTTAAAGTTCTTTCAAACTTCTCATGCCACTGTTTGGGTGCTTGCTTGAGTCCATACAAAGACTTCAGCAGCTTGCACACTTTTCCTTCCTGACCATCTAGTACAAACCCAGCTGGTTGTTCCATATAAATTTCCTCGTCCAACTCTCCATTTAGGAAAGCAGTCTTAACATCCATTTGATGAACGAGAAGACCATGCGAGGCAGCTAGTGAAAGTAGAACTCGAATAGTGGTCAGTTGAGCCACAGGTGAGTAAGTATCAAAGAAGTCTCCACCTTCCTTTTGGGTATAACCCTTAGCCACGAGCCGAGCCTTGTACTTTTTAATAGTACCATCAGGCCTAAGCTTCTTCTTGAATACCCATTTACATCATATAGGTTTGCATCCATAAGGACGATCAGTTATTGAAGGAAATATGCCCTAGAGGCAATAATAAAGTTATTATTTATTTCCTTATATCATGATAAATGTTTACTATTCATGCTAGAATTGTATTAACCGGAAACATAATACATGTGTGAATACATAGACAAACAGAGTGTCACTAGTATGCCTCTACTTGACTAGCTCGTTAATCAAAGATGGTTATGTTTCCTAGCCATAGACATGAGTTGTCATTTGATTAACGGGATCACCTCATTAGGAGAATGACGTGATTGACTTGACCCATTTCGTTAGCTTAGCACCCGATCGTTTAGTATGTTGCTATTGCTTTCTTCATGACTTATACATGTTCCTATGACTATGAGATTATGCAACTCCCGTTTACCGGAGGAACACTTTGTGTGCTACCAAACGTCACAACGTAAATGGGTGATTATAAAGGTGCTCTACAGGTGTCTCCAAAGGTACTTGTTGGGTTGGCGTATTTCGAGATTAGGATTTGTCACTCCGATTGTCGGAGAGGTTTCTCTGGGCCCACTCGGTAATGCACATCACTATAAGCCTTGCAAGCATTGTGACTAATGAGTTAGCTGCGGGATGATGTATTACGGAACGAGTAAAGAGACTTGCCGGTAACGAGATTGAACTAGGTATCGAGATACCGACGATCAAATCTCGGGCAAGTAACATACCAGTGACAAAGGGAACAACGTATGTTGTTATGCGGTCTGACCGATAAAGATCTTCGTAGAATATGTGGGAGCCAATATGGGCATCCAGGTCCCGCTATTGGTTATTGACCGGAGAGGTGTCTCGGTCATGTCTACATAGTTCTCGAACCCGTAGGGTCCGCACGCTTAACGTTACGATGACAGTTTTATTGAGTTTTGATGTACCTAAGGAGTTCGGAGTCCCGGATGAGATCGGGGATATGACGAGGAGTCTCGAAATGGTCGAGACGTAAAGATCGATTTATTGGACGACTATATTCGGACTTCGGAAAGGTTCCGAGTGATTTGGGTATTTTTCGGAGTACCGGAGAGTTACGGGAATACGTATTGGGCCTTATTGGGCCATACGGGAAAGAAGGAAAAGGGCCTCAAGGGTGGCCGCACCCCTCCCCTTGGTCTGGTCCGAATTGGACTAGGGAAGGGGGGCGCCCCCTTCCTTCCTCTTTTCCTATTCCATAAGGGAGGTGGAATCCTACTAGGACTAGGGAGTCCTAGTAGGACTCCACACTTGATGCGCCCCCTCCTAGGGCCGGCCTCCTCCTCCCTTGCTCCTTTATATACGGGGGCAGGGGGGCACCCCAGAGACACAACAATTGATCCTTAAGATCTCTTAGCCGTGTGCGGTGCCCCCCTCCACCATATTACACCTCGATAATACCGTGCTTAACGGCTTAGAATCGGGACTTCAAAGACGTTTTGAACGTCATGGACCATATAAGATGTTCCAGGAGTTGAAGTTAATTTTTTAAGCAAATACCCGAGTTGAGAGATATGAAGTCTCCAACAAGTTCTATAGCTAAAAGATGGAGGAGAATCGCTCAACTAGTGAGCATGTGCTCAGATTGTCTGGGTACTACAATCGCTTGAATCAAGTGGGAGTTAAACTTCCAGATAAAATAGTGATTGACAGAATTCTCTAGTCACCATCACCAAGTTAGTAGAACTTCGTGATGAACTATAGTATGCAAGGGATGACGAAAGTAATTCCCGAGCTCTTCGTGATGCTGAAATCGACGAAGGTAGAAATAAAAAAAACATCAAGTGTTGATGGTTGACAAGACCACTTCAAGTGTTGATGGTTGACGAGACCACTAGTTTCAAGAAAAGGGCAAAGGGATAGAAGGGGAACTTCAAAAAGAATGGCAAGCAAGTTGCTACTCAAGTGAAGAAGCCCAAGTCTGTACCTAAGCCTGAGACTAAGTGCTTCTACTGCAAAGGGACTGGTCACTGGAAGCGGAACTACCCCAACTATTTGGTGGTTAAGAAGGATGGCAAAGTGAACAAAGGTATATTTGATATACAGATTATTGATGTGTACTTACTAGTGTTTATAGCAACCCCTCGGTAATTGATACTGGTTCAGTTGCTAAGAGTAGTAACTCGAAACGGGAGTTGCAGAATAAACAGAGACTAGTAAAAGTGAACAAAGGTATATTTGATATACAGATTATTGATGTGTACTTTACTAGTGTTTATAGCAACCCCTCGGTAATTGATACTGGTTCAGTTGCTAAAGAGTAGTAACTCGAAAACGGGAGTTGCAGAATAAACAGAGACTAGTAAAAGGCGAGGTGACGATGTGTGTTGGAAGTAGTTCCAATATTGATATGATCATCATCGCACACTCCCTGTACTTTCGGGATTAGTGTTGAAACTAAATAAGTGTTATTTGGTGTTTGCGTTGAGCATGAATATGATTTGATCATGTTTATTGCAATACGGTTATTCATTTAAGTTAGAGAACAATTGTTGTTCTGTTTACATGAATAAAACCTTCTATGGTCATACACACCAACGAAAATGGTTTGTTGGATCTCGATCGTAGTGATACACATATTCATAATATTGAAGCCAAAAGATGCAAAGTTAATAATGATAGTGCAACTTATTTGTGGCACTGCCCTTTAGGTCATATTGGTGTAAAGCGCATGAAGAAACTCCATACAGATGGGATTTTGGAATCACTTGATGCTTGCGAACCGTGCCTCATGGGCAAGATGACTAAAACGCCGTTCTCCGGAACTATGGAGAGAGCAACAGATTTGTTGGAAATCATACATACAGATGTATGTGGTCCGATGAATATTGAGGCTCGTAGCAGGTATCATTAGTTTCTGACCTTCACAGATTATTTGAGCAGATATGGGTATATCTACTTAATGAAACATAAGTCTGAAACATTTGAAAAGTTCAAAGAATTTCAGAGTGAAGTGGAAAATCATCGTGACAAGAAAATAAAGCTTCTATGATCTGATCGTAGAGAAGAGTATTTGAGTTACGAGTTTGGCCTTCAGTTAAAACAATATGAAATAGTTTCACTACTCACGCCACCGGGAACACCATGGTGTAATGGTGTGTCCGAACGTCGTAATCGTACTTTATTAGATATGGTGCGATATATGATGTATCTTACCGATCTACCACTATCGTTTTGGGGTTATGCATTAGAGACAGCTGCATTCACGTTAAATAGGGCACCATCAAAATCCGTTGAGACGACGCCTTATGAACTGAGGTTTAGCAAGAAACCAAAGTTGTCGTTTCTTAAAATTTTGGGGTTACGATGCTTATGTGAAAAAGTTTCATCCTGATAAGCTCAAACCCAAATCGGAGAAATGTGTCTTCATAGGATACCCAAAGGAGACAGTTGGGTACACCTTCTATCACAGATCCGAAGGCAAGACATTCGTTGCTTAGTATGGATCCTTTCTAGAGAAGGAGTTTCTCTCGAAAGAAGTGAGTGGGAGGAAAGTAGAACTTGATGAGGTAACTGTACCTGCTTCCTTATTGGAAAGTAGTTCATCACAGAAATCTGTTCGTGTGACTCCTACACCAATTAGTGAGGAAGTTAATGATGATGATCATGTAACTTCAGATCAAGTTACTACCAAACCTCGTAGGTAAACCAGAGTAAGATCCGCACCAGAGTGGTACGGTAATCCTGTTCTAGAGGTTATGTTACTAGACCATGACGAACCTACGAACTATGAAGAAGCGATGGTGAGCCCAGATTCCGCAAAATGGCTTGAGGCCATGAAATCTGAGATGAGATCCATGTATGAGAACAAAGTGTGGACTTTGATTGACTTGCCCAATGATCGGCGAGCCATTGAGATTAAATGGATCTTCAAGAGGAAGACAGTGATAGTAGTGTTACTATCTACAAAGCTAGAATTATCGCAAAAAGGTTTTCGACAAGTTCAAGGTGTTGACTACGATGAGAGTTTCTCACTCGTATCTATGCTTAAATCTGTCTGAATCATGTTAGCAATTGCCGCATGTTATGAAATATGGCAAATGGATAAACAAAACTGCATTCCTTAATGGATTTATTAAAGAAGAGTTGTATATGATGCAACCAGGAGGTTTTGTCAATCCTAAAAGTGCTAACAAAATATGCAAGCTCCAGCGATCCATCTATGGACTGGTGCAAGCATCTCGGAGTTGGAACATACACTTTGATAAGTTGATCAAAGGATATAGTTTTATACAGACTTGCGGTGAAGCCTGTATTTACAAGAAAGTGAGTGGGAGCACTACAACATTTCTGATAAGTATATGTGAATGACATATTGTTGATCGGAAATAATGTAGAATTATTCTGTAAAGCATAAAGGAGTGTTTTGAAATGAGTTTTTCAAAGAAAGACCTCGGTGAAGCTGCTTACATATTGAGCATCAAGATCTATAGAGATAGATGAAGACGCTTGATAAGTTTTTCAATGAGTACATACCTTAACAAGATTTTGAAATAGTTCAAAATAGAACAGTCAAAGAAAGAGTTCTTGCCTGTGTTACAAGGTGTGAAATTGAGTAAAGACTCAAAGCCCGACCACGGCAAAAGATAGAAAGAGAATGAAAGTCATTCCCTATGCCTTGGCCATAGGTTCTATAAATTATGCCATGCTGTGTACCAGATCTATTGTATACCCTACACTGATTTTGGCAAGGGAGTACAATAGTGATCTAGGAGTAGACCATTGGACAGCGGTCAAAATTATCCTTAGTGGAATAAGGATATGTTTCTCGATTATGGAAGTGACAAAAGGTTCGTCGTAAAGGGTTACGTCGATGCAAGTTTTGAAACTAAATCTAGATGACTCTAAGTCTCGGTCTAGATACATGTTGAAAGTGGGAGCAATTAGCTAGAGTAGCTCCGTGCAGAGCATTGTAGACATAGAAATTTGCAAAATACTTACGGATCTGAATGTGACAGACCCGTTGACTAAAATTATCTCACAATCAAAACATGATCACACCTTAGTACTCTTTGGGTGTTAATCACATAGCGATGTGAACAAGATTATTGACTCTAGTAAACCCTTTGAGTGTTGGTCACATAGAGATATGAACTATGGGTGTTAATCACATGGTGATGTGAATTATTGATGTTAAATCACATGGCGATGTGAACTAGATTATTGACTCTAGTGCAAGTGGGAGACTGAAGGAAATATGCCCTAGAGGCAATAATAAAGTATTATATATTTCCTTATATCATGATAAATGTTTGTTATTCATGCTAGAATTGTATTAACCGGAAACATAATACATGTGTGAATACATAGACAAACAGAGTGTCACTAGTATGCCTCTACTTGACTAGCTCGTTAATCAAAGATGGTTATGTTTCCTAGCCATAGAAATGAGTTGTCATTTGATTAACGAGATCACCTCATTAGGAGAATGACATGATTGACTTGACCCATTCCGTTAGCTTAGCACCCGATCGTTTAGTATGTTGCTATTGCTTTCTTCATGACTTATACATGTTCCTATGACTATGAGATTATGCAACTCCCGTTTACCGGAGGAACACTTTGTGTGCTACCAAACGTCACAACGTAAATGGGTGATTATAAAGGTTCTCTACAGGTGTCTCCAAAGGTACTTGTTGGGTTGGCGTATTTCGAGATTAGGATTTGTCACTCCGATTGTCGGAGAGGTTTCTCTGGGCCCACTCGGTAATGCACATCACTATAAGCCTTGCAAGCATTGTGACTAATGAGTTAGTTGCGGGATGATGTATTACGGAACGAGTAAAGAGACTTGCCGGTAACGAGATTGAACTAGGTATCGAGATACCGACGATCAAATCTCGGGCAAGTAACATACCAGTGACAAAGGGAACAACGTATGTTGTTATGCGGTCTGACCGATAAAGATCTTCGTAGAATATGTGGGAGCCAATATGGGCATCCAGGTCCCGCTATTGGTTATTGACCGGAGAGGTGTCTCGGTCATGTCTACATAGTTCTCGAACCCGTAGGGTCCGCACGCTTAACGTTACGATGACAGTTTTATTGAGTTTTGATGTACCTAAGGAGTTCGGAGTCCCGGATGAGATCGGGGATATGACGAGGAGTCTCGAAATGGTCAAGACGTAAAGATCGATTTATTGGACGACTATATTCGGACTTCGGAAAGGTTCCGAGTGATTTGGGTATTTTTCGGAGTACCGGAGAGTTACGGGAATACGTATTGGGCCTTATTGGGCCATACGGGAAAGAAGGAAAAGGGCCTCAAGGGTGGCCGCACCCCTCCCCTTGGTCTGGTCCGAATTGGACTAGGGAAGGGGGGCGCCCCCTTCCTTCCTTCTCTTTTTCCCTTCCTCTTTTCCTATTCCATAAGGGAGGTGGAATCCTACTAGGACTAGGGAGTCCTAGTAGGACTCCACACTTGATGCGCCCCCTCCTAGGGCCGGCCTCCTCCTCCCTTGCTCCTTTATATACGGGGGCAGGGGGGCACCCCAGAGACACAACAATTGATCCTTAAGATCTCTTAGCCGTGTGCGGTGCCCCCCTCCACCATATTACACCTCGATAATACCGTTGCGGAGCTTAGGCGATGCCCTGCGTCGGTGGAATATCATCATCGTCACCACGCCGTCGTGCTGACGAAACTCTCCCTCAACACTCGGCTGGATCGGAGTTCGAGGGACGTCATCGAGCTGAACGTGTGTAGAACTCGGAGGTGCCGTACGTTCGGTACTTGATCGGTCGGATCGTGAAGACGTACGACTACATCAGCCGCGTTGTGATAACGCTTCCGCTGTCGGTCTACGAGGGTACGTGGACAACACTCTCCCCTCTCGTTGCTATGCATCACCATGATCTTGCGTGTGCGTAGGAAATTTTTTGAAATTACTACGTTCCCCAACACCTCCCAGGTCAAGCCGCGAGTGGTGCAGGGCGATGCGCACGATGAGCTCCTCCACATCGTCCGGCTCCGCGTACGCAACAACAACTCCCGGCCATCGTCGACACCAGATCCGCCGCTGGAAGTTGATCTGCTGCCGTCGTTCGACATGGCTTGAAAGGGGACTCGATGGGGAGAGGAAACAAAGAGAAGTGGAGTGGAGCAAGCCAGCAAGGGGTTTGACTGTCGTCTAGGATTCGTCCATGTGAGTATTTATGCGAGATCAAGTGGGGCGGTCCGACATGGCAGATGCACTCGGGCGTGTCCGAGCCTCCTTATATCCATTCCAAATGTAGGTTGGGTTTGAAGGGTGCAGGTCCCAAACGTCTGCGGACATCTGCGGGCGGTTTAAAAAGAACGGCTAAGTCATGGTTTTATGATCGGCACTGACTGGACCGTATGTTCCGGTGGGGTTGAAAAAGTGTGTCCGTAGATGGGTAGCGAGGTCGAACGGCCGCCGCTAACTCGTCTTTGCCTTGCTCTTGCGTGTAACAGACGCTCGGTTTCCGTTTAGCAGTGGTGACACCGTAAGCCGGACGTGTTCGTTGGTCGTCTTGGGCACAGATGCGGATGCCACTCCTACTAGGAGGCTGTTTGGTTGCTACCCTGTCTGAATGACGCGCGTCCGTCTTCGAGGCACAACCCAGCCCATCAAACGCAACCAAACAGCCCCGCCCCCTCCGTAACCTCGACCGCTCGATCACACCGAGATCACGCACGTCCCGGCGCCCCAATACAGATCGGCGGGAGTGTTCGCGGACTACATACGTAGCGGCGATGGACGCATCGGCGACGACGCAGAAGCGCAAGTGCCCCGACAAGGAGGAGACGGCCGGCATGTGCGCCAACGGCTGCGGCTTCTTCGGCGCCGCAGCCACCGGCAACATGTGCTCCAAGTGCTACCTGGACCACGTCACCATCGGCACCGCTAACACCGTGGCCACCTCGACCGGGCCTCCGGTGAAGAAGGCCAGGATGATCGTCGCCGTCCCGTCCTCTGATGGTGCGGCCGCCTCCTCCACCGCCGCCGCAGTTGACTCCTCCGTGACGTCCGTGAAGCAGCCGGCCGTGGCGGCGAACCGGTGCGCGACGTGCCGCAAGAAGGTGGGGCTGCTGGGGTTCCGATGCCGCTGCGAGGGCACCTTCTGCAGTGTCCACCGCTACTCGGAGAAGCACGACTGCGGATTCGACTACAAGACCGCCGGCCAGGAGCAAATCGCCAAGCACAACCCAGTCGTGGTTGCGGACAAGATCACCCGAAGGATCTGAAGCCCACAAGAAACCACCAGATCAACGGCGAACCGATCAAGCAGTTGGTTCGTGGCGTCCTCGAGGATATATACGATCGATCTTAGGATTTTCTAGGCCTTTTTGGATCGGACATTGCAGATTGTACTGTGAACAACTGTGCTTGATTCGTCGAATTGATTAATAAGAGGATTAAGATCATAGGCTGGACTTGTATGTATAAACTGAATATAATTACTGTATTTTGGTACCAAATGTGACAACAGAGAAATGTAAAATGGTCAATCTATTCTATTGCATGTGTTGGACAGACAACAGTCCAATTATTACGTCGGAATGAAGATTGGACTTTGCCTTGATCCCCTCTCCCGATCTGCTCCCGATCCGATTTAGGGCTTCAAGCCGCTGCCGCCGGAGCTCCGCCGGGCAAAGCCCGGGTGGGGGATGATGGCAACGGCGGGGCCGTTCTCCACCACGGCTCCAGGATGCGGTTGCGGTGGAGATCCGCACGGGTGTACTTGACGTGTGCGTCGTCTGGTGTCGGCGGCATAGGATGAGGGCCCATCCGCCGTCGATGGCTCAACCAGGCGGGGCAACGGTTCCGGGCGGTGCTGCAGCTCAGGCCAAGCACAACCCTGTCGTGGTTGCGGACAAGATAATGACCAGAATCTGAATAAACCCCATAAAATCGCTACTCGATTCTGGCAGTTCGTTGGTACTCGAGGAGTTGATGGGTCGATGGTATGTTATTTGTAACGGAAATGATAAAATCCGAACATCAGTTTTTTGACCATAGCAAATTGAATGTTTTTTATGACAAGAAGTTTAGTTAGTGAGCAAAATAAAGACAGACTTGTCATGCTTACCAACTAAATTTGCCGTGCTCAATAAATATAAATTATCATAAAAATGTTTGATTTGTCATAGTCAAATCCTGAACGTTTGGAACTTATCAGCATCCATTTGTAATTTCTTGGTCTGGGAAACTATAAATGTTAGTTTGGACGTCAGAGATGACGACAATATTTGTACTCAACATTCTAATATTTTCGGAAAATATTAAGATCTTTTTTTAGAATACGCATGAGTATGCATATCATCTATTGATAGAGAGGAGAGAGTAGAAGAATATTAAGACCATAGATTAAAATAGCCCGCGAAATAGCCGCTATAGCTGCGCTATAGCTGCCCGGGAGCCTCGCCGCTACGCTATGACTGCGGCAGCGATATCCCCCACAAATCCCTCTAAATTGCTCAACAATGAGCAAAACCCTCTAGAAATAATCTCTTCCACCAGAAAAATTTCCGCTATTTGCCGCGATTGCCCGCTATGGCGGCCGCTATAGCTGCTGGGAGAGGCCGCCGCGAAATCATTTCTCCCGCGATTTTAATCTATGATTAAGATCAGAAAATATTAAGATCTACTCCTTCCGTCCCGAGTTATTTGTCTTAGATTTGTCTAGACATGGATGTATTTAGACATTTTTTAGTATTAAATACATCCGCATCCAGAAGAAAATGTAAAACAAGTAGTTTTGGATGGAGATAATATTATAAAAGTTCATTAGTGTTGAATATATTGTGTACGTGTATATCGTGTCTTGGGCCCACCTCCTAGTTCCTCTGTATAGTTGAGGTTGTGCCCCATTCTGTACTCGTATATACGTACCTAGTGCACCGATCATTGTATTGTGTTGCACAGCCTATTCTTTCCCTTCTATATGGTATCAGCTTAGCACGTCGATCCTAACCCTAACTTCCGCTCCTCTAGCCGCCGCTGCCGCCGCGCCATCCTTCTCGCGCCACCGCCGCAGGTCCTTGCCGCCGCCGCGCCATCCTCCTCGCGCCGCCGCCGCATCTCACCTTCCTCCGTAGCCGCCGCACCTCCTGCCATCGCTGCACTTCTTCTCACCCTGCCCGATCGCTAGCTAGTCAACCAGATTGCTAGTCAAATCCATCTAGCTGTGTGCCTGGGTGCTTGCTAGTCATCCAGATCGCCGAATCCATCCAACTGTGTGCCCTGGTGCTTTCTAGCTTATTGATACGTCTCCAACGTATCTATAATTTTTGATTGTTTCATGCTATTATATTATCCGTTTTGAATATTTAATGGGCTTTACTATACACTTTTATATTATTTTTGGGACTAACCTATTAACCCAAGGCCCGGTGAAAATTGCTGTTTTTTTTTCCTATTTCAGTGTTTCGCAGAAAAGGAATATCAAACTGAGTCCAAACGGAATGAAACCTTCGGGAGCCTGATTTTTGGAACAAACGTGATCCAGAGGACTTGGAGTGGACGTCAAGAAATCAACGAGGAGGCCACGAGGCAGGGAGGCGCGCCCCCACCCTCGTGGGCCCGTCGCAGCTCCACCGACCTACTCCTTCCTCCTATATATACCCATGTACCCCGAAAACATCCAGAAGCACCACGAAACCCTATTTCCACCGCCGCAAACTTCTGTACCCGTGAGATCCCATCTTGGGGCCTTTTCCGGCGCTCCGCCGGAGGGGGGAATCGATCACGAAGGGCTTCTACATCAACACCATAGCCTCTCCGATGATGTGTGAGTAGTTTACCTCAGACATTCGGGTCCATAGTTATTAGGTAGATGGCTTCTTCTCTCTCTTTGGATCTCAATACAAAGTTCTCCTCGATCTTCTTGGAGATCTATTCGATGTAACTCTTTTTGCGGTGTGTTTGTCGAGATCCGATGAATTGTGGGTTTATGATCAAGATTATCTATGAACAATATTTGAATCTTCTTTGAATTCTTTTATGTATGATGTGTTATCTTTGCAAGTCTCTTCGAATTATCAGTTTCATTTGGCCTACTAGATTGATCTTTCTTGCAATGGGAGAAGTGATTAGCTTTTGGTTCAATCTTGCGTTGCTCGATCCCAGTGACAGTAGGGAAAACGACACGTATTGTATTGTTGCCAACAAGGATAAAAAGATGGGGTTTATATCATATTGCTTGAGTTTATCCCTCTACATCATGTCATCTTGCCTAATGTGTTACTCTGTTCTTATGAACTTAATACTCTAGATGCATGCTGGATAGCGATCGATGTGTGGAGTAACAGTAGTAGATGCAGGCAGGAGTTGGTCTACTTGTCACGGACGTGATGCCTATATACATGATCATGCCTAGATATTCTCATAATTATGCAGTTTTCTATCAATTGCTCGACAGTAATTTGTTCACCCACCGTAATACTTATGCTATCTTGACAGAAGCCACTAGTGAAACCTATGGCCCCTGGGTCTATTTTCCATCATATAAGTTTCCAATCTATTTTTACTTTGCAATCTTTACTTTTAATCTTTATCATAAAAATACCAAAAATATTATCATCTCTATCAGATCTCACTGTTGCAAGCGGCCGTGAAGGGGTTGACGACCCCTTTATCGCGTTGGTTGCAAGGTTCTTATTTGTTTGTGTAGGTACGAGGGACTTGCGTGTGGCCTCCTACTGGATTGATACCTTGGTTCTCAAAAACTAAGGGAAATACTTACGCTACTTTGCTGCATCACCCTTTCTTCATCAAGGGAAAACCAACGCATGCTCAAGAGGTAGCAAGAAGGATTTCTGGCGCCGTTGCCGGGGAGGCTTACGCGAAGTCAAGTCAAGATTTGATCTCCCAGCAACTAGCCATTTCTGGCGCCGTTACCGGGGAGTCTACGCACAAGTCAAGACATACCAAGTACCCATCACAAACTCTTATCCCTCGCATTACATTATTTGCCATTTGCCTCTCGTTTTCCTCTCCCACACTTCACCTTTGCCTTTTCTTCACCCTCCTTCTGTTCGATCTTGTGTTACCATGTGCCTTCTTTTTGCTTGCATCTTCGCTTGCTAAAAGTTTATGGATCCTCATCCCCTTGCTAATCTTTTTAAGAGATCCAATTATGATGAACCAATTTCTAGTGATTTGAGTGCACTAGATTATCTTTATGAGGTTTTGCTTGAAACTCGTGAATCTGAAAATTGTGATGAAGAAATTGATGAAGAGATTCACGATAGCTCCTTGAATAAAAAAGCATGATTGCAATGATTTTAATATAAATTCTCTTGATGTCAATTGTGCTATTAATATGAAAAACCCTAAGCTTGGGGATGCTAGTTTTGCTACGTCTACTACTTGCTGCAATGATCATGATTGGGGTGATTCTTCTTATGATCTTGAAAATTTATTTAAGCCCCATGATGAATATGAGATTGATAATAATGTTTGCAATATTATTGAAAGTGGGTTTGCAAGAGTGTCAACTTTAGATCCCACATATTTGGAGAATATTCAATCTTGTGAAATTTTTGATAAAAGTGGGTTTGGAGAGGTCATGACTTTAGTTAATGTTAATCCCACTATTTTGGAAGAGTGTCAACTTCTCATGCATGTGGATCGTGTTGAGAATATGTTATGTGATAGCTATTTTGTTGAATTTGCCTATCATCCTACATGTAATTAATATGAGAGAGGTAAATATGGTTGTAGAAATTTTGATCTTACTAAATTACCTCTCGTCATGTTGAGATTGCTATCGTCTCTTTCTTCTTCCTTGCATATGCTAATTTTTTTTCTTGCTATGATAATTTATTTGCTTATAAAATGTCTATGCAAAGGAAGTATGTTAGACTTAGATATGTTTATAGCGTGTTCTATGATGCTCTCTTTGTGCTTTAATTCTTGTCTTTGATGTGAGCATCATTAAAATTATCAATGCCTACCTAGGGGCGTTAAACGATAACTCTTGTTGGGAGGCAACCCAATTTTATTTTTGTTTCTTGCTTTTTGGTTCTTTTAGTAATAAATCTTTCATCTAGCTTCTGTTTATATGTGGTCTTATGTTTTAATTAGTGTTTGTGCCAAGTAGAATCTTTGGGAAGACTTGGGTGAAGTCTTTTTGATCTTGCTGTAAAAAACAGAAACTTTAGCGCTCACGAGATTAGCTACAACTTTTTACTGGAGAGTGCTATTTAGTTGATTCTTTTTGCAGATGATTAATAGATAAATGCCTCACGTCCAGAAATGTATTTTAGAATTTTTGGAGTTCCAGGAGTATGCGTTTGATACAGATTACTACAGACTGTTCTGTTTTTGACTGATTCTGTTTTTCGTGTGTTGTTTGCTTATTTTGATGAATCTATGGCTAGTATCAGAGGTTATGAACCATAGAGAAGTTGTAATACAGTAGGTTTAACAACAATATAAATAAATAATGAGTTCATTACAGTACCTTGAAGTGGTGTTTTGTTTTCTTTTTTCTAACGGAGCTCACGAGATTTTCTGTTAAGTTTTGTGTTGTGAAGTTTTCAAGTTTTGGGTAAAGATTTGATGGATTATGGAACAAGGAGTGGCAAGAGGCTAAGCTTGGGGATGCCCAAGGAACCCCAAGGTAAAAATCCAAGGACAACCAAAAAGCCTAAGCTTGGGGATGCCCCGGAAGGCATCCCCTCTTTTGTCTTTGTCCATCGGTAACTTTACTTGGAGCTATATTTTTATTCACCACATGATATGTGTTTTGCTTGGAGCGTCTTGTATGATTTGAGTCTTTGATTTTTAGTTCACAACAATAATCCTTGCTGTACACACCTTTTGGAAGAGACACACATGAATCGGAATTTATTAGAATACTCTATGTGCTTCACTTATATCTATTGAGCTAAACAATTTTGCTCTAGTGCTTCACTTATATCTTTTAGAGCACGGTGGTGGTTTTATTTTATAGAAATTATTGATCTCTCGTGCTTCACTTATATTATTTTGAGAGTCCTTTAGAACAGCATGTTAATTTGCTTTGGCTATAAAATTAGTCCTAATATGATAGGCATCCAAGATGGATATAATAAAAACTTTCATATAAGTGCATTGAATACTAAGAGAAGTTTGATACTTGATGATTGTTTTGAGATATGGAGATAGTGATATTAAAGTTGTGCTAGTTGAGTAGTTGTGAATTTGAGAAATACTTCTGTTGAAGTTTGCAAGTCCCGTAGCATGCATGTATGGTAAACGTTGTGTAACAAATTTGAAACATGAGGTGTTCTTTGATTGTCATCCTTATGAGTGGCGGTCGGGGACGAGCGATGGTCTTTTCCTACCAATCTATCCCCCTAGGAGCATGCATGTAGTGCTTGGTTTTTGATGACTTGTAGATTTTTGCAATAAGTATATGAGTTCTTTATGACTAATGTTGAGTCCATGGATTATACGCAATCTCACCCTTCCATCATTGCTAGCCTCTACGGTACCGTGCATTGCCCTTTCTCACCTTGAGAGTTGGTGCAAACTTCACCGGTGCATCTAAACCCCATGATAAGATACGCTCTATCACACATAACCTCCTTATATCTTCCTCAAAACAGCCACCATACCTACCTATTATGGCATTTCCATAGCCATTCTGAGATATATTACCATGCAACTTTCCATCGTTCCATTTATTATGACACGCTTCATCATTGTCATATTGCCTTGCATGACCATGTAGTTGACATCGTATTTGTGGCAAAGCCACAATGCATATTATTTCATACATGTCACTCTTGATTCATTGCCCATCCCGGTACACCGCCGGAGGCATTCATATAGAGTCATATTTTGTTCTAGTATCGAGTTGTAATTATCGAGTTATAAATAAATAGAAGTGTGATGATCATCATTAATAGAGCATTGTCCCCCAAAAAAAGAGAAAGGCCAAATAAAAAAAGGGAAGGCCCAAAAAAAGAAAGAAAAAGAGAAATAAAAAGGGACAATGCTACTATCCTTTTTCCACACTTGTGCTTCAAAGTAGCACCATGATCTTTATGATAGAGAGTCTCTTGTTTTGTCACTTTCATATACTAGTGGGAATTTTTTATTATAGAACTTGGCTTGTATATTCCAACAATGGGCTTCCTCAAATGCCCTAGGTCTTCGTGAGCAAGCAAGTTGGATGCACACCCACTTAGTTTTTTTGTTGAGCTTTCATACATTTATAGCTCTAGTGCATCCGTTGCATGGCAATCCCTACTCCTTGCATTGACATCAATTGATGGGCATCTCCCTATCCCATTGATTAGCCGCGTCAATGTGAGACTTTCTTCTTTTTTGTCTTCTCCACACAACCCCCATCATCATATTCTATTCCACCCATAGTGCTATATCCATGGCTCACGCTCATGTATTGCGTGAAAGTTGAAAAAAGTTTGAGATTACTAGAGTATGAAACAATTGCTTGGCTTGTCATCGGGGTTGTGCAAGATGAGAGCATCTTGTGTGACGAAAATGAAGCATGGCCAAACTATATGATTTTGTAGGGATGAGCTTTCTTTGGCTATGTTATTTTGAGAAGACATAATTGCTTAGTTAGTATGCTTGAAGTATTATTATTTTTATGTCAATATTAAACTTTTATCTTGAATCTTTTGGATCTGAACATTCATGCCACAATAAAGAAATTTATATTGAAGAATATGCTAGGTAGCATTCCACATCAAAAATTCAGTTTTTATCATTTACCTACTCGAGGACGAGCAGGAATTAAGCTTGGGGATGCTTGATACGTCTCCAACGTATCTATAATGTTTGATTGTTCCATGCTATTATATTATCCGTTTTGGATGTTTAATGGGCTTTACTATACACTGTTATATTATTTTTGGGACTAACCTATTAACCCAATGCCCAGTGCAAAATGCTGTTTTTTTCTTCCTATTTCGGTGTTTCGCAGAAAAGGAATATCAAACGGAGTCCAAACGGAATGAAACCTTCGGGAGCGTGATTTTTGGAACAAACGTGATCCAGAGGACTTGGAGTGGATGTCAAGAAATCAACGAGGAGGCCACGAGGCAACGAGGCGCGCCTGCCCCCTGGGCGCGCCCCCCACCCTCATGGGCCCCTCGCAGCTCCACCGACCTACTCCTTCCTCCTATATATACCCATGTACCTAGAAAACATCCAGGAGCACCACGAAACCCTATTTCCACCGCCGCAACCTTCTATACCCGTGAGATCCCATCTTGGGGCCTTTTCCGGCGCTCCGCCGGAGGGGGAATCGATCACGGAGGGCTTCTACATCAACACCATAGCCTCTCCGATAATGTGTGAGTAGTTTACCTCAGACCTTCGGGTCCATAGTTATTAGCTAGATGGCTTCTTCTCTCTCTTTGGATCTCAATACAAAGTTCTCCTCGATCTTCTTGGAGATCTATTCGATGTAACTCTTTTTGCGGTGTGTTTGTCGAGATCCGATGAATTGTGGGTTTATGATCAAGATTATCTATGACCAATATTTGAATCTTCTCTGAATTCTTTTATGTATGATGTGTTATCTTTGCAAGTCTCTTCGAATTATCAGTTTCGTTTGGCCTACTAGATTGATCTTTCTTGCAATGGGAGAAGTGATTAGCTTTTGGTTCAATCTTGCGTTGCTCGATCCCAGTGACAGTAGGGAAAACGAGACGTATTGTATTGTTGCCAACAAGGATAAAAAGATGGGGTTTATATCATATTGCTTGAGTTTATCCCTCTACATCATGTCATCTTGCCTAATGTGTTACTCTGTTCTTATGAACTTAATACTCTAGATGCATGCTGGATAGCGATCGATGTGTGGAGTAATAGTAGTAGATGCAGGCAGGAGTTGGTCTACTTGTCACGGACGTGATGCCTATATACATGATCATGCCTAGATATTCTCATAATTATGCAGTTTTCTATCAATTGCTCGATAGTAATTTGTTCACCCACCGTAATACTTATGCTATCTTGACAGAAGCCACTAGTGAAACCTATGGCCCCTGGGTCTATTTTCCATCATATAAGTTTCCAATCTATTTTTACTTTGCAATCTTTACTTTTAATCTTTATCATAAAAATACCAAAAATATTATCATCTCTATCAGATCTCACTGTTGCAAGCGGCCGTGAAGGGGTTGACGACCCCTTTATCGCGTTGGTTGCAAGGTTCTTATTTGTTTGTGTAGGTACGAGGGACTTGCGTGTGGCCTCCTACTGGATTGATACCTTGGTTCTCAAAACTAAGGGAAATACTTACGCTACTTTGCTGCATCACCCTTTCTTCATCAAGGGAAAACCAACGCATGCTCAAGAGGTGGCAAGAAGGATTTCTGGCGCCGTTGCCGGGGAGGCTTACGCGAAGTCAAGTCAAGATTTGATCTCCCAGCAACTAGCCATTTCTGGCGCCGTTACCGGGGAGTCTACGCACAAGTCAAGACATACCAAGTACCCATCACAAACTCTTATCCCTCGCATTACATTATTTGCCATTTGCCTCTCATTTTCCTCTCCCACACTTCACCTTTGCCTTTTCTTCACCCTCCTTCCGTTCGATCTTGTGTTACCATGTGCCTTCTTTTTGCTTGCATCTTCGCTTGCTAAAAGTTTATGGATCCTCATCCCCTTGCTAATCTTTTTAAGAGATCCAATTATGATGAACCAATTTCTAGTGATTTGAGTGCACTAGATTATCTTTATGAGGTTTTGCTTGAAACTCGTGAATCTAAAAATTGTGATGAAGAAATTGATGAAGAGATTCACGATAGCTCCTTGAATAAAAAAGCATGATTGCAATGATTTTAATATAAATTCTCTTGATGTCAATTGTGCTATTAATATGAAAAACCCTAAGCTTGGGGATGCTAGTTTTGCTACGTCTACTACTTGCTGCAATGATCATGATTGGGGTGATTCTTCTTATGATCTTGAAAATTTATTTAAGCCCCATGATGAATATGAGATTGATAATAATGTTTGCAATATTATTGAAAGTGGGTTTGCAAGAGTGTCAACTTTAGATCCCACATATTTGGAGAATATTCAATCTTGTGAAATTTTTGATAAAAGTGGGTTTGGAGAGGTCATGACTTTAGTTAATGTTAATCCCACTATTTTGGAAGAGTGTCAACTTCTCATGCATGTGGATCGTGTTGAGAATATGTTATGTGATAGCTATTTTGTTGAATTTGCCTATCATCCTACATGTAATTAATATGAGAGAGGTAAATATGGTTGTAGAAATTTTGATCTTACTAAATTACCTCTCGTCATGTTGAGATTGCTATCGTCTCTTTCTTCTTCCTTGCATATGCTAATTTTTTTTCTTGCTATGATAATTTATTTGCTTATAAAATGTCTATGCAAAGGAAGTATGTTAGACTTAGATATGTTTATAGCGTGTTCTATGATGCTCTCTTTGTGCTTTAATTCTTGTCTTTGATGTGAGCATCATTAAAATTATCAATGCCTACCTAGGGGCGTTAAACGATAACTCTTGTTGGGAGGCAACCCAATTTTATTTTTGTTTCTTGCTTTTTGGTTCTTTTAGTAATAAATCTTTCATCTAGCTTCTGTTTATATGTGGTCTTATGTTTTAATTAGTGTTTGTGCCAAGTAGAATCTTTGGGAAGACTTGGGTGAAGTCTTTTTGATCTTGCTGTAAAAAACAGAAACTTTAGCGCTCACGAGATTAGCTACAACTTTTTACTGGAGAGTGCTATTTAGTTGATTCTTTTTGCAGATGATTAATAGATAAATGCCTCACGTCCAGAAATGTATTTTAGAATTTTTGGAGTTCCAGGAGTATGCGTTTGATACAGATTACTACAGACTGTTCTGTTTTTGACTGATTCTGTTTTTCGTGTGTTGTTTGCTTATTTTGATGAATCTATGGCTAGTATCAGAGGTTATGAACCATAGAGAAGTTGTAATACAGTAGGTTTAACAACAATATAAATAAATAATGAGTTAATTACAGTACCTTGAAGTGGTGTTTTGTTTTCTTTTTCTAACGGAGCTCACGAGATTTTCTGTTAAGTTTTGTGTTGTGAAGTTTTCAAGTTTTGGGTAAAGATTTGATGGATTATGGAACAAGGAGTGGCAAGAGGCTAAGCTTGGGGATGCCCAAGGCACCCCAAGGTAAAAATCCAAGGACAACCAAAAAGCCTAAGCTTGGGGATGCCCCGGAAGGCATCCCCTCTTTTGTCTTTGTCCATCGGTAACTTTACTTGGAGCTATATTTTTATTCACCACATGATATGTGTTTTGCTTGGAGCGTCTTGTATGATTTGAGTCTTTGATTTTTAGTTCACAACAATAATCCTTGCTGTACACACCTTTTGGAAGAGACACACATGAATCGGAATTTATTAGAATACTCTATGTGCTTCACTTATATCTATTGAGCTAAACAATTTTGCTCTAGTGCTTCACTTATATCTTTTAGAGCACGGTGGTGGTTTTATTTTATAGAAATTATTGATCTCTCGTGCTTCACTTATATTATTTTGAGAGTCCTTTAGAACAGCATGGTAATTTGCTTTGGCTATAAAATTAGTCCTAATATGATAGGCATCCAAGATGGATATAATAAAAACTTTCATATAAGTGCATTGAATACTAAGAGAAGTTTGATACTTGATGATTGTTTTGAGATATGGAGATAGTGATATTAAAGTTGTGCTAGTTGAGTAGTTGTGAATTTGAGAAATACTTCTGTTGAAGTTTGCAAGTCCCGTAGCATGCATGTATGGTAAACGTTGTGTAACAAATTTGAAACATGAGGTGTTCTTTGATTGTCATCCTTATGAGTGGCGGTCGGGGACTAGCGATGGTCTTTTCCTACCAATCTATCCCCCTAGGAGCATGCATGTAGTGCTTGGTTTTTGATGACTTGTAGATTTTTGCAATAAGTATATGAGTTCTTTATGACTAATGTTGAGTCCATGGATTATACGCAATCTCACCCTTCCATCATTGCTAGCCTCTACGGTACCGTGCATTGCCCTTTCTCACCTTGAGAGTTGGTGCAAACTTCACCGGTGCATCTAAACCCCATGATAAGATACGCTCTATCACACATAAACCTCCTTATATCTTCCTCAAAACAGCCACCATACCTACCTATTATGGCATTTCCATAGCCATTCTGAGATATATTACCATGCAACTTTCCATCGTTCCATTTATTATGACACGCTTCATCATTGTCATATTGCCTTGCATGACCATGTAGTTGACATCGTATTTGTGGCAAAGCCACAATGCATATTATTTCATACATGTCACTCTTGATTCATTGCCCATCCCGGTACACCGCCGGAGGCATTCATATAGAGTCATATTTTGTTCTAGTATCGAGTTGTAATTATCGAGTTATAAATAAATAGAAGTGTGATGATCATCATTAATAGAGCATTGTCCCCCAAAAAAAGAGAAAGGCCAAATAAAAAAAGGGAAGGCCCAAAAAAAGAAAGAAAAAGAGAAATAAAAAGGGACAATGCTACTATCCTTTTTCCACACTTGTGCTTCAAAGTAGCACCATGATCTTTATGATAGAGAGTCTCTTGTTTTGTCACTTTCATATACTAGTGGGAATTTTTTATTATAGAACTTGGCTTGTATATTCCAACAATGGGCTTCCTCAAATGCCCTAGGTCTTCGTGAGCAAGCAAGTTGGATGCACACCCACTTAGTTTTTTTGTTGAGCTTTCATACATTTATAGCTCTAGTGCATCCGTTGCATGGCAATCCCTACTCCTTGCATTGACATCAATTGATGGGCATCTCCCTATCCCATTGATTAGCCGCGTCAATGTGAGACTTTCTTCTTTTTTGTCTTCTCCACACAACCCCCATCATCATATTCTATTCCACCCATAGTGCTATATCCATGGCTCACGCTCATGTATTGCGTGAAAGTTGAAAAAAGTTTGAGATTACTAGAGTATGAAACAATTGCTTGGCTTGTCATCGGGGTTGTGCAAGATGAGAGCATCTTGTGTGACGAAAATGAAGCATGGCCAAACTATATGATTTTGTAGGGATGAGCTTTCTTTGGCTATGTTATTTTGAGAAGACATAATTGCTTAGTTAGTATGCTTGAAGTATTATTATTTTTATGTCAATATTAAACTTTTATCTTGAATCTTTTGGATCTGAACATTCATGCCACAATAAAGAAATTTATATTGAAGAATATGCTAGGTAGCATTCCACATCAAAAATTCAGTTTTTATCATTTACCTACTCGAGGACGAGCAGGAATTAAGCTTGGGGATGCTTGATACGTCTCCAACGTATCTATAATGTTTGATTGTTCCATGCTATTATATTATCCGTTTTGGATGTTTAATGGGCTTTACTATACACTGTTATATTATTTTTGGGACTAACCTATTAACCCAATGCCCAGTGCAAAATGCTGTTTTTTTCTTCCTATTTCGGTGTTTCGCAGAAAAGGAATATCAAACGGAGTCCAAACGGAATGAAACCTTCGGGAGCGTGATTTTTGGAACAAACGTGATCCAGAGGACTTGGAGTGGATGTCAAGAAATCAACGAGGAGGCCACGAGGCAACGAGGCGCGCCTGCCCCCTGGGCGCGCCCCCCACCCTCATGGGCCCCTCGCAGCTCCACCGACCTACTCCTTCCTCCTATATATACCCATGTACCTAGAAAACATCCAGGAGCACCACGAAACCCTATTTCCACCGCCGCAACCTTCTATACCCGTGAGATCCCATCTTGGGGCCTTTTCCGGCGCTCCGCCGGAGGGGGAATCGATCACGGAGGGCTTCTACATCAACACCATAGCCTCTCCGATAATGTGTGAGTAGTTTACCTCAGACCTTCGGGTCCATAGTTATTAGCTAGATGGCTTCTTCTCTCTCTTTGGATCTCAATACAAAGTTCTCCTCGATCTTCTTGGAGATCTATTCGATGTAACTCTTTTTGCGGTGTGTTTGTCGAGATCCGATGAATTGTGGGTTTATGATCAAGATTATCTATGACCAATATTTGAATCTTCTCTGAATTCTTTTATGTATGATGTGTTATCTTTGCAAGTCTCTTCGAATTATCAGTTTCGTTTGGCCTACTAGATTGATCTTTCTTGCAATGGGAGAAGTGATTAGCTTTTGGTTCAATCTTGCGTTGCTCGATCCCAGTGACAGTAGGGAAAACGACACGTATTGTATTGTTGCCAACAAGGATAAAAAGATGGGGTTTATATCATATTGCTTGAGTTTATCCCTCTACATCATGTCATCTTGCCTAATGTGTTACTCTGTTCTTATGAACTTAATACTCTAGATGCATGCTGGATAGCGATCGATGTGTGGAGTAATAGTAGTAGATGCAGGCAGGAGTTGGTCTACTTGTCACGGACGTGATGCCTATATACATGATCATGCCTAGATATTCTCATAATTATGCAGTTTTCTATCAATTGCTCGACAGTAATTTGTTCACCCACCGTAATACTTATGCTATCTTGACAGAAGCCACTAGTGAAACCTATGGCCCCTGGGTCTATTTTCCATCATATAAGTTTCCAATCTATTTTTACTTTGCAATCTTTACTTTTAATCTTTATCATAAAAATACCAAAAATATTATCATCTCTATCAGATCTCACTGTTGCAAGCGGCCGTGAAGGGGTTGACGACCCCTTTATCGCGTTGGTTGCAAGGTTCTTATTTGTTTGTGTAGGTACGAGGGACTTGCGTGTGGCCTCCTACTGGATTGATACCTTGGTTCTCAAAAACTAAGGGAAATACTTACGCTACTTTGCTGCATCACCCTTTCTTCATCAAGGGAAAACCAACGCATGCTCAAGAGGTAGCAAGAAGGATTTCTGGCGCCGTTGCCGGGGAGGCTTACGCGAAGTCAAGTCAAGATTTGATCTCCCAGCAACTAGCCATTTCTGGCGCCGTTACCGGGGAGTCTACGCACAAGTCAAGACATACCAAGTACCCATCACAAACTCTTATCCCTCGCATTACATTATTTGCCATTTGCCTCTCGTTTTCCTCTCCCACACTTCACCTTTGCCTTTTCTTCACCCTCCTTCCGTTCGATCTTGTGTTACCATGTGCCTTCTTTTTGCTTGCATCTTCGCTTGCTAAAAGTTTATGGATCCTCATCCCCTTGCTAATCTTTTTAAGAGATCCAATTATGATGAACCAATTTCTAGTGATTTGAGTGCACTAGATTATCTTTATGAGGTTTTGCTTGAAACTCGTGAATCTGAAAATTGTGATGAAGAAATTGATGAAGAGATTCACGATAGCTCCTTGAATAAAAAAGCAGAAAAGGAATATCAAACTGAGTCCAAACGGAATGAAACCTTCGGGAGCCTGATTTTTGGAACAAACGTGATCCAGAGGACTTGGAGTGGACGTCAAGAAATCAACGAGGAGGCCACGAGGCAGGGAGGCGCGCCACCACCCTCGTGGGCCCCTCGCAGCTCCACCGACCTACTCCTTCCTCCTATATATACCCATGTACCCCGAAAACATCCAGAAGCACCACGAAACCCTATTTCCACCGCCGCAAACTTCTGTACCCGTGAGATCCCATCTTGGGGCCTTTTCCGGCGCTCCGCCGGAGGGGGGAATCGATCACGAAGGGCTTCTACATCAACACCATAGCCTCTCCGATGATGTGTGAGTAGTTTACCTCAGACATTCGGGTCCATAGTTATTAGGTAGATGGCTTCTTCTCTCTCTTTGGATCTCAATACAAAGTTCTCCTCGATCTTCTTGGAGATCTATCCGATGTAAATCTTTTTGCAGTGTGTTTGTCGAGATCCGATAAATTGTGGTTTATGATCAAGATTATCTATGAACAATATTTGAATCTTCTCTGAATTCTTTTATGTATGATGTGTTATCTTTGCAAGTCTCTTCGAATTATCAGTTTGGTTTGGCCTACTAGATTGATCTTTCTTGCAATGGGAGAAGTGATTAGCTTTGGGTTCAATCTTGCATTGCTCGATCCCAGTGACAGTAGGGGAAACGACATGTATTGTATTGTTGCCATCGGGGATAAAAAGATGGGGTTTATATCATATTGCTTGAGTTTATCCCTCTACATCATGTCATCTTGCCTAATGCGTTACTCTGTTCTTATGATGAGTTCATTTGGAAGTGGTCAGCGGATGGAAGATATAATGCTAAGTCAGCTTACCTATGTCAATTCTGGGGCAAGATTGATTCTCCTCTTCCTGAGATCATTTGGCATATCAAGGTTCCGTCAAGAATAAGATTCTTTAGTTGGCTCTGTGTACATGGCAAATGTTTGACTGCGGATAACCTTTCAAAGCGAGGTTGGCCCACTTAGGGTGGGAGGATGGTCTACACCTTGTCTCTATCTGCCCTTTCACAGCTGAAATCTGGGGCTACTGCCTGGTGATATATAATTTTTCATTCAACCTCTTACCTATTGCTCATACTGGCTCTATATTGGACTCGTGGTTAAAGGCTTTGGATGGTATAGGAAGGAAAAACACTAGTAGAAAAAAGGGCTTAGGTCACAGGGCAGTTTTCACATTAGCCCCGGTTCAGTCACGAATCGGGACTAATGTGAGCATTGGTCCCGGTTCGTGAGCCCAGGGGGCCGGCCGGGGCCTCGTGGGCATTGGTCCCGGTTCGTATGGACCCTTTGGTCCCGGTTGGTGGTACAAACCGGGACCAATGGGCCACGCTCCTGGCCCACCACCCTTTAGTCCCGGTTCATACCACAAACCGGGACTAAAGGGCTGGTCCTAGTTGCGGCCAGTGTTTAGTCCCACCTCGCCAACCAAAGGGCGCTCACACCAGTTTATAAGCCCGTCCCTCTATGCCTTGTTGAGCTTCTATTAAAGTGAAAATAGATGCCCTTATACAGGAAATTTGACTTAAATTCATAGTAAATTTCATAGAAATTTAGTATGAATTTAGGTTGAATTTTCTCTATAAGTGCATCTATGTTCATTTTTTATATTTATAAAATAAATAAACCTTAATAAAATAAATAAAACTAAATAAACCTTAATAAAATAAACTATAGTAACTACAATAAATAAACCTTAATTAATTAAGTAAAAATAGCAGCAAGTAAAATAAATAAAAATAGCAGCAGTAAAATAAATAAAAATAAAATAATTAAAGTAAAAGACATAAGTAATTAGAAATAAAATAAATAAGTTTTTTGTTGTAAGTAGAAAGAAAACCTTTTCAGAGTTCATTTGAAATGCTTTTCAATTTTAGGGTCTTATAGCTCAAAATAATTAGTAAATGCATGAAAAATAACAAATGAAGTCAGAAAGGATTGACAAATGATGATGCGGCTTTGAATGGTGCATTTTGAACACACAAAAAGTCAGGAGTTCAAATAAGTTTTAAAAAATGAAATCCCTTTTTAACAGACGAGTTTCCGGATGAAATCCTGATACTTTGAAAGAGATTGTCCGTTTTGTACACGAAGTGCATCCAGTTTTTGCCGTAACCCTCTCAACTTTCTTGCACATGCTATGTGGATGAAATGATGATATCATGCCAACTTTCAACCTTTTCAGAGTTCATTTGAAATGCTTTTCAATTTTAGGGTCTTATAGCTCAAAATAATTAGTAAATGCATGAAAAATAACAAATGAAGTCAGAAAGGATTGAAAAATGATGATGTGGCTTCGAATGGTGCATTTTGAACACACAAAAAGTCAGGAGTTCAAATAAGGTTTAAAAAATGAAATCCCTTTGTAACAGATGAGTTTCCGGATGAAATCCTGATACTTTGAAAGAGATTGTCCGTTTTGTACACGAAGTGCATCCAGTTTTTGCCGTAACCCTCTCAACTTTCTTGCACATGCTATGTCGATGAAATGATGATATCATGCCAACTTTCAACCTTTTCAGAGTTCATTTGAAATGCTTTTCAATTTTAGGGTCTTATAGCTCAAAATAATTAGTAAATGCATGAAAAATAACAAATGAAGTCAGAAAGGATTGACAAATGATGATGTGGCTTTGAATGGTGCATTTTGAACACACAAAAAGTCAGGATTTCAAATAAGGTTTAAAAAATGAAATCCCTTTGTAACACACGAGTTTCCGGATGAAATCCTGATACTTTGAAAGAGATTGTCCGTTTTGTACACGAAGTGCATCCAGTTTTTGCCGTAACCCTCTCAACTTTCTTGCACATGCTATGTGGATGAAATGATGATATCATGCCAACTTTCAACCTTTTCAGAGTTCATTTGAAATGCTTTTCAATTTTAGGGTCTTATAGCTCAAAATAATTAGCAAATGCATGAAAAATAACAAATGAAGTCAGAAAGGATTGAAAAATGATGATGTGGCTTTGAATGGTGCATTTTGAACACACAAAAAGTCAGGAGTTCAAATAAGGTTTAAAAAATGAAATCCCTTTGTAACAGACGAGTTTCCGGATGAAATCCTGATACTTTGAAAGAGATTGTCCGTTTTGTACACGAAGTGCATCCAGTTTTTGCCGTAACCCTCTCAACTTTCTTGCACATGCTATGTGGATGAAATGATGATATCATGCCAACTTTCAACCTTTTCAGAGTTCATTTGAAATGCTTTTCAATTTTAGGGTCTTATAGTTCAAAATAATTAGTAAATGCTTGAAAAATAACAAATGAAGTCAGAAAGGATTGAAAAATGATGATGTGGCTTTGAATGGTGCATTTTGAACACACAAAAAGTCAGGAGTTCAAATTTGGTTTAAAAAATGAAATCCCTTTATAACACACGAGTTTCCGGATGAAATTTAAACTATTCAAATTTGGAAACTAATGGATTAACAGAAAGTTTATAATTATTCTGAGCTAAAAGCAAAAAGAATAAAAAATAAAGCAAAAATCAAAAGAAAATAAATAATTCAAAAAACAAAAAAATACTGGAAAAATAAAAAATGCCGCCTAATGGGCCACACAACCTGCATACGACTAGAAACCCATCTGCACATGGGCCAGGATGCAGGCCCGCAGGCCCAATAGGCCCAACATGGCAATGACAAAGGTAGGCATGTATAATGCCTGCATATTAGAGAGGAGCTCAGCACCTGAGCTGCAGCGCAGCTTATAAACAGGTGTTGAGCTCTCTCAGCTAGCGAGGTGGGACTAAACTTCCCACCGCACCGCGCCAGCACATTAGTCCCGGTTGGTGGCTCCAACCGGAACCAATGCTCCCCTTTGGCCCGGTTGGTGCCACCAACCGGGACCAAAGCCCTCTGCTTCCCGCCCTTTGCGCTGATGAAAAGAGGCCTTTAGTCCCGGTTGGTGGCACCAACCGGGACCAAAGGGTGGGTATTGGTTCCGGTTGGAGCCACCAACCGGGACCAAAGCCTTTGCTATATAAGTAGCACTTTGGAAATTTTCTGATTTCCATCGCCAGTGTCCCCCCGCCCGACGACGCCGCGAGCTCGATCTACGCCGCCAGGCTGCCCCGTCGTCGTCGCCGTCGCCCGTGCCCCCGAGCCCACGCCATCGCCCGTCGCCGTCGTCCTCCGCCCCCCCGCCGCCGTCGCCGTCGGCCTCCGCCGCGCGCCCCCGAGCCGTCGCCCCGTATACGTCACCGTCGCCGCCCTCCGCCCCCGGCCCGCCGCGGTCGCCGTCGCCCTCCGCCACCCTGTGAGCGCCGCCCCGATCCCCTCCTCCTCCTCCCTGTAATGGCCGCCGCCGCTGCCGCCGCGCCCCCTAGCTATAGTACTGTATGTAGTTTAATTTAGATTTGTAATTTAGTTGTATTAATTTGGATGTGTAGTTAGATGTGTAGTTAATTTAGTTGTTGTAATTTAGATGTATTAATTTAGATGTGTAGTTTAGATTTTTCATATTTAGAAGTCATTTATGTATGTTCATATTTAGAAGAAAAAGAAGGAGAGAAAAAAGGAAAATAAGAAGAGGAAGGAGAAGAAGAAGAAGAAGAATAAGAAGAAGAGGAGAGGAAGTAGAGGAGAAATAAATAAGAAGATGAAAAGGAAGAAAAAAAAGAGTAGAAGAAGAAGAAATAGAGGAGAAGAAGAAGAAATAGAATAATATATTATTCTATTTCTTCTTCTTCTCCTCTATTCCTTCTTCTTCTCCTCTTTTTTTCTTTTTTTCTTCGATCTCCTCCTGTATTCCTGTCTTCTTCTCCTCTCTTTTTTCGTCTTCTTCCTCTTCTTATTTTTTATCGGGTATGTAGTTGTCGATATATGTACCCCCCCCCCTCCCCGATAACTTTTAGTAAGTACTACTTAGAAAGTGTTTAATAGAATTAGTTAGAAAAATAATAGAACTAGTTAAACTAGCTAGTTTATTTGTAGTAAGTACTACTTTATTCTATTTATAGTAAGGAAATTAATAGAACTAGTTTGTTTTTTTAGTTAAAGCAATTATTCCCGCATCGACGTCGACGATGCCTATCCCGCATCCTCGTCGTCGACTCGGCGGAGGAGGCCGGCTTGATCAGAGGGGCCATGTCCGGGACTGGCCTCCGCCGGGCTGGTTTTGGGAGGTGCTACCTTCCGGTGGGTGTAGGTTGGTGAGGAACCAGCCCGTCGTTGACCCAATCCTTGTTTGGTGGCGCTCGCGTGGGCCAGTGACGGTGCCGAGGCTTCCGGACACCGCGGAGGTGGTACGTCACCGTGCCAGCGAGGAGGACCAGCACGTCCATCGCTACATGGTTGCGTTGGAGGGCAGGTTCGACAATACCTGGCAGGTTCTTCAGGGATCTCACTGGAGCTATGATCCTGTGATGGTTCCGTCCCTTTGGGTGTCCACCGCCCGCGCCGATACCCGTCGGGCGCTACTGTTCTAGCTGTACTAGCGATGCTATATGTATGATAGTATTCGAGGTGTATTAGTGATAATATTCGGCGATGTACGGACGCATGGAGATGATGTAGTTTTGCTTATAATTGAATGCATCCTAATTTGAATACTACTTTATTTTGTGATTTGATTTTGCTTATTGAATGCTCAAAGTGGAAAACTACTCCGATCCTACTTTGAATGCTAAAATTGGAGAGCACTATGATTAGTTGATAGCTTATAGGGTTTTTGTTTTCGCAGAAATCTAGGAGCCCCCCCGGCCCCTCCATCATCCCCGCCGTCGTCCCCGTCACCGCCTCCTCCGACATCGAGGTGAGACCAGCCAAATCCTCTTTGAGAAAGATAATTAAACGATATTTCGGGTTGACTGTAAGTCTGTCGAGTCTCCACCATATATGAGAGGACGAAGAATCCCGACTGTTGTCGTGGGGGTAGCTTCTCCTTCGTTCCCGTGTGCTAGACAATTTGGTGTAATGCACTCGAGAACGAAAGGAGGAGCTACCATCACCGACGGTCGCAAATGTCAGAGAGGAATCAGTGAGGGAGAGTTCCACCATATATATATGAGAGGACGAAGAATCCCGACTGTTGTCGTGGGGGTCGCTTCTCCTTTGTTCCCGTGTGCTAGCTAGACATTTTGGTGTAATGCACACGGGGACAAAGGGAGGAGCGACCATCACCAACGGTCGAATGTATACACCACGTGAGCTGAGAGTTTTCAAGAAAAGACTCGACAAACCGATAGTCAACCCGTGATGAATAATAATGATCTAACTTAGGTTTTTTAGTACATATATTTAATTGTAGATGTTTAATATTTGAATTATATTTGAACATAGGAAATGTCGTACTCGGACGACGAAAGTCTCCCGGGGGAGTGCGACTGGTGCCACGACGACCGAGGTCAGTGCGACAGGCCTCACCTGGACGAAGATCGGCGCTTCAGTATTAAGCTGGAGGAGACGTTCGATGTTGAAACGGTACGCAATGACGACAAGTGTTATTTTTTCGTAATTAAGCACGACTTCAACTATTTCAACGTGTACTTTTCATCTTTTACAATTCGGCTAGCTTATCCCATGCCATGCAAGACGCTACGTCTTGGAGAGGATGGGTTTTGAAGACCATGAAAGTATGGAAACAAAGAAAATTCACCTAAGGACCCATCATGATATAGATTTTGAAGTAAAGCTGTATAATTCTGAGAGCGTAACCCATTTTGGTTGCAAAAACTGGGAAGCATTTTGCAAGATGTATGGTTTTGATGAGGGTATGCTTGTCACCATGGATCTTGGTGATCCTGACATCGAGCAAGACAATATGGACATTTGGGTCCTTGTTGATACGCCTCCAATTCTACCGCTATGTGAGTTTCTCAAACATAGTTATTAGCTAATTTATATTGTTCATTTCAAAATAGTTGACAGCTTATTTTCATTGACAGCTTATTTTGATTGTTCAAACAATGTGCGGAACATGGTAGACAGAACCTACTACACCGATGGCTATGAGTTAACTTATAAGGAGAAAACTCATCTGATCGGATTTTGTACTGATATTGAGAATTACAATATCTACAATCAAACTCCTCATCATTATGGTCCTCCATACGTGCCACTAGTGCACGTGTTGAACTACGGTAACTACTATGGAGATACCCTGGTAAGATTTCTTACTATTACGACATCCGTGCATATTTTGCATAGTTCTAAAACTAGTGCATTATCATTGCTAACTATGAAGTTATTACTATGTTTTTCAACAGATAATCCCAGAGGATTGTGTGCCTCATTTGATGTATCAGAATGGTAGGCTTGATGTTTTGAATATACAACCAGGTCATCCTACGAATCTCAACTGTCCATACCGGATTTCTAAAAGAAGTGGAGACATGCAAATCAAAGAATGAAAAAAATGTATGGACAGTCGCAAGGAGCTTCTTGGAAGCAAAAGGAAGCGAGGCGCAAGAATTGGAGACAGGATGATCTCCATTCTCCATAATGGAGAGTCAGGGTCTATATTGTTTTATGCTATTTTACCTTAAAGAGGGTATTTCGGTCCTACCTAATACTAATGATCATGTGCTAAGAACAATTAAGTAGGGTTGGTTCGATGACTGTGAGGATGATGATCGTATGACTTGTTATTAATAACGAGTAGAAGTTGTATGATGATGATTAGTAGGACTTGTTATTATATATGATGATGCATGATGCGTGCATGAAGAGTTATTATATATCAGCGGGTGAAATGAACATGGATTGGATTGAAGTGAAGGCAACATGCATGTGGTGCGTGTCGAAAGTAGTACAATCCAAACTTGATCAAGTCCGGATTAGTATTACTTTCGACATGCACCACATGTTGCCTTCACTTCAATCTAAGCCATGTTTAGGCATAGCAGTATGTAGCGTTGGTAAACCAAGCACGGAGATATAAGAGAGGACACTTCTCTCTAATAGCTACCTAATAACAACCTAAATTAACCCCCCAAAACCCCCAACCCCCCCCCCCTTCAAAAAAAACAAAAACCTCAGCTCCTGCCAGGTGCTGACGCGTGGATGCCTATTGGTCCCGGTTGGTGGCACCAACCGGGACCAAAGGCCCTCCTGCCTGGGCTCCCCGCACCGGCCACGTGGACGGCCTTTAGTCCCGGTTCGTGTAAGAACCGGGACTAAAGGGCTAGGGCATTAGTAACGACCCTTTAGTCCCGGTTCCTGAACCGGGACTAAAAGCCCTTATGAATCGGGATAAAAGCCCCTTTTCCTACTAGTGAAAGGACCTCTCATCACTTATAATGGCGGTATCCTGGCTGGTTTGGAAAGAAAGAGACAACCGCATATTCAACAACAAGGCAAGCCATCCTGAAGGTCGCTGAGAACGTTATCAATGAGCTGAATTCTTGAAGAATCGCTGGATTCAAAGGAGCAAAATGGACAGGCGCGAGATAATTTCTTTCTTTCCTAGTGTACATTTGTATAGCTTTTTTCCTTCCCCTTCCTGGTTGTCAGTCATACTGAACCTTGATCTGTATTTCCTGGGGTGTCTCATCCTATCTTAATGAATGAAATCAGCACAATATTGTTTTTCGTCCAAAAAGAAGTGTTTATATCCTCTTCCTTCTTTTATTTTTTCCGTTTTATGTTCTTTTCTTTTTTCTTTTTTCTTTGATCTTGTTTCTTGTTCTTTTTTCGAATGGTTTTGTTCGGTTTTTTCTTATTTTTTATGTTTTCTTTTTTATTTCGCTAAATGCATGAACCTTTTTCAAATTCATAAAACTTTTCTATTAAAAGCGATGAACTTTTTCTCAAATTCGTGAACTATTATTCAAAAGCGATGAACTCTTTTTCAAAATTGATAAGCTTTTTAAAACTTGATGAAATGTTTTTTCAAAATGGATGATTTGTGTTTCCAAAATTGATGAACTTTTTTCAAATTCATGAACTATTTTTCAAAATTGATGAACTCTTTTCAAATTCATGAACTGTTTTTCAAATCGATAATTTTTTTAAAACAAATTATAAACTCTTTAAAACTTCATGAACTACTTTCAAAATCGATGACTGTGTTTTCCAAAATTGATGATTTAGAAAAAACTGCTGAACTTTTTTTCCAAATTGATAAACTTTTTTCAAAACCCGTGAACTTTTTTAACTTGAGAACTTTTTTTCAAATCCCGTGATTTTTTTCTCAACTCGTGAACAATTTTGACTTGTGAACTCTTTTTAAATCCATGACTTGTTTCAAATCTCATGAACTTTTTTGGAACTGGTGAACTTTTTTGGACTCGCGAACGTTTTGGACATTGCGAACTTTTTTCAAATCTCACGAACTCTTTTGGAGCACGTGAACTTTTTTGAGTTCTCAAACTTTGCTCAAATCCCCACGACCATTTTTCAAATCCACAAAATAAACTAAATTCACGGGTCTATTTTTAATAATTCAAATAATGTCAATAATATTGAAAGAAAGTTCACCCAATTCAATTTGTTTGTTCACGAATTCACCTGAACAAAAGAAAGTATGAACGAAACTCTAAACTGAAACAAACAGATTCGTCCAATCGCAAAAAAAGGACTCGCAGCAAACTTGGAATCGTACCTAGCGCTGACAGATTTTTTTTTAAACTAGCGCTGACAGGTGCGGCGTTTGGACTCGTAGCGAGAGCTCGTGGGCTGGGCTGGGTGCCGCCGCGTGAGCTGCTGGGCCGGTAGGGCGTGGCCCGCGTGGACTCTGTTCGTCTGTAGTAGCCGTGTGGTGGTGGGTGTGAGCGTCGCGCAACCCTAAGGTATGGCGTATAGAGCCTAGGGCTACATACGCATTTCCCCGTATATACAGAAAGTCATTTTCCCTTTTTCCCCTTTCCCATTTCCTCCAGCCGACAGCCGACGGCGCTAGTACAGCTCGCGAGTGAGGAGTGACGGCGGTGGGTCGTAGCGAGATGGCGGATGCGCGTGGATCGGTCGGGACGGCGGCGGATGGACTCGACCTCGAGCTGCGTCTCGGCCCGCCCTCCGCGCCGATCGGGTACGACATCGACCTCGCGCTCTTCGCCGGCCAGATCCCGGTGCCGCTGGAGAGCGTCGCGGTCGCTGAGGTGGAGAGGGCGGGCGATCTCGCCATCGTGGGCCCGGTGGAGAGCGCCGCGGCCGCGGCGGTGGAGAAGGGGAGCGATCTCGCCATCGTGGCCTACGATGGCTCGGTGCGCGGCGACGACGTGCCGTCCGCGGTGACCGAGAGCGTCGCCGTCACGGAGGTGGACAAGGCGAGCGATCTCGCCATCGTGGTCTACGAGGGCCAGGCGGGTGAGGATGGGGACGACGCGCCGCCCGCGGTGGGGGAGCTCGCGGTTTTGGCGACGCCGGATGACGAGCCGCAAGACGAGCACGTCGGGGCCGGGCAGATCGTCCCGGTCGGCAGCGCCGGCTCCACCGCGCTGGCGCTGTTCCACTTCCACCTCCCCCTGCAGCAGGTGCAGCCCGGCCGCGGGATCCCGCTGTTACCCTGGGCAGGCCGCGGCGCACGCCAGTCGCGGAGGAGGGCCGTCGCCGCCGCGCCTGACCCGGCCCTGACTTCCGCGGACACGATGCGGGCGTGGGTGCGTGACGAGCTAGAGGAGAGCCACCACCTCCCCCGGGATCTACTGCTGACCTACATCGGCGAGAAGGTTTTGAGCCAGTCCGACATGAACTCCGGACAGGCCCGCTTCCGCCTCCCGGCCAGCGCAGACGCCCGCCTCCGCGCCTTCCTCAACCCCGTCGAGATCGCGGCGTGCGGCTTCAACAATACCGAGCGGCAGGCAAAGAGGACGAGGATCCCCGGGGAAAGAGCCAGGCCGACGACGTACACGGGGGTGCCGTAGTCCGTCTACGTGAGCAGCGGCCGGGGTCATGGCGTGTCTGACCAGCTGAAGCTCAACAAGTTCCACCGCAGCGGCTGCACCGTGATCAATGGTTGGAGGTACAGGCGCTTCATGGAGTTCTGCGGCCTGAAGGCGGGCGACGGCGTCGAGGTCTGGGCGTTCCGGTGGCCGCCTGAGCTCGGTCCGTGCCTTCTCATCGCCAAGAGGGACGGTGTCCGCCCCGCCCGAAACCCATAGCTAGCGTGTGCAATCCTCTCGCCGGGGATACTGCATGTCAACTGCATGCCAGATGGTATCGATCGCAAGCCAATTTAGGAAACGGTTTCATGTTTCATGTTGTTTTGTGGGATAATTTCATGTAGTGCTACCTGTCTCTTTCTCGGTCTGACTACCATTTCAACTTTAGGAAAGAGATCATCTCGAATTCATGTTGTTAAGTTGTTGTATCGATCTTAGCTAGCTTTCCTTAATTATCGTTCGAGTCCAAATCCATGTGAAAACATTATGTTTCAGTTATATATGGATGCAGCCTCTCTTGTGTCACTTTCAAATAGTTCTTATGGGTACGAGTTATACATGGGGCAGCTGCAAGGTACATTTTTTTGCGGGAGATTACGAGAAATTTTATTTAACAAAGGAACTCCTGGAACAATCAACCAATAAACTGACCCTAGAAATTACGAGAAATTTTATTTAACACAAGGGCTTGTATATTGGACAGTTACAAGGCGCGCACACACCCTAGAAATAAGTTGGCGCGCTTTTACCCTAGAATAACTTGGCGCGCACGTACGCCAAACTATCTATGCGACCTATGTTTTATCTTTTTAGCCGCTTACCGAATATATATATGCTTTGAAATATTATATTTGTAATTAACTAGTATTTTTCATGGCAAACTTGTAAAAAATTCTCCCTAAACGCTTTTTTGTTAACTACAGTAGATACCAAAGATAAATAAGTTATATTACACTTCCTACTCCTAAGAAGTTTAGTCATTTTGGTCAATTCTAAAAATCAGATCTAAATAGATCTTGTTGTTGCTCATATCTGCAGCAATATAGTCCATAACTTCTAGTTATGACCTTGTGATAACTTTTACTTCAATAGGAAATCTTGCCTCATTTATCTCAAATGCATGCCCTCCTTGAAATCATTACCATATCTCCAAGAAGGGAGCATACCCCCATAATTAGATTGACTGACAGCCGAGCTGCAGGTGGGCAACTCAAATGCATGTTCATTTGGTTATTATATCAAAGCCTATGAAATTTCACCAAATTCTGTCAATTTCTAAGCGATTGCGTAAAATTATGTAGAACAACTCCATAAAAAATGTGTCAAGGACAAAAAAACTTACAAAAAGTGTCACGATGACAAGAAAAACTAGGTAAAAAAGTTTCACGGGCATAAAATTATTGCTAAAAAGTAAATACCAGTATTAAATAGCATAAATAAGGCATTTGGTGTTCAGTTCACAAGGACTAGAACCCCCCCCCCCCCCCCTCCCCGAATAGGCTATTTTGTATGTAATTTGAAATAAAGTCTACATCTTTTTCTTTTTCCTATTCAACAAATGTGTGAAGAGACATAGTCTCTGAGAGGGCGACAACCTTATTGTTCATTTCTTTAAACCGATGCACCCATAAATAAATGTTTGAACAAACTTTTCTAATGGTGACCGTACTTGGGTGGTCGGGGTCCTAAATTTCCATAGTCTAGAAAGGATGACCTCATGCCAAATGGAGTTACTGATGTTTGATGGTGTTGATCTGCTCAATGGGTCTTGGTAGCGGGAGGGCGGCATAATGTCAAATTGGAGCTGAATCCGCATTGCTTTCGGACAGTTGAGGTACAAGCGACCGATATCTTGAGAGGTGCATGAACTGCTTTTGAAAACCACATGTGGCACTGGGACGGTGTTCTATTCACAAACTAGAAACCATAACACCCCCCCCCCCCCCACTATATTTTTATGCAACTTCAAGTAAAAACTACATGTTTTCCTTTTTCTTTAGGTGAGCAGAAATGTTTTATTTCAAATTATGTTTCTTTGTTGTAACATTGAGCTCTTACATGATTTTATTCATTTCCTTCTCTTTTTTTTAAAGAAACATACAAATTGAGTAGTCCCTTAGCAGCGGTGAACTATATGCATCGACTCATTGAAAACGGTAGAATTTTTCAAATCCTAAATCTTACAAAGTATAGAAAGGAGAAACTCTAGCCTAATGGAATCATTGATGTTTGACGGTGTTGATCTGCTCAATAGGTCTTGCAAGCAGGAAGGCGGCATGATGTCCAGGTGATGCCAAATCCGCATTGCTTTCGGAGAGTCGAAGAAGAGGTGATCAGTATCTTTGAAGGTGCAAGAACCATTTTGGGAAACCACATATGGCATTGAGTGTTCAGTCCTTGTATTTTTGTCCCATAGGCCATTTTGTATGCAATTTGAAATAAAGTCTGGATCTTTTCACTTTTCCTGTAGTTTAACTAATACATAGAATAGCCTCTTAGCAGGTGTGAACTATATGCATCGACAAATACTTGTACATGATCGTTTTAGTGTGATGTATCCACTCCATAGATAAGTAACTAATCCTACACTACTGTGATGGAAAAAATATATCAGACATGATGGAGGGATTCCTGGCAATGATCACGAGCTTCCTTATGCAATACATTGGGCTACCGTTCACTGTCCATAGATTGCGAGGGGTCCACTTCCGATTCCTAATCGACAAGATTTCTAGTAAGCGGATGGGGGCATTGGATTTTTTTTCACCTTCGTCGACAACTGCACTTGGGTCAAAATCGCCCATCACTACTGAAGCTATTTGCCATCTCACCCCTCTCATCCTTCCAAAGTGTATGACAAAAACCATTACCAAGCTTGAGCGATCCTTTCTTTCGGTGGAAACAAACAAGGTCTTGGGAGGGAAGGGTAGAGTGAGATGGGACATCGTTTGCCAGCCGACTGCTCCTGGGGGATGTGGAATCCTCAACATCAAAAATATTCCGAGAGTGCTTCGGCTGCGGTGGCCATGGTTAGAGTGGACAGACCCCTCGAGGGCTTGGGTTGGCATGGGAACTCCGTGCGACGCCGAGGACATGGACTTTTTGTACAAATGCATCACCATTAATGTTGAGGATGGGATGAAAACCAAGTTTGGCATGGCCCATGGCTCGATGGTGCAAAGCCAAAGGATATAGCCCCTCAATTTTTGAGTTCTCCAAGATCAAGAGTGGCTTTGTCAATAAGGCCCGACGAGTGGCTTACCAAGGTTGATACTTCTTCCGGGCCGGGCTTAATGCTAATCACCTGCTAAAATTCTGTTCCCTTTGGGATCTTCTCCTCGAGGTGCACCTAAGCCAGGGCGTGCCTGATTCTATAACCTCGCATGTGAGCCCTTCTAGAACTTACTCGTCTGGCACTGCAAATAAAAAGCAATTCGAGGACCCCCAACCCCCTTCCCTCAACCTTGAAGGCGGCGGTCTGGAGCAATTCGGCGCCGCCGAATATCAAATTATTTGGCTGGCTAATCCTGCAAAACAATATTTGGACCATTGACCGCTTGCAACAAGGGGATGTCATAACTGTGGTCAATGCCAACTTTGCAAAAGAGTTTCGGAGATGGCCGCAGAAACGATCCAATCCATTAGGGGCTTCGGGGAACCCAAAAACAAACTCTGTACTCTGAGCGCATCTGGGCTATGGTCAGAGATTGGCTTGGCATCCATGACATGTCCTTCGATGATTGGCCAAACTTCCAAAGTCTGGCTCAATGGTGGTCTGCTGTGATCCACATCAACGCCCAACGAAGGAAGGTTGTTGCATCCTTGGTGATTCTCACGTCTTGAGATGTCTGAAACGGGAGAAATGCTCGAGTCTTTCGAAACATCTACACCTTTTGCCAACGACGATATCCGCCATCATCAAGCGCGAGACGTCATTTTGGGGCATTGCCGGGGCCAAACACTTGAGGTTGATCATGCTACGAGGGTAATTCCTAGCATTTATTTGCGCCGTCGGGTGAGAGTTGTAATTCTAAACTTTCTTTTTAATCAATAAAATGCGGCCAAACTTTGGCCCATGTTTGAGAAAAGGAGGACGAAACCAATGTTATCTCGTCCGGCCGTAAAAAACACAGGAATTCCCCTGCCCACTCCTTCCTTGCCACCGAAAGCCCAGCTTGCGCGGCCAGTTGCGCATCGTTGGCTGTACGTACGTGCTTTAGTTCTGCATCGATCACACCGTGAACGGCTTGTCATGTTCCAAACCAGCCAAAGTCACCGGCTCCCAAAGCTACCACTATATGTACACGCACCACGAAGCCGATACACAAACACACACACAACGCTCAACGCAACCTCCAACATACCGATCGAACCACCTTACTTGTGCACGCCTCCCCGTCGCCTACTGTAATGGCCTCTCCTAAGGTCGCGCTCGCCGCCATGGCCGTCGTCGTCGCCGTGGCCGCCTTGCTCCCGGCGACGGCTTCGGCGGCGTCGTACACAGTCGGCGACGACTCCGGGTGGGACATCGGGATCGACTACCGCGCCTGGGCCAGCGGCAAGAAGTTCAGAGTCGGCGACACCCTCGGTACGTCTCGTCTCGGGGCACCAACCTTGCATGCACGATCGGCGTTGGTACATTGAGTTGATCCATTTTCGTCCGTGCGTGCAGAGTTTCTCTACTCGTTGGGTGAGGCCGAGCACAACGTGGTGTTGGTGGACGCGCAGAGCTTCGCGGCGTGCACCGTGCCGAGCAACGCGCCGACGCGGACCACCGGCGACGACACGGTGTCGCTGACGCAGGCCGGGCAGTGGTTCTTCATCTGCGGCATTGAGGGCCACTGCCAGGACGGCATGAAGCTCGCCGTCAACGTCCACTGATCCACTATCGTTCAACTGGTGTAGCCGCTGCGACCGTGCGAATAAAATCTTGAGAGTACATTGTACCATTACGCAATTCGGGCCAGTACTTGGCACTAGTAGAAAAGGGGGCTTTTGTCCCGGTTGGTAAGGGCCTTTAGTCCCGGTTTTTGAACCGGGATTAAAGGGTCGTTACTAATGCCTTCCCTGTAGTCCCGGTTCTTACACGAACCGGGACTAAAGACCGTCCACGTGGACGCAGCCTGGAGCTCCGGGACTAAAGGAAATTTTATGATATATTTTTTTTTTGAAAAAAAATTTTGCGAATTTTTTTTTATTTTCAAATTTCTGAATTATTTTAACCTCTAATCTCTAATCACCACCTCTCATCACTGCTCAATTTATCCTCAAATCTTTAATCACCCCTCATCATTCCAAATCATCTAACTTCCCGGACGGTCACCCATCCTCTCACTACTCCAGCCTGAGCACGCTTAGCTTCCGGGTTCTATTCTCCCTCGTTTCCAAGTCTGCACTTGTTGTTTTCCTGACAATAGTAAGATGTCAATTCTATTAACCCTCAGGAATTTAGCTTGAGCATGAAGTGACACATTTCACTGTTTGAGTTTGAAACTATTGTTTTAAAAAACAATAATTATTTAGTAGCACTAATATTTCTGGAATAATTAGTTTGACCATTGTTTGACCACTGTTTGACCACTGTTTGACCAGATTTGACCAAAATTCAAAAAAACTGAAATAATTATTTAGTAACACTAATATTCTAGAATAATTAGTTTGACCATTGTTTGACCACAATTTGAAATTTTTCGAATTTTTTTGCCTCTCCAGATCTTAAAAGCCCCGTATCTTTTTTTCTGTTAGGTTTTTGAGGATTTTGAAAATGTTTAATGGGGTTCCCACGATTAAATTCGGATGTAACTTTTCGAGTAGATGATTTTTCATATAAAAAACTTTTATGCAAAAGTTATGCCCATTTTAAGAAATTCTAGAGAGATTTTGCAAATAAAGTCGAAATATATATTTGTTAATTTTCCCAACAACTAGACCACATATCACATGGGAAACTTATTTTTTTTATTTTTTTGACATTTCCATCATTTTCTTTTGTTTTTTCTAAAACTGAAAAGGCGGTCCACGGGGGGAGGGGGCGGTAGAGTTTGATGGGCCCTTTAGTACCGGTTCGTGCGATGAACCGGTACTAATGCCTCAAAGCCCATTAGTACCGGTTGGTGGCACCAACCGGGACTAAAGGACTAACCTTTAGTCCCGGTTGGTGCCATGAACCGGTACTAATGGGCATCGCACCCTTTAGTCCCGGTTCGTGGCACCAACCGGGACTAAAGGGCCCAGATGAACCGGGACTAATGCCTTAGCCGCACGAACCGGGACCAATGCTCACATTAGTCCCGGTTCGTGACTGAACCGGGACTAATGTGAATATTGCCCTGTGACGAAAGCCCTGTTTTGTACTAGTGTGGGCTCCCGGCTCAGTTTCCCCGTAGAATTCAACTGCCTTATGACACTTTTCTCTCTCTACATATTTATATGTTTTTGCCACGTTGTGTCAGATTTAATCAAGAGCTACAGTTTGATTCCCCGCAACAAAAGAGTTACAGTTTCATACATTATCATTTATCAATGTATTATAGGCATCTAGAAAAAAATGTATTGGGATTTTTTTTGAGCTCATATTGGGAGAATATAAGAATATGAGTCACGTTCATTTGTAACATGGTCCTTTGGCCAAAATTGGTAATGGAATGAAAATTAGGTGATAAAGCCCCCCCCCCCCTCTGACCCTTTTCCTTTTTTTGGTAAAATATGCAATGATGTTTTGGATCCGTAAAAAATGTCACAAGCACAAAAATAACTTATGAAAAAGTGTCACAGGGACAAGGAGAAACTTGGTAAAATTTGCACGGGAATAAAATACTTGCTAAAAAGTAAATTTCAATATTAAAATAACATAAATATGGCATTGGGTGTTCAATTCACAAGGATTTGATGCCGTATTTTTCCCTCTCCCATAGGCTATTTTGTATGCAATTTGAAATAAAGTCCACATCTTTTTGGTTAACTAATGTGTGAAGAGTGGTAGTGTCACCATAAGAGGGCGCAACCTTATCAATCGGTTTTTTAACCGATGCATCCATAAATCAAAATTCGAATGAACATTTCTAATGGTGACCGAACTAGGATGGCTGGAGTTTCGGAAATTTGCAACACTTCTCGAGTCCTAAATCTTCCAAAGTATGGAAAGGAGGACGTCATGCCTAATGGAGTCGTCGATGTTTGACGGTGTTGGTATGCTTGACAGGTCTTGGAAGCGGGAGGGTGATGTGATGTCCAGCTAGAGCCTAATCCGCATTGCTTTTCAGATAGTTGAGGAAGAGGTGATCGGTGTCTCGAGAGGTGCATGAACCGTTTGAGTGTTGATATGCCCGACGGGTCTTGGAGGCAGGAGGGTGCCGTAATGTCTAGCTGGAGCCAAATCCGCGTTGCTTTCGGAGAGTAGAGGAAGAGGTGAATGGTATCTTGGGAGGTGCATGAACCATTTTTGGAAACCACACATGGCACTTGGGTGTCCCCGCTCCCCCCCCCCCCCCCCCCTCCTCTCCCCCAAAAAATACTTTTTTATGCAATTTGAAGTAAAAAGTATATGTTTTTTCCTGCAGTTTGACAAAAAAGCTTTCATTTCACATTATGTTTCTCCATTGTAACATTGAGTTCTTATACGTCTTTTTATTCCCATATTTTCCTCAGAAAAATCGTACAAATCTAATAGCCCCTTCTTGCACGACCGGAATGAACTATATCCATCTGTGCATATGTGTCCATGATTGTTTCGTGCGTTGTGTGGACACCGGGAGAGGAGGAGCCCTGTGCCGCCGTGTACACCGGGCTTTTGCCCGACGACGAGGGAAGAAAGAGCCGGAGTAGAGACCAACGCTGGCGATGGCCGTGTCGCCCGATACGGACGATGTGGAGCCCTTGGCATTCTTTTCTGTTCCGATCGTATTTGGGTTATTTCATTTCCATTCTTATTTGTCTTTGTGCGTTTAGCGGGTTAACGGGCGCATGTTCGCTTAGCTTCTGTCCCACCCGGCCCAACTTTGTTGTGGGTTTATGTTTTGAGTCAAAGGGCCGATAGAGCTAGATTGTCAAAAATCGATTGAACACATAATTTTCTGCAAGTCAATTTTCGTTTGTACTGCAGTTTAGTTTGATCGTTGGATGAGCATCCAACCCCTGGTCAAAATTGTCTTACGCAAAAGCAAATTTCAGTCGACTTAAAGCATCTACAGCAGGGACGTAGCTAATCCAACCCTATACCTATACGTCCGTGGACACGCCCAAATGTGTTCGTGAACAGTGATCAATTAACACTTAAAAATGTTCACATCCACATCCGTGCATCTCAAATCCGCCCTGCAAATTTATGCTAGCCATGCAATATGAATGAAACTACGTAGCTGATCATACCAAACAAAACAACAAACGGACATAAAGAATGAAATTGCATACGGGCATAAACATCACAGTTCACCGAATAAAAATACACAGATCATTGTCGGATGGACACAAAAATAACTTAAAAACTAAAGGAGGGCCGAGAAGGGTAGAGGAAATCACCATTTCATCGCCGGTTCGTTCCCCTTGCGGTCGTCGGTGTGGCTGTACCCCTCCATGTAGGCATCGGTGGCGGGAGGGTCATTGTCATCAGAATAGGAGTTGTGAGAGTCGTCGAAGAGGTCGGAGTCATCAGAGGAGGACATAACGCCGGCAATCCTACGCCTTCGCCATTAGGGCAGCCTTCGCTTTGGATGCCACATCTACCTTTGACTCACGCTTCGAGTGCTCAATCGCAAGACGGGCGGCTTTGAGGTTATTGCGGCGGAGCCACCGCATGGAGGATCGTAGCGAGGAGCTGGTCCTCCGGATCAACCGGCGCGCAGGTCCGGTGGGAGGACAACGCCTCCCCCGCGACCCTCCCTTGCCCGTTGCTGCTCACGGCATGCGACCGGAGCCTCGGATTCGGGCGTCCGCGCCGACGCGGCCACTAGGACCAAGCGGTGGCTAGGGATGCCTTCCTGAGCATGTAGAGAAGGCGAATAGAGATGTGGCGGGGAGACGGACCGGGAGGGGCGCGGCTCCGTAGACACGACGGGCCCTTCCCGTCGTCCGCACTGCGTCGCCGGGCGACAGGGAACGACGTCACGGAGCCTGAGCTTCCGCTACCTCCCAGGTCAAGCCGCGAGTGGTGCAGAGGCTCGGAGGAAGACTCATATGCACGTGTGGAATAATAAACGGTAAGAAGTATTCCTAGTCTGGCATCTAAGACTAGCTCAAGTGTTGCATGATGGTTCTGTTTTCCTGATCATGGGCATGTCTATGCCAGCAACTTTGAGGGCACAATGTTAAGAGAACATTTGTCTTGAATCGACCCGGATTGATGTTATGCTATGAGATTCATTCGTCACAAGTTAATGGTACATAACACAGAGATGGTTAACGTTTGCATGATTCCTTAGACCATGAGAGTATTGAGTTTCTTCATGCTTGCTTCATGAACTTTGGGGTTTGTTAAATGTCATCCGTAAATGGGTGGCTATTACGGCGGCTTACGGGTTCATGGAAAAGTGTGTCAAGTAACTTGATAGCTCAAGATTGGGATTTGCTCCTCCGACGATGGAGAGATATTCTCGGGCCCTCTCGGTATTACGGTATCCATCATCGTCTGGCCAGACACAGTGTGATTTGATCACTGGGATACCGGAACACGGAAACGAGAAAAGAGAACAAAACCGGTAACGAGGTAACTTGCATGGTGGACAAATTGTTCGTCCACGGGGATGCAAGAAATCTCACCTCGGGTGTTTGTGACATATCGCGAAGCAACAGGAATAGCTCACTGCAACTGGAGGTTCACTCGAATATTTATTCGTGTGGGTATAGGGGTCAATATGGGTGTCCATGGCTCCGATGTTGATCATTGATCGGAAGGGGTTCCAGGTCATGTCTATACTTCACCGAACCTATAGGGTCACACGCTTAAGGGTCATCTATCTGCTGAATACTAGACAGGGAGTTTGAGAGAAAAACACTGAAAAAGTTTCGGACACCGGAAAGGTTCGGAAAGCGGAAAAGTTCTGCAGAGAGAGGTCATCGAATGAGTTTCGGTGAAACCGAAAAGTTGTTTCGGGATATACTACTAAGTCAAATTGGTTTCGGCACCTGCCTGATAATTCTTGGAGGGTGCCAGAGTCATTCTGGAAACTTTCTAGAATTTTCCGGGATAAAAGCTGGATATGCTCCGGAGCTGCCGGAACCACTTCAGATGCTTTTCGCAGATAAAAATCACTAATCCGGAATTGTTTCGGAACGCGTTGAAAATTATTTTAGTGGGTACTGGAAATGTTCTAAGCCACATAAATATTTTCAATTCGAACGGACGCTGAAAAATGTCGTCGTGAATAGTGAAAGTGCTTTTTGGGATATTTATGGAAAGCCACCTTTTGGGGCTTTTCCCAAAAGGCTTCTAGAAGGACTTGGGGATCAGGGAACCCCCTTTGGGGGCCCCATGAAGGTGGGATGTTGGAGGGTACAGCTCCTCCATGGGGCTCCACTTGTCATCCCTTTATGCCCTTTATGCCCTTTATGTGTGACATAAAGTGTGGGCATTTTTGGGTTTTTCATGTGTCCCCTACCTCTTTGGTTTTCCTATAAATAGAGGTGGAGAGGCACTCTCCACACTCACTCTTTCTCACATACAAGTGCCATGCATGATCTGGCTTCTCTCTCCCTCCCAGCGAAATAGTTCCGTAGAGCCGAAAGGCTGTCTGGGTTCCGGTGGGAACTAGTTCTGGACGGCGAAGCCCTGCCGGATAGATGACACCGTATGTGTGGCAACCCCGTAGAGAGGTCGTAGTTTCGATCCTTTTGCCCGAGGGGCTGTTTTGAGAGTGCCTCCCGAAGGGCTGTCCAAGTGACAGTCCGAGTTCTGTGAGTCCTCCCGAAGGGCTGTCCGAGTGCCGTCCGAGTTTTGAGGGTCCTCCCGAAGGGCTGTCCGCGACACAGTCTGAGGGACTGTCCGACCGCCTCCCGGAGGGCTGTCCGTGGGGCGGATGAGGGTATACATCCTCGTGGTTGGGAGGTTGTAAATCCTAGTTGCGGGGTCTGCACCGCCGTTCGTCATCGACTCTACTTCCGCTGCGCTACGAGTCGGTAACGAAAAAGATCAAACCATGTATGCAGTCTCCATAGTGGTCCTGGGCTAGTGCGTAGGTCAGAAATTTTTTGTTTTCTGCTGCGTTATCCTACACTACAATGAATGGTGACCGAACTAGGATGGCTGGAGTTTCTAATGGTGAACGAACTAGGATGGCTAGAGTTTCGGAAAATTGCAACACTTCTCGAGTCCTAAATCTTCCAAAGTATGGAAAGGAGGACCTCATGCCTAATGGAGTCGTCGATGTTTGACGGTGCTGATATGCTTCATAGGTCTTGGAAGCGGGAGGGCGATGTAATGTCCAGCTAGAGCCTAATATGCATTGCTTTTCAGATAGTTGAGGAAAAGGTGATCGGTGTCTCGGGAGGTGCATGAACCATTTGAGTGTTGATATGCCCGACATGTCTTGGAAGCAGGAGGATGACCCCCCCTCTCCCAAAAAAAATACTTTTTTATGCAATTTGAAGTAAAAATTATATGTTTCTTCTACAGTTTGACAAAAAAAAAACTTTCATTTCACATTATGTTTCTCCTTTGTAAGATTGAGTTCTTAAACGTCTTTTTATTCCCATATTTTCCTCAGAACAATCATACGAATAGAATAGCCCCTTCCCGCACGACCAGACTAAACTATATCCATCGTCGCATCCGTGTCCATGATCGTTTTGTGCGTTGTGTGGACTACATAGGTTATTGCGGCGGAGCCATCACGTGGAGGATCGTTGTGTGGAGCTGGTCCTCCGCATCAACCAGCGCGTGCAGGTCCGGTGGGAGAACAACGCCTCCCCCGCGACCCTCCCTTGCCCATTGCCGCTCACGGCATGCGACCCGAGCCTCGGATTCCGGCGTCCACGCCGACGCGGCCACTAGGACCAAGCGGTGGCCAGGGATGCCTTCCTGAGCAGCTAGAGAAGGCGAATAGAGACGTGGTGGGCGACGGACCGGGAGGGGCGCGGCTTCGTAGACGCGACAGGCCCTCCTGCTGTCTGCACTGCGTCACCGGGCGACACGGAGCCGGAGCTTCCACTACCTCCCAGGTCAAGCCGCGAGTGGTGCAGGGCGATGCGCACTGCGAGCTCCTCCATGTCATCCGGCTCCGCGTCACACAGCATTGACTCCTGGCCGTCGTCGACACCGGATCCGCCGCTGCCGTCATTTGACATGGCTTGAAAGGGGAGTGGATGGGGACGAAGAGAAGTGGAGTGGAGCAAGCCAGCGAGGGGTTTGACTGTCGTCTAGGATTCGTCCAGATGAGGATTTATGTGAGGTCCGAGTGAGCTAGGATGGGCCGGTCTGACATGGCAGATGCGCTCGGGCGCGTCCAAGCCTTCTCATACTCACCCGAGATGTAGGTTGGGTTTGAAGGATGCAGGTCCCAAACGTCTGCATACATCTGTGGGCGGTTTTAAAAGAATGGCTAAGTCATGGTTTTATAATCGGCACTGACTGGACCGTATGCCCGGTCAGGTTGAAAAAGTCTGTCCGTAGATGCTCTTACACATACACGTAGTTTTAGAATGGGTAGCGACGTGGAACGGCCGCCGCTAACTCGTCTTTGCCTTTTGCGTGTAACAGACGCTCGGTTTCCGTTTAGCAGTGGTGACACCGCAAGCCGGACGTGTTTCGGTGGCCGTCTTGGGCACAGATGCGGATGCCACTCCTACCAGGAGGCTGTTTGGTTGCTACCCTGTCTGACCGACGCGCGTCCGTCTTCGAGCCACCGTTATAAGGTTTCTACCCCGACGCACAACCCAGCCCATCAAACGCAACCAAACGGCCCCGCCCCCTCCGTAAGCTCGACCGCTCGATCGCACCAAGATCACGCACGTCCCGGCGACCCAATACAGACCGGCGGAAGTGTTCGCGGACTACGTACGTAGCGGCGATGGACGCATCGGCGACGACGCAGAAGCGCAAGTGCCCCGACAAGGAGGAGACGGCCGGCATGTGCGCCAACGGCTGCGGCTTCTTCGGCGCCGCCGCCACCGGCAACATGTGCTCCAAGTGCTACCTGGACCACGTCACCCACACCGCCAACACCATGGCCACCTCGACCGGGCCTCCGGTGAAGAAGGCCAGGATGATCGTCGCCGTCCCGTCCTCTGATGGTGCGGCCGCCTCCTCCGCCGCCGCCGCAGTTGACCCCTCCGTGACGTCCGTGAAGCAGCCGCCGGTGTCGGCGAACCGGTGCGCGACGTGCCGCAAGAAGGTGGGCCTGCTGGGGTTCCGATGCCGCTGCGAGGGCACCTTCTGCAGTGTCCACCGCTACTCGGAGAAGCACGACTGCGGATTCGACTACAAGACCGCCGGCCAGGAGCAGATCGCCAAGCACAACCCAGTCGTGGTTGCGGACAAGATTTCCCGAAGGATCTGACGCCCGCAAGAAACCACCAGATCAACGGCGAACCGATCAAGCAGTTGGTTCGTGGCGTCCTCGAGGATATATACGATCGATCTTAGGATTTTCTAGGCCTTTTTGGATCGGACATTGCAGATTGTACTGTGAACAACTGTGCTTGATTCGTCGAATTGATTAATAAGAGGATTAAGATCATAGGCTGGACTTGTATGTATAAACTGAATATAATTACTGTATTTTGGTACCAAATGTGACAACAGAGAAATGTAAAATGGTCAATCTATTCTATTGCATGTGTTGGACAGACAACAGTCCAATTATTACGTCGGAATGAAGATTGGACTTTGCCTTGATCCCCTCTCCCGATCTGCTCTCCCGATCCCCTCTCTCCTAATCCAATTTAGGGCTTCAAGCCGCCGCCACCGGAGCTCCGCGGGGCAAAGCCCAGGCGGGGGATGATGGCAACGGCGGGGCCGTTCTCCACCACGGCTTCAAGATGCGGTTGCGGTGGAGATCCGCACGGGTGTCCTTGACGTGTGCGTGGTCTGGTGTCGGCAGCACAACGATGAGGGCCCATCCGCCGTCGATGCCTCAACCAGGCGGGGCAACGGTTCCGGGCGGTGCTGCGGCTGCGGCCAAGCACAACCCTGACGTGGTTGTGGACAAGATAACTACCAGAATCTGAATAAACCCCACAGATCGCTACTCGATCCTGGCAGTTCGTTGGTACTCGAGGAGTTGATGGGTCGATGGTATGTTATTTGTAACGGAAATGATAAAATCCAGACATCAGTTTTTTGACCATAGCAAATTGAATGTTTTTTATGACAAGAAGTTTAGTTGGTGAGCAGGATAATATATCAATAAAAAGCAATGTAAAGACGGACTGGTCATGCTTACCAACTAAATTTGCCATGATCCACAAATATGAATTATCATAAAAATGTTTGATTTGCCATAGTCAAATCCTGAACATTTGGAACTTATCAGCATCCATTTGTAATTTCTTGATCCTGGAAACTGTAAATGTTAGTTTGGACTTCAGAGATGACGACAATATTTGTACTCAACATTCTTATATTTTCGAAAAATATTAAGATCCTTTTTGTAAAATACGCATGAGTATGCGTATCATCTATTGATAGAGAGGAGAGGGTAGAAGTATACCCGTCCGCAGAGTTACATCGTTACAGCCCGGGTACGGGCAAAGGCCAGAGGCCGGAAACATCGGAAAATATTAAGATCTACTCCTTCCGTCCCGAGTTATTTGTCCTAGATTTGTGTAGACATGGATGTATTTAGACACTTTTTAGTATTAAATACATCCGCATCCAGAAGAAAATGTAAAACAAGTAATTTTGGATGGAGATAATATTATAAAAGTTTATTAGCAGTACAAAGCATCTGAAATATAATAAACATTACATCGAGGTATCTATACCACCGAACGACAATTGTCGCCGCGAAAACGAGCCGCCGACGCACCACTGTAGCCGCTCACTTATCAGAGCCAGTTTGACCTTGTCGATGAAAGCCGGAAAATCTTCGTCCACGTACCCCTAAAGACCAGTTCCCTAGAGCCATAGTATAAAAAGTCAGTGTTGAACCTTTGAATAGATCTAAAACAAGTAACACCAAATCTCGCCGACACGCACACATAACGAGAAACCCTAATCTTGCCGCCCAAGGAGGCGGCAAGAATCTACACTAGAGCTCCATCGACTACGCCTAAATGGATGAACTTAAGGTCTATCGGAGTCTGAAGACGAATCAACGAAGAAGAGCCGAATGGACTTAAACTTCGTACGAGCCACAAATGGACTTAAACTTGGTGTGACAATGCCAACAGCTATCATCTGTGTTGTCTCTCAATCTCATCTTTCTGCAGTGGTGAGTATCTGTATGGTCTTGAATTAACTGGGGTGGTTCTAGGTATGAGGTGTATGGCTCTAACAAGGGAAAGACCAGTAGGCTCACGAAAGACATCGTCAAATTCTTGATGTAATTACTTGATTTCTACTGGAGGATGTATGGAGAAGTATTTGTAGCGGGTGGCAATATAACTTGAGTTGTCCATATATCATTTCCTTTGTGTCATTTGGCCACTTGATCAACAGAGAGTTCTTGCAAAACAATTTGCTTTGAAGATAACACCCCTTGCAACTTGATGAGCTTGTCCTAGTACAGGAATCGGATCAACGTTTATTGTCAGTGGCATTTCAAAGCACATCATTGCTCCAACCGATCCATGCCTAATATCAGTGACTTTCATAGGATAAGTAAAGGTGTGACCCTGCAACCAACAAGTTAGTGTAGGAATTTCAGACTGACAGATCAATTGTTCCCCTTAACTGTCAGAGGCTATTTGAGTTCTTGTGGTTAAGTCTGAATTCTGGACAATGAGGCAACATCGATAAAGCTGTGTGTGCTTTCTGAGTCCAACAATAACAACACCACTTGATTTTCAATAAGAGCTCTTAATAGAATAGTTCTTGAATGATCTGCACCCGACAGAGCATTGACTGGCTGAAGCAGTTCTTCTTCCACTGCTTCCTTTACTGCAATAGCATCCAATACAGCATCAAGAATAATACCACTCTCCTCAGTTTGCAATCCAACTGCATGTGTTTGCACCGTGTCTTGTCCTTGCTTAGCACATACATGACCTGGTGCAAATTTTTCACCCAGCTAAAGCAGAGACCATTTGTGCGTCTGTACTTCTTCAATTGTTTAGCTCTCCACAATTCCCCTGAATTTGCATGTTGCTTGCCATCAAATATACTACTCACTTTGATCTAAATTATTGACACCGCTTTAGTACAACTTTTTACTAGAGTTGTATTAAAACAATGTCAATTAATTTGGATTGAAGGGAGTATCTAAATTGTTTAGCCCCACTTTATCATGTCGATTGCGCCTACGAAGAGTACACATTCTAGTTGGTACCTGACTCAGTAGCCACTTTGGACCGATGACGGCCCAACCTGTTAGTACGGGGTAAAATATGTAATATGGCAAGAAAAGTAGAGCGATCTTCAGGAAGCTGAGTAATTTTGTTAAATCAGAATGTTGTTAAGAAAAGCAACTTGTACATAGCTAATTTGAGGCTCGATAATGAAGTAGATATGTAACTAGAATGAAACCAAAATAACAAGGATTACACCAACAAAGTCCACAAGTTGTAGCTGCCCAAGTTCGCACTTAATTATGTTTAATTCCGCCGATTCTAGCTCGCGTTGTTGGTGGCGAAGCAGACCTTCCTGACTTCGCCGGGGTCGGTCCTGGTAAGCACCTCGATGCCTCCCATCTTCACCATAGCCCCTGCGAACCTGGCCATCCATGCGATGGGGTTAGCGGCGTTGTCGGTTACCATGGCCGCCGTCTTGTTGCCGGTTGTCGGTGTCTGGTCCATCAATGTCTGGTCCGACGTGAATAACACCTGCCCAGAGGCCACGTTATGGTAGAACTGGTTGCTCAGCTTGTTCGGGTCCGTCACGCGGTTGTTGCTCACGGAGATGAATCCCCCGCCGTTCCTCGGCGGCGGGCACACCTTCTTGAGAGCCGCCGCAAAGGTGGCGTTCATAGTGGGGTCGACGGTGGGGTACAACCGTGGGGTGACAAAGTTGCAGTGCGTGAGGCCGAAGGAGTGCGCGCCGGAGAGCACCACCAGGTCCTCTGCGTTGAGGCCTTTGGTGGCGAAGTTGTCAAGGAGTTCTTGGAGCTGAAATGCCGGGGACGGGATGCCTTGGAAGACCTCGTCGGCGATTGACCGGAAGCCGTCAAGGCGGCCGGATGGCATGTGAAAGTTGAAACCGCCTGAGGCGACGATGGAGTCACGCGCCGCAAAGGCCAGGATGTCGGCACATGAGACGACACGAGAGCAGACGGCCTCCACGGCGGCCTTGATCTTGTTCACGGCGTCGTACCCGCGCAGAGGGATTGTTGTTTTCTCAGTTTGCGGGTTGCTGGTGGTCGGGTCCAGCAGAATAGAGGCATCGCAACCCTGTAAAAGGTCATTATAAATATACTTTTCCAGATTTGTACGTATCTATGTAGTACATTTCGGTAAAAGTTCATGGAAATACAAATTATACACACATGAAAAATCTGATAGTGTATTATTTCCACCTTGACAGTTTTAGTTTATTCTTGAATGTTAGTAGTTAAAATTAGAAAGTTCAATGCATGCTTTCTTGATAGTCTCATGTATTCAAGAAGGGACACAGGGGTAGTATGTTTATATGGAATAAAAATGTCACATATGAAGTTTATATAGATTTCCAATGAAACCCCAAGTGTTCCAAAATGTAGCGTGGCATGCATGTGTTTTCATTAAGGTACGTACCCTGACAAAGCAATCGTGGAAGAAGAGGCGAACAAAGGCGGCGCCCATGGTGGGGTCATTGTTGATCATGCCTTGCACGACGTTCCTCACCGTGTCCTCGGCTTGCGGGCACGACGAGTAGTAGAAGCCGTGCTGCAGCCCCGCGGCCATCGACACAGAGCTCAGCGCAGCGGCCATGAACGCCATGAGCACCACAACCTTGCTGGGTGCCATCGCCATCTCCAATTCTTGTTCACTTACTACTGTTTGCGTGTGTCTAATGAAAGAGACTTGCAGAGAGAGTGCTTGATGGTGACAATAGTGTGGTTTCGACGAGTATTTATAGATCAAGAAGGCCATGAGGACGAGCACGTACATGCATGACCTTATTAGCTAGTGTGTTTAGTTCAGTGCATACAAAGAATTCGTCTGAATGATTAGGAGGTTGGTTACCGTACCACACTGGTAGTTGAATTATTTGCAGCTATGGACGCGTTGACAATGCCACATGATATCGTATTATTTTCGTAGAAGATTAGGAAATCACAAGTGTACAATTAATAATCTGGATGATTAGTTCGTTACAGCATGTTGACACTCTTTTTTTGGCGTGGGGGAACAGCATATTTTGACTCATGGGCTTGAACTATGTTGGCAGGAGATTAATCCTAGCTAGGTTGATGAGTTAGGAGTTAATTCCAGCTTTGTTGATGACCATGTTAACACTCCCACCGGCAGTTAGGGGTAACGCAATGCGGCTTCTCAATGATTAAAGTCAGTCCCTCGGTTTGGCATGCAGATGATAATCACCGACTAGCACTTATTTTAAGACAGGCGCTTGCTCTGGACATTCCCTCCCGATAATCAAGGTGTTTGTCCGTTGACACCAACGTCAACTTGACTTGGGATCGACTCGACTCAACCTCAACCCCAACGTTGGTTGTGGTCTCCACCACCGCCGCAAATTAAGCTGGCTTTTGTTCGTTGGTCTCCACGAACGTTCTTATGTCAGATGAACCAGGTTCACTCATTGAAGCTGAGCATCAAGCGCACTAAACATGATTTTGTTCACGATCTTTAATTGATTTTTGTAATTGCGCTGCTGCCTGCTGGCTTCCATGCAGGAGTTGATTGTGCTTCTTCTTTTTTGCTGGTAGACCTGATGTACAGATTGCTGCGGTGATATATAGATTATAGAGCGGAATTGTGCTAACAAGAACAAATTAGTGCACAAGTGGATCTAAAACATTATTTTGTCCATGATAATTAATTTATTTTGTAAGTGCACTCCTGGGTTCCATGGAGGAGTTGACCTGCCGTGTACGTACATTGCTGCGGTGATATAAATCATAGTGCGGAATTGCGCTAACAATATCAAATTGATGGATGAGTGGATCTAAACATAATTTGTTCATGATCCTTCATTGATTTTGTAAGTGCGCTCTTGGTTTGCATGGTGGAGTTGACCTGTCGTGCACATTGCTGCGGTGACATAGATTATAGTGCAGAATTGTGCTAGCAAAATCAAATTAATGTATGAGTGGTTCTACAACATATTTTGTATCTGTTTACTTTTCGCACGTTTGCTTTTCATTTACATTTACATTTTATTTTTATCTTCTTTCCTTTTTACCTTTTTACTATATTTTATATTTTAATTTATTTTGCTGGAAAATAATGGAACATTTGATCAATGCACATGAGCACATACATAATCATTCATGATTTGTTTTAAAACCAGGAACATATTTGTTAATACATGTTTTTTAGTGTAGGGAACATTTCCCAAATATTAAATGAGTTTTTTAATTCAATATATGAACATAATATTTATGTCATCCATGAACAATTTCCCTTTTTGCAGTACATGATTTTCATGATATAATATGAGTTTTATGAGTTTTACAATAAATAAATCTATTATATACATTCTATGAAAATATATAAATAAGTAAAATTATGAAGATTATTGGGCCACACTAGTGGGGAGGATATCAGGTGATACCATCTCTTAGATGCTCCCATGATACCAATTCGAAAAATTCAACTTTAAATGTTTTAAAAAATCCGAAAAAAATCATGGATGTTCACAACATATCTGTCTACCAACCCTAAAAAAAATCATATCCAAATTAGATATACACATTGAGAAACAACAAAGACACATATATTATGAGCATCCATGATTTTGTTTTTGGAATTTTTTGAAACATTTAAATTTGAAGTTGTTGAATTGGTATCATGGGAGCGTCTAAGTGTTGGTTGCACCTAATATTCCCCCCACACTAGTGGCCGATCCATGTAGGAACCTTTCAGGCTTTTGAATGACTGTATCGGTCGCATTACTGGATAGGAGCCGAACAAACGCACACTAGGCGTCACACCTGGGCAGGCCCAATCGCACGTACATAAGGCGCCTGTAGCGACTCATGTCGTGTAGGGAGAATATCATACGGAAACCAACATTCGATGGAAACCGGTGAAAACCACGAGAAGAGGATATTTTGAAGTTTCAAAAAAATCTGAAAAAATACGAGATGTTAAGAGGATCATGTTTTACTGCCACAAAAAAATTCAAGTTGAAACACATTACGAGATGTGAGATATGAAAAAGACAAAATCAGCATTGAATAGTGCCGAACAGTAATGTCACTATTCAGGGCTGAATTTGTCTTTTTTATAGCTCACATCTCGTAATGTGTTTCAACTTGAAATTTTGCGTGGCAATAAAACATCACCCTCTTAACATCCCGTATTTTCTTCAGATTTTTTCAAAACTTTAAAATATGGTTTTCACGAAGTTTTCATTGAATATTGGTTTCCGTATGATATTCTCCCCACAGGGTGCCCCGTTTTCCCATCCTCTAGTTGTACAGTGGCGGTCCAGGTTTTCTAAGACGACTATAGCAAAACAGTTTCCTGTAAGGAGCATTGTAGCAGATCAGGTTACTGTAGCAGAACAGTTTGAGTGAAAACATAGTTTTAAATTATGTGAAATTAGTGAAATCACTTCTTTACAATAAGCGATTTTTTTAGTTGAGCGAAATGAGTGTTTTGTATTAAGTGAAATCAATGATTCGGAAATTATTTAAATTTGTTGATTGAAATGAGTGAAATATGTTGTTTTAAATGAGTGAAATTGCTCTTTTTGAAAATGATTGAAATTGTTTATTTGAACTGAGTGAAACAAGTCTTTTGAAATGATTGAAAGTGTTTTGAAATGAGTAAAATCTGAGTTTTGAGATGAGCGAAATCAATGTTTTGAATATATTCTACACTGAGTTTTAAGAAACGAGTGGAATTTGTTTTTAGAAATAAGTGAAACATGTTTCACTAATTTTAAAATGGATTACAACATAATCCACTTTGATCTCGTTTTAGATCTCGACGTCAGAAATCGAAATATGTAAACTGATTTAAAAATAAATCTTGTTTCATAAGATACCAAAGAATGAACATCTCAGAAGAACATAAAGTAGTAGTACTAGTTTTTCTATGGATGAAGAGACATAACCATGTGTGCATGCAACCAATATCTCACGCTCTGACTCGCTGACATAAAGTTGACATCCTTTCTAGGCGTATCTAAAAGAATGGGTTATGTATTCTACATACCAGTGCGCAGGAAATTTCTAGAATAATATCGCCTAGCATTGTGAGAATCTCGAAGCCAGAACAAACGACAGATGCAGGCACGGGAGGGGCCGAGCACGGTAGATTTTCCTTCTTCCATCAACAATAATGCGCATTTTAATTTATTGTATGTGTATAGCACGAGTCGAACAACTCATAAATCTTCATGGTACGGGGATCATTACATGGATCCAGCAGTGCGATTGATCACATCGTGCACGATGTGATCCAGCAGTACGGGCAACATGGGCTGATGTTCATCTTCTACCTCAAGGCACCATCATGATTAGCTACTGTATGCAAAAGAATTGAACAAGAAGAATTGAACAGATCAGCAAAGAGTACCTGGGTCCATGTTTAGATCAAAGTGGTGTGCAGGCTGTAGTTCATCATGCAAGGCAGCTTCATCTTCTTCCTGTACAGGTTGCCCATACAAGGCAGCTTCATGTTCTTCCTCATCTGGTGGTGCTATGTTCAAGTCCATGGCCATGGATAGTGTGTGTGTGGTGTACTGTTTGCTTCATGTGAGCTGCCTTTTGTAGCTGGGTTAGACGCTTGGGTTTCAATTCTTAAACATGGCGCCTCTTCTAATTTCTCTGGCGCCAAGTACTATTGTTACTTTAGTAGTTTAAATGGCGGGAACAGTGAAAGTGGAGCTCAACTCTCTGGCGCCCAGTACTTTCTGGTGTTTGGATTGTTTTTTTTGCTTTGTGTTGCCATTAACTGTACACTAGAATCGAAGCAACACTCGAGCTGCCAGTAGCTTAAATGAGAGGTGGAAGGGGGTTTCTGCAAACTTTGTTAATTTGTCTTACACACCCAGACGCACACTTTCTAGCGGGCGGAGGGAGTACATACCAGTGCGAAGGAAATTTCTAGAATAATGTCTCCTAGCATTTTTGGTGAGAATCTCGAAGCCAGAACGAACCGCAGATGCCGACACGGGAGGGGCCCAAGCACGGTAGATTTTCCTTATTCCTTCAACAATAATGCGCATTTTAATTTATAGTATGTGTATAGCACGAGTCGAACAACTCATAAATCTTCATGGTATGGGGAACATTACATGGATCCAGCAGTGCGATTGATCACATCGTGCACGATGTGACTAGCAAAAAAACAGACACGAACAAGGTAGTTGATACAGGGGGCTGGCCGGCAGCGGCAGGTCATCACCACTTGGAAACAAAGGGCCGCCTGGACTTGTGAGGAGTAGACGACGATGGCACCGTCGACCACGGAGCTGGTGCAGGCGCAGGCGAAAGCGCGTCCGCGGCGAGGATGGTGACGTTGAGCTTCAAGCCCATCTGGCAGTGGTTGCCCACGGTGCAGATGAACCACCTCCTCCCCGCGTCACCGAGGTGGACCTGGTCGGCACCGGACCTCCAGGCGGCGCCGCCCTTGGTGTCCTTGCACGCCTTGAAATCCGGGCCGCTCACCTCCACCACGTTATGGAGCGCCTTGTTGTACTTGAACACTGCAAGCACGCGCGCGCATCTCCGTGAATCAGTGAGCAGCTCAATCTCGTTTGTGCAGCGAGAACGAAGGGCACATGGTAATGGCTAATGGATGCATGATTACCTAGCGCGTCGCCGACCGTGAACTGCTTGCTCTTGGACCAGGCGGTGTAGTCGAACCCGAGCGTCCACCCACTGCCGTCGCCCACGGGGTGGACCGTGGCAGAGGCAGCGAGCAAGGGGAGGAAGACCATGGCGAATGCCACCGCCACGGCAAGCATCTGCTTGGAAGCCATGGAGATCGTCGAGCCCCGAAACTGAAACTCCTTCCTATTTACTTACTGCTCTCAGGCTGTACTATGGTGTGATGAGAACAAATTAAAGCACACATACATGGTTATATAGGAGTGACAATGGTCTTGTACGTGCATGGGAGAAATAGTCAAGACACAGGATGGAACTAGTAGCTCCTCGTCGGAGTTACCAATGGAAGGATAGTGATGCATGGTTGACCCGGTCTGCATCTTCCTTTGCAGCTCTTCGTCCAAATGTCATCTGAGAGCAAAGGTTTGACACTTCCGCCAGACCCATCAGGACAGGAGCAAGAAACAACGGCTAGTAAAAACAAGATTTCAAATATTAATTTTGCTCTCTTGTATTCCAGTTTATGAATGGAATTTTTCGAAACCACACAATTCTGTACCTTTACACTGGGTCTCTTCAGAAAAGCCTAGCTACCATTACAAGTCGATATTTTTCTCTTTGGAGAGCTTGATACGCTCCACATTACCTCACTGCAGCTAAGATGTGGTTGAAATCAAAGAGGTGGGGGCCGGAGGCTAGATTTGGTCGAAAATAATGCTAAGCTTATCTTAGCGATGCCATAGAATGATCGCTTACATGTTGTTAAAGATACTTTTGAAAAGAAAATTAGTGTGATGAAAAACCAAATCTGTAATACAACCCTCTATTTCATCATACTAAATTGCTTTTTACATGAGCTAAAAAGTCCATGGAAGTAATTTAATGATATATACATGAGTCTATATACAAGAAACTTCAATGATAGGTTTGTTGGCTTGTGGTGGAAAAGCATTTTTATCTCAAAACATGATTTTCATTACACAAGTGTTTAAACATCAATGCATGGCCCACCTCGGAAATGGCAAAGGCGTCTTTTAATTGCTATTTTAATGAGATGCAATCGACTATATAGAAATGGCTTGTTTTTTAATCTAAATAGTTCTCAACTTATCGGTGCATTCTAGAAAAACAAATTTTTAAATTAGAAATCTTGATTTTCATGACACAAACTTGGGTTTCAAAAATATTTGTCGGGATATGTCCTCGGGGGATCTAACTTCCAAGATCTTGTCTGTGAGGAATGCAACGGTGATTTTTTTTTTTACACTCGGTATGGAAGAAATTCAATTTAGAAAATTTAATACATTTACATGTTGGCGACTTGATCAATACTGATAACTTTACTATTCAAATGAAATTAATATTTGGTCGAAGAGAAAAATGGAAGGGCTCCAATTTAAAACAAGAACGAAATTGTTGTTTGGGAGTTCGGACCATGGTCCGCCCGCACCTACACTACAGTCTAGCCCGTTCACCCGTTGACACCAGTCTATAGATGTGTGCACTTTGAAGTAACTAAAAAGGTGCTTAGGAGACCTACTGATCTCTAAGAGCATCCATTGCCGAACTGCTCAAACGCTTCATACAAGTTCACGCGAACGGCCCGATTAGTGATTGGTCACAAAATCGTGAACCAACCGGGCTTCTCAAATCGACCATATACGTCCGGGCTGATCGGCATCCCCATATCTAGCCCATATCCCGGGGGGGGGGGGGGGGGGGGGGGGAAGGGAGGCGTATGAGGAGGTTCGGGCACGACTGGGCGAATCCGACAGACTAGACACATCATAAATTCCACCAAATTCCCCGCTGACCTTGTCTGACCAACCTTTTTCCTCTCCTCTTTCTTCCTTGTCCGCGTCGGCCCCCTTGCTCCATTCACGCCCCGACACCTCTACGCCACCACCACTGCCACAAAATTCCTGCCCGCCAGTCTCGCCGCCCCGAACGCTGCCATGGTACGTCTTGCTCTTCTCGGTCACCTTGCCCTCCATGCTTTTGACAAATTGTCCAAACAGGTTTTTTTTAAATTTTTTTAGGTCAAACGATGGATTTGGAGGGTTCGGCTGACAAGGAGTATGGAAACAAGGAGCTTGATGAATTGATGCAAAAGGAGTTCTTCGATCCTTCTGGGTCGGACCAACATACCGCGACGATGATGATCATGAGTATCCAAGTGGAAATGGACAGGGATGTGGAGCACATTCTAAACTTCAAGGTTTCTATAAAGGGAGAAGAGTTTTGAACCAGGATAGAATCGCTGGAGCACAACTGCTCTACAAGGACTACTTTGATCCTGTACCAACACATTCCGTGATACATGGTTTCATCGGCGCTTCCGTATGTGCAAACCCTTGTTCTTGCGTGTGGCGGAGGGAGTGGACGCACATGATCCCTACTTCAGGCTCACCAGGGATTATCGCGGACAACTCTCATTCTCTGTTAAGTAGAAATACGCAGCTGCTATGAGGATGCTTGCACTAGGTACCGACACCGATGCCGTTGGTGAGATGGTCCGGGTAGGGGAGAGCACGTGCCTAAATACCATCGTGAAATTTTCCCGCGCCCTGATTGCATAATTGGAAATGAAAGAACTGCCCCAAAATTTTGCGCGGAATTTATCAAGGTCACAGCAAAGCGGCCACCATCATACTCGAAGCAGTGGCGTAAGATGACTTGTGAATTTTACATGATTTCTTTGGCATGCCTGGTTCTCACAACAATACCAATGTGCTCCAACGATCTCCCGTTTTCAGAAGACTTTGCAGTGGGGAAGCGCCGCCATGCAACTACCTTGTCAACAGCCATAACTACAACATGGGGTACAACCTTGACGATGGTATCTAACCTCAGTGGGCAACGTTTGTGAAGGCTATATCTGATCCCCATATGAGAACAAACAAAGCCACTTTGCAAAAATGCAAGAAGCAACTAGAAATGATGTGGAGAGGGCATTCAGAGTGCTTCAAGCTCGTTGGGGAATCATTCATCGAGCTCCAATGATACGGGAATCGGAGACTTTATGGCAGCTGATGACATGTTGTGTCATTTTACAGACTATGTTTACCAAGGACAAGGGTGAAGGGGCAACCCGAAGCTATGATTTTGAGAAACCTAGAGAACAAGTTCACACCCCAGAGCAAGATGCATATCAGATTATGATTTTTCTACGGATGCATCAGAATCTTCTAGATGAACAGGTGCATGTGCAACTACTAAATAATCTCAATAATCTTGTGGAGCATATGCGGATCCACAATGAAAACCAAGGAATTTAATGTTTGAATTGTGCACTTCAAATAAATTTGTTGTTTGAACTATGTTTGCATTGTGGAACTACTTATTGGTCTTGTGATATTCATGTGTATGATGGATTATGGATGTGCATGGATTTGCATGGATTTTAGGATTTGATATCAGAAGTGCCGTTGCCTGGCAGGACATTAAGAGGTTGTCCGGGTCGCTCTCAAACACGTCCGTGGGCATTTAGAATGGATTTGCCAAGTCGGACTGTAGATGTTCTAACAAGGCTACTTATGGATTCAGACTATAGACAGCTCTATGTAGCTTCTTATTTCTCTTCTTCTTGTAAATGATATGACCATTCTATGAGAAATAAAGTATTTTACTCGTAAAAACTCCACCTGTGGTGACTTCGTAATACGTCAAGATGCTATGACAAACTCAGTTTCTCATAGGTGCTCATAGGCATAGAATGGGTATGCGTGCGTGCGTTCGTAAGGACGAGTGTATGCTCATCTATGTGAGTTACTTCGATTGTAATGTGCTGGAAAAAATAATCCCCAATGGCCACAGTAGACGTGCAACAAATAAAAAATGCTGTTCTAGTCTAGCGTCATAGCCTTTGCGACGTGACTATGTGTCGCTTGTAGCGACCCCTAGCGCAGCCTCGCGTCAGGGACGTGCCAGACCCAGCTAGCTCGAAGCGTACCAGGTAAAAACGTGTAGCGATGGTGCGTCTTTCATATGCTACTGACACGCGCTCTTCTCATTCGATTTTATTTTTCTTACATTTTTTCATATTTTAAAAAACATCTAAAACTAATAAATTCAAGAACTTAAACATACATAAAAAGGTAAAAACCCATGAATTTGAAAATGTTAATGCTGTGTACAAAAGTTGTTCGCATAATTTCAAAACATGTTGGCACATTAAAAAATATTGTGACATTTTAAAAATGTTTGCATGGTTTACAGATGTTTAAGACGTATTAGAAAAATGTTCACAATATTTATTTGTAAAAATATTACTCATGTATTTTTTTTTGAACACAATACAAACGCAAGCGCTCATATACACGCGCATACACTCATCCCTATGAACGCACACATGCACACCCTACCCATATGAGCACCTCCGAAAGACTGAGCCGGCATATCATCTTAAAATTTACGAAGGCACCGTAGGCACCTCGTCGTCGACGGGAACGTCTCCTCCCACTGAATGCGCATCGCCGAAAATCCTAAAATAAATCCAGGAATAAATGCGAGCACGAAGAATTGAACCCTGATGGGCTGGGGATACCACAGTCCCTCTAACCACCTAACCATGGGTTGGTTCGCATTACTCATGTATTTGAAAGATATTGACCATGTAGGAAAACATATTTCATATGTATAAAAAATGTAAAGTATGTATGAAAAATGTAGACATCAAAATATAGATTTGAAAAAAAATGTTAATCATGTACTTGCAAAATATTAAACTTGTATAAGAAAAATATTTCTTATGTATATGAAGAATGTACAATATGTATGAAAAAAGTAGACATCAAACTTTTATCTCAAAAAATGTTAATCATGTATTTGAAAAATGCTAAACATCTAGAAGAAAAAATCTTATGTATACAAAAGTGTACAATATGCATGAAAAAAGTAGACATCAAAACATATATCCGGAAAATTGTAATAGTGTATTTGAAAAATGTTAAATGAGTATAAAAAGATGTTCCTACTATATATGAAAAATATACAATCTACACACACACACACACGCGCACACACACACATACAAACACATTAAATGAGTTAATCATGTATTTTAAAAATGTTAAACGTGTATACAAAATGTTCCTGTTGTATACGAAAAATGTACAATGTGTATAAAAGGGTAAAAAAAACAAGAAAATCCAAAAATAAAAAAACAAAGGAAAAAACCAAAAAGAAAACAAAAAAGAAACCAAAGAAACCGATCCAAAACACTGGAACACAGTGAAAATGAAAATAAAAACGAAGAAAACTTAGAAAGAAACAAATAAAACCGAAGCAAACCAGAAAAATAAAAATAAAGATGAAAAAAATCGATACAAAACAGTGAAACAATGTAAAACCGAGAAAACCGATAAAAACCAAAGAGAAAACCAAAAGAAAAGAAGAAATTAAAAAAAACCGAATAAGTGATGCAAAACAGCAAAAACAGTATAATAAGATGCTACAATACTGACCAACCCAGTACTACAGCGACTGAAAGTCCTTGAAGCGAGGGAAGCATATATCTCCTTGTAAGTGAGATATAACTCTCGCATAACTTATGTAGCCATTTGATTCACTGTAGATTGTTTAGGGCCAATTCTTTTAGGGCTTATCACAGCATCTACAATCAGAACATATCCGCCCAAACGCACGGCCTGGCTCCCCTATCACTATCCAAACGTAAAAATGTCACCCAACCGCATCTAGCAAATCCAGTGTAACACCCCGCATGTAACTTGCAATATTTATAACTCCGACTCTTGCCATTTTCGGCTATGTGTTATGTTTTTCCCTCCGTTGTCGGGTATTGTCTCTCGTTTTGTTTTTTTGTCTTGTCATGCATTTTCATATCATGTCATCATGTGCATTGCATTCGCATACGTGTTCGTCTCATGCATCCGAGCATTTTCCCCGTTGTCCGTTTTCCAATCCGGCGCTCCTATCTCCTCCGGTGCACCCCTCTTGTTTTCTTTCGTGTGCGTGTGTCAAACTTTCTCGGAATGGACCGAGGCTTGTCAAGTGGTCTTAATATACCACCCGGAGACTACCGGTCAAGTTTCGTTCCATTCGGAGGTCGTTTGGTACTCCAACGGTTAACCGGGCCTCCGTAATGTCCATTTGAGTATCCAGCAAAAAACCCCTCCAAAACCAGCCCCACCAAACTCTCTTCCATGCTTTAGGTCGTTCGATCACGATCGTGTGGGCGAAAACCGCACCTCATTTGAAGTCTCCTAACTCCCTCTACCTATTTATATGTGGGCATCCCGAAAAACGGTTTCGCAGACGAACCCTAGAGATTTTCCCACCGCGCCGCCGGACGCGTCCGTCCGCGCCGGACATCGTCCAACCGCCGCCGCCGCCGGCCCGCAGGCCCGTTCCCGGCCCCCGCGGCCCGAGCTGCGCCTCCGCCCGAGCCCGCGCCCGCACCGCGCCTCCGCCGCCTCTCCCGTCGCCGGCCGGCCCGCCGCCGCCACGAGCTCGCCGGCCCCGTGCCGCCCGCCGGATCCCGGCCCGCCGCCGCGCCCTCGCCGGCCCCTGCCGCCCCGCCGGCGACCGCCACCTCCGGCACCCTCCTCCGCCGCCGGGCCCTCCTCCGGCCAGGCCGCCGCCGGTCCCTGCCCCGCCGCCGTCGGGCTCGAGCACGAGCTCGGGAGCCCGATCCGATCGGAGCTGGTACGGTACCCGTTGACTTTTTCTCGCCTTAGAAATTCCTGTCTTAATTTTTCTCAGTATCTTGCTCTGTTCCCGATGCAATAACTTTGTGCATGTAGCTCCGATTCGCGCGTATAATATGTCAAATTGTTCCCCTTGTGATGCTCTTCATTTTATTCAATTGCACCATGTTCATAAAAGGTCATCTTGATGCCCAAATCTTCGTTGGAAGAGGGCTAGTTGCTGTTATTCTCTGGTTCTTAGCAGAACTTGGAGATTTGTCATTTTTGTATCATTTATTCTGTGCATCTTTTGAGCATGAGCTCTACTTGTGTTTTTAAGTATGACATGCCTTCTTTACAGTGGTATAGTCCTTGTATTTGTGTGATCTCTGTGGTGACTAGCACAAGCATGCAAAGTAGGCCCCGTAATATTTCTGATTTCAGGGACTTAGTGATTTCTCTAAGTCTTTGTCTGCTGTAATTTTGTTGCCATGTAAACTTGATGCTACAGAGAGATCCATGCATATTTTGGAGATGTTCAATAATGATGTTTTGTAGCTATAGCTGTAATTGATCCATTCCTGCAATTGTTTGCAATTTTAGAGTAACATAGAATGACTCAATCTTGCTCTACTTTTACTATGAAATATTTCTCGCAGATTCTTAACATGATATGCATTTTTGCCAAGCTTATTGTAGTTGATCCATACATGCTATGCAATTGTTTTTGCCATGAATAGTTTCATAAACATGCCATCTAGATGTAGGTATGCTTGGTTTGTCATGAATTGCTCCGTAGTGGGTGCATCAAGCTCACAAAGAGGCCTACATATTAATATTTCTGCCATGCTCTGCTTTCTGCTAAGTCTGAAACCTGATAACGACACTTGCTATGTTTACATGCTTGCCATCATATCTTCTGGTCCTTTTTGGCTTATGGTTCGTAAGGGACTTTTGTCATGTGCATTTAGTATAACACTATCATGCCTTGTTTTGCTATTTTAAGTTCCTGTAGCATGATGATTTCGTGCTCTGAACATTGCTACCTGATGCTGTTTTCTGCCATGTCAAGTTTTTCACCAAGTCTGTGAACCTGTAATCTTTTGCACTTTTTCCATGCTTGTTTGAGCTTGATATGTTGTGAACTAGCCATAGCTTAGTGTTCATATTTTGTCAAGCATCTCCTGTAGATTACTACCATGTGCTTTGTTGCTATGTTAGGGTGCTGTAGCATTGTTACTTGTTGCATTGTAAGTGCTATCTTGCTGTTTATCGCAGATTAGTGTCATTCTTGTTTTGCTTGTCATTTGCAAACCGTGCATCCGATTCCGGTGATCTTTATATTGATTTCGACCGAAATCATCTCATCTTTCCAGTGGCATGCTTGGTTGGCCAAGTTACTGCCATGTTCATCATTTTCTTCCGGAGCACGCATATGCATCGCATATCATATCTCGCATATCATACATGTTTTGCATCATATTGCTTGCGCATTCCTCGTTGTTGATTGTGGTTCCGCTTGTTTGTGTTCTTGTCTTGGGTAGAGCCGGGAGACGAGTTCGTGAACGAGGAACCTGTCGAGTACGCTTACGAGGATCAAGCTTTCGACAACTCTGAGAACCTAATGACCACCCCTCGAAATCACTTCTATCTTTGCTATGCTAGTTGTTCGCTCTATTGCCATGCTCGCTACCTATCACTTCCTATATCATGTCTCCCATTTTAGCCATGTCAGCCCTAACCATCCTTTCCTAGCAAACCGTTGTTTGGCTATGTTACCGCTTTTGCTCAGCCCCTCTTATAGCGTTGCTAGTTGCAGGTAAAGTTGAAGTTTGTTCCATGTCGGAACATGGATATGTTGGGATATCACAATATCTCTTATTTAATTAATGCATCTATATATTTGGTAAAGGGTGGAAGGCTCGGCCTTATGCCTGGTGTTTTGTTCCACTCTTGCCGCCCTAGTTACTGTTATACCGGGATTATGTTCCTTGAGTTTGCGTTCCTTACACGGTCGGGTGATTTATGGGACCCCCTTGACAGTTCGCCTTGAATAAAACTCATCCAGCAAGGCCCAACCTTGGTTTTACCATTTGCGACCTATACCTTTTTCCCCCGGGTTTTCTAGAGCCCGAGGGTCATCTTTATTTTAAACCCCCGGGCCAGTGCTCCTCTGGGTATTGGTCCAAACTGTCAGTCTCCGGTGGCCACCAGGGGCAACTCTGGTCTGGCCTATCGGAAGCTTGGACAATCCGGTGTGCCCTGAGAACGAGATATGTGCAGCTCCTATCGGGATTTGTCGGCACATTCGGGCGGCTTTGCTGGTCTTGTTTTACCATTGTCGAGATGTCTTGTAAACCGGGATTCCGAGACTGATCGGGTCTTTCCGGGAGAAGGTTTATCCTTCGTTGACCGTGAGAGCTTATGATAGGCTAAGTTGGAACACCCCTGCAGGGTATTATCTTTTGAAAGCCGTGCCCGCGGTTATGAGGCAGATGGGAATTTGTTAATGTCCGGTTGTAGATAACTTGTCACTTGACCCATTTAAATTACACCAAGCGCGTGTGTAGCCGTGATGGTCTCTTCTCGGCGGAGTCCGGGAAGTGAACACGGTCTGTGTTATGTATGATGTAAGTAGGTGTTCAGGACCTCTTCTTGGTCATTGCTAGATGACGTCCGCTCCATTGCTTCTCTTCTCGCTCTCATTTGCGCAAGTTAGCCACCATATATGCTTTTGCCGCTGCAGCTCCACCTCATTGCACCTCCCTTTTCCTACAAGCTTAAATAGTCTTGATCTCGCGGGTGTGAGATTGCTGAGTCCCCGTGACTCACAGATTCTACCAAAACAGTTGCAGGTGCCGACGATGCCAGTGCAGACGATGGCGTCGATCTCAAGTGGGAGTTCGACGAGGAACGTGGTCGTTACTATGTGTCTTTTCCCGATGATCAGTAGTGGTGCCCAGTTGGGACGATCGGGGATCTAGCATTTGGGGTTGTCTTATTTTCATCTGGAGTTTGACCGTAGTCGGTCTATATGTTTGTATTTTGGATGATGTATGATGATATTTATGATGTATTGTGTGAAGTGGCGATTGTAAGCCAACTCCTTATCCCATTCTTGTTCATTACATGGGATTGTGTGAAGATGACCCTTCTTGCGACAAAACCACTACGCGGTTATGCCTCTAAGTCGTGCCTCGACACGTGGGAGATATAGCCGCATCGTGGGCGTTACAAGTTGGTAATCAGAGCCATCCCCGACTTAGGAGCCCCCTGCTTGATCGAATCGCTGACGTTGTTGAGTCTAGAATAAAAATGTTTTGAGTCTTAGGATTATATATATCGGAGAGTAGGATTCTTTTTACTCCTCAGTCTCTTCGTCGCTCTGGTGAGGTCTCTTGACGTAGAGTTTTGACTATTCTCTCCTCAAATTTCACTAAATTTTTTTTAGGATCACGCGGGTATCTTGGAATTGTTTCGATCGATTTGTGACGAGAACATTGTTCTTGGTGCCTCCTGTCATTTAGGGGTTGTGGCAGTGTCCCGGGGAGTTGAGCTCCGAGGTGTTGTCGTCACAATTTTATCGTCGCAGTTCTGGAATACCTGAGTTTCGCCGACATCGAAATCTCTTTTATGCAGTTGTTGGTGAGATCACCTCGACGCCACCCAGTACTGGGGCGGGAGTTCGGGAGTATTGCCATAACTTGTATAACGGATGTTTTTCGAAGGTTGAGGTAAACGATTTCCGAAGGTTTCTTGGTTATGTGTTGACGGATGGATACAGCTGGATCTAGGGATTGTTAGTTTGGGTGATATATTTTGTGTCCCCTGTATCCCCTACACCAGATTGCATAACCAGAAAGTTTTGGGAGTTTATAAGTGGGAATTCAAGTAGCCTTAGGATTTCTTCCCGACAGACGCATGATATGAGATTGGGGTTCGACGTCTAGTGGTCCGCCTGTATACGGTTGATTTTACAGTGGTCTCGTTGTGTCTTAAAGAGTCCATGGCTTTGCCGACTCGGGGACGCTTCGTATGTCATGTGCACAGCCTTGTACATGATGGTGCTGTACGATTGAGCCCGTGTGGGCCCCACCACGAAAACTTCGGACGAAATATCTATCATATGTTTGTTCCGGCTTATTCTGCAAGCCAATACTTTGTTTTATTTTGTGTTGTGGTATTCGAGTTACTTCGAATTCATATGTTCATTCCATATCTTTTTCAAGTGGCTTCTCAACTTATGGAAGTGTGATGATTTACTACGGAATTCATTCGTTCATCTTCGTTCGAATGTTTATTGTGAAGACTATATGTTGCAATTTCTATCCGTTGATTCTACTTATCTATTTGTCTATCAAGATGCTAACGGATGTCACCCTCTTCAGGATGGCTCCGCCAACGCGTCAGAATCCGGATCGCAATGAAGGGAGTCAAGCGAACCCTCCGCCACCACCTCCACCTCCGGAGGCATGGCAAGCAATCATGGCAGCCACCAACGCCAATGCTCAGATGATTCTGCAACTCTTGCAAGAACGTACTCAAGGGCAAGGCAATCAAGGCAATCAAGGTCAAGGCAACAATCAGTTTCACTTTGCCACTCTCAACCAGTTTCTCGCAAATCAGCCCAAGTCTTTCAGCTACTGTGCCGAGGCCACGGATGCCGATGATTGGCTCGTGGACATCAACAAGCATTTTGAATGTAGCAATGTCAGGCCTGAGGACTATGTCAAGTTCGCTTCTTTCCAGCTCAAGGACCAAGCTGCTGATTGGTTTCAGCAATACAAAGATTCCAGAGGAGGTCGTGTGATCACTTGGACTGACTTCTGTCGGGACTTCAAAGCGCACCACATTCCACAAAGTGTTGTTGAGAGCAAGCGTGAGGAGTTCCGCAATCTCAAGCAAGGCAACATGTCTGTGTATCAATACAACATTCAGTTTCAGAAAATTGCTCGCTTCGCTAAACAAGACGTTCCTGATGAGAAGAGCATGATCTATCACTTCAGAGGTGGCCTTAAAGAGGATCTGCAGTTAGCTCTCGTTCTTGTTGAGCCTACTCACTTTGATCAATTCTACAATATGGCACTGAAGCAAGAGGCTGCTCAGCTCAAGTGTGAGGCTTCTAAGAAAAGAGTCAGAGACGCAGTTCAGTCTTCTTCTTCCTCACTTGTGACAGCTAAGCAACAGAAGTTCTAGTTGCCTCCTCCTCCTCCGTTTCGTCAGCCTTACCAGCAGAAGAACAAAGGTGGCCATAGTTCTTCCAACTCTTCCAACTCTGGCTATCAGAACAAGTCTCAGAATCAAGCTCCAAAGTCCAATGCTCCTTATCACCGTCCACTCTCAGAGGTGACATGCAACAAATGTCAGCAGAAAGGTCACTATGCTAACAAGTGCTTCAACCAGAGGCGTCTTCCTCCTCCTCCTCCTGTCAGATCTTCCAGCAATGCAGTGGTCAAGCATAATCCAAAGTTTGCAAAGGTGAATATGATGAATGCAGCTCAAGCGGAGGAATCTACTGATGTGATAATGGGTAATCTTCCTGTTAACGATATTCCTGCAAAAGTTCTTTTTGATACTGGTGCATCGCTTTCTTTCATATCAAGACCTTTTGCATCCAAGCATGAATTGCATTTCCAAGGATTGCCTAGGCCGTTAGCAGTTGTCTCTTTGGGCAAATGCATGAATGCAAGTTCCATGGTACCGAATGTTACCATCAAGATGGGCGACCATAAATTTCAGTCTTCTCCAATTGTTCTTGGTGACTCGGATATTGATCTTATTCTCGGGATGGACTGGCTTTCTAAGCACAAGGCCCAACTTGATTGTGCTGCCAGGGAAATTCAATTGACACACTCTTCTGAGGATGTGATTATTTTTGCCGCTCGTGATGAAACCATTCGGTTTTTCTCTCTCAATGAGAAGGGCGAATTGAATGCCATCTCTCAAATTCCAGTTGTTTGCGAGTATCAAGATGTCTTTCCAGAAGAGCTTCCGGGTATGCCTCCGCATCGGCCAGTTGAGTTCGTTATCGAACTAGAGCTTGGCACTGAACCCGTTTGCAAGCGTCCATACAAGCTTGGACCTAACGAGCTGAAGGAATTGAAGAAGCAGCTCGATGAACAAGAACGTCTGGGTTTGATCAGACCGAGTTCTTCTCCATGGGGTTGTGGTGTTCTTTTTGTCAAGAAGAAGGATGGCACGGACCGACTTTGTGTCGACTACCGTCCGTTGAACAAGAAGACAATCAAGAACAAGTATCCACTTCCCAACATCAATGAGCTATTTGAGCAACTCAAAGGGGCTAAAGTATTCTCGAAGCTTGACCTTCGTATGGGTTATCATCAGATTCGCATTCGTGAAGAGGACATTCCCAAGACAGCATTCAGAACAAGCTTTGGTTCTTATGAATATACTGTCGTGTCTTTCGGCCTTGTCAATGCTCCTCCAGTGTTCTCTCGGATGATGAATTTCATCTTCAACCCCTATACCAATGAATTCGTTCTGGTGTATCTCGATGATATCTTGGTCTTCTCCAAGAACAAGCAGGATCATGCCAAACATTTGCGATTGGTGCTCGACAAGCTCAGAGAGTATCAATTCTATGCGAAGTTCTCCAAATGTGAGTTTTGGCTCGATGAAGTTCTTTTCCTTGGTCACATCATCTCTGCCAAAGGCATCGCTGTTAACCCCGAGAAGGTGTCCGCAGTTCTGGATTGGGAACCTCCTCAAAATGTCAAGCAGCTCCGCAGTTTTCTGGGTCTTGCAAGCTATTGCCGAAGATTCGTTGAGAATTTCTCCAAGATTGCAAAACCTCTTTCCAACCTCCTACAGAAGCATGTGAAGTATGTCTGGTCTCCTGAGTGTGACGTCGCTTTCAACACTCTCAAACAGAAACTAGTCACAGCTCCTGTCTTGACTCCTCCTGATGAATCCAAGCCGTATGAAGTTTTCTATGATGCTTCTCTCCAAGGTCTCGGTGCTGTGTTAATGCAAGAGAAGAAAGTTGTGGCCTATACCTCTCGGCAGTTGAAGCCCAACGAGAAGAACTACCCCACTCACGATCTTGAGTTGGCGGCAGTTGTCCATGCATTGATTACGTGGAGACATCTCTTGTTGGGAAGACAAGTGGACATTTTCACTGATCACAAGAGTCTCAAGTATATCTTCACTCAGCCCAACCTCAACCTCAGGCAGACTCGATGGGTCGAAATGATTCAAGAGTACAATCCGAGTATTGAATATACTCCAGGCAAGGCTAATGTCATTGCAGATGCTTTAAGCAGGAAAGCTTATTGCAACAGCTTAATCCTCAAGCCATTCCAACCGGATCCTTGTGAAGCTTTCCGCAAGCTGAATCTCCAAGTTGTTCCTCAAGGCGTTCTTGCCAACCTCATAGTCTCTCCTACTTTGGAAGATCAAATTCGTGAGGCACAACTCCTTGATGCCATGGTGAAGAAGGTGAAACGTGGTATCTACAAGGGTCTTTCCAAATACAAGTGCTATCGCATTGATGACAGAGACACTTTGTTCTTCGAGGATCGGATTGTGGTTCCGAAAGGTGATCTAAGGAAAGTCATAATGAACGAGGCGCACAATTCTCTCCTGTCCATTCATCCTGGAAGTACGAAGATGTATCATGACCTCAAGCAGTCGTATTGGTGGACTCGAATGAAGCGAGAAATTGCTCAATTCGTGAATGAATGTGATGTCTGCCGAAGAGTGAAAGCAGAACACCAACGACCAGCTGGTCTCCTCCAACCTCTTGCTATCCCAGAATGGAAGTTTGATCATATTGAAATGGACTTCGTGACTGGATTTCCCAAGTCCAAGCGCGGAAATGATGCTATCTTCGTTGTCATCGACAAGCTCTCTAAAGTGGCTCATTTCCTTCCAATCAAAGAATCCATCACAGCAGCTCAGCTGGCAGAGCTCTACACCTCCAGAATTGTCTCTTTGCACGGCATTCCACAATTGATTTCTTTGGATCGTGGAAGCATCTTCACCTCTAAGTTCTGGGACTCCTTCCAGAAGGCCATGGGCACAAATATTCGCTTCAGCACAGCTTTCCACCCTCAAACTAGTGGACAAGTCGAGCGAGTCAATCAAATTCTTGAAGATATGCTCAGGGCTTGTGTCATTTCTTTTGGCATGATATGGGAAGATTGTCTTCCATATGCTGAATTCTCCTACAACAACAGCTTCCAAGCGAGTTCGGGCAAGGTCCCATTCGAGATTCTCTATGGCAGAAAGTGTCGTACTCCTCTCAATTGGTCAGAGACTGGTGAACGCCAACTTCTTGGTAATGACTTAATCACTGAAGCTGAAGAAATGTGTAAAGTCATCCGTGATAATCTCAAAGCCGCGCAATCGCGTCAGAAGAGTTACTATGATAGTAAGCATCGTGATTTGGCTTTCGAGATCGAAGACCATGTCTACCTCCGCGTCTCTCCAATGATAGGCACTCGTCGCTTCGGTATCAAAGGGAAGCTTGCCCCTAGATACGTGGGTCCTTTCAAGATCATTGGCAAAAGAGGCGACCTCGCCTATCAACTTGAGTTTCCTTCCAACTTCGCGAACGTGCACGATGTGTTCCACGTGTCACAGCTCCGCAAGTGCTTCAAGATGCCCGAGCGCACTATCGACTTCGAAGAGATTGACCTTCAAGAAGATTTGTCTTACCATGAGCACCCAGTCGCTATTCTTGAAGAAACTGAGCGCAAGACTCGCAACAAGTCTATCAAATTCCTGAAAGTGAAGTGGTCGCACCATTCCGACCGGGAAGCCACCTGGGAACGCGAGGACCATCTCCGTTCCGAATATCCGGAGTTCTTTCAGTCCTAGATCTCGGGACGAGATCCTCTCGTAGTGGTGGAGTGTTGTAACACCCCGCATGTAACTTGCCATATTTGTAACTCCGACTCTTGCCATTTCCGGCTATGTGTTATGTTTTTCCCTCCGTTGTCGGGTTTTGTCTCTCGTTTTGTTTTTTTGTCTTGTCATGCATTTTCATATCATGTCATCATGTGCATTGCATTCGCATACGGGTTCGTCTCATGCATCCGAGCATTTTCCCCGTTGTCCCTTTTCCAATCCGGCGCTCCTATCTCCTCCGGTGCACCCCTCTTGTTTTCTTTCGTGTGCGTGTGTCAAACTTTCTCGGAATGGACCGAGGCTTGTCAAGTGGTCTTAATATACCACCCGGAGACTACCGGTCAAGTTTCGTTCCATTCGGAGGTCGTTTGGTACTCCAACGGTTAACCGGGCCTCCGCAATGTCCATTTGAGTATCCAGCAAAAACCCCCACCGAAACCAGCCCAAAGCCCACCAAACTCTCTTCCATGCTCTAGGTCGTTCGATCACGATCGTGTGGGCGAAAACCGCACCTCATTTGGAGTCTCCTAACTCCCTCTACCTATTTATATGTGGGCATCCCGAAAAACGGTTTCGCAGACGAACCCTAGAGATTTTCCCACCGCGCCGCCGGAAGCGTCCGTCCCCGCCGGACATCGTCCAACCGCCGCCGCCGCCGGCCCGCAGGCCCGTTCCCGGCCCCCGCGGCCCGAGCTGCGCCTCCGCCCGAGCCCGCGCCCGCACTGCGCCTCCGCCGCCTCTCCCGTCGCCGGCCGGCCCGCCGCCGCCGCCATCGCCACCGGCCGCCGCCGCCACGAGCTTGCCGGCCCCGCGCCGCCCGCTGGATCCCGGCCCGCCGCCGCGCCCTCGCCGGCCCCCGCCGCCCCGCCGGCGACCGCCACCTCCGGCGCCCTCCTCCGCCGCCGGGCCCTCCTCCGGCCAGGCCGCCGCCGGTCCCTGCCCCGCCGCCGTCGGGCTCGAGCACGAGCTCGGGAGCCCGATCCGATCGGAGCTGGTACGGTACCCGTTGACTTTTTCTCGCCTCAGAAATTCTTCTAAGTCTTAATTTTTCTCAGTATCTTGCTCTGTTCCCGATGCGATAACTTTGTGCATGTAGCTCCGATTTGCGCGTATAATATGTCAAATTGTTCGTCTTGTGATGCTCTTCATTTTGTTCAATTGCACCATGTTCATTAGAGGTCATCTTGATGCCCAAATCTTAGTTGGAAGAGGGCTAGTTGCTGTTATTCTCTGGTTCTTAGCAGAACTTGGAGATTTGTCATTTTTGTATCATTTATTCTGTGCATCTTTTGAGCATGAGCTCTACATGTGTTTTGAAGTATGACATGCCTTCTTTCCAGTGGTATAGTCCTTGTATTTTTGTGATCTCTGTGGTGACTAGCACAAGCATGCAAAGTAGGCCCCGTAATATTTCTGATTTCAGGGACTTAGTGATTTCTCCAAGTCTTTGTCTGCTGTAATTTTGTTGCCATGTAAACTTGATGCTACAGAGAGATACATGCATATTTTGGAGATGTTCAGTAATTATGTTTTGTAGCTATAGTTGTAATTGATCCATTACTGCCATTTTGTGCAATTTTAGAGTAATATAGCATGACTCAATCTTGCTCTACTTTTGCTATAAAATATTTCTGGCAGATTCTTAACATGATATGCATTTTTGCCAAGCTTATTGTAGTTGATCCATACATGCTATGCAATTGTTCTTGCCATGGATAGTTTCATAAACATGCCATATTGCTGTAGGTATGCTTGGTTTGTCATGCATTGCTCTGTAGTGGGTGCATCAAGCTCACAAAGAGGCCTACATATTAATATTTCTGCCATGCTCTGCTTTCTGCTAAGTCTGAAACCTGATAACGACACTTGCTATGTTTACATGCTTGCCATCATATCTTCTGATCCTTTTTGGCTTATGGTAACTAAGGGACTTTTGTCATGTGCATTTAGTATAACACTACCGTGCCTTGTTTTGCTATGTTAAGTTCCTGTAGCATGATAATTTCGTGCTCTGAACATTGCTACCTGATGCTGTTTTCTGCCATGTCCAGTAATCTTTTGCACTTTTGCCATGCTTGTTTGAGCTTGATATATTGTGAACTAGCCGTAGCTCAGTGTTCATATTTTGTCAAGCATCTCCTGTAGATTACTACCATGTGCTTTGTTGCTATGTTGGGGTGCTGTAGCATTGTTACTTGTTGCATTTTAAGTGCTATCTTGCTGTTTATCGCAGATTAGTGTCATTCTTGTTTTGCTTGTCATTTGCAAACCGTGCATCCGATTCCGGTGATCTTTATATCGATTTCGACCGAAATCATCTCATCTTTCCAGTGGCATGCTTGGTTGGCCAAGTTACTGCCATGTTCATCATTTTTCTTCCGGAGCACGCATATGCATCGCATATCATATCTCGCATATCATACATGTTTTGCATCATATTGCTTGCGCATTCCTCGTTGTTGATTGTGGTTCCGCTTGTTTGTGTTCTTGTCTTGGGTAGAGCCGGGAGACGAGTTCATGAACGAGGAACCTGTCGAGTACGCTTACGAGGATCAAGCTTTCGACAACTCTGAGAACCTTGCAGGCAAGATGACCACCCCTCGAAATCACTTCTATCTTTGCTATGCTAGTTGTTCGCTCTATTGCCATGCTCGCTACCTATCACTTGCTATATCATGTCTCCCATTTTAGCCATTTCAGCCCTAACCATCCTTTCCTAGCAAACCGTTGTTTGGCTATGTTACCGCTTTTGCTCAGCCCCTCTTATAGCGTTGCTAGTTGCAGGTAAAGTTGAAGTTTGTTCCATGTCGGAACATGGATATGTTGGGATATCACAATATCTCTTATTTAATTAATGCATCTATATATTTGGTAAAGGGTGGAAGGCTCGGCCTTATGCCTGGTGTTTTGTTCCACTCTTGCCGCCCTAGTTACTGTTATACCGGGATTATGTTCCTTGAGTTTGCGTTCCTTACACGGTCGGGTGATTTATGGGACCCCCTTGACAGTTCGCCTTGAATAAAACTCATCCAGCAAGGCCCAACCTTGGTTTTACCATTTGCGACCTATACCTTTTTCCCCCGGGTTTTCTAGAGCCCGAGGGTCATCTTTATTTTAAACCCCCGGGCCAGTGCTCCTCTGGGTATTGGTCCAAACTGTCAGTCTCCGGTGGCCACCAGGGGCAACTCTGGTCTGGCCTATCGGAAGCTTGGACAATCCGGTGTGCCCTGAGAACGAGATATGTGCAGCTCCTATCGGGATTTGTCGGCACATTCGGGCGGCTTTGCTGGTCTTGTTTTACCATTGTCGAGATGTCTTGTAAACCGGGATTCCGAGACTGATCGGGTCTTTCCGGGAGAAGGTTTATCCTTCGTTGACCGTGAGAGCTTATGATAGGCTAAGTTGGAACACCCCTGCAGGGTATTATCTTTTGAAAGCCGTGCCCGCGGTTATGAGGCAGATGGGAATTTGTTAATGTCCGGTTGTAGATAACTTGTCACTTGACCCATTTAAATTACACCAAGCGCGTGTGTAGCCGTGATGGTCTCTTCTCGGCGGAGTCCGGGAAGTGAACACGGTCTGTGTTATGTATGATGTAAGTAGGTGTTCAGGACCTCTTCTTGGTCATTGCTAGATGACGTCCGCTCCATTGCTTCTCTTCTCGCTCTCATTTGCGCAAGTTAGCCACCATATATGCTTTTGCCGCTGCAGCTCCACCTCATTGCACCTCCCTTTTCCTACAAGCTTAAATAGTCTTGATCTCGCGGGTGTGAGATTGCTGAGTCCCCGTGACTCACAGATTCTACCAAAACAGTTGCAGGTGCCGACGATGCCAGTGCAGACGATGGCGTCGATCTCAAGTGGGAGTTCGACGAGGAACGTGGTCGTTACTATGTGTCTTTTCCCGATGATCAGTAGTGGTGCCCAGTTGGGACGATCGGGGATCTAGCATTTGGGGTTGTCTTATTTTCATCTGGAGTTTGACCGTAGTCGGTCTATATGTTTGTATTTTGGATGATGTATGATGATATTTATGATGTATTGTGTGAAGTGGCGATTGTAAGCCAACTCCTTATCCCATTCTTGTTCATTACATGGGATTGTGTGAAGATGACCCTTCTTGCGACAAAACCACTATGCGGTTATGCCTCTAAGTCGTGCCTCGACACGTGGGAGATATAGCCGCATCGTGGGCGTTACATCCAGCCCACATTACCGGACTGATCGGCAACCATCATATCCAGCCCTTATGTGGGGTGGATATGGGATGGCCGGACGCACCCGCCACGTCGGATCCGACCCACTCTGACCTACCCGACCCCACATATATTCAACCTATCCGCACTCCGGATGAAACCGTAGCCGCATTCCGCTCCACTCCATTCCCCTAACACTTTATCAACTCCTCTCCGGCGGAATACTTCATGGCGGCCACTGGATCCGACTCTGAGATGTCCGGATGCAAGGACTGGGAGCTCATCCATTGCAGCCTTGAGGAGCGGATGGTCGTTCGCGCTACTCTCCGAGGGTACCAGAAGGAGTGCGCCCTCCTGTAGTCTTCAGCGAGCCGTCTGGAATCGATTGCCCAAATGACGCTTAGATCGGGGGGCGATGGATCACGACGCGTGACAGTGGCCTCGCCGGATGCGATGACCACCGCATGGCGCAACTCCGATGTGCCGCTTGTTGGAAATATGCCCTAGAGGCAATAATAAAATAGTTATTATTATATTTCCTTGTTCATGATAATTGTCTATTGTTCATGCTATAATTTTATTAACCAGAAACTGTAATACATGTGTGAATACATAGACTGTAATATGTCCCTAGTAAGCCTCTAGTTGACTAGCTCGTTGATCAATAGATGGTCATGGTTTCCTGCCTATGGACATTGGATGTCGTTGATAACGGGATCACATCATTGGGAGAATGATGTGATGGACAAGACCCAATTCTAAGCATAGCGCAAGATTGTGTAGTTCGTTTGCTAGAGCTTTTCTAATGTCAAGTATCATTTCCTTAGACCATGAGATTGTGCAACACCCGGATACCGTAGGAATGCTTTGGGTGTATCAAACGTCACAACGTAATTGGGTGGCTATAAAGGTGCACTACAGGTATCTCCGAAAGTGTCTATTGGGTTGGCACGAATAGAGACTGGGATTCGTCACTCTGTATGACAGAGAGGTATCTCTAGGCCCACTCGGTAATGCATGATCATAATGAGCTCAATGTGACTAAGGAGTTAGCCATGGGATCATGCATTACGGAACGAGTAAAGAGACTTAACGTTAACGAGATTGAACGAGGTATAGAGATACCGATGATCGAATCTCGGGCAAGTAACATATCCATGGACAAAGGGAATTGTATACGGGATTGATTGAATCCCCGACATCGTGGTTCATCCGATGAGATCATCGTGGAACATGTGGGATCCAACATGGGTATCCAGATCCTGCTGTTGGTTATTGGCCGGAGAGATGTCTTGGTCATGTCTGCATGGTTCCCGAACCCGTAGGGTCTACACACTTAAGGTTTGGTGACGCTAGAGTTGTTATGGGAAATTGTATGTGGTTACCGAAGGTTGTTCGGAGTCCCGGACGTCACGAGGAGTTCTGGAATGGTCCGGAGGTGAAGATTTATATATGGGAAGTCTAGTTTCAGTCACCGGAATGGTTTCGGGGGTTATCGGTATTGTACCGGGACCACCGAAAGGTGTCCGAGGGTCCACCGGGTGGGGCCACCTGCCCCGGGGGACTTAATGTGCTTAATATGGGAGGAAACCAACCCCCTAGTGGGCTGGTGCGCCCCCTCCAAGGGCCCAAGGCGCCTAGGGTTGGAAACCCTAGGGGAGGGGGCGCCTCCCACCTTGCTTGGGGGGCAAGTCTTCCCCCTTGCCCCCCCTCTAGATGCATCTAAGGGGCCCAGCCCCTCTTCCCTTCCCCTATAAATAGTGGGGGGGGGGAGGGGTGGGAGGGCAGCCGCACCCCTTCCCTTGGTGCAGCCCCTCCCTCCTCCTACACCTCTTCCTCCTCCGTAGTGCTCGGCGAAGCCCTGCAGGAGAACCACAAGCTCCACCACCACGCCATCGTGCTGCCGGAGTTCTCCCTCAACTTCTCCTCTCCCCTTGCTGGATGAAGGAGGAGACGTATCCGGGATGTACGTGTGTTGAACGTGGAGGCGCCGTCCGTTCGGTGCTTGGATCGGATCTACCGCGATTTGAATCGCCGCGAGTACGACTCCATCAACCTCGTTCTTGTAACGGTTCCGCTTAGCAATCTTTAAGGGTATGAAGATGCACTCCCTCTCGCTCTAGATTGATCTTGATGACACATAGGAAAATTTTGAATTATTAGTACGTTCCCCAATAGTGGCATCATGAGCTAGGTCTATGCGTAGATTATATGCACGAGTAGAACACAAAGTAGTTGTGGGCGATGATTTGTTCAATTTGATTACCATTACTAGTCTTATCTTGATTCGGCGGCATTGTGGGATGAAGCGGACCGGATCGACCTTACACGTACGCTTACGTGAGACTGGTTCCACCGACCAACATGCACTTGATGCATAAGGTGGCTAGCGGGTGTCTATCTCTCCCACTTTAGTCAGATTGGATTTGATGAAAAGGGTCCTTATGAAGGGTAAATAGCAATTGGCATATCACTGTTATGGCTTTTGCGTAGGTAAGAAACGTTCTTGCTAGAAACCCATAGCAGCCACGTAAAAGATGCAACAACAATTAGAGAACGTCTAACTTGTTTTTGCAGGGTATGCTATGTGATGTGATATGGCCAAAAGGATGTGATGAATGATATATGTGATGTATGAGATTGATCATGTTCTTGTAATAGGAATCACGACTTGCATGTCGATGAGGATGACAACCGGCAGGAGCCATAGGAGTTGTCTTAATTTATTGTATGACCTGCGAGTCAATATAAACGCCATGTAATTACTTTATTTTATTGCTAACCGTTAGCCATAGTAGTAGAAGTAATAGTTGGCGAGACAACTTCATGAAGACACGATGATGGAGATCATGGTGTCATGCCGGTGACGGTGGTGATCATGCCGCGCCTCGAAGTTGGAGATCGAAGGCGCAAGATGATATTGGCCATATCATGTCACTTTATGATTTGCATGTGATGTTTGTCATGTTTACATCTTATTTGCTTAGAACAACGGTAGCGAAGATGATCCCTCACTAAAATTTCAAGAGATGTGTTCCCCCTAACTATGCACTGTTGCGAAGGTTCGTTCTTTCGAAGCACCACGTGATGATCGGGTGTGATAGATTCTAACGTTCGCATAGAACGGGTGTAAGCCAGATTTACACATGCAAAACACTTAGGTTGACTTGACGAGCCTAGCATGTACATACATGGCCTCAGAACACGAGAGACCGAAAGGTTGAACATGAGTCGTATAGTAGATGCGATCAACATGGAGATGTTCACCGTTGATGACTAGTCCGTCTCACGTGATGATCGGACACGGCCTAGTCGATTCAGATCATGTATCACTTAGATGACTAGAGAGATGTCTATCTGAGTGGGATTTCATTAAATAATTTGATTAGATGAACTTAATTATCATGAACTTAGTTTGAAATATCTTTACAATATGTCTTGTAGATCAAATGGCCCACGCTAATGTTGCCCTCAACTTCAACGCGTTCCTAGAGAAAACCAAGCTGAAAGACGATGGTAGCAACTATACGGACTGGGTCCGTAACTTGAGGATCATCCTCATAGCTGCCAAGAAAGCATATGTCCTTGAAGCACCGCTAGATGACGCACCCATTTTCCCAGCAACTCAAGACGTTATGAACGCCTGGCAGTCGCGTAGTGATGATTACTCCCTGATTCAGTGCGGCATGCTTTACAGCTTAGAATCGGGGCTCCAAAAGCGTTTTGAGCAACACATAGCATATGAGATGTTAAAAGAGCTAAAAATAGTTTTTCAAGCTCATGCCCGGGTCGAGAGATATGAAGTCTCTGACAAGTTCTAGAGTTGTAAGATGGTGGAAAACAGTTCTGTCAGCGAGCATATACTCAAAATGTCTGGGTTGCACAACCGCTTGTCTCAGCTGGGAGTTAATCTTCCAGAGGACTCGGTCATTGACAAGATCCTCCAGTCGCTTCCACCTAGCTATAAGAGCTTTGTGATGAACTAGAATATGCAAGGGATGGAGAAGTCCATTCCTGAGTTATATTCAATGCTGAAATCAGCGGAGGTGGAGATCAAAAAGGAACATCAAGTTTTGATGGTGAATAAGACCACTAGTTTCAAGAAAGGCAAGGGTAAGAAGAACTTCATGAAGGATGGCAAGGGAGTTGCCGCGCTCGGTAAGTCAGTTGCCGGGAGTTGCCGGGAAGAAGCCAAAGAATGGACCCAAGCCTGAGACTGAGTGCTTTTATTGCAAGGGAAATGGTCAGTGGAAGCGGAATTGCCCCAAGTACTTAGCGGATAAGAAGGCTGGCAACGCCAAAGGTATATATGATATACATGTTATTGATGTGTACCTTACCAGCACTCATAGTAGCTCCTGGGTATTTGATACCGGTGCGGTTGCTCATATTTGTAACTCAAAACAGGAGCTGCGGAATAAGCGAGACTGGCGAAGGACGAGGTGACGATGCGCGTCGGGAATGGTTCCAAGGTCGATGTGATCGCCGTCGGCACGCTATCTCTACATCTACCTTCGGGATTAGTTTTAAACCTCAATAATTGTTATTTAGTGCGAGCTTTGAGCATGAACATTGTATCTGAATCTCGTTTAATGCGAGATGGCTACTCATTTAAATCCGAGAATAATGGTTGTTCTATTTATATGAGAGATATGTTTTATGGTCATGCCCGCTGGTCAATGGTTTATTTTTAGGTTTTTTTATTTCTGTGCCCTTGGTTCCTTAGTTCTACCCATTCATCCCCACGATCTTAACTTTTGCTCACTTTTCCCCACTCCCTTGGGTGACACCCTCAGAACTGGTCACAGCGGACGTTGCCATCGGGTCAATGGCTTGACCGTTAACTCTGACGAGTGGGGCCGCGTAGGGCCGAGTCCACATTTTGACCGTTACGTGCTAACTAGTGGGGCCGCAAAACTGACACTCACTGTAGGTTCCCCTCACTGTAACCTGAATCAGATCGAGTCACTTACGCGCCGCCCCCTCCGCCGCCGTCGTGCCGCCTCTGCCACTGTCGTGGCGCCTCCGCCACCGTCGTGCCGCCTCCGCCACTGTCGTGCCGCCTCCGCCACAGTCGTGCCGCCTCCACCGCATCTACCCTCTCTCCCCATCTAGGATTAGGAAGCGATGTCGGGGAGCACCCCGTCCGGCCCATCGACCGTGGAGATGATTGGGCCAAATCAGAGGCGGATAATTCATGGATTCCACCTGGGTAAGCATCGTTTTGCTCTCAAATTGATTAGGAGATCTGTAAATTAGGCTGTATTTGACCACCGTTAGCGTGAATTAGTGCAATTTATCTGAATTTTTTTGGCCTAACTGCACCCTTTATCTTATCTCAATCGAATAGGGTTGATCCTGCACTTGCTTTTCGGCTGGCGGTTAGAATGGAAACTAGCGATCTGCGTGGAACTAAACCGTGTCTGATCTCTGGGTTTTTCTATCCTAAAGTAGTAGAAACCAGCGTTTCGTTCACAGATTTCCGCGAGGCACTCTGTTGTGAGTATCCGTGGAGCCCTGCCGATGCTGTTGAACTGAGATATTTCGACAGTACCTAGCAGAGATTTGTCCCATTAACTTATGACGAGCATCTGGGATTGCTATTTAGTTTGAATGCTAATAGCCGTTTCGGTAAAATCCATATTGGTGTGCTTCAAGCACACAAACAACGTATCCCGAAGGGGAAGGGTGTTCAGACACCATCTGTCTCTGCTAATAGCGAGCATCCTCGCACTCCTTGTAGGTCGGACCAAGTAAACCTAGTGGTTCTGAAAGCCACAACATGTCGGCTGCTAATTCTGCCACTTCTCCTCTCCCTTCTGCACCTAATGTAGAAGTAGATGCAGAGCCTGACGAGGAAGTGCCTCGACATGATGATGAGGATGAGATTCTATTCCCTGAACTGGTAGATAGAGTTAGTCAACAGGCAGTGGAAGATGAATATGCAGAGGAGCCTAGCAAGCGTGCTAGATTTGATGACACTGACGATGAAGAGAGGGAGGAGAACATCGACTCCTTAGTTTTACAAGAATATGATGGTGAGGACATGCCAACAATTGAGTGGAACAGAGAGAATCCTGAGCTTACTCCAGGAACCGTATTCGAGTCGATGGTGGACTGTCGTAATGCAGTGACTACATATTGCATTCTCACTGAAAACTCCTATGAGGTTGATAGGAGTGAGCCAAGAAGATTCACTGTTCATTTCCCTTATGATAGGTTTAGGTGGAGGTTGCATGCATCCACTATGCTAAAGAGCAAATTGATTCAGGTATTACAGCATCATCTTTTTATCAGATTATTTATCCATTCTATATTCAGATCATGTGTACTGTTTCTTAATTGTATTTGACTTGTTTATGATAAAAAGCAATCCACACGGGCACACTTGCCCACCTGGAGGGGGAGGGGGACAGGACAAATCTAAGCTTGCAAAGACTAGGTGGGTGGCAGATGCAATCTTGGATTGGGTGAGGGAAACACCAACAATTGGTCCAACAACACTCCATGGGAAGCTATTTGAGAAGTACAAGATTAATATACCTTATATGAGGATTTTCTATGCTAAGGAAAGGGCTCTTGATAGGATTAATGGTCCATGGAATGAGAGTTTTTAGTTGCTTTACACCTTCAAAGCTGAAGTGGAGACGGCTAGTCCAGGGAGTGTTGTAGAGATTGACAAGCTGATACGTCTCTGTCGTATCTATAATTTTTGATTGTTCCATGCCAATATTATACAACTTTCATATACTTTTGGCAACCTTTTATACTATTTTTGGGACTAACATATTGATCCAGTGCCCAGTGCCAGTTCCTGTTTGTTGCATGTTTTCTGTTTCGCAGAAAATCCATATCAAACGGAGTCCAAACATAATATATGTGATTTTTTTTCCGAATATATGTGATTTTTGGGAAGAAGAATCAACGCGATACGATGCCCGAGGGGGCCACGAGGCAGGGGTCAGGCGTGCCCTGGGCCCTCGTGGCCTCCCCGTAAGGCGGTTGGTGCCCTTCTTTCACCGCAGGAAAGCTAATATCCGGATAGAGATCGTGTCCAAAATTTAGCCCAATCGGAGTTATGGATCTTTGGTTATAAAAGAAACGGTGAAAGGCCAGATCTAAGAGCGCAGAAACAGAGAGAGACATAGACAGATCCAATCTCGGAGGGGCTCTCGCCCCTCCCATGCCATGGCGACCATGGACCAGAGGGGAAACCCTTCTCCTATCTAGGGAGAAGGTCAAGGAAGAAGAAGAAGGAGGGGGGCTCTCTCCCCCTCGCTTCCGGTGGCACTGGAACGCCGCCGGGGCCATCATCATCACCGCCATCTACACCAACAACTTCACTGCCATCATCGCCAACTCTTCCCCCCTCTATGCAGCGGTGTAACCCCTCTTTTACCCGCTGTAATCTCTACTTAAACATGGTGCTCAACGCTATATATTATTTCCCAATGATGTATGGCTATCCTATGATGTTTGAGTAGATCCGTTTTGTTCTATGGGTTAATTGAGGATCGTGATTGGTTTGAGATGCATGTTTTATTATTGGTGCTGTCCTATGGTGCTCTCCGTGTCGCGCAAGCGTGAGGGATTCCCACTGTAGGGTGTTGCAATACGTTCATGATTCGCTTATAGTGGGTTGCGTGAGTGACTGAAACACAAACCCGAGTAAGGGGGTTGTTGCGTATGGGATAAAGGGGACTTGATGCTTTAATGCTATGGTTGGGTATTACCTTAATGATCTTTAGTAGTTTCGGATGCTTGCTAGAGTTCCAATCATAAGTGCATATGATCCAAGAAGAGAAAGTATGTTAGCTTATGCCTCTCCCTCAAATAAAATTGCAATAATGATTACCGGTCTTGTTATCGATTGCCTAGGGAAAAATAACTTTCTTGTGTGACAACAAGCTCTCTACTAAAACTAACTTAGTCGTGTCTAAACAGCCCCCAGATTTTATTTACGCGCTCTTTATTATCTTGCAAACCTATCCAACAACACCTACAAAGTAGTTCTAGTTTCATACTTATTCTAGGTAATGCGAACGTTAAGCGTGCGTAGAGTTGTATCGGTGGTCGATATAACTTGAGGGAATATTTGTTCTACCTTTAGCTCCTCATTGGGTTCGACACTCTTACTTATCGAAAGAGGCTACAATTGATCCCCTATACTTGTGGGTTATCAAGACCTTTTTCTGGCGCCGTTGCCCGGGAGCTCTAGCGTGGGGTGAATATTCTCGTGTGTGCTTGTTTGCTTTATCACTAAGTAATTTTTATTTGCTATTCTAAGTTGTTCTCGATCTTTAGTTATGGATATGGCACACGAAATACGAAAAAAATTAGGTTTACTTGCTACTCACGGAGATGGGGAACCTCCTAAAACCCTCGATGCTGGTTATGTGAAAAATATTATGTACTACTTCGATAATCCTGAGAAAACCCCATTCAATTATGTAATGGGAGACACGTTGGATCAACGTGAATACTTTAGGGATTATCGCTTGACTCAAAAAGGGAAACTATTATGGGATCAAATTCATATGTTGCATTGGTATGCTCGGGAACTATGCTTGAGATATGATTATACTTGTTGCTCTAGGATGAAGGCTCCACACCTTCCCTTTTCACGCAAATTTAATGATGATAAAACCTTGGCTTCTTATGCTAATGGTATATATGTATACTATGATGTGGAACAAATAGAAGAATTCGTTGCTTTTATGGGTGCTTATGAAATTGAATCTTTGTTTAAAGAGTTTGAAGATTTTGATGATTCAGTTTATAGACCTGAAAATTTAGCTATCCTTAGGTATTGCTATGAGAATTATGAATTCAATTCCGATATTGATGATTTTATCGAGAGAGTCTCCGCTGTCCAAGAAGAGACTAATATTTTGCAGGAGTCTATGGAAGAAGGAATTGATGAAACAGTGAGCTCATTGGATGAAAAAGATGATGAGGAGAGCGAAGAACAAAAGGAGGAAGAGCGGATTAGCTACCCGTGCCCACCTTCTAATGAGAGTAACTCTTCAACTCATACATTATTTAATTTCCCTTCGTGCTTACCGAAGGATGATTGCTATGATGACTATTATGATCCTGTTGATTCTTTTGAAATATCTCTTTTGGATGATGCTTGTTATGCTTGTGGCCAAGATGCCAATATGAATTATGCTTATTGAGATGAACTTGCTATAGTTCCTTATGTTAAACATGAAATTTTTGCTATTGCACCCACGCATGATAGTCCTATTATCTTTTTGAATTCTCCCAACTACACTATATCGGAGAAGTTTGCTCTTATTAAGGATTATATTGATGGGTTGCGTTTTACTACTACACATGATGATTTTGAAAGATATAATATGCATGTGCTTGCTGCTCCTACTTGCAATTATTATGAGAGAGGAACTACATCTCCACCTCTCTATGTTTCCAACATGATAAAATTGCAAGAAACTGTTTATACTATGCATTGGCCTTCACTATGTGTGCATGAATTGTTTTTTATGACATGCCGATGCATAGGAAGAGAGTTAGACTTCGTTGTTGCATGATATATGTTACTTTGTGCTCACTACTAAATCACAAATTATTGCTAATTCAAATTGGCTTTGATATACCTTGGGATCCAGGTGGATCCATTACATGAGCACTATATGCCTAGCTTAATGGCTTTAAAGAAAGCGCTGCCAGGGAGACAACCCGGAAGTTTTAGAGAGTCATTTATTTCTGTTGATTGCTTTTATATATTTTGAAAACAAAAAAACAAAGAGGGGAACCTAAAACATTTTCAAAAAGAAAAGCGAAAGTGAGAAAAACAAGCATTGTTAAAGTGGGAGCTAGCCTTGAACTTTGTTCATGCTCACGGAAACTTTGTGAATCTTGATTACAGAAACTTTTCAACAAAAATAATTATCCCCTTGTACAATTCGATTGTATTATAAAAATAATGTGCCAAGGTTTGCCTTTAGGATGTTTACAATGCTTGTTGGTTTGTACGGTGCAGGACAGAAACTTTGGTTGTAGTGCGCGATTTTACATTTTTTTACTGGAACGTCAAATGGTTCTGAAAGTTTTTGCACTGTCTTTCTATACAAATTGTTTATTTTTCCTAATTTTGGCAGAATTGTTGGAGCACCAGAAGTATGGTGAATTTTCAGATTGTTACAGACTGTTCTGTTTTAGACAGATTCTGTTTTTGATGCAGAGTTTGCTTGTTTTGATGAAACTATAAATTCCTATCAGTGGATTAAGCCATGGAAAAGTTATATTACAGTAGCTATAATGCAAAAACAAAATATGAATTGGTTTGCAACAGTACCTAGAGTAGTGATTTGCTTTATTATACTAACGGATCTTACCGAGTTTTCTGTTGAGTTTTGTGTGGATGAAGTGTTCGAAGATCGAGGATGTCTTGATATGAGGATAAGGAGGAGAGGCAAGAGCTCAAGCTTGGGGATTCCCAAGGCACCCCAAGTAAATATTCAAGGAGACTCAACCGTCTAAGCTTGGGGATGCATCAGAAGGCATCCCATCTTTCTTCAACAAGTATCGGTATGTTTTCGGATTCGTTTCGTTCATGCGATATGTGCAAATCTTGGAGCGTCTTTTGCATTTAGTTTTCACTTTTTCTTTTATGCAGCATGCTGGTATGATATAGTACTTGGTTGATTTATAGAATGCTCTTTGCACTTGACTTATATCCTTTGACTACGGCTTTATAGAATGCTTCATGTGCTTCGCTTATATAATTTGAAGTTTGGATTGCCTGTTTCTCTTCACATAGAAAACCGCCATTTGTAGAATGCTCTTTTGCTTCACCTATATTTGTTAGAGTGTGGGCATATATTTTGTAGAAAGAATTAAACTCTCTTGCTTCACTTATATCTATTTAGAGAGATGATAGGACTTGGTCATTCACATGGTTAGTCATAAAATCCTACATAAAACTTGTAGATCACTGAATATGATATGTTTGATTCCTTGCGATAGTTTTGCGATATAAAGGTGGTGATATTAGAGTCGTGCTAGTTGAGTAATTGTGAAATTGAGAAATACTTGTGTTGAGGTTTGCAAGTCCCGTAGCATGCACGTATGGTAACCGTTGTGTGACAAATTTGGAGCATGAGGTGTTTCTTTGATTGTCTTCCTTATGAGTGGCGGTCGGGGACGAGTGATGGTCTTTTCCTACCAATCTATCCCCCTAGGGGCATGCGTAGTAGTACTTTGCTTCGAGGGCTAATAAAGTTTTGCAATAATTATATGAGTTCTTTATGAATAATGTGAGTCCATGGATTATACGCACTCTCATCCTTCCATCATTGCTAGCCTCTTCGGTACCGTGCATTGCCCTTTCTCACCTCAAGAGTTGGTGCAAACTTCGCCGATACATCCAAACCCCATGATACGATACACTCTATCACACATAAGCCTCATTATATCTTCCTCAAAACAGCCACCATACCTACCTATCATGGCATTTCCATAGCCATTCCGAGATATATTGCCATGCAACTTCCATCATCATCATATACATGACTTGAGCATTTATTGTCATATTGCTTTGCATGATCGTAAGATAGCTAGCATGATGTTTTCATGGCTTGTCTGTTTTTTGATGTCATTGCTACGCTAGATCATTGCACATCCCGGTACACCGCCGGAGGCATTCATATAGAGTCATATCTTTGTTCTAGTATCGAGTTGTAATATTGAGTTGTAAGTAAATAAAAGTGTGATGATCATCAGTATTAGAGCATTGCCCCAAGAAAAAAGAGAGGCCAAAGAAGCCTAAATAAAAAAAGGGGGCCAAAGAAGCCCGCAAAAAAAGAAAAAAGGGGCAATGTTACTATCCTTTTACCACACTTGTGCTTCAATGTAGCACCATGTTCTTCATATTGAGAGTCTCTTGAGTTATCACTTTTATATACTAGTGGGAATTTTCATTATAGAACTTGGCTTGTATATTCCGATGATGGGCTTCCTCAAATGCTCGAGGTCTTCATGAGCAAGCAAGTTGGATGCACACCCACTTAGTTTCCAGTTTGAGCTTTCATACACTTATAGCTCTTACTGCATCTGTTGCATGGCAATCCCTACTCCTCACATTGACATCAATTGATGGGCATCTCCATAGCCCGTTGATTAGCCGCGTCGATGTGAGACTTTCTCCTTTTTGTCTTCTCCACGCAACCTCCATCATCATATTCTATTCCACCCATAGTGCTATATGCATGGCTTGCGCTCATGTATTGCGTGAGGGTTGAAAAGGCTGAAGCGCGTTAAAAAGTATGAACCAATTGCTCGGCTTGTCATCGGGGTTGTGCATGATGGGAGCATTTTGTGTAACAAAAATGAAGCATGGCCAAACTATATGATTTTGTAGGGATAAGCTTTCTTTGGCTATGTTATTTTGATAAGACATAATTGCTTGGTTAGTATGCTTGAAGTATTATTGTCTTAATGTCAAATGATAGACTATTGCTTTGAATCACTCGTATCTTAATATTCATGCCATGATTAGATTACATGATCAAGATTATGCTAGGTAGCATTCCACATCAAAAATTATCTTTTTTATCATTTACCTACTCGAGGACGAGCAGGAATTAAGCTTGGGGATGCTGATACGTCTCCGTCGTATCTATAATTTTTGATTCTTCCATGCCAATATTATACAACTTTCATATACTTTTGGCAACCATTTATACTATTTTTGGGACTAACATATTGATCCAGTGCCTAGTGCCAGTTCCTGTTTGTTGCATGTTTTTTGTTTCGCAGAAAATCCATATCAAACGGAGTCCAAACGGAATAAAAACTGACGGAGATTTTTTTGGAATATATGTGATTTTTGGGAAGAAGAATCAACGCGATACAATGCCCGAGGGGGCCACGAGGCAGGGGGTCAGGCGCGCCCTGGGCCCTCGTGGCTACCCCGTAAGGCGGTTGGTGCCCTTCTTTCGCCGCAAGAAAGCTAATATCCGGATAGAGATCGTGTCCAAAATTCAGCCCAATCAGAGTTATGGATCTCCGGTTATAAAAGAAACGGTGAAAGGCCAGATCTGAGAGCGCAGAAACAGAGAGACAGATCCAATCTGGGAGGGGCTCTCACCCCTCCCACGCCATGGAGACCATGGAACAGAGGGGAAACCCTTCTCCTATCTAGGGAGAAGGTCAAGGAAGAAGAAGAAGAAGGAGGGGGGCTCTCTCCCCCTCGCTTCCGGTGGCACTGGAATGCCGCCGGGGCCATCATCATCATAGCCATCTACACCAACAACTTCACCGCCATCATCGCCAACTCTTCCCCCTCTATGCAGCAGTGTAACCCCTCTTTTACCCGCTGTAATCTCTACTTAAACATGGTGCTCAACGCTATATATTATTTCCCAATGATGTATGGCTATCCTATGATGTTTGAGTAGATCCGTTTTGTTCTATGGGTTAACTGATGATCGTGATTGGTTTGAGATGCATGTTTTATTATTGGTGTTGTCCTATGGTGCTCTCCGTGTCGCGCAAGCGTGAGGGATTCCCGCTGTAGGGTGTTGCAATACGTTCATGATTCGCTTATAGTGGGTTGCGTGAGTGAATGAAAGACAAACCCGAGTAAGGGGGTTGTTGCGTATGGGATAAAGGGGACTTGATGCTTTCATGCTATGGTTGGGTTTTACCTTAATGATCTTTAGTAGTTGCGGATGCTTGCTAGAGTTCCAATCATAAGTGCATATGATCCAAGAAGAGAAAGTATGTTAGCTTATGCCTCTCCCTCAAATAAAATTGCAATAATGATTACCGATCTAGTTATCGATTGCCTAGGGACAAATAACTTTCTTTTGTGACAACAAGCTCTCTACTAAAACTAACTTAGTTGTGTCTAAACAGCCCCTAGATTTTATTTACGCGCTCTTTATTATCTTGCAAACCTATCCAACAACACCTACAAAGTACTTCTAGTTTCATACTTGTTCTAGGTAATGCGAACGTTAAGCGTGCGTAGAGTTGTATCGATGGTCGATAGAACTTGAGGGAATATTTGTTCTACCTTTAGCTCCTCGTTGGGTTCGACACTCTTACTTATCGAAAGAGGCTACAATTGATCCCCTAGTCTTGTGGGTTATCAAGACCTTTTTCTGGCGCCGTTGCCGGGGAGCTCTAGCGTGGGGTGAATATTCTCGTGTGTGCTTGTTTGCTTTATCACTAAGTAATTTTTATTTGCTGTTCTAAGTTGTTCTCGATCTTTAGTTATGGATATGGAACACGAAATACCAAAAAAAAATTAGGTTTACTTGCTACTAATGGAGATGGGGAGCCTCCTAAAACCCTCGATGCTGGTTATGTGAAAAATATTATGTACTACTACGATAATCCTGAGAAAACCCCATTCAATTATGTAATGGGAGACACGTTGGATCAACGTGAATACTTTAGGGATTATCGCTTGATTCAAAAAGGGAAACTATTATGGGATCAAATTCATATGTTGCATTGGTATGCTCGGGAACTATGCTTGAGATATGATTATGTTGCTCTAGGATGAAGGCTCCACACCTTCCCTTTTCATGCAAATTTAATGATGATAAAACCTTGGCTTCTTATGCTAATGGTATATATGATTACTATGATGTGGAACAAATAGAAGAATTCGTTGCTTTTATGGGTGCTTATGAAATTGAATCTTTGTTTAAAGAGTTTGAAGATTTTGAAGATTCAGTTTATAGACCTAAAAATTTAGCTATCCTTAAGTATTGCTATGAGAATTATGAATTCAATTCCGATATGGATGATTTTATTGAGAGAGTCTCCGCTGTCCAAGAAGAGACTAATATTTTGCAGGAGTCTACGGAAGAAGGAATTGATGAAACTCTGAGCTCATTGGATGAAAAAGATGATGAGGAGAGCGAAGAACAAAAGGAGGAAGAGCGGATTAGCTACCCGTGCCCACCTTCTAATGAGAGTAATTCTTCAACTCATACATTATTTAATTTCCCTTCGTGCTTACGGAAGGATGATTGCTATGATGACTATGATGATCCCATTGATTCTTTTGAAATATCCCTTTTTGATGATGCTTGCTATGCTTGTGGCCAAGATGCCAATATGAATTATGCTTATGTAGATGAACTTGCTATAGTTCCTTATGTTAAACATGAAATTGTTGCTATTGCACCCACGCATGATAGTCCTATTATCTTTTTGAATTCTCCCAACTACACTATATCGGAGAAGTTTGCTCTTATTAAGGATTATATTGATGGGTTGCGTTTTACTACTACACATGATGATTTTGATAGATATAATATGCATGTGCTTGCTTCTCTTACTTGCAATTATTATGAGAGAGGAACTACATCTCCACCTCTCTATGTTTGCAACATGATAAAATTGCAAGAAACTGTTTATACTATGCATTGGCCTTTACAATGTGTGCATGAATTGTTCTTTTATGACATGCCGATGCATAGGAAGAGAGTTAGACTTCGTTGTTGCATGATATATGTTACTTTGTGCTCACTACTAAATCACAAATCCTTGCTAATTCAAATTGGCTTTGATATACCTTGGGATCCAGGTGGATCCATTACATGAGCACTATATGCCTAGCTTAGTGGCTTTAAAGAAAGCGCTGCCAGGGAGACAACCCGGAAGTTTTAGAGAGTCATTTATTTCTGTTGAGTGCTTTTATATAGTTTAAAAACAAAAAAATAAAGAGGGGAACCTAAAACTTTTTCAAAAAGAAAAGCGAAAGTGAGAAAAACGAGCATTGTTAAAGTGGGAGCTAGCCTTGAACTTTGTTCATGCTCACGGAAACTTTGTGAATCTTGATTACAGAAACTTTTCAACAAAAATAATTATCCCCTTGTACAATTCCATTGTATTATAAAAATAATGTGCAAAGGTTTGCCTTTAGGATGTTTACAATGCTTGTTGGTTTGTACGGTGCAGGACAGAAACTTTGGCTGTAGTGCGCGATTTTACATTTTTTACTGGAACGTCAAATGGTTCTGAAACTTTTTGCACTGTCTTTCTATACAAATTGTTTGTTTTTCCTAATTGTGGCAGAATTGTTGGAGCACCATAAGTATGGTGAATATTCAGATTGTTACAGACTCTTCTGTTTTAGACAGATTCTGTTTTTGATGCATAGTTTGCTTGTTTTGATGAAACTATCAATTCCTATCAGTGGATTAAGCCATGGAAAAGTTATATTACAGTAGCTATAATGCAAAAACAAAATATTAATTGGTTTGCAACAGTACCTAGAGTAGTGATTTGCTTTATTATACTAACGGATCTTACCGAGTTTTCTGTTGAGTTTTGTGTGGATGAAGTGTTCGAAGATCGAGGATGTCTCGATATGAGGATAAGGAGGAGAGGCAAGAGCTCAAGCTTGGGGATGCCCAAGGAACCCCAAGTAAATATTCAAGGAGACTCAAGCGTCTAAGCTTGGGGATCCCCCGAAAGGCATCCCATCTTTCTTCAACAAGTATCGGTATGTTTTCGGATTCGTTTCGTTCATGCGATATGTGCAAATCTTGGAGCGTCTTTTGCATTTAGTTTTCACTTTTTCTTTTACGCACCATGCTGGTATGATATAGTCCTTGGTTTATTTATAGAATGCTCTTTGCACTTGACTTATATCCTTTGAGTACGGCTTTATAGAATGCTTCATGTGCTTCGCTTATATCATTTGAAGTTTGGATTGCCTGTTTCTCTTCACATAGAAAACCGCCATTCGTAGAATGCTCTTTTGCTTCACTTATATTTGTTAGAGTGTGGGCATATCTTTTGTAGAAAGAATTAAACTCTCTTGCTTCACTTATATCTATTTAGAGAGATGATAGGAATTGGTCATTCACATGGTTAGTCATAAAATCCTACATAAAACTTGTAGATCACTGAATATGATATGTTTGATTCCTTGCAATAGTTTTGCGAATAAAGGTGGTGATATTAGAGTCGTGCTAGTTGAGTAATTGTGAAATTGAGAAATACTTGTGTTGAGGTTTGCAAGTCCCGTAGCATGCACGTATGGTAACCGTTGTGTGACAAATTTCGAGCATGAAGTGTTTCTTTGATTGTCTTCCTTATGAGTGGCAGTCGGGGACGAGCGATGGTCTTTTCCTACCAATCTATCCCCTTAGGGGCATGCGTAGTAGTACTTTGCTTCGAGGGCTAATAAACTTTTGCAATAAGTATATGATTCTTTATGACTAATGTGAGTCCATGGATTATACGCCCTCTCACCCTTCCATCATTGCTAGCCTCTTCGGTACCGTGCATTGCCCTTTCTCACCTCGAGAGTTGGTGCAAACTTCGCCGGTACATCCAAACCCCGTGATATGATACGCTCTATCACTCATAAGCCTCGTTATATCTTCCTCAAAACAGCCACCATACCTACCTATCATGGCATTTCCATAGCCATTCGGAGATATATTGCCATGCAACTTCCATCATCATCATATACATGACTTGAGCAGTTATTGTCATATTGCTTTGCATGATCGTAAGATAGCTAGCATGATGTTTGAAGGAAATATGCCCTAGAGGCAATAATAAAGTTATTATTTATTTCCTTATATCATGATAAATGTTTATTATTCATGCTAGAATTGTATTAACCGGAAACATGATACATGTGTGAATACATAGACAAACAGAGTGTCACTAGTATGCCTCTACTTAACTAGCTCGTTGATCAAAGATGGTTGAGTTTCCTAGCCATAGACATGAGTTCTCATTTGATTAACGGGATCACATCATTGGGAGAATGATATGATTGACCTGGCCCATTCCGTTAGCTTAGCACTCGATCGTTTAGTATGTTGCTATTGCTTTCTTCATGACTTATACATGTTCCTATGACTATGAGATTATGCAACTCCCGTTTACCGGAGGAACACTTTGTGTGCTACCAAACATCACAACGTAACTGGGTGATTATAAAGGTGCTCTACAGGTGTCTCCGAAGGTACTTGTTGGGTTGGCGTATTTCGAGATTAGGATTTGTCACTCCGATTGTTGGAGAGGTATCTCTGGGCCCTCTCGGTAATGCACATCACTTAAGCCTTGCAAGCATTGCAACTAATGAGTTTGTTGCGAGATGATGTATTACGGAACGAGTAAAGAGACTTGCCGGTAACGAGATTGAACTAGGTATTGAGATACCGACGATCGAATCTCGGGCAAGTAAACATACCGATGACAAAGGGAACAACGTATGTTGTTATGCGGTCTGACCGATAAAGATCTTCATAGAATATGTGGGAGCCAATATGAGCATCCAGGTTCCGCTATGGGTTGACCGGAGACGTGTCTCGGTCATGTCTACATAGTTCTCGAACCCGTAGGGTCCGCACGCTTACAGTTCGATGACGGTTATATTATGAGTTTATGTGTTTTGATGTACCGAAGGTAGTTCGGAGTCCCGGATGTGATCACGGACATGACGAGGAGTCTCGAAATGGCCGAGACATAAAGATCGATATATTGGACGACTATATTTGGACTTCGGAATGGGTTCCGAGTGATTCGGGTATTTATCGGAGTACCGGAGAGTTACGGGAATTCGCCGGGGAGAAGTATTGGGCCTTATTGGGCCATACGTGAATAGAGGAGAGAGGCCAAAAGGAAGGAGGCGCGCACCCCCCTCTGGTCCGAATTGGACAAGGGGTGCGGCCCCCTTTTCCTTCTCCCTCTCCCCCTCTATCCTTCTCTCCTACTCCAACAAGGAAAGGAGGAGTCCTACTCCCAGTGGGAGTAGAACTCCCCCCTTGGCGCGCCCTCCTCCTTGGCCGGCTGCCTCCCCCCTTGGTCCTTTATATACGGGGGCAGGGGGGCACCCCATAGACACAACAATGGATCTCTTGATCTCTGAGCCGTGTGCGGTGCCCCCCTCCACCATATTACACCTCGATAATATCGTAGCGGTGCTTAGGTGAAGCCCTGCATCGGTAGAACATCATCATCGTCACCACGCCGTCGTGCTGACGAAACTCTCCCTCAACACTCGGCTGGATCGGAGTTCGGGGGACGTCATCGAGCTGAACGTGTGCTGAACTCGGAGGTGCCGTACGTTCGGTACTTGATCGGTCGGATTGTGAAGACGTACGACTACATCAACCGCGTTGTGTTAACGCTTCCGCTTTCGGTCTACGAGGGTACATGGACAACACTCTCCCCTCTCGTTGCTATGCATCACCATGATCTTGCGTGTGCGTACGATTTTTTTTGAAATTACTACGTTCCCCAACAGTGGTATCAGAGCCAGGTTTTATGCGTAGATGTCATATGCATGAGTAGAACACAAGTGAGTTGTGGGCGATATAAGTCATACTGCTTACCAGCATGTCATACTTTGGTTCGGCGGTATTGTTGGATGAAGCGGCCCGGACCGACATTACGCGTACGCTTACGCGAGACTGGTCCTTCCGACGTGCTTTGCACAGAGGTGGCTGGCGGGTGTCAGTTTCTCCAACTTTAGTTGAACCGAGTGTGGCTACGCCCGGTCCTTGCGAAGGTTAAAACAGCACCAACTTGACGAACTATCGTTGTGGTTTTGATGCGTAGGTAAGAACGGTTCTTGCTAAGCCCAGTAGCAGCCACGTAAAACTTGCAACAACAAAGTAGAGGACGTCTAACTTGTTTTTGCAGGGCATATTGTGATGTGATATGGTCAAGACATGATGCTAAATTTATTGTATGAGATGATCATGTTTTGTAACCGAGTTATCGGCAACTGGCAGGAGCCATATGGTTGTCACTTTATTGTATGCAATACAATCGCCCTGTAATGCTTTACTTTATCACTAAGCGGTAGCGATAGTCGTAGAAGTATAAGATTGGCGAGACGACAACGATGCTACGATGGAGATCAAGGTGTCGCGCCGGTGACGATGATGATCATGACGGTGCTTCGGAGATGGAGATCACAAGCACAAGATGATGATGGCCATATCATATCACTTATATTGATTGCATGTGATGTTTATCTTTTAATGCATCTTATCTTGCTTTGATTGACGGTAGCATTATAAGCTGATCCCTCACTAAATTATCAAAGTCTAAGTGTTCTCCCTGAGTATGCACCGTTGTGAAAGTTCTTCGTGCTGAGACACCACGTGATGATCGGGTGTGATAGGCTCTACGTTCAAGTACAACGGGTGCAAAATAGTTGCACACGCGGAATACTCAGGTTAAACATGACGAGCCTAGCATATAACAGATATGGCCTCGGAACACGGAGACCGAAAGGTCGAGCGTGAATCATATAGTAGATATGATCAACATAGTGATGTTCACCGTTGAAACTACTCCATCTCACGTGATGATCGGACATGGTTTAGTTGATATGGATCACGTGATCACTTAGAGGATTAGTGGGATGTCTATCTAAGTGGGAGTTCTTAAGTAATATGATTATTGAACTTAAATTTATCATGAACTTAGTCCTGATAGTATTTTGCAAATTATGTTGTAGATCAATAGCTGACGAAACTCTCCCTCAACACTCGGCTGGATCGGAGTTCGAGGGACGTCATCGAGCTGAACGTGTGCTGAACTCGGAGGTGCCGTACGTTCGGTACTTGATCGGTCAGATCGTGAAGACGTACGACTACATCAACCGCGTTGTGTTAACGCTTTCGCTTTCGGTCTACGAGGGTACATGGACAACACTCTCCCCTCTCGTTGCTGTGCATCACCATGATCTTGTGTGTGCGTAGGAATTTTTTTGAAATTACTACGTTCCCCAACAATGTTTTCATGGCTTGTCTGTTTTTTGATGTCATTGCTACGCTAGATCATTGCACATCCCGGTACACTGCCGGAGGCATTCATATAGAGTCATATCTTTGTTCTAGTATCGAGTTGTAATATTGAGTTGTAAGTAAATAAAAATGTGATGATCATCATTATTAGAGCATTGCCCCAAGAAAAAAAGAGAGGCCAAAGAAGCCTAAATAAAAAAAGGGGGCCAAAGAAGCCCGCAAAAAGAAAAGAAAAGAAAAAGGGGGCAATGTTACTATCCTTTTACCACACTTGTGCTTCAAAGTAGCACCATGTTCTTCATATAGAGAGTCTCTTGAGTTATCACTTTTATATACTAGTGGGAATTTTCATTATAGAACTTGGCTTATATATTCCGATGATGGGCTTCCCCAAATGCCCGAGGTATTCATGAGCAAGCAAGTTGGATGCACACCCACTTAGTTTCCAGTTTGAGCTTTCATACACTTATAGCTCTTAGTGCATCTGTTGCATGGCAATCCCTACTCCTCACATTGACATCAATTGATGGGCATCTCCATAGCCCGTTGATTAGCCGCGTCGATGTGAGACTTTCTCCTTTTTGTCTTCTCCACACAACCTCCATCATCATATTCTATTCCACCCATAGTGCTATATCCATGGCTTGCACTCATGTATTGCATGAGGGTTGAAAGGCTGAAGCGCGTTAAAAAGTATGAACCAATTGATCGGCTAGTCATCGGGGTTGTGCATGATGGGAGCATTTTGTGTAACGAGAATGAAGCATGGCCAAACTATATGATTTTGTAGGGATAAGCTTTCTTTGGCTATGTTATTTTGATAAGACATAATTGCTTGGTTAGTATGCTTGAAGTATTATTGTCTTAATTTCAAATGATAGACTATTGCTTTGAATCACTCGTGTCTTAATATTCATGCCATGATTAGATTACATGATCAAGATTATGCCAGGTAGCATTCCACATCAAAAATTATCTTTTTTATCATTTACCTAGTCGAGGACGAGCAGGAATTAAGCTTGGGGATGCTGATACGTCTCCGTCGTATCTATAATTTTTGATTGTTCCATGCCAATATTATACAACTTTCATATACTTTTGGCAACCTTTTATACTATTTTTGGGACTAACATATTGATCCAGTGCCTAGTGCCAGTTCCTGTTTGTTGCATGTTTTTTGTTTCGCAGAAAAACCATATCAAACGGAGTCCAAACGGAATAAAAACTGACGGAGATTTGATTTTTGGGAAGAAGAATCAACGCGATACGATGCCCGAGGGGGCCACGAGGCAGGGGGGCGCCCTCCAGGGGGTTAGGCGCGCCCTAGGCCCTCATGGTCACCCCGTAAGGCGGTTGGTGCCCTTCTTTGGCCACAAGAAAGCTAATATCCGGATAGAGATTGTGTCCAAAATTCAGCCCAATCGGAGTTACGGATCTCCGGTTATAAAAGAAACAGTGAAAGGCCAGATCTGAGAGTGCAGAAACAGAGAGAGACAGAGAGACAGATCCAATCTCGGAGGGGCTCTCGGCCCTCCAACGCCATGGAGACCATGGACCAGAGGGGAAACCCTTCTCCCATCTAGGGAGAAGGTCAAGGAAGAAGAAGAAGAAGGAGGGGGGCTCTCTCCCCCTCGCTTCCGGTGGCACTGGAACGCCGCCGGGGCCATCATCATCACCGCCATCTACACCAACAACTTCACCGCCATCATCACCAACTCTTCCCCCTCTATGCAGCGGTGTTACCCCTCTTTTACCCGCTGTAATTTCTACTTAAACATGGTGCTCAACGCTATATATTATTTCCCAATGATGTATGGCTATCCTATGATGTTTGAGTAGATCCGTTTTGTTCTATGGGTTAATTGATGATCGTGATTGGTTTGAGTTGCATGTTTTATTATTGGTGTTGTCCTATGGTGCTCTACATGTTGCGCAAGCGTGAGGGATTCCTGCTGTAGGGTGTTGCAATACGTTCATGATTCGCTTATAGTGGGTTGCATGAGTGACTGAAACACAAACCCGAGTAAGGGGGTTGTTGCGTATGGGATAAAGGGGACTTGATGCTTTAATGCTATGGTTGGGTTTTACCTTAATGATCTTTAGTAGTTGCGAATGCTTGCTAGAGTTCCAATCATAAGTGCATATGATCCAAGAAGAGAAAGTATGTTAGCTTATGCCTCTCCCTCAAATAAAATTGCAATAATGATTACCGGTCTAGTTATCGATTGCCTAGGGACAAATAACTTTCTTGTGTGACAACAAGCTCTCTACTAAAACTAACTTAGTTGTGTCTAAATAGCCCCTAGATTTTATTTATGCGCTCTTTATTATCTTGCAAACCTATCCAACAACACCTACAAAGTACTTCTAGTTTCATACTTGTTCTAGGTAAAGCGAACGTTATGCGTGCGTAGAGTTGTATCGGTGGTCGATAGAACTTGAGGGAATATTTGTTCTACCTTTAGCTCCTCGTTGGGTTCGACACTCTTACTTATCGAAAGAGGCTACAATTAACCCCCTATACTTGTGGGTTATCACAAGAATACAATTAAGTACAAATTAAAAGGGAAGGCACTGGAGAAGGAGTGTTTCAGGAGGGCTTTTGTTTGTTTCAAGGCTTGCTAGCAGGGGTTTCTGAATGGTTGTAGGCCCTATTTGGCTGCTGATGCAACTGCTTTGAATGGAAGTTGGAGAGGCAACTAGCAGCAGCTTCTGCAGTTGATGGACACAACTAGCTATTCCTAGTTGCATTTGGTGTGTTGGAGGTAGAGTCCGAGGAGAGTTGGGTCTGGTTTCTGCAGCAGTTGCGCAACATTATAGGTACACCCTCAGGTTTAGTTATACACACAGATGCTTGCAAGGGTTTAGAAACTGCAGTAGAAATTGTATTCCCTGGAGTGGAACATAGGGAATGTATGCGACACCTAGCGCAGAATTTTAAAAAGAAATTCAGAGGCAAAGTTTATGATGAGAACCTATGGCCAGCATCATACACATGCAGCTTGAGGAAGCATGAGCGCCATTTGAGAGTGTTGTATGCTCACAATCCTTTGGTGAAGGATTACATGGATGAACATCATGGAAAGTTGTGGTCAAGAAGCAAATTCAATGAAATCTGCAAAGTAGACTATGTGACCAATAAGCTCGCTGAGTGTTTCAATGCAAAGTTCCAAGTCAGTGAAAGGGCTTTTGTTGTGGCAAGCATTTGATAAGATCAGGCAGATGATCATGATAAAATGGCTCTTCGTAAAAGAATTGCAGAAACACAATATGTTGGCCATCTTATGCTCCCATCTCTAATTAAGGCATTACATGCCAAGGCAAGAGGACTAAGGATGAAATGCATTCGACCATCGACATACGAGGCTGAGGTGACATACACAGACAGTAAAAATAGGGAATGGAGATATCCAGTGAACCTTGCAACTAATGAATGCAGTTGTACGCAATGGCAGATCCGCGGGAAGCCGTGCATACGTGCCCTACATCTCATGACTGTTATTGGAGGTGAAGATGGTGAAGTTGATCAGTATTGCTCTGAATATTTCTCTCTTGCCAAATTTAGGGCTGCTTATGCTGAAATGTGCCTGCACTCTTGGGAAAAGACCAATGGAACATAGTAGACCTAGGGTTCAAACTCTGTTCTCCTGTACTGACTAGACCACCAGGAAGACCAAGGAAAAACAAGAGAAGAGCTGGTGAAGAGGGTCGTGTAAAAAAACAACGTAAGTGCAAAAGATGTGGTATCCTAGGGCATATTTCTAGGCGTTATACCAATCCAGTTGGTGCATCATTTGGAGAAGAGGAACAATGGGCAGCAGCAAATGCAGAGGAGAATGCAGCAGCAGAGGAGAATGCAGCAATTATAGAGAAGAATGCAACAGCAGAGGAGAATGAAGCAACTGAAGTAGCAGCGAGGTACGTGTGCAACATTACCCTTTTTTGCATTTGTTCTCTTTTTTATTGATGACTAAGCTCAATTTGACCCAGATCTAGGTTAATTAGAGGCACAGGACAGAAAAGACCAAGAGAGGAAGAAACTTCATCGGTTGAACCATCATCTGATGCAGAATTTGAAACCATGGCTTATGAAGGTTTTGAAGCTATAAGAGAGGAGGAAGTTATTTTTTCTGAAGTTCCTTTAAGGATGAGTGAACCCACATATGACCGTCAACTGGTCATCATTTGCTCGGTCAGTCAAAGCTCAGCAAAACCGCCACCACCAGAAGTGAAGATCAGAAGCAACAAGACAAAGCTTTCAAAAGCTCAAAATATCCCAGCCAGGGAAACCAGAAGCAAGACGGTTAACCCTTCCCGAAACACAAGGAGCAAGGCAAAGATTTGAATTTGAACTTGAATGGAAGTCATAAACTTTGAACTTTAAGGATTTGTAATAAGGGTGAAAACTTCTAAGGTGTACTAATTCTATTTGTATTTTGATGTGAAATTTGAGGTAGAATTTGAATTTTAGGCAAACTTTGAATTTGAACCAACACTTGAAGTCCATTCCCCCGTGGCATGAGCCGCAAAGTTTGTTGAACTATTATAAACGTTAGGTGATCAATTCGATCTCTTTTGCAAGGTAAAACTTGTAGTTATGACAATGTGCTCCAAATGAGCTCCCAAGCTAGGGTAAACAGCCCCATTTGTAATCAAGTTTTTTTTGGACCTTCTCCAAATGAGCCGAATATTTTTTATTTACACCTATTCAATCTATATAGTGTAGATTCAAAGAATCACTATTTATTGAATTAATCTTTCTATTTTTACATTTTTTTGAAACAAATATACTTTAATAGAAAACCATGAAAAAACACGTTTAAAATATGAAAATGGAAAACTAAGTTCAGATCCTTCTTATTCACTTCGAAATCAAGCTTTGGTGATTTTTTTGATTTTTTTAAAATTTTCAAAACCGAAGGGAACCCTACCTCCTCTCCTTGGTCTCTATGAAACGTTGTACGTGATAGCTCATATGTGTGAAGGTTTTTTCATGAAAATATCCATAGACAAGGTTTATGATTTTTAGTGGGTAACATGTCACACAAGACAACATTGTGCGCAGGTTTTATATTTTTTGATTTTTTTAAAATTAATGGTGCTCATTTGACCTCGATTGTGCTAGCTAGGTATTTTTGTAAATGTCCGGATACCAAGTTTAGTATTTTTCCTCGTTAGTGTGTCTTATAAAACGACGAATGACGAAGGTTTCATATTTTTTTTGATTTTTTTAAAATTAGTTATGCTCAGTCAAAGCCTTGGAAACCCCGTTGACCAGCTCAAAACCCCTCTAAACCCCGCGGGGTTTCGCCTAACCCTAGCTCCAAACGTCAGCTGTCCGATCATACCCTAGCGCCAAGCGACAGCCCTCGGATGTGGTCTTCTAGAAGGAATTCCGAGGACAGGATGCGTGCAGGCTCCGCGCCGTAGGATCACATAGACGGCTCCACATTGTTGGATCGTGGGGCGATCCGCGAGACTTGTTGGTTATGCCTCCCCTTTCTTCTGGTGCTTATTCTGCAGTGACGAGACGACCCACTCCTCCTCTGCTTCTTCTTCTCTGGCGACAAGAGGAGCCACTCCTCTGCTTCTTCTTCTCCTGCGAGTTTGGGCGATATGTCGAGCTCCACTTCAGCCTCCCGCCCCTCGTGGACCCAATATGGTCCACTTCCCATGGAGCGATGTCCTGACTGCCCACGCAGCGCGCCACTGATATGGTTGACTTTGAAGGAGGTCAAGAATGGAAACTATGGGCGCGAGTTCATGAAATGCGAGAGCAAGCCAGAGGGGCAAGTTAGATCTCATGATTTTTCTCTGATTTCTTTTTCTATTTTCTTTTAATTTTTTTGATCTGGGATTTAGGGTTCATGTTTTCGTTTCAGATTGTGAAGAAATGCACATATTTTGAATGGCTGGATGACTACGTTAAGTGGATTCAATTCAATGGGGCCCCAACCCGGGAGCTCAATCTGCCGTCAGCACCAACGAATTTGGTCTCTGAAAGTGCTGCTATGATAGTTGGGGATGCAGATCTGAAGGGGGAATTAAAGAAGATGGACAAGAACTTGAAGCAGATGATTCAATTGAACAAGCAGGCGAATCTGATAGCTTTAGGATTTTATCCCTTTTATTTCTGTGTAATTGCTCTAGGATTTGCTTACTTGCTGGTCATCACTCGTTAGAGATGTTATTAGTGTGGTGTCATGTGCTCTAGGATTTGGTTAACTTTGTGGATCATGTGCTCTATGCTCTGTGTTGCTTAATTTGTGGATCATGTGCTCTATGCTTTGTGTTGCTTAATTTGTGGATCATGTGCTCTATGCTCTTTGTTGCTTAATTTGTGGATCATGTCAGTTTCTTCAGTTTTGTACACTTTAAGTTTCTTCAGTTTCGTCAGACAAGACAGACCGCAGAAAAAACGTAGTTCTAGGCCCAAATTGCGTTGGGCCGTATCATTGCGTTGAGTGCCGAAGGCCCACAAAGATAGAAGAGGCCTAGAAAATAGTGCACGCGATGGCTCTGTTTTTTTCATTGATTATTGCCATGGTAAATCCCCTTTTATTGTTGGACTTGCCCATGTCAAATTTATTTGTACATATCATGGAATTTTCCTTCTGTATATAGCCTACGGCACAACACTTTGATTTTTTGACATGCGGGTATTATAAACATGTTTTTGTTGGAATAAAAATACAAATATTGTATACACGAATTTTTGTTTTTGTTTTTGTTATTAAGAGCATGTCAGACTTAATTATGTAGATCATGATATGCATCTGAAACCACGTCTAAAATAATCCCCTAAAATAAAGTACGGTGGCACCATTAGCCACCATATCCATCTAGAGAGCATGTCTAGGGCTCGGCTACGGCACCGATATCTCACGTAGCAAGCATACATCCATAACATAGAAAATAGGTAGCAACCATAGCATACTTCTTAGATAAAACAGAGGGTGCCCTAAACCATAGCATAGGCCACAAACTATTCAAAAATTAGCTTGTTTTTGTTCATAGAATATACGGAATAGGACCACCAACAATTCAAAAAAAATTGGCTTTTCTTCTTCTTCTTTTGAACATCAACATGGCTCATTTTTCTAGCTTCAGTTTCCTTTTTGACACTTCAACTAGTCCATTATCTAGTCCATTATCCGCACATGCAAAAACTTGACCCTACTCTAAATGGGCCATTTAAACTTGACCTACACAAGTACACACCATGAATATAACAAGACGAATGGGCTACCCTCCAACCATTTTTACAAGGCTAACCCCAAAACTTGCTGGTTTTCATTGAGCGATACCCTTTCATTGATTGATTTAGCATAAGGGCTCGCGTACGGCACCATATCCATCTAGCGATATCTCACGTCAAATAAGATAGAAATAGCAAGCAAAACACAGATAACCAACGACATATCAAATAAGGGTAGCAAGCATAACATAGTTCTTACAGAATAACACGACTGAGATAACAAGTTCACGGTACAACCAACGACATAATTAAGATAGAAATATATAAAAGAGATAAAAAGCCCTAACACCCTAGGGAATGACAAGCTCACGAGATCGGGCGTTCACCACCATCTTCACTGCGCCTCCTCTTCACTGCTCCTCCTCTCCATGCCGTCCTCGCCGATGTAGTAGGGGAGGTTGTGCATACCGTCGCGGGTGGGGAAGATGCAGTCGAAGTTTGTGAAGATGTTGTGGGTCGTGAATGCGATGAATTCGCATCCACACCAAAACACCTTGCCAAGGAGGTAGCACGCATCAAATCTGTTGATGAAGGTGACGGTGAGCCCTATCGGCAGAGTCCTGGAGTTTCAGCGCACTTCCTCCAGTCGGAACATCACCGGCGAGCCCGCCGGGAGGTGGGCAAAGCCCGCACCGAGGAACCACTGGGCAAACCCCCTTGCACCCCTCCAGCGTGAGGACGCCCACACGCGGAGCGTCCTCTCCATGACAAGGCCGGCTGGATACCGCTTCTCCGGCACGGTTGGTGGGAGCTGGAAGGTGGGGCCGTTCTACCGCATCCTCGCCTCGCTTTGAGAGTGCTCTGGGTTTGGGTGAAGAAGAGAAGGGGGCGGCGCAAATGGATGTGTGGAGAATAGGTGGAGGGGTGGTGGTTTAAATAGGGAAAGGGGCAGGGAAGGCGAGTGGCACCGGCCACGCTTACGTTCAAGCGAGCCGCATCGATCGATCGATATGCCACTTTAATTGCCAACAGGTTTTAATTTCCACGTTGAATAGATGCGGGTGGATCGAAAAGTGTGAAACTGATCTACATCGAGGAGACACACGTGGTAGATGAGACGAACCGGCGGCAGCGGCTCCCGTGAAAAAGAGGCCGGTCAGCGCATCGTGGCGGCGGGCAGCGGCGCATGCAGGTAGGCTAGCTATGTGCATGCATAGTAGGCTAGCTAGAAATGTCGTGCATGCATAATAGGCTTCTGGCGTTGCGGCCCGCGCACGGCCCAACAGTCTAACGACGGCCCAACGGGCGAACAGCGGCACCGTCCCAACGGGCGACACAGTCAGCGTGGCCCCACTCGTCAGAGTTAACGGTCAAAGCAGTGACCCGACGGCATCCACCATTTGTAACCAGTTCTGAGGGTTTCGGGCAAGGGAGTGGGGAAAAGTGAGCAAACGTTAAGAACATGGGGATGAATGATTATGGCTAAGGAACCAGGGGCACAGATGTAAAAATCCCTTATTTTTATTCAATCTCGAACGTGATGTTACACATATTCATAGTGTGAATACCAAATGGTAGTCCCACATACTTGTGGCACTGCCGCCTTAGTCACATTGGTGTCAAACGCATGAAGAAACTCCATGCAGATGGACTTTTGGAGTCTCTTGATTATGAATCATTTGACACGTGCGAACCATGCCTTATGGGCAAAATGACCAAGACTCCGTTCTCCGGAACAATGGAGCGAGCAGCCAACTTGTTGGAAATCATACATACTGATGTGTGCGGTCCAATGAGTGTTGAGGCTCGCGGTGGCTATCGTTATGTTCTCACCCTCACTGTTGACTTAAGTAGATATGGGTATGTCTACTTAATAAAACACAAGTCTGAGACCTTGGAAAAGTTCAAGGAGTTTTAGAGTGAGGTAGAGAATCAACGAGACAGGAAAATAAAGTTCTTACGATAAGATCGTGGAGGAGAATATTTGAGTCACGAGTTTGGTACGCACCTAAGGAAATGTGGAAATGTTTCACAACTGACGCCGCCTGGAACATCTCAGTGTAATGGTGTGTCCGAACTTCGTAATCGCACTCTATTGGATATGGTGCGATCTATGATGTCTCTTATCGATCTACCACTATCATTTTGGGGTTATGCTTTAGAGACTGCCGCATTCACTTTAAATAGGGCACCGTCTAAATCCGTTGAGACGACACCGTATGAATTATGGTTTGGAAAGAAACCTAAGCTGTCGTTTCTAAAAGTTTGGGGATGCGATGCTTATGTCAGAAACTTCAACCTGAAAAGCTCGAACCCAAGTCGGAAAAATGCGTCTTCATAGGATACCCTAAGGAAACTATTGGGTATACCTTCTACCTCAGATCCGAAGGCAAGATCTTTGTTGCCAAGAATGGATCCTTTCTGGAGATAGAGTTTCTCTCGAAAGAAGTAAGTGGGAGGAAAGTAGAACTTGATGAAGTATTCCCTCTTGAACCGGAGAGTAGCGCAGCTCAGGAAGATGTTTATGTGGTGCCTGCACCGACTAGAGAGGAAGTTAAAGATGATGATCATGAAACTTTGGATCAAGTTGCTAGTGAATTTCGTAGGTCCACAAGGACACGTTCCGCACTACAGTGGTACGGCAACCCTGTCCAGGAAATCATGTTGTTAGACAACGGTGAACTATTGAACTATGAAGAAGTGATGGCGGGCCCGGATTCCAACAAATGGCTTGAAGCCATGAAATCCGAGATAGGATCCATGTTTGAAAACAAAGTATGGACTTTGACAGACTTGCCCGATGATCGGCAAGCCATAGAAAATAAGTGGATCTTTAAGAAGAAGACTGACGCGGATGGTAATGTGACCGTCTATAAGGCTCGACTTGTCGCTAAGGGTTATCGACAAGTTCAAGGGGTTGACTACGATGAGACCTCTCACGTGTAGCGAAGCTGAAGTCCGTCCGATTCATGTTAGCAATTGCCGCATTCTACGATTATGAGAAATGACAAATGGACGTCAAAACAACATTCCTTAATGGTTTCCTTAAGGAAGAATTGTATATGATGCAGACAGAAGGTTTTGTCCATCCTAAGAATGCTGACAAGGTATGCAAGCTCTAGCGCTCCATCTATGGGATGGTGCAATCATCTCGGAGTTGGAACATTCACTTTAATGAAATGATCAAAGCGTTTGGGTTTATGCAGTCTTATGGAGAATCCTGTGTTTACAAGAAAGTGAGTGGGAGCTCTGTAGCATTTCTCATATTATATGTGGATGACATACTATTGATGGGAAATGATATAGAACTTTTGGAAAGCATAAAGGCATACTTGAATAAATGTTTTTCAATGAAGGACCTTGGAGAAGCTGCTTACATATTAGGCATCAAGATCTATAGAGATAGATAGAGACGCCTCATTGGTCTTTCACAAAGCACATACCTTGACAAGATATTGAAGAAGTTCAATATGGATCAGTCCAAGAAGGGGTTCTTGCATGTATTGCAAGGTGTGAGATTGAGCACGGCTCAATGCCCGACATCGGCAGAAGATAGAGAAAAGATGAGTGTCATCCCCTATGCCTCAGCCATAGGGTCTATTATGTATGCCATGTTGTGTACCAGACCTGATGTGAACCTTGCCGTAAGTTTGGTAGGAAGGTACCAAAGTGCTCCTGGTATGGAACACTGGACAGCGGTCAAGAATATCCTGAAGTACCTGAAATGACTAAGGATATGTTTCTCATTTATGGAGGTGACGAAGAGCTCGTCGTAAAGGGTTACATCGATGCTAGCTTCGACACAGATCTGGATGACTCCAAGTCACAAACCGGACACGTGTACATTTTGAATGGTGGGGCAGTCAGCTGGTGCAGTTGCAACAAAAGCATCGTGGCGGGATCTACATGTGAAGCGGAGTACATAGCTGCCTCGGAGGCAGCGCAAGAAGCAGTCTGGATGAAGGAGTTCATCACCGACCTAGGAGTAATTCCCAATGGTCGGGCCCAATGACTCTCTTATGTGACAACATTGGAGCTATTGCCCTTGCCAAGGAGCCCAGGTTTCACAAGAAGACCAAACACATCAAGCGTCCTTCAACTCCATTCGTGAATATATTCAAGATGGCGACATAGATATTTGTAAAGTGCACACGGATCTGAATGTCGCAGATCCGTTGACTAAACCTCTTCCACGAGCAAAACATGATCAACACCAGAACTCGATGGGTGTTCGATTCATCACAATGTAACTAGATTATTGACTCTAGTGCAAGTGGGAGACTATTGGAAATATGCCCTAGAGGCAATAATAAAATAGTTATTATCATATTTTCTTTTCATGATAATTGTCTATTGTTCATGCTATAATTGTATTAACCGGAAATAGTAATACATGTGTGAATACATAGACCGTAATATGTCCCTAGTAAGCCTCTAGTTGACTAGCTCGTTGATCAACAGACGGTCGTGGTTTCCTGACAATGGACATTGGATGTCGTTGATAACGGGATCACATCATTGGGAGAATGATGTGATGGACAAGACCCAATCCTAAGCATAGCACAAGATCATGTAGTTCATTTGCTAGAGCTTTTCTAATGTCAAGTATCATTTCCTTAGACCATGAGATTGTGCAATTCCCGGATACTGTAGGAATGCTTTGGTTGTATCAAACGTCACAACGTAACTGGGTGGCTATAAAGGTGCACTACAGGTATCTCCGAAAGTGTCTGTTGGGTTGGCACGAATCGGGACTGGGATTTGTCACTGCGTATGACGGAGAGGTACCTCTGGGCCCACTCGGTAATGCATCATCATAACGAGCTCAATGTGACTAAGGAGTTAGCCATGGGATCATGCGATACGGAATGAGTAAAGAGACTTGCCGGTAACGAGATTGAACGAGGTATAGAGATACCGACGATCGAATCTCGGGCAAGTAACATACCGATGGACAAAGGGAATTGTATACGGGATTGATTGAATCCCCGACATCATGGTTCATCCGATGAGATCATCGTGGAACATGTGGGAGCCAACTTGGGTATCCAGATCCCGCTGTTGGTTATTGGCCGGAGAGATGTCTCGATCATGTCTGCATGGTTCCTGAACCCGTAGGGTGTCACGACCGGATTTTTGGGATATTAATTTCCCAAAAGAAACGGCCTTTGTGCTCACCAGCCCCAGGATACTGTTAGCTGATGAGGCACCAACTTGATACAAGAATTCCAAGCAAAGTACAAGATATGTAGTACAAGACCATTGTGGCCTAGGAGTACAACACTTGGTTTGATGGTGGAAGCGGTTGTGGTTCATCTGCGTCTATGGGACTCCATTTCCCACAAGAATAGCTGACCAGGATAACTCCTATCTTCGCGAGGCTGCTATCGTCGTTGCGTAGGTTCCGGGGCTGTCATCGCGATACTCATCTCCAAACAAGGATTCTGGCCAAGACAATAGCCAGGGACAAGCCAGTGAGTACGTTTGAATGTACTCGCAAACATTAAGAACACGGGTATCATATAACGAGGGATAATCATACTTTGAAACATTTTATGATGATAAGTCTGCCATGAAGTAAACGAAAATCTGTGATGCACGCATGCAGAGAAAAATATGGACATGCAATACGGAAGTAAAAATGGAATGCACTGAGCGAGTGTCCGAAATGACTCCTCGAAAGGTTGCAAATAAAATGACAATGCCGCAGTCGGGCGTCTGAGCGACACCACATAAAGGGCTTATAAAGGATAAATAAATATCAAACATGCCACAGTCGGGCGTCTGAGCGACACCACATAAAGGGCTTATAAAGGATAAATAAATATCAAACATGCCACAGTCGGGCGTCTGAGCGACACCACATAAAGGGCTTATAAAGGATAAATAAATATCAAACATGCCACAGTCGGGCGTCTGAGCGACACCACATAAAGGGCTTATATAAGAATAATCACACTGAATATCCAGGAGGTAGGACCATCCCAGGGATACTCAATAATTCAAATAAAATAACTGGTTAGTTCACCATAATAACAAATCATAATCCTCATAGGTTAAAAACAAAGATCTGGTATATCCGTTTCTCCATCCGAAGACCGTCACTAGATTTTAATCAAGCCGTTCTCCATCCGAATGCCGTCACTAGATTCCAATCAAGTCGTTCTCCATCCGAATGCCGTCACTAGATTCTAATCAAGCCGTTCTCCATCCGAATGCCGGCACTATGATCCATCTTAGACTGTAATCCTGACTCATGAACATGGCTATCCGAATGGATATATCCTCTGCAGAGGGTGTACTCTTTACCCACGAGCAACGGATTTATTTAGTCCATCGGGACTAATTCCATCTATGGCCTTTTAATTGAAAACACGCCTAACCTGCACACACCAGCTTAACTTACCGGTGTCTGGAGTCACCCACGACACCCGTCAAGCAAAACTCGAAGTGGGGAGGCTACAACCTCGACGTAGCATGGGATCAAATTTATATACGCGCACTCTAAGGGGTGCCCCCCTCTCGGTCCCAACCGGAAACACCCATGCCCCCGGACAAGGTGGCATGCCTACCGGATGCATCCAGTATCTTCCACCATGGCCTCTCTGTACGGTGTGTGCCTTGGTAAGGGGTTGACAACTTACTGAACCGTACCCTCCCCGCGGCAGGGACCGGTGGTAGTACAAAACAAGAAGTGGAAGCTACTAAACAAGACTCGACCCATGACCGACTCAGGTGGTCCAAGAATTCTCCGAATGATTAGCTTAACCAAAACAAATATTGCCAGTGACGGACAGAATCACCGTTCACTAAAACTCATCATGCCATACCGGACACACTCGTCCCAACGAGGAACTAGGGACAAGCTCGTGTCTACCCAAGATCACAACTTTCCCGGCTTCCTTCCGGTATACATGAGAAGCTCACGAGGATGATCATTGTCACCAGCATATCCATTTACAACAGTAAGGAGAATCTCCAATATGCAATCATGCATGTGACTATACCGTTACATAAGAATAACGTATGCTCCAAGTCAAAGTGGTGTTGTAACCGTATCAAAACATCACACCAAATATTATGCCAGAGTTCAGAAATGCTTGCCTTTAAGAGTATGCAAAGGGTGCACTTTTTGAAAGCTTTCCCCTCTCTCCATTTTTCCTATTTTGCAAAATGTTCAAATAACAAATATTTCCAACACAGTACAAAAGTTGTCTCCAATATTTTTGAAATAAATCTTAAAATAAACTAGATGAAATTTGAGAGAGGTGGGAGAAAGAATCAACTCATTTGGAGTTTTATTTTAAAAGTTATAGCCAGTCAAAGATCAGTCAAACTTCTGTTTTTAAATAAAACCAGAAAAGAAAACGTTTCGGAAGAAATACGCTTTCGCAGCAGAGGAGACTTACTCGGGACTTTGCGCTATCACTTAACCAGAGTGGATGGCGCGCGGGTCACTTACAGTGGGTCCAGAGGGCCCACTGGTCAGGTTTGACCGTTCTTCCCTCTCCCTCCTCTTCTCTGCCCGACGGGAGCGGGACTCCGGCAATCGCCGGCGAGGAACGGCGGCTCCTCGAGGGCATCTGAGGGCAGGGATGGACCGGCCAGACCGAGGCGGTCCTCTTGGTGGTCGCTGGGTCGTCGGAGGTGGAAGGAGTCGCCGGCGGCGAGCTCCGCGGCGGAGGGGGCTACAGGTGAGAAGTGGGTTTTGGGCTCCGGTGGTCTCCGATCGAGTTTGGGTTGCTGGGCAGCTCCGCAAGGACAAGGGGAAGCTACTGGTGGCATTGGTTGGGCGAGAGAGTGGCTGGCTGTGGCGTATAGCACCGGAACTCGGCGGCGGCCGAACCGGACGGAGTTGGGGAAGAGGGCCCCTCCGGGCCAATCCACTTCTAGGGGAGAACTAGGGGGAAAGTCTGAGGTTGCCTGAGGTCTTGAATGAGCTCGTGGATCCCTTAAATAGGCGCTCGAGGTTGGACCGCGGCGGCTGAGGATAAGATCGCCGGCGACAGCCGTGCTGTAGCTGCAGGGCGACGTGGCGGCGACGAGCCCGTGCCGACGAGCTTCGGGATAAGACTGAGCTGTTCATGGGGGCAGCTGGCGCGCTGGTGTGGTTTGGGCGGCGCCGTCCATGGCAGAGGCTCACTGCCGACGCCGGTGTGCCGCCAAGGCTCTGCCAGCGGCGCTGTGGGGCGTCAGGGGTGGCGTGGAGAGCGGGCGAGGTAGTGCGCGGTTCAGCAGGCGAGTAGGGGCCAGGGACGGGTCGCGTCGAGTGCGGCAGTGCGACGCGGCGGCTCAGTGCGCGCGCGTGCAAAACGTGCGCTCTGGGCGTGCCCAGAGCACGCACGGAACCTGCTCGACAAAATGCCAGGGCGGCCTAGAGTACGAGGGGGAGGCTGGCAACTAACAGGGTAGGGATAGGGATAGCTAGGAGCTCAGTGGACATGGCTGCTGGGTCAGGGGATTAAGTCCACCGTGCAAACTAAAAACTCAAGTCAAAACAGACTGTGCACACCAACTGTTCGACAGAATGCCAAGTGCACTTAGGCAACTCTTGGAATGGCCAAAATCTCCAGATCAGGGTCTCTTTAGGTGTGGATGATGAGGGCAAGATCATTTGGGCAAAACCAGAAACTTGTTAGTGCAAGTTTTGCAAAACTCCAGTTTTGGACAGAAAGAAAAAGGGCTCATTGCATGCACTTAGAATCCTCCAATGGGTCCAATCTCCTGGACTTAAGGGTTTGGTAGGGAGGGCTACAAGTAGGAAAAAGCTCAGGGTCACTAGTGCAAAATAAAATAGGGTTGCAGTACAAAACACCAAACTGGACCAGAATGAAAAAGAGGTTGATTCACTCAAATTTTTCAAAGGACAACACTAGGTTTTTGCATGAAGATGAATTGTATGCATCTACTGACATTTCCAAACACTTGGAAGAATTTTTAAAGAAATATTTAAATATGTTACAGTGCAAAAATGCCTACTGGACCAGATTGGAAAAGGGTGTGTAGAGCTCAAAATCTTCAATGGCCAAGAGATATTTTTGCATAAAAGTGATGTGGAGACATCACATGACATCCCCAAATTTTGGTGGAAATTTTAAATTCATTTGTCAAATGGTTGCAGTGCAAAACAGGCTCCAAATTTTATGAAAGATCATTTTAAAAGAATAAAGCTCTGAGAAACAATTTTGCAAATAAATCCCCTGATAAAGAATTTGTTTTTATAAAGAGGGCATATAAGTCCAACAATACCTTTTGAAAGTTTTCCACTTGAAGTAAAAATCCACAATAACAAAAGGGTAAATCTTGACAAATGGAAAAGTTTTATTTCCTCGCAAAATTTTAATAAATAAAATAAGGTCAAAATTTTGGGGTGTCACAACATTACCCCCCTTAAGAAAAATCTCGTCCTCGAGATTTTTCAAAAGTTGTTTTGAACAAATACTGTTTTTATCAAAAGAAAATCATTCAACTGTGCAAAAACAAAGCGGCTAAAGTGAGCGGGCAATTAGTGGTGTAAAACCACAGTGTGATACAGTGGCGTAGCGTGGGAAAAATCCACGGTCGGGGAAAAACGAGATATTTCTACACGGATATAGTAATTTAGAATAAATTCTAAATTACTAAAATACGCTGGCCGCACCCGGGAGCACAGTGCTCTCTCTGGCTGACAGGTGGACCCGGGGCCCACTGTCGGCCTCTTCTTCTACCTCTGGCTCTCTCTTCTCTCTCGCGCGCTCTCCCGCGCTTCCTCCACCGGCGATGCCTAGCTCGTAGGGCATCTAGGCCGTACAGCGGTAGTGCGCGCCGTGCTAGCTGCCGGGGCAGCGTGCACTCACCTCGCGGGCCAGTGCGCTGTCGGCACTGCTCGCGGACTCGTCCCAGAACACCGGCGATCGTGCGGCGAGTGGCGCTAGTGGACCTCGCCCACCGTACACCGATCTCGAGCTATAAAATGATCGCGGTGCTCCTCTCTTCTTCCTCACACCCGGCCTTGCTCCTACTCCTCCTTCCTTCCCTCCATTGCTGTTAGCAGGAGCTCGAGACGAGGCTCTAATGGCGGAGGCGATGCCGGACTGGTATGTGGTCCTGGTGTGTGGAGGTTTGGCGGTGCTGCTGGGGTTATCCGTGCTCTTGTGTGCGATGATCCTGGATGATCGTCGTGATGCTGGCGCTCGAGTGTTAGCTCTTCGCGGTGGCGGCGATCACGTGGATTAGGTGCGGCATCGAGGGCTGACTGCTGTCGGTGTGCTGGGGCAGCTCGCGCTCGAATGATCACTCACAAATCTCTTTTACTGAGATTGTGACGCCCTCGAGTGTGGTCAGTTAGGCGCAAAATGTGCACGAGGATTTGCGATTAGCGCATGAGGTCGAGTGGTTGTAGCTGTGAGCCTACTGTTACGATGCTGCGTGAAAAAAAATCTATGTCGCGAAGATATATATGCTGCAGGAACTCGGGGGAAAGAATCTCGTTACAAAAATTTACCGCGAGCGAAAAATTTGCTAACACAAAATTAACAGTAGTAAAACTGCTCACATAATAGAAACCAAGGAAAATCGGATCCGTCGCACCAATCTTTGGACAACACGTATAAGTCACCACATGTAAATAAAACTGGAGTAATAAATACAGCGGTGACGTTTACAAAGAAAACGGCAAAAAGACAGGGTCCTGAGAAAACGCCTCTGGTACTGGGGCACACTCCTCTTCTATCGGGGGAAGCGGGTTGACCAGTCGATGAATGCGCCCTTCCTGGTCAGGCCTCAGTGGTCTACCAATAGCGATCCGAGGATTTAAATCAGCGAGGCTCTGGAGATAACCCATTACTCGCTGAGTTAAACGCTCCTGAGCAATAACGTACTGGGCAAGGTTGGCCAGTGCTGGATCTCTCTCAATTCGTGCACCGGGAAAAGATGCAACTTCTCCGGGTGCTGCACGACTCGGAAAGTAATAATATCCTCGCTCGCTGTCATAGGGTACCGCGAATCGAATACGAGTGAGCGCCTCGTACGCAGCAGCTTCTATGGCCATATGCGGAGTCAGCATGGATTTGCCCACGAAGGAAACTTCCGTTGGGCCTTGGTTTGGGTATGCGGGAGGGATGTGCACCACTGCCCAATATTTCAAGGTGGAAGGGGTGATCCTCGATTTGAGCAACTCGTACTGGGGTGGGTGGGTGGCACTCATGGTACTGCAGGTAAAGTCCCACAATAATTTAACGAAACTACCCGGGGTTGCGTCTAGGGTTCTCAGATAAATACTGGGGGTCGGCATGGCAAAGGAATGGCTGTGAGTGTTGTGCACAAGGCGAGGGGTACTCGGCAAGGTCACGAGGTGGCCTTTATATAGTATTGGGGCTGGGTTACCCGCCCGGGTGAAGGGTGACTGGTTGTCGATCCTGTACTTGGGTCAACGCCACAGATATACATATCACATAAATGTGACGCATTACTGTGGGTGCCGTCGGGGTTGGTCTTGGTAGCTGCACCCGAAATTTAAAAAAAATGCAACTGCACGCCAACGTACATATGCATAGTTACTACTCCAAAAATAGGAGCGTTCAAGCAGACAGCATATAATAAAAGCGATACAGGATCACATCATTACAAAGCGTAGGAAAACTAAGGCTTGACACAACTCGGGCGACTTAGTCTACTTCGTTAATGTCCAAGTGGGCTGGCCTGGCGGATGCCGAGTTTTCTCCACGGGTTTCGCCGTCGGGATTTTCTGGTTGAGGTTGAGGGGCTGCAGGGTCGGGGTAGTGGTGATGACCATCACGGGGGTTGCTGGCCACAATCCCGTTGGAATGGGTTCCCAAAAGGCGACGAAGCGCTTCTGGGGTCACCAAAGCACTCTGGTTGATGACTGGTGCAGACCTCAAGGGATCGATCGGGTGTCCGAACAGCACGACTGGGTTGTCGGCGTCGGGCTCCGCTTCTCTTCTCGCCGAGGCTCGGCGAACCAGTTCTCCACGAGCTGTGATCAGATCGAGGGTGACCTGATCGAACAGTTGCTCTAGTGCGCTTACATAGCGCACCAGATGCAACAGTGCAGGATCTGTCTCGTGACGTTGGCAACCTGGGGCGGCCTACCATACCCGTCACGACTGGGGTAGTAGTAGAACGAGCGACAGTTAACTCTGGGCGACAAGTGCCGGAGTTGAACTATAGCTTCTCGAGCTGCCAGCTGGATGGCTTGTGGCTCAAAAGAAGTTGCCCTTCCAGTGAACCTGTAGGGGCGTTCTGGCGACAGACCCCTACCATAGATGTGCACGGTGGCCCAGTACTGGCGGCTCTCACCGTACATGGGTCCTTGGTACACAACATATTCAGGAGGTTCTTCTAACGCATAGGAACGGCGGGTGAGGTTTGCGAGCACGGTCACAAAACCTCCAAGGTTGGTTGTTGTGGTCTCATTGTGAACAATGGGGCCAGGCATCGTGGCTTGGTTTTGGGAAAGGGGCTGTGCTGTGTTGAGGCTAGCGCGCCCTTTTTATAGGAAAAGGGGGCGGAGTCTTCCTTCGCACGCTTGCGAACGAGACGGGATGGGTGCCGGTCACTGGCGCGTGATCGTTGGGCTAGGCTGATAGGTTGGGCACCGTCCGCCAAAAGGCGTCGGGTCACTGTGGAGCTATCTTACGCGGGAAGCTTGACCGGGGTTAGGCTAAGGTCTGGTGGTTTGGTTAACCTAGGTTTATTGACCTGGCTAAGATAGGGTTAGCCAATGGTCAGCCTGGCTCTGATACCAAGTCTATCACGACCGGATTTTCGGGATATTAATTTCCCAAACGAAACGGCCTTTGTGCTCACCAGCCCCAGGATTACTGTTAGCTAATGAGGCACCAACTTGATACAAGAATTCCAAGTAAAGTACAAGATATGTAGTACAAGACCATTGTGGCCTAGGAGTACAACACTTGGTTTGATGGTGGAAGTGGTTGTGGTTCATCTGCGTCTATGGGACTCCATTTCCCACAAGAACAGCTGACCAGGATAACTCCTATCTTCGCGGGGCTGCTATCGTCGTTGCGTAGGTTCCGGGGCTGTCATCGCGATACTCATCTCCAAACAAGGAATCTGGCCAAGACAATAGCCAGGGACAAGCCAGTGAGTACGTTTGAATGTACTCGCAAACATTAAGAACACAGGTATAATATAACGAGGGATAATCATACTTCGAAACATTTTATGATGATAAGTCTGCCATGAAGTAAACGAAAATCTGTGATGCATGCATGCAGAGAAAAATATGGACATGCAATACGGAAGTAAAAATGGAATGCACTGAGCGAGTGTCTGAAATGACTCCTCGAAAGGTTGCAAATAAAATGACAATGCCACAGTCGGGCGTCTGAGCGACACCACATAAAGGGCTTATAAAGGATAAATAAATATCAAACATGCCACAGTCGGGCGTCTGAGCGACACCACATAAAGGGCTTATAAAGGATAAATAAATATCAAACATGCCACAGTCGGGCGTCTGAGCAACACCACATAAAAGGCTTATAAAGGATAAATAAATATCAAACATGCCACAGTCGGGCGTCTGAGCGACACCACATAAAGGGCTTATAAAGGATAAATAAATATCAAACATGCCACAGTCGGGCGTCTGAGCGACACCACATAAAGTGCTTATATAAGAATAATCACAGTGAATATCCAGGAGGTAGGACCATCCCAGGGATACTCAATAATTCAAATAAAATAACTGGTTAGTTCACCATAATAACAAATCATAATCCTCATAGGTTAAAAACAAAGATCTGGTATATCCGTTTCTCCATCCGAAGACCGTCACTAGATTTTAATCAAGCCGTTCTCCATCCGAATGCTGTCACTAGATTCTAATCAAGCCGTTCTCCATCCGAATGCCGTCACTATATTCTAATCAAGCCGTTCTCCATCCGAATGCCGTCACTAGATTCTAATCAAGCCGTTCTCCATCCGAATGCCGTCACTAGATTCTAATCAAGCCGTTCTCCATCCGAATGCCATCACTATGATCCATCTCAGACTGTAATCCTGACTCATAACATGGCTATCCGAATGGATATGTCCTCTGCAGAGGGTGTACTCTTTACCCACGAGCAACGGATTTATTTAGTCCATCGGGACTAATTCCGTCTATGGCCTTTTAATTGAAAACACACCTGACCTGCACACACCAGCTGAACTTACCGGTGTCTGGAATCACCCACGACACCCGTCAAGCAAAACTCTAAGTGGGGAGGCTACAACCTCGACGTAGCATGGGATCAAATTTATATACGCGCGCTCTAAGGGGTGCCCCCTCTCGGTCCCAACCGGAAACACCCATGCCCCCAGACCAGGTGGCATGCCTACCGGATGCATCTAGTATCTTCCACCATGGCCTCTCTGTACGGTGTGTGCCTTGGTAAGGGGTTGACAACTTACTGAACCGTACCCTACCCACGGCAGGGACCGGTGGTAGTACAAAACAAGAAGTGGAAGCTACTAAACAAGACTCGACCCATGACCGACTCAGGTGGTCCAAGAATTCTCCGAATGATTAGCTTATCCAAAACAAATATTGCCAGTGACGGACAGAATCACCGTTCACTAAAACTCATCATGCCATACCGGACACACTCGTCCCGACGAGGAACTAGGGACAAGCTCGTGTCTACCCAAGACCACGACTTTCCCGGCTTCCTTCCGGTATACATGAGAAGCTCACGAGGATGATCATTGTCACCAGCATATCCATTTACAACAGTAAGGAGAATCTCCAATATGCAATCATGCATGTGACTATACCGTTACATAAGAATAACGTATGCTCCAAGTCAAAGTGGTGTTGTAACCGTATCAAAACATCACACCAAATATTATGCCAGAGTTCAGAAATGCTTGCCTTTAAGAGTATGCAAAGTGTGCACTTTTTGAAAGCTTTCCCCTCTCTCCATTTTTCCTATTTTGCAAAATGTTCAAATAACAAATATTTCCAACACAGTAAAAAAGTTCTCTCCAATATTTTTGAAATAAATCTTAAAATAAACTAGATGAAATTTGAGAGAGGTGGGAAAAAGAATCAACTCATTTGGAGTTTTATTTTAAAAGTTATAGCCAGTCAAAGATCAGTCAAACTTCTGTTTTTAAATAAAACCAGAAAAGAAAACGTTTCGGAAGAAATACGCTTTCGCAGCAGAGGAGACGTACTCGGGACTTTGCGCTATCACTTAACCAGAGTGGATGGCGCGCGGGTCATTGACAGTGGGTCCAGAGGGCCCACTGGTCAGGTTTGACCGTTCTTCCCTCTCCCTCCTCTTCTCTGCCCGACGGGAGCGGGACTCCGGCGATCGCCGGCGACGAACGGAGGCTCCTCGAGGGCATCTGAGGGCAGGGATGGACCGGCCAGACCGAGGCGGTCCTCTTGGTGGTCGCTGGGTCGTCGGAGGTGGAAGGAGTCGCCGGCGGCGAGCTCCGCGGCGGAGGGGGCTACGGGTGAGAAGTGGGTTTTGGGCTCCGGTGGTCTCCGATCGAGGTTGGGTTGCTGGGCAGCTCCGCAAGGACAAGGGGAAGCTACTGGTGGCGTTGGTTGGGCGAGAGAGTGGCTGGCTGTGACGTATTGCACCGGAACTCGGCGGCGGCCGAACCGGCCGGAGTTGGGGAAGAGGGCCCCTCCGGGCCAATCCACTGCTAGGGGAGAACTAGGGGAAAAGTCTGAGGTTGCCTGAGGTCTTGAACAAGCTCGGGGATCCCTTAAATAGGCGCTCGAGGTTGGACCGCGGCGGCTGAGGATAAGATCGCCGGCGACAGCCGTGCTGTAGCTGCAGGGCGACGTGGCAGCGACGAGCGCGTGCCGACGAGCTTTGGGATAAGACTGAGCTGTTCATGGGGGCAGCTGGCGCGCTGGTGTGGTTTGGGCGGCGCCGTCCATGGCAGAGGCTCACTGCCGACGCCGGCGTGCCGCCAAGGCTCTGCCAGCGGTGCTGTGGGGCGTCAGGGGTGGCGTGGAGAGCGGGCGAGGTAGTGCGCGGTTCAGCAGGCGAGCAGGGGCCAGGGACGGGTCGCGTCGAGTGCGGCAGTGCGACGCGGCGTCTCAGTGCGCGCGCGTGCAAAACGTGCACTCTGGGCGCGCCCAGAGCACGCACGGAACCTGCTCGACGAAATGCCAGGGCGGCCTAGAGTGCGAGGGGGAGGCTGGCAACTAACAGGGTAGGGATAGGGGTAGCTAGGAGCTCAGTGGACATGGCTGCTGGGTCAGGGGATTAAGTCCACCGTGCAAACTAAAAAGTCAAGTCAAAACAGACTGTGCACACCAACTGTTCGACAGAATGCCAAGTGCACTTAGGCAACTCTTGGAATGGCCAAAATCTCCAGATCAGGGTCTCTTTAGGTGTGGATGATGAGGGCAAGATCATTTGGGCAAAACCAGAAACTTGTTAAGTTTTGCAAAACTCCAGTTTTGGACAGAAAGAAAAATGGCTCATTGCATGCACTTAGAATCCTCCAATGGGTCCAATCTCCTGGACTTAAGGGTTTGGTAGGGAGGGCTACAAGCAGGAAAAAGCTCAGGGTCACTAGTGCAAAATAAAATAGGGTTGCAGTACAAAACACCAAACTGGACCAGAATGAAAAAGAGGTTGATTCACTCAAATTTTTCAAAGGACAACACTAGGTTTTTGCATGAAGGTGAATTGTATGCATCTACTGACATTTCCAAACACTTGGAAGAATTTTTAAAGAAATATTTAAATAGGTTACAGTGCAAAAATGCCTACTGGACCAGATTGGAAAAGTTGGTGTAGAGCTCAAAATCTTCAATGGCCAAGAGATATTTTTGCATAAAAGTGATGTGGAGACATCACATGACATCCCCAAATTTGGGTGGAAATTTTAAATGCATTTGTCAAATGGTTGCAGTGCAAAACAGGCTCCAAATTTTATGAAAGATCATTTTAAAAGAATAAAGCTCTGAGAAACAATTTTGCAAATAAATCCCCAGATAAAGAATTTGTTTTTATAAAGAGGGCATATAAGTCCAACAATACCTTTTGAAAGTTTTCCAGTTGAAGTAAAAATCCACAATAACAAAAGGGTAAATCTTGACAAATGGAAAAGTTTTATTTCCTGGCAAAATTTTAATAAATAAAATAAGGTCAAAATTTTGGGGTGTCATATAGGGTCTACATACTTAAGGTTCGGTGACGCTAGAGTTGTTATGGGAAATTGTATGTTGTTACCGAAGGTTGTTCGGAGTCCCGGATGAGATCCCGGACGTCACGAGGAGTTCCGGAATGGTCCGGAGGTGAAGATTTATATATGGGAAGTCCAGTTTCAGTCGCCGGAATGGTTTCGGGGGTTATCGGTATTGTACCGGGACCACCGAAAGGTGTCCGGGGGTCCACCGGGTGGGGCCACCTGCCCTGGGGGACGTAATGGGCTGAATATGGGAGGGAACCAGGCCCCTAGTGGGCTGGTGCGCCCCCCAAGGGCCCAAGGTGCCTAGGGTTGGAAACCCTAGGGGAGGGGGGCGCCTCCCACCTTGCTTGGGGGCAAGTCTTCCCCCTTGGCCGCCCCCCCTCTAGATGCATCTAAGGGGGTCGGCCCCCTATTCCCTCCCCCCCCTCCAATAAATACTGGGGGGTGGGAGAAAAGCCGCACCCCTTCCCTTGGCGCAGCCCCTCCCTCCTCCTGCACCTCCTCCTCCTCCGTAGTGCTTGGCGAAGCCCTGCAGGAGAACCGCAAGCTCAACCACCACGCCGTCGTGCTGCCGGAGTTCTCCCTCAACTTCTCCTCTCCCCTTGCTAGATCAAGAAGGAGGAGACGTCCCCGGGCTGTACATGTGTTGAACGCGGAGGCGCCGTCCGTTCGGCGCTTGGATCGGATCTACCGCGATTTGAATCGTCGCGAGTACGACTCCATTAACCGCGTTTTTGTAACGCTTCCGCTTAGCGATCTTCAAGGGTATGAAGATGCACTCCCTCTCTATTGTTGCTAGTATCTCCTAAATTGATCTTGGTGACACGTAGGAAAATTTTGAATTATTACTACGTTCCCCAACACCACTAGAACATTTCAGGTGGCACCTCGTCCCCATAGCATCTGGCGTCCAAACGGAGGCCATATGCGCCTCCATGGGCTGCCGCCAATCTGAAAATGAGGCGCAACATGCCCGTCGCGTGAGGCTGCGAGCTCGACTTCAAGTGAAGGTGGCTTCGGTAGCCCTCGCGGTGAACTTGGCAGCCGCAGCCCATGACACGGAGGCGGATTCGGCAGCCCACGAAGCGGCGTTAGAGGAAGCCTTCCGTGCACGCATAGCCGAGAAGCGGCGAAGGAGGGCCGTGAAGGCGATGGCAAAAGAGCAAAGCTGCCATAGCCAGACTGCCCCCCAAGGAGGATAAGGACGAGGACATCAATGGATCGGACAGCTCCGCCAGTGAGCAGATCCGCCTCGATCCATTCTACGTCCTTGACCGCTACTGCCGCAGGGAAGACGGGAATCGCAAGTGCAAGGGCGGCAGTGGATGAACTTCTTTCATTGTCGTTTTATTCATAGTTAGTAGAGCATGCCATGTTTTGGTAGTCCGAGAACATGTGTTTGACTACGTATGTACGTTGCATGAGATTAATATGGATGTGAGGAATCGGTCTGAAGGATCCGGTTGTGGAGAAGAATTTTTGTGTGCTGTCCGATCACTGTGCATGAACGCGGATGGATGGGTCCGCTGGCGGTTAGAGGCCGGATTTTGCTACTTGTGGTTGTACATGCTTTTAGTAGCCTTTAGAATAAAATTTTAGGTTAAGTTGCATTGGCTGGCTAGGGAGCGGTTTATTTTAACAGCCATCATAAGCCCCAAAAAACTGCGACTAATTGGAATAAAATTTCACTAAGCATGTCTCATATTTCAATGTTTCAGTGTAAAATCCAATTGTATTCATCATAGGTTCGGCTGAACCATGGTCTGAAAAACGCCTCTCAAACAATAATGCTGATACATAACAAGCAGCACGACAACACACACAAATAGAAAGAAAAACACGACGCGACGGTCTCGGTGGCTCACATATAGAAGGTCGATGGGAGTTGTAGCCTAGAGCACGAGCACGGCCATGGCGAGCGCAGTGACCGCGGCCGCTGCCTCACCGAACCGCGCCTGCAGCTTGCCAGCAGGGTTGGTCGGGGCTGGCTGGGGAGTCGGCGGAGCGGTCTCGAGGATGGTGATCTTGAGCTTCATGCCGTTCTGGCAGTGCTGGCCGACGGCGCAGAAGAACCACTTGCGTCCGGCCTTGTCGAGCGTGACCCGGTCCTCGCCGGTGGTCAAGACGACGGCGTTGGCCGGTTTGGTGCACGAGAGGAAGTCCGGCCCGCCCACCTCCACCAGATTGTGGGCGGGGCTGTTGTACTTGAACACTGCAATATAGGTAACACGAGAGCGCGCGGCGAGCAGTTTAGCTTCCGACGAAACCAAGACAGGGAGCGCGCCGTGTTGTGAAGCATGGCGAGATGCATGCGCGGCGCGTGGTTGGATTAATGGTTGTGTGATTGCTTACCTAGCGTGTCGCCGGCGACGAACTGCTTGGTCTCGGCCCAGGCCGTGTAGTTGAAGTTGAGGGTCCAGCCCTTGTCGTCGCCGACCATGTGCTCCGTGGCGACGGCGAGCCCCGGGAGGAAGGCCACGGCGAGGGCGGCCGCGGCGAATACGGCGACGAGCATCTGCTTGGACGCCATTACTGACTGAGGAAGCAGCAAAGCTAGCGAGATGGCTGGCTTGTTGCTAAAGGGGAAGGGTCCTGTGATGGGATGGATGCAGCTCGTGTGACGTGTGTTGTGCTTCTAGCTCTGGCTTTGCATGTATATATAGGGAGGGAGAGACAGAGCTGAGTGATGACTATCGTACGTATGCGTATAGTAATCACCGTTGGCACTGGAGCTATCAGCTGGCAGCTGGCCGATGGCGGCAATGGTGTGACGAGTTGAATGCGTCCGTGTGGCGCCAAATGTAGCATTGCCTTGGTTTCATCGGAACAGAAGAACAGTATGACGCAGATGCTGATTATTTGGTCGTGTAAAATAAAACGTTGTCCTCCTCGACCTGTTTGATGGGTGAGACATGGTCTTGCTTTGGCACATGTTATCAGTGTGCGTAGTTGGACACTTGGGCCGGCCAGGTTCGTCGTCGATGTTAGGGATGATACTCCCCGTGGCAGAAGAACATCGTCAAGGCCAATTGGTGAAGTCTGAACGAGGGTAGAGAAAGAGACCGTGCAACACTTTCCTTGATTATCACTTGAGGTTACACAGGTACATATATACATGCTGTACAACAGAATTACACAAGTCTAGCCTATAAAGAATGGGACCACTATCCAAGCACGTTCGCTAACACCCCACTGCAGTCGTGTCGTCGATGCCCCGGGAGACATAGAGACCGGACCTGAAGCTCTAAAAAACTGATGTTGGCAAACCCTTGGTCATGATATGGGCTAGTTGTTGAGCCATTGGAACATGTACAACACGGAACTCGCCAAGGGCCACCTATTCTCGAACGAAATAAATGTCGAGCTCTATGTGTTTTGTCCTCCGATGATGTACTGGATTTGTGGACATATACACAGCCGAAACATTGTCGCAGAAAATGGCAGTGGACTTCGTGGGAGAGATGGCAAGCTCAATAAGCAACTGACGTAGCCAAACACAATCGGCGACAGCGTCGTACTCCGCTTCTGCACTGGATCGAGAGACAATTGTTGGGGAACGCAGTAATTTTAAAAAAATTCCTACGCACACGCAAGATCTATCATGGTGATGCATAGCAACGAGAGGGGAGAGTGTAGTCCACGTACCGTCGTAGACCGTAAGCAGAAGCGTTATGGCCACGCTGTTGATGTAGTCGTACGTCTTCACGATCCGACCGATCCTAGTACCGAAAGTACGGCACCTCGGCGATCTGCACACATTCAGCTCGGTGACGTCCCACGTACTCTCGATCCAGCTGAGTGTCGAGGGAGAGCTTCGTCAGGACGACGGCGTGATGACGGTGATGATGAAGCTACCGGCGCAGGGCTTCGCCTAAGCACTACGACGATATGACCGAGGTGGATTATGGTGGAGGGGGCACCGCACACGGCTAAGGCACTGATCAACTTGTGTGTCTATGGGGTGCCCCCTTCCCCTGTATATAAAGGGGTGGAGGAGGGGGAGGGCCGGCACTCTATGGCACGCCCTGGAGGAGTCCTACTGCCACCGGGAGTAGGATTCCCCCTTTCCTTCCTCCTTCCTCCCCCTTCCTTCCTCTCCTAGTCCAACTAGGGAAGGGGGGGGGGGGGGGCGGCGGCCCCCAACCCAATTCGGATTGGGCTTGGTGGGGGGGGGGGGGGGGCGTGCCCCCTCCTAGGCTCCCTTCTCCTCTCTCCCACTACGGCCCAATAAGGCCCATATACTTCCCGGGGGGTTCCGGTAACCTCCCGGTACTCCGAAAATGCTCGAACTCATCCGGAACCATTCCGATGTCCAAACATAGTCATCCAATATATCGATCTTTACGTCTTGACCATTTCGAGACTCCTCATCATTGTCGTGATCACATCCGGGACTCCGAACAACCTTCGGTACGTCAAAATACATAAACTCAAAATACCGATCATCACAGAACGTTAAGCGTGCGGACCCTACGGGTTCGAGAACTATGTAGACATGACCGAGACTCATCTCCGGTCAATAACCAATAGCGGAACCTGGATGCTCATATTGGCGCCTACATATTCTACAAAGATCTTTATCGGTCAAACCGCATAACAACATACGTTGTTCCCTTTGTCATCGGTATGTTACTTGCCCGAGATTCGATCGTCGGTATCTCAATACCTAGTTCAATCTCGTTACCAGCAAGTCTCTTTACTCGTTCCGTAATGCATCATCCCGCAACTAACTCATTAGTCACATTGCTTGCAAGGCTTATAGTGATGTGCATTACCGAGAGTGCCCAGAGATACCTCTCCGACAATAGGAGTGACAAATCCTAATCTCGATCTGTGCCAACTCAAAAAGTACCAGCGGAGACACCTGTAGAGCACCTTTATAATCACCCAGTTACGTTGTGACGTTTGGTAGCACACTAAGTGTTCCTCCGGTATTCGGGAGTTGCATAATCTCATAGTCATAGGAACATATATAAGTCATGAAGAAAGGAATAGCAACATACTAAACGATCAAGTGCTAAACTAACGAAATGGGTCAAGTCAATCACATCATTCTCTAATGATGTGATCCTGTTAATCAAATGACAACTCATGTCTATGGCTAGGAAACTTAACCATCTTTGATTCAACGAGCTAGTCATGTAGAGGCATACTAGTGACACTCTGTTTGTCTATGTATTCACTCATGTACTAAGTTTCCGGTTAATACAATTCTAGCATGAATAATAAACACTTATCATTATATGAGGAAATATAAATAACAACTTTATTATTGCCTCTAGGGCATATTTCCTTCAGTCTCCCACTTGCACTAGAGTCAATAATCTAGATTACACAGTAATGATTCTAACACCCATGGAGTCTTGGTGTTGATCATGTTTTGCTCGTGAGAGAGGCTTAGTCAACTGGTCTGCAACATTCAGATCCGTATGTATCTTGCAAATCTCTGTCTCCCTCCTTGACTTGCTCGCGGATGGAATTGAAGCGTCTCTTGATGTGCTTGGTTCTCTTGTGAAATCTGGATTCCTTTGCCAAGGTAATTGCACCAGTATTGTCACAAAAGATTTTCATTGGACCCGATGCACTAGGTATGACACCTAGATCGGATATGAACTCCTTCATCCAGACTCCTTCATTTGCTACTTCTGAAGTAGCTATGTACTCCGCTTCACACGTAGATCCAGCCACGACGCTTTGCTTAGAACTGCACCAACTTACAGCTCCACCGTTTAATATAAATACGTATCCGGTCTGTGACTTAGAGTCATCCGGATCAGTGTCAAAGCTTGCATCGACGTAACCATTTACGACGAGCTCTTTGCCACCTCCATAAACGAGAAACATATCCTTAGTCCTTTTCAGGTATGTCAGGATGTTCTTGACCGCTGTCCAGTGATCCACTCCTGGATTACTTTGGTACCTCCCTGCTAAACTAATAGCAAGGCACACATCAGGTCTGGTACACAGCATTGCATACATCATAGAACCTATGGCTGAAGCATAGGGAATGACTTTCATTTTCTCTCTATCTTCTGTAGTGGTCGGGCATTGAGTCTGACTCAACTTCACACCTTGTAACACAGGCAAGAACCCTTTCTTTGCTTGATCCATTTTGAACTTCTTCAAAACTTTATCAAGGTATGTGCTTTGTGAAAGTCCAATTAAGCGTCTTGATCTATCTCTATAGATCTTGATGCCTAATATGTAAGCAGCTTCACCGAGGTCTTTCATTGAAAAACTTTTATTCAAGTATCCTTTTATGCTATCCAGAAATTACATATCATTTCCAATCAACAATATGTCATCCACATATAATATTAGAAATGCTACATAACTCCCACTCACTTTCTTGTAAATACAGGCTTCTCCAAAAGTCTGTATAAAACCATATACGTTGATCACACTATCAAAACGTTTATTCCAACTCCGAGATGCTTGCACCAGTCCATAAATGGATCGCTGGAGCTTGCACACTTTGTTAGCATCCTTTGGATTGACAAAACCATCAGGTTGCATCATATACAAGTCTTCTTCCAAAAATCCATTCAGGAATGCAGTCTTTACATTCATTTGCCAAATTTCATAATCATAAGATGCAACAATTGCTAACATGATTCGGACGGACTTAAGCATCGCTACGGGTGAGAATGTCTCATCGTAGTCAACTCCTTGAACTTGTCGAAAACCTTTCACAACAAGTCGAGCTTTGTAGACAGTAACATTACCGTCAGCGTCAGTCTTCTTCTTGAAGATCCATTTATTTTTGATGGCAGGATTGCAAAGAGACTGGCAGGTATCTCTATTTTCATGACTCAAGCAGGAAAATTGCTCCTGGTCAAATCAGTGCTTACATCACTATCAGTCTTCTTCATGTGCTGTCTGGACATCCCTATTACCATAAAGAAACAGATAATAAAATACTTGAGGCACTATCTTTGGAGAAGCCTTGACATGGAGGACCGCAGACCTGCATTGGTGGCTTGGCACACAGTTTGTAGACCCAAAGAACAGGGTGGTTTGGGAGTCTTGGATATCTATACACACAACAAAACCCTGCTCATGAAGAATGTACACAAATTCTTCAACAGACATGACATTCCTTGTGTCGATCTAATTTGGGAAACTTACTACCGTGATGGGAAATTACCAGGAGACAGCATGGTGGGCTCATTCTGGTGGAAATCCAACTTAGCTCTCATTGATCAGTACAAAGCTATTGCTAGATGCAATGTGGGAGATGATATTAGTGCATTTTTGGGATGATTTATGGCATCAGACAGTGCTCAAGAACAAATTCCATCACTTATACTCCTTTGTCAAAAATCCGCAACTGAACATTCAACAAGTGATACAGACTGAATATTTACAGGATCTCTTCTATCTCCCACTGACAACAGAAGCATATGAGGAATTTTTACAAATGGAGGATATTTGCATCTCTATGAGACAATCTGAATACTTGGACTCATTGGACACATGGAGCTACATTTGGGGGAATGAATTCTATTCATCCATCAAAGCATATAATTTTCTAATTGGACATAAGCACACACCCCCACACTTCAACTGGATTTGGCAGAGCTCATGTTAGCCCAAACACAAAGTATTCTTCTGGCAACTGCTCCATGATAGAGTCAACACAAGAAATCTGCTTAGAAGAAAGAGTTTTGTGTTGGACGCATATAACTATGCAGTAAGAGGCTACCAACAGGAAGAAACATTACATCATCTCTTTTGGGGTTGCCCCCCTTTGTACAACAATGCTGGGATTTTATCTGTCCAACAAGAACACCAAACTTGTCAGTGTTAGAAGCATTCCCAGATCTGAAGGACAAACTAAACTACCCATTCTACATGGAGATCATCATTCTTGGATCATGGGCCATTTGGATAACCAGAAATAATAAGATTTTTGAGAACATTGCACCATCCTTCCAAGGATGGAAGTTCATTTTCTTGGAGGAACTCAAGCTTCTAAGATTCAGAACGAAGAAAAAGCATGAGAGGCAATTCTCTGTTTGGCTAGAAGCCCTGTTGTAATCTTATTTCTTTTGTAGGCTTGTTTTATAGTTCTGTTCTCTCTTTCTTTTCTTTCTTTCTTCTTAGTTTTTTTCTTTTCTTCTAAAGGCTTATCTCAAGCCTTTCAGACTACTTGTTTACTTTGCCCTATTAATTTATAAAAATTACAGTGGTGTTTTACCCTACTGTTTATAGTCAAAAAAAATATTTTCGATGGCTTCCCGATCATCGGGCAAGTCAACCAAAGTCGACACTTTGTTCTCATACATGGATCCCATCTCAGATTTCATGGCCTCAAGCCATTTCGCAGAATCTGGGATGATCATCGCTTCCTCGTAGTTCATAGGTTCGTCATGGTCAAGTAACATGACCTCCAGAACTGGATTACCGTACCACTCTGGTGCGGATCTTACTCTGGTTGACCTACGAGGTTCGTTAGTAACTTGATCTGAAGTTACATGATCATCATCATTAGCTTCCTCACTAATTGGTGTAGGAGTCACAGGAACAGATTTCTGTGATGAACTACTTTCCAATAAGGGAGCAGGTACAGTTACCTCATCAAGTTCTCCTTTCCTCCCACTCACTTCTTTCGAGAGAAACTCCTTCTCTAGAAAGGATCCATTCTTAGCAACGAATGTCTTGCCTTCGGATCTGTGATAGAAGGTGTACCCAACAGTTCCTTTGGGTATCATATGAAGACACATTTCTCCGATTTGGGTTCGAGCTTATCAGGTTGAAGCTTTTTCACATAAGCATCGCAACCCCAAACTTTAAGAAACGACAACTTGGGTTTCTTGCCAAACCACAGTTCATAAGGCGTTGTCTCAACGGATTTAGATGGTGCCCTATTTAACGTGAATGCAGCCGTCTCTAAAGCATAACCCCAAAACGATAGCGATAAATCAGTAAGAGACATCATAGATCGCACCATATCTAGTAAAAGTATGATTACGACGTTCGGACACACCATTACGCTATGGTGTTCCGGGTGGCGTGAGTTGTGAAACTATTCCGCATTGTTTCAAATGAAGACCAAACTCGTAGCTCAAATATTCTCCTCCACGATCAGATCGTAGAAACTTTATTTTCTTGTTACGATGATTTTCCACTTCACTCTGAAATTCTTTGAACTTTTCAAATGTTTCAGACTTATGTTTCATCAAGTAGATATACCCATATCTGCTCAAATCATCTGTGAAGGTGAGAAAATAATGATACCCGCCGCGAGCCTCAATATTCATCGGATCACATACATCAGTATGTATGATTTCCACAAAATCTGTTGCTCGCTCCATTGTTCCGGAGAATGGCGTTTTAGTCATCTTGCCCATGAGGCACGGTTTGCAAGTACCAAGTGATTCCAAAAGTCCATCAGAATGGAGTTTCCTAAAGCACTTTACACTATTATGACCCAAACGGCAGTGCCACAAATAAGTTGTACTATGATTATCAACTCTGCATCTTTTGGCTTCAATATTATGAATATGTGTGTCACTACTATAGAGATTCAACAAAAATAGACCACTCCTCAAGGGTGCATGACCATAAAAGATATTACACATATAAATAGAACAACCATTATTCTTTGATTTAAATGAATAACCGTCTCGCATCAAGCAAGATCCAGGTATAATATTCATGCTTAACGCTGGCACCAAATAACAATTATTCATGTCTAATACTAATCCCGAAGGTAGATGTAGAGGTAGCGTGCCGACTGCGATCACATCAACTTTGGAACCATTTCCCACGCGCATCGTCACCTCGTCCTTAGCCAATCTTCGCTTAATCCGTAGTTCCCTGTTTCGAGTTGCAAATATTAGCAACAGAACCAGTATCAAATACCCAGGGACTACTGCGAGCATTAGTAAGGTACACATCAATAACATGTATATCACATATGTTCACTTTGCCATCCTTCTTATCCGTCAAATACTTGGGGCAGTTCCGCTTCCAGTGATCAGTCCCTTTGTAGTAGAAGCACTCAGTCTCAGGCTTAGGTCCAGACTTGGGCTTCTTCACTTGAGCAGCAACTTGCTTGTCGTTCTTCTTGAAGTTCCCCTTCTTCCCTTTACCCTTTTTCTTGAAACTGGTGGTCTTGTTGACCATCAACACTTGATGTTGTTTCTTGATTTCTACCTCTGCAGCCTTTAGCATTGCGAAGAGCTCGGGAATTGTCTTATCCATCCCTTGAAATTATAGTTCATCACGAAGCTCTTGTAGCTTGGTGGCGGTGATTGAAGAATTCTGTCAATGGCACTATCATCAGGAAGATTAACTCCTAGTTGAATCAAGTGATTGTTATACCCAGACATTTTGAGTATATGCTCACTGACAGAACTATTCTCCTCAATTTTGCAGTTGTAGAACTTATTGGAGACTTCATATATCTCAATCCGGGCATTTGCTTGAAATATTAACTTCAACTCCTGGAACATCTCATATGCTCCATGATGTTCAAAACGTCATTGAAGTCCCGGTTCTAACCCGTGAAGCATGGCACACTGAACTATCAAGTAGTCATCAGCTTTGCTCTGCCAGACGTTCATAACATCTGGCGTTGCTCCTGCAGCGGGTTTGGCACCTAGCGGTGCTTCCAGGACGTAATTCTTCTGTGCAGCAATGAGGATAATCCTCAAGTTATGGACCCAGTCCGTGTAGTTGCTACCATCATCTTTCAACTTAGCTTTCTCTAGGAACGCATTAAAATTCAACGGAACAACAACACGGGCCATCTATCTACAACAACATAGACATGCAAAGTACTATCAGGTACTAAGTTCATGATAAATTAAAGTTCGATTAATTAAATTACTTAAGAACTCCCACTTAGATAGACATCCCTCTAATCATCTAAGTGATTACGTGATCCATATCAACTAAACCATGTCCGATCATCACGTGAGATGCAGTAGTTTTCAATGGTGAACATCACTATGTTGATCATATCTACAATATGATTCACGCTCGACCTTTCGGTCTCAGTGTTCCGAGGCCATATCTGCATATGCTAGGCTCGTCAAGTTTAACCCAAGTATTATGCGTGTGCAAAACTGGCTTGCACCCGTTGTATGTGAACGTAGAGCTTATCACACCCGATCATCACGTGGTGTCTCGGCACGACGAACTTTCGCAACGGTGCATACTCAGGGAGAACACTTGTACCTTGAAATTTAGTGAGAGATCATCTTATAATGCTATCATCGAACTAAGCAAAATAAGATGCATAAAGGATAAACATCACATGCAATCAATATATGTGATATGATATGGCCATCATCATCTTGTGCCTTTGATCTCCATCTCCAAAGCACCGTCATGATCACCATCATCACCGGCGCGACACCTTGATCTCCATCGTAGCATCGTTGTCGTCTCACCAACTATTGCTTCTACGACTATTGCTACCGCTTAGTGATAAAGTAAAGCAATTACATGGCGATTGGATTTCATACAATAAAGCGACAACCATATGGCTCCTGCCCGTTGCCGATAACTCTGTTACAAAACATGATCATCTCATACAATAAAATTTAGCATCATGTCTTGACCATATCACAACACAACATGCCCTGCAAAAACAAGTTAGACGTCCTCTACTTTGTTGTTGCAAGTTTTACGTGGCTGCTATGGGTTGAGCAAGAACCGCTCTTACCTACGCATCAAAACCACAACGATTTTTCGTCAAGTGTGTTGTTTTAACCTTCAACAAGGACCGGGCGTAGCCACACTCGATTCAACTAAAGTTGGAGAAACTGACACCCGCCAGCCACCTATGTGCAAAGCACGTCGGTAGAACCAGTCTCGCGTAAGCGTACGCGTAATGTCGGTCTAGGCTGCTTCATCCAACAATACCGCCGAATCAAAGTATGACATGCTGGTAAGCAGTATGACTATTATCGCCCACAACTCATTTTTGTTCTACTCGTGCATATAACATCTACGCATAAACCTGGCTCTGATACCACTGTTGGGGAACGCAGTAATTTCAAAAAAATCATACGCACACGCAAGATCTATCATGGTGATGCATAACAACGAGAGGGGAGAGTGTAATCCACGTACCCTTGTAGACCGTAAGCGGAAGCATTATGACAACACGGTTGATGTAGTCCTACGTCTTCATGATCCGACCGATCCTAGTACCGAAAGTACGACACCTCCGTGATCTGCACACGTTCAGCTCGGTGACGTCCCACGAACTCTCGATCCAGCTGAGTGTTGAGGGAGAGCTTCGTCAGCACGACGGCGTGATGACGGTGATGATGAAGCTACCGGCGCAGGGCTTCGCCTAAGCACTACGACGATATGACCGAGGTGGATTATGGTGGAGGGGGGCACCGCACACGACTAAGACAATGATCAACTTGTGTGTCTATGGGGTGCCCCCTTCCCCCGTATATAAAGGAGTAGAGGAGGGGGAGGGCCAGTGTCGATGTCAAAACCGGCGGATCTCGGGTAGGGGGTCCCGAACTGTGCGTCTAGGGTCGATGGTAACGGGAGACGGGGGACATGATGTTTACCCAGGTTCGGGCCCTCTCAATGGAGGTAATACCCTACTTCCTGCTTGATTGATCTTGATGAATATGAGTATTACAAGAGTTGATCTACCACGAGATCGTAATGGCTGGAACCCTAGAAGTCTAGCCTATATGACTATGGAGTCGGTTACATGGAGTCGGTTACATAAGAAGGAATCTTCATAGTCGGTCGCCAAGCTTGCCCTCCACGCCTTGTAGAGCCCAATCCGGACACGGGTACAGTCTTCGGCCTTCATGTCTTCTCAGCCCATCAGTCCGACCCAATGAATAACAGGCCGGACGCCCGAGGACCCCTTAGTCCAGGACTCCCTCAGTAGCACCTGAACCTGGCTTCAATGACGAGGAGTCCGGCGCGCAGATTGTCTTCGGCATTGCAAGGCGGGTTCCCCTTTTTCCGAACTCCAAGATAGTCTTCGGATGTGATGATAGAATCCGGACCTGTCACACACACCATACACAACCGCAGAGAGAATATATTTTTACACGACTTCTATCCTCTAACAACTTTTTGCAGCACGACATTACGTCCAACCAGCCATAATTCCAAACCGCTTTTGTGTTCGACACTCCACGTCCCGAGACGCGGTTGTCATTGGCACGTCTTGTCAAAGCAGAGATCGTGTCCCCTTATCGCGGGATTCTCATCAATGCGGGTATGGGTAATCCAACCGTGCCGTTTATACGGTCATTGGGAATAGGCGAATCCTAAGGCGAGTGAGGAGGCGCTTGATATTCAGGGCCTTTATAAGGGGATAAGAATTCCCTCTTCTTCTCTCACACCTTCTCTCTGTCTCCGTCTTTCCGATCTCGAGCTCCAGCGCCCAAGTTCTCATATCCTTTCCACTCAAGCAACCATGTCCGGATCCGGAGGCCAGGGCAGATGGATGGTCTCCTCCGTCAAGGAGGAGGACATTACTGAGCTTTGGGCGGCCGGTTATCTGGCGAAGGAGATTGCCCACCGCCTGCCGGCCGAGGGACAGGTCGTCCCCATGCCGAAGCCCACTAAGAGGGTAGTATTCATCCCCTATTTCTTCCGCGGGCTAGGGTTTCCACTCCACCCCTTCGTCCGCGGGCTGATGTATTATAACGGGATAGATTTCCATGATCTGTCCCCGAATTCCTTCCTCAACATCTTGGCATTTATCGTCATGTGTGAGGCCTTCCTCCGCATCCAACCCCACTTCGGGCTGTGGCTCAAAGTCTTCAACGTGAAGATGAAGGTGGTGGATGGTCAGCACGCGGAGTGCGGAGGAGCCATGGTGAGCAAGCTGTCCAACGTCTCCTGGCCCAAAGGTACTTTTGTGGACACGGTAAAGGAGTGGCAGTAGCAGTGGTTCTACATCATAGAACCTCGCGGCACCACCTGGGCCGCAGCTGCTGAATTCCGCTCCGGCGCTCCCATGCGACTCACCTCTTGGGTCGAGAAGAGCCCGGACTGGTGTTCACCTAACGAGCTGATAGCACTGCAGATGCGCGTTCAAAGCATGGTAACCAAGAATGTCAAGCTCGTTGATGTGATCCAGGTGATGCTAGTTCGCCGGATCCTTCCGTGCCAGCGCCGAAGCCGCCCTATGTGGGAGTTCAATCCAAAGAAGCACCAGACCCTAGTGAGGCTCTTCGAGACTACTCACGAAGGTGCATGGAAGTTGCTCTTTAAGGGCAACGAGAAACCGCGGGCCGCAGATTCAGATCGCGGGCACGACGCTAAACACCTCGCTAGCGAGGTATGTCATTTTTAATGCATTCTCCACTTGTTTGTTTCAAGGATGATGCCTGAGCTTTTATTGTTGCTTTTTCAGGACTGGATGGAGAGGGCGAAGCGGATCCAGTGTCTGGCTCCGCTGCCCGAAGAACCGGTCATCCCGTGTCTGGCGAAGATGCTGGCGCCGGCGCCCTATAAGGCACCGGAGAAGAAGGCCAAGGGGGCCAAGAGTGGCCCCCGTCGTAAGTGCACTTCGGACGTGACGTCCGAAGACAACGAGGCTCATTCCTCTGTCCCTGAGGACAATGACAAGGAAGAGGAGGAGGAGGAGGAAAACAGCCCTCCCCCTGAGGAGAGGAAGAAGAAGAGGGCGGCTTCGGCGCATCTGGAGGTGGAAACGCCCAAGAAGGGGAACGGCGTCCCAGCGGTTAATACCGCGTGGGAAGTTGACAACAGTCTGGGACGACGCCCCCGTACTAAGCCCCAGGCCGCATCGTAAGTGACATGGCTCGCTCATGCGCACATCCGGCCCTTTCTCTTCATTATTTTGACATAGTTAACTGTACTATTGCAGTCTGGCCCGTGACCTTATCCAGCGATCCTCATCTGGAGGTTCGTTAGCTCCGTCGGAGATGGCGAGTATGTCGCCACCGCCTGCCTATTCCCCTGGGGCCAGGGACGACACCGAAGTGTTGTCCCAGAGGATCGCTCCGAACTGGGGGGAGCCCAGGATCCTGTCTGGGAGGCGCCACAAGGCGAGACCTCCACTGCTGGACACATGGGGGAGCCGATCCCCATGGAGACTGGCAAAGAGGGCCGCATCCAGTTCGACCCTCAGCCGAATACGATTCCAGAGACTGATATGGCTCCGGAGTCGGGCGAGCAGCCCCCTTTGAAGGAGGGGGGGTGCGTCGCTTCCACCGGTGGCCCCTGTCCATCTAGGGGTGCCGGATAACCTGATGGAGGCGCTACGAGGCGCCTCCGTCGTGGACGAGCACCGTGTCCTTATGGGTGCGGTGATCGAGAAGGTTCAGTCCGCCAAGAGTGGACTGAATGAAGCCTGCAGCAACCTGTTAATAGGTTTCGAGGTAAGAAAGAGAAAAACCCCGTGTAGACAGTTGCCCCTGAGACACTGTCCGGTGTTCGGCGAGAAGAACCGGACAGTGGATCAATCCTTTGTTATAGGAGACTAACTTAATATGTATCAATAAGCAGGCGTCACTGTTGGCCACAACCTCGCAAGCTGCCGAAGTCTCTGAACTGAAGCAGACGCTGGAGCGGACTGAGAACGAGCTCGGCGAGGTTAAAATTCGGCTCCAGGAGAAGCAAGGTGAGTGACTACTTGCTGTGTGTTCGGAAGGAGTAGGCGATGTATATTGACCGCAGTGTCGTAACATGTGCAGGAGCCGCGACCAAGGTCGAGGCCCTGAGGAAGGCCCTGGGCAAGGGTGAGGAGAAGGCTGTCCAGCAACAAGCCGCCCGTAAGAAGCTCAAGGCCCGGGTCAAAGAAGTCCAGCAGGAGCTCCAGGATGTGGTGAAAAATGCGAGGCCTTGGAGCATGATGCGTCAGTTCAAGGGACCAAACTCGCCAAGGCTCGTCAGAACGCGGAGACCGCCCGGAATGAGGCCTGGGCTGCCCTCCAGGAGAACCAGGAGGCCAAGAAAATCACGGCGGGTAAGGCATTTAAGATGCAAAGCAAGTATGCGGAGAAGTAGTACCTTTTACTAACCCAGGTTCGGAGTTCCCCAGGGGCTTTTGCGGATTTGCCACGTAGTGTATCATACGCCGCGGAGTTCTATCGAGCCGAAGGAGGGGGTTCTACGGAGAAGCTATTCTGGTCGCAGTATGTGGCACCAGAGCATCCCGTGTCCTTCACCGATCAGCTGAAACAGCTGGTGGAGCTGCATAGGGTGGCCGAACTAGCCATTAAGGATTTGATAATCCGGCTATGGCCAGCCGAAGCTATGCCCGGCAGCTACTTCGGACTCGTGAGGCGGATGGTGAACGCATGTCCTCGGCTGGACGTCGTCAAGCGTTCGGCCTGCATTGAAGGCGCGTGCATGGCCTTCGCCCGTTGAAAGATGTGGTGCGCGAAGATGGACGCCGTTGAGGTGACCAGAGGGCCACCGGAGGCCAAGGAGCACCGCACACCCGAACGGTATTTTGCGGATGTCCTGGAGGGGTCTCGCCTTGCGGCAGCACAATGTTCACAGAACATTGTATTTGAATAAATGTATTGATGTTGCCTTTGCCTTGTATTATGAAAACAAGGCCTGTTTTGTAATGTAAATTTTTATGCTTTTAATTGTTTCCTCCTGTGCGGCCATGTTGTATGTAGTCTGAGGGTTGGCCAGTCGTCGGCTTCTTCCCTCACGTAGGTAGTACGGAGGTGTTCGGGATGGAATCTAAACAATCTTGATCCAATTATATGGTCCTTGAAATTGTTGTTTAGCGCAACGAACAACGCAATCGGACTATACGGCTTAAACGCCCTCACTTAGCCATAGGAGTTTTATAATAAAGAGTGGGCGCAGCCCATGGTTCAAACCAGAGTGCTGTCAGCATCTGATCGGGAAGTGCCAATCTTTCGCATAATGCGGAAAAAATCTCCAACGATTTTTGACCCTCGAACAGCTGACCGGCTCTCGCCGTATCATGACAGTCAGTTTTCGGCTTTCTCTACTGAGGCGCTCATCTGGTCAAGGCCAGGGCACACTCGCAGTAGTTCTCCCTTTACTACCCTAGCCGATTTAGCGGAACGTAGGGTAGCAAGCACAGGAGCTGGGCAACCCAACTATTGACCAAAGACATGATTCAGAGCCAATGCATATAATGCTAAATTCGGGGTGCCGAACTTATCTTTAAGGATTGTTCGGACTTTGTTGCCATATCGTGGGGCGATGGAGAGCCCCTAGCAAATATGAAACGTACCAGAGTGTACGGTTGCTGGGAAATAAGTAATTTAAAGGAAAACAGAGGGAGAACAGAGATGGTATCTGGGGCCCTTGAACTTGGACCATGAACTGTTTCCATTATAGTTGGATTGATGTGTCAAAGCGCATCGGTACAAAGTAATGCCATAAGCAACCGGCTATTTGACATGCCACAACAAAAGGCGAGCTGCGCGTGGGTCCTGAAAACAGGTAGAGTAATCGTTGGATTGGCGTCTAGGGCTGCCCCTGTACGCCTGTGCTCCATGTCGATCTGGTGTATTTGTCCTTTGACAGGACCATAAATCAGGCCATCGAAAGAGGCCCGCATAAGAGAAATCTGCGACAAAGGGAAAAAGTAAATATTAAAGTTGTATGTGTGTCGGGTGGTAGGTGCGACATATGCGAACGGGTGGCTTATCATTGTGGGAGCCAGTAAAACATCTCCGGTGCCTGGAAACGGGATGAGGCAAAGACATGCACGCCGGCGGATCTTACCCAGGTTCGGGGCTCTCCGTGGAGATAACACCCCTAGTCCTGCTCTGCGGGGTCTCCGCATGATCACTAGATCAATACAAGTAGCTACAAGCGCTGCTTGCGCTATTTGGCTAGAGGAAGGAGAAGGGCAAGGCTAGCTCTCCTTTTCTCTCTATGTGGTGTGTGGAATTCTATGAGATCAACCCTTTGCATGGGTGTCCCGGGGGGTTTATATAGGCCTACCCCCCAGGGGTACAATGGTAATCCGGCTGGGCGCGGGTCCCAACCGTCAGCGTCTATGCTCGCCGGCTTCTCCGCTGGTCATTGGGGCCCGCCGGCTGGTGGGTCCCGCCGGCTGCCGGCCTATTGGCCGACAGGCCGGCCCCACCGCTTGGGGGCCTTGTCGGCCGCTGGTTACTATTGCCTCGCCTCTGATGACGAGGGCTTTGTCGAGGTAAGCGTGGCTGCAGTGTCGCCGCCTTGTGGGCTCTCATTGTAGCCTTACCTCGTCTTGTCCCCTTAATGAGGCACATGTTTCGAGGAAGGGAGGTAGCCGGCTATTGGGAGCCGGCCACGCCCCTGGCCGACTAGAGGAGGCCAGGCCGCCTCCGGGTGTCTCTCTGGCAAAGAGGGGCCCGCCGCCTGCGGGCCATACTGGTGCCCGTCGTGGGTGACATCGAGGCCAACACGGCTACAGTGCCGCGCCGGACGGGGGATGGCTGGCCCGTACGGCGCCCTGCAGCCATGCTTCTTCCGGGATTCGGGGGTAGTGGGCTGTACCGCGGCCACGCCCCGTCCTATCGCCGTTATGTGGGTACAGTCTTAGTGGGTGCAGTCTTGGCCGGCTTCTGGGAGCCGTCTTTCTTCATGGCCGGCTTCTGGGAGTCGGCTATCTTCATGGCTCGCTTCTGGGAGTCGGCTCTCTTCATGGCCGGCTTCTGGGAGTCGGCCCTGGGGATAGCAGGCCGGGGGAAGGCGGCCCTATGCTTTGTATGCTTGAAGGCTTGTATGGCCTGATAATTTTTCGAAGAGCCAGGGGGAGTCGGTTAGACTACCCGTGGCTATTTACTCCGACAGTAATCCCCGAAGCTGGTTGGGCTTCGAGGCTGAGAGGAGGTCGAGAAGCTCGGTCAGCTTCTTATCTTGACGAGCCAGCAGCTGGGAGCCGGCTTCGGTTGGACGGACCGTCTTGGCGAAAAATTTTAAAGTCGGAAGGCGGGAGTCTGTTGGCGCGTGCATCGGGCCGCGGGCCGGCCGCTCGCCGCCTGCGAACCACGTGGCGTCCCTTGGCTGAAAAGAATCCGCCAACCCACGCGCGCGACAAGACGTCGCCGCAGGCCGAGGGCCCACCACTCCTATGCCTAGGCCCAGGCGCAGATTCTTTGTGGCCCAAAGCTGTCCGCATGTCTTCCGGTGGCGGTTCCGCACGCCGTTAGGGCGCAATAATCGCGGGACGTGGGGGCAGTGGGCGCAGTTAATCCCACGTTCCTCCCCACGCCTCGCCTCCTCGGCTTCGCCGCACGAGGCTATAAGTAGGAGGAGGAGGGGAGGCGGCAGACGCTCGCACGCTCCTCTCCTCTCCGCCATCTTCTTCCTCCCGCTTTCCCTCGTAGCAGCGCTTCGCCGCCGCGTCGTCCCATCGATCTTCACTCCGCTCCGCAGCTTTGCCGCCGCAGGGCCGAGCCTTCTCCGCCGCTGCGCTCTTCATCGTTAGCTTCTCGCCACCATGCAGTACGGTGGGGACTGGGACGGCTCCAACGTCCATATGGACCACATCGAGTTCCTCCGCAAGACGCGGCGGTTGCCCGGCACGGACCAGGTGCGGGTCCGTCTCGTGCCTGCGAAGGAGATCACGCCGGCGCCGGAGGAAGGCGAGCGGGTAGTCTTCCGCTCACACTTCCTACGCGGCATCGGCTTGCCGGTGAGTGCTGTCTTCCGCTCGTTCCTCGACTTCTATCAACTCCAGCCGCACCACCTCACTCCGAACACGGTGGTGCTGCTGTCTGCCTTCGTCTCCTTGTGCGAAGGCTTTCTTAGTGTTCTCCCCACCCTCGAGCTCTGGGGGGGAGTTCTTCCAATCTAAGCTGGGCACCCGCATGCAGGGCGTGCCGGCCCAGAGCGGCGCCTTCATCGCGATGCGGAGGCCGGCGGCCGACAACCCCTTCCCCATTATCACGTTAATCCAGTCGGTGAAACTCTGGCAGAAGTCATATTTCTACGTGAAGAACGTCGCCCGACAAGGCGACTACGTCAACTTGCCGGCTTTCGTAGCCGGCCCGCCGGCTGGGAGGCGGCCCCAGTGGTCCTATCGGGCTGTAACGCTGTCGCAGGCTGGAGCCGCGGCCGTTGCCCGACTGCGGGTGATGATCCAGTCGGAGGGCCTGACTGGGTCCGACTTGCTGGCCGCCTTTGTCGCGCGCCGGTTGCTTCAGCTTCAGAGCCGCCCTCACCTGATCTGTCAGATGAGCGGCCAACTCGATCCGAGTCAGATGTGCACAAAGGACATGCCGCATGACGAGGTGGCCCATATGGTGAATTATCTTGCGAACTGCAAGCTCTCCGCAGAGTGGCGGTTTGGCAAGGAGCCATATTCCCGTGCACATCCCCCGCCTACGGTATGCTCTCCTTTTCCCTTTCTTCTCTTAGTTTTGTCGCCGAGTTCCTTTTGGCCGACTCTGACCAGTCGGCACGCCTTGGCAAAGCCCTCTCCTTCGACCCGCAGCCGGGTCGGAGGCGGAGCGCCGATTCCTCCCTGACCGGGCGGAGCATAACCTGGAGGACCACGACTTGGGGGCGGCCGCCATGGATGAAAACACCGAGGCGGGTGGCGGCGAAGCCGGCGGCTACGGGCTTGGAGCCAGCTTCGACGACTGGCCGGATGACGACGAGGCGGAATCGTCCCACGCCACCAGCCGGCGTCCGGCCACGGCGCGGGTTCCTCCGCCGCGCCGCCTGCTTGGGGCGGCGGGCAGAAGCGCCGTGCCACGTCGGGCTTGTTCGGTAGCCGGCCGAAGAAGCCCAAGGGCGGGGCAGCGGCAACCAGGCGGGAGGAGGCGGCCGTGAAGGGGGCCCGCTTCCGCAAGGTGGTGAAGCAGCCGCAGATGGTGTCGGCGTAAGCATATATTCCTTTGTACATTCTTTGTTCCTTTCTTGGTGATTTTCTGAATCCTTGCACTTCCTCAAAAATCAGGGCTCCGCTTTCGCTTGAGCGGGTTGCTGCCGCCTCCGTCGTCGGATCGCCGGGAGGATCCGGGAGCACCAGCCGCCTGGACCCCCGGGCCGAGCTTCAGGCGGCGACGGAGCGAAACGCGCGGGAGGCGCGGGAGGAGCGGGAGGCGGAGGAGTTGAGGGCGGCTGCCGCCAAGGCGGCACAAGAGGAGGAGGAACCGGCGAAGGCGCGCGCCAACGCAGCGGCCAAGGCCCAAGCGGAGGCTGCGGCCGCGGCAACAACGGAGGGGGCCTTGCTCGTCACCCCTCTGCGTGTTGCGGCGCCCGAGGTCCCGGAGCCCCCGCCGGAGGAAGCCGGCGGCGACCAGCTGGGGTTGGAGAGGGAGGACGACGTTGTCGTCCCGGAGAGGGAGGCGGCACCGGCCCCGCCGACTGGGGCGGCTCAAGGCAGCCGGCCTAACGTGTCGCCTGCGCAATCGGCCGGGGGCAAGCCGGCCGCGAGGACGGACCTGGTGGTCCAGTCGCCATCGCGCCAGCGCGCGGGGAAAGCCTCATCGGACCCGCAGAAGGCCGCGAGCTCCGGCTCGTCGGCCCGGGACGTGGAGGCGGCCAGCGTCAGCTCGGGGTGGACGCCGGGTGGAGGGACGGCCGTGGTGAACGTGGCGGCGCAGGAAGTCCAGAACCGGCTTCAGTCCCAGGCCGCGGTGCTGAGGAAATACAATGATGAGTTCCTTGCGACGCGAGAGGCCATTCGGGTTAGTCTTCCTATTTTTGCTTCTTTTGATCTTGGTTTCTTCCGTGGGGGCGCGTCAGTGCACCCACTGGGTGTAGTCCCCGAGTTCCGAGTCGGCTGCTGAGCAGGCGGCTTGGAACTTCTTAGCGAGCTTTGTTTTGCTAGCTTGTTCTCATACGCTTCTCTGCCTGTCTTGCAGGACTACCAAAACCTCCGTGTGGCTGCCTTCAACTCCCAGGCTCGGGAGCTGACCGAGAAGAATGCTGATCTATCTGAGAGCCAGGGTAAGTGCTTCGTCCTTTATCTCACGTGGGGGCGCGTTAGCGCACCCACTGGGTGCAGTCCCCGAGATTCGGGCCGACTGCTGAGCAGTCGGGTCGGATCTTCCTTGACGACTTCTTCCTTATTGCTTCTTTCTTTTCTGCCATGCCTGCAGCGGCCAACGCCAGACTGAGGGAGCAGGTGGGTGGGACTCAGGCAGCCCTCCACACTAAGGAGGCCGAGTTTGACGCCTTGGACCAGGAGCGTGACTGCCTGGCCAAGAGGCTGGCCGACCAGGAGAAGAGCCAGAAGGCGGCCCTGAAGGCGGTGCCGGACAGCGAGGCCGCCCTCCAAGCCCAATATGGGACAGAGGCGGCAAGCTGGGCCGAAGCGAGGCAGTCGCTGATCAACGGCTACGGCCAGATCGAAGACTTGGTTGACGGTAGGCCGATCTCTTCTTTGTCCTTGCTTGCCGCTTGCCGTTTGGCTCATTTTCTGACTTGGTGTTTTTCTCTTCTTTCTCTTTCTTTCTTGCGCAGAGTACTTCCCTGGCTACTCTACTGCCGCCAACCAGGTTGTCGAGGCCCACCGCGAGGCACAAAGGCAGGCTGGCGCCGAGATTGCGCCGAACGCTCGCCGGTCGTTGGAGGAGCAGCTCTTAGCGAATCAGGCCCGCCTCCAGCCGGCTCACCGCATGCTCCGCCGGCTTCAGCGTGTTGGGGCGCAGGTGTTGGCCGCTCTCTGGCCTGGTGAGGTGATTCCCCATACCCCCAGTCGGACTGCCGACTGGCTGGAGGTGGCGGTTGGCCGCTTCGAGGTCTGGAGTTCGTCAAGGCCTAGTATCCCGAGCTGAGTCTGGACCAGCTGGCCACCTAGCGGCAGGAGGCCGAGACGGAGCTGGAGCCGGCGCGGCCGGCTATCATCCAGCGGGCTTCAGCGATTGCCGACTACACCGACACCAGCGCCTTCGCTCCTGAGGTGGATTACAACGGTGTTGCCCAGCCGGAGGAGTGGTTCGGGCTGAACCCGGCAGAGGGTGAGGAGGAGGAGGAGGGGGTGAAGACGCCGCGCCAGATGGTGGAGCGGCCGGTCAGCCTCAGCTTGACCGTGCCTCCAGCAACAAGGCACGCGCGGGTGCACCGCCTGCAGCCGGCGATGATCAAGCCGAGACCCGCCAGCCGGCCACTCCTCCAGCCGGCGGTGCCGTCTCCACCGAGCAGCCCGGCTCCCCTGCTACACCCTGAGTCTAGTCTGCTGCCTCTACTTTCCTGTTTTACCACTCTTGGAACAGTATTTTGTTATGTTTGCACAATTCCACCCACTGGGGGTGTATTCGAACTATATTGACTGCCGGCCTGTTGGGGGCCTTATGTGTAAACATAATTATGCTTGCATTTGGCTTTCCCTTGTTCTTTACTTTTCATCCTTCGGCTGTTTCCTTTGCCGCCCTCCCTTGATTGCCGCCTTCCCAGCCGGACAGCTGCTCTGCAATCTATGGCTGGAGAAGTGCTTGGCCAGTTGGGAGGGCAAGTACTCTAGCTTTGTTGGGTTATAGCGAAGTGATTGGGAGGCCAGCCAGCCGACTGTTTTGACAGCCGGTATGCATGGTTGGAGGCCATCTTTGTGTTATATAAGTTCGTTAGTCCTTAGCCGTTTTTCGTGTGGGCATCCTTTCTGCCTTTGGCTCTTCCAGTCGGACAGTCGGTTCTTCGAGCTGCGACTTTCAACAAGAGAGGGCTCGGGTGCCGGCACACTACTTGTCTGACTTCAGGTAGAACTTTTAATATAACTTAAGGCGGCCAGTCCCCGGGCCGACTAGTCGAACCCGGTGCCAGACAGAAAATCAAATGTAATAATACATTCATGAGTATGACACTCGTCATTCATGGATAAAAGGAGGGCAGTCCCCGAGTGCGCCTCAGGGGGCCCGTTTGTCTCATATTTAAAAAACGGTAGCATGATACATACTGCTTTCAACTATAAAGTCTTCTCAGGAGGTTTGCGTTCCATGGTCGTTCCGACTCCTTGCCGGAATCATCCCTCTTGCGTGCTCTTGGTTTTTGTGCATCGATCAGATAGTAGGAGTCATTGCCTAGTGCCTTGCTGACGATGAAAGGGCCTTCCCAAGGGGCCGAGAGCTTGTGCTGGCCGGCTGTTCGCTGGATCAGCCGAACCACAAGGTCGCCCTCCTGGAAGGATCTTGGCCTGACCTTCCGGTTGTGGTAACGGCGCAAACCCTGCTGGTAGATGGCGGACCGGCTGAGTGCTAACAGCCGACCTTCTTCCAGCAGGTCGACGCCGTCTTCTCGCGCTTCCTTGGCCTCCGCCTCCGTGTACATGGTGACCCGAGGCGAGTCGAACTCGATGTCAGTTGGGATGACAGCCTCGGCTCCATATACAAGGAAGAACGTAGTAAAGCCGGTTGACTTGTTTGGGGTAGTACGCAGACTCTAGAGGACAGCCGGCAGCTCATCGAGCCAGCAGCCGGCCGATCGCTCCAGTGGTACGACCAGTCGGTGTTTGATGACGGAGAGGATGAGGCCGTTTGCTCGCTCGACCTGGCCGTTTGACTGTGGGTGGGCAACGGATGCTAAGTCCAGTCGGATGCCTTGCGTCGCGCAAAAACGTGCCAGTGCTCCCTTGGCAAAGTTTGTGCCGTTGTCGGTGATGATGCTGTGTGGCATGCCATACCGAGTAGTGATGTCGGCAATGAATGTCACGGCAGTCGGCCCGTTTAGCTTCTTGATCGGCTTCGCTTCGATCCACTTGGTAAATTTGTCCACGGCGACAAGCAGATGCGTCAAGCCGCTGCGGGCTGTCTTGAATGGGCCCACCATGTCCAGCCCCCAGACGGCAAAGGGCCAGGTGAGGGGGATGCTCTTGAGTGCAGAAGCCGGCAGGTGTTGCTTGGAACAGAAGACTTGGCATCCTTTGCAGCGTTTGACTAACTCTTTGGCATCTTCCAAAGCAGTCGGCTAGAAGAAACCATGGCGGAAAGCTTTGGCCACAAGTGATATTGAGGCTGCGTGGTGGCTGCATTCGCCTTGGTGGATATCCTTGAGGATTGCTACACCCTTCTCTGGCTCGACGCAGCGCTGGAAGACTCCAGTGACACTGCGCTTGACAAGTTCTCTGTTTATTATTGCATATGCTCCGGCTCGGCGTTGCACTAGTCTTGCCGAAATCTCATCAGTCGGCAGCTCTCTGTTGACTAGGAAGTTGAGGATGGGCTAGGCCCATGATGGAGCTGTGACTTCTTCTACTTTTAGTACGGCCACTGTGACTCGGGTGAGTGGGTTGGGTGGTGGAGAGTTGGAATCGGCCACCGCTTCTTGTGTCGCTGCAGTCCCCGGACCGGGTTCTGAAGTCCCCGAGCCGGGTGCGACTACAGCAGTCCCCGGGCCGCTTGTCGAAGTCCCCGAGCCGCCTGCTGGGTTCCTCCAGTTGGATCCGGCTGTATCGGGGGCGGGCGGTACGAAGATAGAGTCCGACTCTGGAGACGGCTTGATAGACGGTTTGAGGAGGCGCTGGAGAGAGACACCGGTTGGTATAGCCTGTCGGGTGGAGCCGATCCGTGCCAGGGCATCTGCTTGGTCGTTGTCGGCCCGTGGTACATGAAGGAACTCGCACCCTTCGAAGTACCCACTGATCTGCAGGACGAGGAATCGATAGCTCGCCATGTTTGCATCCTTGGCGTCCCAATCGCCAGATGACTGCTGGACCACCAAGTCTGAGTCGCCATAACACAGGATCCGACGTATGCCAAGCTCTTTGGCTAGCCGGAGCCCGTGTATGAGCGCCTCGTATTCGGCCACGTTGTTGGAGGCGGCAAAGTGGATTTGCAGCGTGTATCTGAGCTTGTCGCCTTTGGGAGAGGTGAGGATGATGCCGGCTCCCAAGCCGCTGCGCATCTTGGACCCGTCGAAGTGCATCCGCCAAAGAGTAGAGTCGGGAGCCGGCGGTAGGTACTGGGTCTCGGCCCAGTCGACGAGGAAGTCGGCCAATGCTTGGGACTTGATGGCGGTGCGGGGCTGGTAGAAGATTGTGTAAGGCGCCAGCACAATGGCCCATTTAGCCACCCGGCCGGATGCATCCCTGCTGCCTATGATCTCGGCAAGCGGGGCGGTGCATACGACCGTGATGGGATGCTCTTGAAAGTAGGGCTTCAGCTTCTTGGCGGCGAAGTACACTCCATAGCACATCTTCTGGTAGTGTGGGTAGTTTTGCTTTGAGCTGGATAGTACTTCGCTTAGATAATATACCGGCCTCTGGACTAGCTGGGCTCGGCCTTCTTCTGGGCGCTGAACCACGATGACTGTACTGACCACTCTGCTAGTTGCGGCAATGTAGAGGAGCATGGGCTCCTTCTCAGTCGGCGCCGCCAGGACAGGTGGAGTGGTCAGCATCTTCTTCAACTCATGGAAAGCTTGGTCTGCTTGGTCATTCCACTCGAAATGAGTGGATTTCTTCATGAGTCGGTACAGGGGGAGAGCCTTCTCTCCTAGCCGGCTAATAAAGCGGTTTAGGGAGGCCAGGCACCCGGTGAACTTCTGCACATCTCGCAACTTGGTGGGACTCTCCATTCTCTCAATGGCCTTGATCTTCACAGGGTTGCACTCAATGCCGCGTTCGGAGACCAGAAAGCCTAGAAGCTGGCCGGCTGGTACTCCGAACAAGCATTTCTCGGGGTTGAGCTTGATTTGGAATCGGCGTAAGTTGGCAAATGTTTCTTTGAGGTCTTCCAGCAGGGTGCCGCGCTTCTCTGTCTTCACCACAATATCGTCTACGTAGACGTGGGCATTTCTGCCGAGTTTCTTGAGGAGGCATTTCTGCATGCAACGCTGAAAAGTGGCACCGGCATTCCTCAAGCCGAATGTCATAGTCAGGTAACAGAAAGCTCCGAATGGTGTGATGAAGGCGGTCTTCAGGCGGTGTGCTGGGTCCAACTTAATCTGGTGGTATCCTGAGTAGGCGTCCAAGAAACTCAACAGCTCGCATCCGGCTGTGGAGTCTATCACTTGATCAATCCGTGGCAGAGCAAACGGATCTATGGGGCAGGCCTTGTTGAGGCTAGTGTAGTCTATACACATACGCCATTTTTTGTTCTTCTTCAACACCAAGACTGGGTTGGCAAGCCACTCTGGGAAAAACACTTCCATAATAAAGCCAGCGGCAAGGAGCCGGGCTATCTCTTCTCCTACGATTCTTCTCTTCTCTTCTGACAGTCGGCGGAGAGGCTGCTTGACCGGCTTCGCGTCCGCTCGGACGTGTAACTTGTGCTCGCCGAAATCCTTCGGAACACCCGGCATGTCCTTTGGGGACCATGCAAAGATGTCTCGATTCTCAGAGGAAGTCGACGAGCTCGCCTTCCTATTTACTGTCCAGGTTTGCACCAATGACTGCAAACCTCTCCGGGTTCTCTGGGTCCAGAAGTATCTTCTTCGTCTCCTTTGCCGGCTGGAAGGAGCCCTGCGCATCATATTCCTTGGGGTTAGGGGACAAGACCGGCTGCTTGCCGGCCATGGCCACAACTCGCTCCAGCATCTTCTTCTCTTCTGCCACTACGAGGGACTCGGCCAGCCGGCTGCTGGCTGCAGCGCACTCGATGGACTTCTTGTAGTCGCCGGCTACAGTGATGATCCCCTTCGAGCTCGGCATCTTCATCTTCAGGTAGGCGTAGTGAGGCACAACCATGAACTTGGCCAGAGCAGGTCGGCCAAGCAAGGCGTGGTAAGGGCTTTCTAGATCCACTACCTCGAACCAGATTTCTTCTCGGCGAAAGTGATCCTTGTCTCCGAAGAGAACATCCATCTTGATCTTGCCGATCGGGGAACAGGACATGCCGGGTACGATGCCATGGAACACGGTCCGGCTTGGCATGAGCTGCTTTGCCTTGAGGTTCAACTTCTCCATGGTATCGCGGTACAGTATGTTGATACTGCTTCCGCCATCAATCAGAACGCAGGAGAATCGGGCAGCCCGCCTCTCCGTTGCGAGGGTGACATCCAACACCAATGCGTAGGAGCCAGGGGACGACATCACCTCTGGGTGATCGGCCCGGCTCCAGTTGATAGGCCTTTCAGACCAATGCATGAACTCTGGGTTGCTGGAGGCGACTGCGTTGACCTCTTGGTGCTGTTGGCGCCGGCTGCGCTTGTCTTCAACCTGGCTCGTGAAGACGACGTCGGCGGCATGCTCATCAGGGAACTCATCATGAATGGCTCCGACTGCTGGTCGAGCAGCCGGCTGCTGGGGGGCTGGAGGCGGCGGGCCAGGAGGCGGAGGCGGCACCAGCCCCTCGCCCTTGGAGATCCGTGTGAGCCAGTGGCACTTTCGGGTCGTGTGGTTGGACGGCTTCGCGCCACTGTGGAACTTGCAGGGGGCATCGAGAGTCTGCTCGTAGGAGAAGGCCGCCTGCCAAGCCGTCCTACCGCCCTTCTTCTTGGGAGCGGGCCGTTCTTCGGGCTGCTCATCTTCGACTGTTGCCACCTGCCGATTGGTGGAAGGCGGCATTGGGGCCTTGCGTTTGTGGTCGTTTTGGTAGGGGCGCCGATTGGAGTCGTCAGTCGGCGTCTTAGGAGCCGGAGCGAGCACCTTCCCAGAGGCTTCCACTCGGAGCTCGGTCTTCATTGAGGAGTCGGCTGTGGCGTATTTGTCTGCAATGACCAGCAGCTCGTCGAGGGTAGCCGGCTCATCGCAGAGGAGTCGGTGCTTGAGGAGGGTGCCCTCTCGGCACTCGGTGGGGAAGTATTCGATGGCTTGAACCTCGTGCACCCCCTCGCAGGAGTTGCGGAGCTCGGCCCACCGCGTGAGGTAGTCGCGGGTCGACTCGCTGGGCCCTTGGACGCATAAGGAGAGCTGGCGGGGCTTGGGAGGCCGCTTGTATGTGCTGGTGAAGTTGCGGACGAAGACTTCCGTGAAGTCCAGCCAGCTGTTGACGCTGTAGGGCTTGAGGCTATTGAGCCAGGTGCGTGCCGTGCCTTGCAGCATGAGAGGGACGTACTTCACGGCTACGCGCCTGTTGCCGTTCGCTATACTGACAGCGGTAGAGTAGTCGATGAGCCAATCTTCCGGCTTCACAGAGCCGTTGTACTTGGGCGTGTCTCTGGGGAGCGAGAACCCTTTGGGGAAGGGCTCGTCGCGGACGCGGGGGCCAAAGCATGGCGGGCTGGCATCGTCTTCTTCTTCTAGCGCCAGGGATCAAGCTAGGCGGTCGATCCGGTGGCACGCGTCGTTCTCGCCGACTCCTTCGCGGTGGCCTAGTTGGCCACCAAGAGTCGGATGTATGATAGGCGCTGGGGTGGGATACCTCTCCCCACGAGGCGGGGGAGGAGGCGGATTGCCTTGGTGCTCCACTGCTCGAGGGCGGCCTTCTGCGTCGCTCTCGATGGTGATTCGAGTGCGGCTGCGGCTAGTAGCCGGCTCCTTGTCTTTCCTTGCGCAGGTGCCGCTCGCGGTCGGCGACCGGGATGTCGCGGCGTGCTCTCGGCGTGGGGGAGGACTCTCAGCGCAGGCGCCGGCTTCATGCCGTTCTGCGGCCGTGTCGATCAGCTGCTAGATGCGCCTTGTCATGTAGGGGAGCTCATCAGCCCCCAGCCCATCCAGCTCTTCTGCGGCCGCCTAAGCGGCTCGCAGATTCTCGAGCGGTGTGGCGTAGATGGGTCGGTCTGCCCCCAGCATGCTGGCGATGGCCGCGCCGCGCTTCTTGACGAGGCCGGCTCGGCTCGGCCCGCCATGAGGCGGCGTACCAAAGGCGGCGCGGTCAACTTCGCGCTGGTGAGCCTCGGTGAGGCGTCTCATGGAGGCTATCTTCTGGCCCTCCGCGATGAGGGCGAGGCGGCGTGCCTCCAGGGTCTCGGCGTCGGCGTCGGCCGAGATGGGGACGGACAAGTCATGCATCGCCGCTTGTAGGTCGTCGTGGGCGTTTTCGCCCGAGTCGGCGACGTGGCTGATGACCAGCACCTTAGTGATAGCGCTGCTGCCGCTGTCAGCTCAAGGGAGAGGGTCGTCGAAGACTACGACGTCGGAGGGGTAGGCGTCGAGCGATGCCGTGTCGGAGTCGACAAGCATCGGGTCGGTGGAGCCGACCGACTCCAAGTCCACAGCAAGCTCACTGGAGACGTGAAGCTGGTCGAGGAGGCTAACGAGGCGGCTCTCGGGGGTAGTCCGTGCCCACGTCGGACGCGGGCTGGTCGGAGATGCGTGTCTCGCCAAGAAGATCGGCGAGGTAGCTCGCTGCGCAGGCGTCGTCGACGCCTAGCAGCGCGTCGGGGCAAGCGCCATCGGGCGTAGCAGGCTGGCTGCGCTCGCGGGGGAGGAAGAGGGTTCCCGTCCAGAACAGGTCTCCGGACGACGGTGCACCTGGCCCCACGGTGGGCGCCAAATGTTGGGTGGTAGGTGCGACATATGCCAACGGGTGGCTTATCATTGTGGGAGCCAGTAAAACATCGCCGGTGCCTGCAAATGGGATGAGGCGAAGACATGCACGCCGGCGGATCTTACCCAGGTTCGGGGCTCTCGGTGGAGATAACACCCCTAGTCCTGCTCTGCGGGGTCTCCGCATGATCACTAGATCAATACAAGTAGCTACAAGCGCTCCTTGAGCTGTTTGGCTAGAGGAAGGAGAAGGGCAAGGCTAGCTCTCCTTTTCTCTCTATGTGGTGTGTGGAATTCTATGAGATCAACCCTTTGCATGGGTGTCCGAGGGGTTTATATAGGCCTACCCCGAGGGGTACAATGGTAATCCGGCTGGGCGCGGGTCCCAGCCGTCAACGTCTATGCTCGCCGGCTTCTCCGCCGGTCATTGGGGCCCGCCGGCTGGTGGGTCCCGCCGGCTGCCGGCCTATTGGCCGACAGGCCGGCCCCACCGCTTGGGGCCCTTGTCGGTGGCTGGTTACTGTTGCCTCGCCTCTGATGACGAGGGCTTTGTCGAGGTAAGCGTGGCTGCAGTGTCGCCGCCTCGCGGGCTCTCACTGTAGCCTTACCTCATCTTGTCCCCTTAATGAGGCACATGTTTCGAGGGAGGGAGGTAGCCGGATATTAGGAGCCGGCCACGCCCCTGGCCGGCTAGAGGAGGCTAGGCCGCCTCCGGGTGTCTCTCTAGCAAAGAGGGGCCCGCCGCCCGCGGGCCATACTGGTGCCCGTCGTGGGTGACATCGAGGCCAACACGGCTACAGTGCCGCGCCGCTGTACTGCGGCCACGCCCCGTCCTATCGCCGTTATGTGGGTACAGTCTTATTGGGTGCAGTCTTGGCCGGCTTCTGGGAGCCGGCTTTCTTCATGGCCGGCTTCTGGGAGTCGGCTATCTTCATGGCTGGCTTCGGGGAGTCGGCTATCTTCATGGCCGGCTTCTGGGAGTTGGCCCTGGGGATAGCAGGCCGGGGGAAGGCGGCCCTGTGCTTTGTATGCTTGAAGGCTTGAATGGCCTGATAATTTTCCGAAGAGCCAGGGGGAGTCGGTTAGGCTACCCGTGGCTATTTACTCCGACAATGTGTGTCCGGGATCCGTCTAGCCAAACTGTAGATCCCGGGCTAGCCTGTGCCTCCGTCGATGTCCATGGAATTTTGAGTGCATAATTATGTACGCGTGGTACGAATGCCACTATTTCATCGGGACTGGGACGGAGGCCGAATTGCTAATCGAGCTCTTGACGAGCCGCGCTGTCCTGTTGCAGTATAGTCCGGAACCTCTTAATGATGTCCAGGGGCTCGGTAGCCATACTATGGTGCTGCTTGAGAAGGCCGCTTTGTACCTCTGCCGCTAGGGCGGCAGTATGCTCATCTGTCCGGAGGGAGCGTTCTGTGTTTTCGTTGACTGTTATAACGCCGCGTGGACCGGGCATATTAAGCTTGAGATAAGCATAGTGTGGCACCGCGTTGAATCTAGCAAACACGGTTCGTCCGAGCACTGCATGGTAGCCGCTGCGGAAGGGGACGATGTCGAAGATTAACTCTTCACTTCAGAAGTTTTCCGGAGGACCGAAGACCACCTCCAGCGTGATTGAGCCCGTACAGCGGGCCTCAACGCCTGGTATGACTCCTTTAAAGGTAGTCTTTGTGGGTTTGATTCATGAGGGATTAATGCCCATCTTCTGCACTGTATCCTGATAAAGCAGGTTGAGGCTGCTACCACCGTCCATTAGGACTCGTGTTAGGTGAAGTCCGTCGATGATTGGGTCGAGGACCAGTGTGGCCGAACCGCCATGCCGGATACTAGTTGGGTGATCCCGACGATCGAAGGTGATCGGGAATGACGACCACGGATTGAATTTTGGGGCGACTGGCTCTACCGCGTATACGTCCCTGAGTGCTCGCTTACGCTCCCTTCTGGGGATGTGTGTAGCGTATATCATATTCACCGTTTTGACTTGAGGGGGAAATTTCTTCTGCTCCTCGGTGCTTGGCTGCCGGGGCTCTTCGTCCTCGTCCTCACTTTGTGATCCCTTTTCTTTGTTTTCGGCATTTAACTTGCCAGCCTGTTTGAAAACCCAACAATCCCTATTGGTACGATTGGCTTGTTTGTCTGGGGTGCCGTGTATCTAGCACGGACGGTCGAGTATGCGGTCCAACCTGGAAGGTCCCTCATTGTTTCTTTTGTAGGGCTTCTTCCGCTGGCCGGACTTGGAGCCGCTGAATCCGGAGTTAACTGTGGTGTCATCGGTGCTATCGCCATTGCTTCGGCGTTTGTGTCTATTGCGCCGTAGCTTGCCGGTGCTGTTCTTGGCCTCGGAGGGGCCTGCCTCGCTGGCTGTGTTTTTGCTACGAGCCAGCCAGCTATCCTCACCCGCGCAAAAGCGGGTCATGAGTGCCGTAAGGGCTGCCATAGACTTTGGCTTTCTTGGCCGAGATGGCGCGCCAGCTATTCGTCACGGATGCTGTGTTTGAAGGCTGCTAGTGCCTCGGCATCCGGACAGTTAACAATCTTGTTCTTTTTGGTTAGGAACCTAGTCCAGAATTTTCTGGCTGATTCTCCAGGTTGTTGAACTATGTGGCTTAAGTCATCGGCATCTGGTGGCCGGACATAAGTTCCTTGGAAGTTATCAAGGAAAGCCTCTTCCAAGTCCTCCCAGCTGCCGATGGAATTTTCAGGCAGACTATTTAGCCAGTGTCTATCCGGCCCTTTTAATTTTAGTGGGAGGTATTTGATGGCGTGGAGATCATCTCCTTGGGCCATGTGGAATTGGAGAATAAAATCTTCGATCCACACTACGGGATCGGTTGTTCCGTCGTATGATTCAATATTGACGGGCTTGAACCCCTCGGGGAATTCGTGATCCAACACCTCATCTGTGAAGCAGAGAGGGTGTGCGGCGCCTTTATAGCGGGCCGCGTCATGGCGCGCCTCCGATGAAATTCGTCTGCGGTTATCGGCCCGGGTGTGACTAGGTTTGTCACATCCGAATAGGTAGGCGTCATCCCGAGTAGGGAAGCGTCCTCGCGATCCGTAGATCGATCTGGTGTGTCCTGTTCTACTGTCCAATTCCTGCCGAAGGTCGTATGCATGGTCCCGAGCTGTTCTATCCCTCTTTTTGCGAGGCGATGGGGCAAGCTGTTGTTCGGCCTGAGTTGCCCTTTTATCCCGACCGCGGGGTGGTCGGTCCGCCGCACTATCCCGACCCCGTGGTGGTTGGTCCGCATTGCGTGAGGGAGGTATGGGATCTGGTGCCTCCTCATCGAATTGAGGTAGCAGTCTGCGTTTTGGGTAACTCTTGACTGGGCGCGTGAGGCTGTATTCTTCGGCTACCAGGACATCGGTCCATCTATCGATGAATAGGTCTTGATCGGCTTGGAGTTGCTGCTGCTTTTTCTTTAGGCTTCTTGTAGTAGCTATGAGCTGGCGCTTAAAGCACTCCTGCTCGAGGGGTGCCTCAGTCATGATGAAGTCCTCATTGCCGAGGCTCTCATCATCCTCGGAGGGTGGATGGTAACTATCGTCCTCCGGGTCACTGGGCATGGCCTGTTTATCAGGGTTAACTTGCTCGTTGTCTTGTTCCTCTTGTTCGGATGTTGCTCCAACAGGGTCTTCATTGTTTTCCGCGTCGTCAGGAGTACTATTTTCTCCGGCGCCGGTGTTGCTGTCTTTTGAGCGACATGACTTAGAGCGGCGTTTAGGGCGCCGGAGCCTGGACTGCGTCTCAGAGGGTTTATTCGCATCTGGCTCTTCTTTTGTTGTCGCTGCTAGATCCTTTAGGTGTATCAACCATGTACATGTCGTACGAAGAGGTGGTCGTCCAACGTCCAGTGAATGGCGGGTCTTGGCCTTGCTCCATGTCGGCATCGTCGTCCATACCGTCGATATGTTCGGAGCCATAATCAAGCTCGTCGGTTAAGTTCTCGACGGTAGCTATGAAGTGGGTGGCGGGTGGGAAGCAAAATTCTCCGTCGTCAGCCCCTAGATCGAACTGGACATAGTTCGGCTGTGAGTCTCCCGCCAACGACAAATTCTTTAAAGAGTTCAGCACATGGCTCAAAGGCGAGTGCTAGAAGATGTCTGCGGCGCTAAATTCAGAAATCGATAACCGAGCCAGCTCGGTGTCCGCAGGCGTACCCGGTCCGGAACTTATAGCCGGAGACGAGTCTGGAGTTCCATGGACACGAATATTGCGGGGTGTCGAGTACGCGTGCGGCTCCGACGTCGTGGACTCTGTGGCCTCAGATGGCACGATCTGCTTTGGTTCTAAGGCCGTTGGAGCAACATGAACCATCTCCTGGACGTGATCCGATGACAGATTTAAGTCATGTTCATTGGGGCGAAGGGGAGCGATCGCTACGGTCTCAAATCCGTTGATAATCAAGTCTCCACGGATGTCCGCGATGTATTTCAAGCTTCCGAATCTGACCTGGTGGCCAGGGGTGTAGCTATCGATCTGCTCCAGATGGCCAAGCGAGTTCGCCCGCAGTACGAAGCCGCCGAACACAAAAATCTGTCCGGGGAGGAAGGTTTCTCCCTGGACATTGTCACTATAGACGATCGAAGGGGCCATCAAACCTTTCGTCGACGGCACAGTGGAACTCTCAATGAAAGCACCAATGTCGGTGTCAAAACCGGTGGATCTCGGGTAGGGGGTCCCGAACTGTGCGTCTAGGATCGATGGTAACGGGAGATGGGGGACACGATGTTTACCTAGGTTCGAGCCCTCTCTATGGAGGTAATCCCCTACTTCCTGCTTGATTGATCTTGATGAATATGAGTATTACAAGAGTTGATCTACAACGAGATCGTAATGGCTAAAACCCTAGAAGTCTAGCCTATATGACCATGGTAATTTGTATATCCTTTCCGGACTAACCCCTCCGGTTTATATATGCACCGGGGGGATCTAGGGTTACATGGAGTCGGTTACATAAGAAGGAATCTTCATAGTCGGTCGCCAAGCTTGCCCTCCACGCCAAGTAGAGCCCAATTCGGACACGGGTACAGTCTTCAGCCTTCATGTCTTCTCAGCCCATCAGTCCGGCCCAATGAATAACAGGCCGGACGCCCGAGGACCCCTTAGTCCAGGACTCCCTCAGCCGGCCCTCTATGGCGCGCCCTGGAGGAGTCCTACTCCCACCAGGAGTAGGATTCCCCCTTCCCTAGTTGGACTAGGAGAGGAAGGAAGGGAGAGGAAGGAGGAAGGAAAGGGGGGGCGGCCCCCCACCCAATTCGGATTGGGCTTGGGGGGCGCGCCCCCTCCTAGGCTCCCTCCTCCTCTCTCCCACTATGGCCCGATAAGGCCCATATACTTCCCTAGGGGTTTCGGTAATCTCCCGGTACTCCGGAAAATGCCCGAACTCACCCGGAACCATTCCGATGTCCAAGCATAGTCATACAATATATCAATCTTTACGTCTCGACCATTTCGAGACTCCTCGGCATGTCCGTGATCACATCCGGGACTCCGAACAACCTTCGGTACATCAAACACATAAACTCATAATACCGATCGTCACAGAACGTTAAGCGTGCGGACCCTACGGGTTCGAGAACTATGTAGACTTGACCGAGACTCATCTCCGGTCAATAACCAATAGCGGAACCTGGATGCTCATATTGGCTCCTACATATTCTACGAAGATCTTTATAGGTCAAACCGCTTAACAACATACATTGTTCCCTTTGTCATCGGTATGTACTTGCCCGAGATTCGATCGTCGGTATCTCAATACCTAGTTCAATCTCGTTACCGGCAAGTCTCTTTACTCGTTTCGTAATGCATCATCCCGCAACTAACTCATTAGTCACATTGCTTGCAAGGCTTATAGTGATGTGCATTACCGAGAGGGCCCAGAGATACCTCTCCGACAATCGTAGTGACAAATCCTAATCTCGATCTATGCCAACTCAACAAGTACCATCGGTGACACCTGTAGAGCACCTTTATAATCACCCAGTTATGTTGTGACGTTTGGTAGCACACTAAGTGTTCCTCCGGTATTTGGGAGTTGCATAATCTCATAGTCATAGGAACATGTATAAGTCATGAAGAAAGCAATAGCAACATACTAAACGATCAAGTGCTAAGCTAACGAAATGGGTCAAGTCAATCACATCATTCTCTAATGATGTGATCCTGTTAATCAAATGACAACTCATGTCTATGGCTAGGAAACTTAACCATCTTTGATTCAACAAGCTAGTCAAGTAGAGGCATACTAGTGACACTCTGTTTGTCTATGTATTCACACATGTACTAAGTTTCCGGTCAATACAATTCTAGCATGAATTATAAACATTTATAATGATATAAGGAAATATAAATAACTACTTTAGTATTGCCTCTAGAGCATATTTCCTTCAACAATAGCCTGTCGCTTGGAGGACCAGCTGACGAGCGTGTCACCAAGGTATACGCAGTAACCAAAGGTCGGCCGACAGGTGTCAGGGCACCCAGCCCAGTCCGCGTCTGGATACGCGACTATGTATGTCGAAGAAGAACCTGGGAGGAGCAGACCGCGAACATAGCATAGAATACCTTTGATGATGGCGAGGTGACTGTCCCACGGATCGTCCATATGTAGGCAAGCCCGTTGCACCGCGTATGCCAGATCCGGACGCGTTATGGTGAGATATTTTAAGGCTCCGGCTAGGCTGTGATACTCAGACAGGTCGGACACGGGGGCGCCGGCGTCGGCGGCGACTTTGGGCGCCATGTCAACTGGTGTGGAAGCAACATGGCATTGGGACATGACAGCGCGGCGAAGAAGCTCCTCTGCATACGGGGCTTGGTTGAGGAAGAACCCCCACGATGTACGCTACACACGGATGCCGCCCATGTCTGTCATGGAAAACTCGCGTTGTAGTTGATCGAGGATGGAGCAAAGATGTGCCGGTGTGGATGCCCCAAGTATGATACCAGCAACATACAGGAGATGATGGGCAGCGTCAGCACCCCGCCGTAGGATGAACATGGAGGCGTCCAAGCGTGATGCAGTGAAGCCAATGGTGGCAGCCAAGGCAGCGAAGCGGTGGGACCATGCCCCTGCTTGAGGTCGTAAAGTGACTTGGAGAGTGTCGGTGTCAAAACCGGCGGATCTCGGGTAGGGGGTCCCGAACTATGCGTCTAAGGTTGATGGTAACAGGAGACAGGGGACACGATGTTTACCCAGGTTCGGGCCCTCTCTATGGAGGTAATACCCTACTTCCTGCTTGATTGATCTTGATGAATACGAGTATTACAAGAGTTGATCTACCACGAGATCGTAATGGCTAAAACCCTAGAAGTCTAGCCTATATGACTATGGTAATGTGTATATCCTTTCCGGACTAACCCCTTCGGTGTATATATGCACCGGGGGGATCTAGGGTTACATGGAGTCGGTTACATAAGAAGGAATCTTCATAGTCGGTCGCCAAGCTTGCCCTTCACGCCAAGTGATACGTCTCCAACGTATCTTAATTTTTGATTGCTCCATGCTATATTATCTTCTGTTTTGGACATTATTTGGCTTTATTATTCACTTTTATATTATTTGTGGGACTAACCTATTAACCGGAGGCCCAGCCCAGAATTGCTGTTTTTTGCCTATTGCAGAGTTTCGCAGAAAAAGAATATCAAACGGAGTCCAAACGGAATGAAACCTTCGGGAACGTGATTTTTGGAACGAACAAGATCCAGGAGACTTGGACCCTACGTCAAGCAACTAACAGGGAAGGCACGAGGTAGGGGGCGCGCCTACCCCCCCCCCCCCCCCCGAGGCGCGCCCTCCACCCTCGTCGGCCCCCTGTTGCTCCACCGACATACTCCTTCCTCCTATATATACCTACGTACCCCCAAACGATCAAATACAGAGCCAAAAACCTAATTCCACCTCCGCAACCTTCTGTACCCACGAGATCCCATCTTGGGTGTCAGGACCGGGTTTTCGGGATATACTTTCCCAGAAAATGATCCTTGTGCTCACCAGCCCCAGGATTTCTGTTAGCTGATGAGGCACCAACTTGATACAGAAATTCCAAGCAAAGTACAAGATATGTAGTACAAGACCATTGTGGCCTATGAGTACAACAATTGGTTTCTAGTGGTTGATGGCGGAAGCGGTTTGTGGTTCATCTGCGTCTATGGGACTCCTTTTCCCACAGGAACAGCTGACCAGGATAACTCCTATCTTCGCGAGGCTGCTATCACCTTTGCATGGGTTCCGGGGCTGTCATCGCAACGCTCTTCTCCATGCAAGAAATCTGGCCAAGACAATAGCCAGGGACAAGCCAGCGAGTACTTTTGAATGTACTCGCAAACATTATGAACACAGGTATAACATAACAAATGGTAATCATGCTCTGAAATATTCTATGATCACAACGTCAGCCACGAAATAAAAATCCATGATGCACGCAAGCAGGATGTTCATATGAATATGCAATAAGGGAGCAGAAATAGAATGCACCGATCGGGTGTCTGAGGCGACGCCTCGAAAGGATAATAATATAAAGCATGCCTCAGTCGGGCGTCTGAGCGACACCACATAAAGGGCTTATAAATAATTTAAAATAACAAGCGTGCCATAGTCGGGTGTCTGAGCGACACCGCATAAAGGGCTTATAAGTAATTTAAATAACAAGCATGCCACAGTCGGGCGTCTGAGCGACACCACATAAAGGGCTTATAAGTAATTTAAATAACAAGCATGCCACAGTCGGGCGTCTGAGTGACACCACATAAAGGGCTTGTAAGTAATTTAAATAACAAGCATGCCACAGTCGGGCGTCTGAGCGACACCACATAAAGGGCTTATAAGAGAATAATCGCAGTGAGTATCCAGGAGGTAGAACCGTCCCAGGGATACTCAATAACTCAAATAATGTAAATGGTTAGTCCACAATAATAATAATCATAATCCTCATGTGTCACAGGTCATAATCAATGTTCTGGTTTAGTAGTTTTTCCTCCGAAGACCGACATTAAGACCGACACTTGACCCATCCCAGACTGTAGTCCTTACCCTTGGACACGGCTATTCGAATAGATGTATAATCTCTGCAGAGGGTGTACTCTTTACCCACGGGTAACTGATTTCTTTAGTCCATCGGGACTAATTCCGTCTACGGTCTTTTAATTGAAAACACACCTAACCGCACACACCAGCCTAACTTACCGGTGTCTGGAATCACCCACGACACCCGTTAAGCGAAACTCTAAGTGGGGAGGCTACGACCTCGACTTAGCATGGGATCACAAAATTTATACCGCGCGCAAACTAGGGGAGCTACCCCTTCGGCTACAACCGAAACACCCATGCCCCCGGACCAGGTGGTATGCCTACCGGATGCCTCCGGTATCTTCCACCATGGCCTCTCTGTATGGTGTCTGCTAGGTAAGGGGTTGACAATTTACTGAACTGTACCCTCCCTATGGCAGGGACAAGTGGTAGTACGAAACAAGTATGGGGGTTACTGGAACAAGACTCGATCTACGGCCGACTCAGGAGGTTTAAGTATTCCCTGCATGGTTAGCATAGCAATGTTCTTCATAGTTTCCCGACAGGGTCACCACCCCTCATGCCCCATCATGCCTTACTGCACATTCTCGCCACAACGAGACGTCAGTCACGGGGTTGTGTTCACCAGAACATAACCTCCTTTCGGACTCCCTCCGAACTATCATCAGGCACATGTGGCATGAGAAGTAGCTACTGTCACAAATGTCACATACATAACAGAAAAGATTATCACCATGTGCTTATATGCATGAGTATGATTCCACATAAAATAAAACCACTCCACATTAGCATAAATGATGGAGTTCTAAAATATTCTAGCAAAACAACACCCAACTTGTATCATATCTGAGTTCAAGATGCTTGCCTTCAAGATGTGGAGGGGTGAGGTGCACTCCAAAACTTTTGAAAGTTATAATCTCCCCTCCAAATTCCTATTTTCAAAAATATTCAAATAACACATACTTTAAAAACAGCGCAAAAAGTTGTCCTAGATATTTTTTAAATAAAGCTTAAAATAAACTAGGTGGAATTTGAGAGAGGTAGGAAAAAGAATTAATTCATTTGGAGTTTTATTTAGAAAGATATAGCCAGTCAAAGTTTCACTCGAAATCTGATTTTAAAATAAAACAGAAAAGAAAACGTTTCGGACGAAATACGCTTTCGAGAGAGGGACACGTACTTCAGGCTTTACACCTCCACTTAACCCGCGCGGTCCGACCCGTGAGTCACTGACAGTGGGCCCTTGGGTCCACTGGTCAGGTTTGACCAGTCGTCCCCGCCTTCCTCTCTTCTGGCCGAACGGAGGCGGAGCTCCGGCGATCGCCGTCGGTGAACGGAGGCTCCTCGCGGGGTTCTGATGGCGGGGATGGATCCGCCAGTCCAGGGCGGTCCTCCTGGTGGTTGCTAGGCTGGCGGGGGTGGAGGGGGTCGCCGGCGGCGAGCTCCGCGGCGGACGGTGGTTCTGGTGGATTTGGGCTTCGAGCTACGGTGGCTCCCGATCGAGGCTGAGGTGCTGGGTAGCTCCGCACGGTCGAGGGGAGGAGGATGGGATCACGGGAGGGGGTTAGGGCCTTGGTCTTGGCCGGATTTCACCGGAGTGTGGCGGTGGCCGAACCCGCTGGAGGTGAGGAAGACGACCTCCTCCCGTCGATCGCTGACTATGGGGGCTCTAGAGAGGAGGTATGAGGATGCTTGAGGGCCTGGACGAGCTCGGGGGCTCCTTATATAGGCAGTCGAGGTCGGTTCCGCGGCGGGCGGAGATAGGATCGGTGAGCCGACGTTCTGTAGCCTGCAGGACGACGTGGCGGCGACGGGCGCTAGTGGACGAGCTCGCGGATAAGCTTGGACTGCTCCAGAGGCGAGCTGGCGAGCGGTTGTGGCTCGGGCGGCGCCGTCCATGGCAGGGGCCTGCCGCAAACACCGGCATGCCGCCAAGGGGCTCTGACGGCGGCGCTGTAGGGCGCCAGGGGGAAGCTTAGAGCGCTCTGATGTGTGGACGAGGACGGGCGTGGCTCTGCAGGCGAGCAAGGGCCAGGGGCGGGACGCGGTGGCTCGGGTGCGCGTGTGCAAAACGTGCACTCTGGGCGCGCCCAGAGCACGCACGCCAGGCGCTCGATGAAATGACAACACGTGATAGAGGGCTCCAATCCACATGGGGTTTAACAGTGTGGAGCTATAGACTAGTGTAGAGCCCTGAGACATGCTGGTTAGGCAAAGCAAGCAGGTTCCTAATGTGAACTAGAAATTATGCCAAATCTGGCCATGCACTTAAACTGTTTGATGAAATGCCAAGGGCATCTAGGCATCTCGTCTGCTGGCCAAAGTCTCCAGATCAAAGTCTCTTTAGATATAGGTGAGGGTGGCAAAGTTAGTTTGTCAAAAACAAAAACTTGTTAGTGCAAGTTTTTGAGAAAACCAATTCTGGACAGAAAGTAAAGGGCATAGTTTCATGGACCAAAAATACTCCAATGGGTCCATTTTCCTGGACTTTAGGGTTTTGCAGGGAGGACTATAAGCAGGAGAAAGAATCAAGGGTAAAAGGGCAAGTTAAAATATGGTTGCAGTAGAAAATACCAAACTGAGCCAGAGAGCAAAAGAGGATGTTTTGCTCAAATTTTTCAAAGAACACCAGTGGGTTAATGCATATAGTTGAATTATATACTCCTACTAACATCTCCAAATTTTGGTGGAAATTTTAAAGAAATATTTAAAAGGGTTGTAGTGCAAATGAGCCTCTAAAACTTATAAAAAATCATTTTAAAAGAAATAAGGCTCAGAAAAAATAATAATTATATAAATAATTCCACTGATAAAAGAAATGTTTTCTTGAGAGGGTATACAAGTCCAATAATATTTTTGGAAAGTTCTCACTTGGGGGAAAAACTCCACAATATCCAAGAAAAGGGATGTTCTGCAACAAAAAGATAAATCCCGAAAATAAAAATTAAATTTCCTGGAAAAATTTTAATTAATAAAACAAGGTCAAAATTTTGGGGTGTTACATTGGGGCCTGTTCCGGAGCTCCGCCGGAGGGGGCATCGATCACGGAGGGCTTCTACATCAACACCATAGCCCCTCCGATGAAGTGTGAGTAGTTTACCACAGACCTTCGAGTCCATAGTTATTAGCTAGATGGCTTCTTCTCTCTTTTTGGATCTCAATAAAATGTTCTCCCCCTCTCTTGTTCAGATCTATTCGATGTAATCTTCTTTTGCGGTGTGTTTATTGAGACCGATGAATTGTGGGTTTAGGATCAAGTTTATCTATGAACAATATTTGAATCTTCTCTGAATTCTTTTATGTATGATTGGTTATCTTTGCAAGTCTCTTCGAATTATCAGTTTGGTTTGGCCTACTAGATTGGTTTTTCTTGCAATGGGAGAAGTGCTTAGCTTTGGGTTCAATCTTGCGGTGTCCTTTCCCAGTGACAGCAGGGGCAGCAAGGCACATATTGTATTGTTGCCATCGAGGATAACAAGATGATTTTTTTACCATATTGCTTGAATTTATCCCTCTACATCATGTCATCTTGCTTAAGGCGTTACTCTGTTCTTATGAACTTAATATTCTAGATGCATGCTGGATAGCGGTCGATGTGTGGAGTAATAGTAGTAGATGCAGGCAGGAGTCGGTCTACTTGTCTTGGACGTGATGCCTATATACATGATCATACCTAGATATTCTCATAACTATGCTCAATTCTGTCAATTGCTCAACAGTAATTTGTTCACCCGCCGTAGAATACTTATGCTCTTGAGAGAATCCAGTAGTGAAACCTATGGACCCCGGGTCTATCTTTATCATATCAATCTTTCAACACTCAGCTATTTTCCATTGCTTTTATTTTACTTTGCATCTTTATCATAAAAATACCAAAAATATTATCTTATCATATCTATCAGATCTCACTCTCGTAAGTGACCGTGTAGGGATTGACAACCCCTTATCGCATTGGTTGTGAGGATTTATTTGTTTTGTGTAGGTGCGAGGGACTCGCGCGTAGCCTCCTACTGGATTGATACCTTGCTTCTCAAAAACTGAGGGAAATACTTACGCTACTTTTATGCATCACCATTTCCTCTTCAAGGGAAAACCAACGCAGTGCTCAAGAGGTAGCAAGAAGGATTTCTGGCGCCGTTGCCGGGGAGGCTTACGCAAGGTCAAGTCGAGATTTGGACTCCCGACAACGAGCCATTTCTGGCGCCGTTGCCGGGATGGTCTACGCAAAAAGTCAACATACCAAGTACCCATCACAAACCCTTATCTCCCGCATTCCATTATTTGCCATTTGCCTCTCGTTTTCCTCTCCCCCACTTCACCCTTGCCGTTTTATTCGCCCTCTCTTTTCCGTTCGCCTCTTTGCCGTTTGCTTGTCGTTATGGCTAGTCCTTTATCATCTCCATTATCTCCCGAGAATGAAGTTCTCAATTTTAAACAAAGGGAGGGAGAAAATTTGAAAGACGCTTGGTATAGAATTTGCAATGCTCAAAATAGATCTATCAGGAAGCAATCTACTTCTGTTCTTCTCCGCAATTTTTATGTAGGCGCTAATCCTTGGTAGCCATACTTTTGACTCTTATAATGCTATGATAGATATATTTGGCTCACCACCTCTTTTGGTTAATGGAACTATGTTAACTTTGGAGCATGTAATGCAAAGACTTGAAATTATTGAAAATAAAGTTGCTACCGTAGAGTTAATTGAAAATCTGGATAAAAAGATCCACAACCGAATCACTCAACATGGATCTAAAGTAGGAGTCACTTTGAAAAATATTAAAGAGAAGGAACCCATAGTTAATGAGAAAATAAATCAGGATTCCACTAGAATCGATAAACTTGAGGATATCATTACCAATGTGGGAACCGTTTTTTCTTCCGTGAAGAATACTCCGAGTCCTCCTACTAAAATTGCCAAGCTTATGTATGTTCCTAAAAATAAGGGTGAATCCTCTAGTAAGGAAACTGTGAATCTTAAATCAATAAGTATTCATCCCAATCTTTTTGCTATTATTAAGGAACCTTTTGCTACAAATGAATTTTTCGATCTTGTGCCTAAAAATTTGATAATTACTAAAAAGAGAGAAATTCCTAATGATGATAGATGTCTCATTGAAGAATTGCCTACCAAAGATGGCAATACCTAGATCTATCCTTGCTTTTATGCCTAGCTAGGGGCGTTAAAGGGTAGCGCTTGTTGGGAGGCAACCCAATTTTATTTTTAGTTTTTTTTGCTTTTTGATTCTGTTTAGGAATACATATTTGTTCTATCCTCTGGTTAGATGTGTTTTTATGTTTTAGTTAGTGTTTGTGCCAAGTTAAACCTATAGGATCTTCTTGGATGATAGTTATTTGATCTTACTGTAATTTCCAGAAACTTTCTGTTCACGAAAATAATTTTTAAAAACCACCAGAACGTGATAAAATACTGATTCCAATTGCTGCTGATCAATAAACAAATTTTCTAGGTCGTCCTATTTTGGATGATTTTTTGGAGTTCCAGAAGTTTGCGTTAGTTACAGATTACTACAGACTGTTCTGTTTTTGACAGATTCTGTTTTTCGTGTGTTGTTTGCTTATTTTAATGAATCCATGGCTAGTAAAAGAGTTTATAAACCATAGAGAAGTTGGAATACAGTAGGTTTAACACCAATATAAATAAAGAATTAGTTCATTACAGTACCATGAAGTGGTCTTTTCTTTTCTTTCGCTAACAGAGCTCACGAGATTTTCTGTTAAGTTTTGTGTTGTGAAGTTTTCAAGTTTTGGGTGAAATTTTTTGATGGATTATGGAACAAGGAGTGGCAAGAGCCTAAGCTTGGGGATGCCCATGGCGCCCCCAAGATAATCTAAGGACACCAAAAATCCAAAGCTTGGAGATGCCCCGGAAGGCATCCCCTCTTTCGTCTACTTCCATCGGTAACTTTACTTGGAGCTATATTTTTATTCACCACATGATATGTGTTTTGCTTGGAGCGTCTTGTATGATTTGAGTCTTTGCTTTTTAGTTTGCCACAATCATCCTTTCTGTACACACCTTTTGAGAGAGCCATACATGGTTGGAAATTATTAGAATACTCTATGTGCTTCACTTATATCTTTTGAGTTATATAGTTTTGCTCTAGTACTTCACTTATATCTTTTTTAGAGCACGGTGGTGGATTTGTTTTATAGAAACTATTGATCTCTCATGCTTCACTTATATTATTTTGAGAGTGTTAAATATCATGGTAATTTGCTTAAATAATCCTAATATGCTAGGTATTCAAGATTAGTAAAAACTTTCTTATGAGTGTGTTGAATACTAAGAGAAGTTTGATGCTTGATGATTGTTTTGAGATATGGAGGTAGTGATATCAAAGTCGTGCTAGTTGAGTAGTTGTGAATTTGAGAAATGCTTGTGTTGAAGTTTGCATGTCCCGTAGCATGCACGTATGGTAAACGTTATGTAACAAATTCGAAACATGAGGTGTTCTTTGATTGTCCTCCTTATGAGTGGCGGTCGGGGACGAGCGATGGTCTTTTCCTACCAATCTATCCCCCTAGGAGCATGCGCGTAGTGCTTTGTTTTTGATGACCTTTAGATTTTTGCAATAAGTATGTGAGTTCTTTATGACTAATGTTGACTCCATGGATTATACGCACTCTCACCCTTCCATCGTTGCTAGCCTCTTCGGTACCGTGCATTGCCCTTTCTCACATTGAGAGTTCGTGCAAACTTCGCCGGTGCATCCAAACCCCGTGATATGGTACGCTCTTTCACACATAAACCTCCTTATATATTCCTCAAAACAGCCACCATACCTACCTATTATGGCATTTCCATAGCCATTCCGAGATATATTGCCATGCAACTTTCCACCATTCCGTTATCATGACACGTTCATCATTGTCATATTGCTTAGCATGATCATGTAGTTGACATAGTATTTGTGGCAAAGCCACCATTCATAATTATTCATACATGTCACTCTTGGTTCATTGCATATCCTGGTACACCGTCGGAGGCATTCATATAGAGTCATACTTTGTTCTAGTATCGAGTTGTAATCATTGAGTTGTAAATAAATAGAAGTGTGATGATCATCATTTTCTAGAGCATTGTCCCAAGTGAGGAATAAAAAAAGAGAGAGAAAGGCCATAAAAAAAAGAGAAGGCCCAAAAAATGAGAGAAAAAGAGAGAAGGGACAATGTTACTATCCTTTTACCACACTTGTGCTTCAAAGTAGCACCATAATCTTCATGATAGAGAGTCTCTTGTTTTGTCACTTTCATATACTAGTGGGAATTTTTAATTATAGAACTTGGCTTGTATATTCCAACAATGGGCCTCCTCAAGTGCCCTAGGTCTTCGTGAGAAAGCAAGTCAGATGCACACCCACTTAGTTTCTTTTGTTGAGCTTTCATACATTTATAGCTCTAGTGCATCCGTTGCATGGCAATCCCTACTCCTTGCATTAACATCAATCGATGGGCATCTCCATAGCTCATTGATTAGCCTCGTTGATGTGAGACTTTCTCCTTTTTGTCTTCTCCACATAACCCCCATCATTATACTCTATTCCACCCAAAGTGATATGTCCATGGCTCGCGCTCATGTATTGTGTGAAAGTTTATAGGTTTGAGATTACTAAAGTATGAAACAATTGCTTGGCTTGTCATCGGGGTTGTGCATGATGAGAGCATTCTTGTGGGACGAAAATGGAGCATGACTAAAGTATATGATTTTGTAGGGATGAACTTTCTTTGGCCATGTTATTTTGAGAGGACATAATTGCTTAGTTAGTATGCTTGAAGTATTATTATTTTTATGTCAATATGAACTTTTATCTTGAATCTTTCGAATCTGAATATTCATACCACAATTAAGAAGAATTACATTGAAATTATGCCAAGTACCATTCCACATCAAAAATTCTGTTTTTATCATTTACCTACTCGAGGACGAGCTGGAACTAAGCTTGGGGATGCTTGATACGTCTCCAACGTATCTATAATTTTTGATTGCTCCATGCTATATTATCTTCTGTTTTGGACATTAGTGGGCTTTATTATTCACTTTTATATTATTTTTGGGACTAACCTATTAACCGGAGGCCCAGCCCAGAATTGCTGTTTTTTGCCTATTTCAGAGTTTGGTAGAAAAAGAATATCAAACGGAGTCCAAACGGAATGAAACCTTCGGGAACGTGATTTTCGGAACGAACAAGATCCAGGAGACTTGGACCCTACGTCAAGAAACCAACAGGGAAGCCACGAGGTAGGGAGGCGCGCCTACCCCCCTGTTGGGGAACGTAGCAGAAATTCAAAATTTTCTACGCATCACCAAGATCAATCTATGGAGTACTCTAGCAACGAGGGGAAGGGGAGTGCATCTACATACCCTTGTAGATCGCGATGCGGAAGCGTTGCAAGAACGCGGATGAAGGAGTCGTACTCGTAGCGATTCAGATCGCGGTTGATTCCGATCTTAGCACCGAAGAACGGTGCCTCCGCGTTCAACACACGTGCAGCCCGGTGACGTCTCCCACGCCTTGATCCAGCAAGGAGAGAGAGAGAGGTTGGGGAAGACTCCGTCCAGCAGCAGCACGACGGCGTGGTGGTGATGGAGGAGCGTGGCAATCCCGCAGGGCTTCGCCGAGCACCGCGGGAGAGGAGGAGGAGGGAGAGGGGTAGGGCTGCGCCGAAAGAGAGACGTTCTCGTGTGTCTTGGGCAGCCCAAACCTCAACTATATATAGGGGGGGAGGGGCTGCGCCCCCCTCTAGGGTTCCCACCCCAAGAGGAGTCGGCCAGCCCTAGATCCCATCCAAGGGGGGCGGGCAAGGGGAGGAGAGGGGGGCGCCACTAGGGTGGGCCTTAAGGCCCATCTGGACCTAGGGTTTGCCCCCTCCCACTCTCCCATGCGCTTGGGCCTTGGTGGGGGGCGCACCAGCCCACTTGGGGCTGGTCCCCTCCCACATTTGGCCCACGCAGCCTTCTGGGGCTGGTGGACCCACTTGGTGGACCCCCGGGACCCTCCCGGTGGTGCCGGTACATTACCGATATCACCCGAAACTTTTCTGGTGACCAAAACAGGACTTCCCATATATAAATCTTTACTTCCGGACCATTCCGGAACTCCTCGTGACGTCCGTGATCTCATCCGGGACTCCGAACAACATTCGGTAACCACGTATATCTTTTCCCTATAACCCTAGCGTCATCGAACCTTAAGTGTGTAGACCCTATGGGTTCGGGAACCATGCAGACATGACCGAGACGTTCTCCGGTCAATAACCAACAGCGGGATCTGGATACCCATGTTGGCTCCCACATGTTCCACGATGATCTCATCGGATGAACCACGATGCCAGGGATTCAATCAATTCCGTATTCAATTCCCTTTGTCTATCGGTATGTTACTTGCCCGAGATTCGATCGTCGGTATCCCTATACCTTGTTCAATCTCGTTACAGGCAAGTCTCTTTACTCGTTCCGTAACTCACATCATCCCGTGATCAACTCCTTGGTCACATTGTGCACATTATGATGATGTCCTACCGAGTGGGCCCAGAGATACCTCTCCGTTTACACGGAGTGACAAATCCCAGTCTCGATTCGTGCCAACCCAACAGACACTTTCGGAGATACCTGTAGTGCACCTTTATAGCCACCCAGTTACGTTGTGACGTTTGGTACACCCAAAGCATTCCTACGGTATCAGGGAGTTGCACAATCTCATGGTCTAAGGAAATGATACTTGACATTAGAAAAGCTCCGAGCAAACGAACTACACGATCTTGTGCTAGGCGTAGGATTGGGTCTTGTCCATCACATCATTCTCCTAATGATGTGATCCCGTTATCAACGACATCCAATGTCCATGGTCAGGAAACCATAACCATCTATTGATCAACGAGCTAGTCAACTAGAGGCTTACTAGGGACATGGTGTTGTCTATGTATCCACACATGTATCTGAGTTTCCTATCAATACAATTCTAGCATGGATAATAAACGATTATCATGAACAAGGAAATATAATAATAACCAATTTATTATTGCCTCTAGGGCATATTTCCAACAGTCTCCCACTTGCACTAGTGTCAATAATCTAGTCCACATCACCATGTGATTAACACTCATAGGTCACATCACCATGTGACCAACATCCAAAGAGTTTACTAGAGTCACCAATCTTGTTCACATCACTATGTGATTAACACTCAATGAGTTCTGGTTTGATCATGTTATGCTTGTGAGAGAGGTTATCAGTCAACGGGTCTGAACCTTTCAGATCCGTGTGTGCTTTACGAATATCTATGTCATCTTGTGGATGCCACCACGCGCTACTTGGAGCCATTTCAAATAACTGCTCTACTATATGAATCCGGTTTACTACTCAGAGTCATCCGGATTAGTGTCAAAGATCGCATCGATGTAACCCTTTACGACGACCTCCTTTTCATCTCCATAATCGAGAAAATTCCTTAGTCCACTAGATACTAAGGATAAGTTCGACCGCTGTCATGTGATCCATTCCCGGATCACTATTGTACCCCTTGACCAACTCATGGCAAGGCACACTTCATGTGCGGTACACAGCATAGCATACTGTAGAGCCTACGTCTAAAGCATAGGGGACGACCTTCGCCCTTTCTCTCTCTTCTGCTGTGGTCAGGTCTTGAGTCTTACTCAATACTCACACCTTGTAACACAGCCAAGAACTCCTTCTTTGCTGATCTATTTTGAACTCTTTCAAAATCATGTCAAGGTGTGCGTTCTTTGAAAGTATCATAGGGCGTCTTGATCTATCTCTATAGATCTTGATGCCCAATATGTAAGCAGCTTTTATCCAGGTCTTCCTTTGAAAAACTCCTTTCAAACAACCCTTTATGCTTTCCAGAAATTTTACATCATTTCGGATCAACAATATGTCATCCACATATACTTATCAGAAATGTTGCAGCGCTCCCACTCACTTTATTGTAAATACAAGTTTCTAACAAACTTTGTATAAACCCAAAAACTTTGATCACTCCATCAAAGCGTCTATTCTGACTCCGAGATGCTTGCTCTAGTCCATGGAAGGATCGCTGGAGCTAGCATACCTTTTAGCATCCTTAGGATCGACAAAACCTTTCTGATTGTATCACATACAACATTTCCTTATGAAAACTGGTAAGGAAACTTGTTTTGACATCCATCTGCCAGATTGCAGCTAATGCTAACATGATTCCGACGGACTTAAGCATCGCTACGGATGGGAAAATCTCATCGTAGTCAACTCCTTGAACTTGTGGAAATACTCTTTGCCACAAGTCAAGCTTCATAGACGGTAACATTACCGTCCACGTCCGTCTTCTTCTCAAAGATCCATTTATCTCGGATTTCATGGCTTCTAACCATTTGTCGGAATATGGGCCCACCATCGCTTCTCCATAGCTCGTAGGTTCAGTATTGTCCAACAACATGATATCCTAGACAGGATCACGTACCACTCTGAAGTAGTACGCATCCTCGTCGTCCTACGAGGTTTGGTGGTGACTTGATCCGAAGTTTCATGATCACTATCATAAGCTTCCACTTCAATTGGTATAGGTGCCACAGGAACAACTTCCTGTGCCCTGCTACACACTAGTTGAAGTGACGGTTCAATAACCTTATCAAGTCTCCACCATCCTCCCACTCAATTCTTTCGAGAGAAACTTTTCCTCGAAAAAGGACCTGTTTCTAGAAGCAATTACTTTTGCTTCCAGATCTGAAATAGGAGGTATACCCAACTGTTTTGGGTATTCTATGAAGACGCATTTATCCGCTTTGGGTTCGAGCTTATCAGCCTGAAACTTTTTCACATAAGCATCGCAGCCCCAAACTTTTAAGAAACGACAACTTAGGTTTCTCTAAACGGTGTCGTCTCAACGGAATTGCGTGGTGCCCCTTTTAAAGTGAATGCGGTTGTCTCTAATGCCTAACCCATAAACGATAGTGGTAATTCGATAAGAGACATCATGGTATGCACCATATCCAATAGGGTGCAGTTATGATGTTCGGACACACCATTACACTATGGTGTTCCGGGCGGTATTAATTGTGAAACACTTTCCACAATGTCTTAATTGTGTGCCAAACTCGTAACTCAGATACTCATCTCTATGATCATATCACAGACATTTTATCCTCTTGTCACGACGATCTTCAACTTCACTCTGAAATTACTTGAACCTTTCAATAATTCAGACTTGTGTTTCATCAAGTAAATGCACTTAGCATCTACTCAAATCATCTGTGAAGTAAGAACATAACGATATCCACTGCATGCCTCAGCACTCATTGGACTGCATACATCAAAATGTATTACTTCCAATAAGTTGCTTTCTTGTTCCATCTTACTGAAAACGAGGCCTTTCAGTCATCTTGCCCATGTGGTATGATTTGCATGTCTCAAGTGATTCAAAATCACGCGAGTCCAAACGATCCATCTGCATTGAGCTTCTTCATGTATATATACCAATAGACATGGTTCGCATGTCTCAATCTTTTCAAAAAACGACTGAGTCCAAAGATCCATCTACATGGAGCTTCTTCATGCGTTCTATACCAATATGACTCAAATGTCAGTGCCACAAGTATGTGGAACTATCATTACTATTTTATATCTTTTGGCATGAACATGTGTATTACTACGATCGAGATTCATTTTAGGTGCAAGACCATTGAAGGTATTATTCAAATAAACAGAGTAACCATTATTCTCCTTAGATGAATAACCGTATTGCGATAAACATAATCCAATCATGCTCAACGCAAACACCAAATCTCGATGGTAGAGGGAGCATGCGATGCTTGATCACATCAACCTTGGAAACACTTCCAACACATATCGTCATCTCACCTTTAGCTAGTCTCCGTTTATTCCGCAGCTTTTATTTCGAGTTACTAACACTTAGCAACCGAACCAGTATCTAATACCCTAGTGCTGCTAGGAGTACTAGTAAAGTACACATTCATATAACGTATATCCAATATACTTCTGTCGACCTTGCCCGCCTTCTCATCTACCAAGTATCTAGGGTAGTACTGCATCAGTGACCATTCCCCTCATTACAGAAGCACTCAGTCTCGGGTTTGGGTTCAACCTTGGGATTCTTCACTAGAGCAGCAAACGATTTGCTGTTTCATGAAGTATCCCTTTTGCCTTTGCCCTTCTAGAAACTAGAGGTTTTACTAACCATCAACAATTGATGCTCCTTCTTGATTTCTACTTTTGCGGTGTCAAACATCGCGAATAGCTCAAGGATCATCATAACTATCCCTGATATGTTATAGTTCATCACGAAGCTCTACTAGCTTGGTGGCAGTGATTATGGAGAACCATCACTATCTCATCTGGGAGATTAACTCCCACTCGATTCAAGCAATTGTGGTACTCAGACAATCTGAGCACATGCTCAACGATTGAGCTTTTCTCCCTTAGTTTGCAGGCTTAAGAAACTTGTCAGAGGTCTCATACCTCTTGACGTGGGCACTAGTCTGAAATCCCAATTTCAGTCTTCGGAACATCTCATATGTTCTGCGACGTTTCAAAACCGTCTTTGGTGCCACAATTCTAAACCGTTAGCAATACGCACTGAACTATCACGTAGTCATCAAAACGTGTATGTCAGATGTTTCGCAACATCTACAGACGACGCTGAGGTTCAGCACACCGAGCGGTGCATTAAGGACATAAGCCTTCTGTGCAGCAATGAGGACAATCCTCAGTTCACGGACCCTGTCCGAATAATTGCTACTATCAACTTTCAACTAAATTTTCTCTAGGAACATATCTTAAACAGTAGAACTAAAGCGTATGACATAATTTGTAAAGACCTTTTCACTATGTTCATGATAATGAAGTTCATCTGATTATTGAATGAACTCCCACTCAGATAGACATCCCTCTAGTCATCTAAGTGATACATGATCCGAGTCAAACTAGGCCATGTCCGATCATCACGTGAGACGGACTAGTCATCATCGGTGAACATCTCCATGTTGATCGTATCTTCTATACGACTCATGCTCGACCTTTCGGTCTCTTGTGTTCCGAGGCCATGTCTGTACATGCTAGGCTCGTCAAGTCAACCTAAGTGTTTCGCATGTGTTCCGAGGCCATGTCTGTACATGCTAGTCTCGTCAACACCCGTTGTATTCGAACGTTAGAATCTATCACACCAGATCATCACGTGGTGCTTCGAAACAACGAACCTTCGCAACGGTGCACAGTTAGGGGGAACACGTCTCTTGAAATTTTTTAGTGAGGGATCATCTTATTTATGCTACCGTCGTTCTAAGCAAATAAGATGTAAACATGATAAACATCACATGCAATCAAATACTGACATGATATGGCCAATATCATTTTGCTCCTTTGATCTCCATCTTCGGGGCACCATGATCATCTTCGTCACCGGCATGACACCATGATCTCCATCATCATGATCTCCATCATTGTGTCTTTATGAAGTTGTCACGCCAACAATTACTTCTACTTCTATGGCTAACGCGCTTAGCAATAAAGTAAAGTAATTTACATGGCGTTATTCAATGACACGCAGGTCATGCAAAAATAAAGACAACTCCTATGGCTCCTGCCGGTTGTCATACTCATCGACATGCAAGTCGTGATTCCTATTTCAAGAATATGATCAATCTCATACATCACATATATCATTCATCACATCTTCTGGCCATATCACATCACATAGCACATGCTGCAAAAACAAGTTAGACATCCTCTAATTGTTGTTGCAAGTTTTTTACGTGGCTTGTATAGGTTTCTAGCAAGAACGTTCCTTACCTACATAAAACCACAGTGTGATATGCCAATTTCTATTTACCCTTCATAAGGACCCTTTTCATCGAATCCGTTCCGACTAAAGTGGGAGAGACAGACACCCGCTAGCCACCTTATGCAACTAGTGCATGTCAGTCGGTGGAACCTGTCTCACGTAAGCGTACGTGTAAGGTCGGTCCGGGCCGCTTCATCCCACAATGCCGCCGAAACAAGATAAGACTCGTAACGGCAAGTAAATTGACAACATTGACGCCCACAACTACTTTGTGTTCTACTCGTGCATAGAAACTACGCATAAACCTGGCTCTGATATCACTGTTGGGGAACGTAGCAGAAATTCAAAATTTTCTACGCATCACCAAGATCAATCTATGTAGTACTCTAGCAACGAGGGGAAGGGGAGTGCATCTACATACCCTTGTAGATCGCGATGCGGAAGCGTTGCAAGAACGCGGATGAAGGAGTCGTACTCGTAGCGATTCAGATCGCGGTTGATTCCGATCTTAGCACCGAAGAACGGTGAATCTGCGTTCAACACATGTGCAGCCCGGTGACGTCTCCCACACCTTGATCCAGCAAGGAGAGAGGGAGAGGTTGGGGAAGACTCCATCCAGCAGCAGCACAACGGCGTGGTGGTGATGGAGGAGCGTGGCAATCCCGCAGGGCCTCACCAAGCAACACGGGAGAGGAGGAGGAGGGAGAGGGGTAGGGCTGCGCCGAAAGAGAGACGTTCTCGTGTGTCTTGGGCAGCCCAAACCTCAACTATATATAGGGGGGGAGGGGGCTGCGCCCCCTCTAGGGTTCCCACCCCAAGAGGAGGCGGCCAGCCCTAGATCCCATCCAAGGGGGGCGGCCAAGGGGAGGAGAGGGGGGGCGCCACTAGGGTGGGCCTTAAGGCCCATCTGGACCTAGGGTTTGCCCCCTCCCACTCTCCCATGCGCTTGGGCCTTGGTGGGGGGGCGCACCAGCACACTTGGGGCTGGTCCCCTCCCACATTTGGCCCACGCAGCCTTCTGGGGCTGGTGGCCCCACTTGGTGGACCCCCGGGACCCTCCCGATGGTGCCGGTACATTACCGATATCACCCGAAACTTTTCCGGTGACCAAAACAGGACTTCCCATATATAAATCTTTACCTCCGGACCATTCCGGAACTCCTCGTGACGTCCGGGATCTCATCCGGGACTCTGAACAACATTCGGTAACCACGTATATCTTTTCCCTATAACCCTAGCGTCATCGAACCTTAAGTGTGTAGACCCTACGGGTTCGGGAACCGTGCAGACATGACCGAGACGTTCTCCGGTCAATAACCAACAGCGGGATCTGGATACCCATGTTGGCTCCCACATGTTCCACGATGATCTCATCGGATGAACCACGATGCCGGGGATTCAATCAATCCCGTATTCAATTCCCTTTGTCTATCGGTATGTTACTTGCCCGAGATTCGATCGTCGGTATCCCTATACCTTGTTCAATCTCGTTACTGGCAAGTCTCTTTACTCGTTCCGTAACTCACATCATCCCGTGATCAACTCCTTGGTCACATTGTCCACATTATGATGATGTCCTACCGAGTGGGCCCAGAGATACCTCTTCGTTTACACGGAGTGACAAATCCCAGTCTCGATTCGTGCCAACCCAACAGACACTTTCGGAGATACATGTAGTGCACCTTTATAGCCACCCAGTTACGTTGTGACGTTTGGTACACCCAAAGCATTCCTACGGTATCCGGGAGTTGCACAATCTCATGGTCTAAGGAAATGATACTTGACATTAGAAAAGCTCTGAGCAAATGAACTACACGATCTTGTGCTAGGCTTAGGATTGGGTCTTGTCCATCACATCATTCTCCTAATGATGTGATCCCGTTATCAACGACATCCAATATCCATGGTAAGGAAACCGTAACCATCTATTGATCAACGAGCTTGTCAACTAGAGGCTTACTAGGGACATGGTGTTGTCTATGTATCCACACATGTATCTGAGTTTCCTCTCAATACAATTCTAGCATGGATAATAAACGATTATCATGAACAAGGAAATATAATAATAACCAATTTATTATTGCCTCTAGGGCATATTTCCAACACCCCCCCCCAAGCGCGCCCTCCACCCTCATGGGCCCCCTGTTGCTCCACTGACGTACTCCTTCCTCCTATATATACCTACGTACCCCCAAACGATCAAATACGGAGCCAAAAACCTAATTCCACCGCCGCAACCTTCTGTACCCACGAGATCCCATCTTGGGGCCTGTTCCGGAGCTCCGCCGGAGGGGGCATCGATCACGGAGGGCTTCTACATCAACACCATAGCCCCTCCGAGGGTAGTTTACCACAGACCTTCGGGTCCATAGTTATTAGCTAGATGGTTTCTTCTCTCTTTTTGGACCTCAATACAATGTTCTCCCTCTCTCTTGTGGAGATCTATTTGATGTAATCTTCTTTTGCAGTGTGTTTGTTGAGACCGATGAATTGTGGGTTTATGATCAAGTTTATCTATGAAAAATATTTGAATCTTCTCTGAATTCTTTTATGTATGATTGGTAATCTTTGCAAGTCCCATCGAATTATCAGTTTGGTTTGGCCTACTAGATTGGTTTTTCTTGCAATGGGAGAAGTGCTTAGCTTTGGGTTCAATCTTGCGGTGTCCTTTCCCAGTGACAGCAGGGGCAGCAAGGCACGTATTGTATTGTTGCCATCGAGGATAACAAGATGGGGTTTTTATCATATTGCATGAATTTATCCCTCTACATCATGTCATCTTGCTTAAGGAGTTACTCTGTTCTTCTGAACTTAATACTCTAGATGCATGCTGGATAGCGGTCGATGTGTGGAGTAATAGTAGTAGATGCAGGCAGGAGTCGGTCTACTTGTCTTGGACGTGATGCCTATATACATGATCATACCTAGATATTCTCATAACTATGCTCAATTCTGTCAATTGCTCAACAGTAATTTGTTCACCCACCGTACAATACTTATGCTCTTGAGAGAAGCCACTAGTGAAACCTATGGACCCCGGGTCTATCTTTATCATATCAATCTTTCAACACTTAGTTATTTTCCGTTGCTTTTATTTTACTTTGCATCTTTATCATAAAAATACCAAAAATATTATCTTATCATATCTATCAGATCTCACTCTCGTAAGTGACCGTGTAGGGATTGACAACCCCTTATCGCGTTGGTTGCGATGATTTATTTGTTTTGTGTAGGTGCGAGGGACTCGCGCGCAGCCTCCTACTGGATTGATACCTTGGTTCTCAAAAACCGAGGGAAATACTTACGCTACTTTGTTGCATCACCCTTTCCTCTTCAAGGGAAAACCAACGCAGTGCTCAAGAGGTAGCACCAAGTAGAGCCCAATCCGGACACGGGTACAGTCTTCAGCCTTCATGTATTCTCAGCCCATCAGTCCGACCCAATGAATAACAGGTCGGACGCCCGAGGACCCCTTAGTCCAGGACTCCCTCAGCCGGCCCTCTATGGCGCGCCCTGGATGAGTCCTACTCCCACCAGGAGTAGGATTCGCCCCTTCCCTAGTTGGACTAGGAGAGGAAGGAAGGGAGAGGAAGGAGGAAGGAAAGGGGAGCCGGCCCCCCACCCAATTCGGATTGGGCTTGGGGGGCGCTCCCCTCCTAGGCTCCCTCCTCCTCTCTCCCACTATGGCCCGATAAGGCCCATATACTTCCCGGGGTGTTTCGGTAACCTCCCGGTACTCCAGAAATGCCCGAACTCACCCGGAACCATTCCGATGTCCAAACATAGTCATACAATATATCAATCTTTATGTCTCGACCATTTCAAGACTCCTCGTCATGTCCGTGATCACATCCGGGACTCCGAACAACCTTCGGTACATCAGACACATAAACTCATAATACCGATCGTCATAGAACGTTAAGCGTGCGGACCCTACGGGTTCGAGAACTATGTAGACATGACCGAGACTCATCTCCGGTCAATAACCAATAGTGGAACCTGGATGCTCATATTGGCTCCTACATATTCTACGAAGATCTTTATCGGTCAAACCGCATAACAACATACATTGTTCCCTTTGTCATCGGTATGTACTTGCCCGAGATTCGATCGTCGGTATCTCAATACCTAATTCAATCTTGTTACCGGCAAGTCTCTTTACTCGTTTCGTAATGCATCATCCCGCAACTAACTCATTAGTCACATTGCTTGCAAGGCTTATAGTGATGTGCATTACCGAGAGGGCCCAGAGATACCTCTCCGACAATCGGAGTAACAAATCCTAATCTCGATCTATGCCAACTCAACAAGTACCATCGGTGACACCTGTAAAGCACCTTGATAATCACCCAGTTACGTTGTGACGTTTGGTAGTACACTAAGTGTTCCTCTGGTATTTGGGAGTTGCATAATCTCATAGTCATAGGAACATGTATAAGTCATGAAGAAAGCAATAGCAACATACTAAACGATCAAGTGCTAAGCTAACGAAATGGGTCAAGTCAATCACATCATTCTCTAATGATGTGATCCTGTTAATCAAATGACAACTCATGTCTATGTCTAGGAAACTTAACCATCTTTGATTCAACGAGCTAGTCAAGTAGAGGCATACTAGTGACACTCTGTTTGTCTATGTATTCACACATGTACTAAGTTTCCGGTTAGTACAATTCTAGCATGAATAATTAACATTTATAATGATACAAGGAAATATAAATAACAACTTTATTATTGCCTCTAGAGCATATTTCCTTCAACAATAGCCTGTCGCTTGGAGGACCAGCTGACGAGCGTGTCACCAAGGTATACGCAGTAACCAAAGGTCGGCCGACGGGTGTCAAGGCACCCAGCCCAGTCCGCGTCTGGATACGTGACTATGTATGTCGAAGAAGAACCTGGGAGGAGCAAACCGTGGTGAAGTGTGCCTCGAACATAGCATAGAATACCTTTGATGATGGCGAGGTGACTGTCCCGCGGATCGTCCATATGTAGGCAAGCCCGTTGCACCGCGTACGCGTCATGGTGAGATATTGCAAGGCTCCGGCTAGGCTGCGTTACTCAGACGGGTCGGACACGGGGGCGCCGGCGTCGGCGGTGACTTTGGGCGCCATGTCAACTGGTGTGGAAGCAACATGCCATTCGGACATGCCGGCGCGGCAAAGAAGCTCCTCTGCATACGGGGCTTGGTTGAGGAAGAACCCCCACGATGTACGCTGCACACGGATGCCCCCCATGTCTGTCATGGCAAACTCGCATTGTAGTTGATCGACGATGGAGCAAAGAAGTGCCGGTGTGGACGCCCCAAGTATGATATCAGCAACATACAGGAGAAGATGGGCAGCGTCAGCACCCCGCTGTAGGATGAACATGGAGGCGTCCGAGCGTGATGTAGTGAAGCCAATGGTTGCAGCCAAGGCAGCGAAGCGGTGGGACCATGCCCAAAGCGCCTGCTTGAGGTCGTAAAGTCACTTGGAGAGTGTCGGTGTCAAAACCGGCAGATATCGGGTAGGGGGTCCCGAACTGTGCGTCTAAGGTTGATGGTAACAGGAGACAGGGGACACGATGTTTACCCAGGTTCGGGCCCTCTCTATGGAGGTAATACCCTACTTCCTGCTTGATTGATCTTGATGAATGGGAGTATTACAAGAGTTGATCTACCTCGAGATCGTAATGGCTAAAACCCTAAAAGTCTAGCCTGTATGACTATGATTATTCATGTCCCTATGGACTAAGCCCTCCGGTTTATATAGACACCACAGGGGACTAGGGTTATACAAAGTCGGTTACAGAGAAAGGAATCTTCATATCCGGACGCCAAGCTTGCCTTCCACGCCAAGGAGAGTCCCATCCGGACACGGGAGAGATTCTTCGGTCTTGTATCTTCACATCCCATCAGTCCGGCCCACGTACCATAGTCCGGATGCCCAAGGACCCCTTAGTCCAGGACTCCCTCAGTAGCCCCTGAACCAGGCTTTCAGCGCGCAGATTGTGTTCGGCATTGCAAGGCGGGTTCCTTCTCCGATTACTGCAACACAGTCTTTGAACACAACGAATGTGTACGGCTCTGCAAAACAAGTACCACACACAACCGCAAAGAATATAATATTTCACGAGTCCAATCCGCTGACAACTTTTTGTAGCGTGACATCACGTCCCTGCCCGGTTATTATTTCAAACAGTTTTTTGGCCTGCCGCTTCATATTTCAAAATGTGGTCTCACTGGCACGTCTTGTCAAAGCAGATATCGTGTCCCCTTATTGCAGGATTCTCATCAATACGGGTGTGGGTAATCCAACCGTGCCGTCTGCGCGGCCCTTGGGAAACAGGCGAGTTTTAAGGCGAGTGGGGAGGCGCTTGATATTCGTTGCCTTTATAAAGTGATAAGGATTCACCCCCTTTCACCCACGCCTTCTCTCTCTCTGCCCATCCATTCTCGTGCTCCAGCGCCCAAGTCCTCGTATTTTCCGCCCCAAGAAAGCACCCGATCATGTCCGGATCTAGAGCGCAAGGCAAGTGGATGGCCTCCTCCGTCAAGGAGAAGGACATCACCCAGCTTCGGGAGGGTATCTGGCCAAGGAAATCGCCCACCGGCTTCCGGCCAAGGGGCAGCTCGTCCCCACCCCGAAGCCCAATGAGAGTGTGTTGTTCATCCCCCACTCCGTCCGCGGGTTAGGGTTTCCTCTCCACCCTTTCGTCCGCGGACTCATGTTCTACTACGGGCTAGATTTCCACGATCTGGCCCCAAATTCTTTCCTCAACATCTCAGCATTTATTGTCGTGTGCGAGGCCTTCCTCCGCATTCCACCCCACTTCGGACTGTGGCTCAAGATCTTCAACGTGAAGCCGAAGGTGGTGGATGGCCAACACGTAGAGTGCAGAGGTTCCATGGTGAGCAAGATGCCCAAGGTCACATGGCCCAAAGGTACCTTTGTGGAGACCATCAAACGGTGGCAGCAACTATGGTTCTATGTCACAGAGCCCTGTGACGCCACCTGGGCCGTGGCTCCCGAATTCAAGTCCGGAGCCCCAATGCGGCTCACCTCCTGGCTAGAGAAGGGCCTGAATTGGTCTTCGTCGGACGAGCTGACAGCGCTGCAAACGCGCATCTAGAGCATGGTGGACAAAAACATAAAGCTCGTCAATGTGATTGATAATCCCCAAGTGCAGGGAATCATCATAGCAATTCCCAATGGTGGAAGTGATAAGTATGGAGTGTCGAACCCACAAGGAGCTAAAGGTAAGATCAATATTCTCTCAAGCCCTATCTGCCACTGATACGACTCTACGTACACTGAACGTTTCCTTCCAACTAGAAACGAGAAATAAAACTACGTTGTGGGTATGAAGAGGATAACTTTGCATGATATCGGAGAGCTAAAACATAAAAGTAGGTGATGTTATCATAAAGTTAGAATATATTACTAAATATTATAAATAGCGAGTGTGGAATAATGATGGATCAGTATGCGGAATTGTCCTAGGCAATTGTTAATAAGACCGGTGGTCGGCATTGCAATTTCATATATGAGGGAGAGGCATAAGCTAACATACTTTATCTTCTTGGATCATATGCACTTATGATTGGAACTCTAGCAAGCATCTACAACTACTAAAGATCATTAAGGTAAAACCCAACCATAGCATTAAAGCATCAAGTCCCCTTTATCCCATACGCAACAACCCCCTTACTCGGGTTTATGCTTCTGTCACTCAAGCAACCCACTATAAGCGAATCATGAACGTATTGCAACACCATACAGCGGGAATCCCTCACGCTTGCGCGACACGGAGGGCACAATAGGACAGCACCAAAATAAAACATACAACTCATACCAATCTATATCATCAATCAACCCAAAGACAAAGGATATCTACTCAAAACATCATAGGATGGCAACACATCATTGGATCATAATATGTGGCATAAAGCACCATGTTCAAGTAGGGATTACAGCGGGGTGCGGGAGAGTGGACCGTGTAAAATAGATGAGGATGGTGATGATGATGGTGATGTTGATGAAGACGATCACCGCGGCGATGCTTCCCTCCCGATGGCACTCCGGCGCCACCGAGAGAGAGGAGGACAGGTTCTCCCCCTTGTGCTTCCTCCTCCATTGCCTCCCCCCTAGATGGGGAGAGGTTCTCCCTCTGGTCCTTGGCCTTCATGGCGATGATGGCCCCTCCGGGATCCTCCTCCATGGCCTCCGGTGATGATGCCCCCTCCGGCAGGGTGCTAGAGAGGGCCTAGATTGATTTCTCGTGGCTACAGAGGCTTGCGGCGGCGGAACTTCCGATCTAGGTTATTTTCTGGAGGTTTCTGTATTTATAGGAATTTTTGGCGTAGGTTTCACATTAAGGGGGTCTCCGAGTCGTCCACGAGATAGGGGCCCATGCCCAGTGGGGCGGGCGCACCCCCCACCCTTGTGGATAGCCCGGGACTTTTCTGGCCCAACTCTTTTACTCCGGGGGATTCTTTTGGTCCATAAAAATCATCAAAAATTGGCACGTCAATTGGACTTCGTTTAGTATTCCTTTTCTGCGATACTCAAAAACAAGGAAAAATCAGAAACTGGCACTAGGCTCTAGGTTAATAGGTTAGTCCAAAAAATCATATAAAATATCATATAAATGCATATAAAACATCTAAGATGGATAATATAATAGCATGAATACTTCATAAATTATAGATACGTTAATCTCGTGAGCGCAAAGTTTTTGTTTTTTACAGCAAGATCACATTAACTTTCACCCAAGTCTTCCCAAAGGTCTTACTTGGCACTTTATTGAAACAAAAGCTATAAAACATGATTACTATAGTAGCTTAATCATGTAAACACACAAAAACAGTAAGGGTAAATATTGGGTTGTCTCCCAACAAGCGCTTTTCTTTAATGCCTTTTAGCTAGGCATGATGATTTCAATAATGCTCACATAAAAGAAAAGAATTGAAACATAAAGAGAGCATCATGAAGAATATGACTAGCACATTTGAATCTAGCCCACTTCCTATGCCTAGGAATTTTGTGAACACATAATTTATAGGAACAAGAATCAACTAGCATAGGAAGGCAAAACAAGTATAACTTCAAAACTTTAAGCACATAGAGAGGAAACTTGATATTATTGCAACTCCTACAAGCATATATTCCTCCCTCATAATAACTTTCAGTAGCATCATGAATGAATTTAACAATATAACCATCACATAAAGCATTCTTTTCTTGATCTACAAGCATAGAAAATTTTCTACTCTCCACATAAGCAAAATTCTTCTCATTCGGAATAGTGGGAGCAAACTCAACAAAATAGCTGTCATGTGAGGCATAATCCAATTGAAAATTAAAATCATGATGACAAGTTTCAAGGTTAACATTATTCTTTATATCATACATGTCATCACAATAATCATCATAGATAGCAACTTTATTCTCATAATCAATTCGAACCTCTTCCGAAATGGTGGAATCATTACTAACTAAAGTCGACACTCTTCCAAAACCGCTTTAGATGATAGTATTATTCGTACTCCAAAAGATATAAGTGAAGTTCATGGAGCATTCTACAATTAATATAGTCTAACCAATATCCAAGCTCAAAATATATAAGTGAAGCACACGAAGCATTCTATAAAACCATACTAAAAATATTTAAGTGAAACGCAAAGAGCATTCTATAAGGTCATACTCAAAAGATACAAGTGAAGCACATGAAGCATTCTATAAATCGATGAAGGGATATCTCATACTAGCATGGTTCTTAAAGGAAAAATAAAAACACAAAGGACACAAATCATGTGAACAAAACAAAAACCGAGGTATACCAATAATTATAGAAGAAGAAAGATGGGATGCCAATCGGGGCATCCCCAAGCTTAGATGCTTGAGTATCCTTGGGATATTTACTTGGGGTGCCTTGGGCATCCCCAAGCTTGAACTCTTGCCTCTCTTTATTCTTCTCACATCGGTAACTCCTCGTTCTTCGAACACTTCATCCACAAAAACTTAACAAAAACTTTGTGAGATCCGTTAGTGTACTAAAGCAAATCACTACCTTTAGGTACTGTTGCAAACTCATTCCAATTTCATATTAGCACTTTATCTACTGTATTCCAACTTCACCATGGTTCATACCCCCCGATACTACCCATACATTCATCAAAATAAGCGAACAACACATAGAAAACAGAATCTGTCAAATACAGGACAGTCTGTAGTAATCTCGAAGTTTAGTAAACTTCTGTAACTCCAAAAAATTCTAAAAAATATGAAAATTTAAACATTTTGTACAGAAGTAATGTGAAAAAAGTTTCAGACCCATTTGACTTTCCAGTAAAAAATGTAAATTCACGCACTACAGCCAAAGTTTCTGTTTTTGTACTGCACATAGTAAACAAGCAATCTAATCATCCTAAAACCAAAGCTTGGGACATTATTTTTATAATACAATGGATGTATACAAGGGGATAATTATTTTCAGAGAAGCTTCCATGAATTTTTTTACATTGTTTCCATGAGCATGAACACAAGTGTTCAAGGTCGACCCTCACTTCTCCAATGCACAACCTTCCAATCACTTCTCTTATTGAAAAACATTTTAGGCATGAGAGGCAAGTAATTTTTTTTGTATTTTCATTCTTTTAATTTTTTTTGTATGTTTCACCCACAACTAAACATAAACAACAAGGAAAAACAAAATCTACTTTGTGATGAAAGCAAACAAGCACACACGAGAATATCAACCCCACGCTATTGCTCCCCGGCAACGGCGCCAGAAAAGTGCTTGATAATCCCCAAGTGCAGGGAATCATCGTAGCAATTACCAATGGTGGAAGTGATAAGTATGGATTGACAAACCCACAAGGAGCTAAAGGTAAGATCAATATTCTCTCAAGCCCTATCTTCCACTGATACGACTCTACGTATACTGAACATTTGCTTCCAATTAGAAACGAGAAATAAAACTATGTTGTTGGTATGAAGAGGATATCTTTGCGTGATATCGGAGAGCTAAAACATAAAAGTAGGTGCTGTTATCATAAAGTTAGAATATATTACTAAATATTATAAATAGCGAGTGTGGAATAATGATGGATCGGTGTGCGGAATTGTCCTAGGCAATTGTTAATAAGACCGATGGTCGTCATTGCAATTTCATATGAGGGAGAGGCATAAGCTAACATACTTTCTCTTCTTGGATCATATGCACTTATGATTGGAACTCTAGCAAGCATCCGCAACTACTAAAGATCATTAAGGTAAAACCCAACCATAGCATTAAAGCATCAAGTCCCCTTTATCCCATACGCAACAACCCCCTTACTCAGGTTTATGCTTCTCTCACTCAACCAACCCACTATAAGAGAATCATGAACGTGTTGCAACACCCTACAGCGGGAATCCCTCACGCTTGCGTGACACGGAGGGCACAATAGGACAGCACCAAAATAAAACATACAACTCATACCAATCTATATCATCAATCAACCCAAAGACAAGGGATATCTACTCAAAACATCATAGGATGGCAACACATCATTGGATCATAATATGTGGCATAAAGCACCATGTTCAAGTAGGGATTACAGCGGGGTGCGGGAGAGTTGACCGCGTAAAATAGATGAGGATGGTGATGTTGATGAAGACAATCACCGCGACGATGATTCCCCTCCCGATGGCACTCCGGCGCCACTGAGAGAGAGGAGGAGAGGTTCTCCCCCTTGTGCTTCCTCCTCCATGGCCTCCCCCTAGATGGGGAGAGGTTCTCCCTCTGGTCCTTGGCCTTCATGGCGATGATGGCCCCTCCGGGATCCTCCTCCATGGCCTCCGATGATGATGGCCCCCTCTGGCAGGGTGCCAGAGAGGGCCTAGATTGATTTCTCGTGGCTACAGAGGCTTGCGGCAGCGGAACTTCTGATCTAGGTTATTTTCTGGAGGTTTCTGTATTTATAGGAATTTTTGGTGTAGGTTTCACGTCAAGGGTGTCTTTGAGTCGTCCACGAGATAGGGGCCCACACCCATGGGGGTGGGCGCACCCCACCCTCGTGGACAGCCGGGGACTCTTCTGGCCCAACTCTTTTACTCCGGGGGCTTCTTTTGGTCCATAAAAAATCATCAAAAAATTGGCACGTCAATTGGACTTCGTTTGGTATTCCTTTTCTGCGATACTCAAAAACAAGGAAAAAACATAAACTGGCACTGGGCTCTAGGTTAATAGGTTAGTCCCAAAAAACATATAAAATATCATATAAATGCATATAAAACATATAAGATGGATAATATAGTAGCATGAATGCTTCATAAATTATAGATACGTTGGAGACGTATCAGTGATCCAGGTGATGCTAGTTCGCCGGATCCTTCCATGCCAGAGCCGGACTTGCCATTTATGGGAATTCAATCCGGCCGAGCACGAGACCTTGCAACGGTTCTTCGGAACTATGCACGAAGATATCTGGAAGGTGCTCTTCAAGGGCAACGAGACGCGGCCGGAGACGACCGAGGACCGTGGGCACGCCCTGGCCCATCCCGCCAGTGCGGTAAGTCTTTCGCATTTCAAGGTGTATACTTTACTTGCTTATTCAGGGAAGATATATAAACCTCACTATTTATTTTTCCAGGGCTAGACAAAGAAGGCGGAGCGGATTGGATGTCCGGCTCAGCTGCCCGAGGAACCGGCAATTCCGCTTCTGACGAAGATGCTGGTTCCCGCGCCCTACCAGGCGCTAGAGAAGAAGGCCAAGGGGGTCAGAAGTGGCCCCCACTGCAAGGGCGCTTCGGACATGACGTCCTAAGACGCCGAGACTCACTCCTCCGCCGTCGAGGACGACGACGAGGAGGAGGAAGAAAGCAACTCTCCCCGTGAGGGGGGAAGGAAGAACAGGGCGGCCTCCACATATCTAGAGGCAGAGGTGTCCAAGAGGGGGAAGGGCTCCCTCGTGCATAGGTCCACGTGGGACATCGACAACAGCCCAGAGCGGCGCCCCCGTGACAAGCCCCTGGACGAATCGTGAGTACCTGACACATTCATGTATTCAGCCTCTTCGGTTCATAGTTTTAACGTGTTGAATCATGCACTTGCAGTCCGGCCCGTTCCGACCTCGAGCGATCCTCGTCTTCGGGGAATTCGCTGGACCCGAAGGTGATGGACAGGGGGTCCCTTCCGGCGGCCTCCTCTCCCAGGGCCATGGATGACACAGAGGTATTGTCCTGAAGGATCCCAGGCCAGGGGAGACGCTGGAGGCCGCCAGGACGGTGCTAGAGGGTGAAGCCTCGGCCGCCGAACACATGGGGGGAGCAATTCCCCATGGAGACTGGCGATGGGGGCCATATTCAGTTCGACCCCCAGCCGAATACAGTCCAGGAGACCTATGCGGCTCCGAAACCCGGCAAGCAGCCTCCTTCAAAAGAAGGAGGTGCACCTCCCCACTCGCCTTAAAACTGTGCGTCTAAGGTTGATGGTAACAGGAGACGGGGGGACACGATGTTTACCCAGGTTCGGGCCCTCTCTATGGAGGTAATACCCTACTTCTTGTTTGATTGATCTTGATGAATATGAGTATTACAAGAGTTGATCTACCTCGAGATCGTAATGGCTAAAACCCTAACCGTCTAGCCTGTATGACTATGATTCTTCTTTATGAAGCGAAATTCTCTGTCATCAGCCTCCAGTTCGAATCGGATATAATTCGGCTGTGAGTCCCCCGCTAAGGAGAGTGTTTTTAATGAGTTTAGCACATCGCCTAAAGGTGAGTGCCGGAAGATGTCCGCGGAGCTGAATTCGATGATCGATGACCGATCAAGCTCGACGTACGTGGACGCACGTGCTTCGGAACCTATAGCCGAAAATGAGTCCGAGGTTCCAGTGGCGCAGATTCCACCCGAGGCTGGGTCTGTGTGCAGCTCCAACGCCGCTAAGTCTGTGGCTTCCGGGGCGGGGTTGAGCTTCCCGTCCTCGGATGGCGCGATCTGCTCTGGATCTAGGGCCAGAGCGGTTACAGGTGCTATCTCCCGGGTGTGGTCCGATGACAGATTTAAGTCATGTTCATCGCGGTGGCAGGGAGCGGCTACCGTGGGCGCGAATCCATCGAAGATGAAGTCTCCGCGGATATCAGCGACGTAGTTCAAGCTTCCAAATCTGACCTGATGGCCAGGGGTGAAGGAAATATGCCCTAGAGGCAATAATAAAGTTATTATTTATTTCCTCATATCATGATAAATGTTTATTATTCACGCTACAATTGTATTAACCTGAAACATAATACATGTGTGAATACATAAACAAACATAGTGTCACTAGTATGCCTCTACTTGACTAGCTCGTTGATCAAAGATGGTTGAGTTTCCTAGCCATAGACATGAGTTGTCATTTGATTAACGAGATCACATCATTAGGAGAATGATGTGATTGACTTGACCCATTCCGTTAGCTTAGCACTTGATCGTTTAGTTTACTGCTATTGCTTTCTTCATGACTTATACATGTTCCTATGACTATGAGATTATGCAACTCCCGATTACCGCAGGAACACTTTGTGTGCTACGAAATGTCACAACGTAACTGGGTGATTATAAAGGTGCCCTACAGGTGTCTCTGATGGTACTTGTTGAGTTGGCATAGATCGAGATTAGGATTTGTCACTCCGATTGTCGGAGAGGTATCTCTGGGCCCTCTCGGTAATGCACATCACTATAAGCCTTGCAAGCAATGTGACTAATGAGTTCGTTGCGGGATGATGCATTACGGAACGAGTAAAGAGACTTGCCGTTAATGATATTGAGCTTGGTATTGAGATACCAACGATCAAATCTCACGCAAGTAACATACCGATGACAAAGGGAATAACGTATCTTGTTATGCGGTTTGACCGATAAAGATCTTCGTAGAATATGTAGGAACCAATATGAGCATCCAGGTTCCGCTATTGGTTATTGACCGGAGACATGTCTCGGTCATGTCTACATAGTTCTCGAACCCGTAGGGTCCGCATGCTTAAAGTTCTGTGACGATCGGTATTATGAGTTTATATGTTTTGATGTACCGAAGGTAGTTCAGAGTCCCGGATATGATCACGGACATGACAAGGAGTCTCGAAATGGTCGAGACGTAACTATTGATATATTGGATGACTATGTTCGGACACCGGAAGTGTTTCGGGGGGTTTCAGGCATATACCGGAGTACCGGGGGGTTACCGGAAACCCTCGGGGAGTATATTGGGCCTAATGGGCCTTGGTGGGAGAAGAGGAGGGGCGGCCAGGGCGGCCGCGCGCCCCATCCCCCTCTAGTCCGAATTGGACAAGGAGGTGGGGGCGGCGCCCCCCTTTTTCCTTCTCTTCCTCTCTCCCTTCCTTCCCTTCTCCTACTACTACTAGGCAAGGAGGAGTCCTACTCCCGGTGGGAGTAGGACTCGCCCCCTTGGCGCGCCTTCCTCCTGGCCGGCCGCCTCCCCCCTAGCTCCTTTATATACGGGGGCAGGGGAGCACCCTAGAACACACAAGTTGATCATTGATCTCTCCCAGCCGTGTGCGGTGCCCCCCTCCACCATAATCCACCTCGGTCATATCGTAGAGGTGCTTAGGCGAAGCCCTACGATGGCAGCTTCATCAACATCGTCACCACGCCGTTGTGCTGACGAAACTCTCCCTCGAGCTCTACTGGATCGTGAGTTCGCGGGACGTCACCGAGCTGAACGTGTGCAGGTGCCGTACGTTCGGTACTGAGGATCGGTCGATCATGAAGACGTACAACTACATCAACCGCGTTGTCATAACGCTTCCGCTTTACGGTCTACGAGGGTACGTGGACAACACTCTCCCCTCTCGTTGCTATGCATCACCATGATCTTGCGTGTGCGTTGGAATTTTTTTGAAATTACTACGTTCCCCAACAAGGGGCGTAGCTGTTGATCTGCTCTAGATAGCCAAGCGAGTTGGCCCGCAGTGCGAAGCCACCGAATATGAAGATCTGTCCTGGGAGGAAGACTTCCCCCTGGACAGCATTGTTGTAGATGATTGACGGGGCCATTGAACCTTTTGAAGACGACGCAACGGAACTCTCAATGAAAGCACCAATGTCGGTGTCAAAACCGGCGGATCTCGGGTAGGGGGTCCCAAACTATGCGTCTAAGGTTGATGGTAACAGGAGACATGGGACACGTTGTTTACCCAGGGTCGGGCCCTCTCTATGGAGGTAATACCCTACTTCCTGCTTGATTGATCTTGATGAATATGAGTATTACAAGAGTTGATCTACCTCGAGATCGTAATGGCTAAAACCCTAAAAGTCTAGCCTGTATGACTATGATTATTCCTGTCCCTATGGACTAAGCCCTCCGGTTTATATAGACACCACAGGGGACTAGGGTTATACAAAGTCGGTTACAGAGAAAGGAATCTTCATATCCGGACGCCAAGCTTGCCTTCCACGCCAAGGAGAGTCCCATCCGGACACAGGAGAGAGTCTTCGGTCTTGTATCTTCACAGCCCATCAGTCCGGCCCACGTACCATAGTCCGGATGCCCGAGGACCCCTTAGTCCAGGACTCCCTCAAAGAGGCGGCAAACATGGTGACGGCGAGCATCGTCGATGAAGCTGGCTGGCTGGTAGCAGTACACTTGCTCGTTGAGAACACCGTGAAGGAAGGCATTCTTCACGTCAAGCTAGCGTAGGCCAGATGCGCGAGCAGGCCAGAGTGAGCACAGTGTGGATTGTCGACGGCTTGACCACCGAGGAGAAGGTTTCTCCAAAATCGATGTTGGGGCGCTGGGCAAATCCACGGACGACCCAACGGGCCTTATAGCGCTCTAGGGACCCGTCAGTGGTCATCTTGTGCCTGAAAACCAAATTGCCGGTCACAACATTACTGTTGGGTGGGCACGGGACAAGTGTCCACGTCGATTTCGCCATGAGAGTATCGTACTCCGACTACATCATGGCACGCCAATTTGGATCTCGGAGAGCGACGCGAATTGATGAGGGAATGGGAGAGAGGGTGGTGGCTTGATTGGAATAGTGGGGATTGGGTTGAAAGAGGCCGTGTTTAGTGTGCGTGATCATCTGGTGTGAGGCACGGGCGGGCGGCGGTGGGAAAGGAAGAGAAGACGAGGAAGGAGATCAGAAGGAGGATGGCCGCCAGGTGGAGAAGTCCAAGAAGAAGTGGGTTGGGAGTGGTTGGGGGAAGTGGTGGCCGTGGGCTGCATGGGAGAGCCATGTGGCGATGCGGGAGGGGTCGGTTAGGGTGGTGCCCATGCAGGATCGACGTGATCCAAGGGAGGTGGACCGGGAGCTGATCCAGACACGATTTTTGGGCATGGGAAGCAGCGTGTGGAACGGAAACACAGTTTCTACGAACGTGACGTGCCTGGAGAAGATAATGCTACGGGGGAGGGGGTCGTAGCAACGGTAGCCCTTGCGATCGTCGGGGTAGCCCAAAAACGCAAGCAAATGACCGTGGGGAGAGTTTGTTGGGAGTAGTGGCTAGCAAATTGGGATAGCAGAGGCAACCGAAAATGTGTAAGTGGTGAAATTCAGGTGCGTTCCAAAAGAGAAGCTCATGTGGGGTGGTGAGAAACTTAGGCTTGCAAGGTCTACGGTTGAGGAGATAGGTTGATGTGGCTAGGGCTTCAGCCCACCATGGGGGAGGCATGTGATCATGCAAGAGGAGGGTTCGAACACCGTCGTTAATAGGGCGTAAGGTGCGTTCGGCTTTCGCATTTTGTTGGGATGTGTATGGGCAGGTGAGCGTACAAGGTTGTCGAATTCATGGCCGTTGTCTATTTGGAAGGCTAAGATGGGACGAAAGAATTGCGGTTTAACACAGGCAAAGAAACGAATGAGAAGAGGATGAATTCCAGACTTGCGGCGTATAGGAAAAGTCCATGCAAAATGCGTAAAATCATCAAGAATTACTAAGTAGTATTGATAGCCAGATACACTTAAGATAGGACTTGTCCATAAATCACAATGACAAAGCTCAAATGGAAAACTAGTTTGAGAAGAAGATGAACTAAAGGGGAGCCTAACATTTTTGCCCAAGTGACAAGCATCATAGTGAGATGCCGTGCTTTTATTGCAATTGAACTGAAAATATGTAGAGGCTTTGGCGAGAGTGGCGGTGTTGGGACGGCCAAAGCGTTGGTGCCACACGTCAGCGGAGACGGTGGTGGAGAGGCAGTGTCACAGCGGTGTGAAGGTGTAGAGCTCGCCGGGAGAATCACATTGGAGAAGCACCGTCTTGGTGGTCAGATCATTGATAGAAAAACCGATAGGGTCAAATTCAACCGAAACCAAATGGTCACGAGTAAAAGCATGAACAGAGACAAGATGTCTAATGAGAGAAGGGGAGATAAGAATTTCTAGAAGAGACAGTGGGTGGGAGGGGGAGAGGAAGAAGGTAGAGCAGACACCGGTGGTGTGCAAGAGTGCACCATTGCTGACGACGATTGAGGTGGGAGAGGAGGGGAGGGAGGGGAAAAGGAGAATCCAGAACTGAAACCCATATGGGAGGAGGCACCGCTGTTGAAGATCCAATCATCGCCTAGTGCAGTCGGGGGATGTAGAGACATCTGGTTCAAAGCAGCAACGAGAGCTGACTGGTCCCACTTCGGGGAGGGTGCGGTGGTGGTCGTGGTCGTGTGTGCCTGGGGCACGGCGGAAGTAGGAGGACACGCGCCAAGGATCCCCTGGAAGGTGCTGACCACCATTGCCGTAGGAGCGGGGAGATGCGGGGCGGGCAGGAGGCCGTCGGGCGCGCCCCCGCCGAAAGATGAGCCGGCCTGGCCCGAGGGGTTCTGCTTCCGCTTCTTCTAGTGCCCATGATTGCCGGAGGAGCTGGGTGTGCCGCCGGGGCCCAACGTGGGAGGACCGAGGAGCGCAGGGTTGAAGGGGGTTGGGGCCTGCGCGGGGGGTGGCGACGGGCGGGCCGCATAGAAGGTGCTAGAGTGGGCGAGGAGGGCCGAGCGGGCGGTGACGCGTCCCTAGCTAGCGAGGCGCTGCTCCTCCAGCTGAAGAAACGCCTGGAGCTTGCCGAAGAAGGGCCGGCGTGTTGGAGAAGCTCGTCGAGGTCGCGGAGCACGTTGTAGACGAGACAACGATCCTTGAGGCGGTGGACGAGATCCCAGAGGGTGTCCGCCATGTTCTTGAGCCGAGAGGTGTAGTCGACGACGGAGAGGTCACCCTGGTTGAAGCTGTAGAACTCATCGAGGAGGTAGGTGATCCGGGCGTTGCGATGGTTAACATTTGAGAGAGTATAGGCTTTCCTACACCCCCTTATCTAGCCATTCATTTTCGCATCGCGATTCGTGCGAGTAATTTTTGTCTTTTTTGTTTCTCCTAAATAGAACAACATATGAACTTGGAACTTTGTAGGACAACAAAACATTCTAACTAGAATGTGGGAAAAAACTTTCAGATTTTTTCGAGTATCATATATAAAAAAAAATAATGTTTTTTACTCCAAAAATCTCATTTTGTATATTTATGTCGGGCAAAAAAATCTGAAAGTTTTTTCTCACATTGTAGTAAGAATGTTTTGTTGTCATGCAAAGTTTGAGGTTCATATGTCGTTTTATTTTGAAGGAACAAAAAAGAGAAAAAATTATGCTGTAAGTTAGTTGTATCGCACAGATCTCAAAGCGGTATTGAAGGGTATGGATAAGAGGTGTCCAGAAACCTGTGCTTTATAAATCCGCGTTCGCGTTACGATTGCTGCGGAAGAGAGAGCGAAGCGAGCGCCACAGGGAGTACGCCGTATCCTTGCGATCAGCGATGATCTCCAACGTCGACAGGGTCACGGTGGCGTCGTACCAAGAGAGCACTACGAAGTTGTTGAGGACCCAGTTGGAAGTCGCCCTGCGCCGGCGAGTGATCAACGTGGTCGGTGAGCCCGAACTTGGCAAAGGCCGAGAGAAACTGGCAACGCCAGAGGCCATAATTCTCCTTCTCAAAGTCGAGGGTGACCAGCACATGGTCGCGGATGCGAAGCGAATGGACTTGGAGGTTGGCAAGGGTTTGGGCGGCGACGGGCAGCTGGAACTGATCATCGGACTCCGAGTCGCTGGAGGAGGAGACGGGGGAGGAAGTGCTCATGGTCGTGGGGGAGAGAGGCAGCGGAAGAAGTGGATCAGTGATTCAAACTGATACCATGTTGAAGTCTGAACGAGAGCAGAGAGAGAGATCGTGCAACACTTTCCTTGATTATCACTTGAGGTTACACAGGTACATATATACATGTTGTACAACAGAATTACACAAGTCTAGCCTAAAGAATAGGACCGCTACGGAAGCACGTTCGCTAACACCAATCGCTTAGCGGCCCGTGCAAATCCCTTCTTTGTAATCTAGAAGTAGACTAGTCCCTGGTTTGGCTCTTGAGTGTCGCCATAGTTACAGAAGCACACGTTCGCTAACACCAATCTCTTAGCGCCCGTGCAAATCCCCTCTTTGTAATCGAGAAGTAGACTAGTCCCTGGTTTGGCTCTTGAGTGTCGCCATAGTTTGGTCGTTTGGAAGGTTTTCTAATAGAAGAAACTATGTATACTGAATCGATAGTTTCCAGCAAGCCACCTACAAGGGAGTGCAAGGAGAGCATGCGGTTGTAGGCAGCTGCACGCACCGGAACATGCGTCAGGCGGCGCGTTGTTTCTCGGAGCGGTGCAATAAATCCTCTCACCCCTTTCTCAATGCTCACTCTCCCCTCTTTCTCCGCCCTGTCACTGATGGCAATCACCATCATAGGATTCAAGATCTGAACGGTGAGCACCGGTAGCGACCACCAGTTTCATCACCGCTTCATCTCCCCTCCGCCAATGCCTCCTCAATGGCAGTAAGCCCTATCTACCTGATTTATGGATCAGTGTAGGCATCAATTTAGGCATGGATTTGACCTTCGCTCATTCGATTTAGCCTCAATTATGATTGTCGATTTAGAGCATGATTTTGCCGCCTATATTAGACAGCCCTCTTGACATCTAAGGACAAGCGCTTTTGTATTGCGTGTGAATGTGCTGCTTACTTTGCTACTAGGGGGAGCTCCTACTGGATTGATAACCCTTGTTTTCTAACTGGGTGGAAGACTTGCTACTGGTCAACTTCACCCTTACACTTGCGGGAATCACAACAATCCTGCCGGAGCAAGGACCGACCAAGACAAACTTCATGCTCTTATGTCCAATCAACTGGAATTCTCAAATTCTAGTGGGCCGCTCGTAAATTTCCATGAAAGCACCTTTTCTCCGATTCATGTTGCACTAGATGTGGCAACTCAGCTAGCTAGTATTCTTGGATGCACAGTTGCTACCTTCCCACAATTTTACCTTGGGCTACCCATATCTAATCACAAACTAAACCTCCTGGACTGCTTTTTCATCATTGATAAGATTGACCGTCAACTTGCAGGATGGCGAGGACTACTTCTTTCTGTTGAGTCTGCTATAAAATGTAAGGATAGCTCAGTTGGTCCGGAGAAGGATGAACTCGAAAACGCCTTCTGCGTTAGAGTGGGAAAACGCCTATAGTAGCCTGCTATTAGTTCCACTATGGACCCAATCCTTTGCTCCTCGCGTACTTTGGGAAAAGACAACAGGGGCTGCAGGTGAAAGAGGGGGTTTTGTCATATCCATATACGAAAGCGTCATACGCGTCAGGTGCGTAGATAGACAACCATCAGATCCAACACAAAGCCCTCAAAATATTTAGAGGTTTGGTCTACTCTCTCCGGTAAAAGAAAGGAATCAACTAAAGTTGTAGCGCACGAAAGTCGAAGTATATACTTTAGTCGATACAAAGTCTGTTTTTTCGAAGATCCACTATGATAATGAAAAAGATTTATAAATATCCTATCACCAACTAGGAAGGCATAAAGGCAAGACAGAAAGTAAAAAGACAGCAGGAATCGAACCTAGGAAAAGGGCAGACGCTTAGGCCTGCCCTAGATGTGACAGTCGAGTGCTCCAAGTTCCAGCATGGGAGCTCCAAAACGGCGTAGACGTCACCTTCAACGGTGTACATGGCCAGCGCGCTTGTCTGGAGGAGCACATGCGATGGCTGGAGCTGCCGCATGGGGCAGTGCGCATGCCCAGCGGCACGGAGGCACGCAATGGCTTGGACCATGCGTGTGTCATTGTGCGGTGCAGCCACGATGACATGCAACCTTAGCCTCACAACCAGGACAGGGAGCGCTAATGATTTGGCCTTCTCAAAGACATTGAGCGCTAATAATGATACCATCTATATCGAGAAGCACAAGTCGTCATGCATTTAGAGCGCAGATTGATCACCCCAGCCCGGGATTCTATGAGCCTACCTATGAGAAATGTAGAGTTGCTCGCAAACCATCGCCAAGGTGGCACCGCCCCCTCTCTCTGTTCTCTCATACTTTAGGAGTCCCTTAACCAAATTTATCTTTGAATTAAGAAATTTTAACGCCACAAGTTCATAGTATTGCAATGAACAGTACTTTTTTTTACATAATGTAACAAAGAAAATTAAGATAGCAAAGAAAACCAAAAAACCATGCACAACTCAACACTCTCGATTTCTCACATTGACACACCTACGGCGATCATGACGGCCTGTAGCATGAAACCATATCACCCCGTGAGATTAAACGAATGGCCACCTGGACGCACGATTTGGATGATGATGACGTCCAGGAGCGGGTGCAGGGGTAGGAGAAGACGTGTCTGCTACAAGCATGGTGTCGTGGAGCTTCATGACCATCTTGCAGTGGTTCCCCATGGTGGAAATAAACCACCTCCTCTCTGCATCGCGGAGGTGGACCTGGTCGGCGCCGGAGGTCCAAGCAACGGTGCCCCTGCTGTTCCTACAGGCCTTGAAGTCCAGGCCGCTCACTTCTACCATGTTATGTAAGGCCTTTTTGTAATTGAACAATGTAATCATGTGTGTGGACGAATTAGTCAATTAGCTGGAGCTTTTTACAGTTTTTTGATATAGGATCACGAATTTGATAAGAACTTATGCTAAATGCAGATTAGCAGCAAATTCTATTTGTTGCAAACTTTTTGAAGCAATAAACAGTGTATATGTTTGTCGTGTCATAAGACTTGGAATATTACCTAGCACGTCACCGACCGTGAACTCCTTGCTCTCGGACCAGATCGTGTAGTCAAACCCGAGCATCCACCCAGTGTCGTCGCCCATGGGGGTGCTGCTCTCGTCTGTTTTAACGGTATGTATGTTGATTCCAAGGCGGCATGTATATTAACTGTTGGAAATCAGTTTTATAGTGAGGTGAGACCAGTTTTTTTTCTTCTCAGACCGAAATTCTGGTAACCGACCGGAAACCGGAAATTTCGGTGACCTCCCATTTTTTTATCGCCTGAAAATTTCAAAATATTTGAATTTAAACGGAAGACTAATGTCAAATAGTGTTCGCTTGCACGCATGACAACGATCAACCTCACAGTGTAGCTGTTGGATGCGCGAGCTACTGTTCCGCGGCGCGGGTTCGATTCACAGTTAGTGTGCGACCTTTTTTTTAACACAGTACAGACGCAAGCGCTTATATACACGCGCATACACTCACCCCAATGAACGCACATACGCACACCCTACCCCTATGAGCACCTCCGAAAGACTGAGCCGGCATATCATCTTGAAATTTACGAAGTCACTGTAGACACCTCGTCATCAACCACTACAAGAAATATGTCAACTTGCGACCATCACTATTGGTCACCGAAAGGTCATTGTTTTTCATTTGCGACCTTTTTTGACCAAAAACAGAAGGTCAAAAGCTGGCGGTCGTAAACTGAAATTAACGACCTTCTCTGTGAGAAGGTCGTGGAATTCCACGACCAAAACAAAAGGTCATTGGTTCTATGATCTTCTGTTTTGGTCGCTACCTCTCTGCCCACGTGAAAGCACAAGTGCTCCCTGGGTGATTTTGGTAATTAATGTCAGCATATCTCTTGTTGGACTAATGCTTCTACCTAGTATGTTTCAGATAAGTTCAACAATGGATGGCATGGACTAGAGGATGTGGAACCTCTTCAAGATGCTGAGGGCAAAGGATTGGCTCAAGCTCAAAGCTCAGGACTCTACATTTTCCTATTTTAGTGATCCAAGATCACATTGAGTCCATAGGAAAGTCAATACTATTAAGAGGGGATGAGGTGTTGCTTAATGAGTTTCTTGCTCAAAGTGCTTAGTGATATGCTCCAAAGCCCTCAACCACTTTCTCACATCCACATATGTCTAAAACCAAAAGTTAAACTCGGCCCCACCGAATTTTTCTATCCGGCGCCACCGAGTTCAGTTGACATAGCCACTGCCAGAAACCCTAGTCTTTTCGGTCTCACCGATAGGGATCTCGGTCTCACCGAGATGGGATTGCAAACTCTCTGTTGCCTATTGCAATAATTTCATTCTCACCGAAATATGCAATCGGTCCCACCGAGATTGCAATGCAAACTCTCTGTCACCCTTTCGTAACGTTTCGGTCCAACCGAGATGAGCGAATCGGTCCCACCGAGTTTGCCTGACCAACTCTCTGTTTGACTATTACCAAAATCGGTCTCACCGAGTTGACGTGTCGGTCCCACCGAAAACCCTAACGGTCACATTATGAACTAAATTGGTCTGACCGAGTTTCACGATTCGGTCCCACCGAGTTTGGTAAATTGTGTGTAACGGTTAGATTTTGTGTGGAGGCTATATATACCCCTCCACCCACTCTTCATTCGTGGAGAGAGCCATCAGAACATGCCTACACTTCCAATACACATTTTCTGAGAGAGAACCACTTACACTTGTGTTGAGGTCAAGATACTCCATTCCAACCACATAAATCTTGATCTCTAGCCTTCCCCAAGTTGCTTTTCACTCAAATCATCTTTCCACCAAATCCAATCCTATGAGAGAGAGTTGAGTGTTGGGGAGACTATCATTTGAAGCACAAGAGCAAAGAGTTCATGATCAACACACCATTTGTTTCTTCTTGGAGAGTGGTGTCTCCTAGATTTGCTAGGTGTCACTTGAGAGCCTCCGTCAAGACTGTGGAGTTGAACCAAGGAGTTTGTAAGGGCAGGAGATCGCCTACTTCGTGAAGATATACCCGAGTGAGGCAAGTCCTTCGTGGGCGACGACCATGGTGGGATAGACAAGGTTGCTTCTTCGTGGACCCTTCGTGGGTGGAGCCCTCCGTGGACTCACGCAACCCTTACCCTTCGTGGGTTGAAGTCTCCATCAACGTGGATGTACGATAGCACCACCTATCGGAACCACGGATAAAAAATCTCCGTGTCTCCAAATTGCGTTTGCACTTTCCAATCCCATCCCTTTACATTCTTGCAACTTGCGTGCTTTACTTTTCGCTGCTCATATACTCTTGTCATGCTTGCTTGATATGTATTTTTGATGGTTAAACTCGTTCCAAAACTCCACATCAACTTAAGAAATTTCAAAACTGCAACTTTTCTTCTTAGAGTCTATTCTCCCCCCTCTAGACACCTCTTCTCGATCCTTTCAATTGGTATCAGAGCATTGGTCTCCATTGCTTTGGTTCAAACACCTTTGGAGGAAGATGGATGTGTCTACATTGGGGAGTCTTAGACATAGAGTGCCTATGCTTGATGGAGAGTTCTTTCATGAGTGGAAAAATGAGATGCTTGAGATTTTCAATGAATATCATTTGAACAAGTACATTACTAGCCCTTGTGCACCTTATGTTGATCCTTTGCATCCTACCCTTGATGAGTCTATTGACATGATCCGCAACCTTAGAACTGTTAATCTTATCACTAGAGGCTTGCCTAGAAACTTGATTGGATGTTTGCCTACTCTTGGTTGTGCCTACACTATATGGAGATTTCTTGAGGAAAGATTTCCAAACTATTCCTTGCAAAACTTAGATGAAATTCTTCATAAGTCTATTGCCTTGAGTAAGATGAATTCTAGTGATCCTAAATTTGGTGATTGTCTATTTGAGCTTACCAGTATCATGCGTGCCAAAGGAGATGTTGGAATCATTAGCAATATCATATCCGAAGCTATTATAATTCATAAAGATGACTATTGTGATGATCATTTATCTAATTAATTACCCTCTCTAGGAATTGATCAAATACAAGACGATGTGGAACATTGATACTATGATGAGGATGATGATAGTGGCTATGATCTTGACGATGCGATGAGACACTTTGGTCTTATGGCTAATCTTCGCGGCTACATGGATGGAGGAAAGGAATGGGTCCTTGACAGTGGATGTACTGATCATATGACCGGAGACAAAGATATGTTTCCTGAGCTTGCTAAAAACGACTGCCCTCGAAAGTATGTCACATTTGGTGATAACTCAAAGGGTAAGGTGGTTGGCCTTGGTAAGGTGGTCATCTCACATGATAGCTCCATACAAAATGTCATGCTCGTTGAATCTCTTGGGTACAATTTACTTTCAGTATCTAGACTTGCTGATTTCTGTCTCAATGTCCTATTTACTGAAGTAGATTGCCAAGTGTTTCGAAGAGACAATCATAAAATGGTCTTTACCAGTATACGTAGAGGTGATCTTTACATTGTCGATTTCACTAAAAAGGCTCAACCTAGAACTTGCTTAATTGCTAAATCTTCTAAAGGCTGGTTGTGGCATAGAAGGCTAGGTCATGTGGGCATGCGAAATCTTGATAAGCTTATTAAAGGTGATCATATCCTTGGAGTAAAAGATGTTATATTTGACAAGGATATACTTTGTAGTGCTTGTCAAGCAGGAAAACAAGTTGGAGGGAGTCACCCCGTGAAGAACTTCATGACCACGAGAAGACCGCTCGAGCTACTTCACATGGATCTCTTTGGTCCCAATGCCTACAAGAGTCTCGGTGGTAACTCATTTGGTCTAGTCATAATCGATGATTTTTCAAGATTTACGTGGGTGTTCTTTCTAAATGATAAATCACAGTTCCAAAAGATCTTCAAAAGCTTCGCTAGGAAGGCCCAAAATCAATTTCAAGTGAAGATCAAGAAGGTTCGGAGCGACAACGGAACGGAGTTCAAGAACGCAAATGTGGATACCTTTCTTGACGAAGAGGGGATTTCACACGAGTTCTCGGCTACGTACACACCTCAACAAAATGGAGTTGTTGAGAGGAAGAACCGTGCTCTTATTGAGATGGCTAGAACGATGCTTAATGAGTACAAGACTCCAAAACACTTTTGGGCGGAAGCGGTTGAGACAGCTTGTCATGCAACAAATTGCTTGTATCTTCACAAGCTACTCGGCAAGACGGCATACGAGCTCCTCACCTGTAACAAACCCCAAGTTGGATACTTTCGAGTATTCGGCTCAAAGTGCTACATTCTTGATAAGCATCGTCGTTCTAAATTTGCTCCTAAATCTCATGAAGGTTTCCTACTTGGTTATGGCTCAAACTCTCACACTTACCGTGTCTACAACAATTTCACCCGAAAGGTTGAAGAGACGGTAGATGTGAAGTTTGATGAATCTAATGGCTCGCAAGTAGAGCAATTGCCAATTGATGTAGGAGACAAAGACCCTTCAGAAGCAATCCAAGACTTGTCTATTGGCAAGGTTCGTCCAACGGAGGTGAAGGAGAGTACCTCGTCGGTCCAAGTGGAAGCTTCTACCTCACGACAAGGTGAACCAAGAGTTGATACGAAAGCATCCACAAGTGGGACACACCATGGCGAAGAAAACGAGGAAGTACACCAAGATGAACATCAATAACCTCCTTCTTCACCATGACAAGAGAACAACAACGTCAACAATGAAGAAGGCCAAGAAGAAGGACAAGATGAAGAAGATGTTCCACCCCGATCAAAGCAAAAGCTCCCATGGGTTTGAGCAAGGGTCGCCAAAGACCATCCCGTCGAGCAAATCTACAATGATATCCAAACCGGGAGAATCACTCGCTCTAAAACTCATTTGGCTAATTTTTGTGAACATTATTCATTCATCTCTAGCATTGAACCTATGAAGGTTGAAGAAGCATTGGAATATCCAAATTGGATAAATGCCATGCATGAAGAGCTACACAACTTTGAGACAAATCAAGTGTGGACATTGGTTGAGAAGCCCAACAACAACCACAACATCATCGGTACCAAATGGGTGTTTCGCAACAAGCAAGATGAAGATGGACAAGTAGTTCGCAACAAAGCACGTCTCATCGCCCAAGGCTATACTCAAGTCGAAGGTATGGACTATGGTGAGACATATGCCCCCGTTGCTAGACTTGAGTCCATTCGCATCTTACTTGCTTATGCTAATCATCATGATATCACCTTGTACCAAATGGACATTAAAAGTGCTTTTCTAAATGGTGAAATTGAGGAGGAAGTTTATGTTAAGCAACCTCCCGGCTTTGTCAATCCTAAGAAACCCAATCATGTTTACAAACTTCACAAAGCTCTTTATGGCCTTAAACAAGCTCCTAGAGCATGGTATAAATGTTTGACCAAGTTTCTTATTGAAAAAGGCTTTGAAATTGGAAAAATAGATTCTACTCTTTTTACTAAAAGGGTTAATGGAGAACTATTTGTGTGCCAAATTTATGTTGATAATATTATATTTGGTTCGACTAACCCTCACTTTAGTGAGAAGTTTGGAAAGCTAATGTCGGAGAAGTTTGAGATGTCTATGATGAGTGAACTCAAATTCTTTCTCGGTTTGCAAATCAAGCAAACTAAGGAAGGTACCTTTGTCTCTCAAACAAAGTACACCAAGGACTTATTCAAGAAGTTCAACATGCAAGAATGCAAAGGTATGACTACACCCATGCCTACTAGTGGACATCTTGACTTGACCAAAGATGGTGAACCGGTTGATCAAAAGGTTTATTGCTCTATGATCGGTTCATTGTTATATCTATGTGCCTCTCGTCCCGACATTATGCTAAGTGTGTGCATGTGTGCACGATATCAAGCGGCCACCAAAGAATCTCATCTTAAGGCTGTGAAAAGGATAGTGAGATACTTAATACATACACCAAATTTTGGCATTTGGTATCCTAAGAGGTCTTCTTTCGATCTTGTCGGCTACTCCGATTCGGACTATGCCGGAGACAAGGTTGATAGAAAGTCCACTTCGGGTACATGTCAATTTCTTGGTAGATCTCTTGTGTCTTGGTCCTCCAAGAAACAAAACTCGGTATCCTTATCCACCGCCAAAGCGGAATACATTGCCGCTGGTTCATGTTGTGTTCAATTACTTTGGATGACCCAAACTCTTAAGGATTATGGGATATATGTGAAACATGTTCCATTGCTTTGTGAGAATGAGAGTGCTATTAAGATTGCTCACAATCCCGTGCAACATTCTCAAACTAAGCAGATTGAAGTTCATCATCATTTCATTCGAGATCATGTTGCTAAAGGAGGCATTGATCTTAAGCATGTTCGCACCGATTAGCAATTGGCGGATATATTCACCAAACCGCTTGATGAGAAAGTCTTTTACCGTTTGAGAGGTGAATTGAACATCATTGATGCTTCAAACTTGGAGTAGGAACTCCACTTGGATACATGCAAGGCATGAGCCTTAGACTAATCCTTGATATTTCTTTCATGATGCTATTTATATATGTCTTGGATATATTTGCAACCTTGCATGCTATCTAACCCTTGTAGGTACTTGGATGAATCTAAATCTATGAGATTACAACCCACTCACATCTTGAGCAATTTCTACATCACCAAGTCTCTACACAATGGTGGTTGAAGACAAGGAAGTACGTAACCCTTCAAACATATCCTTTGACAATTCTATATTAAGTCTTATGATTGTCATTTTGGATACACAAGTGCTCTTCCTTGCAAGACTAACCCATGTAGGTAGATGAACTCAAATTCCAAGTGGTGCTCCCAAATCTTGATGAGCTACATCAACCTTGAGCAACCCACAAAAGTTCAACTACATGATCAGGATGAACACCATCACCCAAGGTATGTTGTTCCATCTTAGAGAAGCTTTGCTCCAAGTCATGGGTCAAAGCAACACAACAAGATGTGAATACATCAAATGCTTAAACGAAAAATGGCAACCCCATTTTGCGCTTAAACGGTGAGTATGACTTATGATCAAGTGCTCTCACTTAACTCCTTAGTCAATATACACTAACATAGGTGACTTTGTCACCGCCCAATTCTAGATGAAGTTCTCTAGTGTTTCTCCGTGCTCTTGCATTTGTCTCATGCATATTTGTTTCCCCTTTCAAAAAAAACTTCATCTAGATCTTTTCGTTTCTTTGTTCCGTTCTGCATCCAATTCATTGCAAATCTTTTAGTTAATTCCTTGCAAATCCTTGTGAGATCTTAATTGCCTAGTGAGCTGAGGTGACACGTGTTTTCACTGTGATGGACTCGGTCACACCGGTCTGTTTTCTTCGGTCCAACCGAATTCTTTCGGTGCCACCGAAGCACGCCACTCGGTGCTACCGATTTCACTGCAGAAAAGACAACTTGCCACTTGTTCCTGCATTCTTTTTACTCCAGCCCCACTCCATGATTCTTGCTCTCTACCAGCATCACATTCGACTTGCTGCTTTGCTCTGTGACTCAAGGACCAAACCCATTTGAAACAAAAATCCAGAAGAACCCTTCTTGGAAATTGATGTCAAAGGGGGAGAGAGAGATCACATCAAAAGCTTAATCATTTTTATAAGGGGAGAGAATGCTCAGGGGGAGAGTGTAGAAACCCCAGATGCTTGGTGTTCAAGAGGAGAGAAGTCACATGTCTTTAAGAGAGGAAAGACATGTTCATATTTGATTGTTTGCATTAGCTCTGTTTTTCTATTCCCTATCTTCTCCCAGTATCCCATGTTAGATTCAGGGGGAGCAACACATCTAAGGGAAGGAAATTCTTGAATTCATTGCACATCTTTATCTTTGGGGACATGTCTATATCCAATAGAGTACTCGGTACTCACTCCCTACATGTCATCCCAGTCTTGGTATTCTTGTGGTTTCTGTTGTTTGCTCTAGCTAGTAGGTGTATCTATGTTATCTAACCTTGTTTACTCAGGTTCATTCTTTCCTAAGCCAACTCAAGACCACAAGGTAAGTATATGCATCACAGTCATGTGTATGAGGATTTCTTGCTGTTGTACATAATGTTTGCAAGAAGGATTCATGAGCATGAAGGTACATTTCCTATATTCACATCATTTGCTCTGATGCATATAGCCAAGATACATGTAACTCATTGCTTGCGTTGTCATGATTATGCACTCATATGCTCTTATGTTCCATATTCACATGATTGCATACATGTAGGGGGAGCCTATGCATGTTAATGTCTTTCTAAAGCTTTGCTTGTTATTCTCTATATCTTTATCTAAAGATTTGATGTATGTTGTCATCAATTACCAAAAAGGGGGAGATTGAAAGCACAAGTGCTCCCTGGGTGATTTTGGTAATTAATGTGAACATATCTCTTGTTGGACTAATGCTTCTACCTAGTATGTTTCAGATAAGTTCAACAATGGAGTGGAATGGACTAGAGGATGTGGAACCTCTTCAAGATGCTGAGGACAAAGGATTGGCTCAAGCTCAAAGCTCAGGACTCTACATTTTTCTATTTTAGTAATCCAAGATCACATTGACTCCATAGGAAAACCAATACTATTAAGAGGGGATGAGGTGTTGCTTAATGAGTTTCTTGCTCAAATACTTAGTGATATGCTCGAAAGCCCTCAACCACTTTCTCACATCCACATATGTCTCAAACCAAAACTTAAACTTGGCCCCACCGAATTTTTCTATCCGGCGCCACCGAGTTCAGTTGACATAGCCACTGCCAGAAACCCTAGTCTTTTCGGTCTCACCGATAGGGATCTCGGTCTCACCGAGATGGGATTGCAAACTCTCTGTTGCCTATTGCAATAATTTCGATCTCACCGAAATATGCAATCGGTCCCACCGAGATTGCAATGCAAACTCTCTGTCACCCTTTCGTAACGTTTCGGTCCAACCGAGATGTGCGAATCGGTCCCACCGAGTTTGCCTGACCAACTCTCTGTTTGACTATTACCAAAATCGGTCTCACCGAGTTGACGTGTCGGTCCCACCGAAAACCCTAACGGTCACATTATGAACTAAATCGGTCTGACTGAGTTTCACGATTCGGTCCCACCGAGTTTGGTAAATTGTGTGTAACGGTTAGATTTTGTGTGGAGGCTATATATACCCCTCCACCCACTCTTCATTCGTGGAGAGAGCCATCAGAACATGCGTACACTTCCAATACACATTTTCTGAGAGAGAACCACCTACACTTGTGTTGAGGTCAAGATACTCCATTCCAACCACATAAATCTTGATCTCTAGCCTTCCCCAAGTTGCTTTCCACTCAAATCATCTTTCCACCAAATCCAATCCTATTAGAGAGAGTTGAGTGTTGGGGAGACTATCATTTGAAGCACAAGAGCAAGGAGTTCATCATCAACACAGCAGTTGTTACTTCTAGGAGAGTGGTGTCTCCTAGATGGGCTAGGTGTCACTTGGGAGCCGCCGTCAAGATTGTGGAGTTGAACCAAGGAATTTGTAAGGGCAAGGAGATCGCCTACTTCGTGAAGATCTACCCTAGTGAGGCAAGTCCTTCGTGGGCGACGACCATGGTGGGATAGACAAGGTTGCTTCTTCATGGACCCTTCGTGGGTGGAGCCCTCCGTGGACTCACGCAACCGTTACCCTTCGTGGGTTGAAGTCTCCATCAACGTGGATGTACGATAGCACCACCTATCGGAACCACGGATAAAAAATCTTCGTGTCTCCATATTGCGTTTGCACTTTCCAATCCCATCCCTTTACATTCTTGCAACTTGCATGCTTTACTTTCCGCTGCTCATATACTCTTGTCATGCTTGCTTGATATGTATTGTGAATGGTTAAACTTGTTCCAAAACTCCACATCAACTTAAGGAATTTGAAAACTGCAACTTTTCTTGTTAGAGTCTATTCACCCCCTCCCCTCTAGACACCTCTTTTCGATCCTTTCACCAGGGCACGTCGGATCCGACGTGGCAATCTGACGAGGCAAAATTGCGACCAATTGAAAAGGTCATTGGTAAGATTCAGCCCGGTCCGATTAGGTGTCTATATGGGCCGAGCCCAACAATTCAGCCCATTTAATGTATTTTTTCTTGTTAATTTTTGCTAGCTACATGGGCCTGGCCCGTTTTATTGTCTAGGGCGTTGCCTTCTATAATTCATTTCTTTTTTGGGCCTCGGCCCTTTTACAGTCCAATCTATTTTGGGCCTCCACAACATACATTTAGAAGCTTGACATCTCAGCATGTACAAATGTAGCCAAACCATTTTATTTCTTTCAACACAAAAGGATTCATTACACACCATGATAATAGATAGTAGATACATTCGACCGAGACTGAATTAACATAGAAATGAAGCAACAAAGGGCAGTCCGAGAAAAGGAACTACATGGGACTACAACAACATGGGACTAGAGCTATCATTTCTATTTCTACCAGCATTTGTAGACGCTTGCAAGAGAGGGAGAGAGATCATCCATCATCAATCAGTGACAGTAGCAACGTTCGAGAGACCCCCTCCCCCTACTGCTGCTGCTTCGTGTGCCTGCTACTGCTTGCTGTGTCGCATCACTAGTCGCCCTGCACACAAGAATTTTAGCTTTACATAAGGTTTACAAGAACAGGACCCTGATACATGAGATTAGCATTCACAAGTTATTTGCATTTTTATTAAGAACTGCGCCACACCATTTACATTACTAGTTATGTATTGACATACTTATCTAAAAGAACATATAACAGAAACATATGAATTTTATTTCTGAATACCAATACAGAAGTACTAAAAAAACAAGACTAAAAATCAGTAGAAGGTTGTCGGATCTCGGGTTCCGGCAAAACCCTTAAGGTTCGAACTCTGGGGTGTGCGCGAAGCTGTTTCCCCCCTACCGATCTACGCACTAGCTCGCTAAGATCTCGCGGACGAACTCGCAAAAAAAAGGGACACAAGGTTTATACTGGTTCGGGCCACCGTTGTGGTGTAATACCCTACTCCAGTGTGGTGGTGGTGGATTGCCTCTGGGCTGATGATGAACAGTACAAGGGGAAGAACGGCCTCCTGAGGTTGAGGTGTTCTTGTGTGGGTGCCGGGTTGGCTCTGGATCAGCTCTGTTCCAGATGCCCCTACTACGGTGGCTAGCTCTACTTATATAGGCCCTGGTCCCCTTCCCAAATATTGAGTGGGAAGGGAGCCAACAACGGCGGGCAATTTGAAAGGGGACAGCTAGTACAAGCTATCTTGACAAAAGCGGTCTTCGCCTGCAAAAGGCTCTGGTGATGACGCCATCTTGGGCTCCATGGTGACCTCCGTCTTGGCGTCCCGTTGGTCTTGGTCTCGTTGCACCGATAAGGAAACCTTTTCCTGATGCCTCGGTACTCCGCGCCTGCGCTCGCCGCCTTAGCACCAAAGAGGAAACAAGAACACTGCGCGCGCGGGCGCCCGCCTGATCCTGATCGTCACGGCTCACGTCACGAGAGCCTCGCGAGGTTTGCCCCGCCTTGATATCTCCGCTCCTCGTGAGCCTGCCCGGCGAGGCAGCTCCTGAGAAGGTCTTGCGTCATCCGCCTCGCGAGGCTTGGCCCCTCGTTGATAAATATGGGTCGTATGGCCCGCTAGCTTAGCCACGCCGTGGGCCGTAGGCAGGCAAGTCTGGGGACCCCCGTTCCCAGAACGCCGACAGTAGCCCCCGGGCCCAAGGCGCACTCGGGCTTGGCTTCGAGGTGAAGCCAAGGGTCAAGTACGGAGCGCCGCGGGCCCCGAAAGCCTGCGGCCTCGGTTGACGCGTGGCGGTTGATTGGCCGTGGGCGTCTCCGCTTCCCCACGCTGCCTCGGCAACTGCTCGACTCGACAAGTCCCTGCGACATGCAAGGAAAACCATCATTACCTGTGATCGTGGGAGGCGCCGGTTGGCCTCCTTCCGCTATAAATGGGGAGGGAGCGGCGGAGCCCCCGTCGCCCATATCTTCCCGGTTCACTTGCTTCTTCCTCCTTGCTTCTCCGCTTGCAACAATGGCGCCACGAAGGAAGTTCTTTGCCGCCGAGAAGGGGAAAGCCCCCCGCGAGGGGCCCGGCTCCCCGGTGCCCAAGCGCGGACGCGGCCGTCCGTGCAAGCACGCCGCGACCCCAGCCGTGGCCCACTGTCGTGGTGGCGCAGCACGTGGAGGGGGTCGCCCCAGCCATGGCGGTCCAGTTGACGAAGGGAGGCGTGCCATGGTGGCGTGGCCTCCCCGTCCGCGCTTTCACTTAGCGGAAGCATCGTCGGAGTTCGTTGTTTGGTCAGAGAACCCGGCCGGCAACTGGCTCCAGCTTCCGCGCTTCTTCGTCGACGAGCTGCCGGCCTCTGGTCGAGGCGGGCTCTCGTTGTAGGCGGATGGTTGCTGCAGCAAGGCCTCTTGGGTCGCAGTCGAGACTTCCGCCGCGGGCAACATAGCCCTGGCCCGCGGCTGGCAGACGTTCGCCCACGCGCGCGGCTTAGGCAGGCGGTGCACCCTCCACTTCAAGTATGATGGTGGGACGACCCTCTACGTGAGGGTGTTTGGGGAAGATGGTCGCCACGCCGGGTGTTGCCCCGAGGCGAACGACGGTGAGGAGGTGCTCGGCCTTGGCGACAGCCGCAACGAGGATGAGGGCGAGCCCACCCTCGGCGGCGACCGTGTCTCGTCTAGCTACGGCGGCTCTTCCTTCAGCGACAGCTCCAGTAGCGGTGGGTTCGACCAGCCACCGCGCCCGCTTTGAAGGCGGCAGCGGGTCGTCTCGTCGCCGTGCCTCCATGAAGCGCGAGGAGTGGTCTGGCTAGGCTCAGGATGTCGCTCCGGGCCTGCCTCCGTCGATTGCTGCAACGCTGCTTTTGCTTTGCTCTTTTTCCTGCATCAAAAATGAAACCGGTATGGGCCCAGAGAGGCGTGTATTGAACTGTGGTTCCTTGGTTATTGCGCTATGCGTGTTGTTCCCGTGCAGCGTTGTTATTTTGCGCAAAGATAACTTAACCTGGTGCATTTGGGACGCCTTCTTCCTTACGAGGTGTTTGTTTCCTCGTGTCCATCCTGACCTGTCTGCTCAGGAACTGCGAAAATTCGTTAGGTGGTGCACTAGGAGATTTGCCGTTCACCCAAGCCTGGACCTGGTGCTTTGCATCGCGGTACCCGAGGGGGCACGGACTAGGAGATATGCACCAGTTTTTGGGCTCGAACGAGGGTGGCTCGCGAGAAGGCAGAGAGGAGAAAAATGCTCGCAAGGGCATCTGCCAAGCCCCCTCGCGAGGTATGCGAGAGAGAGAGAGAGAACACGAGCGAACCAGAGCCGACAAAAGCGGTAACAGGCGAGGGAATCAAATCAGCAAGGAACACCAGAGGCAAATTTTGATTAAGGAGAAGCAAGCCAACTACGGAAAGCAAATGAAAATCTGCGTCCGGCACCTAATCTAGTCTTCAAGTCTTCTCACCAGCGCGGAGCTAAGTGCTGCCACTAGGCGTGGGAGGGAGCCGCAGGGCCTGAGGCTGGCGCTCCTGAGACTCCGGGGTGTGTACAGCCCCACTCATTATTACGTGAGAGTGTCACGGGCGGCGATTCTTAACAGGCACCGGGCCTTCTTCACAGGCTCTGGGCCTTTCTTCACAGGCTCTGGGCCTTGCTTCATGGGTAGAACTTCCGGAGGTGCTGGATGTTCCAGGCGTTCTGGATGGGTATCCCGTCCTGCGTCTCCAGGCGCGCGGCGCCAGGCCTGGTGACATGGGAGACCCTGAACGGGCCCTCCCACATGGGTGAAAGCTTGTGCAGGCCTTCCCTGGAGAGAACCCGCCTCAGGACGAGGTCGCCTACCTTGAGCGTCCTGGAGCGGACGTTGCGGCAGTGATATCGCCGCAGCGCTTGCTGGTACCTTGCCGCCCTTAGTGCAGCTTCGCGACGACGTTCCTCCCCCAACACGAGATCCATCCCCCGCGTGGCGTCCTGCTACATTTCGTCGAACGCCAGGACCCGTGCGGAGCGATGCTTTACCTCATGAGGGAGGACTGCTTCAGCTCCGTAGACAAGGAAGAATGGGGTCTCGCCCGTTCGCTTGGTGGCGGTGGTGCGGATGGACCACAACACCGACTGAAGCTCGTCGTGCCAACCCCTGCCGCAGGCTTCGAGCTTCTTCTTGAAGGTCCTGGTCTTGAGGCCCCTCAGGACCTCTGCATTGGCACATTCGGCCTGACCATTGCTCCTGGGATGCGCCACCGAAGCATAGCAAATCTGCGTTCCAAGGTTAGCATAGTAGGTTTTGAAGAGGTTACTAGTAAACTGCGAGCCGTTATCTGTGATGATGCGGTTGGGGACCCCGAAGCGGCTCACGAGGCCCTTGATGAACTTGACAGCAGAGCCGGCCAGGATGGTACGGACGGCTTCCACTTCCGCCCACTTGGTGAACTTGTCGATAGCGACGTAGAGGTAGCGGTAGCCCCCTGGCGCTCGAGGCAACGGGCCCAAGATGTCCAGCCCCCAGACCGCGAACGGCCACGTGAGCGGGATGGTCTGTCGGCCCGGAGCTGGCTAATGAATCTGCTTGGCGTGGAATTGGCAAGCTTCACAGGACTTCACCAATTCGCCTGCGTCGTTGAGCGCCGTGGGCCAGTAGAATCCACTGCGGAGCACCTTGCCGACGAGAGTCCGTGACGACGAGTGGTGCCCGCAATCCCCACAGTGTATGTCCATCAGCAACTCCTTCCCTTGGTGACTGGAGATGCAGCGCAGCGTGACGTCGTTCGGTCGCTTCCTGTACAATTCACCATCTTGAATACAGTATGCCGTGGCCTGCCGGGCGACGCGCTCTGCGTCCTCTTCTTTCTCCGGCAGCGTCCCTTGGATCAGGTACTCCTTGAATTCCTTGGTCCAGCATTCCTCCTGAGGCTCGAGCGCCAAGAGCAGGCGAGCTCCTTGTTGGGAATCGTAGCATAAATTTTAAAATTTCCTACGTTCACCAAGATGCATCTATGGAGTGTACTAGCAACGAGGGGAAGGGAGTGCATCTACATACCCTTGTAGATCGCGAGCGGAAGCGTTCCAATGAACGTGGATGACGGAGTCGTACTCGCCGTGATCCAAATCACCGATGACCGAGTGCCGAACGGACGGCACCTCCGCGTTCAACACACGTACGGTGCAGCGACATCTCCTCCTTCTTGATCCAGCAAGGGGGAAGGAGAGGTTGATGGAGATCCAGCAGCATGACGGCGTGGTGGAGGATGTAGCGGGTCTCGTGCAGGGCTACGCCGAGCTTCTACGAGAGAGAGAGAGAGGTGTTGCAGGGGAGGAGGGAGGCGCCCAAGGCTGTTGTGTGCTGCCCTCCCTCCCCCCCTTTATATAGGCCCCTGGGGGGGGGCGCCGGCCCCAAGAGATGAGATCTCAAGGGGGGGGGGGGGGCGGCGGCCACAAGGGGGGAAGGGGTTGCCTTGCCCCCCAAGGCAAGGGGGAACTCCCCCCCTAGGGTTCCCAACCCTAGGCGCATGGGGGGAGGCCCAAGGGGGGGCGCCCCAGCCCACTAGGGGCTGGTTCCCTTCCACTTTCAGCCCACGGGGCCCTCCGGGACAGGTGGCCCCACCCGGTGGACCCCCGGGACCCTTCCGGTGGTCCCGGTACAATACCGATAACCCCCGAAACTTTCCCGGTGGCCGAAACTGGACTTCCTATATATAATTCTTCACCTCCGGACCATTCCGGAACCTCTCGTGACGTCCGGGATCTCATCCGGGACTCCAAACAACTTTCGGGTTTCCGCATACATATATCTCTACAACCCTAGCGTCACCGGACCTTAAGTGTGTAGACCCTACGGGTTCGGGAGACATGCAGACATGACCGAGACGCCTCTCTGGTCAATAACCAACAGCGGGATCTGGATACCCATGTTGGCTCCCACATGCTCCACGATGATCTCATCGGATGAACCACGGTGTCGAGGATTCAATCAATCCGTATGCAATTCCCTTTGTCAATCCGTATGTTACTTGCCCGAGATTCGATCGTCGGTATCCCAATACCTTGTTCAATCTCGTTACCGGCAAGTCTCTTTACTCGTACCGCAATGCATGATCCTGTGACTAACACCTTAGTCACATTGAGCTCATTATGATGATGCATTACCGAGTGGGCCCAGAGATACCTCTCCGTTATACGGAGTGACAAATCCCAGTCTCGATCCGTGCCAACCCAACAGACACTTTCGGAGATACCCGTAGTGCACCTTTATAGTCACCCAGTTACGTTGTGACGTTTGGCACACCCAAAGCACTCCTACGGTATCCGGGAGTTGCACGATCTCATGGTCTAAGGAAAAGATACTTGACATTGGAAAAGCTCTAGCAAACGAAACTACACGATCTTTTATGCTATGCTTAGGATTGGGTCTTGTCCATCACATCATTCTCCTAATGATGTGATCCCGTTATCAATGACATCCAATGTCCATAGCCAGGAAACCATGACTATCTGTTGATCAACGAGCTAGTCAACTAGAGGCTTACTAGGGACACTTTGTCGTCTATGTATTCACACATGTATTACGATTTCCGGACAATACAATTATAGCATGAATAATAGACTATTATCATGAACAAAGAAATATAATAATAACCATTTATTATTGCCTCTAGGGCATATTTCCAACAGTCTCCCACTTGCACTAGAGTTAATAATCTAGTTACATTGTGATGAATCGAACACCCATTGCGTCCTGGTGTTGATCATGTTTTGCTCTAGGGAGAGGTTTAGTCAACGGATCTGCTACATTCAGGTCCGTATGTACTTTACAAATATCTATGTCTCCATTTTGAACACTTTCACGAATGGAGTTGAAGCGACGCTTGATGTGCCTGGTCTTCCTGTGAAACCTGGGCTCCTTCGCAAGGGCAATAGCTCCAGTGTTGTCACAGAAGAGAGTCATTGGGCCCGACGCATTGGGAATCACCCCTAGGTCGGTAATGAACTCCTTCATCCAGACTGCTTCCTGTGATGCCTCTGAGGCTGCCATGTACTCCGCTTCACATGTAGATCCCGCCACGACGCTTTGCTTGCAACTGCACCAGCTTACTGCTCCTCTATTCAAAATATACACGTATCCGGTCTGAGACTTCGAGTCATCCAGATCTGTGTCGAAACTTGCGTCGACGTAACCCTTTACGACGAGCTCTTCGTCACCTCCATAAACGAGAAACATATCCTTAGTCCTCTTCAGGTACTTCAGGATATTCTTGACCGCTGTCCAGTGTTCCTTGCCGGGATTACTTCGGTACCTTCCTACCAAACTTACGGCAAGGTTTATATCAGGTCTGGTACACAGCATGGCATACATAATAGACCCTATGGCCGAGGCATAGGGGATGACACTCATCTGTTCTATATCTTCTGCCGTGGTCGGGCATTGAGCCGTGCTCAATTGCACACCTTGCAATACAGGCAAGAACCCCTTCTTGGACTGATCCATACTGAACTTCTTCAATATCTTGTCAAGGTATGTACTCTGTGAAAGACCAATGAGGCGTCTTGATCTATCTCTATAGATCTTGATGCCTAATATATAAGCAGCTTCTCCAAGGTCCTTCATTGAAAAACACTTATTCAAATAGGCCTTTATACTTTCCAAGAATTCTATATCATTTCCCATCAATAGTATGTCATCCACATATAATATGAGAAATGCTACAGAGCTCCCACTCACTTTCTTGTAAACACAGGCTTCTCCATAAGTCTGTGTAAACGCAAACGCTTTGATCATCTCATCAAAGCGAATGTTCCAACTCCGAGATGCTTGCACCAGCCCATAGATTGAGCGTTGGAGCTTGCATACTTTGTTAGTATTCTTAGGATCGACAAAACCTTCCGGCTGCATCATATACAACTCTTCCTTAGGGAAGCCGTTAAGGAATGCCGTTTTGACGTCCATCTGCCATATCTCATAATCATAGTATGCGGCAATTGCTAACATGATTCGGACGGACTTCAGCTTCGCTACGGGTGAGAAAGTCTCATCGCAGTCAACCCCTTGAAATTGTCGATAACCCTTAGTGACAAGTCGAGCTTTGTAGATGGTCACATTACCATCTGCGTCCGTCTTCTTCTTAAAGATCCATTTGTTTTCTATGGCTCGCCGCTCATCGGGCAAGTCAGTCAAAGTCCATACTTTGTTTTCATACATGGATTCTATCTCGGATTTCATGGCTTCTAGCCATTTGTCGGAATCCGGGCCCGCCATCGCTTCTTCATAGTTCGAAGGTTCACCGTTGTCTAACAACATGATTTCCAGGACAGGGTTGCCGTACCACTCTGGTGCGGAACGTGTCCTTGTGGACCTACGAAGTTCAGCAACTTGATCTAAAGCTTCATGATCATCATCATTAACTTCCTCCCCAGTTGGTGTAGGCACCACAGGAACATTTTCCCGCGCTGTGCTACTTTCCGGTTCGGAAGGGGTGACTATCACCTCATCAAGTTCCACTTTCCTCCCACTCAATTCTTTCGAGAGAAACTCCTTCTCTAGAAAGGACCCGTTCTTGGCAACGAAGATCTTGCCTTCGGATCTGAGGTAGAAGGTATACCCAATAGTTTCCTTAGGGTACCCTATGAAGACGCATTTTTCCGATTTGGGTTCGAGCTTTTCAGGTTGAAGTTTCTTGACATAAGCATCGCATCCCCAAACTTTTAGAAACGACAGCTTAGGTTTCTTCCCAAACCATAATTCATACGGTGTCGTCTCAACGGATTTAGACGGAGCCCTATTTAAAGTGAATGCGGCAGTCTCTAAAGCATAACCCCAAAATGAGAGCGGTAAATCGGTAAGAGACATCATAGATCGCACCATATCCAATAGAGTGCGATTACGACGTTCGGACACACCATTTCTCTGAGGTGTTCCAGGCGGCGTGAGTTGTGAAACTATTCCACATTTCCTTAAGTGTGTACCAAATTCGTGACTTAAATATTCTCCACCACGATCTGATCATAAGAATTTTATTTTCCTGTCACGTTGATTCTCAACCTCACTCTGAAATTCCTTGAACTTTTCAAAGGTTTCAGACTTGTGTTTCATTAGGTAGACATACCCATATCTACTTAAATCATCAGTGAGAGTGAGAACATAACGATATCCTCCGCGAGCCTCAACACTCATTGGACCGCACACATCGGTATGTATGATTTCCAATAAGTTGGTTGCTCGCTCCATTGTTCCGGAGAACGGAGTCTTGGTCATCTTACCCATGAGACATGGTTCGCACGTGTCAAATGATTCGTAATCAAGAGACTCCAAAAGTCCATCTGCATGGAGCTTCTTCATGCGCTTGACACCAATGTGACCAAGGCGGCAGTGCCACAAGTATGTGGGACTATCGTTATCAACTTTACATCTTTTGGTATTCACACTATGAACATGTGTAACATCACGTTCGAGATTCATCAAAAATAAACCATTGACCAGCGGGGCATAACCATAAAAGATATCTCTCAAATAAATAGAACAACCATTATTCTCAAATTTAAATGAGTAGCCATCTCGAATTAAACGAGATCCAGATACAATGTTCATGCTCAAAGCTGGCACTAAATAACAATTATTGAGGTTTAAAACTAATCCCGTGGGTAGATGCAGAGGTAGCGTGCCAACGGCGATCACATCGACCTTGGAACCATTCCCGACGCGCATCGTCACCTCGTCCTTTGCCAGTCTCCGTTTATTCCGTAGTTCCTGCTTTGAGTTACAAATATGAGCAACCGCACCGGTATCAAATACCCAGGAGCTACTACGAGTACTGGTAAGGTACACATCGATTACTTGTATATCACATATACCTTGGGTGTTGCCGGCCTTCTTCTTGTCCACTAAATATTTGGGGCAGTTCCGCTTCCAGTGACCACTTCCCTTGCAATAAAACTCAGTCTCGGGCTTGGGTCCATTCTTTGACTTCTTCCCGGCAACCGGCTTACCGGGCGCGGCAACTCCCTTGCCGTCCTTCTTGAAGTTCTTCTTACCCTTGCCCTTCTTGAACTTAGTGGTTTTATTCACCATCAACACTTGATGTTCTTTTCTGATCTCTACCTCAGCTGATTTCAGCATTGAATATACCTCGGGAATGGTCTTTTCCATCCCCTGCATATTGTAGTTCATCACAAAGCTCTTGTAGCTTGGTGGAAGCGACTGGAGGATTCTGTCAATGACCGCGTCATCCGGGAGATTAACTCCCAGCTGAGACAAGCGGTTGTGCAACCCAGACATTCTGAGTATGTGCTCACTAACAGAACTGTTCTCCTCCATTTTATAGCTGAAGAACTTGTCGGAGACATCATATCTCTCGACCCGGGCATGAGCTTGAAAAACTAATTTCAGCTCCTCGAACATCTCATATGCTCCATGTTTCTCAAAACGCTTTTGGAGACCCGGTTCTAGGCTGTAAAGCATGCCGCACTGAACGAGGGAGTAATCATCAGCACGCTGCTGCCAAGCGTTCATAACGTCTTGGTTCTCTGGGATTGGTGCTTCACCTAGCGGTGCTTCTAAGACATAATCTTTCTTGGCTGCTATGAGGATGATCCTCAGGTTACGGACCCAGTCCGTATAGTTGCTGCCATCATCTTTCAGCTTGGTTTTCTCTAGGAACGCGTTGAAATTGAGGACAACGTGGGCCATTTGATCTACAATACATAGTGTAAAGATTTAGACTAAGTTCATGATAATTAAGTTCATATAATCAAATTATTTAATGAACTCCCACTCAGATAGACATCCCTCTAGTCATCTAAGTGAAACATGATCCGAATTCGACTAGGCCGTGTCCGATCATCACGTGAGACGGACTAGTCAAGATCGGTGAACATCTCCATGTTGATCGTATCTTCTATACGACTCATGCTCGATCTTTCGGTCCTCCGTGTTCCGAGGCCATGTCTGTACATGCTAGGCTCGTCAAGTGAACCTAAGTGTATTGCGTGTGTTCCGAGGCCATGTCTGTACATGCTAGGCTCGTCAACACCCGTTGTATTCGAACGTTAGAATCTATCACACCCGATCATCATGTGGTGCTTCGAAACAACGAACCTTCGCAGCGGTGCACAGTTAGGGTGAACACTTTCTTGAAATTATTATAAGGGATCATCCTACTTGCTACCATCGTTCTAAGCAAATAAGATGCAAAAACATGATAAACATCACATGCAATCAAATAGTGACATGATATGGCCAATATCATCATGCTCCTTTGATCTCCATCTTCGGGGCACCATGATCATCTTTTGTCACCGGCATGACACCATGATCTCCATCATCATGATCTCCATCATTGTGTCTTCATGAAGTCGTCACGCCAACGATTACTCCTACTTGTATGGCTAACGCGTTTAGCAACAAAGTAAAGTAAATTACATGGCATTATTCAATGACACGCAGGTCATGCAAAATAATAAAGACAACTCCTATGGCTCCTGCCGGTTGTCATACTCATCGACATGCAAGTCGTGATTCCTATTACAAGAATATGATCAATCTCATACATCGCATATATCATTCATCACATCTTCTGGCCATATCACATCACATAGCACTTGCTGCAAAAACAAGTTAGACGTCCTCTAATTGTTGTTGCAAGTTTTTACGTGGTTTGTAGGTTTCTTACCTACGTATGACCACAACGTGATTTGCCAATTTCTATTTACCCTTCATAAGGACCCTTTTCATCGAATCCGTTCCGACTAAAGTAGGAGAGGCAGACACCCGCTAGCCACCTTATGCAACTTGTGCATGTCAGTCGGTGGAACCAGTCTCACGTAAGCGTACGTGTAAGGTCGGTCCAGGCCGCTTCATCCTACAATGCCGCCGAAACAAGAAACGACTAGTAGCGGCAAGAAGAATTGGCAAACTCAACGCCCACAACTGCATTGTGTTCTACTCGTGCATAGTAACTACGCATAGGCCTGGCTCATGATGCCACTGTTGGGAATCGTAGCATAATTTTAAAAATTTCCTACGTTCACCAAGATGCATCTATGGAGTGTACTAGCAACGAGGGGAAGGGAGTGCATCTACATACCCTTGTAGATCGCGAGCGGAAGCGTTCCAATGAACGTGGATGACGGAGTCGTACTCGCCGTGATCCAAATCACCGATGACCGAGTGCCGAACGGACGGCACCTCCGCGTTCAACACACGTACGGTGCAGTGACGTCTCCTCCTTCTTGATCCAGCAAGGGGGAAGGAGAGGTTGATGGAGATCCAGCAGCACGACAGCGTGGTGGAGGATGTAGCGGGTCTCGTGCAGGGCTACGCCGAGCTTCTACGAGAGAGAGAGAGGTGTTGCAGGGGAGGAGGGAGGCGCCCAAGGCTGTTGTGTGCTGCCCTCCCTCCCCCCCCCTTTATATAGGCCCCTGGGGGGGCGCCGGCCCCAAGAGATGAGATCTCAAGGGGGGGCGGCGGCCACAAGGGGGGAAGGGGTTGCCTTGCCCCCCAAGGCAAGGGGGAACTCCCCCCTAGGGTTCCCAACCCTAGGCGCATGGGGGGAGGCCCAAGGGGGGGCGCCCCAGCCCACTAGGGGCTGGTTCCCTTCCACTTTCAGCCCACGGGGCCCTCCGGGACAGGTGGCCCCACCCGGTGGACCCCCGGGACCCTTCCGGTGGTCCCGGTACAATACCGATAACCCCCGAAACTTTCCCGGTGGCCGAAACTGGACTTCCTATATATAATTCTTCACCTCCGGACCATTCCGGACCCTCTCGTGACGTCCGGGATCTCATCCGGGACTCCGAACAACTTTCGGGTTTCCGCATACATATATCTCTACAACCCTAGCGTCACCGGACCTTAAGTGTGTAGACCCTACGGGTTCGGGAGACATGCAGACATGACCGAGACGCCTCTCTGGTCAATAACCAACAGCGGGATCTGGATACCCATGTTGGCTCCCACATGCTCCACGATGATCTCATCGGATGAACCACGGTGTCGAGGATTCAATCAATCCGTATGCAATTCCCTTTGTCAATCGGTATGTTACTTGCCCGAGATTCGATCGTCGGTATCCCAATACCTTGTTCAATCTCGTTACCGGCAAGTCTCTTTACTCGTACCGCAATGCATGATCCCGTGACTAACGCCTTAGTCACATTGAGCTCATTATGATGATGCATTACCGAGTGGGCCCAGAGATACCTCTCCGTTATACGGAGTGACAAATCCCAGTCTCGATCCGTGCCAACCCAACAGACACTTTCGGAGATACCCGTAGTGCACCTTTATAGTCACCCAGTTACGTTGTGACGTTTGGCACACCCAAAGCACTCCTACGGTATCCGGGAGTTGCACGATCTCATGGTCTAAGGAAAAGATACTTGACATTGGAAAAGCCTTAGCAAACGAAACTACACGATCTTTTATGCTATGCTTAGGATTGGGTCTTGTCCATCACATCATTCTCCTAATGATGTGATCCCGTTATCAATGACATCCAATGTCCATAGCCAGGAAGCCATGACTATCTGTTGATCAACGAGCTAGTCAACTAGAGGCTTACTAGGGACACTTTGTGGTCTATGTATTCACACATGTATTACGATTTCCGGACAATACAATTATAGCATGAATAATAGACAATTATCATGAACAAAGAAATATAATAATAACCATTTATTATTGCCTCTAGGGCATATTTCCAACACTCCTGTGGTCGGGCCACAGGCTGGGGCTCCCGTGGCAAGGGGCTGTGGGAGCTCCTCCCGAGGCTGAGCCGTGCTTGAAAGTGGTGGTGTCGCTGACGGCTTGAAGAGCCGTTCCTCAAAGACGCCGGGCTCTTGCGGCTGCTGCTTGGAGGCTCTCGTGGCGATGTCGTCAGCTTCCTTGTTGGTGCCCCGGGGCACGTGCTGCAACTCCAGGCCCAAGAACTGCTTCTCCATTTTGCGCACCTCCGCGAGGTACGCCTCCATATGCTCATCCTTTGGCTCGTATACTTTGTTAGAGAAGTTGACGAGGAGCTGCGAGTCGCCTCTAACAGTAAGGCGCTTCACCCCAAGAGCTGTCGCGGCCTTCAGGCCAGCTATGAGGCCTTCGTATTCTGCGATGTTATTGGAGACCTTCTCACCGTGCTGAAAGCAGAGCTGCACGACATAGTGGAGCTTGTCCTGAGTGGGTGAGATGAGCACTGCTCCAGCCCCCGCGCCCTGGTGCGCGAAGGCGCCGTCGAAGTACATGACCCAACCGTCCGGTGCCTCACTTCCTGGCGAGGTGGATCGGTCTTCGCCTTCTTCAAGTGTTGGGGCATCCGTCCATTCTGCCACAAAATCAGCGAGCGCGGCCCCTTTGATGACCCTGGTAGTGCTGAACTCCAGCTGGAATGCTTGCAGCTCGATGTTCCACTCGGTGACCCTTCCAGCTGAGTTGGGGCTCCTGAGCACCCTCTCCAATGGGTAGGCCGAGACGACCTTGATGGGGTGGCCCTGGAAGTAGTGCCGCAGCTTGCGTGAGGCTACTAAGAGCACGAGCAGGAGCTTCTGGGGCATAGGTATCGTGCCCTTGCGTCCCGCAACACGGTGCTGACGAAGTACACTGGGTGTTCGACGAGGGTTGGCACACTGTTGAGGCTCGGGTCTTGCAGAGGTTGGGGCGCCTCCTGAGATGGAGGAGCTCCTGAGACCTAACTGCCTTCGGGAGTTTCGGCGACGTTGTCCTGCCGAGCTTGGTCTTCTGCTGCTGAGGCTTTAGCGGCGCCTTCCTGACCCTGCACTACTTCAGCTATGGCTTGGCGCAGTGCGCCCTTGTCTTGGCGCTCCTCCCGAACCGCCACCAGTGCTGCGCTGGCGGAGTACGGGGTGGCGGCAAGGTAGAGCACTAGGGGCTCGAGAGGTCGTGGTGCCACCATCACAGGAGGGCTGGTCAGGTATTTCTTGAGGTCTTGGAAGGCTCGGTCGGCCTCCGGGGTCCACTCGAACGGGCCCTTCTTCTTCATGAGCTTGAAGAAGGGTAAGGCGCGTTCCCCCAGCTTGGAGATGAAACGCCCCAACGCAGTCACCCGTCCTGCTAGCTTCTGCATTTCTTTGAGGGTCTGTGGCGGGCTCATGTCTTCGATGGCCTTGATCTTCTCCGGGTTCGCCTCGATCCCTCTATGGGACATGAAGAATCCCATCAGCTTGCCGGAAGGGACACCGAACACACACTTCTCCGGGTTAAGCCACAGGTTCACCTGGCGCAGGCTCTCGAAGGTCTCCTCCAAGTCTTGAATCAGGGTTCTCGCCTCCCGAGACTTCACCACTATGTCGTCGACGTAAGCGTCGGTATTTCTTCCGATCTGTCGCCCTAAGGCGATGTGCATCAGCCGCTGAAAGGTCGCGCCCGTGTTGCGCAGCCTGAAGGGCATGCAGGTGTAGCTGTACACCCCGCATGGGGTCAGGAAGGCTGTCTTCTCCACATCTTCCACCGCCATCTTTATCTAGTGATATCCTGAGAACGCATCCAGGAAGCACAACAGGTCGCACTCGGCGGTGGAGTTGACGATCTGATCAATGCGTGGGAGAGGGAACGGATCTTGGGGGCAAGCTCTATTAAGGTTTGTGAAGTCGACGCACATCCGTTCCTTCCCGCCCTTCTTTGGTAATACGACGGGGTTCGCCAGCCATGTGGGGTACCGAACCTCGCGAATGGCACCCGCCGCCTCCAGCTTGCGGGTCTCCTGGACGATGAAGGCTTGCTTCTCCGTCGATTTCCGCCTCGCTCGTTGCTTGATAGGGCGCATGTTGGGGCATACCATTAGGTGATGCTGAATACCTCTCTCGGAACCCCCACCAGCTGATCGGGCTCCCATGCGAATATATCCTTGTTTGCACGCAAGAACTTCTCCAATGCCTCTTCTTGGACAGAATCAAGGCCGGCGCCTATGGTGAAGGTGGCCCCTGAGGACCCGTCCTCATCTACCGGCACCTGCTGGGTTTCTTCCTTGTCTTGAGTGAACAGCTGCTTCTTCTTGGTAGGCGCGGCCTCTTCGGCCTCGGGGGTACCAGCGCCGGCGGGCTGCGCCGCCGCCGCGGTCTTGAAGGCAAGCTTAAGCTTTGTCATGGCCTCCTTGGTGTCCCCCTTGATGGTGAGGACGCCTTTGCTCCCAGGTATCTTCATGAGGTTGTAGGCCGGGTGAGTCGCCGCCATGAATTGGGCGAGAGCTGGGTACCCGAGGATGGCGTTATACGGGAGACCGATGCGGGCGACGTCGAAGTCGACCAGCTCGGTGCGCTAGTTGTCGCGTGTGCCAAAGGTGACTGGGAGACGGATCTGCCCCAGAGAGCGAGCGGCGCCGCCACCAACTCCTGAGAAGGGCTTGCTGTGACCGAGCCGCTCGAGCGGCACGTGAAGAAGGCTGAAGGCCTCTACGGAGAACCAGTTGAGGCCGGCACCGCCGTCGATGAGGGTCTTGGTGAGAGCCACATTGCAGATGGTAGGCGTGCAGAGCATTGGGAGCATGCCCGAGCCGGCAGTGGAGTCGGGGTGGTCCTCTGGACCGAAAGTGAGGTCGGCCTCCGGCACAAACCAACCCGGCGGAGCCCCCGGGCGCTTGGAAGCGGCCCCGATCTGACGGAGGAATAACTTGACGTGGCGATCTGAAGGTGGTGCTTGAGAGCCGCCCAGCAGGGCCGCGACTGCGTGGTGCGCCGGCACCGCGTAGCGAGCAGTGAAGAGGCCGTGGAGTTCCCCCCAGGACGCCACCGTGGATCCGGGGAGGTTGAGCAGCCAGGCGTGCGGCTCACCGGCGAGGACCATGGGAAAGTCGTCATCCCCGGCCTCGAGGACGGCTTCCTCATACGCCAGCAGGAAAGCCGTTGGGTCCGCCGCGCCGTCGTAGCGCGGCGGCATCTCCGGCCTGAACTTGGTCGGCCACCGCACCCGCCGCGGGGCGGGGGCCAGGGCTTGGAACCCCGTGGCCCCGTCGTCGATGCTGGCCGCGGGAACAAATGGCGGGGCGCCTGCCATGTGAGCGAAGTGCGATGGCGCGGGGCGTAGGCCGATGGAGAGGAGCTCCGGCGCACCCCTACCTGGCGCGCCAAATGTCGGATCTCGGGTTCCGGCAAAAGCCTTAAGGTTCGAACTCTCGGGTGCGCGCGAGTTCTTTCCCCCCTATCGATCTACGCCCTAGCTCGCTAAGATCTCGCGGACGAACTCGATGAACTCGCAACACAAAGGGACACAAGGTTTATACTGGTTCGGGCCACCGTTGTGGTGTAATACCCTACTCCAGTGTGGTGGTGGTGGATTGCCTCTGGGGCTGATGATGAACAGTACAAGGGGAAGATCGGCCTCCTGAGGTTGAGGTGTTCTTGTGTGGGTACCGGGTTGGCTCTGGATCAGCTCTGTTCCAGATGCCCCTACTACGGTGGCTAGCTCTACTTATATAGGCCCTGGTGTCGTGGTGGGCGCACGGCAGATGCCAAGGGATGGCTAAAGAGAGGAGGACGCTCGAGGGCGCTGGTGGGCTCCAGAGGTGAGGTTGGCATGAGCGGGCGCGGGACGCCGGACATACCCAGGTTCGGGGTTCTCCGGAGAGATAATACCCCTAGTCCTGCCGAGTGTAGTTGGATGATCGATAGTACAATGTTGCTCCTGGAGCTGTATGAAGGAGGAAGGAAGCTGGCCAAGGCTTGGGCTGCTCCTTCTCTCCGGTGTTGCTGTTTCATGGCTAGTCCTCCTGCTTTGCCCCCGGATGATCGTGGGCTCCCGGGGGTTTTATAGTCCAACCCCTCGGGGGTACAATGGTAATTTTATAAGTCGATGGGTCCGTGTAGTCGGTGTCTGGGGACCCGGGCTGGGATCCGCTGAGGGCTTGTGGTTTGCCGGGTTCCCCTAGGTGCGGGCCCCGCCAGCCTAGGGGGACTGTGCGCCGTCTTGTCGATCGTCAGGGCATGGCCGAGTCGAGCCGCGTACACTGCTCTCCGTTAGGTTGCCGCTTGCTGTCGTCAGTGGTGAGGGTGGGGGCACTGTTACCACGCCGGCCCTGGTCAGCGAGTAGGTGAGGGGCACTGTTGCCATGTTCCTGCTGACCAGAGGCATGGGCGGGGAACTGTTGCCTCGGTCATCGTTGATTGAAGTCTTGTCCCCGTAATACGGCCTGGATGGGACAGGAGTTGACCCGCGGCTGGATTGCGTAGCACGCCATGGGTGGCGCTGGCTTGGTGAGGAGGCCTTGGTCATGTCGGGTCGGCTAGTCTGGCCGTCTTGGGGGGCTTGGCCGGGTCGAGCGACCCGGCCAAGCGCGCGCCGGTATTGAGGGGCGGTGCCAGCCCCGTTGTTTTTTGAAGAGGATCCGGGTTCCGTTGCTTGCCCGGGGTCCATCCCCCCGACAGTAGTCCCCGAAGCTATGAAGGTCCGTCGTCTTCGGATGAGTGGGCCTTCGCAGTTTCCCCCTTAAGCAAGGTGGATTCTGCGAGCGCCAGGTCCGGCAACACCCACTGTGTGCCGGTTTTCTCGGAAACCGGATCGCGGCGTCTCGGTCGTGGCGGGGACCGAGAAGTCCGCCGAATCTTGGGGCAATCCCTCGGGCTTTGCGCGGGCGCCACGTGGTGCTCGGAAGCCGGAGGGGCCTGACAGGCCACGCGCGTGACGGGACCAGGCGACGGGCTAGGGCCCGCCGCCGCGCGCCCTCGGGCCAAGCGCGCCGATTTATTGCAGCGTCCGGGTACCGGTTGCTCTTCCCCGGGCAGTTACTACGCGTGTACGCGCGCACTTATTTCGGGGTAGTGGAACGGGCGCATGCAGACGATCCCACTTCCCCACGTTCAAACCGAGGGTTATAAAACGGGGGGAGGGGCCAGGGGGGCGGCGGACATTATTCTCGCTCGCGCCCTCCTGTCCCTTTGCTCTCGCTCCGCTCTTCGTAACAGACGCACTGCGGCGCCCACTGCTCCGAGCAGAACTCCTTCGCCGTCCATCTTCCTTCGTCTTCCTTCGATCATGTCGCTGCCATCGGGCTCCTGGATGGGCTCGAACGTCACCTCCGAGGACATCACCCAACTCCGGGCGACGCGGCGCCTGCCGCGGGAGACGGACGTCGGCGTCCGCCTACCGCGCGGTGAGCAGAGACCTCGGCCCGAGGGGCAGGAGCGCGTGGTCTTCCTCACACACTTCGAGCGCGGGTTCGGGCTGCCGGCGAGCACCTTCTTCCGCGCTTTCCTGGAGTTCTTCGGGCTCCAGCCGCATCATCTTGGCGCCGGCGCCATTGTCCAGCTCTCCGGCTTCGTCACCCTCTGCGAGGGGTACCTGGGGGTCGAGCCTACGATCGACCTCTGGGCGCGCTTCTTCTCCTTGAAGCAGCAGGGCCCGTCGGCCTGGGAGTTCGCCGATTGCGGCGCCGCCGTCATCTCGAAGTGGCCGGGGGCGGATTTCCCCAAGATCCCGCTGGAGGACTCTGCCAAGAAGTGGCAGGACTCCTTCTTCTACGTCCGCAACCTTGGAGCGGATCGCATCAATCTTCCGGCCTTCGCCGTCGCACCGCCGTGGGCGAAGACGAACTGGGGCTACTCGCCCAAGTGCCCGTCGCAGGAGATCGTTAATCTCTGCAAGCGGGCGATGGTGAGGACGACGCAGGAGGGGCTCAGCGGCACCGACCTCCTCGCCGCGTTCATCATGCGCCGGGTCCTTCCGCTTCAGTGGCGCTCCTGCCTCATCGGCGAAATGGTCGGCCTTCAAGACCCCAACCGCATGGGGTCGACGCGGCTGTCCGTGGAGCAGGTCACGCGCGGCGTGAACGACATCTCCAAGGCCAACCTTAGGGAGGACTGGCGGTTCTGCAAGGCGCCGTACAGCCAGTCGAACCCGGCGCCGCAGGTGAGTGTCTTGACTTCTCACTTTGCTGCCGTGCACCTTCTCATCCGTCCTGACGCGATGCGGGGGGAACTTCTGAACGCGATTCGGCATCCTTACGCCCGGGCTCCGTCGCAGGTGGAGCCGATGGCGCTAGAGGAGCCCCTGGCTCGTGGCGGGGAGGAGGAGGCCGAGTCCGACGCCAGCGCTGGGTGTCGCGCGGGTAAGTCTCGCGTTTTTCTTCATGTGTCTTGAATTGTTGACGGCGACACAAAACGGCCGGTGCTGACGCCAGTTGTTGGTGAAGTGGCATTGGGCGGGGGAGGCGGCGACCGGCAGAGCTGGGTCCTCGCATGGGGCGGCGCCGAGCCGCCCGCATGGGAGAGACAGCGTCGCGCCGCGACCCCGGGCCCCGAAGCGCACGGCGGACCCGGCCGGGGCCGGGAGGCCGGCCAAGAGGAAGCATGGCGGCGGGCACGGGAGGCCAACCCCGGTCCCGGTCTTGGCAGGGTAAGCTTCATCTCTTGTTTGCGCTCAGCTTTTTTTTCTTGAGCTAGTCTTGTTTCTTTTCTGCTCATTCTGTCTTCTTCTCTAGGTCGCCAATCACGCTGGCGAGGGCGGCGGCGGAAGCCGCGACCACCGAAGGGGCCGTGTTCCGCAGGAGCCGGTCCGACCTTGCCGACCAGGCCGAGGCGGAGGGACGGGCCGACTCGGACCTCGGCCTGGATCCGAATGATGCCGAAGCCCTGGTCTGTCGGGACAGGAACCAGGCCGAGGTGGAGCTGGAGGCGGCGTCGGTCCGGGCTTGGACCGATGCGGCGGCGGCATGGGCGCGACGCGGCGCAGAGCCGGTCTGGCGCGAGATGCCGGAGGGCACGGTGGTGGCGGCCACGGTCTTTGAGCCGTCGTCGGTGAGGGAGCGCGGCCGTGGAGGCCGAGCTGAGGTGGTGATCCCCGACCGGGGGGTCGTGGAGGTGGAGGATGACACCCCGCCGCGGGCCGACGTGGCCAAGCGAGCGGGACTGATGGTGGTGCAGGCGGCGTCGTTTTGGAAGAGACGCTGCGGGCGGCGGCGTCGGAGGCGCCGCCGGTTTTGGAGGAGGCACCGCGGGCGGCGGTGCCGGAGGTCACCTAGGCAGCTGGGCCGGAGACGGCGACGCAGGGCGTCCCGGCGTCCTGGTCAGGGTCGACGAGGCAGGGCGTCCCGGAGGAGGTGCTGGCCGCGTCGCGAGCGGCCAGCGAGGAGCACGCCTTGGTGCCCCGGCAGGGAGAGCGCCGAGCTGCCGTGCCGCAGCCGGCGCGGAGCGGGGGCGTCATTGTCTTCGGGCCTCAGACCCAGGAGGAGGCGGCGCTGGACGCCGTCAGTCGACGCCTGCGAGGCCGGACGGAACGGCTCGAGGCCTTCGCCCAGGCCGAGGTGGAGCGGACGCGCGACCTGGAGTGCGCTGTCCTGGTAAGTCTTCTTGCAATTTTCTTCTTTGTGGGGGCGCGCCAGCGCACTCACTGGGTGTAGCCCCCGAGGTTGGGCCAACTACGTAGTAGTTGGGTCGAAACTTTAGCGTGTTGGCCTTGTTCTGATTTCTGCTTTCTTCAGCATCTCGACACCTTCCGGGTCGCCGCCTACAATCGTCTCCTGGGCAAGCACCGGGAGCTCGTGGAGCGGCTTGCCGCCAAGGAGGAGGAGCTCCACGTCGCCGCAGGTATCCTTGTGCTCTTTTCTAGTGGGGGCGTGCTAGCGCACCCACTGGGTGTAGCCCTCGAGATTCGGGCCAACTGTGTAACAGTTGGGCCAAATCTTAAGTCTTGCTTTTTTCTTCTGCTGAGTCCTTTTTTTCGCAGCCGAGGTGCTGTCCTGACGGACTCGTCTGCTCCGGGCCGGTCATCACTACGACCGGCTCATTGCCGACACCGGCCGTCTTGGCGTCGAGGCGGCGCAGGCAAGGGCGGATGCGGCCGCGGCTCGGTGGTCTCTCGACGAGGCCAACCAGCTGCATGAGCAGCTGGCGCGTCACAAGAGCCGCCTCGAGGCCGAGGTGGAGCTCCTTAAGGCGGAAGCCGCCAAGGTGGCAGAGGCGCAGCAGGCCCTGGTGGAGGCCAACCAGCAGCGCGGCCAGCTGGGCGACGACAAGGGCCGGCTCCAGGCCGAGGTGGATCGCCTGCGGGGGCAGGTCACCACGGCTGAGGGGGCCCGTCAGGACGAGGCCCGTCGCCGCGAGGCGGCCGAGAAGGCGGCCGAAGACAAGGATGCCGAGATGAAGGCGGCCCTTGCCAAGGCGGCCGACCTGGAGAAGGCGCTCGAGGAGCACGACCGCGCCATCGAGCGGGAGCGGCGCGGTACGTTGCTTGAGGCGCAGCACCTGGAAGAGTCCTTCTCCAGTAAATGTTTTTTTCTTGTCGTCTGCCGGGTCGGGATTCGGCCTTTCTTCCTTGTTGTTCTTCTTCTAACTCGCTTCTTCCTTTGCGGCAGGGTCCTTCCTAGAGACGCAGCGGCTGGCGGAGGAAGCCGTCCGCTATCAGTGTGACTCGACCGGCGTCGTTGGGTCCGGGACGGATCCGCGGGGGGCCTGGACCTTCCCGGAGATCATTGCCGCCGCTGAGGCCCGCCTGCAAGTTCTGGGAACGCAGTTGGGGCGGCTGTCCCAGGCCGGCACCGCGATGACGGCGGCCCTATGGCCGGACTCCGTCCAACCGAGCAACTTCTCGCGCCTGGCGCGTTGGTTGGAGATGGGGCCGGACCGGCTTGGCGAGTGGCGCGTCTCCGCCGCTCGTGCCGGTGATGAGATGGCACTCCGGTTCGCGCTGTCCTAGCATCCGGACCTGCAGCTGGACGCGTTGATGGGCCAGTGGGCCGGTTCGGAGCAGCTCTTGCAGGAGCAAGCCGGCCGTATTGCCTCCCGGGCCAGCTACATCGCCGAGTTCGCCTTCCACGTCGAGTTCCATCCGGAGCGGACGGAGGACGGCGGGGTCATGGACGGCGACGACTATGGCTTGCTCCTCCATGATCCGGAGGGGAGCTCGGAGGAGACGGGCGTCTACCGCGACGCGGATGCTGAGGAGGGCACCGGCACCTCGCTGGACCCGGAGGCCGCGAGGGGAGAGCCGTCGATGTCGCGACGTGGTGTTGGAGATGCCTGAGACACTTTGTGTAAAATTTGTTAAATAGCAGGTCCACCCACCCACTGGGTGTTTTAGGGTGTAATGAACTCGGGCCGTGGGCCTTTTCTTAAATACTTGCAGATGTCGTGGGTGCTTTTGCTTTTTTGCCTTCCGTTTTTTGGACTGATTTCATGCGCTTTTCCTTTCTCAAACCCCCCCCCCCCCCCCCGCGAGTTAGACAGCCGAGGCTCCGGTCCATGACAAGGAGTTCGGTTCTTTGAGAGGAGCGCGCAGGACTTGCGTCCCTCAAAACGTTGAGCGCGAGCGAAACACCCACTAGGCCGGCTGGCGGCAATCCGGCAAAGCCGGTTGGCGAGCAGCCGGTCGTGCGGCTGTTCATTTGATGAATGGCGGACCGGGTTGATCGACCCGGCGACCTTTGGCTTAGTGTATGAAGCGTAAAGGAGCTTTGGCCCGTTGTGCTTGCCAGCCGACAGCCAAAGCTGGATCTGTGGCTTTAGGGCGAAGTGGGGGACCTCGGCATCCTAACTTTATCAGGAATCACCAAGTAAGGCGGCGGGGTAGCGACTGAGCCGGCCAGCCCCCGAGGCCCCGGGTCGAGCAAGTCGGGCCGGTGGCCGGGTTCAGTGGTATAGTGATGCAAGAAAATAGGGACACAATAAATTGGTCGACAAAAGGCAGCCCTCGAGTCTCGTTCGGGGACCCCATAGTTTCATGCGTTTTCAAAAGGCGATGATACATACGCTCGTGCGACTAACTGTAAAACGGTTGGAGGAGTTCCGCGTTCCACGGCCGGGTTGTTTCTTCACCGGCGGTGTCCTTCTTGTGCTTCCTCGACTTGCGTGCGTCGATGAGGTAGTAGGCGTTGCGGAAGCGCAAGGCCCTGCTCACGATGAATGGGCCCTCCCATGGAGGGGACAGCTTGTGCTGGCCTGCCTGCTCTTGGACGAGTCGGAGGACGAGGTCGCCCTCGCGGAACGCGAGGGCCTTGATCTTCTTGCTGTGGTAGTGCCTCAGGCCTTGCTGGTAGATGGCCGAGCGACTGAGCGCCAGGAGGCGTGCTTCTTCGAGCAGGTCGACGCCATCTTCGCGGGCTTCTCTGGCTTCGGCTTCGGTGTACATCGCGAAGCACGGCGAGTCAAACTCGACGTCGGTCGGGATGACGGCTTCGGCTCCGTAGACGAGGAAGAACGGGGTGAACCCGGTCGACCGATTCGGCGTGGTGTGTAGACTCCAGAGAACGGCTGGCTACTCGTCAAGCCAGCTACCGGGTGAGCGGATGAGCGGCTCGACGAGTCGCGGCTTGACGCCGGACAGGATGCGTCCATTGGCCCGCTCGACCTGCCGTTGGACTGCGGATGCGCAACGGAGGCCAGGTCGAGGCGGATGCCGGAGACGGAGCAGTATTGCTCGAGCGCGCCCTTAGCGAAGTTGGTGCCGTTGTCGGTGATGATGCTGTTCGGCATGCCGTAGCGCACCGCTATGTCCTTGATGAACCGGACGGCTGTTGGCCCGTCCAGTTTCTTGATTGGTCTTGCCTCGATCCACTTGGTGAATTTTTCCACTGCCACCAGCAAGTGCGTCATGCCGCCTCGGGCGGTTTTGAAGGGTCCCACCATGTCGAGTCCCCAGACCGCGAAGGGCCAGGCGATCGGTATGGTGCGGAGTGCTGACGCCGGCTGGTGGCTGCGTTTTCTGAAGCGCTGGCATCCCTCACACTTGAGGACGAGCGACTCGGCGTCTTGGAGGGCCGTGGGCCAGTAGAAGCCATGGCGGAACGCCTTGGCCACCAGGGATCGTGATGTGGCGTGGTGCCCACACTCGCCCTGATGTATGTCAAGGAGGATGTCGATGCCCCGCTCCTGCTCGACGCAGCGCTGGAACACGCCGGTGGAGCTGCGCTTGATGAGCTCGTTATTGATGATGCTGTAGGCAGACGCCCGGCGCTGCACTTGCCGAGCTTCGGTCTCGTCCATGGGGAGAACCCCGTTCTCCAAAAATTCTGATATTGAGAGGGCCCAAGATGGAGCCGTAACCATGGCGAAGACGGCCACCAGGGTGGGTTCCGAGTCGGCAGCCCCCGAGCCGGGTTGAGCTGCCCCCGGGTCGGGGATGGCGACGGCCGGGTCCGGGACGATGGTGGCCGGGTCGAGCTGAGCAGCCACCGGGCCGGGTTCAGCAGTCCCCGGGCCGGGTTGAGGTGCGGCCGGGTCGTCTGGAACGTGGATGGACTCGGAGTCCGACGATGGCTTGATGGACGGCTTGCGCAGGTGCTCGAGGGAGACGTAAGATGGGATGGCTTGTCGTGACGAGGCGATCTTGGCGAGCGTATCGCCTGCTTCGTTCTCCGCGCGTGGGACGTGGAGGAACTCGCAGCCCTCGACGGATCCGGACAACTTCTGGACGAGGAAGCGGTAGCATTGCCGCACCACCAGGTCCGAGTCGCCGTAGCACAGGATGCGCTGGATGCCGAGTTCCATGGGCAGCCGGAGGCCGTGCACAAGGGCTTCGTACTCGGCGACGTTGTTGGAGGCGGCGAAGTGGATCTGGAGCGCGTAGCGGAGCCGGTCGCCCTTCGGGGACGATAGTACGATGCCGGCCCCCAAACCGAGTCGCATCTTGGACCCGTCGAAGTGCATGCGCCAATGCGTCGAGTCGGGAGGCGGCGGCAAGTACTGGGTTTCGGTGCAGTCGACAAGGAAGTCGGCCAGGGCTTGAGACTTGATCGCGGTGCGGGGCTCGTAGAGGATGGTGTGGCCGGCTAGCTGGATCGCCCATTTGGCAACCCGGCCAGAGGCATCCCGGCACCCGATGATTTCTCCGATAGGCGCCGTGCTGACCACGGTGACGACGTGCTCTTGGAAATACTGCTTCAGCTTCTTGGCGGTGAAGTACACGCCGTAACACATCTTCTGGTAGTGCGGGTAGTTCTGCTTGGAGATGGAGAGCACCTCGCTCAGGTAGTAGACTGGGCGCTGGACGGCTTGGATCTTGCCCTTCTCTGGTCGCTCGACCACCAGCACCGTGCTGACCGCCCGCAAGGTCACGGCTATGTAGAGCAATAGCGGCTCCTTGTCGGTCTACGCGACCAGGACTGGCGTGGTGGAGAGCATGCACTTGAGGTCTTGGAAGACCTCGTCTGCCTTGCCGTTTCATTCGAACAGGCTCGTCTTCTTCATCAGTTGGTACAGGGATAGCGCCCTCTCGCCCAGCCAGCTTAGAAACCGGCTGACCGAGGCCAAGCATCCGGTAAACTTCTAGACATCACGCAGCCGAGCCGGCTTGCGCATGCGCTTGGTGGCCTTGATCTTCTCCGGGTTTGCCTCAATGCCGCGTTCTGAGACGAGGAAGCCGAGTAGCTTTCCGGCCGGGACGCCGAAGACGCATTTTTCCGGGTTAAGCTTGACCTTGTATTCGCGGAGGTTGGCGAAGGTTTCCTTCAAATCGTCGAGGAGCGTGAGGTGCTTCTTGGTCTTCACCATGATGTCGTCCATGTATACGTGGATATTGCGGCCGAGTTGCGGCTGCAGACATTTATGCATGCAGCGCTGGAAGGTGGCGCCGGCGTTCTTCAAGCCGAATGACATGGTGATGTAGCAATACGCCCCAAAGGGCGTGATGAAGGACGTCTTCAGGGCGTCGGCCGGGTCCAGCTTGATCTGGTGGTAGCCGGAGTAAGCATCCAGGAAGGACAGGAGCTCACACCCGGCGGTCGAGTCGATGACTTGGTCGATCCGCGGGAGGGCGAGCGGATCCTTGGGACAGGCTTTATTGAGGCTGGTGTAGTCGATACACATGCGCCAGGTCTTGTTCTTCTTCGGGACGAGGACTGGGTTGGCCAGCCACTCGGGGTGAAATACTTCCATTATAAAGCCGGCCGCCAAAAGCTTGGCGACCTCTTCACTAATGGTTCTTCTCTTCTCTTCGAAAAATCGTCGTAGGGGTTGACGGACAGGCTTGGCGTCCTTGCGGACGTGAAGTTTGTACTCGGCGTACTTCCTCGGGATACCCGGCATCTCCTTCGGGGTCCATGCGAAGATATCCCGATTCTCACGGAGAAAGTCGACGAGCTCGCCTTCCTATTTGCTGTCGAGGCGGGCGCCTACGACAACGTACTTGCTGCAGCTGGGGTCTTCTGGGTTGAGCTTCACTTTCTTGGTCTCCTTGGATGGCTTGAAGACGGCCTCGTCGGCCGGGTCCGGGGTCGGGATTGACGCGGTGGAGGCCTCGCCTGCCAGGGCGACGATCCGGTCGAGCTGGCGCCGCTCCTCGGCAATGTCCAGCGACTCGGCCAACTTGGAGCCCTCTCGGGCACACTCCAGGGACTTGCGGTAATCGCCGGCGATGGTGATGAGGCCCTTGGGACCCAGCATCTTCATCTTCAGATACGCGTAGTGGGGAACCGCCATGAACTTGGCGAGCGCAGGCCGGCCCAGCAACGTGTGATACGCGCTGGACAGGTCCACCACCTCGAACCAGAATGGTTCACGCCAGAAGTGGCCGCTGTCACCGAACAGGACATCTAGCCGGACCCGGCCAATGGGGGAGCAGGAGAGACTGGGTACGATGCCGTGGAAGATCATTCGGGTTGGCTCCAGGTCCTCGGCCTTGAGGCCGAGCTTGGTCATCGTGTCGCGGTAGAGGATGTTGATGCTGCTGCCGCTGTCGATGAGGACTCGGGAGAACTTGCATGTGCGCCGCGCGACGATGGTGGGGTTGAGGACGAGGGCGTAACCACCCAGGCTCGGCATGACTGCCGGGTGATCCTCCCAGGTCCAGGTGATCGGGCGATCCGACCAATGCATGAACTCCGGTTTGGCCGGGACGACGGTGTTCACCTCCTGCCGAAGGAGGCGCCCGCTGCGCTTGTCGTCGCCGAGGCTGGTGAAGACGACGTACGCCGCGCTCTGGTCCGGGTAGGCGTCGTCGCACATCGCGCCGCCAGCCGGAGGCTGTTGTCCCGCGCCTGGAGCCGGAGCCGGAGGAGGCGGGACGTCGCCCCTCATGATGCGCTTGGTGATGGCGCACTGCCGAAGCGTGTGCGTGGAGGGTCTTGCGCCGCTGTGGTGCTTGCAGGGGGCGTCGAGCATCTGCTCGAAGCTCATGGCGGGTTGCCATGCCGTCTTGATGGTTTGCTGGCGCTTCGCCGCCGAGTCCGCCGCGGGCTCGGTGGCCGCGACGAGCCGGTTGTCGTGACGCGGCACCGGCTGGTCGGCCTTGCGCTTGTTGTTCTGGTGATGCTGCTGCCGGCTGCTTTCGCCGGCCGGCTTCGGAAGGGGAACCGTCTTCGCCTTGCCGGCTTCATCCAGCGCCACCTGGATCTTCATGGCGGAGTCGGCGTTCGCGTACTTGTCCGCCGTCACCATGAGCGCGGCCATGGTGGCCGGCTCGGAGCGTAAGAGCTTGTGCTTGAGGAGGGTGCCATCTCGGCACCCGCTGACGAAGTACTGGATCGCGAGGACTTCATGGACGCCCTCGCAGCTGTTCTGGAGCTCGGTCCAGCGTGCGAGGTACTCGCGGCCGGTCTCCGTAGGCCCTTGCACGCACATGGTGAGCTAGCTAAGGCGGCCGGGTCGCTTGTAGGTCCCCGTGAAGTTGCGGACGAAGGCTTCCTCGAAGTCCACCCACTTGTTGATGCTGCCCATCGGCGGGCTGTTCAACCACGTGCGGGCCGACGCTTGGAGCATGAGCGGTGCATAGTGCACGGCGAGATGACGATTGGCACCGGTGATGCCAATGGCCATGGTGTAGTCGATGAGCCAGTCTTCTGGCTTCACCGTCCCGTTGTACTTGGGGGTGTCCGGGGGAGCATGATTCCTTTGGGGAAGGGCTCCTCCCGGATGCACGGACCGAAGCACGCCGGCCCGATAGCGCCGCTCTCCTCCACCTCCAGGGAGCGAGCGAGCTGATCGAGGCGGTGGCGAGCGTCGGTGTCGTTGATGGCGCGCGGGCCGAGTCAACTTGCGGCCAGGCAACGAGGGGCCGGGTCGGTTGGAGCCGGACGCCGACCATGCTGGCCGGGTCCGCGCTGGGTCTTTAGGACGGGCTCGTTGCCCAATCCGCCGGCGCTGTAGTGGCCGGAACGCGCCGAGTCCGGGCTTGGCCGGAGTGCGCCTCGCCGGGTGCCGAGGAAGCGGTGTGCAGAAGCTCGCCGGGCCCGCCAAGGCGGGCGGAGCCGGACCCCGCCGGCTTGGCGAGCTGGTTGAGGCGGTCCTGCTGGGTGTTGGCGGCGTGGAGGAGTTCGCGCATCCGCCCGATGCCCTCTTTCTGCTCCTCACCCGCGAGCTGGTCCAGGCCGACTGCGGCTGCCTAGGTAGCGCGCATGTTCTTCGCTGGGGTCTCGTAGACGGTTGGGACGGCGCCGAGGGCCCGGCCGATCGTACCTCCCCGGGCACGCACATCGGCGACCCGGCTTGGCTCGGCCGCGGCGGGCGTGAATCCGTAGGCGGCGTCGCGCTCCAGCTGAGCGGCGTCCAGGCGACGCTGAGTGGCGGCGAGCGTCTCAGATAGGTCCAGCATCTACTGGCGCCTTTCCTCGAGCTGGGTTCGGGACTCAGCAACGTTGGTGGGCGTCGACGTCGGTGCCGATGGGGATGCGGAGGCTCTGCATCACGGCGCGCAACGGATCGAACGGCTCGATCCGATCCACTGCGGCCCTGGCTTCGGCAGCCTTCCTCGTCTTGCTCGACGAGGAGGAGGCGCCGTCGCCGGTGACGAAGACCTCCACATGGACGTCCATTGCCCCGGCGGAAACGCCGCCGCCGAGGGAGAGGGGGGAGTTGGACTAGCTGAGCACCTCGCTGGGGTACTCGTCGGCCGCGAACGCATCGGAGATGCGCAGTGCGGCGAAGGAGGCGACAAGCGCGCCGACGACGTCGTCCGCCAGAGCGACGGACTCGTCGGCGTAGGAGAAGGGCCCCGTCCGAAGCACAATCACATGGCACAGATCACAGCTGAAATGAATCACTACTTTTGATATGCCAGTTTACCAAAAGAAAAACACAAAGAACTAACATGGCTTTGGCAATCATTCAGCAATTCCCATCTAGCCAGCAGCAATACCACTAGTACTTAACCAGAGTCAACAAGCAGTAAGCAACAGAACCAGCTAGTAGATAAAAGCAACGCACTCTAAAGAGGAATTGATTTTGATGTCAGTTTCTAGTTTACCAAAAGAAACTGACATATGTAGCATCAAGGAACACCTACCGCTGCAGCATCGATTTGATTGTGAGGAAATTTGTGAAGGGGAATGGGTGAGACAGTGTAGTGGGGAGAGAAATCTCAAGTACCTCAACTCAGCGGCGTTAGGAACGGACGACGACAGCATCCTGCGCCAGCGTCCCTTGTACGGCACCAGACACGGCTGCGTCGCTGCCGGCAGAGGGCTCTCCCGGCGCGCGACCATCAAGAAGGAGGTGAGCAGGCCCGGCTCGACAGCGCAGACGGGGGAGTGCGGTCGGAGACGGCGGAACCGGCGACGCAGCTGATCTGGATATGGATTGGCGGTGGGATACCTACATCAAGATTCCAGAATCAAGGTTTCATCAGTAAATCATAAGAAAGAAAATCTCAAGTCGAGTTTTCCTGAATCAACTAGACTTCACTGTGTAGGTACTACCAAGTACCAACAACTTAAATGGCTAAGTACCACGCTTTAGTTCTACATCTCTATAGTTCTATATTTACCAACCCAATATGCCCAATTTTCCACAGACCGATTCACAGTTATTATAGCTTACAGGTTAAGCCTAGGGAATCAAAGGAAATACATCAGAAATGCTAGGTACATGTTGGGTCAGCACTACAATGTTTCACACTTATTTTTCACAAAAAACCATAGGAGGTTTGTTGTACTCGATTAGGAAACAGTGACAATGGCGGAGTGAATAATTTCATCTGTGCATATACTAGGATGACTTTGTGAGGTACTAGCACACACAAAGCACTAGTTTACCAATCAGGCTATCGCTGCTCGAAATGAAGAGGCTTCACTGCAAGAATCCACTGCCAAGGTACTAACAAAATAATAAATACCTAAGTGTCAAGCTACAGCTCTACATTTCTACATGTTCTCAAGCAGAAAAACTGCTTTGTGTGTGCACTGCGTGCCTACTCCAGCCTCCTTACATTGCAGATCAGCTCCCCATGGAAACCACCAGCCGCCAGGAGGTTGTCTTTCACCGTCATGGTGCTGATCTTCACCCTGGACAAGGGCTGACCTCCCTACATATCCTGCACAGTGTGGTCGCACAATGGATCAGAGATTGACCGACATTCTGACGATGCAGGACTATCACATCGCTCTGTGGTAGATCACCTGATTTGGGCCTGCCACGTTGAACACTTCTTTTCCTCTCCGGAGTAAGGATGACCAATGCCTCACAGAATAGTTCTGCATCACATACACATCATGCTTGGAAGTAGCCCATAGGAGGTTTCTCAGCTGCACATGTACAAGTATACGGTCAGTGTGTTCATACCAGAATTCTTCTTAAAACTCTGCAGAAATACAATGATGCAAATGAGCGCCATTTTATTCAAGCACACCAAATTCTACTGCGTTAACAAACAAGCATGAACACTTAACCAATTAATCAATATACATACCCAACCATTCGTCCAAATTAAACAAGACATAAATTAGCTACATAATTGGAGTTAGCTTATCTTAATCAGGGCCAAGCAAGCTAGGATCCATGACATGAAAAGGAACTTGAATTAATTGCTGACACCCATAGTATTCCTTTGTCCCTCGTCAGCTAGCTGAAAACAAAGGCACCACGCACGGACGCTTTCCATCTTGCTACCTTTACAGACTAACGTTTACTTAATTATTAACTGTAGATTCTCCTAGCAATCTAGCTACCTTGTCCCCCCTGCCCTAATCAGAGAAGATCTCCAAGTGCTAGACCAAATAATTCTCGAGGCAAACAACTACAGGTCCCAAGGATACACAGGTGTCAAGGAATTAAGGTGGATGACAAATTCATCACACCTGAATCTGAAACAAATTCCTTGACTGACTGACTTGACTGAACATACATCCATGCATGTATCACTTGAGCTAGCATGCACCAACCAGTGTGTAACTAACCAACTACTCCAGCTAATTAACTTCAAGCATGAACAATTAACCAATTAAACAAGACAGAAACTAGCATAATGATCTATAAACAAAATGGGAAGTAAGCAGACGTGACCTGGAGGTCGTTGGAGAGCTCGACGTCGGCGATGGTGGTGGGGGAGGAGAGGTAGCGGTCGGCGCGGAGGGCGGCCTCGAGGAGGACGGCGCGCTGCATGACGGGGTCGTGGGTCAGCATGTCTGCCAGCTCCCGCTGGATCTGCTTTGCCACCATCCGCACCCGCCGCTCCTTGGCCATGCACCGCACCACGGGTTATCGTGGGATGGCAGAGAGAGGGAGGTCTGGGTCGGGGAGAGGGGGATCTGGGAGGAGGTGGCAGCGGCGAGGAGCTGAGGGAAGAGGAGTGTGGGTGCGGGTTAGGGTTTGGGCTGTGGATGGATGGCTGGATGGAGAGGTGGAGAGTTGGACGGATGGATGGGCGCCATGTCATCGATCCGTGTGACAACTAAACCCACCAATGAGAAGAGAGCACATATAATTGTGTTTTTCCTTTTGTTTTTCTTCTACTTTTACACATGAAAAAAATTAATAAAATGGTCTCACATTATGCACAAGTTTGTATCTTGAATGGAAAACAATGTTGCCTAAGAAATTTTTCATTTTCGTTGCACGAAATATTCATTTTCTATTTCTCGAGTGCCTAAAGTAAGTTTTTTCGTGAAGGGCCTACCAAATATTTGTTGCAAAATTGGACCAAATCAATTTTCAAAAATATTAGGCCATATTTAATGCACAATTGATCAAATGGTTGGGTTTCAAAAGCATTTATCCACCTCTCGTGAAAAAGACAAATTTTCACCGATTCAGCGGGAAGCGGGTCAAATTTGAACTGCAGCTACCTCATAATTTGCTCTTTATTTTTTCCAAAAATCATTTCTAGGTACATAAGTATCTATTTAATAAGAGAAACACCAAAAGCTCGCCAAGATTCAACCACTAGCTAAGAACGGTCATGCCCGCCATTTTGACCGCATTTTGAAACGGGCATAAAAAATTAAAAAAATCAAAAAATTGGAAAACCTTCGCATTGTGTCATTATATGTGACCAAGTTACCAGGGAAAATAATAAACTTGTAATACGGCAATTATTTTTAAAAAGTGTTCTCAGAAATGAGCTATCATGTGTGAAGATTCATGGCTTTCAAGTCAAATGACCAATCTTATGGCCACATTCGTGGCATAGTTTGTTCAAATGATCTCATATTGTTCATAAGGGTGCATCTTGGAATGGCAAACAATGTTGCCTAAGTTAGTTTTCATTTTTTTTGGACGAAAAATCGACTTTCCATTTTTTGAGTGCCCAGAATGAGTTTTTTTGTGAAGGACCTACCATATATTTGTTGCAAAATTGGATCAAATCAATTTTATAAAATATTAGGCCATGTTTAATGCACAATTGATGAAATGGTTGGGTGTCAAAATCTTTGATCCACCTCTCGTAAAAAAGACAAATTTCCGTCGATCCAGTTGGAAGCGGGTCAAATTTGAACTGCAGCTACCTCATAGATTGCTATTTGTTTTTTCCAAAAATCATTTCTAGTAAAAAAAGTATCTATTTAATCAGAGAAACACCAAAAGTTTTCCAAGATTCAACCACTAGCTAGGAACGGTCATTCCCGCCGTTTAGACCGCATTTTGAAAAGGGCATAAAAATTCAAAAAAATGGAAAACCTACGCATTGTGTCATTATATGTGACCAATTTCTCAGGAAAATAATAAAATTGTAATAGGGCAATTCTTTTAAAAAAGTGTTCTCAGAAATGAGCTATCATGTGTGAAGGTTCATGGATTTCAAGTCAAATGATCAATCTTATGGCCACATTCATGGCATAGTTTGTTCAAATGATCTCATTTGTTCAAATGATCTCATATTGTGTACAAGGGTGCATCTTGGAATGGCAAACAATGTTGCCCAAGGGAGTTTTCGTTTTCTTTGCACCGAAAATTCATTTTCCATTTTTCGAGTCCCGAAATGAGTTCTTTTTGTGAAGGAACTACCAAATAAATGTTGTAAAAATGGACCAAATCATTTTTTTCTAAAATACTAGGCCATGTTTAATGCACAATTAACACAATGCTTGGGTGTCAAAAGCCTTGATCCACCTCTGGTGAAAAAGACAAATTTCCGCCGATTCAGTAGGAAGCGGGTCAAATTTGAACTGTAGCTGCCTCATAGTTTGCTCTTTATTTTTCCAAAAATCATTTTTAGGTACATAACTAGCTATTTAATCAGAGAAACATCAAAAGGTTTTCAAGATTCAACAACTAGCTAGGAACGATCAAGCCCGCCGTTTTGACCGCATTTTGAAACAAACATAAAAAATTCAAAAAATTGGAAAACCTTCGCATTGTGTCATCATATGTGACCAAGTTTCCAGTAAAAATAATAAACTTGTAATACGGCAATTATTTTAGAAAAAGTGTTATCAGAAATGAGCTATCATGCGGGAAGATTCATGGCTTTCAAGCCAAATGATCAATCTTATGGCCACATTCATGGCATAGTTTGTTCAAATGATCTCATATTGTGCACAAGGGTGTATCTTGGAATTCTCAACAATGTTGCCTAAGGGAGTTTTCATTTTCTTTGCACGGAAAATTCATTTTCCATTTTTCGAATGCCCGGAATGAGGTTTTTTTGTGAAGGAACTACCAAATAATTGTTGCAAAAATGGACCAAATAAATTTTATAAAATACTAGGCAATGTTTAATGCACAATTGAAAAAATGGTTGGGTGTAAAAAAAATTATCCACCTTTGGTGAAAAAGACAAATTTCCGCCGATTCTGCACGAAGCGGGTCAAATTTGAACTGCAGCTGCCATATAGTGTGCTCTATATTTTTTTCAAAAATTATTTCTAGGTACATAAGTATCTATTTAAGGATAAATACATGGTTTGGATGTGATACGTTGAGGTTTGGACGGTGGCCCAGGGCCCCAACTCCAAAGCGCGTAGACTCGCATGCCCGCCGCGTGGTCACCGCGTGACCGTGGCGTTGCCATGCGTTTTGGGAAGCCTAGGCATGTCTAGTAAGTTTGGCACTCCCCAGGTAGATGCTTGGAAGAAAATAACAACAGAAGAATCTCACGAGGAGACCGAACAATGCTCAAACATGAATTAGCACCCAAGTGTTTGATTAGTGGTACGGGAAATGCACATGGCCAATGGGCCTGAGTTTGGCCGAGGATGATCATCTACTAAGGACACTATCTTGGAAAATTTGCAGCTCAAATGGAGGAGCGTAGGTGTCACTTGCTTTGCAACGTACCACACTGGACAGAAATATGAATGTTGAAGCCACACTCACATGTATTGTTAGATGGTGCTCAAATTTTATGGAGAGCAATGATTTGGGAATAGAGAAGATGTGGCAAAAATTCAGCTCACTAGGATATGCCTAGCTAGTACTTCCTTCACAACAGTTCAAGTTGAACAAAAACTTTGGAAATTTGCCGAGGAAGATTTACCAGGCAAATGGAGTTGAATATTGTCATGAGGCAATGATTTGGATAGTAAAGAATGCCCAGTTTTTTTGGGAATTTTGGGAATGACAGAAATATAGGTTGCTTCGCAACCTAGGGAGAAAATTGACACATGGACATGACACATAGGCAAAACTGATGAGGTGGCGCCTAGTCATAGCAATCAACCACAACTTACAAGGTTATGACCATCTATATTGGTCATGACCAGCTAGAAATAAGGCAGCGGATCAGTGTTGTCTGCTTTGTGACCATTTCGTGTAAGGAAATTACGACCTTTCTGACCAAAATGGTCGATGTAGTTTAGTGTTCGGAGCCCCCCGAACAGTTTTTGACCATTTGGTCTCAAATGGTCATAGATATGTGACCAATTCTTCCAGGGTCACTGATAGAAGGTCACTAGTTGACATATTTCTTGTAGTGAACGGGAACGTCTCCTCCCACTGAATGTGCATCGCCGGAAATCCTGAAATAATCTAGGAATAAATGCGAGCACCAGGACTTCAACCCTGGTGGGCCCATGAAGGGTCGAAATATCATAAAGCATGGGGTCCACACAACATGTGGGTCGAGATAAATTTCATACAGACATACTATCACTCGGAGAAGCAGCATAATATCCACTCGACCAAGAAGCATACCATCCACTCGGATAACAGTTCACCACTCGACCGTATGACTCACTCGGGCATACGAAGACCAGCAGGCAGCAAAGTAGTCAAAGCATCATTCACATAGTGAAGTCTTGGTAGTGAGATGGCATTATGGCATTCATGCCCCATTTTGTAACATAGGAGGTGAGGGGGTGGCGCACTCTATATAAGCCACCCCCACCACTAGACTTGGGGCAGGTTCTCATTCTTCTCCCTCTATTCTCTTGCCATTAGTCTCAGGACTTGGCTCTGGCATGGGGATCCGTTCCTCTCTTTCTCATTGTAATCTCCAGATATATACTTAGATAAAACAAAGCCTCTCCGGAGCACGAGACGTAGGGCTGTTATCTTCACCGTGAGAGGCCCGAACTCACTAAAACCACCGTGTCACCCATATGCATCTCGATAGATCATGCTCCTTTACCCTATACCTTATTATTGTCAGAATCGTTCCCACGACAGTTGGCGCCCACCGTGGGGCATGGCGTCTATCGAGCCATGCTGCAAATGGTTTCTTATTCATCTATATTTGCTTTTCTTTGATATATCACATACTGCTCATCTCTACAGCGAGCTTCTGAAGCATCACAAAAAGGGGTAAAGTACATCTTTTACTCAACACTGTGGGCATGCATGATCGATCCTGGATCGAGAGCAAGAAGAAGAGAGGGCACCAAACGTGGAGAAAGACCACCTCATCTTCCCGATGGCCTGACGCGGCATGCTGCAGCGACGCCCTTCGGAACGACCTCCTCTTCTTCTTCCAGGCAGTCTCGACCAATGATCCGGCTCCCGCGCGGATGTTCGGTGAAGTCTGCATCCTCTGCAACCGCTCCATCGACTCCATCATCGTCGCCCCGCTCCTTTCCTGATCGTCTGCTTGACCATGGTCTCTGCGACCAACTGCCCGGCTTCCCGCACGGAAGGGCGCCGCATGGATGGTGTGCTCCACATGGCGCATCTGTCGGAGGCCGGTCACGCTACCCGCAAACGGCGAACCCTCCTACAGGCGTCGCGGCCCCGCCGTGGCTTCCGCGGTAGTGGCGCTGGCCCGACGCGGCACAGGTGTCAGGGCTGGCCGCGCCCCCCCTGCGCGGCGACTCCTCTCGCCGGCGTCTGCTACCCTGTTGCAACGTCCGCAGTCATGGCACAACATCATGATCTGGCAATAAATCGGCAGGGAGATAAATGGCCCGTGGAAGACGAAACTTCCCTTACATGCACGAACGGTAACGCATCTTGCTTAATTACCGCTAATTAACCCCTCCTGCATGCACGTACATATCCTGGATGTGGGCAACTCCATCAATGCATCCTAACGTCTTCTTCGTCTTTCTGGTGGCCTCGGCCGGGGGTCCGGCTCCTCGAGCGGAGAGACGCAGCAATCGACAGCGTGGGATTCCTGCGCCGAGTCAACTAATGAATGGCAGCCTTCGCGCCGCGGCAACGTTTCCGACTGAGTGCTGCTCCAGTGACTCCCGTGTGGAAGTGGAGGCTGGCCGCCTGGCCGTACCCCCGCACGCGCAACAGTTCGTCTCTCTTGCACCGGCGCTCGGTCGCGGACTGGTGGTGGCTCCCATGGTGGAGTCGTGGGCTCGACGATTCACGGCAACCCACGGCGCTACTGCCCCCGTCGACATCAGCACTTGCCCGTGGGCTGAGCGTCTGTCAAATTGGTTGGCGGCCCGGCTCCCCCGAGCCACGAAGCATGACAGCCGGCAGCGCTGCCACTTCGTCCGGCGTGGTCTACCGGACGCAGCCCTGTTGCAATGAAGGCCGGCCACACCCCGAGCGCGCGGTGGCTCCTCCCTCTATGGGCTGGTGGCGCTCTACTTCGATGACGACGAGCTCAGAGGAACAAGTACCCAGCCACTCGGAACAGGATTGAGGCCAGTGTCCTCATCGACTTACCCACTCGACCGGCTGTGCGCCCCCACTCGGCTGGACAGTCTTCGTCCACTTCTGTCAGGTGGACACGCCAGCATCACTCGGCCGCCCGCGCGTCATCACTCAACGCTGCCCGCGCGCCGTCACTCAGCTGCTGGACGCGTCTTCAACATTTGACTACCCCGTGCGGCGCCACTCGACTGGGCTCGGCCTCACAATTGGGTTGCTCCGTGCGTCACCACTCGGTTGGTCACCTCATCACCACTCGGTCGCCCCGCGCGTCGCCACTCGGTTGGTCATCTCATAACCACTCAGCCGCCCCGCGCGTCGCCATCAGTTGGTCACCTCATAACCACTCGGTCACCCCGCGCGTCGCCATCGGTTGGTCACCTCATCTCCACTCGGCCGCCCCGCGTGTCGCCATCGGTTGGTAACCTCATAACCACTCGGCCGCCCCGCGTGTCGCCATCGGTTGGTCACCTCAGCACCACTCGGCCGGCCCGCGCGTCGCCATCGGTTGGTAACCTCATAACCACTCGGCCGTCCCGCGCGTCGCCATCGGTTGGTCACCTCATAACCACCCGGCCGCCCCGTGCGTCGCCATCGGTTGGTCACCTCATCACCATTCGGCCGCCCCGCGTGTCGCCATCGGTTGGTCACCTCATAACCACTCGGCCGCCCCGCGCGTCGCCATCGGTTGGTCACCTCATAACCACTCGGCCGCCCCGCGCGTCGCCACTCGGTTGGTCACCTCATAACCACTCGGCCGCCCCGTGCGTCGCCATCGGTTGGTCACCTCATCACCATTCGGCCGCCCCGCGCGTCGCCATTGGTTGGTCACCTCATCACCACTCGGCCGCCCCGCGCGTCGCCACTCGGTTGGTTGCCTCATCACCGCTCGGTCACTCGCGCACCTTCAGACAGCTAAGTCATTTTACATTCTGTTATTTCCGCCTTCCCGTGTATCTCGTAATTCACACATCACGTTCACTCGGAGGCCACGCCACCAAGTGTACCTCTACGCTCGGCTGCTTATTTTCACATACTTGCTTAGTACTGGTTATGTGACTCCCGAGTCCAACTTCCATTTTTTCGCATACATCATTCGCGAACACCATGTGTCCTCCGGGGCTGCAACTCAGTCGAAACACTACCCTTTCGTTTTATTTGAGCCAGTATTCCAATGAGTTCAGGCGGATCCGTCACTTCGACAAGTCCAAACGGATCCTTCGCTCTTTCAGACTCTTGCTGGTTAACCAGCAAGCCCCTTGCACTCCCAGCAGGTGTCTATGGGTGTTATTCAAACAAATCATTTCAGCACACATCAAATTTCCTCAAGAAATTATTTCGTTGGCTTGTGCCATTTTTTACACAAGTTACATGATCACTCGACGGCGCTATGCGCCAACTTCATCGCTGCTCGGACTCGATCACTATACCGGTCCCAGCGCACCACAACACCGACCTTGTCGCTCTGTTGACTTCAAACACATCCGGCCAACCCCTCTGTGGAATCCTCTTCATCGTATCAATGATATAGACCTCGTCAGGCATGAGACAGATAAGTCCTTTTATAATTAAACTTCACACTTCACTCTTTTGCGAGTATGCCTCTTTAGAGCATCACTCGGAAGCTGCTCCTCATCTTAACCCGAGTCCGACTCGATGAATTGCGAATCATCAATTCAAAACTATATTTCTCGTATTCCGACATGTACGTTGTCGAAGCCTGTAGTATGCTCGGGGGCTACGCCATACTAGGGGATTGCATCTCATTTGGAATGACACTCTCCTGAGTGGTCGAGTACTTCATCACCAGTCGGATCCTTCACTTCATCAAGTGCATTCGATCCGCCACTTTGACAAGTTTTATAATCACCCAGACGCTCTGCACGCCATCTTCATTCCTACTCAGACTCAGTTGTCACGCCGGTCTTGTTGTGTCGCAACCACACTACACCGACCTCATCGCTACATTAACTTCAAAAGCATCTGGCTAACTCTTTCGAAGACCATTTCAACCACTTGGCTGGACACGCAATCTGTCACTCGACCACCCCGCGCATCACCACTTGGCTGGACACGTAGTCCTTCACTCGGCCGCTCTGTGCGTCGCCTCTTGATACGTCTCCACACTACAACAAGAACCCCCCTTCAGCAACGCATCAATGCGTTGTCGTATGTACACATATGTGTTGCTATGGTCTACACCAACGGATTACTATGCGTTGTCATTGGTGGCGTTGCTAAGGTCTACAACAACATATACACATGCGTTGGTAAACGGCATGTAGATGCGTTGTAAGGTAGCAACATATAGAGTTGAAGCCCAACAACACTTCAGATGCGTTGGTGATGACCCTGCACAATCATATGTTATATCGTTGCAACTACTATAGAGGCTTTGCTAAATATCATAATTGATTGATGATATTTTATATATTGCCATCCAGAATTTTTTGGTCCACATCAATACTGTATAGGAGCCACAATATAATAAACCTTCCTCATATATTAATTCGATTGTGTAGCGTTGCATAGAACATGATCCAAAGATTACAAGATGCGAAACTATCTAGTTTTATCATAATTCTCGACCTTGCAATCTACTACAATGTCTGAAACATTGATCATGAAAATTACATTCTAATTATCTAATAGTAACCCCATTCTTGGCCTTGCAATCAACATCTGAGCCGTGCATGATCCATTTATCTTGGCAATCTACAGAAACGAAAAATGACATGAGTAACTTACGGTGGAGAAAATCAGGTTAATAGAGCAACAAAATGTAGAGGGGCACCATACAGAAGTTGAATGCCATGACATTAGCAGCTTTGTACGCAGAAAAGGAGAGTAACAGCCAACATCCGACAAATACTTTTGATCATTGCTTTCTTATGAACAAATCTGTTGTGTGTTAATTGAGTTAAACCTTGAAATGAACATACTATGTAAGAAATGAGGTACCTCCTTTGAAGAAAAACATGTGCTGACATATCACAGATCCTTCGTTTTCAAAGAAAGATCTGCAGCTTTCCAGAAAATACAAATAGATGCTAGGTTTCCACAATTTAAAAATACTTTATGTTCAAATAAAATAATTCACACCAGGCTAGATTTGGATGTACCTAAATTAGGTAGTGTGATAAATGCTCGCAAATGTGATTTAAGAAGACTCTGATATAGATATAGATGTGGGGCTAATTATAATATTCTAAAGGCAAGAACGTTTTCAACATGAGTTTATTAAACAACAACATTGCAGATTATCCAACTTATAACCATGTACTAAATAAATTTGGCAGTTGGGAATGATGTACATACCAGACTGAGCTGCCATGTGATCTGGTTTCAATTTGATCTTGTAGCGCCACCTTGAACAGATATGGGGACATGTACCACAAGCGGAGATTCAGATGTGCTGAGCCCCAGCCGTGAGCCATGGCCTCGACCCCTGAAAGGGCACAGGTTTGTTTGGGCTTCTCTAGGAAGAAAATAGGGAGTTCTGTTTCTAGAAACGGTGGAATTCAAGATGTTTACAGAAAAATATAAAGAAATTGATTCGCTACTTACAATAACAAGACGTGGGGGTGAATTAAGAAGAAAAAAAGACGTGGGAAGAGAGGTTCAACAATGCATCTTATTTAGTTGCGATTCATGCAAACACATGTTAGAATATTCATGCGAGTGTCATCTTAATATTCTACTGATTCTCCAATGATTTATCTTGGATAATGCAAGAACTGTTCCCAAACTAAGATTATGGTGTATATAATTGTACATACGATGGAGCCAAATGAAATATATTAAATTCAGGATTATGGTGTATCAGTTTACCTGCTAAGAGACAGAACGACCACACGCATGTTGGCTGAAGCAAGGTCAATTTCAGAACCTGTAAGGGAAGCTGTGATTAGGGATGGATGCATGTGATACTTATTCCTATAGTATTACAGAACTGTGACAAAGAAATAAGTAAGGACTCATCTGTGCACATAGCAGCAAGAAAATTTAAACATATATAATGCACCACAACTGGATATACTAAGTAATAGATATGCTAAGTTCGGCATGAGATCCTCGGTTGGGATCGCGCGGTGGTCAACCTCCCGACCCCAACACGCCCTTCCAGACTTGGTAGAGCTCTTCCCACAACCACGCCCCGGCCTCCATGTGCACGGTGGCTCTGGAAGCACCGCAACGCATGCATCTTCGACGGAGCCAGACCATCGCTCACCCTCATCTCCGATACCATCAAGGAAGAAGCGCGCCTATGGGCCAAGGCTGGCGCCAACGGGATGCAAAACATCATCACCGGCGCGTAGTTCCTAGTTTTTTGTTTTGGGGCTGAGCAAATTAACCCCCTTGTTCTAGTCTGCTCCTATGTTTGTACACCATGCCTAGCGTGTATATAGCCTTGTAAGCGTTGCAACCTCATGCTTGTACTCTCCTTCTATCAATGAAAATATACGCAACTTGCGTATTCATGAAAGAAAAAAGATATGCTAAGTGCGTTTCGAAAAGGAAAATGATTTTCAGCAAAGTTTACATAGTTAACATAATCTGATTTGTGCATTTTGAACAAGTTACATAGTTTTCATTAGAATTTGTACGCAGTGGTATAACTTGTCAAAATGCTCCTAGGACAGGTTGCAGTCCAAATTTATGACTCAGTCTTTTTATACTCAAGTAGCCTCAATATTTGCTAGGTCCTGTTACATTTCTGCCCATTCTTTTCTAGAAAATATGGTTCGCTGGCTGACTTATCCGAACTGCATTGACAATCCTTTCTTCCTAATTGCTTTTGCCAGTTGACATCGAACCTGTAGTTGATTCAGTTGTAATTAGTTCTCTAAAAACACACATAAAAAGGTTTCAGTAATCCACGTTAAACTGTTTAGTCTTTATCAATTTTATTTATCACTAATCAGGGTAGGAATATGTGACAACTATGTCATGCACTAGTAGAAAACAGGGCTTTCGTTCGGGCATGGCAAGCCCATTAGTCCCCGTTCAGTCACGAACCGGGACCCGTGGGGGCATTCATCCCGGTTCGTTAGCCTAGGGGGCCGGCCGGGGCCTCGTGGGCATTGGTCCCGATTCGTATGGAACCATTTGTCCCGGTTCGAGGCACGAACCGGGACTAATGGGCCTTGCTCCTGGCCCACAACCATTGGTCCCGGTTCTTGGCTTGAACCGGGACAAAAGGCAAGGATTTAGGACCGGTTCTAGCCACGAACCGGCACAAATGAGCTGCCTATATATACCCCATCGCCGCGGCAGAGCACTGCACAGTGCTCTATTTTTTCTGGCCGTCGAGGGGAGGGCATTTGGGTGCTCTAGCTCACCTCCTATGCACATGATGTGTTCGATGAAATGTCTGAGCCACACTAGTTAATCTTTCTCCTCTCGAAACTCGACCTCCGAGCTCCATTTTCCCCGAGATTTGTCTAGGTTTAGCGGTCCGTCATGTCCCGTCCCCGTCTTCACCGCCGTCGATCACGCGCGCCGATCTTGTCGCCAGCACCACCGTGTGAGCCTCTTGTTCTTATCTTCTTTCTGAAGAAAAAAAGATTCTTACTTCAGATAGATACTTGTCTAATTTTGTTACTTTTATTATTCCTTCTTATTATACAGTGTGATGGTTTTGGTATCCGCCCCTGTCGGCCCTCGTCCTTTCAATAATTCGGATGTGGTATATATTATCTTTATAACTATTGGTTCATTTATTGTTTATGAAAATTATGCCGACCAACGTGACATAGATTTTATTTATCTAGGAGGTATGTGAACCAGAAATTCCAACCGACCCTATTGTCGAGAGGTTAAATTTAGTTGAAGAAGAAAACTATTTCTTGAAGGAAAAAATAAAAAAATTGAGGAGGAGAAGATGATATTGGAGTTGCATGTTGCGGATGTCGTCGATGATCACAAGATCAAGATGGATGCAATGCGCTTGAAGATTAGAAAGATTAGAAAATATGCCATTCATACCGAGGCTTGGTATCATTATGCCGTTGGATCAATTGTTACCTTGGTTGCGATTATGATCGCATTTGTTTTCACATTGAAATGTTTTACATAGTTTCAATGTATGGTTTAATTAATTAGATGCTCTGGAGAGCTATATGTTGTTAGATGAGAACTATGTATGTACTTTGGTTTTAATGTGATGATGAACTTCTATTAATTTGGTCACTTAATTATCTATTCATGATGTTCTGTAATGGTTTTTGACACACTTAATTATATACAATGCACGCAGGTGAACCGGCAATGGATGTACGGTGACAGACACACCTCCGAGTACATTAAGGGCGTGCATGATTTTCTTGAAGTGGCTGAGGCAAACAAGCAGAATGGTTTTATCTGTTGTCCGTGCCCTACATGTGGGAATACGAAGTCTTACTCTGGCCGGAAAATCATTCACACCCACCTGCTTTACAAGGGTTTCATGCCACACTATAATGTTTGGACGAGGCACGGAGAAATAGGGGTTATGATGGAAGACGGCGAAGAAGAAGAGGACGATGACAACTATGTGCCCCCTGAATACGGTGATGCTGCAACGGGGGAAGCTGCTGAAGATCAAGAGGAACCAGACGATGTGCCCAATGATGCTGGAATGGGGGAAGCTGCTGAAGATCAAGAGGAACCAGACGATGTGCCCAATGATGCTGCAACGGGGGAAGCTGCTGAAGATCAAGAGGAACCAGTGCCCGATGATGATGATCTCCGCCGAGTCATTGTCGATGCAAGGACGCAATGCGAAAGTCAAAAGGAGAAGCTGAAGTTCGATCGCATGTTAGAGGATCACAAAAAAGGGTTGTACCCCAATTGCGAAGATGGCAACACAAAGCTCGGTACCGTACTGGAATTGCTGCAGTGGAAGGCAGAGAATGCTGTGCCTGACAAAGGATTTGAGAAGCTATTGAAAATATTGAAGAAGAAGCTTCCAAAGGATAACGAATTGCCCGACAGTACATACGCAGCAAAGAAGGTCGTATGCCCTCTAGGATTAGAGGTGCAGAAGATACATGCATGCCCTAATGACTGCATCCTCTACCGCGGTGCGTACAAGGATCTGAACGCATGCCCGGTATGCGGTGCATTGCGGTATAAGATTAGACGAGATGACCCTGGTGATGTTGACGGCGAGCCCCCCAGGAAGAGGGTTCCTGCGAAGGTGATGTGGTATGCTCCTATAATACCACGGTTGAAACGTCTGTTCAGAAATGAAGAGCATGCCAAGTTGATGCGATGGCACAGTGAGGACCGTAAGAAAGACGGGAAGTTGAGAGCACCCGCTGACGGGTCGCAGTGGAGAAAAATCGAGAGAAAGTACTGGGCTGAGTTTGCAATTGACCCAAGGAACGTATGGTTTGGTTTAAGCGCGGATGGCATTAATCCTTTCGGGGAGCAGAGCAGCAATCACAGCACCTGGCCCGTGACTCTATGTATGTATAACCTTCCTCCTTGGATGTGCATGAAGCGGAAGTTCATTATGATGCCAGTTCTCATCCAAGGCCCTAAGCAACCCGGCAATGACATTGATATGTACCTAAGGCCATTTGTTGAAGAACTTTTATAGCTGTGGAATGGAAACGGTGTACGTACGTGGGATGAGCACAAACAGGAGGAATTTAACCTGCACGCGTTGTTGTTTGTAACCATCAACGATTGGCCCGCTCTCAGTAACCTTTCAGGACAGACAAACAAGGGATACCACGCATGCACGCACTGTTTAGATGACACTGAAAGTATATACCTGGACAAATGCAGGAAGAATGTGTACCTGGGCCATCGTCGATTTCTTCCAACCAACCATCAATGTCGAAAGAAAGGCGAGCATTTCAAAGGCGAGGTAGATCACCGGAAGAAGCCCGCCATGCGTACCGGTGATCACGTACTTGCTATGGTCAATGATTTACACGTAATCTTTGGAAAGGGTCCCAGCGGACTAGCTGTTCCGAATGACGCTGAGGGACACGCACCCATGTGGAAGAAGAAATCTATATTTTGGGACCTACCCTACTGGAAAGACCTACAGGTCCGCTCTTCAATCGACGTGATGCACGTGACGAAGAACCTTTGCGTGAACCTGCTAGGCTTCTTGGGCGTGTATGGGAAGACAAAAGATACACCTGAGGCACGGGAGGACCTGCAACGTTTGCACGAAAAAGACGGCATGCCTCCGAAGCAGTATGAAGGTCCTGCCAGCTACGCTCTTACGAAAGAAGAGAAAGAAATCTTCTTTGAATGCCTGCTCAGTATGAAGGTCTCGACTGGCTTCTCGTCGAATATAAAGGGAATAATAAATATGGCAGAGAAAAAGTTCTAGAACCTAAAGTCTCATGACTGCCACGTGATTATGACACAACTGCTTCCGGTTGCATTAAGGGGGCTTCTACCGGAAAACGTCCGATTAGCCATTGTGAAGCTATGTGCATTCCTCAATGCAATCTCTCAGAAGGTGATCGATCCAGAAATCATACCAAGGCTAAGGAGTGATGTGGCGCAATGTCTTGTTAGTTTCGCGCTGGTGTTCCCCCATCCTTCTTCAATATCATGACGCACGTCCTAGTTCATCTAGTCGACGAGACTGTCATTCTGGGGCCCGTATTTCTACACAATATGTTCCCCTTTGAGAGGTTCATGGGAGTCCTAAAAAAATATGTCTGTAACCGCTCTAGGCCAGAAGGAAGCATCTCCATGGGCCATCAAACAGAGGATGTCATTGGGTTTTGTGTTGACTTCATTCCTGGCCTTAAGAACATAGGTCTCCCTAAATCGCGGTATGAGGGGAGACTGACTGGGAAAGGCACGCTAGGAGCGGACTCAATAATATGCAGGGATGGGCATTCTTGGTATCAAGCACACTACATAGTTCTACAGAACTCTACCTTGGTGACCCCGTATGTCGATGAACACAAGAACAGTCTGCGCTCCAAACACCCGGAGCAGTGTGACGACTGGATTACATGTGAACACATCAGGACTTTCAGCAGTTGGTTGGAAACACGTCTCAGAGGTGACACCACTGTTTGTGATGAGTTGTACTCGTTGTCCAGGGGACCATCTTCGACTGTATTGACTTACAAAGGATACGAGATAAATGGGAATACAGTTTACACGATCGCCCAAGATCAAAAGAGCACCAACCAAAACAGCGGTGTCCGCTTTGATGCAGCAACCGAGAGGGAAAGGACACATATTATGGTTACATAATGGACATATGGGAACTTGACTACGGACATGATTTTAAGGTCCCTTTGTTTAAGTGCAAATGGGTCAATCTGTCAGGAGGCGGGGTACAGGTAGACCCACAGTACGAAATGACAACAGTGGATCTGAACAATCTTGGGTACACTGACGAACCGTTCGTCGTAGCCAATGATGTGGCACAGGTTATCTATGTGAAGGACATGTCTACCATACTGAGAAAAAGAAAAGATAAGGAAGTGAATACATCATACGATGAGCCAAAGAGCCACATAGTTCTTTCAGGAAAAAGGGACATTATGGGAGTGGAGGGCAAGACAGACATGTCTAAAGATTATGAAAAGTTTCATGAAATTCCTCCCTTCAAAGTCAAGGCTGACCCAAGCATCCTGATAAACGATGAAGATTATCCATGGTTACAGCGCAATAAGCAAATGACACAAGCGAAGAAAAAGTGAAGACTTTCTCCCGCAACTATTATGATGATACCATGCCAACTTTGTAACAGACGAGTATGATACCATTGTCCGTTTTGTACACGAAGTGCATCTACTTTTTGCCGTAACCCTCTCAACTTTCTTGCACATGCTATGTGGATGAAATGATGATACCATGCCAACTTTCAACCTTTTCAGAGTTCATTTGAAATGATTTTCAATTTTAGGGTCTTATAGCTCAAAATAGTTAGTAAATGCATGAAAAATGGTGCATGAAAAATAACAAATAAAATAAATAAGTAATTAGAAACAAAATAAAATAAACTTTATTAAAATATATAAGTAGAAACAAAATAAAATAAACTGTAATAAAATTATTGAAGTATTTTCTGTTCAAAATCATATAAGAAACCTCTAGTATTATTGAAACTAAAATCATATAAAATTGATGCAACTAAAATTATCGAAGTATTTTCTGTTCAAAATCATTAAAAGCAAAAAGAATTTTCATAAAGAACTTCTTTTGATAGAAACTTTAATAGCAAAAAGAATTATCATAAAGTAAAATAAATAAGTAATTAGAAACAAAATAAAATAAAATAAATAAGTATTTTGTTGTAAGTAGAAACAAAATAAAATAAATAAAGCAAAAAAGAAAACAAAAAAACTGGGAAAAAATTAAAAAAATGACACCTACTGGGCCACCACGGCCTGAATACGACTAGAAACCCATCCATGGGCCAGGATTCAGGCCCGCAGAAGGCCCAGCAGGCCCACAGGCATGTACAGAGAGGTTAGGCCCGTAAGCCTGCTTTAGAGAGGAGCTCGACAGCTCAGGCGCACCGCACCTTATAAACAGGTGCGGCTCTCTCTCAGCTAGCGAGGTGGGACTAAACTCCCACCACCACGCCGCTGTGCAAGGTTTTCCGTCCCGGTTGGTGGCACCAACCGGGACTAAAGGGTGCCTTTGGTCCTGGTTGGTGGCACCAACCGAGACCAATGCCCCCCCTTTAGTCCCGGTTGGTGCCACCAACCGGGACCAAAGGCCGCCGCTTCCCGCCCTTTGGGCTGCTGAAAAGTGGCCTTTGGTCCCGGTTGGTGGCACCAACCGGGATTAAAGGTAGCATTGGACCCGGTTGGTGCCACCAACCGGTACCAATGCTCTTTGTATATAAGAAAACACTTAGCAGTTTCGACCAAATCCATCACTTCTTCACCCCGCGACGCCCCTGCTCCTCCTCATCGTTGCCGCCCGACGCCCCTGCTTCACGTTGCCGTCGCCGCCGCCACCGACGCCGTCAGGCTGCTCGACGTCGTCGTCGCCGCCGCCACCGACGCCGTCAGGCTGCTCAACGTCGCCGCCGCCGCCGCTTTCACCCTCTGTCCCGACGCCCCTGCTCCTCCGAGTCGCCGTCGCCGCCCTCTGCCGTCGCCGTCGCCCCTGCTCCACCGTGCCCCGCCGCCCCCTGTGAGCACCAGCCTGCTCCCGCGCCCCTCCCCTGTCCCGCGCCACGCCCCGCCGGCGCCGGCCCCTCCGCCGTGCCCCTCCGCCCCTGCGCGGTGCACTTAGATGTTTTTACATGTTTTTTAGATTATTTCAGTTTATGTTTAGTTTAGTTTTAAGATTAGGAAAATTTCAGATGTGTAGTAATATTTAATTAGATGTGTAGTTAATTTAGATGTTGTAATTTGTTCATAAAAATTGTGCACTTTTGTATAGAAACTTTATTTTTTTTCATATGTACGAAAATGTAGAGTGAAAATGAAAACAAACATATAAGAAAAAACAAAGGAAAAATGAAGAAGGAAAAGAAAACCGCCCGGCCCGGCCACCACCGCATTTTCATAAAGTGTTTCCACCGAGTCCACGTCGCACCGATCGAGCACCCCCCGCCGTCGCCATCGCCAGACGCCCCCGCTGTGAGCCGCCGCGCCGGTCTGACTCTGTTTTTATTTTGTATTAGATTAATTTTTGTTCATATATATAAAATGTATATTTGTATGTATGTGGCTATATGTAAGTTCAGAGCATGTCTTTTATTAGATTAATTTCTTATTAGATATATTACATTAATTTTTTTGTTCACAACATGTTTTTGTTCATATATGTATTTTTTGTTCATATGTGTATAATGTTTTTGTTGTATATATGTAAAAAAAATCAATGTATATATGTATGTGGTAGCTATATATGCATGATGAGGGGGGTGGGGGTCGATATACCCCCTCCCCAATAATTTCAACATGAGGGGAGGTCGATACCCCCTCCTCGATAACATTTTTTAGAAAAGTTTTATATATCTAGCTAGGAGGAAAGGAAGAAGGAATGAACTAAGAAGAGGATTAAGAAGAAAAATAAGAGGAGAAGAAGAAGGAATAGAGGAGAAGAAAAAATAGAGTCTATTTTTTCTTCTTCTCCTCTATTCCTTCTTCTTCTCCATTTTTTTTCTTCTTCTCCACTTTTTTTATCTTCTACTTCCTCTTCTTAATTTTTATCGGGAACTCCATTCCAAAATAACTTCGACATGATGGGCGGTCGATATATATACCCCCTCTCGACCGTGATAACTTATATCACGGGAGCACCCCCCTACCCTCTCGCTCGACCAAAACTCTCGAGGACACCCAAACCCTAGGAAAAAACGATGTCGGTCTCCTACCCCCTCCCGCCGCGCCCCTACCCTTGAAGCGTTGCCGAGGCCACCCCAAACCCAGAATAAGCTAGGTCTACGTTTGCACTAATATATCCACCTGCTGTCATGTTTGTGTAATAATTGCCATGTTGTAATATTTGCAGAAACAATGGAGCACGGACGAGACGAGGAAGCAGAAGAGGTGTTGGGGGACATAATCTTAGCCGGAGGTGATGTCTTGTCGTATCTTAACGACAATGATGGTCTGGAAGAACAGGGTGAAGAAGCAAGCTACGGTGATCGAAGAGTGGAGGAGGAAAGACATGATTATGATGGCTCTGGTGACCCAATGCTGGTGCAAGAAGGAGCCCGTGGTGACGGCTCCGGTGACCGAACAGAGTCCGGCCAGGTAAATATATTAGTTAAGCCTATGCTGACTAGCTAATTGATGCATTCATTGTTTTGGTATGATCCACCAATGGTATAAGCCTAAGAAGGAAGACCCTGAGGTGTCTTATGTCAATGATATGCAGAAAGATGATCTTTGGACTGAGCTGAAGGCAAATTTCACCCTACCGCCAGAGGAGGATCCGGAGAAGCCAGTTAAAGAGCAATTAATCAAGTCTCGTGCTCTTAAGGAGATGGCAGACCTATCCAGGAGGTGGAAGAATGAGCTGAAAACGTTTGTCGACAAAGAAGAGACACCAGAATTCATCGGCCGGTATGAGAAGATCAGAGATCACTGGCCCGCATTTGTGGCCCACAAGACATCGGAAAAGAGTAAGAAGATGTCAGCGACAAACAAGAAGAATGCTGCGAAGAAGAAGCTTCACCATCGCACGGGGTCAGGTGGCTACCTCAAAGCCCGGCCTAAGTGGGCCAAGGCTGAGAATGATCTACTTGATAAAGGGATCGAACCAGAGACAATGAACTGGCCAGACCGTTGCCGGACTTGGTTCTTCGGGGCTGGCGAAAAATTGGACCCTGTATCAGGGAGGTGCGTTTGGACGGACGAGCTTTTGAGAATACCGGTCAAGAGGCTTCAGCACTATATCGATGCAGCGCAGCAAGGGACGTTCGTTCCAGACAGGGAGAACGACGAGCTCACAATGGCCCTCGGGAATCCTGAGCACCCTGGACGGACACGAGGCACGCCAGGCTCCGTTCCGTGGAAGGCTGGTTTTCCGGACGCAGGCGGTTACAAAAGCCAGGAGAGGAGGAAAAAAGTAGAGCAGACCCAAAGTCAGAAGCTGCACGAAAGGGTTCAAGCGCTAGAGGAACAAGACGCCAATCAACATGCCAAAACTACCCGCGAAGCTACCTCGCCATCTCAGCGGAGAAGCAGCGTGGCTTCCACCGAGCTGCTTCAGCCGGAGCATGTCTTGACGGCTCCTGCTAGCTACCCCGTGGATGCTATCATGGAGTCTCAACATTGCCACCTTATGACGCAATGGCAGAACTTCAAAGTCAAGGCGGCTGTTGGCTCTGTTTTACCTCCTGAACCCGGCGCAACCTACCACTGCCGGCCGATTCCAGAAGGATATGCTAGGGTGATGGTGGATGAAATAACGGAGGGATCTGAGGACCTCCGGCTTGACCACCCTACCGGTGAAGGGGAGACTCGGCTGGGTTCTGCTCTGAAGACTCCATGCCTATGGCGGAAGGAGCTCATCAACCTTCCGAACTGGACGCCTCCGGCGAGTAAGGGCACTCCGCCTCCTCCTCTGCCTCCTCCTCCGGCGAGTGATCAGGGCACTCAGCCTCCTTCTCCGGCGCATGGCGGCACTCCGCCTCCTCCTCCGGCGAGTGATCAGGGCACTCAGCTTCCTTCTCCGGCGCGTGGCGGCACTCCGCCTCCTTCTCCGCCTGCGCCGGCGGGCTAGAGCAGCCAGCCTCCTCCTTCTCCGCCTCGTCAGCAAGGGCGGAAGAGACCCGCCGCCGCTCCGGCTGCTCCGGCGCGTCGTAGTCCTTCTCCTCTGCCTCGTAAGCAAGGAAAGAAGACAGCCGCAGCCGCTCCGTCTGCTCTGCCGGCGTCTAGCAGTACAGCCAGAGGCGGGAGGCAATACAGATTCGGTCCTTCTCTGAAGACTCCAGAGAAGTTACCATACGAGAGGACCGAGGAGGAAACCAGGAAGATCGTGCGAGCCGAAGTGAAAAACTTCTTTGAAGGGGTGAAAGCAAATAAACATCCACCTCCGGAGGAGAAGGTAGATCCGGTGAAAGCGAAGCGCACTCTGGCTGCCCTGACAAAACCACCAAAGTCTCCGCCGAAAGGCAACTATGAGCGCATTATTGCAAAGACATTTGCCGAAGCGGAGCGGTCGGGAAGTACTGTCAGTGATCAAAGGTTAAAAGAATGACGAGCTGGGAAAGAAATGCCCAGCTCGGCGAACAAGCGAACCAATCGTGCCCCTAGCTCAAGGTGTCTAGCGACATCGTCGCTAATGATCCGAGGATGGTGCCCGGTTATAGCAATCTTGGAGATTACCTACCCGACGATGTACATTATGATATCTTGGAGGTGGACGAACACAAATACCATTACGGGAAGCCTCTCGTCAAAGATGAAAGATATCTAACAACGATGATGCGAAGATTACATGATTGGTACATGAAAACCTGCAGAGAGTCTGGGGGGAGGGATACTTTGACGCTGAGAGTTAAACCGGAGCATGACCTCGTTGGAATTGAACTAATGTTCCATTTGAGCAGTTCTTCGAGTTTTTCAATCAAAAGGCCCTCGATAAATCAACGGTCACTTGCTACTATCTGTAAGTAGTACTACTTCTGTCATTAAGTCTCTCTATATAGGTGAGCTCTTTCATTGCATGTATTTATAATTATCCTCACTATATTATGAAGATTGAAGATCGCCGAATTGAAGAAACGACAAATCGGTGATATTGGGTTCATTAACACAAATCTCATAGATGCAACTGAGGTTAAATATCATGACAAAAATACCGAGGCCAACTTGCTACGATCGTTGGTAATAAATGAAAACAAAGATATAATACTCTTTCCTTACAACTTCAAGTGAGTGTTACTGTCTTGTGCATACTCGGTTTCCCTTATTAGTCCAGGTTATAGTAATGTAATTGATGACTTATGCATGTGTGCGCAGCTTCCACTATATTCTCCTAGAGATTAAGCTTGAGCAGGGAGTAGTAACCGTCTTAGACTCGAGACGAAAAGATCCCAAGGACTATGCGGACATGACTCAAATGCTCGAGAAGTAAGTTAAATCGATCATTATCCACCATATCAGCAACTTTGTTCATTTCCTGATATCAAGTAATTGTTTTCTTTGTCTGGCAGGGCTTGGAGAAAATTCACCAAAAAAGCTCTGGGACTGCCGAAGAAGCTGCAATTTAAACACCCGAAAGTAAGTACTATAGTAGCATATTCCGCGCATCTCCTAGTGATTCAAGCGCTAGTTTCATCAATACCATTTAGCATGCTTGCTTATCAGTTTGATTGACCTCTATTTCTTGTAAAGTGGTTGTGGCAGGAACCCGGGAATAATTACTATGGATACTACGTTTGCGAGTCCATCCGCTACACGACCTGTGAGCGGGGCTACTCTAACGAACAATATGAAGTGCGTAAGCAATAATATTCACAATTTTTTTATTACCATCATTTGTGTTGAGTTTCATTTATTCATATATATATGTATTGACCCCCTTCTTCAAATTAGATGTTTCGAAAGTGGGATGAACTCCTAGCACCAGATCGTATGCGAGCAATTCAAGAGGATTGGCGGCATTCTTCCTTGACCACGTGATCGCTGAAAACGGAGAATACTATGTGGACCCTGTGTTCTTACAATTTAATTAGGAGATTATATTGTAAGAGATAATTATTGTATATATGTAGCCGGTAGTGTCTGATAGATATATAAGAACTTGTTGTTCAACCAATCTCTCGGAGAAGGAGAGGTGGTCGATATCACTTCTCTCTGTATGCATATGTTCATGACGATCTTCTGTTTCCTTTATTTGATTACTAGCTAGCGTGTCTAGTCCTCTCCATACGTATATAGTATGTAGCATCGACCAAGCACGAAGATAAGAGAGGACACTTCTCTCTATTAATTAGCTAGCTAACACAATATATGAAACACCTAAATTAACCCCCCAAAACCCCCAACCCCCCCCCCCCCTTTCAAAAAAAACAAAAACCCCAGCCACTGAAATGCTGACGCGTGGATGCCTATTGGTCCCGGTTAGTGCCACCAATCGGGACCAAAGGCCCTCCTGCCTGGGCTCGCCGCACCGGCCACGTGGAGGCCCATCTGTCCTGGTTCGTGTAAGAACCGAGACTAAAGGGTTAGGGCATTAGTAACGACCTTTTAGTCCCGGTTCAAAAACCGGGACAAAAGGCCCTTACCAACCGGGACAATAGGCCCTTTTTCTACTAGTGATGGTGTACACACTTTTAAAAGAAATCCTCGGTTGTTAATGTACCATATTGTTCTCTTGTAATACTGAACTGATATATAGTGTTGTCGTTTTTTGCTCTAAACTTCTTTCTCTATGTATAATGCAAGCCCGAAACTTAAATGAACTGAATATTTGGACCTCCAGCAAGATCACTGACCGTGATGGGTTCTTATCCAGCTGTGATGTACAATACGACGATGGCTAACACTAGGCAGTTGTATTTGAGTGTACAATAGAGAACTCAAGACTGTGGGGCGGCGTGGATGCAGGTACAAGCGAGCGCAGGTAGTAGTGCATCAGGCAAATGATAAGATAGTTTAGATCACAGTCGTGATTGCCAATAAAGAATCGACCATGGCACGATGGCCATGTCCTCACAAAGCACCAGAGAGAGTACGGGTAGAGGAGAGTGCCTTACTAAACCTTCAATGTCGGAGGTGAGGTAGCCGAGGCAGAGCAACACCGCCGAGACCAAGCCAGAAACCAGAGGAGGCGCGGCAGCCGCGCCGGCGACCTGCGGCGAACAGTAGGGTTGCGGTAGGGGGGCGGAGGACGTCGCGGCGGCGCGGGGGCGGTGGAGAGCGCCGAGGGACAGACGGGGTGGTGAGAAACTTTGCGGGAGAGCACCGAAGCTTACCGGAATCGGTGGTACCGAGGCAGCGGCGTGGTCACGGAGCTCGGCTGAGAGGTGAATTGGGAATGAGAGAGAGAGAGATTGGGGATAGAAAAATCTGGGAGGAGGTGGGTACGCGGGGAGGTTAGCTGCTTTCTAGGGAACGAGGAGGAGGTTAGCGCTAAGCTGGCAAGGTGGGCGTGGGAGGTGGGAAACAAACAACACATCTTATCATATGGTTGGTAGATATGCGTTGGTATAGGGGTTTTTTGTTGTAGTGCCATCGTATCTACCTTTTCAAATACTTTTGGCCTTGTTTTGGACTCTAACTTGCATGATTTGAATGGAACTAACCCGGACTAACGTTGTTTTCAGCAGAATTGCCATGGTGTTATTTTTGTGCAGAAATAAAAGTTCTCGGAATGACCTGAAACTTCACGGAGAATATTTTAGGAATTAATAAAAAATACTGGCGAAAGAATCAAGACCAGGGGGCCCACACCCTGTCCATGAGGGTGGGGGCGCGCCTACCCCCTGGCCGCGCCTCCCTGCCTCGTGGGCCCCCTGGAGCTCCACCGACCTCAACTCCAACTCTATATATTCACGTTCGGGGACAAAAAAAACAGAGAGAAGATTCATCACATTTTACGATACGGAGCCGCCACCAAACCCCACTACTAGGAAAAGGCCTACTAATGGCGCACCTAATTTGGCCATTAATGGCGCATTAGTGGTGCGCCATTAGTGCCACGCCATTAGTATATTTTACTAATGGCGCACCACTGGTGCGCCATTAGTATCTGGTATACTAATGGCGCACCCCGGATGCGCCATTAGTATATACAACAGTGCGCCATTAGTATGCCTCCCAGGGCGCCATCTATACCCAGGTGCTTTGGCATACTAATGGCGCACAACAACAGGATGCGCCATTAGTAACTTCGGCATACTAATGGCGCACTGTTTAGTGATGCGCCATTAGTATCCTTTGCTATTTCTGAATTTGGATCTGGATCGCGATTTTCATCCGAGTTCGTATGCAAAAGTTATGCCCATTTTAAGAAATTCCAGAGAGATTTTGCAAATAAAGTCGAAATTCATATTTGTTAATTTTCCCAACAACTAGACCACATATCACATGGGAAACTTATTTTATTTTATTTTTTTGACATTTCCATCATTTTCTTTTTTTTTTTTTTAACTGAAAAGGCGGTCCACGGGGGGGGGGGTGCATTCGGTGGAATGGGCCAAGTTACTAATGGCGCACCGTGGGAGTGGTGCGCCATTAGTAGTTCACCTAGTAATGGCGCACCTCCCCAACTGTGCGCCATTAGTAGTTTTTCAAAAAAAAATTGAAACAAACAAAATTTGTAACAAAATTACTAATGGCGCACCTGTGAGTGGTGCGCCATTAGTAGTTCAACTAGTAATGGCACACCGTGGGAGTGGTGCGCCATTAGTAGTTGAACTACTAATGGCGCACCACTCACAGGTGCGCCATTAGTAGTTTAAAAAATAAAAATAAAAAAAATTTGAAACATAATTACTAATGGCGCACCGTGGGGTGGTGCGCCATTACTAGTTGAACTACTAATGGCGCACCATCCCACGGTGCGCCATTAGTAGTTTTGAAAAAATTTAAAAAAAATTACTAATGGCGCACCGTGGATGTGGTGCGCCATTAGTATTTTCACACTAATGGCGCACCGACACATGGTGCGCCATTAGTATTTAGTAATGGCGCACCACATGTACAGTGCGCCATTAGTGGCCATTCCATCTATAGCCCTTTTCCTAGTAGTGCCCTAATCTCTCTCGGGAGGGCTGATCTGGAGTCCATTCGGGGCTCCGGAGAGGGGAATCCATCGCCATCGTCATCATCAACCTTCCTCCATCACCAATTTCATGATGCTCACCGCCGTGCATGAGTAATTTCATCGTACGCTTGCTGGACGGTGATGGGTTGGATGAGATTTACCATGTAATCGAGTTAGTTTTGTTAGGGTTTGATCCCTGGTGTCCATTATGTTCTGAGATTGATGTTGCTATGACTTTGCTATGCTTAATGCTTGTCACTCGGGCCCGAGTGCCATGATTTCAGATCTGAACCTATTATGTTTTCATGAATATATGTGAGTTCTTGATCCTATCTTGCAAGTCTATAGTCACCTATTATGTGTTATGATCCGTTAACCCCGAAGTGACAATAATCGGGATACTTACCGGTGATGACCGTAGTTTGAGGAGTTCATGTATTCACTAAGTGTTAATGCTTTGGTCCGGTACTTTATTAAAAGGAGGCCTTAATATCCCTTAGTTTCCAATAGGACCCCGCTGCCACGAGAGGGTAGGACAAAAGATGTCATGCAAGTTCCTTTCCATAAGCACGTATGACTATATTCGGAATACATTCCTACATTACATTGATGAACTGGAGCTAGTTCTGTGTCACCCTATGTTATAACCATTGCATGAGGAATCGCACCCGACATAATTATCCATCACTGATCCAATGCCTACGAGCTTTTCACATATTGCTCTTCGCTTATTTACTTTACCGTTGCCACAGTTACAATTACTACGAAACTGCTACTGTTACTTGTGCCACCGTTACCGTTACTTCCATACTACTTTGCTATTAAATACTTTGCTGCAGATATTAAGTTTTCCAGGTGTGGTTGAATTGACAACTCAACTGCTAATACTTGATAATATTCTTTGACTCCCCTTGTGTCGAATCAATAAATTTGGGTTGAATACTCTACCCTCTAAAACTGTTGCGATCCCCTATACTTGTGGGTTATCAAGACTATTTTCTGGTGTCGTCGCCGGGGAGCATAGCTCTATTCTTTGACTCACTTGGGATTTATATCCGTTGATCACTATGAGGAACTTGAAATACGAAAAAACCAAGATTTATCCCTCAACTACGAGGGAAGGTAATGAACTGCCATCTAGCTCTGCACTTGATTCTCCTTCTGTTTGAGTAAACTTGCGACGCCTAAACCTGCTTCTGCTATTAATTCTGATATGTCGCATGTTATTGACGTTGCCACTTCTGCTATGCATGATACTTATGATGAAACTACTTCTATGCTTGATACTACTGTGCCACTAGGTGAATTTCTTGATGAACAACTTGCTAGGGCTAGAGAGAATGAAATTATTGAAACTGATAATATTGATGAAAGTGATGATGAAGATTCGCCCCCTAGATAAGAATTGCATGTTGTGCCTGAGGGTTATGTTATGGATGAAGAAACTGCTAGAGGTTTTCTTGCCTGCAATGATAGATATGATCTTAAGAAACTGTTAGCTAAGCTGAAAGAAAAATCTTTGAATGCTAGAATGAAATATGACCCTCCTTTTGCTACTTCACCTATTTGTATTTCTGATAAGGATTATGATTTCTCTATCGACCCTGATATAATTACTTTGGTTGAATCTGATCCTTTTTATGGCTATGAATCTGAAACTATTGTGGCACATCTTACTAAATTAAATGATATAGCCACCCTATTCACTAATGATGAGAAATCTCGTTACTACTATATCCTTAAATTATTTCCGTTCTCATTAAAGGGTGATGCTAAAACATGGTTTAATTCCCTTGATCCTGGTTGTGTGCGTAGTCCCCAGGATATGATTTATTACTTCTCTGCTAAATATTTCCCCGCTCATAAGAAAAAAGCTGCCTTAAGAGAAATATATAATTTTGTTCAAATTAAAGAAGAGAGTCTCCCACAAGCTTGGGGGAGGCTTCTCCAATTACTTAATGCTTTGCCTGATCATCCTCTCAAGAAAAATGAAATACTTGATATCTTTTATAATGGATTAACCGATGCTTCCAGAGACCACCTGCATAGTTGTGCTGGTTGTGTTTTCAGGTAAAGAACAGCTAATCAAGCTGAATTGCTATTGAATAATATGTTGACTAATGAAAATAATTGGACACTTCCTGAACCAACTCCTAAGCCAACTCTGAAGAAAAGGGGTATTCTATTTCTCAGTCCTAAAGATATGCAAGAGGCAAAGAAATCTATGAAAGAACAGGGTATTAAAGTTGAAGATGTTAAGAATTTACCACCTATTGAAGAAATACATGGTCTTGATAACCCGACACAGGTAGTAAAGGTAAATTCTCTACAGATTTGATGAAGGTGATATTCCTCGTTATAAGTCTGCTAGCCAATGCTTAGATGAGTTTGATAATTTTATTGTTAAACAAGAAAACTTAATGCTTATGTTGGTAGGCAATTGAAACGTAATGCTTATATGATTGAACACTTGAGTGATTATATGTCTAGATTTAAGGGTGAACTTATACTTATTAGTAAACATGCTTCTATGGTTACCACTCAAGTAGAACAAGTGCTTAAAGCTCAAAATGATTTGCTGAATGAATTAAACAATAAGAAAATGATAATGCTATTAGAGTCGTGACTAGAGGGGGTAGAATGACTCAGGAACCTTTGTATCCTGAGGGCCACCCAAAGAGAATTGAGCAAGATTCTCAGAGAACTAATGTTGATGCACCTAGTCCTTCTAAAAAGAAGAAAAAGAAAAATGATAGGACTTTGCATGCTTCTAGTGAAACTGTTGTTGACACACCTGAGAATCCCAATGATATTTCTATTTCTGATGCTGAAACCCAATCTGGTAATGAATATGAACCTAGTGATAATATTAATGATGATGTTCATGATGATGCTCAGCCTAGCAATAACAATGATGTAGAAATTGAACCTGCTGTTGATCTTGATAACCCACAATCAAAGAATCAACATTATGATAAGAGAGACTTCGTTGCTAGGAAGCACGATAAAGAGAGAGAACCATGGGTTCAGAAACCCATGCCTTTTCCTCCTAAATCATCCAAGAAAAAGGATGACGAGGATTTTGAGCGCTTTGCAGAAATGATTATACCTATCTTTTTGCGTATGCGTTTGACTGATATGCTTAAAATGAATCCTTATGCTAAGTATATGAAAGAAATTGTTACTAATAAAAGAAAGATACCGGAAGCTGAAATTTCCACCATGCTTGCTAATTATACTTTTAAGGGTGGAATACCAAAGAAACTATGTTAAAACTGCTTTATGTGATCTTGGAGCCGGTGTTAGTGTTATGCCTCTCTCTTTATATCGTAGACTTGATTTGAATAAGTTGACACCTACTGAAATAATCTTTGCAAATGGTCGATAAAGCAACTGCTATACCTGTCGGTATTTGTGAGGATGTGCCTATTGTGGTTGCAAACATTACTATTTTAATGGACTTTGTTATTCTTGATATTCCCGAGGACGATAGTATGTCGATTATCCTTGGTAGACCCTTTTTGAATACTACAGGGGCTATTATTGATTGCAACAAAAGCAATATCACTTTTCATGTTAATGGTAATGAGCATACGGCACACTTTCCGAGGAAACAACCTCAAGTCCACAGTATCCATTCTATTGGAAAATTTCCAACGATTACTATTGGATGTTTTGAATTTCCTCTTCCTACTGTCAAAAAGAAATATGATATTCTTATTGTTGGGGACGTGTATATCCCCGTTGAGGTAACCTAGTGCTATTCGAAAATTCTCCGGTTTCATGCGATTCGGAATGAGTTTGTTAACAAGACTTGATCAACCTTGTTAGTGGATTCCTTTTGATGAGCATGAGATGGATGAAGTTAGAAAGCACAACCTTCTGTACCCTCCTTTTACTTTCTGTTATTTAGATTAAATAAAGCAAAATAGTTTTTTCTGTCTGTTTTTTGAATTATCCTTGCAATAAAAGAATACCCCGAAAATAAAAGTTCTCCAAATGCCCTGAAATTGAAATCTGATTTTTTCTAGAATATTTGAGAATATTTGGCACTGAGAACACATCAGGGGGAGCCAGCACCTGGCCACAAGGGTCCAGGGCTCGTGGGCCCCTGGTGGCCCCCCTCCACTTATTCCAGCACCCACACACTCCTTCTTCCTCCAGAAAAATCACCAACCAGCTCAAGCACGAGTTCTAGCTCATCTTGCTGCCATTTTCGATCTCCTTGCTCAAAGCTCCACTCACAAAACTGCTTTGGGGGATTGTTCTTCGGTATGTGACTCCTCCAATGGTCCAATTAGTTTTTGTTCTAGTGTTTTATTCATTGCAAATTTTTGCTGCTTAGGTGACCCTGTTCTTGAGCTTGCATGTCAAATTTATATGGTCCCAAGTAGTTCTAATGTATGATATAGTCTTTAGGCACTTGCGGGAGTAGTTGCTATCAATTTTGTTGAGTTTGGTTCACTTTTATTTTGAGTTACTAAAATTTTCAGAAATTTTTCAGAGGAAGAAATATGTTTAGGAAAATGTACCAAGGTGGTTCTTCAAGGAAGCAAGGACCCAGGCCCGCAATACGTGAGCCGGACCATGAACTACCAAGAGAAGCTCAAGTGCAGCCTTGTGAATGGCCGTCAGAAGATTTCGTGATCCAAGCAGGAATTAAGGAGGAATTTGACGCATATGTGCGTAATGCTGAACTCGAGGGCTTCATGCTAGATAAGTGCCCTCAGTATTATTATCTAACTGATTCCTTTATGAGAAGGTTCAAATTTACATCTTCACGCAATTCTCACACTGTCCTATTTGATCTCTATGGTAAATCTTATACCATGGGCTTAGAAGATTTTAATACTGCTTGTAAACTCCCGCAATGGGGTAGTGCTAGTGATCCTCGTAAATCTGAGTTTAAGGATTTTCTTGCTAGTATCACTGTGGGGGAATCTAGAGAAACTAGATAATACCCCACGCGTTGCTGCGGTATATTTAGTCGACATTAGATATTACATAGCGATGAGTACATGAAGAAAAAAAGAAATATAAATAAAATTTGAAATGGAAAAGAAGTATTACATACGATGAATCTTAGGTAAATGTAACATTTTATGGATTGTTACAATTTATTGCGCTATGAGCATTCACAATCTATATATGTTTTGAGCCTATGTAGTTCGGCTGCTAAGTTTTCCTCAAATATTGTAATACATGGAGGCCTTTATTTGAAAACTTTAAAATCCAAATTTTTCAGTTTCAAAAAATTCTGAAAATAAATACACATATACCTAGATACATAATATACATGTGTGCAAATTTTCAGGTCGAAATAAATTAAATTGTGAGCTACAAAAAAAGGACAAATCTGGGGCATTTTAGCATATGTACTGTTCATCTATAAAGTCCATGATTTTGATTTTTTTGTACAACTTGCAATTCAAGGTATTTCATCCTGGAAATTTTTACACATACACTTTACATCCTTGCATACATGTGTATTTTTTTCAGAATTTTTTGAAACTGAAATCTATGAATTTTGAATTATTCAAAATAAAGGGCTCCATGGAGCTCGGTCTCCAAAATGCCCTACTCATGATAGCAGACATTTTTTCTTGATGTAGTACATAATCTGAGACACAGGACTTGTTTTATCTATAGCATATTGTAAACCTAAATTCAAGATGGCCATTAAGATGAAAGGAACAATCAAGAAAAAAATGTTAGGGCCAAAATAATTTATGAAGATCTCTATACGCGGAGTGATCACCAGCCTTTTCTTTTCAATACAAATTTTGTACTGCACCATAGATGGAACTATAACCTTTCAATCTCCACAACCTGGTATGAAGTTCGTTCACAATTTAGACCATGCAAAATTCTAGCCAAAGCCACATACGAAAAGTATAGTATGAACAAAATCGTTAGGGTATGCTTCACTGTATCCTTCATGAGCAAACCAAGGTGTTGAGGAACTGAAAATAACGTGTAAAAACGTACATACAGAGCAACCAAACCAGGAGAAAACTGCAAGTAAATAAGTTGTTGTAGCATCATGGAAACTTATCTGCATGGATAAGAATAGTGGGAATGGATGGACCCAACTGATCAAAGGAAGCGCATGTAAATCCACGTAGAAAGATGCTCGACCCCAAAAGGAAGTGCCACTATGGAAATCCTAACACTAATCATACCGAATTAAATGGACGTTGTGGGAATTGGCCTAAGGATATTGGGTCTGGTTCCATGGCATCATCACCTTGACGTGGGCACCAATGCCTCAGGGGTACTGGACGTGTAAATCTAGCCTTTCAGAGTTGCTGCAACGGATATGTTCAATTTATATTTGTTGCAAAAACAGATTTGCTCTTCTAAAATACTGTGATTCTGCATTGCATACAGTCTTTTAGTCAACAGCAGATAGATCCAAAGATAGTCAAAGATCTTTTCTTAATCTAAAGTAGACTGAAGAAGATTGACACGAACATTTAACTCACTTGTGAGCCTCTCCAGTAGGTTGAAGGTGAGCATTCTCTCGATGAGGTCGAGCGCGGCGGGCTGCACCTTCGGGAAGTGTCCCTGGAAGGGCAGGAGGGGGAACTTCGGCAAGTGCCTCGTGTAACGTCTGGCATCCGAATAAAGTGCAGATCGTCGTGGTTTTTCAGCGGGAAGAGCAGGGCGTGGTTGATGTCTAGATGAGATCCATGAAGATGCATCCGGCGAACCAGACGTCGATGGTGGCGGAGTAGTCAATGGAGATGAACAGCAGCTCCAGGGAAGGTGCCACCTGGTTACCACGTACTTTGTAATCATGTCGCTATTCGACGATGGCCGTGCCAGACTGAAGTGACAGATCTTAGGTCGTGGTAGGCGATCGGCAGCAGGCTGCTCGACAGGACAGAATATTTTCCTTAGGAGTCCTTGGTTATCTATCCTTGCAACGACGACTGCAGAGCAAGAATGTGGCCATCGAGCGTCAAACTCAATTGGGAGAGGACAGGGGCTGGAAGGGGGAGATTTATACCAGATTAAAGTTCAGGTAATTGCAGGAACGGGGAGGCATCAACCTCAATTGGGAGGACGGAAGGAGAGGGGTTTGGATGGGGCTATTTATAACAAATTAATTCTGAGGTAACTGAGAGGAAGGGGAGAGGAGTCGGCGTCGTTGATTGGCAGAAGATGAAGAGCAAGAGGGAAATCGATTAATGGCTGCACAATAATTATTAAGAGATGAGTTTCTCGTTCAGGATAGTAATGGAAAATTGAAAATTGTTTTTTTGTTACATGGCATATTTGGTGATGTGGAATGCCGCATGGTGAGAGGATTAGTGGTAGTGATAACTGAAAAGCTGATGTGGCATGCATGCTGAGTTGGAGTGTGTGCATGTTGAGAGAATTCATAGTAGTGGAGCTCAACTTCTTAAGAATGTAGGATAACACAAGCTATCATAGGGAGCATTCATTTTCCTGCTATACATTATTTTGCTCTCTTTATAGGTAGACGTATTAACGGCAAGGACTGAGGCATGTCACATGTGTGTTCCCGATCTTAGTGTTCTCAAGAGTGCTGTATTAGAAGATAAACAATATAACTTGGGGGCCATGGTTGCACGAAGGTTGCATATTAATAGTTTAAGTGGAGACTTGTTTGGTGGAATTTATGCAACCCGTTTAGCCAATTATCTTGAGATACCCATACATGAAAATGATATGGAATCGCCTCCTGCTTATTTAGATTTAATGCTATGGTTCGTCATCAGTTTGTTGAGAGGAACGAACAGTTCCTCCAGTACCGACTAATCTTTGACAAGCGTCGCATTGTCCATGTTTCTCTCCCTGCTCCTGGTTTGTTTGACTTTCAGGCAAAAAGGAGATATATTATAACCAGGGAGGAGGCGAACGAGTATGAGAGGAGGACGGAGGCAGCTCGCCTCCAAGCTGCAGCTCATGAGGCAATAGCTACTGCATCTCAGTACGACCCCAGCTACAACTTTGATCCAGGGCATAGACCAACTTAGGCCAAAAGCCTAAGCTTGGGGGAGTACGTATTTCTCACAGACATTACATTCATATTCACACACTCATTCTATTTGTCGGTGCTCATACTTTTTCATTGTAATATCCATGTTAGTTTATTTTATTTTTCTCGCTTTCTTCTTGTGTGTTTGAAAAACCTTGAGAAAAACAAAAAAATTAGTAGCTCTAGCTAGTTTACTTTCCATGCTTGTAGTAGTAATAATTAAAAAAACCAAAAATATTTCTCGTTCTTCTTTAGCTTGTTGGGAGATTTCCCGTGTAAATAGTTTTATTTCTTTTTTTGGGGGGTCGAGAGGAGAAGACCATAATGAAAATGTTGTAGTGGCTCTTATATGCATTATTGTTTATTTAACCAAGAGCCCATATTATCTTGTCTTCTCCTGTGTATTAAGATGCTTGTAGATTCCAGCTTAGTCCAATGCACGTGCATTATTATTATTATCCACACCGTTGGTCGTGCAAGTGAAAGGCAATAATGACGATATATGATGGACTCATTGAGATGAGAGAAGCTGGTATGAACTCGACCTCTCTTGTTTTTGTAAATATGATTAGTTCATCGTTCCTGATTCAGCCTATTATGAATGAAACATGTTTGCAATGACAATTAGAGATTATAGTTGCTTATGCCATGCTTAATTAGCTAGGAGTTTATAATGGTTTACCTTGCGTGCCAACATGCTATTAAAATGGTTGTGATGTGGTATGATAGGGTGGTATCCTCCTTTGAATGATTCAAGTGGCTTGACTTGTCACATGTTCACACATGTAGTTGAAACAAAATCAACATAGCCTCCACGATATTTATGTTCATGATGGATTATATCCTACTCATGCTTGCACTCAATGTTTTTTTAATTTTAATGCATGTTCGTGACTGTTGTCGCTCTCTAGTTGGTCGCTCCCCAGTCTCTTTCTAGCCTTCACTTGTACTAAGCGGGAATACTGCTTGTGCATCCACTTCCATAAGCCCCAAAGTTATTCCATATGAGTCCACCATACCTTCCTATATGCGGTATCTACCTGCCGTTCCAAGTAAATTTGTATGTGCCAAACTCTAAACCTTCAAATGAAATTCTGTTTTTTATGCTCGAATAGCTCATGTATCAACTAGGGCTGTCTGTATTTTTCATGCTAGGCGGGTTATTATCAAGAGGAGAGGACTCCGCTCCTCACTCACGAGAAAATGGCTGGTCACCGGGATGCCCAGTCCCATGCTCAAATCAAATCAAAATAATTGCAAACAAAACTCCCCCGGGACTGTTGTAAGTTGGAGGCGCCCGTTGTTTCGGGCCAGCCATGGATTGATGCTTGCTGGTGGTGGGGGAGTATAAACTTTACAATTCTGTTTAGGAACCGCCTATAATGTGTGTAGCATGGAAGATATCAAGATCTCTCGGTTGTTATGTTGACAATGAAAGTATGCCGCTCAAAATATTATTTATTTCTATTTCAAAACTGAGCTCTGGCACCTCTACAAATCCCTGCTTCCCTCTGCGAAGGGCCTATCTATTTACTTTTATGTTGAGTCATCATCCTCTTATTAAAAAGCACTAGTTGGAGAGCACCGCTGTCATTTGGATCCATTACTATTAATTTATATTGAGTATAACTATAACTGGATCTCTTTTACCATGAATTACAATGTTTAGTTAGTCCTTGATCTTCAGAGGTGCTCTGCATTTATGTTTTGCGGTCTCAGAAAGGGCTAGCGAGATACCATCTTGTTATATCATATTATGATTGTTTTGAGAAAGGGTTGTCATACGAGATTTATTATTATTGCTCGCTAGTTGATTATGCCATTGATATGAGTAAATATGAGACCTAAGTGTTATTGTGAATATGGTTAGTTCATGATCTTTGCTGAAAACTTGAATGCTGGCTTTACATATTTACAACAACAAGAGCAAACAGAGTTTGTAAAAGTTTTTCTTTATCACTTTCAGTTTGTCAACTGAATTGCTTGAGGACAAGCAAAGGTTTAAGCTTGGGGGAGTTGATACGTCTCCATCGTATCTACTTTTCCAAACACTTGCATGATTTGGACTCTAACTTGCATGATTTGAATGGAACTAACCCGAACTAACATTGTTTTTAGCAGAATTGCCATGGTGTTATTTTTGTGCAGAAATATAAGTTCTCGGAATGACCTGAAACTTCACGGAGAATACTTTTGGAATTAAGAAAAAATACTGGCGAAAGAATCAAGACCAGGGGGCCCACACCCTGTCCACGAGGGTGGGGGCGCGCCTACCCCCCTGGGCGCGCCCCCATGCCTCGTGGGCCCCCTGGAGCTCCACCGACCTCAACTCCAACTCTATATATTCATGTTCGGGGAGAAAAAATTCAGAGAGAAGGATTCATCGCGTTTTACGATACGGAGCCACCGCCAAGCCCTAATCTCTCTCGGGAGGGCTGATCTGGAGTCCGTTCGGGGCTCCGGAGAGGGGAATTCGTCGCCATCGTCATCATCAACCTTCCTCCATCACCAATTTCATGATGCTCACCGCCGTGCGTGAGTAATTCCATCATAGGCTTGCTGGACGGTGATGGGTTGGATGAGATTTACCATGTAATCGAGTTATTTTTGTTAGGGTTTGATCCCTAGTATCCATTATGTTCTGAGATTGATGTTGCTATGACTTTGCTATGCTTAATGCTTGTCACTAGGGCCCGAGAGCCATGATTTCAGATCTGAACCTATTATGTTTTCATGGATATATGTGAGTTCTTGATCCTATCTTGCAAGTCTATAGTCACCTATTATGTGTTATGTTAACCCCAAAGTGACAATAATCGGGATACTACCGGTGATGACCGTAGCTTGAGGAGTTCATGTATTCACTAAGTGTTAATGCTTTGGTCCGGTACTCTATTAAAAGGAGGGCTTAATATCCCTTAGTTTCCAATAGGACCCCGCTGTCATGGGAGGGTAGGACAAAAGATGTCATGCAAGTTCTTTTCCATAAGCACGTATGACTATATTCGGAATACATGCCTACATTACATTGATTAACTGGAGCTAGTTCTGTGTCACCCTATGTTATAACCATTGCATGAAGAATCGCATCCGACATAATTATCCATCACTGATCCAATGCCTACGAGCTTTTCACATATTGCTCTTCGCTTAGTTACTTTACCGTTGCCACTGTTACAATTACTACAAAACTGCTACTGTTACTTTTGCCACCGTTAGCGTTACTTCCATACTACTTTGCTACTAAATACTTTGCTGCAGATATTAAGTTTTCCAGGTGTGGTTGAATTGACAACTCAACTGCTAATACTTGAGAATATTCTTTGGCTCCCCTTGTGTCGAATCAATAAATTTGGGTTGAATACTCTACCCTCGAAAACTGTTGCGATCCCCTATACTTGTGGGTTATCACCTCTCGGTTGTGCACGTCTTCACCACTCTGCCGCCCCGCGCATTGCCACTCAGTTGTGCACGTCCACATCACTCGGCCACCTCGCGCATCCTCACTCGGCCGTCCCGCACCGCGCCACTCGGTTGTGCACATCTTACCACTCGGCCGCTCCGTGCGTCGCCTCTCGGTTGTGCACGTCTTCACCACTTGGCTTCCCTGCGCATTGCCACTCAGTTGTGCACGTCTTCATCATTCGGCCACCTCGCGCATCCTCACTCAGCTGTCCCGCACAGCGCCACTCGGTTGTGCACGTCTTCACCACTCGACCGCTTCGTGCGTCGCCTCTCGGTTGTGCACGTCTTCACCACTTGGCCGCCCCGCGCATTGCCACTCAGTTGTGCGCATCTTCATCATTCGGCCACCTCGCGCATCCTCACTCGGCCGTCCTGCACCACGCCACTCGGTTGTGCACGTCTTCACCACTCGGCCGCCCTGCGCATTGCCACTCAGTTGTGCACGTCCACATCATTCGGCCACCTCGCACATCATGACTCGGTCGCCACGCATGTCGCCACTCGGTTGGGCACGTCTTCACCACTCGGCCGCTCCACGTGTCGCCACTCGGTTGTGCACGTCTTCACCACTCGGCCGCCCCGCGCGTCGTCACTCGGTTGTACACATCATCGCCCCTCGGCCGCCTCGCGCGTCACCATCAGTTGGACATGTCTTTTCCTCTACACCCCCAACACGGGAACGACTAAGTTACTCATATGATCAAACCTCATATCACACTATGTAGCAAGCTTACCTCTTTCGAGCATCACTCGGGGGCTACGCACAGCCGTTGGCCATGCCTCCCTCAGGGGTTACGCCCATTCAATCAACCCATTGATCACATCAGGAATATCTTTCTTACCATACATGCTCGGTCTGCCGAAAATCTATAAGGGTAGTATTGTCCACTCGGACGATCGCCCAAATCATTACCTAAAGTCATCTTCAGGACTGCAAAAGGGTGAAAACAACGCTCCCCTACGGATACACTTGGCCCTATCCTAGGCTCCAAGGCGTCAGTTTCACAAACTTGGACTCAAAGATGGCATGTGCTGGTGTTCCCCCGGGATAATGAGTGGCCTCTCTCCGGAGAGTCAGCCCACACACTAGCCTCGTCACTCGGGTTTCATGGCACGTCCATGTCAGACCACTAGTCTATCTCCTCTGGGAGACATACAAGTGCCACCAAGTTTTTCATTGCAGTCAACGTACCCCTGATCAGTCGGGAAGCACGTCCACTCAGACAAATACCCCTTTCATGCAAAAGGGTGAAAATGAAGCTCCTCTACGGATACAATGTACTCTTACAAATACCCCTTTCACGCAAAATCTAATGGTCAATATAAGAAGTACTACTGGAACGATTACTCCCTGGATTGTCCAGCTTTTTTGTACAGTCGGCAGTTTCAAAGCCGAATTCATTCGAGAGCACGAAGATTCACCTGCTTGAGCGAGTTCCGGGTTGAATTTATTCCGTGCCAAGTGCACGAAGATTAGTCTGACTGACTCAGCTCCAGGCTGAGCTTATTTACCATGTCAAGCGTCTAAAGATGCATCCGATTGACTCAATTTCAGACTAAAAGATATTTACCATGTCGGCTGCGTGGAGGTTTGCCAGGAGACTTAAACCCTCTGCCCGACTTATCTTGTCCGACAGAGGCTCGGGGACTACACCCAGTGGGTGCACTCAGCATGCCCCCACTGGAAGAGAACTCAGAAAGAAACATTTTGCTCGACGCAAGACCAGCTCCAGATCACTCAAGTGCTACTCGACCTCCGAGTCAGAGAGGAAAAAGTTCTATCAATACCAGCTAAGAAGATTTTTAGTTCTCTCAAACCCCCGCCGACTGCCCACAGTCGACGGCAGTCTCGGGGACTACACCCAGTGGGTGCACTCAGCGTGCCCCCACTGGAGTAATCTCCACTCGGTACGGCCTGACCGGTCCGAGTGGAGAACAACAAACAAACAAGTTCTAAAGCTCCCGTCGGCTACCAAAAAAATTGCTATAAGATGAGTTTAGCGCTCCTCCGTGGACCTGTTTTGAGCCTTCTTCTAGGACTCAAAGCGTGAAACTCATAAGTTTGGATCTAGAGCTGACTCGTATTGACGTTCCTCCGGGATAAGAATGGCATCTCACCGAGAGAGGAGTTCATGCGTCGATCTTGTTGCCTGGATTTAATGACACATCCATACTATGATCATGAGTTAACCTCTTCCGAAGAGATGATCGAATGTCACCAAGTTGCTCCTCGCGGGCACTTTCCCCAGATCAGTCGGGGAGCGCAGTGCCGGAATCCATTGAGATTTTGTTCAAACCTTGGTTATCTGAAAGCACGATGATAGGTACCGAGTATTTCCGTAATCACTCGAGCCATGTTGTGTCTTTCACAGACTCGTTCCGCAAAATCGCAATCGATTCGGGGGCTAATGTTGGGGATACACATAACAGGTAGGCCCACGAAGGGTCGAAATATCATAAAGCATGGGGTCCACACAACATGTGGGTCCAGATAAATTTCATACAGATATACTATCACTCGGACAAGCAGCATACTATCCACTCGACCAAGCAGCATACCATCCACTCGGATAACAGTTCACCACTTGACCATACGACTCACTCGCGCATACGAAGAACAGCAGGCAGCAAAGCAGTCAAAGCATCATTATCATAGTGAAGGCTTGGTGGTGAGCTGGCATTATGGCATTCATGCCCCACTTTGTAAACATAGGAGGTGAGGGGGTGGCGCACTCTATATAAGCCACCCCCCACCACTAGACTTGGGGCAGGTTCTCATTCTTCTCCCTCTATTCTCTTGCCATTAGTCTCAGGACTTGGCTCTGGCATGGGGATCCGTTTCTCTCTCTCTCTCATTGTAATCTCCGGATACATACTCAGATAAAACAAAGTCTCTCCGGAGCACGAGACGTAGGGCTGTTATCTCCACCGTGAGAGGCCCGAACTCGCTAAAACCACCGTGTCACCCATATGCATCTCGATAGATCATGCTCCGTTACCCTATACCTTATTATTGTCGGAATCGTTCCCATGACACTGACCACTGCAACAAGAAGTACTTCATGTACACGCAGAGTTAAATTCATTATATTTGGACATTATAATATTTTGTATTCAAAATTCATTTCAAAAAAATCGGGTTAAATAAATCCAGAATGCCCAAGTTTTTTCGAAAACCAGATTTTCTGGCCACTACCAAAAAAAGGAGCCAGAAAAAAACAGTGGGTGAGACTATTCAACATTAAAGATATGTACCTCACTTGGATGTTTTTTTTATTGCGGAAAAACTTTCAATCTATTCATTATCAATCGTGATAGTACAATAAATACTAGAAATTATAAAAATTAGATCCAGATGCATAGATCACCTAGCGACAATTACAAGCACTGAAACAAGTCGAAGGCGCGCCGCCATCATTGCCCCTCCCTCCCTGAAGCCGGATGAATCTTGTTTTTATTAAAAAAAACTTGCTAGGCCTTTATTGATTAGCTAAAACGTTTGCAGGAATTACAACTGGGTCATGCGGTGTATCCAGCCACAAATGCCTCTCAACCAGCAGGGAAACACCATACCTAGCTAGCCTGTTAGCTACATAATTCGCAGCTCGAGGTTAAAAAATAATAATAAGATGCAAAGGAATGAGAAGTTTCTAAAATCTCTCTGATGATAATAATGATAATAATGTACTCCCCTCCAGCTTTTTTATGTATATGATGTACCACCTGCTTCAATCGGAAGCGACTTGGAGGTGTAGTATGCCAAGATCTTGCGACAAAGAAAGACCCTCGCTGCATGCAATAGCTTCTAGCGTCGGCGGATCCATCAAGCCATGAATGAGCAACATGGAAGAGCCCAAGTAAATGCCATCATGGTCCCAACACACGGTAGCAGCCGTACCCACATTATGATTGATGGACATTACAGCGTCAACATTTATCTTTATTGAACCCTCAGACGGTTGGATCCATTTGAAGTTCTAGCTTGCTTGTTCAGGAGTCGTCCATAGGGGAGGTTCTGGCTGCGCATTTAGTTGATCCAATTCAGCTATGAAGTTGATAACAAAATTGTGTGTTGCATAAATTTTGTTGTAGTAGACAGTCAATAAGTCGTCGTGCTAAGGCCCTATAGGACTAGCGCAACAGAACATTAAAGATATGTACCTCAGTTGGTTGTTTTTCTGTTGCGGGGAAACTTCTAATCTATTCATCATCAATCATGATAGTACAATTAATACTAGAAATAATAAAAATTATATCCAAATCCGTAGATTACCTAGCTACGACTAGAAGCACTGAAATGAGCCGAAGGGACGCCGCCGTCATCGCCCCTCCCTCCCTGGAGCCGGACAAAACTTGTTGTAATAGACAGTCAGGAAGTCGTCGTGTTAAGACCCTGTAGGACCAGCGCAGCAGAACAGCAACCGCCGCCGCTATAGAGAAGCTTATGCCTTGTACAATGCAAGACACTTAGAGAAGGTGCTTAGAGGAATAAACCAGCCTTTCCACCGGTGCTTATTTGTAGAGGATATACGCTTAATTAGGCATCTCTCATATAGAAATAGACACTGGTGCTTCAGAAAAACCCGGTTTATTTCACAAGGCCTTAGATTGGAAGGATCCAACCTACAGGCACACGAACATACACGAACAAAGACTAGTTCCACATGGATCCAAAGACAAACACCGACCGAATCCCACGAGATTCCGCCAGAGACAAACCTCCACATGCCCTCCGATGATGCTAGCTAGAAGCTTCACCGGGAAGGGGGCTAGACGGGGGAGAATCTTACTCCATCTTCAAAGAGCCGCCATCGTTTCATATCTCTGGGAGTACACAAACCCTTAGAAAACTCAGAAGAACATTAAAAAACAAAGCCATCCCACCGGTAAGGACTAAGATGAACCAAACCTCCATTGCCCTAAGACCACAGGAGACAAGGCAGAGTGGCATCGGCAGCGCAGGCGGGAGGTAGGAGGAACCCTGGCGGCAGCTAGGTACGAGCGCTTTTTCCTGGCGGCTCCTGAGATCGGATCGTAGTGTCCTCAATTTGATTCCTCACATAGGGCAACTTATTTTTCTCGGTCTCTAAGTAAGAGACATGTAGGCCCAGCAACGCATAGTTTTTGTTTTTTTTTTTGAGATGGAACACTTAGATTCCATACATTACCCGGATCCAGCCTCAGCGCTGGCCCGTCGAACAGATACATCGTCAGGGAGAGCCTCAGACCAGGTCTCTCTCACAACACGGCGTCATGCGCCAAAAGCAGCTATAGCATGAGCCAAAGTATTACATGCCCTGGGGGCGAAAGAGAAGGATATATGACTAAAGTTCATGCGCGCGAACTGGCGGATTTCTCTGAACAGGATCCCCTTCATGGCCAAATCAACCTCCCGACCGTTCAGTGCTTTAGCAAGGACTTGGTTGTCTGTCTCGACATGAACACGCAGCATTCCCAGGCCGCTGCTGTCTCCAGCGCAGCAGCACACGCCCGGGCCTCAGCTGCCAGCGCTGTCGCCACATGCTACAGAAATCCCGCCCCGGAACCTCTGACGTCACCGGCATCGTCCCGCACAATGAAACCCCACCCACCTGTCCCCTGGGATGCATTGAAGGCTCCATCACAGTTTATCTTCAGAATATCACCCTCGGGTCTCCTCCATGTCTGTTGCGTCGTGATTGGAGGGGTGGTTAGCTCCGGTCGGCACAGTGCCAATGATTCCAGCGCCCAATGATTGATTTCTGCTGGAAGCTTTTCCAGTGCTGACGGCTTGTCTCCAGCATTAACTTTATTGCGCCAGGCCCACCATTTCCAGAGGAGGCATGGAACCCGTATTGTTTTCTCCTCTGGTAGCCGAAGGGTTTTGTGCAAAAGTTCCATCCCATCCATGCACTCACACAGTTGCTGCCGGGTGTCCTCCAACTGTAGCTCCCGCCACACCCTCTTTACAAGTTTGCATTTCAGGAATAGGTGCGCTGCATCTTCATCAAGTCTCCCACAACACACGTAGAGGGTGTTGCATTCCATTCCACGTCGCTGGATATTCCGTTTTAGTGGTAGGCTGTTGTGTGCGAGTCGCCAGAGGAACTGATGTATCTTTGGTTGGCATGGCAGACCCCATATCTCTGTCCATTCCCAACCCGCTGGTTTTGGGTCAGATGCGCTCGGTTGTCCCGCGTCTCTCTGTGCCACATACAGCTTGTAGGCAGATTTCACCGAGAACTCCCCCTTGCTGTCGCTGAACCACGCGTAGAAGTCCTCAAACTCCTCTCTGATCGGTGTCGCCAGTATGATCCTGGCCTCGTCCTCCACAAACAGGCTTTTCACCAGCTCTTCATCCCATTCATGGGTGGTTGGGTCAACCAATTCGATTGCTTTTGTGAGGATGCAGTTGCCCCTGGGAGATCTGGGTGTTCAGTCTCCCTCGCGGTTCAGCCACCGGTCCGTCCATATATTGATGGCACTGTCGTCCCCCACCCGGTGGATCAGGCCTTCCTTCATCCATTCCACGCCCTTCAAAATGCTCCTCCAAGTGTAATAGATACCAGCATGCGGCATTGCCTCCAGGATACTAGTGTTGGGGAAGTATCTCGCTTTCAACACTCTTCTTTGGCTTGGTCAGCAACTCCCAGCTCAGCCAGTGCACCGTGTTGTTTTTCTCCTGCTTGGCCCACCAAAAGCGATAGATCATTGCCCCAATTTCCTCGCAAAGGGTTTTAGTCAAGTCAAAGCACGACATTGCAAAGGTTGGTATTGCTTGTGCACACGCTTTGATGAGAACATCCTTCCCCATCTTAGACAGCATCCTTTCCTACCACCCCTGAATCCTCTGCCATATACGATCCTTTAGGTATTCAAACAACTTCTTCCGCGCTTGCCCCACATAGACAGGAAGGCCCAGATAACGCTCGGACCTTGCTTCTGCTCGAATGTTGAGGGTGTCCAGAACCTCCCTCTTTCTGGCTTGCTTTGTGTTCTTGCTAAACATGGCTGAAGACTTGTCATAATTTACCACATGCCCCGAGCAAACCTCATAAAGTTGTAGGATATGTTGCAGCGATGTAGCACTCTCTGCTGAAGCTTTGATGAGTACTAGTGAATCGTCCGCAAACAATAGATGGTTGAAGCTCGGCGCAGCATTGCATATTCGGATTCCTTTCAGAGACCCGTCCTCTTCAGCTTTATTTAGCAAGGCTGAAAACCCCTTAGCACAAATGAGGAATAAATAGGGCGAGAGCGGATCTCCTTGCCGTAGCCCTCGTTGAGGAAGAATCATGTCCGTGATCCCCCCATTCACTTTCACCTTATAAACGACCGAGGTCACACAAAGCATGATGCGATCAATCCACATCTCATTGAAACCCATCTTCCGCATCATCTTCTCGAGGAAATGCCATTCCACTCGGTCGTATGCCTTACTCATATCCAGTTTAACCGCCGCATAACCCTCCTTCCCTCCTCTCTTGTTCTGCATATAGTGCGTGCACTGATAGGCTAGGAGGATATTGTCCGTGATCAACCGCCCGGGTACAAAGGCACTTTGGTTCGGTGAGATCACATCCGGGAGAATTTGCTTGAATCTATTGGAAAGAACTTTTGAGATCATCTTATACATCACATTGCATAGGCTGATGGGACGTAGATCCTTCATGCACTCCAGATTCTGTGTCTTCGGGATGAGCACTACACATGTTTCATTCCAACCCTCAGGCATCGGTCCTCCATTGAGCACAGCTAGCACTTCCTCAACAACGTTGTCTCCCATCATATCCCAGTGCTTTTTATAGAACACAGAAGGCATACCATCTGGGCCTGGGCTTTCAGATCCCCAATGCTCTGTAGTGCATCAAACACTTCGTCACGTGTAAATTCTTTCGTCGGCATCTCATTCATTTGTGGTGTGACTCGTGGTTTAACTGTAGCCAACAGCTCCTCCTGTCTTGCCCCTGCATGCGAGGTAAATAGATTCATAAAGTAGTTAGTAACAACCTCCTTCATCTCCTCCTCCCTTTCCACCACCCTTCCGTCCTCTCTCCGCAACCTCTTAATCATGTTCCTTCTCCACCTTGCAGATGCCGATGCGTGGAAGAATTTAGTGTTTCGGTCCCCTCCTTTCATCCAGTTTACGTGAGCTCTTTGCCGCCAATATGTTTCCAACTGCTCCTCAAGCTGGCCCAGCTTGAAACGCAGCATGTGCTCCCGACGGACCTGATCTGGGCTGTTATTCTTCCTCCTCTCGGCCTCTAACTCCTTCTTTACCCGATGTATTCTCTTCTCTAGGTCACCCAAGACATTTTTACTCCACTCTATTAGCTCCTTCATCACCCCCCGCATAGCTCCAGCAACTTTCTTCCCATCTACTTCCGTCTCCCTCTCCCACACCTTCTTGACCAGGTCGTGACAGCCCTCCTCCTCCAACCACCTCGCTTCGAATCTAGGATTGGCATTGTGACTTGTCTCTCTCCGGATCGCAGCTGCTCCCGTTGTTTCAATTATCACAGGCCTATGGTCCGAGTGTCGCGCCTCGCCATTGACCATGCGGTACGCCGTGAATCAGTCGCACCATGCCTGCGTTACCACAGCTCTGTCAAGCCTCTCCTTTATATACTTCTCCGCTGTATGGCTGTGGTTACGCCACGTGAAAGCATCTCCTTTGAATCCCAGGTCTCCTAGCTCACAAAACTCAAGAGCACTCTTGAATTGGTCCAGGCTGTTTTGACACCTTGGCTCACCCCCCTCCTTCTCCCATGCATGGAGGACCTCATTGAAATCGCCCGCACACAGCCATGGTTTGTTATTTTGGTGTTTTAGTGTCCGCAAGAGCTTCCAAGTCTTCCCCTTCTCTCCCATCTTCGGCTCACCATATATGCCCGTAAACCTCCATCTAAACCCATCCTCCTCCGTAATCTCCGTGTCAATGTGGTATTTCGACATAAAACCCACCACCCTAACATCCACCTCCTTCTTCCAAAACAAAGCAAGGCCACTACTCTGTCCCTCCGAATTCTTTGCCACCATACATGTCATGTTCAGTTTCCATCTCAGCCATTCTAATCGTCGTTGATCCATTTTGGTCTCCGACAAAAACAACACATCGGGGTCCTCCCTCTTCTGGAGATCCAGAAGGCCTTGAATTGCCGGGACATTCCCCAATCCCCGGCAATTCCATACGATAAGTCTCATTGGGCACCACAGGACTGCTTTGGCAGCCCCGCGTCATTGCTTATAGCACCAAGATTCTCCCCCTCGATCACCTTCTCCTTCCTACTCCTCTTTGGGGCACCTACCTCGTCTACCTCCATCTCCTCCGCCCCTCTCTTCTTCTCCAACTCCTGGCTCACCTCCGCCTTCCTCCCCTCCTCCCGATGGATTCTTTTGAACTTCCCCACTTCAACTTCTTTGGGTCTGGTACTTCTGTTTTCTGCTCCCCTTGCTCTCGGCCTTGGGCCACCCTTTTCTCCTTACCTTCCTCCTTGCTCCCCTCCTTCTTCTCCTCCGTGTGAGATGTACCACAACTCTCATTCTTCGCTGCTTGACCAGTCCGGGCACAGTCCTCGCTAGCCAGTTTGGTTTGTTGGGTGGGCTCCGCTCCTATGTCTCCAGCAAACAGCCTCTTCTTACTGCCACCACTCTTCTTTGTTCCTCCATCCTCTTCCTGCTCCGCCACCTTTAGCTTGAGTGGGCTCGTCACCTCTCCATCCAGCTCACTTCTTCCCTTCTCTCGCCCCTCCACCGACAGCTAGTTCTCCTTCCTCCATGATGGCCCGTCACTTCCCGATCTACTCCCACTCCCCGACCAACCATATCGCCTTCTCGCCCCTCCCACCCCCCCATAGTCACCACCGCCCCTCCTCCTCTCCTCCATTGCACTCCCTTCAGGCACATACTTCAGCCACTGCCCATATTGTGCTTCCTCCCCCTTCTTTAGTTTCGTCTTGCAGTCCCGATCAGTGTGGCCCATTCTTCCACAAGTGTAGCAGAAGTCCGGTAGAAACTCATATTTGAGATGGCACCAGTTCTTTCCCTCCTCATCCCTCCTCCTGCCTTGCTCCTTAACAATGGTGTCCCCATTGCCGTCTTCCTCATCATCCAGGAACATCCCTCTCATTAATGGCTCATCAACTCTGATCCGGACTTTAACTCTTAGCGCCTGCCCCATTGCCTTCCCATCTTCCCCCGTGTCCACTTCCACTAGTTCCCCAATCATCTCCCCTCATGTTCTCCGCTAGCTCCTTGCACATCATGCCTAGGGGAACATTGTAAATGCGCACCCATATTGGCACCCTCTCAAACCGGTAATCTTCAATGGTTTTGGCAGGATCGAAGTCTTCAATCACAAGCAGATCCTTCCCAAACGTCCATGGTCCCCCCTCCACCGCCTTCATCTTCCCTGCTTCCTGCCTAAACAAGAAGATGAATCTGTTGTTGCCCATCTCCTTCACCTCCAACCTACTCATAGGACACCGGGATCTTCCCAACGCCACCTCCATCCCCGCCGCATAGGCCGGTTTTTCCGACAATGGTTTGCCGACCGCCCTGATCGCCGCCCCCTCCTGCTGCTTCTGCATGGTCTTCCTCCATCCGATCTTCACTCCCCTCTTCTCAGCCTCCGACAGGTTCATCCTCGCCAACCTTCCTTCTACGCTCTCCATCCTTCCTCAGATGCCCACCGCCGCCGCGGTCCAACTGGATCTCGGATCGGAGAGACTAGGGTTTACGGTGTTTTACGACCAGGTGCCCTAGTACACCCAGAAGGCTTTGGTGGATATGGGTTACGACGAGGCTGGGGAGCCCGGCCTGTGGCAAGAGGGCCGCTCCCCGAGAGAACGAAACTCGACCAGGGCTCAAACGTCGCCGGCGCTCGCCACCGGAGATCGACTCTGACGGCGGACTGGAAACCCTAGACAGGCGCGATCGCCTCGCGATCGCCCGAGACAGACCCTAACCGTCACGCAAGGGACGGAAGACTTTGCCGCAACGCACAGTTACTAGTCCAGAGTCCAAACTATAGCTATGTAGGAAACTTTGTGAATGGATGGACGAGAAAATTTAATTGTTAAATGCGTGGACAGACAAAAAATCAAAAGAAAAACACATAGTCCTTTATTAATATAGGTATATATATATAGATGATGTGGCCTTTGAACGGGCCCTTTGTTCATGTGTACGGGATTCAGGTACCCCAGTTTTTATTATGCGAACGGGGCCGGGGCCGGCTGGGGAGTTGGTGCAGCGGTCTCGAGGACGGTGATCTTGAGCTTCATGCCATTCTGGCAGTGCTGGCCGACGGCGCAGAAGAACCACCTGCGTCCGGCCTTGTCGAGCGTGACACGGTCCTCGCCGGAGTTCCAGACGACGGCGTTGGCCGGCTTGGTGCACGAGAGGAAGTCCGGCCCGCCCACCTCCACCACATTGTGGGCGCCGCTGTTGTACTCGAACACTGCGATCAATATAGTTAGCACGAAATTAGCTTTGCGTCGCATAGAAAATGGAGCGATCAAGCGTGCGGCGTGGACGGAATGGATTAATGGAGGTATGCCATTACCTAGCGTGTCGCCGACGACAAACTGCTTTGTCTCGGTCCAGGCCGTGTAGTTGAAATCGAGGGTCCAGCCCTTGTCGTCGCCGACCACGTACTCCGTGGCGACGGCGAGCCCCGGGAGGAACGCCACGGCGAGGGCGGCCGCGGCGACCACGGCGACGAGCACCTGCTTGGAAGCCATCGCTGAGCAACCAGCAAACCTTGCGACCGAGATAATCCAATAGCTAGCTCTCCTGGCTTGCTGCTAGATGGATGCAGGTCGATCCTGTGTTGTGCTTCTAGCTCTGGCTTTGCATGTATATATAGTAAAGGTACGTATCTATACGTAGTAATCACCGTTGGCACTGGAGCACGTCTTGTCTCTGACCGGAGCTTGCTAATGGCGCAACGGTGTCAGGAGTTGAATGCGTCAGTGTGGCGCCAAATTTAGTATTGCATTGGCTTCATCGGAATAGAGGATACACAGCATCAGTCACACAGATGCCCATTGTTTGGTCGTGTAAAACTAAGCGCGTGGTCTTAGTTTGACGCATGTTTTTGGTGTAGGAAGCTGTTTATTTGCTCATCACTTAATTAGCCCAGATAGGACAGCATATTCCTTCCTTCCTTTAGGGGGACTCGTTCTCTTCTTCTCCGTAATCATCCTCATCATCCGCTTATTGATTCCTAAGCCAACTTATTGACTTGATCAATAGCAGGTAACTTAAAGATGTATATAAATTGATTGTTTTGGTTCGAAGTGGGCTAGGTGGTACTATTTAATGATGATAGAAAGAGCTGACTTATTGAGTTGGTGGTTTGTTTTGCAGGCTCAGCAGATGTCCAAAGCAGCTTGCGTTATGTAAATTGCAGTCGGCCTACTCGGAGCGCAGGTTACAAAAAAACATTATTTTTTTTATGCATTTAACTTTTTCTTGCGGCCCAATTGAAGGAAAAAAAAGTGGAGCAGGCCCCTTGGCCCACGTAAGGGACTGACTCTCGGTTCCCCAGTTGAAGGAAAAAAGAAGATTCAAAGCAGGCCCCTTGACTGCATGGTTTGGAGGCCCAACCAAAAAAATATTATGCATGGACGGACAAAATTTTTAGTACCACCTCAGATAGGTAAAGAAGAAAATAAATCCGTACGGTGAACTGACAAAAAATTAATGAAAATGCACCTTGCTTTATTAGAAGGTATAGATGTTTTTGGTGTAATTGAACATGGACACTTGGGCTGGCCAGGGCTAATTTTTTTAAATAATACATTTTTTTTATTAAATTACAGAAATATTACGCTGAAAAAAGAATTTTCAAAAATAATACACCGTCGGCCCGCTGCAGGCCGACTGAGCCCAGTCAGCCCACAGCAGGCCGACTGGTGGCCCATCAGCTTGCTGCTGGCCGATTGGGCTGTGGCCACCAGATCAAGCCCAGTCGGCCTGCAGTTGGCCGACAGGGTCCAGTCGGCCAGCAGTTGACCGATAGGCCTGCAGTGGGTCGACTAGGCTCAGTTGGCCTGCTGTGGGCCGACTGGTGCATGCCACCATTTTTTTTTCCGAATGATCGCTTGTTTTTTTTATGCCACCCGTTTCCCGCCACCCGTTTCCGGCCACCCGTTTCCCGCCACCCATTTCCCGCCACCCATTTCCCGCCAACCCTTTCCCGCCACCCGTTTCCCGCCACCCATTTCCCGCCATACCGCAGTCGTTCTTTCCCGCCATTTTCTCCTCTCTACCTATAAAACCCCCTTCAGACGGAGGTGGATAAGCATTGCAGTGTGGTGTAGTTGAGATGTCCCATTATCCTTTCGATCGTAGTTTTCACCCTGGGATGAGCAGGACTCTTCTGAGGCTAGCTCCCGATTTCAGGATGGATAATAGGATAGTTCCATGGGACGAACTCACCGGTAGTGACACCATAATGAATGAGTTGGCTCATCAATTACGTAGGTCTGGGTGGCCTGAAAGGACCTATGAGGAGGTACGTAAAGAACTTCTTAGGTTGCATGACAGGTGGAAGAAGGTAGTGGTGCCGAAGAGTGAAACTTTCAGAAGGATTGCAGCAAATAATCCATGTTTATGGACTGAGGAGAGCGAGGACGAAGATGATATCTTCATGCCGCCGCTTCCGGGTTCTGCATCGTCGAAGGGCAAGAGTTCTTCATCATCGAAGGGCAAGGTTTCTGCATCGTCGAAGGGCAAGAGTTCTTCATCGTCGAAGGGCAAGAGTTCTGCATCAATCGAGGATGACGATGATGACTTCATGTAGTTTTTATGCTGTATGTTGTGAGTTCAGTTACGTACCATTACCAATTAGATGTAGTTCTATCTAGTTGTTTGTAATGTCTCGTTGTATGAATATTATGTTCTATCTAAATATGATGTTGTAGTTCGGATAACAGAGTACTAAAATAGAGTAGGCATATGTCTCGTACATAAGAACATAGTCATTTGTCTCATACATAGAATAGACATAAGTCTCACACAGAAATAGATGGTAATGTCTCTACTGATAGATAGAAGCGTCAGTGACGACGTCTGGCCTGGCGGAGAGGCGGATCTCGAATGACAATTCATCACATATAACTCGGTTTCCTGTAGCAATGCAACTCAACAACCCTTTTCCATTCCCATTCGCTCAGCATTTCTTGAATCTTGCCATCATCAGTTATGTCAATCAATTTTCTTTCACCAGGGCCATCTGACTGCTTCCTGCTGACGTAGTACACAAAATCGTCTTCCTTCAACCCTTGCTTCAACATGAATTTAGTCTTCAACCAATCAAAAGTGAGGTCCACTTCACTAACTTGCACAACACTTGGAGAAAAGCCTTGGACATGAACAATAGGGCTAAGCACCCAGTGAGTACCCTTAGCCATCTGCAACACACAAATCGCATTGAGTACCTAACCTACCCCTTAGCCATACTACCGGAGCACCTACGAAAAATAAAATGTGGGCTGAAATATACCTTTGAAGCATGCGTGCGAACGAAGAACGACGAACGGCGGCCACCAAACTGCCGGTGCTCCGCTTCCAACGAAGAACGACGAACAACAGCTTCACCTCCACCACACTGCCCCAACTTCACCACCACCACACTGCAATGCTTATCCACCTCCGTCTGAAGGGGGTTTTATAGGTAGAGAGGAGAAAATGGCGGGAAAGAACGACTGCGGTATGGTGGGAAAGGGTTGGCGGGAAATGGGAGGAGGGAAACGGGTGGCGGGAAACGGGTGGCAGGAAATAGGAGGAGGGAAACGGGTGGCGGGAAACGGCTGGCGGGAAACGGCTGGCGGGAAACGGGTGGCGGGAAATGGGAGGAGGGAAACGGGTGGCGGGAAAAAGTTGGCGCGAACATATGGCGGGAAAGGGTTCTTCATCATCGAAGGGCAAGGTTTCTGCATCGATCGAGGATGACGATGATGACTTCATGTAGTTTTTATGCTGTATGTTGTGAGTTCAGTTACGTACCATTTAATTTAGATGCAGTTCTATCTAATTGTTTGTAATGTCTCGTTGTATGAATATTATGTTCTATCTAAATATGATCTTATAGTTCTGATAACAGAGTACTAAAATAGAGTAGGCATATGTCTCGTACATAAGTACATAGTCATTTGTCTCATACATAGAATAGACATAAGTCTCACACAGAAATAGATGGTAATGTTTCTACTGATAGATAGAAGCGTCAGTGACGACGTCTGGCCTGGCGGGGAGGCGGATCTGGAATCGGGGACCATCCCAACCTGTCGGCTGCCCTAATGTGACGAGGAGGAATCTCAGACTCTCCGTGGTCATGCTGTGTATCCTGTGTGGGGCCTGATGGAGGAGTCGAAAACATGTTCATCCACTGGGTGTGCTGCGACATCTGAGACTGTATGTTGTCCTCGGGATGTTGATCACTCCCCCACGTATCATGTGATGCCGACATAGACGCCTGATATCCATAGGCTCCTACGCGATGGAACTTTTCATCATGAAGAATGAGGTCGCGTCAATTAATATTGAAAACAATAAATATGAAGACACATACCTGCTGGCTGTGACGTCTGCCCCGGCTCAAACACGAAACTGGACGAGGGACCGTGCTGCTGTGGCTGTGGAGATAACACGAAGCTCGACGAGGGACCGTGTTGCTGTGGCTGTGGAGAAAACACGAAGCTCGACGTGGGACCATAGTGCTGCGGGTGCCACGTAGAACTGCCAGGTTGGTCAGGACGTGGTGGCCTGGTTGTCGGCTGATGTGCTAGACGTGGACGTGGTTGATGTCGGTGCATGGAGTGACGCGGCTGCTCCTGCTGGTGCTGAACAACATCGGTTCTCCGGGTGCACGTGATAGCCTCGTACACAGTCCGTATCTTATTCTGAATTCTTTCCAAGAAGGGCTGTACCACTGGACGATGATGAAGAAGAGGTCCAGACTATAGTGATCGTCCAAAGGTGGTCACGTCGTCGTAGAGTTCGCGTGTCAAGGTAGCCTGCAAATTTCCATCACGATTAATAATGTCTGTCTCTTGCACGTCAAAGTATGTGACAACATTACGTAAAGAAAATATATCTTACCGCGTACTGCCTAGAGCCCGAAGTATCATAGCTCGGGTACATATCCGATGGAGTAGGATCTGGTATCTCCTCTGGGTGGGAGTACTCAACAATGCGTAACCGTGTTCCGGTCATGTAGCGCCGCTAAGACCGCCGAACCCCAACTCCTCTGTCTGATCTGATCCGCCGTCTGAGCGCTCGCTATCTCGAGTGCCATAGGGATGTAGAGGGCACTAATAGTGGTGACATGGTTCTCCATGAACATCACCTTGCCGAAAAGCCACAGTAAGTAGGCCTCCAGGCTCCGAGTGATCTGTTCCGCAGTCAACGGCGCCCGGAAGTTCTGGATCTGCATTAAGTGAAGAGAAAGTTTTAGTAAGCCGCAATTATTTTCTGTAAAACTTTATGCACGATAACTTGAAGATAATAGGTAGGGGAAAGTACCCGGAAATTTAGCAACCACTCATACTTAGGTCCGTGATGCTCCCATACCGGATCCGGAGCATCCGGAAAAACACCATGAAAATGTTCTGTAAGAGCTCGCTCCCAACCAGCCGGTGCGTCCAACGGTCCTACGGCATGACCTGCCAACGATAGTCCAAGCAAAAGTGACACATCCTCCAGAGTAGGAGCCATCTCTCCCCATCTGAAGTGAAACGTGTGGGTCTCTGGCCTCCAACGGTCCACTAAGCAGCTCAGCAAAGACCCATCGATGGCGAGGCGTTTCTCACCCGGGATAGACTCAACCAGACGCGCGAAAGGTAAAAGGCCGGCCCATTTCAACCTTCATCAGAGAACTTTTCAGTTAGTGTCTCCCATTTCAACCATTAATATGCATGTTAGTGTGCAAATTAATAAAGCACGTACCGCTGAAGCCATCCTGAGTGTATCTTCCAGTTTTCCTTAGGAGTGCGAGTGACCAGAGGCTCAAGCTTGCGCTCATACCATATCGCAGCACGATGACCCCTATCAATGTCCCCATTCAGCAACCACAATCCCGACATTCCTGCACATACAAAATTCAGAACATAGTGCCACACCACACTTAATAAAAATTCAGAACATAGTGCCACACTTAATAAAAATTCAGAACATAGTGCCACACTTAATAAAAATTCAGAACATAGTGCCACACTTAATACAAATTCAGAACATAGTGCCACACTTAATACAAATTCAGAACATAGTGCCACACTTAATACAAATTCAGAACAGTGCCACACCACACTTAATACAAATTCAGAACAGTGCCACACCACACTTAATACAACTTCAGAACATAGTGCCACACCACACTTAATACAAATTCAGAACATACTACTGCTAGCTTAGCTTCTTCCTCTCGCCCTTACTCCTCTACTGCCTCTACCTCCTCTTCTTCCCCGGTTGCCTCGTCCACGCCCAGTGACGAAAGTGGGACAATTAGTGTCCCTATGGCCAAATTCATTGCATAGAATGCATTGCCTAGTCGGACCTCCTGCTTCAGATTCATCCATATCATTTTGGATGCGCTGACACTGCCGTCTGCCTCTACTTGTACGCATATGCTCTGGGTTTGGAATGTAACGCCTTTCGGCGGGGTTGACGCTGTTGAAATTACCCATTGATCGAAAACCCATCAGCTCACCTGTCCAGGTATTGAGGACAGACTCTTTCAGAAAATATGGAGACACAAACGATATTGCGTCCATTCCAAGCTGCCCGCAAGCAGCAAGTACATGTGAGCAAGGTAGGTGAAGCAATTTCGGTTTATTGCATGTGCACTCACACGTTGGCCAGGCTTCATTGCCAATTTTCACCTCATGCGTCCTCTCAAGCGCTGCATGCTTAGCCCTCCAAGCCTTGCCATAAGAAATTTTGTACTTGAACCTGGCGAAGACTTTTGTCTGGACTGCCTTCACTTCCATAGCTTTGCCCTGCACTATCTCATCGTAAAACAATCGAGCAATAAGCGTGGATGAAAGGTTGGCATGATCTTGAGGGATGCAGGGAATAAGACAAGTGTGATTAACTAAGTCACTTATCACCCAACTTGTGCCATACTTAGGGAGAAAGCCGTGCACCCTGGCGGGACAATCTGCGTTCTTGCATACCATTGTCAGGAATTTCTGACTAGACACCTGAGCTGTGAAAACCCTTTGCGTGGACATTGCCCAATTAATTATTGCATCCTTCAGGGCTTGCTTGTTCGGATACATAGCAGCCGTCGCAATATTGTTCTGGTGATATTGCCAGGCTGAATCATGTCCATCATTCACGGTCATTGCAGATGATAAGTCATGATTCCACCATGCAGGATTCGGGACCTCCTCTGCATTTTCTTCTTCATCTGACTCGTCAGAATCATCGGCATGACCCCTTTCAACATCGGTGTCTTCTTCTTCCATCTGGTTCTGCATGTGCCCATCTACCTCGTCAGCGTCCACCTCGCCATTGTAATCACCATCGGCATTTCCTCCTTCTACCTGACTACTCTGCCCTGGTTCATAACCATAAGCATTTCCTCCTTCTACCTGACTGCTATGTCCTTGTTCGTAACCATAAGCATTTCCTCCTTCTACCTGACTGCTCTGTCCTTCGTAGCCACCCTCGCCTTCATGTGCAGTGACCTCCTTCACGACGGGAAGCACTAAAGCAACAGGATTGCATCCCCTTCGTTCACAACCTTGTAACCACCGCACCCAATCGGAGTCTCCCTCTATTGGCCTCAAATAAAAGTAAATTTTTGAACTTGACCGTGTCCACAATGCATGAACACCGACGGTGTGTGTTTCAGTATCAAGACCTAAACTTGCCGCAATCCATTCTTTCAACTGACTAACAGACCATGTTTGTGGTGCGCTCATTGCCACCTCTATGTGAGTAAATTCACTCAGATCTGCTCCCAACTCATTTGTTTGGACAGTACCAGGACCATAGTAAAATCTCAACTTCACTACATCGGATATCTTGACTCACCTTTTTTTTCAACAACAAAATACAAGTATTAAGCAACAACTTATTATCCCCACTAACAAATATTAGACATGTCTATATATTACCAGGACCATAGTAAATTTGACGATCAATATAATTTAATCTATGTGGACGATTATGATGAGTTGCTTGACTCTTGTTTTAATAATAATATAATAATAGATTACAGTTACGGTCCGTAATATAACCGACAAATATGATAATTCAGTTTATTTGAATAAATAGGCCCATGTTGATATATTTTTTATTTTAATCTATTTTAAGAATAATTTAGAAAAAGGCATGCATCTTTTTTCTAGGATCATGTAAAATTCTTCCTTGCAAAGAAGTTTTTATCCCAAGTTTTTTTTGTCAGTAGGCCCACGTTGAGGCATTAGCGGGGTGCTATTGCTTGTTATGGGTTAAACTACAGCGTGGCAGTTTAAAAAAAACAGTATGGCATTGAGATGTACTTTAGTTAATGGACTTTAGAAAATACGCAGAATAAAGGTTAGCGTGTAATCCGCTTCAATTTGGCATCGGATACGGACTGAAACGTTTTTAACATGTAGTTGTACTTTTCCCTTTTTTTGTTTGCTTGTTAGATTTCCATCACACTGGCATGCTATGCACATGCCGACCCGAACTCTTCAAAAAAATCTTGTCTCTTCTTTCGAACTTTTTATTCATATTTCCAACTTCTTATCACGCACCTGTGTACGTGTCAAGTATTAAGCAAATATTACGGACCTTTTTTCGGAACTACTACAAATACCTACACTACTAAATACTTGACATCCACATATAGTACGGATTATTACCGGAGCAACTACACATTTTTACACAACTAATTAGTTGACATCTAAATATATTTACGTATACTACCAGGGCAAATAACAATAATCGCACACCTAATTTATTTCACATCAAAACATATTAACAAATACTACCGGAGCACCTACGAAAAATAAAATGTGGGCTGAAATATACCCTTGAAGCGTGCGTGCGAACGAAGAACGACGAACTGCCGGTGCTCCGCCTCCAACGAAGAACGACGAACAACAGCTTCACCTCCACCACACTGCCCCAACTTCACCACCACCACACTGCCCCAACTTCACCACCACCTCCTCCACCAAAATGCTCACCACGACCACCACGAGCTACCCCAACAGTAGATCAAGACCTCTTTTGGCTGCCCTAAATGAGTTGAATCCATTCACGGTGCCAAAATCGCGAAAATCTTGCTCATTTAGGTGTATAAATGGGTGGCATTTTTCTGTAGAGAGAGGAGAAGGGAAGAACACAGAGAACAGAAGAAGAAACGAGCAAGGGGAGAAGAAGAAGGGAGGAAGGAGTGGATAAGGCACGGGCCGGCCAGGTGTGTCAGGTGGCAGCACCCTGTCGGCCAGCAGCTGGCCGATCGGCGCGCGGTAGGCCGACAGGAGCGCACCACGCCGACAGCCCAGTCCCTCCCCCTCGCGACGTGGCCCGACCAACCAGAGGCCGCCGCGTGCCAGCCGGGCCTGCAGTCGGCCTGCTGCTAGCCGATCGGCCTGCTGTGGGCCGATTAGGCCCAGTCGGCCTGCAGCGGGCCGACGGTGTATTATTTTTGAAAATAATATTTTTGGCATATTATTTCTGTAATTTAATAAAATAAATGTATTATTTAAAAAAATTAGCCTGGCCAGGCCCGTCGATGTTACGATGACCCTCCACGTGGTAGTAGAAACATCGTCAAGGCAGATCTTAGCGGCTCAAGCGAATCCCCTTTTTGTAATTGTGAATTAGACTCGTGCCTGGTCTTGAGTGCCGCCATAGTTTGGTCGTTTCGAAGATTTCCTCATGGAAGAGACTATCTATTATCTATACCGTTTGGTCGTTTCGAAGATTTCCTCATGGAAGAGACTATCTATTATCTATACCGTTTGGTCGTTTCGAAGATTTCCTCATGGAAGAGACTATCTATTATCTATACCCAAGAATTGCATGCAACAAGAAGAGAACAAGATGATCATGCTTCATAGTAGGTGAGAGGCACGATGGTAGTAGCCTAGGAGGACATGGTGAGAGTTATCGTCATGCTTGATTCGCCTGATTTTCATCAGCGATAATTGGTTTAACTCTCTGGAAAGGGAAATAATCCAATCTGTAGTTCCATCTATAATGATTGGGGAAGGATTCCATGTGTGTGTGTTCGCCACCAAGCTATCAGCGATCCAACTTCACAATTTCCTTTATAGTGTCTCATATTTTTTGAAACGCCTTCTTCTCGTGCCCAATTTGTGTACAAAGTGACAAAGACACTCAATTTGTTGTACCACCATCATGATTTCGCCCCAAAGATATTAAGCGCTAACAACGACACCGTCCCTATCGAGAAGCACAAGTCATCATGCATTCGGGAGCACATTGATCACCCCAACCCGGAATTCCATGAACCTGTTTAGGACGAATGTGGAGTAGTTCGCAAACCATTGCCATGGTGGCACCATCCCGTGTCTCAGTTCTCTCATCCTTTAGGAGTTCCTTACTAGAATTAATCTTTGAATGAAGAAATTTCAAGGGCACAAATTCACAATGTTGCAACGAACGATATTCTTTAGCTAATGTAACAAAAAAATAGTAAGAGAGAAAAGACCACTACAAAACCATGCACAACTCAACACTCTCGGTTTCTCACATTGACACACCTACGCTGACTATGACGGCCTGTAGCATGAAATCATATCAGCCCTTGGAATTAAACGAATGGCCGCTTGGACGCAGGATGAGGAGTCGACGACGATGCCACCCACGGAGCGGGTGCAGGGGCAGGAGAAGACGCGTCTGCCGTGAGGATGGTGACGTTGAGCTTCATGCCCATCTTGCAGTGGTTACCAACGGTGCAAATAAACCACCTCCTCCCTGCATCACCGAGGTGGACTTGATCGGTGCCGGAGGTCCAGGCAACAGTGCCCTTGCTGTTCTTACACACCTTGAAGTCCGGCCCACTCACTTCCACCACGTTATGGAAGGCCTTTTTGTAATTGAAGACTGCAATCAGTTGTGTGGATGAATTAGTCAATTAGCTCGAGCTTGTTACAGTTTTCTGATAGAGGATCACGAGTTTGTTAAGAACTGATGGTAAATGCAGATTAGCAGCAAATTACATTTCTTTGCGAACTTTTTGAAGCAATAAACAGTGTATATGTTTGTCGTGCCATAAGATTTGGAATGATTGATTACCTAGCGCGTCACCGACTGTGAACTGCTTGCTCTCGGACCAGGCGGTGTAGTCAAACCCGAGCGTCCACCCTGTGCCATCCCCCACGGGATGGACGGTGGCCGATGCGGCAAGCAACGGGAGGAAGACCACGGCCACTGCCACCGCCACGGCAAGCATATGCTTGGAAGCCATGGATGTCGTCGAGCACTGAAACTGAAACTGACTCCTCTTCCTTCTACTTACTGAACTGTACTCTAGGCTGGGTGTGACGAGAACAAGTACTCTTACATGGTTATATAGAGATATCGATTGTCCGAATTCACGTACGCATGTAGTGCATGGGAGGAGAAATGGTCAAGATGGACGTGGAGCTCGGCATTGCAGTGACCAATGGAACGAAGGGACGCGTCGATGGATTATAAGAAGCAGGAAAGGATTCAGCAACTTAATTTTGATTAGTTTGATCCGGTTGTTTCCGGGTCTTGTCCACCTGTGCGCTTGGGAGCATACGAGACGTGCATGCCGGGACAAAGGCGCCGAAGACCAAGTCGCTGCCGGCCGGCCACCGCACTTGGCCGGAGCCGGACAAAGGTTTGCTCGTCGTCGGTCCAAAGTCATTTTCCCCCCTTTTTTTTTTTTTTGAGGGGAAACATGCAATACTTTATTGATCAATGGAACGGTTTACAGGAATAAACAGAGTATCAAAGGGTTGTAGAAGCCAAATATGGCGCCCTTCACCCAAATGCAATAAGCATGTCTAGTTAAACTATGCGCCTCCGTATTGGAGCGACGTCCTTCATGGACAAAAGAGATAGCCTGAAAATCACCACAACCGTCCTTTATTTCTTTGACGATTGGGCCAGTGATACCATGAGTTCCTGAGTTGATGTCGTTGATGGCGGAGAGACAGTCCGAGGCCGCTGTGATGTTTTGGAGTAGCAAGTCCCTTCCCAACGATAGCGCCTCACGACACGCCAAAGTTTCCAAAATGTGTGGGTCGGTCAGCCCATATACACACCTTGTCCATCCCGGCATACAGCGCTGACCGCACCAATAGGTGGGCTTCTACACACTGCACCATCCACATTATTCCTTGCCTGTTCCTACGGCTGGCGAGCATGTGATAACACCTGTGATGGTTGAGCCAAAGCTAGATCAGAGAGATACCTATTGATGAAAGAAAAGGTCGCCAAAGGGCTTTGGTGCTCTCCTTCATGGATCAATTTCCTCCGCGCCGACCATATCGCCCAGACGGTAACAACAACTCGGATCATTTCTGTATGTGATACCGCAGCAAGTATACTGAACAGCCAAGATTTTGCGTCAGGTTCCGCCGTGGCCAGCATGTGCTCAACCAGCTCCGGGTCATTTAAGGCCCAAACACAATGCGCCATAGTACAGTTCATCAGAGAATAGAACCACAAGTCCTCAGCTCCACATATAGCACAGCATGGAGAAGGACCCATGTTTCTGTGCTTGATAACGTCCGCTGTCTGGAGCGAGGACTGGGCTAACCGACATAGGAAAACTTTAATCTTTGACAGAACCGGGATCTTCCACAGATTGTCCCAACACTTTCTCTCGCGGCTGCAATCCGCTAGGCCGCCCCGGCTCTCGAGCCATGCCTCCTGCCGGAGCTTTGTCGTGATGAGCATCCGGTAACACGATCGCACTGTGAACTTCCCTTTCTTCTCATGTGCCCATGCCCAGCAATCAGGGTAATGGCGGGTGCTCAACGGAATGTTTAAGATCACCACTGCATCAATAGGAAGAAAAGTCGAATTAACCAGGTCCTGTCTCCAGCTCGCTGATGTGGCGTTGATAAGCTCGGATACACGTTCTGGCCGGTGTGGAGTTAAGCAAACAATAGGCCTCATCGATGCTTCCTTTGGGAGCCAGTTCTGTTCCCATATGTGAGTAGTATTTCCGTCTCCAATGCGCCTAATCAAGCCCAAATTTAGCACTTCCTTTCCTTCCATGATGGCCCTCCAAATCTGCAATGGATTGTTGCCTAGTTCCGCATCCAAAAAATCAGTCACAGGAAAGTAACGAGATTTCAGTAGCTTTGCACTTAGAGTATTTGGTGATTGCAGAATACGCCACGCTTGTCTCACCAAAAGAGCAAGATTGAAGAGCTCTATATCTCGGATCCCAAGCCTCCTTCATGTTTCGGCCTGGTCATGACCTCCCACGAGACCCAACTAGTCTTTCTCTCGCCCCGTTTACTCCCCCATCAAAACTTGCAGATGATGGAGTTGATATGAAGACAGAGGCCTCAAGGGAGCTTGAAACAGGCCATCGAGAAAACAGGGACAACTTGTGCCACGGATTTGATGAGCACTTCCTTCCCACCCGAAGACAATATTTTCTCCATCCATCCTTTGACTTTGTTCCACGCACGTTCCTTCAGGTATTTGAACGCCCCGTTTTTGCTGCTACCAACATCTGTGGGCATACCCAGGTATTTTTCAGACAAGCTCTCATTCTAGACATTAAGAATATTGTTCATGCTATCTCTCACTTCCTGTGTACATCCCTTACTGAAGAAAACCCAAGATTTGGCAAGGTTTATTTTCTGTCCCGATGCTTGGCAATAAGATTTCAGCAGAGAAGATACCAGAGTAGCTCCCTCACTACTAGCCTTGACGAACAGCAGGCTGTCATCGGCGAAAAATAAGTGGCTAACCGGCGGGGCCGTTTCTGCCACTTTGATTCCGTTGATTGGCGATGACTCATTCTGACTTTTTAGGAGGCACGAAAGGCCCTCTGCTGCCAATAAGAATAGGTAAGGTGATATCAGATCTCCCTGCCGAATTCCCCTTGTAGGAGTGAATTGCTTTAATTCTTCCCATTGAATAAGACTGAGAATTTAACAGAGCTCACCATCCTCATCACTGTATCCACCCAAACTGGTGCAAAGCCCACTTTGGTCAGTATAGCGCATAAATAATCCCACTCCATGCGATCGTACGCCTTCATCATGTCCAGTTTCAGGGCACAAAAACCATTCTTCTTTGACTTATTTTCGCTTCATGAAGTGAAGGCACTCATAGGCTGAGATAATGTTGTCAGTAATAAGCCTCCCCCAACAAAGGCCGACTGCTCCTCAGATATGATCTCCGGAAAAATACTCTTCAATCTATTCGCCAAAACCTTGGAAGCAATCTTGTATATGACATTACAAAGGCTTATAGGACGGAATTGAGTAAGAAGCGTGGGGTTCGTTACCTTGGGGATAAGTACTAGGATAGTATCATTCAGCTCATCCACTGCTTCTTCCCCTCTCAAAATTTTCAAAATGATCAAAGTAATCTCATCTCCGCACACGTCCCAATGCCTCTGAAAAAAGTGGGCGGGGTACCCATCTGATCCTGGCGCCTTAGTAGGAGCCATCTGAAAAAGTGCCACCTTCACCTCCTCCGTTTAACCAGAAGTTAATTATTTATTCATCTCCTCGGTCACTTTGCAAGGGACAGTATCAATCACCCTCTCCATGTTTGATGTACCCTCTGAAGTGAAGAGGTCCCAATAGAAAGCTGTAACCAACTTCTCCATCTCGTCTGCATCATCTGTTGTGGTGCCATCCTCCTTCATGTGTGCCTTAATTTTATTCTTAAGACGCCGTCTGCTAGCGCACAGGTGGAAGAATTTAGTGTTCTTATCTCCTGCTGCTAGCCATGTAATGCGCGCCCTCTGACGCCACATTACTTCTTCCCTGTGATAAAGTTCGACCAAGCGGTCTTTAATCTTAACTTCAATTCGGGTCGGCTCAGTCCAACTAGGATCCGCTTGAAGCTTTCCAAGTTCCACATTTAGGCGTTTAATCTCAACTTTAACCTTACCAAAGGTAGATTTTTCCCACCGTGTGAGGCCCATTGTAAGAGCACTAATTTTCGCCTGTAAACCTCCAACCGTAGTTGCGCCCGGCCCCTGCCAATGTTGTTGTATTTCCTGCTGGAAACCATCATGAGACTCCCACATCATCTCATACCTGAATTGCTTTTGATGTTGCTGCTGTCCAACCGGTTGAGGGCCTGTATGTAGCAAGATTGGGCTATGATCGGATGTAGCTGCCACCTTGTGAATAAGTTCAGCTTGCGGATAGATGCTGCACTATTCACCACATGCCAAAGCTCTATCGAGTCGAACTCGTGTGTATGTTCCTCCCGCAATTCTCCTTTCAAAAGTCCACTTTGGTCCCGAGAACCCGAGATCGGTCAGTCCGCAAACATCAACAGCGTCCCTAAAACCGAGCACCTGTGTCATGCTGCGGTGGCTTGCCCCATCATACTCATCTAGTCGCAAGACCTCATTAAAGTCCCTGATGCACAGCCATGGTCATTCACTCTCCGAAGCTAGGGAGCATAAAAGATCCCATGTTCTTCCTCTGTCACTGACCTTTGCTTCTCCATATACTACCGTCAACCACCATTGGGCTTCACCAAGGATAGTTAAAGAGAATCAATGTGATAGTCAGAGTAACCAAAAGTATCAAGTTTTATTGCATTATTCCAGAAAATACCAATGCCACCACTTCTACCAGAACTACTAACAGCATAAGAATTATCATAGCCTAATGTGTCTGCTAAGCTTTCCACTCGATCTCTAGGAAGCTGCGTTTCAACAATGCAAAACACCAGCGGAGCAAATTGCCTCGCAAGACCGCGAAGCTCTCGAACTGTCTCGGGTCTGCCTGCCCCGCGACAGTTCCAACATAGAATACTCATTGAGCCCGGCGGCGCTCCTCCTGGGAGCCCGCCAACTCGCTCTGTGAGTTCATCGTTTTTGTGGGCGACGCCCCCTTCTTTGGTTCCTTCCTGTTTCGTGGTGACACGTATGGAGCTGGTGGCGGCGGAACCGAGACCGACGCCGAGAGGTCCTCGGAACAGCCGCTTGTGGTGGTGTTGCATGGCCATGCACGTACCCTGCAGTCCCTTCTGTGTTTGCTGTTGCTGTAGGTATCTCTTCAGAGAGGTCCAATTTCTTCCATACTGAAGATTCAGCATGTCCGTGCTGACTCGCCTCGTCGTTCTCCTTCTCCACTGGACCTGTTTTCATGGGGCTCTGGGCAGTGTCATCCAAGTCTATATCCTCCTGCATCCCGGCCTCCTGCGATGAGCGTTTCCTAGCCCCGTTTGCACCTCCCCGGCCTCCTCCCCTAGCTCGTCCCCGGCGTGCACCACCTCTGTTTCGAGCAGGGTTTGAGTAGTTGTTCTGAAAAAACTGATTAGACGGGAGGCTTCGCCTTGTGGCTACCATCCATTGCCCATATTCGATCTCCTCGGGTTTGTGAATGCCATTGCCGCACTCTTCCAGTATATGTCCCATGATGCGGCATACCTCACAGAAAAATCCGATCTTCTCATATTTTACTGGAAGGAGTAATCTTCTTTCCTCCTTTATGTTTACTGTGTAAAACACACCAGAGGATCAGCCACCTTGATCTTTGCACGGACCCGTACATAATTTCCCTCAAAAACACTAGAGGGATTCATCTCCACACTCTTGACTTGGCCGATCCGGCGCGCTAGCTGATCCAAGACCATCTCCTTTCGGTACAACTCCGGGGTGTCATGGATCTGTGCCCACACATGCACACACGGTCGAGAGCGACCGCTTGTGGTTTGCCCTTGCCATCATATTCCTCAATGATAACCATCAGACCCCTGAAGATCCAAGGGCCTTGATGCATGACTCTGTTCCAGTCTCCAACACACAACATCTGGATGATGAACAGGTTGTCGTCAGCCCTCACGGATTTCGGGCTCATATGCTAGCCTCTAGATGAATTTCATCGTCGTTCTGAACGATTCTGCAGTGAAGGGCTTCGCCGTATTCACCCTGGCAACCGTGAGCCAGCGTGTTTCTTCAGCAAATTTGGAGATTTCCTCATCTCCAACTACCACCTCATCAAGTTTGGATTCCTTTAGTTTCATGTTCTTCATCGCCGTCTCCAGATCGATCGACGATTTCCCCTTCCATCCACCTGCAGCCGATCCACGGGGGGCTCCGGAGGAGGATGAAGCAGCCATTGCCGCCGGTCTTGCAGAAACCCTAGAGCCCTGTGCTTCGCTCCGAGGCCGGGAGGAAAGACTAGCCGACCCCTTAATCAGCCCAAGAGCGTTCGACAGGGAAGGGGATGGGATCCGGCGTCGAGTAGTGCTCAGGAAGGCCTCAACGGCGACGTAGAGTGGCCGGAGTAAGAAACCCTAGTCGCCTCTGGCGGCTAGGTAGGTAGGTTTTTTTAGCGATGTACGTAATTGTCGCCGCTGCTGGGAGCGTGGATGCCGAGTCGGCCGCGGCGTGCAACCCGTCACCATTTTCCCCTCTTTCAGTGTCTTACATTAGTTTGAAGTCGGCCCATTTAGGCCCGATGTTAGAATTGGGAGATAACTATTCCAGTCAGCCCATGCAAGCCAGATGTAGAATGATAATGCTTTTGGTCGACCAATTTAGCGTGCTATGGGTTTGTGGATGGATTTGTCCATGGGAGCATCTCGTTTATGGCCAGATGGAAGCATGTCCTGCCTGAAGAATTTCCTACGCACTACAGTACTATACCAGCCAATATTTGTCCATTTGTCGCTTTCTCGCCGTTGCTTCGCTCGTTCGCTGCTCGCTTCGATTTTCTTTCCTTTCCGTTCGTTTTTTCTTCTTCTTCTTTGGTTTTCTCTTTGGGTTTTAACACTTCACCGGTTTTCTTTGGTTTTTCATTTTTTCTTAGTTAATTTCGGCTTTCTTTATTCTTTCATTTTTTTTTCTTCTACTTTCTATCTTCACTATACTTTGTTTTTCCTTGTTTCTTTCTCGGTTTTCTTCACATTATTTATTTTTACCGGTTTTCATTGGTTTTCTTTTTAAAACATGTCTGTATTTTTTAAGTACACAATATATGTTTCTAGAGTACATGTGAAAGATTTTTTTATACACGTTGAACATTTTTTTATACATGTTCACGATATATGTTTCTAGAGTACATGATTTACATTTTTCTTTCAATGCGTGTTGGAACACTTTCTAGAACACATGGCCAACACAAATACATGTTGAAATACATTTTTAAATGACATGAACATTTGTTGCACATTTGTATAATTTTTTTTGTACATGTCACATATACTTTTTTGAAATGCAGGATTTTTTTTTCAAAATGTCACATACATTTTTTTAATGATCTGAAACATTTCTATAGTACAGTAAATATTTTTTAACAACCTATACAGATTTATAGAAATTATCGCATACATTGTTTCTAACATACGAACATTTTTCATCATCAATTTTTTTTTAAAAGTGATCAATACTTTTTTAACTGCGTGAAATTTTTTCTTACTATGTTAACATTTTCCATATTCATGGTTTTGAGTTTTTTAAACTAAATTGATGTTAATAAATACATTAAAAGTAAAAAATGGTAAAAAATGAAATTAATGAGACATCATCATGAAGCTAGAGCGATGACCCACGTGCCTACTGGGCTGGCCCACCACCAGCTCCCTATAGAGTGTTCGCGTCTTCCTTGCTATAAGACGGATATAGGCGCGCCCGTCCACGGGTGCCCCTTTGGGGGGCTTTTAAGCGGACGTGTGTGACAGTACTCCAGCCACCAAGTGGTGCGCCCCGGCGTTGCCATGCATTGCGTGTCGACACACCTGGCGGTTGCATGATATTTTGGTTTTTTTCGGGTTTTTTGATCTTTTTATGCTTTCCTGTTTTTTCTTTTTTTTCCCAATCTTGTTTGGTATTTTTAGGTTTTCCTGTTTTGTTTTTTTGCTCATTTTTTGTTGTTTTGTTATTTAGGATTTCGCCTTCCTTTTTTTCGTTGTTCTTTTCGTGTGAAGCACAAAAAATACAGTTGTGCTCACTGTGAAGCATAAACTGTGGTTATGTGCTTCCCTAAAAGAGTGACAAACAATGTTGTGTTTTGCGTGAAGTGCAATTTTGCTTGCCCGAAAAGGGAACCGCAGTTGTCTAAAGTGAAATAGTTGTACTTCCCCCCAAAAAACGTGAAGAAAATTCTGCTTCCCAAAAAAGTGAAGCACGGTTTTGCTTCCCCAAAAAAGTGAAGCACAGTTGTGCTTATAGTTTTCGTATAGTTGATTTCCTCTTTTTTATGTTTTTATTTGGTTTTTATTTATGATTTTTTCGCTTCCTTTTTTTCATAAACAAAGTTCGTATAAACACATGTTCAAAAAACACAACTATGAAACTGTGTAAAGTGAAATCTAATTTCAAAGACCTCGACACGAGAAATGCAACTATGAAAAAGGTTTGTGATTTGGACACATGGTTCAAGATATAAAACATGTTCAAAAAACGCAACTATGAAAAAACCACATGCACACCATTTGTATACAAATTTTAAAAAAAGGGAACATTTTTTCAAAATGCTAAGCATTTTGTGAAAACAATTTTATTTTAAATTGGCAAAGATTTGTTGAATTTGGGGAAAAAGAATTGTATTTTCTTGAATTCCGTATCAAATTTGAAAACACAAACATCATTCGAAATTGTTTTTTATAAAATAACAAACAATTTTATTTTTCTGAAGTTTCAGAAAAGAGATGACAAAAACACTAGAAAATGGAAAAACAAAACAAATACAAAAAAATACTAAAAAGAAAACCGAAATAAACCAGTAGAAAAAAGGTTCAGAAACCTCATAAAAGGATGCCAAACCCAGTCAGGATCTTCTAGAAGCTTCCCAAAACCGGGTATTATAGTCACGTGTGCTAGGTGAAATGGGCCGACCTAGTTACTTGTTTGCTTCCTCTCTCATGTGTATTTCCACAACACTTTGACGCGGTGAGCACCAGATAGGAATTGCCAATAGGTGTTTCTAAAAAAAGGCATTGCCAATAGTTAGTCATGCAACTATTATTATTATTATTATTTCAAAATCACTAGTCAAGGGTACCCCACGTCATTTTTCAATGCGGTAAGTCGCGCACCACATGCGCATCATTTGTCGCAATTAGCAAGCTTTGCTGGGTTCTTTCACCACGTGCGGTAGGAATGGAGGGTTGTTTGTGCTTTTACTTTTCGATTTGTTTTTTCAAAACAAATACCTATTAAATTGTGTGTTTAAATTATAAACCAGCTTTATCGTTGCGTTCCTCACGTATAGATCTTCAAAACTATATGCCGTGTCGATTGGTTTTGATGTAATATTTTTCGGACACAACTTGTGCTCATTGTTAGAGGTGTGTCGAATATTGTGTACAAGGTAAGTTACACTTGGACTTGTACTTGCATTGTGTTTAGATAGGATATGAAGTCGTGTCCAAATAGGACACTTGGTATCCTAGGCCTCTCATATATAGCGGGATAGACACACGATGTAACCTATGCCAACATAATAACACAAGAACGCAGGGGAGCCGGCGGCATGTGCCGGCGTCCAGGGCGACCGGGTGCGGTATTGTAGCGGTGTCATGGAGAGGAGCGTCTATAGTCAGGCCCCAGGGATGTAGTCATATCGGTGAACCTCGTTAACAAATCTAGGTGACATGCCTCGCGTGATTGCTCTAACACTCCTAACATGAACTGACATGTACTCGGTACTCCCAAGTAGTTATAGTCCATACAAGCTTCCAAAGCGGGGCCTGCAGTTAACAATCAACTCGTGTAAAAAAAACTCCGAGAATTCATTCGTTTCTTTGTGAGGAATTAACACCAAGAGATTAACTCGATACGGTACTGCTAACATAACCCATTTTGACGAAATTAACTCCATCCGCGTGAAACTCCAACGCAATTAAGCTCTTGTCGACTGTTAGCCCATGCGCTCCACATATGGCCATCCTTCCACCGTACCCGGCCCCTATATAACACTTGAGGATTTCCCTCGATTCCGACATCTCTCCACACGCCATTGTTTACTTCGACCCATAGAGCAACGGAAGCAGAAAGTGTAGCTGACGTTGAGCAAACAGCAATGGCCTCCAAGACCGCGGTCGTCGCCTTCATACTCATCGCAGCCCAGCTCCTTCTCGCATCCACTCCAACGACCGCGATATCGATCCCTCCGGCTACCACGACCGGTACTACCACCGTGCCTTCAGGATCCGCGACGGACGTCCCGGTGCTCCCGTTCCCGGGGGAGGGCGAGGTGGCCGAGGCCGCGGCTGACTGCTGGAAGGTAGTGCTGCAGGCGGAGAGCTGCGCGGTCGACATCCTCAAGTGGCTCGCGTCCCGGCAGCTCGCCGGCCGCGTGAGCCTGGCGTGCTGCGGTGTGCTCCAGAGGGTCGGCGACAGGTGCCTCCGCGACCTCTTCCCCCACTCTGCGGTCGGCCGACTCTACGCTCCCTTTGTGAGTCACGCGTGCGGTATCCCCAAACGGGCAACGACCCCCAACGGCCGCCAGTGATAGCCGGTCGTGTTCTGCCATGTGGCATCTGAAGACTGAGAATAATTCAGGCTCTGCTTGCACTGATATTTCTGTCTTTTTAAAGTAGTTTATACATTTTTGAAGAAAAGACGCAATACAATAAGGATATGAAAGCCGACCATACAGTAGATGTCTGTATTTTATTCCTTTGAGAGCCAACATGACGTGGTTTATAGGCTTTGATTCGCAGGATCGCAAAAACGCGGGAATATGAAACATGTATGATTGAAATGACATGCCAATTGCATTATTATGGATTTGAGTTTGTTTAATTGTATCACGGGAAGAACTAAGGATTTTTTCCAAGAGGTTGGAGTGGATGCTAAACTTCCTATGAAATATTGTACAAATGAATCCTTAAGGAAACTAACGAACGGCCAATGTAGGAAAGATTCTCAAGGATTCTATGAAAAATCTTATGAAAACCCTTTCCCTTAGTTTTAATCTATTATACCACGCTGCGGCGGCGACGGAGCCAGCTCATGGACAAAGCGAGCAGGGTGGCGGTCCAGGGGAAATAGATTATGATTAGTAAAACTGATGAAATAAATATTTGTATTTGCAAATTAGAACAAAATATAAATTTTATATTTGCTAATAGCGCTAGCAGTGTGTGCTCTTGTATACCACCCTATTTGTTTTGATCTATAGAAGTTTTATTTTGCATTTCTAATATTTATAAGCTAGAATTTTATTCTATTTTCTGGGGGCCTACAAATATGTTTCTAAATTTTTTCAAAATAAAGAGCTGCATGAAGCTTGGGAGTACAAAATCCTCACCCATCGATCCTTACATCTAGCAACTTAATTCTTCATCCACCATCAGCTAAACATATGCGGTCACATGTTTCTCATACCAATATACTTGCCATTGACCGACAGAGAAAAGCATATCTTTTAGGTCCGCACCAGCTCCGACTCAAGGGCCCAAAAATTAGGACCTCATTTGTAACTATTTCAAGATGGCGGTATTGATCTCTATCGAAAGCTTATTCGTCAAAACTTGAGCCCATAAGGCACAACTGACTAGGATCCAACACGGCTCTACTCAGTACAATAAGAAGGATGCTCAACTAGGACCTTTCATTATTTGGTCCTAAGTTGTATGCATTGAATATATTCTAATCTATCATAATATGGCCAATTAATACATAAATATTGTGTATCTATGTCTCATTCTCTAGATAGAAGTTTAAGGCATAAATATTGATGAGGTCACACGTGCAAGCCAGTGGTGTTGATGATAAGTCAAATCACATATCGATGTGCGCCCCCTTTCGACGTCGAAGTGTGTTGCTGATGATAAATCAAATCACATATCGATATGCGCCTCCTTTCGATGTCAAAGTGACCCCTAAGACACCCTATGAACACTAGAAGGATCGCCACCCCCTCGGGAGGAGACTTTACCATCATACGATGTACGGTGAACCAGGAAACTCCCTACAAATAAGGAAAAACAACCTAAACATGTCATAGACCGACACTCGGTCCAACTCCTAACCCTACATGCCCCCCCTCCCGCCCACTAGCTTGGAAGCATTCCTTAACCTATGCTATAGAAGGGGTACCATGGGCATCATAGAGGGGGACCTTTCCCTCACCATATAGTTTAGCTTATACCACAAAAGGATTCCAGCACTTAACACCCGAATCTCCACCATCATCAGAACTCAATGACTATCACTGACTCGCCGAATCCCTTCCCTGACATTGTAGTCTCTTGTATTCTCCACATGTATAAGGAAAGAGTAAGGTAGGAAGTAGAAATTTTGCCCTCTTCGAGGGCCTGGGTAAATTATGTGCCTCTTTGACTTGTATCCAAGAACCCATTGTCTCCTGACGTGATATATATCCACTCGACTACGAATTCCACACAACCCCCCTTGTACAACTGTTAGGATTGGTTGAAAAGTCTCTCGACAACTGTAACTTTTGGGATTGACTTACAAACTATGAAGGGTGTCGGTCAAACTTAAAATAAAAACAGGGAATTGAAATTTTCCTTCTGTATATGTTACAAGTGATAACGTTTATCAAGTACAAAGCAAGCATTTTTATGCAGACTTCATACCAAATCAATGACTAGACACATATGATGTTGGGTTGATTTGAATTATGCTAATTCAAGACCAAGTACAAAGGGCGCATTAGATGGAAATTATTTGTTGAACCCAAGAACATGGAAGATATGCCGGACCATGGAAAATCAGTAAAATATCAATGTAACAGTTCTAGGACAAATAGTTCATAGATATTTTCCATACTCCAGATTTTTCTAAGCAAAATATAATAAACATGAACCGTAATATAGATTTGCAATTCATTGAAATGGCACTAATTAATTTGTGAAGTCTTATGTTCTTGTTCTTCTCGTTTTTTCTGATATGGGAAATTTGGTTAAACCAAAACCAAACAAAAGAGGCAATGTCCCGAAAAGAAAAGAAAAACGTCACTCTTCATAATATTTTTTTTGAACTTAACTAAACTGTATTTTTCATGGTCGGTATTAACATGACATGACGAATATATTAGGCCTTAATATTTAATTGTATCATTACATAGTTGTTGATTATTAAAAATATAATTAGTAAAGTTTACATGTTGAAAAGATAAGTTGTATATAAAGAACTAATAAAGTTTAGTCTAAATATCCGACATCTATGCTTAGGGTTGGAAACGAGTCGATAACTCAATCTCAGTTTGAATTATTGTTGAGTTCATCTCAGGCCACTTTCAAGTTACGTACACATAATTTAGAAAACCGTAAGCAACTACTTGTGCGACCAGACCTGTGCATTAATTAGATCTAGATGTATGATCACTAGACAATGGCCTATGCTAGATTGTATAGTTTCTTCGACTTAAAATGCGTTCATTCCTAGAAGTTCGATTACCGATAATGCTCTTATTGCATTTGAGTGTTTGCATTCTATGAATTCGATAAAGGATACAAGGGCTAAGTTTGTGCATACAAACTATATACGGCTAAGGCGCATCACAAAGTTGATTGGTGATTTTTGAAGGATATATTCGCTGTTTCAAGTTTCCCGAATATATGTATTAAATGGAAGATGGGGTGTGTTACATGCGCAATATATTTTCTAATGTAGTCGACATCTTGAATTTTCTCCCTATGTCGTGGTATTAGACAAGGTCATCTTGTCTGGCCTTATCTGTTTTGGCTAGTGGATGATGCGTTCTCGCTTGTTTTACACGATGTCATTTCAAAAGGTATTCACCTGGAATTTACAATTTGTAGACAAGAACCTAGGATTTCAAACTTCCTTTTTGCAAATGATTTCAATGTATTTCTAAAGCTTCTATTGATCGTGCTTTGGTTAGATAAAGAAATTGGCTTCGTACATGCGGGTACGGGGCAGAAGTTGAGCCCTTCCAACTGCTCTGTTATGTTTGGCAGAAAATGCAGTGTGTAGGACCAAGTGGGAGCCATGGTGATTCTTGAGGTGGTTGATGATAGTTTTGAGGACAAATATTTGTGACTCCCAGCTCCTGTAGAGCACATGAAGTTTGGCAAATTTCAATGTACAAAATTTTAAAAATTATGAAGGGCCTATTGGATTGGACGGAGAAGTATCTTTCTAGTGCGGCCAAGGAGGATTTTGATGAAATACGTCTTCGCGCCCTCCCAACTTACACAATGTGGATTTTTAAATTTGTGGTTGCTTTATGATCATTTCTGGACACTTCTTTCCCACGTTTCCAGGAAAGATATTACCCAAATGGTCATTTTTTGGACACTTCTTTTCCGCGTTCTAGATCACCATCGGCATTGTGCATGATTTGAAATTGTTGAAAAAGGGAGTTCTTTGGACAGTGTATGATGGGAAGAATGTCAATGTTTGGTGGGACAATTTGGTTCCTAGAATGTCCGAGCTAAAAATTTCTGCTAAGAGTAATAGATGAAGACTAAGTGGATGTGTGACCTCCTTGTCCCCAACACTAGGAGACGGGATGTGGATGTGGATGTGGTTAGATATATATTTTTTATCCACATGATGTTGAGATTTTGTTGGGCCTATGTGCTACCTAACATCGTGGGTGATGATTTTGTTGCGTGGCACTATGAGCACAATTGAGTTGTTTTTAGTTTGGACCTTGGAGTGCTTGTAAATTGGCACCACACGAGAATGTCACTTCTCCAGATTCTGTCCAATACAGTGATGTCGTGAATGGACCGAGGAACCTTTGAAACCTCATTTGAAAAACTAATGTACCTCCTAGGTCAGAGTTTTCGCTTCGCATGCAGCTATGAATAGTCTAGCAGTGTCATCATCCAGGCTAAGACATCACAATATTGAATGTAGTACATGCACCATTAGTGGATCATAAGAGCATGATGTCGTTCATACTTCGATTGTATGCCCAAAAGCACACACACTTCGTTTAGCGGTGGGTGATGTTTGGAATTTTCCTGGGAGGAGTTCATATGGCATGACAGTCCTGGTTGGCTGCTCCTTCTGTTGCGTAAGGTTAATGGAGATACAAGATCAAAATTGTTGCTCCTTTTTTGGAGAGGTTGCCATTTTAGGAATAATGCACTCTTTGGGATGAAAAACTTTGATTTCAGGTTCGGCTATTTTTCTTAAACAAATTTGGACATCCTTCAGTGGAGCTCCAAAGAAAACTGCTTTATATGATCTTCATGAAGGTAAACAGGTTGTGGACCAAGTTAGCATTCAGTCGACTGACTTGTCCCATACATTTTGGGAACGCCAAATGCAGGAATTGTCAAGATTAATGTCCACGCGAGCTTTGTGGCAAATGAAACTTTTGCTAGCATGCACGTTGTGGCCAGAGATCATGATGGACGGGTGATTTTATCTTCATGAAAATTCCATCCAGTTTGTTCTATTGTGGAGGACGCGGAAACTTCTTCTTGTTTAGCACGGTTATTATATGGGCAACACTCTGCGCCGGTGCGCCGGCCGAATCTTTGGGCCGGTCAGCCCAGATCCGTCCGATCTATGCGCGCGTGGCCGTTAGATCTCTCCCCCGTCCACCCCCGCACCCATCATCGACCTCCCACGTCGAGAAAAGGAGAGTGCCGCCCCCGCCCTTTGCCGGCGCGTGCTCGCCCACTGCCTCCGCGCGCTCGGCCTCTGCCGTCGCGCGCTCGCCGGCCACCCCGGGCTCGCCGTCCCCATGGAGGAAGACGCCTTGCTGGTCGCAAACGCCTTCATTTCACTACAAAAGAAAGACACATCCGTGACATTTTGGGCCGAACGAAATTTTTTCTGTCATACATATGACACTTTTATGACGATAATTGTGACAAAACCCGGTATCATCATAGATGTGGTGAGCTCCTACTTCTATGACAAAAAATCATGACAGAAAATGGGCTCATACACGTACACGCGTGTGTGCGAGGCGTTGGCTCTAACTGAACCGAGCGAGGCGTTGGGCTCTAACTGAACCCGAGTGATTGCACTGCAGGCTACGCGTTACTGATCCCGAGCGATCGATCGATGGCTGTTAACTGAACCCGATCGAGCGATTCCTTCACTACTGCTGCTAACTGAAGCCGATCGATGCTGCCTCTGGATGAACAGTGAGCGTTGCTGGGGGGTTTGGATGAACAGTTCCCGGTGGGGGTGGATGAACAGGACCCCGTGGTGTTGCTTCTGGATGAACATAACCCCGATCGATCGAGCCGGTTGGGGCTGGATGAACAGGACCCCGTGGAGGGCAGGATGAACAGGACCACCCCGTGGAGGGCAGAATGAACAGTAGACGGTGGAGGGCTGGATGAACAGTAACCCGTGGAGGGGTGGTTGAACAGGAGCCCGTGGAGAGGGCTGGTTGAACAGTAGCCGGTGGAGTAGCGCGTGGTGGAGGCTGGATGAACATGAGCCCGTGGATGAACAGTCGCAGGTGGAGGCTGGAGGAGGTCGACGGTGGATGAACAATAGCCCGTGGAGGCTGGAGGGGGTCGACGGTGGAGATGAACAGTGTCCCGTGGAGTCCCATTTTGCGGTACGCCACACCCCTCCCGATGAACAGGACCCCTGTTTCGACCGTAGCGCTCCAACACAAGTCCGTTTCCTTCGTTTTGCGGTACGCCACACCCCTCCCGATCAACAGGACCCCCGTTTCGACCGTAGGAGGTCCGTTTCCTCCGTTTTGCGGTACGTCAGACCCCTCCCGATGAACAGGATCCCGTTTCAAACGTGGCCGGTCGAACACAAGGCCGTTTCCTCCGTTCTGCGGTACGCCAGGCCTCGTTTCCATCGGTTGTTCCGTCCAAGCCCTCCCGATGAACACGACGACGCATTCCGTTCCGACCCAGCTGGTTGGCTCCCCATGAACACGACAACGACGCTGTTTCTCCGTTCCGACCCAGCCATATACACGAGCCCTGGCCGTACGTATGCGCGAGTAGGCGTTCGAGACCCTGCCCGTATGTACGTACATGGCCGTATTTTCTTTCTTGCACACTGGCCGCTGTACGTACGTATACATGCTACGTGCGCACCTCTACTATGACACGTGCGCGCCTCTACATCGACCAGTATGTACGTACACGTTCGCGACCAGAATGACAATGCTACGTACGCTTCGACCAGGTGGGTCCCGACTGTCAGGCACTTCCTTGCCTGCGAAGATGTAGCTGGTGGGTCCCAGCAGTCAGGGGGCGAATCGTTTTTTTGCCCGGATGCACTTCCTTGCGTGTGAAGATGTACCTGGTGGGTCCCCGCAGTCAGGGGGAAATGTTTTTTCGCGAAATACGGTGGCCCGTCCGGTGGGTCCCCGCTGTCAGGTGGAGGAATAATTATTTTCCGCGTAATAAGGAGGCACTTCCTTGCTGCGGCTGTGGACCCAGCTGTCAGCCTCTCCATGTACAGCCCACGTCCGATTGAAGCCGTTCCTTGACCACGTTGACCACGCCGCGCCGAGAGCACCAGGGCGGTGGACGACGGCGAGGCCTAGGAAGGGGATGACGCGGAGCCGGGGAAGACACGACAGTGGAAGCCCGCGCGGAGAGGAGTACGAGGGTTCACTGGTTCGGCTGCGGTGTGAGGCTGCCGTCGCCGCAGGGCCTGGCCAGCGGTGGGAATAGTAGGGGACGGTGAGTTCTCCGCGGCAGCACAGCCGGCCACAGGAGGCAGGAGCATGCGGCACGACCGGCGCTGCTTTGGGCGGCTGGAGCAACAAGACCAGAGGTTGAAGAAGCACTACGGCCATTGGATGGACATCATACAGTCACTGGAGCTAGAATCGTGCATATTGACTAAGTTGACAAAGCCCTCCGTCCCCGTCAACTTAGTAGGCCCACAAGTCAGCCTGCCACTATACTGGGTCCCAGCTAGCAGGGGGAGTATTCATTTTTTTGTGCGTAATAAGGACGCACTTCCTTTCGTGCGAAGATATAGCTGGTGGGTCCGAGCTGTCAGCGGCGGTAACGTTTTTTCGCGAAATACGGAGGCCCTTTCGGTGGGTCCCAGATGTCAGGTGGAGGAATCATTATTTTGCGCGTAATAAGGAGGCATTTCCTTCCGTGCGGCCGTGGACCCAGCTGTCAGCATCTTCACGTACAGTCCACTTCAGATGCATGTCGGTCGTTGACCATGTTGACCAGGCCGCGCCGGGAGCACCAGGGCGGTGGACGACGGCGAGGCCTAGGAAGGGGACGACACGGAGGTAGGGAAGACTCGGCAGTTGTTTCCCACGCGGAGGGGAGTACGACTATACGAGGGTTTACTGGTTCGTCTGCCGTCGCCGGAGAATAACAACAGGTGTGGGTGAGTACAGGGATGGCTAGGCCAGCGATGGGAGTACGGTGGGGCGGTGAAGCCTGCGCGGTAGCACAGCCGGCCGCGGGGAGGAGGGAGCAGGCAGTCTCGCCGGCGCTTGTTTGAGCGGCTGGAGCAGGAAGAGCAGAGATTGAAGAAGCACGACGGCCGTTGGATGGACATCCAACAGTCACTGCTTGTGCGTCAACCTTTTTTAGGAAAGCCACAAATATGTGGAAAACAGCATACAACCCATCTGCCATTATTTCTAATAATTTATAGCCCATTTGCTAATTCTGAAGTTTTTTTGAGCCCATATTCTTTTTGTTAGCATTACAGCCCATATTATGGCCACGGTTAAAAAATTATACGAAATGTTGCATATTTCGGTGCGGTCCGAACTGTTTTTAATCCCGAAATTTCGAGTCACATTCAAACGGATTTTAAAAATAAATGTATATCAATATAAAATCCAAAAAATTGTCCACGCATAAAAATTAATGCAATTTAAAATCTTGAAATGAAAAAAAGTAATTTGAAAGTAATTGCCGGTTTGATGTGTTTTAAAAATGTACAGCCCATTTCTCATTATTAATAGGCCATTTTCTCGTCCAGCCGAATGAAGCTCTCCTCGTCTTGAAATATTTGCAGCCCAATAGACCTGACAAAGCTACTTACTTGGTAAATCACAAAAAAAACTGGGCTAGCCATTTTCAGAAAGAAAAAAAACTACTGGGCTGGTCTGTGGTAAACATAAAAGAGAAGGCTGTATAGACATGCCAGAGTGCCCCGCACAGCCCAGTTGATACCCTGCTTCCGTCTTAAAAACAAATTAGATAAAGGCCACAACAAATATGGCGATTCATAAAAATGCCACTACAATTTCCAAACTTTGAAAAATGCCACTGCAATTTTTGCAAACTTTGGAAAACGCCACTGCAATTTGCAAACTTTGAAAAAGCCACTCCAGACTTCGAAAAATGCCACTAGGGATGGCATGAAATGGCATTTTTCAAAATTTGGAAATTGCAATGGCATTTCTTAGAAACACCAGATTTGGAGTGGCATTTATCAAATTAACCCAAAACAAAAATAACTGGGCGAGCTGCTGGGTCCCTGATGTCAGCCGCTCGTTGTGCAACTCTCTCGTTTATTGACTACGTTGACAATGGCATGGGACCCAGATGTCAGAAATCCATTACGAGGAGCCATTTTTTTATTGGATTGAAATAAGGAGGCACTTTGCTTGCGTACTGCCATGACCTTGGCGGGTCCCTGCTGTCATCCTCTCCACATACAATCATCTCCTGGTTGTGTACGCGTCAACTTGGTAGGCCCACAAGTCAGCCTCTAAACCCGTGGAGGACAAATACAGCCCATTTAAAAAAAATAACAGCCCATTCCATATGTTCAAACGGAAAGTTCGACATTCAGAGGAAAGTAACAGGTCTGATCCACATATAGAGTACTGAACTTCCACGTTGACAACCATCATAGCCAAGTTAACTATCTACTTCCACTAATACTCTAGTAGCATACAAGTACTAACTTACTCTTAGCTAACTAGACGCCGGCACCGGCGTCCTCCGCCTCGCCTCGGACTTGCCAGAGGTGCGATAGGGCGCGTTGCTCGCGTGCGTTGGCCCTTTCCATGCCGGCGTGGTCCACCGAAGCTTCGGCTTCTAAGCGGGAAACCCACTTGACGAGCTGGTAGTAAAAATCGGCGTCGCGAACGCGTGCGTGCCCGACAGCCTCCAGGGCTATTTGTCGGGCGCCTGCCTCCACGTAGTCGGCCCACGTGCGGGCGCTCTGCTCGCGACTCAGAGCGTCGGTGCGCTGCTGCTCCATGTACCGCTGGCGGCGCAAATCGTGATACGCTGCTCATCCGCCAAGCGGTCACGCTCCAACAACTCCTGCTCCTCCGTCAGGCTGTCGCGCTCCAACAAGTCCTCGATCTCCGCATTGCCATCTAAAGACCGATAGAATGCCTCCTCCCTCCGTCTGCCTTCCGGTGAAAAACCGAACACTAGTTCCGGTGGTGACCGCCTCCGGCCATGCCTATCGCGGACGGGCGGGGGCATGGCGGACGTGGCGAGAGCGAGGATAAGTGGCGAGTAACGTTGGGCCGGTGGGGGCTTATGAGGATAGGGCGAGTTGGGTCACGGTGCCACCATAGAAGGCCGAGAAACAGTACTTAGAAGCGGAAGGTAGCGCGACGGTCATCGGAATTCAATGCATAATGAAGCAGGCATGGCTTAGCGCGCCAGCTTGCCGTGGAAAACTAGAGAAACTGAAATTCTGACTGTGCCGTCCCGTCCCGTCCGTGCTGGGTCACACGCCGGCCTTACGGTCAAACGAGTGCACTTGAATCATCTCCCTCCTTGTCAATAATGATTCCATGGATTTAAAAGGCCGCCAAAATCAAAATTTGGACGCACGCGAGAACTCCCTCCTCATCTGAAATCGCTCCCGCAGCCCAGACACGCGAAATCCCCCTTCTACCCCTCAGCCGGAAATGAAGCTCCACGTCGCGGTGTCAAAACCGGTGGGGGTACGCTGGTAACTTACCCTACATTTCGGACAAGCGCGTCCCTAAGCTTGGCTCCCACCTCCTCCTTCCCCCCCCCCATTCGTACACCGAGGCCGCCAAAACCCGCGAAACCCCACGCTCCTCTGTCGGCCTCCTGAACGCCGCCCAGCCGGAGACTCTTCCCCGACTACGTCGTCAACCGCAACAGCTCGCCGTCCCTCATCCACCGCACCGGATGAGGATCCGTTGTCGATCTCGTCGTCCCGCCGGATCAGCCGCCCCGTCCTCCACCTCCAAGGAGCTGCCCCGCGTTCGCCTCGTCTATCGCGCCACCTCAATCCCCACAGCGTCGTCTTGACCTGCCCCACCGGAACCGCATCACCCTCACCAATTCCTCCGATGAAGCCGAGGCCAACTCGGCGCCACCAAGGAGGTTCTGCACTCAACGCTGCATTTTATCTTTTATTCGATCTCACGGGGCTGCCGGTGCTCGATACCGAGTAGACATGGCGTGTCTCCATCGACGGCGCCGTCGCCGGCCACATCATCCACGGCGTCTCTCCCCCATGTCGTTGCTTCCTCGGCGGCGACTTCCACAACGGCACTAGCTGCAGCTGCTCCGGCTCTCGCTCTCGCTGCGGCTCTGTTCTTGCTGTCGGTCGCGCTGCTGCACTGCTCCTGCTTTCGTTCGTGCTGATGCTCTGCTCTTGCTCTTGCTTGCGCTGCTGCTGCTGCTGCACGACCTCCGGCAGCTACAGGAGTTGCTGCTTTAGCACTCGCTCGTGGTGCTACTGCACGACTTGCTCTCTGCTAGTGTGTTCCCTGCTCGAGCGTCTGCTGATTTAGATCACTGCTTCTCTGCTACTAGTGCTCGAATGCCCTAAACATCTATTGCAATGCTCTGTTACTAGTTCAATCAGTTTCGTCAGTAAAATTCAGTTTCGACAGTAAAATTCAGTTTCGACTGTGAAGTTCATTTTCTTCAGTTAAGTTCAGAGTGAACAGTACTTACAGCATCTGTCGGAGCGGCCGTGGCACGGCTGATGCGTTTTACATCTAGCACTTTTTGGTGATGTATTTTACATCATCTATTGCAGATGATATTAGGGTCCCACTTCAGATTAACGTTGTCTGTCTTGTCATGCTTCAGCCTCGTCGCCGTACACCTTAGCGGAGCTGCTCCAATGACGGAACCGTCCATCACAGTGGAGCAGTACCCTCGGCGCCGTTTCCAGAGGCCTCGGATCTTCTTCCCCGCCTCCGACAGTCACACCAACATCATCACCATCCTCCACGTTCAACCCAATGATGCTGAGGTCCACAAGGCTATGCCAAAGAGGTTGTACACTCATCGCATCACTTTGTTTCTCCATTCCTCTGTTCTTCCAATTCATGTGAGCCAAACACCCAGGTTGACTGAAATCCTATGTTTCCAAATGCTCTATTTTGCACGTGCATTCCAATCCTATTCCTGTGTTTTTCCTGTCACTGCGTTTATAGAATCCTCCAATGCTAAGGAGCCCTTACAGATTTACTTCATTTTCAGATAGGCGTCAAAGAAAACTCTGTGTGTTATGTCTTGCTCCTGCCGTGCCGTCATCCACCCCACCTGAGGTGCACCATCGACAGAAGCGTTCACTGCAGCAGAGATCCCCCCTGCAGACTTCCTTTCACCGCCTCAGATCATCTTCCCCGTTGCCGGCAGCCACGCCAACTGCATTACCATCATCGACTGAGCAGATGAACCTGATGACTACACAGTTCCGGAAGAGAGGTCGCAGTCTTTCGTGTTTGCTTACGTTATACATCGGTTATTATTACCTGCTACTTTATTGTTCAATCTTGAGTTTTGAATTGCCCATGGGTCTCATATCGAGCCAGCAACGAATAGTATCTGTCTACTATCTGGTTCATCTGGGGTCTTCTATGTGGTTCATGTTGGGTGGGCAACAAACAATAGATGATCCATTGTCTATCTTTTTAAACTGAAGCTATAATCTACCTGCTATCATTAGTTTTGGATCCATCCACTCGTTTGCTACCATCAGTCTTGATTTTTGCATGCACCCCTTAGGCCTTACAAAATCTAACTATTTTTTTATTATGCATGTCAGATATTGTACACAATCGTACTGAACATGTAGAGAAAAAGAGAAGACCGTTGCGTGCGAATATAATGTCATGCAGACGCCGCTCCATGGTGGGCGAAGTGCCCCCCCCCTCCTGCATTTCCAGATTGTATTCCAGAGGAAGATAACTGTTCAGATGGAGATTCAGAAGGAGCTGACCATGCCTGTTTACCACCTGAGGTGTTTGCTCTAACCTGGCATGCTGATGTTGGTCATATCATACATGTGGCGCCTTGCATTGCTTACATTATACATCTTATATGTCATCAGCTTAGTTTAGATTTGCTTTGTGTGAATGCCACCTGTTTGGTTTCTATATCATACTCCCACCATTCCTAAATATTTGTCTTTTTAGAGATTTCAACAAGTGACTACATACGGACCAAAATGAGTGAATCTACACTCTAAAATATGTCTATATACATCTGTATGTGGTAGTCCATTTGAAATCTCTAAAAGACAAATGTTCAGGAACGAAGGGAGTATATGGGAATTATGCAATGCCATCTTCTTTGGCCAGGCATCATATACGTGAATCATGCAATGCCATCCTGTTTAGCCAGTCATCGTATATGTGAATTGTATTGTGCCATATTTTTTTCCATAATGTATTCCATTTGTCAACAATGTTTATACATTCATCTACTCTTCCTGTGCATCAGCCATTTGAGTCGGTCATGGGAAAATCTGGAGTGAAAACAAGGTCTTCTGAGCAGTCAGTGCTACCTGTCGATGCAGATTTCTTGCTGGTTACAGATAGCTCCTCAGAGGAGGATTCAGAGAGAGATGACCAGTCGTATCCCCCCCCCCGAGGTGCATGCTCTAACTTGGCTCGGTTATATTGCTCATATCATGCATATGGTGTCTTGCATCGCCATGCCATCTGCTTAGATTAGACATGCTTTGTGTGAATGCCTCCTGTTTGCTTTCTATATCAGATATGTGAATTATGCAATGCCATGTTTTTCAGCCAGTTATCATATATGTGAATTATGCACCGCCATGGAGCCAGGCATCATATATGTGAATTATCTCATGCCATCTTTTTTTTCATTACGTATTCCATTTGTCGACAATCTGTGTATATTGAACTACTCTTCATGTGTATCAGCCATTTGAGCCGGTTATGGAAAAATCTGGAGTGAAAACAAGGTCTTCAGAGCAGGCAATGGTACCTGTTGAAGCATATATCTTGATGGTTACAGGGAGCTCCTCAGAGGAGGATTCAGAGACAGATGACCAGTCTTATATCCCACCTGAGGTGTATGCTCTAAGTTGCAATGTTTATATTTCTCATATGATGCATATGGTGTCTTGCATTGCTTAGTTTAGACATCATATGCACAATATTGAATTTTATCTGCTTAGTTTAGAGATCATACATGCGAGTGCCAGCTGCTTAGTATATGAATCAATTATGTCAATTATAGCATGCCATCATGTATACTTAGATAACATGTATGTGAATTATTTCATCCCAACCTATTTTAGAAAGACATCATATAGTTTTGTCATGTCATCCTGTTTAGGTACTCATCATATGTTGAATTATGCCATTATATCATGTTAAGTTATCCATCATATATCTGAAACTGTGTCATGCTATCCTGTTTAGTTAGGCATCATATATGTGAAATTGTGTCATGTTGTCCTGTTTGGTTAGACAACATATATGTGAATTACCACATCTGTCTATCATACAATGTCTGTATGTTCAATTTCTTTTCTTGTTTATCAGCCATTTGAATTGGAGGGGGTGATGGCAGTATCTAAGGGAGCAAAAACCCGTTCTTCACAAAAGACAGTGCTACCCGTCGATGCAGATAGAACCATGGTTGTACTGGCCCACAAACTAGCCCCACCACACATAATCGAGACTCTTCCAGATTGCACACTTACACCGTTGGGTAGAGAACCAGCTACAACCCATCTAACCGCAACCCCAGCGGATAGTAACCCATTTATAGTTGACAAAGCACCATGTCCACCACAGAGTACCCCCACACGAGCAGTTTGTAAAGCTACTGCAGTGCCCAAAGCACGAAGACCACCACAGCTAACCCAAACTCCACGTTTAAAGCAGAAGAGCAACTGTTCTCAGGTCAGATTCCGTAGCTATGGTCCATAATCCTTTGCTCATACCAACTACTTTCGAATTTGAAGGATCCAATTGAAACTCCAATGGCGCAACAGGTATGTTTTAAACCTATTTCTTTATCTGGATTGTTGTTCTAACTTGTTGCTCTATGTTGATTTCAGTTTAACTTGTATAAACAGTTATGTTCTCATGTGATGCACATTACAAGTGCTGCCAATGTTGTGTAGTTTCTCACACTTATATTCTGTCTATGTTGCTGTGTCTTAAAAATATATGAGTTGAACTGTGTCTCTATCTTGATTAGGGAACATAAACTAGAATGATATGAACAATACAGTGACCATAGTACATAGATATATGTTTGTTTCATGCTATTATCCTGTCCACCTTACTACTGAACCGGTTTACCAAAATGAGTTTCGTATACTACAAACTAAACATGTGATGTGTCTGTTTGTTTCTCTCGTAGTATGCAAACAGAATATTGGAGAAGAGCACCCCACTATGCAATGGTAGAGAAAGTAATGCAGATAAGGTTCAAGATAGTGAGACAACCCTATTGGTCTCCAAGAAAGGTGATAAAAATGATCTTGTAGACAGTGAGAAAACCCCACAGTCCTGCGTTGATGTAGTGTTCGAGTTACTGGCCAGTACCGCTGGCACAAGCTCTTCGAACTCGCTGCCTGAATCACTTCGGCTTCTTCAGTCTCAGCTACAAGCTGAAAGGCATCAGTCAGCTGTGCTGCGGCAAGAAGCCGAAGGACTGAGGAAGTCCCTGCAGAATTCAGATGCGTACTTTCTTGTGCAACAGCAAGCGCTGGAGGATTTAAGCGCCAAACAAGAGAAAGTTAATAAGCTTGCTAAGCATCTTTCCAGCATTATGGGTACCCAGGATATTGTTTCTTGAACTCTTCTGAAGTGGTTTCAGTTCTGGACTTGTTTTGCTGCGGCGTTTATATGCTGCTTTGTTCCCTATATTTGCACTGGTGGCGAACTTTGATGCCCAGTGGATGTAATATGTGTAATAGCCGTGATAGCCTAGCATAAGTTGCTTGCTTATTTATTTCCTTGTTGTCTTGTTTATTTGTTTGCTTGTAGTCAGTGCAGTTCTTTTTCCGTGGTTTGCTAGTGGTTGCAATAACCTATTTTTTAAAACTAGGCCACAATAACCATGGGCTAACATTTACTGTAGTGACACTGGGCCTCCTACGGGCCGTAGAAACAGTGGGCCTTCTACGGGTCGTATCATCAATGGGCCTTATACGGGTCGTATGATCGATTGGCCAAACATGGGCCAATAACAGGCCGCATTATGGCCGTAAACGGGCTAGAGTTGGAATCGTCCGTTCATGGGCCGACCATAATGGGCCATCGTTAATAGGCCGTATTTGATGACGTTATGGAAATGGCCCAACGTATTAACGGACCACAAACGGGCCGACTGTAACCACGGGCTGAATTTGGCCCACAAGCAGAAAATGACAGTAACGGGCCGTAAGTAAACGAATGCTGGAAATGAGCCCAAGAATAAATGGGCTCTGAGAAGGCCGAAAGATAATATGGGCTGGAAACGGCCCAACGGAATAACGGGCCGTTAATGGGTATAAAGTGATACACTGTTCATTACGGGCCAGTTTCACCACGGGCCGTTAATGGGTGTAAAGTGATACACTGTTCATTACGGGCCGTTAATAGGCCAAGAGTTACATAGGGCCCCATATGGGCCGAAAGACGTCATGGGCCATACATGGGCCAGAACTGAAAACGGGCTGGAATCATATTGGATGGCCCAGATGACGCTATTGGGCCTAATTCGGATAGGGCGTAACGGGCCTTGGGTTAGCGGGCTGGAAATGGGCTATATGCGAACAGGCCGTTAACAGGCTTTCCATGGGCCGGCCCGCCACCTTTTGACCAAGTCAAACGGGCCGGCCTTTTCACAGGAATGAGCCTCTGTTGGGCCGTGCCACATGTCGTCGTATCATAGGCGCCTTCTGTCCAATGAGTGGATGACATCTGTCCCAACGATGAGCCGACACGTCTTTCCTCCAGCCAATGATGATTTTACACGTGGAAAATCCCCATTGGTCGGGGCTGTTAACGGGTTATCGGATCCAAAACCCGACCCGATAGCTTAACGGCGTTCCGTTACGGTGGATGCCACGTGTCGGTCACCCTTGACGAAAGCACTTCTGTGACGCGCGATTTATCGTCATGGAAGTGGACACTTCCATGATGATAATTTTGGTAATGTCATGAAACACTTCTACGACAGCACAGGTATGACTATCTTGATTCTGTCATAAATTTGTCATGGATGTACATGCATGGCAAAAAACGCGACCTACTGTGACAAACACGTATCATCACGGAAGTGTATTTTTTTGTAGTGTTTCTCGTCGCAGCAAATTCCGCCGTCGGTTGTAGCAATTACCGAGGACGGTTGTAACAAAAATTATCGCAGGCCCTCGGTTGTAGTTCGTCGCACCATGGACGCCGACCGCACCATTGCCGGTTCCAACATCATATGGAAAACGACGGCATGGCTCACAGCCAAAAAAAGAGGGCAGTAGCATTTTTTGGAGAGGGTTCCAGCAAAAACCAAATCTGGTGGAAGCTTTTGGACGGTTCCTTCCAGCAAACCCAAAAAGGCGATGGTAGCAAATTTGGGCGCCGGTTCCAGCAAACTCCAAAACGGTTGCAGCAGCAAAAAGGCATCACCGCCGTCGACCAGCACCGTCGTGCATGTATGTAGCAAAAAATGTCACCGGTAGTAGCAAAAAAAGGCTACGGTTGCAAAATGTTGTAGCTTTCTGATGAGAGCCGGAGTTGCAAAACAGGGCCATGCCCAGCGGTGAGCTCGTGTTTTTTTCGTGGCTTCGGGGGTGCTTGCAGCAGCGGGCTCGGAGTTGTTTCCGCGACCTCAAACTCACAGCCGGTGGAGCGGGCAAGGCCATGGCTGCTGCGGGGAAGAGAGACAGAGAGGAGAAGCGAGATTGAGGAGGGAGAGAAACAGAGGAGGGAGAGGATAGATAAGTGCGTGGATGGATAAGAAGGGAAGGGGGGCGGTGCGCGGGTCCCATGAGACACGTCCTGATGAGAGGAGCAGGGAGCGTTCAATCTATGTAGGTGCCGTGTGCGACCTGCCCAATGTTCGGCCGGCGCACCGGCCACAAACATTTCCCTTATTATATGCTACGGTCTCCATGCATACGCCAATCATTTTGAAGACTAATTGTAAGGCAGTCTATCCCAATATGATAGCCCTGACAAAAGACTCTAGAAAGAGAGACGCAAAATTCCAAATGAGTAAAATAACCAAAAAAATCCTCTGTTCCTAAATATACAAGACGTTGTCTTTTGATTGCGTTGGCCACCGAAAGATCTTTGTGAGAGTCCCCCTCCAAATCCGGTGGTTGACTTTGGCGATGAGATGCAAACTATGGACGACGGCTTGACACAGGGGGATGGTTGTGCAGCGGCAGCGGCACATGTCGCTGCTGGGTCACGGAAAAGAGGTGGCGACAACACAAGTGATGTTGATGGTGGTGCTACTCGACCACCCGGTCTCGAGCTCCGGGATGAAAGACTATGTCTGATCCGAGTTGGTTATACCTAGCAATGATGATGTTTTTACGTGGTTACCTTGTTGAAGATATTGTTTGGATATGCTCGAACTGGTTCTTGAGGGTGAAAACCTAGATTCTGCCTTGGCTTTGGATCCAGCAACAATGACGCTTGAGTGTCGCCTCCTTCTTAAAAGCATCGTCGTTGAAAAATCTTGTCGTCAGTGTGTTGTCATGAGATGATTGATGCGGATATGATCATTGCCGTAGTTTGCCCATTGTAGAGCCGTTCACTTTTTTCTTTGTCGCCTACGCATAGTTTTGGTCTTCTATGACTTTGCTACTTGTTGGTTTATTTTTTGTGTTTGTGCGTTGATGTTGGTTGCGTGCATCCTAATTATGCACAAACCGAGTGTGTGTGCTTATTATGTTTGTATCCTTTAAGACTCCGTTTTGAGCCAATAGAATTCATCCTTTGTCAGAAAAATATATAAGACGTCTGAAAGTCCAATTTAAACTGCCAAAATAATTTATATTTAGAAACAGAGGTAGCACAGAGTTAAAAACAGTCCTCTGCACACCACACCTTGGTTACACTTCACAACCCATCCACCAGAGAGGAAGAAGGCGAGCACCCACCATGACCAGATCCCTCAAAGCACGCACCATAGCAATATTTTCTTTATGAGACGAATAATAAGTAGTTCGCCACGAGCGGCGAGGGCAAAGCCGATGTGGCTCGTTGGACGGGGACATACTCTATACTCTCCGGACTGTAAAGACTCATCTCCATTCATGTGCTCCAAAGCACCCTCCTTCCGGTAAACGTTGACGTTGCTTGAGAAGACGAAAACCGCCGGACGCGAAACTCCTGCACTGGGTCTGTAATTGAGGTTACATAACGATAATTAGCTATAGATCCTATTGTTGACTCGGTACCGTACTGGTAGCATAATCCATTTTGATCAAATTAACTCAATCTGAGAAACTCCAATGCAATTACCCTTGACGACTGTTAGTACATGCCAATGCCATTCCCATAACCATCCTTCCACCCCCATGCTCTATATAACGCTCGAGCACCTCCTTGGACTCGGGCATCTCCACACCGGACCAGGCGCACGCCATTGTTTGATCCATATCGCGCACAAGCACGAAGTGCAGCTGACGTTGAGCAAACATACATAGCAATGGCAGGCAAGATCACGGTCGGCACCTTCACCCTCCTCGCGGCGCAGCTCCTCGTCCTCACGTCCACTCCAACGATGGCGATATCCATCCCGCCGGCTACCACGACAGGTACTACCGTCACCGTGCCGTCAGCACCCGCGACGGACGTCCCGGCGCTTCCGTTCCCTGGCGAGGGCGAGGTGGCCGAGGCTGCGGCTGAATGCTGGAAGGTGGTGCTGCAGGCGGAGAGCTGCGCGGTCGACATCGTCGAGTGGCTTGCATCCCCGGAGCTCGCCGGCCGCGTGAGCCTGGCGTGCTGCAGCGTGCTACAGAGGGTCGGCGACAGGTGCCTCCGCGACCTCTTCCCCGACTCTGCGGTCGGCAAGCTCTTCGCTCCCCTGGTCAGTCATTCGTGCGGGATCCCCATAGGGGCAACCCCCGGCCGACGCCAGTAATAGCCGGTCGTCGTCGTCCCTGCATGCGGCCTCTCAAGGCATCCGCACATTCCGAACTTCTGTTGAGAATAATTCAGACTTTGTTTGAGAAAACAGGAATGAACCAGGCTCAGAGATTCATCTTCTTTTCCTTATTCTTCTACTAGTAAGCGTGCACGTCTCTCAAATATAACACATGTCTTTTGAAATCTATTTATTTTTAAGTAAATGTGCCCGGATGTTGCAACAACATCCTCGCGTGTCCCTAATGACAAATATGTGTTCTATGCTTCTACTTATCCTCTTCGCTAGAGCTCACACATCTCATGAGTGGTATTCACCTGGTCGCCTCGTCATCAGGTATGGAGACACATGCTTGGGGTTGTCATGGTCGAACATGTGCTTCGCAAACTCCATCTCCTTGCTGGCTCTTTTTTTTTTAACCGCAAACTGTAGAACAACAGTTCTATGGTCAAAATTTCATTAATATAGTATGGTAGAAGGGGGGAGGGAAAAACAGAGCAAAAATTAATCAAGATACAATTGGTTACAAACACCTCAGCCAATGCCAGTTCTAGGTATCATATGGAAAGAAAATCTAGCTTGAAAGACTTCTTTGGTTGGAGCAAGCGTCGAAGCTCCCTGAACCTACACATTTTGCAACCTTTGTGTTAGTCAAGGTAAAAAAAATAGCAAGGCATTGGTAATCATGAACGTACCATATATCAAGCTATTTGCTTCGTTGATGTCTGGGTTGAAGTATAGCCGAGACTGCTCAGTCATACGCAAGATAGCATCTGAAATTGAGTGTAAGAAAGACTTAAAAGTATTAGCAGACAACCTAAAACACAATAGCACGAAGCCAAAAGATATGCCAAAGGATACTAAGCATAATATTAACCCATTTAGTTGTCTAGATGACCAGATTAAATCGTAAGCATTATGTGGTTCTTATTTCAGTGAAAAGGAATTTGGTTGAATAATGATTGCCAATGCACGTCAGCATGTATGATTCAGAAACCACACAGAGCATAATTCAGGAGCGGATACATATGTTTTCAGAGCTTGCAGCTCATAATGAAATGCTAGAAAATTTTATCGCCCTACTAAAAACATGAGGAAATTATCAATGTCAAAGTTGATGCGTCTAATGTCAAAACTAACTACTATATCAAGTTACTGAGATGGTTTTCTGTATGAACATTAGTTAATGAAAAAATATATGAGAAAATACTTGTGTAATTAGAACAACAAGAATTTTAAATGTATGGACTTGGATTTCACAACTTAGGCCCTGTTCGGCAAATCGCCACGGAGCGGAGCCAGCGGAGCGGCCTTCCAGCCACTCCTCAAATTAGAACTAGATCCTGCTCCGCTCCGGCGTGGAGTTAGAGAGTGGAGAGAGTCCGAACAGCCCCTTAATGTGAACTAACACAGCATTAGAAAGAAGAAAAGCCTGGTACAGTTTGCTTTGCAATGAAATTTGATTGAATCATTCAGTTATCAAGAGCAATTGGATAACAAGAAGGGAAGAACAGGAAGGGAGAATCAGAAGGTTCACCTATCAAACGTGAGTAGTAGTAGTTGCCTAGTAGCAGGTCAGATAGGACGACAATAGGCAGCAGAGAGTCAGGCTGCCACAGGGCTTCCTCAAGCTGAAGAAACAGGGAGATATGGTTACTGCACCAGCATCCCTCTGTTGAAATCTCAACCACAGAAGTACCAAGCTATTCTTTGACTTCACTCCCAAAAACTGCATGTGCTTGAACGTCTATTGCACCTGGAGACAATCCTGCAATCATGAATTCAATGCTTATAAGTTGAAAGGGGCAATGGATGAGAAATGCTAAATGATAGACCTGATGCATAAAAGCAAATAAAACTGTGATCAAAGGACTACAGAGAGATCTGATGTTGGTAAAATGCTGAGTTGAACTGGAACAAATCCTCGGATAAATCAGAATCAGATTATCTATTGTGGTACATAAATCAAGCGGGAACACACAAACAATCAGGAAATGTAGGACCACTTGATGACTATAAACTTGACAGTAAAGATGTCTCATTTTCATGATAGGCTGCTCTATTTGTCAGTATTAACACCAAAGATTCTTGCCTTGCCAATCTATTCATATTCAACCCTTTCATTGCCGTGTACAAAATCTTCTACAGCAAAGTGTGTACATAGAAAATTATGGTGCTTAATTCTGCTTGGTTGATTCTCTTGGTGTATCCTCCTCAGCTAGAAGACCGGAACTACCATCTGCTTGGTGCAGAGTGATCCTATGTTGGTTGATTACGCAAAGTATTGCCACTAAAAATGGGTTGTCCATGTTTCATGTCCTAAGCATAATGTTGTTGCTCCGTTTCAGTATGGTACTATGGTTACAACTTACAAACAAGCATGCATGTGCAAATAATTTTGTTTTAACATCTTAACACCTGCAAGCCATTGTGTTCTGACAAATGATGTTTCAGACTAAATTGATTAACTAACAGTGTGTCTTGACAAATGATGTTTCAGACATGTCTAGATATAAAAGAATTTTAGAGGGTTGTACATAGACCAGACATTGACCGGACATTCGAACAGTACATGAATACTTATATTATATACAGTGACACTAAAGAATTCAGTATAAGTCGATGCAACTATATGGAAAGATTGAGCTAGAAACCTAATTACATGGATCAATCCGTCAGTTAAAAAATGTCATTACTCCATACGGAAACAAGCATCCACGATTGAAAGCTCCCAAAATCCAAATCCGATGGCCATTACTCTGTACAGAAAAGGATTTGTGCAGGCGGATCAGGATCGCGTCAGAGCATGAACGGAATGGGCCGGGACACGGCGATAGCAGTGATTTTGACCCACCCGGCAGTGGCGGAGGGGAGTTCCTGGACGTGGCGCCCGTGGGGCAGAAGCCGAGCGGCAGGCGGCGACGGCGACCGACGCTCCAGGAAAGGCCAAATGCAACGGCACGTGTGTGCCTGGAGGAAGCCGCAACTCCTCCTCTCGCGTCCCCCGCCGTGGTTTGCGTGCGTGGTGGCGACAGGTTGACCCGAGGTGGATCGAAAGGGAAGGGGCGGCGGCGTTTGCTGGGAGGTGGGGCGAACGCGCGGTGTGTCTTAGCCATGGCAGCGTGGGAGATCCGGTCGTCGCTGTCGTTGATCTAGTCAGGAGGAAGGCCGGCAGTCACGAGGGAAGGTCCAACGGAGACAGGGAGAGAGATTAGTGAGGAGAGGGAGAGAGAAGGGAGGAGGAAGGCACTGGGCGTGGCTGACCGGCGAGGATGTCGTCGCCGCTTGTAGGAGAGTGGGCCGCGACCGGAGGCGGGGTCGACTCGGGATGGATGAGAGGGCAGCACACAGGAGGAGGGGAATGGAGGAGCGGCGGCAGTTGTTGCCGGTCCGTTCTTCTCGACCTGGGGCCTAGAGAAAGAAAGGTGGGGAGGATCCGAAAATCATGGAGTTACGGGCGAGGCCGCAGGGATTGGGTACGCAGAGCGCGACTATTGGCAGACGTCTGCTAGGCAGAACATTCAATCTCAGCCGTTCATTCAAGCGACATATCATTGACGTAATATGGTCAGTCGGATCTATTTAAGTTGATTTAATCGGAGGGCTTCGGTTATCCCGTGTACAGTTTTGTGTGTGACTTTAGATGGATTCATGTTTGCTCTTTTAATAGTAGTATAGAAGTATAGATATAGATATAGATATAGATATAGATAATAGTAGTATAGATATAGATAGAAGTATAGATATAGATTACGAAATAATTCCTTTTTATTTTGGAAATAAACTTGGTAAAATTTAATATTACAACTATCTTTTAAGGACCCTCTAACTGGCGAACGTTGGCTGCGAGGAGTTGGCATTTCGAATGATTCAGCTGGCAGTTTTAGTTGTGAGGAGGACGACAACCTCTTTAGAACAAGATGGCAGTTTTTTCACGAGAAGGTATTTTTCGTTTAAAATTGTCACCGTTTGATACTTTGATCACGCGAAGCAACTAAAACCAACAGAAAAAGGTTTTCGCTTGCCACCACCCTCCCAGCTGACGTTCGCCGGATAATATTATCGAAATTTAATAGTTAAAACTTGATAATTTTATAAAACTTATCAAAACAAGTTTAAATGTTGTGTTCTTTGAAAGCTCTCATCGCAAGGTATACGAATATGCAAACAAAATCACTGCAAGGAATATGAATATGCAAACGAAACATAAATTATACTTTTGGTTGTAAGGATAATAATATAAAATTTCAAAAGAAAGAGCATGAGAGGCGGGATGAGTGAAGCTGCCAAAAGTTGTCATGCATGGACCCCATGTGCAGGAATTAAGAATGAAACGTGTAAACGGGTTTATGAACCATGAAACAATCGTGTGGCTACTAAGGTGCATGCTTCTGCAATACAACTTACAAGCACCAAAGACAACAAACGCATTACAGAAAAACAATCAAAGAACTAGCTTTGGTTTTGATGGAGCTCTCCAAACGCAAGTGAAACAACATAGCGTAGAGTGTACACTCCAATTGGAGACATGAACCAACAACGATGGAACACACTCTTATCTACTCTGAAAGGTGGACCCCGTCCTTTTACCACTCCTCTCCAAATTCGGAGAGGACCCCTACCCCTCGCCCTAGTTCAAGGGCATCGTATTGCAGAAGATCGAACAACTCACCATGAGAGAATTTAGGCCATCCACGTTGTTGTGCTAAGAACACCATGTGAAGAACCATGTCGAGACTCACATATCCACTCACGAAGAGAATAAATTGTTGTAGAGTGAGGTCATTGAACAAACATACAGAGAAGGAACAAAAAAATGTTATTGATAGCATATCTGCCCTGTAGGAATCAACACATGTCCATGCCACCACCTATAGGAATCAACACGTTCCTGCTAGTGGGGAAATGTACCATATCCCCTCCCCATCAAGGACGAAGGTGTTGACGATCGGCGGACCAACGTTGGTCCGGCAAGATGAAACACCAAGGCGCCCCACCATCTCTGATGATTCCGCACACCCAACAACCACCCCACAATGCCATTACACACCCTAAACTCTCCCAAGGTGGCACCTTCAAGGAGGTGATGATGCGCAACACACTACAACCACCCAATATTGACCAGACAAGGGTTTTTGCCCGTGTATATGACCGAGAGGGAGAGAGAAAGAACCTCGACGATGCCTCCAAGATGGAGACAACAGTAGCAAGCGTCACCGCTATCGTGGCCATAGAACTAGTCAAGGATTTCTCCTGGTTATAGTTAATGCCTCGGGAAGCTCCACCTTCAACAGATCCGGCGACCAGTGGTCGACGAGGACTAGATCCAGTGGTTTGAAGGACATTAGGAGGGAGATGGAAGCGACCTTCAGATCTGCCATGAGCCCAGGGAGAACGAGAAACGTGATGTGACCGATGACTAACACCCACTGTCACTCACTGCGTGCACGACCAAAGAGGCAGAGCCACACCAGCGTCGCTCACTGCAGAAGGCATAGTTGCACCACGCGAGGACGATGCCCTCGGGATCCATAGCCCTCTGCACCAAGGCGGAGTAGCTAGGTCTTGTCCTCCATTACTTTGGCCGTGACACAGACTTCATCGGAGACCTCCACGGATGGTGACGAGTAGAGGAGGGCGTGAAGGGAGTGGTGGCTTGGGTTTCATCGCCATCCCATGTGGCCCATTTGGTTTTTATCAGTGAAATAGGATGGTGATGTCGAGTGGCTTGGTTCTTGTTTAAATACTGAAGCACCTAAACACCATTTCACATGGGCAAACTTATCAAGTTGTATTTGAATGATTTCCATAGTGGTATTATACAAGTGTAATGATTACCCAACGGACGCCATCACATCTCCGTTGAAGAATAAGCAATTTGTGGAAGCTGCATATTCTTTTAAAAGTTAAGATATTCTTGTGATATCTATGTAAAAGAGTAATTTTCATAAGGGATAACCTTGCAATTGCAATTGGTAAGGATGTAATACACTTAACACATATGGTATTTGGCATGAGCTACTTCGTAACAAATAGATTCATTCCAAAATGCTGGCACAAGTGGAGCGGAGACCTAATGACTCACCATTTTGGAAAGTGTTTGATGAGGGTCAAATCTTCTTTTTTCAATAGAGGTTATTTGAATATTGCTAATGGAAAGCCTACTAGCTTATGTGAAGATATCTGACTAACGGACACTCAGTTGACTCTTCAATACCCGAGTTTGTATAATATTGTGCAGTGGAAGGCATTAGTAGTTGGGCCGAGCCCTCAAAACATTCAGTTTCATCGACATTGTGGCTGCATTTAGTGCGAAGGTTGATGTTGGTCAACCTAACACAAGTCTTGATGTATTTTGATGATTGTTAAATTCTAATGACGCTTGCACTCACAAGTCCATGTATGCGGATTTAATTACCACATGGCATGTTTTCGGCTCAGAACATATTTGGGAAACATCTAGGGTAATACCCACTAAAGATAATCTGCCTAAATGTAATTGGCATGGGTGCAAAAACTGTTATTTTAGTGATGAAGAGGAAACAATTCAACATCTTTCTCCCTCATGTCCTTTTGCCTTTTTTATTTATTTCATATAGCCTTTACTCTGCCACCACTAACTAGTATATTGAACTTATTGAGAAACTGGTTAGCCGACATTCACCCCAATATTAAGGGACACTTACTTGTGAGATTTTGTTCCTTACTTTGGGTAGTTTTGAATTACCAGAATGATATTATTTTAACAGGACAAACCTTCAAAATTTTGCAGGTTATTTTCAAGACTACCATGTCAGTCCGCATGTGGTCCTTACTTTAGGGCGCGGAAGCTCTAGAGCACATAGCCTTTGGGTGTTGTCATTTAGAGAGGGTGGCACATGATTTGTTCAATCGGTTTAGCTGGCAAGTCACTAATAGGTTACTTGTGTTGTCATTTATTTCTGTTAATGACCGGTTGTGCTCTTCTTATCCATCTTCAAGTTTTATTAAGTGAATATGCCCGTGTGCATTACAATGATACAGATGTTGAAGATCAACCTCCTTTCTGGAATAGAAATACGACGAGCCGATTAATTTTATTGTAAATTTGCTCATGCGGTTTGGTCTATCATTAGGGTGGCCTCTAATTTATATCCTTCTCGTAGTATGTCAAATATGTTTGATAATGTGCTGAGGTATATGTAAGAGACACTCTATCCATATTGTGCTAGGGGCCGCTCTTTGGTAATAGAAAAATAGGGTGCTATGACAAAATAGTGTGGCCCTTAAAATACACTACTAACACGCTATATTGTGCTATAGCGTGCTATTAGCGAGACATTGTATATCGATTTATTTAGCGAGACATTGCTCAAAACGCTATAGCGTGCCATTACTGACGCTATAGCGTGCTGTTTTTTTCTTCTCATTTTTAAGTAATGATGTAGCTAGTTTTGACATAAGTAACATTTTCTGTTCACTGCAAGTTGTACATGAATGTGCCATAGGCTCTGTACATCATCTTAGCTTCAGCACTGGAGCACAAAGAACTTTTCTTAGTGGCATGTGGAGCGACTAAGGAGGTTACTGAAGCATGTGGAGGAGGACATTCACGGTGGAGCGAGGAAGCAACAATTTATGCAGATTGCATTGATTGGTGTCTGTGATAGGAACAGTTTGGTATTCACATTGTCTACAGGAAGCCAATGGCGTCGCACATGAGATAGCAAAACATAGTTATGAGAACAATTTATCATGTAACTGGGTAGATGATTTTCCTTCTTTTATTACCCATTCTCTTGTGAACGATGTAAGTGTATGAGAATGGCGTTTTGGCTCCGAGGAGCGCGCGCTCCGTGTGAATACTAAAAACAACAAATATAGTAAATGTTTTCAAAAAATTCTGAAATTATTTTGTAGATCTTTGTGTTAGTGTCGCAAGCATCCTTGAAAATTTTCATGCAAAACGGAGCAACGTTATTTTTCCCAAAAAAACAAATTTAGGGTGACATTTTGGGGTAACATTTAGTGTTTATTTTATATTTTTGCACGGGAAAATTGTTTAATATTTTTTCCTGCAAATTTTGTGTATAGCATTTGGATGTGAAAAATAACACATATAATTTTTCTGAGATTTCAAAAGATATTTTCGCACGCTCCAGGGAGCACCGACAGATTTTTCCGTGTACTTCAGTCCCTAAAAAAAGAGGACGTTTTTACTTAAACAAAAAAAAACAGAAATAAAAAGCCAGAAGAAAAAAAACCAAAAGTAAATAAAATAAAAAAGAGAAAAGTTCAGAAAGAGCAGAAAAACGAAATCACGAAAAAAAGCCACAAACAGAAAGAAAAAAACTAGCAGCCAACGAAACAGACGCGGGAACGCAGCAAAGCTCCAAACTGGCCGGGCCCATTGCGCCTCTGCGGGGCCCATTTTCATCAAACTAGACTTGTTGACCTTAGCTTGAACTGTTGACCTCAAAAAAGTTCACCAGTCTGATAACATTTAAGGAATTTGAGAAAATCACATATTTAAAAAATATTCATGAACTTGGAAAAAGTTCACAAATTTGAGGAACAAAGTTCATGATTTTATAAATAAATGTTCACATATTTGAAGGAAAAATTCACCAATTTGATAAAACAAATTCATGAATTTGAAAAAGTTTATGGGTTTTTTTAGGAGTTCAAAATATTAAGAAAAAAATCGCAATTTCAAAAGCAAAAATATCATGAAATTCAAAACAGAAAATAAAAAGAACGAGAAATAAAAATTAAATAGATAAAGACCAAAAACAGCCTAAAAATGGACAGAAACAAAACATGTCAGAGTAAAAAACGGGACGACCAAGACTACTGCTACATTACTAAATGGGCCAGCCCATTTTCTGTTGGGGGTGTGCGCGCGTACCCGAATAGCCGAAGGATTCGGGTCATAGGAGTTATTTTGTTTTTATTGGATCTTAGATCTAAGTCAGTGTTACCTGTAATTGTTATATGTATAAATAAAATTAGAGATGTTTATTTCTGCCGGGAGCGACAGATTAAGTCGCGTGTGGTACTGGTAACATAACCCATTTTGAATTTTTGATCAAATTAACATTCCTTCCACCGTCGCCCCTATATAGCGCTCGAGCATTTCCCTGGACCCCGTAAACTGTTCGATCCATATAGCAACAGAAGCACAAAGTGTAGCTGAAGTTGAGCAAACATATACGGTAATGGCTGCCAAGACCACGCTCGTCACCGTCGCCCTCATCTCGGTCCAGTTCCTCCTCCTCGGATCCACTCAAACGATGGCGGTAACGATCCCTCCGGGCACAACGACCGGTACTACCGTGCCCTCAGCACCCGCGACCGACGCCGAGGCGCCTGAGGTTCCTGCTGACTGCATGAAGCTGGTGCAGCAGGCGGGCAGCTGCAAGGAAGACATCCTCAAATTGCTCGTGCCCGTGCTGTTCCTCGCCAGCCCCCTGAGCGTGGAGTGCTGTGGTGTGCTCCAGGGGGTCGTAGATATGTGCCTCCGCGAGCCGTTCCTCGACTCGGTGGGCCAGCTCTACGCTCCCCTGCTCACTCACTTCTGCGGGATCCCAACCCCCAGCGGCCGCCAGTAATAAAACCCAATAAGAGTGGCGCAAAGGGCGAACGCTCACCTTAGCCACGTCATCGAGGCGCACTGTTCGGGGAGGCCAATCGGGATCGAGCCTTGCGCTGGCCTCTGGTTCACGTTTCACGGAAAGCTTCCTTCCCACCTCCACCTCGCTTCGTCGCTAAGAAAGAGGGAGACAAACACTTCCTCAGGTAACACCTCCTCCCTCCCGTGAAACCTTTCCTCGATGAAATAGCCAGAGAAAAGGAAATAAACTTCCGCCCCTCTCCCCCACGCTACCTCTCTTCCGCCGCCACCGCCTCCTCCCGTCCAAGATCCTCCAGCTCTGTCATGCTTGCCTCCGGAGGAAGGGCCCCTTCCGAGACCCACTTCTCCCCCGAGTCAGTTCGTGTGGGAGTCGTTGTCGTCCTCTCCCCTAGGTGTGCGACGCCGGAGAGAGCAACAAGGAGGTCCAGCAGTCCATGACGTCACCGTCCTACCTCGTTGTGTGGCGTCGAAGAGAAGGACGAGGAGGTTGAGCAGTCTGTGCTGTCTTCGCCATCGCCTGATCTAGTTAAAGTTGGAGGTAAGTAGCTTCTTTGGGTTCATCCATTTATAGGGTTCTATGAGGAGTTGTGTTTTGATGATCTTGATGCCGCCACCGTCGGTCGCCTCTAGCGCAGCCACAAACTGGCGCAACCTTCCCCGGCTCCCCACCCTCGCCCACAAGGACAAAGACTAGGTTGTGCTGCCCCCACCCCACGATGCCGTCTGAGTTGATCTGAAGCCTGCAGAGGACGGGGATGAGGTGGGAGTGGAAATGCGAGTCGTCATTAGACGGGAGGCGATGCCGTTGGTACGGGTCACACAGGTGTTGGGGTCGATGCAAAGCACCGGCAGAGGGTGCCGTTTTCCTCGTGTGACTCATCAAATCCTCATTAGATCCGACCTTACGCCGGCGCCGGCTGTTGATGGAGCCGTCACACTGTGGCCCGGTGGTGACTCCATCGTCCATTCATTCCTCTATGACTCGCACATATTTGAATTAGTTGTTGTTTTCCATCCATGGATGATTAGTGTAGAATAGAATCCTGGTAGTGCTCTTGATTGGAAGTGCCATCGTGGGTTTGAGGATTGTGTAAAAGCTCACCTGATCGCTGTATTTGGATGGTTGCTTTAGATTCGTCTGCTTTTGGCTGTAGAGATTCTGACCAGTTTTAACCTTGGACATGGAGTGTCTAGCTTGGCACCATGTTACTATACTTTGTGGTGGACACAAGGAGCATGTTGATGGCTTCTAAGCATTTCTTGGTCTTATGTGCTTGTTAGATTTTTACTGGAAACCTTGTTGTCCTTGCGCTTTACCATTGTGAAGTTCAACACTATGTCATGTGCATTCAGTACAGAACAATCAAACCTGGAGTTTTTCGACTTTTAGTTTTGCATGGATCATTAGTAATTTATAGTTGTATTTGGGTGGTACTAGGACTGTTAAGTAAGATTATAGGGTCTCTTGTCAATTGTCGTGAGTTTGTCATTTTCAGCAAAGCAATCGTTCATATCTTGTGCTCTTGTTTTAAAAGAAATTTGTGTTGCTACCTTTTTTTTGGCCGGTGGATGTAAGTGCATCTAGTGCCCCTTAGTGATTTTGGTGTATTGAAGACTTATAGGTTAAGGGACTAATGTGTTTATGAGTGTACATAGGTCTATAAGTCTATGAGGAGTTTGATATTTACAGAGAAAGTCGACCCCTAAAAATGAAGTTCTTCGACTGAAGACTTTGGATTTCTGAAGACTTTCTGAAGACTTTGAAAGTGAAGAAATTGGTGTGACCTTGAAGACTTGGTATTCATTTGAGGAACATGAAGCGTGAAGACTTTTGTTTTCGTAGTTTCATTTTCTCTTTCTTGAGTCATAGGAAACACCGTACTGTTATAGGGGGTCGAGGAAATACTAAGGAAAAATTTCCATGTGATGCTCAACTCAAAATTCTACACCTACCAATCCCTTCGAGTGAAGCCATTGGAAATCTCATATAGTTCAGTCATATTCTTCAGTGATAAAGACGAAATTCTTCTGGTCTCTGAGGAATTTGTTCGGACTGAGGAGTTAGGAATTCGCCAGTGCGGATTGCCTACACAGTGAGGAACATGATATCCCTGAGGAATTTGATACTCAAATTTCTGACCGTTGATGTGCTATGCGCCAGCTGTCCCAAAATATCTACCCACCTAACGGTCATATCATTGAAGGGCATTTATGTCTTATCATGTCGGGCTGCTCCCTAGGCTATAAATAGCCGCCCCCTACAACCACTAGTTGGTTGGCTGCTCTGAGAGAAACTGACATTTGTCATTTGAGAGCATCCCATCCTCCGAGGACTTTGAGCGAAAATCATCAAGTGAGGAAAACCCAAACCCAAACACCTACAAACCCAAAGTGATTGAGCATCACTGAAGAGACTGATCCTGCGTGGATCCGACGCTTGCTACCTTTGAAGACTGTGCTTCTTCCAGACGGTTAGGCGTCATGGTCTAGAGCATCCAAGAGGAATTGTGGATCGCCGAGTGACCGAGTTTGTGAAGGTTCGGAAATCACCTGAAGACTTACCACGAGTGATTGGATGAGGTCTGTGTGACCTTAGTTCAAGGAGAATACGATGAGGACTGTGTGTCCGGGACTGTGTGTCCTCAGGTTTAAATACCTACCCGCTCCAACCAGATGTACAACTGAGACAGCAGTTGGAACTGGTCTACCAAATCAGTGCCTTCACCAAGCATACTGGTTCTATTTCCTCAACTCTTTCATTTCCTCATTACTGTGTTGTGTGCTTGTCATATCTGTGTTTGAAGACTTTGACAGAAGACTTTCTCAATTTCCTCAGTTCAATTTCTTCAGTCTGTTTGTCTTCATCCTGTGCTATCATGTGTTTACGCTTTCTGTACTCTGTGTTTGTCTTCATTTCATCATGATGACCATGCCTATGTTCTGCTATGCTTACTCTTGAGTACTTATTCCGCTGCAAGTAGTTCTTCGCTAAGGAATTTCCTCACCCGCAAATTCCTCAGTGAAGAATTCATAAAAATCGCCTATTCACCCCCCTCTAGTTGATATAACGCACTTTCAATTGGTATCAGAGAAAGGTACTCCCTTGTTCTGTGTGATTTTGGTTTAACCGCCTGGAGTTTTAGTTATGTCGACCGCAAGTATGATCAAGGTCTCTGCTGGGTGTCCTTGTTGGGAATCGTAGCATAATTTTAAAATTTTCCTACGCTCACCAAGATGCATCTATGGAGTATACTAGCAACGAGGGAAAGGAGTGCATCTACATACCCTTGTAGATCGCGAGCGGAAGCGTTCCAATGAACGTGGATGACGGAGTCGTACTCGCCGTGATCCAAATCACCGATGACCGAGTGCGGAACGGACGGCACCTCCGCGTTCAACACACGTACGGTGCAGCGACGTCTCCTCCTTCTTGATCCAGCAAGGGGCAGGAGAGGTTGATGGAGATCCAGCAGCACGACGGCGTGGTGGTGGATGCAGCGGGATGTCGGCAGGGCTTCGCCGAGCTTATACGAGAGAGAGAGAGAGGTGTTGCAGGGGAGGAGGGAGTCGCCCAAGGTTGTGATCTTGCTGCCCTCCCTCCCCCCCTTTATATAGGCCCCCTTGGGAGGGGGGGGGCGCCGGACAAACCCATCTAGGGTGGGGGCGGCGGCCAAGGGGGGGTGCCTTGCCCCCCAAGGCAAGTGGGAAGCCCCCCCACCCTAGGGTTCCCAACCCTAGGCGTATGGGGGGAGGCCCATGGGGGGGCGCCCAGCCCACTAGGGGCTGGTTCCCTTCCCACTTCAGCCCACGGGGCCCTCCGGGATAGGTGGCCTCACCCGGTGGACCCACGGGACCCTTCCGGTGGTCCCGGTACAATACCGGTAACCCCCGAAACTTTCCCGGTGGCCGAAACTTGACTTCCTATATATAATTCTTCACCTCCGGACCATTCCGGAACCTCTCGTGACGTCCGGGATCTCATCCGGGACTCTGAACAACTTTCGGGTTTCCGCATACACATATCTCTACAACCCTAGCATCACCGAACCTTAAGTGTGTAGACCCTACGGGTTCGGGAGACATGCAGACATGACCGAGACGCCTCTCCGGTCAATAACCAACAGCGGGATATGGATACCCATGATGGCTCCCACATGTTCCACGATGATCTCATCGGATGAACCACGGTGTCGAGGATTCAATCAATCCCGTATGCAATTCCCTTTTTCAATCGGTATGTTACTTGCCCGAGATTCGATCGTCGGTATCCCAATACCTTGTTCAATCTCGTTACCGGCAAGTCTCTTTACTCGTACCGCAATGCATGATCCCGTGACTAACGCCTTAGTCACATAGAGCTCATTATGATGATGCATTACCGAGTGGGCCCAGAGATACCTCTCCGTCACACGGAGTGACAAATCCCAGTCTCGATCCGTGCCAACCCAACAGACACTTTCGGAGATATCCGTAGTGCACCTTTATAGTCACCCAGTTACGTTGTGACGTTTGGCACACCCAAAGCACTCCTACGGTATCCGGGAGTTGCACGATCTCATGGTCTAAGGAAAAGATACTTGACATTGGAAAAGCTCTAGCAAACGAAACTACACGATCTTTTATGCTATGCTTAGGATTGGGTCCTGTCCATCACATCATTCTCCTAATGATGTGATCCCGTTATCAATGACATCCAATGTCCATAGTCAGGAAACCTTGACTATCCGTTGATCAACGAGCTAGTCAACTAGAGGCTTACTAGGGACACGTTGTGGTCTATGCATTCACACATGTATTACGATTTTCGGACAATACAATTATAGCATGAATAATAGACAATTACCATGAACAAAGAAATATAATAATAACCATTTATTATTGCCTCTAGGGCATATTTCCAACAGTCTCCCACTTGCACTAGAGTCAATAATCTAGTTACATTGTGATGAATCGAACACCCATTGCGTCTTGGTGTTGATCATGTTTTGCTCTAGGGAGAGGTTTAGTCAACGGATCTGCTACATTCAGGTCCGTATGTACTTTACAAATATCTATGTCTCCATTTTGAACACTTTCACGAATGGAGTTGAAGCGACGCTTGATATGCCTGGTCTTCCTGTGAAACCTGGGCTCCTTCGCAAGGGCAATAGCTCCAGTGTTGTCACAGAAGAGAGTCATCGGGCCCGACGCATTGGGAATCACCCCTAGGTCGGTAATGAACTCCTTCATCCAGACTGCTTCCTGTGCTGCCTCCGAGGCTGCCATGTACTCCGCTTCACATGTAGATCCCGCCACGATGCTTTGCTTGCAACTGCACCAGCTTACTGCTCCTCCATTCAAAATATACACGTATCCGGTCTGTGACTTCGAGTCATCCAGATCTGTGTCGAAGCTAGCGTCGACGTAACCCTTTACGACGAGCTCTTCGTCACCTCCATAAACGAGAAACATATCCTTAGTCCTCTTCAGGTACTTCAGGATATTCTTGACCGCTGTCCAGTGTTCCATGCCGGGATTACTTTGGTACCTTCCTACCAAACTTACGGCAAGGTTTACATCAGGTCTGGTACACAACATGGCATACATAATAGACCCTATGGCCGAGGCATAGGGGATGACACTCATCTTTTCTATATCTTCTGCCGTGGTCGGGCATTGAGCCGTGCTCAATTGCACACCTTGCAATACAGGCAAGAACCCCTTCTTGGACTGATCCATATTGAACTTCTTCAATATCTTATCAAGGTATGTACTCTGTGAAAGACCAATGAGGCGTCTTGATCTATCTCTATAGATCTTGATGCCTAATATATAAGCAGCTTCTCCAAGGTCCTTCATTGAAAAACACTTATTCAAATAGGCCTTTATACTTTCCAAGAATTCTATATCATTTCCCATCAATAATATGTCATCCACATATAATATGAGAAATGCTACAGAGCTCCCACTCACTTTCTTGTAAACACAGGCTTCTCCATAAGTCTGTGTAAACCCAAACGCTTTGATCATCTCATCAAAGCGAATGTTCCAACTCCGAGATGCTTGCACCAGCCCATAGATTGAGCGCTGGAGCTTGCATACTTTGTTAGCATTCTTAGGATCGACAAAACCTTCCGGCTGCATCATATACAACTCTTCCTTAAGGAAGCCGTTAAGGAATGCCGTTTTGACGTCCATCTGCCATATCTCATAATCATAGTATGCGGCAATTGCTAACATGATTCGGACGGACTTCAGCTTCGCTACGGGTGAGAAAGTCTCATCGTAGTCAACCCCTTGAACTTGTCGATAACCCTTAGCGACAAGTCGAGCTTTGTAGATGGTCACATTACCATCCGCGTCTGTCTTCTTCTTAAAGATCCATTTGTTTTCTATGGCTCGCCGCTCATCGGGCAAGTCAGTCAAAGTCCACACTTTGTTTTCATACATGGATTCTATCTCGGATTTCATGGCTTCTAGCCATTTGTCGGAATCCGGGCCCGCCATCGCTTCTTCATAGTTCGAAGGTTCACCGTTGTCTAACAACATGATTTCCAGGACAGGGTTGCCGTACCACTCTGGTGCGGAACGTGTCCTTGTGGACCTACGACGTTCAGTAACTTGATACGAAGCTTCATGATCATCATCATTAACTTCCTCCCCAGTCGGTGTAGGCACCACAGGAACATTTTCCCACGCTGCGCTACTTTCCGGTTCGGAAGGGGTGACTATCACCTCATCAAGTTCCACTTTCCTCCCACTCAATTCTTTCGAGAGAAACTCCTTCTCTAGAAAGGACCCGTTCTTGGCAACGAAGATCTTGCCTTCGGATCTGAGCTAGAAGGTATACCGAATAGTTTCCTTAGGGTATCCTATGAAGACGCATTTTTCCGACTTGGGTTCGAGCTTTTCAGGTTGAAGTTTCTTGACATAAGCATCGCATCCCCAAAATTTTAGAAACAACAGCTTAGGTTTCTTCCCAAACCATAATTCATACGGTGTCGTCTCAACGGATTTCGACGGAGCCCTATTTAAAGTGAATGCGGCAGTCTCTAAAGCATAGCCCCAAAATGAGAGCGGTAAATCGGTAAGAGACATCATAGATCGCACCATATCCAATAGAGTGCGATTACGACGTTCGGACACACCATTTCTCTGAGGTGTTCCAGGCGGCGTGAGTTGTGAAACTATTCCACATTTCCTTAAGTGTGTACCAAATTCGTGACTTAAATATTCTCCACCACGATCTGATCGTAAGAATTTTATTTTTCTGTCACGTTGATTCTCAACTTCACTCTGAAATTCCTTGAACTTTTCAAAGCTTTCAGACTTGTGTTTCATTAGGTAGACATACCCATATCTACTTAAATCATCAGTGAGAGTGAGAACATAACGATATCCTCCGCGAGCCTCAACACTCATTGGACCACACACATCGGTATGTATGATTTCCAATAAGTTGGTTGCTCGCTCCATTGTTCCGGAGAACGGAGTCTTGGTCATCTTACCCATGAGGCATGGTTCGCACGTGTCAAATGATTCGTAATCAAGAGACTCCAAAAGTCCATCTGCATGGAGCTTCTTCATGCGCTTGACACCAATGTGACCAAGGCGGCAGTGCCACAAGTATGTGGGACTATCGTTATCAACTTTACATCTTTTGGTATTCACACTATGAACATGTGTAACATCACGTTCGAGATTCATCAAAAATAAACCATTGACCAGCGGGGCATGATCATAAAACATATCTCTCAAATAAATAGAACAACCATTATTCTCGGATTTAAATGAGTAGCCATCTCAAATTAAACGAGATCCAGATACAATGTTCATGCTCAAAGCTGGCACTAAATAACAATTATTGAGGTTTAAAACTAATCCCGTGGGTAGATGCAGAGGTAGCGTGCCGACGGCGATCACATCGACCTTGGAACCATTCCCGACGCGCATCGTCACCTCGTCCTTCGCCAGTCTCCGTTTATTCCGTAGTTCTTGTTTTGAGTTACAAATATGAGCAACCGCACCGGTATCAAATACCCAGGAGCTACTACGAGTACTGGTAAGGTACACATCAATTACATGTATATCACATATACCTTTGGTGTTGCCGGCCTTCTTCTTGTCCGCTAAGTATTTGGGGCAGTTCCGCTTCCAGTGACCACTTCCCTTGCAATAAAAGCACTCAGTCTCGGGCTTGGGTCCATTCTTTGACTTCTTCCCAGTAACTAGTTTACCGGGCGCGGCAACTCCCTTGCCGTCCTTCTTGAAGTTCTTCTTACCCTTGCCCTTCTTGAACTTAGTGGTTTTATTCACCATCAACACTTGATGTTCTTTTCTGATCTCTACCTCAGCTGATTTCAGCATTGAATATACCTCAGGAATGGTCTTTTCCATCCCCTGCATATTGAAGTTCATCACAAAGCTCTTGTAGCTTGGTGGAAGCGACTGGAGGATTCTGTCAATGACCGCGTCATCCGGGAGATTAACTCCCAGCTGAGACAAGCGGTTGTGCAACCCAGACATTCTGAGTATGTGCTCACTAACAGAACTATTCTCCTCCATTTTACAGCTGAAGAACTTGTCGGAGACATCATATCTCTCGACCCGGGCATGAGCTTGGAAAACCAATTTCAGCTCCTCGAACATCTCATATGCTCCATGTTTCTCAAAACGCTTTTGGAGACCCGGTTCTAAGCTGTAAAGCATGCCGCACTGAACGAGGGAGTAATCATCAGCACGCTGCTGCCAAGCGTTCATAACGTCTTGGTTCTCAGGGATTGGTGCTTCACCTAGCGGTGCTTCTAAGACATAATCTTTCTTGGCTACTATGAGGATGATCCTCAGGTTCCGGACCCAGTCCGTATAGTTGCTGCCATCATCTTTCAGCTTGGTTTTCTCTAGGAATGCGTTGAAATTGAGGACAACGTTGGCCATTTGATCTACAAGACATAGTGTAAAGATTTTAGACTAAGTTCATGATAATTAAGTTCATCTAATCAAATTATTTAATGAACTCCCACTCAGATAGACATCCCTCTAGTCATCTAAGTGATACATGATCCGAATTTAACTAGGCCGTGTCCGGTCATCACGTGAGACGGACTAGTCAAGATCGGTGAACATCTCCATGTTGATCGTATCTTCTATACGACTCATGCTCGACCTTTCGGTTCTCCGTGTTTCGAGGCCATGTCTGTACATGCTAGGCTCGTCAAGTCAACCTAAGTGTATTGCGTGTGTTCCGAGGCCATGTCTGTACATGCTAGGCTCGTCAACACCCGTTGTATTCGAACGTTAGAATCTATCACACCCGATCATCACGTGGTGCTTCGAAACAACGAACCTTCGCAACGGTGCACAGTTAGGGGGAACACTTTTCTTGAAATTATCATAAGGGATCATCTTACTTACTACCGTCATTCTAAGCAAATAAGATGCAAAAACATGATAAACATCACATGCAATCAAATAGTGACATGATATGGCCAATATCATTATGCTCCTTTGATCTCCATCTTCGGGGCACCATGATCATCTTCGTCACCGGCATGACACCATGATCTCCATCATCATGATCTCCATCATTGTGTCTTCATGAAGTCGTCACGCCAACGATTACTTCTACTTCTATGGCTAACGCGTTTAGCAACAAAGTAAAGTAAATTACATGGCGTTATTCAATGACACGCAGGTCATACAAAATAATAAAGACAACTCCTATGGCTCCTGCCGGTTGTCATACTCATCGACATGCAAGTCGTGATTCCTATTACAAGAATATGATCAATCTTATACATCACATATATCATTCATCACATCTTCTGGCCATATCACATCACATAGCACTTGCTGCAAAACCAAGTTAGACGTCCTCTAATTGTTGTTTGCAAGTTTTTACGTGGTTTGTAGGTTTCTAGCAAGAACGTTTTCTTACCTACGTATGACCACAATGTGATTTGCCAATTTCTATTTACCCTTCATAAGGACCCTTTTCATCGAATCCGTTCCGACTAAAGTAGGAGAGACAGACACCCGCTAGCCACCTTATGCAACTAGTGCATGTCAATCGGTGGAACCTGTCTCACGTAAGCGTACGTGTAAGGTCGGTCCGGGCCGCTTCATCCTACAATGCCGCCGAAACAAGAAACGACTAGTAGCGGCAAGAAGAATTGGCAAACTCAACGCCCACAACTGCTTTGTGTTCTACTCGTGCATAGTAACTACGCATAGGCCTGGCGCATGATGCCACTGTTGGGAATCGTAGCATAATTTTAAAATTTTCCTACGCTCACCAAGATGCATCTATGGAGTATACTAGCAGCGAGGGAAAGGAGTGCATCTACATACCCTTGTAGATCGCGAGCGGAGCGTTCCAATGAACGTGGATGACGGAGTCGTACTCGCCGTGATCCAAATCACCGATGACCGAGTGCCGAACGGACGGCACCTCCGCGTTCAACACACGTACGGTGCAGCGATGTCTCCTCCTTCTTGATCCAGCAAGGGGAAGGAGAGGTTGATGGAGATCCAGCAGCACGACGGCGTGGTGGTGGATGCAGCGGGATGTCGGCAGGGCTTCGCCGAGCTTATACGAGAGAGAGAGAGAGGTGTTGCAGGGGAGGAGGGAGGCGCCCAAGGCTGTGATCTTGCTGCCCTCCCTCCCCCCCTTTATATAGGCCCCCTTGGGAGGGGGGGGCACCGGCCAAACCCATCTAGGGTGGGGGCGGCGGCCAAGGGGGGGTGCCTTGCCCCCCAAGGCAAGTGGGAAGCCCCCCCACCCTAGGGTTCCCAACCCTAGGCGCATGGGGGGAGGCCCATGGGGGGGCGCCCAGCCCACTAGGGGCTGGTTCCCTTCCCACTTCAGCCCACGGGGCCCTCCGGGATAGGTGGCCTCACCCGGTGGACCCCCGGGACCCTTCCGGTGGTCCCGGTACAATACCGGTAACCCCCGAAACTTTCCCGGTGGCCGAAACTTGACTTCCTATATATAATTCTTCACCTCCGGACCATTCCGGAACCTCTCGTGACGTCCGGGATCTCATCCGGGACTCCGAACAACTTTCGGGTTTCCGCATACACATATCTCTACAACCCTAGCGTCACCGAACCTTAAGTGTGTAGACCCTACGGGTTCGGGAGACATGCAGACATGACCGAGACGCCTCTCCGGTCAATAACCAACAGCGGGATATGGATACCCATGTTGGCTCCCACATGTTCCACGATGATCTCATCGGATGAACCACGGTGTCGAGGATTCAATCAATCCCGTATGCAATTCCCTTTTTCAATCGGTATGTTACTTGCCCGAGATTCGATCGTCGGTATCCCAATACCTTGTTCAATCTCGTTACCGGCAAGTCTCTTTACTCGTACCGCAATGCATGATCCCGTGACTAACGCCTTAGTCACATAGAGCTCATTATGATGATGCATTACCGAGTGGGCCCAGAGATACCTCTCCGTCACATGGAGTGACAAATCCCAGTCTCGATCCGTGCCAACCCAACAGACACTTTCGGAGATACCCGTAGTGCACCTTTATAGTCACCCAGTTATGTTGTGACGTTTGGCACACCCAAAGCACTCCTACGGTATCCGGGAGTTGCACGATCTCATGGTCTAAGGAAAAGATACTTGACATTGGAAAAGCTCTAGCAAACGAAACTACACGATCTTTTATGCTATGCTTAGGATTGGGTCCTGTCCATCACATCATTCTCCTAATGATGTGATCCCGTTATCAATGACATCCAATGTCCATAGTCAGGAAACCTTGACTATCTGTTGATCAACGAGCTAGTCAACTAGAGGCTTACTAGGGACACGTTGTGGTCTATGTATTCACACATGTATTACGATTTCCGGACAATACAATTATAGCATGAATAATAGACAATTACCATGAACAAAGCAATATAATAATAACCATTTATTATTGCCTGTAGGGCATATTTCCAACAGTCCTACCTTCGATGGGACGGACTACCCCTACTGGAAGAATAAGATGCGAATGCATCTTGAGGCAATTGATAACGATCTCTGGTATGTTGTGAAAAATGGTGTTCCCTCTGTCTCACCCTCACTGAATGCTACCGATGTGAAGAGATTCAAGCAACTCGATTCTCAAGCGAAGAATATCATATGTGGCCATCTGAGCAAAGGACAGTATGGAAGAGTGAGTGCTTTGGAAACTGCTAAGCTTTTCTGGGATAGGCTGTCCAAAGTGAATGAAGGAGTCTCAGCTCAGCGTGACTCTTGAGTTGATGTTCTTCGCAATCTCTTCAACCGCTTCAAAAGACTCGACAATGAAAATGTTCAACAAACCTTCGATTGCCTCACTGACATCTCAAATGAGCTTCAAGCGCTTGGTGCCACTGACATCACCGACCATGAGGTGGTGAAGAAATTGTTGAGATCGCTTGATTCCTCATTTGATACTCTGGCGTTGATGATACAAGAACGTGCTGATTACAAGTCACTTGATCCCGCTGATATCCTCGAAAGGCTAAATACTCATGAGTTCCAGCTTGCTGAAAAGAGAGACCTCTATGGTTCGAGCTATGGCAGATCACGTGCACTGAAGGCCAAGGTAGTTTCTGAGTCTGAAGATGAAGACTCTCACAGCTGCCTTGGTGATCCTGAAGAACTGAGCCAGGAACTAGCACTGCTCGTGAAGAAATTTCAAAAGTTCTCAAGACGTGGTCGCTTTGGAAGATCCTCAAGGAGCAATGATTCCTCATCCAGTGACTACAAGAAGAGGCTTTGTCACAAATGCAAGAAACCTGGACACTACATTCAAGATTGTCCTCAGTGGGAAAAGGAATCAAAGAAGAAGAAATACAAGGATTACAGTTCTGATGATGCGAAGAAAAAGAAGAAATCCTCAAAATCCTCAAAGTCTTCATCTCACAAGAAGAGCTGCTCCAAGAAGGCTCAGGCATTCATTGGCAAGGAAATGGACTCTGAAGCTGAATCTGAGGAACATGAGGAAGAGGAGGCATCTGAGGAGTCCGAGTATGGAGTAGCGAGTCTAGCTCTCGCTACTGCATTCGTCAGCAAGTCTATCTTCAACTCTGAAGAAAATGGCTTCACCAACAAGGCTGATGAAGGCAATGATGACTACGCTCCCACATATTGCTTCATGGCAAAGGGTGCCAAGGTACTCAAATATACCTCCTCTGAATCTAGTGAGAATGAACCTGATGAAAACCTCAAGCCCAACTACTCTAAACTTGCTAAGATTGCTGTGAAACAACAGAGGGCTTTTGAAAAGGTTCAAAAAATGCTAGATAAAAGTGATGATATGTTGGGTGAAGAAATGGATCGCACTAAAACCTTGACTGAAAATCTTCAGAGACTTCAGACTAGGTTTGACAACCTTCAAGGTCATCATAACACTCTCTTATCTGATCATGAGAAGCTTTCTTATGAATTTCTTCAAAGAAAGCAAGATCTTGAGAAGCTAAGAGTGAGTTATGAAGATCTTCAGAAGGAGCGCGATTCATTACTTGCTCAACAAATCAGCGCTGCTCAGGAAGAATTTGTTCCTCCATGTTTGAAATGCATTGAACGTGAATCTGCTAATTCTTCACCTGAATGTTCAAATGCTTCTAATGCTACAAATTCTTCAACTGTCTCTGCTATCACTAATTCCTCATCTGAGGACATTGCTAGTATCACTGACGATGCAGGGCTGAAGGAATTGTACATGACAGGCATGTACAAAAGCCTCAAAGGGCATCAGACTCTTTGTGATGTGCTTAAAAAGCAGATCCTCAACAGGAACCCTAGGAAAGAGGGTATTGCCTTTGAGAGGAAACTCAATGTTGATGGTACATATTGGAAGCCTGAGCAGTACCCCAAAACCTCATGGGTTGCTGCAAAGGGACCTCCAGTTGATCCATCTAATTTATCTGGCTTTACATGTGAATCTTCCCATTCTTCTGATGAGTCATTTGACTCCAACTATAAACTGTTTAAAAATCAGAATGGTGAAGTATTTGCTAGATATGTTGGCACTAACTGCAGGAACGGTTCTCCTATGAAGAAAATCCAGGTTCCCAAAAGGTGCCTTGAAAGTCTTCAGGTGAATGTCCTCATGACACCACCTGTGAAGAATAGGAACCCCAGATCAAATTCTTCATATGGACCAAATTCTTCATATGGATCCAAGTCCTCATACGGATCGAATTCCTCACGTGGATCATATTCCTCAAAAGGATCAAAGTCCTCATATGAACATCATCGTGCTAACAACTCTATTTCGCAGGGAAGAGCTAAGGGCTATGAATATGAGCATTATTCTTCTAATCATTATGTTCATAAGTCCTCGAAGAATTTCTCTGCCTATTCATATGCTTACCCTAACTCCTCTTATGTGAAACAAAATGGATTGGCTTCTATGCCACCTTTCTCGTATGGAGGTCGCAGAGTGATGAACTCTTTGCCACCCCTTCAGATGTGGGTGGTGAAGAAAAAGGACTAATCTCTTATGCAGGGTCAGGTCTCCAGACGTGCTCAAACGTCTAAAGAATTTGCTGGAGACCTGAAAAGTGCCTGAAAGGACGCAGGCTAATCATGAAGAAATGAACTTTCATTTCTCACGTCCTCATATTGTTTTAACTGTTGCATTGCTTGATGAAATTGGTCTGATGAATTGTGATGTCATATTCTTCACTAATGAAGTATATGAAGTTCGTAAGCTGCACTAATTCATCTGCAGGATGATCAACCCAAAGCCACTGAGTGGGTCCTCGATAGTGGATGTACAAATCACATGACTGGTGACAAGAATCTATTGATGGATGCTCCCTTATCACCATCGCATCTGAAGCATATCATCTTCGCTGACAAAGGCAAAAGTCAGGTATTGGGTCTAGGTAAGGTTGCGATCACAAAGGATCGACACATGGACAAAGTCATGCTTGTCGAGTCCTTAGGATACAACCTCATGTCTGTCTCAATGCTTTGTGATCTTGATATGGTTGTTGTCTTTGGCAAGTATCGTTGTGTTGTGGTTATGGAAGCTGACAATTCCAAAGTCTTCGAAGGCTTTAGGAGAGGAGACTTGTATATTATTGATTTCTCTACAGGACCACAACCAGCCGTGTGCCTACTTGCAAAAGCTTCAGAAGGCTGGCTATGGCATCGACGACTTGGTCATGCAGGCATGAGGAATTTGCACACGCTTGCGAAGAAGAAGCACGTCATTGGCATTGAGAATGTCAAATTCCTCAAGGATCACTTATGCGGAGCCTGTGAAGCTGGAAAGATGACCAAGGCTAAGCATCTAGCAAAGACTATCATGACCACTACTCGACCATTTGAATTCCTTCATATGGATCTCTTCGTTCCTAACCATTACTCAGCAGTCACAAATGATGCATCTCTCTATGGCTTTGTTATTGTTGATGATTACTCTCGTTACACTTGGGTACATATTGTCACTTACAAACATGAAGTGCAGGAAGTCTTCAAACGATTTTCCTCGAGGGCTTCAACCAACTTCGGTGTGAAAATCAAGCACATCAGAAGTGACAATGGAACTGAGTTCAAGAATTTTGGTCTTGATGACTATCTTGATGAACTTGGTATTACTCATGAGTTATCTTCTCCTTACACTCCTCAGCAGAATGGCAAGCTTCACATTTATCTAACTTTTGTTGGCACTATGCTTTTGTCTCTATCACAGAGCCCACTAAGGTAGATGAAGCATTTCTGGAGCTTGAGTGGATTCAGGCCATGCAAGAAGAATTACATCAATTCGAGCTCAACAACGTCTGGGAACTGGTTAAACGTCCAGATCCTCGCAAGCACAATATCATTGGCACAAAGTGGATCTACCGCAACAAGCAAGATGAAAATGGCCTTGTGGTGAGGAATAAGTTACGGCTTGTAGCTCAAGGCTACACACAGGTTGAAGGAATTGATTTCGATCAAACTTTTGCACCTGTTGCTAGACTTGAAGCTATTCGCATATTACTTGCTTATGCTAACCATCATGATATCACTTTATATCAAATGGATGTGAAAAGTGCATTCCTCAATGGTAAGCTTGAGGAAGAAGTATATGTTGCTCAACCCCTAGGTTTTGAAGATCCAAAGCATCCTGACAAAGTCTTCAGACTCAATAAGGCCCTCTATGGCCTCAAGCAGGCCCCTCGGGCATGGTATGATACTTTGAAGGAATTCCTCATGAAGAAAGGCTTCAAACCCGGTTCACTCGACCCTACTCTTTTCACTAAATCTTATGATGGTGTATTGTTTGTGTGCCAAATATATGTTGATGATATTATCTTTGGCTGTACTGACCAACGTAATAGTGATGAATTTGCCTATATGATGAGTGAAGAATATCAAATGTCTATAATGGGAGAATTGAAATTCTTCTTAGGTCTTCAAATTCGTCAACAACGCAATGGCATATTCATATCTCAGGAGAAATACCTCAAGGATGTACTGAGGAAATTCGGCATGCAAGATTGCAAAGGCGTCAAAATTCCGATGCCCACAAATGGCCATCTATGCACTGATGAAAATGGTATTCACTTCGATCAAAAGGTATACCGCTCCATGATTGGTTCTTTATTGTATTTATGTGCATCTAGGCCAGATATTATGCTTAGTGTTTGCATGTGTGCCCGATTTCAAGCTACACCGAAGGAATCACACCATAAGGCTGTGAAGCATATTCTTCAATATCTAGCTCACACACCAACACTTGGATTATGGTACCCCAAGGGCTCGGCTTTTGATCTCATTGGATATTCTGACTCTGACTATGCTGGTGATCGTGTGGACCGCAAGTCAACATCTGGTACATGTCATTTCCTCGGACGATCTTTGGTCTATTGGTCCTCGAAGAAACAAAACTGCGTATCACTGTCTACTGCTGAAGCTGAGTACATTGCTGCTGGTTCTTGCTGTGCTCAATTGCTGTGGATGAAGCAAACTCTCAAGGAGTACGACGTCAACATGAAGAATGTGCCTCTCTACTGTGACAATGAGAGTGCCATCAAGATTGCTCACAACACAGTTCAGCACTCGAAGACAAAGCACATTCAGATTCGTCATCATTTTCTTCGTGATCATGTGTTGAAGGGCGACATTTCTATTGAGCATGTGAAGACTGAAGAACAGCTAGCCGATATCTTCACAAAGCCCTTGGATGAGAAGAGATTTAGCAAGTTGCGGTGTGAGCTAAATATCTTAGAATCTTCGAATGTTCTTTGAAAAGGACACTCATCCTAACACTTATGCAAAATTGATGACTTAGATGTGCAACACATGAAGAAACGTTTTTCTTCAATCAATGAAGAATAACACTCTAAGTGTGAAGAAATTAATGAAGAATTTGATTCTCAGAACCCTACGACAATTGTACGCGGTGTCTGAAATCATCATTCTTATACGGTGGGTCACGCCACCACCAAAAGTTGAAAATCTTCAATTGGAGTTTTTCCTCAGTGAAATTCCTCAGTTGTTCATTTTCTTCAACTTTGCATTGGCTTCACTGTTTCCGTCGTTTTTCTTCATTGACTATATATATATTTATGTCCTCTACAGCATTCACTTATGGCTAATTCTTCAAGTTGGTTTTTCTGCTAAGTGAATGTGATCGGACCCTTCGCCCTCTATGATATACTCAACCCAATCTATTCACAAATTCTTCATGTGCGTTCTATTTGAAACTCGTTCAAAATCTTCACTGTGTCCTTGTCAGCTGAAGAATTTGCGAACGAAACTTTTAACTTATCTTATCCAAATTTTCGGCTTTGCCGCTCAAACCGTTCTGCATCCCACGAAATACTTATCTATTCACCCACGATCTAACACGATCTCCACTTCTTAGTACGTGGGTGACACATGTCAAGCGAATGAGAAGGGTTAGGGGCATGTTCGTCCAAAATCTTTGGGCGAACAGTTTTTCACCGTGGCTATAAATACCCCCTCTCCCCTTCCTCACTTCCTTTACTCCGCTCGACCTCTCTCGAGCTCGAGATTCTCAAACCCTAGCGCCGCCGCTACTTCATCGTCGCCGGTGAGGAAGAGCTTCACTGCCTCGACCTCGTCGCCGCCGTACTCGTGCCGGCCGCGGAAATCTTCACTCCGCCGCCGCCGTAGCCGTCTTCCTCCGCCGAGTTAGGGCGTGGAAGATCTGCACAGACGAACTTCTCATCTCTACCTCACAGTTCGTCGTGTTCTTCGTCCAGGGTAATTAAAAGTTACTTTTACTGCCCTCTTTGATTCAAATGATTTCTACAAAATCTTCAAAGGTGTTTATTCTTCAAATTCTTCACACACTAAACACCTCACATGTCATCTGTTCTTGATTCGTTTCTCTAAGCAATAATTTTTCTTCAAGATTCCTCAATTGTGTGGATCTTCGATCTATACAACTCTGGAACCTAAGACAAAGAATGCTTAGTGAAATTCTTCAAGACTCATCTGGTCAAATTCCTCAAACTTGTTCTTTTTGAAAAACCTTCTGAGAACGCATATGACCTCTCCAAATTCCTCGCAACTATACTCTGTTCATAGGTACTCATGTCCGCTGCTGAATCTCTAGGTTCTCATCAACTTAACTCATTTGCAGCGTTCCTCAAAGAAAAGTTGCATACTTCTTGAGAGAATTCAATTGTTCAAATTCCTCATCTGAAGAAAATGGCTGATGGAAAGAAGCCACAGAAAGGAGGAAAGAGGCCTGAGGTCAACACTGCATTTGAAATCCCTGAGGACATCTATGCTGGGTACTGCACACCCCCTGAGGAAGATAAAAATCAGCGCAAGGTGCGCATTCAGAAGATAGAGAGGAGATGGGCAAGAGAGTGGAGGGAGTATAGGTATGTGACTCCCAAGTACATGAAGAAATTCGCACTCAATCCTTCATGCCCAAGACCTCCGTTGGCACTTGGCCAAGAAGCTGATCCCACCAGCCTCAAGCGTGGTGAGGATTATCCTGATGAATGGGCCAAGCGCCAGGCCAAGCTGGCTAGACAAGCCAGAGAAGCAGTGAGGAAATTCAATGAAGACTCTGCTGCTGCTGCTGCCGCTGAGGCCTCTGTCAAGCCGAACAAATCCATGGCAAAGAAGCCTGCGCGTAAGCCAAGTGCTTCACCTTCAATGCCCTCAAGGCCAAGTTCCTCAGCAATGCCCTCACGGCCAGAATCCTCAAAGCCCTCACGGCCAATTCCTCACGCTGCTCCTGCTCCTCCAAAATCCTCAGCTCCTCCGCATAAGTCCTCAGCTGCTCCGACCAAATCCTCAGCACCTGTGCATCTTGCCACGTGCCAAAGGACTACAGGGATCTCTATTGCCTCAGGAGCTTCAGCTAGTTCCTCAGCTGCTCAAAATTCTTCAACAGGACCCTCTCTGCTGAAGACAAAGACCACTGCTGGACGAGGTTCTCGCCTAAGTCCTCACAAGAAGCAGGTCGCCTTCCAAGTGCCGTCTGAAGAAGACGAAGCTGATGATGAAGAACTTGCTGAAATCATCAGAGATAGGCAAGTCAGGGCCGCTAGAGCCAAGGGCACAAATGTGCCTCTGCTTTTGGATCCAAAGTTGATCCTCGATTACATTGATCTCTGGCACAAGGACCCAAACACTCCTATGCCTGACTTCAAGCTGACTCCTGGCCAAAATCATATGCTGACTGCCTTCATCCAAGAAGAGAAATGGAAATTTGAGAAGGCCAGGCAGATCAAGAAAGCGCAGTACAGGAAAGAAAAATTCCTGAAGAACAATGTTGTCTCTATGACAACTGATGATCTTGTGAAGATCCAGTCTGAAATCAAAGTCCTCAGCGATGATTTCAATGCTTACTATGCTGATTGGCAAGGAGCCAAGGTCTGGTTTGTTAAACTGACTGAGAAGTTCACCTCCAATGTTGCAGCCCCATCGCAACAAGAAATTCCTCAGACTGAAGCATTTGCTCAGCCAACTGAAGAACATGCCAGCACCGCTGATGACATTCAGGCTGCTGAAGAAAATGTGAGTTCTAGGGCTGATGACTGCATTCCAGCCGCTGATGAAATTGCCAGGGCATCCACTAGTGGTGCGCCTGAAGAAAATGAAGAGGTCAGGGCAACTGCATCAGTTGTGCCTGAAGAAAATCAACCACATTCCTCTGCTCCTCCTGCGCCTACCCCAACTCCAATTCTTCCATCTGCATCAGATGTGAAGAAGACCAAGGCTACAGAGCATGCAGCAGTGAAGAAAAGGAAAGCATCAGCTTCATCAGATTCTTCAGCTCCGAAGAAGATGAAGAAATTGACCAGCTCAGTTGCAAACCCCATTGATGTTGTTCCGATCTCAACCATGCCATCAAAGGACCTTGTTCCTTTTGATGAAGAATATGTGATCCCTAGCGGATCTTATGAAGAAAATCCTTCTGCTGCTTCATCAGAGCAGATGGATGAAGAAATTGAAGTGGATGAAATCCCTTCAACTCCAGCTGTTTCCTCGCCTATGCCTCATTTTACTGCTGCAGAGGCCGGCGTTGAAGAAATAGAAGATGAAGACGTGGACATTGGCTGTACCACACCAGTGATGAATGATGAATTTTGGGAAAGTCAGCACCCCAACTCTCCACTCTTCACACCTTTACAACAAATTCCTCAGTCCCCTGTTGCTACTGAAGTACAAATGGGATCTGAAGAACCTCGTGCAACCCCATCTGTCCATGAAGAAATTCCAGCCACTAGTGCTGAAGAAAATGTACATGAAGAATTAAAGACCCAGGCTGTCACTGGAGTAGAAGCTGAAATTCCTCAGCCTGAAGAACCTGAGATTGCGATTCCTGATGTGATAATGCAATTGACTGACACTCCTCAGCCCAAGCCAAAGGATCCATTCTCAAAGAAGCAGAAATTCAAGGCTGATGATTTCTTTGGCGAGCACGTGTTCTTCACTGACTACAATCCCTATGATTCTGCTCGTCTTAGAAAGAAGCGCTTCTGGACCGCCAGCCAGGCCAACTTCTATTCTTCACTGCTCTTCAACAAGGACAAAGTCTTCGACCACGAGCATATTCCTCATGTGGACATGGAATCACTGCCATGCTTCACTCCTGTCCTCAGTGTGCTTCATGACACAGGCCTCCTCAACTTTTGTACAGACATAGTTGATTGGAATGAAGAACTCATTCTTCAATTCTACGCAACTTTGCACATCACAGGAGATCCTGACGATGTGAACTCCTGGGTTTTGGACTGGATGACTGAAAATACTCACTATAAGGCACCGGCCACTGAATTACTTCACGCCCTGCCCATCAGTTCTCCACCTGAAGGAGCTCGTTGCATGTACCAAGAACCTGAGCTTACTGATCACTATATGCAAGTGCTGATGAAGCCATTGAAACCAGGTCAAGCCTTAAGGACGAAATTCCTCGTGAAGGAATTGCAGTATGTACCAAGGACAGTCTATCGCATTCTGACGAAGACTATGAGTCCAATCAAAGGCCACGACTCATCTGATGAGGAAATTGTTGGCATCATGAAGAATCTGGTTTTCAACATCATTCATGGCATTCCTGTCAATTATCATGATTTCTTCATGAGGACTCTGGCAAATGTTGCACTTTCACCGTTTGAGCTGAAGCCTTATGCACCATGGATTATGAGATTCATCAGAACAAGGTCTTCACTCAACTACAAAGCTGATTTTCAGAATCACCTCAGCTACTTGGCCCCGATTGAAGTCCTCAAGTGGACCTATTCCTCAGCTAACGAAAAGGGTAAGGCACCAGCTGTTATAGATGAAGGCATTCGTCCATTGGATGGTCAATTTCGCAAGGCTGCATCTTATTCTACCAATGATGACTCTGCCACTCATGATTCTGTTGCCCATGCCTCCAAGCCAAATCCTCAAGCTACTGCTCCTCGTGTGATGACTGACCGTGAACTTATGCTAAGTCTTCACCAGAAGGTGGATCGAAACCATAAATGGGTTAAGCGTCAGTTTGGTTCAATTCTTCACAACATGACTGCTACACATAATGCAGTGAAGAAAAACCATTACTACCTCCATGAAGTCTTCGGTCGCACCTGGGCTGTCCTGTCTCACATTTACAGTGGAGAAGATCTGAAGAACATGGGTCTCAAGGAGGACTTTGACTGGTCTGCACCTCCACCGAAGAAATACAAGAAGGTCAAGGTTCCTTCCTTGGTGGCCAGCTCCTATTCTTCATCGTGCAAACTGATGAGCATGAAGACTTGGACGACACTGCGGCAGGCCCTACATCAACAAACGACCCCAACAACGCTGGCGCTCCTTCATCAACTTGATATTCTTCAGGGGCGTTAGTCCTCATTTTCGAACCTTTTGGTCATTCGATGACAAAGGGGGAGAAATTTGAGTTAGTCTTCAAGTGGGTCTATCTTTTATGGGCGTTTTTTTTTCTAAGTTACAACTCTCGTTCTTCTGATGAATTTGTTGGATCGAGTTGTAAACTTAAAACTCTATGGTGGCCTGATACTTTTGCTGTTTCTTCTGCATGCTTATTCCTCGTTAATGTTATTGCACGCATGCTGAATTACATCAGTCACCATATTTCATCATGCATTTCAAATTCTTCATATATTATGTCAAATGCATGTATGAATTACAAGATATAGGGGGAGATCTCCATGATTCAACTCTTCAAGTGTGCATTGCTTCAAAAGCAAATTCCTCACTATGCACATCTTCAGGGGGAGTTCTTCTATATCTTGTAATCAAATTCCACAATATCAGTATTTACACTTCATATGTTTATCCCCGTTGAAAACTTAACCTATATTGTCATCAATCACCAAAAAGGGGGAGATTATAAGTGCATCTAGTGCCCCTTACACTACAAGAAACAGCTATTTTGCCGTCTGCCACGCCGGACGGCAAAGGCTCGAACGGCGGACGGCAAAGGCCTTTGCCGTCAGCCGCGGACGGCAAAAGGCTCCGGCAAAGTAGGCTACGGTAAACAGCTGTTTTGCCGTCCGCTTCCTGGCGGCGGACGGCAAAGGCTCTTTGCCGTCTGCCGCGGACGGCAAAGAGAGCGGACGGCAATAATTGCGCTGTCAGTCCGTTAAGTGGCTAACGGCAGGCCTTTGCCGTCCGCCGCTGATGGCAAAATTTATATGGTCTTTGCCGTCCGCCGTATGATGTCATCTACACGTCACTAGATGGCAGGTTCTTTGCCGTCTGCCGCTGATGGCAAAGTGCAGGTTCTTTGCCGTCTGCCACTGATGGCAAAGTCTTTGCCGTCTGCCACTGTAGGCAAACTGACCAAATGGGTCAGCTCCCAGGAAGCACAGTTGGCTGCCACGTGGCTTCTTTGCCGTCCGCGGCAGACGGCAAAGAGCCCGTTGCCGTCGGTGGCAGACGGCAAAGAGCCTGCATATTGGCTCTTTTTTCTGTTTTTCATTAAATCCAACAATTTTCATCACAAATATATATGACATATATAGATATATTTCACAGCAAACATATAAGATATATATGATATATATGACAACAATTTTCACAGCAAAGTGCAAACATATAAGATATCCATCCAACATGCAGAGTTCCATAATACATAGTTCCATCACATATGTTCCATCCAACTAGCAAGTTCCATCATACATAGCATAGTTCATCCAACTACCAAGATACATGCATAGTTCAACGATACAAAAGAAACAGAGAAAGGGATAAGGAGCACTCCATCCATGCAAGCTTTCGTCAAGTGAATGAAATCTGCAAAATGAAAAATAAGAAAGTTAGAAATAGGTGACTAGAACAAGAAGAGTATGTCATTTATGGGCTAACTTACGTGAAATGGATCATATATGAGCTAACTAAGTTGAAATGGGTCGTTTATGCGCTAACTAAGGTCAAATGCATCGTTTTTGAGGTAACTAAGGTGAAATGGATCGTTTTTTAGCTCACTTAGGTCAAATGGATCATTTATGAGCTAACTTAGTTGAAATGGATCGTTTTTGAGCTAACTTTGTTGAAATGGATCATTTTTGAGCTAATTTAGTTGAAATGGATCTTTTTGAGCTAACTTTGTTGAAATGGATCATTTATGAGCTAATTTAGTTGAAATGGATCTTTTTGAGCTAACTTAGGTGAAATGGATCATTTAAGAGCTAATTTAGGTGAAATGGATCGTTTTTTAGCTCACTTAGGTCAAATGGATCATTTATGAGCTAAATTAGTTGAAATGGATCGTTTATGAGATAACCTAGGTAAGATGGGTCATTTTGGAGTTAACCTAGGTGAAATGGGCCATTTTAAAGCTAACGTAGGTAAAATGGATCATTTAGGAGCTAATCTAGGTAAAATGGGTCATTTTTGAGCTAACTTGGATGAACTGCATCATTTATAAGCTAACCTAGGTAAAATGGGTCATTTTGGAGGAAAAGAAGCTAACTCTAGGTCATTATGGTAAGCATATTGGAGGAAATAAAGCTAAGTCTAGGTCTTTATGCATTTGTTAAGCAAAACACTAGAGAAACTTACCGTGATCAGGGAGGTGTAGGAGCGGGGTGGCTAGTGCCGCTACCTGGAGAAGGATCGTGCGATGCGTTTCTGGAGTTAAGCTGCACCAAAGATCATTTCCAATGTCTCGTTAGCATTACGACACTCAAATGTTAAGACTAGCAAGTAATGTCCATTCAAATTAAACTCACCGTGCTCCCAGGAGCAATCACTGGCATCGGCGGAGCGGGCTGACCGGACTTCTCGCACACAGACTGCACATTTGGTTTTCAGAACAGAGTCATACTAGTTAGTAATGAGACTCAAATGTTAAGACTAGCAAGTAATCTGCAGAAGAAACTTACCACAAGGAGCTCGTACATGGCCCTTGCCTGCATGTCATTCCGTGCCCTCTCCTCCTCCATCATCTTTCTCGTCCTCTCCTCCATCTCCCGCTGCCTCTCCGCCGCCTCCGCCAGAAGTTTCTCCGTTCTATCTCTCTCAGTCTGTATAGCAGCCTGCAACACCACTCACATGACCATTTGTAATCATTGATGGAAGCGCACACAATGTAATGGAGAAAGATAACTGAGTACGTATCACTAACCTTGATGGCGAGTTGCACTGGCCGTTCACGAGGCCTTATCTCAGGAGCGGAGCTTGACTGGCGCGCCTTGATCTCCGGGAGAGTGCTAGGACAACGGATAAGTCCATCTCCAATGGCTATGGAGCCATGGGACCTCCCGCCACCAGATATCATCACCAGCTCTGGATCAATGGGACCCTGGCTCGGGTTAAAGTCCTCCCCTTTCCTCGCCTTCCCCTCATCTCTATATCTCACGAGCTTGTTGTGGGAGGAGATGTTGGTGAAGTTGTTTGCATCATCGAGGTCAGACTGAGAGAAAGCCTTGACTTTCTTGAAAGAGCCAGTGTGGGCCATGGCATACAGGTCGTACACCTCTGGCACCTTATCCGCCTTATTGTAGCGTGCCTGAAAGAGAGAAACAATGAAAATTAGTAATTAAAGGGCTCAAGCTAGCATGATGAATGAATTGCATGAATCATGAAGCAAACCACATACCCAGTTGCGCCCGAACTGATATAAGTTGGAGCTGCCTTGATGGTGTGGCACACCTTCCATTTGGGCACGTTTGTCCTTGGCCTCGTTGTGGAGGGCTAGCCATTCTTTTGAGCACCACTCATCGACCAACACCTCCCAACAATCCATCCGATCCGCACACCATCTCGGAGGCGCCTAAGTTAGCAAATAGAAACTTGAGTGCTACGGCTAAGAATTACTAAATGAAGGAACTTAAGTAGAAGGCCTTAAGAATTACCTTCATGTACTGCTCCTTACTCAGGAACTTATCACGGCACACCGGCTTGGTCTTCTTGATACCACGCAAGGCGTAGTAGTCTCGAACAGCCTGCACCCGAGCCTCGTGCCGTAAGTTCTGGAATAGGCGCTTGCAGACGTTCTGGATAACATTTGCCGCGTCCTCCTCGTATCCCTCCTCACACCTGTAGAATGTCTGCAATCAAATGAGACAATATTGATTAGTACAATTAATAACTAGCTAGTTGAAGATTTTGAAATGTGTAAAGGAGAAATTACCCAGAACGTCCTGATCACCATGTCTGCCCTCGTGTCGCACACGACACCGTCGATAATGACATCCGGCGGGGCCGGGGCAGCCACGTAGTGCTCCCAGCTCAACCCAAGCTCTGGAAGCCGACCCTCACCAGGCAACGTGACAAACCCCGGGAAGTTTTGCCGGCAAAGAACTCCAAGGACGGAGTTGGGCCGGCGGACACTATGATGGTGGTCCCAACCCCTGCAGCATGACAAGGCCAACGCATTAGTTATTTGAAGAAACATGAATGCAGAAGGTACAAAAATATTAAATGCACTTACGTACCTCTCCCCATCAGGGAAGATCAACCACCTCTGCTCGCGGGTCGCCGGCACGGATGGGAGCCGTGTAGCACCACGCTGGTAGACGGTGCCACCCTCCTCCTCAAGATCAGTCGGCTCCCCGCCATCATCAGCATGGCCACTCGGCTCCTCGGGCTGATCCGGCCAGGTACCCCATCCGGACGTGTGCTCCTCCGGGGTCTCGTGGGCTGAACTCTAGTGGGCCGAAGGCCAGTCGAACCGAGGCTCATGGGCCCAAGACCCGTGGACCGGAGGCTCGTGGACCGGAGTCCGTGTAGCCTCCTCCTCGGACGAGTCCACCCTAGCAGTCACATGCTCGGGTGAAACAGCTGGGGGTGGCGGCGAGGAAGGCGCCGTAGCAGTCACCCTACCTCCTCTCCCGCGACCACGTGCCCCACCTCCTCTCTTCCTACCTCGTCCCCTGCTGGGCACCGCGGTCGACGAAGAAGGGCCTGGCGGTGTGGACATACTGTCCAGCAACGCTCGGCGGAGAGGTACGTCTGGAATCGAAGACCTCAGACCACGCGCCGACGAAGAAGGGGCCTTGGCGCGCTCCCGACCAGCGCCCACCATCTTTCAACACCTGCCATGACAAACAGTAAACGAAATTAGTACAACATAAAAAAAAGACCGACATGAATAATAATATGTGTATCACTTAAGTGTATCATCATCAAGTACAACATTAAAAAATTTAATACCTGACACTACTAATAATCTCGATCAGTATCATCAATAAATGCATAATCATCATCATCACTATAATCAATGATGGGCTCATAGGGTTCAGTGGCATCAACATGTGCAAGGCCACCTTGACGTAATCGGTCAAGCAATGACAGGTCATCCGCAGCAGCAACCTCTTCTTGTTCCGGCTCTTCTTGTTCCTCCTCTGGGGTGATGTCGGATTCACTGTCACTGTCTACTTCAATGTTTTGGGGTGAAGTATAGCGGTTCTTGAAACGCTTTTTGGAAAGACGTGTCTCTTGGAAGAATTCTCCTTCATATGTGTCTGGGTTAATGTGAGGTTCATAATCCTCTTCCTTTGGGGGAGATAGTCTAGCACGTGGTGGCACTTCATAAACGACATCCCAACCTTTCAGATTTGGATTAGTTTGGCAGGCCCACGGTAGATAGAATACTTGGGTCGCCTGTTGAGCCGTAATATAGACATCAGGAACATCTAAATGGGTGCTTTGGTTGATTTCAACTAGCCCTATATGTTCATGAGTCCTTCTAGTCTCCTTCGGCTGAAACCAATAACATTTGAAGACTACGACATTCGGTGGGTTTTCACCATAGAGTAGAAGTTCATAAATTGCTTCAACTCTCCCATAATACTCGGTACCTCCTTCGCCGATAGCAGATACACAACAATTTGTAGACTTTCGGTCGGCCATAGATATCTCTTTGCCATAGGTACGAAAGCGATACCCGTTGATGTCGTATTTGTCAAATGAACGGACCTTATAGTCAAAACCATTAGCGACTTGTCTCAATTCGGCGTCCATAGACTCTGAATTAGCCTACAAGTTTAATATGAAAGGATTGTTGCATTACGCACAAATTAGCGAATGAAACCGGGATAGCCGCCTACAAATTAGCCTACAAGTCTAATAGAAATTACCGTTTGTTTGAACCAAGAGATGAAACCGGGATAGCCGCCTCCTTTCTTTGCGAGAAGCTCATACTCTTCGACAGAATCCTTTTGGATCACCTCTCCATACGAGAATAAGGCGACGTATCGACTGTATGAAATATCCAGGAATAAGAGCAGTTCAAAGGAAATAGAAGTTGCGAAACTATGTACCGAGAACTTACTCGATGTACGGCCGCACTTCTATCAGGTTGTTGAAGATATACAACGAAATGGTCTGCCATTGTTCGTTATCCAAAGATATTGGATTTGAAACACTGGCTGGTGCGAGATTCCCTTTGAATAGGCTGAGGTTGGATCCACCCTTTTTAGGGTCGTCAGCATTGTACCGAGGCTTCGAATTATGCAAATGACGATTTTTGGCTTCGTAGTGTGCTGTCACGAAGTTTGCCGCCTCCTCAGTGATGAATGCCTCAGCCATCGATGCTTCAATTCTACGTTTATTTTTACATTTTTGTCGAAGCGTCTTCTGCATCCTCTCAGTTGGGTAGCACCAACGATTTTGCACGGGCCCCCCCAATCTTGCCTCGGTCGGGAGATGCAAAATCAAATGTTGCATTGGATTAAAGAAGCCCGGTGGAAAGATCTTCTCTAACTTGCAAATCAACTCCGGCGCCAACTCTTCCATTTCTTCTAGCACGCCAGGTGATAGTTCTTTCGCACAAAGAACACGAAAGAAATAGCTGAGTTCTGCCAGTACTAGCCATTCATCCTCAGGGATGAAGCCACGCAACATCACCGGCATTACCCGCTCAATCCATATGTGCCAATCATGACTCTTGAGACCAAATATCTTCAATTTATCAAGACTGGCTCCCCTCTGTAGATTCGCTGCATACCCATCGGGGAACATCAACTGCATTTTCACCCACAAGATAATTTCCCTCATAGCTGGCCTTCCAAGATTGAACCATGCCTTTGGCTTCGTCCAGTTCTGCTTTCCTTTCGGTTCTTTCATGTTTTGTAACGGCCTATCACATAGCGCCTCCAGATCGACTCTAGCCTTAGTATTATCCTTTGACTTCCCATCTATGCCAAACAATGTACCAAAAAGTGCCTCGGCGATATTCTTCTCAGTGTGCATCACGTCGATGTTGTGTGGGCAAAGGAGGTCTTTGAAGTAAGGCAGATCCCATAAGCATGTTTTGTGAGTCCAGGCGTGCTTAGAATTATACCCCTTGAAGTACCCTGGACGCTCTGGATCTGGCTCGAGAGCGTTTAACTGATCCAGGGTCTGTTGGCCTGTCAATGCAGGTGGTGCAGAGTTTTTGACAACTCTACCTCTGATGAAGTTCTTCTTGTCTTTCCTGAACTTATGGCGAGGGTTCAGGAACTGTCTATGCATGTCGAAGCAAGAAAACTTGCGACCGGCCTGAAGCCAACGAAACTCAAGAGCTCCCTTGCATGTGGGGCATGGGAACCTTCCATGCACACACCAGCCAACGAATAGCGCATACGCCGGCAAGTCATGCGTCGAGTACATGTACCAGACACGCATTATGAAGTTCCGTTTGCTATAGGCATCGTATGTCTTGAACCCATTATCCCAGGCTTCTTGCAATTTGTCCTTAAGCGGTTGCATGTACACATTCATATTTTTCCCCGGATAGTTGGGCCCTGGAATTATCAACGTCAGGAAAATGTTCTTTCTTTGCATAATCTGTCCGGGGGGGAGATTGAGTGGAAAGACAAATACGGGCCAACAACTGTATTGGGCTGCCGTCATACCAAACACACTGAACCCATCCGTGCTGATGCCGACTCGAGGATGCCTCGGATCTGCCGCTTTGTCACCATGTAATTCATCAAACTTTTTCCACGCAACACCATCCGATGTGTGTACAATCATCAGATTCCCATCTGCATCTAGTTCGGTTCTTTTGCCCGTTTTGTGCCATGTCATCTGTCTGGCCGTCTCTTCGACCATGAAAAGATGTTGAAGTCTTGGTACGATTGGCATATACCGAAGAACACTAACGGGGATTTTGGTCTGTGTCTTCTCACCCATACCGTTGTCTACCACAACATACCTGGAAGACTTGCAAATGGGACAATAGTTCAAGTCCGCATAGTCAAGCCTAAACAAGACACATCCTTTCTCACAGGCATGTATCTTATCATAGGGCATCTTCAGTGCACGGAGGATTTTGTCCGACTGGTACAGGTTTGCAGGCATTACATGGCCTTTGGGTAGAAAGCGTCCAAATACTGTCATATTGCATCGTAGCATTCTCTGCCCAAGTTGAACTGAGCCTTCAGAGCCATTACTTGTGAGATGGCATCCAACTGACAAAGCTCAGTGTGCTCATGGAGTGGACGTTTTGAAGACTCCAACATTTCATTGAAGGCCTTTGCAGATTCCTCCATCTCCTCGTCCGAATCCCGAGCATCATCAAAGTCTTGCACCATGTTTTCCATCCCGGTACCATGCTCATCGGTGCGACGACGATCCACCTCAGCTCGGTCACGTTGGGCAGACTCACCATGAAATGTCCACACCGTATAATCGGGCGTGAAACCACTCTTCTGCAGGTGTTTGCCCATTTCAGCCTCTGTCCTCTTTTCCCAATTGCCGCACCGTAAACAGGGGCACCAGGTTTTCCTCTGGCCATTTGCAAATGCGGCTCGCACAAACCCCTTGGTTTTTGTGAACCATTCAGTGCTCCATTTGTTCTGACCAGTGTGACCGGTGTACATCCACGCACGATCACTCATCTTGACTTTCAGAGCTACTAGACACACAACAAATATATATATATAATTCACCATGTATATATTCATCAGTTGATCTACTTTGTCAATTTTATTACGTCCATGCAACCTACACTCTAATAGGTAATGATAGGTCCTAATCCCACCCGAGTATGTTTAGATTGGGTTCATTTTCCCATGCTATGCTCCGGATCCTACGCAAAATTTCGGCAGCACCTCCCCGCTGTTCTCCTGATACACGTCTCTGCAATAAACAGAGAGGATGTGTACCCGGAGAACAACAGGGGAGGCACTGACGAAATTTATGCATCGGATCCGGAGCAAAGCATATGGGAAAACGAACCCAATCTAAACATACTCGGGCTGTCCATGGATAGCGTTGGACAATTCGAAAGAATCAAGGTTATAAATATGCAAATGCATGCATATTTATAACTATGACGCTTTCGAACGGGAGACACATATTGGTTACGCATACTGATGATTCAAGACACATATGTAGCTAGCTATCAAGTTTCATCGGAATAGATCAAATAATTAATGGGGGAGGAGGACATGTCATTTGTGCTCACCCACGAACGAAGGGGCAGAGCTCGTCAAACGCATGGCGAGGTCGTCGAACACCAAACCTCGCAGCGATGAAACAACTGCACATTTAAAACTACCCGATCAACACAATTATATATGATGTTTTTCATAACAAAATCGAAAGATATATGACCTAACTAATAATTCACAAATATATGACCCCGTCAGCTTCTGGAAGGCCAAAGAACACCTTTTCGGGAGGTGTCGGGGGTCGGGGTGTCATGTCGGTCTCGAGGTGCCGTGTCGGGGTCGGGGTCGGGGTCTCGGGATCGGGGTGTCGGGTCGGGGTGCCGGGTCGGGGTCGGGGTGCCGTGTCGGTGTCGGGGTCGGGGTGTCGGGTCAGGCTCGGGGTCGGGTTGTCAGGGTCGGGGTCGGGGTCGGGGTCTCGGGGTCGGGGTGCCGTGTCGCTGTCGGGGTCGGGGTGTCGGGTCAGGCTCGGGGTCGGGGTGTCGGGTCAGGCTCGGGGTCGGGGTCTCGGGGTCGGGGTGTCGGGTCGGGGTGCCGGGTCGGGGTCGGGGTGCCGTGTCGGTGTCGGGGTCGGGGTGTCGGGTCAGGCTCGGGGTCGGGGTCTTGGGGTCAGGGTGTCGGGTCGGGGTGCCGGGTCGGGGTTTCGGGTCCGGGTGCCGTCTCGGGGTTGGGGTGTCGGGTCGGGGTGCCGGGTCGGGGTCGGGGTGCCGTGTCGGTGTCGGGGTCGGGGTGTCGGGTCAGGCTCGGGGTCGGGGTCTCGGGTTGGGGTGCCGTCTCGGGGTCGGGGTGTCGGGTCGGGGTGCCGGGTCGGGGTCGGGGTGCCGTATCGGTGTCGGGGTCGGGGTGTCGGGCCAGGCTCGGGGTCGGGGTCTCGGGGTCGGGGTGTCGGGTCGGGGTGTCGGGTCGGGGTGTCGGGTCGGAGTGCCGTCTCGGGGTCGGGGTGCCGGGTCGGGGTCGGGGTGTCGGGGTCGGGGTTGGGGTCGGGGTTGGGGTCGGGGTCTAGGGGTCGGGGTGCCGTGTCGGGGTGCCGGGTCGGGGTCGGGGTGCCGTGTCGGGTCGGGGGTTTTTCCTCTTTTTTCCTTTTCTTCTTCTTCCTATTCTTCCTTTTCTTCCTATTCTTCCTTTACTTCCTCTTCTTCTTTTTTCTTCTCCTCCTCCTCTTCTTCTTCTTCCTTTCCTTTTTCCTCTTCTTCTTCTCCTCCTCTCCTCTTTTTTTTCTTCTTCTTCTTCCTCTTCTTCTTTTTTCTTCTCCTCCTCCTCTTCTTCTTCTTCTTCCTTTCCTTTTTCCTCTTCTTCTTCTCCTCCTCTCCTCTTTTTTCTTCTTCTTCTTCCTCTTCTTCTCTTTTCTTCTCCTCCTCCTCTTCTTCTTCCTTTCCTTTTTCCTCTTCTTCTTCTCCTCCTCTCCTCTTTTTTCTTCTTCTTCTTCTTTCCTCAAACTAAACTAAACCTAAAACTAAACCTAAAACTAAAACTAAACCTAAAACTACAACTAAAACTAAATCTAAACTAAAACTAAAACTAAAAAGGAAAAAAACAGAAAAAAGGGGGCTCACCTGGGGGGTGGAGGAGGCCGGTGAAGGAGGGGGCGGGGCGGTGGAGGAGGCGGCCTGGGGCGGCGGGGGGCCGGGCCTGGGGCGGGGGGGCGACGGGGCGGTGGGGGCGACGGGGCCCCGGGGCGGCGGCGAGCCGGGGCGGCGGGGGCGACGGGGCAGCGGGGGGGCGGGCCCGGGGGTGGGGCGCGGGGCGGCGGGGGGCCGGGGCGGGGGGGCGACGGGGCGGTGGGGGCGACGGGGCCCCGGGGCGGCGGCGGCGCGCGGCGGGCGGCGGCGGCGGCGGCGGGGTGGGAGGAGAGAAACGGCGAGGGAGAGAAGAAGTGAGTAACGGGCGGGGGGTACGGGCCGTTAGGTAGTGAGCTCTTTGCCGTCCGCCCCTCTTTGCCGTCCGCTTTTTTGCCTCTTTGTCGTCTGCTAGCGGACGGCAAAGAGGTGGCCCGTTAAGTTTTTCCCAAACGGGCGGGGGGTGGGGGCCACCTCACTCTTTGTCGTCCGCCAGCGGACGGCAAAGATTCTTTGCCGTCTGGCAGATGGCAAAGAGCTTCTTTGCCGTCTGCCCTTTCTTTGCCGTCTGCTTTTGGGTAGCTGATGGCAAAGAGCTGGCAGATGGCAAATTAGCTGATTCCAGTAGTGTTAGTGATTTTGGTGTATTGAAGACTTATAGGTTAAGGGACTAATGTGTTTATGAGTGTACACAGGTCTATAAGTCTATGAGGAGTTTGATATTTACAGAGAAAGTCGAACCCTAAATATGAAGTTCTTCGACTAAAGAGTTTGGATTTCTGAAGACTTTCTAAAGACTTTGAAAGTGAAGAAATTGGTGTGACCTTGAAGACTTGGTATTCATTTGAGGAACATGAAGCGTGAAGACTTTTGTTTTCGTAGTTTCATTTTCTCTTTCTTGAGTCATAGGAAACACCGTACTGTTAAAGGGGGTCGAGGAAATACTAAGGAAAAATTTGTTGGAAATATGCCCTAGAGGCAATAATAAATGGTTATTATTATATTTCTTTGTTCATGGTAATTGTCTATTATTCACGCTATAATTGTATTGTCCGGAAATCGTAATACATGTGTGAATGCATAGACCACAACGTGTCCCTAGTAAGCCTCTAGTTGACTAGCTCGTTGATCAACGGATAGTCAAGGTTTCCTGACTATGGACATTGGATGTCATTGATAACGGGATCACATCATTAGGAGAATGATGTGATGGACAGGACCCAATCCTAAGCATAGCATAAAAGATCGTGTAGTTTCGTTTGCTAGAGCTTTTCCAATGTCAAGTATCTTTTCCTTAGACCATGAGATCGTGCAACTCCCGGATACCGTAGGAGTGCTTTGGGTGTGCCAAACGTCACAACGTAACTGGGTGACTATAAAGGTGCACTACGGGTATCTCCGAAAGTGTCTGTTGGGTTGGCACGGATCGACAATACTACTATCCTTTTGCCACACTTGTGCTTCAGAGTAGCACCATTTTCTTCATATAGAGAGTCTCTTGAATTATCACTTTCATATACTAGTGGGAATTTTCATTATAGAACTTGGCGTGTATATTCCGATGATGGGCTTCCTCAAATGCCCGAGGTCTTCATGAGCAAGCAAGTTGGATGCACACCCACTTAGTTTCATTTGTGAGCTTTCATACACTTATAGCTCTAGTGCATCTGTTCCATGCCAATCCCTACTCCTCGCATTGACATCAATTGATGGGCATCTCCATAGCCCGTTGATTAGCCGCGTCGATGTGAGACTTTCTTCCTTTTTGTCTTCTCCACACAACCTCCACCATCATGTTCTATTCCACCTATAGTGATATATCCATGGCTCACGCTTATGTATTGCGTGAAAGTTAAAAAGGCTTGAGAACATTAAAAGTATGAAATAATTTCTTGGCTTGTCATCGGGGTTGTGCATGATGAAATACTTTGTGTGATGAAGATGGAGCATAGCCAGACTATATGATTTTGTAGGGATAACTTTCTTTGGCCATGTTATTTTGAGAAAGACATGATTGCTTTATTAGTATGCTTGAAGTATTATTATCTTAATGTCAAATTATAGACTATTGCTTTGAATCACTCGAGTCTTAATCTTCATGCCATGATTAGATTATATGATCAATATTATGCTAGGTAGCATTCCACATCAAAAATTGTCTTTTTTATCATTTACCTACTCGAGGACGAGCAGGAATTAAGCTTGGGGATGCTGATACGTCTCTATCATATCTATAATTTTTGATTGTTTCATGCCAATGTTTTACAACTTTTATATACTTTTGGCAACAATTTATATGATTTTCTTGGACTAACATATTGATCCAGTGCCCAGTGTCAGTTCCTGTTTGTTGCATGTTTTTTGTTTCGCAGAAAATCCATATCAAACGAAGTCCAAATGTGTAAAAACTTACGGAGATTTTTTTGGAATATATGTGATTTTTGGGAAAAAGAATTAACGCTAGACGATGCCTGAGGAGTCCACAAGGCAGGGGGCGCGCCCTGGGCCCTTGTGGTCACCCCATAAGGCCTTTGATGTCCTTCTTCTGGCGCAAGAAAGCTAATATCCAGATAAAAATCGTGTTAAAATTTCAGCCCAATCAGAGTTACGGATCTCCGGGAATTTAAGAAACGGTGAAAGGCCAAAATCTGGGAGCGCAAAAACAGAAGGAAACAGAGAAAGAAATCCAATCTCGGAGGGCTCTCGCCCCTCCGCCTCCATGGAGGCCATGGACTAGAGGGGAAACCCTTCTCCCATCTAGGGGGAAGGTCAAGGAAGAAGAAGAAGGAGGGGGACTCTCTCCCCCTCTCTCCCGGTGGCACCGGAACGCCGCTGGGGCCATCATCGTGTCGATGCTCTACACCAACAACTTCGCCGCCGTTTTCACCAACTCTCTCCCCCTCTATGCAGCAGTGTAACACCTCTTCTCCCCACTGTAATCTCTACTTAAACATGGTGCTCAATGCTATATATTATTTCCCAATGATGTATGGCTATCCTATGATGTTTGAGTAAATCTGTTTTGTCCTATGGCTTGATTGATGATCATGATTGGTTTGAGTTGCATGTTTTATTATTGGTGCTATCCTATGATGCTCTCCATGTCACGCAAGCGTGAAGGATCCCCGCTGTAGGGTTTGCAATATGTTCATGATTTGCTTATGGTGGGTGGCGTGAGTGACAGAAGCACAAACCCGAGTAAGTAGGTTGTTTGCGTATGGGAGTAAAGAGGACTTGATACTTCAATGCTATGGTTTACCTTAATGATCTTTAGTAGTTACGGATGTTTTCTAGAGTTCCAATCATAAGTGCATACGATCCAAGAAGAGAAAGTATGTTAGCTTATGCCTCTCCCTCATATAAAATTGCAATAATGATCACCGGTCTAGTTATCGATTGCCTAGGGACAAATAACTTTCTCATGATAAAAAACTCTCTACTAAAACTAACTTAGTTGTTTCTTTATCTAAGCAGCCCCTAGATTTTATTTACGTGCTCTTTATTATCTTGCAAACCTATCCTATCACACCAACAAAGTACTTCTAGTTTCATACTTGTTCTAGGCAGTGGCGAGTCCAGTAGGTGGGCTTCATAGGGCTCTGGCCTACCCTCCAAAAATGATTTTTTTAATACTACTCTTCTTCTTAGGTCAGCCCATGAGCCCAACAAAGGCAACAGCGGAACAGCCCACACGGCCACACCAGAGCAATGAAGCATGCATCGAGGGTTCCAGCCTCCACGCACGTCGCACAATCCACACGCGCATTTGGGCCCCAGACCAAGTGTTCGTCGGCGTTGGGGCGGCCGGCGGTGGACCAGGCAACCGGCAGGGGCGGCAGACTGTTGGAGCACCGCCCCAGCAGCTAAGCGCGCACGCCTCTCCGACGATGGCGACAAGCCAAGGCGTCAACTGGCCGCGGCCAACCCTAGCTGGTCGTCGACCACCAGCGGCCGGCTGCTGCTCAGTGCCAGACTGCCAGGTGCCAGCCAAGCCTTTAAGTTGGAGAATCGGAGGCGTGCTGCTGCTGTTGCTACTGCCTGCTGCTGAAGGAGTTGAGGCATTGACGCGTGCTCACTGCTGGCTGCCTGGGTAATTTGAATCAACAATTTCTGTACATTTGTAGTTGCTACTTGCTAGTTCATGTTATCTTAATTAATTTAAGTCCTATTCCTATGCAAATTATTTGCAGATTTGCAGAGATGAAGAGAAAAAATATGAGCATAAACATTTTTTTTGCAAGTAGTTCAAGAACTCCTCTGTCGAACCTGATCCTATCCCAGCCAGTCCACTGATCCCAGCGAATGTGAACCCAGATCCCCTTTCCCTGGCTGTAGTGACCATAGTTCCTACTTCAACTAATGAGAGACCTGATCCCTCAATTCCAAGCAATGAAAGAAATGACACCACATTTGATGAGAGTACAAACCAACCAAGAATGCCTATACTAGAATCTCATCCAAGTCAAATTATTGTTGATCCAGGACTTAGAATACCAATAGAAGATTATGCCCCTGAAATTAGAAGTGATGTGAGAAGAGCTTATTTGTTGAACAAGAGAAACAAAGCTATTGGGCATAAATTCAAGAAGACAAAGGATGGTAAAATTGGGAGATCCATTCAGCGTGCGTGGTTTGACAATTTTGATTGGTTGGAATATAGTGTGGATAAGGAGGTTGCGTTTTGCTTTCATTGCTTCCTTTTCAAGAAACCATCCCAAGCCATTAGATTTGGCAATGATGTATTCACAAAAAATGGGTACACTCGTTGGAAAACAGGTTTAGATAGTTTGAAAAGCATGTTGGTGGCCAATCTAGTTACCACAACACATCTAGGGGAGATTGTGATGATTTCAACAATCAACGAGCAAGTGTGGCTACCAAATTCCGAGTGTACAGCAAAGAGGCTGAGATATCTTATAAAATCCTCCTAACTACATCATTGGATTGTGCAAGGTATCTCATAGCACAAGGTGAAGCTTTTCGTGGGCACGATGAATCCTCCACTTCCATCAACAGGGCAATTTTAGAGAGTTATTGGATTGGTATAAGGACAAGAAGGAAGATGTGAAGGATGCATTTGATAAGGGGGCTGGAAATGTACAAATGATTTGTTCTGACATCCAAAAGAACCTTGCTACAGCTCGTGCGATGGAGGTAACCAAAGTTATTAAGAATGACATTGGAGATAAGAATTTCTCAATACTTATTGATGAGGCTAGAGATTGTTCAATAAAGGAGCAAATGGCGCTGATTTTGAGGTAACACATACCATCTTTTAGTGTTTTTATATTGTAGTAGTAATGTTTACTAATCTGATTTCATGATGCACGTAGATTTCTAGATGATCATGGAGTGCTCCAAGTCCTTTCCATTAAGCACATCACAGATTGCACATTAGCTGGAATTAAAGACGCTTTAGTTGATGTGTTGGAATATCATGGTTTGTCAATTTCCTGGCTATGTGGTTAGGGTTATGATGGGGCTTCAAATATGAGAGGGGAGTTCAATGGTTTGCAAAAAATGGTTAGAGATGAAGCTCCGTATGCATTCTATGTTCATTGCTTTGCTCACCAGTTACAATTGGTGGTTGTCACTGTTGCTCAATGTAGTCCTGCTATTGATGATTTCTTCAATTATATTCCCTTGATAGTGACTCAAGTGTGTTCATCTTGTAAAAGCAAAGATGCATTACTTGCCAAACATCAAGATGAATTGTTAGATTTAATGGAGAATGGAAAGATTTCAGCCGGTACCGGGTTGCATCAAGAATCTAACATAACAAGACCAGAAGATACTCGTTGGGCCTCACACCTCAAAACCTTGCTTCGTATATTCACAATGTGGAATGATGTGGTGGATGTGCTAGGAATTGTTGTGGCTGATGCTCGGGAACACACATGCCAATGTGGAGCTAGAGGTTTGCTTAAAAACATGGAATGCTTTGAATTTGTGTTCATCATGTTCTTCTTAATAAACTTGTTGAGCAACACAAATCAACTATCCCAAGCTTTGCAAAGGAAGAATCAAAATATTGTTGAGGCCATGCGTTTGATCTTGGATGTGAAAGAAAGCTTGCAGGACATGAGGGAAAATTGTTGGGAGCCTTTATTTTGCCAAGCCAAGAACTTTTGTGAAACACGTGGTATTGATGTGCCAAACGTGGATGATCTTGTTGGAACAATGGGCCAATCTGTTCGCACTAAGAATAAGGTGACTCGACTTCACTATTACAAGGTTAGCATATTCAATGTTGCCATTGATGCAACTATCACTGAGATGAATCACCGATTCAATGAAGTTTCCACCGAGTTATTAGATTGCATGTCTTGTCTTAATCCAGCAAACAACTTTGCAAAGTTTGACGTTGACAAACTTATTCGTCTTGCTGAAATTTATGATGAGGACTTCACAGAAGCTGACCGGTTTGTTGCTAATAGTACACCTCCCCAGATTCCTTATGAACATTAGGAGAAGTGATGAATTTAATGGATGCTGAGATATGTCCACACTTTCTCGTTTGATGGTTGAAACAACGAAACACACAACTTTCCATTTGGTATATCGCCTCATTGAGTTGACACGCATTCTTCATGTAGCAACTTCATCAGTTGAGCGAATATTTTCAGCAATGAAGATCATCAAGACAGATTTGCACAACAAACTATCAGATGATTGGCTAAATTATTTAATGGTGTGCTATTGTGAGAAAGAGATATTCAGAAGCATTCACGATGACAAAATCATGATACAATTTCAGAAAATGAGTGATCAGAAAGAACATTTGCCTTATGATTTTAATGTCATTCCTTAGAGGTATATATGTTAGTGTTACTAGTTTTCATACTTACATGTGCATGACTTATTGTTGTATCACTAACAAGTGTGCTAATTTGGATAGATGGGTTGTGGTTGGTGACTTGAGCGAGGGATCTTGGGCATACATATCTATATTTTGGTGTGAAGCTATTCTATAACTACAATACCAGTAGCAGTACTGACCAGTAGTAAGAAACAACATCTCGTTTTATTTTGTTATTGCTTCTCTCGTACTTTGATGCCTTGGTCTGTGAATTGTATGAACCTTTCTGGTATGCTTAAATGAATACTACATGTTTTAGTTAGTATTCTGGGGAAGTTTGATTACATTTCGGCAAAAGGACAAGGAGATAATGGTTATTTAGCTGTACAAATTCAAATTTCAGGTCAAAATTTAATATTTTCAAAAATCCCAAAACAATTACAGTCAACACTAGATGCTTCCAGTAGTATTCGTCAATGTTGGGGATATCGCTTATCGGGAACTTATCGGTCGACCCATGATAAGGGGTAAATCGGCCAGTTTATCGGCATATCGGCCAATTTATCGCCATATCGGATGATTTATCGGCCGATTTATCTTATCGTTCACATAACGGTAAGCGATAAATCGGCCGATTTATCGGAATATCGGAAGATATCTTGAACAGTGGTATTCGTTGATATTCTCAGCTCATTTGGATAAAAGAATTATGAGATGATGTTGTTTCTCTTGAAAGGAACGTTTTATTTTTTTGGCGTTAACTTTGAGCCCACCCTCCAATTTCGTTCTGGATTCGCCACTGGTTCTAGGTAAAGTGAACATTAAGCGTGCATAGAGTTGTATCGATGGTCAATAGAACTTGAGGGAATATTTGTTCTACCTTTAGCTCCTCATGACAGTCTTACTTATAGAGAAAGGCTACAATTGATCCCCTATACTTGTGGGTTATCATCCGCCTCGCGTGCAAGCAGTGTGTAGATAATTAAATTTGATTCATGTTAGGTTTTAGATTAATGATGGTATTTATATGCACGTCATTATAGATTGTAGATGACACAGCAAAAAATATAGATTCTAGATGAATTGATTAACAGGGCTTCAAAGGAGTGTCTAATGTATCGCCAAAAGTTGATTAATTTCCTTTTCGCAACATTTTGGACATTGAATGTTTTCATTTTTAGCATAAGTCATGCCCAATTTTTTTGTCCATACGTACTCTGCATTATTGGTTGATGTAGAACACATACTCTAAAAATAAATATGAATAATTGGAATACACACTCTCAAAAATTATATAAATAATTGTAGTAGTTAGTTAAAAAAGAACCTATTCTAAAAAAATATAAATCATTGTAATACATAGTTAAAAAAGAACTTATTCTAAACAATATATAAAAAAATGGTTCTAGTCTTCATCTTCCGAATCAGAATCTTCATCAGAACTTAATACTTGCCTTTAAACTATTGTTATTGCTTTGAATCTCAATGTCACTTCTGGCCTATTGTTTCCAGGAATAACAAGTATTACTACCCACACATCAACATATATCTCATGTTGACTTACAAAATTACTCCATGCAGGACCATTAATTTCGAGACGGCCATCTCTTTTAGAATGATAATCAACTTCTATTGATTGCTGTGTTTGCCTGCTTATTTCAGTAAAAGTGAACCATATTGTTGTAGACCAAGCCTCCCAACTATTGGTCTATATATTACATGCATTAAAAAAGAATAAATTTTATTAAAATGTGAAGTGGTGATATTGTATTTTACTTACCCAATGATTACCATATATGTTGGCAGTTGCAAAGAAATGGATCTTCGCAGGATAGTCCGCATACATCTGCAATAAAGTGTGCATGTTGTCGACTTGCCTTTGTGTTCAGTTAAACTTATTGTTGTACGCAACAGGTCTTTCTCCTTCGTCAAATACGTCATCTTTATGAATTTTAAAAATTGAACAATTGTTAATTATAAAAAATTATTACTAAAGAAATAAGTAACATAAAATAATATGTACTTACTAATTATATCCTTTGGTTCACCATCTGGATGTATTGGCGATATATACATCACAGTATCTCTACAGTTGTAGCAAAAATGTATCGTGTATCCCCTTCTTATATCGTAGTCGTAGCAAAAGCAATCTCATCCAATGCCCTCTATACAAATTCTATCTCCATTGTCTCTCGCACACATCCTGTAGCTAGATCCATGAGAAGTCTCGGCTGTGAAATATCGTTGCTCGATGTAGTACCTAAATTGCTTAACGTCTTAGGAAGGTACATTCTATACATAATTAGTGTACGTAGTAAGTTAATCCTCAATTTGATATATAATACAGTTACATATCATATTACAAACAAAAAAATTGTTGACTCACAATCCCATAACGACGACTGTCTGGAACTATCGCCCAGAATTTTGGTACTTGTCCATGATATAAGGTTCACAGTATTACACCAGTACCACAAATGTCACAGACATTAGCCATTTGAACCTGAAATAGTTACATTCAACTTTGTTAGAACACATCAAATATTAGTTTACTACATACACAATATAAAGTAAATATGTTACCTTGGAGTCCTCGTGAATGTTTCTTGATAGAAGGCAAGCAACCAATATGTGTGATACAATCTTACCTCTCGCTATGCGCAGCTTTGTTGCCTCTATTTATAGTTAGGCATATAGGATTATGTGTGGTTCTAACAAAAATAGGTTTTGTGGTATACCATTTATTTAGAATACGAAAGTCTTGGCAATGAACGAAGTATGCATGCCCCTGGTGTGGCGACAATAGGCTACGTGCTATTTATAGTGAGAATGTTTGCAGCTATTAGTTCCTTCTATTTATAGCGAGAATATTTGCGGCTAAAAAGTATGTGGTTTAACATATATTAACTAAAAATGGATTATGTGGTGAAAGCATAAGTGCTCCCTGGGTGATTTTGGTAATAAATGTCAACATATCTCTTGTTGGACTAATATTTTTATCTAGTATATTTCAGATAAGTTTAACAGTGGAGTGGCATGGACAAGAGGATGTGGAACCCCTTCAAGATGCTAAGGACAAACATTGGCAAAATCTCAAGACTCTATTTTTTCATTTTAGTGATCCAAGATCACATTGAGTCCATAGGAAAAGCCAATACTATTAAAAGGGGATGAGGTGTTGCTTAATGGCTTTCTTCCTCAAAATGCTTAGTGATATGCTCCAAAAGACCTCAACCACTTTCTCATTTCCACATATGTCCTAAACCTAAAGTCAAACTCGGCCCTACCGATTTGATCTATCCGGCGCCACCGAGTTCACTTGACATAGCCACTACCAGAAACCGTAATCAATTCGGTCACACCGATGGGATCTCGGTCTCACTGAGATAGGCTTGCAAACTCTCTATTGCCTGTTGCAATTATTTCGGTCCCACCGAAATATGCAGTCGGTCCCACCGAGTTTGCTTGACCAACTCTCTGTTTGCTCATTACCAAAATCGGTCTCACCGAGTTTGTGTAATCGGTCAAACCTAATTGAGGTTTTACCCTAACCCTAGCACATCGGTCCCACCGAGTTGATCATGTTGGTCCCATCGAAAATCCCAACGTTCACATTTTGAACCATATCGGTCTGACCGAGTTTCACTATTCGGTCCCACCGAGTTTGGTAAATTGTGTGTAACGGCTAAATTTTGTGTGGAGGATATATATATACCCCTCCACCCATTCTCCATTTGTGGAGAGAGCCATCAGAACGTGCCTACACTTCCAGCATTCATTTTTTGAGAGAGAACCACCTACTCATGTGTTGAGACCAAGATATTCCAATCCAACCACAGGAATCTTGATATCTAACCTTCCCCAAGTTGCTTTCCACTCAAATCATCTTTCCACCATATCCAAATCTGTGAGAGAGAGTTGAGTGTTGGGGAGACTATCATTTGAAGCACAAGAGCAAGGAGTCCATCATCAACACACCATCTATTACCTTTTGGAGAGTGGTGTATCCTAGATTGGTTAGGTGTCACTTGGGAGCTTCCGTCAAGATTGTGGAGTTGAACCAAGGAGTTTGTAAGGGCAAGGAGATCACCTACTTCGTGAAGATCTACCCAAGTGAGGCAAGTCCTTCGTGGGCGATAGCCATGGTGGGATAGACAAGGTTGCTTCTTCATGGACCCTTCGTGGGTGGAGCCCTCCATGGACTCGCGCAACCGTTACCCTTCATGGGTTGAAGTCTCCACCAACGTGGATGTACGATAGCACCACCTATCGAAACCACGCCAAAAATCTCTGTGTCTCCAATTGCGTTTGCATACTCCAATCCCATCCCTTTACTTTCTTGCAACTTGCATGCTTTAATTTCCGCTGCTCATATACTCTTGCCATGCTTGCTTGAAATGTATTGTGAATGTTTAAACTTGTGCTAAAACTCCACCTTAACTTGAAGAAATTAAAAAGTGCTACTTTTCATTGTTGAGAGTCTAATCACCCCCCCCCCTAGACACCTCTTCTCGATTCTTTCAATTGGTATGAGAGCATTGGTCTCCATTGCTTTGGTTTAATCGCCATTGGAGGAAGATGGATGTGTCTACGTTGGGGAGTTTTAGACATAGAGTGCCTATACTTGATGGAGAGTTCTTTCATGCTTGGGAAAATGAGATGCTTGAAATTTTCAATGAATATCATTTGAACAAGTACATTACTTCCCCTTGTGCGCCCCTTGTTGATTGATGACCCACAAGTATAGGGGATCAATTGTAGCTCTTTTCGATAAGTAAGAGTGTTGAACCCAACGAGGAGCAGAAGGAAATGACAAGTACTTTTCAGTAAGGTAGTGTCTGCAAGTGCTGAAATTGTAAGTAGCGAAGCAGTTTGATAGCAAGATAATTTGTAATGAGCAAGTAACAATAGTAGTAACAAAAGTGCAGCAAGGTAGCCCAATCCTTTTGAGGCAAAGGGCAGGCCAAAACGGTCTCTTATGATAACCAAAGCGTTCTTGAGGGTACACGGGATTTTCATCTAGTCACTTTCATCATGTTGGTTCGATTTGTGTTCGCTACTTTGATAATTTGATATGTTGGTGGACCATTGCTTAGGTGCTTTTCTTACTTGAACAAACCTCCTACTTATGATTAACCCTCCCGCAAGCATCCGCAACTACGAGAAAAGTATTAAGAATAAATTCTAACCATAGCATTAAACTTTTGGATCCAATCGTTCCCTTACGGAATAGCGCATAACCTGGGGTTTAAGTTTCTGTCACTCTCGCAACCCATCATCTAATTGCTACTCCACAATGCATTCCCTTAGGCCCAAATATGGTGAAGTGTCATGTAGTCGACGTTCACATGACACCACTAAGGGAATCACAACATACATACTATCAAAATATCGAACACATATCAAGTTCACATGATTACTTGCAACATGATTTCTCCCGTGACCTCAAGAACAAAAGTAATGACAACCCACCAGTATAGGGGATCGCAACAGTTTTCGAGGGTAGAGTATTCAACCCAAATTTATAGATTCGACACAAGGGGAGCCAAAGAATATTTGAAGGTGTTAGCAGCTGAGTTGTCAATTCAACCACACCTGGAGAATAATTATCTGCAGTAAAGTGATCAGTAGCAAAGTAGTTTGATAGTTTTGATAGTAGTGACAGTAGCAATAGTAACAGTAATAGTGATAGCAGTAATTTTGTAGCGAGTGTAACAATGATGATAGCAGTAGTAACTTAGCAGAACAATATAAGATAAATTCGTAGGCATTGGATCGGTGACTTGTTGGATGATATTCATCATGAGACAGTTATAACCTAGGGCGATACGGCACTAGCTCCAGTTCGTCAATATAATGTAGGCATGTATTCCGTAAATAGTCATACGTGCTTTATTAAAAGAACTTGCATGACATCTTTTGTCCTACCCTCCCGTGGCAGCGGGGTCCATATTGGACACTAATGGATATTAAGGCCTCCTTTTAATAGAGAACCGGAACAAAGCATTAACACATATTGAATAGATGAACTCCTCAAACTACGGTAATCACCGAAAGAAGTCCCGGTTATTGTCACTCCGGGGTTACCGGATCATAACATGTAGTAGGTGACTATAACTTGCAAGATCGGATCTAGAACATGGATATAATGATGATAACATAAATGGTTCAGATCTGAGTTCATGGCACCCGGGCCCAAAGTGACAAGCATTAAGCATGGCAAAGTCATAGCAACATCAATCTTAGAACATAGTGGATACTAGGGATCAAGCCCTAACAAAACTAACTCGATTACATGATGAAACTCATCCAACTCCTCACCGACCAGCGAGCCTACGAAGGAATTACTCACTCCCGGTGGGGAGCATCATGGAATTGGCGATGGAGAAGGGTTGGTGATGACGAAGAACGAAGATCCCCCTCTCCGGAACCCCAAACGGACTCCAGATCTGCCCTCCCGAGGAAGAACAGGGCTTGGCGGCGGCTCCGTCTCATGGATCGTGATAATTCTTTCTCCTTGATTTTTCTGGAAAAATAGGATTATCTAGCATCTGTTTCAGGGTCTGCGGGGCCATCAGGTGGGTGATACATCTCCAACGTATCTATATTTTTTTATTGTTCCATGCTATTATATTATCCATCTATGATGTTTTATATGCATTTGTATGCTATTTTATATGACTTTTGGGACTAACCTATTAACCTAGGGCCCAGTGCCAGTTTCTGTTTTTTCCTTGTTTTTGAGTTTTACAGAAAAGGAATACCAAACGGAGTCCAATTGACCTTAAAATTCACGGAGATTGTTTTTGGACCAGAAGAAGCCCACGGAGTACCGGAGATGGACCAGAAGAGTCCCGAGGCCACCACGAGGGTGGGGGCACGCCCTACCCCCCTGGGCGCGCCCCCTACCTCGTGGCCGCCTCGTGGACCCCCGTGACTTGTTCCCGACGCCAACACCTCTTATATATCCCCAAACTTCCAGAACATAACCTAGATCGGGAGTTTCGCCGCCGCAAGCCTCTGTAGCCACCAAAAACCAATTGGGACCCTATTCCGGCACCCTGCCGGAGGGGGGATCCCTCACCGGTGGCCATCTTCATCATCCCGGCGGTCTCCATGACGAGGAGGGAGTAGTTCACCCTCGGGGCTGAGGGTATGTACCAGTAGCTATCTGTTTGATCTCTCTCTCTCTCTCTCGTGTTCTTGATTCGGCACGATCTTGATGTATCGCAAGCTTTGCTATTATAGTTGGATCTTATGATGGTTCTCCCCCTCTACTCTCTTGTAATGGATTGAGTTTTCCCTTTGAAGTTATCTTATCGGATTGAGTCTTTAAGGATTTGAGAACACTTGATGTATGTCTTGCATGTGCTTATCTGTGGTGACAATGGGATATTCACGTGATCTACTTGACGTATGTTTTGGTGATCAACTTGCGGGTTCAGTGACCTTGTGAACTTATGCATAGGGGTTGGCACATGTTTTCGTCTTGACTCTCCGGTAGAAACTTTGGGGCACTCTTTGAAGTACTTTGTGTTGGTTTGAATAGATGAATCTGAGATTGTGTGATGCATATCGTATAATCATACCCGCGGATACTTGAGGTGACATTGGAGTATCTAGGTGACATTAGGGTTTGGGTTGATTTGTGTCTTAAGGTGTTATTCTAGTACGAACTCTAGGATAGATCGAACGGAAAGAATAGCTTCGTGTTATTTTACTACGGACTCTTGAATAGATCGATCAGAAAGGATAACTTTGAGGTGGTTTCATACCCTACAATAATCTCTTTGTTTGTTCTCCGCTATTAGTGACTTTGGAGTGACTCTTTGTTGCATGTTGAGGGATAGTTATATGATCCAGTTATGTTATTATTGTTGAGAGAACTTGCACTAGTGAAAGTATGAACCCTAGGCCTTGTTTCAACGCATTGCAATACCGTTTGTGCTCACGCTTATCATTAGTTACCTTGCTGTTTTTATATTTTCAGATTACAAGTACCCATATCTACCATCCATATTGCACTTGTATCACCATCTCTTCGCCGAACTAGTGCACCTATACAATTTACCATTGTATTGGGTGTGTTGGGGACACAAGAGAGTCTTTGTTATTTGGTTGCAGGGTTTCTTGAGAGAGACCATCTTCATCCTACGCCTCCCATGGATTGATAAACCTTAGGTCATCCACTTGAGGGAAATTTGCTACTGTCCTACAAACATCTGCACTTGGAGGCCCAACAACGTCTACAAGAAGAAGGTTGTGTAGTAGACATCAGTGGGGACAACCCACCTGGGCGCACCTGGTGAGGGGGGCGCGCCCTGGTGGGTTGTGCCCACCCAGGTGCCCCCCTTCGGTAGGTCTTGGCTCCAGAAATTCTCTTATTTGATATAAAAATCCTCGCAAAGTTTTGTTCCATTCCGAGAACTTTTATTTCTGCATAAAAACAACACCATGGTAGTTCTGCTGAAAACAGCGTCAGTCCGGGGTTAGTTTCATTCAAATCATGCAAATTAGAGTCCAAAACAAAAGGAAAAGCGTTAGGAAAAGTAGATACGTTGGAGACATATCAACTCCCCCAAGCTTAAACCTTTGCTTGTCCTCAAGTAATTCAGTTGATAAACTGAAAGTGAAAAAGAAAAACTTTTACGAACTATTTTGCTCTTGTTTGCATAAATAAGCTTAAACAACACCCAGGCTTTCAGCCAACATTATAACTAACCATGCCGACAATAACTCTTAAAGATTATATTAACTCATATCAATGACATAATCATCTAGCGAGCAATAATAAGGCATCTCAAATAGCAACACGTTGTCAAAACAATCATGATATAATATGACAATAGTGGTATCTCGCTAGCCCTTTTTGAGACTGCAAAATAGAAATGTAGAGCACCTCCAAAGTTCAAGCAGCGACTAAACATTGTAATTCATGGTAGAAAAGATCCAGTCATGATGCACCCAACATTAGCTACACACAATGCATAAGTCCTGACAGCTGTGCTCTCAGGTTCTAGAGCTTGTTTTAGAAGGTGATGACACAACATAAAAGTAAATAGATAGTCCCTTCACAGAGGGAAGCAGTGATTTGCAGAGGTGCCAGAGCTCAATTTTTAAAACAGAGGTAAATGATATTTTGAGACATGCACCTTTCTCATTTACTTCACAACCATCAGTTATCAATATCTTCCATGCTAAGCACGCTAGTGGCGGTTCCCAAGCGATAAAAGTAAAGGTTTACTCCCCCTCTACCAACAATCACATTCCACGGCTTGTCCAAAACAACGGGTGACGTCCAAACCAACAACAATCCTGGGGGAGTTTTTTTTAATTATTTGCATTTTTTAGTTCGGGACTGGGAATCCCTATTACCGCCCTTTTCCCGTGCGATGGCGAGCGAATAAACACTCGACCTAAGAATAACCCGCTTAGCATGGAAGATACCGACCACCTCCTGTCGTTCCATGAATGATCTAGGCACACAAAACAGATATTTATTTAGAAGTTTTTTAGAGGTGGCACATGCAAATTTACTTAGGACGGCAGGGTAATACCGCATATAGGTAGGTATGGTGGACTCATTTGGAATAACTTTGGGTTCAAGGTTTTTGATGTACAAACAGAATTCCCACTTAGTACAGGCGAAGGCTAGCAATTAGATTGAGAAGCGGCCAGCTAGAGAGCAAAAAATGATCATAACCATGCATTATGCATAAGTAACATTCGACACTAGCATGAGTAGGATATGAACACCATGAACATAAATATCATAGAGGCTATGTTGGTTTTGATTCAACTACATGCATGAACATGTGCCAAGTCAAGCCACTCGAACATTCAGAGGAGGATACCATATCATCATACTACATCACAATCATTTTAACGCAATGTTGATATCCAAGATAAATCATTATCCACTCCCAGCTACTTATGCATGGCATGAGAAACTATAATCTCTAATTGTCATTGCAAACATGTTTAATCATAATGGGATGAATCATGGATACTAGGTTAAAATATTTACACAAACAGAACAAGTCGAGTTCATACCAGTTTCTCTCTGCCACGGCAGTTCATCGAATGTCGTCATTATTGCCTTTTACTTGCACGACCGAACGATATGAAAATAGTAATAGTGCAAGAGTGACGTGGACTAAGCAGGAATCTGCATACATTTTATTCAACAGGAGAAGACAAGGTAAAATGTGCTCTTTATTAGTTCAATATTATTCATATGAGAGCCACTCAACATTTTCATCGTGGTCTTCTCCTCGGTGCAACTCAAATAAAAAGAAAAGAAATTCAGAGAAACACAATGAAATATTTTTGGAGTTTTTGGTTTTCTTGGACAAGCAAACAAAAGGGAAAAGCAAAAACGAGGAAAACTATTTACACGGGAAGGCTCCCAACAAGCAAAAGAAGAACAAGGAAATCTTTTTGGTTTTTCTTTTTAATACTACTAAGCATGCATAGAAAGTAAACTAACTACAACTAATTTTTTGGTTTTTTATAAAGTATTTCAAACACACAAGAAGAAAGAAAGAAAATAAATCTAAGCATGGATGATACAATGAAAAAGTGTGGAAACCGACTAATGAAATATGTGGACATGAATGTAAAGTCGGTGGAAACACGTACTCCCCCAAGCTTAGGCTTTTGGCCTAACTTGGTAGTCGATCAGTAGCCCGGAGGGTAGTAGGGGTGCTGCGGAGTGGGCATCCACTCATCCCACTGTTGAGGCTCCTCCTGTGCTGCCTCCGCAGCAGCCTGAGCGTTCCGGTAGGCGATGATGTCTTCAGGCGTAATCCTATATCCGCCCCTGGCAACAGAATCAAACAAAGCAGGAGCAGGCAATGGAATAATATCACGAGTTCTCACACTAAAAACCAGGTTATATGGAATGGGGATGTTAGGAGATTCGATATTAGTAAAATGGTGGTGATCCATGGCTCCACGGTCTAGGTAAACCTTGGTCAGAGGGTAATCATGAGGGCGTATCTCAACCTCGAAGTGAGCCGCCAAACGAGTAGCATAAATCCCACCATGTATTTTGCCCTGAGATTTATTAAGATGGAGGCGACGAGCCACCATAGCTCCCAAGCTATAAGTGTTGTCGCCCTCTAATGCACGACGTAAAACAGCAAGGTTGGTGAACTAAGTGCACCCACCTTCTCCCTAGCAAGCAAGCATTTTGCAAGGAAAAGTGCAAAGTAATGAACAGCAGGAAAATGCAAGCCAGCGGCAGTGGTAGCTGACACACCTCTCTCATCTCCCACTCTCAAAGTGCGATAAAAGGCCTCAAACCCAACCGGCCTAGGCTCGGCTAAGCTCCCATCAGAAGGGGTCAAACATATGTCACAAAATTCAGTAAGTGGTATCTGATGGTTTTCAGCATATAAATCGAAGATCACTTCAGGAGGATTATTCCTAGGCAGGAAAGTAAAACTTTGAACAAAGATATTTGTGAGGATTTGGTGCTGGTCACACTCATCTGCGATGAAGTCGGTGAGGCTGACATTAGCAGCATATTGCATGAACTCATGAAGGATTCCCGCCTCTTCCAGGAACGGGGTATGCGGCCATTCACATGACCATACTTCCGCTAACCTCCGAGGACGGAGATCACTATCAGATAACTCCCCAATAACACCCTTGGAGTTCTTCTTGGAGCCAAACTTCCTAAAGATATTCATGATTTTCCTATGAACAAAATTCTGAAATTTATTAGCCCACAAAAATTTCTCAACAAAACTTCACAAAATTGGTACCAACTACTCATAGGGGTGCATAGAGGCCATAGCAAGCATTCAAACTACTTAGAACTCTAAGAATTCAACATACAAGCACATCTACATCGGCACCAAGAGTAGCTAATTGTTCAAAATATAAACCACTAAAACAAAAACTAATTGGACAAACGGTGGAGTCACATACCAAGCAACAATCCCCCGAAACAGTTTCGGAAACGGAGCTTCGAGCAAAGAGATCGAAATCCGCGGGTTTGAGGGCAAGAACACGGGAGAGAGAGCTATGGAGATTTTTTTCTGGAGGTAAGTGATGAAGTGGGCTGAAGGGATAAGTGAGGGGCCCACGTGGGGACCACAACCCACCAGGGCGCGCCTGGGGGTCCTGGCACACCCAGGTGGGTTGTGCCCACCTGGTGCACCTCCCTATGATATTATTTGCACCAGAAATTCAGAAATATTTAGAAAAAAATCATGTTAAATTTTCAGAGCATTCTGAGAACTTTTATTTTTGGGTCATTTTTTATTGTACGAGAAATTCAGAAAACAGACAAAGCATGACATTTTATTTTATTTAACTAATAAAAACAGAGAACAAAAAGTAGGGACAGAAGGTAGTGCTTACTAAATTCATCAACTTCATACCGTTCAAAAATGATCCATTAATAAGGTTGATCAGGTCTTATTAACAATCACTTTCGATTAGCATGAAACCGAAGAACTTTCACAAATCACTAAGTTACCTCAATGGGGATATGCATTTCCCCAACAATAAGTATTTCATATTTCTTTTTGACAGTAGGTAGAGGTATTTGAAAACTTCCAATAGTGATTGTTGGAGATTTCTCAATAACATTAATACCATTCACTTGGAATTGTTTCTTTGGAAAGTGCACCATATGCTCATTGCCATTAATATGAAAAGTGACCTTGCTCTTATTGCAATCAATAACAGCCCGTGCAGTATTCAAGAAGGGTCTACCAAGGATAATCGACATGTTGTCGTCCTCGGGCATCTCAAGTATAACAAAGTCAGTCAAAATAGTAACATTAGCAACAACAACGGGCACATCCTCACAGATACCGATAGGTATGGCAGTTGATTTGTCAGCCATTATCATCTAAATAGGAGGCATGCTTTCATCATAATAAACTTTTTAATCAAAACTTGGGGGAGTAAAAATATCATCTTCATCAAATATAGCAAACCCAAGCTTGTAGCTTTGCATATCATTAGCATCATGGATATTCAAAGAATTCATACTAACAACATAGCAATGATGCTCATCATTCAAATATTTTGTTCCAAACATTTTATTGACTTCTTCTTCTAACAATTGAGCATAATTTTCTGAACCATCATTTTCAAGAAAGATATTATAAAGATGATCAATAATATGATGCAACCTCAATTCCATTTTTTGGTAGTTTTCTTTTGTAGACCAAACTAGTGATAAACAAGAAAATAAAATATTCAATTGCAAGATCAAAAGATATACCTTCATGCACTCACCTCCCCGGCAACGGCGCTAGAAAAGAGCTTGATGTCTACTACGCAACTTTATTCTTGTAGACACGTGTTGGGCCTCCAAGCGCAGAGTTTTGTAGGACAGTAGCAATTTTCCCTCAAGTGGATGACCTAAGGTTTATCAATCCGTGAGAGGTGTAGGATGAAGATGGTCTCTCTCAAACGACCCTGCAACCAAATACAAGAAGTCTCTTGTGTCCCCAACACACCCAATACAATGAAAAATTGTATAGGTGCACTAGTTCGGCGAAGAGATGGTGATAAAAGTGTAATATGGATGGTAGAAATATATTTTTATAATCTGAATAAATAAAAACAGCAAGGTAGCAAATAGTAAACGGGCACAAAAACGGTATTGCAATGCTTGAAAAGAGGCCTAGGGTCCATACTTTCACTAGTGCAATCTCTCAACAATGCTAATATAATTGGATCATATAACCACCCCTCAAAGTGCGATGAAGAATCACTCCAAAGTTCCTATCTAGCGGAGAACATAAGAATAAATTGTTTGTAGGGTACGAAACCACCTCAAAGCTATTCTTTCCATTCGATCTATTCAAGAGTTCGTACTAAAATAACACAAAGCTATTCTTTCCGTTCGATCTATCCTAGAGTTCGTACTAGAATAACACCAAAGCAAATTCATATTCATAATACTCAATCCAACACAAAGAACTTCAAAGAGTGCCCTAGGATTTCTACTAGAGAAACAAAGACAAGAACGTGCATCAACCCCTATGCATAGATTACCCCAATGTCACCTCGGGAATCCGCGAGTTGAGTGCCAAAACATATATCAAGTGAACCAATACGATACCCCATTATATCCACGAGTATTCAATTGCAAGACATATATCAAGTGTTCTCAAATCCATAAAAGTATTCAATCCGATAACAACGAAATCTCAAAGGGAAACTCAATTCATCACAACAAGATGGAGAGGGGAAAACACCATATGATCCGACTATATTAACAAAGCCCACGATACATCAAGATCGTGACATCTCAAGAACACGAGAGAGAGAGAGAGAGAGAGAGAGAGAGAGATTAAACACATAGCTACTGGTACAAACCCTCAACCCCGAGGGTGGACTACTCCCTCCTCATCGTGGTGGCCGCCGGGATGATGAAGATGGCCACCGGAGACGATCCCCCCCTCCGGCAGGGTGCCGAAAAGGGTATAGATTGGTTTTCGGTGGCTACAGAGGCCTGTGGCGGCGGAACTTCTGGTCTAGGTTAACCCCTGATGGTTTCTCTATTTATAGGATTTTTTGGCGTTGGTTTCACGCTAAGATGGGCCTCGGGGTGAGCATAACCCACCGGGGCAAGCCAGGCCCACCAGGCGTGCCCTGGTGGGGTGTGCCCTCCTCGTGGCTCTTCTGGCCCTCCCATGAAGCTTCGGGGGTCTCTTTTGTTCCAAAAAACCGTCAAAAGGTTTCAGCTCATTTGGAGAACTTTCATTTCTGCACAAAAAAACAACACCACGGTAGTTCTGCTGAAAACAGCGTCAGTCCGGGTTAGTTCCATGCAAATCATACCAAAACCATATAAAATTATTGTAAACATGGTATGAATACTTCATAAATTATAGATACGTTGGAGACATATCAGGGCCCCACGAGGTAATAGGGCGCGCCCAGGGCTGGCCGTGCCATGTTGCCTATGGGCAACAAGTGGCCACTCTTCGGTGGATCTTTGCTCCAGTATTTTTCATATATTCCATAAAAAATCTCCAAAAAGTTTCATCCGATTCCGAGAACTTCTATTTCTGCACAAAAAACAACATTAACGCCATGGTAGTTCTGTTGAAAACAACATCAGTCTGGGTTAGTTTCATTCAAATCATGCAAATTAGAGTCTAAAATAAGAGCAAAAGTGTTTGGAAAAGTAGATACGATGGAGAGGTATCACTCCTTCCCTCACACTTTGCCACAAAGAGGAAAGCCGAGCAGCTAATCCACACCACCGATGACGTTCTTTGGGCGATGTTCTTCCACGACAAACTACCCAGATCTTGGTGGAAGCCCTTCACATCACCAAATACATTGTCAACAAATAGTCCTCCTCTTTTGTCCAATTCCAAACCCGGTATTTTTGTCTTCTTATCCACCACCCCACCTATGATCACCTATGAGTATTCTAGTATCTATGTTGTCCAAACACATATGTCGCCATCACAAACAAACTCTCCCCAAAATCCCCGTTATGTGTATTCCTCGGTTACCCTCTCGGGCACACAACATATTAGTGTTTGTTGATCTCCAAACTCACAAAGTTATCATCTCATAGTATGTCATATTTTACGAAACAAACTTCCCCTGTTTTTTGTTGATTCCCGCACTTCCATTAGTTCATCATCGCTCACAAAAAAACCCTGACATAGAAATATTTCCCTAATGTCGCACCCTACCTACCTCGTACTAGTCTTGTCCCATATCTCCACCAGGATCTACGGGCCTCAGATATGTAGTTGGGTCAGCTGCCAGCATGGGCGGGCTACCTGAATCATCCTCGTGATCCATGCCCCGCCTACCCGCAGCTTCTTTGCACTCGCCAGTTGTCCCTCCCACCTAGCCGACTGCATTGCCGGCTCTCTCGGACGCACAGTCAACTCCTCACCCGCACGTGCACCCTTGGTTCCAGCTCATACACCCGAGCGACCTATCCACCCTCTGCGTCTGCGAGTCGTACCGATAGCACCACCTGTCGATGTACACATCATGCACACCAGGGGTAAACTATTTTTTTCTTTCTAAATAGCAATCTTATATCGATGCCTCTTCTTCTGCTATCTTCCCAATACCTTCCTCGTACCGCATAGCCGTCAAAGATTCCACTGGTACAACACAATACCCAAAGAATATAATGCGCTGATGTGGAATAATACATGGCGTTTAGTGTCTCATCTTGCAGGTGTTGGAGCCATGTATTATTCAACTCCGACGGCGCACTTGCTCGATACAAATCATGGAGGGTGCTTCGCAGCTTCACACACATTAGGTCAGCATCGACTACAGCGAGCTTCACACAAATGCTCCCCATCACTATGTTCCATGTTGGTATGGGTTGGGTTCTCAAAGTAATAAGTAATAAAAAAAGTTGCATGTTCAAATCTATAGAAGTTCATAATCAGATGAGGCGTCTTTGGAACACAAGCATGTGAGCATGAGCAACAAATGAAAATTATTTGTAATGACTATTTGTCATTGTTGGCGGGAACCAAAAATGTCGAAATGCTTACTATTTGTCTTTCTTGCGAAATAAAATGCTTACTATTTGTCAAACAAAATATTACATGTACAAAATTTTCATCCTATTTCAGCAAATATTTGCAAATGGTATGACCTCCAGTAGATTAGATTGTAGGTTGTCTATTTAAAGGTCACAAGATCCTCAAGGATGGTTGTTTCCATCAAGGTCGTAGAAAACAACATACGCTAAAAAATGTACCAAAATATTTTCTTTCATAAATGGTAAAAGATATACCTGTTTTGTTTATTAGGGAGATGTGTTTGAATTATAAAGTGCCAAAGGTTCTCTGGAACCAAAACCTAGTGTCCCATCATAATATTACCCAAATGTTTTCCCTTGCAAAATTCCAAATTCCCTTTTGTTGTACAACCCGCAATTTCCTCCCGATGCTCTATCCATGCATGGAACAATTAATGAATGCATTAATTCAGCACCATGATCTGGTTTTTCTGTACAACCCACAAATTCCTCGGTCGCAATCAATGTAGGAACATGAGACTTGGCTGCAACTCTAAGGAGGGTGGCCCGTGTGAAACTCAAACACATGGGACGTGGTCCCACTGCCAAGTGAAACTCATTTCCCCGTCATCCTCCTATAAAATCCTAGACCGCATCCTTTCTATTGTCAATTATACTAACTATTACCCCACCATACCCTCTTGTCACGGCTCTCCTACAATAACGAACAACTTATAAAAAGGCCAAAAGGGAGTTTTCTTTTCAAGGAGATGATGCATATCATAGATCGGGCTGTGCCACCGCAAGAGGAGTGTAGGTATGCCAGCAATGATAACGAGGAAGATCATGAGATGTTGCCATTCAATAGTATGATCCAGGTGAGTATTTGTTGGTGTCCATCTTTGTCCTCATAAAGTGATTTTTCTTCTTCTTTATTTACTACTTTTAACCTCTCATTCTTTTCTAGCCACTATGCATGTAGTTGTTTGTGTGGTTGAATGGGTACCTTATTTTGTGTTCTTGAATTCACTTGATATATGATATCTAGGGTTGCTAGATATATCTCGAATTGTTTAGGAACTATAGTATATATATATAAAGCAAGAGGGTCAATTCCATTATGTGTACGTGTTATGATATTCGAGGATTTTAGGTGAGATTTTGACAAGTAACATAATACCTATATTTCATCTACTTAGATGAAGCATGAGATTAAGTTATGTGCATTTCACATGTTCCAGTACCCTCTCTCTTGTTATCATCTCAAGATTTACACGAACAATACATGGCATGTGACAGATCTGGTGTGTGGGGTTCACTAGATCTATTCAAAGAAGAAAGAAAATACCTTTATTTCTAACTTGCTTATAGTGGTCATCTGTGAAACAATAATCCACATATAAGCTAATCTATCATCTCTTTGTAATAAAGGTTTTCGAGGAGCATACACAAGATTAAAGGTCATGTTATGATTAAAAAAAAGTATTGCATTTTAGTCCTCTTAATCTATAGAATAGTGGGCACCTAAAAGGCATTGTGAAAATTATATCTAAACAATAGAATCATCATCTCAGGTGTGAAGAATCCTGGTAATGACACAATAGTAAGATTCTCCAATTCCTCAATCAAGAAAGGATCGTTTGTTAGACTTGCCACCACTTATTGCATGTTTCATGTGGTTTTAGAGTGTCTCCTTGATTTTGTAACGACTTATCAAATGCTGACACTCGGACGTCATCATTGACACACAAAGTTTGGCGCGCACGCCAACCTAGGGTGTCATTCTTTCTTCTTATAAGCACCGGTGGAAGCTCTGCCATTTGACATAAGAAGAAAAGGTAAGGTTGTCGTTTTGTTAATTGAAGGATAATAGGATAGAACCAACAGACATCTGGGCTTACAAAAACTATGGTCGCTGCCTAGGTTTGCTCTATCATTCTAGTCACGGACTAGCATTAATTTTTGAAACCCCTTTTTGTAAATTAAATACGAATATACATAGATTAGCGCATATTAATTGTCTTCCAAATATACATATAGAATCCAAGTTTGTTACTATAGCAAAAATTCATGAAAATCATAACGGTGTAGTCTAATTCTACCAAAAAATATGTGTGGTTTAAAACAATTAGTAAATTAATTTCCGAAATATTGGAGGTATCATATATTAGAATCTACTAGTATATTTTATTCTTCATGCTGGATGTTTAGGTAGACATATTTTGAGGCAAAACTAGGGTCGCTGCCTAGGTCTGCTCTATCATTCTAGTCACGGACTAACATTAATTTTTGAAACCCCTTTTTTTACATTAAATACGAATATACATAGATTAGCGCATATTAATTGTCTTCCAAATATACATATAGAATCCAAGTTTGTTACTATAGCAAAAATTTATGAAAATCATAATGGTGTAGTCTAATTCTACCAAAATATATGTGTGGTTAAAACAATTAGTAAATTAATTTAGGAAATATTGGAGGTATCATATATTAGAATCTACTAAGTATATTTTATTCTTCATGCTCGATGTTTAGTTAGACATGTTTTGAGGTTTGATGTGCCTCTATCATATTCAAGATATGAAGTAGTGAAATGCTTATTCACTAACGTCAGATCTATGCGCATATGAGGATAAAATGTCTAGAATCACCCCTTGCACATTAAGCACATATAGGGTTGCACGCATTACTTGGTACTCCCTCCTTTTTGAATTAAAAACATTAAATGCATGTGTGTGCATCCATAGGTGGACATTAGATTTCTTTCATCAATTATTTGTCAGTATAATCCTAGTTTGTTATTGTGTAAACCATCACCAAAAATAGATATGACCAGTTTATTGATATCAAATTGAGAAAGTATCCATCAAAATTTAAAAATTCTAGGAAAATTACCAGTTTTGTCACTGGTTTAATTTCATCTATCTAAATGATCCACAGTTCCTGTCTTGTTTAATGTGATGATCTTCTTCACGTTCTTAGGACATGTACATGAAGCAGTTTTAGTCTTCTCCTAAGTCACTTAGGATATAATAATGGTTTGGAGAGAGAGAGAGAGAGAGAGAGAGAGAGAGAGAGAGAGAGAGAGAGAGAGAGAGCTATATCTTCTACACAATGACGTGAAGGACAGAGAAGAGGGGTAGGTTGTAAACTTATAGTCAGCTGTAGCATCATTTTAAGTTCCTAGTGTTGAGTTACTTTGTATTTCAACTTTGTCATATTTCTATGCCGATGTATTATCATAGTTAATACAGCAATATCATAAGAAGAAAATATGTAAAAAAAATGTTACAAATGAGGAAAAGGGGTCTCATATGTTAATGTCACATATGGCAAATACATGACTTGCTGTTAGGAATTTAAGTTTTTTTGTAAGATTTGTTTGCGTCTTTCATCAACGGACATGATGCTTACACCTAACATGATGTCGTACTTGGAGTTTGAGTCGGATGGAGTGTTGTAGTGCACACACAAACCATTAGGATTTAACGGGGACTTTGAGTGGTTCCTTGTTACTTTTGGAAACAAATATTTATGCCTATTAACTCACCATTCTTAGGGTGTAGTCATGTACTATTATCCATATTTAATAATTGAGGGGAAGCTTGTCGGAATCACGATTCTGATTCGGATTAGGGCTCCTATGGTCGGATCGCAAATCACAGAATCTTAACCGTCAAAATCTTAGAATTGTAGATTCAGTTGACAAGAATTGTTGAATCACTCTAACCAATTTAGATCGTAAAATCACATGATAGAATTGTGCTTCTGACATCCTTGTATGGGGAAGAAGTAAACTATTTTATGATGTCTCTTCGATACTATTTTTGCCAAAATGTTTCATGTTATAGAAAATGGTCTGGCACAATTATATTTATACTGTCTCTCTATAATAGTTTCCTTTCTTATTCATCACAGCAGTCAAATGGAAGTAATGATGTGACTGGGGAGCTCTTTTGTCGGCAATCCACTAATGGACATGGGCCAATAGGTTTAAACTTGAAGAAAACAACCTCTGTTTTGAATTCTATACAAAAGAAGCTAGTGCCAGCCTCCAAAGTAAAAAGAAAGGAATCCACATTTGCTATACACACAAGAACTACTGTGATACAAGGAATGAAGCCTTCAAAAAAGTTGCGAGCTTCCCATTTTGAAGCTTCCATTCTAAGAATTGGGGATTGGGAGGTAAATGTTATGCCAACTCGTGTACTTTTTTCTAATATATAGTATATGAAATACCTAAATTTTGCACATCTTAGTCCGCTATTATATCTAGATCTCACACTTGTTTTACCATTTCAATAAAAAGAGAGTATGTTACCCTCAGTCTCACAGATGCACATGACCAATATTACACTTGGTAACTATATTTCGAAATTTTATTTCTGTTGTTATGAGTTAGCCACTTACATATTGGAAATAGTTGCCAGACAAGTCATCTTTGCATCGGATTTAGTAAAGTGAAAATTTTATAAAACTTATGATGTTATAGTTTTATCAAACTAGTAAGATTGATCCTGAAATATTTAGCTGAGTGTTAACCATTTTCATATAATAATAGTTCAAATCAAGACTCAAAGGAGATATTGTGGCAAAATTCTACTATTCCAATAGCAAAATGGTGTGGGAAACAATCCAAGAAGGTTTGAAGAGCAAGATGGAGATAAAATGCTCGGACATTTGTGCCTTGAAGATAACTTGTCAAAAAAAATTACCCGGGGTGTTGGACATTATGGTACGTGAAAGAGAGTTGCATATTATGAAAATTATCATGTTAATGGGTGCAGATTATGTTGTTTGGTAAAATAAATTGTAGCATGTGGTGCATCTCATCCTATACAACATACAACAGAGAAAAATATGGAACAAATTCTTATGGTAACCAATGTTGTTACTACTTATACCTTGTTTTCTTCATTTAGGTTTGTGCGGAACCACGGTTTTTCAAAGAAACCAAGACACTACCATACAGGAGGACTAGGTGGGTTGTAACTACGGATTTTACTGGCGGACAAGCGAGAAGGCTTAGGTAATATAAGATCTATGTATATTTACGGTTGAAGTGAATAATCCAAAAAATACAACGAATGATTTACCACTTCATGGATAAAAAATATTTTTCTGGTTAACTCGACAAAAGCGTTGTCTGTTCATTAAGACGGATGAAATTGCTTGTTGATTAGGGCAAATTGGACTAAAACCTAATACAAATGTCAGAAAGCCTCCCCTGTCCATCGAGAAATGGTAGAACCCACAGACCAACGGTCCACCATGCACAATGGCATACTAATGAATATTGATGAAAAAGGTCCTCGATCACGCACCCTCCACCGAGTGAGCCAGATTAGGCGGGGGCTATCCAGGAATGGGATGAAGATCCTAACAGGCTTCTAAAGAAGCGTGGAAGACACTATGCACTACACCACCCACCCACATTGCCCTCACCATCACCGCCGAAGGTAAAGAGAGATGAAACCTGATATCGTAAGAGCGGGTTGAGGAGGCACCACCTTTGATGGCGGTGAATGCGTCCGTGTTGGACCCTATGTTGCCTAGAACTTCCTATGCTCTCAAGACCAAGTAATCCTGGGGCCATCACCCCAACTCCCCTGTCTGTTGTGTCGTGACACGAGAGGGATGCCCCACCGCTGTCGTGCGAGCTTGGCCTGACCGTGGCGAGGGGACAGACAGGGAAGGTGGTGCGAGTTGATGGTGTCTAGGATTTTCTGCCCACGTCGCCCTCACCGACCTACACAACAAGTTATTTTCTCCTATTCATGTTCCCTCTTGCATTTTAGAATACCATGACCCACCATACATGCCTAATACAGTAAGTGTGTAATTGGCAAACGACAAGGTATTGCCATTATGTCAAATTTTTAACCCTCGAAGGTTTTTCCATGTTCCCTTCAAAAACTCGTGTGCTCTCCTCTGCACATATTGTTCACCTCTTTTCATCTATATAAAAAGGTAGTGCTCCTGCCTTTTTTAAGGTAGAAAATTAGTTAGTCTATTATTAATATTATGTCATATCGACTAGATAGACAAAATAGATTTTACAATTTTCATATTAGTTAGTCTATTATTAATATTATGTCATATCGACTAGATAGACAAACTTATGCCTTATATTCTCGCTGCTGTACGGTTAACATATCCTAATAACTCTAATTCAAATTATAATATTTTATTTTATTTATGTGCCCTACTTGAGAGTGATAATTATTCTTCTTTACATGACATGCCGTTTGGTGTTATCTACACACTAGTACATACACATATCTCGCTAAAATAGTTGTGTTTGAACCCTTGTTAATTTCTATATATTTTCATTGTATTGGTGGGTGAAGATTTCCCTTTTACTACTTCCAGTAGGCATGTTCTACAGTGTGACCCAGGGATAATAGACAAGCACATTGAGAATCTCCTGTCCATAGACCATCGTCTATATTTGTTAAGTCAAGAGAACAATATCAATCAGAAGAGTCCTTGCTGGGGCACATGTTGTTCAGTGCCTGGAATCGCATTGAGTCCGAGCAATGAAAACTCATATCATAGTGATGATGATAACCTGTTTGGTACTGCACCAACTGGGCAGTCGATGCCAACTGGAACAAACACAGTAGGACTAAATGATACTGGAGCCCTGCAAGGTGTACACTTCCAAAGCTCAGGTAAGCTTCAGAACTATCATTTCCTGAAAGTATACTTTTGCGGTATATCACTAACCATGCATGAGAGTTCTAGTAATTAGTACTCAGAATTTTTTTTCTATGCAGTATGCATCTCATTACTAAATCTGCAAGAAAAAATCAAGTAACTAAACCTCTTTTTTTTCTACAGTAGCTGTTGGTACCTCTGTGATTACAAAAGAACATTCAAGGGGGGGTGATCAATTGAAGAGTGACATGTTTAGCTGGGAGGAGTTCCTTGAAATGACTAGGGTGGGGCAAAAACCCTTCATGTCAAATGGTGGACTCAATGGCAAAGGGAAGCATATCAACAATCTAACCAATTCAGAGGACTCGCATAGCAGGGCCGCTTATCCATCGAGAAGAGAGGCGCTGGCTGAGGTGATAAGGATATTCCCTGGTGACTGTATGACGAGTCGGCAGGTCGAATCAGGGAACCAACCAAGCCGCGCCGACCATGTTGTCCTCTACCCAAGCTCAGGTATCTAATGCTCTTCCATCTACATGTCAGAACTGCATCGATTGATGCAGAGGCCGGGGTTTTTTTTCCTCCTTTTCTGAAAAAAATCTACATGTCAGAACTGTAACACTTATACTGCTTTAGATTGAATCGGATAAATTCAGAACCACACAAGTCCAAATGTTGTATTATGCATAGTGTACTAAAAGCACTCGTCTCATTTCCTGAAATGAAACAACTACTCCATCCGTTCACCACAAGATGTTTTAACTTCTTTCTGAATCGGATGTATATATACGCATCTTAGTGTGTTTGTTCACTCATTTCAGTCCGTATGTAATCTATATTGAAATCCAAAACATGTTATAATAGTGAACGGGGGAAGTACAATATTAGGACAAGTTTTCATGTACAGGAACCCCGCAAAAAAAAGTTTTCATGTACAGAAAGAACTGCAGTTTGCCCATGCCAATAGTAAAATGCAACTCATATATACTCGATCTCGCAAAAAAATGCTATATATATTCCTAGGAAAGCATGAACACCTAATAGACGCAACAAATGCATGATTTTGTCAATAAAATAAATAAATATGGATAATCCATCTCTAATAATAGGCTTAGGCAATCGGTGATATGCGCTACAAATCTGATTAGAAAAATGGCCCTGCCTGACGACAAACGACAGGAACAGGTATAATTGTATGGCTTGTTTCTTATCTGTTCAGGCAGTATGTCAAATTCAGATATTTTCTTTCAAGTTTCTGAATGTAGTATGCATATTATAGTTTGTAAATCAATGATCCTTTTTATCCCTATTCTACTTTCTAGCGAGTTAGCTTCTCTCTGGTCAGTTGACATAACACACAATATCTCCGTGAGAAATTTGCATCATTTTGGTACTGAGAACCTGATTAACTTACTACAGAAGTTGCTTGCTCAGTCAACTTGTACTGTTAACTAATCTGATCACCTCTGTATTTCCGTACAACTACTGTCACAGAGGAACCTTCAGGGCAGACCTTGCTGCAGAACCAGCCGAGTAATGGTTACATCTCACCGGAGACAATGTCACTTGAGCAGATACATGACAACTTACTGAGCGACAACGAGGTTGTGAATGTGGAGCAACAGGATCTCATGAGCACGGTGAACTCCTTGTCCTGTTTGATTGGGCAAGCTGCTGCGGTTGCTCCTCCTCCTCCTCCTCCTCATGCTGAGCCAGCCCAAGTGATCAACGTGGCTCCTTCTGAAAGCAGCAGCGCCGGCAACCAGTTCTCTCCATGGATGGAGCTGCCGAGCTCAGCATGGGAACCATGATGATGAGATATTGCCATCTCTCTCTCAGTTATGCCCTTGAGTTGATTTCGGCCTCTCAGTTGGTGTAGCTGCCTTGCGCACATCACAAGGACGAAGGTTCGGCTGTCTTGACTTTTGATCTCGTCTTGATGATAAATGGATCTTATTAATATTATTATGTGTGTGTGCCAGTATATTTGTGGCACAAAAATATCAAACTGCTAGACTGTTGGTTATTGTAATGCAGACATGTTGTACTCTGTTTTGGTTCTGATAAACATTGCTACAAGGGATGATGATGTCATGGGACCTGAAAACCCAAACTTGTGTTCCTTTGGAGCATTGCTACACATTGCCAACAAAAACAGCCCAAGATATTGTTATCCTTGATATTTTGATTGCAGGGTATAGTTTTGAGCCCAACAACACCGCAAGAGATCGTCGAGTTGGGGCAGCCATGGGAAGGTAGTCGTTGAGCGTTGTTAGAGCCGGTTGCCGCGCTCCCACATGATCCGACGAGACGCCAGCGGCCCTCTCCTCCTGTTGATCTTTATCACCCGCCTACCTTTTGCTTCTACAAACTCCACATCCCCATGTTTCGCATTGGTATGGGTTGGGTTCTCAAAGTCATAAGTATAAGAAAGGTTTAGATTCAAATCTACAAAAATTCATAAACACATCAGGCATCTTTGCAAACACAAGCATGTGAGCATGAGCAACAAATGGAATAGAAGATCTGCAATGACTATTTGTCTTTATTGATGGGGAACCAACAGTGTCAAAATGCTTACTGTTGGTCAAAGAAAAGATCACGTGTACAAAAGTTTCATGCTGTTTCAACAAATATTTGCAGATGGCATCACTTCCAGTAAGATTAGATGCTAGCAGTCTATTTCGATGTCAAAAGCTCCTTGATGATGGTAATTTCCACCAAGTGTTCAGTTGTTCTTGTCATTTGTGAACAACCACAAGTCATCTGTGGTCCAGCTATAATGAATCGAACATGTCTAACAAAAATCCAACGCTAGAGAGCCATGACGAACGAGCTTAATCATATGCGGTACGGGGCTAGCGGATCCTTGGACTGAAGCCCCTCATGGTACACCCCCCACGCGTAGCCCTCCAGTGAGAAGGGGCGAAAGCTGCATCCATCCTCATCACCGTCTTCAGAGACCTCCTCCTTCTCCTCCTTATCCATGTCGCCGCCCTCTTCGCCGGCACCAGAGAGCGGCAGCAGCGGCGAGACGATGCTGTCCAGGGGCAGTGTGATCAGCACGGTGATGGACAGGCGGGCTGGCTCCCCGCCCTCTTCACTGTCGCTGCTGGGGGCAGGAGTGGGGCGAGCCATGCCTCTCACTTTCTTCAGCTTGCCATTGCTCCACACCTAGAACACATCACAAAAGAAGCACGGCATCAAAAGGGGTGTTACTGCTACTGTGTAAAGACTGATTAAAAAGTCACTTTTCAGCAAAAATATACACACGATGATCACTCTTTGTATTCAAAAGACGAGGTCTCTGTGACTTTGTCTCTTTTTGTTATGTGGTTTTCAACCCAGTGTCGACCAATCATGCAGTTATGCAGACACGCGGCCTAATTAGCTGACCCGGTACAGGTTGAGTAGAGTGATGCAAAAAAAGACTTAGTTTTTTTTTAAACTAAAAAAAAGACTTAGAATTTGATGGCAGTAGAACAATCTCTTCTCTCCTATCCCACATCCTTTGTTTTTTGGTTTTGTTGATTATTACTGGTTTTTTCCTTGAGAACCAGCTGAACTGACCCACCTCTTATTGGCTAAATCATGTTTTTTTGGTAAGTCAATAAGTATATACCAATATTGTATTTTTAGTATTTAATCACATTAATAACAATGAAATGGCTGGCATGTGCATTGTATCAAGCAAAATGAAATAAATGCATATCTACTATTATGGCAAAATGCAAGTTGTAAAATCCGCGCGCCAATTTTCGCTCGCCAGCCGACAGCTGCATGGTGCCACACGTAATTTTTACCAACATGCGGGAAAAATGACGGCGGAAAAGCCATGAAGGTGGGGTGGCGGAGACGGCCCGCCGGAGCGGCGGACAGGGATGGGTGTGGGTGGGAGACCGGTGTAGTGTTGCTTGGCGGGCAGGTGCTCTGAGCGTGTGCGAGCAGGCGAGTTTTATAGCCGCCGCGGGTCCTCGCTTGGGCCCTGGCGCTGAGCGTGTGGTGGGCCAGCTGAGGGGGACCGGTCGTACCTGGACCGATAAGCAGGCCGGAACAAAGGCCTGCAGAACCGCTCCCTGGAAAGAGTGAGTTTTTTTCCACGCTGCAATGGAGGCCATAATGAATATTTATGGGAGATCTCGCAAGATATTCTGTGAGATTTGATTTGATATCAGCGCTTGCTGACTTGCCAAAAGAAAAGGATTTTAGGTTATTTTATTTGGGAAGAAAAAAATCACGTGCGGCTCCGCATCAGTGCAAATTCCTTGAGTACGTGCGCGATGGCCTCGATAAGAAAGTAATAACTCCTGCAGAAAGCAAATCGTTGGCCTCAGCTGTCGAGAGCCCACACGTGTAGCTGTAGGCTTCTAGAAACAACAGAGCCTTTTTGTTCACAACGCGACGCTGGAGCTGAACCATCGATCGGTATCGTTGCGTCCATCAGCCAAACCGAGAACGACTCGAGTCTTCCGTTGGATGGCAAAGAGCACGAGACATCTCACATCTATAGCACGGATTTTCTTCTGATCACACATTGACCTTCGAGCTCGAGGACACGTGCCATTCCGGCACGACACGACACTTTGTCAACCCGGTTAAACTAGTGCCGAATAGAGTGCAGCGTCACGCTTTTCTCACTTTATACACCTTTTTTGGTCATGGCTCTTGGATCATGGAAATGTGTAGTGCATATTATTGTCAACCCACAAGTGTGGTACATCTATTTAGAATATTGTGTGGCGATACCATGCTGTATCTGCTACTGTTTGATTATTATCGTTCGTGCATGCTTTGTTTTGTTGGCACCTAAACATATAAAATGGCTTTATCATTGTAGCCTAAATTGCACATTCAGAATACAGAAAATCTGTATAGTCTGTCTGTATTGCATTCAGAATAGAGAAAATCTCGATCGCCGCGAGTCATTGGAATGTTGCTACTTAGTACTAGTATGTTTTTCTCTTTCTTTCTTCTTCCCCTTTCTGTGTATACCGGCAAGTTTTTTTTTTTCTGATGGAACTAACAAGGCCGCTGATCAGACAAATCATCTAAACATGGTGCGATGGGCCTAGAGACGGACGCAAGTACTGGACCACAAGCATGTAGGCCCATAAACACTCGAAGGCAGCTGGTACCTCGTGGCCCAATTGGCCTGCTTGCTTTAATTAACTCAGGTTGCTCTCCTACAACAGCTAATTGTACCACATCGGTTGTGTGGAATTAGATTAAGGATGACAGGGTATAAGAACAATATCACCGGGCTATGGAAACATCGGCCTTGCGCTTGGGGCAATGATGCAACTAGTGAGGTTGGGCGTCGGGCGCTTCCTGTCGCCGTGCTAGGCCAGGCCCGGGAAAGGGTGACGGGCGAGCTTAGGCGATCACTTAAACCGATCTATAGCATTGTCCGGCAGAGAGCTCTCCCCAGCACCATTTGCGCCCCAATAGGCGTTCGCGCGCGGCTACATGGGTTGTGGCCCAATAGCACTGGGTCGCTCGCTCACCCGAATCTAGTTGCTTTCTAGCCCGGGAGTTCCTAGGAGGCGCCCTATACGCTGGCTAGGAGATCTGACACCCACTAGCCAGCAAGAATGGGCCGGCCCATTTGCATTTGCTTCGTCGGTCAAACTTTGACTTTTGCAAATCTATGTTTTAAAAATCAGAAAAATCTTGGAATCAAAAAATATTCTTAGATTTTAAGAAAACACAAATTTCAATTTGGTTCACGCATTTGAAAAGTTCATCAAATATGAAAAGTCCACAAATTTTGAAAATAAAGTACAACAATTTTGGGAAAAGAAAATCACAAATGTTAAAAAGGTCATCAATTTTGAAAAAAGTTCATTGAGTTGAAATTTTTTTGTTGATTTTTAAAAAATGTTGAAAAATTAGAAAATAGTTTATCAACTTTATATAAATTTCAATAATTTCAAAAAAGTTTCGTAAATTTTTTAAAAAAAATCGTAAATTGGAATATTTACATGGGTTTTGGAAAAAAATTCATCGAATTTAAATAAAAAAATTCCTAATTTCAAAAAATCATGAATTTCATAATTACAAATAAACATAAAATTAAATAACAGAACTCATACGGAAATTTTTAAAAAAGTTTAAAAAAGAAAAGAAAAAACAAAGCAACACTGGTCCAGGAAAAACAAAAAAAGAACGGCTGCCTATTGCACCCATAGATGGGCCAACCCGGTAAGAGCACCTTCATTGGCAGTTAACAAAATGTACATTAACGGGCGATGAAGGCGCCAAATAGGAAATGCCTGCTAGCTCTTTATTATTTTGTCGCCCACGTCGCCTGTTCGGTTCACTAATTTACCAGTTTTTTTAACAAAAAGGAAATGATAAAATATTTGTGTCTAGCAAAAGGTTCATATTTTTTTTGAGAAGTTCCCTAATTAAAAAAACTGTTCATGGGTTTAAAAAACTGGACAAAATTGAAAATCAATTTGAAGATATGGAAAAAGTTCACGAATATAAAAGTCATGATTTGGAAAAAATTCTAGAAAGTTCACAAAATCGGTGGGAAAACGAAAATGCACGATGCGAGCTTGTGTATTATTTGAGCGAGAAAGTATTACCCTACATGGACGTGTTACAACAAAACTCGCTTCTCCGGGAGGGAGGGGGGAGGGCGCGCCTTTTACCGAAAGCACCACAACCAACGCTTAAGGTGCCAAATAGCAAGATCACTAATTAAGGGGTAACCCTTGTAAACATCAGCCCACTTTTTCTCTGGTGCTAAGTGGCGTGCTTCATGTCACTACCTGGAAGTTTCCCTTTTTATAGATTTATTTTTGTTTCAAAACGGTTTATCTTTTGAACCGTGCGTCCAAATCACAAATTATTTTCACCGTTGATTTTCACGTCAATCTTCGAAACTATATCTCGTATTAATAGGTTTTGTTGAACTTTTTTTCACGAAAATCAGGAATAAAAATGATAAAATATAAATAAAAACAAATCAAATAAAAGAAAAAGGAAAAAAGCGGAACAAAAAATTGTCCAAAACCAAAAAATGGAAACCAGAAGCATAGTTGTGCCTTTTCACCCTTTTAAAGCAAGGTTGTGCTTTCTCCTTTTCAGGAAGCATAGTTGCACTTCTCGCGAAAGCACGGGATGTGTTTTTCCATTTTCAGGAAGCATAGTTGTGCTTCCCCGTAAAAAGGGAAAAATCACAGCTCGTGCAAGTGTAGGTTATGCTTCTCGTGCAAGCACAAGTTGTGCTTCTCAAGGAAGCACGAGTTACGTTTTTTCTCGTAGAAGTACATGATATGCTTCTTGCGGAAAACACTGTTTTCCAAAAAAAAACATCAAAACCTAGATAACCGAGGCAAAAGCTAATAAAAGTATTTAAAAATTCTAAAACGCTAAAAACCGTAAAAAAAATCAAAATCTAGAGGGAGTGCCAGTGCGCGACATGTGGCGGCAGCTGAGTGCATCACTTGGTGCTCTCAAACAAAAAAGACCTTTGCGAGAGTCCCCAGAGATACCGTTAGTTAGTTGCTCCCATCAAATAGGAACCAGCCCGCCCAAGTGCACATGCATGAAAAGCTCAAACCGAAGGGAGCTAGTACCTAATTAACTCGGTCTGTTGCTATGTGGAAAGGTGAGCTAATTGTATCACATCGGTTGTGCAGAAATAGTTTGACGATGATCCGGGGTATAAGAAAAAGATCTTCGGGCTTTGCCACATCCATCTTTGCACTTAGAGCAATGACGCAGCTAGTGAGATTTCATGAGAGGCGTTAATTGCCGGTTGAAAACTATTTCAAAACCCCCTCTTTGGCTCTCATTGGCCATTGAGAATTTTTGGAAGGGTTCCAAACATTTTTCTTGCTCCAAACATTACTCGTTACACTCTTTTTGAGTGGGAAGTTATCCGATTAATGCCCAAGCATTGGGCAAGAAAGAAAAATTGTAGCTGGTTTCAAGCTTTGCATGAAGACCCTAGGGATAATACCTCGCGAAAGAGAAGCTTTTCTCTCTAGTTTGATGTGGTGTCAAGCAGTTTTCCCCTCCTGTAGCGCGAGAGGCAAAACCGCAAGCGACTGCGACACTCACGTCAAGCGTCGGCGAGGCTGACAGTTCCTCTCCCCTCCGTCCGCCGCGGCAACGTGAGCGAGGGAGAACCCCGTTTCTCCGCTTTCGGCTTGTAGATAGGGTTAGGGTTAGGTTTCACGGTGGCGGTGATGGCGCCGTGTCAGAATAAGGTGATGCGGTTCCACCTCCACCATGACGTCTTGTGGCGCGGCGTGAAGGATCTGGCAGCTTAGTCTTCTCGATGCTCATGCACGACGGCGGGATTTGTTTTCTCGTGGCATCAGCGCTTGGAGGATGGCGGAGACGTGATAGGGAGTTCGTCAACTGGGATTCGATCCACTAAGACTTCGCCGATCCAAACGGAATCGTCAGATCCGGGTAAATTCCTAACATACTATGGGGAGGTTAGGATGCTTCTACCGGTGGTGCCATCCGCTTGTGCATGGGCGGAGCTCGTTTGAACTTGTGGCATATCCAACATCGACGGCTCTTTTCTACAGGGCGATGATCCGACAGGATCGAGGACCCGCGACTTCCTATCCGCCACCAACATGGAGATGCTGGCTCCGGCAGTGGAGCATCGGTGGAGGCGCGCCACCGGCCCGTTCTGGAATATGGAGGCAGTTAACTCCCTTTGGACCTTGTTGTAATTTTCTTCCTTGTTGGGGTTGTTTGTATTGTTGGTGTTGCTAATAGATCTAAGATTTTTTTGCAAAAAAGGACAAAAAATGGTGTGGTGTCTTTTTGCCTTCCATTCATCATGTGATTGGACTTTGGGAATCATGTAAAACTTATTCTCCCGTTCTATAAAAATATGGTAAGCTTAAGCGTACTCTTAAAAAAAACTTTACACCTAACCAATGGTACCCAATTATAGTAGTCTAATCCTTGGTGCAAAGAAGGCATGTAGATTTTATTAGAAGTTAAACGGTGCAATGTTTGATTAAACTTATAGAAACTAAGAACTGAAATATCACATTAGTATCATGAAGTACACAATAAAAATATTTTCACATTGTATATTTTATAGTAGGAGTTCATAGTTTTTTTCCCTATAAACTTGAACAATCTTTTCAAACAATCTTTTCGTTGTTTTATTTCAGACGAAAATTATACGACCTATTTTCAAGCATGGATAGAGTTCTATTTGTTCCAAACAGAAGTACTCCTGGACGAGCACTACATTGTCCAAAAATGGACGAATTTTATTCGGGTACTTCTAAGCAAAGTTTAATACTCCCTTAGTCTCATAATGTAAGATGTTTTTGCAAGCTAAAATAGCTTGCAAAAAGTCTTATAGTGTGGGACGGAAGGAGTACAAAATTGCTGATATCTCTGGCTGCTAAACAAACATGAAGTTGGCCCACAAGTTCACCATTCCTATGAAGTGTACTTTCCGCAATTCAATTATGAGTAGCTAAAGTTACAATGTACTCCCTTCGTCTTGAATTAGTTGTCTTAGTTTTATATAGACACAGATGTATCTAACACTAAAACACACACGGTTTAATTCCCTAAATGTACAATTCTACCTGAATGCGCCATGCTCAACCATAATGTCGAATCTAAACCCCAGACTGAAACCTAGAGGAACTGCTCCTCCGGCAGCAGTGGCACGCACACGGTTTGCCTTACTCTGGCAAACTTTTCCCATCCCATGTAGTATCGACCTTTCCTAGTCCGCTAAACATTTTAGATGATTTATTAATCAGCACAGCTATAAAAGAAGATGAAGAAGAAAGAAAAATGAAAAAAAGGAAGGAGAAGTAGCACAGGTCTCACGTTGATAGGTACAAGAGCTACAGCATTGTTTTTTCAGTGAAAATACAAAAGCCACTGCATAAAATAGAACGTGGTGCCATGGGCCGAGAGGCGGCACAAATCTAGCCATATTACTGGTGCACCGGGAGGCTCAAAGCGAAGGGCTGGTAGCTGATGGCCCAATGGGCCTTTCTGTTTTAGGTAACTCAGGTCGTGTTTTTCAGAACAATTAACTCAGGTTGCTGGTGGGTTAATTGTACCACATCGTTTGTGTGCAGAAATAGTTTGAGGATGACCTGGGTATAAGACGGAGATCTCTGGGCTATGGAACACCCGCCTTGCGCTTGGGGCAATGACGCATCTAGTGAGGTTATACCGAGGCGCGTCAATTGCTGGTTGAAAACTATTTCCAAACCCCCTCTTTGGCCTTCATGGGTCACTGAGAATTATTGGAAGGGTTCCCTCCTAGTGAGGGTAAAACCCAACAAATTGAAATATAAAAGCTTTCTTTCCAGGAAACGTCAATGGTGTTGACAAGATTTACATATTCCGGTTCAAACCCTTAGCGGGGACGCTGGACTCTTGTACGTGCTGTCACCAGGAGAATCTCTACTAACGAACATGTCATGGAATTAACACGTCAGATGTCCTAGGTGTAAGGACTTAGTCGTGAGGCCAGCGCATCTATGTAGTAGCTTGAGAGGGGTTGATTGTGATGAGAGACGCAGGGCGGATCAACGCACAAGACAAGGGTTTAGACAGCTTCGGGCCCCGGGAAACATCATTCGGTAACAACCCTACGTGCTGTTTGAGGCTAGGTCTCATTATGATCACGGGAGAGTCGCCGGCTCCGGCTCTCGGTGTTTAGCCCTAGAGATTGTTTCTTGTTGCCCGTCCCTCTTTGGGGTGCCCTGCCCCTCCTTATATAAGTTAGAGGGGCGGGTTACATGTGGAGTCCTAGTAGGACTAGGACTAGTCTATCTTCTCTTACAAGTTAATTACAAGTCTGGGTCTTGCTTCCTCGTAAAGGAAATATTCGTCATCCCTTTCTTCTTAAGCCGGTCCACCATAACATGAGCCGGCCTTCTGGGCCTTGGGCCTAGTCTTCTATCTGACCCGCCGTCGGGGTCATCCGTGAGTCGTCAGGCTCGTGAGTTGTCTGACAGTGAGCCGCCAGACCCGTGAGTCGCCAGTCCTCCGGCGGGTCACGGTGAAGCGCCAAGTCCGGCCGGGTCATACTTCCGGCCGGGTCATTCCGCGGGGTATATCCCCGACATTAGCCCCCAGTTTAATTTGGATTTATCCATGTTAAACTGATCTGCAACATAAACACAAGAACAAATTTGGCGGGTTGTGCTCCGGTTTAAATATTCTTATAAACCGGCACTTGATCATCCTTAAGTCCTTGTCATTTCTTCCTTCTCAAAATCCAAGTCAATAACCATCATCATAATCAATTTGCTTGCAGAAGATATTTTGTAAATAAAGAATCCATTTAAATCGGCCTTCAATGCTCTGACTTGACAAAAATATTGGTCTTCAAATATTCAACTGATATTCAGTCGGTTTGAAAATATAGAACTTGCCGATCTATGATTTCCAAAATCACCGGGTTATAAAAACTGATAATTCCGGGTCATGATTGTTTCCAACGCTGGTTCATGATTGTTGCCAACGCCGGTTCATAATTATTGATGACGCCGGGTTATGATTGTTGTAGACACCGGGTCATAATGATTGGTGATGCCGGGTCAATCTGGTTTGCTCAAAACTGAAAATTGGAAGATATTCCTCCCTTATATCCATATTACCTATAGCCCCCAAGTCTTGAACAGAACAAAGTGATGATTTGAGACTTGTTTCCATATAATTACTGCCACTTTGAAGAAATCCATGTTCATCTCAGTCACTAGTTAAAACTGAATACTCCATATATGTAGCCCCCAAGTGCCGGGTTGTCATGCTTGCAGCAACCTGGGACTTGAGATTGCCTTATACTCATAAAACTTCAACCAGTGTAGTCCCCAAGGGCCGGGTCATTAAGCAATAATGAGCAGGGACTTTATAAATATGATCATGTAGACTTTGAACAGCAACGTGTATCCCCCAATTGTCGGCTCAGTAAGATAATATTGAGCTGAGACTTTATATATTTCATTGAAAATAACATCATATGATGTAACCCTCATCATGGGGCTTGAACCCACATCCACAAAGTTAAGAGCTTTGTGCTTTACCAACTGAGCAATAAACCTTCAATATAATGGATTAAGACTTGTGTACCTTGAATTGTTGACAGGAGCAATTGGTAGCCCCCAAGGGCCGGCTCATTACAATGTAATGAGTCGGGTCTTCAATAAGGTGAGCAAAAAATGACTTTGCATTAGCCCCCAAGTGCCATGGTGCATGCTGGCAGTGACATGGGACTTGCATATTTGATGCAATATCAATTTGAATAATGTAGCCCCCAAGTGCCGGGTCTTAAGCCTGTAGCGACTCGAGATTATTCTTTCCATTGTAGAATAAATCATATCCATTGATAAAATAATAGCCATTGCGCCAAAGCGACTTTGAATACCTCATCTGCTGATAGGTCAATCCGGAGTTTAAATACCCGGCGGCTCTTGGCCGATGCCGATTTAATACGCCTCCATTTTAAGCCGGAATTTGTACAACCCGGCGGCTTATAGCCTTTGAGAAAATCAAGAATTGATAACCCTTTTGAGACACCAATTTCCATCTATGATGGGCTTGAATTTAATCATTTATGTAAATCATAGCTCTGTAAATCCTGCAAAGTTTAAACAACATATGCCCTGGCGACTTAACGTCAAAAACCAGGGCGGGTAACCACCCAAATGTAGTCTTATCCTGCACGCAAGTAGATCACAAGAACCCTTGGCGGTTTACTGCAGGGCGGGTCATAATATCTCACATATAACCACTGTGATATTGAATTTGTACTGCTGGTTTACATGACCTGTGCAGTAAGGGTGATAACCCAATCCTTAGAAGCCAATACTTCCAAATATATGATGATTGTCATAAGCCAGCAACTTATCATCGAAAATCAAGCTGGGTTTAAATAGAAACCACTCATATACACTTTAGATGTGTTCAAAAGAGCTTTCAAATAAAATCCCAAAAATTATTTGCAAAAAGAGACTTCAAAAATTTTGAGGTTTCTGATTCGAATACGATCAGAAAACCGTCCCAAAGGGGTTAAGCTAAGATTCGAATACGATCATATAGCCCCCAGTGGTTTTGGCGTTGCCGATCAAGAGGGTACCGACAGCTATGTTCTCTTTGGTTCGAATACAACCTATGTTTGAACAGGAAGCCCCCAAATGACCTTGAGAGTTGTTTAACGACACTGATTCGAATACGATCCACGTCGGTTCCCAAAGGGGGTTGAGCTATGGTTCAAATATGACCAAGAAACTCCCCAATGAGCTCGGCAGTGTGCCGATCAAAAGGGTATCGACAGCTATGTTCTCTTTGGTTCGAATACGACCTATGTTTGAACAGGAAGCCCCCTAGTGATCATGAGAATATTTAATGTTTCTTTCGAATACGATCAGGGTCACACCAAAAGGGTTAAGCTAAATTCGAATACGATCAGCTCCCAATGGTCATTAAAGCAGGGTACCTATATTTGAGTTGTGCTTTGTAACAGACTCCTTTTGGTCCCTTTAATTTTTTGGAAACTCGAACTTTTGCGAGAGATAAATTCTTTTTGAACCGGAAATTTGTAAACCGGATATTGAGAGCTCCAAAGCATTGTAAGATATAAATTTACCTTAAGCCGGATGTTTGAACTGGATTTGAGAGCTTCAAAACTTTGCGGGAGAGAGATATCTCTTGAACCGGATTTTAAACCGGAATCTTTATTTTGAGCCGACAATTTTCTGTCGGCCTTTAAATTTTCATCAATATGGTAGTAGCCTCTGGAACCGGGTTATCATTCCCTCCAACGACCCGGAGTTCTTGAATGCATTGAAACCGACCAATGATGCCAAGTCATATCATTGTAGCCCCCGAGTCTCAAGACGACTCGAGGAGTTGGCTTTGAGATTCTCCATATTGACCATAGCATAAGGGGCATATCATTGGTGTGGACAGCGCGATGTAAATCCACAGAAGGTTGAGGTGACTGCGGCGGGTTATAAATGATCTCGTATGAGCCGTGTCAGCAACTCGGCCAATGGTTCCTTCCAACTGGATGTTTTGAAGTTAAGCAAACTGTAGTGGCGGCGACTTGTGCGCATGCCCATTGAGCCGTCCAATGCCGACGGCGGCTGATAACACATGACAATTTTCCTCCAAGCTGCTGGAAGAAAAACCGGGCTTCCCAAGCAGTGACTTGCTCATATTCAATTATCCGCCCATGCAGACAGGTGCAGTCCTGGTGTGTCGATGTAGACCAAGCCGCGAGAGACAGACGGTAAAGACGATCGTAGCATCAGAGGCGGTACAGACAGATGAGTCGGTCGCGGCATTGTAAGCCGGTCCAGACGGGCAAATCGATCGCCGGCGCGGTAAGCCGCGCGGATGGGCGAGTCAACCACGTTGTGTTGATGTAGTGAACAATTGTCCTGTATCAAAAACCTCGCAAGCCAGAGTAATTGCTCTTTTTAAAGAAAATAATATATAATATATAAAAATTTACTGGATTGATTTCAGTTGATATGTCAGGCCAGAAATTATCCACCGCGGAGTTGATGATCATCACGGTGAAGCTGAAACCAATCACGGCCGAGTCGGCCGCGGGAGCAGACAGATGAACCGGCCGCGGCGTTGTAAGTCGGTGCGGTCGAGCGAGTCAATCGCAGGAGCGGTAAGCGACGCGGATGCCGAGTTGGCCGCGGGGGCGGACGGGTAAGTTGTCCGTCACATTGTAAGCCGGTCGCAGACGTGTGAGTTGTCCTCCTTGTTGTAAGCCGGCGTGGTCGCAAAAGACGGCCACGGCGTTGTAAGCCGGCGCGGTCGCGAGAGACGGCCACGGCGCTGTAAGCCGGTGCGGGAGTCCGTTGAGTAACGACAACCACCTGTGCCCAAAGATGTTGGCGTGCCTCCATCTCCGCGGTATAATATCACTTTTTGTTATAAATAATTGCCCTGCATAAACAATATTGCAGACCAAGGCAAAGATAAACTTGTTCTTTTGACAAAAAACAACATGTGCGAATAAATCAAACTTGGATGGATATCACCTGATCTGTTTGGATGACGGATGATCCATTTATCGCGACAGAGGTGGCTCAGGCAGACCAGCGACTCAATATAGTTCCGGCGGCTCAGGCAGACCGGCGACTTAATATAACCCCGGCGGCTCAAAACAGCAAGGGCGGCTCAACACGGCTCCGGCGGGTTGATGTAAATTAAGCTGCACGGGCGGCGACTTGCGCACACCTATTCCATCAGTTAGCGGGCGCAAACGCCGGTGTGTGATGGTGCTGACCACTTGATTCGCCCGATCAACAGACGAGTCGGCCGTGGCATTGTAAAATGGCGTGGACGGGAGAGTCGGCCACGGGGTCGGACAGGTAATTCGCCCATAGTGTTGTAAACCGTCACGGACGAGCGAGTTGTCCTCCACATTGCAAGTTGTCTGAAGCGCGCGTCTGCTGTTTGAATCGCGCGTCATGGCGACTCAAAAGATTGTTGGAAGTGACGCAATAAAAAACGGCAGCAAAAAACTCTTGAGCTATAGATCTGCGAGCATAAAATAGCACGAGCAGACAACATATGTTTTGTATAATACGCACTTAATACGCAGAGTAATTTGACAGAGACGAGTGCATCTGATTCTATCCACAGATATCTGCAGAGCAATTTGGAAACAAGGCGAGGCGGCGTGGCCGGGGTGGCTTGACGCGCCGGCGAGGTAACCTGGTGGCGGCAGAACCGGTCCAACCCGGCGTCGTACATCAGCTAAGGTTGATCAGCGCCGGCGACTTACACCCAGTAAAATGAGACCACGACATCGGGCTTCGGCAGCGTAGGCGGCAGAGATGGCCCGGCGGCGGCCCCAGTGTGGCAGAGACGAAGGGCGGGTGACGGCGTGGTGGCCCGGCGTCTCAAGAGGCGGTCCACGGCTGAGGTAAGCCGCGCGGATGCGGATCACAGTGGCGGTGCGAGCCGGCGGAGGTAACCGACAAAACTGCATGCATGCTGATATGGTATCTTCCCTGGAGCCGGCGTAGTGTTGTACTGTGTGTCAATTAAACTTGGAAATCCGTGTAGCATTAGTACTAGATGTAGAGTACTTGTAGCTGTATTTAGCCCCCACGTGAGGAGCTCTTGGGGCATCTTACTGTGCACCACAATCAACGGTGCCTTTGAGGAAATTAACCATGGAGACGTGAGATTGTGGCCGTCCTGCTGCCAGTCCCTTTTGTCTTGATCTGCATACATAAATTTTAGTGCCCAAGTCTTCGGTTATTGAATCTGGTCTCTTTTGTTTTCTCTGCTTCATCTGATACTGACAGACAAAGTGATTTTCTTTTCCTCCACGTCCCAGTGGGTTGCATGAATCCGTACCGGTCTCCCTCTTTCCTTTTCTTTTTAATATAATATGCGCAACACAGGGCACATGGATTGTAATCGCCGTCTTGGAACTTGGCGTTTCCCGGGCCTTGTGCATCAGTACAGTATTCCCACGTCGTGAACACCACTCAAGGGAAAAAACAACCGCCGATGATTGATCTAATCTTTCGCTGTTGCCGAAAACCTTTTTGATCTTGATCGATGAACTCCAAGTCGATGTAGCTACTTTTGTTCCGGTTAATCGCGAGCTTTATCATAGCGAGCCGGTGTTCCGCGGCTCAGCAGAAATCTTGTTGGTCTCGGCGACCCGGAAATAATTGAATCAACTATACGATGAAGGCGGATAGAGTAGAACTCAAATCTCCCAGATTGTAAATCTGAACCAGCGAACTTTAAAACCTGATGTGGATCCTTTCGAACCAAGCCTTCTTCAACTGACTAATCTTGAGCTTCTTGATCCCTAAACTAGATCCCTCCAAGAACTCAACACCACCGTGCGCAGCCCCACGGTGGGCGCCAACTGTCGTGGAATTAACACGTCAGATGTCCTAGGTGTAAGGACTTAGTCGTGAGGCCAGCGCATCTATGTAGTAGCTTGAGAGGGGTTGATTGGGATGAGAGACGCAGGGCGGATCAACGCACAAGACAAGGGTTTAGACAGCTTCGGGCCCCGGGAAACATCATCCGGTAACAACCCTACGTGCTGTTTGAGGCTAGGTCTCATTATGATCACGGGAGAGTCGCCGGCTCCGGCTCTCGGTGTTTAGCCCTAGAGATTGTTTCTTGTTGCCCGTCCCTCTTTGGGGTGCCCTGCCCCTCCTTATATAAGTTAGAGGGGCGAGTTACATGTGGAGTCCTAGTAGGACTAGGACTAGTCTATCTTCTCTTACAAGTTAATTACAAGTCCGGGTCTTGCTTCCTCGTAAAGGAAATATTCGTCATCCCTTTCTTCTTAAGCCGGTCCACCATAACATGAGCCGGCCTTCTGGGCCTTGGGCCTAGTCTTCTATCTGACTCGCCGTCGGGGTCATCCGTGAGTCGTCAGGCTCGTGAGTTGTCTGACAGTGAGCCGCCAGACCCGTGAGTCGCCAGTCCTCCGGCGGGTCACGGTGAAGCGCCAAGTCCGGCCGGGTCATACTTCCGGCCGGGTCATTCCGCGGGGTATATCCCCGACAGAACACATAAAATAGTAATATCTTTTTTTAAGGGAAAAATAGTAATATCTGATTTGTGCAGTATTGGAAAGAAAGTGCGTGTAAAATTCAATGGGTGTGGTTGAGTTGGGAAGCAAATCTGGAGATGCAACTTTTTAGTGTTCAGAGAATAATGTTCAGGTCTAGCAAGTCTAGGCAGCCCCCAAACGGACGGGGTCGCCGATTCTATCTGTTGACCGTTCCTACTTCACTGGCGAAGTGGCCAACATCAATTATCTGTAGTTTATGCACTACAAAGGGATGCATGCTGCTAAAATTACATTGTAGTTCCCCTAGAAAACATGTCCCATCGAGATTAATACGTGGTTCTGCTTGCTGACCGTGTGAGTGTGGTCTGTACAGTCTGAATCAAGAAAATCTGTATGGTATCGGTATGTCAGTATTCACTAGTAAAAGTGCCCGTGCGTTGCACCGGGTTAGAATGTCGATTTTCGGATTCGTGAATTTTGTATTTGAAAAGCCCCTCACCCCTCCCTTTCATCTTTCGGGAACATGTAGTTTAGGTCTGTACTGGATTTTTGTAGTAGAAATATCAATTTCGATGGTCTCTATTTTTTGAATAATTATTTTATAAGATTTAACATCCACATAGTGCAAGATGACCACATACTGCAAGATGACCATCATGATTATGAAATTTTAATATATTCATTACAGACAATTTCTCAGCAGAAAACATGATTGAATGTTTTTTTTTAAACCTTGTGGCTGTATAAAAATATTGCACCCATCGATTCAAACAGTCACAATACTCCCCACCATATGTCTAAAAATAAACATACCATATGTAGTGCAGTCATTTATTTTTTTTGCGAGGGTAAAGGGAGTTTTATTGCAAATTCATAGAGTTACAGTCGAGAGGCCATACATCCTCGATACAAGGAGGAACTGAGCGTAGCCAGACAACGGTAGCTCGCTCCGTACGGCTATAGTTTGCCAGACGATCAACGACTCTATTCTGAGAACGACTAAGTTTCTGAGGAACAAACTCCCTATTACCAGATAAGTACTTGATCTCCAATACTAAGTGGCCATAAGCTGAACGCTGGAGAGCATCTGTAGACAGGCATAACAACGCTTCAGAAGAGTCCGATTGAAGTATCACTGGAGCATTAGCATGCTCAATAGCCAGCGCCATGCCTTGCATCATCGCATGTAGTTCCGCCTCCAGAGAACCATTGCAGTGAAAGACATATCTGTATGCTGCAAAAAGAATCACCCCTTCGTGGTTCCTTAGAACCATCCCAGCCGCCGCAGTGCCGTCCTCCGGATGGAAAGAACCATCGACGGACATGGCCACGGAACCTTGCGGTGCTGCCGGCCACGGCGTGGTAGTCTCTGAAGCTTTTTGGCCCGGCGACACAAGGGCCACCGAGGGCATTTTGCCTTTAACAATCTCCTCCACTGTGAACTTGCCCGCCAGGTTGATAGATTTATAGTAGCTATCCAAGAACTCTACCGAGGACAGCACATGTGGGGCTTCCTTGCCATGATATATGTCATTACGGATCTGCCATATCCTCCAAATTAGCAAAATCACCATGTCTGCGACCGCCTCAGAGCAAGAGCTGAGAAGGAACATGAGCCATTCCTTCCCGTTATCGATAAGAACATCATCATTAGGCAGCGGCCATCTTCTACGCATGTTAATCCACAGGATCCTCGCCTGCGTGCATGCAATCAGAGCATGAAAAGTAGTCTCCTCCTCTACACCACAGAGAGGGCATAGAGACCGAGTAGCCAAGTGCCTCTGATTTTTGCACTATTGAGTTGCCAATGTGCCGGTTGCCACTCTCCAGGCATTGATTTTCATCTTCTGAGGCACATTGGCCAACCAAACGCGGTTCCAAACTGAGCGGTCACCCTCCGGGTTTGTACTAGATGATCCATTAGCGAAAGTGACGTTATGATCACATGTGGCCAACTTGTACGCGCTCCTTACCGTGAAAACTCCAGACTTCTCAGGGAACCAGGAGACAAAATCATCGCGGTTGCGGGGAGAAGTTCTGATTTTTAGTATGTAATCCACGTCCATAGGCCAAAAGAATTCCCGTAGGCGATCAACACGCCAAGCACCATCATGTAGCGCAGTCATTGTTGGCTAGAAGTCTATTTTGAGATCACTATGCAATATAATTCAATTTGGTGTTATTGTCATCTTCTCTTTGATACGCCGCTTCGGTACCCCCCCCCCCCCTCACAAAACGTATAAAGGACAATATGGACATTTAACGTATCGTACACATGGTGGATCACCCGCCGGATATATACAGCCGTACGTTCGTACTATGCTCAATAGCCAGCGCCATGCCTTGCATCATCGCATGTAGTTCCGCCTCCAGAGAATCATTGCAATGAAAGACATATCTGTATGCTGCAAAAAGAATCACCCCTTCATGGTTCCTTAGAACCATCCCAGCCGCCGCAGTGCCGTCCTCCGGATGGAAAGAACCATCGACGGACAGGGCCACGGAACCTTGCGGTGGTGCCGGCCATGGCGTGGTAGTCTCTGAAGCTTTTTGGCCCGGCGACACAAAGGCCACCGAGGGCATTTTGCCTTTAACAATCTCCTCCACTGTGAACTTGCCCGCCAGGTTGATAGATTTATAGTAGCTATCCAAGAACTCTACCGAGGACAGCACATGTGGGGCTTCCTTGCCATGGTATATGTCATTACGGATCTGCCATATCCTCCAAATCAGCAAACACTAGTAGAAAAGAGGGCTTTGGTTCAGGCCGGGTCAGCCCATTAGTCCCGGTTCAGTCCAGAACCGGGACCAATGGGGGCACTGGTCCCGGTTCGTGAGGCCAGGGGCCTGCCGGACCTCGTGGGGGCATTGGTCCCGGTTCGTCTGGCCCCTTTGGTCCCGGTTGGTGGGACGAACCGGGACCAATGGGCCTCGCTCCTGGCCCACCACCATTGGTCCCGGTTGGTGGCTTGAACCGGGACCACATGCTGCCTTTTAGTCCCGGTTCATGCCACGAACCGGGACCAATGAGGTGCCTATATATACCCCTCGCCCGCGAGCAGAGCACTCCAGTGCTCTGTTTTTCTCTGGCCGGCGAGGGGAGGGCTTTGTGGTGCTCTAGCTCACCTCCTATGCACATGAGGTGTTCGATGAAATGCCCGAGCCACACCAGTTAAGCTTTCTCCTCTCGAAGCTCGACCTCAAAGCTCCATTTTCCTCGAGATTTGTCTAGGTTTAGCGGCCCGTCACGTCCCATTCCCGTCTTCACCGCCGTCGATCGCCCGCGCCGATCTCGTCGCCGGCACCACCGTGGTGAGCCTCTTGTTCTTATCTTCTTTCTGAAAGAAAAAAAAATTCTTACTTTAGATAGATACTTGTCTAATTTTCTTACTATTTTATTGCTTGTTATTATATAGTGCGATGGTTTTGGTATCCGCCCCCGTCGGCCCTCGTCCTGTCTATGATTCGGATGTGGTATATATTATCTTTATAACTATTGGTTCATTTATTGTTTATGAAAATTATGCCGACCAACATGACATAGATTTTACTTATCTAGGAGGTATGTGAACCGGAAATTCCAACCGACCCTATTGTCAAGAGGTTAAATTTAGTTGAAGAAGAAAACAATTTCTTGAAGGAAAAAATAAAAAAAATGAGGAGGAGAAGATGATATTGGAGTTGCATGTTGCGGATGTCGTCGATGATCACAAGATCAAGATGGATGCAATGCGCTTGAAGATTAGAAAGATTAATTAGAAAATATGCCATTCATACCGAGGCTTAGTATCATTATGCCGTTGGATCAATTGTTACCTTGGTTGCGATTATGATCGCATTTGTTTTCGCATTGAAATGTTTTACATAGTTTCAATGTATGGTTTAATTAATTAGATGCTCTGGAGAGCTATATGTTGTTAGATGAGAACTATGTATGTACTTTGGTTTTAATGTGATGATGAACTTCTATTAATTTGGTCACTTAATTATCTATTCATGATGTTCTGTAATGGTTTTTGACACACTTAATTATATATAATGCACGCAGATGAACCGGCAATGGATGTACGGTGACAGACACGCCTTCGAGTACATTAAGGGCGTGCATGATTTTCTCGAAGTGGCTGAGGCAAACAAGCAGAATGGTTTTATGTGTTGTCCATGCCCTAAATGTGGGAATACGAAGTCTTACTCTGACCGAAAAATCCTTCACACCCACCTGCTTTACAAGGGTTTCATGCCACACTATAATGTTTGGACGAGGCACGGAGAAATAGGGGTTATGATGGAAGACGACGAAGAAGAGGACGATGACAACTATGTGCCCCCTGAATACGGTGATACTGCAACGGGGGAAGTGTTGGGGAACGTAGTAATTTCAAAAAAATTCCTACGCACACGCAAGATCATGGTGATGCATAGCAACGAGAGGGGAGAGTGTTGTCCACGTACCCTCGTAGACCGACAGCGGAAGCGTTATCACAACGCGGTTGATGTAGTCGTACGTCTTCACGATCCGACCGATCAAGTACCGAACGTACGGCACCTCCGAGTTCTGCACACGTTCAGCTCGATGACGTCCCTCGAACTCCGATCCAGCCGAGTGTTGAGGGAGAGTTTCGTCAGCACGACGGCGTGGTGACGATGATGATGTTCCACCGACGCAGGGCTTCGCCTAAGCTCCGCAACGGTATTATCGAGGTGTAATATGGTGGAGGGGGGCACCGCACACGGCTAAGAGATCTCAAGGATCAATTGTTGTGTCTCTGGGGTGCCCCCCTGCCCCCGTATATAAAGGAGCAAGGGGGAGGCAGCCGGCCAAGGGGAGAGGCGCGCCATAGGGGGGAGTCCTACTCCCACCGGGAGTAGGACTCCTCCTTTCCTTGTGGGAGTAGGAGAAGGGAAGGGGGAAGGAGAAAGAAGGAAGGGTGCGCCCCCCTTCCCTAGTCCAATTCGGACCAGACCATGGGGAGGGGTGCGGCCACCTTTTGAGGCCTTTCTCTCCTTTCCCGTATGGCCCATTAAGGCCCAATACGAATTCCCGTAACTCTCCGGTACTCCGAAAAATACCCGAATCACTCGGAACCTTTCCGAAGTCCGAATATAGTCGTCCAATATATCGATCTTTACGTCTCGACCATTTCAAGACTCCTCGTCATATCCCCGATCTCATCCGGGACTCCGAACTCCTTCGGTACATCAAAACTCAATAAAACTGTCATCATAACGTTAAGCGTGCGGACCCTACGGGTTCGAGAACTATGTAGACATGACCGAGACACGTCTCCGGTCAATAACCAATAGAGGGACCTGGATGTCCATATTGGCTCCCACATATTCTACGAAGATCTTTATCGGTCAGACCGCATAACAACATACGTTGTTCCCTTTGTCACCGGTATGTTACTTGCCCGAGATTTGATCGTCGGTATCTCGATACCTAGTTCAATCTCGTTACCGGCAAGTCTCTTTACTCGTTCCGTAACACATCATCCCGCAACTAACTCATTAGTCACAATGCTTGCAAGGCTTATAGTGATGTGCATTACCGAGTGGGCCCAGAGATACCTCTCCGACAATTGGAGTGACAAATCCTAATCTCGAAATACGCCAACCCAACAAGTACCTTTGGAGACACCTGTAGAGCACCTTTATAATCACCCATTTACATTGTGACGTTTGGTAGCACACAAAGTGTTCCTCCGGTAAACGGGAGTTGCATAATCTCATAGTCATAGGAACATGTATAAGTCATGAAGAAAGCAATAGCAACATACTAAACGATCGAGTGCTAAGCTAACGGAATGGGTTAAGTCAATCACGTCATTCTCCTAATGAGGTGATCTTGTTAATCAAATGACAACTTATGTCTATGGCTAGGAAACTTAACCATCTTTGATTAACGAGCTAGTCAAGTAGAGGCATACTACTGACACTCTGTTTGTCTATATATTCATACATGTATTATGTTTCCGGTTAATACAATTCTAGCATGAATAATAAACATTTATCATGATACAAGGAAATAAATAATACTTTATTATTGCCTCTAGGGCATATTTCCTTCAGTCTCCCACTTGCACTAGAGTCAATAATCTAGATTACACAATAATGATTTTTACACCCATGGAGCCTTGGTGCTGATCATGTTTTGCTCGTGGAAGAGGCTTAGTCAACGGGTCTGCAACATTCAGATCCGTATGTATCTTGCAAATTTCTATGTCTCCCACCTGGACTAAATCCCGGATGGAATTGAAGCGTCTTTTGATGTGCTTGGTTCTCTTGTGAAATCTGGATTCCTTTGCCAAGGCAATTGCACCAGTATTGTCACAAAAGATTTTCATAGGACCCGATGCACTAGGTATGACACCTAGATCGGATATGAACTCCTTCATCCAGACTCCTTCATTTGCTGCTTCCGAAGCAGCTATGTACTCCGCTTCACATGTAGATCCCGCCACGACGCTTTGTTTAGAACTGCACCAACTGACAGCTCCACCGTTCAATGTAAATACGTATCCGGTTTGCGATTTAGAATCGTCCGGATTAGTGTCAAAGCTTGCATCAACGTAACCATTTACGATGAGCTCTTTGTCACCTCCATATACGAGAAACATATCCTTAGTCCTTTTCAGGTATTTCAGGATGTTCTTGACCGCTGTCCAGTGATCCACTCCTGGATTACTTTGGTACCTTCCTACTAGACTTATAACAAGGCATACATCAGGTCTGGTACACAGCATTGCATACATGATAGAGCCTATGGCTGAAGCATAGGGGACATCTTTCATCTTCTCTCTATCTTCTGCAGTGGTCGGGCATTGAGTCTTACTCAACTTCACACCTTGCAACACAGGCAAGAATCCTTTCTTTGCTTGATCCATTTTGAACTTCTTCAAAACTTTGTCAAGGTATGTGCTTTGTGAAAGTCCAATTAAGCGTCTTGATCTATCTCTATAGATCTTGATGCCCAATATATACGCAGCTTCACCGAGGTCTTTCATAGAAAAACTCTTATTCAAGTATCCCTTTATGCTATCCAGAAATTCTATATCATTTCCAATCAGTAATATGTCATCCACATATAATATCAGAAATGCTACAGAGCTCCCACTCACTTTCTTGTAAATACAGGCTTCTCCAAAAGTCTGTATAAAATCAAATGCTTTGATCACACTATCAAAGCGTTTATTCCAACTCCGAGAGGCTTGCACCAGTCCATAAATGGATCGCTGGAGCTTGCACACTTTGTTAGCTCCCTTTGGATCGACAAAACCTTCTGGTTGCATCATATACAACTCTTCTTCCAGAAATCCATTCAGGAATGCAGTTTTGACATCCATTTGCCAAATTTCATAATCATAAAATGCGGCAATTGCTAACATGATTCGGACAGACTTAAGCATCGCTACGGGTGAGAAGGTCTCATCGTAGTCAATCCCTTGAACTTGTCGAAAACCTTTCGCAACAAGTCGAGCTTTATAGACAATTACCATCAGTGTCAGTCTTCTTCTTGAAGATCCATTTATTTTCAATGGCTTGCCGATCATTGGGCAAGTCAACCAAAGTCCATACTTTGTTCTCATACATGGATCCCATCTCAGATTTCATGGCCTCAAGCCATTTTGCGGAATCTGGGCTCACCATCGCTTCTTCATAGTTCGTAGGTTCGTCATGGTCTAGTAACATAACTTCCAGAACAGGATTACCGTACCACTCTGGTGCGGATCTTACTCTGGTTGATCTACGAGGTTCAGTAATAACTTGATCTGAAGTTTCATGATCATCATCATTAACTTCCTCACTAATTGGTGTAGGTGTCTCAGAAACTGGTTTCTGTGATGAACTACTTTCCAATAAGGGAGCAGGTATAGTTACCTCATCAAGTTCTACTTTCCTCCCACTCACTTCTTTCGAGAGAAACTCCTTCTCTAGAAAATTTCCGAATTTAGCAACAAAAGTTTTGCCTTCGGATCTGTGATAGAAGGTATACCCAACAGTCTCCTTTGGGTATCCTATGAAGACACATTTCTCCATTTGGGTTCGAGCTTATCAGGTTGAAGTTTCTTCACATAAGCATCGCAGCCCCAAACTTTAAGAAACGACAACTTTGGTTTCTTGCCAAACCACAGTTCATAAGGCGTCGTCTCAACAATTTTGATGGTGCCCTATTTAATGTGAATGCAGCCGTCTCTAAAGCATAACCCCAAAACGATAGCGGTAAATCAGTAAGAGACATCATAGATCGCACCATATCTAGTAAAGTGCGATTACGACGTTCGGACACACCATTACGCTGTGGTGTTCCGGGTGGCGTGAGTTGCGAAACTATTCCGCATTGTTTCAAATGTAGACCAAACTCGTAACTCAAATATTCTCCTCCACGATCTGATCGTAGAAACTTTATTTTCTTGTTACGATGATTTTCAACTTCACTCTGAAATTCTTTGAACTTTTCAAATGTTTCAGACTTATGTTTCATTAAGTAGATATACCCATATCTGCTTAAATCATCTGTGAAGGTGAGAAAATAACGATATCCGCCACGAGCCTCAACATTCATCGGACCACATACATCTGTATGTATGATTTCCAACAAATCTGTTGCTCTCTCCATAGTTCCGGAGAACGGTGTTTTAGTCATCTTGCCCATGAGGCACGGTTCGCAAGTACCAAGTGATTCATAATCAAGTGGTTCCAAAAGTCCATCAGTATGGAGTTTCTTCATGCGCTTTACACCGATATGACCTAAACGGCAGTGCCACAAATAAGTTGCACTATCATTATCAACTCTGCATCTTTTGGTTTCAATATTATGAATATGTGTATCATTACTATCGAGATTCAACAAAAATAGACCACTCTTCAAGGGTGCATGACCATAAAAGATATTACTCATATAAATAGAACAACCATTATTCTCTGATTTAAATGAATAACCGTCTCGCATCAAACAAGATCCAGATATAATGTTCATGCTCAACGCTGGCACCAAATAACAATTATTTAGGTCTAAAACTAATCCCGAAGGTAGATGTAGAGGTAGCGTGCCGACCGCGATCACATCAACTTTGGAACCATTTCCCACGCGCATCGTCACCTCATCCTTAGCCAATCTTCGCTTAATCCGTAGCCCCTGTTTCGAGTTGCAAATATTAGCAACAGAACCAGTATCAAATACCCAGGTGCTACTGCGAGCATTAGTAAGGTACACATCAATAACATGTATATCACATATACCTTTGTTCACCTTGCCATCCTTCTTATCCGCCAAATACTTTGGGTAGTTCCGCTTCCAGTGACCAGTTTGCTTGCAGTAGTAGCACTCAGTTTCAGGCTTAGGTCCAGACTTGGGTTTCTTCTCCTCAGCAGCAACTTGTTTGCTGTTCTTCTTGAAGTTCCCTTTCTTCTTCCCTTTACCCTTTTTCTTGAAACTGGTGGTCTTATTGACCATCAACACTTGATGCTCTTTTTTGATTTCTACCTCCGCAGCCTTTAGCATTGCGAAGAGCTCGGGAATTGTCTTACTCATCCCTTGCATATTATAGTTCATCACGAAGCTCTTGTAGCTTGGTGGCAGTGATTGAAGAATTCTGTCAATAATGCTATCATCCGGAAGATTAACTCCCAGTTGAATTAAGTGATTGTTATACCCAGACATTTTGAGTATATGCTCACTGACAGAACTATTCTCTTCCATCTTGCAGCTGAAGAACTTATTGGAGACTTCATATCTCTCAATTCGGGCATTTGCTTGAAATATTAACTTCAACTCCTGGAACATCTCATATGCTCCATGACGTTCAAAACGTCGTTGAAGACCCGGTTCTAAGCCGTAAAGCATGGCACACTGAACTATCAAGTAGTCATCAGCTTTGCTCTGCCAGACGTTCATAACATCTGGTGTTGCTCCTGCAGCAGGCCTGGCACCCAGCGGTGCTTCCAGGACGTAATTCTTCTATGCAGCAATGAGGATAATCCTCAAGTTACGGACCCAGTCCGTGTAATTGCTACCATCATCTTTCAACTTTGCTTTCTCAAGAAACGCATTAAAATTCAACGGAACAACAGCACGGGCCATCTATCTACAATTAACATAGACAAGCAAAATACTATCAGGTACTAAGTTCATGATAAATTCAAGTTCAATTAATCATATTACTTAAGAACTCCCACTTAGATAGACATCCCTCTAATCCTCTAAGTGATCACGTGATCCATATCAACTAAACCATGTCCGATCATCACGTGAGATGGAGTAGTTTCAATGGTGAACATCACTATGTTGATCATATCTACTACATGATTCACGCTCGACCTTTCGGTCTCCGTGTTCCGAGGCCATATCTGTTATATGCTAGGCTCGTCAAGTTTAACCTGAGTATTCCGCGTGTGCAACTGTTTTGCACCTGTTGTATTTGAACATAGAGCCTATCACACCCGATCATCACGTGGTGTCTCAGCACGAAGAACTTTCGCAACGGTGCATACTCAGGGAGAACACTTATACTTTGATAATTTAGTGAAGGATCATCTTATAATGCTACCGTCAAACAAAGCAAGATAAGATGCATAAAGGATTAACATCACACGCAATCAATATAAGTGATATGATATGGCCATCATCATCTTGTGCTTGTGATCTCCATCTCCGAAGCACCGTGCTTGTGATCTCCATCTCCGAAGCACCGTCATGATCACCATCGTCACCGGCGCGACACCTTGATCTCCATCGTAGCATCGTTGTCGTCTCGCCAACTTATTGCTTTTACGACTATCGCTACCGCTTAGTGATAAAGTAAAACTATTACATGGCGATTGCATCTCATACAATAAAGCGACAACCATATGGCTCCTGCCAGTTGCCGATAACTCGGTTACAAAACATGATCATCTCATACAACACATTATATCACATCATGTCTTGACCATATCACATCACAACATGCCCTGCAAAAACAAGTTAGACGTCCTCTACTTTGTTGTTGCATATTTTACGTGGCTGCTACGGGCTTAGCAAGAACCGTTCTTACCTACGCATCAAAACCACAACGATAGTTTGTCAAGTTGGTGCTGTTTTAACCTTCACAAGGACCGGGCGTAGCCACACTCGGTTCAACTAAAGTGAGAGAGACAGACACCCGCCGGTCACCTTTAAGCAACGAGTGCTCGCAACGGTGAAACCAGTCTCGCGTAAGCGTACGCGTAATGTCGGTCCGGGCCGCTTCATCTCACAATACCGCTGAACCAAAGTATGACATGCTGGTAAGCAGTATGACTTATATCGCCCACAACTCACTTGTGTTCTACTCGTGCATAGCATCAACGCATAAAACCAGGCTCGGATGCCACTGTTGGGGAACGTAGTAATTTCAAAAAAATTCCTACGCACACGCAAGATCATGGTGATGCATAGCAACGAGAGGGGAGAGTGTTGTCCACGTACCCTCGTAGACCGACAGCGGAAGCGTTATCACAACGCGGTTGATGTAGTCGTACGTCTTCACGATCCGACCGATCAAGTACCGAACGTACGGCACCTCCGAGTTCTACACACGTTCAGCTCGATGACGTCCCTCGAACTCCGATCCAGCCGAGTGTTGAGGGAGAGTTTCGTCAGCACGACGGCGTGGTGACGATGATGATGTTCCACCGACGCAGGGCTTCGCCTAAGCTCCGCAACGGTATTATCGAGGTGTAATATGGTGGAGGGGGGCACCGCACACGGCTAAGAGATCTCAAGGATCAATTGTTGTGTCTCTGGGGTGCCCCCCTGCCCCCGTATATAAAGGAGCAAGGGGGAGGCAGCCGGCCAAGGGGAGAGGCGCGCCATAGGGGGGAGTCCTACTCCCACCGGGAGTAGGACTCCTCCTTTCCTTGTGGGAGTAGGAGAAGGGAAGGGGGAAGGAGAAAGAAGGAAGGGTGCGCCCCCCTTCCCTAGTCCAATTCGGACCAGACCATGGGGAGGGGTGCGGCCACCTTTTGAGGCCTTTCTCTCCTTTCCCGTATGGCCCATTAAGGCCCAATACGAATTCCCGTAACTCTCCGGTACTCCGAAAAATACCCGAATCACTCGGAACCTTTCCGAAGTCCGAATATAGTCGTCCAATATATCGATCTTTACGTCTCGACCATTTCAAGACTCCTCGTCATATCCCCGATCTCATCCGGGACTCCGAACTCCTTCGGTACATCAAAACTCAATAAAACTGTCATCGTAACGTTAAGCGTGCGGACCCTACGGGTTCGAGAACTATGTAGACATGACCGAGACACGTCTCCGGTCAATAACCAATAGCGGGACCTGGATGTCCATATTGGCTCCCACATATTCTACGAAGATCTTTATCGGTCAGACCGCATAACAACATACGTTGTTCCCTTTGTCACCGGTATGTTACTTGCCCGAGATTTGATCGTCGGTATCTCGATACCTAGTTCAATCTCGTTACCGGCAAGTCTCTTTACTCGTTCCGTAACACATCATCCCGCAACTAACTCATTAGTCACAATGCTTGCAAGGCTTATAGTGATGTGCATTACCGAGTGGGCCCAGAGATACCTCTCCGACAATTGGAGTGACAAATCCTAATCTCGAAATACGCCAACCCAACAAGTACCTTTGGAGACACCTGTAGAGCACCTTTATAATCACCCATTTACATTGTGACGTTTGGTAGCACACAAAGTGTTCCTCCGGTAAACGGGAGTTGCATAATCTCATAGTCATAGGAACATGTATAAGTCATGAAGAAAGTAATAGCAACATACTAAACGATCGAGTGCTAAGCTAACGGAATGGGTCAAGTCAATCACGTCATTCTCCTAATGAGGTGATCTCGTTAATCAAATGACAACTTATGTCTATGGCTAGGAAACTTAACCATCTTTGATTAACGAGCTAGTCAAGTAGAGGCATACTAGTGACACTGTTTGTCTATATATTCACACATGTATTATGTTTCCGGTTAATACAATTCTAGCATGAATAATAAACATTTATCATGATACAAGGAAATAAATAATACTTTATTATTGCCTCTAGGGCATATTTCCTTCAGGAAGCTGCTGAAGATCAAGAGGAACCAGACGATGTGCCCAATGATGCTGCAACGGGGGAAGCTGCTGAAGATCAAGAGGAACCAGTGCCCGATGATGATGATCTCCGCCGGGTCATTGTTGATGCAAGGACGCAATGCGAAAGTCAAAAGGAGAAGCTGAAGTTCGATCGCATGTTAGAGGATCACAAAAAAGGGTTGTACCCCAATTGCGAAGATGGCAACACAAAGCTCGGTACCGTACTGGAATTGCTACAGTGGAAGGCAGAGAATGCTATGCCTGACAAAGGATTTGAGAAGCTATTAAAAATATTGAAGAAGAAGCTTCCAAAGGATAACGAATTGCCCGACAGTACATACGCAGCAAAGAAGGTCGTATGCCCTCTAGGATTGGAGGTGCAGAAGATACATGCATGCCCTAATGACTGCATCCTCTACCGCGGTGCATACAAGGATCTGAATGCATGCCCGGTATGCGGTGCATTGTGATATAAGATCAGACGAGATGACCCTGGTGATGTTGACGGCGAGCCCCCCAGGAAGAGGGTTCCTGCGAAGGTGATGTGGTATGCTCCTATAATACCACGGTTGAAATGTCTGTTCAGAAACGAAGAGCATGCCAAGTTGATGCGATGGCACAGTGAGGACCGTAAGAAAGACAGGAAGTTGAGAGCACCCGCTGACGGGTCGCAGTGGAGAAAAATCGAGAGAAAGTACTGGGCTGAGTTTGCAGCTGACCCAAGGAACGTATGGTTTGGTTTAAGCGCGGATGGCATTAATCCTTTCGGGGAGCAGAGCAGCAATCACAGCACCTGGCCCGTGACTCTATGTATGTATAACCTTCCTCCTTGGATGTGCATGAAGCGGAAGTTCATTATGATGCCAGTTCTCATCCAAGGCCCTAAGCAACCCGGCAATGACATTGATGTGTACCTAAGGCCATTAGTTGAAGAACTTTTACAGCTGTGGAATGGAAACGGTGTACGTACGTGGGATGAGCACAAACAGGAGGAATTTAACCTGCACGCATTGCTGTTTGTAACCATCAACGATTGGCCCGCTCTCAGTAACCTTTCAGGACAGACAAACAAGGGATACCACGCATGCACGCACTGTTTAGATGACACTGAAAGTATATACCTGGACAAATGCAGGAAGAATGTGTACCTGGGCCATCGTCGATTTCTTCCGACCAACCATCAATGTCGAAAGAAAGGCAAGCATTTCAAAGGCGAGGCAGATCACCGGAAGAAGCCCGCCATGCGTACCGGTGATCACGTACTTGCTATGGTCAATGATTTACACGTAATCTTTGGAAAGGGTCCCGGCGGACTAGCTGTTCCGAATGACGCTGAGGGACACGCACCCATGTGGAAGAAGAAATCTATATTTTGGGACCTACCCTACTAGAAAGACCTAGAGGTCCGCTCTTCAATCGACGTGATGCACGTGACGAAGAACCTTTGCGTGAACCTGCTAGGCTTCTTGGGCGTGTATGGGAAGACAAAAGATACACCTGAGGCATGGGAGGACCTGCAACGTTTGCATGAAAAAGACGGCATGCCTTCGAAGCAGTATGAAGGTCCTGCCAGCTACGCTCTTACAAAAGAAGAGAAAGAAATCTTCTTTGAATGCCTGCTCAGTATGAAGGTCCCGACTGGCTTCTCATCGAATATAAAGGGAATAATAAATATGCCAGAGAAAAAGTTCCAGAACCTAAAGTCTCATGACTGCCACGTGATTATGACGCAACTGCTTCCGGTTGCATTGAGGGGGCTTCTACCGGAAAACGTCCGATTAGCCATTGTGAAGCTATGTGCATTCCTCAATGCAATCTCTCAGAAGGTGATCGATCCAGAAATCATACCAAGGCTAAGGAGTGATGTGGCGCAATGTCTTGTCAGTTTCGAGCTGGTGTTCCCACCATCCTTCTTCAATATCATGACGCACGTCCTAGTTCATCTAGTCGACGAGATTGTCATTCTGGGGCCCGTATTTCTACACAATATGTTCCCCTTTGAGAGGTTCATGGGAGTCCTAAAGAAATATGTCCGTAACCGCGCTAGGCCAGAAGGAAGCATCTCCATGGGCCATCAAACAGAGGATGTCATTGGGTTTTGTGTTGACTTCATTCCTGGCCTTAAGAAGATAGGTCTCCCTAAATCGTGGTATGAGGGGAGACTAACTGGAAAAGGCACGCTAGGAGCGGACTCAATAATATGCAGGGACGGGCATTCTTGGTCTCAAGCACACTACGCAGTTCTACAGAACTCTACCTTGGTGACCCCGTATGTCGATGAACACAAGAACAGTCTGCGCTCCAAACACCCGGAGCAGTGTGACGACTGGATTACATGTGAACACATCAGGACTTTCAGCAGTTGGTTGGAAACACGTCTCAGAGGTGACACCACTGTTTGTGATGAGTTGTACTCGTTGTCCAGGGGACCATCTTCGACTGTATTGACTTACAAAGGATACGAGATAAATGGGAATACATTTTACATGATCGCCCAAGATCAAAAGAGCACCAACCAAAACAGCGGTGTCCGCTTTGATGCAGCAACCGAGAGGGGAAAGGACACATATTATGGTTACATAATGGACATATGGGAACTTGACTACGGACATGATTTTAAGGTCCCTTTGTTTAAGTGCAAATGGGTCAATCTGTCAGGAGGCGGGGTGCAGGTAGACCCACAGTACGGAATGACAACAGTGGATCTGAACAATCTTGGGTACACTGACGAACCGTTCGTCCTAGCCAATGATGTGGCACAGGTTATCTATGTGAAGGACATGTCTACCAGACCAAGAAAAAGAAAAGATAAGGAAGCGAATACATCATACGATGAACCAAAGCGCCACATAGTTCTTTCAGGAAAAAGGGACATTGTGGGAGTGGAGGGCAAGACAGACATGTCTGAAGATTATTAAAAGTTTCATGAAATTCCTCCCTTCAAAGTCAAGGCTGACCCAAGCATCCTGATAAACGATGAAGATTATCCATATTTACGGCGCAATAAGCAAATGACACAAGCGAAGAAAAAGTGAATACTTTCTCCCGCAACTATTATCATGATACCATGCCAACTTTGTAACAGACGAGTATGATACCATTGTCCGTTTTGTACACGAAGTGCATCCAGTTTTTGCCGTAACCCTCTCAACTTTCTTGCACATGCTATGTGGATGAAATGATGATACCATGCCAACTTTCAACCTTTTCAGAGTTCATTTGAAATGCTTTTCAATTTCAGGGTCTTATAGCTCAAAATAATCAATAAATGCACGAAAAATAACAAATGAAGTCAGAAAGGGTTGAAAATTGATGATGTGGCTTTGAATGGTGCATTTTGAACACACAAAAAGTCAGGAGTTCAAATAAGTTTTAAAAAATGAAATCCCTTTGTAACAGACGAGTTTCCGTATGAAATCCTGATACTTCGAAAGAGATTGTCCGTTTTGTACACGAAGTGCATCCAGTTTTTGCCGTAACCCTCTCAACTTTCTTGCACATGCTAGGTGGATGAAATGATGATACCATGCCAACTTTCAACCTTTTCAGAGTTCATTTGAAATGCTTTTCAATTTTAGGGTCTTATAGCTCAAAATAATCATTAAATGCATGAAAAATGGTGCATGAAAAATAACAAATAAAATAAATAAGTAATTAGAAACAAAATAATATAAACTTTAATAAAATATATAAGTAGAAACAAAATAAAATAAACTTTAATAACATAAATAAAATTTATGAAACTAAAATTATCAAAGTATTTTCTGTTCAAAACATTATAAGCAACCTCTAGTATTATTGAAACTAAAATTATATAAAATTGATGCAACTAAAATTATCGAAGTATTTTCTGTTCAAAATCATTGAAAGCAAAAAGAATTTTCATAAAGAACTTTTTTTGTTAGAAACTTTAATAGCAAAAAGAATTATCATAAAGTAAAATAAATAAGTAATTAGAAACAAAATAAAATAAAATAAATAAGTTTTTGTTGTAAGTAGAAACAAAACAAAATAAATAAAGCAAAAAAGAAAACAAAAAATAGGCAAAAAATAAAAATTATGCCACCTACTGGGCCACCACGGCCTGAATACGACTAGAAACCCATCCATGGGCCAGGATTCAGGCCCGCAGAAGGCCCAGTAGGCCCACAGGCATGTACAGAGAGGTTAGGCCCGTAAGCCTGCTTTAGAGAGGAGCTCGACAGCTCAGGCGCACCGCACCTTATAAACAGGTGCGGCTCTCTCTCAGCTAGCGAGGTGGGACTAAACTCCCACCACCAGGCCGCTGTGCAAGGCTTTCCGTCCCGGTTGGTGGCACCAACTGGGACCAAAGGCCGCCGCTTCCCGCCCTTTGGGCTGCTGAAAAGAGGCCTTTGGTCCCGGTTGGTGGCACAAACCGGGACTAAAGGGGTCATTGGTCCCGGTTGGTGCCATGAACCGGTACCAATGCCCTGGATATATAAGCAAACACTTAGCAGTTTCGACCAAATCCATCACTTCTTCAACCCCGACGCCCCTGCTCCTCCTCGCCGTCGCCGCCCGACGCCCCTGCTTCACGTTGCCGTTGCCGTCGCCGCCGCCACCGACGCCGTCAGGCTGCTCGACGTCGCCGTCGCCGCCGCCACCGACGCCGTCAGGCTGCTCAACGTCGTCGCCGCCACCGCTTTCGCCCTCTGCCCCGACGCCCCTGCTCCTCCGAGTCGCCGTCGCTGCCCTCTGCCGTCGCCGTCGCCCCCGCTCCACCATGCCCCGCCGCCCGCTGTGAGAACCAGCCTGCTCCCGCGCCCCTCCCCTGTCCCGCACCCCTGCGCCCCACCCCGCCGGCGCCGGCGCCGGCCCCTTCGCCGTGCCCCTCCGCCCCTGCCCTTAGATGTTTTTACATGTTTTTTAGATTATTTTAGTTTATGTTTAGTTTAGTTTTAAGATTAGGAAAATTTCAGATGTGTAGTAATATTTATTTAGATGTGTAGTTAATTTAGATGTTGTAATTTGTTCATAAAAATTGTGCACTTTTGTATAGAAACTTTATTTTTTTTCATATGTACGAAAATGTAGAGTGAAAACGAAAACAAACATATAAGAAAAAACAAAGGAAAAAATGAAGAAGGAAAAGAAAACCGCCCGGCCCGGCCACCACCGCATTTTCATAAAGTGTTTCCACCGAGTCCACGTCGCACCGATCGAGCACCCGCGGTGAAGCAAGTCTTTTTTAAGGTAGTTCTTTGTTAAAGTGAGGGGGGACGTCGGACATTACATGAGGCGGGGGGGGGGGGGGGGGGGGGTCGGACATGACATGAGGGGGGACGTCGGAAAAAATAAGAAGAGGAAGAAGAAGAAAAAAAGAAATCTTCCACTCCTCTATTCCTTCTTCTTCTCCTCTTTTTTTTCTTCTTCTTTTTTATCGGGAATGAGGGTGTCGAGGATCGCCGAGCGGTCGAGGGTCGGGAACTAGGGCGGAGGGTCCAGGGTCACCGAGGGGTCGAGGGTCGTCGAGGGTTCGAGGTGCGAGGGTCGTCGAGGGGTCGAGGGTCGAGGAACGCCGAGGGGTTTTGTTGAATCCTTTAACACTAGCTAGACAAACGTGAAGCGTTGCCGAGGCCACCCCAAACCCGGGAGAAGCTAGGTCTATGTTTGCCACTAATATATCCACCTGCTTCATGTTTAGAAAAGTGTATATATGTATGTATGTTCTCTGTGTATATATGTTCATATATGCAAAAGTTAGATTTTTAGAAAAGTGAGCACCCCCTCTCGACCGTGATAACTTATACCACGGGAGCACCCCCTCGGCCCTCTCGCTCGACCAAAACTCTCGAGGACACCCAAACCCTAGAAAAAAACGATGTCGGTCTCCTACCCCCTCCCGCCGCGCCCCTACCCTTGAAGCGTTGCCGAGGCCACCCCAAACCCGGAATAAGCTAGGTCTACGTTTGCACTAATATATCCACCTGTTGTCATGTTTGTGTAATAATTGCCATGTTGTAATATTTGAAGAAACAATGGAGCACGGACGAGACGAGGAAGCAGAAGAGGTGTTGGGGGACATAATCTTAGCCGGAGGTGATGTCTTGTCGTATCTTAACGACAATGATGGTCTGGAAGAACAGGGTGAAGAAGCAGGCTACGGTGATCGAAGAGGGGAGGAGGAAAGACATGATTATGATGGCTTCGGTGACCCAATGCTGGTGCAAGAAGGAGCCCGTGGTGACGGCTCCGGTGACCGAACAGAGTCCGGCCAGGTAAATATATTAGTTAAGCCTATGCTGACTAGCTAATTGATGCATTCATTGTTTTGGTATGTACACATATTAATTAACTCTCGTCTTTCTTCTTTTTTCTAGCCCTCCGGATCGAGCACAACTTCTGTAAAGAGACGAGGCCCGAAGAGAAAGTTGCGCTCGGATGAAAGGTTTGAGATCACAGCAATCGCGCGCGACGGCCAACCGATTGAACCCATCCGGACAAAGGAAGCATTTGCTGCTCAGTGCGGGGTTCTTGTTAGGGACAAGATCCCGATCAGCATCCACCAATGGTATAAGCCTAAGAAGGAAGACCCTGAGGTGTCTTATGTCAATGATATGCAGAAAGATGATCTTTGGACTGAGCTGAAGGCAAATTTCACCCTACCGCCAGAGGAGGATCCGAAGAAGCCAGTTAAAGAGCAATTAATCAAGTCTCATGCTCTTAAGAAGATGGCAGACCTATTCAGGAGGTGGAAGAATGAGCTGAAAACGTTTGTCGACAAAGAAGAGACACCAGAATTCATCGGCCGGTATGAGAAGATCAGAGATCAATGGCCCGCATTTGTGGCCCACAAGACATCGGAAAAGAGTAAGAAGATGTCAGTGACAAACAAGAAGAATGCTGCGAAGAAGAAGCTTCACCATCGCACGGGGTCAGGTGGCTACCTCAAAGCCCGGCCTAAGTGGGCCAAGGCTGAGAATGATCTGCTTGATAAAGGGATCGAACCAGAGACAATGAACTGGCCAGACCGTTGCCGGACTTGGTTCTTCGGGGCTGGCGGAAAATTGGACCCTGTATCAGGGAGGTGCGTTTGGACGGACGAGCTTTTGAGAATACTAGTCAAGAGGCTTCAGCACTATATCGATGCAGCGCAGCAAGGGACGTTCGTTCCAGACAGAGAGAACGACGAGCTCACAATGGCCCTCGGGAATCCTGAGCACCCTGGACGGACACGAGGCACGCCAGGCTCCGTTCCGTGGAAGGCTGGTTTTCCAGACGCAGGCGGTTACAAAAGCCAGGAGAGGAGGAAAAAAGTGGAGCAGACCCAAATTCAGAAGCTGCACGAAAGGGTTCAAGCGCTAGAGGAACGAGACGGCAATCGACATGCCGAAACTACCCCCGAAGCTACCCCGCCATCTCAGCGGAGAAGCAGCGTGGCTTCCACCGAGCTGCTTCAGCCGGAGCATGTCTTGACGGCTCCTGCTAGCTACCCCGTGGATGCTATCACGGAGTCTCAACATTGCCACCTTATGACGCAATGGCAGAAATTCAAAGTCAAGGCGGCTGTTGGCTCTGTTTTACCTCCTGAACCCGGCGCAACCTACCACTGCCGGCCGATTCCAGAAGGATATGCTAGGGTGATGGTGGATGAAATAACGGAGGGATTTGAGGACCTCCAGCTTGACCACCCTACCGGTAAAGGGGAGACTCCGCTGGGTTCTGCTCTGAAGACTCCATGCCTATGGCGGAAGGAGCTTATCAACCTTCCGAACTGGACGCCTCCGGCGAGTAAGGGCACTCCGCCTCCTCCTCCGCCTCCTCCTCCGGCGAGTGATCAGGGCACTCAGCCTCCTTCTCCAGCGCGTGGCGGCACTCCGCCTCCTCCTCCGGCGAGTGATCAGGGCACTCAGCCTCCTTCTCCGGCGCGTGGCGGCACTCCGCCTCCTTCTCCGCCTGCGCCGGCGCGCCAGAGCAGCCAGCCTCCTCCTTCTCCGCCTCGTCAACAAGGGCGGAAGAGACCCGCCGCTGCTCCGGCGTGTTGTAGTCCTTCTCCTTCGCCTCGCAAGCAAGGAAAGAAGACAGCCGCAGCCGCTCCATCTGCTCTGCCGGCGTCTAGCAGTACAGCCAGAGGCGGGAGGCAATACAGATTCGGTCCTTCTCTGAAGACTCCAGAGAAGTTACCATACGAGAGGACCGAGGAGGAAACCACGAAGATCGTGCGAGCTGAAGTGACGAACTTCTTTGAAGGGGTGAAAGCAAATAAACATCCACCTCCGGAGGAGAAGGTAGAACCGGTGAAAGCGAAGCGCACTCTGGCTGCCCTGACAAAACCACCAAAGTCTCCGCCGAAAGGCAACTATGAGCGCATTATTGCAAAGACATTTGCCGAAGCGGAGCGGTCGGGAAGTACTGTCAGTGATCAAAGGTTAAAAGAACGACGAGCTGGGAAAAAAATTGCCCAGCTCGGCGAACAAGCGAACCAATCGTGCCCCCCGCTCAAGGTGTCTAGCGACATCGTCGCTAATGATCCGAGGATGGTGCCCGGTTATAGCAATCTTGGAGATTACCTGCCCGACGATGTACATTATGATATCTTGGAGGTGGACGAACACAAATACCATTACGGGAAGCCTCTCGTCAAAGATGAAAGATCTCTAACAACGATGATGCGAAGATTACATGATTGGTACATGAAAACCTGCAGAGAGTCTGGGGGGATACTTTGACGCTGAGAGTTAAACCGGAGCATGACCTCATTGGAATTGAACTGTTGAATGTTCCATTCGAGGAGTTCTTCCAGTTTTTCAATCAAAAGGCCCTCGATAAATCAACGATCACTTGCTACTGTCTGTAAGTAGTACTACTTCTGTCATTAAGTCTCTCTATATAGGTCAGCTCTTTCATTGCATGTATTTATAATTATCCTCACTATATTATGCAGATTGAAGATCGCCGAATTGAAGAAAAGACAAATCGGTGATATTGGGTTCATTAACACAAATCTCATAGATGCAACTGAGGTTAAATATCATGCCGAAAATACCGAGGCCAACTTGCTACGATCGTTGGTAATAAATGAAAACAAAGATATAATACTCTTTTCTTACAACTTCAAGTGAGTGTTACTGTCTTGTGCATATTCGGTTTCCCTTATTAGTCCAGATTATAGTAATGTAATTGATGACTTATGCATGCGTGCGCAGCTTCCACTATATTCTCCTAGAGATTAAGCTTGAGTAGGGAGTAGTAACCGTCTTAGACTCGAGACGAAAAGATCCCCAGGACTATGCGGACATGACTCAAATGCTCGAGAAGTAAGTTAAATCGATCATTATCCACCATATCAGCAACTTTGTTCATTTCCTGATATCAAGTAATTGTTTTCTTTGTCTGGCAGGGTTTGGAGAAAATTCACCAAAAAAGCTCCGGGACTGCCGAAGAAGCTGCAATTTAAACATCCGAAAGTAAGTACTATAATAGCATGTTCCGCGCATCTCATAGTGATTCAAGCGCTAGTTTCATCAATACCATTTAGCATGCTTGCTTATCAGTTTGATTGACCTCTATTTCTTGTAAAGTGGTTGTGGCAGGAACCCGGGAATAATTACTGTGGATACTACGTTTGCGAGTCCATCCGCTACACGACCTGTGAGCGGGGCTACACTGACGAACAATATGAAGTGCGTAAGCAATAATATTCACAATTTTATTTTATTACCATCATTTGTGTTGAGTTTCATTTATTCATATATATATATATATATATGTATTGACCCCCTTCTTCAAATTAGATCTTTCGGATGCGGGATGAACTCCTAGCACCAGATCGTATGCGAGCAATTCAAGAGGAATTGGCGGCATTCTTCCTTGACCACGTGATTGCTGAAAACGGAGAATACTATGTGGACCCTGTGTTCTTACAATTTAATTAGGAGATTATATTGTAAGAGATAATTATTGTATATATGTAGCCGGTAGTGTCGGATAGATATACGAGAACTTGTTGTTCGACCAATCTCTCGGAGAAGGAGAGGTGGTCGATATCACTTCTCTCTGTATGCATATGTTCATGACGATCTTCTGTTTCCTTCATTTGATTACTAGCTAGCGTGTCTAGTCCTCTCCATACGTATATAGTACGTAGCGTCGACCAAGCATGGAGATAAGAGAGGACACTTCTCTCTATTAATTAGCTAGCTAACACAATATATGAAACACCTAAATTAACCCCCCAAAACCCCCAACCCCCCCCCCCCCCTCCTTCAAGAAAAACAAAAACCCCAGCCCCTGAAATGCTGACGCGTGGATGCCTATTGGTCCCGGTTAGTGCCACCAACCGGGACCAAAGGCCCTCCTGCCTGGGCTCGCCGCACCGGCCACGTGGAGGCCCATCTGTCCCGGTTCGTGTAAGAACCGGGACTAAAGGGTTAGGGCATTAGTAACGACCCTTTAGTCCCGGTTCAAAAACCGGGACAAAAGGCCCTTACCAACCGGGACAATAGGCCCTTTTTCTACTAGTGAAAATCACCATGTCTGCGACCGCCTCAGAGCAAGAGCTGAGAAGGAACATGAGCCATTCCTTCCCGTTATCGATAAGAACATCATCATTAGGCAGCGGCCATCTTCTACGCATGTTAATCCACAGGATCCTCGCCTGCGTGCATGCAATCAGAGCATGAAAAGTAGTCTCCTCCTCTACACCACAGAGAGGGCATAGAGACCGAGTAGCCAAGTGCCTCTGATTTTTGCACTGTTGAGTTGCCGATGTGTCGGTTGCCACTCTCCAGGCATTGATTTTCATCTTCTGAGGCACATTGGCCAACCAAACGCGGTTCCAAACTGAGCGGTCACCCTCCGGGTTTGTACTAGATGATTCATTAGCAAAAGTGACGTTATGATCACATGTGGCCAACTTGTACGCGCTCCTTACCGTGAAAACTCCAGACTTCTCAGGGAACCAGGAGACAAAATCATCGCGGTTGCGGAGTTCTGGTTTTTAGTATGTAATCCACGTCCATAGGCCAAAAGAATTCCCGTAGGCGATCAACACGCCAAGCACCGTCATGTAGCGCAGTCATTGTTGGCTAGAAGTCTATTTTGAGATCAGTATGCAATATAATTCAATTTGGTGTTATTGTCATCTTCTCTTTGATACGCCGCTTCGGTACCACCCCCCACCCCCCCCCACAAAATATATAAAGGACAATTTCCGGACGGAGGGAGTACTAGGCTCATTAAAGCGTTATTTGCACCTTGGGCGGCCTGGCCCATTTACATTTTTTCTTTCTTTTATTAAAGAATAAAAAATAGCTGCGCTTTCCCCCCCACAAAATATATAAAGGACATTTTCCGGACGGAGGGAGTACTAGGCTCATTAAAGCGTTATTTGCACCTTGGGCGGCCTGGCCCATTTACATTTTTTCTTTCTTTTATTAAAGAATAAAAAATAGCTGCGCTTTGCGTGGGTTTCGAACCCACACCATCCACATCTAATACTAAGGCCGCTAACCGCTGGGATTGTTTATTAGTTGTGGCATGATATTTCTTTCCTCCTTATAGAAACATAACGTTAATAAAAAGCGTGGTAGTACATAAAAAAGCGTAGGTTACATGGGGCGAAGGGGTACAAGGCGTGTATAGTTTTTGGGTGTGGGATTTTTCAGTTTGGCCGTTTTTCTTTGGATTTTTTTCATTTTTCATTTTTCATTATTTCTTTCTATTTTTGTGTTTTCTTTCTAAAATTCGTGTATAATAGGGGCGAAGAGCTTTTTAAAATTCTTTAACTATTTCGAATTTATGATTTTTTATGAAATTTTTCCAAACTCATGCCATGTATTCAGATTCATGATTTTTTTGAGTCTGTGGTTTTATTTCAAATTCATGAGCACATAGAACGTTTTTCAATGGTTTCATGCTTGCAACCAAACACACTGTATACGATCTGCTACATTCGGGTAGGCCGAAAGGGCAAGTCTCGAACCATTTTTTTCACCTCCTCCGAACAGACCGAAATTTATTCCACACCTTCGCGGACGTGACGCAACTCGCGCTCGGTATCTAAATTTGTTCAAATTTTGCGTGAGGGACAACCTTGGGCATGCCCAACTGCTGCCAAAATTTGGTGTCATTTCATGCTTGCAACCAAACACACCGTGTAGAACCTGGTACGTTTGGGTAGGCCGGAAGGGGCAAGTTTCGAACCAATTTTTTCCGCCACCTCCAAACACACCCAATTTTTTTCCATGCATTAGCATTACCATGGGCAACATGCATGCCAAGTTTAGTTGCAATCAGACATTCTGTGCTTTTTCTAGAGTTTTCCCGGTGAAATAAACCTAAAACACAGGCCGGATGTGACGCAACGTGCGTCCGGTGTCTTCGTTCGAATTTTGCATGGAGAACAAACTTGGGCATGCCCAACCACTGGCAAAATTTGGTGTTGTTTCATGCTTGCAACCGAACACACCGTGTACAACCTGGTATGTTTGGGTAAGCTGGAAGGGCAAGTCTCAAACCATTTTGCGAATAGCTAACGTGCACATGCTTTGGTTTTGGGAACTTTCTGCTTTCTGGAAGGTTGCTAGCCGGTTTTGGGAACCTTCCAAAAGGTTCCGAATCGGTTTTCTTACTAGTTTTGCTTCTAGTATTTTATTTATTTTTTTATTTTTCTTATTTCTCTTTTTTCCTGCTTCTTTTTACTCTTTCGTTTTTCACAAATTCAATAAAAGTCTTCACTGAAAATGATTTAGAAAATTTGCTTATTTTTATCATGTTTGAGAAAATATGTGTTTTTTATAACATGCATGTGTGCATGCGTATACACGTAGGCATGGTAAACGAACGCATGTTTTCTTCCAACGATACAATAGTTGACCCTTATACATTTCCTGCTTTTAAATATCATAAGTGGCAGCTTAGTCTGATGGCAAACTGTGTAATCAGGACGATGAGGTTACAAAATTTGTTCCCAAATTCAAAAAATATTCTTGATTTCAACGGTTGTTCGCAAATTCAATAAATGTTTGGGGAATTTATTTAAAAAGTTTGCACTTTGAAACAATTGTTCGTAATTTAGAAAAATGTTCGTGTTTTCAGTTTAGTTCATGTTTTTCAAAAAAAAACATGTTCTCCTTTTCAATGTTTTTTCTTTGTAGAACAAATGGTTGATATTCCCAAAAATAGAATTTCATAAAATCTTTTTTTTTTAACTCTCAAGTTTTAAAATATTCGAATTTCCCAAAAAAATGTTCGCAATTTCAAAAAATGTTATTGTTTGCAATTTTGTTCCTTCTATGATTCCCAAAAAACGTTTACGTTTTCCCAAATTTTTCTAGTTCTTTTAGAAATATCACAAATTTTTAAATGACTGTGTTTCTAAATATATTTACTTTTTCCAATAAGAAAATGAGATACAATTTTTTTTAAATGTCGCGGCTTATGGTTCATATAGACTGGGCTACCTTTTTGGACACCAAATCTTAGTTCGTATAGTGGCTACTGACGTGGTTTACTGGTGTGATGTCCCTAGTTCGAACCCTATTGCACACTTTGGTTCATCTTTATTTTGCACGGACTCATGTTTAAATTTTGCCGCAAAAAAAATTGCCGTGAGCTTTAGTTTGTTAACGATTCACGCTAGAAATTAGCACAACACATTTGTAGTCACATTGGCTGGTAGATGCGCACTTAACCTGGAAGGTGCACGTTCGATTCCCATCGCCCTTCCTTTTTCTCGCTGTTTTTCTCCCAGTGCCGCGAACTTCCTTTCTTAAGCGCTTGCGCTGCAAATCCTACACAACAGATTGGTAGTCACAGTGGCTAGCATAGCGCGCACATCAACCTGAAGAAGCAGGTTCGATTCCCAGCGCCCTCCCTTTTTTCGCATGATTTTTCTCCCAGTGAAGGCGGTGCACCCATGAATGGGCCGGCCCGTGACTACTTCTTGCCTCTTCGAACCCCTCTATCGGTTTCTCAAAAAAAAAACCTTGTATTGTACGTAAGAAAAGACCATCTTGCCCTTTATTATGAAGGGCTACGAAGTAATCTGAGTCGTCGATGTGTTTAGGGGGATGTATCGAAGCAGAAGTGTCATTGCTAATACATGATAAATGGTTCTTTTAGAAAATGCTTTTGGAAGGGGGTTTCCTATTACTCAAGGAATGTAGTTACCATTACAATCACGCGAGGTCACATAGATATGCCACAAGCAATAAGTAGCTCAAATGAAGGAAGCAAAACATCGTGGTCCTATCCCTATTGCAGGATTATGGGAGCACAAGACAGCCCCCGTCTTATCTAACTAACTTACTAGTGTCTATTAGAAACATAGATTAAAATTTAGGAGTTATTTTTCAAGCAAATAGTTTGGAGTATTATAAGTTCAGCAATATGAAACATTTTAGAACGCAAGGCCACAGAAAACAACATACTGTACAAAATGTACCCAAATATTTTTCATTGGAACATGCTAAAAGATTTACCTTTGTATACTTTATTATGGAGGAGATTTTGAATTATAAAGTACTTGAAGTTCTCCTGAACTAAAGCCTACTATATATCCCATAAAAATAATATTTTCCCCTTTCTTGTACAACCCACCATTCCCTCCCGGTGCTCTATGCATTGGACAATTAATGAATACATTAATTGAATGCCACGATCCGGTTTTTCTGTACAACCCGCAATTTCCTCGGTTGAAATTAATGTAAGCATGAGACTTGAATTCAACTCTAAGGAGGGCCCATGCGAAACTCAAAGACATGGGATGTGGTCCTCCCAGGCTACTTCATTTCCGTTGCCAATGACCCTAACTATTAACTCAACATATCCTCCTGTCAAAGCCTTCCTACAATAACGGAGAACTTATAAACCGGCCAAAAGGGAGGTTTTCTTTTCAAGGAGACGATGCATGTCATAGATCGGACTATGCCACTGCAAAAGGAGTGTAGGTATGCAAATAACGAGAGCGAGGAACTTGAGGAGATGTCACCATTTGAGAATATGAGCAACGTGAGTGTATGTTGGTGTTCATTTATGTCCCCATAAAGTTATTTCTTCTTCTTCGTTTACTGCTTTTAATCCCGATTCTTTCTAGCCACTATGCATGTGGTTATTTGTGTGGTTGAATTGGTAGCTTATTTTTAGTTTTCTTGAATTCATTTAAGATATGCAATCTAGGTTACTAGATCTAATGTGAATTGTTTTGAACCACAGGATTCATAGTAGATATAACAAGCAAGAAGGTCGATTCCATCATACGTGTTATGATTTTCGTGGATTTTATGTGAGATATTGACAAGGAACATAATAGCTAATGTTTCATCTACTTCGATGATGCATCAGATTAAGTTATGCGCATTTCACATGTTCTACTACCCTCGCTCTTGCTATCATCTTGAGATCTACACGGACAATACATGACATGACAAAGTTTATGTGTGTGGGGTTATCTAGATCTGTTCAAAGAAGAAAGAAAAAAATCCTTACACTTAGTCTAATTCGTTTATAGTGGTCCTATGTGAAACAATAATCGACATAGAAGCTAATACCTCTTATATTTGTCATAAAGGTTTTAGAGGAGCGCCTACAAGACTAAAGTCCATGCTATGGTAAAAATATAAATGAATTTTAGTCATCTCAATCTACAGAATAGTGGATGCCTACAAGGCATCGTGAAAACTATATCAAAACAATAGGATCTTCAGCTCAGGTACAAGGAATCCGAGTAATGACACAATAGTAAGCTACTTCAATACATCATTCAAGAAAGGATCATTTGTTAGACTGACCACTACTTATTGCATGTTTCATGTGGTTTTAGTGTGTCTCCTAGATTACATGACAACTTCTCAAATGCTAACGCCCGGATGCCATCCATCGACATACAAACTTTTGGCGCGCACGCCAGCCTAGGGCGGCATGCTTTCTTCTTCTAATCACCGGTAGAAGCTCCACCATTTCACATAGGAAGAAAATGCTATTGTTCATTTAACTGAAGGATGATAGGCTAGAAACAGAACACAGAGGGCCTACGAAAACTAGGGATGGTGCCTATGTCTGCTCTATCAATCCAATCAAGGACTAGCATTAATTTTTGTAACCCCCTTTGTACATTTAATACGGATATAAATAGATTAGCGCATATTAAATTTCTTCCAAATATAAATATACAATCCAGGTTTGTTATTAACTTATTATAGCAAAAATTCATGAAAAGCACAATGGTGTAGTTTAATTATACCAAAATACATGTGTGGTTAAGTTAGGGCTGACTGAATGTGCAATCTATTGTGTAATATAATTAATAAAGTAATTTCAAAAGGATAGGAGGAATCATATTTTAGAATGACTAATAAGTAAGTATATTTTGTTCTTCACATTAGATGTTTAGTAAGACATATTTTGAGGTTAATTTACCTGCATCATACCGAAGATATTCATTAACGCTTGCTCTATGTGGATAACATGTGGCACTCTCGTGCATGCGAAAGGATCCCGTGCTTGTCCAGCCATAGTTGGCGTGATTCATAGCAGAATTCTACCAATTTAGTACTCGAGCATTAATTTAGAACTCCAGCAAAAAGTAGCACTTATGTTACTGGTTTAATTTCATTCCATCCAAAGGATCCAAAGTTCCTACCATTTTGAATTGTGATGGTCTTCTTCACATTCTTAGGACATGTACAATGAAGCAGTTTTGGTATTCTCCTAAGTAACATATGATATAATGGTTTTGGAGAGAGAGAGAGAGAGAGGAATCACAATTCTGAGTCGAATCAAAACTGCTATAGTAGGATCGCAAATCACGGAATCATAATTATCGAAACTATGGAATCATAGATTCTGTTGACAAGAATCGCAGAATCACTCCAACCTGTTTAGATGATACAGTCACAAAATGACATGATAGAATTGTGCTTCTGGCATCCTTGTATGGGGGAGAAGTAAATGATTTCGGGATGTCTGTTCGATATTATATTTGCTATATAAATGTTTCTTGTTTTAGAAAATGTTTGAACACAATTATATTCATATTGTCTCTCTATAATGCTTTCATTTTACTATTCGTCACAGCAGTCAGATGGAGGTAATGATGTGATCGGTGAGCTATTTTGTCGGCAATCCACTAATGGACATGTGCCACTAGGTTTAAACTTGGATAAAGCACCCTCTGCTTTGGAGCTTATACAAAACAAACTAACGCTAGGCTCCAAAGTAACAAGAAAGGAAGCCCCATGTGCTACGCACATAAAACCAACTGCGGTACAAGGAATGAAGCCCTCAAAAAAGTTACGGGCTCCCAGTTTCCACGCTTCCATTCTAAGAATTGGGGATTGGGAGGTAAAAATATTCTGGACTCGTATACTTTTTCTCCTAAAGTATAGTATGGAATACCTAAATTTTTCATATCTTAGTTTGTTATTAATGTATATATCGCACTTGTTTACCTTTTTCTATTAAAAGAGGGTAACCCTCAGTCTCACAGATGTGCACGGTATTACACTTGTTTAATATATTTTGAAATTTTGTTTCTTTTGTTATAGTTAGTCACTAAAATGTTTGAAATAGTTGCCGGTCAAGTTCATCTTTGCATTGGATTTACTAAAAATTAATATATTTTTAAACTTATGATGTTATAGTTTTATCAAAATAGTATGATTGATCCTGCAATATTTAGATGAGTGTTAACCATTTTTATGTATTATAGTTGAAATCAAGATACAAAGGAGACCTTGTGGCAAAATTCTATTTTGTGAAGAGCAAAGTAGTGTGGGAAATGATCCGTGAAGGTTTGAAGAGGAAAATAGAGATAAAATGGTCGGACATTTCTGCCTTGAGGATAACTTGTCCAAAAAATTTACCAGGGATATTGGACATTACGGTACGTGACGAGTGATGCATTTTATAAAAATTATCATGTTAATATGTGTAAATTACGTTGTCTGCTAAAATAAATTGAAGCATGCGATGCATTTCACCCTATAAAACATACAACAAATAACAACTAGATGACACCCCGCGCGTTGCAGCGGGAACATGCGGGAATTTGTTGCGGTGTGTTATTTTGATGAGATGTGGTTGTCTTGAATTTGAATATGAGACTAAAGATTCGCGTGTTGCTGCGGGAATCGATTGCTATATATTTCAGTGATTTGATTGTATGAAGCTTCTATCGTTGAATTAATAATATATGAACTAAAGCTAAAAATAAATATTATATATTGTACATAATTATTGTGTATTCAGAAAATATTTTAACTATAAGTGGTCTAACGTAATGGAAAACTTTTTTCATGCATGTTGAGTGGACCTTTGATGAGGTGGCATGTGTGGTTAGGTAAAAGGTGTGCATGAGATCAACTAATAATGAAAAACTTTTTCTCGTGCATGTAGTGGTGGGTCTTTGATGAGGTGGCATGTGTGCATGTTGAGATAAATAGGATAGTGGGGATCAACTTCTTATGTATATAGGATAAGGAACAAATTCTAATGGTAACCAATGTAGATGTTCGTTCTTTATTATTGAGGATACTATTTGGTTTCTCGATTGTTACTAGTGATGTACCCTTTTTTATGGTATTACAAGTTATATCTTGCTTTCACCATTTAGGTGTCTGAGGAACCACAGTTTTTCAAAGAAGGCAACACACTACCATACAAGAGTACTAGGTGGGTTGCAACTACGGATTTTACCGGTGGGCAATCAAGCATGAATAGGTAATATAAGATCTATGTACAATTATGATTAAAGTGAATATTTCAAAAGAAACAACAAATGATTTGCCACTTCATGCGCAAAAAATTTCCTTTTTTTGGTTAACGCAACAGAAGCATTATTTATTCATTAAGAAAAAAATGACATTGTTTGTTAATTAGGAGAAGCTGGGCTAAAACCTGATATAAATGTCACAAACACTACAACACGTTGATTGATTGGAGGCAGTATGCTGGAGGCGTTTTCTATAACGCCCTGTTACTTGTTGTCCGGAGGCATTTTTAGGGATCGCCTCAAAAGACCAGAGTGTTTGAGGCATTTTAGAAGAACGCCTCCAAAACAAGATGCAACAGTGGCAAAATTTCAGAATGCCGTATTTCAGGCGTACATACAGGCGCATCAGTGTCCTACTTCAAATTGAGAACCATCGTTCTTTACGTGACATGCCATTTGATGTTATCTGCACAGTAGTACATACACATCTGGCTAAGTTAGTTTTGTTTGAACCCTTGTTAATTTCCATATATGTTCATTGTATTGGTGGGTGAAGATTTCCCTTTTACTACTTTCAGTAGGCATGCTCTACAGTGTGGGCCAGGGATAATGGACAAGCACATTGAGAATCTCCTCTCCATAGACCATCGTCTATATTTATTAAGTCAGGAGGGCAATATCAATCAGAAGAGTATGAGCAATGAAAACTCATACCGTAGTGATGGTGATGACCTGTTTGGTACCGCACAAACTGCGCAGTCGATGCCACTTTATCCGATGCCAACTGGAACAACGACAGTAGGACTAAATGATTCTGGAGCCCTGCAAGGTGAACACTTCCAAAGCTCAGGTAAACTCCAGAACTGGCATTTCCTGAAAGTTTACTTTTGCGGTATATCGCTAACTATGCACGAGAGTTATATTAGTTAGTACCCAGCATGGTTCTTTCGCATATTGTTACTAAATCTGTAAGATAAAATCAAGTACATTGACCTCTTTTTTGTTTTCTACAGTAGTTGTTGGTACCTCTATGATTACAGAAGAACCTTCAAGGGGTGGTGATCAATTGAAGAGTGACATGTTTAGCTGGGAGGAGTTCTTTGAGATGACTAGGGTGGCGCAACAACCCTTCATGTCAAATGGAGTCATCAATGCCAAAGGGAAACACATCAGCAATCTAACCAATTCAGAGGACTCGCATAACAGGGTCGATGATTATTCGTCAAGAAGAGTCGCGCTGCCTGAGGTGGTAAGTAGGTTCCCTGGTGACAGTATGACGAATCGGCAGGTCGAAGCAGGGAACCAACCAAGCAGCACCGACCATGTTGTCTTATACCCAAGCCCAGGTATGTACTACTATTCCTTTATCTACATGTCAGAACTGTAACACTTATACTGCTTTGATTGAAAGGATAAATCAGAACTACAACATTAGATCAAGTTTTCACGTACTTGAAGAAGTGCAATTTTACCGTTCCAATAGTACAATGTTATATGCCAAATAATAGACGCAACAAGTACACAATTTTTTCAGTGAAAACAATAAACATAGCGCTACAAATCTGATTACAAAAAACAATGTTATATGGCTTGTTTCTGATCTGTTCGGGCGGTATGTGAAATCCAAGAATATTTTCTTGCAAGTTTCTGAATTTAATATGCATAGTATAGTTTGTAAGTAATCGATCATTTTTATCTGTATTCTACTTTATAAATCATGTAGCTTCTCTCTAGTCAGTTGACATGGCACGCAAAATTTCTGTCGGCAGTTTGCATCATTTTATTGTTGAGAACCTGATTCACTTGTTACAGAAATTACTTGAACTTGTACTGTTAACTAATCTGACCCTTTTTTTATGCGGGTGATTAACTAATCTGACCACCTCCTTATTTCTGTACCACTACCACTACAGTCTCAGAGGAACCTTCAGGGCAGACCTTGCTGCAGAACCAGCCGAGTAATGGTTACATCTCACCGGAGACAATGGGACTTGAGCAGATATGTGAAAACTTACTGAGCGACGACGATGAGAATGTGGAGCAACAGGATCTCATGAGCACAGTGAACTCCTTCTCCTGCTTGATTGGGCAAGCTGCTGCGGTTGCTCCTCCTCCTCCTCCTCCTCATGCTGAGCCAGCCCAAGTGATCAACATCGGCGACCAGTTCTCTCCACTGATGGGGTGGCCGAGCTCACCATGAGAACCATCACCAGAAAATGCTGAGATGCTGGAATATCTCTCTCAATTATTCCCTTGATGAGTTGATTTCGGCCTCTAAGTTAGTGTTGATGGATTCCCTCTAAGGATGTAGGCTCGCCCGTCTTGACTTTTGATCTCGTCCTGATGATAAATGGTCTGATTATGATTATGTGTGTCAGTGTATTTGTGGCACAAAAACATCAAGCTGCTAGACTTTTTGGTTGCTATTGTAACAATGTTGATGAGGAGCCCCCCACGCAACTGTGGCACCATGATCATGCTCTAGATGTACGACACGATCGCGGACGATCTGCTGGGCGCGGTGATGTCTCCGGCTAGCACGGAGTACCATGTCTGGCACCAGCTCCATCTAATCTTTCGGGACAACGAGCCTGGGTGTGAGCGATGCACATCGGCTGATCGGCACCGAGTTCCGGAGCTTGGTCCAGGGACCTCCTCATCGCCGAGTACAGCCGTCGACTCAAGTCGGTACTTGACGCCCTCGACAATATCTTTGAACCCGTTATTAATGACCACACAGCACACACTAACCATGTAGCAGGGCCCATGTTATCGGTGGATAACAGGGGGTTGTCTGCTAATTAGCGTTTAAGTGGCAGGTTAGGGATCCCACCTTCAATCTGTGTCGTTTATAACTGATCCGATGACCCACGCGGAAAGTTTTCAGATTTTCACTGAAAACCAGTTTTCACTTGATACATCGCCCATCAACATTTCGTCAAATTTTGATTGAGATCTCCAGAACACGATGACTAAACTAAAACTAAAACCTAAATGCAATTTACTGTAAGCAACGATCTCCGTGCTTAAAAACCTGAAAACCATTGGCGGGCAAAAAAATCTGAAAAGGCCACGCTACTCTGCCCCGCAACATGTCCGATCAGGTGTACTGAGCAAGACACGTACCCAAATCCAACCATCACCTTTCACTCTCTCTGGAACAAACGGAGAGCTTTGATCATCCGGCTGCAGCGGGGGGCATACATCCATCCATGGCGCGCCACATGGCCCTCCATCGGCGTCGTGTCGTCCGTCGTGTGACCTCGCCGGCGCGTCCAGAAGCATCATCGCAGCTCCTTCCTAATCCCCACCGAATTAGTGCGACATTTCGCCTTTAATCCAGCCCAACAACCCCGTCGCCAACTTTCTTCTCGATTAAAATGCGAACGGAAAGCGACGGCGCGGTCCAGTTCGGAAAGGCCCCTTTCCCCCGGGCCCTTTACGGGCAGAAGTCCAACTTTATAAATTAATGTTGGCCCGGCCCCAACGACGCCACCCAAAAGGAAATGGGACGCGCATAAAAGAACAAGGACGCCAACAAAATAACAAGAAGAGAATTCTATCCCCCGGAAGAACAGGCGGAGGGGAGGGGAGGGGAGGGGAGGGGAGGAGGACGAGAGCGAGGACCCCGATCCCCGCCGTGCCGTCTCCTCCGTGTTTCCGATCGATCGCCCGGCTCCCCGGCTAGGTACGGCCGCCGTTGATTTCGCTCTGGCCGTTTGGCTGCTCTGTTCTGTTCTGCACCTGGTTTTAGATAGGAATTCAAGGCTCCGGCTGGCTCGATTGTTTGTTTGTTTGATGCGGTTGATTGTTCTTGGCTGCGGCCTGCCTTCCATCTAGGATCGGTTGGTTTGTTTTTCGGATCGATAGTCTGGTTCGTGTGTTGCCTGATGGGATGACGTACAAACATGCCTGAATTTGCGGTGGTTATGGTGAGATGGATGATGTTACCGAAAATAAAATTATGATGATGGATGGGTGATTGTGTTTGGAAAACTTCGCTATAACTGCGAACAAAGTAATTGGTGTTGGTCGTCCGTAGAGGATTAGGGTTCTTAGGGCTGTGTCCATCAATTGATACAGAGGCCGGGGGTGTTCGCTTCTTTTCGAAAAGAAAAGGATTGTGAGTTCAGATAGGAGAATTCATGTAGGCCTACCTGGATTGCTTCTGCCCTGTGGTCTTGCCGAGGTTGCTTTAACATAGTTGCAAGGCAATCGATTTCTTACTTGCGGTTTTCGCTGCCATAGATAAGAATAAGATCCTTCCCTTTACTCTAGGGGATACTATGTCATCAAAGATGGACAAGCTGGTACGGCTGCTGTTGATTTCGCTCTTTTGATGAGGTCTGGCTGCTCTGTTCCTGGTTTTAGATAGAATTCTCTGGTCCGGTTTATTCAATTGTTTGTCTGACGCGTTGATTGTTCATGGCTGTGACCTGCCAACACCTAGGATAGGTTTGTTTATTAGATAGTCTGGTGCGTTCTGTTGCCTGATGACGAACAAGCATGCCTGAATTTGCGGTGGTTACGGTGATGGATGATGTTATCGAAAATGAAATTATGATGATGGATGAGTGATTGTGTTTGAAACTTCGGTATAGCTGCGAACTGAGTAATTGGTGTTTGTCATCGATAGAGGATTAGTGTTTCTAGAGGTGTGCGCGTCAATCGATGCAGAGGTAGGGGTTGTTCACCCTCTTTTTGAAAATAAAAGGAAAGAATAGAAAAAGGATTAGTGTTCAGATAAGGGAATTCACGTAGGCCTACCTGGATTGCTTCTGCCTTTGGCCTTCCCGATAGTTGCAAGGTAGACGCTTAGCCGGCAGGGTTTCTTCCTTGTGGTTTTCGATGCCGTATATAAGAATAAGATCATTCCCTTTACTCAAGGGGATACTATGTCATCAAAGATGGACAAAGTGATTGCCACAGAAATCTTTCGAATAGTGTGGAAATTCAACTTTCCGTCGACAGGATCTATATCCCTTTATGCAAGATAGGATAGGTGCCAAGGCGGCGAGTAAAACCGTGTACGAAAACTTCAACATGAATGATATGTTTGGCCTGCCTTGGATTGCACGGTATGTTTTTGTTTCTGCCTTGTGACCTTCCCAAGGTTTCTTAATCACGGTTGCAAAGCAGACGCTTAGCCGGTAGGATTTCTTCCTTGCGGTTTTCGCTGCCGTAGATAAGAATAAGATCCTTCCCTTTACTCAAGGGGATACTATGTCAACAAAGATGGCGGCGAGTAAACTGTCTATAAATACTACTTCATCATTAGTGAAAATTCATATGTATGTTTCTTGGCAAGCATAGCAATTGATCATCGATTCGCACAAGGTCTGTCGGTGAGTAAACACATACAAGGATAAGAAATCAATAGCGACTTGATTGCTTTATTCCTATTCTTGGTTTACCTCGCAGCAAAGACATTTATGCAGTTTGCCGGGCTGGTTTCAGTACTATTTTCTCCATACAAGATATGGGAATCATGTGCATTTTTAGATTGTCTGTCACACATTTATGCTTGTTTTAAAGCAGCATTTAAATTTCTAGAGAATACCTGTTCAAAAGGGGAGTAGCCTAATCAGGAAATACTAATGAAGAATTCTGTATCAAGGTTTGATCATGTGCATGGGCCATGGGGACTTGAGTGTATGGGGGCCCTCTTTCCACAAATGTGGTGCTTGTTTGATGGTACTCAGTGCCTATCTATGACCTCTAATCCGAATGATGGGAGTAGACAACTAATTGGTTCTGTAGGTTAGGATGAGTGCTCATCATATTCAGGACAATTGCAGGACAAGTATTTGTGATGGCCATCTGACATTTAGCTTCCTTTACATCATTTTGTGCATTGGTCATATTGATAATGCTCTAGTTTCTTCGTCAATGATTGTCCGTTCTTGATACTGAAGCTGCAAATTGATGTTCTGCAGAAATGGCGCAAGAGAGTTGGAAAGAGGCAGAGGATACGGGTGTCCACGCGCCCGAGGCTCCGATAATGTGCATCAACAACTGTGGCTTCTTCGGGAACCGGATGACAGAGAACATGTGCTCAAAGTGTTACCGAGACACTGTCAAGGCCAAGAGCATGGCCCTTCTAGTTGAGAACAAAACTGCCGCTGCTGTTGCATCGTCACCCACACCAATGGTGGCAGAGATCAAGGATGAAGCGTCTGCCTCAGCCAAAGAAGGAAAACGAGTAGCCGAGGAAGAGGCGCCGAAGCCACCCAGCAACCGCTGCCTGTCGTGCCGGAAGAAGGTCGGGCTGACGGGGTTCAAGTGCCGCTGCGGAGACACCTTCTGCTCGATGCACCGCTACGCCGACGCGCACGATTGCAAGTTCGACTACAAGCAGGCCGGCAGGGAGCAGATCGCGCAGCAGAACCCGGTCGTCAAGGCTGACAAGGTCACCAGATTCTGATGGAGGTTCTGCTGCAGGAGCCCTCCAGCTCGTTTATTCCCTCTATGATGATGATGATGATGCTTGGTCCGTCAGGTTTACTTCAGAATTGTGTGTCTACCATCCTCCTGGAATGTACTTTGCCGATGAACCCGCCTTCGACAAACACCACCAACCGATGTCCGTCCGACGGCCATCAACGGGCCATTGCGCCGGGCTGGCCGCGCCTTCAAGGGCTGTATAATGTTGGTGTTTGTGTGGGAGGAACATTCATTGCCACAGGTGCACTTCTGTTTATTTACATATGAATAATGCGAATGTAAATATTTATCCTTTAACAGTATGCAGTTCAACCGATTAACCTGTTATATGCTCAAGGCTTGGCAGGTTTCCGTGGTCACCTGTTAGTGTAAATCATTGTACATTTCGGTGTGTTGTGTGTTCAAATCAGCAATACTTGGTGCATTTTATACTATGAGTTGGAGAGGGGATATTGTTGAAAAGATCCACCAGTAGTAGTAGTTTGCTGCACAGATCACTGTCAGAGTAAAATTATATGTTGGGTGTTCGTTTGTTGAGGGTGATGCAGAGACAAGCAGAGTGTCCATGCCTCCACTTCAGTGCTTCTTTAAAAATGTAGTAGAACTTGTCCAAGGTGCCTGATTGATTTTGTTTTGATCAACAGCAGAGGCTTATAATCATCTGGTAGGTGGTTAAAAACTGAAAATAGCAGCAGATAATGGACCTCCACATGGCTGGTTGCGTCCTATTGAGAAACTAGTTAATGGGTCACCTCACACTACCTGCCTGCATTGGAAGCATTTATTTTCTTCTTTTTTGCCGACCTGCATTGAAAGAAAAGTTGTGCATCTAGACCATGTTATTCTGGATCCAGGATTCATCTGCTGCAGTACTATATTGCCAACCAAATCCTGCTCACTTTGTATATACTCCATGGCCATGCTGCGAGATCTGCGACTCTGAATCAACTGTACTCGATTTCAGTCATCACTCATGTTTTTTTAATGTTTGTTAATGTTTTGTGAAATATCACTGGAACGTTGGATCTGGGATTCTGAATGAACTGTACACCATAGTCATCAAGCACAGCAAGTGTTTGAATATCATGTGAAATGCCATCTGAACATATATCCTCAGGTATATATGCCTCCAGTACAAGCTCTCGTACCGAATTACTGCTAGTAACTACTGCTGATCCCAAAAAAATATGCTATGAGGCAACAAATGATCAACTGATGAAAAACAAGTCTGTTTCATTCTCTACTGCGACATCAAGAGCTGGACCAGAGCCAGCAGCACGAGCAGAGCGGCGGCGCCGAGCGGCCCGGCGCGCGCTCGCCGGTGGCCGCTCGACGTCGAGGAGGCGGCGGCGATCTGTATCGGGAAGCTGCAGGCGGCGGTGGAGGGGTCGGTCTGCGTGGGCACGGCGAGCGCCTGGAAGTCGCACGCCTCGTCCTTCTGGTTCTGCACCTGGAAGTACATGTTGAAGGCGTAGGAGGCGTTGCCATTGGCGTCCATGCCGTAGCAGGTGGAGCCGAGGCCGAGCGCCGTGCAGTCGGCGAAGGTGCAGGCGTAATTCACGTTCTCGACCAGCTTGCTCTTGTCCTCGGCGTTGGGGTTGTACACGCACCACGTCCTGGGCAGGTACTGCACGCCCTTGGCCGGCACCAGCATGGTGTTCTGCCCGTTCCCCGTGAGGTCCATGGGGAACTTGGGCTGGCCGTCGAAGCGGAGCACGCCCCAGTGCCGCTCGAACGCGCCCGGCGCCACGCTCTTGACGTCCTCGTCCAGGAGCCCGAAGAGGTACACCTCCATGTACTGGCTGGGCCGGAGCGGCGTGCCGGTGTTGGCCGCCAGCCGCGGCAGCAGGCCGTCGTAGAAGCGCTTGGCGAGGGCGTTGGTGGCGTGCTTGTCGCCGTCCGTCGGCCAGCCGACCTCGCCGATGACGATGGGCAGGTCGCCGTGGCCGACGGCGGCGAGCGCCGACACCAGCGTGTCAAAGTTGGCGTCGAACACGTTGGTGTACGTGCGCTCGCCGTCGACCAGCGGCTTGGCGAGGCCGTCGAAGAAGGCGAAGTCGACGGGGAAGTCCTCGCTGAGGTAGAGGCTGAGGTAGGGGTAGATGTTGACGGTGAAGGGGGCGCTGTTGTTGGCCAGGAACTGCACCATCTGCGTCATGAGCGGGGCGACGTCCGTCCGGAAGCGGCCCGCCGACGGCACCTGGTTGTTGGCGGGCGAGTTGTAGACGTCGGCGTTGAGCGGCACGGTGGCCTTGATCTCGCTGAATCCGGCGTCGTTGAGCGCGTTCTGGATGTTCTGCAGCGCCGGGAAGGTGACCTTGTCGAAGGTGCCGTTGTAGGACGCCAGGAAGGGCTCGTTGCCCACGGCCACGTACCTGCGAACAGAACATCATCAGTAAGCACTCCATGAACTGGAGCGGCGGCGGCGCATGACTTCCATGAACTGGAGCATGCAAGAGGAAGGGGGCTCAGTCAAAACTCACTTGATGTTGACGCCGCCGTCGAAGTGGTAGCGGGAGACGTTGTGGCGCACCCAGTCCCTGGCGTTGTCCTTGTCGTTCATGATGTCGAGCAGGTTGTTGGGGATGGCGACCATGACCTCTATGTCGGTGCCGGCGAGCGCGTTGAGGGTGCCCTGGTCGGCGTCGAAGAGCTTGACCTTCTTGATGCCGTTGTCCCTGAGCATCTGCACGACGATCCTGGGCGAGAGCGGGTGCGTGGCCTGCGTGCCCCAGTTCATCCCCAGCGCGTCCGCCGCCGGGAGGACGGCCGCCACCGCCGCCAGCAGCGCGCAGAGCCACGCTCCAAGATTCACCGCCGCCATTGTTCAGGCCTCTCTGCGCTCCGGCGAACTGACGAAAGAAGGGAGAAGATCTCTGGACGCGACGCTATGGGAATCCGACCAGGGGAAGGCTCAAGATTTCCCGATCCGAACGGAGGCGCGAATCGAATCGAATCGAGATTCAGCCGAAGAGGGGACACCCGGAGCAATGTCGGCCCGGGCGGCGAAGGAAGTGCGCAGAGTATAAATCGGGGGACGGACTGCGAGAGCTGCAAGAAACGGCAATGGCGGATTGCGCACGGAAACGAAACGCGGTTTCTCTGAGCCTGGGCTTTCCTATCTGATCCTGATCCTGGTGACACCAACAGATGGGGGAGAAAGGGATAGGGGGGCGAGGCTCACATGTGAATGCCGGAAAAATCTTACCGGAGCCAAAAAGGCAAGAAACGAAACAGAGGGAGGTATGGAAAGCGTCGAGGCTTTTGAGTCGAGTTGAATCCGGCGAAAGAGAGAGTCGAGTCTAGGCAATGGCGACGCCGGCCGGGGACCGAGGTTGAGAGGAAGGGAGGGTCAGAAAGGGGGCAGCATTTAACTCGGAGATCGGCCGGCTACGCGTTGCTTCGTTGGTGCGTTTGGGTCTGGGACAAGGAACCGAGAAAGAAAGAATTTATGAGGGGTTGATGGTGAGCCGAGGAGGGGAGGGGGATGATGGAACGCAACGCAACGCAACGGAACGGACGACGGATCCTGGGGTGGGGTGGGGTGTGGACTGGCCAGTGGTGGACGGACGGCGAGCGGACGGCGAAGCGCAAGCAGAGAGTGGGGGGAGTGGAGAGGGGCGTATGGGTCATTGCGCGGCGGCTGGATCGGTGGGGGCGACGTGGCGCGCGGCACGCGCCCGGGTTGACCAGCCGTGGGGCCCACGTCGGTTCGGTGCGGGCGCGGACTGTAAAAAGAAAGTTTTTTTCTCGGAAAAGAAAAGGGTTTGCGTGCGAAGAACAAGCGGGATTTCGAAAAAGAAACCGTGTGAGGTTCCGTGCGCTCCTTTTTTGCACACACGCTACCCGTCTGCTGGTGCTGCAGGGCGAACCAAAGTTTTTGTGTACGAGATCTCATCTACTGATCTCGCAAAAAAAAAAAAACATCTACTGCTAGTTTCTTTAAGCTTTCTGTAGTAGGAGTGGTACTTTGTTTTCGTTTTCGTTTCTCCAGGCAAGTATGAACCGAGGAGGGAGGGACAGGGGGCGCGTGGAACGGCCCAGATGGCCGGCGTCCTGCCGGAATGGACTGTCGACAGCCAGCACGCCAGGCCCGCACGCCCTGTGACCCCTGGTGCTGGGTTTATTCGTCCGTTGCCTGCGCCGGACGCGGCTCCCCAAAACGCCCCTGCCTGGCAATTCAAATGTCTGGACCACGCACTCGCGGACAGAAACAGCCGCGTCTGAGCCAGAGAGAGCGTGTTGCACATGTCGGCACGCGCCGCCGCGTCGTCTTGCTATGCCGTGCCACTCTACGCTCCACTGTTTCACGCTCCCCTCGCCGACGACGATAGGCCGTCCGGTCCCGTCGACAGCCATATCTCACCAACCCGGACCAGGCGTCAAGTGACACTGCACTGTACTACTACTCCGGTACTACTGTACCAGAGTGGCGATGTAGCTAGCGCACGTGGCAGTCCACCGCCCGATCTCGCCCGTCGAGATTTGCTCGGGGAAGCCGAGCAGAGGCTGGCTGGCGGTGGCGGTCCTGCCATGTCCAGCTGGTTATTTAAGAACTAACTGACGGTACACCAGCAGCAGGAGTACTTCTAGCTGGGGTGGGTGTCCAACCCACGAGTGGTTCATGCCCAGCGAGGTACACCAGCTTGGCAGCTTCAAACACAAGCAAACTATTCCGTTTCTGTTCAGAGTTAGTAGTGGCCATTAGCCAAGCTGGTCAGCCGTGACCACTTCTGTTCTCTGCTACGTGATGAAGGACCTTTCGGAGAGGCGAAACGGGCGAGATGCTCGTGTAGTTTTGGTCCCATGCTGTGACAGTTCTAGCGTGAGATGAAGCGGGAATTTCTCCTGAATCCAATCAGGCAAAAAGTGATGTGCATACGATCCTTTTCTGTACACAGACAAGACAGTGGCAAAAAAAGCAAACGAAAATAATTCCAGGCTCCAGCTCCCCCTGTCCCCAAGTGTACGAACTGCAGATTCAGAGAAGGGAAAACTGCTCGAGCTAGACAACAGTGTGTGTGTATGACCAAAAAAACCAAAATTGCACCAGCCGGGAATCGAACCCGGGTCTGTACCGTGGCAGGGTACTATTCTACCACTAGACCACTGGTGCGCTGTTGAACGGGTTTTCAATTTAATTTAGTTATTTATATGTTATCAGAAGTACTCAAGAGTATCACGCCCAAAGAGCAGATTCACGGTTCAATGTGTTAGGGCCAACTTGTATTCGTTAACAGTCTGTACAGTATACAGACAAGATTTCCCCCAAGGAAAAAAATATGGCTACAAAAGGCAGTAAGAAGATTCCTCGCTTCTGCAACGTCAACCAAAGTATTGCAATCAAAATAGAAGGAGGCAGATCTCGAGCCCAATGCCTTCGTTGCTGAGGCAGTAAGAAGTAAAGCCATCGCTTCAGCCTGCAAAACCAATCACACATTTGTTGTCCGCCGCATGAATGTGGTGTACTTGGTGACTGGTTGAGTATGCATATTCGTACTTAGGAGCGGATTATCATTGTTATTTTCATTGGATGTCTCCTTTTCCTCCTTCTCTTCCATTAAACATGCATTAAGCATTTGCCTTCGTAGCATGCATAACCTGCATAGGACTTCAATCTATTTTATTGAAAAGGAGGTCATTTCTTGCTTATCATATGTTCCATATAGTGAAAACATAATCTAGCTTTAACTTCGATTATTGAAAAAATAGGATCAATTGGATGATATCCGCATGATATAGATTGAAGTTCATCATACCAGTTTTGAGGCCAATTTTAAACCAAATTGATCTAGAGAAATTACACTGAAAGAAAAGGTGCAAATCTGATTCTATTTGACCATATCTACAACCTTTTTTATATATGATAAGAATACCTAGAAGCTCTTGGTCTAGTTGTAACAGCTCTCCTAATAACCATCCAGGCAAAAGTTTTGAACCTAGGTGGCATGCTTTTGTTTTTTCAAACCCGTTTTAGGATAGCAATTTCTTGATCTGAAATAATAACTTGTCTTTCCAAAGCGCTATCTTGAATTTCCTGTACACATAAGTTTTTAAGCACTTTTTGTAGTACACTCTACATTAGGAGTGTGAGTCCAACAAGTGGTATCTTCCAAATTGGCATTGATATTTGGAGTATTTCAAATTAGCATTGTTAAAAGAATCATCAAAGTAAGCACTAATTTTGTCCCCATCCCAAAGCTTGGAGTTGGGCTTCCAGAGATCACTAATGATACTAGGCAGGGTCCTGCAAATTAGACTTAAGATGATCATGTATGTTCTCGTAATCTTTACACCAAGGACTAGTCCAAATGCAATAATTAGCTTTAATAATTTGAAGTTGGTTGGCCTTAAGGATGAAGGGGATAATTTTTATAACAAAGCTCCAGAAAACAAACTTAGGAATATAAGTGCTAGGTTACCAAATAGAAGAATTATGAAGATATTTATCTCTAAGAATTTTGGTAAGCAAAGAAGCAAGATTCTTAATAATTCTCCAAGCCATCATAGCCATCGTAGATTTGTTAATAAGAGATAAATCCCTTATGACCGGTCCTCCTTCGTACATTGGTTTACATATGTCTTGACATGCTCTTAAGCAAGTAGGATTCGTGTCCTTATCCTTATTAATCACAGTCCACCAGAATTTTCTAACGATGGAAGTAAAGAATGTAATAGTAGTTTTACCCAAGAGAATGTTGGACATGTAATAAACAGGCACAAAGGCAAACACAAATGTAATGAGACTAAGTCTACCGTCATGTGAAGCCTATTAACCTTGTAGCAATTAATTTTAGCCTTGAATTTATCTATAATAAATTGTGGGCAACAACTCTATTTCTACCTAGAAGGATGAGAGGATGACCAAGATGTGTAGTATTAATATCCATATTTGGGGCAGGGAAAATATTCTTAATCTAAGAGAATTATCCATATGTTTGCTAAATAAGATAGTGGATTTATTATAATTAGGGATTTGACCAAAGGTTGCACAAAATTGACTAATAATGCAAGCAATATTATTAGCATCTTCAGTATCTACCCTGCCACAAATGATCAAATCATCTGCAAAATTAAAGAATGGATGGGGGACAAGATGGTCCAAGTTGGATACGCTACTTGTGAGTTGCGTTGGGATTTTTTCCGAAGAGGAAGGGTGAAACAATATAGTAGCGGTAAGTATTTCCCTCGGTGAGAACCAATGGGAGAACCAAGCGTATGCTTGCTACTTGTGAGCTGCGTTGGGATTTTCCCCGAAGAGGAAGGGTGGTGCGATATAGTAGCTGATAAGTATTTCCCTTAGTGAGAACCAAAGTTATCAAACCAATAGGAGAACCATGCAAATCCTAGTGATAGATCTATAAATTGAAAAGTAAAATAAAAAGAGTAAAATTGAAGCAATATATTTTTGGTTTTAGTAATATGATTAAGATAGACCTGGGGCCATCATTTTTACTAGAGGCTTCTCTCTCGAAACAATAGCATATGATGGGTAAACAAATTACTGTTGGATAATTAATAAAAAAGCGCACAGTTATGATGTTATTCTTGGCAATAATCTCATATATAGGCATCACGTCCGTGATAAGTAGATAGACTCCTAACTGCATCTACTACTATTACTCCACCAATCGACCGACTTCTGCCTCCATCAACGGTATGAAATTCATGACAAACAGAGTAACACTTTAAGCAAGATGACATGAACCAAGCAATATGATTAAACCCTGTCCTTTTACCCTTAATGGCAACAATACAAATATGTGCATCGCTACCTGATACGTCTCCAACGTATCTATAATTTTTTACTGTTCCATGCTATTATATTATCCATCTTGGATGTTTTATATGCATTATTATGCTATTTTATATCATTTTTTGGACTAACCTATTAACCAAGTGCCCAGTGCCAGTTGCTGTTTTTTCCTTGTTTTTTTCTTTTACCGAAACTCAATACCAAACGGAGTCCAAATGGAACGAAACTTTTTGAGGATTTTTCTTGGACCAGAAGACACCCAAACAGACCTCGTGAGATTTGATACGTCTCCAGTGTATCTATAATTTTTTATTGTTCCATGCTATTATATTATCTATTTTGGATGTTTTATATGCATTAATATGGTATTTTATATTATTTTTGGGACTAACCTATTAACCTAGAGCCCAGTGCTAGTTTCTATTTTTTCCTTATTTTTGAGTTTTACAGAAAAGAAATATCAAACGGAGTCCAAACGAAATAAAACTTCCGCGATGATTTTTCTTGGACCAGAAGACACACGTGGGACTTGGAGTCCAAGTCAGAAGACCCTCGAGGAGGCGGCAAGCCAGGGGGCGCGCCCCTAGGGCTTGTGACCCCCTCGGAGACCTCCTGACCTCCTTCCTTGGCCTACACTAGTACGCGTCGCTGCTATACAAACGGTTTTAACCCCTTTCCGCGACGGCATTTGGAACCGTCGCCTAGTGAGTGACGGCGATAGGGGGTCCTTCCCACACGACCCAGAAACCGTCGGGGATAGGGAGCCTTGATGCATACAGTTGTCCCTATATAACCGTTTTCGATATCTCGAATATCCCAAACGCTTCATCCTTGCTACTCGTTTGTGCTCGCATTGCCATCATAGTCGGAGTTTTGTGGTTTTACCTAAATCCAGGCAGATTCCAGGCACGAGAGTTTTCCAGGCAGATTCCAGGCACGGGAGTTTTACGATGCCTGGCACATCACAAACAGTTCATGATTATAAACCGTGTACGATAGGTAGACAATCACACACATTTAGTTTTCCCGCACCGTATGCGATAGTGTCCGACATCACACACGCTTTGCTAATGGCAACTGTGTGCATTGTTACACGCGTTTCCTCTCCGTGAACCGTGTCGGATTAACCGTGTGCGCCGTAATGACCTGCACACGCTGTGCTTTATTAACCGTGTGCGCCGTAATGACCTGCACACCGTAATTTCGCCCTAATTTAATTGCTGCTATTTAAAATTACACCTAATTTAAACTTGAAAGTAGGCTTTAGCTTTATTCATATCCATCAGGTTCAAACAACCAATGCATTATTCGATTCACAGGTACATATGTTTAAGAATTACATAAGCACCAAATAAAGAATGATGAACCAGGGTTCTATACTTGTAGTATTACAGATGGTAAAGAAAGAAGCAACAGACATTCTGGTTGCTGAACAAGGTGAAGCGGAATGGCTCTATTGTGCTCTCCTGGATGCAGAAGGCATGCAGGACTCTAGTCCAACCCCTTGTGATGGCCGACCGCCAATCATGTAGTTTGAGAGGTAATCTTGAGTAAACTGCTTCAGGATCCACTGCAAAGGAAAAAAGATTCAGACATTGTCATCTAGCACAACTCATTAGGGGCAGTAAAAAGAAGGCTACAGGGTTCTTACTTACCATCCTGTAGTTCACTGTTGTCTTGCATAAAGTGTAAATAAATAGTTCAATTGACGTCTTTGGACCCATTTTAATAACAATCTTTGTCAATTTCCTCACTTGATGCTCGTTCATGAATATTTCATTGCCCCAGAAAGGGTCGAAGTGTGGAACTTTGGCAATGATATATGTACCTAAAAGCACCAAGTTAATATTAGAAGCTAAACAACAATTGAAAAATGATGTAATACAACACTCCCTCCATCCCATTATATAAGATTTTATTACATGTATATCTAGACATCATCAGAACATTAAGGTAACACTCTTCCTTGTTGCTATATAGCCTGGGATTGCATATTTAGTCATTCAGTACAATGTATGTTGCTATGTTGCCTCAGATATATTAAATATGCCCCTAGTTAACCTACTGATAAATGGGTGATAGATATATTCAGTGAAATGTCCAATTCGACGATTAATCCCTTATCAGCCCCAGGCTATATGGTACCAGCTACCGATATCCTGAACAGTGAGTACATATAAGCAATGCGATGAAACTAACCTCGATGGAAAACAACACTGTTCTCAATATTGTCCTGCATGAGTACATATAAAGGCATGTTAAGCACAATAGGCTAAACATCAACCAAATATATCCATGGTAGACAACATAATCTACAAATGATAGCTTCAATGTGCAGGTTTAAGCACGCTAGTTAAGCAAAATAAGAAGTGGAAAGGTGTCTTAACTGCATCAGGCATAACATTTAAAAACAAGCAAATAGTCATTCAAACTGGTATTGTGCGGGTCTAAAGTACACTAGTTATTGTTAAAAAACAAAAAGGCATGTTAACTGCAATATCCTTAACAGCAACCAAATATCGTAATTCATAGTGGTATTGTTGAAACTGTTATTGATGAAATTGAACTGCACGGCAAATAGTTGCACATATAGAGTATCACATTGTGAAGAACTGAAATAAACAAGTCATAAGGCCATCTCTAGCCGATCATTTAAAAGTTAAAGGACTGAAACCCTTAGTGGATATATATATATACCTTTTCTAGTCGATCCCCTAAACTTAACATTGTAAGCTTCAATTTGATCAAGTTCAAAGCAGGTTCAACCGAAAGTAGCATGCATTCAAACATAAACATAGATAGTTTTGCATAACCGAACATAAAACATAAATTTAAACTAAGCTAAACTACTTTCGGTCGAAGTAGAGGTCGAGCCAATCCTTCCTCGTCATGTACAGTGTGCCGCGAGCCGGGTCCGGGCCAGTGCCATCGTCGGGGTCATTGGGGAAGGCACTCCTCCACTCCTCGACGTCGATCTCCTCGTCCTCGGGGCCCACCTCGACGCCCTCCGCGCCGCCATCGCCGCCACCTTCGACCTCGTCATCGGAGGAGAGCGCGATAACCTCGCCGCCCTCCGTGCCGCCGTCCTTGCTGCCTTCGACCTCGTCATCGGAGGAGAGCGCGATAACCTCGCCGCCCTCCGTGCCGGCAAAGATCGCCTGCTCCGCCTCCACGAGCTCCGGATGCTGCCGGCGGAGCTCTTGCATGTAGGCCTCGTCAACGGCCTCGGCCTCGAGGTGCTCCCACGCCTCGCGGTCCTCCCACGCCATAGCTGAGCTCACCACCCCTGGCTCCGGCGGAACAAGGTCGACCGGACATGTGCCGAAGGGGAAATTGAGCCTAGCCACCGCGCCGTGGTAGGCGACCTGCCAGCGGTCGTACTCCATGGCCGCGAGCTCAGCCGTGTGGAAGCTACCGAGCCACCGGGGGGTGTGGGTCTCCCGATCTGTAATCTTGGCGACCCACGTCCCCCACCGCCGCTGCCGGACCCCGAGGTAGGACCTCGTCGGCTGCCGGGTCCGAGGGAGGACGGGGAAGTCCTCGAACTGGGGTAGGGGCGCGGCGGCGGGCCGATCGGGGGACTGGCGACGACGGATCGAGCCCGTGGAGGACGACGGGGACACCTCGCCGGCGTTGGGCGATAAGGGCGCGATAAACCTCTTTTTGGCCATTGGCTCCTCGAGCTCCCCGGCACACAGGCAGAGGTTGAGGATGGAGGCGCCGGCGATGGCGGCGACCTACCAATGGTTTCGAGGGTTGTGTGTGTCTGTGTGAGCGGAGGTTTTGGGGAGTGTGTGGTGTGTGTGGAGGGGGCGGGGGGGCAAGGTAATGTTTGAGGAAATACTGCGGGAACTGAAAATTTTACTAGGCGGGAGTAACAAGGCGGGCTACTGAAAATTTGGATCAAGGGCGAGCAGGTATTTTTGAGACTGCGAGGGATGCAGAGGCGGGAGTAAAATGCCGGGGCTAGTGAAAATTTGAATCAAGGGACTGAAGCAGAGCGGGAGTAACAGACATCGCACACGGTCCGTACATACTAATCGTGTGCTATCAAACATTAAAACCTTCGAGGCGGTAGACATTTTCGAGATTACGAGGCAGTAATATTTCCGAGATTGCGAGGGATGCAGAGGTGGGAGTATTTGGGGAGTGAGCTAGTGTGCTTGACACGCCGGCTGTGGACTGTAGCCGACGCACCTTCTCGCGTAAGCCATAGGCGTACAATACACCGACGGTGCTCCAGGATATCTTGTACTACATCTCACACGGTTGGTGATAATAAGCTGTGTGGGATCTACTTGATTTTTCATCTTGATTTGAATTACATAATGGGGTCACAACGGCAATGGACGGTGTTTGAATTGCTAGACCTTTTATCTGCAGTGAACATGCACCTATATGTGTGTCGTAAAAGAATTGTAATTATTCAGGGTTCGTTTGGACATTTTATACATTAAACTGGTTTTCTAGCCATTTCAGGTGCACAATTCAAAATTAAACTACATGCATATGCTCCGGTGCATATAAATTGGTTGAAAAATCAAATCTGTGTCCTTGGGTGCATGCTTAGGTCCCATGCAAGAAATGGGAATGAATTTCAAACACCAGGGCACTGTTGATTGCCAGCAAAACATTGAGATACTTGGTTTTTAAATTCTAGTAAATCTAAAACTCGTATGAAATTCATGAAACTTGGCATGCTATCATGGAGCGGCATCAACATGCCGTGGTAAAATTTTTGTCCCATTTGGGGCAGGTATGGGTATAAGCTTCTCACAAACCAGAGCTTCTCACAACAAGCGTGATGGTTTCGGTAGGGAACGTGCCACCTTTGGGGATGAAACGATATACGTTGCCTCTTATTGTTTTCAAAAAAATTCTAGTGTCAACATAGAACAACAGGAGTGTTGTGTTTAATTTTGGAATTTATCGGGGTTCGTTTGGCCTTTTTTATACATTAATTGGGTTTCTGGGCATTTAATGTGCATATTAAAATTTGAACTACAAGCACATGCTCCAGTGCACCAAAGTTGGTTGAAAAATCACATGTGTGTCCTTGGGTGAATTTCTAGGTCCCATGCAAAAAATGGGAATGAAATTCAAACACCAGGGCACTGTTGATTGCCGGCAAAACGTTGAGATGCCTGGTTTTTAAATTCTAGTAAATCCAAAACTCGTCTGAAATTCATGAAACGAAGTTGGAGCATGATTTATTTATTGATTGTCATCCTTTGTGTGGAGGTCGGGATCACGCGATGGTTAAGTCCTACCAACCCTTCCCCTAGGACTAGGAGCATGCGCGTCGTACTTTGTTTCGATGACTAATAGATTTTTGCAATAAGTATGTTAGTTCTTTATGACTAATGTTGAGTCCATGGATTATACGCACTCTCACTCTTCCACCATTGCTAGCCTCTCTAGTGTTGGAAATATGCCCTAGAGGCAATAATAAATGGTTATTATTATATTTCTTTGTTCATGGTAATTGTCCATTATTCATGCTATAATTGTATTGTCCGGAAATCGTAATACATGTGTGAATACATAGACAACACCATGTCCCTAGTGAGCCTCTAGTTGACTAGCTCGTTGATCAATAGATGGTTACGGTTTCCTGACCATGGACATTGGATGTCGTTGATAACGGGATCACATCATTAGGAGAATGATGTGATGGACAAGACCCAATCCTAAGCATAGCATAAAAGATCGTGTAGTTTCGTTTGCTAGAGCTTTTCCAATGTCAAGTATCTTTTCCTTAGACCATGAGATCGTGCAACTCCCGGATACCGTAGGAGTGCTTTGGGTGTGCCAAACGTCACAACGTAACTGGGTGACTATAAAGGTGCATTACGGGTATCTCCGAAAGTGTCTGTTGGGTTGGCACGGATCGAGACTGGGATTTGTCACTCCGTGTGACGGAGAGGTATCTCTGGGCCCACTCGGTAATGCATCATCATAATGAGCTCAATGTGACTAAGGCGTTAGTCACGGGATCATGCATTGCGGTACGAGTAAAGAGACTTGCCGGTAACGAGATTGAACTAGGTATTGGGATACCGACGATCGAATCTCGGGCAAGTAACATACCGATTGACAAAGGGAATTGCATCGGATTGATTGAATCCTCGACACCGTGGTTCATCCGATGAGATCATCGTGGAGCATGTGGGAGCCAACATGGGTATCCAGATCCCGCTGTTGGTTATTGACCGGAGAGGCGTCTCGGTCATGTCTGCATGTCTCCCGAACCCGTAGGGTCTACACACTTAAGGTCCGGTGACGCTAGGGTTGTAGAGATATATGTATGCGGAAACCCGAAAGTTGTTCGGAGTCCCGGATGAGATCCCGGACGTCACGAGAGGTTCCGGAATGGTCCGGAGGTAAAGATTTATATATGGGAAGTCTTATTTTGGTCGCCGGAAAAGTTTCGCACTTTATCGGTATTGTACCGGGAGTGCCGAAAGGGGTCCGGGGGTCCACCAAGGGGGCCCACCAGCCCCGGGGGGCCACATGGGCTGTAAGGGGTGCGCCTTGGCCTATATGGGCCAAGGGCACCAGCCCCAAGAGGCCCATGCGCAAGAGATAAGAAAAAAGGGAGAGTCCTAAAGGGGGAAGGCACCTCCGAGGTGCCTTGGGGGGGAAGGACTCCCCCCTGGCCGCACCCTTCCTTGGAGGAAGGGGCAATGCTGCGCCCCCCCTCTCCCTTGGCCCTATATATAGTGGGGGGAAGGGAGGGCAGCAAGATCACAGCCTTGGGCGCCTCCCTCCTCCCCTGCAACACCTCTCTCTCTCTCGCAGAAGCTCGGCGAAGCCCTGCCGGAGAGCCGCTACATCCACCACAACGCCGTCGTGCTGTTGGATCTCCATCAACCTCTCCTTCCCCCTTGCTGGATCAAGAAGGAGGAGACGTCGCTGCACCGTACGTGTGTTGAACGCGGAGGTGCCGTACGTTCGGCACTCGGTCATCGGTGATTTGGATCACGACGAGTACGACTCCATCATCCACGTTCATTGGAACGCTTCCGCTCGCGATCTACAAGGGTATGTAGATCCACTCCTTTCCCCTCGTTGCTAGTAGACTCCATAGATGCATCTTGGTGAGCGTAGGAAATTTTTTAAATTATGCTACGATTACCAACAGTGGCATCATGAGCCAGGTCTATGCGTAGTTACTATGCACGAGTAGAACACAAAGCAGTTGTGGGCGTTGAGTTTGCCAATTCTTCTTGCCGCTACTAGTCTTTTCTTGTTTCGGCGGCATTGTAGGATGAAGCGGCCCGGACCGACCTTACACGTACTCTTACGTGAGACAGGTTCCACCGACTGACATGCACTAGATGCATAAGGTGGCTAGCGGGTGTCTGTCTCTCCTACTTTAGTCGGAACGGATTCGATGAAAAGGGTCCTTATGAAGGGTAAATAGAAATTGGCAAATCACGTTGTGGTCATACGTAGGTAAGAAACGTTCTTGCTAGAAACCTACAAACCACGTAAAAACTTGCAACAACAATTAGAGGACGTCTAACTTGTTTTTGCAGCAAGTGCTATGTGATGTGATATGGCCAGAAGATGTGATGAATGATATATATGATGTATGAGATTGATCATATTCTTGTAATAGGAATCACGACTTGCATGTCGATGAGTATGACAACCGGCAGGAGCCATAGGAGTTGTCTTTATTATTTTGTATGACCTGCGTGTCATTGAATAACGCCATGTAAATTACTTTACTTTGTTGCTAAACGCGTTAGCCATAGAAGTAGAAGTAATCGTTGGCGTGACGACTTCATAAAGACACAATGATGGAGATCATGATGATGGAGATCAGGGTGTCATGCCGGTGACAAAGATGATCATGGTGCCCCGAAGATGGAGATCAAAGGAGCATAATGATATTGGCCATATCATGTCACTATTTGATTGCATGTGATGTTTATCATGTTTTTGCATCTTATTTGCTTAGAACGACGGTAGCAAGTAGGATGATCCCTTATAATAATTTCAAGAAAGTGTTCACCCTAACTGTGCACCGTTGCGAAGGTTCGTCGTTTCGAAGCACCACGTGATGATCGGGTGTGATAGATTCTTACGTTCGAATACAACGGGTGTTGACGAGCCTAGCATGTACAGACATGGCCTCGGAACACACGCAATACACTTAGGTTGACTTGACGAGCCTAGCATGTACAGACATGGCCTCGGAACACGGAGGACCGAAAGGTCGAGCATGAGTCGTATAGAAGATACGATCAACATGGAGATGTTCACCGATCTTGACTAGTCCGTCTCACGTGATGATCGGACACGGCCTAGTTAAACTCGGATCATGTTTCACTTAGATGACTAGAGGGATGTCTATCTGAGTGGGAGTTCATAATCAGATGAACTTCATTATCATGAACATAGTCAAAAAGGTATTTGCAAATTATGTCATAGCTTGCGCTTTAGTTCTACTGGTTAAGATATGTTCCTAGAGAAAATTTAGTTGAAAATTGGTAGTAGCAATTATGCGGACTGGGTCCGTAAACTGAGGATTGTCCTCATTGCTGCACAGAAGGCTTATGTCCTTAATGCACCGCTCGGTGTGCTGAACCTCAGCGTCGTCTGTAGATGTTACGAAACATCTGACATACACGTTTTGATGACTACGTGATAGTTCAGTGCGGTTTAGAATTGTGGCACCAAAGACGTTTTGAAACGTCGCAGAACATGTGAGATGTTCCGAAGACTGAAATTGGGATTTCAGACTAGTGCCCACGTCAAGAGGTATGAGACCTCTGACAAGTTTCTTAAGCCTACAAACTAAGGGAGAAAAGCTCAATCGTTGAGCGTGTGCTCAGATAGTCTGAGTGCCACAATCGCTTGAATCGAGTGGGAGTTAATCTCCCAGATGAGATAGTGATAGTTCTCCATAGTCACTGCCACCAAGCTAGTAGAGCTTCGTGATGAACTATAACATATCAAGGATAATCATGATGATCCTTGAGCTATTCGCGATGTTTGACACCGCGAGAGTAGAAATCAAGAAGGAGCATCAATTGTTGATGGTTAGTAAAACCACTAGTTTAAGAAGGGCAAGGGCAAAAGGGATACTTCATGAAACAGCAAGTCGTTTGCTGCTCTAGTGAAGAATCCCAAGGTTGAACCCAAACCCGAGACTAAGTGCTTCTGTAATGAGAGGAACGGTCACTGAAGCAGTACTACCCTAGATACTTGGTAGATGAGAAGGCAGGCAAGGTCGACAGAAGTATATTGGATATACGTTATATGAATGTGTACTTTACTAGTACTCCCAGCAGCAGCAGGGTATTAGATACTGGTTCGGTTGCTAAGTGTTAGTAACTCGAAATAAAAGCTGCGGAATAAATGGAGACTAGCTAAAGGTGAGATGACGATATGTGTTGGAAGTGTTTCCAAGGTTGATGTGATCAAGCATCGCATGCTCCCTCTACCATCGAGATTTGGTGGTTGCGCTGAACATGATTGGATTATGTTTACCGCAAAACGGTTATTCATTTAAGGAGAATAATGGTTACTCTGTTTATTTGAATAATACCTTCGATGGTCTTGCACCTAAAATGAATCTCGATCGTAGTGATACACATGTTCATGCCAAAAGATATAAGATAGTAATGATAGTACCACATACTTGTGGCACTGACACTTGAGTCATATTGGTGTAGAACGCATGAAGAAGCTCCATGTAGGTGGATCTTTGGACTCACTCATTTTTGAAAAGATTGAGACATGCGAACCATGTCTATTGGTATATATGCATGAAGAAACTCCATACAGATGGATCGTTTGGACTCACTTGATTTTGAATCACTTGAGACATGCAAATCATACCACATGGGCAAGATGACTGAAAGGCCTCGTTTTCAGTAAGATGGAACAAGAGAGCAACTTATTGGAAGTAATACATTTTGATGTATGCAGTCCAATGAGTGCTGAGGCATGCAGTGGATATCGTTGTGTTCTTACTTCACAGATGATTTGAGTAGATGCTGAGTGTATTTACTTGATGAAACACAAGTCTGAATTATTGAAATGTTCAAGTAATTTCAGAGTGAAGTTGAACATCATCGTGACAAGAGGATAAAATGTCTGTGATATGATCATAGAGATGAGTATCTGAGTTACGAGTTTGGCACACAATTGAGACATTGTGGAAAGTGTTTCACAATTAATACCGCCTGGAACACCATAGTGTGATGGTGTGTCCGAACATCATAACTGCACCCTATTGGATATGGTGCATACCATGATGTTTCTTATCAAATTACCACTATCGTTTATGGGTTAGGCATTAGAGACAACCGCATTCACTTCAAAAGGGGCACCACGCAATTCCGTTGAGACGACACCGTTTATAGAAACCTAAGTTGTCGTTTCTTAAAAGTTTGGGGCTGCGATGCTTATGTGAAAAAGTTTCAGGTGATAAGCTCAAACCCAAAGCGGATAAATGCATCTTCATAGAATACCCAAAAACAGTTGGGTATACCTCCTATTTCAGATCTGGAAGCAAAAGTAATTGCTTCTAGAAACGAGTCCTTTCTCGAGGAAAAGTTTCTCTCGAAAGAATTGAGTGGGAGGATGGTGGAGACTTGATAAGTTTATTGAACCGTCGCTTCAACTGGTGTGTAGCAGGGCACAGGAAGTTGTTCCTGTGGCACCTACACCAATTGAAGTGGAAGCTTATGATAGTGATCATGAAACTTCGGATCAAGTCACTACCAAACCTCGTAGGATGACGAGGATGCGCACTACTTCAGAGTAATGCGTGATCCTGTCTTGGAGGTCATGTTGCTAGACAACAATGAACCTACGAGCTATGGAGAAGCGATGGTGGGCCCATATTCCGACGAATGGCTCGAGGCCATGAAATCCGAGATAGAATCCATGTATCAGAACAAAGCATGGACTTTGGTGAGCTTGCCCGATGATCGGCAAGCCATTGAGATAAATGGATCTTTAAGAAGAAGACGGACATGGACGGTAATGTTACCGTCTATGAAGCTCGACTTGTGGCAAAGAGTATTTTCACAAGTTCAAGGAGTTGACTACGATGAGTTTTTCTCATCCGTAGCGATGCTTAGGTCCGTCGGAATCATGTTAGCATTAGCTACATTTATGAAATCTGGCAGATGGATGTCAAAACAAGTTTCCTTACCAGTTTTCGTAAGGAAAGGTTGTATGTGATACAATCAGAAAGGTTTTGTCGATCCTAAGGATGCTAAAAGATATGCTAGCTCCAGCGATCCTTCCATGGATCAGAGCAAGCATCTCGGAGTCAGAATATACGCTTTGATGGGGTGATCAAAGTTTTTGGGTTTATACAAAGTTTGTTAGAAACTTGTATTTACAATAAAGTGAGTGGGAGCGCTACAACATTTCTGATAAGTATATGTGAATGACATATTGATGATCCGAAATGATGTAAAATTTCTGGAAAGCATAAAGGGTTGTTTGAAAGGAGTTTTTCAAAGGAAGACCTGGATAAAGCTACTTACATATTGGGCATCAAGATCCATAGAGATAGATCAAGACGCCTGATGATACTTTCAAAAGACAGCACACCTTGACATGATTTTGAAAGAGTTCAAAATAGATCAGCAAAGAAGGAGTTCTTGGTTGTGTTACAAAGTGTGAGTATTGAGTGAGACTCAAGACCTGACCACAGCAGAAGATAGAGAAAGGACGAAGGTCGTCCCCTATGCTTTAGACATAGGCTCTATAGTATGCTATGCTGTGTACTGCACATGTAGTGTGCCTTGCCATGAGTTGGTCAAGAGGGTACAATGGTGATCCGGGAAAGGATCTCATGACAGCGGTCGAACTTATCCTTAGCACCTAGTGGATTAAGGAATTTTCTCGATTATGGAGGTGGAAAGGAGTTCGTCGTAAAGGGTTACGTCGATGCGAACTTTGACACTAATCCGGATGACTCTGAGTAGTAAACCGGATTCGTATAGTAGAGCAATTATTTGAAATGGCTCCAAATAGCGCGTGGTAGCATCCACAAGATGACATAGATATTCGTAAAGTACACGGTTCTGAAAGGTTCAGACCCATTGACTAATAACCTCTCTCACAAGCATAACATGACCAAACCAGAACACATTGAGTGATAATCACATGGTGATGTGAACTAGATTGTTGACTCTAGTAAACTCTTTAGATGTTGGTCACATGGTGATGTGACCAGTGAGTGTTAATCACATGGTGATGTGAACTAGATTATTGACTCTAGTGCAAGTGGGAGACTGTTGGAAATATGCCCTAGAGGCAATAATAAATGGTTATTATTATATTTCTTTGTTCATGGTAATTGTCCATTATTCATGCTATAATTGTATTGTCCGGAAATCGTAATACATGTGTGAATACATAGACAACACCATGTCCCTAGTGAGCCTCTAGTTGACTAGCTCGTTGATCAATAGATGGTTACGGTTTCCTGACCATGGACATTGGATGTCGTTGATAACGGGATCACATCATTAGGAGAATGATGTGATGGACAAGACCCAATCCTAAGCATAGCATAAAAGATCGTGTAGTTTCGTTTGCTAGAGCTTTTCCAATGTCAAGTATCTTTTCCTTAGACCATGAGATCGTGCAACTCCCGGATACCGTAGGAGTGCTTTGGGTGTGCCAAACGTCACAACGTAACTGGGTGACTATAAAGGTGCATTACGGGTATCTCCGAAAGTGTCTGTTGGGTTGGCACGGATCGAGACTGGGATTTGTCACTCCGTGTGACGGAGAGGTATCTCTGGGCCCACTCGGTAATGCATCATCATAATGAGCTCAATGTGACTAAGGCGTTAGTCACGGGATCATGCATTGCGGTACGAGTAAAGAGACTTGCCGGTAACGAGATTGAACTAGGTATTGGGATACCGACGATCGAATCTCGGGCAAGTAACATACCGATTGACAAAGGGAATTGCATCAGATTGATTGAATCCTCGACACCGTGGTTCATCCGATGAGATCATCGTGGAGCATGTGGGAGCCAACATGGGTATCCAAATCCCGCTGTTGGTTATTGACCGGAGAGGCGTCTCGGTCATGTCTGCATGTCTCCCGAACCCGTAGGGTCTACACACTTAAGGTCCGGTGACGCTAGGGTTGTAGAGATATATGTATGCGGAAACCCGAAAGTTGTTCGGAGTCCCGGATGAGATCCCGGACGTCACGAGAGGTTCCGGTATGGTCCGGAGGTAAAGATTTATATATGGGAAGTCTTATTTTGGTCGCCGGAAAAGTTTCGCACTTTATCGGTATTGTACCGGGAGTGCCGAAAGGGGTCCGGGGGTCCACCAAGGGGGCCCACCAGCCCCGGGGGGCCACATGGGCTGTAAGGGGTGCGCCTTGGCCTATATGGGCCAAGGGCACCAGCCCCAAGAGGCCCATGCGCAAGAGATAAGAAAAAAGGGAGAGTCCTAAAGGGGGAAGGCACCTCCGAGGTGCCTTGGGGGGGAAGGACTCCCCCCTGGCCGCACCCTTCCTTGGAGGAAGGGGCAATGCTGCGCCCCCCCCCTCTCCCTTGGCCCTATATATAGTGGGGGGAAGGGAGGGCAGCAAGATCACAGCCTTGGGCGCCTCCCTCCTCCCCTGCAACACCTCTCTCTCTCTCGCAGAAGCTCGGCGAAGCCCTGCCGGAGAGCCGCTACATCCACCACAACGCCGTCGTGCTGTTGGATCTCCATCAACCTCTCCTTCCCCCTTGCTGGATCAAGAAGGAGGAGACGTCGCTGCACCGTACGTGTGTTGAACGCGGAGGTGCCGTACGTTCGGCACTCGGTCATCGGTGATTTGGATCACGACAAGTACGACTCCATCATCCACGTTCATTGGAACGCTTCCGCTCGCGATCTACAAGGGTATGTAGATCCACTCCTTTCCCCTCGTTGCTAGTAGACTCCATAGATGCATCTTGGTGAGCGTAGGAAATTTTTTAAATTATGCTACGATTACCAACATCTAGTACCGCGCAACTTTTGCCGGTGACATACAGCCACCATATACCTTCCTCAAAACAGCCACCATACCTACCTATTATGGCATTTCCATAGCCATTCCGAGATATATTGCCATGCAACTTTCCAACGTTTCGTTTATTATGACACGCTTCATCATTGTCATATTCCTTTGCATGATCATGTAGTTGACATAGTATTTGTGGCAAAGCCACCGTTCATAATTCTTTCATACATGTTACTCTTGAGTCATTGCACATCCCGGTACATCGCTGGAGGCATTCATATAGAGTCATATTTTGTTCTAGTATCGAGTTGTACTCTTTGAGTTGTAAGTAAATAAAAGTGTGATGATCTTCATTATTAGAGCATTGTCCCATGTGAGGAAATCAAAATAAAAGAGGCCAAAGAAGCCAAATAAAAAATAGTCCAAAGAAGCCATTCAAAAAAATGAGAGAAAAGAGAGAAGGGGCAATGTTACTATCCTTTTTCCACACTTGTGCTTCAAAGTAGCACCATGATCTTCATGATAGAGAGTCTCCTATTTTGTCACTTTCATATACTAGTGGGAATTTTTCATTATAGAACTTGGCTTGTATATTCCAACGATGGGCTTCCTCAAATGCCCTAGGTCTTCATGAGCAAGCAAGTTGGATGCACACCCACTTAGTTTCTTTTTGAGCTTTCATAAACTTATAGCTCTAATGCATCTGTTGCATGGCAATCCCTACTCACTCACATTGATATCTATTGATGGGCATCTCCATAGCCCATTGATACACCTAGTTGATGTGAGACTATCTCCTTCTTTTTGTCTTCTCCACACCACCATATTCTATTCCACCTATAGTGTTATGTACATGGCTCACGCTCATGTATTGCGTGAAAGTTGAAAAGGTTTGTGAATACTAAAGTATGAAACAATTGCTTGGCTGAAACCAGGGTTGTGCATGATTTGAATACTTTGTGTGATGAAGATGGAGCATAGCCAGACTATATGATTTTGTAGGGATAGCTTCCTTTAGCCATACTATTTTGAGAAGACATGATTGCTTTATTAGTATGCTTGAAGTATTATTGTTTTTATGTCAATATTAAACTTTTGTTTTGAATCTTATGGATCTGAACATTCATGCCGCAATGAACAAAATTACATGGATAAATATGTTAGGTAGCATTCCACATCAAAAATTCTGTTTTTATCATTTACCTGCTCGAGGATGAGCAGGAATTAAGCTTGGGGATGCTTGATACTTCTCCAACGTATCTATAATTTTTTATGGTTCCATGCTATTATATTATCTGTTTTGGATATTTTTATATGCATTAATATGCTATTTTATATTATTTTGGGACTAAACTATTAACCTAGAGCCCAGTGCCAGTGCCAGTTTCTGTTTTTTCCTTGTTTTTGAGCTTCGCAGAAAAGGAATACTAAACGGAATAAAACTTCACGATGATTTTTCTTGGACCAGAAGACACCCAGGAGACTTGGAGTTCAAGTCAGAAGAGCTACGAGGCGGCGACAAGGGTGGAGGGCGCGCCTAGGGGGGTAGGGCACGCCCCCTACCTTGTGGGCCCCTCGTGACCCCCCTGACCTAGTTCTGCCTCCTATATATTCACATATATTCCCAAACTACCAGAAGCATCCACGAAAACACTTTTCCACCACCGCAACCTTCTGTTCCCATGAGATCCCATCTTGGGGCCTTTTCCGACATCCTGTCGGAGGGGGATTCAATCACGGAGGGCATCTACATCAACTCTATTGCCCTTCCGATGAAGCGTGAGTAGTCCACCCCAAACCTACGGGTCCATAGCTAGTAGCTAGATGGCTTCTTCTCTCTCTTTGATTCTCAATACCATGTTCTCCTCGATGTTCTTGGAGATCTATACGATGTAATACTCTTTTGCGGTGTGTTTATCGAGATCCGATGAATTGTGGATTTATGATCAGCTTATCTATGAATATTATTTGAATCTCCTCTGAATTCTTATATGCATGATTTGGTATCTTTGTATTTCTCTTCGAATTATCGGTTTGGTTTGGCCAACTAGATTGGTATTTCTTGCAATGGGAGAGGTGCTTAGCTTTGGGTTCAATCTTGCGTGATTTCACCCAGTGACAAAGTAGGGGTAGTGAGACACGTATTGCATTGTTGCCATCGAGGATAAAAAGATGGGGTTTTCATCATATTGCTTGAGTTAATTCCTCTACATCATGTCATCTTACTTAATGCGTTACTCTGTTCTTATGAACTTAATACTCTAGATGCAGGCAAGAGTCGGTCGATGTGTGGAGTAATAGTAGTAGATGCAGAATCGTTTCGGTCTACTTGACACAGACGTGATGCCTATATTGCATAATCATTGTCTTGGATATCGTCATAACTTTGCTCTTTTCTATCAATTGCTCGACAGTAATTTGTTCACCCACCGTATTATTTGCCTTCATGAGAGAAGCCTCTAGTGAAACCTATGGCCCCCGGGTCTATTTTCCATCATACTAGTTTCTGATCTACTATTTTGCAATCTTTTCTTTTCAGATCTATAAACCAAAAAAACCAAAAATATTTTATCTTTTGTTTAGTTCTATTTATCTATCTCTATCATATCTCACTTTTGCAAGTGACCGTGAAGGGATTGACAACCCCTTTATCGCGTTGGGTGCAAGTGTTTGATTGTTTGTGCAGGTATTGGTGATTTGCGCATTCTTCTTCTACTGGATTGATACCTTGGTTCTCAAACTGAGGGAAATACTTATCTCTACTTTGCTGCATCACCCTTTCCTCTTCAAGGGAAAAACCAACGCAAGCTCGTAGCATCGCCTCAACACCGTGGCGGACGCGCTGTCCCGCCGCGACACCGACCACTACACGGACACCGTCGACACCGCGGGGACGGCTCTCTGCATCCGCTTAGGACCCTCTGTCGCCTTCATCGACGACATCTGCTGAGCCACCGCTAGTGCCATGGACGCGCAGCTCCTCCGTCAGCGCCTCACGGACGGCGACCTGGAGGAGCCGTGGCGGCTGGATGATGGCCTGCTCCTGCATGAGCGCCGGCTCTTCGTGCCGGATCACGGCGACCTCCGTCACCAGGCCTTGCTGCTAGCCCACTCGGCCGGCCACGAGGGCGTGCAGAAGACCCTCCACCGTCTCCGAGCAGATTTCTACATCCTCGGCTATCGTGCGCTGGTGCGGGACTAGGTGCGGTCTTGCGTGACGTGCTAGCGCAATAAGACGGAGACACTGCAACCGGCGGGGCTGCTACAGCCCCTTGAGGTGCCCTCTCAGGTCTGGGCTGACATCTCCATTGACTTCATCGAGGGCCTCCCCAAGGTTGGCAGCAAGTCCGTCATCCTTACGGTGGTCGACCGCTTCTCCAAGTATGCGCACTTCATCGCGCTCGGCCATCCGTACACCGCCACCTCCATTGCGCGGGCCTTCTTCGACGGCATCGTTCGCCTCCACGGGCTTCCTTCCTCGATTGTCAGCGACCGTGATCCGGTGTTCACTGGTCATGTCTGGCGCGATCTGTTTCGGATGGCGGGCGTGAAGCTGCGCCTCAATACGACATTCCACCCTAGACGGACGACCAATCCGAGGTGGTCAACAAGGTGATTGCTATGTACTTACGTTGTGTTATAGGTGATCACCCACGTGCATGGGTCGACTGGCTCTCTTGGGCGGAGTACTACTACAACACCTCCTACCACTCCCTCCTGCGTGCTACGCCCTTCGAGGTGGTCTACGGTCGCCCTCCACCACCCATCTTGCCGTTCTAGCCTAAGACGGCCCGGACTGAGGCAGCGGTCGAGCTTCTCTGCGGTAGGGATGAGATCCTTGCCGAGGTGCGCCAACGTCTTCTCCAGGCCCATCAACTGTCCAAGAAGTACTACAACGCACACTACCGCGAGGCGAAGTTCGTGGTGGGAGACTGGGTGTGGTTGCGCCTACTCCACCACACTACGCAGTCACTGGACCCGCGCACTAAGCGCAAGCTGGGTCCCCGCTATGCTAGGCCGTTTTCGGTGCTGGAGCGCATCGACAACGTCGCCTACCGCCTTCAGCTGCCATCTAGCGCTCGCATCCACAACGTTTTCCATGTGGGCTTGTTGAAGCCTTTCCACGGCGAGCCACCAGCGACCACGCCGGACCTTCCTCCGACTTCTGAGGGCCGTCTCCTTCCCGGTCCAGCGAAGGTTTTGAAGGCCCAGCAGAGCCGCGGTGTTTGGCGCTTGTTGATCCAGTGGCAGGGTCTTCTGGAGGAAGATGCCACTTGGGAGCACCTCGACAAGTTCCGCAAGCACTTTCCCGACTTCCAGCTCGAGGACGAGGTGTTTGCGCGGGCGGGGAGAGATGTTATGACCGGCATACATTACATCCGGAGGAGGCCCAATGGCGCAGGCAGTTAGGGGCTTGGCCCAAGTTATCTTATCGTATTAGGGGCTTAGCCCAATTATCTTATTAGGAGGATTATATAAACTCATGTAAGGACCCATTTTGGAGTTAAGCAGAAGCAATCATATTTGCTCGGCTTCCTTAAGCCGGGAGCCCTAACCCTAGCCGCACCTGTTGGGGAACGTAGTAATTTCAAAAAAATTCCTACGCACACGCAAGATCATGGTGATGCATAGCAACGAGAGGGGAGAGTGTAGTCTACGTACCCTCGTAGACCGTAAGCGGAAGCGTTTATCAACGCGGTTGATGTAGTCGTACGTCTTCACGATCCGACCGATCCAAGTACCGAACGCACGGCACCTCCGAGTTCTGCACACGTTCAGCTCGATGACGTCCTCGCCTTCTTGATCCAGCAAGACGGGCGAAGTAGTAGATGAGTTCTGGCAGCACGACGGCGTGGTGACGGTGTTGGTGAAGAACAATCTCCGCAGGGCTTCGCCTAAGCACTACGAAAACTATGACGGAGGATAAACTAGAGGGGACGGGGTTGCCGGCACACGGCTTGGTGTTTCTTGATGTGTCTTGGGTGCCAGCCCTACCCCTCTATTTATATGTTGAGCCTTGGGGTCGAAACTTGAAGTAAAAGCCTCCACAAAGTCGATTTCACCCGAAAGGCAAGAGTCCTTCTCAGACTCCAGGACCAGACGCCAGGGTTCCCGGCGTCTGGACCCAGACGCCAGGGACCCTGGCGTATGGACCCAGAAACTACCTTTTGCGCTTTCCAAAAACCTTGTGGGCTTTCCCCTTTGGCCCAAATAAAGTGTTCTCGTACCCAAACATTTCGGGAAACATCCGGAACCCCTTCCGGTGAATTCCAGAACCCTTCCGGAGTCCAAACACTATTATCCCATATATCAATCTTTATCTCCGGACCATTCCGGAGTTCCTCGTCATGTCCGTGATCTTATCCGGAACTCCGAACGACATTCGGTCACCAACATACATAACTCATATAATACTATATCGTCAACGAACGTTAAGCGTGCAGACCCTACGGGTTCAAGAACTATGTAGACATGACCGAGACACTTCTCTGGTCAATAACCAATAGCGGAACCTGGATGCCCATATTGACTCCTACATATTCTACGAAGATCTTTATCGGTCAAACCGCATAACAACATACGTTTGTTCCCTTTGTCATCGGTATGTTACTTGCCCGAGATTCGATCGTCGGTATCTCAATACCTAGTTCAATCTCATTACCGGCAAGTCTCTTTACTCGTTCTGTAATACATCATCCCGCAACTAACTCATTAGTTAAAGTGCTTGCAAGGCTTATAGTGATGTGCATTACCGAGTGGGCCCAGAGATACCTCTCCGACAATCAGAGTGACAAATCCTAATCTCGAAATACGCCTACCCAACAAGTACCTTTGGAGACACCTGTAGAGCACCTTTATAATCACCCAGTTACGTTGTGACGTTTGGTAGCACACAAAGTGTTCCTCCGGTAAACGGGAGTTGCATAATCTCATAGTCATAGGAACATGTATAAGTCATGAAGAAAGCAATAGCAACATACTAAAGGATCAAGTGCTAAGCTAATGGAATGGGTCAAGTCAATCACATCATTCTCCTAATGATGTGATCCCGTTAATCAAATGACAACTCATGTCTATGGCTAGGAAACTTAACCATCTTTGATTCAACGAGCTAGTCAAGTAGAGGCATACTAGTGACAATATGTTTGTCTATATATTCACACATGTACTAAGTTTCCGGTTAATACAATTCTAGCATGAATAATAAACATTTATCATGATATGAGGAAATAAATAATAACTTTATTATTGCCTCTAGGGCATATTTCCTTCAGCACCCTGCGCCCCCCTCTCTCTCTATCTCGCGATCACGGCGCCCCAGCGCCGTCGGCCGTGACCTCCTCCGCGCCAACCCTCCTTTCACCCCTATAACCCGAGAGCTCGTCCTGGTAGGGACTCAGTTCCTATCAGCTAGGTTTCCATAAACTTGATAATTGTTCTTTAAATTTGCACTTAGCGGATTCCACTATTAAGAAACCTATGGAAAGAATTAATAATATTCTTATTGTTGCAAATAGGAATTATGTGCCCGTAGATTTTATTGTGCTTGATATAGATTGCAATCCTACATGCCCTATTATTCTTGGTACACTACAAAAAAACACTTCTGTGATGATACGTGTTTGTCACAGTAGGTCATGTTTTGTGTCATGCATGTACGTCCATGACAATTTTATGACAGAATCAAGATAGTCATACTTGTGCTGTCATACAAGTGTTCCATGACAATACCAAAATTATCATCACGGAAGTGTCCACTTCCATGACGATAAATGGCGTGCCATGGAAGTGCTTTCGTCAAGGGTAACCGACACGTGGCATCCACCGTAACAGGTCGCTGTTAAGCTAACCCCCTCAGGCATGCCCTGGTGGGTGGTGGGGCCCTCGAGGCCCCTCTGACCCTATTCTCAACGCTATAAAATCCTATTTTTCAGAAAAAAATAGGAGAGGAAGTTTCATCGCATTTTACGATACAGAGCAGTCGCCACCTCCCATTCTTCATCGAGAGGCCAGATCTGGAGCCTGTTCGGGGCTACAGAGAGGGGGATCTTCGGTCTTCGTCATCACCAACCATCCTCCATCACCAATTTCATGATGCTCATCGCCGGGAGTGAGTAATTCCTTTGTAGGCTCGCTGGTCGTTGAGGAGTTGATAAGATTCATCATGTAATCAAGTTAGTTTTGTTAGGGCTTGATCCCTAGTATCCACTATGTTATGAGATTAATGTTGTTATGAATTTTCTATGCTTAATGCTTGTCACTAGGGCCCGAGTGCCATGATTTCAGATCTGAACCGTTTATGTTATCACCACTATATCTAAGTTCGTGATCCGATCTTGCAAGTCATATCACCTATTACGTGTTATGATCCGTAAACCCCAAGGTGACAACAATTGGGATACTTTCCGGTGATGACCGTAGTTTGAGGAGTTCATGTATTCACTATGTGTTAATGCTTTGTTCCGGTTCTCTATTAAAAGCAGACCTTAATATCCCTTAGTTTCCTTATGGACCCCGCTGTCACGGGAGGGTAGGACAAAAGATGTCATGCAAGTTCTTTTCCATAAGCACGTATGACTATTTACGGAATACATACCTACATTATATTTATGAACTGGAGCTAGTTCTTTGTCGCCCTAGGTTATGACTGTTATGTGATGAATATTATCCAACATAATCACCGATCCAATGCCTACGAGTTTTCCACATATTGTTCTTGCTAAGTTACTATTTCTATTGCTACTGATACAACTGCGACAAAATTGTTACTGTTGCTACCGTTGCCACTGCTATCGTTACTACTACTACTATCAAACTATCATATTACTGTGCTACTGATCACTTTGCTGCAGATATTTAATCTCCAGGTGTGGTTTAATTGACAACTCAACTGCTAATACTTACAAATATTCTTTGGCTCCGCTTGTGTCAAATATATAAATTTGGATTGAATACTCTACCCTCGAAAACTGTTGCGATCCCCTATACTTGTGTGTTATCACGGAGCGACGGAGAATCAACTCCATCTGCTCCTCGAACTTCGCGTTGATGGCAGTGTAGACTTGGGCCAACACCTTATGCGCGAACTGCAGCTTCGGCGGCTGTTGGTCCTCCTCGTCGCCGGAGGAGATGGCGATCTCCGCCTTCGGCGAGGAGCCGCCAACTGATGAGGACGATGGCCCCGGAGTTCGAGGGTGGCGTCGCCACGACCCGCCAGATCCGGCCCCGGAACCGCCTGCCGGCGCTGAACTGGTTGGCAGGTGGATCGATAGCTATCGAGTAAATGAACATGCCTTCCGCACTTGGCACTTTCTAGACCGAGGCCCGCTGCTATTTCTTGCGAAGCCCACTACTGAAAGAAGCCCAAAACAGTTTTGTCCGGGAAACCTCGATGTACAAGTGGATTTCGTCAGCTGGAAAAGGGCGTGGTACACCATCGCGTACGCAGCGAGCCCGGGCAAGTGCCCAGGGTCGTTGGGCGCTGGCTCCTCCCTTGGCCGGGAGATGTGGAGGGAGATGAACGGGGAGAGGAGTACAAGGAGGAGGAGGAAGCGATGTGAACGACGCCAGAGCGCGGCTTATATAGTCGAGGCCAGGCCATGCGAAGGGCCGATTAGCCGCTTCAATGCAGCGTAGCGGCCGGGGTTGGTTCCTCGGAAATCTGCGTCCGCATTGAAGCGGCGGCTGCCGAGAGGTCACGTCGGTTAGCGCCGCCTTCCCTCCCTCCGATCACATTGCGACATCAATGTCGACCTCCGTGTGCATCAGAAGGAAAGCGCGGGAGGGGTGGTGAGGGTTTTTGGTGAGTTAGGGCGGTCAGAAGCGGGCATGGGATCGGTTCGAACTCCCGCAAAGCCCCCCCTTCCGTTTGTCTCCGGTTTGCGGGAGAAATCGCGTTCGGACCGCTCTGCAGACCGATACATGCTCGCGTTGGATGGCTTCCGTGGTCCGGATGGATGCGAGCGGTTTGCGGGTTCGCCTTGGAGATGTCCTAACAACTCAACAAAATTTAAAAAGGTTGTTAGATCTATTGTGGGGAAGGATCGACGATGCTCGACAACATTTCCACTAGGGTCTAAAAACCCTGATCGGCACTTAGCGAACACTTAGTCACTCAACTATATATGTTACCAATATCAAAATCAATCGAAAGACTTGGATGTACTTTCATGAACATTTGAGCCCTTGACTTTACACAAACAAAGTAGGGCACTAAATTTTGGGCAGTAGTATGCTAGGGTTGAGCGACAGATAGGCGCCTAGCGCTCGGTGAAGCCCCAAAACCCTGCTCTCCCCCTCTGGCGCGAGAGGCCGCCCCCAATCCCCTCCCCACTCCCAAGTTCCCGCCAGTCTCCTCCATTCCCCTCCCCACCTCTCCCAAATCCAATCCCCAAATCCTCATCTCCCTCCCCATCTCTCTCGTCGGCGGCGAGGCGGCGCAAGAAGATGCTGTGGGTGGACAAGCACCGGCCGAAAACCCTAGACAAGGTCATCGTCCATGAGCAGGTCGCGCAGAACCTCAAGAAATTCGTAAGAATCCGCGACCCTCCCCTCCCCAGACCACTCTCCCAGGGTCTCCCCGCCTCCCTGTGTGCTGATCTGTTCTGACGGTGTCCCGTTCGGTTCAGGTGGCGGAGCAGGACTGCCCGCACCTGCTCTTCTATGGCCCACCGGGGTCCGGCAAGAAAACCCTAATCATGGCGCTCATCAAGCAGATGTTCGGCGCCGGTGTGGAGAAGGTAGTTTCTTCTCTTCAGGATAAATCTTTGAAGATCTGGATTTTTTTAACCTTCTTTTTTGCCTGTGGCCCGGTTTTTTCTGCTGACATTTTCGTGTGTTTTGTTGGTTCCGTTGCAGGTGAAGATGGAGAATAAGACGTGGAAGATCGATGTGAGTTGTAACCCTTCTTTCAGCCCATCTCCGTTTTCCCTTCTTATGGTCACTATTGCAAAACTGCAATATGTCATTGGCGAGTTAACAGAAAGTAGTAGTGATGGTTGTCAGCTCATGTGGCATGCATATAGGGAGTCTTCCCTTTCCAGTTTGTGCTATTGGTGAACATAGAACTGATGCACCATGATAGGAAAACATAGCATTTGCCATTGCTGTGTATGTTGATATAGCTTAGAGCCTTAGACTGTTCCGTGGTGTTATCCAAGTTGCCAATTTGGGGGGTAGCTATGAAATTGAGGTGCAATTTTTTATACAGACTGGGACGAGGACATTTGATCTTGAGCTGGCGATGTTGTCAAGTTCCCACCATGTGGAGATGAACCCCAGCGATGCTGGCTTTCAGGACAGGTATGTTGTTCAGGAGGTCATCAAAGAGATGGCCAAGAGTAGGCCCATTGATGCCAAGGGCAAGAGAGCATTTAAAGGTTGGTGCTTCTGATTTTGTTCTTATAACTCTCTAGTTTTAAATTTTGTTGTCTTACAAGCCACTAGCTTTTCTTCCCCTGGCACCATTGTCTATTGCATCCCCTGGCACCATTGTCAGGATGATTTACTTCCCCTGGATGATTTACTTGTTACTGCCTCTGTCACCATTGTCTATTGCACCCTGAGATGAAGAATCGTCCCTCTATACCATGAAATTGAACTGCAAAAATGTCTTATATTAAGGGACGGAGGTAGTACTTTTCAGTGGATGATTTCAACAAGTGCATAAACAGATGATGCTATGCAAAGTGGCCATACTCCTTGCTTAGGCTGTATGCTTGCTTTATTTAAAAACAAATTCTTCTTTCAACATAGACTTAAACATACTTTGTAAATTTGCAGTGCTTGTCCTAAATGAAGTTGACAAGCTGTCACGAGAAGCACAACATTCCCTCCGTAGGACAATGGAGAAATACAGTGCATCGTGTAGACTCATATTATGCTGTAATAGCTCCTCAAAGGTGACAGAAGCTGTAAGGTCCCGTTGCTTGAATGTGCGAGTGAATGCACCTACCGAAGATCAGGTTAGTAATGGATATTTGATGCCATTTTTACTGTAACTAGTGTCAGTTGTGGATCTTTGGCTTGATTTCATGGTCGGTGCTACTATGTCTAGTAGGGTGTTCAAAACTTGCATGGGTTCCTTTGCTTCTAAGTTTGGTAATTAGTTCAGTTATGATAAATTGAACTTATTTTTTTTAAGTGTTGTGAATTGCATCTGTAAAGTCGGGACTTTACCATGGTTGTCTGAACTGCTCTATGTAAGGTTTGAATCTATGCTTTTGTCAGTTTATTTGTACCATGTTCACAGCAAGGAAATGGTAGTGAAATTTTATTCTATGTACAGTTGAAGAAGTCATGCATACTGCACCCCTAAAACTCGCTCATTTGCAGATTGTACAAGTACTGGAATTCATTGGGAAGAAAGAGAATCTGCAACTTCCATTTGGATTTGCTGCTCGGATAGCAGCTCAATCAAACCGCAACTTGAGGCGAGCAATATTATTTTTTGAGACATGCAAAGTCCAGCAGTAAGCCCGACTGCTACCTTTAATTGTTACTGCAGTTCTGTTAATATTGGTTGTGCTGTGTCCCTAGTTTTATATGTGTATCATGTATCTCGCTTTTTACGCCCTTAAGTTTTTACATTTATCTGGTCTTCCCTTAAGGTTTTTTCTTCTGTTTCTGAATTGCAGATATCCATTTTCAGCAAATCAAGTGGCACCTCCTCTTGACTGGGAGCAGTATGTGTCTGAAATAGCAACTGAAATCTTGAGTGAACAAAGCCCTAAAAGGTCTGTCATGTTTCATTCCAACTTCTGTTGAGCTGCAGTCCCTAATGTTTGCCTTTTCCTTTCATTTCCTGTTTACATGTTTTCAGTCTTCATTTTTAGTTACCACATATTTGTTTTCCCTTTTTCTGTAAAGATACTATTACATTATTGTTCTCCCTCGAGCCCTTGTTTCATGCATCATAATGGCTCGCGGCCATCAGTGTATACCCATCGTGCAATTATTAGGAAGATCTTCAGAATTGAAGAGATTTCATAACCTAACTACATGCGGCCAGCAGCCAGCATTGATGTCATGAGATGTCTTGTACTTTACTTATTTAATCTGTTAGGAGTGGTAATGGATCTGCATCTGCTTGGAATGTTATATTTCCATCTTGTGTCACACCATATGGAAGTGGCATCTGCTATTTTAGGTGGTTCGCCATCTGTTACACACTTTTGTTCTTCACAACATCTGTTTATTAATTTTCCTTACATGGTGAGTCCTCTGAGACATTTTCTGGTTTTGCTTTAATTTGACTTTGAATTGTAAAATTAATATTTCAGGCTATATTCTGTACGCCAGAAATTCTATGAGTTACTTGTGAATTGTATCCCACCTGAAAGCATCTTGAAGGTGACACAATGCTTCTGTTGCTGCTTTACCTTCATTTCTCGATGACCTTTAATGTGGGTGCAAGTTAAACTTGTTTTTGACAATTGCAGAAGTTGTTAACCGAGTTAATGAAGAAGTTAGACTCTGATTTGAAGCATGAAGTTTGTCACTGGGCTGCACACTATGTGAGTAATTGTTATGCTAACATTTTTTCCCCAGCTCCCAGCCAATTTAGTTTCATATGTTCTTTGTAACCTAGGAGCACAGTAGACTTTTCATGTTCTATCTTCACTAATTTCACACAGTACTAGCTCTACCTCTTAGGTCTATGGCCTTAATTTTGTATTTTCTTCCTTATTGGTGCTCTTTTTTTCATTCTTGCGATAAATCTGCTTGTTAAGCTCTGGTGTCATGTCTTTGGCAGGAACACAAGATGCGACTTGGGTCCAAGGCCATTTTTCATCTGGAAGGTACATCTCGTGCACCTTTAACAAACTGGTGTGTTGTGCATAATGTTGTCATGTTTCTTGTTGGTCTAGCGTGTGCGTATTTGTATTGTACCGATAATTTGATTTCTCTGGTTATAATCGGCATTAATAGACCTAGCTATGCCTTATTGCCTTTCTCATATAGGGCCTCATAGGATTAGAGTGTCATGTCTTCTCACAGTACGATTTGATGGCACCATGTAACAAGTAAAAGCCGTAGATTTGATTGCACTATTAAAAACATAGGTCCTTTTTCAAAGAGAGACAAGTTAATAGAAACTTTCTCTCAAAATGGAGCTTCATGTGGAATACAATCCTACAAATTGAACCAACAAAATATGAAAAACTCCTTACAATCCTCCATAGTTCTTAAGGAAATCCTTTGGATCAGAGATGCCCTTAATCTGGCACATATACACCTCAAGATCTGTGTACATTGTATTTCAATATTTTGGGTGGCTACCATTGTAGCGGCACTAGCCTGGTCGGTACTCAAAAGCTGATCGCTGATTCGTCTGCACCCATTTTTTGCTACTGTTTCTGCAGCTTTCGTGGCCAAGTTCATGAGCATTTACAAGGAGTTCCTTTGCGCCGCATTTGGTTGAGCAAAACAGAGCATATGGATGTTTGCCGCTGCAAGAAGATGCTCCCAGTTTGCAGTCTCTGTCGTCGTAATAGCTCTAGTCTGATGTGTGGGCGCTTACATTTTGTATGTTACTCAGTCAGTGTAGTTTGTACTGAATTCATGTGAGCAAGTACTTATTTACTTTGAATCATTTGCTATTGAAAGGTGGAGTCGCCCATCTATGATTGTCTTGATTTTGTTCTGCCTTGTGCTTGGACGTCAAACGAATTTCAGCATCTCATCCTATAAATGCCAACAGGGTGCTAAATGATATCACTACCTCCTTTCTGGTTATACAAGGCTTATTACACGTACATATTATAAGTTATAGGAGTATATCATGAATATTATACCATTAGAAATTAGAAATATTATTTTTCCTAATGGTATAACTGTTCTGATATGTGTTAGAGATACACGCATGACCTATAAAATTAGAAACAGGATTGCCAAATTTCAGTCGATTGAGACTTAGCCAAGTCTCAATTGATGCTATATTTTTTATATGTTCTATCATTTGACCAAGACTTGGTTAAATCTTAGTCGACTGAGATCTAGCCATGCCCAATTAGAAAGAAGGGAGTAAATCATAACAATGGTTAAATACTTAAACAGCCAAGCGCTTTTTAATGACATCAATGTATTCCATTTACTCTCTCCGTTTCCTAATATAAGACCTTTTAGCTATTTTAAAATATTGACTACATACATACTAAGATGAGTGAACATACATACTAAAATGTGTAGATACATACAAATCAAGAAAAAGCAAAATGTCTTATACTCTCTCCGTCCCAAAATAAGTGTCTTGAGCTTAGTACAAATTTGCATTAGAGCTAATACAAAGTTGAGACACTTATTTTGAGACGGAGTATTAGGGAACGGAGGGAGGGGTACTTAATGCATTTGTAAATGTAAATACGAAGGCCTGTCTATACACATGTACAATTCAAAAAATTCACAAAAGAGTTGTGCTAGTATGTGTTTTAGTTCATGTTGGCGTGCACAAATGTGTCAGATTTGTATAAAAAGGTAAGGGAGGATAATGATAAGCCTTTACGTTCGAAAATTTGATTCTTACACTGTTATCTTTTGCTTTCTCACACTTAACTCCTTCTACTTATTCTGAAATCACTACGGAATTCTAACACAGAAAAGTACTCCCTCCGTCCAAAGGAATTTTGGCAACACCATTCATCTGACCCAGGGGGTGTTTATTAGAAAATTTCCTAAGAAATAGAATCTTTAGAAGAATACTATGAACATCATACAATCCAAATAGTATTGTGCGAGACTGAGCTAACGTGGCCAGTCTCAGTTGTTCACCTCATCACCTGACGTAGTGGCTCCGCTTGATAAAGGCAAGCTTATTAACTGTTAAGCGAAGCAAAGTTCTCCTTTTAAAAAAGAAGGTAAATTATCCAACAAAACGGTTATGAACAAAGAAGGTAGTACTACAACAGAGCGGATGCTATTATTATTACAAGAAGATCTGTCACAAAATCAAATGGCTGTTACGAATTTATACAGCAGCGGCAGCTGGCTAACACATACAGGTCAGTGCTTGCTGGCGGTGGCGGCGCTAGACCCTGGGCCTCACCCTGCGCCCGCTGGTGTCGCCGCCGTCTGAGATCTGGCCCCACACGCTCTGGCTCTTGCCGCCGCTGCTGCATTCCTCCTCGCACCCGGCTACCGTCCGGAGGATCTCCGACTGCAGCGCGGGGCAGTTGTCTTTGAGGTAATCGAATCCGTCGGTCCGGATTACAGCTGCAGATACATAAGGGCATCTGGAATGTTATACAGTTCAGGACGCTTGTTTGTGCACCACCAAGGAACAAACAGTAGAAACATGTGCAAAGGCAGTCTACAAGTACCATAAAAAAGCAGTACACATTAAATTACTGACGTTATAGGATGTCTTGTCAAATTGGGAGATGACACAAATGAAAATTGAAATGCTTTGAGCCAACTACTGTAGCTTGCTGTCTGATTGGCATAATGGGAGATTCAAAACGTTACCGTCATAAGACTAACATTGTGCCCTCAGCGTAAAAGATACATGTATCTGTATTACTAAGTGGTACATCTTCTGTTCTAACTATTGCTGCAAACAAAGGTATCATATGGCCACTGTTCCTTTCCATGAGTATACATAAGGGTGTATACTTGTGGAAACAAATGGCAGCATGCTGTTTCATACACCACCTTTAGGATGCAAACTGGAAACTACCGACAGGAGTTCTCAAGCATATAAATGCAATTATCCAATAACTACATAGGACGAGCACATCAAATTGCATCCCTTGTTATGTCTTGTTACCTGAAAGGTTCTCAGCAGCAAATTTTAGGCAGACGGACTTGAGCTCTGTAGCATGATGCCGATCAGCCAGCGCTAGAGTAGTTGCCACAGATTTTACAGAAATCTGCTTGCACAAGTAAGATTCACATAACACTCTTAGCCTTGGCAACTCATATTTGTCTGCTGCAGCCAACAACTTCCCAGCTAAAGTATCAAAGATGGGACAATCTGAGCTTGATGCAGACAATTCGTCATCACCGACAAGATTGTCCCTGTACATGAAGTGAAGGACAGCCTACACCATAGAGTATTTACATTTGATAAGATATAAATCAAGCTTGTTAAACTGCAAAATCCAAAGAATAAGATCAGCATAGAAGAAACATACCTGAAACACTTTTGGCTCCATGTCGTCGATGACAATCTCTTTGATTTCGTTACTAGTGTCGACTTCACTGTTTTCTTCATCTGATTCAGGATCAAGAAATTCAGATCTAAAAAAAGAAGATCGCGCAGCCAACACTAACTTATGAGCATGAAACTTCTCTCCTGCTACACTAAAAATAACATCTGCACCCTCTTGAGATTCCAAAAGCGTCCCAAAATGGTGGCCTATGTCAGAATCCGGAACCTCTAGAGAATGCGGCCTAGAGTACTCCATGGTTGATGTTACAACGCCCACAGTGCAATTTATCTTCAAGCAATCATCTTTAAGAAAGTCCGATGTCTCAAGGGCAGTGCGTCGAAAAAACCTTTTATAACCCCTGAAAACGGGAAATCAAGATGAAAAACGAATTTCAGAAAAATTATTCACATTTTTACTACTTGAAACCGTTCGCAATTTAAAATTAAAAACAAAAAACAATAACATGACCTGCCGTGTTCACTCAAACTTTTATAATCAATTTACCAGGTGTGCACAAAGTTGCTGATCTCCCAACTTTTATACAGTAGGCCATATCTATATCTATACTTACAAGTTCTCTAGCTGCTCCCACCTTAACTGGAAGTTACTAGAAATTTTCTGATTGATCTCATTCATTGGATCTAACACCTAAAATGGCACTATAGATCTACAAGTATGTTGATCAATTAAAATAATTATATGAAATGCTCAAACAGAGACTAATGAAGTATGTAAAGCAAATATGTTAACCAATTAAATATCTCCGCTGAAGGATGTGCTGAGAATATCATGACAAGAGGATATCCAAACAAAAACATTCCTCCCAGATAATGTGTTTGACAAGGAATTTAGGGTGGTACTAGATAATTAAACATGGTTAATTTGGGGTTGCAGTCCAATGGGTTGGACAAGTAGTTAACACTAATTCGTACACCAAATCCTAATCAGTGCATTCCCAACAAGAAACAGGCCCACAGCACAACCCAAATAACTTCTAACATAGCCAATTCGTCGATTAGTTAGTGGTGCAGCGTCAGATTCACCACCTGGTTACCTACGCGAGAACCATGCCAACAAATCTAATATGTTAGGCGTAGCTACTGACCACAACTAGCAGCTGCTTCAAAATGATACCCAAATCACAGGGCAATGAGAGCTGGAGAGAGGTGATTGCGGTGGGAGGCCGGATGAGCATACCACATGGATCCGCGGTACTTGAGGGTGTAGGGCCCGGCGTCGAGGGCGCGGTCGAAGTGGGAGTGCACCTTGTGCTTGCCCCGGCCGCTCTGGTCCTGGAGGGTGAGCTCGAAGAGGGCGCGGACGTCGGTGCCCTCGGAGGCGAGCGCGATGAAGACGGAGACGTAGGCGGAGTTGTCCTCGGGGTTCTTCCCGTCCGGGTAGAAGTAGATCGCCCACTGGTATCCGCCCACGGCGAAGGTCTCGCTGGCGATGTGCTTGCCCACGCCCATGCCCTTGGCGAGGGAGTAGCCCTGGATCACGAACCGGTGCGACCCGTTCACCGTCTCCGTCACGGAGCGCGAGCTCGTCGGCGACGCCGCCGCGGCGTCCCGCGCGGGGCCCGTCGCCGCCCCCGCCCCGCGCTCGATCACCACCGCCCCGCCCCCGGCCTCGTGCTGCGGGGACGCGTCGCCGCCGCCCCCGGCGTCGTCGTCGTCCATGGGAGAGGGAGGTGGAGGAGGAGGGGGGCTAGGGTTGGCGGGCGGAGGAGGGAGGAGATTGGGGATTTCGTGGCTTAAGTTGCTACAGCACGCGGGGGAAACGAGGGAGGGAGGAGGGTTCGGTGGTGGTGGTGGGTGGAATTGGGGCGAGAGAGGGAGGTGAAACGGAGGGAGGGAGGCGCCGGGAAGGTAACAAATTAACCAACTGTTTCGGCCTGTGACTGACGCACTCATGCAGTGGCGGCTGATTTTTTGTCGGAGAAGCATCAGGTGATACCACCATGCTCCCATTTTGAAAAACTCAAATTTAAATGTTTCAGTAAATTCCAAATTTTTTCGTAGAAAACGGATTGTTTGAAACATTGGCGCTTCCCTTGCCCAGATTCGTGCTCGAATCAAACGGTTTAATGTTAGTAAAACTCTCACAGCATATTTATTTGGTCGGATGAATTCATTTGACGTCTCAAAGCAGGCAAACACATGCTCGTCAATGTGAGAGAAAACAAAACAGAAGGGAAGTCAAAAGCGTATCAAAACAACAGGCACTCCAGGCAGCAGGCAGCGATTCTCGTCCAAACGTATAGCATAAATAAAGCGCATGATTTGCCGCTGCAACGCGATACGATACCGGAGGAGCAATCATTGCACATCAACAAACAACGCTCCCTGTGCCAACTCGCAGCACATTACTGTATACTGTACAGCCGGAGTACCGGACAATGATTTCAAACTATGGCTACAGCCTGGATGGGGCAGCGCCTCTGCCCCGGCCGTACGGGTAAATTCAATGGCTGTGTCCCCGTCCCTCTGCAAATCTCTGCATACACACGCGCCCCAGGAGTAAAAACTCGTATTTCCACCTCCGGGTGAATGAACTTACAACGATTTCGCTGTCGCTTTGCTAAATTCAGGCGCAAAATTGACCTGCATCATGGCCTAGCTTTCTACCGGTAAAACGCTTTTGTGTCTCAGAACGAGCTGACAAGTCCTACACCTAGGTCCTCCGCGAGCTCGTCCCACAGGGGGATGAGGATCAGCACGACGAGGAACACCGACGCTATCAGGGCGCCCCTCCTCCAGGTGCCGACGTCGCTCACGTCGTCCAAGCATGGCTTCTCAGGTGTTCTCTGGGGATACATCACAAGGCAGACAGACATAGGTCAGTGCACGGAACACATGGATCCTCCTGCCTAGTGTGCCGTCAATCCGTTTTCCTGTTTTTACCTGGCATAGTAGCACGTATAGGCCCCAAGGAAGAGATAGCGGACCCCCAAGCTATAAGAAAAAAAAAAAGAACATTAGTTTCCGAACTAAAAAAACTGATATTCTTATGAGGTAGAGTCCAGCATTTTTCTTCAGTATTGATTGTATAAAAATGATTAAGATCGTTAGTGCTCTGATATACAAGTACACATAGAACATTGCACGTTGTTTACTACTCCCTCCGTTCCTAAATATTTGTCTTTTTATAGATTTCAAATGGACTATCACTACGGATGTCTATAGACATATTTTAGAGTGTAGATTCACTCATTTTGCTCCATATGTAGTCACTTGTTGAAATCTCTAGAAAGACAAATATTTAGGAACGGAGGGAGTATGAATGGAAATGTATTTTTCTGTTCTTCTTTTCAGAGGTAGTATAAGAAAACAAACTGTACTGCAATAGACTCTGAAGCCAAAGCTGGGAAGGATAGGTGCAAGATGTTGGTCGGAGAAAGAAAAAAGTCCAAGAGCTGACGTACCACTCCAAGTCCAAGCAACGAATAAGTCGTCAAGCCAAATCCAAATAAAGCATCCTTACCGAAAGCACCCTGTTGAACACACCACAGAACTTCAGACTTGGTAAAGAACCTCAGGATTTTACTGCTAATCAATCATGTTATTTCACAGCTACAAGGTTAAGCACCAAAACGTCCAGAAGTTCTAGGTACTACCTCCATCCCAAAATATAAGACATTTTTGTAGGCTAAACTACAAAAACGTCGCCTACAAAAACATCTTACATTTTGAGACGGAGCATATTTACTGTAAAGTTAATGCAGATTGAAATACTGATAAAACAAGCTATGGAAATCTCAATAACTCATGAACAAAAGCGTAAAAGGGGCAATGTGTTGAGATGTTGAATGTATCATTTGTTACTGTGCAAATGAAGCCCCCTTGATGGATCTGTCTGTCAGTAAAGTTGTAAATAAAAAATCAATGTTAGGTCTGAAGATTTTTCACACAGGAGGCACTTCCTCTGTTCTGCAATGGAGATGCACGGGACTTGCCAGTGGTCGAACAGTGTACCAAGTTGTAATTCTTATTTTTCTAAACATTCAAAACCGCCAACCACTCTAACATTCACAAAGTAGAGCTTAACACCGTTTCCACTTTTCAGATCACTGACAGCTACAGGCACCTCTAAATAAATGGATTTTGTTCCTGCATACACTAGTTTCTTGAACTCTTGATCATGATCTTTTGTTAGTAGTTCATGGCTGCATGCTACTGTCCACCTCAGCAGTACAAGTCACACAGATTGGACATGTCACAAGTGCAGATATCCACTACCACTAGAGATGGAAGACAATTTTTCATTTTATTAAGTTTAGTCATAGCATCCTAAGTCATGCTTAAACGACTCAGAAACTCTTATAAGAGAGGTGAATGAAAAAAAAAGGTCCTGAAAACAGTATTAACTGTCAAGGAAGGGAAACAGAGAGCCATTCTCAAAATGAGTAGCTACTGCTACATACTCCTGCCCACAAATATGTCATTTTAACCATGTGTACAAGAATTACACAAATAGCCTAACATGGTCATCATGCTCTTCTCTTACTAGCCTCTAATTTCTCCAAGGAGGAGCACTGTGAACATTTATTCATGAGAGTATTGAAACATGGACTTCATTTGTGGACAAAAAGAGATGGCTAAAATGACCTATATTTCTGGATGAAGGGAGTGCATGCATATGGTCCAGTGTGATTATTTGGTTGCATCCATAAAAAAATTATATTAACTTTTACCTGTAAACCTCTTCCACCGTCAAGACATCCAACAGGAAGCATATTGAAGGCAGTAGTTGTTAAACCACACCTGCAGAATTTGCAGGAACAATAAGACAAAGAAAACCTGTTTGGTTACAAGAGGTCCGGCAATTTGTGAATGATACTTCACCAGCCAGCGATCACAAGAGGGTGGATAGAAACCGTAGCAGCATGCAGAGCACTGAAAATCAATTTAAGTTCATTAGAAAATAGAAACATAGAGTTCATATCGGAACTACAAAATGCAGAGTTGAGCAGTTGATAAAACATACGAAGCTAACAACTTCTATCATGGATGATGGGTATACTAGTATATTCAGCAGAAGTTGTATTACCAACCACAGTTTTTAAAGCGGTATAAGGTGAAGCTAGGTGCCTAAGCCCTGCTTTAACTATCAAGCGCTTAAGGGAAGGTGGTAAGGCGAGACGGCGGCTTGGCAACGTAGGGACAGAGCAATCGGCACATGCAATAGAGAGAAAATGGAACGTGCTGAGATGGGCTGCTATCCATTGTTCCACACAGAACAGAACATCCTCACGGCATAAAGGCACATTATCAGTGCTGAAGTGATGCTGAAGCAACGCCTACAAAACCATGGTACCAACATGATTTGTAAGCTGTAAAAGTTCTTAATGCTTAACTATCCACACTCATATAAGATCCCATTACACATAATAATTCATCAAATATCTATAAGTTGGGAGTTAAGAAAACCACTGATACTCTACTTGAGACGATCAAGCGAAAAGTCCTCCTAAAACTAGAAAGAATTTCAGCTAATCCGGTACACGTCTCAAAAACTGCAGCTATGAGTGGGAATCAGAAAAGTAGCACACACTTTCTGAGTGTTCTAAAATGGTATCTATAACAGGATAATACGACAGACTGAAGGAAAAAGTGCAGCTATCACATCTGGAACTAGGACAGATAAAAACTTAAAAAATAGTCTAACGAAATTAAATACTATTCCCTCCGTAAACAAATATAAGACGTTCTACATCACTAAAGTAGTGATCTAAAATGTCTAATATTTATTTACAGAGGGCGTAGTTTAAATGGCAGAAAGTAAATGTCCAAAATTCCAGGTATCAGTCACCTGTAACCAAGTATTGCTCTGCTAATAAGTCCAAGCAACAAAGAACCCTGGAACAGATTGCTGGGTACTTGAACTAAATCAGTTGCCCCGGCAGGATTTGAGGAGAGCCACAAGCCTACAGAGAACATCGAAAAAGAAAGTGCAGCTCCAGCCAAAGGACCAGCCATTGATACGTCAAACATTGTCTTTCGATCTGGCAGAATGGATTTGAACTACAGGAGTGGATGATGAAAATAAGAAAACTTCCAAGTAGTGGTTGGACATAAATATGCACAATCTTATCACTTTTGCAACATGGTTCACAAAATTAGGCATGTCAAACAAATAACCGATAGCGAAAAAAAAGGTGTTTCCTTAAGATTTAGACTCTGGAATGTACCTCCCATGAATGATGACACCCAAAGTAGAAAAAACAATATCACTACTCAAGCCTCTTCCCACAGATTTAATATTATTTACCACCATACATACACAAGGGAGGTGGGGGGGGGGGGGGTGTAAAAGACACTTAAAATGAGGCATATTTTTCCCAATACTATCATGTTTACACGTGGGGAACCAGGTAATGCAGATAAAGCGCAATATATTATCAAGAACTCGAGATTTTACCCAACTCTTCATCATCATGGCATACTAGCAAATTAGTGATCAACTAGTTGATATATAGTAATGAAATAGCATCACAATACATTCCTGTCTGATGCAATCTATACATATTATAATATTTCTTCTAAACATACTAACCTGAGTAATTGAACCAAAAGTTCCAAGAGTGAAGTTTGGAATGAAGAAAGGAATGCCCAGTTTCACATTCTTTGGGTATGCTGCCAAAAAGTGTCCAACTTCCTGCATCATAACGTAACATGGTAGGTCACGTCAAAACAATTACAAAAGAGGGGCTTCATGAATAACAAAGCTCAAACCGCTAAATGCATCACTACTTAATTAAAGGATCCACTGATACAATTGTCTGCTAGTTGATGCCAGCGTTGAATTGCTAGGAGCAGAGCTATCGATCAAATAGTTTGTTTTAAACTAGCAACTATACCGATTAACGAGTCATAAAGGACAGAGCAATTATCCAGATTTGAGTCTTTACACAAACCTGTTTGTAGCAATTATATTATGTTAATGCTGGAACGAGTTCAGCAATAACTCTAACAAAGGAAATACAATAAGATGTACTTTGCCGGTTTGCCCCTAGGCCCACACTTTATATGGCAGCAAAAAACGTGAACACAACTGAATTCTGGGAGTCTTTTGTAACCAACTGGAGCATTGCAGAAAAGGTTAACAATGATAATTTCCATAGCATTTCTTGAAAGCTTGAACTGGTGTACAAGATGTGCTCCCTCCGTTTCTATTTACTCCACATATAAGATTTGTCTGAAGTCAAACTTCGTAAAGTTTGACCAAGTTTATAGGAAAAAACATCAACATCCACAATACCAAATCAACATCATTAGATGCGTCATGGAATTAAATTTCATATTGTACACCTTTACTATTGTAGATGTTGATATTTTTAATATAAATTTGGTCAACCTTTACTAAGTTTGACTTGAGAAAAATCTTATATGCGGAGTAAAAAGAAACGGGAGAAGTACTACTGCTCAAACAAGAGCTAAAAGACTAGATTTAAAATAAATGCTCAGCAGATCTTTGATGTGATTTACATGAAATAGTTGGATAGCCAAGACGCCATAAGCCACTGGCAGAGCAGATTCCACGAATGGAAGTAAAAGTTGCATGTCAGGTGGGGGTCCAGTAGCATTTGGATCAGTGAAATATGAAACAATGTCTGGTGGAAGACTGCTTATCTGCACAGGTAAAAAAATTATTAGCAGCCTAGCATAGAAGGGTATTAAGCTCTGGTATCAGATAACAGGTTAGGCAGATGTACCTTTGATGCAATTCCTAGCTCAATACAGGAGAACACAGTGAGAAGGAAAAGTAACAGTGAAATAACGTATTGCCACAGGGTAGTAGGTCCAGGCTCAGAAACTTCTCTTCTAAGCAAACCAAAACTAACACGTGGTCCCCCGCGTGGGTCATCCTCTTCTGAATTGGGCTCCTCCACCATGAAAAGATTATATTTGTCACCTGTAAGTTCACGTAGCTGCCGCTGAAGTTTTCCAAAGATTTCCTCTCTGTCCCCTCGGAGATTCCCAACAAAAAGGACTCCTTCCCCAAGATCACCAAAAGGTTCTTCTCTTGTCAACCAGAATGTTGTGTAGCCAAAAAACTTCTCCTTGATAGCCTTGACATCAGCTTGATCAACCTTTTCTGGGCCTAGGAGTTCCAATAACTTAACTGTATCGATATTATCCACACTGAAGCTCAAAAGAGGAGGCTCGCTTGATACACCAGGAGTCTGAGCAAATGGATATGTTATAAAATATGTTTGAGAAAAGAATCAGCCATGTTCATAATTAACAAATATGCATTACAAGTTAAAAGAAATGTTGGTGTACGCCTTATTAAGAAGTACTTCCTCCGTTTCAAATTTGAACTAAAACCACGACAAGTATTTTAGAATGGAGGGAGTACATATCATGTTTTTCTCTATTTCTAAGAAAAGGAAATTATTCAAGCTTACTGAAAGAATTCTGAAATTTGGTGAGTAAGTTCTAACAGGTTTAAACTGCTATGGCGGTATTCACATTACTTGGAACTTGCAGTCATAATAAAATAGAGAACTAATAGCTGTAGTGATATGATGCAGTCATTACTGAGTATAGCAGAGACAGGATGGGATTCATCATTTAGGTAGAATTTCATCTAACAACCTGACATGCAGTACCAAAGTATCCAATGAAGGATACTAAATATCATAGCGCTAGGCTTTGAAAACACGAACAAGCACAACGTGGTAACATCCCTTCATTTTTGGCAACTGAATGCCGCGTCTGCCATATCAACATTAAGATAGTGCCTCTGCTCAAGAACATAGGACGTTTTGAATATCACTATAGTCTCAACATGTAAATTTGACCATTACTTCCTTTTTATGACCGTTTCATACTTGCACATGCATGGCTTAATCTTTGAGACAAGCATAAGACTACTGGCAGGACCAACCAGGTAGCATGTCCTCGGTGACGTCCAGCGTCGGGAGTCGTCTTGCCCTTCCACTTGCGTGGAAGCGCAAAGGCAACAGCCGGGCCGGTTGTCGCTGTTGAGCAGGCATAGCTCATCCTCCCTGAGGATTGGTGCAGAGAGTTAAGTATCCTACCACGTAACTGTGGAGAGGTAGAGGCAACACTTGTTCCGGTTGTTCTCAGTTCGGAGGACTTTGGGTCGGGTCGAGGCAGCCAATAGGGCCACGAGCCCTCATCATGAGCAGCATCCGAGGCCAACAGCGTGAGCGAGGTTGCCTTGATAGCAGCAGGCATGTTACAGGCCAGCACCACGAGGCAACGCCGCAAGCACTATTCGGCCAGGGTTTAGGGTTTAGCGTGGTAGCTGCAACTCCAGATTTATTATGTTCTGAGATTTATTTTTGTGACAGCTCTAACGATATCCATATAATCAAACTAAATAATCTTCTATGTCATCGTGGTCCAAGTTATAGAAGTTTGGCTACACTGGATGCTTTCTAAAATGTCGTACATATCTGATTTAAGGGATTAATTACTTCACTGGTATAGTCATACTAACACTGCATCATAATCACTGATCACAAGGATCGTTCAGGAATTTGATTCCCCTTTAAAAATTGAGTAAATGAATGATAGTACTTATTGTGCCTCTAATTGCACACAGTTCTGTCTCTCAAACCAGCAGAATGGGCTAGTAAAATACTCCTAAATCAGCAAGCTGTTCAGTCCAACTATGTTGAGCACACAAAATGGCCAATAGCTTAACTCCTCGTACCGCAGAGGATGGCGATGACGAGGAAGAGAAGCTTCCCGAGCGGCTCCGCTCCGAGCCCAGCTCCTCCGCGGCCCCCACCTTGGCTTCCACGGGCGCTGCGGCCTCCTCCTCGTCCCGCTTCTCCCCGTCCTCCCCGCCCCCGCCGCCCTCGTCGACGGAGAAGCGCCGCATCCGGTCGCACCGCCTCAGGGGCCTCCAGTCCAGGTAGGCGCCTCGCGGGTACCCCCACCGCGAGGAGGCCGCGGGGGAGGGCCTGGGCCTGGGGAGGCGGAGGCGGGCAGCGGCGGTGAGGTGGACGAGGGGCGAGCTCGCGAGCGCCGCGGCGGCGGCCGCCATGGCGGGGCGCGCAGTGTGGTGGCGCGCCGCTGGGCTTGGCGGTGCGGTGGTCGGGGGCGGGAGAGCCCCGGCGGAGTGAGATGGAGCAGTGGGGAGGGGAGAGAAGGATAGGGTGCGGTGCACGGGGAAGAGAGAGAGGGGAGGAGCTGGATTACTGAGTTGCGGCTCTTTCCTGGGCCTGACAGTCCACCAGTCCACTGCGAAAATATCCTGCAAAAATCTTAGCTTCGGCTATCGAAGGGCCGGCCGGCCCGGATCGCCCACGCACCGTGCCGGCCAATTAGGCTCCGATTTTCTTGATTTTCTTTTCCTTTTTTTCTCCTTCTTTCTTTTTATTAATTCTGGTTTTTTATTGTTTCCCTTTGTTTTTTCAATAAAATTTCCAATTATATTTTCAGTTTGTAGAATATATACAAAAATACAACATGAACATTTTTAAGCTCAAGATATTTTCGATGGCTTCAGCACAACAAACTAGAAGGGTGCCAGAGGGCATGATTTAGAAACAGCAAGCTGGACGGGTCAAGATATTTATTTCAAAAGAAGTTATTCACTCCTCTCCTCCAGGGAAACGCACAAGACATTTTTCTATTGGGGATGCGTCAGACTTTCAAGTATGGAAACCAATCATTTTTTTATGACAAATCACGTTGTAGAGAGGACGGCAATTTCTTGCAAAAAAAAAACTGAACATGCAAGAATTTGTCATGCTTGCTAAAGAAAATTACCATCCTCGCGACAATGTAATTCGACGTATCGGATGCTCGATTTCATTTTCTGCAAATGAGAATGCATAGTGGTAGCACGTTTGAAAAACACTTGTTTTTTCACCTTTTATGCTGGGCGACGATGACGATGGTGAGGATATATTCTAGCAGATGTACATTTTTGTGTGCGGAAAATCCAGAGAGCTTTATTCAACAAATGAACTCCTAGAACACTCAGCCAACATGCTTGTGACTGTTAGAATAAATTCGAGGTACGTGGTCGATTCACTGAGGAACAAGCAATCACAGACAATGACGACACCGAGATTTGTTAACGAGGTTCGGTGAACTCGCCTACTCCCCGGGGCAATGACTACGGGCGCTCCTTCCCGAGATATCGCAACATCGGCCACCCGGGCGCCGGCACAAGCCGCCAGCACCCCCTTGCGAACCTATCGCTATCTAGTCGTCATGGGTTACAACGTGGGGTGCCTCCTCATATATAAGAGGCCAAGGGTACAACGTGTCCGACTCCGGCACTACAAGTATCCTACCCACACTATAACACCAAGTCCAAGCGTAACCCAACTAGTATAAAATATTCGACACAAACACAACAAACTCCACCTTTGCGAATATTCTTCACCACCTTGAATTTGTCCATGCGTCAAACTTTCATATACTCCGGACTTGTGTTGTCTTCTTCGTAGCTTACCGAGAGCTACTCGACGAATCTGCCCCAGACCCGCCGCCGCCGTGAGACCCCGTTGCTACTCCTGCAACTCCAGTCTCGTGACTCCACCTGCAATAGTGCTCCCTTGCAACTTGTAAAGATGCGAAGCCGTCCTCCCTCCAATCATCACGGTCACTGTCGGTGTCAAAATCGGCGGATCTCGGGTAGGGGGTCCCGAACTGTGCGTCTAAGGTGGATGGTAACAGGAGGCGGGGGACACGATGTTTACCCAGGTTCGGGCCCTCTCGATGGAGGTAATACCCTACTTCCTGCTTGATTGATCTTGATGATATAAGTATTACAAGAGTTGATCTACCACGAGATCGTAGAGGCTAAACCCTAGAAGCTAGCCTATGGTATGATTGTTGTTCTTGTCCTACGGACTAAGCCCTACGGTTTATATAGACACCGGAGGGGGCTAGGGTTACACAGAGTCGGTTACAAGGGAGGAGATCTACATATCCGTATTGCCAAGCTTGCCTTCCACGCCAAGGAGAGTCCCATCCGGACACGGGACGAAGTCTTCAATCTTGTATCTTCATAGTCCAACAGTCCGGCTAAAGTATATAGTCCGGCTGTCCGAGGACCCCCTAATCCAGGACTCCCTCAGTAGCCCCTGAACCAGGCTTCAATGACGATGAGTCCGGCGCGCTGATTCTCTTCGGCATTGCAAGGCGGGTTCCTTCTCCGAATACTCCATAGAAGATTTTTGAACACAAGGATAGTGTCCGGCTCTGCAAAACAAATTCCACATACCACCGTAGAGAGAATAATATTTCCACAAATCTAATCTGCTGACAGCTTTTCATAACGTGACGTACTGCCGTGGTCTGGTCATGACGAACCGTTTTTCCCGTGCCTGCCACTGCACATGTTGCGAGGCGGTTTTATTGGCACGTCCTGTCGAAGCAGAGATCGTGTCCCTCTTTTTACGGGATTCTCATCAATACGGGTGTGGGTAACCCAATCGTGCCTGTTGGTAAGACTCCTCGATTTTAGGCAGGTTCCAAACGGCCACGCGGAGGACGCTTGGTATTCACCCTCTTTATAAAGGGGCCAAGGCCTGTCCTTTTCTTCTCGCGCTCGATCCTTCCCTTCCCCCCACCTTGAATTCCAACACTCAAGGCTCAGGCTAAGCGCTTCGGACCTCCAATTATGTCCGGATCCAACCTTCAAGGCCGGTGGATGGCCTCCTCTGTCACAGAGGAGGACATCAAGAAGCTAAGAGAAGCCAGGTATCTGACCGCCGAAATCTCGCACAGGCTGCCTGCTCAAGGGCTGGTCATCCCCACTCCCGAACCCAACGAGAGTGTCGTATTTATTTCCCACTTCCTCCGAGGGCTAGGCTTTAGTCTTGATCCCTTTGTTAGAGGGCTTATGTTCTACTACGGGCTCGATTTCCATGATCTGGCTCCGGATTCCATCCTTCACATCTCGTCGTTCATCGTCGTCTGTGAAGCCTTCCTCCGCATCACCCCACACTTTGGCTTATGGCTCAAGACCTTCAATGTGAAGCCGAAGATGATTGAGGGGCGACACGCAGAGTGCGGAGGCGCCATAATAAACAAAGGCGCCGAGGCTCCATGGCCAAAGGGTTCCTTCCCAGAGACATCCAAGTTATGGCAGCGGGAGTGGTTTTACATCATCGCTCCCCGAAGCGCTAAGTGGGTACCTGCCCCCGCCTTCCGTCCGGGCCCCCGCCACAATTGGCGTCATGGGTCAACAAAGGGCTGGACTGGGGGCCAGCTAATGATGTGCCGACATTGCAGAGCCGCATCCGAGATCTCTTCAAGGGAGATGTCAGCCTCGTCAAGGTAATGCAAGTCATGCTAGTTCGTCGGGTCCTGCCATGCCAACGTCGACCTCTCCGCATGTGGGAGTTCAACCCGGAAGGACCGCGAACTATTCAGCAATTCTTCGGCACAACGCTCGAAGAGATGTATGGATTGTTCTTCGGATCACGAATAAAGTGTCCGGACACCACCGAGGGTGCGGGTCTGAACTGCAATCGTCCAGACACCCAGGTAAGTAATTCCGCGGCCGAACACGTTGTCTTTTAATTTATCACAACATCATTTTGAAAAGTCACCTTTTGACCAGGACTGGATGAAAAAGGCGAAGATGATCAGGTGTTCGGCCCCCCTTCCCGAAGGCTCACCGGATCCTGTACTAGCCAGGATGCTTGAGCTTGCGCCTTATCAAGCGCCATCAGGGGAAGATGAAGGGAGGAACAAAGAAGCCGAAAGCGAGCCTCACTCATTATTCATCCAAACCGGGGGAATTAGTGCCTCCGCGAAGGAGGATAACCGGGGAGAAGAATCTAAAATTCCCTCTCCCCAAGGAAGGAAGAGGGCCGCCTCTGAAGACTTGGAAACAATGGTTTTCAAACGAGGGAAGAAACCTTTGTCAGGGGGCCCTACCCCGGAGGGCATCCTTACCGCACAGTACCCGCAAGGGGACCAGCCCTCCACCGAGCTGTAAGTAAACAAAAGTACTTTATAGTAAATATACCCTGCTTCATTTCTGAGAACAATAACCGAGACGTATGTCTTGTAGTTCGGATCGTAGCCCTTCTCGACAGAGCTCGTCTTCGAAGGATCTTCTTTCGAAGATGATGGAGAGCGAAACGCCTCCCCGTGCCTCCCCACCTCGTGAAGCGAACGACCCTGAGGTGTCGTCACGAAGGATTTCTCCTGATCCGCCAAGGCCAGAGGGTAACCCTTCGGCCACCTGAAGTCTGGAGTATTCGGCTCCTAGGGAGAGCAACAGAAAGAGTCCGGGACTGTCCGGTGCGCGACCAGACGCACTAATGAATCTTCTGGAGCAAGCGGCTATCTCAGAGGCGCATCGTACGCTAATGGGTACGGTGGTTGAGAGGATTTCATCCGCCGAAAGCGGGTTGCATGAAGCTTTTATGAGCCTGCTAAGAGGCTTTGAGGTACGCAAAGTAATATATATTTTTTGACGGTGCCGCACACGCTAGGTGTGCCCTATGTAGATAGTAGCCCCTGAGACTCTGGTTGCTGTCGAAAAAGACGGCAAATAGAGGATCATAGTCCCAGGTAATAACCGTGCTGCTTTCATGTGCAGGCGGCTGAGGGTCCGGTGGCTAGCCGGACTGGTGAGTTTGCCGAACTGAAGCGGCAACTTGATGCGGCCGATGCCGACATCGTGCTTGTAAACAAGCGGCTTGACGAGGCACAGGGTATGTATTCTCCTATGATCAATGCATATTAAGAGGAGCATGATGCTAGTATCTATAATATGCTGTGACTGTAGATGGAGATGTCGCCGTGGAGACCCTTCGGGCGAAACTTGCCCGAGCCAAAGAACAAGCCAGGAAGAGTGATGCGGCCGCCCTAAAGGCGGTCGAAGAGCTAAGAGCCGAACAGGCTGCGCATTGCAAGAGCAAAGAGAAAATAGCCAAGATGGCTGTTGAGCTGAAAGATGCCGCCGACCGTTATGAGCTTCTTGAAAAGGAAAGCCAAACGAAGACGGCGGACCTGGAGAAAGCCACGGTAGCCGCCAAGGAAGCCCGCTCTAAAATCAGAGCGGCGAAGGAGGAGCTACGTCAAGCCGGAGATATCGCGGCTGGGAAGCCCTTTTTGTTGCGGACGAAGTTCGGAGATCCTAAGTATGCCCTTCTGGATCAATTATGGAGTTCTGCAGAAGCATACTTGGATTTGGCAGCGAGTGCGGCTGATGCGACCGAGTTTTTCAAAGATCAAAAAGATCACGAAGTGGAAAAGTTGTTCTGGTCGCAGTTCAATGTTCCAGTGCGTCCGCTGCTGTTGAATGAGCAAATGGCCGAGTGGGCCGAGCTCCATAGGTTGTCCGGGCTTGCCATGAGGTCTGTTGTGGATCATCTTTGGCCGGAAGGACCAAGGCCGAATAGTTATTTTGGCTTAGTGCAACGATTCCTTGGTGCTGTGCCGCATATCGACGCTATGAAGAGGTCGGCGTGCATAGAGGGTGCGCGGATGGCTCTTTCCCGTGTCAAGACATACTGGGCAGAGATGGAGGCCACCGCTATTGCAACCAAGAGTTCGGCCGTAGGCCGGGTATCGGCCGAGCACTTTTTTGAAGAAGTCTTAGAAGGCGCTCATTTAATAGAGGCTCAGTGCTCGAAGAGTATCATGTTCTAGTGACATGTATCCCAATTGTAAGAACAATGTTATTTGAATTATAAAGGCTGTGTTTATACTTTTGCCTGAAAGTATTATTATGCCTCCTGTGCGGTCGTTTATGTATATATATATATCCTGAAAGTTTGTAGTCGTCGGCTTCAGCCCCCACGCATATAATGCGGGGGTGTTCGCAAAAGCGCGTCTTCACACTTGATCCAACATCTTGGTCCATTAAGGAGGTGGTAGCACGGCGAATGAGGCAATCAGACTATATTGCTTTAACACTTTCACTTAACAATAGGAGTTTGATAGTGGGGCTACTATATAGCCCCTGGTATTTCCGCGGCTATCCGAATGCGGTGCGCGTACGTACATGACCGGGAAAACCGGTCCTTCGTTAATGCGGAGGAATCCCGAAGATTCCGATGAGTCATCGAGTGGTTGACCAGTCTCACGCTTTATCATGACAGTCAGTTTTCGGCTTTCTCTACTGAGGTGCTCGTCCGGATGAACCAGGGCACAATCGCAGTAGTTCTCCCGGTGCCACCTTAGCCGATAGAGCGGAACGTAAGGTAGCAAAACACGGGAGCCGGGCAAACCCAACATTTGACCAAAGACATGATTCGGAGCTGATGCATATAAGGCCAAACTCGCGACGCCGAACACTCCCTAAGATATTCGGTCTTTACAACATATACTGGGCGGAGTAACACCCTTGAACCCTAAATTTCCAGGTACGTGCATTAGTCTGACGTGGCGAAATGCCAATAACGCCAGCATCCCTCTCGGTGGTGTTGAGTATCCGGAGGGTGTGAAGCAACAAGAGACAGTAAGAAAGGTTTACACAGGGTCTTAATCTAAAAAGAAACCTTTGAGCGGGGCCCTGCTGCACGTCTGCGCCTGTGTCTCCGTTGTGCCGTATCCTGGAAGGGTGTAGCACGATTATCATCTGATAAAAAAGAAGAACTTTAGATGAAATTTGTCGTGCGAAAAATTGGTTGTTCTTAATAAACCATTAAAATTCAAAATAAGGTCGAGCCAAACTGTAGACTTTGTTTTTTTACATGCGGGAAGCCCCTAGCACCGTCTATGGGGGTATATTCATCAACCTCATTTCAGGTTTATCTAAGCTGTTACAGCTAGTGGTGCGCCGGACTCGTCTAGCCGTGTCCGCGGTCTTGACGACCGATTGTTTATGCTAGTTGGAGAGGCCATTTAGTGTTCGGCTGCTAAAGCTGCCGCACATTCTTCCGCGCGTAAGGAACGCTCAGTGTCTCCGCTAACTGTGATGATGCCGCGTGGACCGGGCATCTTGAGCTTAAGGTAAGCATAATGCGGTACCGCATTAAAATGAACGAAGGCCATTCTTCCGAGTAGGGCTTGATAGCCGCTTCGTAATGGAGCGATGTCGAAGGTTAACTTTTCACTTCGGAAGTTGTCGGGGGAACCGAATACAACCTCTAGTATGAGAGAGCCCGTACAGCTGGCCTCTGGGCCTGGTATTACTCCTTTAAAGGTAGTATTGCTTTGGCTAATTCTCATTGGGTCTATCCCCATTTTGCGGACTGTGTCCTGATATATCAGATTAAGACTACTGCCACCGTCCATGAGGACTCGGGTGAGATGGTATCCATTGATTATTGGGTCGAGCACCAAGGCAGCCGATCCTCCGTGCCGGACATTGGTCAGGCTATCCCTGCGATCAAAAGTGATCGGGCAGGTTGACCAAGGGTTGAACTTGGGGGTGACGGACTCTACGATGCATACGTCTCGGAGTGCGTGTTTGCTCCTCCTCTTCGTCACGTGAATCTTGTTCACTGTTTTGACCTCTGGTGGGAACTTTTTCTGTCCCCCAGTGTTTTGCTGACGAGGCTCATCCTCGTCTTCACTTGGTGTCTCCCTCCCCTTGTGTTCGGCGTTTAGCTTACCGGCCTACTTGAAGACCCAGCATTCTCTGTGGGTGTGATTTGCAGGTTTATCGGAGGTGCCGTGAATCTGACATAATTTGTCTAGAATTTTGTTGAGGCTGGACGGTCCATCTCTGTTGCCTTTGAAAGGCTTTTTCCGTTGACCGGGTCGAGAGCCCCTAAATCTGGCGTTTACCGCCGTGTTGTCTGGGCTGTCCTCGTTATTTCGACGCTTGATTTTATTGCGTCGTGGTTTTCCATTACCATCCCTGACTTCAGATGTGCCTGGGTCGCTGGTGCTACTACGGGCCAGCCAGCTATTTTCGCCCGCGCAAAAGCGGGTCATAAGGCTTGTTAGGGTTTCCATTGTCCTTGGTTTTTCTTGGCCGAGGTGTCTAGTGAGCCATTCGTCTCGGACGCTGTGTTTGAAAGCTGCTAAGGCTTCGGCGTCCGGGCAGTCGACGATTTGGTTCTTCTTAGTGAGAAATCTGTTCCAAAGCTTTCGGGCTGACTCTCCGGGCTGTTGAATTATATGACTTAAATCGTCTGCATCCGGAGGTCGGACATAGGTCCCTTGAAAGTTAGCCCTAAAAGCATCCTCAAGCTCCTCCCAACTTCCAATTGAATTTTCGGGGAGGCTCTTCAGCCAGTGCCGAGCTGGTCCTTTCAGCTTGAGGGGCAAGTACTTGATGGCGTGGAGATCGTCTCCGCGAGCCATATGGATATGGAGGATGAAGTCCTCAATCCAGACCCCAGGGTCTGTCGTTCCGTCGTACGCCTCTATGTTCACAGGTTTGAATCCCTCTGGAAATTCGTGATCCAGCACCTCATCGGTGAAACATAGGGGGTGCGCGGCACCCCTGTATTTGGATGTGTCATGGCGTTCTGACGGTTGTAGTGTTCGGTTTTGATTATGCACTGGAGCGCGCTTCCTAGATCCGTAGATGGATCTGGTCACGACGGCCTTTTGATGCAAGTCCTCGCTTGGATCATGTGCTGACTTATGTGCGGCCTCGTTAGCCGCCCTATCGCGGCCACGAGGTGGTCGGTCCGACCGGTCGGCCATTTTATTTTTCGGTTGTGTGGGCTCTAAGGCCTTATCATCGAATTCAGGCAACAGCTTGCGCTTTGGATAGCTCTTTGTGTGGCGACTGCCACCATACTTTTTCTTCAGTGTCGAGCACTTTGTTCCATCTACTATTGAGCGTATTCTGCGCTGCCTTAAGCCTTTGCTTCTGCTTCTTCAGACTCCTCGCGGTGGCAATAAGCCTTCTACGGAGGTTCTCTTGTTCCAAGTGCCTTTCGGGATGATGTGTGCATCGTCGTCCGGACTGTTTTCCTCTTCGGAGAGAGGTTGATGAGCTTTATCCTCGGCGTCGCCGTGATCGGACAGCGGTTCTGTACTATGTTCGCCGTCCGCTGGTTCATCCTGTTCTATTTCTGGGTCAATGGGGTTGTCGTTTCCTCTGGAGTCGACCGGGGTGTTATTTTTTCTTGCGCTGTTATCGCTATTCTTGCCGAGGCGGGATTTGGAGCGGCGCCTACGCCATCGCTTTGGTTGCTTCTCGAGGGAGCTATCCTTCGTTGCATCCTTCCGTTCCTCATCATTGTTTTCTTTGGGTGTATCCACCATATATATATCGTGTGATGAAGTGGCTGTCTAGCGCCCTGTGGGCGGTAGTTCCTGTTCCTCTCCTGCATCGTTGTCCATACCGTCGATGTCTTCGGAGTCGAAATTGAGCATGTCGGTTAAATCGTCGACAGTGGCTATTAAGTGGGTGGTGGGTGGGGAACGAATATCTTCGTCGTCTGCTTCCCGTTCGGGCCGGACATAGTTCGGCCAAGGGCCTCCTGACAAGGAGAGAGACCTTAATGAGTTTAGCACATCGCCAAAAGGCGAGTGCTAAAATATATCCGCGGAGATAAACTCCATGATCGGCGCCCAATCAGATTCGATAGGTATGGACGTAGGCGGTTCGGGGCCTGTGGCCGGGGATGGATCCGAGGATCCGGCGACACAGGTCTCATAGGAGGTGAAGTCAGTATTCGGCTCTATCGCCACTGAGTGTGTGGCCTCCGAGGTGGGGTCCATCCACCTGTCCTCGGACGGCGCAATCGACTCCGGATCTAGGGCCGGAGTAAGCATAGGTGTGATCTCCCGAACACCGTCCGGCGGCAGAGCTAAGTCATGCTCGTCGTGACTGTGCAGCGCACCTGACATGGGTTCGAATCCGTCAAAGATCAAGTCTCCGCAGATGTCGCAGTGTAGTTTAAATTTCCAAACCTGACCTGACGGCCAGGGGCGTAGCTCTCGATCTGCTCCAAATTGCCAAGCGAGTTGGGCCGCAGTACGAAGCCGCCGAATACGAAGATCTGTCCGGGGAGGAAACCCTCACCCTGGATCGCATCGTTGGCGATGATCGGAGGAGCCATCAGGCCTTTATTGTGACGGCACAGTGGAACTCTCAATGAAAGCACCAATGTCGGTGTCAAAACTAGCGGATCTCGGGTAGGGGGTCCCGAACTGTGCGTCTAAGGCGGATGGTAACAGGAGGCGGGGGACACGATGTTTACCCAGGTTCGGGCCCTCTCGAGGTAATACCCTACTTCCTGCTTGATTGATCTTGATGATATAAGTATTACAAGAGTTGATCTACCACGAGATCGTAGAGGCTAAACCCTAGAAGCTAGCCTATGGTATGATTGTTGTTCTTGTCCTACGTACGGACTAAGCCCTATGGTTTATATAGACACCGGAGGGGGCTAGGGTTACACAGAGTCGGTTACAAGGGAGGAGATCTACATATCCGTATTGCCAAGCTTGCCTTCCATGCCAAGGAGAGTCCCATCCGGACACGGGACGAAGTCTTCAATCTTGTATCTTCATAGTCCAACAGTCCGGCTAAAGTATATAGTCCGGCTGTCCGAGGACCCCCTAATCCAGGACTCCCTCAGTCACCTCATCTTCCATGATTCTCATGGTCTTCTTATCCCGATCACAACGGAATACCATACCACCATCATGAAGAACACCAAGCGAAATTAGGTTCCTCCTTAGCCCTGGACATGCCTGACTCCCCGAAGCATCCGCTCAACTCCGTCAAACATCTTGATTTTGATGTCACCTACTCCAGCAACCTGTGTCATCGCCCACATAGGCTAAACCAAACTCACCAGACTTGTACGAAGAGAACCACTCCTTGTTGGGTGTCGCATGAAAAGAGCAAGCTGAATCCAACATCCACGCTTCACTTTTGGTTGACCGCCTATCTGATACTCCGAGGACATCACTACTGCTGTCTGAGTCATCACCATGAGTTGCCACATTAGCACTTGCCCCACCATTGAGTTCTGGACAGTCCTTTCTCATATGTCCCCACTGCCTACACTTGTGACACTGTATATTCTTTTTCTTTTTGTTGTTCTTCCCAGCCTCATATCCCTTCCGCCACTCCTCACTCTTGACTAGCAAACCTTCACCATGAGAGACTTCCACCGCGTTCTTCTTTCTCATATCATAAGATAGCAATGCCGCAGTAATATCCTCATTCTTGACGTTCTCCTTGTCATGCGTCAAAGTAGTGATCAAATGGTCATAGGATGATGGCAATGAACAAAGAAGCAGAATTGCCCTATCCTCGTCGTCAACCGTCGCACCCAAGCGTGCTAGATCCGTCATGACTTGATTAAAGGCGTTCATATACTCCACAAGATCTGACCCCTCCTGCATCCTCATCCCATACAACTTTTGCTTCAGATACACCTTGGTCGTTGCAGTCTTGGACATAAACTGACTTTCCAGCTTCTCCCAGATTTTTTTGGCGAATTCTCATCCATCACATGATAAATAACCTGGTCCGACAGACACAACCGTATTGTCCCCGCTGCTTTCAACTGTAACTCCTCCCAGTCATCAGCCTCCATCTTAGCTGGCTTGGCTTCCTGCAACAATGTCTTCAAGCATCCTTGTTGTGCCAACAAATCTTTCACCCTTGTCTGCCATAACCCAAAGCTTCCAATTCCGTTGAACTTCTCCACCTCAAACCTGGTACCCGATGGCGCCATGATTCTTTGTACGACTGACCCTGCAAAAAATATCCGAGCTTTGCACGCGATGCCCCAAGTACACGAACAAGATCTCCGCGTACTAATAGCAAAACCAACCAAAAATTCCTTCCGGTCTTCACGTGTTCTGCTCCTGGCTCAATCTCCGATGCTAGCAATTGTCTTCTGCCTCAAGCCCTACGCTAGTAGTGCTCCCTGATGGATGCGCAGCCCCTGTACGATCTGATGGATTTTTCTCTTCGCTGATTGGATCTGCTGCTTCTGTGCCTTGGCCGTACGCCTGCTGCAGCTTTTATTTGCAGCTGTAGCTCTCCGCTTTTGGCACGAGGCCGTTGCCTCCAGGGACTCGGTCCCGATTTTTTTCCAAAACAAATCCGGTTCTGATTGCTGCACCACTGCTTCGCTCCAGCCGCGTGCACGCCTTGGAGTCCCAGTGCCGCACGCCCGCGCCCGACTTGATCGGCAAGGCTAGCCCAGCTGGCCCTCACGTGCGTGTCCATGTCTTGGACTTCCACGGCTCCACGCGCTTCCGGTCCGAGCCGCTCCTGCTGCCACCGCTTGATATGATCTCGTCGACATCCCATCCAATAAGTCGACCGCGGTATACGCAACTCTGCAACGAACTCAACGATGATCATCCTCTAGATCAACGCAAAACAACCTCTTCGTAACCTTGCTCTGATACCACTTATTAGATAAATCCGAGGTACGTGGTCGATCCACCAAGGAACAAGCAATCACAGACAATGATGACACCGAGATTTATTAACGAGGTTCGGCGAACTCGCCTACTCCCCGGGGCAATGACTACGGGCGCTCCTCCCCGGGATACCGCAACACCGGCCACCCGGGCGCCGGCACAAGCCGCCAGCACCCCCTTGCGAACCTGTCGCTATCTCGTCGTCATGGGTTACAACGTGGGGTGCCTCCTCATATATAAGAGGCCAAGGGTACAACATGTCCGACTCCGGCACTACAAGTATCCTACCCACACTACAACACCAAGTCCAAGCGTAACCCAACTAGTACAAAATATTCGACACAAACACAACAGTGGCAAGAGAGGAGGTATTGAGTTCAACCAACTATGGTTAACCATCAACCTGATGCATGAACTTGCAAGGAACCGGAGATAGTACTACAGAGCGCATGGTGTATGCATGATCGAGGCTAATCAATTTGTGACTGGAATACGTTGTGTGGCGCGCAGCACGAGCACGAGCCCAGACTTCCTCCGCATGGCCAAGCCGAACACCTCAGCCATGTCGAGCTCCTTCGGCCTCCCGCCATCGGGGAGCTCCCAGTCGAAGTGGTAGAGGAGGCCCGCGAGCACGAGCTCCATGTTGGCCAGGCCGAGCGCTATGCCGGGGCACATCCTCCTGCCGGTGCCGAAGTGGATGAACTCGATGTCGCCGCCCCTGAAGTCCACTGCGGCGGCTCTCCCCTCCTCGAACCTCTCTGGCTTGAACACCTCGGCGTCCTCCCAGTACGCGCCGTCCCGGGCCATGGCCCACGCATTCACGAGCACCCTGGTCCCCTCGGGGACGTGGTAGCCCATTACCTCGCACGCCTCCCGGCACTGCCAGGGCAGCAGGAAGGGCACCAGCGTGTGCAGCCGTGGCGTCTCCTTGATCACCAGGTGGAGGTAGCTCAGCTTCCCCATGTCGCCCTCGGTCAACTTCTGCTGGCCTTTGACACCTCCCAGACCTCGGCATGCACCTTGCAGAGGAGTCGTGGCTCCTTCACGATCTCCGACATGGCCCATTCCAGCGTCATGGCCAACGTCTCGCTCAAAAATGCTACACTTACGGACAAGATACAGACAAGACTTACGGACTGCTCCAGACTATACATGGCCAAACCTCGGGCCGGGCCGGGCCTAGCCAAGCTCGAGGCAAAAAACCTAGGCCCGAGCCCGGCCATTGGGCCTGTTTTTTGGGCCCAAGCCCGGCCCGAACACATAAAAGCCTGCCGGGCCTCGGGCCGGGCCCCTACAGAAAAGCGCAAAAATGACGGGCCCAGGCCCGGGCCGGCCATCGGGCTCAAAATCTAGGCCCGAGCACGGCCCGGGAGCAGCGTCGGGCCAGGCCGGGTCGGGCTTTTTCGGGCCAGGCCGGGCTTCCCATGGCCAGCACTACTCCAGACTAACCAATCCCTCTCCCCCACTAATTTCAATGGTGGGCCCTGCTTCCCCCCAGTTTCCACTTAAACTTTGCCAGCACAGTACGTAAGATACGACTGGAATACGTTGCCACCAGTTCCCGGCCGCGAAAACCTCCTGGAATAAGTAGCTTGGTAAGAGAACGTGACGTGACTGTGCTTTGATCAACTTTGAAATGAGAAAAGGGGAGTGGTAAGTGGTAACCAGGACGACGGTGATGATGGCGTCCGTGGTGAGGGCGCACTTCACGCCGCCGTCCTCCTTCCGCACCCTCAGCAGCACGCCGAGCAGGTCGTCCTCGCCGTCGTCGCCGCTGCCTTGGCCGCCCTCGGCGCGCTCGCGGATGATGTCGCCCAGGATGTCGTGCGCGTTGCGGTTGCACTGCTCGGCCTCGCGAAGCCCGCTGCCGAGCCAGCGCACTAGCGTCGACGATGGGAACAGGTCGGGCAGGCTGTTGCTGGCCGTCAGCCTCGCGGTCTCGTCGAGCTCGTGCAGGAACTCCTCACGCCACGCGCACCGGCTGCCGACGGCCGAGGCCGACCGCACCACGACGTCGTTTACCACCCATGCCAGCCGCTCGCCGATCTCCACGACGGCGCCGTCGGAGCGAGAGCGGGCGCACTCGTCGGCGACGGAGCGGAGCAGGCCGCCGGCCTCGTCCTCGTGGATGTGGCAGAAGGACTGGACGCGGCGCGCGCTGATGAGCTCGAGCACGCACACCCGGCGGAGCTGGTGCCAGAGGTCGCCGTAGGGGGAGAAGAGGACGTCCTGCCCGCCGTGGGTGAAGACGGCCAGCGTGGGCGTCATGTAGAGGCTGGCGAAGGCGGCGGCGTGCGTCTTGAGGACCTCCCTGGCGGCCTCGGCGGAGGAGGCAACCAGCGTGGGCACGACGCCGAACCGGAGCAGCATGAGCGGGCCGTGCCTGCCGGCGAGCTCCCTCAGGGCCCGGTGCGGCAGGGCGTCGTGGCGGGACAGCAGGACATGGTGGAGGCTGCCGATGAGCGGCAGCTGCCATGGCCCGGGCGGCAGCCGCTTCCGTGGCGACGGCGAAGCGTGCGCGTACACCCTCTTGACGACGAGGTCGGCGAGTAAGAAGGCCAGCAAACCGAGCAACGGCAGTGCTACGAGCTCCATTGTTGGAGTATGGAAGGAGGAGCTAATCTCCTGCATGATGGAGGGAAGCATGTGTTTCGGTGCGGATTTATAAGAGCAACTCTAGCAGACCCCGCATCCCGCCGGCCCGCAAAACGCGTTTGCAGTTCGCGCAAAACCGCTTTTGCGGGCCGGCGCGGGTGGCACAGATGCAGACCCCCCAAACGGATCCGTAAAAAAGTATATTCATGGAATATGCTTTTTTACGGGTGAGCTTCTACGGGTTCTGCTCGGGCACCACCGCGACAACCGCAAACAGAAAAACTGCAAATCTCGCATTTGACATAGGGTTTCAGAAACAAGTCAATTCAAACGACATAAACAGTTTTACGCGCAAATAAAAGACAAGTTCATTACGACAAACGCAAAAGAGGGCCCTGCAAAGGTTTGTGCCCATGTCCGGCATCATCTTGGTCGATCTTCACTCCGCGCCATCGAGTCCATCTTGAAGTTCATCGGCGCCACCGAATCCACCTCCGGCGCTTGTTCCAACTCCCACACTGTCGTGGAAGTGTCACGGCAGATGTTCTCATGGAAGGACTTAGTTGCGGAGCCATTGCGACGAGGTTAGCTTAAAGGAGTTAAACGGGGCAAAGGACGCGGGGAGTTTATACTGGTTCGGCCCCTTGCGGTGAAGGTAAAAGCCTAATCCAGTTTGAGGTGGAATTGCTAGGGTTTCGATTACCAGTGAGCAGATATGCTTTTCCCGGCTTTCGATTTGTTGTTTCTTGCCCTAAGCCGCTGCCGGGTCACCCCCTTATATACATGGGTTGATGCCCTGCGGCCTACAGAGTCCCGGCCGGCTCATACAACGTGTCCGGCTTGGTGACTTATCTTACATGCCTTACAACACAAGTTTACATATACATGGCGGTTTATACTCGTGGGCCTTAAGCCGCCTTCGGGCTTGGGCCCTTTAACAAGCCTGTCTATGAACCGCCATCTTTAATACACTCCTGGGCTTCATTTAGATGATCCACCATAAGGATGACCCAGCCCCTCCTGGGCGGGTCATATCTGATAATTATATCCTCAACATTAGGCCCCAGGTTGATTTGAACTTGTTCATGTCAATCTTCAACACTTAGAAAAATCCTTCTTCGTCTTACTGTAAAATATTGTAACTCGCCATGATGTCATCTCTGGAAATTATGGTAACCCACCGTGACGTCACCTGCGATTAATGCTTCACAGAAACCAAATCTTAATAAATCTCTTTCTTTACTGTCCCTTCAAAAATCGAGGCGCCCGCGCCGTCGCTTATCCATTTTTCTGCCTCCTCGATTCTCGCGCCTGCCGTTTGTCCTTCCAGCCTTATAAATAAGGCCACGGGCTCTCCTCTCATTCTCCCCCTTTTCCTTCTCGCCTTCTTCTTCCTCCTCGTGACGCACCAGCCCGCACGAGCTCCGCTGCCATCGACCTTTGTCCCCTTTGTCAACTCCGGCCGCTGCATCACCCTGAACGGACCAGAAACGCCGCAGCACTCCTCAGCTGTCAGCTAGCACCAGTAAGTCCTCCCCTTTCCTCTTCATAGATCTGTCTTTTAGGGTTTCAGTGTTCATCGGTGTTCATCGCCACCCTTCTTTTTTCTTGCTTAGATCCATGGATTAGATCCAAAAAAACCACATAAATCTTGTGTGGAAGTAGTTTTAGCACCTGTTTTTGATATTAGAGCATATCCTTATCGCAACAGATCTCCTCTGGGGCACCTCTGCTTTTCTGCTGCCGCCTCTGTAGGTTTAGAATTTATTTCCTTTTTCTGAGCAGTTGCAGATCCGAATTTATAGCCTTAATTTGTGAAACCTATTTATCCAACACTTAGTAGAATTTTGCTTTTTTGTGAGATTTTGAATACCTGTACATGTCATGGCGGCTTATATGTCCGGTTTACAATTACTCATATATCATTAGTCCTCACTTAAGCCGCCATTCTGAATGTATACTGTAACCGCTTAACCTGTGATTTCACCAATTGACTTGAAACGGCAAAATTTTCCTTTCCTTTAGGCTTTCTTTCTTTCACAATGCCGCCAAAGACTGTCTATACATGCAATTGGGTCCCCTCCATTGTCACTGAGGGCACATTTAAAGATTTTATCAAAGTCGGGTACCTGCCTGCAAAGAGTGTCATGCATTACCGTGCTCCTGACCCGGGCGAAGAAAGACCTCAACCGAAAGATGATGAAGTCATCATTTTTACTGACCACATGAACCGGGGCTTCTCGCCGCCCGGCTCTAAATTCTTCCGGGACATTCTGAACTTTTTTCAGCTCCATCCTCAAGACATTGGACCCAATTCCGTGTCAAATATCTGCAACTTTCAAGTCTTCTGTGAAGTATACCTTCAAGAGGAGCCTAGTGTTGATCTTTTTAGAGAGTATTTCTACTTGAACCGCCAGACTGAGTTCACGAACGGCCCTAGCTTGGAGCTCGGCGGAATATCAATTCAACGCAGAAGAGGTGCCATCTTCCCTTATGCCTGCCTGCCAAGTCACCCAAAAGATTGGAACCAGACGTGGTTTTATTGCAAAGATACTTCTCCAGCTGACGAGAATCCACTGCCGGGTTACCATGTCGAGCGCCTAGATCCAAAGCACAATCTTCCTGAGAAACTTACCACTGCTGAAAGGAAGAAAATTGCTCCTACCATTGTGAAGGTTAAGGCTCTGCTAGGAAATGGGCCAACTGGCGTTGATTTAGTTAGGTGTTGGATTCTTTGGATCATACCCTTGAGCCGCCGCACTGGCTTAATGTGTACTTACACTGGTGGTGTAAAGGATCCACTGCGCCATAGCTCTGCACCATTAACTGATGAAGCAATAAATGAAATGGTTAAATCTCTTCTGAATGAAGATCCGGAAGATTGTGTTAAAGTGGGTCTGGCCCCTTTTTGCAAGCTTAACCCGCCACCAGATGTGAGTCTCTAAATTTACTTATCTTGACCTCATTATTCAAATACCTTACTAACTCAACCCTTAATAACCTTTGCAGGCTAAGTCTGATTTCTGGAAAACGGAGTATGATCATGAAGCTGCTACACTACTAGGGAAAACCCTAGCAGTAGCGCGGGTATTTTTCCTATCAGTAGCGCGGGAGGACGCGCTACTGATAAGGCGCTACAGCTATTCCTTAGCAGTAGCGCGTGCTACAAGCGCTGCTGCTAAGGCATATAGCAACATCGTTTGTTCACCCCAGCGCTACTGCTAATATAGCAAGTAGCAGCGTGTTTACTCTCCATAGCTACTAGTATTCTTTTTCTCATTTTTTAAAATTTTAGTTTATTTCTACGCCGTTATACAAATTTTGGTACAATACCAATTATGAGGTTGTTATATCAATATGTCCGTAACAGTGTGTCAAATGAAGGTGGATTAGGTTTAAGTGGAGGGAACATGTGGTGCATGTCAAAAGTATACTACTAATCCAAACTTGATCTAGTTTGGACTAGTAGTACTTTCGATGTGCACCACATATTGCCTCCACTTGAATCTAATCCACCAACACAAGCTATTTAATCATCATCATAGTCATTACCACCAACAGTAGCTATTTAATCATCATCATAGTCATTACCACCAACAGTACACATCATCATCTTCAAACTCATTCTAGCTAGCTAATCACCACCAAACACTAGCTGCGCTAGCTATCTAATCACCACCAATACTAGCTAATAATAATCATCATAGTCATTACCACCAACACTAGCTATTTAATCATCATAACTCATTTCTAGCTAGCTAATCACTCCTGCTGCTCTCTCTCAGGTAAAATAGCATAAAACATGTGTAGCACTCCTGCTTCATCAAGTTGGAGCATGCAGATGAACATGTCTGCTAATCGTGGGTTGCGCTTTTGATTGCTGCCCCCTAGTACTTCTCTGCGATCGTTCACAATTTTGCTCCAGTCTTTCACTATTAAGCATTCCTCGCTATTAGAAATCCTGTATGCACTAAAGTGCATTGTAGGATATCTTGGCCATAAGCTAACAATTCTCATGCGACCTTTAGTCTCGATCCAATGAGGCACAACATTCATGGGGAGTCCCTGTTGACGAACATCGTATAGTAACATACTTAGCAATGAAGTTTAGCTTAAAAAATAATGTATGCAAAAGATGCACTAAGGGAAAATAGTAAAAATCTTACCATCTTTCCTAAATAGATGTTACCGTAGTTCAGTACGAACACTATTGGTCGCACGTTTTGAGTACTAAGATTTTTAAGTCCAGAAAAATAATTTGTCTTGACAGTATGAAGATCCTCAAGCCATGAAACATAATGACCTATCTCCTCGCAGTTTAGTTCAGCCCCGGGACAGTGGACGGTCATGTCTACCAAGCGCCGAACATGTTTGCTTGAATGGAAATAAGCTATCAATAGAAATTAGTTGTCAACTATTTTTGAATAAACAATATCGAAGACATAAATATGGTTGAGAAACTCACATAATGGTATAACTGGAGGCGTCTGCACATCGACCCAGATGTCTCTATTACCTTCAATATCCTCTTCGGGACGAATATCAAAGGTGATAAACATATCAGGCTCAAATGCATAAGCCTTGCATAGTGCTTGCCAAGTTTTGCATTCAAAATAGGTGTAGGTGTCTGCGTTGTATAATTTTGCGTGGAAAGTATAACCATGCTCGGTCTTCAAGTTAACTCTCTTTACCTCCGTAGTAGTTTGTATAGGACTGAAACCTATCTTATCCAAGACAAAAACTCTTGCATGGCAGGGGATATGCTGGTAGAATAGTAAAAAAATTTAAATTATAAGTTGAAGCAAATGAAGCAGCTGTCATGCTTAATTACAAAAAAGACTTGTCGTTGTGACTTACTGTACCCACTTCGAAGTTCTCATCCAGCTTGATGCTGAAGCGCCTATCATCATCTAGGAAGATTCTGTCGCACAGGCCGCGCTCGTCTTCGCAGTATTCGCAAATACCGAAATCCTTTTCGTCGTCAGACATTTCCTATGTTCATAGTTGAAACATTAATTGAAAATCGATCGAAGGCAACTACCAGGATACTCAACACACAAATCCGGGGCACTCGATATTTCCTACATATTCTGGCACAAGTCATGCCAAAATTCACGGAAAAATCTGGCATGACCTTTGCTAAAATAGGACATATCGAGCGCCTGAAATTTGCCGGAACGGAAATGAATCAACACTCCGGCAAAACATAGGCCACTCGGAGGTGTAACCTGCAAACATGACCGACCACTTGGGCAAGCACATATCCTATTTGAGCAACACAAGATATACATTTCAAAATATCTTATAGGACTCATATTGACATGAGCATTCAATAAGCAAAACCAAATCGTAAAATAAATAAGTATTCAAATTAGCATGCATTCAATAAGAAAAAGTAAATCATCTCATGCGTCCGTACATCGTCGAATATTATCACTAATACATCCCGAATAGTATCATACATATAACATCACTAATACAACTAAAACCCTAGTGCATGACAGGTATCGGCGCGGGCGGTGGACACCCACAGAGAAGGAACCATCACAGGATCATAGCTCCAGTGAGATCCCTGGAGAACCTGCCAGGTATTGGAGAACATGTGCTCCAACGCAAACAAGTAGCGACGGACGTGCGCGTCCTCCTCACTGACACGGTGACGCACCACCTCCGCGGGGTCCTCGAGCCTCTGGACCGTCACTGGCCCACGCGACCGCCACCAAAGAAGGTTCGGGTCAACGACAGGCTGACTCCTCACCAACCTACGCCCCCGGTAGGTAGCGCCTCCCAGTACCACCCCGGCGGAGCCCAGTCTCGGACATGGCCCATCTGGTGATGCAGGTGTCCTCCGCCGACTCAACGACGAGGATGCGGGATAGGCATTGTCGACGCCGATGCGGGAATAATTGCTTTAACTAAAAAAGTAAACTAGTTGTATTAATTTTTGTACTAAAAATAAAATAGTTGTATTAACTCAACTAGTTCAATTAAGCACTTACTATAAATAAAAATAAACTAGTTTTTACTAAAAATAAACTAGTTCAACTAGTTATATTAATTTTCTTACTAATTCTATTAAACACTTACTAAAAAACAGTAAAAAAACTAGTTAGATGAAGTCTAAAATTTAACCCTAACTAATTTGATGAACTCTAAAATTTAATGAACCCTAACTAATTTGATGAACTCTAAAATTTAACCCTAACTAATTTGATGAACTCTGAAATTTAACCCTAACTAATTTGATGAACTCTAAAACTAATTCTATTTAACAACTACTGCCATAATTAGCATCTAATTTGATGAACCCTAACTAATTAGACGAACTCTGAAATTTAACCCTAAGAACCCTAGCTAGGCAGAGGTAGGGGAGGAGGAGGAGGGCGTGCTCACCTCGGGCGCCGGCGGAGTTAGGGAGAGGGGCATGCGGCGTCGAGGTCGGGGACGGGGTCGGGGCGGCCGGCGCACGGCAGAGGGCGGCGATGTAGGGGGCGTCGACGGCGTGCGGAGGGCGACGGGAGAGCGCGCGGCGGCCGGTCGATGAAGGCGGCGACAACAGACGCACGCGTGTTGGATTTGGGGGAAGTGGGCGTTGGGGAGGAAGAACGGTTGGTTAAGTGGAAAGTAGTAGCAGTGCAGTCCATGGAAAGCGCTACTGCTACACTAGCTATAGCGCCTGTCCATAAAGCCCGCTGCTGCTACTCATTTCTCCTTTATTTTTCTTTTTCATTTATTTTCATTCACATTTTCTTTTTTTCCTTCCCCTTTTTCTATTTCTTTCATTTTCATTCACTTTTCTATATGTTTTCATTTTATTTTCCTTTCCTTAGCAGTAGCGCTTCCTGCGCGAAACACGCTGCTACAACAATCTTAGTAGCAGCGTGCTTTCCTTAGGCACGCTACTACTATAGGTAGCCTGGCGAGAATAGTAAGGGGAATTGTAGTAGTAGCGCCTCTACAGTTAGACGCACTACTGCTATGATCTTAGCTACAGCGTGTTTGGATAACATGTGCTAGTGGTAAATTGTAGTAGCGCTTCTTTTTGTCCCGCGCTACTGCTAAGTTTCTGTGTATAAGGTTTTCCCTAGTAGTGCTAAGAAGGCCAGGGCTGCCAAGAAAGCCGCCAAGAAGACCACCAAGAAGAAGAAGAAACCAAGCACCTCTGATCTGCTTAAACTGGATGATACCTCTGAGTCGGAGGTAGCCCTTGACTCTCTTGGCTCTTTTTTCAATCATCTTATTGACACTAACTATTATCAGGATGACACGGGAGCGAGCCAAGCAGCTGAAGAAGAGGTAACTATTATTTCCTCCGGCTCAAAATCTTTGCCAAGACAGAAACTTCGACAAGTAACCCGGAAAGTAAGGTTTTCACACCCCTTGGCTTATTTAGATCCTCACTTTCTTTTGAAGCAACAGCAACACGAGAGTCGACGTCAGACCCGGACCAACGGAGGTGACGAGTTGTCCTCCGGCTTACCAAACACTCCTGCTCCTCGAAAACGTCGAAACGAGGTTCTTTTTAACTTTAAACTCTTTCCACCCGCCGCGGGTCTTACTTGCTTACCACTTAACTCTTGTTGAATCAATTGATCAGGAGATTTCTCGTTCTTCTTCTGGCGATTCATCACAAACTGAGTTGCCGGCTTTTAAGACTGCCCCTGGGTAATGACATTCACTTCTTACTCTGCACCTCATTATATTCTGGTAACTATACTGATTTGTTATAATCCGTCCAGCGGATAAGCAAAGCCTAATAAAAAGGCGAAGGTGACCAAACCAACTGTGGCACCTGAAGTTGCTGAGCCGGAACAACAAATCTCTGCACCTCAAGCTTCTGACAAACAGCCAGACGAAACTGTCACTGACGCTCCGCCTGAGATTCCGGATCTCTGTGTTGATGATACTACTGTTAATCCTTCAAATCCTGCACCATCCAGCTCACGTAAGCCGTCGGAGACTCATAATGATGATGTGTTGATTCCTGGCACCGGCTTCGTAGAGCTGGTTACCTCAGCCAAGTACACTCCAGCCGCGATCTTGAAGTTGATATGGTGAAACAAATGCATCAAAAGTATGAGGTATGACTTCCAGCTTTGAATAATTTATGTATATCCTGCCAGCCCCCAAGTCTACTGGTTATGATAAGATTGAATAGGCTGTAGACTTAGAAGAATCCATAAACTTTTGTCCTAGAACCCTCCTTGTCCGGGTTAAATATAAACCGGATGTTTTAAGCAGTTTAACTTTGCATCCGTAGTCCCCAAGGGCCGGTTTAATCAGTATGAATGAGCCGGTCCTATTTATCATTGTGTAAGAAAAGAGAGCTTAACTGCGTAGCCCCCATGAGTCGGTTGGGACTGTTTATAGTACATCCGGCTCATGATGAAGAAGATACAAGCAATATGCATTAGCCCCCAAGTGCCAAGTAGTTTTGCTTGCAAAGTGCTTGGGAATTTAGTTATAAGAGCCGTTTCCTTTGAAAAAGTTCTTTGATAGACATTAGCCCCCAAGTGTCAAGTGTTGTTGCTTGCAAAAGACTTGGGACTTATATTCTTGTAACCTTGATATAAATGTTGATAACTCTGTACTTCATACAGGCTGCTACTGCTGAACTGGAATCTCAACTGAATGACGCAAAGACCCGGCTGGCGACTCAGGAAACTGAAACCCGGAAAGCTGAGTCAAAGTTCCAGTTTAGCGTGGCTGAGTCGGAAAAGCTAAAGACCAGTTTTGAGGCGGAGAAAAAGACTTGGGCTGAAGAAAAGACTGCTTTAACACAATGGGCCGAGAAAGCAGAGGCAACGCTTCAAGAGGTGACCACTGAGCTCACCGGTTTAAAGCACCGTGTATCTCAGATGGTTTCTGCTATCTTTGGTGAGCCGCCTTGCTAGTTATTAATAGTGAATTTTTGTTGTGATCATATAACCCGCCATTAACCAATCTGTGATATATCCAGGTCCCAAGAGCAGCAACCTCAATCAAGACATGCTTGTGAAGCTGAAAGCTGTCTATACACTTGTTGAACAGCTGTACACTGGAACTCAGCGTGCCCTGGCCAAAATTTCTCCAACTAATCAAGCTCCTAAGATTTTGATAGATGTCTTAAAAAAGCTCTCTGTGCTGCCTGCCAGGATCGATGAGATGAAGCGATCATCTGCAAGAGTCGGCGTTGTGACAGCTTTGAGCTGGGCAAAAGCATGGGTACCGCAATTAGAGCCGGCTGATGTAGCCACTGGATACCCGAGCTTAAAAGAGGATGGTACTCCTTTTGACCAAAATGACTTTGCAGCCTGTGTGAAGGAAATTCGTCCAATGGCCACCCAGATTGCCAATGATTCAGACATTTCAAAGTACCATCCGGCTTATGACAAGCAAAATCAGAAGATGCCTACACCGGCTTACAAAGTGATGGATCTGATCCCTCCAATCCGTAAGCATACTTTTGCCCCTAAAGTTGAACCGTCCGATCTTATAGATGACGAAGCTGAATTCCAAGCTTTATCTGGCATCGATTGGTCATCACCCGATTTTCAGACGGCGGAGGAGGACGAAGAACCGGAGAGGGATGACCCAGAGGCCTCCAATCGGCAAGGCCAAGAAGATTGAACCGTCGGCGGCTGATATATTTGATCTTTTGAAAAACTTGATCTCATTCGGCTTATATAGCCATGTAATAGGGAAGTGAAAACTTGAATATGTCGTGCCACCGTGCACGTTTCTGCTTTTTGCTTAATACTGCTGATCCCCCAGTTTTAAAAACCATTATGGGTATGATAGCCTTTGACTTATGCAGATCTGAATGATTATTATCCTGCACACAAAGAAAGTACAAGTGCCCTGGCGGCTTACCGCCGGGCGGGCCATGATACCCAATTGAGGCCGCTGGGGACAAATAGTCCATAACCAGGGCTAGTCTGACCGTGATGTTTAACATAAAATATCATACCTGTGGCTGTACGCCGAGACTGCCGGTTGAGCAACCTTATGCAGTTAGAGGCGGTAGAGTCGTAATTGTAAACATAAGAGTATGATACTCTGGCGACTTATAGTCTGCCATCCTGGCGGGTTATAGAGACCCGAAAGATGCTTCAAATATGAGCCATAAGTAGGGCAGATGCGCCCGATTTGCAAAAGACCAAAAGTCAAAGAAGAAATCTTCGAATATAAATGAGAAAATCAAAAGAAATTCGAGGCTTTTGTGGGCTGCCAAGCCAAAGTGTCTTCTTCAATGAAACTAGCCCGAGCCACTGGATTTTTCGTGCATTCCGTGATCCTGACTCACAGTGTGCCCAATCGACATTTGAACCCTAGATAAAGTCTGGTCTTGCTCAAAGACTTACCAGGAGTACGCGGGGCCAGAGTAACAGCATCACGAGCCGATTCACCCAAGTTTCAAGGAAGGCGGCTTATGAAGCCTGGATCTATCCTAACTATCTGTAAACCGTGCTCTCACATGACAAGCCGCCCTTTGAACCTTAACAAGCTCATATCTTGGTCGAATACACCGTAAGATTGATCGTTTAAGAGTTCGACGGGTCAATCGGGATTACCCGATGGAGTTGAAGCAGCTGGCTACAGGTAGGATGACCCGGAAAGGTTATGTCCTCTTTGGTCGAATACGCCTATGTTTGGACAAACCTGGTCAAGAGGGTAGTAACGCTATGTTCTCTTTGGTCGAATACGCCTATGTTTGAACAGGAAGCCCCCAAGTGACATACTAACAAATGTGGCGTTGAGCCGGTCAAGAGGGTACCGACAGCTATGATTCGAATACGATCAGGAAGCCCCCAAGTGACATGCTGACGAACCGCGCTTCACCAGGGACCTATGTTTGAGCTGTGCTATGACGCCCTCGATTCAATCATACACTAATCATACACACAAATGTGTACGATCAAGATCAAGGACTCACGGGAAGATATCACAACACAACTCTAGACCCAAATTAAAATAATACAAGCTTTATATTACAAGCCAGGGGCCTCGAGGGCTCGAATACATAAGGTTGAATACATAAGAGTCAGCGGAAGCAACAATATCTGAGTACAGACATAAGTTAGACAAGTTTGCCTTAAGAAGGCCAGCCCAAAAGCATCTACGATCGAAAAGGCAAGGCCTCACTACAAAAAATACACTTCCGTGATGATACGTGTTTGTCACAGTAGGTCGCATTTTTTGTCATGCATGTACATCCATGACAATTTTATGACAGAATCAAGATAGTCATACCTGTGCTGTCGTAGAAGTGTTCCATGACATTACCAAAATTATCATCACGGAAGTGTCCACTTCCATGACGATAAATCGCGCGTCACAGAAGTGCTTTTGTCAAGGGTGACCGACACGTGGCATCCACCGTAACGGAACGCCGTTAAGCTATCGGGTCCGGTTTTGGATCCGATAACCCGCTAACAGCCCCGACCAATGGGGATTTTCCACGTGTAAAATCATCATTGGCTAGAGGAAACACGTGTCGGCTCACCGTTGGGACATATGTCATCCACTCATTGGACAGAAGGCACCTATGATACATCGACACATGGCACGGCCCAATAGAGGCCCATTCCTGTGAAAAGGTCGGCCCATTTGACTTGGTCAAAAGGTGGCGGGCCGGCCCACGGAAAGCCTGTTAACGGCCTGTTCGCATATAGCCCATTTACAGCCCGCTAACCCAGGGCCCTTTACAACCTATCCGAATTAGGCCCAGTAGCGTCATCTGGGCCGTCCAATATGATACCAGTCCATTTTAAGTTCCGGCCCACGTATGGCCCATGACGTCTTTTGGCCCAGATGAGGCCCTTTGTAACTCTTGGCCCATTAACGGCCCGTGGTGAAACTGGCCCGTAATGAACAGTGTATCACTTTATACCCATTAACGGCCCATTAATCCATTGGGTCGTTTGCAACCCATGTTATCTTTCGGCCTTCTCAGGGCCCATTTATTCTTGGGCTCATTTCCAGCATTCGGTTACTTACGGCCCGTTACTGCCATTTTCTGCTTGTGGGCCAAATTCAGCCCATGGTTACAGTCGGCCCGTTTGTGGCCCGTTAATACGTTGGGCCGTTTTCATAGCGTCATCAAATACGGCCTATTAACGACCGCCCATTAGGGTCGGCCCATGAACGGACGACTCCAACTCTAGCCCGTTTACGGCCATAATGCGGTTTGTTTTTGGCCCATGTTTGGCCAATCGATCATACGGCCCGTCTAAGGCCCATTGATGATACGGCCCGTAGAAGGCCCATTGTTTCTACGGCCCGTAGAAGGCCCATTGTTTTTACGGACCGTAGAAGGCCCATTGTTTCTACGGCCCGTAGAAAGCCCAGCGTCACTACAGTAAATATGTAGCCCATGGCCTGTTAAAGGCGAGAAACTACTATAGGTTTAGACCTGCTAATGGCCCAAGATGATTATAGGCCCACGTTTTGGCCCATATGAGTAACGAGCCGGCCTGAAGACCGACAACATTGAGATCCACTGAACCTTCCGGCCTAAATTACAGCATACCGACCAAAGAATAAACCTAGACTATACAACAAAGAAATTACGGCATATTAGGAATCAAAGTTCGCTACTCGGTGATAATAAAGCGCAACATGACCGCGGATTACATACACTGGGCATCAAAGGTCGCCACCAGTGCATATAAATGCGCCGACAAAAGAATATTCAAAACTGAGAGCACTTCAGAAGGCGCTAGACCTGGCAAGCTCGGGCCCCCGCAAGCAGCCGAACAAGCTGATGAGACCTCAGTTTGTCAACGATAGATGCTTCATCCCTAGCTGTATGGCACCATAGTGCGCAAGGCAGTCCCCTGACGTCTTCATTACATCTTTGACTTCAAGTCGGAGCTGAGCTGAAGCAAGCCTTTCCGCTTTAAGTTGAGACTGAAGAAGTCGAACTGATTGAGGCAGCGACTGCACAAAGGTTGTCTCACACCTGCAGGTGAGTAGCTTCAACTCACTGTCTTCATCAAAGACAGGACCTTGGGGTCATCTCGCTGTCCTCAAGATGGTTTGGCTCACTATCTTTCCTAAAGTTCTACCTGGCATAAGAGATACAACTCTGAAAGAGAAACAAGGAGACACGTAACAGGTTTCACAATTATATAAGCAAATAATGGATCTATTCTGCATAAGGAACATGTTTTTACAACTACAATTTAAAACTGGTAGTTGTTGCAAACATCCAATCAGATGTAAACAACAGTGGAGGAAATGATGCCTATCCAAATCTATACTAGAACAAAGTTTGAAGGCTTGATAAAGATGAACTTACATTACATGTTAACACGGGCTGGACAAAGCCCTTCTCCATGTTGATGGAAAGATAATTCAATAAATTCCCCAAAGAAAATTCTTTATAAGCGTTGCCATTATTCTACATTTTGCAAAGAGTAAATATAGATCAAATAATATTGGAAGAAATAGAGGATAATGAAGCCCAGGTGCAGACTGATGATACATAATCAAATAGCAATTAATTAAGTATAGCGTTACAAGGCAAAAGGTACCGACAAGAGGAATGCAGACATCAACGTGCGCAGTGGCATTGGCTTTATTCAACATTTTGGTAAGAGTAAATGTAGATATGATAATTTGGAGAAAGTGGAGGGCAGGGCAGATAAGATGCAGACTAATGCTAGACAATCAACTATCTCGCGATGCATGTACAATAATACCACCATCGTCCGTTATTAGTTGTCGCTCAAATGGATGTATCTAGCACTATTAAGTTCTAAATACATCCAAATGATCAACAATTAATTCGATACAGAGGGAGTACATGACAAAAGGTACTTACATGAGCAATCCAAAACTTCATAACCATTGTGTTAATTCTACATTTATCTAAGAGTAAATATAGATCTTATAATTTCAAGCAAAGGAAGGATAAATAAGCGAACATTTACAGTGATGCTACATAATCAAACAGCAATGAGTGTAAGTATGCTGACAAAGGGCAAGAGGTACTGACAAGAGCAATGCAGAGCCCAGTATTGTCGTGAGATCCTATGATCATTTGAGCAAGGAGATTCATCTCAAATTAGTTTTCATACAAGAGAGAAGGTAAGGCACATGCAGAAATTTAGGAGTTCAAATTTTGAATTGATATCATAGACAGTACCTGACGCTGGGCTGTCAGCAGTTCTAATAGGGGTTTGGCCACTGGAGTAGGGGTAAAGTCTGTTACAGTTGGGCCTGTGTTTCTGTGGCTGCTGATCTATCTGATTTAACAGGTATCACTACCTTTTCCAAATACCTAGTTTGTACTCCTTGAGGATCTGCAATCACCCTCTTCCTTTTGGACATCTATTACGAAAGAACAACATTTGACTGAAAAAACATAGTCTGACGACACATGGAATAGGTACAGAAAATGGATAGGTATGGCATATACTCATATATGATGCTTAAACTAAGCAGATGGTGTAACAAAGTAGAAGTAATGCAAGAGGTCAGATGCAAAATATGTGCGACCAATACAACCTTGCCAAGTTAGAGCATGCACCTTGATGGGTGAATAAGATAGGTCATCCTCCACCATGCCAAGTTTGTTAGCCAGTGGATCGTTCGGCAATATTCCTCTCGTGCGCCCATTCTCATATTCATTTTGATAATGTTCAATACCTGACATGCATGAAAACATAAAAACAAGTGAGATTATCTTTGTAATGCAGAAGTGATTCTAATCCAATACTTCCTTGCTGTAAACCCCTTTGTGCTATCTCTGCAACTTCTAAGAGGTGCCATGCATGCTGTAATTTGGTGTGTGCATTAATATAATGTGGCCTACTACTCAAAATATGAGAGCTCCAGAAGTGATGATACTTCGCAGATGACAGCTTCAACATATAGTAAAGAAGAACAAGTCGACCTGACCTGACAAATTCAAAATATACTAAGGGAGAATAACTCGACCTGACCAGTCGACCGCAAGAGAAGAGGATCATCTTAAAGAAGAGCAGAAGAGCAAGCAGATTGAAGATATTACAAGTCTTTCTATACAATGTCGGTTGGCCACCCATGATGAACCAGAGCGCACAGAGAAATACTATTCCTTCCGGTCTCTCCATATGTGGCTCACATGCATTTTGAAACTAAAGTAGGAACATTTAGCTGACCAATTAAACATCTCAGTTTTACTAATATCAGCATAATATCAGATTTGGACTTGTACAACTAAGCTTGTTTAGCTCGATGGGTGGAGCAGTGCTATTACGACACGAACCACGTAGGCTGATCGTGGTCATCATAAAATGGGGAAACCGTAAGCATGATGAGTATAGTGTTGACCGTGGCAGTGGGATGGCAGATCTGAAGCTGCAAACCGTGCAAAGGGTAGTTAGCAATCGATATTTGCTTTGAAATAACAACTAAGATTTGGTATGAACAAGAAAGTACAATCAACAAGTGACAAAGAAATGCAATTCTGCTGTCTCTCTATATGCCACGACATGCATTTGGAAACTCAAGTGGGACCTTTATCTAACCAATTAAATGTGTCTGTTAACTAATATCAGTATCATATCACAATCATATTTGAACAACTAAGCTTTGGAATTTTGGGTGTTGTGTTGTTTAGCTTGAAGGGTGGAGTAATGCTAGTATGACAGAAAGCACCTACGCAGATCATAGTAGAGTAGATAAAAGGGGAAAACCCTAAGCATCAAGAGTAAAATCAGGAAAGTGGAACTAGCTAGACTAGTGGGTGGCGCACATGCTTTTCGAAATGAATATAGGAACATTAGGTGACCAATTAAACGTTCTCTGTTTTAGTAATATGAGCATCATATCAGATTCGTATTTCAACACGTAAACTTTGGAATTATGAGTGGCATGTTGTTTCGCTTGATGGGTTGAGGTCTTGAGGAGCAGTTCTAGCACGACACGAAGCAGGGAAACACCTACGATGATGGTAGTGAATATAAAGGGGGGAAACCATAAGCTTTACGAGTATAGTGACCGTGACATGGTGGATCTGAAAGTGCAAACCGGACAAAGCTACTTCGCAACCAATGTTTGCATTCAACTAGCCACTACGATTTGGTACGGACAAGAAAAGTACAGTAAACAATTTAAGATCTATTTTCCGGGTGAGATCATTAACTTAAGCACATATGGAAGAGTACCACCTCTCTTGCGATGCTGTGTAGGCCCCTGCTGATACGTTGAGGGTGCTGCGGGTGCGATGGATGTCGGCGGCGGGGAAGAAAACTTTAGATGGCAGACGGCCGGGTTGGGGGATAAATCCTGTTGCCGTGGACGAGGCGGTCGTAGGAGCGGCAACGGCAAAGTGGACGACGGCGCCGATGAAGCAAGACGACGCGATGAAAGGATCCTGGTCCGGCGCCGTGGATGAGAGACGTCATCTCTTGCAGTGGACGACGGGGTAGGGGTAGCGGCTCCGGCAAGGTGGAGGATGGGGTGGCGGACGGAGGAGGCTGGCCGCAGTGGGGAGGTTGTCGTGGCGCCGATGGTGTATGAATGGGGAAATGGAGGGGGAGGGGGGATCTCAAACTTTGGGACGCGCTTGTCTAAAATGTTGGAAAGTTACGAACTGATGACCCACAAGTATAGGGGATCTATCGTAGTCCTTTCGATAAGTAAGAGGGTCGAACCCAACGAGGAGTAGAAGGAAATGATAAGCGGTTTTCAGCAAGGTATTCTCTGCAAGCACTGAAATTATAGGTAACAGATAGTTTTGTGATAGGATAATTGGTAACGAGCAACAAGTAACAAAAGTAAATAAAGTGCAGCAAGGTGGCCCAATCCTTTTTGTAGCAAAAGGACAAGCCTGGAAAAATTCTTATATAGAGAAAAGCACTCCCGAGGACACATGGGAATTATCGTCAAGCTAGTTTTCATCACGTTCATATGGTTCGCGTTTGGTACTTTGATAATTTGATACGTGGGTGGACCGGTGCTTGGATGCTGTCCTTACTTGGACAAGCATCCCACTTATGATTAACCTCTATTGCAAGCATCCGCAACTACAACAAAAGTATTAAGGTAAACCTAACCATAGCATGAAAAATCAGCCCCTTATGAAGCAACGCATAAACTAGGGTTTAAGCTTCTGTCACTCTAGCAACCCATCATCTACTTATTACTTCCCAATGGCTTCCTCTAGGCCCAAATAATGGTGAAGTGTCATGTAGTCGACGTTCACATAACACCACTAGAGGATAGACAACATACATCTCATCAAAATATCGAACGAATACCAAATTCACATGACTACTAATAGCAAGACTTCTCCCATGTCCTCAGGAACAAACGTAACTACTCACAAAGCATATTCATGTTCATAATCAGAGGAGTATTAATATGCATATAAGATCTGAACATATGATCTTCCACCAAATAAACCAACTAGCATCAACTACAAGGAGTAATCAACACTACTAGCAACCTACAGGTACCAATCCCAGACTTAGAGACAAGAATTGGATACAACAGATGAACTAGGGTTTGAGAGGAGATGGTGCTGGTGAAGATGTTGATGGATATTGCCCTCTCCCAATGAGAGGAGTGTTGGTGATGACGATGGCGATGATTTCCCCCTCCCAGAGGGAAGTGTCCCCGGCAGAACAGCTCTGCCGGAGCCCTAGATTGGTTCCGCCAAGGTTCCGCCTCGTGGCGGCGGAGTCTCGTCCCGAAAGGTTTCTTATGATTTTTCTTCGGACGAAAGAGTTCATATAGCAGAAGATGGGCACCGGAGGGCCAACAGGGGGCCCACGAGGCGGGGGGCGCGTCCAGGGGGGTAGGGCGCGCCCCCACCCTCGTGGACAGGTGGAGGCTCCCCTGACGTAGATTCTTCTTCCAGTATTTTTTATTATTTCCAAAAATAACTTTCGTGGAGTTTCAGGACTTTTGGAGTTGTGCAGAATAGGTCTCTAATATTTGCTCCTTTTCCAGCCCAGAATTCCAGCTGCCGGCAGTCTCCCTCCTTATGTAAACCTTATAAAATAAGAGAGAATAGGCATAAGTATTGTAACATAATGTGTAATAACAGCCCATAATGCAATAAATATTGATATAAAAGCATGATGCAAAATGGATGTATCACGAACTTATCCCCCGTTTAAAATTTCGGACATCACGTCGGTTGGGTATAGGACGGTAATCTTGCATCTCCCAAATATTTGCCGGTAACTATTTCGGGCGAGGAGAGGGTGTTTTGCTGCCCACGGTTGGCGCCCACGATGTATGAACGGGGTTGATAGGTAGGGCGGTTGTGTCACGTCTGAGGGAAGTTACACATCTGCCCCTATTTAAAATGTTAGCCTACATCGATTTCAGACGAGGAGACTTTGTTTTGCCGCCCACCATGGATGAATGGGGAAATGGAGGGAGAGACACATGTCTTTCGGACGAGCTTGAATCAAATGTGTTTTGCCGACCACGTTTGGCACCCACCGTGTCTGAATGGGCTCAGAGGCCGCCGTGTCATGTCTGATTGAAGTTACTAGTCTACCCCTATCGACAGCAGTGTAAATCCGGTCGATAAGGATGTCAAGTGTCAGGGGTAGGCAGTAATTTCCATCTCGCAAACACTTGCTTCGGGCAGCCCACAAATGATAGTGGGTGTTTAGCCGCTTCGTTCAAAACTTGGGAGAATTAGCATTCACGTTTGCCCTGGGCCCTGGCAACTAAATCCAAATCCAATTTTTATTCGATTACGAATATCCACAGATAATTCTACGTTTTGGTATTTATTTCTTCAAAGCCACAACAAAGATTTATTCCACCTTTATATATAATTATGATTTAGAAATGTCGTGATCTTCGAATTCAGTAGGTTGGATACACTTTGAGTCAAACAGTTATTTCATCCAATACAATATGCTCACATGAAAAACAATTCACCTTATGTCAATCATACAAGTTGTCGGAGTAATTGACCACGGGTAGCCAAACCGACTACCCCTGGCTCTTTAGAAAAATTATCAGGCCTTTGGGCCTTCAAGCACTCCAAGCATTTGGGCCGCCTTCCCTGGCGGGCTACCTCTAAAGCCGACTCCCGGAAGGCGACCCAGCCTCGAGTAACCTCTCCCCAGGACGACTACGGGGTGGCCGACTCCAAGAAGCCGGCCAAGAGGGACGCCGGCTCCTAGTAGCCGGCCGAGACCACAACCACCAAAGCTGTTCCCACATAACGGCGACACGACGGGGTGTGGCCACAGTGCGGCCCCACTACCCCTGAAGCCCGAGGCGGGCATGGCTACAGGAGGCCGTACGGGACGGCCGTCTCCCGTGCGGCTCGGCACTGTAGCCATGCTAGCCTCGACGTCATCCACGACCCACTCCTGTACGGCCCAAGGACTGCGGGCCCCTTCAGCCAGAGAGAGGCGTGAAGGTGGCCCGGCCTTTCCCAGTCGGCCAAGAGCATAGCCGGCCTCCAGAAGCCGGCTATGCCCTTCCTTGAAGCAGGAGCCCCATTAAGGAGACAAGACGAGGTAAGGCTACAGTGGTAGCCCCTGAGACGGCCCACTGTAGCCACGCTTACCTCGACAAAGCCCTCGTCATCACAGGCGAGGCTACAGTAAGCGGCCGTCGACAAGACCCTAGGCGGTGGGGCCGGCCTGTCGACCAAGTAGCCGGCAGCCGGCGGGACCCACCAGCCGGCGGAGAAGCCGGCGAGCGTAGACACTGACGGCTGGGACCAGTTCCCAGTCGGATTACCATTGTACCCCCGGGGGGTAGGCCTATATAAACCCCCGGAGCACCCATGCAAAGGGTTGGCACCCAAGCATAGATGGCCTCTGAGCATAGAGTTGCCCTCTAAGCATAGCACACACACCATAGATAGAGAGAAGCAAGAGCTAGCCTTGTTCTTCTTCTCCCTTGATCTCAACAGCTCTAGGAGCGATTGTAGCTACCCTTTATCGATCTAGTGATCATGCGGAGACCCCGCAGAGCAGGACTAGGGGTGTTATCTCCTCGGAGAGCCCCGAACCTGGGTAAGATTCGCCGGCGTGCATGTCTTCGCCTCATCCCGTTTCCGGGCACCGGCGACGTTTTATTGGCTCCCACAATGATAAGCCATCCCTTGGCATATGTCGCACCAACCACCCGACATTTGGCGCCCACCGTGGGGCCAGGTGCACCGTCGTCCGGAGACCTGTTCTGGACGGGAACCCTCTTCCTCCCCCGCGAGCGCAGCCAGCCTGCTGCGCCCGATGGCGTTTGCCTTGACGCGCTGCAAGGCGTCGACGACGCCTGCGCAGCGAGCTGCCTCGCCGACTTGCTCGGCGAGAATCGCCTTTCCGACGAGCCTGCGTCCGACGCAGGCACCGACTACCCCGAGAGCTGCCTCGTCAGCCTCCTCGACCAGCTTCACGTCTCCAGCGAGCCTACTGCAGATGTGGAGTCGGTCGGCTCCACCGACCCGATGCTCATCGACTCCGACACCGCGTCGCTCGACGCCTACCCCTCCGACGTGGTGGTCTTCGACGACCCCCTCCCTCGAGCTGACAGCGGAAGCAGCGCTGTCACCGAAGTGCTGGTCATCAGCCACGTCTCCAACTCGGGCGAGAATGCCCGCGACGCTCAGCAAGCGGCGATGCACGACCTCTCCATCCCCATCCCGGCCGACGCCGACGCCGAGACCCTGGAGGCACGCCGCCTTGCCCTCATCGCGGAGGGCAAGAAGATAGCCTCGATGAGACGCCTCACCGAGGCCCACCAGCGCGAAGTCAACCGCGCCGCCTTTGGCACGCCGCCGCCTAGCGGCCCGAGCCGAGCCGGCTTCGTCCAGAAGCGCGGCGCAGCCGTTGCCAGCATGCTGGGCGCAGATCGCCCCGTCTACGCCACCCCGCTCGAGAATCTGCGAGCCGCTCAGGCGGCTGCAGAGGAGCTCAATGGGCTGGGAGCCGATGAGCTCCCTACATGACAAGACGGATCCAGCAGCTGATCGACGCGGCTGCAGAACGGCACGAAGCCGGCGCCCATGCTGATAGCCATCCCCCGCGCCGGGAGCACGCCGCGACGTCCCACTCGCCGACTGCGAGCGGCGCGCGCCAGAAGAAAGACAAGGAGCCAGCTGCCAGCCGCAGCCGGACTCGCATCACCATCGAGCGCGACGCGGAGGGCCGCCCTCGAGCTGTGGAGCACCAAGGAAACCTGCCTCCTCCACCGCCTCGAAGAGAAAGACGCCTCACTCCGCCGCCTGTCATACATCCGACTCTCGGCGACCGACTCGGCCGCCGAGAAGGAGTCGGTGAGAACGCGCCCGCCACAGGATCGACCGCCTTGCTCGATCCTTGGCGTTAGAAGAAGAAGACGATGTCGGCCCGCCATGCTTTGGCCCCCGCATCCGCGACGAGCCCTTCCCCAAAGGGTTCTCGCTCCCCAGAGACACGCCCAAGTACAACGACTCAGTAAAGCCGGAAGATTGGCTCATCGACTACTCCACGGCCGTCAGCATCGCCAACGGCAATCGGCGCATCGCCGTGAAGTACGTCCCCCTGATGCTGCAGGGCACGGCGCGAACATGGCTCAACAGCCTCAAGCCCTACAGCATCAACAGTTGGCTGGACTTCACCGAAGTTTTTGTCCGCAACTTCACTAGCACCTACAAGCGGCCTCCCAAGCCTCGCCAGCTCTCCCTCTACGTCCAGGGGCCCAACGAGTCGACCCGCGACTACCTCACGCGATGGGCCGAGCTCCGCAACTCCTGCGAGGGAGTGCATGAGGTCCAGGCCATCGAGTACTTCACTGCCGGGTGCCGAGAGGGCACCCTCCTCAAGCACCGACTCCTCTGCGACGAGCCGGCTACCCTCAACGAGCTACTGGTCATCGCTGACAAGTACGCCACTGCCGACTCCTCAATGAAGACCGAGCTCCAAGTGGACGCCTCGGGAAAAGTAGTTGCTCCGGCTCCCAAGACGCCGGCTGGCAACCCTAATCGGCTCCCCTACCAGAACGACCACAAGAGCAAGGGCCCCATGCCGACGTCCTCCAGTCGGCAGGTGGCCACAATTGAAGACGAGCAGCCCGAAGAGCGGCCCGCTCCCAAGAAGAAGGGTGGCCGGCCACCCTGGCAGCCGTCTTTCTCCTACGAGCAAGCACTCGATGCTCCTTCCAAGTTCCACAGCGGCGCGAAGCCGTCTAACCACACAACCCGGAAATGCCACTGGCTCACCCGCATCACCAAGGGCGAAGGGATGGTGCCGCCTCGGCCTCCCGGCCCGCCGCCTCCAGCTCCCCAGCAGCCGGCGGCTCGGCCGGCGGTCGGCGCCATCTAAGACGAATTCCCCGAAGAGCACGCCGCCTACGTCGTCTTCACAAGTCAAGCCGACGACAAGCACAGCCGACGCCGACAGCACCAAGAAGTGAATGCAGTCGCCTCTAGCACCGCCGAGTTCATGCACTGGTCGAAAAAGCCAATCAGCTGGAGCCAGGCCGACCACCCAGAGGTGATGCCTTCGCCTGGCTCCTATGCGATGGTCTTGGACGTCACCCTCGCGACGGAGAGGCGAGCTGCCAGATTTCCCCGCGTCCTGATAGACGGCGGAAGCAGTATCAACATACTGTACCGCGATACCATGGACAAGCTGAACATCAAAGCGAAGCAGCTCATGCCGAGCCGCACCGTCTTCCATGGTATCGTACCCGGCCTATCTTGCTCTCCAATCGGCAAGATCAAAATGGATGTTCTCTTCGGAGACAAAGATCATTTTTTCCGGGAAGCAATATGGTTCGAGGTGGTGGATTTGGAGAGCCCCTATCATGCACTACTTGGCCGACCTGCTTTGGCCAAGTTCATGGCTGTGCCCCACTACGCCTACCTGAAGATGAAGATGCCGAGCTCGAAGGGGATCATCACGGTAGCCGGCGACTACAAGAAGTCCATCGAGTGTGCCATGGCCAGCAGCCGGCTGGCCGAGTCCCTCGTGGTGGCAGAAGAGAAGAAGATGTTGGAACGAGTTGTGGCCATGGCCGGCAAGCAGCCGGCCTTGTCGCCCAACCCCAAGGATTGTGATGCGCAGGGCTCCTTCCAGCCTGCCAAAGAGACGAAGAAGATACCTCTAGACCCGGAGCACCCGGAGAGGTTCGCCGTGATTGGGGCGAACTTGGACAATAAATAGGAAGGCGAGCTCGTCGACTTCCTCCGTGAGAATCGAGACATCTTTGCATGGTCCCCAAAGGACATGCTGGGTGTCCCGAAGGATTTCGCCGAGCACAAACTACATGTCCGAGCTGATGCGAAGCCGGTCAAGCAACCCCTCCGCCGACTATCAGAAGAGAAGCGAAGAATTGTGGGAGAAGAGATAGCCCGGCTCCTTGCCGCCGGCTTTATCATGGAAGTGTTCTTTCCAGAATGGCTTGCCAACCCAGTTCTAGTTCTGAAGAAGAATAACAAGTGGCGTATGTGTATAGACTACACGAGTTTGAACAAGGCCTGCCCAAAAGATCCGTTTGCTTTGCCACGGATTGACCAAGTGATAGACTCCACAGCCGGATGCGAGCTGTTAAGTTTTTTGGATGCATACTCAGGGTATCATCAGATCAAGTTGGACCCGGCTGACCGCCTGAAGACTGCCTTCATCACACCCTTTGGAGCTTTCTGCTACCTGACAATGACATTCGGCTTGAGAAATGCCGGTGCCACTTTTCAGCGTTGCATGCAGAAATGTCTCTTGAAACAACTTGGCAGAAATGCCCACGTCTACGTAGACGACATTGTGGTGAAGACAGAGAAGCGCGGTACCTTGCTGGAAGACCTAAAAGAAACATTTGCCAACTTACGCCGATTCCAGATCAAGCTCAACCCCGAGAAGTGCGTGTTCGGAGTGCCAGCCGGCCAGCTGCTAGGCTTCCTGGTCTCCGAACGCGGCATTGAGTGCAACCCTGTCAAGATCAAGGCCATCGAGAGGATGGAGATTCCCACCAAGCTGCGAGATGTGCAGAAGTTAACTAGCTGCTTAGCCTCCCTGAACCGTTTTATCAGCCGACTAGGAGAGAAGGCTCTCCCTCTGTACCGACTCATGAAGAAGTCCACTCACTTTGAGTGGAATGATCAAGCCGACCAAGCCTTCCATGAGTTGAAGAAAATGTTGACCACTCCGCCTGTCCTGGCTGCGCCGACTGAGAAGGAGCCCATGCTCCTCTACATCGCCGCGACAAGCCGAGTCGTCAGCACTGTCGTTGTGGTCCAGCGCCCGGAGGAAGGCCGAGCCCAGCTAGTCCAGAGGCCGGTCTACTATCTCAGCGAAGTACTGTCCAGCTCAAAGCAAAACTACCCGCACTACCAGAAGATGTGCTATGGGGTGTACTTCGCTGCCAAGAAATTGAAGCCCTACTTCCAAGAGCACCCCATCACGGTTGTGTGCACTGCCCCGCTCGCCGAGATCATAGGCAGCCGGGATGCATCCGGCCGGGTGGCCAAATGGGCCATTGCCTTGGCGCCCTACACGATTTTCTATCAACCCCGCACCGCCATCAAGTCGCAAGCATTGGCCGACTTCCTCGTCGACTGGGCCGAGACCCAGTACTTACCGCCGGCTCCCGACTCTACCCATTGGCGGATGCACTTCGACGGGTCCAAGATGCGCACCGGCTTGGGAGCCGGCATCGTCCTCACCTCTCCCAAAGGCAACAAGCTCAAGTACACGCTGCAGATCCACTTCGCCGCCTCCAACAACGTGGCCGAGTACGAGGCGCTCGTACATGGGCTCCGGCTAGCCAAAGAACTCGGCATACGCCGGATCCTGTGCTACGGCGACTCAGACTTGGTGGTCCAGCAATCATCTGGCGACTGGGACGCCAAGGACGCGAACATGGCGAGCTACCGTTTCCTCATCCAGCAGATGAGCGGATACTTCGAAGGGTGCGAGTTCCTTCACGTGCCAAGGGCCGACAACGACCAAGCAGATGCCCTAGCACGGATCGGATCCACCCGACAAGCCATACCGACTGGCGTCTCCCTCCAGCGCCTCCTCAAGCCGTCCATCAAGCCGTCTCCAGAGTCGGATTCCATCTTCGTGCCGCCTACGCCAGAAACAGCCGGATCCGACTGGAGAAATTCCGCAGGCGGCACGGGGACTTCGACGACTGGCCCGGGGACTGCCGTAGTCGCACCCGGCCCGGGAACTTCAGAACCCGGCTCGGGGACTGCAGCAGTCGGCCCGGGGACTGCAATGATACAAGAAGCGGTGGCCGACTCCAATTCAACATCCAACCCACCCACCCGAGTCATGGTGGCCACATTAACAGAAGAAGAAGTCACAGCTCCCTCATGGGCCCAGCCCATCCTCAAGTTCCTAGTCAGCAGAGAGCTGCCGACTGATGAGATCTCAGCAAGACTAGTGCAACGACGAGCCGCAGCATATACAATAATCAACAGAGAGCTTGTGAAGCGCAGCGTCACTGGAGTCTTCCAGCGTTGTGTCGAGCCAGAAAAAGGAGTGGCAATCCTCAAAGACATCCACCAAGGCGAATGCGGCCATCACGCCGCCTCAAGATCCCTCGTGGCCAAGGCTTTCCGCCATGGTTTCTTCTGGCCGACTGCCTTGGAGGATGCTAAAGAAATAGTCAAGAGCTGCAGAGGATGTCAAGTTTTCAGTTCCAAACAACACCTGCCGGCTTCTGCCCTCAAGACCATTCCCCTCACCTGGCCTTTTGCCGTCTGGGGACTGGACATGGTGGGCCCTTTCAAGACAGCCCGCGGCGGCCTGACACATCTACTCTTTGCTGTGGACAAGTTCACAAAGTGGATCGAAGCCAAGCCGATTAAGAAGCTGAACGGGCCGACCTCCGTGACATTCATCACCGACATCACTACTCGGTACGGCGTGCCGCACAGCATCATCACCGACAACGGCACAAACTTCGCCAAAGGAGCACTGGCACGTTTCTGCGCGACGCAGGGCATCTGACTGGACTTAGCGTCCGTTGCCCACCCGCAGTCAAACGGCCAGGTCGAGCGAGCAAATGGACTCATCCTCTCCGGCATCAAGCCCCGACTGGTAACCACTGGAGCGATCGGCCGGCTGCTGGCTCGAAGAGCTGCCGGCTGTCCTCTGGAGTCTGCGCACTACACCCAACAAGTCAACCGACTTCACTCCATTCTTCCTCGTGTACGGTGCCGAGGCCGTCATCCCAACAGACATCGAGTTCGACTCGCCTCGGATCACCATGTACACGGAGGAGGAAGCCAAAGAAGCAAGAGAAGACGGCGTGGACCTACTGGAAGAAGGCCGGCTGCTAGCCCTCAGCCGGTCCGCCATCTACCAGCAAGGGCTGCGCCGCTACTATAACCGCAAGGTCAAGCCAAGATCCTTCCAAGAGGGCGACCTTGTGCTCCGGCTGATCCAGCGAACAGCCGGCCAGCACAAGCTCTCGGCCCCTTGGGAAGGCCCCTTTCGTCGTCAGCAAGGCACTCGGCAACGACTCCTACTTCTTGATCGACGCGCAAAAACCAAGAGCACGCAAGAGAGATGACTCCGGCAAGGAGTCGGAGGGACCATGGAACGCAAGCCTCCTAAGACGATTTTACAGCTGAAAAGCAGTATGTATCACGCTACCCTTTTTGTATTAAGTACAAACCAACAGGCCCCCCGAACAGTACTCGGGGACTGCCTTTTATTTATCTATGAATGACGAGTGTCATATCCATGAATGTATTATTACATTTCGAATTCTTGTCCGGCACCGGGTTCGACTAGTCGGCCCGGGGACTAGCCGCCTTGAGCTATATTGAAAGTTCTTCCTGAAGTCAGCAAAGTAGTGCGCCGGCTCCCAAGTCCTCTCTTGTTGAAAGTCGCAGCTCAAAGAACTGACTGTCCGACTAGCAAGAGAGAAGACCGAAAGGACGCCCACACGAAAAATGGCTAAGGAACAACTAACCTATATAGCAAAGAGACGGCCTCCAAATATGCCCGCGGGTTGTCAAAGCAGCCGGCTGGCCGGCTTCCTAAAAAGCTTAGCTTTAGTCCAGCAGAGCTAAAGTACTTCCCCCTCCCCAATCGGCCAGGCACTCCCCGGCTACAGATTGCAGAGCAATTGTTTGACTGGGGAGGCGGCAACCAAGGGAGGGCGGCAAAGGAAAAAGCACAAGGACAAAAAGCAAAAAGTACAAGGAAAGGCCGATTGCATAACTTATATACATAAAAGCCGCCAACAGGCCGGCAACAGACTTAAGTTTGAATACACCTAGTGGGTGGAATTGTGCAGACTTAACCAAATATTGTTCAAAAGTAACAAGACAGGAAAACAAAAGAAAGAAGACTAGGGCGCGACATGAAGGCCGAGCTGGTCGGTGAAGGCGGCCTCGCCGGCTGAAGAGTGGCCGCCTAGCGAGTCCCGGCTTGACCACCTCCTGCGGCAGGAGACGCACTCGCGTGCGACGTAGTGCTGGAGGCGCGGTCAGGATGAGGCTGGCCGGCTACTCCACCAGCCGGCTCGGCGTCTTCACCCTCCTCCTCCTCCTCTTCGCTCTCGTCGCTGGAGTCGATCTCCTCCGCCGAGTCCTCGCCGTACGCCGGGTCCAGCCCGAACCAATCTTCCGGCTGGGCGACTCCATTGTCGTCCACCTCAGGGGCGAAGACGTTGGTGTCGGTGTAGTCGGCGATCGCTGAAGCCCGCCGAATGATGGCCGGCCGCGCCGGCTCTAGCTCCGTGTCGGCTTGCTGCCGCTAGGTAGCCAGCTGGTCCAGATTCAGGCCGGGATACCAGGCCTTGATAAACTCCAGCGCCCGCCTGGCACTGGAGCGAGCCGCTGACGCCTTCCAAGCCTTGAAGCGGCCGACTGCCACCTCCTGCCAGTCGGCGGTCCGACTGGGGGTGCGAGGGACCACTTGGCCGGGCCAGAGGGCGGCCAAGACCTGCGACCCGGCACGCTGAAGCCGGCGGAGCAGCCTGTGAGCCGGCTGGATGCGAGCCTGGATTGCCAGGAGCTGTTCCTCCAGCGAGCGGCCGGCGGTTGGCGAGATCTCGAAGCCGGCTTGCCTCTTCGCCTGGCGACGGGCCTCGATGGCCTGGTTGGCGGCAGTTGAATAGCCAGGGAAGTACTCTGCGCGAAGAAGAAAGGAAGAGAAGAACACCAAAAATCAGAAAACAAGCCAAAGTGGCAGATGGCAAGAAAGGACAAAGAGATAGACGGCTTACCGTCAACCAGATCCTCGATCTGGCCATAGCCGGAGACCAGAGTCTGCCTGGCCTCTGCCCAGCCGGCCGCCTCCGTCTCGAACTCAGCCTGGAGAGCGGCTTCGCGATCCTGCGCAGCCTTCAGCGCCGCCTTGTGGCCTTCCTCCTGGTCGGCCAGCTTCTTGACCAGGCGGTCGCGCTCCTGCACCAAGGCGGCGAGCTCCGCATCCTTGGCACGAAGAGCAGTCTGGGACTCCCCCAGCTGTGCCCTTAGACTGGCGTTGGCCGCTGCAGAGATGGAAGAAGAAGAAGAACAATAAGAAATCATCAAGGAAGATCCGACCCGACTACTCAGCAGTCGGCCCGAATCTCGGGACTACACCCAGTGGGTGCGCTGACGCGCCCCCACATGACATAAAGATCAAGTCACATACCTCGGCTCTCAGTAAGGTCGGCGGTCTTCTGAGTCAGCTCCCGAGCCTGGGAGTTGAAGGCGGCCGCTCGAAGGTTGTGGTAGTCCTGCAAGATGGACAGAAGACCGAAGTGAGAACAAAAACAGCAAAGGCAAATTCTCCAAGAAGTTCCAAGCCGCCTGCTCAGCAGCCGACCCGGAACTCGGGGACTACACCCAGTGGGTGCGCTGACGCGCCCCCACGGAAGAAATTAAGATCAAGAAGAGAAATCAAGTTCAAGAAGAAACAAGACGAGAATACTAACCCGGATGGCTGCCCATGTTGCGAGGAATTCGTCGGTGAACTGCCTCAGCGCCGCGGCTTGGCTTTGGAGCCTGGTCCGGACGTCTTGTGCAGCCACGTTCACTACGGCTGTCCCTCCGCCTGGCGTCCACCCCGAGGTAGCGCTGGCCGCCTCTGCGTCTCGGGCCGACGAGCTGGAGCCCACGGCCGGCTATGGCTCCGACGCAGCCTTCTGCGGCTCCGACGCGGCCTTCCCCGCACGCCGGCTTGGCGGAGCCCGGACCGCCACCTCAGCCCCCGCGGCCGGCTCGCCCTCCGCCGACTGTGCAGGCGGCGAATCAGGCCGGCCGCCTTGGGCCGCCCCAGTTGGCTGGGTCGGCTCCGGCCCCTTCTCCAAAATGACGACGTCGTCGCCGCTTCCTCCCAGTCCCGGCTGGGAGCCGCTGGCTCCCCCTGGCGAGGGCTCCACGTTCCCAGGCGCCATGGCGCGCAGGGGGGTGACCATCAAAGCCTCCCCTCCCGCCGCCGTGGCCTCAGCCTCTGCCTGGGCCTTGGCTGCGGCCTCGGCTAGTGCCTTCGCCGCCTCTTCCTCCCGAGCCGCCTGGGCGGCGGCTGCCTTCCGTGCCTCCGCCTCCCGCGCCTCCTGCTCCTCCAGCACCTCCCGCGCGTTCCTTTCCGTCGCCTCCTGGAGGGCGGCGCGGGGATCTACGCGGCGGGTGGTGCTCCCAGAGCCCCCTAGCGACTCGACGACGGAGCCGGCAGCCGCCCGCTCAAGTGACAACGGAGCTCTGATCGTCGAAGAAAAGGACGAGAGTTCAAGAACCACCAAAGAAAGAAAGAAAAGAAAGAAAGAGAGTACACAGAGAAAGAGAGCTTACGCCGACACGGTCTGCGGCTGCTTCACCACTTTGCGGAAGCGAGCCGCCTTCGCGGCCGCCTCTTCCCGCCTGGTGGCTGCCGCCCCGCCCCTGGGCTTCTTCGTTCGGCTGCCGAACAAGCCCTGGGCGGCGCGACGCTTCTGGCCTCCACCCCGAGCAGGCTGCGCGCCGGAGGAGCCCGCGCCGCGTCCGGATGCCGGCTGGCGGCGCGGGACGGCTTCGGCTTCATCCTCGTCCGGCCAGTCGTCGAAGGTAGCAGTGAACCCGGAGCCGCCTGCTTCGCCGCCGGCCGGCTCGGTGGCGTCGTCCATATGGACCGCCCCCAGGTCGGGGTCCTCCAGGTCGTGTTCGGTCCGGTCGGGGACGAAGCGACGCTCCGCGTCTGACCCGCTGGCCGGCCGAAGCAGAGGGCTCTATCGAAGAACAAGCCGACTAAGTTAGAGTCGGCCCAGAGGAACTCGGCAACAAGGCTGAGAGAAAGAGAGAGAAAAGGAGACAAGGGGAGCGTACCGTAGGCGGAGGATTGGCACGGCTATATGGCTCCTTGCCGAATTGCCACTCTTCAGAGAGTTGGCAGTTGGCGAGGTAGTTCACCATGTAGGCGACCTCGTGCCGCGGCATCTCCTTGGTGCACATTCGGCTCGGATCGAGCTGGCCGCTCATCTGACAGATCAGATGAGGCCGGCTTTGGAGCGAAAGAACCCGGCGCGTGACGAACGCGGCCAGGAGGTCGGGCCCCGTCAGGCCCTCCGACTGGACCATCACCCGCAGTCGGGCGATGGCGGCGTTTCCTGCCTGCGACAGCGTCACAGCCCGGAAGGACCACTGGGGCAGCCTGCCCGCCGGTGGGCCGGCTACGTAAGCCGGCAGGTTGATGTAGTCGCCCCGCGGAGCGATGTTCCGCACGTAGAAGTATGACTTCTGCCACTTCTTCACCGATTGGATTAGTGTGATGACGGGGAAGGGGTTGTCGCCGCCCGATCTCCGCGACGCGATGAAGGCGCCAGTATGAGCCGGCACGCCCCTGCTGCGCGTGCCCAGCTTCGACTGGAAAAGCTCCCCCCAGAGCTCAAGGGTGGGGAGGACGCCGAGATAGCCCTCGCATAGGGTGACGAAGGCAGACAGCAGTACCACCGCGTTGGGGGTGAGATGGTGCGGCTGGAGCTGATAGAATTCGAGCCAGGAGCGGAAGAAGGCTCTCACTGGCAGGCCGAAGCCGCGCAAGAAGTGCGAGCGGAAGACCACCCGCTCGCCCTCCTGCGGCCTCGGCGAGATTTCCTTCGCCGGCGCAAGGCGGACCTCCACTTTGTCCGCGCCGGGCAGCCGCCGCGTGTCGCAGAGGAAGTCGACGTGGTCGTCATGGACGATGGAGCCGTCCCAATCCCCGCCAAGCTGCTCTACGAGGGGAGGCATGGCGAGAGCTAGCATGGCGGCGGAGAAGCGTGCAGTGGAAGGGCGCGGCGGCGAGGCGCTGTCGCGAGAACGAGCGAGGGAAGAAGACGGTGGAAGTAGGAGGAGCGTGCGAGGGCCTGCCACCCTCCACCCCCCCTACTTATAGCCTCACGAGGCCGAAGAGGCCGGACGTGGGGGGGGGGGGGAGACGTGGGATTAACTGCGCCCACTCCCCCCACGTCTCGCGATTATAGCGCATAAATGCGAGCCAAAACTGCCGCACGGAACGTGCGAACGGTTTCGGGATACAAAGGATCCGCGCCTGGGCCGGGGCGCGGACGTGGCGGGCCCCCGCCCTGCGGCGACATCCCGTCACGCGCGTGGGCTGGCAGGCTTTCCGGCCACGTGGTTCGCCAACGGCCCGTGGCCGGTCCGCGGCCCGGTGCACGTGCCTGCGGGTTCCTGCCCTCCGACTCCAGAAGATTTCGACTCGGGCGGCGCACCTGACCAAGGCCGGCTCCCAGCTGCCGGCTTGTCAAGATAGGAAGCTGATCGAGCTTCTCAACCCCTGCTCCACCTCGAAGCCCAATCAGCTTCGGGGACTACTGTCGGAGTAATTGGCCACGGGTAGCCAAACCGACTACCCCTGGCTCTTTAGAAAAATTATCAGGCCTTTGGGCCTTCAAGCACTCCAAGCATTTGGTAAAGCCGACTCCCGGAAGGCGACCCAGCCTCGAGTAACCTCTCCCCAGGACGACTACGGGGTGGCCGACTCCAAGAAGCCGGCCAAGAGGGACGCCGGCTCCTAGTAGCCGGCCGAGACCACAACCACCAAAGCTGTTCCCACATAACGGCGACACGATGGGGTGTGGCCACAGTGCGGCCCCACTACCCCCGAAGCCCGAGGCGAGCATGGCTACAGGAGGCCGTACGGGATGGCCGTCTCCCGTGCGGCTCGGCACTGTAGCCATGCTAGCCTCGACGTCATCCACGACCCACTCTTGTACGGCCCAAGGACTGCGGGCCCCTTCAGCCAGAGAGAGGCGTGAAGGCGGCCCGGCCTTTCCCAGTCGGCCAAGAGCATAGCCGGCCTCCAGAAGCCGGCTATGCCCTTCCTTGAAGCAGGAGCCCCATTAAGGAGACAAGACGAGGTAAGGCTACAGTGGTAGCCCCCGAGACGGCCCACTGTAGCCACGCTTACCTCGACAAAGCCCTCGTCATCACAGGCGAGGCTACAGTAAGCGGCCGTCTACAAGACCCTAGGCGGTGGGGCCGGCCTGTCGACCAAGTAGCCGGCAGCCGGCGGGACCCACCAGCCGGCGGGGCCCAGCAGCCGGCGGAGAAGCCGGCGAGCGTAGACACTGACGGCTGGGACCAGTTCCCAGTCGGATTACCATTGTACCCCCGGGGGGTAGGCCTATATAAACCCCCGGAGCACCCATGCAAAGGGTTGGCACCCAAGCATAGATGGCCTCTGAGCATAGAGTTGCCCTCTAAGCATAGCACACACACCATAGATAGAGAGAAGCAAGAGCTAGCCTTGTTCTTCTTCTCCCTTGATCTCAACAGCTCTAGGAGCGATTGTAGCTACCCTTTATCGATCTAGTGATCATGCGGAGACCCCGCAGAGCAGGACTAGGGGTGTTATCTCCTCGGAGAGCCCCGAACCTGGGTAAGATTCGCCGGCGTGCATGTCTTCGCCTCATCCCGTTTCCGGGCACCGGCGACGTTTTATTGGCTCCCACAATGATAAGCCATCCCTTGGCATATGTCGCACCAACCACCCGACACAAGTACTGAGGATTACCTCGCCTAAAAAATTCGGATCATTACAACACATGGACAACATAGGGGGTCTTACAACATAATCCATTCAGAGACATGACACAACATGCAAGAACAATAATCTAATGGCAATTTCAACTGCTATCTAAAGAAGAACTGGGATTACCCTGGGCTTCAGATAGCAGAAGCAGCAGGACCTCCTCCGTCTTCAAATGCAACATTCTTACTTCCTCCAATTCTTGGGTTGCTTGCATAATGCGTGCAGCTAATTGCATAATTTCCAGCTTCAAGATCGAGATTACCTCATTCATGGCAGCCACACCATCTCTTTCTGCCTCTAGTAGAGCCTCAAGAACTATAATATCTGTGCTCAAACTGCTCTCCAGTGGTGTTGCCTCTGAACTGCTACCATCTGGTAACATGGATGGCGCACTGCTTCCACAAATAGATTCTGGGGTTGTACATTGTGTCCTAGTGTGAACGGCATCCTGAAAGGTTTCCGTTGGACATAAGTAAGAGATAGTTATCACATGATCCAGGCAGTAAGGTTACATGGTAAACGACATACGAATTATTGCCGAGCATGGCAAGCTATATGTAAATGGTTCAAAGCAACATCAACCGAAAAGAAATTAAAATGGTAAGATGAAACTAGGGATGTAAGTGGCAAATAAACGACATCCGCCAGTCCCATCTAGTTAGTTTTTGCTAGCTCCCTGGTTCATTTTCCTCAAAAAACAAAAACTCTTTTGAACTATGATACCACCAGTGGACTTTAATTGGCATTAAACGGGACCCAGTTGACATCCCTAGTTGAAAGGGAGTGTACCACCGCTAAGTTGCCAAGGCATCTAAGCAGTTGAAATAATCTGAGAAAGCACTTAACAGTGTGGCCTCATATAAACTACAAAGACAGTCTTGTGATGAAGTTTAGAGGAAAAGTTAAGGACTCAAATGAACTAGGCATGCATTTCTTTACGATAGTACAACATGCACTGCTGACATATTGGCCAACTCAGGTATAGCGTAACAAGTAACAAACAAGCATTCGAATCAAGCAATACAACAAAGCAGACAACTGAACTATTTGTTATTCTGTAAGATTACAGGTTGAGGGCACAAGCCAAGAAAGCAGCCCACACGCATTACATTTCACATGTACTAAAACACACTGGCTTACCATATGTTGCTGTGAAGCCTCGCTGCTGTTGCAATGTTCTTTGAAGATATCGTCAGCATCCCATGGTTGCAAATCTACTTGTTGTAGTTTATTCTGCACCCTCTATTTAGGTAAAATTAATTTTTAATCGCATGCACTTGTTCGAATTAATCATCAATGGTTCATCTAAACTAATGAAAGAAGGGTGTGTGCATACACGACAAATATATCTGCTTCCCTCTATTTTTATGCTTGTTCGAGGTGCCAGCCCCAAAAGAACAAATATTTTGCTTGATGGGGTTGGTAGCTCCATAATTAATAGAAGCATCAAATTAGTCATGCAACTTGGGAAGATCAAGAACACACAAAAAAGTAATGAACAGAGGCTCGTAGCAGTGATGTAATAGCTAGCATCAGAAAATGTAGGGTAAAACGAACAAAAACCAGCGGAACCACATGCTAGTTTGCTGATGTGTAATTAAGGATAGAGAACATGAAGCAGTCTAATGGAACCAACAGGTGGCATCAGAACAACACCATTATCATAAATATAGCATGCAAGAAGTAAAATAGTAGGCAGTGATATCTAGGAAGTACAGTAATACTTAGGACAAAACTAAAGCATATTAACTATATGTGCATTGGTATGTAATTTAGCACATGTAACATGTTCACTGCGAGAAGTATGGCCCTACAGGTGCAAGCAGAATAACGTGTCTCATGAAAAACTGAATGATGCCCTGAAGAAATTCAAAGGTGCGGTGCTTATGCTAAGAAAGTGAACGTAGGCGCCGGCCGTTGGATAATAGTACCTGATTCTCGGTGGCATATGGGTATCGTTGGCATACTTGATAGCTAAGGATCGTCGATGGTGCTCGTGTTGCGGTTGAGTTTGGGCCGGCTGTCGCCGTCGCTGAAGTGGCTCCGGTGCTACGGTTGCGGCGCCTGTCGACATACAAGAAAGCTCATCTGTGGTAAGTGAACAGTTGCACTATAAAGAGAAAAACCGAAGGAGTACAGATCGAAATAACCTGATGAGGCTGCGGCGTCGGTAAAGCAGGGCCGGTGGAGTTGAATATGGCGTCCGTGGAGTGGGTCCGGTGCAGTGGGCGAAGGCTTCGGCGGGCGCGTTGTACAGTGCTTTCGGTGAGGCGGATCTGTTGCGGCGGACGAGGGCTTGTATGAAGGGCCATCGAAGGGACGGACGAGGGAGTCAGTGAAGGGCCTACACTATGGTGGACGAGGGCGCTGGTTAAGCAAATCCAGTGCGGTGGACCATGATGGCGGTCAAGGAGATTTGGAGCGGTGTACAAGCCAGTCGCTGAAGCGGCTCCGGTGAAGTGGTGAGTTGGCAGTTGGGGGTTCCAAGGTGCGGAAGGTAGATCCGTCGGGGTGTGAGGTCCACCGCTGCGGCGGAGGACTAGATTCGGCGGCTGGCCGTGGTTGGGGGGGGGTCGGGGAGGGGCTCTGGGGAAGAATGTTGGGGGTAAAGAGGGGAAAACAATGGAGTTACCAAAGCAGCCCTTTTCCGTTCATGTGGCAGGGGTAAAACAGGAATATCGCAGGGCTAAACTTTCGGGCGCGAGATATTTCGATGTGAGCGGGAAGTTTGAAAGCTTTTGGCGCCTGAAATTATATTCTGCTCTTGTACGATCGACTATGATATCATGGCCGAGAATTTGTTTGTTTTCCACGCAAAAAAGTGCAAGTTTTGAAAATCAATGTCTCCAACTCGAAACTTAGATTGTCCATTCGATTCAAATATGGATAATTGAGCTACTACAAGCAAATACCATCATATGGTCCAATTCAAATGAAATTCCAAATGTGTTTATCCTAAATATGATGACAAAAGAAAAAATGTGTATGTGTATGAATAAAGTGGATGATTATAAAGTTTGAACATGCCCGTATGTGTATATCTCTAGGTTTGATATATGAATTTGAAATCACGAAATCCGGGCTTAAAATGTACCTCCGTTTAAATGAATTACAAAAGCTAATGATGGATTCGAATTCCAAAATTCCAATCTTAGGTTTGTAATTCTGGTACATCAAAGTATATCACGCATGTTCAAAAGTATCGTTATCTCATAGTCCAAACTGTGAAACAAATTGATCAACCTTGAGTGCACACACTATTGACCATGTATATCTCAATTACGCTAAAGTCCCTCAAATATAGACACCTCACTCTTTATCTGAAGCAAACCCCCCCCCCCTCGTCGCCCCCCCACACACAGAAGTCGTTCTCTCCCCCAAACACCAACACACGAGCACATCAACACCCCTCTCTCTTCTAAAGTCTGGACCCCAATATAGGTCTCTATCACTTTATCTCTTGGGCATGCACACATCTCTTCCCCCACTCTCTAGCTAGGTCTCCCGACATCTCTCTTTCCCAAGCACACGCACTATGTAGAGTGTATCTTTCCCATACACACAAAACGTCGCCCCCAAACGTCTATCTCCCTAGTTATGTGGTTCTCACACGCTCACCTCACACACCACCCCCACTGCAAAACAAGCACACTTTGTCTCCTTGTGCACCACTCTCCTCTTTCTATCTCTCCCACATGTGGACCCGCCCTAGCTCCTCCCTGTATACATATATGTCATGACTCTTTCCATAGCTCCCTAATGTATCATCATTCTCGATCTCGCACATTGTTCTCTACACCATCTATTCTAGATCTCTCATGAAGTCCCTTTCACACACACGATGACTCGCTTCCCTTGCGTCTCCGTTCATAGGCCAATTTCAAACAACATCAACATTGTCTCCCTATCTATACGCCATTTATGGACACAAACGCCCCCTCTCTCGCCCCCTCTCTTCCTCTCTCTCTCTCCGTCGACAGCTCCTCTCTCTCTCTCTCTCTCTCTCTCGCTCTCGCTCTCACACCCCTCTCCCACACACAATCAATGTCTCTTCCAAATAGTCTGCTCCCCCCGCCTGCACCCATGCTATCCCGCTACTACACATGTCACACCATTCCCCCTTCCCTTATACTAGGTTTACATCATTAGTGGTCTCTCTACTCCACATACACACACTCCCTCTCACACACAAACGCGCGCACAAACACACACAGACACGCACAAACACCCATTAATCTAGATCCTCATCTCTCCCCATGTCCGCATGTGTATCTCGCACACTCACTCTCTAATTATGTATATGTGTCTCCACGTCAACACAAAGCCCCATGTACATGTCTCTCTCTATCCTCCACACACATAGACACAAAGAGTCTGTTATCATTGCCTCAGTCTCTAGACATATCACACACGCACACTGTCTCTCTCTCTCTCTCTCTCTCTCGCAAACACGCTCAACAAGGGTTTCCCCGTGAATAACTTACCGTCTATTCATCAACAGTCGTGGCAGTACGGCGAACACGAGACGTGAAAAAGAATAAATCTACACGTGCTTAGACCACCTAGTATGACTACTAGGACTAGAGCATGCCAAAAAGTGCGCCGCCGTCACCCCCTCCTTATCGGCGACGGGAAAACCTTTGTTTTACACAGTTGAGAAGTCATTGTGCTAAGGCCTCACATGCTGAGGCGTTGAATAGAATGTAGATGCTAGTTTACGGAAACAAGTATCGATAATACGTTTGTATCTCCATACTTATATTTCTTCTCTTATAAAAAACCGAGTTGGTGATGATGGTACGCATGCCATCTTGCAATATAGAACGTCCGATCTATATCTAACTAATGGAAATTAAACTAAAAGATACCCGCACCCCTCTCCACATTTGCAGACAAGGCCTTCCCTCGTTCATCCTTATCTTCAACAACCTCATTGTTGAGCAATTAAGAAAGGAAGCCTCTGGAACAAACTGGCCTGGTGGCCGCTGCCGGCGTCATCAATCCCCATGCCTCCGCTCAGTCCGACCACCGATCACCACCACGCCCCACTCCTCTTCACCTTATCTCCTATTTCTCGAGATATCATTAGTTTTTACACATGGGATTACTCCCGCATGGGTCAATTACAACGAGTGTTTTTATAAAAAAATGCATCTTGATGTTCCGTGCAATGCACGGATCTTGCTATTACTCCTACAGAAGACTAAGTTGGTGATGATGGTGTGTCTGCCATCCGTCGTTTGTGACCATTAGATCTACATCTAACGACTGTGAGGTAAGTTGTTGCCTTTTCTCACAAACATCCCACTTGTCTACCAATTTGCAGAAAAACCCATAATTAGTATCTTAAAACCAACCACATCCCTCCCTGACCTCACCAAAACAGCGCAAGGAATATATTCTAATTGAAACATAATATATCTCTAGTGATATATGTATATCAAAATTAGAGTGTTTTGTATCAAGTTTGTGAATAAGTATTATTCTAATTATGATTCGTTGCAACACACATGAACATTGCTAGTATTTCCAACCATGCAAAATATTTTCCCTAGTATTCCATAGTTTCGAGTTTTCCATCAAGATATTAGTCACTCATGGTTGATATTTACTTTCAATCATGTACACATATGCACTATGTAACTAGCCTTGCTTATTGGGTTCCAAAGCTTAACTTTCACTCATACTTACAATATGTAGAGTATTTAACAAAAAACTACCACTTTCAACTAGCCCTAGGAAGAATCTATTGTACAAAAAATAGCAAAAACATACCCGAAATTTCTTAATCCACGCCAAAAACTACTACCTACCGATTAGGTTAGTTTAAACCCATTTATGACAGGGTTGGCCCACACGTCCGTGCTAACGAGGCAGCTTAAACCAACACATTTTGTTTGACCGTTGACACGAGGGACCCACATATGACCTTCTATCCTGTTATTCCCCCTCAAATCATTATTTTTCCTGAACATTACTTCAAACAGTGCTGATGCATGTTCGTCGGTGGCGCCGGTGATGAGCGAGTTGGCCGCCGCTCCGCCGGACGGGCCGGACGCCGCGCTGGCCTCCGCACGGGTTGGCAGGCTGGCCTGAGCGTGACTCACGAGCGAGCAAGCTGCCGCACTGGCCTTCGCTCGAGCCAGATGGCTGGCCTTAGCGCGGCACACGCGAGCAAGCCACCGTGCCGCCGTGCCAATCTAGCTAGCAAACCTTGTAGACAAGCAGCTGGACGGAGCTATCTTGGCTAGCTAGCGGCCGCGAGCGCCGGACGGAGCTAGCATCCGGGCTGCCGCAAGATGGGCTCCGCACCGCCGGCGGTTTTGACCTCGCCTTCTACCGGCGGCGGTAGCTGCGTCCCATGGCCGAGGATGACTAGGTGGACGAGCCGGAGGTAGGAGGTCACTTGGGGATCTTTGTGCAGACTGACATGTAGGTCCCACAAGTCATAACACCCGGTCGAATAGAAGGCGTTGACTTAATGGGCGACACGGGCCCTGTTTGTATACTCTAAGTCAGAGGTTAGATTCTAACCCTGAACTAACTCTAACCAAAGTGGTGTTTGGATGGCAGGGTTAGATTGACAACAAATGTATCCAAACAGGGCCATGGGTTGAAACGTGCCTATAACGGCACTTTGTAGAGTAGTCGTTTCTTGGTAGGGCTGGTTGGTAAGAGCATGTACAATGGTTGATAAGGTAGTCTTATCTTAAGTCTGCCACGTATGCAAGTGGTAGTAGTTTCTTGGCATTATTAGTGGTTTCTTGCATTATTAGGGGTTTCTTGTAAGGAACAATGTACTACTAGCGATAAAAGGCGATTCTAGGTTGCGTTGTACTCCAACGAGTACTACTAGTGGTCGCGGGAGTGTATACCTCATTTTGTGGGTTCGATCCCGGCCAAACGCACGACGGCCTTTTTTTTAAATAGTAACTTCGCTGCGAGCCAATAATTTACACGGGTAGTTTGAGTTTTGAAGTCAAACGGACGTGCGGCACCACAATCTAGGTGCACTAGATAGCCTAGCCACGTGAACGGGTTTTCCTTCCCAGCATCTCGTGGCTCGCGTGCTCGCCCTAGCCGCACCTCGCTTGCAGCTTCCTCATCAGCTAGTAGCATATTTAAACTAGCGCCTCCCAATTAAGCCTGAGGAGCCGGAAAAGCCTGGCGGGGCATTGGGAACTATGCAATATGGCTCTGTACGTAAAGTGCTCTACTACTACTCTGTAGCTTGTGGCGTTGCACGCATGGACTTCACTCCATTATCGGCTCTACTATAAAAGAAATTCCTCTTGACGTGTTTTTTTTGAAACGGAGGCAAAAGCTTTGCTTCATCTCATTCATAAAGAAGGAACTACTAACAAAGTTCGACGAGATCCATTACACCTCCACAAATGGAAGCAAAAAGCCTAGTCTGGCTGTATCAAATAACTCAAATGTTCTGCCCCCGCAGTAACCGTCGCTGATAAACAGGCTGCTAGTGTGTGCGTGAGAGGAGCGGCTGAGTAGGCCAGCTACGTGAGAGGAGCGGCTGAATAGAGCACCGAGAGTACCCACTAGGCCACTACGCAGGTGTACTTTCCCTGCATTGATAGTACAACGATGGTTCTAGAGAATAGTAGTACCCTCCACTTCCAACTGTAGCTCCTTGGCCCTGAGATTCAAGAGTTCAAAACTGGTGCACTATACTAGAAGTACAGTACATAGCACTAGTAGTACCCTCGCACTACTAGTTGAGAAAGTAGTACTAGTACTACTATAGTACGAGTACGTACTCCTCCGTCACATAATGTAAGACGTTTTTTGACACTAGTTGGCGTGTACAAAAAATAGCAAAAACATATCCAAAATTTCTTAATCCACGCCAAAAACTACTAGCTAGTGCCAAAAATTTCTTACTAGTGCTATTATTTACAGTATAATGCAATCCCATAACGTCCCATAATGCTAGTACTAGTAGTAAATAATAGCCTCACCCCTTCGCTATAGTTGGAAGGAACAATCTACAGTTGGAAGGGACGAGGCCCTGCGGTTACTACACTCTTATCTCCTCCTCGCCAGTTCCCCTTCCCCCGAAGAGAAGGCAGTTCGTCACTGCTCCCATGGATTCGCCAGGCGGTTCTCCTCCTCGTCGGGGCTGGGAGACCTTGGACGACGATCCTCTGGGAGCAATCGCACGCCGCTCTGACGTCCTCACCGCTGCAAGACTCGGTGCTTCCTGCACCAACTATTTCAAGACGGTGCTTAAAATGGCTTGGGAAAAGGCCATGCTTGTTGGTCTTCCATGCATCCTCGAGGAGAAGGTTCTTCTATGGGACAATCCTTCGAACAGTCCATCGCTCCCTGGCCATGGTTGCACGTTGACTCCGCTAGAGTTGCCGACGTTGAGAGGTAGTCGGATTTTGTCCGATGAGCAGGTCAGTAATGGAGTTTGATCATGTAGTACTTAGTTATTCCATTTCCATCGCGTAATTTCTCCGCTGCCCACCGTCTTATATATAGGTCTGGGTCGTGCCAACGAAGATTGGCTTGCATACCTCCGGCTGGATACCACCATCATTTTGCACAACATCCACAGCAGTGCGGCCGTTCCGGTAGACCCCTTCTCCACCATTGGGATCGGCCTTCCGGACTAGCTGGGCTTGAATACGTATGATGATGCCTTAAATTGCGGACCCACCGACAAAGCGACATGGCTACGACGATTACTATCTCATCGCGGTGTTCGACATAAGGATTGCCATCAATGCAAGAGGCAGTAATGGTAGAGGCTGGCACATGTTGGCGGCGGCAGATTTGTACCCCTACACATTCGAAGACGCTGTGCACCATCTAGGCCGCATCTTCGCGGTGACAACCCAGGGGACTTGTTTCATCTGGTTGCCATCCTACGGTACGGGAGATTACAAACAGAATGCACAAACCATCATTTGCATCCCTAACGGTACTCCATTATTTTGCAGGGACCAGTCATCCCGCGATCAAAATAAGATCGCCGATCCTGGATGTGCATTTGCATCTGCGATTCGGTCTAACCTGGAACCTAGTAGCTGACTTTGGCATATTGGGATCAACCATCTTAGCAGTCGTTACCCATGGTACCACTGATGTGCAACATGGTCACACAATCTACCACGATCGGACCGTCACCATCTACCCAGGTATTCCATTTTTTCACCCTCTCGCCTTCTCTTTCATTGTTGTACTAGTACTCTACTTACGTACTAGTAGGAGTACTTTTTACCTTGGAGGACGCGTATAGCTAGCTAGGCCCTTGAAGACTTGAACCCACTAGCTGCCACCATTTTTGTTTTTCCATGTCTTACTATCTCATCCATGTAGCCAACAGTGGCTATATATAATAAGCCGGTTATTTTACTTCCTCTATACCGGAGTAGTACTATTTGCTGCACAGTATTACTGACCGCCATATTTGAGCACAACATTATTATGCATGGACCTTGACTATGTATGTAACCATGTGTCCAGATATGAGATACTGCGTGTACCAGATGAACGGCGCCGAGTTCGACCCCCGTGATGCTACGTGGGTGACGAGGAACACTCTTGGAGAGTCTCGCTTTTCATTGGGGACAGCTACCCCATTGTGAAGCGGATGCCACCTTCCGTGCACGACACGGAAGGCCTGCCGTTCATGAAGCATGGTTGTGTCTTCCGTGCGCACCGCCGGATGAACGACATGCTGGGACACGCTATCCCTGATTTATGCCGCTTCAGCTTGGATGAGTCTCCATCGTGTGGAACCGGACTAGAAAGCTGCGACAATGATTCCCGTTGCCCACATGAAGAACAACTGGGACTGGAACCTGGAGGAGGACATGTAGCCCATCTATAACGTGTAAGTGGAGTACGGTAAATTGTGAACAGTAGCGCTGTGAATATATGTAGACTAGTCGTGCACAAATTTATCACATGAATTGGAGATGAACTTGTGTGGCATACTGGCATTTGTCCTTTAGAATTTATTACTAGTAAATGTGTTATGTGTACGTGCAACTTGAGTGGTTGTTGCACGGGCTCCAACACGCTCTTTGAGAAAAAAAGGTGGCACAGCTTTGGATATATGTGACGTGGCGGCATCATACAGTAGCATCGTTCGCTATAGTTGTAGTACGCTCCTACTAGGACGACAACTCCTATAAAACCTTGCGCTTGGCTCTTTGCCTCTTCGGGAGGTTCAACAGTTCGTACTCGTGTGAACCTTGCACTTGGCTCTTCACCTCTTCGGAAGGTCCAACAATGATGATACTACAGTACACATTATGCTTTTGGCAATCTGACACCGATTGAACTGCTGCACGTTCACCGCGAGGGCGAGGGCGAGGGAGAGGGAGAGGGAGAGGGCGCGATGTAGTCAAAACCCTCTCCTCGTCCTGCGAACCACCGCGCGCGTGGGCGAGGGAGAGGCGTAGTAAGCAAGCTTCTCCTCGTTCGGCGAGTTGACGGGACACATCAAAGCAGTACTAGTACTAGTCCATACTGCGTCCTTTCCGGTTAATATGGCTTAATTTGAAACGAGAAAAATACACTGGCGGTCAACGTATGTAACAATACGCTCTTTACGGTCAATATATATAGTTTTGTGGTGATTATACGATCACTAGCTCATCGTAGAGCACCGTATTGCACCCTACTGGCCGGCCACATAGTCTACATGGCACTTTGTTGACTGGTTAAATTGTCACCTGGTTTCTGGGTCCCACCTGTCAGTTGGCAGAGCAAAGAAATCAGCTAAAAAACAAAGAGTGTAGTACATCTACACTTCCAATGCATTTAGCCTTTAATCTAAATCGATATTGATTGACTAATGCACCAACTTGTGCTCTAGGTATAGGCTACATGTCTATCCTTAATTACAACATGCAACGACCTTCATTTAATCTTCTTCTCTCAATGGTCGCATGCACACATAACTTTTGGGCGTTAATTATGCCCTGGTCAATGTGTAAATCTCTAAATGTACAGTCTTTCACGGATGTAGGGAGTAGGTTGAGCACTTGAGCGTGAGCATGTGTGTTGCGTCGTGTGCTGTGTGCCGCATGGGTGCGTGAGTGTTGCGTGCGTCCATGTGTACGTGTGAGTGTTGCATGTTGCATGCATGCATGCATGCATGGGGCTTACTCCCTCCCATTGACATGTTCATATTTCAAGCTTCCTCTGTTCCCTCCATATGGTGATACTCCCTCTGTTCCCAAATACGGAGTAAAATCCTCCCTCTGTTCCCAAATACGGAGTATTTGTATTTCTAGAGATTTCAACAAGTGACTACGTACGGAGCAAAATGAGTGAAGTGAGCGTAGAGGCATAGGGATAATGTAGAAAGGAAGTCTTCGCGATCCATTATTCCCCATCTCGGTCAAAGAGAACTATTCAACTAGTCTTCGCAGTGAAGTGACAATACACGCTGCACCAGATGGGACACTTAATTAATAAGCTGAACCAGCGTGTTGGTGTTAATAAATCAGCCTTACCCAATACTGCCATCATGTTTGCCAGTAGAGCACGCTTCTGTCCTCCATTAACTGACATATGGGCCCTCTTGTGGTAGACCCACATGTCATCGGTATAACTATTTACAATCCAAAGGACGGTATATCCTGGTAGTAGTAGTAGAATTGAGATTTAATGCACTTTCTTCCCCGTCTTCCACTCTTCTTCCTCCTCTCTTCCCCATCGTCGGCCGCACACCATTTCCCCCCGTTCACTGCTCGCCCGCCCACGCTATCTTCCTTGGTAGCTCGCGCGTACCATACCCCGCTCACTGCTCAGCCGCACGAGGAGAAGCTTCTTTGCTCGCCCGCCTGAATCCACTTCCCCGCTGGCTCGCGGGCACTGAAAACCCCAATGGCAGAACCGACTGACACGCAGAGCCGCGATTGGAATTCCCTCCCCGATGTTCTCTTGGAGCAGATCTGTAATCGTATGGACCTACTCAGCACCGTTCGTCTGGCCGCATGCTCGGTGTCTTTGTACCGTCTACTCGTCTGCAACCGGCCGGCTCTTTTCAAGACACCCTGCTTGCTGATGCCCGATCCTCGCAGGTGGCCCAGACACCGACTTGACGATCCTACGGAGGTTGCCGTGGTGCCCCTCGACATGCTACCACTACCCGTCCACCTGCCCTTCATGTGCGGCCACTACTGGGCGGGCATGAAGGCCAACTGGATCGTCCTCATCCACCAATCCGGTAGTCCGTGGCGTCTCGTGGATATCTACACCCAGCGAGAGATCACCCTTCCATCTTTGGATACCGCCGCCATCGAGCCTCGCGGTCCGCCAGACACTCCTGCCTACTACGCACGAGACGCGTCGAGCTTTTGGCTCGACCTCTGTTTGCTGTAGGTTGTAATCTGCGAAGTGCCCACACCATCAGAAGACTACATGGATTACAAGCTCATTGCCGTGTTCAACATGGGATTAGTCTATCTGGAATCCGGTCGCCATACATGGTTATGGCTCATCGCCGATCCTCTTCACCCAACACTTCTGTCTGATGCTATAGTGCATGATGGCATCGTTTATGCGGTCGACGCACAGATTGGCTGCCTATACTGGTGGAATCTATCGTCGTGTAATTGTTCTATCTCATCTCATCTTTACCTTAAGAATACGACTGCCTGTTCATTATTACAAATTTAGAATATATAGTATGTCTATAACCACCTCATTGCTATATGTTCCTCTCATTTCCTAGATTTTTATGACCACACATGTTATTGTTAGAGTTGATATGAGAACAATTGGTATCTAATGATTGTTAGAATAGATATTATGAGTATAACCTCATGATTGCTATATGTTACTCTCATTTCCAGGATTTTTATAACAATGCATGTTATTGCTTAGAGTTGATATGATAACTGTAATAAGTGCTATGGTAGAATATGAGTAGGCCCTGTCATATCTGTTTTCCTCTCATTGTTACATGATGTTTGAACCATGATATATTGCTAGAATATGAAAGCCATTGGCTTATTTTTTGAACTTGGGGTATGATTATGGCCACGGCATTGCAATTCTCTGTCTATGATATGTGTCACTGTTATAATAATCTTAATTCCACACACACTCTGAACATGATTGTTTATTTTTGTCCTTTTGGTCTCCAATTTGAATTGTTGCAGCAGACGCAAATGCGCTGGCCTTCATGATTGCAGGACCTGGAATCATACCAGCCGATGGGTGGTGGTTTATCGCTCGTTCAGCTGACGGTGGTCATTTGATGCTCATTTGCACGTACCAAATTGACCAAACCATTTCATCAAACCACATGCAGTACAATGCCTGGGGCATTCGTGACATTGATGGCTATGGCTGCTTCATGTTCGAGAAAGATCCCAGCTCCGTTGGGCCAGGCGTATTCAACAGGAGGCGGGTTTACAGCTTCGGCAACCACTCCATGTTCCTCGGGCTCAATTATCCGATCATCCAACCAATCATCGATCATATCACCGACAATGATTACCATGCTATGCAACTTCCATTCGCCAGGGGGGACTGTGTTTACACATCATACCATGGGTTTCATGAATCACCATATCCAGAGATTCGTCGACACAGCTTGTTGCGAGGTAATCTTCAGTGTGTGAAAGGCATCAAGCTTCCATGCGATGGATGGCTTTTGCAAACCCGACATGCGGCGATGTGGTTCATGCCAACAACAAATATGCACAACTTGACTCGTACTGATATGTAGACTGAGCCATGTATTCTGCTGCTGTAGCACGACCCTCTTTTGTTGGACCGTTGTTAGTTTGAAGCACTCCTCTGGTTTGAAGGATAGATACCTTTCTGGGATCAAGTGCATCCTAACTCACCTGCGCAGGATGTACTGATAATGATGATGGAGATGCTGTGCAGTATATATCACTTAGGCTTCAAGTGCGTACTTGTTAGTTAAACCTATGGTTAAAATGTGACACTAAATACGACTAGTACGTAGTACAGTAGCAGTACTAGTATACGTCGGTCAAATTATTCATCATGTCCACACATTGAATTGACGTGACAACACGCTGCGCGTGAGGTGACACAAGAATCCCGGCGGCATGTTCGGGTATTCTGGACTTCAGATTTGGAGTACCACTTATCTGTCGAAATCTTTCATCATTCACTTAAAACAGTCGATTGATCATACATTGAGTACCATATAACTGGAATTAACCCATGCAAGTCGAAGAAGGATTGGCCGGTGCTGCCGGCTGGCGTCAAGTTTGATCCCACGGATCAGGAGCTGATCGAGCACCTTGATGCCAAAGTGAGTGCTGACAGCACGAGATCTCACCCTCTCATCGATTTGTTCATACCAACCATCGACAGCGAGCACGGCATATGCTACACCCATCCTGAGAAATTTCCCGGTAAGACACCGATCGACAGTCTACTTGCACAAACACATTCCTTTGTTTATAGCTCTATTTTTGTTTTTAGACGCAGACCTGGTGAAGCAATTACAATTTGAAAGTTAATAAAAAGTGAAACAAGTGACTGCAACATGCCAAAGATGTTATGAAAATGCCAACTACGTACACTAAAACATGTATTCGACAATACTGCAGGTATCACACTGAGTGGCCTAAGCAAGCATTTCTTCCAGCGCAATTCCAGTGCATTCAAAAGGGGCACGTGGACGCGTCGCAAGATATAGTTGGAGTGCGGCATGCACGCGATGTGGCACAACACCGGCAATACCTTCCCGGTGATGGTCAACGGCCGGCAGACGGGCAGCAAAAAGGTTCTGGTGCTGCACACCAACAAGAACTTCGACCAGCAGAGGACCAACTGGGTGATGCACCAGTACCACCTCGGGGACCTGGAGCAAGAGAAGGAGCGGGAGCTGGTCCTTTGCAAGATTTTCTACCAGACGAACACTAGGGCCAGGAGTAAAAAGATTATAAGTTAGTTTGGTATTGGTACTTGTACTACCTTGCCGTCCGCAAGTTGGTATTGTTGTTAACGATCTTTTGGTATGAACTTGGCATTTGCTTCCAACCATCATGCCGAGGGTCGACGTGGATATAAAGCTGATTCATTTGTTTCGAAACGAATTTTCAGGCACCTGATTTTTATTTGATGGGTAGCATAAGCACCTGCCGTTCGAATTCCCAGTTCTCCAAAATTTTCAAAACAAGTGCATGCTCTTATTATCACGATGAAAAAACAATATCCCTGCTGCATCCCAGTTATCAGTCTGTACTTGGAGAATTCTCTCGTTTATTCAGCATGTATATTGTTTTTTCAGGTCGAGCAATTTTCAATTGGGCTGTAGACTTCCCAGGCTTGGTTTTGTTTTTAACAGGCCCAGCCCATGAAGACAACGGGGCACAAAGATCCAGCAGGTATCTACTGGCCTCTGGCCCGCCAGCATTAGTTATATTTTGTCTTACAACATCCGCAGGCACTTTTTTTACTGAATCAAACACACATCCCATTTCTATTTTCCTCTTGAAACGCATGTCCTACATCCGTTTTCTAATCTCTACCTATAGTTTTACTAGTTCATATACACGTATCATTATATTGAAAATACATAAAATTCACTTTTCATATTTACATCCTTATTTTTGTTGTTGTTTTCCCTCCCAGCGCTGATTTTTTTACCACTGGTTTTCCCTTAAACCAACTCAATTGTCCCACGTCTTATTTGCTTACAAAAACAAAACGATTTTTTTTCGCAAATCAATAAGTTCTTAAAAAATGTTTATCATTTCGGGATTACAAAAGTTCGGACTCCACCGAAATATGCAAAATAAGGTTGAACTTTTTGACCGTGGTCCTGGGCAGAAAATGGGCTGTAATAAATTACTTAAGAATTAGCAAATGGGCCACAAATTATTAAAAAATAGCAAATGAGCTCTATGTTGTCTGCCATAGATTTGGAGGCTGACTTGTGGGCCTACTAAGTTCATGCGTACACAAGGTTTATCAAAAAAGTAACTTAGTCAACAATCAACTCTACCAGCGTCAGACCGTTAGATGTCAATCTAACGGTAATCATGCTTCTTCAGTCTCTGATCTTCCTGCCCCAGCCGCCCAAACCAGCGCCGTCGGAACCGCCTGCTCCCGCCTCCCGTGGCCGGCTGTGCCGCCGGGAAGGCCTCACGGCCCCATCATATACTCGCATCCCTGGCCTGTCTATCCCTCTACTCACCCACACCTCCTGTTATTTTCCGGTGATGGCAGCCGAACCAGTCAACCCTCGTACTCTCCACCGCGTGGGCAGCCACTGCGTGTCTTCCCCGGCTTCGTGTCGTTCCCTTCGTAGGCCTCGCCATCGTCCACCGCCCTGGTGCTCTCGGTGCGGCGTGGTCAACGTGGTCAACGAACGACATCCATCGGAAGTGGACTGTACGTGGAGAGGCTGACAGCTGGGTCCACGTCCGCACACAAGGAAATGCCTCCTTATTACGCGCAAAATAATGATTCCTCCACCTGACATCTGGGACACGCCGGAAGGGCCTCTGTATTTCATGAAATAAACGTTCCCTCCGCTGACAGGTCGCACCCACCAACTATATCTTCGCACGCAAGGAAGTGCCTCCTTATTGCGCACAAAAAAATGAATACCCCCTGCCAGCTGGGACCCACCACAGTGGGAGGCTGACTTGTGGGCCTACTAAGTTGACGGGGACAGAGGGCTTTGTCAACTTAGTCAGTATGAACGATTCTAGCTCCAGTGACCGTACGATGTCCATCCAACGGCCTTAGTGCTTCTTCAACCTCTGGTCTTCTTGCTCCATCCGCCCAAAGCAGCGCCGGTCGTGCCGCATACTCCTGCCTCCCATGGCCGGCTGTGCTGCCGTGAAGGCCTCACCGCCCCCTACTATTCCCACTGCTGGCCAGGCCCTGCGGTGATGGCAGCCTCACACCACAGCGAACCAGTGAACCCTCGTACTCCTCTCCGTGCGGGCTTCCACTGCCGCGTCTTCCCCGGCTCCGCGTCGTCCCCTTCCTAGGCCTCGCCGTCGTCCATTGCCCTGGTGCTCTCGGCGCGGCGTGGTCAACGTGGTCAAGGAACGGCTTCCATCAGACGTGGACTGTACGTGGAGAGGCTGACAGCTGGGTCCACGGCCGCAGCAAGGAAGTGCCTCCTTATTACGCGCAAAATAATTATTCCTCCACCTGACAGCGGGGACCCACCGGACGGGCCACCGTATTTCGCGAAAAAAACATTTCCCCCTGACTACTGGGACCCACGAGCTACATCTTCGCACGCAAGGAAGTGCATCCCGGCAAAAAAAAAACGATTCGCCCCCCTGACTGCTGGGACCCACCAGCTACATCTTCGCAGGCAAGAAAGTGCCTGACAGTCGGGACCCACCTGGTCGAAGCGTACGTAGCATTGTCATTCTGGTCGCGAATGTGTACATACATACTAGTCGATGTAGAGGCGCGCACGTGTCGTAGTAGAGGCGCGCACGTAGCATGTACACGTACGTACATCGGCTAGTGTGCAAGAAAGAAAATACGGCCACGTACGTACATACGGGCAGGGTCTCGAACGCCTACTCGCTCATACGTACGGACAGGGCTCATGTACATGGCTGGGTTGGAACGGAGAAACAACGTCGTCGTCGTGTTCATGGGGAGCCAACCGGCTGGGTTGGAACGGAATGCGTCGTCGTGTTCATCGGGAGGGCTTGGACGGAACAGCCGATGGAAACGAGGCCTGGCGTACCGCAGAACGGAGGAAACTGCCTTGTGTTTGACCGGCCACATTCGAAACGGGATCCTGTTCATCGGGAGGGGTCTGGCGTACCACAAAACGGAGGAAACGGACCTCCTACGGTCGAAACGGGGGTCCTGTTGATCGGGAGGGGTGTGGCGTACCACAAAACGGAGGAAACGGACTTGTGTTGGAGCGCTACGGTCGAAACGGGGGTCCTGTTCATCGGGAGGGGTGTGGTGTACCGCAAAACGGGACTCCACAGGATACTGTTCGTCTCCACCGTCGACCCCCTCCAGCCTCCACGGGCTACTGTTCATCCACCGTCGACCTCCTCCAGCCTCCACCTGCGACTGTTCATCCACGGGCTCCTGTTCATCCAGCCTCCACCGCGCGCTACTCCACCGGCTACTGTTCAACCAGCTCTCTCCACGGGCTCCTGTTCAACCACCCCTCCACGGGCTACTGTTCATCCTGCCCTCCACTGTCTACTACTCATCCTGCCCTCCACGGGGTGGTCCTGTTCATCCAGCCCTCCACGGGGTCCTGTTCATCCAGCCCCAACCGGCTCGATCGATCGGGGTACTGTTCATCCAGAGGCAACACCACAGGGTCCTGTTCATCCACCCCCACCAGGAACTGTTCATCCAACCCCCCCACAACGCTCACTGTTCATCCAGAGGCAACATCGATCGGCTTCAGTTAGCAGCAGTAGCGAAGGAATTGCTCGATCGGGTTCAGTTAACAGCCATCGATCGATCGCTCGGGTTCAGTAACGCGTAGCCTGCAGTGCAATCGCTCGGGTTCAGTTAGAGCCCAACGCCTCACTCGGGTTCAGTTAGAGCCCAACGCCTCGCACACAACACGCATCGCTCGGCCCCCGACCACCCACCGTAACCGGGGACTCCCCGATATTTTCCGCGCCCTCGCTTCTACCACGGTTTTTTCCGTCATGGACGACCCAAAGAATGTCATGCAGCTGCGTCTCCGGCCCGCCCAGGACGAAAAGCCCATTTTCTGTCATGATTTTTGTCATACAAGTAGGACCCCACCACATTTATGATGATACCGGGTTTTGTCACAATTATCGTCATAGAAGTGTCATAAGTATGACAGAAAAGATTTTCGTTCGGCCCAAAATGTCACGGATGTGTCTTTTTTTTTGTAGTGCCTCCTGCCTGGGAGCCTCCTAACTACTCCTGGTCGTCGGCGGCCTCCACGTAGTAGTAGGCACCCTCAGTGTAGTAGCAGTCGTCGTCGAAGGTGGCGTCTGGATCCTGGGCTCCACCATCTGGTTGCAGCATCCGGGAAGAATGGAAAGAGGTGGAAAAAGGGGAGCAAAGCAACCGTGAGTACTCATCCAAAGTACTTGCAAGCAAGGATCTACACTACATATGCATCGGCTGTAACTATGGACTGGACTGCAGAATGCCAAAAGAGAAGGGGAAAGCCTAGCCTATCGAAGACTAGCATCTTCAAGCGTCTTGCAGCATCAGAAGAGATAAGAGTAGCATAAAGTAAAGTAGTAGTAGTGTTATCAACCTCGGCCAGAGATCCTTTCTCGACTCCCTGCGAGAAAGCAATCCTAGAGCCATACTATCCAGTTATCACCTCAAGTATCCAGTTCTAGTTGTATCGATCGGGATACAACTCCAAGTGTCCGTTACCGTAGGACAGGCTATCGATAGATGTTTTCTTCCCTGTAGGGGTGCACCAACTTACCCACCACGGTCGATTAACTCCGGCCGGACACACTTTCCTGGGTCATGCCTGGCCTCGGCCAAACAATACGCCGCAACCCGAACTAGGCTTAATAGAGAGGTCAGCATGCCGGACTAAACCTATGCCCCCAGGGGTCATGGGCCATCGCCCCGGGAACTCCTGCACATTGCGAACGCGGCCGGTGAGCAGACCTAGCTACCTCCTTCAAAAAGGAAGGTGCTTACCAGTCCAACCCGGCGCGCGCCGCTTAGTCGCTGACGTCTATTAAGCTTCGGCTGATGCATACGACGCAGAATGCCCATACTATGCCCACGTGATGGTTAGTGCTATCAGGCCAGAGGCGCCTCGGATCAAATATCCAAATCGTAGTGGATTAGGAACGCGCGGTAACAAGCAGAGACTCACGAAAGATGTGACCCCGTCACCCCGTCTCGAGGACTTGCGGCAAGGGCTAAGAATGCCCGGCCACGCCTTGTAATTATCTCGCGGGCACCCTCCAGGGCAACCCGACTCCTCATCACTCGCAAATATGCTCGCGCGGGTACCCCTCAGGGCTGACCCGTCTTTAGTAACAGGGTTCAGTGTAAAGTCATAGTAACCATAGTAACCGTGTGTCTAACACCAAGGGGAAAACCTGAGGAATCACCCTTGACGGATTCCACTCGATGTAATCATCAAGGTGAACGTAAGAGGATCCATCCTCGAGGTTCACACTTGAGGGGTTGCACGACAGAGTCGTATCGGAAGTGGTTAAGGCGGAATCACCCTCGATGACCACGACCGAATAGCTACACTACAGGGTTAACATCAGAAGTGCTGATGAGGTCTCACCCTCGGCACTCGATAGTAACCCAGTAGTGTCGAGCAACTAAGGGGAAAGTGATGTGCGGTGCCGGGGCCTGGTCTTCGATCCTGTTGATCGGGTCTTCGATGATGAAGCAGGGGCAACAAGGACAAGGTGGGGTCACTAATGGATAACTAAACAACCTATACTAAGCAGTTTAGGATAAGCAGGTAGGAAACAATAAGCAGGTTACAAAAGCAGGCTATGCATCAGATTAGGAGCAAACAATCACATTAGCAAAATCTAATGCAACCATGAGAGAAAGGAAATGGGCGATATCGGGATGATCAAAGGGGGGGCTTGCCTGGAAGCTCTGCTGTAAAGGAAGATGGGTCGTTGGAGACGTAGTCGATCACAGGGGAAACATCGGTCTCGGGGTCTACCGGAGAGAAGAGGGGGAAGAAACAATAAATATAAAGCAAACAAACCATCATAAAGCATAACATGGAAATACACGGTGTTAGGCTGAACTAACGCAGTGATAGACGTTGCAGACAGAGAGGGAAAATATCCGGAGGGGTTTTCCCGACGTTTGGCTTTTTTCGGACAAACGAAAGAGAGGGGACGGTTCCATGTTCATCATGCGAGGTGCATGTGACAGATGAACGGACCGCATATTCGGATTTGTTGGATTATTCTGAGCAACTTTCATATATAAAACTTTTTCATCCGAGCTACGGTTTATTTTCTATTAATTTTCAAAGTTTCATTAATATTCTATAATTTTTGGATTTAACACTAATTCGAAAAATAATAGTAAAATGCTATGTGCACACACTAAAGTGTACACAACAGAGTGTTATAGGAGATGACAGGTGGGGACATGTTGACTACCTAGTCTGTAGTCAACAGTCAAAGCTGACACGGTTGACTGGTCCAATTGACATATCAGGCCCACTTGTCATAGAGGGGCTTTATTAGATCTTATCCACAGTAATAGTACAGGGGGGTCCCACCTGTCATAGGAACACTTTTATTTTCTTAACAGATTGATTTAAGGGGGGGGGGGTAGTTAGTAGATGGGGTCCATGTGTCATACACTAAATAGGAGGGGGGAATATTAGCACTAATTGGGATTAGTCCCTAAACTAAACAAACGGGGCCGGACCCCAAATACAGAGGCACCGGCGGCCTCGCTAGGCACGCTCACCCGCGTGCGCACCGGCGCTCGATGGCTGCGGCCGGGAGCAGCAGTCCGGGTCGCTAGGGAGGCGCGCGAAGGTGGCGACGGCGGCTATAGGCGGCGCGGGGCAGGGGGCTGCCGGCAGTGGCGGGCGGAGGCGGGGGTGGCCGGCTATGGCGAGCAGAGACGGGGAGCAGGGGAAGGGAGGAGAGTGGCGGCAGTAGCTGCTACCTCTTGAGCACTGCGTTGGTTTTTTCCTTGAAGAGGAAAGGGTGATGCAGCACAGTAGCGTAAGTATTTCCCTCAGTTTTTGAGAACCAAGGTATCAATCCAGTAGGAGACCACGCTCAAGTTCCACGTACCTACACAAACAAATAAGAACCTTGCAACCAACGCGATAAAGGGGTTGTCAATCCCTTCACGGCCACTTGCAAAAGTGAGATATGATAGAGATGATAAGATAATATTTTTGGTATTTTTATGATAAAGATAAAAAGTAAAGATTGCAAAGTAAAAATAGATTGGAAAATTATATGACGGAGAATAGACCCGGGGGCCATAGGTTTCACTAGTGGCTTCTCTCAAAATAGCATAAGTATTACGGTGGGTGAACAAATTCCTGTCGAGCAATTGATAGAAAAGTGCATAATTATGAGAATATCTAGGCATGATCATGTATATAGGCATCACGTCCGTAACAACTAAACCGACTCCTGCCTGCATCTACTACTATTACTCCACACATCAACCGCTATCCAGCATGCATCTAGAGTATTAAGTTCATAAGAACAGAGTAACACTTTAAGCAAGATGACATGATGTAGAGGGATAAACTCAAGCAATATGATATAAACCCCATCTTTTTATCCTCGATGGCAACAATACAATACGTGTTGTTTCCCCTTCTATCACTGGGATCGAGCACCGCAAGATTGAACCCAAAGCTAAGCACTTCTCCCATTGCAAGAAAGATCAATCTAGTAGGCCAAACCAAACTAATAATTCGAAGAGACTTGCAAAGATAACCAATCATACATAAAAGAATTCAGAGGAGATTCAAATATTGTTCATAGATAATCTTGATCATAAACCCACAATTCATCGGATCTCGACAAACACACCGTAAAAATAGTTACATCGAATAGAACTCCAAGAAGATCGAGGAGAACTTTGTATTGAGATCCAAAGAGAGAGAAGAAGCCATCTAGCTAATAACTATGGACCCGAAGGTCTGAGGTAAACTACTCACACATCATCGGAGAGGCTATGGTGTTGATGTAGAAGCCCTCCGTGATCGATGCCCCCTCCGGCGGAGCGCCGGAAAAGGCCCCAAGATGGGATCTCATGGGTACAGAATGTTGTGGCGGTGGAAATAGGTTTTCGTGGTGCTCTTGGATGGTTTCGGGGTACGTAGGTATATATAGGAGGAAGAAGTAGGTCGGTGGAGCCACGAGGGGTCCACGAGGGTGGAGGGCACGCCCCCTGCCTCGTGGCCTCCTCTTTGATTACTTGACGTCCACTCCAAGTCCTCTGGATCACGTTTGTTCCAAAAATAACGCTCCCGAAGGTTTCATTTCGTTTGGACTCCGTTTGATATTCCTTTTCTGCGAAACACTGAAATAGGCAAAAAAACAACAATTTGCACTGGGCCTTGGGTTAATAGGTTAGTCCCAAAAATAATATAAAAGTGTATAATAAACCCCATTAAACATCCAAAACAGAATATATAATAGCATGGAGCAATAAAAAATTATAGATACATTGGAGACGTATCAAGCATCCCCAATCTTAATTCATGCTCGTCCTCGAGTAGGTAAATGATAAAAACAAAATTTTTGATGTGGAATGCTACCTAGCATATTCTTCAATGTAATTTTCTTTATTGTGGCATGAATGTTTAGATCCAAAAGATTCAAGATAAAAGTTTAGTATAGACATAAAAATAATAATACTTCAAGCATACTAACCAAGCAATTATGTCTTCTCAAAATAACATGGCCAAAGAAAGTTATCCCTACAAAATCATATAGTCTGGCTATGCTCTATCTTCACCACACAAAGTATTTAAATCATGCACAACCCCGATGACAAGCCAAGCAATTGTTACATACTTTTGATGTTCTCAAACTTTTTCAATCTTCACGCAATACATGAGCGTGAGCCATGGACATAGCACTATAGGTGGAATAGAATGGTGGTTGTGGAGAAGACAAAAAAGGAGAAGATAGTCTCACATCAACTAGGTGTATCAATGGGCTATGGAGATGCCCATTAATAGATATCAATGTGAGTGAGTAGGGATTGCCATGCAACGGATGCACTAGAGCTATAGGTGTATGAAAGCTCAACGAAAGAAACTAAGTGGTGTGCATCCAACTCGCTTGCTCATGAAGACCTAGGGCAATTTGAGGAAGCCCATCATTGGAATATACAAGCCAAGTTCTATAATGTAAAAAATCCCACTAGTATATGAAAGTGACAACATAAGAGACTCTCTATCATGAAGATCATGGTGCTACTTTGAAGCACAAGTGTGGTAAAAGGATAGTAACATTGTCCCTTCTCTCTTCTTCTCTCATTTTTTGGGCCTTTTTCTCTCTCTTTTTTATGGCCTCTTTTTTTTTTTAATTTTTCGTCCGGAGTCTCATCCCGACTTGTGGGGGAATCATGTTGGGGATCGTTGCAGAAATCAAAAAATTTCTACTCATCACCAAGATCAATCTATGGAGAGACTAGCAACGAGAGAGACGGGAGTGCATCCATACCCTTGAAGATCGCGACGCGGAAGCGTTACAAGAACGCGGATGAAGGAGTCGTACTCGCAGCGGTTCAGATCGCGGTTGATTCCGATCTAAGCGCCGAAAAACAACGCCGGCGCGTTCAACACACGTGCAGCACGGGGACGTCTCCTCCTTCTTGATCCAGCAAGGGGGAAGGAGAAGTTGGGGAAGAGCTCCGGCAGCACGACGGCGTGGTGGTGGAGCTTGCAGTTCTCCGGCAGGGCTTCGCCAAGCTCAACAGAGGAGGGGTGTTGGAGAGGGGGACGGCTGCGCCTTGGATGAGGTTCTGCTGCCCTCCCTCCTCCCCTCTATTTATAGGGCGAAGGGGGAAGGAGGCCGGCCCCTCTAGATGAGATCTAGAGGGGGGGCAAGGGGAGGGGGCTTGCCCCCCCAAGCCAAGGGGGGCGCCCCCCTTAGGGTCCCCCAACCCTAGGCGCATGGGCCCTACGGGGGGATGGCGTCCAGCCCACTTAGGGGCTGGTTCCCTTCCACATACAGCCCATAGGGCCCTCCGGGGTAGGTGGACCCCCGGAACCCCTTCGGTGGTCCTAGTATAATACCGGCAAACCCCCGAATACTTCCGGTGACCGTATGATGACTTTCCGTATATAAATCTTCACCTCCGGACCATTCCAGAACTCCTCGTGACGTCCGGGATCTCATTCGGGACTCCGAACAACATTCGGTAACCACATACTATTTCCCATAACAACTCTAGCGTCACCGAACCTTAAGTGTGCAGACCCTACGGGTTCGGGAACCATGTAGACATGACCGAGACATCCCTCCGGCCAATAACTAATAGCGGGATCTGGATACCCATGTTGGCTCCCACATGTTCCACGATGATCTCTTCGGATGAACCACGATGTCGGGGATTCAAACAATCCTGTACACAATTCCCTTTGTCTACCGGTATGATACTTGCCCGAGATTCAATCGTCGGTATCCCTATACCTTGTTCAATCTCGTTACCAGCAAGTCTCTTTACTCGTCCGTAACACATCATCCCGTGATCAACTCCTTGGTCACATTGAGCTCATTATGATGATGTCCTACCGAGTGGGCCCAGAGATACCTCTTCGTCACACGGAGTGACAAATCCCAGTCTCGATTCGTGCCAACCCAACAGATACTTTCGGAGATACCCGTAGTGCACCTTTATAGCCACCCAATTACGTTGTGACGTTTGGCACACCCAAAGCATTCCTACAGTATCCGGGAGTTGCACAATCTCATGGTCTAAGCATGGAAAAGAAACCTAACATTAGAAAAGCTTTAGCAGACGAACTACACGATCTTGTGATATTCTTAGGATTGGGTCTTGTCCATCACATCATTCTCCTAATGATGTGATCCCGCTATCAACGACATCCAATGTCCATGGTCAGGAAACCGTAACCATCTATTGATCAACGAGCTAGTCAACTAGAGGCTCACTAGGGACATGTTGAGGTCTATGTATTCACACATGTATTACGATTTCTGGATAACACAATTATAGCATGAACAGTAGACAATTATCATGAACAAGGAAATATAATACTAATAACCACTTTATTATTGCCTCTAGGGCATATTTCCAATAGTCTCCCACTTGCACTAAAGTCAATAATCTAGTTACATTGTGATGAATCGAACACCCATAAAGTTCTGGTGTTGATCATGTTTTGCTCGTGGAAGAGGTTTAGTCAACGGATCTGCGACATTCAGATCCGTATGCACTTTACAAATATCTATGTCTCCATCTTGAATATATTCACGAATGGAGTTGAATCGATGCTTGATATGCCTGGTCTTCCTGTGAAACCCGGGCTCCTTGGCAAGGGCAATAGCTCCAGTGTTGTCACAGAAGAGAGTCATTGGGCCCGACGCATTGGGAATAACTCCTAGGTCGGTGATGAACTCCTTCATCCAGACTGCTTCCTGTGCTGCCTCCGAGGCTGCTATGTACTCCGCTTCACATGTAGATCCCGCCACGACGCTTTGCTTGCAACTGCACCAGCTGACTGACCCTCCATTCAAAATATACACGTATCCGGTTTGCGACTTGGAGTCATCCAGATCAGTGTCGAAGCTAGCATCAACGTAACCCTTTACGACGAGCTCTTCGTCACCTCCATAAACGAGAAACATATCCTTAGTCCTTTTCAGGTACTTCAGGATATTCTTGACCGCTGTCCAGTGTTTGATGCCGGGATTACTTTGGTACCTTCCTTCCAAACTTACGGCAAGATTCACATCATGTCTGGTACACAGCATGGCATACATAATAGACCCTATGGCTGAGGCATAGGGGATGACACTCGTCTTTTCTCTATCTTCTGCCGTGGTCGGGCATTGAGCCGTGCTCAATCTCACAGCTTGCAATACAGGCAAGAACCCCTTCTTGGACTGATCCATATTGAACTTCTTCAATATCTTGTCAAGGTATGTGCTTTGCGAAAGACCAATGAGGCGTCTCGATCTATCTCTATAGATCTTGATGCCTAATATGTTAGCAGCTTCTCCAAGGTCCTTCATTGAAAAACACTTATTCAAGTAGGCCTTTATGCTTTCCAAGAATTCTATATCATTTCCCATCAATAGTATGTCATCCACATATAATATGAGAAATGCTACAGAGCTCCCACTCACTTTCTTGTAAACACAAGCTTCTCCATAAGTCTGTGTAAACCCAAACGCTTTGATCATCTCATCAAAGCGAATGTTCCAACTCCGAGATGCTTGCACCAGCCCATAGATTGAGTGCTGGAGCTTGCATACCTTGTCAGTATTCTTAGGGTTGACAAAACCTCCCAGCTGCATCATATACAATTCTTCCTTAAGGAAACCATTAAGGAATGCCATTTTGACATCCATTTGCCATATCTCATAATCATAGAATGCGGTAATTGCTAACATGATTCGGACGGACTTCAGCTTCGCTACGGGTGAGAAGGTCTCATCGTAGTCAACCCCTTGAACTTTTCGATAACCCTTAGCGACAAGTCGAGCCTTATAGATGGTCACATTACCATCCGCGTCTGTCTTCTTCTTAAAGATCCATTTGTTCTCTATGGCTTGCCGATCATCGGGCAAGTCTGTCAAAGTCCATACTTTGTTTTCATACATGGATCCTATCTCAGATTTCATGGCTTCAAGCCATTTGTTGGAATCCGGGCCCGCCATCGCTTCTTCATAGTTCGAAGGTTCACCGTTGTCTAACAACATGATTTCCAGGATAGGGTTGCCGTACCACTCTAGTGCGGAACGTGTCCTCGTGGACCTACGAAGTTCAGTAGTACCTTGATCTGAAGTTTCATGATCATTATCATTAACTTCCTCTCTAATCAGTGCATACACCACAGAAACATTTTCCTGAGCTGCGCTACTTTCCGGTTCAAGAGGCAGTACCTCATCAAGTTCTACTTTCCTCCCACTTACTTCTTTCGAGAGAAACTCTTTCTCTAGAAAGGATCCATTCTTGGCAACAAAGGTCTTGCCTTCGGATCTGAGCTAGAAGGTATACCCAATAGTTTCCTTAGGGTATCCTATGAAGACGCATTTTTCCGACTTGGGTTCGAGCTTTTCAGGTTGAAGTTTCTTGACATAAGCATCGCATCCCCAAACTTTCAGAAAAGACAGCTTAGGTTTCTTCCCAAACCATAATTCATACAGTGTCGTCTCAACGGATTTCGACGGAGCCCTATTTAAAGTGAATGCGGTAGTCTCTAAAGCATAACCCCAAAATGATAGCGGTAGGTCGGTAAGAGACATCATAGATCGCACCATGTCCAACAGAGTACGATTACGATGTTCGGACACACCATTACGCTGAGGTGTTCCAGGCGGCGTGAGTTGTGAAACAATTACACATTTCCTTAAGTGCGTGCCAAATTCGTGACTCAAATATTCCCCTCCACGATCTGATCGTAAGAACTTTATTTTCCTGTCACGTTGATTCTCAACCTCACTCTGAAATTCCTTGAACTTTTCAAAGGTCTCACTTGTGTTTCATTAAGTAGACATACCCATATCTACTTAAGTCATCAGTGAGGGTGAGGACATAACGATAACCACCGCGAGCCTCAACACTCATTGGACCGCACACATCAGTATGTATGATTTCCAATAAGTTGGTTGCTCGCTCCATTGTTCCGGAGAACGGAGTCTTGGTCATTTTGCCCATGAGGCATGGTTCGCACGTGTCAAATGATTCATAATCAAGAGACGCCAAAAGTCCATCTGCATGGAGTTTCTTCATGCGTTTGACACCAATGTGACCAAGGCGGTAGTGCCACAAGTATGTGGGACTATCATTATCAACCTTACATCTTTTGGCATTCACACTATGAATATGTGTAACATCACGTTCGAGATTCAATAAGAATAAACCATTGACCACCGGGGCATGACCATAAAACATATATTTCATATAAATAGAACAACCATTATTCTCAGATTTAAATGAGTAGCCATCTCGCATTAAACTAGGCACTGAATAACAATTATTGAGGTTTAAAACTAATCCCATAGGTAAATGTAGAGGTAGCGTGCCGACGACGATCACATCGACCTTGGAATCATTCCCGACGTGCATCGTCACTTCGTCCTTCGCCAGTCTCCGCTTATTCCGCAGCTCCTATTTTGAGTTACAAATATGAGCAACCGCACCGGTATCGAATACCCAGGAGCTACTACGACTGCTGGTAAGGTACACATCAATAACATGTATATCATATATACCTTTGGTATTGCCGGCCTTCTTATCCGCTAAGTGCTTGGGGCAGCTCCGCTTCCAGTGACCGTTTCCCTTGCAATAAAAGCACTCAGTCTCAGGTTTGGGTCCATGCTTTGGCTTCTTCCCGGCAACTGGCTTACCGGGCGCGGCAACTCCCTTGCCGTCCTTCTTGAAGTTCTTCTTACCCTTGCCTTTCTTGAAACTAGTGGTTTTATTGACCATAAACACTTGATGTTCCTTTTTGATCTCCACCTCCGCTGATTTCAGCATTGAATATACCTTAGGAATGGTTTTCTGCATCCCCTGCATATTGAAATTCATCACAAAGCTCTTGTAGCTAGGTGGAAGCGACTGAAGGATTCTGTCAATGACCGAATCATCCGGGAGATTAACTCCCAGCTGAGACAAGCGGTTGTGCAACCCAGACATTTTGAGTATGTGCTCGATGACAGAACTATTCTCCTCCATCTTACAACTGTAGAACTTGTCGGAGACTTCATATCTCTCGACTTGGGCATGAGCTTGGAAAATCATTTCCAGCTCTTGGAACATCTCATATGCTCCGTGCTACTCAAAACGCTTTTGGAGCCCCGATTCTAAGCTGTAAAGCATGCCGCACTGAACCAGGGAGTAATCATCACTACGCGACTGCCAGGCATTCATAATGTCTTGAGTTGCTGGGAAAACAGGTGCTTCACCTAGCGGTGCATCAAGGACATATGCTTTCTTGGCAGCTATGAGGATGATCCTCAAGTTACGGACCCAATTCGTATAGTTGCTACCATCGTCTTTCAGCTTGGTTTTCTCTTAGAACGCATTGAAATTGAGGGCAACATTAGCATGGGCCATTTGATCTACAAGACATATTGTAAAGATTTTTAGACTAAGTTCATGATAATTAAGTTCGTCTAATCAAATTATTTAATGAACTCCCACTGAGATAGACATCCCTCTAGTCATCTAAGTGATACATGATCCGAATCGACTAGGCCGTGTCCGATCATCACGTGAGACGGACTAGTCATCAACGGTGAACATCTCCATGTTGATCGTATCTACTATACGACTCATGTTCGACCTTTCAGTCTCTCGTGTTCTGAGGCCATGTCTGTACATGCTAGGCTCGTCAAGTCAACCTAAGTGTTTTGCATGTGTAAATCTGGCTTACACCCGTTGTATTCGAACGTTAGAATCTATCACACCCGATCATCACGTGGTGCTTCAAAACAACGAACCTTCGCAACGGTGCACAGTTAGGGGGAACACTTTCTTGAAATTTTTAACGAGGGATCATCTTATTTAAGCTACCATCTTTCTAAGCAAATAAGATGTAAAAACATGATAAACATCACATGCAATCAAATAGTGACATGATCTGGCCAATATCATTTTGCTCCTTTTGATCTCCATCTTCGGGGCGCCATGATCATCATCATCACCGGCATGACACCATGATCTCCACCATCATGATCTCCATCATCGTGTCTTCATGAAGTTGTCTCGCCAACTGTTACTTCTACTACTATGGCTAACGGTTAGGAATAAAGTAAAGTAATTACATGGCGTTTTCATTGACATGCAGGTCATACAATAAATTAAGACAACTCCTATGGCTCCTGTCGGTTGTCATACTCATCAATTCGTGATTCCTATTACAAGAACATGATCAATCTCATAGATCACATATATCATTCATCACATCCTTTTGGCCATATCACATCACACGGCATATGCTGCAAGAACAAGTTAGACGTCCTCTAATTGTTGTTGCAAGTTTTTACGTGGCTTCTATAGGTTTCTAGCAAGAACATTTCTTACCTACGCCAAAACCACAACGTGATATGCCAATTTCTATTTACCCTTCATAAGGACCCTTTTCATCGAATCCGATCCGACTAAAGTGGGAGAGACAGACACCCGCTAGCCACCTTATGCAACTAGTGCATGTCAGTCGGTGGAACCTATCTCACGTAAGCGTACGTGTAAGGTCGGTCTGGGCCGCTTCATCCCACGATGCCGCCGAATCAAGATAAGACTAGTAACGGCAAGTAAATTGACAAAATCGACGCCCACAACAACTTGTGTTCTACTCGTGCATAGAAACTACGCATAGACCTAGCTCATGATGCCACTGTTGGGATCGTTGCAGAAATCAAAAAAATTCTGCGCATCACCAAGATCAATCTATGGAGAGACTAGGAACGAGAGAGAGGGGAGTGCATCTTCATACCCTTGAAGATCGTGACGCGGAAGTGTTACAAGAACACGGATGAAGGAGTCGTACTCGCAGCGATTCAGATCGCGGTTGATTCCGATCTAAGCGCCGAAAAACGGCGCCTCCGCGTTCAACACACATGCAGCATGGGGACGTCTCCTCCTTCTTGATCCAGCAAGGGGGAAGGAGAAGTTGGGGAAGAGCTCCGGCAGCACGACGGCGTGGTGGTGGAGCTTGCAGTTCTCCGGTAGGGCTTCGCCAAGCTCAACGAAGGAGGAGGGGGTGTTGAAGAGGGGGAGCGCTGCGCCTTGGATGAGGTGCTGCTGCCCTCCCTCCTCCCCTCTATTTATAGGGCGAAGGGGGAAGGGGGACGGCCCCTCTAGATGAGATCTAGAGGGGGGCGGCGGCCAAGGGGAGGAGGCTTGCCCCCCAAGCCAAGGGGGCGCCCCCCTTAGGGTTCCCCCCCAACCCTAGGCGCATGGGCCCTAGGGGGGGATGGCGCCCAGCCCACTTAGGGGCTGGTTCCCTTCCACATACAGCCCATAGGGCCCTCCGGGGCAGGTGGACCCTCCCGGTGGACCCCCGGAACCCCTTGGTGGTCCCGGTACAATACCGGCAAACCCCCGAATACTTCCGGTGACCGTATGATGACTTCCCATATATAAATCTTCACCTCCGGACCATTCCGGAACTCCTCATGACGTCCGGGATCTCATCCAGGACTCCGAACAACATTCGGTAACCACATACTATTTCCCATAACAACTCTAGCGTCATCGAACCTTAAGTGTGTAGACCCTACGGGTTCGGGAACCATGTAGACATGACCGAGACATCTCTCCGGCCAATAACCAACAGCGGGATCTGGATACCCATGTTGGCTCCCACATATTCCACGATGATCTCATCGGATGAACTACGATGTCGGGGATTCAAACAATCCCATACACAATTCCCTTTGTATGCCTTGTTCAATCTCGTTACCGACAAGTCTCTTTACTTGTCCGTAACACATCATCCCGTGATCAACTCCTTGGTCACATTGAGCTCATTATGATGATGTCCTACCGAGTGGGCCCAAAGATACCTCTCCGTCACACGGAGTGACAAATCCCAGTCTCAATTTGTGCCAACCCAACAGATACTTTCGGAGATACCCGTAGTGCACCTTTATAGCCACCCAATTACGTTGTGACGTTTGGCACACCCAAAGCATTCATACAGTATCCGGGAGTTGCACAATCTCATGGTCTAAGGAAAAGATACTTGACATCAGAAAAGCTTTAGCAGACGAACTACACGATCTTGTGCTATGCTTAGGATTGGGTCTTGTCCATCACATCATTTTCCTAATGATGTGATCCTGTTATCAACGACATCCAATGTCCATGGTTAGGAAACCTAACCATCTATTGATCAATGAGCTAGTCAACTAGAGGCTCACTAGGGACATGTTGAGGTCTATGTATTCACACATGTATTACGATTTCCGGATAACACAATTATAGCATGAACAATAGACAATTATCATGAACAAGGAAATATAATAATAACCACTTTATTATTGCCTCTAGGGCATATTTCCAACAAATCATAGTCTCCATCATCCTTTCCTCACTTGGGACAATGCTCTAATAATGATGATCATCACACTTTTGTTTACTTACAACTCAAGAATTACAACTTGATAGTTAGAACAAATTATGACTCTATGTGAATGCCTCCGGTGGTGTACCGGGATATGCAATGAATCAAGAGTGACATGTAGGAAAGAATTATGAATGGTGGCTTTGCCACAAATACAATGTCAACTACATGATCATGCAAAGCAATATGACAATGATGAAGCGTGTCATAATAAATGGAACGGTGGTAAGTTGCATGGCAAATATATCTCGGAATGGCTATGGAAATGCCATAATAGGTAGGTATGGTGGCTGTTTTGAGGAAGGTAATGGTGGGTGTATGATACCGGCGAAAGTTGTGCGATACTAGAGAGGCTAGCAATGGTGGAAGGGTGAGTGTGCGTATACTCCATGGACTCAACATTAGTCATAAAGAACTCACATACTTATTGCAAAAACCTATTAGTTATCAAAACAAAGTACTACGCGCATGCTCCTAGGGGGATAGATTGGTAGGAAAAGACCATCGCTCGTCCCCGACCGCCACTCATAAGGAAGACAATCAATAAATAAGTCGTGCTCCAACTTCATCACATAACGGTTCACCATACGTGCATGCTACGGGAATCACAAACTTTAGAACAAGTATTTCTCAAATTCACAACTACTCAACTAGCATGACTCTAATATCACCATCTTCATATCTCAAAACAATTATCAAGTATCAAACTTCTCTTAGTATTCAATGCACTTTAAAGTTTTTATCTTGGGTGCCTATTATATTAGGGCTAATTTTATAACCAAGGCAAATTACCATGCTGTTCTAAAGGACTCTCAAAATAATATAACTGAAGCATGAGAGATCAAATTTTTCTATAAAATAAAACCACCGCCGTGCTCTAAAAGATATAAGTGAAGCGCTAGAGCAAAACTATATAGCTCAAAAGATATAAGTGAAGCACAAAGAGTATTCTAATAAATTCCGATTAATGTGTGTCTCTCCCAAAAGGTGTGTACAGCAAGGATGATTGTGTTAAACAAAAAAACAAATACTCAAATCATACAAGACGCTCCAAGCAAAACACATATCATGTGGTGAATAAAAATATAGCTCCAAGTAAAGTTACCGATGGACGAAGACGAAAGAGGGGATGCCTTCCGGGGCATCACCAAGCTTTGGCTTTTTGGTGTCCTTGGATTTACCTTGGGGTGCCTTGGGCATCCCCAAGCTTAGGCTCTTGCCACTCCTTGTTCCATAATCCATCAAATCTTTACCCAAAACTTGAAAACTTCACAACACAAAACTCAACAGAAAATCTCATGAGCTCAGTTAGCGAAAGAAAACAAACAACCACTTCAAGGTACTGTAATGAACTCATTATTTATTTGTATTGGTGTTAAACCTACTGTATTCCAACTTCTCTATGGTTCATAAACTCCGATACTAGCCATAATCAAAATAAGCAAACAACACACGAAAAACAGAATCTGTCAAAAACAGAACAGTCTGTAGTAATCTGTATCTAACGCAAACTTCTGTAACTCATAAAAATCTACCAAAATAGGAAGACCTAGATAATTTGTTTATTGATCTACTGCAATTTGAATCAGTATTTTATCACGTTCTGGTGATTTTTAACAATTTTTTTCGTGAACAGAAAGTTTCTGACTTTTTCAGCAAGATCAAATAACTATCATCCGAGAAGATCCTATAGGTTTTACTTGGCACAAACACTAATTGAAACATAAAAACAAATCTAACCAGAGGCTAGATCAAATATTTATTACTAAACAGAAATAAAAAGCAAGAAAATAAAATAAAATTGGGTTGCCTCCCAACAAGCGCTATCGTTTAACGCCCCTAGCTAGGCATAAAAGCAAGGATAGATCTAGGTATTGCCATCTTTGGTAGGCAATCCATAAGTGACTCTCATATTAGATTCATAAGGTAATTTAATTTTGTTTCTAGGAAAGTGTTCCATGCCTTTCCTTAACGGAAATTGGAATCTAATATTCCCTTCTTTCATATCAATAATTGCACCAATCGTTCTAAGGAATGGTCTACCAAGAATAAGAGGACATGAAGGATTGCAATCTATATCAAGGACAATGAAATCTACGGGCACATAATTCCTATTTGCAACAATAAGAACATCATTAATTCTTCCCATAGGTTTCTTAATGGTGGAATCCACAAGATGCAAGTTTAAAGAACACTCATCAAATTCACGGAAACCTAGCAAATCACACAAAGTTTTTGGAATCGTGGAAACACTAGCACCCAAATCACACAAAGCATAGCATTCATGATCTTTAATTTTAATTTTAATACTCCCCCCATTCCCTTATACAAGGCCACAATGAAAATTACATTTTGCATCTATACAAGGCCACTAACAGTAATCGAGACGAAAATTAATGATGTTTTCTCGTACTAGCAACTTGTTTAATACTTGCATGCATGTAGTCATAATGACACTGTGCTACTTCCTTCATATTCCTTCCTTGCATGCATGCAAGCATATTAATGATCCCAGTTAACAAAAAGAAACGTTGGCTTCCAAAGCAGTCATTAAATTTTACCTTGGTACCTGTAATATGAGTTTGTGGCCTTGTATAAGGGAATGGAGGGAGTAGTAGGTTCCCACTCATCATAAAGTTTTCTAGGGATAGAAACTTCCAATTCAAGCTTTTCTTCATAAGATTGCATTAAAGCATCGACAATATGTTCGGTAAAAGCCTTATTTTGACTATAAGCATGTGGAGAATTTAGCACGGATTGCAACAAGGAAATACAATCTACTAAAGAACAATTATCATAATTAAATTCCTTGAAATCCAAGATAGTGGGTTCATTGCTATGTAAAGTTTTGACCTCTTCCATCCCACTTTTACGAAATTTTGCATCAAGATCTAAAAACTCCAAATCATTGGGACGCCTTTTAACTAAAGTTGACTCATCTCCAGTCCCATAATTATCAAGATTCATATTGCAAAACAAAGATTTAATAGGGGACACATCAATAACTATTTGATCCTCTCTTTATTATCATGAAAACTAGAAGAACACACTTTCACAAAGCAATCTTTTTTAGCACGCATCCTAGCGGTTCTTTCTTTGCACTCATCAATGGAAATTCTCATAGCTTTGAGAGACTCATTGATATCATGCTTAGGTGGAATAGATCTAAGTTTCAAAGAATCAACATCAAGAGAAATTCTATCCACGTTCCTAGCCAACTCATCAATCTTAGGCAATTTTTTCTTCAAGCAAAGCATTGAAATTCTTTTGAGAAATCATAAATTCTTTAACACTAGTCTCAAAATCAGAGGGCAACTTACTAAAATTTCCATAAGAATTGTTGTAGGAATTACCATAATTATTAGAGGAATTACTAGGATACGGCCTAGGATTAAAATTTCCTCTATAAGCGTTGTTACCAAAATTGTTCCTAGCAACAAAATTCACATCCATAGGTTCATTATTATTCTCAATCAAGGTAGACAAAGGAATATCATTGGGATCAGAAGAAACACTCTTATTAGCAAACAATTTCATAAGTTCATCCATCTTTCCACTCAAAACATTAATTTCTTCTATCGCATGCACTTTTCTACTAGTAGATTTTTCAGTGTGCCATTGAGAATAATTAACCATAATATTATCTAGGAGTTCAGTAGCTTCTCCTAAAGTGATTTCCATAAAAGTGCCTCCCGCGGCCGAATCTTAAAGATTTCTAGAAGCAAAATTCAATCCGGCATAAAATTTTTGTATAATCATCCACAAATTCAAACCATGAGTAGGGCAATTACGTATCATTAATTTCATCCTCTCCCAAGCTTATGCAACATGTTCATGAACAAGTTGCTTAAAATTCATAATATCGTTTCTAAGAGAGATGACCTTAGCGGGAGGAAAATACTTAGAGATAAAAGCATCTTTGCACTTATTCCAAGATTCAATACTATTTTTAGGCAAAGACGAAAACCAAGTTTTAGCACGATCTCTAAGAGAAAACGGAAATAGCTTCAATTTAACAATATCATTGTCCACATCTTTCTTCTTTTGCATGTCACACAAATCAACAAAGCTATTTAGATGGGTAGCAGCATCTTCACTAGGAAGGCGGGCGAATTGATCTTTCATGACAAGATTCAACAAAGCAGCATTAATTTCACAAGATTCAGCATCGGTAAGAGGAGCAATCGGAGTGCTAAGAAAATCATTGTTGTTGGTATTGGTAAAGTCACAGAATTTAGTATTGTCTTGAGCCATCGTGACAAGCAAGCAATCCAACACACGAGCAAACAAGAAGCACGCGAAAAAGAGGCGAACAGAAAAGAGGGCGAATAAAACGGCAAGGGTGAAGTGGGGGAGAGGAAAAGGAGAGGCAAATGGAAAATAATGTAATGTGAGGGATAAGAGTTTGTGATGGGTACTTGGTATGTCTTGACTTGTGCGTAGACTCCCCGGCAACGGCGCCAGAAATTCTTCTTGCTACCTCTTGAGCACCGCGTTGGTTTTTCCCTTGAAGAGGAAAGGGTGATGCAGCAAAGTAGCGTAAGTATTTCACTCAGTTTTTGAGAACCAAGGTATCAATCCAGTAGGAGACCACGCTCAAGTCCCACGTACCTACACAAACAAATAAGAACCTTGCAACCAACGCGATAAAGGGGTTATCAATCCCTTCACGACCACTTGCAAAAGTGAGATATGATAGAGATGATAAGATAATATTTTTGGTATTTTTATGATAAAGATAAAAAGTAAAGATTGCAAAGTAAAAATAGATTGGAAACTTATATGATGCAGAATAGACCCCGGGGCCATAGGTTTGACTAGTGGCTTCTCTCAAAATAGCATAAGTATTACGGCGGGTGAACAAATTACTGTCGAGCAATTGATAGAAAAGTGCATAATTATGAGAATATCTAGGCATGATCATGTATATAGGCATCACGTCCGTAACAAGTAGACCGACTCCTGCCTGCATCTACTACTATTACTCCACACATCGACCGCTATCCAACATGCATCTAGAGTATTAAGTTCATAAGAACAGAGTAACGCTTTAAGTAAGATGACATGATGTAGAGGGATAAACTCAAGCAATATGATATAAACCCCATCTTTTTATCCCCGATGGCAACAATACAATACGTGTCGTTTCACCTTCTGTCACTGGGATCGAGCACCGCAAGATTGAACCTAAAGCTAAGCACTTCTCCCATTGCAAGAAAGATCAATCTAGTAGGACAAACCAAACTGATAATTCGAAGAGACTTGCAAAGATAACCAATCATACATAAAAGAATTCAGAGGAGATTCAAATATTGTTCATAGATAATCTTGATCATAAACCCAAAATTCATCGAATCTCGACAAACACACCGCAAAAATAGTTACATCGAATAGAACTCCAAGAAGATCGAGGAGAACTTTGTATTGAGATCCAAAGAGAGAGAAGAAGCCATCTAGCTAATAACTATGGACCCGATGGTCTGAGGTAAACTACTCACACATCATCGAAGAGGCTATGGTGTTGATGTAGAAGCCCTCCGTGATCCATGCCCCCTCCGGCGGAGCGCCGAAAAAGGCCCCAAGATGGGATCTCACGTGTACAGAAGGTTGCGGTGGTCGAAATAGGTTTTCGTGGTGCTCCTGGATGGTTTCGGGGTACGTAGGTATATATAGGAGGAAGAAGTAGGTCGATGGAGCCACGAGGCCCACGAGGGTGGAGGGTGCGCCCAGGGGGGTAGGCGCGCCCCCTGCCTCGTGGCCTCCTCGTTGATTACTTGACGTCCACTCCAAGTCCTCTGGATCACGTTTGTTCCAAAAATCACGCTCCCGAAGGTTTCATTCCGTTTGGACTCCGTTTGATATTCCTTTTCTGCGAAACACTAAAATAGGCAAAAGAACAGCAATTTGCACTGGGCCTTAGGTTAATAGGTTAGTCCCAAAAATAATATAAAAGTGTATAATAAAGCCTATTAAACATCCAAAACAGAATATATAATAGCATGGAGCAATCAAAAATTATAGATACGTTGGAGACGTATCAGTAGCACAAGCAACATCAATAGAAGCGCAGCAGGAGCAGCAATAGCCAGCGGCGGGAGCAACAACAGCGTAGCGGCAGCAGGGCGAAGGCATCGGCGGTAGGCGCAGGGGCGGCTAGGCGCGGGCACGCGCGGCCGGGCGCGCGCAAGGGTTGCAGGGAGCGGGGTAGCAGCAGCGGTTCAAGGGTAGCAGCAGCGCGGGCACGCACGGGAGCTCGAGGACCATCCATGGCGGCCACGGCGAGTGCAAACGACTACGACGACAGTTTGAGACACAAAAAAGGAGGAATCGGCAAAGGGGCTCACCCCGGTGCTCGTGGGCGAGGTTGTGAGGGCGGGGGAGCTCAGGAGGCGGCGGATCTGACGACGAATGGCGATGGCCGTGGCGGGGAAGACGGCTCGATCCCGAAGTTTGACGGTGCCCTGGCTTCACCTGGTGCTAGTAGAGGACAAAGGCGAAGGCGTCGGTCTTCCACGGCGAGGCGGGGCGGGGCGCGTCGAGCGCGGTCGGCTTCGGCGCTCGAGGCGGAGCCAAGTCGAGAGGGGGGAGGAGAGGGGGAATGGATCTGGGAGGAGGGTAGGTGAGTGGGGGAGTGGCAGAGAGGATCGAGGAGTCGGGGCGTGGCGGCCTTATCCTCTCGCAGGGTTCATCGTCGACGAGGTGGTTGGGCGGAGCCGCGCCCCTGTTCCGACCCCGGTCGGGGGAATAGGGGAAGGAACGACCCGTGGGGGTTGGTGGGCTGGCCACCCAGGCGGCTAGGCCCAGGGGCAGGGAGGGTTCTCTCTCTCTCTCTCTCCTTTCCCTTTTTCTTTTAAAGCTTTCTATTTTTATTTTAAAACCAAAAGCAAAATAGTTTTATAAATTATAAAACTTACACAAAAAATACTAGTATAATTTAGGCTACTATCAAATTAAGTTTAACATTTAAACAAAATAGTTTAGCATTTTTACAATTTTAAAATGTAATTAAATTATCGTTTAGGCCACCGTTTTATTTAGTTTTGGGCAGTTGAGCACTTTGAAAAAGTTGGTTCACCACCAATATTAACAAGTGATTATTTGCCACATGATGAACATTTTTGTTGTCATGTATGAGAAGTTAGAATTTTGACTTATAATTTGGATTTGGATTTGAATTGTGATTTGGATCAAGTGAAGATTAGCAACAGTAACATGATGACATGGCACCATTAACAAGGGATTACTGTAGCATGACACTAGGGGTGTTACATGTGCTGTGCATCCAACTCTCTTTGGTCCCTGTAGTTTGGGCGTCAAGCCTCTTAAAAGAATATGTAAGATGAGGATAAAGACTCAACTTCGAGGAAGTGAAACGACAGAGGCCCTGAATTATCAGGGATGCCGGCTTTATTATACTATCTATAATATATACATCATGTAACCATGTACATCATGAGAGCCGGTGGATCAAGTATAGTAGGGCCGAAGATGAGCAATATTCCACGGCCGATGGGTCTCCTCCCCCGACTTACGTGAATCCTTGTGTTCTCAAACGTCGATAAGATAATATGAGCCGTTATGCAGATTCTTGCTGACCACAAAAGGTCCTTGCCAGGGCGGCGAGAGCTTATGCATGTCTGTTGATCCTAGATGAGCCGAAGCACTAAGTCGCCTTCCTGAAAGGTTCTGGTTTTGACCCGGCGGCTGTGGTAACAACGTAGGTCTTGCTGATAAATCGCCGAACGAGCCGCCGCGAGATCACGTTTCTCATCCAGCAGGTCAAGTGCATCTTCATTGTCAGCTTCCACATAAGCCGCCACCCGGGGTGAATCGTGACGGATGTCACTAGGGGAACCGCCTCTGCTCCATAAACCATGAAAAAGGGGGTGTAACCCATAGATCTTTTGGGGGTCATGTTGATGCTCCATAACACCGAAGGCAACTCCTCCACCCAACAACCCGGCGTCCTTTGCAAAGGGACCATAAGCCGGGGCATGATACCTCGCAAAATCTCTTGATTTGCTCGTTCTGCCTGACCATTGGACTGAGGGTGAGCCACAGATGAAACGTCAAGCCGGATATGCTCTCGTTGACAGAATTCTCTCATAGCACCTTTAGAAAGATTAGTGCCATTATCTGTTATAATGCTGTGTGGAAAGCCAAAAATGGAAGATCACCTTCTTCATGAATTGAACCGCCGTTGCTGCATCACACTTACTGACTGGCTCTGCTTCAACCCACTTGGTGAACTTGTCAACCGCCACCAAAAGGTGGGTCTTCTTATCCTTGGACCTCTTGAAAGTCCCAACCATATCAAGCCCCCAAGTTGCAAACGGCCAAGTAATTGGAATCATCCTCAATTCTTGAGCCGGCACATGAGCTCGTCATGAAAATTTCTGACAACCGTCACATCTACTTACCAAATCCTCAGCATCAGCGTGAGCCGTCAACCAATAGAACCCATGACGAAAAGCCTTGGCTACAAGAGATTTAGAGCCGGCATGATGACCACAATCTCCTTCATGAATCTCCCGTAGAATCTCACGGCCTTACTCAGGAGAGACGCAACGCTGAAACGCCCCTGTGACATTGCAATGGTGCAACTCCCCATTGACAATTGTCATTGACGTAGACCGCAGGGTTATCTTTCTGGCCAATATTTCATCCTCCGGCAACTCACCCCGGGTCATGTAAGCCAAATACGGAACTGTCCAATCGGGAATAGCATGAAGAGCCGCCACCAACTGTGCTTCCGGGTCAGGGACAGCAAGATCTTCCTCTGTAGGCAATTTGACAGAAGGGCTAAGCAAAATGTCCATGAACGTGTTAGGTGGCACCGGCTTACGCTGAGATCCTAGCCGGCTTAAAGTATCAGCCGCCTCGTTCTTCCTGCAATCAACATGCTCAACTTGATAACCCTTGAAATGACCCGCAATAGCATCAACCTCTCGACGATAAGCTACCATGAGCGGATCTTTAGAATCCCAAGTACCAGAAACTTGCTGAGCCACCAGATCTGAATCGCCAAAGCACCTCACCCGGCTTAAGTTCATCTCCTTAGCCATCCGAAGACCATGGAGCAAGGCCTCATACTCAGCTGCATTGTTAGTACAGGGGAACATTAGCCGGAGAACATAAGAGAATTTGTCACCTCGTGGGGAAGTCAAGACAACTCCAGCCCCCGAGCCCTCCAGTTGTCTAGATCCATCAAAGTGAATAGTCCAATATGTGTTATCCGGCTTTTCCTCAGGTGCCTGCAACTTTGTCCAGTCATTGATGAAGTCCACAAGTGCTTGAGACTTGATGGACGTACGTGGTACATACTTTAAACTGTGAGGACCAGCTCAATGGCCCATTTAGCAACTCGGCCTGTGGCTTCCCTGTTTTCGATGATATCTCCTAAAGGAGCAGAACTAACCACAGTGATGGGATGACCCTAAAAATATTGCTTAAGCTTCCGGCTTGCCATGAAAACCCCATATACAAGCTTCTGCCAGTGTGGATATCTCTGTTTGGACTCGATAAGCACCTCACTGATGTAATAAATAGGCCTTTGAACCAGGTACTCCTTGCCTGCCTCTTTCCTTTCCACCACAATGGCTACACTGACGGCCCGGCTATTAGCAGCCACATATAACAACATAGGCTCTTTATCAATAGGGGCAGCCAGCACGGGCGGCTCAGCCAACTGTTTCTTCAGTTCCTCAAACGCTTGATTAGCAGCATCACTCCAAACAAAGTGATCTGTCTTCTTCATTATCTGATAAAGAGGTATAGCCTTCTCACCCAGCTGGCTTATGAACCAGCTCAGGGCCGCAATACGACCCGCCAGACGCTGAACATCATTAACACACGCCGGCTTAGCCAATGAAGTAATGGCTTTGATCTTCTCCGGGTTAGCTTCAATGCCTCTGTTAGAAACCAGGAAACCCAAGAGCTTGCCTGCTGGCACACCAAAGACACACTTAGCCGGGTTAAGCATCATCTTATAGACCCGGAGATTGTCAAACGTCTCCTTCAAATCATCAATCAGGGTCTCCTTCTCTCTTGATTTCACCACAATGTCATCTACATAAGCATGAACATTGCGCCCAATCTGATTGTGAAGGCAATTCTGCACACACCGCTGATAAGTCGCCTGGCCACTCTTGAGCCCAAAAGGCATAGACACATAGCAGAAGGCTCCAAACGGAGTAATGAAAGTTGTTTTCTCCTGGTCCTTAACTGCCATCTTGATCTGATGATAACCAGAATAAGCATCCAAAAAACTCAAACGCTCACAACCCGTCGTAGCATCAATGATTTGATCAATACGAGGGAGAGCAAACGGATCAGCCGGACAAGCCTTGTTCAAGTCCATGTAATCCACACACATCCGCCAAGTGCCATTCTTCTTGAGTACCAGCACCGGGTTAGCCAACCACTCAGGATGGAAAACTTCAACGATAAACCCGGCCGCCAAGAGCCGAGCCACTTCCTCACCAATGGCCTTCCGCCTCTCCTCATTAAATCGGCGAAGAGCTTCGGATCAATATTAAGAGTATGCTCAGCGAGTTCCCTCGGTACACCCGGCATGTCTGAAGGCTTCCATGCAAAGATGTCCCGGTTCTCACGGATGAACTCGATGAGCGCGCTTTCCTATTTTGGATCCAGATTAGCACTGATACTGAACTGCTTCGATGAATCTCCAGGGACGAAGTCAACCATTTTGGTGTCGTCTGCCGATTTAAACTTGAGCGACGGATCATGCTCTGTGGTTGACTTTTTCAAGGACGTCATGTCTGCTGGGTCAACATTATCCTTGTAAAATTTCAACTCCTCCGCTGCACAAACCGATTCAGCATAAGCCGCATCCCCTTCCTCACACTCCAAGGCCACCTTGCGACTCCCATGCACTGTGATGGTGCCCTTGTAACCCGACATTTTAAGCTGCAAGTAAACATAGCAAGGCCTCGCCATGAACTTAGCATAAGCCGGCCGCCCAAATAGAGCATGATAAGGGCTCTTGATCTTGACCACTTCGAAGGTTAAAGTTTCAGACTTGGAATCATGCTCATCTCCAAAGGCAACTTCCAAAGATATCTTACCCACCGGGTAGGCTGACTTACCCGGCACCACACCATGGAAGACAGTGTTTGACGGCTTAAGGTTCTTATCTGTCAGTCCCATGCGACGGAAGGTCTCATAATAAAGGATGTTAATGCTGCTACCTCCATCCATGAGCACCTTAGTAAACTTATAGCCCCCAACCTGAGGCGCCACCACAAGAGCCAGCTAACCCGGATTATCAACCCGAGGCGGGTGATCCTCACGACTCCACACTATAGGCTGCTCTGACCACCGCAAGTAACGCGGCACTGCCGGCTCAACAGCATTGACTGCCGTCTTATGAAGCTTCTGATCCCACTTACATCAGCTAGTGGTGAAGACGTGGTACTGTCCACTATTCAACTGCTTCGGGTTGCTCTGATAACCAGACTGCTGCTACTATTGATTCCCTTGATTACTTTGCTGATTGTAACCACCTTGGTTACCATGGCCTTGAAACCCGGAACTTGAACCGCCGCCTCCATGACCCGGACCATGAGAACCAGACCCTGATCCGCCATTCGGGCCATGTTGGCGCTGGATGGACTCCCTAAAGCTTCTCATTATGCTGCAATCTTTCCACGAATGAGTAGCTGGCTTCTGATCCGTTCCGTGTTTCGGACACGGCTGATTTAACATTGCCTCAAGATCGAATCCTGTCCTTGGAGCCGGCTGCCCCTTACGACGCTGGTTATAATTGCGCGCACCGGTGTTAGCCACAAATTCATCAGCCTTGCGCTTACTGTTGCCGCCCTGATTGGTAGGATTGTGCTGCTGTCCCTTCATGCCGCTACTCTTCTTTCCCTTCCCGATCTTTCGTCCTCAGAGTCGGGGTCCTTGGTACCATCATACAGCATACTTAACAAGAGCCGCCATTAGAGTACCCATGTTGTTGCAATGACGCTTGAGCCGTCCAAGCTTCTGCTTGAGTGGAGTAAAATGGCAATTTTTCTCCAGCATCAGAATCGCTGAACCGACGTTTATGTTATCTGAAGTATGTATGATAGTCGAGACCCGGCGTACTCAGCTGGTTGTTGACTCGCCCTCTGCTTGAACACAAGAAACCAAATCCATAATTGACATGGGCTGCTTGCATGTATCTTTGAAATTCTGGATGAACCGGGCCTTCAGCTCCGCCCATGACCCGATGGAATTAGCCGGCAACCCCTTCAACCAGGTACGAGCCGTCCCCTCCAGTATCATGGTGAAATAATTAGCGTATGCAGCTTCGCTAACATCCAGCATCTCCATAGCCATCTCATAACTCTCAACCCAAGCCTCAGGGGGCTGATCTGCTATGTAATTGGGCACCTTACGAGGGCCTTTGAAATCCTTGGGTAAACGCTCGTTCCGTAGGGCCGCCGTTAGACAGGGCACACCAAAAGCTCTAGAAGTTACACCCGCCTCAACTGAAACCGTCGGGTAAGCCGCCGCATGCTGATGAATCGCTGGCTAAGCCACCAGCTTGGCCTCCCGGCGCACCGGGTCATGACCACGACGCCGCTCGGTACTCGAGACTGCTGGCGAGTCAATGTGCCTACTGTAGCTCCGGCTTGGACGAGGGGTCGCATGAATCCAGTCACAACTATAGGAATAAGCCTGCTGCTGTACCAAAGCCGTCTGAAGAAGCTCCCTAGCCCTTCGTGTTTCAACCACCGTCGGAGTCTCGCCCTCAGCTGGCAGAGCCACCAATCGTGTAGCTGCAACAATCATGTTGTCCAGAGGGGTGGAATAATGACCCGACATGGTGTTATTCACATGTGGAGAACCTGTCCCGCGTGGCTGAACCAGCGCTCCACCCCCTGGTGCCTCAGTCGTCTGATTTATTGCCGGCGGGTTACTAGCCCCTGCTCCGGGTGTATTGAAGAGGTTCCGTGACTCATAAATTGAGGGCAGACGACTCTGGAGCTTTCTCCTCAAGACTTCATTTGAAGTGTTCTGATCCACCATGAGCCGGTATGAATCTGCTTGAATCCATTGTGCTTGGGCGTTCAAAATGGCCCGCTCTGCAGCCATCCTAGCGTTTTCCGCTGCTAATTCCGCTTTAGCTTGCGTTATCTCACCATGCAATTTACCCGCTTCCGCCTTATGCTGCTCCTGGTTTTCTGGGGTTACGTCAACCTCCATCAGAGTCGCCAAAGCTTCCAACAGATCTGCTAAAACTTGAGCCAGCGGGCGCACTGAACCGCCAGCACCCGCTGCTGTCAACGCTGCTGCACTGGAGGTCATGGCCCCGGCGGCTGTTGAACCGAGAACCGGCTGGGTGCCAGCCATGAAGATCGCCACCCTGTTTGGCGCCTCATGGGGATCCGGAATACTGTCGCCATCGGAATAGCCCCCAAGCCATCCATCTTGCAGTTGATACATTGAATCGGTCTCGCCTGTGGACGACTCGCCATCAGAGTAGATGGCCGTCTCACCGCCAGACACAGAGCCTTCCAACCCGGCCCCATGGATACATCCAATAAAGGCATGCTTCACAGCAGGCTAAACCCGGGCGGGTCGTGCACGCTGAGCTGTCTCGATGATGTCGGTGCAGATGTCCGGCTCAGGGCCCGGTTCGCCGATCTTGCCGATGAAGATGTTAATTCCGCCGAAGGGGACCCGACACCCATACTCAATTGACTCGGCCTCGGGGCCCCAGCCTGCATCGTCGATGTAGAGCTTGCCGTGATGACTCTTGGTCATCCGGCCCATAGCGTATCCCTTGATCCCTTCGAAGCTGCCCTTCAAGAACTCAAAACCACCATGCGCTGGCCCCACGGTGGGCGCCAACTATCGTGGAAGTGTCATGGCAGATGTCCTCATGGAAGGACTTAGTTGCGGAGCCATTGCGACGAGGTTATCTTAAAGGGGTTAAATGGGACAAAGGACGCGAGGAGTTTATACTGGTTCGGCCCCTTGCGGTGAAGGTAAAAGCCTAATCCAGTTTGAGGTGGAATTGCTAGGGTTTCGATTACCAGGGACCAGATACGCTTTTCCTGGCATTCGATTTGTTGTTTCTTGCCCTAAGCCGCTGCCGGGTCGCCCCCTTATATACACGGGTTGACGCCCTGCGGCCTACAGAGTCCCGGCCGGCTCATACAGCGTGTCCGGCTCGGTGACTTATCTTACATGCCTTACAACACAAGTTTACATATACATGGCGGTTTATACTCGTGGGCCTTAAGCCACCTTCGGGCTTGGGCCCTTTAACAAGCCTGTCTATGAATCACCATCTTTAATACACTCCTGGGCTTCATTTAGGTGATCCGCCATAAGGATGACCCGGCCCCTCCTGGGCGGGTCATATCTGATAATTATATCCCCAACACGCACCAAAATCATCCACATGCCACCATACGGAGCAGAGAAAACATCACCGGAACTATAACACGGACTGGCGGCCATGACCATTCTCCTCTTCAAGATTTATCTCCTTGCCATATCATGCCATGTTTTGGTGAGGTCGTCCATGTCATTGCGGTTCATTGACATGATCTTGTTCTCTTCGGCGAGCAACATGGATATGGATTTGTTTTCAGCAGCGCGTGCTCTTCTCTCCTCGATGGAAGCTTTGCGCAACCCCTCTTCCTTGAGCAATTGCCACTTTTCTTGCTTCACCTTCGCCTTCTTCTCGGCCAATTCTTTCTTGATCTCCAACGGCTTCAACAACATCGACTTGTTGGATTGCACCACGGCATCAATCTTCTCCCTCAAGCTCGATGCTTCTTGCTCTCTCTTGATCTTCTCCTTAGTCTTCTTGTCGCCATCGGGCTTGTGCAAATTTCTTGGGCCATCATCATCCTCATCTTCATCCATGTTTGTAAGTGAGCCTCTCTTTGGTGGGGATTGATACGTCTCCGTCGTATCTACTTTTCCAAACACTTTTGCCCTTGTTTTGGACTCTAACTTGCATGATTTGAATGGAACTAACCCGGACTGACGCTGTTTTCAGCAGAATTCCCATGGTGTTATCTTTGTGCAGAAACAAAAGTTCTCGGAATGACCTGAAACTTCACAGAGATTATTTTTGGAAATAATAAAAAATACTTGCGAAAGAATCAAGGCCAGGGGGCCCACACCCTTTCCACGAGGGTGGGGGCGCGCCCCCTACCTCGTGGGCCCCCTGGAGCTCCACCGACCTCAACTCCAACTCCATATGTTCGTGTTCTGGGAGAAAAAAACCAGAGAGAAAGATTCATCGCGTTTTACGATACGGAGCTGCCGCCAAGCCCTAACTCTCTCGGGAGGGCTGATCTGGAGTCTGTTCGGGGCTCCGGAGAGGGGAATCCGTCGCCGTCGTCATCATCAACCATCCTCCATCACCAATTTCATGATGCTCACCGCCGTGCGTGAGTAATTCCATCGTAGGCTTGCTGGACGGTGATGGGTTGGATGAGATTTATCATGTAATCGAGTTAGTTTTGTTAGGGTTTGATCCCTAGTATCCACTATGTTCTGAGATTGATGTTGCTATGACTTTGCTATGCTTAATGCTTGTCACTAGGGCCCGAGTGCCATGATTTCAAATCTGAACCTATTATGTTTTCATGAATATATGTGAGTTCTTGATCCTATCTTGCAAGTCTATAGTCACTTACTATGTGTTATGATTCGGCAACCCCGAAGTGACAATAATCGGGACCACTCCCGGTGATGACCTTAGTTTGAGGAGTTCATGTATTCACTATGTGTTAATGCTTTGGTCCGGTACTCTATTAAAAGGAGGCTTTAATATCCCTTAATTTCCGCTAGGACCCCGCTGCCACGGGAGGGTAGGGCAAAAGATGTCATGCAAGTTCTTTTCCATAAGCACGTATGACTATATTCGGAATACATGCCTACATTACATTGATGAATTGGAGCTAGTTCTGTGTCACCCTATGTTATGGCTGTTACATGACTAACCGCATCCGACATAATTCTCCATCACCGATCCAATGCCTATGAGCTTTTCACATATTGTTCTCCGCTTATTTACTTTTCTGTTGCTACTGTTACAATCACTCCAAAACTATCACTGTTACTTTTGCCACCGTTACCACTACTATCATACTACTTTGCTACTAAATACTTTGCTGCAGATATTAAGTTATCCAGGTGTGGTTGAATTGACAACTCAACTGCTAATACTTGAGAATATTCTTTGGCTCCCCTTGTGTCGAATCAATAAATTTGGGTTGAATACTCTACCCTCGAAAATTGTTGTGATCCCCTATACTTGTGGGTTATCAAGACTATTTTCTGGCGCCGTTGCCGGGGAGCATAGCTCTATTCTTTGAGTCACTTGGGATTTATATCTGCTGGTCACAATGAAGAACTTGAAAGACGAGAAAACAAAAATTTATCCCTCAACTACGAGGGGAGGTAAGGAACTGTCGTCTGGCTCCGCACTTGATTCACCTTCTGTTTTGAGTAAGCTTGTGACACCTAAACCTACTTCTGCTATTAATTCTGATATGTCGCATGTTATTGATGATGCCACTTCTGCTATGCATGATACTTAGGATGAAACTACTTCTATGCTTGATACTACTGTGCCACTTGGTGAATTTCTTGATGAACAACTTGCTAGGGCTAGAGAGAATGAAATTATTGAAACTGATAATATTGCTGAAAGTGATGATGAAGATTCTCCCCCTAGATATGAATTGCCTGTTGTGCCTGAGGGCTATGTTATGGATGAAGAAACTGCTAGAGACTTTCTTGCTTGCAATGATAGAAGTGATCTTAAGAAATTCTTAGCTAAGCTGAAACAAAAAACTTTGAATGCTAGAATGAAATATGATCCTGCTTATGCTACTTCACCTATCTTTGTTACTGATAAGGATTATGAATTCTCTGTCGACCCTGATATAATTACTTTGGTTGAATCTAATCCTTTCTATGGCTATGAATCTGAAACTGTTGTGGCACATCTTACTAAATTAAATGATATAGCCACCCCTGTTCACTAATGATGAGAAAACTCGCTACTATTATATCCTTAAAATATTCCCGTTCTCATTAAAGGGTGATGTTAAGATATGGTTTAATTCTCTTGATCCTGGTTGTGTGCGTAGTCCCCAGGATATGATTTATTACTTCTCTGCTAAATATTTTCCTGCTCATAAGAAACAAGCTGCTTTAAGGGAAATATATAATTTTGTGCAAATTGAAGAAGAGAGTCTCCCACAAGCTTGGGGGAGGCTTCTCCAATTACTTAATGCTTTGCCTGATCATCCTCTCAAGAAAAATGAAATACTTGATATCTTTTACAATGGACTAACCGATGCTTCCAGAGACCACCTGGATAGTTGTGTTGGTTCTGTTTTCAGGGAAAGAACACCAGATGAAGCAGAAATTCTATTGAATAATATGTTGACAAATGAAAACAATTGGACACTTCCTAAACCAACTCCTAAGCCAACTCCGAAGAAAAGGGGTGTTCTATTTCTCAGCCCTGAAGATATGCAAGAGGCAAAGAAATCTATGAAAGAAAAAGGTATAAAGGCTGAAGATGTTAAGAATTTACCTCCTGTTGAAGAAATACATGGTCTTAATTTACCGCCTGTTGAAGAAATACATGGTTTTAATCCATTACTTATTGAAGAAGTACACAGTCTTGATAACCCGACACAGGTAGTAAAGGTAAATTCTCTCTATAGATTTGATGAAGGTGATATTCCTCGTTATAAGTCTGCTAGCCAATGCTTAGATGACTTCGATAATTTTATTGTCAAACAAGAAAACTTCAATGCTTATTTTGGTAGACAGTTAAAACACAATGCTTATATGATTGAACACTTGAGTGATTATATGTCTAGAGTTAAAGGTGAACTTAAACTCATTTGTAAACATGCTTCTATGGTTACTACTCAAGTAGAACAAGTACTTAAAGCTCAGAATGATTTGCTCAATGAATTGAATAGTAAGAAAAATGATTTTGCCGTTAGAGTGGCTACTAGAACTGGTAAAATGACTCAGGAACCTTTGTATCCTGAGGGCCATCCTAAGAGAATTGAGCAGGATTCTCAGCGAAATAACTTAGATGCACCTAGTCCTTCTAAAAAGAAGAAAAATAAAAATGATAGGACTTTGCATGCTTCTAGTGAACCTGTTGTAGACACACCTGAGAATCCAAATGATATTTCTATTTCTGATGCTGAAACACAATCTGGTAATGAACATGAACCTAGTGATAATATTAATGATGATGCTCATGTTGATGCTCAACCTAGCAATGACAATGACGTAGAGATTGAACCTGCTGTTGATCTTGATAACCCACAATCAAAGAATCAACGTTATGATAAGAGGGACTTTGTTGCTAGGAAGCACGGTAAAGAAAGAGAGCCATGGGTTCAGAAACCCATGCCTTTTCCTCCCAAACCATCCAAGAAAAAGGATGATGAGGATTTTGAGCGCTTTGCTGAAATGATTAGACCTATCTTCTTGCGTATGCGTTTAACTGATATGCTCAAAATGAATCCTTATGCTAAGTACATGAAAGAAATTGTTACTAATAAAAGAAAGATACCGAAAGCTAAAATTTCCACCATGCTTGCTAATTACACTTTCAAGGGTGGAATACCTAAGAAACCAGGAGATCCAGGAGTACCCACTATACCATGCTCCATTAAGAGAAACTATGTTAAAATTGCCTTATGTGATCTTGGAGCCGGTGTTAGTGTTATGCCTCTCTCTTTATATTGTAGACTTGATTTGAATAAGTTGACACCTACTGAAATATCCTTGCAAATGGCTGATAAATCAACTGCTATACCTGTCGGTATTTGTGAGGATGTGCCTGTTGTGGTTGCAAATGTTACTATTTTAACAGATTTTGTTATTCTTGATATTCCCGAGGACGATAGTATGCCTATTATTCTTGGAAGACCCTTTCTGAATACTGCAGGGGCTGTTATTGACTGCAACAAAGGCAATGTCACTTTTCATGTTAATGGCAATGAGCATACGGTACACTTTCCGAGGAAACAACCTCAAGTTCATAGTATCAACTCTATTGGAAAAATTCCATCTATTATTTTTGGAGGTTTTGAATTTCCTCTTCCTACTGTCAAAAAGAGATATGATATTCTTATTATAGGGGATGTGCATATCCCCGTTGAGGTAACAAAGTGTTATTCGAAATTTCTCCGGTTCCATGTTATTCGGAATGAGTTTGTTAACAAGACTTGATCAACCTTGTTAGTGGATTCCTTTTGATGAGCATGAGATGGATGAAGTTAGAAAGCACAACCTTCTGTACCCTCTTCTTACTTTCTGTTATTTAGTGGAAATAAAGTAAAAATAGTATTTTCTGTCAGGTTTCTAAATTATCCGTGCAATAAAAAAATACCCCGAAAATAAAAGTTCTCCAAATGCCCCGAAATTGAAATATGATTTTTCTGGAATATTTGAGAATATCAGACACTGAGAACACAGCAGGGGGAGCAAGCACCTGGCCACGAGGGTCCAGGGCGTGCCCACCCCCTGGGCGCGCCCCCTGCCTCGTGGGCCCATGGTGGCTCCCCTCCACTTATTCCAGCAACCACACACTCCTTCTTCCTCCCAAAAAAATCACCAACGAGCTCAAGCACGAGTTCTAGCTCATTTTGCTGCGATTTTCGATCTCCTTGCTCAAAGCACCTCTCACAAAACTGCTTTGGGGGATTGTTCCTTGGTATGTGACTCCTCCACTGGTCCAATTAGTTTTTGTTCTAGTGATTTATTCATTGCAAATTTGTGCTGCCTAGGTGACCATGTTCTTGAGCTTGCATGTCAAATTTATATGGTCCCAAGTAGTTCTAATGCATGATAGTCTCTAGGCACTTGTGGGAGTAGTTGCTATCAATGTTGTTGAGTTTGGTCCACCTTTATTTGAAGTTACTAAAAATTTTAGAAAATTTTCAGAGGAAGAAATATGTTTAGGAAAATGTACCAAGGTGGCCCTTCAAGGAAGCAAGGACCCAGGCTCGCAATGCGCGATGCCGACGATGAACCACCAAGGGACGCTAAAGTGCGGGCTTGTGAATGGCCTTCAGAGGACTTTATGGATCGAGCAGGAATTAAGGAAGAATTTAACGCATATGTGCGTAACGCTGATCTTGTGAGCTTCGAGGTAGATAAGTGCCGTCAGTACCACTATCTCACTGATTCCTTTGTGAGGAGGTTTGAATTTTCATCGTCACGCAATTCTCAAACTGTCCTGTTTGATCTTTATGAAAATTCTTATACTATGGACTTAGAGGATTTTAATACTACTTGCAAACTTCCACAATGGGGTAGTCCTAGTGAACCTCCCAAATCTGAATTTAGAGATTTTCTTGCTAGTATAACTATGGGGGAATCTAGAGACATAGAACAAGCTACCATAGGGAGCATTCATTTTCCTGCTATACATTATTTTGCTCTCTTCATAGGTAGGTGTATAAATGGTAAGGATGAAGCATGTCACATGTGTGTCCCCGACCTCAGTGTTCTCAGGAGTGCTGTATTAGGAGATAAACATTATAATTTGGGATCCGTTGTTGCACGTAGATTGCATAACAATAGATTTAATGGAGATTTCTTTGGTGGAATTTATGCAACCCGTTTAGCTAATTTTCTCGGTGTAGCCATACGTGATTATGATATTGACTTGCCTCATGTTTATTTAGATTATGAGGCTATGGTTCGTCATCGTTTTGTTGAGAGGAACGATCAGTTCCTCCAGTGTCAACTAATCTTTGACAGACGACGCACCTATCACGTCGCTCTCCCTGCTTCTATTTTCTTTGACTTTCATGCGAAGGGGAGATATTTCATAACCAGGGAGGAGGCGAACGAGTACAAGAGGAGGGCTGAGATAGCTCGCCTCCAAGCTGCAGCCCACGATGCAATAACTGTTGCATCTCAGTACGACCCCAACTATAACTTTGGATATCCGCTAGGCCAGCCGTGGCAATAGACCAACTTAGGCCAAAAGCCTAAGCTTGGGGGAGTACGTATTTCTCACCGACATTACATTTATGTTCACACACTCATTGCTAGTTGTCGGTGCTCATACTTTTTCACTGTAATATCCATGCTAGTTTATTTTCCTTTTTATGCTTTCTTCTTGTGTGTTTGAAAAACCTTAAGAAAAACCCAAAAAAAATAGTAGTAGCCTTTAGCTAGTTTACTTTTCTTGCTGTAGTAGTAATTATTAAAAAGAAAACCCAAAAATATTTCCTGTTCTTCTTTTGCTTGTTGGGAGCTTTCCCGTGTAAATAGTTTTATTTCTTTTCTTTTCTTTGGGGGTCGATAGGAGAAGACCATGATAAAATTGTTGAAGTGGCTCTTATATGCGTTATTGTTGATTTAACCAAGAGCCCATATTGCCTTGTCTTCTCCTGTTTATTGAATGCTTGCAGATTCCAGCTTAGTCCAATGCACGTGCGCTATTATTATTATTCACATCGTTCGGTCGTGCAAGTGAAAGGCAGTTATGACGATATATGATGGACTGATTGAGATGAGAGAAGCTGGTATGAACTCGACCTCTCTTGTTTTTGTAAATATGATTAGTTCATCGTTCCTGATTGAGCTTATTATGAATAAACATGTTTGCAATGACAATTAGAGATTATAGTTACTTATGACATGCTTAATTAGCTAGGAGTTTATAATGGTTTACCTTGCGTGCCAACATGCTATTAAAATGGTTGTGATGTGGTATGATGGGGTGGTATCCTCCTTTGAATGATTCAAGTACTTGACTTGGCACATGTTCACACATGTAGTTGAAACAAATCAACATAGCCTTCACGATATTTATGTTCATGGTGGATTATATCCTACTCATGCTTGCAATCAATGTTCATTAATTTTAATGCATGTTCATGACTGTTGTCGCTCTCTAGTTGGTCGCTTCCCAGTCTTTTGCTAGCCTTCACTTGTACTAAGCGGGAATACTGCTTGTGCATCCAATCCCTTAAACCCCAAAGTTATGTCATATGAGTCCACTATACCTTCCTATATGCGGTATCTACCTGCTGTTCCAAGTAAATTTGTATGTGCCAAACTCTAAACCTTCAAATGAAATTTTGTTTTGTATGCTCGAATAGCTCATGTATCAACTAGGGCTGTCCGTATCTTCCATGTTAGGCGGGTTATTCTCAAGAGGAGTGGACTGCGCTCCTCACTCACAAGAAAATGGCTGGTCACCGGGATACCCAGTCCCATGCTTTATGCAAATCAAATCAAAATAATTGCAAACAAAACTCCCCCGGGACTGTTGTTAGTTGGAGGCACTCGTTGTTTCGAGCAAGCCATGTATTGATGCTTGTTGGTGGAGGGGGAGTATAAACTTTACCATTCTGTTTGGGAACCGCCTATAATCTGTGTAGCATGGAAGATATCGCCATCTCTCGGTTGTTATGTTGACAATGAAAGTATGCCGCTCAAAATATTATTTATCTCTATTTCAAAATCGCGCTCTGGCACCTCTACAAATTCGTGCTTCCCTCTGCGAAGGGCCTATCTATTTTACTTTTATGTTGAGTCATCACCCTCTTATTAAAAAGCACCAGCTAGAGAGCACCGTTGTCATTTGCATCCATTACTATTAATTTATATTGGGTATGACTGGATCTCTTTTACCATGAATCACAATGTTTAGTCAGTACTTGATCTTTAAAGGTGCTCTGCCTTTATGTTTTGCGGTCTCAGAAAGGGCTAGCGAGATACCATCTTGTTATATCATATTATGATTGTTTTGAGAAAGTGTTGTCATCCGAGATTTATTATTATTGCTCGCTAGTTGATTATGCCATTGATATGAGTAAACACGAGACCTAAGTGTTATTGTGAGTATGGTTAGTTCATAATCTTTGCTGAAAACTTGAATGCTGGCTTTACATATTTACAACAACAAGAGCAAACAGAGTTTGTAAAAGTTTTTCTTTATCACTTTCAGTTTATCAACTGAATTGCTTGAGGACAAGCAAAGGTTTCAGCTTGGGGGAGTTGATACGTCTCCGTCGTATCTACTTTTCCAAACACTTTTGCCCTTGTTTTGGACTCTACCTTGCATGATTTGAATGGAACTAACCCGGACTGACGCTGTTTTCAGCAAAATTCCCATGGTGTTATCTTTGTGCAGAAACAAAAGTTCTCGGAATGACCAGAAACTTCACGGAGATTATTTTTGGAAATAATAAAAAATACTTGCGAAAGAATCAAGGCCAGGGGGCCCACACCCTTTCCATGAGGGTGGGGGCGCGCCCCCCTACCTCGTGGCCCCCCTGGAGCTCCACCGACCTCAACTCCAACTCCATATATTCGTGTTCTGGGAGAAAAAAATCAGAGAGAAAGATTCATCGCGTTTTACGATACGGAGCTGCCGCCAAGCCCTAACTCTCTCGGGAGGGCTGATCTGGAGTCCGTTCGGGGCTCCGGAGAGGGGAATCCGTCGCCGTCGTCATCATCAACCATCCTCCATCACCAATTTCATGATGCTCACCGCCGTGCGTGAGTAATTCCATCGTAGGCTTGCTGGACGGTGATGGGTTGGATGAGATTTATCATGTAATCGAGTTAGTTTTGTTAGGGTTTGATCCCTAGTATCCACTATGTTCTGAGATTGATGTTGCTATGACTTTGCTATGCTTAATGCTTGTCACTAGGGCCCGAGTGCCATGATTTCAAATCTGAACCTATTATGTTTTCATGAATATATGTGAGTTCTTGATCCTATCTTGCAAGTCTATAGTCACTTACTATGTGTTATGATCCGGCAACCCCGAAGTGACAATAATCGGGACCACTCGCGGTGATGACCTTAGTTTGAGGAGTTCATGTATTCACTATGTGTTAATGCTTTGGTCCGGTACCTATTAAAAGGAGGCCTTAATATCCCTTAATTTCCGCTAGGACCCCGCTGCCACGGGAGGGTAGGACAAAAGATGTCATGCAAGTTCTTTTCCATAAGCACGTATGACTATATTCGGAAAAAATGCCTACATTACATTGATGAATTGGAGCTAGTTCTGTGTCACCCTATGTTATGGCTGTTACATGACTAACCGCATCCGACATAATTCTCCATCACCGATCCAATGCCTACGAGCTTTTCACATATTGTTCTCCGCTTATTTACTTTTCCATTGCTACTGTTACAATCACTCCAAAACTATCACTGTTGCTTTTGCCACCGTTACCACTACTATCATACTACTTTGCTACTAAATACTTTGCTGCAGATATTAAGTTATCCAGGTGTGGTTGAATTGACAACTCAACTGCTAATACTTGAGAATATTCTTTGGCTCCCCTTGTGTCGCATCAATAAATTTGGGTTGAATACTCTACCCTCGAAAACTGTTGCGATCCCCTATACTTGTGGGTTATCAGGGATTCTTTGTCGATCAACTTCCACTTCTCGCACTTCTGGAGCAACTCCCAACAATGCTCTAGTTTGAAAACTACCTTCCGAAGCTTTCATGTCCTTGTATCTATGTTGAGCAATCTTGTCCTACACAATGTGAACAAAGTGATCCAATCATTTCCCATGATGCAAATATGATGATGCACAATTTGAACAAAGGCAAAACAAACTCACATAGTCGGACTACACGGTGCCACTTGGAGGTGCATTGCGTACTTTCTCCAAGCAAGCTGCCCAATGGCTGCACATAGGCTTGATATTCTCCCAACACCCTTGAAGCGACCGAAATGTGTGTGGAGTCCTATTGGGATGCTTTGCCATAATGCGGAAGTATTGATCTTCGATCCTTTGCAATATCTCTTGGCGGTTTGAGAAGTACCCGTGCATGCATCAAGAGACACCGCACTCCATGCTTGAATCAAAGCTTGATCTTCCAAGATCGTGTAGTTCTTCGATCTTTGGCTTTTCCCAGATTTTGCTTGCGATTGCTCATACGCTTCCGCTTCGATCTCCTCCAATTCGTCCGCACAACCATGATCATCCATGCCGCCCTCCGTTTCATTGTAGTCGAACGGTTCGAAAGGGGCTTGATCAATGTCAACCGCGTTCGTGTCCAACAAGTTCACGAACTCGGTTGTTGCATTGTTCGAACCACCGCTATAGCGAACGATAACAAGTCATGAGCTATCAAGAATAATGGCGGAAATGAAAGGAAATTGCCAAGACCGAAGACGCATACCTTCCGGCCATTTCGTCGAACACCTCGCTCGCGGGGCGAGTGGCACCGTTGAACGGCATCGCCGGAGCACCTCCTTGCAGGGGAATGGAGTGAGAGGATGAAGAAGGTGGCTTCTTTGAAGCCGGAACCTTCCTCCGCTTTACGCCCGCGGCCTTGGCGACCTTCTCCGCCGCCGGCTGGGATCACGCTGCCGTGTTGGCGCCCGGAGCGTGGGCCATCGCGGCGGGGGCAGCCGGATTCCCGCCCTGCACGACCACGTTGCTACCTCTTGAGCTTGCGTTGGTTTTTCCCTTGAAGAGGAAAGGGTGATGCAGCAAAGTAGCGTAAGTATTTCCCTCAGTTTTTGAGAACCAAGGTATCAATCCAGTAGGAGACTACACGCAAGTCGCCTCGTACCTACACAAACAAATAAGAACCTTGCAACCAACGCGATAAAGGGGTTGTCAATCCCTTCACGGCCACTTGCAAAAGTGAGATCTGGTAGAGATAATAAGATAATTTTTTTGGTATTTTTATGATAAAGATTGCAAAGTAAAAATAGATTGGAAACTTATATGATGGAAAATAGACCCGGGGGCCATAGGTTTCACTAGTGGCTTCTCTCAACATAGCATAAGTATTACGGTGGGTGAACAAATTACTGTCGAGCAATTGATAGAAAAGTGCATAGTTATGAGAATATCTAGGCATGATCATGTATATAGGCATCACGTCCGTAACAAGTAGACCGAAACGATTCTGCATCTACTACTATTACTCCACACATCAACCGCTATCCAGCATGCATCTAGAGTATTAAGTTCATAAGAACAGAGTAACGCATTAGGCAAGATGACATGATGTAGAGGGATAAACTCAAGCAATATGATATAAACCCCATCTTTTTATCCTCGATGGCAACAATACAATACGTGTCGTTTCCCTTTCTGTCACTGGGATCGAGCAACGCAAGATTGAACCCAAAGCTAAGCACTTCTCCCATTGCAAGAAAGATCAATCTAGTAGGCCAAACCAAACTGATAATTCGAAGAGACTTGCAAAGATAACCAATCATACATAAAAGAATTCAGAAGATTCAAATATTGTTCAAAGATAAACTTGATCATAAACCCAACATTCCTCGGTCTCAGCAAACACACCGCAAAAAGAAGATTACATCGAATAGATCTCCACAAGAGAGGGGGAGAACATTGTATTGAGATCCAAAAAGAGAGAAGAAGCCATCTAGCTAATAACTATGGACCCGAAGGTCTGAGGTAAACTACTCACACTTCATCGGAGAGGCTATGATGATGATGTAGAAGCCCTCCGTGATGGATGCCCCCTCCGGCGGAGCTCCGGAACATGCCCCAAGATGGGATGTCGTGAGTACAGAAGGTTGCAGCGGTGGAATTAGGTTTTTGGCTCCGTATCTGATCGTTTGGGGGTACGTAGGTATATATAGGAGGAAGGAGTACGTCGGTGGAGCAACAGGGGGCCCACGAGGGTGGAGGGCGCGCCCTGGGGTGGTGGGCGCGCCCCCTACCTCGTGGCCTCCTTCTTCGTTTCTTGATGTAGGGTCCAAGTCTCCTGGATCATAATCTTCCTAAAAATCATGTTCCCGAAGGTTTCATTCCGTTTGGACTCCGTTTGATATTCCTTTTTTGCGAAACTCTGAAATAGGCAAAAAAACAGCAATTCTGAGCTGGGCCTCCGGTTAATAGGTTAGTCCCAAAAATAATATAGAAGTGAATAATAAAGCCCAATAATGTCCAAAACAGTAGATAATATAGCATGGAGCAATAAAAAATTATAGATACGTTGGAGACGTATCAGGCATCCCCAAGCTTAATTCCTGCTCGTCCTCGAGTAGGTAAATGATAAAAACAGAATTTTTGATGCGGAGTGCTACTTGGCATAATTTCAATGTAATTCTTCTCAATTGTGGTATGAATATTCAGATCCGAAAGATTCAAGACAAGAGTTTAATATTGACATAAAAATAATAATACTTCAAGCATACTAACAAAACAATTATGTCTTCTCAAAATAACATGGCCAAAAGAAAGTTATCCCTACAAAATCATATAGTCTGGCTATGCTCTATCTTCACCACACAAAGAATTTAAATCATGCACAACCCCGATGACAAGCCAAGCAATTGTTTCATACTTTTAACATTTTCAAACTTTTTCAATCTTCACGCAATACATGAGCGTGAGCCATGGATATAGCACTATATGTGGAATAGAATGGTGGTTGTGGAGAAGACGAAAAGGGAGAAGATAGTCTCACATCAACTAGGCGTATCAACTGGCTATGGAGATGCCCATCAATAGATATCAATGTGAGTGAGTAGGGATTGCCATGCAACGGATGCACTAGAGATATAAGTATATGAAAGCTCAACAAAAGAAACTAAGTGGGTGTGCATCCAACTCGCTTGCTCACAAAGACCTAGGTCATTTTAAGGAAGCCCATCATTGGAATATACAAGCCAAGTTCTATAATGAAAATTTCCCACTAGTATATGAAAGTGACAAAATGAGAGACTCTCTATTATGAAGATCATGGTGCTACTTTGAAGCACAAGTGTGGTAAAAGGATAGTAACATTGTCCCTTCTCTCTTTTTCTCTCATTTTTTTATTTGGGCATTTTCTCCTTTTTTTTAATGGCCTCTTTTCCCCTTTTTTTTATTTTTCGTCCGGAGTCTCATCCCGACTTGTGGGGGAATCATAGTCTCCATCATCCTTTTCCTCACTTGGGACAATGCTCTAAAAATGAAGATCATCACACTTTTATTTTCTTACAACTCAACAATTACAACTCGATACTTAGAACAAAATATGACTCTATATGAATGCCTCCGGCGGTGTACTGGGATATGCAATGAATCAAGAGTGACATGTATGAAAGAATTATGAACGGTGGCTTTGCCACAAATACAATGTCAACTACATGATCATGCTAAGCAATATGACAATGATGGAACGTGTCATAATGAACGGAACGGTGGAAAGTTGCATGGAAATATATCTCGGAATGGCTATGGAAATGCCATGATAGGTAGGTATGGTGGCTGTTTTGAGGAAGGTATATGGTGGGTGTAAGATACCGGCGAAAAGTGCGCGGTATTAGAGAGGCTAGCAATGGTGGGAGGAAGAAAAGTGTGTATAATCCATGGACTCAACATTAGTCATAAAGAACTCATATACTTATTGCAAAAATCTACAAGTTATCAAAGCAAAGTATTACGCGCATGCTCCTAGGGGGATAGATTGGTAAGAAAAGACCATCGCTCGTCCCCGACCGCCACTCATAAGGAAGACAATCAATAAATAAATTATGCTCCGACTTCATCACATAACGGTTCACCATACGTGCATGCTACGGGAATCACAAACTTTAACACAAGTATTTCTCAAATTCACAACTACTCAACTAGGATGACTCTAATATCACCATCTTTATATCTCAAAACAATTATCAAGCATCAAACTTCTCATAGTATTCAACACACTCATAAGAAAGTTTTACAAATCTTGAATGCTTAGCATATTAGGATTATTTAAGAAAATTACCATGATATTTAAGACTCTCAAAATAATCTAAGTGAAGCATGAGAGATCAATAGTTTCTATAAAACAAATCCACCACCGTGCTCTAAAAGATATAAGTGAAGCACTAAAGCAAAACTATATAGCTCAAAAGATATAAGCGAAGCACATAGAGTATTCTAACAAATTCCAAATCATGTATGGCCCTCTCAAAAGGTGTGTACAGCAAGGATGATTGTGGTAAACTAAAAATCAAAGACTCAAATCATACAAGACGCTCCAAGCAAAACACATATCACGTGGTGAATAAAAATATAGCTCCAAGTAAAATTACCGATGGAAGTAGATGAAAGAGGGGATGCCTTCCGGGGCATCCCCAAGCTTTGGCTTTTTGGTGTCCTTATATTATCTTGGGGGTGCCATGGGCATCCCAAGCTTAGGCTCTTGCCACTCCTTGTTCCATAATCCATCAAATCTTTCACCCAAAACTTGAAAACTTCACAACACAAAACTCAACAGAAATCTCGTGAGCTCCGTTAGCAAAAGAAAACAAAAGACCACTTCAAGGTACTGTAATGAAATTATTATTTATTTATGTTGGTGTTAAACCTACTGTATTCCAACTTCTCTATGGTTTATAAACTATTTTATTAGCCATAGATTCATCAAAATAAGCAAACAAAACACGAAAAGCAGAATCTGTCAAAAACAGAACAGTCTGTAGTAATCTGTAACTAACACAAACTTCTGGAACTCTAAAAATCAGCAAAAATAGGAAGACCTAGACAATTTGTTTATTGATCAGCAGCAATTGGAATCAGTATTTTATCACGTTCTGGTGATTTTTAACAATTGTTTTCGTGAACAGAAAGTTTCTGGAAATTACAGCAAGATCAAATAACTATCATCCAAGAAGATCCTATAGGTTTAACTTAGCACAAACACTAATTAAAACATAAAAACACATCTAACCAGAGGCTAGATCAAATATTTATTCCTAAACAGAAGCAAAAAGCAAAAAAACTAAAAATAAAATTGGGTTGCCTCCCAACAAGCGCTATCGTTTAACGCCCCTAGCTAGGCATAAAAGCAAGGACAGATCTAGGTATTGCCATCTTTGGTAGGCAATTCTTCAATGAGACATCTATCATCCTTAGGAATTTCTTTATTTTTAGTAATTATCAAACTTTTAGGCACAAGATCAAAAAATTCATTCGTAGCAAATGGTTCCTTAATGATGGCAAAAAGATTGGGATGAATACTTATAGATTTGAGATCCGCGGTTTCCTTATTAGAGGATTCACCCTTATTTTTAGGAACATACATAAGCTTGGTAATTTTAGTAGGAGGACTTGGAGTATTCTTTACGGAAGAAAAAGCGGTTCCCAAATTGGTAATGATACCCTCAAGTTTATCGATTCTAGTGGAATCTTGATTTATTCTCTCATTAACTATGGGTTCCTTCTCCTTAATATTTTTCAAAGTGACTCCTACCTTAGATCCATATTGGGTAATTTGGTTGTGGATCTTTTTATCCAGATTTTCAATTAACTCTACGGTAGCAACTTTCAATAATTTCAAGTCTTTGCATTACATGCTCTAAAGTTAACATAGTTCCATTAACCAAAAGAGGTGGTGAGACAAATAAATCTATCATAGCATTATAAGAGTCAAAAGTATGGCTACCCAAGAAATTCCCTCCGGTAATGGTAAGAAGAATATATCTATACCAAGGATTAGCACCTACATAAAAGTTGCGGAGAAGAACGGAAGTAGATTGCTTCCTGGCAGATCTATTTTCAGCATTGCAAATTCTATACCAAGCGTCTTTTAGATTTTCTCCCTCCCTTTGTTTAAAATTTAGAACTTCATTCTCGGGAGACAACGGAGAAGATAGAGGACTAGCCATAACGACAAGCAAGCGAAAAAGAGGCGAATGAAAAGAGAGGGCGAATAAAACGGCAAGGGTGAAGTGGGGGAGAGGAAAACGAGAGGAAAATGGCAAATAATGTAATGCGGGAGATAAGGGATTTGTGATGGGTACTTGGTATGTTGACTTTTGTGTAGACTCCCCGGCAACGGCGCCAGAAATCCTTCTTGCTACCTCTTAAGCACTGCGTTGGTTTTCCCTTGAAGAGGAAAGGGTGATGCAGCAAAGTAGCGTAAGTATTTCCCTCAGTTTTTGAGAACCAAGGTATCAATCCAGTAGGAGGCTACGCACGAGTCCCTCGTACCTACACAAAACAAATAACTCCTCGCAACCAACGCGATAAGGGGTTGTCAATCCCTTCTCGGTCACTTACGAGAGTGAGATCTGATAGATATGATAGGATAATATTTTTGATATTTTTGTGATAGTGATGCAAAGTAAAATAAAAGCAAAGTAAAAAGCAAAGGAAATAACTAAGTGTTGGAAGATTAATATGATGAAGATAGACCCGGGGGCCATAGGTTTCACTAGTGGCTTCTCTCAAGAGCATAAGTATTTTACGGTGGGTGAACAAATTACTGTTGAGCAATTGACAGAATTGAGCATAGTTATGAGAATATCTAGGTATGATCATGTATATAGGCATCACGTCCGAGACAAGTAGACCGACTCCTGCCTACATCTACTACTATTACTCCACACATCGACCGCTATCCAGCATGCATCTAGAGTATTAAGTTCATAAGAATAGAGGCTAAGCACTTCTTCCATTGCAAGAAAGATCAATCTAGTAGGCCAAAACAAACTGATAATTCGAAGAGACTTGCAAAGATAACCAATCATACATAAAAGAATTCAGAAGATTCAAATATTGTTCATAGATAAACTTGATCATAAACCCACAATTCATCGGTCTCAACAAACACATCGCAAAAAGAAGATTACATCAAATAGATCTCCACAAGAGAGGGGGAGAACATTGTATTGAGATCCAAAAAGAGAGAAGAAGTCATCTAGCTAATAACTATGGACCCGAAGGTCTCAAGTAAACTACTCACACTTCATCGGAGAGGCTATGATGATGATGTAGAAGCCCTCCGTGATGGATGCCCCCTCCGGCGGAGCTCCGGAACAGGCCCCAAGATGGGATCTCGTGGGTACAGAAGGTTGCGGCGGTGGAATTAGGTTTTTGGCTCCATATCTGATCGTTTGGGGGTACGTAGGTATATATAGGAGGAAGGAGTACGTCGGTGGAGCAACAGGGGGCCCACGAGGGTGGAGGGCGCGCCCTGGGGGGGTGGGCGCCCCCTACCTCGTGGCCTCCTTCTTTGTTTCTTGATGTAGAGTCCAAGTCTCCTGGATCATAATCTTCCTAAAAATCACGTTCCCGAAGGTTTCATTCCGTTTGGACTCCGTTTGATATTCCTTTTCTGCAAAACTCTGAAATAGGCAAAAAACACATATCAATGTATGAAAGCTCAACAAAAGAAACTAAGTGGGTTTGCATCCAACTTGCTTGCTCACGAAGACCTAGGGCATTTGAGGAAGCCCATTGTTGGAATATACAAGCCAAGTTCTATAATGAAAAAATCCCACTAGTATATGAAAGTGATAAAACAAGAGACTCTCTATCATAAAGATCATGGTGCTACTTTGAAGCACAAGTGTGGAAAAAAGGATAGTAGCATTGTCCCTTTTTATTTATCTTCTTTTTTTTTTGGGCCTTCTCTTTTTTTTGGCCTTTCTCTTTTTTTCTCTTTTTTTATTTGGGACAATGCTCTATTTATGATGATCATCACACTTCTATTTATTTACAACTCAATGATTACAACTCGATACTAGAACAAAATATGACTCTATATGAATGCCTCCGACGGTATACCGGGATGAGCAATGAATCAAGAGTGACATGTATGACAAATTATGCATGGTGGCTTTGCCACAAATACGATGTCAACTACATGATCATGCAAGGCAATATGACAATGATGAAACGTGTCATAATAAATGAAACGGTGGAAAGTTGCATGGCAATATATCTCGGAATGGCTATAGAAATGCCATAATAGGTAGGTATGGTGGCTGTTTTGAGGAAGATATAAGGAGGTTTATGTGTGATAGAGCGTATCATATCACGGGGGTTGGATGCACCGGCAAAGTTTGCACCAACTCTCAAGGTGAGAAAGGGCAATGCACGGTACCGAAGAGGCTAGCAATGATGGAAAGGTGAGAGTGCGTATAATCCATGGACTCAACATTAGTCATAAAAAAATCATATACTTATTGCAAAAATCTACAAGTCATCAAAACAAAGTACTACATGCATGCCCCTAGGGGAAGGGTTGGTAGGAGTTAACCATCGCGCGATCCCGACCTCCACACAAAGGATGACAATCAAAGAAATACCTCATGCTTCAAATTTGTCACACAACGGTTACCATACGTGCATGCTACGGGACTTGCAAAATTCAACACAAGTATTTCTCAAATTCACAACTACTCAACTAGCATGACTCTAATATTACCATCTTCATATCTCAAAACAATCATCAAGTATCAAACTTCTCATAGTATTCAATGCACTTTTTATGAATGTTTTTATTATATCCAAGTTGGATGCCTATTATATCAGGACTAATTTTATAACCAAAGCAAATACTATGCTGTTCTAAAGGACTCTCAAAATAATATAAGTGAAGCATGAGAGATCAACAATTTCTACAAAATAAAACCACCACCGTGTTCTAAAAGATATAAGTGAAGCACTAGAGCAAAATTATCTAGCTCAAAAGATATAAGTGAAGCACATAGAGTATTCTAATAAATTCCGATTCATGTGTGTCTCTCCCAAAAGGTGTGTACAGAACGGATGATTGTGGTAAACTAAAAGGCAAAGACTCAAATCATACAAGACGCTCCAACCAAAACACATATCATGTGGTGAATAAAAATATAGCATCGAGTAAAGTTACCGATAGACGAAGACGAAAGAGGGGATGCCTTCCGGGGCATCCCCAAGCTTAGGCTTTTGGTTGTCCTTGAATTTTACCTTGGGGTGCCTTGGGCATCCCCAAGCTTAGGCTCTTGCCACTCCATGTTCCAAAATCCATCAAATCTTTACCCAAAAACTTGAAAACTTCACAACACAAAACTCAACAGAAAATCTCATGAGCTTCGTTAGAAGAAAACAAACCACCACTTTAAGGTACTGTAATGAACTCATTATTTATTTATATTGGTGTTAAACCTACTGTATTCCAACTTCTCTATGGTTCATAACCTCCGATACTAGCCATAGATTCATCAAAATAAGCAAATAACACACGAAAAACAGAACAGCCTGTAGCAATCTGTATCAAATGCAAACTTCTGGAACTCCAAAAATTCTACCAAATTAGGAAGTCCTAAGTAATTTGTTTATTAATCTACTGCAAAAATAATCAACTAAAAATCACGTTTCTGTGATTTATGAAAACAAATCTCGTGCGCGCAAAGTTTCTGTTTTTTACAGCAAGATCAAATAACTATCACCGTAGGTTATCCTAAAGGTTCTACTTGGCACAAACACTAATTAAAACATAAACCACATCTAACCAGAGGCTAGATCAAATATTTATTACTAAACAGAACCAAAAAGCAAGAAACAAAAATAAAATTGGGTTGCCTCCCAAGAAGCGCTATCGTTTAACGCCCCTAGCTAGGCATAAAGGCAAGAATAGATCTAGGTATTATCATAATTGGTATGCAATTCTTCAATCGAACGCTTATAACCCTTTGGAGTTTCCTTATTTTTATTAATGATCAAACTCCTAGGCAAGAAATCGAGAAAATCATTTGTAGCAAAAGGTTCCTTAATGATAGCGAGAAAGTCGGGGTGAACACTTATGGATTTAAGATCCGCATTTCCCTTACTAGAAGTTTCGCCCTTATTTTTAGGAACATACATCAATTTGGCAATTTTAGCATTAGGAGCTTTTGGAGTATTTTTCATGAAAGAAAAGGCAGACCCTAAGTAGGTAATAATATCCTCAATTTTATCAATTCTATTGGGATCTTGATCTATCTTTTCGTTAACTATGGGTTCCTTTTCTTTAAAAATTTTAAGAGCAACTCCTACCTTAGATCCGTATTGGGTAATTTGGTTGTGGATATTTTTATCCAAATTTTCAATCAACTCTATAGTAGCAACTTTATTTTCAATAGTTTCAAGCCTTTGCATCACATGTTCCAAAGTTAATACAGTTCCATTAACCAAAAGAGGTGGTGAGCCAAACAAATCTAACATTGCATTATAAGAATCAAAAGTGTGGCTACCCAAGAAGTTCCCTCTGGTAATGGTATCAAGAATATATCTATTCCAAGGAGTGATGCCTACATAAAAATTGCGAAGAAGAATGGAAGTGGATTGCTTCCGAGTAGATCTATTCTGAGCAATGCAAATTCTATACCAAGCATCTTTTAGATTTTCTCCCTCCCTTTGTTTAAAATTAAGAACTTCATGATCGGGAGTACTAACAATGATAGAAGGACTAGCCATGACGACTAATGATCTAACACACAAGCACACAAAAGGCAAGCGAAAAGAGGCGAACGAAAAAAATGGGTGAATAAAATGGCAAGGGTGAAGTGGGGGAGAGGAAAATGAGAGGCAAATGGCAAATAATGTAATGCGAGGGATAAGAGTTGTGATGGGTACTTGGTATGTCTTGACCTGACTTGACTTGGCGTAGATCTCCCCGGCAACGGCGCCAGAAATCCTTCTTGCTACCTCTTGAGCTTGCGTTGGTTTTTCCCTTGAAGAGGAAAGGGTGATGCAGCAAAGTAGCGTAAGTATTTCCCTCAGTTTTTGAGAACCAAGGTATCAATCCAGTAGGAGACTACACGCAAGTCGCCTCGTACCTACACAAACAAATAAGAACCTTGCAACCAACGCGATAAAGGGGTTGTCAATCCCTTCACGGCCACTTGCAAAAGTGAGATCTGATAGAGATAATAAGATAAATATTTTTGGTATTTTTATGATAAAGATTGAAAGTAAAGATTGCAAAGTAAAAATATATTGGAAACTTATATGATGAAAAATAGACCCGGGGGCCATAGGTTTCACTAGTCGCTTCTCTCAAGATAGCATAAGTATTACGGTGGGTGAACAAATTACTGTCGAGCAATTGATAGAAAAGTTCATAGTTATGAGAATATCTAGGCATCATCATGTATATAGGCATCACGTCCGTAACAAGTAGACCGAAACGATTCTGCATCTACTACTATTACTCCACACATCGACTGCTATCCAGCATGCATCTAGAGTATTAAGTTCATAAGAACAGAGTAACACATTAGGCAAGATGACATGATGTAGAGGGAAAAACTCAAGCAATATGATATAAACCCCATCTTTTTATCCTCGATGGCAACAATACAATAAGTGTCGTTTCCCTTTCTGTCACTGGGATCGAGCAACGCAAGATTGAACCCAAAGCTAAGCACTTCTCCCATTGCAAGAAAGATCAATCTAGTAGGCCAAACCAAACTGATAATTCGAAGAGACTTGCAAAGATAACAAATCATACATAAAAGAATTCAGAGGAGATTCAAGTATTGTTCATAGATAATCTTGATCATAAACCCACAATTTATCATATCTCGACAAACACACCGCAAAAAGAGTTACATCGAATAGATCTCTAAGCAGATCGAGGAGAACTTTGTATTGAGATCCAAATAGAGAGAAGAAGCCATCTATCTAATAACTATGGACTCGAAGGTCTGTGGTAAACTACTCACACATCATCGGAGAGGCTATGGTGTTGATGTAGAAGCCCTCCATGATCGATTCCCCCTCCGGCGGAGCGCCGGAAAAGGCCCCAAGATGGGACCTCACGGGTACAGAAGGTTGCGGCGGTGGAAATAGGGTTTCGTGGTGCTCCTGGATGTTTTTGTTGGGGATCGTAGCAGAATTTTAAAATTTTCTACGCATCACCAAGATCCATCTATGGAGTATACTAGCAACGAGGGGAAAGGAGTGCATCTACATACCCTTGTGATCGCGAGCGGAAGCGTTCCAATGAACGGGGTTGATGGAGTCGTACTCGCCGTGATCCAAATCACCGATGACCGAGTGCCGAACGGATGGCACCTCCGCGTTCAACACACGTACGGAGCAGCGACGTCTCCTCCTTCTTGATCCAGCAAGGGGGAAGGAGAGGTTGATGGAGATCCAGCAGCACGACGACGTGGTGGTGGAAGTAGCGGGGTCTCGGTAGGGCTTCGCCAAGCTTCTGCGAGAGGGAGAGGTGTTGCAGGGGAAGAGGGAGGCGCCAGGGGCTGTAGTGTTGCTGCCCTCCCTCCTCCCCACTATTTATAGGACCCCTGGGGGGGCGCCGGCCCTGGGAGATCAGATCTCCAAGGGGGGGCGGCGGCCAAGGGGGAAGGGGGGTTGGCTTCCCCCCCAAGCCAAGTGGGGCGCCCCCCACCCCAGGGTTTCCAACCCTAGGCGCAGGGGGAGGCCCAAGGGGGGCGCCCCAGCCCACTAAGGGCTGGTTCCCTTCCCACTTCAGCCCATGGGGCCCTCCGGGATAGGTGGCCCCACCCGGTGGACCCTCGGGACCCTTCCGGTGGTCCCGGTACAATACCGATAACCCCCGAAACTTTCCCGGTGGCCGAAACTGGACTTCCTATATATAATTCTTCACCTCCGGACCATTCCGGAACTCCTCGTGACGTCCGGCATCTCATCCGGGACTCCGAACAACTTTCGGGTTTCCGCATACTAATATCTCTACAACCCTAGCGTCACCGAACCTTAAGTGTGTAGACCCTACGGGTTCGGGAGACATGCAGATATGACCGAGACACCTCTCCGGTCAATAACCAACAGCGGGATCTGGATACCCATGTTGGCTCCCACATGTTCCACGATGATCTCATCGGATGAACCACGATGTCGAGGATTCAATCAATCCCGTATACAATTCCCTTTGTCAATCGGTATGTTACTTGCCCGAGATTCGATCGTCGGTATCCCAATACCTTGTTCAATCTCGTTACCGGCAAGTCACTTTACTCGTACCGTAATGCATGATCCCGTGGCTAACTCCTTAGTCACATTGAGCTCATTATTATGATGCATTACCGAGTGGGCCCAGAGATACCTCTCCGTCATACGGAGTGACAAATCCCAGTCTCGATCCGTGCCAACCCAACAGACACTTTCGGAGATACCCGTAGTGCACCTTTATAGTCACCCAGTTACGTTGTGACGTTTGGCACACCCAAAGCACTCCTACGGCATCCGGGAGTTACACGATCTCATGGTCTAAGGAAAAGATACTTGACATTGGAAAAGCTCTAGCAAACAAACTACACGATCTTTTATGCTATGCTTAGGATTGGGTCTTGTCCATCACATCATTCTCCTAATGATGTGATCCCGTTATCAATGACATAAAATGTCCATAGTCAGGAAACCATGACTATCTGTTGATCAACGAGCTAGTCAACTAGAGGCTTACTAGGGACACGTTGTGGTCTATGTGTTCACACATGTATTACGATTTCCGGATAACACAATTATAGCATGAACAATAGACAATTATCATGAACAAGGAAATATAATAATAACCATTTATTATTGCCTCTAGGGCATATTTCCAACAGTCTCCCACTTGCACTAGAGTCAATAATCTAGTTACATTGTGATGAATCGAACACCCATAGAGTTCTGGTGTTGATCATGTTTTGCTCTAGGGAGAGGTTTAGTCAACTGATCTGCTACATTCAGGTCCGTATGTACTTTACAAATATCTATGTCTCCATTTTGAACACTTTCACGAATGGAGTTGAAGCGACGCTTGATATGCCTGGTCTTCCTGTGAAACCTGGGCTCCTTGGCAAGAGCAATAGCTCCAGTGTTGTCACAGAAGAGAGTCATCGGGCCCGACGCATTGGGAATCACCCCTAGGTCGGTGATGAACTCCTTTATCCAGACTGCTTCTTGTGCTGCCTCTGAGGCTGCCATGTACTCCGCTTCACATGTAGATCCCGCCACGACACTTTGCTTGCAACTACACCAGCTTACTGCCCCTCCATTCAAAATATACACGTATCCGGTTTGTGACTTCGAGTCATCCAGATCTGTGTCGAAGCTAGCGTCGATGTAACCCTTTACGACGAGCTCTTCGTCACCTCCATAAATGAGAAACATATCCTTAGTCCTTTTCAGGTACTTCAGGATATTCTTGACCGATGTCCAGTGTTCCATGCCGGGATTACTTTGGTACCTTCCTACCAAACTTACGGCAAGGTTTACATCAGGTCTGGTACACAACATGGCATACATAATAGACCCTATGGCCGAGGCATAGGGGATGACACTCATCTTTTCTCTATCTTCTGTCGTGGTCGGGCATTGAGCCGTGCTCAATTGCACACCTTGCAATACAGGCAAGAACCCCTTCTTGGACTGATCCATATTGAACTTCTTCAATATCTTGTCAAGGTACATACTCTGTGAAAGACCAATGAGGCGTCTTGATCTATCTCTATAGATCTTGATGCCTAATATATAAGCAGCTTCTTCAAGGTCCTTCATTGAAAAACACTTATTCAAATAGGCCTTTATACTTTCCAAGAATTCTATATCATTTCCCATCAATAGTATGTCATCCACATATAATATGAGAAATGCTACAGAGCTCCCACTCACTTTCTTGTAAACACAGGCTTCTCCATAAGTCTGTGTAAACCCAAACGCTTTGATCATCTCATCAAAACGAATATTCCAACTCCGAGATGCTTGCACCAGCCCATAGATTGAGCGCTGGAGCTTGCATACTTTGTCAGCATTCTTAGGATCGACAAAACCTTCCGGCTGCATCATATACAATTCTTCCTTAAGAAAGCCGTTAAGGAATGCCGTTTTGACATCCATTTGCCATATCTCATAATCATAGAATGCGGCAATTGCTAACATGATTCGGACGGACTTCAGCTTCGCTACGGGTGAGAAAGTCTCATCGTAGTCAACCCCTTGAACTTGTCGATAACCCTTAGCGACAAGTCGAGCCTTATAGATGGTCACATTACCATCCGCGTCTGTCTTCTTCTTAAAGATCCATTTATTTTCTATGCCTCGCCGATCATCGGGCAAGTCAGTCAAAGTCCATACTTCGTTTTCATGCATGGATCCTATCTCGGATTGCATGGCTTCAAGCCATTTGTTGGAATCCGGGCCCGCCATCGCTTCTTCATAGTTCGAAGGTTCACCGTTGTCCAACAACATGATTTCCAGGACTGGGTTGCCGTACCACTCTGGTGCGGAACGTGTCCTTGTGGACCTACGAAGTTCAGTAGTAACTTGATCCGAAGCTTCATGATCATCATCATTAACTTCCTCCCTAGTCGGTGCAGGCACCACAGGAACATCTTCCCGCGCTGCGCTACTTTCCGGTTCGGAAGGGGTGACTATCACCTCATCAAGTTCCACTTTCCTCCCACTCAATTCTTTCGAGAGAAACTCTTTCTCCAGAAAGGACCCGTTCTTGGCAACAAAGATCTTGCCTTCGGATCTGAGGTAGAAGGTATACCCAATGGTTTCCTTAGGGTATCCTATGAAGACGCATTTTTCCGACTTGGGTTCGAGCTTTTCAGGTTGAAGTTTCTTGACATAAGCATCGCATCCCCAAACTTTTAGAAACGACAGCTTAGGTTTCTTCCCAAACCATAATTCATACGGTGTTGTCTCAACGGATTTCGACGGAGCCCTATTTAAAGTGAATGCGGCAGTCTCTAAAGCATAGCCCCAAAATGAGAGCGGTAGATCGGTAAGAGACATCATAGATCGCACCATATCCAATAGAGTGCGATTACGATGTTCGGACACACCGTTTCGCTGAGGTGTTCCAGGCAGCGTGAGTTGTGAAACGATTCCACATTTCCTTAAGTCTGTGCCAAATTCGTGACTTAAATATTCTCCACCACGATCTGATCGTAAGAATTTTATTTTCCTGTCACGTTGATTCTCAACCTCATTCTGAAATTCCTTGAACTTTTCAAAGGTTTCAGACTTGTGTTTCATTAGGTAGACATACCCATATCTACTTAAATCATCAGTGAGAGTGAGAACATAACGATAGCCACCGCGAGCCTCAACACTCATTGGACCGCACACATCAGTATGTATGATTTCCAATAAGTTGGTTGCTCGCTCCATTGTTCCGGAGAACGGAGTCTTGGTCATCTTACCCATGAGGCATGGTTCGCACGTGTCAAATGATTCGTAATCAAGAGACTCCAAAAGTCCATCTGCATGGAGCTTCTTCATGCGTTTGACACCAATGTGACCAAGGCGGCAGTGCCATAAGTATGTGGGACTATCGTTATCAACTTTACATCTTTTGGTATTCACACTATGAATATGTGTAACATCACGTTCGAGATTCATCAAGAATAAACCATTGACCAGCGGACATGACCATAAAACATATCTCTCATATAAATAGAACAACCATTATTCTCGGATTTAAATGAGTAGCCATCTCGAATTAAACGAGATCCAGATACAATGTTCATGCTCAAAGCTGGCACTAAATAACAATTATTGAGGTTTAAAACTAATCCCGTAGGTAAATGCAGAGGTAGCGTGCCGACGGCGATCACATCGACCTTGGAACCATTCCCGACGCGCATCGTCACCTCGTCCTTCGCCAGTCTCCGCTTATTCCGCAGCTCCTGTTTTGAGTTACAAATATGAGCAACCGCACCGGTATCAAATACCCAGGAGCTACTACGAGTACTGGTAAGGTACACATCAATTACATGTATATCACATATACCTTTGGTGTTGCCGGCCTTCTTGTCCGCTAAGTATTTGGGGCAATTCCGCTTCCAGTGACCACTTCCCTTGCAATAAAAGCACTCAGTCTCAGGCTTGGGTCCATTCCTTGGCTTCTTCCCGGCAACTGGCTTACCAGGCGCGGCAACTCCCTTGCCGTCCTTCTTGAAGTTCTTTTTACCCTTGCCTCTCTTGAACTTAGTGGTTTTATTCACCATCAACACTTGATGTTCTTTTCTGATCTCTACCTCCGCTGATTTCAGCATTGAATATACCTCAGGGATGGTCTTTTCCATCCCCTGCATATTAAAGTTCATCACAAAGCTCTTGTAGCTCGGTGGAAGCGACTGAAGGATTCTGTCAATGACCGCGTCATCCGGGAGATTAACTCCCAGCTGAGACAAGCGGTTGTGTAACCCAGACATTCTGAGTATGTGTTCACTGACAGAACTATTTTCCTCCATTTTACAACTAAAGAACTTGTCGGAGACTTCATATCTCTCGACCCGGGCATGAGCTTGGAAAACCATTTTCAGCTCTTCGAACATCTCATATGCTCCATGTTTCTCAAAACGCTTTTGGAGCCCCGGTTCTAAGCTGTAAAGCATGCCGCACTGAACGAGGGAGTAATCATCAGCACGTGATTGCCAAGCGTTCATAACGTCTTGGTTCTCTGGGATGGGTGCATCACCTAGCGGTGCTTCTAGGACATAATCTTTCTTGGCAGCTATGAGGATGATCCTCAGGTTCCGGACCCAGTCCGTATAGTTGCTGCCATCATCTTTCAGCTTGGTTTCTCTAGGAACGCGTTGAAGTTGAGGGCAACGTGGGCCATTTGATCTACAAGACATATTGTAAAGATTTTAGACTAAGTTCATGATAATTAAGTTCATATAATCAAATTATTCAAAGAACTCCCACTCAGATAGACATCCCTCTAGTCATCTAAGTGAAACATGATCCGAGTTAACTAGGCCGTGTCCGATCATCACGTGAGACGGACTAGTCAAGATCGGTGAACATCTCCATGTTGATCGTATCTTCTATACGACTCATGCTCGACCTTTCGGTCTTCCGTGTTCCGAGGCCATGTATGTACATGCTAGGCTCGTCAAGTCAACCTAAGTGTATTGCGTGTGTTCCGAGGCCATGTCTGTACATGCTAGGCTCGTCAACACCAGTTGTATGCGAACGTTATAATCTATCACACCCGATCATCACGTGGTGCTTCGAAACAACGAACCTTCGCAACGGTGCACAGTTAGGGGGAACACTTTCTTGAAATTATTATAAGGGATCATCTTACTTACTACCGTCGTTCTAAGCAAATAAGATGCAAAACATGATAAACATCACATGCAATCAAATAGTGACATGATATGGCCAACATCATTTTGCTCCTTTGATCTCCATCTTCGGGGCGCCATGATCATCTTCGTCACCGGCATGACACCATGATCTCCATCATCATGATCTCCATCATTGTGTCTTCATGAAGTTGTCACGCCAACGATTACTTCTACTTCTATGGCTAACGCGTTTAGCAATAAAGTAAAGTAATTTACATGGCGTTATTCAATGACACGCAGGTCATACAAAAATAAAGACAACTCCTATGGCTCCTGCCGGTTGTCATACTCATCGACATGCAAGTCGTGATTCCTATTACAAGAATATGATCAATCTCATACATCACATATATCATTCATCACATCTTCTGGCCATATCACATCACAAGGCACTTGCTGCAAAAACAAGTTAGACGTCCTCTAATTGTTGTTGCAAGTTTTTACGTGGCTTCTATAGGTTTCTAGCAAGAACGTTTCTTACCTACGTAAAACCACAACGTGATATGCCAATTTCTATTTACCCTTCATAAGGACCCTTTTCATCGAATCCGTTCCGACTAAAGTGGGAGAGATAGACACCCGCTAGCCACCTTATGCAACTAGTGCATGTCAGTCGGTGGAACCTGTCTCACGTAAGCGTACGTGTAAGGTCGGTCCGGGCCGCTTCATCCCACAATACCACCGAAACAAGATAAGACTAGTAGTGGCAAGAAAAATTGACAACATCTACGCCCACAACTGCTTTGTGTTCTACTCGTGCATAGTAACTACGCATAGGCCTGGCTCATGATGCCACTATTGGGGATCGTAGCAGAATTTTAAAATTTTCTACGCATCACCAAGATCCATCTATGGAGTATACTAGCAACGAGGGGAAAGGAGTGCATCTACATACCCTTGTAGATCGCGAGCAGAAGCGTTCCAATGAACGGGGTTGATGGAGTCGTACTCGCCGTGATCCAAATCACCGATGACCGAGTGCCGAACGGACGGCACCTCCGCGTTCAACACACGTACGGAGCAGCGACGTCTCCTTCTTCTTGATCCAGCAAGGGGGAAGGAGAGGTTGATGGAGATCCAGCAGCACGACGGCGTGGTGGTGGAAGTAGCGGGGTCTCGGCAGGGCTTCGCCAAGCTTCTGCGAGAGGGAGAGGTGTTGCAGGGGAAGAGGGAGGCGCCAGGGGCTGTAGTGTTGCTGCCCTCCCTCCTCCCCACTATTTATAGGACCCCTGGGGGGCGCCGGCCCTGGGAGATCAGATCTCCAAGGGGGGCGGCGGCCAAGGGGGAAGGGGGGTTGGCTTCCCCCCCAAGCCAAGTGGGGCGCCCCCCACCCCAGGGTTTCCAACCCTAGGCGCAGGGGGAGGCCCAAGGGGGGCGCTCCAGCCCACTAAGGGCTGGTTCCCTTCCCACTTCAGCCCATGGGGCCCTCCGGGATAGGTGGCCCCACCCGGTGGACCCCCGGGACCCTTCCGGTGGTCCCGGTACAATACCGATAACCCCCTAAACTTTCCCGATGGCCGAAACTGGACTTCCTATATATAATTCTTCACCTCCGGACCATTCCGGAACTCCTCGTGACGTCCGGGATCTCATCCGGGACTCCGAACAACTTTCGGGTTTCCGCATACTAATATCTCTACAACCCTAGCGTCACCGAACCTTAAGTGTGTAGACCCTACGGGTTCGGGAGACATGCAGACATGACCGAGACACCTCTCCGGTCAATAACCAACAGCGAGATCTGGATACCCATTTTGGCTCCCACATGTTCCACGATGATCTCATCGGATGAACCACGATGTCGAGGATTCAATCAATCCCGTATACAATTCCCTTTGTCAATCGGTATGTTACTTGCCCGAGATTCGATCGTCGGTATCCCAATACCTTGTTCAATCTCGTTACCGGCAAGTCACTTTACTCGTACCGTAATGCATGATCCTGTGGCTAACTCCTTAGTCACATTGAGCTCATTATGATGATGCATTACCGAGTGGGCCCAGAGATACCTCTCCGTCATACGGAGTGACAAATCCCAGTCTCGATCCGTGCCAACCCAACAGACACTTTCGGAGATACCCGTAGTGCACCTTTATAGTCACCCAGTTATGTTGTGACGTTTGGCACACCCAAAGCACTCCTACGGCATCCGGGAGTTACACGATCTCATGGTCTAAGGAAAAGATACTTGACATTGGAAAAGCTCTAGCAAACGAACTACACGATCTTTTATGCTATGCTTAGGATTGGGTCTTGTCCATCACATCATTCTCCTAATGATGTGATCCCGTTATCAATGACATCCAATGTCCATAGTCAGGAAACCATGACTATCTGTTGATCAACGAGCTAGTCAATTAGAGGCTTACTAGGGACACGTTGTGGTCTATGTGTTCACACATGTATTACGATTTCCGGATAACACAATTATAGCATGAACAATAGACAATTATCATGAACAAGGAAATATAATAATAACCATTTATTATTGCCTCTAGGGCATATTTCCAACAGTTTTGAGGGTATATGGGTATACATAGGAGGAAGAAGTAGGTCGGTGGAGCTGCGAGGGGCCCACGAGGGTGGGGGCGCGCCCGGGTGGGGGGGGGGGGCAGGCGCGCCTCCCTGCCTCGTGGCCTCCTCGCTTCTTTCTTGACGTCCACTCCAAGTCCCCTGGATCACGTTTGTTCCAAAAATAACTCTCCCGAAGGTTTCATTCCGTTTGGACTCCGTTTGATATTCCTTTTCTGCGAAACACTGAAATAGGCAAAGAAGCAGCAATTTGCACTGGGCCTTCGGTTAATAGGTTAGTCCCAAAAATAATATAAAAGTGTATAATAAAGCATATTAAACATCCAAAACAGATAATATAATAGCATGGAACAATCAAAAATTATAGATACGTTGGGGACGTATCACACGTTGCCTTGCCGCTTGCAGGCAGGCGCGGCTTGTGCTTGGGCTACGGCAGCGGGGCCAACATGGCCGGCGACGAGATCCGCCCGAGGGGAAGGAGCGTGCGCGACCTCGACGGTGACGGGGGACAACATGGGGTCGTCCATGGCGGCGAGGGACGGCCGGGGAGGAGGAAGCAGAGCTTGCGGAGGGGGGCAATGGTGGCGGAGGGTGCGGGGAGCGGGAAAGGGCGCGCGGAAATGTCCCTCCCGCCAAATCTCGCGGCGGATAGGGGTTGAGCTCGGGTCGGCCTCCCAGCACGTGAAGATAGAGGTTGGGGGAGAAGATTTGCCGCGCCCCGCAAAAATATTTGCGGGCCAGGGCGGGATGCGGGGTCTGATCGTGCAGATTTTCCGGCCCCGACCCGCAATTTGGTTGTTATTTTGCGGGCCGGAGCGGGATGCGGGGTCTGCTAGAGTTGCTCTAAGGCGTCGTCATCTATGCTTTCACGGCCGGCAGCTACGATCGGTCGGTCGGTCGGTCTGTGTTCGTGTACCGGTAGTGTTGGTGACAACGTACACGTGACATGACTGTTGAGTGTTAACCTAGGGCGAGCTAGAATTAATTTGTACGGTGAAAGAAGCCCCAGGAGGGTGGTAGACTTTTTGTTTCCAGAACATGCTCTTGACAATCTAGGTCTAGGCCAACTGAAATTTCTACGGAACGGAGGGCATCTCAAACTGCGATCGCCAAATGGACGCCCCAAGATGTTCGCGGACAGGTTTGAATGTGTTTTCGTGAACATTCCACCGGACGGAGTAGGAAGGAAGGGAGGAGCTCCCTCCTTCTCATCAAAATTTCCCTGCTTATCTGCTCTCTTCTTTCTGTCAAAATTTCAAAGTCCATAACAATTAGACCATACATTTAAGTAGTTGCAAACAAATGCAACTCTTATTTAAAGCATATATGATGTGTTCAAAGTTTTATACATTCACGGGACCAAAAGCAAAATAATTGGCCATTCGTATTAAATGCCTCAATTCTGAGCCTGCCCTTCTTCACCCGACCAAGTTTAGTGAGTTATTCTAGGACTCTCCAATGTCGATGTGAAAGTAGATGAGTGTTGGAGGCAATGGCGGTGATGATGGTCCCTCCGGAGGTGTTCCGGCGGTGTAGGAAGGAAGGGAGGAGCTCCCTCCTTCTCCTTCTTCCTTGGCCTCCTCTAGGAGGAAGAAGGTTTTCCCCTCTTGTTTGTGGTGGCCATGGCTGTGGAGGACAAGAGCCTCCTTCGAGATAGGATCTGACTCTCGAGGGTGGATGTTTCTGGACGCTAAAAGTGGTGTATGAAAGCAAAAAAAAAATTTGATTGTAGTTAAAAGAGCGTTGTTTCTAAAAATAGTGAAGAATAAATTATATGAGGGTGGTCCAAGCGTCCAACACATATACCGTGTCCATAAGAGCACAAAACTTATTGCATAAGAATTAACTGATGATTTACATGCATAAACTGTTGACATGGAATAGCCGTGCTGCAGGGATATACTATTGCAAAAAAACGTAGCTCAAAACTTATAGGCACGGGTTGCCGAGAAGGCATGGTTGCATGGTTAGCAAAAATAGGTAGCGGGTTGTACTCCCCGACACTTATTTTGAAACAGATGGAGTAGCTATTTAGCATTTGAGGAAAAGTGTCATTTATAAATAAAAAAGTGAAGGGTCAATTATATACGTATGCTCCAAGTGCCCAACACATATACCATGTCTATGAGAGCACAATATCTAATGTAAAAATTCTAAAAAAAATCTAATGTAAAAGAAAATTGATGACTTACATGCATGAACTGATGATGACGCAGCGCTACATGAATATGCTAATGCAATAAAATATAACTTATAACTTACATGCATGACTTGTTGTCGTGGCATGGTTGCATGCCTAGGAAAAGCATGTAGTAGTGAGTTGTAGTGCATGTCATAATTTATGGAATGTAATTTAAAACCACTTATAATGCACTAATGCATGTTGCATGATAGAGGGCTCTTATGCATATGTCAGACGGATGCTACTGGGCGTAGCAACCACACTAACATTGATAATGTAAAAACATCCATATTGAGATAGTTAAAAGTAGCGAGGATCACTCTCTTAAGTATATAAGATTTTGTATAATGCATTTCATAATGATTATGGAGACTGCTCTTTTGATGATTCTCATAGAGTTGTTCTTACTGGCTGACGCAGACCTGAGCAAGAGGCGGCTAGCTCCGGCTCCTGGACACGGCGACGTACCAGCTACTGTCTACCAAATGGATGTTTATGTTTTACTCAACCGAAGCCGTATCAATTGTATTTATGTTCAGCTCTTATCTTGTTATACGCGATCAAGATTAAGTGACCTGGTACCCTAGAAAAAGTAGTAGAATGTCCGTGCGTTGCCACGGGCTCTTGAAATATTTTACAAGAGTTATATAAACATAATCTGTCGACATGATACAAAAATGAGCCAAATTAGTAAACAAATGAGCCAAGTTAGTTGAATACAAAAGGCATATGACAAAGGAAAGATTGATAATAATATTGAAAACATACCTTGTGCGATAACATTTAAATTGGCATCCTTTTTTGGTTTGTTATGAGATATCACCGCTTCCACATCATTATGTTGCAAAAACTCGGTGAATTTTCGGCCCCTTTCAGCGACGCCGCTTCGGAACCCTTGTTGATGGATTCTTTTTGTGCATCTCCAAAATCCATATCTATGTCTCCTATATTCTAAAAATAATAATATATAAAAATACACCACTTGTATTATCATGTATAACATACATACAAAGAATGATTAGTTATATGCACCTCCTCTCGTGGTGTTTCAGTCCGGTCCATCATCGTTACATCAGTGCGTATGTCGGAACACATCACTTTCTATATCTGATGAAATATAAACGATATTTTCTACTGCATCATAGAAACATATATAATATATAAAAAAATAAAAGTGAAACTAACACAACTGTTTTATTTTGTGAAAAAGAAAACCCTTTTTCATTTTGTTAAAAAAAGATGTTGCATTTATCTTGGGGAAAACAACCAACTATTATGTTCATATATAAATAAGTAGTCATCTAAAATTTCTTAAATCATTTCAAATTATTTATATAAGCTATGGAAAATTGTCCAACAAAAGATAAAAACATGCAACCAAACCAACATAAACCAAGTATATTCGGTTTCTTCTCTCAATTTTTTTGTGATACTCTAAATTAAATATATCTAATAAGTATAACAAATATTTATTTGTATGAACCATTTAATATCTATATATATACTTGAATTGTTTTTGTGAGGTATATATATACTTTAATTATCTAATTTTTTCCGTAGAGCAAACGTTGCCGATCCATGGCCCAAATTAGCTATCCAGCACGGCCCAACTAGCACCCAATCTACGCCCTAAAAAATGGAATTCTCAAAAAAAGATTGCAACCTTATCCCTCCTCTCCTCTCCACTCACTCAACCTCTCTCGTCCTTCTCCCCTCCACCCCGCCGCATCCGCCGCTCGTGTCGATGAGCTCCAAGTTCTAAATTAGGTTCGTCTTTCCAAGCATCAAGGATGTCTAAATTTCATTATAGGCCTACTATTTGTGTTAAACTTATCTTCTGTTTTGTTTAAGTGTGTGCATTTAATCAAAAATCTGGACTACATAGGTGGGTGCACCTTCCATTCATTCAGTTGGGATATTATTGGTTGTAGATATACAAGTTGGAGTATTACATATCCATTGTGAATAATTTTAGATTATTCCATCGAAGCATTTTCTCCTTATGCAATTTTTATTACATGAAATGACTCAATATTATGACTGCCATGATATATTTCTTCAGAAGTGTATGTTTATTTGTTTGTTTTCTGGCATGTTCAGAATTGCATGCATGGTTTTATTGCGATAAAATGTGCTTCAGAAAATTAAGTGTTCAGAATTGCATGCATACTTTTGTAGGTGAACATACAAAAAATTCAAGATAAAGCATGCTATAAATTATCAAATCTAATGGTGAGATTTCATTAAGAAAAAAGTTTTCTTGGCTATGCAAATTTAGGCAGTGAACTATGTTCATCACTTAAAAAGTTAGGGGTATGTCACACTTGCAACGTCCAGAATAGACTGTTAGCCTAAAATCTCTGAATGATATGTTTTTCTTCAGTTGCAGCCCATCTAATAGGAACGCTGATTAGATCTACGATCAATTGTAGTGACTATGAGATTTTTATAAGCTGGCACTATCTCCGCTGCTGTTCTTCATTTGCAATTTGATAGTATACCTGAACCAAACATGATCCTAATTCAATAACTATTACACTTTTATAGGAGAAAGATCCAGGGATGTTCATACCTAGAGGAACTCGCCTTCTTGATGCTCCTTGCTTACACAAGGTACTCCTCGGGAATTAATGAAGTGTAAAGTAATAAATTAAATATAATTAATTAAATGCAATTTATAACCCAACATATTTTGTTTGGATATATCATTCGTCATACACTTGAACATTCAACTGCGGGATGAATCCTTGGCATGTAAGCTTCTAATTAGAAGTAGTCAATTAAGGAAGAGCAGTAAACCAAATCATAGCATTCAGCAACACTTTCCTAATAGTCAGTGTACTACACAAGTCTAGATGAAAAGCTAATCAGGCAATATATTTGTTGGTACGTTCAAGTACATTAGCAAAGAACCATCAGGAACACTAAATAGGTTTTGCCTAATTAAGAATTGACACTTACATTAGAAAATTGTTACCATGCAATCAGAAGCCATGCATATTGAAACCAAGTACATGCGTGTCATTCCCAGAACCCACATACATCGTAAGTAGAATTGACATACGTGAGTGAGATCCAACTTATGAATTGCTGTCTTCAAACTATTGTGAACTTATTTTTAGACGAAGGATAGAAAAAACAGGGCGATGTGGATGACGGAGGAAAATAAATTGATGGATGACAAAACGTTACTCTTACAACGTGAGGTTACACAAAAATATATGACACCTAAACAACCAAGCCTATGCACATAATATACCGGTGACTGCTACAAGACCGAGCCTGAGAAGCCAAAACTATCGTGGTTAATTACGTACTATATGTTATTAATAGACGATAAAGGAATTTGTGAGTGTACATGTGGGCTACAACTGATATCGAGCCTGCTGTGTACGAGAGTAATACAACATGGTTAACAGGAAAACATGACAGAGCAATACAACTTACTTTAATGCCTCATCTTAGTGGGGAACAATAATGATAAATTAAAAAATGTATTCGACAACATCTGCTAGGGCATTCACGTTGCGCGCAGCCTCCTAAGGGGCGGGCAAAGCCTCTTGTGGTGCGAGCTGAACATCCATTGGTGCGTGCACATCCTCCATTGATGAGAGTGGTGATTGATCGGAAATTGGTGAGGACAGGGGTGGGTGTTGAAATAGGAGCTCGTTGGAGGTTATATGAAGGGACCACATCTTGTTTGACAGCTACATTTTCAAGATTTAAGTTCCTTCCAAATAATAAGCCAACTTTCTTTTTTGAAAGCCAAATAATTAGCAAACTTTTGATTCCACCTGATTTTCAACATCAGAGGCATTAAGTCTGTCTCCAGTAATTGATCTTCCTCTTGATTTAACTGTCCGGCCCAGAATTAATATTTTTGCCAATCCCACGTGTATGGTCGCATGACTGCATGCATATTCAGACCTGGACTAGATAGACCTGGACCAGATATGTTTCCTTATTAGGTGAAAGAAAGGAAAGTAATTGGATATCGCATTGTGTAGCAGAATAATATGCAGAGGATATACACGATGTCACGTACGTCACAAATATTACAACGGTTACAGTGATTGGCTATTTTAGGGACCGTTCATCCACTGCAATCAAACGGTAGAGAAATAGGAGTTACAAGGAGTTACGGGATTAAAATTACACGAAATTACAAATAATAGTGGGACCATTACAAAATTATGGTGGGGCTACTTATTATCTAAAAGGGTAAATCCGTCCAATATCAGTAAGCCGATACATGTTATGTTCGCTCCCCTCGTTGCCCTATCTGTTCGAAGCAGCTTGGTAGGATAGGGCGGTGCCACCGATGACTCAGGCGGCGGCGGCGGCTGAGTGGTCGGCGAGGATGGCCGCTCGGGCGAGGAGGCGGAGCCGATGACCCCGGCGGCGGCGGCGGAGGGGTCCCAGGGGCTGGAGGACAAACATCTAATGCGGTCGCGGCTTCTCGCCGTCAAGAGCTAGATCGAGCGCACGGCGGTGGTAACCGTCCAAAGGAAGAGGAAGAGCAACCTGCACCAGTTCGGCGGCCGTAGCCGTCCAAGAGGCAGTTGACCGCCGAGGCATCTCTAGTTCTCATACAGCGCGGGTTTGACGGCCACTCCGGGATCGGTCGTCCCAGCGATAGGTGGAGGAGTTCAGCTAAAGGAGCCGGAGTACAGAGGTATATCTCCCCCTTCTCAATGCTCTTGATTAGAGTCAGTAGGTAGTGATTAGAGTCGGTATGGATTCAGAACCTACGTGCTGTGAAAAACAATTACAATTGGAGATTCAGAGTTCAGACACTGTTCTTCTAATTATGCATTGGACTATAGCCATTTCCCCACAGTGGCTCATCCATTATTGGATAACCACCATGTAGCTTGTTTACTTTAGATGACCCTCTTGCTGATTTCAATTGTTCTCTATACTGAAGCTTCAAAATGGGAATAATCTGTATTGGTGAATGTAAGATTCAGAAAAAGTGAATATCAAGTTGTTGGTGATTGCAAAAATCTGAAAGAAACGACTTTGATTTCTTCTAGTGAATGAAATTGTTGAGGTTGTTGTTGGTTTGTAATCTGAGTAGTTCCCTGCGTGATTCATGCTGCACTTTGGTTTACAAGTCTCATGCTACTGACAAACTTTTACACTTCATACATGCTACTTGACTGCAGCAACAGGCCAAACAACTGATGAACTTGTGACCTCAGTGTTTACACAAGGGAATAAACAACTCACAAGCTGGCTGAGTTTCTTATACATGCATTTCTCCTAGGTGATAGCTGCTGATCGTAGGTATGAAAAAAGATAGCTGCTGTCAAGAACTCCAATGGCATTGACATAGCCAAGTTGATGAAGCACTCGGCAGAGAACCGCGGGATCAAGGGCTCCCACGGAGCCGACGCCGTCGACCCGACCTCGCTGCTGACGGAAGATTGCGACGTGCTCCTCCCGGCAGCTCTGGGAGGAGTGATAAACAAGTAATCTTCTTTTTCCTCGTCCCACCTCACCTCATTCTATCTTCTATCAGATTACTGCTCTGAAGCTCAGTTAAAGTATCCTCCTGGCTGTTATTTTTTTCTGTATCTGAAAACATTTTTGTTAATAAAAAGTCCATTCGATTGTCTTCTTCTCCTAGGGACAATGCTGATGCCATCAAAGCAGAGTACATCATCGAGGCTTCTAACCACCCAACAGACCCCGAGACCGACGAGGCAAGAACACCAACATTTTGCCACAAAACTAAGCTGCATTTGTTGACACATTTCACACATTGACTGAGAGTAGAGAAATGTACATGTTCGTGGTGCGGATTCTGGCAAAGAAGGGCATGCTGATCCTACCGGACATCCTGGCCAACTCCGGCGGAGTGGTGAGCTACTTCGAGTGGGTGCAGAACATCCAGGGGTTCATGTGGGACGAGGAGAAGGTGAATCGGGAGCTCAAGACGTACATGACCCGTGCCTCAAACATAGTTCTGATTATTTAGCCAGTGTATGGGGCCGTATAGAAGGGACAATAATTATGTATAGTATATCTTCGAAAACCAGAATTGGCTCAATTTGAAAGAATACCTGCTTTATATGAATTTCTTGCCCGCTTTGCACGCATGGCTACAAGTGCATTACCATGCCTCAGCCATAATCATCCTTGACAAATATGGTAGTCACCTTTAGTATGGAACAGAAGAAGCATGCACAACCTATTTTGCCAATGAGCAAGTTTAGCATCTATTTGTACATTGCTGATCTTATGCTGGTTCTTATTGTTGTCCTAGCTGTTTAGTTAGTAAGCTGAACTCCTTTAGAGTAAAGCTAGCTGGGACATCTGTTTCAGTATTGTTACCCAACAGAGTTGGGCACGGATTTATTACTTGGAAATTTGTTAGCTCCATGTATTGCATTAGTCTCGATGCAACACAAGCTGCAATGTACCAACTCTTGTTGACATGTCTTTATCAAAAATGGTACATGGTATTCCTGATGCTATTATTTCTTATATTCTGCAGGAGAGGCTGGCATTTGACAATACGATTGTGTGTGTGCGTTGACAGATGCTGCTGCAGCCTGTAGTTTTTCTTGTGGAGTCGACCGTAGTAATCCATCAAACTAGCTGAATTATTGATTCTGTTCCTTTTGTTGGGAGGTAATAATCTCACACTCAACTCGTGATTAGTAGTGTAACCATGATATTTACATCATTGCTCATTACCCTGTGTCAGCCACGATATTTACATGCTATGGTTTTTCTTCCTTAAATGGTTATAAACATTCTTTTCTTTCACAAAAAATGCTTCTCTCATTACCCTGTGTCAGCCATAATCATCGCCGACTTAAACCAGAACTATATAATTAGGCAGTGTTTGGCGCCGTATAGAATGGGGAGCATGCATTTGTAAGTAGTTACTTCTGGTACTGTTTTAAAAATCAGGATTCTCTGATGCAGATAGGTTCGGATCAGTTGGTGCAAATGATAGAAGTCAAACATGCAGCATTACCTGGTTTAAAACCTATGAGAAGTCAGGCCAAACTATGCCCCTGACAAGAGACCATTAATGCAGCACATATGTATCATCACTTATTATGACAAGTGGCACAATAGCAACACAAGCGTGTGGTGTTTGGATGGACACTAAGTGTCACACATTTGGATGGACAGTAAGTATCACACATTCGCAATGCAAAACATAATAGTAGAAATAATATGCAAAAACATCAGAACATAAGTGTAGTCTTTAATTCAAAGAACATGCTACGAAGAACAATCATGTGGAACTGCCCTTGAAGTGACACTCCGTGTAGCCCATTCATGGCTGTACGAATGGGCTAGACACCACGCTTGATAGTCTGCGATTGCGTCCATTAACCTCACTTGTTTAGCGATAGTCTTGGTGTCAAATTGTTGTTTGACTGGATTACTAGGAGGGGCATTCTTCCTCGGGTGTCCACGTTTACGCTTTGGGGCACCAGATGTGTCTGGTTTGTTTGTAACATCAGGGTTGATGATGATCGTGACGTCGTCATCTGCACCTTTTCGTTCTTCTGGAATGCTTGCTTCGTACTCGTCTGTCTATAGAGGAAATAGTGGTGTGTTACATGCAATCATGAAAGGTAGAACTACATGACATGAAATGCTAGTTGTGTAGAACTTACCGTTATAGGATTCTTGTATGATTTTTTTTTCCGAAGCTTGTAGCAATCTGAACGCAGCAGGCTTGAAAATATTTTCCAGCTGAAAATATGTGTTTGTGCCTGAATTAGATAGCGACGCATAACTGTGATGTAAAGTTGAAGTTAATTAAGTATTGTTGTGTAGGTGAGATCATATAGATATACATACCCGTCCTCTGTTGTGGTATGTTAGTATAGCAAGTGGTTTTCCACTGGCTAGTAGCACCAACATAATACGCCGGGCCCTCCAAGACCAGTTTTACTGCAGACGACCTTTTGGTGGTCAGGATCTAATCTGTCGATCGTGTCCGCGAACCTTGAAGGTGAGCACGATAACCTCATATTTGCATGTTTCACACTGAGTTCCTCCAAAAAAGCCTGAAATATGTGTAATGGGTAAAAGAACTATGTGTTTTCAAAGATTTTAACCTAACTGGGATTAACATACCTGATTGGTTACGTCTGGTAGTGGTAATTCTGTGTCAGCATAACTATTGGACGAACTAGCCATTCCTGGAAAATATGCACAAAGATAGACTGGATCAATTCATTCGAATGCAGATTGTGATGGTTTCTTTGTGACTGTTGACTAAGATCAGGCGTTCTCACCGTCTTGCGAATGGGTGGATGAAGAGGAAGCAGTACCGTTGTATCGCACAGGCTAGGTGGGTGGTGGCACAGGCCAAGCGGCGGCGAGTCAGGCCCTGTTGACGTACGGTTGTTGCTGGGCGCTCCGATTTTTATTGTCCAGCTGTGCTAATTCATGTACCTGCGGGCGGTACCCAGGACGCCAAATAAATGAACATTCCAACATAATCATGTACGAGCCTGTTTAAACAAACTTACCGATATTCTTGGTTTTTATTTCTATATGCTGGCGCGAGTCGTTGCAAGATGGCATGGCTGAGAGAGTTAGCGCCGGTGACGAGCAGAGAGGCGGATCACGATGCTGTGGACGGAGCAAAATTCAGAGAAAAACCCATAAGATCTCATGATGGGTTCATGCAGAGAATAAGCGGAACCCATTCTTTCGTTTGAAATCATCTCATGCGTTGCCTTAGTTCTAACTGATAAGAGCCGGCATTCTCACCTTAAATCCAACGTGTGGACGAAGAACAAGCAGTGACGTCGTATTCCGCAGGGCAGATGGGCGGTCGGCGGCAGCTCCGTTCCCGTGGGTGAGGACGGCGGCTCCGATACAGCCGGTGAACAGGTCGGCGGCGTTCGATGGGACTGGCCTTGGAGGAGAAGGTCGCGTGTGAATCGGAGGTGATCAGAGGTTGTTGCACATAATGGGGGAGGTGGGAGCGGAGCATGAGAATATTTGGGAAGGGGCGATAGATACGCGCGTGATATAAGATTGATTGCTCCTTTAAAATCGGAAAGATTGATTGACGAAACACCAAATTTTCTGGCACGTCTGTTTCTCGCCTGCGCGCGGGCTTTGGCCAAAATAATTGTCTGGTAACTTTTTTTTGCATGGTAATACGTGTCTCATTTATATAGAATAAAGATCAAGTTACAAGGCACGTAAGCACCGGTCATACATGACTGAAAAGATAGGAAAATACTATGCAAAATACCAGCGCCTGTCACTTTCCTTCGACACCACCGAAGCGGCCACCAAAGGGTAAAAAGACAGATCACCTCTTCGCCCAAGCTCGACGCGGCTCCATTGCTGATCAGCAGCTTTACGGACCTCCAAAGTAGTTTGCCAAAAGCAAAACCATAGCCGTTGAAAGAATCAGACCGGGGCAACATGTCCCCGGACACGCCATCGAACTTCAGAACTGACACCCTCGCATGACGACGACATCGGAGAAGGAAACCAGAACTGACCGCCTTCGACCACAGACCCAACACAAGATACTCCATCTTCCAGCTGTCACTTGCGTAGACAACCGCCTGCGCGTACTCCTGAACGGCAAAACCTCCCTGCTCTACCATGACGTCGGAGACAACGCCACAGCAACGGGGACAGAGCAGAAGGAGAGACACACCTGATGGAGTCGCCGTCGCGGCCTCGTCAACACCATCCATGAACCCTAACGCTGTCGATCTGAGGGATCGACAGAGACACGATGCCATCAACTCCGAGACGCCGCCATGAAGGACACCGCCGGTGTGGGAGTGGGGTTGAGGCAGATTTATTCGTCCGGGCGCCGCTCCCACCACCCCAACGACGCACCACGACCTAAAAATCCAAAACCTAACTACAGAGCGGAGGAACGGGGTCCCCTCTCCCTCCTGTCGCCGGAACAGCGGCCGAAGGGAGAGGGGGCCAGCACACCGGCCGGTGGAGATCGGAGGAAAAGAGTCACGGATAGTCCAAGTCCGAGTCACCGATAACTACCGGTAGTCGGGGTCGAGACGAGGAGCACTTGAAGTGCTATTGGCGGGACCGCCCAGCTGGGCACCATGTGAACATAGTTTTGGGTTCGGAATACACATAGTGTTGATAGCCAACTCTTGTCGTGAGAATCCGTCTTAACTCGTTGGGGACTGCTCGTGGTGTTAGCATTTTCTGATGACCCATTGTGCTAAAAGGGATCCGAGGATCGATAGTGCTACTGGTAGTATCAGACAACTCATGGTGGTAGTGATGTATCCGGATGACCCATGGTACTAGACGTAAAGAGCCATGATCGTAGTACTACCTGTAGCGGATGGCCCACAACGACCGGCCTTACTTGTTCGGGCTCAGCATCACGGGTATAGACGAGGAGTAATTGAAGTGCTATTGGCGGATCCATGCGGGTGGTAACCAATTTTTTCCTAAGCGTACCATTTTGTTCTTCACTAGTTTGGAACGAAATGTCAATTCTGATCATACGAGTGTTATAAATATTTGAACACGTACGTATCTTGTAGATTAAAGAAAGGGTCATGGGCCCAGTAAAATAAAGTTGGAAGTTACCAGACAATTGAGTGATGAGTGTTTTGGGGTGACCTTCGTCTAAAGCATAGGGGACGACCTTCGTCCTTTCTCTCTCTTCTGCTGTGGTCAGGTCTTGAGTCTTACTCAATACTCACACCTTGTAACACAGCCAAGAACTCCTTCTTTGCTGATCTATTTTGAACTCCTTCAAAATCTTGTCACGGTATGTATTCATTTGAAAGTACTATTAAGCGTTTTTGATCTATCCTTATAGATCTTGATGCTCAATGTTCAAGTAGCTTAATCCAGGTTTTCCATTAAAAAACACTTTTCAAATAACCCTGTATGCTTTCCAGAAATTCTACATCATTTCTGATCAACAATATGTCAACAACATATACTCATCAGAAATTCTATAATGCTCCCACTCACTTCTTTGGAAACACAAGTTTCTCATGAACTTTGTATAAACCCAAAATCTTTGATCATCTCATCAAAGCGTTCATTCCAACTCCGAGATGCTTACTCCAATCCTTAGAAGGATTGCTGGAGCTTTGCATACTTGTTAGCATCTTTCAGGATTGACAAAACCTTCTGGTTGTATCACATACAACCTTTCCTCAAGAAAATCGTCGAGGAAACAATGTTTTGACATCCTATCTGCAAGATTTCATAAATAATGCAGTAACTGCTAATACAATTCCAACAGACTCTTAGCATCGCTACGAGTGAGAAAGTCTCATCGCAGTCAACTCCTTGAACTTGCCGGAAAACATCTTAAGGACAAGTCGAGCTTTCTTAATGGTGACACTTACCATCATTGTCTGTCTTCCCTTTAAAATCCATCTGTACCCAACAGCCTTACGACCATCAAGTAGTTCTTTCAAAGTCTATACTTTGTTTTCATACATGGATCCTCTCGGATTTTATGGCCTCGAGCCATTCGTCGGAATCCGGGCCCACCATCGCTTCTCCATAGCTCGTAGGTTCATTGTTGTCTAGCAACATGACTTCCAAGACAGGATTACGTACCACTCTGAAGTAGTACGCATCCTTGTTGTCCTACGAGGTTTGGCAGTGACTTGATCCGAAGTTTCATGATCACTATCATAAGCTTCCACTTCAATTGATGTAGGTGCCACAGGAACAACTTCATGTGCCCTGCTACACACTAGTTGAAGTGACGGTTCAATAACCTCATCAAGTCTCCACCATCCTCCCACTCAATTCTTTCGAGAGAAACTTTTCCTCGAGAAAGGACCTGTTTCTAGAAACAATCACCTTGCTTCCGGATCTGAAATAGGAGGTATACCCAACTGTTTTGGGTATTCCATGAAGATGCATTTATCCGCTTTGGGTTCGAGCTTATCAGCCTGAAACATTTTCACATAAGCGTCGCAGCCCCAAACTTTTAAGAAACGATAGCTTAGGTTTCTCTAAACCATAGTTCATACTGTGTCGTCTCAACGGAATTGCGTGGTGCCCTATTTAAAGTGAATGCGGTTGTCAGTAATGCCTAACCCATAAACGATAGTGGTAATTCGATAAGAGACATCATGGTATGCACCATATCCAATAGGGTGCAGTTATGATGTTTGGACACACCATCACACTATGGTGTTCCAGGCGGTATTTATTGTGAAACACTTTCCACAATGTCTTAATTGTGTGCCAAACTCGTAACTCAGATATCTCTATGATCATATCATAGACATTTTATCCTCTTGTCACGACGATCTTCAACTTCACTCTGAAATTACTTGAAACTTTCAATAATTCAGACTTGTGTTTTATCAAGTAAATATTCTCAGCATCTACTCAAATCATCTATGAAGTAAGAACATAACGATATCCACTGCGTGCCTCAGCACTCATTGGACTGCACACATCAAAATGTATCACTTCCAACAAGTTGCTTTCTTGTTCCATCTTACTGAAAACGAGGCCTTTCAGTCATCTTGCCCATGTGGTATGATTTGCATGTCTCAAGTGATTCAAAATCAAGTGAGTCCAAATGATCCATCTGTATGGACTTTCTTCATGCATATATACTAATAGACATGGTTCGCATGTCTCAATCTTTTCAAAAACGAGTGAGTCCAAAGATCCATCAACATGGAGCTTCTTCATGCGTTTTATACCAATATGACTCAAGTGGCAGTGCCACAAGTATGTGGTACTATCATTACTATCTTATATCTTTTGGCATGAACATGTGTATCACTACGATCGAGATTCAATAAACCATTCATTTTAGGTGCAAGACCATTGAAGGTATTATTCAAATAGACAAAATAACCATTATTCTCCTTTAATGAATAACCGTATTGCGATAAACATAATCCAATCATGTCTATGCTCAACGCAAACACCAAATAATAATTATTCAGGTTTAACCCCAATCTCGATGGTAGAGGGAGCATGCGATGCTTGATCACATCAACCTTGGAAACACTTCCAACACATATCGTCATCTCACCTTTAGCTAGTCTCCGTTTATTCTGTAGCCTTTTATTTCGAGTTACCAACACTTAGCAACCGAACCGGTATCTAATACCCTGGTGCTACTAGGAGTACTAGTAAAGTACACATTAATATAATGTATATCCAATATACTTCTGTCGACCTTGCCTGCCTTCTCATCTACCAAGTATCTAGGGTAGTTCTGCTTCAGTGACCGTTCCCCTCATCACAGAAGCACTTAGTCTCGGGTTTGGGTTCAACCTTGGGTTTCTTTACTAGAGCAGCAACTGATTTGCCGTTTCATGAAGTATCCCTTCTTTCCCTTGCCCTTCTTGAAACTAGTGGTTTTACTAACCATCAACAATTGATGCTCCTACTTGATTTCTACTTTCGTGGTGTCAAACATCGCGAATAGCTCAAGGATCATCATATCTATCCCTGATTTTTATAGTTCATCACAAAGCTCTAGTAGCTTGGTGGCAGTGACTTTGGAGAACCATCACTATCTCATCTGGAAGATTAACTCCCACTCGATTCAAGCGATTGTAGTACTCAGACAATCTGAGCACATGCTCAACGATTGAGCTTTTCTCCCTTAGTTTGCAGGCTTAAGAAACTTGTCAGAGGTCTCATACCTCTTGACGTGGGCATTAGTCTGAAATCCCAATTTCAGTCTTTGGAACATCTCATATGTTCTGCGACGTTTCAAAACCGTCTTTGGTGCCACAATTTTAAACCGTTAGCATTACACACTGAACTATCACGTAGTCATCAAAACGTGTATGTCAGATGTTTCGCAACATCTACAGACGACGCTGAGGTTCAGCACACCGAGCGGTGCATTAAGGACAGAAGCCTTCTGTGCAGCAATGAGGACAATCCTCAGTTTACGGACCTAGTCCGCATAATTGCTACTGTCAACTTTCAATTAAATTTTCTCTAGGAACATATCTTAAACAGTAGAACTAAAGCGTAAGCTATGACATAATTTGCAAAGACCTTTTGACTATGTTCATGATAATTAAGTTCATCTGATTATTTAATGAACTCCCACTCAGATAGACATCCCTCTAGTCATCTAAGTGATACATGATCCGAGTCAAACTAGGCCGTGTCCGATCATCACGTGAGACGGACTAGTCATCATCGGTGAACATCTCCATGTTGATCGCATCTACTATACGACTCATGTTCGACCTTTCGATCTCTTGTGTTCCGAGGCCATGTCTGTACATGCTAGGCTCGTCAAGTCAACCTAAGTGTTTCGCATGTGTTCCGAGGCCATGTCTGTACATGCTAGGCTCGTCAACACTCGTTGTATTCGAACGTTAGAATCTATCACACCCGATCATCACGTGGTGCTTCGAAACAACGAACCTTCGCAACGGTGCACAGTTAGGGGGAACACGTCTCTTGAAATTTTAGTGAGGGATCATCTTATTTATGCTACCGTCGTTCTAAGCAAATAAGATGTAAACATGACAAACATCACATGCAAATCATAAAGTGACGTGATATGGCCAATATCATCTTGCGCCTTTGATCTCCATCTTCGAGGCGCGGCATGATCACCTTCGTCACTGGCATGACACCATGATCTCCATCATCATGATCTCCATCATCGTGTCTTCATGAAGTTGTCTCGCCAACTATTACTTCTACTACTATGGCTAACGGTTAGCAATAAAGTAAAGTAATTACATGACGTTTTCATTGACACGCGGGTCATACAATAAATTAAGACAACTCCTATGGCTCCTGCCGGTTGTCATACTCATCGACATGCAAGTCGTGATTTCTATTACAAGAACATGATCAATCTCATACATCACATATATCATTCATCACATCCTTTTGGCCATATCACATCACATAGCATTCCCTGCAAAAACAAGTTAGACGTCCTCTAATTGTTGTTGCATGTTTTACGTGGCTGCTATGGGTTTCTAGCAAGAACGTTTCTTACCTACGCAAAAGCCACAACGGTGATATGCCAATTGCTATTTACCCTTCATAAGGACCCTTTTCATCGAATCCGATCCAACTAAAGTGGGAGAGACAGACACCCGCTAGCCACCTTATGCATCAAGTGCATGTCAGTCGGTGGAACCTGTGTCACGTAAGAGTACGTGTAAGGTCGGTCCGGGCCGCTTCATCCCACAATGCCGCCGAATCAAGATAAGACTAGTAACGGTAAGCAAATTGAACAAATCATCGCCCACAACTACTTTGTGTTATACTCGTGCATAGAATCTACGCATAGACCTGGCTCATGATGCCATTGTTGGGGAATGTAGCAGAAATTCAAAATTTTCCTACGTGTCACCAAGATCAATCTAGGAGATGCTAGCAACGAGAGGGGAGGAGTGCATCTACATACCCTTGTAGATCGCGAGCGGAAGCATTCAAGAGAACGGGGTTGATGGAGTCGTACTCGTCGTGATCCAAATCACCGATGATCCTAGCGCCGAACGGACGGCACCTCCGCGTTCAACACACGTACGGAGCAGCGACGTCTCCTCCTTCTTGATCCAGCAAGGGGGGAGGAGAGGTTGATGGAGATCTAGCAGCACGACGGCGTGGTGGTGGAAGTAGCGGGATCCCGGTAGGGCTTCGCCAAGCGCAAGCGGGGAGGAAGAGGTGTCACGGGAGGGAGAGGGAGGAGATCCCATCTACAGGGGGGCGGCGGCCAAGGGGGGGAACTTGCCCCCCAAGTCAGGTGGGGCGCCCCCCACCCCCAGGGTTTCCAACCCTAGGCGCAGGGGGATGCCCATGGGGGCGCACCAGCCCACCAGGGGCTGGTTCCCTTCCCACTTCAGCCCATGGGGCCCTCCGGGATAGGTGGCCCCACCCGGTGGACCCTCGGGACCCTTCCGGTGGTCCCGGTACAATACCGGTGACCCCCGAAACTTTCCCGGTGGCCGAAACTGGACTTCCTATATATAATTCTTCACCTCCGGACCATTCCGCGTGACGTCCGGAATCTCATCCGGGACTCCGAACAACTTTCAGGTTACCGCATACTAGTATCTCTACAACCCTAGCGTCACCGAACCTTAAGTGTGTAGACCCTACGGGTTCGGGAGACATGCAGACATGACCGAGACGACTCTCCGGTCAATAACCAACAGCGGGATCTGGATACCCATGTTGGCTCCCACATGTTCCACGATGATCTCATCGGATGAACCACGATGTCGAGGATTCAATCAATCCCGTATACAATTCCCTTTGTCAATCGGTATGTTACTTGCCCGAGATTCGATCGTCGGTATCCCAATACCTTGTTCAATCTCGTTACCGGCAAGTCACTTTACTCGTACCGTAACGCATGATCCCGTGGCTAACTCCTTAGTCACATTGAGCTCATTATGATGATGCATTACCGAGTGGGCCCAGAGATACCTCTCCGTCATACGGAGTGACAAATCCCAGTCTCGATTCGTGCCAACCCAACAGACACTTTCGGAGATACCTGTAGTGCACCTTTATAGCCACCCAGTTACGTTGTGACGTTTGGTACACCCAAAGCATTCCTACGGTATCCGGGAGTTGCACAATCTCATGGTCTAAGGAAATGATACTTGACATTAGAAAAGCTCTAGCAAACGAACTACATGATCTTGTGCTATGCTTAGGATTGGGTCTTGTCCATCACATCATTCTCCTAATGATGTGAGCCCGTTATCAATGACATCCAATGTCCATGGTCAGGAAACCATAACCTTCTATTGATCAACGAGCTAGTCAACTAGAGGCTTACTAGGGACATGTTGTGGTCTGTGTATTCACACATGTATTACGGTTTCCAGTTAATACAATTATAGCATGAACAACTGACAATTATCATGAACAAGGAAATACAATAATAACCATTTTATTATTGCCTCTAGGGCATATTTCCAACACATGTGTCCTCTAATTTTACTACTACCACCAGTATGGGTAGTCCGAACCCAAAACTACATTGACATGGCGATGACCAGGTGGGCTGTCCCACTACAATTTCAAGCTTTAGAGCTGAATTATTGTCCCAAGTAGTGTTTACATTATTTTTGAACCAACAATCACTTCATTCAAGTGACAATTGTGAGACTATGTTTACAATAATAGGCTTTCAACTTTGAGTTGTTGCTCAATTTTTAGATGAAAGGTTCCTTTGATGCCCGCACAATAAATTTTGGCTTTTACTATTTTTGTATTGCATATGCCGCACTAGTCCAAACAAGTGTTATGTTCATAACGTCAATTAAACGACCAGTTTTACTAAGAATGTCACTACGTTTTGGATTTCTTTTCCTTTAGCTATTTATACAGGAACGAATGAATCAAGTTTCTACCAAAACAGAACTATAGAATCAGTTCTTCTAGTTAAGCATTGGGGAGCTGATAGGATGCAAATTTGCGCAGGCACATTTCATGAGACAAGCAAAGAGTATTAGCTAACATTTTGGGTACAATTTGTCAAAATGCATATTTTCCATCATATAGTTGTACATGTACCTAGGTATAACCAATCAGATAGCACATTGGTTGAATCAGTTTCAAAGTTCAGGGTCAGTACATGACAAGCCAGTACTGAAATGATCACCTATCAACAAGCTTAGGATAGGCCCAAACATGTAGTCTCCAGTGCTCCTTCTGTACAAGCATTTCAGGCGACAACAATGTTCGTTGGCATAAAAAATGAGCAGGAGGACTCGACCAACTCCATTTGAAATAGTGCTACATAAGGGTACGCTAACTGAAACTGATTTTCAGCAATGGTGAACAACAAGACCAATTCCACAAATAATGTACAGAAGTAGTAGAGCAAGCACAACACAATGTCACTAATAAACATATAAATGGGAGCCTTCTTCATAGAATGCAGACCTTGGTCGCAATCAGTCATGATACATATGATAGGGTACGTACTCTGATTACATAGCATCCTAATTAATCCATCACACTCTACAAGTTTTTTTTGCGGGTACACTCTACAAGTTATAACAAAGATAGTTACTGGAATTGCAAGTAAGGAAATGCAGCTGTCTTCTCTTCCTTGCTGAAGCCTTTGTCCATTCAAAAGCTCCCACATATCCTTTTTCTTCACATGGCAACCCTGTTTCAGAGAAAGCAGAGGAGGTTCAGGATAGCGGCACACAAATTTCCTTGCTGGAACCTGAACATTACATAGCAGGTTCACAAATTTACTACTCGTATTGTGGCACACAACTCCAAAACAGCAGCTTCGTAAGCTCATGATTTAGATGCTGTGTAAATTAAGCATGACAGGTCAATTCTGAACTACATATGGCAATCTCACTTTTAGGAAAGGAGGATCATCATACACATATATAGCTCACTTCATCTGGGGCAGGGGCTATGGGAGAGGATTTCACTTGAAACGGAAGCAATATATACCTGACTGATGTGAAGCGTTGTCCCAGATGTATTCACAAGAGTCTAGAAGATGTGCTCAACCAACCGTCACAAAAACAAATAAATTATTATTCGCCTAAGTTGGTACAAGGAATGTACAGGTGCCAAAATCTCATCACACCAGCTAAAAGATGACAAAAAAGTCTTGTTAAGATATGTCAAAAATTATTCACTGGAGAGAGGAAGAGTTGAATGTAACATAATCGGAGGGATAAACTTGATCTGAATATGTCAAATGTGACTATGAAATTCTTTCTTAAGTCTGGCATACATAAACATAACATCGAAAGCTTTTCAAATCAACATTGCAGAAAACTGAAAACAACTGCGAAATTTCACAATACCTATGTATCATATGTGCAAACCCGTGCAGTAGGAATACTTAAGCCGCAGCTCAAATGAGGTCGGCCAGATAGATCCTGCATACAAGGGGATAAGGAATGAACAACAAGCAGGTATTCTCAACACAGCAAAACTCAATTGTTTAGTACAGATTTACATATTCACTGCATTACGGAAGAACAAGCATGTAAGCCAAGATATGAAGTTAAATAATTGCAGCTCTCTCACTACCATTCAAGTCTTCATTTTGTCTGAGATAGATGAGTCTGAAAAACAACTTTTTTTCAAAAAATTGACAGCAGCTCTGTCATTTCCATTAGAGAAGAAGAGAATATTGTCTCAAGCTAACTATTCGAAAAATTGACAGGAGCTTCATCATTTTTATTGCTAGGTTCGTAGTAAGACTTAACATTGCTGCCTGTGCAAAATTAACTAGATGTATGGTTGTTTGAGTTATACATGTTTCTACTTACAAGGTTATATATGAAAACAGAACTAAATAGACATTTTAAATATATTTCAGTCATAATATGACCATTTCCTGCAACTGTAACTATGAAATCCAAATTTCCTTGGTTCAGTTTTAGTAAATGTCTGATCTTTAACTTGCAGATTCAACGGTACTGTAACCAAGGACATGACCGAAGCCAAACAAACACTAGGCTTTGCCTACCGATGTCCGATGTGCAAAACAAAAACAAACTAAATACAGATTCAGCTCCCATCATCCTGAACTACTCTGACTAAGCCCATGGCCCTCATCCAGATCATTTCCTTAATCCTACAAACAATGGTAGCCACCCTCTGGTACTCATGCCTGCATATCATAACAGCAGATGCTTCACTGCAGGAAAGCATGTGGTAATTGCCTAACTGCAGAACCAGGAAAATTTGGGTGGGGTGGGGGGGGGGGGGGGGGGGGGATTTGGTGCCTTCACATGAATATTGCACTGAATAAATTGTGAACACCAATATCTAGTTGCTTTTTACTTCATGATTGTTGCACTAACGAGACTGACTAAATATGAGCTGGCTCAAAGCCTAGGTTGCATAGCAATTGTCTGCAGTTTAAATTTGCAGCTAAAGGAAGGAACACCATCCTGGAAGAAAATTATACTCCCATTTGCAAAACAACCAGCTAGACAAAGACGCAAAATAATTAGAGAAGCCAGCAAAATGTTTAGTTAGTACAGTATCATTTTTGCCTTGAGTGCAGCTGACGTTACATTCAACTGAAGATAAGGTATTACAGGCTTTTGCCTTCTAACCGTGGAATTAACAACAGTTTTCTCAATCTAGTGTGATGGCAAGGTAATGGGAGGGGGTCAGGGAAGTGGGTGGAGGAAGGCAGGAATGGTGGCTACCTGCCTACGGACTGGTCCGCGGCGTTGCTCGGCATGACCGGATGCTCGACGGAGGGATGCGGTGGAGGGGGCGGTGGGGCAGAGGAGGCTTCGGCGGGCTCGGCACGCCGCGCCTGATGGCATGCAGTTCCCGCGGCTCCTGGCGGCAATCCGGCGGGATCCCTTGATTGCGGCGGCGGCGAGGTCCGGTGGGATCCCTTGTTTGCGGCGGCGGCTTTGGACGGGAACTGGATTAGGGGAGGTGCGAGAAAAAGTATAGGCGGCTGCGGCCGTGTGACGGTCTGAGGCAGCGGTGGCACGACCGCCAGGAGGGACGCCGTCGTCGCCACGGTCGAGGGGAGGATCGGCGGCGGCGGCTGTGCGAGGGGATTGAGGAGGTTAATAAACTGACAACGACGAAGGCTGTGCGAGGGATTGACTAGCGACTGGATTGACCTGCTAATTTACTACTCTATCCTTTTCACACATAAAAAACCTTTAAATGATTTCTTTGATCCAACGGTTAGAAAAAATCAGAGGCGGAGTTACACGAAATTACGAGTGGTAACTCGTCAATCACCGTAAAAGAGCTCCACAAATATAGAAATAAACACCGCAGATTTTTGTGTTCTTTTCCTTCTCATCGTGATCCTTTGGCCGATGCATATGGCAATGCTTGATTCGATAGAGCTAGGAAAATCATATCTCCCGATTGCGTACTATCGTATTTCTCTATCCCAGCCAAAAGAAGTATTCATTTTTGTTATTAAATAATGTATACACCGAAAGGGGTTAACTGATACTTGGCAACGAAATATGCTGACACTTTTTCATACATTTTTTATTGAATATAATACATTATTAAACAAAGAAGAGATATGCCGACACTTCAAAAGGGTGGGATCGCTGGAAGGATGGAAGGATTGGTGTGTTACTAGTGGTTGGGGTGCGCCCCGGGCGCACCTCTTGAGGCGGTCCTGTGCGCACTTGTATTGTCTGAGTGTCTCAGCTCGTCCCGTGTGTCCATTTTACGTAGCAACACATGTCTTAGTCATATAGAGATCATTACTCATTTGTCACGCCTTTCCACGCCTTAGTCATCTACGCTACTATGTTTGCGTCGTACACTGGACTGACTTTCCAGATGGATAAGTGTAAATGGTTTAACAAAATTTCAGAAAGAAAAGGTATCAGTGCATCTCACCATGTGTGCTTTCCTGCTGATCAGGTCTGTATTGACTCCTTTCCTTTTTCTACTTTGTTCTTAAATATAATTGTATGCTTAGTACTCATTCAGATAGTCATACCCTCAAAAGAGAATATCATAGCTCTCACTCCAACCCATATGAAAAAGTAGTAATGCGAAAATGGAACTAAACTGAAGCTAGTAAAGCCTGATGAAAATGAAACTGATACGCACCTCAACTGCACGCAAACTGGAATTAGCAGCCGACCTACACGGACCTGTCCAAGACAAAACAAAATTTTAGAGCAGTCTGTGAATCACATGATATGGACTACAAAGAAACACACAGGCTCGCAGACATATGTATGAACAGCTGACGAGCAATAATCTAGCGACGCAAAAGGAAACGGTGGAAAGAGGCAGAGCAACCTAGTCAGAGAAGCAGCCTCTTGTGACGCAATTCTCGGACTACTCATGTCACTCCGACCGGCAAGCCTCCCTCAACTGCCGACACCGCCCGCATCTGCCACTCCACCAACTCCTGCTGCCTCCGCCTATGGGCGTCAGGCTGGCCTTCAAATAGTTTGTCAGCCTCTAAATGCTGATAATGAGGAAATAATTTGGGAGTACAGGTTTCAACTAATGAGCGAATATATGACGAGCTGGACCATACAAGGTCAACTAATTAACTTCAGGTTTCAACAAGATTGCATTTGGTGTGGATGCCCTAGTATTACACATGCTTCATGTCGAAATAAATAAGGGAATTATTCAGAACATCATTAGATGATGGAATTGTTGCAGCAGCTATCAGGTTCATGTATTAGCAGCAGTATCGTCCAGTTCAGGCGTCGTTCTCAAATTTCCATGTCTATCCAGCAACAAAAACATCATGCATGTACGTCTGACCCAATCAGTAGATTTTGACCTCCATTTGCGTCTGCCTTCACAGAAAAATTCTCACCAAAAACGGAAATAATGAGAAGTCAAAATGATCATGCCAGGGCCCAAAAACTATGATAATGACCAAGAAAATATCTCCACATGAACATGAACTTACAATCGTTCTCACAATGTTGTATTGCAAGAGCACCTCCTGAACCTATACAAAATTCTACAGTCTGATAAACCGGCACGGCAAATAACATTAGTTCTTGACTTGGTAAATATAGCTCGCTACTCTGTTTGTTTCCTACCTTGCTATTCTGCCTCTCCTCGGAACAGACACATAAGCATTAAGGCACCTGTAGTTTCGTTGATTCAGTCTAACAAGCTACCCATTCCCTAGTTAACTTAAGTTTCAACAAGATTATAGTTGGTGCGGATGCGCCGGCATGCAGGGATAAACAAGCCAGTGAAGCATGTACATCCGAGGCACTTGATATCGCCAGCGCCGCGACAGTCGCAGACAGAGTTCCTTGTAGGCCGAGAGTCTCAGTCTGCTACGTAGAGTTTCTCCAGGTCGGCGTCGAGCTCCTGTTTCTTGACTACCGACGGACCCTCCTCGGTGTCTTGCATCACAGAGTAATTAATTAGGTGCTGTGGTACATATGTTGTTGCTCAGCAGAATAATAGTACAAAAAAATTACAAGATGGAATTGAAACAACTCAAATGAAAATAAGTTTGCTGCTCCAAGATGGGAAATGTTCAGCCTGACAAATTTACTATCCGCGCTTTTCTTCACTGAAAGCCGCATTTTTAATAGGTGATACATTTTAGATATAGTACGGAAGAAGAAACTAAACCAGCTGATGAGTACACAAATCCTTGAGATAGTGATAATAAACTGAGGCAACACTCACCTATTTCAGCAGCTTTCATTGCTGAAACTTTTGCTGCATTGAGATCATTTATGGTTCCCTCTTTGATTCCTGATGCAGAATTATACAGAACTTTGTTTAGGGTCAAGAAGTCCATAGTGTGGCAGTATGTTCAGCAACAATAATCTTTCAGAATTAATAAAAAAAGGAAAGAGAAAAACAACAACCAACCTCCTGAGGTATCCATTTCGATGTGTTGTGCATTTTCAACATCTCGATCAACAAAAAACGAATAAGGCTCTCCTCTTGTCCCTTGTTTCTAACTCAGGTTCTGTACGGTGTACACAGATGCTTTTCGACATTTTCTTGCCACTTTCTCTTATATAAAGCCTCCTCCTTTTTTTCTATGAACTATTCAAGAGGTCTGCATGTTACCACATGGCCATCTCTCAAGTGTCGTTGATCTCATGCTAGAAGACAAGTAAAATTTTCAGTTTGAGCGAGAGCTCAAAGGTACTTGAGTTGACGATATATACTGGAACACTGGATCATACCCCAAGTGCTTCATGGATAAACAGTTACCCTTCGGACGTGACTGATCTTCTTAAGACACTGAGCTTCACGAACAGAGCACCAGCTCCAAAACAGAAATACTCTGATCTATCTTGCAATTTGTAGGGACCAAGGGAAGTGAAATACTGTAACCACATTCTTGAAGCTAGTGTCTGAACCCTAAACATGTTAATCCATCCCCGAATGACCCAAAATCTCAGATTTTTCTCTACAAAGTAGCGCAAGAACCTGTAAAAATAGACATATAGGCAGTAGCAAGTAACAACATGGACACATAGGAGCGCATCCGCCTGAGAAAATTGGTAAACAGGACTGTGGATAAAGGGAGAGGAGTTTACGCTGCCGCGCCACAGTAAGAGTAGCTGGGCGCAATGTTTGTCTGTTCCAAGAAACACATGCAAAATTCAGATATATCATGCTATGGTCCATGTGGATGATAAACATTGGATGCCATTAGGCACTCAACAACCAGTGGAGGGATGACTCTGATTCCTGAACTGAATATGAACGAACAATAAGTTGAAGAGCAAATCTTACCTGGGTTACCTTGCTGCCATTTTCCATAGTCAAAAGCATAGGAAATTGCTAATTGAAATCACACCAATTAGACAACAACCTGAAAGAACAATAAGTGCCTCATAAAAGTAAATATGTAGAGAGCTCCACTTGCGACGAAACCAGTGGGTCTTTACGCATTTATAATTTATCATTGCAATTTAGCAACTGGGCCTCATAAAAACAGTTGAAAAAAGGAGCTGCTGGCCTTTCATCAAACATCTTGTGTAATCTTTGCCATGGCCGCCTACACCTCGAGGTCGGCAGATTCTCTTTGATGGGGAGAGGAAGAGAGAGACATAGAGAGAGAGGGGGAGGGGGGGAGTCAGGACTCAGGACTGGATTGGGGACTCACCGACTTGCGGAGCTCCACGGCCAGAACAAAAGGGAAGCCAGCCCCGACGACCTCCTCCTTCTCCCGAGACGGTGCACACGCGCGCACACTCCTGTTGAGCACCGAGGAGGGAGAGGCGCAGCAGTGGCGCGACGGATCGAACTCCTCCAGTCGAGCACCAAGTGAGGCGGCAACGAGAAAAGTGGGAGGATACAGGGGCGGTGGCCGTGTGAGGGAGGCACCACCGAGCGGCACATCATGAGCCGGTCTTCTTCGTGGCAGGCGAGGGCGGGAGGCAGGGGAGGTCACGCTGGTTGGCGGCTGCGCCGAAGGCGGCCGGTGGCGACTGCGGCGGCGGCAGAAAATCTAGGAGGGGGAAAGGAAAGAAGAGAAAGGGACGCATTCGTGGGGGAGGGTTTGGCGTTATGGTAGCTCCTCAGGAAGGCAACTTGGCTACGTTTTCTCCAATTGCTGGCCTGATTTTTTTTTCTCTTCTCGTCGCTAGGTGATGACGTGGACATAAGGAGGAGGCGCCCTTACCGCGACTGTTAATGGGTTGTATATAGAGGGGTGGGATAGCTGGAAGAATCTCTACTCTTAATATTTTAGATGGTAGTCTCTGTTCCGGATTTATTTTCGTCCTATCATTTTTGTCCGGTTTTTTTTCATCCTCTCCCCCACCCCACCTCACGCAGGCCAAAAAAAACCCCACACCCGGCAGAAAAAACGCTCCATCGCCTTCATTGCCGACTCCTCTCGATCTCATCTCTACTCCAATACGAGCCGCCGCCGAGATCCGAGACGAGCCGCCGCCGGCGCTGCCTCCTGCCCTCGTTCGGCGCCGCCGCCGCTCCATTCCTGCTGCCTTGCCCCTCTCTTCCCTCCAAGCTTGCCGCCGGCGACGAAGCGTACGGTACCGCCACGGCCGTGCTTGATCGCCTCCAGGAACCCGCCACGCGCGCCGAGGCGAGGGACTCCTGGGCTCCTTCCATCGCCGCTTTGCCGATGACCCCGCCGCCGGGCAGGAGGAGTGCTTCCGCGCCTCCAGGAACCCGCCACGCGCATCAAGGTGAGGCGCCTCCTGGGCTCCGCCCGTCGCCTACCTGCAATTTGTTCGTGTGGACGGAGGTACCCGTGCTGGGGTTCGTGTGGATTTAAGATTAGCCGTCATGGTTGATTGGGATTAAGATCGGACTATTCCTAAACATGCCAAATGTTGCCTGGATGATTGGGATTAAGATTGACTAATCCTAACCATGCCAATGTTGTGCTTGCAGTGCTTCTTTGGCACCGGCACAATTCTGGTCGAGTACCTACTCTTCAGGTTTGTCTTCTTCAGCCTGTAGCTCCTAAACATCAGATGGCTGATTTTTGGATGATGCAGGCATCAATGGGGATTCCTAAATTTGTTCTTCAGTGTCGAATTATTATTGCTTATACATAGGTTCAGAATATGCGTCCATTGCTCAGAAAAAATGCATTATACATCTATCATATATACAATTTCGAAGGATGATTTTGTGATCAATTTCATACCACAAGAAATTATCAAAATGAGCAATTATCGACATGGCTGATGCTACCAATGATAGCCATGTTCTTGGTTCTTACAAAATTACTCGCGCTGAAGTAATCTGTCTTTATGTTGGTCCTTCAGCATTTGTAATGTTCTATTTAATTTAGTACTCTCTGATTTGAATTTCATCCTTCTAACAATCTTTCTAATGTTTTCTCTTGCATCATATATGTGCAATGCATTAAAATATGGATGACGTTGTCCTGCACTTTTGTTGTTAAATGTTCATTATTTTTCTCAATGTTATGTAGACTCATGATTTTTCAGAACATCAATTTTCCTAGAGGTCTTGTTTTGGTTTCAAACCTGAGTCGTAATGGAAAAGTGCCATCTTGCTAGAACTGATTCCCATGCCCAACTAATTAGCGCCATCTTTATATAACACTCATAAGCAATTTTGGAAATTGCTACATTGCATCTAGGTGACATTGTTTTCCATTATCAAGCCGTAAAACTTTCATACAGAGCGCATATATATGGTTTGGAGCCATTAGTATTGCATAAATTTGTTGCACATACATGGGAACTTGTTTTCTATGATCAGAAGCTAATTCAGTAAGAATCTCTTCAGTTTACTGGAATCGCCTTGAGACGCAGACACCAATTTTGTAATTGCTGCTTATTCCTTTTGGTATTATCAAGTTCTATGTGATAACCATCGAGAACAGCGAGCCAAATATGATTCCTTCTTAAATTATCAAGGATATTATGCAGATTAACTTCCAATGTATACTGTCCTATTGTTAACTTTCAATGTATATTGGTGTTCTTGTCGCCAACCATTAGAATATTGTTAACTGGAAAAAATCTATCAACGTTTTTGTAGGTAAGAAGTTCAGGAATCAAGATGAACTGGCTTTCTACAAGTAATTAAACTGATGATGAATCACTATCTTGTCTTCATTGTTAAGTACATTTACAGGTTAGGCCTGCTGTCTTTGGCCGAGTGTTAGTTTTATTAACAAGGATATTACAAACAAAATTTAGAAGGATTTGGAAGTTTTACACTACAAAATAATGGTAGTAGCATGTTTGGTGCTGAAAGGGTTCTGCTGCAGTGCAAGTTACTTGAGAGAAGAAATTGTTCAACTTAAATAAAATATGTTCATTGATCCAGTGGTAAGCTATTCCGAATACATTTCATGATGTGGCTGCTCATGTCTGATTCTTGCTCATCTGGTGTTCATTTACACACTTGGTAATGATTCTACAGTTCTTTTCCAGACTTGGCCATGGTAATCAGGATTCACGGTTTCACTATTCTCAGTTCGTTTATGCCAGGCTTGGTCAAGACTATGCTACAAAATGGCCTGAAGTGGTGGCTCACTACTACTGTTATTTCCACTTTGTTCTTTTAAACTCCACTTCTCTGTTATAGGCACCTTTTTGTTAAACAACTCCACTTCTATGTTGTAGGTACCTTATAGGCAACGGATGCAGGGTAAAGAGAGTTGCCATACGTTTTTACGAGCAGAATTGTGGCATGCTTTGTTCAAGATCTGCTGCAGTCAGTAAATATTTGTATGGTCTGCAATTCTGCATACTGCTAAAGGAGTTACAACTGAGCACTGTACTCGGAGAAAATTACCAAGGTATTTTCTGTACAAACTTGTCCAAGCTTTGTCTTGTTTTCACTAGCTGCTTGATTCTTCTTGACAGAAAAATCTTACCCTGAACTAGGTTAGTTACATGTATGGACTAGACTAGACACTACAAAATTCTTACACTGAACTAGGCTTAGTAGTTACATGTATGGACAACACACTCCAATTCAGATATTCGATTAGACCTCACGAAAGTATTTTCATACGCTTGTTCTTGAAAATGCTAAGAGGAAAAAAGAATTTATGTAGCACTCCGTACCCATGTGTTAACTCCTTTAAGTATCCTTTGCGTGTTTTACCGTGTGGAGATAAAGTCGTGCCACAATTTGGCTTGACGATTCAGTTCTGTGGAGCGCAATCGCAAGTAGCTGGCATCGGCAAGCAAGCAAGCAACACAACTCCTTCTCGACAAATTTTCCTTGAATCGTTGCAAGCTGCATGGGTATGGGATACCAATCGAGGCTTGGTTGTTCTTATGTTTAGTGATTTGACCATATGCGTGAATTTAGGGACCCAGTGTCGGACTATCTTGTTCGAGGCTTCATGCATATGGGATACCAATGTGAGGTCGAGGCTTCATGCATATGGGGTATCAATTTATTACGAGATGCTGCAAATTATGTGTGTTAATGATAATTGATTTTTTCTCACTAATCAGTTCATTGGGATTGGAATATTTGGATCAGAATATTTTCTGAATTGTGTGAAATGAATCGAGTTAAGTAGTTTCTGAGATCGAAATTTTTCCACTGGGCTCTTTGTTGTTAGACATATGCATGTGTATGTGTGTTAAGAAGCCATATTGAACAATAATAATCCTGATCATTTATTGTCACGACCATGAAAAAATTCAGGCAAGACATGAGCAATGTACTGTTTGGACAAAATGTGTTCCTTTTCCATGGTCAACTTATACACTTAGGATACTGGACTAAGTTCGGTTACAGGTTTGACTTTGATATAAGGCTCGACTAAGATTTCTTATAGGTTCCAGTTTGAATATTTGATCTATCATGGCATGTCATTGCTGACCTAACCATAAGATTGGCTTACAGGTTCTACTTCGTCCTGGCGCCACTCCCATCCTCGTCTGCCTCATGGTCGCGGTCCTAGCTGTGGATGATGCCATTGCGCCGTACTCCCTACTTACCCATGCATGACAACCGCGCTACTATGCCGCTATGCAATCAGATGCTTGTCTCCGTCCTTGTCAGTCCACAGGCATTGCTCATATTTTTGTCCCTAAAAAATATTGGAGAGATATGCTAATATCCTGAAATTGAATGTTCTCTTTGAGCACCTCAGTGATTAAAGATTAGATGGATTTTCCCCTAGGTACATTGTCCTGTAAGCAAATTTCCTCAAAGGTGTTTCGAATTAGTTTGCCGAATTGCTGATTGTACCGCTTGAATGCAGCTAGGAATATAGACCAAGTGATGATGGCTACCTTTTGGTTCTTATAATTGAGTCACGAGCACTTATATTGCATTGTTTTTATAGTTCATGAGGTTGACTAATTTGTGAGGCAGTGGCAGTGCAAACATCGTCATATTTTTTTGGTTGACAGTACGAAATAGTGGCATCTTGATGTTGAAGCAAGATTGTTTACAAGACAACATATGACACCATCTTCATTGCCCTTTTTCATCTCAGGAATGAAGGTTTAATGGCTGGACTATCATGCTGTCTACTTGGTTTCAGCTGTACATATCTTAATACTTGACCTTCAGTGAGGACTCGTTTCTTAGGAGAAATAGTTGGAGAGCAACAATTGATTGGTAAGTCTTGCTTGCTATTAGTTGCATAATTAATATTGAAATTCGTTAGTTTGCTTCAAGGTTACAAAGCCAGCAATGAATGAGACTATCATTATTAGGATTGAAGGATGGTTCAATGTTGTTGATAGCAGTAAGAAACACTTGCAAATGTATGTCTCGTCTATTTAAATGTGTGCTCTAAAAATAAATGTACACAACTGTCACAATATTGTTTAGTACAATATTTGAATTAGAAGTAGTAGTTTTATGTTTTTGTTTAGTTTTATAGTATCTCAGTTATGAAATAAATCCAAGCCTTCCTTCAAATAGGTTTTTTGCCTTGATTTTTATAATTCAATTAATTTTAGTATTTTATAATATTCAAACAAAATGGTTTGTAGAGTCAATGTTCTCTGACTTAGGTAGCTTTAATTTAATGCACTGACGAAGCGTTTTACCTGAGACGAGTGCTGGGAGAGGCTGATTAGGATTGCAACGAGGGGGAGACGTCGATGCTGCCGCTGGCGACCGTTACCACGACCATGGCTGTGGGAGTGAGGCGCCGGTGACCATGGCATCGACCGTGTTGGCCCATGGTGTTTCTGACTTTCCACGCTCCGTTCCAGGTAGCTGCCATTCCGATTGATCCCCTCCAGGTGAGTGAGCAGCTTACACTCAACCGATGCAGACATCCAAAGGTTCGACTAGGTAGCTAGGAACTCAGCTGGGCTCACTTCCGTTTGCATTCTTTTCTGCAACATCGGATACTCCGGGAAGTTCATGCATGTTTGTTTTCTGATATGGTTTTTCTCATAATGCAGGGCACAAAGATAGGTCTCCTTTTAGTTACCATAGATTTTAGTTTTTTTCTGCTTACTGTCTTCTCCACTTTCTTGTCAGATTAAGCAACTAACAAATGAATCTGTGCACAGTTATACCATTTTTGCACTCATTTATGGGGCCATCTATGTTGAGTATGTGTGTTATGCTATTCTGCAACTTAAATCAATAGGTAGTGAGAAGATGCGATAGTTTGAACCTCCTCCACTTCTTCTGTACAAGATTGGTCATTTCCCAAAGGGATGGAAGTAGCTGTTTAGAGGATCCACTCACATGAGGTACACCTCCTAATTTTAATGGAACTTAAATATTTTGTATAGCTATCCAAAATCTGTGGATGAACTGGGTCTTGTGTTGCTTAAAGAGTTTGAGCTCGGACTAATGTTAGTATTCTTTGTCACATTGAACCCGGTATATCAAATGGTTATATGGTATATTACACAACAACATCAACACAGGCAACATTGATTAGGTTGGTGTGCATAAGATGGTCCTCAATGAGGAAGTCCATGACAGCCTGCTAATCCTAGGCGTCAAGGCCGATCGAATCCGATCACGACAATCTCATTGTGTGTTAGATAAGGCAAGAGTTCTGCACTTGCTCCACTGCCACCATTGCCACTATTTGCCGCCGGCGCTTGATGCAGCGGAGTGTGTAAAAGGAGAATGTGAATAAGGAAGTGTGCACGGGAGTAGTCCGTACCTTTTTATCACAGCGAGGGAGTTAACCCACACTAGCTCCACGATCTGCTGACCAGCGGTTGCCTGGTTCGAGCCAATCAACAATTTTCATTGAGAGCGAGGTGGTGCAGGGCACCTCGTGGATGACCCTGTGTATGCTTCATAACCAAAACATAGTCTTCTTTTGGTTATATGATTTTCTTCCATATTTGTCCCAATAAAATTTGGCCCCGTGGTAACTCACAGGCACATACCTCGACTATAATTATTTCAAAAAAAGAGACAAAATATCGCATAATATATAAATCATTTCATATATCATGGCAGCAAAACCACATTGTGGTGGTCGCCCTCAGCTACGACAGTGTGCATTTCTTAGAACTGGGAATCGTTCGATTCAGTGTGGAGGAGAGGAGGGGTGGACGATGCCATGCAGGTAAGGAGAGAGAGTAGTGAGAGGAAGTTGCGATCTGAATGATGTGGTGCAAGGGGGGAGGCGGCAGTGAGATACCGTGGAGGGGAGACATGACAGCGACGATGATGTGGCGAGGAGAGCATGATGGGGTAATGAGGTATGAGTGTGAGCGTTGTGCCAATGACAGTCATCCTACTTTTTTTAAGATGAGAAGAAAAGGAGTGGTTGTTGCTTTTTGTTAGGGAAAATTGATTGCTTGCCGTTAGAGAAATGTCACATACTTTTTTATATAGTGAAAAATATCACATACCCTAGGAAGTCATTTCTGGAGAATAATTACCCACAAGTGATTTATAGGTGAGTCTACAAGCATGATGCCTCACTTCGAGTAAAAACGGTCACATGCTCGAAGCAAGCACCTGACTAATGAATATATACTCTCTCTGTTCATAAATATAAGTCTTGTAAGAGATTTTAATATAGACTACATACGGAGTAAAAATGAGTGAATCTACGCTTTAAAATACTTCTATATTCATCCGTATGTAGTAGTCAATATTCAAATATCTAAAAAGACTTACATTGGAACGGAGGAAGTATTATATATGGGCTTATCTTAGTTTTATTTTATTTTAGTATGTGTTTATATACTCACTTTTGGAGAATAGAGATAACAACTGATGGTTTCCAATGATGCTTTGAAAATGTCCATTGACAAAGCTTTATGATAGATGGACTGAAAACTTATTGAGTGTCACCCAATTGAAAGAGATGCATACAAATAATTATTCTTTTTTATATACTGTTGCACATGATAATACAAAAGGTGTCTCCCCTTCTTATTTTTATATATGTCTATTTTTTGCAGGGTATGAAAGAGATAAAGATGTACTATGTTGATGTCCAAAAGGAATCCATTCGCCAAGAATGTTGACGCGATGTTGTTGGAAGGGACCAGAAAATCATCGAGTTATATACAACAATACATGTATATATACAATCAAAACAAAAATTAAAAGGCCCGTGGCAACGCACGGGCATTGTACTAGTGGAAGGGTTGGTTTGGTTTTTCTAGGCATGGGACGTGTGGGTCTGGTGACGAATTAAAACCGGTCTTGGTTTTCGGAGGGAGGGAAAAATCGGTGGGAGGGAGATCACGGGGTGGGCCATATATCGATCGATGGAAGGGTGGGAAAGGAACGAAACCAACAAACAACCTAAGAAGACATTAGGAGTCTCTGCTCCTAATGGAGCAGTTGGTGAATAGTCTTCACGGTTTATTTTCGCTGGTTTTTTTCGTCTCTCCTCCCATCATCCCCTCCCGCCCTGGTCCATCGGTTTATTTTTCTCTCCACTCTTTATTACAACCAGAACTTTCCTAACGTATAACAAATCACGGATCTAACTTCCTTGAGTTATGCAAATCAATCAATCCCTTTTATTGGTGCAATTTGTTTTAGGAAAGAAATAACAGATTTTTAGGATCCTCTCGATCCCATCCCTATGAATCGAAGTCCCAGCTTCGTTGCCGCCGCCGACGTACGAAGTCCTTCGTTGCCGCGATCTCGTTCGATCTCCCTGCCGCCGACCCTTCGTTGTCGCGGCCCACGTACTATCCCCTGCGATCCCACGTCCGGGATCGCCACCACTGATGTAAGGGATCATCGCCATCGATCTCCCAGAGGAAACGCCGCTGCCGCCGACCGACGCCGTCGCCGCCTGCGCTAAACCCGAGGCGCACGATGATGCAGGCGCGACCGTCGGGGCATGGCGGCGCCCGATGTGGTGCAGCGTTGAGGAGCTACGAGGGGTGCGGCAGATCCGGCTGGAGTTGTGCACGTGGTCTGGTGATGGTGGCCTCCGCCTCGGGCCAGAATCCGCCACCGCGACCTCTCATCTATGCGTCGAGCTCCTCTTCCCGTCTCTCTGATATCCGTTGGCGCAGCTGCTGCCATGGCCACAAGCCCGCAATGAGGACCTCCGCCGCAGCCATAGCCATGTTGAGGTCAGTATTCTTCTGCTAGCTCCGCGCATGGCAAGCAGGTTGGTTGGCGGCTTCCTTGAACAAGCACGAACCATTCCCATTAGCAGAACAGAGTTTGTTGGCTTCAGCATTCGGGTCGGTTATAACCTATTTATGTTTAGGCAATTCGTTCTCCCATGTAACCATTGATACAATTTGTATGTCTTACAACTCATGCAGGGTACGGTGAGTCACCAAGAGGAAAAGAAAACATCCGATTCAGATGCTAACCTATGTTTATTGCTGATTTCACCTACCACCTATGTTCAGGCAGAGATGTAGCCAACCTTCTCCAATTTGTTCTTGGAAACCATGAACGGCCACTGATGGTGTTGAAAAAATAAAGAACGGAAGCAGGTAACTGGACCTATCTTCAGGCCTGGACTGTTACATTTTGTCATAATCTGTCTTATTGGTACCTTCCTCTTTGTTTCACAATGCCATAATCTGTCACCATTGTTACTCTGAATCTGACCGCAGCCAAACGGTCCTGATATTTGCACCAGTCTGTGTGTCGTCTCAGGGGACTGCAAGTACGAGGAGGGTGTCAAGGCCCGGTGCGGCACCATCAACAACAACACCTCCCAGCTCCTCACTTACGGATCATCATTGCCATCTTCTAAATCTTCCTCTTCCTGCCAATGTACTGCTCAGTTAGATTATACAAACTTAGCAAATCTCTTTTGGTATACTGACGCGCTGAACAAGAACATAACGGTGCTGAATAGTTCTCAAGAATTTTTTCGTATGATATGTATATACAGTAGCTGGTTCATCACGTGGTGAACTGCTTTGTAAATTTGTGATATTTGTATTAACTGGCGCTGATTGATTGAGAGATTGCAGGGGGTGTGGTCAGACAAAGTGCAGGAATGGGAGGAGTGCGCCAAGAATGAGACGGCGTGCCCTGACATGTACGTTTGCTTGTTTTTTTTAGTTTTTCAAAGGAAAAGGAAAAAAATGTTCACTATTTATTCGGTTGTGTATAATTAGGAGCGCTTATTACCTAAAAAAAAAGAGCGTGTAACTGTTTATTTATGGTACAAATTATCATTTGCCGTTCTATATTGCCACAAAAGTTTCTTGAAAATCACAAAAAGAGGGCCAGTGATGCTTATGGGAAGAAGGAAATAAAAGCACGTAATGTGAGCTACCATTTTGTTCATATTCTTTGTATTCTTTGAAGTAACTGCCTTTCGGAACTCGAGCGAATGTGCCTGGAAACGCATCCACCCTGCCCAAAGGTCTAAGTCCAGCCCCGGCTGGTGTACGATGGGAACAACATGCTATTTCATCACAGACCCACGGTAACATACTGACTCTTCCTCTTTTTAATCAACAGTTTTCTGTTCATCGAATTTACTAGAAGGAGCTATTTGCATTCCTAATTATTGTGTGTGCGAGAAGTAACTGAAGAACAATACATCAGCTAATCTTCGTGAATTGCATAATGCATGATGACAAATGCAGCAATTTTCAGATAACAAGATGCATGTTGTTGCGGTACACAAAATTGAGAACTAATCCTACTTAAGAGAAGAAAATTACAAGATAGCAAGACATGAACTACTTGATGTATATCTGGACAGTATTATAGGATGGACAATTCAAATCCATTGCTGGACTTTTGGACCAAGCGATATACGATGTCCAATAAAAAGCTTGACTGAAATAAACTTTTGGCTCGGTGGTGTTTTGAGACCTAACTTACAAATTGTATAACTTTTGGCTCACTGAACTTGGTGTTTCTTTTTTGCAGCATGATGATTTCAGAAGTACAGTTGAAACATTCGTCTATATGTTACCCTCTGCTATGAGACTGTACTGTTGTAACTGAGCAGCAAAACTTCAAGTTGATAATGCATTGATATATCTTATTAGGATTATCGTGTCTCATGTGTTAGCTTATTAGGTATGATAGTGGAAAATGGTCCACTTATTTAACCAACCATCACACACCCATTATTCTTGTGTGTCCATATGCATTTCTTTTTTCTTTAGGCTTGGAACTTTATACATGAAAATTGATGTTGGCCAGAGTTAGGGTTGCTCTACCAGGCACATCTTATTTCAATGAGTATCTATAGTTTCAGCTCATTAGCTTGTGATTTTCTCTAAAATAAAGTATGGTGCCATGTCATGTAATGAATGTAATATTGGTTGTTTTTTGTTGTTCCTTTCCTTACACGTCTTTCCTCTTCCGTGATTTACTGCAAAAGTATTATTGATCTCCTATGTCGAGTGTCGACAAATAAGCAATTTCAATGCCTTTCCAGTGATGAATCTCAATGAAGTGGAAAGAGAGAACATAATCTCGGTAAAGATATTGTACAATTTTTTTTGTAGAGCAATAGCAGATTTTATTGCTTAGTTTTTATATTCTCTTTCCAATGTATTTTTACGCATTATTGACTTGGAATAGACGACATCTCACAATCAAGTTTGAAGTAACTCTACAAAAATCATAACATGGTTGCCTGTTGTTGTCCAGTACATTATGTTCCATTTTCTCCATAATTATGCTCCCTTTATGTGTGGTTCTATTCTGTTTACCATTTTTTTAATTCATTCATCCAACATTTATTCTTGGGTCGTTGTCTATTCTATGAGCAATAGGACTATAAGCCCTCCATGGATCTAATCATGGGTACTACTTTTTATTGTTACCCAACTGACAATATCCTAACGAGTTGTACATGGTGGCTATTATATTCAAGCTCCCTGAGTTTTCCATTTGACCTTTAACTGTGTGTTATTTGTGGTAGATGTATCATTCAAAAGAGTATTGGTCAAGATCGTACATTGCACATGCAAACTTACTAGGCAAAAACACTTAGCTATTTATACTTGCACTTAATTTTTGGGTTAATTGTAAAAACTGGGGGGGGGGGGGGGTGTAGCGGGCATGGTTCACCTATAAAGAGGTAGCATTTCAGACTCTCGCATGATGACATACGGAAAATCGTATAGCTTTGTTGCAAGTCAGTTAAATTTCAGGTTTCTTCTAGCGCTTCCGATAAACATGAGGAAGGACTCCCCGTAAAAAAATTGAGGAAGGATTACTATTGTTGTTCATGGGAAATTATCTTCCTTCGACATACACAGGCACTCGTGCAACCATGAAATTATCTCTATGACAAAGCACATATGTCAGCGCGAGAAGTATCTTTCTTAGGTGTGCATTCGAAGTCTCTACTTAATAATACTTTTTATGTCTCAGCATGAATGACGAGAGTCCGCAAGTGAATTTTATAATAATCCATTTTATATTCTACTTACAAGTTCAAACAATAACCCTAATTTATCATGTAGTAAATTAGTTGTACTACATGTACTCCATTTTTCTGATGTACCTAGCTTGCTCAATTTAAATAAGGACAACATTTTGTTAATTTTCTTGAGCTTTGAAATCTAGATTTATTTGATGGAATATGTTGCAAATAAGATAGGAATGTGGAGGCGAATGGAGTGAGTGCAATAGGGGACAAGATTGATGGCGGGGAGAGGAGGTGCCGCCCGATGCTATGGAGGGGAGAGGATCAAGGAAGTGAGGCTGTAGGGACAGGAGCGGATGGGCTTCACCAGTGGCGTGGAGAGGAGGAGTGTTGCTACCGTGGAGGGGGGAGGAGCTTGCGGTGAATTTGTCGAGGGAAGGGAGGCGGCAAATTTGATGAATCATTTCATGTTTGTTTTGCAGTAATTTGTATATATTTAAGTTGAAGGGCCACCATCTTACTAGCACAGGTAAGGATTTTGTTTGCCCACATCTAGGTTGTGCTAAGGTAGGGATTCACTAAGTTTCCATTTGTATATATTTAAGTTGAAGGGCCACCATCTTACTAACACAGGTCAAAAGGATTTTGTTTGCCCACATCCAGGTTGTGCTAAGGTAGGGATCACTAAGTTTCCATTGCATGAAAACATTTTTGCTCCTAATTCTCACCATACATCTTGAGTTTATAGCTGCCGTGTTCTTCTATCTAATGACGCTATCAATTGTACCCTGCCTAATATGTTGTTGGAAATATGCCCTAGAGGCAATAATAAATGATTATTATTATATTTCTTTGTTCATGGTAATTGTCTATTGTTCATGCTATAATTGTATTGTCCGGAAATTGTAATACATGTGTGAATACATAGACTACAACGTGTCCCTAGTAAGCCTCTAGTTGACTAGCTTGTTGATCAACAGATAGTCATGGTTTCCTGACTATGGACATTGGATGTCATTTATAACGGGATCACATCATTAGGAGAATGATGTGATGGACAAGACCCAATCCTAAGCATAGGATAAAAGATCGTGTAGTTTCGTTTGCTAGAGCTTTTCCAATGTCAAGTATCTTTTCCTTAGACCATGAGATCGTGCAACTCCCGGATACCGTAGGAGTGCTTTGGGTGTGCCAAACGTCACAACGTAACTGGGTGACTATAAAGGTGCACTACGGGTATCTCTGAAAGTGTCTGTTGGGTTGGCACGGATCGAGACTGGGATTTGTCACTCCGTGTGATGGAGAGGTATCTCTGGGCCCACTCGGTAATGCATCATCATAATGAGCTCAATGTGACTAAGGCGTTAGTCACGGGATCATGCATTGCGGTACGAGTAAAGAGACTTGCCGGTAACGAGATTGAACAAGGTATTGGGATACCGACGATCGAATATCGGGCAAGTAACATACCGATTGACAAAGGGAATTGTATACGTGATTGATTGAATCCTCGACACCGTGGTTCATCCGATGAGATCATCATGGAACATGTGGGAGCCAACATGGGTATCCAGATCCCGCTGTTGGTTATTGACCGGAGAGGCGTCTCGGTCATGTCTGCATGTCTCCCGAACCCGTAGGGTCTACACACTTAAGGTTCGGTGACGCTAGGGTTGTAGAGATATTAGTATGCGGAAACCCGAAAGTTGTTCGGAGTCCCGGATGAGATCCCCGGACGTCACGAGGAGTTCCGGAATGGTCTGGAGGTGAAGAATTATATATAGGAAGTCAAGTTTCGGCCACCGGGAAAGTTTCGGGGGTTACCGGTATTGTACCGGGACCACCGGAAGGGTCTCGGGGGTCCACCGGGTGGGGCCACCTATCCCGGAGGGCCCCATGGGCTGAAGTGGGAGGGTAACCAGCCCCTAGTGGGCTGGGGCGCCCCCCATGGGCCTCCTCCTGCGCCTAGGGTTGGAAACCCTAGGGTGGGGGGGCGCCCCACTTGCCTTGGGGGGCAAGTTCCCCCCCTTGGCCGCCGCCCCTTGCCCTAGATGGGTTGTGGCCGGCGCCCCCCTCCCAGGGGGCCTATATAAAGGGGGGGAGGGAGGGCAGTAAGATGACAGCCTTGGGCGCCTCCCTCCTCCCCTGCAACACCTCTCCCTCTCGCAGAAGCTCGGCGAAGCCCTGCCGAGACCCGCTACATCCACCACCACGCCGTCGTGCTGCTGGATCTCCATCAACCTCTCCTTCCCCTTGCTGGATCAAGAAGGAGGAGACGTCGCTGCACCGTACGTGTGTTGAACGCGGAGGTGGCGTCCGTTCGGCACTCGGTCATCGGTGATTTGGATCACGGCGAGTACGACTCCGTCATCCACGTTCATTGGAACGCTTCCGCTCGCGATCTACAAGGGTATGTAGATGCACTCCCTTCCCCTCGTTGCTAGTATACTCCATAGATGCATCTTGGTGAGCGTAGGAAAATTTTAAAATTATGCTACGATTCCCGACAGTGGCATCATGAGCCAGGTTTATGCGTAGTTACTAAGCACGAGTAGAACACAAAGCAGTTGGGGGCGTTGAGTTTGCCAATTCTTCTTGCCGCTACTAGTCTTTTCTTGTTTCGGCGGCATTGTAGGATGAAGCGGCCCGGACCGACCTTACACGTACGCTTACGTGAGACAGGTTCCACCGACTGACATGCACTAGTTGCATAAGGTGGCTAGCGGGTGTCTGTCTCTCCTACTTTAGTCGGAACGGATTCGATGAAAAGGGTCCTTATGAAGGGTAAATAGAAATTGGCAAATCACGTCGTGGTCATACGTAGGTAAGAAACGTTCTTGCTAGAAACCTACAAACCACGTAAAAAAACTTGCAACAACAATTAGAGGACGTCTAACTTGTTTTTGCAGCATGTGTTATGTGATGTGATATGGCCAGAAGATGTGATGAATGATATATGTGATGTATGAGATTGATCATATTCTTGTAATAGGAATCACGACTTGCATGTCGATGAGTATGACAACCGGCAGGAGCCATAGGAGTTGTCTTTATTATTTTGCATGACTTGCGTGTCATTGAATAACGCCATGTAAATTGCTTTACTTTGTTGCTAAACGCGTTAGCCATAGAAGTAGAGGTAATCGTTGGCGTGACGACTTCATGAAGACACAATGATGGAGATCATGATGATGGAGATCATGGTGTCATGCCGGTGACGAAGATGATCATGGTGCCCCGAAGATGGAGATCAAAGGAGCATAATGATATTGGCCATATCATGTCACTATTTGATTGCATGTGATGTTTATCATGTTTTTGCATCTTATTTGCTTAGAACGACGGTAGTAAGTAAGATGATCCCTTATGATAATTTCAAGAAAAGTGTTCCCCCTAACTGTGCACCGTTGCGAAGGTTCGTTGTTTCGAAGCACCACGTGATGATCGGGTGTGATAGATTCTAACGTTCGAATACAACGGGTGTTGACGAGCCTAGCATGTAAAGACATGGCCTCGGAACACACGCAATACACTTAGGTTGACTTGACGAGCCTGGCATGTACAGACATGGCCTCGGAACACGGAGGACCGAAAGGTCGAGCATGAGTCGTATAGAAGATACGATCAACATGGAGATGTTCACCGATCTTGACTAGTCCGTCTCACGTGATGATCGGACACGGCCTAGTTAACTCGGATCATGTTTCACTTAGATGACTAGAGGGATGTCTATCTGAGTGGGAGTTCATTAAATAATTTGATTAGATGAACTTAATTATCATGAACTTAGTCTAAAATCTTAACACTATGTCTTGTAGATCAAATGGCCAACGTTGTCCTCAATTTCAACGCGTTCCTAGAGAAAACCAAGCTGAAAGATGATGGCAGCAACTATACGGACTGGGTCCGGAACCTGAGAATCATCCTCATAGTAGCCAAGAAAGATTATGTTCTAGAAGCACCGCTAGGTGAAGCACCAATCCCACAAAACCAAGACGTTATGAACGCTTGGCAGCAGCGTGCTGATGATTACTCCCTCATTCAGTGCGGCATGCTTTACAGCCTAGAACCGGGTCTCCAAAAGCGTTTTGAGAAACATGGAGCATATGAGATGTTCGAGGAGCTGAAATTGGTTTTCCAAGCTCATGCCCGGGTCGAGAGATATGATGTCTCCGACAAGTTCTTCAGCTGTAAAATGGAGGAGAACAGTTCTGTTAGTGAGCACATACTCAGAATGTCTGGGTTGCATAACCGCTTGTCTCAGCTGGGAGTCAATCTCCCGGATGACGCGGTCATTGACAGAATCCTCCAGTCGCTTCCACCAAACTACAAGAGCTTTGTGATGAACTTCAATATGCAGGGGATGGAAAAGACCATTCCTGAGGTATATTCAATGCTGAAATCAGCTGAGGTAGAGATCAGAAAAGAACATCAAGTGTTGATGGTGAATAAAACCACTAAGTTCAAGAAGGGCAAGGGTAAGAAGAACTTCAAGAAGGACGGCAAGGGAGTTGCCGCGCCCGGTAAGCCAGTTGCCGGGAAGAAGTCGAAGAATGGACCCAAGCCTGAAACTGAGTGCTTTTATTGCAAGGGAAGTGGTCACTGGAAGCGGAACTGCCCCAAATACTTAGCGGAAAAGAAGGCCGGAAACACCAAAGGTATATGTGATATACATGTAATTGATGTGTACCTTACCAGTACTCATAGTAGCTCCTGGGTATTTGATACCGGTGCGGTTGCTCATATTTGTAACTCAAAACAGGAACTACGGAATAAACGGAGACTGGCGAAGGACGAGGTGACGATGCGCGTCGGGAATGGTTCCAAGGTCGATGTGATCGCCGTCGGCACGCTACCTCTGCATCTACCCACGGGATTAGTTTTAAACCTCAATAATTGTTATTTAGTGCCAGCTTTGAGCATGAACATTGTATCTGGATCTCGTTTAATTCGAGATGGCTACTCATTTAAATCCGAGAATAATGGTTGTTCTATTTATTTGAGATATATGTTTTATGGTCATGCACCGCTGGTCAATGGTTTATTCTTGATGAATCTCGAACGTGATGTTACACATGTTCATAGTGTGAATACCAAAAGATGTAAAGTTGATAACGATAGTCCCACATATCTGTGGCACTGCCGCCTTGGTCACATTGGTGTCAAGCGCATGAAGAAGCTCCATGCAGATGGACTTTTGGAGTCTCTTGATTACGAATCATTTGACACATGCGAACCATGCCTCATGGGTAAGATGACCAAGACTCCATTCTCCGGAACAATGGAGCGAGCAACCAACTTATTGGAAATCATACATACCGATGTGTGCGGTCCAATGAGTGTTGAGGCTCGCGGAGGATATCGTTATGTTCTCACTCTCACTGATGATTTAAGTAGATATGGGTATGTCTACCTAATGAAACACAAGTCTGAAACCTTTGAAAAGTTCAAGGAATTTCAGAGTGAAGTTGAGAATCAACGTGACAGGAAAATAAAATTCTTACGATCAGATCGTGGTGGAGAATATTTAAGTCACGGATTTGGTACACACTTAAGGAAATGTGGAATAGTTTCACAACTCACGCCGCCTGGAACACCTCAGAGAAACGGTGTGTCCGAACGTCGTAATCGCACTCTATTGGATATGGTGCGATCTATGATGTCTCTTACTGATTTACCGCTCTCATTTTGGGGCTATGCTTTAGAGACTGCCGCATTCACTTTAAATAGGGCTCCGTTGAAATCCGTTGAGACGACACCGTATGAATTATGGTTTGGGAAGAAACCTAAGCTGTCGTTTCTAAAAGTTTGGGGATGCGATGCTTATGTCAAGAAACTTCAACCTGAAAAGCTCGAACCCAAGTCGGAAAAATGCGTCTTCATAGGATACCCTAAGGAAACTATTGGGTATACCTTCTACCTCAGATCCGAAGGCAAGATCTTCGTTGCCAAGAACGGGTCCTTTCTGGAGAAGGAGTTTCTCTCGAAGAATTGAGTGGGAGGACAGTGGAACTTGATGAGGTGATAGTCACCCCTTCCGAACCGGAAAGTAGCGCAGCGCAGGAAAATGTTCCTGTGGTGCCTACACCGACTAGGGAGGAAGTTAATGATGATGATCATGAAGCTTCGGATCAAGTTACTACTGAACTTCGTAGGTCCACAAGGACACGTTCCGCACCAGAGTGGTACGGCAACCCTGTCCTGGAAATCATGTTGTTAGACAACGGTGAACCTTCGAACTATGAAGAAGCGATGGCGGGCCCGGATTCCGACAAATGGCTGGAAGCCATGAAATCCGAGATAGGATCCATGTATGAAAATGAAGTATGGACTCTGACTGACTTGCCCGATGATCGGCGAGCCATAGAAAATAAATGGATCTTTAAGAAGAAGACGGACGCGGATGGTAATGTGACCATCTACAAAGCTCGACTTGTCGCTAAGGGTTATCGACAAGTTCAAGGGGTTGACTACGATGAGACTTTCTCACCCGTAGCGAAGCTGAAGTCCGTCCGAATCATGTTAGCAATTGCCGCATACTATGATTATGAGATATGGCAGATGGACGTCAAAACGGCATTCCTTAATGGCTTCCTTAAGGAAGAGTTGTATATGATGCAGCCGGAAGGTTTTGTCGATCCTAAGAATGCTAACAAAGTATGCAAGCTCCAGCGCTCAATCTATGGGCTGGTGCAAGCATCTCGAAGTTGGAACATTCGCTTTGATGAAATGATCAAAGCGTTTGGGTTTACACAGACTTATGGAGAAGCCTGTGTTTACAAGAAAGTGAGTGGGAGCTCTGTAGCATTTCTCATATTATATGTGGATGACATACTGTTGATGGGAAATAATATAGAATTCTTGGAGAGTATAAAGGCCTATTTGAATAAGTGTTTTTCAATGAAGGACCTTGGAGAAGCTGCTTATATATTAGGCATCAAGATCTATAGAGATAGATCGAGACGCCTCATTGGTCTTTCGCAAAGTACATACCTTGACAAGATATTGAAGAAGTTCAATATGGATCAGTCCAAGAAGGGGTTCTTGCCTGTATTGCAAGGTGTGCAATTGAGCACGGCTCAATGCCCGACCACGGCAGAAGATAGAGAAAAGATGAGTGTCATCCCCTATGCCTCGGCCATAGGATCTATTATGTATGCCATGCTGTGTACCAGACCTGATGTAAACCTTGCCGTAAGTTTGGTAGGAAGGTACCAAAGTAATCCCGGCATGGAACACTGGACAGCGGTCAAGAATATCCTGAAGTACCTGAAGAGGACTAAGGATATGTTTCTCGTTTATGGAGGTGACGAAGAGCTCGTCGTAAAGGGTTACGTCGACGCTAGCTTCGACACAGATCTGGATGACTCGAAGTCACAGACCGGATACGTGTATATTTTGAATGGACGAGCAGTAAGCTGGTGCAGTTGCAAGCAAAGCGTCATGGCGGGATCTACATGTGAAGCGGAGTACATGGCAGCCTCGGAGGCAGCACAGGAAGCAGTCTGGATGAAGGAGTTCATTCCCGACCTAGGGGTGATTCCCAATGCGTCGGGCCCGATGACTCTCTTCTGTGACAACACTGGAGCTATTGCCCTTGCGAAGGAGCCCAGGTTTCACAGGAAGACCAGGCATATCAAGCGTCGCTTCAACTCCATTCGTGAAAGTGTTCAAAATGGAGACATAGATATTTGTAAAGTACATACGGACCTGAATGTAGCAGATCCGTTGACTAAACCTCTCCCTAGAGCAAAACATGATCAACACCAGGACGCAATGGGTGTTCGATTCATCACTATGTAACTAGATTATTGACTCTAGTGCAAGTGGAGACTGTTGGAAATATGCCCTAGAGGCAATAATAAATGGTTATTATTATATTTCTTTGTTCATGGTAATTGTCTATTGTTCATGCTATAATTGTATTGTCCGGAAATCGTAATACATGTGTGAATACATAGACTACAACGTGTCCCTAGTAAGCCTCTAGTTGACTAGCTCGTTGATCAACAGATAGTCATGGATTCCTGACTATGGACATTGGATGTCATTGATAACGGGATCACATCATTAGGAGAATGATGTGATGGACAAGACCCAATCCTAAGCATAGCATAAAAGATCGTGTAGTTTCGTTTGCTAGAGCTTTTCCAATGTCAAGTATCTTTTCCTTAGACCATGAGATCGTGCAACTCCCGGATACCGTAGGAGTGCTTTGGGTGTGCCAAACGTCACAACGTAACTGGGTGACTATAAAGGTGCACTACGGGTATCTCCGAAAGTGTCTGTTGGGTTGGCACGGATCGAGACTGGGATTTGTCACTCCGTGTGACGGAGAGGTATCTCTGGGCCCACTCGGTAATGCATCATCATAATGAGCTCAATGTGACTAAGGCGTTAGTCACGGGATCATGCATTGCGGTACGAGTAAAGAGACTTGCCGGTAACGAGATTGAACAAGGTATTGGGATACCGACGATCGAATCTCGGGCAAGTAACATACCGATTGACAAAGGGAATTGTATACGGGTTTGATTGAATCCTCGACACCGTGGTTCATCCGATGAGATCATCGTGGAACATGTGGGAGCCAACATGGGTATCCGGATCCCGCTGTTGGTTATTGACCGGAGAGGCGTCTCGGTCATGTCTGCATGTCTCCCGAACCCGTAGGGTCTACACACTTAAGGTTCGGTGACGCTAGGGTTGTAGAGATATGTGTATGCGGAAACCCGAAAGTTGTTCGGAGTCCCGGATGAGATCCCGGACGTCACGAGGAGTTCCGGAATGGTCCGGAGGTGAAGAATTATATATAGGAAGTCAAGTTTCGGCCACCGGGAAAGTTTCGGGGGTTACCGGTATTGTACCGGGACCACCGGAAGGGTCCCGGGGGTCCATCGGGTGGGGCCACCTATCCCGGAGGGCCCCATGGGCTGAAGTGGGAGGGTAACCAGCCCCTAGTGGGCTGGGGCGCCCCCCATGGGCCTCCCCCTGCGCCTAGGGTTGGAAACCCTAGGGTGGTGGGGCGCCCCACTTGCCTTGGGGGGCAAGTTCCCCCCCTTGGCCGCCGCCCCTTGCCCTAGATGGGTTGTGGCCGGCGCCCCCCCCTCCCGGGGGGCCTATATAAAGGGGGGGAGGGAGGGCAGTAAGATGACAGCCTTGGGCGCCTCCCTCCTCCCCTGCAACACCTCTCCCTCTCGCAGAAGCTCGGCGAAGCCCTGCCGAGACCCGCTACATCCACCACCACGCCGTCGTGCTGCTGGATCTCCATCAACCTCTCCTTCCCCTTGCTGGATCAAGAAGGAGGAGACGTCGCTGCACCGTACGTGTGTTGAACGCGGAGGTGCCGTCCGTTCGGCACTCGGTCATCGGTGATTTGGATCACGGCGAGTACGACTCCGTCATCCACGTTCATTGGAATGCTTCCGCTCGCGATCTACAAGGGTATGTAGATGCACTCCCTTCCCCTCGTTGCTAGTATACTCCATAGATGCATCTTGGTGAGCGTATGAAAATTTTAAAATTATGCTACGATTCCCAACATATGTTTCATTGATTTGATTAGATGAACTAGCATGCCAATTCTATCTAACTGAAGATGTTTCACTGATTTGATTACATAAACTTTCCTCTGACGGGTGATGGTGATTCCCAACTCCTCCTGGACCGGTTTATTGATGGTTGTTCTTAAAGAATCATGATGTGATATTTTCATTTGTTTCATGGATCTTTATTGCAGCGGTTCAATAACCTCGAAGATGGCTACCTCTCCGTCCTCAAGATCGTGGCTGTCGTAGTCATCGCTAGAACAAGAGGATCAAAGTTCAAGATGCATCAACCACTGCATATGGCGAGGGGACTGGAGAAGAAGTGACCAATACAACACGATGGGGGGCTTGTCGATGATGGACGAGATGGTCTTGATTCGGAGAAAGACGAGGATGACAGCACAACAATGCAGGGGTTAAAGAGAGTAAGAGAAAAATGAGGGCAGGGGGACTTGATGTTCCCGATGGTTTGCGTGCTTGCTGTTGTGTGTTTGTGCTTGATGTGTTTGCAAAGGCACCTGATTTTGTATTGGCACATCTAAAAGTTTTTAAATTTTGTTTAGTAAATTGGCCACACACTCGCATTTTTTCTAACAATTCTTGACCACCTCAATACTGTTGCTGATAAAATTATAAGTATTTGCTGAAACACCATTTTTTACTAATAGAAATCACTTTCTAAACTCAAAAGGCTTGCTTACGTTTTACTAAAATAATATTGGTTCACTTGCTTATAATTGTTAGGACACTAGGACTTATTTATTATCCAAAAATGTAATCGAGGGGAATGCCATCCATGCAGCAGCAAATGGTAGTGTGGGTGGGATGGGCAGGGCGAACCTAAGAGTCAGTGGTGTTAATATTCTGGTGGCCGCAACACTCGGAGAAGGTGGTGACGCTATGGTGAGTAGAAAGTTGCTTTGCCATGACGGCCACCCTCAGCACGACGATGTGCACTCCATGGTACTGTGGATTGGCCTGGGATGTCCTTGTCATGGAGATTGATGGCACGACAACGCGACTATGCTTGGCGAGGCGAAGCTCGGGTAGATGACCGAGCCCGACGATGAGGGCGAAGTCCCACCTTCTTGCCATGCCACACGACTGTTCCCATGGTTGTCCAACCCACATACAAACAGGTCAACTACGTGGCTCGAACTAATGGGGAGCTGTGAGCCCTTCTCCCCCCCCGACTGGTGGGTGCGCTGGCTCGGTACCAAGGCTGCAAAACACTGGCTCAATGCCGAGAGGGCGAACCAAGTTGGCGGGGAGAGAAGGAGGCGGGCCACATTATTGTGGGGACAGCCGGCAACGCCGTGGATGGGGGGGGGGGGAAGGCGTTGGGGAGAGGAATGGCGTGCTTCGACATGATGTGGATAGTAGGTGCCAAGGAGAGATGGCGGCGTTCGGTGCATGGCGAGGAGATGAGATGCGGCGACACTCGGTGGCTGGCTAGCTCTACGAGGTGGTTGTGTGGTGAGTTACAGTAAGGGTGGCAATTTTCCTTCAAGAAAGGGAGAAAGGAGTAGCTGCTATGCAGTGACATAATGTCACATAGCCTAACAAGTGATTTTTAGAGAAAATACCATTCATGTGATATATAGGTAGCCAACAATTTATAGCTCATTAAAATCGGGATGCAACTCACATTGTACCATGCAAATATACCTCGCCATGGGAAACTCTGCCCGGTCGACCCGGCCCGGTCTTGCCCACGGGTTGGGCCCGAGCCTAGGTTTTGAGCCTGAATGACACGATGGGCCAGGCCTAGGCTTGCCATATTTTTGTTTTAGGGAAGAGGCCCGGCCCGATGCACGGGGCCCGGCGGGCTTTTTCACTGACGCGCCAGGCTTGGGCTTAAAATATAGGCCCGGAGGCCGGGCCAGGCCTGGGCCTAGGTTTGCTGCATCGGGCTTTGTTAGGACGGGCCTGCCATCCATGGATGGCCACGTATACATGCAAATGAAGTTGGACATATTTTAAACCCATCAATTAGATCTAAGTTTGTGACAAACAATTAGTTGAATTATGGCTCTCTATATACACAACTTTCTATTAGATTTCTTATCAATTACATTGTAAGTGAAATGGGTTTCAATTACTTTTCCATTGTTAAGGGCAATCATTTCTATAGATACAAAATTTTGCATACATCATATTTATATATGCAACTAGCAAATCAAATTTCCATGGCCCGTAGCAACACACGGGCATTCTACTAGTAGAGATGGTGACTTAGTTGTACCAGTGATGTCGCATACTGAACTGACCATACCATGGGGCTCCCCGTTTCGTAGACTGACCATAGATGCAGGTATTTTATTCTCGAGTGTACGACTGAAACCACCAATCAAGCACGCTTGAATGAAGAATATAATGTCCGATCAACAGCCAAGAGAAGATTCTGCATAGTATTGCAGGCTTGCAGCCACAGTAATTTATCGTTCTCTGAGTCCAGATGTAGACGCGGTAGCAGAGAAACGACCGACTAAACGGTCGATCGAAGGCAGCCGGCGGCCGGGCTCCGTCGTGCCGTGACCGGAACCACAGCGCGCCACCACGTGAAAGCACGCTGAGGAGGTGCATGCGGTGTCTCCAAAACCCAATCGCCTGGTTCCTCCTGAATGTTTGTTATGCTGGTCCTTGAGAGGGCCTGAAAGATGTGGTGTGTCAATTATGCATGCAACTATAGCAGGGAAGTTCTACGAAAATTCGCTGGGGCGGACGGGCTCGCCTGCACACGGTATCGCTGGGTGTTGATTAGCGTCGGGATAAGTATTGTAGGACAGTGGGACGGGTAATTTAACAGGAGACGCGGACGAGGAGGGAAGACGTTTGTGCGTAGCGGGGCGAGGGCCCTCCAAGCAGTAGCGGTGTCCGTTCAATTGATGCTTTTCCAACACGGACCCTGCAGAGTTGAGAACCGTTTCTTAGTAAGTGGGATTAGGTGCTTCAGTTTCGATAAAATGCCGCTCAAATGCTCACACGGCGTTTGGATCAGCCAAGTTCCAAATTCATTTTCAGCAAGCTCAGCATCTTTAGCAGACCCTGTAAAAAGCCACGACCCGCAAAATAACGGTTAAAATACGGGTCGGCGCGGAAAATCCTGCCCGAACAGACCCCGCAAACGTGTCCGACCCGTAAAAGTTTTTTCGGGGCGCGGCAAAAGTTCGCCCTCAACCTTTAGATTCACGGGGTGGGAGGCCGACCCGAGCTCACCCCTTATCCGCAGCGAGATTTGGCGCGAGGGAAATTTCCACGGCCGTTCCCGCTCCACCCCCTCCTTGGCCGCCATTGTTCCGCCACCGCGCACTCCGGTCCATCTTCCCCGCCGTTCTTCGCCGCCATGGAAGCCTCCCAGCCGTCCCCCGTCACCGTGGAGGTTGCGCACGCGCTATCCCCTTCGGCGAATCTCGTCGCCGGCCATGTCGCCCAAGGCCCCAACGCGCCTGCCCGCAAGCGGCAAGGCAACGTTGTCGTGCAAGGCGGCAATCCGACCTGGCCCCGCCGGAAAGGCACGCGCGCCGGGCGCCGCCGCCGCCGCTTGATCTGCCCGGCCGCCGACGGAGAAGGTGAGCAAGGTTTTGAGCGTGAAGCGAAAGAAGGTCCCTACGAAAAGGCCGGTGCCTTCCTCCAGTCCCTCCGCCTCCCCGACGATGTCGTTCAACGGCGCTGCTTCCACCGTAAGCGAGGTGTTCGACGAAATGGCCGCAAGGTTTGCATCTTCGACCTCATGTTCTTGCTTCGCTTTTCGGCATTGTGGTTGTTCTTGACTTGATGTCGCTCAATGTAGCGGTGGTTCGAACAATGCCACTGTCGAGTTTGTGAACTTGTTGGACACCAGCGCCGTCGACATCGATAGGGACCCGTTTGCTGATTTCGATTACAATGAAACGGAGGGTGGCGTGGATGATCACGGTCTTGAAGATGAAGTGGAGGAGGTAGATGAGGGGGCGTATGAGGAAGCACAAGCAAGAAAAAGCGTGAGATCGAAGAACTACACGATCCTGGAAGATCAAATCTTGATCAAGGCTTGGAGTGTGGTGTCTCTTGATGCTTGCACGGGTACATCTCAAACCTCCAAGAGATATTGACAAAGAATCGAAGATCAATACTTCCGCATGATGGCCAAGTATCCCAATAGGACACCACGGACCTTTCGGTCACTCCAAGGGCGTTGGGATGTGATCAAGCCAATTTGCAGCCGTTGGGCAGCTTGCTTGGAACAAGTACGCAATGCACCTCCAAGTGGAACCGTGGAATCCGACTATGTGAGTTCGTTTTCACATCCCAAGTTGTGCATATCATTTTGCATCATATGAAGTGATTGCATCATTTGACTTTGTTTAAATTGTGTAGGACAAAATTGCCCAACAAAGATACAAAGACATGGAAGCTTCCGAAGGCACAAATTTTAAGCTAGAGCATTGTTGGGATATGCTCAAAGGTTGCGAGAAGTGGAAGTTGATTGACAAGGAATCCCCACCGAAGAGAGGTTCACTTACCAACATGGATGAAGATGAAGATGATGATGGCCCAAGGACTTGAACAAGTCCGATGGTGACAAGAAGACAAAGGAGAAGATCAAGAAGGAACACGAAGCATCGAGCTTGCGGGACAAGATAGATGCCATGGTGCAATCAAATGAGTTGATGTTAGCGAAGACATTGGAGACAAAAAAAGAGTTGCCCGAGAAGAAGGCACGGGAAAAGCAAGAGAAGTGGCAATTTCTCAAGGACGAGGGGTTGCACAAGGTAGCCATTGAGGAGAGAAGAGCACGTGCTGCCGAGAACAAAGCCATGTCCAAGCTTCTTGCCGAAGAGAATAGGATCATGACGTTGAACCGCAATGACATGGACGACATCACCAAAGAGTGGCATGATATGGCAAGGAGGGATGTTTTGAAGAGAAGGATGCTTGCGTTGGCCGGTGCGTGTTACAGTGCCGGCGATGTTTTCTCATGGAACCAATATTGCCGATGCATTCAGTGAGCCCGCCGGTGATCTCGGCGCCGAAGTGGGAACAAGTGCCGGTGGTGGATTCGAGGGCGGCGATGACCTCGATGGAGGTGGTGCGGTGTGAAGAGCGACCAAGATGATCAAGGACGTGGTCGTCGCTTTTGCAAGTCCTTTTGCGTTTGTACTATGAAACTATGCTTTTATTTACGCGCGAATTATGTTTTAGCGTTTGAATTTGAACTCATTTGTCGGAATCATTGTCAAATTCGCTTATTTGGGTTTTTGGTTTGCGGGTCGACACGGCGATGCCCGAGCAGACCCGGGGTAGTCGACCCGTAAAAAAGCATCTTCTGCAAATATCCTTTTATACGGGTCCGTTTGCAGGGTCTGACTCTGCGGCCGCCTGCACCGGCCCGCAATGCCGTTTTCCGCGAACTGCAAACACGTTTTGCGGGTCGGCGATATACGGGGTCTGCTAGAGATGCTCTCACATAGTGTAATCTAATTGAAGGGATGTATGAACTACAGAACACAGTGTCGAATGGGTTATACCTCTTGGTCCAGCCAGGCGCTTGAGGATCCTCCTTGCCAGTTGATTGTTCTAAATTTGGCTCTGACAGGGCCACTCCCTCGCATGTACTGTTCAAATCTGCTGCTACTGTCAGCGCTGCGTCACCGGCATCGCCCATACTGGACTCGGACGGGGTGCAGCTCAGAGTTTCAGTGGGTTCATTGCGGGGCATATTGTCGCCGCCGGCTAGATCCACCAGGGGAAACCTAGGGAAAACAAGGGGAGCGCACTAGTAGGGTGTTCTTCTAACTACAGCGGTGGCTACTACAAAGGATAAAGGCATGCCATGGAAAATACCTGTCGACCGGATCTGACAGGAACTCGAGGCCATTGTCTTCCGCCTCCACCATCGTCATAGCCTTGAGCTCGGGAGCTTGTGCGGCGGCCCAAGGGATGTGTATTTTTTACTTCAAGCCCCGAGTACAGGCGGGGTTTGGGGGACATGGAGTATCTACACACGAGCTCAAATGTTCCCTTATGAATAGTAAAATAAAAAAAGTAAAAAACAATAAAAAACTGAATTTTTTATGGTAAACTTTGACAAATGTTTTACAAAATTTCAACACGAAATGACATTCGTTAAAGTCGTGGCAAAAAAAGTCGATGTTCCAAAAATGCTAGTTTTGAAAACATTTTGGAGTGTTTTATTTTTGCCACGCCTTCCACAAATGTTTTCTCGAGCTGAAATTTTGCAACCATACAAAACATTTGTCAAAAATTATTACAAAAAAAATCAGATTTTTTTGAAATGTGTTACTATTTTTTCGATTTTACTATTCATGAGGGGGCATTTGAGCTCGGGAGTATAATAGGACATTCGGGCTTTGGGGGCAGTGGGGCAGCGTGGACGCGCGCGCGGGGTGGGCGGTGCGAGGGGGGTGGGGTGTTACTTTGTTCCACAGCGTCACATTTTCACTAAACGGCGTTAGAGTATCTCTAGCGGATCGCACAACCGCGCGTCCCGCAAAACGCGTATAAGAGCGTCCGTAAAACTTTTTTACGGTGCAGCGAGCGCTCTTGTGGAACAAATCCCGTAAATGCGTCCAACAAAACAATTACGGGGTGCCTTTGCGGGATCTGTTCCGCTGGAGCGCTCGAAGGTACTCCGGGCCAAAAACCAGGATTATTGTCTTCGCAAAGACACAAACACATTTGATGGTGGTATCTTCGCCAATGCGAAGATATTCATCCATGTAGTCGGCCGTAACACCATATGCAATCACTCTTATCGCCACTGATATTTTTTGATATGCTCTAAAGCCAACTAAACCAATGGCATTCCTACGCTGAGTGAAGAAACGCCCTCTTCCCCCGACGCACGCCGCTCACACGCTCCGGAACCAACCGGATCTGCAAGCTACGAGCCCACGCACCAAGCCGATGGCGGACGCGAGCCGCGGACTGAAATGGTCACCCCCGCCACCAAAAATAGGTGGGATGGATGCGGCGCGGGGCGACGGAGCTTTCGGCGGCGCAGGGCAGCCGGCGGCAGCACCAAGGGTCAGGGATGTGCGGCGACGACGGCGGGGAGTGGAAGCGGGAAATGAAGCCGGTGGAAGTGGTTCGCGCCAACAGAAATAGAAGCCTCCAAAAATGGGCGAAATCCCGCACATACGGAGGAATTAGGCTCGCGAGTTCGGGATCCCATAATTTTTTTCCAGGATGGCCTGATTTGAAGGATATGTTCGGGCCGGGGATACGAGATGGATCCAGCAAATCGGTCCTGGTTTGCAGGATCGGCTAGAGATGCTCTTACAACTAAGGGGTTAAGTACCGTCTGTTAGGCTGACATGTACCAACGGAACAGACAGAAGCACGCGGCGGAGTTACCCCATGCTTCACGGCGCGTCTTTGTATGATCCTGTTCACTGGTCGCATAATACGTCCATTCGTACGTTTGCATTGATTAGATGCATGCACGTGTCGCTCTCTTGTTCGCTCGCCTACCAGGACCAGGCGAGCCCGTGAGCTCTATTGCCGCACTTACTCTTTCAAAATGGATCTAGTGGTTTGAGAAGAAAACACAAGGGCTGTGGAATTATAACAGAGAAGGGGAGAACATGAGAAATAGAGTTTCTCTGCCTGAAGAAACAGAGGCTGTGGAATTGCCCACTTTTCTTCATCAATTCGGACTCTTGTAGCAACTAGCCGGAGCATGAATTCATTATGGTATCGGTGTCAAGATGTCTCAAGTTCAAGACCTTCTCGACACAGTATTAAAAAAGATTCTTTGACCCACGCCGAACACGTCTAAAAACTAAAAAAAAAGATATGAGAAAGAGTGTTGAAATATAATATTGTCCATCTTTCTCCATTAGTTCGGACTTTTGGAGCAGCTGTCTCGAGCATAAATTCAATATGCTTAACTGAAACTTACTTAACCGACTCCATTTACGCATCCTTTTATCAACACTATTAATCATTTTTAAGAAGAATTTGTTTCTAAACTTCTAAGAAATAGCATAAAGAGCAACTAGTCATAGTCGATTAATTGTTTTTTTTAATCTAAAAGGAGGTTATCTCCAGTCTCTTCATCAATGTAATGACACATCCATTGTTATTAACTAGCATATTTCCAAAATTCACTTGAACCAAAGAAGGGTGACCTTGTTGGTGGCAGTAGTGTTGGCCATGACAAGCTTAGAGTATGTACAGCCGAACATAAGAAATATGACCCCTTAAATACCCGCGGATGCGCCCGACTAGTGACCGGGCGTGTCCATTTTGAGCCCCTATTTTTTCCGGTGCAGGCACACTCCTCATTGTCTTCCTCATATGTCCGGTCACTTGCATGTGATTGGTGAAAATGAAGAGAGAGAAAGAAAAGAATGAATAAAGAAAAAGAAAGGTGGTCCGAGGTGGGGACGCGTCCTACGAGGCGGACTGACCGGACGCGCCCGGGCGCGTCCTCGAGCCCTCATATCCTCCCCATATTTGAGATGGATATGAGGGTTCGCGGACAGCCTGGGCGTATAGGGATGATATGAGGGGTCCGGTTGGGTCAATTTTTTGCTACTTTTTTTTTCTTTCCTGTACGGTCAGTAGTTCCCGCGCCCGCCCGGTCAATTTGAAGAGTCCGGCTGTAGATGCTCTTACCAAAGTCTGAATCAAACTCATGAAAGTAGTTGAACAACGGCGAGCAAGCAGTGGTCAGGAGACACGCCCCCAAAATCTTATCGTTGGAGACATGTCCTCGTGTAGCCGTGCACGAGGTCACTAGGAGCCCAAGACAGGGTAGTGGAGAGCAGCATAGGGAGTGAAACAGTTACGATGCTGTGAGCGCAAGGAGGCAAAATGCAAATGTGATATGATTGGTGATGGTTAGGGTTGCCGAACTCGCTTTTATAGTTGGTTAGGTAACATCTGGGGATAAACCCATGTTCGAGTTGGTAAGAACCTACAATCCCAAAACATAAATTGTTTTTACTAATGCAATCGTTAATGACTTGGAACTAACAACAATTAATTATTTGTTCCAACCAGTAAAAAAAGACACTTGGGCCTAGTTCATTCACAAATCACTCACTGTTATCACACATGCCACATACCACAGGAAGCATATGCATAGTAAGAAAAGAGGTAAATACACCGGAAGTCCTAGAACATGCATGCGGTGGTCAGTTTGATGCACAAATTTGTAAAATACGTGATTGCAGTCATCAGACTTGCGTGTGCTTGCAAATACAATCACATTTCACACGGGCATATACGCTGCCTACGTGGCACGCCAGCCAGGCCAGGTCCCGCTGTCAGCCACGGTAACTGTCTGCGCATGGTAGATTTGCAGAAAAGCCTTCAGGTTATTTTTTTTACGTAGGAAGCACCTCAAATACAAAGATGTACTGCTAGTTGGCTCGCGTGAACAACCGCTAGGCGAAAGATGGATCTTGTTAATGTTGCAGGACAATTTTTTATATAGTATCAACGCGGACCGAATTTTTTTAAAGATGAAATCTATCCAATCTAACCATAATAAAAGGGAGGGCGGCTGCTTGTGACCTCACGGTTGGCTAGCGCCTAAGCTAACCAGCCTACGACGACAAGTGATGCCATTAAGGGATAAACAACTAATATTCTGGTGTTTGTGCCATTTAAAAAAAATGTTCACGTGTTATAAAAAAGAGTACATGACATTTCAAGAAAACATTGTAAAAAACATGATGTCATAACGGGATAAACAAAGTTTATGTTGTTATTTATCTTGTTCTATGTAAGAAAACTACGCGGTGAATAGGACCTCGCCACGACATCTCTACTCCTAATGGAGCAGTTGGTAGTCTCCGTTCCGGGGTTTTTTCGTCCCACCTCCCATCTTCGTCTGGTTTTTTCGTCTCTCCTCCGCCACCATCTTTTTGTCTGTTTTTTTTTCAGATTTTTTTTCGCCTCGTCTGCCCACCACAGCTCTACACGTTCGTTTCATCCGACCTCCTTCCCTCCCCGCCGTTTATTTCCTCGTGTCCCGATTTTCTTCTTCGAACCGGGATGCAACAGCTAAGAGCCGACGAGCCCACCCAACCAACCTCTCTCCCACAGTCCCCACCTCACGCAACTGACGCACGCACGCACATGCCGATCCCAATCCTGCGACGCACTGGGGTTAGAGCATCTCCAGCCGTTGGCCCCCCAGGAGGCGCTAAAAATCGCCCCCTGGGGGCGCACCGGCGCTAACCGCGTGCTGGGGGCGTGATGCCCCCTAGTCGCGGCGCCCACTTTTTTGAAAATTTAAAATACGGCACAAACAAGGCGCAAATTCAACCAAACTTCGGCGAGTTCGTTCATATTTAAAATATTTTACAAAAAGAAGAAAAAACGCTACTAGGCTGCTCCTCGCCGTCTCCCTCGCCGCTCATCGCCGCCCGCCGCCCTTACAGTTCTACATGCCGAGGAGGCTGTAGAACCGCGTGTAGTCGCCGCCGTCGTCGTCGTCGCCTCCGCCGCGGCCGCCGTCCCTGCTGCAACCCTCCCCCGGTTGGCGCAGCGGGTTGGACGGTCCGGGGGCGTCCTCGTCGTCGTCGCTGTCGAGGATCACGACGCCGTGCTCGTCCTCGCGCCCACGTTTGCGAGCGGCTATCTCCTCCAGGGCCCGGCGCTGCCGGACCATCTCGTCGCGGAGGTAGTCGTCCCGCGCCCACCGTAGGGCGTCCTCATCGGAGAAGCCGCGCCGGGCTATCTCCTCGTACTCCGTGGGGAGGCCGGTCTCCGGCTTGGGCGCGACGAGGACGAGGCGGCCAGAGGCGGGGGTGGAGTCGCCGATGCGGACGCCGGAGCTGCGGCTGCGCCGGTTGACAGGTGTGTCCTGGGGCTCCGGCTTGACGGGGCGGAGGCAGGGAGAGCCGGACGAGGAGGAGGACGCCCCGGGCTCCATGCGCCTCGGCGTCCACGAGCTCCCACGTCGGCGAGAGAAGGACGGGGGAGCGGGGTACTCCAGCCTCGGCGTGTTGCCGCCCTCGATGTACTCGAGGACGGCCTCCCGCGTGCGGCCGGGCACGCCCCACCATCAGCGCCGCCCCTCGGAGTTGAGCCTTTCGGAGGGCACGACGCCGTTGGTGGCCTCGAGCTGCTCGGCGTGGCGGCGGCGGAAGTATGGCTCCCAGAGCGGGCTGTCGGGGACGTACCGTGGCCCTTCCCTTGCCGCCCGCGGCAGGGAGGCGCGGATACGCGCGATCTCCGCACGCCGCGCCGCTCCGGTGGGCGGTGGTGGCACCGGGACCCCGCCGACGCTGATTCTCCATGCCCCAGGCACCCGCATGTCCGGCGGGACCGGATACTCGGCCTCGAAGAGGAGCCGAGCTTCGTCCTCGTGAAGGTGGCGGCGGCCGAAGCCGCCTGGGAAGCGCTCGGCCATGCTTTGAACTGGAGACGGCGAGAGGAGAGGGAGGGGGAGAAATGGCGCGTCGGCGGTGGAGACTCTGTGCGTGTCACCGGCGCGCTGGGGGTCGGCTTATATAGGCGGAGGCGCCGCGCATACGCGTGGCCGCCGCGTGTACGCGTGGCGGGCGAGGGGACGCGCGTCGTCCGGTCTTCACTCCGCCGCCCGTGAGGCATCAATGGAGGAGGCTGACCGGCGCGGCAGCGCGTGGCAGCTTTGGCATTGATTCGCCGCGGGAAACGAGGCGATGAGGACGATGAAGCGGCGAGAAGAGAGATGAGACGCTGGCAAGGAGGGCCCGCGGCTCTTTCGCGCCAAAAACGATTCGCCCGGCGCCCCCGAGCGCCCCCCAGCGCGCTGGGTTCGGGTTGGGTCCGCCGGCGCCAATTTCGGCCCGAGCCGGCGAAAAATGGGCCCTTGGAAGCGCAACTGGGCCGATTTTTCAGTGCCGGCGGCCGAAAAGTCGCCTGGGGGGCCTTGTTGGGGGGCGCGGCTGGAGATGCTCTTAGCATCCTGCATCTCACCGCCCGCCGCCCACCCTCGCCCCGGGATCACCTTAGGCAAAAATCTTTTTTTTGCGGGTTCAAAACTTGTATTACTCAGATAGTATCAGTACAATCCATCGCAACCAGTTCTAACACATCCAGAGGAGCCGAACCAATCCAGGTCATGGTTCTACCTTGAGCTCTACCAAAAGCAGCTAGACTATCGCTGGCCTTATTTTGCGACCGCAAGACATGAGTAATACAAGATTGACGAAGACTAAGAAGATATCTAATCTCCTTTACCAGAAAAGCATAAGCAGACCGATCACAACCATCACATGTGATCATAGATACCGCCACAAGAGAGTCCAATTCGACTGCAATAGGCAAATCTGACCGCTGCAAAGCATAGGAGATGCCCTCCATACAGGCACACAGTTCAGCCTCCAAAGCATCTCTACAGGAGAATAGAGCCCTGCACGCCGAGAAGATGATCTTGCCATCCGAGTCTCTCAGAATCATCCCTGCTCCAGCTATTTCACTTGAGACAAAAGACCCATCTGTATTAAGTTTTACCCATCCATTCACCGGCCTAGACCACGTCGGCAGAGCACCCACCGCTGCACTTGTATGCTTAGTGGCACCATCCAGAACGATCGCCATCTTCCCTTTAGCAGGGTCACAACGTGAGTTTGACTTTACTGTCATCAAGGACTCCATATAGCTTTGCAAGAAGCTGATGGATACGTCCATTAGCGGAGCAGGCTTAGAGTGTACTAGCTCATTCCTTACGTACCAGCCTCTCCAGAAGATCATCAACAGCATGCACCGTTCCAAATCGCTCAAATTAGCTAGGACATGCAGCAGTCATTCCTTGCCAGTAGGAATGAATGTCTCTATATTGGGCAGTCTCCAAATTTTTGCCATTGACTTGTACAGATCCCGGCCATATTAACACTTCACAAAGGGGTGAAATTGTCTTCTGTTGCAGCTCCACAAACTGGGCATGTACTAGTAGTCTCAAGGCCGATCCTGCACTTATTTTTCCAGGTCGGTAGACTGTCCGTTGCCACTCGCCATGCAAAATTTTCAATCGAAGGTGTAGCGCCGCAATTCCAAATGAACTTCCAGCATCCCCTAGCTCCTGTCGGCGCTGATCTAGAGGAGGCCACAGACCCTTGGTGCAGCTCATCAAACGCCAGGCGATAGCACTACAAAAAAAATACACTTCCGTGATGATACGTGTTTGTCACAGTAGGTCGCATTTTTTGTCATGCATGTACATCCATGACAAATTTATGACAGAATCAAGATAGTCATACATGTGCTGTCGTAGAAGTGTTCCATGACATTACCAAAATTATCATCACGGAAGTGTCCACTTCCATGACGATAAATCGCGCGTCACAGAAGTGCTTTCGTCAAGGGTGACCGACACATGGCATCCACCGTAACGGAACGCCGTTAAGCTATCGGGTCGGGTTTTGGATCCGATAACCCGTTAACAGCCCCGACCAATGGGGATTTTCCATGTGTAAAATCATCATTGGCTGGAGGAAACACGTGTCGGCTCACCGTTGGGACAGATGTCATCCGCTCATTGGACCGAAGGCGCCTATGATACGGCGACACGTGGCACGGCCCAACAGAGGCCCATTCCTGCGAAAAGGCCGGCCCGTTTGACTTGGTCAAAAGGTGGCGGGCCGGCCCACGGAAAGCCTGTTAACGGCCTGTTCGCATATAGCCCATTTACAGCCCGCTAACCCAGGGCCCGTTACACCCTATCCGAATTAGGCCCAGTAGCGTCATCTGGGCCGTCCAATATGATTCAGCCCGTTTTAACTTCCGGCCCATGTGTGGCCCATGACTTCTTTCGGCCCATATGAGGACCTTTGTAACTCTTGGCCCATTAACGGCCCGTGGTGAAACTGGCCCGTAATGAACAGTGTATCACTTTACCCATTAATGGCTCGTTATTCCATTGGGCCGTTTCCAGCCCAAGTTATCTTTCAGCCTTCTCAGGGCCCATTGATTCTTGGGCTCATTTGCAGCATTCGGTTTCATAAGGCCCGTTACTGTCATTTTCTGCTTGTGGGCCAAATTCAGCCCGTCGTTACAGTCGGCTCGTTTGTGGACCGTTAATACGTTGGGCCGTTTTCATGTCAAAAAAAACCCGTTGGGCTGTTTTCATAGAGTTATCAAATACGACCTATTAACGGCCCGTTATGGTCCACGAATAGTACGACCCATGATTGGCGAAATGATGATACGCCCCGTAGAAGGCCCATGGATCCTATGGCCCGTATGAGGCCCATGGATAGTACGGCCCGTAGAAGGCCCATGGACCCTACGACCCGTAGAAGGCCCATGGACCCTAAGGCCCGTATAGAAGGTCGATGGATCCTACGGCCGGACGAAGGCCCATGGATCATACGGCCTGTAGGAGGCCCATGGTTACAACAGTCCGTGTGTTGCCATGATTATTTTGGCCTAGTTACCAAAAATAGGCTATTGTGGCCACTAGAAAAAAACAGAAAAAGAACTGCAGTGACTACAAGCAAACAACTAAACAAGACAATAAGGAAATAAATAAGCAAGCAATTAATGCTAGCCTATTACCGCTATTACACATATTACATCCACTGGGCATCAAAGTTCGCCACCAGTGCAAATATAGGGAACAAAGCAGCACATTACATACACTGGCCGTCAAAATTGGCCACCAGTGCAAATAAACGCGGCAGCAAAACAAGAGCATAACTGAAACAAATTCAGAAGAGCTCAAGAAACGTTATCCTGGGTATCCACCATGCTGGCAATAAGCTTAGCAAGCTGATTAGCTTTGTCCTGTTTGGCGCTAAAATCCTCCAACGCTTGCTGTTGCACCAGAAAGTATGCATCTGAATGCTCCAGGGACTTCCGCAGTCCTTTCGCTTCTTGTCGCAGCACAACTGATCGATGTCTTTCAGCTCGTAGTTAAGACTCAAGAAACCGAACTGATTCAGACAGTGAGTTTGAATAGCTTGTGCAAGCGGTAGTGGCCAGTAACTCGAACACTAAACCAAGACAGGACTTTGGGGTTGTCTCGCTGTCTTCAAGATAGTCTTCCTTAGCTGTTTTATCAGCTTTGTTGGAGACCAACAAGGATGTGTCACTATCCTGAACCTTATCTGCATTACTTCCTTTACCATTGCTTAATAAGGCACTCTTCCCCAATATTCTGTCAGCATTCTAAAAGAAGAAACAAGCAGACACATAACAAGTTTAGCATGTACTAGTATATGAAACTCATTTCGGTGAACCAGTTCATTAGTAAGGTGGACAGGATTAAACTACCAAGTCTTCTATTGCCAAGTACTAGTACATAATAAAAGCATCAAACAAACATATATCTATGTCCTATGGTCACTGCATTGTCTTGACAAATCAAAATAGAGACACGGTTCAAATCATATCAGTTCAAGACAAAGCAGCAGTGAAAGAATACAAAGCGTGGGAAACTACACGGCACAACAAGATTCCAGATGGGTACCACGGGTCTACATGTACAACAACACTATTGGCTCTGTTGTGATGCTAGTAATGTGCATGATATGAAAGTCAACTGTATACACAATTGAAATTGAAATCAACAGAGCTATTGATAAGAGCAAACCTGTTAAAGAAACATGCGTGAACATACCTGCTGTGCCATTGGAGTTTCGATTGGATCCTTCAATTTAAAAATAAGTTTGTATGAGTAAATACAGTGATACAAGAGCAAAGCAATCATAGTTAAAAAAAGGCATGCCTAAGCGAGCGCTTAAGCGCGCCTAGGCTCTAGGCGTTGGCAAAACGCATTGCGCATAACTACGCATAATCTGTGCATAACTGCGCATAAGCATGCGCTTTGGTCAATAAAGCGCAAGGCGGTGGCAAAACGCACAATTAACGCCTAGCGCTTTTTTGAACTATGATAGCAATGGAATCTTAAATTAGAACAGTTGTTCTTCAGGTTTAGGCACTTGTTCTACATGAACAGAGTACAGTAAGACGCAAGAATATAATACTTAAAAAAATAGAAAATGAGCTCATAGACCTTACCACATTCTTGGTTCGGGACCAGTACAGAACAAGGCGTTCCCAGTCATCGTCCAGTAAATGTGTCTCAGGAGAACGTAAGGGAATTTGATGAGTTTCTTTGCCGGTGAAGTACGTTTTCGTCAGGTAATTCCGATACTGCCACCAAGCATTCTTGAAGATAGCAGAGGTATTAGCACAGGTTACCTCATCCTGAGTTTCCAAATCGGTCCTTCTCTATAGAGAAAAATGGGAAAATTTGCTGTATTATAACCATCATGGAGGTAGGATGTATGGGACGAAGCAAAGTAATTGCCATGAATAACATTACTTACACATAACTCCTGGACAAACACCTGCAACTGGCATTTTCCTTCATCTTCAGTATAATATTTCCAAGATGGGAAGATACGCACATACGATTTAACAACATCAAATGCGATAGATGCTAAACTACGACTAGCTGGTTGTGCTTCCTCCACAGGAATAGGCGTACTAACTGGTGGAGTTGGGGTTCGCCGTGATAGTACTGGCCCTTTGGGAACTGGAGCTGCCTTACTAACTGCTCTTGTTTGGGAGCTCTGTGGTGGAGATGGTGCTGTGTCAACAGGAACTGGGTTACTATCGGCTGGGGTTGGGGTTAGATTGGGTGAAGCTGGTTCTCTGTCCATCGCAGTAGGGGTACAATCTGCGAGAGTTTGGGTTATGTGTGGTAGGGCTGGTTCTTGTGCATGTACAACCGGGGTGCTATCTCCACCAAGAGGTAGCACTGTTTTATTTGAAGACCGTGTTTTTAGTCCGCTAGATACTGGCATCACCCGCTCCAATTCAAATGGCTGATAAACAGGAAACATAGTTGAATGTACAGACATTGTATGAGAGACAGATGCAATAGATAGTGTGGAAAAAAGAGGGCATGAAATAGTTGACATGTATATTGTTTAACTAAAACGGATAGCATGACATAATTTCACATATATGATGTCTATCTAAACTGGATAGCATAGCATAACATAATTCAAAGATATGATGAATAACTAAACAGGATCGCATGACATAATTCACCTACATGTTATCTAAGTAATCAGGATCGCATCATTTAATTCACATATGTGATTTATATGCTAAACAGAGGGCATTCGATATGATGTATGAACTAAGAACATGGTGTTGAATATTGTGTATATGATGTCTAAACTATGCAATGCAAGACACCGTATGCATGATATGAGCAGTATAACCGTGCCAAGTTAGAGCATACACCTCAGTGGGGGAATAGGACTGGTCATCTGTCTCTGAATCCATCTCTGAGGAGCTATCGGGACCCAACAAGAGATCCGCTTTGACAGGTAGCACTGCCTGCTCTGAAGGCCTTGTTTTCACTCTAGATTTTTGCATCTCGCACCCAAATGGCTGATTCACAGGAAGAGTAGTTTAATGTATAAACATTGTCGACAAATGGAAATGTAATGAAGAAAAGGATGGGCAAGATATCATTCAAATATATGATGCCTGGTTAAACAGGATGGCATTGCACATTTCACATATATTATGGCTGGCTAAAAGACATGAGACTGCATAATTCCCATATATGATATAGAAACTAAACAGGTGGCATTACAGAACATGTCTAAACTAAGCAGATGACATATATGATGTCAAAAGTAGGCACTACAAGGCAACATATGCATGATATGACTAACATCATCATGCCAAGGTAGAGCAAACAGCTTGGGGGGTAAATAGGAGTGGTCAGCGGTGTCTGAATCCGCCTCAGAACAGATATCTTCCTCTGGATTACAATCTGGAGAGGGGTGGGGAGGGTTTTCCATTGAACCCACCATGGAGCGATGTCTGCATGACATTGTATTGCCGCGCAAAACTCTTCTCTTTTTCTCTACATGTTCAGCATGACTATGTACAATATCTGACATGCATACGAAAAAAATATGGTGAGATTATGTAAGGAGAGCATGCAGAAATTTAGAATGATGGTAACAACCAGTGGATCGACGTTTTTCCGTTGAACCAAAATAGCCCTAATGGATCGACGTGAATGTATAGTAATAAGTGATGCAACAAGTGTAAAACCTCTTTGCCGTAGCCGTGTCGACCTCAGCATCATTGGGTTGGTCGCTGAAGCAGTTGAGGCAGAGGTGGCTGTCGGAGGTGTGGAGGAAGATCTGAGGAATCTGTAGACGGCGTCCAGGGCACTGCTCTGTTGTGATGGATCGTTCTGTCGTTGGAGCAACTCCGGTGAGCCGTAAGACGTCAAGGCTGAAGCAGCACAAGACAGACATCGTCAATCTCAAGTGGGATTCTAATAGCATCTCCAATAGATGATGTAAAATGGATGTAAAATTAACATCACCAAAAACCACCTGACTACAACAGATGAGGTAAAAACTGTTGACTCTGAACTTAACTGTCGAAACGGAAATTTACTGTGGAATCTGAATGCTACCGTCGAAACTGAACGCAATGGTAGCAGAGAGGCACTTGACATGTAGTTTAGGGAGGGCCTGCAGTTCATCTTCAACCTGCACCCCCCTGAGCCGCCAGCCACCACCGGCCGAACCGCCGGCCCCAGCGCCGCCTCGCCGCCCCGAAACAACTCACCACTGCCGCCCCGGCCAGCCCTCTAGGCCCCCCGCCCCCACCCTGAACCCTAAGATAGATAGTGGGGTACCTCTCCGGCGAGCCCCCGTCTCCGCGGGTGGTTCTTCCTTAACTCCGGCGAGCCCCCCCAACCCCTGAAAATCGACTGACCCAAAAGTCGATTAAGTCGACTGAAGTGTGGCTTAATCGGAGCAGAGCAGCAGCACGAGCGAGGGGGAGAGCAGCAGCAGCAGCTGGGCGAGCGAGCGATCGAGCGAGAGCCGGAGCAGCAGCAGCAGCGCGCGCGAGCGAGCGAGCGAGAGCCGGAGCAGCAGCAGCAGATCTGGCTGGTATGGACGCCGCCGCCGAAGGGGCCTCGCACTTGGGGAGAGCCGCCGTGGAGATGTCGCCCGCGGCGCCGGCTTCAAGGTAGCCGCTCCATGGGGGTGCGGGATGGAGCACCGTCGGCGCCAGGAGGTCGAGTTAAGGAGAAGGTGCGATGCGATGCGTGTACAACCTCTTTGGTGGCACCGAGTAGGCCTCGGCTTCGTCCGAGGAGTCGGTGAGGATGCTGCGGTTCCGGTGGAGCAGGTTAAGGCGGCGCTGTGGGGATGGAGCAGCCGCGATAGACGAGGCGATCGTCGGAGCAGCTCCTTGGAGGTGGAGGATGGGGCGGCTGAACCGGCGGGACGGCGAGATGGACGACGGATCCTCATCCGGGGAGGTGGACGAGGGACGTCGAGCTGTTGCGGTGGATGACGTCGTCGGGGAAGAGGCTCCGGCTGGGTAGCGGTGATGTGGCGGACAGAGGAGGGTGGGGTTTCGCGGCTGGAGCGGAGAGGTTATGGCGGCCTGGGATTTCGAATGGCGAAAAGGGGGCGATGGGAGGGGGTGAAGCATGACTTAGGGACGCGCTTGTCCAAAATGTAGGGTGTGTTACAAAAGTACCCCCCACCGATTTGAACTAGCGGCCCTTTCGGCTCAGGGTTAGAAGGGGGATTTCGCGTGTCAGGATTTGGCAACTGGAGGGAGTTTTCGCGCGCGTTGTAATTTCGGGATAGCAAGGCGCGGGTTGTGAAGGCGCCAGTTTTGGGAGCACGATATCTGAATTTTCGGGATATAACAAGACGCGGGTTGAATTTTAGGGACAAGCCTAACGTGTAGTAATATTTACTTGTACGTACCAAATCAATTCGCACTTCCCTCAACCAAAAAGAAAACAAAAAAATAAAACTATTCACACCACACAAAGAGAGAGTCTTGCCTCGTTTTACTATACAAATGCTATTCAAAGCTACTCCCTCCTTCCATCTATATAGGGCCTAATGCGTTTTTCGATGCTAACTTTGACCAAATATTAGAGCAATGATATATGACATGCAACTTACACAAAGCACACCGTTAAATTCGTCTGTGAAAGGTTCTTTCAATGATATAATTTTCACATTGTGCATGTCATGTACTACTAATCTTGTCAATAGTCAAAGGCGGTCTTAAAAATCTCATCACGCCCTATATAGATGGAAGGAGGCAGTATGAATCCATGTTATGTCCGATTAAATTTTTTCGCCTGCTGTATAATGCATGTAACCTACTCATACCAACATTTTAGTGCATTCCAAATGTCTATACTACCGCTGCAATTTGAACTAAATTTGAATTCGTTTCTCTATTTCAATAAGAATCTACAATCATGATTGTTGCCAACTTCAACCATCATAGTTTCCTTGCTATCCGCCAGATATAAATCGGACGGCCTATAATGCAGGATGGCAGGCACACCATCATCAACAACTCCGTTTTTTATAAGAGTAGAGATAAAATATATTAAATGTAGTATAACATGTTCATAACCACACCATGTGTATCACCGTTATATATATTCACACATGCGTCGGTTTGAAACACTATGATAAATTCTTCAAATATCCAAATTCGCTTTTTATAATGAAGTATATATGATCTCTATTCGTCTTTTACACCCACACAACCCTCTTATCTTTGTAGCTAGCGCTAACTTTCTCTTGTGCATGCACACGCCCGCATCCCTCTCACCCTCCCTCAGCATTCTCTAGCTCCATCGCGCAAATTCGTCTTTTCACTTTAGGTCGTTCACCCACGGTGTGTGTAGGCCCCCCAGCTCCTTCTTTACGGCACACATCGATCGATATGCCTCTCTAGCCAGGTGTGCCTAGCACAAACACAAGCTTCCCCTCTTCTCTTGTCACCGTCCATGCCTCACTCCCACCACTCTTTTCATCGTTCTCGTACTCGCACACTCCTCCCCCTCGATATAGTATGCCTCTCGTACCACCTCCTACATGCATCCCTCTCTCTCTCTATCCTTCTCCTCGTGCCTCATTTGCTTCTAACACACACATGCATGTGTACCGATCGATCTCCCAACATATACCTAGATTGACTTTAACTACCCCCCCATCGATCGACGTACCTCACAAGTTATGTCTCTCCTTTCTCTAACAAAGGGCGATTGATCTTCCTATGTAGTTACGTCTGCTTACCACAGCCACATCGTCCCCCTCATCATTCGTGCATGCCTCCTGACCCGTCTCTCACACGCACGTGCACAGACAACAAGCAGCCATCTCCTCTCTTATTGATATTGCGGGCGTGCCCTCCGTTTGTCTAGCAAGCCTATCCCACCATTTCTTAGAAGCAACTCCACTACCACCCCCTCCAACACTCTAGCTCTGTCTCTCTCCCAACCTTATTCCTCTCCTGCACATATGCATGGATGTCGATCGATCTCCCTTAATACATTAGGCAGATCGATCTCCTTAATACATGAGGTAGGCCTCTCTCCTCCTCCACACATATACCAGCCATTGTACCTCTATAGTTAATTGGGCCTCCCTCTTCCCCCACCACACACCGATAGTCGAGCGCTGCAGGTAGGTATCCACGCCACAGAGACAAACTGCACATCTCCCATCTCACGTTCCAGTAGGCCAGCCACTCTATATCTTTGACGTGGGCACACACAAATTCGATGGCACTCTTTATCGATCGCGCGCGCACACACACACATCATTCCTCTCTTCGATTCTATGGACACCTCAAGCCGATGATACCTCCACTCTCTTCTCATGGATCGCCCCCGCTATATATATGTTATATCCAGGACTCTATTTCACACACATTGCATATGTTACATTTTTTGATTGACCCCCCCCCCCCAAAAAAACTCTCAAGAACCCACACACTATATCTCTCTAGGTTTGTATCTCTCTCACACAACCCCACGTAGGTGGTGTACGTATACAAGAAGAGAATAGGTGCACCGTGCACGTACTCACGCTTCGTGCCCAGCCACACCCGCGTGGGTACACGGTGGAGCTCATTTCTTTACGAAATGGCAGCCCACGTGCTATTTGAACGCCTGTAGCGGTTGTTTACCTAGGGAGGTCGTGTACCACGCGTGCACGAAACAAAGTTCGACTTGACGCATTGCCGCGTTATTTTTAAAGAAAGTTATAGTGCTCAATGGCACGTACACATAATATAAAACGATTTTTATGGAGAAAAAGGTAGTCCGCTCACTATATACAATGGAGCCTGCCTGCCTGGTTTGTCGCCCTTCAGAGTATCTCACACAAGGCTGCGGTGGCCTCTCTCTCTCTCACCGTTGGTCACTGATCCGGCCGCATCCCGTCCGCCGGGGGAAAGGGAGTGCGGTGGCCTCTCTCTCTCTCTCACCGTTGGTCACTGATCCGGCTGCATCCCGTCCGTCGGGGGAAAGGGAGGAAGTGCATCGTTTCTCCGTTTGACGGCGCCGAGGCAGCATGTCCCGATCTGCGGTACACGCCGTTCTCTCTGACCAAGCTCCGGCGCGGCAGGGCCTACGCCACCTGCTCGCAGATTCCGCCCGCCGCCGCTCACCTAGTTACATCCCAACGACCTCCAGGTATCCCCTCCGGCCTTGCTCCACTGTCCGTCTTCCCACGTCGCTGCATGTGGATCTTCCATAGTTCTTTGCCCAAAACGTAGCTCGTCCGGCGTACTTTCCATATTGCATTCTCGTCCTCACACCGTTTTAGACAAACACAACCGTGTTGTTATCTTCCCTTAGGACAAGGAATATGCTTCTTTTTTGTCGTCGCATGTGTCATCAACTGTTATTGGCCAGTAATTGTTTCCTTTCTACTCGTTGCTATTGCGACCTTTTGGTGAACTGCACAAATCACTTTTTTCTTAAGAGTGTTTTGTGCAGTTGTACTAAAATGTCACACGGGCAACGTCTCTACATTTCAGTGCGACTGCACAAAGGGAGATTTGTTTTGCTCTATCCTCCTCATCCAACTCTGAGCCTAATCTTCTCCAACTAGTTAGTCTTAAGAGAGACTGCAAAGGTGACCGGCTTCTATTTGTGTGTTTATTGTTTCATCAGCAGTCCTCTATTATCGTAATCACACTTAATATCTTTGGAACAGGGACGCTCAGTTCTATTTTAGTGGAACAGCACAAAATGATCGGAATGTTGCATGCTCCAGACAGCTACTTTTTTTCCCAACATGCCTTGTTGATTTAGACAGAGCTGGGGGGACGTTGCTGCCAATGAAAGCATGGATCAATTTTAATTTAACACCTTCTCACAACTCTGTCTTCAGTTGTGATGTAATTATTAGCTCTGATCTGCTAATAATTGACATGCATTAGCAAGGAAGTTAGTTTTTTATTGTTTCCGAAAGAGCATCGATGGCAAGACACGCGAAACAAAAGCTGAAAGCTCACACCATTGTACAATTTCATGTTGCTGGAAAATTATTTGTATAGTACGTCAATTATGTAAACAAATGATGGAAGCTTGATAGCATTGCCAGAAGCCTCTTCATCATCCGGGTCCATGTGCCATGCACAAAATTATACTCCTTCGTTCCTAAATATTTGTCTTTTTACAAATTTCAAATGGGCATATTTTAGAGTGTAGATTCACTCATTTTGCTTCGTATGTGTACTCCCTCCGTTCCTAAATATTCTATTCGTCTTTCTAGAGATTTCAGCAAGTGACTACATACGGAGCAAAATGAGTGAATCTACACTCTAAAATATGTCTATATACATCCGTATGTGCCAGTCCATTTGAAATCTCTAAAAAGACAAATGTTTGAGTAGTCACTCGTTGAAATCTCTAGAAAGACAAATACTCCGGAGTATATTTAAGAACCGAGGGGGTAGTGCACAACCGCATGGGAGACTCAGCCCGGTCGTTGCGCCGCATTAATAGTGAGTAATGAGCAGTCAAATCATAAGCCCCACCTTTCCCACTGTAAGTTGCTCTGAAGAAGCAACCATCAATACGCTCTTCTTGGAATCCGCTCATACTACTCCATCTGTCACTGTTTATACATCGCGCTTCAGAAAAAAGAAAAAAAAACTGTGGGACCAAGGCGACTAGCGATCGGCCTGAAAAATAGCATTGGTAGTTATAGCACGGCGTCTATTACTAGAGGGAATAATGCGTACACACATGCATGCAGTGCTTCCACCCCGGGTACACACATGCATACACTTACTCCACTCCGTAGTAGTACAGTACATGGAGAGAAAATTGTGGACTTGATTGCGTTACCACGCCCTAATTAATTGAGCATTAAACCAAACGCGTCTAAAGTCTCTCTGGTGGTGGAAATGCATTGAGAGAAATGCATCATAATGAAGCGCGCCCTGTAAACCGTGACGGAGGGAGGAGTAATATGAAGGTGCAAAACCAAGTACGCAGCGTATGGCCAGTCGGTCAACGCACCTCCTCTTGGCATATCACTGACATGTGGGACAGGAGTGTGAGCAAACCGATCTCAATTGACGGCAAAGAGCCAACCCGCCATTCCTTGAGAGAGACGAGGAGCGAGAACACACAGACGGGCTTGCACGGAGGCCAAGATATATTCGAGCATGGTTGGTTGATCGATATCATTCATTACATGTTGGACTGCCGTTTTCCGCCCTTCTCCGGAATAAACGTGTACTTTATCAGAGATAAAAAAATAAGAGTACAGACGCTCCATCATGCGGTTCTAGTAGTAGTACTACTCGTACTACTGCGCTTGGCTCTTCGCCTCTTCGTGAAGTCGAACAATGATGGTACTCCGCATGTTGGGTACTACAGTGTATGCCTCTGACAATCTGACACCGAATGGACTGATGCATGTCCACCGAGGGTAGGTTGCATTAGTCAAAAGGCGTAACCGAGCTTCACCTTGTCCTGCAAGCTTCTCCTCGTTCTGCGAGTTGACGGGACACACCAAAAAGTAGTGCTTGTCCATACTCCCTCCTTTCCGGTTAATATGGCTTAATCTTTTTTGCAGGTAAATGAGAGAGCTTTATTCATATATAAGCATTCTTAGGACGATCAGCCAAGACACTGGTCACTAGGAAGCGAGGTACCCCGCAAAAAAAGAAGTAGGAAGCGAGGTGTTTCATCAAGCCAGCTCTCGGCCACATTCAAAGTGCAGCAAGCACGGTTCGCACGAAGATGCGCCGCGAGGTTTGTTGACCTGTTTACATGCTGAATAACAAAAAAGAGGAAATATTACCGAGCGCTACTATTTGTAACAGGATATGAGCCAGAATTAAGCGAGAATTGTGGCGAGTGTTCCATGCAATCAACTTCCATTATCACATGCGAGAACCCTCGAAGAGAACCAAATGTGTTGAAGATTGCTTTATCACATTTTAAAATTATAATAAGAGTGCAGACGCTCCTCCATCCGGTTCCTAGTACTTGTATAGTACGTACCTTTATAGACTATAGTAGTAGTAATAGTAAACTTTGCGCTTGGCTGTTCGCCTATTCGGGAAGTCGAACAATAATAGCACTAGTAGTATAGTGTATGCTTCTGGCAATCTGACACCGAATTAACTGTTGCACGTCCACTGCCTGAGCGAGGGAGAGCTTGCATTAGTCAAAAGTTTCTCCTTGTCCTGCGAGCCACCGCGCGCAAGCTTCTCCCGTCCTGCAACCTTCTCCTCGTTCGGCAAGTTGACGGGACACAGCAAAGTAATGCTAGTCCATACTGCCTCCTCTCCGGTTAATATGGCTTAACTTAAAACGAGATAAATACACTGTCTGTCACTGTATATTTGTAAAAATACGGTCAGTGGACTTCATAATACGCTCATTGCGCTCAATATATATATTTTCCGGTGTTTATACGGTCACTAGCTCACCCTGACTGAGTATGTGTGTGCATGCACGTGTAGGTTGAGCACTTGAGCGTGACCGTGTGTGTTCCGTCGTGTGCTCGGACATGCATGCATTAGGGCGTCGCGCGCGTTTTTGCGTCCATGTGTACGTGTGACTGTTGCATACACGTAGGGGGAGTACGTGTAGGGGCCACTAAGGAGCAGTCAAATCACACAGTAAGTTAGTCGGAAGAAGCAACCATCATTTCACTCTTGAATGACACGTACGCAATATAAAATGGTTGATATGGAGAGAAAAAGAAAACCACTATATATACACTAGCAGGAGCCTAAGCTACAAGCCTGCTTGCTTAGGTTGCTCTCTTCACAAGCATAGAATGACGGGCCTGATCCCGCAGCTGGGGGAAGGGAACAATGTTCTGCGTAGACGCGGTCGACATCGGCGAGGGAGAAAACCCACAGTCGGTGCGTCCCAATCGGGGGTCACCGCGGTATGGGCCGATGCCGCGTCCCAACCGCCCTTCTAGCTACAGCCCGACGTCCCAGGTAGTCCATCTTCCTTTTGGAGCCGGCTTGCTCCACTGCCGTAGCTCCATCTCCATGTCGATCTTTCTCTACTTCTACCGGCTTCTACTTGTGATGAGTTTATGTCTCATGAACTAGTGCCAGTACTATTATTCTAATCACACTTCTTCAATATCTTTGCCATCAGGGATGCTCAGGTCGATTTTAGTGGAACTGCACAAAAGCATCGTATGATCCGAGGGTGCCAGCCGTCTTTCCTTCGACAGGTTCTACCTAGCAAGGAAATTAAATCATGTTTAGGGTTTAGGGTTTAAGTCGTAGTGACCCCATCAGTAGTTTTTCTTTCGTACATGCTCTCACAACTTTTTTCTTTAGTTGTGAAGTAAATATTGGCTATGATCTGTGAATCATTGAGATGCATCAGCATGCGTGTTAGTTTTCCTTTGTATTTGATGGAATGTTGTAACGGGGCAACCTTGGAATAGGAATGAAAATGGAGTGGAAAGTTTCCGTTTTTCCGGAGAAAAAATGGAAACGGAGAGAAACCAACGTTTCATTTCGTTGGATCGCGCCATCGAGCAAAACCAACGTTTAAATCACGTCTGTCGTGTTCGTGTCTCACCCTCCTCCACGGCTCGACCCCACACGGTCGCTCGGCATGCCACTCACCGCAAACCGAGTATACGATAACTTTCCCGCCTGCTTGTCGATGGATCACGCCATGGAGTACTAGCACTACTAGAAGAGATTGACGAGTTGGGGGAGGATAGCTAGCTATAGCACGGACTCCCAAGAACTTTTTACATGCATGTTGTAGCCGGCTATTGCGACCTTTGAACACGGAGCAGCCGCGTGCACCCGGAAGCGGCGCGGGCGACGCTCTCTCGGCCGGAGCGCCGCTTCAATGCCGGCGCCAGTGAGAGGTCACGTCCGTTCTGGCCGGGCATGAATGCGGCACTGACCGTTTCGGGCGGGAAGCACGCGCGGGTGATGAAGAGGGTTCGGGTTGGTCAGGACCGGCCGTGGCAGCGGTACGGACGTGCGCAAACAAGAGATGTTGTACGTTAATATTGCTGCGTATATAATTAACAACGTAAATAATGTGCCAGTTGGACAAATATGATTGGAGATGGAGATGGAAATGGAATTTTACGTAAACACGGATATGCATGTCTATGTCTATGTGTGTGTGCGCGACGACTCTCGCGACCTGGAAGCGGGGGCGTGTTTTTGATCGAGTTTTCTTTCTTGGTACGTTAGAAAATCAGTTTGTCTAATTCACATCTAGATGTTATTTAAGGATATCACATCTAAGCTCCCACAAGTATATAATGTAGCAACAAGAAAAAAAAACTAGGAAAAAAATAGACCACAAACAGAGTGGACATCAACTTAGATGTGACATAACTATGTCACATCTGGATGTGTCCTAGACAGACCCTTAAAAAATTGTCCGCCAGTTTTCGTTTCTTTTTTCCGGTTTCCGGGAACGCGCGTATTCTATTTAAAACCACTGCTATGGAGAGATTTTTTTACTCCATTATAGCCTCTTGTTTGATAGAGTTTCTCGCGTCTCGCTCTCTCACCCTCTCCATATATGTTACACGCTGGAGGCTCAGCGTTCATTTGCTAGGGTTTGCTATATTCACAGTCTCTCACCCTCTCTTCACCAGATCTAAACAAGACTGCATTGGCCTCTTGTCTCTCTCCCCCCTCACAGCTAGTGAAGGAGGCGTCCGTATCCCGTCGCACCGGGAAGGGGAGGAGGTGCAGCGTTCACTCTATCGCCTTCGGCGAGGGAGGCAATCCACTGCCGGCTGTGCTGTTCTCTTTCACCCAGCGCCTGTGCGGGAGGGCCACCGACCCCTTCTTCCTCGCTGTCGTACGTAGTGTGGGCAGATCCGGCCTCCCGCCGCACGCCTTGCCACATCCCGACGACCCTAAGGTATAAGTTTCTTTGAAACCGTCGTTGCTCTAGCTGCATGTAGATCTTTTTCGATCTGTGGTCGAATCTAGGTCTTGGTTCAAAGAGGAAAGAAGGGTGCGGTGGGCTGGAGCAAGAATCTAGGACGTGGTTCAATGAGGAAAGGAGGGGCGGAAAGTAGTATAGAAAGGCTATCCAGCCGCTTTGTAGGTCGAAAAGGGAAAAAGGGGGTAACCCAGTACACACATCTGTAAGGAACCGATCTCTTTGTTGAAAAGGGAAAGAAACTGGGGGGTCGGGTAGTTTGTGCAGGACTAGATTTGCTGCCCTCACATAGGAAGAAGGTTCAAAGAGAACAAATATGGGACCAGCGCATATATGCTGCTTGGCTACATACTCTGCATCACCCATTTATACGTGTGGACGCACATGGTGCTGGCATGTCCCGTACAGCTATTTTGCTGTTGTTAATCTAAGAATGCCGCCGGAAAATTGAAGCAATGCCACTATTAAAAGTACATTACATTTTTTAACGAATGTTGTTTCAAGAGAATGTCTCTGTTAATATGAATCAATGCAACCGTTTTAGAAATGCTACTGTCTTACTTTGTTTTCCATCCAAGATAAGTTAGATGCTTCTTTCTGTCACCGTTTGTTTCATCCTCCTTTATCGGCAAGTAATTGTTTCCTTTTTTGCCTCTGTTAAAATAGGGCTATCGATTCAACTTGTTGCTATTGCGACATTTTGCTTCGCTACTCGAAACACTTATGTTTTAAGAGTGTTTTGTGCAGTTCAACTTGAATGTCACACCGGTGACTTTGCTTAATTTTGGTGGAACTGCACAAAAGGAGATCGAGATTTGTTTCCAGTCTTCGTGGCGAGTTGTTTCAAATCTTGGTCTCAACCACATGATGTGCAGTGTGCTTTGAGATGTTGTGCTACTTGTTTTGGTACTGTTTTAAATAAATGTTGAATTGAAGCTATTGTATTGCTGTCTTTTCCCATTAAGTAGTGAACAAAAATGGACCAACCCAGACATGATGCTTGTTGCTTTGTTACAACAAATTCAGCATCACCCCCTTTATAAGTCAGTAATTGATGCCACTCTCAGAATTAACTACTGAATCTTATTTCAAAACTGCAACACTTGTTAGGGATTGGCGGGATTACCATTTTTGTGGCTGCATGTTTCATCCTCCTTTATTAGCCAGTAATTGATTCCTTTTTTGCCTCTGTTTAAACAGGGATATCTATTCAACTTGTTGCTATTGCGACATTTTGCTCCGCTACGCGAAACACTTTGCTTGATTTCAGTGCAACTGCACAAAACGAGATTGGATTTCCTATTCGTGTTGGCAGATTCATATTTTTTCTTGTCCGTCTCATGAAAGGTCAGTACAGGCCTTCATCCACATGATTGTGCAGTGTGCTTTGAGATGTTGTGCTACTTGTATTGGTACTGTTTTAAATAAATGTTGAATTGAAGCTATTGTATTGCTGTCTTTTCCCATTAAGTAGTGAACAAAAATGGGACCAACCCAGACATGATGCTTGTTGCTTTGTTACAACAAACTCTGCATCACCCCCTTTATAAGTAGATGGAAGCACATACTGTTGTTGCGCCCACTCTCCCCTGGAACTGTTTATGCTTTTCGTTAATCTAATGCCGCTGGTAAAATTAAGCAATGCCACTCTCAGAATTAATTAACTACTGAATCTTAGTTCAAAACTGCAACACTTGTTAGGAATGGTACTATCCTGCTTTGTAGTTCTTTCTACATGTTTAACCAAGGTATTGTTAAGATAATGTCTTTGTTAAAATGAATCAGTTGCATTGTTTTAGGAATGGTACTTTTCTGCTTTGTCGTTCTTTATACATGTTGAAACAAGGCATTGTTAAGATAATGTCTCAGTCAATATGAATGAATCACACTGATGGAGAATTGCTACTCTCCTGCTTTGTTTCCCATTAAGATAAAGTAGATCAGTAGATGCTTTTCTTCTGGGAGTACAAGTCATCAACCGTTATTTCTCACTAATTGTTTCCCTTATACCTATTGTTGCTTACAGGGATATCAAAATTAAAGCTCGGTTTTATTCTGACTTCGATTTTAGTTGAACTGCACAAAAGGAGCCAATGTGTCCAAGGCAAACTGCTGCATTACTGGGTCCAGTTGGTCGTTCCACTTTGCAGAAAGAAGCAGTCACTGTTTGCGCTACATTACAGAAGGAATGGCCGAGAAGCTTTACAGAGTATTATTAGACACCGGTGACATGACTAGTCTGCAGAGACCATTGGCAATTTAACAACACGTGGAGTGCCCTGGGCAAAAAGTGCCCAAACAAGTACAAGAAGCTACGACAGGACTCCACGATCATAGGCATTACATATTTTGAATGGGAAAAGCTTGTCAAAGTTTAATCATTGATGTTAGCAAGAAGACGTTAGTTTAATATATTGGAATTGGAAAACCTTGTCAAAATTTGCTCATTGATGTTAGCCAGAAGACATGCATTTGATATTTTTGAGTGGGACGCCCTTGCTATGAGCAGCGTCGAGTGTTTTTTCCTATTCCTGTGTTCAGTTTAGAAGTAAATAGTTACTCTGCTGAGATATTCATGTGTTAAGAGTTTGTTCTGAATATTGTCTATGTAATGCCAGGCCTTGTGTTTGATTGCAAAGTTGAGCTTGGAATATTGTGGCATGCGGCATCACGAGCTGTTCACCGTGCCTCCTGAGAATAATGCTTCGTATTGTTTTGCATGTCGATCTAATGCCAGTGATTTGCTTGTTAAGAAGATCATCCTCTTCTGTTGTTTCCGTGCTTAAGAAGTTCATCGTCTGATGTTTCATTCATAGCCTATACGACAAGTCGGGTAGGTTAGACGTGAAACCATATGATCTTCCGACCAACTCGTGATATTAGGCCGTGATTGGATCGTCGTTTTCCAACCAAAACCGCTTGTAAAACTGACGCTTGTAAATTAAAGCAGATGGTCTCGGGCGAAGGCGCTTGGTTGGTCGATTTCGACTAGTAAAATATCGGAAGTACTTCACACACGATAAAAACGCTGAACGACACTCGGACGATTGCTAATCCAGCCGTTAGCTGCTGTTTCAGCCTTGCCCATGAATGGCATGATACGCACATCGTGCATGTATCGTCTGGTAATGTCGTCCATATAGCAGTGCTCGTAAAATATACACTGGTCTCTCAAATTACACGCGTAATCCGCCGGTTTTACTTACAGACCTCGGGCCCTCGGTTTCATTACACCTGTATTTTACGCGTTGTTTCCGATGATGAGTAAATTACACTTGTATGTTAATACAGGTTTGAAATAAACCAGAGCTCCCAAGCGCGGCCTTACCGTTTCATGCCGTCTCAGTTTCTCGAAGGTGCTCATAGGTGTCCGATGATCCTGGCTTCCTGAATGAGCAGCGGGCGTTGTATCAGACCATCCGTAGGGCCCGCGAGGCTCTCTCCGTTGTCCTTCGAGTTGTTGCGCTCGCCGTGGCGCCGAGCATTGTTAACATCGTCAACGAACATGAGGATTCAGGAGATGACTTTATTTTGACTGGATGACACTAGGGACCCACTAGGGCCATAGCCGTACGTACGCAAGTGCCTCCTTATTATGTACAACTATATTTTTTTTGCTTTCTCCTGGTTTCCTGACATCACGGTCCCACACCATTGTCAACCTATGTAGTCAATATAAACGAGAGAATTGCACAAGGTGCGGCCGACAGCTGGGACCAAGCAGCTCGCGCAGTATTTGTGTTTTTGAGGCGTGAGCACTCTAGAGTTTTTCTTGGCGATGATTTCGTTGTTGTTCAGAGGAGAGCAGGGTATTAACTGGGCGGGCTGTGGCCCGTCTAGCCCAGGCCAGATATCCAGCCCAGATAATAATTTTTTCAAGATGAAAATGGCTAGCCCAGCTATACGTCTTTTTGAGGAATACCCAGGCAAGGTCAACTTGTTATTCTCCGCCCCGCCGGGCTGCAAATCTTTCCTAGGAGGGATGCATTAGGCTTAACAGGAAAATGGGCTTTAAAAATAATAAATGGGATGTAATTATAAAAACTGGGCAGTAACTATAAAAAAATGCACCAAACACGAAACTAGTTTATAAAATATTATTTATGGATTTTGAAAATCTTAAATTTTCATTGTTGCGCGCGCAATGTTTCGTTGGATTTTTACGTAATACAAATTTATATTTAACCTGACTAGAAATTTCGGGATAAAAATATTTCGGATCCCATCAAAATGTTGGAAATTTTATTGAATTCTGTCTTCAACGGTTGGTTGAAATTATTAATCGTTGTCCTAGCTAGAAAATGGGCTGTACTTTTAACAAACTGTAAATGGGCTGTTGTAAATTCCATTAGAATTCAAAAATGGGTTGTACATTCTTACAAAACGCAAATGGGCTATAAGTTCTCTGCCACACACTTGTGGGCCTACTAAGTGACGCGTCCCCTAAAAAAATAAGTTGACGCGTATGCAAGGCTTTGTCAACTTATTATAGTCAACACACGGTTCTAGCAGCAGTGGCCGTTGGATGTCTATCCAACGGATGTCGTGCTTCTTCTTCAATCTCGGATATTCTTAGCTTCGGCCGCCCAAAAAATGATTCCTCCCCCTGACATCTGGGGCGCACCGTTTCGGAGGCTGACCTGTGGGCCTACTAAGTTGGAGCGTACCAAGGGCTTTGTCAACTTAGTCAATATAAACGATTCTAGCTTCAGTGACCGTACGATGTCCATCCAACGGCCGTAGTGCTCCTTCAACCTCTGGTCTTCTTGGTCCAGCCGCACAAAGCAGCGCCGGTCATGCCGCCTGCTCCTGCCTCCCGTGGCCGGCTGTGCTGCCGCGGAGGCCTCACCGCCCCCATACTACTCCCATCGCTGGCCAGGCCATCCCTCCACTCACCCACACCCCCTGTTATTCTGCGGCGACGACAGCCTCACACCGCAGCCGAACCAGTGAACCCTCGTACTCTCCGCGCGGGCTTCCACTGCTGCGTCTTCCCCGGTTCCGCGTCGTCCCCTTCCTAGGCCTCGCCGTCGTCAAACGCCCTGGTGCTCTCGGCGCGGCGTGGTCAACGTGGTCAATGACCGACTTCCATCGGAAGAGTACTGTATGTGGAGAGGCTGACAGCTGGGTCCACGGCGGCCGCAAGGAAGTGCCTCCTTATTACGCGCAAAATAATTATTCCTCCACCTGACAGCGGGGACCCACCGGACGGGCCACCTTATTTCGTGAAAAAAACGTTTCCCCCCTGACTGCTGGGACCCACTGGACGGGCCACCGTATTTCGTGAAAAAAACGTTCCCCCCGCTGTCAGCTCGGACCCACCGGAAGTGCCTCCTTATTACGCACAAAAAAATGAATACTCCCCCTGCTAGCTGGGACCCACCTTGGTGGGAGGCTAACTTGTGGGCCTACTAAGTTGACGGGGACGGAGGGCTTTGTCAACTTAGTCAATATGAACGATTCTAGCTCTAGTGACCGTACGATGTCCATCCAACGGCCGTAGTGCTTCTTCAACCTCTGGTCTTCTTGCTCCAGCCGCCCAAAGCAGCGCCGGTCGTGCCGCCTGCTCCTGCCTCCCGTGGCCGGCTGTGCTGCCGCGGAGGCCTCACCGCCCCCTACTATTCCCACCGCTGGCCAGGCCCTGCGGCGACGGCAGCCTCACACCGCAGCCGAACGAGTGAACCCTCATACTCCTCTCCGCGTGGGCATCCACTGCCGCGTCTTCACCGGCTCCGCGTCGTCCCCTTCCTAGGCCTCGCCGTCGTCCACCGCCCTGGTGCTCTCGGCGCGGCGTGGTCAACGTGGTCAAGGAAGGACTTCCATCGGACGTGGACTGTACGTGGAGAGGCTGACGGCTGGGTCCATGGCGGCAGCAAGGAAGTGTCTCCTTATTACGCGGAAAATAATGATTCCTCCACCTGACAGCAGGGACCCACCGGACGGGCCACCGTATTTCGCGAAAAAAACGTTTCTGCCCTGACTGCTGGGACCCACCAGCTACACCTTCGCACGCAAGGAAATGCGTCCAGGCAAAAAAACGATTCGCCCCCTGACTGCTGGGACCCACCAGCTACATCTTCGCACGCAAGGAAGTGCGTCCGGGCAAAAAAAACCAAAACGATTCGCCCCCCTGACTGCTGGGACCCACCAGCTACATCTTCGCAGGCAAGAAAGTGCCTGACAGTCGGGACCCACCTGGTCGAAGCGTATGTAGCATTGTCATTCTGGTCGCGAACGTGTACGTACATATATACTGGTCGATGTAGAGGCGCGCACGTGTCGTAGTAGAGGCGCGTACGTGTCGTAGTAGAGGCGCGCACGTAGCATGTACACGTACGTACAGCGGCCAGGGTGCAAGAAAGAAAATACGGCCACATACGTACATACGGGCAGGGTCTCGAACGCCTACTCGCGCATACGTACGGCGAGGGCTCGTGTACATGGCTGGGTCGGAACGGAGAAACAGCGTCGTCGTCGTGTTCATGGGGAGGCAACGGAATGCGTCGTGTTCATGGGGAGGGGTGTGGCGTACCGCAAAATGGAGGAAACGGACCTCCTACGGTCGAAACGGGGGTCCTGTTGATCGGGAGGACTGTGGCGTACCGCAAAACGGAGGAAACGGACCTCCTACGGTCGAAACAGGGGTCCTGTTGATCGGGAGGGGTGTGGCGTACCGCAAAACGGAGGAAACGGACCTCCTACGGTCGAAAGGGGGTCCTGTTGATCGGGAGGGGTGTCGCGTACCGCAAAACGGACGAAACGGACCTCCTACGGTCGAAACGGGGGTCCTGTTGATCGGGAGGGGTGTGGCGTACCGCAAAACGGACGAAACGGACCTCCTACGGTCAAAACGGGGGTCCTGTTCATCGGGAGGGGTGTGGCGTACCGCAAAACGGGACTCCACGGGATACTGTTCATCTCCACCGTCGACCTCCTCCAGCCTCCACGGGCTACCGTCGACCTCCTCCAGCCTCCACGGGCTCCTGTTCATCCAGCCTCCACCGCGCGCTACTCCACCGGCTACTGTTCAACCACCCCTCCACGGGCACCCCTCCACCGTCTACTGTTCATCCGGCCCTCCACACCACGGGGTCCTGTTCAACCACCCCTCCACGGGCACCCCTCCACCATCTACTGTTCATCCAGCCCTCCACCACACCACGGGGTCCTGTTCATCCAGAGGCAACGCCACCGCTCACTGTTCATCCAACCCCCACCCCCCCCCCCCCCGCAACACTCACTGTTCATCCAATCGATCGGCTTCAGTTAGCAGCAGTAGCGAAGGAATCGCTCGATCGGGTTTAGTTAACAGCCATCGATCGATCGCTCGGGTTCAGTAACGCGTAGCCTGCAGTGCAATCGCTCGGGTTCAGTTAGAGCCCAACGCCTCGCTCGGGTTCAGTTAGAGCCAACGCCTCGCACACACGCGCGTACGTGTATGAGAGAAACATGCATCGCTCGGCCCCCGACCTCCCACCGTAACCGGGAACTCCCCGAAATTTTCCTCCCCCTCGCTTCTACCATGGTTTTTTCCGTCATGGACGGCCCAAAGAATGTCATGCAGCTGCGTCTCCGGCCCGCCCAGGACGAAAAGCCCATTTTCTGTCATGATTTTTTGTCATAGAAGTAGGAGCCCACCACATCTATGATGATAACGGGTTTTGTCACAATTATCGTCATAGAAGTGTCATATGTATGACAGAAAAAATTTCGTTCGGCCCAAAATGTCACGGATGTGTCTTTTTTTTGTAGTGTAGGCGCTCCTAACTGTGAAGACTCCATGCTTTTCAGGTGCCCATGCAAGGAAATCATCATCTAGTCTCGGAGAAGCCCTGATCTTCATGATCTCTTCAACATCAGCAGCAACGAAAAAGCGAGAGAGCAGCTGTTGGGAATCGTAGCATAATTTTAAAATTTTCCTACGCTCACCAAGATGCATCTATGGAGTATACTAGCAACGAGGGGAAAGGAGTGCATCTACATACCCTTGTAGATCGCGAGCGGAAGCGTTCCAATGAACGTGGATGACGGAGTCGTACTCGCCGTGATCCAAATCACCGATGGCCGAGTGCCGAACGGACGACACCTCCGCGTTCAACACACGTATGGTGCAGCGACATCTCCTCCTTCTTGATCCAGCAAGGGGGAAGGAGAGGTTGATGGAGATCCAGCAACACGACGGCGTGGTGGTGGATGTAGCGGGTCTCCGGCAGGGCTTTGCCGAGCTTCTGCGAGAGAGAGAGAGGTGTTGCAGGGGGAGAGGGAGGCGCCCAAGGCAGTGTTCTTGCTGCCCTCCCTCCCCCCCTTTATATAGGCCCCCTGGGAGGGGGGGGCGCCGGCCAGGGATCCCATCTGGATGGGGGGCGGCGGCCAGGGGGGTGATTTACCCCCCAAGGCAAGTGGGGCGCCCCCTTGCCCTAGGGTTTCCAACCCTAGGCGCAGGGGGAAGGCCCATGGGGGGGCGCCCAGCCCACTAGGGGCTGGTTCCCTTCCCACTTCAGCCCACGGGGCCCTCCGGGATAGGTGGCCCCATCCGGTGGACCCCCGGGACTCTTCCGGTGGTCCCGGTACAATACCGGTAACCCCCGAAACTTTCCCGGTGGCCGAAACTTGACTTCCTATATATAATTCTTTACCTCCGGAACTCCTCGTGACGTCCGGGATCTCGTCCGGGACTCCGAACAACTTTCGGGTTTCCGCATACACATATCTCTACAACCCTAGCGTCACCGAACCTTAAGTGTGTAGACCCTACGGGTTCGGGAGACATGCAGACATGACCGAGACGCCTCTCCGGTCAATAACCAACAGCAGGATCTGGATACCCATGTTGGCTCCCACATGTTCCACGATTATCTCATCGGATGAACCACGATGTCGAGGATTCAATCAATCCCGTATACAATTCCCTTTGTCAATCGGTATGTTACTTGCCCGAGATTCGATCGTCGGTATCCCAATACCTTGTTCAATCTCGTTACCGGCAAGTCTCTTTACTCGTACCGCAATGCATGATCCCGTGACCAACGGCTTAGTCACATTGAGCTCATTATGATGATGCATTACCGAGTGGGCCCAGAGATACCTCTCCGTCACACGGAGTGACAAATCCCAATCTCGATCCGTGCCAACCCAACAGACACTTTCGGAGATACCCGTAGTGCACCTTTATAGTCACCCAGTTACGTTGTGACGTTTGGCACACCCAAAGCACTCCTACGGTATCCGGGAGTTGCACGATCTCATGGTCTAAGGAAAAGATACTTGACATTGGAAAAGCTCTAGCAAACGAAACTACACGATCTTTTATGCTATGCTTAGGATTGGGTCTTGTCCATCACATCATTCTCCTAATGATGTGATCCCGTTATCAATGACATCCAATGTCCATAGTCAGGAAACCATGACTATCCGTTGATCAACGAGCTAGTCAACTAGAGGCTTACTAGGGACATGTTGTGGTCTATGTATTCACACATGTATTACGATTTCCGGACAATACAATTATAGCATGAACAATAGACAATTACCATGAACAAAGAAATATAATAATAACCATTTATTATTGCCTCTAGGGCATATTTCCAACAGCCTCCCACTTGCACTAGAGTCAATAATCTAGTTACATTGTGATGAATCGAACACCCATTGCGTCCTGGTGTTGATCATGTTTTGCTCTAGGGAGAGGTTTAGTCAACGGATCTGCTACATTCAGGTCCGTATGTACTTTACAAATATCTATGTCTCCATTTTGAACACTTTCACGAATGGAGTTGAAGCGACGCTTGATATGCCTGGTCTTCCTGTGAAACCTGGGCTCCTTCGCAAGGGCAATAGCTCCAGTGTTGTCACAGAATAGAGTCATCGGGCCCGACGCATTGGGAATCACCCCTAGGTCGGTAATGAACTCCTTCATCCAGACTGCTTCCTGTGCTGCCTCCGAGGCTGCCATGTACTCCGCTTCACATGTAGATCCCGCCACGACGCTTTGCTTGCAACTGCACCAGCTTACTGCTCCTCCATTCAAAATATACACGTATCCGGTTTGTGACTTCGAGTCATCCAGATCTGTGTCGAAGCTAGCGTCGACGTAACCCTTTACGACGAGCTCTTCGTCACCTCCATAAACGAGAAACATATCCTTAGTCCTTTTCAGGTACTTCAAGATATTCTTGACCGCTGTCCAGTGTTCCATGCCGGGATTACTTTGGTACCTTCCTACCAAACTTACGGCAAGGTTTACATCAGGTCTGGTACACAGCATGGCATACATAATAGACCCTATGGCCGAGGCATAGGGGATGACACTCATCTTTTCTATATCTTCTGCCGTGGTCGGACATTGAGCCGTGCTCAATTGCACACCTTGCAATACAGGCAAGAACCCCTTCTTGGACTGATCCATATTGAACTTCTTCAATATCTTGTCAAGGTATGTACTCTGTGAAAGACCAATGAGGCGTCTTGATCTATCTCTATAGATCTTGATGCCTAATATATAAGCAGCTTCTCCAAGGTCCTTCATTGAAAAACACTTATTCAAATAGGCCTTTATACTTTCCAAGAATTCTATATCATTTCCCATCAATAATATGTCATCCACATATAATATGAGAAATGCTACAGAGCTCCCACTCACTTTCTTGTAAACACAGGCTTCTCCATAAGTCTGTGTAAACCCAAACGCTTTGATCATCTCGTCAAAGCGAATGTTCCAACTCCGAGATGCTTGCACCAGCCCATAGATTGAGCGCTGGAGCTTGCATACTTTGTTAGCATTCTTCGGATCGACAAAACCTTCCGGCTGCATCATATACAATTCTTCCTTAAGGAAGCCGTTAAGGAATGCCGTTTTGACGTCCATCTGCCATATCTCATAATCATAGTATGCGGCAATTGCTAACATGATTCGGACGGACTTCAGCTTCGCTACGGGTGAGAAAGTCTCATCGTAGTCAACGCCTTGAACTTGTCGATAACCCTTAGCGACAAGTCGAGCTTTGTAGATGGTCACATTACCATCCGCGTCCGTCTTCTTCTTAAAGATCCATTTATTTTCTATGGCTCGCCGATCATCGGGCAAGTCAGTCAGAGTCCATACTTCATTTTCATACATGGATCCTATCTCGGATTTCATGGCTTCCAGCCATTTGTCGGAATCCGGGCCCGCCATCGCTTCTTCATAGTTCGAAGGTTCACCGTTGTCTAACAACATGATTTCCAGGACAGGGTTGCCGTACCACTCTGGTGCGGAACGTGTCCTTGTGGACCTACGAAGTTCAGTAGTAACTTGATCCGAAGCTTCATGATCATCATCATTAACTTCCTCCCTAGTCGGTGTAGGCACCACAGGAACATTTTCCTGCGCTGCGCTACTTTCCGGTTCGGAAGGGGTGACTATCACCTCATCAAGTTCCACTTTCCTCCCACTCAATTCTTTCGAGAGAAACTCCTTCTCTAGAAAGGACCCGTTCTTGGCAACGAAGATCTTGCCTTCGGATCTGAGGTAGAAGGTATACCCAATAGTTTCCTTAGGGTATCCTATGAAGACGCATTTTTCTGATTTGGGTTCGAGCTTTTCAGGTTGAAGTTTCTTGACATAAGCATCGCATCCCCAAACTTTTAGAAACGACAGCTTAGGTTTATTCCCAAACCATAATTCATACGGTGTCGTCTCAACGGATTTCGACGGAGCCCTATTTAAAGTGAATGCGGCAGTCTCTAAAGCATAGCCCCAAAATGAGAGCGGTAAATCGGTAAGAGACATCATAGATCTGTTGGAAATATGCCCTAGAGGCAATAATAAATGGTTATTATTATATTTCTTTGTTCATGGTAATTGTCTATTATTCATGCTATAATTGTATTGTCCGGAAATCGTAATACATGTGTGAATACATAGACCACAAAGTGTCCCTAGTAAGCCTCTAGTTGACTAGCTCGTTGATCAACAGATAGTCATGGTTTCCTGGCTATGGACATTGGATGTCATTGATAACGGGATCACATCATTAGGAGAATGATGTGATGGACAAGACCCAATCCTAAGCATAGCATAAAAGATCGTGTAGTTTCGTTTGCTAGAGCTTTTCCAATGTCAAGTTTCTTTTCCTTAGACCATGAGATCGTGCAACTCCCGGATACCGTAGGAGTGCTTTGGGTGTGCCAAACGTCACAACGTAACTGGGTGACTATAAAGGTGCACTACGGGTATCTCCGAAAGTGTCTGTTGGGTTGGCACGGATCGAGACTGGGATTTGTCACTCCGTGTGACGGAGAGGTATCTCTGGGCCCACTCGGTAATGCATCATCATAATGAGCTCAATGTGACTAAGGCGTTAGTCACGGGATCATGCATTGCGGTACGAGTAAAGAGACTTGCCGGTAACGAGATTGAACAAGGTATTGGGATACCGACGATCGAATCTCGGGCGAGTAACATACCGTTTGACGAAGGGAATTGTATACGGGATTGATTGAATCCTCGACACCGTGGTTCATCCGATGAGATCATCGTGGAACATGTGGGAGCCAACATGGGTATCCAGATCCCGCTGTTGGTTATTGACCGGAGAGGCGTCTCGGTCATGTCTGCATGTTTCCCGAACCCGTAGGGTCTACACACTTAAGGTCCGGTGACGCTAGGGTTGTAGAGATATATGTATGCGGAAACCCGAAAGTTGTTCGGAGTCCCGGATGAGATCCCGGACGTCACGAGAGGTTCTGGAATGGTCCGGAGGTGAAGAATTATATATAGGAAGTCCAGTTTCGGCCACCGGGAAAGTTTCGGGGGTTATCGGTATTGTACCGGGACCACCGGAAGGGTCCCGGGGGTCCACCGGGTGGGGCCACCTGTCCCGGAGGGCCCCGTGAGCTGAAAGTGGAAGGGAACCAGCCCCTAGTGGGCTGGGGCGCCCCCCTTGGGCCTCCCCCCATGCGCCTAGGGTTGGGAACCCTAGGGGGGAGTTCCCCCTTGCCTTGGGGGGCAAGGCAACCCCTTCCCCCCTTTGTGGCCGCCGCCCCCCTTGAGATCCCATCTCTTGGGGCTGGCGCACCCCCCCAGGGGCCTATATAAAGGGGGAGGGAGGGCAGCAGACAACAGCCTTGGGCGCCTCCCTCCTCCCCTGCAACACCTCTCTCTCTCTCTCGCAGAAGCTCGGCGTAGCCCTGCGGAGACCCGCTACATCCACCACCACACCGTCGTGCTGCTGGATCTCCATCAACCTCTCCTTCCCCCTTGCTGGATCAAGAAGGAGGAGACGTCGCTGCACCGTACGTGTGTTGAACGCGGAGGTGCCGTCCGTTCGGCACTCGGTCATCGGTGATTTGGATCACGGCGAGTATGACTCCGTCATCCACGTTCATTGGAACGCTTCCGCTCGCGATCTACAAGGGTATGTAGATGCACTCCTTTCCCCTCGTTGCTAGTAGACTCCATAGATGCATCTTGGTGAGCGTAGGAAAATTTTAAAATTATGCTACGATTCCCAACAGTGGCATCATGAGCCAGGCCTATGCGTAGTTACTATGCACGAGTAGAACACAAAGAAGTTGTGGGCGTTGATGTTGCCAATTCTTCTTGCCGCTACTAGTCGTTTCTTGTTTCGGCGGCATTGTAGGATGAAGCGACCCGGACCGACCTTACACGTACGCTTACGTGAGACAGGTTCCACCGACTGACATGCACTAGTTGCATAAGGTGGCTAGCGGGTGTCTGTCTCTCCTACTTTAGTCGGAACGGATTCGATGAAAAGGGTCCTTATGAAGGGTAAATAGAAATTGGCAAATCACGTTGTGGTCATACGTAGGTAAGAAACGTTCTTGCTAGAAACCTACAAACCACGTAAAAAACTTGCAACAACAATTAGAAGACGTCTAATTGTTTTTGCAGCAAGTGCTATGTGATGTGATATGGCCAGAAGATGTGATGAATGATATATGTGATGTATGAGATTGATCATATCCTTGTAATAGGAATCACGACTTGCATGTCGATGAGTATGACAACCGGCAGGAGCCATAGGAGTTGTCTTTATTATTTTGAATGACCTGCGTGTCATTGGATAACGCCATGTAAATTACTTTACTTTGTTGCTAAACGCGTTAGCCATAGAAGTAGAAGTAATCGTTGGCGTGACGACTTCATGAAGACACAATGATGGAGATCATGATGATGAAGATCATGGTGTCATGCCGGTGACAAAGATGATCATGGTGCCCCGAAGATGGAGATCAAAGGAGCATGATGATATTGGCCATATCATGTCACTATTTGATTGCATGTGATGTTTATCATGTTTTTGCATCTTATTTGCTTAGAACGACGGTAGCAAGTAGGATGATCTACAAAGTCAGCATTGAATATACCTCAGGAATGGTCTTTTCCATCCCCTGCATATTGTAGTTCATCACAAAGCTCTTGTAGCTTGGTGGAAGCGACTGGAGGATTCTGTCAATGACCGCGTCATCCGGGAGATTAACTCCCAGCTGAGTCAAGCGATTTTGCAACCCAGACATTCTGAGTATGTGCTCACTAACAGAACTATTCTCCTCCATCTTACAGCTGAAGAACTTGTCGGAGACTTCATATCTCTCGACCCGGGCATGAGCTTGGAAAACCAGTTTCAGCTCCTCGAACATCCCTCTAGTCATCTAAGTGAAACATGATCCGAATTCGACTAGGCCGTGTCCGATCATCACGTGAGACGGACTAGTCAAGATCGGTGAACATCTCCATGTTGATCGTATCTTCCATACGACTCATGCTCGACCTTTCGGTCCTCCGTGTTCCGAGGCCATGTCTGTACATGCTAGGCTCGTCAAGTCAACCTAAGTGTATTGCGTGTGTTCCGAGGCCATGTCTGTACATGCTAGGCTCGTCAACACCCGTTGTATTCGAACGTTAGAATCTATCACACCCGATCATCACGTGGTGCTTCGAAACAACGAACCTTCGCAACGGTGCACAGTTAGGGTGAACACTTTCTTGAAATTATTATAAGGGATCACCTTACTTACTACCGTCGTTCTAAGCAAATAAGATGCAAAAACATGATAAACATCACATGCAATCAAATAGTGACATGATATGGCCAATATCATCATGCTCCTTTGATCTCCATCTTCGGGGCACCATGATCATCTTCGTCACCGGCATGACACCATGATCTCCATCATTGTGTCTTCATGAAGTCGTCACGCCAACGATTACTTCTACTTCTATGGCTAACGCGTTTAGCAACAAAGTAAAGTAAATTACATGGCGTTATTCAATGACACGCAGGTCATACAAAATAATAAAGACAACTCCTATGGCTCCTGCCGGTTGTCATACTCATCGACATGCAAGTCGTGATTCCTATTACAAGGATATGATCAATCTCATACATCACATATATCATTCATCACATCTTCTGGCCATATCACATCACATAGCACTTGCTGCAAAAACAATTAGACGTCTTCTAATTGTTGTTGCAAGTTTTTTACGTGGTTTGTAGGTTTCTAGCAAGAACGTTTCTTACCTACGTATGACCACAACGTGATTTGCCAATTTCTATTTACCCTTCATAAGGACCCTTTTCATCGAATCCGTTCCGACTAAAGTAGGAGAGACAGACACCCGCTAGCCACCTTATGCATCTAGTGCATGTCAGTCGGTGGAACCTGTCTCACGTAAGCGTACGTGTAAGGTCGGTTCGGGCCGCTTCATCCTACAATGCCGCCGAAACAAGAAACGACTAGTAGCGGCAAGAAGAATTGGCAACATCAACGCCCACAACTTCTTTGTGTTCTACTCGTGCATAGTAACTACGCATAGGCCTGGCTCATGATGCCACTGTTGGGAATCGTAGCATAATTTTAAAATTTTCCTACGCTCACCAAGATGCATCTATGGAGTATACTAGCAACGAGGGGAAAGCAGTGCATCTACATACCCTTGTAGATCGCGAGCGGAAGCGTTCCAATGAACGTGGATGACGGAGTCGTACTCGCCGTGATCCAAATCACCGATGGCCGGGTGCCGAACGGACGGCACCTCCGCGTTCAACACACGTACGGTGCAGCGACGTCTCCTCCTTCTTGATCCAGCAAGGGGGAAGGAGAGGTTGATGGATATCCAGCAGCACGACGACGTGGTGGTGGATGTAGCGGGTCTCCGGCAGGGCTTCGCCGAGCTTCTGCGAGAGAGAGAGGTGTTGCAGGGGGAGAGGGAGGCGCCCAAGGCTGTGTTCTTGCTGCCCTCCCCCCCTTTATATAGGCCCCCTGGGAGGGGGGGCGCCGGCCAGGGATCCCATCTGGATGGGGGCGGCGGCCAGGGGGGTGATTTACCCCCCAAGGCAAGTGGGGCGCCCCCTTGCCCTAGGGTTTCCAACCCTAGGCGCAGGGGGAAGGCCCATGGGGGGGCGCCCAGCCCACTAGGGGCTGGTTCCCTTCCCACTTCAGCCCACGGTGCCCTCCGGGATAGGTGGCCCCATCCGGTGGACCCCCGGGACTCTTCCGGTGGTCCCGGTACAATACCGGTAACCCCCGAAACTTTCCCGGTGGCCGAAACTTGACTTCCTATATATAATTATTTACCTCCGGACCATTCCGGAACTCCTCGTGGCGTCTGGGATCTCATCCGGGACTCCGAACAACTTTCGGGTTTCCGCATACACATATCTCTACAATCCTAGCGTCACCGAACCTTAAGTGTGTAGACCCTACGGGTTCGGGAGACATGCAGACATGACCGAGACGCCTCTCGGGTCAATAACCAACAGCGGGATCTGGATACCCATGTTGGCTCCCACATGTTCCACGATGATCTCATCGGATGAACCACGATGTCGAGGATTCAATCAATCCCGTATACAATTCCCTTTGTCAATCGGTATGTTACTTGCCCGAGATTCGATCGTCGGTATCCCAATACCTTGTTCAATCTCGTTACCGGCAAGTCTCTTTACTCGTACCGCAATGCATGATCCCGTGACCAACGCCTTAGTCACATTGAGCTCATTATGATGATGCATTACCGAGTGGGCCCAGAGATACCTCTCCGTCACACGGAGTGACAAATCCCAGTCTCGATCCGTGCCAACCCAACAGACACTTTCGGAGATACCCGTAGTGCACCTTTATAGTCACCCAGTTACGTTGTGACGTTTGGCACACCCAAAGCACTCCTACGGTATCCGGGAGTTGCACGATCTCATGGTCTAAGGAAAAGATACTTGACATTGGAAAAGCTCTAGCAAACGAAACTACACGATCTTTTATGCTATGCTTAGGATTGGGTCTTGTCCATCACATCATTCTCCTAATGATGTGATCCCGTTATCAATGACATCCAATGTCCATAGTCAGGAAACCATGACTATCTGTTGATCAACGAGCTAGTCAACTAGAGGCTTACTAGGGACATGTTGTGGTCTATGTATTCACACATGTATTACGATTTCCGGACAATACAATTATAGCATGAACAATAGACAATTACCATGAACAAAGAAATATAATAATAACCATTTATTATTGCCTCTAGGGCATATTTCCAACAGCTCAACCTTCCAAGATCCATTAGCATTTAACAAGTCAGAGACAAAACGCGTACGGCACACGCCTTGCCGTGAGATGGGTCTGAAAGAAAAGGGTCGGGGGATCCAGTTGTCTCGCCACACTCTTATGCTTCTGCCGTTCCCAACACGCCATATTAACCCTTTCTTTAGTAAGTCTAGACCATGGATGACTGCTTGCCATGAGGAAGAGGCATTACCCGTGAAAACAGTATCCTCAAGCTTGCCGTGTGGGTAGTATCGTGCTTTGAGAACTTGTGCACATAGGCTTTCCGGTCTGGATATTAAACGCCATGCTTGGCGAGCCAATAGCGCTTGATTGAACAAACGGAAATCCCGAAAACCCAAACCACCCCTATCCTTGGGTTGCAGCAAATGATCCCAACCCTTCCAATGAACTTTCCTTTTGCCTTTTTCCGATTCCCAATAGAAATTCCTTAGCATCCTTGTGAGATCATCACACACCGAGTATGGCAGCTTGAACACGCCCATAATGTACGTTGGTAATGACTGGGCTACTGACTTTATCAAAACTTCTCTTCCTGGCTGGGCTAGGTGTCCCTCACCCCAGTGAACGAGTCGTTTAGTCAGACTAGTTTGAAGATTCTGAAACTTGCCCTTAGACATGCGGCCCTCAGGTGTGGGGAGGCCTAGGTATTTTTCCTCAAAGACCAAGCTGGTAACATTCAACACATCTCTGACTTCCTCTTGAACTGCCGCTGGACAAGCCTCACCATAGAAAATTGAGCATTTGTTATAATTAAGGCTTTGACCTGTAGCTGAGCCATACATATCTAGTGCCCCTTTTACACTCTCTGCTTGGGCTCTAGAAGCCTCAAAAAACAGCATGGTGTCATCAGCAAATAACAAGTGGGATATACCTGGCGCCCTTCTGCAAACTCGAATTGGTGAGAGAGCTCCGGCTTGCACTTTATTTCTCAAAATTGCCGAGAGTCCATCAGCCACAAACAAAAATAGATACGGTGAAAGAGGGTCCCCCTGCCGAAGCCCTTGAGACGGTGCAAATGAATCCAAGAGAGTTCCATTAAGTTTGACAGAATACCTCACCGATGTGACACACGTCATTATCCAGTCAATCCATCGCTGAGAGAAACCCAACTTTTGCATCACCTGCTTCAAGTAAACCCAGTCCACCCTATCATAAGCTTTAGATAGATCGAGCTTGTAAGCGCAAAAGCTTTTCGTAGGATCCTTCTCTTGCTTAATGTAGTGGAGGCACTCAAAGGCCACCAAAGCGTTATCAGTTATCCTCCTACCAGGGATAAACGCACTCTGTTCCACTGATATTAAATCATCCAGGAGTGGACGCAAATGGTTCACTAGTCACTTTGAGATGACCTTGTAAATCACGTTGCATAAGCTGATAGGCCTGTATTCAGACAACTTTGTAGGGTTAGCAATTTTTGGAATAAGAACAATGGAAGTAGAGTTTACTCCCTCCGGCATGATACCCGTACAAAAGAAATCTTTTACTGCTGCAATCACGCTATCTTTCACGGTGCTCCAATTCCGCTGGAAAAATCTGGCGGGGAACCCGTCTGGTCCCGGTGCCTTCAAGGGCCCAATTTGGAACATAGCGTCTGAAATTTCCTTATCGGTAAACAGTGCACAAAGCTTAATATTATCCTCTTCCACCACCAAGGGTTGCACTAAGTCAATCACAGGGGCTGCATCTAGTGATGTGTTTGCCGAAAACAAGTTACAGAAATAATCCGTTGTAAGTTTCCCCATGGCAGCAAAGTTGGAGTGTACTACCCCAATACTATCTGTCAATTCTAGAATCTTATTCTTTCTTGCCCGCCAAATGGCCTTGCTCTGAAAAAACTTTGTGTTCCGGTTGCCCTCCTTAAGCCAAGATATTCTTGACCTTTGGAGCCACATCATCTCCTCCTGGTACAATAAATCGTTCATCTTATCAGTTACTGTTCTTATATCTTGTCTATCCGCATTCATATTCATAAGCTCCTCTAGCTGAGTTCGAGACTTGGCAAGCTCCCTCTTAATGTTACCAAATTTTTTGCTCCATGAACCAAGGCATATCATGGTTTTTGATAGAGCGTCTCTCAACTGTCCCAAATTCTGCACCACACCTACCGCAGCCCATGCATCCTTTATGACTTCAGGTAGTGCAGAATCTGTTTCCCAAAAAACTTTATACCTTCTACTCTTTGCACTTGCAGGACCTGGATCAACCTCTCCCTTTAAAAGTAAAATAACATGATCTGAACATGGCGAAACAACATGCTCAACAGAAGTATAAGCAAACATATTTCTCCACGAACTTGTAGCAACTGCCCGATCCAACCGAACTCTCACATTACCCATACCACTTCGCCTGTTATCATACGTGAACGGAACTCCAGAGAAACCAAGGTCCACCAGCTCGCAAGTTTCAAGTACATCGCGAAAAGCTAGCATCTGAGCCGCCACCCTAGGAGTGGCCGACAAATGCTCGAAGTCCCACGTCGCTTCATTGAAATCGCTAATTACAAGCCAAGGCAAGTCACTTACAATTTTCAGGTTCTGTAGCTTAGCCCACATGAGGTGCCTATTTTCGACACGGGGTTCACCATAGACGAAAGTAATACGCCATTGACTTGCACCCTCCTGGAGCCGAACGAGAGCATCAATATGACGCTCATCTTTGTCAACTATCTCAACGACACAATTCTCATGCCAATAAACAGCCAGCCCTCCACTCAATCCATCGCTGTCAACGCCACAGAATCCTTTTAATCCCAAGCGATAACGTATCCTCCTCATCTTAGCTTCCTTTTGCCGAGTCTCACATAAGAACACAAACATGGGGGAACGCGACTGACATATCGTCGCTAATTCTCGAACTGTCCGGGAGTTCCCCCCTCCCCGGCAGTTCCAAATTAGGCAATTCATTGGGACCGGCGGTCCTCCGTCTCGGAGGCCGCCTCATATGAAGTGTCCATATCGGTTTGCTCTACCTCTCCATCCATTCCCTCCCCCTGCCTTCTTCTCTTCACAATTGGCACTTTCCCTGGTGTGGAGTTTGGATTCACAACTGCAGCTGTCACCTCCGGTGTCGCACCTCCCTCAATCAAAAGAACAGTATCTGCTAATTTCCCAGCCAGATTAGGGACTGGTTGTTGGGGAACGTAGTAATTTCAAAAAATTTCCTACGCACACGCAAGATCATGGTGATGCATAGCAACGAGAGGGAAGAGTGTTGTCCATGTACCCTCGTAGACCGAAAGCGGAAGCGTTAGCACAACGCGGTTGATGTAGTCGTGCGTCTTCACGATCCGACCGATCAAGTACCGAACGCACGGCACCTCCGAGTTCAGCACACGTTCAGCCCGATGACGTCCCTCGAACTCCGATCCAGCCGAGTGTTGAGGGAGAGTTTCGTCAGCACGACGGCGTGGTGACGATGATGATGTTCTACCGACGCAGGGCTTTGCCTAAGCACCGCTACGATATTATCGAGGTGGATTATGGTGGAGGGGGGCACCGCACACGGCTAAGAGATCAAGAGATCAATTGTTGTGTCTATGGGGTGCCCCCCTGCCCCCGTATATAAAGGAGCAAGGGAGAGGCCGGCCCTAGAGGGGGCGCGCCAAGTGTGGGGAGTCCTACTAGGACTCCCAAGTCCTAGTAGGATTCCCCTTTCCTTTCCGGAGTAGGAGAGAAGGAAAGAGGAGGAGAGGGAGAAGGAAAAAGGGGCTGCACCCCTTGTCCAATTCGGACCAGAGGGGGGGTGCGCGCCTCCTTCCTTTTGGCCTCTCTCCTCTATTCCCGTATGGCCCAATAAGGCCCAATACTTCTCCCGGTGAATTCCCGTAACTACCCGGTACTCCGAAAATACCCGAATCACTCGGAACCTTTCCGATGTCCGAATATAGTCGTCCAATATATCGATCTTTACATCTCGACCATTTCGAGACTCCTCGTCAAGTCCCCGATCTCATCCGGGACTCCGAACTACCTTCGGTAGATCAAATCACATAACTCATAATACAAATCGTCATCGAACTTTAAGCGTGCAGACCCTACGGGTTCGAGAACTATGTAGACATGACCGAGACACGTCTCCGGTCAATAACCAATAGCGGAACCTGGATGCTCATATTGGCTCCCACATATTCTATGAAGATCTTTATCGGTCAGACCGCATAACAACATACGTTGTTCCCTTTGTCATCGGTATGTTACTTGCCCGAGATTCGATCGTCGGTATCTCAATACCTAGTTCAATCTCGTTACCGGCAAGTCTCTTTACTCGTTCTGTAATACATCATCCGCAACTAACTCATTAGTTGCAATGCTTGCAAGGCTTAAGTGATGTGCATTACCGAGTGGGCCCAGAGATACCTCTCCGACAATCGGAGTGACAAATCCTAATCTCGAAATACGCCAACCCAACAAGTACCTTCGGAGACACCTGTAGAGCACCTTTATAATCACCCAGTTACGTTGTGACATTTGGTAGCACACAAAGTGTTCCTCCGGTAAACGGGAGTTGCATAATCTCATAGTCATAGGAACATGTATAAGTCATGAAGAAATCAATAGCAACATACTAAACGATCAAGTGCTAAGCTAACGGAATGGGTCAAGTCAATCATATCATTCTCCTAATGATGTGATCCCGTTAATCAAATGACAACTCATGTCTATGGCTAGGAAACTCAACCATCTTTGATTAACGAGCTAGTCAAGTAGAGGCATACTAGTGACACTATGTTTGTCTATGTATTCACACATGTATCAAGTTTCCGGTTAATACAATTCTAGCATGAATAATAAAAATTTATCATGAAATAAGGAAATAAATAATAACTTTATTATTGCCTCTAGGGCATATTTCCTTCAGTCTCCCACTTGCACTAGAGTCAATAATCTAGTTCACATCGCCATGTGATTTAACATCAATAGTTCACATCACCATGTGATTAACACCCATAGTTCACATCGTCATGTGACCAACACCCAAAGGGTTTACTAGAGTCAATAATCTAGTTCACATCGCTATGTGATCTACACCCAAAGAGTACTAAGGTGTGATCATGTTTTGCTTGTGAGATAATTTTAGTCAACGGGTCTGTCACATTCAGATCCGTAAGTATTTTGCAAATTTCTATGTCTACAATGCTCTGCACGGAGCTACTCTAGCTAATTGCTCCCACTTTCAATATGTATCTAGACCGAGACTTAGAGTCATCTAGATTAGTGTCAAAACTTGCATCGACGTAACCCTTTACGATGAACCTTTTGTCACTTCCATAATCGAGAAACATATCCTTATTCCACTAAGGATAATTTTGACCGCTGTCTAGTGATCTACTCCTAGATCACTATTGTACTCCCTTGCCAAAATCAGTGTAGGGTATACAATAGATCTGGTACACAGCATGGCATACTTTATAGAACCTATGGCCGAGGCATAGGGAATGACTTTCATTCTCTTTCTATCTTCTGCCGTGGTCGGGCTTTGAGTCTTACTCAATTTCACACCTTGTAACACAGGCAAGAAACTCTTTCTTTGACTGTTCCATTTTGAACTACTTCAAAATCTTGTCAAGGTATGTACTCATTAAAAAAAACTTATCAAGCATCTTGATCTATCTCTATAGATCTTGATGCTCAATATGTAAGTAGCTTCACCAAGGTCTTTCTTTGAAAAACTCCTTTCAAACACTCCTTTATGCTTTGCAGAATAATTCTACATTATTTTCGATCAACAATATGTCATTCACATATACTTATCAGAAATGCTGTAGTGCTCCCACTCACTTTCTTGTAAATACAGGCTTCACCGCAAGTGTGTATAAAACTATATGCTTTGATCAACTTATCAAAGCGTATATTCCAACTCTGAGATGCTTGCACCAGTCCATAGATGGATCGCTGGAGCTTGCATATTTTGTTAGCACCTTTAGGATTGACAAAACCTTCTTGTTGCATCATATACAACTCTTCTTTAATAAATCCATTTAAGGATTGCAGTTTTTGTTATCCATTTGCCAGATTTCATAATATGCGGCAATTGCTAACATGATTCGGACAGACTTAAGCATAGATACGAGTGAGAAACTCTCATCGTAGTCAACATCTTGAACTTGTCGAAAATCTTTTGCGACAATTCTAGCTTTGTAGATAGTAACACTACTATCAGCGTCCGTCTTCCTCTTGAAGATCCATTTATTTTCTATGGCTTGCCGATCACCAGGCAAGTCAACCAAAGTCCACACTTTGTTCTCATACATGATCCCATCTCAGATTTCATGGCCTCAAGCCATTTTGCGGAATCTGGGCTCATCATCGCTTCCTCATAGTTCGTAGGTTCGTCATGGTCAAGTAACATGACCTCCAGAACTGGATTACCGTACCACTCTGGTGCGGATTTCATTCTAGTTGACCTACGAGGTTCGGTAGTAACTTGATCTGAAGTTACATGATCATCATCATTAGCTTCCTCACTAATTGGTGTAGGAGTCACATGAACAGATTTCTATGATGAACTACTTTCCAATAAGGGAGCAGGTACAGTTACCTCATCAAGTTCTACTTTCCTCCCACTCACTTCTTTCGAGAGAAACTCCTTCTCCAGAAAGATTCCGAATTTAGCAACAAAAGTCTTGCCTTCGGATCTGTGATAGAAGGTGTACCCAACTGTCTCCTTTGGGTATCCTATGAAGACATATTTCTCCGATTTGGGTTTGAGCTTATCAGGATGAAACTTTTTCATATAAGCATCAAAACCCCAAACTTTAAGAAACGACAACTTTGGTTTCTTGCCAAACCACAGTTCATATTGTGTCGTCTCAACGGACTTAGACAGTGCCCTTTTTAACGTGGATGCAGTTGTCTTTAATGCATAACCCCAAAACGATAGTGGTAAATCGGTAAGAGACATCATAGATTATACCATATCTAATAAAGTACGGTTACGATGTTCGGACACACCATTACACTGTGGTGTTCCAGGTGGCGTGAGCAGTGAAACTATTTCACATTGTTTTAACTGAAGACCAAACTAGTAACTCAAATACTCTTCTCCACGATCAGATCGTAGAAACTTTATTTTCTTGTTATGATGATTTTCCACTTCACTCTGAAATTATATGAACTTTTCAAATGTTTCAGACTTCTGTTTCATTAAGTAGATATGCCCATATCTGCTCAAATCATCTGTGAAGGTCATAAAATAATGATACCCGCTACGAGCCTCAATATTCATCGGACCACATACATCAGTATGTATGATTTCCAACAAATCTGTTGCTTGCTCCATTGTTTCGGAGAACGGCGTTTTAGTCATCTTGCCCAAGAGGCATGGTTCGCAAGCATCAAGTGATTTATAATCAAGTGATTCCAAAATCCCATCAGCATGGAGTTTCTTCATGCGCTTTACACCAATATGACCTAAACGGCAGTGCCACAAATAAGTTGCACTATCATTATTAACTTTGCATCTTTTGGCTTCAATATTATGAATATGTGTATCACTACGATCGAGATCCAACAAACCATTTTCATTGGGTGTATGACCATAGAAGGTTTTATTCATGTAAACAGAACAGCAGTTATTCTCTAATTTAAATGAATAACCGTATTGCAATAAACATGATCAAATCATATTCATGCTCAACGCAAACACCAAATAACACTTATTTAGGTTCAACACTAATCCCGAAAGTGTAGGGAGCGTGCGATGATGATCATATCAATCTTGGAACCACTTCCAACACACATCGTCACTTCACCCTTAACTAGTCTCTGTTCATTCTGCAACTCCTGTTTCGAGTTACTACTCTTAGCAACTGAACCAATATCAAATGCCGAGGGGTTGCTATAAACACTAGTAAAGTACACATCAATAACATGTATATCCAATATACCTTTGTTCACTTTGCCATCCTTCTTATCCACCAAATACTTGGGGTAGTTCCGCTTCCAGTGACCAGTCCCTTTCCAGTAGAAGCACTTAGTCTCAAGCTTAGGACCAGACTTGGGCTTCTTCACTTGAGCAGCAACTTGCTTGCCGTTCTTCTTGAAGTTCCCCCTCTTCCCTTTGCCCTTTTCTTGAAACTAGTGGTCTCGTCAACCATCAACACTTGATGTTTTTCTTGATTTCTACCTTCGTCGATTTCAGCATCATGAAGAGCTTGGGAATTGTTTCTGTTACCCCTTGCATATTATAGTTCATCATGAAGTTCTACTAACTTGGTGATGGTGACTAGAGAATTCTGTCAATCACTATGTTATCTGGAAGATTAACTCCCACTTTTATTCAAGCGATTCTAGTACCCGGACAATCTGAGCACATGCTCACTGCTTGAGCTATTCTCCTCCATCTTTTGGTTGTAGAACTTGTTGGAGACTTCATATCTCTCAACTCGGGTATTTGCTTGAAATATTAACTTCAACTCCTGGAACATCTCATATGGTCCATGACGTTCAAAACGTCTTTGAAGTCCCGATTCTAAGCCGTTAAGCATGGCGCACTAAACTATCAAGTAGTCATCATATTAAGCAAAACGTTCATAATGTCTGCATCTGCTCCTGCAATAGGTCTGTCACCTAGCGGTGCATCAATGACATAATTCTTCTGTGCAGCAATGAGGATAAACCTCAGATCACGGACCCAGTCCGCATCATTGCTACTATCATCTTTCAACTTAGTTTTCTCTAGGAACATATATAAAACATAGGGAAGCAACAACACGAGCTATTGATCTACAACATAGATATGCTAATACTACCAGGACTAAGTTCATGATAAATTAAAGTTCAATTAATCATATTACTTAAGAACTCCCACTTAGATAGACATCCCTCTAATCTTCTAAGTGATCACGTGATCCATATCAACTAAACCATGTCCGATCATCACGTGAGATGGAGCAGTTTCAATGGTGAACATCACTATGTTGATCATATCTACTATATGATTCACGCTTGACCTTTCGGTCTCAGTGTTCCGAGGCCATATCAGTTATATGCTAGGCTCGTCAAGTTTAACCTGAGTATTCCGCGTGTGCAACTGTTTTGCACCCTTTGTATTTGAACGTAGAGCCTATCACACCCGATCATCACGTGGTGTCTCAGCACGAAGAACTTTCGCAACGGTGCATACTCAGGGAGAACACTTATACCTTGATAATTTTGTGAGAGATCATCTTATAATACTACCGTCAATCAAAGCAAGATAAGATGTATAAAAGATAAACATCACATGCAATCAATATAAGTGATATGATATGGCCATCATCATCTTGTGCTTGTGATCTCCATCTCCGAAGCACCGTCATGATCACCATCGTCACCGGCGCGACACCTTGATCTCCATCGTAGCATCGTTGTCGTCTCGCCAATCTTATGCTTCTACGACTATCGCTACCACTTAGTGATAAAGTAAAGCATTACAGGGCGATTGCATTGCATACAATAAAGCGACAACCATATGGCTCCTGCCAGTTGCCGATAACTCGGTTACAAAACATGATCATCTCATACAATAAAATTTAGCATCATGTCTTGACCATATCACATCACAACATGCCTTGCAAAAACAAGTTAGACGTCCTCTACTTTGTTGTTGCAAGTTTTACGTGGCTGCTACGGGCTGAGCAAGAACCGTTCTTACCTACGCATCAAAAGCACAACAATAGTTTGTCAAGTTGGTGCTGTTTTAACCTTCGCAAGGACCGGGCGTAGCCACACTCAGTTCAACTAAAGTTGGAGAAACTGACACCCGCTAGTCACCTGTGCGCATAGCACGGCGGTAAAACCAGTCTCTCGTAAGCGTACGCGTAATGTCGGTCCGGGCCGCTTCATCAAAACATTTCCTATGCACATGCAAGATCATGGTGATGCATAGCAACGAGAGGGAAGAGTGTTGTCCACGTACCCTCGTAGACCGAAAGCGGAAGCGTTAGCACAACGCGGTTGATGTAGTCGTACGTCTTCACGATCCGACCGATCAAGTACCGAACGCACGGCACCTCCGAGTTCAGCACACGTTCAGCCCGATGACGTCCCTCAAACTCCGATCCAGCCGAGTGTTGAGGGAGAGTTTCGTTAGCACAACGGCGTGGTGACGATGATGATGTTCTACCGACGCAGGGCTTCGCCTATGCACCGCTACGATATTATCGAGGTGGATTATGGTGGAGGGGGGCACCGCACACGGCTAAGAGATCAAGAGATCAATTGTTGTGTCTATAGGGTGCCCCCCTGCCCCCGTATATAAAGGAGCAAGGGAGAGGCCGGCCCTAGAGGGGGCGCGCCAAGTGTGGGGAGTCCTACTAGGACTCCCAAGTCCTAGTAGGATTCCCCTTTCCTTTCCGGAGTACGAGAGAAGGAAAGAGGAGGAGAGGGAGAAGGAAAAAGGGGCTGCACCCCTTGTCCAATTCGGACCAGAGGGGGGGTGCGCGCCTCCTTCCTTTTGGCCTCTCTCCTCTATTCCCGTATGGCCCAATAAGGCCCAATACTTCTCCCGGTGAATTCCCGTAACTCCCCGGTACTCCGAAAATACCCAAATCACTCGGAACCTTTCCGATGTCCGAATTTAGTCGTCCAATATATCGATCTTTACGTCTCGACCATTTCGAGACTCCTTGTCAAGTCCCCGATCTCATCCGGGACTCCGAACTACCTTCGGTACATCAAATCACATAACTCATAATACAAATCGTCATCGAACTTTAAGCGTGCAGACCCTACGGGTTCGAGAACTATGTAGACATGACCGAGACACGTCTCCGGTCAATAACCAATAGCGGAACCTAGATGCTCATATTGGCTCCCACATATTCTACGAAGATCTTTATCGGTCAGACCGCATAACAACATACGTTGTTCCCTTTGTCATTGGTATGTTACTTGCCCGAGATTCGATCGTCGGTATCTCAATACCTAGTTCAATCTCGTTACCGGCAAGTCTCTTTACTCGTTCTGTAATACATCATCGGCAACTAACTCATTAGTTGCAATGCTTGCATGGCTTAAGTGATGTGCATTACCGAGTGGGCCCAGAGATACCTCTGCGACAATCGGAGTGACAAATCCTAATCTCGAAATACGCCAACCCAACAAGTACCTTCGGAGACACCTGTAGAGCACCTTTATAATCACCCTGTTACGTTGTGACGTTTGGTAGCACACAAAGTGTTCCTCCGGTAAACGGGAGTTGCATAATCTCATAGTCATAGGAACATGTATAAGTCATGAAGAAAGCAATAGCAACATACTAAACGATCAAGTGCTAAGCTAACGGAATGGGTCAAGTCAATCATATCATTCTCCTAATGATGTGATCCCGTTAGTCAAATGACAACTCATGTCTATGGCTAGGAAACTCAACCATCTTTGATTAACGAGCTAGTCAAGTAGAGGCATACTAGTGACACTATGTTTGTCTATGTATTCACACATGTATCAAGTTTTTGGTTAATACAATTCTAGCATGAATAATAAACATTTATCATGAAATAAGGAAATAAATAATAACTTTATTATTGCCTCTAGGGCATATTTCCTTCACTGGTTGGCCTCGAACATTTATAGTACCATCGTCACTTACCAACCTTTTCCTAGTTGATCGGTCCTGTTCACGTAGCATAGTTTTATACTGGACGAGATCCATACCCACAGCTTCATCTACATGCAGTTCCACTCCACCCCAACCTCCTGTACTAGCTGCCCTTCCTCCTCTATCACCTCCTCCTCTCCCACTTCTACCTCCTCCTCGGCTTCCACCCCTAGCACCTCCTCCACCCCTGCCTGCGTTCGTCCAACCCCCTCTCCCCCCATAGTATTACCACTAATCGGTTCTCCCAACCAGTGAAGCCAGTCCCCCATTCACATAAACTCAGGTCATGCGTTCCGTCCCCGCATTCCTCCACAACATGCCCCATACGACCGCAAAAGAAACAAAAGTCCGGCAGCTTCTCATAGAACACTGGATATTTTTTCCTTTCCTTCAAAGTGATTGGGACGAATCTCACAAGAGGTTTTGTAACATTCACAAAGACTCGAACCCTCAGGCAGCTCGCCGGATTGATCTTTCCTTCATTTACTACCACTGTAAACGGTGGATCTCCGACCTTCTTCGCCACCCTCTCCGCCAGCTCCTTCTTCCTAGTCAACCCATTAGGTAAGCCTTTGATTCTTGCCCACAAAGGAAACATATTAAGAGCGTTGTCTGAAACATTGGTGAATCCATCATATTCTTCCAGCACCACCGGGTCTCTCCGAAACTGCCATGGCCCCCCTTCCATCACGCGCTTCCAATCGCCCAAACAATGGCACTGAGCCAAGAATAGGTTAGGCCCCTTGATGTTGAGAGTTACCCCCTGTGCATAGGCCCAAGCATTGCGCATCGAGTTCAGTAGGGCAGCATGACTAAACGGGCGCATGGTATGAACCCTAAACAGCGCTAGCCATCGAACATCTTTGATCAATTCATCCACCTCCCCTGACAAGTCCAAATCCTCCTCTTCTTCACCATGCAAATTGAGTCCTTCAAACGCGTCCTCCAGGCTTGGATCCGGGCCATAATGATCCCAGTAACCCTGATCCTCGTCTTCCACATCCGCTTCCGTGTTTTTTGCCTCCCTCGCTCCCTCCGCAGATTCCGTCACAGCCGGATCTTGCGGATCTTCAGCACCCAAGTCATCCGCCATCCGCACCCCTTCCTCCCGTCCGGCGCCATTCGACCCTACTCCTCCCTTCGCACCCCCCGAAATCTCCATGCAGTCGTAGGATCAGCTTCGTTGCTCACCTCCTGGGACGTCGATCGCACACGCGTGGTAGTAATCGCCGGTGATCTGACGTGGAAGCCCTAGACTTCAGCGTCGCCGCCGAAGGAAGAGGTGGACTCTAGGAAACCCTAGAGGAAAAAACGTAACCCTATACCTTAGGCAAAAATCAACGAGGCCATGGGATCCCGCGAGCGGTGCGGCTGTAGGAGTTGGATGGTCTACACGAGGAGGAGATCCTTGCCGCCGTCCCGTGCGTCGTCACCCAGTACGACCGCGTCCTCGCGCGCCTGTGCCTGGCCGATGTGGTGCTGTCGTCCGCCATCTTCCTCTCGTCGAGGCGGCTGAATCCCGTCGTCCGCCATCTTCCTCTTAGCAAGGCACCGGGGTTGGTTGAGTGATTAGATGTGCGGCGGCCGGCGGCCGGCGGCTACTCTCTTACTTCCCATGGGCCCAGCGATGTCTCATTCCCCCAAAACTGGGACGGCTGCATATCCCTTGCAACTCATGGACTCAATCCTTTATCCACGCCATTGCGCTCCTGTCAGAGAATATTTGAGTTCTGGCAGCATTGCATCCGGTTCAGGACAAGCGCCAAATGTAGAGGAAGAGCATTCCCTTGAGTATGTGAATTCACTAAAGGCTCCTAACTACCCAAGCCATTGCCTAAAGTTGGAAGTTTGGGGTTCCGTTTTTTCGTTGAGGAACCTAAACCATTTTCACTAGGGCTTTTATAATGGGACGTGGTTGTTGATTGCTAGGCTTTCAGATTGGGCTTGCTGCTGGTATGTCAGTCATTGTTCCTAGGATTGTGTTAAATGGAACCAATCCAAGATGGCTCTTTGTTCTCCAACATAAGCAATTCCCTGCAAGAGTTTATTATGCAATGACAATAAACAAAAGCCAGGTGCAAACTTTGAAGAAGGTTAGTAGCCCCTTTTTCACACATGGTCAGCTTTACGTCGATGTTTCGCGTATCATATTTCCTGATTGTCTGAAGATTTTGGCTGAAGAGGATGATATGGATCTTGTGGCTCGAAGAGAAAGAATATTGTCCATAGGGAAATTCTTCACGGCCTTCGGTGGTGATTGTGTGTATAATGTCGGTAGGGTAGTGTCGAATAATGTACATGAGTGTGGTTTATGTGTTGACCCCTATCCTATTATGTTGTTCCTGTCCAGCGAAGCCTGTTTTATGAGGCTTCTTGCGTGTTCTTTGCCTGATTCCTTTTGCCATGCTGTCTATTAGGGGGGTGTGTTTTACAATGGGTGTGGGGCTGTATGGATTTGGTTGGCATAGATGTTTCTATTTGCTTTTGCTATTGATCTATTTAACTGTTGATAAGTGTGAGCTCATGATCGTCTTTTGTGCATGTTGGCAGGTTCTCTTTGTGGTTTTTGATATTGCGGAAGCTGAATGACAATAGTTACGACTGGTGGATTCGTGTTTGCGTTTGCTGACGACAAAGATAATGCATTTTTCCGCTGCACTTGAGGTCTGGTGGTCTATGCTTCTTGTTTTTATTAGAGAAAAGTATTTTTTGGTCCCTCAAGTTCCCCAAAAGTATAGACTTGATCCCTCAAAAAAATTTGGTATACATTTGGTCCTTCAAGTCTCAAAACTAGATAAGTTTGGTCCAAAAATCAGATTTTAAGCACGTTGACCAGGTTTGACCATGTTGACCAGGTTTGAATGATGAATAGTAAATTCAAAAGCATGTTGGTTTTCACAAGCATGTTGGTTGTCACAAAATGTCAGATTTTTTTAATTTGTTTCCTATTTCTTTATTTACTATTCATCGGTCAAACATGGCCAACATGGTCAAACCGGTCAAACCCCGATCAACGTGCTCAAAATCTGGTTTTGCACCAAACTTATCCAGTTTTGAGACTTGAAGGACCAAATATATACCAAAAATTCTTGAGGGGCCAAGTCTATGCTTTTGAGGAACTTGAGGGACCAAAAACATAATTTTCTCTTTTTATTATTGCTGTCTTCATTCATGTATTATATAGTAGGTTTTGATTTAGCACATGGGCTTATCAGTGTAGGTGGCTCCATTTGTTTTGCTTCTTGCAAATGTTCTGCTCAAATTGTTCCATTTTTATTAACCCGGACCTGGTTTAGTTCCCGTTTACACATTCATGGAAAAAAATTGTGGTTTGGTTCTGTCCATCGATCTCCTATATGATCGTTGAGTTGTGAACTCGATGGCGGCACTAAGTTCAGGCACTCATGATGTTCTCACTGCAAGCTCATACTAAGCTATTTGGTATACTCATTTCTATTTGAGTTGGATATTTTTTTTCTGTCCAGAAAGTGATTCGATATTCAGATCTTCGAAATGCCCTTGGTGTGCTCTAGATAATCAGTATTCGAGGCGATGACACAACTGGCGGGGTTAGAAAACTGATGATCTATTATATATACTATCTTCTCTCTTTTATGGTACATCATACTTGAAGTTTTTTTGTTATTGTTGGCGTCAGTTTTGGCTCGTTTAGAATTAATGAACATAATCATGAATAATAGGTTCCCGTCAGTCTTGGCTCGTTAAGAATTAATGAACTTAATCATGAATAATAGGTCAAGAACGGAACGTTCCAGAAGGGTTAGACTTGTTAATGCAGCAGCATGTTTTTCATGGCCTCCTTATATCTTATATTTATCCTAAGTTTGGGTTTCCTTTATTTTCTGGAAGAAACAAACAATCTATGTTTTGTACGAATGGTTAAAGAAGAGGCTATCTTTCTATTTGATTGTTGCTTAAAGGAAGAGGGTTAATATTATTCGGTATGATGCCTCCAAAAAAAATCATAATTGAATATTGTATTGGTTGTTTTGCATTACGTTTGAGGCCATTTATGTTTTTCTAGAATTACTCTTTTTTCCAGCGAAAATATCGATGTGCTTAAAACATATTGTTTGCTCTTTGCAGGCTGATCGCATCCATGCTACCATTCTGCAGTATCTTCAGATTTCTACAGTGGAGTAGTACACGACTACGTATCACAAGTTTGAGCTTGGATTCACAGCATGAGCACCATCAAGCGGATAGATCATGTGCCCGATGGGTTTGATGGTATGCGTACATGCTGCGTTCCTTGGATTCCCTCTATATTAGTGATCTAAACGCCCTTATATTTCTTTACAGATGGAGTAGTTGATGATGGTCATATACAAAACATATCTTGATAGATGTGGCGCTAGACGTCACGGAGAGGTAGCGCGCTCGGTTCAGCGAGGAGCTCCGGGCATGGTGGGCGGCGGCCATGGCATTGGCCTCATGGGTTTACTCTGACTGTCGCCGGCCATTCGCGCAAACAATGGCTTAGGTTTTGAGGAGGATTAGCATGTCACCACATGAAAACTTTGTAAGTGCGATGTAATACTAGCGAATGTATGCATTCACACAATCAAAGGATTGAATTGTGCGAAGGATTCATACTCCATGTCTTTTTAGCTCTCTAGACTCTAGGTCATATGGGAATAACCACAGTTGCTTAACTCAGCAAATAGCAACATTACTGCACTCGATCCTTTTCCGCTCTTCAACAAGTTGGCCCGAGACATATCTTGCTTGCTTGCTGATATGGTGATTCTTCAACACAACCGGTAAGTAATATTTTTGTACTAATTTGATGCTATCTAATCAGTATGTAATTCAAATTTCATAGATCAGTTCGCATAAACTTCTAGTTTTTTCCAGTTGGAAGAATTTTCCTTAGGGAAATGAATTGGACGGGTTATTCTTGGGGATAACATTTGCCCTCTAATCAGACGAGGTTAATACCTTGGCCCTTGAACTATGATGTAGGCGGTTCTTGGTTTCGCTCGCCCGATCTGATTGGAGCTTGGGGGCATATTTGCTCCACAAAATAGGGGGTGTAAAAATGATCCTTTATTCCCCAAATTATTGCATATTTGCCATGTAGAGTGCCCATGGATAGTTAGACCTAGATATATTTGTTGCTTTTTTTCTTATGGACATGCGAGTTGCATATTTGGTCCACAAAATAAGGGTGTAAAAATGATCCTTCATTCCCCAAATTATTGCATATTTGACATACAGTTGTTATACACTTGCACAATGTTGCTTGCAGGACATGTGTTGGATGTTTTATTTTCTTCTGAAAGGAGATCTTCTATGCTGCTATGTTCTTTCAAATTGTGGATAACATTTTGATCTAAGTGATCTGGTTCTTTCAATTGGTGCGTAGCATGTTCATTTGAAGTTCAAGCAAGCAGAGTATCAAGCTATGAGATAGTTCAGATTCTCACTAAATATCACGGTGATTCATTCCAATTTTAGGATCTCATAATGTGATGCCCAATTACTTTTACCTAATATAATTCATATATGATTATTTTCTGTAATGTGTGAAACATTTTTCAGGGACCATCTTTCTAATGTTTGCTTACCATTTTTTGGACAACTGATTTCAGTACCATTTGTAATAATTTCTTAGGTGATTTCCTGGAAAACTACACTCCCATATTTTTGGAATTAATAACACCAATGAGTTAATATAACACTGATATTTTTGGTAGGTTTCTTATCTATCTGTTACATAGAAGATGAGATCATTCACCAGCACACTCAAGCAGAAGCAGTAATAGAAGACACATATGTGTGACGTGCTGAAGAGAATGATGTCTCCACAATCTGGATGTTGCCCACATAGTAGAGATCATAACAGAAGTAGAATTATGGGTAATGTGTCCCTTTCATGTCAATCCTTCTTAGAAGGGATGCAGCATGTTAGTAACTGTATAGATGGTTCAATTGATTGTGAAGTGTGTGCTCATGGAGGTGGAAGGGGGCATTGCGAGCCGAATTTGCCACTAACTGAGATGGCGAACATGGACTGGGGTTGTGGAGATAGTTGGTGGAGAAAGAAGATGTTTGAGTGATTTATTTATATAAAGTAGGTTGTAGATGTGCATAGGAAATCTATAGGTATGCATTAACTGGATTAAAGTCGAACAAACAAATTGATGTACGCCCTGTTGGAACGGAACGCACAAGCAATATTATTTTCCACATCAAATCTTCATGCTAATTTTATTTTATATTACACTTGCTGAAGTACCGTGCAAATGAAGGTAAAGACAACATTACTGACCTTGTACGGGAAAATCGTAAGTGCATCAAATAGGTTATCTAGTTTGTAACATATAATTATTTGGATCATTTCTCTCTGTGTATACATGGTTGAGTTAAATTGCGAGTGAAGTGGATTTCAGTTATTTTTATGATTGTTGCAGGATATCTTTTCTATACATACAAAGTTTTATATGTATTATATTTACAGGTGCAATAAAAATCGATACCTGCAAAATTTGATATGCATTGTATTAATGTGCACATGAAAAAAAGGCCCGTGGCAACGCACGGGCGTTCTGCTAGTATGCATAATATCACAGAGAGAGTGGGATCATTCTGATTGAGCAGTAAAAAATTTGTCGCACGCGAAGACCAACAAATTAACGCTCCCTCAGTATAATTTTCATATACATTGGAAATATATTTTGTGGTGATCAACCTATGGAAGATCGTATGCACCTTTTCTTCAGCTGCCCTTTCAGTCAGGGGTTTTGGTGGAGCATCAACATGGAATTCAACACTGACAACAGCATCCACAACATGATCACCGATGCCAAACACAGATACCAATTTAACTTCTTTATGGAGATCATGACCGTTGGTTATTGGAGAATATGGAATCAAAGAAATGGTAAAATATTTGATAATAATGTTTGCTCCATCAATCAATGCAAGCAAGATTTCACTGTCACATTCTATGAGACTACTATCAGAGCAAAACCAAGCATCAAAGAGGGCATGCTATCATGGCTAGATTGCATTTAAGTACTTTTTTTCTTGTATTTTTCTTTTCTTTGTAATATTGAGACTTGCATGTAAAGTTATTTTTACATATTTAATATAAAATGATCTACAGTAGGGGTTTTCCCCTACTGTTCTCTGGTCAAAGAAAAAATAAATATATTTTATATACATGTATATTTTCTTCACACACATTGCACATCGTATACATCGGAAACCTTTTTATACATGTTTAACATTTTCCAAATACATGATTAACATTTTTTCAAGTATATATTTTTATGTCTAGTTTTTAATACACATTCACCGTTCTTGGTATATATCTATAAATATTTTTATACATATTTAATATTTAACATATGATTAACATTTTTTCAAATAAATATTTCTGAAACTTTTTGCAAATATGTGTTAAGCATTTTCGGGATGGTATGAAACATTGTTTAAAACTATGTGAAATTTTTGTACATTTTACAAAAAAATTTAATGTCATAAAAATATTTTGATTTGCGTGAACATTTTTCAAATCTGACATACATATTTTTAATGACACACACATATATATTTAGAATATTTAAATGTTTTTAAAAAATGCCACGTATTTTTTTGAAAGCATGAAAAAAATTTTAATGTCACAAACGCCAGAATATAAATTATTTTCTTACATATAACAAAAGAAATACCAACATATATTATGTTTATCGTTTAATGACATCATTTGTCGTAGTAGCCTGGTTGTTAGGTTAGGCGCGAGCGTGCCACGTTGTCACAGGTTCAAACTGCTTGTCTACCTTTTTATGATTATATATATTAGATACAATTCGTCTTTAATTTTTTTTGTCCGCGTTGATACAATATAAAGAATAGTCGTGCTATATAAACAGAAGCATCGTTGCCCTAGTGGTTGTACACACGCGAGCCACTTATCAGTCTGTCTTGGGTTCGAAACCCAGTTGTCCAATTGGTTTCCTTTTTATTTGAGGGATTGCTATTTAAATAAAGAAAAAATGAGGGCTTTTATATAAATCTATCAATGCGTAAACAGTTATAGTGGCTGATAGCGGGCCCTGGCCTTCCTGGCACGTCATGCGGGCAGCATACACGGCCGCGTACGTGAAATGTGACTGTATTTGCACGGCCGCACATGTTTGATGACTATAATTACATATTTTACAAGTTGATGCACCAAACTGACCGCCGCATGCAAGTTCTACAACTCCCGATGTATTTACCTCGCAAGAAATGCAAACACCCGTGTTTAGTCGGAGACTGGAACAATGGTGCGCAGGGTCCACTGGAAGGACCTTACACAAACTTAAGATATCAACTTCACAACATGTACACAAAGTAAGAACGATGCATCATATAATTATCGCTATTAACCTTATATGTTATGGATTTAATAACCAAATCTGACAGATTTTTCCATTTGCGTTCAATACAAAATTGATTATTATATTTTCAATTGTACAGTTGTTATATATTATTATAATTGGTCTAATTCGAATTTTGAAGTCGAACGTGAGTAATCTTTTTTGTGGAGACTTAAGAAAAATAGTCATTTATCCTTCTTTAAATTCATTTTTGTGAGGACAAATTAACCAATTCAGGTTTTATGGATACAAAATTTGGATCAAGTCGAATTAAACTAAATAATTTGATACTAAACTTTTATACTTGTTTAATTTTTTACTATACTATAGTCGTAATGACTATACTAGTATTTGTTAGGGGACATAGTTATAACATAATGATGACGCTATATATTACTTATCGTTAAATCTATAAGAAATAAAAAGGGGAAATTTGGGTCTGTATCCAATGGAAAATAATTCCCAAGAGGAAAATAGTGAAAAAATAAATCCTTTTGTTCTCCCTATGGTCACATATGAATGAACTAAAGTAAAATTTTAGCTACACTTTTCTCGCAAGATCTCTTGCTTATAATGTTCTTTCTTATTACACGTGTGAAATGAACTAAGGAGAATTGCTTGTATTGTGTATGCATATTATTTGTGTGTATGTGCACTTGTTTGTATATATATGTTGTAATATTATTAAATATTATGGTAGGTACACTAAAGCATGCAATCACGGTAATATCATAATAGTTTTTCTAGAATACATATTACAGAAACTTCTAGAGTATAGATTAAGCCGTTGACAAACTGGATGATACCCCATGTGTTGCTGCGGGAATTGGTTGCAATATGTTATTTATTGAGATTTGATTGTCTGGAATTTGAATATGAGAATGAAGATTACAGATACATACGATTTTAAAAGATATGGATTATAAGGGCATGTACTAGGGAGGCATCACCTTACTAGTGCCTCACCTCTTCCACCTAAGTAAAGATGGATGGGGCACCATTTAGTTTCTCAAACACTCAACGCATAGAGCTGCCTAATCAGACCCATGTATGACATATGCATCCTCCTTTTACTGTACTTCATCACATGAACGAGGAGGGCTAGCTCTCCCCATCTCTCTTGCTTTTGCCCTCTCTTTTACTTCCGTTAGCCAAGCCTACTTCTTCTGCAGGACCCCGCTTTAGTCTGCAGGCAGTAGGTTGAGCTTAGTCGGACAGTTAGAGTGACGTATTGTGATGCGGTAGCCGTCCAGAGTGGAGCGTTGGCCATGCCCTAAATAGTTTGTCTAATGCATGTTGATAGAATAAAAGTAGCGGGGTACATGAAGTGGGATGCGTGCATGTTGAGAAAATTAAAGTAGTGAATTGATGAGGTGACATGTGCGCATATTGAGATAAAAAATAGTGAGGGTCAGCTACTTAAGTATACTAGAGACGTAACCCCGTGCATTGTTGTGGGAATTGGATGTAGTTATTTCTATAAGATTTAGCAGTTTGAAGCTTTAATTTATGTATTAGCAATATGAGAATAGAAACTAAAGTACATACAACTCATTATTTTATATTTGTAGAATATTTATGGAATATGAGAAGAATGCACGGTGTATGTTAATGTGTGTTTTTGCATGCATAATGACATGGTGAGTTGGTATAGTTGCATGTTGAGATAGTTAAATTTAGTGGGGCATGCATGGTGACATGGTGAGTTGGCATAGCCGCATGTGTTTAAGATAATTATAAGTTAGTGGGTGTCAATTATTTGGTGGACCTACTTCATGATGTGGATAGGTTGCATGTCAAGATAAATAAGATAATGAGGATGGATCTCTTAGGTATATATAGGATAGGATTATTAATTAGAGTACAAAACAAAGGCAACCATGGCCAAACCATTACAAGATACAACACTTATGACGAAGTCGAACTTCTTTCAAAACATTGCCTTAAAAGGTATAAACACCCTCGCGTCCTCTTGCCACGTCCAGACGTAAACGAATTGGACAAGAATCTTCATCTTGATTTCAACAACAATTAGACAACTCATTCAACAAGATAATGACGTGAGTTTGTCACCGCTGAATCCAACTAACAAAGGACAAGATAAGAGTTTTCATCCCAAGCGTGAAGCGATGTTCTAATCGACATATTGTAGACGGATTGCTCGATAGCCGCCTCCGTTGGTAGCTGTAAGGGCATATTTATCCCTTAAGTAGTTTTGGTGATTGATGACAATACGTTTGCGGACTAATCGTGTGCACTAAGTGTTTCAGGTGATCTAATATAAGGGCACTTTGCGATTGTTACCCCTCGAGGCCTTCACTTTGGACGGATTATTTTCCTTCGTTTCTTTTCGGTGGAATTGAGTCGTAGGGATAACTGTACTATCAAGAGGGGATCTGTTTCGGAAGAGTATGGGTGGAATCATCACGTACACATTTTCCTTGCACCCACGCTGTCTTCCTGCCTATTGGAGTTTCCGTGTTGTGCAAAACAAGGGGTGCCTTGTGCTAGGCGGTAGTACCGCGGCCAGGGCGATAGTACCGCCTATTGGCGGTAGTACCGCTTGTTAGTGCCGCTAGTACTACCGCTCCTGCTGTGGTCTCGACTTTTTCGTGTCGGGTTTTCGTATAGGACCACGCAGGGGGCGGTAGTAGGGACGGCAGTAGGGCGCGGTAGTACCGCCCTGAGGGCGATAGTACCGCTCCTACTTCCGCTCCACTGCCGCTCTGCTCGCTGCCCTCCCCTGTTTTTCCAGCGGCTGTAGGAAGCGGCAGTACCGCCTATAGGCGGTAGTACCGCTCTCAGGGCGGTAGTACAGCCCTAGTCCGTGTACTTCTTCCTCCTTAGTCATGTTTGCCCGTCTGCCCGCTTGCCACAGCGGTAGTGCCGCTGTGGCTGCGGTACTACCGCTCCAGCAACGGTAGTACCGCCCAGATGCGGGCTGCGGGCTGCATAACGGTTGGATGTGTCCCCCCACTATATAAAGGGGTCTTATTCTCCAAGAAGGCTCACCTCTTCCATCCCCAAACTCCATTGTTGCTCCAAGCTCCATTTTCGCCCGATCTCTCTCCCTAGCCAATCAAACTTGTTGATTTTCTAGGAATTGGTTGAGAAGGCCCGGATCTACACTTCCACCAAGAGAAATTTGATTCCCCCCACTAATCCCTTGCGGATCTTGTTAATCTTAGGTGTTTGAGCACCCTAGACGGTTGAGGTCACCTCGGAGCCATAGTCCATTGTGGTGAAGCTTCGTAGTGTCGTTGGGAGCCTCCAATTAAGTTGTGGAGATTGCCCCAACCTTGTTTGTAAGGGTTCGGTCGCCGCCTCCAAGGGCACCAATAGTGGAATCACGACATCTCGCATTGTGTGAGGGCGTGAGGAGAATACGGTGGCCCTAGTGGCTTCTTGGGGAGCATTGTGCCTCCACACCCGCTCCAACGGAGACGTACTTCCCCTCAAAGGGAAGGAACTTTGGTAACACATCCTCGTCTTCACCGGCTCCACTCTTGGTTATTTCGTACCTTTACTTGTGCAAGCTTATATTGTGTTGCATCTCTTGCTTGCTTGTGTGCTTGTTGTTGTTGCATCATATAGGTTGCTGACCTAGTTGCATATCTAGACAACCTACTTTGATGCAAAGTTTAATTTGAGAAAGAAAAGGTTAAAAATTGTTAGTTGCCTATTCACCCCCCCCCCCTCTAGTCAACTATATCGATCCTTTCAATTGGTATCAGAGCCTCGTCTCTTTATTAAGGACTTTACCGTCCAAAGAGTATGGTTGACACCGTAGATGGTGTGGAGGAGCACTCTGGTGCGAATCCGGTCTCGTCTATGGGCGATGGGGGAACCTCGGTCTCTTGTGAGGAATTCAATATGGTCTTGGACACATTGAAAACCTCCTTGACTACCGAGGTTGAAAGCATGTTTAATAAATTCATTGAAGGGCTTAAAATATCCACCGCACCGTTGAAAGTGGGTGATCCCACTAACAAGGTGACGGATGCTAACTCCGACAAGGGGGAAGCTACTAGTGAAAAAGCTCCTTCTTCTAGTGGTAAGAATGGCACTGGCATCTTTGCCCATGTGGAACCTCCACTTGTTTATGGTGGACCGATTCCTTCTACTCATTTGAATCATGCCGGTCCTCCCCCTAAGATTGTGAAAAATGAGGACTTTGATTCTTGGGTTTATCGCTTTAAGCATCATTTAAATCATGTGAATACTAATCTTTGGAGAATCATTGAAGAAGGTTTCTATCCGCATGACCCAAGCAACTTCACCCCTAGAGAAGCCGCGGATAATCAATTCAATGAGAATGCTCTCTTCATCATCCAAGATGCAATTCCACCCGAAGATCTCCCTCAACTTCGACCCTTCGCCTTGGCCAAAGATGCATGGCTTTGTGTTGTCTCCCTCTACCGGGGTAGCGCAAGCATTCAACGCTCCAACTATGAAGTGGTGCAAGATGAAGCCGATGAGTTTGCAATGAAAGAAGATGAAGAACCTCGTGAGCTTTATCGGAGAGTAACCAAACTCGCGGTCTGACTCCGAGATCATGGGAGCAAGGACACGGATGACAATTGGATCAAGCGCAAATTCCTCAAGGCAATGATGCCTTACCACAAGGCCATGTCCTCCGTCATTCGTCAAAGGCCAGACTTCCACACTTTGTCCTCAAGTGAAGTGTTGGATGAGTTTGTGGCTATGACCATCCTGGACAAGACCGCGGACAATGCGGTGCTACATTCTCAAAGAGCAAAGAAGCCCAACCTTGCATTAAAGGCCAAGGTTAGTGTGGAAGAAGAAGAAGAAGAGGAAGAAGAGGAGAGCAACCCCGAAGATACAAAGTATGATTATCATGAGCACATGGCTCTCGCTTCACGGCAATTTTGGAGTAAGAAGAACTCAAGGCCCAACTTCAACAAGAACAACTCAAGTGGCAACAAGGTCAAGCAACGCGTGAGGACTTGCTATAATTGTGGCAATGTGAGCCATTTTGTTGCGGAATTCCCTTATGAGAAGAGAGAAGACAATGGTGGCAAGCTCATTCGAAAGGACAAAGCCAAGTCTTTCCCCAACAAGAGTAACTTCACCAAGAGGACTCCTCCCAAGGGGTTGGTTGCACAAGAAGAGTACAATCAGGATGATGATGACGATGAAGGCGGTGACTCGGTTGCTATGGCCTCCGTGGGTATCCCTCTTCGACTCACCCAATGAGAACATTGTCGCCAAGTGCCTCATGGCTAAAGCAACCAACAAGGTGTTTGCTTCCGGTGGGGGATCATGGTTGCTCGATAGTGGAGCTACAAATCATATGACCGGAAGCAAGGACTTGGTGGTGGACGTGCACAAGATTCCATCTATGCCCACCAATGTCGAGTGGGGTGATGCCTCGTCGTCCAAGGTATTGGGACTCGGCAAGGTTGTCATTTCTCATGATCTCACGATCGAGAAGGTCATGCTTGTTGACTCCCTTGCATACAATTTACTTTCCGTTCGTCAACTTGCACTCATGGGCTTTGCCACCTTCTTTGATATTGATACCGTGGCCCTCTTGTGGAGCAAGACTCTTAAAGTAGCCTTTGTTGGGCATGTCGAGAACGGTCTCTATGTGATTAACTTTTCGGAGCGACCCACTAAGACCGCGACATGCCTAATGGCTAAAGTTGACGTGGGATGGCTTTGGCATCGCCGTCTAGCCCATGTCAATATGAGATATTTGCAAAGTCTTCTCAAGGGGGACCATGTCCGTGGACTAACGAATGTTAGTTTTGCTAAAGATCGTGCTTGCAGTGCTTGTATCGAAGGAAAGCTACATGAAAAGGCTCACCCTCCCACGACTATCATTTACTCGAAGAGGCCTTTGGAGCTCCTTCATATGGATCTCTTTGGGCCTCCATACTTTGATAGTCTTGGGGGTAGAAAGTATTGCTTGGTGATTGTGGATGACTATTCAAGATACACTTGGGTATATTTCTTCAAGAGGAAGAGCGAGACCCAACAAACCGTCATTGACTTTGCAAATGAAGCCCAACGTCAACACAATGCAAAGATCTTGACAATAAGAAGTGACAACGGCACCGAGTTCAAGAACTACACCTTGGATGAGTTTCTTAGTGATGAGGGGATCAAGCATCAATATTCCGCACCATACACCCTCAACAAAATGGTGTTGCGGAGAGGAAGAACCGGACGTTGATGGATGCGGCAAGGACCATGATGGCGGAGTTCAAGTCTCCATACAACTTTTGGGTCGAAGCCATCAACACCATGTGTCATGCATCAAATCGTCTCTATCTCTGCAAAGGCTTGAACAAGACTCCATATGAGATACTCACCGGTAACAAGCCCAACCTCAAGTACTTTCTGGTGTTCGGGTGTAAGTGTTTCATTCTCAAGAAAGGTGTTCGTTTGTCTAAATTTGAGGCTAGAGCTTATGAGGGCATATTTGTTGGTTATGCTACAAACTCTCATGCTTACCGTGTCCTCAATAAGTCCACGGGGCTTATTGAGGAGACGTGTAACATGGAGTTTGATGAGAATAATGGCTCCCAAGTGGAACAAAGTGGCACTTGTGATGTAGGTGATGAAATTCCTCCTCAAGCCATAAGAATAATGGGTGTTGGTTTTATCCTACCCATTGAGGAACCCCTTGTGGCCGAAGGAGAAGGACAATGCTCCACTCAAGTGGAGCCATCACCAACCCAAGGCCCACACGCTTCCGAAGAACAAAGTGAAGGCCCCCAACCTCTAGAACAAGACCAAGGGCAAGATCAATCCCAAGATGGTGTTGTAAAATCAAGTGATGCCCAAGGTCAAGTTCTCTCCTCCGAGCAAGTCCAAGATCAAGAGCTTCCTCGAGATCAAGAACAAGCTCAAGACGGAGCTCAAGATGATCAAGTGACCGCTCCTCGACTCACCCCCGAGGAGGAATTGGAGCGTCGTGCCGCCAAGATTGCTTCCAAGCTCTCCACCAAGGGTCATCTCATGAAGAATGTGCTTGGAAGCATTCAAAAGGGGGTAAGCACTCGTAGACAATTGGCAAACTATTGTGAACATCACGCGTTTGTCTCTTGTGTTGAACCCCAAAAGGTATATGAGGCGCTCAGATCCGGATTGGCTTAATGCCATGCATGAAGAACTCAACAACTTCGAGTACAACAAGGTGTGGAGATTGGTGCCAAGGCCAACGGGGAACCACAATGTCATTGGAACCAAGTGGATATTCAAGAACAAGCAAGATGCTCATGGGACCATCGTTCGCAACAAGGCAAGATTGGTGGCACAAGGCTACTCCCAAGTCGAGGGTATCGACTACGGTGAAACCTTTGCTCCCGTTGCTCGCCTTGAATCCATTTGTTTGTTGATTGCTTATGCTTCTCATCACAACTTTAAGTTGCAACAAATGGATGTTAAAAGTGCTTTTCTTAATGGTCCTATTAATGAGTTGGTATATGTCAAGCAACCCCCCGGGTTCGAGGATCCCTACTTTCCGATCATGTGTACCAACTCGATAAGGCACTCTATGGCCTTATACAAGCCCCACATGCGTGGTATGACCACCTTACCGAGTTGTTACAAGACCGTGGATTTGAAGTTGGGCTAATCGACCCCACTCTTTTTACTAAGAAGGTCAAAGGGGAGTTGTTTGTGTGCCAACTATATGTTGATGATATTATCTTTGGTTCCCCTAACAAAGCTTTCAATGAGGAATTTGCCGCTCTCATGACCTCTAATTAAGTTCAAGATGTCTTCGATGGGAGAGTTGAAGTTCTTCCTTGGATTCGAAGTCAAACAAAGAAGAGAAGGAACCTTCATCAACCAAGCCAAATACACTCAAGACATGCTAAAGAGATTCAAGCTAAGTGATGTCAAGCCGGCTTCCACTCTAATGCCCACCAAGTGCCAACTTGACATTGATCCCAATGGTAAAGCAGTGGATCAAAAGGTATATCGCTCCATGATTGGCTCCTTGCTTTACCTTTGTGCATCTATACTGGATATCATGTTGAGTGTGGGAATTTGTGCACGGTTTCAAGCCGCACCTAAGGAAAGCCACTTTGTGTCGGTCAAGCGAATCTTTCGATATTTGGCTCATACCCCAAACTTTGGCTTATGGTACCCAAGAGGAGCAAACTTCAAGCTTGTAGGATATTCGGACTCCGATTGGGCGGGAGACAAAGTGGATAGGAAGTCCACTTCCGGAGGGTGCCAATTTCTTGGTTGCTCTTTGGTGAGTTGGTCTTCCAAGAAACAAAGTTGTGTGTCTCTCTCGTCCACCGAAGCGGAGTATGTGGCAGCCGGTAGTTGTTGTGCACAACTTCTTTGGATGAGGCAAACTTTAAAGGATTACGGTGTCATTTGTGACAAAGTGCCTCTTTGGTGTGACAATGAAAGTGCCATCAAGATTTCTCTCAACCCGGTCCAACACTTCAGGATGAAGCATATTGAGATTCGGTATCACTTCATCCGGGATCACATTAGGCGAGGGGAGATCGAGCTCAACTATGTCAACACTCATGATAACCTTGCAGATATTTTCACGAAGCCCTTGGATGAAGCAAGATTTCGCGAGCTAAGGCATGAGCTAAATATCATTGATTCGAGCAATGTGACTTGAACCCTTGCACATCCCACCATACTCAACTTGTTGTCTTGTTTAGGTGTAGGCATGGACATAGGGGGAGTGTTGTTCTCTCAATGAACTCTTCCTCACCCCATTATGCATAAATTGATCGAGTCTTTCACATTAGCCATTTTTGATGGTACTTGTGCTTCAAAGACGAGTTTTTGGTCATGGGCCCAAGGATAATTCTTCGCGGCGCCATACCATTTGCTCAAACATAGGTGGCCACGGCCACCGCCCTCTCTTCTCGAGAGTTTGTCTGTGTGTTGTTTCTTGTTGCTTGTGCTTCTCCCTTGTGAGTGGTTGTGTTTTGGTGTGGTCGTGTTCGGGTTTGGCTTGTCGTGTGTTGTGTGGTCCTGCTGTTTTTCTCTAGTCGAGCATAAGTCTTCTTTCCCCTCCTTGTTTCTGCTTCGGGGTGCCTGAGCGGTACTACCGCGTCGGCAGAGCGGTACTACCGCTTATAAGTGGTACTACCGCCCGGCTGACACGGTACTACCATGGAGTGGTTCAATGGGCGCTTCGTGCTCCAGATCTGCACTAGGGCGGTACTACCATGCCTTACGCGGTACTACCGCTTGGGGCTGGGCGTGTGGGGTATGTATCGGGCAGGGGGAGTGTCTACTCCCCCATACCCGTTCAGTTTGCCCCATCCCCTCGTCCTCTCCTCTCTCAGGCGACTCCCCAAGCACCGGAGGCTCGCCGCCGGGCCGCCGGATTCAGGCCGGCTCCCTCGTTTCCGTCCGTTGGGATCATTCCCCACCCTCTCCTCGTGCCATGGATGCCGGTATTGCCCCCGTTCTTCTCTCCCTTGGTTCTCCTTCTTGAATCTAGGTTTTGGGGCTATACTCATTGCATCCCTCGATTTAGTTGTTGAATCGAGGCTTAGGAAGGACTTGGGAGACTGCTAGACTAGGGTGTTTGACGATTCGGTGTAGAAATATGATCTTTTGCATCTCCGGTAGTACCGGATCTTGCCGCGGTAGGTGTCAGCCTGCTGACAACCGCTCCGGGGTACTGCCGTTGTACCCTAGCGGTACTACCGCTCTAGTGCACGGTACTACCGCCCTGAGATGCCATTGCTCCTGTTTCTATACCTAATGCTCTTGTTGGTCTTCGTCTTTCCCTGGCTTATGCTCTCTTGCTTTTGTGGTCTTTGTGTGCGTGTGCTTTTAGGTGGTAGTAGCTCCGAGTATCAGGCTCGCCGCAAGAATCCAGACCATGCAACAGGTTCCAAGCGCTATCGCTCGTCAGATGTTCCAGAGTGTGCTGTTGGTGGTGGTGAGGGTGTCTCTTCTGCGCCACCAAGATGCAAGGCCAAGGTTCCAACGTCAAATACCTCCGCTTTGCGCAAGCCTGCCAATCAGATGTCTGGAATGGAGTTCTGTACCAAGAGGAAGTTCAATCCCTACCATGCGGACCAGGAGCCTGCTCTTCTGCGCCGTCCATTCTGGAACAGGTTTCAGCAGTCTATCTATCACGATGTCTTGAAGAAGAAGAAGAACTTGTATGTGAAGGTCAAGTCTGTCGATCTCTCGCACATGGAGAAGGACTTGCAATACTTCGGGGATGCTCCACAGAGGTGTGAGGAGTTGGATATCAAGAGGATCATTTCCTTCAACAAGGACTTTGATGCCGAGCTCGTGGCCCAGTTCTTTGCCACCGTTCACTTTGGGCATGATCCGGCCCGCACTCTGACTTGGATGACCAATGGCCGTCTTCTGTCCGCCCCTTGGAAGGACTTCATGGTCAGCTTATCGTACGATGATGAGGGTGCCCAGACCCCACTTGGGTTTCGCCCTCATAAGGAGATTGCTGCTACTCATAAGGAGAAGCTTTGGCCCTATTCTACCAGGAAGGTGTCAGAGACTGGGAAGGTTACTTATGAGCTCTGGCCCTTCCTTGACATCATGCATCGTATCTTCAGGAATAGCCTGTTTCCTCGGGTCGGCAACTTGGGTCAGGTGCACTCTTACCTAGTTGACTTGCTCCTATTCTGTCAAGAAGAGAAGGACTCTCCCCTGGTGCTGGACGTGTCACATGTGATGTGGTCTGAACTTTACTCTGCTGTCATGGAACGCAAGTGCATCATCTATGGGCCCTATCTTATGCAGCTTATCGAGGACACTGATACGTCTCCAACGTATCTATAATTTATGAAGTATTCATGCTATTATATTATCTGTTTTGGATGTTTATGGGCTTTATTAAACACTTTTATATTATTTTTTGGGACTAACCTATTAACCCAGAGCCCAGTGCCAGTTCCTGTTTTTTCCCTTGTTTCAGTGTTTCGAAGAAAAGGAATATCAAACGGAGTCCAAACGGAATGAAACCTTCGGGAGAGTTATTTTTGGAACGGAAGCAATCCAGGGGACTTGGAGTGCACGTAAGGGAAGCAACGAGGAAGGCACGAGGCAGGGGGGGCGCCCACCCCCTGGGCGCGCCCTCCACCCTCGTGAGCCCCTCGTGGATCCCCTTACCGACTTCTTTCGCCTATATATCTCCATATACCCTAAAACCATCGGGGAACAGAATAGATCGGGAGTTCCGCCGCCGCAAGCCTCTGTAGCTACCAAAAACCAATCGGGACCCTGTTCCGGCACCCTGCCGGAGGGGGGATCCCTCACCGGTGGCCATCTTCATCATCCCGATGCTCTCCATGACGAGGAGGGAGTAGTTCACCCTCGGGGCTAAGGGTATGTACCAGTAGCTATGTGTTTGATCTCTCTCTCTCATGTTCTTGATTTGGCACGATCTTGATGTATCGCGAGCTTTGCTATTATAGTTGGATCTTATGATGTTTCTCCCCCTCTACTCTCTTGTAATGGATTGAGTTTTCCCTTTGAAGTTATCTTATCGGATTGAGTCTTTAAGGATTTGAGAACACTTGATGTATATCTTGCTGTGCTTATCTGTGGTGACAATGGGATATCACGTGATCCACTTGATGTATGTTTTGGTGATCAACTTGCGGGTTCTGCCCATGAACCTATGCATAGGGGTTGGAACACATTTTCGTCTTGACTCTCCGGTAGAAACTTTGGGGCACTCTTTGAAGTACTTTGTGTTGGTTTGAATAGATGAATCTGAGATTGTGTGATGCATATCGTATAATCATACCCACGGATACTTGAGGTGACAATGGAGTATCTAGGTGACATTAGGGTTTTGGTTGATTTGTGTCTTAAGGTGTTATTCTAGTACGAACTCTTGAATAAGATCGATCCGAAAGAATAACTTTGAGGTGGTTTCGTACCCTACCATAATCTCTTCATTTGTTCTCCTCTATTAGTGACTTTGGAGTGACTCTTTGTTGCATGTTGAGGGGTAGTTATATGATCCAATTATGTTATTATTGTTGAGAGAACTTGCACTAGTGAAAGTATGAACCCTAGGCCTTGTTTCCTAGCATTGCAATACCGTTTACGCTCACTTTTATCATTAGTTACCTTGCTGTTTTTATATTTTCATATTACAAAAACCTATATCTACCATCCATATTACACTTGTATCACCATCTCTTCGCTGAACTAGTGCACCTATACAATTTACCATTGTATTGGGTGTGTTGGGGACACAAGAGACTCTTTGTTATTTGGTTGCAGGGTTGCTTGAGAGAGACCATCTTCATCCTATGCCTCCCACGGATTGATAAACCTTAGGTCATCCACTTGAGGGAAATTTGCTACTGTCCTACAAACCTCTGCACTTGGAGGCCCAACAACGTCTACAAGAAGAAGGTTGTGTAGTAGACATCAAGCTCTTTTCTGGCGCCGTTGCCGGGGAGGCTAGGTAAGCGGCACTCACACCCCGTCAATCAAGCTCTTTTCTGGCGCCGTTGCCGGGGAGGTGAGTGCTTGAAGGTATACCTTTAGATCTTGCAATCGAATCTTTTAGTTTCTTGTTTTAGCACTAGTTTAGTTTATAAAAGAAAACTACAAAAAATGGAATTGAGTTTGTCTCATACACTTCATCTTTTTAATATCTTTCGTGAGTATGATGGAAAGGAAAATTGTGCCAAAGTCTTAGAAGAAGAATGCATTAAAATGTTTGGCACTAAATCTTTGAATGATGAGCATGATTGCAATGTTGTTAGTATGAACTCCTTGAATATCCATGGTACTAATGATGATTGCACTAGTCATGATGAAAATATTTCTTATAAGCATGTCGATTTTTGTGGAGTGCATAGAGTTTGCAAATACATACCAAAAAGGGAAGATAGATTTTGTAAGAGGCACAAGTACTTAGAAACTAAATGGTTGCAAGAGAGGCTAAATGTTAGTGCTGAAAATATAAAATATTTTAGCCATACTTGTGAACTTTGCAATGAACATGGTCATTTAAATATCAAATACAAATTGTTTCATGATCGAATCGTGTCCAAAAATTGTGATGACTTGATTTCCCTTGCACATCATAATGAACTTAGTCTGCTTTTGGGTTATGAAGAATTGAAACATCAAACTAAATTTATTCCAGAATATAACCTCGAGAAATTCCTTGATATTGATCTAGAAGAAATTTATATGTATTGTGCGGTGAATTGCATTGAAAATCCTTATATTGCCAATTACATAAAGAAAAGAAAAGAAATATAAGATGAAGAGAATACTAATGAAAGGGAAGAGACTTCCCAATATTCTCCTAATATTTCTTATGATGAATCAGGTAAGGAGGAGGAGCCTTCTATTCAACCAATCTCATCAATAAGGAGCTCCAAAAAGAGGATTGAACCTACACATGATGTGAAGAAGAAAAAGAAAAGACGGAGAAGCAAAGGTAAAAAGGTATCCCTCCCAAATGATGTTGCTCCTACTACTCATTGTGATGATGATAATTGCTATACTCTTGGTGCTATCCATACTATTAATGATGAGAATGATTATGCTTATGATATGAAAAGGCCCAAGCTTGGGGAAGTTATGTTTGATGAGGATGAAATATTTGAGAATATATTTGCTGAAATTAATGTTTGTCCCAAGCTTGGGGATGCTATGTTTAATGAAGATGATGTTATTAGCCTCCCAAGTTTTGATATGCAAATTTATAATGATGATAGCATGCCTCCTACTTATGATGATTATATTGATGCAAGTGGGTTTGGAAGAGTGTCAACTTTAGGAAGTAATGATCCCACTATTTTGGAGGATGTTGAATCTTATAATATTTATGAAAGTGGATTTGGAGAGGTCATGACTTTATTTAGTGATGAGTCCACTATCTTGGAAGAGGTTTCAATCAATTATGATGAGAACAAAGTTGCTACTTATGATGATTATTGTGATGAAACTTATGCTATAAAAAGTAGTGATGATTATATTTATAAAACTTGTCATGATTATGATTACCCTTTTTCTGAACATTACTCTTTTAATGTGGAAACAATTTATAGTATTCAAGTCTCTTATGATACTCCCACTATTCCGAATAAGAAGAATTTTGCTTATGTGGAGAGTAGTAAATTTTCTATGCAAGTAGATCATGAAAAGAATGCTTTAGGTGCTGGTTATATTGTTGAATTCATTCATGATGCTACTGAAAATTATTATGAGGGAGGAATATATGCTTTTAGGAATTGCAATAATATCAAGTTTCCTCTCTATGTGCTTAAAGTTTTGAAGTTATGCTTGTTTTGCCTTCCTATGCTAGATGATAATTGTTCCCATAAGTTGTTTGATCACAAAATCCCTATGCATAGGAAGTGGGTTAGACTTAAATGTGCTAATCATATTCTTCATGATGCTCTCTTTGTGTTTCAATTCTTATCTTTTATGTGAGCATCATTGAAATCATCATGCCTAGCTAGGGGCGTTAAACGTTAGCGCTTGTTGGGAGGCAACCCAATTTTATTTTAGTTTCTTGCTTTTTGGTTCTGTTTAGGAATAAATAATCCATCTAGCTTCTGTTTAGATGTGGTTTTGTTTTTTAATTAGTGTTGTGCCAAGTAGAACCTTTGGGAAGACTTGGGTGAAGTCTTTATGATCATGCTGTAAAAAACAGAAACTTTAGCGCTCACGAGATTAGCTAAAACTTTTTACTGGAAAGTGATATTTAGTTGATTATTTTTGCAGATGATTACTAGACAAATTCCTCAGGTCCACCAATTTGTTTTAGAATTTTTGGAGTTCCAGAAGTATACGTATGATACAGATTACTACAGACTGTTCTGTTTTTGACAGATTCTGTTTTCTATGTGTTGTTTGCTTATTTTGATGAATCTATGAATAGTATCGGAGGGTATGAACCATAGAGAAGTTGGAAAGTAGATATTACACCAACATGAATTTAGAATGAGTTCACAACAGTACCTAAGTGGTGATTTATTTTCTTATACTAACGGAGCTTACGAGTTCTCTGATAAGTTTTGTGTTGTGAAGTTTTCAAGTTTTGGGTAAAGATTCGATGGACTATGGAATATGGAGTGGCAAGAGCCTAAGCTTGGGGATGCCAAGGCAACCCAAGGTAATATTCAAGGACAACCAAGAGCCTAAGCTTGGGGATTCCCCGGAAGGCATCCCCTCTTTCGTCTTCGTTCATCGGTAACTTTACTTGGAGCTATATTTTTATTCACCACATGATATGTGTTTTGCTTGGAGCGTCATGTCATTTTATTTTGTTTTGCTTGCTGTTTGAATAAAATACCAAGATCTGACATTCTTAAATGGGAGAGAGTCTTCACATAGCTACATAATTATTTAACTACTCATTAATCTTCACTTATATCTTTTTGGAGTAGTTTGTCATTTACTCGTGTGCTTCACTTATATCCTATGAGTAAATGGTTGAATGAATTGAATATCATAAATATGAAATTATATATGTTTCATATGCTTATCCCATGGGGAGTAATGACTTTACATATAAGAAGTAGAGGTGGTAAATTCATTGAAGGTTAGCAAACATTGTATTGGTCACTTGAACAATTCATGAAAGAATATTGAAGGAAGAGAGATTTCACATATAAATATACTATCTTGGACATCTTTTGTAATTGTGAGCACTCATTAAAATATGACATGCTAAAAGGTTGATGTTGGACAAGGAAGACAACGTAATGGGTTATGTTTTCTTATATCCAAAATAAAGTATATTGTCATGGATCGCCCAACACGTTGAGCTTGCCTTTCCCCCTCTTGCTAGCCAAATTCTTTGCACCAAGTAGAGATACTACTTGTGCTTCCAAACATCCCTTAAACCAGTATTGCCATGAGAGTCCACCATACCTACCTATGGATTTGTTGGGGAACGTAGTAATTTCAAAAAAATTCCTACGCACACGCAAGATCATGGTGATGCATAGCAACGAGAGGGGAGAGTGTTGTCCACGTACCCTCGTAGACCGAAAGCGGAAGCGTTAGCACAACGCGGTTGATGTAGTCATACGTCTTCACGATCCGACCGATCAAGTACCGAACGCACGGCACCTCTGAGTTCAGCACACGTTCAGCCCGATGATGTCCCTCGAACTCCGATCCAGTCGAGTGTTGAGGGAGAGTTTTGTCAGCACGACGGCATGGTGACGATGATGATGTTCTACCGATGCAGGGCTTCGCCTAAGCACCGCTACAGTATTATCGAGGTGGACTATGGTGGAGGGGGGCACCGCACACGGCTAAAAGATCAAACGATCAATTGTTGTGTCTAGGGTGCCCCCTACCCCCGTATATAAAGGAGAAAGGGGGAGGTGCGGCCGGCCAGGAGGGGCTCGCCAGGTGGAGTCCTACTCCCACCGGGAGTAGGACTCCCTCCCTTTTCCTAGTTGGATTAGGAGTGGAGGGGGAAAGAGGAGGGAGAGAGGAAGGAAAGGGGGGGCGCCGCCCCCCTCTCCTTGTCCTATTCGGACTAGGGGGGAGGGGCGCGTGGCCCTGCCCTGGCCGCCTCTCCTCTTCTCCACAAAGGCCCACTATGGCCCATTAAGCCCCCGGGGGGTTCCGGTAACCCCTCGGTACTCCGGTAAAATCCCGATTTCACCCGGAACACTTCCAATATCCAAATATAGGCTTCCAATATATCAATCTTCATGTCTCGACCATTTCGAGACTCCTCGTCATGTCCGTGATCACATCCGGGACTCCGAAAAACCTTCGGTACATCAAAAAATATAAACTCATGATATAACTGTCATCGAAACATTAAGCGTGCGGACCCTACGGGTTCGAGAACTATGTAGACATGACCGAGACACGTCTCCGGTCAATAACCAATAGCGAAACCTGGATGCTCATATTGGCTCCCACATATTCTACGAAGATCTTTATCGGTCAGACCGCATAACAACATACGTTGTTCCCTTTGTCATCGGTATGTTACTTGCCCGAGATTCGATCATCGGTATCTCAATACCTAGTTCAATCTCGTTACCGGCAAGTCTCTTTACTCGTTCCGTAATACATCATCCCACAACTAACTCATTAGTTGCAATGCTTGCAAGGCTTAAGTGATGTGCATTACCGAGTGGGCCCAGAGATACCTCTCCGACAATCGGAGTGACAAATCCTAATCTCGAAATACGCCAACCCAACAAGTACCTTTGGAGACACCTGTAGAGCACCTTTATAATCACCCAGTTACGTTGTGACGTTTGGTAGCACACAAAGTGTTCCTCCGGTAAACGGGAGTTGCATAATCTCATAGTCATAGGAACATGTATAAGTCATGAAGAAAGCAATAGCAACATACTATACGATCGAGTGCTAAGCTAACGGAATGGGTCAAGTCAATCACATCATTCTCCTAATGATGTGATCCTGTTAATCAAATGACAGCCCATGTCAATGGCTAGGAAACATAACCATCTTTGATCAACGAGCTAGTCAAGTAGAGGCATACTAGTGACACTCTGTTTGTCTATGTATTCACACAAGTATTACGTTTCCGGTTAATACAATTCTAGCATGAATAATAAACATTTATCATGAAATAAGGAAATAAATAATAACTTTATTATTGCCTCTAGGGCACATTTCCTTCAGCCTCCCACTTGCACTAGAGTCAATAATCTAGTTCACATCGCCATGTGATTTAACACCAATAATTCACATCATCATGTGATTAGCACCCATAGTTCACATCGTCATGTGACCAACACCCAAAGGGTTTACTAGAGTCAATTATCTAGTTCACATCGCTATGTGATTAACACCCCAAAGAGTACTAAGGTGTGATCATGTTTTGCTTGTGAGATAATTTTAGTCAACGGGTCTGTCACATTCAGATCTGTAAGTATTTTGCAAATTTCTATGTCTACAATGCTCTGCATGGAGCTACTCTAGCTAATAGCTCCCACTTTCAATATGTATCCAGATTGAGACTTAGAGTCATCTGGATCAGTGTCAAAAACTTGCATCGACGTAACCCTTTACGACGAACCTTTTTGTCACCTCCATAATCGAGAAACATATCCTTATTCCACTAAGGATAATTTTGACCGCTGTCTAGTGATCTACTCCTAGATCACTATTGTACTCCCTTGCCAAAATCAGTGTAGGGTATACAATAGATCTGGTACACAGCATGGCATACTTTATAGAACCTATGGCTGAGGCATAGGGAATGACTTTCATTCTCTTTCTATCTTCTGCCGTGGTCGGGCTTTGAGTCTTACTCAATTTCACACCTTGTAACACAGGCAAGAACTCTTCCTTTGACTGTTCCATTTTGAACTACTTCAAAATCTTGTCAAGGTATGTACTCATTGAAAAACTTATCAAGCGTCTTGATCTATCTCTATAGATCTTGATGCTCAATATGTAAGTAGCTTCACCGAGGTCTTTCTTTGAAAAACCCCTTTCAAACACTCCTTTATGCTTTGCAGAATAATTCTACATTATTTCCGATCAATAATATGTCATTCACATATACTTATCAGAAATGGTGTAGTGCTCCCACTCACTTTCTTGTAAATACAGGCTTCACCGCAAGTCTGTATAAAACTATATCCTTTGATCAACTTATCAAAGCGTATATTCCAACTCCGAGATGCTTGCACCAGTCCATAGATGGATAGCTGGAGCTTGCATATTTTGTTAGCACCTTTAGGATTGACAAAACCTTCTGGTTGCATCATATACAACTCTTCTTTAATAAATCCATTAAGGAATGCAGTTTTGTTTATCCATTTGCCAGATTTCATAAAATGCGGCAATTGCTAACATGATTCGGACAAACTTAAGCATAGATACGAGTGAGAAACTCTCATCGTAGTCAACACCTTGAACTTGTCGAAAACCTTTTGCGACAATTCTAGCTTTGTAGATAGTAACACTACTATCAGCGTCCGTCTTCCTCTTGAAGATCCATTTAATCTCAATGGCTCGCCGATCATTGGGCAAGTCAATCAAAGTCCATACTTTGTTCTCATACATGGATCTCATCTCAGATTTCATGGCCTCAAGCCATTTCGCGGAATCTGGGCTCATCATCGCTTCCTCATAGTTCGTAGGTTTATCATGGTCTAGTAACATGACTTCCAGTACATGATTACCGTAGCACTCTGGTGCGGATCGTGCTCTGGTTGATCTACGAAGTTCTGTAGCAACTTGATCTGAAGTTTTATGATCATCATCATTAACTTCCTCACTAATTGGTGTACGCATCACTGGAACTGATTTCTGTGATGAACTATTCTCCAATTCGGGAGAATGTACAATTACCTCATCAAGTTTTACTTTCCTCCCACTCACTTCTTTCGAGAGAAACTCCTTCTCTAGAAAGGATCCATTATAAGCAACGAATATCTTGCCTTCAGATCTGTGATAGAAGGTGTACCAAACTATCTCCTTTGAGTATCCTATGAAGACACATTTCTCCGATTTGGGTTTGAGCTTATCAGGATGAAATTTTTCACATAAGTATCACAACCCCAAATTTTAAGAAACGACAACTTTTGGTTTCTTGCCAAACCAAAGTTCATAAGGTGTCGTCTCAACGGATTTAGATGGTGCCCTATTTAACGTGAATGTAGCTGTCTCTAATGCATAACCCCAAAACGATAGTGGTAAATCGGTAAGAGACATCATAGATCGCACCATATCTAATAAAGTACGGTAACGACATTCGGACACACCATTACACTGTGGTCCTCCAGGTGGCGTGAGTAGTGAAACTATTTCACATTGTTTTAACTGAAGGCCAAACTCGTAACTCAAATATTCGTCTCCGCGATCAGATTGTAGAAACTTTATTTTCTTGTTACGATGATTTTCCACTTCACTCTGAAATTATATGAACTTTTCAAATGTTTCAGACTTATGTTTCATCAAGTAGATATAGCCATATCTGCTCAAATCATCTCTGAAGTTCAGAAAATAACGATACCCGCCGCGAGCCTCAACACTCATCGGATCGCATACATCAGTATGTATTATTTCCAATAAGTCAGTTGCTCGCTCCATTGTTCCGGAGAACGGAGTCTTAGTCATCTTGCCCATAAGGCATGGTTCGCAAGCATCAACTGATTCATAATCAAGTGATTCCAAAAACCCATCAGCATGGATTTTCTTCATGCGCTTTACACCAATATGACCTAAACGGCAATGCCACAAATAAGTTGCACTATCATTATTAACTTTGCATCTTTTGGCTTCAATATTATGAAAATGTGTATCACCACGATCGAGATCCAACAAACCATTTTCATTGGGTGTATGACCATAGAAGGTTTTATTCATGTAAATAGAACAACAATTATTCTCTAACTTAAATGAATAACCGTATTGCAATAAACATGATCAAATCATATTCATGCTCAACGCAAACACCAAATAACACTTATTTAGGTTCAACACTAATCCCGAAAGTGTAGGGAGCGTGCGATGATGATCATATCAATCTTGGAACCACTTCCAACACACAACGTCACTTCACCCTTAACTAGTCTCTGTTCATTCTGCAACTCCCGTTTCGAGTTACTACTCTTTAGCAACTGAACCAGTATCAAATACCGAGGGGTTGCTATGAACACTAGTAAAATACACATCAATAATCTATATATCAAATATACCTTTGTTCACTTTGCCATCCTTCTTATCCGCCAAATACTTGGGGCAGTTCCGCTTCCAGTGACCAGTCCCTTTGCAGTAGAAGCACTTAGTCTCAGGCTTAGGTCCAGACTTGGGCTTCTTCACTTGAGCAGCAACTTTGCTTGCCGTTCTTCTTGAAGTTCCCCTTCTTCCCTTTGCCCTTTTCCTTGAAACTAGTGGTCTTGTCAACCATCAACACTTGATGCTCTTTCTTGATTTCTACCTTCGTCGATTTCAGCATCGCGAAGAGCTCGGGAATTACTTTCGTCATCCCTTGCATACTATAGTTCATCACGAAGTTCTACTAACTTGGTGATGGTGACTAGAGAATTCTGTCAATCACTATTTTATCTGGAAGATTAACTCCCACTTGATTCAAGCGATTGTAGTACCCAGACAATCTGAGCACATGCTCACTGCTTGAGCTATTCTCCTCCATCTTTTAGCTATAGAACTTGTTGGAGACTTCATATCTCTCAACTCGGGTATTTGCTTGAAATATTAACTTCAACTCCTGGAACATCTCATATGGTCCATGATGTTCAAAACGTCTTTGAAGTCCCGATTCTAAGCCGTTAAGCATGGTGCACTAAACTATCAAGTAGTCATCATATTGAGCTAGCCAAACGTTCATAACATCTGTATCTGCTCCTGCAATAGGTTTGTCACCTAGCGGTGCATCAAGGACATAATTCTTCTGTGCAGCAATGAGGATAATCCTCAGATCACGGACCAAATCCGCATCATTGCTACTAACATCTTTCAACATAGTTTTCTCTAGGAACATATCAAAAATAAAACAGGGGAGCTAAACACGAGCTATTGATCTACAACATAGATATGCTAATACTACCAGGACTAAGTTCATGCTAAATTTAAGTTCAATTAATCATATTACTTAAGAACTCCCACTTAGATGGACATCCCTCTAATCCTCTAAGTGATCACGTGATCCATATCAACTAAACCATGTCCGATCATCACGTGAGATGGAGTAGTTTCAATGGTGAACATCACTATGTTGATCATATCTACTATATGATTCACGCTCAACCTTTCGGTCTCAGTGTTCTGAGGCCATATCTGTTATATGCTAGGCTCGTCAAGTTTAACCTGAGTATTCCGCGTGTGCAACTGTTTTGCACCCGTTGTATTTGAACGTAGAGCCTATCACACCCAATCATCACGTGGTGTCTCAGCACGAAGAACTTTCGCAATGGTGCATACTCAGGGAGAACACTTATACCTTGAAATTTAGTGAGAGATCATCTTATAAAGCTACCGCCGAACTAAGCAAAATAAGATGTATAAAAGATAAACATCACATGCAATCATAATATGTGACATGATATGGCCATCATCATCTTGTGCCTTTGATCTCCATCTCCAAAGCATCGTCATGATCTCCATCGTCACCGGCATGACACCATGATCTCCATCATCTTGATCTATATCAACGTGTCGTCACATGGTCGTCTCGCCAACTATTGCTCTTGTAACTATTGCTATCGCATAGCGATAAAGTAAAGCAATTATTTGGCGCTTGCATCTTATGCAATAAAGAGACAACCATAAGGCTTTTGCCAGTTGCCGATAACTTCAACAAAACATGATCATCTCATACAACAACTTATATCTCATCACGTCTTGACCATATCACATCACAACATGCCCTGCAAAAACAAGTTAGACGTCCTCTACTTTGTTGTTGCAAATTTTACGTGGCTGCTACGGGCTTAGCAAGAACCGTTCTTACCTACGCATCAAAACCACAACGATAGTTTGTCAAGTTGGTGCTGTTTTAACCTTCGCAAGGACCGGGCGTAGCCACACTCGGTTCAACTAAAGTTGGAGAAACTGACACCTGCCAGCCACCTGTGTGCAAAGCACGTCGGTAGAACCAGTCTTGCGTAAGCGTACGCGTAATGTCGGTTCGGGCCGCTTCATCCAACAATACCGCCGAACCAAAGTATGACATGCTGGTAAGCAGTATGACTTATATCGCCCACAACTCACTTGTGTTCTACTCATGCATATGACATCTACGCATAAAACCAGGCTCTGATACCACTGTTGGGGAACGTAGTAATTTCAAAAAAATTCCTACGCACACGCAAGATCATGGTGATGCATAGCAACGAGAGGGGGGAGTGTTGTCCACGTACCCTCGTAGACCGAAAGCGGAAGCGTTAGCACAACGCGATTGATGTAGTCGTACGTCTTCACGATCCGACCGATCAAGTACCGAACGCACGGCACCTCCGAGTTCAACACACGTTCAGCCTGATGACGTCCCTCGAACTCCGATCCAGCCGAGTGTTGAGGGAGAGTTTCGTCAGCATGACGGCATGGTGATGATGATGATGTTCTACCGACGCAGGGCTTCGCCTAAGCACCGCTATAGTATTATCGAGGTGGACTATGGTGGAGGGGGGCACCGCACACGGCTAAAAGATCAAACGATCAATTGTTGTGTCTAGGGTGCCCCCCTGCCCCCGTATATAAAGGAGCAAGGGGGGAGGTGCGGCCGGACAGGAGGGGCGCGCCAGGTGGAGTCCTACTCCCACCGGGAGTAGGACTCCCTCCCTTTTCCTAGTTGGATTAGGAGTGGAGGGGGAAAGAGGAGGGAGAGAGGAAGGAAAGGGGGCGTCGCCCCCTCTTCTTTTCCTATTCGAACTAGGGGGGAGGGGCGCGCGGCCCTACTGGCCGCCTCTCCTCTTCTCCACAAAGGCCCACCATGGCCCATTAAGCCCCCGGGGGGTTCCGGTAACCCCTCGGTACTCCGGTAAAATCCCGATTTCACCCGGAACACTTCCAATATCCAAATATAGGCTTCCAATATATCAATCTTCATGTCTCGACCATTTCGAGACTCCTCGTCATGTCCGTGATCACATCCGGGACTCCGAACAACCTTCGGTACATCAAAACATATAAACTCATAATATAACTGTCATCGAAACGTTAAGCGTGCGGACCCTACGGGTTCGAGAACTATGTAGACATGACCGAGACACGTCTCCGGTCAATAACCAATAGCGGAACCTGGATGCTCATATTGGCTCCCACATATTCTACGAAGATCTTTATCGGTCAGACCGCATAACAACATACGTTGTTCCCTTTGTCATCGGTATGTTACTTGCCCGAGATTCGATCGTCGGTATCTCAATACCTAGTTCAATCTCGTTACTGGCAAGTCTCTTTACTTGTTCCGTAATACATCATCCCACAACTAACTCATTAGTTGCAATGCTTAAGTGATGTGCATTACCGAGTGGGCCCAGAGATACCTCTCCAACAATCGGAGTGACAAATCCTAATCTCGAAATACGCCAACCCAACAAGTACCTTTGGAGACACCTGTAGAGCACCTTTATAATCACCCAGTTACGTTGTGACGTTTGGTAGCACACAAAGTGTTCCTCCGGTAAACGGGAGTTGCATAATCTCATAGTCATAGGAACATGTATAAGTCATGAAGAAAGCAATAGCAACATACTATACGATCGAGTGCTAAGCTAACGGAATGGGTCAATTCAATCACATCATTCTCCTAATGATGTGATCCCGTTAATCAAATGACAACCCATGTCAATGGCTAGGAAACATAACCATATTTGATCAACGAGCTAGTCAAGTAGAGGCATACTAGTGACACTCTGTTTGTCTATGTATTCACACAAGTATTACGTTTCCGGTTAATACAATTCCAGCATGAATAATAAACATTGATCATGAAATAAGGAAATAAATAATAACTTTATTATTACCTCTAGGGCATATTTCCTTTAGGATTGAGTAAGATCCTTCAAGTAAGTTGTCATCGGTGCATGCAATAAAAAATTGATCTCTAAATATGTATGATCTTTTAGTGTGGAGAAAATAAGCTTTATACGATCTTGTGATATGGAAGCAATAAAAGCAACGGACTGCATAATAAAGGTCCCTATCACAAGTGGCAATATAAAGTGACGTTCCCTCGCATCAAGATTTTGTGCATCCAACTATAAAAGCGCATGGAAACCTCTGCTTCCCTCTGCGAAGGGCCTATCTTTTATTGTTGTCCTTTACCTTATGCAAGAGTCATGGTGATCTTCACCTTTCCTTTTTACATTTTATCCTTTGGCAAGCACATTGTCTTGGAAAGATTATATCCAATTGGATGTAAGGCATCATGAGCTATTATTGTTGACATTACCCTTGAGGTAAAAGGTTGGGAGGCGAATCTATAAGCCCCTATCTTTCTCTGTGTCTGATTAAAACTTTGAACCCATAAATATCGCGTGAGTGTTAGCAATTGTGAAAGACTAAATGATAGTTGAGTATGTGGAGTTTGCTAAATCAAAGCTCTGACATAGACTCTTTCTAAAAATAAGATGAATTGTAATTGTTTGATGACTAATAACACGGTTTGTTAGTTTTCAAGAAAGTTTATGATCTATACTTTAACATGTGAATAGTTTGTTACTTGATCAGGGAAAGTTCTATGACTTGAGCTACTATTATGACATATAATGATGCTAGAAAAGGTGATTAAAATTATCATTGATCAAACTTATGCACCTGCTAGCATTCACACTTCATAAATTATTTCTTTTATCATTTACCTACTCGAGGACGAGCAGCAATTAAGCTTGGGGATGCTGATACGTCTCCAACGTATCTATAATTTATGAAGTATTCATGCTATTATATTATCTGTTTTGGATGTTTATGGGCTTTATTAAACACTTTTATATTATTTTTTGGGACTAACCTATTAACCCAGAGCCCAGCGCCAGTTCCTGTTTTTCCCTTGTTTCAGTGTTTTGAAGAAAAGGAATATCAAACGGAGTCCAAACGGAATGAAACCTTCGGGAGAGTTATTTTTGGAACGGAAGCAATCCAGGGGACTTGGAGTGCACGTAAGGGAAGCAACGAGGAAGGCACGAGGCAGGGGGCGCGCCCACCCCCCTGGGCGCACCCTCCACCCTCGTGGCTCCTCTTACCGACTTCTTTCGCCTATATATCTCCGTATACCCTAAAACCATCGGGGAACAGAATAGATCGGGAGTTCCGCCGCCGCAAGCCTCTGTAGCTACCAAAAACCAATCGGAACCCTATTCCGGCGCCCTGCCGGAGGGGGGATCCCTCATCGTTGGCCATCTTCATCATCCCGGAGCTCTCCATGATGAGGAGGGAGTAGTTCACCCTCGGGGCTGAGGGTATGTACCAGTAGCTATGTGTTTGATCTCTCTCTCTCTCTCTCTCTCTCTCTCGTGTTCTTGATTTGGCACAATCTTGATGTATCGCGAGCTTTGCTATTATAGTTGGATCTTATGATGTTTCTCCCCCTCTACTCTCTTGTAATGGATTGAGTTTTCCCTTTGAAGTTATCTTATCGGATTGAGTCTTTAAGGATTTGAGAACACTTGATGTATGTCTTGCCGTGCTTATCTGTGGTGACAATGGGATATCACGTGATTCACTTGATGTATGTGTTGGTGATCAACTTGCGGGTTCCGCCCATGAACCTATGCATAGGGGTTGGCACACGTTTTTGTCTTGACTCTCCGGTAGAAACTTTGGGGCACTCTTTGAAGTACTTTGTGTTGGTTTGAATAGATGAATCTGAGATTGTGTGATGCATATCGTATAATCATACCCACGGATACTTGAGGTGACAATGGAGTATCTAGGTGACATTAGGGTTTTGGTTGATTTGTGTCTTAAGGTGTTATTCTAGTACGAACTCTTGAATAAGATCGATCCAAAAGAATAACTTTGAGGTGGTTTCGTACCCTACCATAATCTCTTTGTTTGTTCTCCTTTATCAGTGACTTTGGAGTGACTCTTTGTTGCATGTTGAGGGATAGTTATATGATCCAGTTATGTTATTATTGTTGAGAGAACTTGCACTAGTGAAAGTATGAACCCTAGGCCTTGTTTCCTAGCATTACAATACCGTTTACGCTCACTTTTATCATTAGTTACCTTACTGTTTTTATAATTTTCCGATTACAAAAACCTATATCTACCATCCATATTGCACTTGTATCACCATCTCTTCGCCGAACTAGTGCACCTATACAATTTACCATTGTATTGGGTGTGTTGGGGACACAAGAGACTCTTTGTTATTTGGTTGCAGGGTTGCTTGAGAGAGACCATCTTCATCCTACGCCTCCCACGGATTGATAAACCTTAGGTCATCCACTTGAGGGAAATTTGCTACTGTCCTACAAACCTCTGCACTTAGAGGCCCAACAACGTCTACAAGAAGAAGGTTGTGTAGTAGACATCAGACACTTGGGCAGCCAAGTTTCCAGATGAGGAGCTTGTCACAGACAACATGGTGTCTCATGACACTATCGAGCTGCGTCAGAAGGAGAAGTGGAGTTCGTCTACTCCGGCACCTCCAGTGGAGGAGACTGTCCTATCTGATGATGAGGAGGAGGATGATGATGGGCCGGAGTATGTGCCCCCATCTGAGGAGCCCTCTTGGGCGAAGAAACTCAAGGAGAAGATGAAGCGTCTGTTCTGCCTTCAGGCCAAGGGCCAGTACAAGGCTCACAAGGAGGCCAAGATGGCTCGTCGCCTTGAAAAGGCTATTATGAGACAGGTTGGCCTTGAGGCTCCAGATGGCTCTGCGGAGAGGATCACTGATGAGGAGTCCTGGATCAAAGTGCATTGCCCGTGGTCTGACACTGAGGAGGACACCAGAGTTCATACTTCTCCCCGTGCTGCAGAGGTTTCTGAGGATGAGGAGGAGGAGGAGGAGGAGGAGGAGCATGACTGGTGATGCCATGGAGACCTACTACCATCATGTGTCGTGTCGTCCCTTTTGGTGTCTTGCTGCCAAAGGGGGAGAGTTAGGGATTTGCCTTAGGTCTTGTGTTGGCGTGTATGTTGGCGTGTTCGTGTTTGTGTCTCGTGTTCGTTCGTTTTCGTTCGCTTTATTTCGGCTGTGAGCAAGACCATATGGTGTAAGACATATGTGAACTACCCTATCCTATCTACTTTAGTATCAAGTACCCTATTATATTGTGAGATGCTTCTTTTTCAGCATTTATATTATTGCTCTTTGCTCGTCCTTGCTTAGTTGTACTTGTTGTTATTCTTATATGCAAGGATGTTGCCTGACTACAAAATATAGGGGGAGTTTGATCCTAAAGATGTGCACATAGCCTTTCATGCTAATTCCTTGGTGCACATCTCTAGGGGGAGCCAGTCTATATTTTGTTAGAAGGGGGTTTGCTTACTTTCAGTTACTATTTTGTGCAAACCCCGTGTTGTCATCAATCCACCAAAAAGGGGGAGATTGTAAGGGCATATTTATCCCTTAAGTAGTTTTGGTGATTGATGACAATACGTATCATGTGCACTAAGTGTTTCAGGTGATCTAATATAAGGGAACTTTGTGATTGTTACCCCTTGAGGCCTTCACTTTGAACGGATTATTTTCCTTCGTTTCTTTTCGGTGGAATTGAGTCGTAGGGATAACCGTACTATCAAGAGGGGATCCGTTTCAGAAGAGTATGGGTGGAATCATCACGTACACATTTTCCTTGCACCCACACTGTCTTCCTGCCTGTTGGAGTTTCTGTGTTGTGCAAAACAAGGGGTGCCTTGTGCTAAGCGGTAGTACCGCGGCCAGAGCGGTAGTACCGCTTGTTAGTGCTGCTGGTACTACCGCTCCTGCTGTGGTCTCGACTTTTTCGTGTCGGGTTTTCATATAGGACCACGCAGGGGGCGGTAGTAGGGACGGCAGTAGGGCGCGGTAGTACCGCCCTGAGGGCGGTAGTACCGCTCCTACTTCCGCTCCACTGCCGCTCTGCTCGCTGACCTCCCCTATTTTTCCAGCGGCTGTAGGAAGCGGCAGTACCGCCTATAGGCGGTAGTACCGCTCTCAGGGTGGTAGTACCGCCCTAGTGCGTGTACTTCTTCCTCCTCGGTCCTGTTTGTCCGTCTGCCTGCTTGCCACAGCGGTAGTGCCGCTGTGGCTGCGGTACTACCGCTCCAGCAACTGTAGTACCGCCCAGATGCGGGCTGCGGGCTGCATAACGGTTGGATGTGTCTCCCCACTATATAAAGGGGTCTTCTTCTCCAAGAAGACTCACCTCTTCCATCCTCAAACTCCATTGTTGCTCCAAGCTCCATTTTCGCCCGATCTCTCTCCCTAGCCAATCAAACTTGTTGATTTTCTAGGGATTGGTTGAGAAGGCCCGGATCTACACTTCCACCAAGAGAAATTTGATTCCCCCCACTAATCCCTTGCGGATCTTGTTACTCTTGGGTGTTTGAGCACCCTAGACGGTTGAGGTCACCTCGGAGCCATAGTCCATTGTGGTGAAGCGTCGTGGTGTCGTTGGGAGCCTCCAATTAAGTTGTGGAGATTGCCCCAACCTTGTTTATAAAGGTTCGGTCGCCGCCTTCAAGGGAACCAATAGTGGAATCACGGCATCTCGCATTGTGTGAGGGCGTGAGGAGAATACGGTGGCCCTAGTGGCTTCTTGGGGAGCATTGTGCCTCCACACCGCTCCAACAGAGACATACTTCCCCTCAAAGGAAAGGAACTTCAGTAACACATCCTCGTCTTCACCGGCTCCACTCTTGGTTATTTCGTACCTTTACTTGTGCAAGCTTATATTGTGTTGCACCTCTTGCTTGCTTGTGTGCTTGTTGTTGTTGCATCATATAGGTTGCTCACCTAGTTGCATATCTAGACAACCTACTTTGATGCAAAGTTTAATTTGAGAAAGAAAAGTCTAAAAATTGTTAGTTGCCTATTCACCCCCCATCTAGTCAACTATATCGATCCTTTCAGTAGCCCATGTCAGGGCCAAAAGACACTAGCAAATTGGTGGGACGTATTCCCACCTTAGGCCACCGCCACGACAGTGAAGTGGACGCCCATGTCTCGACGCAGAATTGGTCATTGCCATTCCACACCGGTGCGAGTCCATCATATGTCGTTGTCGATGTCCCGATGCTAGAAGCCGGTAGTGAACTGCCAGTGCGCCTCTTGCTCATCAACGGCGGACTATGCCAGTGGCACCTCAAGCAAGCCTCCTTGTGCGGTGGCCGCTGCTCTCGTGGACGATTTTTTTTGCGTCGCTAGGGATGGCCACATGCGACCATCATCACAGCGCCTGTAAATAGGCCGACACGCCTTTAGATGCGCTGTTGCGCCCCTTGATCTCCTTGTCACGTTCGTCTAGGCGACGCACTGACCAGCGGCCATCGCCACCGCCCTCTCTTTCCCTCGATGGACCAGGCCACCGCCTGACACTGTCGTTGTGTCCAACAGAGGCCGCCATCGTCATGACTCTCAGCCGTGCACCTACACATCAGTTTCAGCACCATGGTCTTGCTGACGGTCCCAACAATCTCATAACATCCAAGAACGCCGCCGTCGCACACGGTGTGCCCCCTGTGGCAAAGCCCAGACCGCCACGATTACCATGCCAGCCTTGCAGATCGCGAACGGCAGTGCCAGCACTGCGCCGCCGCGCAGCACCGACATGGTGCCCTGGTGAATCTAGCCCTCGCCGTCCAGAGATGGGGCCTTGGGCTCCGATGAGAACATGGACGGCATCGAGAAGGGGGCTAACTATGCTGAGACGAGGTTGGCCGCCGCCATGCAGTGGCGGAGACAGGGGGGAGGCGGCCCCGCCTGCCCCCCCTAACGATCGAGTGAACGTTGAGTATAGGCTAATATAATTAGCGATAGTGAAACGTACAGAATACTTGGCCTCCCCTATCTTGACGTCAATTCTAGAAAAATGGAAAACGGCCCATGTTAAAGCCCAATAGTGAAACGTTTTCAGGTCCATGGCAACATCCGATTGGGCAACTGCTCTCTGCTATCTCCTGCGCGTCGGGCATTATCTCCCGTGATCAGCCCCGCGCGGCCGCCGTCCTGTGCCCTTGCCGGCCGCATGCCCGCCTCTGCTCTTCCCACTCACGATCTGACTCTTACGGCGGCACAACGCACAAGCTGCTGCTCGTCGATTCTTCAGGATGTAGCCAATGAAATAGCAAGGTTAACACATCACACTTTCTACTAATCTCTCTCAATTCACATCTTGTATCGTTTCGAACATATTCATCAGATTTATTTTATTTTGGCTATGTGATTTGTGATGCATCATTAGGGCATATGCACCCGCAATCATTCTAAAGCTTGGATCTGAAATATCGGTGAGCAGTGACGGTTGCCTAGAGTATGCCAACAACGACCAGCCGATCTACTTCTACCTAGCGACAAAGGGGACGAGCAGAGGCTAGATTTATTTCTCTAGGTATGTGTTCTGCCAATTTTGAATACTTTTGCCTAATACAACAAACAAAAAAGTTCTAATGTAATTACTGATGATTTGCCATTCAAATATTATTTTTGCTGGGATTTGCAATTCAAATATGTATAAATACAATGATTGTTCTTTCCATATGACAATGTTTTGTAGCAAGACATTTCATGTCATGTTTCGGAGTAGTTTGATTATCACTTGGTCTACTTTGCGCATACGTGAAATTATTGACCATATTAACTATAGCTAGACAATCCACACAAAAAAAAACTATAGCTCGACACAACCCAACTGAAAAAAATCTGTCTACACAAATTAAATGCAAAATATACTTGGATATATAACTATTGGATAGTTTGCGAGAAAAAAAAAATTCCCGCTTGACCATCATTGCCCCCCCCCCCCCCCCCCCCCCCCCAATGCCTAAATCCTGGCTCCGCCCCTGCCGCCATGCCAGTCGCCACCAGTGGCTGCGACGTGTCCAGAGCCTCCATAGATCGCCACACAAATCACCTCTCCAGCGGCAACAGGGGTCATAGTCGATTAAACGAAAGATTAACCATGGACAAAGAACATCTTTACTGCTAGACGGGAGCACAAGTTTTCAAGCGAATATTATGTGTGCCATGCCACTGCCATCCATGGCCTTCGGTTCATACATTCTCCCTTCTTTCTCAAAAGAAGCACGTGCTGTTCCCACTAATTTTCGCAGTCACGATCCACACACAGACTTGTCCGGTGCTCTGCCTCCGGGGCCTTGTTCCGCACCTCGCCGTAGAAATAGGAGGCGAGGCCCCAGAGCGACAGCCCCAGGGCGACGCCCTTGGTGCCGCTGAAGGGTTCATGGAAGAAGACGACGGCCAGGACCTCGGTCACCGGGAGGAGCACGGTGATGATGACTCCGGCGAGCAGCGCCGAGCCGTAGTAGATGGCGCCGATTATGCCGAGGCAGAAGCACTGGTACACGGCGGCTGTGCCGACCAGCAGCAGGTAGTAGCCCGCCTGGCCGAGTTCGGACTGCCGGGCTTCTCCTGGGATTGCCTGCATCACAATGCTCAAATTAAACTCTCGATTTTATGCTAATAATTTTAGGTCAGATATTCTAGTTTATACGAAAATCAAAAGTATTCAAAAAAAGTAGTCCCTCTGTAAGAAAATATGAGATTGTTTAGATCACTACTTTAACGATCTATAAGCGATTTAGTATTTCTTTATAGCGAGAGTACTATGGGCACTAGGCTCAAAAGCAGGCATTGATATCCTCCCTGTCAAGAACCTTTTATAGGCGAGAAACAGTGAGGTAAAAAAAGGAAATACCCAATGGTTCTTGGTTGTATATGCACCTTATATGGAGATTTTTAAATAATTAAATAAAAAGTCAAAATAGTTCAAAAGTATTTTTAGATTAAACTTGACTTTGTTTTGCACTAGTATATAAATTTTCACGAAAAAAAACAACGTTGACTTCAGGGCAAAAAAGGCAGAATTTATTTGCTATTATAGGTCATTATTCACACTATTTTGACCGAAAATTTGTCTTTTTGAAAAGAAGTCAAAGGGCGATTTTATTTTTGTGAAAATTTTCTCACAAGTATAAAGATGGTAAAGTTTATTTCAAAAATATTTTCTTATTTTTGACTTTTTGTTGAATTGCTAATTTATTTTTTCATATAAGGTGTATATACACCCAGGAACCAAACGTTCCCATCCGGTAAAAAACCACTATTTTCTTTAACACAAAAAACCACTATTTTTATAGCATCAAGAAAGGAGCGCAGCTAATAGCAACAGCCTTAGCGTATTGTAAGGGAATTTAGACAGATTTCATTTATACTTAATCCAGATTAGCATGATCACAAGATTACTGGCGTGACAAATCGCATACGACAGGCTAGAAACATTTAGTGCATAGGCATATGGACCAATGTCATATGTCAAAAGAGAGACATGATTAGAACGAGGGCACCGGAAACTCCGATGCAACATGATGTTCGGGCATGGTGATGAAGATAAGGTGGTCGTCCGTCGTAGAGGAAGTAATCAAAGCAGTCAAACTGACGTCGAGAATATAGTCGAACTTGAGCGAGCAGTCGTGCAGACGCTTCTCAAAAGCCCTATCACCCCTTACTTGATGCAGATTCTCAAGAGACGGGGTTGTTAGAATAATCCGATGCGCATAGTCGATCATCTGAGGATCAAGGCACGACACCAAGATTTGTTAATGAGGTTCACCCCCAGGGCATGACTACAGGCGTCCATCCCGTGACACCGTCACAATACCGCACATCGGTCATCAGATGCCAGTACACGCCCCAGCTCCCCTTGCGTGTGCCTGTGCTATATGTTGGCATAGTTTACATCGAGTGTCTACCCTTTCATTATATAAAAGGCGTATGATACAAGTATCCTATTAGGACACAACTCCTACATTATCTAGATACAGTGCAACTCAAAATCTAACTGTAATCTACATTGTACACAATATTCCACACAACTCTAACAGAGGTTTCAGATGCCTGCTCTACCGGACGGCTATGCACGCAATCATCAGGATGGGGTCGTCGGAGAAGCATCTAAGCATATTGAAACTCGGCATGTGTTCTGTTCTGTGTGCTGTGCAATCTGTAGTCTGTCTCTTCTTTGTACTACACCCGTTCTAGATTATTGGTCCCCTTTATAATTTGTGCTAAATTTAATTAAAGATTTAACTAACAAAATATTAATGCATGTCAACAAAAATTATATCGTTGGATTCGTATTTGAACCTAATTTTTAATGATACATAGGGAGAAGAGATGCAACTGATACGTGGTACTAGAACTCAGAGGAAGGATAAAACGTGCCCACAACGAGCTTGAGTATTGGCGCGTGCACCAGAACTAGGTAGTGCATTGCCAAGCGAAAATTTAGTTCCTTCAATATGACGCATAACATTAATTTAGTTCGATTCACAAAACGCAACATGTGCATTGCGCGTGAGAGAGTGAGTGAGCATGCATGTTAATGCTTTTTTTCGTACTACTCCCTCCGTTCCTAAATATTTGTCTTTCTAGAGATTTCAGCAAGTGACTACATACGAAGTAAAATGAGTGAATCTACACACTAAAATATGTCTATATACATCCGTATGTTGTAACCATTTGAAACGTCTAGAAAGACAAATATTTGGGAACGGCGGGAGTATAAGGAGAGGTAGAACATTATTGGCCCACTTGTTATGGATTCAGCCTACTCGCACCCACAGCCACATGTATCACCGGGACTAATATGATTAACCGAAAAGACGTGGAGATGTCGATCATATTGACCCACTCGCTATTGAGATAGGGAAAAGTATATTTTTTGTCCCTCTATTTTTTTTAAAGTATAGAAATGGTCCCTTAACTTCAAAACCAACAAAACTCAGTCCTTCAATTATCAAAACCAGCAAAACTTAGTCCCTCAACTATCAAAACCAGATAAGTTTAGTCCCTCGTGCGGTTGTGGGTGGTTTTCCGCCAACATGGAGTGGTATACTGTAAAAACTGAGGAGCAGGGGAAAACTGCGCGTTGCCGAGGGCCCTCGTCGCGACTCGCGCTCCCCTTCACCACTTACGCCGCCATCTCGCCGGCGCACAAGCAGAGCAGGTAGCACCACACGTCTGTCGAGCCGGCTGCGCCATATGCCTGTTAGACTATGCCGATGGCGCGACCGTCCGGATTCCAGCCTGATGGACGCCGAGAGGTGGCTTGCAGCGCTGGCGTGATGTGGTCCGCTCCTAGTAGACACGCTGCAGGTTGATGCACTCGCACGTACGCAGCAAACGCACCGGCCAGAAGCGCGCGTCAGGAGAGCTTTGCTTTATACGCGACCTGATTGATGAGCTAGTACGGGGCTAGCTTTGCACAAGAAAATCACAGCAGGAAGAACTACATTAGCTAGTCACCAGCGACGGACATTGCTCATCCCACTCGTCATGCTGCGTAGCCAGTTACTGAGCTGCCGTCGCTCATGGTGGCACCGCGCTTCGTCCGGCCGAGTCGCCTGGAGACTATTCGCTGCCCGCTGCGTGATGTCGGCTCCATAAGAATTTAAAGTGAACAAAAATGGGTGGATGAGGTGGGCCCACACTGGCCAGCTAAGCCAAAAACCACTATCGTCGGTAGAAAACCACTCGTTGTGACATGAGAGACTAAACTTATCCGGTTTTAAAAGTTGAGGGACTAAAGATTGCTGGTTGTCTAGTTGAGGGTTCATTTCTATACTTTCGAAAGAGTTGAGGGACGAAAAATATACTTCTCCCATCGAGATAAGCCTCAATCACTTGCAATCTTGTCATCTTTATGTCCCAATTTAAGTGGAGTAACACACAACTGCTTTCTGGCCCTTACTATTTCCGAATAGTAATAGCCGTGGAAGCTTTGAAAAGTTGAAAATTTAGTGGTCAAAAGATTTGAGGAGTGCTCAGCGAAAAAACAAACGGAAATCTGGGTCTATAAGAAAGTTTGAAAAAACACCTTGTTGAAAGCTGATTGTTTTTTCCTGAGAGCTACTAATGTCTATTCATCGTGAAATTTTAGCACACTAAAGCATCTTCAATGCCAACAAATTTTAGTTTTTTTTGTCAATGCCATCATTTTTTTTCACTATTATTTTTGAATTTACTGTCAACTGGATAGAGATGAGCTTGGACTCAGACTGATTGCCGCATTTTAACCTCTTTTTTAGTTTTCTCGTTGGAGTATTTTACCAATCGCAACAGAAAGTAGGCGAAGAGTCTATAGATAGCAGAGGCAAGTGAAGCAGGAATTAGTGCTGAAAACTCACCTGGAAATCGTTGTTCGCCAGCATGCCGACGGCGCAGAACGCCGTGGCGGTGAGCCCGATGACGACCTGAATCTCGACGACGAGCGTGTAGGTGAGGGCCGCGGCGCCGGCGCGCGCCGCGTGCCACGCCTGGCTGAGCTCCATGACGGGCAGCACGAGGCCGTAGAGCGCCGCGGCCGCCAGCGCCATGCCGAACCCGGCGGCGTACTGCGCGCCCGACACCCCCGCCGGGCGGTCCCCGCCGGAGCCCATCCCGAGCATGGCGGCGCCGACGCTGAGCAGCACGATGGCGTTGACCGTGGAGCCGGTGAAGCGCTGGCGCACGAGCAGCAGCGCGAAGGCGGCTGTGAAGGCGAGCTGCGTGGAGATGAGGATGGAGGAGGTGGACACGGGGAGGTAGGCCTGGCCGTAGGCGTAGAGGAAGTTGTCGGCGCCGGTCATGAGGCCGACGACGGCGGACGCGGCCAGGAGGCGGGGCGTCATGAGGAAGACGCCGCCGCTGGCCGTGGCGTCGTCGCCCTGGCGGCTCCTGCGGCGGCGGCGGGAGGAGAAGGAGAAGCAGAGCGGCACGAGGAGGAGCGGCCAGCCGGCGGTCTGGAGCAGGCTGGAGAGCCACTTGCGGGAGCCGCCGCGCAGGAAGTAGAGGCGGAGGAGGAGCGGGCCGCAGGCCGCGCCGACGGCCAGGAGCAGGAAGTTGACGGCGAGGAGTGGGTCCCGGAGCGGCTTGGCGGCGGCGCCCGGGAGATCACGCCATCGCCACGCGCTAGCTTCAACCTTGGGCGCGCGGTGCTCGGTCGGGATTTCGACCTCCATCTCTGCAGTGCATGCAGCTGAGAGCTAGCTCGTCACTCCCTTGAGCGTGTCCTTATCTTGGTGATCGAGTTTGCCAAGACCTCCCGCCATTTCGGCCTCGTATTTTAAGAGTACCCAGTCGTTCTCAGCACTGATTGCAGAGGAAAACGGGGACGATGCTTGGAGAGTCAGAACTGTCGGCTGCGTCTACGATCATCTCGGTTGTACGACTTCCACGCCGGATGGATAGATGTTGACCGTATTCTTGTCCGTGCTACTGTGCCAAGGAGAGTGGATTTCTTCCTCCTCAGCTCCATGGAGCCCTGTTTCTGAAAAAAAATCGAAATTTGTATTTTAAAGTTTATACGGATCCTGGAAAAATAAATACACATAAACATTGCGACGCTTACTAATAGTGGAGCTATGTTAGCAGTACTGATGCCAGAATTTTTCTGAAAAAAAATCGAAAATTGTTTTTTTCTGTTTTGATTAAACTGATTTGTTTGGGTATGGTTTGTCATTTCATTTCGTCGGGCAGATGGCCTGCTGGGAGTGGGAGGGACTCAAACAGACTGACAGACACAGACCAGTCGTAACTGAAAGCGACTGTGCATCGCGCTGAGCAAAGCTTCTTTAAAAAAAAAACTAGTAGCTTCTAGCGCACGAGATTGGTACGTTTCAACTAGCCGGGTTGTGTTGCATGCAAAATAACAAGTTGGTAGCAGTGATTCATTCGTCAACCTCCATATGGAAATATTAATCATTCTTGTGCTATTACTTTTGCCTTTCAAAATAAGTTCCAAAGCCTCAAGTCTTGCTGCGGTCGGTTGTTGTATATGTTCACTAGTAAGCAGAGCTAGACGGTAAGCACTACGACCTGGGAAGCCCATCTATGGCTAGGTGGTGTAGTTCGGGTAGTTTTGATTGGTTTTCGTCTCTGTTTCCTGTCGTTGTGGCTGAGGCTGCGACGACAGCACTGATGGCGAATAAAAGACCCTCCTGAATATGTTTCCACTTTCATCTGCGTCATCTTACCCTATTTTGATCGGTTGTGGCAAGAAAATTTAAGATTATCGTCGTATTGTTTGAGATCTTGTTTTTGAACCTGAACTTTTTTTAATAATATGAATGAAGAGGCCGTGGGTATTCCTTCTTTAAAAAAAATATCTCCCGCGACCGTGGGGTTCCCATGGAGGTGGATGTTGAATATGCCCATTGTAGCAACGACACATCCAATTTCGACGACGGTAAAGGAAGCAAATAACGAATGTTGTGGTGGGTTGCGCAGAAGACGTCTCTTTCCGGACACTTTGCAGACACTTCTCCGCCTTTTGCATTGTATAGATATTTATTGCATGTATTATGAAATAAAGTACCTTCAGGTGTTCTTTCTATGAAAAGGTTGCCGCCAAAACTGATGAGCCAGTGTAAAACCCGCTGGTATAGGGGTTGCAAGATCATCGGCCAATTTTGACGTTGCATAATGTACTGTAAAAAGTCCCAAGAATATATATACGTAGTGTACTCTTTCTGTAAACTAATGTAAGAGTTTTTAGATCATTAAAAAGATGTTATGCTTGAAAAATGTTCTTATATTATGGGACGGAGGGAGTAGTTTACAGATGGAGTATGTACATATCAAGGAAATTGATAAAGTGGCACTCTTTTATTTCATGTTTCACTCATATCTTTGAGTGACCATTAGATCAAATGTCACATCTGTTTTTTGTCGATAAAATGACATCCGGTCCTTTGGCTTTGGTCTGCCCCCGGTGACTGTGAGGCTCGATCAGATCGATCGATTTTTGTGTGCGCGTGCGTGAGGAGGCTGGCGACCAGAAGCAGAGGAGAGGCGGTGCAGACGGAAAGAAAATTCCCCGCGCCACCGCCGCCTGGCCGCGCTCCACCCGTGTCCCTGCGCCGCTGCCTCGCCGTGCTCGGCCCGATCCTCGATTCTCAGGCGGATTTCCGCACCAGGTCCTCCCATCATCGCCCCGCGTACCGCACGTCAGGGCGCCGCTGTTGATCAGGCAGTCTCGTCGTTAGACGGTTAGAGCATCTGTCTCTTTCTTCACGTAGGAAATCGGCACCGCATGTCATATTCTGCTCCGCTGCCGTGCGCGGCCGCCGCCCTCACGCCTCTGCAACTGCAAGCGGCCACCACCACGGCCACAGCGGCGGCGTTCTCTTGTACGGGAGCACGCGCACGCAGGGTCACAACTCACGGCGCCATCTACATCGCTCCGGCCGATTCATCCCCTCCCAACCCCTTCTGGCAGCCGGTGTGCATTTAGGCCAGCGCATCCTCTCTGCATCCACTCCGCTTGGTTGGTTCGCGGACCGATTTTGTTGCTGCGCGGTGGTGCCCTGCGGCTCCGACCGTGCCCCGATAGGTTTCTTCTTCTTCAGCCCCCAAAATCCGTACATTCCTGCCTAAGTGTGGAGTAGACATTCTGCGTTCTTGTGCCGATTTGTGAAGTGGAAGTAGCTTTGGGAAGTAACTGCAAGTCCTAGGCATTGGCTGTTCATGTTGAGCGGGTCAATTTAGGCGCATGCCACGCGTCACCCGGCCAGGTTGTGTCCTAGACAGTTGTAGGATCATCGCAACACGAACCATGTTGCAGACAACCATTGCAACATGAACCATATTGTGGTCACCTTTGGCTTGCGTGACATTGCATTACTTGGGCCTTTTGTCATCCAATGCAATATGGGCCATGTTGTGGTGACCCATTGCAATATGTCCGATGTTGCGAACCCACCTTCCCATCAACGAAGCCTCTCATGGCCGCAACATCATCCATGTTGCATGCCTTGCTACCGCAACATTGTCCATGTTCCAGTCGTCTCATGTGTCCCATGATCACAACATCTCATTGTTGGTCGACGTCTATGGTCGCAGCTCCGCTGCCCAGGGCTCGTAGCATGACCTCCGGCAACACGACCATGGCGATTTGTCATAGCAAGATCCAACCAGGGGGCACATGTATGTGGTCGATTTGGGTGCGTCGAGGAGGCACATCCATGGCGGAATCAGGAGGCAGGAGAAGAGGGGGTCCTTAGCAAGTTCATGGAAGGTAGGAGAAGAGGATCCATGCCAGGAATAGGGAGACAGGAGAAGAGGGATCAGGGGAACATGTGGTTGTGCTCGATTCGGTTGGAGATCTTTCCTACTTCTAAAGATTTGAGTTGATGGTGAGTTCACACACCCCCTCATGCTCTTACGTGCGGGACATGTTGTAATTGAAATAAAAAAATTCCAACACTGGATAGGAGCAAGCACCTCCTTTTCACGTGGAGCTTCCTCATCTTCTCATGCAACCGCAAAAAATAAAGGAGCTCATGTAACCACCACTGTCCATCAAGACTAAGATGAGTAATTTAAGCCCCCCCCCCCCCCCCCTAACACGTGTAAAATAAATTGAAACAACCGACCATAATAACATGCTAGAGGAAACAATAATCATAATTTTAAACTTGTACTTCAATATGAATTTTTTTCGTGAATTTCAAAACAGTTAATGAGTTTTTAGAATATTCACAAAATTTTAAAATTCATGAATTTAGAAAAGTTTGAAATTAAAAAATTGTTCCCAGTTGTACAAAACTCTTCACAAATCTAAAAATATGTTCATGAATTTATTTATTTTCACAAATTTGGAAAACTTTTATGAATTTGAACTAATGTTCATTGATTTAAAGTATGTTCCCAAATTTCAAAATATATTCGTAAATTTGAAACATAATCACGGATTAATTTTTTAAAAAGAATAGAGAAAGGAAACAACTATAAAACAAACAGGAAAAGAAAAAGGAAAAAGAAAAGAAATACAGGTAGAGGAACAAAAGAAAAACTGGAATTGAACCTTCCCAAAACAGAAACAATCGTCGTACTTAGCCGGACCATAGCGCCCACCGGGTTTCGTGTGCTCGACCCCTTCGGAGATGTGCGTGGATTATGAACTACTTCCTCCATTCCATAATATAGTGCGCCCACGATTTTTGAGATTCAACTTTGACCATAAATTAGACCAATAGTACATAAATTATTTTACTAAAAAATTATGAGTTTGAAAACTTTTTTCGAATACAAATTCAAAGGTATCTGTCATGCTCTCGCCGTAGTCGCTCATGTTGGTTAAATTTATGATCAAAGTTAAATCTCGAAAAATGTGGGCCCACTACATTATGAAATGGAGGGAGTACCATAGTAACTATCAGGAGAAAAAAAATGAAAGTAATTCCACAACCGAAGAACGACGCGATAAAGCGAGCATTACCCTTTCATTGAGTAATTAAGCTCCCTATAGTTGGAACCTCTTGGCGTGTCGAGGGATGTGGGGTCGTTGGGCCCGGCCTATCAAGGTGTTAAATTTGTGAATAATTTAAAGTTCACCAACATTTTAAAATTTATGAATAGTTTTTAAATTCACTAACCTTATTACAAATTTTTGAAAATTTTATGAAATATATAAATCATTGTTTTTATTTGCGAAAAAATAAAATTCAAAATTTAGATCCATCTACATCCTTTGATTTAACAAACTTTGTGAGATAAAAAAACATCACCAACTTTGTATGGGCTGCAGTTGAGCGAGCAGAAAAAGAAAAAGTTTGGTAACCTGTATTAGGGCCAGTCATGCCCGCCAGATGCAATTATGAGTGGTTGCTTGAGTTGCAATGAAATCTTGGGCCGTATGAACCGTAAAGCATCTCGAATTGTCATTTTTTCACAACCACCCATACCACTCAAGAAACAGTGAAGATTGAGTGTCAAAAAAGAAAAAAACATTTTATAGGCCTAAAAAGGAAGCAGATTTTATTCGCAAAAAAAAAGCAGATTCTAAAAAAGGCTAAAATATGGAATTCTTTCTTCCTGCACCGCTGCACGGCCAGGATCTGATCAGGAACGGGAAACAACGGTGGACGATCGGACATGGGATGTTCACATGTCAGAGGCCTCGGCTCGGCTGGCCGCCACTCTCTCCGGGCCCCAGCAAGTTCCCCTTTACCACCGCCTACGCCGGCCGACCGTGTCCGATTCGCGGAATCTGAGCCAGCCAGCCACCGCCCGCCCACCATCACAAGCCACCGACAGCTGGGCCCCTCCTTTCCACTTGGGCCAAGATTCAGGCATCCTCATCCCCATCCCATCATGCCACCTCATTCCCTCACTGACAGCTCGGGCCGTGCATCTGGTCCCACACCGTCAGCGCGTGGCGGCTACGCGAGCCCACGGCTCACGAGGGAGGGGAGGGACGTCACGCTCCTCTCGCCCCTCCCTATACCACCCCCCTTTTCTCACCCCCGCACACGCTCGTCCGCACCGACGAAGCTTCCCTCCGGCTCCCCACCCCCGCACCGCCACCCGGGGAACCCCAGCGAGAAGGGAGGGGAGACGCGGCGGCGGCCGCCGGGCAGGGCAGGACAGCGCGTGCGCGCCGGGAGCGAGGGATCGGTCGGGATGTCGACGCCGGCGAGGAAGCGCCTGATGCGGGACTTCAAGCGGCTGCAGCAGGACCCGCCCGCCGGCATCAGCGGCGCGCCGCACGACAACAACATCACCCTCTGGAACGCCGTCATATTTGGGTAACGGCACAAATCCTGCCCTTTTTCTCTTGTTGTTCCATCCCTAGGTTTTGGTGCTTGGGGATCTCGCGGGGTCGCGATTTCCGTTATAGCTCGGTGCGTCGTTGATGTATGGTACGGCTGATATCGTCCCCTGATGTTGTTGTTGTTTCGTGTGATTCTGCAGGCCTGATGACACGCCGTGGGATGGAGGTGAGCCGCCGGTTCGATTTAGGTTTCAGTTTGTTTCATTCATTCATCCGTGTGTATGTAGCTGCTCGATTACTAGTGTTTGCCTGTTGTGTGATATGCTGATTGGTTGATTGGCGCTGCGGCTGGACCTATTTATGATCTGTCTGTAATCGCGCGCGAAAGATTGTCGTCTTTCTAGTTTGATTTCTCATGTACAAGGTGTGGATGTAGAGCTAATTGAGTAGAAGAACTTTCTGCCCCCAAAATAGCAACCTGCCTAACTAAGCCTGTCGTTTACCGGTCGGTTTATGTCACTGGTATGGCAGGAAACCGAAAGCTGTAGCATCGGTGATGTCCATTGTTTAATGGAAACGTAATGGGCTGCCTGTTGTGATATAGTGATTGGCTAATTAGTACCGTAGTACGGCCTATTTGTAATCTGTAATCGTGTGTGAAATTGTCGTCTTCCTCTTTTGATTTCTCATATACAAGGTGTAGATGTGTAAAGCTAATGGGAAGTGCAATAACTTTCTGCCCCCAAATGCCTACCTGCCTAACTAAGCCTGTCGTTTACCGGTCGGATTATGTCACTAGTACGGCACGAAACCGAAAGCTGTAGCATTTGTGATGTCCGTTGTTTAACGGAAACGTAACGGGCTTCCTGTTGCGATATAGTGATTGGTTAGTCGGTACCGCAGTTGGACCTATTTGTAACCTGTCATTGTGCGACAAATTGTCGTCTTTTTCGTTTGATTTCTCATAGTGTAGATGTAGAGCTAATGTGAAGTACATTAGTCTTTTGCCCCCAGAATAGCAACCTGCCTAAGTAAACCTGTCGTTTACTGGTCGGTTTATGTCACTGGTATGACGACAGGAAACCGAAAGCTGTAGCATCCGTGATGTCCGTTGTTTAACGGAAATGTAAAGTGCTGCCTGTTGTGATATAGCGATTGGTTATTTGGTACTGAAGTTGGACCTGTTTATAATCTGTAATCGTGTGAGAAATTGTCGTCTTCCTTGTTTGATATCCAATAACTTTTTTTGTCCCAAAATAGCTACCTGCCTAACTAAGCCTGTCGTTTACCGGTCGGTTTATGTCACTGCTACGACAGGAAACCGGAAGCTGTACCATCTGTGATGCCCGTTGTTTAACGGAAACTGAAAGGGCTTCCATCATGTGTTTGATTGCTGCTTTAATGCTAAAGGGTGTCATCCTCTCACAAGTTAGCAAGAAACATGCTTTTACAGATGTTAAATTTGGTCTAGTAATGTGCACAGTGCAGCTATTTTAAAGCAAGGTTAATTCCTACTCTTGCCTCTGTGTAGTGCCTATCTGGCCTAAGCGCGCGCCTAGCAGCGCTTAAGGCTAGGCATTTCGTTGTCGCCTAGTGCCTAGGGCACACCTAAGTTGCTATAAAGTGTACGTTACAGTTTGCCATACTACCTGGCACACCTGAAATCAGTAATAAGCATATGGCCCATAAAAGAACATGCTCTTGGCCCTTGAAATAATAGTGACGGAGTGTGTGCGTTTCTCCCGCTGCATCAAATATAAGATGTTATTTGACACTATGACAGTGTCAAAAAAGGTCTTATATTTTGATACAGAGGGAGTAGTATGTACTACCTTAGTCTTAGCCTTATGTCATGAGTTCGTCATGTACATGTGTAGCCATCATATGAGCGGTGATTGGGGAGCCCTTGTTTGAGATGGGGTCTCTATTCCTGCCTGTGCATATTGAAGTATGATTTATTTAATTATTGGTATTTGTTCTCGTAGCACAACTGGCATATTTTATCGTGGCACAGTGTATTTTTGTTGGGCGAGGTCAATTCATCTCTAGAGCCCAGAGGACAATCAATTTTGTCTTCTGCAAGGTACTGAGGTGGGGCTGCAGTAATTAAATATCAGCTTTATTTTGCGGGGTTTTGTTTGTTTGGAACAAAATACTCTAGAAGCCTAGAATACATGATCATCTGATTCAGGAATGTCTACTTTCTACCCAATTTCGGTTGCCTGCAAGGCTGCAAGACTTAAACACACCCTGGAATTGTGATAACTGATAATATTGTTTTTTTGGATCCAGTTCGATGTTCATTGGATTGTACCCCTTTGGTTTGGTTTGTGGTTTATTAAGATCGCAACCTACTTAGTTTAGTTTGACAACCTTATGCTCATGATCCAAGGAAACTACATACATGGTACCAGTGTAATATGGTTCACACTGTGTCTTTCCATTGCTGTAGTCTGGAGAACAAACTAGTGGTTTTAAGTAATCATAAGTTTTCTAACATTTATTATGTTACACATTATAGGTACGTTCAAGCTGACCCTGCAATTCACAGAAGATTACCCCAACAAGCCACCAACTGTTCGGTTTGTCTCAAGGATGTTTCACCCAAACAGTATGTCCTCTTTATGACTACCATTCAATCAATTGATTACTTCTTCAAATGACTAAACTGTTCTCAGGGATTGAAGCCCTAAAGGTCTGTTGGAAATTGGTTTAATGTATTCCATTATCTGTCCAGTTTATGCAGATGGAAGCATCTGCTTGGACATCCTACAGAACCAGTGGAGCCCTATATATGATGTTGCAGCAATATTGACCTCTATCCAGGTATTCTTTAGGCCATCTCTTACTGTGATTATATCAATTTGACAGCTTTGTTGGTTGCTGTTCACTTCATTACACAATGCAACCATTGGTACCTACCAACTACTCTTAAGTTTGCACAATCTGTAATTCTGTATTGCTGTCATCAGAAGTAAAACCTGTTTCATTTTAACAGTAGTATAGAGGCAACAAGAACGGTGCTTGCCTGTGGATTTGCATGAGTTGCACAGTACTGTCACTGAGGCCAGATCCAGATCTTATTGACAACTTTTATTGTGTAACAACCACCTGTCCTATAGGTAACATGCGACCAATAAATAGTTACCAGTGACAGCATGCTAAAGTTTGATCATAAATAGCAAGTTACCAAATACAGCCTTTTCTTCCGTTCTGTTGTGGATGTAAAGATTATTTTCCTTGCTTGCTTCGAAAGTAGTGACCTGGGGCGCCATGGGTTATCTGTCCCTGAATCCACACACTTTACTTAGTTTACTTATTTCTGTCGTGGTTTGCTCTGCAGTCCCTGCTGTGCGACCCGAACCCGAATTCTCCTGCGAACTCTGAAGCAGCCAGAATGTACAGCGAGAACAAGCGCGAGTACAACCGCAAGGTTCGTGAGGTCGTGGAGCAGAGCTGGACAGCGGACTAGCGTCGCCAGATCCTGCAATAAGCAACGCCCGGAACGTCTCCATTTCTGGCTTTGCTGGTCTGTACCGCCGAACTAAAACATTGAAAACCCCATGGCCGTTGTGTCCCTGTGCTTGATCTCCTGTTGTTTTTTCAGTGTGTGTGACCTGTTTGGTGAACTAAGGCATGTTAGCCATTGTAAAGATTTTATGTTATAGCTAAGAAGTTGTTGCTGGTTGCGAGTCTTTGAACCCTTGTGCTTCCTACAGATGGTATTTGTGCTGTTTTTTATACTGATCGGCGTAATTCTCAAGGCATTGGTAGAAACAGGAACGATATGCTTGCCCAACATTATTATTATTATTACTAGCATAGAGTAAAAACATAGGAAAAATTGCTCTCTCTTGAGATGAAGGCTTCAGGTAGAGAAACAACAGGGGGATTGGAAGGGAAAAAAGGAGCTCTACACTGACAGAAGAAAAACAACCCTAATAGTTGGAGCCTCCTTTTCTGCACATCCTGGAGGATAACTCGGTCACCTGCAGCGGCATGTTCATCCATCCTCCTGGGAGCTGCACGGTTTGGACGGGAGAAACAGCTGGTTCATCGTCTATCTGCTGAATCTGGAGGACCTGGCGGTCCGGGACGACGACACCGGGGACTCGTCGCCGCTCCGGATCTCCCCCTCCCAGTCGTCCTGCACCTGGGTGGCGAACTGGAGGTTCCAGAGCACGTCCTCGACCGACGGCCGGTGCACCGCCTCCTTGGCCAGGCACCTCAGGCAGATCTCCATGACGGTCCTCAGTGATTCCTCTGAACAGCTCTTGCTCACCGCAGGGTCCACGAAGCTCCTCCTCCTGGCCCTGTCCTCCTCGGCCATTGCCCACAGCAGCTGCAGCACAAGCAAGATTCAGGTATCTGTGCTGCGTTGTGCACTACCATCTACAACTAGGTGACCGATCATACATACCAGTTCCTTCATTATCTCCACCTCATATATGGATGTGATCGGCTTTCCAGACACAAGCTCAAGCAGGATCACCCCGAAATCAAATATATCGATCTTGTCGCCGAGCATCGTGCTGTAAAGTGACATTGCAGAACAAGGAAAGATGAAGAGAATATTAGTTGTGCCGGTCGAAACCGCTAGATGGTAAGCATCTGAAGCTCGAACCTTGTATATACCTATCAGTTTGGTGCCTGCTTCCAGCCCCTCCCTGGTTGGATTGACAAACAACATGCATTGTTGGTCAGCAATAGCCATAAAAACTTCACTCTAGTTAGTTTTTCGCTGAATTACCTCAGATTTTGCAGCCTCTCCTAGGATTGGGATATTGTAGCTGCCGATTTTGGCGACATGGTTCTGGTCTAGAAGAATGTTGCTGATCCTCAGATTATTCCCGAATAGACCAGGTATGATCCCTCCATGCAGGAACTGGATGCCCTTCGCGACACCAATGGCGGCCGATATCCTCTGCCCCCAGGTAAGCTTCCGTCCTTCGGTTCCGTCTGGTAAAGAACAGTTCAAACAAGAAACATAACATTCAGCCATTCGACTGCCAGAGCAAGTGAAATTATGAAGGAGATAAGAACCGACAACTTACGTGAAATCCTGCTCCTCAAGTTCCCGTTTTGCACATACTCGAACACGAGGTAGAGTTGGGTTACGGTGGAATCGTCGAGATCATATTCAAAGCAATGCCCTAGGGCGCTGACCAAGTGCCGATGCCTGAGCCTAGATATCGTTTCGATGTGGCGGTTGAAGCTTTGGGAGCTCTGGTTCCTCTTAACCTTGAGGCTCCTGATTGTCACCGAGGCACCATTGCTTAGCTTCCCCAGATACATCTGACATAATGAACTCATATCATGAGCATAACTGAACAAGTCGTGGTAAAATTTCAGGAATCACTTGCCCAACTCAGAACAGACTGAAGAAAAGTCAGTGGAGAGATCGACGACGCTGTACCTCGCCATAAGAATCTTGCCCGAGCAGGCAAGAGTTTGCGAAGTTGTTCGTCGCCGCCTCGAGCTCGACCAGAGAAAATGATCTGTATGGTGGGATCCCCAAAGCTCCTAGCTTCACTGTCTGTGATATGTAACCTTTTTTTCGTGGTCCCAAATGCCAAAAGGGAAGCAAATGTTAGTGATTTTTCATCAAGTTTGATTTCAAGAAATGAAATTCAGGGTCTCTTAGACTAATTTCACAAGTCAGATGATGAAATTCAGAGATCGATCGTACGTGCATCGGCGAACAGCTTGGAAGGGTAGGCACTGGAAGTAGAAGTATGGTCCTCCATCAATGTCGCCGAGGGCCTGGTCTTCGCCCCTTCCATGGTCATCTTCTTGACGGCGAAGAAGGCCATGGCGCCGACGAGCGAGACGGCGACGAGGACCGCCATTACGATGCCGGCGATGAAGCCCGCGTGCCTGCTAACTTTCTTCTTTTCATTGTGACGAGGAACTATCCCCACGGCCAGTGCCTGGTTCTGACAGAACGGCGACGGGTGCTGCGAGCCGTCGCCCCTGTCCAGACAGTTCTCCGACGAGAGCACCACCGTCGCCGGCTTCCCGCCCGGCCTCAAGCAGGCCGGCACGCTCCCCATCAGGAGGTTCGACGACAGGTCGACGAGCCGGAGGTTGTCGCCGCAGGGCACCTTGTCGGACAGCGCCCCGGTGAACCTGTTCCCGGCGATGCTCAGGTACTGGAGCGACGGCAGGGACAGCAGCGCCGGCGGGAACGGCCCGACGAAGCGGTTCAGCGACACGTCCAGATGCTCCAGCAGGTAGAAGGAGCTCAGCTCGGCGGCGGGCAGGCCCCCGGTGAACTTGTTCCGGCTCAGCACCACCGACGCCACCTTCCTCCCGAGCCGCGGGAACGCCGGTCCGAGCGAGTTGCCGCCGACGTCGAGCACCTGGAGGCTCGCCAGGCCGCGCATGTCGGGGAGGTTCCCGGAGAGGTTGTTGGAGGCGAGCACGAGCGAGCGCAGCGACGGCGCCCTCCCAAGCGACTCCGGCACGGTGCCGGCCAGCGAGTTGTTCCGCAGGCTGAGCACGGCCAGCGCCGGCAGCGCGGTGCCGACCCAGCCCGGCACCTCGCCGCCGATCATGTTGTCGTCGAGGATGAGCGTCTGCAGGCCCTGTAGCCGCGAGAGGCCCCTCGGGATGGGCCCGTAGAGGTAGTTGCGGCTCATGTTGACGATCTCCAGCCCGGCGAGCCGCTCCAGCTTCCCCGGCAGGGGGCCCCAGAGGCCGAGGCCGGAGAGCGTGAGCACCTTGAGGTCGGGGAGCCTGGACAGCGTGGTGACCAGTGCACCAAGGGAGAAGTTAAGCGGGAGCGGCGGCGCGCCGCCCGCATCCCCGGCGATGTGGAGCTGCGTGACGGTGTCCCCGTAGCAGACGACGGAGGCGGAGGGGGCGACGGTGCCGCCGCCGCCGCAGAAGTCGGTGGTGCGGCGCCAGTGCCGGAGCGCCGGGGGGCGGCCCAGCAGCTGCTGCACCTTGAGCAGAGTCCACGTCTGGGAGGCCTGCAGCAGCGGCGCGCCCCCCGGGAGCAGCACCGCCAGGAAGACCAACGCCAGCAAGCAGCTCGGACCAGCCGCCGCCATTGCCGGCCAAGAAGACGGCGATTCCTTCGGCGTCACTGCTCGAGCGATCGATCAGCAAGAACCGGCGGAGCAAAAAGGCGATCGGATTAAGAATGTGTACTGCACAAGCCAATCTGCTTTGGCGATTGCTTTCCGGCTTTGGTGATCGAGGACTGTACGTCCCGGCAGCTGCTGCGGAATGGAGCTTTGGATTGTGGGTTGTGGGTACAGGGAAATTTCAGAGGCCTCGCCTGGATGTAAAGCGGCAAAGCCGCCTGAGGGACAGGTGCTGGTGAGTGGTGACCAGACAACAACAATGTGCACAAGCAGAATGGCGTCCAAATTAATCTCTCACAAGTCACAAAGATGTTGGCACTAGACTAGACTATAGCTTCCTCCAATGTCCAATGCATCCCCGCCCAGCAGCATTAGCAGAGAAGCCTGCTGCAGAAAGATTTGCAACGGCATTAGAGTATATACTTGCTCAGCAGCTGGCGAAAAGAAACATAAACAAGAGTCGGCGTGCCGAGCTACCACTTTGGGGCCAAAGCTGCTTGACAGGAAACCATTCAGAAAATAAAATGAGTTTTACCTTGTAGTTAGTGGAGGAGCAGCAGCCATGGAAGAGGCCAAGAGAAGTTGTGATGGGCAGGACGATGAGCTCTGTTTCCTATTGCGTTTTGGCTGTCATACACACATGCATGCATACGCTCGTGGTGCACTGTGGTGCCTAGTGGAGGGAGGGAGTGTCCTGTGAGCTATGCTACTGGTGCAACTTGTAGCTGCTGCGGTGGAGATTAGTACCGTTCACGGGGGTGGCGGCGGAGGCGCCAGGGAACCGGGAACCCGGAGCAACGGACAGGTGGTGCCTGAGCTGGAAGGCTGGCGCAGGCATCAGTCCGGCGCTCTCCTTTACTCTCCGACGCCCTCTTCCTCTGTCTATTTATATACCGTACCAGCTACTGTAGTATAATCCTTCATTGCTTTCTTGGGATTATACAGATTTTGGTCTCCACCGGTTTCCAAGTATGAGTAGGATATGGCGTTGCTTTATGTCTCGACCTTCTTTTACACAACTTTGCTGATTAAGAGGGACGTGACAGGCTTTCAGCTTTGAGAATGGTGGTGCCGATTTGCCATGCTTCACACCAAACTACCAACACTTTGGCTAATACAGTAAGTAGTAATATAGTTCTGGCCTTCCGGGGCAGAAGTAGCCGTTAGGACATAACATGATGCTATGATTGCACGGTAAACCGTATGGTGCTAGGCTAGCATTGCCCTTCAAATGAACCTTTTCCAAAGTGATGAGTACCTGTGCTACCTCCATTCCATACGGCCGCCCCTTTTCGCACCTACTGCTGGCTACTGTGATCAAGTATCATCAACATGGCTCGCCTCTTTTTCTTGCTTTTCCCTTGGATTCCTTGGTTCTTTCCTTTCCTTTCCTTTCCTTTCGGTAGACCACTTTCACTTGTAGTGCAAGAGGCCACTTGATTTTTCAGGATTTCCTCTCTGCTTTGGTTAAAGATGATGAGGGGGCAGGAAATCAAAGAATGCTCTCTATTCCTGGCATAGAAGAAGGCGTACTTGTGTTAAAGATGAGGTGAACACGGAATGCAAAGGGAGGCACCGCACGGGGTTGTTTTTTGCACTGAACCCATGATGGGTTCTTCCAACTGCAGAGTGCTCTGATGTCCGTGAGATTTATGCGTCGATCGAACCTTGTGAGATAATAAATGCCCATCCCCCAGCCAACCTGTGCCTGTGCCTGTGCCTGTGAATTGTCCTACTCAGACCACGGACAGAAAAAGTTCTTCTCGGTTAACTTTCCATCTCCTCTCAATTCACTTGGCATAAATCAATCATTTTCCCAATTCCTCACATGTGCATATGCAATTGGATTATGGTGAAAATAAAGAATGCATACTACCTCCGTTTCAAAATAGATGACTGTTAGTACAAAGTTAAGTCATCTATTTTGGAACGGAGGGAGTAATAAAGAATGCACTATGCTTTACACCGGAAACACGTAAATGGTGTGTACGGTGCAAATCCAGAACCTTGTAATAATATTGATGGACTGTTTGGAAAGTAGGATGTGAAAAACATAGAAACAAGAAAACTGTAAGACGATATAATATCTTGTGTTGATTGTTTTTGAGATAGCTAACCGCTCATACCAAGGGGTGATATAATATCTTCTGGATTTGTACAGAAATCTGCAAAACATAAATGGTACAACATCGTTCACCACATCCAGGAATTCTTCAAGCTTTGGATGCTTATTAACCTTCCACGTCGACGACCTCGCGGAGGATGACATAATTTGGAAGCACATGGCAGTGGTATCTACTCAGCACACCCCACCCCCCCTATAAGGCAAAATTCTCTCACCCATGGACTATATGATTTGGAAGATCTGGGCACCACCTAATGTCAATTGTTTTGCTTGGTTGGCCATTCAAAATGTCAACCACAAGTAGATTGGTCAAGCGAGGTTAGATAAATTGTGGTCTTTGTCCGCTTTGCAAGAGGGAGCAAGAGACCGACGCACACATCCGCTTCAAATACCGCTTCATCTTGAGACTTTGGAGTTTGGTAAAACATTGGTTGCATCTCGAGGTCGATATCTCCTCTTGGCACTTGGACCGCTCCGTGAAAGAATGGTGGACCAACCGGGCTGGCTCTAGCAAACCAAATAGAAAAGCCATTACATCCCTCACGATGCTCGTTATTTGGACAATTTGGAACGAAAGGAATGCAGTGCTCTACCTGCACAAGAGTGCACCACCGTCAATCTTGCTAAACATCATCAAGACCGGCGCGAGCCTTTTGTGTCGCTTGATGACCCACAAGTATAGGGGATCAATCGAAGTCCTTTCGATAAGTAAGAGTGTCGAACCCAATGAGGAGCAGAAGGACATGACAAGCAGGTTTCAGCAAGGTAATTTCTGCAAGCACTGAAATTGTCGGTAACAAGTAGTTTGATAGCAAAATAATTTGTAACAAGTAACAAGTAGCAATAGTAACAATAGGTGTACTTTGTGGCAAAGGACAGGCCAGAATGGTCTCTTATAATAAGCAAAGCGTTCTTGAGGGAACATGGGAATTTCATCTAGTCACTTTCATCATGTTGGTTTGATTCTCGTTCGCTACTTTGATAATTTGATATGTGGGTGAACCGGTGCTTGGGTGAGGTTCATACTTGAACAAGCCTCCCACTTATGATTAACCCCCTCGCAAGCATCCGCAACTACAAAAGAAGAATTAAGATAACAATCTAACCATAGCATTAAACATATGGATCCAAATCAGTCCCTTATGGAATAGCGCATAAATTAGAGTTTAAGCTTCTGTCACCCTAGCAACCCATCATCTAATAACTACTCCACAATGCTTTCCCTTAGGCTCAAAGATGGTGAATTTTCATGTAGTCGACGTTCACATAGCACCACTAAGGGAATCGCAACATACATATAATCAAAATATCGAACGAATTTCAAATTCACATGATTACTTGCAACATGACTTCTCCCGTGGCCTCAAGAACAAAGGCAACTACTCAGAAATAATATTCATGCTCAAGATCAGAGGGATATTAAATAGCACAATGGATCTGAACATATAATCTTCCACCAAATAAACCATCTAGCATCAACTACAAGATGTAATCAACACTACTAGTCACCCACAGGTACCAATCTGAGGTTTTGACACAAAGATTGAGCACAAGAAATGAACTAGGGTTTGAGATGAGATGGTGTTGTTGAAGATGTTGATGAAGATTGACCTTCCAAAGATGATAGGGTTGTTGGTGATGACGATGGCTTCGATTTCCCCCTCCGGGAGGGAAGTTCCCCTGGCAGAATCGCTCCGTTAGAGGGAAAAAGTGCTCCTACCCAAGTTCCGCCTCGAGACGGTGGCGCTCCGTCTCGAAAGTCCTCTCCTTATTTTTTTCTAGGTCAAAAGACCTTATGTACCAGAAGATGGGCACCGGAGGTGGGCCAGGGCCCCCACTACCCACCAGGGCGTGCTAGGAGGGGGTGGCGCGCCCTGGTGCCTAGTGGGCACCTGGGTGGCCCCCTATGGTATTTCTTTATTCCATTATTTTTTTATATATTCCAAAATAATTCTTCGTGAAATTTCAACTCATTTGGAGATGTGCATAATAGGTATCTCTGACATGGCTTTTTCAGGTCCAGAATTCCAGCTGCCGGCATTCTCCCTCTTTGTGTAAACTTTGCATATTATGAGAGAAAAGGCATTAAAATTACTCCACAAAGTGTTATAATGAATAAAAACACTATGAATAACAGTAGGAAAATATGATGCAAAATGGACGTATCAACTCCCCAAGCTTAGACCTCGCTTGTCCTCAAGCGAAAACTGATATAAAAAATCATGTCCACATGTTTAGAGAGACATGTGTCAATAAAAACAAAATACGGACATAGTAGCATCATGCTTATTATCATAACAACAATAAACTTTATCATATAACTTCTTATGAGCAAGTAACAATTCATCACTACATCGAAGTATAAGACATAAACTTTATTGAAAACTAGCAAACTATGTTCTTAGTCAACTTTGCAATTACAATTCATCATATTTTCAGGAAGGGTCTCGTGTCGGAGCCTTTTGGCTAGTCCACATACTCAACCATCATTTAGGCTTTTATGATTGCTAACACTCACAATAGGGGCTTATAGTTTCGTCTCCCAACTTATTCACCTCAAGGGTGATGTCAACAATAATAACTCATGATCACTCACATCCAACTTGATATATGTGCCTAGATCTTTCCCCACCACATGTTGCTTGCAAAAGATAAAAATAAAAAGGAATAGAGTAAAATACTTTGACTCTTGCATAAATGGTAAATACATAAAAGTAAAACATAGGCCCTTCGCAGTGGGAAGCAGAGGTTGTCATGCCCTTTTGGTTTTGTATGCACAATCTCTTAATGCAAGAGAACGTCACGTTATATTGCCCCTTATGATAGCAACCTTTATTATGCAGTCTGTCGCTTTTATTACTTTGCCATCACAAGTTCGTAAAACGCTTATTTTCCTTTACACCAAAAGATCAAACACATTTAGAAGCAATTTTTATTGCCCTTTTTGCACCGATGACAACTTACTTGAAGGATCTTACTCAATCCATAGGTAGGTATGGAGGACACTCAAAACATGAATTTGGGTTTAAGGGTTTTGGATGCACAAGTAGTATCTCTACTTAGTGCGGATTTTTGGCTAGCAAAGATATTGAGCAAGCACCACATGTTGGAGGATCCATGACAATAACTTCTATGTGAATATGAACAAACATAAATCATTATGTTGTCTTCCTTGTCCAACATCAACAATTTGGCATAAAATATTTAATGTGGGCTCACAATCATAAAAGATGTCCAAGATAGTATATTTGCATGTGAATCTTCTCTTCCCTTATTAATATTTGTCGGAGTAATGGGCCACGGGTAGCCTAACCCGAGTCCCTGAACCTTCCAAGACATCGGGGCCGGCTGCGCCCCTCGGAGCCTTGAGATGAGGCGCCGCCTTCTGATGGCCGGCTGGCCCAAGCGGCCGGCTGCCTGAAGGCGGCTAGGCTCCAGAAGGCGGCACCAAGACGGGCCGACTCCTTGCAGGCGACCTCCAGAGAGGCCGGCTTCTAGCAGGCGGCCCACGGCGCCCTCAGAGTCTGCGCCCCCATTAAGAAGACAAGACATGGTGAGGCTACAGTGTAGCCCATCACCCCCATATCCAGGGCCGGACGTGGCCACAGTGCTCCGTACGGGCGGAGATCTCCGCTCGGCGCGGCACTGTTGCCACTCCACCCTTGACGTCATTGCTGGCAGGCGGAGCCCTGTTCCCACAACGGCCTGTCGGTATGGCCCGTAGGCGGCGGGCCCTACTAGGCAGCGAGAGCCCGGAGGACGGCGGAAGCCTGGCCAGTCGGACCCGAGGAAGGCCGGCCTCTAGCAGGCGGCCCATTCCCTCCCCGGGGCCCACGCGCCGTTAACCAGATAAGACGCGGTGTGGCTACAGTGATCTCCCACCAGGCGGCGGGACTGTAGCCACGCTCCCCTGACCAAGCCTGCGTCATTAGTATCACGACTACAGTAATCAGCAGCCGGCAAGACCCCCGAGCGGCGGAGCGGCCTGTCGGCTCCGTACCGGACCAGTCGGCAGGGCCCACCAGGCGGCGGGCCCCAGCAGCCGGCGGAGAAGCCGGCGACCAGAGACACTGACAGCCGGGTCCTACACCCGGCCAGATTACCATTGTACCCCTGGGGGGTAGGCCTATATAAACCCCCAGGGCACCGATGCAAAGGGTTCCCAACCTGTTAGAACTAGACTCACACCTAGAGGAAGGAGAGAGCGTGCCTGCCTTCTTCTACCTCTAGCATACAACTCGAGGAGCACCATTATACTCGCTAGTGCCTTAGTGATCATGCGGAGACCCCGCAGAGCAGGACTAGGGGTGTTATCTCCTAGGAGAGCCCCGAACGTGGGTAAAGTGCGCCGGCGTTCGTGTCTACGCCTCATCCCGCTTCCAGGCACTAGCGACATTCTACTCGCTCCCACCATGATAAGCCATCCATTGGCATATGTCGCACCCAACCCCCGACATTTGGCGCCCACCGTGGGGCGAGGTGCACCGTCTCCCGGAGACCTGTTCTGGACGGGAACCTTGTTCCTTCCTGGCGAGCGCAGCCAGTCCGGCACGCCAGACGGCATCTGCGCCGATGCGCTGCACGGCGTGGAGGTCGCCTGCGCGGCGAGCTCCCTCGCCGATCTTGTTGGCGAGATTCGCCTCTCCGACGAGCCCGCGTCTGATGCGGGCACAGAGGGCCCCGAGAGCCGCCTCGTGAGCCTCCTCGACCAGCTCCACGTCGCCAGCGAGCCTGCTGCAGACTTGGAGTTGGTTGGCTCCACCGACCCGATGCTTTTCGACTTTGACACGGCGTCGCTTAATGCGTTCCCCACCAACGCGGTGGTCTACGACGAGCCGCTTCCTCGCGCGGACAGCGGTGGCAGCACCATCACGGAGGTGCTCGTCATCAGCCATGGCGAGCACTCTGGCGGAGGTGGCCAGGATCCGTTGCAGGCGGTGATGCAAGACCTGACTGCGCCCATCCCGGAAGACGCCGACACCGAGACGCTGGAGGCACGCCGCGTCCAGCTCGTCGAGAGCGCCAACCGGCTGGCCAGCATGAGACGCCTTTCGGAGGCCTACCAGCGTGAGATGGACCGTGCCGTCGGTGGCACGCCGGCTCTTGGTGGGCCTAGCCACATTGGCCAGATCCGACAGCGTGGCGTAACCATCACCAGCATGTTTGGGATAGATCGTCCCGTCTACGCCGCGCCTGCGGAGAACATACGAGCTGCCCAGGCGGCAACAGATGAGCTAGACAAGCTCGAGGGCGATGAGCGTCGCCACATGACGGAGCGCGTCCAGCAGCTCCTTGACGCGGCTGCTGAGCAGCAAGAGGCCGGGTGCCGCACTGAAGCGCCCAACCGGCGAAACGACGACCTGCCTCCTCGCCGAGACCAAGGCACGACATCCCGTATGCCGACTGGTGGCGTCCGCGGTAGAAGAGACAAGGAGCCGGCTGCCAGCCGTAGCCAGACTCGCATCACCATCGAGCGCGACCAAGACGGCCGCCCCAGAGGAGTGGAACGACGGGACGACTGCCCACCTCCTCCTCCCCCTCGCAGGGAGAGGCGCGTTTCCCCGCCGCCTGTCAGTCACCCGACACTCGGTGACCGCCTTGGCCGCCGAGAAGGAGTCGAGAAAACGATGCCCGCCACCGGATCGACTGCCTCAACCGATCTCTGGCGCTAGAAGAAGAAGACGAGCTGGGTCCGCCTTGTTTCGGCCCCCGCATTCGAGATGAGCCCTTCCCCAAAGGGTTCACTCTCCCAAGAGATACGCCCAAGTACACCGGCTCCGTGAAGCCGGAAGACTGGTTGGTCGACTACTCCACAGCCGTCAGCATCACGAACGACAACAAGCGTGTTGCCGTGAAGTACGTTCCGCTCATGCTCCAGGGCACAGCCCGGACATGGCTGAACAGCCTGAAGCCCCGAAGCATCAACAACTGGGTTGATTTCACTGAAGCCTTCATTCGCAACTTCACCAGCACGTAGAAGCGGCCGCCCAAGCCTCGCCAGCTCTCCTTATGCGTCCAAGGCCCCAACGAGTCGACTCGCGACTATCTCACGCGCTGGGCCGAGCTGCGCAACTCCTGCGAGGGTGTGCACGAGGTGCAGGCCATTGAGTATTTCACTGCCAGGTGCCGAGAGGGCACCCTCCTCAAGCACAAGCTTCTCTGCGACGAGCCGACAACCCTCGATGAACTGCTGATCATAGCAGACAAGTACGCCACGGCCGACTCCTCCATGAAGGCGGAGATCCAAGTTGAAGCATCTGGCAAAGTGGCTTCCCAAGCTCCTCGGACCCCGGCTGGTGACACCAGTCGACGACAACAACAGAATGACCATAAGCACAAGGCCACGCAGCCGGCTTCCACAAGCCGGCAGGTGGCGACAGTCGAAGACCAGCAGCCGGAAGGGAAGCCCCCACCCAAGCGTCAGAAGGGCGGCAGGCCCAACTGGTTGCCCGCCTTCTCGTACGAGCAGACCCTTGATGCACCCTGCAAGTTCCACAGCGGCGTGAAGCCGTCCAACCACACCACTCGGAAGTGTCACTGGCTCACCAGGATCGCCAAGGGTGACGGACTCCTGCCTCCTCCGCCCGCCGGCCCGCCGCCTCCTCCTCCCCAGCATCCGGTGGTTCGGCCTGTCGGCGCAATACAAGATGAATATCTTGAAGAGCATGGAGCCTATGTCGTGTTCACCAGCGTGGTCGACGATAGGCACAGCAGACGGCATCGACAACAAGAAGTAAACGCAGTGGCATCAGAGACCCCCGAGTTCATGCATTGGTCTGAGAAGCCAATCAGCTGGAGCAGAGCTGACCACCCGAAGGTGATGCCCAATCCCGGTTCTTATGCCTTGGTTCTGGATGCCACTTTTGCCACGGAGAGGCGGGCTGCTCGCTTCTCCCGAGTCCTGATAGATGGCGGCAGCAGCATCAACATCCTGTACCGAGATACTATGGAGAAGTTAGGAATCAAACAGAGGCAGCTTCAGCCCAGTCGGACCGTGTTCCATGGCATAGTTCCTGGCCTTTCCTGCTCACCAATCGGCAAGACCCAGATAGATGTCCTCTTCGGAGACAAAAATCATTTTCGCCGAGAGCCAGTCTGGTTTGAGGTGGTGGACCTTGAGAGCCCTTATCATGCACTGCTTGGCCGGCCTGCTCTGGCCAAGTTCATGGCGGTCCCCCACTATGGCTACCTCAAGATGAAGATGCCAAGCACCAAGGGAATCCTGGCCATAACAGGGGATTACAAGAAGTGGTCCGCCTGTGCAGCAGACAGCAGCCGACTAGCCGAGTCCCTCGTGATCGCGGCTGAGAAGCGGCTCCTTGACCGGGTTGTGGCGATGGCAGGCAAGCAGCCGGAAATGTCACCCAACCCCAAGGAGTCGGAAGCCGAGGGCTCGTTCAAGCCGGCAAAGGAAACAAAGAAGATACCCTTGGACCCGGAGCACTGGGAGAGGCACGCTGTTATAGGTATGAACCTTGACAGCAAATAGGAAAGCGAGCTCGTCGATTTCCTCCGTGAGAATTGGGACATCTTTGCATGGTGTCCCAAGGACATGCCGGGTGTTCCAACGGATTTCGCCGAGCACAAGCTACATTTCCAACCTGATGCCAAGCCAGTCAGGCAGCCCTTGCGCCGCCTGTCAGAAGAGAAGAGAAGAGTTGTTGGAGAAGAAATAGCCCGGCTTCTAGCAGCCGGCTTCATCATGGAAGTGTTCTTTCCAGAATGGTTAGCCAACCTAGTCCTTGTGCTGAAGAAGAACAAGTAGTGGCACATGTGTATTGATTATACCAGCCTCAACAAAGCATGCCCCAAAGACCCATTTGCCTTGCCAAGGATAGACCAAGTGATTGACTCCACAGCCGGATGCGAGCTGTTGAGCTTTTTGGATGCATACTCGGGTACCATCAGATCAAACTGAACCCGGCCGACAGGCTGAAGACCGCCTTCATCACGCCATTCGGAGCCTTCTGCTACCTGACCATGACGTTTGGCTTGAGAAATGCCGGTGTCACATTTCAGCGTTGCATGTAGAAGTGTCTCCTCAAGCAACTCGGCAGAAATGCCCATGTCTATGTGGACGATGTTGTGGTGAAGACGGAGAAGCGTGGAACCCTACTAGAAGACCTCAAGGAGACCTTGAGAACTTGCGCCGATTTCAGATCAAGCTCAACCTAGAGAAGTGCGTCTTTGGAATACCAGCCGGCCAGCTCCTTGGCTTCCTGGTCTCAGAGCGCGGCATAGAGTGCAACCCCGTGAAGATCAAGGCCATCGAGAAGATGGAGGTGCCCGCCCGACTGCTAGACGTGCAAAAATTCACCGGCTGCTTGGCATCCATCAGCCGTTTCATCAATCGGCTGGGCGAGTAGGCTCTCCCCCTGTACCAGCTCATGAAGAAGACCACTTTTTTCGAGTGGAACGACAAGGCGGATGAAGCTTTTATCCAGCTAAAGAAGATGCTGACCACTCCGCCTGTCCTGGCGGCTCTGACTCCTAAGGAGCCCATGCTCCTCTACATCGCCGCCACCAGCGGGGTGGTCAGCACGGTCATAGTTGTGGAACGAAAGGAAGAAGGCAAAGCACTACCGGTCCAGAGGCCGGTGTATTACCTGAGTGAAGTGTTGTCCGCCTCCAAGCAGAATTACCCCCATTATCAGAAGATGTGCTACGGCGTGCATTTTGCCGCCAAGAAGCTGAAGCCATACTATCAAGAGCACCCAATCATTGTGGTCTGCACTGCTCCGCTTGCCGAGATCATTGGAAGCCGAGATGCTTCAGGCCGGGTGGCCAATGGGCCATAGATTTGGCCCCCTACACCATCTACTACCAGCCTCGCATCGCCATCAAGTCACAAGCACTGGCCGACTTCCTCGTCGACTGGGCCAAGACCCAGTACCTGCCGCCAGCGCCAGACTCCACCCATTGGCGGATGCACTTTGATGGTTCCAAGATGCGCACCGGTTTGGGAGCCGACATCATCCTCACCTCTCCCAAAGGCGACAAGCTAAGATACGTGCTGCAAATCCACTTTGCCGCCTCCAACAACGTTGCCGAGTACGAAGCACTCATTCACGGGCTCCGGCTTGCCAAGGAACTCGACATTCGCCGGATCCTGTGCTATGGTGATTCCGACTTGGTGGTCCAGCAGTCGTCAGGCGACTGGGACGCCAAGGATGCAAACATGGCGAGCTACCGCTTCCTCGTACAACAGCTCAGTGGATACTTCGAGGGGTGCGAGTTCCTTCATGTGCCAAGAAATGACAATGAGCAAGCTGATGCCTTGGCACGGATCGGCTCTACCCGGCAAGCAATACTAGCCGGCGTCGCCCTGCAATGCCTCCTCAAGCCGTCTGTCAAGCCGTCACCAGAATCAGACTCCATCTTCGTGCCGGCTCCTCCTGAAGCAGTCAGATCCGACTTGAGGACCCCAGCAGCCGGCGTGGGAACTTCGGCAGGCGGCTCGGGGACTGCAGTAGTCGCACCCGGCCCGGGGACTTCAGAACCCGGCCCGGGGACCGTAGCAGTCGGCCCGGGGACTTCATCGACTCAGCAGGCGGCCACCGACTCCAACCCGCCGCCTCCCCGCCCAACCACCCTCGTGCAAGTAGTAGTCCTAGCAGTCGAAGAAATTGCAGCACCTTCATGGGCTCAGCCCATCCTCAACTTTCTGGTGAACAAAGAGCTGCCGCCTGATGAGATCTCGGCCCGGCAAGTGCAGCGCCGGGCAGCAGCATACACCATTGTCAACAGAGAGCTTGTGAGGCGCAACATCACTGGTGTGTACCAGCGCTGCGTGGAGCCGGAGCAAGGCCAAGCAATCCTCAAAGATATCCATCAAGGTGAGTGTGGTCACCACGCGGCCTCAAGAGCACTTGTTGCCAAAGCTTTTCGCCACGGTTTTTTCTGGCCGACTGCTCTAGAAGACGCCAAAGACTTGGTCCAGAAATGCAAAGGGTGTCAGAAGTTCCGCTCGAAGCCACATCAACCGGCTTCTGCACTCAAGACTAACCCCATTGCCTGGCCCTTTGCCGTCTGGGGCCTGGACATGGTGGGACCATTCAAGACAGCACGCGGCGGCATGACTCATCTGCTTGTCGCGGTGGACAAGTTCACCAAGTGGATAGAATCAAAGCCAATTAAAAAGTTGAATGGTCCGATTGCTGTGACTTCCATCTCCGACATCACCATCCGGTATGGCATACCGCACAACATCATCACCGACAACGGCACAAACTTTGCCAAAGGCGCCTTGGCCCGTTTCTGCGCGACGCAGGGCATCCGACTGGACTTAGCGTCCGTTGCCCATCTGCAGTCAAACGGCCAAGTGGAGCGAGCAAACAGCCTCATTTTGTCCGGCATCAAGCCCCGACTAGTCGAACCCCTGGAGCGTTCGGCCGACTGCTGGCTAGACGAGCTGCCGGCCGTCCTATGGAGTCTGCGCACAACTCCGAACAAGTCAACCGGCTTCACGCCTTTCTTCCTCGTCTACGGTGCTGAAGTCGTCATCCTGACGGACATAGAATTCGACTCCCCTCGAGTCACCATGTACACCGAAGAGGAGGCAAAAGAAGCACGAGAAGACGACGTCGATCTGCTGGAAGAGGGCCGGCTATTGGCACTCAGCCGGTCCACCATCTACCAGCAGAGCCTGCGCCGATACTACAATCGGAAGGTCAAGCCAAGATCCTTCCAAGAGGGAGACCTTGTGCTCCGTCTGATCCAGCGAATAGCCGGCCAGCACAAGCTCTCGGTACCTTGGGAAGGCCCCTTCATCGTCAGCAAGGTGTTGGGCAATTACTACCTGATCGATGCTCAGAAGCCTCGAGCATGCAAAAGAGACGACTCCGGCAAGGAGACGGAGCGACCATGGAATGCAAACCTCCTCCAAAGGTTTTACAGTTGATGCAGTATGTACCACGCCAAGTTTTGTATTAAGCACGAAGACTCCGGGTCCCCCGAGAAGAGCTCGGGGACTGCCCTCTTTTATCTATATGATAAGTATTATGCCTATCAGTGTGTTATTTCATTTAGTCCGCCTGGCACCGGGTTCGACCAGTCGACCCGGGGACTCGCCGCCTTGTACTATGTAATGCTTCCTACAGCCGGACAAGTAATGTGTTGGCACTTAAGCTTTCTCCTGCAAGAAGCCGCAGCTCGCAGAGCGACTGTTCGGTCGGCAGGAGTTAAGGCAGAAAGGGTGTCTGCATGAAAAATGGCTAAGGACCCAAAGCATGCACATAGTCCAAGCCGGCTTCCCGCTTCACCGACCGGCTGCTGAGCAGCCGGCCGGCCGGCTTCTACTTAACTTGCTAAAAAACTCTAATCGGCTAAGTACTTGCCTCCCGAAAGTGGCTAAGTACTTGACCCAGCTACAGTCCCCAGAGCGGCTGTTCGGCTGGCAAGACGGCAACCGAGGGAAGGCGGCAAAGGAAAAAGCCAAGGAGCAGAAAGCAAGGAAAGATAGAATTCGGCGAGCATATTTACATATCAAAAGGCCCTTGGCCAGCATTCAACAGAAGTTTGAAATACACACCGCGGGTGGAATTGTGCGAGGTTAACAAAGTTTGTCGAGACTGATAAGCAGGTAAAAACAAAGATAAATTGGCAGCCTAGGGAGCAGCAGACGAGTTCGGTGGAACGGTGGAGTCGGTGGTGCCAGTTGGTGGAGCGGCCGGCTGGTCAGTCTCCGCTTGGTCGCCTTCAGTAGCAGCCGGCTCGCTCGGGCGTGGCTCATTGCCGGAGGCGCGGTCGAGCTGAGGCTGGCCGTCCGCTTCAACCTCTGGCGCTTCCTCTTCGCCTTCCCCATTCTCCTCGTCTTCTCCCTCGTCGCTGGAGTCGATCACTTCGGCCGAGTCCTCGCCATCCTCCGGGTTTAGCCCGAACCACTCTGGTGGCGCCTCGGCGCCGTTCTCGGCCAGCTCCGAGATGAAGATGCTGGTGTTGGTGTATTCGGCGATCGCCGCCGCCCGCTTGACAAGATCACCCTCCACCGCCACCAGCTCCTCCTGGGCCTTCTGTCGAAACATGGTCAACTGGGCTAGATTTAGCCCAGGGTACCACGCCTTGACGAACTCCAAGGCCCGGCGTGCTCCAGCCCGGGCCGAGGAGCCCTTCCAGGCCTCAAGACGGCCGGTCGCCACCTCCAGCCAGTCGGCAGTCCGACTGGGAGTGCGCGGTGCCGGCATGTCCGGCCACAGGGCGGAAATGGCCTGTGCCCCGATGCGATGAAGACGCCACAACATCTGATGAGCCGGCCGAAGGCGGGCCTGGATGCTGAGGAGCTGTTCGCTAAGGGTCCGGGGGCGTCGGCAGCGATCTCCGCGCCTTCCGCCCTCCGCCCTTCGCGATCGGCCTCGATGGCCTGATTGGCAGTGCCGCAGTGACCGGGAAAGAAGTCTACTCAAACAGAAAGCAAAAAAGCCAAAATTAGAAACAAGAAGCCGGCGGCTCGAAGAAAGAGTAAAGAAGGAAGCTCACCGTCAACCATGTCTTCAATCTCGCTGAAGCTGGCAGTCAGCATTGCCTCCTTATCGGTCCAGGTGAAGCGTTCGGTCTCGAACTCCGCAAGGGGACCGGCCTCCTTGTCCTCCGCCTCCTTCTGGGTCTTCTTGAGAAGCTCCGCCTGCTCCGCCAGTTGCGTGACCAGCCGGTCACGCTCTTCGGCCAGCTTCCTGCAATCCACCTCCTTGGCACGCAGCGCGGTGTTGGCTTCACCCAGCTGTTGCTGTAGGGCAGCGTTGGCCTCTGCGAAAGTAGAAGAAGAAAAAGGCGTCAGTAGCCAACATAGAAGAAGTACAGTCGTCGGGGAGATCCGGCCTGACTGCTCAGTAGTCGGCCCGAATCTCGGGGACTACAGCCCGCGGGTGCGCCAGCGCGCCCCCGCAGAAAAAGAAGTTATCAATACCAACAAAGAAGAAGAAGAGTTGTCGGGGAGATCCGGCCCGACTGCTCATCAGTCGGCCCGAATCTCGAGGACTACAGCCCGCGGATGCGCCAGTGCGCCCCCGCAGAGAAACAAAACAAAGACTTACTTCGGCTTTCCGACAAGTCGCTGGTCCGTTGATTCAGCTCCTGGACTTTGGAGTTGAAGGCGGCCGTGCGAAGGTTATGATAATCCTGCAGTGAAGATGTCAAACAATGTCAGTACTCGGAGCTTGCCAATTAAAGTTCCGAGCCGCCTGCTCAGCAGCCGGCCCGAAACTCGGGGACTACACCCAGTGGGTGTGCTGGCGCGCCGCCACAGTGAAATACAAGAATTAAAAATAAAGAAGCAAGGAGTGTACCCGGACGGCTGCTCGCGACTCCAGGAACGCTTGGTTGCACCGCTTCAGAGCGTCGGCCTCGGCTCGGAGTTTGCCTTGGACGTCCAGGATCGCCTGGTTCAAAGGGCCCGTCCCGCCTCCCCGCACCCAGTCAGCGGGCGCGACGCTGGACGCTTCGGCGTCCAGGATCGAAGAGCTCGCGGCGCCGGCTTCTAGCGGACGTGGCGCCGAAGCCGCCTTTGCAAACCGGCGGCGCGATGGTGTGCGGACCTCGGGAGTCAGGCCCGTCACCACTGCGTCTCCGGCTGGCGGCACCGGCGGGTCTGCCGGCTGTTTGTCTCGTGCCTCTTCAGATGGTGGTGGCGGAGGCACGGCCGCGTCCGGCATAGCGACATCGCCGCCATCCCTCTCCATGATTGGGTGCTCGTTGCCGGCTCCTCCAGTCGGCGCCACGAACTCTGGTGGTGGCGGCGCGGAGTTTAGGGGGACGACGAATAACACCGACTGACGGCGTGCGGCTTCTTCGGCCTGCTCCTTCGCCGCGGCAGCAGCTTTGGCTTCCGCCAGCTTCTTCAACGCGGCGGCCTCCGCCTTCTCCAGGCGGGCGGCTTCCTGCTCCTCGCGGACGTCCCGCACGTTTCGCTCCCGCGCCTCCCGAAGGTCGGCGGCCGGATCGATTCGCCGGGTGGTGGTGGAGGTCTCCGCCGACCAATGATGGAGGCGGCGGCCGACTTCTCAAGAGAGAGCAGGGCCCTAAGACAAGGAAAGCGAAGTGAGAAAGCTCAGAAAGAATCGACAAGAAAGAAAAGCACAAGAAAGGGTACTCATGCCGACACCATGGGAGGCGCCTTCGGGAGCTTATGAAACTTGGCCGCCTTCGCGGCGGCCTCCTTCCGCCTGGTCGCGGCGGTCGGATTCTTGGCCTTCTTCAGCGCGCTGCCGAACAGGGCGGCGCCCTGTTTACGCTTTTGCGTGCCGCCTCGGACAGTCGGCTCGGCGGAGGGGCCCGCGTCCGCCCTGCCGGCGCCTCGTGCAGGGCGCGGCTCGTCCTCCTCCTCGTTGTTGTCAGGCCAAGTCTTGATGCCCCCTTCCTCGGAGCCACCGGCTCCATAGACGCCGCCTGTGGCGTCGTCCTCCAAGGCGGCCGCCCCCAGGTCAGGTTCGTCCACGTCACTCACAGCCCGGTCCGGCGCATAGGGGCCACCCGGCCCCACGATGGCGGCTGTCGCCTCAGACATGTAGATCTGTTTCAAAGGGCAAGAGGCCGACTGTTCAAGCCCGCAAGACGGAATCAAGATGAAGTACTAAAGAAAGGAGAGATTGAAAGACTTACAGCTGATGGCGGGTCCGCGCGGGAATACAGCTGCTTGCCAAACTGCCAGGACCCCTCTAGCTTGAGGTCGGAGATCTCGTTCACCAAGTTCGCCACCTCAGCAGTTGGCATCTCCTTGGAGCTCAGTCGGCACGGGTCGCGATGCCCTCTCATCCGACTGATCAAGTGAGGCCGGCCTTGGAGCGGGAGAACCCGGCGCGCGACAAAGGCAACCAGCAGGTCGGACGCCTTGAGGCATTCGGCTTCGGTCAGCACCCGGAGTCGGTTGATGGCGGCGACGCCGTCTGCTGACACCGGCTTCGGCTTGTAGCCCCAGTTGGCCCGAGGCTCAGCCGGTGGGCCGGCTTCATAGGCCGGCAGGTTGATGAAGTCGTCGGCCGGGCGACGTTCTCCACATAGAAGTAAGATTGCTACCACATTTTGACCGACTATGGCAGCTTGATGGAGGGGAAGGCGTTCCTCGGAGACGGACGGCGCACCGCAATGAAGGCGCCGCACTGGGCTGCCACCTCCCGGACGAAGGTGCCCAGCTTGGTGTAGAAGAACGCTCCCCACAACTCGATGGTGGGGAGGATGCCGAGGTAGCCTTGGCACATCGTGACGAAGGCGGACAGAAGCATCACGGTGTTGGGCGTGATGTGATGAGGTTGGAGATGGCAGAACTCGAGGAACGAGCGGAGGAAACCGCTCGCCGGCAGGCCGAAGCCGCGGATGAACTGCGAGCGGAAGACGACCCGCTCGTTCTCCCCCGGCGCCGGCGAGATCTCCCCCGCAGGAGGCACGCGCGCCTTCACATAGTTTACGCCGGGAAGGCCCCACGTGTCGCGAAGGAAAGCGATGTGGTCTTCATGGACGTTCAACCCGTCCTAGTCTCCTCCCCGCTCGCGCACCATGAAGAGCTCGACGAGGCTAATGGCGCAGCGGGGGAGCTGGGGATCGGAGCAAGGCCAAGAGGGCTCGGGGAGGAAGAACTCGACGGAGACGAGAAGCGGCAGCACTCCGGCGGAGCTCGGGGGCGTTGCGGCGAGAGGAAGAAGAAGGAGAGAAAAATGGGGTGGAGGGGCGCGCGTGCTTCGCCGGTCCCCCTCCTCCCCCTACTTATAGCCGACGGGCTACGAAGCCGAGGGGGCGGGCGTGGGATCGTGGGATTAACTGTGCCCACGACCCCACGTCCCTGCGTTTACCGCGCGAGTTACTGCATGCAGTAACTCCGCGAGGGAGCCCAACCGCCCGCCTCGGCCGCAGCGGATCCGCACGCGCGCCGAGGCTCGATGGTGGCGGGCCCAGCCTGCTGTCGCGTCCCATCGCGCGCGTGGGCTGGCAGGCTGGCCCAGCTGGCTGACGACACATGGCGGGCTCTTGACGGGCGGCGGGCCTGGAGGCTTCACTAGCACGCCACCTAGTTCCCGCCGTTGCGTTCGAAGTTTTGGACAAATCCGACTAGACGTGGCCGACTCCCACCAGGCGCCTCGCCAGGAATCGGACGAAGCTTCTGTTCAGAGCACCCGGAGAAAGAAACTGCTGAGGCTCCTCGGCTCCTCAACCGCGGTGCCTCACCAGCTTCGGGGACTACTGTTGGAGTAATGGGCCACGGGTAGCCTAACCCGAGTCCCTGAACCTTTCAAGACATCGGGGCCGGCTGCGCCCCTCGGAGCCTCGAGATGAGGCGCCGCCTTCTGATGGCCGGCTGCCTGAAGGCGGCTAGGCTCTAGAAGGCGGCACCAAGACAGGCCGACTCCTTAGAGGCGGCCTGCAGAGAGGCCAGCTTCTAGCAGGCGGCCCACGGCGCCCTCAGAGTCTGCGCCCCCATTAAGAAGACAAGACATGGCAAGGCTACAGTGTAGCCCATCACCCCCATATCCAGGGCCGGACGTGGCCACAGTGCTCCGTACGGGCGGAGATATTCGCCCGGCGCGGCACTGTTGCCACTCTGCCCTTGACGTCATTGCTGGCAGGCGGAGCCCTGTTCCCACGACGGCCTGTCGGTACGGCCCGCAGGCGGCGGACCCTACTAGGCAGCGAGAGCCCGGAGGACGGCGGAAGCCTGGCCAGTCGGACCCGAGGAAGGCCGGCCTCTAGCAGGCGGCCCGTTCCCTCCCCGGGGCCCACGTGCCGTTAACCACATAAGACGCGGTGTGGCTACAGTGATCTCCCACCAGGCGGCGGGACTGTAGCCACGCTCCCCTGACCAAGCCTGCGTCATTAGCATCATGGCTACAGTAATCAGCAGCCGGCACGACCCGCGAGCAGCGGGAGCGGCCTGTCGGTTCTGTACCGGACCAGTCGGCGGGGCCCACCAGGCGGCGGGCCCCAGCAGCCGGCGGAGAAGCCGGCGACCAGAGGCACTGACAACCGGGTCCTACACCCGGCCAGATTACCATTGTACCCCGTGGGGGTAGGCCTATATAAACCCCCCAGGGCACCCATGCAAAGGGTTCCCAACCTGTTAGAACTAGACTCACACCTAGAGGAAGGAGAGAGCGTGCCTGCCTTCTTCTACCTCTACCATACAACTCGAGGAGCACCATTGTACTCGCTAGTGCCTTAGTGATCATGCGGAGACCCTGCAGAGCAGGACTAGGGGTGTTATCTCCTAGGAGAGCCCCGAACCTGGGTAAAGTGTGCCGGCGTTCATGTCTAGGCCTCATCCCGCTTCCAGGCACCGGCGACGTTCTACTCGCTCCCACCATGATAAGCCATCCCTTGGCATATGTCGCACCCAACCCCCGACAATATTTTCATGAATTTCATCCTTGACCAATGTTATGTTTGTCAACTTTCAATAAATTTTACCACTTATACTTTTCCTTATGTGATGTCATTACTTACCATAAGATTAGCATATGATCTTTTTCATTATTTCCTTTATTTTTATTGAAACATAAAAATAAAGAAGCAAAAACTCAAACTAATCTTTATTATATAACTGTCACTCGATTACATAGATAGATAGATCATGAAACTAGCACTCGAAAATAGATCATACTAAACATTTATTCAACTAAATCACGAAATTGCTACGGATCGAACTAAAAGCTGTGAATATAATAAAAGTGATGGTGCTACGATACCGGGGCATCTCCCCAAGCTTGGCACAAGCCAAGCGGAGTGCCCATACCCGTGTACTCAAGCCTCCTTCTTTGGTGATGATGGTGATGGTGGTGTTGAGGTAGTAAGCTTGTCCTCCGGCTTCCATGGAAGGGGTTCACCATCATAAGAGGATGCACCAGTATCCTGAGTCCTGAAACCGGCAACTAAACTCATACCTTTAAATCTTGCTTCATACTCAAAAACTTGATTTTGAAGATCATAGATTTGGCTTTGCAGAAAGTTGATTTGCTCATTGAATGTGAAGACGATGTCCTTCATAGACCGGCCATCCACTTTGTGATCACGTGTCTGTAATCATGGAGTGATTAGCACTAAGTCCACTCTCCACCATCCCTTGGCACTTGAAGATCTCTTGCTCCACCGCCTCGAGCCTGGCCTCCATGCTTCCCGTCTTCTTGGGGCCTCGAACATCCCGGATGTGGATCACCCCCTCACGCATCTCAATGGCTTGAGGGTGCTTCAACACCTCCGATAGGTACGGGTTGATGACCTTCTCAAAGAACTTGTCCTTGGAGGAGCTTGGTGGAGCCATGGCGATCTAGATCTGACAGAAAAATAACACGAAACAAGAATAGAGGATATTTCCGCGATGAGGTGGTCAAATCGTCCGGGGGAGTATATAAAGATTTTTTATCTTGGGAAACAAGTATACTACAGGAAAACGAAGTCAGGAGGGTGCCCGAGGGGCCTACTACCCACCAGGGCGCGCCAGGTGGGGCAGGCCCGCCCTGGTGCCTAATGGGCACCTGGGTTGCCTTACCGGTTGTTTCTTATTTTCTTATTTTTTTCTAATATTCCAAAACTGACAGACAATATTTTTGCGGATTTTTCAGAGTTCGTTTACTTACCGTATCACTTACCTCTTCCTTTTCAGGGTTCTGGAGTGTTCTAAAAGGTTTCTCTTATGTGTTCCTCCGGTGTCATGGTTTGAATAATATTAGTTTCAACATTAATAGTTGTACCTGAAATATAGTGCTTAATTCTTTGCCCATTGACCACCTTCGGACTAGTGCCTTCGGAATTATTGATCTTAATAACCCCAGAGCGGTAAACTTCTTCAACGATGTATGGTCCTTCCCATTTGGATAGAAGTTTTCTTGCAAAAAATCTAAAATGCAAATTGTACAATAGAACATATTCAGCAACTTTGAATTCCCGCTTTTGGATTCTTTTGCCATGCCATCTTTTGAATTTTTCTTTAAATAGTTTGGCATTTTCATAAGCTTGGGTTCTCCATTCATCTAGTGAACTAATATCAAATAACCTCTTTTCGCCAAAAAGTTTGAAGTCATAGTTGAGTTTTAATTGCCCAATATGCTTTATGTTCTAACTCAAGAGGCAAATGTCAAGCTTTTCCATAAACCATTTTATATGGAGACATACCCATAGGATTTTTATAAGCTGTTCTTTAGGCCCAAAGTGCATCGTCAAGTTTCTTAGACCAATTCTTTCGGTATCTGTTGACAGTTTATTGTAATGTTAACATTATTTCTCTATTGCTAAGTTAGAGTTGTCCACTAGATTGAGGATGATAGGGTGATGCAATTCTATGGTTGACATCATATTTAGCAATCAGTTTACGGAAAGAACCATGAATAAAATGTGAACCACCATCAGTCATTAAATATCTAGGGACTCCAAACCTAGGGAAAATAACTTATTTAAGCATTTTAATAGAGGTGTTATGATCATCACTGCTAGTTGGAATAGCTTCTACCCACTTAGTGACATAATCAACAACAACCAAAATATGTGTATACCCATTAGAGGAAGGAAAAGGTCCCATATAATCAAAGCCCCAAACATCAAATGGTTCAATAACAAGTGAATAATTCATAGGCATTTCCTGACGTCTACCAATATTACCAATTATTTGACATTCATCACAAGAAAAGACAAACTTATGAGCATCCTTAAAAAGAGTGGGCCAATAAAAACCAGATTGCAATACCTTGTGTGCAGTTCTATCTCCCGCATGATGCCCTCCATCGGCTTCAGAGTGACATTTCCATAGAATCTGTTCCTGTTCAGGCTCAGGTATACAACGCCTAATAATACCATCCACTCCCTCTTTATAAAGATGTGGGTCATCCCAAAAGTAATGTCTTAAATCATAGAATAATTTTTTCTTTTGTTGGTATGTGAAACTAGGTGGTATAAATTTAGCAACAATGTAATTAGCATAATCAGCATACCAAGGAGTATTCTGAGAGGCATTTATGACAACCAGTTATTCATCAGGGAAGCTATCATCAATAGGTAGTGGGTCAAGAATGTTTTCTAACCTAGACAACTTATCAGCTACGGGATTCTCAGCTCAAAGATTAGTAAGAGGCCTCGAAATTTTAGAGAAGTCTTTAATAAACCTCCTATAGAAGCATGACCAAGGAAACTAAGAATACCTTTAATGTCTTTAGGACATGGCATTTTCTCAATTGCATCAACTTTAGCTTTATCCACCTCAATACCTCGCTCGGAAATTTTGTGCCCTAAGACAATACATTCATTCACCATAAAGTGGAACTTCTCCCAATTCAAGACGAGATTAGTTTGCTCTCATCTCTGCAAAACTCAATCAAGGTTTCTTAAGCAATCATCAAAAGAAGTTCCGTAAACAAAGAAATCATCCATGAAAACCTCAACAATCTTTTCATAAAAGTTAGAGAATATAGCAGTCATACATCTTTGAAAGGTAGCAGGTGCATTACATAAACCAAAAGGCATACATGTCGTGGGAAACCATGATCACCTATGGGGCCATGAGCCCCTTTTGGTTCGGTAGGGGGAATGAGCACGTTGCACAAAGAGCGGAGAACGTCGCGCAGCACAGCAGAGATCACACAGGCATTTTTACCCAGGTTCGGGCCGCCGCGAGGCGTAAAACCCTACTCCTGCTTTGGTGGATTGATGGTGGACTGTTTTGCCACCTTCTTGCCTGCCTGCTTGACACGTCGCTGGACGGGTGTTATTTGGTGGTGTTTTCCATAGGAAGTGGCTGCCATGTGGCAAAAAACAACCACTTAGTCACTTGGGGGCTTGAGGTGGAGCGGTGGATCCTTGGCGGGGTGGTTTTGCCTCCGTTGTGCCCAGCAGGCCTGCCGGGAAGGTCTTGATGTTTACTCTTGGGGCCACCTCGACCTCGTCAGGCTCGCCTGCCCGGCAAGGGAGGTTTTCCCTTAATGGTATCGTGCTTCCTTTGGCTTGACTTGGTCCTCTTGATTTGTACTCTGATTTCTCAAAGAGCCGATCTCTTTAGCTTGGCCTTGTCTTGGATGTTGCAACTTTGCTCTTTTGGGCTTGTGCATGGTCTGGGCAACAGACCCAGGGTTTGTTGCACCGACAGGTGCCCTCGGGCCTGGCCCGAACAGACTGCCGGGCTTCATCGGGGTAGGCCCTAACCAGTGCACAAGCAAGAGGGTAGTAATTGCTTGTCTTTGGTGGTCTCCTTTGCTTCTTCATTAACCTGTGCCCAGGTCAGTTTTCGGTTCTCCCGTGCGTCGTGCAACGCCAAATTGTAGTGGGGCCATCCTTGTAATGGGCCGTGAATGAATTTAATGCACGGGTGAGTAACTGCCAATTCACTTTTCCCACCACGCCCTTATCCCCGGCCACGTATGTTGTATGCATTGAGTGGGGTAGGTAACGGGGGCGCGTGGTGCGGGAGAGCGTCAAGGTAGGGCCCCCGTCTTCTTGGATTGGTGGAGGAGGGTGGCGGTTACTCGCCGAGGGATCAGTCCCAGCCCCAGTCCACCTATAAAAGTGGGGGTAGGAGGGAGCGCAAATATTCATCCAAGCACCTCTCCCCCTCCATCCCCTACTCTTCTTCTGGTTATGCTGAAAGGGAGAGCCCGGGGTCCAGCCCGGGCCCTAGCTTGGGGTCGACGACGCTGAATGCTCATGTCGACGTCCGGGGAGTCGAGGGTCATGGCCACGCCTTTGCGGGGGCTGGACCACTTTCCTGTCTCTGCACAGGCCCCAAGGGGGCGCACGGTGGTAGCACTAGAGGTAGCGACTCTGGTGCGCTCGTCGCAGGGCCGCCCGAAGCTTCAACTTTAGTGAGATGTCACGTGAGCGACACCACCCCGAAGCCCATAATGGACGCAAGGCGTGGTAGTCGACCGTGGCCTATCCCCATTTTTCTGTGACGTCAAAGGGAGATCGCGGGGGCGACTTGTCATCGCTAGCGACAGATCCCTCCCTTCGGGGTTCTGCCTGTCTTGCGTGTGGGCGGGTTCCTTGTGCCCATGCATGCTTCCTCAGAGGGCGGCATCCTTCTAACTTCGGGTCGTTGGAGACAACCATGCTCTCTGTGGAGCCCTCCGGAGCGCCCGGCGTCCGCTCCGGCCGCTGTGGCGGGGGCTTTGAGCGACAGCGGTGAGGAAGGCGGCAGCAACCCACAACGCGTCAAGAGCGAGGACGACCGCTTGGGCCTCCGGCAGCACCATCATCACCGGTTGGGCCTCCGGCAGTGTCATCATTTGCACCTGCCCTTCGGTTTCTTCCTCTAGCCTGGGGACGACACCGCCCTGATCCTGGGGAGGCGCCGAATCCCAGTCAGGCCTTCCCTCTGTCTTCTTCATCTCCCCCTGCAGCTCCACGTAGGGGAGGACAGAGATAAAGGCGTCACGGGCATCTTATCTTTTTTCAATCTAAAACTTGTAGGCACTTTTCAAACTTTAGTTCAAATTATGTAATCTCTTTTATCCATGTTTGTGCTCTCTAAGATCTTGTACTTGTTGATTAGCATATTAATGAAAAAGATAAACCATGCTGGGTACTCGCGCATGTAATATGTCCATGCAGAGGTGAAATGCCTCTATACATTCGAGTAAACAAGTTTCCCCGGCAGGCTATCATGTCGGTGCCCTTAGTTTGTTGCCATGGAGCCAGGCCTGCTGGGCACAAACCATAAAGAGGGGCCAACCCCCTGCCACCCCTTTTCGCCGAAGGCCACTACGACTATCCTAACTGAAGCAACGTTCGAGTCAAAGGATGGGAGCACCTAAGTCTCAAAGGCGGCGAGGTTTTCTTATGCACAAGTACTTATTTACAGAACACATATGGACAAATGAAAGAACTTATATGTTTTGACTTGCCGGGGATCGCAACGTAGGCTCGTCTTCTCTTCTCCTCTTCGGGACCAAGTCCGCGGCAGGAGCCTGCAGTTTGATGCAGATGAAAATGATGCCTCATGCGATCTTATCTACATGAACATGCAATGCTCATGATATGCTTATGCATGCATGCAATTTGTCGGGGGCCCCCAGCGCTTCATTTATTTCTCTATTGCTCAGGGTCTGCGCCTGGCATTGTACAAGGGGTTACATGCAACTGAGGCAAGGCCTATACGAAAGCGTGGCTGCCGGGCAGGGCCCGACAGCCGCGCCTTACGGGTAGAACTTGCGGAGATGCTCAATGTTCCATGAGCTATGCAATTTAATGTCATCTCCGGTCTCCAGACGGACTGTGCCAGGTCTGGTGACTCGTACTACCCGGTAAGGGCCTTGCCACTTCGGCGTCAACTTGTTTGTACCCTTGGCGGACTGAACACGCCTAAGGACAAGGTCTCGTTCCTCAAAACACCGGGCATGAACCCTGCGGCTGTGATAGCAAGGCAGGGCTTGCTCGTAGCGTGCAGCACGCGTAGCAGCCCGAAGACGGTTCTCCTCGAGTAGCACAGCGTCGTCACGCCGGTGTTGTTCCTACGCTACTTCATCGTAGGCAAGCACTCGAGGTGACCCATAAATGAGTTCTGTGGGAATAACTGCTTCTGCCCCGTAGACCAGGGAGAAGGGAGTCCACCCGGTAGCTCAATTTGGTGTCGTTCAGAGGGACCAAAGAACCACCGGTAGCTCGTCGATCCACCGCCTGCCACACTTCTGCAGCTTATCAAATGTTCTCGTCTTGAGTCCCCGCAACACTTCAGCGTTCGCCCTCTCAGCTTTCCCATTGCTCTTTGGGTGAGCAACAGAGATGAATGAGATCTTGCTTCCGAGGGCATGAACGTATTGCATGAAGGCGCGGCCCATGAATTGGGTGCCGTTGTCGGTGATGATCCGAGCAGGGACTCCAAAGCGGCACACCAATCCTTTCAAGAACTTGATAGCCGACTGAGTAGTCACCTTTCTCACGGGCTCTACTTCTGGCCAGTTTGTAAACTTGTCGATTGCAACGAACAAGAATTCAAAGCCCTCGGCAGAACGGGGGAAAGGTCCCAAGATGTCGAGCTCCCAGACCGAAAACGGCCACGACAAAGGGATTGTCTAAAGAGCTTGGGCAGGCAGGTGGATATTCTTAGAATGGAACTGGCAGGCTTCGCATTTGGTGAGCAACTCAACTACATCTTGGAGGGCTGTGGGCCACTAAAATCCTTGCCGGAAGGCCTTTCCAACCAGAGCCCTCGATCCGATGTGTGATCCGCACATACCCTTATGTATTTCCGCCAGTAGTTCCTTTCCTCCTCCCCGGCAGATGCACTTCAATTTCACACTGTTGGGCCTTCTTCTGTACAGCGTGTCATCCACGAACTGATACATACCGGCCCTCCGTGCTACTCTTTTAGCTTCTTCTTGCTCTTCGGGAAGTTCTCCAGTTTGGAGGAAATGGACTATGTGCTGCGCCCAAGTTGGAGCCTGGGGCTCGGCAACGAGGACTAGCGGCACTTCCTCCTTCGTGGGAGTGCACTCTTCAACCACGGGGACCGGTGGTCTGGCGGGAGGAGGCAGCTCAGCAACTGAAGGGAGTCGTTCCCGCCAAGCTCTCTGCCGAGATCCTCGAGAGGTTCTATCGGGAGAGGCCTGCCGGAGTCCAGTTTCCTCCTCTTTCTAGCGATTGTTGCCGGGGATACGGAGGGCTGATTCAGATGGAGAACAAAAGTCGATGGTTCCAGAGGGAGTTTTTGCACATCGCACTTTGACAGATGATCAGCAATGTTGTTTTCCGCATGGGGTATGTGCTCTGTTTGCAATCCGTCAAAGCGCTCCTCGAACTTTCTCACTTCCTCAACGTATGCCTGCATCAATGGACTTTGGTAATCCTTGTTCACTTGTCTCACCACAAGCTGTGAGTCTCCGCGGATGATTAGCTTCTTGATCCCCAGTTCTGTGGCAATCCTGAGCCCGGCAAGGAGCCCTTCATACTCTGTAGTATTGTTGGTAGCCTTCTCGCAGGGAAAATGCATCTGGACAACGTACTTAAGGTGCTCTCCAGTGGGAGCAACGAGAAGCACGTCAGCCCCTGCACCTTGTAGGGAGAAGGCACCATCGAAATACATAATCCATTCTTGGGGCGCTTCCTTGCCAGGAATAACTGTTTCCAGCACTTCTTCATCAAGGGCTGGCGTCCACTCTGCAATAAACTCCACCAATGCTCTGCTCTGGATGGTTGATGTGCTCTCAAACTTCAAACCGAAGCTGGATAACTCCAGGGCCCATTCCACTATCCCGCCGGTGGCTTCAGGGTTTCTGAGTATCCATTGCAGAGGGAAGCGAGTGACAACCATGATCTCATGGGCTTGGAAATAGTGGCGCAGTTTCCTTGAGGCCATGATGAGGCCAAAAATCAAATTTTGCGCACCAGAGTACCTCGATCTAGCCCCCTGCAATAGGGAGCTGACGAAGTACACTGGGCGCTGCACCACTTTCTTCCTTGCCGCAACCTTGGGGCTGTCTCCACTGCCTTGCTCTTCTCTGTCTTGATCTGCATCTGACCTTGCCGGGGTGTGCTCACTACCCTTTCTGGAGGGGACTGGCCGTGGCTGCCGCTTCTTCCACTTCCCACTGCGCCACTAGCGCCGCGCTAACCACTTGATTAGTTGCCGCCAAGTATAGCAGCAACCACTCTTGTGGTTTGGGGGCGACCAAAGTAGGCATAGAGGACAAGTAGGCATTCAAATCTTGTAGTGCAGCGTCTGCCTCTGGAGTCCACTCCACGGGTCTTGCCCTCTTCAAGATTTTGAAGAACGGCAAGGCACGCTCGACAGACTTGGAAATGAACCTGCCGAGCGCGGCAACGCATCCAGTCAAATGCCTCACATCCTTGAATGTCTTGGGTGCTTGAATCTGCTCGATAGCCTTGATCTTATCGGGGTTGGCCTCTATCCCACGACGGGACACAAAAATGCCAAGTAGCTTGACGGAGGGAACACCAAACACACACTTCTCCGGGTTCAGCTTCAAGTTGATCTTGCGCATATTGGCAAAGTTCTCTTCCAAATCCTGAATAAGAGTTGATCTGTCCTTGGTCTTGACCACAATATCATCCATGTAAGCTTCAATGTTTCTGTGCAATTGAGACTCAAAACTAATCTGGACTGCCCTTGCAAAGGTGGATCCGGATCTCTTCAATCCGAAGGGCATACGTACGAAGCAGTAAGTGCCACATGGAGTGCTGAACATTGTCTTCTCTTCGTCTTCCTTGGACATAAAGATCTGATGGTACCCAGAGTAGGCATCCAGAAAAGAAACCAAGTCGTACCCGAAGGTGGAATCCACAATCTGATCGATGTGCGGCAAAGGAAATGGGTCCTTCGGGCAGGCCTTGTTCAGATCAGTGAAATCTATGCACAGCCTCCATTTCCCATTAGCCTTGCGCACTACCATTGGATTTGCTAACCATGTTGGATGCAGTACTCCTCTGACCAGACCAGCTACCTTAAGTTTCTTAATTTCCTCGGCAATGAACTGCTACCGCTCCAAAGCATGCTTTCAGACCTTCTGCTTGACGGGTCGGGTATGTGGGCAGATAGCAAGGTGGTGCTCAATTACCTTCCTGGGAACACCGGGGATGTCAGACGGTTGCCATGCAAACACATCGACATTCTCCTGTAGGAAGGCAACGAGCGCGCTTTCCTATTTGTCGTCAAGGGTGTCACTGGAAGTAAAGGTACCATCAGCGCCAGCCAGCCCTGCCAGGACCTTCTTCACAGCAGGCGCAGTGGCTTTGGATCTCTTGCTATTGGAACTCTCTGGCAAGTCATCAACAGACGCAGCACACTCCGAAGAGACGCGCTTCCCGGATTCCTCACTGGAGCCCTTGTTAGCTTTCTTCTTTTTCTTGTTTTCCTTGGCGGGAACGATGGCTTCCGCGGCCTCTTCCACAACTGCGTCCCGGTACATCTTGTCCACGCAAATGATTGCATCCTTCTCGTCTAATGGAATGGAAACGATGCCAACCGTCCCCGGCATCTTCAAGGTGTTGTAGGCATAGTGGGATGCCACCATGAATTTGGCCAGGGCTAGGCGACCAAGGATTCCATTGTACGGCAGGGGGAGGTCGACCACATCAAACACAACCTTCTCCGTCTGGTAATTCAGCTCTCCCCCGAATGTCACTTGCAACGTAATCTTCCCTTTAGGACGGCTCCTACCGAGGTTGACTCCTAGAAACGTGCCAGTAACCTCGAGCTCTTCCTCTGCTATCTGGAGTTTGCTGATGATCTTTGGAGAAATTAGATTCAACCCGACCCCGCCTTCAACCAACATCTTTTTGACTTTGCGGTTGCGGATCGTTGGTGAGACCAACAACGGCAAGCACCCTATCGCAGTGGTGCGGTCAGGGTGGTCCTCTTCATCAAAGATGATGGGCGTGCGGGACCACTTGAGCGGCCTCCGAGAATCTGCCGCTGGCTCCGCAGCGTTGACTTCACGCGCCCACTATTTAAGTTGGCGGTGAGAGGAGTTGTAGCGACCCGACCTCAGACAGTCAAGTCTCCGTGCTTAAGTGTCATCCCTGGATCGGTATTGCTGACACACACAGTACTCGAGGATTTATTGCAGAGTTCAATCACACACTTATTACATCAAGTGTCTCAAAAAGAGTACTTATTACAATGGCTGAAGGCCATCTAAATAAGATAACTGTGGAATCTTCGAAGATAAATGAGTCCATCCAACTCCACGGCAAAACTGAGTGCATGACAACGACCTAGAGCACCTTACTCCTCGTCTGAAAATTCTGCAACATGATACGTTGCAGCCTGTGTAGGTCAGCACATGGAATATGCTAGCAAAATAACACTATAGAGCAATGAATAGAATAACAACTATCACTACATGCATATATGGCTGGTGGAGGCTCTATGGTTATCATTTTTGCATAAAGCTAGTTTTTCCCTACAACAAGGAATATATTTTATTTAACTACATAGTTTGTTGAAAACATTGAGAAGGTAACCGCAACTCAATCCCAAAATTTAGAATTAATAACCCGACAAATTAATTAAGTAGAGTGATGAGATCAACATAGTAATTCAAGCACCAGATACTCAGGATGTCCATAACCGGGGACACGGCTAACCATGATTAGTTTATACACTCTGCAGAGGTTTGCGTACTTTCCCCCACAAGACTCGATCTCCTCCGTTGAATTTCTCGCACTACATGACGTTTGAGAAACGGATGACCGAGACGCAGTCTTTCAGAAGCACTACTCTTTATGATGGGTAGACATTACCACCAACATGCCCTACATGTGCTAGTCTACCACTGAAAGAGGTCACACAACATACTCAACTATGCCAGAGCCCATAATGGCTTGTGGCTGCACACAGAAGTTTCCAGCATGAATAAATATTATGATCCCTTTGAGCCTGGGTGGCAAACCATAGGATGATCACACGGGTTCCCCGGGATCTCCTTGGACAGCACTGGAATATCCCTAGGTGCCCACAACCAATCCACCCAGATGTGTATTACAATAGCCACCTTAAGTTAAACCTTAGTTAACAATAACTCTCACATCTTTCATGAATTCTCTCAAACCAAACCACGTCTACGAGCATAGCAAGCAGTATAAGCACACCGTAGTAACACCCAAGGTTTGAATATAAGACAATAGGTTCCTACCTCATCAACTACTTCCCAATACCCACATATCATCAAGTCCTACTCATGCAATGTTTGAGGGTTGAAAACTAATGCATAAAAACTGGGTAATAAAGGGATATGATCAAAGTGTTACTTGCCTTGCTGACGATCGGAAAACCCTAGAGATTCGTAGTAGCAAGCCTCGCACTCCGGAAACTCTATCATGAACAAACAATAGCATACATAAGCACTCAAGCATAAGATTCAAAGGTAAAACCCAAAAGAAAAGATCTAAACTGAAAGTTCAAGTGAAGAGCTTCGATTTGGAAAAAGAATCAATCGAATCGAAGTTACGAAACTCAAACTACGATCAAAAGAAGTTCAAATTCAAATCTGCTAGAAACCAAATTTTTAACTTTCAAAATCATGTTCAAGTGATTATCTGGATAGAGGGGAACAAGACGAAGATTTTGGCATTGGTTTCACTGGATTTGGACAAACGAGCAAAAAGTAGCGAGGGTTTGAAGATCAGGGACTAATCTGTGATAAAAGTAATTACGAATAGGTCCCTGGCCGAGAAATAAAACTAAAAAGAAAAATCTATCGGACGAACGTCCGCTAACAGAGACTAACGAACGAAATCGTTCGCTAACAAAGAAGATCGGGTGAACATTCGCTAATTAGCGAACCCAAAAAAAATAAAACCGATCTAAACGAATAAACCGAAAAAAAACCGGGGCAGCGGTTCGGTTTTATACCGGTTCGGGGTGGTTCGAAGAGGAAAAACCGGCGGCGGCAGTGTCTTGCTCCGGCGAGCGGGCCAAGGCGGCGAGGCAGCGGGCGGCGGCGGCTACGCGGCACGGGGAGGCGGCGTCGGCGGCGGGGAGCGGCGGCGTGGTGCAGGCGGCGGCATCGGTAACGCGGGCGGCGGCGCGTGCGGCTGCGGGGTGCCGCGGCTGAGGAGAGAGGGGGGTCCGGCTGGCCTTTTAAAGGGGGAGGGTGGCGGCTTGGGGAGGGGGTAAGGGCGAGGCGGCGGTGGTCGCAGAGTCCGGCTCGGACTTTGCCGGCGGCGGCAGGGCGGACTCCCGCGCGGGGAGGCGGCGACTGCGTGGGTCGGCTGGGCCGTTGGCCTAGTTCGGTCCAAACTTTTTTTTAATATTTTTGCCAGAACGGAAAAGTCCAAAATAAAATAAATAAAAATCCTAAAATCCGAAAACAATTTTCACGGTCCTCTACTAATATTTAGGACAACGTGAACATTTTTCTCGGCTAAAATGCAATTTTCAAAAATGCAATTTTTCCCTAATTTACTCGAATAAAAACTCAAATAAAATATATTTTTATTTAAAATTAAATTTCCATTATTTCCTCTGTTTTGAAGAAGTCATATTATCTTCTCTCATTATTTTATTTATTTTTGAAATAATCGGAAAAATAATTTCAAATAAAAATCTCTTGATCCAATTTACCAATTTTGAAAAATTCAAAAATGGATTTTATGGAAACCTCCAACTCTCTCAAATGGTCCTTGAGTTGCTTAAGGTCTCTAGGATAAAAAATGGCCAAATAAACCAAACAAAAATGCAAAGAGCATGGATGCATATGATGACCTAATGATTAACATCCAAATTGAAAATTGGGATGTTACAAACCTACCCCCTTAAGATGAATCTCGCCCTCGAGATTCGGGTTGGCTAGCAAATAGGTGTGGGTGGTCTTTCCGTAGGTCTTCCTCTCGCTCCCAGGTGGCTTCCTCCTCGGTATGATGGCTCCACTGAACTTTGCAAAATTTGATGACCTTGCTGCGTGTAACTCGGCTGGCAAACTCGAGAATCTTGACGGGTTTCTCCTCGTAGGTTAGGTCACTCTCCAACTGAATTGCTTCCAGGGGCACTGTATCTCTTCAGACTCTTTGTTTAAATCTGGTCCGAACAACTGACGGTCTCCAACTTCATCCCACATCAATGGTGTCCTGCACCTTCTTCCATACAAGGCTTCAAAAGGGGCCATCTTCAAACTAGCCTGGTAGCTGTTGTTGTATGAGAACTCTGCGTAAGGCAAATTATCATCCCAACTAGATCCATAATCTAGCGCACAAGCTCTCAACATGTCCTCCAGAATCTGATTGACTCTCTCGGTCTATCCATCTGTCTGCGGATGAAAGGCTGTACTGAACTCTAGCCTGGTACCCAAAGTCTTGTGCAACTGATTCCAAAACTTCGAAGTAAACTGTGTTCCTCTATCTGATACGATGGTCCTTGGAACTCCATGTAGACATACGATCTTGGTCATGTATTTCTTGGCCAACTTCGCACTCGTATAAGTGGTTTTCACGAGGATAAAGTGAGCCACTTTGGTCAAGCGATCTACTACTACCCAGATGGAGTCATATCCTGATCTTGTCCCGGGTAATCCGGTGATGAAATCCATGCCAAGTTTATCCCACTTCCATTAGGGTATCTGCATAGGCTGTAGTAACCCTGCTAGCTTCTGGTGTTCTGCCTTAACTCTCTGACATACATCACATACTGCTACACGCTCGGCAATATCCTTCTTCATACCTGTCCATCAGAAATGTTCCTTCAAATCCAAATACATCTTGGTGTTTCCGGGGTGAATCGAGTATGGCGAGTCATGAGCTTCCTGAAGTATTAACTTCCTCATCTCTGGGTCATTAGGCACATAAATATGGTCCTCAAACCATAAAGTTTCGTGTTTGTCCTCACGAAAACCCTTGGCTTTTCCTTTACTCATCTTCTCCTTGATCTCAGAAATCTCCTTATCAATCTTCTGGGCTTCTCGAATCTTTCCCAGTAACATGGACTGAACTTCCAAAGTTGCAACAAAACCTCTTGGAACTATCTCCAAACGAAGTTCCTTGAGATCGTCGGCCAACTCCTGTGGTAATCCTCTGGTTACGAGAGTATTCACATAACTCTTGCGGCTTAAAGCGTCTGCTACGACATTGGCCTTTCCTGGGTGATCGTGCAACTTCATATCATAATCCTTTATGAGCTCCAACCATCTCCTTTGCCTGAGATTCAACTCCTTCTGCGTGAAAATATACTTCAAGCTCTTATGATCCGTGTAAACATCGCAACGGTTTCCAATAAAAAAATGTCTCCAGGTCTTGAGCGCATGCACTACGGCTGCTAACTCCAAATCATGCGTGGCATAATTCAACTCATGAGGTCGAAGTTGCCGTGAGGCATATGAAACAACTCTTCCGTCTTGCATAAGTACACCTTCAAGTCCCAGGCGAGAAGCGTCGCAATACACTTGGAAATCCTTGCGTATATCCGGAAGAATTAGCATTGGGGCTGTAACTAAACGTTTCTTCAACTCCTGAAAACTGGCCTCACATTCCTCGGTCCATTTGAACTTGGTGTCCATCTTCAATAACTCTGTCATGGGCTTCGCAATCTTGAAAAAAATTCTCAATGAATCTCCTACAATATCCTGCGAGTCCAAGAAAACTACGGATCTCTCCAACTGAGGTGGGTGCCAACCACTCAGTAATAGACTGAACCTTGGTAGGGTCTACTGCTATACCTTCTCCTGATATAACATGTCCAAGAAATCCAACTTCTTTCAACCAAAACTCACATTTGCTGAACTTGGCGTATAGCTGATGTTCCCCGAGCTTCTCGAGAACTAAGCGTAAATGTTCCTTGTGTTCTTCTTCATCCTTCGAGTACACCAATATGTCATCAATGAACACCACAACAAACTTATCCAAGAACCCCATGAACACCTTATTCATCATACTCATAAAATAGGCAGGGGCGTTAGTCAATCCAAAAGAAATGACCGTGTACTCATATAGCCCATACCTTGTGGTAAAAGCTATCTTAGGTATATCCTGTTCTTGGATCTTCAGCTGGTGGTATCCTGATCGAAGGTCAATCTTGGAGAATACTTTGGCTCCCTGCAGCTGGTCAAACAAATCGTTGATCATCGGTAGTGGGTACTTGTTCTTGATCATCACTTCATTCAATGCACAATAATCAACAACCATTCTCAAAGACCCATCGTTGATCATCGGATGCAAATAGGTAGGGAACGTCCCACTTTTGGGGACGAAACGATATCCATTGCCTCTTATTGCTTTCAAAAATTTTCTAGTGTCAACATAGAACAACAGGAGTGTTGTGTCAATTTTTGTGATTTTTCGGCGTTCGTTTGGACATTTTTATGCATTAACTTGATTTTCTAGGCATTTTATGTGCATAATTCAAATTTGAACTACAAGCACATGCTGCAATGCACTAAAGTTGGTTGAAAAATCGAATCGGTGTCCTTGGGTGAATTTCTAGGTCCCATGCAAGAGATGAGAATGAAATTCAAACACCAGGGCACTGTGATTGCCGGCAAAACGTTGAGATGCCTGGTTTTTAAATTCTAGTAAATCCATAACTAGTCTGAAATTCATGAAACTTGGCATGCTATCATGGAGTGGAATCAACATGCCGTGGTAAAAAAATTGTCCCATTCGGGGCAGGTTCGGGTATACGCTTCTCACAAACCATAGCTTCTCACAACTAGCATGATGGTTTCGGTAGGGAACGTCCCACCTTTGGGTACAAAACTATATCCATTGCCTCTTATTGCTTTCATAAATTTTCTCGTGTCGAGATAGAACAACAGGAGTGTTGTGTCAATTTTTGGGATTTTACGCGGTTCGTTTGGATAATTTTATGCATTAACTGAGTTTTCAATGCATTTATGTGCATAATTCAAATTTGAACTACATGCACATGCTCCAGTGCATATAAATTGGTTGAAAAATCAAATATGTGTCCTTGGGCGCATGCTTAGGTCCCATGCAAGAAATAGGAATGAATTTCAAACACCAGGGCACCGTTGATTGCCGGCAAAACATTGAGATGCCTGGTTTTTAAATTCTAGTAAATCCAAAACTCGTCTGAAATTCATGAAACTTGGCATGCTATCATGGAATGGCACCCGACATGCTGTGGCATTTTTCATGACCATTTTGAGAGAAGGCGCACTCGAATAATGACAGCCAACAAAGGCATTTTGAAAAAATAGCTGCCACTTTAATATCTCAAACGTTTGTAGAACTCAAACCATGTGCGTTCTTTTAACCATTCACATGACGCCACGTGTCTTGGTTTTAATGGCTGTAGGAGGTGCCGTGCGGACAACTGCTTGACCTTGACTGAACGGGAGGCGTGCGAGCGCAGTCCAGTGCGCAGGCTGACCGAGAGGCGTGCAAGCTGTCCTCCAATGCGCAGGCTCATCGGGAAGCGTGCGAGCTGTACGCTGTGCAGGCTCACTGGTTAGAGAGCCCTTTGACTTTCATGGCCGCCTGCCTTCCTCTCCATTAATGGCGCCCGAGACGCTGTTTAATATGGGCGACCTTACTGTTCGCCTCCCATTCCCCTCCCTCCCGCAGCAGCAGACCTCCACCAACGCCATGTGCAGAACGATCATCTGCCACTAGTCTTCAAGTTTGGTGAAGTCGACTCCGAGCCGGAGGAGATAGAAAATAAGGAGGAATGAGGCCTCATGGACATGGCCCAGAACGAGCTGGCCGCGGCGGTTGCTGTCCCCGCTTCCGTCCCCGCGCCCGCGCCAGCGACCATCCCCGTAGCATTGACGGGCTGGTCGCCGAGCACTATCGCAGAGCTGGAAGCCGCGGGCGTCAGTGAGGTCTCCGCGAACCCGCGCGAGCTCGTGTACATGCCAGCGCCCGTGCCTGTGCGCGCCCCTCCACCCACCGTGGCGCCGCCCCCCGTGCGTTTGTCTGCACCCGCCGCGCCCGTGCCCGTGCCCGTGCGCGCGCCCCCCTCAGCGCCATGGGACGCTGCCGTCGACCGCTACCTCTTAGCGGCGCCAGTTGCCGTCCTCCCGCGCCCCGCCCGTCGATCGCGCGACAACATGATGTTTGATTTACAAGTGAAGAACATTTTGTGCTGCCTTGAAGACTTCAACAACGGCGTCCCGGAGGACGACAACGACAACGACGGCGCGACACGCCGCCTCCGCCGCCGCCGGAAATAGTTTTTTTGGGTTTAATACTGTATCTCGAATTCTCGATCATATGAATATAAATTTGCAGTGTGACTGAATGAAAGATATGGTTTGAACGAACTTGCGTTTTTCTCTCTTAATGTACAGACTTATCAAACGATTTTCTTTTATAAAAAACATCAATGGTTTTTATATATAAAACACTCATCGCAAACGTTTTAGTTAGAACACCCGGATGCATACCGACAGCTTCCCCGGGAAGCCAAGGGAAAATGTGCCGAGCAGGATTTCTGCATCCCTTCAACGCAAACAGTTGTTTTGCATGACCCTTGTGCAACCACGTACAAACAATTGGGTAAGATTTGCATATCTTTCATTTTGGGTATGTTGCCATTTGTCAAACTGGAAATATTGACATTTGTTTATCTAGTAACATTGCCATTTGTCAACCTTGTAACACTGCGATTTGTCAAAATATGTAGCTAAAAATCACTAGCACTATCTAATTTTTGCAACTAAAATCACTAGCACTGTTCATATGGACACCACTAGCAGGCGTGAGTTGATGGACGCATATGCAAATGTACCATTGATTACATACAACAAGTCATCAGCCCACAACGACAATGAGGATACACGTTGGATTATAGATCATTTCCAACAAAACATTCTAGTAAAGTTTTTCTCACACTACAAATAACAAAGCGATGAAATGAACTTCAGCTCAACCACTCGTCGGCGTTGGAAACGCTTGCTTTGAACCAGAAGTGATTCTATGGGAAGGGCAAGCTACTGTCAATCTTGAGACCAACGCAGGACTGATCATCCAGGCTGAAGCGGCCTATGTCAGGACCCATATTGGGACAGTAGGGAAGCATAGAAATGTACGAGGTATAGATATAATTGCTTCTCATAAATGGTAGTAACGTTGTGTCAACAGCAGCTGGATCGCCTTCCACCATCATTGGATAGTTATGTCCAAGGAAGAGCAAGTTTCCTCCAAGACTTTCAATACTGAACCAGGGAGAAGGTGTTGGCGCTAGTACACTAGTATCCATCCTGAATACCCTGCAACAGATGTTGGAATAGGTCCGGAGAGTGCAACCATGCGAGACAACACCTGCTTCCTTAGTAACATCAGCAGTTTCCTGTATACAGACAAGAAGAGGTGATCCATCGGAATACGTTGCCAGGCGCCACTGAGTATATGGGTCTAGCTCGTCCTCATGCTCGTGATCATCAGCATCGTCATCTCCCCCTTGGTTATTAAAATTTAAAAGTATAGGTGATGGAATGTTCACAGGACCTTGGAAACACAAGAAGGTTAATTAATTAGTAAAGGGAAACTAGCTAACCCGCATGCATGTGGATGAAACAATTATAATTACGGTGGAAGACAAAGTACCGAAAGCATGATGATTCCATGCAAAAACAGTGCCACGAGTGGTGGCAGCAAACACAAGACCCTCGTATTGAATTGCATCACAGTACTCATCCGTGTACATAAATTGATTTTTGAACAATATCCATCGAGGCGTGGAAGTAAGGAAGGCAACAAGCTTGTCGAAGATAGCAACAACTTCATAGTTCGAGTAATCCCAATAGCGGTTGGGAACTCGACAAATTGCTATCTTTCATAGACGACAGTCACCATGATCGTATTTGAACTCACGTAGAATACCGGTGTACTCAACCTCAGGGCAGACGTTTGAGATTTTTGGAAGTGGAACCCGGTGACGAGTGTACCCAATATAAACAACCCAATCTCCATTTGCGCCTGACCAAGCCTTGCCCTCAAGCGATTGCATCTTAACATCATATGTATCATTATCAAGCGGCATCAACTTGCACAAGGCGAGGCTTCCCTCGTCCCCACGTGTCGGGGGTTGGATGCGACATATGCCAAAGGATGGCTTATCATGGTGGGAGCGAGTAGAATGTCGCTGGTGCCTGGAAGCGGGATGAGGCGTAGACACGAACGCCGGCGCACTTTACCCACGTTCAGGGCTCTCCTAGGAGATAACACCCCTAGTCCTGCTCTGCGGGGTCTCCGCATGATCACTAAGGCACTAGTGAGTACAATGGTGCTCCTCGAGCTGTATGCTAGAGGTAGGAGAAAGCTGGGCTAGCTCTCTCCTCTCTCTATGTGTGTGTCTAGGTCTAACAGGTTGGGAACCCTTTGCATCGGTGCCCTGGGGGGGTTTATAAAGGCCTACCCCCAGGGGTATAATGGTAATCTGACCGGGTGTAGGACCCGGCTGTCAGCGCCTCTGGTCGCCGGCTTCTCCGGCGGCCTCTGGGGCCCGCCGCTTGGTGGGCCCTGCCGACTGGTCTGGTACGGAGCCGACAGGCCGCCTCCACCGTTCGCGGGTCTGGCCGGCTGCTTGTTACTGTAGCCGTAATGCTAATGACGCATGCTTGGTCAGGGAGGCATGGCTACAGTCCCGCCGTCTAGTGGGAGATCATTGTAGCCACACCGTGTCTCATCTGGTTAATGGTGCACGGACTCCGAGGGAGGATTGGGCCGCCTGCTAGAGACCGGCCTCCCTCGGGTCCGACTGGTCAAGTTCTGCCGCCCTCCGGGCTCTCGCTGCTTGGTAGGGCCCGCCGCCTGCAGGTCGTACCAACAGGCCGTCGTGGGAGCAGTGCTTCACCTGACAGGGGTGACGTCAAGGGTGGCGTGGCAACAGTGCCGCGTCGTGCAGAGATCTCCGCCTGTACGGGGCACTATGGCCGCGCCGTGCCCTGGATATGGGGGTGATGGGATACACTGTAGCCACATCATGTCTTGTCTTCCTAATGGGGGCGCAGACTCTGAGAGCGTCGTGGGCCGCGTGCTAGGAGCCGGCCTCTCTGGAGGCTGCCTGCTAGGAGTCGGCCCGTCTTGGGGCCATCCTCTGGTGCTTGGCCGTCTGCTGGCAGCCGGCCGCTTGATCCAGCCAGCCACCAGAAGGCGGCGCTTCATCCTTGATCTTGAGGGGCGCAGCCGGCCCGATGTCTTGAAATGCTCAGGGACTCGGGTTAGGCTACCCGTGGCCCATTACTCCGACAGTAGTCCCTGAAGCTGGTGAGGCGTCGTGGCCGATAAGTCGAGGTGCCTCAGCAGTTTCCTTCTTCAAGTGCTCTTGTTGAATGCTCCGTCCGTCTCCTTGCATGCCGTCTGCCAGGAGTCGGCCGTGGCCAGGCGGCTCGCCTGATAATTTTGAAACGCCAAGGCGGGAACCAGGTGGCGTGCTTGCTAGGCCTCTAGGCCTGCCGCCCGCTGCAAGTACGCCACGCGGCATCGGCCCAGCCTGCTAGCCCACGCGCACGATGGGACGCGACAGCAGGCTGGGCCCGCCATTACCGGGCCTCGGCACGCGAGCGGATCCGCTGCGGCTGAGGCAGGCGGTTGTGATTCCATGCGGAGTTACTGCGTGCAGTAATTCGCGCAATAATCTTGGGGTCGTGGGGTCGCGGGTGCAGTTAATCCCACGATCCCACCCCCTGCCCCCTCGGCTTCGCAGCCCAGGGGCTATAAGTAGGGGGAGGAGGGGGAGCGGCAGAGCACGCACGCCCTCCTCTCCCTTTGCCATTTTCGTCCTTCTCCTCTTGCTGCCGCCGCACTTCTACGCTCCGCCGAAGCGCTGCCGCAGCTCGTCACCGTCGATCACCTCCGCCCCAGACCTCTCGCTTCGCCGCGCCATCTCTCCGTCCAGCTCGAAATCCATGGCGCGAAAACGGGGAGGGGATTGGGACGGCTCGGTCGTGATAGACGACCACCTCGCCTTCCTTCGCGCCACACGGTGACTTCCCGGCGCGGGCTTCGTCAAGGTGCGCGTGCCACCGGAGAAGGAGATCTCGCCGGTGCCGAAGGGAGGCGAGCGGGTTATCTTCCGCTCGCACTTCCTCCGCGGCTTCGGCTTGCCGGCGAGTGGGTTCCTCCGTTCCTTCCTCGACTTCTACCATCTTCAACCTCATCATCTGATGCCCAACACCGTGACGTTGCTGTCCGCCTTCGTCACGATGTGCGAGGGCTACCTGGGCATCCTCCCCACCATCGGGTTGTGGGGAGCGTTCTTCTACACCAAACTGGGCACCTCCGTCAAGGAGAAGGCGGCCCAGTGCGGCGCCTTTGTCGCGGTGCGCCGTCCGTCTTCGAAGAATGCCTTCCCCTCCATCAAGCTGTCACAGTCGGTCAAACTGTGGCAGAAATCATATTTTTACGTGGAGAACGTCGACCTGGCCATCGACTTCATCAACCTGCCGCCCTATGAAGCCAGCCCTCCGGCTGAGCCTCGGGCCAACTTGGGCTACAAGCCGAAGCCCATGTCGGCCAACGCCACCACTGCCATCAACCGGCTCCGGGTGTTGACTGACGCGGAAGGCCTCAAGGCGTCCGACCTGCTGGTCGCCTTCGTCATGAGCCGGGTTCTCCCGCTCCAAGGCCGACCTCATCTGATCTGCCGGATGAGAGGGCACCATGACCCAAGCCGGCTGTGCACTAGGGACATGCCGACTACTGAGGTTGCCCGCGTGGTGAACGAGATCTCCGACCTCAAGTTGTCGGAAGGGTCTTGGCGATTCGGCAAGCGGCCATACTCCCGCGCCAACCTGCCACCGACTGTAAGTTTCTCAACTCCTTTCTTTTCAGTACCTCGTCTTGGTCTTGGTCTTGTTGTCTTGAATAGTCGGTCTTCGGAACGCAGACCTATATGTCCTCGGCGACGGCCGCCATCGTGGGGCCAGGTGGAGGCTACCAGCCGGACCGGGAGGTGAGCGATGTGGATGACCCCGACTTGGGGGCGGCCACCCTGGAGGACGACGCCATAGGCGGCGGCGATGGAGCAGGCGACTACGAAGACGAAGGCGGCCTCGAGACCTGGCCTGATGATGATGAGGATGAGAACGAGCCGCGTCATGCGCGAGGTGCCGGCAGGGCGGACGTGGGCCCTTCCGCCGAGCCGTCTGCTCAAGGTGGCACGCGCAAACGCAAACAAGGCGCTGTCTTGTTTGGCAGCGTGCCGAAGAAGACCAAGAACCCGACCGCTGCGACCAAGCGGAAGGAGGCCGCCGCGAAGGCGACCAAGTTCCAAAAGCTTCTGAAGGTGCCTCCTATGGTGTCGGCGTAAGTATCTTTTCCTTGTGCTTTCCTTTCTTGTCGATTCTATCTGAGCTTCTCTTCTTTATTTTTCTTGACTCAGGGCCCCGCTCTCTCTTGAGAAGTCGGCCGCCGCCTCCGTCATTGGGTCGACGGAGACCTCCACCACCACCTGGCAAATCGACCCGGCTGCCGACCTCCCGGAGGCGCAGGAACGAAACGCGCAGGAGGCGCGTGCGGAGTGGGAAGCCGCCCGTAGGGAGAAGGCGGAGGCCGCCGCGTTGAAGAAGCTGGCAGATGCTGAGGCCGATGCTGCGGCGAAGAAGCTGGCTGAAGAAGCTACGCGCCGTCAGGTGCCGCTATTTGTCGTCCCCCTGAACTCCGCGCCGCCACCACCAGAGCTCACGGCGCCGCCTAGGGGAGCCGGCGACGAACATCCGGTCATGGAGAGGGAAGGCGACGATGTCGTCATGCCAGAGGTAGTCATGCCTCCGCCACTGCCGTCTGGAGGAGCGCGGGACAGACAGCCGGCTGCCCCGCCGGCGCCGCCAGCCGGAAACGAAGTAGTGATGGGCCCAACTCCTGAGGCCCGCACACCATCGCGCCGCCGAGGCGCGAAGGCGACTTCGGCGCCACGACCGCTCGAAGCCGGCGCTGCGAGCTTGTCCGCCCCAGATGCCGAAGCAACCAGCGCCGTGCCCACTGAGTGGGTGCGTGAAGGCGGGACGGGCGCCTTAAACCAGGCGATCCTAGACGTCCAGGCCAAACTCCGAGCTGAGGCCACCGCTCTTCAGCAGTGCAACAGGGCGTTCTTGGATTCGCGAGCGGCCATTCGGGTATGTCTCTTATTTCTTCGTCTTTGATTCTTGTATTTCTCTGTGGGGGCGCGCCAGCGCACCCACTGGGTGTAGCCCCCGAGTTTCGGGCCGGCTGCTGAGCAAGCGGCTCGAAACTTTAATTGGCAAGCTCCGAGTGCTAACTTTATCTGCTATCCTCATTGTAGAATTATCATAACCTTCGCGCGATCACCTTCAACTCCAACGTCCGAGATCTGGACCGATGGACCGCCGACTTGTCGGAAAGCCGGAGTAAGTCTTCGTTTTCTTTCTCTGCGGGGGCGCGCCAGCGCACCCGCGGGCTGTAGCCCCTGAGATTCGGGCCGACTGCTGAGCAGTCGGCCCGGATCTCCCCGGCAACTGCACTTCCTTTTTTGTTGACTGTTGATAACTTCTTTCTTTGCGGGGGCGCGATAGCGCACCCACGGGCTGTAGCCCCCAAGATTCGGGCCGACTGCTAAGCAGTCGGGCCGGATCTCCCCGGCAACTGCACTTCTTCTTTGTTGATGGTTGACGATTTTTCCTTTCTCTATTCTTGTAGAGGCCAACGCTGCCTTGCAGCAGCAGCTGGGTGAAGCCAACACCGCGTTGCGCGCCAAGGAAGCAGAGTGCAACGAGCTGGCCCAGGAGCGTGATCGACTGGCCAAGCAACTGACGGAACAAGCAGAGCTTCTCCAGAAGCCCCGGAAGGAGGCGGAGGTGAAAGAGTCCAATCTTCTCGCCGAGTTCGAGACCGAACGCTCCACCTGGTCCGACAAGGAGGCGCTGCTGAAATCCGGCTTCGGCAGGATTGAAGACATGGTTGATGGTAAGCTTTCTTCTTTTTCTTTCTTTGAGCTGCCGGCTGCCGATCGGGCCGGCTTCTAGCTTGTGACTTCTGACTTCTTATTTCTTTGCTTTCTGTCTGAGCAGACTTCTTTCCTGGCCAGTCTGACACCGCCAACCAGGCTATTGAGGCTTATCGTGAAGAACGAAGGGCGGAAGGCGTGCAGATCGCTGTCGACGCCCCCCGGACCCATAGCGAACAACTTCTCAGCATCCAGGCCCGCCTTCGGCTGGCTCATCAGGTGCTGCACCATCTTCAGCGTTTCGGGGCCCAAGCGATCTCCGCCCTTTGGCCAGACATGCCGGCTCCACGCACTCCCAGTCGGACTGCCAACTGGCTGGAGGTGGCGGCCGGCCAACTCGAGGCTTGGAAGGGTTCCTCGGCCCGAGCTGGAGCGCGCCGGGCCTTGGAGTTTGTCAAGGCGTGGTATCCTGGGCTAAATCTAGCCCAGTTGACCATGCTTCGGCAGGAGGCCCAGGAGGATCTGGTGGCGGTGGAGCGCGATCTTGTCAGACGGGCGGCGGCGATTGCCGAGTACACCAACACCAACGTCTTCATTCTTGAGTTGACCGAGAACGGTGCCGAGGCGCCCCCGGAGTGGTTCGGGCTGAACCTGGAGGACGACGAAGACTCGGCCGAGATGATCGACTCCAGCGACGAGGGAGAAGATGAGGAGGACAAGGAAGGCGAAGAAGGTGTGCCAGAGGTCGGAGCGGACGGCCAGCCTCAGCTTGACCGTGCCTCAAACAACGAGCCGCGCTCGAGTGCACCGGCTGCTGCAGGAGACAACCAAGCGGAGACTGACCAGCCATCCACTCCACCAACCGGCACCACCGACTCCGCCAACCAGCCGGACCCCTCTGCTGCTCCCTAGACCGCCGACTTATCTTTATTTTTCCTGTTTTATCAGTCTCGACAAACTTTGTTAAATTTGCACAATTCCACCCGCGGGGTGTATTTCAAACTCTGTTGAATGCTGGCCAAGGGCCTTTTGACATGTAAATATTCTTCCACACAAGTTGTGTGTTTTTGCCGAGTTCTGACTTTTCTTGCTTTCTACTCCTTGGCTTTTTTCCTTTTCCGCCCTCCCTTGGCTGCCGTCTTGCCAGCCAAACAGCCGCTCTGCGGACTGCGGCTGGGTCAAGTACTTAGCTACTTTCGGGAAAGCAAGTACTTAGCCGTCTAGAGCGCAAGTTAAGTATAAGTCGACCGCTCTGTCCACGGCATCAACTGTAAAATCTTCGAGGAGGTTTTCATTCCACGGCCGCTTTGTATCCTTGCCGGAGTCGTCTCTCTTGCGTGCTCTGGGCTTCTGAGCATCGATCAGGTAGTAGGAGTCGTTGCCCAAAACTTTGATGATGATGAAGGGGCCTTCCCAAGGTGCCGAGAGCTTGTGCTGGTCGGCTGTTCGCTGGATCAGCCGGAGCACAAGGTCTCCCTCTTGGAAGGATCTTGGCTTGACCTTCCGATTGTAGTATCGGCGTAGACTCTTCTGGTAGATGGTGGACCGGCTGAGTGCCAACAGCCGGCCCTCTTCCAGCAGATCGACGCCGTCTTCTCGTGCTTCTTTTGCCTCTTCCTCGGTGTACATGGTGACTCGAGGGGAGTCGAATTCTATGTCCGTCGGGATGACGGCTTCGACACCGTAGACGAGGAAGAAAGGCATGAAGCCGGTTGACTTGTTTGGAGTTGTGCGTAGGCTCCAGAGGACGGCCGACAGCTCATCGAGCCAACAGCCGGCCGAACGTTCCAGAGTCTCGACCAGTCGGGGCTTGATGCCGGACAAAATGAGGCCGTTTGGTCGCTCCACTTGGCCGTTTGACTGCGGATGGGCAACGGACGCTAAGTCCAGTCGGATGCCCTGCGTCGCGCAGGAACGAGCCAAGGCGCCTTTGGCAAAGTTTGTGCCGTTGTCGGTGATGATGTTGTGTGGTATGCCATACCGAATGGTGATGTCTACGATGAAAGTCACAACAGTCAGACCATTCAACTTCTTGATTGGTTTTGCTTCTATCCACTTGGTGAACTTGTCCACGGTGACAAGCAGATGAGTCATGCCGCCGCGTGCTGTCTTGAATGGTCCCACCATGTCCAGCCCCCAAACAGCAAAGGGCCAGGCAATGGGGATGGTCTTGAGTGCAGAAGCCGACAAATGTGGCTTGGAGCGGAACTTCTGGCACCCCTTACATTTTTCCACCAGGTCTTTGGCGCCTTCTAGAGCAGTCGGCCAGAAAAAACCATGGCGGAAAGCTTTGGCAACAAGTCATCTTGAAGCCGCGTGGTAACCACACTCGCCTTGGTGGATATCTTTGAGGATTGCTTGGCCTTTCTCTGGCTCCACGCAGCGCTGGTACATGCCAGTGACACTGCGCCTCACAAGTTCTCTGTTAACAATGGTGTACGCTGCTGCCCGACGTTGCACTTGTCGGGCCGAGATCTCATCAGTCAGCAGCTCCTTGTTCACCAGAAAGTTGAGGATGGGCTGCACCCATGAAGGTGCTGCTATTTTTTTGATTGCTATGGTAGCTACTTGTACGAGGGCGGTTGGGCCGGGAGGCGGCGGGTTGGAGTCGGCTGCCGCTTGTTGTGTCGATGAAGTCCCCGGGCCGACTGTTGCAGTCCCCGGGCCGGGTTCTGAAGTCCCCGGACCGGGTACGACTGCTGCAGCCCCCAAGCCGCCTGCCGAAGTCCCCGAGCCGAGTGCTGCAGTCCCCAAGTCGGATCCGACTGCTTCAGGAGCAGCCGGCACGAAGATGGATCTGATTCTGGTGACGGCTTAATTGACGGCTTGAGGAGGCGTTGTAGGGCAACGCCGGCTGGTATTGCTTGCTGGGTGGAGCCGATCCATGCTAAAGCATCTGCTTGCTCGTTGTCATTTCGTGGCACATGGAGGAACTCACACCCTTCAAAGTATCCACTGAGTTGCTGGACGAGGAAGCGGTAGCTTGCCATGTTTGCATCCTTGGCGTCCCAGTCACCTGACGACTACTGGACCACCAAGTCGGAGTCACCATAGCACAGGATCCGGCGAATGCCGAGTTCCTTGGCAGGCCGGAGCCCGTGTATGAGTGCTTCGTATTAAGCTACGTTGTTGGAGGCGGCAAAATGAATTTGCAACACATATCTGAGTTTGTCGCTTTTGGGAGAGGTAATGACGATGCCGGCTCCCAAACCGGTGCGCATCTTGGAACCATCAAAATGCATCCGCCAATGGGTGGAGTCCGGTGCTGGCGGCAGGTACTGGGTCTCGACTGTTGGAAATATGCCCTAGAGGCAATAATAAATTGGTTATTATTATATTTCCTTGTTCATGATAATCGTTTATTATCCATGCTAGAATTGTATTGATAGGAAACTCAGATACATGTGTGGATACATAGACAACACCATGTCCCTAGTAAGCCTCTAGTTGACTAGCTCGTTGATCAATAAATGGTTACGGTTTCCTGACCATGGACATTGGATGTCGTTGATAACGGGATCACATCATTAGGAGAATGATGTGATGGACAAGACCCAATACTAAGCCTAGCACAAGATCGTGTAGTTTGTTTGCTAAGAGCTTTTCTAACGTCAAGTATCATTTCCTTAGACCATGAGATTGTGCAACTCCCGGATACCGTAGGAATGCTTTGCGTGTACCAAACGTCACAACGTAACTGGGTGGCTATAAAGGTGCACTACAGGTATCTCCGAAAGTGTCTGTTGGGTTGGCACGAATCGAGATTGGGATTTGTCACTCCGTGTAAACGGAGAGGTATCTCTGGGCCCACTCGGTAGGACATCATCATAATGTGCACAATGTGACCAAGGAGTTGATCACGGGATGATGTGTCACGGAACGGGTAAAGAGACTTGCCGGTAACGAGATTGAACAAGGTATCGGGATACCGACGATCGAATCTCGGGCAAGTAGTATACCGATTGACAAAGGGAATTGAATACGGGATTGATTGAATCCCCGACATCGTGGTTCATCCGATGAGATCATCGTGGAACATGTGGGAGCCAACATGGGTATCCAGATCCCGCTATTGGTTATTGGCCGGAGAACGTCTCGGTCATGTCTGCATGGTTCCCGAACCCGTAGGGTCTACACACTTAAGGTTCGATGACGCTAGGGTTATATGGAATAGATATACGTGGTTACCGAATGTTGTTCGGAGTCCCGGATGAGATCCCGGACGTCACGAGGAGTTCCAGAATGATCCGGTGGTAAAGATTTATATATGGGAAGTCATGTTTTGGTCACCGGAAAAGTTTCGGGTGCTATCAGTAACGTACCGGGACCACCGGGAGGGTCCCGGGGGTCCACCAGGTGGGGCCACCGGCCCCAGAGGGCTGCGTGGGCCAAGTGTGGGAAGGGACCAGCCCCTAGGTGGGCTGGTGCACCTCCCACAAGGGGCCCAAGGCGCAGGGAAGGGGGAAAGGGGAAACCCTAGGCTCAGATGGGCCTAAGGCCCACATAGTGGTGCGCCCCCCTCTCTCCCCCCTTGGCCGCCCCTCCAACTCCCATCTAGGGCTGGCCGCACCCTTTGGGAGAAACCCTAGATGGGGGCGCAGCCCCTCCCCTTCCCCTATATATACTTGAGGTATGGGGGCTGCCCAACACATGATTTTGCTCCCCCTCTTGGCGCAGCCCTACCTCCCTCCCTCCTCGTCTCTCGTAGTGCTTGCCGAAGCCCTGCTGGAGTACCGCGCTCCTCCACCACCACCACGCCGTCGTGCTACTGCTGGACGGAGTCTTCCCCAACCTCTCCCTCTCTCCTTGCTGGATCAAGGCATGGGAGACGTCACCGGGCTGCACGTGTGTTGAACGCGGAGGCGCCGTGGTTCGGCGCTTAGATCGGAATCAACCGCGATCTGAATCGCTACGAGTACGACTCCTTCATCCGCGTTCTTGCAACGCTTCCGCATCGCGATCTACAAGGGTATGTAGATGCACTCCCCTTCCCCTTGTTGCTAGATTACTCCATAGATTGATCTTGGTGATGCGTAGAAAATTTTGAATTTCTGCTACGTTTCCCAATAGTCGCATCATGAGCTAGGTCTATGCGTAGTTTCTACGCACGAGTAGAACACAAAGTAGTTGTGGGCGTCGATTTTGTCAATTTACTTGCCGTTACTAGTCTTATCTTGATTCGGCGGCATCGTGGGATGAAGCGGCCCGGACCGACCTTACACGTACACTTACGTGAGACAGGTTCCACCGACTGACATGCGCTAGTTGCATAAGGTGGCTAGCGGGTGTCTGTCTCTCCCACTTTAGTCGGATCGGATTCGATGAAAAGGGTCCTTATGAAGGGTAAATAGAAATTGGCATATCATTGTTGTGGTTTTTGCGTAGGTAAGAAACGTTCTTACTAGAATCCCATAGCAGCCACGTAAAACATGCAACAACAATTAGAGGACGTCTAACTTGTTTTTTCAGGGTATGCTATGTGATGTGATATGGCCAAAAGGATGTGATGAATGATATATGTGATGTATGAGATTGATCATGTTCTTGTAATAGGAATCACGACTTGCATGTCGATGAGTATGACAACCGGCAGGAGCCATAGGAGTTGTCTTAATTTATTGTATGACCTGCGTGTCAATGAAAACGCCATGTAATTACTTTACTTTATTGCTAACCGTTAGCCATAGTAGTAGAAGTAATAGTTGGTGAGACAACTTCTTGAAGACACGATGATGGAGATCATGGTGTCATGCCGGTGACGAAGGTGATCATGCCGCGCCTCGAAGATGGAGATCAAAGGCGCAAGATGATATTGGCCATATCACGTCACTTTATGATTTGCATGTGATGTTTGTCATGTTTACATCTTATTTGCTTAGAATGACGGTAGCATAAATAAGATGATCCCTCACTAAAATTCCAAGAGACGTGTTTCCCCTAACTGTGCACCGTTGCGAAGGTTCATTGTTTCGAAGCACCACGTGATGATCGGGTGTGATAGATTCTAACGTTCGAATACAACGGGTGTTGACGAGCCTAGCATGTACAGACATGGCCTCGGAACACATGCGAAACACTTAGGTTGACTTGACGAGCCTAGCATGTACAGACATGGCCTCGGAACACAAGAGATCGAAAGGTCGAACATGAGTCGTATAGTAGATGCGATCAACATGGAGATGTTCACCGATGATGACTAGTCCGTCTCACGTGATGATCGGACACGGCCTAGTTTGACTCGGATCATGGATCACTTAGATGACTAGAGGGATGTCTATCTGAGTGGGAGTTCATTAAATAATCAGATGAACTTAATTATCATGAACATAGTCAAAAGGTCTTTGCAAATTATGTCATAGCTTACGCTTTAGTTCTACTGTTTAAGATATGTTCCTAGAGAAAATTTAGTTGAAAGTTGATAGTAGCAATTATGCGGACTGGGTCCGTAAACTGAGGATTGTCCTCATTGCTGCACAGAAGGCTTATGTCCTTAATGCACCGCTCGGTGTGCTGAACCTCGAGCGTCGTCTGTAGATGTTACGAAACATCTGACATACACGTTTTGATGACTACGTGATAGTTCAGTGCGTATTGCTAACGGTTTAGAATTGTGGCACCAAAGACGGTTTTGAAACGTCGCAGAACATATGAGATGTTCCGAAGACTGAAATTGGGATTTCAGACTAGTGCCCACATCAAGAGGTATGAGACCTCTGACAAGTTTCTTAAGCCTGCAAACTGAGGGAGAAAAGCTCAATCGTTGAGCATGTGCTCAGATTGTCTGAGTACTGCAATCGCTTGAATCGAGTGGGAGTTAATCTTCCAGATGAGATCGTGATGTTTCTCCATAGTCACTGCCACCAAGCTATTAGAGCTTCGTGATGAACTATAACATATCAGGGATAGATATGATGATCCTTGAGAAACTTGCGATGTTTGACACCACAAAAGTAGAAATCAAGAAGGAGCATCAATTGTTGATGGTTAGTAAAACCACTAGTTTCTAGAAGGGCAAGGGCAAAAGGGATACTTCATGAAACAGCAAATCATTTGCTGCTCTAGTGAAGAATCCCAAGGTTGAACCCAAACCCGAGACTAAGTGCTTCTGTAATGAGGGGAACGGTCACTAAAGCAGAGCTACCCTAGATACTTGGTAGATGAGAAGGCAGGCAAGGTCGACAGAAGTATATTGGATATACATTATATGAATGTGTACTTTACTAGTACTCCTAGCAGCACTAGGGTATTAGATACCGGTTCGGTTGCTAAGTGTTAGTAACTCGAAATAAAAGCTGCGGAATAAACGGAGACTAGCTAAAGGTGAGATGACGATATGTGTTGGAAGTGTTTCCAAGGTTGATTTGATCAAGCATCGCATGCTCCCTCTACCATCGAGATTGGTGTTAAACCTAAATAATTGTTATTTGGTGTTTGCGTTGAGCATAAACATGATTGGATTATGTTTATCGCAATACGGTTATTCATTTAAGGAGAATAATGGTTACTCTGTTTATTTGAATAATACCTTCAATCGTCTTGCACCTAAAATGAATCTCGATCGCAGTGATACACATGTTCGTGCCAAAAGATATAAAATAGTAATGATAGTACCACATACTTGTGGCACTGCCATTTGAGTCATATTGGTATAGAACGCATGAAGAAGCTCCATGTAGATGGATCTTTGGACTCACTCATTTTTGAAAAGATTGAGACATGCGAACCATGTCTATTGGTATATATGCATGAAGAAACTCCAGGCAGATGGATAGTTTGGACTCACTTGATTTTGAATCACTTGAGACATGCAAATCATACCACATGGGCAAGATGACTGAAAGGCCTCGTTTTCAGTAAGATGGAACAAGAGAGCAACTTGTTGGAAGTAATACATTTGATGTGTGCAGTCCAATGAGTGCTGAGGCACGCAGTGGATATCGATATGTTCTTACTTCACAGATGATTTGAGTAGATACTGAGAATATTTACTTGATGAAACACAAGTCTGAATTATTGATAGGTTCAAGTAATTTCAGAGTGAAGTTGAAGATCGTCGTGACAAGAGGATAAAATGTCTATGATATGATCATAGAGATATCTGAGTTACGACTTTGGCACACAATTAAGACATTGTGGAAAGTGTTTCACAATTAATACCGCCTGGAACACCATCGTGTGATGGTGTGTCCGAACATCATAACTGCAGCCTATTGGATATGGTGCATACCATGATGTCTCTTATCGAATTACCACTATCGTTTATGGGTTAGGCATTAGAGACAACCGCATTCACTTTAAAAGGGGCACCACGCAATTCCGTTGAGACGACACCGTTTAGAGAAACCTAAGTTGTCGTTTCTTAAAAGTTTGGGCCTGCGATGCTTATGTGAAAAGTTTCAGGCTGATAAGCTCGAACCCAAAGCGGATAAATGCATCTTCATAGAATACCCAAAACAGTTGGGTATACCTCCTATTTCAGATCTGGAAGCAAAAGTAATTGCTTCTAGAAACGGGTCCTTTCTTGAGGAAAAGTTTCTCTCAAAAGAATTGAGTGGGAGGATGGTGGAGACTTGATGTGGTTATTGAACCATGACTTCAACTAGTGTGTAGCAAGGCACAGGAAGTTGTTCCTGTGGCACCTACACCAATTGAAGTGGAAGCTTATGATAGTGATCATGAAACTTCGGATCAAGTCACTACCAAACCTCGTAGGACGACGAGGATGCGTACTACTTCAGAGTAATGCGTGATCCTGTCTTGGAAGTCATGTTGCTAGACAACAATGAACCTACGAGCTATGGAGAAGCGATGGTGGGCCCATATTCCGACAAATGGTTAGAAGCCATGAAATCCGAGATAGGATCCATGTATCAGAACAAAGCATGGACTTTGGGGAACTTGCCCGATGATCGGCAAGCCATTGAGATAAATGGATCTTTAAGAAGAAGACGGACGTGGACGGTAAGGTTACCGTCTATGAAGCTCAACTTGTGGCAAAGAGTATTTTCACAAGTTCAAGGAGTTGACTACGATGAGATTTTCTCATCCGTAGCGATGCCTAAGTCCGTCGGAATCATGTTAGCATTAGCTGCATTTATGAAATCTGGCAGATGGATGTCAAAACAAGTTTCCTTACCAGTTTTCGTAAGGAAAGGTTGTATGTGATACAATCAGAAAGGTTTTGTCGATCCTAAGGATGCTGAAAGGTATGCTAGCTCCAGCGATCCTTCCATGGATTAGAGCAAGCATCTCGGAGTCAGAATATACGCTTTGATGGAGTGATCAAAGTTTTTGAATTTATACAAAGTTTGTTAGAAACTTGTATTTACAATAAAGTGAGTGGGAGCGCTACAACATTTCTGATAAGTATATGTGAATGACATATTGTTGATCCGAAATGATGTAAAATTTCTGGAAAGCATAAAGGGTTGTTTGAAAGGAGTTTTTCAAAGGAAGAGCTGGATAAAGCTGCTTACATATTGGGCATCAAGATCTATAGAGATAGATCAAGACGCCTGATGATACTTTCAAAGAATGCACACCTTGGCATGATTTTGAAAGAGTTCAAAATAGATCAGCAAAGAAGGAGTTCTTGGATGTGTTACAAGGTGTGAGTATTGAGTAAGACTCAAGACCTGACCACAGCAGAAGAGAGAGAAAGGACGAAGGTCGTCCCCTATGCTTTAGACGTAGGCTCTACAGTATGCTATGCTGTGTACCGCACATGAAGTGTGCCTTGCCATGAGTTGGTCAAGGGGTACAATAGTGATCCGGCAATGGATCACATGACAGCGGTCGAACTTATCCTTAGTATCTAGTGGACTAAGGAATTTTCTCGATTATGGAGGTGAAAAGGAGTTCGTCGTAAAGGGTTACGTCGATGCGAACTTTGACACTAATCCGGATGACTCTGAGTAGTAAACCGGATTCGTATAGTAGAGCAGTTATTTGAAATGGCTCCAAGTAGCGCGTGGTAGCATCCACAAGATGACATAGATATTCGTAAAGCACACACGGATCTGAAAGGTTCAGACCCGTTGACTAATAACCTCTCTCACAAGCATAACATGATCAAACCAGAACTCATTGAGTGTTAATCACATAGTGATGTGAACTAGATTGTTGACTCTAGTAAACTCTTTGGATGTTGGTCACATGGTGATGTGACCTGTGAGTGTTAATCACATGGTGATGTGAACTAGATTATTGACTCTAGTGCAAGTGGGAGACTGTTGGAAATATGCCCTAGAGGCAATAATAAATTGGTTATTATTATATTTCCTTGTTCATGATAATCGTTTATTATCCATGCTAGAATTGTATTGATAGGAAACTCAGATACATGTGTGGATACATAGACAACACCATGTCCCTAGTAAGCCTCTAGTTGACTAGCTCGTTGATCAATAGATGGTTACGGTTTCCTGACCGTGGACATTGGATGTCGTTGATAATGGGATCACATCATTAGGAGAATGATGTGATGGACAAGACCCAATCCTAAGCCTAGCACAAGATCGTGTAGTTCGTTTGCTAAGAGCTTTTCTAATGTCAAGTATCATTTCCTTAGACCATGAGATTATGCAACTCCCGTATACCGTAGGAATGCTTTGGGTGTACCAAACGTCACAACGTAACTGGGTGGCTATAAAGGTGCAGTACAGGTATCTCCGAAAGTGTCTGTTGGGTTGGCATGAATCGAGATTGGGATTTGTCACTCCGTGTAAACGGAGAGGTATCTCTGGGCCCACTCGGTAGGACATCATCATAATGTGCACAATGTGACCAAGGAGTTGATCACGGGATGATGTGTTACGGAACGAGTAAAGAGACTTGCCGGTAACGAGATTGAACAAGGTATCGGGATACCGACGATCGAATCTCGGGCAAGTAGTATACCGATTGACAAAGGGAATTGAATACGGGATTGATTGAATCCCCGACATCGTGGTTCATCCGATGAGATCATCGTGGAACATGTGGGAGCCAACATGGGTATCCAGATCCCACTGTTGGTTATTGGCCGGAGATCGTCTCGGTCATGTCTGCATGGTTCCCGAACCCGTAGGGTCTACACACTTAAGGTTCGATGACGCTAGGGTTATAGGGAATAGATATACGTGGTTACCGAATGTTGTTCGGAGTCCCGGATGAGATTCCGGACGTCACGAGGAGTTCTGGAATGGTCCGGAGGTAAAGATTTATATATGGGAAGTCATGTTTTGGTCACCGGAAAAGTTTCGGGTGCTATCAGTAACGTACCGGGACCACCGGGAGGGTCCCGGGGGTCCACCAGGTGGGGCCACCGGCCCCAGAGGGCTGCATGGGCCAAGTGTGGGAAGGGACCATCCCCTAGGTGGGCTGGTGCGCCTCCCACAAGGGGCCCAAGGCGCAGGGAAGGGGGGAAAGGGGAAACCCTAGGCTCAGATGGGCCTAAGGCCCACCTAGTGGTGCGCCCCCCTCTCTCCCCCCTTGGCCGCCCCTCCAACTCCCATCTAGGGCTGGCCGCACCCTTTGGGGGAAACCCTAGATGGGGGCGCAGCCCCTCCCCTTCCCCTATATATACTTGAGGTATGGGGGCTGCCCAACACATGATTTTGCTCCCCGTCTTGGCGCAGCCCTACCTCCCTCCCTCCTCGTCTCTCGTAGTGCTTGGGGAAGCCCCGCTGGAGTACCGCGCTCCTCCACCACCACCACGCCGTCGTGCTGCTGCTGGACGGAGTCTTCCCCAATCTCTCCCTCTCTCCTTGCTGGATCAAGGTGTGGGAGACGTCACCGGGCTGCACGTGTGTTGAACGCGGAGGCGCCGTGGTTCGGCGCTTAGATCGGAATCAACCGCGATCTGAATCGCCACGAGTACGACTCCTTCATCCACGTTCTTGCAACGCTTCCGCATCGCGATCTACAAGGGTATGTAGATGCACTCCCCTTCCCCTCGTTGCTAGATTACTCCATAGATTGATCTTGGTGATGCGTAGAAAATTTTGAATTTCTGCTACGTTTCCCAACATTGACCCAGTCGACGAGGAAGTCGGCCAGTGCTTGGGACTTGATGGCGGTGCGGGGCTGGTAGTAGATGGTGTAGGGGGCCAAATCTATGGCCCATTTGGCCACTCGGCTCGAAGCGTCTCGGCTTCCAATGATATCGGCAAGGGGAGCAGTGCAGACAACAGTGATTGGGTGCTCTTGAAAGTACGACTTCAGCTTCTTGGCGGCGAAATGCACGCCGTAGCACATCTTCTGATAGTGGGGGTAGTTCTGCTTGGAGGCGGACAACACTTCACTCAGGTAATACACCGGCCTCTGGACTGGTAGTGCTTTGCCGTCTTCTTTGCGCTCCACAACTATGACTGTGTTGACCACCCGGCTGGTGGCGGCGATGTAGAGAAGCATGGGCTCCTTAGCAGTCGGAGCTGCCAGGACAGGCGGAGTAGTCAACATCTTCTTGAGTTGGAGAAAATCTTCGTCCGCCTTGTCATTCCACTCGAAAAAAGTGGTCTTCTTCATGAGCTGGTACAGGGGAAGAGCCTTCTCGCCCAGCCGACTGATGAAACGGCTGATGGATGCCAAGCAGCCGGTGAATTTTTGCACATCCAACAGTCGGGTGGGTACCTCCATCCTCTCGATGGCCTTGATCTTCATAGGGTTGCACTCTATGCCGCGCTCTGAGACCAGAAAGCCAAGAAGCTGGCCGGCTGGTACTCCAAAGACGCATTTCTCCGGGTTGAGCTTGATTTGAAAGCGGCACAAGTTTTCAAAGGTTTCCTTGAGGTCTTCAAGCAGAGTGCTACGCTTCTCCGTCTTCACTACAATGTCGTCCACATAGACGTAGGCGTTTCTGCCGAGTTGCTTGAGGAGACACTTCTACATGCAACACTGAAACGTAGCGCCGGCATTCCTCAAGCCGAACACCATGGTCAGGTAGCAGAAGGCTCCGAATGGTGTAATGAAGGCGGTCTTCAGCCTGTCGGCCGGGTTCAGCTTGATCTGATGATACCCTGAGTATGCATCCAAAAAACTCAACAGCTCGCATCCGACTGTGGAGTCTATCACTTGATCAATTCTTGGCAAAGCAAAGGGATCTTTGGGGCAAGCTTTGTTGAGGCTGGTATAATCAATGCACATGCGCCACTGCTTATTCTTCTTCAGCACAAGGACCGAGTTGGCTAACCACTCTAGGAAGAACACTTCCATAATGAAGCCAGCTGCTAGAAGCTGGGCTATCTCTTCTCCAACGACTCTTCTCTTCTGTTCTGACAGGTGGCGGAAGGGCTGCCTGACTGGCTTGGCATCAGGTCGGACATGTAGTTTGTGCTCGGCGAAATCCGTCGGAACACGTGGCATGTACTTAGGAGACCATGCAAAGATGTCCCGATTCTCATGGAGGAAATAGACGAGCTCGCTTTCCTATTTGCTGTCAAGGTTTGCACCTATGACAGCGTGCCTCTCCGGGTGCTCTGGGTCCAAGGGTATCCTCTTCGTTTCTTTTGCCGGCTTGAACGAGTCCTCAGCTTCCGACTCGTTGGGGTTTGGCGACAGCTCCGGCTGCTTGCCTGCCATTGCCACAACCCGGTCAAGGAGCCGCTTCTCTGCTGCAGTCACGAGGGACTCGGCTAGCCGGCTGCTATCTGTTGCACAAGCGAACGACTTCTTGTAGTCCCCGACTATGGTTAGGATTCCCTTGGTACTTGGCATCTTCATCTTGAGGTAAGCATAGTGGGGGATCGCCATGAACTTGGCCAGAGCAGGCCGGCCAAGTAGCGCATGATAGGAGCTCTCAAGGTCCACCACCTCAAACCAAACTGGCTCTCGGCGGAAGTGATCTTTGTCTCCGAAGAGGACGTCTATTTGGATCTTGCCGATTGGTGAGCAAGAAAGGCCAGGGACAATGCCATGGAATACAGTCCGACTGGGCTGAAGCTGCTTCTGCTTGATTCCCAACTTCTCCATTGTGTCACGGGAGAAGCGAGCAGCCCGCCATCTATCAGAACTCGGGAGAAGCGTGCAGCCCGCCTCTCAGTTGCGAAGGTGGCATCCAAGACCAGGGCATAAGAACAAGGAGAGGGCATCACCTCCGGGTGGTCAGCTCTGCTCCAACTGATAGGCTTCTCAGACCAATGCATGAACTCGGGGGTATCTGATGCTACTGCATGTACTTCTTGTTGCCGTTGCCGTCTGCTGTGCTTATCATCGGCCATGCTGGTGAATACGACATAAGCTCCATGCTCTTCAGGATATTCATCTTGTATTCCGCCGACTGGCCGAACCGCCGGCTGCTGGGGAGGAGGAGGCGGCGGGCCGGCAGGTGGAGGAGGCAGGAGTCCATCGCTCTTGGCGATCCTGGTGAGCCAGTGGCACTTCCGAGTGGTGTGGTTGGACGGCTTCGCGTCGCTGTGAAACTTGCAGGGTCCATCGAGAGTCTGCTCGTATGAGAAGGCGGGCAGCCAGTTGGGCTTGCCGCCCTTCTGACTCTTGGGAGGAGGCAGCTTGATAACCCACAAGTATAGGGGATCGCAACAGTTTTCGAGGGTAGCGTATTCAACCCAGATTTATTTATTCGACACAAGTGGAGCCAAAGAATATTCTTAAGTATTAGCAGTTGAGTTGTCAATTTAACCACACCTGGATAACTTAATATCTGCAGCAAAGTATTTAGTAGCAAAGTAGTATGATAGTAGCGGTAACGGTGGCAAAAGTAATAGTGATAGTTTTGTAGTGATTGTAACAGTAGCAATGGAAAAGTAAATAAGCGAAGAACAATATGTGAAAAGCTCGTAGGCATTGGATCGGTGATGGAGAATTATGCCGGATGCGATTATTCATGCAACAGTTATAACACAGGGTGACACAGAACTAGCTCCAATTCATTAATGTAATGTAGGCAAGTATTCCGAATATAGTCATACGTGCTTATGGAAAAGAACTTGCATGACATCTTTTGTCCTACCCTCCTATGGCAGCGGGGTCCTATTGGAAACTAAGGGATATTAAGGCCTCCTTTTAATAGAGTACCGGACCAAAGCATTAACACATAGTGAATACATGAACTCCTCAAACTATGGTCATCACCGGGAGTGGTCCCGATTATTGTCACTTCAGGGTTGCCGGATCATAACACATAGTAGGTGACTATAGACTTGCAAGATAGGATCAAGAACTCACATATATTCATGAAAACATAATAGGTTCAGATCTGAAACCATGGCACTCGGGCCCTAGTGACAAGCATTAAGCATAGCAAAGTCATAGCAACATCAATCTCAGAACATAGTGGATACTAGGGATCAAACCCTAACAAAACTAACTCGATTACATGATAAATCTCATCCAAACCATCATCGTCCAGCAAGCCTACGATGGAATTACTCACGCACGGCAGTGAGCATCATGAAATTGGTGATGGAGGATGGTTGATAATGACGACGGCGACGGATTCCCCTTTCCGGAGCCCCGAACGGACTCCAGATCAGCCCTCCCGAGAGAGATTAGGGCTTGGCGGTGGCTCTGTATCGTAAAACGCGATGAATCCTTCTCTCTGTTTTTTTTCTCCCCGAACATGAATATATAGAGTTGGAGTTGAGGTCGGTGGAGCTCCAGGGGGCCCACGAGGCAGGGGGCCAGGCGCGCCCCCGACCCTCATGGACAGGGTGTGGGCCCCTGGTCTTGATTCGTTCGCTAGTATTTTTTATTATTTCCAAAAATAATGTCTGTGAAGTTTCAGGTCATTCCGAGAACTTCTTTTTCTGCACAAAAATAACACCATGGCAATTCTGCTGAAAACAGCGTCAGTCCGGGTTAGTTCCATTCAAATCATGCAAGTTAGAGTCCAAAACAAGGGCAAAAGTGTTTGGAAAAGTAGATACGACGGAGACGTATCAACTCCCCCAAGCTTAAACATTTGCTTGTCCTCAAGCAATTCAGTTGATAAACTGAAAGTGATAAAGAAAAACTTTTACAAACTCTGTTTGCTCTTGTTGTTGTAAATATGTAAAGCCAGCATTCAAGTTTTCAGCAAAGATTATGAGTAACCATATTCACAATAACACTTAGGTCTCATGTTTACTCATGTCAATGGCATAATCAACTAGCAAGCAATAATAATAAATCTTGGATGACAACACTTCCTCAAAACAATCATGATATGATATAACAAGATGGTATCTCGCTAGCCCTTTGTGAGACCGCAAAACATAAATGCAGAGCACCTTTAAAGATCAATGACTGACTAAACATTGTAATTCATGGTAAAAGAGATCCAGTCATAGTCATACTCAATATAAATTAATAGTAATGGATGCAAATGACAGCGGTGCTCTCCAGCTGATGCTTTTTAATAAGAGGGTGATGACTCAACATAAAAGTAAATAGATAGGCCATTCGCAGAGGGAAGCAGGGATTTGTAGAGGTGCCAGAGCTCGATTTTGAAATAGAGATAAATAATATTTTGAGTGGTATACTTGCATTGTCAACATAACAACCGAGAGATCTCGATATCTTCCATGCTACACACATTATAGGCGGTTCCCAAACAGAATGGTAAAGTTTATACTCCCCCTCCACCAACAAACACCAATCCATGGCTTGTGCGAAAGAACGGGTGCCTCCAACTAACAACAATCCTGGGGGAGTTTTGTTTGCAATTATTTTGATTTGATTTGCTTAAAGCGTGGGACTGGGCATCCCGGTGACCAGGCATTTTCTCGTGAGTGAGGAGCGGAGTCCACTCCTCTTGAGAATAACCCGCCTAGCATGGAAAATACAGACAACCCTAGTTGATACATGAGCTATTCGAGCATACAAAACAGAATTTCATTTGAAGGTTTAGAGTTTGGCACATACAAATTTACTTGGAACGACAGGTAGATACCGCATATAGGAAGGTATGGTGGACTCATATGGAATAACTTTGGGGTTTAAGGGATTGGATGCACAAGCAGTATTCCCGCTTAGTACAAGTGAAGGCTAGAAAAAGACTAGGAAGCGACCAACTAGTGAGCGACAACAGTCATGAACATGCATTAAAATTAATAGACATTGAGTGCAAGCATGAGTAGGATATAATCCACCATGAACATAAATATCGTGAAGGCTATGTTGATTTGTTTCAACTACATGTGTGAACATGTGCCAAGTCAAGTCACTTGAATCATTCAAAGGAGGATACCACCCTACTATACCACATCACAACCATTTCAATAGCATGTTGGCACGCAAGATAAACCATTATAAACTCCTAGCTAATTAAGCATGGCATAAGCAACTATAATCTCTAATTGTCATTGCAAACATATTTATTCATAATAGGCTGAATCAGGAATGATGAACTAATCATATTTACAAAAACAAGAGAGGTCGAGTTCATACCAGCTTCTCTCATCTCAATCAGTCCATCATATATCGTCATTATTGCCTTTCACTCGCACGACCGAACGGTGTGAATAATAATAATAGTGCACGTGCATTGGACTAAGCTGGAATCTGCAAGCATTCAATACAAAGGAGAAGACAAGGCAATATGGGCTCTTGGTTAAATCAACAAATAATGCATATAAGAGCCACTTCAACATTTTCATTATGGTTGTCTCCTCTTGACCCCCAAGGAAAAGAAAAGAAATAAAACTATTTACACGGGAAAGCTCCCAACAAGCAAAAGAAGAACATGAAATCTTTTTGGGTTCTCTTTTTTACTTATTACTACTACAAGCAAGAAAGTAAACTAGAGCTACAACTAAATTTTTTTATTTTTTCTTAAGGTTTATCAAACACACAAGAAGAAAGCATAAAAAGGAAAATAAACTAGCATGGATATTACAGTGAAAAAGTATGAGCACTGACAACTATCATGAGTGTGTGAACATAATTGTAATGTCAGTGAGAAATACGTACTCCCCCAAGCTTAGGCTTTTGGCCTAAGTTGCTTTATGCCCATGGATCAACGTTGTAGTTGGGGTCGTACTGAGATGCAGCGGCTATTGCATCGTGGGCTGCAGCTTGGAGGCGAGCTATCTCAGTCCTCCTCTCGTACTTGTTCGCCTCCTCCCTGGTTATAACATGTCTCCCTTTTGCCAGAAAGTCAAAGAAAGTAGGAGCAGGGAGAGCGACGTGATAGGTGCGTTGTCTCTCAAAGATTAGTCGGTATTGGAGGAACTGATCATTCCTCTCAACAAACTGATGACGAACCATAGCCTCATAATCTAAATAAACAGAAGGCAACTCAATATCATACCCACGTATGGGCATATCAAGAAAATTAGCTAGACGGGTTGCATAAATTCCACCAAAGAAATCTCCATTGATTCTATTATTATGCAACTTACGTGCAACAATGGCTCCCAAATTATAATGTTTATCTCCTAATACAGCACTCCTGAGAACACTGAGGTCAGGGACACCCATGTGACATGCTTCATCCTTACCATTTATGCACCTACCTATGAAGAGAGCAAAATAATGTATAGCAGGAAAATGAATGCTCCCTATGGTGGCTTGTGTTATATCTCTAGACTCCCCCACAGTTATACTAGCAAGAAAATCTCTAAACTCAGATTTTCGAGGCTCACTAGTGCTACCCCATTGTGGAAGTTTGTTGGGGAACGTAGCAATAATTCAAAATTTTCCTACGTGTCACCAAGATCAATCTAGGAGATGCTAGCAACGAGAGAGAGGGAGTGCATCTTCATACCCTTGAAGATCGCTAAGCGGAAGCGTTACAAGAACACGGTTGATGGAGTCGTACTCGCGGCGATTCAAATCGCGGAAGATCCGATCTAGCGCCGAACGGACGGCGCCTCCGCGTTCAACACACGTACAGCTCGGGGACGTCTCCTCCTTCTTGATCCAGCAAGGGGAGAGGAGAAGTTGAGGGAGAACTCCAGCAGCACGACGGCGTGGTGGCAATGGAGCTCGTGGTTCTCCGGCAGAGCTTCGCTAAGCACTACGGAGGAGAAGGAGGAGGTGTATGAGGAGGGAGGGCTGCACCAGGGAAGAGGTGCGGCTGCCCTCCCACCCCTCCACTATATATAGGGGCAAGGGGAGAGGGGGAGGCGCCCTAGGGTTTCCCCTAGGGGGCGGCGGCCAAGCAGATTGGATCTCCCTAGGGAAAATCCTAGGGAGACTTGCCCCCCAAGCCAAGCACGTGGAGGCTTGCCTCCCAAGCCAGGTGGAGGCGCCCCACCTCCCCAAGTAACGTGGGAAAGGGTGTGGGAGGCGCACCACCCCTTAGTGGGCTGGTTTGCCCCTTCCCCTTTGGCCCATGAGGCCCTCCAACACTTGCCGGGGCTCCCGAAACACCTTTCGGTCATGCTGGCCATAGCCTGGTACCCCCGGAACACTTCCAAACTCCAATACCCTTCGTCCAATATATCGATCTTCACCGCCGGACCATTCCGGAACTCCTCGTGATGTCCGGGATCTCATCCGGGACTCCGAACAACCTTCGGTAACCACATACTATTTCCCATAACAACTCTAGCGTCACCGAACCTTAAGTGTGTAGACCCTACGGGTTCGGGAACCATGCAGACATGACCGAGACACCTCTCCGGCCAATAACCAATAGCGGGATCTGGATACCCATATTGGCTCCCACATGTTCCACGATGATCTCATCGGATGAACCACGATGTCGGGGATTCAATCAATCCCGTATACAATTCCCTTTGTCTATCGGTATGTTACTTGCCCGAGATTCGGTCGTCGGTATCCCAATACCTCATTCAATCTCGTTACCGACAAGTCTCTTTACTTGTTCCGTAACGCATGATCCCGTGGCTAACTCCTTAGTCACATTGAGCTCATTATGATGATGCATTACCGAGTGGGCCTAGAGATACCTCTCCGTCATACGGAGTGACAAATCCCAGTCTCGATTCGTGCCAACCCAACAGACACTTTCGGAGATACCTGTAGTGCACCTTTATAGCCACCCAGTTTCATTGTGACGTTTGGTACACCCAAAGCGTTCCTACGGTATCCAGGAGTTGCACAATCTCATGGTCTAAGGAAACGATACTTGACATTAGAAAAGCTCTTAGCAAACGTACTACACGATCTTGTGCTATGCTTAGGATTGGGTCTTGTCCATCACATCATTCTCCTAATGATGTGATCCCGTTATCAATGACATCCAATGTCCATGGTCAGGAAACCATAACCATCTATTGATCAACGAGCTAGTCAACTAGAGGCTTACTAGGGACATGTTGTGGTCTATGTATTCACACATGTATTACGGTTTCCAGTTAATACAATTATAGCATGAACAATAGACAATTATCATGAACAAGGAAATACAATAATAACCATTTTATTATTGCCTCTAGGGCATATTTCCAACAGTCTCCCACTTGCACTAGAGTCAATAATCTAGTTCACATCACTATGTGATTGTAATGAATCCAACACCCATGGGGTTTGTTCATATCTCGCTTGTGAGAGAGGTTTTTAGTCAACGGGTCTGAACCTTCCAGATCCGTGTGTGCTTTACAAATCTCTATGTCATCTTGTAGATGCAGCTACCACGCGCTACTTGGAGATATTCCAAATAACTGCTCTACTATACGAATCCGGTTTACTACTCAGAGTCATCCGGATTAGTGTCAAAGTTTGCATCGACGTAACCCTTTACGACGAACTCTTTTACCACCTCCATAATCGAGAAAATTCCTTAGTCCACTAGATACTAAGGATAAGTTCGACCGCTGTCATGTGATCCATTCCCGGATCACTCTTGTACCCCTTGACTAATTCATGGCAAGGCACACTTCAGGTGCGGTACACAACATAGCATACTGTAGAGCTTACGTCTAAAGCATAGGGGACAACCTTCGTCCTTACTCTCTCTTCTGCCGTGGTCAGGTCTTGAAACTTACTCAATACTCACACCTTGTAACACAGCCAAGAACTCCTTCTTTGCTGATCTATTTTGAACTCCTTCAAAATCTTGTCACAGTATGTATTCATTTGAAAGTACTATTAAGCATTTTTGATCTATCCTTATAGATCTTGATGTTCAATGTTCAAGTAGCTTAATCCAGGTTTTCCATTGAAAAACACTTTTCAAATAACCCTGTATGCTTTCCAGAAATTCTACATCATTTCTGGTCAACAATATGTTAACAACATATACTCATCAAAAATCCACAGTGCTCCCACTCACTTCTTTGGAAATACAAGTTTCTCATAAACTTTGTATAAACCCAAAATCTTTGATCATCTCATCAAAGCGTACATTCCAACTCCGAGATGCTTACTCTAGTCCTTAGAAGGATTGCTGGAGCTTTGCATACTTGTTAGCATCTTTCAGGATTGACAAAACCTTCTGGTTGTATCACATACAACCTTTCCTCAAGAAAATCGTCGAGGAAACAACGTTTTTTTGACATCCTATCTGCAAGATTTCATAAATAATGCAGTAACTGCTAATATAATTCCAACAGACTCTTAGCATCGCTACGAGTGAGAAAATCTCATCGTAGTCAACTCCTTGAACTTGTCGGAAAACATCTTAACGACAAGTCGAGCTTTCTTAATGGTGACACTTACCATCATTGTCCGTCTTCCTTTTAAAATCCATCTGCACCCAACAGCCTTACGACCATCAAGTAGTTCTTCCAAAGTCTATACCTTGTTTTATACATGGATCCTCTCTCGGATTTTATGGCCTCGAGCCATTCGTCGGAATCCGGGCCCATCATCGCTTCTCCATAGCTCATAGGTTCATTGTTGTCTAGCAACATGACTTCCAAGACAGGATTACGTACCACTCTGAAGTAGCATGCATCCTTGTCGTCCTACGAGGTTTGGTAGTGACTTGATCCGAAGTTTCATGATCACTATCATAAGCTTCCACTTCAATTGGTGTAGGTGCCACAGGAACAACTTCCTGTGCCCTGCTACACACCAGTTGAAGTCATGGTTCAATAACCTCATCAAGTCTCCACCATCCTCCCACTCAATTCTTTCGAGAGAAACTTTTCCTCGAGAAAGGACCCGTTTCTAGAAACAATCGCTTTTGCTTCTAGATCTGAAATAGGAGGTATACCCAACTGTTTTGGGTATTCTATGAAGATGCATTTATCCGCTTTGGGTTTGAGCTTATCAGCCTGAAACTTTTTCACATAAGCGTCGCAGCCCCAAACTTTTAAGAAACGACAGCTTAGGTTTCTCTAAACCATAGTTCATATGGTGTCGTCTCAACGGATTGCGTGGTGCCCTATTTAAAGTGAATGCGGTTGTCTCTAATCCTAACCCATAAACGATAGTGTAATTCGATAAGAGACATCATGGTATGCACCATATCCAATAGGGTGCAGTTATGATGTTCGGACACACCATCACACTACGGTGTTCGAGGCGGTATTAGTCGTGAAACAATTTCCACAATTTCTTAATTGTGTGCCAAACTCGTAACTCAGATATTCATCTCTATGATCATATCACAGACATTTTATCCTCTTGTCACGACGATCTTCAACTTCACTCTGAAATTACTTGATCCTTTCAATAATTCAGACTTGTGTTTCATCAAGTAAATATTCTTAGCATCTACTCAAATCATCTGTGAAGTAAGAACATAACGATATCCACTGCGTGCCTCAGCACTCATTGGACTGCACACATCAAATGTATTACTTCCAACAAGTTGCTCTCTTGTTCCATCTTACTGAAAACGAGGCCTTTCAGTCATCTTGCCCATGTGGTGTGATTTGCATGTCTCAAGTGATTCAAAATCAAGTGAGTCCAAACGATCCATCTGTATGGACTTTCTTCATGCATATATACTAATAGACATGGTTCGCATGTCTCAATCTTTTCAAAAACGAGTGAGTCCAAAGATCCATCAACATGGAGCTTCTTCATGCGTTTTATACCAATATGACTCAAGTGGCAGTGCCACAAGTATGTGGTACTATCATTACTATCTTATATCTTTTGGCATGAACATGTGTATCACTACGATCGAGATTCAATAAACCATTCATTTTAGGTGCAAGACCATTGAAGGTAATATTCAAATAGACAGAGTAACCATTATTCTCCTTAAATGAATAACCGTATTGCGATAAACATAATCCAATCATGTCTATGCTCAACGTAAACACCAAATAACAATTATTTAGGTTTAACACCAATCTCGATGGTAGAGGGAGCATGCGATGCTTGATCACATCAACCTTGGAAACACTTCCAACACATATCGTCATCTCACCTTTAGCTAGTCTCCGTTTATTCCGTAGCCTTTTATTTCGAGTTACCAACACTTAGCAACCGAACCGGTATCTAATACCCTGGTGCTACTAGGAGTACTAGTAAAGTACACATTAATATAATGTATATCCAAAATACTTCTGTCGACCTTGCCTGCCTTCTCATCTACCAAGTATCTAGGGTAGTTCTGCTTCAGTGACCGGTCCCCTCATTACAGAAGCACTTAGTCTCGGGTTTGGGTTCAACCTTGGGTTTCTTCACTAGAGCAGCAACTGATTTGCCGTTTCATGAAGTATCCTTTCTTTCCCTTGCCCTTCTTGAAACTAGTGGTTTTACTAACCATCAACAATTGATGCTCCTACTTGATTTCTACTTTCGCGGTGTCAAACATCGCGAGTTGCTCAAGGATCATCATGTCTATCCCTGATATGTTATAGTTCATCACGAAGCTCTAATAGCTTGGTGGCAGTGACTATGGAGAACCATCACTATCTCATCTGGAAGATTAACTCCCACTCGATTCAAGCGATTTTAGTACTCAGACAATCTGAGCACATGCTCAACGATTGAGCTTTTCTCCCTTAGTTTGCAGGCTTAAGAATCTTGTCAGAGGTCTCATACCTCTTGACGTGGGCACTAGTCTGAAATCCCAATTTCATTCTTTGGAACATCTCATATGTTCTGCGACGTTTCAAAAACGTCGTTGGCGCCTTAATTCTAAACCATTAGCATTACGCACTGAACTATCACGTAGTCATCAAAACGTGTATGTCAGATGTTTCGCAACATCTACAGACGACGCTCGAGGTTCAGCACACCGAGTGGTGCATTAAGGACATAAGCCTTCTGTGCAGCAATGAGGACAATCCTCAGTTTACGGACCCAGTCCGCATAATTGCTACTATCAACTTTCAACTAAATTTTCTCTAGGAACATATCTTAAACAGTAGAACTAAAGCGTAAGCTACGACATAATTTGCAAAGACCTTTTGACTATGTTCATGATAATTAAGTTCATCTAATCAAATTATTTAATGAACTCCCACTCAGATAGACATCCCTCTAGTCATCTAAGTGATACATGATCCGAGTCAACTAGGCCGTGTCCGATCATCACGTGAGACGGACTAGTCATCATCGGTGAACATCTCCATGTTGATCGTATCTACTATACGACTCATGTTCGACCTTTCGGTCTCTTGTGTTCCGAGGCCATGTCTGTACATGCTAGGCTCGTCAAGTCAACCTAAGTGTTTCGCATGTGTAAATCTGGCTTACACCCGTTGTATGCGAACGTTAGAATCTATCACACCCGATCATCATGTGGTGCTTCGAAACAACGAACCTTCGCAACGGTGCACAGTTAGGGGGAACACATCTCTTGAAATTTTAGTGAGGGGTCATCTTATTTATGCTACCGTCGTTCTAAGCAAATAAGATGTAAACGTGACAAACATCACATGCAAATCATAAAGTGACATGATATGGCCAATATCATCTTGCGCCTTTTGATCTCCATCTTCGAGGCGCGGCATGATCACCTTCGTCACCGGCATGACACCATGATCTCCATCATCATGATCTCCATCATCGTGTCTTCATGAAGTTGTCTCGCCAACTATTACTTCTACTACTATGGCTAACGGTTAGCAATAAAGTAAAGTAATTACATGGCGTTTTTCATTGACATGCAGGTCATACAATAAATTAAGACAACTCCTATGGCTCCTGCCGGTTGTCATACTCATCGACATGCAAGTCGTGATTCCTATTACAAGAACATGATCAATCTCATACATCACATATATAATTCATCACATCCTTTTGGCCATATCACATCACATAGCATACCCTGCAAAAACAAGTTAGACGTCCTCTAATTGTTGTTGCATGTTTTACGTGGCTGCTATGGGTTTCTAGCAAGAACGTTTCTTACCTACGCAAAAGCCACAACGGTGATATGCCAATTGCTATTTACCCTTCATAAGGACCCTCTTCATCGAATCCGATCCGACTAAAGTGGGAGAGACAGACACCCGCTAGCCACCTTATGCATCAAGTGCATGTTAGTCGGTGGAACCTGTCTCACATAAGAGTACGTGTAAGGTCGGTCCGGGCCGCTTCATCCCACAATGCCGCCAAATCAAGATAAGACTAGTAACGGCAAGCAAATTGAACAAATCATCGCCCACAACTACTTTGTGTTCTACTCGTGCATAGAATCTACGCATAGACCTAGCTCATGATGCCACTGTTAGGGAACGTAGCAATAATTCAAAAATTTCCTACGTGTCACCAAGATCAATCTAGGAGATGCTAGCAACGAGAGAGAGGGAGTGCATCTTCATACCCTTGAAGATTGCTAAGCGGAAGTGTTACAAGAACGCGGTTGATGGAGTCGTACTCGCGGCGATTCAAATCGCGGAAGATCCGATCTAGCGCCGAACGGACGGCGCTCCGCGTTCAACACACGTACAGCCCGGGGACGTCTCCTCCTTCTTGATCCAGCAAGGGGAGAGGAGAAGTTGAGGGAGAACTCCAGCAGCACGACGGCGTGGTGGCAATGGAGCTCGTGGTTCTCCGGCAGAGCTTCGCTAAGCACTAAAGAGGAGGATGAGGAGGTGTATGAGGAGGGAGGGCTGCGCCAGGGAAGAGGTGCGGCTACCCTCCCACCCCTCCACTATATATAGGGGCAAGGGGAGAGGGGGAGGCGCCCTAGGGTTTCCCCTAGGGGGCGGCGGCCAAGCAGATTGGATCTCCCTAGGGAAAATCCTAGGGAGACTTGCCCCCCAAGCCAAGCAGGTGGAGGTGCCCCACCTCCCCAAGTAACGTGGGAAAGGGTGTGGGGGCGCACCACCCCTTAGTGGGCTGGTTTGCCCCTTCCCCTTTGGCCCATGAGGCCCTCCAACACTTGCCGGGGCTCCCAAAACACCTTTCGGTCATGCTGGCCATAGCCTGGTACCCCCGGAACCCTTCCAGACTCCAATACCCTTCGTCCAATATATCGATCTTCACCGCCGGACCATTCCGGAACTCCTCGTGATGTCCGGGATCTCATCCGGGACTCCGAACAACCTTCGGTAACCACATACTATTTCCCATAACAACCCTAGCGTCACCGAACCTTAAGTGTGTAGACCCTACGGGTTCGGGAACCATGCAGACATGACCGAGACACCTCTCCGGCCAATAACCAATAGCGGGATCTGGATACCCATATTGGCTCCCACATGTTCCACGATGATCTCATCGGATGAACCACGATGTCGGGGATTCAATCAATCCCGTATACAATTCCCTTTGTCTATCGGTATGTTACTTGCCCGAGATTCGGTCGTCGGTATCCCAATACCTCGTTCAATCTCGTTACCGGCAAGTCTCTTTACTCGTTCTGTAACGCATGATCCCGTGGCTAACTCCTTAGTCACATTGAGCTCATTATGATGATGCATTACCGAGTGGGCCCAGAGATACCTCTCCGTCATACGGAGTGACAAATCCTAGTCTCGATTCGTGCCAACCCAACAAACATTTCCGGAGATACCTGTAGTGCACCTTTATAGCCACCCAGTTACGTTGTGACGTTTGGTACACCCAAAGCATTCCTACGGTATCCAGGAGTTGCACAATCTCATGGTCTAAGGAAATTATACTTGACATTAGAAAAGCTCTTAGCAAACGAACTACACGATCTTGTGCTATGCTTAGGATTGGGTCTTGTCCATCACATCATTCTCCTAATGATGTGATCCCGTTATCAATGACATCCAATGTCCATGGTCAGGAAACCATAACCATCTATTGATCAACGAGCTAGTCAACTAGAGGCTTACTAGGGACATGTTGTGGTCTATGTATTCACACATGTATTACGGTTTCCAGTTAATACAATTATAGCATGAACAATAGACAATTATCATGAACAAGGAAATACAATAATAACCATTTTATTATTGCCTCTAGGGCATATTTCCAACAAAGTTTGCAAGCAGTATTAAAATCCTCTAAGTCCATAGTATAAGATTTTTCATAAAGATCAAACAGGACAGTTTGAGAATTGCGTGATGAAGAAAATTCAAACCTTCTCACAAAGGAATCAGTGAGATAGTGGTACTGACAGCACTTATCTGCCTCGAAGCTCTCAAGATCACCGTTACACACATATGCGTCAAATTCCTCCTTGATTCCCGCTCGAACCATAAAGTCCACTGACGGCCATTCACAAGCCCGCACTTGAGCTTCCCTCGGTGGTTCATCGTCCGCATCGCGTATTGCGAGCCTGGGTCCTTGCTTCCTTGAAGGACCACCTTGGTACATTTTCCTAAACATATTTCTTCCTCTGAATTTTTTTTTTGAAAATTTTAGTAAATCAAAATAAAAGTGAACCAAACTCAACAAAATTGATAGCAACTACTCCCACAAGTGCCTAGAGACTAAATCATGCATTAGAACTACTTGGGACCATATAAATTTGACATGCAAGCTCAAGAACAGGGTCACCTAGGCAGCAAAAATTTGCACTGAATACAGCACTAGAACAAAAACTAATTGGACCATTGGAGGAGTCACATACCAAAGAACAATCCCCCAAAGCAGTTTTGTGAATGGAGCTTTGAGCAAGGAGATCGAAAATGGCAGCAAGATGAGCTAGAACTCGTGCTTGAGCTGGCTGGTGATTTTTTGGGAGGAAGATGGAGTGTATGGTGGCTGGAATAAGTGGAGGGGAGCCACCATGGGCCCACGAGGCAAGGGGCGCGCCCAGGGGGGGTGGGCGCGCCCTGGACCCTCGTGGCCAGGTGCTTGCTCCCCCTGCTGTGTTCTCAGTGCCAGATATTCTCAAATATTCCAGAAAAAAATCATATTTCAATTTCGGGGCATTTGGAGAACTTTTATTTTCGGGGTATTTTTTATTGCACGGATAATTCAGAAAATAGACAGAAAATACTAATTTTACTTTATTTCAACTAAATAACAGAAAGTAAAAGGAGGGTACAGAAGGTTGTGCTTTCTAATTTCATCCATCTCATGCTCATCAAAAGGAATCCACTAACAAGGTTGATCAAGTCTTGTTAACAAACTCTTTTCGAATAACATGAAACCGGAGAAATTTAGAATAACACTAACTTACCTCAACGGGGATATGCACATCCCCAATAATAAGAATATCATATCTCTTCTTGACAGTAGGAAGAGGAAATTCAAAACCTCCAAAAATAATCGGTGGAATTTTTCCAATAGAGTTTATACTGTGGACTTGAGGTTGTTTCCTCTGAAAGTGTACCGTATGCTCATTACCATTAACATGAAAAGTGAAATTGCCTTTGTTGCAATCAATAACAGCCCCTGCAGTATTCAAAAAGGGTCTTCCAAGAATAATAGACATGCTATCGTCCTCGGGAATATCAATAATAACAAAGTCTGTTAAGATGGTGACGTTTGCAACCACAACAGGCACATCCTCACAAATACCGACAGGTATATCGGTTGATTTATCAGCCATTTGCAAAGATATTTCAGTAGGTGTCAACTTATTCAAATCAAGTCTACGATATAAAGAGAGAGGCATAACACTAACACCAGCTCCAAGATCACATAAAGCAGTTTTAACATAGTTTCTTTTAATGGAGCATGGTATAGTTGGTACTCCTGGATCTTCTAGTTTCTTTGGTATTCCACCCTTAAAAGTATAATTAGCAAGTATGGTGGAAATTTCAGCTTCCGGTATCTTTCTCTTATTAGTAACAATATCTTTCATATACTTAGCATAAGGATTCATTTTGAGCATATCAATAAAACGCATACGCAAGAAGATAGGTCTAATCATTTCAGCAAAGCGCTCAAAATCCTCATCATCCTTTCTCTTGGATGGTTTAGGAGGAAAAGGCATGGGTTTCTGAACCCATGGTTCTCTTTCTTTACCGTGCTTCCTAGCAACAAAGTCTCTCTTATCATAACGTTGATTCTTTGATTGTGGGTTATCAACATCAACAGCAGGTTCAATCTCTACTTCATTATCATTGCTAGGTTGAGCGTCAACATGAACATCTTCATTAACATTATCACTAGGTTCATGTTCATCACCAGATTGTGTTTCAACATCAGAAATAGAAATATTATTGGGATTCTCAGGTGTGTCAACAACAGGTTCACTAGAAGCATGCAAAGTCCTATCATTTTTCTTTTTCTTCCTTTTAGAAGGACTAGGTGCATCTACATTAGTTATCTGAGAATCTTGCTCAATTCTCTTGGGATGGCCCTCGGGATACAAAGGTTCCCTGAGTCATTTTACCCCCTCTGGTCATAACTCTAACAACATTATCCTTTTTCTTACTATTTAATTCATTGAGCAAATCATTTTGAGCTTTAAGTACTTGTTCTACTTGAGTGGTAACCATAGAAGCATGTTTACTAATGAGTTTAAGTTCACCTTTAACTCTAGACATATAATCACTCAAGTGTTCAATCATATAAGCATTGCGTTTTAATTGTCTACCAAAATAAGCATTAAAATCTTCTTGCTTAACCATAAAATTATCAAACTCATCTAAGCATTGGCTAGCAAACTAAGTAGGAGGGATTTCAGCTTTATCATATCTATAGAGGGAATTTACCTTTACTACCTGTGTCGGGTTATCAAGACCATGTATTTCTTCAACAGGCGGCAAATTAAGACCATGTATTTCTTCAACAGGAGGTAAATTCTTAACATCTTCAGCTTTAATACCTTTTTCCTTCATAGATTTCTTTGCCTCTTGCATATCTTCAGGACTGAGAAATAGAATACCCCTTTTCTTCGGAGTTGGCTTAGGAGTTGGTTCAGGAAGTGTCCAATTATTTTCATTGGTCAACATATTATTCAATAGAATTTCAGCTTCATCAACAGTTCTTTCCCTGAAAATACAACCAGCACAACTATCCAGGTGATCTCTGGAAGCATCGGTTAGTCCATTATAAAAGATATCAAGTATTTCATTTTTCTTGAGAGGATGATCAGGCAAAGCATTAAGTAATTGGAGAAGCCTCCCCAAGCTTGTGGGAGACTCTCTTCTTCAATTTGCACAAAATTATATATATCCCTTAAAGCAGCTTGTTTCTTATGAGCAGGGAAATATTTAGCAGAGAAGTAATAAATCATATCCTGGGGACTACGCACACAACCAGGATCAAGAGAATTAAACCATATCTTAGCATCACCCTTTAATGAGAACAGAAATAATTTAAGGATATAATAATAGCGAGTTTTCTCATCATTAGTGAATAGGGTGGCTATATCATTAAATTTAGTAAGATGTGCCACAACAGTTTCAGATTCATAGCCATAGAAAGGATCAGATTCAACCAAAGTAATTATCTCAGGATCGATAGAGAAATCATAATCCTTATCAGTAACAAAGATAGGTGAAGTAGCATAAGCAGGATCATATTTCATTCTAGCATTCAGAGATTTTTCTTTCAGCTTAGCTAATAATTTCTTAAGATCACTTCTATCATTGCAAGCAAGAAAGTCTCTAGAAGTTTCTTCATCCATAACATAACCCTCAGGCACAATAGGCAATTCATATCTAGGGGGAGAATCTTCATCATCACTTTCATCAATATTATCAGTTTCAATAATTTCATTCTCTCTAGCCCTAGCAAGTTGTTCATCAAGAAATTCACCTAGTGATACAGTATTATCAAGCATAAAAGTAGTTTCATCATAAGTATTATGCATAGCAGAAGTGGCATCATCAATAACATGCGACATATCAGAATTAATAGCAGAAGCAGGTTTAGGTGTCGCAAGCTTACTCAAAACAGAAGGTGAATCAAGTGCAGAGCTAGATGGCAGTTCCTTACCTCCCCTCGTAGTTGAGGGATAAATTTTGGTTTTCTCGTCTTTCAAGTTCCTCATAGTGACCAGCAGATATAAATCCCAAGTGACTCAAAGAATAAAGCTACGCTCCCCAGCAACGGCGCCAGAAAATAGTCTTGATAACCCACAAGTATAGGGGATCGCAACAGTTTTCGAGGGTAGAGTATTCAACCCAAATTTATTGATTCGACACAAGGGAGCCAAAGAATATTCTTAAGTATTAGCAGTTGAGTTGTCAATTCAACCACACCTGGATAACTTAATATCTGCAGCAAAGTATTTAGTAGCAAAGTAGTATGATAGTAGCAGTAACGGTGGCAAAAGTAACAGTGATAGTTTTGTAGTGATTGTAACAGTAGCAATGGAAAAGTAAATAAGCGAAGAACAATAGTGAAAAGCTCGTAGGCATTGGATCGGTGATGGAGAATTATGCCGGATGCGATTATTCATGCAACAGTTATAACATAGGGTGACACAGAACTAGCTCCAATTCATCAATGTAATGTAGGCAAGTATTCTGAATATAGTCATACGTGCTTATGGAAAAGAACTTGCATGACATCTTTTGTCCTACCCTCCCGTGGCAGCGGGGTCCTATTGGAAACTAAGGGATATTAAGGCCTCCTTTTAATAGAGTACCGGACCAAAGCATTAACACATAGTGAATACATGAACTCCTCAAACTACGGTCATCACTGGGAGTGGTCCCGATTATTGTCACTTCGGGGTTGCCGGATCATAACACATAGTAGGTGACTATAGACTTGCAATATAGGATCAAGAACTCACATATATTCATGAAAACATAATAGGTTCAGATCTGAAATCATGGCACTCGGGCCCTAGTGACAAGCATTAAGCATAGCAAAGTCATAGCAACATCAATCTCAGAACATAGTGGATACTAGCGATCAAACCCTAACAAAACTAACTTGATTACATGATAAATCTCATCCAACCCATCACCGTCCAGCAAGCCTACGATGGAATTACTCACGCACGGCGGTGAGCATCATGAAATTGGTGATGGAGGATGGTTGATGATGACGACGGCGACGGATTCCCCTCTCCGCAGCTCCGAACGGACTCCAGATCAGCCCTCCCGAGAGAGATTAGGGCTTGGCGGCGGCTCCGTATCATAAAACGCGATGAATCCTTCTCTCTGATTTTTTTTCTCCCTGAACGTGAATATATAGAGTTGGAGTTGAGGTCGGTGGAGCTCCAGGGGGCCCACGAGGCAGGGGGCGCGCCCCCCACCCTCGTGGATAGGGTGTGGGCCCCCTGGTCTTGATTCTTTTGCCAGTATTTTTTATTATTTCCAAAAATAATCTCCGTGAAGTTTTAGGTCATTCCGAGAACTTTTGTTTCTGCACAAAAATAACACCATGGCAATTCTGCTAAAAACAGCGTCAGTCCGGGTTAGTTCCATTCAAATCATGCAAGTTAGAGTCCAAAACAAGGGCAAATGTGTTTGGAAAAGTAGATACGACAGAGACGTATCACTGCCCTTCCAGCTGCTGGTCTTCAACTGTCGCCACCTACCGGCTTGTAGAAGCCGGCTGCATGACCTTGCGCTTGTTGTCATTCTGCTGCTGACGCTGGCTGGTGTCTCCAGCTGGGGTCCGAGGAGCTTGAGGGGCCACTATGCCAGATGCATCAACTTGAATCTCCGCCTTCATGGAGGAGTCGGCCGTGGCGTACTTGTCTGCTATGATTAGCAGTTCGTCGAGGGTCGCCGGCTCGTCGCAGAGAAGCCGGTGCGTGAGAAGGGTGCCTTCTCGGCACCCGGTGGTGAAGTACTCAATGGCCTGCACCTCGTGCACGCCCTCGCAAGAGTTGCGCAGCTCGGCCCAGCGCGTGAGGTAGTCGCGAGTCGACTCGTTGGGGCCTTGAACGCACAAGGAAAGCTGGCGAGGCTTGGGCGGCCGCTTGTACGTGCCGGTGAAGTTGCGAACGAAGGCTTCAGTGAAATCAACCCAGCTGTTGATGCTGCGGGGCTTCAGGCTATTCAGCCATGTCCGGGTTGTGCCTTGGAGCATGAGCGAAACGTACTTCACAGCAACTCGCTTGTTGCCGTTTGCTATACTAACGGCCGTGGAGTAGTCGACCAGCCAGTCTTCCGGCTTCACGGAGCCAGTGTACATGGGCGTATCTCTTGGGAGCGTGAACCCTTTGGGGAAAGGCTCATCTCGGATGCGGGGGCCAAAACAGGGCGGGCCCAATGCGTCTTCCTCTTCTAGCGCCAGGGATCGATTGAGACGACCAATCCGGTGGCGGACATCATTCTCTCCGATTCCTTCTCGGGAGGCAAGACGGCCACCGAGACTCGGATGATCAACGGGCGGCGGAGAGATGCGCCTTTCTCTGTGCTGGCGAGGCTGGTAGGTGCCTGATCGTTCCATCGCTCGTGGGCGGCCGTCTTGGTCGCGCTCGATGGTGATGTGCGTCCGACTGCGGCTAGCAGCCGGCTCCTTGTCCCGCTGTCCTTGGTTACCGCCAGTCGGCGTCCGAGAGGTCGCGCCATGCTCTCGGCGAGGCGGCTGATTCTCGGTTTCCAGGCCGGGCTTCACCACTTGGCGGCCGGCTTCTTGCTGCACGCGCCCCATCATGCAGCGACGCTCGTCGCCCTCCAAGTGCTCCAGCTCTTCTGTCGCCGCCTGGGCAGCTCATATGTTCTCCTGAGGCGTGGCGTAGGTCGGGCAGTCGGCCCCCAACATGCTGGCGATGGCGGCTCCGCGCTGCCGGACGATGCCCACGCGGCTGGGCTTGCCACCAGCCAGCATGCCACCGATTGCACGGTCGACTTTACGGTGGTAGGCCTCAGAGAGGCGCCTCATCGCGGCCAGCTTCTGGGCGCTGTCGTAGAGCGCCTTGCGATGCGCCTCCAGCGCCTCACCGTCGGCGTCTTCGGGTATGGGTGTGGCCAGGTCCCGCAATGCCGCCTGCAGCGGATCCTGGCCACCTCCGCCAGAGTGCTCGCCATGGTTAATGACAAGCACCTCCGTGACGGTGCTTCCGTCACTGTCCGCGCAAGGAAGCGGTTCGTCGTAGACCACCACGTTGGTGGGGAATGCGTCGAGCGACGCCGTGTTGGAATCGACAAGCATCGGGTCGGTAGACCCAACCGATTCCAAGTCCACAGCCGGCTCATTGACGATGTGGAGCTGGCCGAGGAGGCTGACGAGGCGGCTCTCGGGGCCATTTGTGCCCGCGTCAGATACGGGATCGTCGGAGAGGCGAATCTCGCCCACAAGATCGGCGAGGCAGCTCGCCGCGCAGGCGACCGCCGCGCCGCGCAGCGCGTCGGGGCAAACGCCATCTGGCGTGCCGGGCTGGCTACGCTCGCCAAGAAGGAACAGGGTTCCCATCCAGAACAGGTCTCCGGACGACGGTGCACCTCGCCCCATGGTGGGCGCCAAATGTCGGGGGTTGGACGACAGGATGGCTTATCATGGTGGGAGCGAGTAGAACGTCGCCGGTGCCCGGAAGCGGGATGAGGCATAGACACGAACGCCGGCGTACTTTACCCAGGTTCGGGGCTCTCCTAAAAGATAACACCCCTAGTCCTGCTATGCGGGGTCTCCGCATGATCACTAAGGCACTAGTGAGTACAATGGTGCTCCTCGAGCTGTATGCTAGAGGTAGGAGGAAGCAGGGCTAGCTCTCTTCTCTCTCTATGTGTGTGTCTAGGTCTAACAGGTTGGGAACCCTTTGCATGGGTGCCCTGGGGGGTTTATATAGGCCTACCCCCAGGGGTACAATGGTAATCTGGCCGGGTGTAGGACCCGGCTGTCAGCGCCTCTGGTCGCCGGCTTCTCCGCCGGCAGCTGGAGCCCGCCGCTTGGTGGGCCCTGCCGACTGGTCTGGTACGGAGCCGACAGGTTGCCTCCGCCGCTCGCGGGTCTGGCCGGCTGCTTGTTACTGTAGCCGTAATGCTAATGATGCACGCTTGGTCAGGGAGGCGTGGCTACAGTCCTGCCGTCTGGTGGGAGATCATTGTAGCCACATTGTGTCTCATCTGGTTAATGGTGCACGGACTCCGAGGGAGGAGTGGGCCGCCTGCTAGAGACCGGCCTCCCTCGGGTCCGACTGGTCAAGTTCTGCCGCCCTCTGAGCTCTCGCTGCCTGGTAGGGCCCGCCGCCTGCAGGCCGTACCGACAGGCCATCGTGGGAGCAGGGTTTCACCTGACAGGGGTGACGTCAAGGGTGGCGTGGCAACAGTGCCGCGTCGTGCGGAGATCTCCGCCTGTACGGGGCACTGTGGCCGCGTCGTGCCCTGGATATGGGGGTGATGGGCTACACTGTAGCCACATCCTGTCTTGTCTTCCTAATGGGGGCAAAGACTTTGAGAGCGTCGTGGGCCGCCTGCTAGGAGCCGGCCTCTCTGGAGGCCGCCTGCTAGGAGTCGGCCCGTCTTGGGGCCGTCCTCTGGTGCTTGGCCGTCTTCTGGCAGTCGGCCGCTTGATCCAGCCGGCCACCAGAAGGCGGCGCTTCATCCTTGATGCTTGAGGGGCGCAGCTGGCCCGATGTCTTGAAATGCTCAGGGACTCAGGTTAGGCTACCCGTGGCCCATTACTCCGACACCGCGCCAGTCAGCAGGGTCACGGCGAAGAAGATAGGGGAGATCAAACCACTCCTGGACCCTTGGGTTCCTTGTAATGATGTTATTAGTTGAGTCAAGAATGGTCTTGAACGAACCTGCCATGCTAGCCGAGGTGATGACGTCGCACCGATCAATGAGTTCCTCCACCACGTCATCTTTCAGATCAGGGCAAGAATAACGGGGTCATTTCTGGCCTGTTCCCTCCATGGAGAAGATGATCGAACAATGGCAGAAGGAAGGGTGAAGGCAAATGGAGGGACGAAGAGCGTGCGGCAACAGTTCCAAATCGAGAGGGAAAGGCGAAGAGGCGGTGGACGGTTGCCATGGTACACGAAGAGGCGCCTGGGGAGCGAACGGTTGCCATAGAGGTCAGACACTGACGACAAGGGCCGAGTGAGGCATCCCGACAATTATATACCTGCTAATCCGATGCCCACCCCGCCTCATATTGTGCCGGAATGGTATTTCCTACCGATCCATGCCATTCTTCGCAGTATACCTGACAAAGCGGGAGGTGTAGCCGCAATAGCACCAGTTTTTATATCTCTCTTGGCTTTACCTTTTTTTAAAGAAATGTATGTGCGTAGTTCAAGTTTTCGACCGATTCACCAAGGAATAATGCGTATATTGCACACATCTTGAACTGGTGACCGTTTATTTTGTGTTGCCTAATCACAAACAGTTCATCCGAGTGAACCGTATGTTGTATATCGCACACACCTTCATCTGGCTACCCGTTTCTTTTGTGTTGCCTAATCACAAATAGTTCATCCGAGTGAACCGTATGCTGTGTATCGCACACGCCTTCATCTGGCTGCCTGTTTCTTTTGTTCCTCCTCATCGCAAACAGTTAATTGAACTGAATCGTATGCCCTTCATCACACACGCAACTAAAACCTGAACCGTGTTTGATGCATCCGTCATTGCAAACATTTTATACATTTCTGACAGTTTTCATACAGCACCGTTTGCGATTATTGCATCGCACATAGTCTCTCGAAGGGTCTCTGATCATAGTGTCGCATTAGCAGCATCCTACAGTAATGTTGAGAAGGTAACCCCAACTCAATCCCAAAATTTAGAATTAATAACCCGACAAATTAATTAAGTAGAGTGATGAGATCAACATAATAATTCAAGCACCAGATACTCAAGATGTCCATAACCGGGGACACAGCTAACCATGATTAGTTTATACACTCTGCAGAGGTTTGCGCACTTTTCCCCACAAGACTCGGTCTCCTCCGTTGAATTTCTCGCACTACATGAGGTTTGAGAAACGGATGACCGAGACGCAGTCTTTCAGAAGCATTAACTCTTTACGATGGGTAGACATTACCACCTACATCCCCTACATCTGCTAGTCTACCACTGAAAGAGGTCACACAACATACTCAACTATGCCAGAGCCCATAATGGCTTGTGGCTGCACACGGAAGTTTCCAGCATGAATAACATTATGATCCGTTTTAGCCTGGGTGGCAAACCATAGGATGATCACACGGGTTCCCCGGGATCTCCTTGGACAACACTGGAATATCCCCAGGTGCCCACAACCAATCCACCCAGATGTGTATTAAAATAGCCACCTTAAGTTAAACCTTAGTTAAAAATAACTCTCACATCTTTCATGGATTCTCTCAAACCAAACCACGTCTACGAGCATAGCAAGCAGTATAAGCATACCGTAGTAACACCAAAGGTTTGAATATAAGACAATAGGTTCCTACCTCATCAACTACTTCCCAATACCCACATATTATCAAGCCTACTCATGCAATGTTTAAGGGTTGAAAACTAATGCATAAAAACTGGGTAATAAAGGGATATGATCAAAGTGTTACTTGCCTTGCTGATGATCGGAAAACCCTAGAGATTTGGAGTAGCAAGCCTCGCACTCCGGAAACTCTATCATGAACAAACAATAGCATACATAAGCACTCAATCATAATATGCAAAGGTAAAACCCAAAAGAAAAGATCTCAATTGAAATTTCAAGTGAAGAGCTTCGATTTGCGAAAAGAATCAATCGAATCGGAGTTACGAAACTCAAACTACGATCAAAAGAAGTTCAAATTCAAATCTACTTGAAACCAAATTTTAAATTTGCAAAATCATGTTCAAGTTGATTATCTGGATAGAGGGGAACAAGATGAAGATTTTGGCGTTGGTTTCACTGGATTTGGACAAACGAGCAAAAAGTAGCGAGGGTTTGAAGATCAGGGACTAATCTGCGATAAAAGTAATTATAGATAGGTCCTTGGCCGAAAAATAAAACTAAAAAGAAAAATCTATCGGACGACCGTCCGCTAACAGAGACTAACGAACGAAATCGTTCGCTAACAGAGAAGATTGGGTGAACGTTCGCTAATTAGCGAACCCAAAAAAATAAAACTGATCTAAACGAATAAACCGAAAAAACGGGGCGGCGGTTCGGTTTTATACCGGTTCAGGGTGGTTCGGGGCGGAAAAACTGGCGGCGGTGGCGTCTTGCTCCGGCGAGCGGGGCGAGGCAGCGGGCGGCGGCTACGCGGCGCGAGGAGGCGGCGTCGGCGGCGGGGAGCGGCGGGAGACGGCGGCGCGGCACAGGCGGCGGCGGCGGCACCGCGGGCGGGGGGCATGCGGCTGTGGTGGCAGGCGGCGGCGGGAGGCGGGGTGCGGCGGCTGAGGAGAGAGGGGGGTACGGCTGGCCTTTTAAAGGGGGGAAGGGTGGCGGCTTGGGGAGGGGGTAAGGGCGAGGCGACGGCGGTCGCAGAGTCCGGCTCGGACTCTGTCGGCAGCGGTGGGGCGGACTCCAGCGCGGGGAGGCGGCGCCTGCGTAAGCCGGCCGGGCCGTTGGCCGAGTTCGGTCCAAACTTTTTTATTAAATATTTTCGCCAGATCGGAAAAATCCAAAATAAAATAAATAAAATTCCTAAAATCCCAAAAAAAAATTCACGGTCCTCTACTAATATTTAGGACAACATGAGCATTTTTGTGAGCTAAATGCAAATTTTCCCTAATTTACTCGAATAAAAACTCAAATAAAATATATTTTTGTTTAAAATTAAATTTCCATTATTTCCTCTGTTTTGAAGAAGTCATATTATCTTCTCTCATTATTTTATTTATTTTTGAAATAATTGCAAAAATAATTTCAAATAAAAATCTCTTGATCCAATTTACCAATTTTGAAAAATTCAAAAATGGATTTTATGGAAACCTCCAACTCTCTCAAATGGTCCTTGAGTTGCTTAAGGTCTCTAGGATAAAAAATGGCCAAACAAACCAAACAAAAATGCAAAGAGCATGGATGCATATGATGACCTAATGATTAACATCCAAATTGAAAATTGGGATGATATAGGAGTGTGGAGATGCACCCCCGTCAATGCACAGGGCGTCAGAGGCTTTCTGGAATTCCTGCTCGCTGGTTTCCTCTTCATCTCCTCCATCACTCTCATCATTGCAATCCTCCTTCTCACGGCCCCTGGCGGGTTTCCCTTGATTTCGAGGAGACTTGCCGGGGCGGCCTGCTTCGCCGCGTCGGCCCCTTCCCACCAGCGCCATTCTGACCTTTTTCCTTATCACGCTTCTCATACTCAGCCATCTGCTTCTTCATGAGCTGCTCGACCTGATGATACTCCTGGAGATTGTGACCCTTGGTCTGATGGATCTTGCAGTACAGGCCATCACCTTTCCCAGCCTTCTCGGTAGCCGCGGCCTCCCGGCAATCAGTGCACGCAGCAACTTCCTTGCCGGGTGCCTCAGTCTTGGCCTTCTTGCCAGTACTAGGCGTGCCCGATCCCTCAACGGTCATCACTGCCTTATCCTTGCGCCTTTTGTTGCGCTTCTTGTTCTTCTTCTTTTAACTGGTGGCCTCGTCATCGTCCTCTGAATCGACGTCGATGCCATCCTCTTCTCCGGGGAGCCGCCTCCCCTCCTCCACCTGAGCGCACTTATCCACTAGAGTGTAAAGCTCCTTCACAGTCTTGGGCAGTCGAACGTTCATCTTGGAACGTATCCAACGATTGCGCACGTTGGACTGGAACGCAGCTATCACCACTGCTGGTGGATGTCTGGAATATTTCTGTGCACTCGGCTGAACCTCTGCATGTACTTCTGCAGAGTTTATCCTTCTTTCTGCGGGAGGAGCTACAAGTCGCTGGGCCGCCCTGGTTCTTGATGGCCGCCCGTGAAGGCGCCAATGAACTCATGGCATAGGTCAGCCAGGTCAAAATGGAGTTCTCTGGCAGGTGCATCAGCCAAGACCTCACATTTGACTTGAGTGCCAAAGGGAAGTAGTTGGCGAACACCTTCTCATCTCTTCCCCCAGCAGCTTGAACAATGATGGTGTAGAGGCTCAAGAACTCTGCCGGGTTTAGCTTTCCATCGTACTTCTCTGGTATCTCTAGCTTGAACGTGCGGGCAGATGGCCAACGGACTTGTCGCAGCTCTCGGGTTAAGGCGGGGCACCAAGCCTCAAAAGGCAGGCGCCCTCCTCCGTCGAGCGCAAGCTCGTCAACGTTGAGGCCATCGCACCCATCGGACTGGCAGAGGGTGTCACAACATTGCTCGATGGTGACGTGCGCGCCTTCCCTCTGCCTGTCCTCTGGGGCCGGCTGTTGGCCTTGACGTACTCGAGGGTCGGATTAGGCCATCGAGACGTCGTCGGGTTCTTGGTTGCGTGGCTCCCACGCTGGCTGCCGCGGAGGGGACTGCACTGTAGGGGTGGCCCTTTCGGTACGGCCAGCAGCGCGGGCCGTTGTTGTCGCCTGGGGAGGCCGTGGTAGGCCAGCTCGCTGTGATCCCCCCGCCTCGGCAAAACCAATTAGGCTTTGGATGGTGGCTCTCCACTCTTCCATCTGATCGGCTGCCGGCGAAAATCTCAACAGTAGTTGGGCCAGCGCCATGGCCTCTGAGGCGGTGCTTGGCATGGGTGATGATGATGTAGATCGCAACGTCGCCCGGCTCCTGATGGTGCTGGTAGCGACTGCGCCGTCTCTCCTTGTTGCGAGCCAGTCGCTTGGATGGCGTGGCAATGAGGTGGAAGCGCTTGAGGACTAGCGGCTCCGTTGGGCACGGCGGCTGGGTCAGCTCGCTCTGGGGGTGGTGCATGCCATGCGGTCGCGCCCACGGCGGGAGCGGCCGAAGAGTTGCGATTTGCCCCAGAACGAGCACCGCCGCCGCGGTTGTGCCCTTCGGCTGGGTGGAGGGGCGCAGACGGAATAATATCTCCGCCCGTACCTCGTGGAGCATCACCGTTGGCGTGCTGTTGACGCCGTCCTTCCTCGGTGCCTCCTGCTCCTGCTTCGGCCGCAAGGAAGGTGGTGACGACGCCGACTGCGTCGACCACGTTCCCCGCAGCGTCCACACCCCCGTGCGGCCGCGTGCGACGGGGCCTTCGAGGTGAACGGGTGAGCTGCGGCACCGGGCTGCTTCTTGGGCGCCATGGTCGATGGAGCCATCGATGAAAAGAATGGCGATGAAGGTGACGCGCTGCGTACGCTTCTCAGGTTCGCGCAAGCGATCCCCCTACCTGGCACGCTAAAGATGTCGTGGGAAACCATGACCACCTATGGGGCCATGAGCCCCTTTTGGTTCGGCGGGGGGGGGGGGGGATGAGTACGTTGCACAAAGAGCGTAGAACGTCGCGCAACACGACAGAGATCACACGGGCAGTTTTACCCAGGTTCGGGCCGCCGCGAGGCATAAAACCCTACTCCCGCTTTGGAGGATTGATGGTGGACTGTGGTGGAAAATGCAATGCTCTTTCCCGGCAGGGTTGTATCAGGGCAAGAGCAGCTACACGCGTATGAGTGTACAGGGGTCCGAATCCTTTCTATGGTTGCCATGGGCCTCCTTTTATAGATCAGGGGGTCACCACAGTGGAAAATTAGTCATTATGCACTGATTAGATAGCGAACAGTGCTATCATACCTAACTCTACAAACAGGGTAGAGCGTATTAAATGCGCCACTTAGTGTCACATCATGGGATGCCCGGCAAGCCTTGTCGGGCTGTTCTGCCACCTTCTTACTTGTCTGCTTAACATGTCGCTGGATGGGTGTCATTTGGAGGTGTTTTCCGTAGGAAGTGGCTGCCATGTGGCAAAAAACAGCCACTTACTCACTTGGGGGCTTGACACCACACTGCTCGATGACTTGCGTCGCCATGAGGTGTGATGTCTACTATGCAACTTTATTCATGTAGACTCGTGTTGGGCCTCCAAGCGCAGAGTTTTTTAGGACAGTAGCAATTTTCCCTCAAGTGCATGACCTAAGGTTTATCAATCCGTGGGAGGCGTAGGATGAAGATGGTCTCTCTAAAACAACCCTGCAACCAAATACAAGAAATCTCTTGTGTCCCCAACACACGTAATACAATGGCAAATTGTATAGGTGCACTAGTTCGGCGAAGAGATAGTGATAAAAGTGTAATATTGATGGTAGAAATATATTTTTATAATCTAAATAAATAAAAATAGCAAGGTAGCAAATAGTAAGCGGGCACAAAAATAGTATTGCAATGCTTGAAAATGAAGCCTAGGGTCCATACTTTTGCTAGTGCAATCTCTCAACAGTGCTAATATAATTGGATCATATAACCACCCCTCAAAATGCGATGAAGAATCACTCCAAAGTTCCTATCTAGCGGAGAACATAAGAATAAATTGTTTGTAGGGTATGAAACCACCTCAAAGCTATTCTTTCCATTCGATCTATTCAAGAGTTCGTACTAAAATAACACAAAGCTATTCTTTCCGTTCGATCTATCCTAGAGTTCGTACTAAAATAACACCAAAGCAAATTCATATTCATAATACTCAATCCAACACAAAGAACTTCAAAGAGTGCCCCAAGATTTCTACCGGAGAAACAACGACAAGAACGTGCATCAACCCCTATGCATAGATTACCCCAATGTCACCTCGGGAATCCGCGAGTTGAGTTCCAAAACATATATCAAGTGAATTAATACGATACCCCATTGTCGCCACGAGTATTCAATTGCAAGACATATATCAAGTGTTCTCAAATCCATAAAAGTATTCAATCCGATAACATCGAAATCTCAAAGGGAAAACTCAATTCATCACAACAAGATAGAGAGGGGAAAACACCATATGATCCGACTATATTAACAAAGCCCGCGATATATCAAGATCATGACATCTCAAGAACACGAGAGAGAGAGAGAGAGAGAGAGATTAAACACATAGCTACTGGTACAAACCCTCAGCCCCGAGGGTGGACTACTCCCTCCTCATCGTGGTGGCCGCCAGGATGATGAAGATGGCCACCAGAGATGATTCCCCACTCTGGCAGGGTGCCGGAAAGGGGTCTAGATTGGTTTTCGGTGGCTACAGAGCCTTGTGGTGGCGGAACTTCTGATCTAGGTTCACCCCGAGGGTTTTTGGAATATTTGTGAATTTATATGGTAAAGAGGGGGTGCGGGAGGCCACCGAGGTGGGCACAACCCACCTGGGCGCGCCTGGGCACCCAGGCACGCCCTGGTGGGTTCTTCTCCCCTCGGGGCACCCCCAAGGTGCTGCTCTGGCCCATCCTGGGTGTTCTGGTCCATAAAAAATCTCCAAAAAGTTTCGTGGTGTTTGGACTCCGTTTGATATTGATTTCCAACGATGTAAAAAACAAGCAAAAGCCAGCAACTGACGCTGGGCACTGGGTCAACAGGTTAGTCCCATAAAATGATATAAAGTTGCTATAAAATGATTGTAAAACATCCAAGAATGATAATATAACAGCATGAATACTTCATAAATTATAGATACGTTGGAGACGTATCAGCATCCCCAAGCTTAATTCCTACTCGTCCTCGAGTAGGTAAATGATAAAAGAAATAATTTATGAAGTGTGAATGCTAGAAAAGTGCACAAGTTTGATCAATGACAATTTCAATCACTTTTCCTAGCATCATAACGGCAATTCTTTCTCATAGAATTTCTCATGTTAAAGTAGCAACCAATTCACATGTTAAGTTTCAAACAATGAATTCTCTTGAAACTCAACAACCTATGTTCTTAGTCACCAAGCAATTGCAATTCAACTTATTCAACGGAGTTTAAGTAAGAGCTCCACATACTCAACCATCTTATAGTCTTCTATGATTGCTAACACTGACCGCGTACACATGAGCAAAAGTTTCAACTGGGCACATAGAAAGATAGGGGCTTATTGTTTTGCCTCCCAACGTATTCACCTCAAGGGTGATGTCAACAATAATAACTCATGCTACCCATATCCAACTAGATATATGTGCCTAGATCTTTCCTCACCACATGATGCTTGCCAAAAGAGAAAAATAAAAAGGAATAGAGAGAAAAACTTTCACTCTTTGCATAAAAGTAAATACTGAAAAGTAAAAGATAGGCCCTTCGCAGAGGGAAGCAGAGGTTGCCATGCGCTTATTGTTGGGGAACGTAGTAATTTCAAAAAAATTCCTACGCACACGCAAGATCATGGTGATGCATAGCAACGAGAGGGGAGAGTGTTGTCCACGTACCCTCGTAGACCGACAGCGGAAGCGTTATCACAACGCGGTTGATGTAGTCGTACGTCTTCACGATCCGACCGATCAAGTACCGAACGTACGGCACCTCCGAGTTCTACACACGTTCAGCTCGATGACGTCCCTCGAACTCCGATCCAGCCGAGTGTTGAGGGAGAGTTTCGTCAGCACGACGGCGTGGTGACGATGATGATGTTCCACCGACGCAGGGCTTCGCCTAAGCTTCGCAATGGTATTATCGAGGTGTAATATGGTGGAGGGGGGCACCGCACACGGCTAAGAGATCTCAAGGATCAATTGTTGTGTCCGGGGGGTGCCCCCTGCCCCCGTATATAAAGGAGCAAGGGAGGAGGAAGCCGGCCCTAGGAGGGGGCGCACCAAGTGTGGAGTCCTACTAGGACTCCCTAGTCCTAGTAGGATTCCACCTCCCATAAGGAATAGGGAAAGAGGAAGGGAAAAAGAGAAGGAAGGAAGGGGGCGCCCCCCTTTCCCTAGTCCAATTCGGACCAGACCAAGGGGAGGGGTGCGGCCACCCTTGAGGCCCTTTTCCTTCTTTCCCGTATGGCCCAATAAGGCCCAATACGTGTTCCCGTAACTCTCCGGTACTCCGAAAAATACCCGAATCACTCGGAATCTTTCCGAAGTCCGAATATAGTCGTCCAATATATCGATCTTTACGTCTCGACCATTTCGAGACTCCTCGTCATGTCCCCGATCTCATCCAGGACTCCGAACTCCTTCGGTACATCAACATACATAAACTCATAATAAAACTGTCATCGTAACTTTAAGCGTGCGGACCCTACGGGTTCGAGAACTATGTAGACATGACCGAGACACGTCTCCGGTCAATAACCAATAGCGGGACCTGGATGCCCATATTGGCTCCCACATATTCTACGAAGATCTTTATCGGTCAGACCGCATAACAACATACGTTGTTCCCTTTGTCACCGGTATGTTACTTGCCCGAGATTTGATCGTCGGTATCTCGATACCTAGTTCAATCTCGTTACCGGCAAGTCTCTTTACTCGTTCCGTAACACATCATCCCACAACTAACTCATTAGTCACAATGCTTGCAAGGCTTATAGTGATGTGCATTACCGAGTGGGCCCAGAGATACCTCTCCGACAATTGGAGTGACAAATCCTAATCTCAAAATACGCCAACCCAACAAGTACCTTTGGAGACACCTATAGAGCACCTTTATAATCACCCATTTATGTTGTGACATTTGGTAGCACACAAAGTGTTCCTCCGGTAAACGGGAGTTGCATAATCTCATAGTCATAGGAACATGTATAAGTCATGAAGAAAGCAGTAGCAACATACTAAACGATCGGGTGCTAAGCTAACGGAATGGGTCAAGTCAATCACGTCATTCTCCTAATGAGGTGATCCCGTTAATCAAATGACAACCCATGTCTATGGTTAGGAAACTTAACCATCTTTGATTAACGAGCTAGTCAAGTAGAGGCATACTAGTGACACTATGTTTGTCTATGTATTCACACATGTATTATGTTTTCGGTTAATACAATTCTAGCATGAATAATAAACATTTATCATGATATAAGGAAATAAATAATAACTTTATTATTGCCTCTAGGGCATATTTCCTTCACTTATTTGTTTGTATGCTCAACCCCTTAGTGCAAAAGAACGTCACGTTATATTTCCCCTTATGATAGCAACCTTTATTATGCAGTCTGTCGCTTTTATTCTTTGCCATCACAAGTTCGTACAACGCTCAATTTTATCTTACACTAAATGATCTAACACTTTTAGAAGCAATTTTTATTGCCTTATTGCACCGATGACAACTTACTTGAAGGATCTTATTCAATTCCTAGGTAGGTATGGTGGACTCTTGAAAATAAGATTTGGGTGTAAGGGTTTTTGGATGCACAAGTAGTATCTCTACTTGGTGCGGAATTTTTGGCTAGCAAAGATGGGGGGCAAGCACCACATGTTGAAGGATCTATGACAATATAACTTCTATGTGAATATGAACAAACATAAATCATTACCTTGTCTTCCTTGTCCAACGTCAACAATTTTGGCATATAATATTTTGATGGGGGCTCACAATCACAAAAGATTTTCAGGATAGTATATTTGCATGTGAAAGTTCTCTTCCTTCTACTAATTATTCATGAATTGCTTGTATGACCAATATTGTGATTGTCAAGCTTCAAAAGATTTCACTTTCTAAACCCAATGTGAAGCTACCATTAGGCATGATATAATTTCAACTTCATGATATTCAATTCATTCAACAATTTACTCATAGGATATAAGTGAAGCACAAGAGTAAATGACAAGCTACTCCAAAAAGATATAAGTGAAGATCATGAGCATAATATTTATTTCTCTAAAATTAATTTAAGTGAAGCAAGAGAGAATTTCTTCAAAAATACTAAAGCACACCATGCTCAAAAAGATATAAGTGAAGCACTAGAGCAATTCCACAGAAAAGAGCTTCGTTGACGGGATGTGCGTGCCGCTTACCTAGGCTCCCTGGCAACTATTTGAGGACTCTATTTTATTTAAAAACTTTCAGATATAAGTACTTTATTAAAACAGCAAGAAAAACAAAATAAAATGACATTCTAAGAATAGCACACATAATGTGAAGAAGCAAAAACTTAGGCTCAACCGATACTAACCGTTAATTGTTGAAGAAGAAAGGTGGGATGCCTACCGGGGCATGCCCAAGCTTAGATGCTTGAGACTTCTTTAAATATTATCTTGGGATGCCTTGGGCATCCCCAATCTTGAGCTTTTGTGTCTCTTTAATTCATCTCATATCATGGTTTTCCTAAATCTCAAATGCTTCATCCACACAATACTCAACAAGAACTCGTGAGATAAGTTAGTATAAACCAATGCAAAAACCTTATCATTATCTACTATAGCAAATCACTAAAATTATTATTCAACATTGCATACTAAATGCATCTGCATATTTAATACTCCTATCCTCAAATAGAATCATTAAACAAGCAAACATATGCAAACAATGCAAACATAACAGCAATCTGCCAAAACAGTACAGTCTGTAAAGAATGCAAGAGTATCAATACTTATTTAACTCCAACAATTATAAAAAAATACCACACTGTAGAACATTTATCAGAGCTTATTTTGCAAAAAGTTTCAACATTTTATCACATTCTGACTTTTCTAGGGAATTTTTGCAACATCGATAAACTTTCTGTTTTGAAACAGCAACACACATACTTGCAAAATAAGCATGGCAAAGGCTATACTTGACATTTTTATTGAAATAAAAGATGAAAAACATTATTATAAATAACATCAAGCAAATCCTAACAAAATAATTTTATGCTCCAAGAAAAAAACATATTATGTGACGAATGAAAACATAACTCCAAGTGAGGTTACCGATAATGTTGAAGACGAAAGAGGGGATGCCTTTCGGGGCATCCCCAAGCTTAGTTGCTTGAATCTTCCTTGGATATTAACTTGGGGTGCCTTGGGAATCCCCAAGCTTAGGGTCCTGTCACTCCTTATTCTCCTCATATCGACATCTCACCCAAAACTTGAAAACTTCAATCACACAAAACATAACGGAACTTCGTGAGATAGGTTAGTATGATAACGAGCAAACCATTTCACTTTGGTACTGTCAAAGACAAGATTCATAATTGTTTCCACACAATGCCTACCATAGCATATCATTTCCACAATTTATATTGAACAATATAAGCCATAGAAACTAGAAAGCAAGCAAACTATGCATTGAAAACAGAATCTGTCAAAAACAGAACAGTCTGTAATAATCTGTACTCCAACCATACTTCTGATACTCCAAAAATTATGAGAAATTTGGACCACGTGAGCAATTTGTATATTAATCTTCTACCAAAAGAATCAACTCAAAATCATTCTTCTGTTAAAAATGAGAATTATTTTCATGAGCGCAAAAGTTTCTGTTTTTCAGAAGGATCAAATCAACTATCACCCAACATGATCCCAAAGGCTTTACTTGGCACTTTATTGAAACAAAAGCAATAAAACATGATCAATACAGTAGCATAATCATGTGAACACACAAAAACAGTAGGTAAAAATGTTGGGTTGTCTCCTAACAAGCGTTTTTCTTTAATGCCTTTTAGCTAGGCATGATGATTTCAATGATGCTCGCATAAAAGATTAGAATTGAAACATAACAAGAGCATCATGAAACACATGGCAAGCACATTTAAGTCTAACACACTTCCTATGCATAGGCATTTTGTGATCAAACAACTTATGGGAACAAGAATCAACTAGCATAGGAAGGCAAAACAAGCATAACTTCAAAACTTTCAACACATGGAGAGAAAACTTGATATTATTGCGATTCCTACAAGCATAAGTTCCTCCCTCATAATAATTTTCAGTAGCATCCTGAAGAAAATCAACAATATAACCATCACATAAAGCATTCTTTTCATGACACAAAAGCATAGAAAACTTATTACTCTCCACATAAGCAAATTTCTTCTCATCAATAGTAGTGGGAGCAAACTCAACAAAATAACTATCATGAGAGTGAAAATTAAAATCACGATGACAAGTTTCATGGTTATCATTATTCTTTATAGCATACATGTCATCACCATAATCATCATACATAGCAACTTTGTTATCATAGTCAATTGAAGCCTCATCCAAAATGGTGCATTTATCACTAAATAAAGTCATGGCCTCTCCAAATCCACATTCATCAATATAATCATCATAAATAGGAGGCATGCAATCATTATAACAAATTTGCACATCAAATCTTGGGGGACTAAAAATATCATCTTCATCAAACATAGCATCCCCAAGCATATGGCTTTGCATATCATTAGCATCATGGATATTCAAAGAATTCATACTAACAACATTGCAATCATGCTCATCATTTATACCAAACATTATATTGAATTCTTCTTCTATCAATCGGGCACAATTTTCCTTTCCATCATTCTCATGAAAGACATTATAAAGATCAATAATATGATGCAACCCCAATTCCATTTTTTTTGTAGTTTTCTTTTTATAAACCAAACTAGTGATAAAACAAGAAACAAAAAGATTCAATTGCAAGATCTAAAGATATACCTTCAAGCACTCACCCCCCGGCAACGGCGCCAGAAAAGAGCTTGATGTCTACTATGCAACTTTATTCTTGTAGACTCGTGTTGGGCCTCCAAGCGCGGAGTTTTGTAGGAGAGTAGCAATTTTCCCTCAAGTGGATGACCTAAGATTTATCAATCCGTGGGAGGCGTAGGCTGAAGATGGTCTCTCTCAAACAACCCTGCAACCAAATACAAGAAATCTCTTGTGTCCCCAACACACCTAATACAACGGCAAATTGTATAGGTGCACTAGTTCGGCGAAGAGATAGTGATAAAAGTGTAATATTGATGGTAGAAATATATTTTTATAATCTGAATAAATAAAAACAGCAAGGTAGCAAATAGTAAGCGGGCACAAAAACAGTATTGCAATGCTTGAAAATGAAGCCTAGGGTCCGTACTTTCGCTAGTGCAATCTCTCAACAGTGCTAATATAATTGGATCATATAACCACCCCTCAAAGTGCGATGAAGAATCACTCCAAAGTTTCTATCTAGCGGAGAACATAAGAATAAATTGTTTGTAGGGTACGAAACCACCTCAAAGCTATTCTTTCCATTCGATCTATTCAAGAGTTCGTACTAAAATAACACAAAGCTATTCTTTCCGTTCGATCTATCCTAGAGTTCGTACTAAAATAACACCAAAGCAAATTCATATTCATAATACTCAATCCAACACAAAGAACTTCAAAGAGTGCCCCAAGATTTCTACCGGAGAAACAAAGACAAGAACGTGCATCAACCCCTATGCATAGAGTACCACAATGTCACCTCGGGAATCCACGAGTTGAGTGCCAAAACATATATCAAGTGAATCAATATGATAACCCATTGTCACCACGAGTATTCAATTGCAAGACATATATCAAGTGTTCTCAAATCCATAAAAGAATTCAATCCGATAACAACGAAATCTCAAAGGGAAAACTCAATTCATCACAACAATATAGAGAGGGGAAAACACCATATGATCCGACTATTTTAACAAAGCCCACGATACATCAAGATCGTGACATCTCAAGAACACGAGAGAGAGAGAGAGAGAGAGAGAGAGAGAGAGATTAAACACATAGCTACTGGTACAAACCCTCAGCCCCGAGGGTGGACTACTCCCTCCTCATCGTAGTGGCTGTCGGGATGATGAAGATGGCCACCGGAGATGATTCCCCCCTCCGGCAGGGTGCCGGAACGGGGTCTAGATTGGTTTTTGGTGGCTACAGAGCCTTGCGGCGGCTGAACTTCTGATCTAGGTTCACCCCGAGGGATTTTGGAATATTTGTGAATTTATAGGGTAAAGAGGGGGTGCGGGAGGCCACCGAGGTGGACACAACCCACCTGGGCGCGCCTGGGCCCCCAGGCGCGCCCTGGTGGGTTTTGCCCACCTCGGTGGCCTCCCGCACCCACCCTGGTGGGTTGTGCCCCCTTCTGGCCCATCCTGTTCTGGTCCATAAAAAATGTCCAAAAAGTTTCGCGGTGTTTGGACTCCGTTTGATATTGATTTCCTGCGATTTAAAAAACAAGCAAAAAACAGCAACTGGCACTGGGCACTGGGTCAATAGGTTAGTCCCAAAAATGATATAAAGTTTCTATAAAATGATTGTAAAACATCCAAGAATGATAATATAACAACATGAATACTTCATAAATTATAGATATGTTGGAGACGTATCAAGGCAGAGCGGTGGAGCCTTGGCGGGGTGGTTTTGCCTTCGTTCTGCCTGGCAGGCCTGCCGGGAAGGTCTTGATGCTTACTCTTGGGGCCACGTCGACCTCATCAGGCCTGCCTGCCCGACAAGGGAGGTTTTCCCTTAATGGTATCTTGCTTCCTTTGGCTTGACTTGGTCCTCTTGATCTGTACTCTGATTTCTCAAAGAGACGATCTCTTCAGATTGGCCTTGTCTTGGATGTTGCAACTTTGCTCTTTTGGGCTTGTGCACGGTCTGGGCAACAAACCCAGGGTTTGTTGCACCGAGAATACGTCTATAAGCATAAGTTCCAAAAGGACAAGTAAAGGTGGTTTTCTTTTGATCTGGTTGTGATATAGGTATTTGAGAGAAACCAGAATATCTATCCAGAAAGCAAAAGTGTGTGTGCTTAGATAATCTTTCTAACATTTGATCAATGAAAGGCAGAGCGTAATGATCTTTTCTAGTAGCTTTATTTATTTTTCTAAAATCTATTACCATTTTGTAACCAATCACAGTTCTTTGTGGGATAAGTTCATTTTTATCATTAGGAACAACAGTTATACCTCCCATTTTAGGGACACAATGAACATGACTTACCCATCTACTATCAGCTATGGGACAAATTATACCTGCTTCCATAAGCTTTAGTATTTCATTTCTTACCACTTCTTTCATCTAGTGATTCAGTTGTCGTTGATGATCAACGACTGGTTTAGCATCAGGTTCCATATTAATCTTGTGCCGACAGAGACTAAGACTAATGCCCTTAAGATCATCAAGAGTATATCCAATAGCAGCTCAGTGCTTCCTCGGATTTTTTAAGAATCTCTTTTCTTCATGTTTTGTAAGGTTAGCACTAATAATAACAGGATATATCTTTTTTTCATCAAGATAAGCATATTTTAAAGTGTCAGGCAGTTGCTTTAATTCAAACACAGGATCACCTTTAGGTGGAGGAGGACCTCCTAGAGTTTCAATAGGTAAATTATGCTTAAGGATAGGTTGTTGTTCAAAGAATATTTTATCTATTTCATTTCTTTCATGCAAGTGCATATCATTTTTATGGTCTAGCAAATATTGTTCTAGTGGATCAGTAGGAGGTACGGCAATAGAAGCAAGACCAATTATTTCATCCTTACTAGGTAATTATTTATCACGAGGATGTCTATGAAACTTAGAGAAATTAAACTCATGAGACACATCACCAAAATTGACACTGATAATTTCTTTATGGCAACCTATCTTAGCATTGACAGTGTTCAAGAAAGGTCTACCAAATATTATAGGACAAAAATCATCTTGTGGAGAACCAAGAACTAGAAAATTAGTGGGGTATTTTATTTTCCCACAAAGACTTCAACATTTCTAACAATCCCAAGTGGTGTAATGGTGTCTCTATTAGCAAGTTTAATAGTAACATCAATATCTTCTGTTTCAGCAGGTGCTATATCATTCATAATTTCTTGGTATAAGGTAAAAGGAATAGCACTCACACTAGCACCCAAATCACATAAACCATGATACCAATGATGTCCTATTTTAACTGAGACAACAGGCTTATTCTTGTCTTTAGTATCTGGTTTGGCAATTCTAGCAGCTTCATCACAGAAGTAAATAACATGCCCATCAATATTATCAACCAAGAGATCTTTAATCATAGAAATACTTGGTTTTACTTTAATTTTTTTAGAGGGTCAAGGTGCTTTAATATTAATTTTTTTAACCATGGTTGACACTTTAGCATGTTCCTTTATCCTAACAGGGAAAGGTGGTTTTTTAATATAAGTAGTAGGCACAACTGGATCAACATTGTAAATGATAGTTTCATCTTTAACTGTAACTGGCTCCTCAATCTTTTCTTTAATAGGGGAGTGATATTGAAACCACTTCTCTTTAGGGAGATCAACATGAGTAGCAAATGATTCACAAAAGAGGCTACTATCTCAGAGTCAAGTCCATATTTGGTGCTAAACTCGCGAAAAGCATCAGTATTTATAAAAGATTTAACACAATCAAACTCAAGCTTAATACCTGACTCTTTACCTTCGTTGAGTTCCCAATCTTCAGAGTTCCATTTAATTCCTTCCAAAAGATCCCACCTGAATTCAATAGTCTTCTTCATAAAAGAACCAGCACAAGAAGTATCGAGCATGGATTGATCATTACGAGAAAGCCGAGCATAAATTTTTTGAATAATAATTTCTCTTGAGAGCTCATGATTAGGGCATGAATATAACAATGATTTAAGCCTTCCCCAAGAAAGAGCAATACTTTCTCCTTCACGAGGCCCAAAATTATATATATAATTCCGATCATGATGAACTAGATGCATTGGATAGAACTTTTGGTGAAATTCAAATTTCAATCGATTCCAGTTCCAAGCTCCAATATCATCACATAGCCTATACCATGTCAATGCTTCCCCCCCCCCCCCCCCCCAAAGATAAAGGGAAAACCTTCTTCTTAACTTCATCTCCGGGTAAACCTGCAAGCTTAAATAATTCACAAACTTCATCCACATAGATTAGGTGCATATCAGGATGTAGTGTTCCATCTCCTCCATAAGGATTAGCTAGCAGTTTCTCTATCATACCCGAAGGAATTTCATAACCAATATTTTTAGTAGGTGCAGTAGGTTGAGGGGCAACTCTTTGTGTTTCCGGTCGAGGTGAAGATACCCCGAACAAACCCCTCAAAGGATTGTTTTCCATAGTAACAAGTGACAGTAAATTTCAGCACGTTATATAAATTTTTCCTTACCGATTTTCACTTACCAAGAGCGCTTCACTCCCCGGCAACAGTGCCAGAAAAGAGTCTTGATGAACCACAAGTATAGGGGATCAACCGTAGTCCTTTTGATAAGTAAGAGTGTCGAACCCAACGAGGAGCAGAAGGAAATGACAAGCGGGTTTCAGCAAGGTAATTTCTGCAAGCACTGAAATTGTCGGTAACAAGTAGTTTGATAGCAAGATAATTTGTAACAAGTAACAAGTAGCAATAGTAACAATAGGTGCAGAAAGGTACCCCAATCCTTTTGTGGCAAAGGACAGGCCGGAACGGTCTCTTATAATAAGCAAAGCGTTCTTGAGGGCACACGGGAATTTCATCTGGTCACTTTCATCATGTTGGTTTGATTCACGTTCGCTAATTTGATATGTGGGTGGACCAGTGCTTGGGTGTTGTTCTTACTTGAACAAGCCTCCAACTTATGATTAACCCCCTCGCAAGCATCCGCAACTACGAAATAAGAATTAAGATAACAATCTAACCATAGCATTAAACATATAGATCCAAATCAGCTACTAACGGAATAACGCATAAACTAGGGTTTAAGCTTCTGTCACTCTAGCAACCCAACATCTAATAACTACTCCACAATGCTTTCCCTTAGGCCCAAAGATGGTGAAGTGTCATGTAGTTGACGTTCACATAACACCACTAAGGGAATCACAACATACATATCATCAAATTATCGAATGAATATCAAATTCACATGATTACTTGCAACATGACTTCTCCCGTGGCCTCAAGAACAAAGGCAACTACTCACAAATAATATTCATGCTCAGGATCAAAGGGATATTGAATAGCATAATGGATCTGAACATATAATCTTCCACCAAATAAATCATCTAGCATCAACTACAAGATGTAATCAACACTACTAGTCATCCACAGGTACCAATCTGAGGTTTTGATACAAAGATTGAACACAAGAAATGAACTAGGGTTTGAGATGAGATGGTGTTGTTGAAGATGTTGATGAAGATTGGCCTTCCAAAGATGAGAGGGTTGTTGGTGATGAAGATGGCTTCGATTTCCCCCTCTGGGAGGGAAGTTTCCCTGGCAGAATCGCTCCGCCGAAGGGCAAAAGTGCTCCTGCCCAAGTTCCGCCTCGAGGCGGTGGTGCTCCGTCTCGAAAGCCCTGGTTCCTAGTGGGCACCTGGGTGGCCCCCTCTGGTATTTATTTATTCAATTTTTTATATATATTCCAAAATAATTCTCCGTGAAATTTCAACTCATTTGGAGATGTGCATAATAGGTATCTCTGACATGGCTTTTTCAGGTCCAGAATTCCAGCTGCCGGCATTCTCCCTCTTTGTGTAAACTTTGCATGTTATGAAAGAAAAGGCATTAGAATTACTCCACGAAGTGTTATAATGAATAAAAACACTATAAATAACAGTAGGAAAACATAATGCAAAATGGACGTATCATCGCTGCAGGTGTCAACTAGCTAGGGGTCATAATATTGGGAGAGTGATCATTCGATGTAAAGGGGTGATGCTTGTAACACAACTCTATTCTCTTCTTAATTAGTGGACGAGGCCAATCTTTCGCTACCATGTTGAAATAAATAAATAAATGGTACAACATAACTATTTGGACCCCACAAATATACCTTTTGGCAAGTTTTGTTTGATACAGAGAGAGAAAGAGAGATAGAAGAGACATGCTGCATTAGACTTTTCAAAATAAATAAATACCTAATTCTCGAATTCTCTTAAATACTGAGAAACTTGCTGATAAATTACATCCATTTATTTTAATAGTAGGATGGTTAAGAATTATTTCTGTTTGAATCTAACGATAACAATATCTATTATGTGTTGATAATTTTTTTGTTATAACCTAATCTTGTGCAATTCTCTCTTGTTATAAGGTAGTATTACCGTTGATATGTAGTTCCATGGCATATAATTGTATAAGCATAACATTTTTATTGTTTGTATAAATTCAGATAGACAACTTGATAACTGAAGTTGCAACCATCTTATTTGAATTGTTATCTCTCATTGAGTTTGTATCAATGTTCACTCGAGCTCTTACATAAATGAGTTATTAAACTGCAAGAGATATATAAATTAAAACATCGAGATACGGAGATACATCGTCACCTTCATCATACTGGCATACCCATTTTTGTTGGTAATGGCGGACCCGATTCACTCGTGAGAGAGGTAAACAAATTTAGGAAATATAACTTGAAAATGTATATAATGGATTAATCCCACATTGTCGATCTGAGCTGGATAAAAGTATACAATTTTTATCTATTTATACTAAACACTTTTACTTTTTATATAACTCGTTCTCTAACCGTATGACCTATATCGGTATATTTCATTATTATGTTTAGAGAGACTAACCATAGGAATCTTGTTAGATATCCAGTTAATTGTGTTTACAATTATGATGTCTATGGTTGCTAATACACTTGCATTAAATTTAAACTATATTGTAGAAAAGTAGTGTTTGTTATTTCGTGTCTCTAACAACATCATTTGTTAAGCCGATTGCCCCTAAATAAAAGTTAAATGAAAAAAGGTGTCATGTATCTAGAAATTAAATTGTGCAACTTAGATGAACTATCGGTGTATGTATATGCTGGCCTCTATTAGTGTTCTCAAATATCTTGATAGAGAACTCCATAATCTAACAAAAATCTTGACAGTGGTTATACAATATATCTATCTTAGGTAAATGTAAATTGATTGCATTCTATAATAGATAAGTTGTCTCAAAGGATTTGGCCATGTTCATTGGCATTGCTTGTATAACTGTCCTTCAGTGCCGAATATGTCTTTCATGTTTTTGGATTTAATGGTGTACCTGGTACCTTGATTTTTGACTTGAAAACCATTATGTTAGAAGTTACATATGCACAACTCTTTCAAACAAATGATATGTTTGTTGTATTGACTTAATGTGTGACATATTGAGTCAATAAGAACTCCCTTTACACATATTAAAAACATATGCACACGGTATTGTTCAACCATATCACACAACAAGTTTAACCCCCCCCCCCCCTCCCCTAAGTACGAGTGGGACTCTACAAAGAAAAGAGCCTTGCCGAGCGCCTTTGCTGCCATGCACGTCAAAGAATAACAGCCAAACATGATATGAGGCCCTATTATAATGGCAACACAACATAGTCACAGACTCCCAATAGCTTTGTATTTTCCTTTCATCTCAAAGAAGCTGATATTCTTCAGCATCAACACGATATGAGGCCCTATTACAATGGCAACACAACACTTCGTTTTATCTCTCAACATCAACATCATTAGAACTTAATACCGACTGACCGGGTCTGAGACACACCAGCTGAACTATTTTGATGCATATAATCCCCACCATGTCTATAAACTAGACATTAAGGTGAACATATCTGAATTTTCTCTCAACTGCCCTTCTTCAGATCTTCTGCCATATATTTTAGCACCACTTGTAGGTGCTAATGACTTGGAACTATATAAAACATTTAAACAAATAATGTAAATATATTACGTGGGTGCTAAGATTATGGAAACTCTTGAGATTTACAGGTAGATTACTCGTGGGCGTCAGCCACCTCCAATGATTGCCACGCGTCCCGGTGGCCCCACGCACCGCTTCTCACACCTCGGCCTTATCCCCGCGCACAAAGGCATCGCCCAACCACACAATTCTCCTACTCTTGTGTTGACCTAGCCCCGCGTGCATCTTCTAGATTTCGCTCATTCCTCCCGTGGCAATCTACTTCACCGACGAATAGGCATGAAAACAGAGAGGAAACGGACGGAACTGAGTGCTACCACATTTGTTTTCATTTTTTTGTAGAAGCAAAAACGAATACAGAAACCCAGAATGAATACTGAAATGGATACTGCCAGAAACAGACACGGAGGAAATACAAGGCGGACACGATAATCGAAGTGGGCATCGATCAGAACTTTAAAACCCCTTGAGTCATAGAAAAATAAACACACAAAAAACAAATATTATGAAATGTTACCATGGCTACAAAATAATATGATTATGTTAACAACTTAGCGTAGTATTATAGTAGTACTGAACAATTGTGTATAGGGTCTAGTTGAGTAGGTATGTGGTAGTAGAAGTTGTGGCTCAAATGATTCATTCTGCTCATTGTGTCATTGTGTTGTTTGATGGTTGGGCTACAAAGCAGCCATAGGCCTTTACTAAAAACGGAAATTCCATATTCACGGAAACAAAAAATTTCATTTCCACCGGAAAACACCGTTCCATTTTTGTTTTTGTTTCGCATAAGTAATTCCATTTCCATGTCCGTTTTGCAAATTTCTGTCTCCATTTTCATATTTCCTCTCCATTTCCATTTTTCTCTTCTGAAAAATGAAAAGTTTCTACTCTATGTTTATCCCTACCGAACAAGGCAGCAATCGGCGTTGCAACGGAGATAAGTCTAGGGGTGCGCCCGACTGCTGCAATGGCCAGCTGGGAGATGGTGCCCGTTGCAAGGACGGCCACCACAAGAGACCACTCAATGGGGTTGGACGGCGGTGCTGCAGGTGATGGAGGGTCGCCAGCCCTGCGAGCGACGACCGCGACGCGAGGTCGTGCTTCACCAACATCCACGACTGATTTTCCCTGGAAATCAGTCTGATGACACGTAGCAGCCGCCTAAGATTATTTGCGACAGTGCAAAGGTTTTTGACCCTAGCACCTATTTTCACGTCTTCATCACCGTTGCTAATCGATTCCTCTCACCTTCAACATCCTCTAACATTTACACGTGCTGCCTATGGATACGGATGCTCTACGTGTCGATCAACCGTTGCCAGCAGAAAGAAAGCTCACGAAGAAGATCGTGAAGCAGAAACAACTCCAGCCTTCGCTCCTTCAGCACCAAAGTTTGTGAAGCGATCAATAATCCGATTAACCACAACCAAACAAAAGCAATCAAAGATCGGGCCAGAGTACTACGTGTGCATGGTACGGGTACGCGTGTCAGAGACGATCACTGTCCTGTCGACCGTCGGAGACGTAGCGCCAACGCGATCGACCCAAGCCATGCATATGCATGCATTCACTCCACTCCACTAACCCCGGCCGGGCGTCTCGCTCTGGCTCATCTGGGCGCGTGGTAGCTAGCGGCTTCCCTCCGCCATTACTCGCGCCGAGACACCGTGACCCTCCCTTGGCATCCAAGGAACCGCGCGGCTGCGGCCGGCGTCATGTGTTCCAGGAACCCGGAGTAAATGGATAGAGATGGATACCCCGAGACAGACCTCGCCGCCGGGGCAACGCGCGTACGAGCGCAACCGCCGCCGTACCGGGAGAATTTAGTGCCGTGCGCACGCAGCACAGCATGCGACTATGCGTGCGCGCCTACACTACACACTACACGGTACACACGCAGGCTGGCCGGCCGGCCGTATGGCTCCAGATCGGATCGGCATCGGCTGCAGCCATTCAATGCCGGCGATCGAATCGACCACACGGTGGAAGCCAACGGAGTAAAATGGAAGCCACCGGAAGTAAAATGCATGGACGTTGTCTCCGGCAGTGTGAAGTCAGTGCCAGTCTGCCAGACTGAGCTCGATCACTTGTAATTATCTGGGGTATTTTTCGGACGTACCGAGGTACTGAGGTAGCAAGGCTGGTCCGAGAGGCGTGTAGGACCATGCTAGCACTTGCCATGTCGCTGTATAGTGTACCTCGCTTTGGCTGGACCATGTGAAGCTACATACGACGACGACGACGACGACGATGATTGCGCAGTGGAAAAGGAGCACCGCCACAGATTCCAATCTCATCTTCATGATGATGAAATCACGACCACCGGATCAGAACCGAGGGTGAGGGGGTGCGCCCTTTCCACTCGGAACCAAGAATCTTATCAGCTAGGCTTAGGCTTATGAACGCCATACTCTTACTCGTGGCTACAACTGTTACCAGCCCTAGGAAATTACCTAGGCTCACATGAGCTTACGAACGATGTTCTGGACCACAGGAGGATGCATTTGGCATTTGCTTAGGCTTTCAGCAACGACTCACCTGTTGGGCAACAGCTACAGCCCTCAGGGTCTCACAGAATAGCCACTTCAGCTACTGCGACTAAACCCCAGCCCACTATCGATCACACTACTCACATCCTCAACTCGATCCACAGTTAAGAGTATCTATAGCCGGACTTTACAAATCCGGCCCATCACCGCGAACGCGACCGGGCGCGTTCGCGGACAGTGATTGGTCACGCATCAAATTAATTACTCGGCGTCCGAGTCTTTCATATTTCAACCCCTAAATCCATACAAAGCATGTAAAAAAAAATCCTACGTACTACATACTACATGATACCCTAGCTAATCTTCGTCGCCGGAGATGTCCAAGACGACGGTGCCGGGCACCAACTGGACGGGCGGGTATGAGGGCTCCGGCTCATCGATCCTCCTCCTGCCCGACCTCATCCATGTAGGCGAGCATCTCCGTCTCCTCCGTGGCCTCCATCTCCTACCGGCGATGGCGTCTAGCCTCCGCAGCCGACTCCGAGCGGAGGGAATCGAGGATGGCCTGCTGCTCCGCCTGCAGATCCACGTCGCCAGTGTCGCCCACATCCTCCTCGGCGGGCTCATCCTCCTCCTCCTCCTCCTCCTCGTCATCGTCCTCCTCCTCCGGATCCACTGCACCCGGAGGTAGCCTCGCGGCGGTCCGGGCTTCACGTCTTGCCAGGATATGCTCAAGGAGCTCGAGCCGACGCTCCGGCGTTAGAAATGGGTGGCTCCTCACCTGGCGGTGTGGGGTCATGGCTACTAGGCGGGCGTGGGGAGTGGAAAGTGGCGGTGGGGGCGGACAGGCCGAGAAAAATGTGGATGGTAGGGTTTCGGTGCCGCCGGTCGACTTAAATAGCCGGGCTAGGCACTACGCGGCTCGCCGGAGCGGCGCCACGCGGCGATATCAGTCTGACGGAAGAGACGAGCTTCGATCCGCTGGGTTTCCGGGCGTTTCCGCGCGCGACCCCATCGTCAGCTCGACGTGACGGGCGCGCCCGGGCGCCCCCATATCTGCCCCATACTCGGGCTGGATATGAGAGGTGCCGGTCAGCCCGCACGTTTGAGGCTCGTTTGAGACGCCCGTTTGTGTCAGATTTTCGTGACCAGTCAATGACCGGGCGGGTGATACGTCTCCGTCGTATCTATAATTTTTTATTGTTCCATGCCAATATTCTACAACTTTCATATACTTTTGGCAACTTTTTATACTATTTTGGGACTAACATATTGATCTAGTGCCCAGTGCCAGTTCCTGTTTGTTGCATGTTTTTTGTTTCGCAGAAAATCCATATCAAACGGAGTTCAAACGCGATAAAAACTTAAGGAGATTTTTTTTGAAATATATGTGATTTTTGGGAAAAAGAATCAACGCGAGACGATGCCCGAGGGGCCACAAGGCAGGGGCGCGCCCCAGGGGGTAGGGCGTGCCCTGGGCCCTTGTGGTCACCCCGTAAGGCGGTTGGTCCCTTCTTTCGCCGCAAGAAAGCTAATATCCGGATAAAAATCGTGTTAAAATTTCAGCCCAATCGGAGTTACGGATCTCCGGGAATTTAAGAAATGGTAAAAGGCCAGAATCTGGGAGCGCAGAAACAGAAGGAAACAGAGAGAGAGAGAGAGAGAGAGAGAGAGAGAGAGAGAGAGAGAGAGATCCAATCTCGGAGGGGCTCCCGCTCCTCCGCCGCCATGGAGGCCATGGACCAGAGGGGAAACCCTTCTCCCATCTAGGGGGAAGGTCAAGGAAGAAGAAGAAGGAGGGGGCTCTCTCCCCCTCTCATCCGGTGGCGCCGGAACGCCATCGGGGCCATCATCGTGACGACGATCTACACCAACAACTTCGCCGCCGTCATCACCAACTCTCTCCCCCTCTATGCAGCGGTGTAACACCTCTCCTCCCCGGTGTAATCTCTACTTAAACATGGTGCTCAACGCTATATATTATTTCCCAATGATGTATGCCTATCCTATGATGTTTGAGTAGATCCGTTTTGTCCTATGGGTTCATTGATGATCGTGATTGGATTGAGTTGCATGTTTTATTATTGGTGCTGTCCTATGGCGCTCTCCGTGTCACGCAAGCGTGAGGGATCCCCGTTGTAGGGTTTGCAATATGTTCATGGTTTGCTTATTGTCTGCGTTGTGTGAGTGATAGAAATACAAACACGGATAAGTGGGTTATGGCATATGGGAATAAAGAGGACTTGATACTTTAATGCTATGGTTGGGTTTTACCTTAATGATCTTTAGTAGTTACGGATGTTTGCTAGAGTTCCAATCATAAGTGCATATGATTCAAGAAGAGAAAGTATGTTAGCTTATGCCTCTCCCTCATATAAAATTACAATAATGATTACCGGTCTAGTTATCGATTGCCTAGGGACAAATAAATTTCTTGTGACAAAAAGCTCTCTACTAAAACTAATTTAGTTGTTTCTTTATCTAAACAGCCCCTAGTTTTTATTTACGTGCTCTTTATTATCTTGCAAACCTATCTCACAGCACCTACAAAGTACTTCTAGTTTCATACTTATTCTAGGTAAAGCGAACGTTAAGCGTTGTAGAGTTGTATCGATGGTCGATAGAACTTGAGGGAACATTTGTTCTCCTTGTTGGGTTCAACATTCTTACTTATCGAAAGAGGCTACAACTGATCCCTATACTTGTGGGTTATCAGCGGGCGTCCGACCGTTTGAGGCCGGTTTGGGGCGCCCGACAGTAGATGCTCTAAAACAGCCTCTGGTTCTCTACTAGACTGCATGGAACTGAGGGAAGCACGGTAAGGAATTTTGACCAAGGGTAGCATTTCCAGATTGACAGGTAAGGTAGAATCCAAACACTTTGGTGCCTGGAACAGAATGTTGATCGGAGAAGTTAATCAAAAATAAACATGTGTGTAGATACACACAAAAAAAACACATGGTTAAAAGAGCCGTCTAAAACACTACTCAGAATCTCTTCCCTTATCATCTTACCGGTGTGCCCTAATTCTACATCGGTGCATTGTTTAAAGAAACCACCCAGATAGGACTACAAGCATACCAATATAAAACAGATTCAGTAAAATGAGTATCCACTTGACAAAGTTGTAATGTGCCTATGACATTACATCACCAAGAATATTTTTCGCCAATTAGCCATCACATGTCTTGAGTAACAAAAAAAAACGACTTAACTGCATACGTTTGCATTTCTGTTCACCAACTTATAATGAGTTTGTCAACATGATTGCTATTACAAAAATATAACAAAGCACAATTTCTGATAAAATAAAATTAGCAAAGCAAAATCCATGGTGTTTGCAAAACTTTTAGTCTAAAACTGAGCTCAAACTAGCAAGTCCCTCACAATTTTATTCGGTTGCTTATGGAAAATCTACAATTTGCTCCATGCAGTTTTGAAGTGGCAGCCAGTGAGGTGCAGTAAACTTAATCCAGTAACGGCATGGTGCCAGTAAAAGCAAGAAATTACATCCAAAGAGTTGAAGAGGTAAAACAGTACATCCAAAGAGTTGAAGAGGTAAAACAGTGGCCAACAAGTTCAAACCCGAAATATATGGCCTTGTCATCTACTACAAAAAAAACAAACGTATACAAGACAAAATGACATGCTAAGTAAGCAATTTAACAGCAGTTCCGGTTGACTGGACATTGCGGAAGGAAAAACCCTAACATCAAGTTTATACTCCCTAAGTGACTTAGAACTTCTGTTGTATCCAATTGCCGTGAATTAGTTAAACACCAATCTAGCCTATTAGTCGTATCACATGATAGTTATGCCCAGGCAAAGCAGCTAGCTGTTCAGCTTGGTGCGAGAATAGTAACTGCAAATTTGCAATCCCTTTGCGGAGAGAACAATACTACAACAGGACGGTTGACATGATTATGACGAATCGATGCATGACTTTGTTGAACAATATGTTGGTAAGAATATCACTGGCAAGAACTGGAAACGTCCATGAAGCATGAGAATAACAGGACAGGTGAACTTCACGGTAGAAAGGCCTCCCTATGTGAGCACATAAAGCGTTTCGACTTCCAGTCCAGAGGCCATGTTCTTCTGTTTAAGGCATATTAACTGCTTTGAACAATGTGTTTCCATTACTAAGAGAAATTGACACCCATAGAAGAATATTGACCTGACTACTCAGCCACTGTGTCCAAATTTACAGAACATCATTGCTGACATCCAGGGTCATGTCAGAAACACTATGGTACCTTTTTACAAGTTGTACTAATCATCCTTTGTGTTCCATTAGTTAAATTTCAAACAATTAAATCTGGTATGCTAAGAATTTCAAATACACACCGATGCATCTATGGTTTAGGTAGGACAACATCATCTTTTCAGTTCATAATAAGCACATCATGTTCAGGGGGTATATGTTGTGGAGAATGCAGAAAGCGACTTTTACGCCTAACTGCAAATATTTATGAACTTCATTGTTCAGCTTCAAGCTTTAATGATCAATAAGTTGAAGCAACGTACATTGATGGTGCAAAAGCGATAACATTAACAAAGGCTACGTAGTAAGTTTATAGGTGTTTCTGACATGATCGATATAGGTGTTTGCAAAGCATTATACACCAGATTATGTAGGTGTTTGCAACAACTTATAGTCAAAAGCTAAAACTAAGCTCAAATTAAAATGTCCTCGCAATTTTTTTGGGTTGCTTCTGGAAAATCTGCAAATCTCCCCATGCAGTTTTGAAGTGGCAACCAATTGGGTGCAGTAAACTTAGCTCAATAACAGTATGGGGCCAGTATAACAAGAAATTACAGAAGCATAGAAGATGATGAGGTAAAACAATGGCCGATTTCAATTGTAGGTAAAACAGTATTCCTGCAATGTAGACGCCATCAACTGTTTCGAAACACCAAAACAAGTCCATAAACCTGAAATGATCTTCAGTTTAAGGCATATTAACTTCCGTGAAGAATGTCTTTAATACTAAGAGAAATCGATGCCCATAGAAGGATATTGACCTTAGTACTCAGCCAATGCCTCCAAATTTACAAAATATCGCTCCTTGACATTTAGGGAATGTCAGGAATAATCTATTACTCCTTTGTACGAGTCGTACTAAATTTAAAGTAAGTGTAGCATGTTCAGGGGGTTAATGTTCTGGAGAACACAGAAAATGACTTGTACACCTAACTGCAAGCGTCTATGAACTTTGATTGTTCAGCTTCAAGCTTTGCTAATCAACAAGTTGAAGCAATGTAAACTAATGGTCCATTCGTGCATTTAAGGGGGTGCTGGGTGCAGAACAAAGCATTGCAACCAGATTAACAAAGAAAAAAGTAAATCATTATAAACCAGATTATATAGGTGTTTGCAAGAACTTATAGTCAAAAGCTAAAACTATCAAGTCCTCGCAAAAAAAGGTTGCTTCTGGAAAATCTGCAATTTTCTCTATGCAGTTTTGAAGTGGCAACCAATGAGGTGCAGTAAATTGAACCTAGTAACAGTATGGGACCAGTAAAACAAGAGATTACCGAAACATATATAGAAAACGACGAGGTAAAAAATGGCCGAGTTTGAACCTGCAATGTAGACGCCATCAATTGTGATGAAACACCAAAACAAGCCCATAACTAGGTACTCACTCTGATCCATATTACTTGGTCTTTGGTTTAATACAAAGTTAGTAAGCATATTGGGTTTACCTAAGGAAGCCCATATTGGATCGGAAGGAGTACATAACTTTGAAATAAGCATACACAATCAATCACCTAAGGAAGCAAGCTTCTAAGAACTCACCGTTAAGCAGCGGTTCTGCCAAGGTTGCTGTGGCAGTGGCCTGCCCTCCCGCCGACAAGAAAATTAGGGGCGGTCGCATCCACTGACTTGGTGATGGCCCGAGTTGAATCCAGAAAATTTGGCCAGCGGGGGGCGCCCCTGTGTCTCACTTTAGCAAGATGTAGGGAACCGTCACATCAAGGCGAGCGCTAGATGGGCCGGCCTTGCTCACGGGACGCCACAACCTCATTTTTTCAGTTTTTTTCCACATTTTTTGTCTTTGTTTTTTTATTTCTTTTTTTACTTCCAAATACTCTAAATAAATAGAGTAAAAACACTTTTCATAAATATATTTAAGAAAAAATGTTAATCAAGAATTTGAAAAATGTTAATCAAGAATTTGAAAAATGTTAATCAAGAATTTGAAAAATGTTAAATGTGTATAGAGAAAATGTTTCTCATGTACCCCCTCTGTAAAGAAATATAAGAGCGTTTAGATCACTACTTTAGTAATCTAAACGCTCTTATATTTCTTTACAGAGGGAGTATAACAAAATACATTGTGTATGAATAAATTTTGATCATGTATTTAAAAAATCTTAATCAATCATTTGAAAAAACTGTTACACGGGTATCTGAAAAATCTCAGTCAAGCATTAAAAAATGTTAAATGTATACAGAGAAAATATTGTCCATGTATTAAAAATGTTAATTAAGCATTTGAAAAATGGTAAATGTATATTAGAAAAAATTGACCATGTATTAAAAAATGTTAACCTTGTATTTACAAATGTTAATCAAGTATTTGAAAATGTTAAAATGTATATGGAAAAACGTTGACCATGTATTAAAAATATATTAAACCTATATTTCGAAAAATGTTAAACGTGTATTTGCAAAATGTTCTTGACATATATGAAAACCAGTAAAAACAAAGAAAAGTAAAAAAAACAATAAAAAACAAAAAGAAAGAAAGGAAACCGAAGGAAAAACGAAAAAAAAGAAACCCAAAGAAAAAGTGCAAAAGAAATGAAGAACAATGAATACTGGTAAAGAAAGAAAGAAAAACAGAAGAAAACCGTTGAAAAGTAAGAAAGAAACAAAGACCGAAAAAGAAGGAAAATGAGAACGAAAAGAAAAACTAAATAAATCCATAAAGAAACAGAGAAATAAAACAAAAAGACAAGGAAAAAAAAGTATAACGACAAAACAAAGAAACCAAAAGAAAACTGAAGAAGAAATAAGAAAACCAAACAAAAAACAAGAGAAAAGAAAAAAAGAAAAAAGAAGAAAAAAAAACGAACGAACATATGAATGAATAGACCGGCTATTGAACGAATGAGTAATGTGCTACTAGGCCGGCCCATGCCTGTGCGTGCTGTAGGAAAGTTTCCGGTGAGACGGGTGTTAGTCTTGCTATAAGCGAGACATAGCATTCGCGAGACTGGCGGGTACCCCTCGCCCGATGGCTTGATCTGCACTAGGCCCGCAATGGGCCTTTCCCTGGTGCGAACCTTGGCAACGACCTCCTTGTCGCGTAGGGCTATATGAGGACGAGTCCGAGTTGCCAGTGCTCGTGGAGGCACGGATTTGCTTTAGTGAGCGGTATAGTTGTGCCTCTTTCGGAAAGGAAAAAAAAGTGCTCCCTGTTTGGTTTTTTCGTTCGGATTTTTTTGTGAAAAAAAGTTTGTAAAAACCTATCAACATGGGATCAACTTTTGAAAATCTCGACGCGAGGAATCCAAAAGTGAAAACAGTTCGAGATTTGGACACACGATTTAAGAGATAAAACGTTTTGAACAAATGGATCTACGAAAAAAGGGAAAACTCTCAGGTTGCGACAAGTGGCAAGCCGGAAGATGGGAGTGAGCTTTGCTAAGAGTGCTTCTTAATTAATTAGTGATTTCGATGGAACTTCGATTAGAAAAAAAAAGTGGGCAGAACATGGGCCTCGAAACGTATTGGGCTTACCTGGCCGTTGAGAGTTAGGCTGTACCTGCCGCGAAAGAAAAGAAGAAGTTAGGCTGTAGCCGCTGTACGCGCACGGCGAGCCCATGCGCGTGAACAGACCGGACACCGTCATTTTCCGCCAACTGGTCCAGAGTTTTTCCATCCAAAAGAAAAAAGAACATTCTGGGTCGGAGGCCCGTCCGCGTCGTAACCCCCTCCGCCTCCGCCCCGGCCAATCTCCCAACCGACACGCGAAGCAGAGCCAGCAGCCCCGCCAGACTCTCCCTCCGGCGACCCCGGCGATCTACTTCCCCGGCGACGGCCGCCGCGTCTCCAGCCGCCGCGCTCTCTTCCCACCGTACGCCACTTCTCCCCCCCTCCCCTTCCCCTCCTGGCACACGCGTCCCGTGCTGGCCTCTGATCTAGCTCCTCCAGATCCGTCCGGTAGATCTGGCGGGATCGCGTCGCCTCGTCCCCTCCGGAGTCCGGGGTTCGATCTACCGGTTGCTCTTAGGATGATTTGCTGCTTGGCTGGCGACGAAGCCGAGTGGGTGGATCGGGCCGCGTGACAGACAGCTTCGCGCCCAATTACGGGGGATCACGACGTTTCTTATCCCAATCGTACTAGTTTAATCGCGCGTTCTGGTTTAGCAGTTTGCTGGCAGTGACTTGAGTCGTGCTCGAGGAGAAATTGTGCCTGCTGTTGAACTTGGCTGGGCGGTTAAGCTAGCTATCCTCGAGCTACTACGTGGGCTGGTGGATTGTAGTCTCCTTTTACCCCCCCCCCCCCCCCCCCCCTCTGTTTGGTTGAGTGATAGGAGGTGGATGGGTGTATTTGTACCGTTGTTGTGATGTAGATTTATGCAAGACAGTTGTAATGAGTTTTCATTTTGGAAACAGATCGGCACGTGGAGTTGTGTGTTGAACAGATTGGCAGTCTGTCAGTTATGCATTTATGCATGGGGATTGTGGATCATTTGCATAGTTCATCATATGATAGGTCCATGTTGTCGGCCGTATCTAATGCTTTGGGTACTCAGAGCAGGAGTGGGTTTATGCATGGTTCTTTTTCTCTGTATGGCTCTTAAGTGATGGTGTTGTGCCTTCACTTTTTAAATTCATGTTACTAATGAAGATGTGTTGTATGTGAACTGAGTAATTTAGCTTGGTATTGTTCCGTCTGCACCTTTTTTTTTTAGGGATCCGTCTGCACCTTCTAAATTTATGTAACTAATGAAATATGTGTTGTCAACTAAGTAATTTAGCATGCGTTAGATTTTCTTAGGGATACACAAATGGATTGCATTTGTCAGTTTTGTTAGTTATATGAATATGAGCATTCTGATGCAAACTTTGTAGAATTTAAATCATAGGGTATTTGAATTTCTTGTATATGCATTATGACCAATGCCATTTTTAGTGGCCATTAAATACTTGTTAGACAAGTTAGAAGCACCTCGCTAATGATTTGCTTGTGTGAATTTGAACGACGAATTCACACAAGTTGTTCCATTAGGATTGCTACTGTAAGATGACATGGATTACTTGATTGTTGGCCACACTTTGTTTATTAATTGACTAGAAATTTTGATATGTGCTGTGCTAAATGTATCGAATCAAAAGCTGAAGCTGGACTATGACTGAAGCACTCATTCGTTGCTTTGCCTTGCAGGTGCCTTTATTGGCTATCAACTATAAAGTTTGTAGTGGTTTCTGGTGTTCTTCGCAAAATGGTGAAGCTGACAATGATAGCGCGTGTCACTGATGGCCTTCCGCTGGCAGAAGGGCTGGATGACGGGCGTGATCAGAAGGATTCTGATTTCTACAAGCAGCAAGCTAAACTTCTTTTCAAGAACTTGTCAAAGGGGCAACATGAAGCCTCACGGATGTCAATTGAGACCGGATCATACTTTTTCCAGTATCCTTTGTTAATTGCGGTCTATTTGCTGTTCGGGGAAGATGCTTGATCCTAGGTATTATATTTAGACATGCAATGACATTGTACTCCCTCCGTTCCTAAATACAAGTCTTTTTAGACATTTCAAATGGACTACAACATAAGGATGTATGTAGACATATTTTAAAGTGTAGATTCACTCATTTTGCTCCGTATGTAGTCACTTGTTGGAATCTCTAAAAAGACTTATATTTAGGAACGGAGGGAGTATTATATATTCAGATTCGTAGATACTCTGCATGCTTTCGCTAGCCAGTATCTGTATCGTTTTGTTGACAGAGAAGTCAACATTTGTTGACTAATCATGGACTACATTTAAACAAGCAGCGACACCTATACGATACCCGGTCTTGATATTTTTGGTATACTAGTCGTACTGTTCTTGCTATTTGTGTGCAAGGTCATCTACCTTTGCTAAGTTTTTTTTTATTAGAGGCTTCCATGATATTGTATGTATATTTTTAGCATGTGTTGATTTTTTTACATTTGTTCTGGCATGTTCTTGTTCCACCTTAATCAGATATGCAGTTACATCATTGAAGGCCGAGTATGCTATCTAACAATGTGCGACCGTTCTTATCCAAAGAAACTTGCATTCCAGTACTTGGAAGATCTGAAAAATGAATTCGAGAGGGTCAATGGGAGTCAAATTGAAACTGCTGCAAGGCCTTACGCTTTCATTAAGTTCGGTATGATTTTTAAATCTCTACTTCAGTTGCAAGCATCATTTTCATTCACCCTCTCAAAGTTGTCACTCACCCTCTCACTCTCAAGTTCTACTGGTTGATAACCTATGTTTCTTTCTATTTAGATACATACATACAGAAGACTAAGAAACTGTATTTGGATACCAGAACCCAGAGGAACATTGCGAAATTGAACGATGAGCTCTATGAGGTGCATCAAATCATGACTCGCAATGTTCAAGAAGTTCTTGGTGTCGGTGAAAAGCTAGATCGTAAGTCTGGAAATCTCTCTTGCTTGTACTGCTTCATTTACTCTTCCTGGCATGAGAAACGGGTAGATGTTTATATCATGGATTAATCACATCAAATTTATCATCGAGGAGTTATCTTTCCAATAGGCCTTAAGTTACTACTTAAGTTTAAAAAGCTTCATACTATATTATTATTTCATCTTAGCTTTACTTCTGGTGCACTCTGTATTTTTTTGCGTTTTACAAGATGCTTCCCATATATCCCTTTTCACCTCATTCCAGTGCTTTGGAAGGTTTTTAATTGACAAGTAACTGTTTACTATTCCGTGTTTCCATTTTTGCAGAGGTTAGTGAAATGTCAAGTAGGTTGACATCTGACACGAGAATCTATGCTGATAAGGCAAAGGATCTCAATCGCCAGGTAATCTATGTGCTGAATGCATATGCTGTTTTGATATATACATTTGTTAGTTCAAATAATTTGAGCATTTAAACCATCGTAGTCAGGAATATCATTGTTTTTTGTTTTTTGTTGAAATACCTTGACATAATTATCAATTTCATTAGCTTGAGCTTTGCCCTTAAAGCATCAAAGAAATGTATGTTCCATGGATGAAAAATACTCTCTAATTTTTGTTTGACTAAAGTAAGTTCATATGCTTCCAACACATCTGTTGTTATTAGGTTGATAGTTTACAGGTATACCCTGTGGTTAGCAAAATGGTGTTTCTCGATTCTTACTACCTAGGTAAATCTGATAATTTTTTTTAGAAGGCAAGCATTTGCAATTGCAATGTCTGTCAAGACTTTGTGTCCTTGATGGAAGTCTTAATGATTACTCCCTCCGTTCAAATTACAAGATATTCTAACTTTTCCCGAATCAGATCTATATAGACTTGTTCTAGTGTTTGTTCACTCATTTCAGTCTGTATTATATTGAAATATCCAAAACGTCTTATAATTGGAACGGAGGTGATACTTTATTAGCTTTGTTATCCATATTTGTACATAGTCCCCAATTTGCATCATGAGCTGTGTATTCCTGAAAAAAATTGCATCATGTATTATGTTTAGTGTTTTGACTTTTATGTGGATCGTGCTGCTTCTTGGTTTCAGGCCTTCATTCGGAAGTATGCTCCCGTTGCCATTGTGATTGGGGTTGTAATAATACTGTTCTGGGCCAAGAACAAGATATGGTGATTCCACTAAAAAGGAAGGCCGGCCTGTGTTATAACACTGGAGAAAGAAATTGTGGATCAAGCGATGCTTCGATGACTTGTATCCCGTATCTGCCCGTTCAAGCGAGTAATTTGAAGCTACCTTTACACCTCCTTACAAGCAGCTATTGAAGTGAACGAATTCGTTGGTTGTAGTATAGACCATATGGCGGACTTGATTTTGTGAACCCTGGGAACCGTACATACAAGAGCTCTGTAGAGTCGAGTTTTGGATATCGGGATCGATTTATATTTTGTCGTGTCAACTCATGTAAGAATTCAGGCTGATGAAACTATACAGTACTCCATCGCTCCCCTTGACTGCATAATATGGCATGTTCGACAGCATTCTTTCTTGTGTGCAACGATGAAAGTCGTCTTAGTACACTCTAGCATCGCCGTCTTACCTTATCTTACCATGATCTCCTCTATACCTTCGGGTATGTGAAGATGTCGGAGCCCGGCTTGCGACGGCGGTGGCAGGGAATGCAGGCATCTGATGAGCCAGATTCTTTCCTTGCAATCGCAGGCAACTCGTCTAAAAGCAATGCAAGCATCTTGGGCAGCTGCTTTCAGCGTGACCAACACAGAGTTTCGTGACGGTAGCAGAGGTTTGATACGACAGGGGCTGAAGACTTTGGCACATGTATGCGTGCAGTCACTGAAGACATTATTACTACTACTGTATTACAGAGTGAGTCCCTGCCAGGTGCTAATAACTTGCGATTCATTCCAGTCACTGTATGCGACGCGAATGACATGACAAGCCTTTTTCTGATTGATTGATGTTCCATGGAACATTCGTCCCGCTCGCTCGTATGTTGCAGAGGCTAGCTACCAGGCTACTAGCTAGCTTCCTCCGATGCGAAAAAACAAGAAGAAAGGGGAATGAAATCAGTAGCTGTGTAGGCTCGCAGCCTGCCGATCCGATCGGTCTTCGGAGCAGGACGTCACATCACCCGGCCGCGACTCCCTGCAGACGAATCAAGAGGACGATGTTAGATACTGTTTACGCTTCGATCAATCGGCTTGATCAGCAGGCTCGATTCAGGCCTACCTAGGAGGTGGGATCGGATTCGGCGGGGAGCTGCTGCTGCTGCGGCGGCGGGTGTGGGTCCTGGTGGTCCTGGAGGAGCGCGCGGGTGTCGTGGATCCGGGAGCGGGTGGCGGCCACCACCCGCTTGAGCCGGCGCCGCTTGCCGTAGTTCTCCTCCAGGCGGCGCTGCAGCTCGGCGGCGCGCGCCCGCGCCCGCTCCAGCTCCGCCAGCGCCTCGGCCAGCCGCGCCCGCGCCGCCGCCAGCCGCGCGTCCGCCGCGGCCTCCCTCCGCCGCAGCTCCGCCGCCAGCGCCCACGGCGGCCGGGTCGCGTGCCCGGGGCGCCGCCCCTCGCACATCCTCCTACCCTCCGCGTCGGTCGCCTCGCGGGGAAGGAGAAGAAGGCCAAGTGGGGGCAAAGAAGTGGGCTTTGGTTGGGGTGGGTGCGGGGAAGGGAAGGGAGGGGTGGACGCCCCCCTTTTCACTTGCGGGCTTGGCGTGCCTTGCCTGACAGCGACGACGCACGGCACGGACACGAAATCCGTCACCATTATCGACGGGATTCTTTCCGTTTCCTGCAAACTCCTCATGGAATTGGTAGCACTGATTATTGGCGATCGGCGGACGGTGCAGCATCCATCATCCCGTCCTCGGACGAGACTTGCCTGATCCCAGACAAAAAATGGCGAGACTCAAGATTGGGCAGCTAACTGGTACAGTAGTACCGATGAAACTAGTCTTCTTTTTTAGAAGTCCCTGTACATAAGTTTATTATAAAAGGCGACAGCCATTACAGGTACGATGGTTATGATCAAAGATTCAAAGAATTAGACAAAGTAGCTGTTGAAACTAAAAATTGCAATGAAATCTTTCAGACACGTCTTCTCCGTGGTAATAACTTTTTGAAAGATGAAATTCTACCAATGCTTCAACTAAGATACTGCAATCAGACCGCAGCGGCGACGCCACCGCTCGTGCATTTGCATGAACCTGACTACCGATAGAGATTCCAGGTGAGCTCCTTGGCTTGCCCATCTAAAGAGATGGAAAGTATCGAGCAATGAATGGACTTGGGCTGGTGATGATCCCCTGGAAGTGCAGAGTGTCAAATCACAATCTTCGCCGTAGTGCCAAGAAAAAAATTCCAGTTCTAAAAAAAAAAAAACCATACCAACAAAAACACCAAGATGCACTAACAAGAAGTCTAACCGATCTGAAAGATCGGATCTGCGAGGGCAAGAACTCTAAATCTTTCCCAATTATTGAAGAGATTCCTTCCATTTATTGCAAAGTCCAGATGAAATTCGTACGAATGATTATTGGTGATCGGTGAATGGTGAAGCATCGACCATCTCATCCTCTTGTTGACTGCAATTATTGGGTACAATTTCTTCCACCACACCTTCAAAACATGACAAGACTCAAGATCAAGCAACTAACCACTAACGGAGCTAGTCTTTTTATTTATCGAGAAAAGCCTATAACTTTGTTCAAATGCGGCAACCATTAAAGGTACAATGCTTATGATCAATGACCCAAAAAGTAGACAAAGTAACTGCTAAAACTAAAAATTACAATGAAATCTCTCAACACGTCTTCTCTATGGTAATAATTTTTGAAAGAAGAAATTCTACCAACGCTTCAAAAAAGACACTGCAATTACAATTAGATCGGAGTAGCGATGTCACCACTCATACATCTGCACGATCTTGATTAACGATAGAGATTTCAGAGAGGCCCTTTGGTTGCCCATCTAAAAGAGTTGGAAAGTTTTAAAAAATGAATGGGCTTGGGCCGGTGATGATCCCCTCGAAGTGCAGACTATCGAGTCACAAGATCTTTGCCGTAGTGCCAAGGAAAGATTCCAACTCCACAAAAAACCATACCAACAAAAGCACCAAGACGCACTAACAAAAAGTCAACAGACCTGAAAGATAGGTTTTGTGAGGACAAGAACTCTAGATCATTCCTAACTATGAGTGATTATAAGAGATCGGTGAAAGGTGAAGCATGGATCATCCAATCCTCCTTTTATTGCCTGCAATTATTGGGTATAATCTCTTCCACCACACATTCCAAACATGACGAGACTCAAGATCAGGCAACTAAACACCGATGAAACTAGTTTTATTTTCATTTGAGAATACTCCGTAACTTTGTTCAAATGCAGCAACCATTAAAGGTTCAACGCTTAGAGACCCAAAAAAACGTAGACAAAGTAACTGGTAAAACTAAAAATTAAAATGAAATCTCTCACATACGACTTCTCCGTGTAATAATTTTTAAAAGGAGAAATTCTACCAACACTTCAACAAGGACACTTAGATTAGACCAGAATTGATTACCGATAGAGATTTCGGAGAGCCCCTTGAGTAGCCCATCTAAAAAAATGGAAAGTTTTAAGCGATGAATGGATTGGGGACAATGATGATCCCCTTGAATTGTAGATGTTGAAGCATAAGATCTTCACCTTAGCGCCAAAGAAAGATTCCAACTCGAAAAACCCCATAACAACCAAAGCACTGAGACGCACTAACAAAAAGTGGACATATCCGAAAGGTCGTTTCTGCGAGGACAATAACTCTAAATCCTTCCCAATTATTGATGGGATTCTTTCAATTTCTTGTAATGTCTAGATGAAATTCGTATGAATGATTATTGGAGATCAGTGAAAGGTGAAGCATCAATCATCTCGTCCTCTTGTTGTTGCCTGCAATTATTGGGTATAATTTCTTCCACTACACCTTCCAAACACGGCGAGACTCAAGATCAGGCAACTAACCACTAACGAAACTAGTCTTTTTTCTTTTCTTTTGAGAAACCATGTAACTTTGTTCAATTGCGACAATCATTAAAGGTACAACCCTTATGACCAAAGATCCAAAAAGTAGATAAAGTAACTAATTAAACCTAATAATACAATGAAACCTCTCAGATACATCTTCTCCATGGTAATAATTTATTAAAGAAGAAATTTTACCCACACTTCAGAAAAGAGCAATCTAATCGGAGCAGCGACCCCACCACTCATACAACTACACATGAACTTGATTATCAATAGAGATTTCAGAGAGCCCCTTGAGTAGCCCATCTAAAAAGATGGAAAGTTTTAATCGATGAATGGACTTGGGACGATGATGATCCCCTGGAAGTGTAGATGTTGAAGCATAAGATCTTCGCCTTAGCGCCAAGGAAAGATTCCAACTCTAAAAAAGCCATAACAACCAAAGCAGTGAGACGCACTAACAAAAAGGGTACATATCCGAAAGATCGGTTCTGCGTGGACAAGAACTCTAAATCCTTTTTCAATTTCTTGCAATGTCCAGATGAAATTCGTACGAATGATTATTGGAGATCCATGAAAGGTGAAGCATCAATCATCTCGTGCTCATCTTGTTCCCTGCAGTTATTGGGTATAATTAGTCTTTTTATTTTCTTTTGAGAAAACCCTGTAACTTTGTTTAATTGCGACAATCATTAAAGGTACAAAGCTTATGATTGAAGATCCAAAAAGTAGACAAAGTAACTACTAAAACTAAAAAATACAATGAAATTTCTCACATACATCTTCGCCATGGTAATAATTTATTAAAGAAGAAATTCTACAACACTTCAGAAAACACATTGAAATTTGATCGTAGCAACGACGCCAACACTCATACATATGCACATGAACTTGATTATCGATAGAGATTTCAAAGAGCCCCTTGAGTTGCCCATCTAAAATGATGGGAAGTCTTGAACGATGAATGGACTTGGGCCGGTGATGCCCCCCTCGAAGTGCAGACTGTCGAATCACAAGATCTTTACCCAAGGAAAGATTCCAACTCTACAAGAACACAATACTAGAAAGGCACCGAGACACACTAACAAAAAAAAATCAACCGATCCCAAAAAATCGGTTTTGCAAGAACACAAACTTTAAATCCTTCCTAGTTATTGGTGGGATTCTTTCCATTTCTTGCAAAGTGCAGATTATTCATGCGAATGATTATTGGTGATCGATGAATGGTGAAGCATCGATCTTACCGTCCTTTTCTTGTTGCCTACAATTATTGCGCATAATCTCTTCCACCACACCTTCCAAACAATGTGAATATTCTAGATGAGGCAAGTAACCACTAATGAAACTAGTACTTCTTTTCTTTTGAGCAAACCATGTAACTTTATTCAAATGTGACAAATATTACTTGTATAGTCCTTATGATCAAAGACCCCCAAAAGTAGACCAAGTAACTACTGAAACTAAAAATTACGTCGAAATCTCGCAGATAAGTCTTCTTCGTGGTAATAATCTTTTTAAAGAATAAATTCTATCAACGCTTCAACATGACACTACAGTTAGATCGGAGTGGCAACGTCACCACCTATACAATTGCACGAACTTGATTATTGATAGAGATTTTAATGAGCACATGAGTTGACCATCTAAAAGATGGAATGTCTTGAGCGATGAATGGACTTGGGCTGGTGAACGGTGATGATCCCCTAGAAGTGCAGACGATTGTCCTACAAGATCTTCACCGTGGTGCCAAGGAAAGATTCGATCTCTAAAAAAAATCATACGAGTAAAAGCACCAAGACGCACTATAAGTGAACGTATCCGAAGATCAGTTCTGCGAGGACAAGAACTCTAATCCTTCCCAATTATTGATGGGACACTTTGCATTTCTTGCAAAGTCCAGATGAAATTCATACGAATGATTATTTTGTGACCAATGAATGGTGAAGCATCGATCATCCTATCCTCTTCTTGTTGCCTGCAATTATTAGGTATAATATCTTCCACCACACCTTCCAAACAATTACGGGACTCAAGACCAGGCCACTATAACCACTAATGGAACAAGTCTTTTTTTCTTTTTAGAAAACCTTTAAACTTTATTCAAATGTGAAAACCATTAGATGTACAATGCCTATGATCAAAGACCCAAAAAGTAGACTAAGTAACTGCTAAAACTAAAATTTACATCTCAAATACATTTTCTCCATGGTAATAATTTTTTGAAAGAAGAAATTCTACCAACGCTTCAACAAAGACACTGCAATTATACCGGAGTGGTGACACCACCACTCATACATACCCATAGAGAATTTAGAGAGTCCGTTGAGTTGCCCATCTAAAACTACAGAAAGTCTTGAATGATGAATGGAATTGGGCCGGTGATGATTCCTTGGAAGTGAAGACCGTCAAATCACGAGATCATTCTGTAATGCCAAGGAAAGATTGCATGTTGTTTGTTTCGCAGACAAACCATACCTACAGAAGTCCAAACACGATGAGACTTTACGACGATTTTTTTGGACAACAAGATACCCTAGAAGCTTCGGGGGAGGACCAGAGGACCTATGAGGACCCCACAAGCCAGGGTGGCATGCCCAGGGGGTGGTGCTGTTGGGGATCGTAGCAGAAATTTTAAATTTTCTACGCATCACCAAGATCAATCTATGGAGTCATCTAGCAACGAGAGAGAGGAGTGCATCTACATACCCTTGTAGATCGCGCGCGGAAGCGTTCAAGTGAACGGGGTTGATGGAGTCGTACTCGTCGTGATCCAAATCACCGATGACCAAGCGCCGAACGGACGGCACCTCCGCGTTCAACACACGTACGGTTGGGGAAGACGTCTCCTCCTTCTTGATCCAGCAAGGGGGAAGGAGAGGTTGATGGAGATCCAGCAGCACGACGGCGTGGTGGTGGAAGTAGCGGGGATCTCGGCAGGGCTTCGCCAAGCTCAGCGAGAGGGAGAGGTGTCACGGGAGGGAGAGGGAGGCGCCAGGGGCTGTGGTGCTGCTGCCCTCCCTCCCCCCCTCTATATATAGGGGCCCTGGGGGGCGCCGGCCCTGGGAGATGCAATCTCCAAGGGGGGCGGCGGCCAAGGGGGGTGGCTTGCCCCCCAAGCCAAGTGGGGCGCCCCCCACCCCCAGGGTTTCCAACCCTAGGCGCAGGGGGAGGCCCAAGGGGGGCGCACCAGCCCACCAGGGGCTGGTTCCCCTCCCACTTCAGCCCATGGGGCCCTCCGGGATAGGTGGCCCCACCTGGTGGACCCCCGGGACCCTTCCGGTGGTCCCGGTACAATACCGGTGACCCCCGAAACTTTCCCGGTGGCCGAAACTGGACTTCCTATATATAATTCTTCACCTCCGGACCATTCCGGAACTCCTCGTGACGTCCGGGATCTCATCCGGGACTCCGAACAACTTTCGGGTTACCGCATACTAGTATCTCTACAACCCTAGCGTCACCGAACCTTAAGTGTGTAGACCCTACGGGTTCGGGAGACATGCAGACATGACCGAGACGACTCTCCGGTCAATAACCAACAGCGGGATCTGGATACCCATATTGGCTCCCACATGTTCCACGATGATCTCATCGGATGAACCACAATGTCGAGGATTTAATCAATCCCGCATACAATTCCCTTCGTCAATCGGTACGTTACTTGCCCGAGATTCAATCGTCGGCGTCCCAATACCTTGTTCAATCTCGTTACCGGCAAGTCACTTTACTCGTACCGTAATGCATGATCCCGTGACCAGACACTTGGTCACATTGAGCTCATTATGATGATGCATTACCGAGTGGGCCCAGAGATACCTCTCCGTCATACGGAGTGACAAATCCCAGTCTCGATTCGTGCCAACCCAACAGACACTTTCGGAGATACCCGTAGTGCACCTTTATAGCCACCCAGTTACGTTGTGACGTTTGGCACACCCAAAGCACTCCTATGGTATCCGGGAGTTGCACAATCTCATGGTCTAAGGAAATGATACTTGACATTTGGAAAAGCTCTAGCAAACGAACTACACGATCTTTGTGCTATGCTTAGGATTGGGTCTTGTCCATCACATCATTCTCCTAATGATGTGATCCCGTTATCAATGACATCCAATGTCCATAGTCAGGAAACCATGACTATCTGTTGATCAACGAGCTAGTCAACTAGAGGCTCACTAGGGACATGTTGTGGTCTATGTATTCACACATGTATTACGATTTCCGGATAACACAATTATAGCATGAACAATAGACAATTATCATGAACAAGGAAATATAATAATAACCATTTTATTATTGCCTCTAGGGCATATTTCCAACAGTCTCCCACTTGCACTAGAGTCAATAATCTAGTTACATTTTTATGAATCGAACACCCATAGAGTTCTAGTGTTGATCATGTTTTGCTCTAGGGAGAGGTTTAGTCAACGGATCTGCTACATTCAGGTCCGTATGTACTTTACAAATATCTATGTCTCCATTTTGAACACTTTCACGAATGGAGTTGAAGCGACGCTTGATATGCCTGGTCTTCCTGTGAAACCTGGCCTCCTTGGCAAGGGCAATAGCTCCAGTGTTGTCACAGAAGAGAGTCATCGGGCCCGACGCATTGGGAATAACTCCTAAGTCGGTAATGGACTCCTTCACCCAGATTGCTTCTTGCGCTGCCTCTGAGGCCGCCATGTATTCCGCTTCACATGTAGATCCCGCCACAACGCTTTGCTTGCAACTGCACCAGCTTACTGCCCCACCATTCAAAATATACACGTATCCGGTTTGTGACTTAGAGTCATCCAGATCTGTGTCGAAGCTAGCGTCGACGTAACCCCTTACGACGAGCTCTTCGTCACCTCCATAAACGAGAAACATATCCTTAGTCCTCTTCAGGTACTTCAGGATATTCTTGACCGCTGTCCAGTGTTCCATGCCGGGATTACTTTGGTACCTTCCTACCAAACTTACGGCAAGGTTTACATCAGGTCTGGTACACAGCATGGCATACATAATAGACCCTATGGCCGAGGCATAGGGGATGGCACTCATCTTTTCTCTATCTTCTGCCGTGGTCGGGCATTGAGCCGTGCTCAATTGCATACCTTGTAATACAGGCAAGAACCCCTTCTTGGACTGATCCATATTGAACTTCTTCAATATCTTGTCAAGGTACGTACTTTGTGAAAGACCAATGAGGCGTCTTGATCTATCTCTATAGATCTTGATGCCTAATATACAAGTAGCTTCTCCAAGGTCCTTCATTGAAAAACACTTGTTCAAGTAGGCCTTTATACTTTCCAAGAATTCTATATCATTTCCCATCAATAGTATGTCATCCACATATAATATGAGAAATGCTACAGAGCTCCCACTCACTTTCTTGTAAACACAGGCTTCTCCATAAGTCTGTGTAAACCCAAATGCTTTGATCATCTCATCAAATCGAATGTTCCAACTCCGAGATGCTTGCACCAGCCCATAGATGGGGCGCTGGAGCTTGCATACCTTGTTAGCATTCTTAGGATCGACAAAACCTTCCGGCTGCATCATATACAATTCTTCCTTAAGAAAGCCGTTAAGGAATGCCGTTTTGACGTCCATTTGCCATATTTCGTAATGGTAGAATGCGGCAATTGCTAACATGATTCGGACGGACTTCAGCTTCGCTACGGGTGAGAAGGTCTCATCGTAGTCAACTCCTTGAACTTGTCGATAACCCTTAGCGACAAGTCGAGCTTTATAGATGGTAACATTTCCATCCGCGTCCGTCGTCTTCTTAAAGATCCATTTATTTTCTATCGCTCGCCGATCATCGGGCAAGTCTGTCAAAGTCCATACTTTGTTTTCATACATGGATCCTATCTCGGATTGCATGGCTTCAAGCCATTTGTTGGAATCTGGGCCCGCCATTGCTTCTTCATAGTTCGAAGGTTCACCGTTGTCCAACAACATGATTTCCATGACAGGGTTGCCGTACCACTCTGGTGCGGAACGTGTCCTTGTGGACCTATGAAGTTCAGTGGAAACTTGATCATGATCGTCATCATTAACTTCCTCTCTAGTCGGTGCAGGCACCACAGAAACATTTTCTTGTGCTGCGCTACTTTCTGGTTCGAGAGGGGTCATCTCATCAAGTTCCACTTTCCTCCCACTTACTTCTTTCGAGAGAAACTCTTTCTCCAGAAAGGACCCATTCTTGGCAACGAAGATCTTGCCTTCGGATCTGAGGTAGAAGGTATACCCAATGGTTTCCTTAGGGTATCCTATGAAGACGCATTTTTCCGACTTGGGTTCGAGCTTTTGAGGTTGAAGTTTCTTGACATAAGCATCGCATCCCCAAACTTTAAGAAACGACAGCTTAGGTTTTTTTCCAAACCATAATTCATACGGTGTCGTCTCAACGGATTTCGACGGAGCCCTATTTAAAGTGAATACGGCAGTCTCTAAAGCATAACCCCAGAATGATATCGGTAGATCGGTAAGAGACATCATAGATCGCACCATATCCAATAGAGTGCGATTACGACGTTCGGACACACCATTACGCTGAGGTGTTCCAGGCGGCGTGAGTTGTGAAACAATTCCACATTTCCTTAAGTGTGTGCCAAATTCGTGACTCAAATATTCCCCTCCACGATCTGATCGTAAGAACTTTATTTTCCTGTCACGTTGATTCTCAACCTCACTCTGAAATTCCTTGAACTTTTCAAAGGTCTCAGACTTGTGTTTCATTAAGTAGACATACCCATATCTACTCAAGTCATCAGTGAGGGTGAGAACATAACGATAGCCACCGCGAGCCTCAACGCTCATTGGACCGCACACATCAGTATGTATGATTTCCAATAAGTTGGTTGCTCGCTCCATTGTTCCGGAGAACGGAGTCTTGGTCATTTTGCCCATGAGGCATGGTTCACACGTGTCAAATGATTCATAATCAAGAGACTCCAAAAGTCCATCTGCATGGAGTTTCTTCATTCGTTTGACACCAATGTGACCAAGGCGGCAGTGCCACAAGTATGTGGGACTATCATTATCAACCTTACATTTCTTGGCATTCACACTATGAATATGTGTAACATCACGTTCGAGATTCAATAAGAATAAACCATTGACCAGCGGGGCATGACCATAAAACATATCTCTCATATAAATAGAACAATCATTATTCTCTGATTTAAATGAGTAGCCATCTCGCATCAAACGAGATCCAGATACAATGTTCATGCTCAAAGCTGGCACTAAATAACAATTATTGAGGTTTAAAACTAATCCCGTAGGTAAATGTAGAGGTAGCGTGCCGACGGTGATCACATCGACCTTGGAACCATTCCCGACGCGCATCGTCACCTCGTCCTTCGCCAGTCTCCGCTTATTCCGCAGCTCCTGCTTTGAGTTACAAATATGAGCAACCACACCGGTATCAAATACCCAGGAGCTACTACGAGCGCTGGTTAGGTACACATCAATAACATGTATATCACATATACCTTTGGTATTGCCGGCCTTCTTATCCGCTAAGTACTTGGGGCAGTTCCGCTTCCAGTGACCGTTTTCCTTGCAATAAAAGCACTCAGTCTCAGACTTGGGTCCATTCTTTGTCTTCTTCCCGGCAGCTTGCTTACCGGGCGCGGCAACCCCTTGCCGTCTTTCTTGAAGTTCTTCTTACCCTTGCCTTTCTTGAACTTAGTGGTTTTATTCACCATCAACACTTGATGTTCCTTTTTGATCTCCACCTCCGCTGATTTCAGCATTGAATATACCTCAGGAATGGTCTTTTCCATCCCCTGCATATTGAAGTTCATTACAAAGCTCTTGTAGCTAGGTGGGAGCGACTGAAGGATTCTGTTAACGACCGCGTCATCCGGGAGGTTAACTCCCAGCTGAGACAAGCGGTTGTGCAACCCAGACATTTTGAGTATGTGTTCGCTGACGGAACTATTCTCCTCCATCTTACAACTGTAGAACTTGTCGGAGACTTCATATCTCTCGACCCGGGCATGAGCTTGGAAAACCATTTTCAGCTCTTGGAACATCTCATATGCTCTGTGCTGCTCGAAACGCTTTTGGAGCCCCGGTTCTAAGCTGTAAAGCATGCCGCACTGAACCAGAGAGTAATCATCAACACGTGTTTGCCAGGTGTTCATAACGTCTTGGTTTGCTGGGACGGGTGCTTGACCTAGCGGTGCTTCAAGGACATATGCTTTCTTGGCAGCTATGAGGATGATCCTCAAGTTTCGGACCCAGTCCGTATAGTTGCTACCATCGTCTTTCAGCTTGGTTTTCTCTAGGAACGCGTTGAAGTTGAGGGCAACATTAGCGTGGGCCATTTGATCTACAAGACATATTGTAAAGATTTTAGACTAAGTTCATGATAATTAAGTTCATCTAATCAAATTATTCAATGAACTCCCACTCAGATAGACATCCCTCTAGTCATCTAAGTGAAACATGATCCGAGTCAACTAGGCCGTGTCCGATCATCACGTGAGACGGACTAGTCAACATCGGTGAACATCTTCATGTTGATCGTATCTTCTATACGACTCATGCTCGACCTTTCGGTCTTCCGTGTTCTGAGGCCATGTCTGTATATGCTAGGCTCGTCAAGTCAACCTAAGTGTATTGCGTGTGTAAATCTGGCTTACACCCGTTGTATTCGAACGTTAGAATCTATCACACCCGATCATCACGTGGTGCTTCGAAACAACGAACCTTCGCAACGGTGCATAGTTAGGGGGAACACTTTCTTGAAATTATTGCGAGGGATCATCTTATTTAAGCTACCGTCGTTCTAAGCAAATAAGATGTAAAACATGATAAACATCACATGCAATCAAATAGTGACATGATATGGCCAATATCATTTTGCTCCTTTGATCTCCATCTTCGGGGCGCCATGATCATCTTCGTCACCGGCATGACACCATGATCTCCATCATCATGATCTCCATCATCGTGTCTTCATGAAGTTGCCACGCCAACGATTACTTCTACTTCTATGGCTAACGTGTTTAGCAATAAAGTAAAGTTATTTACATGGCGTTATTCAATGACACGCAGGTCATACAAAAATAAAGACAACTCCTATGGCTCCTGCCGGTTGTCATACTCATCGACATGCAAGTCGTGATTCCTATTACAAGAACATGATCAATCTCATACATCACATATATCATTCATCACATCCTTTTGGCCATATCACATCACACGGCATATGCTGCAAAAATAAGTTAGACGTCCTCTAATTGTTGTTGCAAGTTTTTACGTGGCTGCTATAGGTTTCTTAGCAAGAACGTTTCTTACCTACGCCAAAACCACAACGTGATATGCCAATTTCTATTTACCCTTCATAAGGACCCTTTTCATCGAATCCGTTCCGACTAAAGTGGGAGAGACAGACACCCGCTAGCCACCTTATGCAACTAGTGCATGTCAGTCGGTGGAACCTGTCTCACGTAAGCGTACGTGTAAGGTCAGTCCGGGCCGCTTCATCCCACGATGCCGCCGAAACAAGATAAGACTAGTAGTGGCAAGAAAAATTGACAACATCTACGCCCACAACAAGTTTGTGTTCTACTCGTGCATAGAAACTACGCATAGACCTAGCTCTGATACCACTGTTGGGGATCGTAGCAGAAATTTAAAATTTTCTACGCATTACCAAGATCAATCTATGGAGTCATCTAGCAACGAGAGAGAGGAGTGCATCTACATACCCTTGTAGATCGTGAGCGGAAGCATTCAAGTGAACGGGGTTGATGGAGTCGTACTCGTCGTGATTCAAATCACCGATGACCGAGCGCCGAACGGACGGCACCTCCGCGTTTAACACACGTACGGTTGGGGAAGACGTCTCCTCCTTCTTGATCCAGCAAGGGGGAAGGAGAGGTTGATGGAGATCCAGCAGCACGACGGCGTGGTGGTGGAAGTAGCGGGGATCTCGGCAGGGCTTCGCCAAGCTCAGCGAGAGGGAGAGGTGTCACGGGAGGGAGAGGGAGGCGCCAGGGGCTGTGGTGCTGCTGCCCTCCCTCCCCCCTCTATGTATAGGGGCCCTGGGGGGGTGCCGGCCCTGGGAGATGCAATCTCCAAGGGGGGCGGCGGCCAAGGGGGGTGGCTTGCCCCCCAAGCCAAGTGGGGCGCCCCCACCCCCAGGGTTTCCAACCCTAGGCGCAGGGGGAGGCCCAAGGAGGGCGCACCAGCCCACCAGGGGCTGGTTCCCCCTCCCACTTCAGCCCATGGGGCCCTCCGGGGTAGGTGGCCCCACCTGGTGGACCCCCGGGACCCTTCCGGTGGTCCCGGTACAATACCGGTGACCCCCGAAACTTTCCTGGTGGCCGAAACTAGACTTCCTATATATAATTCTTCACCTCCGGACCATTCCGGAACTCCTCGTGACGTCCGGCATCTCATCCGGGACTCCGAACAACTTTCGGGTTACCGCATACTAGTATCTCTACAACCCTAGCGTCACCGAACCTTAAGTGTGTAGACCCTACGGGTTCAGGAGACATGCAGACATGACCGAGACGACTCTCCGGTCAATAACCAACAGCGGGATCTGGATACCCATGTTGGCTCCCACATGTTCCACGATGATCTCATCGGATGAACCACGATGTCGAGGATTTAATCAATCCCGTATACAATTCCCTTTGTCAATCGGTACGTTACTTGCCCGAGATTCGATCGTCGGTATCCCAATACCTTGTTCAATCTCGTTACCGGCAAGTCACTTTACTCGTACCGTAATGCATGATCCCGTGACCAGACACTTGGTCACATTGAGCTCATTATGATGATACCTCTCCGTCATACGGAGTGACAAATCCCAGTCTCGATTCGTGCCAACCCAACAGACACTTTCGGAGATACCCGTAGTGCTCTTTGGAAAAGCTCTAGCAAACGAACTACACGATCTTTGTGCTATGCTTAGGATTGGGTCTTGTCCATCACATCATTCTCCTAATGATGTGATCCCGTTATCAATGACATCCAATGTCCATAGTCAGGAAACCATGACTATCTGTTGATCAACGAGCTAGTCAACTAGAGGCTCACTAGGGACATGTTGTGGTCTATGTATTCACACATGTATTACGATTTCCGGATAACACAATTATAGCATGAACAATACACAACTATCATGAACAAGGAAATATAATAATAACCATTTTATTATTTCCTCTAGGGCATATTTCCAACAGGTGCGCCCCCAGACTTGTGGGCCCCTCGTAGCTCCGTTTGCCCTAATTTCTGGCCTATAAATTCCCATATATATATATTCTAAAACCCTTGGAGCGAGACCCGAAAAAAAAATTCTTCCTCCGCCGCAAGCCTCTGTTCCGAAGAGATCCCATATGGAGCCATGTCCCGGTACTCTGCCCGAGGAGGGAATCATTGGGGAGGCTATCTTCATCAACCTTGCTGCCTCCATGATGAGTGTAAGTAGTTCCTTCAGGACCTATGGGTTCATAGTAGTCTCTCTCTCTCTCTCTCTCTCTCTCTCTCTCTCTCTCTCTCTCTCGATCTTCAATACGATGATCTTCTCTGAGATCAATCTGATGTAATCTTTTGGGGTGTGTTTGTTGGGATCCGATAAATTGTGGTTACGATCAGATTATTCATTGAAACTATTTGAGTCTCTTGAGATCTATTTGCTGCGTAATTTTATAGCTTTGTATTTCTCTCCTATCTATGCATCTTGGCAAAGCTAGATTGATTTATCTTCAGTAGGAGAGGTGCTTTGTAGTAGGTCTCAATCTTGCGATGATCTTGCCCTATTACAGGAGGGGCAAGTGCACGTATTTATATTGTTGCCACTAAGGATAAAACGACGAGGTTCGGTCATACTAATTGATATTACTTTGTCTATATATATTATGTCATCTTACTTAATGTGTTACTCTATTTGTTATGAACTTAATAATTTGCATTAGCAATGCCCTTGGTTGTTCTTCGGCCACGGGGAGGATGATCATACTAACACATCGACGACGAACCTGGCCAGCCCAACTAGACTAGTTTCTTTTCCCCGGGAAACTAATCTGATAGCATGTGTCGGATCAAGACCCCCTCTCTCTCACACATGAAAGCGAAACAGCCGGTGCAGGACAAAATTTCGTTTTACACACAAAATAATTAGCATCTATGTCATGCTGCAGCGTATCCTCTGTTCCGATGAAACCAAGGCAATACTACACCTATCACATTTGGCGCCACACGGACGAATTCAACTCCCATAGCCATACCATTGCCGCCATTGGCCAGCTGCTGCCGCTGCCTCCGGTCAGGGACAAGACGGCCTCGGGTGCCAACGGTGATTACGACGTATACATACTAATACCTGATTACTGAGCACTGTTCCTATATATACATGCAAAGCCAGAGCTAGAAGCACAACACACGAGCTGCATATATACATCCCATCACAGGACCCTTCCCCTTTATCAACAAGCGAGTCATCTTGCTAGCTTTGCTGCTTACTCAGTCAGCGAATCGATGGCGTCCAAGCAGATGCTCGTCGCCATGTTCGCCGCGGCCGCCCTGGCCGTGGCCTTCCTCCCGGGCCTCGCCGTCGCCACGGAGCACATGGTCGGCGACGATAAGGGCTGGACCCTCAATTTCAACTACACCGCCTGGGCCGACACCAAACAGTTCGTCGTCGGCGACACGCTAGGTAATTACATACCTCCATTAATCCTTTCCGGCCACGCGTAGGCTTGATCGCTCCATTTTCTTTGCCACGCGGAACTAATTTCATGCAAACTATATCGATCGCAGTGTTCAAGTACAACAGCCCCGCCCACAATCTGGTGGAGGTGGGCGGGCCGGACTTCCTCTCGTGCACCAAGCCGGCCAACGCCGTCGTCTTAACCACCGGCGAGGACCGGGTCACCCTCGACAAGGCCGGACGCAAGTGGTTCTTCTGCGCCGTCGGCCAGCACTGCCAGAACGGCATGAAGCTCAAGATCACCATCCTCGAGACCGCCCCGCCGACTCCCCAGCCAGCCCCGACCAACCCTGCTGGCAAGCTGCAGGCGCGCTTCGGTGAGGCAGCGGCCGCGATCACTGCGGTCGCCATGGCCGTGCTCGTGCTCTAGGACACCACAGTCCCACTCCATCCTCTTTACACATAGCTAGCTCAGCAATCGGGAGTGTTGCGTTGTGTGTTGGTTTTTGTGCGCGGTCGATCGTGCTGTTATTTTTTATGTTACAACCTTGTGCATTTGTGCCCCTCAAATTTTATTCAATCAAAGATGTGTTTCATTTTTTTATCAGTGCGCTTAAAACTTAGGAGTATTTAAAGAATAAGGGAGATAAGATAACTGTCCAGAAAGAGATCACAAAGGTTAACTCAACCCCTTGTGATATACCTCCTCTGTTCTACAATGTGGTGCATATAAAAAAAGTCAAAATTCACAAACTTTGACTAAGTTTATAGAAATAATTATATGTACCTAAAATACCAATATAAAAATATGTTTTTTGGCGTGAAATCTTTCGACCTATCCATCTTCAATCATGGCAGTACAACGAATATCAGAAATAATAAAAAATACATTCAGGTCCGTAGACCACCTAGCGACGACTACAAACACTGAAACGAGCCGAAGGCGCGTCGCCGTCCTCGCCCCTTCCTTGTTGGAGTCGTGCAACACTTGTTGTAGTAGACAGTCAGGAAGCCGTCATGCTAAAGCCCCATAGGAGCAGGACACTAGAACAACAACTGCTGCTGATGAAGAATAACGTAGATCCGAAGGATCCAAACCGAACACACACGAACATAGACGAATGATGACCAGATCCGAGCAAATCCATCAAAGATAGATCCTGCCAGAGACACACATCCACACGTCCACCGACGATGCTAGATGAACCACCGGGACGGGGGTTAGGCGGGGAGAACTTTATTCCACCTTCAAGGAGCCGCCGTCGTCTCGCCTTCCCGAGCAGGATACAAACCCTAACAAAAATGAAAGAAACATATAAAAACGGAGTCCTCCCTACGACAAGGGCCGAGATCCACCGCGTCCCGATGGGCCTAAGGCCACCGGAGACGAGGCGGACGCCGGCGGGAGGCAGAGGAACCCCAAACTTCTTTTGAGGAGGAGGCGCGTGATATGCATTTGGTATTTTATATGTACATATATGTTTCCTTGGTCAAAGTTACAAACATATAAGTTTGGAAAAGGCTTATTGCAAATAGAGTGGCATGTGTCTGCCAATTGTCCTACCCAAAAAGAACTGGCCTAAAATTACACAAATTGGAGGAATGCATCATTCACCCTCATCGAATCCTTCCAGAAATGGCAATCATTAGGTTTTACTCTAAGCAAGAGTGAGAGATTTCTGGCTTATACAAATAAAAGTGATTGTAAAATCCCATTCCAAAGAGGCGCCGATCTTCGTTGTGTTCTTGCACTCTCCCTGCTCATTGACTCTCCTTGTACCAATCTTCTGTGCCTCGGGTACTGGCGAGTCCTGGAATCGAGTTAGAGACAAGGGACAAATAGGTGTACAAATACATAAAGTAAAATCGTAATGTGAATCCCGTCTTTCGCATACACAAGCTATGTGGCTACTCCACAACCCTTAGCTCGAGGGATTACCCACACATCAAGATTGAATCACAAGCAGATTACATGGTATAATTGTGTACTTGAAGATGGATGCTTGCTAGTCTTATAATGTCGCTGATTGCGATGGAATATTGATCACAGGTAAATGATCTAAAGAAGATGGTGGCTATGGTGATGGACTTGGCTATGGAGATGGATATGTGAAGAGAGGTTGATGAAGCTTGTGTGGCGGCTGGTGAAGGCGAATGAAGGTTGATGTCTTTCAGGGGACTTCCTTCTTCTTTATACAGTGTAGATAACGGAATAGGGTCCCGGGGATCTCTATTGAGAATTAAGTTTGGTCCCTTTGATGGAAGTTGTTCAAATGGCTTCACGGAGGCAGCGCCACGCAGTATGACCGTCGGTACGAGCACCATGGGTCGTCTCCTCTTCTGTTTCCTATGTGGCGCACCAAATTATATGGAAATTATCCTTCCTTCGGTACATCCCATATATGACTTGATTTCCACCTAGAAACTTCCAGATCTACGAGGACTAGATTAAAGAAGGAGATTTACACATCTTTGCATTCAATAGTAATTAGCGGGCAAGTTGAAGTGATAAACATAGAAACTATGAGAATATCTGATTTAAACGAGTGTAAAAAACACTCATCATTCTCCCGTTCCCAACACGACGGATAAGATCTCGCTTCAAAACAGAAGTGCCTTTGCATATCGCCATCCACACTTGAGATGGATGATTACCAATCTTTGCGTGTTGAAGATCAAAATGTGGAAAGTATGATGCATTCAATAGTCTAGCACTCAAAGAGTTTGGATCCTGATGTGTCCTCCGTGACTATTTTTCTAGCATTGTGAGATTAAAAGTTGTGTGTCTCAGAAACCCAACCCTCCCGTATATTTGGGCATGGTCATAACCCTCATGAAACCCCCGCAGTTTTCCTCTCTCCATTCTTACTTCCTCATCAAAATTTTAGAGCACCACATCAATTTGTCGGCATAACCCTTAGGATAACGAGATGCATGTCATGGAATATGTTGGTATTGCTTGGACAACAAACTTTATGAGTAGTTCCTTACCCACAACAAGGATTATATAGTTGACAAAATCTAGGCACCCTTTTCTAAAGAAAAAACTCAATTTTGACAAGTTGATCCGCTGCCCAAAGCATCACAATATGTCTGGATCGTATCCTTCATAATGGTTGCACCTTCCTCATTTGCTCTGAACACGAGAAGGTTGTCACTAGCGAAGAGGAGGTGGTTTACAACAGGAAGCAGAGGGTGCCACAACTACCAGTCTTACATTCTCGTCAGTGGACCTTGCTTTCAGTAAATATTACAACCCCTCGGCTGCTAATAAAAATAGTTAAGACGAAATAGGGTCTCCTTGCCTTATGCTTGTGATGGCCTGGATTATTCTAACTTTCTTCCATTAAAGTACAGTAGAAAGACACTCCCGAAACACACTTCATAAATTTTTCCACCCAACTTTGCACAAAACCCATCTTCAAGATAGCAAACTCCAAATAATTCCACTTCACACGGGTATAAGTTTTCATCATATCAACCCTGAAAGGGCAGTGCAAAATTTTCTTACTTCTACATCTATTCATAAAATGCAAACGCTCATATGCTACCGTTACATTGTCAATGATAAACCTTCACGGGACAGACATAGACTGATCAAGCGAGATTATTTTCGGCAAAATCTTTTTCAACCGACTAGCGTGTACTTTTGGTATGATCTTAAACATTGTGTTGCACAAGCTTGTTGTTTGAAATTGAGAAAATGGGGTTGGATTCGACACCTAAGGGATTAAAAGGATGAACAGTTAAGACTACCTTGGTGACCTCATCACCACACATGCCACAGTTCTTTTGAGAAAAATGCACAGGAACACTATGAGGCCTGGCGCCTTCATAGGGAACATCTTGAACAAAGCTTCCTTGCTAGTCGAACTACTCTTGTACTCCTTTCTCGATTGGAAAAATGTTTTGCTTAGGCGGATCTGCACTGCATGAAAAAGCTTTAAAGCCGAGTGTGCAAACCACTCGGTGAAGGCTAAATTCACCTCGGCAAAAGCTACGCCGAATGTGACACTCGACGATATGGCGTATACCTGATCGGAATACGAACATAAGCCGAGGGTCACTTGTCAAGGACTAGGCAACTTTGCTTTTCCCTCCCCGCAAAAAAAACTTTGTTTTTTCCCTCCCTGCAAAAAAAACTTTGCTTTTCCCTGTAGTATCGGTTAGTGTTTACGATGTTCTTCTTCTGGCACGGGGAGGAAATTGGAGGATCTCGTAAACATGGACGACGAACCTGGCCGGCCCAAGTGCCCAACTACATGAACAACATGTGTCAAATCAAGAGCACATCTTCTCTTTTACACGACCAAAAAAATAGCATCTGTGACACTGATGCTGCGTATCCCTCTGTTCTTCCGATGATACCAAGGCAATTCTACATTTGGCGCCACACGGACGCATTCAACTCCCATAGCCACACCATTGCCGCCATTGGCCAGCTGCTGCCTCTGCCCCGGTCAAAGACAAGACGCGTTCGAGTGGCAACGGTGATAACTACGTACGTACGCATATTTCCTTACTGATCGAGCTCTGCCACACTCCCTATATATACATGCAAAGCCAGAGCTAGAAGCACAACACACGAGCTGCATCCATCCCATCACAGGACCCTTCCCCTTCAGCCACAACCCAGTCATCTCTCTAGCTTTGCTGCTTACTCAGTCAGTAATGGCGTCCAAGCAGATGCTCGTCGCCGTGTTCGCCGCGGCCGCCCTCGCCGTGGCCTTCCTCCCGGGGCTCGCCGTCGCCACGGAGCACATGGTCGGCGACGACAAGGGCTGGACCCTCAACTTCAACTACACCGCCTGGGCCGAGACCAAGCAGTTCGTCGCCGGCGACACGCTAGGTAAGCAATCACACAACCATTAACCCAACCACCCGCCGCGCATGCATCTCGCCATGCTTCACAACACGGCGCGCTCTATGTCTTGGTTTCTTCGGAAACTAAACTGCTCGCCGCGCGCTATCGTGTTACCTATATTGCAGTGTTCAAGTACAACAGCCCCGCCCACAATCTGGTGGAGGTGGGCGGGCCGGACTTCCTCTCGTGCACCAAGCCGGCCAACGCCGTCGTCTTGACCACCGGCGAGGACCGGGTCACGCTCGACAAGGCCGGACGCAAGTGGTTCTTCTGTGCCGTCGGCCAGCACTGCCAGAACGGCATGAAGCTCAAGATCACCATCCTCGAGACCGCCCCGCCGACTCCCCAGCCAGCCCCGACCAACCCCGCCGGCAAGCTGCAGGCGCGCTTTGGTGTGGCAGCTGTGGTAGTCACCGCCCTCGCCGCGGCCGTGCTCGTGCTCTAGGGCCACGGTGGCACAGTCCCATTCCGTCCTCTTTACATATAGCCGAGCATTTTTATGTGAGCGATCGAGAGTGTTGCGTTGTGTGTTGTGTGTGTTGTTATTCTTGATGTTAGTACATCGTTGTGAATTTGTGTTTGTGCCCCTGGAAATTTTCTTCAATCAAAGATTCATTTCATTTGGTTATTAATTAATGAAGCTGTCAGTGCTCTTAAGATATAGTCCGCCTTTGTATGCAATTGCCTTAGGATATGAAATGCCGGACGAGAAACGTTCGAAAGAGAAGGATGTGCTATTCAGTCAATGCCATATGGCATTAGTTGTTTCTTTATGGATAATCAAGATAGAGAATACTATTTGCTCTGGTTCTCTTATTCAACTATTGTGACTATCTTATAAAAATCACTATAATTAATATTCATAGTCATTCCGTGATATGTGCTGCAAAATATCTTGAAGACGATCAGAATAAAATATTAAGAAACAACCATATATCTATATACTCAGGTATGGTATTTTTTATTAGTCTAGTTGCCTTAGTTCGTTGCGTGTCATGTAAGGAGATTATGCTACTAGATGTGGGTTTCTTTATATGAAATCGAAGAGGGAAAGCCTCTCTTTTGCTCAAAAAAATAATTATACTCATGCATATTTCCACTTTTCAATTAAAATAAGCACAACTTCTCATCAAGACTAGTTTGAGTGTCTATTTTCCACAAACCATTATGAGACAATATTTGACGAATTGGCATGAGATTGTGCTTAGAGTCGACAAAATCACCCTATCACGGGAGCATTGGAGATACATGATAGATTTCACTCAAATGCGATGGGTACATTCAGTGTCCAGTGTACATGCTCAGCCATTGGAGATACATGATAGATTTCACTCAAATGCGATGGGTACATTCAGTGTCCAGTGTACGTGCTCGGCCATTGGAGATACATGATAGATTTCACTCTAAGTATGCATGTTAGCTTAAGATGCCACTCAAAATCAAGTTTTTATTATGTGAACTCGTGTCGTTGCATTATTCCGACTTACGATAATCAAGATAAAGGATGTTAGCATGACGATTTAGCATCATTTAACAAATGTTTAACTACAGGGGTGGCCTGAGGGTTGTGCATGACATGCCTCCAATGTAAGCAAGGGCTATGATATTTTTTGGGTCTTGGTGAAGGGGCCCAGAAGTCTTTTCGCTCTATGTTGGCACCACAACTGTTTTCTGATCTATTTGGCTACACCAAGAATACACTGTATTTGGCGAGAATATATATATGCTCGCGTGGTATTGTTCTCATGTATCAACTAACGAACCTGCTATGCATATGACGGTTTTTTGTCTGACGATTGTCCCACCAGACAGTAAAAAAGAAGTTGCATACTATGGCCTACAAATTGAATCATCTCTAACCGTACGAGTGTTGGATGGAAATTAGTCGCACATACAGCATTGCTGATCAACTAAACTTGATTGCAATGCCTCCTATAGTGTTTGCATGACATGCCTCCAAAGTAAGCAAGGGCTATGATATTTAGGTTGCTTCACAAAGAAATTATGCCTCAATTTGGGGTGGAGGGTGTGTAATAGGTTACAAAATGTTTGGTCTTTTTATGCGTGGCTTAGCGTGCTTTTCAGTTTGCTATAATGTATATTGACACTCTTGACAGTCTGCATTTGCAAATCTTGTGTGAAATGAAAATTAATAAATTTCCAATGTAAAATATTGAAACCATACATTATATAGGCCAATAATGAGAAATAATAAGATGTAATTGCGTTGTAAGTACATATATTTGATTTGTAGGAAAAGATTCACACATCTTCAACAGTGCAATCAAGTGACACTTACATGGTTTCAGGGAATGGTATAGTCTAAAACACCCAGTTGGGCCTGATACCATCATGGGGTGTGACATCGTTATCAAAGTCACGTGTGCTGCCATATATAAAATTTTTGCGGTGATGATTTTGTTGTTGCGGTGATATGGAGTCACGGGCCATTCACGTGGCGAGAAGTGACGACGATGAGGTGCAATTGTTGCGGTGAAGACTTTGTTGTTGCTGTGATGGAGTCAAGAGTCATTTGCGCAGAGAAAAGTAATGACGATGACAGTTACAAACAACCTTGTGGCTCTTCTCCCGTCGATGGTGCTGGGTCCTCTTGGATGTGTAGCCAAGGCAGACGGTGATGCACTATGTTGTTCACATAGCAATAGTTTTGGTCTGTTTTTTCCGCCAATTAATGAAATATTATTGTCTTAATTAATGGATTGAGACATTTGGTCTTAGTTGTTTTAAAGAAAAGGGAGTGGTTAGGTGTACGTCTGATGGAAACTTAAACTGGGTTAGTCCATTCTTTCCAGCCGTCGGATGCAAAACGAACAACCGGATCCTCTTTTCAACCTCCCGACGGCTTCTTCTCCAACCGCCCCCACGGATCAACGGCCGGACCGCCAGCGACCACTGCCGACGGCCGGCGGTGCTCCTGCGCCAGCCTCCTCGCTCCGCCCTCCACTCAACCGCTACCAACCACCGTGCTTCCGCTGCCCCCGACCATCCCTCTAACCCCGGTGATGGCCAGTTTTTTCCGGCAAACCTGCACCACCCCCCACAGCCCTAAGATAGATGATGGAGTCGCCTGCCACCTTAAGATAGACCCGGAGGCTTCTCCGGCGAGCTCCATCCTTCTTTCTGGCTGTTAGTTCCTTCGCTCGAAATTTGACTGACCCAAATTATAAATTCAGACAAACGTACATCTAGCTATGGTGTAAAGGAAAAACAGAGATGATAACAATGGAGATTATACTCAACATGTAGTGCACCTCCGGCCGATCGAGTAGGCAGCGGCGGTGTACGCCGGCACCAGGCAGGCACGTCATGTACACTAGCCAGAGCACAGGTGGGCAAAGAGCTGGAAACGAAACCAGCCAGAGACCGCGTCAGACTAAACTAAATTTCCTGAATCCTCCTGCTTTGTTATCGATCGATGCATCCATTCCTTCCATTGGTCGCTCCAATGCAGAGCTCCCCGGTGTCTTTTGACTATTTCTCCCGCACGTACGTACGTACGTGAAATCGGGCAAGATCCGTCTCTCTATATAACCATGTCGGAGCACTCGTTCTCCTCACACCCATCGCACAGTTCAGTACTGTACCTTACAAGGAACCAAAGAGGTAGGTTCAGTTTGAGTTGCTCGATCTCCATGGCTTCCAAGGCGATGCTTGTCATGGCGGTGGCGGCGACGGCGGTCGCCTTCCTCCCCTTGCCCGCCTCCGCCACCGTCCACGTCGTCGGCGACGGCAGCGGGTGGACGCTCGGGTTCGACTACACCGCCTGGTCCGAGAGCAACCAGTTCAGGGTCGGCGACGCCCTAGGTACTCAATCAACTCCATATCTCCTTCGGATTCATGCTCTATTTGCCCACGAAAATCTGACCTGTCACTCCGCACAACTAAGCTTAGAGAATCGTTCCATCTCTTGATCATGTCATGAGTCATGACCAAGGCTTGCCACGCTCTTGCAGTGTTCAAGTACAACAAGGCCAACCATAACGTGGTGGAGGTGAGCGGGCCGGACTTCAGGGCGTGCAACAGCGCCAAGGGCCTCGGCGCCTGGAACTCCGGCAGCGATCAGGTCCAGCTCGCCAGCGCCGGCAGGAGGTGGTTCGTCTGCGCCGTGGGCAGCCACTGCGTTATGGGCATGAAGCTCAACGTCACCATCCTCGCCGCCGACGCGCCTTCGCTTGCCCCTGCACCGGCACCGTCCTCGTCTTCTCGCAATACAATCCTCGCCGCCGACGCTCCTTGGCTTGCCCCTGGGCCGGCACCGTCCTCGTCTGCTCACAAGTCCAGGCGGCCCTTTGTTACCAAGTGGTGATGACCTGCCGGCGCCCCTGTACCAAGTACCGACTATGTTGTTCCTGCTTTTGCTAGTCACGTCGTGCACGGTGTGATCCATCGCACTGTTCGATTCGTGCATTTTTTTCTCCATTCGGATATAATAATTGGACTGCTGTCCAACACAAGCAATTCATTATTTTTTAGAATTACCACACGCAGTCGATTGGCCGTTTTAGATGTTGGTTGTTTCCTTACATTCATGTGTACCACATTTTGTACCAAACTAAATTAAGTTTATACATACGCATCACAGTTTAACCAGCCTACGAACTAAACTCTCACATTAATCCCTCGACGAATGAAACGCAGTTCGGGGGGGGGGGGGGGGGGGGGGGGGGTGGGGGTTGCAAGTTGAAAAAAAAGTAGTCTCCCTTTGTAAATAAATATAAGAGTCTTATAGCACAAATATAACCGTGTGTCTACATCCAAATCACGAACCATTTCCACCATTGGGTTCCTGCGTTGAGATCTTCGAAACTAGATCCTATGTTGATAGGTTTAGACCATTCTTTTTCCAAAAAAACTGAATCGAGAAAAGACCAGAGACCGGGAAAAAGCAAAAACAAAAAAGAGGAAAAAAAAAACAACGGAAAACCGAAAACAAGGAAGCATGGTTTTACTTTTCACCTTTTTTTTGGAAGCACACAGGTGCTTTCACTTTCGGGAAGCACAGTTGTGTTTAAGCGTAAAGTACACCTGTGGTTTTCACTTTTCGGAAAGCACATGTGTGTTTCACACGAAAACACGGTAACGTTTCACCGTGAAGCTTTCAGAAAGTGCAATTGTGCTTCTCGCGGAATCGCAGTTGTGCTTTTCACTTTTCGGGAAACACAGTAGTGCTTCACCGGGAAGCACAATTTTGCCTTTTTCACTTTCGACACGCACAGTGCAATTCATGTAGAAGCACATATGTGGGCGGAAGCACACCATTGCTTCACTATGAAGCACTCCTATGCTTTTCACACGGTGTCCTTCACGCGAGAAAAATAGGAAAATAAATTTTCTTTTTGAGGAAACCTAGAAAAACCAAGTAAAAATAAAATCCCCCAAAAACCAAAAACACATGCAACTTCAAAAAAAAAAGTGCTCCTGCAGGAGCGCCCAACACATGACACATTGCGCGCTCCCCATGCTGGGTTTTCGTGCGAAATCAATCGCTTATTACGGTAGGTGGACGATGGTTGCTAGAAGTACCATATGAGTAAGTGGGTTGATCTCTTCTTTCCTAGGGACCAAGGTGATCCAGGTGTTCTTGCATCTCGGCTTTTTTTTTTTGAGAGTGCGGTTAAACGTACCATACTGTTATATAAGGAAGCAAATGAGTTTTACAAGATGGCAACAAAATAATCATACGATGATTGTTGGTGCCAACACCACACCCATACAACAAGAGGGGAGTTCTCTCTATTGCTGTGTAATGATCTCCCATGCGCCTCCATACATATCTTATGACCAGAGAAGCTTCATTGGCCTGCTGTGCTGCGTTGGCGAACACGCGAGCATTCGATTGTTTCTAGAGGCTCGAGAAGACCAACATAAAGAGAGAGTCAAACTCCCTTCTTGCTGCTTTCGGACAGATGCCACAGACATGGATCCCCAGTCTAGCATCCTATCGAGAGTGCTAGACACTCCCGCCATAGGAAAAAGCTATGCAAAACAGGCCCACCAAACGTATCGAGCATTAATGCATTGGATAAGAATATGGTCCGGGGTGTCCTGTTTTTGCAGTCAAAGATAACAGGTATTCTTGCGTCTGGGCGTATGAATGTGTCCTTTATGCTGAGATGTGTGTGACGGATTCTCAGGATGGTGGGGGCTTATAATTGCTGCTCATTAAAGCTAGATATCTACATGGCCGCCCCCTCCTAGCTTGCGATCATAGGGAGGGCTCCTAGTTTTGGAAGTCCCTACAATCAATCAAGCATGAGATCCGCCTTTGGCTCGCGTCCCTCTAGGCAATGGAGAAGGTCTCTCTTCTGGTTGGACCCATAGCTTGGTATGGTCCCGCACGCCGATTCCCTTGCCTTTTTGCGATTTCCTCGAACTCAATGCTTTTGGTTCCCTGAACTGCCCATAATGGGAATTGGAACATCTCGTTCTGACAAACATTTGGGTCTAAGGAGACCCTTGCTTGGGCTGAATTGAGTGAGGCTCCCCCTCCGGTTATGACAAACTCTCTGGATACTGTCTTTGGGCACCTGACCTTGTTGGGTTGTTGGCGGCCTATGTCGTGCGCCGATGCTGGCATGGGCCACTCCTTTGTGGAAAGCGCCGCTTTCGCTAGAGATTAAGATCTTTGTTTGGCAGTTGTTGTGCGGTCACTTCCCCTCAGGGATGGAGGTCACCAAGCGGCATGGGCCGGACGATGGTATTTTCCCGTGTGTAGTGTCTGAGTCCTGGACCCACGTTGTCTTCTCAGGTCCGCTGCCCGCTTTTCTTGGAGCTTTGTCCATAAGGCCCTGGGCCTGAATGGCAGGCCTCAAATCTTGGAGAGTTCGTATAAGCCCAGTCCAACCATACCGGTAGGAGGAGACGTCTCTCCTATTGAGTGTTCGCAGCGATGGTCTACACCCAATGAACAACGCGTAACAAATGGTGATTGGGCGGGTCTTTTGCGATGTGCACTGGCACCCGCTTACTAGACAACGGAACATCGAGTGACTTGGCGGGATTATCAATGCGCATATCCTTTTAGGCATTATATTATATACAATGCAAGGTGCTTAGAAAAATATAATTCATATTTTCTTAAGCACTGGTGCTTATTTGTAGAGGACAAACGCTTAATTAAACATGTTCGAGAAAAATATGGTTTATTTTACCAAGCATCTCCCCCTAAGCACCTTATACATTGTACAAGGCTTTAGCCGGCGCTTCGTCGGCTCCGCGTAGCTATTGCATCAACTTTTTTTTTCGTTTTGGGCATATTTGTGATATTTTCTCCGTCTGAAAATAAATGTATTACCTTTAGTACGACTTTTAAGAGAATATTACACAGCAGACTTATTATCTTCTTATGTTACACTGAAACTTGTTGCATAGACGTGATGGTTTGCTTTATGTATAAATCGTGATGAACTAATGTTTTAAGACTCACGGTACAAATTCCTATATCTCTGATCGAAATCTAAACTCTGAACTAATATTTACAAAATTTCGATATCTGGAAGCCTAAACTAATATTTACACGTTCGAAGACCTAGCAAATACAAAGAAGATTGATCGATTCTATCCTCGAAGACGCCATGACTAACTGCTTGATCGGTTCGCCGTTGATCTGGTGGTTTCTTGTGGGCTTCAGATCCTTCCGGTCATCTTGTCCGCAACCACGAGCGGGTTGTGCTTGGCGATCTGCTCCTGGCCGGCGGCCTTGTAGTCGAATCCACAGTCGTGCTTCTCCGAGTAGCGGTGCACGCTGCAGAAGGTGCCCTCGCAGCGGCATCGGAACCCCAGCAGCCCCACCTTCTTGCGGCACGCCGCGCACCGGTTCGCCGCCACCGCCGGCTGCTTCACGGGCGTCACGGCGGGGTCAACTGCGGCGGGGCTGGAGGAGGCGGCCGCACCGTCATAGGACGGGACGGCAACGGTCATCCTGGCCTTCTTCGCCGGAGGCGGCGCGGTCGAACCAGCAGGGTCGATGAAGCAGACGCTCCCCGCGGCCGCGGTGTCGGCGGTGGCGGCGTGGACGTGGTCGCGGTAGCACTTGGAGCACATGTTGCCGGTGGCGGCGGCGCCGAAGAAGCCGCAGCCGTTGGCGCACAGGCCGGCTGTCTCCTCCTCCTCGGTGTACTTGCGCTTCTGCGCCGTCGTCGCCGCCGATGCGTCGTGCGCCATTGCTAAGCTTACTCCAGTAACACGACACGTCCGCGTGTGTGTATCGGGGCGCCGAGATCTGCGTGCGATCGAGGGGGTTGGTTGCGTTTGATGGGCTGGGTTGCGCGTGGGTGTGGAACCTTTATAATACGGGCGACCGTGTGACCGACGCGAGCGGCGCCCGTCATAGTCCTGCCAGGACTCGCATCTGTGCCCGAAGCGGCCAACCAACACGTACGGCTCCCGGTGTCGGCACGATGATAACACTAAACCGAGCGTCAGTTCAACGCAACAAGGCAAGGCGGGGTTAGCGGCGGACGTACGTTCTACGTCGGGATAGTAGTATATCTTTTTTTACACTCACTCGGTAGCGTGCGCTCTTATGCCGTTTGACATCGAGGTGCCCTAAGGATTACTACAAACATACTACAAGGAAGTTTCATGAGTACGTACTGTACAATAGCTCAACCCGTAAATTTGCGTTACATGATATACTACGTGATCAGTTGTCGCCTATGAAAAGGAAACTAGGGCAGACACACGTACGAGCTAGGGCTAGTCCTTCCTTCCTTCCTCCTTCCTTCTTCCTTCTTAAATTAAATTAGGGCAGACACGTACGCCAACGCAATTAGGGCTATCGTTTTCTTTCTTCTCGTGGAAGAAGAAAGACGATCTTGTTTTACTTTTTTTGGGAGTAAGCCAAGTTTTATTCATCAAACACCACAGAATTTGGGATACAGTTTTGGTCATGGATTGGTCAAGCCAGACGTGACTGTCACGGACCTGACGAAAATGAAAACTTAGCTAAATTATGTGCTTCAACATTGACAGCACGACCTTCGAAATTAAACATACAATCAAAAGACAACGCGTGTAGCTTGATCTCGCTAATAATTGTTCCATTGTTTCCTCACCCACCTTTCTGGATGTCCCCAGTCACGTGTCTAGCGTCGGAAGCAATGACCAAACGATGGAGGCGGAGATCTTGTTTTACCTAGTGCGACCTACAGCCGTTCGGCCCGTCCTCTGGCGGCTCCCCTCCATTGAGGACACAGGGCCGGGCCGGCAAAATCCGAGGTCATATGCGAAACTAAAAAATGAAGCCCTATTTCACTAGTGTGATCTTTAACTAAGGAGGCAAGAACCGGTCTCTAATGAAGTAGCGATCACTGCCAAAAGTTAATTAGGATTTAAAAATTAGGTGTAGGGCTGTAGGAGCCAAAGTTAAATCAGTGGGACTGCGGCGGGCTACCTGTTTTGGGCGAGAGAAACATGTTGATTAGATGAAGTTAATCCGAAGTGGCATGCTCGTTGCCCCGCTTGTCGCCGTGTCGCCCGTCGCGGCTCTGGAGCTGGATGCGATCGATTTTGATTAGTTCTGGATGCGTCGTCTCGCCTGCGCCCTGCCTTTCCCTCGATGCGCCGTCTCGCCCACCTTCCTCTGGATTTTAATTTGAGGGAAGCCTTCCTTTGGATGTGATCGATCCGACGATCCCATTCGGTTTCCGATCCATGAGCCATCGAGCAGGCGGCCTAGGAGGCTGGGACGCTTGACTACGTGGAGTCGCGAACGTGCCATGGCCCAGCGCCATGCGCGGCCCAACGCCCAGAAGAAATATAATACGCCTATATAAAATTTTGGGGCCCTAAAATTTATGGGCCCTGTGCTAGCCGCACAGTCTGCACACCTATGGGCCCGGCCCTACGAGGACTTCTCGGTCATCGGTCATGACGGGGTCACCGGATCTCACACTTGCAGACCTACGTAGCTGTAGGTTTAGGGTTTTCTTGGCTTAGGTTTGTTGCCGCACCACATCTTCGCTCTGATGAGGGTGACAACGGCACTAAATAAAGGAGTTCCAAATCCTTTTCTAACGTGGTGTTCTTCTATATGGTCAATGATGGATCCATGTGCAAGATTGTTCAAGCAGGGATGGCGTGGCGGGGACATCATCCTTGTGGTGGACTTGTGTCCTCAGGCTCTGCCATTGTGACATCGTTCGCTCTGGCATTGGCACGAAGTATGAGAGGTTGTTTAGGAACGGGTGTCAGTGGTGGTCTATGTTGGCAACAGTTCAAAGACGGTCGACTCATAATTGAAGGCTAGCGGGTCAGGTTTCCTCATTCGAGGTTGTGTCACGGGGGTCCCAAATCTAGAGTTCAATGGCGTCTGTGAGGTGTTGTCCCGGCCAAATTCTTTCAAGGAAAAGGCTTCACCTTTGGCGAGCAACTTTGGAGGTCTGCAGAGCTACAGATCAACAGCGGAGCCGCCTCGAGCTCGGCTGAAGAGGTGCTCTATCCCCTTTTCCTTAGGAGGTCCCTGTGGTGGTGCCAGAGGCGGGTGACCGGGTGACCGATGTTGGTAACAGGCACACCAAATTATTTGGTATTGATTGTAATTTTCCTTCTTGTTTGGGGGTCCTTTGGGCTAAAGCAAGTGTCTATGTGGCTTGTACTTTTCTCTTTATTATATGAAAGAGATGTGTATTGCCTTCGAAAACAATATATAAAGAAATTCTCGTGGATTATGATTATAACTCTTTTGTTTTGTGTAGGATATATATAACCATAGTTCCCTGCAAAAAATATATATCCTTCAAACATGTAAGGCCGGTAAATAATGAGCATTCTTAAGTTCTCTGTCTTTATTGGGTCATTGGACTGCGGATGCATCCCGATCTCACTAGAAAATAATAATTTCCTTCAGCATACCTTACCTCCTCCTGGTCTCTCTCTCTCTCTCTCTCTCTCTCTCTCTCTCTCTCTGGAACAACGATGGCGGGCAAAGGCATCGTCTGTCCGGATGGAATAGTGCCTTCTCTCTCCATGAGATTGCCCCTTTTTAGTCCTCTCCCCGGAATGGAGCGATGGAGACTACAAACTAGAGGAATAGAAAAACCTTTCGCAACTTCTTCGCTTCTCCAGGATTTTCCAGCTTTCGTTTAATAGACAGGAAGAGGAAGAAAACCCCAAGTGGCATCCTTGTGCTACTCAAAAGACCTCATTTGTAACTTTCTTGCAGAGTTTTACACACACACACACCTCATGGTGTAGCTCCTCTTTACTATTGATAATCCCCATGAAGTATTGTAGCACTTCCTCAAGTGGAGGTGGTAAATATGGAGTGTCGAAACTAAAATGAGGTGATACAACCCCACGTACAATGAACTTTGCTTTGCCTAGACCTTCTAGTAAAAGATAGTTTGCAAGTTTTAGAGAAAGCGAGTGTGGAGTAGCGGTGGTAGGTGCTGCAAAATTATCCCTAGGAAATTGGCTATGGTACTAGACCGATATGTTGGGAATCGTAGCATAATTTTAAAATTTTCCTACGCTGTAACATCCCAAATTTTCAATTTGGAAATGTTATACATAGACCATCATTGCATATCATGTTTTGTTGCATTTTGACAAATCCTCGATAATCCTAAGCAACTCAAGGACCCTCGGAGAGATTGGGGATTTTCTCGAATTTTCAAATTTGATTTTTCAAACGAGGATTGTGGTTTTAATTATTTTTCTCTCCGGAAAAATATTTCATTTTAAATAAACGAGGGGAGAAAATATGACTTCTCCAAAACAATTGAAATACTGGAGGAAAAATGCTAAAACATTATTTGGAATTTATTTGGATTTTATTTGCAATTTTTATTGCATTAAAAATATTGCATGTTTTCAAAATATTTATTTTGACTTCAAAAAATGTTCACCCTATTCTAGATTTTCTAACTAGACGGGGAAAATCTATTTCATATTTTTCTGATTTTTACTTATTTTTCTACGTATTATTTTCCGCGGAACTTATTTTTTTTTTAAAAAACAACGCCCGCGCGCCGACTGGGCCAAAGGCCCAGCCGACGGCCCGCCTCGCGCCTTCCTCTTCCCGCACGTGAGCTCGCCGCCGGAGTCCGTCCCGGGCACGGGAGCCGCCGCCGCCTCGGGTGCCCCTTGCCCAAGCCGCCGCACACCCCCCCTCCTTAAATACCGCGCCCCCCCTCTCTTTCCTCACCACGAGCCACCGCCGGAGCCCCTCATCGCCGCCGCCGCAACACGCCCGCCGCCGCCGCCGTTTGCCCCGCCGCCGCCGCCGGAGCCGCCGCCCTCGCACCCCCCCGAGCCCCGCACCCCGCCGCCAAGCACCGCCCCGCCGGAGCCCCTCGCCGGAGCCCGCCGTCGAGGTACTGCCGCCGCCGATTCCCGTCGTTGCCGGTTTTCTGTAAAAAAAACCTTGGTTAAAAAAAACCCTAGATCGGTTTTTTTCCGTTTTATTATTTTACGAGCGTTCACCGAACCGTTCGTTTTAACGAACGCGTTCGTCGGTTTTTCTCTGTTAACGAACGTCCGTTATTTAACCGTTCGTCCGTTTTTCTTTTTCGTCGGATTTTCTCGTTATTTTCTCAGATTCGATTTCTGATCGAATCTTCGATTCTGTTTAACTTCTCGCTCGTTTATCGGAATCAGGCGATTCAAGCGCCTAGAGTTTCGTCTCGAAATTCTCTTTCCGTTTAACCTACTCAAACAAGTTTTTGCTACAGTAAAATTTGACCTAGATCCAGATTAGCAAACGAAGTTTCTTTCTTTTGTCGTTTGACTTTCGTTGCTTCTTTCGAGTTGATTCTTTTTGCAAACCGGAGTTCTTAAGTTGAACTTTCTGGTTGGATCTTTCATTCGAGTTTTACTTGTGCATTAGTTGAGTACTGATTGTATGCTTGTTTGTTTGCGATAGAGTACCCGGAGTGTGCCGCTTGTTATTTCGAATCGCTAGGTTTTGCGGATCATCAGCAAGGCAAGTAACACTTTGATCATACCTCGTTCATACCCAGTTTTATTGCATTAGATCTGTTTTCCTCAAACACATTGCATGATTAGGATCTAATTAAACTGTGGGTATTGGGAAGTAGTTGAGGTAGTACCTATCACCTGTTTTACATTATCAAACCCTTGGGAGTTACTTCTACGTTGCTTTTATTATTGCCATGCTATGCTCGTAGACGTGGATTGGGTTTGAGAGATAATCATGACAGATGTGAGATTGTTAATAATGGTTCAACTTAAGGTGGCAACTAAAAACTCACATCTGGGTGGATTGAGGCACCTGGAGAACCCAGTGTTGTCTGTATGTATAAGGTCCGCCACCCAGGCTCAAAGGGATCATAAGATTATTCATGCTAGAAACTTCCGTGTGCAGCCACAAGCTATTATGGGCTCTAGCATAGCTGAGTAGGTTACAGGATCTCTTGAAGAGGTGGACTAGCAGATGTAGGGGAAAGTAGGTGTACCGGTCCATCCAGAGTAAAGAGTGATTGTTTCTGAAAGACTGTGTCTCGGTCATCCGTTTCTCAAACATCATGCAGTGCGAGAATCAAGCGGAGGCGATCGTGTCTTGTGGGGAAAAGTGCGCAAACCTCTGCAGAGTGTACAAACTGATCATGATTAGCCGTGTCCCCGGTTATGGACAACTTGAGTATCTAGTACCTGGGTTATCATTTGAATCTCATCACCGTGATACTTATAATTAATTTTGTTGGGTTAATGATGATACTTAATTGGGATTGAGTTGGAGGTACCTTCTCAATGTTTCAACCACCATGATAGTTAAATAAAATTTATTCCTTTTGAAGTAGGATAAAATTGGCTTTTCGCAAAACTGTAACCATAGAGCTTTCCACCAGCCATATATGCATGTAGTATAGCATTATTATTGTTCATTGCTCTCTATGTGTTACATTGCCAGCATATTTTATGTGCTGACCCGTTTTTTTGGGCTGCAACGTTTCATGTTGCAGACTTTTCAGACGACGAGTAAGATGCCTTAGGTCGTGGTCTTATACTCAGTGATGCCGCTGGAGTTGATGGACTCACTTATCTTCCAAGTCTTCCGCTGTTATCGTTATTAGATGGCCTTAAGCCATGTTTTCATACTTAATCTCTACGGAGATATTCGATGTAATAAGTGTGTGATTGCTACTCTGTTATAAATCCTCCATTTGTACTGTGCGTGTCAGCATTACTGATCCAGGGATGACACTGGTGCACAGCAGCACAGGCCATTTGAGGTCTGGTCGCTACAAAGTTGGTATCAGAGCACACGCTGACTGTAGGACACGACCACTAAGCTTAAGCCCTAGAAAACTTCTCTCTTCTCATTTCTGACCCCTCTCCACTTTCTACTCTTTTAGGAATGGCGAATGCAAGGAGCAAGTTCATGCAACCAGATGAAGACACGCCGTTTGGTCGACATCTGAAGGAAGTCACCAAGTACTTGAACATAGGAATACCAAGCGTCACCGGAACCTACAACGCCACATTACCTGAAGAGGAGAGCTGGAAGATTCAAGTTATCATTCCAGGAAGGATGTTTAGTGCCATGAGATTGGTTTTCGAAGCACCAACTTGGAGTTTAGGGAAGAGCATGGCCGCACACATCGCCATGGGTCGCATTGGAGAAGTCTATCACCAGGAGCTTAAGGATACAATTTACCAAATTTGTGGACGTCGAGACGCGCAATGGGAGATGATCAAGACCAAGAAGGATGGATCAATTGCAGCTTTCATCCAGGAGCAGAACCAACATATCCGACGCCAGGAGAATCAGATATGCACGGACAAGGAAGAACTGAAGAAGGCATTCACGAAGATCAAGGAACTCCAAGAAGAACTCAAGACTACACGCGAAGATTACTTGGAGGAAATCAACGCGCTAGTAGGGAAGATTGACGACCTGGAGAATAAGATTGGAGCATTCGTGGGAAATCCAGTGCCAAAAGCAGAAGTCGACGAATGCACTTGTCCGGATAACTACATCATCATCGACGACACCGACTCGGAACCAAGTGAAGACGAATGGATTGATGAAGCTGGAGCAGACATCATGGAGTCTTCAACGGATCAGAATTTTTAGTAGACCACCATATCAGTAGTAGTTTTCCCCCATTTAATAGTATAGTTCAAGCACTTTGTAACGCTAGTTAGATCGATTGTTTTGCCTTGTTTGATTGATTGAGTGATATTGATTGAATTTGTCTCATGAGCATATGGGTAGTGTTTTCTCTCTAGACCTCATTCTATTCTTACCTCTCATCTTTTCTAAACCTATCAGATGCCTCCGAGACGCGACACCGGATTTGTTTTCCCGCCAGAGATCACCCAGTTGATTCAGCAACAGAATGCCCTGATGCAAGTGTTAGTTCAGAACCAAGGCAACAACAATAACAACAACCCACCGCCACCACCACCTGTTGATCACTTAGCCCGTTTCTTAAGGCTAAACCCGCCGGTGTTTTCCAGTAGCACCGAGCCGATTATAGCAGATGATTGGCTCCGCAAAGTTGGAAGGGAGTTGACCACTGCAGGATGCACAGATGCGGAAAGAGTGTGTTTTGCCGCACATCAGCTTGATGGACCCGCAGCATCATGGTGGGAGAATTACACAGCCACGCACCCTATTGACACTGTCACATGGGACCAGTTTCAGCAAGCTTTCCGTACAGCTCATGTTTCAGCAGGAGCTATGGCTATGAAGAAGCGTGAGTTTCGCAACCTACGCCAAGGAGGACGCACCGTAGGCCAGTATGTGGAGGAATTCAGTAAGTTAGCACGTTATGCACCAGATGACGTTGCTACAGATGCTGCCAAGCAGGAGAAGTTTTTGGAAGGACTGAATGATGAACTGAGTATGCAGTTGATGGTAGCAACCTTCAACAACTACCAGGAGCTGGTAGATAGAACTCTCATGATTGAAGGGAAGCATCAGCAGATTGAAAACCGTAAGAGGAAGTATGGACAAGGGAAGTACAATTCTGGAGCCCAGCAGAAGCCACGATTTACCCCGAAGCCGGGAGGACAGTTTCAGCATACCCATGGAGGAGGTAGTTCGCACAACCATAATGGCTCCAAGAATGGTAATGGGAATGGAGGAGGAAACGGACAGAACCGCACCAACCCATCTACCCTAACCAAGAGAGATCTAAGTCACATTACTTGTTTCAAGTGCCAGAAGACGGGACATTATGCTACTGATTGTTCCGAAGCCCAAAATGGAAATGGCAATGGAAGCTCTGGGAAGAAGCCGAACCCGTTCAACAAAGGACATGTGAACCACGTGAGCGTGGAGGAGGTTGAAGCTCAGCCTGATGCAGTAATAGGTAAGTTTTTGGTTAAGTCATTTACTGCAACCGTTCTTTTCGATACTGGTGCATCGCATTCATACATATCAAGGGGATTCGTAAACAAGTTTAAGATGTCCACCCAAGTTCTCAAAAGCCCCATGTTAGTAACCTCGCCAGGAGCAGAGTATATGGCCACCCAAGGATGTTTTCAGATACCGTTGGCCATTGGTAGGCATGTTTTCCCCTCAGACCTCATTGTTTTGGAATCGCAAGGTTTGGATGTGATCTTGGGAATGGATTGGCTATCGTTGTATGGAGGAAACATCGATTGTGCCAGCAAGACGATTTTGCTTACCACCCCAGAAGGAAAAAGGATCAAGTATGTATCCCGGCATATGCCGAAGAGGACTCAAGTGAATTCCTTATCAGGAGTTGTACAGGAGGAAGTACCAGTGGTGAAGGATTATCCGGATGTATTTCCAGAAGAGTTGCCAGGCATGCCACCAGATAGAGACATTGACTTTTTGATTGAACTTTTGCCAGGCGCAGGGCCAATATCTAAGAGACCGTATAGGATGCCCGCAAAGGATTTGGAGGAAATAAAGAAGCAGATCAAGGAGTTACTGGATAAAGGCTATATTCGCCCAAGTTCGTCACCTTGGGGATCACCAGTACTTCTAGTGGAGAAGAAAGATGGATCACTAAGGATGGTTGTTGATTACCGAGGACTGAATGAAGTGACCATCAAAAACAAGTACCCACTGCCGATGATCAATGATTTGTTTGACCGCTTGCAAGGAGCTAAGGTATTTTCCAAGATCGATCTACGATCAGGATACCATCAGTTAAAGATTCGAGAGCAGGATATACCCAAGACGGCATTTACCACCAGATATGGATTGTATGAGTATACCGTTATGTCATTTGGACTGACTAACGCGCCGGCCTATTTCATGAACCTGATGAACAAAGTGTTTATGGAGTTTTTGGATAAGTTCATCGTGGTGTTCATTGATGATATTTTAATCTTTTCCAAGGATGAAGAAGAGCATGAGGAGCATTTACGATTGGTACTTGAGAAGCTCAGAGAACATCAGTTATATGCCAAGTTCAGCAAATGTGAGTTTTGGTTGAAGGAAGTTGGATTCCTTGGACATGTTATTTCTGGAGAAGGAATAGCAGTAGACCCTGCCAAGGTTGACACCGTGACAAGTTGGGAATCACCCACGACAGTTGGAGAAATCCGGAGTTTTCTTGGACTTGCAGGATACTACCGGAGATTTATAGAGAATTTCTCAAGGATTGCTAAGCCCATGACCGAGCTATTGAAGAAGGACACCAAATTCAATTGGACTGAGGAATGTGAAGCTAGTTTCCAAGAGCTGAAGAAACGATTGGTTACATCACCAGTGTTGATTCTGCCCGATCAACGCAAGGACTATGAAATTTATTGCGACGCTTCTCGTCGAGGACTTGGAGCAGTGCTTATGCAGGAAGGAAGAGTTGTGTCGTATGCTTCACGACAACTTAAACCCCATGAGAAGAATTATGCTACGCATGATTTGGAATTAGCAGCCGTGGTGCATGCATTGAAGACATGGAGACATTTTCTCATCGGAAACCATTGTGAGGTGTACACGGATCACAAGAGTTGAAGTACATTTTCACGCAGAAGGAGTTAAATCTCAGACAGAGGAGATGGTTGGAGCTCATTAAAGATTATGATATGAGATTGCATTATCACCCTGGAAAGGCTAACGTAGTAGCAGACGCGTTGAGCCGCAAGAGTCATATCAACACCCTCATGACAGGAGAGTTACCTCATGAGTTAGCCGAGGACCTTCGTGAGCTATGTTTGGAGATAGTCCCAAGAGGCTATTTAACGACGTTGGAGATTCAGTCTACCTTGATGGAAAGGATAAGAGAAGCTCAAAAGACAAACAAGGAGATTGAAGAGATAAAGGAGAAGATGAGCAAAGGAAAAGCCAAGGGATTTCGTGAGGATGAGCACGATACCTTATGGTTCGAGGACCGCGTATATGTACCAAATGATCCGGAGATCAGGAAGTTGATTTTGCAAGAAGCCCATGATTCACCGTACTCGATTCACCCAGGGAATACCAAGATGTATTTGGATTTGAAGAATACTTTCTGGTGGACCGGAATGAAAAAGGATATTGCGGAGTATGTAGCAGTTTGTGATGTATGTCAGAGAGTGAAGGCAGAGCATCAGAAGCCAGCAGGATTGCTACAGCCATTGCCGATACCCGAATGGAAGTGGGATAAAATAGGCATGGATTTTATCACAGGATTACCCAGGACTCGTTCAGGCTATGACTCGATATGGGTTGTAGTCGACCGTTTGATGAAAGTGGCTCATTTCATTCCAGTGAAGACCACTTACACCAGTGCTAAGTTGGCAAAGATATACATGACCAGGATCGTATGTTTGCATGGAGTTCCGAGGACCATTGTATCAGACAGAGGAACCCAATTTACCTCGAAGTTTTGGAAGCAGTTACATGAAACATTGGGAACCAGGCTGGAATTTAGTACAGCTTTTCACCCACAGACAGATGGACAGACCGAGAGAGTCAACCAGATTTTGGAAGACATGTTGAGAGCATGTGCACTAGATTATGGATCTAATTGGGACGACAATTTGCCATATGCGGAGTTTTCATATAACAACAGTTATCAAACCAGTTTGAAGATGGCCCCTTTCGAAGCATTATACGGAAGGAGGTGTAGAACACCGTTGTTATGGGACGAAGTTGGAGACCGTCAATTGTTTGGACCAGATTTAATTAAGGAGTCTGAACAGAAAGTGAAGTTGATTCGCGATAGGCTCAAAGTAGCCCAGCCCAGGAAGAAGAGTTATGCTGATTCTAAACGAAAGGAGACCGTTCACGAAGTCGGAGACAGAGTGTATCTTCGAGTATCACCACTTCGAGGAGTGAAGCGTTTTGGAGTTAAAGGAAAGTTAGCGCCCCGTTTTATCGGACCATACAGAGTGTTGGAACGTATGGGAGAAGTTGCTTACAAGCTGGAATTGCCCGAAGGATTGTCTGGAGTACATGATGTATTTCACGTTTCGCAGTTGAAGAAGTGTCACGCAGAGATGGCTGAGATACCACTGAGAGACACCGTGCCACTGGAAGCGATTCAGTTGGAAAGTGATTTGACTTATGAGGAGAAACCAGTTAAGATTCTCGAGTATGCCAGCCGAGTTACCCGCAGCAAGGTTATCAAGTTTTGCAAAGTTCAGTGGAGTCACCACACAGAGGATGAAGCCACCTGGGAGCGAGAGGAAGATCTACGGAAAAACCACTCCCACCTGTTTTCTAGCCAACCCGAATCTCGAGGGCGAGATTCATCTTAAGGGGGGTAGGTTTGTAACATCCCAAATTTTCAATTTGGAATGTTATACATAGACCATCATTGCATATCATGTTTTGTTGCATTTTGACAAATCCTCGATAATCCTAAGCAACTCAAGGACCCTCGGAGAGAGTTGGGGATTTTCTCGAATTTTCAAATTTGATTTTTCAAACGAGGATTGTGGTTTTAATTATTTTTCTCTCCAAAAAAATATTTCATTTTAAATAAACGAGGGGAGAAAATATGACTTCTCCAAAACAATTGAAATACTGGAGGAAAAATGCTAAAACATTATTTGGAATTTATTTGGATTTTATTTGCAATTTTTATTGCATTAAAAATATTGCATGTTTTCAAAATATTTATTTTGACTTAAAAAATTGTTCACCCTATTCTAGATTTTCTAACTAGACGGGGAAAATTTATTTCATATTTTTCTGATTTTATTTATTTTTCTACGTATTATTTTCCGCGGAACTTATTTTAAAAAACAAAAAAAAACAAAACAACGCCCGCGCGCCGACTGGGCCAAAGGCCCAGCCGACGGCCCGCCTCGCGCCTTCCTCTTCCCGCACGGGAGCTCGCCGCCGGAGTCCGTCCCGGGCACGGGAGCCACCGCCGCCTCGGGTGCCCCCTTGCCCAAGCCGCCGCACACCCCCCCCCTCCTTAAATACCGCGCCCCCCTCTCTTTCCTCACCACGAGCCGCCGCCGGAGCCCCTCATCGCCGCCGCCGCAACACGCCCGCCGCCGCCGCCGTTTGCCCCGCCGCCGCCGCCGGAGCCGCCGCCCTCGCACCCCCCCGAGCCCCGCACCCCGCCGCCAAGCCCCGCCCCGCCGGAGCCCCTCGCCGGAGCCCGCCGTCGAGGTACTGCCGCCGTCGATTCCCGTCGTTGCCGGTTTTCTGTAAAAAAAAACCTTGGTTTAAAAAAAAACCCTAGATCGGTTTTTTTCGGTTTTATTATTTTACGAGCGTTCACCGAACCGTTCGTTTTAACGAACGCGTTCATCGGTTTTTCTCTGTTAACGAACGTCCGTTATTTAACCGTTCGTCCGTTTTTCTTTTTCGTCGGATTTTCTCGTTATTTTCTCAGATTCGATTTCTGATCGAATCTTCGATTCTGTTTAACTTCTCGCTCGTTTATCGGAATCAGGCGATTCAAGCGCCTAGAGTTTCGTCTCGAAATTCTCTTTCCGTTTAACCTACTCAAACAAGTTTTTGCTACAGTAAAATTTGACCTAGATCCAGATTAGCAAACGAAGTTTCTTTCTTTTGTCGTTTGACTTTCGTTGCTTCTTTCGAGTTGATTCTTTTTGCAAACCGGAGTTCTTAAGTTGAACTTTCTGGTTGGATCTTTCATTCGAGTTTTACTTGTGCATTAGTTGAGTACTGATTGTATGCTTGTTTGTTTGCGATAGAGTACCCGGAGTGTGCCGCTTGTTATTTCGAATCGCTAGGTTTTGCGGATCATCAGCAAGGCAAGTAACACTTTGATCATACCTCGTTCATACCCGGTTTTATTGCATTAGATCTATTTTCCTTAAACACATTGCATGATTAGGATCTAATTAAACTGTGGGTATTGGGAAGTAGTTGAGGTAGTACTATCACCTGTTTTACATTATCAAACCCTTGGGAGTTACTTCTACGTTGCTTTTATTATTGCCATGCTATGCTCGTAGACGTGGATTGGGTTTGAGAGATAATCATGACAGATGTGAGATTGTTAATAATGGTTCAACTTAAGGTGGCAACTAAAAACTCACATCTGGGTGGATTGAGGCACCTGGAGAACCCAGTGTTGTCTGTATGTATAAGGTCCGCCACCCAGGTTCAAAGGGATCATAAGATTATTCATGCTAGAAACTTCCGTGTGCAGCCACAAGCTATTATGGGCTCTAGCATAGCTGAGTAGGTTACAGGATCTCTTGAAGAGGTGGACTAGCAGATGTAGGGGAAAGTAGGTGTACCGGTCCATCCAGAGTAAAGAGTGATTGTTTCTGAAAGACTGTGTCTCGGTCATCCGTTTCTCAAACATCATGCAGTGCGAGAATCAAGCGGAGGCGATCGAGTCTTGTGGGGAAAAGTGCGCAAACCTCTGCAGAGTGTACAAACTGATCATGATTAGCCGTGTCCCCGGTTATGGACAACTTGAGTATCTAGTACCTGGATTATCATTTGAATCTCATCACCGTGATACTTATAATTAATTTTGTTGGGTTAATGATGATACTTAATTGGGATTGAGTTGGAGGTACCTTCTCAATCTTTCAACCACCATGATAGTTAAATAAAATTTATTCCTTTTGAAGTAGGATAAAATTGGCTTTTCGCAAAACTGTAACCATAGAGCTTTCCACCAGCCATATATGCATGTAGTATAGCATTATTATTGTTCATTGCTCTCTATGTGTTACATTGCCAGCATATTCTATGTGCTGACCCGTTTTTTCGGGCTGCAACGTTTCATGTTGCAGACTTTTCAGACGACGAGTAAGATGCCTTAGGTCGTGGTCTTATACTCAGTGATGCCGCTGGAGTTGATGGACTCACTTATCTTCCAAGTCTTCCGCTGTTATCGTTATTAGATGGCCTTAAGCCATGTTTTCATACTTAATCTCTACGGAGATATTCGATGTAATAAGTGTGTGATTGCTACTCTGTTATAAATCCTCCATTTGTACTGTGTGTGTCAGCATTACTGATCCAGGGATGACACTGGTGCACAGCAGCACAGGCCATTTGAGGTCTGGTCGCTACATACGCTCACCAAGATGCATCTATGGAGTATACTAGCAACGAGGGGAAAGGAGTGCATCTACATACCCTTGTAGATCGTGAGCGGAAGCGTTCCAATGAACGTGGATGACGGAGTCGTACTCGCCGTGATCCAAATCACCGATGACCGAGTGCCGAACGGACGGCACCTCCGCGTTCAACACATGTACGGTGCAGCGACGTCTCCACCTTCTTGATCCAGCAAGGGGAAAGGAGAGGTTGATGGAGATCCAGCAGCACGACGGCGTGGTGGTGGATGTAGCGGGTCTCGGCAGGGCTTCGCCGAGCTTCTGCGAGAGGGAGAGGTGTAGCAGGGGAGGAGGGAGGCGCCCAAGGCTGTAATACTGCTTCCCTCCCTCCCCCCCTTTATATAGGCCCCCTGGGAAGGGGGGCGCCGGCCAGAACCCATCTGGTGGGGGGGCGGCGGCCAGGGGGGTGCCTTGCCCCCCAAGGCAAGTGGGGCGCCCCCCCACCCTAGGGTTTCCAACCCTAGGCGCAGGGGGAAGGCCCATGGGGGGGCGCCCAGCCCACTAGGGGCTGGTTCCCTTCCCACTTCAGCCCACGGGGCCCTCCGGGATAGGTGGCCCCACCCGGTGGACCCCCGGGACCCTTCCGGTGGTCCCGGTACAATACTGGTAACCCCCGAAACTTTCCCGGTGGCCGAAACTTGACTTCCTATATATAATTGTTCACCTCCGGACCATTCTGGAACTCCTCGTGACGTCCGGGATCTCATCCGGGACTCCGAACAACTTTCGGGTTTCCGCATACACATATCTCTACAACCCTAGCGTCACCGAACCTTAAGTGTGTAGACCCTACGGGTTCGGGAGACATGCAGACATGACCGAGACGCCTCTCCAGTCAATAACCAACAGCGGGATCTGGATACCCATGTTGGCTCCCACACGTTCCATGATGATCTCATCAGATGAACCACGATGTCGAGGATTCAATCAATCCCGTATACAATTCCCTTTGTCAATCGGTATATTACTTGCCCGAGATTCGATCGTCGGTATCCCAATACCTTTTTCAATCTCGTTATCGGCAAGTCTCTTTACTCGTACCGCAATGCATGATCCCGTGACTAACGCCTTAGTCACATTGAGCTCATTATGATGATGCATTACCAAGTGGGCCCAGAGATACCTCTCCGTCACATGGAGTGACAAATCCCAATCTCGATCCGTGCCAACCCAACAGGCACTTTCGGAGATACCCGTAGTGCACCTTTATAGTCACCCAGTTACGTTGTGACGTTTGGCACACCCAAAGCACTCCTACGGTATCCGGGAGGTGCACGATCTCATGGTCTAAGGAAAAGATACTTGACATTGGAAAAGCTCTAGCAAGCGAAAACTACACGATCTTTTATGCTATGCTTAGGATTGGGTCTTGTCCATCACATCATTCTCCTAATGATGTGATCCCGTTATCAACGACATCCAATGTCCATAGTCAGGAAACCATGACTATCTGTTGATCAACGAGCTAGTCAACTAGAGGCTTACTAGGGACACGTTGTGGTCTATGTATTCACACATGTATTACGATTTCCGGACAATACAATTATAGCATGAACAATAGACAATTATCATGAACAAAGAAATATAATAATAACCATTTATTATTGCCTCTAGGGCATATTTCCGACAGTCTCCCACTTGCACTAGAGTCAATAATCTAGTTACATTGTGATGAATCGAACACCCATTGCGTCCTGGTGTTGATCATGTTTTGCTCTAGGGAGAGGTTTAGTCAACGGATCTGCTACATTCAGGTCTGTATGTACTTTACAAATATCTATGTCTCCATTTTGAACACTTTCACGAATGGAGTTGAAGCGACGCTTGATAAGCCTGGTCTTCCTGTGAAACCTGGGCTCCTTCGCAAGAGCAATAGCTCCAGTGTTGTCACAGAAGAGAGTCATCGGGCCCGACGCATTGGGAATCACCCCTAGGTCGGTAATGAACTCCTTCATCCAGACTGCTTCCTGTGCTGCCTCCGAGGCTGCCATGTACTCTGCTTCACATGTAGATCCCGCCACGACGCTTTGCTTGCAACTACACCAGCTTACTGCTCCTCCATTCAAAATATACACGTATCCGGTTTGTGACTTCGAGTCATCCAGATCTGTGTCGAAGCTAGCGTCGACGTAACCCTTTACGACGAGCTCTTCGTCACCTCCATAAACGAGAAACATATCCTTAGTCCTTTTCAGGTACTTCAGGATATTCTTGACCGCTGTCCAGTGTTCCATGTCTGGATTACTTTGATATCTTCCTACCAAACTTACGGCAAGGTTTACATCAGGTCTGGTACACAGCATGGCATACATAATAGACCCTATGGCCGAGGCATAGGGGATGAATCTCATCTTTTCTCTATCTTCTGCCGTGGTCGGGCATTGAGCCGTGCTCAATTGCATACCTTGCAATACAGGCAAGAACCCCTTCTTGGACTGATCCATATTAAACTTCTTCAATATCTTGTCAAGGTATGTACTCTGTGAAAGACCAATGAGGCGTCTTGATCTATCTCTATAGATCTTGATGCCCAATATATAAGCAGCTTCTCCAAGGTCCTTCATTGAAAAACACTTATTCAAATAGGCATTTATACTTTCCAAGAATTCTATATCATTTCCCATCAATAGTATGTCATCCACATATAATATGAGAAATGCTACAGAGCTCCCACTCACTTTCTTGTAAACACAGGCTTCTCCATAAGTCTGTGTAAACCCAAACGCTTTGATCATCTCATCAAGGCGAATGTTCCAACTCCGAGATGCTTGCACCAGCCCATAGATTGAGCGCTGGAGCTTGCATACTTTGTTAGCATTCTTAGGATCGACAAAACCTTCCGGCTGCATCATATACAACTCTTCCTTAAGGAAGCCATTAAGGAATGCCGTTTTGACGTCCATCTGCCATATCTCATAATCATAGTATGCGGCAATTGCTAACATGATTCGGACGGACTTCAGCTTCGCTACGGGTGAGAAAGTCCCATCGTAGTCAACCCCTTGAACTTGTCGATAACCCTTAGCGACAAGTCGAGCCTTATAGATGGTCACATTACCATCCGCGTCTGTCTTCTTCTTAAAGATCCATTTGTTTTCTATGGCTCGCCGATCATCGGGCAAGTCAGTCAAAGTCCATACTTCGTTTTCATACATGGATCCTATCTCGGATTTCATGGCTTCTAGCCATTTGTCGGAATCCGGACCCGCCATCGCTTCTTCATAGTTCGAAGGTTCACCGTTGTCTAACAACATGATTTCCAGGACAGGGTTGCCGTACCACTCTGGTGCGGAACGTGTCCTTGTGGACCTACGAAGTTCAGTAGTAACTTGATCCGAACCTTCATGATCATCATCATTAACTTCCTCCCCAGTCGGTGTAGGCACCACAGAAACATTTTCCCGTGCTGCGCTACTTTCCGGTTCGGAAGGGGTGACTATCACCTCATCAAGTTCCACCTTCCTCCCACTCAATTCTTTCGAGAGAAACTCCTTCTCCAGAAAGGACCCATTCTTGGCAACGAAGATCTTGCCTTCGGATCTGAGGTAGAAGGTATACCCAATAGTTTCCTTAGGGTATCCTATGAAGACGCATTTCTCCGACTTGGGTTCGAGCTTTTCAGGTTGAAGTTTCTTGACATAAGCATCGCATCCCCAAACTTTTAGAAACGACAGCTTAGGTTTCTTCCCAAACCATAATTCATACGGTGTCGTCTCAACGGATTTCGACGGAGCCCTATTTAAAGTGAATGCGGCAGTCTCTAAAGCATAGCCCCAAAATGAGAGCGGTAAATCGGTAAGAGACATCATGGATCGCACCATATCCAATAGAGTGCGATTACGACGTTCGGACACACCGTTTCTCTGAGGTGTTCCAGGCGGCGTGAGTTGTGAAACTATTCCACATTTCCTTAAGTGTGCACCAAATTCGTGACTTAAATATTCTCCACCACGATCTGATCGCAAGAATTTTATTCTCCTATCACGTTGATTCTCAACCTCACTCTGAAATTCCTTGAACTTTTCAAAGGTTTCAGACTTGTGTTTCATTAGGTAGACATACCCATATCTACTTAAGTCATCAGTGAGAGTGAGAACATAACGATGTCCTCCGCGAGCCTCAACACTCATTGGACCGCACACATCGGTATGTATGATTTCCAATAAGTTGGTTGCTCGCTCCATTGTTCCGGAGAACGGAGTCTTGGTCATCTTACCCATGAGGCATGGTTCGCACGTGTCAAATGATTCGTAATCAAGAGACTCCAAAAGTCTATCTGCATGGAGCTTCTTCATGCGCTTGACACCAATGTGACCAAGGCGGCAGTGCCACAAGTATGTGGGACTATCGTTATCAACTTTACATCTTTTGGTATTCACACTATGAATATGTGTAACATCACGTTCGAGATTCATCAAAAATAAACCATTGACCAGCGGGGCATGACCATAAAACATATCTCTCAAATAAATAGAACAACCATTATTCTCGGATTTAAATGAGTAGCCATCTCGAATTAAACGAGATCCAGATACAATGTTCATGCTCAAAGCTGGCACTAAATAACAATTATTGAGGTTTAAAACTAATCCCGTGGGTAGATGCAGAGGTAGCGTGCCGACGGCGATCACATCGACCTTGGAACCATTCCCGACGCGCATCGTCACCTCGTCCTTCGCCAGTCTCCGTTTATTCCGTAGTTCCTGTTTTGAGTTACAAATATGAGCAACCGCACCGGTATCAAATACCCAGGAGCTACTACGAGTACTGGTAAGGTACACATCAATTACATGTATATCACATATACCTTTGGTGTTGCCGGCCTTCTTGTCCGCTAAGTATTTGGGGCAGTTCCGCTTCCAGTGACCACTTCCCTTGCAATAAAAGCACTCAGTTTCAGGCTTGGGTCCATTCTTTGACTTCTTCCCAGCAACTGGCTTACCGGGCGCGGCAACTCCCTTGTCGTCCTTCTTGAAGTTCTTCTTACCCTTGCCTTTGTTGAACTTAGTGGTTTTATTCACCATCAACACTTGATGTTCTTTTCTGATCTCCCCTTCCGCTGATTTCAGCATTGAATATACCTCAGGAATGGTCTTTTCCATCCCCTGCATATTGTAGTTCATCACAAAGCTCTTGTAGCTTGGTGGAAGCGACTGGAGGATTCTGTCAATGACCGCGTCATCCGGGAGATTAACTCCCAGCTGGGATAAGCGGTTGTGTAACCCAGACATTCTGAGTATGTGCTCACTAGCAGAACTATTCTCCTCCATTTTACAGCTGAAGAACTTGTCGGAGACTTCATATCTCTCGACCCGGGCATGAGCTTGAAAAACCAGTTTCAGCTCCTCGAACATCTCATATGCTCCATGTTTCTCAAAACGCTTTTGGAGACCCGGTTCTAAGCTGTAAAGCATGCCGCACTGAACGAGGGAGTAATCATCAGCACGCTGCTGCCAAGCGTTCATAACGTCTTGGTTCTCTGGGATTGGTGCTTCACCTAGCGGTGCTTCTATGACATAATCTTTCTTGGCTACTATGAGGATGATCCTCAGGTTCCGGACCCAGTCCATATAGTTGCTGCCATCATCTTTCAGCTTGGTTTCCTCTAGGAACGCGTTAAAATTGAGGACAACGTTAGCCATTTGATCTACAAGACATAGTGTAAAGATTTAAGACTAAGTTCATGATAATTAAGTTCATCTAATCAAATTACTCAATGAACTCCCACTCAGATAGACATCCCTCTAGTCATCTAAGTGAAACATGATCCGAGTTAACTAGGCCGTGTCCGATCATCACGTGAGACGGACTAGTCAAGATCGGTGAACATCTCCATGTTGATCGTATCTTCTATACGACTCATGTTCGACCTTTCGGTCCTCCGTGTTCCGAGGCCATGTCTGTACATTCTAGGCTCGTCAAGTCAACCTAAGTGTATTGCGTGTGTTCCGAGGCCATGTCTGTACATGCTAGGCTCGTCAACACCCGTTGTATGCGAACGTTAGAATCTATCACACCCGATCATCACGTGGTGCTTCGAAACAATGAACCTTCGCAACGGTGCACAGTTCGGGGGAACACTTTTCTTGAAATTATCATAAGGGATCATCTTACTTACTACCGTCGTTCTAAGCAAATAAGATGCAAAAACATGATAAACATCACATGCAATCAAATAGTGACATGATATGGCCAATATCATCATGCTCCTTTGATCTCCATCTGCGGGGCACCATGATCATCTTCGTCACCGGCATGACACCATGATCTCCATCATCATGATCTCCATCATCGTGTCTTCATGAAGTCGTCACGCCAACGATTACTTCTACTTCTATGGCTAACGCGTTTAGCAACAAAGTAAAGTAATTTACATGGCGTTATTCAATGACACGCAGGTCATGCAAAATAATAAAGACAACTCCTATGGCTCCTGCCGGTTGTCATACTCATCGACATGCAAGTCGTGATTCCTATTACAAGAATATGATCAATCTCATACATCACATATATCATTCATCACATCTTATGGCCATATCACATCACATAACACATGCTGCAAAAACAAGTTAGACGTCCTCTAATTGTTGTTGCAAGTTTTTACGTGGTTTGTAGGTTTCTAGCAAGAACGTTTCTTACCTACGTATGACCACAACGTGATTTGCCAATTTCTATTTACCCTACCCTTTTCATCGAATCCGTTCCGACTAAAGTAGGAGAGACAGACACCCGCTAGCCACCTTATGCAACTAGTGCATGTCAGTCGGTGGAACCTGTCTCACGTAAGCGTACGTGTAAGGTCGGTCCGGGCCGCTTCATCCTACAATGCCGCCGAAACAAGAAACGACTAGTAGCGGCAAGTAGAATTGGCAACATCAACGCCCACAACTTCTTTGTGTTCTACTCGTGCATAGTAACTACGCATAGGCCTGGCTCATGATGCCACTGTTGGGAATCGTAGCATAATTTTAAAATTTTCCTACGCTCACCAAGATGCATCTATGGAGTATACTAGCAACGAGGGGAAAGGAGTGCATCTACATACCCTTGTAGATCGCGAGCGGAAGCGTTCCAATGAACGTGGATGACGGAGTCGTACTCGCCGTGATCCAAATCACCGATGACCGAGTGCCGAACGGACGGCACCTCCGCGTTCAACACACGTACGGTGCAGCGACGTCTCCTCGTTCTTGATCCAGCAAGGGGAAAGGAGAGGTTGATGGAGATCCAGCAGCACGACGGCGTGGTGGTGGATGTAGCGGGTCTCGGCAGGGCTTCGCCGAGCTTCTGCGAGAGGGAGAGGTGTAGCAGAGGAGGAGGGAGGCGCCCAAGGCTGTAATACTGCTGCCCTCCCTCCCCCCCCCCTTTATATAGGCCCCTGGGAAGGGGGGCGCCGGCCAGAACCCATCTGGTGGGGGGGGGGCGGCGGCCAGGGGGGTGCCTTGCCCCCCAAGGCAAGTGGGGCGCCCCCCCACCCTAGGGTTTCCAACCCTAGGCGCAGGGGGAAGGCCCATGGGGGCGCCCAGCCCACTAGGGCCTGGTTCCCTTCCCACTTCAGCCCACGGGGCCCTCCGGGATAGGTGGCCCCACCCGGTGGACCCCCGGGACCCTTCCGGTGGTCCCGGTACAATACCGGTAACCCCCGAAACTTTCCTGGTGGCCGAAACTTGACTTCCTATATATAATTCTTCACCTCCGAACCATTCCGTAACTACTCGTGACGTCCGGGATCTCATCCGGGACTCCGAACAACTTTCGGGTTTCCGCATACACATATCTCTACAACCCTAGCGTCACCGAACCTTAAGTGTGTAGACCCTACGGGTTCGGGAGACATGCAGACATGACCGAGACGCCTCTCCGGTCAATAACCAACAGCGGGATCTGGATACCCATGTTGGCTCCCACACGTTCCACGATGATCTCATCAGATGAACCACGATGTCGAGGATTCAATCAATCCCGTATACAATTCCCTTTGTCAATCGGTATATTACTTGCCCGAGATTCAATCGTCGGTATCCCAATACCTTGTTCAATCTCGTTATCGGCAAGTCTCTTTACTCGTACCGCAATGCATGATCCCGTGACTAACGCCTTAGTCACATTGAGCTCATTATGATGATGCATTACCGAGTGGGCCCAGAGATACCTCTCCGTCACACGGAGTGACAAATCCCAATCTCGATCTGTGCCAACCCAACCGGCACTTTCGGAGATACCCGTAGTGCACCTTTATAGTCACCCAGTTACGTTGTTACGTTTGGCACACCCAAAGCACTCCTACGGTATCCGGGAGTTGCACGATCTCATGGTCTAAGGAAAAGATACTTGACATTGGAAAAGCTCTAGCAAGCGAAAACTACACGATCTTTTATGCTATGCTTAGGATTGGGTCTTGTCCATCACATCATTCTCCTAATGATGTGTCAGGAAACCATGACTATCTGTTGATCAACGAGCTAGTCAACTAGAGGCTTACTAGGGACACGTTGTGGTCTATGTATTCACACATGTATTACGATTTCCGGACAATACAATTATAGCATGAACAATAGACAATTATCATGAACAAAGAAATATAATAATAACCATTTATTATTGCCTCTAGGGCATATTTCCAACACGATAATAATGTGTTGTAGTTTTATATGTGGGAGAGGCCTATGCTAATTAACATGCAGAAAAAATCCATTAACAACATGTTCTTAAGATTAAAGCCCTTATCAAGCATACACAACTACTAAGAATTCATTAAGGTAAAGCCCAGCCATGGCATGTTAGCTACTAAGAATTCATTAAGGTAAAGCCCAGCCATGGCATTAACATATGCATAAACTACTACATTCAGGTTTTAAATTTATGTCATTCCGGCCTTCCTATGCATAGCTATCTCAACATACTACTAACCCTAAAGTGTGAACCAAAGGAGTAACATACAATTCAAACCAATCATAATAGATCACCAATCACCATCGGACAAAAAGGGTATACTCAAACATAATAGAAATGCAACAAATCATTAATAAATAATTTATAAAATCAAACACCATGTTTAAGTAGGGAATTACATAGGTTTGTTGGAGAGTGTACCACTATATATATTGAGGAAAAGGTGATGGTGATGGTGGTGAAGTTGATGGAGTCGATGGAGACGATGGCGGTGGTGATGACGGTTCCCCAGACGCACTCCGCTGCCATCGGAAGAGAGGGGGAGAGAGGCCCCCCTCCTTCTTTCTTGGCTTCCCCCTAGGTGGGGGAAGGTTCCTCCTCTAGTCATTGGTTTTATGGTCCCTGGAAGGCGAGAGCCCCCTTCGAGATTGGCTCTCTCCTTGAGCGGTATTTTTCTAGATGTTGAAATATGAGTTCTGTCATCATTTTACCTCCTCCACGGAGTTCCTAGCTCTGAAAAATCTAGAGAAAAAATAGGGCGGTGGCAAAACTTCCGAAGCAAGCCTGCGGAAAAAGGATGCTACCAAGGGACCTGCTACGTGGACACGCAACCTCAGCTCGTAGCCCAGGGGCGCATGAGAGAGAGGCGTGTGGGCCCCCTCTGGCTCCCCTCTGGGTGGGCCCAAGACCCCTAGGCTCTCCTAGGGGTGAATCTTGCCGACGTATTTTATTTTTATTTTTTCCGCTCCCAAAAATTCCTTTTCTGGAATGTGCAAAAACACTAGGAAACAAAAACTTGCATTGGCACTAGAATAATATGTTAATCCAATAAATGTTATATAAAAATATGCCAAGATCATATATAATTGATGTGAATATAGCATGAATAGTTTACAATTATATGTATGTTGGAGACGTATCAATTATCTGAACTGATGAGGAGTTCAACCAATTCAAAGCGAATTATATATACGTTGGAGACGTTACAAATCCTTTTTCATTTTTAAAGCAAGCTCACTCCTACATCTCCAAATCGTTCAGTATAGTGCCACAATACCTAAAATGTTTAATAGTTTCTTTGTTTATTAGTACAAACGTAGGCAACCATGAGCTAAACAAATCCATGCATATTATCTACCGCATTTCCAAAATTAACGCACACTGCAAGATAGTACTACATATCATCCTTGCAAATGAGCACCTCAACAACATGTGATCACCAATTTCATTATTATTACTACAAAGGATGCATAATGTACTTTACAAGAACTCAACCGATCAACGGATCGGACAAATTCACTTCCCAGACTATGTAATTTACAAGAACTCAATCAATCAACTGATCTTACAAGTTCATTTCCAAGACTGATTACAGGTTTGGCGACAACGAACGTCACATGTTCGATGGTTTCGTCGTCTGGTCGATTCTGCCGGTCTTGTGGGCTTCAGATCCTTCCGGTCATCTTGTCCGCGACCACGACGGGGTTGTGCTTGGCGATTCGCTCCTGGCCGGCGGTCTTGTAGTCGAATCCGCAGTCGTGCTTGTCCGAGTAGCGGTGGACGCTGCAGAAGGTGCCCTCGCAGCGGCACAGGAAGCCCAGCAGCCCCACCTTCTTGCGGCACGCCGCGCACCGGCTCGCCCTCACCGCCGGCTGCTTCGCGGACGCCACGCAGGGTTCGATTTCGACTGCAGCATCGGCTGACGCGACGGAGACGGTCATCTTGGCCTTCTTCTCCGGAGGCGCGGTCGAGGCGGCGAGAACGTGGTCCTTGTAGCACTTGGAGCACATGTTGCCGGTGGCGGCGGCACCGAAGAACCCGCAGCCGCCGGCGCACATGCCGGCCGTCTCCCCGTCGGGGCACTTCCGCTTCTGCGCCGTCGCCGCCGATGCGTGGTGCGCCATGGCTACTGCTCCTCGAACAGGGCGCGCTTTGAACTCTGGCGCCGCTGCGCTGCGATCGTGCCCTCTTCTTCGATCGTGATCCCTCGTGCGGTGCGGTGCGGTGCGATCGAGTTTGGGACGCGACGATTTGGTGGCCTGGCTCGCGGGGTTGCGGGCGCCTTTTAGCAGCAGCCGGGAGAGAGCCGAGTTTGTGCAGGTCCCCGCGGCCCAGCCGGAGTCTGAATCGTGCGAGCAGATGACTGACACCGTGACGGTGTCGCAGTTGCCACGGATATTCTAGAGCGCCGCGCCGATTTCGGACTCCGTGGCAGACGAGTAGACGGTAGACTGTTCTAAAAAAAAAGACAGACGGAGAGATGAGACCTTCTTTTTATTTCTTTTTATAAGAAAGTATACGGGTATTGAAATCATAATAAAACAATACAAAGTTCTAGACACGTACAAGCACACCTTAACACGCACAGCCATACCAACAAAGAGCACCCTAAAATAACCAGTAAGACATGAAAATCTCATAGCTCTGTGTCATCGTCCTTGAACCTTGCGAAAAGGCTCCTGCAACACAATAATCCGCAACCAGACTCAAGCAGATCACATCTTCAAACACAGCATAATCACCGCCACATGGCTCCCCGTTTCTTCGCTTTTGCGCCAAAAAGACAAGAACACACATGTGCATCCAACACGCCCGCATCAACCTTCATTATCTGTGACTTTGAGTACCGCTATATGTGCCCCTTCCAGATGGAAGAGAATTGGATCTGGTTCTAGCGCAGCGGCCGGGCCAATCGCTCGGGCAAAACAGGATATCCCTCCATTAGCAGCACAAAGAAAGAGGAAGAACATCAGCAGAAATTCATAGTGACGAGGAGGAAGAAAAATCTCTATCTCCACACAACCACAAATCATCCGAGGACCAAACCAGCCAGTGTCAGTCGACCTCCAGAAATCATAGCGCGCAACCTCGACGAGATCCGGGGATCCCCACCCCACTCGCTCTGAGTCGAAGGCAAGAGACCTGCCTGACCAAGAACGAAGCCTGGGGAAACTTATTCAGACGCGATGCCACCCGCAATGGCCTCGGCAACGTCTCCCTCAACTCTAACCCTACTGAGAACCCACCCGATGCACAAATCCGAGGTTCCCCTACCTCCCGCCACCGGAGCGACCGGCGGCACGCAAAGGAAAGTCACAGTCGCCTCCTTTTCGCCTGTATACAAGATTCGCTCTTTCCGGGAGTTGCAAACTGAAGCCGACGTGGAGTTTGCTGAAGCTAACTGTACCTAGAGATGAGACCTTCTGTTTGACGCCCGCGGAGGCAACGCATAGGGCCGAGCGCATTGGGCCGGCCCAACAAATGTCGTTGTACTGGACTGTAGACGACGGCTACTGTAGCAACATGTACGTGTGCTGTAACAGAAATCCCTATTTGACGCATTATTATGTGTCAAAATGTCGTTGTTTCGCACAGGCGATCAAGCGATCGTTCGGATTGAGCCGGCCCGTTTAAGCCTTTTCAACGTTCCCAGTTTTGGAAACCTTCTACAGGTTTTCAGTCGGTTTTTTACGGTTTTGGGAAACTTCTAGAAGGTTCCTGAATCAAATATTTTTTCTGTTATGTTTCTCTTTTGTTTTTTGTTTTTCCTGTTTCTTTCTTCCTATTCTCTCATTTTTTATATTTTTCTGTTTATTATCTCTAGTTTTTTGGCTTTTTGGTTCTTTTTTTTCTTTCCTTTTGTCTTTTATTTTCATTTTCATTTTTTCTTATCAAACTTATTTTTCTTTTTCAAAAAATGTTTGGATTTTAAAAAATTGCTCCTTTTAAAGGAAATGTTCATGTCTTCAAATTGTGTTCACAAATTCCAAATGATAGAATTCAAAATACGTTCGCTTCATTTCAGAAACTCAAAAATTGTTCACCTTTTTCAAAAAAAATCACAAAACAAGAAATATCTGGTTGTAAAAAACGCCTTTTTTAAAAAAATCCACAAATTCGAAAAATGTTCACATGTTTCAATTTTGTTCACAAATAAAAAATCTTTGGGACTTTAAAAAATATTTTGTTCACAAATTTAAAAAATGTTCGCATCTTTAATTTTTGTTCAGAAATTAAAAAATGGTTGAGAACTTCAAAAAATGTTCCTATGTTCCAAATTTGTTCACGTATTCTAAAAATGCTATAGTTCTCAAAATTTGTTCAAAAGTTGTAAAAATGTTGATATTTTTTAAATTAGTCCGCAAAATAAAAAATGATTGAGTTTTGTAAATAATATGTTAATATTGAAAAATGTTAACTTTTTCGATTTTGTTATTGTTTTTTAGAAAATGTTTTACGTTTACAAAAAATAGTTCATAATTTCGAAAAATATTTTTGCATTCAATTTTTGGTTCCTATTTGTTTTCATATTTTTTAGAGTTCCCAACTAATGTTTGCGTTTCAAAAGGTATTTACTTTTATAAAATCACGCTTGAATTTTTTTTATTTTTAATCTGCCGTGTATTATAGTTCATATATACTGGGCTGCCATAGTACACAGTAAACCTCAGTTACTACAGTGGCTATGTACTTACTTCACTGGCGAGAGGAGTTGTGTTCGATCTCTCGCCCACATTTATTTTTCTGGAATTTGGCGAAATGGTTTCATTTTTTGCCGCTGCAGGTAGTTTTTTAATATTGCGCTGCAAATTTTTCACAGTAGCTTGCCAGTGGCAGTGCCTAGCGCATTGCGCTTATCTGTATCAGGTGGCGGGTTCGATTCCTATGGGTAGCTCTCTTTTATTTTTGCGAATTTTCATGCCGCAGAGGACAGCGAATGGGCTGGCCCAGCTGAGCTGCTTCATGTGCGAAACCGCGACTCCTTGCTGCAGTAAGCGACATATAGGAGGTCCCTGCTGTAGCATTCAGTTTGCTGTAGCGGCCTTTTTTGTCTGTAATTTCTTCATGGATTGATTTTTCTCCTGATTTTTTCTTATTTTTTTCTCTTTTTCTATTTTTACTGTAAACAAATTTATGTATACTGTGACCATCAATTCCAGATACACACTGAACATTTTCTAAATATACGATGAACATTTTAATAATACACAATGTACATTATTGTATTATATGATGGGTTTTTTTAGTATATGGCATTCATATTTGAAAAACAATATGTATAAATAGGCGGAACAATTTTCAAATTCGCATTGAACATTTTTCATAAAGTTGAGCAATGTTTTAATACATATTGAACATTTGTGTAGTACAGACTGAAATTTTATCAAAAACACAGTGACCATTTGCATTATTCGTCGAACAATTTCTAATATATGATGTACATTTTTATAATGCATGGTGAAGTTTTTTTAATATACCGGAACATTTTCTTAATATAAGATGAACATTTTTCTAACACAGAATGAACTTTGTATAATACACGAAAACTAAGAAAAAGAAAACATAAAAGACGGGAAAGAAAAGAAATATAAACAATAAGAGAAAAAGGAAAAGGAAACAGAAAAACAGGAAATGACCGTGGGCCGGCCCCAAACTAGGGCGTCGGGAGGCCGAGGTTTGGCGAAGCATTCATGAGCAAAATTTTCAGAGCCCACTTTCTACCTTCTCCTTCATTCAAAGGTTTCTGCAGGATTTGGAGATGGCCCAAGTCACTGGGTGTGTGAAAATAAATGTTGACGGGGGCCTCTCGCGATCAGGAGAGCGGGGCGCAGTTAGTGCTGTTTGTAGGGATGGCATGAGCAAATTTATGGGAGCATCTGCTGTTGTGGTCGATGGTTTGGTTGATTCGGAGACACTTCAGGCAGTAGGTTGCAGCGAGGCACTGTCTTTGGCTTTTGATTTGAATATTTCAAGTGTCCAGGTGGCTACAGATTGCTTGCAAGTTGTCAGGAACATCAGGGAGCAGAACCCATGCAAATATAGCACAATCATCCATGAGTTCAACGCCAAGAAAAATAAGTTTCAGATAGTCGAGCTTGGACATGAAATGCGTGTATACAATATGGAAGCACATGCTTTGGTTAAAGCATCCACGTCGTTGGAGAGTGGCCGTCACTTGTGGCTCACCTCCCCACCCCCTATAATTTGTATTCCGGTTGACATTTTGCAGTAAATCTATAGGGTGTTTCTCAAAAAAAAAAAAAAAAAAGAGTGTGTCAAATAGGATCTGCCAGGAGGAGTAAAAGATAGCGACCAAAGGCGAAGACGCTCTGTCTTAGGCCGGCCGATCTCAGGTAACGCCCACCGTGGGAGCTAAATGTAATGGCCCGTGTTCCGGGTCACACACATAAAAAGGAAAGGGTAATTTAGACTTAGAAAATAAAAAATACATAAAATGGAAAACAATGTTCATCACGAATTTTAGAGAAACAATTACTGCATTAAATTTGAAAATGTCAACTGCTTATTAAAAACAATTGTCATGTATTTAAAAATGTTCGCTCAGTATGCCCATCGCCTATTTAAGACTGCTCGTCGAGTATTTGAAATATGTTCGTTGGACAAACAAAATTTTCATCGTCTATTAGAAAAATAGTCATTGTATATTTTGAATATGTTCATCACATATTAAAAGTGATCGCTGACAAATATTCATTATATATTTGTAAAAAATGTTCAGAGAAGATTCATGAATATAAATATATAATGAATAGGAAAATTAAAAACACAAACATGAAAAACTGAAAAAAAAAACATGAAGAACAAGAAACTAATAGACCAAATATTAAACCGGAGAGGAAAAAATGCACAAGTAATCTAATAGAAAAAATAAGAACGACAGACTAGGGAAACAGACAACCTGTTGTTACTTAGCAAACAGAATGAAGTGAACCCCAGTAGTATGAGTGATGTGATTAGAAAGATCTTCGACAACAATGCACACTAAAACTTTTTGATTAGCCAGTGAGGCTAATTACATCCAAACCTCTCAGTTGCAGCCGTAGAGCATCACGTAGGTGCATTGATACCCTCGCACCTCAGTTTTTATCAAGGTTTTTTTTTTCACCATTTTTCCTTCTTTTGCTGTTCAAATACATGTTGACTATATTTAAAACATGTTGTACATTTTTGTATACACTCAAAATTTGCTTTTCATACAGGTTTTTGGAATAAATGATGGGCATTTTTTTTCAAATACATGTTTGAACATTTTCTTTTCCTTGTTGAACATTTCCTAATATGGGTTAAAAAACTTTAATGGTACAAAATACTTCTCTAAAATAACCCGAACTCATTTACATTTAATAAAAAAATACTTAAGAAGTCGCTGTCATAGTTTTTAAACACGTGCACATTTTTTAAAAATTTCACAAACATTTTTAATGGTATGAAATAAATTTAAATTACACGAAGATATTTGACATTGTATAAACATTTTTATAAATAAATCGTGGGCATATTTTTTGAAATGGGTGAACATTTTCTCTAAATTTCACGATCATTTCTTTAGTGGTACAGATCATTTTTCCAAATTACGCGGATAGGTTTTTTACATTGTATAAACATGATTTTAAATGTCACAATGGCCCCCGATAGTTAGCTCGCATAATTTTCAAATTGTTCTTGTAACTTTAAAAAAAATGCTCATGCCATTTAGAACAATGTTCACACATTTCACAAAAATGTTCATGATGTTTCAATAAATATTTAACGTGGTTTTAAAAGTTGTTCGGACCACTAAAAAAATGTACATGCCATTTAGATTAATTTTTACACATTCAAAAAACCTTTTTTGTGGCATTTCATAAAATGATCAATCATGTGTTTAAAAAGTGTTCATGTCATTTCTAACAATATTGACACATTTGATAAAGTGTTCATGAGTGTTTTTGAAAAATGTTCAACATGTGTTAAAAAAATGTTTGTGCCATTCATCAAATTGTCAATCAAGGAACTCATACACAACCTTAGAATGATCTAATATAAATTTAATCCAAATTTTACTTACTTTACCTTGTAATTTTATGTTTGAATTGTAATATATTCTAAAAATCATTGTTGCATTGAAATAATTATTGAGTTATTGTTGCACTGTGATATTTATCTTTATTTATTTTCAATATTAGCACTATATAAAAGGATGAGGGCGGAAATTGGATGATCATGGTTGGAAGATCGGCACGCGGTTGGTTGTCCGTGGACAAGCCCGTACGTGTACACAGACATTTGCAGATGAAAATTTGGTGACGCGCGATTGAAGATGTCAAGAGAGTGACTCTAGCAAAGTCGTCATATGGGATATAAAGGTCGCGGTTGTTGTGCGCAAACACAGGGGCACATAGGCAGCCTCCCATGTTTTTCATTTTCTTTTTCTGTTTTTTTTGTTGCATCAACTTATAAATCCACACACTCAATTTCAGAGAGTAAACACTAATTTGACTACAAAGTGGTTACATAGGGGTAGAAAAGTCGTTTGGTGACATTTTGTTTACTAAACTGGTGACCTTTTATGTCTTGGGAGAAGCACTAGTTGCTCCCCATCACGAGGACATGTAATGTTGTGCATGACACATTCATATGTAACGATTTCACTTGCCCTCTACGTGCGATTGTATGATGGTCCGGTAACCTTGTCTCTGTGCCATTTTCTACCCGTTGTCGTCGAGGTCGAGGACACCTTTTCCAAGAGGGGGCAGGCCCAATAGGACATGATTCGTCCCGGTGATGTGACCATATTCATGTCGAATGTGCGCCGTCTGATGCGCTCCCTCTCCTCCGCCAAGTCCTTATGTTTCTCCTCGTACTGGAGCCAGATGCTTGCAACGCCCTCCCGACATCAGTATGCTTGAAGATTTCGCCAGGGCAGACAACCGAGATGTGAGCATCATAACACTCATCCCATTCCTCCTTAACAAAGAGGCGACAGGGCAGCACGTGGCCCCCGGTATGAGTTGCTTGGGTGAGTCCTCACCTGCTCATACGGGATCTGTACGTAGCCGTGATGGATATCCCAAATAATGGCTTGTGTTCTGGTATTGCAATCTGGTCACTCATCCTGCTCTGCAGCCTCCTCACTTGTGTCATGGCAATGCCCCACTTTTGTTCCTTGGCAATTAGGAGAACTTTCTTCGACGCTTTTCCTCCTCGCCCAAGATCCGCTCCGCCTCTAAGAGTGGGGTCTAGTACGGCCACGGGGAAAGCGACATGGCGACAGGAAGGAAGAAAGTGGCTAGACACAATGATGTTGGAAGTGAAGGTAGTGAGCTATTCGGCAATGAAGACTACCTTTTTGTAGTAAGGGCGCGAACGGCGGGTATCAAGAAAATACGGTAGCCGCCAGGAAAATATGGTGGGGTAGCCGTGGACAATTGGCACGTGATGGTTGCCATTAATTCTCGTTTCATAGTCATCTGCCATTAGCGGGCAGAGGAGAAGGGCCACACAGAAGGCTAAGGAGGAAGATGAAGCTTCCTTCCCGCGTGAGCGGTTGATGGATGACGCGCCCTTCAAATCAGCGCCATCAGTGTTCTAATATGGAGGCTCGTAGACTCGATACGAAGTGTTCTTCATAAACTATGACAACCATGCTAGAGTGCCTGTTGTCAAATGTTATTATATCGATCGATCAGACCGATATGATGAGCGTGATAGAGTTGCTCTTAGCTAGTCGAAGAAACGAGTCTCTACTGAGTGAGGCGTCGCAGAGGCCGGGCTCCATGGAGCCTGTTTTACCAAAAGAAAATCAGAATATACTTAAAAGTTTCAAAAAAATATCAATTTTTTTATACAAATACATATGAATGTTCGTCATTTAAAAAAAATCATCAGGTAATTTGATTATTTGCATGCTACACAAAAAGGATAAATATCTTGCCCAAAAACAACAAAGATAAAGCCCATTTTAATCTGTGTATTTATCTTTTTTATATACATTACATGTTGACATATATGTTCATGAAATTTATACGTGTATACTACAAATAAACATCTATGTATATACCTTTTTTCAGATATTTTTCAATGTGTGGAAATAGTATTTTCGCTGAAAAAAAACTAAAGAGCTCTGTGGAGCTCGGCCTCTGCTATGCTTTTTTTTCGGTCTCTACGTGGCTACGCCCCTCTGTTTTCGCGGGATCGATCTTGCTGCGCGCCTCCATTTTGTACTCCATCTCAGCTCGGCAGCCGGAGCCTCGGTCGGGGAGGGGGGTCGAGGTGGATCGGGCTCTCGAGATAGCGCCTGCGCCTCGTCCGTGGACGGACGCCTTGGTGGCACGTACACTGACTACCAGCTCGCGCGCCGTGGATTCGGTCGCGGCACGAGCCGACGAGCCCGGCCGGAAATCCGCCGCCCGCCTTGGACGACCTTTCAGGCTCATCGGTATGGCCACTTGAATGCGCTTGCTTCGTTTGAATAAAGGTAAACGCCCATGTCATGTCATGACCACCGCTTCCCAGGCCAGGCCGCATTTGTCGGTCAGTAGGACATCACGATCGAAGAGCACTCTCGCTAGTCTCCACTCTGGCTGACACTGAAAGAGATGCTTGAGCCCGTCACGCATGACGCGAGAGTCCGGCAGATAGATAGATATTAGATACGATCTTCTCGGCGCCGAATGGAACCAGCCACGAACGTGTCACGTTGACCCCAGCCCGCGCCGGACCTCGTGGTGGGGAAGCAGGCGACACGGCCGCATTATCCGGCGGCGCATGCATATCGCACTTGCGCGGACGCCGTGGCGGCACGTAGCGCGCGGCCAGGGTTGGTTTGGTCACCCACGGAACGGAACGAGCCCCGGTTATCGTGTGGGGATGGGTGAGCTGCATGGCATGGCGTTCTTTTCCGTGGACGACTGGTCAGTCTACTCCCATCCCTTCAGAACAGAAGGCTTGAGCCGAACAATTATCGGTGGCTGCGTACATTTGCACCGGGGGTGTTGATTTGGTCGTGCCCGTCGTTACCAATCGACCGGGGCAAGTTCTTCGCACCGTGTAACATCACTTTAATTCAAGTTTCGGCGGCGTTACCGTGGCGCACACATACGCACATCTATAGCCGGAGCCTCGGGCAAGCTCGACCAAGAGGAGGAACCGGCGGACAAAGGTGGCAGACAAGAAAGCCGCTGCTTGCTACGCTGCCGAGGCGGCCGCGTTGCGTGCCGCCAAGCACCAGGTCGACGTCGACGACAAGGAGTCCAACGTCGACAAGGCGCACGCCCTCATGTTAGGGTTGTGCCGACCCCCGCCGGCCATTTTCTCGGTCGCTACCATGCGCCATGGCCGCGGCTAGCACATGCTCGTCGGCCGTTCATCCTCCACAGTATTGTTCCCCGAGCTCGTTCGTCACATCGGAGACGCCCGGGTATCGTGCGCCGCCGCTGCATGGCCATGGCCAGACCCGGTTCTCCACGTCACTGGACGGTAGCGTGGTCACGCCGGCCACCCCGCCATCCCAACCGCGGGCGTCATCAACCTCAACGTGACGCCGGGGTACAGTGGCGCTGGCAAGCCATCAGATGGGACGCAAAGGAAGCAGCCTCGAAAGATTCCTACATCCAATCTTGTCTGGCTCCCGCAAACTGTTTGATGAAATGCCACTGCCGACGCCGACGGTCGACGACCCTGACTACGCCACTTTCATGGAGAACGTCATCTTCAAGGGCATGGCCAGACCTTCAATGTCGACGGTCAAGGCCATGCTTTCGATCCCAACGCGACCCAATGCCAGGACGACCGCAACCAGTATGGTGACGACCTATTCGGTGGCCATGATGAGATGAGATGGACGACCATGGCAACTCATGGCATGAAGATGATGACTTGTATTGTGAAGATGAGATCGACATTGCGGAGGAGCCATTGGTGTTTATCGATGAGCTCACCCAAAGGGCCGAGGCACAAAAGAGGAGGCAAAGCATTCACACGGGATCATACACCCAAGAGGAGGACACTTTGGTTTGCCAGAGTTGGATGTAGATAGGCCAAGATCCCACAAAAGTTGGCGAGAAAAAGGGATCCGTCTTTTCGACGAGAGTTCACAAAACCCTTCATGAACGAAGTAAGTTTGCCCCATACCAATTAGTGAGCACCCGTGGCATCAACTCAATCCAAAAAAGATGGGGTTCATTCAACAAGAGTGCAACAAGTATTGTGCCGCGCTTGAGAGCGTCCAAGCCCGTCCCGTGAGTGGCCTAGGCGTTGATGACTTGGTATGAACCTCTCCTATTTTTATTGCATGCCATCTTCATGTTTCATGCATCTTGTGTCCTTCCATGTTACAATTGCGGCATCATTATGTAGGCAGCTGGCTTTGTTGTCGGCCTGTATGAACCTCGGCCGCTGGCGTGAACTATGGACGCTGGCATTATGTTGTTTTGCAAAAATTGCATGTGCCTGGACAAGATACAGCCGAAATGCGGCCGCGTGTTGGGCGCACGGCCGGTGCATCCACAAATCCGAACAAAACGGACGTTTGTTTGGGGTTGTGCGATGGAGTTGCCCTTAGAGCATCTAAAGCCGGGCACCCCAAACCGGCCTCAAACGCCCACGCGGTTCGCCCGGTCACTGACCGGTCATGGTTTTTTGACCTAGACGGACGCCTCAAACGAGCCTCAAACGCCCAGATTGATCGGCACCCCTCATATCCAACCCAAATATGGGGCGGATATGGGGTGGTCTGGGCACGCCCGGACGCGTCCACCTGACAAGCCCGGCCCACCACCGACCCCACGGATGTCCCACAAAAACCCATCCGGCTCATCGCTCTGAAACCCTAACTCACTCACACTCTCCTCTCTTGCTCCGTCCTCTCCTCTCCCCGCATCGATTCCGATCGAATCCGGCGCAATGTCGAGCTCCGACAGCCGGTCCGACTCCAAGCTGGACCCGGACTATGACCTTGTCCTCCGCATCGCCTTGGAGTGGTCCAAGGTGGAGACCAGGGGCAGCTCCGGATCAGCAGCCTCGCCGCAGACGCAGCTCGGACGCCGGCGCTGGCCCCTCCCGGCCCATGCGCAGCTCCGACAGGCGGCCTGCGCAAACCGCGCCTCCCCTACACCGTCCCCTGCCCCGTCCGGCCGCTGCTCCCCCACGTGGGCAGTGGTGGGTGCTTGTGCGCTCCCCGCCAGCCCGGACGCACACGCCGAAATCAAAGGCACACGCCACCCGCCGCGAGCGGCAACGGGAAAAGGGAGAGGGAGGCGGAGCAGTCCACGCGCTGCCGCAGCGGGATGCAGGCGGAGCTCAACGAGGACGCACGGCTCCTCGAATGGGCCTACCACCTGTGATCTTTTGAACATCCGTTGATGATCTTTTGGTGATCGGAACGTGCATTTCTGTCGGATTCTATGTTTGTGTGATGATTTACGTTGTTTCTACCTACGTTGCATGTTAGTATAGATATGAGAGACCGGATATGAGATACATAGATGTGAACAATAGAATTTAAGGAGTGCCCGATCAATGACTACGGACACACCCGGACATATGAGGGCCCGGATTTATAGGTCACGGCTGTAGATGCTCTTACATCTTGACCCGAAAATAGACCATAACGCGCGGTCGATACAATAATGATGCTAGAACTACAGAATCCTCCTCCTGATTTGATGATCTGATGTCATTTGTCTTGATAAGTCGATGCATCTAGCCACCTGTACCGAGTGGGTGTGCAGCAGAGACGCGAACTAGCTACTCCTTCCAGGATGGTTTTTTTTTTTCATATAGTAGTACTAACAATCGGCATCTGTCAGTTAAGTCCAGGGAGCAGACACGGGAGTTCCCGAGAGAGAGATAATATTCGCGTCACGCGTTTGACTAGGCCGGGCGAGATCATGTGGCAGCGCCGCCCGCATCGCATCGCACCGCACCACGCGAATCGTCTCCGCGGGCCGCTGTGCTACGTGCTGCCTCCTCCGTTTTAAAATATAGTGCTTCTTTTTTTTCCGTGCTTTAATTTTAACCATAAATTAACCAACGAGATCGACTGCGGCGGGGGGCAAAAATTATATCAGTGAATTCGTATTCAAAAGAGAGTGCACATCAAACGGCAAACGCAGGCTCCACACTCTCATACCCCCGCTCGTAATATAAGAGCATTTTTGACACACTAATGTAGAAAGAGCTTTTATATTTAATATATTACTCCTTCTGTAAACAAATATAAGAACGTTTAGATCACCATTTCAGTGATCTAAACGCTCTTAAATTACTTTATGGAGGGAGTATATGTTTACTGAGTTAAAGAAGAGAGAAGAGATGCGGCTGTAGATTTACAGCCGGCTGTGGCAGTAGAACTTTGTGAGAGTGTGCGGTAGATCGTGTGATAATAAAATGAGAGCAAACAAAGCTTTGCCCGCCACTGGCGCTTTCGCGTACTAATAAATATTAGCATCACCTTCCCCGTCCTTTGGATCTCTTGCGTAGAGAGTGGAGTAGGAGTGCCAGTAGTACCACTGATTGACTGGTACAAACATCAGAAAAAGGTTCACGAGAAGCTAGCATCGCAGTCGCAGCACAGGTACCCACACAGTGTGCAATGGCCTCGATCGATCGCTCCGTTCCACCGGATTCGATTCTTGGATCGCACACGACGATCGATCTACCGCGCCCATTTCCCCTTGACCTCCACGTGAGCGCAGAGTACGTGCGCGATGAGCGCAGGCTCACGCCATTTCCCGTCGCTTTCCTCCGGTTCAACGTCACTGCATAGCTAGCCACTAGCAAAGTCCCTCGCGCGCTATACTGCTCTAGCCGAGCTCTGTATAAAGGATAGAGCTATAGCCGCCGGCCGGCCTCAGCGCACTTGGTGAGGGAATTCCCTTGGTGAGTGGTGCACCTGGATCCAGGAGGAAGCTGTTGGCAGTGGAGAGAGAGAGAGAGATGGGGTCGTTGGGGAAGGATGCGGCGGCGGCGGGGGAGCGGGTGGTGCTGGCGGTGAACGGCGTGCGGCGCGAGGCGGCCGGCGTCGACCCGTCGACGACGCTGCTGGAGTTCCTCCGCACGCGCACGCCCGTCCGGGGGCCCAAGCTCGGCTGCGGCGAAGGTGAGCACCACCAAGACCAACTGGCTCTCCATTCCATTAGCTATGGTTTAATCCTTGCAGTTTCGATCGGTGAGAATCTTATCGGATGAATAGCCCAAAGCCCGGACCCAACGAGCCGACGGGAGTTGATCTGCCATCGTTTTCAGATTACCGACCGGACTCCTGCTCCTGGATCGCCTGGTCGCCGATCTCCACCCGCGCGCTCCACACGCGCGCGCAGGCGGAGGGAGAGGGAAGCAAAATAGGTGGCGGTAGGAGTTTCTGCACACGTGCACCTAGGCACCACGGCACATACACGCATAGACATATCCACAGTACCCGTTCTTGGGCCATCGACCACATCGGCGCCGCTTGTTCTCTTCATTTTGTGCGACCTACTACGGTCGCTACCAGCGCTAGCGCTCATTCATCACGAACCACAAAAATGCCTCCTCCTCGGCGCACACCGGTTCTAGCTAGGACCCATCATGTCTGTGTGGAATATAGGCCTAGTTCTTTTGCCAAAATCTGGGGATTCTCTCAGAATTCAACCCCTACCCAGCTTTTCCTAGTTCTTTTACAATCCTATCTAGTTAGGGGCTCTAAGATTCTGGTAGAAGTTGGGTAGGGGTTGGATTCTGGCAAAAGAATCCGGGCCTTATTCTGTTTGCTCTCTTCTTTTTGTGCTGCCTGGCTAGCCAGCTATCATTATCGTCCATTCATCGACGCACCACGAGTCCACAAGTATGTATGTCGGGGCACTTTCCAACTGCTCTCAACACTTTGACAGCACAAACGGCAATCAAAGAGAGTACCTAGTGAAAACCGCCAGTCTTCAAATTTTGATTAAAGATTTAACTGTATGCATGCTTGAAATTGATACATTCTTTCAAGCCCACCCGGCTAGCGATGATTCGGGGATTCAGTACTCCTCCGATCCATATTACTAGTTCTACTATAGCTGCGACAATTAATAATGGGATCGGAGGAGCGAAGCAGTATCTTTCGCTTTATGTTTGAGATAACATATAGTATTAAGAAGGAGTGAAAAGGCCGGATACGCTAGCTGCCGTCCTACTTTTCTGCTAGTGGAGCAGGCATGCAACGCGAGCATGCACCTATCCCAAATTATTGGACCTTTTACTCTCCGATTTGCAATTGTTTATCTTCTTTGCTAGGTGGTCAGGTCCCATACGCTGCATCATCCTGCAGCTAACCATCTTAGAAAACATATATATATATATAGCGGCAGTCTAGTCAGTAGCATGCTTTGGCCCATATCATTGTCCCAGATGCTTCTTGATAATGACTTTACATAAACAACACACTAATCAGACCACAGGATCCACACAAACACACACACACACACAAACAAAAAAAAAACAAGAGAAACTTTATAATTGCCGTAGGCTCCACAATTGACTGTTGTTGTAGCGGAAACTCAGATGATTTCACAAAAATCTGTACTCGCTCCGACAGTTGTTTGTTCACCAAATCAAAATAAAATAAAACATGGTTTTGTTTAACCCTAGCTAGGTAAACATACTCCCTCCGATCCTTTTTAGTTTGCATATAAGTTTTGTCTAAAGTCAAAGTAGAGACCAAACTTATACAAAAAAGTATCAACATTCAGAATGCCAAATCAATATTTTTAGATTCATTATGAAATGTAGTTTCAAGTTGACATTTTTTAATAGAAATGTGGTCAAACTTTGCAAAGTTTGACTTGACATAAGTCTAATATGCGGAGTAAAAAGGACCGGAGGGTTCTCTAACTGAATTTGCAATTCTACACCTGCAATGTCATTATGTACCGCATGAGAAATGCACCGATGTAAATCTTGATCCATAAGCATACCACATAAAGTGAATTTGTAGAAATTAAATATCCCATGAGTACGGAATTTAGAAATAATCTTGTTCACCTTAAAGCGCGAGCCATCAATGGAAGTATCATTGAATTTTTTTAGATCAAAAGTATTACTACAACAACTCGTCATTATTTTAGTATAAAATAAAAGACATGACATTTTATATAAAAACGTATAAGATAAAAAAAAATCTTTAAGTACTGAAAAAACAACTTCAAGTATGCGTAATGAACTAAGAGAGTACTTAATTATGAGACAATAATAATTAACATATTTAAGGGAGGTGACAATTCTTCACAGCCATCGGATAAATACTTAACGAAATTGGACTAAACGGTTTGGACGACTCAAATGAAAAATATCCCAAGTAACTCATGCTTTTAAAATCGGTAAAATACATACACAAATGTACAGTATGCCAATTGCTAAATATGTGCATCTTTTGGTCCTGGCCTTGGCCTTCTTTTGTTGTGGGTGGTAGCTCCACCACTTGCCTCCATGAACATTAAACCATAAAAGAATATCTTAAAGTTTCATAAGGTCTAATTCGTTTTACAACATATATAAGATGTCAACACATATGTTCATGTTTTCTATCTGTGTGCAAACGTTTCATAGAGATATGATAGGTCACACTACTTTTGTCCTTCGCATTTAACTCCAGACATCTAAAAGAACACAAACATATATTCCTTCCGTCCCAAAATAAGTGACTCAACTTTGTACTAATTTTAATATAAAGTTAGTACAAACTTGAATCACTTATTTTGGGACGCAGGGAGTACATGCCTATTTTTTTTCTTCTGATTTTTTACATTCAACCAATTATTTGTTCTATTCAGGAGCAAATTATCCCATTCAGCAAATATTTCTTTTATGTTTTTGAAGGAAATGTTCTTTCTCATTATATGATTCGTCTCGCTCTGGTGTGTTTCTAAATTAACGACGTCACGTTGCTGCGTGCAGGTGGGTGCGGCGCATGCGTGGTGCTCATCTCCAAGTACGACCCGACCACCGACGAGGTGACCGAGTTCTCGGCGAGCTCCTGCCTGACGCTCGTCGGCAGCCTGAACCACTGCTCGGTCACCACCAGCGAGGGCATCGGCAACACCCGCGATGGCTACCACCCCGTCCAGCAGCGCCTCGCCGGCTTCCACGCCTCGCAGTGCGGCTTCTGCACCCCCGGCATGTGCATGTCCATCTTCTCCGCGCTCGTCAAGGCCGACAAGCCCGGCGCCGCCGGCGAGCCAGCCCCGCCGCCAGGGTTCTCCAAGCTCACGTCGTGCGAGGCCGAGCACGCAGTCTCCGGCAACCTCTGCCGATGCACCGGCTACAGGCCCATCGTCGACGCCTGTAAGAGCTTCGCCGCCGACGTCGACCTCGAGGACCTCGGGCTCAACTCTTTCTGGAAGAAAGGCGCCGACCGTGCCGAGGTCGGCAAACTGCCGGAATACTCCAGTGGCGCCGTCTGCACATTCCCGGAGTTCCTCAAGTCTGAGATCAAGGCCTCCGTTGATAATCAGACGAACAATGTGCCGGCTGCGATCGCCGGCGAAGACGGCTGGTACCATCCCAGGAGCATCCAGGAGCTCCATAGCCTCTTCGACTCCAACTGGTTCGACGAAAAGTCAGTCAAGATCGTGGCATCAAACACCGGCGCCGGAGTGTACAAGGATCAAGACCTCTACGAAAAGTACATCGACATCAAAGGGATACCGGAGCTTTCGGTCATCAACAGGAGCAACAAGGGGGTGGAGATCGGGGCAGCCGTGTCCATCTCCAAAGCCATCGAGGTCTTCTCCGATGGCACCCCGGTCTTTAGAAAGATCGCCGGTCACCTGAGCAAGGTGGCCTCGCCGTTCGTCCGCAACACGGCGACCGTCGGCGGGAACGTGATCATGTCGCAGCGGCTGCAGTTCCCATCTGACATCGCCACCGTTCTTCTCGCCGCCGGCTCCACCGTCACCATCCAGACGGCTTCCAAAATGCTGTGCCTGACACTGGAGGAATTTCTGGAGCAGCCTCCCTGTGATGCCAAGACCATACTGCTCAGCATATTTGTCCCTGACTGGGGTTCAGACAATGTCATCTTCGAGACCTCTCGTGCAGCACCCAGACCATTCGGCAATGCTGTGTCCTATGTGAATTCTGCATTCCTGGCAAGGACTTCAGGGGATGCAGCATCAGGGGAGCTCATTGTCGATGAAATCTGCCTCGCGTTCGGCGCCTACGGTGTCGGTCATGCGAGCCGGGCTCGGAAGGTGGAGGAATTCTTGAAGGGGAAATCAGTGAGTGCATCTGTGATACTTGAAGCGGTTCGGTTGCTGAAAGATGTGATCTCGCCGTCAGAAGGCACCACACACCCTGAGTACAGAGTCAGCCTGGCGGTCAGTTTCTTGTTCAGTTTCCTGTCTTCACTTGCTACCGACCTGGATGAACCGGCGAAGGCTATTACTCCCAATGGCATATCTACTAATGGAACCATGAATGGCAATGGCGCGTCCTCCCTGGAGAAGCAAAGTAAGGTTGGCAGCGATGATTTGCCGATCCGTTCAAGGCAAGAACTGGTTTTCACCGAAGAATATAAACCTGTCGGCAAGCCAACCACGAAAGCGGGTGCTGAGCTACAAGCTTCTGGTATACTCCAATACTCTTATTCCAGTGAGCTTTTACAGTGTTTTTTTAAAGGAATTCTTACAGGGTTTATGGTTACCTTTTCTTCTGCTGTTCCGCATACTGTAAACCAAGATCTTTTTGCTAGTCATTCTGAACCATTTGGTAGTTCTTTTTGTTCATTGTACTTTAGCTAGTCCAACCAATGCAGAACCATCTGCTATGTTTCATCTGCTATTCTGAAACATGCACTTAACGATATTATTGGTCTTGTTCAGGGGAGGCTGTGTATGTTGATGACATCCCATCTCCCAAGGATTGCCTCTACGGAGCATTTATCTACAGCACACACCCTCATGCCCATATAAAAGGTGTCAACTTCAAATCATCTCTGGCATCAAAAAAGGTCATCACGGTCATCTCCGCAAAGGACATTCCTGCCGGTGGAAGGAATATTGGATCCAGCTTCCCGGGGCTAGGAGACGAAGCGCTCTTCGGTGATCCGGTTTCTGAATTCGCTGGTCAAAATATTGGCGTTGTGGTACCTACTTCTGAACCACTTGAACTCAGTTTCAGTCTTTCAGAAAAAAAAAAATGCACAACCAATAGTACTCAATGTTTTACCCAAAATTTTGAGGTATAGAACTGACCATATTATTATCGTGTTGGTTTGCCATCAATCAGATTGCTGAAACCCAGAAGTACGCCTATATGGCGGCGAAGCAGGCCGTCATCGAGTATAGCACCGAGAATCTCGAGCCGCCCATTCTGACAATAGAGGATGCCATCCAACATGACAGCTACTTCCATCCTCCCCCATTTTTGGCTCCTAAGCCAATTGGGGATTTCGAGCAAGGGATGTCTGAAGCTGATCACAAGATTTTATCAGGAGAGGTACATAGTTCAGTTTAGCAGGATGTTTGTCTATATTCGTAGTTTCAGACAAGGATCATTACATCATAGTTTCAGAAAAGGATCATTACATACTCACAACTAGCATCATTATCAATTTTCAACAGGTGAAACTTGAATCACAATACTACTTCTACATGGAGACTCAGACAGCCTTGGCCGTCCCTGACGAAGATAACTGCATCACCATCTACGCCTCGACGCAGATACCCGAGGTCACGCAGAATGTCGTCGCGGACTGCCTCGGCATTCCGTACCACAATGTTCGCATCATCACAAGAAGAGTTGGCGGCGGCTTCGGCGGGAAGGCGATGAAAGGATGCCATGTAAGTGGAAGCCCCAACCATTCAAACACATTTTACATCAACAAAAAGTTGTACAATCTTCTGACCATGGAGGAAATGTTTGTGTTTTTCAGGTGGCATGTGCGTGTGCAGTTGCAGCGTTCAAGCTGCGGCGCCCTGTTCGGATGTACCTCGACCGCAAGACGGACATGATCATGGCCGGAGGGCGGCACCCGATGAAGGTGAAGTACTCCGTGGGGTTCAAGTCGGACGGCACACTCACGGCGCTCCACCTCGACCTGGGGATCAACGCCGGGATATCGCCGGACGTGAGCCCGGCGCTCCCGTCGGCCATCGTCGGTGCTCTCAAGAAGTACAACTGGGGCGCCCTGGCCCTGGACGTCAAGGTGTGCAAGACGAACGTCTCGTCCAAGTCGGCCATGCGCGGCCCCGGGGACGTGCAGGGCTGCTTCATCGCGGAGGCCATCATCGAGCACGTCGCGTCGGCGCTCGCCGCCGACACCAACACCGTCCGGAGGAAGAACCTCCACGGCTTCGAGAGCCTCACGAAGTTCTACGGCGACGCCGCCGGCGAGGCCTCGACGTACAGCCTCGTTGAAATCTTTGACAAGCTGGCCTCGTCGCCGGAGTATCGGACCAGGGCGGCCGCGGTGGAGCGGTTCAACGGCGGGAGCAGGTGGAAGAAGCGGGGCATCTCCTGCGTGCCGATCACGTACGAGGTGAGGCTCCGGCCGACGCCCGGGAAGGTGTCCATCATGAACGATGGATCCATCGCTGTCGAGGTCGGTGGCGTGGAGATCGGGCAGGGGTTATATACCAAGGTGAAGCAGATGACGGCGTACGGGCTGGCTGAGCTCTGCTCCGACGCCGACGGGCTCCTTGACAAGGTGCGTGTCATCCAGGCCGACACGCTGAGCATGATCCAGGGTGGCTTCACCGGCGGGAGCACCACCTCCGAGACCAGCTGCGAGGCGGTCCGTCTGTCGTGCGCCACGCTCGTGGAGCGGCTCAAGCCCATCAAGGAGAGCCTCGAGTCCAAGTCCGGCGCCCCTGCGCCATGGAAGGCCTTGATTACCCAGGCGACCATGGCGAGCGTGAACCTGTCGGCGCAGGCGTACTGGACTCCTGACCCAGCCTTCGTGAAGTACATCAACTACGGAGCCGCCGTCAGCGAGGTACCATGATCGATGATCCAAACTCCAAAGATCCAAATCGCAACAAGGGATCCTGATTTCTGATTGGGAAATTGCCCGAATTGCAGGTGGAAATCGACGTGCTGACTGGGGGCACGACGATCCTGAGGAGCGACCTGGTGTACGACTGCGGGCAGAGCCTGAACCCGGCGGTGGACCTCGGCCAGGTGAGCTCGCCGCCGATCGGCACAACCACTTGCTGTTGCTGAAGATTGTTGTAACCTGAATTGTTTTTCGGTTGATGGATCAGGTGGAGGGCGCATTCGTGCAAGGCGTTGGGTTCTTCACAAACGAGGAGTACACGACGAACGCCGACGGGCTGGTGGTGAACGACGGCACCTGGACGTACAAGATCCCCACGGTGGACACCATCCCGAAGCAGCTCAACGTGGAGCTCCTTACCAGCGCGCGCGACAAGAAGCGGGTGCTCTCCTCCAAGGCGTCCGGCGAGCCGCCGCTGCTGATGGCGGCGTCGGTGCACTGCGCGATGCGGGAGGCTATCAGGGCGGCCCGGAAGGACTTCTCGGCCAGCTCGCCGCTGACGTTCCAGATGGACGTGCCGGCCACCATGGCCGACGTCAAGGAGCTCTGCGGCCTCGACGTCGTGGAGAGGCACCTCCAGAGCCTCTCCTCTGCGGCCGCCGGTCCCAACGCCGGCGTCAAGGCCTGATGGTACTATGTGTAAGTTATGTAGAAACGTGACACGTGTACTGTAATGACACGACCGAAGGTTTGGGACGCTGCTTGTCTGCGGTGTGTATAGAAACAGGAGATCATACAGCTATGGACGTGCATCAATCTTAAGCGTCGGATTTCATCTAACGGCAGACATGCACGTGCTTGGATTCTGCTTGAAAGAAGATCTTCAGTTTCTGTTACAAATCTGAGCAGTGGTGTACCCATCCCTGAGGTAGATCAAAGTTACTCCCCTCGCTCAGTGTTGGAGATTGATCACAAACCGGGAGTCCATTTGTGCTCGCATTTTGAAGGCAAAATATGTTGAGTGAATTCCGGTTTTTATCCCTTATTTTGACATTTTTGATACTAATTACCCAATTTAGTGAGATTTCATCCGTTTTATCACATTTAACAAAAAATGCTGCCACAATTACCTTGTTTAAAATTTTGTGAGCATTCTGACCGGCCGGTCATAATTGTTAGGTCCAGTTGGCATGCGACGTGAGTGGTTTTTCCTGGCTATTTTTCGCACTGCTGAACCGGGTCGTGCAACTTCTCCCGGCCGGCTCAGCCCGAAGGCGGTCGCTCGCGTCACGTCCAACCCACAACACCCAAGTTGGCCGCGCGCCACGCCCGCCTCCCGTGGCTTCTCGTTTGCGTTGCTGTCCATAATCAAACATGCAAACTGATTTCCGGATAAGCATCAAATTCCTATAGCATGTTGATCATGCCTGCATCATCTGTTAACTCAACCATGGAGTTCCCGTTGGCCACCTTCTTCTAATAATAAACATTGTCCCAAGGGTTGGAATACAATTCCTTGATTTTTCTCCTTTATATCAAAATAAATAATGAAATTTATGCAGAAACGTGATACGTGTGTACTGTAAATGACACGAGCGAAGGTTTGGGACGCTGCTTGTGTGCGGGTGTGTATAGAAGAGAAGGGAGAATGCAGCTAGCGACGTGGATCAATCTTAAGCGTTGGATTTCATCTAACGGCAGACATGCACGTGCTTGGATTCTGCTTGAGGATAAAAAGACTTCAGTTCCTGTTACAAATCTGGGTGATGGTATGAAGTCAAGGACTGTCGGAATACTGTTAAAATAAATTTCCTAAATTCTTGACGGTGCACGCGCATAATTTAGTGAAAACGAACGGCCGAGCTACGCGACAAAACAAATTGAAAAGACCGCAACACTCTACATACAGTGGCGGAGGTACGGGACTGTCGTACAAGTGTTGCATGCAACACTTTGTGTGCATTTAATTTCATTTCACAAAAATTAGAAAGTCATATTTCTTAAACCACACATCAAAATTAAGATCTGTTTTTGCAGTGAAGATCGTAGTGATGAGATCTTTGAAACTTGATCTTGCATGGATATATTTCGACAAAAAAATTTCGATGACAACTTTGATGCAATATGATGCAACTTTATTATTACATGATGTAACTTCAGTACTACATGGAGTAAGTTTTTTCCAAACCAAATTTTTGGAGCTCCTATGAGGTTGCATCGTAGCAACTAGCAACCATGAAAACCAGCTTTTTGTCATGTGTAGCTAGTTTGTTGCCTCGTGGATGTGTAGTTTTCTCCATTGGCACGTCATGTCCTACCTACTTAATCTGTTGTTTCAGTCAATTGCTAGTAGTTCATGTGCAACTCCGTCACTTTCGTACTTGTGGATGTGCAATTTTAGTTGGTGGGGGCAACAAACGAAGTTGCACATACTCTGCTAGACAGTTGGTGGGTGTACCATACTAAGTTGCACATCTCACTGGCAGAGATAGTTGGATGGTGAAAACCGCACATCCATAAGGGCAATAAAAAGTTGCATATAAGCATGGCGTAGAAGTTGCACATCTCAATGGCAGGGATGGTTTGTACATGATGCTAACAGGGAAAACTACATATCAACGGGGTACAGGGAAGTTGCACATTACTATTAGGCAGTTGGCTAAGGCAGTATCCGAAGTTGCATATCCACTGGTAGGTAGTTGGTCGAGTGTGATAGCCTGGCTTATTAGGGATGATAGACTACTCATATCAATAAGGAATTCCTTCTTTTCCGGGAGCCCATTCGGAAAGAACTCCAAAGTTAAGTGTGCTCACCTTGGAGTAATTTCAGGATGGGTGACTGACGGGGAAGTTACTCCCGAGTGCGCACGAGTGAGGACAAAGTGCGCAGAAAAGACTAGTATTGATCTGTGGGGCCAGTCTAGATCCCGCCAGCAGTAACGACCACCGGTGGGTGTGTCCGGAGTGTTACATCGAGGCAGCAAACACCAAGGGCCTGTATGAGACTGCTCCGCTCCTTGAAATTCAGCTCCACTCTAGAAAATGCAAACCAAACGGGGAAGCTCCATGATATGTTGCTCTGCCAAAAAGCTAGAATCCCGGATACAATTCCATGTTTTTTGTGAAGCTCTTTAGGGGGTGCTTCAAAAAATTGTAGAAGCTGGACTTGGAAGGAGATTACCTACCACTGTAACTAAAAAGTGGACACCCCTTCGTTTCTCCTTGCTCGTCCAATCAAATAGATCCTTTCCACCAAAATTTTCATTCTTGAAGCTGGAGCTAGATGAAAGCCAAACATTCTCTTTGGAAGAGTTGCAACTCCTGTATGAAACTACTCCAAAGTGGATTTTGGTGGAGCGAAACTGATTTTAATGGAGCGGAGCAGTCCCAAACAGTCCCTAAAAATTGGCAATAGGCCTGGGTAGCAGACAAAGTTGCACATCTCACTGCTAGGTGGTAGTTTGGGGTGGAAGTACCTCGGTGAAACTTACACGTTCACGGGTAGGGAGAAAGTTGCACATCGACTGTCAGGTTGTTGCACATCGACTATTACATAGTTGTACCTAAAAGGTACTAAAATACACAAAAAAGTTCGTCGAAACATACCCCATGCGGGATGTAGTTTGGAAGAGCACGTCACGATGATTCCAATAGTGAAAACGGATCTTAAATTTGATGCACAGTTTGAGAGTTATGCCTATTTGAATTTTCAAAACCGTGAATTAAATGCACAACGGAATAAAATGCATGCACTGTAGGATGACCGTGAGAGCATCCAATAGATCGTGAAAAAATGAAAAGGCTTTCCTAATTGAGGACGAGGACAAAATGTTTCCTAAAATGACCGGCTGCTTCGAAGCGCTAGCGGGCAGTCGTTTGTCCACTAGACTCTAATAGATTTGAGGTACAATACTAAGGGTCGGTTTTTTCTTTTGGGCGGCTTAAAAACATAAGCTGCCTTCCCTAGCTAAAAAATAAGTCGTTCCTAAATTTATTGGGACTTCTAAATTAGTTATATTATAACTAGTTTAAAAGTCCAATGAATAAGAAAGGTGGCTTATGGTAAAAATTAAAGAGAAGACCATTTATTTTTTGAGCTGCCAAAAGATCTGGCCCTTAAGATTTTCTTGACCCAGGATAGACATGAGTTCATTCTAGGTTAGTGGCTTTATGAAGCAAACTGGACACTTTGCACATATGACAGAAAGATATGGGAGGTTTTGCCACATTTGTGTGTGTGTGTGCGCGCGCGCGCGCGTGTGTGTGTGTGTGTGTGTGCGTGTGCGTGTGCGTGGAGGGAATATTAAAGACAATATCTTCAAGTGGAACGACCATATTGTGTGAAGATCGAATACGAAGGTGAAATAAAAAGCTTTGCAAAGTGTCATGGTTGAAATTATTGGGTGCAATCCATGCTCGCGGTATGGAGCTTGGGGTATCTTAGGGAAGAGTGCCTTGTGTATGGTGTGATAGTTTGAGATCCCGTATTTATAGAAAATCGAGCATTTTATGTTCGGCGTAGTTTGAAAAACAGAACCGACAATCAAACTGGTGTGGCTCTTGATTTAAGATTTTACGGGTCGACCGCCGGTTCATCGGTTCATTTGCAACAAAAAACCAGAATATTCCAGGTAATTTTTTAAAATTATGACCTAACATCAAGAGAATAGACATAATATTGAATGTAAACCAATAATAAAACATAAATTGTTAGTTTAATCTAGTTGGTTGTTAGGTCTTTAGCATGCCTTGTTTGAAGGTTTAGGTGTTTGATTCCTTGTTGATGCACTTTATTTTGAATATTTGTTTGGTCTTTTACTAAAAGACCGGCACGCCGACCCCTCCCAATGCTTCACCTTGTATAGGTGCTCAGGTTGCCATGTAGGCAAAAAGTCTGATGTGGCAAGATAATTAAGAGGAGAGAGGTGAGTGTGGTGACCCCAGTAAGAAACAATGACAAGCACGAGAACCTAGGAAAAACACTTAAAGAGAAGAATCCCACCACTGCATGATGAACTTTAGTTGCAAATCATTAAATGAAGGATGCTTAGCACCAACAAATTAAGCACATATGCATTGGGGACTTTAGTTGCTAAAGTTTTTAATGTGCTTAGCACCTTATGTAAGCACCAATGCATTGGAAGTAGCCTTAGAAAACAGGGGAAGGCGTTGTTCACGGTATTTTCGGTCAGACAGACGGTCCGATTCAGTTTTTAAAATTATGGGTTGGACAAAGTTACCAATGCATTTATAGCTATTTCCTCTCAAGAGCCTAGAGAACCTCAAGCACAATCGCAACATTCTGAGGTGCGTTGGAGGGAGGGGGGTTTGTGAACCATGACATTGGCACATAATGTAATAATCAACCCGTATATACGAGGGATTAGGATGAGGTCTGAACTACTTCATCCGATCCAAGTCACTGTTTTGAACTAAGGTTAGTTCAAAACCGCGACATTTATGATGGATCGGATCGGAGTGAGCACCTTTTTTTGCTGTCCACTTTGCTTCTGATGGAACTGACTTCAACTTTGACAAGTTGACACAATCCGTCTTCAACGCCTTTATTCCATTTGATCAAATGAAGTTGAACGTAGCGACACCTACGTACTTTGGCTGTCTCACCTAGCATTTCCCTTGTTTTTCATTTTGATAAAAGGCATTTTTATTGACTCCAAATATAGCATCAAGTGAATCCAAAACATGATGAGCAACACCCAGTCTCTGCATAATTAAGATGCACATAGCCAAAACCAACAATCAGACAAAATAAAAATAAAAACCGACATATCATCAACAAAAAAGTCAAATAACCAACACTATGCCTATGTCGAACGTGGGGGTGGACTTATCCGGAGACTATGCTGTCACCCATGTAGCATGCAATTTCCAAAAAATTCCTACGCTCACGCAAGATCTATCTAGGAGATGCATAGCAACGAGAGGGGGAGAGTGTGTCCACGTACCCTCGTAGACCGAAAGCGGAAGCGTTAGGTTAACGCGGTTGATGTAGTCGAACGTCTTCGCGATCCAACCGATCAAGTACCGAACGTACGACACCTCCGAGTTCAGCACACGTTCAGCTTGATGACGTCCCTCGAACTCTTGATCCAACAGAGGGTCGAGGGAGAGTTTCGTCAGCACGACGGCGTAGTGACGGTGATGGTGATGTGATCCACGCAGGGCTTCACCTAAGCACTACGTGAATATGACCGGAGGAGTAAACTCTGGAGAGAGACGCCACACACGGCTTGGAACAATTGGTGTGTCTCCAAGGGGTGCCCTGCCCACGTATATAAAGGAGGGAGAGGAGGAGGCCGGCCACCAGGGGGCGCGCCAAGAGGGGGGACTCCTACTAGGATTCGCCCCCCTTTTTTCCTTCTCATGGAGGGGGAAAGAGGGAAGGAGAGGGAGAGGGGGAAAGGAAAGGGGGGCCGCGCCCCCTTCCCCTTGTCCAATTCGGACAACCCATGGGGGGGAGGGGGGGCGCCACCCCTTGTGGGCTCCCCTCTCTCTCCCCTATGGCCCATGTTGGCCCATACTTCCCCGGGGGGTTCCGGTAACCCCTCGGTACTCCGATAAATATCTGAAACGTCCCAAGACCAGTCCGGTGTCCAAATACTATCATCCAATATATCAATCTTTACCTCTCGACCATTTCGAGACTCCTCGTCGTGTCTATGATCTCATCCGGGACTCCGAACAATCTTCGGTCACCAAAACACATAACTCATAATACAAATCGTCATCGAACGTTCAGCGTGCGGACCCTACAGGTTCGAGAACTATGTAGACATGACCGAGACATATCTCCGGTCAATAACCAATAGCAGAACCTGGATGCTCATAATGGTTCCTACATATTCTACGGAGATCTTTATCGGTCAAACCGCAATGACAACATACGTAATTCCCTTTCGGTATGTTACTTGCCCGAGATTCGATCATTGGTATCATCATACCTAGTTCAATCTCGTTACCGGCAAGTCTCTTTACTCGTTCCGTAATGCATCATCCCACAACTAACTCATTAGTCACATTGCTTGCAAGGCCTATAGTGATGTGCATTACCGAGAGGGCCCAGAGAAACCTCTCTGATACCCGGAGTGACAAATCCTAATCTCTATCTATGCCAACCCAACAAACACCTTCGGAGACACTTGTAGAGCATCTTTATAATCACCCAGTTACGTTGTGACATTTGATAGCACACAAGGTGTTCCTTCGGTATTCGGGAGTTGCATAATCTCATAGTCAGACGAATATGTATAAGTCATGAAGAAAGCAATAGCAGTAAAACTTAACGATCATTATGCTAAGCTAACGGATGGGTCTTGTCCATCACATCATTGTCCTAATGATGTGATCCCGTTCATCAATTGACAACACATGTCTATGGCCAGGAAACTTAACTATCTTTGATTAACGAGCTAGTCTAGTAGAGGCATACTAGGGACACTTTGTTTTGTCTATGTATTCACACATGTATCAAGTTTCCGGTTAATACAATTCTAGCATGAATAATAAACATTTATCATGATATATGGAAATATAAATAACAACTTTATTATTGCCTCTAGGGCATATGTCCTTCAGTCTCCCACTTGCACTAGAGTCAATAATCTAGATTACATTGTAATGATTCTAACAACCATGGAGTCTTGGTGTTGATCATGTTTTGCTCGTGGAAGAGGCTTAGTCAATGGGTCTGCAACATTCAGATCCGTATGTATTTTGCAAATCTCTATGTCTCCCTCCTTGACTTGATCGCGGATGGAGTTGAAGCGTCTCTTGATGTGTTTGGTTCTCTTGTGAAATCTGGATTCCTTCGCTAAGGCAATTGCTCCAGTATTGTCACAAAAGATTTTCATTGGACCCGATGTACTAGGTATTACACCTAGATCGGATATGAACTCCTTCATTTGCTGCTTCCGAAGAAGCCATGTACTCTGCTTCACACGTAGATCCCGCCACGACGCTCTGCTTGGAACTGCACCAACTGACAGCTCCACCATTCAACATAAATACGTATCCAGTTTGTGACTTAGAGTCATCCGGACCAGTGTCAAAGCTAGCATCGACGTAACCATTTATGACAAGCTCTTTGTCACTTCCATAAACGAGAAACATATCATTAGTCCTTTTCAGGTATTTCAGGATGTTCTTGACCGCTGTCCAGTGATCCACTCCTAGATTACTTTGGTACCTCACTGCCAAACTTATAGCAAGGCACACATCAGGTCTGGTACACAACATTGCATACATGATAGAACCTATGGCTGAGGCATAGGGAATGACTTTCATTTTCTCTCTATCTTCTACAGTGGTCGGGCATTGAGTCTGACTCAACTTCACACCTTGTAACACAGGCAAGAACCCTTTCTTTGACTGATCCATTTTGAACTTCTTCAAAACTTTATCAAGGTATGTGCTTTGTGAAAGTCCAATTAAGCGTCTTGATCTATCTCTATAGATCTTGGTGCCCAATATATAAGCAGCTTCACAGAGGTCTTTCATTGAAAAATTCTTATTCAAGTATCCTTTTATGCTATCCAGAAATTCTATATCATTTACAATCAACAATATGCCATCCACATATAATATTAGAAATGCTACAGAGCTCCCACTCACTTTCTTGTAAATACGGGCTTCTCCAAAAGTCTGTATAAAACCATATGCTTTGATCACACTATCAAAGCATATATTCCAACTCCGAGAGGCTTGCACCAGTCCATAAATGGATCGCTGGAGCTTGCACACTTTGTTAGCACCTTTAGGATCGACAAAACCTTCTGGTTGCATCATAGACAACTCTTCTTTAAGAAATCCATTAAGGAATGCAGTTTTGACATCCATTTGCCAAATTTCATAATCATAAAATACGACAATTGCTAACATGATTCAGACAGACTTAAGCATCGCTACGGGTGAGAAGGTCTCATCGTAGTCAACTCCTTGAACTTGTCGAAAACCTTTTGCAACAAGTCGAGCTTTGTAGACAGTAACATTACCGTCAGCACCAGTCTTCTTATTGAAGATCCATTTATTTTCTATGGCCTGACGATCATCGGGCAAGTAAATGAAAGTCCATACTTTGTTCTCAAACATGGATCCCATCTCAGATTTCATGGCCTCAAGCTATTTAGCGGAATCTGGGCTCATCATCGCTTCCTCATAGTTTGTAGGTTCGTCATGGTCTAGTAACATGACTTCCAGAACAGGATTACCGTACCACTCTGGTGTGGACTGTACTCTGGTTGACCTACGAGGTTCGGTAGTAACTTGATCTGAAGTTTCATGATCATCATCATTAGCTTCCTCACTAATTGGTGTAGGCATCACTGGAACTGATTTCTGTGATGAACCATTTTCCAATTCGAGAGAAGGTACAACCACCTCATCAAGTTCTACTTTCCTCCCACTCACTTCTTTCGAGAGAAACTCCTTCTCTAGAAAGGATCAATTCTTGGCAACAAATGTCTTGCCTTCGGATCTGTGATAGAAGGTGTACCCAATAGTTTCTTTTGGGTATCCTATGAAGACGCACTTCTCCGATTTGGGTTCGAGCTTATCAGGATGAAGCTTTTTCACATAAGCATCGCAACCCCAAACTTTAAGAAACGATAGTTTAGGTTTCTTACCAAACCACAGTTCATATGGTGTCATCTCAAAGGATTTAGATGGTGCCCTATTTAACATGAATGCAGCCATCTCTAAAGCATAACCCCAAAACGATAGTGGTAAATCGGTAAGAGGCATCATAGATCGCACCATATCTGTAAAGTACGGTTACGATGTTCGGACACACCATTACTCTGTGGTGTTCCAGGTGGTGTGAGTTGCGAAACTATTCCACATTGTTTCAAATGAAGACCAAACTCGTAACTCAAATATTCATCTCCGTGATCAGATCATAGAAATTTTATTTTCTTGTTACGATGATTTTCTACTTCACTCTGAAATTCTTTGAACTTTTCAAATTTTTCAGACTTATGTTTCATTAAGTAGATATACCCATATCTACTCAAATCATCTGTGAAGGTCAAAAAATAACGATACCCGCCGCGAGCCTCAACACTCATCGGACCGCATACATCAGTATGTATTATTTCCAATAAGTCAGTTGCTCGCTCCATTGTTCCGGAGAACGGAGTCTTAGTCATCTTGCCCATGAGGCATGGTTCGCAAGCATCAAGTGATTCATAATCAGGTTCCAAAAGCCCATCTGTATGGAGTTTCTTCATGCGTTTACACCAATATGACCTAAACGGTAGTGCCACAAATAAGTTGCACTATCATTATTAACTTTGCATATTTTGGCTTCAATATTATGAATATGTGTATCACTATGATCGAGATTCAATAAAAATAGACCACTCATCAAGGGTGCATGACCATAAAAGATATTACTCATATAAATAGAACAACCATTATTCTCTGATTTAAATGAATAACCGTCTCGCATCAAACAAGATCCAGATATAATGTTCGTGCTGAACGCTGGCACCAAATAACAATTATTCAGGTCTAAAACTAATCCCGAAGGTAGATGTAGAGGTAGCGTGCCGACGGCGATCACATTGACCTTGGAACCATTTCCGACGCGCATCGTCACCTCGTCATTAGCCAATGTTCGTTTAATCTGTAGTCCCTGTTTCGAGTTGCAAATATGAGCAACAGAACTAGTATCAAATACCAGGCGCTACTACGAGCATTAGTAAGGTACACATCAATAACATGTATATCAAATATACCTTTCACTTGGCCATCCTTCTTATCCGCCAAATACTTGGGGCGGTTCCGCTTCCAGTGACCAGTCCCTTTGCAGTAGAAGCACTTAGTTTCAGGCTTAGGTCCAGACTTGGGCTTCTTCCCGAGAGCAGCAACTTGCTTGCTATTCTTCTTGAAGTCCCCTTCTTCCCTTTGCCCTTTTTTTAAACTAGTGGTCTTGTTAACCATCAACACTTGATGCTCCTTCTTGATTTCTACCTCCGCAGCCTTAAGCATTGCGAAGAGCTCGGGAATTGTCTTTTCCATCCCTTGCATATTATAGTTCGTCACGAAGCCTTTATAGCTTGGTGGCAGTGATTGAAGAACTCTGTCAATAACACTATCATCCGGAAGATTAACTCCCAGCTGAGTCAAGTGGTTATGGTACCCAGACATTCTGAGTATGTGTTCACTGACAGAACTGTTCTCCTCCATCTTGCAGCTATAGAACTTGTTGGAGACTTCATATCTCTCAACTCGGGCATTTGCTTGAAATATTAACTTCAACTCTTGGAACATCTCATATGCCCCATGACGTTCAAAACATCTTTGAAGCCCCGATTCTAAGCCATAAAGCATGGCACACTGAACTATCGAGTAGTCATCAGCTTTAGCTTGACAGACGTTCATAACGTCCGGAGTTGCTCCTGCAGCAGGCCTTGCACCTAGTGGTGCTTCCTGGACGTAATTCTTCTGTGCAACAATGAGGATAATCCTTAAGTTAGGGACCCAGTCCGTGTAGTTGCTACCATCATCTTTGAACTTAGCTTTCTCTAGAAACGCATTAAAATTCAAGGGAACGGTAGCACGAGCCATTGATCTACAACAACATAGATATGCAAAAACTATCAGGGCTAAGTTCATGATAAATTTAAGTTTAATTAATCATATTATTAAAGAACTCCCACTTAGATAAACATCCCTCTAGTCATCTAAATGATCACGTGATCCATATCAACTAAACCATGTCCGATCATCACGTGAGATGGAGTAGTTTTCAATGGTGAACATCTCTATGTTGATCATATCTACTATATGATTCACGTTTGACCTTTCGGTCTCAGTGTTCCGAGGCCATCTCTGTATATGCTAGGCTCATCAAGTTTAACCGAGTATTCCGCATGTGCAAAACTGTCTTCCACCCGTTGTATGTGAACGTAGAGCTTATCACACCTGATCATCACGTGGTGTCTCGGCACGACGAACTGTCGCAACGGTGCATACTCAGGGAGAACACTTGTACCTTGAAATTTAGTGAGGGATCATCTTATAATGCTACCGCCGTACTAAGAAAAATAAGATGCATAAAAGATAAACATCACATGCAATCAAAATATGTGACATGATATGGCCATCATCATCTTGTGCCTTTGATCTCCATCTCCAAAGCACCGTCATGATCTCCATCGTCATCGACTTGACACCTTGATCTCCATCGTAGCATCCTTGTCGTCTCGCACACTATTGCTTCTACAACTATCGCTACCGCATAGTGATAAAGTAAAGCAATTACATGGTGATTGCATTTCATACAATAAAGCGACAACCATAAGGCTCCTGCCAGTTGCCGATAACTTTTACAAAACATGATCATCTCATACAATAACTTATATCACATCATGTCTTGACCATATCACATCACAACATGCCCTGCAAAAACAAGTTAGACATCCTCTACTTTGTGTTGCAAGTTTTACGTGGCTGCTACGGGCTTCTAGCAAGAACCGTTCTTACCTACGCATCGAAACCACAACGATTTTTCGTCAAGTGTGCTGTTTTAACCTTCAACAAGGACTGGCCGTAGTCAAATTCGATTCAACTAAAGTTGGAGAAACAGACACCCGCCAGCCACCTTTATGCAAAACAAGTTGCATGTCCGTCGGTGGAACCGGTCTCATGAACGTGGTCATCTAAGGTTGGTCCGGACTGCTTCATCCAAAGATACCGCCGAATCAAAATAAGACATTGGTGGTAAGAAGTATGACTATTATCACCCACAACTCTTTGTGTTCTACTCGTGCATATCATCTACGCATAGACCTGGCTCGGATGCCACTGTTGGGGAACGTAGCATGCAATTTCAAAAAAATTCCTACGCTCACGCAAGATCTATCTAGGAGATGCATAGCAACGAGAGGGGGAGAGTGTGTCCACGTACCCTCGTAGGCCGAAAGCTAAAGCGTTAGGTGAACGCGGTTGATGTAGTCGAACGTCTTCGCGATCCAACCGATCAAGTACCGAACGTACGGCACCTCCGAGTTCAGCACACGTTCAGCTCGATGACGTCCCTCGAACTCTCGATCCAGCAGAGGGTCGAGGGAGAGTTTCATCAGCACGACGGCGTGGTGACGGTGATGGTGATGTGATCCGCGCAGGGCTTCGCCTAAGCACTACGTGAATATGACCGGAGGAGTAAACTGTGGAGAGAGACGCCACACACGACTTGGAACAATTGGTGTGTCTCCAAGGGGTGCCCTGCCCACGTATATAAAGGAGGGAGAGGAGGAGGCCGGCCACCAGGGGGCGCGCCAAGAGGGGGAGTCCTACTAGGACTCCAGTCCTAGTAGGATTCGGCCCCCCTTTTTTCCTTCTCATGGAGGGGGAAAGAGGGAAGGAGAGGGAGAGGGGGAAAGGAAAGGGGGGCCGCGCCCCCTTCCCCTTGTCCAATTCGGACAGCCCATGGGGGGCGCGCTCCACCCCTTGTGGGCTCCCCTCTCTCTCCCCTATGGCCCATGTTGGCCCATTACTTTCCTGGGGGGTTCCGGTAACCCCTCGGTACTCCGGTAAATATCCGAAACGTCCCGAAACCATTCTGGTGTCCAAATACTATCGTCCAATATATCAATCTTTACCTCTTGACCATTTCGAGACTCCTCGTCATGTCCATGATCTCATCCGGGACTCTGAACAATCTTCGGTCACCAAAACACATAACTCATAATACAAATCGTCATCGAACGTTAAGCGTGCGGACCCTACGGGTTTGAGAACTATGTAGACATGACCGAGACATATCTCCGGTCAATAACCAATAGCGGAACCTGGATGCTCATATTGGTTCCTACATATTCTATGAAGATCTTTATCGGTCAAACCGCAATGACAACATACGTAATTCCCTTTGTCATCGGTATGTTACTTGCGCGAGATTCGATCGTCGGTATCATCATACCTAGTTCAATCTCGTTACCGCAAGTCTCTTTACTTGTTCCGTAATGCACCATCCCGCAACTAACTCATTAGTCACATTGCTTGCAAGGCTTATAGTGATGTGCATTACCGAGAGGGCCCAGAGATACCTCTCCGATACTCAGAGTGACAAATCCTAATCTCGATCTATGCCAACCCAACAAAAACCTTCGGAGACACCTGTAGAGCATCTTTATAATCACCCAGTTACGTTGTGATGTTTGATAGCACACAAGGCGTTCCTCCGGTATTCGGGAGTTGCATAATCTCATAGTCAGAGGAATATGTATAAGTCATGAAGAAAGCAATAGCAATAAAACTTAATGATCATTATGCTAAGCTAACGGATGGGTCTTGTCCATCACATCATTCTCCTAATGATGTGATCCCGTTCATCAAATGACAACACATGTCTATGGTCAGGAAAGTTAACCATCTTTGATTAACGTGCTAGTCTAGTAGAGGCATAGTAGGGACACCTTGTTTTGTCTATGTATTCACACATGTATCAAGTTTCCGGCTAATACAGTTCTAGCATGAATAATAAACATTTATCATGATATAAGGAAATATAAATAACAACTTTATTATTGCCTCTAGGGCATATTTCCTTCATAGATCTTCTTGAATAACGATTGGTTCTCCATTCATTGTAGCATAGATCACGTATGAAGCGAGTGCGTACAATGGAGAATGACCTACAAAGAAGAATTTTTTTGCCATTAAATACCAAGTCAGTTCTACATAGCCAAATAACCATAATAAGACATACACTCCCACCCTTATTAGCGTTTTGAACCTATTTGAAATATTGTTGGCCAAAAATATCGGAAATACTTGTGAGCGGATACGAATTTGACGCTACATGGATGACTAACCATGTAGAGCGCGCTAACTTGCACTGAAAAAAAAAGATGTTTGATTGTCTCATCATGAGTTCAAAAGCTACCCTCACTACTAGGAAAATGCTTATACACAGTAGCATAGTAGTAGCGCTGTAAAATAGTAACCACTGCTGCTATTTAGCAGTAGCGCTTTTCCTAGAAAGCGCTACTAGTAAGACTGTAGTAGTAGCGCTGGGAAGCAAAAACGCGCTACTACTATGTGGGACCATACGGGGCCACCGACGGTCGCTGGAGTTGTAGCGCTGTACAGAAACAACCGCTACTACTAACAGTTTAGTAGCAGCGCTTGATTGTACTGCGCCGCTACTGCTACTGGGCCCCACTTAGTAGTAGCGCTGTTCCTGGAGAGTGTTACTACTAAGTCCCATAGCAGCAGCGCTTTTTGCTAAGCAGCGCTACTGCTAGTTGCGGCTGGTGCCACCTTTTCCACCCCTCCCCCTCCTCCCCCACTTTGCCCTCTCTCCCCCTCCTTTCCCCTCTCCACTATCCATCATTGTTGCTCTTCTTCTCTCTTCCTCCTACCTCTCTTCTCTCCTCATTAATGGCACCCTCCTCCATAAATGGCCTCTCTCTTTCTCCTACACCTCTCTTCTCTCCCCCATTAATGCCCCCTCCACCATAACCCCTCTCCATTAGTTAGCTAGCTAGATTCACCTCTCCTCCCCAACAACTAGATCTAGCTAGCTATTTAGCCAACCACACGTGCTCTCTCGATCGTTCTCTCTCATCATCTAATTAACGGCGCGTGCTCTCGGTCTCTCTCGGGAGATATATAGGTGAGTAAAAAGTTGTTCATTTCAAGAATGGGGATATGTATGTGAATGAGAATATGCGTGTTTGGGATATATATATGGAGAGATTTGTGAGAGTGACATGCCCTCAAGTTGCTTATGTTTTGCCGAAATGTCGATTTATTTCCGTTTCGGTGAATTTCGAGCAAACTCAATATGTCCTATTTTTAGGCAAGGTCATGCCAAAATTATATATATATATATATATATATGACTTTGAAGCATGCATTATTTATGTTATAACCCTTTTGCTTGGTATACCATGCAGTCGGTCATGAAGGTGAGTGGATGGTGTGGAGTGGTACATGCAATCCGCCGTGATGAACATGTATGCAAATAATCGGACTAGGATTAGATGTCCGTGTGCAAGATGCAAGGAAGGAGTCCTTTTGGACCCTTTTGATCGTGGAACTTTGAAGGCGCACCTGCTGATGGATGGTTTCATGGATGGCTATACTCAGTGGATAAGTGAAGAAGATTATGATGATGAGGGCCTCCACATGGCAGGGAATAACGACATGGGGCTAGACGAAGAGATGACCGATCGACATGAAGACGATGGCGCCAGACATGTCAGCGGGGAAGAGTCCAAAAATGATGACGACGGCGGAGAAGATTCCGGACACAGCGAAGAAGAGACCGGACATGGCGGAGAAGAGCCGGCGGTCACGCCGCAGTCTTCGATGCTACTAAGTGCAGTCGTGCAGGACCCTCATGTTCGAGACCTCCTTCGCAAGAGTACGACTAGCGAGAGAGCTGCTTCTAGAGAGGAGGCCAAGATGGCGCAACTTGAAGTAGACTCGAGGACTCCATTGTATGACGGTTGCGATCCCGAGGTGACCTGCTTGAGTTTCACGCTCGAACTTCTAAAGACGAAGGCCAAAAACAAATGGATAGACAAAAGCCTCGATGAGCATTTGAAGTATCTACATAATAAAGTTCTTCCCGCGGGGAACCCGTGTCCTACTAGTGTCGAGGAGGCCAATAAAATCGTTTGCCCTTTTTATTTGCCGCACATTAGGTACCACGCATGCATCAATGATTGCATCATTTATCGGGGGGAGCATGCGGAAAAAACCAGCTGTCTAGTGTGCAATGCTTCTCGATACAAGAAGGGAGGAAAGAAAGATCCTCAGAAAGTTGTATGGTACTTTTCGATCACTCCCCGTCTGCAGCGGTATTTCGTAGATCCTAAGGAAGCAAAGCTCATGCGCTGGCACGCGAAGAGGAAGAAGCCCGACGATGGAGATGATCCGAGGCTGAGACACCTCGTAGATGGTAGCCAGTGGAGAGCATTCAACGCCGTATATGGTTTTGCTGTAGAAGATCCAAGGAACATCGTGCTTGGTGCGAGTACTGATGGCATGAATCCGTTTGGAAACCAGAACACCAACCACATCACATGGCCCGTGTTTGTATGGATGTACAACCTCCCCCCATGGAAGTGCATGAAGACAAAGTACATACACATGAGCATGCTGATTCAAGGGCCGAAACAACCGGGAAATAGTATTAACCTGTATATGGGGCTTCTGCAAGAGGAGCTAGACACGTTATGGAAAACACCGGCATGGACATGGGACGCCAGCAAAGGAGAATATTTCCATATGAGAGCCGCGCTGATGATGACGGTGCACGACTATCTCGGTTACGGGTACACCTCAGGCCAGGTGTGCCATGGATACTGCGGATGCATGAGGTGCATGGATGATACAACGTCTCAGCAGCTTACGTCAACGAAAGATGGCGGGTCCGGGAAAATTGTGTACATGGGGCATCGTAGATGGCTCGAGAAGGATGACCCGTGGAGAAAGCGTGGAGATCTATTCAATGGGTTGGCTGAGCTTCGAGGACCTCCATGTAAGAGGAGCGGCACCGAAATCGACGAGCTGAGAAATTGGGAACAATGGCCCGCGTCGGGAAAGATAAAAAGGCGCCAGAGCCGCTGCTGAAGGTATGGAAAACAAGGTCTGTTTTCTGGGACTTGGAGTACTGGCCCAATCACGACACGCCTCATTGCCTTATCAAATGCATATCACGAAGAATGTCCTCGAGAGCTTTCTTGGCACACTGATGAACATGCCGGAGAAGACCAAGGATGGGCCGAAGGCAAGGAAAGACTTTTGGAAGATTGAAGATCAGGAAAGAGCTCCACCGTAAAAAGTCAATGGAGGAGACAGAGACGGAGACGGAGGAGGGGGAAAGGGGCAGAAAAGTCAACAAGAAGGAGGAGAATTATCGCCCCCCTTCTTGCTTCACCTTAAGTGCAAAGGAGATCGATCAATTCATCAAGTGCCTTATGGGAATCAAAGTCAGTTCCGGTTACTGTGGGAAGATAAGTAGATTTCTAGACCCCAAGAAGAAAAGGTTCAGCGGGATGAAGTCTCATGATTGTCATGTGATGATGATGGGATACTCCTGGTTGCCATCAGAGGGATAATGGACAAGCACATCCGTGACACGCTTACTGGTCTCTGCAACTTCTTCGAAAGTCCATAAGTGTGAAGCAGCTCCGAAGGCTACAAGAAGAGATCATTGTCATACTATGTGAGCTTGAGATGTACTTCCCGCCCGCGTTCTTTGACGCATGGTGCATCCGTGTGTCCACATCGTGGACGACATCATCGACCTCGGGCCGACATTCCTTCACAGCATGATGTCGTTCGAGAGGATGAATGGGGTCATCAAAGGATTCGTTCGTAACATGTCCCGTCCCGAAGGGAGCATCGTCCAGGGGTATCTGACGCATGAGTGCGTCTCCTTTTGCGAGAATTATATAAGCGTCGGAGACCCTGTTGTTGGTTTGCCCGTCAAGAAGCACAATGGGAAGCTCAAAGGAGATGGCACTATTGGAATTTGCTTATTTGCCGTCTGCCTATTCTTTGCAAAAAACGGACGGCAAAGAACTGGTTGATGGCAAAGAATGTCTTTGCTATCAGCCAATTCTTTGCCGTCTGCTAGCGGACGGCAAAGAATCTTTGCCGTCAGCTGGCGGACGGCAAAGAGAGAGGTGGGCCCCACTAACGAGTTGTTTAGAAAAAAACCTAACGGCCCCCCTCTTTGCCGTCTGCTAGCAGACGGCAAAGAGCAAAAAAGCGGACGACAAAGGGGGCGGACGGCAAAGAGATAACCTAACTAACGGCCGTCCCCCACCCCCTCCCTCCCTCCCTCTCTCTCTCTTTCTGTCCTCCCCACCCCGACGACCACCGCCACCCGCCGCCGCCCCCGCCACCAGCCACCCGCCGCCACCCCCACCACCCGCCGCCGCCACCCGCCCACCCACCGCCTCTCGCCCCGTCGCCCCGACCACCCGCCGCCCCCCTTGCCCCGTCGCCCCACCACCCGCCGCCGCCCCTCGCCCCGTTGCCCCGCACCCCTCCCATGCGACGCCCCTTCCACGCCGGCCAGCCGCCCCCTCCCCTCCCCTGCATGGCCGTCCCCGCCCCGTCCCGCCGCGGACTCCCCTCCATCGGGCCGCCGCCGCCCCCACCCGCCGCGGCCTCCCCCTCCACCGGGCCGCCGCCTCCCCCTCCACCGGCGACCCCTGCGCAGGTGAGTGATCTTCCCCTTTTTTTAGTTTAGTTTGTTTTAGTTTAGTTTCTTTTAGTTACTTTTAGTTAATTTAGTTTCTGTTTTAGTTATAGTTTTACTTTAGTTTTAGTTTTATTTTTAGTTTAGTTTATTTTAGATTAGTTTTAGTTTAGAAGAATAAGAAGAGTAGAAGGAGGAGGAGGAGGGAGGAAGAGGTGGAGGGAGAAGAAGAAAGAAAAGAAGAAGAAGAAAGAAGAAGAAGAAGATGAAGAAGAAGAAGAAGAAGATGAAGAAGAAGAAGAAGAAGAAGAGGAAGAAAGAAGAGGAAGAGGAAGAGGAAGAGGAGGAGGGAGGAAGAGGAGGAGAAGAAGAAGAAGAAGAAAACAAGAAGAAGAAGAAGAGGAAAAAGGAGAATAGGAAGAAGAAGAAGAAGAAGAGAAGAAGAAGAAAAGGAAAAACAGGAAAAAAGAAGAAGAAGAAGAAGAAAAAGATACCCTGACACCCCGACACCCCGACACCCCGACACCCTGACACCCTGACACCCCGACCCCGACACCCCGACAGCCTGACACCGCACCCCGACCCACACCCCGACCCCGACACCCTGACACCCCGACCCCGACACGCCACCCCGACACCCCGGCACGACACCCCGACCCCCGACACCCTGACACCACACCCCGACCCCCACCCCGACCACCCCGACCCCCACCCCGACCACCCCGACCCCGAAACAGCACCCCGACCCCGACACGGCACCCGACCCCGACACGACACCCACGACACCAGAGGCCGACGGGGTCATATATTTGTGAATTATGAGTTAGGTCATATATTTTTCGATTTTGTTATGAAAAACATCATATATAATTGTGTTGATCGGGTAGATTTAAATGTGCAGTTGTTTCATCGCTGCGAGGTTTGGTGTTCGACGACCTCCCCGTGCGTTTGACGAGCTCTGCCCCTTCGTTCGTGGGTGAGCACAAATGACATGTCCTCCTCCCCCTTAATTATTTGCTCTGTTCCGGTGTTCATGCCGATGAAACTTGATAGCTAGCTATATATCTGTGTTGAATCATCAGTATGCGTAACCAATATGTGTCTCCCGTTCGAAAGCGTTATAGTTATAAATATGCATTGCATATTTATAACCGTGATTCTTTCGAATTGTCCAACGCTATCCATGGACAGCCCGAGTATGTGTAGATTGGGTTCGTTTTCCCATATGCTTTGCTCCGGATACGACGCATAAATTTCGTCAGTGCCTCCCCTGTTGTTCTCCGGGTACACATCCTCTCTGTTTATTGCAGAGACGTGTATCAGGAGAACAGCGGGGAGGTGCTGCCAAAATTTTGCGTTGGATCCGGAGCATAGCATGGGAAAATGAACCCAATCTACACATACTCGGGTGGGATTAGGACCTATCATTACCTATTAGAGTGTAGGTTGCATGGACGTAATAAAATTGACAAAGTAGATCAACTGATGAATATATACATGGTGAATTATATATATATATATATATATATATATATATATATATATATATATATATATTTGTTGTGTGTCCAGTAGCTCTGAAAGTCAAGATGAGTGATCGTGCGTGGATGTACACCGGTCACACTGGTCAGAACAAATGGAGCACTGAATGGTTCACAAAAACCAAGGGGTTTGTGCAAGCCGCATTTGCAAATGTCCAGAGGAAAACCTGGTGCCCCTGTTTATGGTGCGGCAATTGGGAAAAGAGGACAAAGGCTGAAATGGGCAAACACATGCAGAAGAGTGGTTTTACGCCCGATTATACAGTGTGGACATATCATGGTGAGTCTGCCCAACGTGACCGAGCTGAGGTGGATCATCGTCACACCGACGAGCATGGTACGGGGATGGAAAACATGGTGCAAGACTTCGATGATGCTCGAGATTTGGACGAGGAGATGGAGGAATCTGCAAAGGCCTTCAATGAAATGTTGGAGTCTTCAAAACGTCCGCTCCACGAGCACACTGAGCTTTGTCAGTTGGATGCCATCTCACAAGTAATGGCTCTAAAGGCTCAGTTCAACATGCTTATGGGATCTGCCTTACTTCAAAGACCTCCTTTGCCCACACAACATCGACATGATGCACACTGAGAAGAATATCGTCGAGGCACTTTTTGGTACATTGTTCGGCATAGATGGGAAGTCAAAGGATAATACTAAGGCTAGAGTTGATCTGGAGGCGCCATGTGATAGGCCGTTAAAAAACATGAAAGAACCGAAAGGAAAGCAGAACTGGACGAAGCCAAAGGGATGGTTCAATCTTGGAAGGCCAGCTATGAGGGAAATTATCTTATGGGTGAAAATGCAATTGATAAATGGAAGATATTTGGTCTCAAGAGTCATGATTGGCACATATGGATTGAGCGGGTAATGCCGGTGATGTTGCGTGGCTTCATCCCTGAGGATGAATGGCTAGTACTGGCAGAACTCAGCTATTTCTTCCGTGTTCTTTGTGCGAAAGAACTATCGCCCGGCGTGCTAGAAGAAATGGAAGAGTTGGCGCCGGAGTTGATCTGCAAGTTAGAGAAGATATTTCCACCGGGCTTCTTTAATCCAATGCAGCATTTGATTTTGCATCTCCCGACCGAGGCAAGATTGGGGGGGCCCGTGCAAAATCGTTGGTGCTACCCAACTGAGAGGATGCAGAAGACGCTTCGACAAAAATGTAAAAATAAACGTAGAATTGAAGCATCGATGGCTGAGCCATTCATCACTGAGGCGGCGGCAAACTTCGTGACAGCACACTACGAAGCCAAAAATCGTCATTTGCATAATCCGAAGCCTCGGTACAATGCCGACGAACCTCAAAAGGGTGGATCCAACCTCAGCCTATTCAAAGGGAATCTCGCACCAGCCAGTGGTTCGAAACCAATATCTTTGGATAACGGAGAATGGCGGACCATTACGTTGTATATTTTCAACAACCTGACAGAAGTGTGGCCGTACATCGAGTAAGTTCTCGGTACATTGTTTCGCAACTTCTATTTCCTTTGAACTGCTCTTATTCCTGGATATTTCATACAATCGATATGTCGCCATATTCTCGTATGGAGCGGTGATCCAAAAGGATTCCGTCGAAGAGTATGAGCTTCTCGCAAAGCAAGGAGGCGGCTATCCCGGTTTCATCTCTTGGTTCAAACAAACGGTAATTTCTATTAGACCATTTCATTTCATTCGCTAATTTCTGCCTAATGCAACAATCCTTTCGTATTAAACTTGTAGGCTAATTCAGAGTCTATGGACGCCGAATTGAGACAAGTCGCTAATGGTTTTGACTATAAGGTCCATTCATTTGACAAATACGACATCAACGGGTATCGTTTTCGTACCTATGGCAAAGAGCTATCTATGGCCGACCGACAATCTACAAATTGTTGTGTATCTGCTATCGGTGAAGGAGGTACCGAGTATTATGGGAGAGTTGAAGCAATTTATGAACTTCTATTCTATGGTGACAACCCACCGAATGTCGTACTCTTCAAATGTTATTGGTTTTAGCCGAAGGAGACTAGAAGGACTCATGAACATATAGGGCTAGTTGAAATCAAACAAAGCACCCATTTAGATGTTCCTGATGTCTATATTACGGCTCAACAGGCGACCCAAGTATTCTATCTACCGTGGGCCTGCCAAACTAATCCAAATCTGAAAGGTTGGGATGTCGTTTATGAAGTGCCGCCACGTGCTAGACTATCTCCCCCAAAGGAAGAGGATTATGAACCTCACAATAACCCAGACACATATGAAGGAGAATTCTTCCAAGAGACACGTCTTTCCAAAAAGCGTTTCAAGAACCACTATACTTCACCCCAAAACATTGAAGTAGACAGCGATAGTGAATCCAACATCAACCCAGAGGAGGAACAAGAAGAGCCGGAACAAGAAGACGTTACTGCTGCGGATGACCTGTCAATGCTTGACCGATTACGTCGAGGTGGCCTTCCACATGTTGATGCCACTGAACCCTATGAGCCCGTCATTGATTATAGTGATGATGATGATTATGCATTTATTGATGATAGTGATCGAGATTATTAGTAGTGTCAGGTATTCAATTTTTTTATGTTGTACCTGATGATGATACACTTAAGTGATATACATATTATTATTCATGTCGGTATTTTTTTATGTTGTACTAGTTTCGTTTACTCTTTGTCATGGCAGGTGTTGAAAGATGGTGGGCGCTGGTAAGTTTCTTCTAGTGTTTTGCTTAACAAATGCATAAAGACCTAGACTTAGCCTTATTTCCTCCAATATGCTTACCACAATGACCTAGAGTTAGCTTCTTTTCCTCCAAAATGACTTAATAAGCTTACTGACCTCCAAAACCATCCATTTTACCTAAGTTAGCTCTAAAACGATCTATACTTAGCTTTGTTTCCTCCAAAATGACCTAAGTTAGCTCTAGTATGCTTAGTTAACTAGGTTTGCTCAATAATGACATGTACTTAGCTTACTTATGTCAAAAATGGCATAATTAGCTTAGTTAGCTCATAAACAATCCATTTTACCTAAGTTAGCTCTAAAATGACCCATTATACCTTAGTTAGCTCATAAATGATCCATTTTACCCAAGTTAGCTCTAAAATGACCCATTTTACCTAGACTAACTCCAAAATGATCCATTTTACCTATGTTAGCTCTAAAATGACCCATTTTACCTAGGTTAGCTCCAAAATGACCCATCTTACCTAGGTTAGCTCCAAAATGATGCATTTTACCCAAGTTAGCTCTAAAATGACCCATTTTACCTAGATTAGCTCATAAACGATCCATTTCACCTAGGTTAGCTCACAAACAATCCATTTTACCTAGTTTAGCTCCAAAATGACCCATCACACCTAGGTTAGCTCTAAAATGACGCATTTTACCAAAGTTAGCTCATAAACGATCTATTTCACCTAGGTTAGCTCATAAACGATCCATTTCACCTAACTTAGCTAAAAAACGATCCATTTCACCTAGGTTAGCTCCAAAATGACCCATCTTACCTAGGTTAGCTCTAATGATGCATTATACCTAAGTTAGCTCATAAACGATCTATTTCACCTAGGTTAGCTCATAAACGATCCATTTCAACTAAGTTAGCTCATAAATGATCCATTTCACCTAAGTTAGCTCATAAATGGCATATACTTCTTCTTCTAGTCACCTTTTTCTAACTTTCTTATTTGCCTTTTTGCAGTTTTCATTCACTTCACGGAAGCTAGCTTGCTATGATGGAGTGCTTGTTTTTTCTTTCATTCTCCTCTAGTATTCTTCTAGCTTGCTATGATGGAACTTGCTATCTTGATAAAAGTTTGTATTGTAATATGTATGGATGGAACAATGTGTATGTGCAACTTGCTATGTATGAATGGATGGAACTATATATGTATGCACGATGAAACTTATGTGCTGGATATGTCATATGTTTGCTGTTAAATAGCCCTGTGAAATATATATATATATATATGTCATATATTTGCTGTGAAAATTGCTGGATTTAAAAAAACAGAAAAAAGAGGCACCTTTGCCGTCAGCCGCTGATGGCAAAGGCGCCTTTGCCGTCTGCCGCGAACGGCAAAGAAGCCACGCGGCGGCCACCTGTGCTCCCTGGGAGCTGACCCATTTGGTCAGTTTTCCTACAGCAGCGGACGGCAAAGGCTTTGCCTACAGTGGCAGACGGCAAAGGCTTGTCCCGCAGTGACGTCCAGCTGACGTCATTCGGCGGACGGCAAAGGCCGGATGCTCTTTGCCGTCAGCGGCGGACGACAAAGGCTGCCGTTAGCCGCCTAACGGACTAACATCACATTTATTGCCATCGACTTTCTTTGCCGTCAGCCGCTGATGGCAAAGTCCCCTTTGCCGTCCGCTTCAGAAAGCAGACGGCAAAGAAGCTCTTTACCATAGCCTACTTTGCCGGAGCCTTTTGCCGTCCGTGGCAGACGACAAAGGCCTTTGCCGTCCGCCATCCTTGCCTTTGCCGTCTGCCGTGGCAGACGGCAAAGTAGCTGATTCCTGTAGTGTGGTCACAACAACGGCCGGAGGGAATTGCACGTGGACTACTTGGATCGACGGAACGACTTTGACAGGGCTAACTTAGTAGTGCTACAACACCTAGATGTGGTAGATGATTATGTTGGGGAACGTAGTATTTTCAAAAAAATTCCTATGCACACACAAGATCATGGTGATGCATAGCAACAAGAGGGGAGAGTGTTGTCCACGTACCCTCGTAGACCGTAAGCGGAAGCGTTATGACAACGCGGTTGATGTAGTCGTACGTCTTCACGATCGACCGATCCTAGTACCGAACGTACGGCACCTCCGTGATCTGCACGCGTTCGGCTCAGTGACGTCCCACGAACTCACGATCCAGCAAAGTGCCGAGGGAGAGCTTCGTCAGCACGACGGCGTGATGATGGTGATGATGAAGCTATCGGCGGAGGGCTTCGCCTAAGCACTACGACGATATGACCGAGGTGGATAATGGTGGAGGGGGCACCGCACACGGCTGGAAACAATCAACTTGTGTGTTCTAGGGTGCCCCCTGCCCCCGTATATAAAGGAGCAAGAGGGGAGGCCGGCCGGCCTTGGGGCGCGCCAAGGAGAGGGGGGAGTCCTCCTCCTAGTAGGAGTAGGACTCCCCTTTCCTAGTCCAACTAGGAAGGAGGAAGGGGAAAGGAAGGAGAGGGAGAGAGGGAGGAAAGAGGGGGCGCCGCCCCCCTCCTTGTCCAATTCGGGCTCCCAAGGGGGGGGGCGCGGCCAGCCCTAGGCCCTCTCCTCTCCCTCCCACAAGGCCCATGATGGCCCATTAGTTCCCCCGGGGGTTCCGATAACCCCCCGGCACTCCAATAATTATCCGGTGACCCTCGGAACACTTCCGGTGTCCGAATATAGTCGTCCAATATATCAATCTTTATGTCTCGACCATTTCGAGACTCCTCGTCATGTCCATGATCACATCGGGACTCCGAACTATCTTCAGTACATCAAAACACATAAAATCACAATACCGATCGTCACCGAGCGTTAAGCGTGCGGACCCTACGGGTTCGAGAACTATGTAGACATGACCGAGACACGTCTCCGGTCAATAACCAATAGTGGAACCTGGATGTTCATATTGGCTCCTACATATTCTACGAAGATCTTTATCAGTCAAACCGCATAACAATATACGTTGTTCCCTTTGTCATCGGTATGTTACTTGCCCGAGATTCGATCATCGGTATCTCAATACCTAGTTCAATCTCGTTACCGGCAAGTCTCTTTACTTGTTCCGTAATACATCATCCCACAACTAACTCATTAGTTACATTGCTTGCAAGGCTTATAGTGATGTGCATTACCGAGAGGGCCCAGAGATACCTCTCCGACAATCGGAGTGACAAATCCTAATCTCGATCTATGCCAACTCAACAAGTACCATCGGAGACACCTCTAGAGCACCTTTATAATCACCCAGTTACGTTGTGACGTTTGGTAGCATACAAAGTGTTCCTTCGGTATTCAGGAGTTGCATAATCTCATAGTCATAGGAACATGTATAAGTCATGAAGAAAGAAATAGCAACATACTAAACGATCAAGTGCTAAGCTAACGGAATGAGTCAAGTCAATCACATCATTCTCTAATGATGTGATCCCGTTAATCAAATGACAACTCATGTCTATGGCTAGGAAACTTAACCATCTTTGATTCAACGAGCTAGTCAAGTAGAGGCATACTAGTGACACTTTATTTGTCTATGTATTCACACATGTACTAAGTTTTCAGTTAATACAATTCTAGCATGAATAATAAACATTTATCATGATATTAGGAAATATAAATAACAACTTTATTATTGCCTCTAGGGCATATTTCCTTCAGTCTCTGATGACCCACAAGTATAGGGGATCTATCGTAGTCCTTTCGATAAGTAAGAGTGTCGAACCCAACGAGGAACAGAAGGAAATGATAAGCGGTTTTCAGCAAGGTATTCTCTGCAAGCACTGAAATAATAGGTAACAGAAAGTTTTCTGATAAGATAATTGGTAACGAGCAACAAGTAACAATAGTAAATAAAGTGCAGCAAGGTGGCCCAATCCCTTTTGTAGCAAAGGACAAGCCTGGACAAACTCTTATATAGAGAAAAGCGCTCCCGAGGACACATGGGAATTATCGTCAAGCTAGTTTTCATCACGTTCATATGATTCGCGTTCGGTACTTTGATAATTTGATATGTGGGTGGACCGGTGCTTGGGTGCTGCCCTTACTTGGACAAGCATCCCACTTATGATTAACCTCTATTGCAAGCATCCGCAACTACAACAAAAGTATTAAGGTAAACCTAACCATAGCATGAAACATGTGATCCAAATCAGCCCCTTACGAAGCAACGCATAAACTAGGGTTTAAGCTTCTGTCACTCTAGCAACCCATCATCTACTTATTACTTCCCAATGCCTTCCTATAGGCCCAAATAATGGTGAAGTGTTATGTAGTCGATGTTCACATAACACCACTAGAGGATAGACAACATACATCTCATCAATATATCAAATGAATACCAAATTCACATGATTACTAATAGCAAGACTTCTCCCATGTCCTCAGGAACAAACGTAACTACTCACAAAGCATATTCATGTTCATAATCAGAGGGGTATTAATATGCATAAAGGATTTGAACATATGATCTTCCACCAAATAAACCAACTAGTATCGACTACAAGGAGTAATCAACACTACTAGCAACCTACAGGTACCAATCCCAGACTTAGAGACAAGTATTGGATACAAGAGATGAACTAGGGTTTGAGAGGAGATGGTGCTGGTGAAGATGTTGATGGAGATTGCCCTCTCCCGATGAGAGGAGCGTTGGTGATGACGATGGCGATGATTTCCCCCTCCCGGAGGGAAGTGTCCCCGGCAGAACAGCTCTGCCGGAGCCCTAGATTGGTTCCGCCAAGGTTCCGCCTCGTGGCGGCGGAGTCTCGTCCCGAAAGGTTGCTTATGATTTTTCCTGGACGAAAGACTTCATATAGCAGAAGATGGCCACCGGAGAGCCAACAGGGGGCCCACGAGGCAGGGGGCGCGCCCCCACCCTCGTGGACAGGTGGTGGCCCCCCTGACGTATTTCTTCCGCTTAGTATTTTTTATTATTTCCAAAAATAACTTTCGTGGAGTTTCAGGACTTTTGGAGTTGTGCAGAATAGGTCTCTAATATTTGCTCCTTTTCCAGCCCAGAATTCCAGTTGCCGCCATTCTCCCTCCTTATGTAAACCTTGTAAAATAAGAGAGAATAGGCATAAGTATTGTGACATAATGTGTAATAACAGCCCATAATGCAATAAATATCGATATAAAAGCATGATGCAAAATGGACGTATCAGTCTCCCACTTGCACTAGAGTCAATAATCTAGATTACACAGTAATGATTCTAACACCCATGGAGTCTTGGGGCTGATCATGTTTTGCTCGTGAGAGAGGCATAGTCAACGGGTCTACAATATTCAGATCCGTATGTATCTTGCAAATCTCTATGTCTCCCTCCTTGACTTGATCGCGGATGGAATTGAAGCGTCTGTTGATGTGCTTGGTTCCCTTGTGAAATCTGGATTCCTTTGCCAAGGCAATTGCACCAGTATTGTCACAAAAGATTTTCATTGGACCCGATGCACTAGGTATGACACGTAGATCAGATATGAACTCCTTCATCCAGACTCCTTCATTTGCTGCTCCGAAGCAGCTATGTACTCCGTTTCACACGTAGATCCCGCCACGACGCTTTGCTTAGAACTACACCAACTGACAGCTCCACCGTTCAATATAAATACGTAGCTGGTTTGTGACTTAGAGTCATCCGGATCAGTGTCAAAGCTTGCATCGACGTAACCATTTACGATGAGCTCTTTGTCACCTCCATAAACAAGAAACATATCCTTAGTCCTTTTCAGGTAATTTAGGATGTTCTTGACCGCTGTCCAGTGATCCACTCCTGGATTACTTTGGTACCTCCCTGCTAAACTAATAGCAAGGCACACATCAGGTCTGGTACACAGCATTTCATACATGATAGAGCCTATGGCTGAAGCATAGGGAACACCTTTCATTTTCTCTCTATCTTCTGTAGTGGTAGGGCATTGAGTCTGACTCAACTTCACACCTTGTAACACAGGCAAGAACCCTATTTTTTGCCTGATCCATTTTGAACTTCTTCAAAACTTTATCAAGGTATGTGCTTTGTGAAAGTCCAATTAAGCGCCTTGATCTATCTCTATAGATCTTGATGCCCAATATATAAGCAGCTTCACCGAGGTCTTTCATTGAAAAACTCTTATTCAAGTATCCTTTTATGCTATCCAGAAATTCTATATCATTTCCAATCAACAATATGTCATCCACATATAATATTAGAAATGGTATAGAGCTCCCACTCGCTTTCTTGTAAATACATGCTTCTCCAAAAGTCTGTATAAAACCATATGCTTTGATCACACTATCAAACCGTTTATTCCAACTCCGAGATGCTTGCACCAGTCCATAAATGGATCGCTCGAGCTTGCACACTTTGTTAGCATCCTTTGGATCGATAAAACCTTCAGGTTGCATCATATACAACTCTTCTTCCAGAAATCCATTCAGGAACGCAGTCCTTACATTCATTTGCCAAATTTCATAATCATAAAATGCAGCAATTGCTAACATGATTCGGACGGACTTAAGCATCGTGATACGTCTCCAACGTATCTATAATTTATGAAGTATTCATGCTATTATACTATCCTTCTAGGATGTTTTATATGCATTTATATGATTTTTTATATGATTTTTTGGGACTAACCTTTTAACCTAGAGCCCAGTGCCAGTTTCTGTTTTCTCCTTGTTTTAGAGTATCGCAGAAAAGGAAAACTAAATGGAGTCCAATTGACGTGCCACTTGACGGAGATCATTTTTGGACCAGAAGAAGCCCACGGAGTATCAGAAGCAGGCCAGAAGAGTCCCGGGCTGCCCACGAGGGTGGGGGCGCGCCCACCCCCCTAGGGCGCGCCCCCTGCCTCGTGGAAAGCCCGGAGACCCCCCTGACGTGAAATCAACGCAAAACTCTTCTATATATACCCAAACTTCCAGAAAGAAACCTAGATCGGAAGTTCCGCCGCCGCAAGCCTCTGTAGCCACGAGAAGTCAATCTAGGCCCTCTCCGGCACCCTGCCGGAGGGGGCCATCATGACCGGTGGCCATGGAGGAGTATCCCGGAGGGGCCATCATCACCATGAAGGCCAAGGACCAGAGGGTGGAGGCCATGGAGGAGGAAGCACAAGGGGAGAATCTCTCCTCCTCTCTTCCGGTGGCGCCGGAGTGCATCGGGAGGGGAATCATCGCCACGGTGATCGTCTTCATCAACATCACCATCATCATCACCATCCTCATCTCTTTTACGCGGTCCACTCTCTCGCACCCCGCTGTAATCCCTACTTGAACATGGTGCTTTATGCCACATATTATGATCCAATGATGTGTTGCCATCATATGATGTTTTGAGTAGATATCTTTTGTCCTTGGGTTGATTGATGATCTAGATTGGTACGAGTTGTATGTTTTATTATTGGTGCTGTCCTATTGCGCCCTCCGTGTCGCGCAAGCGTGAGGGATTCCCGCTGTAGGGTGTTGCAATACGTTCATGATTCGCTTATAGTGGGTTGGTGAGTGACTGAAACACAAACCCGAGTAAGAGGGATTGTTGCGTATGGGAATAAAGAGGAATTGATGCTTTAATGCTATGGTTGGGTTTTACCTTAATGATCTTTAGTACTTGCGGATGCTTGCTAGAGTTCCAATCATAAGTGCATATGATCCAAGTAGGGAAAGTATGTTAGCTTATGCCTCTCCCTCATATGAAATTGCAATGACGACTATCGGTCTTGTTAACAATTGCCTAGGACAATTCCGCACACCGATCCACCATTATTCCACACTCGCTATTTATAATATTTAGTAATATATTCTAACTTTATGATAACATCACCTACTTTTATATTTTAGCTCTCTGATATCATGCAAAGTTATCCTCTTCATACCCACAACGTAGTTTTATTTCTCGTTTCTAGTTGGAAGCAAACGTTCGGTGTACGTAGAGTCGTATCAGTGGCAGATAGGGCTTGAGAGAATATTGATCTTACCTTTAGCTCCTTGTGGGTTCGACACTCCATACTTATCACTTCCACCTTTGGAAATTGTTACGATGATTCCTTGCACTTGGGGATTATCAAGCTCTTTTCTGGCGCCGTTGCCGGGGAGCAATAGCGTGGGGTTGATATTGTCGTGTGTGCTTGTTTGCTTTCTCCACTAAGTACATTTTGTTTTTCCTTTTTGTTTCTCTTTAGTTGTGGGTGAAAAATACAAAAAAATAAATAAAAGAATTAAAACAAAAAAAAATTATTACTTGCCTCTCATGCCTAAAAAGTTTTTCAAAAAGAGAAGTGATTGGAAAGTTATGCATTGAAGAAGTGAGGGTCGACCCTGAGCACTTGTGTTCATGCTCACGAAAACAATGTAGAATTTTTCATGGAAGTTTCTCTGTAAATAATTATCACCCTGTATATATCCATTGTCTTATAAAAATAAATGTGCCAAGCTTTGGTTTTAGGATGATTAGATTGCGTGTTTGCTTTGTGCAGAACAAAAACAGAAACTTTGGCTGTAGTGCGTGAATTTACATTTTTTGCTGGAAAGTCAAATGGGTCTGAAACGTTTTGCACATTACTTCTGTACAAATTTTTCAAATTGTCAAATTTAGTTCATAATTTTAGGAGTTACATAAGTTTGCTAAACTTTCAGATTACTACAGACTGTCCTGTTTAAGACAGATTCTGTTTTTGATGCATTGATTGCTTGTTTTGATGAAACTATTGATTTCTATCAGTGGATTAAGCCATGGAAAAGTTATATTACAGTAGCTACAATGCAAAAACAAAATATGAATTGGTTTGCAACAGTACTTATAGTAGTGATTTGCTTTGTTATACTAACGGATCTCACAAAGTTTTTGTTAAGTTTTGTGTGGATAAAGTGTTCGAAGATCGAGGAACTATCAATATGAGAAGAATAAAGAGAAGCAAGAGTTCAAGCTTGGGGATGCCCAAGGCACCCCAAGTAAATATTTCAAAGGATACTCAAGCATCTAAGCTTGGGGATGCCCCGGTTGGCATCCCATCTTTCTTCTTCAACAATTATCGGTAAACCTTGGTTTTTGTTTTGTTCACATGATTTGTGTCCTTTGTGTTTTTGTTTTTCCTTTAAGAACCATGCTAGCATGAGATATCCCTTCATTGATTTATAGAATACTTCATGTGCTTCAATTATATCTTTTAAGAATGATCTTATAGAATTGCTCTTTGTGCTTCACTTAAATCTTTTGAGTACGGTTTTATAGAATGCTTCGTGTGCTTCACTTATACATTTTGAGCTTGGTTAGGGTATATTAATTGTAGAATGCTCCATGAACTTCACTTATATCCTTTGGAGTATGAATAATACTATCATTTAAAGTGGGTTTGGAAGAGTGTCAACTTTAGGAATTAGTGATCCCACTATTTTGGAGGGTGTTGAATCTTAGTGTGATATTTATGAAAGTGGATTTGGAAGATTGTCAACTTTAGCTAGTAATGATTCCACTATTTTGGAAGAGGTTCCAATTGAGTATGAGAACAAAGTTTCTATACATGATGCTACTGAAAATTATTATGAGGGAGGAATACATGCTTGTAGGAGTTGCAATAATATCAAGTTTCCTCTCTATGTGCTTAAAGTTTTGAAGTTATACTTGTTTTGCCTTCCTATGCTAGTTGATTGTTGTTCTTATAAATTGTGTGCTCACAAAATCCCTAGGCATAGGAAGTATGTTATATTTAAATGTGCTAGTCATATTGTTCAAGATGCTCTCTTTGTACTTCAATTCCTATCTTTTATGTGAGCATCATTGAAATCATCATGCCTAGCTAAAAGGCATTAAAGAAAAGCGCTTGTTGGGAGACAACCCAATATTTACCCTTACTGTTTTTGTGTGTTTACATGATTAAGCTACTGTAGTAATCATGTTTTATAGCTTTTGTTTCAATAAAGTGCCAAGTAAGACCTTTGGGAAGACTTGGGTGAAAGTCAATGTGATCTTGCTGTAAAAAAAACAGAAACTTTGCGCTCACAAGATTAGCTGTCATTTTTACAGAAGGGTGCTTTTGAGTTGATTCTTTTTGCAGAAGATTAATAGACAAATTCCTCACGTCCAACAGTTTATTTCATAACTTTTGGAGTAGCAGAAGTATGGTTTATGTTCAGATCATTACAGACTGTTCTGTTTTTGACAGATTCTGTTTTCATTGCATAGTTTGCTTGTTTTCTAGTTTCTATGACTTATATTCCTCAATATAAATTGTAGAAATGATATGGTACAGTAGGCATTGTGTGAGAATAATTATGAACCTTGTGTTTGACAATACCAAAGTGAATGGTTTGCTCTTTATCATACTAACCTATCTCACGAAGTTACGTTAAGTTTTGTGTGATTGAAGTTTTCAAGCTTTGGGTGAGATACTGATATGAGGAGAATAAGGAGTGGAAAGACCCTAAGCTTGGGGATGCCCAAGGCACCCCAAGGTAATATTCAAGGAAGACTCAAGCGCCTAAGCTTGGGGATGCCCCGGAAGGCATCCCCTCTTTCGTCTTCAAAACTATCGGTATACCTTACTCGGAGCTATATTTTTATTCGTCAGAAGATATGTGTTTTGCTTGGAGCGTATTTTCAATTTTACTTGTTGTTTGAATAAAATCATTGGATCTGAAATATTGAATGAAAAAGAATACTCCCATGGCTAGTTAATTATTTGACTACTCAGTGTTCTTCACTCATATCTTTTGGAGTAGTTTGTCATTTACTCATGTGCTTCACGTATATCCTAAGAGTAAATGGTTGAATAAATTGAATGTCATAAACCTGAATTTATATATGTTTCATATGCTTATAACATGGGGAGTAATGACTTCACACATAATAAGTATAGGTAGTAAACTTATTGAAAGTTAGCAAACGTAGAATTGGTCACTTGAACAATTCATGAAAGAATATTGAAGGAAGAGAGGTTTCACATATAAATATACTATCTTGGACATCTTTTATGATTGGGAGCACTCATTAAAATATGACATGCTAAAGAGTTGATGTTGGACAAGGAAGACAACATAATGGGTTATGTTTTCTTATATCTGAAATAAAGTATATTGTCATGGATCATCCAACATGTTGAGCTTGCCTTTCTCCCTCATGCTAGCCAACTTCTTTGCACCAAGTAGAGATACTACTTGTGCTTCCAAATACCCTTAAAACCAGTTTTGCCATGAGAGTCCACCATATCTACCTATGGATTGAGTAAGATCCTTCAAGTAAGTTGTCATCGGTGCAAGCAATAAAAATTGCTCTCTAAATATGTATGATTGATTGGTGTGGAGGAAATAAGCTTTATACGATCTTGTGATGTGGAAGAAATAAAAGCGATGGACTGCATAATAAAGGTCCATATCACAAGTGGCAATATAAAGTGACGTTCTTTCGCATTAAGATTTTGTGCATCCAACCCTGAAAGCGCATGTCAACCTCTGCGAAGGGCCTATCTTTTACTTTTATCTTCTACCTTATGAAAGAGTCTTGGTGATCTTCACCTTTCCCTTTTACATTTTATCCTTTGGCAAGCACAGGATGTTGGAAGGATCCTGATATATATATCTAATTTGATGTAAGTTAGCATGAGCTATTATTGTTGACATTACCCTTGAGGTAAAAGGTTGGGAGGCGAAACTATAAGCCCCTATCTTTCTCTGTGTCCGATTAAAACTCCATAACCACAAATATCGCATGAGTGTTAGCAATTGTGAAAGACTAAATGATAGTTGAGTATGTGGAGTTTGCTAAATCAAAGCTCTGACATAGACTCTTCCTGAAAATAAGATGAATTGTAATTGTTTGATGACTGAGAATATTGTTTGTTAGTTTTCAAGAAAGTTTATGATCTATACTTTAACATGTGAATAGCTTGTTACTTGATCATGAAAAGTTTTATGAGATGAGCTATTGTTATGACATATAATGATGCTAGAAAAAGTGATTGGAATTATCATTGATCAAACTTAAGCACTTGCTAGCATTCACACTTCATAAATTATTTCTTTTATCATTTACCTACTCGAGGACGAGCAGGAATTAAGCTTGGGGATGCTGATACGTCTCCAACGTATCTATAATTTATGAAGTATTCATGCTATTATACTATCCTTCTAGGATGCTTTATATGCATTTATATGATATTTTATATGATTTTTGGGACTAACCTATTAACCTAGAGCCCAGTGCCAATTTCTGTTCTCTCCTTGGTTTAGAGTATCGCAGAAAAGGAAAACTAAATGGAGTCCAATTGACGTGCCACTTGACGGAGATCATTTTTGGACCAGAAGAAGCCCACGGAGTATCAGAAGCAGGCCAGAAGAGTCCCGGGCTGCCCACGAGGGTGGGGGCGCGCCCACCCCCCTAGGGCGCACTCCCCTGCCTCGTGGACAGCCCGGAGACCCCCCCTGACGTGAAATCAACGCAAAACTCTTCTATATATACCCAAACTTCCAGAAAGAAACCTAGATCGGAAGTTCCGCTGCCGCAAGCCTCTGTAGCCATGAGAAGTCAATCTAGGCCCTCTCCGGCACCCTGCCGGAGGGGGCCATCATCACCGGTGGCCATGGAGGAGTATCCCGGAGGGGCCATCATCACCATGAAGGCTAAGGACCAGAGGGTGGAGGCCATGGAGGAGGAAGCACAAGGGGGAGAATCTCTCCTCCTCTCTTCCGGTGCCGCCGGAGTGCCATCGGGAGGGGAATCATCTCCACGGTGATCGTCTTCATCAACATCACCATCCTCATCTCTTTTACGCGGTCCAATCTCTCGCACCCCGCTGTAATCCCTACTTGAACATGGTGCTTTATGCCACATATTATGATCCAATGATGTGTTGCCATCCTATGATGTTTTGAGTAGATATCTTTTGTCCTTGGGTTGATTGATGATCTAGATTGGTATGAGTTGGATGTTTTATTATTGGTGCTGTCCTATTGCACCCTCCGTGTCGCGCAAGCGTGAGGGATTCCCGCTGTAGGGTGTTGCAATACGTTCATGATTTGCTTATAGTGGGTTGGTGAGTGAATGAAACACAAAACCTAGTAAGAGGGATTGTTGCGTATGGGAATAAAGAGGATTGATGCTTTAATGCTATGGTTGGGTTTTACCTTAATGATCTTTAGTAGTTGCGGATGCTTGCTAGAGTTCCAATCATAAGTGCATACGATCCAAGTAGAGAAAGTATGTTAGCTTATGCCTCTCCCTCATATGAAATTGCAATGACGACTATCGGTCTTGTTAACAATTGCCTAGGACAATTCCGCACACCGATCCACCATTATTCCACACTCGCTATTTATAATATTTAGTAATATATTCTAACTTTATGATAACAACACCTACTTTTATATTTTACCTCTCCGATATCATGCAAAGTTATCCTCTTCATAGCCACAACGTAGTTTTATTTCTCGTTTCTAGTTGGAAGCAAACGTTCGGTGTACGTAGAGTCGTATCAGTGGCAGATAGGGCTTGAGAGAATATTGATCTTACCTTTAGCTCCTTGTGGGTTCGACACTCCATACTTATCACTTCCACCTTTGGAAATTGCTACGATGATTCCTTGCACTTGGGGATTATCACATCGCTACGGGTGAGAAGGTCTCATCGTAGTCAACTCCTTGAACTTGTCGAAAACCTTTCGCAACAAGTCGAGCTTTGTAGACAGTAACATTACCGTCAGCGTCAGTCTTCTTCTTGAAGATCCATTTATTCTCGATGGCTTGCCGATCATCGGGCAAGTCAACCAAAGTCCACACTTTGTTCTCATACATGGATCCAATCTCAGATTTCGTGGCCTCAAGCCATTTCGCGGAATCTGGGCTCATCATCGCTTCCTCATAGTTCGTAGGTTCGTCATGGTCAAGTAACATGACCTCCAGAATAGGATTACCGTACCACTCTTGTGCGGATCTTACTCTGGTTGACCTACGAGGTTCGGTAGTAACTTGATATGAAGTTACATGATCATCATTAGCTTCCTCACTAATTGGTGTAGGAGTCACAGGAACAGATTTCTGTGATGAACTACTTTCCAATAAGGGAGCAGGTACGGTTACCTCATCAAGTTCTACTTTCCTCCCTCTCACTTCTTTCGAGAGAAACTCCTTCTCTAGAAAGGATCCATTCTTAGCAACGAATGTCTTGCCTTCGGATTAGTGATAGAAGGTGTACCCAACAGTCTCCTTTGGGTATCCTATGAAGACAGATTTCTCCGATTTGGGTTTGAGCTTATCAGGTTGAAGCTTTTTCACATAAGCATCGCAGCCCCAAACTTCAAGAAACGACAACTTCGGTTTCTTGCCAAACCATAGTTCATAAGGTGTCGTCTCAACGGATTTAGATGGTGCCCTATTTAACGTGAATGCAGCCGTCTCTAAAGCATAACCCCAAAACGATTGCGGTAAATCAGTACGAGACATCATAGATCGCACCTTATCTAGTAAAGTACGATTACGACGTTCGGACACACCATTACGCTGTGGTGTTCCGGGTGGTTGCGAAACTATTCCGCATTGTTTCAAATGAAGACCAAACTCGTAACTCAAATATTCTCCTCCACGATCAAATTGTAGAAACTTTATTTTCTTGTTACGATGATTTTCCACTTCACTCCAAAATTCTTTGAACTTTTCAAATGTTTCAGACTTATGTTTCATCAAGTAGATACACCCATATCTGCTCAAATCATCTGTGAAGGTGAGAAAATAACGATACCCGCCGCGAGCCTCAACATTCATTGGACCACATACATCAGTATGTATGATTTCCAACAAATCTGTTGCTCGCTCCATTGTTCCGGAGAACGGAGTTTTAGTCATCTTGCCCATGAGGCATGGTTCGCAAGTACCAAGTGATTCATAATCAAGTGATTCCAAAAGTCCATCAAAATGGAGTTTCTTCATGTGCTTTACACCAATATGACCTAAATGGCAGTGCCACAAATAAGTTGCACTATCATTATCAACTCTGCATCTTTTGGCTTCAATAATATGAATATGTGTGTCACTACTATCGAGATTCAACATAAATAGACCACTCTTCAAGAGTGCATGAACATAAAAGATATTGCTCATATAAATAGAACAACATTATTCTCTGATTTAAATGAATAACCGCCTCGCATCAAACAAGATCCAGATATAATATTCATGCTCAACGCTGGCACCAAATAACAATTATTCAGGTCTAAAACTAATCCCGAAGGTAGATGTAGAGGTAGCGTGCTGACCACGATCACATCGACTTTGGAACCATTTCCCACGCGCATCGTCACCTCGTCCTTAGCCAATCTTCGCTTAATCCGTAGTCCTGTTTCGAGTTGCAAATATTAGCAACAGAACCAGTATAAAATACCCAGGTGCTACTGCGAGCATTAGTAAGGTAGACATCAATAACATGTATATCACATATACCTTTGTTCACCTTGCCATCCTTCTTATCCGCCAAATACTTGGGGCAGTTCCGCTTCCAGTGACCAGTCCCTTTGCAGTAGAAGCACTCAGTCTCAGGCTTAGGTCCAGACTTGGGCTTCTTCACTTGAGCAGCAACTTGCTTGCCGTTCTTCTTGAAGTTCCCCTTCTTCCCTTTACCCTTTTTCTTGAAATTGGTGGTCTTGTTGACCATCAACACTTGATGCTCCTTCTTGATTTCTACCACCGCGGCCTTTAGAATTGTGAAGAGCTTGGGAATTGTCTTATCCATCCCTGGCATGTTATAGTTCATCACGAAGCTCTTGTAGCTTGGTGGCAGTGATTGAAGAATTCTGTCAATGACACTATCATCAGGAAGATTAACTCCCAATTGAATCAAGTGATTGTTATACCCTGACATTTGAGTATATGCTCATTGACAGAACTATTCTCCTCCATCTTGCAGCTGTAGAACTTATTGGAGACTTCATATCTCTCAATCCGGGCATTTGCTTGAAATATTAACTTCAACTCCTGGAACATCTCATATGCTCCATGACGTTCAGAACGTCGTTGAAGTCCCGGTTCTAAGCCGTAAAGCATGGCACACTGAACTATCGAGTAGTCATCAGCTTTGCTCTGCCAGACGTTCATAACATATGGCGTTGCTCCTGCAGCGGGCTTGGCACCTAGCGGTGCTTCCAGGACGTAATTCTTCTGTGCAGCAATGAGGATAATCCTCAAGTTACAGACCCAATCCGTGTAGTTGCTACCATCATCTTTCAACTTAGCTTTCTCTAGGAATGCAAAATTCAACGGAACAACAACACGGGCCATCTATCTACAACAACATAGACATGCAAAATACTATCAGGTACTAAGTTCATGATAAATTAAAGTTCAATTGATCAAATTACTTAAGAACTCCCACTTAGATAGACATCCCTCTAATCATCTAAGTGATCACGTGATCCATATCAACTAAACCATGTCCGATAATCACGTGAGATGTGTTGGGGAACGTAGTAATTTCAAAAAAATTCCTACGCACACGCAAGATCATGGTGATGCATAGCAACGAGAGGGGAGAGTGTTGTCCACGTACCCTCGTAGACCGACAGCGGAAGCGTTATCACAACGCGGTTGATGTAGTCGTACGTCTACGGCACCTCCGAGTTCTACACATGTTCAGCTCGATGACATCCCTCGAACTCCGATCCAGCCGAGTGTTGAGGGAGAGTTTCGTCAGCACGACGGCGTGGTGACGATGAGGATGTTCCACCGACGCAGGGCTTCGCCTAAGCTTCGCAACGGTATTATCGAGGTGTAATATGGTGGAGGGGGGCACCGCACACGGCTAAGAGATCTCAAGGATCAATTGTTGTGTCTCTGGGGTGCCCCCCCTGCCCCCGTATATAAAGTTGCAAGGGGGAGGCAGCCGGCCAAGGGGAGAGGCACGCCATAGGGGGGAGTCCTACTCCCACCGGGAGTAGGACTCCTCCTTTCCTTGTGGGAGTAGGAGAAGGGAAGGGGGAAGGAGAAAGAAGGAAGGGTGCGCCCCCCTTCCCTAGTCCAATTCGGACTAGACCATGGGGAGGGGTGCGGCCACCTTTTGAGGCCTTTCTCTCCTTTCCCGTATGGCCCATTAAGGCCCAATACGAATTCCCGTAACTCTCCGGTACTCCGAAAAATACCCGAATCACTCGGAACCTTTCCGAAGTCCGAATATAGTCGTCCAATATATCGATCTTTACGTCTCGACCATTTCGAGACTCCTCGTCATATCCCCGATCTCATCCGGGACTCCGAACTCCTTCGGTACATCAAAACTCAGTAAAACTGTCATCGTAACGTTAAGCGTGCGGACCCTACGGGTTCGAGAACTATGTAGACATGACCGAGACACGTCTCCGGTCAATAACCAATAGCGGGACCTGGATGCCCATATTGGCCCCGACATATTCTACGAAGATCTTTATCGGTCAGACCGCATAACAACATACGTTGTTCCCTTTGTCACCGGTATGTTACTTGCCCGAGATTTGATCGTCGGTATCTCGATACCTAGTTCAATCTCGTTACCGGCAAGTCTCTTTACTCGTTCCGTAACACATCATCCCGCAACTAACTCATTAGTCACAATGCTTGCAAGGCTTATAGTGATGTGCATTACCGAGTGGGCCCAGAGATACCTCTCCGACAATTGGAGTGACAAATCCTAATCTCGAAATACGCCAACCCAACAAGTACCTTTGGAGACACCTGTAGAGCACCTTTATAATCTCGTTAATCAAATGACAACTTATGTCTATGGCTAGGAAACATAACCATCTTTGATTAACGAGCTAGTCAAGTAGAGGCATACTAGTGACACTCTGTTTGTCTATGTATTCACACATGTATTATGTTTCCGGTTAATACAATTCTAGCATGAATAATAAACATTTATCATGATATAAGGAAATATATAATACTTTATTATTGCCTCTAGGGCATATTTCCTTCAGTCTCCCACTTGCACTAGAGTCAATAATCTAGTTCACATCGCCATGTGATTTAACATCAATAATTCACATCACCATGTGATTAACACCCATAGTTCACATCTCTATGTGACCAACACTCAAAGGGTTTTACTAGAGTCAATAATCTAGTTCACATCGCTATGTGATTAACACCCAAAGAGTACTAAGGTGTGATCATGTTTTGATTGTGAGATAATTTTAGTCAACATGTCTGTCACATTCAGATCCGTAAGTATTTTGCAAATTTCTATGTCTACAATACTCTGCACGGAGCTACTCTAGCTAATTGCTCCCACTTTCAATATGTATCTAGACCGAGACTTAGAGTCATCTAGTTTTAGTGTCAAAACTTGCATCGACGTAACCCTTTACGACGAACCTTTTGTCACTTCCATAATCGAGAAACATATCCTTATTCCACTAAGGATAATTTTGACCGCTGTCCAGTGATCTACTCCTAGATCACTATTGTACTCCCTTGCCAACATCAGTGTAGGGTATACAATAGATCTGGTACACTGCATGGCATACTTTATAGAACCTATGGCCAAGGCATAGGGAATGACTTTCATTCTCTTTCTATCTTCTGCCGTGGTCGGGCTTTGAGTCTTACTCAATTTCACACCTTGTAACACAGGCAAGAACTCTTTCTTTGACTGTTCTATTTTGAACTACTTCAAAATCTTGTTAAGGTATGTACTCATTGAAAAAACTTATCAAGCGTCTTGATCTATCTCTATAGATCTTGATGCTCAATATGTAAGCAGCTTCACCGAGGTCTTTCTTTGAAAAACTCTTATTCAAGTATCCCTTTATGCTATCCAGAAATTGTATATCATTTCCAATCAGCAATATGTCATTCACATATACTTATCAAAAATGCTGTAGTGCTCCCACTCACTTTCTTGTAAATACAGGCTTCACCGCAAGTCTGTATAACTCTATATCCTTTGATCAACTTATCAAAGTGTATATTCCAACTCTGAGATGCTTGCACCAGTCCATAGATGGATCGCTGGAGCTTGCATATTTTGTTAGCACTTTCAGGATTGACAAAATCTCCTGGTTGCATCATATACAACTCTTCTTTAATAAATCCATTAAGGAATGTAGTTTTGTTTATCCATTTGCCAGATTTTATAAAATGCGGCAATTGCTAACATGATTCAGACAGACTTTAAGTATAGATACGAGTGAGAAACTCTCTCATCGTAGTCAACACCTTGAACTTGTCGAAAACCTTTTGCGACAATTCTAGCTTTGTAGATAGTAACACTACTATCAGCGTCTGTCTTCCTCTTGAAGATCCATTAATCTCAATGGCTCGCCGATCATCGGGCAAGTCAACCAAAGTCCATACTTTGTTATTCATACATGGATCTTATCTCAGATTTCATGGCTTCAAGCCATTTCCCGGAATCTGGGCTCATCATCGCTTCCTCATAGTTCGTAGGTTCGTCATGATCAAATAACATGACCTCCAGAACAGGATTACCGTACCACTCTGGTGCGGATCTTACTCTGGTTGACCTATGAGGTTCAGTAGTAACTTGATCTGAAGTTCCATGATCATCATCATTAACTTCCTCACTAATTGGTGCAGGAGTCACAGGAACAGATTTCTGTGATGAACTACTTTCCAATAAGGGAGCAGGTACAGTTACTTCATCAAGTTCTACTTTCCTCCCACTCACTTCTTTCGAGAGAAACTCCTTCTCTAGAAAGGATCCATTTATAGCAACGAATGTCTTGCCTTCAGATCTGTGATAGAAGGTGTACCCAACTGTCTCCTTTGGGTATCCTATGAAGACACATTTCTCCGATTTGGGTTTGAGCTTATCAGGATGAAACTTTTTCACATAAGCATCGCAACCCCAAAATTTTAAGAAACGACAACTTTGGTTTCTTGCTAAACCTCAGTTCATAAGGCGTCGTCTCAACGGATTTTGATGGTGCCCTATTTAACGTGAATGCAGCTGTCTCTAATGCATAACCCCAAAACGATAGTGGTAGATCGGTAAGATACATCATATATCGCACCATATCTAATAAAGCACAATTACGACGTTCGGACACACCATTACACCGTGGTGTTCCAGGTGGCGTGAGTAGTGAAACTATTTCACATTGTTTTAACTGAAGGCCAAACTCGTAACTTAAATACTCTTCTCTACGATCAGATCGTAGGAACTTTATTTTTCTTGTTACGATGATTTTCCACTTCACTCTGAAATTATATGAACTTTTCAAATGTTTCAGACTTATGTTTCATTAAGTAGATATACCCATATCTGCTCAAATCATCTGTGAAGGTGAGAAAATAACGATATCCGCCACGAGCCTCAATATTCATTGGACCACATACATCTGTATGTATGACTTCCAACAAATCTGTTGCTCTCTCCATAGTTCCGGAGAACGGCGTTTTAGTCATCTTGCCCATGAGGCATGGTTCGCAAGCATCAAGTGATTCATAATCAATTGATTCCAAAATCCCATCAGTATGGAGTTTCTTCATGCGCTTTACACCAATATGACCTAAACGGCAGTGCCACAAATAAGTTGCACTATCATTATTAACTTTGCATCTTTTGGCTTCAATATTATGAATATGTGTATCACTACGATCGAGATCCAACAAACCATTTTTGTTGGTGTGTATGACCATAAAAGGTTTTTATTCATGTAAACAGAACAACAATTGTTCTCTAACTTAAATGAATAACCGTATTGCAATAAACATGATCAAATCATATTCATGCTCAACGCAAACACCAAATAACATTTAGTTTCAACACTAATCCCGAAAGTATAGGGAGTGTGCGATGATGATCATATCAATCTTGGAACTACTTCCAACACACATCGTCACCTCGCCTTTTACTAGTCTCTGTTTATTCTGCAACTCCCGTTTTCGAGTTACTACTCTTAGCAACTGAACCAGTATCAAATACTGAGGGGTTGCTATAAACACTAGTAAGTACCCATCAATAACATGTATATCCAATATGCCTTTGTTCACTTTGCCATCCTTCTTATCCACCAAATACTTGGGGCAGTTCCGCTTCCTGTGACCAGTCCCTTTGCAGTAGAAGCACTTAGTCTCAGGCTTAGGTACAGACTTGGGCTTCTTCACTTGAGTAGCAACTTGCTTGCCGTTCTTTTGAAGTTCCCCTTCTATCCCTTTGCCCTTTTCTTGAAACTAGTGTTCTTGTTAACCATCAACACTTGATGCTCTTTCTTGATTTCTACCTTCGTCGATTTCAGCATCGCGAAGAGCTCGCGAATTACTTTCGTCATCCCTTGCATACTATAGCTCATCACGAAGTTCTACTAACTTGGTGATGGTGACTAGAGAATTCTGTCAATCACTATTTTATCTGGAAGATTAACTCCCACTTGATTCAATCGATTGTAGTACCCAGACAATCTGAGCACATGCTCACTAGTTGAGCGATTCTCCTCCATCTTTTAGCTATAGAACTTGTTGGAGACTTCATATCTCTCAACTCGGGTATTTGCTTGAAATATTAACTTCAACTCCTGGAACATCTCATATGGTCCATGACATTCAAAACGTCTTTGAAGTCCCGATTCTAAGCCGTTAAGCATGGTGCACTAAACTATCAAGTAGTCATCATATTGAGCTAGCCAAACGTTCATAACGTCTGTATCTGCTCCTGCAATAGGTCTGTCACTTAGCGGTGCATCAAGGACATAATTTTTCTGTGCAGCAATGAGGATAATCCTCAGATCACGAATCCAATCCGCATCTTTGCTACTAACATCTTTCAAAATAATTTTTCTCTAGGAACATATCAAAAATAAACACAGGGAAGCAACAACGCGAGCTATTGATCTATAACATAATTTGCAAAATACTATCAGGACTAAGTTCATGATAAATTTAAGTTCAATTAATCATATTACTTAAGAACTCCCACTTAGATAGACATCCCTCTAATCCTCTAAGTGATCACGTGATCCATATCAACTAAACCATGTCCGATCATCACGTGAGATGGAGTAGTTTCAATGGTGAACATCACTATGTTGATCATATCTACTATATGATTCACGCTCGACCTTTCGGTCTCTGTGTTCCGAGGCCATATCTGCATATGCTAGGCTCGTCAAGTTTAACCCGAGTATTCTGCGTGTGCAAAACTATAGTCATCCCTTGCATACTATAGTTCATCACGAAGTTCTACTAACTAGAGAATTCTATCAATCACTGTTTTATCTGGAAGATAAACTCCCACTTGATTCAAGCGATTGTAGTACCCAGACAATCTGAGCACATGCTCACTAGTTGAGCGATTCTCCTCCATCTTTTAGCTATAGAACTTGTTGGAGACTTCATATCTCTCAACTCGGGTATTTGCTTGAAATATTAACTTCAACTCCTGGAACATCTCATATGGTCCATGACGTTCAAAACGTCTTTGAAGTCCCGATTCTAAGACTTTAAGCATGGTGCACTAAACTATCAAGTAGTCATCATATTGAGCTAGCCAAACGTTCATAACGTCTGCATCTGCTCCTGCAATAGGTCTGTCACCTAGCGGTGCATCAAGGACATAATTTTTCTGTGCAGCAATGAGGATAATCCTCAGATCACGGATCCAATCCGCATCTTTGCTACTAACATCTTTCAACACAATTTTTCTCTACGAACATATCAAAAATAAACACAGGGAAGCAACAACGCGAGCTATCGATCTATAACATAATTTGCAAAATACTATCAGGACTAAGTTCATGATAAATTTAAGTTCAATTAATCATATTACTTAAGAACTCCCACTTAGATAGACATCCCTCTAATCCTCTAAGTGATCACGTGATCCATATCAACTAAACCATGTCCGATCATCACGTGAGATGGAGTAGTTTCAATGGTGAACATCACTATGTTGATCATATCTACTATATGATTCACGCTCGACCTTTCGGTCTCCGTGTTCCGAGGCCATATCTGTTATATGCTAGGCTCGTCAAGTTTAACCTGAGTATTCCGCGTGTGCAACTGTTTTGCCCCCGTTGTATTTGAACGTAGAGCCTATCACACCCGATCATCACGTGGTGTCTCAGCACGAAGAACTTTCGCAACGGTGCATACTCAGGGAGAACACTTATACTTTGATAATTTAGTGAAGGATCATCTTATAATGCTACTGTCAACCAAAGCAAGATAAGATGCATAAAGGATTAACATCACATGCAATCAATATAAGTGATATGATATGGCCATCATCATCTTGTGCTTGTGATCTCCATCTCCGAAGCACCATGCTTGTGATCTCCATCTCCGAAGCACCGTCATGATCACCATCGTCACCGGCGCGACACCTTGATCTCCATCGTAGCATCGTTGTCGTCTCGCCAACTTATTGCTTTTACGACTATCGCTACCGCTTAGTGATAAAGTAAAACTATTACATGGCGATTGCATCTCATACAATAAAGCGACAACCATATGGCTCCTGCCAGTTGCCGATAACTCGGTTACAAAACATGATCATCTCATACAACACATTATATCACATCATGTCTTGACCATATCACATCACAACATGCCCTGCAAAAACAAGTTAGACGTCCTCTACTTTGTTGTTGCATATTTTACGTGGCTGCTACGGGCTTAGCAAGAACCGTTCTTACCTACGCATCAAAACCACAACGATAGTTTGTCAAGTTGGTGCTGTTTTAACCTTCGCAAGGACCGGGCGTAGCCACACTCGGTTCAACTAAAGTGAGAGAGACGGACACCCGCCGGTCACCTTTAAGCAACGAGTGCTCGCAACGGTGAAACCAGTCTCGCGTAAGCGTACGCATAATGTCGGTCCGGGCCGCTTCATCTCACAATACCGCTGAACCAAAGTATGAAATGCTGGTAAGCAGTATGACTTATATCGCCCACAACTCACTTGTGTTCTACTCGTGCATAGCATCAACGCATAAAACCAGGCACGGATGCCACTGTTGGGGAACGTAGTAATTTCAAAAAAATTCCTACGCACACGCAAGATCATGGTGATGCATAGCAACGAGAGGGGAGAGTGTTGTCCACGTACCCTCGTAGACCGACAGCGGAAGCGTTATCACAACGCGGTTGATGTAGTCGTACGTCTTCACGATCCGACCGATCAAGTACCGAACGTACGGCACCTCCGAGTTCTACACACGTTCAGCTCGATGACGTCCCTCGAACTCCGATCCAGCCGAGTGTTGAGGGAGAGTTTCGTCAGCACGACGGCGTGGTGACGATGATGATGTTCCACCGACGCAGGGCTTCGCCTAAGCTCCGCAACGGTATTATCGAGGTGTAATATGGTGGAGGGGGGCACCGCACACGGCTAAGAGATCTCAAGGATCAATTGTTGTGTCTCTGGGGTGCCCCCCTGCCCTCGTATATAAAGGAGCAAGGGGGAGGCAGCCGGCCAAGGGGAGAGGCGCGCCATAGGGGGAGTCCTACTCCCACCGGGAGTAGGACTCCTCCTTTCCTTGTGGGAGTAGGAGAAGGGAAGGGGGAAGGAGAAAGAAGGAAGGGTGCGCCCCCCTTCCCTAGTCCAATTCGGACCAGACCATGGGGAGGGGTGCGGCCACCTTTTGAGGCCTTTCTCTCCTTTCCCGTATGGCCCATTAAGGCCCAATACGAATTCCCGTAACTCTCCGGTACTCCGAAAAATACCCGAATCACTCGGAACCTTTCCGAAGTCCGAATATAGTCGTCCAATATATCGATCTTTACGTCTCGACCATTTCGAGACTCCTCGTCATATCCCCGATCTCATCCGGGACTCCGAACTCCTTCGGTACATCAAAACTCAATAAAACTGTCATCGTAACGTTAAGCGTGCGGACCCTACGGGTTCGAGAACTATGTAGACATGACCGAGACACGTCTCCGGTCAATAACCAATAGTGGGACCTGGATGCCCATATTGGCCCCGACATATTCTATGAAGATCTTTATCGGTCAGGCCGCATAACAACATACGTTGTTCCCTTTGTCACCGGTATGTTACTTGCCCGAGATTTGATCGTCGGTATCTCGATACCTAGTTCAATCTCGTTACCGGCAAGTCTCTTTACTCGTTCCGTAACACATCATCCCGCAACTAACTCATTAGTCACAATGCTTGCAAGGCTTATAGTGATGTGCATTACCGAGTCGGCCCAGAGATACCTCTCCGACAATTGGAGTGACAAATCCTAATCTCGAAATACGCCAACCCAACAAGTACCTTTGGAGACACCTGTAGAGCACCTTTATAATCTCGTTAATCAAATGACAACTTATGTCTATGGCTAGGAAACATAACCATCTTTGATTAACGAGCTAGTCAAGTAGAGGCATACTAGTGACACTCTGTTTGTCTATGTATTCACACATGTATTATGTTTCCGGTTAATACAATTCTAGCATGAATAATAAACATTTATCATGATATAAGGAAATATATAATACTTTATTATTGCCTCTAGGGCATATTTCCTTCAGTCTCCCACTTGCACTAGAGTCAATAATCTAGTTCACATCGCCATGTGATTTAACATCAATAATTCACATCACCATGTGATTAACACCCATAGTTCACATCTCTATGTGACCAACACTCAAAGGGTTTTACTAGAGTCAATAATCTAGTTCACATCGCTATGTGATTAACACCCAAAGAGTACTAAGGTGTGATCATGTTTTGATTGTGAGATAATTTTAGTCAACAGGTCTGTCACATTCAGATCCGTAAGTATTTTGCAAATTTCTATGTCTACAATACTCTGCACGGAGCTACTCTAGCTAATTGCTCCCACTTTCAATATGTATCTAGACCGAGACTTAGAGTCATCTAGTTTTAGTGTCAAAACTTGCATCGACGTAACCCTTTACGACGAACCTTTTGTCACTTCCATAATCGAGAAACATATCCTTATTCCACTAAGGATAATTTTGACCGCTGTCCAGTGATCTACTCCTAGATCACTATTGTACTCCCTTGCCAACATCAGTGTAGGGTATACAATAGATCTGGTACACTGCATGGCATACTTTATAGAACCTATGGCCAAGGCATAGGGAATGACTTTCATTCTCTTTCTATCTTCTGCCGTGGTCGGGCTTTGAGTCTTACTCAATTTCACACCTTGTAACACAGGCAAGAACTCTTTCTTTGACTGTTCTATTTTGAACTACTTCAAAATCTTGTTAAGGTATGTACTCATTGAAAAAACTTATCAAACGTCTTGATCTATCTCTATAGATCTTGATGCTCAATATGTAAGCAGCTTCACCGAGGTCTTTCTTTGAAAAACTCTTATTCAAGTATCCCTTTATGCTATCCAGAAATTGTATATCATTTCCAATCAGCAATATGTCATTCACATATACTTATCAAAAATGCTGTAGTGCTCCCACTCACTTTCTTGTAAATACAGGCTTCACCGCAAGTCTGTATAACTCTATATCCTTTGATCAACTTATCAAAGTGTATATTCCAACTCTGAGATGCTTGCACCAGTCCATAGATGGATCGCTGGAGCTTGCATATTTTGTTAGCACTTTCAGGATTGACAAAATCTCCTGGTTGCATCATATACAACTCTTCTTTAATAAATCCATTAAGGAATGTAGTTTTGTTTATCCATTTGCCAGATTTTATAAAATGCGGCAATTGCTAACATGATTCAGACAGACTTTAAGTATAGATACGAGTGAGAAACTCTCTCATCGTAGTCAACACCTTGAACTTGTCGAAAACCTTTTGCGACAATTCTAGCTTTGTAGATAGTAACACTACTATCAGCGTCTGTCTTCCTCTTGAAGATCCATTAATCTCAATGGCTCGCCGATCATCGGGCAAGTCAACCAAAGTCCATACTTTGTTATTCATACATGGATCTTATCTCAGATTTCATGGCTTCAAGCCATTTCCCGGAATCTGGGCTCATCATCGCTTCCTCATAGTTCAAAGGAATGTAGTTTTGTTTATCCATTTGCCAGATTTCATAAAATGCGGCAATTGCTAACATGATTCAGACAGACTTTAAGTATCGCCCGCAACTCACTTGTGTTCTACTCGTGCATATAACATCTACGCATAAACCTGGCTCGGATGCCACTGTTGGGGAACGTAGTAATGTCAAAAAAAATTCTACGCACACACAAGATCATGGTGATGCATAGCAACGAGAGGGGAGAGTTTTGTCACTTACCCTCGTAGACCGTCAGCGGAAGCGTTATGACAACGTGGTTGATGTAGTCGTACGTCTTCACGATCGACCAATCCTAGTACCGAACGTACGGCACCTCCGTGATCTGCACACGTTCGGCTCGGTGACGTCCCACGAACTCACGATCCACCAGAGTGTCGAGGAAGAGCTTCGTCACCACGACGGCATGATGACGGTGGTGATGAAGCTATCGGCGCAGGGCTTCGCCTAAGCACTACGACAATAGGACCGAGGTGGATTATGGTGGAGGGGAGCACCGCACACGGCTGGAAACAATCAACTTGTGTGTTCTAGGGTGCCCCTGCCCCCGTATATAAAGGAGCAAGGGGGGAGGCCGGCCAGCCTTGGGGCGCGCCAAGGAGAGGGGGGGTCCTCCTCCTAGTAGGAGTAGGACTCCCCTTTCCTAGTACAACTAGGAAGGAGGAAGGGGAAAGGAAGGAGAGGGAGAGAGGGAGGAAAGAGGGGGCGCCGCCCCCCCTCCTTGTCCAATTCGGACTCCCAAGAGGGGGGGCGTCCAGCCCTAGGCCCTCTCCTCTCTCTCCCACAAGGCCCATGATGGCCCATTAGCTCCCCCGGGGGTTCCGATAACCCTCCGGCACTCCGATAATTATTCGGTGACCCCCGGAACACTTCCGGTGTCCGAATATAGTCGTCCAATATATCAATCTTTATGTCTCGACCATTTTGAGACTCCTCGTTATGTTCGTGATCACATCCGGGACTCTGAACTATCTTCGGTACATCAAAACACATAAACTTATAATACCAATCGTCAACGAACGTTAAGCGTGCGGACCCTACGGGTTCGAGAACTATGTAGACATGACCAAGACACGTCTCCGGTCAATAACCAATAGCGGAACCTGGATGTTCATATTGACTCCTACATATTCTACGAAGATCTTTATCGGTCAAACCGCATAACAATATACGTTGTTCCCTTTGTCATCGGTATGTTACTTGCCCGAGATTCGATCGTCGGTATCTCAATACCTAGTTCAATCTCGTTACCGGCAAGTCTCTTTACTTGTTCCGTAATACATCATCCCGCAACTAACTCATTATTTACATTGCTTGCAAGGCTTATAGTGATGTGCATTACCAAGAGGGCCCAGAGATACCTCTCCGACAATCGGAGTGACAAATCCTAATCTCGAACTATGCCAACTCAACAAGTACCATCGAAGACACCTGTAGAGCACCTTTATAATCATCCAGTTACGTTGTGACGTTTGGTAGCACAGAAAGTGTTCCTCCGGTATTCGGGAGTTGCATAATCTCATAGTCATAGGAACATGTATAAGTCATGAAGAAAGCAATAGCAACATACTAAACGATCAAGTGCTAAGCTAACGGAATGGGTCAAGTCAATCACATCATTCTCTAATGATGTGATCCCGTTATTCAAATGACAACTCATGTCTATGGCTAGGAAATTTAACCATCTTTGATTCAACGAGCTAGTCAAGTAGAGGCATACTAGTGACACTCTGTTTGTCTATGTGTTCACACATGTACTAAGTTTCCGGCTAATACAATTCTAGCATGAATAATAAACATTTATCATGATATAAGAAAATATAAATAACAACTTTATTATTGCCTCTAGGGCATATTTCCTTCAAATTATGTGGCACAACACAAAGAAAGCATCGCAAAGAAGTACCGTGATAAGGGGATGCTTAAGACGGACGACGAAGTTACTGTAGAGCACAACGCCACTTTCTTGCGTTGGTTCAAAGAGCAAGTTCTTTAAAATCCCCCGGAAGAGGGCAGTTCGGACGGATTGCTCATACACGCCTTAGCCCATGCCCCGCGCCCAAGCTCGCGACCTATCAATCCTACGATATCAATGGGTACACGTTCTACATGGAGGCCAAAGACATGGACAGTGATTACCAGAACTCCGGGGTGACAATTCAATGCGTGACTGACGCCAACGACACAACTGAAAGATTCTACGGAAGGGTCGAAGAGATCTAGGAGCTTGACTATGCTGGAATGCACAATGCGACGATGTTCCGTGTCAAATGGGGCAAGGACGTCGTAAGAGAAAACAAGTATTTCACCACCATGTCTATACCCAACGCGAAGAGCACTCCCGTGAACGTTAACGTCATCGCCAAAAATGAGCCATGGGTACACGCTAAGCACGTGACACAATGCTTCTTCATAACCGACCCGGCCAATCCCAGCCGTGTTGTCGTGAGGAGATCCAGAAGGAGCATCGTTGGAATGGATGGAGTCGCCAACGAGGAAGACTACGACCAATACGGCAACCCGATGAGGGAAGATGACGATGACGATGAAGCATACATGAAAAGAAGAATCAATACTACATTACCTAAGAAAGATCGTAATCCATGGCTCCGGAAAAGTCACAATGAGGGGCTCAATTACTCGGCAACGAACAAGAAAGGGAAGAAGCTCAATGTGAAACGTCCTCGACGCAACTGATCAAAAACCTACATTTATATATATATATATATATATATATGTGTGTGTGTGTGTGTGTGTGTGTGTGTGTGTATCTATTTTGTGTACACACTTAAGTAACCATTATCGGCCAACTGATATGTTACCACCACATGCATGGTTCCGGTGTTATTCGCCAGTGGGGAAGAGGGAGACGCCGTCGTCGGGAGAAAAACAAAAAAACAAAAACAAAAGGAAGAAAGCAGTATAAAAGAAAAAGAAAAGTAAACAGAAAAGAAAAGGAAAATAATAAAAGAAAGGAAAACTAAAAACTAGAAAAGGAAAATAATAAAAAGAAAAGAATAAAAATTGGAACAGTTAGTAGTAGCGCTGGATTGTGAACCAGTGCTATAGCTAATATAGCTATAGTGCTGGGTTCTAAAAAAGCGATACTACTATGTGCCATTAGCAGTAGCACTGCATTACAACCCAGCGCTATAGCTAAGTTAGCTATAGCGCTCGTTCACAATCCAGCGCTACTACTATTTTGAGTTAACCCGTGAGGGCTCAAATTTTGCCAAGTCCGCCAAGTCCCAATTCCCCCACTCTCCCTACCCTCTTCCCCCACTCTGTCGCCGCCGCCGTCGGCCTGCCCGCCCTCACGCCGTCTGTCGCCCTCGACCGCCGGCCGTCGCCCCTGGCCGCCGTCAACCTCGTCGCCGGCCGTCTCCCGAGTCCGCCCTCGACCTCACCGGCGTCTCCCCTGCCCGCCCTCGACCACAACGCCGCCCCCGCCTCTCCCCTGCCCGCGCGCCCTCGACCTCGCCGCCGCCGCCGTCCGCCGCCCTCCACCGGCGCCGCCTGAGCCTGAGCTCCCTCGCCATAAGCCTCTCCTCTCCCTTGCCCTCCTCTCCCTCTCCTCTCCACTTCCCTCCTCTCTCTCTATTTAGGGCTTTTAGGGCAAGTTAGCAAATTTAGCAAAAAAATTAGCAAAGTTATCAACTTTTCTTAGCAAATTAGGGCAGTGGCTGATTAGCAAATAGGTATAAAAATGGTAGCAATTTTTTTAAAAAAAATAGTAGCAAAGTTTAGAAAAACAGTAGCAATTTAAAAAAACAGTAGCAAAAAATTAGGTATAAAAACAGTAGCAAATAAAAAACCAGTAGCAAATTAAAAAAACAGTAGCAAAGTTAGAAAATTTTGAGCAAGTTAGCAAAAACAGTAGAGAGAGAGAGCAAGTTTGTAGCTATTTTTGTCATTTTTGTGCATTTAAGTACAAGCATGCTTTTGCTTGAATGATATATGTCATTGATGTTATATGTTGGTTTTGGAATGTTGGTTGAATGTCAAAAAATATCCAAGTGGCCTATGTTTTGCCGGAATGTTGATTCATTTCCGTTCCGGCAAATTTCAGGCGCTCCATATGTCCACTTTTTTAGCAAAGGTCATGCCGAAAATTTCCGTGATTTTCGGCATGACTTGTGCTAGAAACTAGGACATATGGAGTACCCGGGATTTGCCGGAAGGGGAATGAATCAACATTCCAACCAACATAGGCCCCTTTTCCCTCTTCATTATATCTTTTATTTACAATTGTTGATCAATAGGAAACATGTCTACCGACGCCGAAGTCGTGGGTGGTTCTGCTCGCCTCGAAGACCCCATCGAGGCAGCAAATCACTATTTCGATTACTTGGACGAACACCAGATGGGGTTGCATGGTGGAGGCAGTGGCACCAACCCAGACACCGACGCCGACACTGGCATCGGGACCGACACCACCCCCGAGACCGGCAACGATGCTGTCGTAGCCGGTAAAGCACCGAAGAAGAAGAGGACACGAAGACCAAACGAGCTTGGCAACGGACAAATTGTGGTCACGGAGATGCACCCCAAGAAGTTAGAGCCAACGGCGCCGGAGGATTGATACGTCTCCAACGTATCTATAATTTTTGATTGTTCCATGCTATTATATTATCCATCTTGGATGTTTTATATGCATTATATGCTATTTTATATGACTTTTGGGACTAACCTATTAACCTAGAGCCCAGTGTCAGTTTCTGTTTTTTCCTTGGTTTTGAGTTTTACAGAAAAGGAATACCAAACGGAGTCCAATTGACGTGCCAATTTTTGATGATTTTTTATGAACCAAAAGAAGCCTCCGGAGTAAAAGAGTTGGGCCAGAAGAGTCCCGAGCCATCCATGAGGGTGGAGGGCGCGCCCTACCCCCCTGGGCGCGCCCCCTATCTCATGGACGACTTGGAGACCCCCCTGACGTGAGACCAACGCCAAAAATTCCTATAAATACAGAAACCCCCGAAAAGAAACCTGGACCGGGAGTTCTGCCGCCGCAAGCCTCTGTAGCCGTGAAAAACCAATTGGGACCCTGTTCCGGCACCCTGCCGGAGGGGGAATCCATCACCGGTGGCCATCTTCATCATCCCGTCGCTCTCCATGACGAGGAGGGAGTAGTTCACCCTCGGGGCTGAGGGTATGTACCAGTAGCTATGTGTTTGATCTCTCTCTCTCTCGTGTTCTTGATATGGCACGATCTTGATGTACCGCGAGCTTTGCTATTATAGTTGGATCTTATGATGCTTCTCCCCCTCTATCTTCTTGTAATGGATTGAGTTTTCCCTTCGAAGTTATCTTATCGGATTGAGTCTTTAAGGATTTGAGAACACTTGATGTATGTCTTGCATGTGCTTATCTGTGGTGACAATGGGATATTCACGTGATCTACTTGATGTATGTTTTGGTGATCAACTTGCGGGTTCAGTGACCTTGTGAACTTATGCATAGGGGTTGGCACACGTTTTCGTCTTGACTCTACGGTAGAAACTATGGGGCACTCTTTGAAGTACTTTGTGTTGGTTTGAATAGATGAATCTGAGATTGTGTGATGCATATCGTATAATCATACCCACGGATACTTGAGGTGACATTGGAGTATCTAGGTGACATTAGGGTTTTGGTTGATTTGTGTCTTAAGGTGTTATTCTAGTACGAACTCTAGGATAGATCGAACGGAAAGAATAGCTTCGTGTTATTTTACTATAGACTCTTGAATAGATCGATCAGAAAGGATAACTTTGAGGTGGTTTCGTACCTTCCAATAATCTCTTCGTTTGTTCTCCGCTATTAGTGACTTTGGAGTGACTCTTTGTTGCACGTTGAGGGATTGTTATATAATCCAATTATGTTATCATTGTTGAGAGAACTTGCACTAGTATGAACCCTAGGCCTTGTTTCCTAGCATTGCAATACCGTTTATGCTCACTTTTACCACTTGCTACCTTGCTGTTTTTATATTTTCAGATTACAAATACCCATATCTATCATCCATATTGCACTTGTATGACCATCTCTTCGCCGAACTAGTGCACCTATACAATTTACCATTGTATTGGGTGTGTTGGGGACACAAGAGACTCTTTGTTATTTGGTTGCAGGGTTGTTTGAGAGAGACCATCTTCATCCTACGCCTCCCACGGATTGATAAACCTTAGGTCATCCACTTGAGGGAAATTTACTACTATCCTACAAACCTCCGCACTTGGAGGCCCAACAACGTCTACAAGAAGAAGGTTGTGTAGTAGACATCAAGGATGTGCGCTCTTGCTGGGGCAATCAACTTGGATGCATCCTCAGGGAAACCGCCAACATCAATGACGAGAGGTTGAGGCAGATATCACATATGAAGCACATGCTCCTAAAGAAGTTGCACAATAGGTTCCTGTTCCCCGGCCGGAATGAAGGCAAATATAAAGAGCCGTGGGACGACGTCGCCATGACAAAGATAAACGACAATAACGGAAGAGGACTTTGGGTGAAAAAAGCGGTGCGAAGAATGAACCGTGGTCCAAGATTCATGCTGATAATCCGACAATAACGGAAGAGGACTTTGCAAAATTCAAGGAGAATTGCGGTAAATAAGAAGTCAAGACAAGGTTGGAGAAAATGAAGGCGCTCCAGGCCAGGAACACGCCTCCCCACCGCCTCAGAAGCCGTGGTTACGAGGGGAAGAGGCACGTATGGGCCAAGGAGGATGCCGAATGTGAAAGTCACAGAATCCCAGACCCCTTGGTGGAGTTCACCGACCCGCTAGAGCATGACTGGATCAGGGCCCGGTACAAGTGGTACAAAGTCAAAAAGATCTTTTACATGGACCCGAACACGAGGGAGTTCATGAGACTTCTGGTAATTGTTATATTACCACATTATCATATTAGCTTCCAATCAATTCGACTGCAATTTTTGTCACATTATAAACCATCTACGTTCCTTTTGCAGAAAGAGCAGCACAAAAAGGCAGCCGAAAGCGACGAGTCATCACAGTCGTCGGCGAGGCCCAAGTGGGACACCCCATTCAACCGGGCCCTGAACATACTGAAAAAGGTCCCAGTGGACAAGCCGCCGTCCTATGGACGTGTGCACGGTGTCGGAGATGGCGCCTCGTGGAAGACGTGCTACCACGAGGAGCTAGAGGAAAGAAGGAAGAGACGGTCGGTCGTCACTCAGCAGAGCATCAACGAGAAGGTTGCGATTGCGGTCAATAAGACCAAAGCTGAGACCAAAGAAGAGTTGCTCGGGGCCGTCAATGCAGCGGTCACTGACGCGGTGGTCAACTTGCTTCCGGCACTTTTCGATTTCACGAAGAACAATCCAAATGCACGGCTGGAGGACTTTCCCCTTCCCAGCTTTGTCGGGAGTAATTCGGCGAACACCACAGCACCAGCACCTGCTCAAGCAACCGCAAAAGGTCCCGCTCCTGTTCATAGCAGCCCGACCTCCGTCTCTTGCATGCTCAGTGGGCCTTCATCGCTGGCTGAGCTCGACGCCCTCACAGTAATTACGTGTCATACCCTTTTCACCAGCATGTCTATAGTCTTCCCTTTCAGTTGCCTTTCGGATGTTTGACGTCGCAGACATGTCTCCATCGTAGGCCGACGACACCCCGTGCACCCTACTCTACGACATCAAGGGCCAAAAGGTGGCTGTGGGAAAGGCGACGATCGTGAAGCCGAAGGACCGCATGTTCCACAACCGAGAGATGCCCGATGGCGTCTTCAAGGTTAACGTGGCCAGTGTCTTAGTGGGCTTCGAGGATTTGCCTCCTCCGGTACCAGTCGATCACGACGAGACCCCTAAGATGGTTGGCGCATGCAAGAGCTGGTTCTTGCCTTGGCCGAAGTCTCTTCTTCGTCTCGAGGCACCCAGTATCACGCCAACTCCACCTTCTCAAGAAGGTATGAACACCACCCCACCTACCACATTACCCGCACCTGTCGTGGCGAGTGATAGAGGACGACGCGAGGGAGAGCCTCCATTAGTGCCAGATGATGTAGCCTCCGCTGTTAAAGAAGCAAATGTTGATGATGACATGGAGGATGATGATGATGACCCAGACAAGTATTTCAATACCGCCTATGATGATGGAGGATTGATGGCTCAGGACGACGAAGACTCAGGCTATGAGCGTGGAGATGATGACTTGATGCTGCCTGTTTTGCCGGAGCCGGAACGTCCTAAGGCGGAATGCAAAAAGTCTCTCTTCAAGTGATCCTCGCAGGAGACGCCTCCAGATGCTGCCTGTACCCAGCAACCCCCCGAGGGCCGTCCACTGATTAGCCCGATGACACTGGGGGTGGTGGTTAGGGAAGGTATGGTGGGCTCACTACCGCCACCCACCAAGAAGCAAAGGAGGAGACCGGACAGGAAAGGCCCTAAAGGCGCCAGAGCTGCTTCAAGCAGCCAGCCGCCTCTGAAGCCCCGGGTGGTAGACAAAATACCTGTCCAAGGTGCGAAGCGCTTCCATGTCGCCGGCGAGCCGATCCTACCTGCCAAAGTGCTAGAGCACCTAGTGAACAATGATCTAAGGAGACTGCATGAAGATGTGCTGGCCAGAGAGAAAAGCCTTCTGATCGCAGAAAAACCAGGATACCCGCTTTACGCGGCTTAGGTGCCAGGTGGGAAGTTGTACGTTGAGAGATGCCCCGCGAATAAGTTCATCCTGCGATTTGACTACATCTACGACATGTTCCACATGACCAAGCTGGATTTCCAGTTCATCCGCATGTATGCGCTGTATCTGAACTACTTCATCAGGGTCGAGAACATCAAATATATCTGCGTCGTGGACCCGTTCTATATGCACGAGAGCTTCTTGGCAGTTTGCAAAGAGCACCGTGACTATGCGAGCAAGTACCTCAGCGACTTCATGATCGCTAATAAGGACAAGGAAGCGATTCTCGTGCCTTATCATCCCACGTAAGTCATCCGCACATATCCTTTTGTAAGTGTTAATCATTCCTTTGCAAGCATGGAGGCTAATTTGAGGTGTACTTTGAAGGAAATATGCCCTAGAGGCAATAATAAAGTATTATTTATTTCCTTGTATCATGATAAATGTTTATTATTCATGCTAGAATTGTATTAACCGGAAACATAATACATGTGTGAATACATAGACAAACAGAGTGTCACTAGTATGCCTCTACTTGACTAGCTCGTTAATCAAAGATGGTTATGTTTCCTAGCCATAGACATAAGTTGTCATTTGATTAACGAGGTCACCTCATTAGGAGAATGACGTGATTGACTTGACCCATTCCGTTAGCTTAGCACCCGATCGTTTAGTATGTTGCTATTGCTTTCTTCATGACTTATACATGTTCCTATGACTATGAGATTATGCAACTCCCGTTTACCGGAGGAACACTTTGTGTGCTACCAAACGTCACAACGTAAATGGGTGATTATAAAGGTGCTCTACAGGTGTCTCCAAAGGTACTTGTTGGGTTGGCGTATTTCGAGATTAGGATTTGTCACTCCAATTGTCGGAGAGGTATCTCTGGGCCCACTCGGTAATGCACATCACTATAAGCCTTGCAAGCATTGTGACTAATGAGTTAGTTGCGGGATGATGTGTTACGGAACGAGTAAAGAGACTTGCCGGTAACGAGATTGAACTAGGTATCGAGATACCGACGATCAAATCTCGGGCAAGTAACATACCGGTGACAAAGGGAACAACGTATGTTGTTATGCGGTCTGACCGATAAAGATCTTCGTAGAATATGTGGGAGCCAATATGGGCATCCAGGTCCCGCTATTGGTTATTGACCGGAGACGTGTCTCGGTCATGTCTACATAAGTTTTCGAACCCGTAGGGTCCGCACGCTTAACGTTACGATGACAGTTTTATTGAGTTTTGATGTACCGAAGGAGTTCGGAGTCCCGGATGAGATCGGGGATATGACGAGGAGTCTCGAAATGGTCGAGACGTAAAGATCGATATATTGGACGACTATATTCGGACTTCGGAAAGGTTCCGAGTGATTCGGGTATTTTTCGGAGTACCGGAGAGTTACGGGAATTCGTATTGGGCCTTAATGGGTCATACGGGAAAGGAGAGAAAGGCCTCAAAAGGTGGCCGCACCCCTCCCCATGGTCTGGTCCGAATTGGACTAGGGAAGGGGGGCGCACCCTTCCTTCTTTCTCCTTCCCCCTTCCCTTCTCCTACTCCCACAAGGAAAGGAGGAGTCCTACTCCCGGTGGGAGTAGGACTCCCCCCTATGGCGCGCCTCTCCCCTTGGCCAGCTGCCTCCCCCTTGCTCCTTTATATACGGGGGCAGGGGGGCACCCCAGAGACACAACAATTGATCCTTGAGATCTCTTAGCCGTGTGCGGTGCCCCCCTCCACCATATTACACCTCGATAATACCATTGCGGAGCTTAGGCGAAGCCCTGCGTCGGTGGAACATCATCATCGTCACCACGCCGTCGTGCTGACGAAACTCTCCCTCAACACTCGGCTGGATCGGAGTTCGAGGGACGTCATCGAGCTGAACGTGTGTAGAACTCGGAGGTGCCGTACGTTCGGTACTTGATCGGTCGGATCGTGAAGACGTACGACTACATCAACCGCGTTGTGATAACGCTTCCGCTGTCGGTCTACGAGGGTACGTGGACAACACTCTCCCCTCTCGTTGCTATGCATCACCATGATCTTGTGTGTGCGGAGGAAATTTTTTGAAATTACTACGTTCCCAACAGTGGCATCCGAGCCAGGTTTTATGCGTTGATGCGATGCACGAGTAGAACACAAGTGAGTTGTGGGCGATATAAGTCATACTGCTTACCAGCATGTCATACTTTGGTTCAGCGGTATTGTGGGATGAAGCGGCCCGGACCGACATTACGCGTACGCTTACGCGAGACTGGTTTCACCGTTGCGAGCACTCGTTGCTTAAAGGTGACCGGCGGGTGTCAGTCTCTCTCACTTTAGTTGAACCGAGTGTGGCTACGCCCGGTCCTTGCGAAGGTTAAAACAGCACCAACTTGACAAACTATCGTTGTGGTTTTGATGCGTAGGTAAGAACGGTTCTTGCTAAGCCCGTAGCAGCCACGTAAAATATGCAACAACAAAGTAGAGGACGTCTAACTTGTTTTTGCAGGGCATGTTGTGATGTGATATGGTCAAGACATGATGTGATATAATGTGTTGTATGAGATGATCATGTTTTGTAACCGAGTTATCGGCAACTGGCAGGAGCCATATGGTTGTCGCTTTATTGTAGAGATGCAATCGCCATGTAATAATTTTACTTTATCACTAAGCGGTAGCGATAGTCGTAAAAGCAATAAGTTGGCGAGACGACAATGATGCTACGATGGAGATCAAGGTGTCGCGCCGGTGACGATGGTGATCATGACGGTGCTTCGGAGATGGAGATCACAAGCACGGTGCTTCGGAGATGGAGATCACAAGCACAAGATGATGATGGCCATATCATATCACTTATATTGATTGTATGTGATGTTAATCCTTTATGCATCTTATCTTGCTTTGTTTGACGGTAGCATTATAAGATGATCCTTCACTAAATTATCAAAGTATAAGTGTTCTCCCTGAGTATGCACCGTTGCGAAAGTTCTTCGTGCTGAGACACCACGTGATGATCGGGTGTGATAGGCTCTACGTTCAAATACAACGGGTGCAAAACAATTGCACACGCGGAATACTCAGGTTAAACTTGACGAGCCTAGCATATAACAGATATGGCCTCGGAACACGGAGACCGAAAGGTCGAGCGTGAATCATATAGTAGATATGATCAACATAGTGATGTTCACCATTGAAACTACTCCATCTCACGTGATGATCGGACATGGTTTAGTTGATATGGATCACGTGATCACTTAGAGGATTAGATGGTTGTCTATCTAAGTGGGAGTTCTTAAGTAATATGATTAATTGAACTTAAATTTATCTTGAACTTAGTCCTGATAGTATTTTGCAAATTATGTTATAGATCAATAGCTCGCGTTGTTGCTTCCCTGTGTTTATTTTTGATATGTTCCTAGAGAAAAATTGTGTTGAAAGATGTTAGTAGCAAAGATGCGGATTGGATCCGTGATCTGAGGATTATCCTCATTGCTGCACAGAAAAATTATGTCCTTGATGCACCGCTAGGTGACAGACCTATTGCAGGAGCAGATGCAGACGTTATGAACGTTTGGCTAGCTCAATATGATGACTACTTGATAGTTTAGTGCACCATGCTTAACGGCTTAGAATCGGGACTTCAAAGACGTTTTGAACGTCATGGACCATATGAGATGTTCCAGGAGTTGAAGTTAATATTTCAAGCAAATACCCGAGTTGAGAGATATGAAGTCTCCAACAAGTTCTATAGCTAAAAGATGGAGGAGAATCGCTCAACTAGTGAGCATGTGCTCAGATTGTCTGGGTACTACAATCGCTTGAATCAAGTGGGAGTTTATCTTCCAGATAAAATAGTGATTGACAGAATTCTCTAGTTAGTAGAACTTCGTGATGAACTATAGTATGCAAGGGATGACGAAAGTAATTCCCGAGCTCTTCGTGATGCTGAAATCGACGAAGGTAGAAATCAAGAAAAACATCAAGTGTTGATGGTTGACGAGACCACTAGTTTCAAGAAAAAGGGCAAAGGGAAGAAGGGGAACTTCAAAAAGAATGGCAAGCAAGTTGCTACTCAAGTGAAGAAGCCCAAGTCTGTACCTAAGCCTGAGACTAAGTGCTTCTACTGCAAAGGGACTGGTCACTGGAAGCGGAACTGCCCCAAGTATTTGGTGGATAAGAAGGATGGCAAAGTGAACAAAGGTATATTGGATATACATGTTATTGATGTGTACTTTACTAGTGTTTATAGCAACCCCTCAGTATTTGATACTGGTTCAGTTGCTAAAGAGTAGTAACTCGAAAACGGGAGCTGCAGAATAAACAGAGACTAGTAAAAGGCGAGGTGACGATGTGTGTTGGAAGTAGTTCCAAGATTGATATGATCATCATCGCACACTCCCTATACTTTCGGGATTAGTGTTGAAACTAAATGTTATTTGGTGTTTGCGTTGAGCATGAATATGATTTGATCATGTTTATTGCAATACGGTTATTCATTTAAGTTAGAGAACAATTGTTGTTCTGTTTACATGAATAAAAACCTTTTATGGTCATACACACCAACAAAAATGGTTTGTTGGATCTCGATCGTAGTGATACACATATTCATAATATTGAAGCCAAAAGATGCAAAGTTAATAATGATAGTGCAACTTATTTGTGGCACTGCCGTTTAGGTCATATTGGTGTAAAGCGCATGAAGAAACTCCATACTGATGGGATTTTGGAATCAATTGATTATGAATCACTTGATGCTTGCGAACCATGCCTCATGGGCAAGATGACTAAAACGCCGTTCTCCGGAACTATGGAGAGAGCAACAGATTTGTTGGAAGTCATACATACAGATGTATGTGGTCCAATGAATATTGAGACTCGTGGCGGATATCGTTATTTTCTCACCTTCACAGATGATTTGAGCAGATATGGGTATATCTACTTAATGAAACATAAGTCTGAAACATTTGAAAAGTTCATATAATTTCAGAGTGAAGTGGAAAATCATCGTAACAAGAAAAATAAAGTTCCTACGATCTGATCGTAGAGAAGAGTATTTAAGTTACGAGTTTGGCCTTCAGTTAAAACAATGTGAAATAGTTTCACTACTCACGCCACCTGGAACACCACGGTGTAATGGTGTGTCCGAACGTCGTAATTGTGCTTTATTAGATATGGTGCGATATATGATGTATCTTACCGATCTACCACTATCGTTTTGGGGTTATGCATTAGAGACAGCTGCATTCACGTTAAATAGGGAACCATCAAAATCCGTTGAGACGACGCCTTATGAACTGAGGTTTAGCAAGAAACCAAAGTTGTCGTTTCTTAAAATTTTGGGGTTGCAATGCTTATGTGAAAAAGTTTCATCCTGATAAGCTCAAACCCAAATCGGAGAAATGTGTCTTCATAGGATACCCAAAGGAGACAGTTGGGTACACCTTCTATCACAGATCCGAAGGCAAGACATTCGTTGCTATAAATGGATCCTTTCTAGAGAAGGAGTTTCTCTCGAAAGAAGTGAGTGGGAGGAAAGTAGAACTTGATGAGGTAACTGTACCTGCTCCCTTATTGGAAAGTAGTTCATCACAGAAATCTGTTCCTGTGACTCCTGCACCAATTAGTGAGGAAGTTAATGATGATGATCATGGAACTTCAGATCAAGTTATTACTGAACCTCGTAGGTCAACCAGAGTAAGATCCGCACCAGAGTGGTACGGTAATCCTGTTCTGGAGGTCATGTTATTTGATCATGACGAACCTACGAACTATGAGGAAGCGATGATGAGCCCAGATTCCGGGAAATGGCTTGAAGCCATGAAATCTGAGATAAGATCCATGTATGAATAACAAAGTATGGACTTTGGTTGACTTGCCCGATGATCGGCGAGCCATTGAGATTAATGGATCTTCAAGAGGAAGACAGACGCTGATAGTAGTGTTACTATCTACAAAGCTAGAATTGTCGCAAAAGGTTTTCGACAAGTTCAAGGTGTTGACTACGATGAGAGAGTTTCTCACTCGTATCTATACTTAAAGTTTGTCTGAATCATGTTAGCAATTGCCGCATTTTATGAAATCTGGCAAATGGATAAACAAGACTACATTCCTTAATGGATTTATTAAAGAAGAGTTGTATATGATGCAACCAGGAGATTTTGTCAATCCTAAAAGTGCTAACAAAATATGCAAGCTCCAGCGATCCATCTATGGACTGGTGCAAGCATCTCGGAGTTGGAATATACACTTTGATAAGTTGATCAAAGGATATAGAGTTATACAGACTTGCGGTGAAGCCTGTATTTACAAGAAAGTGAGTGGGAGCACTACAACATTTCTGATAAGTATATGTGAAAGACATATTGTTGATCGGAAATAATGTAGAATTATTCTGCAAAGCATAAAGGAGTGTTTGAAAGGAGTTTTTTCAAAGAAAGACCTCGGTGAAGCTGCTTACATATTGAGCATCAAGATCTATAGAGATAGATCAAGACGCTTGATAAGTTTTTTCAATGAGTACATACCTTAACAAGATTTTGAAGTAGTTCAAAATAGAACAGTCAAAGAAAGAGTTCTTGCCTGTGTTACAAGGTGTGAAATTGAGTAAGACTTAAAGCCCGACCACGGCAGAAGATAGAAAGAGAATGAAAGTCATTCCCTATGCCTTGGCCATAGGTTCTATAAAGTATGCCATGCTGTGTACCAGATCTATTGTATACCCTACACTGATGTTGGCAAGGGAGTACAATAGTGATCTAGGAGTAGATCACTGGACAGCGGTCAAAATTATCCTTAGTGGAATAAGGATATGTTTCTCGATTATGGAAGTGACAAAAGGTTCGTCGTAAAGGGTTACGTCGATGCAATTTTTGACACTAAATCTAGATCTAAGTCTCGGTCTAGATACATATTGAAAGTGGGAGCAATTAGCTAGAGTAGCTCCGTGCAGAGCATTGCAGACATAGAAATTTGCAAAATACTTACGGATCTGAATGTGACAGACCCGTTGACTAAAATTATCTCACAATCAAAACATGATCACACCTTAGTACTCTTTGGGTGTTACTCACATAGCGATGTGAACTAGATTATTGACTCTAGTAAACCCTTTGAGTGTTGGTCACATAGAGATGTGAACTATGGGTGTTAATCACATGGTGATGTGAATTATTGATGTTAAATCACATGGCGATGTGAACTAGATTATTGACTCTAGTGCAAGTGGGAGACTGAAGAAAATATGCCCTAGAGGCAATAATAAAGTATTATTTATTTCCTTGTATCATGATAAATGTTTATTATTCATGCTAGAATTGTATTAACCGGAAACATAATACATGTGTGAATACATAGACAAACAGAGTGTCACTAGTATGCCTCTACTTGACTAGCTCGTTAATCAAAGATGGTTATGTTTCCTAGCCATAGACATAAGTTGTCATTTGATTAACGAGGTCACCTCATTAGGAGAATGACGTGATTGACTTGACCCATTCCGTTAGCTTAGCACCCGATCGTTTAGTATGTTGCTATTGCTTTCTTCATGACTTATACATGTTCCTATGACTATGAGATTATGCAACTCCCGTTTACCGGAGGAACACTTTGTGTGCTACCAAACGTCACAACGTAAATGGGTGATTATAAAGGTGCTCTACAGGTGTCTCCAAAGGTACTTGTTGGGTTGGCGTATTTCGAGATTAGGATTTGTCACTCCAATTGTCGGAGAGGTATCTCTGGGCCCACTCGGTAATGCACATCACTATAAGCCTTGCAAGCATTGTGACTAATGAGTTAGTTGCGGGATGATGTGTTACGGAACGAGTAAAGAGACTTGCCGGTAACGAGATTGAACTAGGTATCGAGATACCGACGATCAAATCTCGGGCAAGTAACATACCGGTGACAAAGGGAACAACGTATGTTGTTATGCGGTCTGACCGATAAAGATCTTCGTAGAATATGTGGGAGCCAATATGGGCATCCAGGTCCCGCTATTGGTTATTGACCGGAGACGTGTCTCGGTCATGTCTACATAAGTTTTCGAACCCGTAGGGTCCGCACGCTTAACGTTACGATGACAGTTTTATTGAGTTTTGATGTACCGAAGGAGTTCGGAGTCCCGGATGAGATCGGGGATATGACGAGGAGTCTCGAAATGGTCGAGACGTAAAGATCGATATATTGGACGACTATATTCGGACTTCGGAAAGGTTCCGAGTGATTCGGGTATTTTTCGGAGTACCGGAGAGTTACGGGAATTCGTATTGGGCCTTAATGGGCCATACGGGAAAGGAGAGAAAGGCCTCAAAAGGTGGCCGCACCCCTCCCCATGGTCTGGTCCGAATTGGACTAGGGAAGGGGGGCGCACCCTTCCTTCTTTCTCCTTCCCCCTTCCCTTCTCCTACGCCCACAAGGAAAGGAGGAGTCCTATTCCCGGTGGGAGTAGGACTCCCCCCTATGGCACGCCTCTCCCCTTGGCCGGCTGCCTCCCCCTTGCTCCTTTATATACGGGGGCAGGGGGGCACCCCAGAGACACAACAATTGATCCTTGAGATCTCTTAGCCGTGTGCGGTGCCCCCCTCCACCATATTACACCTCGATAATACCGTTGCGCAGCTTAGGCAAAGCCCTGCGTCGGTGGAACATCATCATCGTCACCACGCCGTCGTGCTGACGAAACTCTCCCTCAACACTCGGCTGGATCGGAGTTCGAGGGACGTCATCGAGCTGAACGTGTGTAGAACTCGGAGGTGCCGTACGTTCGGTACTTGATCGGTCGGATCGTGAAGACGTACGACTACATCAACCGCGTTGTGATAACGCTTCCGCTGTCGGTCTACGAGGGTACGTGGACAACACTCTCCCCTCTCGTTGCTATGCATCACCATGATCTTGCGTGTGCGTAGGAAACTTTTTGAAATTACTACGTTCCCAACATACTTAATTTGCGCAGCGGGGGGGGGGGGGGGGGGGGTCGTCCTCATCGTTCTGTACCCGGAATACTCCCATGCTATGTACTTGGACTCATCGAAGAACCTCAGGAAAAAGGATTACAAGCACATAAAGAGTGTTCTCGATAGTGCCATGTTAACCTTCAGCCTGTCTGGTGGATATATCAAGGTGAACAAGTACAGGAATCGCGGGCTGGCTTTCAGTCATAAGACCGACTTCTGCTGCATCCAGCAACCGCACACCAGTATGGCTGATGGATTCTACCTCATGCATCACCTGCTCGAGTACAAAAGGGATAATCAACGCCTTCGCATGTCACCTACTACCAACGATGCCGAGATTGTCAGCTGGGCCACAAGCATAGGAAAGACACCGGATCATCGAATCAGAGCTGAGTTTTATCACGTACAGTGTGAACTTGCCAAGTGATCATGAAGCGGGTCCTCGAACCAACAGGGATGTTCTACCATGGGCCAATCACGCGGGAAGATGTTTGAGCACTGCTACTCGCTCAGCGTCTGGACCTGAAGCCTTTCAAGAAGCTCGGTTGCTTCCTCCCTGACTATGAAGATTGGACCGCCGACATGGAGGACTGATTGTTGATGACAATGTGTCACTACTGTCTTTTTCTATGGCAAAACTTTGAATTTATGCACGGCGAAACTATGTGATGTAACTAAACCGTGGTCCTGAACTAGCGTAGATTGCTCTAGTTAATTAGTTTGGGTATGAGGAACTTCGTCATTTATGTTTACTATTGGTTGCTTGTATTTTGCTAATTATGCCTCTTTGTTTTCTTAAGTACATTATGTTGCATATTATCGTTCAATTCATCAACTCACGATGCAGGTACATAGATCAGAGATGGCGAAGGGCTACTACGCCGTGTACGCTGGGAGGGTTCCAGGAGTCTACGACCATTGGCCAGCCGCTCAGCCCAGGTGCACAGGTACCCGGGTGCTAGCCACAGTGGGTTCGACAGCAGAGCCAAAGAGGAAAGTAGTTACTTGAAGTGGACACTCCAGCATGAGCAGGGGCGGGACCGCCGGTACTACATAGTCGCGCTCTTGCTCATGTTGATCGCTCTTCTCTTCTACATCATGGTTTAGATAGAGATGATGAAACTTGTGTGTGTGCTATGACCATGCAGTTGCACTTATTCGAGACATGACATGATCGCACTTGTATATCGCTATTTTCGAGATGTGATGATATTTTTGTTGAATGATGATGATGATGGTATGACGAGACTACTGTATGTCTATGATATGATGAGAACAGTGTATGTTTAGTATGATCTGATGAAACTTTTGTATAGAGCCTGTATAAATACAACACAAATACGTAAAGGGGTGCGAATCGGCGAAAGCAGGAACATTAGCAGTAGCGCTGGAAAGCACCTAGCAGTAGCGCTGGCTTAGCAGCAGCGCTTCCTGTGAACAAGCGCTACAGATAGGTATCAGTAGCGCTGGTCCAGGAAGCGCTACTGCTAACAATACTTACCAGTAGCGCTGCCCGTAACAGCGCTACTGCTACAACTTAGCTGTAGCACGGTAGCAGTAGCGCTGGACCCAGTGCTACTGCTATGCATATTTCAAGCGCTACTACTAGGGTTTTCCCACCCTAGTAGTGCCTTCTTACTTCCTTGCCAATTGCCACGGGCGAGGTTGTCTTAGTTAGCACAACTTTCTTCCGTAGATACCACATAAAGATTTAAACTTGTAGGGGAATCTTTGACTTTTAAATTTTCTTGTTATTATTCACCGCAACCTTTAAATGCGTGACCGCACGATACATAGAGTCGGCTATAAAGGACCCAGATGTAGTGAGATTCCAGTGAAAAACATCCGTCCTTGTGTCAGGCTAATCGAATCCAATCGGGATAAAGGATTTTTCCGTCACAAAAGCCGGTGGGCAATCAAATTCTGCCCGAAAGAAATATCTGACAGGGAAGAACTGAGCGCATGCGCAATAGTATCGTTCTAATCACGAGCAATGCGGTACAAAGCTGGATATGTTCTCGAAGGCTGGCATTGCATAGCCATTTGTCCTACCAGAAATGAATCTCTGACCCATCTTTCATCGCGAAGGATCCAAAGCGAAAAAGACATTTCTTTGTCGCCATTAGTCCAACCAAAAAGTGTGAGTCATCAAGTTTTTAATAGGCCCGAGACACACCTTTTTGGCCTACATACTAATTGCCCAACATGGTTTGCCATACACCATTCTCATTATGTAGTCTGAAAACCCATTACTAAGTAAGGCATCATTCTTATGTTACACAGATCCAATGACACACACTTATCTTGTTTTTAACACAGTACAATCGCAGGTTCTCTCACATACATACATACACTCGCCCGTATGAACGCACACATACACACCCTACTCTATGAGCACCTCTGAGGAATTGAGTCGGCACAATATTTTGAGATTGAAGAAGTCATCACAGGTGTCTCGTAGTCGACGGGAACTTTTACTCTCACTGAACAAACAACATCGAAAAGTCTGAAATAAATTCAAAAAAAAATCAAGGATCAGTGTCGAGTTTAAGACTTGAACTCCTTCAGTTCATGTAGCCATAGTCACTCACGGCTATAGTGGTAGTAGCAAGATCGAAATTGTGTGATTGGCTCAATCACAAACTGTCAAGAAGAAATATCAAGATACACTTTTATCGGGCAAAGAACTCTACTGAGGAAATGACCGCTCACTGAAGACCAATCAGCGACCATTCTAGATGAAAGGACACAAGCCTAAAAGTTGAGTGCGGATCCATTTATCTTGGATTCCTATCTTTAGAAATAAAGAGTTGCATATCTTCAGAAATGCTACTATAGTAACCCTGTGGATGACTAGTTCCATCACGAAGAATCTAACCATTTTTTTAGAAAAGAAGAATTACCCCCGGCCTCTGCATCAGAATGCGGAATCTAACCATTTGAGCTACGCTTAGTTCGTAGCTTATCGTATCCTTTTAGTTGAGCATATATATACACGCCCACACTTCATACGCTTAAGAGTAGATAAAAATCAAAGCATAACTATATGGTGACCGAGTAAGGGGCGATGATGGACTCTGCTTCCACAGAGAGACCCGATATACATCTTATTCAAATGTCCACATAAACATCACACACGGTGGAGGTGGAGGTGGACGGATGGGAAACGACGATTTACAACAGAGAGGCACACTACACATCGATCACAAACACAACCGACTCGCGACAAGACATAAGTAGACGCCGTAGACTGGTGGCATTCTTCATCTTGAACTGGAAGCTGACATTGACGACCATGGATACATCGTCGGTGGCCGCATGGATGCTCTAGCGAGTCATCCCCGCGTGCGTCGGCGGCGCCGTCGTCTTCCCCATCTTCTCCATGTTGGCCTGCCATCCTGCACCAACGGACAACAACATCAACGCTGGTCAAGAGTCAAGACGCCTCCACGCGCAGCCGGCCATTGATGCATCCTAAAACTGCCAGCAACTCCTCCGTAACAAGTGATGTACGCAGTGATGGAGGTTCGCTGAGGACTAATTGGTAGAGGCCGCGTACGTACCGAGGGCCATGTCGAAGCCGCGGGTCTTGAGCTCGCGGTACTCCTGGCAGAGGGCGCAGGCCTCGCAGAACCAGTGGACGCAGCAGTCGCCGCAGGGCGTCTCCTTGAGCCGGTACTGCTCACGCAGCCTGGAGCGGTAGCCGCAGGAGTAGAGGCAGCCCATCCCCGTCACCGACGCCAGCGCGGCGTACACCGTCCCGCTCGCACAGCAAGCTGGGCAGAGCTCGTTCGTCCGTTCGTTCGTGCCATCGTTAGTTCTTGGTTCACCGGACAATAGATAGATCGTTTGATCGTTGTGTAGACAAGAAAAATCAACTCACATGTGGCGCCCATGTCGACGATCTCGGCGATCCTCCCGAAGACGACGCACGGGCAGAAGAACGTCAGGCAGCCTGCAGCACGCACACACACGCTCGGTCATCACAAGTTCACTCACAACCAGGGTCCAGGGCATGCATGCATTGCATGCTTCTATCTGGGGAATTAATGAGCTTACAGCCGCCGACGTCGTCGAAGCAGCCGCAGAGGCCGCTGGACCACGAAGCGTTGTTGAGGCTGGCCATGGGGATGCCGGGGGCGCTGCGACCGAGACTTGAGGTTGCAGGAGTAGGGCTATCAGAAAGAAAGAAGATCGCCGGACTTGTGTGTGTGCATGAGCGGCCGTGTGCGTATTTAACGTCGACGGAGCAGGGTTCCTTCGGCCCGACTTCACCCGGCCTCCATGTGGGCCTCGCGACAGTTAAACGTCGGCTGTCACCAGCCCAGCGCTAGTGTGTCCAAGGTTGTATGTGCCGTCATGCATGGATGAAAACCAAGCGGAAGCCGCCCCTTTCAGAAAATTGTTGCCAAAATAGAAATGGAAACTACAAAGTGAAAGTGGAAACTGGCTGTTTGCATCGCATGACGCGGAGGACGGGGTACTCCCTCATTTTTTTTTTCAAAAATAAACAGTTTTGCTAGAACTCATCTAGATGAGATTTAATTTGGTCTCATTCACCTTTTATAGTCATTGGATGTGATGCTATAAGATGCGTGTGTGCTGACGTGGGTTGTATTCGTTTTTGTTTTTCAGGTAAATGAGACCAAATTAATTCTCATCTAGATGAGTCCTAGGTACTCCCAAAAATAAAACATGAAAATGGAAACAGAAAAAATGTCGTAAAAAACCAAATAACTGGTACTCCCTCCGTTCCTTTATATAAGATGTATTTGCTTTTTGATAAAACTCCAGGATGTAAGGTGCATCTCTTCTAATTCATCGTATTTCCCTTGTTAGCCCTCCAGAAAAAAAGAAAGTATCTCTCTCCTGATTGTCTGTATCTCTCCTTGTAGCAAAAGAAGGAAAGTATCTCTCTGTCGATTGCATGTATCTCTTACTTTTCTAGACTAACTGATTTACTTGCCACTAACCAACAAATTTCTCAAGGGTAATTTCGGCGTAACATGTATGTGCCTTGGTCATCATGCTGAAAATAATACATCTTATATATAAAGGAACAGAGGGAGTACTTCTTTGTTTTGTTCTTCTTTTTATATATAGCTCAGCATTCATGCCGAATGGGCTGAATAACTATTTCTGATGAAACGCGGGTACACTTTTGAAAGCTTTTGGAAGCGCAAATCACAAGAAAAGCATACCAATGGCGTGGCTAAGAGCTTCACTAATCTAGTCACACGGCAACCTTGACCGCTATATTATCTAGTAATCCATCACACGGCAACCTAGCTTGACCGCGTTTCTTTTAAACCAAAACGACTCGTACTGGCTCGAACACTGCCAAACACCAGGCTGCAGAAAGCTACCTGATTACAACTGGGATACAAGATCATTTCCAACAGTACGAGAGCGAGAGTCCCGTGACTACTGATTGCCGTCGTCAGATAATTTTGCAGTTAAGCTAGGAGTCGTGAGGTCATGGCCGATCGATCTCATCGATGGCCTCGCTGTTGCGTGGACGGACGCCCTTCGTCGTTATTGGCTGTGTATATGTAGGCTTGCATCCGGCCGGCGGAGCACCTAGCTTTCTCCACTACATGCAGCGAGTCCAGCGACGAGAGTCTGAAGGCAAGTGCATACGCGTCAACATCAAAATCTCTGGCATGTGTGGTCAGCTATCTCAAGTTGAGTTGAGCATTTGTTGATGAAGTTCTCTTATCCTGCCATGCAAGGGTGGCGCGGATTCGCAGTTATTTTTTTTTTGAAAAACAATACTTTATTTATGCATCTGTGAGAACTAACTGTCATATGTATAATAAAAGAGACCACCTCAACCGGAGGTTTTTTCAGAATCACCTCAACCGGAGGTGACTTGGCCAACGTTCGGTTTGGCACTTTTTCTTTTGACGCAAGTTCCTTTTAGGCTAAAACATGCTTACTCTTTATTTTGCTCAATGTTGTTTAGAGGAATACAATTGATAGCAGGTTGCATAAACCACAAAATGACGGAGACAAGCTTGGTTTGGCACTTCTGTTTGACTATATGGTGGCCCGGGCCATAAACCAGCACCGGGCTAGGCGCTGGTTGTTCTTCGATCCTGCTGGAGGGGGGTGGTGTGGTATGAATTTTTTTGTTTTGTTTTTTAGTATCGGTTTTCAAAAGCTTTTGTGTCTGATTTCAATGGTTATCTTTCGGGTTTTGGTGTATTGCCTTTTTTATCGGTTTCTTTTTTTAACACATGTCTATTTTTTCATACATATTGTACATTCTTCTGTACATCAGGAATTTTCCGTAAGGGCGAAACGTTTTTTAAATACATGAAAACATTTTTTTCAAATATAATTTTGATGGTTATATTTTTCTTACACATTGTGCATTTTACTATGCATCCGAAACATTTTCATACATGGTTATATTTTTAAAACACATAATTAACCTTTTCATAAATACATGTTTTTGAATAAGTGTTAAACATTTTTCAAATACATGATCATTTTTTGAAGTATCTGAAACAGTTCTTTATCTAGTATAAGCATTATTTAAAATTGCCATAGATGCATTTTTTAATGCGTCATTTTTATAAATGTAAAGTGCTTTTTTTTCTAATTGTATGAAATATTTAGTAATTACATGTATTTTCTTATATCAGACTTTTTTTAATCTCGCATCCATTATTTTGAAACACAGAACATTTTTTAATGCTACGACATTTTTCAAAATTATGGTAACATTTGTTTTCTACATTGCGTAAACATTTTTCAAAATTATGGTTACATTTTTTTTACATTGTGTTAATATTTTCAAAGTCCGGTTTATTTCATAAAAAATTAAGTTTGAATACTTGATTTAGAATATTTTTTGAATATGAACATAAGAAAAAGAACAAAAAACAAACAAATGAGAATAAGAGAAGACAACGAACTTACCTGGAGGAAGGTACTCGGCCCAGCCAATTAGTAGCGACGCTGAGGCGAGACCAGCTTCTGTCTCCACAAAGCAGGACAAAGCCGCTCCCCTCCTCTACTGCATGTGGGTCACGCGATAGCTACAATTTGCGCACTCAACCAGCGAGCCAGAGCTAAGATGCCCGGCCGACTGTTGGTGCGCGGCCGAAAAAGCAAATCGTTGAGCATTTTTATCTAATTGAGTTTCTAGTTGTTTTTATTTGGCTGGTATTCTACTAAAATATTTATATATTTTTTAAAAATAGTATTTTCCAGAAACAATGTGAACTTTACTTTTTTTTACAAAATTAGTGAATATTGAATTCCAGACATGGTCACGGAAATGTTTGTGAATTCAATTTTCTTGGCTATTTAAAAAATGTCCATGCATTTTAAATGGTTTGAAATTAAAAAAACTTATCTTGAATTTAATAGTTATTCATGCTTTTTGGAAAATATTCAGGAATTTGAGCAAATATTATTGAAATAAATAACTGTTCACAAATGTCAAATATGTTATGAATTTAAAAATCCATGAATTCAAAAAGTGGTCACGGAAATGTTTGTGATTTCCAAAAAAAATCTCTAAATGAACAAGGTTCGTGAATTCAAAGTTTTTTTGGATTCAAAAATCGGCCGCGAAAATGTTTGTGGATTCTATTGTTTCGCAGATCTGAAAAATGTCCATGAATTTTAAATGGTTTGCAAATGAAAATGTTCATGAACTCAAAAAATATTCGGAATTTTTTAAATGTTCCAGGAATGTCAAATATATTCACGAAATCCAACGACCACAATTTTAAATATTTTCTGAATATATGAAAATTCTCTAATTCAAATAATATTAGTGCATAAGAACAAAATTCATGAAAGAATAACAATTTTGAAAAATGTTCATGAATTGGACAATGTTCATGTGTTCAATTTTTTTTGAATTTGAATAATATTTGTGGCTTTGATTTTTTTCCAGATGATTGTGAGATAAAAATGTCCAAGAATCCAAAAAAATCATGAATTCAAAACATCTATGTGATATTAAAAAATTCAAAAATTTATACAATGTTTGTGAATTCACAACAAGGTTGTGAGTTTGAATAATGCACTAATTTCAATTATGTTCGTGAATTTGAAAATGTGGGCCGCATTGAAAAGCTAATTAAAAAATAAGAAAATGAAAAAATCAATAAGAAAACTGATTAGATAGGAACATAGAAAAAATAAATGAAAACCCAGAAAAAAACAATATGGAAACTGGTTAAAAAGATTAAAAAAGAAAAGGAAAAAATCAAAGCAAAAAAGAAAAGAAAAAACTTAGAAAAAAGGTAAACCGGTCTCGAAAGGTTCCCAGAAGAGGTACTCACCGCCCGTTTACTTGGGCCAGCCCAATATCCGTGCGTAGCAACCATAGGGGTTACCCGTTTTCACACTAAGTAGGGACCTACGTAGGAAATAGGAATGACTAAAATTCGCGGTGGCACTTAAGTGCGGAAGCTCGCATGCATGCGGCCACACATTTGCTTCAAGATTGGTGAAGTTGTTTTGATTTAAGTCTTTTGATTAATGTAGAGGGGTTCACGCATGCAGTTTGGCAGAGTTGCAAGCTGCACCCACCCCACCTCTCATGCGTTTTTATTTCATCTCCAAATTTGGATGTATTATATATTTTAAACCAAAACTTCAAATTAAGTTCCATTTGCATATTAGTGTTTGTTGCGATGAGAACTTTTGGACAAGACAAATCTTGATACATTTTGACAACTTTAATTTTTTATCGAGATTCAAATATTAAACTTGACAGTCTTTGCCAAGTTTTATTAAGTTTCGTTTGCTTTTAGGGGTTTAGAGGTTTGAGTTTCATGTTTAGCGCTTAGGAATTTGGTTTAGGGTTTATGACATAGGATTTAGTGTTTAAGTTTTACTTTTCAGACATGCTGAATTTATCATTTGTTCTTATCAAGTTTCAGCAGTTATAACTTGCAGGGGCGGAGCCAGGATTTGAGCTTGGGGCAGACGAAGCGGACAATGGCAACATATGTCACAAGAGATGTAGGCTAACACGTGAATATACAATAATGTTTGCTGTAAGTTTTAGCTTATTCGGGATTTTTACTCGTGCCACAATATTTCGATTGGGAGTTTGCAAAGCGAACGATCAAGATGTGTCCACAAGTAGATTGCATTTTCGATAGTGGAGCGATGCTTGATTGTTTTCTTTTTGTTCCTTTTTAAATAAAAATCTCTTTATTCTTGAAGCCTAACAATTTCAAATATTAGACTTCCCACCAATATTTTAGATTTTATCTTCTGTGATTCTATGTTAGTGAGTGTATACACGCACACAGCCTAGACAGAAAGTTCCTAACAAATACTTTGATCTATATCTGACAAACATACTAGGGAGTAGGAACGCTTCCAACTTAATTACATGTTATATGGAGCCTATTCTCTTCCCGATCTAGCTACCAGAAGCCATCCCCATCGCCATGTCTTCCAGCTCGTCACCGGTCGTCCTCAACCTCGGACCTCCACCAGCCGAAAAGCTCACCAAGGGGAACTACCTTTTGTGGAAGGCCAAGGTCATGCCCGGCCTACGAGGAGCGCAGGTCATGGGGCTCCTGGATGGAACAGACACGGCTCCCCCAGCCAAGGTGGAGCAGTAGAAGTCGGACAAGACCATGGAAGTGGTACCCAATCCACTTTATGCGCCATGGCTATCAAAAGACCAACATGTCCTCAGCTACCTGATGAACTCCCTCTCCAAAGAAGTCATCGCGCAGTTCATCGGTAAGGAAAATACCTTTGATCTGTGGACCGACATCACCACTGTTTGCATCGGTCCCAATCCCGCATCATGAACTTGAGGATCGCCATCACCACGAAGAAGAAGGGAAGCATGTCCAGCACTGCGTACATCTCCAAGATGAAGAGCCTCGGGGATGAACTCGCGGCTGCAGGGCCCGGTCTCCAATCCTGAGATGGTGGACTATGTGCTCGCCAGATTGGATCGCGACTATGATTCGATGGTGGCGGCCATTGGTGCTATCAAGACCTCCATCAACGTCAACGAGCTCTTTGCTCAATCGCTGCCTTCGCCCAGCGCATGGAGATGCTAGGTGATGGAGGAGAAGGCGGCTTCAACACTTCAGCGAACCTGGCATCACTACAAAAAAAACACACATCCGTGACATTTTGGGCCGAACTAAATTTTTTTTCTGTCATACTTATGACACTTCTATGACGATAATTGTGACAAAATCCGGTATCATCATAGATGTGGTGGGGTCCTACTTCTATGACAAAAAATCATGACAGAAAATGGGCTTTTCGTCCTGGGCGGGCCGGAGACGCAGCTGCATGACATTCTTTGGGCCGTCCATGACGGAAAAAACCATGGTAGAAGCGAGGGCGAGGAAAATATCGGGGTGTTCCCGGTTACGGTGGGTGGTCGGGGCAGAGCGATGCGCGTTTCTCTCGTACACGCACGCGCGTGGGTGCGAGGCGTTGGGCTCTAACTGAACCCGAGCGATTACACTGCAGGCTACGCATTACTGAACCCGAGCGATCGATCGATGGCTGTTAACTGAACCCGATCAAGCGATTCCTTCGCTACTGCTGCTAACTGAAGCCGATCGTTGCTGCCTCTGGATGAACAGTGAGCATTGCTGGGGGGGTTTGGATGAACAGTTTCCGGTGGGGGTGGATGAACAGGACCCTGTGGTGTTGCCTCTGGATGAACAAGACCCCGATCTATCGAGCCGGTTGGGGCTGGATGAACAGGACCCCGTGGAGGGCTGGATGAACAGGACCAGCCTGTGGGGGGCTGGATGAACAGTAGATGGTGGAGGGCTGGATGAACAGTAGCCCATGGAGGGGTGGTTGAACAGGAGCCCGTGGAAAGGGCTGGTTGAACAGTAGCCGGTGGAGTAGCGCGCGGTGGAGGCTGGATGAACAGGAGCCCGTGTATGAACAGTCGCAGGTGGAGGCTGGAGAAGGTCGACGGTGGATGAACAGTAGCCCGTGGAGGCTGGAGGGGGTCGACGGTGGAGATGAACAGTATCCCGTGGAGTCCCGTTTTGCGGTACGCCACACCCCTCCCGATGAATAGGACCCCTGTTTCGACTGTAGCGCTCCAACACAAGTCCGTTTCCTCCGTTTTGCGGTACGCCACACCCCTCCCGATCAACAGGACCCCTGTTTTGACCGTAGGAGGTCCGTTTCATCCGTTTTGCGGTATGCCAGACCCCTCCCGATGAACAGGATCCCGATTCGACCGTGGCCGGTCGAACACAAGGCCGTTTCCTCTGTTATGCGGTACGCCAGGCCTCGTTTCCATTGGCTGTTCCGTCCAAGCCCTCCCGATGAACACGACGACGCATTCCGTTCCAACCCAGCCGGTTGGCTCTCCATGAACACGACGACGACGCTGTTTCTCCGTTGCGACCCAGCCATGTACACGAGCCCTGGCCGTACGTACGCGCGAGTAGGCGTTCGAGACCCCGCCCGTATGTATGTACGTGGCCGTATTTACTTTCTTGCACCCTGGCCGCTGTACGTACATGTACATGCTACGTGCGCGCCTCTACTACAACACGTGCGCGCCTCTACATCGACCAGTATGTACGTACACGTTCGCGACCAGAATGACAACGCTACGTACGCTTCGACTAGGTGGGTCCCGACTGTCAGGCACTTCCTTGCGTGCGAAGATGTAGCTGGTGGGTCCCAGCAGTCAGGGGGAAACGTTTTTTTCACGAAATACGGTGGCCCGTGCGGTGGGTCCCTGCTGTCAGGTGGAGGAATAATTATTTTGCGCGTAATAAGGAGGCACTTCCTTGCGGCCGCCATGGACCCAGCTGTCAGCCTCTCCACGTATAGTACTCTTTCGATGGAAGTCGTTCCTTGACCATGTTGACCACGCCCCGCCGAGAGCACCAGGGCGGTGGACGACGGTGAGGCCTAGGAAGGGGACGACGCGGAGCCGGGGAAGACGCGACAGTGGAAGCGCGCGCGGAGAGGAGTACGAGGGTTCACTGGTTCGGCTGCGGTGTGAGGCTGCCGTCGCCGCAGAAAACAGGGGATGTGGGTGAGTAGAGGGATGGCCTGGCCAGCGGTGGGAGTAGTAGGGGGCGGTGAGGCCTCCGCGGCATCACAGCCGGCCACGGGAGGCAGGAGCACGCGGCACGACCGGCGCTGGTTTGGGCGGCTGGAGTAAGAAGACCAGAGGTTGAAGAAGCACTACGGCCGTTGGATGGACATCATACGGTCACTGGAGCTAGAATCGTTCATATTGACTAAGTTGACAAAGCCCTCCGTCCCCGTCAACTTAGTAGGCCCACAAGTCAGGCTCCAACCAAGGTGGGTCCCAGCTAGCAGGGGGAGTATTCATTTTTTTCTGCGTAATAAGGAGGCACTTCCGGTGGGTCCGAGCTGACTGTGGGGTGAACGTTTTTTTCGCGAAATACGCTGACCCCTCCGTGGGTCCCAGCAGTCAGGGGGGAAAAGTTTTTTTTCACAAAATACTGTGGCTCGTCCGATGGGTCCCTGCTGTTAGGTTGAGGAATCATTATTTTCTGCGTAAGAAGGAGGCATTTCCTTGCTGTGGCCGTGGACCCAGCTGTCAGCCTCTTCACATACAGTACACTTCCGATGGAAGTCGTTCCTTGACCACGTTGACCACGCCGTGTTCCGTTGCATGCATGCGTCCATGGGCGTGGTGCGTCCCCACTGTCAGCCTCTCACGTACAGTCATCTTCCAATGACTCTCGGTTGTTGATCACGTTGACCACACCATGCCGAGCGCACCAAAGGCCGGTGGACGACAGCGAGGCCCCAGACTGGAACGACCTGGAGATGGGGAAGACGGGGCAGTGGAGTCGCAGATGGAGAGGAGTGGGAAACTTGACTGGTTCGGGTGTGCGGCAGCACAGCCGCGGTGCCGCCCACGGGAGACAGGAGCAAGAACAGAGGTTGAAAAAGGAGCACGGCTGTTGGATTAACATCCCACGGTCCAGCTGCTAGAATCATTTGTTGATTAAGTTGACATAGCCCTGCGTACACGTCCGCTTAGTAGGCCCACAAGTCAGCCATCAAATCTGACGGGTCCCAGCTGTCAACGGGAGGAACAATTTTTTTTGCATAACAAGGAGGCACTTCCTTCCGTGCGAAGATACAGCCGGTGGGTCCCAGCTGTCAGGTGGAGGAAACATTTTTTTCAGCTTAATAAGGAGGAACTTTCCTTGCGTGCGACCATGGACCTCATGGGTCCCAGCCGTCAGGCTCTCCACGTATAGTCCTCTTCCGATGACTCTCGTTTGTTGACCATGCCGCACCGAGTGCAGCGAGGCGGTGGACGACGGAGAGGCCCCGGACGGGAACGACTCGGAGATGGGAAGACGCGGCAGTGGAGTCGCAGATTGAGTGGAGGAGAAGGGTTATAACTGGTTCTGGTGCGGCGTGGGGCTGCAGTCGGTGGAGAATAACAGGAGGTGTGGAGGGGTGGAGGGATAGCCTGGCCGGCGGTGGGGTAGCGCTTCACAGCGATGGGTGCTAAACAGAGCCGCTAGCTGTCGGAGGCCGGACCAGGCGGTCCCGGCGACGCTGGAGGAAGAAGACGAGAGATTGAAGGTGCATGCCGACCAAGTTGACAACTCCCTGCAGACTAAGGCATAGCCTAGTGGTGGGAAGGGGCTGATGCCTTCCCACCCACCCAGGTTCAAGGCATGGTACTTGCAATTTGGGATTGTTGCACCAATTATACTGTAGGGGTTCCCTTACAGTCTTTCTGTCAAAAAAATTGACAACGCCCTGCGTAGGCTTCGACCTATTGGCCCACATGTCAGCCTGCAAAAATGTGGCATATATTTAACCCATGTTTTCTAGAATGTACAGTCCATTTGCTGGGCTGGGTGAACAAATAATTTCGCGTCAATGCGGCCCATTTATATTATCTAAGAAATCCCAGCCCATTTGCACTTCCTTCAAATACACGAATTAGCTGGGCTCGTTATATATATAATGTTATGTTAGAAGAAGTAATTAATATCAAAAATAAACCGGAGAGGCACATTTTTTATATACATAATTAACAAATTAGCGAGTTATTGCTCAAAATAAAAATGAGCGCGTTATTATAACATTGGTCCTTAAAATCTTTGCAAGCTTTTGTACGCAATCACCAGGATTTTCCTTGCCCGTGAGTCAAAAACAACCAGAATTTTCCTTGCCAACTTCTGTTAAACATTTACTTTTATAAGTTAATAACGCGTGGGATGTTTTTATAATGTATATATAAGTCTCTATAAAATATACGATAATAGTAATAATATAAATATATATAATGTGGTTAAAAAAATACATTGGGCTGCCGATCTTTAAGAAAAAGCCCATAGGCCGGTATGGACCTCAAAAAATAAGTTGAAACCACTGTCACCGTATGTCGTGGGCTACACATGTTAAAATACAAAACCTAGGCCTAGCTGATACTTGTTCGCCCTCTGGAAAAAAATGATACCAGATCCCCGAGCAAACTGGATTAAAGAGGGGGCCGGCGGCATGACTGAAGAAGCACATCAGGAGCGATTTTTTTTCTTCAGTGGATGGCTCTCGATGGCGTTTTTTTACTTGCCTCTGCACCATACAACTTGTATTTTTAGCCTCCCAGTGCGTGGTGGACCAGCAGCCCATTTGCTGGGCGGGCCAACATACAGAAACCAGCACTCGATTTTTCATCAAGCCCCCAAAACAACGCAGTACTATGTTTGTTTTGAGGCCGAAAACATTACGGCAGGGATTGAGCGGGGGAGGGGGCAAGACAGAGCAAAAAGATTAAAAAGAGCTGATGCGCCGTTGCTACCCTAACAAAGCAGGTGCAATTCTTCTCGGGAAAAAGGTGTGCCGTTGACACCCACACGTCACATACCCCACAGTAGGCATACTAACAAGTTCACACACAAGCACAACAGAAAAGGTAAACATTCGTATCAAACTCAGGTTCACAGGACACGTTCATATTCATAGCCAACATTCACTATCAACAACTCAAAAGATTCATATATACACAAGTTCAGCATGTCTATGGATCCAAATGATTGATAGATCACACAACAATATTCATAGATAATTCACAAAAAAGATTCAGATATACACATGTTCAGTATGTTTATGCATCCAAATGATTGAGATAACAGCCAATATGATCCATGGACGAACTTTAATTACCTAGGGTACAGACTGGTAAATGGTGTTCAGTCGGAGGTACTTCTTGCTAAAATTAATGCTTGTACGAGTAAACTTTCGAGTACATAAGAGGCAGCACAGACAACCTGAACTTTGCTTGTAGGTTTATTCTCAAATAGTGGCCTCGTGCCGAGGGAGGTTTGAGCAACTTGGCCACTACTTTCATCCAACTAGTTTACTGGCTCATCTTGGTCCTGTAGCTCGCCAAAATTCTACATTGCAGACTGGTAAATGGTGTTCAGTCGGAGGTACTTCTTGCTAAAATTAATGCTTGTACGAGTAAACTTTCGAGTACATAAGAGGCAACACAGACAATCTGAACTTTGCTTGTAGGTTTATCCTCAAATAGTTCCCTCATGCCGAGGGAGGTTTGAGCAACTTGGCCACTACTTTCATCCAACTAGTTTACTGGCTCATCTTGGTCCTGTAGCTCGCCAAAATTCTACATTGCAGACGAGAAAGGAGGCGGTTAAGAAAATGAACCACCCAAATTTTTTGTGCAGTTCAACTGAAATGGAGCATCCCTGGCGCGCAGACTGATTAAGTGCCAGATGAATATCCGCGTCAACCAACTTGTCCGGAATCTTTAGACTCCATGCCATACAGTTCGCTACCATATGTGCCGATAACCAAAAGGCACAAGTTGGGACCAAAGACTGGACTATGTTTTTCTGGGCTATGCGCCAAGCAATATTTTGGCGTTCACTCTCCTAATACTTGGAGTTTGACAATTGGTTGACGCCGATTGATACTCGAATGAATGTAGGCACTTCTTCTTGTCAACATCGATGCTTGTCTGAGTGAACTTTGGAGTACATAGCAGCAGCATAAGTACCTGTCCATCTGATCTTTTTGTGCAGTTCTACTGAAAGCACCCGATGTAATGATTTTCCTGCGAGTTCAGGCTCCAAGTTACTCCTTTATGAAATCGGCAAACAGTAGCACAATACCAAATTACCAATACATATGACAAGCACAATAATCAGGATAAAGACCAGTACCAACCTGTGTGAGGTAGCATATCAATTACTATTTCCTTTGACTGGAAGCCGAGATAAGCCAAGCGACTGACAGCAAAGGAAGAATGCAAGCCGAGATTAGCGACTAACAGGAAAGGAAGGAAGCTGTCGAGGCAATGAAGCACCCAAAGTTTTTGTGCAGTTCCACCAAAATCGAGCATCCCTGTTGGCACATATATTGAGAGAGTGAGATTACTGTAATAGTGGGACTAGTTGATGAAACATACACTAACAAATAGAAGCACCCTCATTATCTTAATGGGTAAAGTTAGAATTCCCTCCCTGCTCCACCACATGATTCACCTCCATAGACAAACATACACACGTACATGATTCAGCATAGGGTGCTACTAAAGATTTATTTAACTCCAACAGGAAAATTAGGCAGCAATAAATTAATGGTACTTAAGTACTCCTAATTAATTAAGTGAGACAACAGAAGTGGAAGGGCTCCCTGGAGGATCGTCTCACATGTAAGGTAGTCATTGCCGGAGCCCTTGAATGGCCTCGACTGAGGCCTCTGGCTTCATCAAGATCACCTTGGCACTGTTTACTCTTCTTCTTCTTCCTCTTCATGCTCTGTTTCTCATTCTCCTCACCAGTTGGTGAAACCAACTACATGATTGGCCTTCTATTTTAGAATTGGTTTTGTCAGTGAGGGAGTACAAGTGTACTAGTAAAAAATAGCATTATTTTCTCATGGCAGTCGCAAAATAGAGATGAACACATGCCTTAAATATCATTCTTACCTAAAGGAAGGTTATGGTGCCAATATGGATGATGAGGATTGGAACACAGATCTCCCTTTGTGCAGTTCCACCGATATGAACAAACTGTTCCATTCTGACATTCCAGTTAAACAGCACAAAAGTCACTTCTTTTAAGAAGAGTTTTGTGCAGTGCACCAAAAGGTCACAACAGCAACCAGGTGAAATGGATATCCCTGTTTGCACAAAAAGCTACAGAGGAAACAGTCAGAGTCTCAAACAATTACAGGAAAAAACATTTGGCTAAACTTGTCATGGCTTATAACAGTGGCATGGCTTCATTTTTACCAGGGGCATTAGATTAAGAACAGATAAATATTTGGTATAAGGGCATGGGACAGTGGGTGCACCAGCAGTCCAGCACCATGTACCTAAACAGGGGCATAAAGTGGTGATTCATAGTTTGTTGCCCCGAGAAACAAACATCCAAGAAACATATCTGGGTTGGTCCCATTTTTGTTCACTCTAGCCACCTACTCCTATGTGTGGATAGCAAATCTAGTCCTGGTCATACCACTGTGTACAGCGTTACCCCTATATTTCCTTTTTCGACCAAGAGACCGGTTGGATGACCAGTCTGTACTACTTTCACCCCCTTTCCTTCCTGTTTGTACCAAGTCCGATGTACTACATACTAAATTCCCCCACCCCCACTTTATTTCTTTTTTGAACCAAATACAAGATTCGACTCCATGAAGTAGCTTTACCTCTAACAATAGAAGAAGAAAAATAGGTGACGTTGGACCATCCGATCGAGAGGGGCTGAGAGGTAGAAAATGATGCACATGCAGCGACATAGCGAGCTGGGGAAGTAGAGCTAAGGCAGTTTCGAAGGAAGATATACCTGAAGGTCGTCGGGATGTGGATAGGTGGGCAGCGGGAGGCCGGATCCGCCCACACTAGGGCAACGACGAAGGGATCGGAGGACCTCCCGCGCCGGCGCTCGGCCAGAGATAACGGTGCGGCCGGCAGTGGGTCTCCTCCCTCGCTGTCGACGACGGCCTAAACGCTGCCCCTCCTCCCCTTCACCGGCGGAGGGGGATACGTCCAGACCTGCAACCAGCGGTGAGGATAGAAAGACAGTGTTTTTTGAAGGGAGAAAGACAGTGTTACCACCCCTATCTTGTTTAGATCTGGAGAGGATGAGAGTGTGTGAATAGAGCAACCCTAGCAAGCAAGCGCGGAGGCTCCGGCCTATATATACGTAGTGGGGTAGTTTTGCTTTTTCACTCCATCAAAACAATTGTTTAAAATTGTGTACTACGTGCCAGGTCGCCGTTTTTTTAGTTGTTGATTGTTTTTTTGAGATAGCTACCCGCTTGTTCCAAGTCGTGTTACGGTGTGCTAGGTCACACTTTGTATCGTTCAAGTCTGGTACAAGTCCCTCCATTAAATGAACAACCACCCCCTCGTAAAAATTGTGAAAAAGCCCACGGCTAAAATTATCGGAAACGTGGGTTGCCCCAACATGCATTATTATTTATATTTTGTACTCCCTCCGTTCCTAAATATAAGTCTTTTTTATTAGCCACACCTAAGACAAGAATTTTTTATTAGCAGTGAACCCCACATGTCATAGACACAAAAAGTGTGGCAAGATTCCCTTAGGCAAGCCAAAGTGTGTCTAACAATTTGAGCAACTCAAGTTAGGCAAGTGTGGCAAGTGTGGGAAAAATAATGTGGCAACATAAGACAAACATAGTCACAATCCAAACAGCCCCGTAATTTTTTGTGACATGCATGAAAATTTGGTTAGTTAAATTTATAGTCAAAATTTGACAAGGTGCATCAAATCAACACATGCAATTATCAAAAGGGAAGTCACGTCATGCATTCATGCGTTGTACTCCCTCCGTTTCCAAATATAAGTCTTTTTAGAGATTGCAACAAGTGACTACATACGAAGCAAAATATGTCTACATACATCCGTATGTAGTAGTCCATTTGAAATGTGTAAAAAGACTTATATTGAGTGCAGTGCTTTGATGTGTCGCGTCAACTCATACAAGACCGATAAGTTTGATTACTACAATGCCCTCTCCCTCCCGGACTGAGCTCCGATGCCTTAACTGCACCTGCCTTTGGCTGCATGATAGGTGGGCCAACCACCTGTTGGGCCCACCTGTCATAGACGCAAAGGCAGGAGTAGTAAGTCAATGAAGCTGCGTCCCTCCCTCGCGCATGAGCGTGGTGGCTGGCAGGACTAGTAGGAGCTTTCGCTACACGCTTCTTGACGGCGGCGAACTTGCGGATGGAGTTGACCATCATGTCGTCCATGCGAGAGGCGAAGCCGGCGTCGGCGAGGGCTACGACGCCGGCGGTCGCCAGCACCGTCTGGAAATGCTACGCGGTGCGGGGCCACAGGCCGGCGCCTTGGATGATTTGGCACAGCCGACTGCTGCTCGCGACCATCGCCTCCATAGGTGCTTCTGGCTTCTGGTCACTTGGTCTTGGATTGGAGTGAGCAGTGTTGCATAGAGACTAAGGAGTAGATGGATTGGAGTGGTGGGGCGCCTTTATATGAGAATCCAAACTCTGTTGCATTCACATCGTGCTGGCTCTATTCTGCTTCTCCAATTAATTCCCTCTGCATGTAGAGTAATTTGAGGATGCATCATTGACCGTTCAACGTCTCGGGAACCGCTACCCTCTCCCTCCTTGGCATTCAAGCACCTATGGAGGCGACTGCCGCTCGCGTCTATCGCGTGCCAGGAGACGTTCCCGTCGACGACGAGGTGCCTATGGTGACTTCATAAATTTCAAGATGATAGTACTAGTATACTCAATATTGTGCACCGCGACCAAGGCCGAGAGGAAAATGAGAGAACTACGTATTCATTTACGGTGTAGATTCACTCATTTTGCTCCATATGTACTCCGTCTCGGTGTAGTCTAGTCACTTGTTGAAATCTCTAGAAAGGCAAATACTCCTTTCTGGTTTACAGGGCTATACTAGCAAGTACTCCCTCCGTCCGAAAATACTTGTCATCAAAATGGATAAAAAAGATGTATCTAGAACTAATATACATCTAGGTACATCCCCTTTTATTCATTTTGATGACAAGTATTTCCGGACGGAGGGAGTACTACAATAGTGGGCTCACATAGCAATTTTGTCTCATGCAAGAGCCTGGCTATATGCGTGCTCCAAGGTTCCCAACTGCCATGTTCGGGTTGCACTTGGATCTTCGCCTCTTCGAGAAGACGAACAATGATGTTACTACTACCGCTTCTACAGTATCGAATCCACTGCTGCATGTCCGTCCACCGCGAGCGGGAGGGATAGCTTGTTGTAGTACTATAAGTAAAAGCCTGTCTTCGTCTGCGAGCCACCGCGCGCATGGGCAAGGGAGAAGGTGTGTAGTAGTAAAATCAAGCTTCTCCTCGTTGTACGAGTTGACGCGACACATCATAGCACTGGCCCCACATGGTTGCCTCTAAACTTGGCTGAAAGACCCACAGTGTACAATACTCCATTTGCTGCAACCTCTAACATTTACCCCACCACAAATTAAAATATATATTCCTGTCTTGACCAGATGAGCGTGCAAACTAGAATCACCAGGATGACAGGTAGGGCCAGAAGATTATTTTAATCAAAAAAATATAGCATGGAGCCGACCCCAACGATTTTAAGCTTACAGGCACGGTACACGCTATCCTAGACTACTCTACACATGAAACTGCCACACGAGCGTCCGGGCTGCGCTTGGCTCTTTGCCTCTTCGGGAAGTTGAACAATGGCCCTGTTTGGACACTCTAACTCAGTTAGAGGTTAGAGTTAGATTCTAACCTTGAACTAACCCTGAACTAACTCTAACCAAAAAGGTGTTTGGATAGCAGGGTTAGATGGAGCGCGGATACGGCGTGGCGCCTTCACGGGCGGTGCAAGAGGGAGGGAGGGAGAGGACAAGAGGCTTCGAGGAAGTGAGGACGGATCTGCCTCGGGAAGAGCGAGAGAAAAAGGTGTTTTTTTAGTGGTCCTGAGAAGAACTAACCCAAATAAGCACCTCTTGGGTGGGTTAGATTTTTTGGATGAGTTAGATGCATCTAACCCAAACTAACCCTCCTGTTTGGATATTTTTGGGTTAGTTGAGTCCAAACTAACCCAAACTAACTCTAACCCGTGGATTCAAACAGGGCCAATGATGGAGTACTACTGCAGTGGAGGAGGAGTACAGTATGCTTCTGGCCATCTGGCACCGATTGAACTGCTGCATGTGCACCGCGTACGGGAGGGAGAGCGTGTAGCGAACGAAAGCTTCTCCTAGTCCTGCCAGCCACCACGCTCATGGGCGAGGGAGGGACACAGCTTCATGAAGGAAATATGCCCTAGAGGCAATAATAAAAGTTATTATTTATTTCCTTATTTCATGATAAATGTTTATTATTCATGCTAGAATTGTATTAACCGGAAACTTAGTACATGTGTGAATACATAGACACACAGAGTGTCACTAGTATGCCTCTACTTGACTAGCTCGTTGAATCAAAGATGGTTAAGTTTCCTAGCCATAGACATGAGTTGTCATTTGATTAACGGGATCACATCATTAGAGAATGATGTGATTGACTTGACCCATTTCGTTAGCTTAGCATTTGATCATTTAGTATGTTGTTATTGCTTTCTTCATGACTTATACATGTTCCTATTACTATGAGATTATGCAACTCCCGAATACCGGAGGAACACCTTGTGTGCTATCAAACGTCACAACGTAACTGGGTGATTATAAAGATGCTCTGCAGGTGTCTCCGAAGGTGTTTGTTGGTTTGGCATAGATTGAGATTAGGATTTGTCACTCCGAGTATCGGAGAGGTATCTTTGGGCCCATCTCGGTAATGCACATCAATATAAGCCTTGCAAGCAATGTGACTAATGAGTTAGTTGCGGGATGATGCATTACGGAACAAGTAAAGAGACTTGCCGGTAGCGAGATTGAACTAGGTATTGAGATACCGACGATCGAATCTCGGGCAAGTAACATACCGATGACAAAGGGAACAACATATGTTGTTATGCGGTTTGACCGATAAAGATCTTCGTAGAATATGTGGGAGCCAATATGAGCATCCAGGTTCCGCTATTGGTTATTGACCAGAGACGTGTCTCGGTCATTTCTACATAGTTCTCGAACCCGTAGGGTCCGCACGCTTAACGTTCGGTGACGATCGGTATTATGAGTTTATGAGTTTTGATGTACCGAAGGTAGTTCGGAGTCCCAGATGAGATCGGGGACATGACGAGGAGTCTCGAAATGGTCGAGATGTAAAGATCGATATATTGGACGACTATATTCGGACCTCGGAAAGGTTCCGAGTGATTCGGGTATTTATCGGAGTACCAGAGAGTTACGGGAATTCGCCGGGGAGTATATTGGGCCTAATGGGCCTTAGTGGAGAAGAGGAGGGGCAGCCAGGGCAGGCCGCGCGCCCCCTCCCCCTCTAGTCGGAATTGGACAAGGAGGGGGGCGGCACCCCCCTTTCCTTCCCCTCTCTCTCCTCCTTCCCCCTTCTCCTACTCCCACTAGGAAAGGAGGAGTCCTACTCCCGATGGGAGTAGGACTCCCCCCTTGCGCGCCCTCCTCCTTGGCTGGCCGCCTCCCCCCTAGCTCCTTTATATACGGGGGCAGGGGGCACCCTAGAACACACAAGTTGATCATTGATCTCTCCCAGCCGTGTGCGGTGCACCCCTCCACCATAATCCACCTCGGTCATATCGTAGCGGTGCTTAGGCGAAGCCCTGCGATGGTAGCTTCATCAACATCGTCACCACGCCGTCGTGCTGACGAAACTCTCCCTCGAGCTCTACTGGATCGTGAGTTCGCGGGACGTCACCGAGCTGAACGTCTGCTGAACGCGGAGGTGCCGTACGTTCGGTACTGAGGATCGGTCGATCGTGAAGACGTACGACTACATCAACCGTGTTGTCATAACGCTTCCGCTTAACGGTCTATGAGGGTACGTGGACGAAACTCTCCCCTCTCGTTGCTATGCATCACCATGATCTTGCGTGTGCGTAGGAATTTTTTTGAAATTACTGCGTTCCCCAACACTTCATTGACTTACTGCTCCTGCCTTTGCGTCCACGACAGGTGGGCCCAACAGGTCGGTGGCCCACCTGTCATGCAGCCAAAGGCAGGTGCGGTTAAGGCGAGAGGGCGTTGTAGTAATCAAACTTCTCAGTCTTGTATGGGTTGACGCGACACATCAACGCACTGCACTCGATATATTTCAATAATTTGCGTTTACCGATGCATTAATTACAATGCATGCATGCATGTCGTGACTCTCCTTTTGATACTTGCATGTGTTGATTTAATGCACCTTGAAGTAGTATGAATATGTGACGGTAAAGCTTTGTAATGCCCCGGCCCTAATAAAGCGAGAGATGGTTGTGCACGAGGAGGGCGAGATCATGCAGACGGAACATGACCCGACGATGGAGCTCTCTATGGTCTCTATGGACCTCACCTTGCTCCACTGCCCCTTGTGCCTCCGCCCCTTGAAGCCTCCAGTGTATGAGGTTCGAATACACCTTGTCCGTTCGGCTGATTGAGAAAGGTGTAGGTTTCTTGATTGATGTGTTGTTCGATTGATTTGTGCAGTGCAAGGGAGGGCACCTGGCTTGCGCGGACTGCCTCGTCAAGCGCCCCGGGAACCACCGGCAGTGCCAGAAGTGCGAGCTTGGCGGTGGCTTCGACGTGCGGAACACGACGGTGGACGCCGTCCTCTCCTCGGTGAGGGTGGAGTGCCCGCACGAAGGCTGTGGGCTCTACGTCACTTACCACAAGCTCGTCGATCACCAGAGCGTGTGTTCGCTCGCGCCCTGCGAATGCCCCGTGCCCGTCTGCGGCTACGAAGGCCCGCCGTCGGTGCTCTCCCACCACATCAGCACCGTGCATCCCATGCCCATGCACAGGATCCAGTACGGCAAGGCGCTCCAGCTGCAAGTGCCACTGTCGGAGCCACGGCTCTTGCTGTTCGCGGAGGAGGACGGTCGCGCGTTTTTCTTGGTTGGCGGCGTGCTCGACATCGGCGCGCCTATCGCCATGTCGGTCGTCTGCATTAGAGCGGGGGCGTCCCCACTGCCGCACTACGTGGCCAAGCTGTGGGCGAATGGCCCGCCGGGGGAGCCCAATGGCAGGACCGACGCCGTCAAGGTGGAAATGGAGGTGACAAGCAGCAGGGATCCCGGCGACGTCGCCGTGCAGGAGCTGACCTTCTTCACAGTTCCGCCCAAGCTACTGGCCAGGGCTAAGCTGGTGTCCCTCCACATTCAGATTGACAAGCTCACGTCCTAAATGATTCTACAGTGCCTTCTGTTTATCTTAGTAATATGCTAATATAGGGGTTAGCTCGGTCTACTTTAGCTTAAGAGATGGTGGGTTTTGGTGGCGATGCAGCAATTACCTCGACATCAGATCAATAGTGAAAGTAATTTCGAACAGTCGAATGGATATTTTGTGTCTGTTGGATATAAAGATCCTTTGGTAAGAAGTAACAGCTTATATGCTTTTTTTCAAAACGGAACAACGATACTAGTATAATTTTTGTTGACATGCACTAATATTTTCGAAACGGACATCGGGCTGTAGCTAGAAGGGCGGTTGGGACGCGGCATCGGCCCATACCGCGGTGACTCCCGATTGGGACGCACCGACTGTGGATTTTCTCCCTCGCCGATCTCGACCGCGTCTATGCAGAACATTGTTCCCTTCCCCCAGCTGCGGGATCAGGCCGGATATGTGACCAGCGGTGTGGCCACAGTCGTTCTATGCTTGTGAAGAGAGCAACCCAAGCAAGCAGGCTTGTAGCTTAGGCTCCTGCTAGTGTATATATAGTGGTTTTCTTTTTCTCTCCATATCAACCATTTTATATTGCGTACGTGTCATTGAAGAGTGAAATGATGGTTGCTTCTTCCGACTAACTTACTGTGTGATTTGACTGCTCCTTTAGTGGCCCCTACACGTACTCCCCCTACGTGTATGCAACAGTCACACGTACACATAGACGCAAAAACGCGCGCGGCACCCTAATGCATGCATGTCCGAGCACACGATGGAACACACACGGTCACGCTCAAGTGCCCAACCTACACGTGCATGCACACACATACTCAGCCAGGGTGAGCTAGTGACCGTATAAACACCGGAAAATGTATATATTGAGCGCAATGAGCGTATTATGAAGTCCACTGACCGTATTTTTACAAATATACAGTGACAGACAGTGTATTTATCTCGTTTGAAATTAAGCCATATTAACCGGAGAGGAGGCAGTATGGACTAGCATTACTTTGCTGTGTCCCGTCAACTTGCCGAACGAGGAGAAGCTTGCAGGATGGGAGAAGCTTGCGCGTGGTGGCTCGCAGGACAAGGAGAAACTTTTGACTAATGCAAGCTCTCCTTCGCTCAGGCGGTGGACGTGCAACAGTTAATTCGGTGTCAGATTGCCAGAAGCATACACTATACTAGTACTATTATTGTTGCACTTCCCGAAGAGGCGAACAGCCAAGCGCAAAGTTTAGTAGTACTAGTACTACTACTATAGTCTATAGAGGTATGTACTATACTAGTACTAGGTACCGGATGGAGGAGCGTCTGCACTCTTATCATATTTTTAAAATGTGATAAAGCAATCTTCCACACATTTGGTTCTCTTCAAGGGTTCTCGCATGTGATAATGGAAGTTGATTGCATGGAACACTCGCCACAATTCTCGCTTAATTCTGGCTCATATCCTGTTACAAATAGGAGTGCTCGGTAATATTTCCTCTTTTTTTGTTATTCAACATGTAAACAGGTCAGCAAACCTTGCGGCGCATCTTTGTGCCAACCATGCTTGCTGCACTTTGAATGTGGCCGAGAGTTGGCTTGATGAAACACCTTGCTTCCTACTTCTTTTTTTGTGGGGTACCTCGCTTCCTAGTGACCAGTGTCTTGGCTGATCGTCCTAAGAATGCTTATATATGAATAAAGCTCTCTCATTTACCCGCAAAAAAGATTAAGCCATATTAACCGGAAAGGAGGGAGTATGGACTAGCACTACTTGTTGGTGTGTCCCGTCAACTCGCAGAACGAGGAGAAGCTTGCAGGACAAGGTGAAGCTCGCTTACGCCTTTTGACTAATGCAATGTACCCTCGCCCAGGCGGTGGACATGCATCAGTTCATTCGGTGTCAGATTGCCAGAGGCATACACTGTAGTACCGAACATGCGGAGTACCATCATTGTTTGACTTCACAAAGAGGTGAAGAGCCAAGCGCAAGGTTTAGTAGTACGAGTAGTACTACTACTAGAACCGCATGGTGGAGCCTCTATACTCTTATTTTTTTAATCTCTGATAAAGTACACATTTATTCCGGAGAAGGGCGGAAAACGGCAGCCCAACATGTAAGATGATATCGATCAACCATGCTCGAATATATCTTGGCCTTCGTGCGAGCCCGTCTGTGTGTTCTCGCTCCTCGTCTCTCTCAAGGAACGGCGGGTTGGCCATTTTGCCGTCAATTGAGATCGGTTTGCTCACACTCCGGTCCCACATGTCAGTGATATGCCAAGAGGAGGTGCGTTGACCGACTGGCCATACGCGTACTTGGTTTTGCACCTTCATACTACTCCTCCCTCCGTCACAGTTTTACAGGGCGCGCTTCATTATGATGCATTTCTCTCAATGCATTTCCACCACCAGAGAGACTTTAGACACGTTTGGTTTAATGCTCAATTAATTAGGGCGTGGTAACCGCAATCAAGTCCACAATTTTCTCTCGATGTAGTACTACGGAGTAGAGTAAGTGCATGCATGTGTGTACCCGGGGTGGAAGACCTGCATGCATGTGTGTACGCATTATTTCCTCTAGTAATAGACACCATGCTATAACTACCAATGCTATTTTTCAGGCCGATCGCTAGTCGCCTTGGTCCCAGAGATTTTTTCTTTTTCTGAAGCGCGCTCTATAAACAGTGACGGATGGAGTAGTATGAGCGGATTCAAAGAAGAGCGTATTGATGGTTGCTTCTTCCGGGCAACTTACAGTAGGAAAGGTGGGGCTTATGATTTGACTGCTCATTACTGACTATTAATGCGGCGCAACGACCGGTCTGAGTCTCCCATGCGGCTGTGCACTACCCCCTCGGTTCTTAAATATACTCCGGAGTATTTGTCTTTCTAGAGATTTCAACGAGTGACTACTCAAATATTTGTCTTTTTAGAGATTCAAATGGACTACTACATACGGATGTATATAGACATATTTTAGAGTGTAGATTCACTCATTTTGCTCCGTATGTAGTCACTTGTTGAAATCTCTAGAAAGACACATATTTAGGAACGGAGGGAGTACACATACGAAGCAAAATGAGTGAATCTACACTCTAAAATATGCCCATTTGAAATTTGTAAAAAGACAAATATTGTTGATGACAGTTGCGACGACAAAAAAGAAGCATATTTCTTGTCCTAAGGGAAGATAACAACACGGTTGTGTTTGTCTAAAACGGTGTGAGGACGAGATTGCAATATGGAAAGTACGCCGGACGAGCTACGTTTTGGTCAAAGAACTATGGAAGATCCACATGCAGCGACGTGGGAAGACGGGCAGTGGAGCAAGGCCGGAGGGGATACCTGGAGGTCGTCGGGATGTAACTAGGTGAGCGGCGGCGGGCGGAATCTGCCCATACTGCGGAAGCGAGCAGGTGGCGTAGGCCCTACCGTGCCGGAGCTTGGTCAGAGAGAACGGCGTGTACCGCAGATCGGGACGTGCTGCCTCGGCGCCGTCGAATGGAGAAACGATGCACGTCCTCCCTTTCCGCCGGCGGACGGGATGCGGCCGGATCAGTCACCAACGGTGAGAGAGAGAGTGAGAGGCCACCGCAGCCTTGTGTGAGATACTCTGAAGAAAGACAAACCAGGCAGGCAGGCTCTATTGTATATAGTGGAGCGGACTACCTTTTTCTCCATAAAAATCATTTTATACTCTGTGTACGTGCCATTGAGCGATATAACTTTATTTCAAAATAACGCGCCAACGCATCAAGTCGAACTTTGTTTCGTGCACGCGTGGTACACGACCTCCGTAGGTAAACAACCGCTACACGCATTCAAATTAGCACGTGGGCTACCATTTCGTACAGAAATGAGCTCCACCGTGTACCCGCGCAGGTGTGGCTGGGCACGAAGCGTGAGTACGTGCACGGTGGACCTATTCTCTTCTTGTATACGTACACCACCTACGTGGGGTTGTGTGAGAGAGATACAAACGTAGAGAGATATGGTGTGTGGGTTCGTGAGAGTTTTTTTTGGGTGGGGGTCAATCAAAAAATGTAACATATGCAATGTGTGTGAAATAGAGTCCTGGATATATCATATATATAGAGGGGCGATCCACGAGAAGAGAGTGGAGGTATCATCGACTTGAGGTGTCCATAGAATCGAAGAGAGGGATGATGTGTGTGTGTGCGCGCGCGGTCGATAAAGAGTGCCATCGAGTTTGTGTGTGCCCACGTCAAAGATATAGAGTGGCTAGCCTACTAGAACGAGAGAGGGGACAGGTGCAGTTTGTCTCTGTGGCATGGATACCTACCTACAATGCTCGACTATCGGTGTGTGGTGGGGGGGAGGGGGGCCTAATTAACTATAGAGGTACAATGGCTGGTATATGTGTGGAGGAGGAGAGAGGCCTACCTCATGTATTAAGGGAGATCGATCTACCTCATGTATTAAGGGAGATCGATCGGCATCCATGCATATGTGTAGGAGAGGAATAAGGTTGGGAGAGAGACAGAGCTAGAGTGTTGGAGGAGGTGGTAGTGGAGTTGCTTCTAACATATGGTGGGATAGGCTTGCTAGACAACCGGAGGGCACGCATGCAATATCAATAAGAGAGGGGATGGCTTCCTGTGTGTGCACGTGCGTGTGAGAGACGGGTCAGGAGGCATGCACGAATGATGAGGGGGGACGATATGGCTGTGGTAAGCAGACATAACTACATAGGAAGATCAATCATCCTTTTTCAGAGAAAGGAGAGACATGACTTGTGAGGTACGTCGATCGATGGGGGGGGGAATAGTTAAAGTCGACCTAGGTATATGTTGGGAGATCGATCGGTATACATGCATGTGTGTGTTAGAAGCAAATGAGGCACGGGGAGAAGGATAGAGAGAGAGGGATGCACCTAGGAGGTGGTGCGAGAGTCATACTATATCGAGGTGGAAGGAGTGTGCGAGTACGAGATCGATGAAAAGAGTGGTGGGAGTGAGGCATGGACGGTGATAAGAGAAGAGGGGAAGCTTGTGTTTGTGCTATGCACACCTGGCTAGAGAGGCATATCGATCGATGTGTGCCGTAAAGAAGGAGCTGGGGGCCTACACACACCGTGGGTGAACAACCTAAAGAGAAAAGACGAATTTGCGCGAGGGAGCTAGAGAATGCTGAGGGAGGGTGAGAGGGATGCGGGCGTGTGCATGCACGAGAGAAAGTTAGCGCTAGCTAGCTACAAAGATAAGAGGATTGTGTGGGTGTAAAAGACGAATAGAGATCATACTTCATTATAAAAAGGGAACTCGGATATTTGAAGAATTTATCATAGTGTTTTAAACCGACGCATGTGTGAATATATATAACGGTGATACACATGGTGTGTTTATGAACATGTTATACTACATATAATATATTTTATCTCTACTCTTATAAAAAACGGAGTTGTTGATGATGGTGTGCCTGCCATCCTGCAATATAGGCCGTCCGATTTATATCTGACGGATAGGAAGGAAACTATGGCAATTTTGAAAAAAGATACCCACACCCCTCTCCATATTAGCAAATTAGGCCTCCCCTTGATCATGTTGATGTTCTGTGGAACGCATGGGCATCTTGCTAGTACTACGTATAATATATAGAACATTGATCATAATTTGGGCTAATGTGTGGCTTTTGCAGCTCAGGTCTAAATACTTGTCATAATGTAGGGGGCGGGGCACTATACTATGTGTGATAAACACGGTGTACACATATGGAACATGGTTTAGATTATGAATATATAGTTAGTACATCAAATGTACTATTATTTGGAATCAACATCAAGTGTATTCAAAAAATAGAATTCGAGTTCATGTAGTACACATAGTTCATATCTATCTCTATAGTAATCATGTGGTGTGTTATTAAGGTAATACATGAATGATAGTTGAAGTTGTCAACAATCATGATTGTAGATTCTTATTGAAATAGAGAAACGAATTCAAATTCAGTTCGAATTGCAGCGGTAGTATAGACATTTGGAATGCACTAAAATGATGGTATGAGTAGGTTACATGCATTATACAGCAAGCAAAAAAATTTAATTGGACATAACATGGATTCATACTCCCTCCTTCCATCTATATAGGGCGTAATGCGTTTTTTAAGACCGCCTTTGACTATTGACAAGATTAATAGTACATGACATGCACAATGTGAAAATTATATCATTGAAAGAACCTTTCACAGACGAATTTAACAGTGTGCTTTGTGTAAGTTGCATGTCATATATTATTGCTCTATTATTTGGTCAAAGTTAGCATCGAAAAACGCATTAGGCCCTATATAGATGGAAGGAGGGAGTAGCTTTGAATAGCATTTTTATAGTAAAACGGGGCAAGACTCTCTCTTTGTGTGGTGTGAATAGTTTTATTTTTTTCATTTTCTTTGTGGTTGAGGGAAGTGCGAATTGATTTGGTACGTACAAGTACAATATTACACGTTAGGCTTGTCCCTAAAATTCAACCCGCGCCTTGTTATATCCCGAAAATTCAGATATCGTGCTCCCAAAACTGGCGCCTTCACAACCCGCGCCTTGCTATTCCGAAATTACAACGCGCGCGAAAACTCCCTCTAGCTGCCAAATCCCGACATGCGAAATCCCCCTTCTAACCCTGAGCCGAAAGGGCCGCTAGTTCAAATCGGTGGGGGGTACTTTTGTAACACACCCTACATTTTGGACAAGCGCGTCCCTAAGTCATGGTTCACCCCCTCCCATCGCCTCTTTTTGCCATTCGAAATCCCAGGCCGCCATAACCTCTCCGCTCAAGCCGCGAAACCCTACCCTCCTCCATCCGCCACCTCACCGCTGCCCAGCCGGAGCCTCTTCCCCGACGATGTTGTCCACCGCAACAGCTCGACGTCCCTCGTCCACCTCCCCGTATGAGGATCCGTCGTCCATCTCGTCGTCCCGCCGGTTTAGCCGCCCCGTCCTCCACCTCCAAGGAGCTGCTCCGACGATCGCCTCGTCTATCGCGGCTGCTCCATCCCCACAGTGCCGCCTTAACCTGCTCCACCGGAACCGCAACATCCTCACCGACTCCTCGGACAAAGCCGAGGCCTACTCGGCGCCACCAAAGAGGTTGTACACTCATTGCATCGCACCTTCTCCTTAGCCGACCTCCTGGCGCCGACGGTGCTCCATCCCGCACCCCCATGGAGCTGCTACCTTGAAGCCGGTGCCGCGGGCGACATCTCCATGGCGGCTCTCCCCCAGTGCGAGGCCCCTTCGGCGGCGGCGTCCATACCAGCCGGATCTGCTGCTGCTACTCCAGCTCTCGCTCGCTCGCTCTCGCTGCTGCTCCGGCTCTCGCTCGATCGCTCGCTCGCCCAGCTGCTGCTGCTCCGGCTCTCGCTCGCTTGCGCTGCTGCTGCTGCTCTCCCCCTCGCTCGTGCTGCTGCTCTGCTCTGATTTAGCTACACTTCAGTCGACTGAATCGACTTTTGGGTCAGTTGATTTTCAGGGGGTGGGGGCCTCGGCGGAGTTAAGGAAGAACCACCCGCAGCGGGGACGGGGGCTCGCCGGAGAGGTACCCCACTATCTATCTTAGGGTTCAGGGTGGGGCGGGGGGCCTATAGGGCTGGCCAGGGCGGCGGCGGACCGGCGGTGGGGAGTTGTTTTGGGGCAGCGAGGCGGCGCTAGGGCCGGCGGTTTGGCCGGTGGTGGCTGGCGGCTCAGGGGGGTGCAGGTTGAAGATGAACTGCAGGCCCTCCCTAAACTACATGTCAAGTGCCTCTTTGCTACCATTGCGTTCAGTTTCGACAGTAACATTCAGATTCCACAGTAAATTTCAGTTTCGACAGTTAAGTTCGGTGTCAACAGTTTTTACCTCATCTGTTGTAGTCAGGTGGTTTTTGGTGATGTAAATTTTACATCTATTTTACATTATCTATTGGATATGCTATTAGAATCCCACTTGAGATTGACGATGTCTGTCTTGTGCTGCTTCAGCCTTGACGTCTTACGGCTCACCGGGGCTGCTCCAACGACAGAACGATCCATCACAACAGAGCAGTGCCCTGGACGCCGTCTACAGATTCCTCAGATCTTCCTCCACACCTCCGACAGCCACCTCTGCCTCAACTGCTTCAGCGACCAACCCAATGATGATGAGGTCGACACGGCTACGACAAAGAGGTTGTACACTTGTTGCATCACTTATTACTATACATTCATGTCGATCCATTAGGGCTATTTTGGTTCAACGGAAAAACATAGCAATAGGGAATTTTCTAATGGCACTCTACTATTCAATTATTCATGCATTTTGTTGAAAGGAATGAAGCAAAACATCCACCTGGACCTACTTTTCAAAATCCTATGCATGAAAACAAGACCAAGTGCATTAGTGGCAGAATAACATTCTAACTGTACACGCTTTCATATGGTTTCACTTTATTTTGGCCATGTTTCTTTGCATTCCTCTGCTCTTCCAATTCCTGTAAACCAAACACTCAAGTTGACAGAAATCCCGTGTTTACAAATGCTCTGTTTACCATGTGCATTCCTATCCTATTCCGGTGTTTTTCCTATCCCTGCGTTTTTAGAATCATGCAAGCCAAATGAGCCCTTACAGAATTACTTCAGTTACAGGTAGGTGTCGAAGGGAACTTTGTGTGGTTTGTCCTGCTCCTGCCGCGACGTCGTCCACCTCAACTAAGCTGCTCCATCGATAGAAACATCCACCAAACCAGACATCACGACTCCTGACCGTCTTTCGCCGCCTCAGATCTCCTTCCCTGCCGCCAGCACCCACCGCAACGGCATCACCATCATCGACTCAGCAGATGAACCTGAGGAGTACACGGGTCCATAAGAGAGGTCACACTCTTTTGTTTCTGCTTATGTTATGCCTTGCTTAAAATTACCTGCTACTTTATCGTCCTGTTCACCTCTTGGACTCCAAGTCAGGTCCAAATTAATGTTCAAACTTGAGTTCTAAATTAGTTGTGGGGCACATATCAAGGAAGCAATGAATAGTATCTCTGTCTAATATCTGGTTCACCTAGGGTATGCCTATGTTGTTCATCTTGGGTGGGAAACAAATAGTAAAGCAATCATCATCTATCTTTTTATTAAATTAAAGCAATCATCAGCCTGCTATCATTATTTTTGGATCCATCCACTGGTTGTTACCATCACTCTAAATTTCTGCATGCTCTCCTTACATAATCTCACCATATTTTTTCGTATGCATGTCAGATATTGTACACAGTCATGCTGAACATGTAGAGAAAAAGAGAAGAGTTTTGCGCAGCAATACAATGTCATGCAGACATCGCTCCATGGTGGGTTCAATGGCAAACCCTCCCCACCCCTCTCCAGATTGTAATCCAGAGGAAGATATCTGTTCTGAGGCGGATTCGGACGCCGCTGACCACTCCTATTTACCCCCAAGGTGTTTGCTCTACCTAGGCATGATGATCTTAGTCATATCATGCATATGTTGCCTTGCAGTGCCTACTTTTGACATCATATTTGTCATCTGCTTAGTTTAGACATGTTCTGTAATGCCACATGTTTAGTTTCTATATCATATATGGGAATTATGCAGTCTCATGTCTTTTAGCCAGCCATAATATACGTGAAATGTGCAATGCCATCCTGTTTAATCAGGCATCATATATTTGAATGATATCTTGCCCATCCTTTTCTTCATTACATTTCCATTTGTCGACAATGTTTGTACATTAAACTACTCTTCCTGTGAATCAGCCATTTGGGTGGGAGATTGAAAAATCTGGAGTGAAAACAAGGCCTTCAGAGCAGACAGTGCTACCTATCGAAGCAGATCTCTTGTTGGGTCCCGATAGCTCCTCAGAGATGGATTCAGAAACAGATGACCAGTCCTATTCCCCCACTGAGGTGTATGCTCTAACTTGGCACGGTTATACTGCTCATATCATGCATATCGTGTCTTGCATTGCATAGTTTAGACATCATATACACAATATTCAACACCATGTTCTTAGTTCAGACATCATATCTAATGCCCTCTGTTTAGCATATAAATCACATATGTGAATTAAATGATGCGATCCTGATTACTTAGATAACATGTAGGTGAATTATGTCATGCGATCCTGTTTAGTTATTCATCATATCTTTGAATTATGTTATGCTATGCTATCCAGTTTAGATAGACATCATATATGTGAAATTATGTCATGCTATCCGTTTTAGTTAAACAATATACATGTAAACTATTTCATGCCCTCTTTTTTCCACACTATCTATTGCATCTGTCTCTCATACAATGTCTGTACATTCAACTATGTTTCCTGTTTATCAGCCATTTGAATTGGAGCGGGTGATGCCATCATCTAGCGGACTAAAAACACGGTCTTCAAATAAAACAGTGCTACCTCTTGGTGGAGATAGCACCCCGGTTGTACATGCATGAGAACCAGCCCTACCACACATAACCCAAACTCTCACAGATTGTACCCCTACTGCGATGGACAGAGAACCAGCTTCACCCAATCTAACCCCAACCCCAGCAGATAGTAACCCAGTTCCTGTTGACACAACACCATCTCCACCATAGAGCTCCCAAACAAGAGCAGTTAGTAAGGCAACTCCAGTGCCCAAAGGGCCAGTACTACCACGGCGAACCCCAACTCCACCAGTTAGTACGCCTATTCATGTGGAGGAAGCACAACCAGCTAGTCATAGTTTAGCATCTATCGCATTTGATGTTGTTAAATCGCCTGTGCGTATCTTCCCATCTTGGAAATATTATACTGAAGATGAAGGAAAATGCCAGTTGCAGGTGTTTGTCCAGGAGTTATGTGTAAGTAATGTTATTCATGGCAATTACTTTGCTTTGTCCCATACATCCTACCTCCAGGATGGTTATAATACAGCAAATTTTCCCATTTTTCTCTATAGAGAAGGACCGATTTGGAAACTCAGGATGAGGTAACCTGTGCTAATACCTCTGCTATCTTCAAGAATGCTTGGTGGCAGTATCGGAATTACCTGAAGAAAACGTACTTCACTGGCAAAGAAACTCATCAAATTCCCTTACGTTCTCCTGAGACACATTTACTGGACAATGACTGGGAACGCCTTGTTCTGTACTGGTCCCGAACCAAGAATGCGGTAAGGTCTATGAGCTCATTTTCTATTTTTAAGTACTATATTCTTGCGTCTTACTGTACTCTGTTCATGTAGAACAAGTGCCTAAACCTGAAGAACAACTGTTCTAATTTAAGATTCCATTGCTATCATAGTTCAAAAAAGCGCTAGGCGTTAATTGTACGTTTTTCCACCGCCTTGCGCTTTACTGACCAAAGCGCATGCTTATGGGCAGTTATGCACAGATTAAGCGTAGTTATGCGCAATGCGTTTCGCCAACGCCTAGAGCCTAGGCGCGCTTAAGCGCTCGCTTAGGCGCGCCTTTTTTAACTATGATTGCTATCGTGCATACTACTTTGCTCTTGTATCACTGTATTTACTCATACAAACTTATTTTCAAATTGAAGGATCCAATCGAAACTCCAATGGCACAGCAGGTATGTTCACGCATGTTTCTTTAACAGGCTTGCTCTTATCAATAGCTCTGTTGATTTCAATCTCAATTGTGTATACAGTTGACTTCTCATATCATGCACATTACTAGCATCACAACAGAGCCAATAGTGTTGTTGTACATGTAGACCCGTGGTACCCATATGAAATCTTGTTGTGCCGTGTAGTTTCCCACGCTTTGTATTCTTTCACTGCTGCTTTTGTCTTGAACTGATATGATTTGAACCGTGTCTCTATTTTGATTTGGCAAGACAATGCAGTGACCATAGGACATAGATATATGTTTGTTTGATGCTTTTATTATGTACAAGTACTTGGCACTAGAAGACTTGGTAGTTTAATCCTATCCACCTTACTAATGAACTGGTTCACCGAAATGAGTTTCATATACTAGTACATGCTAAACCTGTTATGTGTCTGCTAGTTTCTTCTTTTAGAATGCTGACAGAATATTGGGGAAGAGTGCCTTATTAAGCAATGGTAAAGGAAGTAATGCAGATAAGGTTCAGGATAGTGACACATCCTTGTTGGTCTCCAACAAAGCTGATAAAATAGCTAAGGAAGACTATCTCGAAGATAGTGAGACAACCCCAAAGTCCTGTCTTGGTTTAGTGTTCGAGTTACGGGCCACTACCGCTTGCACAAGATATTCAAACTCACTGTCTGAATCAGTTCGGTTTCTTGAGTCTCAACTACAAGCTGAAAGACATCGATCAGCTGTGCTGCGACAAGAAGCGGAAGGACTGCGGAAGTCCCTGGAGCATTCAGATGCATACTTTCTGGTGCAACAGCAAGCGTTGGAGGATTTTAGCGCCAAACAGGACAAAGCTAATAAGCTTGCTAAGCTTATTGCCAGCATGGTGGATACCATGTTTCTTGAGCTCTTCTGAAGTTGTTTCAGTTATGCTCTTGTTTTGCTGCGGCGTTTATTTGCACTGGTGGCCAATTTTGACGGCCAGTGTATGTAATATGCTGCTTTGTTTCCTATATTTGCACTGGTGGTGAACTTTGATGCCCAGTGGATGTAATATGTGTAATAGCGGTAATAGGCTAGCGTTAATTGCTTGCTTATTTATTTCCTTATTGTCTTGTTTAGTTGCTTGCTTGTAGTCACTGCAGTTCTTTTTCTGTGTTTTTCTAGTGGCCACAATAACCTATTTTTGGAAACTAGGCCAAAATAACCATGGCAAGACACGGACTGTTGTAACCATGGGCCTCCTGTGGGCCATATGATCCATGGGCCTTCTACGGGCCGTAGGATCCATTGGCCTTCTATACGGGCCGTACGATCCATGGGCCTTTTACGGGTCGTACGATCCATGGGCCTTCTACGGGGCGTATCATCATTTCGCCAATCATGGGTCATACTATTCATGGACAATAACGGGCCGTTAATAGGCCGTATTTGATAACTCTATGAAAACAGCCCAATGGGTTTTTCTCGACATGAAAACGGCCCCACGTATTAACGAGCCACAAACGGGCCGACTGTAACCACGGGCTGAATTTGGCCCACAAGCAGAAAATGACAGTAACGGGCCGTAAGTAACCGAATGCTGGAAATGAGCCCAAGAATAAATGGGTCCTGAGAAGGCCGAAAGATAACATGGGCTGGAAACGGCCCAACGGAATAATGGGCCGTTAATGGGTATAAAGTGATACACTGTTCATTACAGGCCAGTTTTACCACGGGCCGTTAAGGGGCCGAGGGTTAGTAAGGGCCTCATATGGGCCGAAAGACGTCATGGGCCATACATGGGCCGGAAGTTAAAATGGGCTGGAATTATATTGGACGGCCCAGATGACGCTACTGGGCCTAATTCGGATAGGCCGTAAACGGGCCCTGGGATAGCGGGCTGTAAATGGGCTATATGCGAATAGGCCGTTAACAGGCTTGTCGTGGGCTGGCCCGCCACCTTTTGACCAAGTCAAACGGGCCGGCCTTTTCAAAGGAATGGGCCTCTGTTGGGCCGTGCCATGTGTCGACGTATCATAGGCGCTTTGGGTCCAATGAGTGGATGACATCTGTCCCAACGGTGAGCCGACACGTGTTTCCTCCAGCCAATGATGATTTTACATGTGGAAAATCCCCCTTGCGCTTTACTGACCAAAGCACATGCTTATGCGCAGTTATGCACAGATTAAGCGTAGTTATGCGCAATGCGTTTCGCCAACGCCTAGAGCCTAGGCGCGCTTAAGCGCTCGCTTAGGCGCGCCTTTTTTAACTATGATTGCTATCATGCATACTACTTTGCTCTTGTATCACTGTATTTACTCATACAAACTTATTTTTAAATTGAAGGATCCAATCGAAACTCCAATGGCACAGCAGGTATGTTCACACATGTTTCTTTAACAGGCTTGCTCTTATCAATAGCTCTGTTGATTTCCATTTCAATTGTGTATACAGTTGACTTCTCATATCATGCACATTACTAGCATCACAACAGAGCCAATAGTGTTGTTGTACATGTAGACCCGTGGTACCCATATGAAATCTTGTTGTGCCGTGTAGTTTCCCACGCTTTGTATTCTTTCACTGCTGCTTTGTCTTGAACTGATATGATTTGAACCGTGTCTCTATTTTGATTTGGCAAGACAATGCAGTGACCATAGGACATAGATATATGTTTGTTTGATGCTTTTATTATGTACAAGTACTTGGCAATAGAAGACTTGGAGTTTAATCCTATCCACCTTACTAATGAACTGGTTCACCGAAATGAGTTTCATATACTAGTACATGCTAAACCTGTTATGTGTCTGCTTGTTTCTTCTTTTAGAATGCTGACAGAATATTGGGGAAGAGTGCCTTATTAAGCAATGGTAAAGGAAGTAATGCAGATAAGGTTCAGGATAGTGACACATCCTTGTTGGTCTCCAACAAAGATGATAAAATAGCTAAGGAAGACTATCTCGAAGATAGTGAGACAACTCCAAAGTCCTGTCTTGGTTTAGTGTTCGAGTTACGGGCCACTACCGCTTGCACAAGATATTCAAACTCACTGTCTGAATCAGTTCGGTTTCTTGAGTCTCAACTACAAGCTGAAAGACATCGATCAGCTGTGCTGCGACAAGAAGCGGAAGGACTGCGGAAGTCCCTGGAGCATTCAGATGCATACTTTCTGGTGCAACAGCAAGCGTTGGAGGATTTTAGCGCCAAACAGGACAAAGCTAATAAGCTTGCTAAGCTTATTGCCAGCATGGTGGATACCATGTTTCTTGAGCTCTTCTGAAGTTGTTTCAGTTATGCTCTTGTTTTGCTGCGGCGTTTATTTGCACTGGTGGCCAATTTTGACGGCCAGTGTATGTAATATGCTGCTTTGTTTCCTATATTTGCACTGGTGGCGAACTTTGATGCCCAGTGGATGTAATATGTGTAATAGCGGTAATAGGCTAGCGTTAATTGCTTGCTTATTTATTTCCTTATTGTCTTGTTTAGTTGCTTGCTTGTAGTCACTGCAGTTCTTTTTCTGTGTTTTTCTAGTGGCCACAATAACCTATTTTTGGAAACTAGGCCAAAATAACCATGGCAAGACACGGACTGTTGTAACCATGGGCCTCCTGTGGGCCATATGATCCATGGGCCTTCTACGGGCTGTAGGATCCATTGGCCTTCTATACGGGCCGTACGATCCATGGGCCATTTACGGGTCGTACGATCCATGGGCCTTCTACGGGGCGTATCATCATTTCGCCAATCATGGGTCATACTATTCATGGACAATAACGGGCCATTAATAGGCCGTATTTGATAACTCTATGAAAACAGCCCAATGGGTTTTTCTCGACATGAAAACGGCCCAACGTATTAACGAGCCACAAACGGGCCGACTGTAACCACGGGCCGAATTTGGCCCACAAGCAGAAAATGACAGTAACGGGCTGTAAGTAACCGAATGCTGGAAATGAGCCCAAGAATAAATGGGTCCTGAGAAGGCCGAAAGATAACATGGGCTGGAAACGGCCCAACGGAATAATGGGCCGTTAATGGGTATAAAGTGATACACTGTTCATTACGGGCCAGTTTTACCACGGGCCGTTAAGGGGCCGAGGGTTAGTAAGGGCCTCATATGGGCCGAAAGACGTCATGGGCCATACATGGGCCGGAAGTTAAAACGGGCTGGAATTATATTGGACGGCCCAGATGACGCTACTGGGCCTAATTCGGATAGGCCGTAAATGGGCCCTGGGATAGCGGGCTGTAAATGGGCTATATGCGAATAGGCCGTTAACAGGCTTGTCGTGGGCTGGCCCGCCACCTTTTGACCAAGTCAAACGGGCCAGCCTTTTGAAAGGAATGGGCCTCTGTTGGGCCATGCCATGTGTCGACGTATCATAGGCGCTTTGGGTCCAATGAGTGGATGACATCTGTCCCAACGGTGAGCCGACACGTGTTTCCTCCAGCCAATGATGATTTTACATGTGGAAAATCCCCATTGGTCGGGGTTGTTAACGGGTTATCGGATCCAAAACCGGACCCGATAGCTTAACGGCGTTCCGTTACGGTGGATGCCACGTGTCGGTCACCCTTGACGAAAGCACTTCTGTGATGCGCGATTTATCGTCATGGAAGTGGACACTTCCGTGATGATAATTTTGGTAATGTCATGGAACACTTCTACGACAGCACAGGTATGACTATCTTGATTCTGTCATAAATTTGTCATGGATGTACATGCATGACAGAAAATGTGACCTACTGTGACAAACACGTATCATCACGGAAGTGTATTTTTTTGTAGTGCATATAGAGGTCGTGACCAGTACAAGTCTAGGGCGCATGCACGTTGAAAGTGCAACTAATCCCTGAGTGGTTTTGGTAATTCATAACAACATATGGCTCATTGAACTAATATCCTTTCAAGTTAAATATTTCAGAAAGTTCAATGATTGGCATGGCATGGACTTGAGATGTGGACCCCTCAAAATGCTAAGGACAAAGATTGGCAAAAGCTCAAGACTCTTCATTTTCATTTTAGTGATCCAAGATCACATTGAGTCCATAGGAAAGCCAATACTATTAAAAGGGGATGAGGTGTTGCTTAATGGTCGCTTGCTCAAAGTGCTTAGTGATATTGCTCCAAAACCCTCAGCCACTTTCTCATTTCCACATATGTCCAACACCCAAAGTCAAACTCGGCCCCACCAATTTGATCTATCCGGCGCCACCGAGTTCAATTGACATAGCCACTGCCAGAAACCCTAGATAATTCGGTCTCACCAATACGGATCTCAGTCTAACCGAGATGGCACTGCAAACTCTCTGTTTCCCTTCGTAACATTTCAGTCTCACCGAAACGAGCGATCGGTCCCACCGAGTTTGCTTGACATCCTCTCTATTTGATCTTTGTTGAAATCGGTCCCGCCGAGTTCATGCAATCGTTCTCATCGAGATGAGGTTTTGCCCTAGCCCTAGCCCTAGCACATCGGCCACACCGAGTTGATCATGTCGGTCCCACCGAGATTCCTAACGTTCACATTTTGAACTGAATCGGTCTCACCGAGTTCTTCTATTCGGTCTGACCGAGTTGGGTGAAATGTGTGTAACTGTTGGATTTTGTGTGGAGGTTATATATACCCCTCCACCCCCATCTCCATTTGAGAGAGAGCCATCAGAACGTGCCTACACTTCCACTACTCATTTTCTGAGAGAGAACCACCTACTCATGTGATTTTGAGACCAAGACATTCCAATCCTACCACTAGAATCTTGATCCCTAGCCTTCCCCAAGTTGCTTTCCACTCAAATCTTCTTTCCTCCATATCCAAATCTGCGAGAGAGAGAATTGAGTGTTGGGGATACTATCATTTGAAGCACAAGAGCAAGGAGTTCATCATCAACACACCATCTATTACCTTTTGGAGAGTGGTGTCTCCTAGATTGGTTAGGTGTCACTTGGGAGCTGATGATGTTTGCCAAGACTACGTCGGTGGTTCCCCCAAGAGGAGAGGATGATGTAGCACAGCAACGGTAGGTATTTCCCTCAGTAATGAAACCAAAGTATCGAACCAGTAGGAGAACCAAGCAACAAAACGTAAACAGCCCCTGCACACAAATAACATTCACTTGCAACCCGACGTGTTAAAGGGGTTGTCAATCCCTTCCGGGTAACGGCGCCAGAAACGGCTAGTTGACGGAATAAAATTGTAATAGATTGAAATAATAGATCACAAATAAAATAAAGTGCAGCAAAGTATTTTTGTATTTTTTGGTTTAATAGATCTGAATAAAAACGCAAAGGAAAACTAGATCGCAATGCAAATATATGAAAAAGAAGACCCGGGGGCCGTAGGTTTCACTAGTGGCTTCTCTCGAGAAAAATAGCAACCGGTGGGTAAACAAATTACTGTTGGGCAATTGATAGAACTTCAAATAATTATGACGATATCCTGGCAATGATCAATACATAGCCATCATGTCCAAGATTAGTAGACCGACTCCTGCCTGCATCTACTACTATTACTCCACACATCGACCGCTATCCAGCATGCATCTAGTGTATTAAGTTGATGAAAAAACGGAGTAATGCAATAAGAACGATGACATGATGTAGACAAGATCCGTTTATCTATATGGCGGTAGATATAGATCTCTTATTTTTATCCTTATTAGCAACGATACATACGTGTCGGTTCCCTTTCTGTCACTGGGATCAAGCACCGTAAGATCGAACCCACTACCGGGCACCTCTTCCCATTGCAAGACAAATAGATCAAGTTGGCCAAACAAAACCCAAATATCGGAGAAGAAATACGAGGCTATAAGAGATCATGCATATAAGAGATATAAAAAGATATAACTGATCATAAACTCAAAGTTCATCAGATCCCAACAAACACAGCGCAAAAAGAGTTACATCATATGGATCTCCAAGAGACCATTGTATTGAGAATCCAGCGAGAGAGAGGAAGCCATCTAGCTACTAACTACGGACCCGAAGGTCTACCAAGAACTACTCACACATCATCGGAGAGGCACCAATGGAAGTGGTGAACCCCTCCGTGATGGTGTCTAGATTGGATCTGGTGGTTCTGGACTCTTCGGCGGCTAGATGAATATTTCGTCGACTCCACTAGGGTTTGTGGATTTTTGGGGTATTTATAGAGCAAAGAGGCGGTCCGGGGAGCACCCGAGGTGGGCACAACCCACCAGGGCGCGCCTGGGCCTCCTGGCGCGCCCTGGTGGGTTGTGCCCCCCTCGGGGCACCCCCCAGGTGCAACCAGGGCCCATTGCCTTTCTTCTGGCCCATAAAAAATCATCATGGAGTTTCGTGGCATTTGGACTCCGTTTAATATTGATTTCCTGCGATGTAAAAAACATGGAAAAACAGGAACTGGCACTTGGCACTATGTCAATAGGTTAGTACCAAAAAATGATATAAAATGACTATAAAATGATTATAAAACATCCAAGATTGATAATAAAACAACATGGAACAATCAAAAATTATAGATACGTTGGAGACGTATCAGCATCCCCAAGCTTAACTCCTACTCGTCCTCGAGTAGGTAAGTGATAAAAACAGAATTTTTGATGTGGAGTGTTGTTCATCAAGTCATATCATATTCTTTTCTTTATAGCATGCACATTTGGACTTTTATGTGATTCAAAGCAATAGTCTTGTTTTGACATAATAATTTAGATACTCAAGCATATCAACAAGCAACCATGTCTTTCAAAATATCAATGCTAAAACAAGTTATCCCTAGCCCATCATGCTCAAACATTGATCCATTCATGAAACACACTCGAATATTAGCTACACCCAATACTTAAGCACGATCATATTGCCTCTTAGTTGGTGCTTTTGTAGGAGAAGATGGAGACTCAAAATAAAAATTGCATAAAGTAAAAAGAAGGGCCCTTCGCAGAGGGAAGTAGGGATTTTTAGAGGTGCCAGAGCTCAAAGCAAAAAAAATTGAGATAAAAACATTTTGGGAGGTGTATCCATCCCACCAACGAAAACGACGTAGAGCTACGAACACTTTCCATGCTAGATATGCCATAGGCGGTTCCCAGACCGAAAATAAAGTTTATTCCTTTTCCACCATACTTTCACTTTCCATGGCTAGCCGTATCCACAGGTGCCTTCCATACCAACACTTTCCAAGGAATTTATTATTTGACAACATAAAGTAAATTCATTTTTGCATGCTAGGAATCCCTAAAACCTTTGCCTTACTCTCGTGCAATGACAAATGAATAAACACTCATCGTCAGAATAACACATCCAGCATGGAAAATATTAGCCACTCGTTACCGTTCCGCGAGCGAAACAAACACACAAAAGAGAAGTTTATTTTGAAAATTAGAGATGGCACATACAAATTTTCTTAGAACGGCAAAAGAATACTGCATATAGGTAGATATAGTGGACTCATGTGGCAAAACTGGTTTAAAGGATTTTGGATGCACAAGTAGAGATCATACTTGGTGCAAAATGAAGGCTAGCAAAAAGATTGAGAAGCGACCAACCAAGAAACGAATAATCTCGTGAAGCAAGCATTAAGCATAAGTAACACCGAATAATGCACCACAAGTAGGATATAATTTTCATTGCATGATTATTGACTTTCGTGCATGCATAGGGAATCACAAACCTTAAGACCAATATTCTTACTAGAGCACAATTACTCATCAACATAACTCACATATCACATCATCATATCTCAAAACTATTACTAAGAATCAAGTTTATTTTGTCCAATGATCTTCATGACATTTTTTTCTTTTATCCTTCTTGGATATCTATCACTTTGGGACTAATTTTCATGTGTTGCTTTTCATAAGCTCAAACAAATATAAGTGAAGATCATGAGCATAACAAATTTTCTTTCTCTCAAAATAATTTAAGTGAAGCTAGAGAGAATTCTTTAAAATTTTACTAACTCTCAAATAAATCTAAGTGAAGCAAGAGAGCATTTCTTCAAAAAAATAGCAAATCACACCGTGCTCAAAAAAGATATAAGTGAAGCACTAGAGCAAGTCCTAGCTCATAAAAAATTTAAGTGAAGCACAGAGAGCAATTCTAACAAGTCATGATATAATTTTGGCTCTCTCAAATAAGTGTGTTCAGCAAGGATTGATGACTTAAAACACAAATAAAACAAGCAAAGACACATATCATACAAGACGCTCCAAGCAAAACACATATCATGTGACGAATCAAAATATAGCCTCGAGTAAAATACCGATACTTGTTGGAAGAAAGCGGGGATGCCACTCGGGGGCATCCCCAAGCTTAGTTGGTTGCTCTTTTTTGGACAAATAGGTTGGGATGCCGGGGCATCCCCAAGATTAGGCTCTTACATCCTTCCTTCATCCATCGTAAGATAACCCAAAACTTGAAAACTTCAAACACACAAAACTCAGCAAAACCTTCGTGAGATCCGTTAGTATAAGAAAGCAAACCACTACTATACGTGCTGTATCAAACCAATTAATATTTTGTTTTTGTATTATATCTACTGTATTCCAACTTTTCTATGGCAAAAGCTCATCAAAGAAAACCATAGAGCCATCAAAATAAGCACACAACACAAAGAAAACAGAATCTGTCAAAACAGAACAGTCTGTAGTAATCTGACTTTAGCGAATACTTCTGTAACTCAAAAATTCTACCAAAATAGGACGACCTTGTTAATTTGTATATTAATCTTATGCAAAAAGAATTGGCATTTTATCACGTTCTGGTGATTTTTAACAATTGTTTTTGTGAGCACAAAGTTTCTGTCTTTTTCAGCAAGATTAAACAGCTATCAACCAAGAAGATCCTATAGGCTTTACTTGGCACAAACACTAATTAAAACATAAAAAGCACAATCATACTAGTAGAATAATTGTGTAAACACTCAAGAACAGCAAGCAAAAAGCAAAAATAAATTTTATTAATTGGGTTGCCTCCCAACAAGCGCTATAGTTTTACGCCCTTAGCTAGGCGTAAGGCAAGGATCTAAGTATTGTCATCTTTGGTTCGAGATCCATAAGATGCCCTCATGATTGATTCATAAGGTGGCCTGACTTTTGTTCTAGGAAAGTGTTCCATACCTTTCCTCAAAGGAAATTGGAACTTGATATTGCCTTCTTTCATATCAATCACGGCACCGATAGTGCGTAAAAACGGTCTACCAAGAATAATTGGACAAGACGGATTGCAATCAATATAAAGAACAATAAAATCTATGGGCACGTAATTCCTATTTGCAAGAATAAGAACAATCATTAATTCTTCCCATAGGCTTTTTGATAGTAGAATCCGCCAAGTGCAAATTCAAAGAACATTCTTCAAGATTGGTAAGACCAAGCACATCACATAAAGATTTCGGAATTGTAGAAACACTAGCACCCAAGTCACACAAAGCAAAACATTCCTAGTTTTTAATCTTGACTTTGATAGTAGGTTCCCACTCATCATGCAATTTTCAGGAATTGGAACTTATAATTCCATTTTTTCTTCCAAAGCTTTCATCATAGCATCAACAATATGTTTAGTAAAAGCTTTGTTTTTTTCATAAGCATGGGGTGAATTCAACATGGATTGCAACAAATAAATACAATCAATCAAAGAGCAACTATCATAATTAAAGTCTTTGTAATCCAAAACAGTGGGTGCATCACTAGCTAAAGTTTTGACCTCTCCAAACCCACTTTCATCAATTTTCTCAACAAGATTTTCACCCTCCGAAATATTGGGACGCCTTCTACCTAAAGTTGACTCTTCTCTAGTCCCTTTTTCATAAATCTTATCTTTACTAACCAAGGAATCAATAGAAGAAACACCAATCATTTTAAGATCTTCACTATTTTTGCAAGAATAATCACTAGAAAAAGCTTTTTCTAAAAATTCTCTTTTAGCTCTAAGCATAGCAGTTCTTTTCTTACTTTCATCCATAGAAACATAAAGAGCTTTAATTTATTCATCAACTTTAGGCACAAAAATTTTCATCTTGAGATTTTCCACATCATGAGCAATTCTATCAACACTTCTAGACAAATCATCAATCTTGTTCAACTTTTCTTCTATGGAAGTGTTGAAAACTTTTTGTGTGTTGATAAATTCTTTAATATTATTCTCAAGATCAGAGGTGTTCCTATTATTATTATAGGATTGATTTCCATAAGAATTACCATAATTATTAGAGGAATTACTAGGAAAAGGCCTAGGATTAAAATTTCCTCTATAAGCATTGTTGTTGAAATTATTGCGAGAGACAAAATTCACATCAATGGCATCACTATTTTGCTCAATCAAAGTAGACAAAGGCATATCATTAAAATCAACATGAGAACTTTTACTAGCACCAATTTCATAAGAGCATCAACTTTATCACTCAAAGAAGAAATTTCTTCAACCGAATTAACTTTTTTACTAGTAGGAGCTCTTTCGGTATGCCATTGTGAATAATTTGCCATGATATTATCAAGCAATTTGGTGGCTTCACCCAAAGTAATTTCCATAAAAGTACTACCCGCGGCGGAATCTAAAAGATTACGAGAAACAAAATTCAACCCCGCATAAAAATTTTGTATGATCATCCAAAGATTCAACCCATGAGTTGGGCAGTTCCTTAGCATCATTTTCATCCTTTCCCAATATTGTGCAACATGCTCATGTTCAAGTTGCTTGAAATTCATGATCTGGGTTCTAAGGGAAATAATTTTTGCGGGCGGAAAATACTTAGTGATAAAAGCATCTTTGCACTTGTTCCAAGAATCGATACTATTACGAGGCAAAGAAGAGAACCAAATTTTTGCAGAATAACGCAAAGAAAAAGGAAATAATTTCATCTTTACCACATCATTGTCCAAATCTTTCTTCTTTTGCACATCGCATAATTCCACGAAGATATTAAGATGGGACGCGGCATCCTCATTAGGAGTACCAGAAAATTGGTCTTTCATAACAAGATTCAGCAAAGCAGTATTAATATCACAAGTCTCTGCACTAGTGGCGGGAGGAGCAAGTGGAGTGCCAATAAAATCATTGTTGTTGGTATTTGAGAAATCACATAACTTGGTGTTCTCTTGAGTCATGATGACCACACAACAAGATCGCACTCAAAAACAGATCCGGCAAGAAAACGGCGAACGGAAAAAGAGGGGCAAATAAAGCGGCAAATTTTTGTGAAGTGGGGGAGAGGAAAACAGGAGGCAAATTGCAAATAATGTAAATTGCGAGGACATGAGATTTGTGATTAGGAACCTGGTTATGTTGAAGATCCTCCCCGGCAACGGCGCCAGAAAATTCCCTTGATGATGTTTGCCAAGACTACGTCGGTGGTTCCCCCAAGAGGAGAGGATGATGTAGCACAACAACGATAGGTATTGCCGTCAGTAATGAAACCAAGGTATCGAACCAGTAGGAGAACCAAGCAACAAAACGTAAACAGCCCCTGCACACAGATAACAGTCACTCGCAACCCGAGGTGTTAAAGGGGTTATCAATCCCTTCCGGGTAACGGCGCCAGAAACGGCTACTTGACGGAATAAAATTGTAATAGATTGAAATAATAGATCGCAAATAAAATAAAGTGCAGCAAAGTATTTTTATATTTTTTGGTTTAATAGATCTGAATAAAAACGCAAAGGAAAAGTAGATCGCAAGGCAAATATATGAGAAAGAAGACCCGGGGCCGTAGGTTTCACTAGTGGCTTCTCTCGAGAAAAATAGCAAACGGTGGGTAAACAAATTGCTGTTGGGCAATTGATAGAACTTCAAATAATTATGACGATATCCAGGCAATGATCAATACATAGGCATCACGTCCAAGATTAGTAGACCAACTCCTGCCTGTATCTACTACTATTACTCCACACATCGACCACTATCCAGCATGCATCTAGTGTATTAAGTTCATGGAAAAATGGAGTAATGCAATAAGAACGATGACATGATATAGACAAGATCCGTTTATCTATATGGCGGTAGATATAGATCTCGTCTTTTTATCCTTAGTAGCAACGATACATACGTGGCGGTTCCCTTTCTGTCACTGGGATCAAGCACCATAAGATCGAACCCACTACCGGGCACCTCTTCCCATTGCAAGACAAATAGATCAAGTTGGCCAAACAAAACCCAAATATCGGAGAAGAAATACGAGGCTATAAGAGATCATGCATATAAGAGATATAAAAAGATATAACTGATCATAAACTCAAAGTTCATCAGATCCCAACAAACACAGCGCAAAAAGAGTTACATCATATGGATCTCCAAGAGACCATTGTATTGAGAATCCAGCGAGAGAGAGGAAGCCATCTAGCTACTAACTACGGACCCGAAGGTCTACAAAGAACTACTCACGCATCATCGGAGAGGCACCAATGGAAGTGGTGAACATCTCCGTGATGGTGTCTAGATTGGATCTGGTGGTTCTGGACTCTGCGGCGGCTGGATGAATATTTCGTCGACTTCGCTAGGGTTTGTGGATTTTGGGGTATTTATAGAGCAAAGAGGCGGTCCGGGGGCACCCGAGGTGGGCACAACCCACCAGGGCGTGCATGGGCCTCCTGGCGCGCCCTGGTGGGTTGTGCCCCCCTTGGGGCACCCCCCAGGTGTAACCAGGGCCCATTGCCTTTCTTCTGGCCCATAAAAAATCATCGTGGAGTTTCGTGGCATTTGGACTCCATTTGATATTGATTTCCTGCGATGTAAAAAACATGGAAAAACAGCAACTGGCACTTGGCACTATGTCAATAGGTTAGTACCAAAAAATGATATAAAATGATTATAAAACATCCAAGATTGATAATAAAACAGCATGGAACAATCAAAAATTATAGATACGTTGGAGACGTATCAGGAGCCTCCGACAAGATTGTGGAGTTGAACCAAGGAGTTTGTAAGGGTAAGGAGATCGCCTACTTCGTGAAGATCTACCCGAGTGAGGCAAGTCCTTTGTGGGCGATGGCCATGGTGGGATGGACAAGGTTGCTTCTTCGTGGACCCTTCGTGGGTGGATCCCTCCGTGGACTCGCGCAACCGTTACCCTTCATGGGTTGAAGTCTCCATCAACGTGGATGTACGATAGCACCACCTATCGGAACCACGCCAAAAATCTCTGTCTACATTACGTTTGCCTTCTCAAACCCTTCCCTTTACCTTCATATGCAATGTTTTACTTTTTGCTGCTACACTCTTAGAATTGCATATGTAGGTTGATTGCTTGACTTGTACTAGTTGCTAAAATCTGCCAACACTTAAAATTGGGAAATGGCTAGATTTTTATTTGGTCAAGTAGACTAATCACCCCCCCTCTAGACCTACTTTCGCTCCTACAAGTGGTATCAGAGCTTTGGTCTCCATTTGCCTTGATTTACATAGCTTTGGTGATCATAGCCTTGGTTTCACAACCTAGGAGAGTATGGTGTCTAGCGAGGAAAATTACCACCGTAGCGATCCTTACTTTGATGGTACTAATTTTGCTAGTTGGAAGCATAAGATGAAAATGCATATTCTTGGTCATAACCCCACCGTTTGGGCTATTGTGCGTATAGGTTTGCAAGGTGAATACTTCGAGGATGGAAGAGAACCGGATCGTGAAGCATCCGCGGTAGAGTTGAAGATGCTGCAATACAATGCTCAAGCTTGCGATATCCTCTTCAACGGATTATGCCCCAAAGAATTCAACAAAATCAGCCGTCTTGAGAATGCAAAGGAAATTTGGGATACTTTGGTTGATATGCAGAAGGTACCGAGTCTGTCAAGGAATCCAAATTGGATGCGCTTCAAAGTCAACTTGACAAGTTCAAAATGAAGGATGGTGAAGGAGTCGCTGAAATGTACTCTACGACATATTTGACTCACCAAATGAAGGAATTGGAAGATGCTTCATGGCTAAAGGCCCTAAGGTATCACACCCCGAGTACTTCGATTTCAATAGTGATGAAGATGATTTGCTAGGTGATGATGATTTACTTGTTGACAATGCTAGTGATGAAAACTATGATGAAATTGCTATTAATCATGCTAATCAAGATGAAACGAATGACAATGAAAAGGAGATTGGGCGTCTAACTAAAGAACTAAAAACTCTTAAGTTAGCTCATGAAACTACTTTAGAGGATCATCGAGAGATTTTAAAAACTCATGAGAAGCTACGCTTTGAGAGCATGGGTTCTTAAAAGCAATCAATGAAGATCTTCGAAAGAAAAAAATTCTTACATTGCCAAGCGTTTACTCTTGTCTACTTATATGCCACAAGTAAAATCTAGCGACAATAACAAGAAAGATTCTTGTTCTAGTAGTAACAATAACAATGTTAAATCCAATATTGTTGCTTCTAGTAGTTCTCTTGATTCCACTAATGATTCTCTTAGACAAGTTACACTTGAGAAAGAAAATAGCTTATTGAAGGCAATTATAGAGAAAGGTGTTTACAAGAGCCTTGCTGGGAGTAAGTAATTCGAAGAAGTTGTACGCAAGCAAGGAAGGCACCGGAAGAATCAAGGTGTTGGTTGAGTGGGAAGAAGATCAATACCCCAAGACAAAGTTTGTTCCTCAAAAAGAGAAGTATGACCCAACTTATTTCAAGGGAACACAAGCTCAAGATGATCTTCCACCACAAGACCATGATGTCTACTACGCAACTTTATTCTTGTAGACTCGTGTTGGGCCTCCAAGCGCAGAGTTTTGTAGGACAGTAGCAATTTTCCCTCAAGTGGATGACCTAAGGTTTATCAATCCGTGGGAGGCGTAGGATGAAGATGGTCTCTCTCAAACAACCCTGCAACCAAATACAAGAAATCTCTTGTGTCCCCAACACACCCAATACAATGGCAAATTGTATAGTTGCACTAGTTCGGTGAAGAGATGGTGATAAAAGTGTAATATGGATGGTAGAAATATATTTTTATAATATGAATAAATAAAAACAGCAAGGTAGAAATTGATAAACCGGAGCACAAATGGTATTGCAATGCTTGAAAACAAGGCCTAGGGTCCGTACTTTCGCTAGTGCAATCTCTCAACAGTGCTAATATAATTGGATCATATAACCATCCCTCAAAGTGCGATGAAGAATCACTCCAAAGTTCCTATCTAGCGGAGAACATAAGAAGAAATTGTTTGTAGGGTACGAAACCACCTAGAAGCTATTCTTTTCGATCGATCTATTCAAGAGTTCATACCAAAATAACACCAAATAATTTCAGATTCATAATACTCAATCCAACACAAAGAACGTCAAAGAGTGCCCCAAGATTTCTACCGGAGAAACAAAGACAAAAACATGCATCAACCCCTATGCATAGATTACCCCAATGTCACCTCGAGAATCCGCGAGTTGAGTGCCAAAACATACATCAAGTGAATCAATATGATACCCCATTGTCACCACGATATTCATATGCAAGACATATATCAAGTGCTCTCAAATCCATAAAAGTATTCAATCCGATAAGAACGAAATCTCAAAGGGAAAACTCAATTCATCACAGCAAGAAAGAGAGGGGAAACACCATATGATCCGACTATATTAACAAAGCCCGCGATACATCAAGATCGTGACATCTCAAGAACACGAGAGAGAGAGAGAGATTAAACACATAGCTACTGGTACAAACCCTTAGCCCGAGGGTGGACTATCCCTCCTCATCGTGGTGGCTGCCGGGATGATGAAGATGGCCTCACGACTAAGTCCTCACACTAGGACATCGCGGTGTTTGGAAATTTTGCAGGCCCCACGGTGGGCGCCAACTGTCGTGGATTTGTCACGACAGATGTCCTAGTGTGAGGACTTAGTCGTGAGGCCAACGCATCTATGTAGTAGCTTGAGAGGGGTTGAGTGGGATGAGAGACGCGAGATTTTTTTCCCAGGTTCGGCCCCTCACAGTGGAGGTAAAAGCCTACTCCTGCTTCACAGATATTGATCATCATGACGATCTCGGTTACAAGGGTGCTCTATCTCGAGAGCTATTGATTTGTCTGTCTTAACTTGTCTCCTCCCCTCTTGGGGTGCCCTGCCCCTCCTTATAGAAGTTGGAGGGGCGAGTTACATGTGGAGTCCTAGTAGGATTAGGATTATTCTATCACAAGTAGAATCCTAGTCCTGCTTCCTTTGTAGGGAATACTCCTTATGCCTTTCCTCTTAAGCCGGTCCACCATAACGAGCCGGCCTTCTGGGCCTCCAGGTCTTGTCGCTCCTCTGACCCGCCTGCCGGGTCACCAATGAATCACCTGGCTCGGCCGGGTCATCAGTGAGTGGAGAGATCCGGGCAGGTCACTTAGTGAGTCGTCAAGTTAGGGCGGGTCACCAGTGAATCGCCAAGTCCGGCCGGGTCATACTTCCGGCCGGGTCATACCGCGGGGTATATCCCCGATAGTGATGATCTCCCCCTTCGGCAGGGTACCGGAATAGGGTCTAGATTGGTTTCTCGTGGATACAGAGCCTTGCGGCGGTGGAACTTCTGATCTAGGGTTACCCTAAGGGTTTTTGGAATATTTGGTGATTTATAGGGCAAAGAGGGGGTGCGGGAGGCCACCAAGGTGGGCACAACCCACCTGGGTGCGCTTGGGCCCCCAGGCACGCCCTGGTGGGTTGTGCCCCCCTCGGGGCACCCCCAGGTGCTTCTCTGGCCCATTGGATGTCTTCTGGTCCATAAAAATCCACAAAAAGTTTCGCGGTGTTTGGACTCTGTTTGATATTGATTTCCTGCGATGTAAAAAACAAGCAAAAAACTACAACTGGTACAGGGCACTAGGTCAATAGGTTAGTCCCAAAAAATGATATAAAGTTGCTATAAAATGATTGTAAAACATCCAAGAATGGTAATATAACAGCATGAATACTTCATAAATTATGGATACGTTGGAGACGTATCAGCATCCCCAAGCTTAATTCCTACTCGTCCTCAAGTAGGTAAATGATAAAAGAAATAATTTATGAAGTGTGAATACTAGCAAAGTGCATAAGTTTGATCAATGATAATTTCAATCACTTTTCCTAGCATCATAATAACAATTCTTTCTCATAAAACTCATCATGTTAAAGTAGCAACCAATTCACTTGTTAAGGTTCAAACAATGAATGCTCTTCAAACTCAACAACCTATATTCTTAGTCACCAAACAATTGCAATTCAACTTATTGAACAGAGTCTAAGTAAGAGCTCCACATACTCAACCATCATATAGTCTTCTATGATTGCTAACACTCACCGCATACACATGAGCAAAACGTTTCAACCAGACACATAGAAAGATAGGGGCTCATAATTTCGCCTCCCAATGTATTCACCTCAAGGGTGATGTCAATAATAATAACTCATGTTACCCATATTCAACTGGACATATGTGCCTAGATCTTTCCTCACCACATGATGCTTGCCAAAGGAAAAAAATTAAAAAGGAATAGAGAGGAAAACTTTGACTCTTTCCATAAAAGTAAATACATAAAAGTAAAAGATAGGCCCTTCGCAGAGGGAAGCAGGGGTTGCCATGCGCTTATTTGTTTGTATGCTCAACCCCTTAGTGCAAAAGAACGTCATGTTGTATTGCCCCTTGTGATGGCAACCTTTATTATGCAGTCTGTCGCTTTTATTCTTCACCATCGCAAGTTCGTACAATGCTTAATTTTCTCTTACGCTAAATGATCTCACGCTTTTAGAAGCAATTTTTATTGCCTTGTTGCACCGATGACAACTTACTTGAAGGATCTTACTCAATCCTTATGTAGGTACGGTGGACTCTTGAAAATAAGATTTGGGTTTAAGGGTTTTTGGATGCACAATATCTCTACTTCGTGTGCAATTTTTGGCTAGCAAAGATGGGGGGCAAGCACCACATGTTGAAGGATCTATGACAATATAACTTCTATGTGAATATGAACAAACATAAATTATTATGTTGTCTTCCTTGTCCAACGTCAACAATTTTGGCATATAATATTTTGATGGGGGCTCACAATCACAAAAGATTTCCAAGATAGTGTATTTGCATGTGAAAGTTCTCTTCCTTATAGTAATCATTCAGGAATTGCTTGTATGACCAATATTGTGATTGTCAAGCTTCAAAAGATTTCACTTTCCAAACCCAATGTGAAACTACCACTAGGCATGATATGAACATATAATTTCATCTTCATGATATTCAATTCATTCAACAATTTACTCATAGGATATAAGTGAAGCACAAGAGTAAATGACAAACTACTCCAAAAAAGATATAAGTGAAGATTGAGCGAGTAGTTATGTAAATGTGTAGCTATTTGAGGACTCTCTTTAATTTATAACTTTCAGATCTAAGTATTTTATTAAAACAACAAGCAAAACAAAACAAAATGACATTCCAAGAATAGCACAACTCATGTGAAGAAGCAAAAACTTAGGCTTAACCGATACTAACCGATAATTGTTGATGAAGAAAGGTGGGATGCCTACCGGGGCATCCCCAAGCTTAGATGCTTGAGACTTCTTGGAATATTATCTTGGGATGCCTTGGGCATCCCCAAGCTTGACCTTTTGTGTCTCCTTAATTCCTTTTATATCACGGTTTCCCTAAATCTTAAAAACTTCATCCACACAAAACTCAACAAGAACTCGTGAGATAAGTTAGTATAAACCAATGCAAAAACCTTATCATTCCCTACTGTAGCAAATCACAAAAATTATTATTCAACATTGCATACTAAATGCCTCTGCAAATTTAACAATCCTATCCTCAAATAGAATCATTAAACAAGCAAACACACGCAAACAATGCAAATATAACAGCAATCTGCCAAAACAGTACAATTTGTAAAGAATGCAAGAGTATCAATACTTCCCTAACTCCAAAAATTATTAAAATTTACCACACTGTAGAAAATTTATCAGAGCTTACTGTGCAAAAAGTTTCAACGTTTTATCATATTCTGACTTTTCTAGGGAATTTTTGCAACATCGATAAACTTTCTGTTTTGAAACAGCAACTCATAAACTTGCAAAATAAGCATGGTAAAGGCTATCCTTGACATTTTTATTGAAAATAAAGATGCAAAGCATTATTCTAAATAGCAGAAAGCAAATAAAAATAAAATAAAATGATGCTCCAAGCAAAACACATATCATGTGATGAATAAAAATATAGCTTCAAGTAAGGTTACTGATAATGTTGGAGACAAAAGGCATCCCCAAGCTTAGTTGCTTGGATCTTCCTTGAATATTACCTTGGGGTGCCTTGGGCATCCCTAGGCTTAGGGTCTTGTCACTCCTTGTTCTCCTATATCGATATCTCACCCAAAACTTGAAAACTTCAATCACACAAAACTTAATGCAACTTCGTGAGATAGGTTAGTATGATAAAGAGCAAACCATTCACTTTGGTACTGTCAAAGACAAAATTCATAATTGTTCTCACACAATGCCTAATGTAGCCTATCATTTCCACAATTTATATTGAGCAATATAAGCTATAGAAACTATAAAACAAGCAAACTATGCATTGAAAATAGAATCTGTCAAAAACAGAACAGTCTGTAGTAATCTGTACTCCAACCATACTTCTGCTACTCCAAAAAATCTGAAAATTAGGACAACGTAGAGGATTTGTATATATCTATCACCTATAAAGAGATTTAGATCAAAAGCACGTTCCAGTGAATTTTCAAAATTCCTGGACTGAGTGCAAAAGTTTCTGTTTTTGCATAGAATCAAGTCAACTATCATCCACACTATCCCAAAGGCTTTACTTGGCGCTTTATTGAAACAAAATCAATAAAACATGATTACTACAGTAGCATAATCATGTGAACACACAAAGACAGTAGGGGTAAATGTTGGGTTGTCTCCCAACAAGCGCTTTACTTTAATGCCTTTTAGCTAGGCATGATGATTTTAATGATGCTCACATAAAAGTTAAGAACTGAAACACAAAGAGAGCATCATGAATCACATGGCAAGCACATTTAAGCCTAACCCACTTCCTATGCATAGGGATTTTGCGATCAAACAATTCATGGGAGCAAGAACCAACTAGCATAGGAAGGCAAAGCAAACATAACTTCATAATTTTCAACACATAGAGAGGAAACTTGATATTATTGCAATTCCTACAATCATAAGTTCCTCCCTCGTAATAATTTTCAGTAGCATCATGAAGAAATTCAAAAATATAACCATCACATAAAGCATTCTTTTCATGATACATAAGCATAGAAATTTTGTTACTCTCCACATAAGCAAATTTATTCTCATCAATAGTAGTGGGAGCAAATTCAACAAAATAACTATAATGAGAGTGAAAATTAAAATCATGATGACAAGTTTCATGGTTATCGTTATTCTTTATAGCATACATGTCATCACCATAATCATCATAGATAGCAACTTTGTCATCATAGTCAATTGAAGCCTCATCCAAAATGGTGGATTCATCACTAAATAAATTCATAACCTCTCCAAATCCACTTTCATCATTATAATCATCATAAATAGGAGGCACGCAATAATTATAACAAATTTGCACATCAAAACTTGGGGGAATGAAAATATCATGTTCATCAAACATAACATCCCCAAGCTTATGGCTTTGCATATCACTAGCATCATGGTTATTCAAATAATTCATACTAGTAACATTGCAATCATGCTCATCATTCATGGATTATATGCCAAACATTTTATAACATTCTTCTTCTAACAACTGAGCACGATTTTCCTTTCCATCATTTTCACAAAAGACATTATAAAGACGAATAATATGAGGCAACCTCAATTACATTTTTGTAATTTTCTTTTTATAAACCAAACTAGTGATAAAACAAGAAACTAAAAGATTCAATTGCAAGATCTAAAGATATACCTTCAAGCACTCACCTCCCCGGCAACGGCACCAGAAAAGAGCTTGATGTCTACTACGCAACTTTATTCTTGTAGACTCGTGTTGGGCCTCCAAGCGCAGAGTTTTGTAGGATAGTAGCAATTTTCCCTCAAGTGGATGACCTATGGTTTATCAATCCATGGGAGGCGTAGGATGAAGATGGTCTCTCTCAAACAACCCTGCAACCAAATACAAGAAATCTCTTGTGTCCCCAACACACCCAATACAATGGCAAATTGTATAGGTGCACTAGTTCGGTGAAGAGATGGTGATAAAAGTGTAATATGGATGGTAGAAATATATTTTTATAATCTGAATAAATAAAAACAGCAAGGTAGAAATTGATAAACCGGAGCACAAACGGTATTGCAATGCTTGAAAACAAGGCCTAGGGTCCGTACTTTCGCTAGTGCAATCTCTCAACAGTGCTAATATAATTGGATCATATAACCATCCCTCAAAGTGCGATGAAGAATCACTCCAAAGTTCCTATCTAGCGGAGAACATAAGAAGAAATCGTTTGTAGGGTACGAAACCACCTTGAAGCTATTCTTTCCGATCGATCTATTCAAGAGTTCCTACTAAAATAACACCAAATAATTTCAGATTCATAATACTCAATCCAACACAAAGAACCTCAAAGAGTGCCCCAAGATTTCTACTGGAGAAACAAAGACAAGAATGTGCATCTACCCCTATGCATAGATTACCCCAATGTCACCTCGAGAATCCGCGAGTTGAGTTCCAAAACATACATCAAGGAATCAATATGATACCCCATTGTCACCACGAGTATTCATATGCAAGACATATATCAAGTGCTCTCAAATCCATAAAAGTATTCAATCCGATAAGAACGAAATCTCAAAGGGAAAACTCAATTCATCACAACAAGATAGAGAGGGGAAAACACCATATGATCCGACTATATTAACAAAGCCCACGATACATAAAGATCGTGACATCTCAAGAACACGAGAGAGAGAGAGAGAGAGATTAAACACATAGCTACTGGTACAGACCCTCAGCCCCGAGGGTGGACTAGTCCCTCCTCATCGTGGTGGCCGCCGGGATGATGAAGATGGCCACCGGTGATGATCTCCCCCTCCGGCAGGGTGCTGGAACGGTGTCTAGATTGGTTTCTCGTGGCTACAGAGCCTTGCGGCGGCGGAACTTCTGATCTAGGGTTACACCAAGGGTTTTTGGAATATTTGGTGATTTATAGGGCAAAGAGGGGGTGCGGGAGGCCACCGAGGTGGGCACAACCCAGCTAGGCGCGCCTGGGCCACCAGGCGCGCCTTGGTGGGTTGTGCCCCCCTCGGGGCACCCCCAGGTGCGTCTCTGGCCCACTGGATGTCTTTTGGTCCATAAAAACCCACAAAAAGTTTCGCGGTGTTTGGACTCCGTTTGATATTGATTTCCTGCGATGTAAAAAACAAGCAAACAACAGCAACTGGCACTGGGCACTGGGTCAATAGGTTAGTCCCAAAAATGATATAAAGTTGCTATAAAATTATTGTAAAACATCCAAGAATGATAATATAACAGCATGAATACTTCATAAATTATGGATACGTTGGAGACGTATCAGACCACAAGCTAAAAGGCAAGGACAAGCTTCAAGAAGAGATTGATTCATTTGAAGAAGATCCAAAGTCCTTGGTCAAGTGGGTTCCCAAGACTACATCAAGTTCTACTTCATCAAGTACGACTACAACTCCAAGGATTCCCATCAAGTTGATGTGGGTCCTGTCGGTGTCAAAACCGGCGGATCTCGGGTAGGGGGTCCCGAACTGTGCGTCTAAGGAGGATGGTAACAGGAGGCGGGGGACACAATGTTTACCCAGGTTCGGGCCCTCTCGATGGAGGTAAAACCCTACTTCCTGCTTGATTGATCTTGATGATATGAGTATTACAAGAGTTGATCTACCACGAGATGGTAGAGGCTAAACCCTAGAAGCTAGCCTATGATTATGATTGTTGTTGTCCTACGGACTAAACCTCCGGTTTATATAGACACCGGAGGGGGCTAGGGTTACACAGAGTCGGTTACAAGGGAGGAGATCTACATATCCGAATTGCCCAGCTTGCCTTCCACGTCAAGGAGAGTCCCATCCGGACACGGGACGAAGTCTTCAATCTTGTATCTTCATAGTCCAACAGTCCGGCCGAAGGATATAGTCCGGCTGTCCGAGGACCCCCTAATCCAGGACTCCCTCAGGTCCCAAAGAAGAACTAGAGAGTTCTTGAGGGTGACTCCGCCAACATACTTCACTCACATTCATTTTGGCAAGGACAAGTGCAATCAACTATCATATGTTGCACTAGTTCAAGGAGTCACAAACCCTCTTGTTGGTAAGACAAGGGACAAGGTAACCTAATGCTTTCATGGACATCATCATATGTGTATTTCACTCTATGTCTATGGATATCCTTGTGTGTTCCTTGTGGGACTAACCCGTGTAGGTATTGAAAGTGCAACTCACTCCAATGGATTGCTCCAAATGATATACATCAACATTGAGCCTCTACATCTTCAATACCTACATGAAGTCATCATCGACAAAACCCAAGGTTAGTTCATCCCTCTAAGGGGGGATATCACATCTAGGGGGAGCTTTGCTCTAAGAATTGAGCTAAAGCAACTCAAATGGTGTGAACACAACAATGCTTTATGTAAAAGTGGTAACCCCACTTGTGCTTAAACGATGAGTATGACCTATGATCAAATGTTCTCATTTGACTCCTAAGTCAATATACTCATATATAGATGACCTAGTCATCGCCAATTGCTTGATAGATGCTAGAGTGTTTGTGCATGCTTTGCCACATATTTTATTTGCTATCTTATTGTGTGAGCATGTTGGTTGCATAATTTTATCCATTCGAGGACATCCATTTGTTGCTTTGATTGTTTGGTTTTCTTTTTGCCAAATGGATGGAAAAGAATGCCTAAGTACTCCCTCTAGCTATCTATGCTTTTCTCGTCTCAAACTCTATTCATGCTACATCACAAAGTTTGAACAAGTCGAATTCGGACCCTCCGGGTGAGGAGCACTCGGAGCCACCGATCTGCCAAGGGCTTAAACTTCCAAAACCTCTTAATGCATCTCGGTCAGACCAACTCTTCCCACTCGGTCTCACCGAATTCATTAAATTGATCTAGGTTTTCATCTCGGTGCAACCGATTAGAATAATTCGGTCACACCGAGTTGCAGTAACTGCTAGCAGTTTTGCATCTCGGTGCCACCGAGTCGTTCCACTCAGTCACACCGACAGTGACTAGGTATATATACCGCGGGTTGAAAATTTGGAAACCTCTCCAAATCACTCATCCGCGCCTCCCAGCTCTGCCACCCCCTTGGTCTCCGAATCGTCGCTGTCATCGCCAGTGCCTCCTGCCGCTGGTCTCCATCGCCGTCAACGGGAATCTTACCGCCGTTGTCACCGTAGCAAGTTCGGCGCCAAGTTAGGGTACGGACTTGACCTCTTTGTGCGCTCCATTACTCCGATTCTTGCACAAATATTATTGCCATTGTTCTTTCCATGAATGAGATCAATCTATCCACCGAAAGAATCCATTAGAATAGATTTGATGCAAAAACTTAGGGTTAGGTTTCCGCTGAACTCATCTCGGACCGACCGATCTGAGGATCTCGGTCTCACTGATTTGGCTCAGGCCATTGCACATGTACTACTCGGTCTGACCGAAGTGTACTAATAGGTGTGACCGAAATCACATACTATGTGAAACCCTAGCATCTCGGAGTCACCGAACTGCATTTCGGTCTGACCAAAATTGTATGTTTAGACTCTGATCGTGCTTCGGTGTCACCGAGTTTGTCAAATCGGTAGCTACGCAATGCTTTCTGCAGAAAACTAAAGTTAAGTTTTTGTCTCAATATTTTTGCAAAATAGCTATACTCTGTGATGCTCATCCACTCTACCTATACCCATCTATTCACAAGGCCAGTTTTAGAGATATCAGAGGGCAGTGACAGCCAGAACAGGTATGAAGAGCAAGTGAATCTCAGTGAGGGCACTAGTCCCTCCAACAGCAGTTATGAGGATGGTAGCAGAAGCACTCCAAGCAACTTGCCTAAGGCTGCTACTAGGCAAAGGAAGAAGAGAACCTCAGAATCTGAGGATGAGGACTTTGTTGTTGAGGAGGAGGTGACCTCCAAGAAGAAAGTGCTGAAGAAGGAGTATGATGCTGCTGTTGCCACAAAGCCAGGAATGAAGGTGAAAGCTATTCCTAAGAGGAAGCCAATGTCTAAGGCCAGAGGCTCAACTCAAGCTGCTGTTGCTGCACCAAGTGGTGCTGGAGAGAAGAAGAAGGAAAGAAAAAGAGGAAGATGGTGCAAACTTGTAGATCCTATGGCTGAATTTGAAAAGCATTCTTCTGATGAGGATGAAAAAGAGGACGAGGAAGATGCTACTACACCTCCACCAAAGACCCAAAAGCTCATGGGGGATGCTATAAGATTAGGGGCTGCTCCATCTAAGCCCAAGACAGACCCCAAGCCTCCAACTCAAGATTAAGCACCAAAACCTGCTGCACCCAAGAGATCCACCAGAAACATATCTGCTGCTGAGAAGAACAAGGCCCCAGTGCCTTAAGTTCACGAGGTTGAAGAGCCACAAGTGCTCAGAAAGTTGAAGCCAAAGATTCCAGATCATAGTAATGATCATCCAGTGGCTGAAAACACGAAGGAAAGAAAGGATGTTGGTTTGAGACTCTGGAGACAGACTAATCCCTATGCCACCAGGAGAAGGACTGCTATATATTATCATTTCCACACCAAGGAACAGCAGGACTTCTATGAGACAGTCTTGCTAGACAAGAAGCCCATTGTCAGTGACATGAGGTGGGTTGACTGGACATATATTGATGATAATGAGGACTAGTTCCTAGGTGTGCATGAGAGCTTTAGGATGAATGAAGTTGACAAGTTTATAGGTCAGAAATTGACCAAGTGGAATGATGAAATGATAATGCAATTTTACTCAACTGCTCACTTCTACCCAGATGGAAAGATTGCCTGGATGACTGAGGGCACAAGATATCAATCAACTATTTCTGAATGGGCCAAGTTGATCAATGCCCCCAAGGAAGATGAAAATGACACTGATGTATATGCCAAGCCTAGGAAAGATCACAACTCCATGGCCAATATGTACAAGACTATTCCTGATGATGCCTTGGAGACTCACAAGCTTGGGTCTATATACTATCTGCTGTCAGAACTGACCACCATCAACACCATTCTGAGGCACACTCTATTGCCCAAGTCAGGAGATCATAGGATGATCCATGGTCACTTGATCAATTTGCTTCATATGTTTGATGTGCCACAGAAGTTCAAAGTGATGAGTTTGATTGTTGAGACAGTGAAGAGAACTGCAGCTGATCAGAAGAGATCATGTGGATATGCCCCTCGTATACAGATGTTGATCAACTCCAAGATGGGAACATGGACATATCTTCTAGACAAATAGCATCTTCCCCTGAGGCCAGAATTTGAGGACAATGAGATTGTCATGGATGCATCTCATCCAACATGTGATGAAGCTCAGGAGAAGAGAGAGAGAGAGAGAGAGAGAGAGAGAGAGAGCAAAGGCTGCAAAAGCAGCAAAAGCAGCCAGTGCAGCAGATGCTTCAACTGTGATGCTCAAGACCAAGCAAGATCAATTCAGTTATCTGCTTGAGGCTACTGTGAGGATTGAGAAGGGTTTGGCCACCGTGACTCAAAATCAAGAGAGTCTTGAGAGGATCATTGAGAATAAATTCCGTGATCTAGATGTGAAGGTCACAGAGATCCAGACCACTATGGAGAAGCTCCAGGAAGAAGTTGAGGACAGGAATGACAGACCTACCACAGACATGTTTCAGCGAGTGCCAAGGGCACAAAGGTCTTCAGCAGTGCCAGTTGTCAGTGACACCAGGACTACTCTTTCAGCACCTGCAGCAACTGCCACTATTGCACCTCCAGCTTCAACTCCTCCAGCTCCACAGACCTCTGCTAAAGTTTTTGTAGACGGACTCCTCTCCATGGCATCTACGCACACCGGAGCAACTAGCCAGAAGACCACTTCAGGAGCTCCCGGAGATCGCGCCTAGAGTGTCGCATAACACTATGCATTTTCAAGCTTTTTGGTAACTTGTTGCCAAAGGGGGAGAAAGTGTATAGATCATTAGGCTTCGAGAGAGAGAGAGTGTGTGTTTTTCCTTTTGTTGCCTCTCTTGCTACTTTGATCTTTTGCTTGTTTGATTCATGCTATAATGTTTGTGTTATGTGTGTGAGATACTCTTGTGATCATGTGTTTGATCATACTATGCTTCAATGTGTGCTTGCATGATGATATCTATGATATTTGTGTATGATCAATCATGTTTACCCTTGGTGATGAGTGCATGTTGTTCTAATTCTATCATTTTGAGCACTCCACCAAGATGTATGTGACATGAAAGAGTGCCCATGATCCTAATCGATTGTGCATTTGCATTCAAAAGCAAATCTTAAATAGTGCACAAATTTAGGGGGAGCTCTTGCTTATCACATACTTCTCAAAGCGACGATGTATTTCATTCATATTATCATTTGTCAAAGCTTTGATCTATATGTTGTCATCAATTACCAAAAAGGGGGAGATTGAAAGTGCAATAATCCCCGAGTGGTTTTGGTAATTCATAACAACATATAGCTCATTGAACTAATATCCATTCAAGTTAAATATTTCAGAAAGTTCAATGATTGGAATGGCATGGACTAGAGATGTGGACCCCTCAAAATGCTAAGGACAAAGATTGGCAAAAGCTCAAGACTCATGTGTTGAGACCAAGCCATTCCAATCATACCACTAGAATCTTGATCTCTAGCCTTCCCCAAGTTGCTTTCCACTCAAATCTTCTTTCCACCATATCCAAATCTGTGAGAGAGAGTTGAGTGTTGGGGAGACTATCATTTGAAGCACAAGAGCAAGGAGTTCATCATCAACACACCATCTATTACCTTTTGGAGAGTGGTGTCTCCTAGATTGGTTAGGTGTCACTTGGGAGCCTCCAACAAGACTATGGAGTTGAACCAAGGAGTTTGTAAGGGCAAGGAGATCACCTACTTCATGAAGATCTACCCAAGTGAGGCAAGTCCTTCGTGGGCGATGACCATGGTGGGATAGACAAGGTTGCTTCTTCATGGACCCTTCATGGGTGGATCCCTCCATGGATTCACGCAACCGTTACCCTTCGTGGGTTGAAGTCTCCATCAACGTGGATGTACGATAGCACCACCTATCGGAACGACGCCAAAACTCTTCGTGTCTACATTGCGTTTGCCTTCTCCAAACCCTTCCCTTTACCTTCATATGCAATTTACTTTCCGCTGCTATACTCTTTGAATGGCATGTGTACGTTGATTGCTTGACTTGTACTAGTTGCTAAAATCTGCCAACACTTAAAATTGGGAAAAGGCTAGATTTTATTTGGTCAAGTAGTCTAATCACACCCCCCCTCTAGACCTACTTTCGATCCTACACACGTGAGACCAGGGGCGCGGATGAGGGAGGCGTTCCCCCTCTGCTCCAAGCAGCAGTGACGACCCACAAGTGTAGGGGATCTATCGTAGTCCTTTCGATAAGTAAGAGTGTCGGACCCAACGAGGAGCAGAAGGAAATGACAAGCGGTTTTCAGTAAGCTATTCTCTGCAAGCACTGAAATTATTGGTAACAGATAGTTTTGTGATAAGGTAATTTGTAATGGGTAACAAGTAATGAAAGTAAATAAGGTGCAGTAAGATGGCCCAATCCTTTTTGTAGCAAAGGAAAAGCCTGGACAAACTCTTATATGAAGGAAAACGCTCCCGAGGACACATGGGAATTATCGTCAAGCTAGTTTTCATCACGCTCATATGATTCGCGTTCGTTACTTTGATAATTTGATATGTGGGTGGACCGGTGCTTGGGTGCTGCTCTTTCTTGGACAAGCATCCCACTTATGATTAACCCCTATTGCAAGCATCCGCAACTACAAAAGAAGTATTAAGGTAAACCGAACCATAGCATGAAACAAATGGATCCAAATTAGCCCCTTACGAAGCAACGCATAAACTAGGGTTTAAGCTTCTATCACTCTAGCAACCCATCATCTACTTATTACTTCCCAATGCCTTCCTCTAGGCCCAAACAATGGTGAAGTGTCATGTAGTCGACGTTCACATAACACCACTAGAGGAAAGACAACATACATCTCATCAAAATATCGAACGAATACCAAATTCACATGACTACTTATAGCAAGACTTCTCCCATGTCCTCAGGAACAAACGTAACTACTCAAAAATCATATTCATGTTCATAATCAGAGGAGTATTAATATGCATAAAGGATCTGAACATATGATCTTCCACCAAATAAACCAACTAGCATCAACTACAAGGAGTAATCAACACTACTAGCAACCCACAAGTACCAATCTGAGGTTTTGAGACAAATATTGGATACAAGAGATGAACTAGGGTTTGAGAGGAGATGGTGCTGGTGAAGATGTTGATGGAGATTGACCCCCTCCAGCAGAGAGGATCGATGGTGATGACGATGGTGATAATTTCCCCCTCCCGGAGGGATGTTTCCCCGGCAGAACAGCTCCGCCGGAGCCCTAGATTGGTTCCGCCAAGGTTCCGCCTTGTGGCGGCGGTGTTTCGTCCCGTGAGCTTCCTTATGATTTTTTCAGGGTGAAAGACTTCATATAGCAGAAGATGGGCACCGGAGGCCTCCTAGGGGGCCCACGAGGCAGGGGGTGCGCCTAGGGGGGTAGGGCGCGCCCCCCACCCTCGTGGATGGTGGGTGGCCCCCCTCTGGTACTTTCTTCGCTCAGTATTTTTTATTAATTCCAAAAACTACCTCCGTGAAGTTTCAGGACTTTTGGAGCTGTGCAGAATAGGTCTCTAATATTTGCTCCTTTTCCAGCCCAGAATTCCAGCTGTCGGCATTCTCCCTCTTCATGTAAACCTTGTAAAATAAGAGAGAATAGGCATAAGTATTGTGACATAAAGTGTAATAACCGTCCATAATGCAATAAATATTAATACAAAAGTGTGATGCAAAATGGACGTATCAACTCCCCCAAGCTTAGACCTCGTTTGTCTTCAAGCGGAAGCCGATAACGAAAAATATGTCCACATGTTTAGAGATAGAGGTGTCGATAAAATAAAATACGGACATGAGGGCATCATGATCATTCTTATAACAGCAACATATATAAATATTGTCATACGATTTCTTATGCTCAAGTAACAATCTATTCACAATGTCAAGTATGAATCAGAAACTTCATTGAAAACTAACAAACTATAATCTCGGTCATTGAAGCAATTGCAATTTATCATAACATCGGAAAGAGTCAATATAAGAGCTTTTCAGCAAGTCCACATACTCAACTATCATTTAGTCTTTCACAATTGCTAACACTCACGCAATACTTGTGGTTATGGAGTTTTAATCGGACACAGAGAAAGATAGGGGCTTATAGCATTGCCTCCCAACCTTTTACCTCAAGGGTAATGTCAACAATAATAGTTCATGCTAACTTACATCCAATTGGATATATATATATCAGGATCTTTCCAACACAAGGTGCTTGCCAAAGGATAAAATGTAAAAAGGAAAAGTGAAGATCACCATGACTCTTGTATAAGGTATAAGACAAGAATAAAAGATAGGCCCTTCGCAGAGGGAAGCAGAGGTTGTCATGTGCTTCTATGGTTGGATGCATAAAATCTTAATGCAAAAGAACGTCACTTTATATTGCCACTTGTGATATGGACCTTTATTATGCAGTCCGTCGCTTTTATTTCTTCCACATCACAAGATCGTATAAAGCTTATTTTCTCCACACTAATAAATCATACATATTTAGAGAGCAAATTTTTATTGCATGCAACAATGACAACTTACTTGAAGGATCTTACTCAATCCATAGGTAGATATAGTGGACTCTCATGGCAAAACTGGGTTTAAGGATATTTGGAAGCACAAGTAGTATCTCTACTTGGTGCAAAGAGTTTGGCTAGCATGAGGGAGAAAGGCAAGCTCAACATGTTGGATGATCCATAACAATATACTTTATTTCAGATATAAGAAAACATAACCCATTACGTTGTCTTCCTTGTCCAACATCAACTCTTTAGCATGTCATATTTTAATGAGTGCTCACAATCATAGAAGATGTCCAAGATAGTATATTTATATGTGAGAACATCTCTTTCTTTATTACTTCCTATTAATTGCAACGATGACCAAAACAATGTTTGTCAACTCTCAACAACTTTTATTCATCATACTCTTTATATGTGAAGTCATTACTCTCCATAAGATCAATATGATCTCTTTATTTCTTTTTATTCTTTATTTTTCTTTTATTCCCTCAAGATCATAGCAAGATAATCAAGCCCTTGACTCAAAACTAATCTTTATTATATATAGCTCACGGACTCGATTACATAGAGGGATCATAAAGCAAAACTCAAAACTAGATCATACTAAAACTTTATTCTGCTAGATCAAGATATTACTAAAAGGATCGAACTAAGAAAAACGGTAAAGATAGGAGTGTGATGGTGATACGATACCGGGGCACCTCCCCCAAGCTTGGCAGTTGCCAAGGGGAGTGCCCATACCCATGTGTTTATGTCTCTTTCTTCGGGGGTGGTGAGGTGATATTCTTGGCGATGATGCCCCTCAGGATACGATTCTCCTCCTCGAGCTTATTGACTTGCTGCTTGAGGTCCATTATTTCCTTAAGGAGCTTACCCGTGACGGCTAGAGCTCCTTTCACCCATGGATGTTGCATAGCTGCGGGAGAACAAGTAACACTCTTTTCATATTTTCATAAGAGAGAAATTTAACATTGGAGGGGATGACCGAGTTTGGAATAGCTGAGCTCTGTAGTTCCCCCATCGTGAATCCGGCTCGGAAACGGGAAGTAACTTATTGATCCTCCTCCATGGCATCTATCCTTTTCAAGTCGGCCTCCATCTCTTCTTCCGTTGATGGCCCAAAGTGGTCAGCATCACTGTTTGCTCTTGGCCCCGGTGTCGGATTAGACACCCGGCTCTCCCCGACTGATTCTTGAGAAGACATCTTGCTCTAATCTGCGGCAGAAACAGCTCGAAACAAAAAACAGAGGATATTTGCGTGGTACAGTGGTCAAAACCTTCGGGAGATTATACAATGAATTTTTACTGACCAAAAGAAGTATCATGCAAGAAAATGGAGTCCGAAGGGCACACGAGGTGCCCACGAGGCAGGGGGCACGCCCAGGGGGTAGGGCACGCCCTCCACCCTCGTGGATGCCTCGTGTCCTCTTCGGACTACTTCTTATTTTCCTATTTTCTTAAATATTCCAAAACGGAGAAAAAGTACTATTAGAACTGTTTTGGAGTCAGTTTACTTACCGTACCACATACCTATTCCTTTTCCGAGTCTGAAACATTTTGGAAAGTGTCCCTTATGTATTCTTCCGGGGTTACGGTTTTGATAACATTAGTTTCAACATTTATGGGATTACCTGAGATATAATGTTTGATTCTTTGACCGTTCACCACCTTCGGATTTGAGCCTTCGAAGTTGTTAATTTTTATGGCACCGGAACGATAAACTTCCTCGATAACGTAAGGACCTTCCCATTTAGAGAGAAGTTTTCCTGCAAAAATCTTAAGCGAGAGTTGAATAGCAACACATAATCACCTACATTAAACTCACGCTTTTGTATCCTTCTGTCATGCCATCTTTTAACTTTTTCTTTAAACAGTTTGGCATTCTCATAAGCCTGGGTTCTCCATTCATCAAGTGAGCTTATGTCAAATAGCCTCTTCTCACCGGCAAGTTTGAAATCATAGTTGAGCTCTTTAATGGCCCAATATGCCTTATGTTCTAGTTCGAGAGGTAAGTGACATGCTTTTCCATAAACCATTTTATACGGAGACATACCCATAGGATTTTTATATGCAGTTCTATAAGCCCATAATGCATCATCAAGTTTCTTGGACCAATTCTTCCTAGATCTATTAACAGTCTTTTGCAAAATTAATTTGAGCTCTCTATTACTAAGTTCTACTTGACCACTAGACTGCGGGTGATATGGAGATGCAATTCTATGATTAACATCAAACTTAGCAAGCATTTTATGAAAAGCACCATGAATAAAATGTCAACCACCATCAGTCATTAAATATCTAGGAACTCCAAACCTCGGAAAAATAACTTCTTTAAGCATCTTAATAGAGGTGTTATGATCAGCACTACTAGTTGGAATAGCTTCTACCCACTTAGTGACATAATCAACAGCAACTAAAATATGTGTATACCCATTAGAGGAAGGAAACGGTCCCATATGATCAAAGCCCCAAACATCAAATGGTTCAATAACAAGTGAATACTTCATAGGCATTTCTTGACGTCTACTAATATTACCAATTCTTTGACATTCATCACAAGACAAGACAAACTTACGGGCATCTTTAAAGAGAGTAGGCCAATAAAAACCGGATTGCAATACCTTATGTGCAGTTCTATCTCCAGCGTGGTGTCCTCCATAAGCCTCGGAGTGACACTTGCATAGGATCTGTTCCTGTTCATGCTCAGGTACACAACGTCTAAAGGTGTGGGTCATCCCAGAAGTAATGTCTTAAATCATAGAAAAACTTTTTCTTTTGCTGGTATGTGAAACTAGGTGGTATAAATTTAGCAACAATGTAATTAGCATAATCAGCATACCATGGAGCAGTACGAGAAGCATTTATGACGGCTAATTGTTCATCAGGAAAGCTGTCATCAATAGGTAGTGGGTCATCAAGAACATTCTCTAACCAAGATAAGTTGTCTGCAACGGGGTTCTCAGCTCCCTTTCTATCAATAATATGCAAATCAAATTCTTGTAGCAAAAGAACCCATCTAATAAGTCTAGGTTTAGCATCTTTCTTTTCCATAAGATATTTAATAGTAGCATGATCAGTGTGAACAGTTACTTTAGAATCAACAATATAAGGTCTGAACTTATCACAAGCAAATACAACTGCTAAAAATTATTTCTTAGTAGTAGCATAATTTCTCTGGGCACTGTCTAGAGTTTTACTAGCATATTGGATAACATTTAATTTCTTATCAACTCTTTGTCCTAGAACAGCACCTACAGCATAATCACTAGCATCACACATAATTTCAAAGGGTAAATTCCAATCAGGTGGCTGAACAATAGGTGCAGAAATCAAGGCTTTCTTAAGTATTTCAAATGCTTCTACACAATCATCATCAAAGACAAAAGGAACATCTTTTTTTAGGAGGTTAGTCAGAGGCCTGGATATTTTTGAGAAGTCTTTAATGAACCTCCTATAAAAACCGGCATGACCAGGGAAACTTCTTATACCTTTAATGTCCTTGGGACACGGCATCTTTTTAATAGCATCAACTTTAGCTTTATCAACTTCAATACCTCTTTCAGAAATTTTATGCCCCAAGACAATGCCTTCATTAACCATAAAGTGGCACTTCTCCCAATTCAAGACAAGATTAGTTTCTTCACATCTCTGCAAAACTCGATCAAGGTTGCTCAAGCAATCATCAAAAGAAGTTCCATATACGGAGAAATCATCCATGACAACCTCAACAATCTTTTCACAAAAATCAGAGAATGTAGCCATCATGCATCTTTGAAAGGTAGCAGGTGCATTGCATAGACCAAAAGGCATACGTCTATAAGCAAAGGTACCGAAAGGGCAAGTAAAAGTAGTCTTTTCTTGATCCTCTTTTGACAGGTATTTGAGAGAAACCAGAATAACCATCTAGAAAGCAGAAATGTGTATGTTTGGATAATCTTTCTAGCATTTTATCAATAAAAGGTAAAGGGTAATGATCCTTTTTAGTAGCTTTATTTAATTTGTGGAAATCAATTACCATCCTATAACCTGTAACAATTCTTTGCGGGATCAATTCATCTTTATCATTAGGAACAACAGTAATACCTCCCTTCTTGGGGACACAATGGACAGGACTTACCCACTGACTATCAGCAACGGGATAGGTTATACCTACCTCCAGAAGCTTTAGTATTTCTTTTCTTACCACTTCTTTCATCTTAGGATTTAACCTTCGTTGGTGATCAACAACCGGTTTAGCGTCTTTCTCCAATTTTATTTTGTGTTGGCATAGAGTGGGACTAATGCCCTTAAGATCATCAAGAGTATATCCAATAGCAGCACGGTGCTTCTTTAGAGTTTTCAATAATTTCTTTTCTTCATGCTCTGAAAGGTTAGCACTAATAATAACAGGATATATCTTCTTTTCATCAAGATAAGCATATTTAAGAGCATCTGGTAATGGTTTAAGCTCAAACACGGGATCACCCTTGGGTGGAGGAGGATCCCCTAGGATTTCAACAGGCAAGTTGTGTTTCAAAATAGGTCCTTGTTTAAAGAATACTTCATCTATTTCCCTTCTTTCATTCATAAACATATCATTTTCATGGTCTAGCAAATATTGTTCTAAAGGATCATTAGGAGGCACGGCAATAGAAGCAAGACCAACAATTTCATCTTTACTAGGCAATTCTTCCTCATGGGGTTGTCTAGGAAACTTAGCAAAATTAAACTCATGAGACATATCCCCCAAGCCAATAGTAACAACATCCTTTTTGAAGTCTATCCTAGCATTGACGGTATTCAAGAAGGGTCTAGCAAATATAATGGGACAAAAGTTATCTTGTGGGGAACCAAGAACAAGAAAATTAGCAGGATATTTAACCTTCCCACACAAGACTTCAACATCTCTAACAATCCCAACTGGTGAGATTGTGTCTCTATTGGCAAGCTTAATTGTAACATCAATTTCTTCTATCTCGGCAGGTGCAATATCATGCATAATTTCTTTGTATAAGGAATGAGGTATTGCACTTGCACTAGCACCCATATCACACAAGCCATGATAGCAATGATCTCCTATTTTAACAGAAATAATAGGCATGCCTACAACAGGTCTATGTTTATTTTTAGTATCGGGTCTAGCAATTCTAGCAGCTTCATCACAGAAGTAAATAACATGCCCATCAATATTATCAGCCAAGAGATCTTTAACCATAGCAATACTAGGTTCAAATTTAATTTTCTTAGGGGGTTTGGGTGTCCTAATATTACTTTTGTTGACCACAGTTGAAGCTTTAGCATGATCCTTTATTCTAACAGGGAAAGGTGGTTTCTCAATATAAGCAGTAGGAACAATAGGATCATTATAAGTGATAGTCTTTTCTTCAACTTTAATAGGTGCAACTACTTTTACTTACTTGGGAGGATTATATTTAAACCACTTCTCCTTAGGGAGATCAACATGAGTAGCAAATGATTCACAGAAAGAAGCTACTATCTCATAGTCAAGTCCATATTTAGTGCTAAATTCACGGAAAACATCGGTATCCATAAAAGATTTAACACAATCAAACTTAGGTGTTATACCTGACTCCTTACCTTCGTCGAGGTCCCAATCTTCAGAGTTGCGTTTAATTCTTTCCAATAAATCCCATTTGAAGTCAATAGTCTTCAACATAAAAGAGCCAGTACAAGAAGTATCGAGCATGGAGCGATTATTGAGAGAAAGCCGAGCATAAATATTTTGAATAATAATTTCTCTTGAGAGCTCATGATTGGGGCATGAATATAACATTGACTTAAGCCTCCCCCAAGCTTGAGCGATGCTTTCTCCTTCGCGAGGCCAAAAATTATATATATAATTACGATCACGATGAACAAGATGCATAGGATAAAACTTCTGATGAAATTCCAATTTCAATCGGTTGTAGTTCCATGATCCCATATCATCACATAGCCTAAACCATGTAATTGCCTTTCCCTTCAAAGATAAAGGGAAGACCTTCTTCTTGATAACATCCTCGGGCATACCTGCAAGCTTAAATAATCCACAAACTTCATCCACATAGATTAAGTGCAAATCGGGATGCAATGTTCCATCTCCTGTAAAAGGATTAGCTAGCAGTTTCTCTATCATACCCGAAGAAATTTCAAAGTAAACATTTTCAGTAGGTTCAGTAGGTTGAGGAGCAACTCTTTGCTCTACTGGTCGGGGTGAAGATACCCCGGACAAGCCCCTCAAAGGATTACTTTCCATAGTAACAAGTGACAGTAAATTTCAGCACACTATATAAATTTTTCCTTACCAAATTCCACCTACCAAAGGCGTTTCACTCCCCGGCAATGGCGCCAGAAAAGATTCTTGATGACCCACAAGTGTAGGGGATCTATCGTAGTCCTTTCGATAAGTAAGACTGTCGAACCCAACGAGGAGCAGAAGGAAATGACAAGCGGTTTTCAGTAAGGTATTCTCTGCAAGCACAGAAATTATCGGTAACAGATAGTTTTGTGATAAGGTAATTTGTAACGGGTAACAAGTAATGAAAGTAAATAAGGTGCAGCAAGATGGCCCAATCCTTTTTGTAGCAAAGGACAAGCCTGGACAAACTCTTATATGAAGGAAAACGCTCCCGAGGACACATGGGAATTATCGTCAAGCTAGTTTTCATCACGCTCATATGATTCGCGTTCGTTACTTTGATAATTTGATATGTGGGTGGAACGGTGCTTGGGTGCTGCCCTTTCTTGGACAAGCATCCCACTTATGATTAACCCCTATTGCAAGCATCCGCAACTATAAAAGAAGTATTAAGGTAAACCTAACCATAGCATGAAACAAATGGATCCAAATTAGCCCCTTACGAAGCATCGCATAAACTAGGGTTTAAGCTTCTATCACTCTAGCAACCCATCATATACTTATTACTTCCCAATGCCTTCCTCTAGGCCCAAACAATGGTGAAGTGTCATGTAGTCGACGTTCACATAACAACACTAGAGTAAAGACAACATACATCTCATCAAAATATTGAACGAATACCAAATTCACATGACTACTTATAGCAAGACTTCTCCCATGCCCTCAGGAACAAACGTAACTACTCACAAATCATATTCATGTTCATAATCAGAGGAGTATTAATATGCATAAAGGATCTGAACATATGATCTTCCACCAAATAAACCAACTAGCATCAACTACAAGGAGTAATCAACACTACTAGCAACCCACAGGTACCAATCTAAGGTTTTGAGACAAAGATTGGATACAAGAGATGAACTAGGGTTTGAGAGGAGATGGTGCTGGTGAAGATGTTGATGGAGATTGACCCCCTCCAACTGAGAGGATCGATGGTGATGACGATGGTGATGATTTCCCCCTCCCGGAGGGATGTTTCCCCGGCAGAACAGCTCCGCCGGAGCCCTAGATTGGTTCCGCCAAGGTTCCGCCTCGTGGCGGCGGTGTTTTGTCCCGTGAGCTTCCTTATGATTTTTTTCAGGGTTAAAGACTTCATATAGCAGAAGATGGGCGCCGGAGGCCTGCCAGGGGGCCCACGAGGCAGGGGGCGCGCCCCCCACCCTCGTGGATGGTGGGTGGCCCCCCTCTGGTACTTTCTTCGCTCAGTATTTTTTATTAATTCCAAAAACTGCCTCCGTGAAGTTTCAGGACTTTTGGAGCTGTGAAAAATAGGTCTGTAATATTTGCTCCTTTTCCAGCCTAGAATTCCAGCTGCCGGCATTCTCCCTCTTCATGTAAACCTTGTAAAATAAGAGAGAATAGGCATAAGTATTGTGACATAAAGTGTAATAACCGTCCATAATGCAATAAATATCGATACAAAAGCATGATGGAAAATGGACGTATCAAGCAGCAACAGGGGCATTTGAGGTGGCTGTCCCCAACAACAGTAGCAGCAACATCCACCGCACCGAGATTACCCTGAGTGCTAGATCTGTCTCAAGCATCATCGAGGAGTCGCTCTGTTGGGATCGTTATGAGGAGGACAAGTACGAGGAGAAGGAGGCAAACGCTATCACCGACTCCTATGGCATCGACACAAACTGGTACGCGGATACCGGTGCTACCAACCACATCACGGGGCAGCTCGACATGCTGACAACCAGAGACAAGTAACATGACATGACCAAGCACACACCGGCAGTGGTGCTGGCATGGACATTACTCGCGTTGGTAGTTCAATTGTCAAAACCCCCATGAATTTTTTTCATCTAAACAGAATTCTATATGTGCCCGAAGCATCAAAAAATCTTCTTTCTGTTCATAGATTTACCCTTGATAATCGTGTTCTCATTGAATTTTATCCTTACTTGTTTTTGGTGAAGGACTTGGACACGAGGAGAGTACTTCTTAGGGGCAAGTGCGTGGGAGGTCTCTACCCAATCATATCTTCAACATCGGCGTCAAATAAACATGTCTTTGTTGTTGTCAAGCCTTCTTTAGCAAAGTGGCATAGTAGATTAGGTCATCCTTCATCAGTTATTGTTAAGCTTGTTCTTAGTAAGAATAAGCTTCCCCACTCGCATGAGTCTAGCATTGAGTCAATTTGTGATCTATGTCAGCAAGCTAAGAGTCATCAGTTGCCATATCCTGTTTCTATCAGCATTTCTACTGCACCCTTACAATTTGTGTTCTCAGATGTTTGGGGGCCAGCTCCTACATCTGTTGGTACACACTCATATTATGTAAGTTTCATTGATGATTATAACAAATTTACTTGGATCTACCTCCTTAAGAAATGATCTGAAGTGTTTCAAGTGTTAAAAAGTTTCCAAAATCTTGTTGAATGAAAACTAAACACTAAGATCATTGCCATGCAAATGGATTGGGGAGGTGAATACAAGAAGCTCAATCTCTTTTTTTAGCAACTTGGCATCGCGCATCATGTTTCATGTCCCCATGCACATCAATAAAACAGTTCTGCCGAGAGGAAACATCGCCACGTTGATGTGGGGCTAGCTCTACTGGCAAATGCATCCATGCCATTAAAATTCTGGGATGAAGCATTCTTGACTGCCACATATCTCATAAATTTGCTCCCTAGCAAAGTCATCAAATTTGAAACTCCCATCACACATCTTTTTGGTATTACTCCTGGCTATAAATCTCTCCGTGTGTTTGGTTGTGCTTGCTGGCCCAACCTTCGTCCTTACAATGCACGGAAGCTTGCATTTCGTTCCAAGAAGTGTGTATTTCTTGGATACAGTCCTATTCACAAAGGGGTTAAATTCCTAGATGTTTCCACCGGCAGGGTGTATATTTCTCGGGATGTTGTGTTTGATGAATCAGTGTATCCTTTTGAGTCTCTTCATCCTAACGCCGGAGCACTACTTAGGAAAGAAATTCTCCTCTTTCCACCCAATCTCCAGAACTTTGATCAAGGGGCGACGATTGTGCTAACCCAACTGATGATCCTACTAGTACTTCCTCATGTGCAGGGTCATGTAGAAAATGCAGCAGGAAACGGTGCAGAAAATGATCAAAATTTTGGTGAAAACGGTGATGTATTTCATGTGCCAGAAGAGGACGAAGCGGGCGTGGAACACGAGGAAGATCTGGCGTCACCAAGAACTCCTGTGCGTCAGAACTCCTTGGATCACGCATGGAGATACGCCCAGGATCCCGCGCCAGGCAGAGGCACGCTGCACCAGCCTGCAGGCGCCACGTCACCATCTGCCACCCCGCGTCCCACACGCGGGTCCGCGACAGCAACAACCGCGCCAGAAAGCGTGTCGCCAGCGGAAGAAAACGCGTCCAGTGCGTCCCACATGCACATGCAAGGTGGCCTCACAAGATCCTCTGCGGGCGCTGGCGCTGATTCTTCTGCCACACCCGAGGCTACAGGATCTTCTGTGCAAAGCGGGTTCAGATTCCCTTCAGGATCTTCTATGGCTGAGTCTCCTACACCACCTCCTGTACAACAAGCTACATGGCGTGTTCAACCACAATCAGATTCACGCGTTATGACTCGACTACAAAGACAACCAAAAGTTAGAACTGATGGCACTATACCATATGGCATGTTGTGTGTTGCAGGAGAACCAACAAAATTAGAGGATGCACTGAAAGATCCAAAGTGGAAAAATGCAATGGATGAATAATACATGGCACTTATGAGGAACAAGACATGGCATCTTGTACCTGAACCTAGAGGTAAAAATATTATTGACTGTAAGTGGGTTTATAGAATAAAAAAGAAGGCAGATGGCTCAATTGACAGGTACAAGGCATGTTTAGTTGCAAAATGTTTCAAACAACGTTATGGCTTAGATTATGAAGATACCTTCAGTCCGGTTGTTAAAGCTGCAACTATTATGCTTGTATTCTCGATTGTTGTGTCCAGGGGATGGAGCTTGAGACAGCTAGATGTTCAGAATGCATTTTTGCACGGTGTTCTGGAAGATGAGGTTTATATGAGAAAACCACCTGGGTATGCAGGAAAGAAGGCACCTCATTAAGTGTGCAAGTTTGATAATGCACTTTGTGGATTGAAACAAGCACCAAGAGCATGGTACTCAAGGTTAAGCTCTCAGTTAAGGCGCCTTGGCTTTGCTGCATCTAAAGCTGACACATCACTCTTTATTTATAACAAGGCAAATATGGTTATAATTGTATTGATATATGTTGATGATATTATAGTTGCAAGCTCTTCACAAAGTGCTACTAATGCTCTCTTGCATGATCTAAGTGTTGGGGAACGTAGCAGAAATTCAAAATTTTCTACGCATCACCAAGATCAATCTATGGAGTAATCTAGCAACGAGGGGAAGGGGAGTGCATCTACATACCATTGTAGATCGCTAGCGGAAGCGTTCAAGAGAACGGGGTTGATGGAGTCGTACTCGTCGTGATCCAAATCACCGATGATCCTAGCGCCGAACGGACGGCACCTCCGCGTTCAACACACATATGGAGCAGCGACGTCTCCTCCTTCTTGATCCAGCAAGGGGGGAGGAGAGGTTGATGGAGATCCAGCAGCACGACGGCGTGGTGGTGGAAGTAGCGGGGATCCCGGTAGGGCTTCGCCAAGCACTAACGGGAGGGAGAGGGAGGCGCCAGGGGCTAGGTTCTTGCTGCCCTCCCTCCCCCCCACTATATATAGGGCCAAGGGAGAGGGGGGTGCAGCCTTGGCCCTTCCTCCAAGGAAGGGTGCGGCCAGGGAGGAGTCCTTCCTCCCCAAGGCACCTCGGAGGTGCCTTCCCCCTTTAGGACTCTCCGTTTTTCTTATCTCTTGGCGCATGGGCCTCTTGGGGCTGGTGCCCTTGGCCCATATAGGCCAAGGCGCACCCCCTACAGTCCATGTGGCCCCCACGGGGCTGGTGGACCCCCTTGGTGGACCCCCGGACCCCTTTCGGCACTCCCGGTACAATATCGATAAAGTGCAAAACTTTTCCGGCGACCAAAATGAGACTTCCCATATATAAATCTTTACCTCCGGACCATTCCGGAACTCCTCGTGACGTCCGGGATCTCATCCGAGACTCCGAACAACTTTCGGGTTACCGCATACTAATATCTCTATAACCCTAGCGTCACCGAACCTTAAGCGTGTAGACCCTACGGGTTCGGGAACCATGCAGACATGACCGAGACACCTCTCCGGCCAATAACCAATAGCAGGATCTGGATACCCATATTGGATCCCACATGTTCCACGATGATCTCATCGGATGAACCACGATGTCGAGGATTCAATCAATCCCGTATACAATTCCCTTTGTCTATCGGTATGTTACTTGCCCGAGATTCGATCGTCGGTATCCCTATACCTTGTTCAATCTCGTTACCGGCAAGTCTCTTTACTCGTTCCGTAACTCACATCATCCCGTGATCAACTCCTTGGTCACATTGTGCACATTATGATGATGTCCTACCGAGTGGGCCCAGAGATACCTCTTCGTCATACGGAGTGACAAATCCCAGTCTCGATTCGTGCCAACCCAACAGACACTTTTGGAGATACCTGTAGTGCACCTTTATAGCCACCCAATTACGTTGTGACGTTTGGTACACCCAAAGCATTCCTACGGTATCCGGGAGTTGCACAATCTCATGGTCTAAGGAACTGATACTTGACATTAGAAAAGCTCTGAGCAAACGAACTACACGATCTTGTGCTAGGCTTAGGATTGGGTCTTGTCCATCACATCATTCTCCTAATGATGTGATCCCGTTATCAACGACATCCAATGTCCATGGTTAGGAAACCGTAACCATCTATTGATCAACGAGCTAGTCAACTAGAGGCTTACTAGGGACATGGTGTTGTCTATGTATCCACACATGTATCTGAGTTTCCTATCAATACAATTCTAGCATGGATAATAAACGATTATTATGAACAAGGAAATATAATAATAACCTATTTATTATTGCCTCTAGGGCATATTTCCAACAGTCTCCCACTTGCACTAGAGTCAATAATCTAGTCCACATCACCATGTGAGTAACACTCATAGGTCACATCACCATGTGACCAACATCCAAAGAGTTTACTAGAGTCAACAATCTAGTTCACATCTCTATGTGATTAACACTCAATGAGTTCTGGTTTGATCATGTTATGCTTGTGAGAGAGGTTATTTAGTCAACGGGTCTGAACCTTTCAGATCCGTGTGTGCTTTACGAATATCTATGTCATCTTGTGGTTGCTACCACGCGCTATTTGGAGCCATTTCAAATAATTGCTCTACTATACGAATCCGGTTTACTACTCAGAGTCATCCGGATTAGTGTCAAAGTTCGCATCGACGTAACCTTTACGACGAACTCCTTTTCACCTCCATAATCGAGAAAATTCCTTAGTCCACTAGATACTAAGGATAAGTTCGACCGCTGTCATGTGATCCATTCCCGGATCACTATTGTACCCCTTGACCAACTCATGGCAAGGCACACTACATGTGCGGTACACACCATAGCATACTATAGAGCCTACGTCTAAAGCATAGGGGACGACCTTCGTCCTTTCTCTCTCTTCTGCTGTGGTCAGGTCTTGAGTCTTACTCAATACTCACACCTTGTAACACAGCCAATAACTCCTTCTTTGCTGATCTATTTTGAACTCTTTCAAAAACATGTCAAGGTGTGCGTTCTTTGAAAGTATCATCGGGCGTCTTGATCTATCTCTATAGATCTTGATGCCCAATATGTAAGCAGCTTTTATCCAGGTCTTCCTTTGAAAAACTCCTTTCAAACAACCCTTTATGCTTTCCAGAAATTTTACATCATTTCAGATCAACAATATGTCATTCACATATACTTATCAGAAATGTTGTAGCGCTCCCACTCACTTTATTGGAAATACAAGTTTCTCATAAACTTTGTATAAACCCAAAATCTTTGATCATCTCATCAAAGCGTACATTCCAACTCCGAGATGCTTACTCTAGTCCTTAGAAGGATCGTTGGAGCTAGCATACCTTTTAGCATCCTTAGGATCGACAAAACCTTTCTGATTGTATCACATACAACCTTTCCTTACGAAAACTGGTAAGGAAACTTGTTTTGACATCCATCTGCCAGATTTCATAAATGCAGCTAATGCTAACATGATTCCGACGGACTTAAGCATCGCTACGGATGAGAAAATCTCATCGTAGTCAACTCCTTGAACTTGTGGAAATACTCTTTGCCACAAGTCGAGCTTCATAGACGGTAACATTACCGTCCACGTCCGTCTTCTTCTTAAAGATCCATTTATCTCGGATTTCATGGTTTCTAACCATTTGTCGGAATATGGGCCCACCATCGCTTCTCCATAGCTCATAGGTTCAGTATTGTCCAACAACATGATATCTCAGACAGGATCACGTACCACTCTGAAGTAGCACGCATCCTCGTCGTCCTACGAGGTTTGGTGGTGACTTGATCCGAAGTTTCATGATCACTATCATAAGCTTCCACTTCAATTGGTATAGGTGCCACAGGAACAACTTCCTGTGCCCTGCTACACACTAGTTGAAGTGACGGTTCAATAACCTTATCAAGTCTCCACCATCCTCCCACTCAATTCTTTCGAGAGAAACTTTTTCCTCGAGAAAGGACTTGTTTCTAGAAGCAATTACTTTTGCTTCCAGATCTGAAATAGGAGGTATACCCAACTGTTTTGGGTTTTCTATGAAGATGCATTTATCCGCTTTGGGTTCGAGCTTATCATCCTGAAACATTTTTCACATAAGCGTCGCAGCCCCAAACTTTTAAGAAACGACAACTTAGGTTTCTCTAAACGGTGTCGTCTCAACGGAATTGCGTGGTGCCCCTTTTAAAGTGAATGCGGTTGTCTCTAATGCCTAACCCATAAACGATAGTGGTAATTTGATAAGAAACATCATGGTATGCACCATATCCAATAGGGTGCAGTTATGATGTTCGGACACACCATCACACTATGGTGTTCCAGGCGGTATTAATTGTGAAACACTTTCCACAATGTCTTAATTGTGTGCCAAACTCGTAACTCAGATATCTCTATGATCATATCATAGACATTTTATCCTCTTGTCACGACGATCTTCAACTTCACTCTGAAATTACTTGAACCTTTCAATAATTCAGACTTGTGTTTCATCAAGTAAATATTCTCAGCATCTACTCAAATCATCTGTGAAGTAAGAACATAATGATATCCACTGCATGCCTCAGCACTCATTGGACTGCATACATCAAAATGTATTACTTCCAATAAGTTGCTCTCTTGTTCCATCTTACTGAAAACGAGGCCTTTCAGTCATCTTGCCCACGTGGTATGATTTGCATGTCTCAAGTGATTCAAAATCAAGTGAGTCCAAACGATCCATCTGCATGGAGTTTCTTCATGCATATATATACCAATAGACATGGTTCGCATGTCTCAATCTTTTCAAAAACGACTGAGTCCAAAGATCCATCTACATGGAGCTTCTTCATGCGTTCTATACCAATATGACTCAAGTGGCAGTGCCACAAGTATGTGGTACTATCATTACTATCTTATATCTTTTGGCATGAACATGTGTATCACTACGATCGAGATTCATTCTAGGTGCAAGACCATTGAAGGTATTATTCAAATAAACAGAGTAACCATTATTCTCCTTAAATGAATAACCGTATTGCGATAAACATAATCCAATCATGCTCAACGCAAACACCAAATCTCGATGGTAGGGGGAGCATGTGATGCTTGATCACATCAACCTTGGAAACACTTCCAACACATATCGTCATCTCACCTTTAGCTAGTCTCCGTTTATTCCGCAGATTTTATTTCGAGTTACTAACACTTAGCAACCGAACCGGTATCTAATACCCTGGTGCTGCTAGGAGTACTAGTAAAGTACACATTCATATAACGTATATCCAATATACTTCTGTCGACCTTGCCCGCCTTCTCATCTACCAAGTATCTAGGGCAGTTTTGCTTCAGTGACCGTTCCCCTTATTACAGAAGCACTTAGTCTCGGGTTTGGGTTCAACCTTGGGATTCTTCACTAGAGCAGCAAACGATTTGTTGTTTCATGAAGTATCCCTTTTGCCCTTGCCCTTCTAGAAACTAGTGGTTTTACTAACCATCAACAATTGATGCTCCTTCTTGATATCTACTTTCGCGGTGTCAAACATCGCGAGTTGCTCAAGGATCATCATCTATCCTTTATAGTTCATCACGAAGCTCTACTAGCTTGGTGGCAGTGACTATGGAGAACTATCACTATCTCATCTGGGAGATTAACTCCCACTCGATTCAAGCGATTGTGGTACTCAGACAATCTGAGCACATGCTCAACGATTGAGCTTTTCTCCCTTAGTTTGCAGGCTTAAGAAATTTGTCAGAGGTCTCATACCTCTTGACGTGGGCACTAGTCTGAAATCCCAATTTCAGTCTTCGGAACATCTCATATGTTCTGCGACGTTTCAAAAACCGTCTCTTGTGCCACAATTCTAAAACGTTAGCATTACGCACTGAACTATCACGTAGTCATCAAAACGTGTATTTCAGATGTTTCGTAACATCTACAGACGACGCTGAGGTTCAGCACACCGAGCGGTGCATTAAGGACATAAGCCTTCTGTGCAGCAATGAGGACAATCCTCAGTTTACGGACCCAGTCCACATAATTGCTACTACCAACTTTCAACTAAATTTCTCTAGGAACATATCTTAAACAGTAGAACTAAATTGCAAGCTATGACATAATTTGCAAAGACCTTTTGACTATGTTCATGATAATTGAGTTCATCTGATTAATGAACTCCCACTCAGATAGACATCCCTCTAGTCATCTAAGTGATAGATGATCCGAGTCAAACTAGGCCGTGTCCGATCATCACGTGAGACGGACTAGTCATCATCGGTGAACATCTCCATGTTGATCGTATCTACTATACGACTCATGTTCGACCTTTCGGTCTCTTGTGTTCCGAGGCCATGTCTGTACATGCTAGGCTCGTCAAGTCAACCTAAGTGTTTCGCATGTGTTCCGAGGCCATGTCTGTACATGCTAGGCTCGTCAACACCCGTTGTATTCGAACGTTAGAATCCATCACACCCGATCATCACGTGGTGCTTCGAAACAATGAACCTTCGCAACGGTGCACAGTTAGGGGGAACACGTCTCTTGAAATTTTAGTGAGGGATCATCTTATTTATGCTACCGTCGTTCTAAGCAAATAAGATGTAAACATGACAAACATCACATGCAAATCATAAAGTGACATGATATGGCCAATATCATCTTGCGCCTTTTGATCTCCATCTTCGAGGCGCGGCATGATCACCTTTGTCACCGGCATGACACCATGATCTCCATCATCGTGTCTTCTTGAAGTTGTCTCGCCAACTATTACTTCTACTACTATGGCTAACGGTTAGCAATAAAGTAAAGTAATTACATGGCGTTTTCATTGACACGCAGGTCATACAATAAATTAAGACAACTCCTATGGCTCCTGCCGGTTGTCATACTCATCGACATGCAAGTCGTGATTCCTATTACAAGAATATGATCAATCTCATACATCACATATATCATTCATCACATCTTCTGGCCATATCACATCACAAGGCACATGCTGCAAAAACAAGTTAGACGTCCTCTAATTGTTGTTGCAAGTTTTTACGTGGCTTGTATAGGTTTCTAGCAAGAACATTTCTTACCTACGTAAAACCACAACGTGATATGCCAATTTCTATTTACCCTTCATAAGGACCCTTTTCATCGAATCCGTTCCGACTAAGGTGGGAGAGACAGACACCCGCTAGCCACCTTATGCAACTAGTGCATGTTAGTCGGTGGAACCTGTCTCACGTAAGCGTACGTGTAAGGTCGGTCCGGGCCGCTTCATCCCACAATGCCGCCGAAACAAGATAAGACTAGTAGCGGCAAGAAGAATTGGCAACATCTACGCCCACAACTACTTTGTGTTCTACTCGTGCATAGAAACTACGCATAGACCTAGCTCATGATGCCACTGTTGGGGAACGTAGCAGAAATTCAAAATTTTCTACGCATCACCAAGATCAATCTATGGAGTAATCTAGCAACGAGGGGAAGGGGGGTGCATCTACATACCATTGTAGATCGCTAGCGGAAGCGTTCAAGAGAACGGGATTGATGGAGTCGTACTCGTCGTGATCCAAATCACCGATGATCCTAGCGCCAAACGGACGGCACCTCCGCGTTCAACACACGTACGGAGTAGCGACGTATCCTCCTTCTTGATACAGCAAGGGGGGAGGAGAGGTTGATGGAGATCCAGCAGCACGATGGCGTGGTGGTGGAAGTAGCGGGGATCCCGGTAGGGCTTCGCCAAGCACTAACGGGAGGGAGAGGTGTCACGGGAGGGAGAGGGAGGCGCCAGGGGCTAGGTTCTTGATGCCCTCCCTCCCCCCCACTATATATAGGGCCAAGGGAGAGGGGGGGCACAGCCTTGGCCCTTCCTCCAAGGAAGGGTGCGGCCAGGGAGGAGTCCTTCCTCCCCAAGGCACCTCGGAGGTGCCTTCCCCCTTTAGGACTCTCCGTTTTTCTTATCTCTTGGCGCATGGGCCTCTTGGGGCTGGTGCCCTTGGCCCATATAGGCCAAGGCGCACCCCCTACAGCCCATGTGGCCCCCCCGGGGCTGGTGGACCCCCTTGGTGGACCCCCGGACTCCTTTCGGCACTCCCGGTACAATATCGATAAAGTGCGAAACTTTTCCGGCGACCAAAATAAGACTTCCCATATATAAATCTTTACCTCCGGACCATTCGGGAACTCCTCGTGACGTCCGGGATCTCATCCGGGACTCCGAACAACTTTCGGGTTACCGCATACTAATATCTCTATAACCCTAGTGTCACCGAACCTTAAGCGTGTAGACCCTACGGGTTCGGGAACCATGCAGACATGACCGAGACACCTCTCCGGCCAATAACCAATAGCGGGATCTGGATACCCATATTGGCTCCCACATGTTCCACGATGATCTCATCGGATGAACCACGATGTCGAGGATTCAATCAATCCCGTATACAATTCCCTTTGTCTATCGGTATGTTACTTGCCCGAGATTCGATCGTCGGTATCCCTATACCTTGTTCAATCTCGTTACCGGCAAGTCTCTTTACTCGTTCCGTAACTCACATCATCACGTGATCAACTCCTTGGTCACATTGTGCACATTATGATGATGTCCTACCGAGTGGGCCCAGAGATACCTCTCCGTCATACGGAGTGACAAATCCCAGTCTCGATTCGTGCCAACCCAACAGACACTTTTGGAGATACCTGTAGTGCACCTTTATAGCCACCCAGTTACGTTGTGACGTTTGGTACACCCAAAGCATTCCTACGGTATCCGGGAGTTGCACAATCTCATGGTCTAAGGAACTGATACTTGACATTAGAAAAGCTCTGAGCAAACGAACTACACGATCTTGTGCTAGGCTTAGGATTGGGTCTTGTCCATCACATCATTCTCCTAATGATGTGATCCCGTTATCAACGACATCCAATGTCCATGGTCAGGAAACCGTAACCATCTATTGATCAACGAGCTAGTCAACTAGAGGCTTACTAGGGACATGGTGTTGTCTATGTATCCACACATGTATCTGAGTTTCCTATCAATACAATTCTAGCATGGATAATAAACGATTATTATGAACAAGGAAATATAATAATAACCTATTTATTATTGCCTCTAGGGCATATTTCCAACACTAAGTTCAGAGTTTGCTTTGAAATATCTTGGTGATCTACACTTCTTCCCAGGCATTGAAGTCAAGAAGATTCAAGATGGCATAACACTTAATCAAGAGAAATATGCTACTGAACTTCTGGTTCGTATGGGAATGAAGGTAGGGATGAAAATGGAGTGGAAACTTTCCGTTTTTCCGGAGGGAAAACGGAAATGAAAAGGAAATATGAAAACAGAAACGGAAATATGCAAAAGGGAAGTGGAAATGAATTTTTTCATGCAGAAACGAAATAAAAATGGAACGGTGTTTTTCGGTGGAACAAGCATGGAAATGGAACTTTCCGTTTCCGTGAATATGGAATTTCTGTTTTCATGATAGGCCTATGTCTGCTTTGTAGCCCAACCACCAAACAACACGCATGACACAATAACTAGAATGGATCATTTTGAGGTCCAACCTTCTGCTGCCACATATGCACTCAACTTAACCCTATACGCAATTTTCCAGTACTACTACAATACTATGCTAAGTTGCTAACATAATGATATTATTTTGTAGCCATGTTATTATGTTAACAATTCAAAAAAATGTGTGTATTTCTCTATGATTCAAGGGGTTTTTAAAGTCCGGTCAATGTCCACTTCTGTTTTCGTGTCCATTTTGTATTCGCTCCGTGTCCGTTTCCAGTAGTATCAGTTCTCGTACTCATTTCTAGGGTTTTTGTATTCGTTTCCACTTCTGCCAAAATATATGAAAACAAATGTGTAGCACTCAGTTCTGTCCGTTTCCGCTCCGTTTTCATCCCTAAATGAAGGAGTGTAAGCCTTCACCCACACAATTATCTTCTTCAGAAAAACTTTCAGCCTTTGAGGGAGAACCACTTAAGGAAGAAGAAATCACAAAGTATAGAAGTGTTGCAGGGGCCTTACAGTATTTGACATTGACAAGACCAGATATATCCTTTGCTTTTAACAAGGTTTGTCAGTATCTACATGCACCTACTACTGTACATTGGACAACTGTTAAAAGAATTGTACGGTATATAAAGCACATTGTGAGCTTAGGCCTTCAGTTCAGACGTTCTAATTCCACCCTTGTTACTGCTTTCTTTGATACTGACTAGGCTGGATGTAGTGATGACAGAAAGTCAACTGGAGGATTTGCAGTATTCTTTGGCTCTAATCTTATTTCTTGGAGTGCCAGAAAACAAGCTATAGTGGTGTCAAGGTCGAGTACTGAGGCTGAATACAAGTCACTAGCCAATGCCACTTCTGAAATCATTTGGTTGGAATCATTGCTTAGTGAACTGGGAATCAAGCGACATCATGTGTCATGTCTATGGTGTGATAACTTGGGAGCCACCTATCCCTCTGCAAAACCCAGTTTTCCATGGCAGAACCAAACATATTGAAATTCATTTTCATTTTGTGCGAGAAAGGGTTACAGAGAAGAAGTTGGACATACATTTGATTCCCTCCAAAGATCAGGTAGCAGATGGGTTCACTAAAGCTCTACCAAGCAAACCATTTGAAGAGTTCAAGAGAAATCTTAATGTAGGATAGTTGAGATTAAGGGAGGGTGTTAGACTTAGAGACAAAGGCAGCTCAACTTCATGTAATCTCAACTTCTACTCCTTCTCTCTCCCGTGTCTGGTTCAATCTCTTCTCTCATGTAAGCCATCGCATCCTAGCGATAGATGGGAACTTGTACGTCGTGACAGGGGCTTCCTGTCCTCGATCAATAAAACCCACGCGGCTCCCTCACGAGGGAGTAGGAACGCTTCCAACTTACACATTCATTTCATCTTGGTTCATGGGTGGAGGACTCCTAGCAACAAACGGGGAGGCAAGCCGGTTCAAGTCCAAGTGCAAACTAGCATCAACCTTTTTGTGGCAAATAACTCAAGAGTCTTGTCTAGAGATTCGGCCACCGTCTCCTTCTATGCAACCCAACATTGCTCGGAGTTTACGCACCGTCTTCCAACGGATGTGCATTTCAAACCCCACATTATGCCTTCCCTCCAACTCAATAATGTCACTTGGGTCCATCCAATTCAAATCTTTTCTCACTTGTTCCAAGACCTCGGCATAGTTAGGACTACTCTCGAACACCATGTCAAGCTCATCCAGGTCCGTCTTGATATTGCCTTTCAAAAAGGCGCCCTTGTGCACATGATGAACATAAACACATGTTCTCCCCATCCCTAAAATAATTAAAACAACACAACGGAAAATATATTCCATAAGTACTCATGCGAATATTAACACAAAATCCTAGTCACATAACCAAACCCTAGCCCTAACGTAGAAATCGAACAATAACCCTAAACCCAACATAACAAGGACCATAACCCTAACATACTAAGAACCCTAACCCTAACAAAATGTCAATGCAAATGCTAAACGGCCAACAATCATCTCATATTTCCATACACATTTCAAAATCCATGAAGAACTAGGGTTTGTCTAAACTTGCAAGACTTGAGCAAATGTGAGGATTTTTTTGGGATGAAAAGGAGGGGATCGGAGGAGATTACCTTGATGGAGGGACTAGGGTCGAAATCAACGGAGAAAATCTTCAGTTCTGCAGGATTTGAGGAGGGATTTGAGAGGGGGGGAGAGGAAACCGCGGCCGCTCCACTCTCCGTTCATCTTTTCTTGGGGGGTGCGGGTTGGCTAGGGAAGGGCCGCCTCGCGCCACGTACTAAGGCAGAGTATAGCGCCTAAGCCAACAGCGCTATGTTGTGTACGATAATGCCTAAGTGAGGGGCGCTACTTAACCAAGGGTGGGCGGAGTGCCACATTGGCAAGCCATGTAGCGCCTGTTAGACGGGCAGGGTTAGCTGGGTGAAATAGTTTCGCGGAGAGTTTACTTTTTGAATTTGTTTTGCCTCTGGGTTATTTTTGTTCATTTTGCCGGCGGCCTTCGACACTTGGCCGTTTCTATGCCTCCTATATATGTATGGTTTGGTTTGCGTTTTTTTCCTAGAAAAAAGGCTACCGCCCGGCTACGGTTTACGCTGTTTTCACTGCGCTGCATCATTTTCGTCAAGAAGTACGTGATTGGTGGTTCCAGTCGTCTACTCGAAATAAAATACCCTCAGGTATCAATCTACCAAACGGACGGCCCCAGAAGTTGACTACGCGACATCAGATTACCGGTACAAGTCACTTAATCTTTTTTTTAGGGAACAAGTCACTTAATCTTGCTCGCGTGGCAAGATGTGATTGAGCCGAAGGCCAATAACGCTCCGGTTGAATAAAACATAAACATCGCTTAGCCGCCTCCCTCTGTAGTGGAATGGCGTCAGCCAGTACGTCCATCACCGAGAGTGGAAGAACATTCTACGTCTCCACTCTCCCCGGCCGGCACTGGAAAGATCCCGGATTCCTCGTTGATTAAGAGAGGTAAGAGCGATGTAGGGGCGGAAAATAGTATCGGCGTCACGAGTTTGACTACCTGATCGACCGTGTCACCGCCACACCAACCGTGCTCTCGCACGTTGCCTTCACTGCTGATGCAGAGCGCGACGGCGCCGGCTAATGCCTCGGGATGGCCCGTTTCCCGTCCAACGTCACTGCATAGCGCTGCCGCTACAGCGAGAGCCCTGCCGGCCGTGTACTATATAGAAGGGCGACCTCGCTCTGTGCCCCGCACACTTGCATAGAGGAGGCCCGTCGATCGTTGTGGAGAGATGGGGTCGTTGGGGAAGGAGGCGGCAGGGAATCGGGTGGTGCTGGCGGTGAACGGCGCGCGGCACGAGGCGGCCGGCGTCGACCCGTCCATGACGCTGCTCGAGTTCCTGCGCACGCGGACGCCCGTCCGGGGCCCCAAGCTCGGCTGCGGCGAAGGTGAGCACCGCCTCCGACGACTCGATCGATACAGCTCCGGTGGCTAGCTAGCTTGTTCAATTCCTTCACTTTGAGTAGTTCGTTCCGGTCAGAGAGAAGCTTTAGCTGCATAAGCCGGGTCAAGGAGGCGGCCAGGCACGATCGAACTAGAGTAGCGCTATCATATCGTTCACTCATCAAACATCACAAATATGTACTACTACCTTCGTACCAAAAATATAAGACGGTTTTCAGGCCTTTTCTAGCCTCTGTGTGAGTATGCAACGATCTGATAACAGAAATGGCAAGCAACGCAGATGCGGAGATCGAAAGGCACATGCTACCTGTTATGTTCTTGCATGCTACCATGAGAAAAGAAATTCTCCCGAGGTCCGATCCGGTGCATGGGTCAATCGCTCTCCTCCTTTCCCACTTTTTTTTTTGCGAGGCCTCCTCCTTTCCCTCTTACACTACACATATAACATTTCACCCACCTATGCCTTTTCATTTGATTTCAAAGTTTAAGGCTAATTTATCAATTGAATTGAAAGTCTAATTTATGATCGTTTGTATCTTTGTGTTCCTTGCGATGAATACTTTGAAACAAGATCACTCTTGAATACATTTTAACAAGTTAAAAAAAAAGTTGAAATCTGAAGCATGATGAAACTCTATGAAACATTTTGCATGACACGTGCGTGGAGTTTTCACCAAGTTTCTCAAGTTCTATAGTGAAGAACATTATGATACACCGAGTTTTCTATTCATCGTTTTAACACACAATTTAACGACATGATACACTATTGTACAAGGCAAAATAGAAAATAGAAAACTAAACGCTATGGAACAATATTATCAAGTTATATTAGGTTTATTTTGTGTTGCATCGTGTATCACTAAGTTTCATAAAGTTTTACCATGTTTTTTAATTCAAATTTTAAATAAAATTGATAGAATATTTTAATCATATAAAAACATGAGTGGGTGGTTTAATATTACATTATATAAACCACGTAAAAAAATATTACATTCTACAAGATTGGTACATTAGTTTTGACCATTTTCAGCACAAAACGTGGCGCAACAATTAACGGCCGCACCATGCACGGGACCTCCTGTTCACGGTAGTTAATCAAGTTATGCTGCTTTGCCAGCCGACGGCGACTCGATCTCATGCACACAGCACAACCTGTCTCGCCACACAGGATATCGGTATTGGCTTTCTAGTGTCTCTTAGCGTGGTCTCTTTCTCGAGGAAGTGTTGATTTTATTATCTTAAAATGGAGCATTAAGGAATGCAAACACAATAAGCACACACCAAGCTTCTACATAGTTAGGATACACATATCCAACACCACACACACAATTACACTAGCAATTAGTAAAGTCATATAACGCTGAAGCTATGCCACTGGAGTAGAAAAACTGATGAGTAAGTTTACCATTTTCGTAAACACAACCTTTGAACAGTTTTTAATTAAAGTGAAAAAGATCTGCATAGCCTTGAGATGGGGGGCACCCAAGAATAACCCTCCAGCCCCTTCTCCTGCGGCTGAAGTCAACACATCAAGGGGAAAATGTTGATATAGCGTATCGACGGTTGTTGATGTTGCTGGATCGCACACGCGCCTGCCAGATGGGCCGAACCAGCTAACTCCAATTTTATTATTTTCGATCGCCGATCAAGCGATCGTTATGGCTTGTAGGGCCTACTTTTATTTTCTGTTTTTTTTGTTTTTTAATTTGTGTATACAAATGTTTACATTAGAACTTTTAAAAAGTGTTCCCTTTTTTAATGTTTACTTATTCAAAAGATGTTAACTGCACATTTAGGAAAATGTTCAATGAGTATTTAAAATATTAATATCTTTGAAAAATGTGGAACATGTATTTAAAAAGAGGTAAATGCACCATTGGTGCTTGAACTTACCACATATGATCACTTTGGGCCCTACGGTTGTGGAATACAGGAAAGTGGTGCACGAATTTGGCTTTCGGGTGCAATATCATGCATTTGCCGTCTGTAGACGTTAAATGCGCTGACGTGGCATCATATTTTTGTTTGGATCCTTCTATTCTGCCGACATGGCATCAGGTGGGTCCCACCTGCCAGCCAACAGTCAAAATGAATAGCAGTTTACAAATGGGTCCCACATGTCAGTGAAATAGTAAAAGTTGTATTGAAATGAAAGATGGTCCGCTCAGGGATTCGAGCCACCGACCTACCGCTAACCCGACGTACGTCACTAGCAACACCAACCGTTGAGATTTCTTGTCCTAAATGGATACATATGCTTTATATCCTTTCGGGTAAACAACATAAATTAAGAACTTTAATCCGAATATGAAAAATGATTCTGTCTCAGGGGTTCAAAACAGTGACTTCATGCTATCCTGCCCTCCCTGCTAGCTAATCCAATTGAAGATGTTTGTTGTTTGTAAAGGATAATACTGTTTATGGCTATAACAAAACACACTCAACGGCACTGCCGTCAATGAGGCCCTTTTTCACATGTTAGTTTTTTTAGAATTTTTTTAATTATAATCACAATAATAACAATAAATTTATAAATTTTGTGTGTTATAAATAATATGCATACGAATATATTTTTTAAAATCATATTATTTTTAAAATCGTTTATTATTAGAAATATATTCATATAATTTTAAAATATATAATAAATATAAATATTTTTGTATGACTAAATGTTATTCATATGAGGATCTGCGGTCTAGGGACACACTAGTCTTGTATTTATTTTCCATACGTATTTTTCTATTTAATTTTCTAGATATATATAAATATATCTTTTAGAAAACACACAAACTTTATTCAAACATGTGAACACTTTTTAGAGTAACATAATTTTTTATTAAATCATGAACACTTTTATATACCACATGAACATTTTATTAAAATTCTGAACTTTTTAAAACATATACATGCTATTATGTAAGTTCATAAGAACTTTCTAAAATTACTTTTGTAGTTTTATTAAATATGCGAACACATTTATAAATAATAAAAAATATTTATAATTCATAATTTATTCGTATGGATACTTTTAATTAATAAGTGAATATTTTATGAAATTATATGAACATTTTATTAATGTAATTCATTTTATTTATAACACATGATTATAATTTACATATTTACAAAAAAAATTAAAAAAGAAAAATCTAACATGTGAAAATGAGCCAACGCATTATGTTAGTGACATAAATAATGATTATCCTTCTCATCCTTCACAGATAGGAAATGTCATTCGTTGGAGTGGCAGACATGGCCACATGATAGCCTGATGTCGCCGTTCAAACCCGGGTTAAGATTCTTAATTTATGTTGTTCATCTGAAAGGATACAAAGAAAATGTGTCCGTTAAGGGCAACTTCAACATGGTATGCAACAAAAAAACCATCAAATGGACATCGACAATCAAACCAGACCGTCCGGACTCGTATTCATTGCAGCCCGGCACGAGCGATGCGGAGCTGTCGATATTAGCCGCGTTCCCACCTGTCAGCGTCGAACATGAGGTCACCATCCACCTCGTTGATGTGGAGCTGCCACCGCTCACGGCGGATGGTGCGGGCACTATGCACAAAATCCTAGCGGGCGTGATCGACGAGGCTCAGAGGTGGTACGGGTTTGTGTCGTGGCCAACGTTCTTTAAATAGCGGGCACTTGAGAAGGCAGAGCGACGGTTTGAATGAGCCTGGAGTTGGCTTCTCGTTCGCCGTGCCAACATGAATGTCGGGTAGGCGGGCGGATGGTCAGCTCGCTTGATTGTGGTAGGAAGTCATCCTGTTGCCCAGTCCGGTCACATCCTCTTTGAACCGGCATTAACGGGGCGCGAGCGGCAGGCCAGAGTAGGCGTCTCAACCGACGCACCGGTATGAATGCCATGTCATTCAACCGGCATGCGCCAGTGACCAACCGTGTTCACTCTGGATTGACATGAATGCGGCGTAGGCAGCGGAGTGGCAGTTTGAGCGGAATGAGGTAGAGGGTTTTGTGTAGACCAGGTGTGTCGGAGACCTACGTGGCACACATCCGGGACGGTGACAAACCTCTCCGGCGACAAACCTCTCCCAACTTTGCTTTTGGCTTGTGGATTTTAGACGTTCGAGCCGCGCTGCAGATGTTTGCTGCACGACGTTGTTAGCTGCAGATCGCTATTTCGAACTCCAAGCCAGACATACTATTTATAGGTCACTGATAGATAGATGGGATCCACACAGGCAACTACTATTTATTTTGATTATTCACGGGTGAGACTCGTCCGCCACGTCGGCAGAGTAGATTACTCCTTGTTCTTACGGGTAGAGTAGACTACTCTAATATAAAAACATGGTGCCACACCAGCACAGTTAATAATCATGGAAGACAAATACATCACTTTTCCGTATGCCACAACTCAAAATGGTAATCCGCGACAAGTTCAAGCTCCAAGGATGCATTTACCTATGTAAAAAATGTTCAACGTCTATTCAAAATATCCCCATGTGTTAAAAAAGGTTCATGTATAGTATAACAAAATAATATTTATTTTACACCCTAAAAAGAAAACATTTATGAAAAAAAAATGTTCCATCCTTCCCGGCTACGGGGACGTCCTGCTCACCCTCACGGTTCCACCATGCCTCGCGCCGCCCCCCCGTCGCCGTCCCGTGAACTCTAGCAGCTCGGCGTGGATCTCCCCGACGCCGCACTAGCGGCCCCCGAATTCCAGACCAAATCCGGCTGCACCGACGAGTTTCCCGAGGTCCAGTGCTCCTCGCCGCCCCCACCACGTGCCCGCGGGCGGTACTCATCTCGGCCGCCGAGCGCCGAGTGGAGCTCACGCGCGGCGCGCTGGCGGACATCAAGTGCCAGGAAACCGCCGCTCGCCTCGCCGGCGAGGAGGTACGCCGGGACGAGGTACGCGATGTCATACTCCACGGGCACAGCTTGATGCTGCTGCACGTAACCCGTTCGACGTTTTGCCCCCGCTCGGCTGTCTGTAGTTCTGTACCGTGCGTACGCCCATCTGGGACTGCGGCCTGAGGTCGAGCTGGAGGGCGCCGGTGTACTGTAGGCGCCTGCAGTTGTGGTTGGCTGATGACTTCTAATTAGTGTGTGTGGTAAAAGTAAAACGGTAGGGTGATTGAGTGCATGATCAATTCTATCAGTCACTGATCACGTGCTAGCATCTATGAACATCTTATCCGCTGTACAACTTTGCTTCGTGATGCATGTTTAGCCTAAGATCAACATGGGGATTGCTTATGAATTAGCCCCGCTGTGGATATACCCTTGATGCAAATTGGATGTGATGCTTGGTTGATTGGAATTTCAGTATATTGGATAGATAGTGTAATGCTGCTACTAAATGCTTCTGAAATCAATGTTTATGAATGACTGAGTGCTTCAGCTGTGAGTTAATTCATCAGATTCCATACATGGATGTGAAGTGCTTCAGTGCGTTTCTTTACGTTCTGTGTTTTCGAGTGGTTGAAATTAGAAAAAAAAAAGTGAAGCCATACACCGATACAATGATGGATATTCTTCATGATAAAATTTACCTATGCACTTTAACTTTAATTGCTGTGCTTGAAATTGTGAATTTGAATATGCTTGAATTCTATGCATTAGAAATAGTTATATTTGAATTTTTGTGATGTCAAACATAAAGTAAAACATGAAATATTTGTGCAAATAGGACAAAGGCAAATTGGGCTGAGAAATAGGGGTTGTTGCTCGAGTTGTAGCCATTAGTTTGGGGATCAGGAAATAGGGGGAGATCCCATTTAAGATTTAGGGGCTACTGCTGAACATGGTCTCTACATGCATCCCAAATTATTGGACTTTTCACTCTCTGGTTTGTAATTGCTATTTTTTCTGTTTGGTGGTCAGGTCCCATATGCAACTAACAATATTGGAAACTTTGCCGCATGTTTCAATTTGCAATCACTAGCAAACTTCAGTCCATATTAAAATATGCTTTGCTAACTAAATGTGCAATTTGTTAATTTTAGTAAAAACAACGTTCATTTTGAGTAGACTTGCACAATTGATTACATTTTCACACAACCGGTGATTTGATAGATCTTAGAATCACTTCACTCACGAATGTTCGTATCTTAGTTTATATATTTACACAAAACAGTGCGCTTAACGTGATTTTCTGAGATCTACAGATTTATCTTCAGTCTCGGCTGATTCATAGCCAGTGCACGTGTTAGATCAAGCCGTCAGTGTTTCTTATTTACAATGTCACATTCCTGCATGCAGGTGGATGCGGTGCATGTGTGGTACTTATCTCCAAGTATGACCTGGCCACTGACAAGGTGACTGAGTTCTCAGCGAGCTCCTGCCTGACTCTCGTCGGCAGCCTCAACCACTGCTCGGTGATCACCAGCGAGGGCATCGGCAACACCCGCGATGGCTTCCACCCAGTACAGCAGCGCCTCTCCGGCTTCCACGCCTCGCAGTGCGGCTTCTGCACTCCCGGCATGTGCATGTCCATCTTCTCCGCCCTTGTCAAGGCCGACAAGACCGGGGACCCCGCCCCACCGCTGGGATTCTCCAAGCTCACCTGCTCCGAGGCTGAGCACGCCGTCTCCGGCAACCTGTGTCGTTGCACCGGCTACCGGCCCATCATCGATGCCTGCAAGAGCTTCGCTACTGACGTCGACCTTGAGGACCTTGGCCTCAATTCCTTCTGGAAGAAAGGTATCGACCATGCCGACGTAGGCAAGCTACCGGGGTACTCCAGTGGCGCCGTCTGTACCTTCCCAGAGTTCCTCAAGGCCGAGATCGAGGGTCAAACAAACGGTGTTTCAGCCGCTACGTACGATGGCTGGTGCCGTCCCAAGAGCATCCAGGAGCTCCGCAATCTCTTTGACTCCAACTGGTTCGACGAAAATTCAGTTAAGATCGTGGCATCAAACACCGGCGCCGGAGTGTACAAGGATCAAGACCTTTATGAAAAGTACATCGACATCAAAGGGATACCGGAGCTTTCGGTCATCAACAGGAGCAACAAGGGGGTGGAGATCGGGGCAGCCGTGTCCATCTCCAAAGCCATTGAGGTCTTCTCCGATGGCACTCCCGTATTCAGAAAGATCGCCGGTCACCTGAGCAAGGTGGCCTCGCCGTTCATCCGGAACACGGCGACGATCGGAGGGAACGTGATCATGTCGCAGAGGCTGCCTTTCGCTTCAGACATCGTCACTGTCCTTCTCGCCGTGGGTTCGACAGTGACAATCCAGACGGCTTCCAAGATGCTGTGCCTGACACTGGAGGAGTTCTTGGAGCAACCTCCCTGTGACGCCAAGACCATATTGCTCACCATATTTGTCCCAGATTGGGGTTCAGACAGTGTCATCTTCGAGACCTCTCGTGCAGCTCCGAGACCGTTCGGCAATGCTGTGTCCTATGTGAATTCTGCATTCCTGGCAAGGACTTCAGGGGATGCAGCATCAGGGGAGCTCCTCATTGAGGATATCTGCCTCGCATTCGGAGCTTATGGCGTTGATCACGCCACCCGGGCTCGGAAGGTTGAAGAATTCCTGAAGGGGAAACCAGCGAGTGCACCTGTGATACTTGAAGCGGTTCAGTTGCTGAAAGATGTTATCTCGCCGTCAGAAGGCACCACACACCCTGAGTACAGAGTCAGCTTGGCGGTCAGTTTCTTGTTCAGTTTCCTTTCTTCACTTAGTAGCAACCTGAATGAACCTGCAAAGTCTATTGCTCCAAATGGCTCATGTGCCAAGTCATCGCCTGAGAAGCATGATGAGGTTGCCAGCGATGGTTTGCCAATTCGCTCAAGGCAAGAACTGGTTTTTAATGATGAATACGAACCTGTCGGCAAGCCAATCACGAAAGCTGGGGCGGAGCTGCAAGCTTCTGGTATACTCCTAAACTCTTATTTCAGTATTTAGTGCAAGTGTTGAAGACTCAGATCATTTGGTAGTTACTTGTGTACATTGGTCCATCAGTAAAGGACCATCTGATATGCTTCATCCCTGCATTTCTATTCTGAAATATGCACTTGACAATATTCTTGGTCTTGTTCAGGGGAGGCTGTGTATGTTGATGACATCCCAGCTCCCAAGGATTGTCTCTACGGAGCATTTATCTACAGCACACACCCTCATGCCCATATAAAAGGTGTCAACTTCAAATCATCGTTGGCTTCCCAAAAGGTCATCACGGTTATCTCTGCAAAGGACATTCCAGCTGGTGGAAGAAATGTTGGATCCGCCTTCCCGATGCTAGGAGACGAAGCGCTTTTCGGTGATCCGGTGTCTGAATTTGCTGGTCAGAATATTGGCATTGTGGTACCTACTTCTGAAACACTTGAGCTCAATTTCAGCAAAATGCATAACCAGCAGTAGTATATTTGTACCCCGAATTCTGAGAGGTCATTTGAACTTATCGCATCATGATGTTTCTTTGCCATCACTCAGATCGCTGAAACACAGAAGTACGCCTATATGGCGGCGAAGCAAGCCATCATTGAGTATAGCACCGAGAATCTTGAGCCGCCAATTCTGACAATAGAAGACGCCATCCAACATAATAGCTACTTCCCTGTTCTCCCATTTTTGGCTCCAAAGCCAGTTGGGGACTTTGACCAAGGGATGTCTGAAGCGGATCACAAGATACTATCAGGAGAGGTACACACTTGATATTTAGGAGGCTGCATTCTTAGTTTCAGGCAAGGCCGAAATACTGACACCTAGTATCTTTTGTTAATTTCCGACAGATAAAACTTGAATCACAGTACTACTTCTACATGGAGACGCAGACCGCATTGGCCATCCCTGACGAAGATAACTGCATCACTGTCTACTCCTCGGCGCAGCTACCCGAGATCACGCAGAATGTCGTCGCGGACTGTCTCGGCATTCCGTACCACAATGTTCGCATAATCACCAGAAGAGTTGGAGGCGGCTTTGGTGGAAAGGCAATGAAAGGGTCCTATGTAAGTGCCCCATTATATAACAACATGCGCATAAATTTATGAATGTAATGAAATTGTTGTGTTCTTCAGGTCGCATGTGCGTGTGCACTTGCAGCGTTCAAGCTGCGGCGCCCTGTCAGGATGTACCTCGACCGCAAGACCGACATGATCATGGCAGGTGGGCGGCACCCGATGAAGGTGAAGTACTCGGTTGGGTTCAAGTCGGACGGCAAACTCACGGCACTATACATCGACCTCAGGATGAACGCCGGGATATCACCAGACTTGAGCCCGTTGATGCCGGGTAGCACCATCGGTGCTTTGAAGAAGTACAACTGGGGTGCCCTTGCCTTCGACATCAAGTTGTGCAAGACCAACGTCTCGTCAAAGTCCGCAATGCGGGCGCCTGGCGACGTGCAAGGCTCCTTCATCGCGGAGGTCATCATCGAGCACGTCGCATCCGTGCTTGCGGCCAACCCCAACGCCATCCGTAGGAAGAACCTCCACAGCGTTGAGAGCCTCACGAAATTCTATGGTGATGCCGCGGGGGACGCCCCCACGTACAGCCTTGTTGACATCTTCGACAAGCTGGCCTCGTCGTCGGAGTACCGGAGCAGGGCGGAGGCAGTTGAATGGTTCAATGGCGGGAGCAGGTGGAAGAAGCGCGGCATCTCGTGTGTGCCCATCACCTACGAGGTGTCCCTTCGGCCGACGCCGGGGAAGGTGTCCATCCTGAACGACGGCTCGATCGCTGTGGAGGTCGGCGGCGTGGAGCTCGGGCAGGGGTTGTATACCAAGGTGAAGCAGATGACGGCGTTCGGGCTGGGGGAGCTCTGCCCTGACGCCGATGGGCTGCTCGGTAAGGTGCGCGTGATCCAGGTTGACTCACTGAGCATGATCCAGAGCGGGTTCACCGGCGGGAGCACCACCTCCGAGACCAGCTGTGAGGCGGTCCGGCAGTCGTGCGCTGCGCTCGTCGAGCGCCTCAAGCCCATCAAAGAGGGTCTCGAGGCCAAGTCCAGTGCAGCGGTGCCATGGAGCTCCTTGATCGCCCAGGCGAAAATGGCGAGCGTGAACCTGTCGGCACATGCCTTCTGGACGCCCGACCCAGCCTTTGTAAAATACCTCAACTACGGAGCCGCCGTCAGCGAGGTGGAAATCGACGTTCTGACTGGAGCGACGACGATCCTGAGGAGCGACCTCGTGTACGACTGCGGGCAGAGCCTGAACCCGGCGGTGGACCTCGGCCAGGTGAGCTCGCCGCCAATCGACGCAGTCAGCTGATTGCTGGAAGATTGCTGTAATCTGAAATTATTTTTGGTTGATGGATCAGGTGGAGGGCGCATTCGTGCAAGGGGTTGGGTTCTTCACAAACGAGGAGTACACGACGAACGCCGACGGGCTGGTGGTGAACGACGGCACGTGGACGTACAAGATCCCCACGGTGGACACCATCCCGAAGCAGTTCAACGTGGAGCTCATCAGCAGCGCGCGCGACAAGAAGCGGGTACTCTCCTCCAAGGCGTCCGGCGAGCCACCGCTGCTGCTGGCGGCATCGGTGCACTGCGCCATGCGGGAGGCCATCAGAGCGGCCAGGAGGGAATTCTCGGTCAACTCGCCACTGACATTTCAGATGGATGTGCCGGCGACCATGGCCGACGTCAAGGAGCTCTGTGGCCTCGACGTCGTCGAGAGGCATCTCCAGCGCCTCTCCTCTGCCACCGCCAGGGCCTGATGATTCTTGCATGTAAGTTGTGTAGTAACGTGATACAAGCAAGGTTTGGATGCTGAATAATGATGGGTCTGCTTGTGTGCTGCTGTGTATGTGTAAAGAAGAGAGGAGATAATACAGCTATCGACTGGGCCAAATCGGACCTATTCCATTCGTTGTCAAAAGTTAGCTCCAGTTGCTATGATAATTATCTATTTTGAAGCTGATTTGAATAGTTTCTGAAAGGTTTTCTGAAAACCACCCCCTCCGTCACATAATATAAAAAATACTTTTAGACGTTCTTATACTATGACATGGAGGGAGTAGTTGAAAAGGCTGCCATGACAAAGGTTCTGGGGATTTCTCCCTGCTGCGGCCGTGGAAGAGGTTTTGGCTATTTGCTACCGCGGCGGCTAAATACCCTAAATCTTTAGCACTGCATAACGGAGGTTTCCTGCTGGAGACTATGAGGACATGTTGGGCGAGTGAGTCTGAGTCCGGGCATTGACGTGGCAATGTTGAACTGGCTCGGTGACACATTGGAGTATATACGGGGTACACGTTTGCACCGGAGCTAGGCGCCCGGGCCCCAACGGTTGGAGGTTGTTATTATATCGACGTAGAAGAAGAAGGAGGAGGTTTAAGTCGTTTTCACCGCTCTGCATTTATTTATTTAATTTCGTGAAAAACGTGGTTGATTAGTTTTTCCAACCGTGGTATGCTTGAGAATAAGATACCCGCATCGCATCTAGGCCATTGTGTGGTTGAAAAGTTGAATAAGTTACCAGTTGAGTACGCGACATCACCGGTACATGTCAACTTTATCTTGCTGGCGTAAACGAGATACGCTTGGGCAGTATAAAAAACATAAACATCTGCTTCATAGGCAGCGGCCGGCCGGCCGACACCCCCACCACCAACCACACCGTGTAAAAGCCCAGAGCTACACCCGCCTTTCGTCGAGTCGTGTCAGGCGATAGCACAGATGAATAGATCACGGTCGAAAGAGGCCAAGCGGCGGCGTGTGGATCGATAGACCGTCATCATGCATGATGGTGCGGTGACCGGCGAGCATGGTTGACACAGTGTGGGTGTGGCCCTCCTCCGGCGTCGTGCGCGCGTGCATGAGGTGGACGCTATGGCCCGTGTGGGGGCACGTCCGCACGTAGCGCGCGGCGCTGTGTTTTGTCGCATGGAACGATCTATACATGGGGTTTGCCTGATTTGGTCGTCCCTGTCGTTCCGATCGGCCGGGGGCTAGTTTTACTAGTACTCCTTTCCTGGAAGTTTCTTTTTTTCTTTTTCCTTTTTTTGTGCGAGATCCTTCCATGGAAATTTCAGCGTGGGACATCGCTCTACGTATAGTAGTCCGAAGGGAAACGTTTAGGGACGGTGCGCTTCGGCCGGTCGCCCGCTCCCACGCGCTCCTGCTTCTTCTCCCGTCCCACCCGCTGCTACGGCGAGTTGCGACGACGAGCGGCCCCGGCGAGCGAGCAGCCCCGGCGAGCGAGCGGCGACGGTGAGCGGCCCCGGCGAGGCTGTCGTCTACCACACCCCCCCCCCCCCCCCCCCCGCCCCCTCCCCCGCATCGTCCCCTACCCCCCGCCGTAGCCAAATCTCGCTGGTGAGGTCGTCCTCCACACCACGGCCGGCGATTTCCCCCCACACACGACCACCTCTCATCCGCAGCTCCGGCTATTCTCCCAGCGTGCCGTTTCCAGCACCAGCAATCCCCCAGCTCCGAGAGACGAGCTGCATAGCTTCGACGGCGAGGCACACCCCACGACACAGGGGATGCTGGAACCAGTGTCTGATTTTGCTGCAACCGACAAATCCAGAGCTGGAACCAGCATGTAGTTTTGGTACATTGCCTGGAGTGTTTTCCATGTCGCCGTCGGCGGCCGCCTCATTTTGTTGCAAACGACGAGGCAAAAGCTTCTTCCCGCAAGAGTTTTTGCTACCACGGCAACCGGCGGAAGCAGCGACCAGCAATGCTTTTCCAGCAAATGATTTTTGTCCCGGCAAACCCAGAGCTGGAACCAGCTTTTATTTTTGCTACAACCTGCAAATCCAGAGCTGGAACCAACAACATTTTTTGTTGGAATCAAAGGAAGCAGGGGCTTCAACGGATGTACGTGAGAGCTGCAACCAGTGCTGAAAAATGCTACATCCGGCAGCAATGAAAGCTACAACCAGCTTGAAAAAAGCTTCAACTGGATACGAGGTAGCTGGGGTCGGCATCTCGCAGCGACAAAAAGCTGCAACCGCCTTGGAGGAAAGCTACAACGCGCTTTTAAAAAAGCTTCAAACCGAGAACGGCTAGCTAACAATGGTGAGCGGTGGCGACGGAGCTGCATGGCGCGCGGTGCTGCGACGGGCACGCGGCGAGCTATGATGGCGGACTGCGACAATGCTGGAACCCTCACCCGGCGATGCTGCAACCAGAGGGAGGGAGACACGCCCGGCCCGGCGGAGCTGCATACGGCGAATGCCCCAGGTGAGCTGCGACGGCGAGCAGCCCCGGCGAGTTGCGACGGCGAGCTGCGACGGCGAGCGGCCTCGGTGAGCTGCGACGCGGCGTCCAAGGGCGAGCACGAGGAGGCTGACCCGCGGAGATCCGTTTTTTTTCCTGTGTTTACGCGCGCATGCGGGAAGAAGAAGATAACTTGATCGGAACAATCTCATCCACTCACGCGTGCAAATCCAACGCCCTACAGCGGACCGGCCCAAATCTGGGCCGGTGCACCGAGCGCAGAGTGCTGCCCTAGTCCGAAACAGGCAAATGGCTTTCCTAGAGTAGAGAGCATATTCGATCACGACCATGCATGTCCCACAGCCAGACCCATCGCTCTGTCCTACTCCCCCTCCTAAAATAAGCCCGCGACACGTCACCTCACTGCTAGTGCTGATGCAGCCGGGCCTCGTGAATCGCGAGGACCAATAGAAAAGTGCAAAAGCAAACAAAGCCTGCCTGCCACTCACACGGTAATAACCTATAATGCATGATACTACGTCCATGTATCATATATTAGTATCATAGATGGTCTCATTTATAACCTGCATGACATATAGTAGCATAATAATTATTATGATACGGTATCTATTTATTATCTGTAGCCCTCTCTTTTTTTTAATTATTTGCCACATCAGCATTTTTACGAGTCCCAAATGCATGATACCGACTATGCTACCCCTACTATGGCCAGCCTAATAGCACCATCTCTAATTACTTTTTTTTCGCTTCTTTTGATCACTAGTACCGACTTACTGATATATTGATCGTATAAGGGCATCTCAAAGGGAAACTAGTAAACCTCCCGTAACCGTCCGGACCGCGGAAGCCATTCAACACTGTCTTTTATCGGTCCGTGGGGCTGTCCGGACACGCAAAACGTACGAATCCAAGACCCAGGCCCACCCAAAACCCTTATCGGACCCTGCGACTCCATCCTTTTCATTTTCTCTTCTTCCTTCTTTCTCTCTTGCTGTCGCCGCCACTCCACTACCCCGGCCACCACGCCACACCCCTGCCGGAAATCTGTGTCTCTGTCACCTCCGGTGATTCAGCAGGGCTCTCCGTTGCTTCTCCACCTTCTCCGTTCAAACCCCCTATCCTCTGACCGTCACGCCAGGTACCATCCTCTACTATGCCCGATAACTTTTCGATGAATCGCCGGAGCTGAAAACAGTTGTCCCTTCTTGTTTGTAGCAATTGATTCTGATTTGGAGTACATATACGAGCAGTACGTTGAGTCCTCCAACGGCTCGTTAGACGAGAAGGAGTACTTCGATGAGACGACGATGATGCAGGCGGTCCTTGAAGACGTGGAGCGTGTGGAGCAACATGTTCTCAATTTCAAGGGCTCGATCAAGGGTCATCGAGTGCTCAACCGCAACAGGGCGCGCGGGCATTTGACACTGATGGCCGACTACTTTGCCCCGATGCACTATTCACTGACCATTTTCGCTGGCGTTTTCGAATGCGCAAGACTGTCTTCGATCGTTTTTACCATGATGTCCGGTCCTACGATGACTACTCCATCCTGAAGAAGGACGTCGTGGGAACGATTGGCTTCTCTGGTTACCAGAAGTTTTCGACCACACTTTGGATGCTTTCATATGGCACAACCGCTGATCTGTGGGACGAGTACCTACGGATGTCTGAGAGCATATGCGAAGATGCCATGGTCAGATTTGCAACTGCCGTGGTCGAGTGTTCAGACTTCAATACTTGAGAGAACCAACTATGGCGGACACCGAGTCGGCTCCTGGCAATCTCAGAAGCAAGAGGGTGGCCAGGTTTGCTTGGATCTCTTGTCTGCATGCAATGAAAATGAAAGAATTGCCCAAAGGCTTTACAAGGGCAATACCAGTAAGAAGCCCATCATTCTTGAAGCAGTTGCATCAGAGGATCTTTGGATTTGGCATGCTTTCTTTGGTGCCCGGGTCTCACAATGACATCAATGTGCTGCTCGATCGCGTTGTTTGCGAGGCTGACTGAAGGAAAAGCTCCTCCTTGCCACTATACTGTCAATAGACATGAGTACAACTTGGGCTACTATCTGGTTGACGGTAGCTATCCTCCATGGGCTACCTTTTTTAGCACCATCTCAAACCCATTTGGCCAAAAAAAGGCTCTTTGCCCAAAGACAATAAGCAGCTACTTCCTGCGTTCCTAAATATTTGTCTTTTTAGAGATTTCGAATGCACTACCACATACGGATACATATAGACATATTTTAAAGTGTAGATTCACTCATTTTGCTCCGTATGTAGTCACATGTTGAAATCTTTAGAAAGACAAATATTTAGGAACGGAGGGAGTAGAAAGGATGTCGAGAGGACATTTGGAGTTCTTTAGGCCCGTTTTGCAGTTGTTCGTGGACCTGCAAAACAATGGGATTCGGAGACCTTGTAAAGATGATGACATGTTGTGTGATCATGTACCACATGATCGTCGAGGATGAGGGTGACAATGCTGTCTCAGCTCTAAAATTTGAGAACATGGTGATCCTATCCAACTTCCGGATCAGAATCCAGTCACATTTGTGGAGTTTATTCAAATGCATTAACAAATTCAGCATCGATCAACTCACGAGCAGCTCACGGAATATCTGATTGAGTATCAGTGGGCGATGAAAGCGAACAACAATGTTGGGATGTAAATATTTGAACTTTTTTAAATTTGAACTAGTGTTGCATGCGGCTATTTGAACTTCTGTGCCCTTTGTACGTGGCTATTTGAACTTCTGTGTCCTTTGCGTGCGGCTACTTGATCGTGAGCTGAATATATGTGACTATGGTTGGATGACGTCTTTCTATATCCCTGTCCATGGATTGGCCCCGCGGACGGATGCGGGAGGATTTGACAGGAGAGATAGTTGACGAGGAATAGTACTACTACCTCGACCCATTGCACCGGACCGCGCGATCACCAACGTCGCGCCCTCGACTTCCACGTGAACGTGCGTGCGAGCTGAGCACACACGCACGCCAGCCATTTCCCGTCGCTTCCCCCTGTCCAACGCCACTTCATAGCTAGCGAGGCGCCTCGCCGGCCGGCTGCCGCCCGTATAAAGGATAGAGTAATAGCCGGGGCTCAGTGTCCGTGCGCGCACTAGGTGACCGAGTGGTGCTCGAGGAGGAAGGTCGATCGGGTGTGGACTGTGGAGAGAGAGAGATGGGGTCGTTGGGGAAGGAGGCGGCGGCGGGGGATCGGGTGGTGCTGGCGGTGAACGGCGCGCGGCACGAGGCGGCCGGCGTCGACCCGTCGATGACGCTGCTGGAGTTCCTCCGCACGCGCACGCCCGTCAGGGGGCCCAAGCTCGGCTGCGGCGAAGGTGAGCACCGCCCCCGACGACTCGATCCATTCATCTCCGGCGGCTAGCTCGTTCAGTACTACTAGTTCGTTACGGGGTGTGTGTGTGAGAGAGAGAATCTTTGGCTGAATAAGCGGATCGGATCGAGCCAGATCGATTGAACCCTGCATACGTGCACGTAGGACCTGACCTCACGCCACATGCGCACCGATTCCAGGTCCCTCTCGTCTCGTCTTCGCCTAGGTTAGCCAGCGCTACGCTATCGTTCATCATCTCGTCACGTACACATCGCCCAGGTAGGTAGGTAGGATCGATCATACGTGTGGAAGGTATGTACTACTTGCTCTGTAAACTAATATAAAAGTGTTTAGATCACTAGTAATCTAAATGCTCTTATATTAGTTTACGGAAGGAGTACTTCGTATCTGCTTTTGTTTCTCTGCTTCTTCTCTTCTTTTGGCGCCATCTTTCATTCATCAACCATCACAGATATAGCTTCATTTATGTTTCTTCTTCTGGGAACCATCTTGCCTTCTCCGGCGTCGGTGTGCGTAGCGTGGCATGCGACGATCTATCTGATCATGGAGATCGCAAGAAACACAAACGGGGAACTAGAAAGGCACATACTATACATGACGTTCTTGCAAAAATTCTTTAACACGGCATAGACGCAGACGCTCGTACGTACACATATATACCCATCACTATGAATACATGCACACACCCTATCCTGCGAGCACCTTTGAGAGATTGGGCTGTCATATCATTTTGATATTGTTGAAGACACCTAGCTGACGGGAACGTCTTCTCACTGAACGCATATCGCCGAAAAGACTGAAGTGAAAAAAAAAGTAAGCATCGATACCAAGTCAAGAACTTGAATCCTATTAGACTGGTTGCACCACAAAAAATCTAACCATCTCTTGCATATATTTTTTTCCGACAAGAACGAAGCATGTGTACACAAACGGAGACATAGAAAAGCACATACGGATATAGAAAGGCACGTACTATACTTATATTGCTTGCTGGACGGAGAGGATCTATAGGCACTGACTTTCCAACCTACTATTAACACTTCGACAGCACAGACAATCGCACTAGTCGCTGCTGCTTTAGTTTCATAAGTGATCCATAAGTAAATAATTCAACCTGCTCTCAAGTATATAACTCAATTTTTGTGTAGAAGATACAGGATCCTTCTTCTTTTTTGCGAATCACATGGTAGTATTCTTCCGAACGTTCAGTATGGTTTTTTTTTTCTTGATATGGCTTACCCCTCGTGCCAAATGGTAAATGCCAATTGGGCTTTACTTACCAATCCATCATCGACAACTAGATACATTTGTTTGAGAGAGAAATAATATGAATCGGAGGGAGTAGAAACGGGGCAAAAAAAAAAAAACCTTGCTCAGCAATGACGCTGCACGTTACTTTCACTACACTCAGGCCCAGCGATCGTCTGGAGATATAATAGCTTTTTAAATTTTATCTGGGATAACTTATAGTATTGATTAAAAAAATCGGTAAGCTGGACAATTGGTTCTTTACGGTCACCCAGGCATGATGGAGACAAAACAAAATCATACCCGGCCGTTGTACTTTTCTTTTCTCGTAGTGGAGCAGGCATGCACTGCAATCATACAACGATCCCAAATCATTGGACCTTGGCTCCCTCCCCCTGATTTGTGATTGTTAATTTTTCCGTTTGGTGGTCAGGTCCCATGTGCAACCGACGATATTTCAACTTTTGGCACGTTTGCTACATAGCGAGATTTCTAATCAGTAGCAAAGTTTATCAATTTGACAGATGCTTTTGTAGTTACATTGATGTTTATATAGATTCGCATCACTTTACAGAAAAAAAAGCCAATAAACGAGGCAATTTAATGGGACCATGTGCTTCACGATTGCCTTTTTTTAGTTCAGACATTATATAGTCTTCCACTTGTTTTTTCACATAGCTGACAAGAAAAAGGAAAGAAAAGAAAATAGTATTATGAAATCATTGTACCACAAAAACAGAATATGCTTCGCTAACTAAATGTGCAAGTTGCCAACTTTAGTAAAAAGGTTTGCGTCATCATGAGTACACATGAACAATTGATTACATTTTCACACAACTCATGTTTTGATTTCTAAACTCTGAGATAATGAAAATTTTGGTACCTGTGTGAAATATTTTCGGAAATATGACAGGAATGATAAAAAATTGTGCAAAATGTTTCCAAAGTTGATTAAAATATAAGTGATTTTTTAAATGTGAATATCTATAAATTATATATTTAAATTCTTTTTGAATAATTGAAATTAAAATAAGTATTTTTAAAAAATTGCATTGAACTTACTGAATAATTGAAAATAGCAAGAAAATATATGGGACTCCTTTTGAACTTTTTTAGACTATTGTGAAAATTATTTGATTTTTGAAGTTTGTGTTTTTTTATTGTGTAAAAATTTATTGAAATAATAATATTTGGAATTTCCATCAACTGAAAATCGAAACACAGATCGAAAAAAAATATAACCAACAATAATACATGGCCTAACATCTGGGTGGATTGATGATTTAGGAAAAAAAAACACCAGTCATTGAGGGGCCTGACTTAAGGCACGAGATACTTTTGGCCTATCGTTAACATGCACGAGTGCCCAGCCCACTGCAGCCCAGTCGACGAGTAGACCAGACCTTCGTTCCCGATTCTTCCCCTCGACAAAAAAAAAAAAAAAAATCCAATTCCCATTGCGCACCCGATTCAGCCACGCTAGGGTACGGAGGTCGCACGGCGGAGACGGGGAGGCGGCGTTGAGGTCCAGCAGCCAGACAGCCGGTTGCAGCGCCGAGGGCGACCCATCCCCCATTCTGCGGCGGCGCGGCCATACTCCAGGGACCTAGCTGCGGCGAGCCGGCGACGGGCGACCCAGCCAACGAGCACAACCGGTCGCACAGGCACCGCGCACTAGTAATTCCTCTCTTTGCCCTAATCGCACTTCACGGCATCATCTCAGATTCTCAACACCAGTTTCCCTATAGGCTATAGAAATCTGAAATTCGTAGTTAGCGATTTGGTAAGTGTACAAAAAAAATGTTAGCGATTTGGTAGCATGAATTGTCAGTCAATTGTTTTGTTACAAAGTTTATAAATTGCAATTGAAGTAGATCTGGTTTTCAAAAGGCATTCATATTGTTTGGAATTGAAGATGGTTCTCGAAATAACTGTGTTAATGCCTATTGAAATAGTGCGGTCGGAACTTGAAGAAAGGAAAATTGTGCTCTTCTGTAGCTTGGCCTGCCCAACCATTTCTGTAGCCGGCAGCGTTTCTGATTTACGATGTCATGTTGCTGCGTGCAGGTGGATGCGGCGCATGCGTGGTCCTCATTTCCAAGTATGATCCGGCCACCGACGTGGTGACTGAGTTCTCGGCGAGCTCCTGCCTGACGCTCCTCGGCAGCCTCAACCACTGCTCGGTCACCACCAGCGAGGGCATCGGCAACACCCGCGATGGCTACCACCCCGTCCAGCAGCGCCTCGCCGGCTTCCATGCCTCCCAGTGCGGTTACTGCACTCCTGGCATGTGCATGTCCATCTTCTCTGCCCTCGTCAAGGCCGACAAGACCGGCGACCCCGCCCCAACACCGGGATTCTCCAAGCTCACCTGCTCCGAGGCCGAGCATGCCATCTCCGGCAACCTGTGCCGCTGCACCGGCTACCGGCCCATCCTCGACACGTGCAAGAGCTTTGCCGCCGACGTCGACCTCGAGGATCTCGGCCTCAACTCATTCTGGAAGAAAGGCACCGACCCTGCCGACATCGACAAGCTGCCAGAATACTCCAGCGGCGCCGTCTGCACCTTCCCTGAGTTTCTCAAGTCCGAGATCAAGGGTCAAATGAAAGATGCTCCAGTGGTGAACGCCGGCGAAGATGGCTGGTACCATCCCAAGAGCATTGAGGAGCTCCATACCCTCTTTGACTCCGACTGGTTCGATGAAAACTCTGTCAAGATCGTGGCATCAAACACTGGTGCCGGTGTGTACAAGGATCCCGACCTATATAAAAAATACATCAACATCAAAGGGATACCAGAACTTTCGGTCATCGACAGGAGCAACAAGGGGGTGGAGATCGGGGCAGCCGTGTCCATCTCCAAAGCCATCGAGATCTTCTCCGATGGCACACCGGTGTTCAGAAAGATCGCCAGTCATCTGAGCAAGGTGGCCTCGCCGTTCATCCGCAACATGGGGACCATCGGCGGGAACGTAATCATGGCGCAGCGGCTGCCATTCGCTTCAGACATCGTCACTGTTCTTCTCGCCGCGGGTTCGACGGTCACAATCCAGACTGCTTCCAAGATGCTGTGCCTAACACTGGAGGAGTTCTTGGAGCAGCCTCCCTGCGATGCCAAGACCATACTGCTCACCATATTTGTCCCTGATTGGGGTTCAGACAATATCATCTTCGAGACCTCTCGTGCAGCTCCCAGACCATTCGGCAATGCTGTCTCCTATGTGAATTCTGCATTCCTGGCAAGGACTTCAGGGGTTGCAGCCTCAGAGGGGCTCATAATTGAAGATATATGCCTCGCATTTGGCGCTTACGGCGTCGATCACGCCACCCGGGCTCGGAAGGTTGAGGAATTCCTGAAGGGGAAATCAGTGAGTGCACCGGTTATACTTGAAGCAGTTCAGTTGCTGAAAGATGTTGTCTCGCCGTCAGAAGGCACCACACACCCTGAATACAGAGTCAGCTTGGCTGTCAGTTTCTTATTCAGTTTCCTTTCTGCACTTGGTAACAACCTGAATTCTCCCAATGGATCATGTGCTAATGGCCCCGAGAAGCATATTAAGGTTGCCAACGATGACTTGCCGATTCGCTCAAGGCAAGAACTGGTTTTCAATGACGAATACAAACCTGTCGGCAAGCCGATCACGAAATCGGGGGCCGAGCTGCAAGCTTCTGGTATACTCCTACACTCTGATTCCATTTTTTATTTAGCTTACAAGTGTTTAGTTATATTAGTTTGTACTCTTGAATTACAAGTGGTAGTTATAATTTATGTCCTGGCACTTAACTTCTTAGATTTCTGTAGCTTGAACAAAATTGTTTGGGATTTCTTTTTATTCATCTTTGGTACACTGCTTCAATCATGCTGAACCATTTGAAATGCTTCATCCCTGAATGCATTTCTTCAAAAATAAATAAATATTGTTGGCACATCTAACTTCTGTCCTAAAACATGGGCTTGACAATATTCCTGCTTGATTTTCAGGGGAGGCTGTGTATGTTGATGACATCCCTGCTCCCAAGGATTGCCTCTATGGAGCATTTATCTACAGCACACACCCTCACGCCCATATAAAAAGTGTCAACTTCAGATCATCTTTGGCTTCAGAAAGGGTCATCACAGTTATCTCCGCAAAGGACATTCCTGCTGGTGGAAAAAATGTTGGTTCCGGCTGGGCGATGCTAGGACACGAAGCTCTTTTCGGCGATCCGGTTTCAGAATTTGCTGGTCAAAATATTGGCATCGTGGTACCTACTTCTGAACCGCTTGAACTCAATTTCAGGAAAATGCATAACCAGTAGTATATTTTTACCCTGAATTTTAAGAGGTCATTTGAACTTATCGCATCATCATGTTCCTTTGCCATCACTCAGATCGCTGAAACACAGAAGTATGCCTATATGGCAGCGAAGCAAGCTATCATTGAGTATAGCACCGAGAATCTTGAGCCGCCAATTCTGACAATAGAGGACGCCATCCAACATGACAGCTACATCCCTGTTCTCCCAGTTTTTGCTCCTCAGCCAATTGGGGACTTCGACCAAGGGATGTCTGAAGCAGATCACAAGATCCTATCAGGAGAGGTACACACTTGATATTTAGGAGGCTGCATTCTTAGTTTCAGACAAGGCCCAAATATTGACACCTAGTATCTTTTGTTAATTTCCGACAGGTGAAGCTTGAATCGCAGTACTACTTCTACATGGAGACGCAGACCGCATTGGCCATCCCTGACGAAGACAACTGCATCACCGTCTACGTCTCGACGCAGCTACCCGAGATCACGCAGAATGTCGTCGCGGACCTCCTTGGCATTCCCTACCACAATGTTCGCATCATCAGCAGGAGAGTTGGAGGTGGCTTTGGTGGAAAGGGAATGAAAGGAACCCATGTAAGTGCCCCACTGTGTAACCCAGGAGATTCACATATTTATGAAACTGATCATGGAGAAATTGTTGTGTTCTTCAGGCTGCATGTGCGTGTGCGCTTGCTGCATTCAAGCTTAGGCGCCCTGTCCGGATGTACCTCGACCGGAAGACGGATATGATCATGGCGGGAGGGCGTCACCCGATGAAGGCGAAGTACTCCGTCGGGTTCAAGTCGGACGGCACGCTCACGGCGCTGCATGTCGATCTCGGCATCAATGCGGGGATAGCACCGGACTTAAGCCCGTTGATCCCGGCTTACACCATCGCTTCTCTGAAGAAGTACAACTGGGGCGCCCTGGCCTTCGACATCAAGTTGTGCAAGACGAACATGTCTTCCAAGTCGGTGGTGCGGGCGCCCGGCGACGTGCAGGGTTCCTTCATCGCCGAGGCCATCATCGAGCACGTCGCGTCCGTGCTCGGGTCCGACACCAATGTCGTCCGGAGAAAGAACCTCCACAGCATCGAGAGCCTCACGAAGTTCTACAGCGACTCCGCGGGAGATGCCCCGACATACAGCCTCGTGGACATCTTTGACAAGCTGGCCTCGTCGCCGGAGTACCAGAGCAGGGCAGAGGCTGTTGAGCGGTTCAATGGCGGGAGCAGGTGGAAGAAGCGTGGCATCTCGTGTGTGCCGATCACCTACGAGGTGACCCTCCGGCCAACGCCGGGGAAGGTGTCCATCCTGAACGACGGCTCGATCGCCGTGGAGGTCGGCGGCGTGGAGATCGGGCAAGGGCTGTATACCAAGGTGAAGCAGATGACGGCATTCGGGCTAGGGGAGCTCTGCCCCGACGCCGACAAACTCCTTGACAAAGTGCGTGTCATCCAGGCCGACTCGCTGAGCATCATCCAGGGCGGCTTCACCGGCGGGAGCACCACCTCGGAGAGCAGCTGCGAGGCGGTCAGGCAGGCGTGCACCGTGCTCGTCAAGCGCCTCAAGCCCATCAAAGAGGGCCTCGAGGCGAAATCCGGTGCGCCGGTGCCATGGAGCACCCTGATCGCCCAAGCGAATATGGCGAGCGTGAACCTGTCGGCGCACGCCTTCTGGACGCCAGACCCAGCCTTTGTAAAATACATCAACTATGGAGCCGCCGTCAGCGAGGTGGAAATCGACGTGCTGACTGGGGGCACGACGATCCTGAGGAGCGACCTTGTGTACGACTGTGGGCAGAGCCTGAACCCGGCGGTGGACCTTGGCCAGGTGAGGTCGCAGCCGATCAGCACATCCACTTGCTATTGCTGAAGATCGTTGTAATCTGAATTTATTTTTGCTGGATGGATCAGGTGGAGGGCGCGTTCGTGCAAGGGGTTGGGTTCTTCACGAACGAGGACTACGCGACGAACGCCGACGGGCTGGTGGTGAACGACGGGACATGGACGTACAAGATCCCTACGGTTGACACCATCCCTAAGCAGTTCAACGTGGAGTTCATCAACAGCGCGCGCGACCAGAAGCGCGTGCTCTCCTCCAAGGCGTCCGGCGAGCCGCCGCTGCTGCTGGCGGCGTCGGTGCACTGCGCCATGCGGGAGGCCATCAGGGCGGCCAGGAAGGAATTCAAGGCCAACTCGCCGCTGACGTTCCAGATGGACGTGCCGGCAACCATGGCCGACGTCAAGGAGCTGTGCGGCCTCGACGTCGTCGAGAGGCACCTTCAGAGCCTCACTTCCGCCGCCGCCAGCGCCGCAGTGAAGGCGTGATCGTATTTGCATGTAAGTTGTGTCGAAACGTGGGCATATGTACTGCTGTAATGACACGATGAAGGTGCGGGACGCTGAACAATGTCCGGTTTGCCTGTGTGCTGCTGTGTATAGAAGAGAGGAGATAAAACAGCTATCGACGTGGATCTATCATAAGCGTTGGGTTTTCATCTAACGGCAGGCATGCACGTGCTGCGATTCTGCTTATAATGTACTCCCTCCGTTTCTAAATATAAGTCTTTGTAGAGATTTTACTATGAACCATATACAGATGTATATAGATGCATTTTAAGTGTAGATTTATCCATTTTGCTCCGTATATAGTCCATCTAGTAGAATCTTTACAAAGATTTATATTTAGGAACGGAGGGAGTATATTTTTACTACATAAATGAATATCTTCAATTCCTGTTATAAATAAAAGCAAATCTAATCCCCGAAACGTTTTCTAGGGTTTCGAGTGGACCGGTGGCGCTCGGCGACTATCACCCAAGGCGCGATCGTGAGATTCCGGCCGCGTCTCTTGTCCTAGGCTCTAGCCCTCTTCGCCGCTCTTGGTTAGTGTGTTCGGGGTGATCACGGGGGTCCTGGCGACCCCGCCCACCCTTGGTACACACGGGACGGTTGAGGGAGAAGTCAAGGGGGATCTGCGGCCATGGCTAGTTCGTCAACGAACACTGGTAAGGAGAGAGAAGGGATGGAGAAGATGATGGAGGGAACGGATCTGACTGGGAAAGTGTAAAACTCGTGATGGACGATCAGGAGGAAGCGCTTGACTCTCCTAAAGAGTATCCAAGATGTTGCCTGGAGTCTTTGTTGAGCAGGTTACTCTTTCTCAGTTCTCTTGTCCGGGTGCTCATGCTCAGAATGGTATGGCTGAGCTCAAGCATCGTCACCTTCTTGAGATGGCTCATGACTTGATGATCGCCGCCTCCCTTCCGCCTCACTTTTGGGCAGAGGTTGTCTCGACTACCACCTATGTCATCAACCTTCAGCCATCCACTGCTCTGCAGGGTGGTGTTCCTTTCGAGCATTCATTTCATCGTTCTCCTGATTATTAGGCGCTTCATTTGTTTTTTGTGTTTGCTGTATCCTTCTTGTCCCCCGTGAATGCACCAAACTGATCTTTCAGTCTGTTGAGTGTGCCTTCTTAGGATATAGTGATAAGCAAAAGGGGTATCATTTTTTATTATGTTGGTCGTCAGATGCTTATTTATTGGGATGTGAATTTTTATGAGTCTCGTCCCTTCTACCCACGTCCACTTTCCTCAAATTTCCAGTGCATGATATCACTTTCCTCACTTTTACCGATGCTCCTATCACTCTTGTTGAGCCCTTGTCCATCTGTACTATTGCTCCTGCTTCTTCAACTCTTACAGAGTTGACGCCGCCGTCTCCCATGGTTCCCTCGCCTCGCTTATTACAGGATTCTACACCTTCATCCCTGGTGGCTTCCATCTCCATCAACTGAGTTTATCCCGGTGATACCTCCTCGTATTCTTCCATCTTTTACACACTTTTATATTCATCTTTCTCATGGTGTGGATGCATCTACTGATGTGCCATCTTCCTCGTCTCTGCCTACTTATGGCTTGCCTCCTCGATTCCTTGTTCGCTTTTGATTGTTGACCGCCCTGGTTTTCCAAGAGCTAGTGCAACTGTTCTTGAGCCGACTCCTTATCGTGATTCTATTGTTCATCCCGAATGACAGCTTGCAATGTCAGATGAGATTGCGGCTCTTAAGTCCACCGGTGCATGGGTTCTTGTTTCTCTTCCTCCCCGTGTTCATTCCATCACTTGTAAGTGGGTCTACAAGGTTAAGACTCACTCTGATGGTTCTCTTGAGCATGAGAAAGCTCGTCTTGTGACTCGTGTTTTTCAACGGGAGCATGGTCTTGATTATGATTTGCTCCTGTGGTGCGTGACCTTTGTTCGCCACTGGTCTATGTCTCATCTTGATGTTAAGAATGTCGTTAGCATGGTTAGTTGCATGAGGAGGCCTACATGTAGCCACCACCTGGGTATCCTGTTCCTGATGGCACGGTATGTCATCTTCGTCGCTCTCTCTATGGCCTTAAGCAAGCCCATCATGCCTGGGGCGATCATTTTGCCTCTGTGGTGACTGCCGCTGGTTTTTCAGTGAGTGGCCATAATCATGTGTTATTGGTCCACCTTTCTGCTCGTGGTCAGGCTCTTCTTCTTCGACTGGCGACGACCCTGAGTATATTGCCTTTGTGAAGGCACATTTTAGTGAGAAGTTTCTTATATATGATCTTGGCCATTCGTTATTTTCTTGAGATTGATGTTTCTTCTATCTATAATGGCTTTTCTATTTTCTAAAAAATAACATCCATGATCTTCTTGCTCGTGTTGCTCTTACTGATCAGCGCACTGTTGAGACTACCATGGAGCTCAATGTTCACCTTTGTGTTACTGATGGTGACCCCTTGTTTGAGTCGACATGTTACCATCATCTTGTTGGGAGTCTTGTCCATCGAGCCGTCACTCGTACGGATATCTCCTATCATGTCCATATTTTGAGCCAGTTTGTCTCTGCTCCCACTTCAGTTCACTATAGTCACCTCCTCCATGTTCTCCAATATCTTCGTCGCAAGATCACTCAACGTCTGTTCTTATTTTATAAAAAAGGCGTCGGCCGAGCCCAAGAAGAGCTCGAACCTAGCCCGACTTTGAATTAACAAAGCCATCAGCCGGGCAGGATTACACGGCAGCAACATACACAAAGGGGAACATTGAAAAGAAGGGGTACAAGGTGCTAAGTAGAACAACTCAAGGCAACTTCAAAGCGGGCAAGAACAAACCACGCTGTTGCCAACGACCGGCACTATACCACAGGAGGAGGGCACCACCGTGCGAGTATTGTGTTCGCTGTCAGTCACCGAAGGACCAAACATGGGCAACAATGATTTGTCTCTGCCTCTGCAAAGGGCCACCACCCTTTCACCCAGGCTTGATGGGTGCCGCACCGGCGGCCGATAGAGTGCTTCCTAATACGTCCATTTTGCATCATGCTTTTATATTAATATTTATTGCATTATGGGCTGTTATTACACATTATGGAAGATTATTTATGCCTTTTCTCTCTTATTTTACAAGGTTTACACAAAGAGGGAGAATGCCGGCAGCTGGAATTCTGGACCGGAAAGGAGCAAATCTGAGAGACCTATTCTGCACAACTCCAAAAGTCCCGAAAATTTATGGAGAATTATTCTGGAACATATAAAAAATATTGGGCAAAGAAAGTACCAGAGGGGACCCACAAGCTAGCCAGAAGGGTGGGGGCGCGCCCCCTGGCTTGTGGGCCATGATGCGGCTTGAACTACGTCGATATTTTCCCAAAGAGGAAGGGATGATGCAGCACAGCTACGGTAGGTATTTCCCTCAGTGATGAGACCAAGGTTATCGAACCAGTAGGAGAACCACGCAACACTACGTAAACGGTACCTGCACACAAAGAACAAATACTTGCAACCCAACGTAAAGAGGGGTTGTCAATCCCTCCCGGGTAAAAATATAGTAGATTGGATAAATAGATCTCGCGGAACGCGAGATAAAATAAATAACGAAAACTTGCAGCAAGGTATTTTTGGATTTTTGGATTAATAGGTTTGAAAATAAAAGCGAATAAAAATAGATCTCGAAGGCAAATATAATAAAGAAGAGACCTGGGGGTCGTAGATTTCACTAGTGGCTTCTCTCGAGAAAAATAGCATACGGCGGGTAAACAAATTACTGTTGGGCAATTGATAGAACTTCAAATAATCATGATGATATCTAGGCAATGATCATTATATAGGCATCACGCCCAAGATTAGTGGACTGACTCCTTCCTGCATTTACTACTATTACTCCACACATCGACCGCTATCCAGCATGCATCTAGTGTATAAGTTCATGGAGAAACAGAGTAATGCAATAAGAACGATGACATGATGTTGACAAGATCCATTCATGTAGGAATAGACCCCATCTTGTTATCCTTAATAGCAACGATACATACGTGTCATTTCCCCTTCTATCACTGGGATTGAGCACCGTAAGATCGAATCCATCACAAAGCACCTCTTCCCATGGCAAGAAAAATTGATCTAGTCGGCCTAACTAAACCAAAGATTTGAAGAAGAAATACGAGGCTGTAAGCAATCATGCATATAAGAGATCAAAGAACTAAAATAACTTTCATGGATAAAAACATAGATCTGATCATAAACTCAAAGTTCATCGGATCCAAACAAACACACCGCAAAAAGAGTTACATCAAATAGATCTCCAAGAGACCATTGTATTGAGAATCAAGAGAGAGAGAGAGAGGAAGCCCTCTAGCTACTAACTACGGACCCGTAGGTCTACAATGAACTACTCACGCATCATCGGAGAGGCACCAATGAGGATGATGAACCCCTCCGCGATGGTGTCTAGATTGGATCTATGGTTTCTGGAACTTGCGGTGGCTGGAATTGTTTTTCATCGACTCCCCTAGGGTTTCTGGAATATTGGGGTATTTATAAAGAAAAGAGGCGGTGCGGGAGGCCACCGAGGTGGGCACAACCCACCAGGGCGCGCCTGGGCCTCCAGGCGCGCCCAGGTGGGTTGTGCCCCCCTCGGGGCACCCCTCTGGTACTTCTTTGGCCCATCCTGTGTCTTCTGGCCCAAAGAAATTCTCCCAAAAGTTTCGCTGCGTTTGGACTCCGTTTAGTATTGATTTTCTGAAAAAGAAGCAAAAAACAACAACTAGCACTGGGCACTATGTCAATAGGTTAGTCCCAAAAAATGATATAAAGTTGCTATAAAATGATTGTAAAACATCCAAGAATGATAATATAACAACATGGAGCAATAAAAAATTATAGATACGTTGGAGACGTATCAGCATCCCCAATCTTAATTCCTGCCCGTCCTCGAGTAGGTAAATGATAAAAACAGAATTTTTGATGTGGAATGCTGCCTAACATGCTCATCACATATTATTTTCTTTGTAGCATGGACATTTGGACTTTTATATGGTTCAGAGCAATAGTCTAGTTTTGACATGAAGATTTCAATACTCAAGCATATCAACAAGCAACCATGTCTTTCAAAATACACTAAAGCAAGTTATCCCTAGCCCATTATGCTCAATCATTGATCCATTCATGAAATACACTCACATATTAGCTACACCCAATGCTCAAGTACGATCATAGTGCCCCTTAGTTGGTGCTTTATAAGAGAAAATAGAGACTCAAATAAAAATAAAAATTGCATAAAGTAAATAGAAAGGCCCTTCGCAGAGGGAAGTAGGGATTTGTAGTGGTGCCAGAGCTCAAAGCACAAAAGATAGAGATAAAAACATTTTGGGTGGCATGCTTTTCCTGTCAACGAAAACGATCGAGTATTTCCCAATACTTTCCATGCTAGATATATCATAGGCGGTTCCCAAACACAAAATAAAGTTTATTCCTTTTTCCACCACACTTTCACATTCCACGGCTAACCGAATCCACGGGTGCCGTCCATACCAACACTTTCCAAGGAATTTATTATTTGACAACATAAAGTAAATTAATTTTTCATTTCGGGACTGGCATCCCTAATACCTTTGCCGTACTCTCGTGCAATGACAAGTGAATAAACACTCATCTTGAGAATAACACATCTAGCATGGAAAAATATCAGCCAACCCCTACCGTTTCATGAACGGTACGAGCACACAAAAGAGAAATTTATTTTGAAAATTAGAGATGGCACATACAAATTTGCTTAGAACGGCAAAAGAATACCGCATATAGGTAGGTATAGTGGACTCATATAGCAAAACTGGTTTAAGGATTTTGGATGCACAAGTAGTGATGATACTTAGTGCAAATGAAGGCTAGCAAAAGATTGAGAAGCATCCAACCAAGAAACAAAAAATCTCATAAGAAAGCATTAAGCATAACTAACACCAAGTAATGCATCATAAGTAGGATATAATTTCATTGCATAACTATTAACTTTCGTGCTTGCATAGGGAATCACAAACCTTAACACCAATATTCTTACTAAAGCATAATTACTCATCAACATGACTCACATATTATATCATCATATCGCAAAACTATTACAAGGAATCAAGTTTATTTTGTCCAATGATCTTCATGAAAGTTTTTATTATACCCCTCTTGAATATCTATCACTTTGGGACTAATTTCATATGTTGCTTTTGATAGCTCAAACAAATCTAAGTGAAGAACATGAGCATAAAAATTTTCTTTTCTCAAAATAATATAAGTGAAGCCGGAGATAATTTCTTAAAATTTTTTACTAACTCTCAAATAATCTAAGTGAAGCATGAGAGCATTTCTTCAAAAAAAAGCACACCGTGCTCAAAAAGATATAAGTGAAGCACTAGAGCAATTCCATAGCTAAAAAAGATTTAAGTGAAGCATAGAGAGCAATTCTAACAAATCATAGCATAATTTTGGCTCTATCAAATAGGTGTGTCCAGCAAGGATACTTGACTTAAAATAAAAGCAAAACAAGAAAAGACTCATATCATACAAGACGCTCCAAGCAAAACTCATGATATGTGACGAATAAAAATATAGCTCCAAGTAAAATACCGATGGTCGTTAGAAGAAGAGGGGATGCCACTCGGGCATCCCCAAGCTTAGTTGCTTGCTTCTCTTTTAGATAATGGCTTGGGATGCCATGGGCATCCCAAAGCTTAGGCTCTTCTTACTCCTTATTCCTTCATCCATTATCACCCAAAACTTGAAAACTTCAATCACACAAAACTCAACAAAACCATCGTGAGATCTGTTAGTATAACAAAGCAAATCACTATATAAGTACTATTGCAAACCCATTCATATTTTACTTTTGCATTATATCTACTGTAGTCCAACTTTGCTATGGCTCATACCCCCCGATACAAACCATAAATTCATCAAAATAAGCACACAACGCAAAGAAAATAGAATTTGTCAAAAAACAGAATAGTCTGTAGCAATCTAAAAACTTTGAATACTTCTGTAACTCCAATTTTTTTGAAAAATTAGGACAACGTGGGCAATTTGTATATCAATCTTGTGTAAAAAATTCAAAATTTTATCGCGCTTCTATAAATCTAAACAATTATGTTTCTGGACGCAAAAGTTTCTGTTTTTCAACAAGATCAAATCAACTATCACCCAACATGATCCCAAAGGTTTTACTTGGCACAAACACTAATTAAAATATTAAAAAACAATCATAAGAGTAGCATAATTGTGCAAACACTCAAGAACAGAAAAAAGCAAAAATAAATTTTATTCATTGGGTTGCCTCGCAACAAGCGCTATCGTTTTATGCCCTTAGCTAGGCATAAGATTTCAATGATGCTCACATGAAAGATAGTAATTGAAACATGGAGAGAGCATCATGTAGCATGTGAAGAACACATTTAAGTCTAACATACTTCCTATGCATAGGCATTTTATAGGAGAACAAATTATCAAGACAAGAAAAACCTAGCATATGTAAGGAAGGAGAAAGAAACAATAGCAATCTCAACATGAAGGGAGGTAATTTAGTAACATGAAAATTTCTACAACCATATTTTCCTCTCTCATAATAATTACATATAGGATCATATTCAAATTCAACAATATAGCTATCACATAAAATTTTCTCTTCATGATCCTCATGCATAAAAGTTTTGTAATCTTCCAAGATAGTGGGATTAATATCAACTAAAGTCATGACCTCTCCAAACCCACTTTTATCAAAAAATTCACAAGATTGATAATTCTCCAAAGTAGTGGGATCATTAATACCTAATGTTGACACTCTTCCAAACCTAGTTTGAATATTACTGCGAACATTATAATTATGAGCCTTAAATAAATTTTCAAGATCATAAGAATCATTATCACCCCAATGATGATCATTGCAATAAGTAGTGGACATAGAAAAATTAGCATCCCCAAGCTTCGGGTTTTGCATATTATTAACACAATTGACATTGCAATCATGCTTTTCATTCAAGGAGCTATCATGAATCACATTATAAATTTCTTCTTTTAACACTTCATCACAATTTTTAGATTCACGAATTTCAAGCAAAACTTCATAAAGATAATCTAGTGCACTGAAATCACTAGCAATTGGTTCATCATAATTGGATCTTTTAAAAAGATTAGCAAGTGGATGAGGATCCATACCAATAGATCTTTAGCAAGCGAAGATGCAAGCAAATAGAGGACACATATGGCAACACAAGCAAACAAAAGATCGAACGAGAAAAAGGCAAACTAAAAAGAGAGCGAATAAAAAGGCAAATTTTTGTGAAGTGGGGGAGATGAAAATGAGAGGCAAATGGCAAATAATGTAACTTGCAAGGAGATAAGATTTGTGATTAGGAACCTGGTAGATGTTGATGATGTCTCCCCGGCAACGGCGCCAGAAATTGGCAAGTTGTCGGGAGACTATCTTGACTTGATCCTCCCCGACAACGGTGCCAGAAATTCCTTTTGATGCGGCTTGAACTACGTCGATATTTCCCCAAAGAGGAAGGGATGATCCAACACAGCTACGGTAGGTATTTCCCTCAGTGATGAGACCAAGTTTATCGAACCAGTAGGAGAACCACACAACACTATGTAAACGGTACCTGCACACAAAGAACAAATACTTGCAACCCGACGTAAAATTGTAGTAGATTGGATAAACACATCTCGCAGGAACGCAAGATAAAATAAATAACGAAAAATTGCAGCAATGTATTTTTGGGTTTTTGGATTAATAGATCTAAAAATAAAAGCGAATAAAAATAGATCTCGAGGGAAAATATAATAAAGAGGAGACCTGGGGGGCGTAGATTGCACTAGTGGCTTCTCTCGAGAAAAATAGCATACGACGGGTAAACAAATTACTGTTGGGCATTTGATAGAACTTCAAATAATCATGACGATATCTAGGCAATGATCATTATATAGGCATCACGTCCAAGATTAGTAGACCGACTCCTACGTGCATCTACTACTATTACTCCACACATCGACCACTATCCAGCATGCATCTAGTGTACTAAGTTCATGGAGAAACGGAGTAATGCAATAGGAATGATGACATGATGCAGACAAGATCTACTCATGTAGGAATAGACCCCATCATGTTATCCTTAATAGCAACGATACATACGTGTCATTTCCCCTTCTGTCACTGGGATTGAGCACCGTAAGATCGAACCCATCACAAAGCACCTCTTCCCATGGAAAGAAAAATCGATCTAGTCGGCCTAACTAAACCAAAGATTTGAAGAAGAAATACGACGCTATAAGCAATCATGCATATAAGAGATCCAAGAACTCAAATAAATTTCATGGATAAAAACATAGATCTGATCATAAACTCAAAGTTCATCGGATCCCAACAAACACACCGCAAAAAGAGTTACATCAAATAGATCTCCAAGAGACCATTGTATTGAGAATCAAAAGAGAGAGAGGAAGCCATCTAGCTACTAACTACGGACCCGTAGGTCTACAATGAACTACTCACGCATCATCGGAGAGGCACCAATGAGGATGATGAACCCCTCCGTGATGGTGTCTAGATTGGATCTATGGTTTCTGGAACTTGCGGCGGCCGGAATTATTTTTTGTCGACTCCCGTAGGGTTTCTGGAATATTGGGGTATTTGTAGAGCAAAGAGGCGGTGCGGGAGGCCAACGAGGTGGGCACAACCCACCAGGGCGCATCTAGGCCTCCAGGCGTGCCCAGGTGTCTTCTAGCTCAAAAAAATTCTCCAAAAATTTCGCTGCATTTGGACTCCGTTTGGTATTAATTTTCTTCGAAGTAAAAAACAAGCAAAAAAAACAGCAACTGGCACTAGGCACTATGTCAATAGGTTAGTCCCAAAAAATGATATAAAGTTGCTATTAAATGATTATAAAATATCCAAGAATGATAATATAACAACATGGAACAATAAAAAATTATAGATACGTTGGAGACATATCAGGCCACATGGCAGGCCTCTAGTGCCCATCTTCTGCTATATGATGTCTTTTGACCTAGAAAAAATCAAGAGGAAGCTTTCGGGACGATGCGATGCCGTCTCGAGGCGGAACCTGGGCAGAAGCAATCTAGGGCTCCGGCGGAGCTGTTCTGCCGGGGAAACTTCCCTCCCGGAGGGGGAAATCTAAGCCATCGTCATCACCAACGATCCTCTCATCGAGAGGGGGTCAATCTCCATCAACATCTTCACCAGCACCATCTCCTCCAAACCCTAGTTCATCTCTTGTATCCGATCTTTGTCTCGAAACCTCAGATTGGTACATGTGGGTTGCTAGTAGTGTTGATTACTCCTTGTAGGTGATGCTAGTTGGTTTATTCGGTGGAAGATCATATGTTCAGATCCTTAATGCTATTCAATACCCCTCTGATTATGAACATGAATATGCTTTGTGAGTAGTTACGTTTGTTTCTGAGGACATGGGAGATGTCTTGTTATAAGTAATCATGTGAATTTGGTATTCGTTTGATATTTTGATGAGATGTATGTTGTCTCTCCTCTAGTGGTGTTATGTGAACGTTAACTACATGACACTTCACCATGATTTGGGCCCAGGGGAAGGCATTGGGAAGTAATAAGTAGATGATGGGTTGCTAGAGTGACAGAAGCTTAACCCCTTGTTTATGCGTTGCTTCGTAAGGGGCTGATCTGGATCCATATGTTTCATGCTATGGTTAGATTTATCTTAATTCTTCTTTCGTAGTTGCGGATGCTTGCGAGAGGGGTTAATCATAAGTGGGTGGCTTGTCCAAGTAAGGACAGCACCCAAGCACCAGTCCACCAACGTATCAAATTATCAAAGTAACGAACGTGAATCATATAAGCATGATGAAAACTAACTTGACAATAATTCCCATGTGTCCTCGGGAGCACTTTGCATTATATAAGAGTTCGTCCAGGCTTGTCCTTTGCTACAAAAAGGATTGGGCCACCTTTCTGCACCTTTGTTACACTTGTTACTTGTTACCCGTTATGAATTATCTTATCACAAAACTATCCGTTACCGATAATTTCAGTGCTTGCAGAGAATACCTTGCTGAAAACCGCTTGTCATTTCCTTCTGCTCCTCGTTGGGTTCGACACTCTTGCTTATCTAAAGGACTACGATAGATCCCCTATACTTGTGGGTCATCAAGACTCTTTTCTGGCGCCGTTGCCGGGGAGTGAAGTGCCTTTGGTGAGTGGAATTTGGTAAGGAAACATTTATATTACGTGCTGAAATTTACTGTCACTTGTCACTATGGAAAATAATCCTTTGAGGGGCTTGTTCGGAGTATCTTCACCTCGACCGGTAGAACAAAGGGATGATCCTTAACCTACTGAACCTACCTATTTTATTATGAAATTCCTTCGGGTATGATAGAGAAACCGCTGGCAAATCCTTATGTAGGAGATGGAACATTACATCCTGATATGCATCTAATCTATGTAGATGAAGTTTGTGGATTATTTAATATTGCAGGTTCACCCGAGGATGATGTAAATAAGAAGGTCTTCCCTTTATCTTTTAAGGGAAAGGCATTGACATGGTATAGGCTATGTGATGATATTGGATCTTGGAACTACAACCGACTGAAATTGGAATTTCATCAGAAGTTTTATCCTATGCATCTGGTTCATCGTGATCGGAATTATATATATAATTTTTGGCTTTGTGAAGGAGAAAGTATCGCTCAAGCTTGGGGGAGGCTTAAGTCAATGCTATATTCATGCCCCAATCATGAGCTCTCAAGAGAAATTATTATTCAGATTTTTTATGCTCGGCTTTCTCGTAATGATCAATCCATGCTCGATACTTCTTGTACTGGTTCTTTTATGAAGAAGACTATTGAATTCAAATGGGATTTATTGGAAAGAATTAAACGAAACTCTGAAGATTGGGAACTCGGCGAAGGTAATGAGTCAAGTATAAACCTTAAGTTTGATTGTGTTAAATCTTTCATGGATACCGATGCTTTTCGTGAATTTAGCACTAAATATGGACTTGACTCTGAGATAGTAGCTTCTTTCTGTGAATCATTTGCTACTCATGTTGATCTCCCGAAGGAGAAGTGGTTTAAATATCATCCTCCCATTGAATTAAAAGTAGTAGAACCTAATAGATTTGAAGAAGAAACTGTTACTTATAATGTTGATCCTATTGTTCTTGTTGCTTATATTGAGAAACCACCTTTTCCTGTTAGGATAAAGGATCATGTTAAAGCTTCAGCTGTGCTTCGTAAGAGTTATACTAGAACACCTACACCCCCTGAACAAATTAAAGTTGAACGTAGTATTGCTATGGTTAAAGATCTCTTGGTTGATAATATTGATGGGCATGTTATTTATTTCTGTGATGAAGCTGCTAGAATTTCTAGACCCGATACTAAAGTTAAACATAGACCTATTGTCGGCATGCCTGTTGTTTCCGTTAAAATAGGAGATCATTGTTATCATGGCTTATGTGATGTGGGTGCTAGTGTGAGTGCAATTCCTTTTACTTTATTCCAAGAAATTATGAATGATATTGCATGCTACTTCTTGAGCTTGCGTTGGTTTTTCCCTTGAAGAGGAAAGGGTGATGCAGCAAAGTAGAGATAAGTATTTCCCTCAGTTTTAGAACCAAGGTATCAATCCAGTAGGAGACAACGCACAAATCACCGAATACCTGCACAAACAATCAAACAACTTGCACCCAACGCGATAAAGGGGTTGTCAATCCCTTGACGGTTACTTGCAAAAGTGAGATCTAATAGAGATAGATAAATGATAAGGTAAATATTTTTGGTATTTTTGGTTTATAGATCAGAAAGTAAAAGATTGCAAAAAGAGTAGATCGGAAACTAATATTGTAGGTCGGAAACTTATATGATGGAAAATAGACCCGGGGGCCATATGTTTCACTAGAGGCTTCTCTCAAGATAGCAAATAATATGGTGGGTGAACAAATTACTGCCGAGCAATTGATAGAAAAGCGCAAAGTTATGACGATATCTAAGGCAATGATCTTGAATATAGGCATCACGTCCGTGTCAAGTAGACCGAAATGATTCCGCATCTACTACTATTACTCCACACATTGACCGCTATCCAGCATGCATCTATAGTATTAAGTTCATAAAGAATGGAGTAATGCATTAAGTAAGATGACATGATGTAGAGGAATTAACTCAAGCAATATGATGAAAACCCCATCTTTTTATCCTCGATGGAAACAATACAATACGTGCCTTGCTGCCCCTAGTGTCACTGGGAAAGGACACCGCAAGATTGAACCCCGATAGTTCGAAGAGAATTACAAAGATATCAAATCATGCATAAAAGAATTCAGAGAAGATTCAAATAATATTCATAGATAAGCTGATCATAAATCCACAATTCATCGGATCTCGGCAAACACACCGCCAAAAAGTATTACATCGAATAGATCTCCAAGAACATCGAGGAGAACATGCTATTGAGAATCAAAGAGAGAGAGAAGAATCCATCTAGCTACTAGCTATGGACCCGCAGGTCTGTTGTAAACTACTCACGCTTCATCGGAAGGGCAATAGAGTTGATGTAGAAGCCCTCCGTGATCGAATCCCCCTCCGGCAGGGTGCCGGAAAAGGTCCCTAGATGGGATCTCATGGGTACAGAAGGTTGCAGCGGTGGAAAAGTGTTTTCTTGGATGCCTCTGGTGGTTTGGGGACATATGGGAATATATAGGCGAAAGAATTAGGCCAGGAGGTGCACGGGGGGCCCACAAGGGTGAGGGGCGCGCCCTCCGTCCTTGTGGCCGCCTCGTGGCTCCTCCGACTTCATCTCCAAGTCTCCTGGTTGTCTTCTGGTCCAAGAAAAATCATCGCGAAGGTTTTATTCCGTTTGGACTCCGTTTGGTATTCCTTTTCTACGAAACTCAAAAAAGGGGAAAAAACAGGAACTTGCACTGGGCTATAGGTTAATAGGTTAGTCCCAAAAATAATATAAAATAGCATATTAGTGCATATAAAACATCCAAAACAGATAATATAATAGCATGGAACAATCAAAAAGTTATAGATACGTTGGAGACTTATCAAGCATCCCCAAGCTTAATTCCCGCTCGTCCTCGAGTAGGTAAATGATAAAAACATAATTTTTGATGTGGAATGCTACCTAACATATATATCCATGTAATTTCTTTATTGTGGTATGAATGTTCAGATCCGTAAGATTCAAAACAAAAGTTTAATATTGACATAAAAACAATAATACTTCAAGCATACTAACAAGGCAATTATGTCTTCTCAAAATAACATGGCCAAAGAAAGCTTATCCCTACAGAATCATATAGTCTGGCTATGCTCCATCTTCATCACACAAAATTCAAATCATGCACAACCCCGATGACAAGCCAAGCAATTGTGTCATACTTTTGATGTTCTCAAACCTTTTCAACTTTCACGCAACACATGAGCGTGAGCCATGGACATAGCACTATAGGTGGGATAGAAGGTGGTTGTGGAGAAGACAAAAAGAATGAGATAGTCTCACATCAACTAGGCGTATCAACGGGCTATAGAGATGCCCATCAATAGATAGCAATGTGAGTGAGTAGGGATTGCCATGCAAGGAATGCACTAGAGCTATAAGTTTATGAATGCTCAAAAGAAAACTAAGTGGGTGCGCATCCAACTTGCTTGCTCATGAAGACATAGGGCAATTTGAGGAAGCCCATCATTGGAATATACAAGCCAAGTTCTATAATGAAAATTTCCCACTAGTATATGAAAGTTACAATATATGAGACTCTCTATCATGAAGATCATGGTGCTACTTTGAAGAGTGTGGTAAAAGGATAGTAACATTGCTCCTTCTCTCTTTTTCTCTCATTTTTTGCTTTCTTTTTTCTTCTCATTTTTTGGGCCTTCTCTTTTTTATTCCCTCACATGGGACAATGCTCTAATAATGAAGATCATCACACTTTTATTTACTTACAACTCTAAAATTACAACTCGATATGGTGGTCGATAGGTTCGGGGGGGGGGGGGTATATAAAGATTTTTTTACCTTGTGAAACAAGCAAACGGAAGAAAAATGGAGTACGGAAGGTACCCGAGGTGGGCACAACCCACCTGGGCGCGCCTGGTGTCTTGTGCCCACTAGGGTCACCTTCCTGGTAGTTTCTTATTTTCCTAATTTTTGTTATATTCCAAAACGGGCAAAAAATATTTTTGCAGATTTTTCAGAGTCCGTTTACTTAACCTATCACGTACCTCCTCTTTTTCACGATTCTGGAGTGTTCCAGAAGGTTTATTTTATGTGTTCTTCCGGTGTCTTAGTTTGGATAATATTGCTTTCAACATTAATGGGCGTACCTAAGATATAATGTTTTTTTTGTTGCCCATTAACAACCTTCGGGTTAGTACCTTCGGAATTATTTATTTTGATAGCTCCAGATCGATAAACCTCCTCGATAACATAGGGTCCTTCCCATTTGGAGAGGAGTTTTCCTGCAAAGAATCTGAAATGAGAGTTGTACAAAAGAAAATATTCTCCAGCCTTGAACTCACGCTTTTGGATTCTTTTATCATGCCATCTTTTAACCTTTTCTTTAAATAACTTGGCATTTTCATAAGCTTGGGTTCTCCATTCATATAATGAGCTAATATCAAATAACCTCTTCTCACCAGCAAGTTTGAAATCATAGTTGAGTTCTTTAATTGCCCAATAAGCTTTATGTTCTAACTCAAGAGGCAAATGACAAGCTTTTCCATAAACCATTTTATAAGGAGACATACCCATAGGATTTTTATATGCTGTTCTATAAGCCCAAAGTGCATCATCTAATTCTTAGACCAATTCTTCCGGGACCTATTGACAGTCTTTGGAAAAATTAATTTTATTTCTCTATTGCTGAGTTCAACTTGAGCACTAGACTGAGGATGCACTACTGCAGGATGGTCCAAACGCGACACTATGATCAGAGACCCTTCGACGAAACTATGTGCGATGCCATAATCGCAAATGGTGGTGTAAAAAAACCATCAAAAAAGGTGCAAAACGTTTGCGATGACGAATGCATCAAACACGGTTCAGATTTTAGTTGCGTGTGTGATGCAGGGCATACGGTTCAGTTCAATTAACTGTTTGGGATGAGGAGGAACAAAAGAAACGGGCATCCAGATGAAGGCATGTGCGATATACAACATACGGTTCACTAGGATGAACTGTGTGTGATTAGGCAACAGAATGGAAATGGTTCAACTGAACAAGATGTGTGTGATACACAACAAACAGGTCCGTAATCAGAAATTTGTGTGAAGACCAATAATAACAGAGACGATTGCTGCTAATAAGCCGTGTTATTTGCTCTGTCTACAGTAGAATAACATGTGTATATATATATATAACTGAAATAAACATCCAATTACATAAGTGACTATACAGATCATTCGCACACACCTCAATAAACAATTGCATGCATTCTAAAGTAGGAGAAATGATCGTCTAGTCATCTACTTCTTGTGACGCTCCCGCCACTGCTCTGTGGCTTGATCCCTCGTCTAGGGCAGGAAGAAGACACTTCCTCATGTCAACGATCTGCCTGTACATCTCGTAGCTTGTGTACGCGTCCATGGCCACGTACTTGACATGTTGTTCATCCAGTCTCTCATGCCACACACTGTGCCAGGCGTTCTTGTCCTTATTGCTCCCATTCTTCATCTTCATGTAGTAGAGGTCGATGATGGCCGAGGCGACATCAACCAGGGAGTTCAGTTTGTTTTTTTCGCTGCCCCAGACCTTGTAGTGGTGCTGGATGTTGACAAGATTCGAGCATTTCAAGTCCGAAACCTTGAGCGCTTTTAAATCGTTGGTGGTGTCCACCGTAGCGAAACTGTAGTCGGAGCTATTGATAAACCTGGAGAAATGCTCGCAAGGCTTTGTGGCAAGGTGGTAGTGGTAGACGAGGACGTCATGTCGCACGCACAACTGGGTGACGCCAACCTTCTGATCGTGCCCGACACGACCGATGGTGTACTCGAGGTCGAAGCCGACCACTCGGTACTTGTCCTCGGCAAGGAACTGCTCCATAGTTTGGATGGAGCTCTCCACCGAGACCGGATCGTTCGTGTACACCACCGAGAGGGCCTTCCCCCTCACGTGGGTGTCCCCTACGTGATGCGTGGTGAACTGCCCGCTGTTGTCGTCGTCGGCCGCTGGGAGCGCCATTGGAACCGCTGGATGTCCTCTCTGTATGTGTCGTCGTGGGTGTGCTTATTGTGTCATGTGACGCGAGAGATATAAGGTAAATGTCCGCAGCAATAAATGGGGCCGGGCGGCCTGGATTCTCTGCGCGTCCGCATGGCAGTTTTTGCAGCGGGTAACTGCATCGTCGCGCCGCGCCAGGCGCAACCACATGCACACGAATGTGTGTGATCGTGCATCAGCCCCAAATGCTGGCAGCATGCGTGAAGGGACGAGGGCAGAGCACCCGGAGGGACGCGAGAGCAGAGCGCACCGTGGTCGCCTGAACCGCAAGCAACCACACGCATAGAGCAGTTGAACACGCAGGAAATGGTCGCCTACAAGCCGGCCGACAGTTGCGTTGTTGCGTAGAGAGCGGCCATGTGTTACCACCTCTGTCTAGTCTATAGTCCCCTTTATATTCTGTGCCATACTTTTCCCTCAAATTTAACCAACAAAATCTTAATGCATGTTATAAAAATTATATAACTGGAAACTATGTTCAAATACGAATCCAACTATATAATCTTTGGCGACATGCATTCGTATTTTATTAGTTAAATCATAGTTATAAACCAGGATGGGGGTATAGTAGGTAATTAAATCCCAAACGTTTTTTTATTAACCGTATGTGTACGTGGCCTTTCTTCCTCCTCTCGCACGTCTTGTCACCCCGCTGCCGCATACGGCTTACAACGCAAGCTTGGGCAGCGCGCGGGGGCATTCTTTTGGCCAAACAGTGGCGCCAATGAATCGTCGGTGAGCCCGTTCCCGCGCAAACTCGCAGGTTCCCGCGCAAGCTTCCCGCCCGACTCGGTGAAATCCCCCAAAATCCCAATGCTTACCGGCCTGCTATAAAAACCCTCACGGCCGGCGAGTCCCGCGTCGCATTTTCCCCTCCCTCCCTGTAGCTTATCTCGTCTGCTTCTCCCACAATCGCCAATGGCACCGGTCCATTGTCGTCGCTCAGCCACTCCGCCATCATCAGAGGACAGCTCCCGCTGAGAGGCTACACTACGGCAGCGGCGGAGTCCCCGGCGTAGTGTATTGCGGGTGGCGTCCCTGTTGGGTGTGCGCGGAACACCCACCACACGCTCCGCCGCCGCTGCCCGTCGGCAGCTGTTGCTGGCCGCCGTTGCCTCCACACCACTATCGAAAGCCAGGGCCATCGCCCACTCCGCCGCTGTAGCCCGAAGGCGGGAGGAGGCCGTCGTGGCCGTCACCCCACTGCCGGCCACCGTGGCCATCACCCGCTCCGCCACCGCGGCCCTAAGGTGGGAGGTGGTGGTCGTGGCCGCCAGCCCACCGTCGACCACCGGGGTCATCACCCGCTCCGCCACCGCCGCCTGAAGGTGGAAGGCGGAGGTGGATGCCCGCACGTGCGTCAGCGACCTTGCGTGCTACACCGAGTTCCTGTGGGAGGAGGAGGAGCGCCTCGTCGAGCAGGCAAAGAGCCTTACCGCCGCCGTGGCCGCGGCACACGCCGCCTTAGAGGCGAGGAATCAGGAGATCTACGAGGAGAACCACCGCTGCGAGAGGGGTCGTCTGGAGCGGCAGAGGGCATTCGAGGTGAGCGTCGTTGAAGTTGCAACAGCGGCAGGCACCGTATTGCGGTTGCCCAGCTCGTCTGTAGGCTCCTCCTCCCCGCCTCTTACTGAACGCGCTCGACAGAGGAGAGGCAGCCGGAAGTAGTACAAAGCCCCTCCGCAGTAGTAGTAGTATTTAGGGACTATAGATGTGGTGGAACTGTACAACATACTTAAAATTAGCTAGTATATATATATAGTTGAACTAGCTATTTCAGTACATGGTTGGCAATAATTGGGGAAGATTTTGGTCGGTTCAGCTGTCGAGTTGAACTGTTTGTATAAATTAAGAACGACTGCTTAATCTATGAATGAAATCTATGCTTAGTTACTAAATTTTAGTTGCAAAAAATTAGATACTGCTAGTGATTTTTTGCTTCATATTTTGACAAATCGCAGTGTTACAAGGTTGACAAATGGCAATGTTACTAGATCAACAAATGTCAATCTTTCGAGTTTGAAAAATGGCAACATACCCAATATGACAGATGCAAATCTTACCAAATTGTTTGTAAGTGGTTGCACACGGGTCATCCAAAAGAACCGTTCGCGTTGAAGAGATGCACAAATCATGCTCTCATTTTGCATACGGTGTTCTATCTAAAGCGTTTGCGATCAAGAGCCGCAAAATCCTGCTCGGCACATTTTCCCTTGGCTTCCCGGGGAAGCTCCCGGTTTGCATACGGGTGTTCTAACTAAAACGTTGCGATGATTGTTTTATATTTAAAAACCATTGACATTTTTTTCAAAAGAAAATCGTTTGATAAGTCTGTACATTAAGAGAGAAAACTGCAAGTTTGCTCAAAAAATATCTTTCATTCGGTCATACTGCGAATTTATATTCATATGATCGAGATACAGTATTAAACTAAAGAAAAAAAAACTATTTCCAGCGGCGGCGGAGGCGGCGTGCCGCGTCGTCGTTGTCGTCCTCCGGGACGCCATTGTTGAAGTCTTCAATGCAGCACAAAATGTTCTTCACTTGTAAATCAACATCATGTCGTCTCGGGATTGACGGGCAGGGCGCGGGAGGATGGCAGCTGGCGGCGCTGAGAGGTAGCGTTCAACGGCGGCGTCCCATGCCGCTGGGGGGGCACGGAGAGGAAGGTGGGCGGCCATGGAAGCCAAAGGTCGCTTCCCAGTGAGCCTGCGCAGTGTACAGCTCGCACGCTTCCCGGTGAGCCTACGCATTCGAGGACAACTTGCACACCTCTCGGTCAGCCTGCGCACCGGACTGTGCTCGCACGCCTCTCGTTCAGTCAAGGTCAAGCAGCTGTCCGCACGGCACCTCCTACAGCCATTAAAACCAAGACACGTGGCGTCACGTGAATGGTTAACAGAACACACATGGTTTGAATTATACAAACTTTTGAGATATTAAAGTGGCAGCTATTTTTTCAAAATGCCTTTGTTGGCTGTCATTGTTCGAGTGCGCCTTCTCTCAAAATGGACACGAAAAATACCACAGCATGTCGGGTGCCCTTCCATGATAGCATGCCAAGTTTCATGAATTTCAGACGAGTTGGATTTACTAGAATTTAAAAATAAAGTATCTCAACATTTTGCCGGCAATCAACGGTGCTCTGGTGTTTGAAATTCATTCCCATTTCTTGCATGGGACCTAAGCATGCACCCAAGGACACAGATTTGATTTTTGAACCAATTTATATGCACTGGAGCATGTGCATGTAGTTCAAATTTGAATTATGCACATAAATGCATTGAAAACTCAGTTAATGCATAAAATGTCCAAATGAACCCCGAAAAATCACAAAAATTGACACAACACTCCTGTTGTTCTATATTGACACGGGATTTTTTTGAAAGCAATAAGAGGCAATGGATATCGTTTTGTCCCCAAAGGTGGGACGTTCCCTACCGAAACCATCATGCTTGTTGTGAGAAGCTCTGGTTTGTCAGAAGCATATACCCAAACCTGCCCCAAATGGGACAAAATTTTACCACAACATGTTGATGCCGCTCCATGATAGCATGCCAAGTTTCATGAATTTCAGAAGAGTTTTGGATTTACTAGAATTTAAAAACTAAGTATCTCAATGTTTTTCCGGCAATCAACGGTGCCCTGGTGTTTGAAATTAATTCCCATTTCTTGAATGGGACCTAAGCATGCACCCAAGGACACAGATTTAATTTTTCAACCAATTTATATGCACTGGAGCATGTGCATGTAGTTCAAATTTGAATTATGCACATAAATGCATTGAAAACTCAGTTAATGCATAAAAATGTCCAAATGAACCCCGAAAAATCACAAAAATTGAGACAACACTCTTGTTGTTCTATGTTGACACGACAAATTTTTTAAAAGCAATAAGAGGCAATGGATATCGTTTCGTCCCCAAAGGTGGGACGTTCCCTAACGAAACCATCATGCTTGTTGTGAGAAGCTCTGGTTTGTGAGAAGCATATACCCAAACCTGCCCCAAATGGGACAAATTTTTTACCACGGCATGTTGATGCCGCTCCATGATAGCATGCCAAGTTTCATGAATTTCAGGTGAGTTTTGGATGTAATAGAATTTAAGAACCAGGTATCTCAATGTTTGCGGCTGAGTGACGGTGGCAGGGTGCTTGATATTCATTCCCATTTCTTGCATGGGACCTAAGCATGCAACCAAGAGCACATATTTGAATTTTCAACCAATTTATATGCATTAGAGCATGTGCATGTAGTGCAAATTTTAATTATGCACATGAATGCATTGAAAACTCAACTAATGCATAAAAATGTCCAAATGAACCCCGAAAAATCACAAAAATTGACACAACACTCCTGTTATTCTATGTTGACACGAGAATTTTTTTGAAAGCAATAAGAGGCAATGGATATCGTTTCGTCCCCAAATGTGGGACGTTCCCTCTCGAAACCATCATGCTTGTTGTGAGAAGCTCTGGTTTGTGAGAAGCATATACCCATACCTGCCTCAAATGGGACAAAATTTTTACTACGACATGTTGATGCCTCTCCATGATAGCATGCCAAGTTTCATGAATTTCAGATGAGTTTTGGATTTAATAGAATTTAAAAACCACGTATCTCAATGTTTGCGGTCGAGTGACGGTTGCAGGGTGTTTGACATTCATTCCCATTTCTTGCATGGGACCTAAGCATGCAACCAAGGACACAGATTTGAATTTTCAACCAATTTATATGAAGGAAATATGCCCTAGAGGCAATAATAAAGTTGTTATTTATATTTCCTTATATCATGATAAATGTTTATTATTCATGCTAGAATTGTATTAACCAAAAACTTAGTACATGTGTGGATACATAGACAAACAGAGTGTCACTAGTTTGCCTCTACTTGACTAGCTCGTTGAATCAAAGATGGCTAAGTTTCCTAGCCATAGACATGAGTTGTCATTTGATTAACGGGATCACATCATTAGAGAATGATGTGATTGACTTGACCCATTCCGTTAGCTTAGCATTTGAACGTTTAGTATATTGCTATTGCTTTCTTCATGACTTATACATGTTCCTATGACTATGAGATTATGCAACTCCTGAATACCGGAGGAACACTTTGTGTGCTACCAAACGTCACAACGTAACTGGGTGATTATAAAGGTGCTCTACAGGTGTCTCCGATGGTACTTGTTGAGTTGGCATAGATCAAGATTAGGATTTGTCACTCCGATTGTCGGAGAGGTATCTATGGGCCCTCTCGGTAATGCACATCACTATAAGCCTTGCAAGCAATGTAACTAATGAGTTAGTTGCGGGATGATGCATTACAGAACGAGTAAAGAGACTTGCCGGTAACGAGATTGAACTAGGTATTGAGATACCGACGATCGAATCTCAGGCAAGTAACATACCGATGACAAAGGGAACAACGTATGTTGTTATGCGGTTTGACCGATAAAGATCTTCGTAGAATATGTAGGAGCCAATATGAGCATCCAGGTTCCGCAGTTGGTTATTGACCGGAGATGAGTCTCGGTCATGTCTACATAGTTCTCGAACCCGTAGGGTCTGCACGCTTAACGTTCGGTGACGATCGGTATTATGAGTTTATGTGTTTTGATGTACCGAAGGTTTTTCGGAGTCCCGGATGAGGTCAGGGACATGACGAGGAGTCTCGAAATGTTCGAGACGTAAAGATCGATATATTGGAAGGCTATATTCGGACATCAGAAAGGTTCTGAGTGGTTCGGGTATTTATCGGAGTACCGGAGAGTTACGGGAATTCGAGGGGAGTATATGGGCCTTATTGGGCTTTAGGGGAGAGAGAGAGGGGCTGCCTAGGGCAGGCCGCGCCCCCCCAAGGCCTAGTCCGAATTGGACTAGGGGGAGGGCGGCGCCCCCTCCTTCCTTCTCTTCTCTCTTCCCCTTCCTTCTCTCCTACTCCTACTACTTGGAAGGGGGGGGGGGAATCCTACTCCCGGTGGGAGTAGGACTCCCCAGGGCGCGCCATAGTAGAGGGCCGGCCCTCTCCCTCCTCCACTCCTTTATATACGGGGAGGGGGGCACCCCATGGACACACAAGTTGATCATTGATCTCTTAGCCGTGTGCGGTGCCCCCCTCCACCATAATCCACCTCGGTCATATCGTCGTAGTGCTTAGGCGAAGCCCTGCGCCGGTAGCTTCATCATCACCGTCATCATGCCGTCGTGCTGACGAAGCTCTCCCTCGAAGCTCTACTGGATCATGAGTTCATGGGATGTCACCGAGCTGAACATGTGCAGATCGCGGAGGTGCCGTACGTTCGGTACTAGAATCGGTCGATCGTGAAGACGTACGACTACATCAACCGCGTTGTCATAAAGCTTCCGCTTTGAGTCTACGAGGGTATGTGGACAACACTCTCCCCTCTCGTTGCTATGCATCACCATGATCTTGCGTGTGCGTAGGAAATTTTTGGAAATTACTATGTTCCCCAACATTATATGCATTAGAGCATGTGCATGTAGTTCAAATTTGAATTATGCACATAAATGCATTGAAAACTCAATTAATGCATAAAATGTCCAAACGAACCCTGAAAAATTCCAAAAATTGACACAACACTCCTGTTGTTCTATGTTGACACTAGGAAAAAATTGAAATCGAGAAGAGGCAATGGATATCATTTCGTCCAGAAAGGTGAAACGTTACCTACCGAAACCATCACGCTTGTTGTGAGAAGCTCTGGTTTGTGAGAAGCATATCCCCAAACCTGCCCCAAATGGGACAAAAAGTTTAACACGGCATGTTGATGCCGCTCCATGATAGCATGCCAAGTTTCATGAATTTCCGACGAGCTTTGGATTTACTAGAATTTAAAAACCAGGTATCTCAACGTTTGCGGCCGAGTCACGGTGGCAGGGTGTTTGACATTCATTCCCATTTCTTGCATGGGACCTAAGCAGGTAACCAAGGACACATATTTGAATTTTCAAATAATTTATATGCATTAGAGCATGTGCGTGTAGTTCAAATTTGAATTATGCACATGAATGCATCGAAAACTCAGTTATTGTATAAAATGTCCAAGCGAACCCCGAAAAACCCCAAAATTGACACAACACTCCTGTTGTTCTATGTTGTCACTAGGAAAAAATTTGAAATTGAGAAGAGGCAACGAATATCGTTTCGTCCAGAAAAGTGAAACGTTCCCTACCGAAACCATCACACTTGTTGTGAGAAGCTTATACCCAAACATGCCCCAAATGGGACAAATTTTTTACCATGACATGTTGATGTCGGTCCATGATAGCATGCCATGTTTCACGAAGTTCGGACGAATTTTGGATTTACTAGAATTACAAAAGCAAGTATGTTGACGTTTGCCGGAGAGCCACGGTGCCGTGGGGTTCGAATTTCATCCCCATTTCTTGCATGGGACATAAGCATAAACCCATGGACACATATATGATTTTACAACCCATGTTGGTGCACAGGAGCATGTGCATGTAGTTTAATTTTGAATTGTGCACCTGAAATGGCTAGAAAACCAATTTAATGTATAAAATGTTCAAACGAACCCTGAATAATTCCAATTCTTGTATGACACACATAGTTGCATGTTCACTGCAGATAAAAGGTCTAGCAATTCAAACACCATCCATTGCCGCTGTGACCCCATTATGTAATTCAAATCAAGATGAAAAATTAAGTAGATCGCACACAGTTTATTATCACCAACCGTGTGAGATGCAACACAAAATATCCTGGAGCACCGTCGGTGTATAGTACACCTATGGCTTACGTGATAAGGTGCGTCGGCTATAGTCCACAACCGGCGTCTCAAGCACACTAGCTCGCTCCCCAAATATCATTTCACTGTTCAATCATCGTCGGTGAAAGATGGGCATGTGGACCCGCGTCGTGAGGGCAACTTCGGTGGCCCACTCCGGCTAGAGCGCAGCCGCAGCCGCCATGCGCGTGCTAACAAGGTGCATGAGCGCGACCGCAATCTGCGACCGGGCGGCCAAGGCAGCCCAAACGGCCGCTGTTGCTTCTCAGGTGGCGGCAGCAACATCTGCCTCGGGATAGCAACTGGCGAGAGTGGCACAGCAGCTGTCCGTTCCGCAGCGGCGGCTTTAGCCTTGATGGAGGCCGCCCACGACCATGTTGAGGCCGCCCACGCCCAGCTCGTGGTGGTCACCACACAAATCGAACGAAGCTTCTCCGTCAACGGTCGACAACCCACGGCCAAAGAGTTGGCAATCACCGAGAGCGTTCGAGCAGCCGTCCGTTCCTCCGCCGCATACCTTGCAACGACGAAGCCCGTCCAAGCCCAGATCGCGGCCGCCCACACCCAGCTCGTGGCGGCCTTTTCCAAAGAGACGGCGGACGCGGATAGAGAGATGCTTGCCGAGTATGGTGCGATGGATGCCATGGAGCCCCTTCCCCAGGAGACCGTCGGGCGCGAGCTGGACATGGAGGCGGCGGCGGAGATTGACGAGCACCAGCCGTAGTACTAGTACTCTTTGTTTTGTTTAATTAAGAGCACCGGTCTTTAATTTGTTAGAGTAATGTTTAGGTCAGCTAGCTCTGTTTAATTGCTGAACTTGCTCGATTAAGAAGTGTGGGTGTGCTGTAGTCTCCTTTGTGTGCCCAAATTATGCAATGACGTGGATGACCACTATAACCATGGAAATTCGAACCAAAATTTTTAATGTTCAAACTCATCACACACGGGTTAAGCTATCTGAATCGTTTGTGATGTTCACATATCGTACACAGTTCTGAATAAGGGACCGTGTCTGATGACAGTTTGCGCGCTAGTTTTTTCGCTGAAGCGAATCCAAATTTTCGGCTTCCGCGGAAATATCTACCTCCCCGCCCCCTCCCCCGTACCAAAAGCCACATTTCCCCTGTTTCCGCCTTCCTTTCCAAGTTGAAACCTTCACTCCTTGCTTGCAGCGCCGCCTCCTCGCCGGCAACCCTCCTTCACGCTGCTCGGCCTCGTCTATCCAGGCAGGTAATCCACACTCGACCCCCATCCTCCTCCTCCTTTTCCACATCCCACATGCCCCGACCCCGGCGCGAGCACGACACCTTCCACCCAAATCACCGACCCCTCCACCAAATAAGCGCCGCCCTAAGTCATGGTCACTACTAGGGAAAACCTTATACACAGAGGTATAGCAGTAGCGCTGGTCAAAACACGGTGCTATTGCTACTTATTAATAGCGCTTGTTACAAAAGCACGCTACAACCATTGTTGTAGCAGTAGCGAGTCTGCGTGGAAAAGCGCTACTACAATAATTCCCTCGCTGGTGCCGGTAGGCTAGGAATAGTAGTAGCGGTTCTTCGAGAAGCAGGCTACTGCTAAAAACTTTGTAGCAGCGCGTTTATGCCGTAGAGCGCTACTGCTATGAAAAAGAAAATAAATAGAAAAATAAGTAGAAAAGTAAATGAAAATGAAAGAAATAGAAAAAGGAGAAATGAAAAAAAAGGAAGTGTAAAGAAAACAAAAGAAAACAGAAAGGAATAGCTGTAGCGCGTTTCGCTGGAAAACGCTATAGCTAACTTAGCTATAGCGCGTTTCGGCAAAACGCGCTACTGCTAGTTTGACTTAACCCCCGGCCGCGCGGGCTCAAAATTTTGCTAAGTCCTTCCCCCTCCACTCCCCCTCTCCCCCAAATGCTCCATCGCCGCCGTCGCCCTGCCGCCTTCGACCACACCGCAGCCGCCCGAGGCCGCCTTCAACCACACCGCCGCCGCCCGAGGCCGCCCTCGACCTCGCAGCCGCCGCCCGAGGCCGTCGTCGACCTCACCGTCGCCTTCCTCGAGCTCACCGCCGCCACCCTCGAGCTTACTGCCGCCGCCCGAGCCCACCCAGGACCTCCGCCGCCCGAGCCAGAGCCTGCCCTCGCCGCCGACCGTAAGGCTCTGCCTCTCCTCTCCCCTACCCTCCTCTCTCTCTCTGCTAGGGCAATTCATATATATGTTGATGCTGTGTTGATGTTCATATGAACCCAAGGTGTTCATATGAACCCTAGGTGTTCATATGAACCCTAGATTTGTTTAGGGCAGTAGGCATTTTTTAGCATTTAGGAAAAATGATTAGCAATTTTTTAGGAAATTAGCTAGGGCAAATTTTTATGAAATTGCCTAAACAGTAATTCCATTTAGCTTTAAATTAATAGAGGGTATGTAAATAATAGTAGCATTTAGTTTTAAATTAATAGAGGCTATAAACAAAAAACACTTAGCTATAAAAAATTATTTGGACTATGGACCTGAATCTGTTCCAAACTTCATTCAAATGAAATTTGAATTATTTGGACTATGGACCTGAGTATTTTTGAAGAAATTGGGTGTAGGTACTAAGGTCTTGCTGTGGAAATTTTGGTGAGGTCAGAAGGGTTAGAGAAAATGGAGTTCCTAGACTTTTAGCTTTAGACAAAAAACAAAAGTATTTAGCTATAAATAAAAAACAGTAGCTATGGCATTTAGCTATAAACAAAAAACAAAATTGTTTTTTCTTTTCAAAAACTTGGTTAAACTAATTGTTGCTATGTAAACAAAAAACAAGATTGTTGTTATATGATATATGCCATTGATGTTCATTTGCATATTCCATTATTGTTGATTATATCTTTTCATTGAAGTGGCCATGTTATATGTGAATTCCTCAATAGTGTTTGCTCATGTTATATCTTTTCATTGAAGTGGTTCGATTGTGCCCAAGTGGCTTTGTTGTTTCCAGGGAATGAAGCCGAGTGGCCTATGTTTTGCCGGAATGTTGATTCATTTCCGTTCCGGCAAATTTGAGGTTCTCGATTTGTCCACTTTTTAGCAAAAGTCATGCCGAAATTTTCCGTGTATTTCGGCATGACTTGTGCTACAAACTAGGACATATCGAGTGCTCGGGATTTTCTGCACCGGGAAGGAGTCAACGTTCCTGCAAAGCATATGCGTTTTTATGTCATTATTCATTTTATTAGGTCTAGAATTAATTGACTAGATTTAATCGTAGGAAACATGGCTAGCAACGATGAAGGACAGGGTTCTGGTGGCTGCGACAACGTCTACCTGGCGGCAGAAGAATTTTTGAGGGAAGCTGACAATCAAGAGTTGATGTTGCTGGGTCCATCTGTCACATCGGAGATTGAGACCGACATCGAGACCGACGCTGAGACTAAGACCGGCGCTGAGACTGAGACCGGCATTGAGACTGAGACCGGCATTGAGACCGGCGCTGAGACTGAGACCGGCGCCGCGACTAGCGGAGCCGGTATAGAACCGAAAGAAAAGAGGCAACGGCTTCCTAACAAGCTCATGACTACTAGACTGGTGGTCACGGAGGTGGACGACGGCAATTTTGAGCCAAACGCGCTCGAGGAAGCGCGCGCGTGCTACGACAATCAAATAAGCTGCATCATACGGACAACCGCCACCATCAACGATGAGAAACTAAAGAAGATAGATAATACGAGGCCCTCCCTCCTAAAGAAGCTGCACCAGATATTCTTGTTTAAGGGGAGGAAAATACTAAATACTTCCAAGCTCGTGCGACTGAAAGGTTAAAGAGAAATGCCATCACAAATCTTCTAATGCCTGACGGTCGCTTGGTTGAAAATCATGATGAAAAGGCTGCGGCTTTCTATGATTGCTTTAAAAAAAGAATGGGGGTTTCTAACCAGCTTGAGTTTGATTTTGAACTCTCCGACCTCATCCAAAAATGCCCAGGTCTGGAAGAACTTTCGGTACCGTTTACAAAAGAGGAAATAGATAATGTAATTAAGATCATTCCAGCTGATCGAGCTCCAGGACCAGATGGATTCAATGGACTTTTCCTTAAGGTATGTTGGGATATAATCAAAGAGGATTTTTATGCTCTTTGTGAAGACTTCTGGAAAGGGACAATAAATCTACAATGTTTGAACACATCTTTAATCACGTTGATCCCAAAAAAATTGACGCCTGAATCAGTCAATGATTATAGACCCATCTCCTTGTTAATTGTGTGCTCAAGGTTATCACAAAAAATTCTGTCAGAGAGGCTTCAACGTTGGATTCTAAAGGTGGTACATCGGAACCAATATGGGTTCATTAAGACTAGGACAATTCAAGATTGTCTCGGATGGGCATTTGAGTATTTGCACCAATGCAAACAGTCGGGCAAGGAAAATGTGATACTGAAATTAGATTTTGAAAAGGCCTTCGACACGATGGAACATTCTTTCATTCTGAAAATGCTAGAATGCAAAGGGTTTGACGACAGATGGTGTATGTGGATTGAAATGCTGTTACAATCAGGATCTTCATCAATTCTTCTCAACGGTATACCTGGCACAGAATTTAAATGTAAACGGGGAGTGAGACAAGGTGACCCGATATCCCCCTTATTATTTGTGCTCGCGGCAGATTTATTGCAGTCCTTAATTAATAAAGCATGGTTAGATGGATTACTACCAATCAATCAGCGTGCTTCGGAAGACTACCCGGTTGTACAATACGCCGACGATACATTAATCATTCTCCCTGCAAATGAACATGAGCTTCAAACAATTAAGGGGATTCTTGACTCATATGCAAGGGCAACGGGTCTGAAAATCAATTACGCAAAATCACAATTAATGCCAATTAATGTGAATGCTCAAAAATCTATTGATCTGGCCAATGTACTGGGCTGCCAAGTGGGAGATATGCCGTTTACTTATTTGGGACTGCCTCTCGGTACAACAAGGCCCACTGTTAGAGACTTGATGCCATTGGTCGACAGAATTGAAAGGAGATTGACCGGAACGGCTATATGGTTATCCTACGGTGAACGAGTACAACTGATCAACTCTGCACTCTCATCACTTCTATCTTTTGCCATGTGTGTTCTTAAAGTTCCATTGAAGTTGATAGAGATTTTTGACCGCGCGAGGAGACACTGTCTGTGGAGAAAAGAAGTGGACAGAGATGCCAAAACTCACTCCTTAGCCGCTTGGGATATGATCTGCCGCCCAAAGACAAAAGGGGGTCTTGGGATCTTAAACTTGCAAATTCAAAACAAAGCATTACTACTCAAGTACCTCCATAAGTTTATCCACAAAAAATACGTGCCATGGGTAATGCTAGTATGGAATGCTCATTATGATGATACACCCCCAAGCAAAACCAAGTTGCGGCTCCTTTTGGTGGCGTGATGTTTTCTCTCTGATGGATATTTACCACGGGATCACTACCTGTATTCCTGCTGCAGGGGATACGATCTTACTTTGGAAAGATGTTTGGAGGGATGAAAGACCGTTGATGGACACACATGAGCATCTTTTCTCTTATACCAAAAAATGAAGATATCGCATTGGCGCAATACTACAACAACATTGGCCACGAGGACAACTTCCTCTTGCCTCTATCAATGGAAGCCAGAGCTGAGCTGGACAACCTACAAGAGATCATGGGAGGAATAACCTTGGAACCTATGGGGACATATGAATGGATTTTATGCTGGGGCGATACAGATTTTGAACCTAAGAAGTTCTACAACTTCATGTCAGAAATATTGTGGCGCCACAATGCATCACCTCCATCTGGAAAACAAAATGTATCATGAGACATAAAGTGTTTGCTTGGTTGATGTTGAATGACATGGTCAATACGAGGGATATGCTACTTAGGAGGCATTTCAACATTAGAGACGATCACAACTGCCCAGGGTGCAACACAGAGGTACTGGAAACAAACATCCATCTATTCTATGAATGTCCATTTGCTGCAAAGTGTTGGGAAGCGGTGGGAATTCATTGGGATAATCAGCTGGACATGCAACACAAATATGAAAGAGCTAGAACAAGCTGGAAGGGACCTCTTTTCAAGGAGATTACCATATTGACACTTTGGAACATTTGGAAGCAACGAAATAGAATGTTGTTTGATGGTGAGGTGGCCACCCATATTGAGTGGCTGAGGAAGATCAAGGAAGATTTTGTGATATTGGGTTTCAACTTTCAAGATCAACCCTCAAAACTTATCCTTTTTGGAGGGTTTTAGCAACTCTCTTACTGTTTAAACCTCTTCTTTGTAGTCTAGCTTAGTACTTCCTTTTCCTCCCTTTGGATATGGCCCATGATAGGCATATCTTTATGTAAAAAAACCATGTAAAAACACTCTGGTACCCCCACTCCTCCCTGTTAACCGTAGGTTAACATTTTAATAAATAAAATAACAGTAGGAGTCTCTCCTGCTGTTTTCATCTGTCAAAAAAAAGATATTCTTGTTCCCGGGCCGGAATGAAAAGGATTATAAAGATCCAGATAAGGACCCGGCAATGAAGAAGATAAACAAACACGCCATGACCAAGTTTAGCGACGCGTTGGCCGCCTGGAAATCAAGGGTGAAATATCGGATTGTCAACAAAAAGGAACCCTACTCCGAGATTGTAAAGGATAATCCGACAATCACGGCAGAGCACTTTCAAATATTCAAGGTGGCTTGCGAGGCCGAAGCTGCCAAAAAAAGTCAAAGTACATGAAGGGGCTTCAACAGAGGAACATTGGGTGCCCCCACCTCGGAAGCCGTGGTTACAGCGGGAAGAGGTCCATATGGGCCAAGGAGGACGCGGAAGCTGCGAGTCTGGGCATCCCAGATCCCTTGGCGAAGTTCACCGTCCGGTAGGAGCGTGACGTCCTCAGGGCCCGGCACTGTTGGGACCCAGTGAAGAAGGTTTTCGAGACGAACGCGGTCACGACGGAGTTCATGAGACTGCTGGTAATTTTAGTTTCTGATCAATTCGACTGCACGTTAGTCATATTTGTAAACGATCCTTGTGCCTTTTGCAGAAAGAGCAGCACAGGATTGCGGCCGAAAGCGACTCGCCGTCTGAGGCGTTGGCGAGGCCCAAGTGGGACACTCCATTCAACTGGGCATTGAACATATTGAAAGGACTCCCGGTGGAGACTCGACCGTCGTATGGACGCGTGCACGGTGTCGGAGACGGCGCCATGTGGAAGAAGTACTACCATGAGACCACGGAGGAGAGAAAGGAAAGACGGAGGTTAACTAAAGAAAACATCGACAAGAAGGTTGAGATTGCGGTTGAGAAGAAATCATCTGAGATAGTAGCAACAGCGGTAGCTGCCGCAAAACAGGTGCTTGTAGATATGTCTACTACCTTGGTTCCAGCCGTTTTCAATTGGAGCAGGCAAAATCCAGAAAAAAATGCAGCGGACTTTCCCCTTGCTGACTTCTTCGGGAGCAGCTCGACTAGCGTTGCACCAGCACTTGCAGCTGCACCTACTCCCGCACCGGCTCCTGCTGTGATAGCCTGGCTTATTAGGGATGATAGACTACTCATATCAATAAGGAATTCCTTCTTTTCCGGGAGCCCATTCGGACAGAACTCCAAAGTTAAGCGTGCTCAGCTTGGAGTAGTTTCACGATGGGTGACCGACCGGGAAGTTGCTCCCGGGTGCGCACGAGTGAGGACAAAGTGTGCAGAAAAGACTAGTATTGATCTGTGAGGCCAGTCTAGATCCCGACAGGAGTAACGACCACCGGCGGGTGTGTCCGGGGCGTTACAAGTTGGTATCAGAGCCAGGTTTATGTGATAGCCTGGCTTATTAGGGATGATAGACTACTCATATCAATAAGGAATTCCTTCTTTTCCGGGAGCCCATTCGGACAGAACTCCAAAGTTAAGCGTGCTCAGCTTGGAGTAGTTTCACGATGGGTGACCGACCGGGAAGTTGCTCCCGGGTACGCACGAGTGAGGACAAAGTGTGCAGAAAAGACTAGTATTGATCTGTGAGGCCAGTCTAGATCCCGACAGGAGTAACGACCACCGGCGGGTGTGTCCGGGGCGTTACAAGTTGGTATCAGAGCCAGGTTTATGTGATAGCCTGGCTTATTAGGGATGATAGACTACTCATATCAATAAGGAATTCCTTCTTTTCCGGGAGCCCATTCGGACAGAACTCCAAAGTTAAGCGTGCTCAGCTTGGAGTAGTTTCACGATGGGTGACCGACCGGGAAGTTTCTCCCGGGTGCGCACGAGTGAGGACAAAGTGTGCAGAAAAGACTAGTATTGATCTGTGAGGCCAGTCTAGATCCCGACAGGAGTAACGACCACCGGCGGGTGTGTCCGGGGCGTTACACCTGCACTTGCTCCCGCACCTGCTCCGGCACCGGCTTCGGCACCGGACGTGCTCGGCGGTGCTTCGTCTTTGGCTGAGCTCGACGCCCTCACGGTATCTGTCACATCAGCCCCCTTCAATAAATGTATAATCTCACGTTTTCATTGCCTTTTGGATGTCTCATGTCGCAGACTTTTCTTTGTAGGCCGACGAAACCCCGTGCACCATATTGTACACCATCGGCGACCAGAAGGTGGACGTGGGGAAGGCGACGATAATGGAGCCGAAGGAACCATTGTTCCACAGCCGGCCGATCCCCCCGGACGTCTTCAAGGGTTCCGTGGCCAGTGTCAAACCGGGCCGCGGGAATTTGGCTCCTCTGGTAATAGTGGGGGATGACGACGAGACCCCGCGGCGGCTTGGTGATTGTTGCAATGGGTGGGTCCTGTTGTGGCCAAAGAGTCTGCTTCGTCTGGAGGCGGCCTGGAGCACACCCACGAGCACGCAGTTAGGTATGAACATCAACACCTCACCTTTCCAATTAGCGTCGGCTGTCGTGCTTGGTGATAGCGGAGGGGGTGAGGAAGAGGCTCCATTAGTCGCTGGTGACGTCGCCATAGATGAGGATGAGGACGAGGATGACACTCAACAATATGTCAATACTGGCGCCTACTTAGGGTTTGAGCATCATGAGTCGGTGCCTGAATTGCCGCCTCCGGAGTCTGAACGTATTATGGACAACCTTTTGGTAGTAAATAAGTCTAGGAAGAGACTGAGGAAAGGCAAAAAAGCTGCTTCTATGATCCAGCTGCCTCAGCAGCCTCAGGTTCAAGACCGTATAGATATCCCCGGTGCGGCAAAATGGCATATCGCCGGTGAACCAATCCTACCTAAAGTAGCGATAGGGGCCAGATTCGGTGATGTAAGGAGAATTCATGACGATGTGCTGCGGAGAGAGAAAGGCCTCCTTGCCTCGGAAAATCTAGGATACTCATTCTACGTGGTTAACATGCCGTGGCAATTGTCGTACGTCGACACATTCCCCGCGGAGAAGTTCTTCCTTCGATTCGATTACATCTTCGACATGTTTCACTGGAAGAAGCTGGATTTTACGTTTGTCCGCCTTTATGCCTTGCACATGAACTACCTCATCGGGGTTGAGCAGATACCTTTTATCTGTGTCGCTGACCCGTACTTCATGCACGAGGGCTTCTTGGCAGTCTGCGCAAAGCACTGTGAATACGCGAGGGACTACCTCGTCAATTTCATGCTCGCCAATAAGGACAAGGAGGCGATTCTCGTGCCTTATCATCCCCTGTAAGTCATCCGCGCGGATATCCTTCCTTCGATTTCAATCATTCATTTGCACGGTGGAGGCTAATTAATTTGAGGTGTACTTATTTTGCGCAGCGGCGGGCGCGCCGTCCTCATCATCCTCTACCCCCGATTCTCCCACGCTCTTTACTTGGACTCGTCGAAGAACATTACCAAAAAGGATTACACCCACATCAAGTCTGTTCTCGATAGTGCTATCTTTTACTACGGCAAACTGGGTGGAGAGGTCAACGACAAGAAGACAAGGGACGGCAGGCCCGCCTTCAGCCATAAGACCGACTTCTGCTGCATCCAGCAACCGAGTAATTCTCTTAATGATGGATTCTATGTCCTATACCACATGCTGGAGTATAGACGGGATCACCAGAACCTTCACATATCACCTAAATCCGGCGATGCCCATATTCTGCAATGGGTAAAGGACTTAGGAGATATCGAGGATCATCGACTTTGAGCTGAGTTCTATCACATCCAGCGCAAACTTTCCCAAATCATCATGAAGGAGGTCGTCGAAAAAACAGGTATGTTCTATGAAGAAGGACAAATGTTGTGGGAAGACGTCCGAACACGCGTAGCCTCTCAGCGTCTCAACATGAAGCCTTTCACTAAGCTCGGGGACTATCTCCCTGACATGGATGGATGGCACGACATGTTGGAGTGATTGTCGATATATGACAATGTGTCCGTTTAGTCCATACTTTCTGTATGACAAAACTTTGAGTTATGCACGGTGAAACTTTATTTTTGATCTAATTAAACCGTCCTCCTCGACTAGCGAAGATCACTCTAGTTAGGGCATTTTGGGTACGATGAACATTGTTATTTATGCTTATGATATGTTGCTTCTATTTTTGCCAAGTCTGTCTCTTTCAGTTGCTCAACTATATATGTTGCATATCATCGACTCATGTGACGATGCAGGTGCATAGACCACCGATGGCGAAGAAGTGCTACACCAAGAGTATACGACGAGTGGCCGGAGTGTCAGGCCCAGGTGTACCGGTTTCCGGTTTCCGAGCGACAGCCAGTAGTTAGTTTAGGTTCACGCTAATGCGAGAGAGGGATACGAACTCATGTACTGCATAGTTCCGCTCTCACTCATAGTGATAGCTCTTCTCGCGTATATCATTGTTTAGATGGATGACGATGTAGTTGCAAGTAATCGAGACTTCTATCGCTGTTTTCGAGATGATGACGAGAGACCACTTTGTGTTGGATGATGATTATGATGATGACATGATTTGATGAGACTATTTGTATGTATATGCTATGATTACATTTGTATGTGTATGATATGCTAAAGATTATTGTATAAAGCCTATTCAAATACAAAACAAATATGCAGAAAAAAAAATAAACTAATAAAACTAGCAGTAGAGAGGGGAACAAAGTTAGCAGTAGCGCTCCCTTACCAGTAGCGCTTCCTGCTAAAAAGCGCTGCAGATATTAGCAGCAGCGCTCTACACTAAAGCGCACTACTGCTAGCCATGTATAGCAGTAGCGTGGGACGACAGGCGCTACTGCTACACGTTAGCTGTAGCGCCTTATCAGTAGCGCGTCGTCCCGCGCTACTAATAGGCAAAATACCCGCGCTACTGCTAGGGTTTTCCCTAGTAGTGGGTGCATGCAGTATAGCCAGGATCTCAAGGAGCATTTGGCAGCGGAGAAGCAAATCGCGGCCGCACGCGCGGATGAGGTCGCAATGGCTGCCATTCGTGCCGATCCCCAGATCTTGGAGGAGCACCTTGCCATTTGCTAGCTACACCGGTTAAGCATGCTCGGTTTACCCGTTGTGTGTGCTGCTCCTGCCTTTCCTTCACAAATTCTAGTGAATTGTGCTATCTAATTTTACCATGAAATTTGTTACTCTAGTGTATATGTTCTATATGTCGTGCAGTGTGGTGCTCACTTATTAACTGCTTTGTTAATTAGTTGTCGTCTTCAGTTAACTGTTTGGTTCAATTCTGCAAATGTGATGTTCAATTCTTCAGGCTGCAATTTTGTATTGTCTTCCATGTGAGAAATAAATTGAATTTATCTTTACAAAATACATGAGAAATGAATACAATTGCTAATTTGCTATATTTCCAAGTTGTCAAGCATGCTTGGTTTGGTTATACATTGTGCAATGTGGTGCTCAGTTAACGTTTTGTTCATTTGTGTTGTGGTGTTTAGTTAACTGTTTGGTTCAATTCTGCAATGCGATGTTCAATAGTTGTGTGTGCATTCTGTTATTGTATACCATGTGAGGAATAAATTGAATTTGGCTGTAGTAAATACATGAGAAACAAATACAATTGCCATATTTCCAAGTTGTTAAGCATGCTTGGTTTGGTTAACTGTCTGATCTTCTATTAGGAGTATGTTATATTGTGCAATGTGGTGCTCAGTTAATGTTTGGTTCATTTGTTGTGGTGTTTAGTTAACTGCTTGGTCCAATTCTGCAATGCGATGTCCAATTGTCGTGGGTAGAATTTTGTATTGTTGTGCATGTGAGGAATAAATCGAATTTGGCTGCACTTAATACATGAGAAACATATACAAGTGCTATATTTCCTAGTTCTTAATCATGCTTGGTTTGGATAAATGGGTTTTCCATGTGGCTTGAATTAATCTGATGAATCTGCAATGTGCTTATTTTTCATCAACATATTTTACTGATAGCATGCGAACCCTTACTTAACCTGATGACTAACTACCTTATATGTGTTGCAGGGAAACAATGGGAAGCACTGAGGTTTACAATCGAGGTTAGCACGTGCATGGTCCGTTGTCTAATAGCACATTATTGTGCAATTGCAGGATCCATTCTAATATTTAGGTTTTTAACAATTTGGTCTTGCACATGTAGGTCCTGCTGTCAGAGGTTTTGACCCACTGTTCGACCCTTTTTGCATATGGGGAAATGAGTTGTCCATGAATATCAACCAAATCAAGAAACTCAGAAAGATTGTCAGGATAAAGAAATTAGCGACAAAAAACAACAAGATCTTTGTCTGCACAATGAAGAAGACATCAGTTCACTACAAGATGGTACTAACTATTATACCTTGCCTTTTTTTATTCCTTTGCCCCATTTCCAATATAGAGAAGATATTTATGCACATCCTTGTTTTTAGGCATTTTCAAAGCAGTTCACTGATGATTACCTCTCAAACCACCTCTATAGTCAGGAGGCGAGGAAGGTTTTCATACAACACCCACGGTTCAATATTGAAGTGTTCCTGAAGAGGACGAAGGACGGACGGTCAATCATCCACAGGCACTGGCCTAAAGTTGCAAAGACCTTCAACATGAATGAAGGCTCAATATTCGCCTTCCACTTTAGTAGTTTTCCAGATGAGATGCATCTATCTATATACCGTCCATGATGCTAATTTCGAAAGGTTCTACATGTTGCATGTGAAACTTGGTGCTGGTGCAGTTGTGTAATGGGGTAGCTGAGTGTTGAAGCTATATCATGTTGTACTCTGATGTATTTCAATTATGAAATTCTGCTTCCTTAATATGGAAATGAAATATATTATATGCTTAATATGAATGTCAATTAGATTAATAAATGGATTATTAATAATAGGGCAATTAGCCTGCTAATGGCGAATTACCTTGCTAATTGGGTTTTGCTATTGCAAACGGTTATTGAAAAAATACCATGGGCGATGACCTTAGGCAACGCACACAGTTTCTAGGAATAAACCGTGTTGGATCAATGAACAATCACACACGACTTTCTCTTGAAAACTATTTGTGTTAGGCCAACTTGTGCAAACGTTTACCACATAAAAACTGTGTGTGATGGACAGCCTTTGCCACACAGTTTCTTCTATGGACCGTGTGTGATGCATTCAATAACACAAACGATAAAGTTGTTAATACCATGTGCAATGGCAACACTATCACAAACGATTTAATGGGAAAAATTGTGTGTGATGTACCTGTGAACGGAAACGTTTTCCTTGGAGCGACTGTGTGGGATGTACATATGAACGGAAACGTTTAGTGGGGACTGACTATGTGGGATGTACTTGCGACCGGAAACAATTTCGCCTGTATAATTGTACTTTTTAGCTCTACTGTATGTATTTTCGTATTTGAGCGCTCGCCGGTCGCACACAACCTCATTTTGCTGAGCGTGTGTGCCAGGAGGGCATATCCCTGACGGTTTCTAGGTCGTGTGGGAGGGACCCCCCCTATCGCCGTCACTCACTAGGCGACAGTTCCAAATGCCGTTGTGGAAAGGGGTTAAAAACCGTTTGTATAGCACCGACGTGTACTAGTGATGATAGGGTGATGCAATTCTATGGTTAACATCATACTTGGCAAGCATTTTACGGAAAGCACCATGAATAAAGTGTGAACCACCATCAGTCATTAAATATCTAGGGACTCCAAACCTTGGGAAAATAACTTCTTTAAGCATTTTAATAGAGGTGATGTGATCAGCACTACTAGTTGGAATAACTTCTACCCACTTAGTAACATAATCAACAGTAACCAAAATATGAGTATACCCATTAGAGGAAGGAAAAGGTCCCATTTAATCAAATCCCCAAACATCAAATGGTTCAATAGCAAGTGAATAATTCATAGGCATTTCTTGACGCTTACCGATATTACCTATTCTTTGGCATTCATCACACGATAAGACGAACTTACGAGCATCCTTGAAGAGAGTAGGCCAATAAAACCCAGATTGCAGTACCTTGTGAGCAGTTCTGTCTCCCGCATGATGTCCTCCATAAGCTTCGGAGTGACATTTCCGTAGGATTTGTCCCTGTTCATGCTCAGGTACACAACGTCTAATAATACCATCTACTCCTTCTTTATAAAGATGTGGGTCATCCCAAAAGTAATGTCTTAAATCATAAAAGAATTTTTTCTTTTGTTGGTATGTAAAGCTAGGTGGTAAATATTTAGCAACAATGTAATTAGCATAGTCAGCATACCAAGGAGTGTTATGAGAAACATTTATTGCAGCTAACTGCTCATCAGGAAAATTATCATCAATATGTAGTGGGTCATCAAGAATATTTTCAAGCCTAGACAAGTTATCACCCATGGGATTCTCCGCTCCTTTTCTATCAGTGATATGAAAATCATATTCTTGTAGCAAGAGAACCCATCGAATAAGCCTAGGTTTGGCATCACTACAGGAATCAGCTTATTTGCCGTCCGCCATGGCGGATGGCAAAGGCACCAAAAGCGGATGGTAAACCTCTTTGCCGTCCGCCACCGACGGCAAACCTCCCGACAAAGAGAGCGACGGTAAACATGTTCTTTGCCGTCTGTTTCCTCAAAGCGGATGGCAAAGACCCTTTGCCGTCGGCGGCAGACGGCAAAGAACATGGACAACAAAAACTTGCGTTAGTCACGTTAGGTGGCTAACAGCAGCCTTTGCCGTCCGCTAGCGGACGGCAAATCTGCCCAGCCCTGACGTCAGCAGATGCGTCAGCAGATTCAGCTCTTTGCCATCAGCCGCCGACGACAAATGACCAAATGGGTCTGCTCCCAGGTTGCACAGGTTGCTGCCACATGGCCTCTTTGCCGTTTGTGGCGGACGACAAAGACCTCTTTGCCGTCGGCAGCGGATGACAAAGTGCCTGTATTGTTGCTATTTTTTTTATGTTTTCTGTTATATCCCTGCATTTTCAAAAGATATATATGATATATATAGTTTCAACATCAAACTAGCCCATGTATCAAACATCTAGCAGTCCATCAATGCAACAGAACACATAGGGTATTAAAGATCCAATACATACATAGTTTCACGGAGTTCATCCATATATACATACATAGTTTCACATTGTTCATCAATACAAATGAAAACAAGAACTAAACACTAGCAGTCTATCAAATGCCGCTTCCATGAAGTGAATCAAACCTGCAAAAATGGGAGTAAGAAAGTTAGAAGAAGAAGAAGACTAGAAGAAGAAGAATACTAGAAGAAGAAGACTAGAAAAAGAAGAAGAAGACTAGAACAACAACAAGAAGAAGAAGACTAGAAGAAGAAAGAAGAAGAAGAGAAGACTCTTCTTTTTATTCTTCTTTTCTCTTCTTTCTTCTTCTCTTCAATATTTTTATCCCTTTCCTCCTCATTCTCATTCTTCTTCTTTTATTCTTTCTTTTTCTTCTCTTTCTTCTTCTATTCTTTCTTTTTCTTCTCTTTCTTATTTTCTTCTTGTCATTCCTTATTTGTGTCATTTTAGAGCTAACATAGGTAATTATGCCATTTTTTGGCCAACTAAGCTTATTATGTCAATTTGGAGAAAAATAAGGTAAGTATAGGTCATTTTTGTGCTAACCTAGGTGATGATGCCATTTTTTAGCAAACTTACATAAGTATAGCTCATTTTTTATCTAACTTAGGTAATTATGCCATTTAGGAGGAAAATAAGCTAAGTATGCATTTGCTAAGCAAAACACTAGAGAAAACTTGCCCTCATCACAACAAATGCGATAAAGATCACAACTAAGGTAACAATTGATCCAACGGCATAATGATACCAAGCCTCATTATCAATGGCATATTTTCTAATCTTCTTAATCTTCAAGCGCATTGCATCCATCTTCAAGTGCACTGCATTCATCTTCATCTTGTGATCATCGACGACATCGACAACATACAACTCCAATTTCATCTTCTATTCTTCAATTCTTTTAATTTTTCTTTCAAATACTGATTTTCTTTTTCAATAAATTTAACTTCTCGACAAGAGGGTCGGTTGCAATTTCTGGTTCACATACCTCCTAGATAAAAATATCTCTATGTCAACTTGATGGCCATAATTGTCATAAATGAAAAATGCAACAAATAGTTATAAAAGAGAATTTACCACATCCGAATCATAAAGCGAGCGAGGGCCGACGGGGACGGATATCAAGACCATGGCACTATGTATAACAAACAATCATACAAAGCAACAAAATTATACAAGTAACTATATAAATCATGTAATCATACAAGTAACAGTATAAATCAAGTACAACATAAAAAATTGAATACCTAATGATAATCTGGATCGTCGGGTTCAATAAATGCTCTGGGATCAATAAATGCATCATCGTCATCACCATCATGAATGAAGTGCTCATTGGGTTCAGCGGCATCAACATGTGGAAGGCCACCTTTACGTAATCGGTCAAGCATTGACAAGTCATCCGCAGTAGTAACCTCTTCTTGTTCAGGCTCTTCTTGTTCCAGCTCAGGGGTGAAGTCAGGTTCACTATCGCTGTCTACTTCAATGTTCTGGTGTGAAGTAGAGCGTTTCTTGAAGCTTTTTTTGGAAAGACGTGGTTCTTGGAAGAATTCACCTTCATATGTGTCTGGGTTAATGTGAGGTTCATAATCCTCTTCATTGGGGGGAGGTGGTCTAACACGTGGCGGCACTTCATAAACGACATCCCAACCATTTAGATTTGGATCAGTTTGGCAGGCCCACGGTAGATAGAAAACTTGGGTCCCATGTTGAGCCATAATATAGACATCGGGAACATCTAAATGGGTGCTTTGTTTGATTTCGCTAGCCCTATATGTTCATGAGTCCTTCTAGTCTCCTTCGGCTAGATCCAGTGTCATTTGAAGACTACGACGTTCGGTGCGTTTTGACCATAGAATAGAAGTTCATAAATTGCTTCAACTCTCCCATAATACTCGATACCTCCATCGCCGCTAGCAGAGACACAACAATTTGTAGATTTTCGGTCGGCCATAGATAGCTCTTTGTCGTAGCTACGAAAGCGATACCTGTTGATGTCGTATTTGTCAAATGAACGGACCTTAAAGTCAAAACCATTAGCGACTTGTCTCAATTTAGCATCCATAGACTCTGAATTAGCCTACAAGTTTAATACGAAAGGATTGTTGCATTAGCCGCAAATTAGACGAAGAAATGAGAATGGTCTAATGGAAATTACCGATTGTTTGAACCAAGAGATGAAAACGGAAAGCCGGCTCCTTGCTCTACCAGAAGCTCATACTCTTCGATGGATTCCTTTTGGATCACCACTCCATCCGAGAATTTGGCGACGTATCGACTGTATCAAAAATATCCGGGAATAAGAGTAGTTTAAAGGAATTAGAAGTTGCAAAACAATGTATGCAAGAACTTACTCGATGTACGGGCGCACTTCTGTTAGGTTGGTGAAGATATACAACGAAATGGTCCGCCATTCTTCAACATCCAATGATATTGGTTTCGAAGCACCGACTCGTGCGAGATTCCCTTTGAATAGGCTGAGGTTGGATTTATGGTCACCAGCATTGTACCGAGGCTTCGGATTACGCAAATGACGATTTTTGGCTTCGTAGTGTGCTGTCACGAAGTTTGCCGCCTCCTCAGTAATGAATGCCTCGGCCATCGATGCTTCAATTCGACGTTTATTTTTACATTTTGTTCGGAGCATCTTCTGCATCCTCTCAGTTGCGTAGCACCAATGATTTTGCACGCCCCCCCAATCTTGCCTCGGTCGGGAGATGCAAAATCAAGTGTTGCATTGGATTAAAGAAGCCCGACAGAAAGATCTTCTCTAACTTGCAGATCAACTCCGGCGCCAACTCTTCCATTTCTTTTATCACAGCAGGCGATAGATCTTTCGCACAAAGAACACGGAAGAAATAGCTCAACTCTGCCAATACTAGCCATTCATCCTCACGGATGAAGCCACGCAACATCACCGGCATTACCCGCTCAATCCATATGTGCCAATCATGACTCTTGAGACCAAATATTTTCAATTTGTCAAGACTCGCTCCCCTCTTTAGATTCGCTGCGTAACCATCGGGGAACATCAACTGCATTTTCACCCACAAGATAATTTCCCTCATAGCTGCCTTCCAAGATTGAACCATGCCTTTGGCTTCGTCCAGTTCTGCTTTCCTTTCAGTTCTTGCATGTTTTTTAACGGTCTATCACATAGCGCCTCCTGATCGACTCTAGCCTTAGTATTATCCTTTGACTTCGCATCTATGCCGAACAATGTACCAAAAAGTGCCTCGGCAATATTCTTTTCAGTGTGCATCACGTCGATGTTGTGTGGGCAAAGGAGGTCTTTGAAGTAAGGCAAATCCCACAAGCATGTCTTGTGAGTCCAGGTGTGTTTCGAATTATACCCCTTGAAATACGCTGGAAGCTCTGGACCTGGCTCGAGAGCGCTTAACTGATCCAGGGTCTCTTGGCCTGTCAACGGAGGTGGTGCAGAGTTTTTGAAAACTGTACCTTTCATGAAGTTCTTCTTGTCTTTCCTGAAATTATGGCGAGAATTCAGGAACTGTCTATGCAAGTCGAAGCAAGAAAACTTGCGACCCGCTTGCAGCCAACGAAACTCAAGGGCTGCCTTGCATGTGGGGCACGGGAACCTTCCATGCACACACCATCCAACGAATAGCGCATATGCCGGCAAGTCATGTGCCGAGTAGATGTACCAGACATGCATTATGAAGATCTGTTTGTTAAATGCGTCATATGTCTTGAACCCATTATCCCAAGCTTCTTGCAATTCGTCCTTAAGCGGCTGCATGTACACATTCATATTCTTCTCCGGATAGTTCGGCCCTGGAATTATCAACGTCAGAAAAATGTTCTTTCTTCACATAATATGTTCGAGGGGGGGGGAGATTGAGTGTAAAGACAAATACGGGCCAACAACTGTATTGGGTTGCCTTCAGACCAAACACACTGAACCCATCCGTGCTGATGCCGACTCGAGGATGCCTTGGATCTGCCGCTTTTTCCGCATATAATGCATTGAAGCTCTTCCACGCTTCACCATCCGATGTGTGTACCATCATCAGGTTCCTATCTACATCTAGTTCGGTTCTTTTGCCCTCTTTGTGCCATGTCATCTGTCTGGCCGTCTCTTCAACCATGAAAAGACGTTGAAGTCTTGGTACGATTGGCATATACCAAAGAACATTAACCGGGATTTTGGTCTGCGTCTTCTCACCCATACCGTTGTCTACCACAATATACGTGGAAGACTTGCAAATGGGACAATAGTTCAAGTCCACATACTCAAGCCTAAATAAGGCACATCCTTTCTCACATGCATGTATCTTCTCATAGGGAATCTTAAGAGCACGGAGGATTTTGTCTGACTGGTACAGGTTTGCAGGCAGTACATGGCTTTGGGTAGAAAGCGTCCAAATACTGCCCTCATCATGTCGTAGCATTCTCTGCCCAAGTTGAATTGAGCCTTCGGAGCCATTATTTGTGAGATGGCATCCAGCTAACAAAGCTCAGTGTGCTCGTGAAGAGGACGTTTTGAAGACTCCAACATTTCATTGAAGGCCTTCGCAGATTCCTCCATCTCTTCGTCCGAATCCCGAGCATCATCAAAGTTTTGCACCATGTCTTCCATCCCGGTACCATGCTCGTCGGTGCAACGATGAACCACCCCAGCTCTGGCACATTAGGCAAACTAACTATGAAATGTCCACACCGTATAACCAGGCATAAAACCACTCTTCTGTAGGTGTTTGCCCATTTTATCCTGTGTCCTCTTTTCCCAATTCTTGCACCAGACACAGGGGCACCAGTTTTTCCTCTGGCCATTTGCAAATGCGGCTTTCACAAACCCCTTTGTTTTTGTTAACCATTCATTGGAAATTCTTTATGACAAGTGCGACCAGTGTACATCCACGCACGATCACTCATCTTGCTTACCTACTGGACATACAAGAAATATATATAATTCAGCATGTGTATTCAGCAGTTCATCTAGCTTGTCAATTTTATTACCTCCATGCAACCTACACTCTAATAGGTAAAGAAAGGTCCTAATCCCACCCGAGTATGTGTAGATTGAGTACGTTCTCCATGCTCTACCCCATTCTGAGACAAAATTTCAGTAGCACCTCCCCACTGTTCTCCTGATACACGTCTCGGCAAAAAGCCGAGAGAATGTGCATCCGGAGGACAACAGGGGGGCGCTGATGAAATTTTGTCTCGGAATGGGGTAGAGCATGGAGAACATACTCAATATACACATACTCGGGCTGTCCGTGGAAATTGCTGGACAATCCGAATGAGTTACAGTGATAAATATGCAACTGAATGCATATTTATCGATGCAACCCTTTCGGACGGGAGACGCATACTGGTTACACGACTGTTGTTACCTAGCTAGTGTCATCGGCACGAAGGCCGGAACATAGCAAATAATTAAGGGGGAGGAGGAGATGTCATTTGTGCTCACCCACAAACGCATGGGCGGAGCTTGTCGAACACCAGACCCTCGCAGCGACGAAACAACTGCACATTGAAATTGAAAGATGAGTAACATAGCATTATTGTTTTTGCCATCAACCTATAACTAAAATTAAACTAAACTAAGCCTAAACTAATTTAAACTAAAATTACAAAAAAAAGAAGAAAAAAGGAGAGAGGGCAGCGGTGGCGACGGGCGGCAGTGGAGGAGGGGGGCGGGGCGGTGGTGGCGACCGAGCGGCAGTGGAGGAGGTGGGCGGGGCGGCCTGGGGCGCCGGGGGCGGGGGCGACGGGGCTCCGGAGCAGGGAAGGTGGGGGCGGGTGGCGCCGCGCGACGGCGACGCCCGGGTGGCGGGGACGGGGGTGGCGGGGATCAGGGGTGACGGGGTGGCGTGGGCGACGGGCCGGCTAGGGCGGGGGGCGTCGGGCAGCAGGGACGATGGGACGGAGGGGGCGGGGGGATCCGGGCAGGGAGGATGGTGGGGCGGCGACGGTGCTGGGCGGCGGGCGGCAGGGGCGACGAGACGGTGGGGGCGGGAGGCTCCGGCGCAGGGAGGGTGGTGGGGCGGCGGTGGTGCTGGGCGGCGGTGGTTGTGCGGGCGCAGGGGCACGCGGGTGGACAGAGAGCAGAAGAGAGAGGGGTGGGGCCGGGGAGAGAGGGAGGGGTGGCCGTTAGAGGCCGTTAGTGGGCACGTTCTTTGCCGTCAGCTAGCCGACGACAAAGAATCTTTGCCGTCCGCTAGCGGACGGCAAATAGGGGGGCTTGTGGGCCGTTAGGGTTTGGGCCTCCACTAGACCACACCCGCCTCTTTGCCGTCCGCCAGCGGACGACAAAGAATCTTTGCCGTCTGCTAGCCGATGACAAAGAAATGGCTGATGGCAAATAGGATCTTTGACGTCAGCCATTTCTTTGCTGTCCGTTTTTTAGAAGCGGACGGCAAAGGCCTTCACTACAAAAAATACACTTCCATGATGATACGTGTCTGTCATGGTAGGTCACGTTTTCTCTCATGCATGTACATCCATGACGATTTTATGACAGAATCAAGATAGTCATACCTGTGCTGTCGTAGAAGTGTTCCATGACATTACCAAACTTATCATCACGGAAGTGTCCACTTCTATGACGATAAATCGCGCGTCATCGAAGTGCTTTCGTCAAGGGTGACCGACACGTGACATCCACCATAACGGGTCGCCGTTAAGCTATCGGGTCCAGTTTCGGATCCGATAACCCGTTAACAGCCCGGACCAATGGGGATTTTCCATGTGTAAAATTCTCATTGGCCAGAGGAAACACGTGTTGGCTCACCGTTGAGACAGATGTCATCCACTCAATGGACAGGAGGCGCCTATGATAGGTCGAGACATGGCACGGCCCAACAGTCGCCCATTCCGGTGAAAAAGGCCTGCCCAGTAAAAATTAGCAGGCCGGCCCATATAAGGCCTACTTGTGTCAGGTCCATTCAAGCCCACGGCCCATACGAGATGTGCGAATTTGGCCCGTCAACGGCCCGTTAACAATTTGACACCATTGCAGCCCATCGTCAGTTCGAGCCCGTTAATAGCTCGCTATATATTTGGGCTCAATATCGGCCCGATGTGGTTTCGGCCTGTTAACGGCCCATTCAAGGGATGGGCCAATTTTCTAGATGTACATCTTTCGGCCTTTTAGCGACCCATTTAAGTGTTGGATCAATTTCCGGCCTGGTGTGTCTTTCAGCGTGTTGACGGCCCATATATGAGTTGGGCCATTTGCAGTCGGACCTGAGTTTTGGCCTTTTAATGGCCATGCTCTTCATGGTCCAATACCAGCCCGGTTTCTCTTTCGGCCTGCTAAAGGCCCACAACACAGTTGGGCCATATACAGTATGACCTGACTTTCGGCCTCTTAGCGGCCCATGCTCTTCATGGTCCAGTACGATCCCGCTGTCTCTTTCGGCCTGCTAAAGGCCCACAATATAGTTGAGCCATATGTAGCCCGACCTTAGTATCGGCCTGTTAACAGCGTGTGAAATCAAATGGGCCCAGCTATTGCCCGCTTCAATGTCGGCCCGTTAACGACCCGAGAGGTAACAAAGCCGATCATAAACTTTCGGCCTAGTAACGGCCCATTAACTTAATAGGCCCACTAAAGTTCGAACATGTCTGTAGGCCCAATTAGATAATTTAAGCCCATTATGACGAGCAATTATGTACAGGACTATAACCGATCAATCAATGGCCTATGAGAATTTTGGCCCCTGCGAGCCCATTAGGGAAGCTCATTAAGGCCAGTGGGCTGCTTCCTTCATATAGGGCCCATGACTGTTCGTGCTAACTAATAATTTCACGCTTTTTTAGCTTCCTAGCGACCATTTAGCTGGAATGTGAGGTGCGCTAAGCAAAGGTACGACATACAGGGAAAAACGTTGCACATCCGGCATATATTACAGGAAATTACATCCACTGGGCAATCAAAGATTGATGCCAGTGCAAATAAATGAATAGAACCTAACGATCTACAACGTCACAATGTGCAACCTCAGCGCGGATGACGCCCATAAGCATGTGGGCAAGTTCTTCCTGCTTTGCTACAGTATCTCTGAAAACATTGATCAGTTGTTGTTGCGCACGAATGTGCACCTCTGATTCCTCCACCATTTCCATCGTTGCTTCAGCCAGTAATTTGTTCACAAACATACATTTTTTCCATTGCATTCGAGACAGAGGAAACTGAACAGATTCAAATGGCGATTTTGGCAGGCTTGTATTATTGATAGTGGAGAGTGTCTCGACCACTGCATCATAACATAAATTAGGAGGGGAACCGAACAGATTAATCAAGAGTTGTTGCCATAGTACCTGGCCTAGATTTATTGGAAAGAAACAATGGGGCTGCCTTGCTGTTTTCAGAGTTTGTCTTCTTATCTTCAACAGCCTGCACCAAATTAACACACGAGCATTTCTATCATTGGCCAGGTCAGATAATAGGAAATCAACATTGACACAACGAACGTTTGGGCAACCATACCACACCAGTCTACACCAAATTAACACAATATGGCACTACTATCATCAGCCAGGTAAGGTAATACGAAAGCAACATTGACACAATGAATGAATGGGCAACCAGAGCAGCACTACAATTTAGTAAGGTGCATGATACGAGATAGTACACTCATGCAGCTCAGTATGCAAAACTACCAGGCAGTTTTCCTTACAAAAATCAACATTGTTGCCTTTAATTAACATTTTGCTACAACTAAATTTAGATCAGATAAAGGTTGGATTCACGCCGATTAACAAAATACATGCTGATGTAAAAATATAGTGATATACAATAGGTACTTACATCAACATTGGAGCACAAAGAATTCCCGCAAGATACTTTCCTCGAATACGATCCCAGTGTAGAAAGTCTTCTATTGTTTAACTTTATTTTCTAAAAGAGGGATGGGTAAGAAACATGTAGAAAATATGATCAGAATGCTATAAAATTTCATGATGCAAGGATACGCACACGCTTCTTAGAATGGAGTTGACATATTTTTGCTGGACTGGAGCGGACTAGTTCTTCGGCCACCGGAATCTACTTATTATCAGTAGGAGTTGGGTTTTTCTGTGCTGGAGTAGTATCTATGAAAACTGGAGTTGGTTCACTATCTCCTGGCGTTTGGATCTTTTGCAAAGACCTGGTTTGTAACCCTTCGGATTCTAACATAGCAGTCTTCCCCTTGCATGCCTTATATAGAAGATTGGTGCTCCAATTATAAATCATGCTACAGCAGAGATGGAATAGGTACTGAAGAATAGTAAGGCATGACATATTGACATGTATTCCCTCCATCCGGAAATAAATGGATGAGTCTAGGCGTATTTCAGTTCTAGATACATCCATTTTTATCCATTTCTGCAACATGTAATCCGGACGAAGGGAGTATGATGTAGGAGCTAGGGATACGACAGGACAACGGTGTAAAAAAACACTACTTGAATGTAAAACTATATGGTAGCGGAATACATACAGAAAAACACTAAGGCAACATATGCGTGTATGATTGGGAAACTAAGATGGCATTGCAACAGACCACTAGAACATCACTTCAATGTAAAAAAAGAACATGGTATGGTAGACAGATGAAGTACATACTGATGAATAACAATGCATAAGATATTCAGAAGCATGATGTCCAAACTGAGCAGATGGCATTGCGATAGAGTAGAATGACAGTACTTGAATTTGAAAACATGTTATCATGAATGGAATAGGTACTAAAAACAGGAAGGCATGCCATATTTACATGCATGATCAGGAGGCTAAGCACAAGGCATTGCAACAGAGTAGATGCACTCCAGGACATTATATGCTTGTTGTACCCATATCACGGGCCCAAGTTAGAGCAAGGACCTTGTGGGGTGAATAGGATTCATCATCTTTCTGCAAGTCTTCTGAAGAACTGCCTTTACATGTTCCATCATATTGGGTATCATTGACGCCAAGTTTGTTGGCCATTACATTGCTCTGTGAGGTTCTTGTGGATAAATCAGTGTGTGCAATTATATCTGACATGCATGGAAGATAACTAGTAGTTAGATTTATGTAATGAGTGCCTGTAGGAGACGACATAAATAGTAGGACTGGGGTTAACGAGCAGCAACAGGTCTCAAAAACTAAAGGGTAACGGGAGACCATAGATGAAAGCTACAGAATATTTATTGTTTGTACTCGAGATTAACTAGATGGCACACAAAAGTATTAAAGAACAACATAGGTAATACTAGAAGTGGTATAATACTATAATCACCAGCCTGTGGGATAGCATTGGCTGATGGATGATAACTATGGAACATCGTTACCTAAAGAACAAGTTTCTTAGCTAAACTATGGAACAACGTTAACTCCTGAACAAGACCCGTAAGAGATCAGCATGAATATACAGTGAAATGTGATAATCTATTTTCCATGCTTAGATGAATAACAAAGCCATAAATGTTACACACAAGTAACATGAGGGTACAACCTATCTGGCCGCCATCCATAGGAGGGAGCATCATGTGCTGACTTGTCGATGGCCCTGTAGTTGTTGTAGCTGTCCATGTCGGGCACGCGCATTCGATGCAGGGAACTGTTGAGTGGGGACTATAGCTCCCTTATGGTGTATGCTTCCCTTGTTAGAGCAGCCGCGGTGAGTCGGAAGACGGGGTGGCTGAAGATGCAGAAAACACATAATGTTAAGAACGACACATATATATCTAATCTGAAGAAATACCCTAAGAGATGAACAACAAGGTACGAGAGTGGTCACACGTATGTTGACTGAAGACTAAATTGGGGTCACATGATTTTATTTTATTTTGGTACTATCCGATCTACGCGGATGGCTTGATGGCCGTCTTGTGCCTCCCAGCTGACACTGTTCGGAATCTTCCCCGAAGAGCCAGCGACAACCGGCAGAGCAACCTGCCTCCGCCGTCCATGGTCATGAGAGCTCCGACCAAAACCCCGCTCCCCGCCCCACCGCACTGCCGTGGTTGCGCCGCCCCCGGCCAATCCACAAAGACTCGCCGTCATCTAGATCCGGCGGCGGCAGTACCTTCAACCCACGCAACTCTAAGATAGCCATCTAAGCGCTTCTTCCGTGGCGAACTTGCGCCACCGCACCCTTACGTTAGACACCAGCCAACCAGCAGCCTAGGAGCTCCGCCGCCTTGAGGGGTGCTGCTTCCCATTGGGAATCGATTGGCCCAGAACAAAAAATCAGACAACTGACGCCTAAATAAAGTGATTTGAGATGAGGGTGCGACCTATCTTGCGGCCCGGTGAAGTAGGCAGCTCCAGCTGCCGAGTCGGTGAGGCGGAGCGGTTGCGGTGGCTACCGGCGGCTGGGAAGCAAAGATGTCGCGGCGGTCGACGACTACGGGGAAGCAGCGCCGGGGCTCTGGACGGATCCGAAGTTGGAGCCACTCCAGCGCCGTGCACAACGGTGGGGGTGAATCGGCTCCGGTATGGTTCACGCGGCCGTCGTCGAGGCAGCTCCGGCAGCACGGAGTAAGAGGCACACGGCCCAGTGCACGACGGCAAACAGACAGCATCTCTGGCATTGGGGAGGAGGGTAGCGGTGAATTTGGTGCGGTGGGGGGCGCCATGGAGGAGGGGCTGAGGTTTCGTGACTGGGGAGAAGGGAGCTTCCAGGGAGAAGGTGATTTGGCGCCCACGAGGTATGAATGGGGAATTGGGAGGGGGAACCATGTCTTACGGATGCATTTGTCTGAAATGTGGGGGGATGGGAGTTACAGTTCTACCCCTGCCTTTAGGCTTCTCGGCTTGGGTCTGTGTACTGAGTGTCAGGGATAGTAGAGTAACTTTGCTTCTCCTATATAGTGGGCGCAAGCGATTTCGGGCGTGTTTTTAAATAGTGGGCACGAGCGATTTCGGGCGAGGAGGGCGTGTTTTGAAATAGTGGGCGCGGGCTATTTCAGGCGAGGAGGGCATGTTTTGAAATAGTCGGCGCGAGCGATTTCGGGCGAGGAGAGGGTGTTTTGTCCCCCATGGTTTATGAATTATTCGGCACTTGTCATTTTGGCCAAGGTGAAGGCGCGCTTGGATGAAGTTACGAACCTACCCTCGATGTACAACGGGCCAATTAATGTGTGTCCCACATAGGCCGGTAATTTCGCGTCTCCCATTTATTTGCTCGGGCGAATTCCACCGAGCAGAGGGTGTTTAACGGTTCGTTCAAATTTTGGGAGAACGAGCATCCACGTCTACCTTACCAAGTCGATTCGAATCAAATTTTGAAATATTAGCTTGCCACTTCTTTTTTAGATGGAGAGATGATGCTCGGGAATAATGTGTTTTTACATGCTCGTTGCTAATGATTTACTATATGACAAATAGTTGACCCACTCAAAAACGGGAATCAAACCCAAAATGAAATATCTCAATTTAAGGAAATAGCTCGTTCACCAGGTCAAAATAGTGAACTAAATCCAAAATTGAACACCTCAATCGAGTAGCATGTTGTACAGTATTATAGTACTCCATGAACATGTTGAAAGTCAAATTAATGAACTTGTTTGATACGCATATCTCCATTCATGTGTGGATTGCAGACAACATGTTCTCCAATTTAAATATTTGAACGCAAGTTTATATCGACACATGGTTTATATCAGTCTTTGATGCATAAAACATGACCTCCCCCTCTCCCGGACTCCTGCTCTCTCTCTTGCCGACAATCTTCAATTCTATCGCACTCATCCAACACACAAACCTTGTTGGTCCCTCTCCCTCTCTCTCTCTCTCTATCTCTCTCTCTTTGTGTGTGTGTGTGGGGGGGGGTCTTTCAAGTTCGCATGCATATACTCCATGTATAGGTCTCTCTCGCACACTATGTATGATTCTCTAGTCCAAGCTAAATATCTTGGGTGCACTCATCGTACGCACACAAATTCCCTAGCTCGTTGCCCGTAACTCTCTGACGCACCACTCTCTCAGAGCTTTTCCCTCCCTCTCTCAAACTCTCCATCTCCCTGGGTCACACATACACATGCATATCTCACTCGCACTCGATAGACCCATCTATAACTCTATTTCTCTCCCTCGTTCTCTCTCCATCTCACACGCACACACACACACACAATCTCATGCCTAGCCAAGTATGATGGTCTCTCACTCAATTGTAGGCACACGCAGTCCCCCCTATATGTATATGACTAGCTAATTCTTAGTCTCCATCACAAACATGTGCATGGTCTATCTCGATTTCTCTCGGGGCATCTTTCTATCGCACACGCACTTCTTCCCTCGATCTCCCACCCATATAGTCCCCTCACGATCTCGAAGGGATCTCTCTATCACAAACACACCCTCTCTCCCTCCCCATGCGTCCATCTTCTCCATGCGTCCCTCTCGACCTTTGTTCCTTATTGGCCAGACCTCTATTGGACATGTGCTATAGGGGTGTTTCTCTCCGTTGCAAACAATCACACACTAGCTATCTTCGTATATCTCCTCACCTCGCTTTTCTATCTCGGAGATGCATGCATTATATGTTTGCATAAGAAATGAACACACACACTCTCTCTCTAATTTATCGTTTGTTGTCCCTTTATCTTTCACACACGTACTCTTTTAGCCCACTCACTCATTCTCCTTCACACGCACTTGATCTCTCTTGACTTAGGCACTCTCTTTGGTCCATAGCATATAGATTTATTGAAAAGTCAAACATCACAAAGTTTGACCATGTACGTGGAGAAAAACATTTACATCTAGAACGGCAAACATATATCATTAGATTCATCATGAGATGTAGTTTCGTATGATGTATCTTTGGTATTGTAGATATAAATAATATTTGCGTAAACCTGGTCAAAGTTTCCAAAGTTCAACTTCTAAAAAATTTATATGCACTACATTATCGAGCGGATGGAATATCTCTTCCCCCCTCTCAGCTATCTGACACACCACTCAGCCTTATCGGGGATCCTCTATCTCTATCAAATTTTATGTCTCCCTGGTTCACACATACACATGTCTCGCTCGCGCTACATACACCCATCTAACACTCTACGCCCTTGTTCTCTCTCTATGTGACACGCACCCCCTAAGTACCATAATCCCTCACTCCATCATAGGCGCACGCACTCCCCCCTAAGTATGACTATCTCTCACTAGCCATCAGGAACACACGTATTGTCTCCTTCCATCCATACGTCTATCTCGATATCTCTCGGGGTATCTTCTATCACGCACACACCTTGTCACTCGATCTCCCACCCATGTAGTCCCATCACGATCTCCATGGGATCTCTCTATGATAAACATACACTCTCTCCTCCCCATGTCTGCATTTTCTCCGTACGTCGCTCTCGACCTCTCTCCCTTGTTTGTCAGACCCCTCTTGGCCACGTGCTAGGGGTCTTTCTCTCTCGGTTGCAAACAACCACACACTATCTCCTCACCTTGCTTCCGCTGTCGAAGATGCATGTGTGATATGTTTGCATAAGACACAAACGCTTTTTCTCTACTTTTATCGTGTGTTTTCCATGTCTCTTTCACACACGCACACACACTTTTTTCAGTCACTCTTTCTATTTCTCTCTCTCTCTCTAGTTAGGTACTCTCTCACATCCATAAGCATATGGATGTTTTGAAAAGTCAAACCTCAGAAAAGTTTGACCAGGTATATGTGGAGAAAAACATTTACATCTGGAACGGTCATTAGATTCATCACAACATGTACTTCATACTATCATTTATCTTTGGTATTGTAGATATAAGTAATTTCTTTATAAACTTGGTCAAAGTTTCAAAAGTTTGACCTTCAAAAAAATGTAGGCACTACATTATCGAACCGAGGGAGTAGCTCTTTCTCTCTCTGCTATCTCTCACGGGCATCCCCTCTCACTCAAACTCTCTATACCAAGGGATTATACGGTCACTGTGTTAGCGTATAGCTCCATACATTGTTTAGTTGACCGACCAACTAGTCCACATGCTGCCTTGTCAACTCGTGTTCTCTATGTTTGTGTGCTGGCCCATGTGGTAGTGGGTGAAAATAAGTAAACTAGAGGCCCATCTGACATGCGGTGAAGTAAACAAAGTTGAAACCACTCGGGGTAGCACCCCACACGCTAATAAATTGAGGGCACACTTCTTCCGCATGAAGGACGCACTCGCGCACACTTCAGCACTGCGCGGCGGCATGCACAGAAGGACGCACTCGCGCACACCCAGCACACAACACACACCAGCACACGTGTACACCGGCGTCGCCGCTGGCTGAGATGGACGACGAGGCAACCAACAAGCGGAGGTCTCCTATGTCTCCATAGGTAGTTAATTACCCTCTGCCCTAACCCCACATCGAATCCTTCTCTTCTTGTGTGCACATAACTTCCGCCTGGATGGGTAAAACACACACTCACACTTAACAATGTCCTTCTAGCTACCCCCTCTCTCACTCTTCCCCTATATCCCCGAAACTAATAAGACCATTCCTTCGTTTAATTCCCGCCTACATGCACCATCGGTATATAGTAGTCTTCCTCGGTGTCTCTCTAACAAACACGTTCTCTCGATGTCCACCGGTCGTCATGCTGCAGTAATAATGACTAATGAGCCGTCAAATCACAGGCGCAACCTTTCCCACTGTGAAGTTGCTCGGACGAAGGAACCATCATGACTTTGTTGAATTCCGCTTCTTGAAGAAAAGTACTGTACCAGCAGTACTGCTAGCTACAGTAGTACTGTACTCCAGCAGAGGCTTCCTTTAGTTCATAGGATAGGAATTTTATAGGAATATGAAAATCATAGGAAGTGAGATGACATGCATCTCAATTCCTATAGAGAAAGAGATGCCATTTGATGCATAGGGTAGGAATTTTTCCATTGAGTCGAGGCTAATGTATTGGTAATTTGCTCTAAAAACTACATTAGTAACTAGTACTGGTGCATGCTCGTAAGTAATTAAACAAACGTATGGGCGACACAGACACAGACACACACACACTAACTACTAGTACTACTACTTCTCACATGCTGGCCAGACGCCGTTGTTCTCCTTCCCGGCTTTGTCGGCGACATCCCATTGTGCTGGGATCTCCGCCGACCTCTCCACAGCAACGCGTGCATCCTCTTCTTTCTTGTGGCGGCGGGCCTCTCTTTTCTCGAGTGCTTTCTGCCTTTTCCGCTCCCTCTGTGCGGCCACCTCTTGCTCTACCGCCCATTCGGTCCTGGTAGCTTCAAATTCCGCCCATGTAGGTGTGAGGTCGCGAGCGGCGATGAACTCGGCACAGCGGGATGCCATCGCTTCCCTACCATTTTGTGTGCGGTCGTGGGCGGCGAGGAACTCGGCGCGGTGGGATGCCATCGCTTCCTTACCAGTTAGTGTGCGGCGCGGTGGCATGAACGACGCTTGGTGAGAGCTCTAGGGTGGAGTGGCCGGATAACCGTATAGTGCATTGGTTTGTCAAGAGCTCAAGGACAGAAGACGAAGGAAATTTGGATTCCCCTTCAATGCTGGTCATTTATTACCGAGTAAAATGCATTGGCGGTCATCGAACTTGTCTTGATAGCTCACTTTGATCATTGTATACGAGATATGGTGATAATACGGTCACTGGCTCAGCGTATAGCTCCATATTTGTCTGGTTGACCAGTCAAATAGTCCGCATGCGCCTCATTAGATCGTGTTCTGTATCTATCTATCTATGCAGGCCTACGTGTCAGTGGAGAAAGAAATAAAAACCAAAATTATGCGTATGTGAGGAATCAAACCACAGACTCGTCGCTACAACGCACACTCGTCAGCCAAATGAAAATGAAATACTTTGCGTTAAATGCACAAACCATTTTTATATATTATATTTGATGCACACATTAGCGCACACCGTCCATAGAGGCAAGTAGCATGTACGCGTGCAGACACTCACGCTCACGCTGTCAAACCATGCTAATGCATGCACGTCGCCCTCTCAATCAAAGTCCTGCTCATGGCACAACACGAACGGCGAGCCCGTCACCTGCGCGCCTCGGCGGTGCCTGACATTACTGTTTAGACGTTTGCTGGCGGCCTCCGCGAACACAGAGCATGTATTCACCTGGCTCAACACCAACGGTCATACTTGTGTTGGGCGCCGAGCTGCTCGAAATTAGCCATGGCTCTGCACATGACGCGACGACGTGACTCGGCGCCTTGCTCATGTATATCATCCATCACAACGACAATATATAAAACAGCCTAGCTAGAGAGGGTACTATGCTACCTATATATGTATCGTGAGCGACCGATCATAGTGCCACTGCACAAGAGTGTGTGTTTGATCGATTCGTCCATTATTCGTAAGTTATGCATGGTTGTGTGATGTGTAATGGTGGTCGTCAAAGGCTAGCTTTCGACAAGAGTGGTTGCATGGACGCCTGGTTGTCAATACGTGCCACATACGCTTCAAAGGCTCGTCATCCATGAGTTCACATTTTACCACCACGCCACCGTCTGACCGCCCTGGCCTACCGAAACCCCTTCCATCGCTGGCGCGCGCTTCCCGCCTGAAACGGTCACCGTCTCTCCAAAATGTCAATGCCGCATTCACGGGACTTAACTGCAGGTGCAGTTGGTGTGTCACTGACATGCGGGCCAGATGCCTGTTGGGCCCATATGTCAATGACCCAACTGCACCTGCAGTTAAGTCACTGAAGAAGCATCCGCATTCACGCCCGACGCGACCTCTCATTGGCGTCGGCATTGCAGCAGCGCGACGGCCGAGAGAGCGCCACTCGCGCGGCATCCCGATACAAGCGACTGCTCCGCGTTAACGACACCACGGCCATCCTTCCGTCTGCCACCCACATTAATGACATGCGGCTGCCGACGAACCTACTCCGGCGCCAGCCGTCCATCCGTCTGCCGCGGCTCATTGCCATTCGCCCGCTATATTAACTTGAGCCCCAGCTCCCAGCCATAGCGAAAGACCCACACTCATTCTCCTCCGGTCCCTTCCTTCTGTCGGCACCACTCCAACCATGGCCTCCTGGCGCTCCAAAGCTCTCTTGGACGTACTGTCGCAGGAGCAGACGAAGGACATCGGTGGCTCCGCTCCGGGCGTGCTCCAAAGCTCTCTTGGACGTACTGTCGCAGGAGCAGACAAAGGAGATCGCCGGCTCCCCCCGGCTGCCCTCCGGCAGCGAGGAAGAGTAGTACACGGTAGGTCGCCACCGCTCTGGTGCCAGGAAGGCCATCGCTCCTCCACTCAGTCGACGCCAAGCTTGGTGGGATAAACATCGGCGGTCGATTAGCCGCTTGACGGAGACGTGGAGGCGGAAATCTTCAGAACCTTGTGCTCCGGAGGAGGAGGTTATCGAGGCGGAGATGGACAAAGCCGAGGCGGATGAGGAGGAGGCAAAGGCAATGGCCGGCGTTCTTGGGGCTCATGGTCGGACATGGTGGTCGGGCGCCAGCGATCGTTTAGATTAGGTTTTATAGTAGGTTTATTACGGTTTGTTCGAAATATGTAATGAATTTCGTCCAGTTTATAGGAAAAGTTTTCGAAATGTACTGAATTTCATCCGGTTAATTTGAAATTTGCTTTGTTTGCACGAATTTCGTCCGGTTAGTTCATATAGTTGTCGAAAGGTACACTGGCATCATTGGATGGCATCCTCTGGCATCAGTGTCCTCGGACAGATGTCGGTGTAAATTTGTGGGCTAGTGCTGGAGATGCCCTAACTATCATGCTATAATCGCTAAAGTGCTCCATTATTTCGCAGGGAACAGTTATCCCTCAATCAAAATCATATCCGCCGTGTTTCCCACTCCTCCCACGTAAGAGTGTAGACTCTTGCTTACATAAAAAAGGAGCAAGTGGACGGCACTGTAGCATGTCATATCACTCAAACTAGCCCGCCTAACGCGCGGGAAAGCCCCGCCCTCGTCATTTTGTTCTGGATTTCTATCGACCGATCGCACGAAAATGTTACGCTTTGCAAGTTCAAAAGGAAAAGGCGGCACACTTACGACTCATATGCGTCGCGTTCGCGTCACACCCCCGACAGTCCGGCTTGCACGCCGCTCACCAGAGGGGACACGCATTGTCTTGCATTTTCACTGACATATGGGACAACAATTGAATAAATCGTCGATAGCCGAAATCTAATTGCTCGGCGGGCATCGGCTGAGAAGAGAGAGACGGGGGAGGGAGAAGAGATCGCCCGCCCGCCGCGCACGGACTCCAAGAAATATATGGTGATAATGTGAGGTGGGCCATGCGGGATTCCGGACCGCTTCCAAGCCCGCTTCTGACCGCCCTGGCCCATCAGAAAACCCCTCCCCCCTCCCGCGCGCGCTCCCCCCTCAGACGCCAGCTGCCCGCTTATGTGGAGGAGAGAGAGGCATTGACAAAGTCAAGGAGTGGGTTCTGCAAGAGCCCGTCTCTACACGTGCTCCTAGGTATAAAAAACTAATTCTAGAAAAAAGAGGTATATATAAAAAACAATTGTGTCTAAAAAAAGAAAGGTAAAAAACATTTGAGAGGAAATAGATAGAGAAAGTGAGAAAAAGTTGCAACCTTATAGTCAACACTATGGTAGTACATGAGGAAGGAGGGATTTGTGCACATGCCAAGTTCACTGGGCTGGCGTGTTTCACACTCCTCCGTCATAACAGTGGAGACAATAACTTTCACCAAAAATAAACAATGAATACTCGTTGCTTGTCCTCTATATCGTAAAGAATACTTTCATTTTCCGACATGTGGGACGTCGACCATCCCGGTCCACCTGCCATGTACAAAATTATCCCGGTCCACCCCAGTCATAGCGCAGGCCCAACCTTTCCCACTGTAAGTTGGTCGGACGAAGGAACCATCATGACTTCGTTGAATTCCGTTTCTTGAAGAAAACTTACTGTACCCGCAATACTGCTACCACACGCGAAGACTGGACGACACTGTAGCACGTCATATCACTGAAACCCACTAGGCCAAACTAGGCCACCTAAGATTTGTACTCCCTCCATTTCAAAGTTAGTACAAAGTTGAGTCATCTATTTTGGAATGGAGGGGGTACGTCTCTGTACTGCTATGATTTTGTGTTCTCAAAAAATATCCTTTGTCAATCTGACAACTAGGAGGAGAAAGAGGGTCTTTCTCTCTCTCTAGATCTCTCTCCATCCCACAACCCCTCTAGCACACATACACACTCTCTGTAGCCACTCCGAAAGTACGATGTCACTACACATTCACGCTTCCAACAAAAAAATTACACATTCACGCATGTTACAAGTATGTGCCAATTTTGCTGGCTATTAATGTGAGGCTCCTTTGGTTTAGAGGAATCTTGTAGGAATTTCATAGGATAGGATTTCTATAGAAAAAATTTCTGTAGAGCCCTTTGGTTTATAGGAATGGAATCATATTCCTATGGAAGAATTTTTCCTATCCTCCACATTTCATAGGAAAATAAACATTAGCCTAGACTCAATGGAAAAAATCCTATGATGTGAATCCAAGGGCATATCCTTTCCTATTCCTACTCATAGGATTTAAGATACATGTCATCTCATTTCCTATGGCTTTCCTATTGCTACGATTTTCCTACCCTATGAACCAAATGAGGCCTGAATGTATCCGTGTCGACTATTGTCTGATCGATCGCTAAGGCTATAATTTTAGGAGCTTGGGCTATTGGCCGATCGACGACGGATCAGATCTATAAGCACCACGAGCTCATCAGCCCCAACGTTTCTCTTCGGTGAATGTTTTGCAAGTACTATATAGCTCGCACAGTAAGAATCATCAAACAAGCCTTGGTGATATGATAAATATTTCAAACTTACATCTAAGCATGCCATATATTACATCAAAAGCTGGTGAGGATACATATGTTTCCATAACTCGACAAGGGTTCACATGATTCACTATCAAACAAAACTAGCAAGTACCGCCCACACAAGACAGTGCACTAGCCCTAAGATGGTTTGATAACACGCATCGTTCTGGTAATTAAACACAATGCAAACTACCCTGAAGGATTAGCGCGACCAACTATTTCTTGTCATCGACCTCTCGGGCAATGACCACAGCATGGACAGCGGCATGGGAATCGATCTCTGGGGCGATGTCCACATGACGGACCGCTACATTGGAATCGATCTCTGGGGCAATGTCCACAGGATGGACAGCGGCATCGTAATAGATCTCCGGGGCGATGTCCACAGGACGGACCGCGACATCAGAATCAATCTCTTGGGCGATGTCCACAGGATGGACAGCGGCATCGGAATCGATCTCCGGGGCGATGTCCATAGGACGGACCGCGACATCGAAAATGATCTCTGGGGCGTTGTCCACAGGACGGACCACGACATCGGAATCATCAAGGACATCCACCGGCACCTGCACAACCCTAACATATTAGCAAGCACATTGCAAATAATCAAAAACCACAACTATGGTAAGCCATTAGTTTTTACCTTGTGCTGCTCACCGGGGGATCCCATCCCTCCGGGGGCCATCTCCTCATCCTCGATGGGGGCCATCGCCTTGCCAAGGAAATACTGCTTCTCAACGGCGACTATCTCCTCAAACTCGGCCTTGAGCCTCTCATAGGTGGCCATTAGAGTTTCTGGGGTAGGCATGGTGGGGCCCTTGCTGTTCTTCCAGCTTTCTTTGAGGAGTTCGTCCGCCAACGTCGTCAACTCTTTGGGCAGTGCTTGTTTCTTGGAGTTCTTCGTCTCCATGGGGTGGCCCGCTAACATAGTCAACTCGTTGGTCGGTGCTCGCTTCATGGAGATCTCTGTCTCGAGTGGGTTGTCCGCCGGCAACTCTTTTCCTAGTGCTCTAGGATCCATCAATGAACTGACAAACAAAAAGCAATCAAAAGGAAACCACAATCGCAATGAAAACAGGAAAAGAATAGGCTATGAGAATCGGTCGGTGCTTCGCAAAAAGAAGATTCTTGGAATGAAAATATAGTAGCATCACTGATTCGCCCACCTTTCCTTCGTCGGTACAGAAGAAAAATAGCAGAAGTGAGTAGCCTGGAGTGAGGTTTTCTTCAAGAAAGGGGAGAAAGGGCTTCAATGAGCGTTCCAGTGAAATGATGGTTGCTTCATCCAGTCCAACTTCGAGGCCACTTTACCACTGCTGGTAAAGGTGTGGGTTCTGTGATATGATGGGTCATGACGGCCACACCGGGGTGACCGGTGAGTCTCGACTGTAGCACCTTGCTGTGATTTGGTGGATGGCACGCGGGCCCGGATGCTTTGATGTCCCGCATGTAGATAGAGCGGCTAGTCATATACTGTACAGTAGTAGTTTGGACGATAGATGAGGAGCTCCGTCTTGGTTTATTGGTCCGAAATTTTGACTATAAATTTAACTAACCAAATGTTCATGCATGTCACAAAAAATTACATCATTGAAAACTATGTTCAAATATGAATCAAAGGATATAATTTTTGTTAACATGCACTAACATTTTGTCAGTTAAATCTTTGGTCAAAATTTAGCACAAATTACAAAGGGGCCCAATAAATATTGTACTCTCACATTTTGTTTTGAGGATACTCCCACATAGTAGAAAATATAAATAATAATGCATGTTGGAGCTGCCCACGTTTCCGATAATTTTAGCCGTGGGTTTGTTCACAAATTTTACGAGGCGGTGGTTGTTCATTTAATGGAGGGTCTAGTACCAGACTTGAACGATACAAAGTGCAACCTGGCACACCGTAACACCACTTGGAATAAGCGGGTAGCTATCTCAAAAAACAATCAACAACTAAAAAAAATGGCGACCTGGCACGTACACAATTTTAAATGATTGTTTTGATAGAGTGAATAAAGAAAACTACCCCACTATACGTATATATATATATACATAGGCCGGAGCCTCCGCGCTTTCTTGCTAGGGTTGCTCTATTCACACAATCTCTTCCTCTCCAGATCTAAACAAGATAGCGGTGGTAACATTGTCTTTCTATCCTCACCGCTGGTTACAGATCCGGACGTATCCCCCTCCGCCGGTGAAGGGGAGGAGGGGCAGCGTTTAGGCCGTCATCGATAGCGAGGGAGGAGACCCATGCCGGCCGCACCGTTATCTCTGGCTGAGCGCGGGCGGGGGAGGTCCTCCGATCCCTTCATCGTTGCCCTAGTGTGGGCGGATCCGGCCTCCCGCCGCCCACCTATCCACATCACGACGACCTTCAGGTATATCTTCCTTCGAAACCGGCCTATCTCTACTTCCCCAGCTCGCTACGTCGCTGCATGTGCATCATTTTCTACCTCTTAGCCCCTCTCGATCGGATGGTCCAACGTCACCTATTTTTTTATTGTTAGAGGTAAAGCTACTTCATGGAGTCGAATCTTGTACTTGGTTCAAACAAGAAATAAAGGGGGGAAATTTAGTATGTACATCGGACTTGGTACAAACAGGAAGGAAAGGGGGTGAAAGTAGTACAGACTGGTCATCCAACCGGTCTCTTGGTCGAAAAGGGAAATATAAGGGAAACGCTATACACAGTGGTATGACAAGGACTAGATTTGCTATCCAGACATAGGAGTAGGTGGCTAGAGTGAACAAAAATGGGACCAACCCAGATATGTTTCTTGAATGTTTGTTTCTCGGGGCAACAAACTCTGAATCACTGCTTTATGCCCCGGTTTAGGTACATGGTGCTGGACTGCTGGTGCACCCACTGTCCCATCCCTTATACCAAATATTTAGCTGTTCTTAGTCTAATGCCCCTGTTAAAATGAAGCCATGCCACTGTTATAAGCCATGACAAGTTTAGCCAATTTTTTTTGCCAGTAATTGTTTGAGACTCTGACTGTTTCCTCTGTAGCTTTTTTGTGCAAACAGGGATATCCATTTCACCTTGTTGCTATTGTGACTTTTTGGTGCACTGCACAAAAGACTTCTTAAGAGAAGTGACTTTTGTGCTGTTTAACTGGAATGTCAGAATGGAACCGTTGGTTCATTTTGGTGGAACTGCACAAAGGGAGATCTGTGTTCCAATCCTCATCATCCATATTGTCACCATAACCTTCCTTTAGGTAAGAATGATATTTAATGCATGTGTTCATCTCTATTTTGCGACTGCCATGAGAAAATAATGCTATTGTTTGCTAGTACACTTGTACTCCCTCACTGACAAAACCAATTCTAAAATAGAAGGCCAATCATGTACTTGGTTTCACCAACTGGCATGGCGAGGAGAAAGATAAACAGAGCATGAAGAGGAGGAAGAAGAAGAATAAAGAGGAAATGGAGATCACACGATGGTACTGTCCTATGTTATCCTGACATCTTGCTAGTGGTATTGTATTGTTGTATTGCTACTAGTCTTAATTTACTTGGAAGACTAGCAAGATGCCCGTGCATTGCACATAACATCAAGATGCATTTGTATGAGTTGTTTATCTTGTGAGAGAAAAGGATGAACGAGGGAAGGCCTTATTTGCAAATGTGGAGAGGGGTGTGGGTACCTTTTTTGCAAAATTGCCATAGTTTCCTTCCTATGCGTCAGATATAAATCGGACGGCCTATATTGCAGGATGGCAGGCACACCATCATGACCAACTCTGTTTTTTATAAGAGTAGAGTAGAGATAGATAGAGAAATGCAGCAGAGTAGTACTTGGGTTGACGACACATCATACTAATTAACTAGATTCTGCATGCATCTGTGACTCAGCCCCACATGATCAACAGTGCCAAGGTGATCTTGCTGAAGCCGAGGCCTCAGTCGAGGCCATTCAAGGGCTCCAGCAACGTCTACCTTACATGTGAGGCGATCCTCCTGGGAGCCCTTCCCCTTTTGCTGTATCTCCTGCAAGGTCACTTAATTAATTAGGAGTACTTAAGTAGCACTAATTTATTACTGCCTAATTTTCCTGTTGGAGTTAAACAAATCTTTAATAGCACCCTATGCTGAATCATGTACGTGTGTATGTGTGTCTGTGGAGGTGAATCATGTGGTGGAGCAGGGAGGGAATCTTGGTAGTGTCATGACATAATAGCGCTATTGTTTTGCATGTCAATTTATTGCCATTGGTTCAATGAGGCAATGTTTTGCGTATTGTCCATCATGAATTTGATGCTACTATTAGAGTAATATGCTAATGTCTTTCTATCCTTTCTCACTAAGCTAATGAAGGTTTCACCTTGTTCCTACTTGTGCAAACAGGGATCATGTTGTGCCAATCATACATTTTAGTGGAACTACACAAGACAATAAAATGAACTGTATCCCAGCCAGTTCTTTAACTCTGCTGGAAGTTCTTGATAATCTTTCGATATAATCTCCCGTTAAAGTTTTGGAACCTATGATACATGGCAATGCTTTCAGTGTTGAGCTAATTGGCACTGATTAAATAAACTAATACCTCTCTTTAAGATAGACTACTATGTTGCTAAATTTACCCATTAAGATAATGAGGGCGCACTACAAAAAAAAGACACTTCCGTGATGATACGTGTTTGTCACAGTAGGTCACGTTTTCTGTCATGCATGTACATCCATGAAAAATTTATGACAGAATCAAGATAGTCATACCTGTGCTGTCGTAGAAGTGTTCCATGCCATTACCAAAATTATCATCACAGAAGTGTCCACTTCCATGACGATAAATCGCGCGTCATGGAAGTGCTTTCGTCAAGGGTGACCAACACGTGGCATCCACCGTAACAGAACGCCGTTAAGCTATCGTGTCCGGTTTTGAATCCGATAACCCGCTAACAGCTGAGACCAATGAGGATTTTCCACGTGTAAAATTCTCATTGGCCAGAGGAAACACGTGTTGGCTCACCGTTGGGACAGATGTCATCCATTCATTGGACAGGAGGCGCCTGTGATACGTCGACACGTGGCACGGCCCAACAGAGGCCCATTCCGGTGAAAAGGCTGGCCCGTTTGACTTGGTCAAAAGGTAACGGGCCGGCCCACGGAAACCTGTTAACGGCCTGTTCGTATATAGCCCATTATGGCCCGCTAACTCACGACCCGTTACTACCTATCCGAATTAAGCCTAGTAGCTTCATCTGGGCCTTCCAATGTGATTCCAGCCCATTGTAACTTCCGGCCCATGTATGGCCCATGATGTCTTTCGGCCCATACAAGACCATTTGTAACTCTTGGCCCATTAACGGCACGTGGTGAATCTGGCCCGCAATGAACAGTGTACCCCTTTATACCCATTAACGGCCCATTATTACATTGGGCCGTTTCCAACTCGTGTTATCTTTCGGCCTTCTCAGGGCCCATTTATTCTTGGGCTCATTTCCAACATTCGGTTACTTACGGCCCGTCATTGGCCTTTTCTGCCTGTGGGCCAAATTCAGCCCGCGGTTACAATCGGCCCGTTTGCGGCCCATTACTCCGTTGGGCCATTTTCATAACGTAATCAAATACGTCCGATTAACGACGGCCTGTTATTGTCAGCCCATGAACGTACGATTCCAAATCAAGCCCGTTTACGGCCCATAATGTGGTCTATTATTGGCCCATGTTTGGCCTATCGATCATACGGCACATAGAAGGCCCATTGATTTTACGGCCCGTAGAAGGCCCATTGATGCTACGGCCCGTAGAAGGCCCATTCTTTCTACGGCCCTAAGAAGGCCCATTGTTTCTACGGCCCGTAGGAGGCCCATGGTAACTACAGTAAATATGTAGCCCATGGTTGTTGTGGCCTAGTTTTAAAAAATTGGTTATTGCGGCAAACCACAGAAAAAGAACTGCACTGACTACAAGCAAAAAAATAAACAAGACAACAAGGAAATAAATAAGCAAGCAACTTACGCTAGGCTATCACGGCTATTACACATATTACATCCACTAGGCATCAAAGTTCGCCACCAGTGCAAATATAGGGAACAAAGCAGCATATCATATACACTGGTTGTCAAAGTTGGCAACCAGTGCAAATAAATGCCGCAGCAAAACAAGTCCAGAACTGAAACCACTTCAGAAGAGCTCAAGAAACAATATCCTGGGTACCCATATGCTGGCAAGATGCTTAGCAAGCTTATTAACTTTCTCTTGTTTGGTGCTTAAATCCTCCAGCACTTGCTGGTTCACCAGAAAGTATGCATCTGAATTCTGCAGGGACTTCCTCAGTCCTTCGGCTTCTTGCCGCATCACAGCTGACTGATGGCTTTTAGCTTGTAGCTGAGACTGAAGAAGACGAAGTGATTCAGGCAGCAAGTTCGAAGATCTTGTGCCAGCGGTACTGACCAGTAACTCGAACACTACATCAACGCAGGACTGTGGGGTTTTCTCACTGTCTACAAGATCGTTTTTATCACCTTTCTTGGAGACCAACAGGGCTGTCTCACTATCTTGAACCTTATCTGCATTACTTTCTCTACCATTGCATAGTGGGGTGCTCTTCTCCAATATTTTGTTCGCATACTACAAGAGAAACAAGCAGACACATCACAGGTTTAGCATGTAGTATACGAAACTCATTTTGGTAAGCCGGTTCAGTAGTAAGGTGGACAGGATAACAACATGAAACAAACATATATCTATGTACTATGGTCGATGTATTGTCCATATCATTCTAGTTTATGTTGCCTAATCAAGATAGAGACACAGTTCAACTCATATATTTTTAAGACACAACAGCATAGACAAAATATAAGTGCGAGAAACTACACAGCATTGGCAACACTTGTAATGTGCATCACATGAGAACATAACTGTTTGTAAAACTGAAACTGAAATCAACATAGAGCAAGAAGTTAGAACAACAATCCAGTAAATGAAATAGGTTTAAAACATACCTGTTGCGCCATTGGAGTTTCAGTTGGATCCTTCAAATTTGAAAGTAGTTGGTATGAGTAAATACAGTGATGCAACAGCAAAGGAGTATGGACCATAGATACAGAATCTGACCTGAGAACAGTTGCTCTTCTGCTTTAAACGTGGAGTTTGGGTTCGCTGTGGTGGTCTTCGTGCTTTGGGCACTGCAGTTGCTTTAAAAATTGCTCGTGTGGGGGTACTCTGTGGTGAACATGGTGCTTTGTCAACTAGAAGTGGGTTACTATCCGCTAGGGTTGGGGTTAGATGGGTTGTAGCTGGTTCTCTGCCCAACGGTGTATGTGTGCAATCTGGAAGAGTCTGGATTATGTGTGGTGGGGCTAGTTTGTAGGCTAGTACAACCATGGTTCTATCTGCATCGACGGGTAGCACTGTCTTTTGTGAAGAAAAGGTTTTTGCTCCCTTAGATACTGCTGAGGGAGTCCTGGACTAAGGGGTCCTCGGGCGTCCGGCCTGTTATCCATGGGCCGGACTGATGAGCTGTGAAGATACGAAGGCCGAAGACAATACCCGTGTCCGGATTGGACTCTACTTGGCGTGGAAGGCAAGCTAGGCGACCTATTATGAAGATTTCCTCCTATGTAACCGACCTCATGTAACCATAGATCTCTCCGGTGTCTATATAAACCGGAGATCATAGTCCAGATAGGACAGATTCATTACCATATTCACATAGGCTAGACTTCTAGGGTTTAGCCATTATGATCTCGTGGTAGAGCAACTCTTGTAACACTCATATTCATCAAGATCAATCAAGCAGGAAGTAGGGTATTACCTCCATAGAGAGGGCCCGAATCTGGGTAAACATCGTGTCCCCCGTCTCCTGTTACCATCGATCCTAGACGCACAGTTCGGGACCCCCAACCCGAGATCCGCCGGTTTTGACACCGACATTGGTGCTTTCATTGAGAGTTCCACTGTGCCGTCGACGAAAGGTTTGATGACCCCTTCAATTGTCAATAATGACGCTGTCCAGGGAGGGACCTTCCTCCCTGGACAGGTTTTTGTGTTCGGCGGCTTCGCACTGCGGGCCAACTCGCTTGGCCATCTGGAGCAGATCGATAGTTACGCCCCTGGCCACCAGGTCAGGTTCGGAAGCTTGAACTATGTTGTGGATATCCGTGGAGACTTGATCTTCGAGGGATTTGAAACCGCGGCGATCGCTCCCCCTTTCTCCGATGAAGATGACTTAAATCTGTCATCGGAGCACACTCAGGAGATGGATCCTGTTGCTGCAACGGCCTCAGTACCGAAGCAGATCATCCCCTTCGAGGCCATAAAGTCCGCGGCGTTGAAGCCGCACACGGACTCGACATCCTGCAATGCTGGCGTCAATGGAACTCCGGACTCGTTTCCGGCTACATGTTCCAAATCAAGTGCGCCTGCGGACACCGAGCTGGATCGGTTATCAATTTTCAAATTTAGCGCCGTAGACATCTTCCAGCATTCGCCTTTGGGTGACGTACTAAATTCTTTGAAGAACTTGTCCTTGGAGGAAGACTCACAGCCGAACAATGTTCGGTTCGAGCTAGAGGCGGACGACGAGGAATTTTGCTTCCCACCCGCCACCCACTTCATAGCCACCGTCGACGACTTAACTGACGTGCTTGACTATGGCTCTGAAGACATCACCGGTATGGACGACGATGCCGACAATGAGCAAGGCCAAGACCCGCCATTCACTGGATGTTGGACGGCCACCTGTTCGTACGACGTATACATGGTTGATACACCCAAAGGATCTGGCGACGACAAAGAAGAGCCAGATAAGAATAAACCTTCTAAGACGCAGTCCAAGCGCCGGCGCCCCAAACGCCGTTCTAAGCCTCGCCGCTCAAAAGATAGCAACACTGGTACCGGAGGAAATAGCACTCCGGGCGACGCTGAAAACAATGAAGACCCTGTCGGTGCTGTATCCGAACAGGAGGAACATGACGACAGGCAAGACAACCCTGATGAGCAGGCCATAGAAGATGACTCGGGGGACGATAGTTACCGTCCACCCTCCGAAGAGGAGACAAGCCTCGGCAACGAAGATTTCATCGTGCCTGAGGACCCTCTAGAGCAGGAGCACTTTAAGCTTCAACTCATCGCCACTGCAAGGAGCCTGAAAAAGAAACAGCAGCAGCTTCAAGCTGAACAAGATCTGCTCATCGACAGATGGACTGACGTCCTGACAACGAAAGAATACGGCCTCAAGCACCCAGCCAAGAGCTACCCGAAACGCAGAGTGCTACCTCAATTTGATGAGGAGGCACCGAAGCACACATCTCCCCCGCGTAATGCGGAACGACCACCACATGGTCGAGACAGGGCGGCCGACCGCTCACCACGTGGTCGGGATAAAGCGGCAACTCAGGCCGAACAGCAGCCTGCCCAACCGCCCCGCAAAAATAAAGACGGAAGAGTTCGGGGTCACACGTACGACCTCCGGCGGACCCTGGACAGTAAATCAGGACATACAAGATCGATCTACGGATCACGAGGACGTGCCTCGAGGCATGAAGACGGCTACCTATTCAGACATGACAAAACCTAACCACGCCCGGTCCGAATGCCGCAGACGGACTCCATTAGATCTACGCCGGGACACGGCCCGGTACAGAGGTGCCACACACCCTCTCTGCTTCACAGACGAGGTACTGGATCATGAATTCCCCGAGGGATTCAAGCCCGTCAATATTGAATCATACGACGGCACAACCGATCCCGCAGTATGGATCGAGGATTTCATTCTCCATATTCATATGGCTCGAGGAGATGACCTCCACGCCATTAAATACCTCCCACTCAAGCTCAAAGGGCCAGCTCAGCACTGGCTCAACAACCTTCCTGAAAATTCTATCGGCAGCTGGGAGGACTTGGAAGAAGCTTTCCTAGACAACTTCCAAGGAACCTATGTCCGGCCACCAGATGCCGATGACTTAAGCCACATAGTTCAAAAACCTGGAGAATCAGCCAGAAAATTCTGGACTAGGTTCCTAACCAAAAAGAACCAGATCGTTGACTGTCCGGATGCCGAGGCCTTGGCAGCCTTCAAACACAGCATCCGGGACGAATGGCTAGCACGCCACCTCGGCCAAGAAAAGCCGAAGTCCATGGCAGCCCTCACGGCACTCATGACCCGCTTTTGCGCGGGAGAGGACAGTTGGCTGGCCCGTAGTAACAACACAGCCAGCGAGAGAGGCCCCTCGGAGGCCAAGAATAGCACTGGCAAGCTTCGGTGCAACAGACACAAACGCCGAAGCACTAACCACAACACCGATGATGCCACAGTCAACGCCGGATTCACTGGCTCCAAGTCCGGCTAGCGGAAGAAGCCCTATAAAAGAAATAATGAAGGACCTTCCAGCTTGGACCGCATACTCAACCGTCCGTGCCAGATACACGGGACCCCGGACAAACAAGCCAGTCATACCAACATGGATTGTTGGGTTTTCAAGCAGGCTGGCAAGTTAAATGCCGAAAACAAAGAAAAGGGATCACAAAGTGAGGACGAGGACGAAGAGCCCCGGCAGCCGAACACTGGGGGGTAGAAGAAATTTCCCCCTCAAGTCAAAACGGTGAACATGATATACGCTACACACATCCCCAAAAGGGAGTGTAAGCATGCACTCAGGGACGTCTACGCGGTAGAGCCAGTTGCCCCCAAATTCAATCCATGGTCGTCATTTCCGATCACCTTTGATGTCGAGACCACCCAACCAATATCCGTCATGGCGGTTCGGCCGCATTGGTCCTCGATCCAATCATCGACGGATTTCACCTAACACGAGTCCTAATGGACGGTGGTAGCAGCCTCAACCTGCTCTATCAAGACACAGTTCGGAAGATGGGCATTGACCCCTCATGAATCAAACCAACAAAGACTACCTTCAAAGGAGTCATACCAGGCGTCGAGGCCCGCTGTACGGGCTCAATAACGCTGGAAGTGGTCTTCGGCTCTCCGGAAAATTTCCGAAGCGAGGATTTAATCTTTGACATCGTCCCCTTCCGCAGCGGCTACCACGCATTACTTGGACGAACAACGTTTGCTAGATTCAACGCAGTGCCACACTACGCTTACCTGAAACTCAAGATGCCCGGTCCACGCGGCGTCATAACAATCAATGGCAACACGGAACGCTCTCTCCGAACAGAGGAGCACATCACCGCCCTAGCAGCAGAGGTATAGAGCGGCTTTCTCAAGCAGCAGCATAGTGCGGCTGCCGAGCCCCTGGACACCATCAATAGGTCCCAAACTACACTGCAGCAGGACAACAAGGCTCGTCAAGAGATCGACTAGCAATTCGGCCTCCGTCCCAGTCCGGATGAAGTGGTGGCATTCGTACCACGCGTACATAATTACGCACTCGAGATTCCATGGACATCGACGGAGGCACAAGCTCAACCGGGATCTACAGTTCGGCTAGACCGACCCCGGACACACCTTTTTCTTTCTGTTTCAGGTTCCCTTTCCCGCGAGCCTGACCACAAGCCCCTTCGAAGGATTGGCATACAAAGGGGATATGCAGCATAGGTGTGTATGGTAACCTCCATACGTTCTTCTTGACGGTATTTTTCCTTCTTTCTCAGGACCCGTACGCTGCCCCCTCTTGATTCCGGCATATTACATAGCCCGGGTGCTTATCGCGCTATTTGTACAAGATACTCCTTAATGTATCCACTCAGTTATAATGATAATGATTTGCGGCCCAGTTTTTGTGGTTTTCGCCCCTTACTTCATTTCATTTCGATCTGCTTATTAGCTACATCGGTACCCTTTTGTACGTTTCATATTCGCCAGGGGCTGCTTATCGCCCCACAATAAGGCAAGAAAGTCCGAACACTTTTTTGTATAAAAGTTCGGCACCCCGAATTTAGCATTATATGCATTGGCTCCGAATCATGTCTTTGGTCAATAGTTGGGTTGCCCGGCTCCTATGCTTGCTACCCTACGTTCCGCTCTATCGGCTAGGGTAGTAAAGGGATACGATTGTGCCCTGGCCTTGACCGGATGAGAACCTCAGTAGAGAAAGCCTAAAATTGACTGTCATGATACGGCGACAGCCGGTCAGCTGTTCGTGGGTTACAAAATCGTTGGAGATTTTTTCCGCCTCATGCGAAGGATCGGCACTTCCCGATCAGATGCTGACAGCATCCTGGCTTGGACCAGGGGCTGCGCACTTGCTTAATTATAAAACTCCTATGGCTAAGTGAGGGTGTTTAAGCCGTATAGTCTGATTGCCTTGTTCGTTGCGCTAAACAACTCCTTCAAGGACCATACAATTGGATCAAGATTGTTTAGATCCCATCCCGAACACCTCCGTACTAATTACGTGAGGGCAGAAGCCGACGACTGGCCAACCCTCAGATTGCATATAACACGGCCGCACAGGAGGAAACAATTTAAAGCATAACGAAATTACATTACAAAGCAAGCTCTGTCTTTATAATACAAGGCAAAGGCCCAATACGAATGTATTCATTCGAAAATAACGTCCTGCGAACATTGAGCGGCCACAAGTCGAGACCCTTCTATGACATCCGCGAAATATTTCTCGGGTGTGCGGTGCTCCTTGCCCTCCGGCGGCCCGCTGGCCACTTCAACAGCGTTCATCCTCGCCCACCGCATCTTGCAGCGAGCGAAGGCCATACGGGCGCCTTCAATACATGTAGAGCGCTTGACAACGTCCAGCCACGGACAGGCTTCCACTAGCCGCCTCACGAGTCCGAAGTAGCTGCCGGGTATAGCTTCGGCTGGCCATAGCCGGATTGTCAAATCCTTCATGGCTAGTTCGGCCACCCTGTGCAGCTCCACCAGCTGCTTCAGCTGATCGGTGAAGGACACGGGATGCTCTGGCGTCGCATACTGCGACCAGAATAGCTTCTCCATAGAACCTCTTCCTTCGGCTCGGTAGAACGCTGCAGCGTCTGATACGCTGCATGGTAGATCCGCGAAAGCTCCTGGGGAACTCCGAACCCGGGTTAGTAAAAGGTACTGCCTCTCCGCATAGTTGCTTTGCATCTTAAAAGCCTTACTCGCCGCGATCTTCCGGGCCTCCTGGATCTCCTGGATGATGGTCTGGGCCTCATTCCGCGCGGTCTCCGTGCCCTGACGAGCCTTGGTGAGTTCGGCCTCCTGAGCCGACGCATCATTCTCCAAGGTCTCACATCTTTTCACTGCATCTCGGAGCTCCTGCTGGATTTCCTTGACACGGGCCTTGAGCTTCTTACGGGCGGCTTGCTGCTGGACAGCCTTCTCCTCGGCCTCGCCCAGGGCCTTCCTCAGGGCCTCGATCTCGGTCGCGGCTCCTGCATACATTTTGACATTACAGTCAATACACAACGTCTCCGCTTCCCGAACACACAGCAAGATGTTACTTACCTTGCTTCTCCTGCAGCCGCACTCTAACCTCGCCGAGCTCGTTCTCGGTCCGCTCCAGCCTCTGCTTCAGTTCAGAGACTTCGGCAGCATGCGAGGTTGCGGCCAACAGCGACGCCTGCTTATGCATACATATCACGTTAGTCTCCTACAATAAAAGATTGATCCTCTGTCCGGTTCTTGTCGCCGAACACCGGACAGTGTCTCAGGGGCTACTGACTACATGGGGTTTTTCTCTTTCTATGTCACTTACCTCGAAACCTGTCAATAGGTTGCTGCAGGCTTTGTTCAGTCCACTCTTGGCAGACTGACCCTTCTCGATCACCGTGCCCATAAAGACACGATGCTCGTCCATAACGGAGGCGCCTCGTAGCGCCTCCATCAGGTTATCCGGCGCCCCTGGATGAACAGGGACCACCGGCGAAAGCGGTGCACCCCCCACCTTCAAAGGGGGCTGCCCGCCCGACTCCGGAGCCATATGGGTCTCCGGAATCGTATTCGGCTGAGGGCCAAGGATGCGGCCCTCTTCGCCAGTCTCCATGGGGATCGTCCCCTCCATATGTCCGGCAGTGGAGGCTTCGCCAAGTGGCGCCTCCCGGACAGTGTCCTGGGTTCCTCCCCGGTTCGGATCGGCCCTCTGGGACAGCACTTCGGTGTCGTCCCCGGTCCCGGGGGAATAAGCAGGCGGGGGCGACTGGCTCGCCATCTTCGACGGAGCCAACGAACTTCCAGACAAGGATCGCTGGATTAGGTCGCGGGCCGGACTACAATGGTATGGTTAACTAAATCAAGATAATGGAGAGAAAGGGCTGGATGTGCGCAAAAATAAGCCATGTCACTTACGACGCGGCCTGGGGCTTAGTGCGGAGGCGTCATTCCGGACTGTTGTCAACGTCCCACGCGGTGTTGACCGCTGGAATGCCCTTCCCCTTTTTGGGCGCCTCCGCCTCCAGATGCGCCGGAGCCGCCCTCTTCTTCTTCCTCTACTCAGGGGGAGGATTGTCTTCTTCCTCCTCCTCCTCTTCCCCGTCATTGTCCTCAGGGACAGAGGAATGAGTTTCGTCGTCCTCGGATGCCATGTCCGAAGTACCCTTACGACGGAGGCCACTCTTGGCCCCCTTTGCCTTCTTCCTGGCCTTCTTCTCCGGCGCCTTATATGGCGCCGGTACCAGCATCTCCGCCAAGCGCGGGATGACTGGTTCTTCTGGCAGCGGAGCCGGACACTGGATCCGCTTCGCCCTCTCCGTCTAGTACTGAAAGAGCAGTAATAAAAGCTCAGACATCATCCTTGAAACAATTAGGTTGAGGACTCATTCGAAATAACATACCTTGCTGGCGGGGTGTGTACAATCGAGACCACGGTCTGAATCCATGGCCGGTGGTTTTTCATTGCCCTTGAAGAGCAATTTCCATGCGCCTTCGTGCGTAGCCTCAAAGAGCCTCGCCAAGGTTCGGTGCTTCTTTGGATTGAACTCCCACAGCGGGCGGCTTCGGCGCTGGCATGGAAGGATCCGGCGAACTAACATCACCTGGATCACATCAACAAGCTTGACGCTTGGTTACCATGCTTTGAATGCGCGTCTGCAGCGCTATCAGCTCGTCAGGAGCGCACCAGTCCGGACACTTCTCGACCCAGGAGGTGAGTCGCATAGGAGCGCCGGAGCGGAATTCAGCAGCTGCAGCCCAGGTGGTGCCGTGTGGTTCTCTGATGTAGAACCACTGCTTCTGCCACTCCTTTACCGTATCCACAAAGGTGCCTTTGGGCCAGGAGACGTTGGACAATTTGCTCACCATTGCCCCTCCGCACTCCGCATGCTAGCCATCCACCACCTTCGGCTTCACGTTGAAGACTTTGAGCCACAGCCCAAAGTGGGGTTGGATGCGGAGGAAGGCCTCACACACGACGATAAACGCCGAGATGTTGAGGAAGGAATTCGGGGACAGATCATGGAACCTACCCCGTAATAATACATTAACCCGCGGACGAAGGGGTGGAGTGGAAACCCTATCCCGCGGAAGAAATGGGGGAGGAATACCACCCTCTCTGTGGGCTCCGGCGTGGGGATGATCTGTCCCTCGGCCGGTAGGCGGTGGACGATCTCCTTCGCCAAATATCCGGCCGCCCGGAGATCAGTAATGTCCTCCTCGGTGACGGAGGAGACCATCCACTTGCCCTGACCACCGGATCCGGACATGGTTGGTGGGGTGGAAAGGAGATTGGAGCTTGGGCGCTGGAGCTCGAGGTTGGGAAGGCAGAGACAGAGAGAAAGCGTGAGAAGAGGAAGGGGGAATCCTTATCTCCTTATAAAGGCAGCAAATATTAAACGCCTCCTCACTCGCCTTGAGATTCGCCTATTCCCAAGGGCTGTGTAAACGGCACGGTTGGGTTACCCATGCCTGCATTGATGAGAATCCCGCGATAAGGGGACACGATCTCTGCTTCGACAAGACATGCCAATAGCAACCGCGTTTTGAAACGTGGGATGGCAGAAGAAAAACGGTTCGAAATTATGACCGGACGAGCGTGATATCACGTTGCAGGAAACTGTCAGCGGATGGGACTCGTGTAAAAAATATATATTCTCTCTGCGGTTGTGCATGGTGTGTAACAGGTCCGGATACAATCATCGCGTCCGAAGACTATCTTGGAGTTCGGAAGAAGGGGAACCCGCCTTGCAATGTCGAAGACAATCTGCACGCCGGACTCCTCATCATTGAAGCCAGGTTCAGGGGCTACTGAGGGAGTCCTGGACTAAGGGGTCCTCGGGCTTCCGGCCTGTTATCCATGGGCCGGACTGATGAGCTGTGAAGATACGAAGGCCGAAGACAATACCCGTGTCCGGATTGGACTCTACTTGGAGTGGAAGGCAAGCTAGGCGACCTATTATGAAGATTTCCTCCTATGTAACCGACCTCATGTAACCCTAGATCTCTCCGGTGTCTATATAAACCGGAGAGCATAGTCTTGATAGGACAGATTCATTACCATATTCACATAGGCTAGACTTGTAGGGTTTAGCCATTACGATCTCGTAGTAGATCAACTCTTGTAACACTCATATTCATCAAGATCAATCAAGCAGGAAGTAGGGTATTACCTCCATAGAGAGGGCCCGAACCTGGGTAAACATCGTGTCCCCCGTCTCCTGTTACCATCGATCCTAGACGCACAGTTCGGGACCCCCTACCCGAGATCCGCCGGTTTTGACACCGACAACTGCCATCACCCCCTCCAATTCAAATGGCTGATAAACAAGAAAAGAAATTGAATGTATAGACATTGTATGATAGACAGATGTGGTAATTCACATATATGTTGTCTAACCAAACAGGACAGCATGGCACAATTTCACATATATGATGCCTAACTAAACAGGATAGCATGACACAGTTTCAGATATATGATGGATAACTTAACATGATATAATGGCATAATTCAACATATGATGAGTATCTAAACAGGATGACATGACAAAACTATATGATGTCTTTTTCAAATAGGTTGGGATGAAATAATTCACATACATGTTGTCTAAGTATACAGGATGGCATGATACAATTGACATAATTGATTCATATACTAAGCAGCTGGCACTCGCATGTATGATCTCTAAACTAAGCAGATGGAATTCAATATTGTGCATATGATGTCTAAACTAAGCAATGCAAGACACCATATGCATGATATGAGAAATATAAACATTGCAACTTAGAGCATACACCTTAGGTGGGATATAGGAGTGGTCATCTGTCTCTGAATCCTCCTCTGAGGAGCTCCCTGTAACCATCGAGATATATGCTTCAACAGGTACCATTGCCTGCTCTGAAGACCTTGTTTTCACTCCTGATTTTTGCATAACCGGCTCAAATGGCTGATACACATGAAGAGTAGTTCAATATACACAGACTGTCGACTAATGGAATTCGTAATAAAAAAAGATGGCATGAGATAATTCACATATATGATGCCTGGCTACATGGCGGTGCATAATTCACATATATGATAACTGGCTGAAAAACATGGCATTGCATAATTCACATATCTGATATAGAATGCAAACAGGAGGCATTCACACAAAGCATGTCTAATCTAAGCAGATGGCATGGCAATGCAAGACACCATATGCATGATATGAGCAATATAACCCTGCCAAGTTAGAGCACGCACCTCGGGGGGGGGGGATACGACTGGTCATCTATCTCTGAATCCTCCTCTGAGGAGCTATCTGTAACCAGCAAGAAATCTACATCGACGTAGCACTGATTGCTCAGAAGACCTTGTTTTCACTCTATATTTTCGCATGATCGACTCAAATGGCTGATGCACTGGAAGAGTAGATGAATGTATAAACATTGTTGACAAATGGAATACATTATGGAAATATATGGCATGATACAATTCACATATACGACGACTGGCTAAACAGGATGGCATTGCACGATTCACGTATATGATGCCTGGCTAAAGAAGATGGCATTGCATAATTCCCATATACTCCCTCCGTTCCTAAATATTTGTCTTTTTAGAGATTTCAAATGGACTACCACATACGGATGTATATAGACATATTTTAGAGTGTAGATTCACTCATTTTGCTCCGTATGTAGTCACTTGTTGAAATCTCTAAAAAGACAAATATTTAGAAACGGTGGGAGTATGATATAGAAACCAAACAGGTGTCATTCACACAAAGAAAATCTAAACTAATCTGATGACATATAAGATGTATAATGTAAGCAATGTGAGGCGCCATATGCATGATATGACCAACATCAACATGCCAGGTTAGAGCAAACACCTCAGGTGGTAAATAGGAGTGGTCGGCTCCCTCTGAATCCTCATCTGAACAGTTATCTTCCTCTGGAATACAATGTGGAATGGCGGGAGGGGGGCACTTCGCCCACCATGGAGCCGCGTCTGCATGACATTATATTCCCACACAACGGTCTTCTCTTTTTCTCTACATGTTCAGTACGGTTGTGTACAATAACTGACATGCATAATAAAAAAATAGTTAGATTTTGTAAGGCCTAAGGGGTGCATGCAGAAATCAAGACTGATGGTAGCAAACGAGTGGATAGATCCAAAACTAATGATAGCAGGTAGATTATAGCTTCCGTTTTAAAAAGGTAGAGAATGGATCATCTACTGTTTGTTGCCCACCCACCTCCTGTAGCTGCCGGAGGTCATGCAGCAGCAGCAGCGCGAGCGAGCGAGAGCAAGAGCAGAGCAGCAGCACGAATAAGAGCAAGAGCGGAGCAGCAGCGCGACCGACAGTAATAGCAGAGAAAAGCAGCAGCACGAACGAAAGCAAGAGCAGTGCAGCAGCGCGACCAATAGCAACAAAAGAGCTACAGCACGAGCAAGAGCCGGAGCAGCAGCAGCGCGAGCGAGAGCCGGAGCAGCTGCAGCTAGTGCCGGTGTGGAAGTCGCCGCCGAGGAAGCAACGACATGGGGGAGAGACGCCGTGGATGAAGTGGCCGGCGACGGCGCCGTCGATGGAGACCCGCCATGGCTGCTCGGTATCGAGCACCGGTAGCCCCGTGAGAGCGAATAAAAGATAAAATGCAGCGATGAGTGCAGAACCTCCTTGGTGGCGCCGAGTGGGCCTCGGCTTCATCGGAGGAATTGGTGAGGGTGCTGCAGTTCTGGTGGGGCAGGTCAAGACGGCGCTGTGGGGATGGAGGTGGCGCGATAGACGAGGCGAACGTCAGGGCAGCTCCTTGGAGGTGGAGGACGGGGCGGCTGATCCGGCGGGACGACGAGATCGACGACGGATCCTCATCTGGTGCGGTGGATGAGGGACGGCAAGCTGTTGCGGTGGAAGCCATCGTCGGGGAAGAGTCTCCGGCAGGGCGGCGGTCGGGAGGCCGACGAAGGAGCGTGGGATTTCGCGGGTTTTGGCAGCCTCGGTGTACGAATGGGGGGGACGAAGGGGAAGGTAGGGGAGCCATGGCTTAGGGACGCGCTTGTCCGAAATGTAGGGTAAGTTACCAGCGTACCCCCACCGGTTTTGACACCTCGACGTCGAGCCAGCATTTCCGGCTGAGGGGCAGAAGGGGGATTTTGCGTGTGTGGGCTGCGGGACCGATTTCGGATGAGGAGGGAGTTTTCGCGTGGGTCAAAATTTTGGGATAATAGGGCGCGGAGCGGGTTGAAGAGGCGGGAGTTTCAAAGCAGATGAGACAAAAGACACTCGAGCTTGAAAATTTCGGGATAACAAGGCGCGGATTCCTTGTTTGGCAGAACAAACTTAACGTGTACAAAAAAACAATTCATACAAGACACAAGAGAGTCATGTCCCCTTTTACTATATTGCTATAGATGTCATTGAAAAAACTACAAGAAAAATGTAAAAAAATCGGGAGAACAAGATTACCCTGTACAGTACCAAATCGATCCGCACTTCCCTCAACAACAACAAAAACAAATCAATTCCCACCAAAAGAAAGAGTCATGTCCGTTTTTATATGATTACAAATGCCAGGATCTCGAATTTTAATTTTTGAATCCACGTTATGTTGAATTCGAATATATCATTAGGTGACCTTGCAGTTTATAATGGATGTAGTCCTACATTTTGATTTTCCATCATATATGAACATTTTACTCCACCCTATGAACATATATATTGTCGTCTACCATATGGACTAAATTTGGATCAATTTTCCTTATTTGAATACGATTGTTGTCAAGTTATACAATCATTTAAATATTATCTTGATAACAAAAAACATGCATATAGCAGTAATCATATTTCACTATGAACTACATGTACCATACGATCTCCAATTTAAATATTTGTATCCATTCTATGTTGAATTCAAATAAGAGTACATTGGTCTAGGTAGCGAGATGTTCGGGACAATCTAAACCCTGTTTTCATATGTATATCTTTTGGCTAAATTGGGACAAGTTTTGGTATAAGCTTCTTGCAAAACCTGAGATTATCTCAACAAGCCTCGTGGTTCCGAGAGGGAACGTGTCACCTTTGTGTGCGAAACGATATACGCTGCCTCCCCTGGGATTTTCTTTACAGAGGCAACATAGAACTATATGAGTGCCCTGTTAAATTTTGGAATTATTCCGGGTTCGTTTGGCCTTTTTTATACATTAATTGAGGTTTTGGAAATTTAATGTGCATAATCCAAATTTGAACTGCAAGCACATGCTCCGGTGCACCAAAGTTGGTTGAAAAATCACATGTGTGTCCTTGGGTGAATTTCTAGGTCCCATGCGAATCAAATTCAAACATCTTGGTGTCGTGAATCGGCCGAGAACATCGAGAAACTTGGTTTTAAAATTCATGTAAATCCAAAACTCGCCTGGAAATCATGAAACTTGGCATGGTGTCATGTCATGGCACTAACATGTTGTGGTAAAAAATTGTACGATTTGCAACAAGTTTTGGTATAAGCTTCTTGAAAATCGGAGCTTCTCTCAATAAGGCTCGTGGTTCTGAGAGGGAACGTGTCACCTTTGAGTGTGAAACGATATACGCTGCCCCCCCCCTTGAGTTTCTTTACAGAGGAAACATAGAACTACATGGGTGCCCTGTTAAATTTTGGAATTGTTCCGAGTTCGTTTGGCCTTTTTATACATTAATTGAGTTTCTGGTCATTTAATGTGCATAATTCAAAATTGAACTACAAGCACATGCTCCGGTGCACCAAAGTTGGTTGAAAAATCACATGTGTGTCCTTGGGTAAATTTCTAGGTCCCATGCAAGAAATGGGAATGAAAATCAAACATCTGGGCATCGCGGCTCGGCCGAGAACATTGAGAAACATGGTTTTAAAATTCTTGTAAATCCAAAACATGCCTAAAAATCATGAAACTTGGCATGGTGTCATGTCATGGTAGTACCATGCTGTGGTAAAAAAATTGGCCGAATAGGAACAAGTTTTGGTATAAGCCTCTTACAAACCGGAGCTTCTCTCAAGAAGGCTCGTGGTTCTGAGAGGGAACGTGTCACCTTTGAGTGCGGAACGATGTACGCTGCCCCCCTTGAGTTTCTTTACAAAGGCAACATAGAACTACATGAGTGCCCTATTAAATTTCGGAATTATTTCGGGTTCGTTTGGCCTTTTTTATACATTAATTGAGTTTCTGGTCATTTAATGTGCATAATTCCAATTTGAACTACAAGCACATGCTCCCGTGCACCAAAGTTGGTTGAAAAATCACATGTGTGTCCTCGGGTGAATTTCTAGGTCCCATGCAAGAAATGGGAATGAAATTCAAACATCTTGGCATCGTGGCTTGGCCGAGAACATTGAGAAACTTGGTTTTAAAATTCTTGTAAATCCAAAACACGCCTGAAAATCATGAAACTCGGAATGGTGTCATGTCATGGTACTACCATGCTGTGGTAAAAAAAATTGGCCGAATAGGAACAAGTTTTGGTATAAGCTTCTTGCAAACCGGAGCTTCTCTCAAGAAGGCTCGTGGTTCTGAGAGGGAACGTGTCACCTTTGAGTGCGGAACGATGTACGCTGCCCCCCTTGAGTTTCTTTACAAAGGCAACATAGAACTACATGAGTGCCCTATTAAATTTCGGAATTATTTCGGGTTCGTTTGGCCTTTTTTATACATTAATTGAGTTTCTGGTCATTTAATGTGCATAATTCCAATTTGAACTACAAGCACATGCTCCCGTGCACCAAAGTTGGTTGAAAAATCACATGTGTGTCCTCGGGTGAATTTCTAGGTCCCATGCAAGAAATGGGAATGAAATTCAAACATCTTGGCATCGTGGCTTGGCCGAGAACATTGAGAAACTTGGTTTTAAAATTCTTGTAAATCCAAAACACGCCTGAAAATCATGAAACTCGGAATGGTGTCATGTCATGGTACTACCATGCTGTGGTAAAAAAAATTGGCCGAATAGGAACAAGTTTTGGTATAAGCTTCTTGCAAACCGGAGCTTCTCTCAAGAAGGCTCGTGGTTCTGAGAGGGAACGTGTCACCTTTGTGTGCATAATTCAAATTTGAAATACAAGCACATGCTCCAGTGCACCAAAGTTGGTTGAAAAATCACATGTGTGTCCTCGGGTAAATTTCAAGGTCCCATGCATGCAAGAAATGGGAATGAAATTCAAACATCTGGGCGTCGTGGCTCAGCTGGAAACATTGAGAAACTTGTTTTTTCTAGTTCCTGTAAATCCAAAATACGCATGAAAATCATGAAACTTGGCTTGGTGTCATGACATGGCACCAACATGCTGTGGTAATTTTGCTGTGCGATTTGCGAAGGCGCACACATTAAAAATCAACAAAGTCATTTTGGAACAAGTGTTGTCACGTTACAATCAGAAACACAAGTATTATTGAAACCGTGGGTGTTCTATTTAACATTTCTGTGCAGCCACGCATCCCCTTTTTTATTAGCTAGGAGGCGCCGTGCACGGTAGCTATTTGAGTACGGGAGGCGTGCGATCAGACCCCTGCGTGTGCTTATCGGGAGGAGAGCCCTTTGACCTCCATCTGCCGTCCACCTCTCTCCCAAGGTCTACATTAATGGCGGCCGAGCCTCTGTTTAATGGCGTTGCTATGTCTCCCTCGAGTGAGATTTAAGAGAGAAAAAAGAAAATCTGAAAAGAAATTTTTGCACGGATCTTGATGTAAGATCCGACGGACCTATATAGCATCTACCGCGACTTATAGCAAGACTGATGAATATATAAGGATGACGACGGTGGATAATAATTGTCTTACATAATTAGGAAGATAATTAAAAAAGCCACATGCGGCTACGCCCGAAGGGCAAAAGAAGAAGGAAGACAACGATCTGGCTCGCTGATCTCTACTTTCTCGATGCGTTGCTGCAAGCCGCGGGAACTGGTCTCCGCGGCGAGCAGCGATGAGCTCTGTCGTGTCCTCAAGACGCTGCTTGAGAGCATCTACGGATTCCTCCACCAGCCTTTGGCGCACGATGCGGAGCATGTCATTCTCTTTCATAAGTTTCTTGACGATGACGCCGGTCCTCTTCAACAATGCACTGGTCTCCTCCTGCTGCTCTGCACTTCGGACGATCTTCGCCCTCAGTAGGTCGCGCTCGGCCCGGAGCCTCTCATTGCCCTCCCTTAGTTGCCGGATGACGCCGGTAGCCTGTTCAAACGAGACTTTCATGTCTTCCTGCAACCTCGCCCAACCGGAGATCTGATCCAAATAGCTATGGACGATCGCATGCATGCGCCTGTAAGAGTCGTCGCCTTCCTGTGAGACATTTTCCCAGGCCGCCGCGGCACGGCGGGACATCTCTGCTGCATTCACGGTGCGGCGGGACACATCTGCTGCTTCCACGGCGCGGACAGAGCAGTCTGCTGCATCGACGACGTGGTGGGACCTCCGTGCTGCTTCCGCGGCACGGCAGGACCTCGGTGCCGCTACTTCCGCGCGGTGGGACATGTCGGCTGCTTTCGAGGCGAGGCGGGACATCTCTCGTGCTTCCGCTTCCATGCTCGCCTCTCCCTGGTGGTAATCTCTCGACCCAAAACTCACACTGGCCATGGCAAACGCAAGGGGAGGATGCTGAATGACTTGTTTGTTTTTGTTGATGAGGAGTTGATCCGGATTGCGCAGTCATCTTGGCATAGTAGTGTTTATAACTGAGTACTAATACGCTTAGGTGCGGTGCATTAACTTCTACCTCGTTTCTTGTTTCTTGACATATCAACCAATAAGAGATGTGGGTGTGCATGCTATTAATGACTTGAGACTACCAAACACAACATGCAGTTGTTAGTTCATTGCATGCAATGCTATTAATTAGCAAATAAACATTAAGTTCTCTCGTTTTCCCCTCCTCCTTGGTCACGGTGACGACGGAGGGAGTAGGTTGTGATCGGTGTGAACATGTTTGCAATTAAATATAGCGTGGTAGTAGTAGTAATTTGGAATGTGACGAAACGCGCTCAAAATTTATTGACGGTTTAGTTTTGAAGTGTGGCACTATTCCCGGATGGCGTAACGTGGGCACGTGTTCTCGGCCGTGGTGTAGCATATGCCATGGTACTAGTTATTTTTCTACTGTTGTGTACGTGCAATAACTGGCACCGTCAGATACATATCTTACGCTTATTGGGGCGTTCGACAGGAATTGCCTCGTGGCGAGCTATAGACTAGTCTTTTTTTCAGACGCATTACACCTATCTGTCGGGACTTCTCGCACGCACCATCTCTAGCTCCCTAGGTCGATGCCACCCACATACACTTGTACTCTGAGTTTAGTACGTTATACAGGAAGAGAAGAGGTGCACGCACGCACTCGTCCTCTCTCACACACGCATCTGTAGCTACGAATTGTAGTGTTCTCAACCATCTGATTGGCTCTGTCATAGGTTTCACATTGCTCCTTGGCTTTGAGATAGTACTAGATGTCTTCATTTATTACTTTGTAGACTCATTTTGCATTGGAAAGCGCTATGTGATGGTAGCATATTATGGGGTTGTTTGGTTCTAGGCCTAGGAGTGCCACACTTTGCCATACAATGTTGCCAAACTTGCCTAAGGTCAGTTCTTCAAAATGAGAGCCACAAGTTGGCAAGCCTAAGGGAATCTTGCCACACTTTTTGTGTGTATGTGATGTGTGAACGGAATATGCCCTAGAGGCAATAATAAAGTTATTATTTATTTCCTCACATCATGATAAATGTTTATTATTCATGCTAGAATTGTATTAACCGGAAACATAATACATGTGTGAATACATAGACAAACATAGTGTCACTAGTATGCCTCTACTTGACTAGCTCGTTAATCAAACATGGTTGAGTTTTACAGCAATAGACATGAGTTTAAATTTGATTAATGGGATCACATCATTAGGAGAATGATGTGATTGACTTGACCCATTCCGTTAGCTTAGCACTTGATCGTTTAGTTTACTTCTATTGCTTTCTTCATGACTTATACATGTTCCTATGACTATGAGATTATGCAACTCCCGATTACTGGAGGAACACTTAGTGTGCTACCAAACGTCACAACGTAACTGGGTGATTATAAAGGTGCTCTAGAGGTGTCTCCAATGGTATTTGTTGAGTTGGCATAGATCAAGATTAGAATTTGTCACTCCGATTGTCGGAGAGGTATCTCTGGGCCCTCTCGGTAATGCACATCACTATAAGCCTTGCAAGCAATGTGACTAATAAGCTAGTTGCGGGATGATGCATTACGGAACGAGTAAAGAGACTTGCCGGTAAGGAGATTGAGCTAGGTATTGAGATACCGACGATCGAATCTCGGGCAAGTAACATATTGATGACAAAGGGAACAACGTATGTTGTTATGCGGTTTGACCGATAAAGATCTTCGTAGAATATGTAGGAACCAATATGAGCATCCAGGTTCCGCTATTGGTTATTGACCGGAGACGTGTCTCGGTCATGTCTACATAGTTCTCAAACCCGTAGGGTCCGCACGCTTAAAGTTCTGTGACGATCGGTATTATGAGTTTATATGTTTTGATGTACCGAAGATAGTTCGGAGTCCCGGATATGATCACAGACATGACGAGGAGTCTCGAAATGGTCGAGACATAAAGATTGATATATTGAAGCCTATATTTGGACGTCGGAAGAGTTCCGGGTGAAATCGGGATTTTACCGGAGTGCCGGAGGGGTTACCGGAACCCCCGGGGGGTTAATGGGCCTAGTTGGGCCCTAGTGGAGAGAGAGAGGTGCCGGCGAGGGCAGGCCACCCTCCCCCTCCACCTCTGGTCCGAATTGGACTAGGAAGGGGGGCGGCGCCCCCCTTTCCTTCTCCTTCTCCCCCTTCCTTTCCCCCTCCTAGTAGGAGTAGGAAAGAGGGGAGTCCTACTCCTACTAGGAGGAGGACTCCTCCTGGCGTGCCCTACAGGGCCCGGCCGGCCTCCCCCTCGCTCCTTTATATACGGGGGCAGCGGGCACCCTAGGACACACAAGTTGATCATTGATCTCTCCCAGCCGTGTGCGGTGCCCCCTCCACCATAATCCACCTCGGTCATATCGTAGCGGTGCTTAGGCGAAGCCCTGCGACGGTAGCTTCATCAACATCATCACCACTCTGTCGTGCTGACGAAACTCTCCCTCAAGCTCTACTGGATCATGAGTTCGCGGGACGTCACCGAGCTAAACGTGTGCTGAACATGGAGGTGTCGTACGTTTGGTACCGAGGATCGGTTGATCGTGAAGACGTACGACTACATCAACCGTGTTGTCATAACGCTTCCACTTAATGGTCTACGAGGGTAAGTGGATGACACTCTCCCCTCTCGTTGCTATGTATCACCATGATCTTGCGTGTGCGTGGGAATTTTTTTGAAATTACCACGTTCCCCAACAGTGGTATCAGAGCCAGGTTTATGCGTAGATGTTATATGCACGAGCAGAACACAAGTGAGTTGTGGGCGATACAAGTCATACTTCTTACCAGCATGTCATACATTGGTTTGGCGGTATTGTTGGATGAAGCGACACGGACCGACATTACGCGTACGCTTACGCGAGACTGGTTCTACCGACGTGCTTTGCACACAGGTGGCTGGCGGGTGTCAGTTTCTCCAACTTTAGTTGAACCGAGTGTGGCTACGACCGGTCCTTGAGAAGGTTAAAACATCACTAACTTGACGAACTATCGTTGTGGTTTTGATGCGTAGGTAAGAACGGTTCTTGCTCAGCCCATAGCAGCCATGTAAAACATGCAACAACAAACTAGAGGACGTCTAACTTGTTTTTGCAGGGCATGTTGTGATGTGATATGGTCAAGACATGATGCTATATTTTATTGTATGAGATGATCATGTTTTGTAACGGAGTTATCGGCAACTGGTAGGAGCCATATGGTTGACGCTTTATTGTATGCAATGCAATCGCCCTGTAATTGCTTTACTTTATCATTAAGCAGTAGCGATAGTCGTAGAAGCAATAGTTGGCGAGACGAGAACGATGCTACGATGGAGATCAAGGTGTCTCGCCGGTGATGATGGTGATCATGACGGTGCTTTGGAGACGGAGATCAAAGGCACAAGATGATGATGGCCATATCATATCACTTATATTGATTGCATGTGATGTTTATCCTTTATGCATCTTATTCTACTTTGATTTACGGTAGCATTATAAGATGATCTCTCACTAAATTTCAAGGTATAAGTGCTCTCCCTGAGTATGCACCATTGCGAAAGTTCATCGTGCCGAGACACCACGTGATGATCGGGTGTGATAAGCTCTACGTTCAAATACAACGGGTGTAAGCCAGTTTTGCACACGCAGAATACTCGGGTTAAATTTGACGAGCCTAGCATATGCAGATATGGCCTCGGAACACTGGAGACAGAAAGGTCGAACGTGAATCATATAGTAGATATGATCAACATAGTGATGTTCACCATTGAAAACTACTCCATCTCACGTGATGATCGGACATGGTTTAGTTGATTTGGATCACGTGATCATTTAGATGACTCGAGGGATGTCTATCTAAGTGGGAGTTCTTAAGTAATATGATTAATTGAACTTTAATTCATCATGAACTTAGTACCTGATAGTATTTTGCTTGTCTATGTTGTTGTAGATAGATGGCCCGTGCTGTTGTTCTGTTGAATTTTAATGCATTCCTTTAGAAAGCAAAGTTGAAAGATGATGGTAGCAATTACACGGACTGGGTCCGTAACTTGAGGATTATCCTCATTGCTGCACAGACGAATTACGTCCTGGAAGCACCGCTGGGTGCCAGGCCTGCTGCAGATGCAACTGATGACGTTAAGAACGTCTGGCAGAGCAAAGCTGATGACTACTCGATAGTTCAGTGTGCCATGCTTTACGGCTTAGAACCGGGACTTCAACGATGTTTTGAACGTCATGGAGCATGTGAGATGTTCCAGGAGTTGAAGTTAATATTTCAAGCAAATGCCCGAATTGAGAGATATGAAGTCTCCAATAAGTTCTACAGCTGCAAGATGGAGGAGAATAGTTCTATCAGTGAACATATACTCAAAATGTCTGGGTATAATAATCACTTGATTCAACTGGGAGTTAATCTTACCGATGATAGTGTCATTGACAGAATTCTTCAATCACTGCCACCAAGCTACAAGAGCTTTGTGATGAACTATAATATGCAAGGGATGGATAAGACAATTCCCGAGCTCTTCAGAATGCTAAAGGCTGCGGAGGTAGAAATCAAGAAGGAGCATCAAGTGTTGATGGTCAACAAGACCACCAGTTTCAAGAAAAAGGGTAAAGGGAAGAAGAAGGGCAACTTCAAGAAGAACAGCAAACATGGTGCTGCTCAGGAGAAGAAACCCAAGTCTGGACCTAAGCCTGAGACTGAGTGCTTCTACTGCAAACAGACTGGTCACTGGAAGCGGAACTGCCCCAAGTATTTGGCAGATAAGAAGGATGGCAAGGTGAACAAAGGTATATGTGATATACATGTTATTGATGTGTACCTTACTAATGCTCGCAGTAGCACCTGGGTATTTGATACTGGTTCTGTTGCTAATATTTGCAACTCGAAACAGGGCTACGGATTAAGCGAAGATTGGCTAAGGACGAGGTGACTATGCGCGTGGGAAATGGTTCCAAAGTCGATGTGATCGCGGTTGGCACGCTACATCTACATCTACCTTCGGGATTAGTTTTAGACCTGAATAATTGTTATTTGGTGCCAGCGTTAAGCATGAACATTATATCTGGATCTTGTTTTATGCAAGACGGTTATTCATTTAAATCAGAGAATAATGGTTGTTCTATTTATATGAGTAATATCTTTTATGGTCATGCACCCTTGAAGAGTGGTCTATTTTTTATTAAATCTCGATAGTAGTGATACACATATTCATAATATTGAAGCCAAAAGATGCAGAGTTGATAATGAAAGTGCAACTTATTTATGGCACTGCCGTTTAGGTCATATTGGTGTAAAGCGCATGAAGAAACTCCATACTGATGGACTTTTGGAATCACTTGATTATGAATCACTTGGTACTTGCGAACCTTGCCTCATGGGCAAGATGACTAAAACACCGTTCTCCGGAACAATGGAGCGAGCACCAGATTTGTTGGAGATCATACATACTGATGTATGTGGTCCAATGAATATTGAAGCTCGCGGCGGGTATCGTTATTTTCTCACCTTCACAGATGATTTGAGCAGATATGGGTATATCTACTTAATGAAATATAAGTATGAAACATTTAAAAGTTCAAAGAATTTCAGAGTGAAGAGGAAAATCATCGTAACAAGAAAATAAAGTTTCTACGATCTGATCGTGGAGGAGAATATTTGAGTTACGAGTTTGGTATACATTTGAAACAATGCGGAATAGTTTCGCAACTCACGCCACCCGGAACACCACAGCGAAATGGTGTGTCCGAACGTCGTAATCGTACTTTACTAGATATGGTGCGATCTATGATGTCTCTTACTGATTTACCGCTATCGTTTTGGGGTTATGCTTTAGAGACGGCTGCATTCACGTTAAATAGGGCACCATCAAAATCCGTTGAGACGACGCCTTATGAACTGTGGTTTGCAAGAAACCAAAGTTGTCGTTTCTTAAAGTTTGGGGCTGCGATGCTTATGTGAAAAAGCTTCAACCTGATAAGCTCGAACCCAAATCGGAGACATGTGTCTTCATAGGATACCCAAAGGAAACTGTTGGGTACTCCTTCTATCACAGATCCGAAGGCAAGACATTTGTTGCTAAGAATGGATCCTTTCTAGAGAAGGAGTTTCTCTCGAAAGAAGTGAGTGGGAGGAAAGTAGAACTTGATGAGGTAACTGTACTTGCTCCCTTATTGGAAAGTATTTCATCACAGAAACCGGTTTCTGTGACACCTACACCAATCAGTGAAGAAGCTAATGATATTGATCATGAAACTTCAGATCAAATTACTACCGAGCCTCGTAGGTCAACCAGAGTAAGATCCGCACCAGAGTGGTACGGTAATCCTATTCTGGAGGTCATGTTACTTGATCAAGGCGAACCTACGAACTATGAAGAAGCGATGGTGAGCCCAGATTCCGCAAAATGGCTTGAGGCCATGAAATCTGAGATGGGGTCCATGTATGAGAACAAAGTGTGGACTTTGGTTGACTTGCCCGATGATCGGCAAGCCATAGAGAATAAATGGATCTTCAAGAAGAAGACTAACGCTGACGAAAATTTTACTGTCTACAAAGCTCGACTTGTTGCGAAAGGTTTTCGACAAGTTCAAGGAGTTGACTATGATGAAACTTTCTCACCCGTAGCGATGCTTAAGTCTGTCCGAATCATGTTAGCAATTGCCGCATTTTATGATTATGAAATTTGGCAAATGGATGTCAAAACTGCATTCCTGAATGGATTTCTGGAAGAAGAGTTGTATATGATGCAACCGGAAGGTTTTATCGATCCAAAGGGAGCTAACAAAGTGTGCAAGCTCCAGCGATCCATTTATGGACTGGTGCAAGCCTCTCGGAGTTGGAATAAACGTTTTGATAGTGTGATCAAAGCATATGGTTTGATACAGAGTTTTGGAGAAGTCTGTATTTACCAGAAAGTGAGTGGGAGTTCTGTAGCATTTCTAATATTATATGTGGATGACATATTGCTAATTGGAAATGATATAGAATTTCTAGATAGCATAAAAGGATACTTGAATAAGAGTTTTTCAATGAAAGACCTCGGTGAAGCTGCTTACATATTGGGCATCAAGATCTACAGAGATAGATCAAGATGCTTACTTGGACTTTCACAAAGCACATACCTTGACAAAGTTTTGAAAAAGTTCAAAATGGATCAAGCAAAGAAAGGGTTCTTGCCCGTGTTACAAGGTGTGAAGTTGAGTCAGACTCAATGCCCGACCACTGCAGAAGATAGAGAGAAAATGAAAAGTGTTCCCTATGCTTTAGCCATAGGCTCTATCATGTATGCAATGCTGTGTACCAGACCTGATGTGTGCCTTGCTATTAGCTTAGCAGGGAGGTACCAAAGTAATCCAGGAATGGATCACTTGACAGCGGTCAAGAACATCCTGAAATACGTGAAAAGGACTAAGGATATGTTTCTCATTTATGGAGGTGACAAAGAGCTCGTCGTAAATGCTTACGTCGATGCAAGCTTTGACACTGATCCGAACGATTCTAAATCGCAAACCGGATACGTGTTTACATTGAACGGTGGAGCTGCCACTTGGTGCAGTTCTAAACAAAGCGTCGTGGCAGGATCTACGTGTGAAGCGGAGTACATAGCTGCTTCGGAAGCAGCAAATGAAGGAGTCTGGATGAAGCAGTTCATATCCGATCTAGGTGTTATACCTAGTGCATCGGGTCCAATGAAAATCTTTTGTGATAATACTGGTGCAATTGCTTTGGCAAAGGAATCCAGATTTCACAAGAGAACCAAGCACATCAAGAGACGCTTCAATTTCATCCGAGATCAAGTCCAGGTGGGAGACATAGATATTTGCAAAATACATACGGATCTGAATGATGCAGACCCGTTGACTAAGCCTCTTCCACGAGCAAAACATGATCAGCACCAACACTCCATGGGTGTTAGAATCATTAATGTATAATCTAGATTATTCACTCTAGTGCAAGTGGGAGACTGAAGGAAATATGCCCTAGAGGCAATAATAAAGTTATTATTTATTTCCTCATATCATGATAAATGTTTATTATTCATGCTAGAATTGTATTAACCGGAAACATAATACATGTGTGAATACATAGACAAACATAGTGTCACTAGTATGCCTCTACTTGACTAGCTCGTTAATCAAAGATGGTTGAGTTTCCTAGCCATAGACATGAGTTGTCATTTGATTAATGGGATCACATCATTAGGAGAATGATGTGATTGACTTGACCCATTCCGTTAGCTTAGCACTTGATCGTTTAGTTTACTGCTATTGCTTTCTTCATGACTTATACATGTCCCTATGACTATGAGATTATGCAACTCCCGATTACTGGAGGAACACTTTATGTGCTACCAAACGTCACAACATAACTGGGTGATTATAAAGGTGCTCTACAGGTGTCTCCAATGGTACTTGTTGTGTTGGCATAGATCGAGATTAGAATTTGTCACTCCGATTGTCGGAGAGGTATCACTGGGCCCTCTCAGTAATGCACATCACTATAAGACTTGCAAGCAATGTGATTAATAAGATAGTTGCGGGATGATGCATTACGGAACGAGTAAAGAGACTTGCCGGTAACGAGATTGAGCTAGGTATTGAGATACCAACGATCGAATCTCGGGCAAGTAACATATCGATGACAAAGGGAACAATGTATGTTGTTATGCGGTTTGACCGATAAAGATCTTCGTAGAATATGTAGGAACCAATATGAGCATCCAGGTTCCGCTATTGGTTATTGACCGGAGACGTGTCTCGGTCATGTCTACATAGTTCTCGAACCCGTAGGGTCCGCACGCTTAAAGTTCTGTGACGATCGGTATTATGAGTTTATATGTTTTGATGTACCAAAGATAGTTTGGAGTCCGGGATATGATCAAGGACATGACGAGGAGTCTCGAAATGGTCGAGACATAAAGATTGATATATTGGAAGCCTATATTTGGACGTCGGAAGAGTTCTGGGTGAAATCGGGATTTTACCGGAGTGCCGGAGGGGTTACCGGAACCCCCCGGGGATTAATGGGCCTAGTTGGGCCCTAGTGGAGAGAGAGAGGGGCCGGCCAGGGCAGGCCGCGCGCCCCCTCCCTCCCTGGTCCGAATTGGACTAGGAAGGGGGGCGGCGCCCCCCTTTCCTTCTCCTTCTCCCCCTTCCTTTCCCCCTCCTAGTAGGAGTAGGAAAGAGGGGAGTCCTACTCCTACTAGGAGGAGGAGGACTCCTCCTGGAGCACCCTACAGGGGCCGGCCGGCCTCCCCCTTGCTCCTTTATATACGGGGCAGGGGGCACCCTAGGACACACAAGTTGATCATTGATCTCTCCCAGCCGTGTGCGGTGCCCCCTCAACCATAATCCACCTCGGTCATATCGTAGCGGTGCTTAGGCGAAGCCCTGCGACGGTAGCTTCATCAACATTGTCACCACGCCGTCGTGCTGACGAAACTCTCCCTCGAGCTCCACTGGATCATGAGTTCGCGGGACGTCACCGAGCTGAACGTGTGCTGAACGCGGAGGTGTCGTACGTTTGGTACTGAGGATTGGTCGATCGTGAAGATGTACGACTACATCAACCGCGTTATCATAACGCTTCCGCTTAAGGGTCTACGAGGGTACGTGGACGACACTCTCCCCTCTCATTGCTATGCATCACCATGATCTTGCGTGTGCATAGGAATTTTTTGAAATTACTACGTTCCCCAACAACGTGGGACCATAGTGTGGCTTGACTAAGATGTGGCTTAAACAAAACACACACCTAAGTTGGTCAAATTTGCCTAACCTTAGGTGTGGCAAGCTTTGGCAAACTTAGTCTCAAACCAAACATCCCCTATGTTACTCTATTTGCCTCTCTCCTCATTAATTACTTGCCACCTCATCATTTTTGCTTATGTGGCAATTATGTTAGTACTACCTATGTTACTCCCACTATGACCAGCCTTATGCGCAGAGAAATTAGGATCGGAGGGAGTACTACTAGTAGTAATACTACTTTGATGTGTCGCGTCAACTCGCACAAGTATGCAACACTTCCTGAACAAACAAGCATATAAGTTGTTATACTTACTTCTTATAAGTTGTTATACTTCTTACCCAAAGGATCTTTATATCCAACAGACACAAAATATCCGTTCGACTGTTGGAAATTACTTTAACTTCTGATCTGATGTCGAAGTAATTGCTGCATCGCCACCAAAGCCCACCATCTCTTAAGCTAAAGTAGACCTATCTAACCCCTATATGTCATGACCGGTTTTCCAATAAAGATATTTATTGAGAAACCGATCCCTTTTACGGACCAGTAGAGAAGAATCCTCCTCTCTGGTAGACAATTTCTTGATCACAGAAGAAATACCAGGAGTACTAAATATAATACAAGGTTGAGCGGAGACTGCTCAACAATTTATTACAAGCACACCGATAATACATAAAGGCGGATAGGGTGGCATACTACTGACTCGCAAAGAAACAACGGTGGTGGATATGTCACAGTGAAGTGGGTGACATGACTCCTGAATCTAACAACTCTTCGAGCGTCGGAGTGAGGCTTGAGGATTCTTATTGTGGGTGGCGGAAGCGTAGATAATACAAGTGACCAATATCCAGGATCGCACAGGACTGACTGGGATTCCTCTAGGCGTCGGACTCACTATCAAACTCTTCATCCATGAGATCGCCTTCGTCAACATCTGGCCAAATCAACAAGCCAGGTGAGTACTATGAAAGTACTTGCAAGACAGTTCGGACATAAGATATAATAAATGTAAACATGATGCATATGAACAGATTAACAAGCGCACTCAGACAATGAGATAGCAATGCATGGAAATATAAAAGGGAAGTCGGGCGGTAGTCCTCCCGAAATCCCAAAGTATTACTGAAGGTCAATCGAGTGTCTGAAAGACTCCTCGGAAGGGTAAAAAAAAGAAGAAAAAACAATGCCGCAGTCGGGCGTCAAGGCGACACCTCATAAAGGGCTTATAATGGAAAACTAAATGACAGTGCGTGCCACAGTCGGACGTCTGAGCGACATCACATAAAGGGCTTATATCAAAAGTAAATAACGAGTGTGCCACAGTCGGACGTCTGAGCGACATCACATAAAGGGCTTATATCAAAAGTAAAAGACGGGAGTGCCACAGTCGGACGTCTAAGCGACATCACATAAAGGGCTTATATTGAAAGTAAAAGACAAGAGTGCCACAGTCGGACGTCTGAGCGACATCACATAAAGGGCTTATATCATAACTTAATAACTCAGTAGCTCAAGAATGTAAATCATTTCAGGTACGAGACAAATAAAAGGTTAGTCCATCCACAGGAATAACAATTTAACCGGGTTTACCACTCGAACTTGTTCACCGGGGATTTACCATGGAGACTGACATAGGGACTGGCATAGATATGGATAAGTTGGCCACGGTCCTTGATCATGGACACGATGACTCGGAAAGATTTGACTCTGCAGAGTTTGTACTATTTAACCACAGCCAACGGATTTCAGTAGTCACAAGGGACTAGTTCCGTTTACGGTGTTTTAGGAGAAACACATCTAACCAGTACACACCCATTCAACATTCCGATGCCAGGAATCACCCTCGGCAACGTTCAGGAAAAACCTTGAGACGGGGAGGCTACAACCTCGCGTAACATGGGATCAAATTTATACCGCGCGCTCTAAGGGGTGCCCCCCTCTCGGTCCCAACCGGAAACACCCATGCCCCCTGACCGGATGACTGGCTGTAATCCAGGGCCATGGAACCCTCATCCCGGCCCCTCTATTTGGTGTGTACAACGAAAGAGGTTAACAACTTACTAAACCGTATTCTTTGCAGAAAACATGTGGCTGCACGAAAGGGAAGGAACGGTAACGTGACTCAGTCCACGTTAACGTCGGAGTTTAACGGATGACGTAAGGCTGGCTTGCTACAACAATACCACCTCACTACCTTTCATGTCACCACATGATCAGGTCATCTTTCATCAAAGATCACAGTAACTTCGGAACACACGGATAGTTGCCTTGCATGCAACGAGATACTCACCGATGCTCATATGCCATGCACAACCATTCAAGCAAACATGTAAAACACCTATCATATCAAAGGTTCAAACATGCTTGCCTAGTTCGGAGAAGTCGGAGTCTAGCTCGGCGAAGTTCGCGGCTCCGTCACCTCCTCCGGAACCTACGGTATAACGAAACCGTATACTAACGTGAAAATCGTTGCGTGCATAAAAAGTGTTCCAAAATTTTTCCAAATAAATACTATGAAAAACTAGACAAAAATATAAGATTGACAGAAAAAGAATCAATCAAAATCATCTTTTATTAAAAAGATATAAGGGTTTTACTCCAAGGACTAATCTGTGATGAAACAGAAAAGATCCAGGGACTTGTTTGAGAAAACAGAAAACGGTTCGGAAAGAAATGCGCCAGCCCAAAGAGAAAACGCATTTTGCCCGAAGGCGCTTTCAGAAAACGGTTCGAGGTGGGAAAAGAAGAGAGGCTGACGGGGGGATCCCACCCGTCAGGTTTAAAACTTCGCCGGCACCCGAAGGCTGCGGTGGTCGCCGGCGTTGAACCACGGCGAGGTAGGGAGATCGGAGGGTACCAAGATGTTCAGGGTGTTCTTCCGCGTCGGTGGGTGGTGGACTTGGTCGTCGGAGAGCACCACGTCGACGGCGACACTTTCTCCGGCGGACGGTGGTTCGGGCGATGGTGGAGAACTCCGGTGGGTGCTGCAGACTCCAAATTGAAGCGCGGGTCAGGAGAGTGGATGCACTAGGAAGCTACTGGCAAGAGCTGAGGGGTAGAGGTGCACGCACGGGAGCGAATCGAGCTGGGTCCCGTGGCGGGTCGAGGCGGCCGGAGTTGGGGAAGAAGGCTCTCCCGGGGCTCTTCCAGTGGCTTGGCGTGGTATTGGTGGAGTGCAGAGGTGGTGTGGGTTCGAGTTCGAGCTCGGGGCCTCCTTTTATAGGCGATTCGAGGGGGTGGCCGTGAACGGGATATCTCCGTCGAGCGATTACGGCGAGGCAGAGGTTGGGCAGGGGGTTTAGGGGGCTAGGCACCATCAGGGAAGATCACTGGTGCTGTTCCACCGCTAAACCTCGGTCGGGCAAGGCGTAATGCGCCGATCCTCGACGGGGCGGCCGTACGGGCACGGCGGCGGCAGAGAGTGCGCTCTGCGCCTACCAGTTCACGACGAAGGATGCCAGCGTGCACGGGTGAGTGGATGGCCACGCGGCGGCCTCGGGTGGCTTGGGCGGCGCTGGGCGGCGCCGGCCAACGCTGCGCCTCTCTGGCGGCAGCAAAAGCCGTTGCTGCCATCGCTCACAGGGTGGCGCACCTCCTCCTGCTCGTCGCCGACGCCCGCAAGCCTCCAGGCGATCGTGCGGCGCAGGGATAAGAAGGAGAGAACAGGGAGCAAGGCGCCACCGCGGTACTGGCGAGATCGAGAAGGAGTTCTGAAGAAAACGACAGTGCTCACTGAAACTGTATCTCTGAATTTCTGAACAGTGACAGAAACAGTGCCCATTAGGTGTTCGACGAAATGATTTGGCATGAAGAAAAAAATTTCTGGAGCTGGGACATGGTGAGGTGACCTCTCAATGCACCGAGAGGCTGCCTGAATTTTCTCAGATTTTTAGGAGGAGAATTCAAATGAATTTCATCAAATTTGGCAAATATGGTCCAAACTTGCAGCAAGTACAATTTGAAATATTTGAACTGGAGACCAGTGGATCTTCATGGATCTTGGTTGAGGGCTCTAAGGACTAGCCAGGGAAATTGGTTTGGAGGCAAAGCTCAAAGGAGAAAGGTAGTTCCTTTGTAAACCTCCAAGGATCAAAATAGAAGGCAGAAATTATTTTTGATAAGAATTAAATGGAAGAGAATTCATGGGGAGGTTCAACTTGCTGGATTTGAAATATAACTTGACACAAAGATGGGGAATGGCTTTTGGGAGGGGATTTCCACTCATGCCATGGCAAGAGGAGATTTTGAAAAGGGAAAAAAGGTCACTCCAAATGCCATAGGGCTTTTTAAAAGATTTTTCAAAAGAAATCTCCCAAGTGAAAAGCATTTGGTTTTGAGTCCACATAAGAAGGAAAAACCTCCAAGACCAAAATCAAGTCTTGGGTGAATCCAAAACAAAACACTTGTCATAAAAGAAAATATTTTGAGAGGGAGAGTACTTCAGAAAATTTTAAATAACATCCCTCAAATCAAATAAAAGTTTGAAAAAGCCAAATCAAATAGAACAACACATCAATCAAGAAACCTGCACGTTGCTCGATCAGTCGAACGGAGGAGGTGTATTAGAAACTCATACACTGGAGGCTTCAAGGGGCGGAGGCACAAGGGGCAGTGGAGCAAGGTGAGGTCCATCGAGACCATAGAGAGCACCATCGTCGGGTCCTGTTCCGTCTGCATGATCTCGCCCTCCTCGTGCACAACCGTCTCTCACTTTATTAGGGCCGGGGCATTACAAAACTTTACCGTCACATATTCGTACTACTTCAAGGTGCATTAAATCAACACATGCAAGTATCAAAAGGAGAGTCACGACATGCATGCATGCATTGTAATTAATGCATCGGTAAACGCAAATTATTGAAATATATCGAGTGCAGTGCTTTGATGTGTCGCGTCAACTCGTACAAGACCGAGAAGTTTGATTACTACAACGCCCCCTGGCCTTAACCGCACCTGCCTTTGGATGCATGACAGGTGGGCCACCCACCTGTTGGGCCCACCTATCATGGACGCAAAGGCAGGAGCAGTAAGTCAATAAAGCTGCGTCCCTCCCTCGCCCATGAGCATGGTGGCTGGTAAGACTAGGAGAAGCTTTCGTTCGCTACACGCTCTCCCTCCTGCATGCGGTGGACATGCAGTAGTTCAATCGGTGTCAGATGGCCAGAAGCATACTGTAGTACTCCTCCACTGCAGTAGTACTCCATCATTGTTCGACTTCCCGAAGAGGCGAAGAGCCAAGCGCAGCCCGGACGCTCGTGTGGCAGTTTCATGTGTAGAGTAGTCTATGATAGCGTGTACCGTGCCTGTAAGCTTAAAATCGTTGGGGTCGGCTCCATGCTTTTTTTATTAAAATAATCTTCTGGCCCTACCTGTCATCCTGGTGAGTCTAGTTTGCATGCTCATCTGGTCAAGACATGAATATATATTTTAATTTGTGGTGGGGTAAATGTTAGAGGTTGCAGCAAATGGAGTATTGTACACTTCGGGTCTTTTAGCCAAGTTTAGAGGCAACCATGTGGGGCCAGTGCTATGATGTGTCACGTGAACTCGTACAATGAGGAGAAGCCTGATTTTACCACTACACGCCTTCTCCCTCGCCCATGCGCGCAGTGGCTCGCAGACGAGGACAGGCTTTTGCTTATAGTACTACAACAAGCTATCCCTCCCGCTCGCGGTGGACGGACATGCAGCAGTGGATTCGATACTTTAGAAGCAGTAGTAGTAACATCATTGTTCGTCTTCTCGAAGAGGCGAAGAGCCAAGCGCAACCCAAACATGGCAGTTGCGAACCTTGGATCACGCATATAAGAAAAAATGAGACCAACCCGGGCTAGACTAGCCTGTTGGCATTTTTTTATAGAAGAAAACTCTGTGAGCACCAAACGCTCAAGCCGAGACTTGAACCCTGGTGGCCTGGCTGCAAACTCCTGCGCCTTGCCAACTGAGCTATGCTCACTTCTCAAGAGCACGCATATAGGCAGGCTCTTCATTGAGACAAAATTGCTATGTGAGCCCACTATTACTTGCTAGTATAGCCCTGTAAACCAGAAAGGAGTATTTGCCTTTCTAGAGATTTCAACAAGTGACTAGACTACACCGAGACGAGTACATATGGAGCAAAATGAGTGAATCTACACCATAAATAAATACGTAGTTCTCTCGTTTTCCTCTCCGCCTTGGTCGTGGTGCACAATATTGAGTATACTAGTACTATCATCTTGAAATTTATGAAGTCACCATAGGCACCTCGTCGTCGACGGGAACGTCTCCTGACACGCGATAGACGCGAGCGGCAGTCGCCTCCATAGGTTCTCGAATGCCAAGGAGGGAGAGGGTAGCGGTTCCCGAGACATTGAACGGTCAATGATGCATCCCCAAATTACATGCAGAGGGAATTAATTGGAGAAGCAGAATAGAGCCAGCACGATGTGAATGCAACAGAGTTTGGATTCTCATATAAAGGTGCCCCACCACTCCAATCCATCTACTCCTAGTCTCTGCGCAACACTACTCACTCCAATCCAAGACCAAGTGACCAGAAGCCAGAAGCACCTATGGAGGCGATGGACGCGAGCGGCAGTCGGCTGTGCCAAATCATCCAAGGCGCCGGCCTGCGGCCCCGCACCGTGCAGCATTTCCAGACGGTGCTGGCGACCCCCACCGTCATAGCCCTCGCCGACGCCGGCTTCGCCTCTCGCATGGACGACATGATGGTCAACTCCATCCGCAAGTTCACCGCCGTCAAGAAGCGCGCACAAGACCTTGCCCTACTGCTCCAGCCCGCGCGCCCAGGCTCCTCATTGCCTACCACCCTCATCGGCCTCCATGGTGACGAACTCTTTCAAGCCCCGGTGGCCCTGCAGGTGCCAGAGGTCGCGACAAAGAATGTGCACCTTGAGGCCGCGCTCGTCGTGCAACGCCTCGCCATGCAAGAAACCGTTGACCTGCATATCCACATCTATGAGGAAATCATCTACATAGGCCACTACAAGGCTAGCAAGGACAGAAAGACGTTGGCCTTCTTCCAGCCACTGGAATCTTTGGACGCCATTGTTCATAAGCACGTCGACCTGGCCACGAAAGCCGCTGCTACTTAGCCGTCGTTCGGTGGGCCGGCGCCCTGAGTCGAGGAGGTGGACGTCGTCGATGGATGCATCTCTTCTTCTTGCCTCCTGTAACCAGCACTGCATCGCCTCGTGGCCTTAATGTTTTATTAGTATAGGAGTATATGGCCTTTTTATTCCAGTCGTAACGTTTTCACTGTGAGGTTGCGCCGCAGTTGAGCAAACCGACCATCGGCAAATCCCCACCCCGCCCACCGGGCGTCGGCTGAGTTTAGAATTAGAAGAGAGAAACGAGGGAGAAGAGCTAGTTGTAGCACGGACGCTGTTGTCAGATGGGACTCGCGTTGATAGAATAGGAGTACTGAGCACTCGTACCTCTTTTTTAGGGAAAAAGCAGTCGTATGTCTAGTACTTCCACTAGTTGGGTGCGTGTGACCTATACCTGTCATCACTTTAGGTCTCCTTTTTGAACCACAACTACGCTTCACCGTACATATTTTTTCACGCATTTATCCTCCTATATGTACTCCTAGGCTATTTCCACGTGCTCCCTTTTGCCGACATGTGGGACATAGAGCATCTAGGTCGTAGTGCATGCACGACTCGGAGCATATGCCGGGGTACTTTACATTTCAGACCTCACGAATTACATGCAAACCCCCCGCAGAAGAATGAATAAATAAATAAATTACTACATGAAACCGTATTATTTTCGTAGAAACCGGAGCACGTTCATTAAATTTTGGACATAACACGTTTATAAAAAACTACCGGACCTAAACCAGTCTAAGGGCCTCTTTAATTCGCAGGATACTGGAAACACGGAAATGGGGAAAAGTATGATGGCGATGAACCAAGACGAGGAGAACTCTAACTCAATTAGAGGTTAGAGTTAGATTCTAACCCTGAACTAACTCTAAACCAAAGAGGTGTATGGATGGCAGGGTTAGATTGACAATAAATGTTCTTTCTCAATCATTTGACTACTTTGGACCCTATTTCCTGCCGGATTTGGTGTGGCCGGCTCTTGTGTGGCCTCCTCCCGCTCACAATTGACATAAACGAACCATCTTTACAAATCAAGCATGCAAAACATGATAAATTTTACTTTGTCCATACAATTGAGATATCCCACTTAAACATACAAGTCCTCAATCAAGCTTCACAAAAAAAATACACTCCATGAAACAAAGCATGAGCTAACTCATCACGGAAGTCATTCACGATAGGGAGGGAGCCCGGAGCCCCTCACGCACCCAGGGAGGAGCTCGTCATCGTCGCTCTGGAGGAAGGCTCTGTAGAGCCCAAGCCCCGGGAACCGCTCCGACATCGGCGCTTGCGAGTTGTGGTCGACACCGGCATGGGTAGCAGGGCCACTTGCCGACGACTGCGAACCGAATCTTTGGGCCTCTAGAAATAATGCAATCCTGAAACTGAAATACCTAGAAAGGTGAACTGAATCTTTGGGCCTCTAGAAATAATGCAATCCTGAAAATGAAATACCTAGAAAGGTGAACTGAATCTTTGGGCCTCTAGAAACAATGCAAGCCTGGAATTGAAATACCTAGAAAGGTGAACTGATTCTTTGGGCCTCTAGAAATAGTACAAGCCTGAAACTGAAATACCTAGAAAGGTGAACTGAATCTTTGGGCCTCTAGAAAGATTTATTGCCCCCTCAAGCAGCATCAAACAATTCCATGCGTGCACCACAAATCTATACCAAGTTTAATCAGGATCTACTTTTCCAAATCAGAATTAGCGCTAGAGCGAGCAAGATCAATGATGTGGTTGTGAGACAGAGAAGGAACAAACAAACTCACCCCTCTCGCGACCTCCCTGGTAGATGCGCCGCCACCGCGCAAGACAGAGGGAGAAAAACGACCGGTGAAGGGGGAGCGGGGCGAGCTTCGAAGGCCGGAGGGAGAGGGCGGGCGGAGGACGGCGGCGGAGGCCGGAGGGAGAGGGCGACCGGAGGAGAGAGAGGGCGAGCGGCGGAGCGGCGCTTGGGCAGGCGGCCCTATGGGGAACAGAGAGGAGTCGTGCGAGGGGGGCGGAGGGAGCGATCTGGTGCGGGCAGGGGAGATTTTTTAGTTCTCTTTTAGTAGGCCCGAGGAGAACTAACCCAATTAGAACCTCTCCACCGGGCTAGTTTTTTTAGCTGGGTTAGAGCAAACTAGCTCAAACTAACCCCTCCTGTTTGGATAATTTGAGGTTATTTCAACCCAAACTAGCTCTAACTCAGGGATCCAAACAAAGAGGAGTAGTATTGTACATGCTACAATCTGGACCGTGGCACATTGTATTTTATGGCCATATCAGCACATTGTTTTCTACTGTTGATTCACTGGGCTGCCGTGGTTCGCACTCCTCCGACATGAGTAGTAGTACTACTACTCCCTCCGTTCCTAAATATAAGTCTTTTTAGACATTTCAAATTGACTACAAAATACGGATGTATGTAGACATATTTTAGAGTGTAGATTCACTCATTTTGCTCCGTATGTAGTCACTTGTTGGAATCTCTAGAAAGACTTATACTGCATGATTCTTTGCTCCTTCTTACTACTAGGTACTACTTCGCCGACATGTGGGAGAGCCAGCAGCATCCAGGTCAACGTAATACGTGTCATGCACCAGATTAGAGTGCGGAACGAAAGGGGGACATCACCCCTGTCGTACCGCCAGTAATTCATGACTATAGTGAGTAGTCATATCAGAAGTCTTTCCAGCAGTAACGCGCCGTCAAGTCGCATAGCCCGACCTTTCCAGCAGTAAGTAAGTTGAATCCGCTACTTCCTCACCCTCCTCGCCTCTCTGTCAAACCGCCTACGTGATAACTGTTGCGCGTACTGCCCGGGAAAAGCCCCGCCCTCAACTTTTAACTACGCGAAAATAGTTCGAGCTTGTTCATTCTATATAAATACTAGTACTGTATGTTTATTCACCCGTGGGGTTGTTCAATGAATGGAGGTCCAGGGAGCACAAGTGAACAATACTACTACTAGTAGTAGTAAGTAGGAGTCGTACAGTTAGTCACCTTAAATAGAGAGTTTCTTTTCTTTAATGCCACGTACACAAATTGAAACGCTTGTTGTGGAGAGAAAAAGATAATCACTCCACTATATATGTACGCAGGGACCTGAGCGCTTCCTTTACTAGGGTTGCTCTCTTCATTCTCTCATCCTCTCCAGATATAAACAAGACAGTGGTCGCGACATTTTCTCTCTGCTCACCGCTGGTCACAGATCCGGCCAGATCCCTTCGGCTGGTGTGTGTAGAGGACTAGGTGCATCGTTCACGCGGTCATCACCGGCGAGGGAGGAAACCCACAACTGCCGAAGGGGCCCGATCGTCTGCCCGTGTCGTTCTCTCCGACACAGGCCGGCTCGGGAGGTCCTCCGACCCTTCTTCCTCCCTGCCGTATTGTGCGCAGATCCGACCTGCCGCCGCCGACATCCCGACGACCCTCAGGTATAAGTTCTTCGAAAGCGGCCTTGCTCTACTGCCCTAGCTCCCCACGTGTCTGCATGTGCATCTTTTTCTACTCCCATCAGCTCTTCCAAAGCCACCTAAATTTTTAGTATTATTAGAGGTAAAGCTACTTCATGCATTCGAATCTAGGACTTTGTTCAAACAACGAAGAAAGGGGTAAAGTTGCAGCATGAATCTAGGACTTGATTCCAAGAGGAAATAATATGGTGAAAGTAGTAGAGACTGGATACCCAACTGGTCTCTTGGTTGAAAACGGAAATAATGGGAAAACGTAGTACAAACTGGATAAGGAACAAATATATTATTGGTTGAAAAAATGATAGAAAGTGGCGGCTGGTGGAGAAGTCAACAGAGTATGTCCAGGATTAGATTTGTTGCCCTCACATTGTAAAAGGTCTCCAGGATTAGAATTGCTGCCCTCACATAGTAAAAGGTCTCAGCATTAGATTTGCTACCCTCACATAGTAAAAGGTCTCCAGGATTAGATTGCTGCCCTCACATAGTAAAAGGTCTCCAGGATTAGATTTGCTGCCCTCACATAGTAAAAGGTCTCCAGGACTAGGTTTGCTGCCCTCACATAGTAAAAGGTCTCCAGGATTAGATTTGCTGCCCTCACATAGTAAAAGGTCTCCAGGACTAGGTTTGCTGCCCTCACATAGTAAAAGGTCTCCAGGATTAGATTTGCTGCTCTCACATAGCATGAACAAACTCGGCATCACCACTTTATGCCTCCTTGTAGGTACATTGTGCTGATGCGTCCACTGTCGCATGTCCTTATACCAACCTTTTGTTGTTGTTAATGTAAGGGCGCATGTAAAATGAAGCGATCACACTGTTACCTTAGGGACATGTCTAACCAGTGTTATTGTTAATCTAATGCATCCAGTGATAAGATGCAATTAAACTGTGTTACAAATGGTACTCCTGCTGTTTTCCCCAGTATGATAAGTAAGTTGCTCCTTTACGCTGCTGAGTGTCCTGGTGTCCCCACGGTCCCATGCCCTTAAACCAACTCTTTAGCTGCTGTTGATTTACTGTATCTGGTAAACAAGCAATGCCACCATTAAAGTAATCCCATATTTGACGAATGCATTGTTGATTGTAATGCTTCCGGTAACATGAAGCATTGCTGACGTTTTAAAATTTCTACTGTCCTTGCGTGATTGCCATGAACATAATTAAGATGCTTCTTTTCATTTCGTGTATGTTTCGTATATTCTTATTGACCAGCAACTGTTACTTTCTATCTTTTTGTGCAGATAGGGATATCCATTTCACCTTGTTGCTATTGTGACCTTTTGGTGAACTGCACAAAACACTTTGTTGGAATGAGTGTCTTGTGCAGTTCAACTAAAATGTCACGTGGGCAACATCTCTCAATTTTGGTGGAACTGAACAAAATGGTGATTGGAGTTTCCAAAATCTCCGTCAAGTTTTGCTGGTAATCTCGTGCAACATTTTATTAGCCTTTGCAAGATGAGCCGTCGCTGTCACCACAATGGCATTTTATTTTTGTGGAACTGCACAAAAGGATAAGCAAATTATAGTTGCACCTTACATGAGTCGGACAGCCAACCTTAATGTTCCTCAATTTTAGTGCAACTACTAAAGAAGAACCTGCCAGCTCACGAGAGAAAGTACTTGTTGCTAGCTGAATGATGCAATCTTTGCTTCATTTCAGGTGAACTGCAGAAAAAGGCACATGAATTGAATCATGGAATTCCAGGCAGGCCTCATCTGAGTGGAGCTGCAGGTTGAGTTCAAGGAGTGCCACTATTATAGTAATCATGCTCTTCTTGCTTGTGATGTGCAAATAGGAATACTCAACTACAAATGTTGTGACGGTCAAGAGCATTCGCCAAGTACTTCGGTTGTATGACACGGCTAGCCAAGATGGATTTAATCCCGATATTCACTTTATCAAAAGGCTCTAATGGGTTGGTTCTGAATCTTGCAAGCTGGGAATCAATGAGATGTGTAGGCATATTTGTTGTACTTATTATTTGAATCTTATTTATTGGTTATCAATCTTGCAAGCTGGGAATCAATGAGATGTGTAGGCATCTTTGTTGTACTTATTATTTGGATCTTATTTGTTGGTTCTGAATCTTGCAAGCTGGGAAACACGGCATGATAATGCAGAGGACAACAACCATAACAAACAGATCAAACTTGGTAGTATTATCTGTGTGAAAGTGCGACAAATGTGCTGATCGTGTGTGTCCTGAGAATAATAATTCTAATTGTTGTGCATGTTGATCCTGTGGCACTGATAGCACGAGCCAATGCATTGCTTGTTTTAAGTATAAATTTCTATTAAAGCTAATTAAATTTATGTAAAGTGACCACTAACTCTTGTTATTATAGTACCAATACAGACCCGCTCGTGAACCGACGTTTGGCCGGAGTAGGTTTCTTAATGGAGGCGTTTGAATGCGTCGAGGGTGCATCTTCTGCCGGGCGTGCAGCGGGTGAGGGAGGGGTAGTAACTGTTGTCGCCTGTACACACTCAGTTTACTGTTGAATCCAGTTCCCCAAGAGCTGAAAAACGAAGTGCTCCCACCGCCTACCCACTCGTTCACTTGAAGAGACTCCAATGGGGATCCAAGGGGTGAGCCTGCTGGATATGGACTTCAGCAAGGAGTTCCCCTTTGAGTTCGCCGTTCAGTCCTATGGCTGCACCAAGTTGAATGTGATGTACACCAACAATCCGGACTCGGTGAAGCTCTGCCTCGCCGAGTTCAAGCAGTACCTATAGGACGAGAAAGCACAAGGTCGCAGGACTAGACCTTGTGCCCATCCATTCGTCTCCTGACATGGACTAGCGGATCGCTGTTGCCCAGGTATGTGTGTGGGACGAGGTTCTCATCTACCACTGTTGTAGGGCCATCAGACGTTCTGGAGCATTCGCCCGTTTCATCGGCAGCACTGACTGCACCTTCACTATGGTGGAGAGAAGGAAGAATTCGACGATTCGGCCATCTGGTGCAACAAGCTTGTCGACATCCAGAAGCAATACAAGATTATCGGCAATGGGCAGGAGAAGGACTCCGTGGTTGACCTCGCCGAGACCATCATCGACCCCTGATATGCCAACATGAAAGAAGACAACGATACCAAGGACCTGAACACGTGGGAGGTACCTCGGAATCTAGCCTACATAACCTATGCGGCCAAGGACGCATACGCATGCTACGACATGTATAGGCGGATCTTGGACATGAGGGCGTGTCTGCTTCCCGTAACCGACGAGTACACGGACAGCCGCAGCGTCATGATCAAGCGTGCCAGGAAGGTCTAGATGTTGTACTTTATCTGTTTATAAGCACCTTTATCATCAGCCTATGTGTATCTGTTTTGTCCGAAATATTTCTTTTAAGAACCCATTAACCTGTTTGCTTTTTTTAGTGGCTATTTTCTTATGTATGTAACTAGTTCACTTGTCCGTTAAAAAAACTAGTTCACTCGGCTGCCGTGCTTTGAATCTCCTTCCTCCCAACATATTCCCCTTCTCAGGTGGACCCAGCAGGTCTCGTACACAGACATATGGGACCAACCACCTATCCATTTGTATTTCTCTATTTTGTAAAATCTTTCGTCCTCTTCCTATACAGCGGCTGGCCATCATAGCCTATGGCGTTGGCCAGGCCATCCCTCTACTCTCACACATTGTCCGGTGGCGGCAGCTCCACCGGCCCACCCTGCACCCGAACAAGTCAACCCTCGTACTCCCCTCCGCCTGCGTCTTCCCCCGCTCTGGTTCATTCGGTCCGAGGTCTCGACGTCGTCCTCCGCCTTGGTGCTCTCGCAGCGGCACCGCCGTCTGTTGTTCCCAACATGGTCAGCAAAACAAGAGGAATCGGGAGACAACTATTCGTCGAGAGGCTGACAGTCCCGGGCCCACCAGGTCCATGGCCTAGGTTTTATTATTTAACATGGGCAGCCCACGACATGTTTCAACATTTTTTGGATCCAGCAAGTATCAAGCGGCCTCCGGGCCTCCCAACCTAGCTTGTCTATAACATCAGCACCCCAAGTTATGTTTGTTTTTTCAAGACGACACACAGCTCAGTTCTATTTTTCTATAAGAATGCAAAACTGAACCTATATTTATATCTTATTTTATTACACATATATATAATAGAAACAACATAAGGTTCCGTTAAACCTGTCATTCGTCCAACCATTTTATAGACCTTCCCACTTCCTTTATTTTTCGTTTTCATTAATCCTATATCTGAATTTTCTCCCACTTTCTTTTTTGATGTAAACTGAGTTTTCTCCCAGTACTTTTCCCTAGAACCAACTCAACTGTCCCACGTCTAGCCTAAAAAATAATAATACCCCACGTACTATTAACTCATCAAATTAAAATGATATTTTATTTCGTAAGTTGAAAGTTCTTACAAAATAATAATAATAATTGTTTATATATAACTTGGCAAGTTAACTCCTAGTGATTGCGTACATAAGCTTGCAAAGATTTTACTGACCAATGCAGTAATAGTCGTGCAATCATGTGTTTATGTTTTTATAACATTTCTCCGTCTAGCCCAACATGATATTTTCACCCAGCCCAGCAAGTCCGCGGATTTTGAGAAAAATGCAAATGGGCTTTAAATTCTACCATATATATAAATGGGCTGCATAGATGCTACATCATTGTTTCACCCAGCCCACCAAATGGACTAAAAACAAATGGACTGGCTGACATGTGGGCCAGTAGGTCGAAGCCTAAGAAGGCATTGGCATTCTTCTTCAATCTCTTGTCTTCTTCCCCCAGCGCTGCCGGGACCGCCTGCTCCAGCCTCCGGCGTCCAGCGGTGTTGTTTTGCGCACCTCAGCAAAACGCTACCCCGCCGATGGCCAGTCCATCCCTCCGCTCCGCACCTCCTGTTATTCTCTGCCGAGTGTAGGCCCACCCCGCACTCGAACCATTCAAGTTTCCCACTCCTCTCCATCTGCGACTCCACTGCCGCGTCTTCCCCATCTTTGGGTCGCTCCAGTCTGGGGCCTCGCCGTCGTCCACCGCCTCGGTACGCTCAGCGCGGTGTGGTCAACATACAAGAGTCACCGGAAGAGGACTGTACGTGGAGAGCCTGACGGCTGGGACCCACAAGGTCCATGGTCGCACGCAAGGAAAGTTCCTCATTATTAAGCTATTTCCTCCCCTTGACAGCTGGGACCCACCGGCTGTATCTTCACATGGAAGGAAGTGCCTCCTTGTTATGCGACAAAAAACCATTCCTCCCGATGACAGCTGGGACCCGGCAGATTTGGTGGCTGACTTGTGGGCCTACTAAGCAGACATGTACGCAGGGCTTTGTCAACTTAATCAACAAATGATTCTAGCAGCTGGACCATTGGATGTTAATCCGGTAGCCGTGCTCCTTCTTCAACCTCTGTTCTTGCTCCTGTCTCCCGTGGGCAGCAGGGCTGCCGCGCACCCGAACCAGTCAAGTTTCCCACTCCTCTCCATCTGTAACTCCACTGCCGCGTCTTCCCCGTCTCCGGGTCATTCCAGTCTGGGGCCTCACCATCGTCCACCGGCCTTGGTGTGCTCGGCACGGTGTGGTCAATGTGGTCAACAACCGACAATCATCGGAAGATGACTGTACGTGAGAGGCTGACAGTGGGGACACACCACGCCCATGGACGCATGCATGCAACTGCATCCTTTTTACCCTGAAAAATAATGTTTTCTCCCCCTGACTACTGGGACCCACCAGCTACATCTTCGCACGCAAGGAAGTGCGTCCATATTACGGGCAAAAAAATGATTCACCCCCCTGACTGCTGGGACCCACCAGCTACATCTTCGCACGCAAGGAAGTGCATGACAGTCGGGACCCACCCGGTCGAAGCGTATGTAGCGTTGTCATTCTGGTCGTGAACGTGTACGTACATACTGGTCGATCGGTCTGTCTACAGGCTGCAGCGATGAACTGTGGCCATGTAAGGAAGGGCACGTGTCATAGTAGAGGCGCGCACGTGTCATAGTAGAGGCGCGCACGTGTCATAGTAGAGGCGCGCACGTAGCATATACACATACGTACAGCGGCCAGGGTGCAAGAAAGAAAATACGGCCACGTACGTACATACGGACGGGGTCTCGAACGCCTACTCACACATACGTACGGTCAGGGCTCGTGTACATGGCTGGGTGGAACGGAGAAACTGCGTCGTTGTCGTGTTCATGGGGAGCCAACCGGCTGGGTCAGAAAAGAGTGCTTCGTCGTGTTCATCGGGAGCAAACTGGCTTGGACAGAACAGCCGATGAAAACGAGGCCTGGCATACCGCAGAACGGAGGAAACGGCCTTGTGTTCAACCGGCCACGGTCGAAACGGGATCCTGTTCATCGGGAGGGGTCTGGCGTCCCGCAAAACGGAGGAAACGGACTTGTGTTGGAGCGCTACGGTCGAAACGGGGGTCCTATTCATCGGGAGGGGTGTGGCGTACCGCAAAACGGGACTCCACGGGATATTGTTCATCTCCACCGTCGACCTCTGATACGTCCATTTTGCATCATGCTTTTATATTGATATTTATTGCATTATGGGCTGTCATTACACGTTATGTCACAATACTTATGCCTATTCTCTCTTATTTTACAAGGTTTACATAAGGAGGAGAATGCCGACAGCTGGAATTCTGGGATGGAAAAGGAGCAAATATTAGAGACCTATTCTGCACAAATCCAAAAGTCCTGAAACTCCACGAAAGTTATTTTTGGAAATAATAAAAAAATACTGAGCGGAAGAAATACGTCAGGGGGGCCTCCACCTGTCCACAAGGGTGGGGGCGCGCCCTACCCCCCTGGGGACGCCCCCCTGCCTCGTGGGCCCCCTGTTGGCCCTCCGGTGCCCATCTTCTGCTACATGAAGTCTTTCGTCCGAAGAAAAATCATAAAAGCTTTCGGGACGAGACTCCGCCGCCACGAGGCGGAACCTTGGCAGAACCAATCTAGGGCTCCGGCAGAGCGGTTCTGCCGGGGACACTTCCCTCCGGGAGGGGGAAATCATCACCATCGTCATCACCAACGCTCCTCTCATCGGGAGAGGGCAATCTCCATCAACATATTCACCAGCACCATCGCCTCTCAAACCCTAGTTCATCTCTTGTATCCAATTCTTGTCTCTAAGTCTGGGATTGGTACCTGTAGGTTGCTAGTAGTGTTGATTACTCCTTGTAGTTGATGCTAGTTGGTTTATTTGGTGGAAGATCATATGTTCAGATCCTATATGCATATTAATACTCCTCTGATTATGAACATGACTATGCTTTGTGAGTAGTTACGTTTGTTCCTGAGGACATGGGAGAAGTCTTGCTATTAGTAGTCATGTGAATTTGGTATTCGTTCGATATTTTGATGAGATGTATGATGTCTATCCTCTAGTGGTGTGATGTGAACGCCGACTACATGACACTTCACCATTATTTGGGCCTAGAGGAAGGCATTGGGAAGTAATAAGTAGATGATGGGTTGCTAGAGTGACAGAAGCTTAAACCCTAGTTTATGCGTTGCTTCGTAAGGGGCTGATTTGGATCCATATGTTTCATGCTATGGTTAGGTTTACCTTAATACTTTTGTTGTAGTTGCGGATGCTTGCAATAGAGGTTAATCATAAGTGGGATGTTTGTCCAAGTAAGGACAGCACCCAAGCACCGGTCCAGCCACATATCAAATTATCAAAGTACCGAACGCGAATCATATGAACGTGATGAAAACTAGCTTGACGATAATTCCCATGTGTCCTCGGGAGCGCTTTTCTCTATATAAGAGTTTGTCCAGGCTTGTCCTTTGCTACAAAAAGGATTGGGCCACTTTGCTGCACTTTATTTACTTTTGTTACTTGTTGCACGTTACCAATTATCCTATCACAAAACTATCTGTTACCTATAATTTCAGTGCTTGCAGAGAATACCTTGCTGAAAACTGCTTATCATTTCCTTCTGCTGATGAGAGTCCACCATATCTACCTATGGATTGAGTAAGATCCTTCAAGTAAGTTGTCATCGGTGCAAGCAATAAAAATTGCTCTCTAAATATGTATGACTGATTGGTGTGGAGGAAATAAGCTTTATACGATCTTGTGATGTGGAAGAAATAAAAGCGACGGACTGCATAATAAAGGTTCCTATCACAAGTGGCAATATAAAGTGACGTCCTTTCGCATTAAGATTTTGTGCATCCAACCCTAAAAGCGCATGGCATCCTCTGCTTCCCTCTGCGAAGGGCCTATCTTTTATTATCTTCTACCTTATGCAAGAGTCAAGGTGATCTTCACCTTTCCTTTTTACATTTTATCCTTTGGCAAGCATAGTATGTTGGAAAGATCCTGATATATATATCTAATTGGATGTAAGTTAGCATGAGTTATTATTGTTGACATTACCCTTGAGGTAAAAGGTTGGGAGGCGAAACTATAAGCCCCTATCTTTCTCTGTGTCCGATTAAAACTCCGTAACCACAAGTATTGCGTGAGTGTTAGCAATTGTGAAAGACTAAATGATAGTTGAGTATGTGGACTTGCTGAAAAGCTCTGACATAGACTCTTTCTGATGTTATGACAAATTGCAATTGCTTCAATGACTGAGATTATAGTTTGTTGGTTCTCAATAAAGTTTCTGATTCATACTTTGCATTGTGAATAGATTATTACTTGAGCATAAGAAATCATATGACATTATCCATATATGTTGCTGTTATGAAAATAATCATGATGCCCTCATGTCCATATTTTATTTTATCGACACCTCTACCTCTTAACATGTGGACATATTTACCATTATTTGGGCCTAGAGGAAGGCATTGGTAAGTAATAAGTAGATGATGGGTTGCTAGAGTGACAGAAGCTTAAACCCTAGTTTATGCGTTGCTTCGTAAGGGGCTGATTTGGATCCATATGTTTCATGCTATGGTTAGGTTTACCTTAATACTTTTGTTGTAGTTGCGGATGCTTGAAATAGAGGTTAATCATAAGTGGGATGTTTGTCCAAGTAAGGACAGCACCCAAGCACCGGTCCACCCACATATCAAATTATCAAAGTACCGAACGCGAATCATATGAACGTGATGAAAACTAGCTTGACGATAATTCCCATGTGTCCTCGGGAGCGCTTTTCTCTATATAAGAGTTTGTCCAGGCTTGTCCTTTGCTACAAAAAGGATTGGGCCACCTTGCTGCACTTTATTTACTTTTGTTACTTGTTGCTCGTTACCAATTATCCTATCACAAAACTATCTGTTACCTATAATTTGAGTGCTTGCAGAGAATACCTTGCTGAAAACCGCTTATCATTTCCTTCTGCTCCTCGTTGGGTTTGACACTCTTACTTATCGAAATGACTATGATAGATCCCCTATACTTGTGGGTCATCAAGATTCTTTTCTGGCGCCGTTGCCGGGGAGTGAAGCGCCTTTGGTAGGTGGAATTTGGTAAGGAAAATTTATATAGTGTGCTGAAATTTACTGTCACTTGTTACTATGGAAAGTAATCCTCTGAGGGGCTTGTTCGGGGTATCTTCACCCCGACCAATAGAGCAAAGAGTTGCTCCTCAACCTACTGAACCTACTGAAAATGAAAATGTCTACTTTGAAATTCCTTCGGGTATGTTAGAAAAACTGCTAGCTAATCCTTTTGCAGGAGATGGAACAATGCACCCTTATGAGCACCTAATCTGTGTGGATGAAGTTTGTGGATTATTTAAGCTTGCAGGTATACCCGATGATGTTATTAAGAAGAAGGTCTTCCCTTTATCTTTGAAGGGAGATGCATTGACATGGTATAGGCTATGTGATGATACGGGGTCATGGAACTACAAACGATTGAAATTGGAATTTCATCAGAAGTTTTATCCTATGCATCTTGTTCATCGTGATCGCAATTATATATATAATTTTTGGCCTCGTGAAGGAGAAAGCATTGCTCAAGCTTGGGGGAGGCTTAAATCAATGTTATATTCATGCCCCAATCATGAGCTCCCAAGAGAAATAATTATTCAAAGTATTTATGCTCGGCTTTCTGATAACAAACGCACCATGCTCGAGACTTCTTGTGCTGGCTCTTTTATGATGAAGACTATTGAATTCAAATGGGATTTATTGGAAAGAATTAAATGCAACTCTGAAGATTAGGATCTCGACGAAGGTAAGGAGTCAGGTATGACACCTAAGTTTGATTGTGTTAAATCTTTTATGGATACCGATGTTTTCCGTAAATTTAGCACTAAATATGGACTTGACTCTGAGATAGTAGCTTCTTTCTGTGAATCTTTTGCTGCTCATGTTGATCTCCCTAAGGAGAAGTGGTTTAAGTATCATCCTCCAATAGAAGTAAAGGTAGCTGCACCTATTAAAGTTGAAGAAAAGACTATCACTTATAATGATCCTATTGTTCCTACTGCTTATGTTGAGAAACCACCTTTCCCTGTTAGAATAAAGGATCATGCTAAAGCTTCAACTGTGGTTCGTAAAAGCAATATTAGAAATTATACACCTCCTGGGCAAGTTAAAGTTGAACCTAATATTGCTATTGTTAAAGATCTCTTGTCTGATAATATTGATGGGCATGTTATTCATTTCCGAGATGAAACTGCTAGAATTGCCAAACCTTGTGCTAAAGATAAACATAGACCTGTGGTAGGCATGCCTGTTATATCTGTTAAAATAGGAGATCATTGTTATCATGGCTTATGTGACATGGGTGCCAGTGCTAGTGCTATACCTCATGACTTATACAAATAAATTATGCATGATATTGCACCTACTGAGTTAGAAGAAATTGATGTCACAATTAAGCTTGCCAATAGAGATACCATATCAACCATTGGAATTGTTGGAGATGTTGAAGTCTTGTGTGGGAAAACTAAATATACTGCTGATTTTCTTGTTCTTGGTTCCCCACAAGATAGCTTTTGTCCCACTATATTTGGTAGACCCTTCTTGAACACTGTTAATGCTAAGATAGACTGCGAAAAGGATGTTGTTACTATTGGTTTGGGTGATATGTCTCATGAGTTTAATTTCTCTAAATTTAGTAGACAACACCGTGAAGAGGAATTGCCTAGTAAGGATGAAATAATTGGTCTTGCTTCTATTGTCGTACCTCCTAGTGATCCTTTAGAACAATATTTGCTAGACCATGAAAATGATATGTTTATGAATGAAAGAAGGGAAATAGAAGTATTCTTTAAACAGGAACCTATCCTGAAACACAATTTGCCTGTTGAAATCCTAGGGGATCCTCCTCCACCCAAGGGTGATCCCGTGTTTGAGCTTAAACCATTGCCTGATACTCTTAAATATGCTTATCTTGATGAAAAGAAGATATATCCTGTTATTATTAGTGCTAACCTTTCAGAGCATGAAGAAGAGAGATTATTGAAAACTCTGAAGAAGCACCATGCTGCTATTAGATATACTCCTGATGATCTTAAGGGCATTAGTCCCACTCTATGTCAACACAAAATAAATTTGGAGAAAGATCCCAAACCAGTTCGTGATCACCAACGACAGCTGAATCCTAAGACGAAAGAAGTGGTAAGAAAGGAAATACTAAAGCTCCTTGAGGCAGGTATAATTTATCATGTTGCTGATAGTCAGTGGGTAAGTCCTGTCCATTATGTCCCTAAGAAGGGAGGTATTACTGTCGTTCCTAATGATAAAGATGAATTGATCCCGCAAAGAATTATTACAGGTTATAGGATGGTAATTGATTTCTGCAAATTAAATAAAGCTACTAAAAAGGATCATTACCCCTTACCTTTTATTGATCAAATGCTAGAAAGATTATCCAAACATACACATTTTTGCTTTCTAGATGGTTATTCTGGTTTCTCTCAAATACCTGTGTCAGCCGATGATCAATCAAAGACCACTTTTACTTGCCCTTTCGGTAATTTTGCTTATAGACGTATGCCTTTTGGTTTATGTAATGCACCTGCTACCTTTCAAAGATGCATGATGGCTATATTCTCTGACTTTTTTGAAAAGATTTGTGAGGTTTTCATGGACGATTTCTCCATTTATGGATCCTCTTTTGATGATTGCTTGAGCAACCTTGATCGAGTTTTGCAGAGATGTGAAGAAACTAATCTTGTCTTGAATTGGGAGAAGTGCCACTTTATGGTTAATGAAGGTATCGTCTTGGGGCATAAAGTTTCTGAAAGAGGTATTGAAGTTGATAAAGCCAAGGTTGATGCTATTGAAAAGATGCCATGTCCCAAGGACATCAAAGGTATAAGAAGTTTCCTTGGTCATGCCGGTTTTTATAGGAGGTTCATTAAGGACTTCTCAAAAAATTCTTGGCCTCTGACTAATTTATTACAAAAAGATATACCATTTGTCTTTGATGATGATTGTGTAGAAGCATTTGAAATACTTAAGAAAGCATTGATCTCTGCACCTATTGTTCAGCCACCTAATTGGAATTTACCTTTTGAAATTATGTGTGATGCTAGTGATTATGCTGTAGGTGTTGTTCTAGGGCAAAGTGTTGATAAGAAATTAAATGTTATCCAATATGCTAGCAAAACTCTAGACAATGCTCAAAGAAATTATGCTACTACTGAAAAAGAATTCTTAGCAGTTGTATTTGCTTGTGATAAGTTCAGACCTTATATTGTTGATTCTAAAGTAACTATTCACACTAATCATGCTGCAATTAAATATCTTATGGAAAAGAAAGATGCTAAACCTAGACTTATTAGATGGGTTCTCTTGTTACAAGAATTTGATTTGCATATTATTGATAGAAAGGGGGCTGAGAACCCCATTGCAGACAACTTGTCTAGGTTAGAAAATGTTCTTGATGACCCACTACCTATTGGTGATAGCTTTCCTGATGAGCAATTAAATGTCATAAATCTTCTCGTACTGCTCCATGGTATGCTGATTATGCTAATTATATTGTTGCTAAATTTATACCACCTAGTTTCACATACCAGCAAAAGAAAAAGTTTTTCTATGACTTGAGACATTACTTTTGGGATGACCCACATCTTTATAAAGAGGGAGTAGATGGTGTTATTAGACGTTGTGTACCTGAGCATGAATAGGAACAGATCCTACGCAAGTGTCATTCTGAGGCTTATGGAGGACACCACGCTGGAGATAGAACTGCACATAAGGTATTGCAATCCGGTTTGTATTGGCCTACTCTCTTCAAGGATGCCCGTAAGTTTGTCTTATCTTGTGATGAATGTCAAAGAATTGGTAATATTAGTAGACGTCAAGAAATGCCTATTATTCACTTGTTATTGAACCATTTGATGTTTGGGGCTTCGATTATATGGGACCTTTCCTGCCTCTAATGGATACACACATATTTTAGTTGCCGTTGATTACGTTACTAAGTGGGTAGAAGCTATTCCAACTAGTAGTGCTGATCATAACACTTCTCTTAAAATGCTTAAAGAAGTTATTTTTCCGAGGTTTGGAGTCCCTAGATATTTAATGACTGATGGTGGTTCACATTTTATTCATGGTGCTTTCCGAAAAATGCTTGCTAAATATTATGTTAATCATAGAATTGCATCTCCTAATCACCCATAGTCTAGTGGTCAAGTAGAATTGAGCAACAGAGAGCTCAAATTAATTTTGCAAAAGACTGTCAATAGATCTAGAAAGAATTGGTCCAAGAAACTTGATGATGCATTATGGGCCTATAGAACTGCATATAAAAATCCTATGGGTATGTCTCCGTATAAAATGGTTTATGGAAAAGCATGTCACTTACCTCTTGAACTAGAACATAAGGCTTATTGGGCTATTAAGGAGCACAACTACGATTTCAAACTTGCCGGTGAGAAGAGGTTATTTGACATTAGCTCACTTGATGAATGGAGAACCCAAGCTTATGAGAATGTCAAATTGTTTAAAGAAAAGGTTAAAAGATGGCATGACAAAAGAATACAAACGCGTGAGTTTAATGTAGGTGATTATGTATTGCTATACAACTCTCGTTTAAGATTTTTTGCAGGAAAACTTCTCTCTAAATGGGAAGGCCCTTACGTTATCGAGGAGGTCTATCGTTCCGATGCCATAAAAATCAACAACTTCGGAGGCACAAATCTGAAGGTGGTGAACGGTCAAAGAATCAAACATTATATCTTAGGTAATCCTATAAATGTTGAAACCAATGTTATTGAAACTGTAACCCTGGAGGAATACATAAGGGACACTTTCCGGAACGTTTCAGACTCCGAAAAGGAATAGGTATGTGGTACGGTAAGTAAACCGACTCCAAAACAGTTCTAAAGGAAATATTTCTCCGTTTTGGAATATTTAGAAAAATAGAAAAATAAGAAGCAGTCCGGGAAGGACACGAGGCCTCCACGAGGGTGGAGGGCACGCCCCCTACCTCGTGGGCATCTCGTGTGCTCTCCGGACTCCGTTTTCTTGCACGATACGTATTTTGGTCGGTAAAAATTCATTATATAATCTCCCGAAGGTTTTGACTCCTGTATCACGCAAATATCCTATGTTTTCGTTTCGAGCTATTTCTCTGACAGATCTAGATCACCATGACGTCTTCAAGCGCCCCCAAGGACATGTTCTTCGAGAAGGTCATCAACCCCTACCTCGCGGAGGTGCTGCAACACCCTCAAACCATTAAGATGCGTGATGGGTTGCTGCACGTCCGCGATGTTGAGGGACCAAGGAAGACCGGAAGCATGGAGACAAGGCTCGAGGCAATGGAGCAACAAGTTTTCAAGTGCCAGGAGATGGTGGAGCGTGGACTTGACTTCAATCACATAATGATCACGGAGTTCACCAACAACCACAAGCTAGATGCCAAGGATATTGGGGAGGCCATCTTCAAGCTCCACGAGAAATCGAACACCTCCAAGCCCAAATCTATGACCTGCGAAACCAAAACTGTGAGTATGAATATAGATTCAAAAGAATGAGTTTGGCTGCAGATTTGAGGATCCCGGAGACTCGATCATCCTTTTATGATGGTGAGCCCATGCCTTGGAAGATGGACGACAAGCCTACTTCATCAACAACCCCATCACCACCACTTCTGAGGAAGGAGACATAATCATATGGGTACGAGCACTCCCCTTGGCAACTGCCAAGCTTGGGGGAGATGCCCCGGTATCGTATCACCACCACATCTCCTATCTTTACCCTTTTTCTTAGTTCGATCCTATTAGTAGTATCTTGATCTAGTAGAATAAAGTTTTGGTATGATCTAGTTTTGAATTTTGCTTTATGATCCCTTTTGTAATCGAGTCCGTGAGCTATATAATAAAGATTAGTGTTGAGTCAAGGGATTGATTATCTTGCTATGATCTTGAGTAAATAAAAGAAAAGAGAAAAGAATAAAAAGAAACAAAGAGATCATATTGATTTTATGGAGAGTAATGACTTCACATAGAAAGAGTATGATGATTAAAAGTTGTTGAGAGTTGACAAACATAGCTTTGGTCATCGTTGCAATTAATAGGAAGTAATAAAGAAAGAGAGGTTTCACATATAAATATACTATCTTGGACATCTTTTATGATTGGGAGCACTCATTAAAATATGACATGCTAAAGAGTTGATGTTGGACAAGGAAGACAACGTAATGGGTTATGTTTTCTTATATCTGAGATAAAGTATATTGTCATGGATCATCCAACATGTTGAGTTTGCCTTTCCCCCTCATGCTAGCCAAATTCTTTGCACCAAGTAGAGATACTACTTGTGCTTCCAAATACCCCTAAACCCAGTTTTTGCCATGAGAGTCCACCATATCTACCTATGGATTGAGTAAGATCCTTCAAGTAAGTTGTCATCGGTGCAAGCAATAAAAATTGCTCTCTAAATATGTATGACTGATTGGTGTGGAGGAAATAAGCTTTATACGATCTTGTGATGTGGAAGAAATAAAAGCGACGGACTGCATAATAAAGGTTCATATCACAAGTGGCAATATAAAGTGACGTCCTTTCGCATTAAGATTTTGTGCATCCAACCCTAAAAGCGCATGGCATCCTCTGCTTCCCTCTGCGAAGGGCCTATCTTTCATTATCTTCTACCTTATGCAAGAGTCAAGGTGATCTTCACCTTTCCTTTTTACATTTTATCCTTTGGCAAGCATAGTATGTTGGAAAGATCCTGATATATATATCTAATTGGATGTAAGTTAGCATGAGTTATTATTGTTGACATTACCCTTGAGGTAAAAGGTTGGGAGGCGAAACTATAAGCCCCTATCTTTCTCTGTGTCCGATTAAAACTCCGTAACCACAAGTATTGCGTGAGTGTTAGCAATTGTGAAAGACTAAATGATAGTTGAGTATGTGGACTTGCTGAAAAGCTCTGACATAGACTCTTTCTGATGTTATGATAAATTGCAATTGCTTCAATGACTGAGATTATAGTTTGTTGGTTCTCAATAAAGTTTCTGATTCATACTTTGCATTGTGAATAGATTATTACTTGAGCATAAGAAATCATATGACATTATCCATATATGTTGCTGTTATGAAAATAATCATGATGCCCTCATGTCCATATTTTATTTTATCGACACCTCTACCTCTTAACATGTGGACATATTTATCGTTATCGGCTTCCGCTTGAGGACAAGTGAGGTCTAAGCTTGGGGGAGTTGATACGTCCATTTTGCATCATGCTTTTATATTGATATTTATTGCATTATGGGTTGTTATTACACGTTATATCACAATACTTATGCATATTCTCTCTTATTTTACAAGGTTTACATAAGGAGGGAGAATGCCGGCAGCTGGAATTCTGGGCTGGAAAAGGAGCAAATATTAGAGACCTATTCTGCACAACTCCAAAAGTCCTGAAACTCCACGAAAGTTATTTTTGGAAATAATAAAAAATACTGAGCGGAAGAAATACGTCAGGGGGGCCTCCACCTGTCCACGAGGGTGGGGGCGCGCCCCCTGCCTCGTGGGCCCCCTGTTGGCCCTCCGGTGCCCATCTTCTGCTATATGAAGTCTTTTGTCTGAAGAAAAATCATAAGCAAGCTTTCAGGACGAGAATCCGCCGCCACGAGGCAGAACCTTGGCGGAACCAATCTAGGGCTCCGGCAGAGCTGTTCTGCCGGGGACACTTCCCTCCGGGAGGGGGAAATCATCGCCATCGTCATCACCAACGCTCCTCTCATCGGGAGAGGGCAATCTCCATCAACATTTTCACCAGCACCATCGCTTCTCAAACCCTAGTTCATCTCTTGTATCCAATTTTTGTCTCTAAGCCTGGGATTGGTACCTGTAGGTTGCTAGTAGTGTTGATTACTCCTTGTAGTTGATGCTAGTTGGTTTATTTGGTGGAAGATCATATGTTCAGATCCTACATGCATATTAATACTCCTCTGATTATGAACATGACTATGCTTTGTGAGTAGTTACGTTTGTTCCTGAGGACATGGGAGAAGTCTTGCTATTAGTAGTCATGTGAATTTGGTATTCGTTCGATATTTTGATGAGATGTGTGCTGTCTATCCTCTAGTGGTGTTATGTGAACATCGACTACATGACATTTCACCATTATTTGGGCCTAGAGGAAGGCATTGGTAAGTAATAAGTAGATGATGGGTTGCTAGAGTGACAGAAGCTTAAACCCTAGTTTATGCGTTGCTTCGTAAGGGGCTGATTTGGATCCATATGTTTCATGCTATGGTTAGGTTTACCTTGATACTTTTGTTGTAGTTGCGGATGCTTGCAATAGAGGTTAATCATAAGTGGGATGTTTTTCCAAGTAAGGACAGCACCCAAGCACCGGTCCACCCACATATCAAATTATCAAAGTACCGAACGCGAATCATATGAACGTGATGAAAACTAGCTTGACGATAATTCCCATGTGTCCTCGGGAGCGCTTTTCTCTATATAAGAGTTTGTCCAGGCTTGTCCTTTGCTACAAAAAGGATTGGGCCACCTTGCTGCACTTTATTTACTTTTGTTACTTGTTGCTCGTTACCAATTATCCTATCACAAAACTATCTGTTACCTATAATTTGAGTGCTTGCAGAGAATACCTTGCTGAAAACCGCTTATCATTTCCTTCTGCTCCTCGTTGGGTTCGACACTCTTACTTATCGAAATGACTATGATAGATCCCCTATACTTGTGGGTCATCAAGACTCTTTTCTGGCGCCGTTGCCGGGGAGTGAAGCGCCTTTGGTAGGTGGAATTGGGTAAGGAAAAATTTATATAGTGTGCTGAAATTTATTGTCACTTGTTACTATGGAAAGTAATCCTCTGAGGGGCTTGTTCGGGGTATCTTCACCCCGACCAATAGAGCAAAGAGTTGCTCCCCAACCTACTGAACCTACTGAAAATGAAAATGTCTACTTTGAAATTCCTTCGGGTATGTTAGAAAAACTGCTAGCTAATCCTTTTGCAGGAGATGGAACAATGCACCCTGATGAGCACCTAATCTGTGTGCATGAAGTTTGTGGATTATTTAAGCTTGCAGGTATACCCGATGATGTTATTAAGAAGAAGGTCTTCCCTTTATCTTTGAAGGGAGATGCATTGACATGGTATAGGCTATGTGATGATACGGGGTCATGGAACTACAAACGATTGAAATTGGAATTTCATCAGAAGTTTTATCCTATGCATCTTGTTCATCGTGATCGCAATTATATATATAATTTTTGGCCTCGCGAAGGAGAAAGCATTGCTCAAGCTTGGGGGAGGCTTAAATCAATGTTATATTCATGCCCCAATCATGAGCTCCCAAGAGAAACAATTATTCAAAGTTTTTATGCTCGGCTTTCTGATAACAATCGCACCATGCTCGATACTTCTTGTGCTGGCTCTTTTATGATGAAAACTATTGAATTCAAATGGGATTTATTGGAAAGAATTAAACGCAACTCTGAATATTGGGATCTCGACAAAGGTAAGGAGTCAGGTATGACACCTAAGTTTGTAGTGGTGCTTCTATTTGTTAGTGTATGTTTCATCAACTGTTCCCACTATTACAGTAATCTCACTCTCTCAATATGTGTGCCAACAGGGATGCTCGATTTTGGTGGAACTGCACAAAAACTTTGGGTGCTTCATTGCCTCAACTGCTTCCTGCCTTTCCTGTCATTCGCTTATCTCGGCTTGCTTCCTTCCTTTCCTATCAGCCGCTTCGCTTATCTCGGCTTCCAGCCAAAGGAAATAGTAATTGATATGCTACCTCACACAGCTTGGTACCGGTCTTTATCCTGATTATTGTGCTGGTCATATGTATTGGTAATTTGGTATTGTGCTACTGTTTACTGATTTCATAAAGGAGTAACTTGGAGCCTGAACTGGCAAGCAAATCATTACATTGGGCAATTTCAGTAGAACTGCACAAAAAGATCAGATGGAGAGATACTTATGCTGTTGCTATGTAGTCCAAAGTTCACTCAGAGAAGCATCGATGTTGACAAGAAGAAGTGCCTATATTCATTCGAGTATCAACCAGCATCAATCATTTGTCAAATCCCAAGTATTAGGAGTGTGAACGCCAAAAATATTGCTTGGCGCATAGCCCGGAAAAACGCAGTCCAGTCTTTGGTCCCAACTTGTGCCTTTTGGTTATCGGCACATATTGTAGCGAACTGTATGGCATGGAGTCTAAAGATTCTAGACAAGTTGGTTGACGCGTATATTCATCTGGCACTTAATCATTCTGCATGCCAGGGATTCTCCATTTCAGTTGAACAGCACACAAAATTTGGGTGGTTCATTTTATCAACCGCCTCCTTTCTTGTCTGCAATGTAGAATATTGGCGAGCTACAGGACCAAGATGAGCTAGTAAACTAGTTGGATGAAAGTAGTGGCCAAGTTGCTCAAACCTCCCTCGGTACGAGGCCACTATTTCGAGAATAAACCTACAAGCAAAGTTCAGATTGTCTGTGCTGCCTCTTATGTACTCGAAAGTTTACTCGTACAAGCATTAATTTTAGCAAGAAGTACCTCTGACTGAACATCATTTACCAGTCTGTACCCTAGGTAATTAAAGTTTGTCCATGGATGATATTGGCTGTGATATCAATCATTTGGATGCATAAACATACTGAACATGTGTATATCTGAATCTTTTTGTGAATTATCTATGAATATTGTCTTGTGATCTATCAATGATTTGGATGCATAGACATGCTGAACTTGTGTATATATGAATCTTTTGAGCTGTTGATTGTGAATGTTGGCTATGAATATGAACGTGTCCTGTGAACCTGAGTTTGATACGAATGCTTACCTTTTCTGTTGTACTTGTGTGTGAACTTGTTAGTATGTCTACTGTGGGATTTGTGACGTGTGGGTGTCAACGGCACACCTTCTTCCCGAGAAGAATTGCACCTGCTTGTTAGGTTAGCAACGGCGCATCAACTCTTTTTAATCTTTTTGCTCTGTCTTCCCCCTCCCCCACTCAACCCTTGCCGTAATGTTTTCGAACTCAAAACAAACATAGTACTGCGTTGTTTTTGGGGCTTGATGAAAAATCGAGTGCTGCTTTCTGTACGTCCATTTCGTCCCTAGTTTAATCCAGTTCACTCCATCCCCCAACCGGCAGCACGGGACGGAAGTTTATTTCCCCCTCGCGCCTGCCGGGGGATTGATGAAGCGCGGCATCGAATCCAACACCGGTGATGGCTGCTTGTTCAAGTGATTTTCAGATAAGGAACTGCATGTTTGAGATGTAGAGCATTTAAATCAACAAGCACTTTTCAAACATGGATAACAAAATGTTGGAAATTTTATTCATGGTAAAAAATGGAACTAACAACAAGTTAACATCATGCTGATCAACATTCATGTATAGCACATCTTCATATGATGCAAAATCAAAAAGATATGCTATTTTCAAAATGGCAAGACAATGTTGAGTGTGCGAAAAACTGGGTAAACTAGGGACAAAATTTTGGCAAGTGTTAGATATTTTTTTCAACTGCACCAGTTGGAATCGAACCCGGGCAGTACAACTTTTGGGTGAGAGGGCTACAGCCACTGGGCTAGTGCGGTATGTTTGAAAGAATGAAGGCGTCTTCCCCGGCTCCGGTTCTTTCCCGTCCGTGTGCGCTCGCCGTGGCACCGCCGTATGCCGTTGTCAACATGCTCAACAAACGAGAGGAATCCAGAGAGGACTATACGCCGAGAGACTGACAGTGGGGACCCACCAGGTCCAAGCCGTACGCAAGCAAGTGCCCCATTGGAAAAAAGCTTCCTCCTAATTGTATACTGACGTTGGGGCCCACGGGTTTGTCAACCTTAGTCAATAAACGAAATAAATTTCCAACGATGACTATCATCGGGGAGCTTTTTTTCTGGGGTATCGGGGATCTTTTTGTTGTTGTTGCGGGAAAGGGGTATCGGGGATCTAGCTGGTATCATTTTTTTCCAGAGGGCGAACAAGTATCAGCTAGGCCGAGGTTTTGTTTTTTAACATGCATAGCCCATGACATACGAAGACAGTGGTTTCAACTTATTTTTTGAGGTCCATCATGTACGTACCGGCCTATGGGCCTCCCAGCGTAGGTTTTACTTTTTCGTAAAGATCGGCAGCCCGATGTATTCTTTTAGTTAAACGCAAATCTCTGTTCTTTTTGTCTATATATAAGAATAATAATGATGTCTCCAATTTATGTTTTCCTTTCTAACCACATTATATATATTTATATTATTACTATTATCGTATATTTAATAGAGACTTATATATACATTATAAAAACATCCCACGTGTTATTAACTTATAAAAGTAAATGTTTAACAGAAGTTGGCAAGGAAAATCCTGGTTGTTTTTGACTCACAGGCAAGGAAAATCCTGGTGATTGCGTACAAAAGCTTGCGAAGATTTTAAGGACCAATGTAATAATAACGCGCTCATTTTTGTTTTAAGCAATAACTCGCTAATTTTTTGATTTTATAAATAAAATATGTGTCGCTCCGGTTTATTTTTTATATTAATTCTCCTTCTAACCTAACATTATATATAGAACGAGCCCAGCTAATTCGTGTATTTCAAGAAAGTGAAAATGGGCTGGGATTTCTTAGAAAATATTAAATGGGCCGCATTGACGCGAAATTATTTGTTCACCCAGCCCAGCAAATGGACTGTAAATTCTAGAAAACATGGGTTAAATATATGCCACTATTTTTGCAGGCTAACATGTGGGCCAATAGGTCAAAGCCTACGCAGGGTGTTGTCAACTTGGTCAACAAATGATTATGACATCCACAACCATTGGATTTATATCCAACGGCTGGCATGCACCTTCAATCTCTCGTCTTCTTCCTCCAGCGCCGCTGGGACCGCCTGCTCCGGCCTCCGGCGGCTCTGCTTAGCACGCATCGCTGCGAAGCGCTACCCCACCGCCGGCCAGGCTATCGCTCCACCCCTCCACACCTCCTGTTATTCTCCACCGACTGCAGCCCCACACTGCACCAGAACCAGTTATAACCCTTGTACTCCTCTCAATCTGCGACTCCACTACCGCGTCTTCCCATCTCCGGCTCGTTCCCGTCCGGGGCCTCGCCGTCGTCCACCGCCTCGCTGCGCTCGGCGCGGCGTGGTTAACAAACAAGAGTGATCAGAAGAGGACTATACGTGGAGAGCCTGACGGCTGGGACCCACGAGGTCCATGGTCGCACGCAAGGAAAGTTCCTCCTTATTAAGCTGAAAAAATATTTCCCCCCTGACAGCTGGGACCCACCGGCTGTATCTTCGCACGGAAGGAAGTGCCTCCTTGTTATGCGAAAAAACTATTCCTCCCGATGACAGTTGGGACCCGGCGGCTTTGGTGAAGGACTTGTGGGCCTACTAAGCTGACGTGTACGTAGGGCTTTGTCAACTTAATCAACAAATGATTCTAGCAGCTGGACCGTTGGATGTTAATCCAACAGCATTGCTCCTTCTTCAACCTCTGTTCTTGCTCCTGTCTCCCGTGGGTGGCAGTGCTGTCGCGCACCCGAACCAGTCAAGTTTCCCACTCTTCTCCATCTGCGACTCCACTACCGCGTCTTCCCCATCTCCGGGTCGTTCCAGTCTGGGGCCTCGCCATCGTCCACCGGATTTGGTGCGCTCGGCACGGTGTGGTCAACATGGTCAGCAAACGAGAGTCATCAGAAGATGACTGTACGTGAGAGGCTGACAGTAGGGACGCAGCACGCCCATGGACGCATGCATGCAACTGCATTATTTTTTCCCTGAAAAATAATGTTTTCTCCCCCTGACAACTGGGACCCACCAGCTACATCTTTGCACGCAAGGAAGTGCGTCCTTATTACAGGCAAAAAAAATGATTCCCCCTGACAGCTGGGACCCAGCAGCTATATCTTCGCATGCGAGGAAGTGCGTCCTTATCCTCCCTGACAGCTGGGACCCACCCGGCCGAAGTGTACGTACTGTTGTCTGTCTTGTCGCAAACGTGTACGTACATACTGGTCGATCGGTCGTTCTGCAATGATGAACCGTGGCCGAGTAAGTAGCGGTACATGCCATAGTAGAGCCCCCCACGTAGCAGTTCAGGTTGTCCCTTCTAAAACGTGTACACGTACATACAGCCACACGCCAAAAAATACGTCAATGTACGTACATACGAGCGGGGTCTCAAACGCCTACTCGCGCATACGTACGGCCAGGGCTCGTGTACATGCCTGGGTCGGAATGGAGAAACTGCGTCGTCGTGTTCATCGGGAGCCAAAAGGCTTGGATGGAACAACCGATCGAAACGAGGCCTGGCGTACCGCAGAACGGAGGAAACGGCCTTGTGTTCGACCGCCTACGGTTGAAACAGGATCCTGTTCACCGGGAGGGGTGTGGCGTACCACAATACGGAGGAAACGGACTTCTCTTCGACCTCCTACACTCGAAATGGGGTCCCGTTGATCGGAAAGGGTGTGGCGTACCGCAAAACGGAGGAAACGGACTTGTGTTGGAGTGCTACGGTCGAAATAGGGGTCCTGTTCATCAGGAGGGGTGTGGCGTACCGCAAAACGAGACTCCAGGGGCTACTGTTCATCTCCACCGTCGACCTCCTCCAACCTCCACGGGCTACTGTTCATCCACCGTCGACCTCCTCCAGCCTCCACCTGCAACTGTTCATCCATGGGCTCCTGTTCATCCAGCCTCCACCGCTCCTCCACCGGCTACTGTTCAACCAGCCCTCTCCACGGGGTCCTGTTCAACCACCCCTCCATGGTCTACTGTTCATCCAGCCCTCCACGGGGTCCTGTTCATCCACCCCCAACCGGCTCGATCGATCGGGGTCCTGTTCATCTAGCGGCAACGGCCTCTACTACCATGGGGTCCTGTTCATCCAACCCCCACCGGGAACTGTTCATCCAACCCCCCCCCCCCCAACAACGCTCACTGTTCATCAAGAGGCAGCAGGTTCAATCGGCTTCAATTAGCAGCAGTAGCGAAGGAATCGCTCGATCGGGTTCAGTTAAGAGCCAGATTGATCGATCGCTCGGGTTCAGTAACGTCTAGCCTGCAGTGCAATCGCTCGGGTTCAGTAGGAGCGAATGCCTCGCTCGGGTTCAGTTAGATCCCAATGCCTTGCACCCACGCGCGTACGTGTACGAGAGAAACACGCATCGCTCGGCCTCGACCACCCACCGTAACCGGGAACTCCCCGATATTTTCCTCGCCCTCGCTTGTACCACGGTTTTTTCCGTCATGGACGGCCCAAAGAATGTCATGCAGCTGCGTCTCCGGCCCGCCCAGGACAAAAAGCCCATTTTCCCATTTTCTGTCATAAGTAGGAGCCCACCACATCTATGATGATACCGGGTTTTGTCATAATTATCGTCATAGAAGTGTCATAAGCATGACCGGAAAAAAATTCGTTCGGCCCAAAATGTCACGGATGTGTCTTTTTTTTGTAGTGCTTCTTTGTCGTCTGCTAGTTGACGGCAAAGATCTGACTGATGGCAAATTCTATGTTTCCAGTAGTTCATCTTTCTTTTCCATAAGATATTTTATAGCAGCATCATCAGTGTGAACAATAACTTTAGAGTCAACAATGTAAGATCTAAACTTATTACAAGCAAACACCACTGCTAGAAATTCTTTTTCAGTAGTAGCATACTATCCTTGTGCACTGTCTAGAGTTTTACTAGCATAATGGATAACATTTAGTTTCTTATCAACTCTTTGTCCTAGAACAGCACCAACAACATAATCACTAGCATCACACATAATTTTAAAAGGCAAGTACCAACCAGGTGGTTGAACAATAGGTGCGGAAATTAAGTCTTTCTTGAGTGTTTCGAAGGATTCTAAACAATCATCATCAAAAACAAAAGGAATATCCTTTTGCAAAAGATTTGTAAGAGGCCTAGAAATTTTAGAAAAGTCTTTGATGAATCTCCTATAGAAACCAGCATGACCAAGGAAACTACAAATACCTTTGATATCTTTAGGACATGGCATATTCTCAATTGCATCAACCTTAGCTTTGTCCACCTCAATACCTCTTTCAAAAAATTTATGGCCCAAAACAATACCTTTGTTAACCATAAAGTGGCACTTCCCCCAATTCAAGACAAGATTTGTTTGCTCACATCTCTGCAAAACTCGATCAAGATTGCTTAAACAATCATCAAAAGACTTCCCATAAACAAAAAAATCCATCCATGAAAACCTCAACAATCTTTTCACAAAAGTTAGAGGATATAGCAGTCATACATCTTTGAAAGGAACCAGGTGCATTGCATAAACCAAAAGGCATACATCTATAAGCATAAGTTCCAAAATGACAAGTAAAAGTGGTCTTTTCTTGATCAGGTTGAGAAACAGGTATTTGTGAAAAACCAGAATATCCATCAAGGAAGCAAAAATGTGTGTGCTTAGATTATCATTTAGCATTTGATCAATAAAAGGCAGTGGGTAATGATCTTTGATACATCTCCAACGTATCTATAATTTTTGATTGTTCCATGCTATTATATTATCTGTTTTGGATGTTTAATGGGCTTTATTATACACTTTTATATTATTTTTGGGACTAACCTACTAACCAAAGGCCCAGTGCAAATTGCTGTTTTTTTTGCCTATTTCAGTGTTTGGCAGAAAAGGAATATCAAACGGAATCCAAACGGAATGAAACCTTCGGGAGAGTTATTTTTGGAAAAAACGCAATCCAGGAGACTTGGAGTGGACGTCAATGAAGCAACAAGGCGGCCACGATGCAGGGAGGCGCGCCCCCACCTTTGTGGGCCCCTCGTGGCTCCACCGACCTCCTTCCTTCGCCTATATATACTCATATACCCTGAAAACATCCGAGAGCACCACGAAACCCTATTTCCACCGCCGCAACCTTCTGTACCCATGAGATCCCATCTTGGGGCCTTTTCCGGCGCACCACCGGAGGGGGAATCGATCACGGAGGGCTTCTACATCAACACCATAGCCTCTCCGATGATGTGTGAGTAGTTTACCACAGACCTTCGGGTCCATAGTTATTAGCTAGATGGCTTCTTCTCTCTCTTTGGATCTCAATACAAAGTTCTCCTCGATTCTCTTGGAGATCTATTTGATGTAATTCTTTTTGCGGTGTGTTTGTCGAGATCTGATGAATTGTGGGTTTATGATCAAGATTATCTATGAACAATATTTCATTCTTCTCTGAATTCTTATATGTATGATTTGTTATCTTTGCAAGTCTCTTCGAATATCAGTTTGGTTTGGCCTACTAGATTGATCTTTCTTGCAATGGGAGATGTGCTTAGCTTTGGGTTCAATCTTGCGGTGTCCTTTCCCAGTGACAGCAGGGGCAGCAAGGCACGTATTGTATTGTTGCCATCGAGGATAAAAAGATGGGGTTTATATCATATTGCTTGAGTTTATCCCTCTACATCATGTCATCTTGCCTAATGCGTTACTCTGTTCTTATGAACTTAATACTCTAGATGCATGCTGGATAGCGGTTGATGTGTGGAGTAATAGTAGTAGATGCAGAATCATTTCGGTCTACTTGTCACGGACGTGATGCCTATATACACGATCATGCCTAGATATTCTCATAACTATGCGCTTTTCTATCAATTGCTCGACAGTAATTTGTTCACCCACCGTAGAATTTGCTATCTTGAGAGAAGCCACTAGTGAAACCTATGTCCCCCGGGTCTATCTTCCATCATATTATTTTCATATCAATTTACTATTTCTTCCACCGTTTATTTTGCAATCCTTAATTTCCAATCTATATCATAAAAATACCAAAAACATTTATCTTATTATCTCTATCAGATCTCACTTTTGCAAGTGGCCGTGAAGGGATTGACAACCCCTTTATCGCGTTGGTTGCAAGGTTCTTATTTGTTTGTGCAGGTACAAGGTGACTTGCGTGTAACCTCCTACTGGATTGATACCTTGGTTCTCAAAAATTGAGGGAAATACTTACGCTACTTTGCTGCATCACCCTTTCCTCTTCAAGGGAAAACCAACGCATGCTCAAGAGGTAGCAATCTTTTCTAGTTGCTTTGTTTAATTTTCTAAAATCAATTACCATTCTATAGCTTGTAACAATTCTTTGTGGAATAAGTTCATTCTTATCATTAGGAACAACAGTAATACCTCCCTTCTTAGGGACACAATGAACAGGACTTACCCATCTACTATTAGCTATAGGATAGATTATACCTGCTTACAGAAGTTTTAATATTTCCGTTCTTACCACTTCTTTCATCTTAGGATTTAACCGGCGTTGGTGATCAACAACGGGTTTAGCATCAGGTTCCATATTAATCTTGTGCTGACATAGAGTGGGACTAATGCCCTTAAGATCATCAAGAGTATATCCAATAGCAGCTCGGTGCTTCCTTAGAACTTTCAATAATCTTTCTTCTTCATGTTCTGAAAGGTTAGCACTAATAATAACAGATATATCTTCTTCTCATCGAGATAAGCATATTTCAAAGTGTCTAGCAATTGTTTTAATTCAAACACAGGATCACCTTTAGGTGGAGGAGGACCTCCTAGAGTTTCAATAGGCAAATTGTCTTTAAGCAGAGGACGTTGTTTAAAAAAATGTTATCTATTTCATTTCTTTCATGCATATGCAAGTCATTTTCATGGTCTAGCAAATATTGTTCTAGTGGATCAGTAGGAGGTACAACAATAGAAGCAAGACCAATTATTTCATCCTTACTAAGCAATTCTTTCTTATGATGCTTTCTACTAAACTTGGAGAAATTAAACTCATGAGACTCATCACCAAAACTAACACCGACAGTTTGTTTCTCACAATCTATTTTAGCATTAGCGGTGTTCAAGAAAGGTCTACCAAAGATAATGGGGCAAAAGTCATCTTGTGGGGAACCAAGAACAAGAAAATCAGTAGGGTATTTTATTTTCCCACACAAGACTTCAACATCTCTAACAATCCCAAGTGGTGTGATGGTGTCTCTATTAGCAAGTTTAATAGTAACATCTATGTCTTCTATTTCAGCGGGTGCTATGTCATTCATAATTTCTTGATATAAGGTAAAAGGAATAGCACTCACGCTAGCACCTATGTCGCATAAACCATGATAATACTGATCTCCTATTTTAACTGAGACAGCAGGCATGCCAACAACGGGTCCATGATTATCCTTTTTATCGGGTTTGGCAATTCTAGCAGCTTCATCACAGAAGTAAATAGCATGCCCATCTATATTTTCTTCCAGGATATCTTTAACCATAGCAACACTAGGTTCTACCTTGATTTGTTCAGCTGGTTTAGGTGTTCTAATATAAATTTTGTTGACCACAGTTGAAACTTTAGCATGTTCCTTCATCCTAACAGAGAAAGGTGGTTTCTCAATATAAGCAGTAGGAACAACTGGATCAACATTATAAATAATATTTTCATCTTTAACTATTACCGGTTCTTTAATTTCTTCTTAGATAGGTGGGTGATACTTAAACCACTTCTCCTTAGGGAGATCAACATGAGTAGCAAAAGATTCACAAAAGGAGGCTACTATCTCAGAGTCAAGTCATATTTAGTGCTAAACTTTTGAAAAGCATCGGTATTCATAAAAGATTTAACACAATCATACTTGAGTTTAATATCTGACTCTTTACCTTCGTCGAGTTCCCAATCTTCAGAGTTGCGTTTAATTCTTTCCAAACGATCCCACTGGAATTCAATAGTCTTCTTCATAAAGGAACCAGTACAAGAAGTATCGAGCATGGATTGATCATTATGGTAAAGCCGAGCATAAAAGTTCTGAATAATAATTTCTCTTGAGAGCTCATGATTGGGGCATGAATATAACATTGACTTAAGCCTCCCCAAGCTAGAGCGATACTTTCTCCTTCACGAGGCCAAAAATTATATATATAATTCTGATCACGATGAACTAGATGCATAGGATAAGTTTTTTGGTGAAACTCCAATTTCAATTGATTCCAATTCTAAGATCCAATATCATCTCATAGCCTATACCATGCCAATGCTTTTCCCTTCAAAGATAAAGGGAAAACCTTCTTCTTAGTTTCATCTCCGCGTCAACCTGCAAGCTTAAATAATCCACAGATTTCTTCCACATATATCAAGTGCATATCAGGATGTTCAGTTCCATCTCCTGCATAAGGATTAGCTAGCAGTTGTTCTATCATACCCGAAGGAATTTCATATTCAATATTTTTAGTAGGTGCAGTAGGTTGAGGGGTAACTAATTGTGGTTCCAGTCGAGGTGAAGATACCCCAAACAAACCCCTCAAAGGATTGTTCTCCATAGTAACAAGTGACAATAAATTTCAGCACGTAGTAATAATTTTTCCTTACCGATTTCCACTTACCAAGAGCGCTTCACTCCCCGGAAACGGTGCTAGAAAAGAGCCTGGATGACCCACAAGTATATGGGATCAATTGTAGCCTTTTGATAAGTAAGAGTGTCGAACCCAACGAGGAGCAGAAGGAAATGACAAGTGGTTTCTAGTAAGGTAATGTCTGCAAACGCTAAAATTGTAAGTAACAGAGTAGTTTGATAGCAAGATAATTTGTAACGAGCAAGTAACGGTAATAGTAACAAAAGTGCAAAAAGGTAGCCCAATCCTTTTGAGGCAAAGGACATGCCAAAACGGTCTCTTATAATAAGCAAAGCGTTCTTGAGGGTACACGGGAATTTCATCTAGTCACTTTCATCATGTTGATTCGATTCGTGTTTGCTACTTTGATAATTTGATATGTTGGTGGACCGGTGCTTAGGTGCTGTTCTTAATTGAACAAACCTCCTACTTATTATTAACCCCCTCGCAAGCATCCGCAACTATGAGAAAAGTATTAAGAATAAATTCTAACCATAGCATTAAACTTTTGGATCCAATCGGTCCCTTACAGAATAGCGCATAAACTAGGGTTTAAGCTTCTGTCACTCTCGCAACCCATCATCTAATAACTCCTCCACAATGCATTCCTTAGGCCCAAATATGGTGAAGTGTCATGTAGTCGACGTTCACATGACACCACTAAGGGAATCACAACATACATATTATCAAAATATCGAACACATATCAATTTCACATGATTACTTGCAACAAGATTTCTCCCGTGACCTCAAGAACAAAAGTAACTACTCACAAATGATAATCATGCTCAAGATCAGAGGGGTATTGAATAGCATATTGGATCTGAACATATAATCTTCCACCAAATAAACCATATAGTAATCAACTACAAGATGTAATCAACACTACTAGTCACCCACAGGTACCAATCTGAGGTTCCGGTACAAAGATTGAACACAAGAGATGAACTAGGTTTTGAGAGGAGATGGTGCTGTTGAAGATCCCTCCCCAAGATGGGAGAGTTGTTGGTGATGATGATGACGATGATTTCCCCCTCCGGGAGGGAAGTTCCCCCGATGGAATCGTTCCGCTGGAGGGCAAAAGTGCTCCTGCCCAAGTTCCGCCTCGAGACAGCGGCGCTCCATCCCGAAAGTACTCTCCTTATTTTTTCTAGGTCAAAATGACTTATATACCAGAAGAGGGGTACCGGAGGTGCGCTGGGCTGAGCACAACCCACCAGGGCGCGCTTGGGGGGCCAAGCGCACCCTGGTGTCTTGTGCTCACCAGGTGCCCCCCTCCGGTAGTTATTTGCTCCAGTATTTCTTATTTATTCCATAAAAATTCCTTGTGAAGTTTCATCTCATTTGGAGTTGTGCAGAATGGGTAGCCTGACGTAGCTTTTCCAGGTCCAGATTTCCAGCTGCCGGAATTCTCCCTCTTTGTGTGAACCTTGCATATTATGAGAGAAAAGGCATTCGAATTACTCCAAAAAGCATTATTATGCATAAAAAATTATAAATAACAGTAGGTAAACATGATGCAAAATGGACGTATTAGAATCAAACTTCTCATAGTATTCAATGCACTTTATATGAAAGTTTTTATTATATCCCTCTTGGATGCCAATCATATTAGGACTAAATTTATAACCAAAGCAAATTACCATGTTGTTTAAAGACTCTCAAAATAATATAAGTGAAGCATGAGAGTTTATTAATTTCTATAAAATAAAACCACCGCCGTGCTCTAAAAAGATATAAGTGAAGCACTAGAGCAAAATTGCCTAGCTCAAAAGATATAAGTGAAGCACATAGAGTATTCTAATAAATCACGATTCATGCGTGTGCCTCTCAAAAGGTGTGTACAGCAAGTATGATTGTGGCAAACTAAAAAGCAAAGACTCAAATCATACAAGACGCTCCAAGCAAAACACATATCATGTGGTGAATAAAAATATAGTCTCAAGTAAAGTTACCGATAGACGAAGACGAAAGAGGGGATGCCATCCAGGGCATCCCCAAGTTTAGGCTCTTGGTTGTCCTTGAATATTACCTTGGGGTGCCTTGGGCATCCCCAAGATTAGGCTCTTGCCACTCCTTATTCCATAGTCCATCAAATCCTTACCCAAAACTTGAAAACTTCACAACACAAAACTCAACAGAAAATCTCATAAGCTCCGTTAGTATAATCTATACTACTATATAGTGTACCAGTAACACAACATATGAGCCGTTGGATGTCTACAATCAAGGGCTCTCATTGATTGTCTCAAACTCAGTGAAACGTGGCACCATACATGCCATTGGATCTTTCAATCCTGCGGCCAATAGTTCAAGGATTCGCAGGAGGACTCCCAATGCCCTGCCATCGTACCCACACTCTAGAATCCACCATGCCTTACCTTCGTACCATACCCACACTCCAGAACCCACCATGTCCTACCATGGGACCCACACTCTAGAACTTTCTTACGATTGTAGCTAGGTGGACTCAGAGTACATGCATGGGGCTGTGTTAAAAAAATGGTACAACATGGTTGTAGCCCGGACAATGAGGGAGAGAATTTTAAAATTGGTAAAAGTGTCTCGGCAAGCCCGCATGTCTATCTAGGCTAGCACATACATATATCAGGCCTTTCCTTTTTCTTACCCATGACAATAGCGATTGCAATCAGAGGCACAAATGTATGAACAACGTATGGAGAATTACTACTATGTATTGTGTTGAACTGAATGTTTTGAGTCGATCTACATAAATATATGAACAACGTGTTTCACTATTTTTAAGCGCAATGTGTAACTTTTTGTGTGGGAACACTCTTTTTATACGTTGAACTGGATGTTTGAAGTCGATCTAGATGCCCTTGTGGCAGAGTATAAACAAAATAATAAGGAAAATTATGAAAATGTTCTGAAATGGCAGAAGGAAACTATAAAAATGAGAACGTGGAAATTTATTATTACTTCAAACTTCTTATTTCCCTTTCATTTATTGATAAATTATTTTGAATTTAAAATTTGAGAAATTGTAGGATTTCAAAGCACATCTGGAACATCTTTTTAAAAGGATTTTTTGCATAATAAGCTCCACGAATTTTCTATAGGATTTGAACAATATATCGTCATTTGTACACTCACTTAACTGACTTGGCGTTGCACCCATACATATTAGACTGACGTGCAGAGCACGTGCAAATTACTAGTAAGAAAATAAATCACCACCTTTCATACTGTTGTGAACTCATTCTTTATTTATATTGGTGTAATATCTATTGTATTCCAACTTATTCATGGTTCATACCCCCTGATACTACCCATAGAATCATCAAAATAAGCAAACAACACATAGAAAAGAGAATCTGTCAAAAACAGAGCAGTCTGTAGCAATGTTGGGGATATCGCTTATCGGGAACTTATCGGTTCACCCATGATAAGGGGTAAATCGGCCAGTTTATCCGCATATCGGCCGATTTACTGCCATATCGGCTGATTTATCGGCCGATTTATCTTATCGGTCAAACAACGGTAAGCGATAAATCGGACGATTTATCGGAATATCGGAAGATATCTTGAACAGTGGTCTGTAGTAATCTGGATAGTTCAAACACTTATGTAACTCCAAAAATTCAGAAAATTAGGAAAACAGGGGCAATTTGTATATAATTCTTGTGTAAAAAATTCAGAATTTTATCACGCTTCTGTGAGTTTTTAAAAATTATGGGACTGGGTGCAAAAGTTTCTGTTTTTCAGCAAGATCAAATCAACTATCACCATAAGCTATCCCAAAGGTCTTACTTGGCACAAACACTAATTAAAACACAAAACCACATCTAACCAGAGGCTAGATGAATTATTTATTGCAAAACAGAACCTAAAAAGCAAAAACAAAAAATAAAATTGGGTTGCCACCCAATAAGCGCTATTGTTTAACGCCCTTAGCTAGGCATAAAACACGAATAGATCTAGGTATAATTGTAGTAATGATAAGGCAAATCTCAAAAACTCATCTCATACTCCCTTCGTTCAGCAGCAAGTTTTCTTTGTGGTAAGCAAAAGTAATCAAAAGGGCTAAATTTAATGGGATAAGAATCCCCAAGATCAAGCTCTGCCCTTCATATTGTATAGCCAACTTATCATTGTAAGAGTTCTTTTGGCAAAAAGTCATGAGCTTGTGTCCAAGAGAGAAACCCAATCCATTGTTTTGTATAGCAAACTTATCATTAAGCTTAGAAATTTTATCAAGTAAAACATCGGTAGGGACCCTCTTTCTTAAATTTTCATTATAAGCAACATGATCTAGAGATCATAAACGCATTATGTCCTCTGGGTTAAAGTGAATTCCCTCTATGGGAGGACGTCCACCATCTACTTTATAATGAACGAAAATTTCACTAGCTTCTTTCATAATAAATCTAAACTCATGTGCTAGAAATATAGTGGCGGCCCGCTTAACAGAAGAATGCTCAATATTAGAAAACTCTAGAAAAATCCTTTGTATGGATGGATGCATATGAACAAATTGTCTTTCGAGTTCAACTACGAGCAAAGATATAGCATCCGCAAGACTACTAGTTTCATGGAGAATAGATCCACCTAACGTGGGTAACGCACCGGCACAAGTAAACAAATCTTGAATAACCCTTTTTCCAATAATATTGCCGCTACCTATGCGAAGTTTTTTAGTGTCCAAGATAGTAGATTCTTCATGAGGATTAGTATTAGCAAAAGCATCAAAGTTTCCCCCATCGTTACTACTATAGTTTTCAGCGATAACCTCTCCAATTTCAGACATGGTGGCAGCAAACGAACAACCCAAAAGGCAAATGAAGAAGACGAACGGAAGAGGGGCGAAGAAAAGGAAAATCTTTTCGAAAATCATTTTAGAAGTGGGGGAGAGGAAAACGAGAGGCAAATGGCGAATAATGTAATGCAAGAGATGAGAGTTTATGATGGGTACTTGGTATGTCTTGACTTGGCGTAGATCTCCCCGGCAACGGCGCCAAAAATTGGCAAGTTGACGAGAGACGAGTCTTGATTTGGCGTAAATCTCCCCGGCAACGGCGCCAGAAATTCTTCCTACTACTTCTTGAGCTTGCGTTGGTTTTTCCCTTGAAAAGGAAAGCGTGATGCAGCAAAGTAGAGATAAGTATTTCCCTCAGTTTGAGAACCAAGGTATCAATCCAGTAGGAGACAACGCACAAATCACCGAATACCTGCACAAACAATCAAACAACTTGCACCCAACACGATAAAGGGGTTGTCAATCCCTTCACGGTTACTTGCAAAAGTGAGATCTGATAGAGATAGATAAACAATAAGGTAAATATTTTTGGTATTTTTGGTTTATAGATCAGAAAGTAAAAGATTGCAAAAAAGAGTAGATCAGAAACTAATATTGTAGGTTGGAAGCTTATATGATGGAAAATAGACCCGGTGGCCATAGGTTTCACTACAGGCTTCTCTCAAGATAGCAAATAATACGGTGGGTGAACAAATTACTGCCGAGCAATTGATAGAAAAGCGCAAAGTTATGACGGTATATAAGGCAATGATCATGAATATAGGCATCATGTCCGTGTCAAGTAGACCGGAACGATTCTGCATCTACTACTATTACTCCACACATCGACCGCTATCCAGCATGCATCTAGAGTATTAAGTTCATAAAGAATGGAGTAATGCATGAAGTAAGATGACATGATGTACAGGAATTAACTCAAGCAATATGATGAAAACCCCATCTTTTTATCCTCGATGGCAACAATACAATACGTGCCTTGTTGCCCCTACTGTCACTGGGAAGGACACCGCAAGATTGAACCCAAAGCTAAGCACTTCTCCCATTGCAAGAAAAACCAATCTAGTTGGCCAAACCAAATCGATAGTTCGAAGAGAATTACAAAGATATCAAATCATGCATAAAAGAATTCAGAGAAGATTCAAATAATATCCATAGATAAGCTGATCATAAATCCACAATTCATCGGATCTCGGCAAACACACCGCCAAAAAGTATTACATCGAATAGATCTCCAAGAACATCGAGGAGAACATGATATTGAGAATCAAAGAGAGAGAAGAAGCCATCTAGCTACTAGCTATGGACCCGTAGGTGTGTTGTAAACTACTCACGCTTCATCGGAAGGGCAATAGAGTTGATGTAGAAGCCCTCCGTGATCGAATCCCCCTCCGGCAGGGTGCCGGAAAAGGTCCCTAGATGGGATCTCACGGGTACAAAAGGTTGCAGCGGTGGAAAAGTGTTTTCGTGGATGCCTCTGGTGGTTTAGGGATATATGGGAATATATAGGCGAAAGAATTAGGTCGGGAGGTGCATGGGGGGCCCACAAGGGTGGCGGGTGCGCCCTACCCCCTGGGCGCGCCCTCCATCCTTGTGGCCGCCTCGTGGCTCCTCCGACTTCATCTTCAAGTCTTCTAGTCCAAGAAAAATCATCGCGAAGGTTTTATTCCATTTGGTATTCCTTTTCTGCGAAACTCAAAAATAGGGAAAAAACAGGAACTGGCACTGGGCTATAGGTTAGTCCCAAAAATAATATAAAATAGCATATTAATGCATATAAAACATCCAAAACAGATAATATAATAGCATGGAACAATAAAAAATTATAGATACGTTGGAGACGTATCATTGCACCTGCTGAGATGGAAGATATTGATGTTACTATTAAGCTTGCCAATAGAGATACTATATCACCAATTGGTATTGTTAGAGATGTTGAAGTCTTGTGTGGGAAAATAAAATACCCTACTGATTTTCTTGTTCTTGGTTCCCCACAAGATGATTTTTGTCCCATTATATTTGGTAGACCTTTCTTGAACACTGTCAATGCTAAGATAGATTGTGAGAAAAAAATTGTTACGGTAACTTTTGGGGTTGCGTCTCATGATTTTAATTTCTCTAAATTTTGTAGACAACCCCATGGTGAATAATTGCCTAGTAAGGATGGAAATATTGGTCTTGCTTCTATTATCGTGCCTCCTGCCGATCCTTTAGAACAATATCTGCTAGACCATGAAAATGATATGTTTATGAATGAAAGAAACAAATTAGATGAAATATTCTTTATCCAAATGCCTATTTTGAAACACAATTTTGTCTGTTGAAATCCTTGGGGATCCTCCGCCACCCAAGGGTGATCCCGTGTTTGAGCTTAAACAATTACCTGATGCCTTGAAATATGCTTATCTTGATGAAAAGAGGATATATCCTAATATTATTAGTACTAACCTTTCAGAACATGAAGAAAAGAAATTATTGAAAACTCTGAAGAAGCATCGTGCCACTATTGCATATACTCTTGATGATCTTAAGGGCATTAGCCCCACTCCATGTCAGCACAAAATTAATATGGAGCCTGATGCTAAACCAGTTGTTGATCATCAACGACGGTTAAATCCTAAGATGAAAGAAGTGGTAAGAAGTGAAATACTAAAGCTTCTGGAGGCAGGTATAATTTATCCTATTGCTGATAGTAGATGGGTAAGTCCCGTTCACTGTGTCCCTAAGAAGGTAGGTATTACTGTTGTTCCTAATGATAAGAATGAATTGGTCCCACAAAGAATTGTTACAGGTTATAGGATGGTAATTTATTTTTGCAAATTAAACAAAGCTACTAGAAAAGATCATTATCCTCTACCTTTTATTGATCAAATGCTAGAAAGACTATCCAGACATACACATTTCTTCTTTCTAGATGGTTATTCTGGTTTTTCTCAAATACCTATGTCAAAAGAGGATAAAGAAAAAACCACTTCACTTTCCCTTTCGGTACTTTTGCTTAGATACGTATGCCTTTTGGTTTATGCAATGCACCTGCTACCTTTCAAAGATTTACGACTGCTATATTCTCTCACTTCTCTGAAAAGATTGTTGAGGTTTTCATCGATGATTTCTTCATTTACGGAACTTCTTTTGATGATTGCTTAAGCAAACTTGATTGAGTTTCGCAGAGATGTGAAGAAACTAATCTTGTTTTGAATTGGGAGAAGTGCCACTTTATGGTTAATGAAAGTATTGTCTTAGGGCATAAAATTTCTGAAAGAGATATTGAAGTAGATAAAGCCAAAGTAGATGCTATTGAAAAGATGACGTGTCCTAAAGATATCAAAGGTATTAGAAGTTTCCTTGGTCATGCTGGTTTATATAGGAGGTTTATTAAGGACTTCTCTGAAATTTCTAGGCCTCTCACTAATCTCTTGCAAAAAAGGTTCCTTTTGTTTTTGATGATGATTGTGTAGAAGCATTTGAAATACTTAAGAAAGCCTTGATTTCTGCACCTATTGTTCAACCACCTGATTGGAATTTACCCTTTGAAATCATGTGTGTGATGCTAGTGATTATGCTATTGGTGCTGTTCTGGGACAAAGAGTTGATAAGAAATTGAATGTTATTCATTATGCCACTAAAACTCTAGACAGTGCCCAGAGAAATTATGCTACTAATGAAAAAGAGTTTTTAGCAGTTCTATTTGCTTCTGATAAGTTCAGATCTTATATTGTTGATTCCAAAGTAACTGTTCACACTGATCATGCTGCTATTAAATATCTTATGGAAAAGAAAGATGCTAAACCTAGACTTATTAGATGGGTTCTCTTGCTGCAAGAATTTGACCTGCATATTATTGATAGAAAGGGAGCTGAGAACCCAGTTGCAGACAACTTGTCTAGGTTAGAAAATGTTCTTGATGACCCACTACCTATTGACGATAGTTTTCCGGATGAACAATTAGTTGTCACAAATGCTTCTCGTAGTGCTCCATGGTATGCCGATTATGCTAATTACATTGTTGCTAAATTTATACCACCTAGTTTCACATACCAGCAAAAGGAAAAGTTCTTCTATGATTTAAGACATTTCTTTTGGGATGACCCACACCTTTATAAAGAAGGAGTAGATGGTGTTATTAAACGTTGTGTACCTGAGCATGAAAAGGAACAGATCCTACGCAAGTATCACTCCGAGGCCTACGGAGGACACCATGCTGGAGATAGAACTACACACAAGGTATTACAATCTGGCTTTTATTGGCCTACTCTCTTCAAGGATGCTCGTAAGTTTGTCTTGTCTTGTGATGAATGTCAAGGGATTGGCAATATTAGTAGACGTCAGGAAATGCCTATTAAATCACTTGTTATTGAACCATTTGATGTTTGGGGCTTTGATTATATGGGACTTTTTCCTTCCTCTAATGGGTATACACATATTTTAGTTGCTGTTTATTACGTTACTAAGTGGATAGAAGCTATTCCAACTAGTAGTGCTGATCATAACACTTCTATTAAGATGCTTAAAGAATTTATTTTTCCGAGGTTTGGAGTCCCTAGATATTTGATGACTGATGGTGGTTCACATTTTATTCATGGTGCTTTCCGTAAAATGCTTGCTAAATATGATGTCAACCATAGAATTGCATCTCCTTATCACCCTCGGTCTAGTGGTCAAGTAGAATTGAGAAATAGAGAGATTAAATTGATTTTGCAAAACAATGTTAATAGATCTAGAAAGAATTGGTCTAAGAAACTTGATGATGCATTATGGGCTTATATAACTGCTTATAAAAACCCTATGGGCATGTCTCCGTATAAAATGGTTTACGGAAAAGCATGTCACTTACCTCTTGAACTAGAACATAAAGCTTATTGGGAAATCAAAGAGCTAAATTATGATTTCAAACTTGCCTGTGAAAAGAGGTTATTTGACATAAGCTCACTTGATGAATGGAGAACCCAAGCCTATGAGAATGCCAATTTGTTTAAAGAAAAAGTTAAAATATTGCATGACAAAAGGATATAAAAGCATGAATTTAATGTAGGTGATCATGTCTTGCTATACAACTCTCGTTTAAGATTTTTTGCAGGAAAGCTTCTCTCTAAGTGGGAAGGTCCTTACATTATCGAGGAGGTTTATTGTTCCGGTGCCATCAAGACCAACAACGCCGAAGGCACTTACCTGAAGGTGGTAAACGGTCAAAGGATCAAACATTATATTTCAGGTACCCCCATAAATGTTGAAACCAATATTATTAATACCATAACACCGGAGGAGTACATAAGGGAGACTTTTCAGAACGATTCAGACTCCGAAAAGGAATAGGTATGTGGTACGGTAAGTAAATCGACTCCAAAACGTTTCCAATGGCAATTTTTCTCAGTTTTGGAATATTTAAAAAATTAGGAAAATTAAAAGTAGTCCGAAGAGTGCACGAGGAAGCAACAAGGTAGGGGGGCGCGCCCTACCCCCTGAGCGCGCCCATGTGCCTTGTGGCCACCTCGTGTGCCCTCCGGACTCTGTTTTCTTGCACAACACTTCTTTTGATCAGTAAAAATTCATTATATAATCTCCCGAAGGTTTTGACCACCGTACCATGATGAAATCCACTGTTCTTATTTCGAGCTGTTTTTGGACAGATCTAGATCTCAATGACGTCCGCAAGTGCTCCGAAGGACATGTTCATTGAGAAGATCATCAATCCCTACCTCGCGGAGGTGCTGCAACACCCTCAAACCATCAAGATGCATGAGGGGTGCTGCACATCCGCGATGTTCAAGGGCCAAAGAAGACTGGAAGCATGGAGACAAGGCTCGAAGCAATGGAGCAACAAGTCTTCAAGTGCCAAGGGATGGTGGAACGCGGACTCAATGACAATCACTCCATGATCGTGCAATTTACCCGTGACCACAAGTTGGATGCAAGAACATCGGAGAGGCCATCTTCAAGCTTCACGAGAAAATCGAGCATCTCCAAGCCCAGATCTATGACCTGCAAAACCAAAAATGTGAGTATGAATACAGATTTAAGAGGATGAGTTTGGCTGTAGATTTGAGGATCCCGGAGACTCGTTCATCTTTCTATGATGGTGAACCTATGCCTTGGAAGATGGAGGACAAGCCTACAACATCATCAACTCTATCATCACCACCTTCGAAGAAAGAGATCTAAATACATGGGTATGGGCACTCCCCTTGGCTACTGCCAAGCTTGGGGGAGGTGCCCCGGTATCGTATCACCATCACACCTTTACCTTTATCGTTCTTCTTAGTTCGATCATTTTGGTTATATCTTGATCTAGTAGAATAAAGTTTTTAGTATGATCTAGCTTTGAGTTTTGTTTTGAGATCATATAATGGTCTTATGGGGAGTGATGACTTCACATATAAAGAGTATGATGAATAAAAGTTGTTGAGAGTTGACAAACATAGTTTTGGTCATTGTTGCAATTAATAGGAAGTAATAAAGAAAGAGAGGTTTCACATATAAATACATTATCTTGGACATCTTTTGTGATTGTGAGCACTCATTAAAATATGACATGCTAAAAGGTTGATGTTGGACAAGGAAGACAACATAATGGGTTATGTTTTCTTATATCCAAATAGAAGTTATATTGTCATGGATCCTCCGACATGTTGAGCTTGCTTTTCCCTCTTATGCTAGCCAAATCCTTTGCACCAAGTAGAGATACTACCTGTGCATCCAAACATCCCTTAACCCAGTTTTGCCATGAGAGTCCACCATACCTACCTATGGATTGAGTAAGATCCTTCAAGTAAGTTGTCATCGGTGCAAGCAATAAAAATTGCTCTCTAAATATGTATGATCTTTTAGTGTGGAGAAAATAAGCTTTATACGAACTTGTGATATATGGGAGAAATAAAAGCGACGGACTGCATAATAAAGTTCTTTGTCACAAGCGGCAATATGAAGTGACGTTCTTTTGCATTAAGATTTTGTGCATCCAACCCTAAAAGCGCATGACAACCTCTGCTTCCCTCTGCGAAGGGCGTGTCTTTTATTTTTACCTCTTACCCTTACAAGAGTCATGGTGATCTTCACCCTTTTCTTTTTACACTTTTTCTTTTTTAGCAAGCACTATGTGTTGGAGAAAGATCCAAATATATATATCCACTCGGATGTAGGCTATCATAAAGCATTATTGTTGACATTACCCTTGAGGTAAAAGGTTGGGAGGCGAAACTATAAGCCCCTATCTTTCTCTGTGTCCAACTGGGGCTTTAAAGTCATAAGTATCGCGTGAGTGTTAACAATTGTGAAAGACTAAAAGATCATTGAGTATGTAGACTTGCTACACAAAAGCTCTTACATTGACTCTTTTCCGATGTTATGATAAATTGCAATTGCTTCAATGACTAAGATCATAGTTTGTTAGTTTTCAATGAAGTTTTTGATTCATACTTTACCTTGTGAATGAATTGTTACTTTAGCATAAGAAATTATATGATAATATATGTTGTTGTTCTAAAGATGATCATGATGCCTTCATGTCCGTATTTTATTTTTATCAACACCTCTATCTCTAAACATGTGGACATATTTATTGATTTCGGCTTCCGCTTGAGGACAAGCGAGGTCTAAGCTTGGGGGAGTTGATACGTCCATTTTGCATCATGCTTTTATATTGATATTTATTGCATTATGGGCTGTTATTACACATTATGGCACAATACTTATGCCCTTTCTCTCTTATTTTACAAGGTTTACACAAAGAGGGAGAATGCTGGCAGCTGGAATTCTGGACTGGAAAGGAGCAAATCTGAGAGATCTATTCTGCACAACTCCAAAAGTCCTGAAATTTTACGAAGAATTATTTTGGAATATATAAAAAATATTGGGCGAAGAAAGTACCAGAGGGGACCCACCAGGTAGCCACAAGGGTGGTGGGTGCACCCCTGGCTTGTGGACCACCTGGCAGGCCTCTGGTGCCCATCTTCTGCTATATGATGTCTTTTGACCTGGAAAAAAATCAAGAGGAAGCTTTCGGGACGAAGCGCCGCCGTCTCGAGGCGGAACCTGGGCAGAAGCAATCTAGGGCTCCGGCGGAGCTGATCTGTCGGGGAAACTTCCCTCCCGGAGGGGGAAATCGAAGCCATTGTCATCACCAACGATCCTCTCATCGAGAGGGGGTCAATCTCCATCAACATCTTCACCAGCACCATCTCCTCTCAAACCCTAGTTCATCTCTTGTATCCGATCTTTGTCTCAAAACCTCAGATTGGTACCTATGGGTTGCTAGTAGTGTTGATTACTCCTTGTAGTTGATGCTAGTTGGTTTATTCTGTGGAAGATCGTATGTTCAGATCCTTAATGCTATTCAATACCCCTTTGATTATGAACATGAATATGCTTTGTGAGTAGTTACGTTTGTTCCTGAGGACATGGGAGAAGTCTTGTTATAAGTAATCATGTGAATTTGGTATTCGTTCGATATTTTGATGAGATGTATGTTATCTCTCCTCTAGTGGTGTTATGTGAATGTCGACTACATGACACTTCACCATGATTTGGCCCTAGGGGAAGGCATTGGGAAGTAATAAGTAGATGATGGGTTGCTAGAGTGACAGAAGCTTAAACCCTAGTTCATGCGTTGTTTCGTAAGGGGCTGATTTGGATCCATATGTTTCATGCTATGGTTAGATTTATCTTAATTCTTCTTTCATAGTTGCGGATGCTTGCGAGAGGGGTTAATCATAAGTGGGAGGCTTGTCCAAGTAAGGATAGCACCGAAGCACCGGTCCACCCACATATCAAATTATCAAAGTAACAAACGCGAATCATATAAGCATGATGAAAACTAACTTGACAATAATTCCCATGTGTCCTCGGGAGCGCTTTGCATTATATAAGAGTTCGTCTAGGCTTGTCCTTTGCTACAAAAAGGATTGGACCACCTTGCTGCACCTTTGTTACACTTGTTACTTGTTACCCGCTACGAATTATCTTATCACAAAACTATCTATTACCGATAATTTCAGTGCTTGCAGAGAATACCTTGCTAAAAATTGCTTGTCATTTCCTTCTGCTCCTCGTTGGGTTCGACACTCTTACTTACCGAAAGGACTACGATAGATCCCCTAACTTGTGGGTCATCAGTTCCCCTAGAACCCAAATCAAGGTGTCCAAGCTGCCCAAAGAGAGACGCCAGAAGCAGACCCGCACGCAACGGAGGCCCTACCACCCAAGCACCGTCGCCGGCAGCGGCAAGACATAACGCCGGACGAGAGATGTTGGACGAAGGCGCTGAACCACGAAGAAGGCCGAAAATGGCAGCACCATACACCGGTCAAGGATAGGAATCGCCGGACCACCGGCGTCGAGAAGGATACCGATCCCTTTACACCAATGGCCGGGACCAACCGCACCAGGGACAGAGCAGGCGCCGGAGATGTAGCCTGGCCACACCGTCATCAAACCACCGCCACCTCCACCACCGCTTGAGCAGCCCCCGAATGACGCCTTCAGGAAGGAGCACGCCACCACGGTGTCGTCGTCGCTTGGAACAGAGGGTTTGAGGCTTTCACCTGAGCTCCTGGGAGGGATGGAAGGAAGGGGATCCTCTCCGAAGCCTCCAACAAGGGGAACAACACCCAAAGGCACCGCCTTCGGAGTGGCCGCTGCGCCGGCCAAGGGATTCCCCCGGATCCACTTCCAGCCATCAGATCCGCAAAGCTAGCACTCAAGATCGGCAGCCGAAGCCACCAGGGGCTGGATCCGCTGCAGATCGGGGTTGAGAAAGAACATCTCCATGGCGACCAGAAACCAGCGGGAGGCTGCCGCAGCAGCCGACGCCCACCACCTTCATGCCGCCCACACGATCGGGTAGTTGACCCACCAGCACCCGCCGACACCGGCCGCCGCACAGGCCGCACCGCGCGCCACCACCCAGGGCCGCCGCCCTGGAAGCCGAGGCCCTCCACCCGAGATGAAGACGAAAGGATCCCCACCGCCAGCTTCACCTGTACCACGCGGCCACGCCGGTGGGCACCTGGGCGGCGGCAGAAAGGAGAGAAGTGAAGGGGGACGAGGTGGAGGAGCTAGAGTTTGCCCCCGAGTCGTCTCAGAGGCGGGGGCGCGGGGGGGGATAGAGATAATGAGTCGGACTTGACGGAATGACGTCTGTTCTTCTCCGCTCCAGTTCAGTACAACTTCAGGCCTATTCAGATGCTACATGGGCTAGCGATCCCTCATATTGCCGTTCATTTTCTGCTTATTGTGTTTTTCTTGGTGGTTCTCTTATTGCCTAGAAGACGAAGAAACATACTGCATTTCCCGTTCAACAGATGTTGAGTTGCATGTTGTGGCTCTTTTGACGGTAGAGATGACTTAGTTACAGTAGTTACTTCAGGAGTTTGATGTTTCTGTCACTAGACGTACTCTGTTATTGTCTGACACCACATGCTCTATTAGTATTGCACGCGGCCCTGTGAAGTATGAGCTCACCAAACATATTGGCGTTGATACTTTTTTGTGCGCGCTAGTGTGTAGGATCATGATATTGCTCTTTAGTATGTGTCTTTGAAGATACAGTTGACGGGTTACTTTACGAAAACTCAGAGTATAGCACAATATGGCTTCTATCTCTTCAAATTTAATATTGTTGGTCCACCATCAGTTTAGGGGAAGGGAGAGGTTAGAGTTATATATTTAGTCGTGTTCCTCTTTGTCTTTTCTATTTTACAAGGAGGTTTATGCATATTTTACCATATGTACATACTGCATATTTCCTAACAACCCGATTCTGAAATAAGCCCGTCACAAGTCACCTCACTTCTACTCCCTTCATTCCATAATATAGTGCGTCCACGCTTTTCGAGATTTAAATTTAACCATAAATTTAACCAAAGAGGTCGACTGCGGCGGGATCAAAAATTATACCACTAAATTCGTATCAAAATAGCGAACTTAGTGGTATAATTTTTTGCTCCCGCCGTAGTCGGTCTCGCTGGTTAAATTTATGGTCAAACTTAAATTTCGGAAAGCGCGGGCGCACTACATTATGAAACAGAGGGAATACTGGTGATGCAGCACAGCGCTGGTTAACCTCATGGTGACCAGAAACAAGAACATTAGTGATCATTATTTTGATCCCTTCAAAGTACTCCTTTTTTTCTTTTTATACTCCACCAAAACATACCTTGGGACTCTGGTCTTGTTTGTCTTTGCTAATTCTCGGTGTGTTTTTGTGTGCACGCGTTGATTTTGGCTGTATGCTTCCTAATGACTACGCAAAGGTTAAAAGTGTGCTTATTGTGTTTGAATCCTCTCGATGTTTTATTGTAAGCTAGTAATAAAATTCATGATTTGTCGAAAAAAACCTAAACGAGAACAAAAGCAAACAAACCTGGGCTGACAGTGTGTCATCTTCAGATCAATTGTGACCTTTCCCGTCCTTTTGATCTCTCGTATATTACTACCGATTGGCTGATGCTCCTGCGGCAGCAGAAAAGTCCACGAGAAGCTAGCGTACCGCCTCGGTCAGTTCCGCCGGACGCCTGTCTGGACCGGAGAGTGTACACGCACCGTCACCGAACACCAATCTCGCGCCCCTTGACATCCAGGTAGCGATCGAAATCGCGCTGTAAAAAGGGCCTCCGTCTGTCTTCCCTGCGCGCACTTGGTGGGTTGCGTAGAGCGATGGGGTCGCTGGGGAAGGACGCGGCTGCGGCGGCGGAGCGGGTGGTGCTGGCGGTGAACAGCGCGCGGCACGAGGCAGCCGGCGTTGACCCGTCGACGACGCTGCTGGAGTTCCTCCGCACGCGCACGCCCGTCAGGGGGCCCAAGCTCGGCTGCGGCGAAGGTGAGCACCCGTCCACCACTCAATTCATATCCGCTCGTTTTAATTTTTCCTTCAGTGGTTCGTTCCGATGGGAATACGCGGATCGAGGCAGCTCGACCGAACCAACGTCACAGATGATGGTTCATCATCCTTCACAGCTCGAACCAACTATGGATCTCGGTATTGACTTTTCAGCCAGCTCAACACTCACAGACGATCTGTCTGACCGCTGCTCTTTTATTTTCATATTTTTCCTTAATAATAAAGCACGGATTGACTTTGTCGGGTTCACCATCACAATAGCTTCTTCCCGTGATTTTACGCTTTCAGTTTGAATTTAAAACATATTCGAGGTGGTATTTTTCACATCTACCGTCAAAAGTTTCGTACGTCGTCGTCCGCGTACGTGGTCTGGAGCTTCGTAAGTCTCATGGGCCAGAATTTAAGTTTCTGTTATGGGCCGCTACCAAAATAGTTGCTCCATGTGATAAAATTTTGTACTCCTTTTTTAATCAATAGTCTCACCCTGCTCTTTTAGATCACATCTTAGCAACTTAAATACGTTCTCAAATTGCATGAATCAAACAAGCCAAAGCAGGAAAAAAGACGAGACCTGCAGCATATATGCATCATCAGCATATATGCATACATGCATGCAGAGACAGAGTGGCCGTCGGTGCTGGAGCTTGAGCGACGGAAAAAAGGGGAGCAACGGCGACTTGGCAGATGAGCGGGGGAGGGTACGGGGGGATGTTGGAGATGCCCTAAGAATTAGGCAATAATCTAAATAATTAAGAGAAAAGCAAAATCATTAATTGTGTAGTTTTTGCTGATATACATTTTGACCTTGGCGTGCGTCTCTATGTCGCCGTTGGGTGGCACTTTTCGGATTCTGGCATGCCGCATTGATGAATGTTTATATGGACACATAAAATCTCTCACCCGTTGCAACGCACGGGCATATGTGCTAGTAATAATAATGTTGATTTGAATTTTCCGAAGTGTGAAGACATAATCTGGCCAATCAGGCAAGTTCACGCGTATAATTTCAAGTAGGAGTATATAATTCGACTTTGTAGTTCAGTGGTAGTAATTTTTTTCCCTCAAGTTTAATTTGACTTTTTTTAAGAATGAATTTTAATTTAGCTTTACCTACTATCAAATAACGACTAGTCGACCACCGACGATATTGTATAACAGTTGGCGGAAATAACCTTGCCCAACACGTTATTTTCAGTACACCCGGCCTAGCGATGGCATTGAGATATATCACTATTTTCTTAACTTTTATCTAAGATTACATATACTCAGCAAGAGCAAGCAATGCTACATTCTTGGACAAGGGTGGAAACCGCGATAATACTACACACACGCGCAAAACAGACGGACTTTCACGGACCCTGCCGCCTGGCCTTCACTAATTGGCCCCCCCTGATTTTAAGTCGTGGGCCCGCCTCACTCTATCAAATCTAAGCCAATCATATCCTAACCACCCCGTAAAACCAAGTAAAGCCTCCGTGTGTGTAGCATCTCTCTGGAAACAATTAAGAGGAAGATTACATAGCATTGCCCGTAACAGCCCGTAGGTGTAGGATTATTGGCCACTCAGCTCAGGCATGACAGAGACAAAAGGATCAAAAAGGATACCTTGCCGTTGTACTTTTCCCATAGTGGAGCAATCATACACCCATCCAAAACCATTGGACCATGACTCTCTTATTTGTCAATGTTACTTTTTCATGTTTGGTGATCAGGCCCCATCCATGTTCAACTACCGATGTTACTAGTTTACTAAAAACTTTGGCGCTTGTTTCTGTTCGCCACATAGCGAAATTGTGTAAGAGCATCTCTAGCAGACCCCTTAAAGTGGTCAAACCCGTAAAAAAAGTGTTTACAGTTTCATTCGGAAAAACGGCGTCTAGCAGATCCCATAAAACTCGTTCGGCCCTTAAACTTTTTAAAGGGTACTAAAAATTCATCCGCGAAAACCTCATATGTATAGTTTCGAAGACAGTATACAGTTCAACCCGCAAACCGATCAAACCTCGTCGGAGCAGACGTGTCGCCGTCGAACTGGCCAGAATCTACCAGGAACTCATCGGAATCCGTCATCGCCCGTCGGAAGAAGCCACCGCCGGTCCGAATTGCGGCCAGCTCGACCTCCACTGCCCGGGCGAGGCCGTCCACGGGCAGGGCCTAGCGATGGCATTGAGATATATCACTATTTTCTTAACTTTTATCTAAGATTACATATACTCAGCAAGAGCAAGCAATGCTACATTCTTGGACAAGGGTGGAAACCGCGATAATACTACACACACGCGCAAAACAGACGGACTTTCACGGACCCTGCCGCCTGGCCTTCACTAATTGGCCCCCCCTGATTTTAAGTCGTGGGCCCGCCTCACTCTATCAAATCTAAGCCAATCATATCCTAACCACCCCGTAAAACCAAGTAAAGCCTCCGTGTGTGTAGCATCTCTCTGGAAACAATTAAGAGGAAGATTACATAGCATTGCCCGTAACAGCCCGTAGGTGTAGGATTATTGGCCACTCAGCTCAGGCATGCCAGAGACAAAAGGATCAAAAAGGATACCTTGCCGTTGTACTTTTCCCATAGTGGAGCAATCATACACCCATCCAAAACCATTGGACCATGACTCTCTTATTTGTCAATGTTACTTTTTCATGTTTGGTGATCAGGCCCCATCCATGTTCAACTACCGATGTTACTAGTTTACTAAAAACTTTGGCGCTTGTTTCTGTTCGCCACATAGCGAAATTGTGTAAGAGCATCTCTAGCAGACCCCTTAAAGTGGTCAAACCCGTAAAAAAAGTGTTTACAGTTTCATTCGGAAAAACGGCGTCTAGTAGATCCCATAAAACTCGTTCGGCCCTTAAACTTTTTAAAGGGTACTAAAAATTCATCCGCGAAAACCTCATATGTATAGTTTCGAAGACAGTATACAGTTCAACCCGCAAACCGATCAAACCTCGTCGGAGCAGACGTGTCGCCGTCGAACTGGCCAGAATCTACCAGGAACTCATCGGAATCCGTCGTCGCCCGTCGGAAGAAGCCACCGCCGGTCCGAATTGCGGCCAGCTCGACCTCCACTGCCCGGGCGAGGCCGTCCACGGGCAGGGCCTAGCGATGGCATTGAGATATATCACTATTTTCTTAACTTTTATCTAAGATTACATATACTCAGCAAGAGCAAGCAATGCTACATTCTTGGACAAGGGTGGAAACCGCCATAATACTACACACGCGCAAAACAGACGGACTTTCACGGACCCTGCCGCCTGGCCTTCACTAATTGGCCCCCCCTGATTTTAAGTCGTGGGCCCGCCTCACTCTATCAAATCTAAGCCAATCATATCCTAACCACCCCGTAAAACCAAGTAAAGCCTCCGTGTGTGTAGCATCTCTCTGGAAACAATTAAGAGGAAGATTACATAGCATTGCCCGTAACAGCCCGTAGGTGTAGGATTATTGGCCACTCAGCTCAGGCATGACAGAGACAAAAGGATCAAAAAGGATACCTTGCCGTTGTACTTTTCCCATAGTGGAGCAATCATACACCCATCCAAAACCATTGGACCATGACTCTCTTATTTGTCAATATTACTTTTTCATGTTTGGTGATCAGGCCCCATCCATGTTCAACTACCGATGTTACTAGTTTACTAAAAACTTTGGCGCTTGTTTCTGTTCGCCACATAGCGAAATTGTGTAAGAGCATCTCTAGCAGACCCCTTAAAGTGGTCAAACCCGTAAAAAAAGTGTTTACAGTTTCATTCGGAAAAACGGCGTCTAGCAGATCCCATAAAACTCGTTCGGCCCTTAAACTTTTTAAAGGGTACTAAAAATTCATCCGCGAAAACCTCATATGTATAGTTTCGAAGACAGTATACAGTTCAACCCGCAAACCGATCAAACCTCGTCGGAGCAGACGTGTCGCCGTCGAACTGGCCAGAATCTACCAGGAACTCATCGGAATCCGTCGTCGCCCGTCGGAAGAAGCCACCGCCGGTCCGAATTGCGGCCAGCTCGACCTCCACTGCCCGGGCGAGGCCGTCCACGGGCAGGGCGAAATAGGCCACCGGTGGCCCGAATCAGGGCGGGCGGCTCCGGAGAAGGGCGGGGAAGGGGGGAGGGGCTCGCGCGGCCACACTGGGGAGCGTGCGCGCAGCGGCGGGCGGTGTCGCGCTCAATCAGGGACGGGCAGGCGCGCTAGGGAGCGCACGGTCGGGGCGGGCGGCGCCGAGGCAAGGCACGCCGTGACCAGAGACGAGCTCTGTCGGGACGAGAGGAAAAAGGAAAAAAAGGCTATAGTAGGATTATACCTGGCCATACCTCGGGCCGGGCCAGGCTTCGGGCCGGGCCTAGCCAAGCCCGACGCAAAAAACCCAGGCCCGAGCCCGGCCCGGCCCGGGCGTCGGGCCTGTTTTTTGGGCCCGAGCCCGGCTCGAACACGTAAAAGCCCGTCCGGCTTCGGGCCGGCCCGGCCCGTCCTTCAGGAAAACGCGAAAACGATGGGCCCGGGCCCGGCCCGGCCCGGTCTTCGGGCTCAAAATCTAGGCGGGCTTTTTCGGGCCGGGCTGCCCATGGCCAGGACTAAGTGGGATACACTTTCATTTACGAAGTCTGCTCTGTCCGGGGTAATTTCGCTCCGTAAAATGCCCCTTATCGGTTTGCGGGTCAACTTTTGCCCGTATCACCTTTGGCAGATGCTTTATATTGATATTTATATATAGATTCACATAACTTGACACTGTACAGAAATAGCCCAACAAACGGGGTAACTAGTGGGACCAAGTGCTTTGCAATTGCCTTGGCTTTTAGTTTTTTTGTAGGGAATCGCCTTGCTTTCTACTCCAGTATTTAAGTACTATATCTTCTCCAACTTGTTCTTTTACCTAGGAAAAGGTAAATAATCCTAAAAAAGAAAAAGGTAAATAAAATAAGGACGTGACTAGATGGCGCATGTGTGTTATCAGATTTTCGAGTAAACACGTATGGAAAGTTTATCCTTTGTATCCTCTAACGTGCACAAAACATAAACGGTAATTTTACCTGGTGAACGAACGTTCTGTGCAAGGGGGATGACAAGCCAACCATCTTTGCTAGCAGTTTTAGTTGTAAAAAATGAGATCAAACGAGGGTAGTTTAAAAATTGCCTTCTCGGGGGTTTCTTTTGAAAAAAATGACAACTCTTCCCACTTCATCACAACTAAAACTGTCATCGAACTGCTCGCATGTGCCACCTCCTCTCACGAACATTCGCCAGTTAGGAGGGCCCAAAATAAAAGGGGGTCTTCTGCATGTAGAAATTTCCCTATATGGTTGCTTCCTCACATGCAAAGATTCGATGTAATTTTGAAATTTTGTAATTACATATGCATGTCTCTGGCATCATGTATTTTTGTATGTATCTGATGATTTTACTACTACCCCATGTGTTGTTCCTGCGTGCGCCTCGGAAAATGAAAGTGCCTGTGCGCTCATATTTTCTTTGCGATAAACAATAGTACTCGAAACAAAAGGTTAAACTTTGCTAATTAAATACACAATTAGGCAATTTTAGCCACAGCAGTGCTATACACACGATGCAGGCAGACGATTTATGGACGATAGCACATATCAATGCGTCCATTCATATTATCAAAGTGGAGCGGACGGCAAGATTGACATCATGCAGCTGTCGTGCATGTAGTGCGTCGTTTTTATAGTAGTTTCGTTTTAGCCAAAAGGTTATATACAAGTTTGTACTATCAATTTTGTTGGCGGGTATTTTTTGTACTATCATTTTGGGTAGACATGAACAATTGATTGCACATTTTGCACCAACCGGTGATTTGATGGATCTTAATCGGTAGGATCACTTCACTCTCCAGTGTTTGTATCCTTGCTGTTTACATTTAGGTTGTAGCCTAGTGGCAAGGTGGGCAGTGGCTCACCCTGCGACCAGGGTTTGAACCTCGTCGGGGTTGATTTTTCTGGTGCCTCTCTCAGGTGGGATTCTTCTATAAAACTAGTGTCCATGTTTTTTTTTTTACTTTTACATTTACGGACAACCGTTGTCTTCAGCCTGAAATTCTGTGAGATTTTATCTTCAGTTTCGGTCGATTCTAACTGAAATTAACAAATCCCTCAAAAAAAAAAACTGAAATGAACTAACAACGTGTGTTAACGTTGCTGCGTGCATGCATGCAGGTGGATGCGGCGCATGCGTGGTCCTCATTTCCAAGTACAACCCGGCCACCGACGAGGTGACCGAGCACTCGGCGAGCTCCTGCCTGACGCTCGTCGGCAGCCTAAACCACTGCTCGGTCACCACCAGCGAGGGCATCGGCAACACCCGCCATGGCTACCACCCTGTCCAGCAGCGCCTCGCCGGCTTCCACGCTTCCCAGTGCGGCTTCTGCACCCCCGGCATGTGCATGTCCATCTTCTCCGCCCTTGTCAAGGCCGACAAGCCCGACGGCCCTGCCCCGCCAACGGGATTCTCCAAGCTCACCTGCTCCGAGGCCGAGCACGCCGTCTCCGGCAACCTATGCCGCTGCACTGGCTACCGGCCCATCCTCGACACCTGCAAGAGCTTCGCCGCTGACGTTGACCTCGAGGATCTCGGCCTCAACTCGTTCTGGAAGAAAGGCACTGACCGCGCCGACGTCGGCAAGCTGCCGGAATACTCTAGCGGCGCCGTCTGCACCTTCCCTGAGTTCCTAAAGTCTGAGATCAAGGGTCAAATGAACGATATTCCAGCGGCGATCGCCGGCCAAGACGGCTGGTACCATCCCAAGAGCATCGAGGAGCTTCATAGCCTCTTTGATTCCAACTGGTTCGACGAAAACTCGGTCAAGATCGTGGCGTCCAATACCGGCGCCGGAGTTTACAAGGATCAAGACCTGTACGATAAGTACATCGACATCCAAGGGATCCCGGAGCTTTCAGTCATCGACAGGAGCAGCAAGGGGTTGGAGATCGGGGCAGCCGTGTCCATCTCCAAAGTCATCGAGGTCTTCTCCGATGGCACTCCGGTGTTCACAAAGATCGCCGGTCACCTCAGCAAGGTTGCCTCGCCGTTCGTCCGGAACACGGCGACTGTCGGCGGGAACGTGATCATGGCACAGCGGCTGCAGTTTCCGTCGGATATCGCCACCGTTCTTCTCGCCGCGGGTTCGACGGTCACAGTCCAGACGGCTTCCAAGATGTTGCGCCTGACGATGGAGGAGTTCTTGGAGCAGCCTCCCTGTGATGCCAAGACCATACTGCTCAGCATATTTGTCCCGGATTGGGGTTCAGACAATGTCATCTTCGAGACCTCTCGTGCATCCCCGAGACCGTTCGGCAATGCTGTCTCCTTTGTGAATTCTGCATTCCTGGCAAGGACTTCAGGGCAGCTCGTAATTGAGGATATCTGCCTCGCATTCGGCGCTTACGGTGTCGATCACGCCACCCGGGCTCGGAAAGTTGAGGAATTCCTGAAGGGGAAATCAGTGAGTGCAGCGGTGATACTTGAAGCAGTTCAGTTGCTGAAAGATGTTATCTCGCCGTCAGAAGGCACCACACACCCTGAGTACAGAGTCAGCTTGGCTGTCAGTTTCTTATTCAGTTTCCTTTCTTCACTTGGTAACAACCTGAATGAACCGGCGAATGCTATTGCTCCCAATGGGTCATGTGCTAATGGCCCCGAGAAGCATGGTACTGTTGGAAGCGACGACTTGCCGGTTCGCTCAAGGCAAGAACTAGTTTTCAGTGATGAATACAAACCTGTCGGCAAGCCTATCACGAAAGCCGGGGCGGAGCTGCAAGCTTCTGGTATATTCCTACAACTCTTATTCCAATGTTTTATTTAGCTTACAAGTATTTCCTTCAATTGATTTGTACTCTTCAATTACAAGTGTTAGTTTTTTTTTATATAGCTCATCATTCATGCCGAATGGTTAAGAAGTGCTTACTAGTACTTGACAGTGTTAGTAAGCATTGTTTATACTAATACTTTCTTCTACATACTTCAAGATCATTTGGGAGTTCTTTTTGTTCATCTTCAGTACACTGGTTCAATCAATGTTGAGCCATCTCATATGCTTTATTCCTGAATATATTTCTTCAAAAAGAAAAATGTTGGCACATCTAAATTCTATCCTGAAACATGGCTTGACAATATTCTCGCTTGTTTCCAATTTTGTTGGCCCCTGTAGTTTCTATTCTTTTTTTTTGAGCAGTCAATGGGGGGCGATCACCCACCTGAACTCAGTTTTGTATTGATAATAAAAGACAGCGGGTCGGTAAATACACAGCTCTGCAGAGCCGAGAGAGGGCATAGTCTACGCGGGAGGGGGCCCGGACCACCCACAAGCGGAGGTGCTCCTGGATCGAGTGCCGCAAGTCAAGATCCAAAACCCGGATGTTATTGAACACCATCCGGTTCCGGGTCTTCCAGACAACCCAAAGGACACGACACATCGTCGTGCTGAGAAGCGGACAACTCCAGGAAGGGTGACAGGCGGTGAAGGCACGCCAAACGTTTTCCACACGGCGAATGACGGGCATACCGTGGCGGCCGAGGACGTGCGCCCACATTGGTTGTAAGCGGGGGCACTCGAGGAATAGGTGCATGATTGTCTCAGGCCGCCCGGGGCAAAAGGGGCAGTAGTCATGCTCGAGGAAGCCGATCCGATGAAGGAAGTCCCGCGTACGAGTGTTACCATGCCGTATAACCAGGCGAACACCTTGACCTTGACGGGCATGAAGCCATCCCAATTGAGATCATGCAGGGGGAGCTCATGGCCGGAGAGTTTGATCATGCGGTACACCGCACTCGCCTTGAACCAAAGGCTCCCACCCCAAGCTAGGATCCGCTCATCATCAACCGCGGAGAGCTGGACGTGGTTAACAGCTGATCGAACCAAGGAGACTTCCAAACCTACAGTTCTAGACAAACGGTCATGCACGGGGACTGCATCAGCACCAAGCTAACCAAAGTCCCCCAGGGTTGCATCGAGGCGGAGACAGTGTGAGTAAGCCGCGGGGAGAGCAGCCGCCAAATGACCCAACGAGGTCCAGTTGTCATGCCAGATGGAGGTGTGCTCTCCATTGCCAAACCTCATCGACGTAAGCGAACGATAGAGCGGGACAAGGGAGGCAAAAACTTTCCAAGTGGGGGTAGAGGCCGCTGGTCGATCACCCAGGTACCAGCGTCGAACCCAAACGGTCCACGGGTTACATACACCACTGAAGATTTTATGAACCATTTTGGCCAGAACATGGCCCTACGGGGGCGGTCCATCTTGGCCATAGTGCCCTTGGAGAGGGGGAGCACCGACATGGCATGGGTAGGGATCGCGGAGAGCACCGCAGAAGTGGGTGTCAAACGACCCCCTTGGTCGACGAAACGCGTGCGCCATCCAGGGATGCGCCGCTCAATCTTGGTCGGCAAGAAGTCCAGGGCGCTAGCAGGTAACTTCATATGGGAGAGAGGTAAGCGAGGTACGTCTAGGGGAACATCGACAGTGGGCAGCCAAGCTCAGCAGCCAGGCGGGTGGCACGGGCGGGGTCCACGTTCACCGGAACAAAGGTGCTTTTGTGAAAGTTGATGGACAGCTCCGTGGCGGCAGAGAATGCATCCAGAATAGACTTGAGCCGCGAGAGTTGTCCCTGTTCAGCAGGGACCAAGGGGAGGGTATCGTCCGCATACTGAATAACAGGACACGACAAATCGTCGACGAGCGGATGCAGCAACCTGGACGAGGAGGCATCCCTGGCAATCATCTGGTGGAGAAGGTCTGCAACGATCAAGAAGAGGTAAGGCGACAACGGGTCTCCTTGACGCAACCCCATTTTACACTGAATCCATCTGCCGGGCACCCCATTCAGCAACACCGCAGTTTTGCCGGTGGCAAGGATATTTCAGATCCAAGAGCGCCAACAGTCGCCAAAGCCACGTGCCTGCAAAATAACATCCAGTGCTACCCAACTAACCGAATCGAAGGCCTTCTTGAAATCCAACTTCAAGGCAATCGTGGGTGTTTTGCGGAGACGACAGCTCTGCAACAAATCGGCAGCATACAAGAAGCTGTCGGCGATGCATCTCCCGGCAATAAATCCAGACTGTTCAAAGGACACCAGGAGCTCAAAAAAATTCTGCAGCCGCGTGGTCAAGATCCGAGAGACAATCTTCATGACACAATTCTGGAGGGAAATGGCTCGGAACCCATCAGCGGAGAGCACCACGTCGCATTTGGGCAGCAGGTGATGAAAGCACGGTTAACACCATCCAAGTCCGCAACCCTAGAGAAGAAATCATTCAAGAAGTCTAACAAATCGTTTGGTAGTTCCTATTCTGAATCATTAACTTGACAATATTCTTGGTTCTTGTACAGGGGAGGCTATGTATGTTGATGACATCCCTGCTCCCAAGGATTGCCTCTATGGAGCATTTATGTACAGCACACACCCTCATGCCCATGTAAAAAGTGTCAACTTCAGATCATCTTTGGCTTCAGAAAAGGTCATCACGGTTATCTCCGCAAAGGACATTCCAGTTGGTGGTAAAAATGTTGGATCCGGCTTCAGGATGCTAGGAGAGGAAGCTCTTTTCGGTGATCCGGTATCTGAATTTGCTGGTCAAAATATTGGCATTGTGGTACCTACTTCTGAACCACTTGAACTCAATTTCAGGAAAATGCATAACCAGTGGTAGTCTATTTTTACCCTATATTTTGCGAGGTCGTAGAACTTACCATATTGTGTTGCTTTGACATCACTCAGATTGCTGAAACACAGAAGTACGCCTATATGGCGGCGAAGCAAGCTGTAATCGATTATAGTACCGAGAACCTTGAGCCGCCGATTCTGACAATTGAGGATGCCATCCAACATAACAGCTATTTCCAAACTCCACCATTTTTGGCTCCTCGGCCAGTTGGGGACATCGACCAAGGGATGTCTCAAGCTGATCACAAGATCTTATCAGGAGAGGTACACATTTGATATTATTAGGATGCTGCATTTTCAGACATGATCCCAGTTGTAACACCTAGTGTCTTTTGTTAATTTCCGACAGGTGAAACTTGAATCACAGTACTACTTCTACATGGAGACTCAGACCGCATTGGCCATTCCCGACGAAGATAACTGCATCACCATATACTCCTCAACGCAGCTACCAGAGATCACGCAGAATGTCGTCGCGGACTGCCTCGGCATTCCATACCACAATGTTCGCATCATCACGAGAAGAGTTGGAGGCGGCTTTGGTGGAAAGGGACTGAAAGGAACCCATGTAAGTGCCCCACTATAAAAAGCACCCCTTATCTGAATATTTTTTTTGCAAGTGCCCCACAATATAAGCAGAGATTCATGTGTGTGTACTTCAGATTGCATGTGTGTGTGCTTTCAGTTGCAGCATTCACAGGAAAAAAAATGCAAGTGCCCCAGGAATGTTACAATAAGTTGTGCATTTCAGTTGCACAATCTTCTGATGATGGTGCAATTGGTTTCTGTATTCAGGTAGCATGTGCGTGTGCAGTTGCAGCTTTCAAGTTGCAGCGCCCTGTCCGGATGTACCTCGACCGCAAGACGGACATGATCATGGCGGGAGGGCGGCACCCGATGAAGGTGAAGTACTCCGTCGGGTTTAAGTCGGACGGCACGCTCACGGCTCTGCTCGTCGATCTTGGGATCAACGCCGGGATATCGCCGGACTTGAGCCCGTTGATGCCAGGTCACACCATCTCTTCTCTGAAGAAGTACAACTGGGGCGCCCTCGCCTTCGACATCAAGTTGTGCAAGACGAACGTGTCGTCCAAGTCGGCGGTGCGAGCGCCCGGCGACGTGCAGGGCTCCTTCATCGCCGAGGCCATCATCGAGCACGTCGCGTCCGCGCTCGGGGCCGACACCAACGCCGTCCGGAGAAAGAACCTCCACAGCGTCGAGAGCCTCAGGACGTTCTACGGCGACGCCGCGGGGGACGCCCCGACGTACAGCCTCATCGACATCTTCGACAAGCTGGCCTCGTCGCCGGAGTACCGGAGCAGGGCGGAGGCAGTTGAACGGTTCAATGGCGGAAGCAGGTGGAAGAAGCGCGGCATTTCGTGCGTGCCGATCACCTACGAGGTGACCCTCCGGCCGACGCCGGGGAAGGTGTCCATCCTGAACGACGGCTCGATCGCTGTGGAGGTCGGCGGCGTGGAGCTCGGGCAAGGGCTGTATACCAAGGTGAAGCAGATGACGGCGTTCGGGCTGCGGGAGCTCTGTCCCGACGCCGACGGGCTGCTCGACAAGGTGCGCGTCATTCAGGCCGACACGCTGAGCTTGATCCAGGGCAGCTTCACCGGTGGGAGCACCACCTCCGAGAGCAGCTGCGAGGCGGTCCGCCAGTCGTGTGCCGTGCTCGTCGAGCGCCTCAAGCCCATCAAAGAGGGCCTCGAGGCCAAGTCAGGCGCTGCGGCGCCATGGAGCGCCTTGATCGCCCAGGCGAAGATGGCGAGCGTGAACCTGTCGGCCCACGCCTACTGGAAACCCGACCCAGCCTTTGTAAAATACATCAACTACGGAGCCGCCGTCAGCGAGGTGGAAATCGACGTGCTGACCGGAGCGACGACGATCCTGAGGAGCGACCTGGTGTACGACTGCGGGCAGAGCCTGAACCCGGCGGTGGACCTTGGCCAGGTGAGCTCGCCGCCGATCGGCACATCCACTTGCTATTGCTGAAGAATGAAGATCGTTGTCATCTGAATTCGTTTTGGATCAGGTGGAGGGCGCGTTCGTGCAAGGGGTTGGGTTCTTCACGAACGAGGACTACGCGACGAACGCCGACGGGCTGGTGGTGAACGATGGCACATGGACGTACAAGATCCCTACGGTTGACACCATCCCTAAGCAGTTCAACGTGGAGCTCATCAACAGCGCGCGCGACCAGAAGCGCGTGCTCTCCTCCAAGGCGTCCGGCGAGCCGCCGCTGCTGCTGGCGGCGTCGGTGCACTGCGCCATGCGGGAGGCCATCAGGGCGGCCAGGAAGGAATTCAAGGCCAACTCGCCGCTGACGTTCCAGATGGACGTGCCGGCGACCATGGCTGATGTCAAGGAGCTGTGCGGCCTCGACGTCGTCGAGAGGCACCTTCAGAGCCTCACTTCCGCCGCCGCCAGCGCCGCAGTGAAGGCGTGATCGTATTTGCATGTAAGTTGTGTCGAAACGTGGGCATATGTACTGCTGCAATGACACGATGAAGGTGTGGGACGCTGAACAATGTCCGGTTTGCCTGTGTGCTGCTGTGTATAGAAGAGAGGAGATAAAACAGCTATCGACGTGGATCTATCATAAGCGTTGGGTTTTCATCTAACGGCAGGCATGCACGTGCTGCGATTCTGCTTATAATGTAGTATATTTTTACTACAAAAATGAATATCTTCAATTCCTGTTATAAATAAAAGGAAATCTAATCCCCGAAACATTTTCTAGGGTTTTGAGTGGACCGGTGGCGCTCGGTCTTTTAGAGTTGTGTCGAATATTGTGTACAAGGTAGGTTACAGTTGGACTTATAGTTGTATTGTGTTTAGATAGGATATGGAGTCGTGTCCTGGTAGGTCACTTGTATCCTAGGCCTCTCATATATATAGTGGGGGTAGACACACGATGTAACATATGCCAACATAATAGCACAGGCACGCAAGGGGGAGCCGGCAGAGTGTGCCGGCGCCCGGGTGACCGGTGTGCGGTATTGTGACGGTGTCACGGGGAGGAGCGCCCGTAGTCAAGCCCCGGGGATGTAGCCATATCGGTGAACCTCGTTAACAAATCTCGGTGTCGTACTCGCGTGATTACTTGGTCCTCGGATGATCGACGATATGCCTCGGATTTATTCTAACAAGTGATATCATGAGCTAGGTTGTTCGAAGGTTGCTGGATTGTCGATCTAGAGGTGGACGCATGGAAGTTGTCAGCGAGATCTTGCAAGATGCAATGTGTACAATTGGAGGCATGGCAGCGGTAGTTGTCGTGTCGGTGGATCGAGTTTGCTGAGATAAGATTCGTGGAAGACGACATCGTGTTTGATGGAAAGAGCAATCGGAAGCAGCGCTTTTGTTCGGAAACTCGGCGAGATCGGCATCCGCATTTGCTGGGTTCGTGGTGGTATGATCCGAGCGGAACACGTACAGGCGGTGGCCACCAGGTGCGTGTGCAGGGCTGCAGGCAAAGGGTTGGACGCACGCGCAAAGCCGAGGCGGCTCGTGGGCATGCCTAGGGCGTAGCTGGCTGGCCCAGGTAGGGCTGGTCGTGTGCGTGCTTGGTGGGCAAGGCCCTTGTGTAGCCACGAGGTACAGGCGTGCAGTGGCCCAGGAGCAGCAGCTGGTTGTGCAAGGCCGAAGGAAAGCCACGTGCGCGGAGCTGAATTCCAGGAGAGTTGGCATTGTGCCGGGACTAGAGCATTGCATGCACTAGAGATTTGTTTGGCGAAAAAAAATTACGGCACAAGGGCTTAGTCAGATCGTGATGCTGTCATGGAAAAAGAAAAGAAAAGGAGAGGCCAGCTACAGACGTGTGATGAATCAGGTGTTTGAGCTAGTTAGCTTTGTTGATCTGATTTGGTATGTTCACACGGGAAGGCTATGTGGACTTCACTTTGTTTTTCTTTGTTGGTACACATTTGTGTTTGGATGGCGATAGTCACGGTGACGGCTTGAGGAGTCTGGAATATGTCTGCAGTCGAACAAGTTTGGCTGGGTTGGACTAGATAGTTTGATGGATCGACGCGAGTCGGTTGATACAGAAGACGGTGGTGAGATCGGCGATGACGACATAGGAGCGTGGTGCTGATAGTGACCGACTTCTGGGCATGGAAACACGTGGCGCTGGCCGAGGGCTTGTGCGGCTTCGACAAGACTATGGCGCGGGGTTGATTCAAGACGGTGCATATGAGAGCTTGGAGTCAACAAGGCGCGGGGTGGCACCACTAGTAGAAAAGAGGGTTTTGGTTCAGGCCGGGTCAGCCCATTAGTCCCGGTTCAGTCCAGAACCGGGACCAATGGGGGCACTGGTCCCGGTTCGTGAGGCCAGGGGCCTGCCGGGCCTCGTGGGGGCATTGGTCCCGGTTCGTCTGGCCCCTTTGGTGCCGGTTGGTGGGACGAACCGGGACCAATGGGCCTCGCTCCTGGCCCACCACCATTGGTCCCGGTTGGTGGCTTGAACCGGGACCACAGGCTGCCCTTTAGTCCCGGTTCATGCCACGAACTGGGACCAATGAGGTGCCTATATATACCCCTCGCCCGCGAGCAGAGCACTCCAGTGCTCTGTTTTTCTCTGGCCGGCGAGGGGAGGGCTTTGTGGTGCTCTAACTCACCTCCTATGCACATGAGGTGTTCGATGAAATGCCCGAGCCACACTAGTTAAGCTTTCTCCTCTCGAAGCTCGACCTCAAAGCTCCATTTTCCTCGAGATTTGTCTAGGTTTAGCGGCCCGTCACGTCCCATTCCCGTCTTCACCGCCGTCGATCGCCCGCGCCGATCTCGTCGCCGGCACCACCGTGGTGAGCCTCTTGTTCTTATCTTCTTTCTGAAAGAAAAAAATTCTTACTTTAGATAGATACTTGTCTAATTTCTTAGTATTTTATTGCTTGTTATTATATAGTACGATGGTTTTGGTATCCGCCCCCGTCGGCCCTCGTCCTGTCTATGATTCGGATGTGGTATATATTATCTTTATAACTATTGGTTCATTTATTGTTTATGAAAATTATGCCGATCAACGTGACATAGATTTTATTTATCTAGGAGGTATGTGAACCGGAAATTCCAACCGACCCTATTGTCGAGAGGTTAAATTTAGTTGAAGAAGAAAACAATTTCTTGAAGGAAAAAATGAAAAATTGAGGAGGAGAAGATGATATTGGAGTTGCATGTTGCGGATGTCGTCGATGATCACAAGATCAAGATGGATGCAATGCGCTTGAAGATTTGAAAGATTAGAAAAATATGCCATTCATACCGAGGCTTGGTATCATTATGTCGTTGGATCAATTGTTACCTTGGTTGCGATTATGATCGCATTTGTTTTCGCATTGAAATGTTTTACATAGTTTTAATGTATGGTTTAATTAATTAGATGCTCTGGAGAGCTATATGTTGTTAGATGAGTACTATGTATGTACTTTGGTTTTAATGTGATGATGAACTTTTATTAATTTGGTCCCTTAATTATCTATTCATGATGTTCTGTAATGGTTTTTGACACACTTAATTATATATAACGCACGCAGATGAACCGGCAATGGATGTACGGTGACAGACACACCTCCGAGTACATTAAGGGCGTGCATGATTTTCTCGAAGTGGCTGAGGCAAACAAGCAGAATGGTTTTATGTGTTGTCCGTGCCCTAAATGTGGGAATACGAAGTCTTACTCTGACCGGAAAATCCTTCACACCCACCTGCTTTACAAGGGTTTCATGCCACACTATAATGTTTGGACGAGGCACGGAGAAATAGGGGTTATGATGGAAGACGGCGAAGAAGAAGAGGACGATGACAACTATGTGCCCCCTGAATACGGTGATGCTGCAACGGGGGAAGCTGCTGAAGATCAAGAGGAACCAGACGATGTGCCCAATGATGCTGCAATGGGGGAAGCTGCTGAAGATCAAGAGGAACCAGTGCCCGATGATGATGATCTCCGCCGGGTCATTGTCGATGCAAGGACGCAATGCGAAAGTCAAAAGGAGAAGCTGAAGTTCGATCGCATGTTAGAGGATCACAAAAAAGGGTTGTACCCCAATTGTGAAGATGGCAACACAAAGCTCGGTACCGTACTGGAATTGCTGCAGTGGAAGGCAGAGAATGTTGTGCCTGACAAAGGATTTGAGAAGGTATTGAAAATATTGAAGAAGAAGCTTCCAAAGGATAACGAATTGCCCGACAGTACATACGCAGCAAAGAAGGTCGTATGCCCTCTAGGATTGGAGGTGCAGAAGATACATGCATGCCCTAATGACTGCATCCTCTACCGCGGTGCGTACAAGGATCTAAACGCATGGCCGGTATGCGGTGCATTGCGGTATAAGATAAGACGAGATGACCCTGGTGATGTTGACGGCGAGCCCCCCAGGAAGAGGGTTCCTGCGAAGGTGATGTGGTATGCTCCTATAATACCACGGTTGAAACATCTGTTCAGAAACGAAGAGCATGCCAAGTTGATGCGATGGCACAGTGAGGACCGTAAGAAAGACGGGAAGTTGAGAGCACCCACTGACGGGTCGCAGTGGAGAAAAATCGAGAGAAAGTACTGGGCTGAGTTTGCAGCTGATCCAAGGAACGTATGGTTTGGTTTAAGCGCGCATGGCATTAATCCTTTCGGGGAGCAGAGCAGCAATCACAGCACCTGGCCCGTGACTCTATGTATGTATAACCTTCCTCCTTGGATGTGCATGAAGCGAAAGTTCATTATGATGCCAGTTCTCATCCAAGGCCCTAAGCAACTCGGCAACGACATTGATGTGTACCTAAGGCCATTAGTTGAAGAACTTTTACAGCCGTGGAATGGAAACGGTGTACGTACGTGGGATGAGCACAAACAGGAGGAATTTAACCTGCACGCGTTGCTGTTTGTAACCATCAACGATTGGCCCGCTCTCAGTAACCTTTCAGGACAGACAAACAAGGGACACCACGCATGCACGCACTGTTTAGATGACACTGAAAGTATATACCTGGACAAATGCAAGAAGAATGTGTACTTGGGCCATCGTCGATTTCTTCCGACCAACCATCAATGTCGAAAGAAAGGCAAGCATTTCAAAGGCGAGGCAGATCACCGGAAGAAGCCCGCCATGCGTACCGGTGATCACGTACTTGCTATGGTCAATGCTTTACACGTAATCTTTGGAAAGGGTCCCGGCGGACTAGCTGTTCTGAATGACGCTGAGGGACACGCACCCATGTGGAAGAAGAAATCTATATTTTGGGACCTACCCTACTGGAAAGACCTAGAAGTCCGCTCTTCAATCGACGTGATGCACGTGACGAAGAACCTTTGCGTGAACCTGCTAGGCTTCTTGGGCGTGTATGGGAAGACAAAAGATACACCTGAGGCACGGGAGGACCTGCAACGTTTGCACGAAAAAGACGGCATGCCTCCGAAGCAGTATGAAGGTCCTGCCAGCTACGCTCTTACGGAAGAAGAGAAAGAAATCTTCTTTGAATGCCTACTCAGTATGAAGGTCCCGACTGGCTTCTCGTCGAATATAAAGGGAATAATAAATATGCCAGAGAAAAAGTTCCAGAACCTAAAGTCTCATGACTGCCACGTGATTATGACGCAACTGCTTCCGGTTGCATTGAGGGGGCTTCTACCGGAAAACGTCCGATTAGCCATTGTGAAGCTATGTGCATTCCTCAATGCAATCTCTCAGAAGGTGATCGATCCAGAAATCATACCAAGGCTAAGGAGTGATGTGGCGCAATGTCTTGTCAGTTTCGAGCTGGTGTTCCCACCATCCTTCTTCAATATCATGACGCACGTCCTAGATCATCTAGTCGACGAGATTGTCATTCTGGGGCCCGTATTTCTACACAATATGTTCCCCTTTGAGAGGTTCATGGGAGTCCTAAAGATATATGTCCGTAACCGTGCTAGGCCAGAAGGAAGCATCTCCATGGGCCATCAAACAGAGGATGTCATTGGGTTTTGTGTTGACTTCATTCCTGGCCTTAAGAAGATAGGTCTCCCTAAATCGCGGTATGAGGGGAGACTGACTGGAAAAGGCACGCTAGGAGCGGACTCAATAATATGCAGGGACGGGCATTCTTGGTCTCAAGCACACTACACAGTTGTACAGAACTCTACCTTGGTGACCCCGTATGTCGATGAACACAAGAACAGTCTGCGCTCCAAACACCCGGAGCAGTGCGACGACTGGATTACATGTGAACACATCACGACTTTCAGCAGTTGGTTGGAAACACGTCTCAAAGGTGACAACACTGTTTGTGATGAGTTGTACTCGTTGTACAGGGGATCATCTTTGACTGTATTGACTTACTAAGGATACGAGATAAATGGGAATACATTTTACACGATCGCCCAAGATCAAAAGAGCACCAACCAAAACAACGGTGTCCGCTTTGATGCAGCAACCGAGAGGGGAAAAGACACATATTATGGTTACATAGTGGACATATGGGAACTTGACTACGGACATGATTTTAAGGTCCCTTTGTTTAAGTGCAAATGGGTCAATCTGTCAGGAGGCGGGGTACACATAGACCCACAGTACGGAATGACAACAGTGGATCTGAAAAATCTTGGGTACACTGACGAACCGTTCGTCCTAGCCAATGATGTGGCACAGGTTATCTATGTGAAGGACATGTCTACCAAACCGAGAAAAAGAAAAGATAAGGAAGCGAATACATCATACGATGAGCCAAAGCGCCACATAATTCTTTTAGGAAAAAGGGACATCGTGGGAGTGGAGGGCAAGATAGACATGTCTGAAGATTATGAAAAGTTTCATGAAATTCCTCCCTTCAAAGTTAAGGCTGACCCAAGCATCCTGATAAACGATGAAGATTATCCATGGTTACGGCGCAATAAGCAAATGACACAAGCGAAGAAAAAGTGAAGACTTTCTCCCGCAACTATTATGATGATACCATGCCAACTTTGTAATAGACGAGTATGATACCATTGTCCGTTTTCTACACGAAGTGCATCCAGTTTTTGCCGTAACCCTCTCAACTTTCTTGCACATGCTATGTGGATGAAATGATGATACCATGCCAACTTTCAACCTTTTCAGAGTTCATTTGAAATGATTTTCAATTTCAGGGTCTTATAGCTCAAAATAATCAATAAATGCATGAAAAGTAAGAAATGAAGTCAGAAAGGGTTGAAAATTGATGATGTGGCTTTGAATGGTGCATTTTGAACACACAAAAAGTCAGGAATTCAAATAAGTTTTAAAAATAAAATCCCTTTGTAACAGACGAGTTTCCGTATGAAATCCTGATACTTCGAAAGAGATTGTCCGTTTTGTACACGAAGTGCATCCAGTTTTTGCCGTAACCCTCTCAACTTTCTTGTACATGCTATGTGGATGAAATGATGATACCATGCCAACTTTCAACCTTTTCAGAGTTCATTTGAAATGCTTTTCAATTTTAGGGTCTTATAGCTCAAAATAATCAGTAAATGCATGAAAAACGGTGCATGAAAAATAACAAATAAAATAAATAAGTAATTAGAAACAAAATAATATAAACTTTAATAAAATATATAAGTACAAACAAAATAAAATAAACTTTAATAACATAAATAAAATTTATGAAACTAAAATTATCAAAGTATTTTCTGTTCAAAACATTACAAGCAACCTCTAGTATTATTGAAACTAAAATTATATAAAATTGATGCAACTAAAATTATCGAAGTATTTTCTGTTCAAAATCATTGAAAGCAAAAAGAATTTTCATAAAGAACTTTTTTTGTTAGAAACTTTAATAGCAAAAATAATTATCATAAAGTAAAATAAATAAGTAATTAGAAACAAAATAAAATAAAATAAATAAGTTTTTTGTTGTAAGTAGAAACAAAACAAAATAAATAAAGCAAAAAAGAAAAAGATATACAGGCAAAAAATAAAAAATATGCCACCTACTGGGCCACCACGGCCTGAATACGACTAGAAACCCATCGATGGGCCAGGATTCAGGCCCGCAGAAGGCCCAGTAGGCCCATCAGGCATAGCAGTGACAATTAGGCCCGTAAGCCTGCAATGGAGAAGAGCTCGAGAGGGGAGCGGCAGTGGGGCTTATAAACCACTGCGCGCCCCTCTCAACTAGCGAGGTGGGACTAAACTTTCAATGCGGGCGCAACAGCACAAGGCCTTTGGTCCCGGTTGGTGGCACCAACCGGGACTAAAGGGGTGCATTGGTACCGGTTCGTGGCACCAACCGGGACCAATGCCCCCCCTTTAGTACCGGTTGGTGCCACCAACCGGAACCAAAGGCCGCCGCTTCCCGCCCTTTGGGCTGCTGAAAAGAGGCCTTTGGTCCCGGTTGGTGCCACCAACCGGGACTAAAGGTGGCATTGGTACCGGTTTGTGCCATGAAACGGTACCAATGCTCTTCGTATATAAGCAGTACTTGTAAATTTTCCAGTTCCATCGAACATTTGCCCCTCGACGACGCCAAACTCATCGACGACGCCAGGCTGCCCGTGCTCGCCGTCGCCGCCGCGCGCCCTTGCTGCCCGTGCTCGCTGACGCCGCCAGGCATCCCGTGCTCGCCGTCGCCGCCCCGCCGCCCGCTCCTCGTCACCGCCCACTCCTCGTCGCCGTCGCCCCGCGACGTTGCCCTGCCCCGACACGCCGCCCCGGCCCGCGCGCCCCTGCCCCGACGCGCCGCCCCGGCCCGAGCCCCTGCACCGACGCCGCCCCACGCCCCCGGCCCGCCCCGACCACACGCCGCCGCCACGTTCGGTCCGGCCGCCGGCCTTCCTCTCTGTTTTTGTTCATATATATGATAATTTGTTTTTTGCATTTTTATAAAAATGTATATATGTATGTATGTTCTCTGTGCATATAAAAGTTAGATTTTTAGTACATTTGGGTACATTTTAGGTTAGTTTAATTTTTAGAAAAGTTTTATATATTTAGGAAAAGAAGGAAGAGAAGGAAGAAGGAAGAAGAAGGAAAAGTTTTATATATGCAAAAGTTACATTTTTAGAAAAGTATTATATATCTAGCTAGGAAGATAATGAAGAAGAAAAAGAAGGAGAGGAAAAGGGAAAATAAGAAGAAGAAAAAGGAAGAAAAAGAAGAGGAGAAGAAGAAAGGAATAGAGGAGAAGAAGAGAAAATAGAAGAAGAGAAAATAGAAGAAGAGAAAATAGTAGAATATTCTATTTTCTCTTCTTCTCCTCTATTCCTTTCTTCTTCTCCTATTTTTTTTCTTCTTTTTTTTTCTTCAATCTTCTCCTCTATTAATATCTTCTTCTCCTCTTTTTATTTCTTCTTCGCCTTCTTATTTTTTATCGGATATGTCGTTGTCGATATACCCCGTGTCCCGATAACTTCAACACGAGGGGGGGGTTCGACCTACCCCCTCCCCGATAACATTATTTTCCCATGTATGTATGTCGTCGTTGTCGATATAACCCCCTCCCGGATAACTTCGACCCTGATAACTTATACCACGGGAGCACCCCCCGGCCCTCTCTCTCGACCAAAACTCTCGAGGACACCCAAACCCTAGAAAAAAACGATGTCGGTCTCCTACCCCCTCCCGCCGCGCCCCTACCCTTGAAGCGTTGCCGAGGCCACCCCAAACCCGGAATAAGCTAGGTCTACGTTTGCACTAATATATCCACCTGCTGTCATGTTTGTGTAATAATTGCCATGTTGTAATATTTGCATAAACAATGGAGCACAGACGAGACGAGGAAGCAGAAGAGGTGTTGGGGGACATAATCTTAGCCGGAGGTGATGTCTTGTCGTATCTTAACGACAATGATGGTCTGGAAGAATAGGGTGAAGAAGCAGGCTACGGTGATCGAAGAGTGGAGGAGGAAAGACATGATTATGATGGCTCCGGTGACCCAATGCTGGTGCAAGAAGGAGCCCGTGGTGACGGCTCCGGTGACCGAACAGAGTCCGGCCAGGTAAATATATTAGTTAAGCCTGTGCTGACTAGCTAATTGATGCATTCATTGTTTTGGTATGTACACATATTAATTAACTCTCATCTTTCTTCTTTTTTCTAGCCCTCCGGATCGAGCACAACTTCGGTAAAGAGACGAGGCCCGAAGAGAAATTGCGCTCGGACGAAAGGTTTGAGATCACAGCAATCGCGCGCGACGGCCAACCGATTGAACCCATCCGGACAAAGGAAGCATTTGCTGCTCAGTGCGGGGTTCTTGTTAGGGACAAGATCCCAATCAGCATTCACCAATGGTATAAGCCTAAGAAGGAAGACCCTGAGGTGTCTTATGTCAATGATATGCAGAAAGATGATCTTTGGACTGAGCTGAAGGCAAATTTCACCCTACCGCCAGAGGAGGATCCGGAGAAGCCACTTAAAGAGCAATTAATCAAGTCTCATGCTCTTAAGAAGATGGCAGACCTATTCAGGAGGTGGAAGAATGAGCTGAAAACGTTTGTCGACAAAGAAGAGACACCAGAATTCATCGGCAAATATGAGAAGATCAGAGATCACTGGCCCGCATTTGTGGCCCACAAGACATCGGAAAAGAGTAAGAAGTTGTCAGCGACAAACAAGAAAAATGCTGCGAAGAAGAAGTTTCACCATCGCACGGGGTTAGGTGACTACCTCAAAGCCCGGCCTAAGTGGGCCAAGGCTGAGAATGATCTGCTTGATAAAGGGATCGAACCAGAGACAATGAACTGGCCAGACCATTGCCGGACTTGGTTCTTCGGGGCTGGCGGAACCTTGGACCCTGTATCAGGGAAGTGCGTTTGGACGGACGAGCAAATGAGAATACCAGTCAAGAGGCTTCAGCACTATATCGATGCAGCGCACCAAGGGACGTTCGTTCCAGACAGAGAGAACGACGAGATCACAATGGCCCTCGGGAATCCTGAGCAGCCTGGACGGACTCGAGGCACGCCAGGCTCCGTTCCGTGGAAGGCTGGTTTTCCGGACGCAGGCGGTTCCAAAAGCCAGGAGAGGAGGAAAAAGTGGAGCAGACCCAAATTTAGAAGCTGCACGAAAGGGTTCAAGCGCTAGAGGAACGAGACGTAGCTCGCAGCAATCGACCTGCCGAAACTACCCCCGAAGCTACCCCGCCATCTCAGCGGAGAAGCAGCGTGGCTTCCACCGAGCTGCTTCAGCCAGAGCATGACTTGACGGCTCCTGCTAGCTACCCCGTGGATGCTATCACGGAGTCTCAACATTGCCACCTTATGACGCGATGGGAGAACTTCAAAGTCAAGGCGGCTGTCGGCTCTGTTTGACCTCCTGAACCCGGCGCAACTTTTCACTGTCATCCGATTCCAGAAGGATATGCTAGGGTGACGATGGACGAAATAACGGAGGGATTTGAGGACCTCCAGCTTGACCACCCTACCGGTGAAGGGGAGACTCGGCTAGGTTCTGCTCTGAAGACTCCATGCCTATGGCGGAAGGAGCTCATCAACCTTCCGAACTGGACGCCTCCGGCGAGTAAGGGCACTCCGCCTCCTCCTCTGGCGAGTGATCAGGGCACTCAGCCTCCTTCTCCGGCGCGTGGCGGCACTCCGCCTCCTCCGGCGAGTGATCAGGGCACTCAGCCTCCTTCTCCGGCGCGTGGCGGCACTCCGCCTCCTTCTCCACCTGTGCCGGCGCGCCGGAGCAGCCAACCTCCTCCTTCTCCGCCTCGTCAGCAAGGGCGGAAGAGACCCGCCGCCGCTCCGGATGCTCCGGCGCGTCGTAGTCCTTCTCCTCCGCCTCGTAAGCAATGAAAGAAGACAGCCGCAGCCGCTCCATCTGCTTTGCCGGCGTCTAGCAGTACAGCCAGAGGCGGGAGGCAATACAGATTCGGTCCTTCTCTGAAGACTCCAGAGAAGTTACCATACGAGAGGGCCGAGGAGGAAACCACGAAGATCGTGCGAGCCGAAGTGAAGAACTTCTTTGAAGGGGTGAAAGCAAAGAAACATCCACCTTCGGAGGAGAAGGTAGATCCGGTGAAAGCGAAGCGCACTCTGGCTGCCCTGACAAAACCACCAAAGTCTCCGCCGAAAGGCAACTATGAGCGCATTATTGGAAAGACATTTGCCGAAGCGGAGCGGTCGGGAAGTACTGTCAGTGATCAAAGGTTAAAAGAACGACGAGCTGGGAAAAAATTGCCCAGCTCGGCGAACAAGCGAACCAATCGTGCCCCCCGCTCAATGTGTCTAGTGACATAGTCGCTAATGATCCGAGGATGGTGGCCGGTTATAGCAATCTTGGAGATTACCTGCCCGATGATGTACATTATGATTTCTTGCAGGTGGACGAACACAAATACCATTACGGGAAGCCTCTTGTCAAAGATGAAAGATCTCTAACAACGATGATGCGAAGATTACATGATTGGTACATGAAACCCTGCAGAGAGTCTGGGGGGAGGGATACTTTGATGCTGAGAGTTAAAGAGGAGCATGACCTCGTTGGAATTGAACTGTTGAATGTTCCATTTGAGGAGTTCTTCCAGTTTTTCAATCAAAAGGCCCTCGATAAATCAACGATCACTTGCTACTGTCTGTAAGTAGTACTACTTCTGTCATTAAGTCTCTCTATATAGGCCAGCTCTTTCATTGCATGTATTTATAATTATCCTCGCTATATTATGCAGATTGAAGATCGCCGAATTGAAGAAAAGACAAATCGGTGATATTGGATTCATTAACACAAATCTCATAGATGCAACTGAGGTTAAATATCATGCCGAAAATACCGAGGCCAACTTGCTACGATCGTTGGTAATAAATGAAAACAAAGATATAATACTCTTTCCTTACAACTTCAAGTGAGTGTTACTGTCTTGTGCATATTCGGTTTCCCTTATTAGTCCAGGTTATAGTAATGTACTTGATGACTTATGCATGCGTGCGTAGCTTCCACTATATTCTCCTAGAGATTAAGCATAAGCAGGGAGTAGTAACCGTCTTAGACTCGAGACGAAAAGATCCCCAGGACTATGCGGACATGACTCAAATGCTCGAGAAGTAAGTTAAATCGATCATTATCCACCATATCAGCAACTTTGTTCATTTCCTGATATCAAGCAATTGTTTTCTTTGTCTGGCAGGGTTTGGAGAAAATTCACCAGAAAAGCTCCGGGACTGCCGAAGAAGCTGCAATTTAGACACCCAAAAGTAAGTACTATAGTAGCATGTTCCGCGCATCTCCTAGTGATTCAAGCGCTAGTTTCATCAATACCATTTAGCATGCTTGCTTATCAGTTTTATTGACCTCTATTTCTTGTAAAGTGGTTGTGGCAGGAACAAGGGAATGATTTCTGTGGATACTACGTTTGCGAGTCCATCCGCCACACGACCTGTGAGCAGGGCTACTCTGACGAACAATATGAAGTGCGTAAGCAATAATATTCACAATTTTATTTTATTACCATCATTTGTGTTGAGTTTCATTTATTCATATATGTATTGACCCCCTTCTTCAAATTAGATCTTTCGGATGCGGGATGAACTCCTAGCACCAGATCGTATGCGAGCAATTCAAGAGGAATTGGCGGCATTCTTCCTTGACCACGTGATCGCTGAAGACGGAGAATACCATGTGGACCCTGTGTTCATATATATTTAGGAGATTATATTGTAAGAGATAATTATTGTATATATGTAGCCAGTAGTGTCGGATAGATATATGAGAACTTGTTGTTCGACCAATCTCTCAGAGAAGGAGAGGTGGTCGATATCACTTCTCTCTGTATGCATATGTTCATGACGATCTTCTGTTTCCTTCATTTTCTTACTAGCTAGCGTGTCTAGTCCTCTCTATACGTATATAGTACGTAGCTTCGACCAAGCACGGAGATAAGAGAGGACACTTCTCTCTATTAATTAGCTAGCTAACACAATATATGAAACACCTAAATTAACCCCCCAAAACCCCCAACCCCCCCCCCTTTCAGAAAACAAAAACAAAAACCCCAGCCCCTGAAATGCTGACGCGTGGATGCCTATTGGTCCTAGTTAGTGCCACCAACCGGGACCAAAGGCCCTCCTGCCTGAGCTCGCCGCACCGGCCATGTGGAGGCCCATCTGTCCCGGTTCGTGTAAGAACCGGGACTAAAGGGCTAGGGCATTAGTAACGACTTAGTCCCGGTTCAAAAACTGGGACAAAAGGCCCTTACCAACCGGGACAGATGACCCTTTTTCTACTAGTGCACGTACAACCACCATGGAGTCATGTTGAAGGTGGAGCTGGATTGAGGGGCTACGGCGTAAGTGCTCAGAGAGTCAAAGCCTATTCAGCGGCGGGAAAAAGTGAGTGACATGCAGTTCGGACTGGAGCCCAGTGGTCTGATGGAAGCATGAAACTCGTCATCGGTCGGTGATGATCGGTGATACTCTACAGTGGGGTTGAGGGGTGTGGTCTCGCGACCCTTGAGGCTCGACCAGGACAGTAGGGGCTCGACGCGGTAATAGCGGCGAGGCGTGCGGTATGCACGGGGCATGGAGACGGGCCAGGGGCTCTGGTGGTCATACATGTGGTGAGAAAACTGCAAATTTGACTCGGGATGACTAGAAGCAACGGTGAAATTTCTTCAAGTTTCAGACAGATGGTCAAGAAAGAAGAGCGGCGACGTTCAGTTTAGGTAACTCTTATGTGTGACACCCAATATGTGAGTTTTTCACTTTCACGCAGATCAATGATCAATGTGTGATGGCTTTGGACGGATACTCTGGAAGTTGGAAGCATAGACTAGAGTAAAGATGAACTTAATTTTGCTCGAGTGTTGACTGTGGTCAAGAAAAGAAGGAACTATAAGTTGCAGGTGGAGTCACATGGAGTCTTTGGAGTAGCAGTGGTACACATGGGATAAGTTCAAGTCCAATGTACATGGAAGTTTGATGCATGGACAAATCCAGGGAGGTGGAGAATATTCTCCAAGGTGGAGTTTGTTAGAGTTGTGTTGAATATTGTGTACAAGGTAGGTTACAGTTGGACTTGTAATTGTATTGTGTTTAGATAGGATATGGAGTCGTGTCCTAGTAGGACACTTGTATCCTAGGCCTCTCATATATAGTGGGGGTAGACACATGATGTAACCTATGCCAACATAATAGCACAGGCACGCAAGGGGAAGCCGGCGGCGTGGCTGACGCCCGGGTGGCCGGTGTGCGGTATTGTGACGGTGTCACGGGGAGGAGCGCCCGTAGTCAAGCCCCGGGGATGTAGCCATATCGGTGAACCTCGTTAACAAATCTCGGTGTCGTGCTCGTGTGATTGCTTGGTCCTCGGATGATCGACGGTATGCCTCGGATTTATTCTAACACGGTCGACTCTATCTCCCGAGGCGCGATCGTGAGATTCCGGCCGCGATCTCCTACCATATAGGCTCTACCTCTCTCGGACGCTCTTGGTTAGTGTGTTCGGGGTGATCACGGGGGGTCCTGGCGACCCTGCCCACCCTTGGTACACACTGGACAGTTGAGGGAGAAATCAAGAGGGATCGACGGCGATGGCTAGTTCGTCAACGAACACTGGTAAGGAGAGAGAAGGGATGGATAAGATGATGGAGAGAATGAATCTGACTGATAGGGAAAGTGTAAAACTCGTGATGGACGATCAAGAGGAAACACATGACTCTACTAAAGAGTATCCAAGATGTTGCGTGGAGTCTTTGTTGAGCAGGTTACTCGTGCTCATTTCTCTTGTCCGGGTGCTCATGCTCAGAATGGTATGGCTGAGCGCAAGCATCGTCACCTTCTTGAGATGGCTCGTGACTTGATCATCGCCACTGAAGGAAATATGCCCTAGAGGCAATAATAAAGTTGTTATTTATATTTCCTTATATCATGATAAATGTTTATTATTCATGCTAGAATTGTATTAACCGGAAACTTAGTACATGTGTGAATACATAGACAAACAGAGTGTCACTAGTATGCCTCTACTTGACTAGCTCGTTGAATCAAAGATGGTTAAGTTTCCTAACCATAGACATGAGTTGTCATTTGATTAACGGGGTCACATCATTAGAGAATGATGTGATTGACTTGACCCATTTCGTTAGCTTAGCACTTGATCGTTTAGTTTGTTGCTATTGCTCTCTTCATGACTTATACATGTTCCTATGACTATGAGATTATGCAACTCCCGAATACCGGAGGAACACTTAGTGTGCTATCAAACGTCACAACGTAACTGGGTGATTATAAAGATGCTCTACAGGTGTCTCTGATGGTGTTTGTTGAGTTGGCATAGATCGAGATTAGGATTTGTCACTCCGATTGTCGGAGAGTTATCTCTGGGCCCTCTCGGTAATGCACATCGCTATAAGCCTTGCAAGCAATGTGGCTAATGAGTTAGTTATGAGATGATGCATTATGGAATGAGTAAAGGGACTTGCCGGTAATGAGATTGAACTAGGTATTGAGATATCGATGATCGAATCTCGGTCAAGTAACATACCGATGACAAAGGGAACAACGTATGTTGTTATGCGGTTTGACTGATAAAGATCTTCGTAGAATATGTAGGAACCAATATGAGCATCCAGCACTACAGGAAACAGCTATTTTGCCGTCTGCCACGGCGGACGGCAAAGGCTCGAACGGCGGACGGCAAAGGCCTTTGCCGTCAGCCGCGGATGGCAAAAGGCTCCGGCAAAGTAGGCTACGGTAAACAGCTGCTTTGCCGTCCGCTTCCTGGCGGCGGACGGCAAAGGCTCTTTGCCGTCTGCCGCGGACGGCAAAGAGAGCGGACGGCAATAATTGCGCTGTCAGTCCGTTAAGTGGCTAACGGCAGGCCTTTGCCGTCCGCCGCTGACAGCAAAATTTCTATGGTCTTTGCCGTCCGCCGTATGATGTCATCTACACGTCACTAGATGGCAGGTTCTTTGCCGTCTGCCGCTGATGGCTTTTTGCCACTTTTAGAATTTTCTATAAATTTTTCACTTGGTCGGCCCCGGCGCAGTGAGACGTCCCGTCGGCGGCGGCGGTCCGCGGGCGGCGCCGATTCACACGCCACCGCCCGACGCCCGCCTGCGCACGCCATCGCTTGACCGCCCGCGCACGCCATCGCTTGACCGCCCGCGCACGCCGACGCCTGGCCTCCTGCGCCCTTGACAGCTCGGCATTAATCGCCGGCGCCGATTCGCATGCCGCCGCCTGGCCTTCTGCGCCCTTGACCGCTCGGCTGGCCCGGCATTGATCACCGGCACCCACCCCGCCCACCACGCCTATAAAAAGCGCCTCGCCCCGCCGTGGCTCTCACACCGCCCCTCGCCTTCCCTCTCCTTCTCCCCCTGCCGCCAGCATCGCCCCTCTTGCGCCCTACCTCTCCCTCTCGCCGGCGATGGCCCGCTCCACCTTGACCCTCGAGGAGGCGGAGGAGCTCGCCCACTTCGTCATCCCCGCCGCTCCCGACGTGCGCCTCCCGGCGAGGTGGCGCCTGAGCGTCGACGGCGTGCCGGTGGCGCCGGTGCCCGAGGTCGGCACCCACCTCTTCGCCCGCGCCGTCGGCCTGTACAGGGCGCGCCTCTCGCTGGAGGAACTCGCCGACCCCCAGTACGCCCCCAACAACCCCGGCTGGGCGGACCGCCTCGCCGACGACCACCTGCGCCGCCTCCACGCGTACGCCGGCCCGCCCCCGCCGACGAAACACAACCGCGCGCGGCGGCATCAGCTCTGGGACGGGCGCACCTTCGAGGAGGTCGTCGCGCCGTACCGCGTGCAGGCGGCCGCCGGCGCCGTGCCCGCTCCGCCGGGGTACGGCTACGCGCTGTTCCTCCGCGGCGAGGCTCGGTCCACCCGCGAAACCGGCGGCGCGCGCATGAACGTTGGCCCGCGCCCGGCGCCGCGCTGGCCCCTCGACGGCGACCGCGGAGCTGACCGCCTCGGCAGGGGCGACCGTCGCACACGCGCGCGGGACGGCGCCGGGTCGTCCAGCTGCGCCCCTCCGCCAGAGCCGGCGCCGGAACCTGAGCCGGCGTTGCTGGCCGAGTACAGGCGGCTGGCGGTGGAGGCCGGCGACCCGGAGGACATGCCGGGCTACCTGACGGCGATCCGGGAGTCGGAGAACGCGCCGATGCCGCCACCCCTCGTGCAGGAGTACATGCAGCTCGCCCGGTCGCCGTCCACCCAGAGGACCCGCCGGACTTCCCCGGCTACCACGCCGCTGTGGCCGACTCGATGGCTGCGCCGGTGGTGGACCTGGACGATAGCAGCAGCGACAACGGCGACGACAGCGACGGGCACTACGACGAGATGGACTTTGGCGGCGTCGAGGACGAGTAGTTTAGTTTAGATTATTTTCGAAATAACGTTTAGTAATGTTTAATTATTTTCCTAATGTTGTTTAGTTTAGTCAAGTTTAATTTCTAGTATTATGTAAAATATTTATGAAAACTATGATGAAATATCGAGTGTGTTTGCGTGGTTTTAAATTATTGTTTGCAAATTGAATTTTCGAATTAATACTATTATGTTTGCAAAAAAAGTTTGAAAATTAGGATAGAAAATAAAAAATAAAAAAAGAGGACAGCTAAATAATATTAGCAAAATAGAATGAAAATAAATTTTTGACCGGTCAGTGTTTTAGGATTTTTGACCGAAAAAATTATAGAAAATTCTAAAAGTGGCAAAAAGCCACGAAACTTGTCATGCATCCTAGTCATGATGATACAACATTACAGAAAAAAAATTGGGCTCATTTGAAGGATGTCGAAAAAAAACTCATTTTCGAACGGGGCCTTTGCTCCTACCCGAACGGTGTCCGGAGAACGAGGTCGATTTTTTGACATCTTCAGAATGGCCTGAAATTTTGCATGTGAGTCAGTATGCCCACTCCCACACGGAATCCAATAAGTGAGCGTATTTCGAAACGAAGAGCACGTTGCTTCACGTCCGGTCAGTGTTTTAGGATTTTTGACCGAAAAATTTATAGAAAATTCTAAAAGTGGCAAAAAGCCACCAAAAAAAGAGGAAACTTGTCATGCATCCGGTCTCGGGGTCGGGGTGTCGGGTCGGGGTGCCGGGTCGGGGTCGGGGTGCCGTGTCGGTGTCGGGGTCGGGGTGTCGGGTCAGGCTCGGGGTCGGGGTCTCGGGGTCGGGGTGTCGGGTCGGGGTGCCGGGTCGGGGTCGGGGTGCCGTGTCGGTGTCGGGGTCGGGGTGTCGGGTCAGGCTCGGGGTCGGGGTCTCGGGGTTGGGGTCTCGGGTCGGGGTGCCGTCTCGGGGTCGGGGTGTCGGGTCGGGGTGCCGGGTCGGGGTCGGGGTGCCGTGTCGGTGTCGGGGTCGGGGTGTCGGGTCAGGCTCGGGGTCGGGGTCTCGGGGTCGGGGTGTCGGGTCGGGGTGCCGGGTCGGGGTGTCGGGTCGAGGTGCCGTCTCGGGGTCGGGGTGTCGGGTCGGGGTGCCGGGTCGAGGTCGGGGTGTCGGGGTCGGGGTTGGGGTCGGGGTGTCGGGGTCGGGGTCTAGGGGTCGGGGTGTCGTGTCGGGGTGCCGGGTCGGGGTCGGGGTGCCGTGTCGGGTCGGGGTTTTTTCCTCTTTTTTCCTTTTCTTCTTCTTCTTCCTATTCTTCCTTTTCTTCCTCTTCTTCTTTTTTCTTCTCCTCCTCCTCTTCTTCTTCTTCCTTTCCTTTTTCCTCTTCTTCTTCTCCTCCTCTCCTCTTTTTTCTTCTTCTTCTTCTTCCTCTTCTTCTTTTTTCTTCTCCTCCTCCTCTTCTTCTTCTTCCTTTCCTTTTTCCTCTTCTTCTTCTCCTCCTCTCCTCTTTTTTCTTCTTCTTCTTCCTCTTCTTCTTTTTTCTTCTCCTCCTCCTCTTCTTCTTCTTCCTTTCCTTTTTCCTCTTCTTCTTCTCCTCCTCTCCTCTTTTTTCTTCTTCTTCTTCTTTCCTCAAACTAAACTAAAACTAAAACTAAAACTAAACCTAAAACTACAACTAAAACTAAATCTAAAATAAAACTAAAACTAAAAAGGAAAAAAACAGAAAAAAGAGGGGCTCACCTGGGGGTGGAGGAGGCCGGTGAAGGAGGGGGGCGGGGCGGTGGAGGAGGCGGCCTGGGGCGGCGGGGGCCGGGCCCTGGCGGTGGGGCGCGGGGCGGCGGGGGACCGGGGCGGCGGGGGGGGGGGGGCGACGGGGCGGTGGGGGCGACGGGGCCCCGGGGCGGCGGCGAGCCGGGGCGACGGCGGCGACGGGGCGGCGGGGGGCCGGGCCCGGGCGGTGGGGCGCGGGGCGGCGGGGGGCCGGGGCGGGGGGGGGGGGGGCGACGGGGCGGTGGGGGCGACGGGGCGGGGGGCGGCGGCGGGGTGGGAGGAGAGAAACGGCGAGGGAGAGAAGAAGTGAGTAACGGGCGGGGGGTACGGGCCGTTAGGTCGTGAGCTCTTTGCCGTCCGCCCCTCTTTGTCGTCCGCTTTTTTGCCTCTTTGTCGTCTGCTAGCGGACGGCAAAGAGGTGGCCTGTTAAGTTTTTCCCAAACGGGCGGGGGGTGGGGGCCACCTCACTCTTTGCCGCAAAGATTCTTTGTCGTCTGCTGGCAGACGGCAAAGAGCTGGCAGATGGCAAAGAGCTTCTTTGCCGTCTGCCCTTTCTTTGCCGTCTGCTTTTGGGTAGCTGATGGCAAAGAGCTGGCAGATGGCAAATTAGCTGATTCCAGTAGTGCAGGTTCCGCTGTTGATTATTGACCGGAGATGAGTCTCGGTCATGTCTACATAGTTCTCGAACCCGTAGGGTCCGCACGCTTAACGTTCGATGACGATCGGTATTATGAGTTTATGTGTGTTGATGTACCGAAGGTTGTTCGGAGTCCCGGATGTGATCACGGACATGACGAGGAGTCTCGAAATGGTCGAGACATAAAGATTGATATATTGGACGACTATATTCAGACACCGGAAGTGTTCCGGAGAAGTTTCGGATAAAATCAAAGTGCCGGAGGGTTATCGGAACCCCCGGGGGAACTAATGGGCCTCGATGTGCCTTAGTGGAGAGAGAGGGGCGACCAGGGCAGGCTGCGTGCCCCATCCCCCTTGAGTCTGAATTGGACTAGGAAGGGGGGGCGCCCCCCTTTCCTTCTCCCTCTCCCTCTCCTTCCTTCCCCCTCTCTCCCTTTTGGTAGAAACCTACTAGGACTTGGAGTCCTAGTAGGATTCCCCTCTTTGGGGCGCGCCAAGGAGGGCCGGCCGGCCTCCCCCTTGCTCCTTTATATACGGGGGCAGGGGGCACCCCAAGACACACAAGTTGATTGTTTAGCCGTGTGCGGTGCCCCCCTCCACAGATTTGCACCTCGGTCATATCGTTGTAGTGCTTAGGAGAAGCCCTGCGTCGGTAACTTCATCATCACCGTCATCACGCCATCGTGCTGACGAAACTCTCCCTCGAGCTCAGCTGGATCTAGAGTTCATGGGACGTCACCGAGCTGAACTTGTGCAGATCGCGTAGGTGCCGTACTTTCGGTGCTAGGATCGGTCGGATCTTGAAGTAGTACGACTACATCAACCGCGTTGTTATAACGCTTCCGCTTTCGGTCTACGAGGGTACATGGACATCACTGTCCCCTCTTGTTGCTATGCATCAACTAGATGGATCTTGCGTGTGCGTAGGAATTTTTTTGAAATTACTGCATTCCCCAACAGTGGCATCCGAGCCAGGTTTATGCATAGATGTTATATGCACGAGTAGAACACAAAGAGTTGTGGGCGATAATAGTCATACTGCTAACCAGCATGTCATACTTTGATTCGGCGGTATTGTTCGATGAAGCGGCTCAGACCGACATTACGCGTGCGCTTACGCGAGACTGGTTCTACCGACGTGCTTTGCACACAGGTGGCTAGTGGGTGTCTGTTTCTCCAACTTTAGTTGAATCGAGTGTGACTACGCCCGGTCCTTGTTGAAGGTTAAAACAACACACTTGACGAAAAATCATTGTGGTTTTGATGCGTAGGTAAGAACGGTTCTTGCTAAGCCCGTAGCAGCCACGTAAAACTTGCAACAACAAAGTAGAGGACGTCTAACTTATTTTTGCAGGGCATGTTGTGATGTGATATGGTCAAGACGTGATGATATAAATTGTTGTATGAGATGATCATGTTTTGTAACAGAGTTATCGGCAACTGGCAGGAGCCATATGGTTGTCGCTTTATTGTATGCAATACAATCGCCATGTAATTGCTTTACTTTATCACCAAGCGGTAGCGATAGTCGTAGTAGCAATAGTTGGCGAGACGACAACGATGCTTCGATGGAGATCAAGGTGTCAAGCCGGTGACGATGGTGATCATGACGGTGCTTTGGAGATGGAGATCAAAGGCACAAGATGATGATGGCCATATCATATCACTTATATTGATTGCATGTGATGTTTATCCTTTATGCATCTTATTTTTGCTTAGTTCGTCGGTAGCATTATAAGATGATCTCTCACTAAATTTCAAGGTACAATTGTTCTCCCTGGGTATGCACCATTGCGACAGTTCGTCGTGCCGAGACACCACGTGATGGTCGGGTGTGATAAGCTCTACGTTCACATATAACGGGTGCAAGCCAGTTTTGCACACGCAGAATACTTGGGTTAAACTTGACGAGCCTGCAGATATGGCGTCGGAACACTGAGACCGAAAGGTCGAGCGTGAATCATATAGTAGATATGATCAACATAGTGATGTTCACCACTGAAAACTACTCCATCTCACGTGATGATCGGACATGGTTTAGTTGATTTGGATCACGCGATCACTTACATGATTAGAGGGATGTCTATCTAAGTGGGAGTTCTTAAGTAATATGATTTATTGAACTTTAATTTATCATGAACTTAGTACCCGATAGTATTTTGCATGTCTATGTTGTTGTAGATCAATGGCCCGTGCTGCTGTTCCTTTGAATTTTAATGCGTTCCTAGAGAAAGCTAAGTTGAAGGATGATGGTAGCAACTACACGGTCTGGGTCCGTAACTTGAGGATTATCCTCATTGCTGCACAGAAGAATTACATCATGGAAGCACCCACTACAAAAAAATACACTTCCGTGATGATACGTGTTTGTCACAGTAGGTCGCGTTTTTATTCATGCATGTACATCCATGACAAATTTATGACAGAATCAAGATAGTCATACATGTGCTGTCGTAGAAGTGTTCCATGACATTACCAAAATTATCATCACGGAAGTGTCCACTTCCATGACGATAAATCGCACGTCATAGAAGTGCTTTCGTCAAGGGTGATCGACACGTGGAATCCACCGTAACGGAACGCCGTTAAGCTATCGGGTCGGGTTTTGGATCCGATAACCCGTTAACAGCCCCGACCAATGGGGATTTTCCACGTGTAAAATCATCATTGGCTGGAGGAAACACGTGTCGGCTCATCGCTGAGACAGATGTCATCCACTCATTGGACAGAAGGCGCCTATGATACGTCGACACGTGGCACGGCCCAACAGTGGCCCATTCCTGTGAAAAGGCCGGCCCGTTTGACTTGGTCAAAAGCTGGCGGGCCGGCCCATGGAAAGCCTATTAACGGCCTGTTCGTATATAGCCCATTTACAACCGAGTACCCAAGGCCCGTTACGCCCTATTCGAATTAGGCCCAGTAGCGTCATCTGAGCCATCCAATATGATTCCAGCCCGTTTTCACTTCTGGCCCATGTATGGCCCATGACGTCTTTCGGCCCATATGAGGCCCTATGTAACTCTTGGCCTGTTAACAGCTCGTGCTGAAACTGGCCCGTAATGAACAGTGTATTACTTTACACCCATTTTCCGTTGGGCCGTTTCCAGCCCATGTTATCTTTCGGCCTTCTCAGAGCCCATTTATTCTTGGGCTATTTTCCAGCATTCGTTTACTTACGGCCCGTTACTTGTGGGCCAAATTCAGCCCGTCGTTACAGTCGGCCCGTTTGTGGTCTGTTAATACGTTGGGCCATTTTCATAGCATCATCAAATACGCCCTATTAACGATGGCCCGTTATGGTCGGCCCATGAGGCCTTATGTAACTCTTGGCCTGTTTACGGCCAGAATGCGGTCTGTTTGGCCCATATTTGGCCAATCGATCATACGGCCCGTATAAGGCCCATTGATGATACGGCCCGTAGAAGGCCCATTGTTTCTACGGCCCGTAGAAGGCCCACTGTTTATAAGGCCCGTAGAAGGCCCACTGTTTCTACGGCCCGTATGAGGCCCAGTGTCACTACAGTAAATATTAGCCCATGGTTATTGTGGCCTAGTTTTAAAAAATAGGTTATTGCAGCCACTAGCAAACCGGAGAAAAAGAACTGCACTGACTACAAGCAAACAAATAAACAAGACAACAAGGAAATAAATAAGCAAGCAACTTACACTAGGCTATCACGGCTATTACACATATTACATCCACTGGGCATCAAAGTTCGCCACCAGTGCAAATATAGGGAACACAGCAGCATATAAACGCCACAGCAAAACAAGTCCAGAACTGAAACCACTTCAGAAGAGCTCAAGAAACAATATCCTGGGTACCCATAATGCTGGCAAGATGCTTAGCAAGCTTATTAACTTTCTCTTGTTTGGCGCTTAAGTCCTCCAGCGCTTGCTGTTGCACCAGAAAGTATGCATCTGAATTCTGCAGGGACTTCCTCAGTCCTTCGGCTTCCTGTCGCATAACATCTGATCGATGTCTTTCAACTTGAAGTTGAGACTCAACACTACAGGAAACAGCTATTCTGCCGTCTGCCACGGCGGACGGCAAAGGCTCGAACGGCGGACAGCAAAGGCCTTTGCCGTCAGCCGCGGACGGCAAAAGGCTCCGGCAAAGTAGGCTACGGTAAACAGGTCCTTTGCCGTCTGCTTTTTATGGCGGACGGCAAAGAGTCCTTTGCCTACAGCGGCGGACGGCAAAGAGGAGGGACGGCAAAAATACTGGACGTCCGCCAGCGTTAGTCCATTAGGTGGCTAACGGCGGCCTTTGCAGTCCGCCAGCGGACGGCAAATTTGAGCGCCTCTTTGCCGTCCGCCAGTCGACGTCAGCAATGCGTCAGCGCCCGCTGTTTTTTGCCGTCTGCCACGGCGGATGGCAAAGGCAAAGTCTTCGCCATCAGCTTAGCTTTGTCGTCCGCCACGGTAGGCAAATTTGCCAAATGGCCCATCTCTCAGGAAGCACAGGTGGGCGCCACGTGCCCCCTTTGCCGTCTGCCACCGATGGCAAAGGTGTCTTTGCCGTCCGCGGCGGACGGCAAAGAGCCTGCACTGCCTCTTTTTATTCTATTTTTCTTATATCCAACAATTATCACAGGAAATATATCACAGCAAATACATCACAGGAGCCAGCACATATATATCCAACATAATAAATATCCAGCACATATATATCCATACATACATAGTAGGTTGCACATAGTTCCATCGATCCATACATATTACAGTATGCAAAGTTTCATCATAGCAATCTAGTTTCATCATAGCAAGCGAGCAGAATACAAGAAGTGCATCAAAGGAAAAAACAAGCAATCCATCATAGAAAGCTGGCTTCCGTGAAGTGAACGAAACCTGCAAAATGACAAATAAGAAAGTTAGAAAAAGAAGACTAGAAGAAGAATTAGACTAGAAGAAAAAGAATAGAAGAAGAAGAAGACTAGAAGAAGAAGTATATGCCATTTATTAGCTAACTTAGGTGAAATGGATCATTTATGAGCTAAATTAGTTGAAATGGATCGTTTATGAGCTAACTTAGGTGAAATGGATCGTTTATTAGCTAACCTAGGTGAAATGGATCGTTTATGAGCTATCTTAGGTGAAATGGATCGTTTATGAGCTAAGTTAGGTGAAATGGATCGTTTATGAGCTAACCTAGGTGAAATGGATCGTTTATGAGCTAACCTAGGTGAAATGGGTCGTTTATGAGCTAACCTAGGTGAAATAGGTCGTTCATGAGCTAACCTAGGTGAAATGGGTCGTTTATGAGCTAACCTAGGTGAAATGGGTCGTTTATGAGTTAACCTAGGTGAAATGGGTCGTTTATGAGTTAACCTAGGTGAAATGGGTCGTTTATGAGCTAATTATGCAATTTTTGACATAAGTTAGCTAAGTACATATCGTTTTAGAGCTAACTTAGGTAAAATGGATGGTTTATGAGGTCAGTAAGCTTATTAAGTCATTTTGGAGGAAAAGAAGCTAACTCTAGGTCATTATGGTAAGCATATTGGAGGAAATAAAGCTAAGTCTAGGTCTTTATGCATTTGTTAAGCAAAACACTAAAGAAACTTACCGTGATCAGGGAGGTGTAGGAGCGGGGTGGCTAGTGCCGCTACCTGGAGAAGGATCGTGCGATGCGTTTCTGGAGTTAAGCTGCACCAAAGATCATTTCCAATGTCTCGTTAGCATTACGACACTCAAATGTTAAGACTAGCAAGTAATGTCCATTCAAATTAAACTCACCGTGCTCCCAGGAGCAATCACTGGCATCGGCGGAGCGGGCTGACCGGACTTCTCGCACACAGACTGCACATTTGGTTTTCAGAACAGAGTCATACTCGTTAGTAATGAGACTCAAATGTTAAGACTAGCAAGTAATCTGCAGAAGAAACTTACCACAAGGAGCTCGTACATGGCCCTTGCCTGCATGTCATTCCGTGCCCTCTCCTCCTCCATCATCTTTCTCGTCCTCTCCTCCATCTCCCGCTGCCTCTCCGCCGCCTCTGCCAGAAGTTTCTCCGTTCTATCTCTCTCAGTCTGTATAGCAGCCTGCAACACCACTCACATGACCATTTGTAATCATTGATGGAAGCGCACACAATGTAATGGAGAAAGATAACTGAGTACGTATCACTAACCTTGATGGCGAGTTGCACTGGCCGTTCACGAGGCCTTATCTCTGGAGCGGAGCTCGACTGGCGCGCCTTGATCTCCGGGAGAGTGCTAGGACAACGGATAAGTCCATCTCCAATGGCTATGGACCCATGGGACCTCCCGCCACCAGATATCATCACCAGCTCTGGATCAATGGGACCCTGGCTCGGGTTAAAGTCCTCCCCTTTCCTCGCCTTCCCCTCATCTCTATATCTCACGAGCTTGTTGTGGGAGGAGATGTTGGTGAAGTTGTTTGCATCATCGAGGTCAGATTGAGAGAAAGCCTTGACTTTCTTGAAAGAGCCAGTGTGGGCCATGGCATACAGGTCGTACACCTCTGGCACCTTATCCGCCTTATTGTAGCGTGCCTGAAAGAGAGAAACAATGAAAATTAGTAATTAAAGGGCTCAAGCTAGCATGATGAATGAATTGCATGAATCATGAAGCAAACCACATACCCAGTTGCGCCCGAACTGATATAAGTTGGAGCTGCCTTGATGGTGTGGCACACCTTCCATTTGGGCACGTTTGTCCTTGGCCTCGTTGTGGAGGGCTAGCCATTCTTTTGAGCACCACTCATCGACCAACACCTCCCAACAATCCATCCGATCCGCACACCATCTCGGAGGCGCCTAAGTTAGCAAATAGAAACTTGAGCGCTACGGCTAAGAATTACTAAATGAAGGAACTTAAGTAGAAGGCCTTAAGAATTACCTTCATGTACTGCTCCTTACTCAGGAACTTATCGCGGCATGCCGGCTTGGTCTTCTTGATACCACGCAAGGCGTAGTAGTCTCGAACAGCCTGCACTCGAGCCTCGTGCCGTAAGTTCTGGAGTAGGCGCTTGCAGGCGTTCTGGATAACATTTGCCACGTCCTCCTCGTATCCCTCCTCACACCTGTAGAATGTCTGCAATCAAATGAGACAATATTGATTAGTACAATTAATAACTAGCTAGTTGAAGATTTTGAAATGTGTAAAGGAGAAATTACCCAGAACGTCCTGATCACCATGTCTGCCCTCGTGTCGCACACGACACCGTCGATAATGACATTCGGCGGGGCCGGGGCAGCCACGTAGTGCTCCCAGCTCAACCCAAGCTCTGGAAGCCGACCCTCACCAGGCAACGTGACAAACCCCGGGAAGTTTTGCCGGCAAAGAACTCCAAGGACGGAGTTGGGCCGGCGGACACTATGATGGTGGTCCCAACCCCTGCAGCATGACAAGGCCAGCGCATTAGTTATTTCAAGAAACGTGAATGCAGAAGGTACAAAAATATTAAATGCACTTACGTACCTCTCCCCATCAGGGAAGATCAACCACCTCTGCTCGCGGGTCGCCGGCACGGACGGGAGCCGTGTAGCACCACGCTGGTAGACGGTGCCACCCTCCTCCTCAAGATCAATCGGCTCCCCGCCATCATCAGCATGGCCACTCGGCTCCTCGGGCTGATCCGGCCAGGTACCCCATCCGGACGTGTGCTCCTCCGGGGTCTCGTGGGCCGAACTCTCGTGGGACGAAGGCCAGTCGACCCGAGGCTCGTGGGCCCAAGACCCGTGGACCGGAGGCTCGTGGACCGGAGTCCGTGTAGCCTCCTCCTCGGACGAGTCCACCCTAGCAGTCACGTGCTCGGGTGAAACAGCTGGGGGTGGCGGCGAGGAAGGCGCCGTAGCAGTCACCCTACCTCCTCTCCCACGACCACGTGCCCCACCTCCTCTCTTCCTACCTCGTCCCCTGCTGGGCACCGCGGTCGACGAAGAAGGGCCCGGCGGTGTGGACATACTGTCCAGCAACGCTCGGCGGAGAGGTGCGTCTGGAATCGAAGACCTCAGACCACGCGCCAACGAAGAAGGGGCCTTGGCGCGCTCCCGACCAGCGCCCACCATCTTTCAACACCTGCCATGACAAACAGTAAACGAAATTAGTACAACATAAAAAAAAAGACCGACATGAATAATAATATGTGTATCACTTAAGTGTATCATCATCAAGTACAACATTACAAAATTTAATACCTGACACTACTAATAATCTCGATCAGTATCATCAATAAATGCATAATCATCATCATCACTATAATCAATGACGGGCTCATAGGGTTCAGTGGCATCAACATGTGCAAGGCCACCTTGACGTAATCGGTCAAGCAATGACAGGTCATCCGTAGCAGTAACCTCTTCTTGTTCCGGCTCTTCTTGTTCCTCCTCTGGGGTGATGTCGGATTCACTGTCGCTGTCTACTTCAATGTTTTGGGTTGAAGTATAGCGGTTCTTGAAACGCTTTTTGGAAAGACGTGTCTCTTGGAAGAATTCTCCTTCATATGTGTCTGGGTTAATGTGAGGTTCATAATCCTCTTCCTTTGGGGGAGATAGTCTAGCACGTGGCGGCACTTCATAAACGACATCCCAACCTTTCAGATTTGGGGGAGATAGTCTAGCACGCCAGGCGATAGTTCTTTCGCACAAAGAACACGGAAGAAATAGCTGAGTTCTGCCAGTACTAGCCATTCATCCTCAGGGATGAAGCCACGCAACATCACCGGCATTACCCGCTCAATCCATATGTGCCAATCATGACTCTTGAGACCAAATATCTTCAATTTATCAAGACTGGCTCCCCTCTGTAGATTCGCTGCATACCCATCGGGGAACATCAACTGCATTTTCACCCACAAGATAATTTCCCTCATAGCTGGCCTTCCAAGATTGAACCATGCCTTTGGCTTCGTCCAGTTCTGCTTTCCTTTCGGTTCTTTCATGTTTTGTAACGGCCTATCACATAGCGCCTCCAGATCGACTCTAGCCTTAGTATTATCCTTTGACTTCCCATCTATGCCGAACAATGTACCAAAAAGTGCCTCGGCGATATTCTTCTCAGTGTGCATCACGTCGATGTTGTGTGGGCAAAGGAGGTCTTTGAAGTAAGGCAAATCCCATAAGCATGTTTTGTGAGTCCAGGCGTGCTTAGAATTATACCCCTTGAAGTACCCTGGACGCTCTGGATCTGGCTCGAGAGCGTTTAACTGATCCAGGGTCTGTTGGCCTGTCAATGCAGGTGGTGCAGAGTTTTTGACAACTCTACCTTTGATGAAGTTCTTCTTGTCTTTCCTGAACTTATGGCGAGGATTCAGGAACTGTCTATGCATGTCGAAGCAAGAAAACTTGCGACCGGCCTGAAGCCAACGAAACTCAAGAGCTCCCTTGCATGTGGGGCACGGGAACCTTCCATGCACACACCAGCCAATGAATAGCGCATACGCTGGCAAGTCATGCGTCGAGTACATGTACCAGACACGCATTATGAAGTTCCGTTTGCTATAGGCATCGTATGTCTTGAACCCATTATCCCAGGCTTCTTGCAATTCGTCCTTAAGCGGTTGCATGTACACATTCATATTTTTCCCCGGATAGTTGGGCCCTGGAATTATCAACGTCAGGAAAATGTTCTTTCTTTGCATAATCTGTCCGGGGGGAGATTGAGTGGAAAGACAAATACGGGCCAACAACTGTATTGGGCTGCCGTCATACCAAACACACTGAACCCATCCGTGCTGATGCCGACTCGAGGATGCCTCGGATCTACCGCTTTGTCACCATGTAATTCATCAAACTTTTTCCACGCAACACCATCCGATGTGTGTACAATCATCAGATTCCCATCTGCATCTAGTTCGGTTCTTTTGCCCGTTTTGTGCCATGTCATCTGTCTGGCCGTCTCTTCGACCATGAAAAGACGTTGAAGTCTTGGTACGATTGGCATATACCGAAGAACACTAACGGGGATTTTGGTCTGTGTCTTCTCACCCATACCGTTGTCTACCACAACATACCTGGAAGACTTGCAAATGGGACAATAGTTCAAGTCCGCATAGTCAAGCCTAAACAAGACACATCCTTTCTCACAGGCATGTATCTTATCATAGGGCATCTTCAGTGCACGGAGGATTTTGTCCGACTGGTACAGGTTTGCAGGCATTACATGGCCTTTGGGTAGAAAGCGTCCAAATACTGTCATCATTGCATCGTAGCATTCTCTGCCCAAGTTGAACTGAGCCTTCAGAGCCATTACTTGTGAGATGGCATCCAACTGACAAAGCTCAGTGTGCTCATGGAGCGGACGTTTTGAAGACTCCAACATTTCATTGAAGGCCTTTGCAGATTCCTCCATCTCCTCGTCCGAATCCCGAGCATCATCAAAGTCTTGCACCATGTTTTCCATCCCGGTACCATGCTCGTCGGTGCGACGACGATCCACCTCAGCTCGGTCACGTTGGGCAGACTCACCATGAAATGTCCACACCGTATAATCGGGCGTAAAACCACTCTTCTGCAGGTGTTTGCCCATTTCAGCCTCTGTCCTCTTTTCCCAATTGCCGCACCGTAAACAGGGGCACCAGGTTTTCCTCTGGCCATTTGCAAATGCGGCTCGCACAAACCCCTTGGTTTTTGTGAACCATTCAGTGCTCCATTTGTTCTGACCAGTGTGACCGGTGTACATCCACGCACGATCACTCATCTTGACTTTCAGAGCTACTAGACACACAACAAATATATATATATATAATTCACCATGTATATATTCATCAGTTGATCTAATTTGTCAATTTTATTACGTCCATGCAACCTACACTCTAATAGGTAATGATAGGTCCTAATCCCACCCGAGTATGTTTAGATTGGGTTCATTTTCCCATGCTATGCTCCGGATCCTACGCAAAATTTCGGCAGCACCTCCCCGCTGTTCTCCTGATACACGTCTCTGCAATAAACAGAGAGGATGTGTACCCGGAGAACAACAGGGGAGGCACTGACGAAATTTATGCGTCAGATCCGGAGCAAAGCATATGGGAAAACGAACCCAATCTAAACATACTCGGGCTGTCCATGGATAGCGTTGGACAATTCGAAAGAATCAAGGTTATAAATATGCAAATGCATGCATATTTATAACTATGACGCTTTCGAACGGGAGACACATATTGGTTACGCATACTGATGATTCAAGACACATATGTAGCTAGCTATCAAGTTTCATCGGAATAGATCAAATAATTAATGGGGGAGGAGGACATGTCATTTGTGCTCACCCACGAACGAAGGGGCAGAGCTCGTCAAACGCACGGCGAGGTCGTCGAACACCAAACCTCGCAGCGATGAAACAACTGCACATTTAAAACTACCCGATCAACACAATTATATATGATGTTTTTCATAACAAAATCGAAAGATATATGACCTAACTAATAATTCACAAATATATGACCCCGTCGGCTTCTGGAAGGCCAAAGAACACCTTCTCGGGAGGTGTCGGGGGTCGGGGTGTCGTGTCTGTCTCGGGGTGCCGTGTCGGGGTCGGGGTCTCGGGGTCGGGGTGTCGGGTCGGGGTGCCGGGTCGGGGTCGGGGTGCCGTGTTGGTGTCGGGGTCGGGGTGTCGGGTCAGGCTCGGGGTCGGGGTGTCGGGGTCGGGGTCGGTGTCTCGGGGTCGGGGTGCCGGGTCGGGGTCGGGGTGCCGTGTCGGTGTCGGGGTCGGGGTGTCGGGTCAGGCTCGGGGTCGGGGTCTCGGGGTCGGGGTGTCGGGTCGGGGTCGTGGTGCCGTGTCGGTTTCGGGGTCGGGGTGTCGGGTCAGGCTCGGGGTCGGGGTCTCGGGGTCGGGGTGTCGGGTCGGGGTGCCAGGTCGGGGTTTCGGGTCGGGGTGCCGTCTCGGGGTCGGGGTGCCGTCTCGGGGTCGGGGTGTCGGGTCGGGGTGCCGGGTCGGGGTCGGGGTGCCGTGTCGGTGTCGGGGTCGGGGTGTCGGGTCAGGCTCTGGGTCGGGGTCTCGGGGTCGGGGTGTCGGGTCGGGGTGCCGTCTCGGGGTCGGGGTGTCGGGTCGGGGTGCCGGGTCGGGGTCGGGGTGCCGTGTCGGTGTCGGGGTCGGGGTGTCGGGTCAGGCTCGGGGTCGGGGTCTCGGGGTCGGGGTGCCGGGTCGGGGTGTCGGGTCGGGGTGTCGGGTCGGGGTGCCGTCTCGGGGTCGGGGTGTCGGGTCGGGGTGCCGGGTCGGGGTCTGGGTGTCGGGGTCGGGGTTGGGGTCGGGGTCTAGGGGTCGGGGTGTCGTTTCGGGGTGCCGGGTCGGGGTCGGGGTGCCGTGTCGGGTCGGGTTTTTTTCCTCTTTTTTCCTTTTCTTCTTCTTCCTATTCTTCCTTTTCTTCCTCTTCTTCTTTTTTCTTCTCCTCCTCCTCCTCTTCTTCTTCCTTTCCTTTTTCCTCTTCTTCTTCTCCTCCTCTCCTCTTTTTTCTTCTTCTTCTTCTTCCTCTTCTTCTTTTTTCTTCTCCTCCTCCTCCTCTTCTTCTTCTTCCTTTCCTTTTTCCTCTTCTTCTTCTCCTCCTCTCCTCTTTTTTCTTCTTCTTTTTCCTCTTCTTCTATTTTCTTCTCCTCCTCCTCTTCTTCTTCCTTTCCTTTTTCCTCTTCTTCTTCTCCTCCTCTCCTCTTTTTTCTTCTTCTTCTTCTTTCCTCAAACTAAACTAAACCTAAAACTAAACCTGAAACTAAAACTAAACCTAAAACTACAACTAAAACTAAATCTAAACTAAAACTAAAACTAAAAAGGAAAAAAACAGAAAAAAAAGGGGGGCTCACCTGGGGGGTGGAGGAGGCCGGTGAAGGAGGGGGGCGGGGCGGTGGAGGAGGCGGCCTGGGGCGGCGGGGGGCCGGGCCTGGGGCGGCGGGGGGCCGGGCCCTGGCGGTGGGGCGCGGGGCGGCGGGGGGCCGGGGCGGGGGGGGGCGACGGGGCGGTGGGGGCGACGGGGCCCCGGGGCGGCGGGGGGCCGGGCCCGGGCGGTGGGGCGCGGGGCGGCGGGGGGCCGGGGCGGGACGGGCGACGGGGCGGTGGGGGCGACGGGGCCCCGGGGCGGCGGCGAGCCGGGGCGGCGGGGGCGACGGGGCGGCGGCGGCGCGCGGCGGGCGGCGGCGGCGGGGTGGGAGGAGAGAAACGGCGAGGGAGAGAAGAAGTGAGTAACGGGCGGGGGGTACGGGCCGTTAGGTAGTGAGCTCTTTGCCGTCCGCCCCTCTTTGTCGTCCGCTTTTTTGCCTCTTTGTCGTCTGCTAGCGGACGGCAAAGAGGTGGCGCGTTAAGTTTTTCCCAAACGGGCGGGGGTGGGGGCCACCTCACTCTTTGCCGTCCGCCAGCGGACGGCAAAGAGCTGGCAGATGGCAAAGAGCTTCTTTGCCGTCTGGTTTTGGGTAGCTGATGGCAAAGAGCTTCTTTGCCGTCAGCTAGCAGACGGCAAAGAGCTGGCAGATGGCAAATTAGCTGATTCGAGTAGTGCAAGAAGCCGAACTAATTCAGGCAACGAGTTCGAAGAGTTGGTGCCAGCAGTGGTAGCCAGTAACTCGAACACTACATCAAGACAGGACTTTGGGGTTGTCTCAGTGTCTTCAATATAGTTTTTATCAGCTTTCTTGGAGACCAACAGGGATGTCTCACTATCTTGAACCTTATCTGCATTACTTCCTTTACCATTGCATAACAGGGTACTCTTCTCCAATATTTTTTCCGTGTTCTAAAAGAGAAACAAACAAACACATCTCAGGTTTACAATGTAGTATATGAAACTCATTTTGGTAAACCAGTTCAGTAGTAAGGTGGACAGGATAACAGCATGAAACAAACATATATCTATGTACTATGGTCACTGTATGGTCTATATCATTCTAGTTTATGTTGCCAAATCAAGATAGATACAGTTCAAATCATATCTATTTAAGACAAAGCAGCATAGACAGAATATAAGTGTGGGAAACTACACACCAATAACAACACTTGTAATGTGCATGGCATGAGAACATAACTGTTTATTCAATTGAAACTGAAATCAACATAGAGCAAGTTACAACAGCAAACAACCAAACACGTTGAAGAAACAGGTTTAAAACATACCTGTTGCGCCATTGGAGTTTCAAGTGCATCCTTCAAATTTGAAATTAGTTGGTATCAGTAAATACAGTGATGCAAGAGCAAAGTAGTATGAACCATAGCTACGGAACCTGACCTGAAAACAATTCTTCTTCTGCTTTAAGCGTTGACTTCGGGTTCGGAGTGGTGGTCCTCGTGATTTGGGCACTGCAGTTGCCTTACTAACTGCTCGTGTTTGGGTGCTCTGTGGTGGAGACGGTGCTGTGTCAACGGGAACTGGGTGTCTATTTGCTGGGGTTGGGGTTAGAAGGGGTGTAGCTGGTTCTCTGTCCAACTGGGTAGGGGTACAATTTGCATGAGTGTGGGTTATGTGTGGTGGGGCTGGTTCTTGGGCAAGTACAACCGTGGTTCTATCTGCATCGACAGGTAGCACGATCTTTTCTGAAGACCGTGTTTTTACTCCCACAGATACTGCCATCACTCCCTCCAATTGAAATGGCTGATAAACAAGAAAAGTAATTGAATGTACAGACATTGTAAGATAGACAGGTGCAATGGATAGTAGGGAATAAAACAGGGCATGAAATAATTCACATTTATGTAGTCTAAGCAAACAGAATAGCAAGACATAATTTCACATATATGATGGTCAATTAAACAGGATAGCATGACACAATTTCACATGTATGATGGCTAACTAAACAGGATAGAATGACATACTTCAAAATATGATGACTATGTAAACAGGATGACATGATATAACTATACGATGTGTCTATTAAAGTGGCTGGCATGCCATAAATCACAAACATGCCGTCGATGGAAACATGATGGCATGATATAATTCACGGATAGAATGACATAATTTAAAATATGATGACTATGTAAACAGGATGAGATGATATAACTATATTATGTCTTTAGAAAATGGGTTGGCATGCCATAATTCAGATACATGCTGTCTATGTAAACATCATGGCATGACATAATTCAAATATATGATTTATATACTAAGGAAGTGAGCAGAGGGCAATCGCATATATGATGTGTCAACTAAGGAGATGGCATTCAATATTGTGTATATGATGTAAAAACTAAGCATTGCAATACAACATATGCATTATATGAGTAATATAACCCTGCCAAGTTTGAGCATACACCTCAGGGGGATAATAGGACTGGTCATCTGCCTCTGAATCCTCCTCTGAAGAGCTATCTGTAACCAGCAAGATATCTGCTTCAGCAGGTAGCATTGTCTGCTCTGAAGACCTTGTTTTCACTCCAGATTTCTCCATCACCAATTCAAATGGCTGATGCACAGGAAGAGCAGTTGAATATACAAACATTGTCGACAAAAGCAATGAGGAATACAAAAAAAGGACGGCATGATATAATTCACATATATGACGCTTGCCTAAACAGCATGGCATTGCATAATTCACATACATAATACCTTGCAACAAGATAACATTGCATAATTCACATATATAATGTCTTGCAACAAGATGGCATTGCATAATTCACATATATGGTAATTAGACACTAAACAGGTGGCATTCACACAAAGCATGTCTAAACTAAGCAAATGACATAGCAATGCAAGATACCATACGCACGATATGAGCAACATAACTCTGCCAAGTTAGGGCATGCACCTCGGGGGGGAATATGACTGGTCATCTGTCTCTGAATCCTCCTCTGAGGAGCTATCGGTAACCAGCAAGACATGCGCTTCGTCAAATAGCATTGTCTGCTCTGTAGACCTTGTTTCCACTCCAGATTTTTCCATGACCGTGCCGAATGGCTGATGCACAGGAAGAGTAATTGAATGTACTAAAATTGTTGACAAATTTAACACGTAATAAAAAAATGATGACATGATATAATTCACATATAAGATGACTCGCTAACCAGGGTAGCATTGCAAAATTCACATATATGATGCCTGGCTAGACAAGACGGCATTGCATGATTCACATATACGATAAAGAAACTAAACAGATGGCATTGACACAAAGCATGTCTAAACTAAGCAGATGACATCTTTAATGTATACAATAAGCAATGCAAGGCACCATATGCATGATATTACCAACATCAGCATGCCAAGTTAGAGCGAAGACCTCATGGGGTAAATATGTTGGAAATATGCCCTAGAGGCAATAATAAAATTGTTATTATTGTATTTCCTTGTTCATGATAATTGTCTATTGTTCATGCTATAATTGTATTAACTGGAAACCGTAATACATGTGTGAATACATAGACCACAACATGTCCCTAGTAAGCCTCTAGTTGACTAGCTCGTTGATCAATAGATGGTTATGGTTTCCTGACCATGGACATTGGATGTCATTGATAACGGGGTCACATCATTAGGAGAATGATGTGATGGACAAGACCCAATCCTAAGCATAGCACAAGATCGTGTAGTTCGTTTGCTAGAGCTTTTCTAATGTCAAGTATCATTTCCTTAGACCATGAGATTGTGCAACTCCCGGATACCGTAGGAATGCTTTGGGTGTACCAAACGTCACAACGTAACTGGGTGGCTATAAAGGTGCACTACAGGTATCTCCGAAAGTATCTGTTGGGTTGGCACGAATCGAGACTGGGATTTGTCACTCCGTATGACGGAGAGGTATCTCTGGGCCCACTCGGTAATGCATCATCATAATGAGCTCAATGTGACTAAGGAGTTAGCCACGAGATCATGCGTTACGGTACGAGTAAAGTGACTTGCCGGTAACGAGATTGAACAAGGTATTGGGATACCGACGATCGAATCTCGGGCAAGTAACGTACCGATTGACAAAGGGAATTGTATACGGGATTGATTGATTGAATCCTCGACATCGTGGTTCATCCGATGAGATCATCGTGGAACATGTGGGAGCCAACATGGGTATCCAGATCCCGCTGTTGGTTATTGACCGGAGAGTCGTCTCGGTCATGTATGCATGTCTCCCGAACCCGTAGGGTCTACACACTTAAGGTTCGGTGACGCTATAGTTGTAGAGATATTAGTATTCGGTTAATAGAAAGTTGTTTGGAGTCCCGGATGAGATCCTGGACGTCACGAGGAGTTCCGGAATGGTCCGGAGGTAAAGATTTATATATGGGAAGTCCTATTTTGGACACCGGAAAATGTTCGGGATTTTTCGGTATTGTACCGGAAAGGTTCTAGAAGGTTCTGAAGTGGGGCCCACCTGCATGGGGGGACCCACATGAACGTGGGTAGTGGGGGCAAGGCCCCACACCCCTGGTCAAGGCGCACCAAGATCCCACCTTAGAAGGAATAAGATCATATCCCGAAGGGATAAGATCAAGATCCCTAAAAAAGGGGGATAACAATCGGTGGGGAAGGGAAATGATGGGATTTCTTTCCCCCACCTTTGCCAACGCCCCAATGGACTTGGAGGGCAATAAACCAGCCCCCTCCACCCCTATATATAGTGGGGAGGCGCATGGGAGCAGCACCCCAAGCCCTGGCGCCTCCCTCCCTCCCGTGACACCTCTTCCTCCCCGCTTGCGCTTGGCGAAGCCCTGCCGGGATCCCACTACTTCCACCACCACGCCGTCGTGCTGCTGGATCTTCATCAACTTCTCCTCCCCCCTTGCTGGATCAAGAAGGAGGAGACGTCCCCGCTCCGTACGTGTGTTGAACGCGGAGGTGCCGTCCGTTCGGCGCTAGGATCATCGGTGATTTGGATCACGACGAGTACGACTCCATCAACCCCGTTCTCTTGAACGCTTCCGCGCGCGATCTACAAGGGTATGTAGATGCACTCTCCTCTCTCTCGTTGCTAGATGACTCCATAGATTGATCTTGGTGATACGTAGAAAATTTTAAATTTCTGCTACGTTCCCCAACAGTGGCATCATGAGCCAGGTCTATGCGTAGATTCTATGCACGAGTAGAACACAAAGTAGTTGTGGGCGATGATTTGTTCAATTTGCTTACCGTTACTAGTCTTATCTTGATTCGGCGGCATTGTGGGATGAAGCGGCCTGGACCGACCTTACACGTACTCTTACGTGAGACAGGTTCCACCGACTGACATGCACTTGATGCATAAGGTGGCTAGCGGGTGTCTGTCTCTCCCACTTTAGTCGGATTGGATTCGATGAAAAGGGTCCTTATGAAGGGTAAATAGCAATTGGCATATCACCGTTGTGGCTTTTGCGTAGGTAAGAAACGTTCTTGCTAGAAACCCATAGCAGCCACATAAAACATGCAACAACAATTAGAGGACGTCTAACTTGTTTTTGCAGGGTATGCTATGTGATGTGATATGGCCAAAAGGATGTGATGAATGATATATGTGATGTATGAGATTGATCATGTTCTTGTAATAGGAATCACGACTTGCATGTCGATGAGTATGACAACCAGCAGGAGCCATAGGAGTTGTCTTAATTTATTGTATGACCTGCGTGTCAATGAAAAACGCCATGTAATTACTTTACTTTATTGCTAACCGTTAGCCATAGTAGTAGAAGTAATAGTTGGCGAGACAACTTCATGAAGACACGATGATGGAGATCATGATGATGGAGATCATGGTGTCATGCCGGTGACGAAGGTGATCATGCCGCGCCTCGAAGATGGAGATCAAAAGGCGCAAGATGATATTGGCCATATCATGTCACTTTATGATTTGCATGTGATGTTTGTCATGTTTACATCTTATTTGCTTAGAACGACGGTAGCATAAATAAGATGATCCCTCACTAAAATTTCAAGAGATGTGTTCCCCCTAACTATGCACCATTGCGAAGGTTCGTTGTTTCGAAGCACCACGTGATGATCGGGTGTGATAGATTCTAACGTTCGCATACAACGGGTGTTGACGAGCCTAGCATGTACAGACATGGCCTCGGAACACAAGCAAAACACTTAGGTTGACTTGACGAGCCTAGCATGTACAGACATGGCCTCGGAACACAAGAGACCGAAAGGTCAAACATGAGTCGTATAGTAGATACGATCAACATGGAGATGTTCACCGATGATGACTAGTCCGTCTCACGTGATGATCGGACACGGCCTAGTCGATTCGGATCATGTATCACTTAGATGACTAGAGGGATGTCTATCTAAGTGGGAGTTCATTAAATAATCAGATGAACTTAATTATCATGAACATAGTCAAAAGGTCTTTGCAAATAATGTCGTAGCTTACGCTTTAGTTCTACTAAGATATGTTCCTAGAGAAAATTTAGTTGAAAGTTGATAGTAGCAATTATGCGGACTGGGTCCGTAAACTGAGGATTGTCCTCATTGCTGCACAGAAGGCTTATGTCCTTAATGCACCGCTCGGTGTGCTGAACCTCGAGCGTCGTCTGTAGATTTTACAAAACATCTGACATACACGTTTTGATGACTACGTGATAGTTCAGTGTGTGATGCTAACGGTTTAAAATTGTGGCACCAAAGACGGTTTTGAAACGTTGCAGAACATATGAGATGTTCCAAAGACTGAAATTGGAATTTCAGACTAATGCCCACGTTAAGAGGTATGAGACCTCTGACAAGTTTCTTAAGCCTGCAAACTAAGGGAGAAAAGCTCAATCGTTGAGCATGTGCTCAGATTGTCTGAGTACTACAATCACTTGAATCGAGTGGGAGTTAATCTTCCAGATGAGATAGTGGTGGTTCTCCATAGTCACTGCCACCAAGCTATTAGAGCTTCGTGATGAACTATAACATATCAGGGATAGACATGATGATCCTTGAGCAACTCGCGATGTTTGACACCGCGAAAGTAGAAATCAAGAAGGAGCATCAATTGTTGATGGTTAGTAAAACCACTAGTTTCTAGAAGGGCAAGGGCAAGAAGGGATACTTCATGAAACGGCAAATCAGTTGCTGCTCTAGTGAAGAAACCCAAGGTTGAACCCAAACCCGAGACTAAGTGCTTCTGAAATGAGGGGAATGGTCACTGAAGCAGAACTACCCTAGATACTTCGTAGATGAGAAGGCTGGCAAGGTCGACATAAGTATATTGGATATACATTATATTAATGTGTACTTTACTAGTACTCCTAGTAGCACCAGGGTATTAGATACCGGTTCGGTTGCTAAGTGTTAGTAACTCGAAATAAAAGCTGCGGAATAAACGGAGACTAGCTAAAGGTGAGAGGACGATATGTGTTGGAAGTGTTTCCAAGGTTGATGTGATCAAGCATCGCATGCTCCCTCTACCATCAAGATTGGGGTTAAACCTGAGTAATTATTATTTGGTGTTTGCGTTGAGCATAAACATGATTGGATTATGTTTATCGCAATACGGTTATTCATTAAAGGAGAAAAATGGTTACTCTGTCTATTTGAATAATACCTTCAATGGTCTTGCACCTAAAATGAATGGTTTATTGAATCTCGATCGTAGTGATACACATGTTCATGCCAAAAGATATAAGATAGTAATGATAGTACCACATACTTGTGGCGCTGCCACTTGAGTCATATTGGTATAAAACGCATGAAGAAGCTCCATGTTGATGGATCTTCGGACTCACTCGTTTTTGAAAAGATTGAGACATGCGAACCATGTCTATTAGTATATATGCATGAAGAAAGTTCATACAGATGGATCATTTGGACTCACTTGATTTTGAATCACTTGAGACATGCAAATCATACCGCATGGGCAAGATGACTGAAAGGCCTCGTTTTCAGTAAGATGGAACAAGAGAGCAACTTGTTGGAAGTAATACATTTGATGTGTGCAGTCCAATGAGTGCTGAGGCACGCAGTGGATATCGTTATGTTCTTACTTCACAGATGATTTGAGTAGATACTGAGAATATTTACTTGATGAAACACAAGTCTGAATTATTGAAAGGTTGAAGTAATTTCAGAGTGAAGTTGAAGATCGTCGTGACAAGAGGATAAAATGTCTGTGATATGATCATAGAGATGAATATGTGAGTTACGAGTTTGGCACACAATTAAGAAATTGTGGAAATTGTTTCACGACTAATACCTCCTGGAACACCATATTGTGATGGTGTGTCCGAACATCATGACTGCACCCTATTGGATATGGTGCATACCATGATGTCTCTTATCGAATTACAACTATCGTTTATGGGTTAGGCATTAGAGACAACCGCATTCACTTTAAATAGGGCACCACGCAATTCCGTTGAGACGACATCGTATGAACTATGGTTTAGAGAAACCTAAGCTGTCGTTTCTTAAAAGTTTGGGGCTGCGACGCTTATGTGAAAAAGTTTCAGGCTGATAAGCTCGAACCCAAAGCGGATAAATGCATCTTCATAGAATACCCAAAACAGTTGGGTATACCTCCTATTTCAGATCTGGAAGCAAAAGTGATTGTTTCTAGAAACAGGTCCTTTCTCGAGGAAAAGTTTCTCTCGAAAGAATTGAGTGGGAGGATGGTGGAGACTTGATGAGGTCATTGAACCGTCACTTCAACTAATGTGTAGCAGGGCACAGGAAGTTGTTCCTGTGGCACCTACACCAATTGAAGTGGAAGCTTATGATAGTGATCATGAAACTTTAGATCAAGTCACTACCAAACCTCATAGGACGACAAGGATGCGTACTACTTCAGAGTGGTACGTAATCCTGTCTTGGAAGTCATGTTGCTAGACAACAATGAACCTACGAGCTTGGAGAAGCGATGGTGGGCCTGGATTCCGACGAATGGCTCGAGGCCATAAAATCCGAGAGGATCCATGTATGAAAACAAAGTATAGACTTTGAAAGAACTACTTGATGGTCGTAAGGCTGTTGGGTACAGATGGATTTTAAAGGGAAGACAGACAATGATGGTAAGTGTCACCATTAAGAAAGCTCGACTTGTCATTAAGATGTTTTCCGGCAAGTTCAAGGAGTTGACTGTGATGAGACTTTCTCACTCGTAGCGATGCTAAGAGTCTGTTAGAATTATATTAGCAGTTACTGCATTATTTATGAAATCTTGCATATAGGATGTCAAAACATTGTTTCCTCGACGATTTTCTTGAGGAAAGGTTGTATGTGATACAACCAGAAGGTTTTGTCAATCCTGAAAGATGCTAACAAGTATGCAAAGCTCCAGCAATCCTTCTAAGGATTGGAGTAAGCATCTCGGAGTTGGAATGAACGCTTTGATGAGATGATCAAAGATTTTGGGTTTATACAAAGTTCACGAGAAACTTGTATTTCCAAAGAAGTGAGTGGGAGCACTATAGAATTTTTGATGAGTATATGTTGTTAACATATTGTTGATCAGAAATGATGTAGAATTTTTGGAAAGCATCCAGGGTTATTTGAAAAGTGTTTTTAATGGAAAACCTGGATTAAGCTACTTGAACATTGAGCATCAAGATCTATAAGGATAGATCAAAAATGCTTAATAGTACTTTCAAATGAATACATACCGTGACAAGATTTTGAAGGAGTTCAAAATAGATCAGCAAAGAAGGAGTTCTTGGCTGTGTTACAAGGTGTGAGTATTGAGTAAGACTCAAGACCTGACCACGGCAGAAGAAAGAGAAAGGACGAAGGTCGTCCCCTATGCTTTAGACGTAGGCTCTACAATATGCTATGCTGTGTACCGCACCTGAAGTGTGCCTTGCCATGAGTTAGTCAAGGGGTACAATAGTGATCCAGGAAGGGATCACATGACAGCGGTCGAACTTATCCTTAGTATCTAGTGGACTAAGGAATTTTCTCGATCATGGAGGTGGAAAGGGGGTTCGTCGTAAAGGGTTACGTCGATGCAAACTTTGACACTAATCCGGATGACTCTCAGTAGTGAACCGGATTCGTATAGTAGAGCAGTTATTTGGAATAGCTCCAAGTAGCGCGTGGTAGCTGCATCTACAAGATGACATAGAGATTTGTAAAGCACACACGGATCTGAATGTTGCAGATCCGTTGACTAAAACCTCTCTCGTAAGCATAACATGATCAAACCCTAGAACTCACTGAGTGTTAATCACATGGTGATGTGAACTAGATTATTGACTCTAGTAAACTCTTGGGTATTAGTCACATGGCGATGTGAACTTTGAGTGTTAATCACATGGTGATGTGAACTAGATTATTGACTCTAGTGCAAGTGGGAGACTGTTGGAAATATGCCCTAGAGGCAATAATAAAATGGTTATTATTGTATTTCCTTGTTCATGATAATTGTCTGTTGTTCATGCTATAATTGTATTAACTGGAAACCGTAATACATGTGTGAATACATAGACCACAACATGTCCCTAGTAAGCCTCTAGTTGACTAGCTCGTTGATCAATAGATGGTTATGGTTTCCTGACCATGGACATTGGATGTCATTGATAATGGGATCACATCATTAGGAGAATGATGTGATGGACAAGACCCAATCCTAAGCATAGCACAAGATCGTGTAGTTCGTTTGCTAGAGCTTTTCTAATGTCAAGTATCATTTCCTTAGACCATGAGATTGTGCAACTCCCGGATACCGTAGGAATGCTTTGGGTGTACCAAACGTCACAACATAACTGGGTGGCTATAAAGGTGCACTACAGGTATCTCCGAAAGTGTCTGTTGGGTTGGCACGAATTGACACTGGGATTTGTCACTCCGTATGACGGAGAGGTATCTCTGGGCCCACTCGGTAATGCATCATCATAATGAGCTCAATGTGACTAAGGAGTTAGCCACGGGATCATGCGTTACGGTACGAGTAAAGTGACTTGCCGGTAACGAGATTGAACAAGGTATTGGGATACCGACGATCGAATCTCGGGCAAGTAACGTACCGATTGACAAAGGGAATTGTATACGGGATTGATTGATTGAATCCTCGACATCGTGGTTCATCCGATGAGATCATCGTGGAACATGTGGGAGCCAACATGGGTATCCAGATCCCGCTGTTGGTTATTGACCGGAGAGTCGTCTCGGTCATGTCTGCATGTCTCCCGAACCCGTAGGGTCTACACACTTAAGGTTCGGTGACGCTAGAGTTGTAGAGATATTAGTATTCGGTTAATAGAAAGTTGTTTGGAGTCCCGGATGAGATCCCGGACGTCACGAGGAGTTCCGGAATGGTCCGGAGGTAAAGATTTATATATGGGAAGTCCTATTTTGGACACCGGAAAATGTTCGGGATTTTTCGGTATTGTACCGGAAAGGTTCTAGAAGGTTCTGAAGTGGGGCCCACCTGCATGGGGGGACCCACATGAACGTGGGTAGTGGGGGCAAGGCCCCACACCCCTGGTCAAGGCGCACCAAGATCCCACCTTAGAAGGAATAAGATCATATCCCGAAGGGATAAGATCAAGATCCCTAAAAAAGGGGGATAACAATCGGTGGGGAAGGGAAATGATGGGATTGCTTTCCCCCACCTTTGCCAACGCCCCAATGGACTTGGAGGGCAAGAAACCAGCCCCCTCCACCCCTATATATAGTGGGGAGGCGCATGGGAGCAGCACCCCAAGCCCTGGCGCCTCCCTCCCTCCCGTGACACCTCTTCCTCCCCGCTTGCGCTTGGCGAAGCCCTGCCGGGATCCCGCTACTTCCACCACCACGCCGTCGTGCTGCTGGATCTCCATCAACCTCTCCTCCCCCCTTGCTGGATCAAGAAGGAGGAGACGTCCCCGCTCCGTACGTGTGTTGAACGCGGAGGTGCCGTCCGTTCGGCGCTAGGATCATCGGTGATTTGGATCACGACGAGTACGACTCCATCAACCCCGTTCTCTTGAATGCTTCCGCTCGCGATCTACAAGGGTATGTAGATGCACTCCCCTCTCTCTCGTTGCTAGATGACTCCATAGATTGATCTTGGTGATACGTAGAAAATTTTAAATTTCTGCTACGTTCCCCAACAAAATAGGAGTGGTCTTCTCCTTCTGAATCCCCCTCAGAACAGTTATCTTCCTCTTGATTACGATCCGAAATGGGTGGAGGGGGGGCTGCCTTTGCGCCCACCATGGAACGACGTCTGCATGAAATTTTATTGCCACACAAGGCTCGTCTCTTTTGCTCTACATGATCAGTTCCATTGTGTACAATAACTGGCATGCATAGGAATAAAACATAGTGAGATTATGTAAGGAGTGCATGCACAAATCCAGAGTGATGGTAGCAAACTGTGGATAGGCCCAAAACCAATGATAGCAGGCAGATAATAGCTTTAGTTAAAAAATATAGATAATGGCTCCTTTAATGTTTGTTTGCACCCAACATGAAACTCATAGTAGACACCGGAGATTAACTAGATAGTAGACAGATAGTACTGATTGCTGCCCCAATATGTACCCCACAACTATTTAAAAACTCAAGTTTCAGCATTAGTTTGGACCTGACTCGGAGTCTAATATGTGAACACGACGATAATGTAGCATGTCATCATATTAAGCTACGCATAACATAAGTAGACACGGAAGAGTGCGACCTCTCTTGCGGACCCGTGTAGTCCTCAAGGTCATCTGCTCAGTTGATGATGGTAATGCAGTTGCCGTGGCTGCCGGCGGCGGGGAAGAAGATCTGAGGCGGCCAAAGACAGTCTGGAGAGCGGATCCCTGCTGTGGTGAACCCTTCCGTCGTTGGAGCAGCTGAGCTGGGGTGGAACACAGCGCCGCAGGAGCAGGACAAACCACACAAGGTTTTCTTTGACACATATCTGTAACAGAAGTAATTGAGTAAGGGCTTGTTTGAATTTGAGGATTCTAACAATGTAGGGATAGGAAATAGACAGGAATAGGATAGGAATGCACGTGCAAAACAGAGAATTTAAAAACACAGGATTTCTGCCAATCTGGGTGTTTGATTCACAACAATCTGGGTGCTTCATTTTCTGATGGAAATGGAACCGGGGATGGAGCCCTTTTCTTAAAAAAAATTGAAGAAGCTGCTAGCTCACGGGCCATTGCTTCATTTTAGGTGAACTACACCAAAAGGTCACATGAATTGAATCATCCATGTTGGTGACTGAAAGAGCCAGCTTCAGCATCCCAGTTTAAGCACCCCCGGCCTCCATCCTTGCGACGCACGGTACACCTCGTTTGCCACCTGCTCGACCCTAGTGTCACTGATAAAATGAAGTAATAATACAGTTAAAATAGAGCGAGTGTCATCTCTATCATTTCATTTCCAATGTAGATAAAGGAAGTGCTTCTCTTTGTTAATGTATGTTTCATGAGCTAGTCCCATTGTTAATGTTTAAGCGTTTCTGCAAACTGGGGTGCTTAATTTTAGTTGATATGTACAAAAATAGAGATTTGAATGTCTCAAAGCGCCTCCTTGTACTACCGCTGTACACTGATGTTCATCACTGGCAGAAGGTGTATCTAGGAGACTTGGGACGATGTCCAGTATGAGGCGTACCGTATGAGGCGTCGCAGGGCCCATCTCGCCCTCGCAGCATGGCATACTATGATACTATCGCAATATTTTCTTCTATTTATTTTGTGTGTTTCATCAACTAGTGCCACTATAATGTAATCACGCTTTTTCATTATCTGTGCAAACAGGGTTATTTAGCTGCATTTTGGTGGAACAGCACAAATGTACGTATGGAACCGGCATATATGCAGAGTGCGAGGTGTGCCAAGTAAAAATTACCGACACCAACCATGCTGCATGCACGCATTGGCATCCACCACCACCAGTGGGATGTGTGGCGCTCTCTGTGGACGGATCTTTCTCGGCAGCAAATCATCTAACCAAATACTAGTAGCTTATATTGGCAGTTTTCTAGGGAGTACTCTTTTCTGATAGAAGCACCAATCTATTTTTCTTTATTTGTACACTGTGTCACAACTTTGACCCAAAGGTCCAGAGCTATTTTAGGGTGATTGGCGTAGTACTCGGAGACTGATTGTAAGCATGATTTTCATTAGCTGTGACACTGATTGTAAGCATGAGCAGGTGGAAGATTAGGTTAGTGCGAAGCTTACCCTAAACCCTACCGCCGCCGTTGAAACGAGGCGAGCGTCGAGGGAACCGTGGAGAACGGCGGGGAAGCGACGTCGCGCCATTCGGCCTCCTCTTGCGGTGGGAGAACGAATACTCCTGTGGCTCCGGCTGGCTCTGCACCCTCACGAACGGCACACCATACTCGATCGATTCGTTATCCTCTGGGTGCTCGACCTTCGACCTGTACGCCCACCACCTCCACCTGACTGTCGCCTCGGGCGAATCTTTCTGCTCCATCGCCCAGAGGAGATACTCGATGAACTCGTAGGACTGCGGCGTGACTGCCGCCGGGGAGTACATGTACATCGCCGCCCTCATCGCCGCCGTCTCGCTCTTTCACATACATTGCCACATGGCCCACACCGTCCTCGAAATCTCCCACTCATTGTCAAACCAACTAAGGATCTCCTTCGACCTGGCTAACTTTGCCTGGTCGCCGCCGGCGATCTGCCTGATTCGCTGCTGCATCCTCTCCATAGATGTCCTTCTGAGTGGTCCGATGCTAGCTTTGGAAGATGGGAGGAGAGACGGTGGTCTTGCAATAGAGAAGAGGGAGAGGCGAGACGGTGGTTTTGGAATGGAGATGATGGAGAGGAGAGGAGGTGGTTTTGCAATGGAGAAGATCAGAGGAGGGAGAGGCGAGACGGTGGTTTTGGAATGGAGATGATGGAGAGGAGAGGAGGTGGTTTTGCAATGGAGAAGATCAGAAGAGGGAGAGGCGAGACGGTGGTTTTGGAATGGAGATGATGGAGAGGAGAGGAGGTGGTTTTGCAATGGAGAAGAGGGAGAGGAGCGTGCGGCAGCGATTTAGGATTGGACGAGAGGGCCGGCGCGCTATGACTGGATCAAAATCAAAATCAATTTACCCTTCAATTAAGAAAGCGACCCCACATTAACTAGTCTCCCTTTTATTCTGGGTCATAATTGACCATGATTTCCGCACATAAAATATATGTTATACGTTGCAAAAATAATATAATTTGAAAGTACATGCAGATACGAACCAAACGATACAATTTTTGGTGACATGCATTCACATTTTGCTTGTCAAATACAGTACGTGGTCCAACTTTGACCCAAAATACGCAAAACAACAAAAAAAATACTTCCAAGACCAGCGCCGCTCTTCTCCTCTTAAACCACCGCCGCTGCTCTCCTGTTCCAATCTAAATGCAGCGCCGCTCCTCTCCTCTTCCATTTCAAAACCACCGCCCCTCCTCTCCTGTTCCAGTCCAAAACCAGCGTCACTCCTCTCCCGTTCTAATGCAAAACCAGCGCTGCTCCTCTCCTCTTCCATTCAAAAACCACCGCCGGCGAGTGAAGGTGTTGTGGAGAAGTAGATCAATGGAGGAGTACAACCGATACGTGAGGATCGCAGACGGCGACCCTGTGAAGCTAGCTAGGATGTTGGAGATACAGTCTTGGTTTGACAACAAGGACCAACTAGCGGTGACGGCGACATCCATGGCCAAATATCTGCAACAGAGCGAAAAGGCGGCGATACTCCCGGAGGGAGTCGCGCCGGAGTACATAGAGCTGCTCCTCTGGGCCATGGAGCAAACAGATTCATCGAATCCGATCGTGAGGGAGCGGTGGTGGGAGTATCGATCCCAGATGGAGCATCCACTAGAGATTGAAGGATCGAGCATCTACAGGGTGCCGTTTGTGAGGGTGTCCTGCCAGAGCGAGCCGGTGGAGTCTTCGTCGACCGAACCCAACTGCAAGAGGGGAAAAGCAGTTGGCCCGACGACGCTTCCCCGCCATCGTCTCCCTCGCCGTTCACATCGTCTCACGGGGCGGCTGTCTGCCACCGAGGAATAGGAGGGGGCTGCCCCCAGCCCAATAGTCGGGCAGGTTGTGAATTGTCAGGAGGAGCTTAGGGTTGTCAGTATTTGCAGGTTGTGAATTGTGTTTTGTGTTGTGTATTTTGAGAGTACTTTCAGATATGAATGTCTTTTGAATTTCATATTTGCAGTATTGAGCATATGAAGTATTTTATGAATTCTAGAGATCTATTTTTAGCACTTAAAAAATGTAGTTTCATAGGAGTATAAAAGTGCAGACAATGTGATTCTCAGAGAAGAAACTGCAAGTTTCAGTTTCAGATAAGAAATTGCAAGTTCAGTTTCACATAAGAAACTGCAATTTTCAGAGGCAGAGCATTTATATTAACACGGGCTTTTCAAACAGGGTTAACATCATGTTGGAAGTTTTATTCATGGTCGAAAATGGAACTAACAGCCAGTTAACATCATGCTGATCAACATTCATGCATAGCACATCTTCATATGATGCACAGTCAAAATGCCCACACAATGTCGAGTGTGCGAAACACAGAGAAAATGAGGGACGAAGTTTTGGCAAGTGTTGGACGTGGTTTTGGGCTGCCCCGTCTAGGCTTTCATTTTTAACATGCGCAGCCCACGACCTCGGATGGGAGGTCGATAGGCCTGTTTGTATTTTCTTAGGGCCGTCATGTATCGACCGGCCTATGGACCTCCCATCCGAGGTTTTATTTTTGGCAGCCCAATTTATGTATTTTTTTGAAGAAAACGCAGAGGTCTGTTCTATTTTTCTATATAAGAATAGGAACGCCAGGTCCAACTTATGTTTCCCTTCTAACTATATTATATATATTTAAATTATTTATATGTTATTATATATTATTTTTATTGTCATCATATATTTAACAGATACTTACATATGTAAGAAAACAATATCCCACATCTTATTAACTTATAAAAATAATTTCTTAACAAATAAAATCCTGGATTGTTTTGGCACGAAAATCCTAGTGATTGTGTACAAAAGCTTGGTAAGATTTAAGGACGAATGTAATAATATCACTTATTATTTAAATATATTTATAACAAAATGCTCAGCCCCTTTTTATTTTTTGATAACATTGCTGGCCCAACCCAACATTATAATTAGAATCGGCCCAGCAAAATCGTGTATTTCGAGAAAGTGCAAATGGCCTGTAATTTTTTAGGAAATAAAATAAATGGGCCGCATGGACGCTACATTATTTGTTCACCCAGCCCAGCTAATGGCTGAATTCAAAAAAAAGATCAAATTGACTGTAAATTCTACCGCGCAAAAAAAAAGACTGTAAATTCTGAAAAAAATGGGTTGAATACGTGCCACATTTTTGGAGGCTGAAATGTGGGCCAATAGGTCGAAGCCAACGCAAGTCGTTGTCAATTTAGTCAATAAATTATTCTGACATGTTAGCCGTTGGATTTACATCCAATGACCGGCATCCATCTTCAATCTCTCGTCTTCTTCCTCCAGCGCCGCCGGGACCACCTCCCACCTCCTGCTGCTAGCAGCTCTGCTTAGCACGCTTCGCTATGAAGCGCTACTCCACCGTTGGCCAGGCCATCCCTCCACACCTCCTGTTCTTCTCCACCGACTGCCGAACCACACCGCACTAGAACCAGTTAACCCTCGTACACCTCTCCGTCTGCGACTCTACTCCCGCGTCTTCCCATCTCCTGCTCGTTGCTGTCCGGGGCCTCGCCGTCGTCCACCACCTTGGATGCGCTTGGCATGGCGTGGTCAACGTGGTCAACGAACGACACCATCGGAAGTAGACTGTGCGTGGAGAGGCTGACAGCTGGGTCCACGGCCGCACACAAGGAAATGCCTCCTTATTACGCGCAAAATAATGATTCCTCCACCTGACATCTGGGACCCACCGGAAGGGCCTCTGTATTTCGCGAAAATAACGTGCCCACTGCTGACATGTCGGACCCACCAGCTATCTTCACACGCAAGGAAGTGCCTCCTTATTACGCACAAAAAAATGAATACTCCCCCTGCCAGCGGGAACCCAGCATAGTGGGAGGCTGACTTGTGGGCCTACCAAGTTGACGGGGACGGAGGGCTTTGTCAACTTAGTCAATATGAATGATTCTAGCTCCTGTTACCGTACGATGTTCATCCAACGGCCGTAGTGCTTCTTCAACCTTTGGTCTTCTTGCTCCAGCCGCCCAAACCAGCGCCGGTCGTGCCTCGTGCTCCTGCCTCCCGTGGCCGGCTGTGATGCCGCGGAGGCCTCACTGCCCCCTACTACTCCCACCGCTGGCCAGGCCATCCCTCTACTCACCCACACCCCCTGTTATTTTGCGGCGACAGCAGCCTCACACCGCAGCCGAACCAGTGAACCCTCGTACTCCTCTTCGCGTGGGCATCCACTGCTGCGTCTTCCCCGGCTCCGAGTCGTCCCCTTCCTAGTCCTCGCCGTCGTCCACCGCCGTGGTGCTCTCGCCGCGGCGTGGTCAACGTGGTCAAGGAAGGACTTCCACTACTAGGAAAAGGCCTACTAGTGGCGCACAAGTTTTGCCTACTAATGGCGCACTACTGGTGCGCCACTAGTACCACGCCACTAGTATTTTTTACTAATGGCGCGCCAGTGGTGCGCCATTAGTATCTGGTATACTAATGGCGCACCACTGGTGCGCCATTAGTATAGGCCACGGTGCGCCATTAGTATAGGCCACTGGTGCGCCATTAGTATAGGCCACGGTGCGCCATTAGTATTTTTGAATTTTGAAGGCGGGAAAATAGTAGTGGCGCACCGTCTAACCCCCACCGTGCGCCATTGCTATTTTTGAATTTTGAATTTGGATCTGGATCGCGATTTTTTTGCCCATTTTTTGCTCGTTTTTTTGCACGATATTATTTCAAATTTTGTTCCTGTTTTTGGATCTTGTACGTTCTTTTGCCGTGTTCTTTTGCCGGAGAGGAGGAGGAGGAGGTCACCGGAGAGGCGCTCGCCTACATCGCCGGAGAGGAGGAGGAGGTCGCCGGAGAGGAGTTCACCGGAGCATCGGAGAGGAGGAAGGAGAAACCATGAGGGGATGGGAGGAGAGGAGGGAGGAGGAGCTCACCGGAGAGGAGGGAGGAGAAACCGTGAGGGGAGGGGAGGGGAGGAGAGGAGGGAGGAGGAGGTCGCCGGAGAGGAGGAGGAGGTCGCCGGAGAGGAGGAGGAGGAGGTTGCCCGAGAGGAGGAGGGTAGTATGGTGGAGGACAGAAGGAAAGATGGAGTGGAGGAGAGGAGGAGATGGAGTGGAGGAGAGGTGGAGTTGAGGAGAAGAATGAAGAGGTAAGGAGGAGAGGACCACGCCCAGCCATATATACGGCATAGTAATGGCGCACCGTGGGCAGGTGCGCCATTAGTAACTTTTTTTTATTTTTTTATTTATTTTGAATTTTGAAGGCGGGAAGATACTAATGGCGCACCACGGGCAGGTGCGCCATTACTAACTTTTTTATTTTTTTATTTATTTTGAATTTTGAAGGCGGGAAGATACTAATGGCGCACCACGGGCAGGTGCGCCATTAGTAACTTTTTTTTATTTTTTTGACTTATTTTGAATTTTGAAGGCGGGAAGATAGTAATGGCGCACCATGGGCAGGTGCGCCATTAGTAAGTTTGAATTTTTTTGCCTCTCCAGATCTTAAAAGCCTCGTATCTTTTTTTCTGTTAGGTTTTTGAGGATTTTGAAAAAACTTTTTCATCCGAGTTCGTATGCAAAAGTTATGCCCATTTTACAAATTCTCGAGAGATTTTGCAAATAAAGTTGAAATTCATGTTTGAAAATTTTCACAACAACTAGACCACATATCACATGGGAAACTTATTTTCTTTTATTTTTTTCACATTTCCATCATTTTTTTTATTTTTTTTAACTGAAAAGGCGGTCCACGGGGGGGCATTCGGTGGAAGTGGTGGCCAAGTTACTAATGGCGCACCGTGGGAGTGGTGCGCCATTAGTAATGGCGCACCACTCCCACGGTGCGCCATTAGTAGTTTCAAAAATAAAAAAAATTGAATTTTTTTTGAAACATAATTACTTATGGCGCACCGTGGGAGTGGTGTGCCATTACTAGTTGAACTACTAATGGCGCACCATCCCATGGTGCGCCATTAGTAGTTTTGAAAAATTAAAAAAAATTACTAATGGCGCAAGTATTTGCACAGTAATGGCGCACCAACACATGGTACGCCATTAGTATTTAGTAATGGCGCACCACATGTACAGTGCGCCATTAGTGTCCATATTGGCTATAGCTGTTTTTGTAGTAGTGTTCCATCGGACGTGGACTGCACGTGGAGAGGCTGACAGCTGGGTCCACGGCTGCAGCAAGGAAGTGCCTCCTTATTACGCGCAAAATAATGATTCGTCCACCTGACAGTGGGGACCCACCGGACGGGCCACCGTATTTCGCAAAAAAAAAAAGTTTCCCCCTGACTGCTGGGACCCACCAGCTACATCTTCGCACGCAAGGAAGTGCGTCCGGGCAAAAAAACGATTCGCCCCCTGACTGCTGGGACCCACCAGCTACATCTTCGCACGCAAGGAAGTGCGTTCGAGAAAAAAAACGATTCGCCCCCTGACTGCTGGGACCCACCAGCTACATCTTCGCACGCAAGGAAGTGCCTGGCAGTCGGGACCCACCTGGTCGAAGCGTACGTAGTGTTGTCATTCTGGCCGCGAACGTGTACGTACATATATACTGGTGGATGTAGAGGCGTGCACGTGTCGTAGTAGAGGCGCGTACATGTCGTAGTAGAGGCGCGCACGTAGCATGTACACGTACGTACAGCGGCCAGGGTGCAAGAAAGAAAATACGGCCACGTATGTGTACATACGGGCGGGGTCTCGAACGCCTACTCGCGCATACGTACGGCCAGGGCTCGTGTACATGGCTGGGTCGGAACGGAGAAACAGCGTCGTCGTCATGTTCATGGGGAGGCAACGGAATGCATCGTGTTCATGGGGAGGCAACGGAATGCGTCGTGTTCATGGGGAGGCAACGGAATGCGTCGTGCTCATCGGGAGGCAACGGAACGCGTGGGAGCCAACCGGCTGGGTCAGAACGGAATGTGTGGTCGTGTTCATCGGGAGGGCTTGGACGGAACAGGCGATGGAAACGAGGCCTGGTGTACCGCAAAACGGAGGAAACGGACCTCCTACGTTCGGAAGGGGGTCCTGTTGATCGGGAGGGGTGTGGCGTACCGCAAAACGGAGGAAACGGACCTCGTACGGTCGAAACGGGGGTCCTATTGATTGGGAGGGGTGTGGCGTACCGCAAAACGGAGGAAATGGACCTCCTACGGTTGAAATGGGGGTCCTGTTGATCGGGAGGGGTGTGGCATGCCGCAAAACGGACGAAATCCTACGTTCGAAACGGGGGTCCTGTTGATCGGGAGGGGTGTGGCGTACCGCAAAACGGACGAAACGGACCTACTATGGTCGAAACGGGGGTCCTGTTCATCGGGAGGGGTGTGGCGTACCGCAAAACGGGACTCCACGGGATACTATTCATCTCCACCGTCGACCTCCTCCAGCCTCCATGGGCTATCGTCGACCTCCTCCAGCCTCCACGGGCTCCTGTTCATCCAGCCTCCACCGCGCGCTACTCCACCGGCTACTGTTCAACCACCCCTCCACGGGCACCCCTCCACCGTCTACTGTTCATCCAGCCCTCCACACCACGGGGTCATGTTCAACCACCCCTCCACGGGCACCCCTCCACCGTCTACTGTTCATCCAGCCCTCCACACCACGGGGTCCTGTTCATCCAGAGGCAATGCCACCGCTCACCGTTCATCCAACCCCCCTCCCCCCGCAACGCTCACTGTTCATCCAATCGATCGGCTTCAGTTAGTAGCAGTAGCAAAGGAATCGCTCGATCGGGTTCAGTTAACAGCCATCGATCGATCGCTCGGGTTCAGTAACGCGTAGCCTGCAGTGCAATCGCTCGGGTTCAGTTAGAGCCCAACGCCTCGCTCGGGTTCAGTTAGAGCCAACGCCTCGCACACACGCGTGTACGTGTACGAGAGAAACGCGCATCGCTCGGCCCCCGACCTCCCACCGTAACCGGGAACTCCCCGAAATTTTCCTCCCCCTTGCTTCTACCACGGTTTTTCCCGTCATGGACGGCCCAAAGAATGGTATGCAGCTGCGTCTCCGGCCCGCCCAGGACGAAAAGCTCATTTTCTGTCATGATTTTTTGTCATAGAAGTAGGAGCCCACCACATCTATGATGATACCGGGTTTTGTCACAATTATCGTCATAGAAGTGTCATATGTATGACAGAAAAAAAATTCGTTCGGCCCAAAATGTCACAGGTGTGTCTTTTTTTGTAGTGACCGCTAGGTGCAAGGCCCGCTGCAGGAGCAACGCCGGACATTGTGAACGCCTGGCAGAGCAAAGCTGATGACTACTCGATACTTCAGTGTGCCATGCTTTACGGCTTAGAACCGGGACTTCAACGACATTTTGAACGTCATGGAGCATATGAGATGTTCAAGGAGTTGAAGTTAATATTTCAAGCAAATGCCCGAATTGAGAGATATGAAGTCTCCAATAAGTTCTATAGCTGCAAAATGAAGGAGAATAGTTCTGTCAGTGAGTGTATACTCAAAATGTCTGGGTATCATAATCACTTGACTCGGCTGGGAGTTAATCTTCCGGTTGATAGTGTCATTGACAGAGTTCTTCAATCACTACCACCAAGCTACAAAAGCTTCGTGATGAACTATAACATGCAAGGGATGGATAAGATGATTCCCGAGCTCTTCGTAATGCTAAAGGCTGCGGAGGTAGAAATCAAGAAGGAGCATCAAGTGTTGATGGTCAACAAGACCACCAGTTTCAAGAAAAAGGGTAAAGCGAAGAAGGGGAACTTCAAGAAGAACGGCAAGCAAGTTGTTGCTCAAGTGAAGAAGCCCAAGTCTCGACCTAAGCCTAAGACTGAGTGCTTCTACTGCAAAGGGACTGGTCACTCGAAGCGGAACTGCCCCAAGTATTTGGCGGATAAGAAGGATGGCAAGGTGAACAAAGGTATATGTGATATACATGTTATTGATGTGTACCTTACTAATGCTCGAAGTAGTGCCTGGGTATTTGATACTGGTTCTGTTGCTAATATTTGCAACTCGAAACAGGGACTATGGATTAAGCGAAGATTGGCTAAGGACGAGGTGACGATGCGCGTGGGAAATGGGTCCAAAGTCGATGTGACCGCCGTCGGCACGCTACCTCTACATCTACCTTCGGGATTAGTTTTAGACCTGAATAATTGTTATTTGGTGCCAGCGTTAAGCATGAACATTATATCTGGATCTTGTTTGATGCGAGACGGTTATTCATTTAAATCCGAGAATAATGGTTGTTCTATTTATATGAGTAATATCTTTTATGGTCATGCACCCTTGAAGAGTGGTCTATTTTTGTTGAATCTCAATAGTAGTGACACACATATTCATAATATTGAAGCCAAAAGATGCAGAGTTGATAATGACAGTGCAACTTATTTGTGGCACTGCCGTTTGGGTCATATTGGTGTAAAGCGCATGAAGAAACTCCATTCCGATGGACTTTTGGAATCACTTGGTATTTGCGAACCATGCCTCATGGGCAAGATGACTAAAATTTCGTTCTCCGGAACAATGGAGCGAGCAACAGATTTATCGGAAATCATACATACTGATGTATGTGGTCCGATGAATATTGAGGCTCGCGGCGGGTATCGTTATTTTCTGACCTTCACAGATGATTTGAGCAGATATGGGTATATCTACTTGATGAAACATAAGTCTGAAACATTTGAAAAGTTCAAAGAATTTCAGAGTGAAGCTAGTGGAAAATCATCGTAACAAGAAAATAAAGTTTCTACGATCTGATCGTGGAGGAGAATATTTGAGTTACAAGTTTGGTCTTCATTTGAAACAATGCGGAATAGTTTCGCAACTCACGCCACCCGGAACACCACAACGTAATGGTATGTCCGAACATCGTAAACGCACTTTATTAGATATGGTGCAATCTATGATGTCTCTTACTGATTTACCGCTATCGTTTTGGGGTTACGCTTTAGAGATGGCTGCATTCACGTTAAATAGGGCACCATCTAAATCCGTCGAGACGACACCGTATGAACTGTGGTTTGGCAAGAAACCCAAGTTGTCGTTTCTTAAAGTTTGGGGTTGCGATGCTTATGTGAAAAAACTTCAACCTGATAAGCTCGAACCCAAATCGGAGAAATGTGTCTTCATAGGATACCCAAAAGAAACTGTTGGGTGCACCTTCTATCACAGATCCGAAGGCAAGATATGTGTTGCTAAGAATGGATCCTTTCTAGAGAAGGAGTTTCTCTCGAAAGAAGTGAGTGGGAGGAAAGTAGAACTTGGTGATGTAACTGTACCTGCTCCCTTATTGGAAAGTAGTTCATCACAGAAATCAGTTCCTGTGACTACTGCACCAATTAGTGAGGAAGCTAATGATGATGATCATGTAACTTCAGATCAAGTTACAACTGAACCTCGTAGGTCAACCAGAATAAGATCCGCACCAGAGTGGTACAGTAATCCGGTTCTGGAGGTCATGTTACTTGACCATGACGAACCTACCAACTATGAGGAAGCGATGATGAGCCAAGATTCCGCGAAATGGCTTGTGGCCATGAAATCTGAAATAGGATCCATGTATGAGAACAAAGTGTGGACTTTGGTTGACTTGCCCGATGATCGGCAAGCCATCAAGAATAAATGGATTTTCGGGAAGAAGAGTGACGCTCACGGTAATGTTACTGTCTACAAAGCTCGACTTGTTGCGAAAGTTTTCGACAAGTTCAAGGAGTTGACTATGATGAGACCTTCTCACCCGTAGCGATGCTTAAGTCCGTCCGAATCATGTTAGTAATTGTTGCATTTTATGATTATGAAATTTGGCAAATGGATGTAAAGACTGCATTCCTGAATGGATTTCTGGAAGAAGAGTTGTATATGATGCAACCCGAAGGTTTTATCAATCCAAAGTATTCTAACAAAGGTTGCAAGCTCCAACGATCCATTTATGGACTGGTGCAAGTATCTCGGAGTTGGAATAAACATTTTGATAGTGTGATCAAAGCATATGGTTTTATACAGACTTTTGGAGAAGCCTGTATTTACAAGAAAGTGAGTGGGAGCTCTGTAGCATTTCTAATATTATATGTGGATGACATATTGTTGATTGGAAATGATATAGAATTTCTGGATAGCATAAAAGGATACTTGAATAAGAGTTTTTCAATGAAAGACCTCGGTGAAGCTGCTTATATATTGGGCATCAAGATCTATAGAGATAGATCAAGACGCTTAATTGGACTTCCACAAAGCACATACCTTGATAAAGTTTTGAAGAAGTTCAAAATGGATCAGGCAAAGAAAGGGTTCTTGCCTGTGTTACAAGGTGTGAAATTGAGTCAGACTCAATGCCCGATCACTTCAGAAGATAGAGAGAAAATGAAAGTCATTCCCTATGCTTCAGCCATAGGTTCTATCATGTATGCAATGTTGTGTACCAGACCTGATGTGTGCCTTGCTATTAGTTTAGCAGGGAGGTACCAAAGTAATCCAGGAGTGGATCACTGGACAGCGGTCAAGAACATCCTGAAATACCTGAAAAGGACTAAGGATATGTTTCTCGTTTATGTAGGTGACAAAGAACTCGTCGTAAATGGTTACATCGATGCAAGCTTTGACAGTGATCCGGATGACTCTAAGTCACAAACCGGATACGTATTTATATTGTACGGTGGAGCTGTAAGTTGGTGCAGTTCTAAGCAAAGCGTCGTGGCGGGATCTACGTGTGAAGCGGAGTACATAGCTGCTTCGGAAGCAGCAAATGAAGGAGTCTGGATGAAGGAGTTCATATCTGATCTAGGTGTCATACCTAGTGCATCGGGTCCAATGAAAATCTTTTGTGACAATACAGGTGCAATTGCCTTGACAAAGGAATCCAGATTTCACAAGAGAACCAAGCACATCAAGAGACGCTTCAATTCCATCCGCGATCAAGTCAAAGAGGGAGACATAGAGATTTGCAAGCTACATACGGATCTGAATGTTGCAGACCCGTTGACTAAGCCTCTCTCACGAGCAAAACATGATCAACACCAAGACTCCATGGGTGTTAGAATCATTACTTTGTAATCTAGATTATTGACTCTAGTGCAAGTGGGAGACTGGAGGAAATATGCCCTAGAGGCAATAATCAAGTTTTTATTTATATTTCCTCTTATCATGATAAATGTTTATTATTCATGCTAGAATTGTATTAACCGGAAACTTAGTACATGTGTGAATACATAGACAAACAGAGTGTCACTAGTATGCCTCTACTTGGCTAGCTCGTTGAATCAAAGATGGTTAAGTTTACTAACCATAGACATGATGTAGCGACCCGACCTCAGACGGCCAAGTCTCTGTGCTTCAGTGCCATCCCTGGATCGGTAATGCTGACACACACAGTACTCGAATGGATTTATAACAGAGTAGCAATCACACACTTATTACATCGATAGTCTCAAGAGAGATCTTATTACAATAAATATGGCTTAAGGCCATCTAAATAAGATAACAGCGGAAGACTTGGAAGATAAAGCAAGTCCATCAACTCTAATGGCATAGCTAAGTGCATGACAACGACCTAGCGCACCTTACTCTTCGTCTGAAAAGTCTGCAACATGATATGTTGCAACCCGGAAACGGGTCAGCACATGGAATATGCTGGCAAGATAACACAGTACAACAATGAACAAGTAAAACCTATCTCTACATGCATATATGGCTGGTGGAGGCTCTACTGTTATAATGTTTTGTGAAGAGCCAATTTTTCCCTACAGCAAAGGAATATATTTTATTTAACTATCATGGTGGTTGAAACATTGAGAAGGTTCCTCCAACTCAATCCCAATTAAAAAGTAATTATCAACCCAACAAATTAATTTAAAGTGACGAGATCAACATGATAATCCAAGAACCAGATACTCAAGATGTCCATAATCGGGGACACGGCTAACCATGATTAGTTTGTACACTCTGCAGAGGTTTGTGCACTTTTCCCCACAAGACTCGATCTCCTCCGTTGGATTTCTCGCACTACATGATGTTTAAGAAACGGATGACCGAGACACAGTCTTTCAGAAACATTAACTCTTTACTCTGGGTGGACAGTTACACCTACTTTCCCCTACATCTGCTAGCCCACCACTGAAAGAGGTCATGCAACCTACTCAACTATGCTAGAGCCCATAATAGCTTGTGGCTGCACACGGAAGTTTCTAGCATGAATAATCTTATGATCCCTTTGAGCCCAGGTGGCGAACCATAGGATGATCACACGGGTACTCCGGGATATCCTAGGACAATTGAATCGAATCAGAGCCTGGGTTTCTAGAGATTCGATCTGCAAAAAGAATCAATCGAATCGGAGCTACGGAACTAAAACTACGGTCAAAAGAACTTCGAATACAAATCTGCTTGAAACCAAATTTTAAATTTTTCAAAACCTTGTTCAAGTTGATTACACAGAAAGAGGGGCTCAAGACGAAAATTTTGGTGTTGGTTTCACTGGATTTGGACAAATGGTTAAGAAACGGCGAGGGTTTGAAGACCAGGGGCTAATCTTTGATAAAAATAATCGCGGATAGGTCCCTGGCTGAAAAGAAAAGAAAAGAAAAGACTAACGAACGAACGTTCGCTGTCTGAACCTAACCGGCGAACAACGTTCATTAAAACGAACGATCGGACGAACGTCCGCTAAATAAAATAAACCGACGAGAACCGAGTAAAAACCGAAAAAATGCATCTAGGTTTTTAAAAAAAACGATCGGTTTTTACCTAACCAAAAAAACCGGCGGCGGATCCGGCGGCTCGGGCGGCTCGAGTCCGGCGGGCGAGGCGGCGACTCCAGCGGGACTAGGCGGCTACGCGGCGCGGGCAGCGGCGCGGCTCGGCGGCGGGGCTGGCGGCGCGGCTCGGGGTGGTGGTGGGGGTCGGTGGCGAGGTATTTAAAGGCTCGGGGGGGTCGGCGCCTTGGGAAGGGGGTCGAGAAGGAGGAGTCCTCCTCGGACTCGGCGGCGGTGGCGGCGTGCGCCGGCCGGACTCCCGGTCGGAGTAGGTCGGGGCGAGGCGGTGGGCTGGCCCGGCTTAGCTGGGCTATTGGCCCAGTCGGGCGCGCGAAGTTTTTTTTAAAATAGATTCCGCCGAGAAAATCCTAATAAAATAAAAATAGAATATCTAAAAATGCCAAAACAAATTTTCCCTGGCTAAGTAAAATATTTCAAACAAAGTGAACATTTTTCTTGGCCTAAAAATGCATATTTTTCTAATTCAAATAAAATATTAGTAAAATCCAAATAAAATTATTTATTTGATTTTAACATTTTTCCTCCAATATTTCATTTATTTTGGAGAAGTCATATTATCTCCTCTCATATATTTTAATTTGAAATATTTTTGAAGAGAAAAATAATTAAAACCAAAATGATCCCCGTTTCAATATTTGAGAAAACTCAAATAGGAAAATCGTGAAATCCCCAACACTCTCCGTGGGTCCTTGAGTTGCTTAGAATTTCAAGGATCGCAAAACAAAATGCAATAAAATATGATATGCATGGATGACCTATGTATAACATTCCAAATTGAAAATTTGGGATGTTACAAACCTACCCCCTTAAGATGAATCTCGTCCTCGAGATTCGGGTTGGCTAGAAAATAGGGGTGGGTTGTCTTTGCGCAACTCTTCCTCTTGTTCCCAGGTGGCTTCATCCTCGGTATGGTGGCTCCACTGAACTTTGCAAAACTTGATAACCTTGTTGCGTGTAACTCGGCTCGCAAACTCGAGAATCTTGACAGGTTTCTCCTCATAGGTCAAATCACTATCCAACCGAGTCGCTTCCAGGGGTACTGTATCTCTCAGAGGAATATCGGCCATCTCAGCATGGCACTTCTTCAACTGGGAAACGTGAAACACATCATGAACTCCTGCCAGTCCTTCGGGTAACTCCAACTTGTAGGCCACTTCTTCCATACGTTCCAAAACTTGGTATGGTCCTACAAATCTCGGGGCTAACTTTCCCTTAACTCCAAAACGTTTAATTCCTCGCAGAGGTGATACACGAAGATATGCTCTATCTCCAATTTCATAGAATACCTCCTTGCGTTTCAAGTCTGCATAACTCTTTTGCCTAGACTGAGCTACCTTCAGTCGGTCTCGAATCAACTTAACCTTCTCTTCAGACTCTTTGATCAAATCTGGTCCAAACAACTGACGGTCTCTGACTTCATCCCACATTAATGGTGTTCTGCACCTTCTTCCATACAGGGCTTCGAAAGGTGCCATCTTCAAACTGGCCTGGTAGCTGTTGTTGTATGAGAACTCCGCATAAGGCAAATTATCATCCCAACTAGATCCATAATCTAGCGCACAAGCTCTCAACATATCCTCCAGAATCTGATTGACTCTCTTGGTCTGTCCATCTGTCTGCGGATGAAAAGCTGTACTGAATTCTAGCCTGGTACCCAAAGTCTGGTGCAGCTGGTGCCAAAACTTTGAAGTGAACTGCGTTCCTCTATCTGATACGATGGTCCTTGGAACTCCATGCAAACATACGATCCTGGTCATATATATCTTGGCCAACTTCGCACTTGTATAGGTGGTTTTCACTGGGATAAAGTGAACTACTTTGGTCAGACGATCCACTACTACCCAGATAGAATCGTATCCCGATCGGGTCCTGGGTAATCCGGTGATAAAATCCATGCCAAGCTTGTCCCACTTCCATTCAGGTATAGGCATAGGCTGCAGTAATCCTGCTGGCTTCTGATGTTCTGCCTTCACTCTCTGACATACATCACATACGGCTACATACTTGGCAATATCCTTCTTCATACCAGTCCACCAGAAACGCTCCTTCAAATCCAAATACATCTTGGTGTTTCCGGGGTGTATCGAGTATGGTGAGTCATGAGCTTCCTGAAGTATCAACTTTCTGATCTCTGCATTATTGGGCACATAAACACGGTCCTCAAACCACAAGGTGTCGTGCTCATCCTCACGAAAACCTTTGGCCTTTCCTTTGCTCATTCTCTCCTTTATTTCGGCAATTTCCTTGTCATCCTTCTGAGCTTCTCGATTTTTTCCCAATAATGTTGACTGAACCTCCAATGATGCAACAAAACCTCTAGGAACTATCTCCAAACGAAGCTCCCTAAGATCTTCTGCTAATTCCTTAGGCAATCCTCCGCTTACGAGGGTATTAGCATAACTCTTCCGGCTGAGAGCATCTGCTACGACATTGGCCTTGCCTGGATGATAGTGCAACTTCATATCATAATCCTTTATGAGCTCCAACCATCTCCTTTGCCTGAGATTTAGCTCCTTGTCCATGAAAATGTACTTCAAACTCTTATGATCCGTGTACACATCACAACGGTTTCCAATAAGAAAATGTCTCCAGGTCTTGAGTGCATGCACTACGGCTGCTAACTCCAAATCATGCGTGGCATAATTCAACTCATGCGGTCGAAGTTGTCGTGAGGCATATGAAACAACTCTCCCGTCCTGCATAAGCACTCCTCCAAGTCCTAAGCGAGAAGTGTCGCAATACACTTGGAAATCCTTGCGTATATCTGGCAGAATCAGCACCGGGGCTGTAGTCAAACGTTTCTTCAACTCTTGAAAACTGGCCTCACATTCCTTTGTCCATTTGAACTTAGTGTCCTTCAACAGCTCCGTCCTGGGCTTCGCAATCTTAGAGAAATTCTCGATAAATCTTTGATAATATCCCGCGAGTCCAAGAAAACTGCGGATCTCTCCAACTGAGGTGGGTGCCAACCACTCAGTGACTGACTTAACCTTGGTGGGGTCTACTTCTATACCTTCTCCTGATATAACATGTCCAAGGAATCCAACTTCCTTCAACCAAAACACAACTTGCTGAACTTGGCATACAACTGATGTTCCCTGAGCTTCTCGAGAACTAAACGTAAGTGTTACTTGTGCTCCTCTTCATTCTTCGGGTATACCAAAATATCGCCAATGAACACCACAACAAACTTATCCAAGAACTCCATGAACACCTTATTCATCATACTCATGAAATAGGCTGGGGCATTAGTCAATCCAAATGACATAACCGTGTACTCATACAGCCCATACCTTGTGGTGAAAGCCGTCTTAGGTATATCCTGTTCTCGAATCTTCAACTGGTGGTATCCTGATCGCAGATCGATCTTGGAGAATATTTTAGCTCCTTGCAACTGGTCAAACAAATCATTGATCATCGGCAGTGGGTACTTGTTCTTGATCGTCACTTCATTCAAGGCACGATAATCAACAACCATTCTCAACGATCCATCCTTCTTCTCAACCAAGAGCACTGGGGCTCCCCATGGTGACGAACATCATCGAATGTAACCTTTCGCCAACAACTCCTTAATCTGCTTCTTAATCTCCTCCAGATCATTTGCGGGCATCTGGTATGGTCTCTTTGATATCGGTCCGGTGCCTGGCAATAACTCTATCAAAAACTCAATGTCTTGATCTGGTGGCATGCCTGGTAACTCCTCTGGAAATACATCTGGGTAATCCTTCACTACAGGCACTTCCTCCTGAACAACTCCTGAGAGGGAATTTACTTGGTTTCTCCTTGGCGCATGCCTGGATACATACTTGATCCTTTTTCCCTCCGGGGTGGTGAGTAAAATCGACTTACTAGTGACTTCCTTCAAGTGTCGTCCAAATGGTGTGTCTTCATCCGGTTGTGCAAACTTGTTCCTTGAGTCCGCCATCCTAAAGAGTAGAAAATGGAGAGGAGTCAGAAATGAGTAGAGAAGAGTGACCTATGGCTCATCTTAGTGGTCGTGTCCTACATTCAGCGTGTGCTCTGATACCATCTTGTAGTGACCCGACCTCAGACGGTCAAGTCTCTATGCTTCAGTGCCATCCCTGGATCGGTAATGCTGACACACACAGTACTCGAATGGATTTATAACAGAGTAGCAATCGCACACTTATTACATCGATAGTCTCAAAAGAGATCTTATTACAATAAATATGGCTTAAGGCCATCTAAATAAGATAACAGTGGAAGGCTTGGAAGATAAAGCGAGTCCATCAACTCCAACGGCATAGCTGAGTGCATGACAACGACCTAGCGCACCTTACTCTTCGTCTGAAAAGTCTGCAACATGATATGTTGCAGCACGGAAATGGGTCAGCACATGGAATATGCTGGCAAGATAACACAATACAGCAATGAACAAGTAAAACCTATCTCTACATGCATATATGGCTGGTGAGGCTCTACTGTTATAATGTTTTGCGAAAAGCCAATTTTCCCTACAGCAAAGGAATATATTTTATTTAACTATCATGGTGGTTGAAACATTGAGAAGGTTCCTCCAACTCAATCCCAATTAAAAAGTAATTATCAACCCAACAAATTAATTTAAAGTGACGAGATCAACATGATAATCCAAGAACCAGATACTCAAGATGTCCATAACCGGGGACACGACTAACCATGATTAGTTTGTACACTCTGCAGAGGTTTGTGCACTTTTCCCCACAAGACTCGATTTCCTCCGTTGGATTTCTTGCACTACATGATGTTTGAGAAACGGATGACCGAGACACAGTCTTTCAGAAATATTAACTCTTTACTCTGGGTGGACAGTTACACCTACTTTCCCCTACATCTGCTAGCCCACCACTGAAAGAGGTCATGCAACCTACTCAACTATGCTAGAGCCCATAATAGCTTGTGGTTGCACACGGAAGTTTCTAGCATGAATAATCTTATGATCCCTTTGAGCCTGGGTGGCGAACCATAGGATGATCACACGGGTACTCCGGGATATCCTAGGACAACACTGGATTCTCCAGGTGCCCGCAACCAATCCACCCAGATGTGTATTTAAGTAGCCACCTTAAGTTAACCATTAATTAACAATCTCACATCTGTCATGGATACACTCAAACCCAATCCATGTCTACTAGCATAGCATGGCAATATAAGCATAGCGTAGAAGTAACTCCCAAGGGTTTGATAATAAAAGGGCAATAGGTTCTACCTCATCATCTACTTCCCAAACCCACATGTTAAGAGATCCTACTCATGCAATGTTTGAGGATTGTAACTAATGCATAAAAACTGGGTATAAAAAGAGTATGATCAATGTGTTACTTGCCTTGCTGACGATCCGCAAAACCTAGTGACTCGTAGTAGCACGCTTCGCACTCCGGGAATTCTATCGCAAACAAACAATAGCATACATAAGCACTCAAGCAATGATGCACGGGTAAAATTCAAATAAGAAGATCGAATCTAAAAGCTCAACTGAAGAGATTCGATCTGCAAAAAGAATCAATCGAATCGGAGCTACGGAACTAAAACTATGGTCAAAAGAACTTCGAATACAAATCTGCTTGAAACCAAATTTTAAATTTGTCAAAACCTTGTTCAAGTTGATTACACAGAAAGAGGGGCTCGAGACGGAAATTTTGGCGTTGGTTTCATTGGATTTGGACAAACGGATAAGAAACGGCGAGGGTTTGAAGATCAGGGGCTAATCTATGATAAAAATAATCGCGGATAGGTCCCTGGCCGAAAAAGAAAATAAAAGAAAAGACTAAAGAACGAACGTTCACTGTCTGAACCTAACCGGCGAACAACGTTCATTAAAACGAACGATTGGACGAACGTCCGCTAAATAAAATAAACCGACGAGAACCGAGTAAAAACCGAAAAAAAGCATCTAGGTTTTTAAAAAAACCGATCGGTTTTTACCTAACCGAAAAAAAAACCGGCGGCTCGAGTTCGGCGGGCGAGGTGGTGGCTCCGGCGGGACTAGGCGGCGGCGCGGCGCGGGGCGGAGCAGCGGCGGCGACGGCGAGCGGCGGCGGCACGGAGCGGGCGGCGCGGCTCGGGGTGGTGGTGGTGGTCGGCGGCGGCGGTATTTCAAGGCCCGGGGGGTCAGCGGCTTGGGGAGGGGGTCGAGGAGGAGGAGTCCTCCTCGGACTCGGCGGCGGCGGCGGCCGGACTACCGGTCGGAGTCGGTCGGGGCGAGGCGGTGGGCTGGCCCGGCTCGGCAACGGCCCAGCCGGGCGCGAAGTTTTTTTTAAACAGATTCCGCCGAGAAAAATCCTAATAAAATAAAAATTAAAAATCTAAAAATGCCAAGACAAATTTTTCTCGTCTAAATAAAATATTTAGAACAAAATGAACATTTTCTTGGCCTAAAAATGCAATTTTGAAAAATGCATATTTTTCTAATTCAAATAAAATAGGAGTAAAATCCAAATAAAAATATTTATTTGATTTTAATATTTTTCCTCCAATATTTCATTTATTTTGGAGAAGTCATATTATCTCCTCTCATATATTTTAATTTGAAATATTTTTGGAGAGAAAAATAATTAAAACCAAAATGATCCCCGTTTCAATATTTGAGAAAACTCAAATAGGAAAATCATGAAATCCCTAACTCTCTCCGTGGGTCCTTGAGTTGCTTAGAATTTCAAGGATCGCAAAAGAAAATGCAATAAAATATGATATGCATGGATGACCTATGTATAACATTCCAAATTGAAAATTTGGGATGTTACACATGAGTTGTCATTTCATTAACGGGATCACATCATTAGAGAATGATGTGATTGACTTGACCCATTCCTTTAGCTTAGCACTTGATCGTTTAGTTTGTTGCTATTGCTTTCTTCATGACTTATACATGTTCCTATGACTATGAGATTATGCAACTCCCGAATACCGGAGGAACACTTAGTGTGCTATCAAACGTCACAACGTAACTGGGTGATTATAAAGATGCTCTACAGGTGTCTCCGATAGTGTTTGTTGAGTTGGCATAGATCGAGATTAGGATTTGTCACTCCGATTGTCGGAGAGGTATCTCTGGGCTCTCGGTAATGCACATCACTATATGCCTTGCAAGCAATGTGACTAATGAGTTAGTTACGAGATGATGCATTACGGAACGAGTAAAGAGACTTGCCGGTAACGAGATTGAACTAGGTATTGAGATACCGACGATCGAATCTCGGGCAAGTAACATACCGATGACAAAGGGAACAACATATGTTGTTATGCAGTTTGACCGATAAAGATCTTCGTAGAATATGTAGGAACCAATATGAGCATCCAGATTCCGCTGACCGCTGTTGGTTATTGACCGAAGATGAGTCTCAGTCATGTATACATAGTTCTCGAACCCGTAGGGTCCGCAAGCTTAACGTTCGATGACGATCGGTATTATGAGTTTATGTGTTTTGATGTACCGAAGGTTGTTTGGAGTCCCAGATGTGATCACGGACATGACGAGGAGTCTCGAAATGGTCGAGACATAAAGATTGATATATTGGACGACTATATTCGGACACTGGAAGTGTTCCGGAGAAGTTTCGGATAAAACCGGAGTGCCGGAGGGTTATCGGAACCCCCGGGGGAACTAATGGGCCTCGATGGGCCTTAGTGGAGAGAGAGAGGGGCGGCCAGGGCAGGCCGCACGCCCCCTCCCCCTTGAGTCCGAATTGGACTAGGAAGGGGGGCGGCGCCCCCCTTTCCTTCTCCCTCTCCCTCTCCCTCTCCTTCCTTCCCCCTCTCTCCCTCTTGGTGGAAACCTACTAGGACTTGGAGTCCTAGTAGGATTCCCCTCTTGGGGGCGCGCCAAGGAGGGCCGGCCAGCCTCCCCCCTTGCTCCTTTATATACGGGGGCAGGGGCACCCCAAGACACACAAGTTGATTGTTTAGCTGTGTGGTGTGTACGGTGCCCCCCTCCACAGATTTCCACCTCGGTCATATCGTTGTAGTGCTTAGGAGAAGCCCTGCGTCGGTAACTTCATGATCACCGTCATCATGCTGTCGTGCTGACGAAACTCTCCCTCGACCTCAGCTGGATCTAGAGTTCGTGGGACGTCACCGAGCTGAACGTGTGCAGATCGCGGAGGTGTCGTACTTTCGGTGCTAGGATTGGTCGGATCGTGAAGACGTACGACTACATCAACCGCGTTGTCATAACGCTTCCGCTTTCGATCTACGAGGGTACGTGGACATCACTCTCCCCTCTTGTTGCTATGCATCAGCTAGATGGATCTTGCGTGTGCGTAGGAAGTTTTTTGAAATTACTGTGTTCCCCAATAGCCACCTCCCTTCCGCCTCACTTTTGGGCAGACGTTGTCTCGACTACCATCTATGTCATCAACCTTCAGCCATCCACTGCTCTGCAGGGTGGCGTTCCTTTTGAGCATCTCTTTGATCGTTCTCCTGGTGGCGCTTCATTTGTTTTGTTGTGGTTTCTGTATCCTTCTTGTCCCTCATGAACGCACCAAACTGATCGTTCAGTCTGTTGAGTGTGCCTTCTTAGGATATAGTGATAAGCAAAAGGGGAATCACTTTTTATCATGTTGGTCGTCACATGCTTATCTATTGGGATGTGAATTTTTATGAGTCTCGTCCCTTCTACCCACGTCCACTTTCCTCGAACTTCCAGTGCATGATATCACTTTCATCACTTTTTCCGATGCTCCTATCACTCCTTTTGAGCCCTTGTCCATCTGTAATACTGCTCATGCTTCTTCGACTCTTACAAAATTGACGCCGCCATCTCCTATGGTTTCCTCACCTCGCTTATTACAAGATTCTACACCTTCGTCCCTGGTGGCTTCCATCTCCATCAGCTGAGTTTATCCCGGTGATTCCTCCTCGTATTCTTCCATCTTTTACTCACTTTTATATTCGTCGTTCTCATGGTGTGGGTGAATCTATTGATGCGCCATCTACTTTTGATGTGCCATCTTCCTCGTCTCTGCCCACTTATGGCCTGCATCCTCAATTTCTTGTTCACTTTCGCCTGTTGACCGCCCTGGTTTTTCAAGAGCAAGTGCAACTGTTCTTAAGGCGACTCCTTATAGTGATGCTATTGTTAATCCCAAATGGCAGCTTGCAATGTCAGATGAGATTGCGGCTCTTGAGCCCACTGGCACGTGTGTTCTTGTTTCTCTTCCTCCATGTGTTCATTCCATCACTTGTAAGTGGGTCTACAAGGTTAAGACTCACTCTAATGGTTCTCTTGAGCACTAGAAAGCTCGTCTTATGGCTCGTGTCTTTCAACGGGAGCATGGTCTTGATTACAATTTGCTCCTGTGGCGCGTGAGCTGTGTTCACCACTGGTCTATGTCTCATCCTGATGTTAAGAATGTCGTTAGCAGGTCAGTTGTGTGAGGAGGCCTACATGTAGCCACCGCTTGGGTATCCCGTTCCTGACGACACAGTATGTCGTCTTTGTTGCTCTCTTTATGGCCTTAAGCAAGCCCATCGTGCCTGGGATGAGCATTTTGCATCTCTGGTACATACTGCATATTTTCTAAAAGCATATACAGTCAGGATGGACTTATTTAGACCTCTAAACGTCCGTTGACGCGCCCGGTCACTGCCCGGGCGCGTCTGCTTTGAGCCCTCATTTTCCTGCACGCAACCACGACTCTCATATTGTCCTTCCTACTTTCAGACATTTCAACGAACATGTCATATGCGGCACTACCAGGGCACGCATCAGCGGCGGCAAGGACATAGTACGGCATGCACACACCAGAGCTGCCCCTGCACCCGGCAACCACACACGCGACACAGCCAGCTGGTGGCGTCCTCGCGTGGACGCACAAGATGTACAGCAAACACAAGAGCCGAACTTCACAGCCGGCACAACAAACACATGAGCGGGTGACATCCCCGCGAGGACGCAACACAGCAGGCACACAACCAGCCGGCGGCATCCTAATGCGAACGAAGCAACGACGGCGGGCTCGTCTGGCGAGCCGATGCCTAGCTCCTGGCGTTGAGAGCCTACCGCGTCCACTGCATGGGTGCCAGTTCGTGGTCCGGTCGTGCAGGCACCGCCAGGGGTGTGCGAGCTCCGGCTGGGAGCGGCCGTGGACGCGCTGGCGCGTGAGCTCCGGCTGGGAGCAGCCATGGACGTGTTGGCGCGGGAGCTCTGTCTGCGCTCGCGTGCTCCGGCTGGGAGCGGGAGTGGGCGTGCCCATAGGCGCGAGCGGACACAGCCATCTCATGGTCAGCTCCTGCAGGCCGCGCCGCAGGCGTCCGAGCTCCGGCCTGGGAGCAGCCATGGGCTGCGAGGTCCGCCTATGGGCGCCCGAGCTCCGCCCTGGGAGCGGCCGCGGGCGCAGCAACGGTAGCGGTGGCGCGATCTCCGAGCGGCCGCCTGAGGAGCGAGTGCTACCTCTTGAGCACTGCGTTGGTTTTCCCTTGAAGAGGAAAGGGTGATGCAGTAAAGTAGCGTAAGTATTTCCCTCAGTTTTTGAGAACCAAGGTATCAATCCAGTAGGAGATCACGCACGAGTCCCTCGCACCTACACAAACAAATAAGAACCTCGCAACCAACGCGATAAAGGGGTTGTCAATCCCTCAACGGTCACTTACGAGAGTGAGATCTGATAGATATGATAAGATAATATTTTTGGTATTGTTATGATAAAGAGAAATAAAGATGCAAAGTAAAATAAAAGGCAAAAGAAATAACTAAGTGTTGGAAGATTAATATGATGGAAAATAGACCCGGGGGCCATAGGTTTCACTAGTGGCTTCCCTCAAGAGCATAAGTATTACGGTGGGTGAACAAATTACTGTTGAGCAATTGATAGAATTGAGCATAGTTATGAGAATATCTAGGTATGATCATGTATATAGGCATCACGTCCGTGACAAGTAGACCGACTCCTGCCTGCATCTACTACTATTACTCCACACATCGACCGCTATCCAGCATGCATCTAGAGTATTAAGTTCATAAGAACAGAGTAACGCTTTAAGCAAGATGACATGATGTAGAGGGATAAACTCATGCAATATGATATAAACCACATCTTGTTATCCTCGATGGCAACAATACAATACGTGCCTTGCTGCCCCTGCTGTCACTGGGAAAGGACACCGCAAGATTGAACCCAAAGCTAAGCACTTCTCTCATTGCAAGAAAGATCAATCTAGTAGGCCAAACCAAATTGATAATTCGAAGAGACTTGCAAAGATAACCAATCATACATAAAAGATTTCAGAAGAGATTCAAATATTGTTCGTAGATAAACTTGATCATAAACCCACAATTCATCGGTCTTAACAAACACACCGCAAAAGAAGATTACATCGAATAGATCTCCACGAGAATCGTGGAGAACTTTGTATTGAGATCCAAAGAGAGAGAAGGAGCCATCTAGCTAATAACTATGGACCCGAAGGTCTGAAGTAAACTACTCACACATCATCGGAGAGGCTATGGTGTTGATGTAGAAGCCCTCCATGATCAATGCCCCCTCCAGCGGAGCGCCGGAAAAGGCCCCAAGATGGGATCTCACGGGTACAGAAGGTTGCGGCGGTGGAATTAGGTTTTTGGCTCTGTATCTGATAGTTTGGGGGTACGTAGGTATATATAGGAGGAAGAAGTACGTCGGTGGAGCAACGTGGGCCCCATGAGGGTGGAGGGCACGCCCAGGGGGGTAGGCGCGCCCCCTGCCTCGTGCTCTCCTGGTTGATTTCTTGACGTAGACTCCAAGTCCTCTGGATCACGTTTGTTCCGAAAATCACGTTCCCGAAGGTTTCATTCCGTTTGGACTCCGTTTGATATTCTTTTTCTGCGAAACACTGAAATAGGCAAAAAAACAGCAATTTGGGCTGGGCCTCCGGTTAATAGGTTAGTCCCAAAAATAATATAAAAGTGTATAATAAAGCCCATTAACATCCAAAACAGAATATAATATAGCATGGAACAATCAAAAATTATAGATACGTTGGAGACGTATCAAGCATCCCCAAGCTTAATTCCTGCTCGTCCTCGAGTAGGTAAATGATAAAAGCAGAATTTTTGATGTGGAATGCTACTTAGCATAATTTTCAATGTAATTCTCTTAATTGTGGTATGAATATTCAGATCCGAAAGATTCAAGACAACAGTTTAATGTTGACATAAAAATAATACTTCAAGCATACTAACTAAGCAATTATGTCTTCTCAAAATAACATGGCCAAAGAAAGTTATCCCTACAAAATCATATAGTCTGGCTATGCTCTATCTTCACCACACAAAGTATTTAAATCATGCACAACCCCGATGACAAGCCAAGCAATTGTTTCATACTTTTGGTGTTCTCAAACTTTTTCAATCTTCACGCAATACATGAGCGTGAGCCATGGATATAGCACTATATGTGGAATAGAATGGTGGTTGTGGAGAAGACAAAAAAAGGAGAAGATAGTCTCACATCAACTAGGCGTATCAACGGGCTATGGAGATGCCCATTAATAGATATCAATGTTAGTGAGTAGGGATTGCCATGCAACGGATGCACTAGAGCTATAAGTATATGAAAGCTCAACAAAAGAAACTAAGTGGGTGTGCATCCAACTTGCTTGCTCACGAAGACCTAGGGCATTTTGAGGAAGCCCATCATTGGAATATACAAGCCAAGTTCTATAATGAAAAATTCCCACTAGTATATGAAAGTGATATCATAGGAGACTCTCTATCATGAAGATCATGGTGCTACTTTGAAGCACAAGTGTGGTAAAAGGATAGTAACATTGTCTCTTCTCTCTTTTTCTCTCTTTTTTTTTATTTGGGCCTTTTCTCTTTTTTATGGCCTCTTTTTTTTCTTTTTTTCGTCCGGAGTCTCATCCCGACTTGTGGGGGAATCATAGTCTCCATCATCCTTTCCTCACTTGGGACAATGCTCTAAAAATGATGATCATCACACTTTTATTTACTTACAACTCAACAATTACAACTCAATACTTAGAATGACTCTATGTGAATGCCTCCGGCGGTGTACCGGGATATGCAATGAATCAATAGTGACATGTATAAAAGAATTATGAACGGTGGCTTTGCCACAAATACGATGTCAACTACATGATCATGCGAAGCAATATGACAATGATGGAGCGTGTCATAGTAAACGGAACGGTGGTAAGTTGCATGGCAATATATCTCAGAATGGCTATGGAAATGCCATGATAGGTAGGTATGGTGGCTGTTTTGAGGAAGGTATATGGTGGGTGTATGATACCGACAAAAAGTGCGCGGTATTAGAGAGGCTAGCAATGGTGGAAGGAAGAGAGTGCGTACAATCCATGGACTCAACATTAGTCATAAAAAACTCATATACTTGTTGCAAAAATCTACAAGTTATCAAAGCAAAGTATTACGCGCATGCTCTTAGGGGGATAGATTGGTAGGAAAAGACCATCGCTCGTCCCCGACCGCCACTCATAAGGAAGACAATCAATAAATAAATCATGCTCCGACTTCATCACATAACGGTTCACCATACGTGCATGCTACGGGAATCACAAACTTTAACACAAGTATCCCTCAAATCCACAACTACTCAACTAGCATGAATCTAATATCACCATCTTCATATCTCAAAATAATTATCAAGCATCAAACTTCTCATAGTATTCAACACACTCATAAGATAATTTTTACTAATCTTGGATGCCTATTACTTTAGGACTAATTTCTCAATTTAAGCAAATTACAATGCTGTTTTGTAGGACTCTCAAAATAATATAAGTGAAGCATGAGAGAACAATAGTTTCTATAAAACAAATCCACCACCGTGCTCTAAAAGATATAAGTGAAGCACTAGAGCAAAAACTGTATAGCTCAAAAGATATAAGTGAAGCACATAGAGTATTCTAACAAATTCCGAATCAAGTATGTCTCTCTCAAAAGGTGTGTACAGCAAGGATGATTGTGGCAAACTAACAAATAAAGACTCAAATAATACAAGACGCTCCAAGCAAAACACATATCATGTGGTGAATAAAAATATAGCCCCAAGTAAAGTTACTGATGGACGAAGACGAAAGAGGGGATGCCTTCCGGGGCATCCCCAAGCTTTGGCTTTTTGGTGTCCTTAGATTACCTTGGGGTTCCATGGTCATCCCCAAGCTTAGGCTCTTGCCACTCCTTGTTCCATAATCCATCAAATCCTTACTCAAAACTTGAAAACTTCACAACACAAAACTTAACAGAAAATCTCATGAGCTTCGTTAGCGAAAGAAAACAAAACACCACTTCAAGGTACTGTAATGAAATCATTCTTTATTTTTATGGATGTTAAATCTACTGTATTCCAACTTCTCTATGGTTCATAAACTCCGTTACTATCCATAGATTCATCAAAATAAGCAAACAACACACGAAAAACAGAATCTGTCAAAAACAGAACAGTCTGTAGTAATCTGTACCTAACGCAAACTTCTGGAACTTAGAAAAATCTATCAAAATAGGAAGACCTAGATAATTTGTTTATTGATCTACTGCAATTGGAATCAGTATGTTATCACGTTCTGGTGATTTTTAACTATTGTTTTCGTGAGCAGAAAGTTTCTGACTTTTTCAGCAAGATCAAATAACTAATATCCAAGTAGATCGTATAGGTTTTACTTGGCACAAACACTAAATAAAACACAAAAACACATCTAACCAGAGGCTAGATCAAATATTTATTCCTAAACAGAAGCAAAAAGCAAAAAAACTAAAAATAAAATTGGGTTGCCTCCCAACAAGCGTTATCGTTTAACTCCCCTAGCTAGGCATAAAAGCAAGGATAGATCTAGGTATTGCCATCTTTGGTTTTAGGGAAGAAAAGAGCAAACTTGTTATCTATGGAATTAATCTTTCTATTTTGATAAATCACGTGGCTATTAATGGTAGAAGAAAGATTAAGCACGTTGCGGAAATTTGCATCTAGGCTAGCTTTTATCTCTTTGATAAATTCGTTTTGGTAGGAGAGCAAAAGAGATGTAGATTCAACTTTCTCATTCATGGGGTGCCCAAATATGGTTTTCATCTTTTCATAAGTATCTACGGCATCCCCTTCAAAAAAGCCTTCTCCAAATATAGAATCTAGGACATGCTTAAACGAAGAAGGTAGGGCAACATAAAAGCTCTTCAAGTAAATTTCAATTTGGTATTGGGGTACATAGTTAACCCGGATCCTTAACAGTCTATCCCAAGCATCTTTTAAAGATTCATTGAGTAAATAACGAAAAATTCCCGAATCATCTTCATCAAAATTATTAGGACTCTCATTGACAACTCCGGCAGGTTTTTCCATAGCATTATTTATGAGTTTAGATAGAATAGAAGGATCGTCCAAAGTACTAAAGCTCGGGAGAGAACCCCCATCTCTTTTTGGTTCCGACATGCCGAAGGAAAGGCGAGCAGAAAAGAGGGCGAATAAAACGGCAAGGGTGAAGTGGGGGAGAGGAAAACGAGAGGCAAATGGCAAATAATGTAATGCGAGGGATAAGAGTTTGTGATGAGTACTTGGTATGTCTTGACTTGACTTGACTTGGCGCGAATCTCCCCGGCAACGGCGCCAGAAATCCTTCTTGCTACCTCTTGAGCACTACGTTGGTTTTCCCTTGAAGAGGAAAGGGTGATGCAGTAAGTAGCGTAAGTATTTCCCTCGGTTTTTGAGAACCAAGGTATCAATCCAATAGAAGATCACGCACGAGTCCCTCGCACCTACACAAACAAATAAGAACCTCGCAACCAACGCGATAAAGGGGTTGTCAATCCCTCAACGGTCACTTACGAGAGTGAGATCTGATAGATATGATAAGATAATATTTTTGGTATTTTTATGATAAAGAGAAATAAAGATGCAAAGTAAAATAAAAGGCAAAAGAAATAACTAAGTGTTGGAAGATTAATATGATGGAAAATAGACCCGGGGGCCATAGGTTTCACTAGTGGCTTCTCTCAAGAGCATAAGTATTACGGTGGGTGAACAAATTACTGTTGAGCAATTTATAGAATTGAGCATAGTTATGAGAATATCTAGGTATGATCATGTATATAGGCATCACGTCCGTGACAAGTAGACCAACTCCTTCATGCATCTACTACTATTACTCCACACATCGACCGCTATCCGGCATGCATATAGAGTATTAAGTTCATAAGAACAGAGTAACGCTTTAAGCAAGATGACATGATGTAGAGGGATAAACTCATGCAATATGATATAAACCCCATCTTGTTATCCTCGATGGCAACAATACAATACGTGCCTTGCTTCCCCTGTTGTCACTGGGAAAGGACACCGCAAGATTGAACCCAAAGCTAAGCACTTCTCCCATTGCAAGAAAGATCAATCTAGTAGGCCAAACCAAACTGATAATTCGAAGAGACTTGCAAAGATAACCAATCATACATAAAAGAATTCAGAAGAGATTCAAATATTGTTCATAGATAAACTTGATCATAAACCCACAATTCATCGGTCTCAACAAACACACCACAAAAGAAGATTACATCGAATAGATCTCCACGAGAATCGTGGAGAACTTTGTATTGAGATCCAAAGAGAGAGAAGAAGCCATCTAGCTAATAACTATGGACCCGAAGGTCTGAAGTAAACTACTCACACATCATCGGAGAGGCTATCGTATTGATGTAGAAGCCCTCCGTGATCAATGCCCCCTCCGGCGGAGCGCCAGAAAAGGCCCCAAGATGGGATCTCATGGGTACAGAAGGTTGCGGCGGTGGAATTAGGTTTTTGGCTCCGTATCTGATAGTTTGGGGGTACGTAGATATATATAGGAGGAAGAAGTACGTCGGTGGAGCAACGTGGGCCCCACGAGGGTGGAGGGCGCGCCCCCCTGCCTCGTGCTCTCCTGGTTGATTTCTTGACGTAGACTCCAAGTCCTCTGGATCACGTTTGTTCTGAAAATCACGTTCCCAAAGGTTTCATTCCGTTTGGACTCCGTTTGATATTCTTTTTCTGTGAAACACTGAAATAGGCAAAAAAAAGCAATTTGGGCTGGGCCTCCGGTTAATAGGTTAGTCCCAAAAATAATATAAAAGTGTATAATAAAGCCCGTTAACATCCAAAACAGAATATAATATAGCATGGAACAATCAAAAATTATCGATACGTTGGAGACGTATCAGCGAGCGAGCTCTGGGACGGGCATGCTCCATGCTCGTATGAAAAAGGAGAGATAGAGGGGGGAGGTGAGGTGGGACCTACGAGGGTTGTCCGGGCGCGTCCGGGTAGCCTCATATTCATCTCATATTTGAGATGGATTGGAGGTGGTGGAAATTGCACAAACCACCTACTTTTGGTGTTAGTGTGGCACAAAACACCTACTCCGTACTTTACAGATTTGTTGCACAAAACACCGTATATTGGGGTAATTCGTTGCAGTTAGGTCTAATCCACCATTTAGGTGTATTTGACAGAGAAAATTGCAAAAACCACCTATTTTTGGTGCTGGCATTGCACAAAACACCTACTTTATAGATTTGTTGCACAAAACACTGCATATTGGGGTAATTCATTGCAACTAGGTCTAATCCATCATTTGTGTGTGTTGACATAATTCCGACAAGTGGGTCTAGTTTGTAAGTGCACCGGTGGCAAAAAAACCGGCCACATCAACAACCAACAAGAACTATCAATATCTCACAATCCTTTGCTCGAATTGAGCTGAATTTTCCCCTGAATATTAGTGAGTGCATGTATGATTTATTGGGGGTTATTTTTGCATTTAGATAATGTTAATTTGAGCAAAAACATTGAGCGAGCCAACTAACGTTGCAAATATCGCACAAACTGTTGGTCCACATGAGCTGTGTTTTTTTTCGGAATAGTATTGGATACAAGTGTGATTTACTGAAATTATTTCGCATTTATTTTGAAAATTTTGAATTTTGAGTAAAAAATATAAGAGCCAATATAGACTACCAATATCTCATTATAATGCGATCCAAATCAACTGAAACTTTCCAGATTCATTACTGGTTACATCTAGCTAGTACAACACCACAAACTTTCGTGTGACTAAACATAAGATTGCTAGATAAATCTAAAAAGATCCATAAATAGCCACAATATTCATAAAATAAGATCAGTAGCACCAAAACATGGAAGATATTGTTGCCATCGGGCTTTAGCATCCAAGTAGTCGCCATATGGCCATTACAGACATCATCAAGTCTCCCACACGAAAATATTACGCCATGAGGTTTTATTATCCAAATACATCCCAAGTTGCAATATAGGCATTACATACTGATATACGATATTCACTCTTGTCGAGGCTGGACTTGAAGTGAAGTAGGAATACGTTATTTGCTTTCTTATCCTCGCTACCATTTTTTTGACACCGGTGCATTTACAAACTGGGCCCATTTGTCAGAAATCATGTCAACACATCCAAATGGTGGATTAGACCTAGCTGTAACGAATTACCCTAATATATGGTGACGACTTCCCGACTGTCTACTACAACAAATTGTGCCCGGCTCTGGCGAGGGAGGGGCGATGACGGCGACGCGCCTTCGGCTCGCTTCAGTGCTTGTAATCGTCGCCAGGTGGTATATGAATCTGGATGTAATTTTTATTATTTCTGGTGCTCATTGTACTGCCATGATTGAAGATGAATAGATCGACAGTTTCCCAAAAAAAAGTGAGAGATAAACCAATAGTGGCCATGATTGACTCAATTAGGACCATAATTTTCAAGAAAATGCAAAACAATTCCAGTAATTCACGCATGTAGCCAATGCTATTCTGGAAAAAAAACTCACCTCATTTGGACCAATAGTTTGTGAGACATTTGCAATGTTAGTTTGCTTGTTCAATTTTTTTTTCAAATTTTTACATTTAAGAAAATGAAAATAATCAATAGTCATAAATGGATTCACTAATATTATGGGGAAATTCAGCTGAGTTGGAGCAAAGGATTGTGAGATATTAACAGTTCTAGTTGGTTGTTGATGTGGCCATTTTTTTGCCACCGGTGCACTTACAAAATGAACCCACTTGTCAGGATCATGTCAACACACATAAATAATGGATTAGACCTAGCTGCAATGAATTACCCCCAATATATGATGTTTTGTGCAACAAACCTATAAAGTAGGTGTTTTGTGCACCACTACCACCAAAAGTAGGTGGTTTGTGCAATTTTCTCATTTGAGGTGCGTCGAACAACTCGGACATTGAAGGACGAAATGAGGAGTCCGGTTGGATCATCTTTTTGTGACCAGACACTGTACGGACTGCCCGTCCGGGCGTCTAGAGAGGAAATAGGGGGTCCAACTGCATATGCTCTAACAATCCGGTCCTGAAATAAGCCCGCCACACGTCACCTCACTCCTACTGGTGATGCACCGCAGCGCTGGCTAACCTCATGGTGACCAATAGTAAACAAGACCATTAGGGTAACTCCAACGCGCCGACCCAAACGGGCGCTTTATCCGCTTTTCGTCCGTTTGGGTCGGCCAAGTGGACGTGCGCATCCGCTTTTTAATTTGGGTTGGCAGGTGCGCCCAACGAAAGGCATACCCATTTTTACCGACGTGGCCGAAACAGACAATAAAACATAATTATACATAAATGGTCGGTACAACGCCGGCCAAACTCCGCTTAAACATAACTAAATATAAGAAAACTCTAATAAACGCCCGCACGCTGCCCTTGTAGACCGCCTTGCCCTTGCCCTTGCCGCCGTCGTCGCCGCCGGTGAGGTCGATGAAGACAGGAGGCGGTCCAACCCAACCGAACGCTGATTGATAGGCCGCCAGGGCAGCCTCCTCCGACATCTATCGCGGCGGCGGCATAGCGGCGAGGCGGGTGCGCTCCTCCTCCTCCTCGCGGCGCAGCTGCTGCTCGCTGCCAGCCCCCTCCTTGGCGAGCCAATGCTCCTTCCAGCGCTCAAGGTGAGCCTCCTCCTCTTTTGGCGTGAAGGCGTAGTAGCAGGGAGGCGCGCTCACCCACTCGCGAAGCTCGCCGGCCCACGAATAGGACTCCTCGGGCCAAGTGGGGGGGCGACGGTGGCCGCTTCCGCGTGGGTGTTGGCTCAAGCTCCGGCTAAGGCTCTGGTTCGGCCTTGGGCTTGACGAGGGGCGCCGATGGCGGCACGAACAGGGGCGCGTGGACGGAGTCCCCCGCCGCGGACAAAGCAATGGCGTGCTCCAGCCCATCCCAATGGGCATCCTCCTCGAGCCGGCTCGCCTCCAACGCATGTTGCAGGGCTTCCTCGAGAGCGGCTTGGTACTCCACCTCCGCCTGCTCTTCCTCCAGCTTTACCTCGGGGGGCGGCGGTGGGACGTTGTGGTCGATGTGGATGCCGCGTTAGCGCTCCTCCTCGTACTCTATCGTAAACCAGCGCTCCCAGTTGGGGGAGTTTGGCGCGTAGGCACGCATGGCGCGCTGCTCCGGCATAAGCAGCTCGCGCCGCCCGCAAACATCCTCCGCGTGTGCCCGTGCGGACCGCGGCGTTGCCGGGATGGGGATGCCTGCGGGTCCAGATGTCAGCCGTGCGGCAAGTACACATCCGTGTACTGCAGGGGTTGGCAGTACTCCCAGTGCCACCGCGCCTGGTGGACTGGGATGTACAGCCGCTCTCGCTCTCGTGATGGCTTGCCGTATCTAGCCGGTGGCGATGGAGGAGGGAGCCCGCGGGAAGATCTCGCGTCGGCGCTGAGCCTCCCCTTCCTCCCTCCCTTCCCGCTGAAGATGACAATGGCTTTGCTAGGGTTTCGGGCTGGCTGGCTGGCTAGGATTTTATGGTCGCCGACGATGGAACAAAGGTGGCCAGATGTGGACGAGAAGTGGATGAGGTCGGCCCCGCAGCATGCATCCATTAAAAAGAACGGGCACGCGACCCTTCCACACACTGCCAGGCGGGCCCGAGGTAGGTGGCCGCGTTTAATATGACCACATGTGGTTGTTGGCTGGCTGACTTGTGGGGCCGCGGCGGACACCGAGGGAACACGCGGCGCGTCCACTTCGTGTCCAAGCCGCCGCATTTTAGGACTGAAATGCGTCGATGCGGATACGAAGTGGACGCAATTTGGGTTTGGGTCGGCGCGTTGGACCGGGGTTTTTATCCGCGCCGATCCAAACAGACTTGGACGGGCGAAATGGGTCGCCCGGTTGGAGTTGCTCTTAGTGATCATTATTCTGATCCCTTCAAAGTATTTTTTTTTCCTTTTTATACTCCACCAAAATATAGCTTGGGACTCCAGTCTTATTTGTCTTTGTTAGTTGTTGGTGTGTTTTTGTATGCACGCCTTGATTTTGGCTCTATGGATCCTAATGACTATGCAAAGGTCAAAAATGTGCTCATTGTATTTGAGTCAAGATACGGTAAACAAGAACAAAAGCAAACAAACCTGGGCTGGCAGTGTGCCATCTTCAGATTACCTTTCCCGTCCTTTTGATCTGTCGGTATAGTAGTACTACCGATTGGCCGATGCTCCTGTGACAGCAGAAAAGTCCACGAGAAGCCAGCGTACCGCCTCGGCCAGTTCCGCCGGACGTCTTGTCTGGACCGGAGAGTGCACACGCGCGACGACCGAGCACCAGTCTCGCGCCCCTTGACTAGCGATCGAAATCCCGCTGTACAAAGGGCCTGCGTCCGTCTTCCCTGCGCGCACTTGGTGAGTACTACTAGTGCAGGAGGATAAGGGTGGGCTGTGAGAGCGATGGGGTCGCTGGGGAAGGACGCGGCGGCGGGGGAGCGGGTGGTGCTGGCGGTGAACGGCGCGCGGCACGAGGCGGCCGGCGTCGACCCGTCGACGACGCTGCTGGAGTTCCTCCGCACGCGGACGCCCGTCCGGGGGCCCAAGCTCGGCTGCGGCGAAGGTGAGGGCAGCACCGCTCGATTCATTTCATATCCCCTTGTTTAATTCTTCTTTCGCTCGTTCGAATAAGCGGATCGATCGAGCCCAGATTTCGATCGAACCGGTACCAGTTCTTGTGTGTGAGCAGGGAAGAAGTTTGTGTACACGTTCACGTAGGACATCACGCCACAATCACAATGCACACCGATGGTTAATGTTGCTCGTCTCTTGTTCTTCTAATCTTCTTCTTTTTGCTTAATTAGATTAGCTAGCTAGCGCTATCGTTCATAAATCGTGACGGGCACATATATACATCGCAGCCGTCGGCCTTTTTATTTCCTTGCATTATCGATCCTTCACGGCACATACCGATTCCAGCCTCCATCGCAGTTATTGGATCGATGGTTCGTTCATCAAACGCGGGCCACAAATATAGTTTTACTGTTTGTTTTCTCCTGGGAAAATCAATCCTCCTGCCTGCTCCGGCCTCCGTGTGAGCATGCGGCAGATGCTGCCGCGATCTGATTACAGCGTTTACTTCTTGGATTCTGGTACCGCTTGCTTGATCCCATGCACACTTCACATTGCTAATTTCGTTAAGGGCCTGTTTGGTTCTAAATAAGTCACCAACTTATAAATCAAAAAATAAAAAAAGTGACTTATTTTGCCAAACAGACCTAACTTATAAATCACCCCAATTTATAAGTCATAAATTGCTCCACCTCAACTTAAAACTTATAAGTCACCCTTTTGCGTAGGTCCCACCACCTTTACATAAAAAGACAAGATGAAAAGGTGTGGTTAGGTGACTTATAAGTCAGATGACAACCAAACAGGCGTGACTTATAAGTCATTGGTTTTAAATCACCTGACTTATAAGTCAGGAACCAAACAGGCCCTAAGTCAACTCCACCACGGAATCTAGCTTTTCATTGGATGGACCCTCTGTCTGAAGATCCTAGTCCAGATTTTTCGGAATAGAATAATTGAATGATAAGGTGGTGCACATGGTCAATCTCCATCTTGAAGCCAAGTCTCTTTTGTCTTCTTATATTTTACATGAAGATAAGAAGTAAAGAATAGGATCTCGGCATCGACTTTCCAACCTGCTCTCAACACCCACACGATCACACTGACCGCTGCTCTTTTACTATCAATAATGTGGCAAGACATAATCTGGCCCATCACGCAAGTTCACGCGTATAACTTCATGTAGGAGTATATAATTCAAATTTGCAGTTTAGTGGCAGTATTTTTTTTCCGCTGTAAGTTTACTTTGAATTTCTTTTTTCAAGAATGAATTTTACTTTAACTTTACCTACTATCAAACGACTAGTCAACAACCAATGACTTTGTACAACAGTTAACGGAAATAACATTGCCGAGCACGTTACTGTCACTACACTCGGCCTAGCGATGCGAAAGAGGTATACTAGTATATATTTTCTTGACTTTTATCTAAAAATAGTACTACCTTCGTATCAAAATATAAAATGTTTTTATAGACTAAACTAGTCTACAAAAATGTCTTATTTTGCTACGGAGGGAGTAATAATCTCTGATTTTGGGGCCCCTAAAATTCGATGGCCCTATACAACTGCTCCGGTTGCACATGCCAAGATACGGGCCTGATCGCAGCTGTCGGCCTCTTGCATTATCGGGAGGAATCGATCCCTGCACGTCTAAGTCAAGAGCATAGAGCCAACACCACTACACAAGGCTCAGTTCGTTCCAAATAAGAAAGAAAATAATACTGTTTGAACCCTCTTTTAGTACAACTTTGTTTACGTTGACTAATATAGAAAAGGAAAAATTCACAAAAATATACGAATTAAAAAATGTTCACGAAATTTTAAAAAAAGTTCACCAAAGTTGATTTTTTTCATCGAATTTGAAAAAAGGTCATCGCATTTGAAAAAGAGTTCATCGTTTTTTGAAAAAATTTAATCAAATTAAAAAATTCATCGATTTTGAAAAGAGTTCATCAGATTTGAAAAAAGATCATCGATTTATAGAAAGTTCATCGATTTTGAAAATAGTTCATCATATTTTAAAAAGAGTTCATTGATTTTTGAAAAAAAATCATCGAATTTATAAAAAGTTCATCGATTTTGAAAACACTTCATCATATTTGAAAAGAGTTCATGGATTTTTGTAAATAGTTCATCGAATTTTTAAAATAGTTCACAAATCTGAAAAAGTTCATCGATTTGAAAAAAAGTTCATGGAATTTTAGAAAAGGTTCATCGATTTAAAGAAAAGTTCATGTATTTTCAAACAATTCATCGAACTAGGAAGAAGGAAAAAGTAAAAACAAAAAACAAAATATTAAAAAGGGAAAACAAAAAAGGTAAAAGGAAAGAGTGAAAAGAAAGAAAAAGTTCAATCATAGCAGATGCCGCGAGTTGGCGTGGTGGTTACACAGGCTGTAATCGGTAGGGAGGACCCTCGTTCGAATCACGATTAACGCGTGTATTTTCTCTGATTAAAACATAGAAGAAAGGAAACGCTAATGGGCCGGCCCAGTGCGGGAGCGCTTCAGGCGCCCGTTTGCGAACGGGCGCATATGCGCCAAATAGGATCCGCCGCCGATTCCAGCCTCCGTCGCAATTGATGGATCGATGGCTCTATATATCGTTCATTCATCAAAAGCGGGCAATCTTTAGCTGACGATCTTTACGAGAACCGGATTCATATTGCTTCAGATAGCAAGATGGTGGTGAATGACATCAAGGTGAACTCGGCAGCAGGGTATGGAGCCATTCTGCATGAAATAAAAGACCGATCTAGGAATTTCTTTTGTTGTAATATAGTTCATGAGTTTAGGAGCTCGAATTTCGAGGCTCACACTCTCGCTAGGCATGCTTTAGGACTCGGTTTTGGTCGCCATGTTTGGTTAAGCCGACCGGGGGAGCTTCCCTTTCCTGTAAACATTTTGGAGATGGAATAAAGCTAAGCGAGATTGTCTAAAAAAATCAAAAGCGGGCCACAAATATAGTTTTACTGTTTGTTTTCTCCTGGGGAAATCAATCCTCCTGCCTGCTCCGGCCTCCGTGTGAGCATGCCATCTGATTACAGCGTTTGATTCTTGGATTCGGGTACTGCTTGCTTGATCCCATGCACACGCTACATTGCTGATTTAGTAAGTTAACTCCATCACGGAATCTAGCTTCCGTAAGAGGGTATTTCCAATGAGGCAAGTAGTTTATCGAAGGGACCCTTTATCTGAAGATCGTAGTCCGGATTTGTCGGAATAGAATAATTGAATGATCGGGGGCGCACATGGTCCATCTCCCACCTTGAAGCCGAGTCTCTTTTGTCTTCTTATATTTTACATAAAGATAATAGAGAATAGGATCTCGGTATCGACTTTTCAACCTGCTCTCAACACCCAGACAGCACAGACGATCACACTGACCGCTGCTCGATCTTTTACTTTCAATAATAAGGTGGCAAGACATAATCTGGCCCATCAGGCCAGTTCACGCGTATAACTTCATGTAGAAGTATATAATTCAACTTTGTAGTTTAGTGATTCTCGAGAAAATAAAAAAGTAGTTTAGTGGTAGTATTTTTTTTGCTTGAAGTTTAATTTGAATATCTTTTTTTTAATGAATTTTACTTTAACTTTACCTACTATCAAACGACTAGTCGACAACCGACGACTTTGTACAACAGTTAGCGGAAATAGCCTTGCCCGGCACGCCATTGTCACTACACTCGGCCTAGCGATGCGACCGAGATATACCGCACCCGCAAAAAAAAAGATTGAGATATACTAGTATATATTTTCTTGACTTTTATCTAAAAATAGTACTACCTTCGTATCAAAATATAAAACGTTTTTATAGACTAAACTAGTCTACAAAAATATCTTAGTATTTTGCTACGGAGGAGTAATAGTAGCTAAGAAAACAATAAACTAGAGGATTACTAGTTCTTTACGGTCACTCAGCTCAGGCATGATGGTGACAAAAGGATGCCTTGCCGTTGTACTTTTCTCATAGTGGAGCAATCATACACCCATCCAAAACAATTGGACCATGACTCTGCTTTTTCCTGTTTCGTGGCCAGGCCCGGTCCATGTTCAGTTCAACTGCCGATATTAGAAACTTTGGCGCGTGTTCCAGTTTGCCACGTTCAGTAGCGAAATTCTGTAATCAGTACCACCAGATTTTTGCCCGTGTCAACTTGGCAGATTTACAGTGTTTCCTCATGCGTGGGACATCCATCGCTCACCCACTGCTAGCCAATGACATGTGGGTCAACGCCAAGCTAGCATGCCACACATGCGGAACATACACTCGGATACCTACACGAGGCACAATGCACTGTATTTGCATCATAGGACAAGTTATTGCACCAGTTGTGTGTATTTTGCAACTTTAGGCATCAGAGCATGGTTAATAATATAGCCAGCTGCTGGCTATAAGCCAGTGCCATGTCATCTACAGCCCATTTTATAGCCAACATGTACAATAATAGATCAAAAGAGTGTACTACTTTTTTATTATCTGGCCCACCCTTCATTCTCACAAGGTGCCTAGGAGCACGTGTTAGAGTTGGCTCTTCACGAAGAGCCCGCTTACCTTCTCTCTCCTCTTCTCTTTCCTCCAACTAAGCAGAAATATACTAGTTTAATCCTTATAGCCCGCTTACTCAGCTCTATTGTACTTGCTCTCAAAAAACCGCGCTAGACCATGTATTTAAGGCATCCGCAGTGTATTTAACTCTTGATATTTTATACAGATTCGCATGACTTTACACTTTACAGAATTAGTGGGACCATATACTCGCAATAGCCGTTGCCTTTTAGCGTGAATTACGTGAGATTTTTTATCTTCGGTTTTGGCCGATTCTAGCTGAAATTAACATATCCCCGCAAAAAAAAAGTGAAATTAACCAACAGCAAAAAAAATCTAACGTGTGTTAACGTTGCTGCGTGCATGCAGGTGGATGCGGCGCATGCGTGGTGCTCATCTCCAAGTACGACCCGGCCACCGACGAGGTGACCGAGTTCTCGGCGAGCTCCTGCCTGACGCTCGTCGGCAGCCTCAACCACTGCTCGGTCACCACCAGCGAGGGCATCGGCAACACCCGCGATGGCTACCACCCCGTCCAGCAGCGCCTCGCCGGCTTCCACGCCTCCCAGTGCGGCTTCTGCACCCCCGGCATGTGCATGTCCATCTTCTCCTCGCTCGTCAAAGCCGACAAGCCCGGCACCACCACCGCCGGTGATCACGCCCCGCCTCCGGGGTTCTCCAAGCTTACCTGCGCTGAGGCCGAGCACGCCGTTTCCGGCAATCTGTGCCGCTGCACCGGCTACCGGCCTATCCTCGACGCCTGCAAGAGCTTCGCCGCCGACGTCGACCTGGAGGACCTCGGCCTCAACTCGTTCTGGAAGAAAGGCACCGACCGCGCCGACGTCGGCAAGCTGCCGGAATACTCCAGCGGCTCTGTCTGCACCTTCCCTGAGTTCCTCAAGTCCGAGATCAAGGGTCAAATGAACGATGTTCCAGCGGCGATCGCCGGCGAAGACGGCTGGTACCATCCCAGGAGCATCCAGGAGCTCCATAGCCTCTTCGATTCCAACTGGTTCGACGAAAATTCAGTCAAGATCGTGGCGTCAAACACCGGCGCTGGCGTGTACAAGGATCAAGACCTGTACGATAAGTATATCGACATCAAAGGGATCGCAGAGCTTTCTGTCATCGACAGGAACAGCAAGGGGTTGGAGATCGGGGCAGCCGTGTCCATCTCCAAAGCCATCGAGGTCTTCTCCGATGGCACTCCGGTATTCAGAAAGATCGCCAGTCACCTGAGCAAGGTGGCCTCGCCGTTCGTCCGAAACACGGCGACCGTCGGCGGGAACGTGATCATGGCACAACGACTGCAGTTCCCGTCGGACATAGCCACCGTTCTTCTTGCCGCCGGCTCCACCGTCACCATCCAGACGGCTTCCAAGATGTTGTGCCTGACGCTCGATGAGTTCTTGGAGCAGCCTCCCTGTGATGCCAAGACCATACTGCTCAGCATATTTGTCCCGGATTGGGGTTCAGACAATGTCATCTTCGAGACCTCTCGTGTAGCTCCCAGACCATTTGGCAATGCCGTCTCCTATGTCAATTCTGCATTCCTGGCAAGGACTTCAGGCGATGGAGCATCAGGGGAGCTCATAATTGAGGATATCTGCCTTGCATTCGGCGCATACGGTGTCGATCATACCACCCGGGCTCGGAAGGTTGAAGAGTTCTTGAAGGGGCAATCAGTGAGTGCGCCTGTGATACTTGAAGCTGTTCGATTGCTGAAGGATACTATCATGCCGTCAGAAGGCACCACACACCCTGAATACAGAGTCAGCTTGGCTGTCAGTTTCTTGTTCAGTTTCCTTTCTTCACTTGGAAACAACCAGATTGAACCAGCAAAGGCAATTGCTCCCAATGGGTCATGTGCAAATGGAAGCATGAATGGTCAGGTTGCGAGCGAAGACTTGCAGATTCGCTCAAGACAAGAACTGGTTTTCAATGACGAATACAAACCTGTCGGCAAGCCGATCACGAAATCCGGGGCCGAGCTGCAAGCTTCTGGTATACTCCTACACTCTTATTCCAATGTTTTATTTAGCTTATAAGTGTTTACTTCAATTAGTTTGTACTCTTCAATTACAAGTGATAGTACTACTCGACAATGCTAGTCTACCTTATAACTTACGCACTTCTTAGATTTCTGTAGCTTGAACTTCTCAGCATTGTTTATAGTAAAGTTGTACTAAAGCTGCGTCAATTAATATGGATCGGAGGGAGTAATATTTTCTTCTACATACTTCAAGATTATTTGGGAGTTTTCTTTATTCATCTTTAGCACAATGGTTCTATCAGTGCTGAACCATCTGACATGCTGCATCCCTGAATATATTTCTTCAAAAATTAAAAAAGTTTGGCACATCTAACATGGGCTTGACAATATTCTTGCTTGTTTTCCAGGGGAGGCTGTGTATGTTGATGACATCCCTGCTCCCAAGGATTGCATCTATGGAGCATTTATCTACAGCACACACCCTCATGCCCATATCAAAGGTGTCAACTTCAGGCCATCTTTGGCTTCAGAAAAGGTCATCGGGGTTATCACCGCAAAGGATATTCCAGCCGGTGGCAAAAATGTTGGAGCTGGCATCAATATGCTAGGAACCGAAGCTCTTTTCGGCGATCCGGTTTCTGAATTTGCTGGTCAAAATATTGGCATTGTGGTACCTACTTCTGGCCACCTGAACTCAATTTCAGGACATAAACCAGTACTAGTTTATTTTTACACTGAATTTTAAGAGACCATTGGACTTACCCTATCCTTTGCCATCACTCAGATCGCTGAAACACAGAAGTACGCCTGTATGGCGGCGAAGCAAGCGGTCATTGAGTATAGCACCGAGAATCTTCAGCCGCCGATTCTGACAATAGAAGATGCCATCCGGCATAACAGCTACTTCCAAATCCCCCCATATTTTGCTCCTCGGCCAGTTGGGGACTTCGAACAAGGGATGTCTCAAGCTGATCACAAGATTCTATCAGGAGAGGTACACATTTGGTATTTAGGGTGCTGCATTGTTAGTTTCAGATGACGAAGATAACTGAATAGTGTCTTTTGTTAATTTCCGACAGGTGAAACTTGAATCACAGTACTACTTCTACATGGAGACTCAGACCGCATTGGCCATCCCCGACGAAGATAACTGCATCACCGTCTACTCCTCTACGCAGCTACCCGAGATCATTCAGAATGTCGTTGCGGACTGCCTCGGCATTCCCTACCACAATGTTCGCGTCATCACAAGGAGAGTTGGAGGCGGCTTCGGTGGAAAGGGAATGAAATCAACCCATGTAAGTTCATTTAGACACACACCAACAATAAGTTCTGCAGCATTCATTCAGACTACACACCAACAATAAGTTCTGCTTTTCAGTTGGTACAACCTTCTGATCATGTTGCAATTGTTTGGGTTTTCAGATAGCATGTGCGTGTGCAGTTGCAGCGTTCAAGCTGCGGCGCCCTGTTCGGATGTACCTCGACCGGAAGACGGACATGATCATGGCCGGAGGGCGGCACCCCATGAAGGCGAAGTACTCCGTCGGGTTCAAGTCGGATGGCACACTCACGGCTCTGCACGTCGATCTTGGGATCAACGCCGGGATATCGCCGGACTTGAGCCCGTTCATCCCGGCTGCCACCATCGCTTGTCTGAACAAGTACAACTGGGGCGCCCTCGCCTTCGACATCAAGTTGTGCAAGACGAACGTATCGTCCAAGTCGGCCGTGCGTGCGCCCGGCGACGTGCAGGGCTCCTTCATCGCCGAGGCCATCATCGAGCACGTAGCGTCCGCGCTCGGGGCCGACACCAACGCCGTCCGGAGAAAGAACCTCCACAGCGTCGAGAGCCTCACGAAGTTCTACGGCGACGCCGCGGGGGACGCCCCGACGTACAGCCTCATCGACATCTTCGACAAGCTGGCCTCGTCACCGGAGTACCGGAGCAGGGCGGAGGCAGTTGAGCGGTTCAACGGCGGGAGCAGGTGGAAGAAGCGCGGCATTTCGTGCGTGCCGATCACCTACGAGGTGGCCCTCCGGCCGACGCCTGGGAAGGTGTCCATCCTGAACGACGGCTCCATCGCTGTGGAGGTCGGCGGCGTGGAGCTCGGGCAAGGGCTGTATACCAAGGTGAAGCAGATGACGGCGTTCGGGCTGCGGGAGCTCTGTCCCGACGCCGACGGGCTGCTCGACAAGGTGCGCGTCATTCAGGCCGACACGCTGAGCTTGATCCAGGGCAGCTTCACCGGTGGGAGCACCACCTCCGAGAGCAGCTGCGAGGCGGTCCGTCAGTCGTGCACCGTGCTCTTCGAGCGCCTCAAGCCCATCAAAGATAGTCTCGAGGCCAAGTCCGGCGCGGCGGCGCCATGGAGCGCCTTGATCGCCCAGGCTAAGATGGCGAGCGTGAACCTGTCGGCGCACGCCTACTGGAAGCCCGACCCAGCCTTCGTAAAATACATCAACTATGGGGCCGCCGTCAGCGAGGTGGAAATCGACGTGCTGACCGGAGCGACGACGATCATGAGGAGCGACCTGGTCTACGACTGCGGGCAGAGCCTGAACCCGGCGGTGGACCTCGGCCAGGTAAGCTCGCCGCCGACCGGCACAGCCCTGCTTCTGCTGATCGTTGTAATATGACTCCATTTTTGGTTGATGGATCAGGTGGAGGGCGCATTCGTGCAAGGGGTGGGGTTCTTCACGAACGAGGACTACGCGACGAACGCCGATGGGCTGGTGGTGAACGACGGCACATGGACGTACAAGATCCCCACGGTGGACACCATCCCCAAGCAGTTCAACGTGGAGCTCATCAGCAGCGCGCGCGACAAGAAGCGGGTGCTCTCCTCCAAGGCGTCCGGCGAGCCGCCGCTGCTCCTGGCAGCGTCGGTGCACTGTGCCATGCGGGAGGCCATCAGGGCGGCCAGAACGGACTTCTCGGTCAACTCACCGCTGACGTTCCAGATGGACGTGCCGGCGACCATGGCCGACGTCAAGGAGCTCTGCGGCCTCGACGTCGTGGAAAGGCACCTCCAGAGCCTCTCCTCCGCCGCCGAGGTCCCGACTCCCGTGGCATGACGCTGAGTGCGTTGTGTGTAAAAGGTGGGCATGTAATTTGGCTCGTGTGTTATGCAAAACAGTTTTGCTAAGTCTTAATCGACTCTATGTTGTATTTCTTTGATCTTGCATGAAGATTCAGACAAATTCTTTCTTTTCATTGTCTTTTTTCTTATTTGACTGAGAAGTCTCGGTCGACTGAGATCTAAGCACACCCTATGGAAAAATGTTACACCTACAGACCCAACCTACGGACGTACATCTCCGGCTGTGCTACGGTGCTAATCTTCCCCTCCCTCCTGGTTCAAATTTGAACAATAATGGCTCGGGCATCTCCAACATGGACTCCTAAAACGAACACTGTATCCATCCACGAAAAGTGATACGAGAGTCGCCATTCAACCGTGTACCTCAAACGTCCGCATACGTTGCAGATCAAATTTGAACAAACCGGATGATTTTCAGGTAAAACGGATGATTTTCATTTAAATTTAGGGCCAATTCCATTTTTCCCCGTAACTTTGTCCCGACCTCATCTTTACCCCTAAATAAAAACAGTGCTCAACTTTGCCCCTCTTCCGTTAGGTGCGCTTATAGGAATGCCCTTCCGTACATTTTCCGTCCAGTCAAAGGCCTTTAACCGTTAGATTTTTCCTTTGACTGGACGGAAAATGTACGGAAGGGTATTTCTATAAGCGCACTTAACGGAAGAGGGGTAAAGTTGAGCACTGTTTTTATTTAGGGGTAAAGATGAGGTCGGTACAAATTTAGGGGGAAAATGTAAATCTCCCTTAAATTTAACCAAATTCATTACATTTTTGGCATATATCTTTCAACTAAACAAAAACGAACGACGCTGTTTTAACCTGGTCTAAATCTTCATCAACCGTGGAGGTGTGTGTGTTTCACGTCATGTATTCCCCGTGTCCAACAAGCTCAACAGATGCGAGCCCCAGGAAGTGCAGCGGTGGGAGGGGAAGAATAGAACGTGGAACACGACCCACATGCGACATCAGACTTGGTCGCATTTCTGTTCTACCTTCTACTCTTCGTCACCGGAGTCTGTCGCATGGACTCCGTTGGAAGGGTCCCACGTTTGCATTCGGATGCTCTTCCGCCATGACGACGTTGAAGTGCGCCTGCGTGGGCAGGGACGTCGGCTCGTCATCGGATGCCTCCTCCATATCTCGGCTGCTCTTCTTTAAGAGGAAGTGGTACTCATAGGCCCGGAGACCATTATAGAGGCGATCGGATACACTTTGGCTCATCTGGAATCGACGGCGGAAAAATGACTCAAATAGCACATCAGGGACAAAGTAGTCGTCCATCCACATCATATGCCCCATGCCCTTTGTCGATTCATCACTCGATGCCCCTTGATTGATCCTATGCATGTTGGGCATCTCCAATAACCGCATGCATCGTCACCATTTCATCCTCATCTGAGGAGGCTGAATCCATGAACGCGACATAGAAGTACTCCACAACCAAATTCATTGTGTTCACTTTAAAGTAAACAACAATAAAATCAATAAATTTGGCTATGACATTTGATTGAACACTTGCCAGACGTGGTGTCTGTCATGGACCACAATGTGCAGGGGCGGAGGGTACCTGTGTTACGGCAAGACCAGGGTTGCAAGTAAGGCCGCAAGTCGGAGCTTGTCGCCCTTTCGCAGGGGATTCTAACCTTGTGTCAGACCCATGGGTAGCGACAGAGGTCCGGCAAGGCCTGTGCAGCAAAGTGGGTGGTATAGCGTCGGAGTGGGTGGTACGACAACGGTGTCGGTCTCAGACTATGCAGATGCAGCGAGGGTGGAGGGACAAAAGTAGGGCTTTGTGGTGTTTCTGGTTGGGCCCAGGGTGTCCCTACGCGGCGGAGGTCCGAACACACACAAACCTCTCCAAGTTTGCTTGCGGTTTGCAGGAATACGGTTTGCAGGAAGTTTAGCGGCGTTTTGATGGACCGCGTTGGAATGCCTGACTGCCGGATGGCTCATGTGAATCATGGCAGGGGGAAACTGCGCTGATATGCTCTCATTTCTACGAGAAACAGAACGATTTTATTTATTTATACTCTGATTTCACGGAGCCATGGAGACACTGAAATTTATAGGTTTGTTGTGTGCGCCAAATTCACCTCTGAGCACATTTGCGGCCCTCTGGATCGCCATGGCGACCCTCCACAGCTCCTGCCGCACCGCCGCCTGCCGTTGTCTCGTGCTCTGGTTCCCTCGCCGAGAGATGGCGTCCGCGATCCCCGGGAAGAACGAGAGCTCGCTCTCGTAGTCCTCCGGTGGCGAGTACATCTACGAATAAACAAATAAACTGTTGTTGGAAAGGCGTGCTCATAGTCGCTAGAAATATGATCAAGTTATTCTTGGCGCCATTGTTGCGTCACTTGGCGCAGGGTTTGCTCACCAGATGCTTGTACCATGTTCTTCCTTGGAGTCCTTCCGCGTGCAGGAAGCTTCTTTCGGCTAGCAGAAGGCGGTCGTTCAACAGCCGCCTCCTTATAAGACCGCGTCCATCGTGTATATCCAGCAGCTTTAGTTCCTGGATTTGATACCAAAAATCAACAGCGTAAACCACTAAATTTCACACCCAAACCATTTCATTAACCGTGGCCTGATAGTGTTAAAAAAAAATATTGTGCTGGACTACTCTGGCAAAGCTTCAACGGTAACTCAGTGGTCATTGACCATAACTGAGGCAAACATGCGAATCTGCTTAAGCATTTGACAACAGAAGTGCATATTCTTGGAGCCCGACAATGTCCAAACGAAAATAAGAAACACAAGTACACGAACAAAAAATTACAATGGCGCAATACAAAGGAAAAATACAATAAAGTGTGTATAGCCTCAACATACCTTTGCCTCCTTCTGAACTTCTGTAGCTGCACTGGAAAGATCATTGATGAATCCATTTATGACACTGACTGATTGACTATTGTTCATCCTGTCAGCAAGTACATTTGTATGCTCCTGTAATGTTACGAATTCCAAGTGTACATTAAAACAAACACGCTACATCGGGACACTGTTGCCATAGTAATACACGCATGGCTTATTATGTGTTTGACAGACCAGATTTGCCAAATTGGGCATAGACCTATTTATAATTTGTAGATATGATGTGTTAAATGAGAGTTAATCCCTGATCTGGAGGTCAATCCTCTCAAGGAAGAAGCACTAATGTGTGTAGCATCTTATGAAGACAGAGAAAGAAATGCCCAACAATAATGAATATGCTTATCATAATTCTGAAAAATAATTACTGTACCTGCAACTGTGAGGCATATGTGTGGTAATCAAAAGGCAACACAAGATCATTTGCCAAGCGAAGCGCTAGTAGTCCCCAAATTTCGGTAACTGATGAAGTGGAAAAGTCAAATAAGTGGGTCTGATGACTACTATTATACATGCTTGCGGAAATCATTTTTCAAGCACCAGTCAAAATCTACCACAACCATATGTGCAGTTCTGTAGGCCACAGTCCATGTGCATTCTTACTCTTGACCAACAAAATTGTAATTGTAAGGCACTCATATCATTTTGATAGATCGTGCTGCTACTTACTAGCCAAATGACGAAGAAACAATGGATCACCATGCTTTTCCATCCAGATATAAGAGTCAAGTGCAGTATGATATCCAGGAAATTCTGTATCAGTAGTACTCTGGTTAGTGATGATGATTAACAGAATCAATAGGACACGTGGTATGAAAAGATAGAGCGAGGAAGTAAATTCCATCTGCCTATTAAGGCTGACCAGGAAAAATATGGAAACAAAAGAAATTATCCGCATACATAACTTTAAAAAATTGGATTTTATAACCCAAACAAAATACATAAAAAATTGATATGCAGTAACTATACTAAAATTGGCATTTATTCGAAAGGAATCCATATTGGGCTATCTGAAACTCAAAATTATACAAGATCTGACTTCTGAAAGAGATGAAAATATGGTAGTTTCTATTTGGAAAAAGGACAGTTTTTTCCCCTCAAACTACATATATGCTGAAGTGTAAGAGTAAGACAGCGGAGATCACAAGGTATGATTTCGTATCAAATATCAACAAGAATCTTGGAGCAACCATTGAATTAAATGTACTCAAATACCTTTTCCATAGTACAAGTCCACACAAGGAATTCCAGCATGATGGAGAAATGGGGCGAAATCAGAATCAGTTCTGGCAAGTCTCTCTATCTGCATATTGAGATCATCTTCAGAAATAAATCCAAACACCTAGAATACAAGCAAGGTACTAACTGCAATCATCTCAATACAATTATTCTGTGTGGGTATTGTCCGTGATTACATTAGCAAAGAGGCGCTCTCGAGGCAAAATGAGGAGGAAACCTTTCTGAATTACGCGAGCATGATCGGTAAGACCAAAGTGGTTTATTAATTGATCATATGTACCACACTCAACGGAGATTAGACCAGTTTCAAAAGATAAATCTGCCAAAATTCCAACTAGCAGCCATTTGTTCATATCTAAACCTGGTTTCTGCGTACTAATTGCAAATACTTAGAGGCTAATCTTGGCTCCAAGCTATAGACCATGTAGTAAACTGCTGTGAAGATAATCTGTGGATTTCAAACTATGAATGTACTATTTTCTTGGTTTGATCTTTGAATTGCTACCGTGTTTCAGTTAAACAATATATTAGATAACTATATTGTGTTTTTTTATACCACCTATTTTAGTAAAGATCGGAGTATTGCTCGGATTAGAAATACACATCATTTAAAACGGGAAGTGGCTGCATTTGCGTTCCTTTGGTCTGGCTGTCATCGTGACTGCTGATTTGAATAAAAAGTTGACCTCGACAATGTAGATTGTAGTAGCCAAATTTAGGGAGAGGCGTGTGTTCGCCCACTATGATCTATAAAGACCTCATACGCATTTGGGACAACTGCTCCCAATGGCAGCACACTATGTCTGTCCCCTTACTAGCATCATAATGCACGATAGTCAACGAGATCAGTAAGAAAATTATGAGACCACAAATGAGACGTGATGTCAACATGGTCACAGTTAACTTGCATGCAGAGGACAAACCGTGACCTCTATGTGGCGCTGTTGTGAAACTCTCATTTGCCTTTTAACCATTTTAGAGCAACTAGAGACAAGAGACAACATCGAATTGTAGTCCAACCACAATACTATGTGCAGGGGGGAAATTAAACAATCATAATTCTTACATTGATGCCGCCATTCATTGTACTCCATGTATCATGAACTGTCTTTCCTTCAACATCTGGATCCTTTACCTGGAAATAACAGGTTTGAAATAGAATAAATCTCATCTACTCATTCCAATTCTTTCATACCACGGTGACGCTGATGTCGTAATGATATTTCCTACATAACGATGGTTAAGCTAACTAGTTTCAACCATATGCGGGAAACATGCAGGTACTAACAAAGGTTTTATAACAGAACCATGTGTAAGAAATTGCTACTGTTAGCTAAAAGTGAACTTGAGCCAGAGAAGAATGCAAGAGTAAAATAATTTCTTTTTACCTGTCTTGTAACATCGATCAAGAGCTTATCCAACTGGGGAGTAGAACCAGCGAAAAGCCCCATGCCTTGCACAGCACAGTCAACATTCAAGTAAGCTACAGCTTTGGATTGAAGATCTCCAAGGTTCTCTTCGACCCATTCAGTTGACCCGATCTGGAAAAAAGAACCTTCAAAATATAGAAAAAGCAAGTGTAGCAAAAAGTAAATGAGTCTTGGGAGTTGTAATAAATTAACAAAGTAAATCAAGTAAAAGAATCTTTTACTCAGAATTTTGAGCAGCCTAAAACTAGATAGCACATAACAACTTCATGTGGTCATGATTTTGCTATCAATAAAATCAAGAAAATGATTTGCAAATGATCCAATATCAGAAATCCATAAAACTTAACATCTGCCTTGTTCTTTTTTTTCTCTAACCAACATCTGCCTTGTTCTGATCTTTTGAATTGTGAGTATTGCAAATCATGCCACTACCAACAGCCACATAATCAGACCATTATTTTGCAAAAAAAACACTTGCTGATTATGTAGGTAAAAAATTAGTCAACCTCAACTGCTTGCCACCTTATTCTGATATTTTGAATTGTACCTACCACAAACATGCCACTATTGACCGCCACATGATTACATGATTATTCTTGCAACATAGACACACATATATTGACATTTAAGGTCGATGCAGCTTCACATTTGTGACAGCCAGTTTACCACCTTATGAATTTTGCTACAAATGACCAGCATGCCTTAACTCTAAAGTGCACGTACAGTTTCAAATTTAGTGAGGGCCGGGGGGAGGGGGGCACATGTCCCCACACTACTATACACATATCCTATGGTTACGTAGATCATGTTTTTCAAACCAAGCATCTTATCATCTTCTGTTGATACAGACTTACCATTCCAAACTCTTCAGCATCCCAGCTACAAAGAATGATAGTCCTCCGTGGTGTCCAACCTGACCGCAGCATTATTCCAAGACGGCGAGCAACATCAAGAAGCGCAGCTGTCCCACTATTAGGATCAACTGCTCCATACGTCCATGCATCTCGGTGGTTCCCAAGGATCACGTAACGATCAGGTTCTTCGCGTCCTTTTATGACAGCAAAAATATCCTTTATCGTAGCCATCTTCCTGTCCTCCTTAAAAACAGAGATGAGAAGACCGTTTTTTCAGAAATTAAAGCCACCATGAGCTTGAATATTGTCGATGAGGTACAAGTAGTATTTGAAAGGAGATGCAACAACACAAAACTCCAAAGAAAATACTTATGAACGTACGGCAATTATATGGCCTTTTGTTTGTCCAGCACTACCTGGCCCACCCAAAAATGACAAAATGGTATACATCATCAACAGAACAAAGTCACCCAAAGGTTGCAAAATTTACAGCACCGAAATGTTCTGTTATTTCATACTCAAATTACTTTGCTATATCGCCAGAAAAATCTCCCTTCACAAATTATAATCCATATTCTGAGAATGCGAAAGGATTAAGGATGTTATGGAACCATGAGAAAGGGAAGCAAAAATTACCACTCTACATATATTAGTGACTTACAAATGGAGGAGAGCAAAGATGCGATAAATGTGGGCAGACAAGGAAGCCATTATCTGCCTTTCATGAATAAAGTGAGGAAGTATATACACAGCAAAAGAAGGAGGCATCCAAGCTCCCTTCACCGTGTATCCGTAACAATAATCTTCAGAAAGCCAACCAACCTGTACTGGCAGCAAAAACTACCTGGGGGCGCACTAAACACCAAACAGAGCCGCTATTTGACAGTCTTTGCTTTACCATGGAAAAAGATCAAAAGATGCAAGGACCGCTGGAACCATATCCCAAATAGTGAGGTCGACAACGACATGAGTCACTGTAATTCCCTGCTTAAATTTGGTAGTAGCAGTAGTACAAATGTACAATACAGATGCAGGCCACAGACCACACACTCTACCAGATTAAGCAAACGTCAACCTCGGTGAGTTCCTAACAAAAATGGGTCAAATTAGCAGCCTATCTATGGAAACCCCAAAATTCAGGTGGTCGGTCGACGGAATTTCCCGTTTTCGCGTCCTTCTTGTCCGCCTCTGTCTGTACATGGCGACAGCAAAATACCAAACCAATGCCTATGTACACCTGAATACCTGGTAGGTGAAGTTGACCAGCGTGGGGCCTGGTCCGACGCCGCCGGCGTGGCCCTCGAGCCCGAGCCCCGCGCGCCACTCCGCCGGCAAGGCCGGCCCGCCCAGGCTCCGCACGATGGCCGAGGCCGTGTCGGCCGACACCGGCATGGACGGGATCGTCGGGAACCGCCGCCGGACCGCCTCGTGGTCGAACCCTAGCCGCTCCGCGCCGTCCGCCGCGGCCCAGCCGGGCGTGAGCGGGTCGCCGGGGCCCCCCAGGAGGACTGTGCCCCTCTCGACGCCGCCGTCCGCGCGGCCGGCGATGAGCACTGCGACGGCGCCCCTCCCCGCGGCGCGCGCCACCACCCCGCCGCGGTACCCGCCCCCGCGGACCGCCACGGCGACGCGGCCGCGGAGGGACACCCCGAGCCGGTCGAGCGCGGCGAGGTCCTCCTCGCGGCCCAGGTTGACGAACACCGCCTCCGCCACGGCCGCACCGGAGGGAGCATACGCGTGGTAGGGCCGCACGACGCGGCGGCCCGGGTCCGCCGGCTCGTCCGTCGACAGGTGCGCCAGGAGGGACCGGTCGGCGGCGAGCAGCGCGAGTGAGGCGTGCGCCCGGTACGAGAGCAGCGGTGCGTACTCGCGGGTCAGCGTCCTTAACCCCGCGGCGCGGAGCCGTGAGAGCACGTGCGCGGCCACGCCCGCCGCCCCGGGCGTGCCCGCGAGGTGCGGCCCCGACGTGAGAGTGAGCAGGTCGGCGGCGATGCTGGCGTTGGCCCCCGGGGAGAGCGAGAGGAAGAGCGCGGCAGGGTCGGTGCCGGATTGGCCGGGGCGGGTCCCCGGCGGGCGGCCGTGGAGCACGAGCAGCGAGACGAGGAGCAGCAGGCCGAAGGGCAGGAGGAGGCGCGCGAGGCGGAGCGGCCGCGGCGAGGAAGACGGCGAGGAGGCGTGCGGCATTTCGCGGCGGCTGAGCCTGAGCGTGTGGGGGCTCGGAACACCAGCGGGCTTCGGGGGCGCGCCCACCACCCGTGCGCGGCTTTTACGGCCATGGAAAGGGGGCCGTTACCAACTTTAGCGCGGCTCGCCATCGCAGTACCCTGTACTCTACTTACTACAGTATACTGGTGGTCCTATACGTAGGAGTACGTTGTGGATGGGAAGATGCATGCTCTCGCCATTGCCGTTTCTTCAGATAAGTAAGAGTACGTGCGTAACGTACGAGTACTAGGCTTTACTACGAGCGGGGGTCCCGGGGAGCTTCCACTCGGAGCGAGTGCCGGCGGCGGGGCCGGCTGCGCTGCGCCGATTGGCCGGCTGGGGCGGTGCGCGGCGCACCTCGGCCCACTAGCGATGTGTGTGGGGGCGCGGGCTGTCGCCCCGCCGCCCGCGAGCGAGCTCCCTTTGCGACGTGCCGACTGCCGAGAGGGAGCGGGGCACGGACAGAGGACAGCGACCGGCGCACCTGTGGGCTGTGGCAGGCAGGTCGGTGCGTTTTGGGCTTTCGGATGCTCTCGGTGCCTGCTCTGTAGACCGATAGGGCATCGCACGTGGAAGAATGGGACGTGCTGGTTGTCGTCTCGCGGCGAACAAAGGTGTGTGTGCGTGCTCGTCGTTTATCCATGGGCATGTGCTTTATGTCACTTTGGATGAGACGACTCTGGCTAGCAGAGGCTGTGAGGTGAATAGTTGTGGTTTACTGCTCGATTCAATCCGCAGTCCGGTGTCCCATGTTGTTCACTCCTCTTATATCTTTCCTTCTCTCTGACACTGATCAACAAATTTTATTCCGGCATCCGTCTACGGGCAGGGATCAGTCCATAAACACGGATACAAAAACCGGCCATCCAACACTATTCTATATATATGCCGGCAATTTCAAATTCAAATAAAGTCCCACCCATAGCGCCCCTGAATCACACCAGCACCGGATAACATAACCGATCATAACCAAAAAGAAACAAGTATGCTTATAGTTTTTGCATGTTTCATCACAAAAAATATCAGTCCGGCAGTCTGTGCAAAAAATTATGCCCTGCCGGACCGGTAATCGGAGCCTCCACGCCGCACCTTCTCGCTTCGCCCTCTCCTCCTCCCATCTCTTTCTCCAAACCCACTTCTAATTTTTTTTTGGTGGTTCTTTTCTTGATCGGTTGGGTCATTGGTTTCTTTCATGATGGCTTGGGCAGTGGTCTTGGCTATGTATGCGTTTTACTTGGTTGCCCATTCAACTTCAATCAACAATGCATGATGGTGAAGTTTTTCTTCTATATTGAATTGCAAATACAGAATAATTAGTTTTGTATATTCAACTTCATATCTAAACCTGGTTTCTGTGTACTAATTGCAAATACTTAGAGGCTAATTTTGGCTCCAAGCTATAGACCATGTAGTAAACTGATGTCGAGATAATCTTTGGATTACAAACTATGAACATACTATTTTCTTGGTTTGATCTTTGAATTGCTACCGTGTTTCAGTTAAACAATATATTTAGATAAATATATGGGAAACGCTAAGACTCCGTCGGTTGATCGCGCAGAGAGTGCCGCCACCAGCGCAGCCATTGGATCGCCCTTAATCCAGGACTACTGACGCATGATTGCACACGTTCGTTATTTCCCTAGCAACCATGTGCCCCTTTATCTTATCTTGCAACAGCAATAGTGTTGGGCCTGGTTACGTCGGGTGGACAGCGATCGACCTTGGGCGGAGTTCAAGCTTGTCCTCCCCAAGGAATCCCTAGCATTAGTCGCAGCGGCTACCAAGGTGACGCTTGGAAATGGGAAGTAAACTCTCTTTTGGGAGGATCGCTGGCTACATGGACTGCGAATTCAGGAGTTTGCCCCTGGAATCTATGAAAGGATCTCAAAACGAGCAAGGAGCACGCGCATAGTACATGAAGCCGTTTCTCTTGGCTCATGGACTCGGGACATCTGCCCCGACATGGCCTATGAGGCTCTGCTGGACTATCTGGAGATTTGGCGGCGACTACAAGGGATCTAGCTCCAGGAGCACGTCCCCGACGCCATTACATGGGCATGGGCAACGAACGGACAATTTCTCGGTACGGTCTGCCTATGCGGCAAGGTTTGTTGGTAAGGAGGTGGCGCCGACGGCGGATTTTTCCTGGCGATCTCGGGCTCCTCTCCGGTGCCGCTTCTTCACCTGGCTAGCTTTGCGAAACAGATGCTGGACTTCAGACAGACTTGCCAGTCGCGGCCTCCCGCATCAGGATGCTTGCCCGTTCTGCGACCAGGAGGACGAAACCATTGATCACATTCTTCTGACATGCGTGTTCGCTAGATCAGTTTGGAGAACTCTGTGCTCGGCCTTGGGGAAGCCGCAGTGGTCCCCAACGGCCCAAGACAACCTAAAGGATTGGTGTGTAGCACGAACGTCGAGTGTCCACAAGCCGAAGGAGATACGGGCGCTCCTCACCCTGGGGCTTTGGGAGTTATGGAAGCACAGGAATGCAATTGTGTTTGATGGCGCCGCTCCATCACTTCAGCAGGTAGTTGGGCGCATCGTCACGGATTCCGGTAAGGCTTGGCAGCAGGCGAGCTTATTGAAGGGCGAAGTGGATAGTATGTTTGATCTCTTCTGGTAGGGTGAGTAGGAAGTGAGTAGTCCCGTTCGCCGCGTTTGTAGGTGGAACGGTGGATTGTACATTACGTGCTGTTGTTACTGTAGCGCTTAAAACTCTGTAACAACAATGGTGGTTCGGGTTCTTACCCCCTCCCTTCTATAAAAGATGATACGCACACTCGTGCGTATTCGAGAAAAAAAAACTTAGACAAGTTTTTGCAACATCATCTCTATTGCAGAAAAATTTCTGCAACAAGATCTCTATTGTAAAAAAAAATTACAAGAAGACCTCTGTTGCAAAAAAATTCCGCAACACAACCTCTGTTGCAAAAAAAATAATCTGCAACATGACATATGTTGCAAATTTTTCCGCAACATGGTCTTTGTTGCGGAGTAGAGGAAGACGTTCAGCACTAGCTTGTGTTAGATCCAACGACTCGCTAGGCGGCGGATCTTTTTCGGCCGACGCGTAGCAGTCCCCTAAATAGATTGTGTTTTGCATCTTGCACTGCATTGCGTTTGCAATTTTGCATACACCTCTCACGGAAGAAACTCCTCACAGCAGTGCCTGTGTGTCTCCATGTAAAGCTACTAGGAGTAGAATTTTCTTTCACATGTTTTAGTAGTAGTAAAACAAAGAGAGATAGTAGTAGAAGTTCGTAACTGAATCGCAAAACCCAGGAGAGAACTGTAAAACCGGACCACGGGTCTAGCCGATCTCCAAATCAAATCATTTGGAGACGGCGGTGGCCCCGCCGTCGTCGCACACAAATCGCTTGACGGCCCGGACCACGCCGCTTCCGGCGTCGCCGTACGGCTCGATGACGAAGAACCCGTGGTCCTGCCCCTCGAACTCCACGAGCTCCAACGGCTTCCCCATCGCCTTCAACCTCGCGACGTAGTCCGCGGTTGGGCCGCGCAGCTGGTCGCGCTCGGCGGCCACCACGAGCATCGGCGGGAGCACGAGGCCGTCCAGCGCCGGGCTCCCGGGCGCGAATGGGTTGGCCAGCGGGTGGTGGCGGTTCCTCGTGGACTCCGGCGGCAGCGCCAGGCGCCACAGCTGGTCGCACGCCGGCGCCCCGCCGAACAGCGGGCAGAGCATCGCGCACCCGGCGACGCGCGCGGGGTCGAGGCTGAGGCTGCCCAGCCCGAGACGGACGGCCATGTGGTGGACGATGTTCCCGCCGGCCGAGTCGCCGCAAACGAACACCCGGCTCAAATCCGCCGACCCCGCGAGCCAGGGGTCGGCGCTCTCGGCCGCCGCCTGCCCGCGCACCCAGGACAGGAAGGTCGCCGCGTCGTCGAGGGCCGCGGGGAGGCGATGCTCCGGGGCGAGGCGGTAGTCCGCGGACAGCACCACGGCCGGGATCTCGCCGGCGAGGCGGAGGCAGCAGGCGTGGAAGTTGGGCATCTCGAAGCTGCCCATGAAGTACCCGCCGCCGTGGAAGTAGGCAAGCACCGGGAGCTTCTCGCCACAGGAGGCCGCCGGTGGCTTGTACACGCGGAGCTTGAGGTTGTGGTCGGCGTCGTACACGACGTCCTTCCACTCGACAACGGGCTGGTCGGGCGGCGGGGACGGGGAAGGGAGCGGGTTGTAGTCCGGGAAACGAATCACCGTGCCGTCGCTGAGGAGCTGGAGGAAAGGGCGCATATCCTCCACGACGTGCGGCGGCGAGGAGGACGCCATGCGGCGATGGGGCTATGAACTTGGCTGAGGCAGTTTACTTTTGACCACTGATGCCACTAGTCCGGTAGGCTAGCCGGCGGCCAGTAGTACTTATAGATATTCTGAAAAGTTAAACTCCATAAACTTTGATCAAGTTTATAAGGAAAATTATTTATATCTACAATACAAATATATACAATATGAAAGTACGTCTTGTGATGTATCCGAGGATATGTATTTGGTATTCTTGATCTATATTTTTTTCCATTTCCATATGAACTTGGTCAGAATCTATAAAGTTTGATTCTCAAAAAATATACGAACTACTTTATGAAACGGAGGGAGTACAACATGAACGATGTGAGCTAGTTTGGGCATTTTTTATCCGAAATTGAGCAAAGATCTCATCTTCAGATAATCAGTGATTGGTTAGGTGTTACTGGTCAGTGATTGTTTCAGTGATTGGCATGTCTAATCGAACGCTAATGACCACATCCGCCATGAGCGCGCGTTCGATGAGGTGGACCACCGGGCGATGGAGCGTGCCAACATGGTGGCGGTCGCCCGGCTCGCCAGCGAGCTTTCAAGCAATTCATCGCCGACGAGAGCAAGGCGAGGACCAACCGCCGGTACTTGGCCGAGGAGGATCACGAGTGTGATGCATTATTCAACCAGCTCGCCAACGACAACTCAAGTGACCCCGTCGATGCGCTGGTGCTCTGGCAGGGGACCCATAAACCTCGCCCCCGACTCAGGATTAGTGCTTGCTTTAGCTTTAGTTTACCTCTATGTAAGAGCTATCTACTTTAATTATGAACTATGATGTTGTGTTCTGAATCATTATGTATGATTATGCACTATGTGGTCACAATTTAATTTCAATTTTGAGTTTTGAATGAGATGTTTGCGCACAAATTGGATTTGAGGAGTTAAATTTCAGGATTCGGTTAGCTTCACACATTTTTATAACTCCTCGTAATTGAGAAGTTAAGATTTAAGAGGAAATTGGAGGAAAATATTTGAGGGTTCGGCTAGTGTTGCCCTCAGAGTCATGGCGCCGAGTTGGAGTGCCACCAAGCTATGGCACTCCTCAAAGTTTAATCCATGTTACTTTTGTCTCTCATATCTGACAAAATCAAACAACTGACATATAAAGAATTATTAAGGATCCCCACTCTTCAAAATTTCTATAAAAAAACTTGGAATCAAAGAGGCACCAGATGAATCAAAAAAACCACAAGTGACGAGGTTACAAGTATGGTTGTGAGAAGCTACGAGGCAAAAACACATAACACGATCGTGTCGCTCTCCGGGGAGGGGCGGCTTGGGCGAAACCTAACGGGCCACCGTCGCCAACCCCCATTCACCCCCTGCTTAATCTTGCCGCCGTTGGGCAAAGCCCATGCGGCAGCCGGCGGTGGCGGGACTCCCATGCTCGGTTGCTCGGTTGCGCGGTGTGCGACGCAAGGCTGGGTGCCGGGTGGCCGATCTGGGCTCTCTCTCCGGCGGTGGCGCTGGTGCTGGGCCGACACGGGGGTTGTGGGCGCGCACACGCGATGGAGTTCGAGCGGCACGGATCTGGCACATCTACGACGCTGTGGTGTTGGGCGCTGGGGTGGTTGTGACCTCATCTCCTCCTCGCGGTGGATGCACAGTGACATGTTGTTTTGGCTGTACATGGCGGCCTCGTGCCCGGGTCTGGTTGGCATGGGACGTCGGTGGGATGCAGTGATGTTGGCTGATCGGAGACGTGCGAGCGGCAAGGCAGTTGCGCATGGTGGGGGGCTGCTCTGGTCGGTTGCGGGTGGATTGGAGTTGCTGCTCCAGACCTTCATGGTCGGCCAGGCGGCGCTACTCGGTTGGATCGGTGCTCTGGTGAGGTTGCGGTGGTGTGCTTCGGCGGTGGCCACCGCGTGGTGCGGGTGGTCATGTCGATGGGTGTCTGGCAGCACTTCCTCTTTGAGCCGGCTCGCATGGTGGGTGTGTGGGCAACGTTTGTGGCCTGTCAGAGCCCTCGTTGCAGTGGTGGTGGTGCCGATATCGATGCAGGTAGTCCACAATGGTGACGTGCAGGCCATTGCGTCCTCCGTTCCTCTTGGTTTGTTTCGCCACTGTAGAGTGTGGGCGGAGTCATAGCTTGGCCTCGCACGTTTAGCAGTGGCTTGCCCTATGTCGCTCCCCGGGGCCTGAGGTGGCGAGGCATAAAGCTTTGGGCGAAAGCCTTGTTCTTGGATGGGGGTCGTTGCTGGTGATGTTGGCGCCTATGGGCGACGTTGCCAAAGAGTACTTCTTCAAATTGGGCTGTGGCCGGTTGGGGTCCATGCGGCGTTTAGAGGCTGTTCACTAGGCCGAACAATTGTTGGGGTTTGTTGGGGCGGTTTTGCGTGGATCAGGGTGAAAGCTTTGGAGTCGACCGGGGTCGATGTCGGTGGTGGCGATGTTTTCGGACGTCGTTTACCTTCTTGAAGGCGTTTTCGAAGATCTTTCCTTCGAACTTTCCGAGGAGATGGTATGTTAGGTGCTGGTGGTGTGCTTGGGTTGTGGCTAGTGGTTTTTTTTTGCCTTTTTTTTAGTTATTGTTATGGTTTTCAGCCTAGTTTCGGTAATAAACATGTTCGCCCTATATTTGTTTTTCTCCCCATAATTAAATCGGCGGAGCTCCTACCTTAACACGTCAAAGAAAGAAAAGGTACAAGGCATCTGAAGTATCTTTCGTGCTTGTAGATATCAGGCGGTTGCTTTTTCTTTTTAATAGTGTTGGATGCTTCCATCATCCTCTCTTTTTATTGGAGTGGGGATGCCTTGTGTATATGTCATGAGTAAGGTCCCTCCGTAACTAAATATAAGACGAAAACAACTTCTATTTTGTTACAGAGGTAGTATCTTATTATGTACAATAGGTAGACAATGAGGCAAATTTGTCGACAACGGGTACAAGAAAGAAATCTCATAGGAGGGTTATTAGGGTAATGAAGTAGAGTTACCGATGACGTGACTATTGCACCGTCAACGGCGACAATGATGAGGTGCCAGAGTTAGTTTTGAGGTTGGATAGGAAGAGGATGATGTTTGGGACGTGATGTTTCTTAGCTCCAGCTCAAATAAGCTCAGGCCAACAATAAAATCTGAAATTTTGAAAATAGACTCTAAAAATTCTAAAAACTTTGTGGCAAGCATTGACTAATATTTTGATTGATTGCAAAGTCTTATCATTGAATGACATTCATAGAAGTCGTGAAAAATAATCGATGCTCCAAAAATGCAATTTTCAAAAGCATTTTTTAGTGCTGACTCTTTTGTCACGACACCCACAATTGCCATTCCATGTTGAGACTTTGCAAGCACTCAATACGTTTATCGAAGTTTTCCAAAAAGAATTCAGATTTTTTTTGAATCATTTTTAGCCTTTTCAAATTTACTATTCATCAAAAGCTCATTTGAACTCGTGAGCAGAAGAGGACTTTCGGTGTTCCTTGGTGCTAGAGGTTTAGATATAGGGAAAAGTATATTTTTCGTCCCTCAACTTTACCGATAGTATAGAAATGGTCCCTCAATTACAAAACCAGGAAAACATAGTCCCTCAATTGTTGAAACCGGATATTTTTCGTCCCTCAAACGGCTTCAGGTGATTTTGTGGTGACGTGGCATGGTTTTGACTACCGAACTCGCCACATTATCGTCCACCTCATCTTCGTCTTCTTCTTCTAGCTTCTCTCTCTCACCCAGGCTGGAGAAGAATCCGATGACACATGGTTACCATGAGCCTGGCCTGCCTGCTGCTGGTCGTACACCGTTGTGACGGCGCGCTCCACTCCGCGGTTGACAAAGTAGTGCACGGTGGCCATGTGCCACTGCCCACGCCCTCGGACGCCAGCGCCGGTGCATCCACAGGGAAACAGAGTCGCACATCACGAAGGGCGCCATGCACAGAGTTGCGGCACCAGCAGTCTGAGCACGGCTGCACGGCTCGCCGGATTTGTCGCCGCTGCCATCGGCACGGCGCGGCGGGAGCGGGAGCGAGAGAATATCATCAGGGATCAGGCTTGGAACTAGAGCGGGAGTGAGCTAGGGGCCGACGGTGCAGCAGCAGGAGCATTTGTCAGGCTGAGAACCAGCGCGGGAGTGAGCTAGGGGATCCCCTGTAAACAACAGTCGTGAAAATCAGCAAAGTTCGAGGCGAACCTTTAGAACATCTCCAATGGCCGCACAAAAATATCGCGCCCAATAAAAGTTATAGCGTGCCACTTTAGCACTTTTAATGCGCCGGGACCAACATTGCTTTAGCAGACGTCCAAAGACGCGAGCACAAAAAGCAGACAGTGCAAATTGTGAAGCGCACGCAATCCGAAGCCCAAAATATGCTGCGCGCGGTAGCGTTTTTCAGCGCGCACCCAAAACTTTTTAGCGCTACAGCATCTGCTGGAGCTGTTGGGCGCTAAAAAAACGAATTTTTAGTGCGCGGAGCTCTTTTTTGACGCCTGCTCTTAGCAAACATAGCCAGCCTTTGTGTGCGTGCCTACGTTGTGTTTCCATCCGACTGGTTTGTACGTATGTGCGTGAGACTTGGGCGTTTCTGGCCGGGGCAATCAATTTGCTTGGCTGTGCACGGGAGGATCGATCAAGTTGCGTATGGATGTATCATCAGCAGCGAAGGAAGAGGTGGACGAGTACGAAGGTGAGGCCGCGGCTGCCGGAGGCAGCGGAGCAGACGTGCGGTGAGGTGCTTCCCTGTGCACAAGGAGAGAGGAAGAAGACGAAGGTGAGGTGGATGACGATGTGGCAAGGTCAGTGGTCAAACCATGCCATGTCAGCACAAAACCACCTGAAGCCGTTTGAGGGACGAAAATTATCCGGTTTCAACAATTAAGGGACTAGGTTTTTCTGGTTTTGTAGTTGAGGGATCATTTCTAAACCATTGGTAAAGTTGAGGGACGAAAAATATACTTCTCCCTTAGATATAAAGCCTGATCCACTTGAATTGAGGAGGTTGTTATAGTGGTTTGAGAAATAAGTCAATTAAGAAATAAGCACATATCGTTGGATCTAGAGAGAACAACTTACCAAAACACTAAGAAAATTGTTCGATCTAGAATAGTGACGGCTCATGAACCATTAGCTGCATTTTAGCGAAAAGGCAAGCACCCTAACAATGACTGGTGGTGTTTAGATGGTCATTTGGAAATATGTATTTTAAATGAAAATGATTAAAATCTGACATCAGATTTGTAGGCATGACAAATCCAATGCTTTTTACGCCAGATTATGTTGTCTTAGGGGTATCTCCAAGGCGGATCCGTAAACCTCCACAACCGTTCGGATCACGCTGTCCGGACCGTGGAAACCATTCAACGCGGTCCTGTATCGGTCTGTCGTGCGGTCCGGATGCGATTTCTCCCGCAAACCGTAGACAAAAGTGGGGGAGGTTTGCGTGAGTCCGGACCGCTCGCAAGCCCCGCTCCTGACCACCCTGGCCACGAAAAACCCGTCACCTTGGATCCTAGAAAGTTTGCCTTTTCTTTTTAATAGTGTTGGATCCTAGAAAAAAGAACGGATTTGCCATGTTTGTTAAAGAAAACCGCTCTCGGCAACATAATTTGTCATCTTGAATGTAGTATGATTTTTTCAATGCTAAAAAATCTGACATTTGATTTGTAGCGAAATCCTTATAAATTGGCAATACATTCAAATCGGATGCATATGTTGAGAAGAGAAAAAAGAATATGTCTAAGTTTTTGGCATCTTTGTATTTTGAGGAGTATGACATACGAGTGTCCAAAACAAAATGTTACTCCACTCGCCCTTCACAAAGCAGCGATACAAACTGAACTGCTTTGCTCGATCTCCAATTTAGTCGGAGGCGCCGCCGTTACCGTAGACAAACCGTTTGACGAGCCGGACCACCTCACTGCCGGCGTCGCCGTACGGCTCGACGGCGAAGAACCCGTGGTGCTGCCCCTCGAACTCCACGAGCTCCACCGGCTTCCCCATGGCCTTGAGCCTCGCGGCATAGTCCGCGGCGCGGTCGCGCAGCAGGTCGTGCGCGGCGGCCACCACGAGCATCGGAGGCAGCGCGACGCCGTCAAGGGCCGGGCTGTCCGGGCCGAACGGGTTGGCCAGCGGGTGGTCCCTCGTGGACCCAGGCGGCAGCACCAGGCGCCACGCCTGGTCGACCGCCGGCAGCGACAGGAACGGGCCCGGCGGGAACTCCGCCTCCGACGCCGTCCTCTCCTCCCCGCCGAACATCGGGCAGAGCATCGCGCACCCGGCGACGCGAACGGGCTCGAGGGGGCCGAGCCGGCCCGACGCGAGGCGGACGGCCGTGTGGTGGACGACGCCCCCGCCGGCCGAGTCCCCGGCGACGAACACCCGGTCGAAGTCCGCCGTCTCCGAGAGCCATGGGTCGGCGTTGTCTCCAACAGCCGCTGCCTGGCCGCGCACCCAGGACACAACGTTCGCCGCGTCGTCGAGGCCCGCGGGGAACCGGTGCTCGGGGGCGAGGCGGTAGTCTGCAGAGAGCACCACAGCCGGGAGCTCGCCGGCGAGGCGGACGCAGCACGCGTGGAAGTTGGGCATGTCGAAGCTGCCGATGCTGTACCCGCCGCCGTGGAAGTAGACGATCACCGGGAGCTTGTTCCCGGAGGAGGAGGCCGCCGCCGGCCTGTAGATGCGGAGCTTGAGGCCGTGGCTGGCGTCATACACGACGTCCTTCCAGTCGACGACGGGCTGGCCGGGCGGCGGCGACGGGATCGGGAGCGGGTAGCCGTCCGTGAAGCGGATCACCGTGCCGTCGCTGAGGAGCTGCAGGAACGGGGGCACGTCCTCCACGACGTGCGGCGGCGAGGAGGACGCCATGGGAGAGGTGCGGTCGTGTGGTGGCGACGAGGAAGTTGACTGGAGCGGGGTCACGTTTTGGCCAGTGATGGTACTGCTCGCAGCTAGTGTGTGTGTGGTAGGCAGCTTGGAATGGGAGACATCTTTGCTGCGTCGCCATTTTTATATACCAACGGAGTGAGCTAATTGAGCATGATATATTTTTCTAGAAACTTGATGAGCACGGATCCAGCGTCAGTTAGCCGGTCTCTCTTGGCTTCCTGCTGATTTCGTCTCTGTTTCCGCTGCCGAAATTATCCACGTGCCTTTTAGAAAACGGCGATTTCGTGTCAAGAACTGATGTTTTGATTCAACCGAGTGAGGTGAAAAGAAATGAGTAAGAACATGCTGGTTTTTTCAAAAAAAAGAGAGCGCTTGCTAGTTCAATTATTAAAGTTACTAGTAAAATGCCCGTGCGTTGCAACGGGCTTTTAAAGCGATCTTCATTTGTTCCCTTTTCTTCCCTTAACTAAAATGTTTCTCACAGTGATATGTGAACTCATAAATTTACAACCAAACTAACATATCAAGAGGTAAAAACATATTTATCGAAGAGCATATGTACATCAGATTCGACATTAAGGTTCCGATGTCTGGTAGATTGAGAACAAAAAAATGGTGACTTACCAACAAATCTCATTTATATTTCAGAACATGGTTGTGATAACCCACAAGTATAGGGGATCGCAACAGTTTTCGAGGGTAGAGTATTCAACCCAAATTTATTGATTCGACACAAGGGGAGCCAAAGAATATTCTCAAGTATTAGCAACTGAGTTGTCAATTCAGCCACACCTGGATAACTTAAATTCTGTAGCAAAGTATTTAGTAGCAAAGTAGTATGATAGTAACGGTAACGGTAGCAAAAGTAATATTTTTGGGTTTTGTAGTGATTGTAACAGTAGCAACGGAAAAGTAAATAAGCGGAGAACAATATGTGAAAAGCTCGTAGGCATTGGATCAGTGATGGAGAATTATGCCGGATGCGGTTCATCATGTATCAGTCATAACATAGGGTGACACAGAACTAGCTCCAATTCATCAATGTAATGTAGGCATGTATTCCGAATATAGTCATACGTGCTTATGCAAAAGAACTTGCATGACATATTTTGTCCTACCCTCCCGTGGCAGCGGGGTCCTAATGGAAACTAAGGGATATTAAGGCCTCCTTTTAATAGAGTACCGGAACAAAGCATTAACACATAGTGAATACATGAACTCCTCAAACTACGGTCATCACCGGGAGTGGTCCCGATTATTGTCACTTCGGGGTTGCCGGATCATAACACATAGTAGGTGACTATAGACTTGCAAGATAGGATCAAGAACTCACATATATTCATGAAAACATAATAGGTTCAGATCTGAAATCATGGCACTCGGGCCCTAGTGACAAGCATTAAGCATAGCAAAGTCATAGCAACATCAATCTCAGAACATAGTGGATAGTAGGGATCAAACCCTAACAAAATTAACTCGATTACATGATAGATCTCATCCAACCCATCACCGTCCAGCAAGCCTACGATGGAATTACTCACGCACGGCGGTGAGCATCATGAAATTGGTGATGGAGGATGGTTGATGATGATGACGGCGACGGATTCCCCTCTCCGGAGCCCCGAACGGACTCCAAATCAGCCCTCCCGAGAGGTTTTAGGGCTTGGCGGCGGCTCCGTATCGTAAAACGCGATGAATCCTTCTCTCTGATTTTTTTCTCCCCGAAAGTGAATATATGGAGTTGGAGTTGAGGTCGGTGGAGCGTCAGGGGGCCCACGAGGTAGGGGGCGCGCCCAGGGGGCAGGCGCGCCCCCCACCCTCGTGGACAGGGTGTGGGCCCCCTGACATGGATTTTCTTCCGGTATTTTTAATATTTTCCAAAAAGATGTTCCGTGGAGTTTCGGATCATTCCGAGAACTTTTGTTTCTGCACATAAATAACACCATGGAAAGTCTGCTGAAAATAGCGTCAGTCCGGGTTAGTTCCATTCAAATCATGCAAGTTAGAGTCCAAAACAAGGGCAAAAGTGTTTGGAAGAGTAGATACATCCGTTGCATGGCAATCCCTACTCCTCGCATTAACATCAATTGATGGGCATCTCCATAGCCCGTTGATTAGCCTCGTTGATGTGAGACTTTCTCCTTTTTTGTCTTCCCACATAACCCCTATCATTATACCTTATTCCACCATAGTGCTATATCCATGGCTTGCGCTCATGTATTGCATAAGAGTTAAAAAGGCTGAAGCGCGTTAAAAGTATGAACCAATTGCTTGGCTAAAACCGGGGTCGTACATGATATGAATATTTTGTGTGGGGAAGATGGAGCATAGCCAGACTATATGACTTTGTAGGGATAACTTGCTTTGGCTATGTTATTTTGATAAGACATAATTGCTTAGTTAGCATGCTTGAAGTATTATTGTTTTTATGTCAACATTAAACTTTTATCTTGAATCATATCAAATCTGAACATTCATGCCACAATAAGAAGAGTTACATTGAAATTATGCCAAGTAGCATTCCACATCAAAAATTCTGTTTTTATCATTTACCTACTCGAGGACGAGTAGGAATTAAGCTTGGGGATGCTTGATACGTCTCCAACGTATCTATAATTTTTGATTGCTCCATGCTATATTATCTTCTGTTTTGGACATTATTGGGCTTTATTATTCACTTTTATATTATTTTTGGGACTAACCTATTAACTGGAGGCCGAGCCCAGAATTGCTGTTTTTTGCCTATTTCAGAGTTTCGCAAAAAAGAATATCAAACGGAGTCCAAACGGAATGAAACCTTCAGGAACGTGATTTTTGGAACGAACATGATCCAGGAGACTTGGACCCTACGTCAAGAAAGCCACCAGGAAGCCACGAGGTAGGGGGGCGCGCCTACCCCCCCAGGCGCGCCCTCCACCCTCGTGGGCCCCACATTGCTCCGCCGACGTACTCCTTCCTCCTATATATACCTACGTACCCCCAAATGATCAGATACGGAGCCAAAAACCTAATTCCACTGCCGCAACCTTCTGTACCCACGAGATCCCATCTTGGGGCCTGTTCTGGAGCTCCGCCGGAAGGGGCATCGATCACGGAGGGCTTCTACATCAACACCATAGCCTCTCCGATGAAGTGTGAGTAGTTTACCTCAGACCTTTGGGTCCATAGTTATTAGCTAGATGGCTTCTTCTCTCTTTTTGGATCTCAATACAATGTTCTCCCCCTCTCTCGTGGAGATCTATTCGATGTAATCTTCTTTTGCGGTGTGTTTGTTGAGACCGATGAATTGTGGGTTTATGATCAAGTTTATCTATGAACAATATTTGAATCTTCTCTGAATTCTTTTATGTATGATTGGTTATCTTTGCAAGTCTCTTCGAATTATCAGTTTGGTTTGGCCTACTAGATTGATCTTTCTTGCAATGGGATAAGTGCTTAGCTTTGGGTTTAATCTTGCGGTGTCCTTTCTCAGTGACAGTAGGGGCAGCAAGGCACGTATTGTATTGTTGCCATCGAGGATAACAAGATGGGGTTTTTATCATATTGCATGAATTTATCCCTCTACATCATGTCATCTTGCTTAAAGCGTTACTCTGTTCTTATGAACTTAATACTCTAGATGCATGCTCGATAGCGGTCGATGTGTGGAGTAATAGTAGTAGATGCAGGCAGGAGTCGGTCTACTTGTCTCGGACGTGATGCCTATATACATGATCATACCTAGATATTCTCATAACTATGCTCAATTCTGTCAATTGCTCAACAGTAATTCGTTCACCCACCGTAAAATACTTATGCTCTCGAGAGAAGCCACTAGTGAAACCTATGGCCCCCGGGTCTATCTTCATCATATTAATCTTCCAACACTTAGTTATTTCCGTTGCTTTTTACTTTGCTTTTATTTTACTTTGCATCTTTATCATAAAAATACCAAAAATATTATCCTATCATATCTATCAGATCTCACTCTCGTAAGTGACCGTGTAGGGATTGACAACCCCTTATCGCGTTGGTTGCGAGGGTTTATTTGTTTTGTGTAGGTGTGATGGACTTGCGTGTAGCCTCCTACTGGATTGATACCTTGGTTCTCAAAAACTGAGGGAAATACTTACGCTACTTTGCTGCATCACCCTTTCCTCTTCAAGGGAAAACCAACGCAGTGCTCAATAGGTAGCACACAGTTCTACAGAACTCTACCTTGGTGACCCCGTATGTCGATAAACACAAGAACAGTCTGCGCTCCAAACACCCGGAGCAGTGCGATGACTGGATTACATGTGAACACATCAGGACTTTCAACAGTTGGTTGGAAACACGTCTCAGAGGTGACAACACTGTTTGTGATGAGTTGTACTCGTTGTCCAGGGGACCATCTTCGACTGTATTGACTTACAAAGGATACGAGATAAATGGGAATACATTTTACACGATCGCCCAAGATCAAAAGAGCACCAACCAAAATAGCGGTGTCCGCTTTGATGCATCAACCAAGAGGGGAAAGGACACATATTATGGTTACATAGTGGACATATGGGAACTTGACTACGGACATGATTTTAAGGTCCCTTTGTTTAAGTGCGAATGGGTCAATCTGTCAGGAGGCGGGGTACAGGTAGACCCACAGTACGGAATGACAACAGTGGATCTGAACAATCTTGGGTACACTGACGAACCGTTCGTCCTAGCCAATGATGTGGCACAAGTTATCTATGTGAAGGACATGTCTACCAAACCGAGAAAAAGAAAAGATAAGGAAGCGAATACATCATACGATGAGCCAAAGCGCCACATAGTTCTTTCAGGAAAAAGGGACACCGTGGGAGTGGAGGGAAAGACAGATATGTCTGAAGATTATGAAAAGTTTCATGAAATTCCTCCCTTCAAAGTCAAGGCTGACCCAAGCATCCTGATAAACGATGAAGATTATCCATGGTTATGGCGCAATAAGCAAAGGACACAAGCGAAGAAAAAGTGAAGACTTTCTCTCCACAACTATTATGACGATACCATGCCAACTTTCAACCTTTTCGTAGTTCATTTGAAATGCCTGTTGTAACAGACGAGTTTCCGTATGAAACCCTGATATCTCGAAGCAGATTGTCTGTTTTGTACATGAAGTGCATCCAGTTTTTGCCGTAACCCTCTCAACTTTTTTGCACATGCTATGTGGGTGAAATGATGATACCATGCCAACTTTCAACCTTTTCAGAGTTCATTTGAAATGCTTTTCAATTTCAGGGTCTTATAGCTCAAAAAAATCAGTAAATGCATGAAAAATAATAAATGAAGTTAGAAAGGGATGAAAATTGATGATGTGGCTTTGAATGGTGCATTTTGAACACAGAAAAAGTCTGGAGTTCAACTAAGTTCAAAAAAATGAAATGCCTATTGTAACAGACGAGTTTCCGTATGAAACACTGATATCTCGAAACAGATTGTCCGTTTTGTACACGAAGTGCATCCAGTTTTTCCCGTAACCCTCTCAACTTTTTTGCACATGCTATGTGGGTGAAATGATGATACCATGCCAACTTTCAACCTTTTCAGAGTTCATTTGAAATGCTTTTCAATTTCAGGGTCTTATAGCTCAAAAAAATCAGTACATGCATGAAAAATAACAAATGAAGTCAGAAAGGGATGAAAATTGATGATGTGGCTTTGAATGGTGCATTTTGAACACAGAAAAAGTCTGGAGTTCAACCAAGTTCAAAAAAATGAAATCCCTTTGTAACAGACGAGTTTCCGTATGAAACCCTCATATCTCGAAACAGATTGTCCGTTTTGTACACGAAGTGCATCCAGTTTTTGCCATAACCCTCTCAACTTTTTTGCACATGCTATGTGGGTGAAATGATGATACCATGCCAACTTGGTGTAATGCACTCGGGAATGAAAGGAGGGGCTACCATGCATCACCGACGGTCGAATATGTACACCACGTGAGCTGAGAGTTTTCAAGAAAAGACTCAACAGACCGATAGTCAGCCCATGATGAATAATAATGATCTAATTTAGGTTTTTAGTACATATATTTAATTGTACAAGTTTAATATTTGAATTATGAACATAGGAAATGTCGTACTCGGACGACGAAAGTCCCCCGGGGGAGTGCGACTGGTGCCACGACGATCGAGGTCTGTGCGACAGGCCTCACCTGGACGAAGATCGGTGCTTCAGCATTAAGCTGGAGGAGACCTTCGATGTTGAAATGGTACGCAACGACGACAAGTGTTTTTTTCGTAATTAAGCATGACTTCAACTATTTCAACGTGTAATTTTCATCTTTTACAATTCGACTAGCTTATCCCATGCCATGCAAGACGCTATGTCCTGGAGAGGATGGGTTTTGAAGACCATGAAAGTTTGGAAACAAAGAAAATTCACCTACGGACCCATCATGGTGTGGATTTTGAAGTAAAGCTGTACAATTCTGAGAGCATAACCCATTTTGGTTGCAAAAAATGGGAAGCACTTTGCAAGATGTATGGTTTTCATGAGGATATGCTTGTCACCATGGATCTTGGTGATCCTGAAATCGAGCAAGACAATATGGACATTTGGGTCCTTGTTGATACGCCTCCAATTCTACCGCTATGTGAGTTTCTCAAACATAGTTATTAGCTAATTTATATTGTTCATTTCAAAATAGTTGACAGCTTATTTCCATTGACATCTTATTTTAATTCTTCAAAGAATGTGCGGAAGATGGTAGACAGAACCTACTACACCGAAGGCTCCGAGTTAACTTATCAGGAGAAAAATCATATGATCGCATTTTGTACTGATCTTAAGAATTACAATATCTACAATCAAACTCCTCAACATTATGGTCAATACGTGCCACTAGTGCACGTGTTGAACTACGGTAACTACTATGGAGATACCCTGGTAAGATATTTTACTATTACGACATCCGTGCATCTTTTGCATACTTCTAAAACTAGTACATCATTGCTAACTATGAAGTTATTACTATGTTTTTCAACAGATAATCCCATAGGATTGTGTGCCTCATTTGATGTATCAGAATGGTAGCCTTGATGTTTTGAACATACAGCCAGGTCATCCTACGAATCACAACTGTCCATACCGAATTTCTAAAAGAAGTGGAGACATGAAAATCAAAGAATGGAAAAAATGTATGGACAGTCGTAAGGAGGTTCTTGGAAGCAAAAGGAAGCGAAGCGCAAGAACTAGAGACAGGATGATCTCCATTCTCCATAATGGAGAGTCAGGGTCTATATTGTTTTATGCTATTTTACCTTAAAAGGGTATTTAGGTCCTACCTAATACTGATGATCATGTGCTAAGAACAATTAAGTAGGGTTGGTTTGATGACTATGAGGATGATGATCATATGACTTGTTATTAATAACGAGTAGAAGTTGTATGATGATGATTAGTAGGACTTATTATTATGATGATGCATGATGCGAGCATGAAGAGTTATTATATATCAGTGGGTGAAATGAACATGGATTGGATTGAAGTGAAGGCAACATGCATGTGGTGCATGTCGAAAGTAGTACTAATCCAAACTTGATCAAGTTAGGATTAGTATTACTTTCGACATGCACCACATGTTGCCTTCACTTTAATCTAAGCCATGTTTAGGCATAACAGTAGCGTTGGTAAACCAAGCACGGAGATAAGAGAGGACACTTCTCTCTATTAGCTAGCTAACACACCCTAAATTACCCCCTAAACCACCCCCTTTTAGAAAAAAAAATAAAAACCTCAGCTCCTGCCAGCTGCTGACGCGTGGATGCCTATTGGTCCCGGTTGGTGCCACCAACCGGGACCAAAGGCCCTCCTGCCTGGGCTCGCAGCACCGGCCATGTGGAGGCCCATATGTCCCGGTTCGTGTAAGAACTGGGACTAAAGGCCTAGGGCTTTAGTAACGACCCTTTAGTCCCGGTTCAAAAATCGGGACAAATGAGCCTTACGAACCGGGACAATAGGCCCTTTTTCTACTAGTGCCAGCTCCTTCTTCCTCTCAGCTTCTCACAAGTTCGCACAGGAACAATGGAACACATAAGTTTTTTGGCGCCGTGCTGCTTCACACAGCCACGACCTTTTCTCTCTGTATTTCTCCTTCTCAAAGCAAACATACGTACAACTCTTAAATAAAACACACACGCACGCACACAGCCGGGGCAAAGCCGCCCTGATTTTTGTGGCACTAACCCACACACCAACGCACCACTATCTAACTATCCCATGCGGCTAATCTTCTTCCTGGACCTGACGTGCAATACTAACAAACTCACCCGTCTACTCCTCAAGGCCTTGGCTTCAGATTGCCGTTTCACACGGCGGCGTGCCGATTCACACGACACCAGGCATCTCACCATCTACATCGCTTCACACGATCTGGAATCTCGCCTTGCACACTTGCTGCTCCAAGACTCCTACCCACGACTCACCTGATGAACTACATGCAGTACAAAAGCAAAAAACACATGCATATATGAAATCAATATTAAACCTAACAGACGTAATGAGGTGCGGCAGGATGGATGGATTGTGTTGCCTTTTGAATGTAGTCGAGACATCACATCATGTTGAAGAAGCTGTCCTTGCTGCCGCTCACCCATGCCACCACTTCGCCTACCGCTTTGTCCATGGTGACAATCCGGCCGCCACCAGCGACCAGCCTCACTATAGCGACCGGATCCTCTGTCGTTCCTAGGATTTCCGATACGCAGCTACATCCACGTGCTAGTCCTGGCCGCCGTGAGGACGAGGACGAGATCGTCGGGAGAGAGGGTCACAATCTAGATGAGACCAAAGGAAAGATTGTAGAGTGTTTTGTGATTTGGAATTTGTGGGCCTAGGTCCCTAGCTAGGCAAGGAAAGTTAAGATTTTTGGAAGGAAAGATTAGGACGGGGATGGGGAGGATCTTCGGTGGTGGGGGTATGGAACGAAATCAAGGACGTGGGGTGGGCCTGGGGATTTCGTTCGATCGATAGGTTAAGAAACGAAACGACAACGTACTCATAGCGAGATGATCGAGGGGCCTCGCTCCCTCCTTCGAGCGAGTCGTGGGCGATTTTAGGAAGGTGATCGAAAATTATAATGCAATTGTTTAATCCGTAATTTGGTATTAAAGTATTATGGATATAAAAACCAAATGGGAAACCAATTCGGTTTTTGATGGGAAGGTGATCTCACGTAAGAAAGTAAGCAAATTAGCACCTACCAAAGAAAGAAGCGCGAGATTATTACCTGATATAAACCAGGCGGAGTATTAAAGGGAATTACTTCGGTTTTAGTGGCAGGGTGAAAAACCTATGTATAGGAGAGATGGTGGGAGGGAGGACGAAAAAAACCCAGCAAAAATAAACCATGGATACTATTCACCAACTCAGACATTAGGAATAGAGATAAAAGGTTGTTTTGGTTCGTCACAATTATTCTGTGCAAAAAATATTAATCTTTTGCTAATTATCAGGCGGCTGAGAATTATTGATTTGTCGGTCGATTTCGGCTTTGCCCCGCATACCAGGCGGCCGGCCATGGACTCCACGGCGAGTGTGAGCCGTGAGTGAGTGAGGGACAGCGCTCGCCATGGCGTCGATGGCGGGAGTGTCTCTGAGGGTTGATTGTTCAGGTCAAGGGTGAAGGGTTATCTTTAGCGCTCGAGAAACCGAGGGCGGGGGTGTTGGAAGGAAGGCGGGGGCAACGACAACACGGTGGTAAGCAGCGGCTAAGTGAAGGGCGGGGAGACGAGGCAAGCGCGGTAATGTCATGGTTCGTGGGAGGCGGGAGCTGGCGATTAGGCCGACGTTGTCGGTGAAGCATGGAGGAAGAAAAAGAACGATATAATGTCGGCAGGTTCCAAAATTCGATTGACATAAAAAAATCAGGCACCTACCAATAGACGGTTCTAAAATTATTACATGTGTAGCAGCAGTGTTGCAGAAAAGCGATTCGAAGCAAGCTTCGAACCAGTTCAACTTCCAACTTAAAAAAATATCTCTCCATCCGAACAAACCTCTTGGTTTGATTCAAAGGGTTGGTATGGCTGACTTGTTAAAATTTAACCGAGAAGGGGTAAAATAGGCAAATAAAGAACAATGTGATTACCATCCTCCGTCGAAAATAATTTATGGGATATCGAGGGTTTTGTTTGAGGTAGTCCTCCCACTATAAGAAATCCGGCATCTCTTCCGCAATCCAGAGTTTGACATCTCGGTTAGGAACCGCCATGTCATTGAGCATTTTATTCCTCCCCCTCCTTTGCGAGTGCTGCAAGGATGAGTTCACCATCGTTGGATGAAGACGTCGACGGATCCATGAGCATATACAAAACGGATCCACATCCACTCATTGTGTTGTGGGAGGCGAGACAGGTGGATTCAGGAATGCTGAGAGATAGGTGAGAGGGGTGGGATGCATAGGCATGTAACATACCCGTTGAAAACTAGTCGTTGGAAGATAGTTGTTGGAAAACAAGCCACTAAAAGTATAGTTGTTTGAAAAGTAGTTGGTGGCATTATAACCATTACAACTACAAACCGTTTGAATTATAATTTTTGAATTGGTAGTTACAAGATGTGTTTAAATAAAGGAGAGAAAATATAGACAATTGTTGGAAAACCGGTTGTATATAAGAAGAAATCTTTTTGGACTATTGCTTCAATGGATATATGGAAAACCAAATATACACATACTGCTGGAGACGCTCTCAAAGGTGGGCGGAGGACAAAGACATATGTGGACAACTGGAATATTATGATGGGAATGTCTAATATAACCATCAGACATTTGTTTTTCATTTTGGTCCAGGTCATCTTTTGTCCAATGACGAATTGCCACATGTATCTGTTGCTTTGAGTTGAGTTCATTCTGCCATTTGTAAGGAAATTCATCTAATTTCATTTGGCTTTCAGGTCGGATTCCTCTTGGTCTCAATGTTCAGCTCCACACCACCCCCGACCTTGTTGGGCTTTCCAACCCTCAACCCACCCTAGAGGGCCCAAATGGTAAACCCGAAGAGTTCCTGTTAGTGTGGTTCGACATGCAGATCCGGCACAACATCTTGTTACTGTTGGGAATCGTAGCATAATTTTAAAATTTTCCTACGCTCACCAAGATGCATCTATAGAGTATACTAGCAACGAGGGGAAAGGAGTGCATCTACATACCCTTGTAGATCGTGAGCGGAAGCGTTCCAATGAACGTGGATGACGGAGTCGTACTCGCCGTGATTCAAATCACCGATGACCGAGTGCCGAACGGACGGCACCTCCGCGTTCAACACACGTACGGTGCAGCGACGTCTCCTCCTTCTTGATCCAGCAATGGGGAAGGAGAGGTTGATGGAGATCCAGCAGCACGACGGCGTGGTGGTGGATGTAGCGGGATGCCGGCAGGGCTTTGCCGAGCTTCTACGAGAGAGAGAGGTGTAGCAGGGGAGGAGGGAGGCGCCCAAGGCTGTTCTACTGCTGCCCTCCCTCCCCCTTTATATAGGCCCCCTGGGAGGGGGGGCGGCGGCCAAACCCCATCTAGATGGGGGGGCGGCGGCCAAGGGGGTGCCTTGCCCCCCAAGGCAAGTGGGGCGCCCCCCCACCCTAGGGTTTCCAACCCTAGGCGCAGGGAGGAGGCCCATGGGGGGGGCGCCCAGCCCACTAGGGGCTGGTTCCCTTCCCACTTCAGCCCACGGGGCCCTCCGGGATAGGTGGCCCCACCCGGTGGACCCCCGGGACCCTTCCGGTGGTCCCGGTACAATACCGATAACCCCTGAAACTTTCCCGGTGGCCGAAACTTGACTTCCTATATATAATTCTTCACCTCCGGACCATTCCGGAACTCCTCGTGACGTCCGGGATCTCATCCGGGAATCCGAACAACTTTCGGGTTTCCGCATACACATATCTCTACAACCCTAGCGTCACCGAACCTTCAGTGTGTAGACCCTACGGGTTCGGGAGACATGCAGACATGACCGAGACGCCTCTCCGGTCAATAACCAACAGCGGGATCTGGATACCCATGTTGGCTCCCACATGTTCCACGATGATCTCATCGGATGAACCACGATGTCGAGGATTCAGTCAATCCCGTACACAATTCCCTTTGCCAATCGGTATGTTACTTGCCCGAGATTCGATCGTCGGTATCCCAATACCTTGTTCAATCTCGTTACCGGCAAGTCTCTTTACTCATACCGTAATGCATGATCCCGCGACTAACGCCTTAGTCACATTGAGCTCATTATGATGATGCATTACCGAGTGGGCCCAGAGATACCTCTCCGTCACACGGGGTGACAAATCCCAGTCTCGATCCGTGCCAACCCAACAAACACTTTCAGAGATACCCGTAGTGTACCTTTATAGTCACCCAGTTACGTTGTGACGTTTGGTGCACCCAAAGCACTCCTACGGTATCCGGGAGTTGCACGATCTCATGGTCTAAGGAAAAGATACTTGACATTGGAAAAGCTCTAGCAAACGAAACTACACGATCTTTTATGCTATGCTTAGGATTGGGTCTTGTCCATCACATCATTCTCCTAATGATGTGATCCCTTAATCAATGACATCCAATGTCCATAGTCAGGAAACCGTGACCATCTGTTGATCAACGAGCTAGTCAACTAGAGGCTTACTAGGGACACATTGCGGTCTATGTATTCACACATGCATTACGATTTCCGGATAACACAATTATAGCATGAATAATAGACAATTACCATGAACAAAGAAATATAATAATAACCATTTATTATTGCCTCTAGGGCATATTTCCAACAGTCTCCCACTTGCACTAGAGTCAATAATCTAGTTACATTGTGATGAATCGAACACCCATTGCGTCCTGGTGTTGGTCATGTTTTGCCCTAGGGAGAGGTTTAGTCAACGGATCTGCTACATTCAGGTCCGTATGTACTTTACAAATATCTATGTCTCCATTTTGAACACTTTCACGAATGGAGTTGAAGCGACGCTTGATATGCCTGGTCTTACTGTGAAACCTGGGCTCCTTCGCAAGGGCAATAGCTCCAGTGTTGTCACAGAAGAGAGTCATCGGGCCCGACGCATTGGGAATCACCCCTAGGTCGGTAATGAACTCCTTCATCCAGACTGCTTCCTGTGCTGCCTCCGAGGCTGCCATGTACTCCGCTTCACATGTAGATCCCGCCACGATGCTTTGCTTGCAACTGCACCAGCTTACTGCTCCTCCATTCAAAATATACACGTATCCGGTTTGTGACTTCGAGTCATCCAGATCTGTGTCGAAGCTAGCGTCGACGTAACCCTTTACGACGAGCTCTTCGTCACCTCCATAAACGAGAAACATATCCTTAGTCCTTTTCAGGTACTTTAGGATATTCTTGACCGCTGTCCAGTGTTCCATGCCGGGATTACTTTGGTACCTTCCTACCAAACTCACGGCAAGGTTTACATCAGGTCTGGTACACAGCATGGCATACATAATAGACCCTATGGCCGAGGCATAGGGGATGACACTCATCTTTTCTCTATTTTCTGCCGTGGTCGGGCATTGAGCCGTGCTCAATTGCACACCTTGCAATACAGGCAAGAACCCCTTCTTGGACTGATCCATATTGAACTTCTTCAATATCTTGTCAAGGTATGTACTCTGTGAAAGACCAATGAGGCGTCTTGATCTATCTCTATAGATCTTGATGCCTAATATATAAGCAGCTTCTCCAAGGTCCTTCATTGAAAAACACTTATTCAAATAGGCCTTTATATTTCCAAGAATTCTATATCATTTCCCATCAATAGTATGTCATCCACATATAATATGAGAAATGCTACAGAGCTCCCACTCACTTTCTTGTAAACACAGGCTTCTCCATAAGTCTGTGTAAACCCAAACGCTTTGATCATCTCATCAAAGCGAATGTTCCAACTCCGAGATGCTTGCACCAGCCCATAGATTGAGCGCTGGAGCTTGCATACTTTGTTAGCATTCTTAGGATCGACAAAACCTTCCGGCTGCATCATATACAACTCTTCCTTAAGGAAGCCATTAAGGAATGCCGTTTTGACGTCCATCTGCCATATCTCATAATCATAGTATGCGGCAATTGCTAACATGATTCGGACGGACTTCAGCTTCGCTACGGGTGAGAAAGTCTCATCGTAGTCAACCCCTTGAACTTGTCGATAACCCTTAGCGACAAGTCGAGCCTTATAGATGGTCACATTACCATCCGCGTCTGTCTTCTTCTTAAAGATCCATTTGTTTTCTATGGCTCGCCGATCATCGGGCAAGTCAGTCAAAGTCCATACTTCGTTTTCATACATGGATCCTATCTCGGATTTCATGGCTTCTAGCCATTTGTCGGAATCCGGGCCCGCCATCGCTTCTTCATAGTTCGAAGGTTCACCGTTGTCTAACAACATGATTTCGAGGACAGGGTTACCGTACCACTCTGGTGCGGAACGTGTCCTTGTGGACCTACGAAGTTCAGTAGTAACTTGATCCGAAGCTTCATGATCATCATCATTAACTTCCTCCCCAGTCGGTGTAGGCACCACAGGAACATTTTCCCGCGCTGCGCTACTTTCCGGTACGGAAGGGGTGACTATCACCTCATCAAGTTCCACTTTCCTCCCACTCAATTCTTTCGAGAGAAACTCCTTCTCTAGAAAGGACCCGTTCTTGGCAACGAAGATCTTGCCTTCGGATCTGAGGTAGAAGGTATACCCAATAGTTTCCTTAGGGTATCCTATGAAGACGCATTTCTCCGACTTGGGTTCGAGCTTTTCAGGTTGAAGTTTCTTGACATAAGCATCGCATCCCCAAACTTTTAGAAACGACAGCTTAGGTTTCTTCCCAAATCATAATTCATACGGTGTCGTCTCAACGGATTTCGACGGAGCCCTATTTAAAGTGAATGCGGCAGTCTCTAAAGCATAGCCCCAAAATGAGAGCGGTAAATCGGTAAGAGACATCATAGATCGCACCATATCCAATAAAGTGCGATTACGACGTTCGGACACACCGTTTCTCTGAGGTGTTCCAGGCGGCGTGAGTTGTGAAACTATTCCACATTTCCTTAAGTGTGTACCAAACTCGTGACTTAAATATTCTCCTCCACGATCTGATCGTAAGAATTTTATTTTCCTGTCACGTTGATTCTCAACCTCACTCTGAAATTCCTTGAACTTTTCAAAGGTTTCAGACTTGTGTTCATTAGGTAGACATACCCATATCTACTTAAGTCATCAGTGAGAGTGAGAACATAACGATATCCTTCGCGAGCCTCAACACTCATTGGACCGCACACATCGGTATGTATGATTTCCAATAAGTTGGTTGCTCGCTCCATTGTTCCGGAGAACGGAGTCTTGGTCATCTTACCCATAAGGCATGGTTCGCACGTGTCAAATGATTCATAATCAAGAGACTCCAAAAGTCCATCTGCATGGAGCTTCTTCATGCGCTTGACACCAATGTGACCAAGGCGGCAGTGCCACAAGTATGTGGGACTATCGTTATCAACTTTACATCTTTTGGTATTCACACTATGAATATGTGTAACATCACGTTCGAGATTCATCAAGAATAAACCATTGACCAGCGGGGCATGACCATAAAACATATCTCGCAGATAAATAGAACAACCATTATTCTCAGATTTAAATGAGTAGCCATCTCGAATTAAACGAGATCCAGATACAATGTTCATGCTCAAAGCTGGCACTAAATAACAATTATTGAGGTTTAAAACTAATCCCGTAGGTAGATGCAGAGGTAGCGTGCCGACGGCGATCACATCGACCTTGGAACCATTCCCGACGCGCATCGTCACCTCGTCCTTCGCCAGTCTCCGTTTATTCCGTAGTTCCTGTTTTGAGTTACAAATATGAGCAACCGCATCGGTATCAAATACCCAGGAGCTACTACGAGTACTGGTAAGGTACACATCAATTACATGTATATCACATATACCTTTGGTGTTGCCGGCCTTCTTGTCCGCTAAGTATTTGGGGCAGTTCCGCTTCCAGTGACCAGTTCCCTTGCAATAAAAGCACTCAGTTTCAGGCTTGGGTCCATTCTTGGGCTTCTTCCCAGTAACTGGCTTACCGGGCGCGGCAACTCCCTTGCCGTCCTTCTTGAAGTTCTTCTTACCCTTGCCCTTCTTGAACTTAGTGGTTTTATTCACCATCAACACTTGATGTTCTTTTCTGATCTCCCCCTCCGCTGATTTTAGCATTGAATATACCTCAGGAATGGTCTTTTCCATCCCCTGCATATTGAAGTTCATCACAAAGCTCTTGTAGCTTGGTGGAAGCGACTGGAGGATTCTGTCAATGACCGCGTCATCCGGGAGATTAACTCCCAGCTGGGATAAGCGGTTGTGTAACCCAGACATTCTGAGTATGTGCTCACTAACAGAACCATTCTCCTCCATTTTACAGCTGAAGAACTTGTCGGAGACTTCATATCTCTCGACCCGGGCATGAGCTTGGAAAACCATTTTCAGCTCCTCGAACATCTCATATGCTCCATGTTTCTCAAAACGCTTTTGGAGACCCGGTTCTAAGCTGTAAAGCATGCCGCACTGAACGAGGGAGTAATCATCAGCACGCTGCTGCCAAGCGTTCATAACGTCTTGGTTCTCTAGGATTGGTGCTTCACCTAGCGGTGCTTCTAAGACATAATCTTTCTTGGCTACTATGAGGATGATCCTCAGGTTCCGGACCCAGTCCGTATAGTTGCTGCCATCATCTTTCAGCTTGGTTTTCTCTAGGAACGTGTTGAAATTGAGGACAACGTTGGCCATTAGATCTACAAGACATAGTGTAAAGATTTTTAGACTAAGTTCATGATAATTAAGTTCATCTAATCAAATTTCACAATGAACTCCCACTCAGATAGACATCCCTCTAGTCATCTAAGTGAAACATGATCCGAGTTAACTAGGCCGTGTCCGATCATCACGTGAGACGGACTAGTCAAGATCGGTGAACATCTCCATGTTGATCGTATCTTCTATACGACTCATGCTCGACCTTTCGGTCCTCCGTGTTCCGAGGCCATGTCTGTACATGCTAGGCTCGTCAAGTCAACCTAAGTGTATTGCGTGTGTTCCGAGGCCATGTCTGTACATGCTAGGCTCGTCAACACCCGTTGTATTCGAACGTTAGAATCTATCACACCGGATCATCACGTGGTGCTTCGAAACAATGAACCTTCGCAACGGTGCACAGTTAGGGTGAACACTTTCTTGAAATTATCATAAGGGATCATCTTACTTACTACCGTCGTTCTAAGCAAATAAGATGCAAGAACATGATAAACATCACATGCAATCAAATAGTGACATGATATGGCCAATATCATTATGCTCCTTAGATCTCCATCTTCGGGGCACCATGATCATCTTCGTCACCGGCATGACACCATGATCTCCATCATCATGATCTCCATCATTGTGTCTTCATGAAGTCGTCACGCCAACGATTACTTCTACTTCTATGGCTAACGCGTTTAGCAACAAAGTAAAGTAATTTACATGGCGTTATTCAATGACACGCAGGTCATACAAAATAATAAAGACAACTCCTATGGCTCCTGCCGGTTGTCATACTCATCGACATGCAAGTCGTGATTCCTATTACAAGAATATGATCAATCTCATACATCACATATATCATTCATCACATCTTCTGGCCATATCACATCACATAGCACATGCTGCAAAAACAAGTTAGACGTCCTCTAATTGTTGTTGCAAGTTTTTTACGTGGTTTGTAGGTTTCTAGCAAGAACGTTTCTTACCTACGTATGACCACAACGTGATTTGCCAATTTCTATTTACCCTTCATAAGGACCCTTTTCATCGAATCCGTTCCGACTAAAGTAGGAGAGACAGACACCCGCTAGCCACCTTATGCAACTAGTGCATGTCAGTCGGTGGAACCTGTCTCACGTAAGCGTACGTGTAAGGTCGGTCTGGGCCGCTTCATCCTACAATACCGCCGGAACAAGAAACGACTAGTAGCGGCAAGAAGAATTGGCAACATCAACGCCCACAACTTCTTTGTGTTCTACTCGTGCATAGTAACTACGCATAGGCCTGGCTCATGATGCCACTGTTGGGAATCGTAGCATAATTTTAAAATTTTCCTACACTCACCAAGATGCATCTATGGAGTATACTAGCAACGAGGGGAAAGGAGTGCATCTACATACCCTTGTAGATCGCGAGCGGAAGCGTTCCAATGAACGTGGATGACGGAGTCGTACTCACCGTGATTCAAATCACCGATGACCGAGTGCCGAACGGACGGCACCTCCGCGTTCAACACACGTACGGTGCAGCGACGTCTCCTCCTTCTTGATCCAGCAAGGGGGAAGGAGAGGTTGATGGAGATCTAGCAGCACGACGGCGTGGTGGTGGATGTAGCGGGATGCCGGCAGGGCTTCGCCGAGCTTCTACGAGAGAGAGAGGTGTAGCAGGGGAGGAGGGAGGCGCCCAAGGCTGTTCTACTGCTGCCCTCCCTCCCCCCCTTTATATAGGCCCCCTGGGAGGGGGGCGCCGGCCAAACCCCATCTAGATGGGGGGGGCGGCCAAGGGGGTGCCTTGCCCCCCAAGGCAAGTGGGGCGCCCCCCCACCCTAGGGTTTCCAACCCTAGGCACAGGGGGGAGGCCCATGGGGGGGCGCCCAGCCCACTAGGGGCTGGTTCCCTTCCCACTTCAGCCCACGGGGCCCTCCGGGATAGGTGGCCCCACCCGGTGGACCCCCGGGACCCTTCCAGTGGTCCCGGTACAATACCGATAACCCCTGAAACTTTCCCAGTGGCCGAAACTTGACTTCCTATATATAATTCTTCACCTCCGGACCATTCCAGAACTCCTCGTGACGTCCGGGATCTCATCCGGGACTCCGAACAACTTTCGGGTTTCCGCATACACATATCTCTACAACCCTAGCGTCACCGAACCTTAAGTGTGTAGACCCTACGGGTTCGGGAGACATGCAGACATGACCGAGACGCCTCTCCGGTCAATAACCAACAGCGGGATCTGGATACCCATGTTGGCTCCCACATGTTCCACGATGATCTCATTGGATGAACCACGATGTCGAGGATTCAGTCAATCCCGTATACAATTCCCTTTGCCAATCGGTATGTTACTTGCCCGAGATTCGATCGTCGGTATCCCAATACCTCGTTCAATCTCGTTACCGGCAAGTCTCTTTACTCGTACCGTAATGCATGATCCCGCGACTAACGCCTTAGTCACATTGAGCTCATTATGATGATGCATTACCGAGTGGGCCCAGAGATACCTCTCCGTCACACGGGGTGACAAATCCCAGTCTCGATCCGTGCCAACCCAACAGACACTTTCAGAGATACCCGTAGTGTACCTTTATAGTCACCCAGTTACGTTGTGACATTTGGTGCACCCAAATCACTCCTACGGTATCCGGGAGTTGCACGATCTCATGGTCTAAGGAAAAGATACTTGACATTGGAAAAGCTCTAGCAAACGAAACTACACGATCTTTTATGCTATGCTTAGGATTGGGTCTTGTCCATCACATCATTCTCCTAATGATGTGATCCCGTTATCAATGACATCCAATGTCCATAGTCAGGAAACCATGACTATCTGTTGATCAACGAGCTAGTCAACTAGAGGCTTACTAGGGACACGTTGCGGTCTATGTATTCACACATGCATTACGATTTCCGGATAACACAATTATAGCATGAATAATAGACAATTACCATGAACAAAGAAATATAATAATAACCATTTATTATTGCCTCTAGGCCATATTTCCAACAGTTACATGCAAACTAGTATGAATGATAACTCAAGAACGACAAGTATATTGAAACAAGAAATACTTAAAATGAATGAAGACTAACAACGCATAGTTGTGCCCTTCATTGATTTCCCTATGGTTTATGGACTGGACTTACATTGCGTAATTCATCATCCGACGCAGGCATGCCATGTGTTTAAAAAAGCTGATGTTCTTCATCTTCTCCAAGGAAGCATGTTGGAAGTTGCAAAACACTTTTGAAGAAAATTTGTGATGTGTTTTTAGGACAACTGTTTTTCATTTTGTTATGTGCCTGCAAGCATTGTGAACAAATGTGCAAGAAAGAGAGTGAGAAGGACAAAAAAAAGATGTTTTTGAGCATGCTAACTTACCTTGAGATGTGGAGATGCCAAAAATACCACTCTCTTTATGTACATCCTCCAAACAGAAAACCTCGCCACTAATAGTATGGGGTAGAGACAATGAAGATCGACGTCCATGCCGATTGGAGAGGTACATACATACATGTTGCTCTAGATGGCGTTCTTGTATGTTGCACATAAGTATTTACCAAGATTTTCGGTGTATGCATTCCACATTGCAGTTTGGTAAATCTGACTTGTATCCTTGAGCCTCTTCATGGTGTCAGGGACCTGTTCTACACATGTTTCAAGCACAGACATGTTGGGGATCGTAGCAGAAATCAAAAAATTTCTACGCATCACCAAGATCCATCTATGGAGTTTACAAGCAACGAGAAGGAAGGAGTGCATCTACATACCCTTGTAGATCGCGAGCGGAAGCGTTCAAGTGAACGGGGTTGATGGAGTCGTACTCGTCGTGATCCAAATCACCGATGACCGAGTGCCGAACGGACGGCACCTCCACGTTCAACACACGTACGGAGCAGCGACGTCTCCTCCTTCTTGATCCAGCAAGGGGGAAGGAGAGGTTGATGGAGATCCAGCAGCACGACGGCGTGGTGGTGGAAGTAGCGGGGATCCTGGCAGGGCTTCGCCAAGCGCAAGCGGGAGGGAGAGGGAGGCGCCAGGGGCTGGGATTCTGCTGCCCTCCCTCCCCCCACTATATATAGGGGTCCTGGGGGGCGCCGCCCCCCTGGAGATCCCATCTGAGGGGGGGGGGGGGCGGCGGCCAAGGGGGTGGCTTGCCCCCCAAGCCAAGTGGGGCGCCCCCCACCCCTAGGGTTTCCAACCCTAGGCGCAGGGGGAGGCCCAAGGGGGGCGCCCCAGCCCACTAGGGGCTGGTTCCCCTCCCACTTCAGCCCATGGGGCCCTCCGGGATAGGTGGCCCCACCCAGTGGACCCCCGGGACCCTTCCGGTGGTCCCGGTACAATACCGATAACCCCCGAAACTTTCCCGGTGGCCGAAACTGGACTTCCTATATATAATTCTTCACCTCTGGACCATTCCAGAACTCCTCGTGATGTCCGGGATCTCATCCGGGACTCCGAACAACTTTCGGGTTTCCGCATACTAATATCTCTACAACCCTAGCGTCACCGATCCTTAAGTGTGTAGACCCTACGGGTTCGGGAGACATGCAGACATGACCGAGACGACTCTCCGGTCAATAACCAACAGCGGGATCTAGATATCCATGTTGGCTCCCACATGTTCCACGATGATCTCATCGGATGAACCACGATGTCGAGGATTCAATCAATCCCGTATGCAATTCCCTTTGTCAATCGGTATGTTACTTGCCCGAGATTCGATCGTCGGTATCCCAATACCTTGTTCAATCTCGTTACCGGCAAGTCTCTTTACTCGTACCGTAATGCATGATCCCGTGGCTAACTCCTTAGTCACATTGAGCTCATTATGATGATGCATTACCGAGTGGGCCCAGAGATACCTCTCCGTCATACGGAGTGACAAATCCCAGTCTCGATCCGTGTCAACCCAACAGACACTTTCAGAGATACCTGTAGTGTACCTTTATAGTCACCCAGTTACGTTGTGACGTTTGGTACACCCAAAGCACTCCTACGGCATCCGGGAGTTACACGATCTCATGGTCTAAGGAAAAGATACTTGACATTGGAAAAGCTCTAGCAAACGAACTACACGATCTTTGTGCTATGCTTAGGATTGGGTCTTGTCCATCACATCATTCTCCTAATGATGTGACCCCGTTATCAATGACATCCAATGTCCATAGTCAGGAAACCATGACTATCTGTTGATCAACGAGCTAGTCAACTAGAGGCTTACTAGGGACACGTTGTGGTCTATGTATTCACACATGTATTACGATTTCCGGATAACACAATTATAGCATGAACAATAGACAATTATCATGAACAAAGAAATATAATAATAACCATTTTATTATTACCTCTAGGGCATATTTCCAACAGTCTCCCACTTGCACTAGAGTCAATAATCTAGTTACATTGTGATGAATCGAACACCCATAGAGTTCTGGTGTTGATCATGTTTTGCTCTAGGGAGAGGTTTAGTCAACGGATCTGCTACATTCAGGTCCGTATGTACTTTACAAATATCTATGTCTCCATTTTGAACACTTTCACGAATGGAGTTGAAGCGACGCTTGATATGCCTGGTCTTCCTGTGAAACCTGGGCTCCTTAGCAAGGGCAATAGCTCCAGTGTTGTCACAGAAGAGAGTCATCGGGCCCGACGCATTGGGAATCACCCCTAGGTCGGTAATGAACTCCTTCATCCAGATTGCTTCTTGCGCTGCCTCTGAGGCCGCCATGTATTCCGCTTCACATGTAGATCCCGCCACCACGCTTTGCTTGCAACTGCACCAGCTGACCGCCCCACCATTCAAAATATACACGTATCCGGTTTGTGACTTAGAGTCATCCAGATCGGTGTCGAAGCTAGCATCGACGTAACCATTTACGACGAGCTCTTCGTCACCTCCATAAACGAGAAACATATCCTTAGTCCTTTTCAGGTACTTCAGGATGTTCTTGACCGCTGTCCAGTGTTCCATGCCGGGATTACTTTGGTACCTTCCTACCAAACTTACGGCAAGGTTTACATCAGGTCTGGTACACAGCATGGCATACATAATAGACCCTATGGCCGAGGCATAGGGGATGACACTCATCTTTTCTCTATCTTCCGCCGTGGTCGGGCATTGAGCCGTGCTCAATTGCACACCTTGCAATACAGGCAAGAACCCCTTCTTGGACTGATCCATATTGAACTTCTTCAATATCTTGTCAAGGTACGTACTCTGTGAAAGACCAATGAAGCGTCTTGATCTATCTCTATAGATCTTGATGCCTAATATATAAGCAGCTTCTCCAAGGTCCTTCATTGAAAAACACTTATTCAAATAGGCCTTTATACTCTCCAAGAATTTTATATCATTTCCCATCAAATAGTATGTCATCCACATATAATATGAGAAATGCTACAGAGCTCCCACTCACTTTCTTGTAAACACAGGCTTCTCCATAAGTCTGTGTAAACCCAAACGCTTTGATCATCTCATCAAATCGAATGTTCCAACTCCGAGATGCTTGCACCAGCCCATAGATGGAGCGCTGGAGCTTGCATACCTTGTTAGCATTCTTAGGATCGACAAAACCTTCCGGCTGCATCATATACAATTCTTCCTTAAGAAAGCCGTTAAGGAATGCCGTTTTGACGTCCATTTGCCATATCTCATAATCATAGAATGCGGCAATTGCTAACATGATTCGGACGGACTTCAGCTTCGCTATGGGTGAGAAAGTCTCATCGTAGTCAACCCCTTGAACTTGTCGATAACCCTTAGCGACAAGTCGAGCCTTATAGATGGTTACATTACCATCCGCGTCCGTCTTCTTCTTAAAGATCCATTTATTTTCTATGGCTCGCCGATCATCGGGCAAGTCAGTCAAAGTCCACACTTCGTTTTCATACATGGATCCTATCTCGGATTTCATGGCTTCTAGCCATTTGTCGGAATCCGGGCCCGCCATCGCTTCTTCATAGTTCGAAGGTTCACCGTTGTCTAACACATGATTTCCAGGACAGGGTTGCCGTACCACTCTGGTGCGGAACGTGTCCTTGTGGACCTACGAAGTTCAGCAGTAACTTGATCTGAAGCTTCATGATCATCATCATTAACTTCCTCCCCAGTCGGTGTAGGCACCACAGGAACATCTTCCCGCGCTGCGCTAATTTCCGGTTCGGAAGGGGTGACTATCACCTCATCAAGTTCCACTTTCCTCCCACTTATTTCTTTCGAGAGAAACTCTTTCTCCAGAAAGGACCCGTTCTTGGCAACAAAGATCTTGCCTTCGGATCTGAGGTAGAAGGTATACCCAATGGTTTCCTTAGGGTATCCTATGAAGACGCATTTCTCCGACTTGGGTTCGAGCTTTTCAGGTTGAAGTTTCTTGACATAAGCATCGCATCCCCAAACTTTTAGAAACGACAGCTTAGGTTTCTTCCCAAACCATAATTCATACGGTGTCGTCTCAATGGATTTCGACGGAGCCCTATTTAAAGTGAATGCGGCAGTCTCTAAAGCATAGCCCCAAAATGAGAGCGGTAGATCGGTAAGAGACATCATAGATCGCACCATATCCAATAGAGTGCGATTACGACGTTCGGACACACCATTTCGCTGAGGTGTTCCAGGCGGCGTGAGTTGTGAAACTGTTCCACATTTCCTTAAGTGTGTGCCAAATTCGTGACTTAAATATTCTCCTCCACGATCTGATCGTAAGAACTTTATTTTCCTGTCACGTTGATTCTCAACCTCACTCTGAAATTCCTTGAACTTTTCAAAGGTCTTAGACTTGTGTTTCATTAGGTAGACATACCCATATCTACTTAAGTCATCAGTGAGAGTGAGAACATAATGATAGCCACCGCGAGCCTCAACACTCATTGGACCGCACACATCGGTATGTATGATTTCCAATAAGTTGGTTGCTCGCTCCATTGTTCCGGAGAACGGAGTCTTGGTCATCTTACCCATGAGGCATGGTTCGCACGTGTCAAATGATTCGTAATCAAGAGACTCCAAAAGTCCATCTGCATGGAGCTTCTTCATGCGCTTGACACCAATGTGACCAAGGCGGCAGTGCCACAAGTATGTGGGACTATCGTTATCAACTTTACATCTTTTGGTATTCACACTATGAATATGTGTAACATCACGTTCGAGATTCATTAAGAATAAACCATTGACCAGCGGGGCATGACCATAAAACATATCTCTCATATAAATAGAACAACCATTATTCTCGGATTTAAATGAGTAGCCATCTCGCATTAAACGAGATCCAGATACAATGTTCATGCTCAAAGCTGGCACTAAATAACCATTATTGAGGTTTAAAACTAATCCCGTAGGTAAATGCAGAGGCAGCGTGCCGACGGCGATCACATCGACCTTGGAACCATTCCCGACGCGCATCATCACCTCGTCCTTCGCCAGTCTCCGCTTATTCCGCAGCTCCTGTTTTGAGTTACAAATATGAGCAACCGCACCGGTATCAAATACCCAGGAGCTACTACGAGTACTGGTAAGGTACACATCAATTACATGTATATCACATATACCTTTGGTGTTGCCGGCCTTCTTGTCCGCTAAGTATTTGGGGCAGTTCCGCTTCCAGTGACCACTTCCCTTGCAATAAAAGCACTCAGTCTCAGGCTTGGGTCCATTCATTGGCTTCTTCCCGGCAACTGGCTTACCGGGTGCGGCAACTCCCTTGCCGTCCTTCTTGAAGTTCTTCTTACCCTTGCCCTTCTTGAACTTAGTGGTTTTATTCACCGTCAACACTTGATGTTCCTTTTTGATCTCCACCTCCGCTGATTTCAGCATTGAATATACCTCAGGAATGGTCTTTTCCATCCCCTGCATATTGAAGTTCATCACAAAGCTTTTGTAGCTCGGTGAAAGCGACTGAAGGATTCTGTCAATGACCACGTCATCCGGGAGATTAACTCCCAGCTGAGACAAGCGGTTGTGTAACCCAGACAGTTTGAGTATGTGCTCACTGACAGAACTATTTTCCTCCATTTTACAACTGAAGAACTTGTCGGAGACTTCATATCTCTCGACCCGGGCATGAGCTTGGAAAACCATTTTCAGCTCTTTGAACATCTCATATGCTCCATGTTTCTCAAAACGCTTTTGGAGCCCCGGTTCTAAGCTGTAAAGCATGCCGCACTGAACGAGGGAGTAATCATCAGCACGTGATTGCCAAGCGTTCATAACGTCTTGGTTCTCTGGGATGGGTGCTTCACCTAGCGGTGCTTCTAGGACATAATCTTTCTTGGCAGCTATGAGGATGATCCTCAGGTTCCGGACCCAGTCCGTATAGTTGCTGCCATCATCTTTCAGCTTGGTTTTCTCTAGGAACGCGTTAAAGTTGAGGGCAACGTGGGCCATTTGATCTACAAGACATATTGTAAAGATTTTAGATTAAGTTCATGATAATTAAGTTCATCTAATCAAATTATTCAATGAACTCCCACTCAGATAGACATCCCTCCAGTCATCTAAGTGAAACATGATCCGAGTTAACTAGGCCGTGTCCGATCATCACGTGAGACGGACTAGTCAAGATCAGTGAACAGCTTCATGTTGATCGTATCCTCTATACGACTCATGCTCGACCTTTCGGTCTTCCGTGTTCCGAGGCCATGTCTGTACATGCTAGGCTCGTCAAGTCAACCTAAGTGTATTGCGTGTGTTCCGAGGCCATGTCTGTACATGCTAGGCTCGTCAACACCCGTTGTATGCGAACGTTAGAATCTATCACACCCGATCATCACGTGGTGCTTCGAAACAACGAACCTTCGCAACGGTGCACAGTTAGGGGGGACACTTTCTTGAAATTATTATAAGGGATCATCTTACTTACTACCGTCGTTCTAAGCAAATAAGATGTAAAACATGATAAACATCACATGCAATCAAATAGTGACATGATATGGCCAATATCATTTTGCTCCTTTGATCTCCATCTTCGGGGCGCCATGATCATCTTTGTCACCGGCATGACACCATGATCTCCATCATCGTGTCTTCACGAAGTTGTCACGCCAACGATTACTTCTACTTACATGGCTAACGTGTTTAGCAATAAAGTAAAGTAATTTACATGGCGTTATTCAATGACACGCAGGTCATACAAAAATAAAGACAACTCCTATGGCTCCTGCCGGTTGTCATACTCATTGACATGCAAGTCGTGATTCCTATTACAAGAACATGATCAATTTCATACATCACATATATCATTCATCACATCTTCTGGCCATATCACATCACAAAGCACATGCTGCAAAAACAAGTTAGACGTCCTCTAATTGTTGTTGCATGTTTTTACGTGGCTTCTATAGGTTTCTAGCAAGAACGTTTCTTACCTACGTAAAACCACAACGTGATATGCCAATTTCTATTTACCCTTCATAAGGACCCTTTTCATCGAATCCGTTCCGACTAAAGTGGGAGAGACAGACACCCGCTAGCCACCTTACGCAACTAGTGCATGTCAGTCGGTGGAACCTGTCTCACGTAAGCGTACGTGTAAGGTCGGTCCGGGCCGCTTCATCCCACAATACCGCCGAAACAAGATAAGACTAGTCGTGGCAAGAAAAATTGACAACATCTACGCCCACAACTGCTTTGTGTTCTACTCGTGCATAGTAACTACGCATAGGCCTGGCTCATGATGCCACTGTTGGGGATCGTAGCAGAAATCAAAAATTTTCTACGCATCACCAAGATCCATCTATGGAGTTTACAAGCAACGAGAAGGAAGGAGTGCATCTACATACCCTTGTAGATCGCGAGCGGAAGCGTTCAAATGAACGGGGTTGATGGAGTCGTACTCGTCATGATCCAAATCACCGATGACCGAGTGCCGAACGGACGGCACCTCCGCGTTCAACACACGTACGGAGCAGCAACATCTCCTCCTTCTTGATCCAGCAAGGGGAAGGAGAGGTTGATGGAGATCCAGCAGCACGACGGCGTGGTGGTGGAAGTAGCGGGGATCCCGGCAGGGCTTCGCCAAGCGCAAGCGGGAGGGAGAGGGAGGCGCCAGGGGCTGGGATTCTGCTGCCCTCCCTCCCCCCCAATATATATAGGGGTCCTGGTGGGGCGGCGGCCCCTGGAGATCCCAACTGAGGGGGGGGGGGCGGCCAAGGGGGGTGGCTTGCCCCCCAAGCCAAGTGGGGCCCCCCCCACCCCTAGGGTTTCCAACCCTAGGCGCAGGGGGAGGCCCAAGGGGGGCGCCCCGGCCCACTAGGGGCTGGTTCCCCTCCTACTTCAGCCCATGGGGCCCTCCGGGATAGGTGGCCCCACCCAGTGGACCCCCGGGACCCTTCCGGTGGTCCCGGTACAATACCGATAACCCCCGAAACTTTCCCGGTGGCCGAAACTGGACTTCCTACATATAATTCTTCACCTCCGGACCATTCCGGAACTCCCCGTGACGTCCGGGATCTCATCCGGGACTCCGAACAACTTTTGGGTTTCCGCATACTAATATCTCTACAACCCTAGCGTCACCGATCCTTAAGTGTGTAGACCCTACGGTTCGGGAGACATGCAGACATGACCGAGACGACTCTCCGGTCAATAACCAACAGCGGGATTTGGATACCCATGTTGGCTCCCACATGTTCCATGATTATCTCATCGGATGAACCACGATGTCGAGGATTCAATCAATCCCGTATGCAATTCCCTTTGTCAATCGGTATGTTACTTGCCCGAGATTCGATCGTCGGTATCCCAATACCTTGTTCAATCTCGTTACCGGCAAGTCTCTTTACTCGTACCGTAATGCATGATCCCGTGGCTAACTCCTTAGTCACATTGAGCTCATTATGATGATGTATTGCCGAGTGGGCCCAGAGATACCTCTCCGTCATACGGAGTGACAAATCCCAGTCTCGATCCGTGTCAACCCAACAGACACTTTCAGAGATACCTGTAGTGTACCTTTATAGTCACCCAGTTACGTTGTGACGTTTGGTACACCCAAAGCACTCCTACGGCATCCGGGAGTTACATGATCTCATGGTCTAAGGAAAAGATACTTGACATTGGAAAAGCTCTAGCAAACGAACTACACGATCTTTGTGCTATGCTTAGGATTGGGTCTTGTCCATCACATCATTCTCCTAATGATGTGATCCCGTTATCAATGACATCCAATGTCCATAGTCAGGAAACCATGACTATCTGTTGATCAACGAGCTAGTCAACTAGAGGCTTACTAGGGACACGTTGTGGTCTATGTATTCACACATGTATTACGATTTTCGGATAACACAATTATAGCATGAATAATAGACAATTATCATGAACAAAGAAATATAATAATAACCATTTTATTATTGCCTCTAGGGCATATTTCCAACAAGACATTGTGTGGGACCCCGCGGGGGTGTGCATTTTGGAGCAACGGTCCTCAAGTGTCTGAATTCTGAGGATCAGAGTCCATGACTTACCGTATCCTTTGTTTTTGTTGACGCAGCAATAGGATTGGTGACTTAACAACAAAAAAGCTTCAACACGTAATAATACAAAATATGAACTATAGAAGCTTCATCATTTATGAAGAAACATTAATGTTCTCACATGGAAACAACAACACAAGATATGAAAATAATACAGTCCATGTTATGAACAATGCAAATTGGTAGAAGGGTAAAATTAAAATGAACATTAATGTTCCTATACGTCTAGTAAAGATATACCGAGGATATAAGAGCCATACCTGTGCCCTGCCAACAACCCTAAGACCGTATCTTACTACACCAACTACCGTACCATACCCTATATGCTACTGTCTCCTTTTATTGTTGCTTGGTGATACCCTGGCCGAGGGAAAAATTTTTAATTCAGTTGAAATCCGACTAAATCTGCGATGTGGGACTAAAGTTTCCAGGTACAACTTACCCATAGCAATCGACGGGCGTCTGTTCCCGCTCCACCGAGAGTCCTGCTTTTGCCCGCTGTCCCGGCACTCACCTCCTCCATGGGCAATAACGACAACGCATTGATGCACGACCCCCCTGCTCCTCCTCCTCCCATGATGGCCGCCGGCGGTCGCTTCCTTCCCGCTCACGGACCTCAACTCGCAGTGATCCTACACTCGCAAAGGGCGCGAGGAGACTAGAAGGAAGGAGAAAGGAAGGAATGCAGCGGAGGAGGCTGCATTTCAACGAGGGGTTTGGGGGAGGAGACGACCGAAGTGAGATCGACGCACCTCACTTCAGAAGTGTACTCGTTGTGGCCAACTTCTATTTGGCGCCCTCAACACCAGTTATAAGCTTACCGACAAATCGGCGCACACCCCTCTCCATCCTGGGCTCGACCCTTTTAATTTTGTTTTCCTTTTATTAAATTCAAAAATTGTGTGTGAGTTAAGATTCAAACTCCAAATATCCTGGTTTATTTCTGACAGCAATAACCACCCGAGACAGATCACCTGATGTGCCTACTTCTACTTCTTTTTTCTTCTTGTTTTGCACATTTCTGGTTCCGGTTCTACATGGTTTTCTCGGTGTTTTTTCTTTTGGTTTTTTCATGCACAATTTTCGGTAGTTTTCTATTTTTGTTTCGTTTTCGTTTTTCATTTTCTTCATGAACTTTCTTTTGAATTTGTTCACTTTTTTTAACTGTGAACTTTTTAAAAATTCATGAAACATTTTTTCAATCCACAAATTTTTTGAAAATTGTGAAAATTTTCAGAACTCGTGAACTTTTCCAAATTCATGAACTTTTTAAAATTTGAATTCAGAATCAATTTCCAAATTCACAGACATTTTTTTCAAACTCGTGAACTTTTCTCAGTTTTGTGATTTTTTTTGAACATCCATGAAGTTTTCCTCAAATTTGTGAACCTTCTCCAAATTCCGTGATCTTTTTCCCAATTATTAACTTTTTTTCATTTTTGTGACTTTTTCGAATAACGAACTTTTTTCAAGTCTTGAACTTTTTTCAAATTCGTGAAGTTTTTTCAGCTTCATGAACCTTTTTAAATTGATGTCTATTTTCAAAACCTGTGAATTATTTTTCAAATTAGTGAAATGTTTTCATATTAGCAATTTGTTTTTCAAAATCTATGAATGTTTTTCATTTTTCAGGTACTCTTTCAGAAAACTTTATTTTTTTAATAATTCGTGAACTTATTTTCAAATGTCATGAACTTTTTCAAATTCACAGTTTTTTTTCAAATTTGTGAACTTTTTCTCAAATTCGCAAACTTTTTTTATTTTGGGAAACATTTTACATTTTATGTACTCTTTTAAATTTACAATATTTTCCAAATTCACAAACTTTTCTCAAATGGATGAACTCTTTTCGAAATCAGTAAACTATTTTTGATTTCACAATTATTTTAAACTGTATTAAAACCAGCCGGTTTTTTCCCTACCAGACCAGCAACACACACACACACAAAAAAACTAACAGGCGAAGCATGAGGCCGAACGAGCGAGAGCGGGCGAAGCGAGCGAGAAACAGAGCGAAGTTGGGCCGGGTACTTCTGCTCGCTGTGTGCGTGTGCGGATCAGTCCCACAGAAAATACGGCCCAGTTCCTCTCGCGAACGGCCCAGGTTACACGTAAGTTTGGCCCGCTCCATGTGTACCCATCCTGCTCCCCTGAACGAGACGGACACGGACCGGGAAACGCTCCCGTGTCTCTCTCTTACATAGGCGGCGGAACGGGACGGCCGCCCAGATCGCCGCCGCCGCGTTCGACGAGGGAGCCGGGGCACTGCAAGCCGGCCTACAGAATATAGAGAGAGACTGGTTCGGGGATGTTCGGACGGCCCAGCGGCGCGGCAACTTCGTGGGTGGTGGGGCGGACGAGCATCTCTACGACGACCCGGACGCCGCCGCCATCCCAGCGCTCCTCGACTCCCGCTTCGACGGCGAGCAGGTCGACGCTCAAGCGCCTCCTCGCCCTCCTCTCGCAGGGCTTCTACGTCGCCCGCCTCTTCCCGCAGGTCCCGCGTCCCACTCCTCGTCTCATCTCATCTCGCGTTTGCATCACAATCTTGTTATAGTTTCTTAGTTGTTTGTATGCATTGGGCATAGGATTGGAATAATATGAACATCTTAGAGCATCTCTAGCAGATTCCCTAAACTTTAATCCCTATAATTGACATTTGGTTCACGCAATTCATTGAACACTTTGCCCGCAAGCACGCCGTACACACACATTGAGCTAAATCCACCGCACACACATTGAATTTGATAAATTCATCATGCATACATTGCAAAAAAAAAAGACCATTGGCAGCTTTCCATTATGAACTGAACCCAACTAATTCAAACCATCATATAGATTCCGACAAAATAAACCATTGACATGGTTGCTGCCGTTGTCCGTACCCCACAAATCAAACCCAACCCAAGTCAAAAGCTAGTGTCTCTAGTTCCTCATCAAATCTACATGAAATTTATACATATACATACTACACAGCTGGCTCCCACCCGTCATCCTCTCCCTTTTCTCTCTCTCGCCGCCAAGTGAGCCTTAGCTGCTGAGTACTGCTATGCGGTCCATGCGATTTAGCGATATGTTTAGGAAGCAGTGGAAGAAAATAGCCAGCCTAGGCGAAGCTTAACCGTACTAGGATGTAGGCAACAAGAAAACACCTAGCAATTCCTTTATCCTCGGTAGGAAGTTTAGATCTCCATATAATGAGCTCCAATATTATTACGGGCTTATAAGGATGGCTAGTAGAGTTTGTTAATAATTCTGGCAAATATATTTGTGTAGGTGATCAATAGTATCCATAGTTTGATTCTGCTATATGATGTAATATTTTATTCAATGTCTCGTGGAACTGGCCCATGTCCGCTAGATGCAACAAATGACAATAGTTTCTGTGGTTCCTTTTTAACATGCAAAAAGCGGTAACACACTGCATTGATGATTGTCTATCGGCACAGAGCCAAATATTTGATTATCTCATGTAGTACATAAATGATGTGATTTCCAGTAATATTTTCAGTCAGCTCTGAATGTTATTAGTTTGTTACTTATGTACTGCCATTATTGTCCTGTTTTATGTTGTCCACATGAAGGTTGTTCTTCTCACTCAACAGATCTGCAGCTATCAGTAATATAATGAGTTGTTGTTTTGTTTCCAGGCCATGGTTCTTCCATCCCACCCTTATCTTCTCAAGGAAACACACATCAGTATTATTCATATGGTGGTGGATACCAGAGTGGTAGTACCACAAAAAAGATTGATATCCCAAATGGAAGGTATGCTACTTGGGAGTTTACTCGTTTGGTTTCTGCATTCTTGCAGTTGATACAAGGTTGCATGAGTGCAGTTTTTTTGCTCTGCTAACTTAATTTTCGTAACTTCTTTTAGATTGGTGTTATCATTGGAAAAGCTGGAGAAACTATACAACATATCCAACTTCAGTCAGGGGCAAAGATCCAAGTAATAAGGGACATGGATGTTCAACCCAGGTCACAGACAAGATTGGTTGATCTTTCGGGCACTCCTGACCAGATAAGCACAACTGAGCAGTTGATAAGTGATGTTCTTGTAGAGGTACTGTGATATCTTTTTATGGTTAGGACTTCACATTTAGTTGTGCATCCATTTATTCAACCATACTTGTCATGTGACCTGCAGGCTGATGCTGGCTCATTTGGCACTATCTCTAATTGGAGGTACAATGCACCTCAACCTAGTGCTGAGCAATCCTAGATGCAAATTGCTAAGGTAAACTGGCTGCTTTCTAGAACTGGGTTTGTTTGTCAGACTTTGAAAATCATACCACGCCCCAATATAGCAATGAGGGTTTCTTGTAAGCTTCCCAGTTGATATTATTTCACGGACTTCAGTTTCTTTGGTGGTGAAAAACCTTGCCTATTAATTCCATGTCTAACTATTTTTTGGTGAGACTATAAAATCCATGCACGTCAAATCTGGAGCTTGTACACAGGTTTGCGAAAATTCTTATTGCAAAGTCTAGCATAAATTTGCTGGCTGAACCTGGCCTAACTTACAATTGAATTTCCTTAATAACTTAGCACTGCGTGATGCGTTTTGTTGTTGCATTTTTCCATTTTTCTTATGATTTACCAAGTAAATTAAAATCCAAGTTCTAATTTTGCTCAACTAGAAGTAGAACTCATGCTCCTTTCATCTTCATAATTATCCGTTTTATTATTCTCCTTTTTATCCTTGTTAGTTAGTATATTATATTTTGTATCATCTTCATCATTACCACTGGTAATAACAATAGTAATATTTGATTTGTCCTAAAAAATCCTTCTGCAGGTCATTCCTTTGCATTTGCCTCCCGGTGATACTTCAACTGAAAGAACACTGTATATTCATGGTACTGCAGAGCGAATTGAAATAGCAAAGCAGCTTGAGTGAGGTTACCAGTGAGGTCAGCTTTCTTTCTCTTTTCACGCCACCTCCTAACTGCTGCAGCTATTTGTTATTTATCAGTGTTGTTAAAATCATGTGGGTTTAATTATCATTTTTTTATATGTTACTGTATTTTTTGTCTCGATTTATATTTCTCTACTTGACCTTCCTTTTCCATTGCTTGCTTTTGAAACTCTTCTCTTTAGTTATGATATACCCTATATTCTTGTCAAATGTACATGTCCAAAACGTTATCTCAACGGGTTGTCTTGTAAAACAAGGTGGTCATGGAGCAGCAGCAGTATGGCTTTGACATGATTGTATACTTTATATAATCATACTTGTAATTTGTGCAATCTCTTTGTTATTAGCTGCTATGCTCTGTGTAGTCTCTCTGATGAAGATACTAGAAATATTTGAACAATCACAGTTAAATACTGGCAAATCCATACTTCCATTGGGAGGTTTATATACCCTATCACAACGTCTTCACTACATATCATAGTGGTGCTTGTCGTGTTATCCATATATCCCAGGCTATACTGTCTGTTGATCATTATCTTGACATAAGGCCAAATTAGTGTCAGTAACTAGTTCTGAGGGCTGCACACATCAATCCTGGTGACAGACTTGTTACTATCTAATGTTAATATACTTGATGCTGATGGATGAAAGATAAAATTACTAACTACTCCCTCTGTTTCGGTATAGAAGTCCCATGTGTACCATTCGAGTATACCATTAGAATATAATACATACATCCAGGAACATGCCTGGTCTTTCTATATCGAAACAGAAGGAACTAGTTTGAATTTTGGATTATATGATTGGATTTCATATACCTGGTCTTGTCCTGTCAAATTTACGTTTGCTATTTCTATACATCTTTGGGGATAGTTGGTTTAAACCTCTATGCAGGTGATCAGTCTGCACACTTCAATGATGGATTGTGCACTGTAGTAGCTGGTATTTAGGCTATTGATATTTTTGCTCACTCAGGGGATAATTCTTGATTCTTAATTTTCAGCCCATTCTATCTGTTGCTAACACCACCCTGTGAGAGCAACATGTAACAAATAAGAATGTTACTGTTTATTGAGTAGGCAAGAAAGTTTGTATGTGCTATGTATAGTTTGGAAAGATTATGCAGTATATCTCGCATGAATCTATCTTTGGTTTTCTCGTATATATTTTCTCCCTCTGTTGACTTTTCTTGTTACCATGACCAAAGCTTCCTTAAAACTTTGCTTAAATATTTCCTTTGACATCCTTCTGTTCACCTATAATATATTTTTTGGAGAGACTTGCCGAAAGAACTGTTGTTGTGTATGTTGTGTCATTTAGCAATATAAGTAGATGTTGCACATAATTATGGATCACTCTGTCACCATCCATTATTGCTGATTTATCAACATCTACAAACTGCAAGGCAATCTTTTATTGCTATTCAATATATACGTGTGTTTATCTAGCTGCCCAATCTTCATTAGCTCCCATAGTTTTGCACATGGTAGACGCTAGATGGGTAGCACTAATGTTGCTTGAGAATCTGGTTTCCTTGGCTCCGCCACTTGAAGTAATATCCTCTAGTTTATCCATATTATCTTATTTGTTATTGCTTGATCTTTATATATTGCTTGATTATCCTGGTTTTGCTGCTCATGTGTGGCTTGTGTGATCCCTCAATGCAGGTTTAAATCGGCATGTAAGTGAAGGCGTATTTCTCCTTCACGCCTTCGACGTCGACCCCCCTCCCCCTGGTGTAGTACTGTTTAATCAGGCAGACCCGTTCTGGCTCACAATACCATTTCTCTTTTTCTAAAATCCAGGGTACTTCCAAAATTCATCTAAAATTTCCCTCTTTCCAATGATACCACTCCTGTAAATTTTGGAGCCCTTTGCACATATTGTTTATTGATTGTGTGTTAATTTTATTTTTCCAGTGAGTAGAAATCATTATATTTTGAAAGATTCAAGGACGTTCGAGGAGTGGCCAAAACCATTGAAGAGTTTGTTGAGCGAGGCAAGCAACCTACTTTGATCATGTTGAACCCATATTTGCATTACACTTACAATTATTTTTCATGCATAAAGTATTTTTTTCTAGTATTGCTATGTTTAGTAAATTAGCTAGGGTTTAGCTATGCCCTATGTCCTTGATATTAACACCCCTTTGACATTCTTATGCTAAGTAAATTAACTAGGGTTTAGCTATGCTCTATGTGCTTGATATTGACACCCTCCTTTGACATTCTTAATACCCCTCCTTTCTAACCATGTAGTGGTTAAATAAACGTGGGTCGTATGTGCAAGTTTAATAGTAATGCTTAGCTGCTAGTCGCATAAATCATAGGACTTGGGAAGAATCTTTATTACTCATAAATGTTTTACAAAAACCCAAGGGTGTCACTAATGCCCATGGGATGATTATGAAAATAAGGTTTTACAAAATGGAGATGAAGTCGAGACTTAGTTAGGTGATTGTGATCTTGACGAGATAGTCAAAGATGTCAGTGGATTATGAAAATTTATGTCTAGTAAATGAGCATGGTGGTTATTATATTGGCGGATAAATGGATTTTTAATAAACTTGAAGCCATTTGGATTTAGTTAGGCGATTATGATCTTGAACCAAATTTCATGGTGGATTACGAGATTTTGATGCATTTATTTAGTTCATTGTGATCTTGAGGAGATAGTCAAAGATGTTTGGTGGATTAATTAACCTTGGACAATTTGGATTTAGTTAGGTGATTGTGATATTGAACCGTATTTCATGATGGATTATGAGATTTTAGGTGGATTTAGTTACGTGATTTAATCTTGAGAAGATAGTCTAAAATGTTCGATTGATTATGAGAGTTTAGTTAGGCGATTGTGATCTTGAACCAAATTTCATGGTGGATTACGAGATTTTAGATGGATTTAGTCAGTTGATTGTGATCTTGAGGAGATACTCAAAGATATTTGATGGATTAATTAACCTTGAACAGTTTGAATTTAGTTAGGCTACTTCGATATTGAGCCGAATTTCACGATGATTTATGTGATTTTAGGTGGATTTAGTTGAGTTATTATGATCTTGAGAAGATGCTCAAAGATGTCCGGTGGATGTTAAGATTTTAGGTCTAGTACGTGAGCATGGTGACTATTATATTGATGGATAAACAGACCTTTAATTTAGTTTGAAACAATTTGAATTTAGTTAGATGATTGTGATATTTTAAGCAAATACACGGTGGATTTTGATGTTTGGGTTAGATTTAGTTAGGTGATTATGATCCTCGCGAGATAGTCAAAGATGTTTGATGGATTATGTGAGAATTTATGTCTAGTAAGTGAGCATGGTGGTTATTATATTGGTGGATAAATGGATTTTTAGGAAATTTCGAGTAATTTGGATTTAGTTAGGCGATTGTGATTTTGAATCAAATTTCATGGTGAATTACGATATTTTAAATGAATTTAATTAGTTGATTGAGATCTTGAGGAGATAGTCCAAGATGTTTGGTTGATTTATTAATCTTTTATTGACACAGTACAGATGCAAGTGCTCATATAAACGCGCATACACTTACCCTTATGAACGCACACACGCACACCCTACCCCTATGAGCACCTTCGAGAGACTGAGCCGGCATATCATCTTGAGATTTTACAAAGTTACCGTAGGCGTCTCGTAGTCGACAGGAACAATTTGGGTTTAGTTAGGTGATTGAACCAAATTTCTCGGTGATTTATTTGATTTTAGGTGGATTTATCTAGGTGGTTGTGTCTTGAGAAGAAGTCATATATTCGTTGGATTATGAGATTTTAGTTATGGAAATGAGCATGGTGTTTATTATATTGGTAGATAAACAGATATTTGATTTAGTTTGGATCAATTTGGATTTAGGTATGTGATTATGATCTTTTAACCAAAAATTTACGGTGGATTATGAGGTTTTTGTTAGATTTAGTTAGGTGATTGGGATCTTGACGAGCTAGTACAATATGTTCGGTAGATTATGTGAATTTAGGTCTAGTAGGTGAGCATGTTGGTTATTATATTGGTGGATAAATGGATTTTTAGCGAACTTGGAAAAAATTGGATATAGTTAGGCGATTGTGATCTTGAACCAAATTTTATGGTGCATTACGAGATTTTTGATGGATTAGTTAGTTGATTGTGATCTTGTGGAGATAGTGAAAGATATTCTGTGAATTATTATCTTACACAGTTTGGATTTAGTTAGGTGATTGTTATATTGAGCTAAATTTCTCTGTGATTTATGAGACTTTAGTTGGATTTAGTTAGGTGATTGTGTCTTGATGAGAAGATAATCTTTGGTGGATTATGAGATTTTAGGTCTAATAACTGAGCATGGTGATTATTATATTGGTGGATAAACAAATATTTAATTTAGTTTGAAACAATTTGGATTTAGTTCTGTGATTGTGATCTTTTAACCAAATTTTAGGGTGGATTATAAGGTTTTGGTTGGATTTAGTCAGGTGATTTTGATTTTGACAAGCTAGTAAAAGATGTTCAGTGGATTATGTGAATATTGATCTAGTAGGTGAGCATGTTGATTATTATATTGGTTGATAGAGATGAGAGCCCGCAAGTGAGTCAAGGCAATGATGCCACTATTGAAAATAATTGGTAAACAAGGCAACAGAGAAGAGACTGGGGTAGTGGCAGCAGATGGACTTTGATCCAGCATCCCACGTGCCTGTGCACTCTCCATTCCCCGCTGATCCGGCTTGCTGTCCTTGTCCTGTTTGCGGATTTTGTGTCACGCACTTGATTAAGCATCCCATGTTCTCCTAATGTGCGCCCTTGGCCTTGACGATAGGTAGCGCCGTGTTCTCGGGCGTGTCCCGTGGGTAAAATTCAGGTATGCGTCGATTGTTTGAGCTCTTGCTCGCCATTGGTGGTGCTTGAGCGTGCGGTCATGGTGTTGCCCAGCAAGGGAACACGGGATGTGGGATCAAGACAGCACACATAGCAACCTGTCACCAGGCAACGGACACCCGTCCAGACTTACAGGGAGCGAAGGTGGACACAAATGTGGATGTTGAGATCCATAGCAGTCTCAAAAGTGTGCTCATTAGTAAGAGCAACACGAGCAAGAAGATCGTGGATATACTCCTCTTAGGAAATAAAGAAGCCATTAGAGGTAGAAGAAACCTCAATCTCAAGGAAGTAGCAACTTCTTTAGTAAACATGGAGCAATTTGGATTTAGTTAGGGCATTGTGATATTGAACCAAATTTCATGTTGGATTACGAGATTTTAGATGGATGTAGTCAGTTAATTGTGATCTTGAGGAGATAGTGAAAGATATTTGATGGATTAATTAACCTTGAACAATTTGAATTTAGTTAGGCTATTGTGATATTGAGCCAAATTTCATGATGATTTATGTGACATTAGGTGGATTTAAATAAGCTATTATGATCTTGAGAAGATGGTCAAAGATGTTCGGTGGATGTTAAGATTTTAGGTCTAGTACGTGAGCATGGTGACTATTATATTAGTGGATAAACAGACCTTCAATTTAGTTTGAAACAATTTAGTTAGATGATTGTGGTCTTTTAATTTAGTTAGATGGTTGTGATCCTTTAAGCAAATTCACGGTGGATTTTGATGTTTGGGTTAGATTTAGTTAGGTGATTACGATCCTCACGAGATAGTCAAAGATGTTTGATGGATTATGTGAGAATTTATGTCTAGTAAGTGAGCATGGTGGTTATTATATCGATGGATAAATAGATTTTTAGTAAACTTGAGTAATTTGGATTTAGTTAGGCGATTGTGATTTTGGACCAAATTTCATGATGAATTACGAGATTTTAAATGGATTTAATTGGTTGATTGAGATCTTGAGGATATAGTCCAAGATGTTTGGTTGATTAATAAGTCTTTTTTTAACACGGTACAGACGCAAGTGCTCATATAAGCGTGCATACACTCACCCCTATGAACGCACACCCTACCCCTATGAGCACCTTCGAGAGACTGAGCCGGCATATCATCTCTAGATTTTACGAAGTCACCGTAGGCGTCTCGTAGTAGACAGGAACAATTTGGATTTAGTTCGGTGATTGAACCAAATTTCTCGGTGATTTACTTGATTTTAGGTGGATTTAGTTAGGTGATTGTGTCTTGAGAAGATAGTCAATGTTCATTGGATTATGAGATTTTAGTTATGGAAATGAGCACGGTGATTATTATATTGGTAGATAAACAGATATTTGATTTAGTTTGGATCAATGTGGATTTAGGTAGGTGATTATGATCTTTAACCAAAATTTTACGGTGGATTATGAGGTTTTTGTTGGGTTTAGTTAGGTGATTGGGATCTTGACGAGCTAGTAAAAGATGTTTGGTAGATTATGTGAATTTAGGTCTAGTAGGTGAGCATGTTGGTTATTATATTGGTGGACAAATGGATTTTTAGCAAACTTGGAAAAAATTGGATATAGTTAGGCGATTGTGATCTTGAACCAAATTTTATGGTGGATTATGAGATTTCTTATGGATTAGATAGTTGATTGTGATCTTGAGGAGATAGTCAAAGATATTCTGTGTATTAACCTTGTATAATTTGGATTTAGTTAGGTGATTGTGATATTGAGCTAAATTTCTCTGTGATTTATGAGATTTTAGTTGGATTTAGTTAGGTGATTGTGTCTTATGAAGATAATCAAAGATGGTTGGTGGATTATGAGATTTTAGGTCTAATAACTGAGCATGGTGATTATTATATTGGCGGATAAACAAATATTTAATTTAGTTTGAAACAATTTGGATTTAGTTCGGTGATTGTGATCTTTTAACCTAATTTTACGGTGGATTATAAGGTTTTGGTTGGATTTAGTTAGGTGATTGTGATTTTGACAAGCTAGTAAAAGATGTTCGGTGGATTATGTGAATTTAGGTCTAGTAGGTGAGCATGTTGATTATTATATTGGTTGATAGAGATGAGGGCCACACAAGTGAGTCAAGGCGATGATGCCACTATTTAAAATAACTGGTAAACAAGGCAACAGAGGAGAGACTGGGGGTAGTGGCAGCAGATGGACTTTGATCCAGCATCCCACATGCCTGTGCACTCTCCGTTCCCCGCTAATCCGGCTTGCTGTCCTTGTCCTGTTTGCGGATTTTGTGTCATGCACTTGATTAAGCATCCCACGTTCTCCTAATGTGCGCCCTTGGCCTTGACGATAGGTAGCGCCGTGTTCTCGGGCGTGTCCCGTGGGTAAAATTCAGGTATGCGTCGATTGTCTGAGTTCTTGCTCCCATTGGTGGTGCTTGAGCGTGCGGTCATGGTGTTGCCCAGCAAGGGAACACGGGATGTGGGATCAAGACAGCACACATAGCAACCCGTCACCAGGCAACGGACGCCCGTCCGGACCAGGCAACGGACGCCCGTCCGGACTTACAGGGAGTGGAGGTGGACACAAAGGTGGATGTTGAGCTTCATAGCAGTCTCAACAGTGTGCTCACCAGTAAGAGCAACACAAGCAAGAAGATCCTGGATATACTCCTCTTAGGAAATAAAGAAGCCATTAGAGGTAGAAGAAACCTCAATCTCAAGGAAGTAACGACTTCTTTAGTAAATATGGAGCCATTTGGATTTAGTTTGGCGATTGTGATCTTGAACAAATTTCATGGTGAATTACGAGATTTTTCAATGGATTTAGTTGATTGTGATCTTGAGGAGATAGTGAAAGATGTTCGGTGTATTAATTAATCTTGAACAATATGGATTTAGTTAGGTGATTGTGATACTGAACCAAATTTCTCTGTGATTTATGAAATTTTAGTTGGATTTAGTTAGGTGATTGTGTCTTGAGATGATAATAAAAAATGTTTTGTGGATCATGAGATTTTAGGTCTAGTAGATGAGGATGGTGATTATTATATTGGTGGATAAACAAATCTTTGATTTAGTTTGGAACAATTTTCAACCAAATTCATGGTGGATTTTGAGGTTTTGTTGGATTTAGTTAGGTGACTGTGATCTCAACGAGTTAGTCAAAGATGTTTGGTGAATTATGTTAATTTAGATCTAGTAAGTGAGCATGGTGGTTATTATATTGATGGATAAATGGGCCTTTAGTAAACATGGAGCAATTTGGATGTAGTTAGGCAATTGTGATCTTGAACAAATTTCACGGTGGATTACGAGATTTTCAATAGATTTAGTTAGTAGATTGTGATCTTGGGAAGATGTCAAAGATGTTCGGTGGATTAATTAATGTTAAACAATTTGGATTTAGTTAGATGATTGCAATATTGAACCAAATTTCTCTGTGGTTTATGAGATTTTAGTTGGATTTAGTTAGGTGATTGTGTCTTGAGATGATAATCAAAGATGTTTGGTGGATTATGAGATTTTAGGTCTAGTAGATGAGCATGGTGGTTACTATATTGGTGGATGAACAGATATTTAATTTAGTTTGGAACAATTTGGATTTAGTTAGGCGATTGTGATCTTGAACCAAATTTTATGGTCGATTATGAGAGTTTTGATGGATTAGTTAGTTGATTGTGATCTTGAGGAGATAGTCAAAGATGTTTGGTGTATTAATTAATCTTGAACAATTTGAATTTAGTTAGGTGATTGTGATATTGAACCAAATTTCTTTGTGATTTATGAGGTTTTAGTTGGATTTATTTAGGAGATTGTCTCTTACGAAAATAGTCAAAGATGTTTGGTGGATTATGAGATTTTAGGTCTAATAGTTGAGCATGATGATTATTATATTGATGGATAAATGAATCTTTAATAAATTTGGAACAATTTGGATTTAGTTAGCGGACTGTGATCTTTAACCAAATTTTATGGTGGACTATGAGATTTAGTTTGGCCGCGCTCCGCCTCTTCCTCGAGGAGCTTGTGCAGTGCGGTGGTGCGGCGGCTCGTGCGGCGTGCGGTGGCCTCAGAAGATGGGCGTTGACACCTGCAGCTTGTGCACAATGATGACTCGACGCATCTCCTGCGCCCCGCAACCCTCTCCTTCCCGGCACAGGAGGAGCAAGAGCAAGGATGCTTAGGTGGTTCAGGTTTGCCTCCACCTCCGCTCTTCCCCCTGCTCTCACTATTGTCTCCCTTTTTTTTTCTCATTCTGCAGCTTCATTCAAGCATTTTAAATTGCTAGGTATTCCAGGTAGTTAGTTTATCTATGGACTACACCTACATTTGATGTTAGAACTCTGATACTAATTTATGTTGTTGCATAGGTGATTGGTGCTTTAGCTTCAATGACCAATTTTATTGCTGAATATTTTTCCCATTGAAAGTGTCAAAGAATATACAACTTGGTATGGGGAAGTTTTCTTATGGGAAAATAAATATTCTTTTATGCAGAACTATTAGGGCTCCCGCAGCTGTATCAGTCGGTTTTTGTTCTCAGATTTTTACTTTGCTTTTTTTTGGCAAAAAAATTGGATGTATGAATCTGAGATCTGGACCTCGAGTTCACTGTTTTTCTTTTCATCTGCAGTCGCAAGGAAGAGTAGAAAGATCAGGCAGAGAGGGTTTCACATACCCCTTCTACACTGACAAGTCTTTGCTTTTCAGGATTGCCATGGTGAGCTGCTGCTGTAATGCTTTAATTTTCTTTTGTGTTGTCACTTTGTTAAACTTTGTTCTCTTATTCTGATGCTATGATTTGTGGCTAGATGAGATTTGTGGTGAAAAGTCTCCTTTATTTTGTTTACCTACAGATCTTGAATGCACGATTGATAATTTTGCTTGATAGGTTAGAAATCTAAATAATAGACATTTTAAAGGATGTAGTTGGTAAACTTGGAAAGCCAAGAAAAATATATAGCTTACTTGCAGTGTTGTTTGATCCATCGCTCTGCGACAGGCTCACTGATGGACTTGAAGTATGCCTAATCTTGGACAGCATTTATTGCCTGTTGTTGGTGTGTTTCTTTTATTCTATATTTAGGGGGTTCTAAGCTATTGAATTAGGAAGCATACAGTTTATCTGTTTGAGACCCGCTTCAGTCTGTTGGCTACTGCAGGGAGCTTTGGATGGCGGTCTTGATATTGCGCACATTGACAAGAGATTGCTGGCTTCAAGAAGGATAAGAAGCAGCTGGGCGGTGAGATTCACCGCAAATACATCTATGAAGGTCATGTTGCTGACTACATGAAGGTGAGTTGGATCCATTGCCCTCATGGTATTATAATGCCATTTCGTCATTCCCTAGGGCTATCGTTGTTGTATGCATGAATTCTTTCTGGAAGATATATCTAGGCCAGATTCACCCATATAAAGTATCCTAAAGCAGCGTACTTTGTTCTTTTTCTGAAGCAGCTTACTGAATCTCGTTTTAACTTCTGCTCTACCCTTATTTCAGTCAATAGCTGACGAGGAATCTAAGAAGTACCAATCTCACTTCAGTGAGTACATCAAGAAGAATATTGCGGGCGATGACATGGAAGCACTGTACAAGAAGGTTCATGCTACCATTCGTGCTTATCCTACCATGGCAAAATCAACGAAGGAACCTCCAAAGACGCACAAGAGTTAGATATATCTTGCTTTTTATTAAAGTCAAACAACTGATAATAAAGTTTATCAATATGTAGTAATGTGTATAAATGTTTTCTCATACTCATGTAGTCCGTTCATTCCTAAACTATATGTTCTTCTTTTGTTAAAACCTTGAAATATTAAGATGTTAGGGTAAATAAATTCCTTCAGAATCAATAATAGAAATGTTTTGCTATGCAACAAGATACAGTTGTATGCAAAAAATAATCTTGTCTTATATAGAGTTATATATCAAAACTATGGATTTTCTATGCACTTCCTGCAATCATTAATGTTCATTGTCTTTGTTCGGATTTTGTTGGGCACCTGCGGCAACATGCTGTCGGACACGACAGACGCTGCCAGGTCTGCGTCGACATCGTGCTCACGGAGCCTGGCCTCCGCGTTGTGTTCTCCATCTTGCAGTGCATGATGAACTACACGCTAAAGTTCTGCTGAAGTTCCCCTGTTATCTTCTACTACAAGAGTTCTGTCGATTTGTACTACTTGGCTGCAAATGTATGCTGTTTGCATCACCATACGGATAGTGGTAAGAATGCGGCAGCAAATCCAATAGTAGGTAATCATGACAGTATTTCACCACCGGTAATCTTGCTGTCTTTTATGGTTGCAGGTTTGTTCTTCTGGCATTATTCATGGTTCTCATCATAGCCATACTGAATGATGGCAAGTGTCATCTCTGAATTTATCATATGAATTATGACTTTATGAGCTTGCTTGGCTACTGACCTGCTGTGTGGGAAGGGCATCCTTTTACCAGAGCTATATTGATTTTAATATGCTCCATTTCCTTCAGGTCTTTTATCGCTCCATCCTTGATTTATCTGAGTCCAGTGGGGTTGCTCATGAATTACAGAATTTAGGCTTACAGTAGGATGAACTTCCTTGAGAATCAATAATAGACAAGTTTTGGTTAAGAGCAATTTCCAACGCCAGAGAGAAAATTTACTTCACTGGTTAAGAGGAATCCATCTCACGTTTTCTTGTGTTGTGCCTTTCTCAAAGTAAAAAAAGCAAAAGTCGCAGAGAGAAATTACTGTATTAGTTTAGACAACTAATTTGCATACAATGGCAGCAATGCACAAGCAGCGTCAGTGTTAGCGTGTACTTATTTCAGAGATGATTGGAGTAACCGCTGACCGGTTCAGCAGCCACCATATAATCGAATCACAATTAATAGACTATAGTAGGCAGAAATATTGGAGGGCTACTTTCAGATCAATTCATGACTATACGTATGGTATGAGCTATTCCTATCGCCGCGAACTTGTTGAACACGGCAATACTGCTGAACAAAAGCGCAAGTGTGTGCGCAGTGCGAGCTAAGAAAGTCGGTTAATCATTCAGCATTATGCATGGTATTCAGTCATGAATGTCAAGTGTCAAGTTTAGTTTTAAAAGCTGAACCCTTAAGTGTTAAGTTTAGGTAACAGGGGCTGTGGAGTAACTGTAGCTGGATCAAATCGTGAATGTCAAGTTCAGAATATGATACTCAATACGCGTCAAAAAATATGATACTCAATTATCATGACAAAGTTTACTACTTTGGAATGTGTGGGTGCGCTGGTTTTCGACTAGTTGATCTAATCATCTTGAATTGACAGGTTTTTTGAACATACTCGCAAGTCGCAACCATGGCCTTACAGTGCTACACGCCTCTGCTGAAGCCCCAACTGGCCCAAGTCTCGGTCAACCCTTCCATTAACACGATACAGATTCCAGGTTTGCTTTGCCTCGCACGAATATGCTCGTTCCATGACATCTCGCTGGAATATGTACCGGATAACATGTGTTGATGTGTGGATGCACTGGCTAGCGATTAGTTAATCTAATACTCTTCTGATAATTATCTTCTCTGAATATACACAAAATAATGGCCTTTCAGAGTCAGTGCTCCGCCCCTCTGCTGAAGCCCTTACTGGCCCAAGTCTCGGCCAGCCCTTCTCTAAATCGATGCAGATTGCAGATTTGCCTCACACCAATATGCTCCTTGCATAAGCTAGTAATCTCTGGCCATATTTCATTTTTTATCCTACTTGCATCATGCCTGATGACTTTTTTTGTGCCACCAATTTTAGTGTATGTTCGAGGAGTAGCAGATTTTACGGATTTTTTTTATGTCATTGCTTCATCAAATGGAAATTTAAGTAACGGGAGATTCGTCAAATGGAAATTTAAACCAGTTTATGATTTGGTGAGGAATCTATATATATTAGTGTGTGTTGTTACGTTGAGCTCTAAATAACGGGGAGCACACAAAATTACATTCAATCGAAATAGGGCTGGTGTTTGCATCTGTATTCTGTAGTTCTGTATGTTGAATTCAAATAAACTGCTTCTTTTTGGGTGTTCATTTTCGTCTTAATAATGGTGATTGTTATTCACTTGGAACCATCATGTAAACCTAGCTGGACATGGTCAAACTATAATTTTCCATGTTTCAAAATACTATATGGTTTAGTACTTTGTTCCGAGAGTCTTTCTTCCCAGAATGGATTTTTTCCCAGTATTCTCCTAAATCTTTGTGGTGTCTTGATGTGATCTGGTCATCATGCATGAACTGTATTGAATTCTTGTAAGGAAGCATTTGAATGTTACTTGTCCTGGTCTAATTATCTGCAATCCACAGGTTATGGAACTGCACTTGCATTGGTAGCAGGAATGACCTTGCTTGGGCGACCTTCTCTGTTATGATATTGTTGTCTAAGTTAAAAAACCTGAATCTGCTCCATGGTTTTGTTATGTTGGATGTGCCCCAAGAAGCTTCTTTCTTTTGATTTTTGTTGTCAATATATTCTGTGGATGCTCCTCGTACTCATTATGAGATGTTCTTCATAACTATGGCGAATCACATGAAGTTCAAATGTTAGCATAGCTACTAAGTTGTATGTTCGGCAATGAACACAATGCATAGGTCAAGTGTTAGCTTTCTGAAACTATTATACTGTGAACTGATGCTAACTTCCTCACTTTTATTTGTAGTTTGGCCAACATCGAGCTGCGGTACCTGGTGTCAATGTGGAGGAAAAAACCTTAGCAAGACTATTGACCGTCTTGCAACTCAATTTCTTCAGAAGTGTCTTGGTCTAAGACATGACAACTTGAGAATTCAGATTTTTTGTAGCGCAGAACCCATTAGCTCCTATCTTTGTGCTAGCTAAACTTGAACTTAAGGTGTAGTGTTGTAGTCAAATTATTTGTGTACTGAATTTTTATTCTTTTATGTGCCTGTGGGGTCTTGCTTGAATCTTTGTTATGTCCTGAACATGGTAAGCAGTTGCATTGGCGTGTCAATTTCTGTTCTTGTTTTCCTGCAAAATAATAATAATCTGTTCTTGTTTCTCTGGAGCATCGATGATCGATCATATTGACAGTTTCAGAGACCGCACATCACCTTGACCTCATGATCTGATGGCTGTCCTGCCGAACTCTCTGCGCGCTCGAGCTCGATCGTCGGCTATCCTCTTGTGAGTTGTGATGGCGCCTTCAATGCGCCCCCTGACGGTAACCCGTCTGGCATTCAACCGGGATGAAGGAAGGGCGTTCAACTCCGGGATAGGCAAATTTTGACTGCTTACTATGGCTGCTCTGATGCCTAATGCTATGTACAGTATGCTAGCTTTGTATCCTTTGCGACGCTAGCTATACACGTTCAGATTTCATTGTGAATTTTTGTTCCGAACACAAAAGCTCAACCTCATGCACACATACAGGCTCATGAGGACGTACACATTCAGATTATGTAGACACTCAGGCCAAAGTGGTAATACAAAAGGAGCATGTTCATTCCAAAATTCATTTTGGCAAAAACAAACCAAAGTGGTAATTGAAAGAACCGACTAACCAGGCTGGAAAGTTTAAACATACTCCTTCAAGGATTCTGATTAGCTCAGCTCAAAAAACAGGAATTCTGATTAGCTAAAGTACAATGCCAACTTCATCGTTTCAGCCTAATAAGCATATGACATGTCGATTGAAAATGAGTACTTTTATCTTGACGGATATTCCTCTCCGCCTCTTGGTTCTGCGCACAAATGATTATTTCAGCCAAATGCATCATATCAAGCAAGAAGACAATTCCAGCTACGGATCGATTGAAAATGATTTAATAGCTAACGATGAGGAGTTCACGAAGAAAAATAGTTTATAGATTACCAAGCTTCGACATGTGAATCTTATCTTCTAGACACATTACATTGGTTGAAACTACTGAACAAAAAAAAATGGTCTATCTAATTTGCACTACTATCCTCTTCCTGGTAGTACCATTCAGGGACAATGGCAGATAATTAACGAAATCCCTTGATAAGCCAAGAACAATGCGCTAGGAACTTAGATTAATGTGCACTTGTCAATTAATGTGCAAGTTCGAGAGGACAGATAACTAAGCAAATGTGTGCAGAATTAATCTAAAATGCCCCACACAAAAAATCAATCTAAAGTTGTCCAAAAGAAAACAATTCTGGTAACAAGGAAACCATTCTATCTGCCGGATGGGATTCGGATAGCTTGCCACTGCAAGATGGGATTTTGAAGCAAACAAAAATGCTTCTCTGCAGATGAGTATGCTACGCTACAAGCTGCAAACCAATGCAAAATCCTACAATGACCGAGCCACTCAAGGCACCTAGGTTAGCAACTTGGCTCACAACTAGGTTACAGGGTTCGCGAGGACCTAGTCTGATATCGTGAACACGGATTGGTGTTGTGCGTTGCGCCGCTCCTCCTCTGTCACCGTGTTGCGGGACGACATGTTGCCACCACCACGGCCGACATAATGCAGGAGGCCCTCACGCGTGTTCGCGAGCGCCGGGGAGGGGAGGGGGGCTTCTTCTTCATGGTGATCGGGTGCCGACGGGGCGGTGATGGTGGCGTGCTCTCCTTGTCGTGCCAGAGGCATCCAACGGCCCAACGTGTTGAGCAGCCGCAAGGGCGGCTCCTCCTTGACGTGACGTCCGATTTGAACTTCGCGGTTGTGGCCCCCCCCGGGGGGGGGGGGGGGGGGGAGGAGGAGCTCCAGGTGTGCTTGGTACTCCTCATTCACCGTGGTGGCCTCCACGAGGAGGGATAACTATGTATGCTCCTCGTCATCGCCCGAGGAGAGCACGATCTCCTCCTTTTCCATTGCGGTGGTAGAGGAGGAAGACCCTGGAGAACGTGGGCAGTGGCATCATGATCTACAGGGAGAGCCGGATCCAATCACCGGCTCTAGAACCAATTGCTCTGACCGGACTTTCCCATCTTTGCGGAGAGGGGAGGAGTAACGAAGGTGTTGAGCGGGGAGGAGATGAGTGAAGCGGCGGGGTGTGGAGAGGAGATGCGTTTTGGTCGGCGTCGACGCGCTGCTTAAATAGCCAGGGCGGGCGGACCGGAGTAGGTTTCTCGGTTGCCATGTCCGCATTGAAGTGGCACCGCCCTCCAATCCGATCATGATGCTCTGCGGTGGCTACGTCCAGTCGTGTCCACTTTGGAGCGGTTAACCAGAATGAATTTGCGGCAATGTTTTGAGAGTGGTACGCACTGGGATGAGTTCGGGTGGGACTGTTTAGTCAGACATGTACATGACATGAGTCTGGACGCCCGTAAACCTTGTTAGAATTAATGGGCTAGGCCTATAGCAATTTGTGAAATCTCAAAGCCCATGTGTAAAATGGCAAGTGGTGGTGCTAAGTTTAGTCCCACCCCGGAAGTTGAAGAAGAGTTGGACCTCTTTATATAGTGGGTTCTCTCCACCACTCTAAGTGGTGTGTGAGAAGAGAAAGGGAAAACCACACGCGCGCGCTCGCTCGCCTCGCCGGGCCGTGGCGAGGCGAGGCGTACATGCGACATGTGCGTGAATGGTCCGCCGAAATCCGGTCCGTCTCCTTGCAGGAGCGCAGCTTCCTTTTGCCGTTTTATTTTTATGTCTTGGCAGACAAGTTTTTGATTTCTTGTCCGGTAAGTATATGAATTAGAAACCGAGTCGGTTTGGGATTGTGGTCGCGACACAATACCGCCTCTGGTCCTAATATATATACAGCTACCGGCTGCGGCCAGAGACACACCGAAAAACACCTAGGGTTTTGCCTCATCTCACAACTTGCGCCGCCATCGTAGTCTACTCCACCCAAACGTCGGCGTGCATCGGCGCGTGGGAGAGCAGGTCTCCGGAACCGTTCGTCTTTGCGATCCTGCACCGGGAGAGGACGAATTAGGTTTTTGGGAAGCGCTGTGCGCGACTGCTCAAATTCGTCATCACGGATCGTCTTCCGTCCAAGTCGGGCGGTGCTACTCATCGTCGTATTCATCGCCGTTAGCAGCAGATCGTCGCCAACATCGTCATCAACACTGTCGCACCCATAATAGCTAACGATCAGTACGTCCAACATCCTCTGTTCATGTCTGTTTCTACAGCTATTGTTACGTGTTTTCTGCTGTTATGCATGTCTTGCTGTTCTTCTAGTTTGCTAGATTATTGCATGCTAGTATCTCTTCTAGTCATGAATTATTTATTGGAATTAATCATGAACTTGCCTAATATTCCAACAATCCAAAAACCTAATTATAGGCAATTTCCTGAGTTAACTATGGCTGGATTCGCTGATGCACTGAGGCCGGATAAGTTTACCGGTGTGCACTTTAAGAGGTGGCAGGTGAAGACCACGTTCTGGCTTACTGCTCTGAAAGTTTTCCACGCTAGTGTTGGTGCTCCAGAGGGAATGACCGACGAAGATCGGAGAAAATTCCAGGAAGCCAACACTATGTTTGTGGGATGCATTCTGAGTGTTCTTGCTGACCGTCTGTGTGATGTGTACATGCACATAAATGATGGAAAGATTCTGTGGGATGCACTGAATGCAAAATTTGGTGCAACAAATGCAGGCAGTGAACTGTACATCATGGAGAGTTTTCATGACTACAAGATGGTGAATAACCGTTCTGTGGTTGAACAAGCTCATGAGATACAGTGCATTGTGAAGGAACTTGAACTCCTTAAATGTGTTCTACCCGACAAATTCGTGGCTGGGTGCATGATTGCAAAGTTGCCTCCTTCATGGAGGAATTTCGCCACAACTCTGAAGCATAAGAGACAGGAGATATCAGTTGAAAATCTGATTGCATCTCTTGATGTTGAAGAAAAAGCTCGGGCTAAAGATACTACTGAAAAAGGAGGTGAGGTTCAGCCTACTGCTAACATGGTGCAGAGGTACCCACAGAACAAGAACAAAGGGAAGAACAAACCTGTTTTCAACAAGCCTACCAAGACTACTACCTTCAAGAAGAAGAAGTTCAACAAGGCTGAGCTAGAGTGCTACGCCTGTGGGAAGCCTGGACACTTTTCCAAGGAATGCCCTGAACGTGCAGACCACAGAGGGAAAACAAGCTCCAAGACTGTCAACATGGTGACCGCTAGCAATACTGATGGGTATGGTAATTTACCTATTGTGCTTTCAGTATTTCAATCATCTTCGTGGTGGATTGATTCGGGTGCTAACGTTCATGTGTGTGCTGACATCTCCCTGTTTACTTCTTATCAGGTCGCAAGGGATTCTTCCGTCCTAATGGGGAATGGGTCACATGCTTCTGTTCGTGGCATTGGCACGATGGATCTGAAGTTTACTTCGGGAAAGATCATGCAACTAAGGAACGTGCAGCATGTCCCTACTATGAACAAGAATCTAGTTAGCGGCTCCCTTCTATGTCGAGATGGATTTAAGGTAGTTTTAGAGTCCAATAAAGTAATCGTGTCAAGATTTGGACAATTTATAGGAAAAGGCTATGAGTGCGGAGGCTTGTTCCGCTTTTCTCTTTCAGATTTTTGCAATAAGTCAATAAACCAAATTTGTGCTAGTGTTAATGATGATGCAAGTATTTGGCACTCTCGTTTATGTCATATTAATTTTGGTTTAATGTCTCAGCTATCCAGCATGAGTTTAATTCCGAACTTCACAGTTGCCAAAGGTTCTAAGTGCCATAGTTGTGTGCAATCTAAGCAACCTCGAAAGCCTCATAAGGCTGCCGAGGAGAGAAACTTGGCACCTCTAGAACTCATACATTCTGATCTTTGTGAGATGAATGGTGTGTTGACAAAAGGTGGAAAGAGATATTTCATGACTTTGATTGATGATGCAACTAGATTTTGCTATGTTTATTTGTTGCAAACTAGAGATGAAGCATTAGACTACTTTAAAATCTATAAAGCTGAAGTTGAAAATCAACTAGAGAGAAAGATCAAGCGTCTTAGGTCCGATCGTGGTGGAGAGTATTTTCCAAAAGTTTTTGATGAATTTTGTGAGGAACATGGTATTATTCATGAGAGGACGCCTCCCTATTCACCTCAATCAAATGGAGTGGCCGAGAGGAAAAACCGCACATTGACTGACTTGGTGAATGCCATGTTAGACACTGCTGGTTTATCTAAGGCATGGTGGGGGGAGGCTCTATTGACTTCATGTCATGTCCTGAATAGAGTTCCCAACAATAATAAGGAGAAAACCCCTTATGAGGAGTGGGTTGGGAGAAAACCATCACTTTCTTATTTGCGCACTTGGGGATGTTTGGCAAAGGTCAATATTCCTATTCCTAAGAAACGCAAACTTGGACCAAAGACAGTGGATTGTGTCTTTCTAGGGTATGCTCAACGGAGCATTGCTTATAGGTTTTTAGTGGTAAAATCTGAAGTACCTGATATGCATGTTGATACTATAATGGAATCTCGTGATGCAACATTTTTTGAGAACATATTTCCTATGAAAGATATGCATAGCATTGCTAGATTTTCTTCTGAGATAATTCCTGAATCTAGTACAACTGATGAATATTTCGAACAATCACATGAGGAAGTCCTTGAGAAGGATAACAATGAAGTTCCTAGAAGGAACAAGAGACAAAGGATTGCAAAATCCTTTGGTGATGATTTCATTGTATACCTTGTGGACGACACACCCAAGACGATTGCAGAAGCATATGCATCTCCGGATGTAGATGATTGGAAAGAAGCTGTTCATAATGAGATGGACTCAATTCTTTCTAATGGAACTTGGGAACTAACTGATAGACCATATGGTTGTAAACCTGTGGGCTGTAAGTGGGTCTTCAAAAAGAAGCTAAAGCCTGATGGTACTATTGATAAGTACAAGGCGCGGCTAGTGGCCAAGGGCTACACTCAGAAAGAAGGCGAAGATTACTTTGACACCTATTCACCCGTTGCTAGAATGACCACCATTCGAGTGTTACTTTCCTTGGCTGCCTCTTATGGTCTTATCATTCATCAAATGGATGTAAAGACAGCTTTTCTCAATGGAGAGTTGGAAGAGGAGATCTATATGGATCAGCCTGACGGGTTTGTGGTAAAGGGTGAAGAGAGAAAGGTGTGCAAGTTGTTAAAATCTTTGTATGGTCTGAAACAGGCACCTAAGCAATGGCATGAGAAGTTTGAAAGAACTCTGACTTCTGCAGGATTTGTCATTAACGAGGCTGATGGGTGTGTTTACTATCGCCATGGTGGGGGCAATAGTGTCATATTATGTTTGTATGTGGACGACATACTGATCTTTGGTACAAACATTAATGCAATTAATGAGGTCAAGTCTTTTCTATCAAAAAGTTTTGACATGAAAGATCTGGGAGAAGCCGATGTAATTCTAAACATCAAACTTATTAAGGATGAGAGTGGGATTACATTAACGCAATCTCACTATGTTGAGAAGGTCTTGAACCGATTCGGTTTTATGGATAGCAAGCCTTCTCCAACACCTTATGATCCCAGCGTGACACTCAGAAAGAACAAGAAAAAAACGAGAGATCAATTAAGATACTCTCAAATTGTCGGTTCACTCATGTACTTAGCTAGCGCTACAAGACTAGATATCTCTTTTGCTGTGAGCAAACTGAGTAGGTTCATGTCCAACCCGGGTGATGATCATTGGCATGCACTAGAAAGGGTCTTGCGCTATCTGAGAGGTACTATGAGTTACGGAATTACTTATTCAGGGCATCCTGCTGTGCTAGAAGGATATAGTGATTCAAATTGGATCTCCGATGTTGATGTACTTTACGCAACAAGTGGGTATGTATTTACTCATGGTGGTGGCGCAGTGTCATGGAGGTCTTGCAAGCAAACCATATTGACGAGGTCAACTATGGAAGCAGAATTAACTGCATTGGACACAGCTACTGTTGAGGCAGAATGGCTGCGTGAGCTCTTGATGGACTTGCCGGTTGTTGAAAAACCTGTACCAGCTATTCTTATGAATTGTGATAACCAAACGGTTATCGCTAAAGTGAACAATTCTAAAGATAATGCAAAGTCATCAAGACACGTGAAAAGACGTTTGAAGTCTGTCAGGAAGTTGAGAAACTCCGGAGTAATAACTGTTACGTATATACAAACAGACAAAAACCTGGCAGATCCCTTTACAAAGGGACTATCACGAAATGTGATAGATATTGCATCGAGGGAGATGGGTATGAGACCCATAGATGTTACACCATAGTAGTAACCCAACCTTTGTGATCGGAGATCCCGTGAATTAGGATCTGGGAAGAACAAGCTATTGGTTAACTGAGGAGAGTAATAACTTATGATCGTCTCCAAGTGAAGATGCAAAACTCTCAGAGCTGTAAGGCTCAGATCTGTAAGGCAGGTTGGCAACATGCCTTAATGTGGTTCTATTGGCTATAATTAGCAAAGATGCTGTCCTACAGAGCAGTCTTGAAAGAACACACCTATATGAGTTCTGACTATAAACGTCGCAGTCTATGAGATTTGGGTGATCTCTAGTAAGCTCACGAAGAGACCAGGGAGTATGACGTATAAGCTCCAAACCGCGGGGTAGCCTACTGGCAGTCAGGTACTGGTTAAGACTTTGAGTGAAACCTGTTCACACAAAACTAGCAATTCAAGGCATAGTCCATTGTCAAGTTGTGAATGGATGTAGCTTAAAGTTCTAGGCAGAAGTTCAACTTAACAGTCTCTGCTGAAACACTGGTATATTAAACAAGTGGTGAGAGAAGGCAAATCTCTAAATGGGTATTTGAGATCTAGTGGGGGATTGTTAGAATTAATGGGCTAGGCCCATAGCAATTTCTGAAATCTCAAAGCCCATGTGTAAAATGGCAAGTGGTGGTGCTAAGTTTAGTCCCACCCCGAAAGTTGAAGAAGAGTTGGACCTCTTTATATAGTGGGTTCTCTCCACCACTCTAAGTGGTGTGTGAGAAGAGAAAGGGAAAACCACACGCGCGCGCTCGCTCACCTCGCCTCGCCTTGCCGGGCCGGGCCGTGGCGTGGCGTGGCGTGGCGAGGCGAGGCGAGGCGTACATGCGACATGCGCGTGAATGGTCCGCCGAAATCCGGTCCGTCTCCTTGCAGGAGCGCAGCTTCCTTTTGCCGTTTTATTTTTATGTCTTGGCAGACAAGTTTTTGATTTCTTGTCCGGTAAGTATACGAATTAGAAACCGAGTCGGTTTGGGATTGTGGTCGCGACACAATACCGCCTCTGGTCCTAATATATATATACAGCTACCGGCTACGGCCAGAGACACACCGAAAAACACCTAGGGTTTTGCCTCATCTCACAACTTGCGCCGCCATCGTAGTCTACTCCATCCCAAACGCCGGCGTGCATCGGCGCGTGGGAGAGCAGGTCTCCGGAACCGTTCGTCTTTGCGATCCTGCACCGGGAGAGGACGAATTAGGTTTTTGGGAAGCGTTGTGCGCAACTGCTCAAATTCGTCATCACGGGTCGTCTTCCGTCCAAGTCGGGCGGTGCTACTCATCGTCGTATTCATCGCCGTCAGCAGCAGATCATCGCCAACATCGTCATCAACACTGTCGCACCCATAATAGCTAACGATCAATACGTCCAACATCCTCTGTTCATGTCTGTTTCTACAGCTATTGTTACGTGTTTGTTGCTGTTATGCATGTCTTGCTGTTCTTCTAGTTTGCTAGATTATTGCATGCTAGTATCTCTTCTAGTCATGAATTATTTACTGGAATTAATCATGAACTTGCCTAATATTTCAACAAACCTCCCCCAGTTTTGGTGTCGGTTTGCGGGATTCGGATGCACGAACACATCCGAGCACGTATCCGACACCGCATTGGATGGTAGAATTGGATCGGACACCATGATCCGAACATTTGCGGACGATTTCCAGCACGGTGTCGAAGATGCACTTAACTTTCTTCAGATTTCGCAAAAAAATGTTAGCTTTCTTCATACCAGCAAAAAAGTTTCATATACCCTCACAGGGAGAAAAATGTGCTGTTCTTTTAGGTATTTTAATATAAAATAAAATAAGGATGTTTTTGTGGTATTGGTAGTAGCTTCAGATTTTTCTATGAATGTACATGAAGCTCGAGCCGTCCATGGCATTTAGTGGGGTCTGATGCTAAATAATCTGATTACCATCTTTATTTAGATATGTCTATATTGTAAGAACAAATTGCTTGGTATGTGATGTCAAATCAACTAAGGATTGCTCTAGCCTGCATTATTTGAAATTTTATACTCCAAGATTCTAATAATGACATTTGTGCAACCCGCCGTTGGTGAATCATCAAATGATGCTGAAAGTATGGATATACATCACGTGAAATGGAGCGTTTAGGCTTATTTGACGCAAATGCTAATGATGCCAATGGTGTAGCTGTTGGAAATTTCTCCCCACCTGGTGGTGACGATCCCCGAAAAAGGATTTCGCCATGCTTTATAGATAAAGCAATATCTGAGCCATACAAGATACAACCAACAAAACAAGAAAAAGAAAAGAAACGACAAAAGATAGGAGATGCTAAATAACACCCAGCATGCGCACCAAGAACACTTGAGGATTGGAGCCCTCGGCGACCTGGCGTCAAGCCATCGAAGAAACTAAGTCAGGTGATCTGCCCGCCGAAGGAAGACCTCGCTCCGTCAAATCCCATGAGGCGAATGATGTCTTGCAAGACACACAAGGGTATGTAGCACTTTCGTGGAAGTATCCCAATTAGTTATCGTCCAACAAAGAGCGGAAGAGAGTATTTATATTAGCGCTTCGGACACACACAAGGTGTCTCAATTCTCACGTGAAGTAACTGCATGTGATTGTGCAAATATTGTTACTGTCCTAGTGGACGGATAAGCCAGAGTGACAAAGATAAAATTTTATAGTAACAACAGTAAAAACAATTGAAAATAAATGACATAAATAAACATGAAAGTAGGGTTGTGTTTCTTGTAATGAAGGGATTAGGCGTGGAGAGAGTTCAACACATGGTACATATCATAGCATTTGATATGTTTGTTCAGTAGGCAGATCACCCTAAAGTCATTGAACTCCTCCTCTTAGGAATTCATTCTATTCTATGGGTCATGCTTTGTCGTTGCCACAGAGTGGTCGTCTCCACAATTAAGGTCCTTGGACCAGAAGCAAGCATTAATTTTCATGGATCACCGTTATCTCATATTATCTTCGGACCTCATAAATGTCTCCACCTATCACGTCAGAGGTCGCAGAGTTCCTAAAAAATATGTGTTACCTATGTAGTTCTTGAAATCGTGTTGCCTGGGCCCTTAAATTGGACAACACACATAGGGTCCACCACAGTATAACAACTTACTAGACAGATCATAAGACTACAAACACAAATGACAACATATAGATCAGGCACCAATGAATCTTACCACTCACCTACATCTCTGACGCCTACGGGGAATTACTCACGCATCATAAGAGAGAAACCAATCACACTAGAGATTAAACTCATGAAGTAATACCATGAAGATCCACAATAAGATGAAATGGATAACTCAAATTGTCCTGATATCTAGATGAGTATGAATATATTTACAACTTGTTCTCACAACTTGGAATTTCTCTTATAATGGTGAAGGATGAGATGATGATGAAGATGAAAGGACCAAAACTAAGAAGATCTCCGAAGGTTCTTGGGATCACCTCCTCCTCCTCCGTTCTGGATGTGGTGGCGGCGACTAGGGTTCTCCTCTCCACTCGGTCCCTTCATGAAAGTGTCTTGCATAGACGTGGTGGAGCTGTTGGCACCTCATATGACCGCTTATGTTAGCGCTGGCGCTCACATGGAAGGTCGTTTTTTGCTCTGGTGCGCCTGATGACTTGGCTCTCCACATGGAAGTTGCTCCATTTGGCTTGATTTATAGTAATCCTCCTTGGTTTCCTTCCATAAATGATATTTTTGCCAAACAATAGAAAAATGGATTTTCTTCTGTTTTGAAGGATTAGCGTTAGAAATAACCGTGAAGTGGCAAAGATTCGGTGAAAATCAAATAAGAATCACTCGAAAAAGATCACAAATTCTTGAGCCATCAGCAAACCATTGTTTTGTCCCTGTTCATCTCTACATCCTAAGAGCCCCCCTGCCCTCTTGTCCTGGATCGAAGGATGCCGCCGTCAGGAGGTATAATTGCTCACCCCCGAGCAAGTATGGACAGGGCCAACAAGGTGTCGCGGAGCGAACCACAAACATGACCACCGTACCCCACGTCACGAAGCAAACCACCGATATCGTCATCGCCTCCGGCGAAGACCAAGACACACACTGTTGGAAATATGCCCTAGAGGCAATAGCATTTGTATTATTATATTTCACTATTCATAGTTTAGAGTTTATATTTCATGCTATAACTGCTATGATCCTGGAATATGCAATTTAGTGAAAAACTCATATGCACGTGTGAAATGATAAACGGTAAACAATAGGTTCCCGGTCTTGCCTCTAAGACCGGCTCAAGTGTTGTTGGTGATCATGTTTCCCAGAACGATAGTACTGAAACAACATTGAGGGTATGTCGTTAGAAGAACGATCATATTGAATCGACCCAATACTTGTCTGTTATACTTTGTGATTATATCGTCTGATCATCTGTTATAACACGGAATGTTAGCATGTGTTTTAGTTCCTCAGACCATGAGAGTGTCTCGGTCACTTCCTACTAGACGATGGGCTTTGGGGTTGCTCAAACGTCATCTGTAACAAGGTGATCATAACGACAACTTTCAAGCTCATCAGAAAGTTTGACAAGTGACCGGGTAGCTCGAGAGTGGGATTTGCTCCTCCGACGATGGAGAGATATTCTTAGGGCCCTCTCGGTGGTACGTCCATCATCGTCTGGCCAGACACATGTGATTATGTCATGGGGATGCCAGAACACGTCAACAAGAAAGAATAACAAAACCGATAACGGGAGAAACGGTATAGTGAGCATGGTGATGACTTAGGAGGATACCGTTGCACACCGGGTTTTGTAAAGTATAGCGAAGCAAAGGGAACATCACATGATAACCAAAGGTTCACTCAAATATCACTCGTGTAATCATAGGGACCGATATGGATGTCTCCACGGTTCCGCTATCAGTCATTTTGAACGAAGGGGTTTCGTTCATGTCTATGATTTTCTGAACCTACGGGGTCACAAGCTTAAGGTAATCATGATCTGCCAAGTGTTAGTGTGACGGGAGTGATGAGAATATATTTGTGGAATTGATTCATTAATATCCGGAATAGTTTCGAGAGGTTTCGGAAGCGTTTTGGGGTCACCAGAAGGGTTTCGGTGAATATCGGGTAATATCGGGTATTACTGATTAATATATATATATATAGGTGGAAAATGTTTTCGGGATGTTAAATTATATATATAATGCTATGAAAATGTCTAGAACAAATATATATTTAATTTAATATCAATGTGCCTAATAAGGCCAAGAGGTGAAAGAAACTCGGGCCAAAAAGGCCCAAGTGGGAAAGTGTCTCCCTTCCCTAAGGAAGGGGGCCGAATAGGAGTAGGGACCCCCCTAGTTGGACGCCCCAAGGAGGGTTTCCCTCCTTGGTGGCAGCCCTCCCTCTCCCCTCTAATCTATATATAGTGGAGATTTGGTGCCCAATTGATACACACAAGTTGGAGCCTCCTCTAGTCGATCTAGTGCACGTTCTAGTTGGTCCTAGTTAACTAATTAGAGCAAGCCCTAGCCACCTCTAATCCTCATAATTAGAAGCCCTGTTTGGTTCTAAACTCCTCCCTCTAATTCTCCTGCGACGATTAGCTCTGGACGGTGAAGCATTGCCGGATCGTGAAGGTTGTACGCTTGCAACCAAGTAGAGAGGTCGTGCTTTGGGTCTTCTGTTCGCGGGATCGTCATCGACGTTCGAGGGACTCCAAGTACGATCTACACCGACTCTTTTGCTGCACTCGCGGAGTCGGTAACGATCATTGATCACAACCTGTTATGCATCTTTATATTGTTCCTGGGTGATCGTAGGGCGACTTTTTTTGTTTTCTACTATGTTTCCCAACAAACCAACACTGGCAGCTGACCACCCACTCCGAAACCTTGACCACCCATCCAAAGTCCAAAGGCGGGTATTCAGGAAGGAAAATGATGCCATTGGAGCGCCGTCGCCGCCCAATCCGGGGGTTTTAGAACTTTCACCTGGGACGTGGAGGAGGGTAGGGGTTGAACCTCAAGGTTGCCTATAGGAAGGAGAACAATGTCCAGGGCATCGCCTACATCGTGACCGCCACCGCTGTCAAGACTTTCCTCCAATTCGAGCCCCAACCACGCCCACTAGCCGAAAGATTGGGATCACGGGCTGACGGAGCAGTCCGAGGAGTGAGAGAGGACACCACCATCTTAAGCTCAGACGCAAAGGGCCCACGGGGCATCCCAACACTACAAAAAAATACACTTCCGTGATGATACGTGTTTGTCACAGTAGGTCGCGTTTTTTGTCATGCATGTACATCCATGACAAATTTATGACAGAATCAAGATAGTCATACCTGTGCTGTCATAGAAGTGTTCCATGACATTACCAAAATTATCATCACGGAAGTGTCCACTTCCATGACGATAAATCGCGCGTCACAGAAGTGCTTTCGTCAAGGGTAACCGACACGTGGCATCCACCGTAACAGAACGCCGCTAAGCTATCGGGTCGGGTTTTGGATCCGATAACCCGTTAACAGCCCCGACCAATGGGGATTTTCCACGTGTAAAATCATCATTGGCTGGAGGAAACACGTGTTGGCTCATCGCTGAGACAGATGTCATCCACTCATTGGACAGAAGGCGCCTATGATACGTCGACACGTGGCACGGCCCAACAGAGGCCCATTCCTGTGAAAAGGCCGGCCCGTTTGACTTGGTCAAAAGGTGGCGGGCCGGCCCATGGAAAGCCTGTTAACGGCCTGTTCGCATATAGCCCATTTACAGCCCGCTACCCAAGGCCCGTTACGCCCTATTCAAATTAGGCCCAGTAGCGTCATCTGGGCCATCCAATATGATTCCAGCCCGTTTTCACTTCTGGCCCATGTATGGCCCATGACGTCTTTCGGCCCATATGAGGCCCTATGTAACTCTTGGCCTATTAACGGCCCGTGGTGAAACTGGCCCGTAATGAACATTGTATCACTTTACACCCATTAACGGCCCGTGGTGAAACTGGCCCGTAAAGAACAGTGTATCACTTTATACCCATTAACGGCCCGTTATTCCGTTGGGCCGTTTCCAGCCCATGTTATCTTTCGGCCTTCTCAGAGCCCATTTATTCTTGGGCTATTTTCCAACATTCGTTTACTTACGGCCCGTTACTGTCATTTTCTGCTTGTGGGCCAAATTCAGCCCGTGGTTACAATCGGACCGTTTGTGGTCCGTTAATACGTTGGGACGTTTTCATAGCGTCATCAAATACGGCCTATTAACGATGGCCCGTTATGGTCGGCCCATGAACGGACGATTCCAACTCTAGCCCGTTTACGGCCAGAATGCGGTCTGTTTGGCCCATGTTTGGCCAATCGATCATACGACCCGTATAAGGCCCATTGATGATACGACCCGTAGAAGGCCCACTGTTTCTATGGCTCGTAGAAGGCCCACTGTTTCTACGGCCCGTAGAAGGCCCACTGTTTCTACGGCCCGTAGGAGGCCCAGTGTCACTACAGTAAATATTAGCCCATGGTTATTGTGGCCTAGTTTTAAAAAATAGGTTATTGCAGCCACTAGCAAACCGCAAAAAAAGAACTGCACTGACTACAAGCAAACAAATAAACAAGACAACAAGGAAATAAATAAGCAAGCAACTTCCACTAGGCTATCACGGCTATTACACATATTACATCCATTGGGCATCAAAGTTCGCCACCAGTGCAAATATAGGGAACACAGCAGCATATAAACGCCGCAGCAAAACAAGTCCAGAACTGAAACCACTTCAGAAGAGCTCAAGAAACAATATCCTGGGTACCCATAATGCTGGCAAGATGCTTAGCAAGCTTATTAACTTTCTCTTGTTTGGCGCTTAAGTCCTCCAGCGCTTGCTGTTGCACCAGAAAGTATGCATCTGAATTCTGCAGGGACTTTCTCAGTCCTTCGGCTTCCTGTCGCATAACATCTGATCGATGTCTTTCAAATTTAAGTTGAGACTCAAGAAGCCGAACTGATTCAGGCAACGAGTTCGAAGAGCTGGTGCCAGCAGTGGTAGCCAGTAACTCGAACACTACATCAAGACAAGACTTTGGGGTTGTCTCAGTGTCTTCAATATAGTTTTTATCAGCTTTCTTGGAGACCAACAGGGATGTCTCACTATCTTGAACCTTATCTGCATTACTTCCTTTACCATTGCATAACAGGGTACTCTTCTCCAATATTTTATCCGCGTTCTAAAAGAGAAACAAACAAACACATCTCAGGTTTACAATGTAGTATATGAAACTCATTTTGGTAAACCAGTTCAGTAGTAAGGTGGACATGATAACAGCATGAAACAAACATATATCTATGTAGTATGGTCACTGTATGGTCTATATCATTCTAGTTTATGTTGCCAAATCAAGATAGATACAGTTCAAATCATATCTATTTAAGACAAAGCAGCATAGACAGAATATAAGTGTGGGAAACTACACAGCAATAACAACACTTGTAATGTGCATGGCATGAGAACATAACTGTTTATTCAATTGAAACTGAAATCAACATAGAGCAAGTTACAACAGCAAACAGCCAAACACGTTGAAGAAACAGGTTTAAAACATACATGTTGCGCCATTGGAGTTTCAATTGCATCCTTCAAATTTGAAATTAGTTGGTATCAGTAAATACAGTGATGCAAGAGCAAAGTAGTATGAACCATAGCTACGGAACCTGACCTGAAAACAATTCTTCTTCTGCTTTAAGCGTTGACTTCGGGTTCGGAGTGGTGGTCCTCGTGATTTGGGCACCGCAGTTGCCTTACTAACTGCTCGTGTTTGGGTGCTCTGTGGTGGAGACGGTGCTGTGTCAACAGGAACTGGGTGTCTATCTGCTGGGGTTGGGGTTAGAAGGGGTGTAGCTGGTTCTCTGTCCAACTGGGTAGGGGTACAATCTGCATGAGTGTGGGTTATGTGTGGTGGGGCTGGTTCTTGGGCAAGTACAACTGTGGTTCTATCTGCATCGACAGGTAGCACGATCTTTTCTGAAGACCGTGTTTTTACTCCCATAGATACTGCCATCACTCCCTCCAATTGTAATGGCTGATAAACAAGAAAAGTAATTGAATGTACAAACATTGTAAGATAGACAGGTGCAACGGATAATAGGGAAGAAAACAGGGCATGAAATAATTCACATTTATGTTGTCTAAGCAAACAGAATAGCAGGACATAATTTCACATATATGATGGCTAATTAAACAGGATAGCATGACACAATTTCACATGTATGATGGCTAACTAAACATGATAGAATGACATACTTCAAAATATGATGACTATGTAAACAGGATGACATGATATAACTATACGATGTGTCTATTAAAGTGGTTGGCATGCCATAAATCACAAACATGCCGTCGATGGAAACATGATGGCATGATATAATTCACGGATAGAATAACATAATTTAAAATATGATGACTATGTAAACAGGATGAGATGATATAACTATATTATGTCTTTAGAAAATGGGTTGGCATGCCATAATTCAGATACATGCTCTCTATGTAAACATCATGGCATGACATAATTCAAATATATGATTTATATACTAAGGAAGTGAGCAAAGGGCAATCGCATATATGATGTGTCAACTAAGGAGGTGGCATTCAATATTGTGTATATGATGTAAAAACTAAGCATTGCAATACAACATATGCATTATATGAGTAATATAACCCTGCCAAGTTTGAGCATACACCTCAGGGGGATAATAGGACTGGTCATCTGCCTCTGAATCCTCCTCTGAAGAGCTATCTGTAACTAGCAAGATATCTGCTTCAGCAGGTAGCATTGTCTGCTTTGAAGACCTTGTTTTCACTCCAAATTTCTCCATCACCAATTCAAATGGCTGATGCACAGGAAGAGCAGTTGAATACACAAACATTGTCGACAAAAGCAATGAGAAATACAAAAAAAGGATGGCATGATATAATTCACATATATGACGCTTGCCTAAACAGCATGGCATTGCATAATTCACATACATAATGCCTTGCAACAAGATAACATTGCATAATTCACATATATAATGTCTTGCAACAAGATGGCATTGCATAATTCACATATATGGTAATTAGACACTAAACAGGTGGCATTCACACAAAGCATGTCTAAACTAAGCAAATGACATAGCAATGCAAGATACCATACACACAATATGAGCAACATAACCCTGCCAAGTTAGGGCATGCACCTCGGGGGGGGGGATATGACTGGTCATCTGTCTCTGAATCCTCCTCTGAGGAGCTATCGGTAACCAGCAAGACATGCGCTTCATCAGATAGCATTGTCTTCTCTGAAGACCTTGTTTCCACTCCAGATTTTCCCATGACCGTGCCGAATGGCTGATGCACAGGAAGAGTAATTGAATGTACTAAAATTGTTGACAAATTTAACACGTAATAAAAAAATGATGGCATGATATAATTCACATATAAGATGACTGGCTAACCAGGGTGGCATTGCAAAATTCACATATATGATGCTTGGCTAGACAAGATGGCATTGCATGATTCACATATACGATAAAGAAACTAAACAAATGGCATTGACACAAAGCATGTCTAAACTAAGCAGATGACATCTTTAATGTATACAGTAAGCAATGCAAGGCACCATATGCATGATATTACCAACATCAGCATGCCAAGTTAGAGCGAAGACCTCATGGGGTAAATAGGAGTGGTCTTCTCCTTCTGAATCCCCCTCAGAACAGTTATCTTCCTCTTGATTACGACCCGAAATGGGTGGAGGGGGGCTACCTTTGCGCCCACCATGGAACGACGTCTGCATGAAATTTTATTGCCATGCAAGGCTCGTCTCTTTTGCTCTACATGATCAGTTCCATTGTGTACAATAACTGGCATGCATAGGAATAAAACATAGTGAGATTATGTAAGGAGTGCATGCACAAATCCAGAGTGATGGTAGTAAACTGTGGATAGACCCAAAACCAATGATAGCAGGCAGATAATAGCTTTAGTTAAAAAATACAGATAATGGCTCCTGTAATGTTTGTTTGCACCCAACATGAAACTCATAGTAGACACCGGAGATTAACCAGATAGTACTGGTTGCTGCCCCAATATGTACCCCACAACCATTTAAAAACTCAAATTTCAGCATTAGTTTGGACCTGACTCGGAGTCTAATAGGTGAACACGACGATAATGTAGCATGTCATCATATTAAGCGACGCATAACATAAGCAGACACGGAAGAGTGCGACCTCTCTTGCGGACCCGTGTAGTCCTCAAGGTCATCTGCTCAGTTGATGATGGTAATGCAGTTGCCGTGGCTGCCGGCGGCGGGGAAGAAGATCTAAGGCGGCGAAAGACAGTCTGGAGAGCGGATCCCTCCTGTGGTGAACCCTTCCGTCGTTGGAGCAGCTGAGCTGGGGTGGAACACAGCGCCGCAGGAGCAGGGCAAACCACACAAGGTTTTCTTTGACACATATCTGTAACAGAAGTAATTGAGTAAGGGCTTGTTTGAATTTGAGGATTCTAACAATGCAGGGATAGGAAATAGACAGGAATAGGATAGGAATGCACGTGCAAAACAGAGAATTTAAAAACACAGGATTTCTGCCAATCTGGGTGTTTGATTCACAACAATTGGAAGATCACAGGATGCAAAAAGCATGGTGAGATTAAGTCAAACCACAAGAAAATGTACGGTTATAATGCTATTATGCTACTATCTCTTAGTCTTGTGCTTGATGAATAGGAATATGAAAAGGAGGAGAAGTGGAAATTAGAATTCCTACGGTTTTTCTTTCAAGGAGACACTAAAGGAACAAATCCTACAGTTTTTCTTTGCTCCATTCCTTTGCACCAAATTCATGAAAAGTATTACCATAGGAAACTTTCCAATTTTGATGTTTTTCATTCACTTTTCCTTTCAAGCACTGGCGATTCTAGTAGGCAGGCTTGAGCAAGGAAAATCCTACACTAAAAAAATGTTTTTGTGCTACTTCTATTACTTTGGACCCAGGCCACTGCCATACTAGCTCAACTCCCAGGCCCATCGACAAATGCATAGCTCAAACACGCAGAGATAAATAATGATGGCGTTCAAGAGAGTCCATCACGGATAGCTAAGTTGCCTGGTACCTCACTGCTTGTCATATAGTAGGATAAAATAATCGTATTTCCCGTTACTACGAGTGCTCAGTGGACAATATATATAACATGTAGAGTAAAAAAGAGATGCAACAAGTGTACAACCTCTTTGGCGAAGCCATGTCAATCTCAGCGTGATTGGGTTGGCCGGTGAGGATGCTCCGGCTAACCTGGCTGTCGGAGGAGGGGAAGAAGATCTTAGGCGTCTGGAGATGGAGCCCGAGGTACTGCTCCGCTGTGATGGAGGGTTTCGTCGTTGGAGCAGCTCCGGTGAGTTGTACGACGCCGAGGCTGAAGCGGGACAAGAGAGACAACGAACAACGTTAACCTGAGTGGAATTCTAATAGCATCTCCAATACATGACGTAAAATACATAACCACAAAGTGCTAGATGTAAAATACATCAGCCGCTCATCTCTGAACTTAACTGTCGAAACTGAATTTAACTGTCGAAATGAACTTAACTGTCGAAACTAAACTTAATTGTCGAAACTGAATTTTGCTGTCGAAACTGAACGCACTAGCAAGGTGAGGCTACACGTCGGTCGACTGACTTTTTCATCTCTGGTCAGTCGATTTTGCAGCCGTTGGATACGAAATCAAGGGCCTACGGTTCATCTTCAACCTCCACCCCCTGAGCCGCCAGCCACCACCGGCCAAACAGCAGCCCCCCGCCGCCCGCAGCCGGCGGTGCACCGCCCCGCCCGCCCCGAAAACACTCCCCACCGCCGGCCCGCCACCGCCCCGGCCATCCCTCTAGGCCCCGCCCCCCCGTGCCGAGCTTTTTCTCCGGCGATCCCCACGCCACCGCCCCGCCACCGCCCCCATCCTGAACCCTAAGATAGATAGTGGGGTACCTCTCCGGCGAGCCCCCCTCCCCGCTGCGGCTGGTTCTTCCTTCACCCCGGCGAGCCCCCCCACCCCCTGAAAATCGACTGACCCAAAAGTCGATTCAGTCGACTGAAGTGTAGCTAAATCGGAGCAGCATCGCAAGCAAGAGCAAGAGCGAGAGCAGCAGCGCGAGCAAGAGCAATAGCAAGAGCAGACCAGGCAGGGGACCGAGAGCAAGAGCATAGCAGCAGCGCGAGCGAGAGCTAAAGCAGCAGCAGCTCCTACTAATGTGGACATCGCCGCCGAGGGAGCGACGTCGTGGAGGAAGTGGCAGGCGACGCCGCCGTGGATGGAGCCGCGCCGTGTCGGCTCGGGATCGAGCGCCGGCAGCACCGTGAGATTGAATCAAGAAGAAAATGCGGCGATTAGTGTACAACCTCTTTGGTGGCGCCGATTAGGCCGCAGCTTCATCCGAGGAAACAGTGATGATGATGCTCTTCCGGTGGTGCAGGTGAAGACGACGGTGTGGGAATGGAGGTGGCGCGAAAGACGAGGGGAACGTCGGGGCAGCTCCTTGGAGGTGGAGGACGGGGTGGCTGAACCGGCGGGACGATGAGATCGACGACGGATCCTCATCCGGTATGGTGGATGAGGGACGTCGAGGTGTTGCTGTGTACGACGTCGTCGGGGAAGAGGCTCCGGCTGGGTGGCGGACGGAGCAGGGTGTGGGGTTTCGTCGCGGGTTTTCGCGGCCTCGGTGTACGAATGGGTGGGCGGATGGGATGGCAGTGGGGAACCATGGCTTAGAGACGCGCTTGTCCGAAATGTGGGGTAAGTTACGAAAGTACCCCCACCGATTTGAGGTGGTTCTTTCGGTTTAGGGGTACCACGGGCATTTCGCGTGTCGGGATTTCACAGGAGGTGGGAGTTTTCGCACGCGTTGTAATTTCGGAATAGCAAGGCGCGGGTTGAGATGGAGGGAGTTGTCGGAGCACAACAAGACAAATATATATCTTAAATATTTTGGGCTAACAAGGCGCGGGTTGAAGAGGCGGGAGTTTCGCAGCATGATAGACAGAGATGCTAGCTTGAATTTTTGGCATAACAAGGCGCGGCTTGAAATTTCGGAAGAACAAGCTTAACGTGTACCAAAAAAAGACTTGCACCTTAACACGCACAGCACACACACAAACACCATTTAGACTAGAGTAATGTACACGTGCATTGCACGCATGAGATTTGGCAACCAAATTATGAATAAATACCACATTATAGCATGCAAGCTTTGAGTCATATATGCATGATGTAGATGTTCGTTTAATTCTTATAGTCCATTTCATTCAAAATCATCTAGTTTTTATAAGAAAGCTAATATATTTTAAGATTCATGGAATTGTGCGTCGTAAGACATAAAGTAAAAACAAATAATGGCAAACAGGGTTATTTAGCTGCATTTTGGGGGAACTGCACAAATGTACGTATGGAACCGGCATATATGCAGAGTGCGAGGTGTGCCAAGTAAAAATTACCGACACCAACCATGCTGCATGCACGCATTGGCATCCACCACCACCAGTGGGATGTGTGGCGCAGACGGCGACCCTGTGAAGCTAGCTAGGATGTTGGAGATACAGTCTTGGTTTGACAACAATGACCAACTAGCGGCGACGGCGACATCCATGGCCAAATATCTGCAACAGAGCAAAAAGACGGCGATACTCCCGGAGGGAGTCGCGCCGGAGTACATAGAGTTGCTCCTCTGGGCCATGGAGCAAACAGATTCACCGAATCCGATCGTGAGGGAGCGGTGGTGGGAGTATCGATCCCAGATGGAGCATCCACCAGAGATTGAAGGATCGAGCATCTACAGGGTGCCGTTTGTGAGGGTGTCCTGCCAGAGCGAGCCAATGGAGTCTTCGTCGACCGAACCCAACTGCAAGAGGAGAAAAGCAGTTGGCCCGATGACGCTTCCCTGCCATCGTCTCCCTCGCCGTTCACATCGTCTCACGGGGCGGCTGTCTGCCACCGAGGAATAGGAGGGGGCTGCCCCCAGCCCAATAGTCGGGCAGGTTGTGAATTGTCAGGAGGAGCTTAGGGTTGTCAGTATTTGCAGGTTGTGAATTGTGTTTTGTGTTGTGTATTTTGAGAGTACTTTCAGATATGAATGTCTTTTGAATTTCATATTTGCAGTATTGAGCATATGAAGTATTTTATGAATTCTAGAGATCTATTTTTAGCACTTAAAAAATGTAGTTTCATAGGAGTATAAAAGTGCAGACAATGTGATTCTCAGAGAAGAAACTGCAAGTTTCAGTTTCAGATAAGAAACTGCAAGTTCAGTTTCAGATAAGAAACTGCAACTTTCAGAGGCAGAGCATTTATATTAACATGGCCTTTTCAAACAGGGTTAACATCATGTTGGAAGTTTATTCATGGTCGAAAATGGAACTACCAGCCAGTTAACATCATGCTGATCAACATTCATGCATAGCACATCTTCATATGATGCACAGTCAAAATGCCCACACAATGTCGAGTGTGCGAAACACAAAGAAAACGAGGGACGAAGTTTTGGCAAGTGTTGGACGTGGTTTTGGGCTGCCCCGTCTAGGCCTGCTCCCTCCTCCCCGCGGCCGGCTCTACTGCCGCGCAGGCCTCACCGCTCCACCGTACTCCCATCGCTGGCCTAGCCATCCCTCTACTCACCCACACCTGCTGTTATTCTCCGGCAACGGCAGACGAACCAGTAAACCCTCGTACAGTCGTACTCCCCTTCGCGTGGGAAACAACTACCGAGTCTTCCCTGCCTCTGTGTCGTTCCCTTCCTAGGCCTCGCCGTCGTCCAGCGCCCTGGTGCTCTCGGCGCGGCCTGGTCAACATGGTCAACGACCGACATGCATCTGAAGTGGACTGTACGTGGAGAGGCCGACAGCTAGGTCCATGGCCGCATGCAAGGAAATGCCTCCTTATTACGCGCAAAATAATGATTCCTCCACCTGACATCAGGGACCCACCGAAAGGGCCTCCGTATTTCGCGAAAAAACGTTACCGCCGCTGACAGCTCGGACCCACCAGCTATATCTTCGCACGCAAGGAAGTGCCTCCTTATTACGCACAAAAAAAATGAATACTCCCCCTGCTAGCTGGGACCCACCATGGTGGGAGGCTGACTTGTGGGCCTACTAAGTTGACTGGGACGGGGGCCTTTGTCAACTTTAGTCAATATGAACGATTCTAGCTCCAGTGATCGTACGATGTCCATCCAACGGCCGTAGTGCTTCTTCAACCTCTGGTCTTCTTGCTCCAGCCGCCCAAAGCAGCGCCGGTCGTGCCACATGCTCCTGCCTCCCGTGGCCGGCTGTGCTGCCGCGGAGGCCTCACCGCCCCCTACTATTCCGACCGCTGGCCAGGCCCTGCGGCGATGGCAGCCTCACACCGCAGCCGAACCAGTGAACCCTCGTACTCCTCTCCGTGCGGGCTTCCACTTCCGCGTCTTCCCCGGCTCCCCATCGTCCCCTTCCTAGGCCTCGCCGTCGTCCACCGCCCTGGTGCTCTCGGCGCGGCGTGGTCAACGTGGTCCAGGAACGACTTCCATCGGACGTGGACTGTACGTGGAGAGGCTGACAACTAGGTCCACGGCCACAGCCCAGTTTTTTTGTGATTTGCCAAGTAAGTCGCTTTGTCAGGCCTGTTGGGCTGCAAATCTTTCAAGATGAGGAGAGCTTTCATTCGGCTGGCCAAGAAAATGGCCCATCAGTAATGAGAAATGGGCTGTACATTTTTAAAACACATCAAACCAGCAATTAGTTTCAAATATCTTTTTTTTTCATTTCGACATTTTAAATTACATTAATTTTTATGCGTGGAGAATTTGTTGGATTTTATATTGATATACATTTATTTTTAAAATCAGTTTGAATGTGAGTCGAAATTTTGGGATTAAAAACAGTTCGGACCGCACCGAAATATGCAAAATTTCGTATAATTTTTTAACCGTGGCCACAATATGGGCTGTAATTCTAACAAAAAGAATATGGGCTCCAAGAAAACCTTAATAATTAGCAAATGGGCTGTAAATTATTAGAAATAATGGCAGATGGGCTGTATGCTGTTTTCCACAGATTTGAGGTTTTCCTAAAAAAAGGTTGACGCACAAGCAGTGACTGTTGGATGGCCATCCAACGGCCGTCTTGCTTCTTCAATCTCTGCTCTTCGTGCTCTAGCCGCTCAAACAAGCGCCGGCGGGACTGCCTGCTCCCTCCTCACCGCGGCCGGCTCTGCTGCCGCGCAGGCCTCACCGCCCCACCGTACTCCCATCGCTGGCCTAGCCATCCCTCTACTCACCCACACCTGCTGTTATTCTCCGGCGACGGCAGACGAACCAGTAAACCCTCGTACAGTCGTACTCCCCTCCGCGTGGGAAACAACTGCCGAGTCTTCCCTGCCTCCGTGTCGTTCCCTTCCTAGGCCTCGCCGTCGTCCACCCACCGAAAGGGCCTCTGTATTTCGCGAAAAAAACGTTACCGCCGCTGACAGCTCGGACCCACCAGCTATATCTTCGCACGCAAGGAAGTGCCTCCTTATTACGCACAAAAAAATGAATACTCCCCCTGCTAGCTGGGACCCACCATGGTGGGAGGCTCACTTGTGGGCCTACTAAGTTGACTGGGACGGGGGCCTTTGTCAACTTTAGTCAATATGAACGATTCTAGCTCCAGTGATCGTACGATGTCCATCCAACGGCCGTAGGTTCCGGGGTTGTCGTCGTAACACTCTTCTCCGTACAAGAAATCTGGCCAAGACAATAGCCAGGGACAAGCCAGTGAGTACGTTTGAATGTACTCGCAAAACATCAAGAACACGGGTATAATATATCAAGGGAAATCATGTTCCGAAAATATTCTATGATCATAACGTCAGTCACGAGATAAACAAAATATTCATGATGCACACATGTGGGTAATATATGAATATGCAATATAGAAATAGAATGTAGTGATCGAGTGTCTGAAATGACTCCTCAAAAAAAAGTGCAAGTAAATTAACAATGCCGCAGTCGGGCGTCTGGGCGACACCACATAGAGGGCTTATAAATAAAAGAAATAACAAACATGCCACAGTCGGGCGTCTATGCGACACCACATAAAGGGCTTATAAATAAAAGAAATAACAAGCATGCCACAGTCGGGCGTCTATGCGACACCACATAAAGGGCTTATAGATAAAAGAAATAACAAGCATGCCACAGTCGGGCGTCTATGCGACACCTCATAAAGGGCTTATATATATAAGAAACAGCAAGCATGCCACAGTCGAGCGTCTATGCGACACCTCATAAAGGGCTTATATATATAAGAAACAGCAAGCATGCCACAGTCGGGCGTCTATGCGACACCTCATAAAGGGCTTATAAAGGATAATCACCGTGAATATCCAGGAGGTAGAACCATCCCAGGGATATACAAATAAAGTAAATGGTTAGTCCACAATAATAATAATCATAATCGACAAATGTCACAGTTCATAATCAAGGTTCTGGTTTAGCAGCTTTCCTCCGAAGACCGACACTAAGACCGACACTTGACCTATCCCAGACTGTAGTCCTTAACCATGACCTATCCCAGACCTATCCCAGACGAATGGCACTGGATTGTGGCGGCGACCGAACTGGCCGGAGACGAGGAAGAAAGGACTTTCCCCGACGATTGCTGGCTAAGGGGAAACCATGGGGGTGGCCTGGGGTTGCCTGAGTGCTCGGAGGAGCACGGGGCCTCCTTTTATAGCGCGACGGGGCTGGCTCCGCGGCGGGGGATAAGATCGACGACGAGTCGCCGTTGCTGTAGCTGCAGGGCGTCGTGGCGGCGACGAGCGCGTGCCGACGAGCATGAGGATAAGCACGGGCTGTTCCCCGGGGCAGCTGGCGCGCACGGGTGACTTGGGCGGCGCTGTCCACGGCAGAGCCCGCTGCCGACGCCGGCGTGCCGCCAAGGGAGCTCTGCCGGCGACGCTGTAGGGCGCCAGTGCGGCTTGGAGGTTTGCTGCGAGGGGGCGAGTGTATGGTGCGGCTCTGCAGGCGAGCTGGGGCCAGGGACGGGTCGCGTCGAGGGTGGCAGTGCGGCGCGGCGACTCAGTGCGCGCGCGTGCAAAACGTGCGCTCTGGGCGCGCCCAGAGCACGCACGGCAGGTGTTCGACAAAATGCCAGCGCGCTCTAGAGAGCTTGGGTGATGCGGGTAGTTAGCAGGCCAGGGCTAGGGACATCTGGGAGGTTAGTGGACATGCTGGATGGGTCAGGGGCTCAAGTCCACAATGCAAACCAGAGGACATGCCAAAATTGTTCCTGCACACAGGGTGTTCGACAGAATGCCATGGGCAACTAGGCAATTCTTGGGGTGGCCAAACTCTCCAGATCCTAGTCTCTTTAGGAGCTAAAGAAGGTGGTAAGGCTAGTTTGGCAAAAACAGAAACTTGATAGTGCAAGACTTTGAGAAAACCAGTTTTGGGCAGAAACTAGAGGCTGGCATTGCATGCAACAAAAATACTCCAATGGGTCCAATCTCCTGGACTTAAGAGTTTGGTAGGGAGGACTATAGGTAGGAAAAAGCTCAAAGGTACTAGAGCAAAATAAAATGGGGTTGCAGTACAAATCACCAAACTGGACCAGAATGGAAATGAAGATGATTCACTCAATTTTTTCAAAGAACATCACTGGGTTTTTGCATGAAGTTGAATTATATGCATCTCCTGGCATCACCAAACACTTGGAAGAATTTTTAGAAGAATATTTAAATAGGTTGTAGTGCAAAATACCTACTGGACCAGATTTGAAAAATTGATGTAGAGCTCAAAATCTCTAATGACCAAAAGATATTTTTGCATAAAAATGATGGGGAAACCTCACATGACATCCCCAAAATTTGGTGAAATTTTTAAAAGCATTTATCAAATGGTTGCAGCGCAAAAGGGGCTCCAAATTTATGAAAGGTCATTTTAAAAGAATAAAGCTCATGGAAAAAATAATTATGCAAATAAATCTACTGATAAAGAATTGATTTTATAAAGAGGGCATACAAGTCCAATGATACATTGGGAAAGTTTCCACTAGAGGTAAAAACTCACAATATTAAAGAGAAGAGGGGTTCTGAAATCAAAGATAAATCCAGAAAAATAAAAATTTTATTTCCTGGCAAAAATTTTAATTAATAAAACAAGGTCAAAATTTTGGGGTGTTACAACACTACCGCCCTTAAAAAAAATCTCGTCCTCGAGATTTGCTAAGGGTTGATTTAAAAAAAATACCCCCATTAGTTGAAAACAAGAGTTGGCGCATAGCACGAATTTAAGGTACAAACATAGGCTGTAACACACAAATAAACATAGCCATGACGTTTATAATGAAAATGGCAAAAGGACAGGGTCTTGAGAAAACGTCTCTGGTACTGGGGCGCACAAGCAGACATCCTCTAATAATGGTGATACAGAATCACACAATTACAAGGCGTAGAAACAAATAAGGCTCGCTACTACTCGAGTGACTTAGTCTACTCCGTTAATATCTAAGCGGGCTTGTCTAGAGGACGTCGAATCTTCCCCACGGGTTTCACCGTCGGGATTAGCCAGATGAGGTTGAGGGGCTGCAGGGTCGGGGTAGCGGTGATGACCATCGCGGGGGTTGTTGGTCACCACTCCGTTGGAGTGTGTTCCCAAAAGGCAACGAAGCACTTCTGGGGACATCAAAGTATTTTGGTCGATGGCTGGGGCAGACCTCAAGGGCTCGATCGGGTGTCCGAACAGCACGACTGGGTTGTCGGTGTCGGGCTCCACTTCTCCTCTCGCCGGGGCTCGGCGAAATAGTTCTCCACGAGCTGCGATCAGATCAAGGGTGATTTGATCGAGTAGTCCCTCGAGTGCACTTACATAGCGCACCAGATGCAATAGTGCAGGATCCGTCTCGTGATCTCCGTTGGCAACCTGGGGCGGACTACCATACCCGTCACGACTGGGGTAGTAGTAGAACGAGCGACAGCTAACTCTGGGCGACAAATGCCGGAGTTGAACTATAGCTTCTCGAGCTGCCAGTTGGATGGCTTGTGGCTCAAAGGGAGTGGTCCTCCCAGTGAACCTGTAGGGATGTTCTGGCGATAGGCCCCTACCATAAATGTGTACAGTGGCCCAGAACTGACGGCTCTCACCGTTCATGAGCTCTTGGTACACAACATACTCTGGGGGCTCCTTGTTGGAAATATGCCCTAGAGGCAATAATAAATGGTTATTATTATATTTCTTTGTTCATGGTAATTGTCTATTATTCATGCTATAATTGTATTGTCCGGAAATCGTGATACATGTGTGAATACATAGACCACAACCTGTCCCTAGTAAGCCTCTAGTTGACTAGCTCGTTGATCAACAGATAGTCACGATTTCCTGACTATGGACATTGGATGTCATTGATAACGGGATCACATCATTAGGAGAATGATGTGATGGACAAGACCCAATCCTAAGCATAGCATAAAAGATCGTGTAGTTTCGTTTGCTAGAGCTTTTTCAATGTCAAGTATCTTTTCCTTAGACCATGAGATCGTGCAACTCCCGGATACTTTTTATAGAGTGCTTTGGGTGTGCCAAACGTCACAACGTAACTGGGTGACTATAAAGGTGCACTACGGGTATCTCCGAAAGTGTCTGTTGGGTTGGCACGGATCGAGACTGGGATTTGTCACTCCGTATGACGGAGAGGTATCTCTGGGCCCACTCGGTAATGCATCATCATAATGAGCTCAATGTGACTAAGGCGTTAGTCACGGGATCATGCATTGCGGTACGAGTAAAGAGACTTGCCGGTAACGAGATTGAACAAGGTATTGGGATACCGACGATCGAATCTCGGGCAAGTAACATACCGATTGACAAAGGGAATTGTATACGGGATTGATTGAATCCTCGACACCGTGGTTCATCCGATGAGATCATCATGGAACATGTGGGAGCAAACATGGGTATCCAGATCCCGCTGTTGGTTATTGACCGGAGAGGCGTCTCGGTCATGTCTGCATGCCTCCCGAACCCGTAGGGTCTACACACTTAAGGTCCGGTGACGCTAGGGTTGTAGAGATATATGTATGCGGAAACCCGAAAGTTGTTCGGAGTCCCGGATGAGATCCCGGACGTCACGAGAGGTTCCAGAATGGTCCGGAGGTGAAGAATTATATATAGGAAGTCCAGTTTCGGCCACCGGGAAAGTTTCGAGGGTTATCGGTATTGTACCGGGACCACCGGAAGGGTCCCGGGGGTCCATCGGGTGGGGCCACCTGTCCCGGAGGGCCCCGTGGGCTGAAAGTGGAAGGGAACCAGCCCCTAGTGGGCTGGGACGCCCCCCTTGGGCCTCCCCCCATGCGCCTAGGGTTGGGAACCCTAGGGGGGAGTTCCCCCTTGCCTTGGGGGGCAAGGCACCCCTTCCCCCCCACTTGGCCGCCGCCCCCCCCTTGGATCTGATCTCCAGGGCCGGCGCCCCCCCAGGGGGCCTATATAAAGGGGGGGAGGGAGGGCAGCAAACAACAGCCTTGGGCGCCTCCCTCCTCCCCTGCAACACCTCTCTCTCTCTCTCGTAGAAGCTCGGCGAAGCCCTGCACGAGACCCGCTACATCCACCACCACGCCGTCGTGCTGCTGGATCTCCATCAACCTCTCCTTCCCCCTTGCTGGATCAAGAACGAGGAGACATCGCTGCACCGTACGTGTGTTGAACGCGGAGGTGCCGTCCGTTCGGCACTCGGTCATCGGTGATTTGGATCACGGCGAGTACGACTCCGTCATCCACGTTCATTGGAACGCTTCCGCTCGCGATCTACAAGGGTATGTAGATGCACTCCTTTCCCCTCGTTGCTAGTAAACTCCATAGATGCATCTTGGTGAGCGTAGGAAAATTTTAAAATTATGCTACGATTCCCAACAGTGGCATCATGAGCCAGGCCTATGCGTAGTTACTATGCACGAGTAGAACACAAAGCAGTTGTGGGCGTTGAGTTTGCCAATTCTTCTTGCCGCTACTAGTCGTTTCTTGTTTCGGCGACATTGTAGGATGAAGCGGCCCGGACCGACCTTACACGTACGCTTACGTGAGACTGGTTCCACCGACTGACATGCACAAGTTGCATAAGGTGGCTAGCGGGTGTCTGTCTCTCCTACTTTAGTCGGAACGGATTCGATGAAAAGGGTCCTTATGAAGGGTAAATAGAAATTGGCAAATCACGTTGTGGTCATACGTAGGTAAGAAACGTTCTTGCTAGAAACCTACAAACCACGTAAAAACTTGCAACAACAATTAGAGGACGTCTAACTTGTTTTTGCAGCAAGTGCTATGTGATGTGATATGGCCAGAAGATGTGATGAATGATATATGTGATGTATGAGATTGATCATATTCTTGTAATAGGAATCACGACTTGCATGTCGATGAGTATGACAACCGGCAGGAGCCATAGGAGTTGTCTTTATTATTTTGTATGACCTGCGTGTCATTAAATAAACGCCATGTAAATTACTTTACTTTATTGCTAAACGCGTTAGCCATAGAAGTAGAAGTAATCGTTGGCATGACGACTTCATGAAGACACAATGATGGAGATCATGGTGTCATACCGGTGACAAAGATGATCATGGTGCCCCGAAGATGGAGATCAAAGGAGCATGATGATATTGGCCATATCATGTCACTATTTGATTGCATGTGATGTTTATCATGTTTTTGCATCTTATTTGCTTAGAATGACGGTAGCAAGTAGGATGATCCCTTATAATAATTTCAAGAAAGTGTTCACCCTAACTGTGCACCGTTGCGAAGGTTCGTTGTTTCGAAGCACCACGTGATGATCGGGTGTGATAGATTCTAACGTTCGAATACAACGGGTGTTGACGAGCCTAGCATGTACAGACATGGCCTCGGAACACACGCAATACACTTAGGTTCACTTGACGAGCCTAGCATGTACAGACATGGCCTCGGAACACGGAGGACCGAAAGGTCGAGCATGAGTCGTATAGAAGATACGATCAACATGGAGATGTTCACCGATCTTGACTAGTCCGTCTCACGTGATGATCGGACACGGCCTAGTCGAATTCGGATCATGTTTCACTTAGATGACTAGAGGGATGTCTATCTGAGTGGGAGTTCATTAAATAATTTGATTATATGAACTTAATTATCATGAACTTAGTCTAAATCTTTACACTATGTATTGTAGATCAAATGGCCCACGTTGTCCTAAATTTCAACGCGTTCCTAGAGAAAACCAAGCTGAAAGATGATGGCAGCAACTATACGGACTGGGTCCGGAACCTGAGGATCATCTCATAGCAGCCAAGAAATATTATGTCTTAGAAGCACCGCTAGGTGAAGCACCAATCCCTGAGAACCAAGACGTTATGAACGCTTGGCAGCAGCGTGCTGATGATTACTCCCTCGTTCAGTGCGGCATGCTTTACAGCTTAGAACCGGGTCTCCAAAAGCGTTTTGAGAAACATGGAGCATATGAGATGTTCGAGGAGCTGAAACTGGTTTTTCAAGCTCATGCCCGGGTCGAGAGATATGATGTCTCCGACAAGTTCTTCAGCTGTAAAATGGAGGAGAACAGTTCTGTTAGTGAGCACATACTCAGAATGTCTGGGTTGCACAACCGCTTGTCTCAGCTGGGAGTTAATCTCCCGGATGACGCGGTCATTGACAGAATCCTCCAGTCGCTTCCACCAAGCTACAAGAGCTTTGTGATGAACTACAATATGCAGGGGATGGAAAAGACCATTCCTGAGGTATATTCAATGCTGAAATCAGCTGAGGTAGAGATCAGAAAAGAACATCAAGTGTTGATGGTGAATAAAACCACTAAGTTCAAGAAGGGCAAGGGTAAGAAGAACTTCAAGAAGGACGGCAAGGGAGTTGCCGCACCCGGTAAGCCAGTTACCGGGAAGAAGTCAAAGAATGGACCCAAGCCCGAGACTGAGTGCTTTTATTGCAAGGGAAGTGGTCACTGGAAGCGGAACTGCCCCCAAATACTTAGCGGACAAGAAGAAGGCAGGCAACACCCAAGGTATATGTGATATACTAGTAATTGATGTGTACCTTACCAGTACTCGTAGTAGCTCCTGGGTATTTGATACCGGTGCGGTTGCTCATATTTGTAACTCAAAACAGGAACTACGGAATAAACGGAGACTGGCGAAGGACGAGGTGACGATGCGCGTCGGGAATGGTTCCAAGGTCGATGTGATCGCCGTCGGCACGCTACCTCTGCATCTCCCTACGGGATTAGTTTTAAACCTCAATAATTGTTATTTAGTGCCAGCTTTGAGCATGAACATTGTATCTGGATCTCGTTTAATTCGAGATGGCTACTCATTTAAATCTTAGAATAATGGTTGTTCTATTTATTTGAGAGATATGTTTTATGGTCATGCCCCGCTGGTCAATGGTTTATTTTTGATGAATCTCGAACGTGATGTTACACATGTTCATAGTGTGAATACCAAAAGATGTAAAGTTGATAACGATAGTCCCACATACTTGTGGCACTGCCGCCTTGGTCACATTGGTGTTAAGCACATGAAGAAGCTCCATGCAGATGGACTTTTGGAGTCTCTTGATTACGAATCATTTGACACGTGCGAACCATGCCTCATGGGTAAGATGACCAAGACTCCGTTCTCCGGAACAATGGAGCGAGCAACCAACTTATTGGAAATCATACATACCGATGTGTGTGGTCCAATGAGTGTTGAGGCTCGCGGAGGATATCGTTATGTTCTCACTCTCACTGATGACTTAAGTAGATATGGGTATGTCTACCTAATGAAACACAAGTCTGAAACCTTTGAAAAGTTCAAAGGAATTTCAGAGTGAAGTTGAGAATCAACGTGACAGGAAAATAAAATTCTTACGATCAGATCGTGGTGGAGAATATTTAAGTCACGAATTTGGTACACACTTAAGGAAATGTGGAATAGTTTCACAACTCACGCCGCCTGGAACACCTCAGAGAAATGGTGTGTCCGAACGTCGTAATCGCACTCTATTGGATATGGTGCGATCTATGATGTCTCTTACCGATTTACCGCTCTCATTTTGGGGCTATGCTTTAGAGACTGCCGCATTCACTTTAAATAGGGCACCGTCTAAATCCGTTGAGACGACACCGTATGAATTATGGTTTGGGAAGAAACCTAAGCTGTCGTTTCTAAAAGTTTGGGGATGCGATGCTTATTTCAAGAAACTTCAACCTGAAAAGCTCGAACCCAAATCGGAAAAATGCGTCTTCATAGGATACCCTAAGGAAACTATTGGGTATACCTTCTACCTCAGATCCGAAGGCAAGATCTTCGTTGCCAAGAACGGGTCCTTTCTAGAGAAGGAGTTTCTCTCGAAAGAATTGAGTGGGAGGAAAGTGGAACTTGATGAGGTGATAGTCACCCCTTCCGAACCGGAAAGTAGCGCAGCGCGGGAAAATGTTCCTGTGGTGCCTACACCGACTGGGGAGGAAGTTAATGATGATGATCATGAAGCTTCAGATCAAGTTGCTGAACTTCGTAGGTCCACAAGGACACGTTCCGCACCAGAGTGGTACGGCAACCCTGTCCTGGAAATCATGTTGTTAGACAACGGTGAACCTTCGAACTATGAAGAAGCGATGGCGGGCCCGGATTCCGACAAATGGCTAGAAGCCATGAAATCCGAGATAGAATCCATGTATGAAAACAAAGTATGGACTTTGACTGACTTGCCCGATGAGCGGCGAGCCATAGAAAACAAATGGATCTTTAAGAAGAAGACGGACGCAGATGGTAATGTGACCATCTACAAAGCTCGACTTGTCGCTAAGGGTTATCGACAAGTTCAAGGGGTTGACTACGATGAGACTTTCTCACCCGTAGCGAAGCTGAAGTCCGTCCGAATCATGTTAGCAATTGCCGCATACTATGATTATGAGATATGGCAGATGGACGTCAAAACGGCATTCCTTAATGGCTTCCTTAAGGAAGAGTTGTTTATGATGCAGCCGGAAGGTTTTGTCGATCCTAAGAATGCTAACAAAGTGTGCAAGCTCCAGCGCTCAATCTATGGGCTGGTGCAAGCATCTCAGAGTTGGAACATTCGCTTTGATGAGATGATCAAAGCGTTTGGGTTTACACAGACTTATGGAGAAGCCTGTGTTTACAAGAAAGTGAGTGGGAGCTCTGTAGCATTTCTCATATTATATGTGTATGACATATTATTGATGGGAAATGATATAGAATTCTTGGAAAGTATAAAGGCCTATTTGAATAAGTGTTTTTCAATAAAGGACCTTGGAGAAGCTGCTTATATATTAGGCATCAAGATCTATAGAGATAGATCAAGACGCCTCATTGGTCTTTCACAGAGTACATACCTTGACAAGATATTGAAGAAGTTCAGTATGGATCAGTCCAAGAAGGGGTTCTTGCCTGTATTGCAAGGTGTGCAATTGAGCACGGCTCAATGCCCGACCACGGCAGAAGATATAGAACAGATGAGTGTCATCCCCTATGCCTCGGCCATAGGGTCTATTATGTATGCCATGCTGTGTACCAGACCTGATATAAACCTTGCCGTAAGTTTGGTAGGAAGGTACCAAAGTAATCCCGGCAAGGAACACTGGACAACGGTCAAGAATATCCTGAAGTACCTGAAGAGGACTAAGGATATGTTTCTCGTTTATGGAGGTGACGAAGAGCTCGTCGTAAAGGGTTACGTCGACGCTAGCTTCGACACAGATCTGGATGACTCGAAGTCACAGACCGGATACGTGTATATTTTGAATAGAGGAGCAGTAAGCTGGTGCAATTGCAAGCAAAGCGTCGTGGCGGGATCTACATGTGAAGCGGAGTACATGGCAGCCTCAGAGGCAGCACAGGAAGCAGTCTGGATGAAGGAGTTCATTACCGACCTAGGGGTGATTCCCAATGCGTCGGGCCCAATGACTCTCTTCTGTGACAACACTGGAGCTATTGCCCTTGCGAAGGAGCCCAGGTTTCACAGGAAGACCAGGCATATCAAGCGTCGTTCAACTCCATTCGTGAAAGTGTTCAAAATGGAGACATAGATATTTGTAAAGTACATACGGACCTGAATGTAGCAGATCCGTTGACTAAACCTCTCCCTAGAGCAAAACATGATCAACACCAGGACGCAATGGGTGTTCGATTCATCACAATGTAACTAGATTATTGACTCTAGTGCAAGTGGGAGACTGTTGGAAATATGCCCTAGAGGCAATAATAAATGGTTATTATTATATTTATTTGTTCATGGTAATTGTCTATTATTCATGCTATAATTGTATTGTCCGGAAATCGTGATACATGTGTGAATACATAGACCACAACCTGTCCCTAGTAAGCCTCTAGTTGACTAGCTCGTTGATCAACAGATAGTCACGGTTTCCTGACTATGGACATTGGATGTCATTGATAACGGGATCACATCATTAGGAGAATGATGTGATGGACAAGACCCAATCCTAAGCATAGCATAAAAGATCGTGTAGTTTCGTTTGCTAGAGCTTTTCCAATGTCAAGTATCTTTTCCTTAGACCATGAGATCGTGCAACTCCCGGATACCGTAGGAGTGCTTTGGGTGTGCCAAACGTCACAACGTAACTGGGTGACTATAAAGGTGCACTACGGGTATCTCCGAAAGTGTCTGTTGGGTTGGCACGGATCGAGACTGGGATTTGTCACTCCGTATGACGGAGAGGTATCTCTGGGCCCACTCGGTAATGCATCATCATAATGAGCTCAATGTGACTAAGGCGTTAGTCACGAGATCATGCATTGCGGTACGAGTAAAGAGACTTGCCGGTAACGAGATTGAACAAGGTATTGGGATACCGACGATCGAATCTCGGGCAAGTAACATACCGATTGACAAAGGGAATTGTATACGGGATTGATTGAATCCTCGACACCGTGGTTCATCCGATGAGATCATCGTGGAACATGTGGGAGCCAACATGGGTATCCAGATCCCGCTGTTGGTTATTTACCGGAGAGGCGTCTCGGTCATGTCTGCATGCCTCCCGAACCCGTAGGGTCTACACACTTAAGGTCCGGTGACGCTAGGGTTGTAGAGATATATGTATGCGGAAACCCGAAAGTTGTTCGGAGTCCCGGATGAGATCCCGGACGTCACGAGAGGTTCCGGAATGGTCCGGAGGTGAAGAATTATATATAGGAAGTCCAGTTTCGGCCAGCGGGAAAGTTTCGAGGGTTATCGGTATTGTACCGGGACCACCGGAAGGGTCCCGGGGGTCCACGGGTGGGGCCACCTATCCCGGAGGGCCCCGTGGGCTGAAAGTGGAAGGGAACCAGCCCCTAGTGGGCTGGGACGCCCCCCTTGGGCCTCCCCCCATGCGCCTAGGGTTGGGAACCCTAGGGGGGAGTTCCCCCTTGCCTTGGGGGGCAAGGCACCCCTTCCCCCCCACTTGGCCGCCGCCCCCCCTTGGATCTGATCTCCAGGGCCGGCGCCCCCCCAGGGGGCCTATATAAAGGGGGGGAGGGAGGGCAGCAAACAACAGCCTTGGGCGCCTCCCTCCTCCCCTGCAACACCTCTCTCTCTCTCGTAGAAGCTCGGCGAAGCCCTGCACGAGACCCGCTACATCCACCACCACGCCGTCGTGCTGCTGGATCTCCATCAACCTCTCCTTCCCCCTTGCTAGATCAAGAAGGAGGAGACGTCGCTGCACCGTACGTGTGTTGAACGCGGAGGTGCTGTCCGTTCGGCACTCGGTCATCGGTGATTTGGATCATGGCGAGTACGACTCCGTCATCCACATTCATTGGAACGCTTCCACTCGCGATCTACAAGGGTATGTAGATGCACTCCTTTCCCCTCGTTGCTAGTAAACTCCATAGATGCATCTTGGTGAGCGTAGGAAAATTTTAAAATTATGCTACGATTCCCAACACTCCTCTAATGCATAGGCACGGCGGGTGAGGTTTGCGAGTATGGTCACAAAACCTCCAAGGTTGGTTGCTGTGGTCTCATTGTGAACAATGGGGCCAGGCATCGTGACTTGGTTTGGGAAAGAGGCTGTGCTGCGCTGGGTTGAGGCTAGCGTGCCCTTTTTATAGAAAAAGGGGCGGAGTCTTCCTTCGCACGCTTGCGAATGAGACAAGTTAGGTGTCGGTCAATGGCGCGTGATCGACAAGCTAAGCGGACTGCCAAAAGTGTCGGGGTCACTGTGTGGCTATCTTTCACAAGAAACTTGGCCGGGGTTTGATTAAGGTCTGGTGGGTTGGTCAACCAAGGTTTATTGACCTGGCTAAGATAGGGTTAGCCAATGGTCAGCCTGGCTCTAATACCAAGTCTGTCAGGACCGGATTTTCGGGATATTAATTCTCCAGAAAATGGCCCTTATGCTCACCAGCCCCAGGATTACTGTTAGCTGATGAGGCACCAACTTGATACAAGAATTCCAAGCAAAGTACAAAAAATATGTAGTACAAGACCATTGTGGCCTATGAGTACAACACTTGGTTTCTAATGGTTTGATGGCGGAAGCGGTTTGTGGTTCATCTGCGTCTATGGGACTCCATTTCCCACAAGAACAGCTGACCAGGATAACTCCTATCTTCGCGAGGCTGCTGACAACACTGCGTAGGTTCCGGGGTTGTCGTCGTAACACTCTTCTCCGTACAAGAAATCTGGCCAAGACAATAGCCAGGGACAAGCCAGTGAGTACGTTTGAATGTACTCGCAAAAAATCAAGAACACGGGTATAATATATCAAGGGAAATCATGTTCCGAAAATATTCTATGATCATAACGTCAGTCACGAGATAAACAAAATATTCATGATGCACGCATGTGGGTAATATATGAATATGCAATATAGAAATAGAATGTAGTGATCGAGTGTCTGAAATGACTCCTAAAAAAAGTGCAAGTAAATTAACAATGCCGCAGTCGGGCGTCTGGGCGACACCACATAGAGGGCTTATAAATAAAAGAAATAACAAACATGCCACAGTCGGCGTCTATGCGACACCACATAAAGGGCTTATAAATAAAAGAAATAACAAGCATGCCACAGTCGGGCGTCTATGCGACACCACATAAAGGGCTTATAGATAAAAGAAATAACAAGCATGCCACAGTCGGGCGTCTATGCGACACCTCATAAAGGACTTATATATATAAGAAACAGCAAGCATGCCACAGTCGGGCGTCTATGCGACACCTCATAAAGGGCTTATATATATAAGAAACAGCAAGCATGCCACAGTCGGGCGTCTATGCGACACCTCATAAAGGGCTTATAAAGGATAATCACCCTGAATATCCAGGAGGTAGAACCATCCCAGGGATATACAAATAAAGTAAATGGTTAGTCCACAATAATAATAATCATAATCGACAAATGTCACAGTTCATAATCAAGGTTCTGGTTTAGCAGCTTTCCTCCGAAGACCGACACTTGACCTATCCCAGACTGTAGTCCTTAACCATGACCTATCCCAGACCTATCCCAGACGAATGGCACTGGATTGCGGCGGCGACCGAACTGGCCGGAGACGAGGAAGAAAGGACTTTCCCCGACGATTGCTGGCTAAGGGGAAACCATGGGGGTGGCCTGGGGTTGCCTGAGTGCTCGGAGGAGCACGGGGCCTCCTTTTATAGCGCGACGGGGCTGGCTCCGCGGCGGGGAATAAGATCGACGACGAGTCGCCGTTGCTGTAGCTGCAGGGCGTCGTGGCGGCAACGAGCGCGTGCCGACGAGCATGAGGATAAGCACGGGCTGTTCCCCTGGGCAGCTGGCGCGCGCGGGTGACTTGGGCGGCGCCGTCCACGGCAGAGCCCGCTGCCGACGCCGGCGTGCCGCCAAGGGAGCTCTGCCGGCGACGCTGTAGGGCGCCAGTGCGGCTTGGAGGTTTGCTGCGAGGGGGCGAGTGTATGGCGCGGCTCTGCAGGCGAGCTGAGGCCAGGGACGGGACGCGTCGAGGGTGGCAGTGCGGCGCGGCGACTCAGTGCGCGCGCGTGCAAAACGTGCGCTCTGGGCGCGCCCAGAGCACGCACGGCAGGTGTTCAACGAAATGCCAGCGCGCTCTAGAGAGCTTGGGTGATGCGGGTAGTTAGCAGGCCAGGGCTAGGGACATCTGGGAGGTTAGTGGACATGCTGGATGGGTCAGGGGCTCAAGTCCACAATGCAAACCAGAGGACATGCCAAAATTGTTCCTGCACACAGGGTGTTCGACAGAATGCCATGGGCAACTAGGCAATTCTTGGGGTGGCCAAACTCTCCAGATCCTAGTCTCTTTAGGAGCTAAAGAAGGTGGTAAGGCTAGTTTGGCAAAAACAGAAACTTGATAGTGCAAGACTTTGAGAAAACCAGTTTTGGGCAGAAACTAGAGGCTGGCATTGCATGCACCAAAAATACTCCAATGGGTCCAATCTCCTGGACTTAAGAGTTTGGTAGGGAGGACTATAGGTAGGAAAAAGCTCAAAGGTACTAGAGCAAAATAAAATGGGGTTGCAGTACAAATCACCAAACTGGACCAGAATGGAAATGAAGATGATTCACTCAAATTTTTCAAAGAACATCACTGGGTTTTTGCATGAAGTTGAATTATATGCATCTCCTGGCATCACCAAACACTTGGAAGAATTTTTAGAAGAATATTTAAATAGGTTGTAGTGCAAAATACCTACTGGACCAGATTTGAAAAATTGATGTAGAGCTCAAAATCTCCAATGACCAAAAGATATTTTTGCATAAAAGTGATGGGGAAACCTCACATGACATCCCCAAATTTTGGTGAAATTTTTAAAAGCATTTATCAAATGGTTGCAGTGCAAAAGGGGCTCCAAATTTATGAAAGGTCATTTTAAAAGAATAAAGCTCATGGAAAAAAATAATTATGCAAATAAATCTACTGATAAAGAATTGATTTTATAAAGAGGGCATACAAGTCCAATGATACATTGGGAAAGTTTCCACTAGAGGTAAAAACTCACAATATTAAAGAGAAGAGGGGTTCTGAAATCAAAGATAAATCCAGAAAAATAAAAATTTTATTTCCTGGCAAAAAATTTAATTAATAAAACAAGGTCAAAAGTTTGGGGTGTTACACCGGCTGTGCTGCCGCGGAGGCCTCACCTCCCCCTACTATTCCCACCGCTGGCCAGGCCCTGCGGCGATGGCAGCCTCACACCGCAGCCGAACCAGTGAACCCTCGTACTCCTCTCCGTGCGGGCTTCCACTTCCGCGTCTTCCCCGGCTCCCCATCGTCCCCTTCCTAGGCCTCGCCATCGTCCACCGCCCTGGTGCTCTCGGCGCGGCGTGGTCAACGTGGTCAAGGAACGACTTCCATCGGACGTGGACTGTACGTGGAGAGGCTGACAACTGGGTCCACGGCCGCAGCAAGGAAGTGCCTCCTTATTACGCGGAAAATAATGATTCCTCCACCTGACAGCTGGGACCCACCGGACGGGCCACTGTATTTCATGAAAAAAAATGTTTCCCCCTGACTGCTGGGACCCACCAGCTACATCTTCGCACGCAAGGAAGTGCGTCCGGGCAAAAAAAAATGATTCGCCCCCTTGACTGCTGGGACCCACCAGCTACATCTTCGCAGGCAAGGAAGTGCGTGACAGTCGGGACCCACCTGGTCGAAGCGTACGTGGCGTTGTCATTCTGGTCGCGAACGTGTACGCACATATATACTGGTGGATGTAGAGGCGCGCACGTGTCGTAGTAGAGGCGCGTATGTGTCGTAGTAGAGGCGCGCACGTAGCATGTACACGTACGTACAGCGGCCAGGGTGCAAGAAAGAAAATATGGCCACGTATGTGTACATACGGGCGGGGTCTCGAACGCCTACTCGCGCATACGTACGGCCAGGGCTCGTGCACATGGCTGGGTCGGAACGGAGAAACAGCGTCGTCGTCGTGTTCATGGGGAGGCAACAGAATGCGTCGTGTTCATGGGAGGCAACGGAATGCGTCGTGTTCATCGGGAGGCAACGGAACGCGTGGGAGCCAACCGGCTGGGTCGGAACGGAATGCGTGGTCGTGTTCATCGGGAGGGCTTGGACGGAACAGGCGATGGAAACGAGGCCTGGCGTACCGCACAACGAAGGAAACGGACCTCCTACGTTCGGAACGGGGTCCTGTTGATCGGGAGGGGTGTGGCGTACCGCAAAACGGAGGAAACGGACCTCCTACGGTCGAAACGGGGGTCCTGTTGATCGGGAGGGGTGTGGCGTACCGCAAAACGGACGAAACGGACCTCCTACGGTCGAAACGGGGGTCCTGTTGATCAGGAGGGGTGTGGCGTACCGCAAAACGGACGAAACGGACCTCCTACGGTCGAAACGGGGGTCCTGTTCATCGAGAGGGGTGTTGCGTACCGCAAAACGGGACTCCACGGGATACTGTTCATCTCCACCGTCGACCTCCTCCAGCCTCCACGGGCTCCTGTTCATCCAGCCTCCACCGCGCGCTACTCCGCCGGCTACTGTTCAACCAGCCCTCCACGGGCACCCCTCCACCGTCTACTGTTCATCCAGCCCTCCACACCATGGGGTCCTGTTCAACCACCCCTCCACGGGCACCCCTCCACCATCTACTGTTCATCCAGCCCTCCACCACACCACGGGGTCCTGTTCATCCAGAGGCAACGCCATCGCTCACTGTTCATCCAACCCCCCCCCCCCCCCCCCCCGCAACGCTCACTGTTCATCCCAGAGGCAGCATCGATCGGCTTCAGTTAGCAGCAGTAGCGAAGGAATCGCTCGATCGGGTTCAGTTAACAGCCATCGATCGATCGCTCGGGTTCAGTAACGCGTAGCCTGCAATGCAATCGCTCGGGTTCAGTTAGAGCCCAACGCCTCGCTCGGGTTCAGTTAGAGCCAACGCCTCGCACACACGCGCGTACGTGTACGAGAGAAACGCGCATCGCTCGGCCCCCGACCTCCCACCGTAACCGGGAATTCCCCGAAATTTTCCTCGCCCTCGCTTCTACCACGGTTTTTTCCGTCATGGACGGCCCAAAGAATGTCCTGCAGCTGTGTCTCCAGCCCGCCCAGGACGAAAAGCCCATTTTCTGTCATGATTTTTTGTCATAGAAGTAGGAGCCCACCACATCTATGATGATACCGGGTGTTGTCACAATTATCGTCATAGAAGTGTCATATGTATGCCAGAAATTTTTTTCGTTCGGCCCAAAATGTCATGGATGTGTCTTTTTTTTGTAGTGCAAGGGATGAGATCCACGCCTGCGCAACTACCGCCGCGCCGTAGACCCGGGCACGCGAGTGCCGCATCTCTCGCACACCAATGCATCCCGCGATGCATGGCATGATTAGGGAGGAAAAGGGCCCCGCTGCCAGCCACTGCGAGGGCTTTGCCTAGGTGGCGACGAGAGAGAGGAGGAGCAGAGGTGAGACGATGAGGGTTGGCGGCGCTGCCACCAGTCGCCCGCGGGGTTAAGTACTAAGTGTAGCTAGATGTCATCTTTTGTGAAGAGCGGTAATAGATACTGTGTAAGCTCTTGGATGCTTTGATGTACAACGATGGTGGTTGAAATATATAAATTGTGTGCTTTTGTCTCTTCATTTTTTCGGAGTGATTATGTACAATTTGTATCAATAGTTACATTTGTGCTGGTCAATATTAATTTATTTCATTCACTGCAATATATTCATAAAGAATGATTCCCTAGGGTTTGTAAATTCAGGGGATGTGCAGTCTACTAAGATAATTGAACATGTGAGGTTAGGTATTGGCTCCACCAGCCGAAGTAAGCTTTGATCCTAAGAGCAACTCCAACGCGGCGACCCATTCCGTTTGGATCGCTGCGAACAAAAGTGATGGCCCAACGCACCGACCCATTCCCAAATCGCGTCCGCTTCACATCCGTGTGGACCCATTTCCAGCCTAAATTTGGGCTTTAAATGCGTCGACGCGGATGCACCGCGCGTCCTCTTGGTGTCCGCCGCGTCCTCACCTGCCGGTCGGTCAACTACCCCACGCGTCTTTATTAATGACGCAGGAGGACCACGGGCCCACGCGTCAGCGATGGTGGGGCGGCCTTTTTTAATCTAAGCGTGCAGGGGGTGGGGGCGTCCTCATCCTCTTCCAGACGCCCGTCCCCATCTAGCCACCCTTTGCTCCCCCATCGGCGACAACCCTAGGCACCATGGGCTTCTTCTCCAGCAAGAACAAGGACAAGGCCCACGCCAGCCCTTCGCGTGCGCTTCCCCCGCCTCCGTCGGTGTCTTCCCACGGCCACTGCAGTGCATTAGCGTCCCAGTGCACCAGACGAAGTGGCACTGGGAGCACCGCATCCCCCTCCCCTACCCCGACATCATGCTGCCACATGACTGGCACTTGGATTCGGAGAGGATCCTAGTGCCAGCGGTACCATGGTCGGCAGCAGCTGTCACCGGAGCAGTGCCTCAACCCTGCCTACGCATCAGATTCTCACGATTGGGAGGTCTGGTTTGCGTTGGAGCACGAGGAGCAGCGTCGGCGCGACATGGAGGCCGGCACCCCGCCGTCCCTCGTCGTGCGCGACGAGGACCAGGAGGCGGAGGCCGCCTACCAGGCAGCTCTGGCGGCTGCCCTCCGTGAAAGCGAGGAGGAGGAGCAGCGCAAGGAGGAGGAGGAGGCATACCAGGCGCGGCTGTCGGAGGCCATGGCGCTCTCCGCTGCCGGCGACTGCGTCGTGCCGCCACTGATGCGACCGTCCCCTATCAAGACCGAGCCGCCGCCTACATACCCCTGACAAGCCCGAGCACTACACATTTCACGGGTACGTACGTGAGTGGGTCAGCGCTCCCCTGGCTTGGGGCGACACCGGCGCGGGAGCAGATCTACCTAGAGCAATGGCGGCAGCGCAGGTTAGCGGAGGAGCGCCGCGAGGGCGAGCTGCTCGAGCAGTTGGAGCGCGACGTGGAGGAGGAGCGCCGTGCCTGGGGTGGGGCAGCCCAGCCGGCGGCGGCGGACGTCGCCACAGCCTGGGAGACGACGTTCCTCTGGGCTAGCCCGACGCCGACAATCATCGACCTCACCGGCCCCGACGACGACGAGGATGCCTAGGGCAGCGCGCCTCCTTCTAGTTTTTATTTTATTAAATGCTTTTACTTAATGTAAAGTGGACTCATGCATTCTCGCCGGCCTTTTTGGTCGGCATTAATGTTTAATTAATGTTTTTTATTTTCAAAATATTTGCGGTATTTTTCTGTGCGAACTAAAAAATGGGTCGGGACACCGTTGGGCACAGGCGCCAATCCAAACGCGAATGCAAACATGGGTGTCCATCGGGCCGAACCAAACGGACAAAATCACCACCCGTTTGGGTCGGCCGGTTGGAGTTGTTGTAATAAGTTGTTAACGAAGTGACAATGTTGAGCTAGCTTTGTTTGCTCCAACAATAATCATTTCAGGTATATATAAACAGGGCCACACCTTAGAGCAACTCCAACGGGGCGACCGAAACGGACGTGCGCTTTGTCCACTTTTTGTCCGTTTGGGTCGGCCAGGCGGACGTGCGCATCTGCATTCTCAAATGGATCGGCTTCACCGCCCAACGGGAGGCTGACCCAAATGTGCCGGCGTGGAAAAAAAAAGAAAATCTCGCATAAAATAAACATAATTAAACATAAGTGGCCGGTCAACCGCCGGCCAAAGTCCACTTAAACCTAATTAAATATTAATTAAAATATTAAAAAAAATCTGCGCCACCCCGCATGCTGCCCTAGACATCGTCGGCCTTGCCCTTGCCCTTGACATCGACGTCACCATCGCCATCGCCGCCGGTGAGGTCGATGAAGACGGGAGCAGGGCCAGCCCACCCAAACGCTGCCTGGTACGCTGCCAGGGCCACCTCCTCCGGCGTCTGCTCTGGTGGCGGCAATGCGGCTCGCCGCGCGTGCTCCTCCTCCTCCTCAAGCCGGAGCGCCTCCGCGTCGCGTTGCAGCATCGCCTCGTAGCGCATTTGCCGCTCGCCGTCAGCCTGCTCCTGGCGGAGCCAGTGCGCCTTCCAGCGCTCAAGGTTGGCCGCCTCCTGCGCCGGCGTCGCGGCGAAGTGGCCAGGAGGCGTACTCACCCACTCGCGGTACTGGCCCGTCCACGTGTAGGCCTCCTCCGGTCAAGTGGGTGGAGGCGGGGATGTTGGGGAACGTAGCAATTTCAGAAAAATTCCTACGCACACGCAAGATCATGGTGATGCATAGCAACAAGAGGGGAGAGTGTTGTCCATGTACCCTCGTAGACCGTAAGTGGAAGCGTTATGACAATGCGGTTGATGTAATCGTACGTCTTCACGATCGACCGATCCTAGTACCAAAATTATAGCACCTCCGCGATCTGCACACATTCGGCTCGGTGACTTCCCACGAACTCACGATCCAGCAGAGTGTCGAGGGAATAGCTTCGTCAGCACGACGGTGTGATGAAGGTGATGATGAAGCTACCGGCGCAGGGCTTCGCCTAAGCACTACGACGATATGACCGAGGTGGATTATGGTGGAGGGGGGCACCGCACACGGCTAAGAGATCAAAGATCAACTTGTGTGTCTATGGGGTGCCCCCTCCCCTGTATATAAAGGAGTGAAGGAGGGGGAGGGCCGGCCCTCTCTATGGCGCACCCTAGGGGAGTCCTACTCCCATCGGGAGTAGGATTCCCCGCCTTCCAAGTAGGAGTAGGAGAGGAAGGAAGGAGGAGAGAGGGAGGAAGGAAAGGGGGGCCGGCCCCCCTCCCAATTCGGATTGGGCTTGGGGGGAGCCCCCTCCTAGGCCGCCTCCTCCTCTCTCCCACTAAGGCCCAATAAGGCCCATACACTCCCCGGGGGGTTCCGTTAACCTCCCGGTACTCCGGTAAATGCCCGAACTCACCCGGAACCATTCCGATGTCCAAACATAGCCATCCAATATATCGATCTTTATGTCTCGACCATTTCGAGACTCCTCGTCATGTCCGTGATCACATCCAGGACTCTGAACAACCTTCGGTACATCAAAAAACATAAACTCATAATACCGATCGTCACAGAACGTTAAGCGTGCGGACCCTACGGGTTCAAGAACTATGTAGACATGACCGAGACTCATTGTGGCACCCCGGCTCAGAGAAACCGAAACGCCCCGTATTCCAGCCCAAAGATCGAGGAGAAGTCTTCTGGAATACGGCACTGCTTAGCATAGAACAAACCGACTTTCTATTATTACACGAATATGAATACAAGCTCTCCGATATTACAAGGATTAACATCGGCACAACGACACTACGCCATCATCAGTTTCTCTATGCAAGCAGCAGAACAACTCGAAGCAGCGGAAAAACTTCTAGCAGCGGAACAATGACGACGGTGGTGAACTCCACTCCGCAGGGACTCTGGCTAGAACGCTTATCCTAGCTCGCACGAACGGAAACCACGACAAGCAATCAAGCAATCACGGCATGACCTGCAAACTGGCATGACACGCCAGGTTAGTACATTGAATGTACTTGCAAGCTCACAATAACCAGAAGCATTCAAGACAAACAACAGCATGGCAATTACAGGTTAGCAAGAATTATCATGAGATCATCAGGATGACATGGCATGAACAACATGAACATAATACAGCTAGAACAATATGAACGTGGCATGAACATATAAATCTGACGATACTAGCATGCAACATGATGACACTATATGCACCACTTATTCTGCTCGGGTTATCTCGTACCCATCACATGCAGCACTTACCAACCTCAGACATCATCACGATCATCTCAGGATCAAATCAAGCTTGGTATAAACAATACCTAGTAATCATTAAATGACCACAAGGAGCTTGATCTTTACCCACGATTCTCGCACAACATCATGAATATCCAACAACTCGGTATCCTCGATACCACGGTGATCATCTCATGATCACGAACGGAACCAATCTTGGTTCAACGGGTTACCTTGTAACCAAACGGTGATCATTCCGGCGATCACAACCATGCCAACACTTGGTCTCAAACGGTGATCCTTCCGGCGATCACAACCAACTTATCTCATCATCGAACCGTGGTTATTATTAATCAAGTTATTATTAATACTGTTGACCCACAGTGTGACCGACTACGAACTTGGCCCTTATCCGCGGGCGCGGCTATCGATAGATTTAATATACACTCTGCAGAGGTTAGTACACTGTACCCACACCACGGAACCCATGGCCTCGCACTCCCATCCGGGTGGACCAACGGCGTTCCAACAAAATCGATCTACTGCCATGACACTCTCCCGGCCACTCCGACTCACTCCCCACTGGGCTAGTCCTGGGTGGCCCCGTGTCTACCAAAGACACCAACGGCCACCGTCGTGGCAAAACATAAACGGTCCCAAACGGGGACATGTGCACATAACAACAACAACGGGCACACAAGGCTTATGTCCGCCTACCTGATCAGGGTAGCGCACGCCCATAACCTTCCCTCGTTGGACGCACCGGCGAGAGGCATGACAATAGACCCAGTTAGGACCTTCCAATAAAGGTAAGCGTGGTTGCACTGGTCAGCTCGATATGGTGGCACCATGACTCAGCCAACAGTTGTTCAAGTTCAATTTAATCCGGTTAAACTTGAATGCAAATATGTTGGGTCATGATAAAATAACATGATGCAATGACAATGCATGAGCATGATATCAACATAAGCATGAGGGTACAACATAACTATCCACCATATCAACAATGAATCATATCCGACTGAGCATGGCATAATGATGAGCATGAATATTACAAGTACAACACTACTCATAACATGACCATTAGCATCAACAATAAATACCATGCAAGAACACATCAATAACATTACCGAGTAATCACTTAACCAACTAACAGCAAAGGAACAATGCATATTAACGATACTCGGTAACCGACGTTAGTCATGCACCGAAGAACATGACCAACCCAACATGTACTATTATCAAGCATGGCAATATGAAAGTAATACTAGCGAGTAGAACATATTAACAGAGTGCAAGAAAACATAGCATGACAGTAACCACCGATCCATAAGCATAACCGAAATAACGACAGCAGTAGCAAAACAAGCATACAATTATTAAAGATTCAAGTTGAAAACCAATGCTACTGCATGGCTATCATGCAAATGGTGGTTGTGGCTTGCCTGGGATAGATGAAATCACCGGGAAGAAGTGCGAGAAGCTCGCGGAAAGAATCGCCGGAAAACGTTCTCTCTCGGAGGGGGCTGATTAAGCGCAAGGGCAAAATGGTCATTTTCAGAATGTTAACACATAGTGAAAATGATATCAACAGAACGGACTCGACGAAACAAAGAAGTGGGCTTTGGATTCACCTCATTTGGAGTTAGGATCAAAAAGTTATAGACCGACGAAGTTCAGGGACCAATCTGTAAAGATTTCTCCACAAACAGGTCCCTGGGCTGAAAAACAGAAAACGTATTCTCAGGAAATACGTCTTCAGAACGAAGAAAGCGCATTTTTGGATAAAGCAGAGGCAGAATACGCTTACTTCACGCGAAAACGTACTTCCTGAAGTACGCTTCCACTTAACCACGTGGACAGAGGCGGGGCCGGGCGTGGGGTCACTGACGTGCGGGTCCCGCGAGGTGGGGCCCGTCACTTATCCACGTCGGCCAACCGGGTCAACGCGCGCAGAGGCGGGGCCGGGGTTTGCGCGGCTGACGGGTGGGGTCCGGAGCCACGCGGGGCCCGCCTGGCTCGCGGTCGTCTTCTTCCTCACCCTGCCCCTGATCAAAACAGAGGGGGAAGCAGGGGAGCGGCAACCAGCGACGGCTCCCAGCGGCTCCGGCCACCTCCGGCAGGGGCGAAGCCACCGGTGGGCACGGGAGGAGGTGATGCTCCCGCCTGGAGCAGCAGCAGACGTCGGGGAGGAGTGTGGCCGCAGTACCACGCGGAGGCAGAGGGCGATGGCGGCGACCAACGGGGGAAGACGTGGCCTCGGGGGCTCCGGCGACGAGGGGATGGGCAGGGGAGACTCGCCGGAGTGAGGGGATTCTGGTGGTGGTGGCTGTGAGGAGAGGGAGGGCTAGGCGAGGCTGAACTTGAGAGGAGACCCGAGGCGGCCATGGCGGCCATCTGAGACGAGGAGGAGCTCTCGAGCTCGAATGAGAGGCTGGGGAGGGGTAGCGGAGTGTGGGGAGGCTGCTGGTGAGCTCGGACGAGGCCGGGGATGGCTATTTATAGCCGGGCGAGGGAGGCCGAGCTCGGGTGGCGCCGTGGGGATCCGGCCGAGGCCCTGGCGACGACAACGATCACGGGAGGGCGCGGGAACACGAGGAGCTATTGATTTAGAGCTCACGGAGGGGTAGGCAACGCCGGAGAGCAGAGGAAGAGGCCGAAACGAGCTCGGAGCCAAACGGAGCATAGTGCGCCCATGGGCGAGCATCGGCGGGCGTCGGCGAGGGTTTTACGGAGAGGGAGAGAGGTCCAGGAGGACGGCGACGACGCGGTAAAACTGCTGGACACGCTCACGCGCGCGAAGCCGACGAGAGGAGGAGGTGCCGAAGCACAAACGGCCACTGGACGCGGCCACTGCACACAGAGCGCGTGCACAGTGATGCCATTAACGCGGTCACCGCGTGCACTGGCATGTAGCGGGGGAGATGGGCTGGAAATTGTTGTCTACGGGTAAGTTCTTCCAGGGTAGGTCTCAACTACGGTGGTAGTTCGGTGAAAACTGCTCTGGTTAAATGGTAAGTACCCTCTGAAGTTTACTGCAGTAAACTTGGCCGAGAACTGCTGATCAACAGGGAAGTGATTGGGAGCAATGGAGTTGTCTGCGAGGTTTAGGTTAAGAAGGACTTTCGTCCTGGTAACTTTGAGAAGATTTGGACCAAGATTTAATATAGTTGCTTTGCAACTGCCAAATCTGGTCTAGAAATGAGATTTGGATGATGCACTCAGATGGTGATGCCACTTGAGCTCAAATTTGGCAAGGCTTAGTGATTTGGTCATACAATGATGCTGTAAAATTTTTATACCAATTGGATTCACCAAAATGGTACTTCCTTCACAGCTATCTTCACTGACCAGAATCTTGGAATAATTTTGGTGAACCAATGGCTCAATGAAATGGTGCCAAATTTGGTGGAGAGGTGTTATAAGGGTAGAAGCACAATCTGGTAATTTATCAGGATTTTTGAAGCAATATAAAATGCACTTGCTTCACAACCTGAAAATTTTGCCAGAAGCAAATATTTGATCCTGTGCTCACATAGATGATTGGGTGGGGCTGAAATTTGTAGGAGTGAGATAATATGAGCACAAGAAGAGGCATGAAAAATTTCAACTCATTTGGATTCTCCTAGCTAGTACTTCCTTCACAAAGCTTCTATTTGGACAGAAACTTTGAAAAATCACCGAGGAAGATTGGCTAGGCAAATAAAGTTGAATTTTGGCATGAGGCAATTATTTGGACATAAAAGAATGCCCAACAAGTTTGGGAGCAAACAAGATAAGATAAATGACACTTCCTTCACAAAGTGCCACTCTGGACAGAAAGGAAGAATAATTATTGGGGAATTATTATTGGGCTACGACAGGAAAGTTTAGGCATATTTGAGCAACATATGACCCAAAGGAATTATGAGAATTATTTGGGATTTTTTTTATGGACAGAAATATAGGTTGCTGCACAACCTAGGGCAGACAGGGTTATTCCTTTAATAGAAAAAGGAATATTCCTTAGTAAAAGATTTTAGGGTTTGGTCAAGCAGTGGAGTGACATGATCTTGGCAAGGTTTTGAGAAAAATGAACCACTTGGGAGGGGGAATGAGGATGATTTCCCAGGTGGCAAGGCCACAGAACCACACCAAAAAGAAAAACAGAGGAAAAACCAATTAAATTAAAAGAAAAAGGAAAGGGCCAAAATCCAGGCTGTTACACCCATCTCCGGTCAATAACCAATAGCGGAACCTGGATGCTCATATTGGTTCCTACATATTCTACGAAGATCTTTATCGGTCAAACCGCATAACAACATACGTTGTTCCCTTTGTCATTGGTATGTTACTTGCCCGAGATTCGATCGTCGGTATCTCAATACCTAGTTCAATCTTGTTACCGGCAAGTCTCTTTACTCATTCCGTAATGCATCATCCCGCAACTAACTCATTAGTCACATTGCTTGCAAGGCTTATAGTGATGTGCATTACCGAGAGGGCCCAGAGATACCTCTCCGACAATCGGAGTGACAAATGCTAATCTCGATCTATGCCAACTCAACAAGTACCATCGGAGACACCTTTAGAGCACCTTTATAATCACCCAGTTACGTTGTGACGTTTGGTTGCACACAAAGTGTTCCTCCGGTATTCGGGAGTTGCATAATCTCATAGTCATAGGAACATGTATAAGTCATGAAGAAAGCAACAGCAATATACTAAACGATCAAGTGCTAAGCTAACGGAATGGGTCAAGTCAATCACATCATTCTCTAATGATGTGATCCCGTTAATCAAATGACAACTCATGTCTATGGCTAGGAAACTTAACCATCTTTGATTCAACGAGCTAGTCAAGTAGATGCATACTAGTGACACTCTGTTTGTCTATGTATTCACACATGTACTAAGTTTCCGGTTAATACTATTCTAACATGAATAATAAACATTTATCATGATATAAGAAAATATAAATAACAACTTTATTATTGCCTCTAGGGCATATTTCCTTCAGGGGAGCGCTTCCGCGTCGGCTCCGGCTCCAGCTTGGGCTCGACGAGCGGCGGCGGTTGCGGTGGCGGGACGAAGAGCAGGGTGTGGACGGAGTCCCCTGCCGCCGACAGGGCAAGGGCTTGCTCCAGCCCATCCTAGTGCGCGTCCTCCTCGAGACGGCTAGCCTCCAGCGCGTGCTGCAGGGCCTCCTCGAGGGCGGCTTGGTACTCTGCCTCCGCCTCCATTTCGTCCGCTCTACCCGCGGGGGCGGCGGTGGAAACGGCGGCGGGACGGCGTTGACGCCTGAACGCCGTTGCTCCTCGTATTCGAGGGCAAACCAAGCCTCCCAGTTGGGAGAGTTGGCGGCGTACTCCGGCATCCGCCGCTGCTCCAGCGTGATCTGCACGCGGCGCCTGCGCACCTCCTCGTCGTGCGCCCGCCGGGTCCGCGGAACTGCCGGCACCGGGATCCGGTGCGGATCCAAGTGCCAGTGGTGCGGCAGCGTGACGTCGGGGTAGGGCAGCGGCTGCCTATACTCCCAGTGCCACCGCGCTTGGTGCACTGGGATGTGCAGGCGCAGGCGACCTGGGCGGAAACGCACGGGCGCCGGAGGAGGAGCACGGGAGGAATTGGCGCTGGGCGTGCCCTTGCCCTTGCCCTTAGCCGCTGCTGCCAGGCGGACGGGATTTGGATGTGGGTCGACATGCTGGGCCTTTATTTTTGTCCGTACCGATCCAGACGGACGCATGTAGACAAAATGGGTCGCTTCATTGAAATTGCTCTTACAGTGCATGATTAGGACACTCTGCAGACAAAAATAGGACAAGACATGCCACGATCGAGGAAGCTGAAGGCACCGCCGATCTCGCTAAACCTTCACGTGCACGTCCAATGACGCCACGAGCCATGTCCGCATTCCTCGCACGGACCTCTGTCCCTCTTTTACCATTGACCCCTGCTCTTGACCCGAGTGGCCGGATCAGGAAACGCCAGTCGCCGTGAGCCGCCGGCGGCGGCGCTGCCCGTGCCATTTCTTTCCGTCGACCTCACCTGCTTCCGACGAGCAAAAAAAAAAAAAAAAGGCGTGCTAAAAAAATAAAAATCGTGTGGCCAGACCAGGCCAGGCCAGGACAGATACGGAGTAGCTCGCAGCACGTAATAAAATCCGCAGGAGTGGCGGCACATCGGCGAGGAATCACCCCTGCACAGTTTCCACGGTTAGTGGCGGCGCACGTAGCAGTAGCGCGACCGTATGCCACCGAATCAATTCCCAAGTTCCTTTTTTGTTGTTTATTTTCCTGCGAGAAGTTCCTTTTTTTGTTGTAGCTGAGAAAAACACCACACAATCCACAAGCTGCCAAGCTAGTGCGCGCCTTTTATCTTTCCTCTTCCTCCTCTGTTCTACGTCTACCCCAAACGCGCGAGGGAAAGGCTAGAATAGATTAAATCAAATCAAATCAAATCGTGAGCGACGGCGGCTTCATTCTTTTTACGGTTTCTTTCCGCGCGGGCGACGTGGAAAGCTCACCGGCGTGATGCGATGATGATGCCGGCCCACCCGCTTATTCCCAGCTCCCTTAATCTAATCGTACCACTATCCGGATCATTTCCGATCGGATGAATTATTGAGCACTGTCGCTGCCGCTGGCCTCTTCCAGCCTAGCTCAGCTCAGCTCGGCTCACGTCCCGTCCAACTCACGCCACCCCACCACTGCCCGCCTTTCCCCGCCGAAAGGGACCTTCGCCGGCCGTCCGGCCCCACCCACGGCGGCCGCGCTGACGCCGCCGGCGGCGGGGGCCGGGATCCGGGGCTGGGGATCGGATCCCGCGGGGCACATACATGCTGCCCCCATGGACCAGCTCGCGGACCCCTCCCCCTCCTCGTCGTCCTGCTCCCCGCAGGAGTCGCGGCGGTCGGTGAAGCGGAGGCCGCCGCCCGCGGGGTCCCCGGAGCCGTCGCCGAGGGCGGCTGCGGGCGCGGCGGAGCTGCTCCGGCGGGTGGAGGAGCTGGAGGCGGCCGCGGCGCGGCTGGCGATGGAGAAGGAGGCGGCCGAGGAGTCGGCGCTGGGCCTGCAGGGCGAGCTGGAGGCGGAGCGGGCCTCGGCCGAGACGGCGGCCAGCGAGGCCATGCTCATGATCGAGCGCCTGCAGCGGGAGAAGGCCGCGGCCCAGATGGAGGCCCGCCAGTTCCGCCGCTACGCCGAGGGCCGCGCCGACCACGAGCGCGAGGTGCAGGAGGAGCTCGCCTCCCTCTCAGACCTCGCCGCATCCTACCACTCGCGGCTCCAGTCCCACGGGATCGACCCCGACACCTTCTCCGACGAGGAGGACGAGGAGCTCTACGAGGAGCAGCGCGGGCACGCGGACCAGATCGACCTGGTCGCGCCCGAGGCAGAGGGGGGCGGCGCCGACTTGTTAGTCAGTGCTGGCATGGAGGTGAAAGCCATGGTCGAGGAGGAAGAGCAAGAGCAGTCCACTGCCCCTGTAGAGAAAGAGTTCGAGTACACGGTGGATGTTAGGTGCGCGAGCCCGACGATGGCGGCGGTGGCCGTGGTGGGGGAGTACGTGGGCGAGGTAGCCGGCAATGCAGGGGGCTTATATGCGAGGGTGGAGGCGCTGGAGGCAGACAGAGCGGCAATGCATAGAGAGATTGCGGCGCTGCGGGCGGAGAGAGCACAGTTGGTCATGGCGAGGGAGATGGCTCGTCGACTCTGCTGGGAAGTGGTCTCTGAGAGGAAAAGCATTGTTAAGAAGGCTGTTGTCCCGGCGAAGAGATTCTCGGCGTTAGGAATTTGCAAGGTATAATCGAGTTCGCTCAACATTGGTCATTATTAGTAAGTTGTAATTTCATTATGCATAGCAAACGTCATTCGTGCATTTAGTAATCTCATCAGGTATTGTTTTGTGAGTTCAAGGTGCTAACTTTAGAATATTGGCGCTAAATTTGGAGCCTAGCACATTTGTAGAACTTAGTTGCATACTTGCATTGCATGTGATTGATGGATTTAGTTTGGGAGATTTTGGTTGTGCCTCGGATGAAATGCGTTGCAAATCTTGGCTGGGTGCGGGACAGAATCAGAATTTTGACATTTCCTAAACTTTGTAAAATGAACTGAATTTTTGTTTTCTTTTGAATTGAAGCAGCAAGGCACCAGTTAGTACTCTGAACTATTTTTAGGGTGCTGATGATTTGCCATTGTTTCTTTGTTAAGTTGATGCCATCTGGTGTCTTTATAAGCGATTTAACATTTGCAGCTAGATTGAGTGCATGAACTTGCTTTGGAGGTGTGATTATCAACTTGCGTACTCCTTGTTGTTAACACAAACTTGATCTTTGTTAAAACTTTGAGTTGACAATTTAGTGACTGGGCTGTGCATATTTATATTTGGAGATACTCAGGATTTAGTTTGTGTCTCTCATTCGGAGAGCATAAAAGTACTTCTCGTTTGGTGGATTCATTTTTAGTTACTTAATACATTTGGGACAGTGCTTTAGCACTATGTGCTTAAGGTGCTAATTTTAGTACGCTGGAGAGTCGCACATTTGCAGAATAGTTGCATTGCATGTGATTAATATATGTAGTGGAAAATTTGGCTCTGGCCTAGATGAAATGGGATTTTGGAAGTATGGCTGCGTGAGACTGATAGATAAAATAGATAAATGAAATTACTGTAAGATATTTTTTATAGCATCATCGTGTGTGTTTGGTCAAAGTTAATATACCATCCCCAATGTTTTAAGTACAAAATTGTTGCTTGAGATGCCTAAATGGTGTGTCCCAGCAATTATATTCTTCTCCCTCATATGCATATAATACACATCAGTAGTAATCCATCGTGGCCATTAATAATTGAAACTTAAACGACAGTTACTTTACATGAAAATGCTTTCATTGGTTGTGATGATTATTGATAAACAAATTTGTGAAGTGAATAGAGCTCATTTACCAAAGTTATGTCAAATGCTAACAATAATTCAGCTAATAATTATTCGCGACTACAGACTGAACTCGTTTTCTTGTTATCCTTTCATCTATTCCTTATGTGAAAATGCAGTGCGCTGCAACCTGCAGGCATGCTAGACGTGGTAGTAATGAGATACAATGACACTTGAAAATATATGTTGCATGATACGTCTGTTCTGTTTTTCTGTTAAATTATTTGAAACTGTAACTTGGAAAAGTAAACTATTATATAATACGGAGTATTTGTTTATTTTTCAACTGCCTTTGCTAATCCATCTGAATTTTTCATGTCCACCCTTGAGTAATTTGAAGTTCTGTAACATTGCCACTGTTCTCATCCTCGGGAAATTCATAACTTTTGATATCTTTGCTGCAGTGGTTGCTCTCCGTAATCTTTTGGAGAAGAAGCTCTACTACCAGGTAGTTCTATACCATGAATCGTTCTGAATCTATGATTATCCTTCTTCGCTCTGATGCAACCCTAAACTGCTGCCATGACTACTCCACAGGTATACCTTCGGCTTGTCAACTACGTTCCTTGGCCTCCTGCTGCTCCTCGACAGATCCACCACGTTGAGTCCATGGCGGCGCCTGCATAGGCCACAGCAATGACCACGGCCTCCGCCATCCCACAGCCAAACACATGTAAATGCAGAACTTCAGACGATTGGTTACCACTCTGTTTTGCGCGTGCATTGCATTCTTTGATGATGTGTTTCTTTTTCGTTTTGGCTGAGTACAGCGCAGTATTGGCGATGTAAGTTTTGGCTTTCAAGCTTCGAGCTTGCTGTATAGTGTGTTATTGAGACTACTAGGCTTGCATAGCTTGTAATCTGGAGCTAACTGACGTGCGGTGAGTTGTGGAATCTCTGATGTTTCCAGTGCTGTCTCCGTCTCTGTCTCGGCAAGTAAATGCTGTGTACTTCACTCTTCAGATTTGTACTTCTTTTGATCTTGAACTAGCATCGTGACTTAATCACATAGGCCATGTGAATTATGTGCTGGTCGAGGGACCTCTGAAGCACGTTAAATTGAGAAAAAGAAAAGAGCACTGTGCTCTTGAAAACCTTTTTTTTTTTGAGGATCTCTCGAAAACCATCTAAGGGTCTGCTTGGATTATCGTTTTGCTTCCTGCTTACCCCCGTAAGACATTGCCTTGTAAAAAAGGTCAGATGGGCTGCTTGGTTCGTCGTATCAGGACTGTAACATTTACACGCGTATCCCAGTTACGCACATAATCATCCTATTCGTAATACACACCTCCCCTGGTCCTTTTCTTTCCGGGTGGAAATTACTTGTGTCCGGTATTATAGATTTGTAAATTCACTTCTGCTTCGATATACCCCTTAACACATTGACGGCCGAGATTACCCTGTACCCCTTCATAATAAAGGGGCATGATGGTCTTTTTTAAAAGTACGTCGACGTAAATATACAGAGAAAAGGGAAAGCTCACCAGGATTCAAACTCAAGACCTCACACTTAAAGGCGTGCGCTACTAGCCACTTGACCCCACCGCTGCTAGTGGCATTTTGTAGCGCGAAGTATATAAGAAAACAAACCAACATTCATATATATGAAATATTTTCTAAAATAACAGATTTTTTCTTCAGAAAAATGTGAACAATTTGAAATGCCAAGTAGTTTTTGAATTTATAAACAAAATTTGAGCACACTTTTTTTAAAATAGAACACAATTTCGAAACATGAACAATTTATGAACATCTTTTGAAACATGATTTTTTTTTAAATTTGTGGTTTTCTTTTTTTGATTTTGGTTTTGGTTTGTAACTTTTTCCTTCTGTTTTTTCATTTTTTTTCTTCTTTAAATTTTGTCAACTATATTTAAACCGTGAACCTTTTCTTAAATCCATGAACTTTTAATATTCGTGAATATTTTCTTGAATTTGTGAAATCTATTTTCAAATCCATGAATTTTTTTCAAAATCCACAAACTCTTTTCAAATTTTACGAACTTTTTCCAATCCCCACAATGTTTTTCCAAATTCATGAACATTTGTTTTCAAAATTGATAAACTATTTTCAAATCCGCTAACACTTGGGCTGGCCCGACAGGCACCCGACGGGATCGATGTCTTCGCCTAGTTGGGCCAAGGCCTAAGCATATATTTTTGTTTTACTTTTATTTTTTGTTGATTCGTTTTTATCCTTTTTGAATTTATTTACTCCATTTGAAACATGTTTAAATATTTGAAATATTTTTTGGAATACCAAAAAAAATTCTTGTTATCATATATTGTTTACAATTTTAAAAATGTTTTGGAATTTTTAAAAAATGTTCCCATTTAAAAAATTGTAAATAAAAGAGGCATTCAAATTAGGAAAAAAACTACATGCTCATGCATGCACCCGTCTGGCCTAGTCGCACACTCCTTTGAACTGATGGTTTTTTGGACTATGGATAAATGACCCCAACTTCTTGCAACAGCTTGACATGGACATATGAGGCATCCATGCGTGGTTTGAATGAATTCCGACACTGTGTCGTCCATTTATCACCGAGAAAACTTCAACTTGGCATGATGCCATGAATTGTCATAAAAGATGGTGAAAACAATTTGAGCCATTTGATGGATGTCGAGAAACAACGTGCTTTCAAACGAACCCTTCTGGCCTACCCAAACACCCTCCTTTGAACATGATCTAGTTTTGGACATTCTTGAAATGAGCCCAACTTTTGAATGTACGTGGGCGTGCCCATGTTAGGCATCCATACCAGGTTTGAACGATTTCCCATAGTGTATGCAAGTTGCGACACGTCCAGCCATTTACCAGTCTTTTTGACCGAGAAAACGCAAAATTTATCGAAAACCAAAACAACTTGACATGATGCCTTGAATTGATCATACAAGACCATGAAAAAATATGGGTCCATTTAAAGGATGTTGAGAAACAACGTGCTCTCAGACGGAGCCTTCTGGCCTACCTGGACACCCTGCGTTGAACATGATCTAGTTTTGGACAATGACAATGGACTCTTTTCTATTTCATGATTTTTTTCGTCCTTTGGGCTATTGTGTGTATTGGCTTGCAAGGTGAATTCTTTGATGGGAGAGAACCGAACCATGAAGCTACCGCAGAAGAGTTGAAGATGCTGCAATACAATGCTCAAGCTTGCGATATCCTTTTCAACGGACTGTGCCCCGAAGAATTCAACAAAATCAGTCGTCTTGAGAATGCAAATGAAATTTGGGATACTTTGATTGATATGCACGAAGGTACCGACTCCGTCAAGGAATCCAAATTGGATGTGCTTCAAAGTCAGCTTGACAAGTTCAAAATGAAGGATGGTGAAGGTGTCACTGAAATGTACTCTAGGCTTGCTCTCATCACAAATGAGATTGCCGGCTTAGGAAGTGAAGAGATGACCGATAGATTCATCATCAAGAAGATCCTAAGAGCCTTGGATGGAAAATATGATACCGTGTGCACATTGATCCAAATGATGCCCAATTACAAAGATCTCAAGCAAATGGAAGTCATTGGAAGAATTATTGCTCATGAGATGTCACTCAAGGATAAAGAAGTGCTTCACAACAAGTCAAGTGGTGCTTACAAAGCCTCATGTGATGCTCCTACATCATCAAGTGAGAAACAAGCCTTCAATGAGGAATTGAGTCTAATGGTGAAGAACTTCAACAAGTTCTACAAGAGTAGAAGCAAGGAAAGAAGTTCCAAGTCAAGGTCCTACAATGACAAAAGATCTTCTAGTCGTGAGCGTAATTGCTACAATTGTGGAAGACCTGGACACTACTCCAACGAGTGTACGGCTCCCTACAAAAGAAGAGAAGACTCACCCAAAATGAGAAGTAGAAGAGAAGAATCACCTCCAAGAGAGAGAAGGAGTAGAGATGATCGTTATGAACGAAGAACCTCTCGCAGAAGTAAGGATTCGGAAAGAAAGGACAAATCATCAAGGAGCTACACAAAACAAAGACATCAAGCTCACATTGGTGAATGGGCATCCGGCTCCGACTCCGACCATCACTCCGAGAGAAGTTATCACCCCGACTCCGAATATACTCAAGATGAAGGTGTTGCCGGTTTAGCATTTCTGTCAACCAACTCCTATGACATATTTGACTCACCAAATGAAGGAATTGGAAGATGCTTCATGGCTAAAGGCCCAAAGGTATCACACCCCGAGTATGTTGATTTCAATAGTGATGACGATGATTTGCTAGGTGATGATGATTTACTTGCTGACAACTCTAGTGATGAAAACTATGATGAACTTACTATTAATCATGCTAATCAAGATAAAATGAATGACGATGATAAGAAGGAGATTGAGCGTCTAACTAAAGAACTAAACACTCTTAAGTTAGCTCATGAAACTACCTTATAAGATCATCGAGAGGTTTTAAAGACTCATGAGAAGCTACGCTTTGAAAAGCTCAACCTTGAGCAAGAACATGAGTTCTTAAAGGCAATCAATGATGATCTTCGTAAGAAAAGTTCTTCTTACATTGCCAAGTGTTTACTCTTGTCTACTTACATGCCATAAGTAAAATCTAGCAACAAGAACAAGAAAGATTCTTCCTCTAATAGTAACAATAATCATGTTAAATCCAATGTTGTTGCTTCTAGTAGTTTTCTTGATTCCACTAACGATTCTACACTTGAGCAAGAAAATATCTTATTGAAGGGAATTATAGAGAAAGGTGTTTACAAGAGCCTTGCCGGGAGTAAGCAATTTGAGGAAATTGTACGCAAGCAAGGAAGGCACCAGAAGAATTAAGGTGTTGGTCTTGAACGAAAGTTCAATACCAATGGAGTTGTGTGGGAAGAAGATCAATACCCCAAGACCAAGTTTGTTCCTCAACAAGAGAAGTATGACCCTACTTCTTTCAAGGGGACACAAGCTCAAGATGATCTTCCACCACAAGACCACAAGCAAAAAGGCAAGGACAAGCTTCAAGAGGAGATTGATGCATTTGAAGAAGCTCCCAAGGCCTTGGTCAAGTGGGTTCCCAAGACTACATCAAGTTCTACGTCATCAAGTACGACTACAACTCCAAGGATTCCCATCAAGATGATATGGATCCCGAAGAAGAAGAACTAGAGAGTTCTTGAGGGTGACTCCGCCAACATATTTCACTCATATCATTTGGCGAGAACAAGTGCAAACAATTTCCACATCTTGCACTAGTTCAAGGAGTCACGAACCCTCTTGTTGGTAAGAAAAGGGACAAGGTAACCTAATGCTTTCATGGACATCATCTTGTGTGAACTTCACTCTATGTCTATGGATATCCTTGTTTATTCCTTGTGGGACTAACCCATGTAGGTATTGAAAGTGCAACTCACTCCAATGGATTGCTCCAAATGATCTACATCAATATTGAGCATCCACATCTTCAACATCTACATGAAGTCATCATCGACAAAACCCAAGGTTAGTTCATCCCTCTTAGGAGGGATATCACATCTAGGGGGAGCTTTACTCTAAATATTGAGCTAAAGCAACTCTAATGGTGTGAACACAACAATGCTTTATGTAAAAGTGATAACCCCACTTGTGCTTAAACGATGAGTATGACCTATGATCAAATTTTCTCATTTGACTCCCAAGTCAATATACTCATATATAGATGACCTAGTCATCGCCAATTGCTTGATAGATGCTAGAGTGTTTGTGCATGCTTTGTCACATATTTCATTTGCCATTTTATTGTGTGAGCATGTTGGTTGCACATTTTTCTCATTCGAGGACATCCATTTGTTGCTTTGATTGTTTGGCTTTTTTTTCTTTTGCCAAATGGATGGACGAGAATGCCTAAGAACTTCCTCTAGCTATCTATGCTTTTCTCGTCTCAAACTCTATTCATGCTACATCACAAAGTTTGATCAAGTCAGATTCGAACCCTCTGTGTGAGGAGCACTCGGAGTCACCGATTCGTCATAGACTTAAACTTCCAAAACCTCTCTGTGCATTTCGGTTTGACCGATTCATCCTTTTCGGTCTGACCGAGTTCACTGAGTTGATCTAGGTTTTCAATCTCGGTGCAACCGATTAGAACTTTTTGGTCCCAATGAGTTGCGGTAACCGCTTCCGATTCTGCATCTTGGTGCCACCGAGTTGTTCCACTCGGTCACACCGACAGGGTCAGGATATATATTCCGACGGGTCAAATTTTGGAAATTTCTCAAAAACCTCTTCGCCCACGCATGTCCTGCTCTGCCGTCTCGGGTCTCCGGATCGTCTCTCGTCGCCAGCGATCTCCCGCCGCCGGTCTTCGTCACCGTCAACGGAATTCAACACCACCGTTGCCGCCGTAGCGAGCTCATCACCGAACTAGGGTATGAGTTCGAATCTTTGTGCTATTCTTTACTCTGATTCTTAGCACAAAGCAAATGCCATGTTTCTTACCACGTATGAAATCATCCTGTCCAGCAAAAGCTTCCTTTAGATTAGATTTGATTCGAAAATTTAGGGTTAGGTTTCCGCCGAACTCATCTCGGACCGACCGAGTTATGGAAATCGGTCTCACCGATTTGGCTTAGGCCATTGCATTTGCACTTTTCGGTCTGACCAAAACTTACAAATTGGTGTGACCGAGTTCAACTCTCAGTGAAACCCTAGCAATCTCGGAGTCACTGCACTATGTCTCGGTCTGACCGATTTCACTAGTTTAGACTCCAAAAGTTGTTTCGGTGTCACCGAGTTTAACAAATCGGTAGCTTCGAAATGCTTTCTGTGGAAAACTAAAACTAAATTTTTGACTCATTTGTTTTGCAAAATCTCTGCACTTTGTGATGCTCATCCACTCTATCTCATCTATAACTATTCACAGGGTCAGCTGTCAGCTTGCAGTGCCAGAATGTCTGATCAGAGTGATAGCCAGAATAAGTCAGAAGAGCAGGTGAATCTGAGTGAGGGCACTAGTCCCTCTAGCAGTTATGATGAAGGCAGCAAAAGTACTCCTAGCAATCTTCCTAAGGCTGCCACTAGGCAGAGGCGGAAGATGAATTCTGAGTCTGAAGATGAAGACTATGTAGCTGCTGAGGAGGAGGTCAGCTCCAAGAAAAAGGTTGTCAAGAAAGAGTTTCGCACAGCTGCATCTACAAGGCCTGATATGCACAAGAAAGCTCCTGCGAAAAAAGTTCCCATGTCAAAGGCCAGAGTCTCCACTCTTGAAACTTCCAAATCAACTGGTGGTGAGGCTGCCGGGGAGGGCAAGAACAAAAAGGAAATAAAGAGAGGAAGATGGTGCAAGAAAGTGGATCCCATGGCAGAATTTGAGAAGCACACCTCCGATGAGGATGAAGAGGAAGAGGATGCTGGACCAGCACCCAAGTCTCAAAAGCTGATGGGGGATCCCATCAAGTCTAGGGCTGCCCCTTCTAAGCCCAAGACAACCCCAAAGCTTCTTCTCCTGCTCCCAAGACTGCACCAAAGAGGAGCACAAGGAATATACCAGCTGCTGAGAAGAACAATGCCCCAGTGCCTGAGACTAAAATTGAAGAAGATGTTGAAGCCCAAGTGCTTAGGAAGCTCAAGCCCAAGATCCCTGACCATGATGATAACCATCCAGTAGCAGAAAACATGAAGACCAGAAAGGATGCAGGTCTCAAACTATGGAGAGAATCTGATCCATATGCTGTGAGGAGAAGGACTACTGTGGACTATAGGTTTCACACCAAGGAACAACAAGATTTATATGAAACTATTATGCTTGATAAGAAGCCAATTGTCTGTGATATGAAGTGGGCAGATTGGGAATATATTGAAAACAATGAAGATCACTTTCCAGGAGTGCATGAGAGCTTCAGGTTGTGTGGATTAGCTGCCTTTGTGGGTCAGAAGCTCACTAAGTGGAATGGTGAACTTATTATGCAATTCTACTCCACAACACATTTCTATCCTGATGGCAGAATTGTCTGGATGTCTGAAGGTACTAGTTACCAATATGTAGTTGATGAATGGGCCAAAATGATCAATGCCCCTGCAGAGCAAGAGGATGACGTAGATGTCTATGCCAAGAAGAAGAAGGATCACAACTCCATGGCTAACATGTATAAGGAAATTCCTGATAAAGCCTTGGAAACTCACAAGATGGGCTCTGTATACTATCTGTTGTCTGGTTTGACCACCATCAACACTATCTTGAGGCATACATTATTGCCCAAATCAGGAGATCATAGGATGATCAGAGGTCATTCCATAAACTTGCTGCAGTTGTTTGATGTGCCCCAAAAGTTCAAAGTTATGAGTCTGATTGTTGAGACAATCAAGAGAACAACTGCAGATCAGAAAAGGTCATGTGGGTATGCTCCACACATCCAGATGCTCATCAACTCCAAGATGGGCACAGGCACATACTTGTTAGACAAGGAACATATTCTCTTGAGGCCTGATTTTGAGGACAACACAGTTGTCATGAATGAAGAAGACCCTACTTCTATAGAAGCTCAAGAGAAGAGGGAGAAAGCAAAGGCTGAGAAAGCAGCAAAGATGCCAAGTGCTGAAGAGGCATCTCAAGTGTTTCTCAAGAAAAAACAAGATCAACTTGAATATCTGATTCAAGACACCTTGAGGATTGAGAAGGGATTGGCCACCCTGACTCAGAACCAAGAAAGCCTGGAGAGGATCATTGAAACAAAATTCTATGATCTTGACTTGAAGGTGACAGAGATGCGGACAGTAGTTGAGCAGCTCCAAGAAGAAGCTGAGGAGAGGAAAGGGTAGGCTACCACAGATGCCTTTCAGAGAGTGCCAAGAGGATAGAGATCTGCTGCAGTGCTAGTGACTGACACAAGAGCTACTACATCAGCACCTGCAACCACAACATCAGTAGCACCTCAAGTTGCCACTCCACCAGCTCCAACAACTTCAACGGATGCATTCGTCCTTGGAGTCCTCTCAACGCCACCTCCCGAAGATCAAGCCTAGAGAGACACATAGCACTATGCATTTCCGAGCTTTTTGGTAACTTGTTGCCAAAGTGGGAGAAAGTGTATAGATCATAGGCTTTGAGAGAGAGTGCTTTGCTTCTTTTGCTCTCTTTTGTTTCTTGAGTTGATACTTATGTGTGCTTGCTTGGATGACACTTTATGTGTGTGTGAGATACTTGTTTGATCATGTGTTTGATCATATCCTACATTAATGCTTGTGCTTGATGATGCTATTATTTTTCTCTTATATATGATCATTCACTTTGTCTTGGTGATGAGTGCATATTTTACTTTCTATCATTTTGAGCGCTCCACCAAGATGTATGTGACATGGAAGAGTAACCCATGATCCTAATCGATTGTGCATTTGCATTCAAAAGCAAATTTTAAATAATGCACAAATTTAGGGGGAGCTCTTGCTTATCACATACTTCTCAAAGCGACGATGTATTTCAATCTTATTATCATTTGTCGAAGCTTTGATCTATATGTTGTCAGCAATTACCAAAAAGGGGGAGATTGAAAGTGCAACTATCCCTGGGTGGTTTTGGTAATTCCTAACAACATATAGCTCATTGAACTAATGTTTTTTAAGATGATCATTTCAGAAAGTTCAATGATTGGCATGGCATGGACTAGGAGTTTGGACCCCTCAAAATGCTAAGGACACATATTGGCTCAAGCTCAAGACTCTACATTTTCATTTCAGTGATCCAAGATCACATTGAGTCCATAGGAAAAGCCAATACTATTGAAAGAGGATGAGATGTTGCTTAATGACTTGCTTGCTCAAAATGCTTAGTGATATGATCCAAAAGACCTCAACCACTTTCTCATATCCACATATGTCCCAAACCAAAAGTCAAACTCGGCCCCACCGATTTGATCTATCCGGCACCACCGAGTTCATTTGACATAGCCATAGCCAGAAACCCTAATCAGTTCGGTCTCACCGATAGGGATCTCGGTCTCACTAAGATGGGATTGCAAACTCTCTGTTTCCCTTCGTAACGTTTTGGTCTAACCACGATGAGCGATCGGTCCCACCGAGTTCGCAATGCAAACTCTCTATTTCCCTTTCATAACATTTCGGTCTCACCGAAATGAGCGATTCGGTCCCACCGAGTTTGCCTGACCAACTCTCTGTTTGCCTATTACAGAAATCGGTCCTACCAAGTTTATGTGATCGGTCTCACCGAGATTACGTTATGCCCTAACCCTAATGAAATCGGTCCCACCGAATTGACATGTCGGTCCCATGAAAAAGCCTAACGTTCACATTTTGAACTGAATCGGTATGACCGAGTTTCATGATCCGGTCCCACCGAGTTTGGTGAATTGTGTGTAACGGTTAGATTTTGTGTGGAGGCTATATATACCCCTCCACCCACTCTTCATTCGTGGAGACAGCCATCAGAACGTGCCAACACTTCCAGCATTCATTTTCTAAGAGAGTACCACCTACTCATGTGTTGAGACCAAGATATTCCAATCCAACCACGATCTCTAGCCTTCCCCAAGTTGCTTTCCGCTCAAATTATCTTTCCACCAAATCCAAATCTGTGAGAGAGAGTTGAGTATTGGGGAGACTATCATTTGAAGCACAAGAGTAAGGAGTTCACCATCAACACCATGTATTACTTTTTGGAGAGTGGTGTCTCCTAGATTGGTTAGGTGTCACTTGGGAGCCTCCGTCAAGATTGTGGAGTTGAACCAAGGAGTTTGTACGGGCAAGGAGATCGCCTACTTCGTGAAGATCTACCCTAGTGAGGCAAGTTCTTCGTGGGCGATGGCCATGATGGGATAGACAAGGTTGCTTCTTCGTGGACCCTTCGTGGGTGGAGCCCTCCGTGGACTCACGCACCCATTACCCTTCGTGGGTTGAAGTCTCCATCAACGTGGATGTACGATAGCACCACCTATCGGAACCACGGGAAAAATATTCGTGTCTACATTACGTTTGCTCCCTCCAAACTCCTCCATTTTACTTTCATATGCAATGATTTACATTCTGCTGCTATACTCTTAGATTTGCATGTGTAGGTTGATTGCTTGACTTGTGCTAAGTTGCTAAAATCTGTCAAAACTTAAAATTAAGAAAAGGCTAGATTTTTATTTGGTTAAGTAGTCTAATCACCCCCCTCCCTCTAGACATACTTCCGATCTTACACGTAGTCATCGCCGTTGAACTCTTGCGTAGATCTGAAGCACATGGCTCCAAATCTCGCCACATAACGAGAAACCCGGACCTCATCGCCCCAAGGAGACGGCAGATTAGTTTGGCCTAGATGATTAACTTCATTTTAATAAAAATATGACTATGTGCATCCAATAATTCGAGGGCCAGGAGGATTGCCTTTTATAAGAAAAAAATGGGACTGTTTGAATCAAGTTGCTTCTGACTCCTGAATGCATGCCCTCAGGTTTGTGTGCACAGTGCACAGTTATATACTCAGCAGTACGTGCAGCATATATAGCTTCTGTCTGTAACTGAATTTCAGGGCCAGGCAATGCATCCACCATCCCGTTCGAACTAGACGAGTTCAAAGTAGCACAAAGCGGCTGCTGCTGCCGATGAAAGAGGCAACCGCACCCTACAATTTGAAATCTTCTACTAGTACAAAAAGTCAAGCATTCATAAATGTACGGGGATGATCTACCAAATTGACATCGCCGCATGCGTACAAATCGTCACAGCGAATGGTGGAAAACTTGCGCGGGCCGGCAGTTCATGCATTGTCGCCGGCCCCTCTGATGTCAAAACCGTGAGCACATGCATGGAAAAGGTCAAATGGAACAACGAAAGCGACACAGTATTCTGTTTCGAAACTCCGGATATTTTTCTTATCCCTAGTAGAATACTCAAGCGAAAATCGAACGGTGGATCTTACACACAAGCTAAGGATGATGCTTCTGTATCAGGAAGCTCCCATGTGGAAGAACAAAAAATGTACAGATGTTGTGCGTAACTGTATAAGAATTGTATAAAAACTGTATCAAGAAGCTGCTGTGCTGTGCGTGCGAAATTTCAGTCCGTCGATCAATCGATCGACCTCGTGGAAAATTTCACACGAACAGCGCGAACTCTGCCTGGCTAACTGATTTGTACTGCACTATTTACATATATAGTACTAGGAGTATGCATATATGTGTAATCTTCTACGTACTAGACTGGTACCTGCAGTAAGCAACATGTCCAGATCAACTGCATATGGTTGCTTTGCTGATCAATTAGCACAAGGGGTTGAGCAGAGCTCCTGGATGGACTGCATGGTGTTGGGGGAGAAGATGAAGCCGCCGGGGGACATGAGCTGCCCGGCCGCCATGGGCGGATGCTGCCCGTGCCCAAGGGTGAGCAGCAGCGGGTCTCCTACTCCAGCTCCCTCCTCCATAGGCGCTCCGGGGACATCGTAGCCAGGGAACAGCGCCGGAGCCGGCGCCGGCTTGCCGGTCAGCCGCTGCACGACGGTCATGAACTCGTGCGGCCGCGCGTGCACGACCTTGGGCGTGTGCTCGTAGACGATCACCGGCGCACCGCCACCGTGGGCCTTCTTGGTCGACGGCCTGGAGGACGGCGGCGCCGACGCCACCTTCAGCGGCTGCGGCCGCGGCCCCCGGAGGCCGCTTTTCTTGGAGGGAGACGACGCGCCGGCCATAGTCATCGCCGTCATGGCTGCTCGCGCTTACTTAGCTTGATTAGTAGCTGTGTGAAGCCTGTGTCTCTGTGTGTGCTTGGTACGGCGTGCCAATGGATCGGGGCGACGCTAGGTTTTATAGAGCGTGGGGGAGAAGAGAGTCGAGACGAGATACTGGCTGGCCTGGCCGGCCGGCATGAGAGGAATTGAAGGAAGTGACATGCGACGGGCGCGAGTGTGAGTGCAAGGCGAAAAGTCGTCGGTCAAGTACGGCAGATGACTGTTGACATTGTGGGTGGAAAGCGAGGGTAGGTTAGAAGTGGTTACTTAGTTTTCGTTTTGACTAATCGATTAATTCATATTATAGTGTATAATCAACGTGCCTTCACAGTTAGTTCGATCGAGGTGGCCAAACATGCTCGGTCCTAAAGACTTCTCGGCTACGTACGTACTAGGTGTTCGATCTTTGGTCGGCTCGCAAGGTGCCACTTTGCTTTCCTCTCAGTTGACACTTGAAGTTGCAAATTAAGCATGTTCCCAGCATATGCACAAGCGCTTTCAAAGTGTTCCAAGATTTACGGCCTCTTTGATTCATAGGAAAAGTAGAGAAAAATCGTAGGAATGGAAATTTTTTTCTATGATGAGACTATTCAATCCCTTTGATCCAAAGAAATTGATCACATAAAATTCTCATAACAAAGGAATTTTGCAATCCACTAGGTGCTCATTGATTTGCAGGAATTTCAAAACACAGCAATAGAAAAAAAACACAGAAATGAAATAGCATGCCCACTTGAATTCAATAGGATCGGCCAGCCACAAGGATTGGGACTAGGGGGGTGCCACATGCCACATGATTTCATTAGGATTGTCAAGCCACAGGAATTGGGACTTGGGAGTGCCACATGCCACGAAAAAAGAATTGTAAAACGAGATTTGAGTGAATGAAAATTTTCATGCAAAATAGGGTGCAAAACAGTCTTTTGGAATTTTCCAATCCTGCGAATCAAACATGTTATGTAGAAAAAAAAATCCCAAGGATCCGAATCCTCCAAGAATCCTAGAAGTCAATTGAATCAAAGGAGCCCTCAATGCTCAAACCTCTTTTTACTTCCTCTCCGCAAAGAATGAGACAAAGACCATATATCATTGAATAATATTAATTTGAACTTATTCTGCATATGGTTTGAGTTTACTTTGACCGTGCTTTTTTATGATTCTTGTGTTTTCCTATTCATACGAATTGAAAACCCAATTTTGCATATTCACGTGCTTACACAATCAAACTGTTTTGTGCATCAATCTTACCTAGTTCTTGTGTTTTCCTTGTTCATGTCTTTGTGAAATTCATGCGAATCGAAGAGGCCACATGCAGGATGTTCATTGGTGTGTCACCGGGGATGACCCAATCAAAAATTTGCATGCATACTCACACAAATGTGTTTCTCAATGCTACGTGTCTTAGAGCTGACGAAGACCCAAAATTAACTTGGCAAGCCTCGAGGTATAGGTAACTTTATTAGACGTCCGGCCTAGTCGTGGCGACCGGCTCCCTTTTGACAAAGTGACAACGGCTTACCTTCTGCGACTTGAACATGCATGGTCGCCTGTCCGCCTTAATTTGTCCACGGACTGCCTAAGTGCGTTCTATTCTACGTACGTACCGCCGGCCGGTGCCGCGCGCTGAAGCATGCGGCTCGAGATCAGGTCAAAGAACGCACACGAGACGACAATTATAAATGTCACCTAGAGACGTCTAGTCCATAGAAACCTGAAAAGACCACGTAGTAGTAGTACTACCGGAAGGTTTCGGACGAAGAAGTCAGCCGACCTCGCTGCATGGAAACCGGCCGTCCGTCGTTTTCAGACTACTCCGAGAGGCCGGCCGGTATCCTTCTTTAGTTTTCTTGGCTTGGATTGGTGGCACCGTCACATTGCTTGCCCGGTAGGACTAGTAGTGGTAGTGCATTGATTGAGCAGCAATGACGGCGCCGGCTAACCCATGGCAATTACAAAATAGTGATGTTATCCGGCGAACGTTAGCTAAAAGAGGGGTGCGAAGTGAACGTTTTTTTGTGGCAAGTTTACTCGGTAAGAGACGGCAAATCCTGCCGGTTTTTTCGTAAAAGTTATCTTCTGCCTAGAAAATGTCAAGTGTTTCTAAAGAAATTGTCAACCCATACAATTAAATTGCCATCTAAAACATTCGCAAATGCCAACCCCTCCTGGGGAACATTCGTCAGCTATTGTGGTCCTTACAAAATTGCTATACTTAGGGTCATTTTACAAACTTTTTGTTACCGGCCTCTCCCAAGACAATAATCACCCCCCGGCAATTACTCCCTCGTTTCTAAATATAAGTCTTTTTAGAGCATTACTAGTAGAACCCTCAAACCCTCAAACCCTTATAGCAGTTTTAAGGGTTGAGAAGTGCTAGTTTTTGACACTTTTAAGGGTTGAAAAACAGGGGCAAAGACTAGAACCCTCAAACCCAACCCTTAAACTGCTTTAAGGGTTGGATTTGAGGGTTCTAGTCTTTGCCTCAACCCCAACCTTTAAAACTGTCATTTCATATATCACACATTTCATCATATGACATATCACAAATTCCATCACATTTGACATAAAACAATAATCATTCTAGTTATTATTACAACACCGAATAAAACAATAATCATTCAAATTATTACAACAATGTTTGAGCAAATTACACTAATTATTCGAATCAAATAGGACATAGAAAAGTAAAACAAAGATACATCATGGGCCAATGCGCCGCCCATCCAACTGCCAGTGGTGCTCTACTAGATCATCCCGGAGCCGACCATGAGTGGTTGCATCCTCAATCTCACGATGTGCTTGAAGAAAAGCGTGTATGCGAGAAGGGTTTCTTTCCGGTTGCACACGGGTACCAACATTGTCATAGAAACAAGGGAGGTTTAACCCTCTCTCATCCTCTAGGATCATGTTGTGTAGAATCACACAACATTTCATGATGTTCACCAAGGTTTTTTTGTCCCAAAACCGAGCTGGACCACGAACTATGGCAAACCTTGCTTGCAAAACACCGAAAGCTCTCTCAATATCCTTGCGGGCTGCCTCTTGTGCCTTGGTGAAATGAGCCTCTTTTCTTGTTAAGGGCACCCCATTTTTCTCCTTGATGGACTTCACAAGAGTTGCCCATTCGGGATAGATGCCATCGGTGAGATAGTATCCCATTGAGTACTCATTGTCCATGATTTTGTAGTTGCAAGCTGGAGCATCCCCAGAAATTAATCTTTTGAACAAAGGAGATCTATTGAGGATATTGATATCATTGAGTGTTCCCGGCAACCCAAAGAATGCATGCCAAATCCATGTGTCCTGAGATGCTACGGCCTCAAGCACAATGGTAGCATCACGGCTTTTACCGCAATACATTCCGTGCCATGCCTTTGGGCAATTTTTCCACCTCCAATGCATGCAATCAAGACTACCAAGCATCCCCGGCCATCCCCTTTTTTCATTCATTTCCATTAATCTCTTTGTATCTTCCTCGTTTGGTGCCCGAAGATACTGCTCACCGTACAACCGGATGACCAACTTGGCAAACCTACGGACTGACTCCGTAGTTGTATCTTGCCCAATGCGAAGATACTCGTCGGTATAATCCGCAGGTATGCCATAAGCGAGTACCCGCATTGCCGCCGATATCTTTTGATATGCACTAAACCCCATGATACCGGCGGCGGATCTACGACGTTTAAAGTAATAGGAGGCGGCCTCACAATCGGTGACAATCTTCACAAACAAACTACGCCGCATTCGGTACCTTCTGCGAAAGAGACGAGGAGGGTATGTAGGTACCTCCGCGAAGTAGTCTTCCATCAAATGCTCGTGTCCGAGAGCGCGGTTCCGGTAGATGGTGACTCGCCCCATCTTCGACCCTCTCCTCTGATCCATCAGCTTCACGCGGTTTTCAAACGATTGCACGTTGATGAGGAGGCTCATCATCTCGACGTCGTCGTCTTGCAACAACTCATCAATGTCGGAATCGTCGGATGTCGACCAATCCGACGAGTTGGACATCGAGTCCATGACAATCTCCTCATTGTTCATCTCCATCTGCAAAGGACAGTCACTAATTAGTGCTAAAAAATGAAACAATAAAGAAAATGAAACAAAATGAAAAAAAGCACATACCTCACCTCGGAGGAGGCGGCGGAGGCGGCCGGCGGGAGGGCGGCCGGGGCGCGGCTTGGACGGCGGAAGGGCGGCCGGCGGGAGGGCAGGGCGGCGGCGCGGCTTGGACGGCCTGGGCGACCGGCGGGAGGGCAGGGCGGCGGCGCGGCTCCTCGATGCCGGCTCCTGGGCGGCCGGTCAGGGCGGGAGGGGAGGCGGGAGGGCGGCTGGGCCGCGGCGGCGCAGGGGAGGCGGGAGGGGCGGCCGGCGGGAGGGCGGCCGGGGCGGGGAGGAGGGCGCACGGCGGGGCGGGGAGGCGGCGGGGCGGTGCGCGGCGGGGTGGGGAGGCGGAGGGGCGACCGGGGATGGAGCGCCGGGGCGCGGCGCGGCGGGAGGGTGGCCGGATCCGGGGAGGGGGAGCTGAAAATTCCCTCCCGCGCGTCGTTGGCGATGGAACCGGGTCGGGGAGGGGTTGGGCTGGCCAACCCCTGTTTCTACAGGCTGGGAAGGAGAATAGGGGTTGAGCCTCTAAATTTTTTTGAGGGTTTAAGGGTTAAGGGGTTCTATTCTTTAGGAATTTTTCGTCTCAACCCATAAAAAAGCGGTTATTTTTGAGGGTTTGAGGGTTTAGGGGTACTACTAGAAATGCTCTTAGACATTTCAAATGAACAACAACATATGGACGTATGTAGACATATTTAGAGTGTAGGTTCACTCATTTTGCTCCGTATATAGTCATTTGTTGGAATCTCTAGAAAGACTTATATTTGGGAACAGAGGGAGTACTTAGGTTGAAAGCGCAAGAGGCTGGAGATCATCAAAATAATGCAAGGCCTGTATTTGAAAATATACACTTACTTTTCGTAAAAGAAAATATACACTTACTTGATCGCGCTACCGCGGGGGAGGGGGGGAGAGGGGTATGGTTGCACCAGGGGAAAACACAATAGTTGTCTGAAGGCTTAATTAGCAAACATGCTAAAAATTTGACGTCAGGTTTTTAGACATGGCAAATCAAATGTTTTTCATGGCAATTTATGTTGCCATGGGATGGCAAATTTAGTTTGGGAGCATAACAATTTTGTAGCAAAATATTAAAATAAACTGAGGCGGAGTTTGCCATGCTTATGGCATCTCCAGCGATAACCCACAAATTTCCTCCCGCATCCGTCCACGGATAGGGGGGGGGGGGCAGTCCGTGGACACGGATGCGGGAGGCCGTTGTATATGTCCGCTAGTAAATTTAAATTCAAATGTACGATGATCCACACAACGCTGGACCGCACCCCGATCACAACCAAAAAGAGGCAAATATGCTTAGTTTTTACATGCCCGAATCCAAAAGAACATCTGTCCGGCAGTCCGTGCATTTCTGCCATGGCGGACCAGCAATCCCAGCAAGCTGCTCCCCGATCAAGAATGCGTCGTCGCCGCCGTGTAGGCAGCCTCCGCGTCTGCGTCTGTCTCCGCCACGTCCTCATAGTTTGCCGCCGCCAACTCATCTTTCTACCGCCGCAACATCTAGTAGCTGGCGGATTGCACGATCTTTCTAGCGTCAGCATCCAAAGAGTCGACATTCAAGGTCAACATCTTGGCGTCCTCCGCATTGATGGCGATCTTCACCCTCTTTTCCTCGAGCATGGCCTTCCTCTCTTCGATCATGGTCCTCCTCTCTTCGAGCTTGATCTTCTTCTCCATCGCCTCCATCGATTGTTTGAACCACTCTGCATTCCTCTCGTCCTTGATGTCTGAGCACCTCACGCATGCCTCCTTCTTCGCCAAGATGTCCTCGAACCTCTCCGTCAGCTTGGCCGCCGCACGTTCTAGCTTCGCCCTCTCCTCCTCCCACTTCTTGCCCCGTAATTTCTTCTAACCTTCTTCGACGGTTCTTGGGTTGGGTCGGTAGAGTTGCCGTTTTCTTCCTCGTTGTCTTGGGCAGTGGTCTTGGCAATGAAAAGGTTCCACTTTGGTTTCCCATTCAACTTCAACCAACAATGCATGACGGTGAAGGACTTCTTCTCCAACTTCTTGTACACCACACAAGCACGAGTAGGCTATAAAGTGAAACTATGCATATCCGTCTAGTGAGTAACAAAACAATACATGTTCAGCTAGTGATCAACAAAACTAAAGCATATTCGGCTAGTGATAAACTTACTTGCTCAGTGATTTGTGCACCGCTAGGCCACCGTGCGATGAGATGCTTCGAGTGCCCGCAATACTTGGACACGGCCTCTTGGATGGTGTACCATCTATGGTTGAGGGACTTCCACTCACAGCTGCGGATGGCCCCGTCAGAGTAGGGCGCGAAATGCTTGGGTTCATGGAACCATATGTGAAAGTTCCTCCAAAAGGTTGTGCCCTCTTGCTACATGTCGTGGAGAGGATCAAGGCTAGTGGCCAACCATGCATGGCAAAATAGCTCATCCTCCCGCATGTTGAAGCTTTCTCCTCTACCCTTCTTCGATCACCAGTTGTATCATCCGAATCATCGTTGTCCCCGTCCTCCTCACCCCCCCTCCGGATGCTGCTCTCCAGCGGCCCAATGATGTTGTTGTTGTGTGCCATCACCGGTCTGGGTGTAGGACTACTGCTGCTGGTAGTTGCCGGACTGGGTGGGATCCGAGTCTTTCACTTGCCCGTCCTCATAGCCCCCTTCTCCTCCCTCACCTCCGTCGTGGATGACGTCGACCATCTCCCTGTCCGTGTCGTACGCCGGCTCCCCCGCTCTGGGCACTTGCAATGAACATCGTGCGGGCACCCATTTGCTCCTCGTCCGACGGCCACGCCCGGACGATCCTCGGGGAAGAATACTCGGAGAAGAGCGGTGTCGCGTTAACGTCAGCGATGTAAGGCACCGTACAGGCGGGGGTTCCAAGTTGCTTGGCGGCGTAGTAGTACGGATGCTTTAAGGCTTCGGCCACGACGCTGACTGTATTGTCGGCACACCGACTGCCGGCGTCCACCACAACCGCGCTGACTACCTCGTCTGCCATGACCTCCACGCCCATCGCCACCACCAGGCCCACCGGCGACCAACTGCTTCTTGAGCTTTGATGCGACAATTTTGCCGGGTCTCCGAGTTGATCTTCCGGGCGAGCGTGATGCTTGGATCCTCTGACACCTCTGCCGGCTCCATCTCCGATAGGTTCCATGCGTTGGCGGCGGAACGAAGGAGACGGTGGGAGGAAAGAGCGGGAATTGGACGAACAACGGCGGGGAATGGAAGAAGAGAGTGGGGGATTTTGGCGCAAAAACAGTGTGGCATGCTACAAAAGCGCGAGTCCGCCTTCCTTTTGGGTGGGCTAGGGGGCAGAGAGCGACGTTTCGCGTGTCCGGACTCCTGCAAAGCCCCCCACATGTGTCTTCGGTTTGCAGAAGAAATCATGCCCGGGCCGCGCCACGGAACAATACAGGACAGCGTTGGCTGGCTTTCGTGGTCCGGACGTTTGCGGAAAGTTTGAGGGTCGGCGTTCGGAATGCCCTTACAAATTAAACTGGCCACCCTCAGCAAACATAATTTGCCATGAAAAAAGTTTGATTTTCCAAGCCTAAAAATCTGACACTCCTACGATATTCTGGTCCTTAGTTAGCTAGCTAGGTCACAGTTGTCGTCCCTCGGCTTACTACTACTTGTGAGCCGCGTTGGGATTGTTGGAAATATGCCCTAGAGGCAATAATAAATGGTTATTATTATATTTATTTGTTCATGGTAATTGTCTATTATTCATGCTATAATTGTATTGTCCGGAAATCGTAATACATGTGTGAATACATAGACCACAACGTGTCCCTAGTAAACCTCTAGTTGACTAGCTCGTTGATCAACAGATAGTCATGGTTTCCTGACTATGGACATTGGATGTCATTGATAACGGGATCACATCATTAGGAGAATGATGTGATGGACAAGACCCAATCCTAAGCATAGCATAAAAGATCGTGTAGTTTCGTTTGCTAGAGCTTTTCCAATGTCAAGTATCTTTTCCTTAGACCATGAGATCGTGCAACTCCCGGATACCGTAGGAGTGCTTTGGGTGTGCCAAACGTCACAACGTAACTGGGTGACTATAAAGGTGCACTACGGGTATCTCTGAAAGTGTCTGTTGGGTTGGCACGGATCGAGACTGGGATTTATCACTCCGTGTGACGAAGAGGTATCTCTGGGCCCACTCGGTAATGCATCATCATAATGAGCTCAATGTGACTAAGGCGTTAGTCACGGGATCATGCATTGCGGTACGAGTAAAGAGACTTGCCGGTAACGAGATTGAACAAGGTATTGGGATACCGACGATCGAATCTCGGGCAAATAACATACCGATTGACAAAGGGAATTGCATACGGGATTGATTAAATCCTCGACACCGTGGTTCATCCGATGAGATCATCGTGGAACATGTGGGAGCCAACATGGGTATCCAGATCCCGCTGTTGGTTATTGACCGGAGAGGCGTCTCGGTCATGTCTACATGTCTCCCGAACCCGTAGGGTCTACACACTTAAGGTTCGGTGACGCTAGGGTTGTAGAGATATGTGTATGCGGAAACCCAAAAGTTGTTCGGAGTCCCGGATGAGATCCCGGACGTCACGAGAGGTTCCAGAATGGTCCGGAGGTGAAGAATTATATATAGGAAGTCAAGTTTCGGCCACCGGGAAAGTTTCGGGGGTTACCGGTATTGTACCGGGACCACCGGGTGGGGCCACCTATCCCGGAGGGCCCCATGGGCTGAAAGTGGAAGGGAACCAGCACCTAGTGGGCTGGGCGCCCCCCATGGGCCTCCCCCCATGCGCCTAGGGTTGGGAACCCTAGGGGGGGAGCTTCCCCCTTGCCTTGGGGGGCAAGGCAACCCCTTCCCCCCTTTGGCCGCCGCCCCCCCTTGGAGATCCCATCTCCCAGGGCCGGCGCACCCCCCAGGGGCCTATATAAAGGGAGGGGGGAGGGAGGGCATAAAAGAACAGCCTTGGGCGCCTCCCACCTCCCCTGCAACACCTCTCTCTCTCTCGCAGAAGCTCGGCGAAGCCCTGCCGGAGACCCGCTACATCCACCACCACGCCGTCGTGCTGTTGGATCTCCATCAACCTCTCCTTCCCCCTTGCTGGATCAAGAAGGAGGAGACGTCGCTGCACCGTACGTGTGTTGAACGCGGAGGTGCCGTCCGTTCGGCACTCGGTCATCGGTGATTTGGATCACGGCGAGTACGACTCCGTCATCCTTCCGCTCGTGATCTACAAGGGTATGTAGATGCACTCCTTTCCCCTCGTTGCTGGTATACTCCATAGATGCATCTTGGTGAGCGTAGGAAAATTTTAAAATTATGCTACGATTCCCAATAGGGATTTCCTCGAAGAGGAGAGGATGAAGCATTACAGTAATGATAAGTATTTCCCTCATTTAAGAACCAAGGTTATCAATCCAGTACGAGAACTACACAGAACCTCATTAACAGTACCTGCACACACAAAAGCAAATACTTGCACCCAACGCGATCAAGGGGGTTGTCAATCCCCTCGGTAGTTATTTGCAAGGATCAAATCTCTTAGTGGTAGATAAATAAAATAAAATAAAATAGAAAAAAGTGCAGCAAGGTACTTTTGATTATATATATGATAAATGTAGACCCCGGGGGCCATAGTTTTCACTAGAGGCTTTCTCTCGAACACAAAGCATGCGGTGGATAAATAATTATTGTTAGGCAATTGATAGAAAAGCGCATAGTTATGATGATATTCAAGGCAATGCTCATGTATATATGCATCACGTCCGAGGCAAGTAGACCGACTCTGTCTGCATCTAGTACTATTACTCCACCCATCGACCGCTATCCAGCATGCATCTAGGCTATTAAGTTAATAAAATAGAGTAACGCCTTAAGCAAGATGACATGATGCAGAGAAAGTAAATCCAACCAATATGAATAAACCCCGTCGTTTTCTCCTTAATGGCAACAATACAAATACGTGTCTTGTCCCCTACTATCTCACTGGGATATAGAGCATCGCAAGATTGAATCCATTACAAAGCACCTGTCCCATTGCAAGATAAATAGATCTAGTTGGCCAAACCAAACGGATAGATCGGAGAGAAATACAAAGCTATCATAATCATGCATAAAAGAATTCAGAAAAGACTCAAAAATTTCTCATGAATAATCTGATTATAAACCCATAATTCATCAGATCCCAACAAACACACCTCAAAAGAAGATTAAATCTAATAGGACTCCAAGAACATGAAGGAGAACATTGTATTGAAGATCAAAGAGAGAGAAGAAGCTATCTAGCTATTAGCTATGGACCCGTAGGTCTGTGGTGAACTACTCACGCATCATCGGAAGGACGACAATGTTGATGTAGAAGCCCTCCATGATCGATTCCCCCTTCGTTAGAGTACCGGAAAAGGCCTTCAGATGGTATCGCGGAAGAACAGAGACTTGCGACGGCGGGAAAAGAATTTTTGGTGGCTCTCTGTTGGTTTCCCGATTTTAGATAACTAGATGATGCCCCGCGCGTTGCTGCGGAAATGTGTTGATACTTTTCCGGAGAACTGGGGAAGTAAAAGAGACAATATACATTGGGTGATGGAACTATGGAAGCTATCAGTCAAGCTAACAATATGCTATGCTACTAAATGCCTTGTAGAAAGTTGTAATGAATTCCATATATAATATGGAATTGAGAGTTTAAAATAGAACTCTATCCAATTTACAGAACATAAATACGACAACCAACAACAGAATCTGACTCGGTATTGCCATTTTAGCTAATCCTATACAATCCTCTTAGATATACAATGTTGACCTAAGTTGTTAGTTTGGTAGTTAAGAAGAAACGTACTATAACAAACAGTGTAGTGTCAGGTTGGTTCTTCTAATTTAGTCAGCACATGAACATCTGGCATAAGCTAAATCACCATATTGATGCATCATGCCATGAGGGAAAAGTCACACAATCAAGGCACCCGTGGGGAGGGATACTGAAATCAAAGCAGGCATCTCTGATCAGTAAGATGTATAACTGAAATACTCATGAAAGAGGGCAATTGTCTAAGTTCTTTAAAGGAAACTGCAAGAGAAAACCCTACAATATGGCAGTTGCCTACGTTTAGCAAGATACTGGTTCATTTATACCTGCCAAGTCTATGTGCATCCATTGATCTACAATATCCGCCGTTACATCAAATAGCATCCTTGTTGTTTCTCTGTTTGTCAAATATATAGCTGGCACATGTCACATGAACAATAATGAAGTACAATACAGAAGAACAATAAGAAGCAAGGAAACGGACACTGCAGAAACTTACTTCACTATGGTTCATCATTTGTCCAACATGTAACACTATCTGAAACAATGATAATCCAAGGTTTTGTTCTCAATTCACATTGAGCACTTGTAATATACATATTTTAAATGATTAAACCATTTAACTCTCACGAGACAAATAAGTAAATTCACCGAGTTTCACACGGTCACACCTTTCTGAATCATATAATTCATGAATAAGCAGGAGACCGGTGGATATTTTGATTGTCATTGCCAGTCTGCTACTACGTGACAATATAACAGAAATAGATGGAATATTAGAAATTCACTGTAGTGTCAAGTATCATGGGAAAAACACGAATGGTCGTGCAGTATGCAAGATATGACTTGTGTTTTATGTTTGACCCACACGATGGCAAAAGAGAAGGGGAACATACAAAATATGTAATCCTTGCTACCACTGCATGTCTGCATCCATGATCAGAACCACTGCATATATATAAATATGTCTGACATCAGATTAATGAAAGGTGCACTTAAACATAGGCATAGCTTTTAGTACTATACTATATAGGAATATATGAGTAACAGTCAGACCTCGGAGAGGCGCTTGATGCTAGTAGGTGTTGCTTCTCACATCCAGAGACCGAGGTGGCCTTCATGTTGCCGTCCTCGTGCTGGCAAGTGATGATGGATACAAAAAGCGCTGGATAGAGGAATTTATGTTATGAAGGCGGAGGAGCTTGGCTCCGGTAGCGCCCAGGCATCAGTCATCAACGGGTGGCAGGCTGGCAGCTTCAATCTTGAATGTCGTCGGACTACAAAGCCACAAAGAACAAAATCAACTGACGGAATAAGGTAAGAAATCAAATCACGTATGTTGCAACACACAATTGAGATGAAGCGGAGCTTGAAATATTGTGGAGTGAGGAGAGAAAGAGGAGAAGATTGAAGATGCCGTCGAGTTGGAGCTCAAAGTTTAAACGGGAGAAATCTGCACGAACTCCTGGTATGCCTCCCTCGGTTTCATGTACATTTATTTTCTTGTGGAGATCATGGGGGGGAGCACCAGAAGCAGAAGGGACTCCGCCGTTGCCGAAATTGATGTTGAAGAGGAGGCGACAATGGTTGTAATGGATGCGAAGGGCTATTCAGTGGAAGGAAAACAGTCGTGTGGGCTGGTCCATCAATTGAGCATCAAAGAAGATGGAACGTGGGCTGGTACAGGCCGCATGTGGGCTTAATTAACGTGGTGGAGGATCGGGGCGTTTATTTTGCATTGGGGAAAAGACCGAACGGAAAGTAAATGTACCACGAACAGGGCACATAACAGAAACGGGGCAATGAACGGAACCGGGATTGATGAGGTGGCAACGTGGCTTGCTTGCATGATGAGAGAAATCAGATAGTGGTGTGCTCATATTTAGATATGGAAGATGATGTGGCACATCGCTGATGTGGACAGTGTGCATGATGAGAGAATAGGGAGTAGTGTGGAGCAACTTCTTAAGAATGGTAGATTTATAGAGGTGGAATTAGGTCAGACGGAGCCACGAGGGGTCCACAAGGCATCAGAGCGCGCCTACCCCCTGGGCTCGCCCTATTGCCTTGTCGTCTCCTCGTTTGCCTTCTAGTCTCCTCCCGAAACTTCTAGGGTCTCTCTTGTCCAGAAAAAAATCGTCAAAAAGTTTCGTAGCGTTTGGACTTCGTTTGGTACTAATTTCCTGGAAAACCAAAAACAACAACTGTCACGAGGGGTCCACCTGCCCCTTTTCACTCTACCCGGCGCGCACCCAACTTTACCCCTGCAGACCCACTTGTCTTGCATTGATGCAACCCAGCCCATTTCCTACGGAACTAGTATATGTCTTCTTCCCCGGTAAAAAGGCAGCGATGAGGGGACCGAGTGCCCTAGCACGGCCGCGTGCACACCTCCCGCGCTTGGCCTCCTCCATAAAGCCGCCCTGGTGTAGTGGCGATCCTATCCTCCCACCTATCCTTTCCCCTCTTGCAAGGTAAGTTTCACTTCAGGTCAACCCTCCCAGCAAGAGGTCGATGAGATCCCAAGTGACAGCTAGAGCACCACCACTCACCGATGTGTCCGTCGTCTTCCCCAATCCCGAAGAGCATGTATAGGACCATCTTCGCGTCAACTACGTCCTCTACGCCAACCTAATCTATCGAAGAGCGGCTACGGGATTCGCACGCGTACACCTTCGTCGTGACTTGATGCACAAGACCAAGGAGCTTAGGATGCCCCCCTAGTTTGGTTCGCTGAGGGAGAAAGGTACGAACGAATCCCACCTAAGTGACATGATAATTTTACCCAAGTTCGGGCCGTTGTGAAGCGTAAAACCCTACGTCCTGCTTGGTTGTCTTGATGGAGATGACGAGCAAAGGTTACATGGTGTGATTTCTGAAGGAAATATGCCCTAGAGGCAATAATAAAGTTATTATTTATTTCCTTATTTCATGATAAACGTTTATTATTCATGCTAGAATTGTATTAACCGGAAAGATAATACATGTGTGAATACATAGACAAACAGAGTGTCACTACTATGCCTCTACTTGACTAGCTCGCTGAATCAAAGATGGTTAAGTTTCCTAGCCATAGACATGAGTTGTCAATTGATTAACGGGATCACATCAGTAGGAGAATGATGTGATTGACTTGACCCATTCCGTTAGCTTAGCACTTGATCGTTTAGTATGTTGCTATTGCTTTCTTCATGACTTATACATGTTCCTATGACTATGAGATTATGCAACTCCCATTTACTGGAGGAACACTTTGTGTGCTACCAAACGTCACAACGTAACTGGGTGATTATAAAGGTGCTCTACAGGTGTCTCCAAGGTACTTGTTGAGTTGGTGTATTTTGAGATTAGGATTTGTCACTCCGATTGTCGGAGAGGTATCTCTCGGCCCACTCGGTAATACACACCACTATAAGCCTTGCAAGCATTGTAACTAATGAGTTAGTTGCGGGATGATGTATTACGGAACGAGTAAAGAGACTTGCTGGTAACGAGATTGAACTAGCTATTAAGATACCGACGATCAAATCTCGGGCAAGTAACATACCGATGACAAAGGGAACAACGTATGTTGTTATGCGGTTTGACCGATAAAGATCTTCGTAGAATATGTAGGAGCCAATATGAGCATCCAGGTTCCGCTATTGGTTATTGACCGGAGACATGTCTCGGTCATGTCTACATAGTTCTTGAACCCGTAGGGTCCGCACGCTTAACGTTCGGGGACGATTTATATTATGAGTTTATGTGTTTTGATGTACCGAAGGTAGTTCGGAGTTCCGAATGAGATCGGGGACATGACGAGGAGTCTCGAAATGGTCGAGACGTAAAGATCGATATAGTGGACGACTATATTCAGACATCGGAAAGGTTCCGAGTGATTCGGGTATTTTTCGGAGTACCGGAGAGTTACAGGAATTCGCCAGAGAGTATATGGGCTTTATTGGGCTTTAGGGGAAAGAGAGAGGGGATGCTGGGCGCCCCCCAAGGCTTAGTCCGAATTGGACTAGGGGGAGGGGCGGCACCCCCTCCTTCCTTCTCTTCTCTTTTCCCTTTCCTTCTCTCCTACACCTACTACTTGGAAGGGCTTGATGTCTACTACGCAACCTTCTTCTTGTAGACGTTGTTGGGTCTCCAAGTGCAGAGGTTTGTAGGACAGTAGCAAATTTCCCTCAAGTGGATGGCCTAAGGTTTATCAATCCGTGGGAGGCGTAGGATGAAGATGGTCTCTCTCAAACAACCCTGCAAACCAAATAACAAAGAGTCTCTTGTGTCCCCAACACACCCAATACAATGGTAAATTGTATAGGTGCACTAGTTCGGCGAAGAGATGGTAATACAAGTGCAATATGGATGGTAGATATAGGTTTTCGTAATCTGATAATATAAAAACAGCAAGGTAACTAATGATAAAAGTGAGCGTAAACGGTATTGCAATGCTAGGAAACAAGGCCTAGGGATCATACTTTCACTAGTGCAAGTTCTTTCAACAATAATAACATAATTGGATCATATAAATACCCCTCAACATGCAACAAAGAGTCACTCCAAAGTCACTAATAGCGGAGAACAAACGAAGAGATTATGGTAGGGTACGAAACCACCTCAAAGTTATTCTTTCGGATCGATCTATTCAAGAGTCCGTAGTAAAATAACATAAAGCTATTCTTTCCGTTCGATCTATCATAGAGTTCGTACTAGAATAACACCTTAAGAAACAAATCTACCAAAACCCTAATGTCACCTAGATACTACATTGTCACCTCAAGTATCCGTGGGTATGATTATACGATATGCATCACACAATCTCAGATTCATCTATTCAAACCAACACAAAGTACTTCAAATAGTGCCCCAAAGTTTCTACCAGAGAGTCAAGACGAAAACGTGTGCCAACCCCTATGCATAGGTTCATGGGCGGAACCCGCAAGTTGATCACCAAAACATACATCAAGTGGATCAATAGAATACCCCATTGTCACCACGGGTATCCCACGCAAGACATACATCATGTGTTCTCAAATCCTTAAAGACTCAATCTAATAAGATAACTTCAAAGGGGAAAACTCAATCCATTACAAGAGAGTAGAGGGGGAGAAACATCATAAGATCCAACTATAATAGCAAAGCTCGTGATACATCAAGATCGTATCACTTCAAGAACACGAGAGAGAGAGAGAGAGAGAGATCAAACACATAGCTACTGGTACATACCCTCAGCCTCGAGGGTGAACTACTCCCTCCTCGTCATGGAGAGCGCCGGAATGATGAAGATGGCCACCGGTGAGGGTTCCCCCCTCCGTCAGGGTGCCGGAACAGGGTCCCGATTGGTTTTTGGTGGCTACAGAGGCTTGCGGTGGCGGAACTCCCGATCTATTCTGTTCTCCGATGGTTTTAGGGTATATGGATATATATAGGCGAAAGAAGTCGGTCAGGGGAGCCACGAGGGGCCCACGAGGGTGGAGGGCGCGCCCAGGGGGGTGGGCGCGCCCCCTGCCTCGTGCTCTCCTCGTTGATTCCCTGACGTGCACTCCAAGTCTCCTGGATTGCTTCCGTTCCAAAAATAACTCTCCCGAAGGTTTCATTCCGTTTGGACTCCGTTTGATATTCCTTTTCTGTGAAACACTGAAACAAGGGAAAAAAACAGAAACTGGCACTGGGCTCTGGGTCAATAGGTTAGTCCCAAAAGTAATATAAAAGTGCATAATAAAGCCCATAAACATCCAAGATGGATAATATAATAGCATAAATACTTCATAAATTATAGATATGTTGGAGACGTATCAACATCCCCAAGCTTAATTCCTGCTCGTCCTCGAGTAGGTAAATGATAAAAGAAAGAATTTATGAAGTGTGAATGCTAGCAGGTGCACAAGTTTGACTAATGATAATTTCAATCACCTTTTCTAGCATCATTATATATCATCACAGTATCTCAACTCATAAAGCTTCTCATGATCAAGTAACAAGCTATTCACATGTTAAAGTATAGATCATAAACTTTCTTGAAAACTAACAAACCGTGTTATTAGTCATCAAACAATTATAATTCATATTATTTTCAGGAAGAGTCTATGTCAGAGCTTTAATTTAGCAAACCCCACATACTCAACTATCATATAGTCTTTCACAATTGCTAACACTCACGCGATATTTATGGGTCCAAAGTTTTAATCAGACATAGAGAAAGATAGGGGCTTATAGATTCGCCTCCCAACCTTTTACCTCAAGGGTAATGTCAACAATAATAGTTCATGATGCCTTACATCCAATTGGATATATATATCAGAATCTTTCCAATACAAGGTGCTTGCCAAAGGATAAAATGTAAAAAGGAAAGGTGAAGATCACCATGACTCTTGCATAAGGTAAAAGACAATAATAAAAGATAGGCCCTTCGCAGAGGGAAGCAGAGGTTGCCATGCGCTTTTATAATTGGATGCACAAAATCTTAATGCGAGGGAACATCACTTTATATTGCCACTTGTGATAGGGACCTTTATTATGCAGTCCGTCGCTTTTATTTCTTCCATATCACAATGATCGTATAAAGCTTATTTTCTCCACACTAAAAGATCATACATATTTAGAGAGCAATTTTTATTGCATGCACCGATGACAACTTACTTGAAGGATCTTACTCAATCCATAGGTAGGTATGGTGGACTCTCATGGCAATACTGGTTAGGGGATATTTGGAAGCACAAGTAATATCTCTACTTGGTGCAAATAATTTGGCTAGCATGAGGGGGAAAGGCAAGCTCAATGTGTTGGGCGATCCATGACAATATACTTTATTTCGGATATAAGAAAACATAACCCATTACGTTGTCTTCCTTGTCCAACATCAACCTTTTAGCATGTCATATTTTAATGAGTGCTCACAATTGCAAAAGATGTCCAAGATAATATATTTATATGTGAAATCTCTCTTCCTTCAATATTCTTTCATGAATTGTTCAAGTGACCAATACAATGTTTGCTAACCTTCAATAAATTTACCACCTCTACTTCTTATATGTGAAGTCATTACTCCCCATGGGATAAGCATATGAAACATATCTAATTTCAGATTTATGATATTCAACTCATTCAACCATTTACTCATAGGATATAAGTGAAGCGCACGAGTAAATGACAAACTACTCCAAAAGGATATAAGTGAAGATCAATGAGTAGTTAAATAATTATGTAGCTATGTGAAGACTCTCTCTCATTTAAGAATTTCAGATCTTAGTATTTTATTCTAACAGCAAGCAAAGCTAAAGAAAATAAAACGACGCTCCAAGCAAAACACATATCATGTGGTGAATAAAAATATAGCTCCAAGTAAAGTTACCGATCAACGAAGACGAAAGAGGGGATGCCATCCGGGGGATCCCCAAGCTTAGGCTCTTGGTTGTCCTTGAATATTACCTTGGGGTGCCTTGGGCATCCCCAAGCTTAGGCTCTTGCCACTCCTTATTCCATAGTCCTGTTGGGGAACGTAGTAATTTCAAAAAAATTCTACGCACACGCAAGATCATGGTGATGCATAGCAACGAGAGGGGAGAGTGTTGTCCACGTACCCTCGTAGACCGATAGCGGAAGCGTTTAACACAACGCGGTTGATGTAGTCGTACGTCTTCACGATCCGACCGATCAAGTACCGAACGCACGGTACCTCCGAGTTCAGCACACGTTCAGCTCGATGACGTCCCTCGAACTCCGATCCAGCTGAGTGTTGAGGGAGAGTTTCATCAGCACGACGGCGTGGTGACAATGATGATGTTCTACCGACGCAGGGCTTCGCCTAAGCACCGCTACGATATTATCGAGGTGTAATATGGTGGAAGGGGGCACCGCACACGGCTAAGAGATCAATGATCAATTGTTGTGTCTATGGGGTGCCCCCCTGCCCCCGTATATAAAGGAGCAAGGGGGAAGGCGGCCGGCCTAGGAGGAGGGCGCGCCAAGGGGGGAGTCCTACTCCCACTGGGAGTAGGACTCCTCCTTTCCTTGTTGGAGTAGGAAAAGGGAAGGGAGAAGGAGAAAGAAGGAAGGGGGCGCCCCCCCTCCCTAGTCCAATTAGGACTAGTCCATGGGAAGGGGTGCGGCCACCCTTTGGGGCCTTTCTCTCCTTTCCCGTATGGCCCATTAAGGCCCAATACGAATTCCCGTAACTCTCCGGTACTCCGAAAAATACCCGAATCACTCGGAACCTTTCCGATGTCCGAATATAGTCGTCGAATATATCGATCTTTACGTCTCGACCATTTCGAGACTCCTCGTCATGTCCCCGATCTCATCCGGGACTCCGAACTCCTTCGGTACATCAAAATACATAAACTCATAATAAAACTGTCATCGTAACGTTAAGCGTGCGGACCCTACGGGTTCGAGAACTATGTAGACATGACCGAGACACCTCTCCGTTCAATAACCAATAGCGGAACCTGGATGCTCATATTGGTTCCCACATATTCTACGAAGATCTTTATCGGTCAGACTGCATAACAACATACGTTGTTCCCTTTGTCATCGGTATGTTACTTGCCCGAGATTCGATCGTCGGTATCTCGATACCTAGTTCAATCTCGTTACCGGCAAGTCTCTTTACTCGTTCCGTAATACATCATCCCGCAACTAACTCATTATTCACAATGCTTGCAAGGCTTATAGTGATGTGTATTACTGAGTGGGCCCAGAGATACCTCTCCGACAATCGGAGTGACAAATCCTAATCTCGAAATACGCCAACCCAACAAGTACCTTTGGAGACACCTGTAGAGCACCTTTATAATCACCCAGTTACGTTGTGACGTTTGGTAGCACACAAAGTGTTCCTCCGGTAAACGGGAGTTGCATAATCTCCTAGTCATAGGAACATGTATAAGTCATGAAGAAAGCAATAGCAACATACTAAACGGTCGAGTGCTAAGCTAACGGAATGGGTCAAGTCAATCACATCATTCTCCTAATGATGTGATCTCGTTAATCAAATGACAACCCATGTCAATGGCTAGGAAACTTAACCATCTTTGATCAACGAGCTAGTCAAGTAGAGGCATACTAGTGACACTCTGTTTGTCTATGTATTCACACATGTATTATGTTTCCGGCTAATACAATTCTAGCATGAATAATAAACATTTATCACGATATAAGGAAATAAATAATAACTTTATTATTGCCTCTAGGGCATATTTCTTTGAGTCTCCCACTTGCACTAGAGTCAATAATCTAGTTCACATCGCCATGTGATTTAAGACCAATAATTCACATCACCATGTGATTAACACCCATAGTTCACATCGTCATGTGACCAATACCCAAAGGGTTTACTAGAGTCAATAATCTAGTTCACATCGCTATGTGATTAACAACCAAAGAGTACTAAGGTGTGATCATGTTTTGCTTGTGAGATAATTTTAGTCAACGGGTCTGTCACATTCAGATCCGTAAGTATTTTGCAAATTTCTATGTCTACAATGCTCTGCACGGAGCTACTCTAGCTAATTGCTCCCACTTCCAATATGTATCTAGACTGAGACTTAGAGTCATCTAGATTAGTGTCAAAACTTGCATCGACGTAACCCTTTACGACGAACCTTTTGTCACTTCCATAATCGAGAAACATATCCTTATTCCACTAAGGATAATTTTGACCGCTGTCCAGTGATCTACTCCTAGATCACTATTGTACTCCCTTGCCAAAATCAGTGTAGGGTATACAATAGATCTGGTACACAGCATGGCATACTTTATAGAACCTATGGCCGAGGCATAGGGAATGACTTTCATTCTTTTTCTATCTTCTGTCGTGGTCAGGCTTTGAGTCTTACTCAATTTCACACCTTGTAATATAGGCAAGAAACTCTTTCTTTGACTGTTCCATTTTGAACCACTTCAAAATCTTGTTAAGGTATGTACTCATTGAAAAAACTTATCAAGCGTCTTGATCTATCTCTATAGATCTTGATGCTCAATATGTAAGCAGCTTCACCGAGGTCTTTCTTTGAAAAACTCCTTTCAAACACTCCTTTATGCTTTGCAGAATAATTCTACATTATTTTCGATCAACAATATGTCATTCACATATACTTATCAGAAATGCTGTAGTGCTCCTCACTCACTTTCTTGTAAATACAGGCTTCACCACAAGTCTGTATAAAACTATATCCTTTGATCAACTTATCAAAGCGTATATTCCAACTCCGAGATGCTTCCACCAGTCCATAGATGGATCGCTGGAACTTGCATATTTTGTTAGCACCTTTAGGATTGACAAAACCTTCTGGTTGCATCATATACAACTCTTCTTTAATAAATCCATTAAGGAATGCAGTTTTGTTTATCCATTTGCCAGATTTCATAAAATGCGGCAATTGCTAACATGATTCGGACAGACTTAAGCATAAATACGAGTGAGAAACTCTCATCGTAGTCAACACCTTAAACTTGTCGAAAACCTTTTGCGACAATTCTAGCTTTGTAGATAGTAACACTACTATCAGCGTCCGTCTTCCTCTTGATGATCCATTTAATCTCAATGGCTCGCCGATCATTGAGCAAGTCAATCAAAGTCCATACTTTGTTCTCATACATGGATCTCATCTCAGATTTCATGGCCTTAAGCCATTTTGCGGAATCTGGGCTCACCATCGCTTCTTCATAGTTCGTAGGTTCGTCATGGTCTAGTAACATAACCTCCAGAACAGGATTACCGTACCACTCTGGTGCGGATCTTAATATGGTTGACCTACGAGGTTCAGTAATAACTTGATCTGAAGTTTCATGATCATTATCATTAACTTCCTCACTAATTGGTGTAGGTGTCGCAGAAACTGGTTTCTGTGATGATCTACTTTCCAATAAGGGAGCAGGTACAGTTACCTCATCAAGTTCTAGTTTCCTCCCACTCACTTCTTTCGAGAGAAACTCCTTCTCTAGAAAGGATCCAAATTTAGCAACAAAAGTCTTGCCTTCGGATCTGTGATAGAAGGTGTACCCAACAGTCTCCTTTGGGTATCCTATGAAGACCCATTTCTCCGATTTGGGTTCGAGCTTATCAGGTTGAAGCTTTTTCACATAAGCATCGCAACCCCAAACTTTAAGAAACGACAACTTTGGTTTCCTGCCAAACCATAGTTCATAAGGCGTCGTCTCAACGGATTTAGATGGTGCCCTATTTAACGTGAATGCAGCCGTCTCTAATGCATAACCCCAAAACGATAGTGGTAGATCGGTAAGAGACATCATATATCGCACCATATCTAATAAAGTACGGTTACGATGTTCGGACACACCATTACACTGTGGTGTTCCAGGTGGCGTGAGTAGTGAAACTATTTCACATTGTTTTAACTGAAGGCCAAACTCGTAACTCAAATACTCTTCTCCACGATCAGATCGTAGAAACTTTATTTTCTTGTTACGATGATTTTCCACTTCACTCTGAAATTATATGAACTTTTCAAATGTTTCAGACTTCTGTTTCATTAAGCAGATATACCCATATCTGCTCAAATCATCTGTGAAGGTCAGAAAATAATGATACCTGCTACGAGCCTCAATATTCATCGGACCACATACATCTGTATGTATGATTTCCAACAAATCCATTGCTCTATCCATAGTTCCGGAGAACGACGTTTTAGTCATCTTGCCCATGAGGCACGGTTCGCAAGCATCAAGTGATTCCAAAATCCCATCAGTATGGAGTTTCTTCATGCGCTTTACACCAATATGACCTAAACGGCAGTGCCACAAATAAGTTGCACTATCATTATTAACTTTGCATCTTTTGGCTTCATTATTATGAATATGTGTATCACTACGATCGAGATCCAACAAACCATTTTATTGGGTGTATGACCATAGAAGGTTTTATTCATGTAAACAGAACAACAATTATTCTCTAATTTAAATGAATAACCGTATTGCAAAAATCATGATCAAATCATATTCATGCTCAACGCAAACACCAAATAACACTTATTTAGTTTCAACACTAATCCCGAAAGTATAGGGAGTGTGCGATGATGATCATATCAATCTTGGAATTACTTCCAACACACATCGTCACCTTGCCTTTTACTAGTCTCTGTTTATTCTGCAACTCCCGTTTCGAGTTACTACTCTTTAGCAACTGAACCAGTATCAAATACTGAGGGGTTGCTATAAACACTAGTAAGTACACATCAATAACATGTATATCCAATATACCTTTGTTCACTTTGCCATCCTTCTTATCCACCAAATACTTGGGGTAGTTCCGCTTCCAGTGACCAGTCCCTTTGTAGTAGAAGCACTTAGTCTCAAGCTTAGGACCAGACTTAGGCTCCACTTGAGCAGCAACTTGCTTGCCGTTCTTCTTGAAGTTCCCCTTCTTCCCTTTGCCCTTTTCTAGAAACTAGTGGTCTCGTCAACCATCAACACTTGATGTTTTTCTTGATTTCTACCTTCGTCGATTTCAGCATCACGAAGAGCTCGGGAATTACTTTCGTCATCCCTTGCATACTATAGTTCATCACGAAGTTCTACTAACTTGGTGATGGTGACTAGAGAATTCTGTCAATCACTATTTTATCTGGAAGATTAACTCCCACTTGATTCAAGCGATTGTAGTACCCAGACAATCTGAGCAGATGCTCACTGCTTGAGCTATTCTCCTCCATCTTTTAGCTATAGAACTTGTTGGAGACTTCATATCTCTCAACTCGGGTATTTGCTTGAAATATTAACTTCAACACCTGGAACATCTCATATGGTCCATGACGTTCAAAACGTCTTTGAAGTCCCGATTCTAAGCCGTTAAGCATGGTGCACTAAACTATCAAGTAGTCATCATATTGAGCTAGCCAAACGTTCATAACGTCTGCATCTGCTCCTGCAATAGGTCTGTCACCTAGCGGTGCATCAAGGACATAATTCTTCTGTGCAGCAATGAGGATAATCCTCAGATCACGGATCCAATCCGCTTCTTTGCTACTAACATATTTCAACATAATTTTTCTCTAGGAACATATCAAGAATAAACACAGGGAAGCAACAACGCGAGCTATTGATCTACAACATAATTTGCAAAATACTATCAGGACTAAGTTCATGATAAATTTAAGTTCAATTAATCATATTACTTAAGAACTCCCACTTAGATAGACATCCCTCTAATCCTCTAAGTGATCACGTGATCCATATCAACTAAACCATGTCCGATCATCACGTGAGATGGAGTAGTTTCAACGGTGAACATCACTATGTTGATCATATCTACTATATGATTCACGCTCGACCTTTCGGTCTCAGTGTTTCGAGGCCATATCTGCATATGCTAGGCTCGTCAAGTTTAACCTGAGTATTCCGCGTGTGCAACTGTTTTGCACCCGTTGTATTTGAACGTAGAGCCTATCACACCCGATCATCACGTGGTGTCTCAGCACGAAGAACTTTCGCAACGGTGCATACTCAGGGAGAACACTTTTATCTTGAAATTTTAGTGAGAGATCATCTTATAATGCTACCGTCAATCAAAGCAAGATAAGATGCATAAAAGATAAACATCACATGCAATCAAATATAAGTGATATGATATGGCCATCATCATCTTGTGCTTGTGATCTCCATCTCTGAAGCACCGTCATGATCACCATCGTCACCGGCGCGACACCTTGATCTCCATCGTAGCATCGTTGTCGTCTCGCCAACTATTGCTTCTACGACTATCGCTACCGCTTAGTGATAAAGTAAAACAATTACATGGCGATTGCATTGCATACAATAAAGCGACAACCATATGGCTCCTGCCAGTTGCCGATAACTCGGTTACAAAACATGATCATCTCATACAATATAATTCAGCATCATGTCTTGGCCATATCACATCACAACATGCCCTGCAAAAACAAGTTAGACGTCCTCTACTTTGTTGTTGCAAGTTTTACGTGGCTGCTACGGGCTTAACAAGAACCGTTCTTACCTACGCATCAAAACCACAACGATAGTTTGTCAAGTTGGTGCTGTTTTAACCTTCGCAAGGACCGAGCGTAGCCACACTCGGTTCAACTAAAGTGAGAGAGACAGACACCCGCCAGTCACCTTTAAGCAACGAGTGCTCGCAACGGTGAAACCAGTCTCGCGTAAGCGTACGCGTAATGTCGGTCGGGGCCGCTTCATCTCACAATACCGCCGAACCAAAATATGACATGCTGGTAAGCAGTATGACTTATATCGCCCACAACTCACTTGTGTTCTACTCGTGCATATAACATCAACGCATAAAACCTGGCTCGGATGCAACTGTTGGGGAACGTAGTAATTTCAAAAAAATTCTACGCACACGCAAGATCATGGTGATGCATAGCAACGAGAGGGGAGAGTGTTGTCCACGTACCCTCGTAGACCGATAGCGGAAGCGTTTAACACAACGCGGTTGATGTAGTCGTACGTCTTCACGATCCGACCGATCAAGTACCGAATGCACGGCACCTCCGAGTTCAGCACACGTTCAGCTCGATGACGTCCCTCGAACTCCGATCCAGCCGAGTGTTGAGGGAGAGTTTCGTCAGCACGACGGCGTGGTGACAATGATGATGTTCTACCGACGCAGGGCTTCGCCTAAGCACCGCTACGATATTATCGAGGTGTAATATGGTGGAGGGGGGCACCGCACACGGCTAAGAGATCAATGATCAATTGTTGTGTCTATGGGGTGCCCCCCTGCCCCCGTATATAAAGGAGCAAGGGGGAAGGCGGCCGGCCTAGGAGGAGGGCGCGCCAAGGGGGGAGTCCTACTCCCACCGGGAGTAGGACTCCTCCTTTCCTTGTTGGAGTAGGAAAAGGGAAGGGAGAAGGAGAAAGAAGGAAGGCCCCCCCCCTCCCTAGTCCAATTCGGACTAGTCCATGGGGAGGGGTGCGGCCACCCTTTGGGGCCTTTCTCTCCTTTCCCGTATGGCCCATTAAGGCCCAATACGAATTCCCGTAACTCTCCGGTACTCCGAAAAATACCCGAATCACTCGGAACCTTTCCGATGTCCGAATATAGTCGTCCAATATATCGATCTTTACGTCTCGACCATTTCGAGACTCCTCGTCATGTCCCCGATCTCATCCGGGACTCCGAACTCCTTCGGTACATCAAAATACATAAACTCATAATAAAACTGTCATCGTAACATTAAGCGTGCGGACCCTACGGGTTCGAGAACTATGTAGACATGACCGAGACACCTCTCCGGTCAATAACCAATAGCGGAACCTGGATGCTCATATTGGTTCCCACATATTCTACGAAGATCTTTATCGGTCAGACCGCATAACAACATACGTTGTTCCCTTTGTCATCGGTATGTTACTTGCCCGAGATTCGATCGTCGGTATCTCGATACCTAGTTCAATCTCGTTACCGGCAAGTCTCTTTACTCATTCCGTAATACATCATCCCGCAACTAACTCAGTAGTCACAATGCTTGCAAGGCTTATAGTGATGTGTATTACTGAGTGGGCCCAGAGATACCTCTCCGACAATCGGAGTGACAAATCCTAATCTCGAAATACGCCAACCCAACAAGTACCTTTGGAGACACCTGTAGAGCACCTTTATAATCACCCAGTTACGTTGTGACGTTTGGTAGCACACAAAGTGTTCCTCCGGTAAACGGGAGTTGCATAATCTCATAGTCATAGGAACATGTATAAGTCATGAAGAAAGCAATAGCAACATACTAAACGATCGAGTGCTAAGCTAACGGAATGGGTCAAGTCAATCACATCATTCTCCTAATGATGTGATCTCGTTAATCAAATGACAACCCATGTCAATGGCTAGGAAACTTAACCATCTTTGATCAACGAGCTAGTCAAGTAGAGGCATACTAGTGACACTCTGTTTGTCTATGTATTCACACATGTATTATGTTTCCAGTTAATACAATTCTAGCATGAATAATAAACATTTATCATGATATATGGAAATAAATAATAACTTTATTATTGCCTCTAGGGCATATTTCCTTCAAGTCCATCGAATCTGTACCCAAAACTTGAAAACTTCACAACACAAAATTTAACAGAAAATCTCGTGAGCTCCGTTAGCGAAAGAAAAGAAAACACCACTTCAAGGTACTATAATGAACTCATTCTTTATTTTTATTGGTGTTAAATCTACTGTATTCCAACTTCTCTATGGTTTATAAACTATTTTAGTAGCCATAGATTCATTAAAATAAGCAAACAACACATAGAAAACAGAATCTGTCAAAAACAGAACAGTCTATAGTAATATGTATCAAACGTATACTTCTCGAACTCCAAAAATTCTAAAATAAATTGGTGGACCTGAGGAACTTTCTATTAATCATCTGAAAAAAGAATCAACTAAATAGCACTCTCCAGTAAATGTTTTTAGCTAATCTCGTGAGCGCTAAAGTTTCTGTTTTTTTACAGCATGATCATAAAGACTTCACCCAAGTCTTCTCAAAGGTTCTACTTGGCACAAACACTAATTAAAACATAAAACCACATCTAACCAGGGGCTAGATAAATTATTTATTACTAAACAGAACCAAAAAGCAAGAAACTAAAATAAAATTGGGTTGCCTCCCAACAAGCGCTATCGTTTAACGCCCCTAGCTAGGCATGATGATTTCAATGATGCTCACATAAAAGATAAGAATTGAAACATAAAGAGAGCATCATGAAGAATATGACTAGCACATTTAAGCCTAACCCACTTCCTATGCATAGGGATTTTGTGAGCAAACAACTTATGGGAACAAGAATCAACTTGCATAGGAAGGTAAAACAAGCATAACTTGAAAACTTTAAGCACATAGAGAGGAAACTTGATATTATTGCAATTCCTACACGCATATATTCCTCCGTAATAATAATTTTCAGTAGCATCATGAATGAATTCAACAATATAACCAGCACCTAAAGCATTCTTTTCATGATCTACAAGCATAGAATTTTTATTACTCTCCACATAAGCAAATTTCTTCTCTTTAGAAATAGTGGGAGTATCATAAGAGACTCGAATACTATAAATTGTTTCCACATTAAAGGAGTAATGTTCAGAGAAAGGGTACTCATAATCATGACAAGTTTTATAAATATAATCATCACTACTTTTTATAGCATAAGTTTCATCACACTAATCATCATAAGTAGCAACTTTTTTCTCATCATAATCAATTGAAACCTCTTCCGAAATAGTGGATTCATCACTAAATAAAGTCATGACCTCTCCAAATCCACTTTCATAAATACTATAAGATTCAACATCCTCCAAAATAGTGGGATCATTACTTCCTAAAGTTGACACTCTTCCAAACCCACGTTCATCTATATAATCATCATTAGTAGGAGTCATGCTATCATCATAACAAATTTGCATATCAAAACTTGGGAGACTAAAAATATCATCTTCATTAAACGTAGCATCCCCAAGCTTGGGACAAACATTAATTGCAGCAAATATATTCTCAAAAACATCATCTTCATCAAACATAGCATCCCCAAGCTTGGGCCTTTTCATATCATAAGCATAATCACTCTCATCATTAATAGTATGGATAGCACCAATAGTATAGCAATTATCATCATCACGATGAGTAATAAGAGCAACATCATTTGGGGGAGATACCTTTTTACCTTTGCTTCTTCGTCTTTTCTTTTTCTTCTTCACATCATGTGTGGGTTCAATCCTCCTTTTGGAGCTCCTTATTAATGAGATTGGTTGAATAGAAAGCTCCTCCTCGTTACCTGATTCATCATAAGAAATAATAGGAGGATATTGGGAAGTCTCTTCCCTTTCATTAGTATTCTCTTCATCTCCTATTTGTTTTCTTTTCTTTATGTAATTGATAATATAAGGATTTTCAATGCAATTCACGCACAATACATATAAATTTCTTCTAGATCAATATCGAGGAATTTCTCGAGGTTATATTCTGGAATAAACTTAGTTTGACGTTTCAATTCTTCATAACCCAAAAGCAGACTAAGTTCATTATGATGTGCCAGGGAAATCAAGTCATCACAATTTTTGGACACGATTCGATCATGAAACAATTGGCATTTGATATTTAAATGACCATGTTCATTGCAAAGTTCACAAGTATGGCTAAGATATTTTAAATTTTCAGCACTAACATTTAGCCTCTCTTGCAACCATTTAGTTTCTAAGTACTTGTGCCTCTTACAGAATCTATCTTCCCTTTTTGGTATGTATTTGCAAACTCTATGCACTCCACAAAAATCGACATGCTTATAAGAGATATTTTCATCATGACTAGTGCAATCATCATTAGTACTATGGATATTCAAGGAGTTCATACTAACAACATTGCAATCATGCTCATCATTCAAAGATTTAGTGCCAAACATTTTAATGCATTCTTCTTCTAACACTTTGGCACAATTTTCCTTTCCATCATACTCACGAAAGATATTAAAAAGATGAAGCGTATGAGGCAAACTCAATTCCATATTTTTTGTAGTTTTCTTTTATAGACTAAACTAGTGATAAAACAAGAAACTAAAAGATTCGATTGCAAGATCTAAAGATATACCTTCAAGCCCTCACCTCCCCGGCAACGGCGCGAGAAAAGAGCTTGATGTCTACTACGCAACCTTCTTCTTGTAGACGTTGTTGGGCCTCCAAGTGCAGAGGTTTGTAGGACAGTAGCAAATTTCCCTCAAGTGGATGACCTAAGGTTTATCAATCCGTGGGAGGCGTAGGATGAAGATGGTCTCTCTCAAACAACCCCGCAACCAAATAACAAAGAGTCTCTTGTGTCCCCAACACACCCAATACAATGGTAAATTGTATAGGTGCACTAGTTCGGCGAAGAGATGGTAATACAAGTGCAATATGGATGGTAGATATAGGTTTTTGTAATCTGAAAATATAAAAACAGCAAGGTAACTAATGATAAAAGTGAGCATAAACGGTATTGCAATGCTAGGAAACAAGGCCTAGGGTTCATACTTTCACTAGTGCAAGTTCTTTCAACAATAATAACATAATTGGATCATATAACTATCCCTCAACATGCAACAAAGAGTCACTCCAAAGTCACTAATAGAGGAGAACAAACGAAGAGATTATGGTAGGGTACGAAACCACCTCAAAGTTATTCTTTCGGATCGATCTATTCAAGAGTCCGTAGTAAAATAACATAAAGCTATTCTTTCTGTTCGATCTATCATAGAGTTCGTACTAGAATAACACCTTAAGACACAAATCAACCAAAACCCTAATGTCACCTAGATACTCCATTGTCACCTCAAGTATCCGTGGGTATGATTATATGATATGCATCACACAATCTCAGATTCATCTATTCAAACCAACACAAAGTACTTCAAATAGTGCCCCAAAGTTTCTACCGGAGAGTCAAGACGAAAACGTGTGCCAACCCCTATGCATAGGTTCATGGGCGGAACCCGCAAGTTGATCACCAAAACATACACCAAGTGGATCAATAGAATACCCCATTGTCACCACGGGTATATATCCCACGCACGACATACATTAAGTGTTCTGAAATCCTTAAAGACTCAATCCGATAAGATAACTTCAAAGGGGAAAACTCAATCCATTACAAGAGAGTAGATGGGGAGAAACATCATAAGATCCAACTATAATAGCAAAGCTCGCGATACATCAAGATCGTATCACTTCAAGAACACGAGAGAGAGAGAGATCAAACACATAGCTACTGGTACATACCCTCAGCCTCGAGGGTGAACTACAAAAGTGCATAATAAAGCCCATAAACATCCAATATGGATAATATAATAGCATGAATACTTCATAAATTATAGATACGTTGGAGACGTATCAGGGCTCCTAGTTCTACTAGGAATGGGGGAATCCTACTCCCGGTGGGAGTAGGACTCCCCTAGGGTGCGCCATAGAGAGGTCCGGCCCTCCCCTCCTCCACTCCTTTATATATGGGGAGGGGAGCACCCCTTGGAGACACAACAATTGATCATTGATCTTTTAGCCGTGTGCGGTGGCCCCCTCCACCATGATCCACCTCGGCCATACCATAGCAGTGCTTAGGCGAAGCCCTGCGCTGGTAGCATCATCATCACCGTCATCATAGCGTCGTGCTGACGGAACTCTCCCTCGAAGCTCTGCTGGATCGGAGTTCGTGGGACGTCATCGAGCTGAACGTGTGCTGAACTCGGAGGTGCCGTGCGTTCGGTACTTGGATCGGTCGGATCGTGAAGACGTATGACTACATCAATCGCGTTGTTCTAATGCTTCCGCTTTCGGTCTACGGGGGTACGTGGACAACACTCTCCCCTCTTGTTGCTATGCATCACCATGATCTTGCGTATGCGTAGGAAAATTTTGAAATTACTACGTTCCCCAAAAGTGGCATCCGAGCCAGGTTTATGCGTAGATGTTATATGCACGAGTAGAACACAAGTGAGTTGTGGGCGATACAAGTCATACTACTTACCAGCATGCCATACTTTGGTTCGGCGGTATTGTTGGATGAAGCTGCCCGGACCGACATTACGCGTACGCTTACGCGAGACTGGTTCTACCGACGTGCTTTGCACACAGGTGGCTGGCGGGTGTCAGTTTCTCCAACTTTTGTTGAACCGAGTGTGACTACGCCCGGTCCTTGTTGAAGGTTAAAACAACACTAACTTGACGAAATACCGTTGTGGTTTTGATGCGTAGGTAAGAACGGTTCTTGTCGTGGTTTTGTCACGGCAGATGTCCTAGAGAAAGGACTTAGTCGTGGAGCCATCGCTACGGGTTAGCTTAAAGGGGTTAAAGCGGACAAGGGACGCAAGAGAGTTTTATACTAGTTCGGCCCCTTACGATGAAGGTAAAAGCCTACGTCTAGTTGTGATGGAATTGATGGGATTTCGATGACCAGGGAGCGAATACGCTTTGCCTGAGTCTCGAGTTGTTGTCTGTTGTCCTTGAACCGCCGCTGGGTCGTCCCCTTATATACATGGGTTGACGCCCGTCGGTTTACAGAATCCCGAGGCCGGCTCATAATCGTGTTCGGCTCGGTCTCTACTACTTCTATCTTACAACACAAGTTTACATATCAACGCCGGTTTATGTCTACAGGCCTTAAACCGGCTTTGGGCCATGGGCTTTCATAAAGCGTCACCGTCTGTCTTCATGGACTTCAGATACAGATGAACTACTTATGGTGTTAACCCGGCCTCTCCTGGCCGGTTTACACCCAGTGATAATATCCCCAACATTAGGCCCCAGATTGATTTGAACTGGTTCATGTCAATCCTCAATACTTAAGAAAACTTCTTCTTCAACATCTTCACATAATCTTGTAAACCGCCGTGACATCATCTTCTAGGACCATGATAAACCGCCGTGACGTCACCTGTTTCTTTTAAAACTGTGTATAATCCACCTTCATTAATGAGCCTCCGACAATCGAGGCGACATCTCCGCCTCATATCCAAAAATTCGGCTCCTCGATTTTCGCGCCTGACGTTTATCTTTCTGCCCTTATAAATAGGGCCAGGGGGTCTTTCCATTTTCCCCCTCATGCCTCTTCGCGTCGTCATCTTCCTTGCGCCGACCGGCCCTCAAGCTCTGCCGCCGTCGTTGTCCTTCGCCTCTGCTTTGACAAAGGCCGCTGCATCAACCTGATCGTATCAGAGAAAAACCGCGGCGCCTCTCCGCCATCCCATCAGCATCAGTAAGCCCCCCTTTCTTTTACCATAGATCTGGCATTAGGGTTTCGGTGTTCATCAGTGTTCATTGCCGCCCTTCTTTATCCTTATTTATATCCATGGATTAGATCCAAAAACCACATAGATCTCGCGCGGTAGTAGTTTTAGCACCTGTTTGATATCCAACTCATCTCAACTTGGTGAACTTTTAGCACGCTGGAAATTAGGTCAGAATATATTTTGTTTTTCCAACACGCGGTAGATCTGAAATTACCATAGCAATATGTGAAACTTGTTTCTTCCTTCACTTACACACTTTGAATACCAGATTGGGCGGTTTAACTTCACAGAAAGCCAGATGACCCGGTAGATACCATTAGTCCCCTGTTGAACCGCCAATGCATTACACCGTTTCCATTGTCACACTCCGGTTTATGAATAACCAAATCCGGTTTATCAATATGCTTGTAGCCTTATACCGTTGTATAGTTGTCCACTGTAAATCTTAAACTGGCAATAATCATGTTTCAGATCTTTCATTGCCATGGCCAAGCAAGTCTATGAATGCAATTGGGCTCCTTCTCGAGTAATCGAAGAACAGTTAAACAATCTTGTTAAAACGGGCGCTTTAGCCAAGAAAGATGTCATCCACTGGAGGGTCCCTGGCTCGGAAAGTCCTCCTACACCCAAGGACGGAGAGGTAGTCGTGTTTGCTGATCATCTCGGACGAGGTTTTAGCCCTCCCGGTTCAAAAAATTTCCGGGATGTACTGGCCAATTTTCAGCTGCGCCCTCAAGACATCGGTCCCAATTCTGTGACCAACATCTGCCACTTCCAAGTCTTCTGTGAGGTTTATCTGCAAGAGGAACCTACTGTCGAACTGTTTAGGGATTTCTTTCACCTAAACCGTCGCACAGAGTTCTCGGATGGACCCAATACGGAACTGGGTGGAATGGCGGTTCAGAAAAGGAAAGAAGTCACCTTCCCTCATCCCAAACTCCACAGTCACCCCAAAGAGTGGAACCAGACTTGGTTTTATTGCATGGATACATCTCCACCTGATGAAAACCCCCTGCCGGGTTACCGCCCTGAATGCCTGAGCAACACACATCCTTTTCCTCAAAGGTTGACTGCAAGAGAAAGGGCCGACTATGCTCCTCAATTATGAAAGCTTAGAGCCTTCATGGCAAACGGTTTGACAGGAGTTGATCTTGCTCGTTGTTGGATAAGCTAGAGTATTCTGCCCTTAAGCCGGCGCTCCGGTTTGATGTGTGAATATACGGGGAGTTTGAAGGACGCTCAGCGGCACATTGTCATTCAGCTTACAGATGCAGAAGTCACTTAGGCTGTAAAAAAGATACTGAACGAACCGGAGGCTGTCTGTGCCCAAACCGGACTACTCCCTTTCTGCACCTTCAACAAACCACCAGCTGTAAGAATCATATAATGTTTTTATCTGCAGTTGCCTCTATCCAAATATTCTGTGAAAGTGTGATTATTTTCTGACAGGGTGATGATCCATTCTGGAACAAGAAACCACCACAAGACAAACCGGTCAAGCCGCAAGATAAACCGGTCAAGCCAGTTCGTCCAAAGACCAAGGTTATCAAAAAAACCTGCCAAGAAAAGGACCACTGCATCCTCCGAGCTACCAGCTGATGACGATGTGGGTAATCCGGAATCAGAGGTAGAACTTAACTCTCTTGGTTCATTTTTCGTACATCTCATTGACAATGATTATTAACAGGACGACGCTGAAGGCAGTCATGGTGATGACGTAGAGGTAACCATTCTTTCCTCCGATTCAGATCCTCTGCCAACATCAAAAATCCGTCAAGCAAACCGGAAAGTAAAATTTTGTCACCCCTTGCTTACTTGGACCCAAACTTTCTTTTGAAGACGCAGCATCACGAGGCTCGCCGCACAACCCGGCACAGCGGCCAGGTAGTTACCTCCGCCGGTTTACCGAACAGTCCGGTCTGGAAACGCCGATCAGAGGTCTCTTATCCCATTGATACTTCATGCCCCAAAGCAGGTTGTTTCCGCCAGCCTCTTAACCCGTCTGATTCAAATTATCAGGGTACTTCTCACTCATCTTCTGGCGAGTCGTCGGCCACAAAACTTCCACCCCTCAAAACGGTTCTTGGGTGAGCTATACACTTGTTGTTATCCTTGATGTTGCTATTTTGATATACTGCACTGATCCTCATGTTTATTTTTCTCAGCGCCAAGCCCAGACCCAGCAAGAAAGCTCGGTTGAATAAACCGGCTGATGAAGACGTGGCTGTTGAACCGGAGAAAACTCCAGATCCTGAAGAGACCAACATTGATGCCATACTGAATGACCCACCGCCTCAAGACCATGACTTCGTTGCTGAGCAGGCAGAAATTGACACCACAAGCCATGCTGACCAACCAACCAGCCCTGTCCGAACTGACAATAAACCGGCAAGCCCAGTGAAGAATACTGACAAACCGCCAACCCCAGTAACGGCTGCTGATGATAGAGATGATGACATTATGATTACTGGCACTGGCCATACCGCTCCGGGCAATCCTGTCGCTTTGTCAAAGCATACTGCCAAAGATGAGCTCTCTGCAATTGGCAAGGGCAAATGGAGCGCCGATTTGTCAAATTATGCCCATTTGAATGCTCAAGACCTTCACTCTGGCTTCCTGAACCATCTGTACACCAGCCGTGACTATGAAGCCGGTTTGGTAAATATGATGAAGGAGCGATATGAGGTAACTTCATAAGTGTTTCTCTCTTATATTTAATTGTAGCTTATCAACTCTAGTAGCCCCCAAGTGACGGTTTAAGATACCAATTTAAACCGGGACTTAGTAACAATTTCATGTTTGCAACAATGCACCTTAACTTCACTGATGTAGCCCCCAAGGGCCGGTTTAACTTTATAAACATGAACCGGGACTTTGTAGAAGAATTCCCATAGCAGCATTTTATGAGCAAATACACATTAGCCCCCAAGTGCCAAGCTTAATACTTGTATTGTGCTTGGGACTTGTAAAAATTTCTGATAAAGAGCAAATATGCATTAGCCCCCAGGTACGAAGGGCATAACTTGTTATGTGCTTCGTACTTCAAATATGTACTGTCAACTCATTATATATCTGTCTCTTTATAGGCTGAACTGAGCAAGAAAGAAAGCCAAACCGCTGATCTGCAAGAGAACCTCAAGTCCCAATAGGCCGAAACTTCCAAGGCAAAAGATGAGCTGAGGAGCGCCTTAGCCACTATGGAAAAGCTAAAGGAGAGCTTCACCAAGGAGCGGGCGGATTGGGAGACTGAAAAATCTGCTTTGATAAAAAGGGCTGAAAACGCAGAAGCCGCTCTTAAACCGGTGGTTGATGAACTGACCGGCGTAAAGCGGCAGATTCATGCCATGACTGCTGTTGTGTTCGGTAAACATCTTTTCCGTAATACTTTCAACATATCTTTCCCATGTGTTGTCGGCTTACTGATGTGTACAATGGTGCAGGAACTCGCATTAGCCATCTGGGCTCTGACGTACAGAAGAAATTGAAATCGGCCTATACTCTGATAGAGCAGCTGTATACCGGCGCACAGCGGATTATCTGCACCGCTTCACACAATAAACCTCCTCCAACATTGATCAAGGACACCTTAGAAAGGCTATCCATGCTGCCTGCCCAGGTTGAAGAACTAAAGAGAGCTGCGGCAAGGGCCGGAGCTCTGACCGCCCTAACCCGGGCAAAGGCGTGGGTGCCTGATCTTGATCCAGTGGACGTGGCTAAAGGCTTCCCAAGCTTAAAAGAAGACGGATCAGAATTTGGCCAGGAGGATCTCCGCGCCATAAACCGGGAAGTACGTCCACTGGCTTGTCAATTGGCTGAAAAAGCTGATCTCTCATACTATCAGGCAAGTTATGATGACAAGAACAGACGGGTTGCTACACCAATTCCGGAAGCGCAAAATCTGATCCCTCCCATTAATCCGTAAGCACACCTATGCCCCTGATATTGAACCGTCCACCCTTATAAGCGACGAAGCTGTGTTCCAAGCTTTAACTGGGATCGACTAGGCAACTGTTGACTTCCAGCCGCTGGGTAGAGATGAAGAAGATGAACCGGTGCAAGATGATCCGCAGCCGTCAGGTCAAGCTGATAAGCAATCATAATCCGGGGTCGGTTTAGTCTTCCACTTGCTGCAATGCTTATTGAGAAACAATTATCCCTTTGGGCACTAAAACGCCTTGTAATAGGCTAGTTAAAACACTTGGTCTGTTATGCCTTCGTGCATATTTATCTGCGACTGATGCGTGTTAATCCGCCATGCTTAAGATACAATGTTTATAATCCGTAGCTATTTATTCAAGTTGTTCCTGCAGATAAGAAGCTTAAAGCGCCCTGGCGGTTTACCACCGGGCGGGTCATGATACCCAAATATATACATGACCAAGGTTTATAACCAAGGTTGTAAAAGATAACCAAATATGGAAATATACGATACCTGTGACCTTTAGGCATAGTGTTGGCTGACCAACTTTGTAATGAGGGTAATAACCCTAATCCGAAGTAAAAGTAACTCCTGTTATATGATGCCGGTTTATAATAAAACCACTCCGGGTTGTGATAAACACCGGTTTATTCCATACTGGTGACTTTGAGTCAAAACCAGACCGGGCTGATAGTCTCCGGATTATAACTTGATCATGTACTGACAACTTGTAGTTGACAGCCTAACCGGGTTGACAAACACCGGTTTGAAAACATCATCCATCAAAAGAAAGAGAAACTTAGCAAAAGGCAAATAAAACCGTTGTAGTCGAGGCTTTTCACGGGCTGCCAGGCCCTAAATTCGACAGCAAAAAATCTCCAAACAACATTGTGGCTGTGCTCAGTGGGTGCCTATGTTTGAGCTGTTGTTTTACAACACTCTCTTTGGCCCCGGACTGACGTGGCTTTGAGGCGATCAAGAGGTGTGACTGTGGTTCGGATACGACCAAGCCCCCAAGTGATGCTGTGGCATTGCGCCGATCAAGAGGTGTAGCTATGGTTCGGGTATGACCAAGCCCCCAAGTGATGTTGTGGCATTGCGCCGATCAAGAGGTGTAGCTATGGTTCGGATACGACCAAGCCCCCAAGTGACGCTGTGGCATTGCGCCGATCAAGAGGTGTAGTTATGGTTCGGATACGACCAAGCCCCTAAGTGATGCTGTGGCATTGCGCCGATCAAGAGGTGTAGCTATGGTTCGGATACGACCAAGCCCCCAAGTGATCTAATATGAAGCTTTGAGAAGCTAAATCAAGGGGTAAACCGGACGCCGCTTTGTAAGCTCCATGTAACCACACATGATGTAAAAAAAACAACAGATACCCCGCTTTAGCTGAGGTTCCCGTTTATTATATTGATCATGATATATACAATGTCATAATATGTACATAAGCAGAGCCTATAGCTCAAGTATAGTAAGGCCGAAGATGAGCAATATTCCACGGCCGATTGGTCTCCTCCTCCGATTTACGTGAGTCTTTGCGCTCTCGAACATCGATTAGGTTATACGACCCGTTGTGTAGATTCTTACTGACCACAAAGGGTCCTTCCCAAGGGGGGGATAGCTTGTGCATATCCGTCTGATCCTGGATGAGCCGAAGCACCAAATCACCTTCTTGAAAGGTTCTGGTTCTAACCCGGTGGCTATGATAGCGACGCAGATCTTGCTGATAAATCGCCGAACAGGCTGCCGCCATGTCACGTTCCTCATCTAACAGGTCAAAAGCTTCCTGCCGTGCCTTCTCGTTGTCAGCTTGAACATATGCCGCTACACGAGGCGAGTCATGACGGATGTCACTAGGAAGAACTGCTTCCGCTCCATAAACCATGAAGAATGGTGTGTACCCTGTCGACCTGTTGGGTGTGGTATTGATGCTCCACAACACAGAAGGTAACTCCCCTGTCACACTGCAATGATGTAACTCTCCATTGATAATAGTCATGGACTTGGACCGCCGGGTTATCTGCCTGGCCAAAGTTTCATCCTCTGGTAACTCGCCCCGGTTTATATACGCCAGATATGGAACCGTCCAATCCGGGATAACATGAAGAACCGCCACCAACTGAGCCTCCGGATCAGGAACAACCAAATCCTCTTCACCAGGGAGCTTGACGGACGGATTATGCAAAACATCCAGGAAGACATTAGGTGGAACCGGTTTACGTTGGGAACCCAGGCGGCTTAAAGCGTCCGCCGCTTCATTCTTCCGCCGGTCCACATGATCCACCTGATAACCTTTAAAGTGACCTGCAACAATATCCACCTCACGACGATATGCTGCCATTAGTGGGTCCTTGGAATCCCAAGTGGCGGACACTTGTTGAGCCACCAGATCCGAGTCACCGAAGCACTTAACTCGGCTTAGGTTCATTTGCTTAGCCATCCGAAGACCATGGAGTAAAGCCTCATATTCAGCTGCATTGTTAGTGCAAGGGAACATAAACAGAGAACATAACAAAACTTATCACCTCGTGGGGAAGTTAATACGACTCCGGCCCCCAAGCCCTCCAATTGCTTGGACCCATCAAAATGAATAGTCCAATAAGTGTGATCCGGCTTCTCCTCTGACGCTTGTAATTCTGTCCAATCATTGATGAAATCCACAAGTGCCTGAGATTTGATCGCCGTTCGGGGTATGTATTTTCAACCCGTGAGGCCCGAGCTCGATAGCCCACTTAGCAATCCGACCAGTTGCTTCCCTGTTCTGGATTATATCCCCCAAAGGAGCGGAGCTGACCACCGTGATGGGATGACCTTGGAAATACTGCTTAAGCTTTCGGCTTGCCATGAAAACCCCATACACCAATTTTTGCCAATGCGGGTACCTCTGCTTGGACTCAACAAGTACCTCAATGATATAGTAAACCGGCCGCTGAACCGGATATTCCTTTCCTGCCTCCTTGCGCTCCACCACGATAGCCACACTAACAGCCTGAGCATTAGCTGCCACATATAGCAACAATGGTTCTTTGTCCACTTGAGCAGCGAGAATCGGCAGATTAGCCAGCTGCCGCTTTAAGTCCTCAAATGCTTCATTAGCGGCGTCACTCCAGACAAAGTTATCCATTTTCTTCAGCATCTGATATAAAGGGATGGCCTTCTCGCCTAAGGCGACTGACAAACCGGCTCAACGCGGCAATCTGGCCTGCCAGGCGTTGAACATCATTGATACACTTCGGTTTAGCCAAGGAGGTGATGGCTTTGATCTTTTCCGGATTAGCTTCAATGCCCCTGTTAGACACCAAAAAGCCCAAGAGCTTGCCTGCAGGTACACCAAAGACACACTTGGCCGGATTAAGCATCATTTTATAAACCCGCAGGTTATCAAAGGTTTCCTTCAAGTCATCAATCAATGTCTCCTTCTTCCTTGATTTTACCACAATATCATCCACATAGGCGTGAACATTGCGGCCGATCTGTTTATGCAGACAATTCTACACACACCGTTGATAAGTCACCTGGGCACTCTTGAGCCCAAAGGGCATGGACACATAGCAGAAGGCTCCAAAGGGAGTTATGAAGGCTGTCTTCTCCTGGTCCTTCACTGCCATTTTGATCTGATGATAACCAGAATATGCATCCAAAAAGCTTAAACGCTTGCAACACGCCGTAGCATCAATAATTTGATCAATACGGGGAAGGGCAAAAGGATCTGTTGGACAAGCTTTGTTGAGGTCTGTGTAATCCACACACATACGCCGAGTGCCATTCTTCTTGAGGACCAACACCGGACTAGCCAACCACTCAGGATGGAATACTTCAACGATAAATCTAGCCGCCAAGAGCCTGGCTACTTCTTCTCCAATAGCTTTGTGCCTTTCTTCATTAAACCGGCGGAGAAACTGCTTGACCGGTTTATACTTGGGATCAACATTGAGAGTGTGCTCAGCGAGTTCTCTCGGTACACCTGGCATGTCAGAAGGCTTCCATGCAAAGATGTCCCGATTCTCACGGATGAACTCGATGAGCGCGCTTTCCTATTTCGGATCCAAGTTAGCGCTGATGCTAAACTGCTTGGATGAATCGCCAGGCACAAAGTCAACAAGCTTAGTCTCATCAGCCGATTTAAACTTCAGGGCCGAATCATTCTCTGTAGTTGGTTTCTTCAACGAAGTCATATCTGCCGGATCAACATTGTCCTTGTAAAACTTCAACTCTTCTATTGCACAAACCGACTCAGCATAAGCCGCATCACCTTCTTCACACTCCAGAGCAATCTTGCGGCTCCCATGCACGGTTATAGTTCCCTTGTGACCCGGCATCTTGAGCTGCAGATAGACATAACAAGGTCGTGCCATAAACTTAGCATAAGCTGGCCGTCCAAATAGGGCATGATACGGGCTGCTGATTTTCACCACTTCAAAGGTCAAGGTTTCTGATCTCGAGTCATGCTCATCTCCAAAAGCCACCTCCAGAGCTATCTTACCAATAGGATATGCCTACTTACCAGGCACCACACCATGGAATACCGTATTGGACGGTTTAAGATTTTTATCTGTTAACCCCATGCGACGGAAAGTTTCATAATAAAGGATATTGATACTACTCCCTCCATTAATGAGTACCTTAGTGAACTTATAACCTCCCACCTGAGGTGCCACCACCAGTGCCAGATGACCCGGATTGTCAACCCGGGGTGGATGATCTTCTCTACTCCACACAATCGGCTGGTCGGACCAACGCAAATAACGGGGCATCACCGGTTCAACGGCATTCACCGCCCTTTTATGAAGCTTCTGATCGTGCTTGTCCAAGCTAGTGGTGAAGACATGATACTGTCCACTATTCAACTGCTTCGGGTTGCTCTGGTAACCCGACTGCTGCTGCTGATTGCCCTGATGATTATAGCCACCTTGGTTACCCTGATTACTTTGATTGTTATGTCCACCCTGATTACCGTGGAAGCCTGAACCGGAATTTCCTCCGCCATAACCCGACCCATGAGAGCCGGGGCCTGGACCGCCTCCTGGTCCATGATCATACCGGAAAGAATCGGAATTTTTGAACTCTTACATGATGTAACAATCTTTCCAGAGGTGTGTGGACGGGTCCTCCTTCTTCCCATGCTTTGGACAGGGCTGGTTCAACAGATAAGACAAACGGTCCAGATTAGGACTTGGCCTTCCACCGCGCTGGGGCGGTTTACCCTTACGCCGCTGGCCCTTGTCATGTGTATTAGTTTAGCCACAAAGTCTAAACCGTGGTCCGCCTTACGCTTGCCGCCGTTTCCATGACCCGCCGGGTTGTGGTGCTGCCCCTTGGCGTTGCCGCTCTTCTTTCCCTTCCCTGACTTATCATCGTCAGACAAGGGATCCTTGGTACTATCAGAGTCGGCATACTTCACAAGTGCAGCCATGACGGTTCCCATGTCATTACAATGACGTTTGAGCCGTCCCAACTTCAACTTCAAGGGTTCAAACCGGCAATTGCCTTCCAATGTTAAAACTGCGGTGTCAGCGTTGATGCGGTCCGATGAATGCAAAATCTCCGAAACCCGGCGCACCTAATGGGTTGTTGACTCTCCTTCCTCCTCTACACAGGCAGCTAAGTCCACAATTGACATGGGCTGCATGCATGTGTCCTTGAAATTCTGAATAAACCGGGCTCTCAACTCGGCCCATGACCTGATAGAATTAGCCGGTAAACTCTTTAACCAAGTGCGGGCTGTCCCTTCTAGCATCATGGTGAAGTATTTTGCACATGCCGCATCATCCACATCCAGCATCTCCATGGCCATCTCATAGCTTTCGACCCGTGTTTCAGGGGATAAATCGGGGGTGTAATTCGGCACCTTGCGCGGGCCCTTGATATCCTTGGGCAGGCGCACATTGCGCAACGCTGGGACAAGACATGGCACTCCCAAAGAACTAGAGGTAACTCCTGGTTCCACCGATGTGGTTGGACGAACCGGAGTAAGCTGACGGGCTTCATGCTGCGCCGCTAACTCGGCCTCTCTGCGTGCCCGAGCCTGGTCCACCACATCCTGAGCATCACCAGCACCACACGCTGGGTTATTGCCACGGGGCGGATCACGGTTCCGCGCATTGCTTGACACTGCCGGTTCATCCATATGCCTGCTGTAACTCCGGCTTGGACGGGGAGTAGAATGAATCCGATCATGAATATATGAATAAGCCTCCTGTTGAACCAAGGCTGTCTCAAGAAGCTCCTTAACCCGACGCGTCTCGACCGCCGCTGGAGAATCGCCTTCGATCGGGATGGCCGCCAGCCGTGTAGCGGCTGCGATAATGTTGTCCATCGGGTTAGAGTAATGACCCGGCGGCGTGGGGACATGTGGTGTTACAATGTTGTTCTGACGAGGCGGATCCGCCAAACGTGGCTGAACCGGCGCCCCTGCTCCAGGTGCCTCCGCCCGGTTTACCACCGGCGGATTACTGGTCCCTGCTCCTGGGGTGTTAAAGAGATTTCTAGCGTCATAAACCGGCGGCAGGTGAGATCGGTGCCTCCTCTTCAGGACTTTATTCGACGCACTCTGATCCAGCATAATCCGGTAAGCTTGTGCATCCAAAGCGGCCCGCTCCGCAGCTATCCTGGTATCCTCAGCTGCTAAGTCGGCTTTGGCCTGGGTGATCTGATCTTTCACTTTCGCAATTTCCGCATTGTGTGCATCCTGATCCGCCGGGTTAACCTCCGCCATCAGCGTTGCCAACGCGTCAAACAAATCAGATAGAACCTGAGTTGGCGGTCGCACAGGGCCTCCTGCCCCGGCCGCTGCCGCCGCTGCCGATCCGGAAATCATCGCTGTTGCGGTCGAAGAGTGGAGCGCCGGTTGCGTGCCGGCCATGAAGATCGCAAACTGGTTTGGCAGATCAAAGGGGTCCGGATTACTGTCGCCATCGGAACAGCCCCCAATCCGGCCATCTTGTAACTGATATAACGACCCGGTCTCTCCGGTCGATGACTCGTCGCCAGAATAAATGACGGTCTCACCACCAGATTCCGATCTATCCTCAGATTCCCCTCCATGGATAACTCCCATGAAGGCACACTTCATGACAGGCTTGACCCGGGCAGATCTCGCACGCTGAGCCGTTTCGACGAGGTTGGTGCAGATGTCCGGCTCAGGGCCCCGTTCGCTGATCTTGCTAATGAAAACGTGTATGCCACCAAAGGGGACTCGGTACCCGTACTCCATTGAGCCGGCCTCGGGGCCCCAGCCTGCATCGTCGATGTAGAGCTTGCCGCGACGACTCTTGGTCATCCGGCCCACAGCGTAACCCTTGAGTCCTTCGACGTTACCCTCCAAGAACTTGAAACCATCGTGCGATAGCCCCATGGTGGGCGCCAACTGTCGTGGTTTTGTCATGGCAGATGTCCTAGAGAAAGGACTTAGTTGTGGAGCCATCGCTACGGGTTAGCTTAAAGGGGTTAAAGTGGACAAGGGACGCAAGAGAGTTTTATACTAGTTCGGCCCCTTACGATGAAGGTAAAAGCCTACGTCTAGTTGTGATGGAATTGATGGGATTTTGATGACCAGGGAGCGAATACACTTTGCCTGAGTCTCGAGTTGTTGTCTGTTGTCCTTGAACCGCCGCCGGGTCGTCCCCTTATATACATGGGTTGACGCCCGTCGGTTTACAGAATCCCGAGGTCGGCTCATAATCGTGTCCGGCTCGGTCTCTGCTACTTCTATCTTACAACACAAGTTTACATATCAATGCCGGTTTATGTCTACAGGCCTTAAACCGGCTTTGGGCCCTGGGCTTTCATAAAGCGTCACCGTTTGTCTTCATGGACTTCAGATAGATGAACTACTTATGGAGTTAACCCGGCCTCTCCTGGCCGGTTTACGCCCAGTGATAATATCCCCAACAGTTCTTGCTCAGCCCGTAGCAGCCATGTAAAACTTGCAACAACAAAGTAGAGGACGTCTAACTTGTTTTTGCAGGGCATGTTGTGATGTGATATGGTCAAGACGTGATGAGATATAAATTCTTGTATGAGATGACCATGTTTTGTTAAAGTTATCGGCAACTGGCAGGAGCCTTATGATTTTCTCTTTATTGCATAATATGCAAGTGCCATGTAATTGCTTTACTTTATCGCTACGCGATAGCAGTAGTTGCAAAAGCAATATGTGGTGAGACTACCATGTGATGACACATTGATATAGATCAAGATGATGGAGATCATGGTGTCATGCCGGTGACGATGGAGATCATGACGATGCTTTGGAGGTGGAGATCAAAGGCACAAGATGATGATGGCCATATCATGTCACATATTTTGATTGCATGTGATGTTTATCTTTTATACATCTTATTTTGCTTAGTTCGGCGGTAGCTTTATAAGATGATCCCTTACTAAAATTTCAAGGTATAAGTGTTCTCCCTGCGTATGCACTACAAAAAAATACACTTCCGTGATGATACGTGTTTGTCACAGTAGGTCGCGTTTTTTGTCATGCATGTACATCCATGACAAATTTATGACAGAATCAAGATAGTCATACATGTGCTGTCGTAGAAGTGTTCCATGACATTACCAAAATTATCATTACGGAAGTGTCCACTTCCATGACGATAAATCGCGCGTCACAGAAGTGCTTTCGTCAAGGGTGACCGACACGTGGCATCCACCGTAACGGAACGCCGTTAAGCTATCGGGTCGGGTTTTGGATCCGATAACCCGTTAACAGCCCCGACCAATGGGGATTTTCCACGTGTAAAATCATCATTGGCTAGAGGAAACACGTGTCGGCTCATCGTTGGGACAGATGTCATCCACTCACTGGACAGAAGGCGCCTATGATACGTCGACACGTGGCACGGCTCAACAGTGGCCCATTCCTGTGAAAAGGCCAGCCCGTTTGACTTGGTCAAAAGCTGGCGGGCCGGCCCATGGAAAGCCTGTTAACGACCTATTCGCATATAGCCCATTTATAGCCCGCTAACCCAAGGCCCGTTACGCCCTATCCGAATTAGGCCCAGTAGCGTCATCTGGGCCATCCAATATGATTCCAGCCCGTTTTCACTTCTGGCCCATGTATAGCCCATGACGTCTTTCGGCCCATATGAGGCCCTTTGTAACTCTTGGCCCATTAGCGGCCCGTGCTAAAACTGGCCCGTAATGAACAGTGTATTACTTTACACCCATTAACGGCCCGTGGTGAAACTGGCCCGTAATGAACAGTGTATCACTTTATACCCATTAACGGCCCGTTATTTCGTTGGGCCGTTTCCAGCCGAAGTTAACTTTCGGCCTTCTGAGGGCCCATTTATTCTTGGGCTCATTTGCAGCATTCGGTTACTTACGGCCCGTTACTGTCATTTTCTGCTTGTGGGCCAAATTCAGCCCGTCGTTACAGTCGGCCCGTTTGTGGACCGTTAGTTTGTTGGGCCATTTTCATAGCATCACCAAATACGGCCTATTAACGATGGCCCGTTATGGTCGGCCCATGAACGGACGATTCCAACTCTAGCCCGTTTACGGCCATAATGCGGTCTGTTTGGCCCATGTTTGGCCAATCGATCATACGGCCCGTATAAGGCCCATTGATGACACGGCCCGCAGAAGGCCCATTGTTTCTACGGCCCATAGAAGGCCCATTGTTTCTACGGCATGTAGAAGGCCCACTGTTTCTACGGCCAGTAGGAGGCCCAGTGTCACTACAGTAAATATTAGCCCATGGTTATTGTGGCCTAGTTTTAAAAAATAGGTTATTGCAGCCACTAGCTCACCGCGGAAAAAGAACTGCAATGACTACAAGCAAACAAATAAACAAGACAACAAGGAAATAAATAAGCAAGCAACTAACGCTAGGCTATCACGGCTATTACACATATTACATCCACTGGGCATCAAAGTTCGCCACCAGTGCAAATATAGGGAACAAAGCAGCATATCATATACACTGGTTGTCAAAGTTGGCGACCAGCGCAAATAAACGCCGCAGCAAAACAAATCCAGAACTAAAACCACTTCAGAAGATCTCAAGAAACAATATCCTGGGTACCCATAATGCTGGCAAGATGCTTAGCAAGCTTATTAACTTTCTCTCGTTTGGCGCTTAAATCCTCCAGCGCTTGCTGTTGCACCAGAAAATATGCATCTGAATTCTGCAGGGACTTCCTCAGTCCTTCAGCTTCCTTTCGCAGCACATCTGATCGATGTCTTTCAACTTGAAGTTGAGACTCAAGAAGACGAACTGATTCAGGCAGCGAGTTCGAAGAGCTTGTGCCAGCAGTAGTAGCCAGTAACTAAAACACTACATCAAGACAGGACTTTTGGGTTCCCTCACTGTCGCCAAGATAGTTTTTATCAGCTTTCTTGGAGACCAACAGGGATGTCTCACTATCTTGAACCTTATCTGCATTACTTCCTTTACCATTGGATAACGCGGTACTGTTCTCCAATATTTTGTCCGCATTCTAAAAGAGAAACAAGCAGACACATCACATGTTTACCATGTTGTATATGAAACTCATTTTGGTAAATGAGTTCAGTAGTAAAGTGGACAGGATAACAACATGAAACAAACATATATCTATGTACGATGGTCACTTTATGGTCTATATCATTCTAGTTTTTGTTGCCAAATCAAGATAGAGACACAGTTCAAATAATATTTGTTCAAGACAAAGCAGAATGGACAGAATATAAGTGTGGGTAACTATAGAGCAATAACAACACTTGTAATGTGCATGACATGAGAACATAACTGTTTATTCAATTGAAACTGAAATCAACATAGAGCAGATTACAACAGCAAACCAGTTAAATAAATAGGTTTAAAACATACCTGTTGCGCCATTGGAGTTTCAATTCCATCCTTCAAATTTGAAAATAGTTGGTATGAGTAAATACAGTAATGCAAGAGCAAGTGAGTATGAACCATAGCTACAGAACCTGACCTGAGAACAAATCTTCTTCTCCTGTAAGCGTTGAGTTGGGATTCGGAGTGGTGGTCCTCGTGCTTTGGGCACTGCAATTCCCTTACTAACTGCTCGTGTTTGGGTGCTCTGTGGTGGAGACGGTGTTGTGTCAACTGGAACTGGGTTACTATCTGCCGGGGTTGGGGTTAGAAGGGGTGTAGCTGGTTCTCTGTCCAACTGGGTAGGGGTACAATCTGCGAGAGTCTGGGTTATGTGTGGTGGATCTCGTCCTTGGGCAAGTACAATCGTGGTTCTATCTGCATCAACTGGTAGCACTATCTTTTCTGAAGACCGTGTTGTTACTCCCTTAGATACTGCCATCATGCTCTCCAATTCAAATGGCTGATAAAAAAGAAAAGTAATTGAAAGTATAGACATTGTATGATAGACAGGTGCAATGGATAATGGGGAATAAAAGAGGGCATGAAATAATTCATATTTATGTTGTCTAACCAAACAGGATAGCATGACACAATTTCACATATATGATGGCTAACTAAACAGGATAGCATGACACAATTTCACATTATGATGGCTAACTAAAAAAGATGGAAAGACATAGTTCAAAATATGAGACTATGTAAACAGGATGACATGACATAACTATATAATGTGTTTATTAAATAGGTTGGCATGCCATAATTCACATACATTCACGGATAGAATGCCATAATTCAAAATATGATGACTGTAAACACTAAACAGGATGAGATGATATAACTATATGATGTCTTTATTAAATGGGTTGCCATGCCATAATTCAGATAGATGATGTGTATGTACTATGTAAACATGATGGCATGATATAATTCAAATATATGATTTATATAGTAAGCAAGTAAGCAGATGGCAATCCATATATGATGTAAAAACTAAGCAATGCAAGACAACATGCATGACATGGGTAATATAACCCTGCCAAGTTTGAGCATAGACCTCAGGGGGGAAATAGGACTGGTCATCAGTCTCTGAATCCTCCTCTGAGGTGCTCTCTGTAACCAACAAGATGTCTGCTTCAGCAGGTAGCATTGCCTGCTCTGAATACCTTGTTTTCACTCCAGATACTTCCATCACCGCTTCAAATGGCTGATGCACAAGAAGAGTAGTTGAATATACAAACGTTGTCGACAAATGGAACACGTAATACAAAAAAATGATAGCATGATATAATTCACATACATGATGATTGGCTAAACAGCATGGCATTGCATAATTCACATATATAATGCCTTTGCAACAAGATAGCATTGTATAATTCACATATATAATGTCTTGCAACAAGATGGCAATGCATAATTCACATATATGGTAATTAGACACTGAACAGGTGGCATTCACACAAAGCATGTCTAAACTAATCAAATGACATAGCAATGCGAGACACCATATGCATGATATGAGCAACATAACCCTGCCAAGTTAGAGCATACACCTCGGGGGGAATAGGACTAGTCATCTGTCTCTGAATCCTCCTCTGAGGAGCTATCCATAACCAGCGAGATATGCGCTTCGTCAGATAGCATAGTCTGCTCTAAAGACCTTGTTTTCACTCCAGAATTTGCCATCACCGTGTCAAATGGCTGAAGCACACGAAGAGCAGTTGAATGTACTAACATTGTTGACAAATGTAATATGTAACGAAAAAAAGGATGGCCTGATATAATTTACATATAAGATGACTGGCTAAGCAGGATGGCATTGCAAAATTCACATATATGATGCCTGGCTAAACAAGATGGCGTTGCATAATTCACATAAATGATTAATAAACTAAATAGATGGCATTCGCACAAAGGATGTCTAAACTAAGCAAATGACATATTTGATGTATAAAGTAAGCAATGCAAGACACCATATGTATGCTATAACCAACATCAGCATGCCAAGTTAGAGCGAAGACCTCAGGGGGTAAATAGGAGTTGTCTTCTCCTTCTGAATCCCCCTCAGAACAGATATCTTCCTCTCGATTACAATCCGAAATGTGTGGAGGGGGGCTGCCTTTGCGCCTACCATGGAGCAACGTCTGCATAAAATTTTATTGCCACGCAAGGCTCGTCTCTTTTGCTCTACATGTTCAGTTCCATTGTTTACAATAACTGTCATGCATAGGAATAAAACATAGTGAGATTATGTAAGGAGTGCATGCAGAAATCCAGAGTGATGGTAGCAACCTGTGGATAGACCCAAAACCAATAATAGCAGGCAGATAATGGCTTCAGTTAAAAAATACAGATAATGGCTTTTTTACTGTTTGTTTCCCACCCAACATGAAACTCATAGTAGACACCGGAGATTAACCAGATAGTAGATAGATACTATTGATAGCGGCCCCGATATGTACCCCACAACCATTTAAAAACTCAAGTTTGACCATTAGTTTGGAGCTGACTCAGAGTCTAATCGGTGAACAGGACGATAAAGTAGCATGTAATATTAAGCGGTGCATAATGTAAGCAGACATGAAAGAGTGGGACCTCTCTAGCGGACCCGTGTAGTCCTCGAGGTCATCTGCTCGGTTGATGATGGTAATGCAGTTTTCATGGCTGCCAGCGGCGGGGAAGAAGATCTGAGGCGGCGAAAGACAGTCTGGAGGCCGGATCCCTGCTGTGCTGGACCCTTCTGTCGTTGGAGCAGCTGAGCTGGGGTGGACGACGGTGCAGCAGGAGCGGGACAAACCACACAAGGTTTTCTTTGACAACTATCTGTAAGAGAAGTAATTCTGTAAGGGCTCGTTTGAATTAGAGGATTCCAACAATGCAGGGATAGGAAATAGACGGGAATAGGATAGGAATGCACGTGCAAAACAGAGAATTTAAAAACACAGGATTTCTACCAATCTGAGTGTTTGATTCACAACAATTGGAAGATCACAGGATGCAAAGAAGCATGGTGAGATTAAGTCAAACCACAAGAAAATGTACGGTTATAATGCTATTATGCTACTATCTCTTAGTCTTGTGCTTCATGAATAGGAATTTGAAAAGGAGGACAAGTGAAAATTAAAATTCCTACGTTTTTTCTTTCAAGGAGACACTAAAGGAACAAACCTGTGTGCTCAGTGGACAATATATATAACATGTAGAGTAAAAAAGAGATGCAACAAGTGTACAACCTCTTTGGCAAAGCCATGTCGATCTCAGCGTGATTGGGTTGGCCGGTGAGGATGCTCCAGCTGACTTTGCTGTCGGAGGAGGGGAAGAAGATCTTAGGCGTCTGGAGATGGAGCCCGAGGTACTGCTCCGCTGTGATGGAGGGTTTCGTCATTGGAGCAGCTCCGGTGAGTTGTACGACGCCGAGGCTAAAGCAGGACAAGAGAGACAACGAACAACGTTAACCTGAGTGGAATTCTAATAGCATCTTCAATACATGACGTAAAATACATAACCATAAAGTGCTAGATGTAAAATACATCAGCCGCTCATCTCTAAACTTAACTGTCGAAACTGAACTTAACTGTCGAAACTGAACTTAACTGTCGAAACTAAATTTTGCTGTCGAAACTGAATTTTGCTGTCGAAACTGAACACACTAGCAAGGTGAGGCTACACGTCGGTCGACTGACTTTTTCATCTCTGGTTAGTCGATTTTGCAACCGTTGGATACGAAATCAAGAGCCTGCGGTTCATCTTCAACCTCCACCCCCCTGAGCCGCCAGCCACCACCGGCCAAACAGCAGCCCCCCGCCACCCGCGGCCGGCGGTGCGCCGCCCCGCCCGCCCCGAAAACACTCCCCACCGCCGGTCCGCCGCCGCCCCGGCCATCCCTCTAGCCCCCCCCTGTGCCGAGCTTTTTCTCTGGCGATCCCCACGCCACCGCCCCGCCAACGCCCCGCCACCGCCCCATCCTGAACCCTAAGATAGATAGTGGGGTACCTCTCCGGCGAGCCCCCCTCCCCGCTTCGGCTGGTTCTTCCTTCACCCCGGCGAGCCCCCCCCACCCCCTGAATATCGACTGACCCAAAAGTCGATTCAGTCGACTGAAGTGTAGCTAAATCGGAGTAGCATCGCAAGCAAGAGCAAGAGCGAGAGCAACAGCACGAGCAAGAGCAATAGCAAGAGCAGACCAGGCAGGGGACCGAGAGCAAGAGCAGAGCAGCAGCGCGAGCGAGCGAGAGCTAAAGCAGCAGCATCTCCTACTGATGTGGACGTCGCCGCCGAGGGAGCGACGCCATGGAGGAAGTGGCCGGCGACGCCGCCGTGGATGGAGCCGCGCCGTGTCGGCTCGGGACCGAGCGCCGTCAGCACCGTGATATCGAATCAAGAGGAAAATGCGGCGATTAGTGTACAACCTCTTTGGTGGCGCCGATTAGGCCGCAGCTTCATCCGAGGAAACAGTGATGATGATGCTCTTCCGGTGGTGCAGGTGAAGACGGCGGTGTGGGAATGGAGGTGGCACGAAAGACGAGGGGAACGTCGGGGCAGCTCCTTGGAGGTGGAGGACGGGGTGGCTGAACCGGCGGGACGATGAGATCGACGAGGGATCCTCATCCGATACGGTGGATGAGGGACGTCAACGTGTTGCTGTGGACGACGTCGTCGGGGAAGAGGCTCCGGCTGGGTGGCGGACGGAGCAGGGTGTGGGGTTTCGTCGCGGGTTTTCACGGCCTCGGTGTACGAATGGGTGGGCGGATGGGATGGCAGTGGGGAACCATGGCTTAAAGACGCGCTTGTCCGAAATGTGGGGTAAGTTACGAAAGTACCCCCACCAATTTGAGGCGGTTCTTTCGGTTCAGGGGTACCACGGGCATTTCGCGTGTCGGGATTTCACAGGAGGTGGGAGTTTTCGCGCGCGTTGTAATTTCGGAATAGCAAGGCGCGGGTTGAGATGGAGGGAGTTGTCGGAGCACAACGAGACAAAGATATATCTTAAATATTTCGGGCTAACAACGCGCGGGTTGAAATTTCCGGACAAGCCTAACGTGTACTGTACCAAATCAATGCGCACTACAAATGTCATTCAAAACTTTGAATTCATGTTAAGTTCAATTAAAATATTTCGCTACGTGTATAATGCATGCAACCTACTACTCAAATGAACGTTTTAGTGCATTCCAAATGTATATACTACCGCTTCAATATGAACTAAATTTGAATTCGTTTCTCTATTTGAATAAGATCTACAGTAATGATTGTTGTGAAGTCAAAGCATTTGAAATCGTTTCTCTGTTTTAATAAGATCTACAATCATCATTATTGTCAAGTTAAACCATCGTTTGTGTATTATCTTCACAGCACACCACATGATTAGTCTCGAGTTACATATGAACTATGTGTACTATATGAACTCGAACTAGATTTTTTGAATCCACTTTATTTTGATTTCAAATCACATTACATTTCTAGCTCTAGCTAGATCTTCATAATCTAAACCATGTCTCATATGTATAATGTGTTTATCACATTATGTATGGTGCCCCGCCCCCTACGCCTACAAGTATTTAGATGTGAGTTGCAAACACCACACATTACCACAAATTCAAAGAGAATGTGAGAATGTTCGATATATAGTATTGTTTAGATTGTTCGATATTTAGTTGTAAGCTGCAAACGCCACACATTATCACAAATTCAAATAAAATGTGAGATTGTTTGATGTATAGTATGGTTTAGATTGTTCGGCATTTAGCTGTGAGTTGCAAACGCCATGCATTATCACATTATGGTATAACATGTGCACAACACGTGTATCACCGCTATATTCATGCATGCAATGTTTAAAACACTATGATCTCCTATTCAAATATATGAATCCGCTTTCATATCAAATTATGATCTTTGTTAGTCTCTTACACCCACACAATCCTCTAACCTTTGTAGCTACCACTAACTTTCTCTCGTGCATGCACACACCCTCCTCGCCCTCCCCCTCCCTCGGCATTCTATCCACCGGGCACATTCATTTTTTTCTTTAGGTCGTTCTCCCAGAGTCTCCACAACTCCTTTCCGACACACACCGATCGATAAACCTCTCCAGCGATGCCTGCCTACAACATACACACACACCTTCAATCTCCTCCTTTATGTGTCCTTGCCTCGTGTCTCTCATACGGTCAGACACACGTGTAAACTCTCGCCCCTCTTTTCATCGATCTCACAACCGCACACTCCTCCCCCTATCTAGCTAGTAGTTGGGCCTCTCGCACCACCTCCTAGCTCCATTCTCTCTGTCTATCCGTCTCACTGGGCCTTATTTGCCTCTAACAAATGGACGTACACCGACCGATCTCTCGCTATACATATAGCTAGCTAGGTCCTTATAACTCGTTTTTACCCACACGTCGATCTACCTCATTAGTTGTGTCTCTCCCTTCCTCCGACAAACAACAATTGATCTACCGATCTAGTTAGGTTTGCTTACCAAACACATGGTTCCCCTTCATCATCGATGGATGCGTCCCGACAGATCTATCACGCATAGGCACACACAGAAACACATCCCCACTCTTATTGATAACATTGCAGTTCCACCCTCAGTTTGTCTAGTAGGCCTCTCCCACCATCTTCGAGAAGCAACTCCATCACCCATCCAGCACTCTACCCCTCTCCCTCCCTCTCTCTCTCTCCTCTCTCTCTCTCTGTCCCATCATATTTCCCGTCCTTCAGTTATGTATGGATGTCGACCAATCTCCCTCAAGACATAGCTGGGTCTCTCCTTCTCAACACATATACGAGTCGTTCTACCTCTATAGTTAGGCCTCTGCCTACCCCTCCCCCCACCCCCCTCCCCCCACACACACCGATACATCGAGCGCTCTAGTCATGTCTCCCTGCCACACACAAACTTGACATGTGCCCTCTAACGTTCGGGTAGGCCAGTCGCCCTATATCTTTGACTTGCACACACACACAATTTTGATGGCTCTCTTCATCGATCTCGCACCCACCCACTTGATCCTCTCTTCGACTCTATCGATAGCTATGACCGCTCCATCTCTTCTCGTGGATTGCCCGACCCTCTATGTATGATATGGATAGGCCTCCATTTCGCACACATTGCATGCAAAATTTTGTTTGAGATGTCATCGACACATATTCCCACAAATAATTCACGAAATCAACCCCCCACCCCACCCCCACCCCAAAACAAAAAACACTCACGAACGCGGTTTGTATCTCTCACACACACCCACGTAGGTGGGGGACGTGCACGAAGAGAAGAGGTGCATGCACGGCGCACGTACTCCCGTCTCTTTCCCAACCACACCTGCGCGGGTACACGGTGGAGCTCATTTCTGTATGAAAAAGCCAGCCCACGTGGTAATTTGGCACGTGTACTGGTTGTCCACTTGGTGGAGGGAGGATCGTCTACCACGGGTGAACAAACAAATTGTGACTTGACGTGTTATGTTAAAAAAGAGGCAAACCATGTGGGGCCTACCTTAGAGGCAAGGCTCTATACACTGGAGTACTTTTGATGTGTCCCGTCAACCTGCAGAACGAGGAGAAGCTTGCTTAGTACGCCATCTCCCCCGCCCACGGGCGCGGTGGCTCGCAGGATGAGGTGAAGCTTGCTCCGCCTTACGCCCGCTCCCTCGCCCATGCGCGCGGTGGCTCGCAGGACGAGGAGAAAAATTTACTACTCCCTCCGTTTACTCCTCATCCCTACTACCTTGGTTATAGAGATTATATCATATTGTTTGGAATATATATGTCCTTTAGTAGATTTCAATATGAACTACTAGTACATACTCCAAACACTAATGTATATAGACGTATTTTAGAGTGTAGATTCACTCATTTTGCTCCGTATGTAGCACTCTCCCTCGCCCCTCGACCCTCGCCCACGTGGTGGACATGCAGCAATTCATTCGGTCTCATATAGCCAGAACGATATATACTGCACTACCATTATTGCTCGACTTCCCGAAGAGGTGAAGAGCCAATCGCAAGGTTAATATTTTGGAGATGCCAAGCGCAAGGTTATAGGAGAACGAGTAGTAGGTGCCGCATCATTTATAAATAAAGTTTTTTTTCTTCAGTGGCACGTACGCAATATGATAGGTTCATATGGAGAGAAAAGGAAACCGCTCCACTATATACATAGTCAGGACGGGCCAGCCTACACGGTTGCTTGCTGGGGTTGCTCTCTTCACACTCTCTCGCACAAAACGACTGTGGCCACATCTCTAACATCTCGGCGGATCACGTCCGCTTGGGGAAGGGGTGGATGCTTAGTGTAGATGCGGTGGCCGTCGCCGACGGCGAAAACCCACTGTCGGCACGTCCCGATCAGGGGTCCCCGCCGTTCTCTCTCACAAAGCCGGTGAGGTTGCCTTCATCCCTTGCTCACTGCCGCGACGTGGGCAGTTGTCGCCTCCCGCCGCCCTCCTCAAGGTTGAGCTACGTCCCTCAGGTACAACTCCCTTTACAGCCGGCTTGCACCACTGCTCCAGCTGCCCACATCACTCCCTTTGGATATTTCTCTACTTTTTTGCCCCGCACATACCTCTACTGGCTTCTACGTACTGTATTTGTGATGTGTTTATGTCTCATCAACTAGTCCCAGTAATCTTATTCTAATCACACTTCTTCAATTTCTTTGCCACAGGGATGCTCATCTCGATTTTGGTGAAACTGCACAAAATGATCCGATGGTCAAAAGGTTGCAAACTTCATTTATTAGGAAGCTCGAACGTTGCCAGCAAATTGAATCCTGGTCAGGGTTCACGGTTCAAGGGTTAGGGACTGCATGGATCATTTTTTTCTTTAGCTGCCTCTGTTCCAAAATAAGTGTCAACTTTAGTAGTAGTACAACTTTGTACTAAAGTTTGCACAAAGTTGAGACACTTATTTTGGAACGGAGGGAGTACATATTTGCTATGATCTGTCAATCATTGAGATGCAATAGCATGCATGTTAGTCTCCTTTGTATTTGATGAAATGTTGCAACGGGCAACCTTGGACGCAAGATACATGTAACAGAAGCTGGAAGCTTCATAGCATTGTGCAAATTTATCTCGCTGATAAATTACAGTACGTACTATACTAGTACTTCCTCCGTTCCTAAATATATGTCTTTGTAGAGATTTCACCATGAACCACATGCGGATGTATATAGATGCATTTTAAGTGTAGATTCATTCATTTTGTTCCGTATGTAGTGGAATCTCTACAAAGACTTATCTACTAGTAATAGCTAGCCCCCACTACCAGGAATTGTCTATCCTCTCCTTGAGCCACATCATCAAAATTGATGTAGCCGTTAGATGAAGTAAATCAGTCCATAATAGCCGTCTGATCTAGACGTTGAGAGGCTCTGCACTAAGCCACATGCAAGCATGCAGAAATACCGTGGCACATGCATGTGAGTGGGTTTTAAATCACATCAACATGTCTGCATGCAAGCATGCACCGGTAGCATGCATGTAAGTGAGCTTTTAAGTCCCATTAACATGTCAAAAAGAAAAATATAATCCCATTATGCAGTAGGAGTTGGCTGATCTTTTTTCCTTACGTGGGATGATCTAAATGATGATGGGAGTTTATTTAGTTTGGCTACCACATTTGTCATGCGGTTATAGAGTTTTTTTAGTTCTATGAAATCGATAATTTTGCACAGAGAGATATACCGTTGTTTCGCGGCAACGCGTGGGGACTCATCTAGTAATATTTAGGAACGGAGGGAGTACTATGTAAAGAGTTAGGTGTCGCACGGTGATAGTGTGAGGTGGGCCATGTAATCACTGAGCCTGCGTGTTTTCACTGCTCTTGCACGCCTCCGCTGTAAGAATGGAGAAAATTGTAATCTAGTAGTAGTACCTCCTTTCGCCTAAAGCGTGGGACATCCAGCAGTCCTACCACCTCAGTAATAAAGACCAATGAGCCGTCAAATCACATAGACCCAGCAGTAAGTTGGACGGACGAAGCAACCATCACTCTTGCGCCAGTAAGAGGTCGCGTCCGCTCTGCCCGGGCATGAATGCGGCACCGATTCTTTGGAGTGGCGCTGACCGTTTCGGGCGGGAAGCGCGCGCGGGCGATGGAGGGGCTTTGGGTGGGCCAGGCTGGTCAGGAGCGGGCGTGGCAGCTGTCCGCATGTCCCTACCGGACACGCCCGGAAACGAGAGGATGCACCGACTCTCGCGGCTAAAATTGTACACTACACAACATCTCTCTGTAGGAGTAGGTCGATCTGTCGCTCTCTCTAACACACACATGCTGTTAAACACACACACACACACGCACACGCACGCACCTTGGTCCCGTTGCACCTTCTAACATGACCTATTACACCTAGACGGAGGGAGTAGTAAGTATACGAGATACGGTGGCACACTTACTTAAGTCGAATACAAGTGCCCAAAATTTGTGTGCATGTTATAATAAGGATTCACTTAAAATAGTATGTGAGCGAACAGAGGGATCAAATTGGACAGTGTTCCCGAGCAGTAGCGAGATGTGTGAGGTAAGATACACCGCTGGCGTTTTTAGTTTTTCTTATTAATTTGTTTGTTTCACCCTCTGACTGGTGGGACCCAACGTACTACGTGGAGAGAGGTAAGGTGACTAAGGCTGCATTATTTCTGCACCACTGTGGATAGTCTTACCACCAAAGCCACATGACATGATTATGATTGAAATCCCAATGACTCCCACACACACAAAAAAAGGCATGCTTGTCACACGTATGCAGGAATGTATAAAAGGTTATTTCCCTCTCGTTGAACATAACGGGAGGGTTGTGTAGCTGGTTAGCCTGTTCGCTCATCAAACTTGAGGTCTCGGGTTCGATAACTACACTTGAGCATAATTTGTGCCAGGAGGATTCTTTGACTGGTCAAAATGTTTTCTAGGGTTTGCACGCTTCACACTCTCTCTCCAGTATATATATACACGCTGGAGCCTCAACGCTTGTAGTTGCTCTCTTCACACTCTCTCGCCCTCTCCCGCTGGAGCCTCAACGCTTGTAGTTGCTCTCTTCACACTCTCTCACCCTCTCCAGGTCTAAAAAAGACTTCGTTGGCCTCTCTCTCCCCTCACTGCTGCTCAAAGAGCCGGCAGGATCCGTCCGCCGGGAAGGGAAGGAGGCTTAACGCTGTCACCGTCGGCGAGGGACTACCGGCGCAGCTGTTCACTTTCCACCCAGCGGCGGCGCGGGAGGGCCTCCGGCCCCTTCTTCTTCGCCACCGTCCCGTCGCCCACCAAACCACGCCCCAAGAACCTTAAGGTATAATTTACTTACTCCACATGCATTGCTCTAGCTGCATGTATACCATGAATCTAGGACGTGGTTCAAAGAGGAAAGGAGTGGGGGAAAGTAGTGGGAAAAGTTGTATATAGCATGAATCTAGGACGTGGTTCAAAGACGAAATGAAGGGGGAAAGTTGCATAGCATGAATCTAGGACGTGGTTCAAAGAGGAAAGGAATGGGGGAAAGTAGTGGGGAAAGTTGTATCGCATAAATCTAGGACATGGTTCAAAGAGGAAAGGAAGGGGCGAAAGTACTAGTTAAAAAAGGAAAGGAAGGGACAAGGCTGTAGAGTTTGAGCAGGACTAGATTTGCTGCGCTCACATAGGGAAAGGTGTCTAAAGATAACAAAACTGGGACCAACACAAATATGCTCCTTGGTTGTTTGTTCTTTGTTGCAATAGACTGTGCATGACCATAGTACATCGGTAGATGCACATGGTGCTGGTGCGTCCACTGTCCCGTGCAACTCATTAGCTGTCGTTAATCTAAGGCCATGTTTTGTTAAAAACTCCCTAGTCCCTACCTGCTTGGTTCCAGGGACTAAACATGGACTAGAGGTTATTAAATGACATGCTAAAAGACCATGTTACCCCTAGTAATGAACTAATAGAGACAAGGTGGGATGCGTGGCAGGGGCAACTGTTGGAAAAAATCCCAAAAAGACTCCCTCAGGGTCTTCTTTCTTTAGTCCCAAATGCCAACTTTTAGTCCCTAAAAGTCCCTCCGGTTTGGTTTAGATGGGACTGACACGGAGTTTTTTAGTCCCTACACCAAAATGTCCCTGTAAACAAACACCCTCTAATAATGCCGCTGGAAAATTGATGCAATGCCACAGTTAAAAGCAAATTACATGTTTAATGAATTTTATTGTTAATATAATCTCTATGTTAATATTAATCAATGCCACCATTTGAGAAATGCTACTGTCTTGCTTTCTTTCCCATTTAGATAAGGTAGATACTTCTTTTTGTTGGCTTCTGTGTCATCCACCGTTATTGACCACTAATTGTTTCCTTTGCACCTCTGTGTAAACAGGGGTTATCTACTTCACCTCATTGCCATAGTGACCTTTTGTTGCACTGCACAAAACACTTTTGTTTTAAGAGTGTTTTGTGCAGTTCAACCAAAATGTCACACCGACAACATTGCTTGATTGCTTGATCTTAGTGGAACTGCACAAGAGGAGATTTTACTTCCTATCCGTTAAGGCGAATTTGGTTCAGATCTTCTTCTTGTGAGTTGTTTGAATTCCGCATCATGAGAGGTCAGTACTAGCCTTCTTTCACATGATTCTGCAGTGTGCTTTCATATGTTGTGCTACTTGTACGATAATGTTGCTTCATTTTAGTGAACTGCACAAATGGAGACAAGACTTCCAATCTGTATGTGCACCGTAATATCCTATTGAGGTAAGATAAGGATATTTCACAACTGCTAGCCTGTATTTTGCCACTTTCATCAGAAAATTAAGTTTAGTACTATACTTGTGCTCCCTAATTGACATGCCAAATCTTACATTGAAGGCGAAGCTTGTCTGTTATTGAACCAAGTGATGGAGGGGAAGAACAAGCGGAAGAAAAACAAAAAATCAACTCCCAGTGCTGTAATGAAGCACTGGAACTGTGATGACACAAGTAATGATATAGTTTTGCATCTTAATTTATTGCTATGGCTGGAACGAGCAATTGTTTTGCCACTGATTTGAGGCCACTCTTAATGTAATATGTAATTATCTCTACTTGTGCAAACAGGGGTCTTCTTTGAAGATACCATATATTTTAGTGGAACTGCACAAGAAGATGTTGGAAACATTAAACTAATCGAGGAGTATATAGTAAGCATGGCCACCACCATAGATAGCAACAGATGGTTCCGGAGAAGTGCTTCATCTGTATGCTCTACACAATAAGCCTCCTGAAAAAGGTTGGTACTCGCCCACTGGTCTCATCCATATGATTGAGCTTTGTCATCTCTATTGGTGTTGTGCTACTGTTTAGATATTGTCATGAAAAAGTGGTATTGTCCTTGAGAAGTGCTTCATCTGTGCTGTTTTAAATATTTCCTTTCCTTTTTTCGAGCAAACAGGGATGCTAGCATTTAGTAGTCCTCTTGTCTTTGCACAACAGGATCATCTTCCTCTAAAGAAGAATATGGAGTACGTGAAGTGACTAGTTCCGATTATGCCAGGATGAAGAAGCCCTGTCTATCTTCTCATCAGAAGGAGCAGTTGAAGGATGGTTACATTACTCCCCACAAGACCAAACTAACTTCAGCTCAGAAGGACCATTTTTCTAAAAGTGTGCTCTACATGGACCATGTATGTGCCTGTTGAAACTGTCAATTCATAGTACAGTTTGCTTTATACTAATCACTTTTTCGTATTTGTGCAAATAGGGGTGCTCAGCTTGATTTCAATGGGAACTGCAAAAAATGTTCATGAATACATCGAATCATTCCTTTCCACCACAAGAAAGGAGGTGCCGATAAGTTCAAGGCATTGCAACATATAAGGGCGAAATCATACAAGCTACGCGCGAATTTGGTTGATTTTGGTGGAACTGCACAAAAAGAACAGCTGGTTTATTTAGCACGAGGTGCCATGTCAATGTCCGAACTGATGGCAAACCCTGCCCATTCCACAATCGTAGGCATTTGATATTTTGGAATGGGACAACCTTGTCAAATTTTGCTCATTGATTTTAGCAAGACATGCGTTTGATATTTTCGAATGGGACGCCCTTTGCTGTCAGCAGCGTCGATCAATTTTTTCTTTATTCTTTAGTTGTGAAGTAAATATTGCCTCTGACATGTGAGTCGCTGAGATGCATAATCATCGATTGTTTTGAATGTTCTCTATGAATTGTCAGGCCTGTGTGTTTGATTGCAATGTACAGAAACGCTAAAAAGCTACTCAAACTCTTTGTACTCCTTCTGTTCCTTTTTACTTCGCACATTGTGGAAGTGCATACTTTTTTGTATAAGATTGGTCAAAGTAGAGATACTTTGACTGCAGACAAAACTTGTATGCACGACTAGAAAGGACCGGAGGGAGTACATGTGAAACTACTGCAAATGAGGTGATCACCCTCGGAATAATGCTAGTACGTATTGTTTTGCATGTTCATCCAATGCCAGTGATACAGGAATTCAAACTAATTGAAATAAATTCATTCATACACGGTTGGATTTCATATAAACATGCCGGATTTCATTACATTTCATACATTCTTCAACTAAAAAGGGGTGCGCTGGAGGTATAATTAATTAACCGAAGCTAACCACTTGTGTCCTGCTGAGCCGAACAGAAGCTTCAGTGACTTAACTGCAGGTGCAGTTGCGTAACTGACATGTGGCCTGTTGGGCCCACGTGTCAGTCAGCCAACTGCACCAGCAGTTAAGTAGAAGCAGCGTTCTTCTCCAGCGCAGCTCTTCGACTCCACGTCGCCGCCAAGAAGCTAACCGGCCATCAATGGTCAACCCGTCTAGCTTGGCTTCAACCGGAGGGTAGCAGCGGTGGCCTTACTTGGACCCGAGCGGCGACGACCTACCGTGTTCTACTCTTCCTTGTTTTCTATGTGGCGCGGCTTCGTTGGCAGTGGGGCGGGGCCTCAGCGGAGCCGGCGATGTCCTCTGTCTCGTTGTCGGCGGGCGGCGCCTCAGCGGAGCGGTGGAAATCCTCCCCCACGTTGCTGGCAGGGTGGGGCCTCGACTGAGCCGGCGATGTCCTCTGCCTCGTTGTTGGCGGGGCGGGGCCTCGGCAGAGCCGGCGGTGTCCTCTGCCTTGTTGTTGGCGCCGCGGGTCCTCGGCGGAGCAGGGCCTCGTCGACGCCAGCGGAGCGGGAACTCGTCGGAGCTGGCATTGTCCTCTGCCTCGTCCTCGGTCTCGCCAAACAGCGCCTCGCCTACTTCATCGCCCTCTTTGCAAGCCTCTTTGTAGGCGGCCGCAGCCTCCGCCACCCGCATGCGGTACCGCCAGTGCTCGAGGCGGCCCTTGCGGGCGGAGCAGTACGAGTCGAGCAGCGCCTCCTACTCCGCCCACGTCCGCGGCGATCTGCTCCTCCGCCTATAGGTGCTCCTGGAGGAGATGGTGGTTGTAGGCGGCGTCGGCCTGCGCCTCCCGGAACTGCTCCTCACACATTTGCCTCACGCTGTCCATATATTGGGCACAGGCCTCGCTGATGGTGATGGTGCAATGCACCGGCGAGGATGGCGTGGAGGAGGGGGTTGGCGCCGGATCGTCGACTACCATGTTCTCCATTGGGACGTCGTCGTCCTCCGGCTGCCTGCCGGCCAGCCGGTCGACAGCAATGGCTGCCATCTCCTTGTGGTCCGTCGTCCGCCCGTCCCGAAGAGCGCTGGAGCGCGAGGAAGCCATGGTGGGCAGTAGTGGTGTGGACAGGAGAAAGGGAACGGATGCGGATGACTGCGACTATGGTCGGCGCAGCAATTTATATAGCAATGGTGGGCAGGCGGAGGGACGGACGTGTGGCGCCGGAGTAGCCGCCTCGGCAACCGCGTATCATTAATGTGAGCGGCAGATGGACGGACGGACGACACTTGTGTTGTTTGAAGGCGGAGCAATCGCCTGCACCGGGAAGCGGGGCGGGCGGCGCTGACTGTTTCGGGCGGAAAGCGCGCGCGGGCGAGGAGATGACTTTACTTGGAGAGGATGACAATGGGGACCCACCAAGTCCATAGCCTCACGTACGCAAGTGCCTCCTTATTATATATATATATATATATAACTAACTATAATTTATTTTTCTTCCTCCTGGTTTCCTGACATCACGGTCCCACACCATTGTCAACCTATGTAGTAGTCAATAAACGAGAGAATTGCACAAGAAGCGGCCGACAGCTGGGACCAAGCAGCTCGAGCAGTATTTGTGTTTTTGAGGTGTGAGCACTGCAGAGTTTTTCGATGTTTAGCCCAGATATTAATTTTTCTCCTCTGAACAACAACGAAAACATCGCTGCAGGTATTAACTGGGCGGGTTGTGGCCCGTCTAGCCCAAGCCAGATATCCAGCCCAGATATTAATTGTTTTCAAGCTGAAAATGGCTAGCCCAGCTATACTTTTTTTAGGAATACCCAGGCAAGGTCAAGTTGTTATTCTCCGCCCCGCTGGGCTGCAAATCTTTCCTAGGAGGGATGCATTAGGCTTAAGAAGAAAATGGGCTTTAAGAAATAATAAATGGGATGTAATTACAAAAACTGGGCAGTAACTATAAAGAAATGCACCAAACACGTCATTACTTTATAAAATATTATTTTTGGATATTGAAAATTTTAATTTCATTAATTGTTGCGAGCGCAATGTTTCGTTGGATTTTTACGTAATATAAATTTATATTGAAATTGTATTTAATCTGACTAGAAATTTCGGGATAAAAATATTTTGGATCCCATCAAAATGTGGGAAATTTTATTGAATTCTGTTTTGAACGGTTGGTTGAAATGGGCTGTACTTTTAGCAAACTGTAAATGGGTTGTAGTAAATTCCATTAGAATTCAAAAATGGGCTACACATTCTTACAAATCTCAAATGGGCTATAAGTTCTTTGCCACACACTTCTGGCCTTACTAAGTTGACGCGTCCCCTAAAAAAACAGAGTTGACGCGTATGCAAGGCTTTGTCAACTTATAGTCAACACACGGTTCTAGCAGCAGTGGCCGTTGGATGTCCATCCAACGGATGCCGTGCTTCTTCTTCAATCTCAGATATTCTAGCTTCACCCGCCCAAAAAATGATTCCTCCCCCTGACATCTGGGGCGCACCGTTTCGGGAGCTGACCTATGGGCCTACTAAGTTGACGTACCAAGGGCTTTGTCAACTTAGTCAATATAAACGATTCTAGCTGCAGTGACCGTACGATGTCCATCCAACGGCCGTCGTGCTTCTTCAACCTCTGGTCTTCTTGCTCCAGCCGCCCAAAGCAGCGCCGGTCGTGCCGCCTGCTCCTGCCTCCCGTGGCCGGCTGTGCTGCCGCAGAGGCCTCACTGCCCCTACTACTCCCACCGCTGGCCAGGCCATCCCTCCACTCACCCACACCCCCTGTTATTCTGCGGCGACCGCAGCGCAGCCGAACCAGTGAACCCTCGTACTCCTCTCCGCGTGTGCATCCACTGCCGCGTCTTCCCCGGCTCCGCGTCGTCCCCTTCCTAGGCCTCACCGTCGTCCACCGCCCTGGTGCTCTCGGCGTGGCGTGGTTAACGTGGTCAAGGAATGACTTCCATCGGACGTGGACTGTATGTGGAGAGGCTGACAACTGGGTCCACGGTAGCCGCAAGGAAGTGCCTCCTTATTACGCGCAAAATAATTATTCCTCCACCTGACAGCGGGGACCCACCGGACGGGCCACCGTATTTCGCAAAAAAATGATTCGCCCCCTGACTGCTGGGACCCACGAGCTACATCTTCGCACGCAAGGAAGTGCGTCCGAAAAAAAAATGATTCGCCCCCCTGACTGCTTGGACCCACCAGCTACATCTTCGCACGCAAGGAAGTGCGTCCGAAAAAACGATTCGCCCCCCGACTGCTGGGACCCACCAGCTACACCTTCGCACGCAAGGAAGCGCGTCCGGGCAACAAAAACGATTCGCCCCCTGACTGCTGGGACCCAGCAGCTACACCTTCACATGCAAGGAAGTGCGTCCGGGCAAAAAAACAAAACGATTCGCCCCCCTGACTACTGGGATCCACCAGCTACATCTTCGCAGGCAAGGAAGTGCCTGACAGTCGGGACCCACCTGGTCGAAGCGTACGTAGCGTTGTCATTCTGGTCGTGAACGTGTACGTACATACTGGTCGATGTAGAGGCGCGCACGTGTCGTAGTAGAGGCGCACACGTGTCGTAGTAGAGGCGCGCACATAGCATGTACACGTACGTACAGCGGCAAGGGTGCAAGAAAGAAAATACGGCCACGTATGTGTACATACGGGCAGGGTCTCGAACGCCTACTCACGCATACATACGGCCAGGGCTCGTGTACATGGCTGGGTCGGAACGGAGAAACAGCGTCGTCATCGTGTTCATGGGGAGGCAACGGAATGCGTCGTGTTCATGGGGAGGCAACGGAATGCGTCGTGTTCATGGGGAGGCAACGGAATGCGTCGTGTTCATCGGGAGGCAACGGAATGCGTCGTGTTCATCGGGAGGCAACGAAACGCGTGGGAGCCAACCGGCTGGGTCGGAACGGAATGCGTGGTCGTGTTCATCGGGAGGGCTTGGACGGAACAGGCGATGGAAACGAGGCCTGGCGTACCGCAAAACGGAGGAAACGGACCTCCTACGTTCGGAACGGGGTCCTGTTGATCGGGAGGGGTGTGGCGTACCGCAAAACGGAGGAAACGGACCTCCTACGGTCGAAATGGGGGTCCTGTTGATCGGGAGGGGTGTGGCGTACCGCAAAACGGACGAAACAGACCTCCTACGGTCGAAACGGGGGTCCTGTTGATCGGGAGGGGTGTGGCGTACCGCAAAACGGACGAAACGGACCTCCTACGGTCGAAACGGGGGTCCTGTTGATCGGGAGGGGTGTGGCGTACCGCAAAACGGACGAAACGGACCTCCTGCGGTCGAAACGGGGGTCCTGTTCATCGGGAGGGGCATGGCGTACCGCAAAACGGGACTCCACGGGATACTGTTCATCTCCACCGTCGACCTCCTCCAGCCTCCACGGGCTACCGTCGACCTCCTCGAGCCTCCACGGGCTACCGTCGACCTCCTCCAGCCTCCACGGGCTCCTGTTCATCCAGCCTCCACCGCGCGCTACTCCACCGGCTACTGTTCAACCACCCCTCCACCGTCTACTGTTCATCCAGCCCTCCATACCACGGGGTCCTATTCAACCACCCCTCCACGGGCACCCCTCCACTGTCTACTGTTCATCCAGCCCTCCACCACACCACGGGGTCCTGTTCATCCAGAGGCAACGCCACCGCTCACTGTTCATCCAACCCCCCCCCCCCCCCCGCAACGCTCACTGTTCATCCAATCGATCGGCTTCAGTTAGCAGCAGTAGCGAAGGAATCGCTCGATCGGGTTCAGTTAACAGCCATCGATCGATCGCTCGGGTTCAGTAACGCGTAGCCTGCAGTGCAATCGCTCGGGTTCACTTAGAGCCCAACGCCTCACTCGGGTTCAGTTAGAGCCAACGCCTCGCACACACGCGCGTACGTGTACGAGAGAAACGCGCATCACTCGGCCTCCGACCTCCCACCGTAACCGGGAACTCCCCGAAATTTTCCTCCCCCTCGCTTCTACCACGGTTTTTTCCGTCATGGACGGCCCAAAGAATGTCATGCAGCTGCGTCTCCGGCCCGCCCAGGACGAAAAGCCCATTTTCTGTCATGATTTTTTGTCATAGAAGTAGGAGCCCACCACATCTATGATGATACCGGGTTTTGTCAGAATTATCGTCATAGAAGTGTCATATGTATGACAGGAAAAAAATTCGTTCGGCCCAAAATGTCACGGATGTGTCTTTTTTTTGTAGTGATGCACCATTGCGAAAGTTCTTTGTGCTGAGACACCACGTGATGATCGGGTGTGATAAGCTCTACGTTCAAATACAACGGGCGCAAGACAGTTTTTGCACACGCAGAATACTCAGGTTAAACTTGACGAGCCTAGCATATGCAGATATGGCCTCAGAACACTGAGACCGAAAGGTCGAGCATGAATCATATAGAAGATATGATCAACATAGTGATGTTCACCATTGAAAACTACTCCATCTCACGTGATGATCGGACATGGTTTAGTTGATATGGATCACGTGATCACTTAGATGATTAGAGGGATGTCTATCTAAGTGGGAGTTCTTAAGTAATATGATTAATTGAACTTTCATTTATCATGAACTTAGTCCTGATAGTATTTTGCAAATAATGTTGTAGATGAATAGCTCGCGTTGTTGCTTCCCTATGTTTTATATGTGTTCCTAGAGAAAACTAAGTTGAAAGACGATAGTAGCAATGATGCGGACTGGGTCCGTGATCTGAGGTTTATCCTCATTGCTGCACTGAAGAATTATGTCCTTGATGCACCGCTAGGTGACAGACCTATTGCAGGAGCAGATGCAGACGTTATGAACGTTTGGCTAGCTCAATATGATGACTACTTGATAGTTTAGTGCACCATGCTTAACTGCTTAGAATCGGGACTTCATAGACGTTCTGAACGTCATGGACCATATGAGATGTTCCAGGAGTTGAAGTTAATATTTCAAGCAAATACCCGAGTTGAGAGATATGAAGTCTCCAACAAGTTCTATAGCTAAAAGATGGAGGAGAATAGCTCAAGCAGTGAGCATGTGCTCAGATTGTCTGGGTACTACAATTGCTTGAATCAAGTGGGAGTTAATCTTCCAGATAAGATAGTGATTGACAGAATTCTCTAGTCATCATCATCAAGTTAGTAGAACTTCGTGATGAACTATAGTATGCAAGGGATGACGAAAACGATTCCCGAGCTTTTCACGATGATGAAATCGATGAAGGTAGAAATCAAGAAAGAGCATCAAGTGTTGATGATTAACAAGACCACTAATTTCAAGAAAAAGGGCAAAAGTAAAGAATGGGAACTTCATGGCAAGCAAGTTGTCACTTCCGTGAAGAAGCCCAAAGCTAGACAAAAGCCTGAAACTGAGTGCTTCTACTGCAAAGGAAATGGTCACTGGAAGCGGAAATGCCCTGAATATTTGGTGGATAAGAAGGATGGCAAAGTAAACAAGGGTATATTTGATATACAGGTTATTGATGTGTACCTTACTAGTGTTTATAGTAGCCACTGGGTATTTGATACTTGTTCGGTTGCTAAAAATTAGTAACTCAAAATAGGAGTTACAGAATAAACACAGACTAGTTGAGGGTGAAGTGACGATGTGTGTTGGAAGTGGTTCCAAGATTGATATGATCATCATCGCACACTCCCTATACTTTCGGGATTAGTGTTAAACCTAAATAAGTGTTATTTGGCGTTTGCGTTGAGCATGAATATGATTTGATCATGTTTATTGCAATACGGTTATTCATTTAAAGTCAGAGAATAATTGTTGTTCTGTTTACATGAATAAAACCTTCGATGGTCATACACCCAATAAAAATAGTTTATTGGATCTCGATCGTGGTGATACACATATTCATAATATTGATGCCAAAAGATGCAATGTTGATAATGATAGTGCAACTTATTTGTGGCACTGCCGTTTGGGTCATATCGGTGTAAAGTGCATGAAGAAACTCCATAAAGATGGACTTTTGGAATCACTTGGTTATGAATCATTTGATGCTTGCGAACCGTGCCTTTCGGGCAAGATGACTAAAACTCCATTCTCCGAAACTATGGAGCGAGCAACAGATTTGTTGGAAATCATACATCTGATGTATGTGGTCCAATGAATGTTGAGGCTCGCGGCGGGTATCGTTATTTTCTCACCTTCACAGATGATTTGAGCAGATATGGGTATATCTAGTTAATGAAGCACAAGTCTGAAACATTTGAAAAGTTCAAAGAATTTCAGAGTGAAGTGGAGAATCATCGTAACAAGAAAATAAAGTTTCTACAATCTGATCGTAGAGGAGAATATTTGAGTTATGAGTTTGGCCTTTATTTAAAAACAATGTGGAATGGTTTCACAGCTCACGCCACATGGAACAACACAACGTGATGGTGTGTCCGAACATCGTAACCGCACTTTATTAGATATGGTGTGATCTATGATGTATCTTACCGATTTACCACTATCGTTTTGGGGTTATGCATTAGAGACGGCTGCATTCACGTTAAATAGGGCACCATCTAAATCCGTTGAGACGACGCCTTATGAACTATGGTTTGGCAGGAAACCAAAGTTGTCGTTTCTTAAATTTTGGGGTTGCGATGCTTATGTGAAAAAGCTTCAACCTGATAAGCTCGAACCCAAATCGGAGAAATGGGTCTTCATAGGATACCCAAAGGAGACTGTTGGGTACACCTTCTATCACAGATCCGAAGGCAAGACTTTTGTTGCTAAATTTGGATCCTTTCTAGAGAAGGAGTTTCTCTCGAAAGAAGTGAGTGGGAGGAAACTAGAACTTGATGAGGTAACTGTACTTGCTCCCTTATTGGAAAGTAGTTCATCACAGAAACCGGTTCCTGTGACACCTACACCAATTAGTGAGGAAGTTAATGATGATTGTTGGGGATATTACCACTGGGCGTAAACCGGCCAGGAGAGGCCGGGTTAACCCCATAAGTAGTTCATCTGTATCTGAAGTCCATGAAGACAGACGGTGACGCTTTATGGAGGCCCAGGGCCCAAAGCCGGTTTAAGGCCTGTAGACATAAACCGGCATTGATATGCAAACTTGTATTGTAAGATAGAACTAGCAGAGACCGATCCGGACACGATTATGAGCCGGCCTCGGGATTCTGTAAACCGACGGGCGTCAACCCATGTATATAAGGGGACGACCCGGCGGCGGTTCAGGGACAACAGACAACAACTCGAGACTCAGCAAAGCGTATTCGCTCCCTGGTCATCGAAACCCCAGCAATTCCATCACAACTAGACGTAGGCTTTTACCTTCATCGTAAGGGGCCGAACTAGTATAAAACTCTCTTGCGTCCCTTGTCCGCTTTAACCCCTTTAAGTTAACCCGTAGCGATGGCTCCACGACTAAGTCCTTTCTCTAGGACATCTGTCGTGACAAAACCACGACAGTTGGCGCCCACCGTGGGGCTATCGCACGATGGTTTCAAGTTCTTGGAGGGCAACTTCGAAGGACTCAAGGGTTACGCTGTGGGCCGGATGACCAAGAGTCGTCGCGGCAAGCTCTACATCGACGATGCAGGCTGGGGCCCCGAGGCCGGCTCAATCGAGTATGGGTACCGGGTCCCCTTTGGTGGCATACATGTTTTCATTGGCAAGATCGGCGAACCGGGCCCTAAGCCGGACATCTGCACCGTCCTCGTCGAAACGGCTCAGCGTGCGAGATCTGCCCGGGTCAAGCCTGTCATGAAGCGTGCCTTCGTGGGAGTTATCCATGGAGGGGAATCTGAGGATAGATCGGAATCTGGTGGTGAGACCGTCGTTTATTCCGGCGACGAGTCATCGACCGGAGAGACCGAGTCGTTATATCAGTTACAAGATGGCCGGATTGGGGGCTGTTCCGATGGAGACAGTATTTCGGACCCCTTCGATCTGCCAAACCGGGTTGCGATCTTCATGGCCGGTACGCAACCGGCGCTCCACCCTTCGACTGCAGCGGCGATGATTTCCGGATCGACAGCGGCAACAGCGGCCGAGGCAGGAGGCCCTGTGCGACCGCCAGCTCAGGTTCTATCTAATTTGTTTGACGCGTTGGCAACGCTGATGGCGGAGGTTAACCCGGCGGATCAAGATGCACACAATGCGGAAATCGCGAAAGTGAAAGATCAGATCACCCAGGCCAAAGCCGACTTAGCAGCTGAGGATACCAGGATGGCCGCGGAGTGGGCCGCTTTGGATGCACAAGCTTACCGGATTATGCTGGATCAGAGTGCATCGAACGAAGTCCTGAAGAGGAGGTACCGATCTCGCCTGCCGCCGGTTTATGACGCTAGAAATCTCTTTAACACCCCAGGAGCAGGGACCAGTAATCCGCCGGTGGTAAACCGGGTGGAGGCACCTGGAGCAGGGGCGCCGGTTCAGCCACGTTTGGTGGATCCGCCTCGTCAGAACAACATTGTAACACCGCATGTCCCCACGCCACCGGGTCATTACTCTAACCCGATGGACAACATTGTCGCTGCCGCTTCACGGCTGGCGGCCATCCCGATCGAAGGCGATTCTCCGGCGGCGGTCGAGACGCGTCGGGTTAAGGAGCTTCTTCAGACAGCCTTGTTTCAACAGGAGGCTTATTCATATAGTCGCGATCGGATGCATTCCACTCCCCGTCCAAGCCGGAGTTACAGCAGGCGTATGGATGAACCGGCAGTGTCAAGCAATGCGCGGAACCGTGATCCGCCCTGTGGCAATAACCCGGCGGGTGGTGCTAGTGATGCTCAGGAGGTGGTGGACCAGGCTCGGGCACGCAGAGAGGCTGAGTTAGCGGCGCAGCATGAATCCCGCCAGCTTACTCCGGTTCGTCCAACCACATCGGTGGAACCAGGAGTTACCTCTAGTTCTTTGGGAGTGCCGTGTCTCGTCCCGGCGTTGCGCAATGTGCGCCTGCCCAAGGATTTCAAGGGCCCGCGCAAGGTGCCGAATTACACCGCCGATTTATCCCCTGAAACATGGGTCGAAAGCTATGAGATGGCCATGGAGATGTTGGATGTAGATGATGCGGCATGTGCGAAATACTTCACCGTGATGCTAGAAGGGACGGCCCGCACTTGGCTAAAGAGCTTACCGGCTAATTCTATCAGGTCATGGGCCGAGTTGAGAGCCCGGTTTATTCATAATTTCAAGGATACATGCAAGCAGCCCATGTCAATTGTGGACTTAGCTGCCTGTGTCCAGGAGGAAGGAGAGTCAACAACCCATTGGGTGCGCCAGGTTTCGGAGATTTTGCATTCATCGGACCGCATCAACGCTGACACCGCAGTTTTAACATTGGAAGGCAACTGCCGGTTTGAACCCCTGAAGTTGAAGTTGGGATGGCTCAAACGTCATTATAATGACATGGGAACCCTCATGGCTGCACTGGTGAAGTATGCCGACTCTGATAGTACCAAGGATCTCGAGTCTGACGATGATAAGACAGGGAAGGGAAAAAAAGAGCGGCAACGCCAAGGGGCAGCAGCACAACCCGGCGGGTCATGGAAACGGCGGCAAGCGTAAGGCGGACCACGGTTTAGACTTTGTGGCTAATACTAATACACATGACAAGGGCCAGCGGCATAAGGGTAAACCGCCCCAGCGCGGTGGAGGGCCAAGTCCTAATCCGGACGGTTTGTCTTATCTGTTGAACCAGCCCTGTCCAAAGCATGGGACGAAGGAGATCCCGTCCACGCACCTCTGGAAAGATTGTTACATCATGCAAGAGTTCAAAAATTCTGATTCTTTCCGGTATGATCATGGACCAGGAGGCGGTTCGGGCCCCGGGTCTCATGGGCCGGGTTATGGTGGAGGAAATTCCGGTTCAAGCTTCCACGGTAATCAGGGTGGACATAACAATCAAAGTAATCAGGGTAACCAAGGTGGCTATAATCATCAGGTCAATCAGCAGCAGGAGCAGCAGTCGGGTTACCAGAGCAACCCGAAGCAGTTGAATAGCGGACAGTATCATGTCTTCACCACTAGCTTGGACAAGCGCAATCAGAAGCTGCATAAAAGGGCGGTGAATGCCGTTGAACCGGCGGTGCCCCGTTATTTGCGCTGGTCCGAGCAGCCGATTGTGTGGAGTAGAGAAGATCATCCACCCCGGGTTGACAATCCAGGTCATCTGGCTCTGGTGGTGGCACCTCAGGTGGGAGGTTATAAGTTCACTAAGGTACTCATGGATGGAGGGAGTAGTATCAATATCCTTTATTATGAAACTTTCCGTCGCATGGGGTTAACAGATAAAAATCTTAAACCGTCCAATACGGTGTTCCATGGTTTGGTGCCTGGTAAATCGGCATATCCTGTTGGTAAGATAGCTCTGGAGGTGGCTTTTGGAGATGAGCATGACTCAAGATCAGAAAATTTGACCTTTGAAGTGGTGAAAATCAAATGCCCGTATCATGCCCTGTTTGGACGGCTAGCTTATGCTAAGTTTATGGCACGGCCTTGTTATGTCTATCTGCAGCTCAAGATGCCGGGTCACAAGGGAACTATAACTGTGCATGGGAGCCGCAAGATTGCTCTGGAGTGTGAAGAAGGTGATGCGGCTTATGCAGAGTCGGTTTGTGCAATAGAAGAGTTGAAGTTTTACAAAGACAATGTTGATCCGGTAGATATGACTTCATTAAAGAAACCAACTACAGAGCATGATCCGGCCCTGAAATTCAAATCGGCGTATGAGACTAAACTTGTTGACTTCGTGCCCAGCGATTCGTCCAAGCAATTTAGCATCAGCGCTAACTTGGATCCGAAATAGGAAAGCGCGCTCATCGAGTTCATCCGTGAGAATCGGGACATCTTTGCGTGGAAGCCTTCTGACATGCCAGGTGTACCGAGAGAACTCGCTGAGCACACTCTCAATATTGATCCAAAGTATAAACCGGTCAAGCAGTTTCTCCGCCGGTTCAATGAAGAAAGACGCAAAGCTATTGGAGAAGAAGTAGCCAGGCTCTTGGCGGCTGGATTTATCGTTGAAGTATTCCATCCTAAGTGGTTGGCTAATCCTGTGCTGGTCCTTAAAAAGAACGGCACTTGGCGTATGTGTGTGAACTACATAGACCTTAACAAAGCTTGTCCGGCAGATCCCTTTACCCTCCCTTGTATTGATCAAATTATTGATGCTACGGCGGGTTGCGAGCGTTTGAGCTTTTTGGATGCATATTCTAGTTATCATCAGATCAAAATGGCAGCTAAGGATCAGGAGAAGACAGCCTTCATAACTCCCTTTGGAGCCTTCTGCTATGTGTCCATGCCCTTTGGGCTCAAGAGTGCCCAGGCGACTTATCAACGGTGTGTGCAGAATTGTCTTCATAAACAGATCGGCCGCAATTTCACGCCTATGTGGATGATATTGTGGTGAAATCAAGGAAGAAGGAGACATTGATTGATGACTTGAAGGAAACCTTTGATAACCTGCGGGTTTATAAAATGATGCTTAATCCGGCCAAGTGCGTCTTTGGTGTACCTGCAGGCAAGCTCTTGGGCTTTTTGGTGTCTAATAGGGGCATTGAAGTTAATCCGGAAAATATCAAAGCCATCACCTCCTTGGCCAAACTGAAGTATATCAATGATGTTCAATGCCTGGCAGGCCGGATTGCCGCGTTGAGCCAGTTTATCAGTCGCCTTGGTGAGAAGGCCATCCCTTTATATCAGATGCTGAAGAAAACGGATAACTTCGTCTGGAGTGACGCCGCTAATGAAGCATTTGAGGACTTAAAGCGGCAGCTGGCTAATCCGCTGATTCTCGCTGCTCCAGTGCGCAAAGAACCATTGTTGCTATATGTGGCAGCTAATGCTCGGGCTGTTAGTGTGGCTATTGTGGTGGAGCGCAAGGAGGCAGGAAAGGAATATCCAGTTCAACGGCCGGTTTACTATATCAGTGAGGTACTTATTGAGTCCAAGCAGAGGTACCCGCATTGGTAGAAATTGGTGTATGGGGTTTTCATGGCAAGCCGGAAGCTTAAGCAGTATTTCCAAGGTCATCCCATCACGGTGGTCAGCTCTGCTCCTTTGGGGGATATAATCCAGAACAAGGAAGTGACTGGTCGGATTGCTAAGTGGGCTATCGAGCTCGGGCCTCACGGGTTGAAATACATACCCCGAACGGCGATCAAATCTCAGGCACTTGTGGATTTCATCAATGATTGGACAGAGTTACAAGCGCCAGAGGAGAAGCCGGATCACACTTATTGGACTATTCATTTTGATGGGTCCAGGCAATTGGAGGGCTCGGGGGCTGGAGTCGTATTAACTTCCCCACGAGGTGATAAGTTTTGTTATGTTCTCCATTTAATGTTCCCTTGCACTAACAATGCAGCTGAATATGAGGCCCTACTCCATGGTCTTCGGATGGCTAAGGAGATGAACTTAAGCCGAGTTAAGTGCTTTGGTGACTCGGATTTAGTGGCTCAACAAGTGTCCGGCACTTGGGATTCCAAGGACCCACTCATGGCAGCATATCATCGTGAGGTGGATATTGTTGCAGGTCACTTTAAAGGTTATCAGGTGGATCATGTGGACCGGCGGAAGAATGAGGCGGCGGACACTTTAAGCCGCCTGGGTTCCCAACGTAAACCGGTTCCGCCTAATGTCTTCCTCGATGTTCTGCATAATCTGTTCGTCAAGCTCCCTGGTGAAGAGGATTTGGTTATTCCTGATCCGGAAGCTCAGTTGGTGGCGGCTCTTCATGTTATCCCGGATTGGACGGTTCCATATCTGGCGTATATGAACCGGGGCGAGTTACCAGAGGATGAAACTTTGGCCAGGCAGATAATCCGGTGGTCCAAGTCCATGACTATTATCCATGGAGAGTTACATCATTGCAGTGTGACAGGGGCGTTTCAACGTTGTGTGTCTCCTGAGGAAGGCCGTGAAATTTTGCGTGAGATCCACGAAGGAGATTGTGGTCACCACGCTGGTTCAAAATCTTTGGTGGCCAAGGCGTTTGGTCACGGTTTCTATTGGTTGACAGCTCATGCTGATGCCGAGGACTTGGTCAAAAGATGTGATGGCTGTCAGAAATTCTCAAGGCGCGCTCATGTACCGGCTCAAAAATTGAGGATGATTCCAATCACCTGGCCGTTTGCAACTTGGGGGCTGGATATGGTTGGGCCTTTCAAGAGGTCCAAGGACAAGAAGACCCACCTTTTGGTGGCGGTTGATAAGTTCACGAAGTGGGTGGAGGCAGAGCCAGTTAGTAAGTGTGACGCAGCCACGGCGGTTCAATTCATCAAAAAGGTGATCTTCCGGTTCGGCTTTCCACACAGCATTATAACAGACAATGGTACCAATCTGTCAAAAGGTGCCATGAAGGAGTTCTGTCAATGTGAGCACATCCGGCTTGACGTGTCATCAGTGGCTCACCCACAGTCTAATGGTCAAGCGGAGAGGGCCAATCAAGAGATCTTGAGAGGCATCAAACCCCTGCTTATGGTTCCTTTGCAACGGACGCCGGGTTGTTGGGTTGAGGAGTTACCTTCTGTATTGTGGAGCATCAATACCACACCCAACAGATCGACAGGATACACACCATTCTTTATGGTTTATGGAGCGGAAGCAGTTCTTCCTAGTGACATCCGTCATGACTCGCCTCGTGTAGCGGCATATGTTGAAGCTGACAACGAGAAGGCACGGCAGGAAGCTCTTGACCTGTTAGATGAGGAACGTGACATGGCGGCAGCCCGTTCGGCGATTTATCAGCAAGATCTGCGTCGTTATCATAGCCGCCGAGTTAGAACCAGAACCTTTCAAGAAGGCGATTTGGTGCTTCGGCTCATCCAGGATCAGACGGATATGCATAAGCTATCCCCCCCTTGGGAAGGACCCTTTGTGGTCAGCAAGAATCTACACAACGGGTCATACTACCTAATCGATGTTCGAGAGCGCAAAGACTCACGCAAATCGGAGGAGGAGACCAATCGGCCGTGGAATATTGCTCATCTTGGGCCCTACTATACTTGAGCTATAGGCTCTGCTTATGTACATATTATGACATGGTATATATTATAATAAATCGGAACCTCGGCTAAAGCAGGGTATCTATTGTTTTTCTTACATCATGTGTGGTTACATGGAGCTTACAAAGCGGCGTCCGGTTTACCCCTTGATTTAGCTTCTCAAAGCTTTATATTACATCACTTGGGGGCTTGGTCGTATCCGAACCATAGCTACACCTCTTGATCGGCGCAATGCCACAGCATCACTTGGGGGCTTGGTCGTATCTGAACCATAGCTACACCTCTTGATCGGTGCAATGCCACAGCATCACTTGGGGGCTTGGTCGTATCCGAACCATAGCTACACCTCTTGATCGGCGCAATGCCACAGCATCACTTGGGGGCTTGGTCGTATCCGAACCATAGCTACACCTTTTGATCGGCGCAATGCCACAGCATCACTTGGGGGCTTGGTCGTATCCGAACCACAGTCACACCTCTTGATCGGCTCAAAGCCACATCAATCTGGGGCCAAAGAGAGTGTTGTAAAACAACAGCTCAAACATAGGCACCCACTAAGCACAGCTCACAATGTTGCTTGGGGATTCTTTGCTATCGAAATAAACTAAGAATCTACACTTGTAACAGGCTATCAAGCCATGGCTTGAAAGCCTGGTGTATACACCTAAAACCCCGGGTTAACCTGCCTATTTAAGTAAGTCACTCCGCCCAGGTAAACCTGGTATGACCCTTCGAACTTTGACAAGTTACTCTAAAATGAAGACCCTGAACTTGTCAAGTTAAAACGATGATTGGTTAAGGATTGAGGACCATCTTAAAAGGCTTTGCAAAAATGGTTTAACTCAGTGGCCTGGCAGCCCATGAAAAGCCTCAAATTTGGGGCCTGGCAGCCTGTGAAAAGCCTCGACTACAACGGTTTTTATTTGCCTTTTGCTAAGTTTTCTTTGTTTCATAAGATTTGTGATGTTTTTAAAACCGGTGTTTATCAACCCGGTTAGGCTGACAACTACAAGTTGTCAGTACACGATCAAATTATAATCCGGAGACTATCAGCCCGGTCTGGTTTTGACTCAAAGTCACCAGTATGGAATAAACCGGTGTTTAGCACAGCCCGGAACGGTTTTCTGATAAACCGGCATCATATAACAGGAGTTACTTCTACTCCGGATTAGGGTTATTGCCCTCATTACAAAGTTGGTCAGCCAACACTATGCCTAAAGGTCACAAGTATTGTATATTTCCATATTTGGTTATCTTTTACAACCTTGGTTATAAACCTTGGTCATATATATATTTGGGTATCATGACCCGCCCGGTGGTAAACCGCCAGGGCGCTTTAAGCTTCTTATCTGCAGGAAAAACTTGAATAAATAGCTATGGATTATGAACATTATATCTTAAGCATGGCGGATTAACACGCATCAGTTGCAGATAAATATGCACGAAGGCATAACAGACCAAGTGTTTTAACTAGCCTATTACAAGGCGTTTCAGTGCCCAAAGGGATAATTGTTTCTCAATAAGCATTGCAGCATGTGGAAGACTAAACCGGCCCCCGGATTATGATTGCTTATCAGCTTGACCTGACGGCTGGGGGTCATCTTGCACCGGTTCATCTTCTTCGTCTCTACCCAGCGGCTGGAAGTGAACAGTTGTCCAGTCGATCCCAGTTAAAGCTTGGAACACAGCTTCGTCGCTTATAAGGGTTGACGGTTCAATATCAGGGGCATAAGTGTGCTTACGGATTGGAGGGATCAGATTTTGCGTTTCAGGAGTTGGTGCAGCAACTCGTTTGTTATTGGTGTCATAGCTCGCCTGGTAAAACGAAAGATCAGCTTCTTCGGCCAGTTGACAAGCCAGTGGACGTACTTCCCGGTTTATGGCGCGGAGATCCTCCTGGTCAAATTCTGATCCGTCTTGTTTTAAGCTGGGATAGCCTTTAGCCACTTCCACCGGATCAAGGTCAGGTACCCATGCTTTTGCCCGGGTTAGTGCGGTCAAAGCACCCGCCATTGCAGCAATCTCTTTAGCTCTTCTACCCGGGCAAGCAGCATCGACAACCTTGATAAGGTTTCCTTAATTAAAGTGGGGGGAGGCTTGTTGTGTGAAGCGGCACAGATGATCCGTTGTGCACCGGTATATAACTGCTCTATCAGCGTGTAGGCGGCTTTCAACTTCTTCTGTACATCAGAGCCCAGATGGCTAATGCGAGTTCCTGCACCATTGTACACATCAGTAAACCGACAACACATGGGAGAGATATGTTGAAAGTATTAAGGAAAAGATGTTTTACCGAACACAACAGCAGTCATGGCATGAATCTGCCGCTTTACGCCGGTCAGTACATCAACCACCGGTTTAAGAGCGGCTTCTGCTTTTTAAGCCCTTTTTATCAAAGCGGATTTTTCAGTCTCCCAAACCGCCCGCTCTTTGTTGAAGCCCTTTTTCAGTTTCTCCATAGCGCCTAGAGCGCAGGTCAATTCTTCCTTCGCTTTGGAGGTTTCAGCTTGTTGGGACTTGAGGTTCTCTTGCAGATCAGCGGTTTGGCTTTCCTTCTTGCTCAGTTCAGCCTATAAAGAGACAGATATATAATGAGTTGACAGTACATATTTGAAGTACCAAGCACATAACAAGTTATGCCCTTAGTACTTGGGGCTAATGCATATTTGCTCTTAATTAGAAATTTTTACAAGTCCCAAGCACAATACAAGTATTAAGCTTGGCACTTGGGGGCTAATGGTGTATTTTCTCATAAAATGCTGATATGGGAATTCTTCAACAAAGTCCCGGTTCATCTTTATAAAGTTAAACCGGCCCTTGGGGGCTACATCAGTGATGTTAAGATGCATGGTTGCAAACATGAAATTGTTACTAAGTCCCGGTTTAAATTGGTATCTTAAACTGTCACTTGGGGGCTACTGGAGTTGATAAACTGCAATTAAATATAAGAGAGAAACACTTATGAAGTTACCTCATATCGCTCCTTCATCATATTTACCAAACCGGCTTCATAGTCACGGCTGGTGTACAGACGGTTCAGGAAGCCAGAGTGAAGGTCTTGAGCATTCAGATGGGCATAATTTGACAAATCGGCATTCCATTTGCCTTTGCCAATTGCAGAGAGCTCATCTTTGGCAGTATGCTTTGACAAAGCGACGGGATTGCCCGGAGCGGTATGGCCAGTGCCAGTAATCACAATGTCATCATCTTTGTCATCAGCAGTCGTTACTGGGGTTGGCGGTTTGTCAGTATTTTTAACTGGACTTGCCGATTTATTGTCAGTTCAGACAGGGCTGGTTGGCTGGTCAGCATGGCTCGTGGTGTCAATTTCTGCCTGCTCAGCAACGAAGTCATGGTCTTGAGGCGGTGGGTCATTCAGTATGGCATCAATGCTGGTCTCTTCAGGATCTGGAGTTTTCTCCGGTTCAACAGCCACGTCTTCATCAGCCGGTTTATTCAACCGAGCTTTCTTGCTGGGTCTGGGCTTGGCGCTGAGAAAAATAAACATGAGGATCAGTGCAGTATATCAAAATAGCAACATCAAGGATAACAACAAGTGTATAGCTCACCCAAGAACCGTTTTGAGGGGTGGAAGTTTTGTGGCCGACGACTCGCCAGAAGATGAGTGAGAAGTACCCTGATAATTTGAATCAGACGGGTTAAGAGGCTGGCGGAAACAACCTGCTTTGGGGCATGAAGTATCAATGGGATAAGAGACCTCTAATCGGCGTTTCCGGACCGGACTGTTCGGTAAACCGGCGGAGGTAACTACTTGGCCGCTGTGCCGGGTTGTGCGGCGAGCCTCGTGATGCTGCGTCTTCAAAAGAAAGTTTGGGTCCAAGTAAGCAAGGGGGTGACAAAATTTTACTTTCCGGTTTGCTTGACGGATTTTTGATGTTGGCAGAGGATCTGAATCGGAGGAAAGAATGGTTACCTCTACGTCATCAGCATGACTGCCTTCAGCGTCGTCCTGTTAATAATCATTGTCAATGAGATGTACGAAAAATGAACCAAGAGAGTTAAGTTCTACCTCTGATTCCGGATTACCCACATCGTCATCAGCTGGTAGCTCGGAGGATGCAGTGGTCCTTTTCTTGGCAGGTTTTTTTGATAACCTTGGTCTTTGGACGAACTGGCTTGACCGGTTTATCTTGCAGCTTGACCGGTTTGTCTTGTGGTGGTTTCTTGTTCCAGAATGGATCATCACCCTGTCAGAAAATAATCACACTTTCAGAGAATATTTGGACCAAAGCAACTTCAGATAAAAAGATTATATGATTCTTAGAGCTGGCGGTTTGTTGAAAGCGCAGAAAGGGAGTAGTCCGATTTGGGCACAGACAGCCTCCGGTTCGTTCAGCATTTTCTTTACAGCCTCAGTGACTTCTGCATCTGTAAGCTGAATGTCAATGTGCCGCTGAGCATCCTTCAAACTCCCCGTATACTCACACATCAAACCAGAGCGCCGGCTTAAGGGCAGAATACTCCAGCTTATCCAGCAACGAGCAAGATCAACTCATGTCAAACCGTTCGCCATGAAGGCTCTAAGCTATGATAATTGGGGAGCATAATTGACCCTTTCTTTTTCCATCAACCTCTAAGGAAAAGGATGTGTGTTGCTAAGGCGTTCAGGGCGGTAACCCGGCAGGGGGTTTTCATGAGGTGGAGATGTATCCATGCAATAAAACCAAGTCTGGTTCCACTCTTTGGGGTGACTGTGGAGTTTGGGATGAGGGAAGGTGACTTCCTTCCTTTTCTGAACCGCCATTCCACCCAGTTCCGTATTGGGTCCATCCGAGAACTCAGTACGACGGTTTAAGTGAAAGAAATCCCTAAACAGTTCGACTATAGGTTCCTCTTGCAGATAAACCTCACAGAAGACTTGGAAGTGGCAGATGTTGGTCACAGGATTGGGACCGATGTCTTGAGGGCGCAGCTGAAAATTGGCTAGTACATCTCGGAAAAATTTCGAACCGGGAGGGCTAAAACCTCACTCAGATGGTCAGCAAACACGACTACCTCTCTGTCCTTGGGTGTAGGAGGATTTTCCGGGCCAGGGACCCTCCAGTGGATGACATCTTTCTTAGCTAAAGCGCCCGTTTTAACAAGATTGTCTAACTGTTCTTCGGTTACTCGAGAAGGAGCCCAATTGCATTCATAGATTTGCTTGGCCATGGCAATGAAAGATCTGAAACATGATTATTGCCGATTTGAGATTTACAGTGGACAACTATACAGTGGTATAAGGATACAAGCATATTAATAAACCGGATTTGGTTATTCATAAACCGGAGTGTGACAATGGAAACAGTGTAATGCATTGGCGGTTCAACAGGGGACTAATGGTATATACCAGGTCATCATTTTTTCTGTGAAGTTAAACCGCCTAATCTGGCATTAAAGGTATAAGTATCAAGATGTATAAGTGAAGGAAAAAACAAGTTTCACAGTTTGGCATGGGAATTTCAGATCTGCCGTGCGTTGGATAATCAAAATATACTCTGGTCTAATATCAAGCGCTCAAAAAGTTCAGTAAGTTCAGATGAGTTGGATATCAAGCAGGTGCCTTAACAAGAAGAAAGGATTCTAAACTACAAAAGGCGCTGAAAATAGTCAGATCTAACCGGCCATTGGTGCTACCAAAGGAAGAACAGCTTCAAGCTATGAAGAACATCGAACCCTAATGGCAGATCTAGGGCGAGAAGAAGAGGGGCTTACTGGTGCAGGAGGAAGCAGCGGAGGATCACCGCTTTTCTCTGATACGATCAGGTTGATGCAGCGGCCTTTGTCGAAGCAGAGACGAAGGACGACGGCGACGGCAGAGCTCGAGGGTCGGTCGGCGCGAGGAAGACGACGACGCGAAGAAGCACGAGGGGGAAAATGGAAAGACACCCTGGCCCTATTTATAAGGGTAGAAAGATAAGCATCAGGCGCGAAAATCGAGGAGCCTAAATTTTGGATATGAGGCGGAGCGTTTGCCTCGATTGTCGAAGGCTCATTAATGAAGATGGATTATACACAGTTTTAAATAACAGGTGACGTCACGGCGATTTACCATGATCCTAGAAGATGATGTCACGGCGGTTTACAAGATCATGTGAAGATGTTGAAGAAGAAAATTTCTTAAGTATTGAGGATTGACATGAACCAGTTCAAATCAATCTGGGGCCTAATTTTGGGGATATTACCACTGGGCGTAAACCGGCCAGGAGAGGCCAGGTTAACCCCATAAGTAGTTCATCTGTATCTGAAGTCCATGAAGACAGACGGTGACGTTTATGGAGGCCCAGGTCCCAAAGCCGGTTTAAGGCCTGTAGACATAAACCGGCATTGATATGTAAACTTGTATTGTAAGATAGAAGTAGCAGAGACCGAGCCAGACACGATTATGAGCCGGCCTCGGGATTCTGTAAACCGACGGGCGTCAACCCATGTATATAAGGGGACGACCCGGCGGCGGTTCAGGGACAACAGACAACAACTTGAGACTCAGGCAAAGCGTATTCGCTCCCTGGTCATCGAAACCCCAGCAATTCCATCACAACTAGACGTAGGCTTTTACCTTCATCGTAAGGGGCCGAACTAGTATAAAACTCTCTTGCGTCCCTTGTCCGCTTTAACCCCTTTAAGTTAACCCGTAGCGATGGCTCCACGACTAAGTCCTTTCTCTAGGACATCTGCCATGACAAAACCACGACAATGATGATCATGAAACTTCAGATCAAGTTACTACCGAACCTCGTAGGTCAACCAGAGTAAGATCCGCACCAGAGTGGTACGGCAATCCTGTTCTGGAGGTCATGTTACTAGACCATGACGAACCTACGAACTATGAGGAAGCGATGATGAGCCCAGATTCCACAAAATGGCTTGAGGCCATGAAATCTGAGATGGGATCCATGTATGAGAACAAAGTGTGGACTTTGGTTGAATTGCCCGATGGTCGGCAAGCCATAGAAAATAAATGGATCTTCAAGAGGAAGACGGACGTTGATAGTAGTGTTACTATCTACAAAGCTAGACTTGTCGAAAAAGGTTTTTGACAAAGTTCAAGGTGCTGACTACGATGAGATTTTTCTCACTCGTAGCGATGCTTAAGTCTGTCCGAATCATGTTAGCAAATTGCCACATTTTATGAACTCTGGCAAATGGATGTCAAAAATACATTCCTTAATGGATTTCTTAAAGAAGAGTTGTATATGATGCAACCAGAAGATTTTATCGATCCTAAAGGTGCTAACAAAATGTGTAAGCTCCAGCGATCCATCTATGGATTGGTGCAAGCATCTCGGAGTTGGAATATACGCTTTGATAAGTTGATCAAAGCATATAGTTTTATACAGACTTGCGGTGAAGCCTGTATTTACAAGAAAGTGAGTGGGAGCACTACAGCATTTCTGATAAGTATATGTGAATGACATATTATTGATTGGAAATAATGTAGAATTTTCTAGAAAGCATAAAGGAGTATTTAAAAGGAGTTTTTCAAAGAAAGACCTCGGTGAAGCTGCTTACATATTGAGCATCAAGATCTATAGAGATAGATCAAGACTCTTGATAAGTTTTTTCAATGAGTACATACTTTGACAAGATTTTGAAATAGTTCAAAATGGAACAGTCAAAGAAAGAGTTCTTGCCTGTGTTACAAGGTGTGAAATTGAGTAAGACTCAAAGCCCGACCACGGCAGAAGATAGAAAGAGAATGAAAGTCATTCCCTATGCCTCAGCCATAGGTTCTATAAAGTATGCCATACTGTGTACGAGATCTATTGTATACACTACCACTGAGTTTGGCAAGGGAGTACAATAGTGATCTATGAGTAGATCACTGGACATTGGTCAAAATTATCCTTAGTGGAATAAGGATATGTTTCTCGATTATGGAGGTGACAAAAGGTTCCTCGTAAAGGGTTACGTCGATGCAAGTTTTGACACTGATCCAGATGACTCTAGGTCTCAATCTGGATACATATTGAAAGTGGGAGCAATTAGCTAGAGTAGCTCCGTGCAGAGCATTGTAGACATAGAAATTTGCAAAATACATACGGATCTGTATGTGACAGACCCGTAGACAAAATTTCTCTCACAAGCAAAACATGATCACTCTTTGAGTGTTAATCACATAGCGATGTGAACTAGATTATTGACTCTAGTAAACCCTTTGGGTGTTAGTCACATGGAGATGTGAAATAATCACATAAAGATGTGAACTATTGGTGTTAAATCACAAAACGATGTGAACTAGATTATTGACTCTAGTGCAAGTGGGAGACTGAAGGAAATATGCCCTAGAGGCAATAATAAAGTTATTATTTATTTCCTTATTTCATGATAAACGTTTATTATTCATGCTAGAATTGTATTAACCGGAAACATAATACATGTGTGAATACATAGACAAACAGAGTGTCACTAGTATGCCTCTACTTGACTAGCCCGTTGAATCAAAGATGGTTAAGTTTCCTAGCCATAGACATGAGTTGTCATTTGATTAACGGGATCACATCATTAGGAGGATGATGTGATTGACTTGACCCATTCCGTTAGCTTAGCACTTGATCGTTTAATATGTTGCTATTGCTTTCTTCATGACTTATACATGTTCCTATGACTATGAGATTATGCAACTCCCGTTTACCGGAGGAACACTTTGTGTGCTACCAAACGTCACAACGTAACTGGGTGATTATAAAGGTGCTCTACAGGTGTCTCCGAAGGTACTTGTTGAGTTAGCGTATTTCGAGATTAGGATTTGTCACTCCGATTGTCAGAGAGGTATCTCTGGGCCCACTCGGTAATACACATCACTATAAGCCTTGCAAGCATTGTAACTAATGAGTTAGTTGTGGGATGATGTATTACGGAACGAGTAAAGAGACTTGCCGGTAACGAGATTGAACTAGCTATTAAGATACCGACGATCGAATCTCGGGCAAGTAACATACCGATGACAAAGGGAACAACGTATGTTGTTATGCGGTTTGACCGATAAAGATCTTCGTAGAATATGTAGGAGCCAATATGAGCATCCAGGTTCCGCTATTGGTTATTGACCGGAGACATGTCTCGGTCATGTCTACATAGTTCTCGAACCCATAGGGTCCGCACGCTTAACGTTCGGTGATGATTTATATTATGAGTTTATGTGTTTTGATGTACCGAAGGTAGTTCGGAGTCCCGGATGAGATCGGGGACATGACGAGGAGTCTCGAAATGGTCGAGACGTAAAGATCGATATATTGGACGACTATATTCGGACATCGGAAAGGTTCCGAGTGATTCTGGTATTTTTTGGAGTACCGGAGAGTTACAGGAATTCGCCGAGGAGTATATGGGCCTTATTGGGCTTTAGGGAAAGAGAGAGGGGAGGCTGCGCGCCCCCCAAGGCTTAGTCCGAATTGGACTAGGGGGAGGGGCGGCGCCCCCTGAGGGAGTCCTGGACTAAGGTGTCCTCGGGCGTCCGGCCTGCTATCCATGGGCCAGACTGATGGGCTGTGAAGACATGAAGACCGAAGACCATACTCGTGTCCGGATTGGACTCTCCTTGGCGTGGAAGGCAAGCTAGGCGACTAGCTGTGAAGATTACTTTTATGTAACCGACTCCATGTAACCCTAGATCTCTCCAGTGTCTATATAAACCGGAGAGCATAGTCCGGATAGGACAGATTCATTACCATATACACATAGGCTAGACTTCTAGGGCTTAGCCATTACGATCTCATGGTCGATCAACTCTTGTAACACTCATATTCATGAAGATCAATCAAGCAGGAAGTAGGGTATTACCTCCATAGAGAGGGCCCGAACCTGGGTAAACATCGTGTCCCCCGTCTCCTGTTACCATCGATCCTAGACGCACAGTTCGGGACCCCCTACCCGAGATCCGCCGGTTTTGACACCGACATTGGTGCTTTCATTGAGAGTTCCACTGTGCCGTCGCCAAAAGGTTTGATGGCCCCTTCAATCGTCGATGATGACGCTGTCCAGGGAGAAACCTTTCTCCCCGGACAGATCTTCGCGTTCAACGGCTTCGTACTGCGGGCCAACTCGCTTGGCCATCTGGAGCAGATCGACAGCTACGCCCCTGGCCATCAGGTCAGATTCAGAATCTTGAACTACATAGTGGACATCCGTGGAGACTTGATCTTCGACGGATTCGAGACTGCGGCAATCGCTCCCCGCTGCCCCGATGGACATGGCTTAAACTTGTCATCGGGCCACATCCAGGAGAGAGCTCCTGCAGCAACTCTGGCCTTAGATCCGGAGCAGATCAAGTCCCCCGAAGATGGGAAGCTTAACCCCATCGCGGGGGCTACCGATTCTGCGGCGTTGGAGCCGCTCGCAGGTTCCACTACGTACGGCATCTGCATCAACGGAACCCCAGACTCTTCTCCGAGTCGAGTTCGGAACCCTGCGAGCCCGCGGATACTGAACTCGATCGGTTATCGATCTTCCAGTTCAGCACCGCAGATGTCTTCCAACACTCGCCCATGGGTGACCTACTAAACTCATTAAAAACCTATCCCTGGCAGATGGCTTGTCACCGAACTATGTTCGGTTCGAACTTACGGCGGATGATGGAGAATTTTGCTTCCCACCCGCCACCCACTTTATAGCCACCGTCGAAGACCCAACCAACACGCCTGACCCCCACTCCGAAGACATCGCTGGTATGGACGACGATGAGGGGCAAGGCCAGAGCTCGCTACCTGCTAGACACGAGATGGCCACTTCTTGGTATGATGTGTGTATGATAGACACACCCGATGATGAGAAGGATCCAGTCGAGAATAAACCTCCTGGTACACAGTCCGAACAGCGGTGCCCACGGCGCCGCTCCAAGCCACATCGCCCAAGAGAAAACACTGCTAGCACCAGAAAAGACAACACTCCGGACAATGAAGACCCTATTGAGGTAGAATCCGAACAGGAGGAACAGGAAGGCGGGCAAGACAGCCCTGATGAACAGGCCACATATGGAGACTCGGAGGACAGCGATTATCTCCCACCCTCCGAGGAAGAGGAGATCCTCGGCAGCGAGGATTTTATCGTGCCTAAGGAACCTCTCGAGCAGGAACGCTTTAAACACCGGCTTATAGCCACCATAAGGAGCCTAAGGAAGAAGCAGCTGCAGCTTCAAGCAAGCCAGGATTTGCTCAATGACAGATGGACCGAGGTCCTGGCCGCCGAAGAATACGGCCTTAGCGGCCCAGACGAAAGCCACCCCAAGAGTAGGTGGCTCCCTCGATACGATGGCAGGGCGTTGGAGCCCACATCACCATCAAACAATGCGGCGGGCCGGCCACAGTTCGGTCCAGACAAAGCAGCAGCCCAAGCAGAGCAACATACTATCCCATCCGGCCATCAAATCAAGAGCAAAACAGCTCGAGGGAACACTCGCGACATCAACCACAACCTGGAGGACAGAGCAGGGCGCACAAGATCGATGTACAGATCACGGAGATACACCCCGACCGACGATGATGGTCACCCATTCGGACACTACAGAGCCGACCATGCCCGGTCCGAACTCCGTAAACGGAGTCCGTCGGAAGTGCTTCATAGTGTGGCTCAACATAGAGGAGCCGCACACCCTCTCTGCTTCACTGACGAGGTAATGAAGCATGAATTTCCAGACGGGTTTAAACCCATTAACATCGAATCGTACGATGGAACAACAGATCCCGCGGTATGGATTGAGGATTACCTCCTCCATATTCACATGGCTTGCGGAGACGACCTTCATGCCATTAAATACATACCTCTCAAGCTTAAAGGGCCAGCTCACTACTGGCTAAACAGTTTACCAGAAAATTCTATTGGTAGCTGGGAAGATTTGGAAGACGCCTTTCGAGACAACTTCCAAGGAACATATGTCCGGCCGCTAGATGCTGATGACTTAAGTCACATTGTCTAGAAGCCCGGCGAGTCAGCCAGGGAGCTCTGGACTAGGTTCTTAGTCAAAAAGAACCAAATTGTCGACTGTCCGGACGCAGAAGCCCTCGCAGCCTTCAAACATGGCGTCCGGGGTGAATGGCTAGCGCGTCACCTCGGCCAGGAAGGACCTAAGTCCATGACAGCCCTTACCGCTCTAATGACCCGCTTTTGTGCGGGAGAAGACAACTGGCTCGCTCGTAAAAGCAACAACGCCAGCGACCCGGGCACTTCCGAAATTCGAGACGGCAACGGCAAGCCACGACGAACTGAACACAACAGTCGCAGTAATATATGCGACACAGCGGTGAACGCCGGATTTCATAATCCGAAGCCCGGTCAACGGAAGAAGCCTCTAAAGGCAAACCAGGATGGACCATCCACCCTTGACAGGATATTGGACCGACCCTGTCAGATTCACGGTCACCCTGATAGGCCAGCTAATCATACCAACAGAAACTGTTGGGTCCTCAAGCAGGCAGGCAAGCTCAACGCCGATCACAAGGGGAGGAGGCCACCAGGCGATAGAGACGACGGATCGAATCGCCAGCCGAATACCAAGGGCCAGAAACACTTTCCCTTTGAAGTTCAATTACTCCCAGAACGAAAATAGCAGTTCGTCTTCCGCCGCCCACCTACTGTACTGGCAAAGTTCACACCACGCGTACATCACTATGCACTCAAGATACCATGGGCAACGGCGGAAGCACAATATGGACAACCCTGCAAGAATCCCCGTAACGTTCTTATCCGTCTTTCTTATTTTTCTGTATCATTTCTTAAAAACCGGTGACCATCAGGACAGCATCTACATCAGACTCTCTCGAAGTTCGGATCCGCACACTCACCTACGGGGCCACTCCCATTAAGGATTCCCCTCCCCGAGGACGGGCGGCGCAGACGTGCGACGGGAGGTCCAAAATAAGCTTTGTAGACTGCACTCTTTCTTTTGAGCCTGTACCGTGCCCTTTTCCTCTGTTCCCAACCCCGAGCATGTCAAATAGCTAGGTTGTGGTTTTTACTCTTTATATATATTTTTATCATTGGCATATCGCTCCACTCCCAGTAAACTTTATCTGAACTAATTTTTTATGCTCTTTCTACAATGAGTCCGGTCGTAACGGCTGCCTTACAAGACGCGCCTCGGCATAACTTGCCAGGGACCCGGTATGGGAACAAACGAGCCGCCAGTAAAAGTCCGAACAGCTCTATAGCATACTTCGGCGTTGCAAGTTTGGCCTTATATGCATCAGCTCCGAATCATTGTCTTTGGTCAATAGTTGGGTTGCCCGGCTCCTGTGCTTGCTACCCTACGTTTCGCTCTATCGGCTAGGGTAGTAAAGGGAGAACTACTGTGATTGTGCCCTGGCCTAGACCGGATGAGCACCTCAGTAGAGAAAGCCGAAAACTGACTGTCATGATGCGGCGAGAGCTGGTCAACCACTTGACAACTTATTCGAATCTTTAGCGATTCTCCGTGTCACACGAGGGATCTTTTTTAGATCAACATATGTAAAGCACTATGCGCCGTATACATACCAGGGGCTATGTCATAGCCCCACCATAAAACTCCTATGGCTAAGTGAAAGTGTTAATGCCCTATAGTCCGATTGCCTGGTTCGCCGCATTATCACCTCCTTTATGGACCAAGACGTTGGATAAAGAGTGATTAACTGCTTTTCCGAACACCCCCGTACTTCCTACGAGGGGCTGAAGCCGACGACTGGAAAACTTTCAGATTATACTAAAACGGCCACAGAGGAGGAATTCAAGCTTTTGAGCAAAATATAAATAGATTAACTATAAAGTTGTCTGTTACATCATTATATAAATCACTCGAACATTATATCTTTCGAGCATTGACCCTCTATCAAGCGGGCGGCATCCAAGACGTCTTCAAAATAGTGCTCCGGCTCATTACGGTCCTGGCCCTTGGGTGGACTCCTCGCCGCAACATCGATGGCCTTCATCTTTCCACAAAATGTTTTGACTCGGGCAAAGGCCATCCGTGCACCCTCAATGCACGCCGACCGCTTTACAGCGTCGATATGTGGCACTGCGTCAACAAGCCGCCGCACCAGGCCAAAATAACTACTCGGAATAGGCTCACTTGGCCACAACCGGATTATGACGTTCTTCATGGCATCGCCAGATATCCTATGAAGCTCGGCCCACTGGGACATCTGTTCATTGAGCAACAGAGGGCGCTTCGACGCGCCGAATTGTGACCAGAAAAGCTTCTCCGTTGCATACCCCTCTTGTGCACGGTAAAATTGCGCCGCATCGAAAGAACTCTTCGGCAAGTCCAAAAATTCAGCCGGAGAACTCCAGACCTGGTTTAGCTGACCATAGTCCGGATCGCCAAACTTGGTCTGAAGCAAAAAGGGCTTACCGGCCGCTATCTCCTTAGCCTGCCGAATCTCTTCAGAGCTGCCCTAGATTCAGACCGAGCTTCACTCGCCTCTCGTACGGCCTTATCAAGTTCAGCCATTTTGGCTTTATTCTCCTTCTCAAGGAATTCACATCGGTTGGCAGTATTCTTCAATTCAAGCGCCAGTGCGGATATTTTCTCCTCACTTTGGCGCCGAGCTGCTTGTTTGGCTCTTAGATCAGCCGATGCCTTCTCGGCAGTCGCATCACTACACTAGGCCTGCTCCTTGGCCCGGGCTAGCTCCGCCCGAAGAGCTTCAACAGCGGTAGCACCATCTGCAATCATGCACATTTCATATAAACCATTTTCGGCATCAGGCCTACATCACAAGCACATTGGTGTAAGGAATGCTCGACATATATACCTTGCGAGTCGTCAAGACGCCTGTTGATCAATGCAATGTCATCTTCCGCAATATCCAGCTTTCGCTGCAGTTCGGCCACTTCCGTATTTCGGGTAGCCGCAGGAGGGGAGGCAGCCTGTATTCCAAGTTAAAACAAGGTTAGCAACTGAGCATATCTTTTTGATCCTCCAATCGCTTCCATCGGAAGGCAATCCAAGTCTCAGGGGTTACTGCATATACAACAGGTGCATTCTGTCAATATTATTCAATTGGCAAAACTACATCACAAACCTCAAAACCCCTTAGGAGGCTCATGAAGGCCTCGTTCAACCCGCTCTTCGCGGATAGAACCTTTTCGACCACCGTAACCATCAAAGCACGGTGTTCCTCCAAAACGGACGCTTGTCGCAGGATGTCCGTCAGCATTTCCGGTGCTTCTGGGTCTTCGGAAGCCGCCGCCGGAGTACGGTATTCCTTTGAAGGAATCCGCCCACTCGCCCCCGGGATCGTCTCCGGCTCTAAACCGGATAGGGCGAGGCCACCATGCTTGATTCCCGAACCCTGAGTGACAGGGACACCACCTTCGGGTAATGCCCTCTTCGTTTCCTGCACTGCTTGTCGACCAGGAGGAGCCCCCCGGGACGATACCTCAGAATCATCCGCCCTGTTAGGCAAGGGGGCCGGAGAAGGCGTGTCACTCTCCATCATTTCTGGAAGAAGGTCTCCTGAGGAGGAGGACGATTGGGAAACCCCAGGCGTTAACCTGCGAGGACATACGTATGTCGGAGGATTACTTCAATAATAAGAAAGGAAGGAGGTATGGTTTAAGTACTGTCGTGGAATTGTCACGGCAGATGTCCTCGTGAAAGGACTTAGTCGTGGAGCCATCGCAACTAGGAAGCTTAAAGGGGTTAAAGTGGGACAAAGGACACGAGGGTTTATACTGGTTCGGCCCCTTGCGGTGAAGGTAAAAGCCTAATCCAGTTGAGGTGGAATTACTAGGGTTTCGATGACCAGGGAGTGAATCTGCTATGCCTGGCTCTCGACTTGATGTTACTTGCCCTAAGCCGCCGGCGGGTCGTCCCCTTATATACACGGGTTGACGCCCCGCGGCCTACAGAGTCCCGGCCGGCTCATAAACAGTGTCTGGCTCGGTGACTAATTAACCTTGCCTTACAACACAAGTCATGCCATTACGGCGGTTATCACTACGGGCCTTAAGTCGCCTGCAGGCTTTGGGCCCTTAACTGAACCGCCATCTTCAAGCTTGATATTGGGCTTCATGTGATAAATCGCCATAGCGTAACCCGGCCCCTCCTGGGCGGGTTACACTAGTAGTTATATTCCCAACATTAGGCCCCAGATTGATTTGAACCGGTTCATGTCAATCTTCAATACCTTAAGAAAAAGGTCTTCTGCCTTCTATCTGCGCAAAAGATATAACCCGCCATGACGTCATCTTCTGGATTTATGATAATTCGCCATGACGTCATCTGCCATTAAATTCATTTTTTATTCAATCATATCCCAACGGATCCTTATCTTAATAACCATCCCGAGAATCGAGGCGTCCGAGCAGCTGGATAACCACGTTTCAGCCTCCTCGTTTCTCGCGCCTACTCTGTCAGCGTTCTCCTTATAAATAAGCACGTCCTTAGGTCTTTCCTCATTCTCCCCCTTTCTGTCTTCTTCTTCCTCTCACGACTCTGCTACCGCTCGAGCTCCGCCGCCGCCGCCGCAGAGCATCTCGTCGTCGTCAATCTTGGCCGCTGCATCAACCTGAATCAACCAGAGAACGGCGGCGATCCTCCGCAGTAGATCTGCAGCTGTAAGTCCTTGCCGTCCCGCACCCCAGATCCGCATTTAGGGTTTCCAGTTCTTCTGCGTTTCTTCGCTGTTCATCACAGTTTCTTCATAGTTCCTCCATCACGGCCTCTTCTGATTTAAAAGGCAACATATACTCCTACGGTAATCATTTTATGTCCATTTTTGACACTAGCAGATCCCTTTTCCTTATACAGAGGCCTCATTAGAACTCACGAACTCATCTGTACCAACTTTTTAGGTCTAGAATATTTTCTTTTCTGAACGACCGTTTGATCCAAAATAACAACTGCAATCTGTGAAACTTGTTTGTGTGACACTTAGGCAAAAACTGTATCTGTTAGATCCACCTAGCCACGGCGACTCTTATCGCCGGCTTTAACAAAGGCAATGCTTAATCAATAATCCCAACCACTCATGGTGGTTTAAATGACTTAATTGCTTATGATGCTCATGACGGCTTAAATAATCTGATACAGTTAGCCATATGTCATTAGGCCCCTTCGTAAGCCGCCATCTTGAATACGAATTGAAGTATTTCTCTCCGGCTTAAATTTGAGCCGAAATTTTTTATTTTGTCGTAGGCTTCCATCTCCATAATGCCGCCCAAGGCTCCCAAAGCACCCGTTACATGCAACTGGGTTAAATCCATCGTCACAAATAACACCTTTAATGAATTTGTTAAGACTGGTTATCTGCCGAAGAAGGAAGTCATGTCCTATCGTGCTCCTGATCCGACAGAAGAAAAACCTCAACCCAAGGAAGGGGAAGTTATCGTCTTTACTGATCACATGAACCGGGGCTTTTCTCCACCCGGCTCAAAGTTTTTCAGAGACGTCTTGCACTTTTTTGACCTGTGACCTCAAGACATCGGGCCTAATTCCGTGTCAAATATCTGCAATTTTCAAGTGTTCTGTGAGGTGTACCTTGGAGAAGAACCCAGCTTGCTACTCTTTAGAGAGTTATTTTATTTGAACCGTCAAAATGAACATGCCAATGGGCCCAGCTTGGAGCTTGGTGGAATCTCAATCCAGCGACGGAGAGACTGTCTCTTCCCGTATGCCGAACCGCCGAGTCACCCTAAAGATTAGAACCAGACGTGGTTCTACTGTCAAGACACTTCTCCGGCTAATGAGAACCCTCTGCCCGGCTTTCGCGCCCTGCGCCCGGAGTCAACTCACCCCCTACCAGATAAACTGTCTCCGGCTGAACGTCAAACACTGTCACGACCGGTTTTTTAATAAAATAATTATTGAGAGACCAATCCCTTTTACGGACCAGTAAGGAAGAATCCCTTCTCACTGGTAGACAATATCTTGGTCACAGAAGAAAAATACCAGGAGTACTGAATATAATACAAGGTTGAGCGGAGACTGCCCAACAATTTATTACATGCACGCCGATAAAACAAGACGGTGGATAGGGTGGCATACTACTAACTCACGATAAAAACGGTGGTGGAAATATCACCGCGAAGCGAGTGATATGACTCCTGAAGACTACAGCTCATCGAGCGTCAGAGTGAGGCTCGAGGAGACTTATTGCGGGTGGCGGAAGCGTATATAATACAAGTGACCAATATCCGGGATCGCGCAGGACTGACTGGGACTCCTCTAGGCGTCGGACGCGCTATCAAACTCTTCATCCAAGAGATCGCCTTCGTCAACATCTGGCCAAATCAACAAGCCAGGTGAGTACTATGAAAGTACTCGCAAGACAGTTCGGACATAAGATATAACAAACGTAAACATGAAGCATATGAACAAGTTAACCAGTGCGATCAGACATAGAGATAATAAATACTGGGAGCCAAGCGAGGGTCTGAATGACTCCTCGAGCGGAAACTGCAAGAATAGTAGTACTGGTGCCAAACGAGGGTCTGAATGACTCCTCGAGAGGAAACTGCAGAATAGTAATACTGGTGCCAAACGAGGGTCTGAATGACTCCTCGAGAGGAAACTGCAGAAATAATAATGCCACAGTCGGGCGTCGGGGCGACACCACATAAAGGGCTTATAACAGAAAATAAAGGCGGTGCGTGCCACAGTCGGACGTCTGAGCGACATCACATAAAGGGCTTATATTTAAAGTAAGAAACAAGAACACGCCACAGTCGGACGTCTGCGCGACGTCACATAAAGGGCTTATATTGTAGCTTAATAATTCAATAGTTCGGGAACATAAAATTATCACAAGTACGAGACAAATATAAAGTTAGTCCATCCACAGGAATAATAATTAAACTGGATTTACCACTTGAGCTTGTTCACCGGGGACAAGTTTTCCACGCGGATAGATATGGATATACTGATTACACTACTTGATCATGGATACGATGACTTGGAAGGAATTGACTCTGCAGAGTTTGTACTTAACCACAGCCAACGGATTTCAGTAGTCACAGGGACTAGTTCCGTCTACGGTGTTTTGGAAGAAACACGTCTAACCAGTACACACCCAATTCAACATTCCGAAGCCAGGGATCACCCTCGGCAACGTTCAAGAAAAACCTTGAGACGGGGAGGCTACAACCTCGCGTAGCATGGGATCAAATTTCTATACGCGCGCTCTAAGGGGGTGCCCCCCTCTCGGTCCCAATCGGAAACACCCATGCCCCCTGACCGGATGACTGGCTTTAATCCTGGGCCAAGGTACCATCATCCCGGCCCCTCTGTTTGGTGTGTACACGGAAAGAGGTTACCAACTTACTAAACCGCATCCTGGCAAATGAAACATGTGGTAGCACGGAAGGGGAAAAGAACGATAACGTGACTCCGTCCACGTTAACGTCGGAAATAGTCGGATGACGCAAGGCTAGTATGCTACAACAGTACCACCTTGCTGCCCTTCATGTCACCACATGATTAGGCCATCTCTCATCAGAGATCATCGCAACTTTGGAACATGCGGGTAGTTGCCTTACAAGCAACGAGGTATTCACCGACACTCATATGCCACGCACAAACTTTCACGCATACATGCAAAACACCTGTCATATCAAATGTTCAAACATGCTTGCCTGGTTCGGAGAAGTCGGAGTCTAGCTCGGCGAAGTTCGCGGCTCCGTCACCTCTTCCGGAACCTACGGCAATAACGAAAACGGGCACTAACGTGAAAACCAACGCGTGCACAGAAACTTCTCCAAAAAATTTCCAAATAAATCTCATAAAAAACTAGACAAAATTTTAAGACTGTCAGAAAAAGAATCACTCAAAAATCCCTTTTAAATAAAAAGTTATAAAGGTTTTTGTCCAGGGACTTATCTGTAATGAAACAGAAAAGTTCCAGGGTTTAAACTGAGAAACCAGAAAACGCTTCGGTAAGAAATGCGCTAGCTAAAGAGGGAAAGCGTATTTTTCCCGAAGGCGCCAACAGAAAACGGTTCGAGGGAGATTAGAACAGAGGCTGACATGCGGGGTCCACATGTCAGGTTTGAAAAGCTCGCCGGCGCCCGAAGACTGCGGTGGACGCCGGCGTCGAACCACGGCGAGTCAGGAGGATCGGAGGGTACCAAGAGCTTCAGCGTGTTCTTCCGCGTCGGTGGGTGGTGGACTCGACCAACGGGGAGCACCACGTCGATGGCGACACTTTCTCCGGCGGACGGCGGCTCGGGTGAGGATGGAGAACTCCGGTGGAGGGCTGCAAACTTCGAATTGAAGCGCGGGTCAGAAGGAGGGATGCATAGTGAAGCTACTGGCAAGAGATGGGAGGCGGAGGTGCACACACTGGGGCGAATCGAGCTGGATCCCGTGGCGGGTCGCGGCGGCCGGAGTCGAGGAAGGAGACCTCCTCGGGGCTCTTCCAGTGGCTAGGCGTACTCTAGGTGGAGTGCAGGGATGGTGTGTGCTCGAGTTGAAGCTCGGGGCCTCTATTTATAGGCGGATCGACGGGGTGGCCGTGAACGGAGAATCTCCGGCGAGCGATTACGGCGATGCAGTGGGTTGGCAGGAGGTTTGAGTGGCCAGGCAGCATCAGTGGAAGTTACTGGTGCCATTCCACTTCTAAACGGAGTTGGTCTTGGCGTAATGGCGTCGGTCCACGGTGAGATGGCCGCACGGGCTCGACGGCGGCAGAGAGCGCGCTCCGCGCCCTGCGGTTCACGACGAGAGTGGCAGCGGGTTCTGGGGAGTGGAAGGCCACGCGGCGAGCTCCGGTGGTTTGGGCGGCGCTGGGTGGCGCCGTCTGCGCCGTGCCTCCCGCTGGCGGCCGCAAAGCCGCCGCTGGCGTCGGTCACGGGGCGGCGCACCTTCTGCTGCTCATCACCGACGTCCGCAAGGTGCCAGACGCTCGTGCGGTGTAGAACAAGGGGGAGGGGACGGGGAGCAAGGCGACATCGAGGCACTGTCGAGATCGACAACAAGTTCTGAAGAAAACGACAGTGCACTGAAATGTTCTCTGAACTTTTCTGAACCTGAATTTGACAATGCACTACAGGTGTTCGACAGAATGATATTGCAATGAGAAAAAAAATTCCTGGGGCTGTAACTTGGTGAGGTGACCACTCAATGCACCCAGAGGCTGCCTGATTTTACTTGGAATTTTTGGAGAAGGATTTGAATGAATTTCACCAAATTTGACAAATCTGGTCCAAACTTGCAGCAAGTGTAGTTTGAAAATTTTGAACTGAAGACCAGTGGTTCTTCATGGATCTTGGTTGAGGGTTCAAAGGACTAGGGAGGGGAGTTGGTTTGGAGGCAAAAATCAAGGCAGAAAGTGTAGCTCCTTTGTAAACCACCAATGGCTAGAATAGAAGACAGAAATTTGTTTGAATAAGATTTAAAAGGAAAATAATCATATGGGGAGGTTCAACTTGCTGGATTTGATGCAACTCATGATCCAAAGGTGAGGGAAGGGTTAGGAGAGAGTATTTGCACTAGGGCCATGGCAAGAGGGAATTGTTGAAAGTGGCAAAGGATTATTTCAAAAGCCATAGTGCATTTTCAAAGAGGTTTTCAAAAGGCATTTTCCCAAGTGAAAAGCATTTTGTCTTGAGTCCAAATAAAAAAGCAAGAACCTCCAAGACCAAAGACAGATCTTGGGTGAGTCCAAATAAAACTTTTGCCATAAAAAAATATTTGAAAGGGAGAGTTCTTTTGAGGAAAAATTTTAAATCACCTCCCTCAAGTCAAATAAAATCTTTTGAAAAAACCAAATAAAAACTTGGGTGTCACAAACACTTGCCCCCACCATGAGCAAGGTCAAGGCTCTTCTGGGGAATGGCCTAAACGGCATTGATCTGGTCCGGGTTTGGCTTGCCTGGCGGGTTATTCCTTTGAGCCGCCGCCCCGGCTTGATGTGCGATTACACAGGCCAAAAGAATGATCCTCTGCGGCACAGCCCTGATGACTTACCTGAAGACGCCGTTGATGATATGACCAAGTCTCTTTTGAATGAGAGCCTGGCAGATTGTGGGAAAGTAGGTTTAAGTCCTTTCTGCAAAGCTAACCCGGCTCCAGCGGTAAGCTATTGACTTGAGCATTTTTACCTTCAACTTTAACAATTTCGCCTTTACTCAAAATCCTTTGTTGTAATTCACAGGCTGATGACGAATTTTGGAAGGTCAAGTATGACCATGAGGCTGCAAAGAAAGCCAGAAAACCCAAGAAAGCCGCCAGGAAAGCCGCTGCTCGGAAGAAGGGGAACAAACCTAGCGCCTCGGATATGCTTCATTTGGAAGATACCTCCGAGTCAGAGGTAGCTCTTGACTCTTTAGGCTCCTTTTTTAACCATCTTATTGACACTGATTATCATCAGGAGGATACAGGAGCGAGTCATGTAGCGATTGAAGAGGTAACTATAATTTCCTCCGACTCCGAGCCTTTGCCGAGACAGAAAGTCCGAAGAGTTACCCGGAAAGTAAGATTTTCACATCCTTTAGCTTACCAAGATCCTCAATTTCTTTTGAAGCGATAGATTCACGAGAGCCGGAGGCAGACCCGGACCAGTAAAGATGCGGAACTCTCCTCCGGCTTACCCGATGTAACAAGAAAACGCCAGACTGAGGTCATCTCCGATTTACATTCTTTTTATCCTTTGGCGGGTTTCACTCGTCAACCACTCAATTCTTCTGACTCGAACTATCAGGGAACTTCACCTTCCTCCGGCGAATCAATGCAGTCTAATATGCCGGCTTTTAAAACCGCTCCAGGGTAATGATAATCTGTTTATCTTGTGCTTATCTTACTCATGTTTTTGCACTAACCCTTTGATTTTTACACAGCGTACAAGTAAAGCCCAGCAAGAGGGCGAAGAAGAACAAGCCGGCCGAAGAGCCGATCTTGAATGAACCGGAGCTCAGAACGGCTGCTCCTGACACCTCCGCTCATGAGCCGCCGCCTGAACCAGCCCGCGATATTCCAACACCTACTGCTGACCCGCCTGTCGAGCAAGCCATTGACGGTTCTGAGAATCCGGAGATCCCTAACCCGGCCAAGATAGATGACCTGGATGTCGAAATCATCAAAACTGACTTTGTTGAGCCGGGGAGACCCACCGTGCTGGCCAAGTGCTCCGCCAAAGAAGAACTTTTGGAACGCCGCAAAGCTAAGCTGGATGTTACTGACTATACTCATCTGAGTATTGGAGATATCGTCTCTGGTTATATAAATCTAGTGCACAACAGCCGTGACATGGAAATTGACATGGTGAAACAGATACACCAAAAATCTGAGGTATAACTCTTGTTGCTGTACTTTATTTATCCTTACTATACCAGCCCCCAAGTCTATTGCTTATGATGAAATATGTTGTAGACTTAATACCAGCTTAGTAATATATGTAAGAAGTCCGGCTTATCAGCCAGCCCCCAAGGGCCGGCTGAAACAGCATGTTTGAACCGGTCCTTATCATGTTTAAATCAATAAGTACTTCGAACAGCGATATGCATTAGCCCCCAAGTGCCAAGTACCTTTGCCTGCAAAGTGCTTGGGACTTACTTCCATGAACCGCCACTGTAAACAGAGTTCTTCAGCATACATTAGCCCCCAACAGCCAAGTACCTTTGCCTGCAAAGTGCTTGGGACTTAATGTTGCATTATGATAACCCTGGTCGTAACCCGGCATTTGTACAGGCCACCATTAATCAATTTGAATCGAAAATATCTGACTTGAAGAATTGCCTGGAAGCACAGGAGATTGAAACCCAAAAAGCCAACTCCAAGTTTGAATTCAGTGTATCTGAACAAGAGAAACTGAAAAAAGACTTTCAAACAGAGAAGAAAGCCTGGGCTGATGAAAAGATCGCCTTGATCAACCGGGCTGAGAAGGCTGAGGCGGCTCTTGCAGAAACAACCGCCGAATTATCCGGCTTAAAATGCCATATATCTCAGATGGTCTCAGCAATCTTTGGTAAGTTATTCTGCAAGTGTTAAATATTTGAATCTTTTCTAACAAGTCTATCAACTGTCATCAACTTACCTGACTTTGCAATGCAGGCCCCAGGAGTTCCAATCTTGACCAAAGCATGCTGGTAAAATTGAAGGCGGTTTATACATTGGTAGAACAACTCTACACCAGGTCACAGCGTGCCTTAGCCGTCGTGGCCCTGTCGAATGAAGTTCCCACCCTCCTGTCAGATGTACTCAAGCGGCTTGCCGTGCTACCTCAGCGTTTCAAAGAATTAAGGCGATCTTCTGCAAGAGCCGGAGCCATAGTTGCATTAAGCCAGGCCAAAGCGTGGCTACCTGAGCTAGACCCGGCCGACATCACCATTGGGTATCCAAGCCTGAAGGAGGATGGCACCCCATTTGACTAGAAGGATTTCACCGCTTGTGTGTAAGAAATACGCCATGTGGCCACTCTGATTGGTAATGACACGGATCTTACCAAGTATCAACCGGGTTATGACGCCAAGAATCAGAGAATTCCAACCCCTCACTATGAAGAGATCAGCCTGATCCCTCCACTTCGTAAGCATACCTTCGCCCCTGAAGTTGACCCGGCTGGGCTAATTGATGATGAAGCTGAATTTATGGCTTTGAGTGGCATTGACTGGTCATCATCAACCTTCCAGGACAGGGAAACAGATGGAGGGGCGGAAAGGATGACCCGGAAGCTTCTGGCCAACAAAACAAGTGATTCGTCTGGCGGCTCATACTTTGTGTTTTGCTGAAAAACAACATTAATCATGTGGACTCGGGGAGTCATTTAATAGGGTAGAAATAACTTGATTTTGCCGTGTCATCGCGCACGTATTTGGTGCTCAACATCTGATATTCCTCCGTGTTACACTTAACATCTGTTTCCTTATGCTTAAGAGAATTTGATTCAACTGTCCTGCATACAGAAATAAATCACAAGACCCTTGGCGACTCACCGCAAGGCGGGTTAAATAACTGATGTAAAACCCAAAAGAGTCATAGATAGATAAACCTGTTATCAATTATAACCTTGAAATACAACTGATGATATCATACCTATGATCCTTTGAATGATGCCGTCGGTTTACGTGATCCGGACAGTGAGGGTGAGAACCCAATTCTGTAAAAGCCGGCACATATGATGTTTGTTATATGCTGACAACTTTTATTGATCAAGGTTAAGCTGGTGGAATAAGAACCACCCCGTAGATGCTTTCAAATATGATCAAAAAAGTCTCAAGACAATCAAATAATTGTGGTTGCAAAACTTTTACAAGAAACAGAAAAAAATTTGAGGCTTCTGATTCGAATACGATCAGTAAACCGTTCCAAAGGGGTTAAGCTAAGATTCGAATACGATCATATAGCCCCCAGTGGCTTTGGCGTTGCCGATCAAGAGGGTATCGACAGCTATGTTCTCTTTGGTTCGAATACGACCTATGTTTGAACAGGAAGCCCCCAAATGACCTTGAAAGTTGTTTAATGACGCTGATTCGAATACGATCCACGTCAGACCCAAAAAGGGGTTGAGCTATGATTCGGATACGATCAAGAAGCCCCCTAGTGGGTTTGGCAGTATGCCAATCAAAAGGGTATCAACGGCTATGTTCTCTTTGGTTCGTATACGACCTATGTTTGAACAGGAAGCCCCCTAGTGATCACGATATTTAACGGCCAGATTCAAATATGATCATGAGCCGGACCAAGAGGAGAGCCAGATTCAAATATGATCAGTTCCCTGTTGGTCATTTTAAAGATATAATAATGAAGACATATAAACTTTTGAGGATGAAAAGGACAGAGGTCCTGCTTTATTACTTTTCATAATATATACATCGTCAAAATATGTACATCATGAGAGCCGGTGGCTCAAGTATAGTAAGGCCGAAGATGAGCGATATTCCATGGCCGGCGGGTCTCTTCCTCCGATTTACGTGAGTCTTTGTGCTCTCGAACATCGATGAGGTAATATGACCCGTTGTGTAAATTCTTACTGACCACAAAGGGCCCTTCCTAAGGCGGGGATAACTTGTGCGCGTCAGACTGATCCTGGATGAGCCGGAGCACTAAATCACCTTCTTGAAAAGTTCTGGACTTAACTCGGCGGCTGTGATAACGACGCAGATCCTGCTGGTAAATCGCCGAGCAGGCTGCTGCTAAGTCACGCTTCTCATCCAACAAGTCAAGTGCATCCTAACGGGCTTGTTCGTTATTAGCTTCAACGTAAGCCGCCACACGGGGCGAGTCATGACGGATGTCACTTGGTAGAACCGCCTCTGCTCCATAAACCATGAAGAAAGGTGTATAACCCGTAGACCTGTTAGGTGTAGTGTTGATGATCCATATCACAGAAGGCAACTCCTCCACCCAACAATCCGGCGTCCGCTGTAAAGGGACCATGAGCCGGGGCTTAATACCCTTCAAGATCTCCTGATTAGCTCTTTCAGCTTGACCATTGGATTAAGGATGAGCAACTGATGAGACATCGAGCCGGATATGCTCGCGTTGACATAATTCTTCCATGGCACCTTTGGACAGATTAGTACCATTGTCAGTTATGATGCTGTGTGGTAAACCAAAAGGAAAGATCACCTTTTTCATGAATTGAACCGTCGTGGCCACATCACACTTACTGACCGGCTCTGCCTCAACCCACTTTGTGAATTTATCAACCGCCACCAGGAGGTGTGTCTTTTTATCCTTGGACCTTTTGAAAGGCCCAACCATGTCAAGCCCCCAGACTGCAAATGGCCAAGTGATTGGAATCATCCTCAATTCTTGAGCCGGCACATGAGCTCGTCGTGAGAATTTTTGACAACCATCACATTTACTGACCAGATCCTCCGCATCAGCATGAGCCGTCAGCCAGTAAAAACCATGTCGGAAAGCTTTGGCCACAAGAGATTTTGAGCCGGCATGATGACCACAATCGCCTTCATGGATCTCACGAAGGATTTCTTGACCTTCCTCAGGCGACACACAACATTGAAACGCCCCAGTAACGCTGCGATGATGCAACTCATCATGAACAATTGTCATTGACTTAGACCGCCGGACGATTTGTCTAGCCAAGGTCTCATCCTCGGGCAACTCGCCCCGGGTCATGTAAGCCAAATATGGCACTGTCCAATCTAGGATGACGTGAAGAGCCGCCACCAATTGCGCTTCTGGGTCTGGAACAGCTAAGTCTTCCTCTGTGGGTAACTTAACAGAAGGGTTATGCAGAATATCTAAGAAGGTGTTAGGTGGCACTGGCTTACGCTGAGATCCCAGCCGGCTTAAAGCATCAGCCGGCTCATTCTTTCTTCGATCAATGTGTTCCACTTGATAACCTTTGAAATGTCCAGCGATAGCATCAACTTCACGGCGATAAGCCGCCATGAGAGGATCCTTTGAATCCCACTTGCCTGACACCTGTTGAGCCACCAAATCTGAGTCGCCGAAGCACCTTACCCGGCTTAAGTTCATCTCCTTAGCCATCCGAAGACCGTGGAGCAAGGCCTCATACTCTGCTGCATTGTTAGTACAGGGAAACATCAACCGGAGCACATAAAAAAACTTGTCACCTCGAGGGGAAGCTAACACAACTCCAGCCCCCGAGCCCTCCAATTGCCTGGACCCATCGAAGTGAATAGTCCAATATGTGTTGTCCGGCTTTTCCTCGGGCGTCTGAAGTTCTGTCCAATCGTTGATGAAGTCCACCAGTGCTTGAGACTTAATAGCAGTGCGTGGCACATATTTTAAGCCATGAGGCCCAAGTTCAATGGCCCACTTGGCGACTCGTCTTGTGGCCTATCTATTCTGAATGATGTCTCCCAAAGGAGCAGAACTTACCACAGTGATGGGGTGACCCTGGAAGTATTGCTTAAGCTTCCGGCTTGCCATGAACACCCCGTAAACAAGCTTCTGCCAATGCGGATATCTTTGCTTAGACTGAATAAGCACCTCACTGATGTAATAAACCGGCCGTTGAACCGGATGCTCCTTACCAGCCTCTTTGCGCTCCACCACAATTGAAACACTGACAGCACATGAGTTAGCAGCCACATACAATAATAAGGTTTCCTTATCAATGGGAGCCGCAAGGACCGGTGGCTCAGATAACTCTCTCTTTAAATCTTCAAATGCAGTGTTAGCGGCATCGCTCCAGACAAAGTTGTCTGTTTTCTTCATCATCTGATACAGCGGTATGGCCTTCTCACCTAACCGGCTTATGAACCGGCTTAAAGCAGCGATACGACCCGCCAGTCGCTGAACATCATTGACGCACGCCAGTTTAGCCAAAGAGGTTATTGCCTTGATCTTCTCCGGGTTAGCCTCAATGCCTCTGTTAGAAACCAGAAAACCCAAGAGCTTGCCTGTTGGCACGCCAAACACACACTTGGCCGGGTTAAGCATCATTTTGTAGACCCGGAGATTATCAAAGGTTTCCTTCAGATCATCTATCAAGGTCTCCTTCTCTGGACTTCACCACAATATCATCCACATAAGCATGAACATTACGCCCAATCTGATTATGGAGACAGTTCTGCACACATCGTTGATAAGTCGCCTGGGCACTTTTAAGCCCAAAAGGCATAGATACATAACAGAAGGCTCCAAACGGAGTGATGAAAGCCGTCTTCTCCTGGTCCTTAACTGCCATCTTGATCTGATGATAACCAGAATAAGCATCCAAGAAACTCAAACGCTCACAACCCGTCATAGCATCAATGATCTGAACTATACGGGGAAGAGCGAAAGGATCAGCCGGACAAGCCTTGTTTAAATCCGTGTAATCCACACACATACGCCAGGTGACGTTCTTTTTAAGTACGAGCACCGGGTTAGCCAACCACTCTGGGTGAAAAACTTCAACAATAAACCCGGCCGCCAAGAGCCGGGCCACCTCTTCACCGATAGCTTTACGTCTCTCCTCGTTAAATCGCCAAAGGAACTGCCTGACCAGTTTAAACTTTGGATCAATATTAAGAGTGTGCTCAGCGAGTTCTCTCGGTACACCTCGGCATGTCAGAAGGTTTCCATGCAAAGATGTCCCGGTTCTCACGGATGAACTCGATGAGCGCGCTTTCCTATTTAGGATCCAAATTGGCACTGATACTGAACTGCTTAGACGAGTCGCCTGGAACAAATGATTGGTGTCATCCGCCGACTTAAACTTCATCACCGGGTCGTGCTCTGTGGTTGGTTTCTTCAGAGACGTCATGTCCGCCGGGTCGACGTTGTCCTTATAAAACTTCAACTCCTCTGCCGCACAAACAGATTCAGCATAAGCAGTGTCACCTTCCTCACATTCTAGGGCTATCTTCCGACTCCCATGTACTGTGATAGTGCCTTTGTGACCCGGCATCTTGAGCTGCAAGTAAACATAACACGGCCGCACCATGAACTTGGCATAAGCCGGCCGTCCAAACAGAGCGTGATATGGGCTCTTGATCTTGACCACTTCAAAGGTTAATTTCTCAGCCCTAGAGTCATGCTCATCTCCGAAGGCTACCTCCAGTTCAATCTTGCCTACTGGGTATGCCGACTTACCAGGTACCACTCCATGGAAAACAGTGTTGGATGTCTTAAGATTCTTATCAGTCAACCCCATACGACGAAAGGTCTCACAATAGAGGATGTTGATGCTGCTACCTCCATCCATGAGTACTTTAGTGAATTAATATCCACCAACTTGAGGTGCTACCACCAAGGCTAACTGACCCGGATTGTCAACCCGGGGAGGGTGATCCTCTCTGCTCCACACAATAGGCTGCTCTGACCACCTTAAATAACGGGGAATCGCCGGCTCAACAGCGTTCACAGCCCTTTTATAAAGCTTCTGGTCTCGTTTGCACAAGCTAGTGGTGAACACATGATACTGTCCACTATTCAGCTGCTTTGGATTGCTCTGATAACCCGATTGCTGCTGCTGCTGACCTCCCTGGCCTGACTGTTGATTATAACCACCTTGAAAGCCAGAACTTGAGCCGCCGCCCGGGCCATGAAAACCGCCTCCACGTGAGCCGCCACCAGACCCATGGTTGTCGTCGAACATGTTAGAATTTTTGAAAGCCTTCATGATCGCGCAATCTTTCCATAGGTGAGTGGCTGGCCTTTCCCGAGTGCCGTGTCTCGGACAGGGTTCATTGAGCAGTTGCTCAAGAGTAGGACCTGACCCACCGGATCTAGGGGGTGGCCTCCCCTTGCGCCGTTGATTGTTACCCTTGGAATTGGTGTTGGCCACAAACTCTGGGTTACCGTCGGCCTTACGTTTATTGCCTCCTTGACTCGCCGGGTTATGCTGCTGACCCTTTCCATTGCCATTCTTCTTTCCCTTCCCTGTCTTCTCTTCATCAGACGCGGGATCCTTGGTACTATCAGAATCGGCGTATTTGACTAGAGCTGCCATCAGCTGGCCCATATCATTACAATCACGCTTGAGCCGCCCCAGCTTCTGTTTCAGAGGCTCAAATCGGCATTTTTTCTCCAACATTAAGATCGCAGAGCCGGCATCCATCTTGTTAGACGAATGTATTATCTCCTTGACCCAGCGCACCCAATGAGTGGTGGACTCACCTTCCTCTTGCTTACAATTAGTCAAATCCACAATTGACATGGGCTGCTTGCAGGTGTCTTTGAAGTTCTGGATAAACCGGGCTTTTAACTCTGCCCATGAACCGATGGAATTAGGTGGCAGCCCCTTCAGCCAGGTGCGAGCCGTTCCGTCCAGCATCATGGTGAAGTACTTGGCCATCGCCGCATCACTGACCTCCAACAGCTCCATGGCCATCTCATAACTTTCAATCCACGCCCCGGGCTGTAAATCGGCTGTGTAATTTGGCACCTTTCGGGGTCCCTTGAAATCCTTGGGCAAATGCTCATTGCGCAAAGCCGGCACCAAACAAGGAACGCCGCCGGTTCTTGTGGCCACACCTGCCTCGATAGAAGTCGTTGGATACTCCGGGAAGGTTTGGTGAGCCACCTGCTGAGCCGCCCGCTCATCCTCTCGACGTATCCTGTCCTGTACCGGATTATGCCCACCTGGCTGGTTATGGCGCTGGGCGTTGCTTGACAAGGCCTCCGAATCCATATGTCTGCTGTAACTTGGCCTCCGGCTTGGGCGAGGAGTCGAATGGATTCTGTCTCGACTATAGGAATAAGCCTCCTGCTGAGCCAGAGCCGTCTGAAGAAGTTCTCTGACCCTTCGCGTCTCAACTGCTGTTGGAGAGTCGCCATCCACCGGGAGAGCCGCCAAACGTGTCGATGCAGCAATCAGGTTCTCCAAGGGGTTGGAAAAATGACCCGGTGGTGGTTGTACGTAGCGAGGCGGGACCGTATTCACGTGAGGAGGTTCCATCATCCGGGGCTGAACCGGTGCCCCCGCTCCGGATGTCACAAACCGGTCTGCCTCCGGCGGGTTACTAGGGCCGGCTCCGGGCGTGCAGAAGAGATTCCGAGGATCATAAACCGGAGGCAAACGGGATTGAGCCTTCTGGTGCCTCCTCCTCATCACCTCATTAGATGCGTTCAGATTCATCGTAAGCTGAAAAGCCTCTGACTGGATCTGCTGAGCTCGGGCATCCAAAGCCGCCCACTCCGCGGCCAACCTGGTGTCCTCAGCTACTAGGGCTTCTTTGGCTTGGGCTATCTCCTCACGTACCTGTGCCACCTCTGCATCATGCTCAGCCTGACTCGCCGGAATAACTGTGGCGGTTAACAGGGCCGTCAATTTGTCCATGAGATCAATCAGCACCTGAGCCGGCGGGCGCACAGGGCCTCCTGCCCCGGCCGCTCCTGACCCGGAAGTTATTGCTGCCGCAGCCATAGAGTTTTGACCGGGTTGAGTGCCAGCCATGAAGATCCCTACTCTGCTCGGCGGCTCAAAGGGGTCCGGAATACTGCTGCCATCGGAACAGCCCCCAAGCCCGCCATCTTGCAATTGGTATAATGAATCCGTCTCACCAGTGGACGACTCACCATCGGAGTAGACGGCCGTCTCACCGCCGTCCACGGATCCTTCAGAAAGTTCTCCTCCATGGATGCAACCCACGAAGGCACGCTTTATGGCGGGCTGAGCCTGGGCGGGTCTCGCACGCTGAGCCGTCTCGACGATGTCGGTGCAGATGTCCGGCTCAGGGCCCGGCTCGCCAATCCAGCCGATGAAGACGTGGATTCCGCCGAAGGGGACCCGGTACCCGTACTCAATTGAGCCGGCGTCGAGACCCCAGCCGGCATCGTCGATGTAGAGCTTGCCGCGACGACTCTTGGTCATCCGTCCCACAGCGTATCCCTTGAGCCCTTCGAAGCTGCCCTTCAAGAACTCAAATCCACCGTGCGCTGGCCCCACGGTGGGCGCCAACTATCGTGGAATTGTCACGGCAGATGTCCTCATGAAAGGACTTAGTCGTGGAGCCATTGCAACTAGGAAGCTTAAAGGGGTTAAAGTGGGACAAAGGACACGAGGGTTTATACTGGTTCGGCCCCTTGCGATGAAGGTAAAAGCCTAATCCAGTTGAGGTGGAATTACTAGGGTTGCGATGACCAGGGAGCGAATCTGCTATGCCTGGCTCTCGACTTGATGTTACTTGCCCTAAGCCGCCGGCGGGTCGTCCCCTTATATACACGGGTTGACGCCCCGCGGCCTACAGAGTCCCGGCCGGCTCATAAACAGTGTCCGGCTCGGTGACTAATTAACCTTGCCTTACAACACAAGTCATGCCATTACGGCGGTTATCACTACGGGCCTTAAGTCGCCTGCAGGCTTTGGGCCCTTAACTGAACCGCCATCTTCAAGCTTGATATTGGGCTTCATGTGATAAATCGCCATAGCGTAACCCGGCCCCTCCTGGGCGGGTTACACTAGTAGTTATATCCCCAACAAGTACCCTGTTGCACTTACGGTTTGGCCAGAGGTTTATCCTCATCATAAAGCTCCACGTCAACATCACTTGCCCGGCCCAAGCCGCTCGTCGATGGCGTTTTCCCTTTCTTGGAAGGTTTCCCCTCCTGACCTTCAGAAGCGGCCCTTTTCTTGTCATGGAAGGCCTCCTCTGCACCTTTGCCCCCGGGCAAGAGGGTTTCGGTTTCCCCGAACACAACGTCTGATTTATCCTTGGGGCAGAGATCACCTCCGGCCTCCATGTTCTCGCCCTCCTCCGCAGACACCTGGTACGGTGTCGGAGTCAGCATCCTCGTTAGCAGGGCGTTCGCAGAGTCTTCGGGAAGGGGCGCCGGACACCAGATCAACACCGCTTTCTTTATCCAGTCCTGTGAAGGGACGGATTGTTCAATATCTTACCGAGAGATACTCGAATAAAGGGTGTGCGGAGATCAAATACTTACCGCGGTGTCCGGATGATTGCAGTCGACGCCAACATCTTCGGTGGTGTCCGGCCATTGCTCTCGTTCCCCGAAATATAATTTCCACATTCCCTCGTGCGTAGTGCCGAGGAAGTGCTGAAGAGTCCGCCATCCTTCGGGATTAAACTCCCACATACGGAGAGGCCGCCGCTGACATGGCAGGGTCCGGCGGACTAGCTTTACTTGAACGACGTTCACAAGGCCAACGCCCTTCTCGGTAAGGCTTCAGACGTGACCTTGCAGAGTCTGCACTTCATTGACGGATCCCCAGTCCAGTCCCTTATTGATCCATGAAGCAAGCTGAACTGGAGGGCCAGGTCGGAACGCAGGCGTAGCCGCCCACTTGGAGCCCCGTGGCTCGTTGATATAAAACCACCCCTGCTGCCATAGGTCGGAAGACTTGGCGAAAGATCCTTCAAACCAAACCGCGCTGGCAAGATGCCTATTGTGACGCTGCTGCACTCTTCCCGCTCCTCCTCTGTCACCTGCGGCCTCACGTCAAAGGTCTTGAGCCACAAACCAAAGTGCGGAGGAGTCCGGAGGAACGCCTCACATGTGACGATAAATGTCGAGATGAGGAGAATAGAGTCCGGGGCCAGATCGTGAAAGTCTAGCCCATAGTAAAACATGAGCCCCCGGTCGAAGTGGTTAAGCGCGAACCCTAACCCATGGAGGAAGTGGGACACAAACACTACCCTCTCGCCGGATTTGGGGGTAGGAACGACCTGCCCCTGTGCAGGAAGCCGATGGAGGATTTCCGGGGTCAGATACCTCACTGCGCGGAGCTTCGCAATATCCTCCTCTGTGACAGAAGAAGCCACCCACCGGCCTGGACGGCTGGATCCGGACATGATTGGGGCTGGTGGCGATGGGAACCCGAGGGTTGGAACTCGGGGTGGCTAGGGTTGAGGAAGAAGCGAGCGCAGAGGAAGAAGACGAATCTGGGACCCTATATAAAGACCCCAAGTACTAAGCGTATCCACCTGGGTCTCGAAACTTACCAATCTCCAGAGAGTTGTACCCGGGGGACGGTTGGGTTACCCACGCCTGCATTAATAAAAATCCCATGAAATAAGGGAACACGATCTCTGCCTTGGCAAGACAATCCAGTAAAACCGCGTCCCGAGACGTGGGGCGACGCGCCAGCCAACGGTTGGAAATAGTGACCGGGCAGGCGTGATGTCATAAACAATTACCAATAAATTAGGCTCGTATATTTTCTGCAACTATATATACAGGTCCGGATATGTCTACTACGTCCGAAGACTATCTTGGAGTTCGGAGAAAGGGGAACCCGCCTTGCAATGCCGAAGACAATCTACGCGCCGGACTCCTCGTCATTGAAGCCAGGTTCAGGGGCTACTGAGGGAGTCCTGGACTAAGGGGTTCTCGGGCGTTCGGCCTGCTATCCATGGGCCGGACTGATGGGCTGTGAAGACTTGAAGACCGAAGACCATACTCGTGTCCGGATTGGACTCTCCTTGGCGTGGAAGGCAAGCTAGGCGACCAGCTGTGAAGATTCCTTCTTATGTAACCGACTCCATGTAACCCTAGATCTCTCCGGTGTCTATATAAACCGGAGAGCATAGTCCGGATAGGACAGATTCATTACCATATACACATAGGCTAGACTTCTAGGGTTTAGCCATTACGATCTCGTGGTAGATCAACTCTTGTAACACTCATATTCATCAAGATCAATTAAGCAGGAAGTAGGGTATTACCTCCATAGAGAGGGCCCGAACCTGGGTAAACATCGTGTCCCCCGTCTCCTGTTACCATCGATCCTAGACGCACAGTTCGGGACCCCCTACCCGAGATCCGCCGGTTTTGACACCGACACCCCCTCCTTCCTTCTCTTCTCTTTTCCCTTTCCTTCTCTACTACTCCTACTAATTGGAAGGGATCCTAGTTCTACTAGGAAAGGGGGAATCCTACTCCCGGTGGGAGTAGGACTCCCCTAGGGCGCGCCATAGAGAGGTCCGGCCCTCCCCCTCCTCCACTCCTTTATATACGGGGAGGGGAGCACCCCTTGGAGACACAACAATTGATCATTGAGTTTTTAGCCGTGTGCGGTGCCCCCCTCCACCATAATCCACCTCGGTCATATCATAGCAGTGTTTAGGTGAAGCCCTACGCCGGTAGCATCATCATCACCATCATCACGCCGTCATGCTGATGGAACTCTCCCTCGAAGCTCTGCTGGATCGGAGTTCGTGGGACGTCATCGAGCTGAACGTGTGCTGAACTCGGAGGTGTCGTGCGTTCGGTACTTGGATCGGTCGGATCGTGAAGACGTGCGACTACATCAACCGCGTTGTTCTAACGCTTCCGCTTTCGGTCTACGAGGGTACGTGGACAACACCCTCCCCTCTCGTTGCTATGCATCACCATGATCTTGCGTATGCGTAGGAAATTTTTGAAATTACTACGTTCCCCAACAATTTCCATTGTTGGGGCTTGCTGGGAGGACAAAATGCACTATTGTATGTGGGTGTTCTTCCTACTCTAGGGACTCCTTTTACAGTGGGTGTTCTTCCTACTCTAGGGACTCCTTTTATAGTAGTAAGGGGTTGCCACAATATCTAATATCAGTTGAAGAAATTGGTTGCATGGTAGAATTTCCATCGCAGTAAGTGACGGGCACGTGCCAACGATGGTGCGTAGCTGGGAGCAAACACACGTCCCATCAAATGCCTTTGTTGACTTTGGGGCGTGCCACTGTTGCACTGGGTGGCAAGTGGCACACATGCGAGAGAAAGCGTGTAGGGCGCCGGCAGGCAGGCTACTTGGCCTCCAAGGGAGGTCGTGCATGCTTGCCAGCTGACTCCTTACCGTAGTTGGAGGTCGCGGGCCTAGATTGTCGCAGCCTCTGAGCAGTCCCATCATCATGCCTTCAAGTGGCTGATCGTTGGCGGGCTTAGGGAACCTACCGGGAGGCTGCCGGTGAGGCTGACATTCCCGGGAGGAAAACCGCGCCCGTGGAGATCTTGGCCTTGGCACTACTGGTGATGACAGATTCCTCTCTCCAACGTGATAGTCTTGCCGATGAGTTTTCATAAAGATCTGTATCTTTGTGGGTTGATGCTGACGAAGATCTGCATGCCACCCGAGGAGGGGCATGGTCTTGAGCACACATGCTAGATGCCTATGCTTTGCCCATTGACGGGGCTGCCGTGACCCACGTGAGACAAATTCATGGGACCCTGGTCTTCACATGGCCGACTGTAGCTCCTGGGCCTGGGGCCGACGCATGACCATTCTGTTGCCAGGGCTAGGGCCACTACGTGTGGGTGAGCCGACACATCGCAATCAAATCCTTGCATCGCCCAAGCCTGGCTGAGGGGAAACGGTCGGTTCGGTCGTTCCTAGAGGTCCTGGCTAGGGACTGCGTTAAGGTGTGTGCTATGCAGGCCAAACAATGAATTCACGCAACAAAACGGGCTATCTTTGCACTGCCCGGGCCTGATTGAGTTGTATGCACGCAACCAAATATGCCCTATATGAAGCCATTTTGCTTTGATTTGTCGAGCAAATGCACATAACGAGTGAGGCCAACAACTAAATGGGTCGGCCCGTTTAGGGTCGCAAGAATTCTGGTTTTAGGAACTTTCTAGAAGATTTATGACCAGTTCAGTTCTGGTCTTCTTCTTTTTCTTTTTCTTGTCTTTTCTTTTACCCATTTTTTAGTTTCTTTTTATTTTTATTTTGTTATTTTTTAAATATCTCTTTTTATGAAAATGTTCGAAATTTATAAAAACTTTGGAATTCAAAAAAGTTTGCATTTAAAAAAGTTCTAGAGAATTTAAAAAACAATGTTGTTCTTCACCAATTCAAAAATTATTCACGTTTATGAATATTGTTCAGAATTTCAAAAAAATATTGCTTTCAAAAATTTTCCAGAAATTCAAAAAATGTGTCCTTTCTCAAATTTGTTCAGCAATTTTCAGAAAATGCTCATGTTTTAAAAAATGTTTGCAATTTCAAAAACAAATCGCAGTCTAAAAAATGTTCATACTTACAAAAAAATCAGAAATTTCAAAACTTGTTCGTTTTTCAAAGATGTTCAAAATAAAAATAAAAAACCGGTTGCTACAGTGCCTTATTTGCTACAGCGGGGCCGCTACAACGAATCGTTCTGCTCCAGTGTACCATGCATTACAAGCGTAGTAAATGAGTCGACCCATTCGTTGCTCGTTGTGCTTCGGGGTCTCCATTGGATGCATAGAGCGTCACATAGGACTTCTCTTTGGCTACTGCATGTGTGGTTGCGTGCTACCGTGCACCTACAGGCGCAGTAAAGGGATATTATGATGTTTGAATGTAGATTCAATAGCTTAAAAACATTGTGAACTTTCACTCAGTTTTTGGCAACTTCAATTGCATATTTGCATTGCATGGCTCCATACAAATAAGGCTATAATGAGAAACTTGTGCTAGGATATTGATGTTCTAGCAACTAGCATGACTACAAAATCAGAGAGTTTTATGTACCGTAAGCTATGCTAAGAAGGAAGTCTTATGCACAACAACACAGTTGTAAATGTTGTTTCCAGTTTCACAATAAAAAAATGTTGCTCCTATTTAGTTCATCAAAAATGGATGACCTGTCTTTGAAAAATATCCATGATGTAATGTTGCTCAGACATAATAGTACATGGCATCAAAAAATAAAATGGGAAGGGTCTCATCCAACCTTTGCTCAATCAAGTTTTGTCCATTTTCATTAAAATAAACAAGGAAAAACATCTCACAGATAGAAAATAAAAGACCAGCTTGATGCACTGATAGTAAACTTGCTACTCATACTCGGACTTGAGTACCAGCTACGCAATAAAAAACTGCAAGTACTAGCCAAAATGCTTGCAACTAACACATTACATGCCGATCTTGGGCAACGGAGGGAATATCATAAGTGCTTAGGCATGCATTGAGGTGCATATAATTACCAGCTCGCAGGAGTGGGGAAGGCAGTATATGGGTACACAATCTCCATGCCCTTAACGGCCTCATGCACCTTCTTGAACTCCATAGTTTTAGGACATAGAATGAATATACCGACCATGGTCCACAAAAATAGTGCGTCTCCTTCCTCAGCGCTCCCGATGATCTTCACCTGCGGCATCACCAGGAAGCTAGAGTCTACCTTAGGCAATGTGACCTTTGACAAGCATGCAATGGCCTCTCCCAGATCAACCGAGGTGCGTAGTACCCAACCACTGTAGGCTCCCCGAGCCCACATACGCAATGTGAGGTCCTCCACGGCAGCAAGGCCGAGTCGTCCACCACCATCAACCTTCATTAGACGGGCATTTCCTCCATTCGGCCGCTCGAACATAGTGAGAGTACTCTTGTCCATGTCATAGGCCAACACATGGTAGTCATTGACAGGTTGGTACATAGTGTTAAAGATAATGACACATGGCTCCACACGGATGTCACACAACAGCGGGAGATCCACCGACGTGGGCGGCAGGCTCCACTGACCAGTAAGTGAGGAGTAGACGCCGGCATGAACATGACCCCAAGAATCATTGTGGACAAGGGCCACACGAAATGGACTTGTGGGTTGTTGGCAGCAAACTTGGTGGCCATCGTTGTCATCAACCACACAGAGCAATGCAACATTGCTGTTCTTCTCGGTGTACTCCTCCCAATGACTATATTCGGCATTGATTAGGCGGTAGTGTCCGGTCACTGGGTGCCACACGAGGAACCGACGGCCGTTACGGAGGAGGACACGGCCGTGACGGCAATCCATGAACGTCCACGAGTAATTTCCATCATTAGGAAAACGAAAGGATAAGCTAGTGGTGTCGTTGGTCTGTATGAATGGGCGGGGAAGTGTGCTGGAGTTGTGGAAGAAGCCCATGACCACTGGTGCAACATGGCGTGCATGGCACCGACGGAGGAAACCAGGAGCAGACACTATGCGGCGCCATGCTTTGCAAACGACGGAGGTGTGGGCGATTGTCTGCGGACTTGGTGGGATGTGCTCCAGGATCCCAGGGTGCAATTCATACGGTATGGTAGGGATCATAACTGCAAAACTATTGGATTAATTTTGAGATTTAGATCTACAATGGATTGTAAGTAGCCAAAATTTACCTTTTAACTTCTAGTCGATTTTGCTAGTGCATGGAGATCCCGCCTTTCTTCTTCTTCGTTAACCAAATGAGTCAACTCGCTAGCGCCATCACTAAGAGGATGTGCCAAAGGTGTTGCCTCCAACAAGAGAGAGACCGCCGACGAAGTGATTTTACGGCGGCGGCAAATTCCCCTTGCTGAAAAATTCCGCGCCTCCTCCTCCCCTCCTCTCGCTATAATCTTTTTGTGGGATGCACCGTAGACATTACCACTCATTGTCTGGAGGCGACATAGACGACTGCCGTGAAAGTGGAGGAAGAGTGCCAACACATAGATCACTTGGAAGAGGGAGATGGGCAGCAAAAAAGATAGATGAGGGTCGATGCAGAGGACGATGTGAGGAATGCGGCGGCGGCGAGATGGGAGGGAGATGGTTTAGGGTTAGGTTCAAGTGGTATATTTATTGGATACCTGAGCAGATTGTGATGGTTGGATGTGGATCCAATGGCTACAAAAACTGTGCGTGCGTTCACACAATATTTTAGGCAACTTTTTTTTAGAAGGTACCATTGAAGCTTATCAAAGAACATGTGCTAAACACCGGGCCGGTCCTGAGATTTTAGGGGCTAGGGCGAAACTAAAATTCAAGCCCATAATATATAAAAAAATTGTTCATTTGAGTTAAGTAAATAAGTTCACAAATAATTTGATGCAGCTTAGGGAGTAGACATCGTCTCATAATCAAGGAATGCAACTTACAGTATTCGTCTTCCTTCAGATTCGGCAGGTTTTGTACCACCCACCACATTTTCTTCATTTACTAATTTTTTTAGTTTTTGATTGACGAAGTGTACATTATGGTATAACTCAGAATCAAACATGTGCTTCAACCTACTTTGCGCTACTAACCTCTGCTACACTACATAAGTGCCGTGCCTTGTGTAAATACTACTATATATCCTATTGACAAAGGTACACACTTTGACTTGCTACTAGAGTCGACGGTGCCGACAAATGACAATTCATAATCGAACAATAAGGTTAGGGCTTCTAATATTGCAATGCTAAGTGAAAATCCTGACAATTTTTATAAGAGGAAGGAAGGGTAGGAATAGGTTTTTTTTTTTGAGACAAGGGTAGGAATAGGTAGTAACACCGAGCACAAACCTTGGTGTTAGAAACTTTCTAGAAGGCTTCTCACCGGTTCACGTCTTATTTTTTTTCTTGTTGTTTCTTTTAGCATTTTTCTGTTTATTTTCCATTTTATTTTATTTTAAAAATGTTTGCTTTCTAAAAAATGATCATTTTTTAATTTAAAACATGACAATTTCTCAAAAAATGTCTTGAATTTTGAAAATCTCATTTTCAAAACTTGTTCAGAAATTCAAAAAAAAATGGGTTTTAGAAAAATGTCCGCATTTACAAAAAATGGGGAATTTAAAAAAAATTGTTTTCAAAATTTGTTAAAAAATCTAAAAATGTACCCATTTTATAAAATGTTTGTGTTTTTAAAAAAGGTTGAAATTTTCATAAAAAAATAATCGTAGTCTCAAAAATGTTCATAATTCAAAAAATGACCGCGTTCCCAAACAATCTTCATAAATTTCAAGATTTGTTCGCTTTTCAAAAGGTTCAAAATAAGAAGTGATTAAAAACAGGTTGCTACAGTAACCCAAGGCTACCGTGCCCGGTTCGCTACATCGGGGCCCTAAAATGAATTGGATAGCTACAGACCTACAGTAGGAGTCGCTAGAACGGATCGGTCTGCTATAGTGTACCATGCAATAGAGGTGCAGTAAATGGGTTGGTCCAATCGTGGCTCGCTGTGGGTGGACGTCCCTATTAGACGCTGAGTGTGTCACATAGGACGGAAAACCCTATTTGCCGCTCTTTGCGGCAAACAGTTGGGCTACCGCACAGGTATGGACCGAGCGCTAGGGGGGTGGGCCGGCCTGTTAGCGTTCCCAGCCGGATTTTTTCCGGTTTTGGGAACTTTCTAGAAGGTTCCTGCACAGGTTTTTCTTTTTATATATTTTTTTTCGTTTTCACTTTTGATTAATCTTTTCTTTTTCATCTCTTCTGTTTCTTTTTTTCTGTTTCTTTTTTTCTCTCTGTTTTTTATTTTCTTTCTTCTTGCTCTTTTCTTTTTGAACTTTTTTCTATTTTTAACGAATGTTTCAGAAATTTAGAAAAAACTAAAAGTTTCAAATTTCGTTTGATTTTTCAGAAAATGTTCCTGATTTGAAATTTTTGTTCAGAAATTTCGAAAAAGTTTAGAATTTCAAAAGTTGTTCTCTTATTTTCAAAAAATGTTCCAAATTTCAAAAAGTGTTTGTCCTTTTAATTTTTTGTTCACAAACTAAAAAATGTTCGGTTCAAGAAATATGTTTTTATCTTCCATATTTGTTCAATAATTCAGAAAATATTCAGGTTTTAAATTTTTTTCATAAATAAAAAAATGTTCGCACTTTAAAATTTTGTTCATGAATTAGAAAATATTCCTGTTTTAGAAATTGTGTCTGTTTTCAAAAATTGTTCACAAAATCCGAAAAATGTTACCATTTTCAAAATTTGTTCGCAAATTCAGAAAACTTTCACATTTTTCAATTGTGTTCACATAATCAAAAAAATCTAGAAATTTCAAAAAAATGTTCCTTTTTTCATATGTTTTCACAAATTCAATGGTTAAAATTTGTTCATAAATTAAGATCTGTTTGGGAATTTCAGAAAATGTTCCATTTTTCAAAATTTGTTCAAAATTTTAGAAAATGTTCTGGTTTTTGAAAATGTTTCTGTATGTAAATAATTCTTTTACAAAGTTGTAAAGTGTTTGTGTTACATAAAACACTCCAGCTTTTTTCCAAAAAAAAGTTCTAGATGTTTAAAAAATGTTCGTGTTTCAAATTTTGGTTTGGACTTTCAAAGAAATGTTCCAGTTTTCAAAAAAAAGTTCGTGTTTTCAAATATTGTTCCAGATGTTCAAAAAATGTTCGTGTCACAAGTTTTTATGGAATTTAAAATGTCTAATATTCTAAAAATTTCTTCACAAATTTGGAATGCGTTTGTGTTTCGTAAACGTTCGCATTTTTTTCAAACAAAATTGTTTTGCGTTTGAAATTTAAAAAAAAATAGTATCGGCGCTAGTTTTTTCTTTTTTTTGAGAAGGGTATCGGTGCTAGTTACGGTTTGTAAGTATTTCGCGCAGCCAAATATACAACAACGTACAATAGCTCAACTGGTACTAGCACTTCTTCGTGAGCATGAGATCCAGGATCCAGGGTTCGATTCTTACAAAAGCCTGAAATTTTCTTAGTTCGACTGCTGTTCGCTAGCTTGGGCTGGCCCAGTCGCGTCGGCGCCCTATTTCGACTTCTGTTCGCTAGTTTGGGCTGGCCCAGTTGGGTCGCCCCCTGTGCGTCGGCGCCCTGTTGGACGCAACGAGCGTCCAGTAGGAGCTCCCACATAGGACCTCTCGTTAGCTACTTTGTTGTGGATTGAACGTTAGCCTACCTTTTCCATCCCCGATGGGCCATTGGCCCATGGACTACCTATGAACCTGGGTGGGGCCTCTGGATTTTAGGAGCTTGGGGCGGCAGGCACCTCGCGCCCTCCCCATGGGCCGGTCCTAATTTTAAACATTCACTACGCTTTTAGCGGACTAGAAGCATAACTACTATTATATAGGCCATTAGATCTTGAGGATTCTCACCCACATACAGGAGACAACTCGATCGTCCATGTCCACTCTATTTTATCACAATAAAAAAACATGTTTTCCCCTGCAAAAAATGTTGTTTAACTATTGTTTTCAAAAGGGTGGAGTGTACGGAAAAAATTTCTTTGAAATACAGTGCAAGAGATTTTTAGGAAATTACCTGTTAGATCTAATGCTACGAATCAAACACCCCATGCAATTTTTTTTGGTTATAGTCCTCCAAAAATTCTATAAAAACTTTTTTTCGTGAATACACAAAGCTTGCATACATTTTCATTGATAGAAGGGAATGAAATGGATACAAAGAGAGGGTACAACACATGACACGAACAAAAAAAGGCGTAAAGATGATGCCTAGAGCACAGGGACAAGACATGCTCAGTCCAAACAGAAGATATAACACAGCCAAACCCAAAGTCACGATCTAGAGGGGCGGAGAGCACGAGCATGAAGTCCAACATCACCAAAAGCAACGCCGTGGTCGCCGCGAGCAAGCAAGATAGAGTCCTCATGAAGAAAAACGACGTCATGACGTCGTCAACATCCGCTCCGGAGAACCGGACCTAGGGCTTTTCCCGAGCTCGAAGAGGAATGCATGAGGAGCGTCTTCAAGAAGGAAAAACAGCACCCCGTGGGTGTCGCCGCTGCCAGCATTGACAATCGGAACAAAGATTTCTCCTTGGCCAGCGCTTGAGCAATCCCAAAGCCTCCAGGTCTGGAGTCGGAGATGAGGAGTCCACCGTTGGTCGCAACCGGCATGACAGAAAACCGCCACGCCCGGAGTGGCCCTGGGCGTTGGAACTGGCGCCAGGCAAGGCTTGGAGATGTACAAGGACCAAGAGGCGGCGAGTTTCAACAAAGATACCTTGCAAATATGTGTCCGTGCTGCGTTAGTTTAGGGTCCGTTTATATATACAGGTTTATTTTTTTATTTTTTTTTGAACTTCAGGTTTATTTATTTAGTAAAGCAAAACCGATTATTTAGGCGTTGGGAAGGAAATAGACTTGGATCCGCATCCCGCCCGTCCGTCCAAAGCTCCCGCCACCCTCCCTTGCCCACTGACAACCAGTCCTACAGGGCAGCAACCGGCGAGGCCCACACGGCAGTCGCACAGACCTGCCCCGCTGGGCCCACCACATTTGGTTCTCGCTCCGTCCGTCATTTCCCTCCCCTTCTCTCTCTCCGCGCCTCCCCGATCCAAGCGAGCAACCGCCCGCGCCCTCGCGGCCCCTCCACCGCTCGTCTCCAATGCCACCGTCGCCGCCGCCGCGGCCGTCCCCGTAGGGTCTCCCGGCTATGGGGAACAGCTGCGTCGGCGCCGGCCCCAACGGCGCCGGCCGCAGCGGCTTCCTCGCCTCCGTCGCCATCTGGCGCGCGAAGCCCGCCGAGCAGGCGCCGGCCACCGACACCCCCCCGGCGTCCACCTCCGAGCAGAAGGCGCCCGAGCCCGTCACCATCCCCCCCGGCGAGCACTCCTCCTCGCATGGCGGCGCGCGCCCCTCCGACCCGCCGCCCCCCAAGCGCGCCGAGACGCAGCGGCAGATGTCGATGGCCCCCACGGCGAAGAAGCCCGTGCCCAAGGTCAAGCGCGTCCAGAGCGCCGGCCTCCAGGCCGACTCCGTCCTCAAGCGCGACGTCAACACCGCCAAACTCAAGGACCTCTACACCATCGGCAAGAAGCTGGGGCAGGGCCAGTTCGGCACCACCTACCTCTGCGTCGAGAAGGCCACGGGGAAGGAGTACGCCTGCAAGTCCATCGCCAAGCGGAAGCTGCTCACCGATGAGGACGTGGAGGACGTGCGCCGCGAGATCCAGATCATGCACCACCTGGCCGGGCACAGCAGCGTCGTCTCCATCGTCGGCGCCTACGAGGACGCCGTCGCCGTGCAGCTTGTCATGGAGCTCTGCGCCGGCGGCGAGCTGTTCGACAGGATCATCCAGAGGGGGCACTACTCCGAGAAGGCCGCGGCGCAGCTCACCAGGGTGATCGTCGGCGTCATCGAGGCGTGCCACTCGCTCGGCGTGATGCACAGGGATCTCAAGCCGGAGAATTTCTTGTTCATCAATACTCAGGAGGACTCGCCGCTCAAGGCCATCGATTTCGGGCTCTCCATCTTCTTCACGCCAGGTATGGTCGCCTCAAACAATGCAATGCAACGCTGTGTATTTCGTGATGTATGTTTCGATGGTGCGATTCCCTCACGTGGTGGGAAAGACTACAATAGAAGATGGGCATAGGATAGAAAAATAGAAAAACAAATATGAACCGTTGGATCTTCAATGGGTGCTTCAGATCAGGCACTTGGGAGTAGCTGGGAGGATCTTTATTGTATATAGCAGTCACACGGGGAGCTTTTCATGAAATGTACAGAGAATCCACCAGCCCACGTGGGAAATCTGAAGCACCCATTAAAGATCCAACGGCCTCAACTTCGGGCTCTCCATATTTGTTTTTCTATTTTTCTATCCTATGCCCATCTTCTATTGTAGTCTTTCCCCATCGTCGTAATGGAAAGGTAAAATGGATGATAGCTTGGCCTCTTGTTGTGCACGGGCTGTCATTGCTGCCGTACGTTGGCATCATTGCTGCCGTACGTTTTTCTGCCGGTTCCTTTAAGAAATTGACACTTGTAACCATGATTTTATTATAGAATAGTCAGTGCTCATGCCATTTTCCTAAAAAAACTGACTCCGAAATCCAAATTCACCGCTCTGCCACGATGCCGCTGGGTTTTCTCTGCACAACTGACAATTCGCATTCGAGATTTTGGTAGTACAGTCCAATTCTACAGCAAATATTTATTGTTTTCTACTACTGTACTAAACATTTCAAACTTAGAGCATTTTGAAGTGCCTGATAACAACCGTAGACCATTTTTTTTAATTAAGGTTGCTCCTTGGCCCACCGGGTGCACATAAGACAACCTGATTATAGGATGAAAAAAATCTTCATTGCCAGTTTCTTTCTGAGGTGTGAAATAGCAACTTAAGTAGATTTGCACCTGCAGATCCTCGCCGCTTTTCTTAGAGACAGGGCTACTAGATATGAAAAGTGTGGTAGCTGTTATCTGTGTTCTATCCCTGAATTACTAGCTACAGAGAACGAACCATATCGATGTTTGGATGATGCTCTTACACACTCTACCAAATTATTTCCAAACGCTATTTTATTTTTGTTCTGACGCATAATGTAATTGATCGTGCAGGTCAGATGTTTACAGATGTAGTTGGAAGTCCATACTATGTTGCACCTGAGGTTCTTCTAAAGAACTATGGGCGTGAAGTTGACGTCTGGAGTGCTGGTGTAATAATCTATATCTTGTTGAGTGGGGTTCCTCCATTCTGGGATGGTGAGGTTATGTGTAACTGTTTTAGTAAAATGCCGCATTACGATTTTGCGTAATGTATGCAAGCTGCATCCGACTGATTTTGCTTGTGGTTTTCCGAGCAGAAAGTGAACAAGGGATATTTGAACAAGTTTTGAAAGGTGAGCTGGACTTTACAACTGATCCCTGGCCTAGTATCTCAGAGAGTGCGAAGGATTTGGTCAGGAAAATGCTTAATCGTGATCCAAGGAAGAGATTGACTGCCCACGAAGCGCTATGTGAGTAGTATGGTAGTACAGCTATAAATATAAGTCGGTACTTAAAGAATAATTACTCGCCGCTAGTTTATACAAAATATCCTCTAATCACCTGTCTTGTGCTAGGTCACCCTTGGGTTTGTGTTGATGGAGTTGCTCCTGATAAACCTCTTGATTCTGCTGTCCTAAGTCGGTTAAAACAATTTTCTGCAATGAACAAACTAAAGAAAATGGCCCTTAGGGTGAGTATTGGTATTAAATTTGTAATTGGTGTTATACAATCTGTATTTGTGTTGATGTTCTATTTTACATACAATTGTAGGTTATTGCCGAGAGTTTGTCTGAAGAAGAGATTGCAGGATTGAAAGAAATGTTTAAAATGCTAGACACTGATAACAGCGGTCATATCACATTGGAGGAGCTAAAAACTGGCTTGCGGCGAGTTGGTGCTACTCTGATGGACTCAGAAATTGATGCTTTAATGGAAGCAGTAAGTATTTTGAGATGATCTCTGTACATTTGTTCCTCAACTACACAGAAATAATTGATCACTGTTCAAAAAAAAATTTGAACCTCACCTGGACAATCTCCTTACTCTTCAATTGAGGTTAAATAAATTTCTACCATTTTCGTATATTGAAAATAATAAAATTGCGAGTAATGCCTACATCCCCCTTTATTTTTTTTGTGGTGGAGATAGGAACTTTTTGGAGTTTGGGCAAGCACCACTTGCCCAAGAATCCTGTGCCTTAATCCTACTCACTAGGCAGTGGCTACTCCAGCTGATGCCCACGCTGCTCAAACGCCATCTTGATCTCACTTGATTTTTTTTGTTAAACCTGCTTCATTTGGAACTGTCTGTCATCTTATATCATTTTGCGTAGGCAGAAAACAACTGTTGTTTGGAGGCTTACTGTGTTTTCAGATACGCAATAGTTGCGAAAGTTTATCAAGTAGTTACGGTTACTCTTATGATGATACTGTTTTCGTTTTTGACTCTGCTCCAAATGAAATTCAAGCTCATTTCATGAAAATGTCAGGCCGATATTGACAATAGTGGTACCATTGATTATGGGGAGTTCATTGCTGCAACTATGCATATGAACAAAGTTGAGAAGGACGATAAGCTCTTTGCAGCCTTTCAATACTTTGATAAAGACGGCAGTGGTTACATTACTCAAGATGAGCTCCAAAAGGCATGCGAGGAGTTTGGTATTGGAGACACCCGTATTGAAGATATTATCGGAGATGTCGATAAGGACAATGTAAGTAGATTCATTGTTCAGGTTTTAAATTGCCAACAACAGTTTTGTCTCATTGTCCACCACCTTTTGCAGGATGGAAAGATCGACTACAATGAGTTTGTCGAAATGATGCAGAAAGGAAATAATCCACTGGGTAGAAAGGGACAGCAAAGCAATGTGAACTTTGGTCTTGGAGATGCACTGAAGCTTCGGTAAACGAAGGTAACATATGGGTGTCTTCCCTACTGATTGATAATATTAGATATTCTTCTTTTTTTTGACCTGGAAGACTGCAGGGCTTACACCCCACAGCATTTTATTAAAATATGAAAAAGAACAAGTACAAAGTTCCTCAAGAGAAGGAACAAGGAGAAAGAAAAGCTATACAAGATAGGCTATAGAGATCTAAGAGAAACAAAGGAAAAAACACTAAAATGTACAACTAGGAATGAAAGAAGGTACAAAATAGATGGCCCTCAAGGAGGCAGGAAATCAATCCATTTGAGTAGAGCCTCCTTGTATCTGGTCTTGATCCGGTGTGAAAGAAGAGTAATATCATGAACAAACCCATTTCTCCACTGCCTGAAAGTTGGGTTGACATGTCTAAAAGCCCTGTCATTCCTAACTTTCCAAATATTCCACCATGCAAGAAAAACCACCTCAGAGAAAAAGGGCTTATTAAACTCCTTCCTGGCATGTAAGGAAATTTGCACCATATCATTGCTATCCAACCAGGAAACTTGCAGGTAGTTCCAGATTCTCATACTGAAGTTACATTGGAAGAACAGATGGTTCCTATCCTCAATTACTCCAGTTGGGCATAGGACACAGCTAGGTCCATCATCAATTCTCCAATGGCGTCGTTGGATCATGTCCTTGGTGTTAACTCTGTCCATAATTACCAGCCAGGCAAACATCTTAATTGTCATGGTGCAGCAGCTTTTCCAAACCCAGCTGAGAATAGGATTGGCAATAACAGGCTGGTGGACAAAATCATAGTACTTTTTTGCTGAGTACTCCGCCTTTTTCCCATGCCTCCAAGCCCAGATATCATTACAACCATTGTCCAAGGAAGTTACAGATAACAAGCTTGATAGCTGATTTAACTCCCTAAAAGCCAGTTCAGACAATGGTAAAGAAAACATTTGTTGCAAATTTCCTGCCTGTACCACCTCCATGACAGAAAGGTTCTTCTGCAGGCAAAAAGAGAAAAGCCTTGGAAACCTTTCTTGCAGAGGAATGCAAGACTGGCCAATCTCCCAATGATCAGACCAAAATAGCACAGAATCTCCTTTGCCAACAGTTACAGAGGTAACAGCCCGATACTTGTCCATTAATTTACAAATGTCCCGCCACCAGAATGAGCCACAAAGAATAGTGTCATGAGGAATTCTCTGAAAGTAATATGAGTCCCACACCAAACGAACCCATGGCACATCTGCTTTATTATAGAATTTATTCAGGTACTTAAGGAGCGGAGCATCATTCTGTAGTCCCAAATTCAGAATTCCAAGCCCACCCTTCATCTTAGGCCTACAGACAAGGGGCCAAGCAGCCAAAGAGTGACCCTTTTCCTGACCATATTTCCTCCAGAGGCACTGCCTTTGAATCCTTTCTAACTGCTTAAGAATACCTTGTGGCAAGGAGAGACTGCAAAGGAAGAATATAGGCAGTGAAGATATCACTGAATTTACCAGCTGCAATCTACTGCCTTGTGGTAAAAACCAGGAACTAGCAGTTAGCCTTCTTTCCATGCAGTCCACCAAAGGTAGCAAATCAACATTTTGGGCCGAGTGGTCCCAACAGGAAGTCCCAAATAAGTGAAGGGCATAGAACCAAGCTGGCAACCAAACTGTGCAGCAAGTGCAGAAGCAACAGAGGCTTCCACATTGATTGGGTACATTGAAGACTTATGGAAGTTGATTTGCAGTCCAGTTGCCAAGGAAAAGGAGTTGAGCACTGTTTTGAGGACCTCCAACTGAGCTGGGTTAGCATTCACAAACAGTAAAGTATCATCTGCATATTGTACTACTGGATAATCAGGATCATGTGTTGCCAATGGCAAGGTAAGCAGGCCCCTACACAAAAGATCATTGATCATGGTTTGCAGAAGATCAGCAGCAATCACAAAAAGCAAAGGAGAGATAGGATCTCCTTGCTTAACACCACATTTGCACTTGAAATGATTTCCAGGCACACCATTTAACAGGATAGATGAGGTTGCAGAAGATAATAGTTGTTGAACCCATGTTATCCATTTGCTATCAAAACCTTTTGCCACAAGAATTTTCAAAATTGCCTCATGCTGAATAGAGTCAAAAGCCTTTTCAAAGTCAAGCTTGAGCAGTATGATTGGCTTCTTGGAATGGTTGCATTGGTGAATATACTCAAAAGTCCAAGCAATACAATCCTGAATTGTTCTTGATTTAATGAAGCCATACTGATTCTTATGAACACAGTTGGTGATTTCATCCTGAAACCTGTTAGCTGCCAGCTTAGTCAGAAACTTCAGTCCCACACTTGTCAAAGAGATTGGCCTAAAATCTCCTACACCCTCAGGTGTTTGCTTTTTTGGGATTAAAGTAATGAAAGCTTCATTGAGGTTTTCCAAAAGAGCAGTTCCTGCATGAAACTCGTTGACCAACTGAATAAAATCACTGGAAATGATTGACCAGCATCTCTTCATAAAAAGGCCATTAAAACCATCTGGCCCTGGTGCCTTATCAATGGGCATTTCTTTTATGACCTTTTCAATCTCTTGCAGCTGAAAAGGTTTTGTGAGCACCTCAAGACCTTGCACTTTAGGGATTAGTGAGAGGATTTCATTACCCAACAAAATTGGCTTAACAGTTCCCATTCTTCCCTTGAAAGCAACCAAAAATTCCTTAGCTATTTCCCCATGATCTGTAGAAACTGTTCCATCAGACAGTTGCAGGCTAGCAATAGAATTCTTCCTATACCTCTCAGTTGCCATGGCCTGGAAGAATTTTGAATTTTCTTCTCCCACCTTGATATATCTGATAGTACACCTTTTCCTCCAGTATAAAAACTGCAAATGCAACCGCATGATTTTCATTTGCCTTACCAGAGTTAGATGAGTTGTTTCAGTCTATGATCAGTTATCTGTATGATTGGATACAATCATATGACTGATAGCATAACACTCATCCATTTATTTGGATTATATTGATGTATCATGCGTCGACACTAGTACAGTTCAAAACAAACCATGGGAAGACAAAATTGCCAGTGAACTAATTGTGATGGTTGTGGTAGACTATTTGTGTGGTGAATGTTATGCAGTTCCTCCATAAGAATATGTGTTAATATAAGCACTTCCAACTGCAGTAGCCCAAAGCCCAAAATTCTGAAGTCCATTCTGAATCCTGAACTATTGAGCTTCGTCCGACTTGAACCCTAAACTAGAAACCATCTCTATTATATCCTGAACTTTATAAAACCATTTAAAACCTAGACGGTTTTGAAAAGTGTTTTTGTATTTCAGCCTTTAAGAAAACGTGAAAAAAATTCATGGATGTAGGGAATGCTATTATTTATGTCATGTTGGTTGATGATTATTTTTCGTTCTTATATTCAGCTTCTGCGCAACAGTTAATTGTTTTAATATTTTTATAGAACCTCGGAATATGAAACCACCGTCGAAACACTAACATGGTTATTTAGGGTAGTTTCACATTTCTAAGTTTTGGAAATGTAAAAAAATTGTCTTTCGTACAAGCTGGGAACCTGCAAAAGTTTATTAAAAAAGTATGACAATTTGTCTTCTGTGCAAAACAAGAAGACAAGACGAATATATCTATCTTTGCTATTTTTGCACATGACACAAATAGGCACTTTTTTTTTGTGAATTGCAGGTTATAAATTACTAGCATTCTCTACGTCTGTTAAAAAATACATTTTTTAGAACACCAAAATACAAAACCAAGCTACGGTTGAACTTGAACAATTCTAGAAAATTTACACTTTAATAAGGATGGTTTAATTCAGGGTTCAAACTGGACTTGACACCATAGTTCAGGGTTTAAAGTGGACTTCTTTCTACGTATTTGAGAAAGAAGACGAGTAAAAAAGCTTTTGGACTTCTGAAAGAAAAGGGCACACATTCAGTCCATGTCCACATTCAAATAGGTTATTAATGCCTTCAAGCCATCATTACATGAAGCAACAGGCTGCAACTTCCACTATGTGGTAAAGTTACGAGCAATTCATTTCACAGGTGTTGAAGTCTACAATCATACAAAGCCACCAGATTTTTACTGGCAAACATATTCGTAATGATAAATAAATTAACGTTCATTCTTCCGTTAAACAAAGAAGAAGATTAACTCCTTGAGGAGTATGTATCCGAGAAAGCAGAGCAACAAATAAGTGGCGAGGAATAAACTGTTTTGACATAAAATCCATATTAATTGTCACCGAAACGGACGTATCTAGCATACATCTTCGTAAACTGTTAATATGGATCGGAGGGAGTACAGAAAATCATGATAAGCTTGGTGTCCTTGATAAGCTCATTTGGTTTTCTTAATAAATGTGCATTTTATGTGATTTCTTCGTACTAAGTGAAAAGAGTACTCCTTCCGTCTTTGAAAGAGTGTACTTACAACTTTGATGGAAAGTCAAACTTTTTTATGTTTGACTGTATTTATACAATAGTACACCAACATTTATGAAATCAAATTAGTAGCATTAGATAGATTGATGATAAAATATATTTTCATCATACTCCTATTTGGTTTCACAAACATTGATATATTTTTGCACAAACTCGGTCAAACTTTAAGATAGTTTGACCCTCCAACAAAGTTGGAAGTACAGTCTTCGAAGGACGGAGGGAGTATACATTAATTATAATGTTGTTTCTGTTTAGGTAAAATGAGATTCAAGCAACCCCGCCAAAAAAAAGAGATTAAAGTACAACCAAAACGAATACTTGTGCTAAACTAAAATAGTTTCTGAATTCTTGTCCTAGTTGGTTACTGGCTTACAGCATTTTCAGATCGTAGATATAAGTTCCTCATACGCACAGATACCTTCAGACTTCAGTTGTTAAAATGGAGGTGGTGTAGACTGTGTAACTGTAACCCAGCAGCTCTGCACATGTGCTGACTGTTTTTGTTCTGGTTTCTCTACAGGTGTAGTGAACCATATGCCATTCAGCGACCCACAAAAGATAACCCAGCAGCAGAGTAGCTCCCAAGGCTTGTTGCACGCAGGCAGGTATTCAGATGATCAGGTATCAAGATTTCATGGCACCTCGGTCCGAGTTTTGGTGGGTCGGGTCTCTGAACTCTTAAGGCTGAAGGGAAGCCAACTATTTCGGCCGAGTACCAAAAGCCTCTCACAAGAGCTGACATTAGGGTGTCCCAACATGACATCGTATGATATGATTCTCTTAATTAATTTACATCCGCAAGAGCATCGGCCGGTAAGAAATGCTCGGCGAAACCGCCATGTACACGTGTTGTAAGTAAAGCGTGAGAGTTGAGTAGGAGAGGTGTCCTTTTCTTCTTCAGTTTTTCCCCTCGTTCTGAAACCAGCGGCAGGGAGACCCTAAGCTATGGGAGGAAGGGGAACCAAACTCCAGCTGCTACGTTTGATTCTCTTCATCTGTATTATTATTGGATAGCGGCTTAGTACGTCTTGGCTTTTGTAAGGGTAGGTGCTTGTCTCTGTGTGTGTGTACTGTAGGCAAAATGAAATGTCTGACCAATGAAAACCGATTCTCCTGCTATTATTGTCCGTTTTTCACGGACTAATTAAAGCCTGATGATGATGATGATGAAGAAGATTTGCATCTTGTGAGCTTGTGACCTATTGGTCTGTCAATTGCTCTGCCTGAGTATCTTTTTCGCCGACCATCCTTGGTCGCTGTCGCTGCCGGCCAGGCTTAATGTTACTGATTCTCTTCTGAAGGTGTCGTTTTAGCTGATGTAGGAAAATGGTAGAGCAGTGGGCAATGGTATATGCCGTATTGCAGTCAGCCAACCCACAGTCCAAGACTCCCAGGTCCAAAACTGCGGTGGGCGACGCTGGTGATCTGCACGCACAGTTTTGGTTGTGGTTAAGAGCACTGGGAGCAGAAAAAGGATTTAAAAAAAAAGGACAGGAAGGGCCCAACCGGGTTCGAACCGGTGACCTATTGATCTGCAGTCAATTGCTCTACCACTGAGCTATGGACCCTTTGATGTGTGCTCTCATGGAAGAGTCAATATGTTGATAAATTAACTCGTAAAAATTGTACTTTCAAAAAGTTCACTCATTTTCAAAGAGACCACGAGGTACTTCGCCATGGTGACACGAAAACAAGTTATGATTGTGAAAAAGAACATTTGGACGATCTGCATTATAATCAAACATACTCCAAAGATAAACTCAATTCAAAACACATCCCGGGACCATGCAAAAACAAAAAACACATCTCCCAAGAAAAAAGTCAGAAGCTAATGGTGACTTTATTTTCTCTTGCTCTCTGCGCTGGTATTTGCACTGGAACTTGTATTTTTCGTTGCAACCATTGAATCAAATTTCAATTTGGAAATTTATATTTTATGGCACCATTGATAAAACTTGTGACAATTCTAAACCTAATGGTGATTAAACATACATTGATAAAACTTGTGACAATTCTAATTGTTCTCACTAGAAAACGTTTGCTTCTAGACCCGGTGAAAGTAAAAATTGGCAGCAGTTAGAGGATCGGTTGAAGAGTCCCTTAGCGTGAAACCCTAGTCACCACAGACGATCCAACAACAAGAGCAAGTAGGCGCCCCAGATTTCGTTGTCCCCGCGGTTCCCTCACCTCCGCCGGCTGCTCTGACAATGGCGAGAGGGAGGGGAAACCTGGGACCTTTTCTTCACATGCATTCAGTACTCTAGACTAGATGTCTTAGTTTGGTCTTTGGATGTACATGGCTTCGGCTTCGGCAGTGTCGATGGTGGCGGTGAATAAGTTTCCTGCAAATCTCTCATAGAACTGATGACTCTATTGGCTATCGGTGTTGGATCTGGGAGCCAGTGTCTAAGTGTTCTCGGGTCCTTCATTTCTGTGCAGGCACTTTATGCGTCCTCGTGTTAGTGTCGAGGTATGGTTTTCTTCTTCCTGCTCTTTGCGGCGGTGATGCTGCATGCAACCAACATCATCGACGACGGAAGGCCATCCCTTGGCCATGGGGTTGATGTCCCCCTCACTCTTTTTTTGCGGCAATGACGAGACGATGGTCTCCGTTTCTCCCCTTGGGGTGTCTCCCTGACGCGACAGGCCATTCTTTGGCGGTTTGTGGCTCCTCTCCGCCGCAACGACGTTCTCTTTACCCTCATTGCAAAGCTGGCAAAATTTTGTCCGGGAGATGGTTCGGCTCCGAGATTTCTGATCTACAAGGCTTCTATGGTAATGGCTTCTTCTCCGGGGTGTTGGTACAACTGAATCTTAGCACGGCGACTTCCCTCGCAATATACAATGTCAGCCGGCTCCTGCGATGGAGCGGCAGCAGCGACGCACCTTCAACTCGTTCTAAAGATTGAGTTTGTTTGGCTCAATGAGAACCATGTTGTAATTTCCTTGTTTTGGGGATATCTTGTAGTGTTGAACACTTCTAATATAAATCCATTGCCTTATTCACACACACAAAATAGAGGATTAGTCGATGGAAAGGTTTCTTTCATCCTATTGTTGGCTTTAAATAGATTAATTTGTAGTATCGGCTTTATCTCCATGAGATCTTTTTTTGGCATAAAGATCAATGGAATATTATTGCACAAATTGCTAAAGAAGCATCGTTTAGAACATGGTTGGGGGGTTGGGGATACCAACCATTGCATCTACGTGAGGAGGGAGAGCACACACTAGGTGCAGACGTAGCACATGTCGCGTGTCATCCATTGCCAATTGATTAGGACACTTCCCCTGTTAGATAACCCTTTGTACATTTTTCCTTTAATAATGGCTAAAGTATCTTATTATTTAGTACTCTCTCCGTCCCAAAATAAGTGTTTCAAATTTGTACCAACTTTAGTACAAAGTTGTACTAAGCTTGAGACACTTATTTTGAGACGGAGGGAGTAGTACTTATTTAAAGGCGAGATGTATTTCTTAAACCAAAATGTCACTACAATGACCATGTTTCTCCACACCTCGGAGCAACACATCACCCTCTACTTGTACAAAACTTAGCAAGTCCGGCATTCTTTTGTTCGTAGGATAGGAATATAGTGACATTGTAGTGGAAAATGAGATGCCATGTATCTCAATTCATATGGGGAAAGAGATGCCACTTGATTCATAGGATATGAACTTTAACGTCTCCTCCCACTGAACAAACATCGCCAGCAAACCTGGAACAAATCTAGGAAAATATGAGCACTAGTGCCAATTTTAGAACTTGAACCCTGGTGGGTTGGTTCCACCACAAAGAACCTAACCATCTGAGCTACGTCAATTCATATGAATGATTGGTTCCTATCCCAGATAAGAATATGAAGCCATTCCTACAAACCAAAGAGTTCCAAAGGATTTTTTCGTACGAAATTCTTGTGTAAAAAATATTATGTTTTGAGATTACAAGATATATCTTGTTGTTCTGAGTAGTATTGGGCTGTCACAAGATCTCTGGGAATTTCGATGATGGGTTCCTTCGCGGGAGTGGACACCATGGTGTTTTTATGTGGGGTACTTAAGAGCGCGGTTGAAAGACTGGTCATCAGGATGCTGAGCTACATGCCTAGGTTGAAAATCAACGATCTAGTCTTTGTTGGTCGAACCTGCCAACGATACACTCCCATCGTTATCTTATTAAAGGTGTTATCTTAGTCTCGTTCCATATAGGCATAGAACCATTTTAAGGTTGCATTGGATTGCTAGTTTCAAAAGGTTTATCGCTCTACTTCCACACTAAAAGTGCAATAGTAGTCCCTTCCATTTGTTAGGAGGGTGAGGGCAAAAGGGTTGGGGGGAGGGTCAGGTCTTTGGCAATGGTGGTCTCACCATTTAAGTTGACGCGGGCGTCTCAAAAGGCGTTTTTTTGGGTGAGCAGTTCCATAATTGTCCATATCCTGGAGTCATGAATCCTTTCATAAAATTTCATTCTTCCCAACATCTTTTGAGGACCATAAACCATGGTCATGATCCAAAAATGAAACATCGTGGTGCCCTGTAGCATGTCATGAACAATTCAAATGCAAAGCCAGAGATACAATCATAATTCTTGAAGCTATGACACCAAATGATCTATGGATTTGGCATTCCTATTTTGGGTTGTCGGGATCTCACAATAACCTCATTGTGTAGCAAAGATCTCACTACTTTCCAAGGCTAGCAAAAGGGGAAGCACCACAAGTGAATTTTGGGGTCAATGGTAATCGGTACGACATGGGTTATTATCTTGCCAATGTCATATATCCTTCATGGTCTACATTTGTGAAGACGATATCAAACCCTCAAGGAAACAAGAAATTTTGGTAGCTATCAAGAAGTATGTAGAAAGGATGTCGAGTGAGCATTCAGAGTGTTGCAAGTTTGATTTGCTATTGTCCATGGCCCGACAAAATTCTGGTGTCAAAAGTTTTTATGGCCCGTCATGACATCGTGTGTGATCATGCACAATATGATCATAGAAGATGCGCGAGGTTAGCTAGATGACTTACCGTATGAGAATGAGGGAAAGAAAATTTACATAGCTCTTGTGAACCCTATCTTTTTTTTTGTGGGAGCTCTTGTGAATTCTATCAGGAATGAACAACCCCTCCAGAGGTTTCTTCAAGTGCATCGACAAACTCGAGACCATGCGGGGCATGAACAACTTCATGATGACCTTATTGAGCACTTGTGGAAGCCGCATGGGCGTTGAACTTCTCCATGTGTTACTTTGAATGCATTTCGACCATTTATTATGTGTAATTTCAATTCAAATTCAAAATTTATAAGTTAAGGATTTGAAATTGTGACGAATATGTGTGTTTGAGACATAAATATTTGAGTTATTTTGATGGTCAAATGGTTTTGTCTATGTATGTATGCACTAGCGAAGAGAGAAACAGACAAAAAATAGATTATATGAGGAGGTTTATAGGGAAATTGCTCAAGCCACACACCTTTGAAAACCCAAGGGATTTGCACCATAGATCGTAAAAATCCAATGAAAGTTCACGGCTGACGGATGCTACTCTGCCGCCACAACATACAAGATGCAATTTGCGGGATTGATCAAATCCGAGATGCCTACTATGGTTTGGAAGATATGGGCACCTCCGAAGGTCAAGTTCTTCTCCTGGTCGATACTCCAAGATAGAATCTGGACGACGGGCAGGTTGATTCACAGAGGTTGGCCAAACTGCAGTCCTTGCCAGCTTTGCGAGTGCCAACCGAAAACAGCAGCCCACCTTATGTTCTAGTGTCGCTGTACGATCCAGGTCTGGAACTTGATTTATGACTGGATTGGATGACAGTCCAAGACGCCCTCTTGGAGCGACCTGCACACAATTAAGCAATGGTCCGAACTCGAGCGAAGGGCAACCAGGATACAACAAAAAGACGATAAACTCTATACAAATGCTCATCTGCTAGGAGATATGGAATGAAAGGAATGCTTGGGTTTTCCGCAACAAGGCCTCCCTGCCCACTCGGGTGGCGGCGACAATCATGGATGAGGCGAAGACATGGGTAGTTGCCGAGGCTTGATTTTCGGGTAACATTTTACCGGAAGAGTGATCTCTTCTAGTCGGGTCTGCATGGCACTGTACTCGCCCTTCTTATTTAATGACATGAGACAAAGCTTTTGCCTCCGTTTTAAAAGAAAAACCTTTAAAAACCCAATGAGTTTATCAAAAGAGCCTCTAAACTTACTTATAGGGATGCTGGAGATGCTCTAAGGAGGATCAACAGATGTGAGGAGAGAAACCCATTTGATTGATAAAAAATATCACGCACGTTCCAAAACAGGCATGATTTTCTCATCAATCGCCGTGATTTGGCGAGCATCACAGATATATCGATCGATTCTCCTCGCACGATGTCCCACCAGCAGCCCACGCAGTAAACCAAGCAAGCAAACATGGCATGTCCATGTGGATGCGCAGGTGATGCCCAGCTCAGCCCAACCAACAAACCCCACGCACACGTGCGTGCGCCCGCCCGAACCTGAAAAAGAAATGTGTTAGAAAAAAGAACACGAAAAAAGAAATGTGAGCAGAGAATGAGAGGCCCCCTACTTAATTGGTCAAGCCCGTCGCCGTCTCGACCGACGGAAGCCAGGCGTAGACGTGCGAGCCGAATCCACCGACACCGACGCCGACGCCTCCGTCCACCCTCGCTCGCCCGCGACACCGTACCGGACGCCCCAGGGCCAGGGCCGTAACAAATCAACGCGGCAGCGCATCCGCTTGGCTGTAACAGACGAACGACCCGGCGCCTGCCGCTGCTGCCTGCCATCCATCCATCCGTCGCCGTGCCGTGCCCGCGCCGGATCGCTGGTCAGTCAGTAACTCCATTTTTTGCTAGTATACCCACCGGCTTTGCCTCGTCTTTCTTCGCTTACCTTGCGTACGTGGGCGGCAGACACAGGAGCGCAGGACTTGGCTTCAAAGGGGGCGCCGGGTGTTATACTACTCCTGGCAGGCCGGCAGCGAGCCATGAAATACTCCTGCTAGTACTGTAGCAGCATGTTTGTACACATAATGGCACGTTGATCATTCACACGATTCAAAGACCTGGATGGAGCACGAGGATGCACTCCTTTTGTTTCTACGCGAGAACAAGCTAGCCGGTTCCTTCGGAAGAGATGGACTTGAGTTGCGTGAAATTCTTACGTCCCCGACGTGTTTCTAGAAGGAATCATACACCAACTAGGGGCCCCATCAGCATAACTAACAAGTATCCGGCCAAAAGACAACACAAATGCACATCATGTAACAGTAGGGAGGAAGAAAAGACACGTACGGGTTGAAACCGGGGCTGGGGAACATGGCTGGCGGGCAAGCCTCTGCTTGGCGTGGAGAGCAACCCACGTCAAGCAAAAGACGCGTCAGGCCAAACAAACTATCCAAAAAGAGAAAACCCTACAGAATACCATCGAAAAAGTGAGACGTCTCACTTTACCATCCGTCCATCCCTTCTTTACGACGATCCAATAGCAACGAAGCAACCAAGAGGAAGCCAAGCCAAAGCCACGACCCGGTAACTAATCGACCGACGTGACACCCCCTTTGCACAAGGCTAAGCAACGTTTTTGCTTCACACCTGCGACGAAATTAGGAGCTGTTCTTTTGCGATTGAGTGAAAGCTAGCCGCTAGGGATTGAAAGATCGTGGCCGTACTACGGTGTCCGTCCGGCTTAATTCGTGGCCTAGCATTTCTTTTTCTGGGTGCGGATTGATTACCCGTTCGTGGTTGCGGCGTCAGCGAACTGGCCAGCCGGAGCACGGCTCGGCGACGGTGACCGCCCAACCAACTGTCATCAGATCGTCACCAGTGCTAGTATGTACGTACGTATGAAACTACCAATACACAGCGAGATTTGTTTATTTTTTCCGGTCCGGCCGATCGAGCGGCATTTTCTCACACGAACTGCGTCAAGATGCCAGTAAGATATGGTTGGATCTTACTACTACAGAACAATAAGAATTGACATACTCGAGACTATATGCTAATGCCACTAGCCATTCCTCCCTCCAGTGCATTAACTCTGATCTAGCTGTCTCGCGGGACGGGGTGTCTCTACTACTTTTCCGCCATGAGCTAGCAAAGCCATTTGACTACCCCTGATTATTAACCTAATCAAACCCCCTTGTACACCTGACACCAGACGGAAAACAATGGAGAACAATGCGATCCGCGCAACGATCCCCACACATTCATTGCCCCGATCCTCCCATCCTCGTTGACCCGCCGCAACTTGCAAAGCGAGTGAGCGAGCAACACGAGGTGTAATGCGTGTTCCCGGAGCAGTTAGTGAGCGCTCCTGCTACTAAGTGACACGATGTATCTGTGTGTTAAGAACAGTGAGAGGGAAGGAAGGATGGCACATGGCGCCTCTTGTCTGACCTGAACAAAAAGATGCCCCAGGTGGCCAGGTCCAGCTGATCGAACCTGGGCATTAGGTGGGTCGTTTAATTATGATGATGGATCCGGTTCTGGTGGTGGCACTCGCACCTACCGGATGCAATTTGCACGCACTTGACCACCTCATTACTATACTCCCTTTCGGCAATAACCTGGAGTACTACCACCAATTCTGACCTGGTTCAGATCACCACCTCTCTTCCATCTAACCAATTCTAACCTCCCTTCCATTGAACTCGAAACTAAAACATTGAGTGTCCTGTAAAACATGTACCAAATTTAGCTGGAATTTACCAAATTTTATGTGAATTATGCTTGATTTACTAGTTATTTTTTATGTATATAATAAAGCGTTTGAATATTCTTTTCCTTTCTAAATGTGTGAGCATCTATTTTAGACTCAATTGCTTATTTATACCAATCTAATGTATGAAAATAGCCGTGGAACTAAGTGGCATATGAGTTGGTTAAATGTACCAAAATGGGCAAAACCTGGTTGAATAAGCTGGATTATCATAATCCGCCGTAATGCCAGGCACAACCTTGGTTTCACCGTGCCAAAAAAATCGAAAAAAGTTCCAGTTTATCAATTCTCATCCAGCGAACAATTTGCTGAAATTTCAACTTATTGGCATATGGTTTGAGAGGTCAAGTCCGACTTTTGGGTATTAAATTCAAACTGCACAGAAAAAAAAATTACTATTTTCTTCCAGTAAGTCAGTAAACAACCCAGTGACCAATCTAGTAAACTTTCAGCTGAAACAGATCAAAACCGGTTAATCGAGAAGATCAGTTTTTTTTAACTTTGGGCGGTAATTGAACAAAATCATAGTCTGGGTTTGTAAGGTAAACCTAGGACAAGTTCATGGAGTAAAGTAGACATCTCTTCGCTTGGGTTTGTAAGCTTGAAAAACTCTTGAATGTGATAGTATTGCAAACCGACTATATATTGTGGAAACAATATGAGAAACTGTCTTAGTCATGCACAAATGAGTGGAACAACTAAAATTTGAAAGAGCACCAAGATTCTTATGAAACTATGATCATAGAAGACCGATATATATATAAATTTGGCAGCCTCTTCTTCCCTATGATTCAAAGTCCTATATTGGAAGAAGAGGGGTACACATCAAGCCGAATTTGCCGTTGAAAAGTATTACATACTTCTAGCCCAGGATCTTATATGACAAACATCTCATTTGGAGTTTGAAGAAAGAACATGCATGCATGGCAACCAGGACACCACTCTTTCCTGGCCATTTTGCTTAACCATTCGTCGTCAAGTCATTGTTCATGTCTGCTGAACTCTTGTGAGTGCACAGATCGACGGGTGTTAAATCCTTGGCAATTGTCATCGCCTCCAGGGCCGTCAATCACTTCCTTCTGTCAGCGCTGATCGACAGGCGCTCGAAGCTCCGGAATGCCGAGTGGCTGTCCCGTCGGCTTGATCTCCCTGGTGCGTTCCGGGCGATGGGTACGGGTGCAGACGAGCCGTTCTCCGCACCGCTGCCTCCGGATTGGTGGAGCCTTTGAACGGTCGACGACGACGGGCGGCTGCTGCTGCCGCCACTTCCCGAGAACAACCGACCGGTGCAGTCCCCTGAAGAGGTTGGCCGGCTGGATGGCGTGCCAGCCATCTTCGATGAGCTCCCAGTCCGGGACAAGATGTGTGTTTTCTCCGTATCAGCAGCAAGCTACCGCATATAGGGTAAAGTAAGCTATTACTTCCTTACAAAATCCACCAGATCTCAAGCAGAAATGTAGTAGTTGATTTTGCCTCCTTTCCATCGTTTTTTGTGCTAAGCGAAGAGCTTTGACACTTGGTTATGAGTAATTAAAAATTCAAAATGGAGTGCAAATACTTACAGCTTCTCTAGATGAACTGAATGAATCCGCAATGCTTTTGTGCCTCGAATGGTCTCCGTGTCCGTGGCGACCGGAGCTCGAGTTTCTTCTGGCAAATGCCTCCACAGCACCGGTGAATCTATCCCGGATCTCTTGTCCTACTGGCAGAGTAGACATGAATTAATCTGGGTATTGATCTCAGTGTTTCATACGATAAACAACAAGAAGGCAAACCTGAAGGTCTTTCTGTTCTCTCAACAGATGGGCCAACTCCAGCCAATCTTCCACTCGGCTGCTGGATATGGACAAGATAAATAGTTCAACAAGAATGTAAAGAAAATAATACCAATCGATAAGGTAAGATAATACATACTCGAACAAGCTTGTTACTGGAACTCATATGAGGATACTTGAGTGCGGTCCAGTCAAATACATAATCAAATTGATATCCTACAAAGGTAGCCCATAATTAGACCACTTTTCTCAACATCAGCTTATAGAAAGCTTCCAGTGGATAAATTAATGGACAAGTGTACAAATAACCTCCAAAGAAGAAAAATGTATACCTTCACGAACAAATACATCCCGAAATAGTTTCTTCAAGTAAGAGTAATCTGGTCTGTCTTCGAATCTCAGGGAACGACAATAGTGGAAATATGAGATGAACTCCGATGGATAAGATTTGCACAGAACCTGGACAAATTTATATTTAGGGGAATCAATACATCTAGGCGTTACCATAACAGAATGACAAACTTCATGATTGCAACATCAGTACCTCTGCCGGGGTAAGCATTTTCTTTTCACTAATTCTATCATACTTTTGTTTCTTAGTGCCAGCTTTAAGACCCTGCCATGGGAGACTAAGAATAACACCAAAGCATGCCAAGTCAGTGCTCACATTATTGAACAGAAAACAGGCAAGATAACAAAGTACTAAATCACCAGTCCTAACCTTCCTCTCAAAAAATACAGTAGAAGATAACCAACAGACTCTAGATCATCTCTCCTGCTTTGTTCTGCAAGAAACAAGCACATGCATATGTAAGATACCATGTTTTTATTGTTTTATTTTTAAAATATGTATACCACATAGCTACCAATACACCATATGATATTCATTTTATAGCTAAATAATCCAGTGCCTTGATTCTAGGATAATCTGGGAAAAGATAGCAAGGTTTGATTTGCTTATTGTGCTCACCTATTCCAAGATGAGTATTCACACTAGCATAGCGTGCTGTTCCTGTCAGATTTTTATTCTCCCTGCACAGACAAAAAAATAGCTATAAATATATAAGAAGTACAGTTTGAATACATTAGCACAAAGAGGCATTCAAGTTTGAGCCTAACATATACACTGTCCAAGAAAAGGCATTGCAAATATTTGGATGTAGTGTAGCACTAGAAACATTTGAGAGACTAATATTTAGAGGCTAAATTAATCATATTCAGGTCTTTTACATTTGAATAATAACAAAATAAGAAGCATAGACTCATGATCCTATATATACCATAATATAATATATATAATCAGTTGTGTCTAGGAAAAAGACAAACCCTCTGTAAATTTGTTACAATGGTATACCACTAGGAAGTATCACATAAAAAATATATGCCAATATGCTAGTACATAAAAGAAAAACATGGGGAAATATTCAGATATATTCTGGGGACATATTTGAATTTACCATCAGAAATACTTGAGATAACAAAACCTATATCAAATCTAACTTCCAAATTTATCTCAAGAAAGAAACTTCATAAATGAGTACTCACCTGTAGGGGATGTGTTTATGAGTCTGGAGGTCCTTGTATTTCTTAGCAAGCCCATAGTCAATTATATAAACCTACAGATTTAAAAACATATGTTTTGATGTGTTGTTGATTTATGAATAATGAACTTGGGTAGTTGTTAAAGTTTACAATATAAAAGAACTCGCTACTCCTATTAAATTTATTTGTAAAACAAGTCAAGCAAGAACCATTTTTGACAATGCTAACCTGATTAGCTTTCCGGCCTAAGCCCATAAGGAAGTTGTCTGGCTTGATGTCACGGTGAAGAAATCCTTTGGAATGCATGTATTCCACCCGTGTTATCTAAAGAAAATATCATCAAAGACAATCCGAACAGAAGTATAAAACCTCATGCAAAGATCAAGCACAATTCAAATAATCCCAACTAGGCACCAACTCTTATTTTCTGAATGAAATCTAAACTTAAATAAGTGCCTTAGTGATGTAAATCGGTTGATGCATAGCCTCATAGTAGTTGGGTTGAGACCCAGTAAAAGTTAGTCTCTGGTGGAGTTTGTGGATTTCACATGTCCACTACCACAAATTCATGAATTATGGTTTAACAATTTGGATTTTTCTTCACCAAGTAAGATAACAATTTTTTCCAAATCCTTACAAAACTTTCATAAACCAGATTATAGAAAAAATGACTGTGATCAGACTCAATCATATGCACTTGTTTCATAACTTCATGGGTCAGCACCGGGTAACGGATGTAGAGGAACAAACTTACTAGTTGATCAGCAAGCATAAGGGTTGTTTTCATAGTAAATTTCCTGTTGCAGGAATTGAATAAGTCCTCCAAGCTTGGGCCAAGAAGATCAATCACCATAACATTGTACTCTCCCTCGACACCATACCACTTGAGATGTGGGATACCGCCTAAATTGAGAAAAAAAGAGAGCAAAGGAGTAATTTAACACATGATTGGTAAATGAACAGACACAACCCACTTACTTCCACCCTGCATCAGCATGTAAACTTTTGATTCATAGTGCAGCTGCGGATGCTTCGATTTCACGGGTTCCTAATACAAATCAGATCGATGGAAATGTGAGATTTGTGCCGAGAATTGTAACCATTGAAGGTGGGCTAAGTGTCAAAGTGAAAAAGCCGTTGATATATGCGCATTACAAATTATAGATCCTCCAATTAAAATTATAAGCAGGTTTGTCAGCACTTACCAACTTTATTCCCACTTCCTCACCATTCTGTATATTAATACCTGAATCAAAGAAAAGACACATACAAAGAACATAAACATTGATATTTTGCATATTAACACAATGACAACCATTTTGCGCGTAAGCTAATATGAAACATACCAAGGTACAGCTCCCCAAACGAGCCACTCCCAATCTTCCTCCCAAGCTTAAACTTGCCCGCGATAATATGCTCCATGGCCACTCTATGCTTGCTTGCCGCCGGCGGCCGCAGGAAAAAGCACTAAATCAAAGGGAAAAAATGCTCCTCTTCTTCAGACACAACCACACTGAACTATTGTTGTTATCAAATCAGCGACCTACTGCCTCAATCAATTCCTCCCCAAAGAATCAGCATTCCACCCCCTCTGCCACAGACAGCCACCCAGCATGATCAAACAGTAACACCGAAACCCCTCCCTGAAATCCGCAGAAACCGCAAAATCAGATGCCCGCCGCGCCCCTAAAACATCATCGCCATTGCTATGGCCGAACATCCACAATGCATTATTACGAGGAAGGAAAGAAACATCGGAAGAAAGAAGCAGGAGGAAGGAGCTACGGTACCCTCGACGACGGATCTTCAGGACCCGGGAGACTCCCACGCAGGACGGCGGCGCCCCACCGAGCCCGGCCGCGGAACCACCACCTCCCCTGCACCGGACGCGCCGCCCCAACCGAATCGCATCGATGCCGATGGCTCGAGTTTTTCTTTTTCTCTCTCTCTCTTGCGGAGGATGGGGGCGGCGGGTGGCTGGAGTTTTTTTCACGTCTAGGTCCCCGGGAATAGAAACCCGGTCGCTGGGCTCGCCTGCGTGGCCGCGGGAGGCGGAAAGGTGGGGGCGAGCCGTGAGCGGAGGCGCGCGAAAGGCGGGAGACCTCACGGCCAAAACAAAAAAGTTGCGTACGTCGCCGCCGCTCGGCACGGCACGGGCCGCTGACGACGTGCTGCCAACCGAACCTTGAGTTGTGTGCGGTGCGGCGCGGCCAGGCAGCAGCGCACACCGACTGACCGACCGACCGACACTTGCTCGGGCCGGGCCCGCCGGCCAGCCTGTGCCCGCCCACCACCAACTACGCCGCGTCTTCCTCCTATGCTCTCTCTCTCTCTTCGGTTATAAGCAAAGCTCACTCTCTCTTTCGCTGTCTGGCCGGCCGTCTCTCGCTCTCCCTCTTTCTCTCTCTAGACCACTAAACAAAAGAGGGGGAAGAAAAGCTCACACCACCCAACACCATATAGTTACTCCCCTCTCCCCCCCTCCCCAGGAGCTTGCTAGCTGGAGCAGCAGCCAGCCACCACCGCAAATCCAAGAAATCCGCCGCCGCCGACGAGCAGCAGCAGCAGCAGCAGGGGCAGCTACAGCGGGCCGCGTGGCAGAGCAGAGGCGCTCCGCCATGGGTGCGCCGGCGTACGGCGCCGTGCTCCTCTTCGCGCTCGCGCTGGCCGCGGGCGCCGCCGCCGCTGAGACGGCGCGGCCGGAGGAACCCACATTGCCCGCCGTGGCCGCCGCTGGCGGTGGCGACGGGGTGGTGGTGGCGGCCGCGGCGGCCGTCGTGAACGCGTCCGGGGCGGGGGTGAACTCCAACTCGGTGCTGGTGGCGCTGCTGGACTCGCACTACACGGAGCTGGCGGAGCTGGTGGAGAAGGCGCTGCTGCTGCAGACGCTGGAGGACGCCGTGGGCCGCCACAACGTCACCATCTTCGCGCCCCGGAACGAGGCGCTGGAGCGGGACCTCGACCCGGAGTTCAAGCGCTTCCTGCTCGAGCCCCGCAACCTCAAGTCGCTCCAGACGCTGCTCCTCTTCCACGTCCTCCCGGCGCGCCACCCGGCGGGGTCCTGGCCCGCGGCCTCCCACCCCACGCTCTCCGGCGAGGACGTCGAGCTCGCCGCCGGCGCCAACGGATCCATGCGCGTCGCCCACGCCGCCGTCACGCGCCCCGACGCCGTGCTCAGGCCCGACGGCGTCATCCACGGCATCGAGCGCCTCCTCGTCCCCCGCTCCGTGCAGGAGGACTTCAACCGCCGCCGCAGCCTCGCCGCGATCTCGGCCGTGCTCCCCACCGGCGCGCCCGAGGTCGACCCCAGGACGCACCGCCTCAAGAAGCCCGCGCCGCCGGTCCTCCCCGGCGCGCCCCCCGTGCTCCCCGTGTGGGACGCCATGGCCCCCGGCCCCTCCATCGCCCCCGCGCCCGCGCCCGGCCCGGGCAACGGGAAGCACCACTTCGACGGCCACAGCCAGGTCAAGGACTTCATCCAGACCCTGGTCCTCTACGGCGGGTACAACGAGCTCGCCGACATCCTCGTCAACCTCACCTCGCTGGCCACCGAGATGGGCCGGCTCGTCTCCGAGGGGTACGTGCTCACCGTGCTGGCCCCCAACGACGAGGCCATGGCGCGGCTGACCACGGACCAGCTCAGCGAGCCCGGGTCGCCGGAGAACATCCTGTACTACCACATGATCCCGGAGTACCAGACGGAGGAGAGCATGTACAACGCCGTCCGCCGGTTCGGCAAGGTGCGGTACGACACGCTGCGGCTGCCGCACAAGGTGGTGGCGCGGGAGGCGGACGGCTCCGTCAAGTTCGGGCAGGGCGAGGGCTCCGCCTACCTCTTCGACCCGGACATCTACACGGACGGCAGGATCTCGGTGCAGGGCATCGACGCTGTGCTGCTCCCGGAGGACGACAAGAAGCCGGCCACGCCGGTGTCCGCCCCGGACAGGAAGGCGCCCGCCGTCACCGGCTCCAGGAAGAGCAAGCTCCGGCGAGGTCAGTACCCCCCAGATCTGAACCCCACTCCGCACCTCCCCCATTATTATTAAATTAGCATCATAACTAGCCTGCTTAGTACTGTACCACCACATCATTGCCACCGAAAATTTACAGTCCTCAACCTAGATTCTACTCCGGTTAGTAGTAGATGAAGCTGCCCCAATTGATTAACCTCAATGCTGGTTGCGCCGTTGACGGCTAGAATATTGCCGGTGAGGGTACCGGTGAGTGCGGCGCGGGTTAATCTATCGATTGGTTGGTGGTGAGCAATTAGGGTTCCGTCCTGGCGTCCTCTGCTCATGGCCCTGTCGGTGCCCTGCCCATCATCATGTGCCATGTCATGTACCGCCCAAAACTGCAGAGGATTGGTTTTCCCTTGGAGTTTTATGCAGCCACAAATTAAATACTCCGGCGATTTTATCACACTTGTGATGCCCAATTGGCCAGCCGATTGGAATTTTTGTTGAGAAATCCATTGGCATCGACTCTGGAAACCTGGAGGGTAGTATTAGAAACCATTGGGGTAGAATAACTGAGCTAAACCTCACCACGCCTGTGGTGTGGTGTGTTGGTGGGTCACTGTCTTCTTCACCGTCTCCTGATTGATGCTGTTACTGGGGCTGCAAGCAAGATCAGCTCAGATATCTGGCCTGTGTCTTCTTCACGCCCTAAGCATGAGCAACAATTCATAGCTTTCCCAAAAGCAGCAGACCAAAGCCTGATGCTCAAGCCTTGGTCACTCATATCCTTGCTGTCTTAGCACTAGTTTGGTGTAATGGTAGGTCCAAATGGTTATGGAATGAGTGACTGGCAAGGGCCGAACCCGTGCGCCTTTATGAGATTATTGACACATGATTAAACCCTGCACATGTAACCAATAATTCTTGTAGCATATTCTATGTTAAGAATCAAAACTTAGTATAGATAACTCCTGTGTGGTATTGATGTGAAGACCCTTAGGTGCCAATGATTTGGGCCATTATTTGTAGACCCGACCTCGGTTTATGTATATGGTACGTATTGCCTACAGATAGCATCCATTGTGAAATCAGATGACCGGCTATTTAGACCTTTGGACACATTGGCTTGGACAAAACTTGGTGTTGAGTTCTAGTCTCTGTGTGATGATAAAGCGAGGAAAGCTATCCCGTTCCTTGTAGCCACTCCTTTTCATAGCCAGCCGTGGCTCTTGATTTAGAAGATATCGTCCACCTCCCAATAGCCTGTGAATCACAACCTCCTCTGATTTCCTGCGATTTCGACATGAGAGAGGCCATTCCACCTTGCACACAAAATTATTCCTCTTTTCTAGCTAGGCTTTGAAGCTAGGTCACCGGCAGCCGTTGCCATGTCCCTAGCATAGACAAGATGTCAAAATATGCAAGCTCCTTTCGCGTGAAAAAACCACATAGTAGGCAGCAGGCATCCGATGCTGATTTGATAGCGCGTCTGTTATGTTATATATAAATAAACATAAACACTTTTGCGAATTGGCGTAATCAGACGTCGATTCCCCAACTCCCGTGCCCATGCCACCGTCGGTGCAGCAGCACTGCTGTCGCTACGTGTGAACCACTCATTCCATGCTGTTAGTTCAACAATCATATTATGCTTAACTTGTTCCATTAAAAAATTGGTGCAGGCAAGTTGTTGGAGGCAACGTGCAGAATTGCTGGCGTCTTTGGTCAGCGATCGCGATTAGCGAGCTGCCAGTAGAAGGATGGAGGAAGGATTCGGAAGAAGATTGATCTCATGATTGGTTGACACCGAAACACGGCCCGAAACGAGGTGACGGCGGGGAGCTGGGCTGGGCTTTGCTTGCTTGCTTGGAGCCTGCCAGCCGTCCACGATATTGTTTGCTGTTCTTTTTTTTGTTTATTACTATTATACTACTATGGAATAATTGGTGGGGAATGTAAAACCGGTGGTTGTTGGTGTGTCCGGTCCAAGGAAGAAGAAGAAAAAAGAATTGTTTATACTCGAAGGCTATGATCTTCTGTCTGTGTATGTATAGGAACGTTTTTGTTTTTGTTGGTCATTCTTTGCGTCTGTTTGTTTCATTTTGTCTAACGGGGTTCTGGAGTGAAGAAGGTTGCATTTGGATCATTGGATGGGTTAAAAGTTAAAAGTGTTGTAGGAAAAAAGGGTTTTGGTACAACTATACATATACATGCATGGCTTGATGATTCATGTTCTTCTCAAGATCTTTGGTACATTCTTCCTTGTGCTTAAAATATAAGGTTGCGAACTGTGATTTGTCTCTTCCGTTCCGTCTTTCTCCTGGTGCCCGCCATGTGCTCGCATTGTTCATGTAGGAAGACAGCTGTGCGAATCAACTCACCCAAGAACGGACAAAAGGCAGGTGTATATGTAGAGTACTAACTAACTACAGATAGATGCTTGCTCCAACTAAGTAGAGCAGTAGCAATTAAGCAGATCGTGTTTAGTATATTATCGACCCAATGGGTGTGAATGTGATTTGACTTTGCTTGATGCTGCTTTATCGTCAATCTCTCGGCGGCGGACACCTCAGATGAGGGATCCAGCTGCTGTTCAGTTCAGTGGTTGGTAAAACAGCAAAGCATAGCTTGCCACGGGCGAGCGCGAGTTTCATCCTGTGGTAAGCAAATGCGGTAGTAGGCCCCAACGGCGGCGGTAGCACAGCATGAGCATCGATCTGGCCGTGTGTTTTTGGCACAAGCATCTACCTATAGTTGTGATCAGTGGATGGACCACCGGCTTGTGTCCGGGACAAAGATGGCAGGGAACGCAACATATCTCGAGCAAAGCGACAGCGCCTGAGTGAGTCCAACGTGCATTTGGGTGCCTCAGACCTGAGTCCTACGGGCGCTGCACCTGGGCCGTGCTGGTGCTCGCGAGTGGGGTCGAGACACGGACGCGAGCCACGGATCTCCCCTTCACGTGCCCGCTGTCTGGTTTCTGCGCTCACCGCCGTTGGGTTGTCCTGGCTCAGGCCCCTCCTCCTCCTCCTCCTCCTCCTGGCGGCGACGGCGATCTCCCCCGTAATTTTATTTTATTTGTTACCGTGGCTTGTTTGCCGCCCAGCTAGCTTGCGCAGTCGCCTGTGACAAGCGCAACGCGTGGGCTGGGCATCTGGAACTGGAAGTAGTGGTACGTACGTGTAGCAAGCAACACACGCAGCGGCAAGCAGGAATGTGTTCGTCGGTGGAAGGTGAACCCCTCACCTGCTGTGTGTTGTTGGTGGAAATGGCGTGGGCTTGAGGAGCCGAACGTGCGTGCTCCCCTCACCTGCCTCTGCCTGCCTGGATCGCGACGCGGTACGCAACCCGGCCTGCTGACGACAGGTGCACCTGAGGATGAGTGCGCCGCGGCCAACGCGCCATCGACGCCGCGGGGGGTGATGCGGTGTGGCAGCATCAGTGCCGTGCCGTGCGCGGCGGCGGCGGCGACAAATTTTTTTATACGCAGCTCCTGTTTTTATTTTTTCTGTTTTGAGGCAACTCCATTATTTGGTTGTCTTGCTGGAGTTGAACCGCACAGGGGGCTGTGGCGCAAGCTGTGCCGCCCGAAGTGGCGTTTCTCCTGACTAGACCACGACGAGACCTCCTAACCAGCGCCTTTTGCAAAAGTTAGGAGAAGCGGCGCTCATGCGATTGCCCCGGTTGCGCCGACCCATTGAAAGCTTCTACAGCGGCTCTCTGGCTCGCTCGATCGTAGCTCGCGCCAGATGACAGTTTGGCATTTTAACCACTGGCCGTTGGACCAATTGACAATTGACCATTTGTCCTGTTCACTTCACAAAGAATTTGAATAAGCTCATAAATTTCAAAAAGTTCACAAATTTGAAAAGTTGCAGTTTTAAATAAAGTTCATGGTTTCAAAAAACCGAGAACTCGAAAAAGTTCAGTCTTTTTTCTAAAAAAAGGCAAATGTTTTAAAAGGTCCGTAAAATTGGAAAAAGTTCATGATTTAAAAAAAATCAAATCTGGGAAAAGTTCATGATCTAAAAGATCACACAAATGGAAAAATCATGAATTTGAAAAAAGTTCAAGACTTAGAACAGTTCAAAATATAAAACAGTTCGCAAAAATGAAAAAAAAAGTTCACAAATTTGAAATGTTAGCAGTTTAAAAAAAATCAAGAACTCAAAAAGATTCAGATTTTTTTTAAAAAAGTTATAACGTTTTGAAAAAAGTTCGTAAAATTGGAAAAAATTCATGAATTAAAAAAAAAGTTCAAGACTTGGAAAAGTTCAAAATCTAAAAAATCATGAATTGAGAAAAGTTCAAGACTTGGAACAATTCAAAATATAAAATTGTTTGCAGAAATGAGAAAAAGTTCGCGAACTTAAAAAAAATAGTTGACAACTTTTTAAAACAATTCATACTTTTTAAAAAAGGCAATGAACTTTGGAAAAGGTTCACAGATTTGCAAAAAGAAGTTTTCCAATTTGAAAAAAAATCACGCATTTAAAACCGGAGGGGGCTTCTAAAAAAATGAACTCTATATGGGCCAACCTAATTCGCTAGACAGAAAGGATAGAGGGTGTGCGCCAGTTACCGTTAACGAAGGAACTTGCGCCTGAAGCGCCAAATAGGGTTTGCGGACCACGACTTGATGCGTTTAGCCGGCCGTCACCCCAACTTGCTCAAGTGGGCCGCTTGTGTGGCGGTATCGACAATGTGTTTAGAGTATATCATGTTGTCAAAAATAAAATAATATAAGAGCATCTCCAACCATAAACATTAAAGTTAGCCTTCATTTGTCCATGGAGATGTCCGCACAGTACTCATTCGAGTCTCATTTGTTCGGTCGGGCATCCGTGCACCTCATTTCCTCCTCCCTAAACCAATGCAAACCATGTACATAGATCGTTTGACAATAAATATAGCATCCAACAATTCAACTGTTCAAACAAGCCAGCATGACCACGGCAAATAAAATTCAATAATTCATACATACTTATAAAACGAATGAATCAAACATGTTTATTGCGCTAGTTGATGTCTTTGTGCATGTTAGTCAACCGCACATTGGCCTGGTTATCCATAGGGCTAGTGTCCGTCAACATGACCCTCGATTCCTCGGTGATACTCGCGAACCTCACCTTCTCTCACTCAATCTCAATGCTCTCTCTCACTTTCGTCTATGCCTTCTCAAGCTACATATGCTCCCATGCCTTCATCTTGTCCATCTCCATCCTCTCCCTATCAAGTAGCAACCTTACCCTCTCCCTATCGAACGACATCCTCTCACTTTGGACATCCAAGTAGTGCTTGTATACCTCCTGCTTCTCCTCCTTCTTGATGTTCTCCCCTTTTATCAGTTCCCCTTCATTGGAAACGAGCTCCGCCATGTGACTGACATTTTGCTTGCCACTTAGTCATGTGTGGCCCTATCTTTATCCCATTTCTTGCCTATCATACTCCTACTCCTGTTCAGCTCAGTCCTAAGTCCGATTGCCGCTCCATTTTTCTCGTCCTCTTCATCCAATCCAATATATTGGTGGGAGCTTGAGCCATCATTGTTTTTCCTCTTCTCGTTGGGGTTCTTGAGATCATCAAATAGAGTTGCCCACTTGGTTTTCCCTTGCAACTCCAACCACAACGGGACATAGTGAATGGCTTCTTCTTGTTTTGATGGTACAGTGTGTCGACTGTCGGTGTCAAAACCGGCGGATCTCGGGTAGGGGATCCCGAACTGTGCGTCTAGGATCGATGGTAACAGGAGACGGGGGACACGATGTTTACCTAGGTTCGGGCCCTCTCTATGGAGGTAATACCCTACTTCCTGCTTGATTGATCTTGATGAATATGAGTATTACAAGAGTTGATCTACCACGAGATCGTAATGGCTAAACCCTAGAAGCCTAGCCTATGTATATATGGTAATGAGTATCCCCTTTTCGGACTAACCCCTCCGGTTTATATAGACACCGGGGGAATCTAGGGTTTTCATGGAGTCGGTTACATAAGAAGGAATCTTCATAGTTGGTCGCCAAGCTTGCCCTCCACGCCAAGTAGAGTCCAATCCGGACACGGTGCAGTCTTCGGCCTTCATGTCTTCACAGCCCATCAGTCCGGCCCACGGATAACAGGCCGGACGCTCGAGGACCCCTTAGTCCAGGTCTCCCTCAGTAGCCCCCGAACTAGTCTTCAATAGCGAGGTGTGCGGCACACATATTGTCATCGACATTGCAAGGCGGGTTCCTCCTTCGATGATCTCCAAGTAATGTATTCGGCCATTGATCCAATGTCGCCTCCTTGGCTTCTGCACGTTAAATAATCTTCGTCCTCCACGTGTCGAGCGAATGCGGAAAGTTAGGGTATTTTTGCAAATAACACCCTATCTACGCGAGGAAGAGCGCCTATTTAAAGAGATTGGATCCCAGATCCATTCAGCGCTACGCAGAAGAAATCCCCAGAGACTGCCTAGGAGAAACCATTCCAGCATGGCTAGTGTTCCCAGCTCCTCTGCTCGTCCCAGCCCAGAGAAAGGCGAGTGGGAGAGGTGTTCCGTGTCTCATAGCCAATTGGTGAAGTTGCAAACGCAGGGATTTCTTCCCCCTGCGGATCTAGTCCCTGTTCGAGCGGGGCTAGCTTCCTTCAATGGCGGGACTCAGGCAGAGGACTTCCCCAATCCGTCCGGGGGAGATCGAGTGTGTTTCGTCCCCTACCTGCTAAGAGGCGTTGGATTTCCGATCCATCCGTTCCTCCGAGGGCTTCTGGAGTATTACGGCCTCCAGCTGCACAACTTCACTCCGGCCTCCATCCTGCACATTGCGGGTTACGTCGTTTTATGCGAACTGTTCCTGGGCGTCGAGGCTCATTTTGAGTTGTGGAGGAAGTTGTTCTGTCTCGTCCCGCGCAATCACGAAGGGTCGATATTTGAAGTGGGCGGGGCCGAAGTATGGCGCATCGCCAATACCGGATATCCATCCGGCACACCAAGGAAGGCACCTGATGGATGGCCCTCTGAATGGTTCTATATTGAGGACGTCGCGCTTCCCGACCCGGTTCGAAAGGGTCTCCCTGAATTCGCGAGCGTCCCTCTGAAGAAACGCCACAGTTGGCGCCCCCAGAGCCTTGAAGAGGAAGATAGTGCGGAGGTTCGTCGGCTAATGAGCAAGATAAAAGAGCTCACTCAATCCGGACTCACAGTAATCGAGGTCATGGCGATCTGCATAGCGCGAGGGGTTCAGCCGCTCCAGTACAGAGGGCTTCCAATGTGGCACTACAATGGGGAGGATGATGCCTCTCGCTGCGGCCGGAAAGGTCCGGATACCCCTGCCGCTTTGGCTAAGATATTAGCCAAACTGTTCAAAGGGGAGGAAAAGGAATTTATTCGTATCAAACCCAAGGACGGGTACTCTATGTATAACCTTCCCAGTTGGGTAAGGCCCGACCCCTCTGTTTTTATTCCCTCCATCTCCGAATTGCCTTTGATAAATTTCTAGTTCGTTTGCTTATGACAGCACTAGCGAAAGGTCACCGAGGGATTTTATAGTCCAGTCCCACAGCCGGATGACCACAACCGGGAGCTTGATCCCGGGTTTGAAGAGGATCCGGATATATTTGTGGTGCTCTCGAAGGGGGTGTTTTACCAGACGAGCTATGATGGCACAGAAGTGGCCATCATCGCCGACTACCCCGGTCTTCTTCCTGCTTCACAGGTAAGTAAACAGGAAACACCTCCTTTGAAAGGGTGCTCGTACTCTGCCTCACCCACCGCATTGTCGCGTGTTTTACAGGGGAGGCGTTTGGTGATACCGAGGAAATCGGTTCCTGCGCCGGGCAGGCCTTCGAAGAGGAAGGCCGGTGAAGGCACCGCCGGGCCCTCATCGAGGAGGTACGGATAAATATATTTTTCAGTGGCCGTGCCCAACTGTGACCTATGCGCCTGTTTGATTATAGGAAAAAGGTTCGCCGAACTGTGTTCGGGGGTCCGGCCGGCCGCGCTCCCAACAACCAAGATTTAGATCCAGTTGGGGAGACGGGAGCCGATGTAGGAACAAAGCCGGACTGCCCTTCGGCCGAAGGTTTGGACAATATGTCTGTTACCAACTCGGAAGTAGAGAGCGCCATGAATCATCGGCGCAGCAGAGCTGTTTTACGAGACCCGAAGTTCTCAGACGAGGCATTTAATGCCTTTAGCTCGGGCGATGCATACATCTGAGCTGCTCGAGACGGGCTTAGAAAAGCCACGAGGCAATATCTGACAGATGTGCAGGTAAGTTTTCTTTGCCAAAAAAGGATAGCCATATACCCGTAGCCCCCGGGACTGAAAGCAGTTGGTACAACTGATTTAAGGACCATTGTATTACCAGGTTCTTACAGAGAAGAACAACCTGCTGACCCAAGAGCTGGAAAAATGTCGGGTGCAGCTAAATGCTGCTACCGCCGAACTGGAAAAGTCCAAAAAGGCGTCGCCTGGTAATTTTCCCCTCCATCGAGAAAATATAATCATATGTCATTAATGCTAACAGTCCTGCCTATATCATGACATGATTGTCAAAGGAACTCAAAGAGGCGCTGGAAGTCGCGCAAGCGAATGAACAAGAAGCCAAGAGGCTACATGCTACGGGCGACTGTGTGCTGAAGCAGGCCATTGTTGAGAAAAACCAGCTCCAGGATTGCAAAACCCAGCTAGGTGAAGAGTTGAAGGATGTGCGGGCCCAGCTAGCCGATTTCGTGAAGGAGAACAAGAAGCTGCGGGGCGGCATATTCAGTATGTGTCTGAACTATTGTTAAAGTAGTTCGGAGATAGATAGAACTGATATAATTATGATTGCAGGTATATTGACGGGCAGTCCTGAAGAGGAGGTGTCTGGATCAGCTGATGATCTGCTGCAAAGACTGTCGGAGGTGCACGAGCATGCTCGGCTGGCCATGCGGAGCGTTGCCAAGGCCTTATGGCCATCCGCCTCCCCTCCAGGAAGTATGGAGGAGCTTGTAGAGCTGTTCAAAGGAGCGCGGCGGCGTATCCGATTATGGAAAATATCGGCCAGTCGAGAGGGTGCGCGAGAAGCTTGGGCCATGATGAAAACTCGGTATACCAAGCTTGATCCTAATCACATTGTCGGAGGGAATGGCCACGGGTAGCCTAACCGACTACCCCTGGCTCTTCGGAAAATTTATCAGGCCTTTGGGCCTTCAAGCACTCCAAGCGCCGCCTTCCCTGGCCGGCTACCACTAAAGCCGACTCCCGGAAGGCGACCCAGCCTCGCCGACTCCTCCCCAGGACGACCACGGGGTGGCCGACTCCAAGAAGACCGGCCAAGAAGGACGCCGACTCCTAGGAGCCGGCCAAGACCACAACCAGTCCTACATAACGGCGACCTGACGGGGTATGGCCACAGTGCGGCCCACGACCCCCGAAGCCCGAGGCGGGCATGGCTGCAGGAGGCCGTACGGGAGGGACGTCTCCCGTGCGGCTCGGCACTGTAGCCACGCTAGCCTCGACGTCATCCGCAACCCACTCCTGTACGGCCTGAGGACTACGGGCCCCTTCAGTCAGAGAGAGGCGCGAGGGGGCCCGGCTTTTCCTAGTCGGCCAAGAGTATAGCCGGCCTCAGGAAGCCGGCTACTCCCTTCCTCGAAGCGGGAGCCCCATTAAGGAGACAAGACGAGGTGAGGCTATAGTGATAGCCCCCGAGGCGGCCCACTGTAGCCATGCTTACCTCGACGAAGCCCTCATCATCAGAGGCGCGGCTACAGTAAGTAGCCGCCGACAAGACCCTAGGCGGTGGGACCGGCCTGTCGACCAAGTAGCCGGCAGCCGGCCGGACCCACTAGCCGACGGGGCCCAGCAGCCGGCGGAGAAGCCGGCGAGCGTGGACACTGACGGCTGGGACCAGTTCCCAGTCGGATTACCATTGTACCCCCAGGGGGTAGGCCTATATAAACCCCCCGGGGCACCCATGCAAAGGGTTCGCTCCTGGGTTGGCCTCTGAGCATAGTTGGCTTCTAGGTTAACACCCACGCATAGCACACACACCATAGATAGAGAGAAGCAAGAGCTGGCCTTGTTCTTCTTCTCCCTTGATCTCAACAGCTCTAGGAGCGATTGTAGCTACTCTTTATCGATCTAGTGATCATGCGGAGACCCCGCAGAGCAGGACTAGGGGTGTTATCTCCTCGGAGAGCCCCGAACCTGGGTAAGATTCGCCGGCGTGCATGTCTTCGCCTCATCCCGTTTCCAGGCACCGGCGACGTTTTATTGGCTCCCACAATGATAAGCCATCCCTTGGCATATATCGCACCAACCACCCGACATTTGGCGCCCACCTTGGGGCCAGGTGCACCGTCGTCCGGAGACCTGTTCTGGACGGGAACCCTCTTCTTCCCCCGCGAGCGCAGCCAGCCTGCTGCGCCCGATGGCGTTTGCCTCAACGCGCTGCAAGGCGTCGACGACGCCTGTGCAGCGAGCCGCCTCGCCGATCTGCTCGGCGAGACTCGCATCTCCGACGAGCCTGCGTCCGACGCAGGCACCGACTACCCCGAGAGCCGCCTCGTCAGCCTCCTCGACCAACTTCACGTCTCCAGCGAGCCTGCCGCGGACATGGAGTCGGTCGGCTCCACCGACCCGATGCTCGTCGACTCCGACACCGCGTCGCTCGATGCCTACCCCTCCGACGTGGTGGTCTTTGAAGACCCCCTCCCTCGAGCTGACAGCGGCAGCAGCGCTGTCACCGAAGTGCTGGTCATCAGCCACGTCTCCAACTCGGGCGAGAACGCCCGCGACGCTCAGCAAGCGGCGATGCACGACCTCTCCGTCCCCATCCCGACCGACGCCGACGCCGAGACCCTGGAAGCACGCCGTCTTGCCCTCATCGCGGAAAGCAAGAAGATAGCCTCGATGAGACGCCTCACTGAGGCCCACCAGCGCGAAGTCGACCGCGCTGCCTTCGGGACGCCGCCGCCTAGCGGCCCGAGCCGAGCCGGCTTCGTCCAGAAGCGCGGCGCAGCCGTTGCCAGCATGCTGGGCGCGGATCGCCCCGTCTACGCCACCCCGCTTGAGAACCTGCGAGCCGCTCAGGCGGCAGCAGAGGAGCTCAATGGGCTGGGAGCCGATGAGCTCCCTTACATGACAAGACGGATCCAGCGGCTGATCGACGTGGCTGCAGAACGGCACGAAGCCGGCGCCCGAGCTGATAGCCATCCCCCGCGCCGGGAGCACGCCGCGACGTCCCGCTCGCTGACTACAAGCAGCGCGCGCCAGAAGAAAGATAAGGAGCCGGCTGCCAGCCGCAGCCGGACTCGCGTTACCATCGAGCGCGACGCGGATGGTCGCCCTCGGGCCGTAGAGCACCAGGGAAACCTGCCTCCTCCCCCGCCTCGAAGAGAAAGACGCCTCACTCCACCGCCTGTCACCCATCCGACTCTTGGTGACCGACTCGGCCGCCGAGAAGGAGTCAGCGAAAACGACGCCCGCCACAGGATCGACGGCCTTGCTTGGTCCTTGGCGCTAGAAGAAGAAGACGATGTCGGCCCGCCATGCTTTGGCCCCCGCATCCGCGACGAGCCCTTCCCCAAAGGGTTCTCGCTCCCCAGAGACACACCCAAGTACAATGGCTCGGTGAAGCCGGAAGATTGGCTCATCGACTACTCCACAGCCGTCAGCATCGCCAACGGCAATCGGCGCGTCACCGTGAAGTATGTCCCCTTGATGCTGCAAGGCACGGCGCGCACATGGCTCAACAGCCTCAAGCCCTACAGCATCAACAGCTGGCTGGACTTCACCGAAGTTTTCGTCCGCAACTTCACCAGCACCTACAAGCGGCCTCCCAAGCCTCGCCAGCTCTCCCTCTGCGTCCAGGGGCCCAACGAGTCGACCCGCGACTACCTCACGCGATGGCCCGAGCTCCGCAACTCCTGCGAGGGAGTGCACGAGGTCCAGGCCATCGAGTACTTCACTGCCGGGTGCCGAGAGGGCACCCTCCTCAAGCACCGACTCCTCTGCGACGAGCCGGCTACCCTCGACGAGCTACTAGTCATCGCCGACAAGTATGCCACTGCCGACTCCTCCATGAAGACCGAGCTCCGAGTGGACGCCTCGGGGAAGGTAGTTGCTCCGGCTCCCAAGACGCCGGCTGGCGACCCTAACCGGCGCCCCTACCAGAACGACCACAAGCGCAAGGGCCCCATGCCGACTTCCTCCAGTCGGCAGGTGGCCACAATTGAAGACGAGCAGCCCGAGGAGCGGCCCGCTCCCAAGAAGAAGGGTGGCCGGCCGCCCTGGCAGCCGTCCTTCTCCTACGAACAAGCACTCGATGCTCCCTGCAAGTTCCACAGCGGCGCGAAGCCGTCCAACCATACAACACGGAAATGCCACTGGCTCACCCGCATCACCAAGGGCGAAGGGATGGTGCCGCCTCCGCCTCCCGGCCCGCCGCCTCCAGCTCCCCAGCAGCCGGCGGCCCGGCCGGCAGTCGGCGCCATCCAAGACGAGTTCCCCGAAGCGCACGACGCCTACGTCATCTTCACAAGTCAAGTCGACGACAAGCGCAGCCGACGCCGGCAGCACCAAGAAGTAAACGCAGTCGCCTCTAGCACCGCCGAGTTCATGCACTGGTCGGAAAAGCCCATCAGCTGGAGCCAGGCTGACCACCCAGAGGTGATGCCTTCGCCTGGCTCCTATGCTATGGTCTTGGACGTCACCCTTGCGACGGAGAGGCGAGCTGCCAGATTTTCCCGCGTCCTAATAGACGGCGGAAGCAGTATCAACATACTGTACCGCGATACCATGGACAAGCTGAACATCAAAGCGAAGCAGCTCATGCCAAGCCGCACCGTCTTCCATGGTATCGTACCCGGCCTATCTTGCTCTTCAATCGGCAAGATCAAGATGGATGTTCTCTTCGGAGACAAAGATCACTTTCGCCGGGAAGCAATATGGTTCGAGGTGGTGGATTTGGAGAGCCCCTATCATGCGCTACTTGGCCGACCTGCGTTGGCCAAGTTCATGGCTGTGCCCCACTATGCCTACCTGAAGATGAAGATGCCGAGCTCGAAGGGGATCATCACGGTAGCAGGCGACTACAAGAAATCCACCGAGTGTGCCATGGCCAGCAGCCGGCTGGCCGAGTCCCTCGTGGTGGCCAAAGAGAAGAAGATGTTGGAGCGGGTAGTGGCCATGGCCAGCAAGCAGCCGGCCTTGTCCCCCAACCCCAAGGACTGTGATGCGCAGGGCTCCTTCCAGCCTGCGAAAGAGACAAAGAAGATACCTCTAGACCCGGAGCACCCGGAGAGGTTCGCCGTGATTGGGGCGAACTTGGACAGTAAATAGGAAGGCGAGCTCGCCGACTTCCTCCGTGAGAATCGAGACATCTTTGCATGGTCCCCGAAGGACATGCCGGGAGTCCCGAAGGATTTCGCCGAGCACAAATTACATGTCTGAGCTGATGCGAAGCCGGTCAAGCAACCCCTCCGCCGACTATCAGAAGAGAAGCGAAGAATCGTGGGAGAAGAGATAGCCCGGCTCCTTGCAGCCGGCTTCATCATGGAAGTGTTCTTTCCAGAATGGCTTGCCAATCCAGTTCTGGTTTTGAAGAAGAATAACAAGTGGCGCATGTGTATAGACTACACAAGTTTGAACAAGGCCTGCCCAAAGGATCCGTTTGCTTTGCCACGGATCGACCAAGTGATAGACTCCACAGCCGGATGCGAGCTGTTAAGTTTTTTGGATGCATACTCAGGGTATCATCAGATCAAGTTGGACCCGGCTGACCGCCTGAAGACTGCCTTCATCACACCCTTTGGAGCTTTCTGCTACCTGACAATGACATTCGGCTTGAGAAACGCCGGTGCCACTTTTCAGCGTTGCATGCAGAAATGTCTCTTGAAACAACTCGGCAGAAATGCCCACGTCTACGTAGACGACATTGTGGTGAAGACAGAGAAGCGCGGTACCTTGCTGGAAGACCTGAAGGAAACATTTGCTAACTTGCGCCGATTCCAGATCAAGCTCAATCCCGAGAAGTGCGTGTTCGGAGTGCCAGCCGGCCAGCTGCTAGGCTTCTTGGTCTCCGAACGCGGCATTGAGTGCAACCCTGTCAAGATCAAGGCCATCGAGAGGATGGAGATTCCCACCAAGCTGCGAGATGTGCAGAAGTTCACTGGCTGCTTAGCCTCCCTGAACCGTTTTATCAGCCGACTAGGAGAGAAGGCTCTCCCCCTGTACCGACTCATGAAGAAGTCCACTCACTTTGAGTGGAATGATCAAGCCGACCAAGCCTTCCATGAGTTGAAGAAGATGTTGACCACTCCGCCTGTCCTGGCTGCGCCGACTGAGAAGGAGCCCATGCTCCTCTACATCGCCGCGACAAGCCGAGTCGTCAGCACTGTTGTTGTGGTCCAGCGCCCGGAGGAAGGCCGAGCCCAGCTGGTCCAGAGGCCGGTCTACTATCTCAGCGAAGTACTGTCTAGCTCAAAGCAAAACTACCCGCACTACTAGAAGATGTGCTATGGGGTGTACTTCGCTGCCAAGAAATTGAAGCCCTACTTCCAAGAGCACCCCATCACGGTCGTGTGCACTGCCCCGCTCGCCGAGATCATAGGCAGCCGGGATGCATCCGGCCGGGTGGCCAAATGGGCCATTGCCTTGGCGCCCTACACGATTTTCTATCAACCCCGCACCGCCATCAAGTCGCAAGCATTGGCCGACTTCCTCGTCGACTGGGCCGAGACCCAGTACTTACCGCCGGCTCCCGACTCTACCCATTGGCGGATGCACTTTGACGGGTCCAAGATGCGCACCGGCTTGGGAGCCGGCATCGTCCTCACCTCTCCCAAAGGCGACAAGCTCAAGTACACGCTGCAGATCCACTTCGCCGCCTCCAACAACGTGGCCGAGTACGAGGCGCTCGTACATGGGCTCCGGCTTGCCAAAGAACTCGGCATACGCCGGATCCTGTGCTACGGCGACTCAGACTTGGTGGTCCAGCAATCATCTGGCAACTGGGACGCCAAGGACGCAAACATGGCGAGCTACCGTTTCCTCGTCCAGCAGATGAGCGGATACTTCGAAGGGTGCGAGTTCCTTCACGTGCCAAGGGCCGACAACGACCAAGCAGATGCCCTAGCACGGATCGGCTCCACCCGACAAGCCATACCGACTGGCGTCTCCCTCCAGCGCCTCCTCAAGCCGTCCATCAAGCCGTCTCTAGAGTCAGATTCCATCTTCGTACCGCCTGCGCCAGAAACAGCCGGATCCGGCTCAAGAAATCCCGCAGGCGGCACGGGGACTTCGACGACTGCCCCGGGGACTGACGTAGTCGCACCCGGCCCAGGGACTTCAGAACCTGGCCCGGGGACTGCAGCAGTCGGCCCGGGGACTACAACGACACAAAAAGCGGTGGTCGACTCCAATGCAACACCCAACCCACCCACCCGAGTCATGGTGGCCACATTAACAGCAGAAGAAGTCACAGCTCCCTCATGGGCCCAGCCCATCCTCAAGTTCCTAGTCAGCAGAGAGCTGTCGGCTGATGAGATCGCAGCAAGACTAGTGCAACAACGAGCCGCAGCATACACAATAATCAACAGGGAGCTCGTGAAGCGCAGCGTCACTGGAGTCTTCCAGCGTTGCGTTGAGCCAGAAAAAGGAGTGGCAATCCTCAAAGACATCCACCAAGGCGAATGCGGCCATCACGCCGCCTCAAGATCCCTCGTGGCCAAGGCTTTCCGCCACGGGTTCTTCTGGCCGACTGCCTTGGAGGATGCTAAAGAAATAGTCAAGAGCTGCAGAGGATGTCAAGTCTTCAGTTCCAAACAACACCTGCCGGCTTCTGCCCTCAAGACCATTCCCCTCACCTGGCCTTTTGCCGTTTGGGGACTGGACATGGTGGGCCCTTTCAAGACAGCCCGCGGTGGCATGACACATCTACTCGTTGCGGTGGACAAGTTCACAAAGTGGATCGAAGCCAAGCCCATCAAGAAGCTGAACGGGCCGACTGCCGTGACATTCATCACCGACATCACTACTCGGTACGGCGTGCCGCACAGCATCATCACCGACAACGGCACGAACTTCGCCAAAGGCGCACTGGCACGTTTCTGCGCGACGCAGGGCATCCGACTGGACTTAGCGTCCGTTGCCCACCCGCAGTCAAACGGCCAGGTCGAGCGAGCAAATGGACTTATCCTCTCCGGCATCAAGCCCCGGCTGGTTGTACCACTGGAGCGATCGGCCGGCTGTTGGCTCGAAGAGCTGCCGGCTGTCCTCTGGAGTCTGCGCACTACACCCAACAAGTCAACCGGCTTCACTCCCTTCTTCCTTGTGTACGGTGCCGAGGCTGTCATCCCAACAGACATCGAGTTCGACTCGCCTCGGATCACCATGTACACGGAGGAGGAAGCCAAAGAAGCAAGAGAAGACGGCGTCGACCTACTGGAAGAAGGCCGGCTGTTAGCCCTCAGCCGGTCCGCCATCTACCAGCAAGGCCTGCGCCGCTACTACAACCGCAAGGTCAAGCCAAGATCCTTCCAAGAGGGCAACCTCGTGCTCCGGCTAATCCAGCGAACAGCCGGCCAGCACAAGCTCTCGGCCCCTTGGGAGGGCCCCTTCGTCGTCAGCAAGGCACTCGGCAACGACTCCTACTACTTGATCGACGCGCAAAAGCCAAGAGCACGCAAGAGAGACGACTCCGGCAAGGAGTCGGAGCGACCATGGAATGCAAACCTCCTAAGACGATTTTACAGCTGAAAAGCAGTATGTATCATGCTCCCCTTTTGTGCTAAGTACAAACCAACAGGCCCCCCGAATAGCACTCGGGGACTGCCTTTTATTTATCTATGAATGATGAGTATCATACCCATGAATGTATTATTACATTCTGAATTCCTGTCCGGCACCGGGTCCGACTAGTCGGCCCGGGGACTGGCCGCCTTGAGCTATATTCAAAGTTCTTCCCGAAGTCAGCAAAGTAGTGCGCCGGCCCCCAAGTCCTCCCTTGTTGAAAGTCGCAGCTCAAAGAACTGACTGTCCGACTAGCAAGAGAGAAGACAGAAAGGGCGCCCACACGAAAAACGGCTAAGGAACAACTAACCTATATAGCGAAGAGACGGCCTCCAAATATGCCTACCGGCTGTCAAAGCAGCCGGCTGGCTGGCTTCCTAAAAAACTTAGCTGAAGTCCGGCAGAGCTAAAAGTACTTCCCCCTCCCCAATCGGCCAGGCACTCCCCGGATACAGATTGTAGAGCAACTGTTTGACTAGGGAGGCGGCAGTCAAGGGAGGGCGGCAAAGGAAAAAAGCAGAAGGACAAAAAGCGAAAGTACAAGGGAAGACCGATTGCATAACTTATATACATAAAGCCGCCTACAGGCCGGCAATAGACTTAAGTTTGAATACACCCAGTGGGTGGAATTGTGCAGACTTAACCAAACATTGTTCAAAAGTAACAAGACGGGAAAACAAAAGAAAGAAGACTAAGGCGCGACATGGAGGCCGAGCTGGTTGGTGAAGGCGGCTCGCCGGCTGAAGAAGTGGCCGCCTAGCTGGTCCCGGCTTGACCACCTCCCGCGGCAGGAGACGCACTCGCACGCGACGTAGTGCTGGAGGCACGGTCAGGCTGGCCGGCTACTCCACCAGCCGGCTCGGCGTCTTCACCCTCCTCCTCCTCCTCCTCTTCGCCCTCATCGCTGGAGTCGATCTCCTCCGCCGAGTCCTTGCCGTACGCCGGGTCCAGCCCGAACCAATCTTCCGGCTGGGTGACTCCATTGTCGTCCACCTCGGGGGCGAAGACGTTGGTGTCGGTGTAGTCGGCGATCGCTGAAGCCCGCCGAATGATGGCCGGCCGCGCCAGCTCCAGCTCCGCGTCGGCTTGCTGCCGCCAGGTAGCCAGCTGGTCCAGGTTCAGGCCGGGATACCAGGCCTTGACGAACTCCAGCGCCCGCCTGGCACCGGAGCGAGCTGCTGACGCCTTCCAAGCCTCGAAGCGGCCGACTGCCACCTCCAGCCAGTCGGCGGTCCGACTGGGGGTGTGAGGGACCACTTGGCCGGGCCAGAGGGCGGCCAAGACCTGCGATCCCGCGCGCTGAAGCCGGCGGAGCAGCCTGTGAGCCGGCTGGATGCGAGCCTGGATTGCCAGGAGCTGTTCTTCCAGCGAGCGGCCGGCGGTTGGCGAGATCTCGAAGCCGGCTTGCCTCTTCGCTCGGCGACGGGCTTCGATGGCCTGGTTGGCAGCAGTTGAGTAGCCAAGGAAGTACTCTGCGCGAAGGAGAAAAGAAAAGAGAAACACCGAAATCAGAAAAATAAGCCGAAATGGCAGATGGCAAGAAAGAATGAAGGGGTAGACAACTTACCGTCAACCAGGTCCTCAATCTGGCCATAGCCGGAGACCAGAGTCTGCCTGGCCTCTGCCCAGCCGGCCGCCTTCGTCTCGAACTCGTCCTGGAGGGTGGCTTCGCGATCCTGCGCAGCCTTCAGCGCCGCCTTGTGACCTTCCTCCTGGTCGGCCAGCTTCTTGACCAGGCGGTCGCGCTCCTGCACCAAGGCGGCGAGCTCCGCGTCCTTGGCACGAAGAGCAGTCTGGGACTCCCCCAGCTGTGCCCTCAGACTGGCGTTGGCCGCTGCAGAGATAGAAGAAGAAGAAGAACAATGAGAAATCATCAAGGAAGATCCGAGCCGACTGCTCAGCAGTCGGCCCGAATCTCGGGGACTACACCCAGTGGGTGCGCTGACGCGGCCCCACATGAGATAAAGATCAAGTCACGTACCTCGGCTTTCAGTGAGATCGGCGGTCTTTTGAGTCAGCTCCTGAGCCTGGGAGTTGAAGGCGGCTGCTCGGAGGTTGTGGTAGTCCTGCAAGACGGACAGAAGACCGAAGTGAGAACAAAAGCAGCAAAGACAAAATCTCCAAGAAGTTCCAAGGCGCCTGCTCAGTAGCCGACTCGGAACTCGGGGACTACACCCAGTGGGTGCGCTGACGCGCCCCCACGAGAGAAATCAAGATCAAGAAAGAACGAGATAAGAATACTAACCCGGATGGCTGCCCGCGTGGCGAGGAATTCGTCGGTGAACTGCCTCAGCGCCGTGGCTTGGCCTTGCAGCCGGGTCCGGACGTCTTGTGCAGCAACGTTCACCACGGCTGTCCCTCCGCCCGGCGTCCACCCCGAGGTAGCGCTGGCCGCCTCCGCGTCTCGGGCCGATGAGCTGGAGCCTACGGCCGGCTGTGGCTCCGACGCAGCCTTCTGCGGCTCAGACGCGGCCTTCCCTGCACGCCGGCTTGGCGGAACCCGGACCGCCACCTCAGCCCCCGCGGCCGGCTCGCCCTCCGCCGACTGTGCGGGCGCAGGCTCAGGCTGGCGGCCTTGGGTCGCCCTAGTCGGAGGAGTCGGCCCCGGCGCCTCCCCCAAGATGATGACGTCGTCGCCGCTTCCTCCCAGCCCCGGCTGGGAACCGCTGGCTCCCCCTGGCGAGGGATCCACGTCCTCGGGCGCCATGGTGCGCAGGGGGGTGACCATCAAAGCCTCCCCTGCCGCCGCTTCGGCCTCAGCCTCTGCCTGGGCCTTGGCTGCGGCCTCGGCGAGCGCCTTCACCGCCTCCTCATCCCGAGTTGCCTGGGCGGCGGCTGCCCTCCGTGCCTCCGCCTCCCGCGCTTCCTGCTCCTCCCGCGCCTCCCGCGCGTTCCTTTCCGTCGCCTCCAGGAGGGCGGCGCGGGGATCTACGCGGCGGGTGGTGCTCCCAGAGCCCCCTGGCGACTCGACGACGGAGCCGGCGGCCGCCCGCTCAAGTGATAGCGGAGCTCTGACCATTGAAAAAGAAGACGAAGATTCAAGAACCACCAAAGGAAAGAAAGAAGGACAGTACATAGAAAGAGAGAACTTACGCCGACACAGTCTGCGGCTGCTTCACCACTTTGCGGAAGCGAGCCGCCTTCGCGGCCGCCTCTTCCCGCCTGGTGGCCGCCGCCCCACCCCTGGGCTTCTTCGTCCGGCTACCGAACATGCCCTGGGTGGCGCGACGTTTCTGGCCTCTACCCCGAGCAGGCTGCGCGCCGGAGGAGCCCGCGCCGCGTCCGGATGCCGGCTGGCGATGCGGGACGGCTTCGGCTTCGTCCTCGTCCGGCCAGTCGTCGAAGGTAGCGGTGAACCCGGAGCCGCCTGCTTCACCGCCGGCTTGGCCGCCGGCCGGCTCGACGGCATCCTCCATATGGACCGCCCCCAGGTCGGGGTCCTCCTGGTCGTGTTCGGTCCGGTCGGGGACGAAGCGGCGCTCCACGTCTGCCCCGCTGGCCGGCCGGAGCAGAGGACTCTGTCAAAAGAGCAAGCCGACTGAGTTAGTGTCGGCCCAGAGGAACTCGGCGACAAAGCTGAGAGAGAGAGAGAAAAAGAGACGAGGGGAGCGTACCGTAGGCGGAGGATTGGCGCGGCTGTATGGCTCCTTGCCGAATTGCCAGTCTTCGGAAAGTTGGCAGTTGGCGAGGTAATTCACCATGTCGGCGGCGTCGGGCTGTGGCATCTCCTTGGTGCACATTCGGCTTGGATCGAGCTGGCCGCTCATCTGACAGATCAGATGAGGCCGGCTCTGGAGCGGGAGGACCCGGCGCGTGATGAACGCGGCCAGGAGGTCGGGCCCCGTCAGGCCCTCCGACTGGACCATCACCCGCAGGCGGGCGATGGCGGCGTTTCCTCCCTGCGACAGCGTCACAGCCCGGAAGGACCACTGGGGCAGCCTGCCCGCCGGTGGGCCGGCCACGTAGGCCGGCAGGTTGAGGTAGTCGCCCCGGGGAGCGATGCTCCGCACGTAGAAGTATGACTTCTGCCACTTCTTCACCGATTGGATCAGTGTGATGATGGGGAAGGGGTTGTCGGCGCCTGATCTCCGCGACGCGATGAAGGCGCCGGTCTGAGCCGGCACGCCCCGCACGCGCGTGCCCAGCTTCGACTGGAAGAACTCCCCCCAGAGCTCGAGGGTGGGGAGGACGCCAAGATAGCCCTCGCACAGGGTGACGAAGGCCGACAGCAGCACCACCGCGTTGGGGGTGAGGTGGTGCGGCTGGAGCTGATAGAATTCCAGCCAGGAGCGGAAGAAGGCGCTCACTGGCAGGCCAAAGCCGCGCAGGAAGTGCGAGCGGAAGACTACCCGCTCGCCCTCCCGCGGCGCCGGCCTGACTTCCTTCTCCTGCACGAGGCGGACCTCCACTTTGTCCGCGCTAGGCAGACGCCGGGTGTCGTGGAGGAAGTCGATGTGATCGTTATGGACGATGGAGCCGTCCCAATCCCCGCCAAGCTGCTCTACGTGGGGAGGCATAGCAGAAGCTAGCACGACGGCGGAGGAGCGTGCGGAGGAAGAGCGCGGCGGCGAAGCGCTGTCGCGAGAACGAGCAAGGCAAGAAGGCGGTGGAAGTAGGAGGAGCGTGCGAGGGCCTGCCGCCCTCCACCTCCCCCTACTTATAGCCTCACGCGGCCGAAGAGGCCGGACGTGGGAGGCGAGACGTGGGATCAACTACGCCCACTCCCCCCACGTCTCGCGTTTATTACGCATAAGTGCGAGCCGAAACTGCCGCACGGAACGTGCGGGCGGTTTCGGGATACAAAGGATCCGCGCCTGGGCCGGGGCGCGGACGTGGCGGGCCCCCTCTCTACGGCGACGCCCCGTCACGCGCGTGGGCTGACAGGCTTTCCGGCCACGTGGCACGCCAACAGTCCGAGGCCGGCCCGCGGCCCGGTGCACGTGCCCGCGGGTTCCCGCCCCCCGACTCCAGGAGAATTCGACTAAGGCGGCGCGCCTGACCAAGGCCGGCTCCCAGCTGCCGGCTTGTCACGATAGGAAGCTGATCGAGCTTCTTGAACCCCACTCCACCTCGAAGCCCAATCAGCTTCGGGGACTACTGTCGGAGGGAATGGCCACGGGTAGCCTAACCGACTACCCCTGGCTCTTCGGAAAATTTATCAGGCCTTTGGGCCTTCAAGCACTCCAAGCATTTGGGCCGCCTTCCCTGGCCGGCTACCACTAAAGCCGACTCTCGGAAGGCGACCCAGCCTCGCCGACTCCTCCCCAGGACGAGCACGGGGTGGCCGACTCCAAGAAGACCGGCCAAGAAGGACGCCGACTCCTAGGAGCCGGCCAAGAAGGACGCCGACTCCTAGGAGCCGGCCAAGTATGGCCACAGTGCGGCCCACGACCCCCGAAGCCCGAGGCGGGCATGGCTGCAGGAGGCCGTACGGGAGGGACGTCTCCCGTGCGGCTCGGCACTGTAGCCACGCTAGCCTCGACGTCATCCGCAACCCACTCCTGTACGGCCTGAGGACTACGGGCCCCTTCAGTCAGAGAGAGGCGCGAGGGGGCCCCGGCTTTTCCTAGTCGGCCAAGAGTATAGCCGGCCTCAGGAAGCCGGCTACTCCCTTCCTCGAAGCGGGAGCCCCATTAAGGAGACAAGACGAGGTGAGGCTACAGTGATAGCCTCCGAGGCGGCCCACTGTAGCCATGCTTACCTCGACGAAGCCCTCATCATCAGAGGCGCGGCTACAGTAAGTAGCCGCCGACAAGACCCTAGGCGGTGGGACCGGCCTGTCGACCAAGTAGCCGGCAGCCGGCCGGACCCACTAGCCGGCGGGGCCCAGCAGCCGGCGGAGAAGCCGGCGAGCGTGGACACTGACGGCTGGGACCAGTTCCCAGTCGGATTACCATTGTACCCCCGGGGGGTAGGCCTATATAAACCCCCCGGGGCACCCATGCAAAGGGTTCGCTCCTGGGTTGGCCTCTGAGCATAGTTGGCTTCTAGGTTAACACCCACGCATAGCACACACACCATAGATAGAGAGAAGCAAGAGCTGGCCTTGTTCTTCTTCTCCCTTGATCTCAACAGCTCTAGGAGCGATTGTAGCTACTCTTTATCGATCTAGTGATCATGCGGAGACCCCGCAGAGCAGGACTAGGGGTGTTATCTCCTCGGAGAGCCCCGAACCTGGGTAAGATTCGCCGGCGTGCATGTCTTCGCCTCATCCCGTTTCCAGGCACCGGCGACGTTTTATTGGCTCCCACAATGATAAGCCATCCCTTGGCATATGTCGCACCAACCACCCGACACACATGGTGCGGGTCGGACCGCTAGGGTCGAATGGGGAAGAAATTCCCGTTAGTTTAGTGTATGACCAAGTAGAGGTGGCCGCCAAATATTCCCAACAGGATTGTAAGTTAGACCGCCTGTTGGACAGTATAGAGAAGGAAGTGTTTGAGTCCCAATGACTATGTACTTTCCTTACCCTATGTAATTCTAGCTGAATTGTATAGCATTTGTCATGGCAGACCTTTTCGCTTCAACCTCCAGACTCAATGGTGAGGAGTGTTTCCAAATACCCTCGCGGCCGAATAGACCGGGGTATGCTTGGAAAACTAGGCATAGGGGTCATAGTTTCTTGAACAGACAAGTTGTATCCAGCTAGTTATGTTATATTACATTGAGATTGTAAGAAACATCTTCCAGGGAGAATAGTTCCGTTAAGGGTTCCTTTCCCTGAGTGTGCATGCATTAGTAGACATGTCCGAATTGTGATGTAAAAATCACAGTGTGTATAGCTTCTGGGGGTTCACAATAGAGTCAGTGCAAAGAGTATTTTTCATCCACCAACCGAATATTCCCTTAAGAACGCTAGCTTTCGGCTTCACCCAGTCTGAGGTACACATCCGGATAACCCGGCAGTAACAATCGCAGAGGTGCTCCCTTTATCACCTAGCCAAACAATCGGGAACGTAGGGGTAAGCACAGGAGCCAGGCAACCCAGCTTGGCAAAAACTTAAGTCATATCGATGCATATAATGGTGAAGAAAAGACATACGGGAAGAACGCATATGTATGATGAGCTTGATGCTCGGAAAAATAGTATTAACAAGCTTCTGTTAAAGAAGCCCCCAGGTATAATGGGCGTACATATGTAAGAATGTGTACGTCAGTAGTGTTCAGTCAAGCCGAATGAGAGCTTTAAGGCGAAAAGAAGAATTGTGTAAAATGGAGAAAAAGGAATGGAAACTATAGGGGAGAAGGAGACTAACAAAGAGTTCGGCGCTAGGCATAGAACCTTCGGAGTCTGGCCGCGTTCCAGGGGTCTAGGCGATTGTCTGATGCGTCACGAAGACGGTACGCTCCTCCGGTAAGAACTTCGTCAATTATGAAGGGACCCTCCCATTTGGGCTTGAGTTTGTCCTTTTTCTTCTCCGGCAAGCGTAGAACGAGTTCGCCAACATTGTAAGTCTTGGCCCGTACTTCTCTGCTTTGATATCTTCGAGCCTGCTGCTGATAAAATGTTGAACGGGCTTTGGCGACGTTGCGCTCCTCCTCCAGGGCGTCTAGGCTGTCCTGCCGATCCAACTCGGCCCCTTTCTCTTCGTACATACGCACTCGAGGTGAGTCATGTATAATATCGCAGGGCAATACAGCCTCTGCGCCGTACACCATGAAGAAAGGTGTGTATTGATACGTCTCCAACGTATCTATAATTTATGAAGTATTCATGCTATTATATTATCCATCTTGGATGTTTAATGGGCTTTACTATGCACTTTTATATTATTTTTGGGACTAACTTATTAACCCAGAGCCCAGTGCCAGTTTCTGCTTTTCTCCTTGTTTCAGTGTTTCGCAGAAAAGGAATATCAAACGGAGTCCAAACGGAATGAAACCTTCGGGAGAGTTATTTTTGGAACGGAAGCAATCCAGAAGACTTGGAGTGTACGTAAGGGAAGCAACGAGGAAGGCACGAGGCAGGGGGCGCGCCCACCCCCCTGGGCGCGCCCTCCACCCTCGTGGGCCCCTCGTGGCTCCCCTTACCGACTTCTTTCGCCTATATATATCCATATACCCTAAAAACATCGGGGAACAGAATAGATCGGGAGTTCCGCCGCCGCAAGCCTCTGTAGCCACCAAAAACCAATTGGGACCCTGTTCCGGCACCCTGCCGGAGGGGGGATCGCTCACCGGTGGCCCACTTCATCATCCCGACGCTCTCCATGACGAGGAGGGAGTAGTTCACCCTCGGGCTGAGGGTATGTACCAGTAGCTATGTGTTTGATCTCTCTCTCTCTCTCTCGTGTTCTTGAGGTGATACGATCTTGATGTATCGCGAGCTTTGCTATTATAGTTGGATCTTATGATGTTTCTCCCCCTCTACTCTCTTGTAATGGATTGAGTTTTCCCTTTGAAGTTGTCTTATCGGATTGAGTCTTTAAGGATTTGAGAACACTTGATGAATGTCTTGCATGTGCTTATCTGTGGTGACAATGGGATATCACGTGATCTACTTGATGTATGTTTTGGTGATCAACTTGCGAGTTTCGTGAACTTATGCATAGGGGTCGGCACACGTTTTCTTCTTGACTCTCCGATAGAAACTTTGGGGCGCTCTTTGAAGTTCTTTGTGTTGGTTGAATAGATGAATCTGAGATTGTGTGATGCATATTGTATAATCATACCCATGGATACTTGAGGTGACATTGGAGTATCTAGGTGACATTAGGGTTTTGGTTGATTTGTATCTTAATGTGTTATTCTAATACGAACTCTATGATAGATCGAACGGAAAGAATAGCTTCGTGTTATTTTACTACGGACTCTTGAATAGATTGATCCGAAAGGATAACTTTGAGGTGGTTTCGTACCCTACAATAATCTCTTCGTTTGTTCTCCGCTATTAGTGACTTTGGAGTGACTCTTTGTTGCATGTTGAGGGATAGTTATATGATCCAATTATGTTATTATTGTTGAGAGAACTTGCACTAGTGAAAGTATGAACCCTAGGCCTTGTTTCTACACATTGCAATACCATTTATGCTCACTTTTACCACTTGCTACCTTGCTGTTTTTATATTTTCAGATTACAAAACCTATATCTACCATCCATATTGCACTTGTATCACCATCTCTTCGCCGAACTAGTGCATTACCATTGTATTGGGTGTGTTGGGGACACAAGAGACTCTTTGTTATTTGGTTGCAGGGTTATTTGAGAGAGACCGTCTTCATCCTACGCCTCCCACGGATTGATAAACCTTAGGTCATCCACTTGAGGGAAATTTGCTACTGTCCTACAAACCTCTGCACTTGGAGGCCCAACAATGTCTACAAGAAGAAGGTTGTGTAGTAAACATCAAGCTCGTTTCTGGCGCCGTTGTTGGGGAGGTTAGTGCTTGAAGATATATCTTTAGATCTTGCAATCGAATCTTTTGTTTCTTGTTTTTAGAACTAGTTTAGTCTATAAAAGAAAACTACAAAAAAATGGAATTAAGGGTGCCTCATATGCTTCATCTTTTTAATGTCTTTCGTGAAAATGATGGGAAGGAAAATTGTGCTCAAGTACTAGAAGAAGAATTACATAGAATGCTTGGCATAAGATATGTGAATGATGAACATGATTGCAATGTTGTTAGTATGAATTCTTTGAATACCCATGATGCTAATGATATGCAAAGCCACAAGATTGGGGATGCTATGTTTGATGAAGATGATATGTTTAGTCCCCCAAGTTTTGATGAGCACATTTATTATGATGAAAGCATGCCTCCTATTTATGATGATTATTGTGATGACACGTACGCTATAAAGAATAAATATAACTATGAAACTTGTCATCATGATTTTAATTTTCAATTGGATTATGCTTCACATGATAGTTATTTTGTTGAGTTTGCTCCCACTATTATTGATGAGAAGAAATTTGCTTATGTGGAGAGTAATAAAAATTCTATGCTTGTAGATCATGAAAAGAATGCTTTATGTGATGGTTATATTGTTGAATTCATTCATGATGCTACTGAAAATTATTATGAGAGAGGATCATATGCTTCTACATATTGCAATAATATCAAGTTTCCTCTCTATGTGTTGAAAATCTTGAAGATTTGCTTGTTTTACCTTCCTATGCTAGTTGTTTCATGTTCCCATAAATTGTTTGCTCACAAAATCCCTATGCATAGGAAGTGGGTTAGACTTAAATGTGCTAGTCATATTCTTCATGATGCTCTCTTTATGTTTCAATTCTTATCTTTTATGTGAGCATCATTGAAATCATCATGCCTAGCTAGGGGCGTCAAACGTTAGCGCTTGTTGGGAGGCAACCCAATTTTATTTTTGTTCTTTGCTTTTTGTTCCTGTTTAGTAATAAATAAATCATCTAGCCTCTGGTTAGATGTGGTTTTATATTTTAATTAGTGTTTGTGCCAAGTAAGACCTAGAGGATCTTCTTGGATGATAATTATTTGATCTTGCTGAAAAAGACAGAAACTATCTGCTCACGAAAACAAGTGTTTAAAATCACCAGAACGTGATAAAATACTGATTCCAATTGCAGCAGATCAATAATCAAATTAGCTAGGTCTTCCTATTTTGGTAGAATTTTTTGAGTTCCATAAGTTCGCGTTTGATACATATTACTACAGACTGTTCTGTTTTTTGACAGATTCTGTTTTCTATGTGTTGTTTGCTTATTTGATGAATCTATGAGTAGTATCGGAGGGTATGAACCATAGACAAGTTGGAATACAGTAGATATTACACCAATATGAATTTATAATGAGTTCACAACAGTACCTAAGTGGTGATTTATTTTCTTATATTAACGGAGCTTACGAGTTTTCTGTTAAGTTTTGTGTTGTGAAGTTTTCAAGTTTTGGGTAAAGATTCGATGGAGTATGGAATAAGGAGTGGCAAGAGTCTGAGATTGGGGATGCCAAGGCACCCCAAGGTAATATTCAAGGACAACCAAGAGCCTAAGCTTGGGGATGCCCCGGATGGCATCCCCTCTTTCGTCTTTGTTCATCGGTAACTTTACTTGGAGCTATATTTTTATTCACCACATGATATGTGTTTTGCTTGGAGCGTCATTTTATTTTCTTTTGTTTTGATTGCTGTTTTAATAAAATACTAAGATCTGAAATTCTTAAATATTAGAGAGTCTTCACATAGCTACATAATTATTTAACTACTCATTGATCTTCACTTATATCTTTTTGGAGTAGTTTGTCATTTACTCGTGTGCTTCACTTATATCCTATGAGTAAATGGTTGAATGATTTGAATGTCATAAATCTGAAATTATATATGTTTCATATGCTTATTCCATGGGGAGTAATGCCTTCACATATAAGAAGTAGAGGTGGTAATTTTTTTGAAGATTAGCAAACATTGTTATCGGTCACTTGAACAATTCATGAAAGAATATTGAAGGAAGATAGATTTCACATATAAATATACTATCTTGGACATCTTCTATGATTGTGAGCCCCATTAATTATTTTCAAACCTGAGCAAATTAGTTGAAGTTGGACAAGGAAGACAACATAATGAGTTATGCTTGGGTATATTTGTATAGAAGTTATATTGTTATGGATCCTCTAACATGTGGTGCTTGCTATTTAGAATCCTTTGCTAGCCAAAATATCTGTACTAAGCGGGAATACTGCTTGTGCATCCAAATTCCTTGAACCAAGTTTCTTCCATGAGTGTCCACCATATCTACCTATATGCGGTATTTACCTGCCGTTCCAAGTAAATTTGCATGTGCCAAACTCTAAACCTTCAAATAATAATCTGTTTTGTATGCCCGAATCACTCATGTAGCGACTAGGGGCTGTCAGTAATTTCCATGCTAGGTGGGTTATTCTCACGATGAGTGGACTCCGCTCATCATTCATGAGAAAATGGCTGGTAACTGGGATGCCCAGTCCTATGATCAAAAGATCAAAAACAAATTCGCAAATAATTTAAACAAAACTCCCCCAGGAATGTTGATAGTTGGACATCACCCGTTGTTTCAGACAAGCCGTGGAGTGTGAATGTTGGTGGAGGGGGAGTAAAAACTTTACCTTTCTGCGTGGGAACCACCTATAATGTATCTAGTATGGAAGATATTGGGAACTCTTGGTCGTTATGTTGACAATGAAAGCATACCTCTCAAAATTATTTTCATCTCTGTTTTAAAGCTTCGAGCTCTGGCACCTCTGCAAATCCCTGCTTCCCTCTGCGAAGGGCCTATCTTTTACTTTTATGCAAGAGTCAGTAGTATTCCTTCTCATTCCAACCTACTCTTTAGTTGGCAAGCATCATGTGATGGAAAGATATAAGCATATATGGCCATTCAAATATATTTGAGCATGAATTATTACTGTTGACATTACCCTTGAGGTAAAAGGTTGGGAGGCGAAACATTAAGCCCCTATTTTTCTCTGTGTTCGATGAATACTATTTGTTCTAAAAATATGCTTTGAGTGGTAGCAATCATGGAAGACTAAATGATAATTGAGTATGTGAAGTTTGCTGAATCAAAGCTCTGACATAGACTCTTCCTGAAAATAAGATGAATTGCAATTGTTTGATGACTGAGAACATAGTTTGTTAGTTTTCAAGAAAGTTTACGATCTATACTTTAACATGTGAATAGTTTGTTACTTGATCATGCAAAGTTTTATGATATGAGCTACTGTTATGACATATAATGATGCTAGAAAAGGTGATTGAAATTATCATTGATCAAACTTATGCACCTGCTAGCATTCACACTTCATAAATTCTTTTTTTATCATTTACCTACTCGAGGACGAGCACGAATTAAGCTTGGGGATGCTGATACGTCTCCAACGTATCTATAATTTATGAAGTATTCATGCTATTATATTATCCATCTTGGATGTTTAATGGGCTTTACTATGCACTTTTATATTATTTTTGGGACTAACTTATTAACCCAAAGCCCAGTGCCAGTTTCTGCTTTTCTCCTTGTTTCAGTGTTTCGTAGAAAAGGAATATCAAACGGAGTCCAAACGGAATGAAACCTTCGGGAGAGTTATTTTTGGAATGGAAGCAATCCAGAAGACTTGGAGTGTATGTAAGGGAAGCAACGAGGAAGGCACGAGGCAGGGGGGCGCGCCCACCCCCCTGGGCGCGCCCTCCACCCTCGTGGGCCCCTCGTGGCTCCCCTTACCGACTTCTTTCGCCTATATATATCCATATACCCTAAAAACATCGGGGAACAGAATAGATCGGGAGTTCCGCCGCCGCAAGCCTCTGTAGCCACCAAAAACCAATCGGGACCCTGTTCCGGCATCCTGCCGGAGGGGGGGTCCCTCACTGGTGGCCCTCTTCATCATCCCGGCGCTCTCCATGAGGAAGAGGGAGTAGTTCACCCTCGGGGCTGAGGGTATGTACCAGTAGCTATGTGTTTGATCTCTCTCTCTCTCTCGTGTTCTTGAGGTGATACGATCTTGATGTATCGCGAGCTTTGCTATTATAGTTGGATCTTATGATGTTTCTCCCCCTCTACTCTCTTGTAATGGATTGAGTTTTCCCTTTGAAGTTGTCTTATCGGATTGAGTCTTTAAGGATTTGAGAACACTTGATGTATGTCTTGCATGTGCTTTTCTGTGGTGACAATGGGATATCACGTGATCTACTTGGTGTATGTTTTGGTGATCAACTTGCGAGTTCCGTGAACTTATGCATAGGGGTTGGCACACGTTTTCGTCTTGACTCTCCGGTAGAAACTTTGGGGCGCTCTTTGAAGTTCTTTGTGTTGGTTGAATAGATGAATATGAGATTGTGTGATGCATATCGTATAATCATACCCATAGATACTTGAGGTGACATTGGAGTATCTAGGTGACATTAGGGTTTTGGTTGATTTGTATCTTAAGGTGTTATTCTAGTACGAACTCTATGATAGATCGAACGGAAAGAATAGCTTCGTGTTATTTTACTACGGACTCTTGAATAGATTGATCCGAAAGGATAACTTTGAGGTGGTTTCGTACCCTACAATAATCTCTTTGTTTGTTCTTCGCTATTAGTGACTTTGGAGTGACTCTTTGTTGCATGTTGAGGGATAGTTATATGATCCAATTATGTTATTATTGTTGAGAGAACTTGCACTAGTGAAAGTTTTTTGAACCCTAGGCCTTGTTTCTACACATTGCAATACCGTTTATGCTCACTTTTACCACTTGCTACCTTGCTGTTTTTATATTTTCAGATTACGAAACCTATATCTACCATCCATATTGCACTTGTATCACCATCTCTTCGCTGAACTAGTGCACCTGTACAATTTACCATTGTATTGGGTGTGTTGGGGACACAAGAGACTCTTTGTTATTTGGTTGCAGGGTTGTTTGAGAGAGACCGTCTTCATCCTACGCCTCCCACGGATTGATAAACCTTAGGTCATCCACTTGAGGGAAATTTGCTACTGTCCTACAAACCTCTGCACTTGGAGGCCCAACAACGTCTACATGAAGAAGGTTGTGTAGTAGACATCAAGCTCTTTTCTGGCGCAGTTGCCGGGGAGGTTAGTGCTTGAAGATATAGCTTTAGATCTTGCAATCGAATCTTTTTGTTTCTTGTTTTAGAACTAGTTTAGTCTATAAAAGAAAACTACAAAAAAATGGAATTAAGGGTGCCTCATATGCTTCATCTTTTTAATGTCTTTCGTGAAAATGATGGGAAGGAAAATTGTGCTCAAATACTAGAAGAAGAATTACATAGAATGCTTGGCATAAGATATGTGAATGATGAGCATGATTGCAATGTTGTTAGTATGAATTATTTGAATACCCATGATGCTAATGATATGCAAAGCCACAAGCTTGGGGATGCTATGTTTGATGAAGATGATATGTTTAGTCCCCCAAGTTTTGATGAGCAAATTTATTATGATGAAAGCATGCCTCCTATTTATGATGATTATTGTGATGACACGTACGCTATAAAGAATAAATATAACCGTGAAACTTGTCATCATGATTTTAATTTTCAATTGGATTATGCTTCACATGATAGTTATTTTGTTGAGTTTGCTCCCACTATTATTGATGAGAAGAAATTTGCTTATGTGGAGAGTAATAAAAATTCTATGCTTGTAGATCATGAAAAGAATGCTTTATTTGATGGTTATATTGTTGAATTCATTCATGATGCTACTGAAAATTATTATGAGAGAGGATCATATGCTTCTACATATTGCAATAATATCAAGTTTCCTCTCTATGTGTTGAAAATCTTGAAGATTTGCTTGTTTTACCTTCCTATGCTAGTTGTTTCATGTTCCCATAAATTGTTTGCTCACAAAATCCCTATGCATAGGAAGTGGGTTAGACTTAAATGTGCTAGTCATATTCTTCATGATGCTCTCTTTATGTTTCAATTCTTATCTTTTATGTGAGCATCATTGAAATCATCATGCCTAGCTAGGGGCGTCAAACGTTAGCGCTTGTTGGGAGGCAACCCAATTTTATTTTTGTTCTTTGCTTTTTGTTCCTGTTTAGTAATAAATAAATCATCTAGCCTCTGGTTAGATGTGGTTTTATGTTTTAATTAGTGTTTGTGCCAAGTAAGACCTAGAGGATCTTCTTGGATGATAATTATTTGATCTTGCTGAAAAAGACAGAAACTATCTGCTCACGAAAACAAGTGTTTAAAATCACCAGAACGTGATAAAATACTGATTCCAATTGCAGCAGATCAATAATCAAATTAGCTAGGTCGTCCTATTTTGGTAGAAGTTTTTGAGTTCCATAAGTTTGCGTTTGATACATATTACTACAGACTGTTCTGTTTTTTGACAGATTCTGTTTTCTATGTGTTGTTTGCTTATTTTGATGAATCTATGAGTAGTATCGGAGGGTATGAACCATAGACAAGTTGGAATACAGTAGATATTACACCAATATGAATTTAGAATGAGTTCACAACAGTACCTAAGTGGTGATTTATTTTCTTATACTAACGGAGCTTACGAGTTTTCTATTAAGTTTTGTGTTGTGAAGTTTTCAAGTTTTGGGTAGAGATTCGATGGACTATTGAAGAAGGAGTGGCAAGAGCCTAAGCTTGGGGATGCCCAAGGCACCCCAAGGTAATATTCAAGGACAACCAAGAGCCTAAGCTTGGGGATGCCCCGGATGGCATCCCCTCTTTCGTCTTCGTTCATCGGTAACTTTACTTGGAGCTATATTTTTATTCACCACATGATATGTGTTTTGCTTGGAGCGTCATTTTATTTTCTTTTGTTTTGATTGCTGTTTTAATAAAATACCAAGATCTGAAATTCTTAAATATTAGAGAGTCTTCACATAGCTACATAATTATTTAACTACTCATTGATCTTCACTTATATCTTTTTGGAGTAGCTTGTCATTTACTCGTGTGCTTCACTTATATCCTATGAGTAAATGGTTGAATGATTTGAAGGTCATAAATCTGAAATTATATATGTTTCATATGCTTATCCCATGGGGAGCAATGCCTTCACATATAAGAAGTAGAGGTGGTAATTTTTTTGAAGATTAGCAAACATTGTATTGGTCACTTGAACAATTCATGAAAGAATATTGAAGGAAGAGAGATTTCACATATAAATATACTATCTTGGACATCTTCTATGATTGTGAGCCCCATTAATTATTTTCAAACCTGAGCAAATTAGTTGAAGTTGGACAAGGAAGACAACATAATGAGTTATGCTTGGGTATATTTGTATAGAAGTTATATTGTTATGGATCCTCTAACATGTGGTGCTTGCTATTTAGAATCCTTTGCTAGCCAAAATATCTGTACTAAGCGGGAATACTGCTTGTGCATCCAAATTCCTTGAACCAAGTTTCTTCCATGAGTGTCCACCATATCTACCTATATGCGGTATTTACCTGCCATTCCAAGTAAATTTGCATGTGCCAAACTCTAAATCTTCAAATAATAATCTGTTTTGTATGCCCGAATCGCTCATGTAGCGACTAGGGGTTGTCAGTATCTTCCATGCTAGGTGGGTTATTCTCATGATGAGTGGACTCCGCTCATCATTCACGAGAAAATGGCTGGTAACTGGGATGCCCAGTCCTATGATCAAAAGATCAAAAACAAATTCGCAAATAATTTAAACAAAACTCCCCCAGGAATGTTGATAGTTGGACGTCACCCGTTGTTTCAGACAAGCCGTGGAGTGTGAATGTTGGTGGAGGGGGAGTAAAAACTTTACCTTTCTGCGTGGGAACCACCTATAATGTATCTAGTATGGAAGATATTGGGAACTCTTGGTCGTTATGTTGACAATGAAAGCATACCTCTCAAAATTATTTTCATCTCTGTTTTAAAGCTTCGAGCTCTGGCACCTCTAAAAATCCCTGTTTCCCTCTACGAAGGTCCTATCTTTTACTTTTATGCAAGAGTCAGTAGTATTCCTTCTCATTCCAACCTACTCTTTAGTTGGCAAGCATCATGTGATAGAAAGATCTAAGCATATATGGCCATTCAAATATATTTGAGCATGAATTATTACTGTTGACATTACCCTTGAGGTAAAAGGTTGGGAGGCGAAACATTAAGCCCCTATTTTTCTCTGTGTTCGATGAATACTATTTGTTCTAAAAATATGCTTTGAGTGGTAGCAATCATGGAAGACTAAATGATAATTGAGTATGTGAAGTTTGCTGAATCAAAGCTCTGACATAGACTCTTCCTGAAAATAAGATGAATTGCAATTGTTTGATGACTGAGAACATAGTTTGTTAGTTTTCAAGAAAGTTTATGATCTATACTTTAACATGTGAATAGTTTGTTACTTGATCATGCAAAGTTTTATGATATGAGCTACTGTTATGACATATAATGATGCTAGAAAAGGTGATTGAAATTATCATTGATCAAACTTATGCACCTGCTAGCATTCACACTTCATAAATTCTTTTTTTTATCATTTACCTACTCGAGGACGAGCACGAATTAAGCTTGGGGATGCTGATACGTCTATCTACAATTTATGAAGTATTCATGCTATTATATTATCCATCTTGGATGTTTAATGGGCTTTACTATGCACTTTTATATTATTTTTGGGACTAACTTATTAACCCAAAGCCCAGTGCCAGTTTCTGCTTTTCTCCTTGTTTCAGTGTTTTGCAGAAAAGGAATATCAAACGGAGTCCAAACGGAATGAAACCTTCGGGAGAGTTATTTTTGGAACGGAAGCAATCCAGAAGACTTGGAGTGTACGTAAGGGAAGAATTGAGGAAGGCACGAGGCAGCGGGGCGTGCCCTCCACCCTCGTGGGCCCCTCGTGGCTCCCCTTACTGACTTCTTTCGCCTATATATATATCCATATACCCTAAAAACATTGGGGAACAGAATAGATCGGGAGTTCCGCCGCCGCAAGCCTCTGTAGCCACCAAAAACCAATCGAGACCCTGTTCCGGCACCCTGCCGGAGTGGGCGTCCCTCACTGGTGGCCCTCTTCATCATCCCGACGCTCTCCATGACGAGGAGGGAGTAGTTCACCCTCGGGGCTGAGGGTATGTACCAGTAGCTATGTGTATGATCTCTCTCTCTCTCTCGTGTTCTTGAGGTGATACGATCTTGATGTATCACGAGCTTTGCTATTATAGTTGGATCTTATGATGTTTCTCCCCCTCTAGTCTCTTGTAATGGATTGAGTTTTCCCTTTGAAGTTGTCTTATCGGATTGAGTCTTTAAGGATTTGAGAACACTTGATGTATGTCTTGCATGTGCTTATCTGTGGTGACAATGGGATATCACGTGACCACTTGATGTATGTTTTGGTGATCAACTTGCGAGTTCCGTGAACTTATGCATAGGGGTCGGCACACGTTTTCGTCTTGACTCTCCGGTAGAAACTTTGGGGCGCTCTTTGAAGTTCTTTGTGTTGGTTGAATAGATGAATCTGAGATTGTGTGGTGCATATCGTATAATCATACCCATGGATACTTGAGGTGACATTGGATTATCTAGGTGACATTAGGGTTTTGGTTGATTTGTATCTTAAGGTGTTATTCTAGTACGAACTCTATGATAGATCGAACGGAAAGAATAGCTTCGTGTTATTTTACTACGGACTCTTGAATATATTGATCCGAAAGGATAACTTTGAGGTGGTTTCGTACCCTACAATAATCTCTTCGTTTGTTCTCCGCTATTAGTGACTTTGGAGTGACTCTTTGTTGCATGTTGAGGGATAGTTATATGATCCAATTATGTTATTATTGTTGAGAGAACTTGCACTAGTGAAAGTATGAGCCCTAGGCCTTGTTTCTACACATTGCAATACCGTTTATGCTCACTTTTACCACTTGCTACCTTGCTGTTTTTATATTTTCAGATTACAAAACCTATATCTACCATCCATATTGCACTTGTATCACCATCTCTTCGCCGAACTAGTGCACCTGTACAATTTACCATTGTATTGGGTGTGTTGGGGACACAAGAGACTCTTTGTTATTTGGTTGCAGGGTTGTTTGAGAGAGACCGTCTTCATCCTATGCCTCCCACGGATTGATAAACCTTAGGTCATCCACTTGAGGGAAATTTGCTACTGTCCTACAAACCTCTGCACTTGGAGGCCCAATAACTTCTACAAGAAGAAGGTTGTGTAGTAGACATCATGTATCTGGTAGTACGGTTGGGCGTGGTCCACAGCCCCTAGAGTATGGAGTCAAGCTCCTCGACCCAGTGTTTGTCTGATTCTTTCAAAGACCGCACTAGCCTGGGTTTGATGCCGCTCATAATAAGACCTTTAGCTCGTTCGACTTGACCGTTTGTTTGCGGGTGGTAGACAGAGGCGTAATCGAGCTTAATTCCCAGATTAGCACACCAGGTTTTCACCTCATCGGCTGTGAAATTGGAACCGTTATCAGTGATGATGCTGTGCGGTACACCATAACGGTGCACCACATCGGATATAAATGCGATCACTGGTCCAGACTCGGCCGTTTTGACTGGTCTAGCCTCTATCCACTTAGTGAATTTGTCCACCATGACCAGCAAATATTTTTTCTTATGGCTTCCCCCTTTAAGGGGTCCAACCATGTCCAAGCCCGAGACCGCAAAGGGCAATGTAATGGGGATTGTTTGTAGGGCGGTTGGGGGCATATGGCTTTGGTTGGCGAAGAGTTGGCATCCAACGCAGCGCTGGACGAGGTCCTGTGCGTCTGCCCGGGCCGTAGGCCAATAAAATCCTGTCCAGAAGGCCTTGCTGACAAGTGCCCGGGCTGCGGCGTGGTGCCCACCGAGACCGGCGTTAATTTCTGCCAAGAGTTGCCGCCCCTCCTCCTCGGAGATACACCTTTGAAGGACTCCGGTGGTGCTTTTCTTATAGAGCTCTCTCTCGTGAACTTTATAGGCTTTCGAATGCCGGATGATACGGCGAGCCTCGTTCTGATCTTCTGGGAGCTCCTTCCTATTAAGGTAGGCCAAGAATGGTTCGTCCCATGGGGCAATTACTGCCATGATGAGGTGGGCCGATGGTGTTATTTCGGTGGCTGAGCCTCCGATGATATCGGCGTGTTCGCTATCTGTGTTTGTGTTCGGAACAGGACTGTCGTTGCTGTCTCCCCCTTGCCACACCACGGCTGGCTTAAAGAGCCTTTCGAGGAAGATGTTAGGTGGGACGGGGTCGCGCTGAGCGCCGATGCGAGCAAGGACGTCTGCCGCCTGATTACTTTCGCGGGCGACGTGATGAAATTCGAGTCCCTCGAATCGAGCCGACATCTTTAAGACGGCATTGCGATAAGCTGCCATCTTTGGATCTTTGGCATCAAAGTCTCCATTAATTTGGGATATTGCGAGGTTTGAGTCCACGCGCACCTCCAGGCGTTGTATGCCCATTGATACGGCCATCGGAAGGCCATGTAGCAAGGCCTCGCATTCGGCTGCGTTGTTGGAGTCTGTGTATAATATTTGGAGTACGTACTGGACAATATCTCCTGTGGGGGACGTTAATACGACGCCCGCCCCGAGCCCTACCAACATTTTGGAGCCATCAAAATGCATCACCCAGTTGGAATATGCGCCGTACTCTTTAGGGAGTTCGGCCTCTGTCCATTCGGCGACGAAGTCAGGCAGTACCTGGGATTTGATGGCTTGACGTGGTTTGTACGTGATGTCGAATGGCAGGAGCTCAATGGCCCATTTGGCAATCCGGCCCATTGCATCCCGGTTGTTGATTATATCATTGAGGGGCACTTCGGAAGCCACCGTGATCGAGCACTCCTAAAAGTAGTGTCACAATTTTCGAGATGCCATGAAGACTGCATATGCTATCTTTTGATAGTGAGGGTACCGGGATTTGCATGGTGTGAGGACGGTGGATACGTAGTATACCGGCTTTTGGAGCAGAAATTTGTGTCCGTCCTGTTCTCGTTCGACGACGAGCATGGAGCTCACCACTTGATGTATTGCCGATATGTATAGCAACATGGGTTCGCCTGCGTTTGGTGCAGCCAGGATTGGATTGCTTGCTAGGAGGGTCTTTATTTCCTCCATTCCGGCAGTCGCCGCGTCTGTCCATTCGAAGTTATCTATGCACCGTAAGAGGCGATAGAGTGGGAGTGCCTTTTCTCCTAGTCTGGAGATAAAGCGGCTTAGTGCTGCCATGCATCCTGCCAGTTTTTGGACCTGTTTGAGGTCTGTTGGTGTAGCTAACTGTGACAGAGCTCGGATTTTAGTCGGATTTGCTTCGATTCGTCTATTGGAAACTATGAGCCCAGCAGTTTTCCAGCGGGGACGCCGAAGACACACTTCTCCGGGTTGAGCTTAATGTCATATGCCCGGAGGTTGTCAAACGTGAGATGTAAGTCGTCTATTAGTGTTTCGACGTGCCTAGTCTTAATGACGACGTCATCAACGTAAGCTTCTACCGTCTTGCCGATCTGTTTCTCAAGGCATGTTTGGATCATGCGCTGGTAGGTGGCGCCGGCGTTCTTGAGCCCAAAAGGCATGGTGTTGAAGCAGAATGGCCCGTATGGGGTGATGAATGTTGTTGCAACTTGATCGGATTCCTTCATTTTGATTTGATGGTATCCGGAATATGCATTGAGGAAGCACAACGAGTCGTGTCCTGCGGTGGCGTCTATGATTTGATCAATGCGGGGAAGGGGAAAAGGATCCTTAGGGCAAGCCTTGTTAAGATCCTTGAAATCGACACACAGGCGCCAGGATTTATCTTTCTTTGGTACCATCACCAGGTTTGCCAGCCAGTCCGGATGCTTGATTTCTCTAATGAATCCGGACTCGATGAGCTTGGCCAGCTCCTCCCCCATGGCTTGTCGCTTGGGTTCGGAAAAGCGCCGCAGCGTTTGCTTGACTGGTTTAAATCCTTTTAATATGTTGAGGCTATGTTCGGCCAACTTGCTTGGGATCCCTGGCATATCTGAAGGGTGCCAGGCAAATATGTCCCAGTTTTCGCGCAGGAACTCTCGTAGTGCGGCGTCAACTGTTGGTGTCAGTTGAGCTCCGATAGAAGCTGTCTTCTTGGGGTCCGTTGGGTGGACCTGGAATTTGACTATTTCTTCTACTGGTTTGAATGAGGTGGATTTGGGGCATTTGTCGAGGATCACATCGTCCCTGTCCACTGTGGAGCGTAGTGCAGTTAATTCTTCGGTCGCGAGGGCTTCGGATAGCGCTTCTAGGGCCAGGGATGTGGTTTTGATTTCAGCGCGCAGTGCTATGTCCGGATCACTGGCGAGAGTGATTGTACTGTTTGGTCCGGGCATTTTGAGCTTCATATATTCGTAGTGAAGTATAGCTTGGAAGCGTGTGAAAGCATCCCGCCCCAATAAGGCGTGATATCCGCTGCTGAAAGGGGCCACTTGGAAGGTTATTTCTTTGGACCGATAATTCTCCGGCGTGCCGAATACCACGTCAAGTGTGATTTTGCCTGCGCACCGCGCCTCCCGACTAGGAATAATTCCCCGGAAGGTTGTGTTACTTTGTTTGATGCGTCTCCTATCTATTTCCATTTTATGGAGTGTGTCCTCATAAATGAGATTTAGTCCGCTGCCACCGTCCATGAGGACCTTGGTGAGTCGAAACCCATCCACGATGGGGCTGAGGACTAATGCGGCTGGTGCTCGTATTGTTTTGTACTTTGGTTCGTCACCGGCATTGAATGTTATAGCCGTGTCGTTCCATGGGTCTATTACAGCAATTTGGAAAACTTCGTTGAGCTCGCGAAGTGCCCTTTTGCGCTTGTTATTTGAAGCGAATGTCTCAAAGACTGTCAGTACTCTTGGGTCGTCATCTTCTGGGGGGTATTATTCCGGGGCGTCCTTTATAAGGATGTCCTCGCCGCTCTTGGCTACCTGTCGTAGTATCCAACATGCTCTAAGGCTGTGGGTTGCCACGATATCTGTTGTTGCATGTATTTTTCATGGGCCATCGAGCCACCCTTCCAGAACGGTGCCGTGCCGTATGGCGGCTTTGTGTTTTTTGACTGTAGGACTGGGCGTGCCACGAGGGTATCCCTTTTCGCCTGTAGGGGGAGTTGGGTTGGGGCTGGTGGTTCCCAGTGAGTTGCCCGAGTTTCCCAGGCGCTTTCCATCGCGCAGTATTTTTGTACGATGATTGCTAAGTCAACAAATTTTAGTATGCGGCGGCGATTGATGGCGTTGAGGATTCCTTCGTCCGCGCAATTTTTGCAGAACACCGATATTGCATCCTCGTCACGACAATCTTTTACCTTGTCCTTGACAAGGAGGAATCTGGCCCAGAAGTGGTGGACCTTTTCCTGAGACTGCTGTTTTATGCTCATGAGAGCCTCTGTGTCCGGGTGGGTGGGTGGAACGAAATCCGAACCCCGACCCAATTTTGGATCCGGAGTTTGAAGATCTATCGGCCCTGGCAGTTCGGGTTTCGGGATATCGACTGATTTTTTAGGCTCATCGTCCAACTCCATGTTAGGGGGACGGGGCATGCCTTTCGGCCGGAGAATGTCCGGCCCTTCAGTATCGGAGATCCGGACATAGTTCGTCTTCAATATAGTAGAAGAGTTGCTCCGCTCCTCGACTACCACTATCTGGTGGGTGATCAGCAGAGTTTTAATTTCTCTCTGGTCGGGTTTAAGCCCAACCCGATCGTAGTCTGTAGCGACCCCCAAGGCGGCCATGCGATCCAGGAGTTCGTTCAACGACGATAACTCCGTTGGATCCATCCGGGCGGAGTATTCGGGATCAACACGGAGGCGATTTTCGATGACTTGAGAGGCCATTGTCGGCTTAAGGGCCGATCCGGCGGTCATGACGAAGCCGCCCAGCTGGAGGGTTTGGCCTGGGGCCAGGGTTCCTCCAGAGATGATATTATCCTTGAGAACAAGGCGAGCCATCAACCCTCTTGGCGACGGCACAGTGGAACTCTCAATGAAAGCACCAATGTCGGTGTCAGAACCGGCGGATCTCGGGTAGGGTGTCCCGAACTATGCGTCTAGGATCGATGGTAACAGGAGACGGGGGACACAATGTTTACCCAGGTTCGGGCCCTCTCTATGGAGGTAATACCCTACTTCCTGCTTGATTGATCTTGATGAATATGAGTATTACAAGAGTTGATCTACCACGAGATCGTAATGGCTAAACCCTAGAAGCCTAGCCTATGTATATATGGTAATGAGTATCACCTTTCCGGACTAACCCCTCCTGTTTATATAGACACCGGGGGAATCTAGGGTTTTCATGGAGTCGGTTACATAAGAAGGAATCTTCATAGTTGGTCGCCAAGCTTGCCCTCCACGCGAAGTAGAGTCCAATCCGGACACGGTGCAGTCTTCGGCCTTCATGTCTTCATAGCCCATCAGTCCGGCCCACGGGTAACAGGCCGGACGCCCGAGGACCCTTAGTCCAGGACTCCCTCATCGACCAACCCCATCTATGAGAAAACTACATGTCAACATATTGGAAGAAATGAAGCAAACAAGAAGGATGATGACTGATATGGATAAAATAAAACTACACGGCTTCCGACTCCAATGTCACTTTGGTTCGTATTCACCACTTGAGCATATGTACCCTAAAACTTGTTCGCCAACTCTTCATTGGCAGCCCTTGTGCATTGGAGAGATCTGCATTGTAGTAATTAGGGATTGGATGCGTGTTGGGAAACGTTGCGTGGAAAACAAAAAAAATTCTACGCACACGCAATGATCTATCCATGGAGATGCATAGCAACGAGGGGGGGGGGGAGTGTGTCTACGTACCCTCGTAGACCGTAAGCGGAAGCGTTTGACAACGCGGTTGATGTAGTCAAACTTCGTCACGTTCCAACCGATCGAGCACCGAACGTACGGCACCTCCGCGTTCAGCACACGTTCAACTCGATGACATCCTCCGCCTTCTTGATCCAGCAAGACGGCGAGGTCGTGGATGAGTTCCGGCAGCACGACGGCATGGTGACAGTGATGGTGAAGTGATCTCCGCAGGGCTTCGCCTAAGCACTGCGAAAATATGACCGGGAGTGTAAACGATGGAGGGGGCGCCGCACACGGCTAGGCAATTGTCTATTGTGTGCTAGGCGACCCCCTCCCACATATATATAGGTGGGAGGGAGGGAGGAGCAGCCAAAGGGGGCACCCAAGTAGGGGCAATCCTACGGGGTCTCTCCCAAGCCGCGCCCCCTTTCCTTATTTGGAGCACGGGGAAAGGCAGGGGAGGGTGGCGCCCCCCTTTTCCTTTCTCCCAAGAGAGGGAAAGGTAGGAGGGGCTAGCCCTCCCCTTTTTCCTTCCCTAGGGCTGGCCAACCAAGGGAGGAGGCACACCAGCCCCCTTGTGGGCTGGTCTGTCCCCTCCTTTGGCCCATAAGGCCCATATCTTCCCCGGGGGGGGGGGGGGTGCCCGGAACCCCTTTTGGTGACCCGATTTGTTCCCGGTACGTCCCGAAACACTTCCGGTGTCCAAATACCATCGTCCTATATATCAATCTTTACCTCTCAACCATTTCGAGACTCCTCATCATGTCTGTGATCTCATCCGGGACTTCGAACAACATTCGGCACCAAAACATATAACTCATATAACACTATATCGTCAACGAACGTTAAGCGTGCGGACCCTACGGGTTCGAGAACTATGTAGACATGACCGAGACACCTCTCCGGTAAATAACCAATAGCGGAACCTAGATTCCCATATTGGCTCCTGCATATTCTACGAAGATCTTTAACGGTCGAACCATTATGACAACATACGTAATTCCCTTTGTCCATCGGTATGTTACTTGCCCGAGATTTGATCGTCGGTATCTCTATACCTAGTTCAATCTCGTTACCGGCAAATCTCTTTACTCGTTCCATAATACATCACCTCATGGCTAAGTCCATAGTCATTTGTTTGCAAGCTTATGATGTGTATTATCGAGAGGCCCCGGAGATACCTCTCTGATACTCGTAGTGACAAATCCTAATCTCGATCTATGCCAACTCAACAAACACCTTCGGAGATACATGTAGAGCATCTTTATGATCACCCAGTTACATTGTGACGTTTGATAGCACACAAGGTATCCTCTGGTATCCGGGAGTTGCATAATCTCATAGTCAAAGGAATAAGTATTTGACATGAAGAAAGCAATAGCAATAAACTAAACGATCATTATGCTAAGCTAACGGGTGGGTCTTGTCCATCACATCATTCTCCTAATGATGTGATCTCGTTATCAAATGACAACACATGTCTATGGTTAGGAAACCTTACCATGTTTGACGAACGAGCTAGTCTAGTAGAGGCATACTAGGGGCACGATATTTGTTTATGTATTCACACATGTATTTAAGTTTCCAATCAATACAATTCTAGCATGAATAGTAAACCTTTATCATGAATAAGGAAATATAAAATAACAAATTTATTATTGCCTCCAGGGCATATTTCCTTCAATGCGGTTAAATGTGGTGCTTGTGTTCATGGAAGTAGGTGTGAAATTTTGTGAAATTTTGAGGCCTTTTCCTCAATTCCACATATCGGTTTCATGCTAGTGTTGAACCAAGCTTGACACAACAAAGTATCTTCTTTACTTATGTGTGAAATTCCTCTCTTCTTCATCTTATTTGCTTGTCCGATGATTGCCCGACCTCAAGCACAGGCATATTTTGATCACTCATCTCAAAATTTGTAGGCGCTTGACCATTGTTGATCATCTCCATCATGAAATCCTCTTATACATGCATCACAATGAGCCTAGCATCCTACCTTTGCTCCTAAAAATGCATATGGTGTACAAAACCTGAGTTGGGGCAGGCATATCATCAGATGGTTGGTGGGCGTGTCTGCTGTTAGTGTTGGGGAATGTAGTAATTTCAAAAAATTTCCTACGCACACGCAAGATCATGGTGATGGATAGCAACGAGAGGGGAGAGTGTTGTCCACGTACCCTCGTAGACCGAAAGCAAAAGCGTTAGCACAACGCGGTTGATGTAGTCGTACGTCTTCACGATCCGACCGATCAAGTACCGAACGCACGACACCTCCGAGTTCAGCACACGTTCAGCCCAATGACGTCCCTCGAACTCCGATCCAGCCGAGTGTTGAGGGAGAGTTTCGTCAGCACGACGGCGTGGTGACGATGATGATGTTCTACCGACGCAGGGCTTCGCCTAAGCACCGCTACAGTATTATCGAGGTGGACTATGGTGGAGGGGGGCACCGCACACGGTTAAAAGATCAAACGATCAATTGTTGTGTCTCTAGGGTGCCCCTGAAGGAAATATGCCCTAGAGGCAATAATAAAGTTATTATTTATTTCCTTATATCATGATAAATGTTTATTATTCATGCTAGAATTGTATTAACCGGAAACTCAGTACATGTGTGAATACATAGACAAACATAGTGTCACTAGTATGCCTCTACTTGACTAGCTCGTTGATCAAAGATGGTTATGTTTCCTAGCCATTGACATGAGTTGTCATTTGATTACCGGATCACATCATTAGGAGAATGATGTGATTGATTTGACCCATTCCGTTAGCTTAGCACTCGATCGTTTAGTATGTTGCTATTGCTTTCTTCATGACTTATACATGTTCCTATGACTATGAGATTATGCAACTCCCGTTTACCGGAGGAACACTTTGTGTGCTACCAAACGTCACAACGTAACTGGGTGATTATAAAGGTGCTCTACAGGTGTCTCCGAAGTTACTTGTTGGGTTGGCGTATTTCGACATTAGGATTTGTCACTCCGATTGTCGGAGAGGTATCTCTGGGCCCACTCGGTAATGCACATCACTATAAGCCTTGCAAGCATTGCAACTAATGAGTTTGTTGCGGGATGATGTATTACAAAATGAGTAAAGAGACTTGCCGGTAACGAGATTGAACTAGGTATTGAGATACCGACGATCGAATCTCGGGCAAGTAACATACCGATGACAAAGGGAACAACGTATGTTGTTATGCGGTCTGACCGATAAAGATCTTCGTAGAATATGTGGGAGCCAATATGAGCATCCAGGTTCCGCTATTGGTTATTGACCGGAGACGTGTCTCGGTCATGTCTACATAGTTCTCGAACCCGTAGGGTCCGCACGCTTAAAGTTTCGATGACAGTTAAATTATGAGGTTATATGTTTTGATGTACCTAAGGTTGTTCGGAGTCCCGGATGTGATCACGGACATGACGAGGAGTCTTGAAATGGTCGAGACATGAAGATTGATATATCGGAAGCCTATGTTTTGATATCGGAAGTGTTCCGGGTGAAATCGGAATTTTACCGGAGTACCGGGAGGTTACCGAAACCCCTCGAGGGCTTAATGGGCCATAGTGGGCCTTAGTGGAAGAGAGGAGAGGCGGCCAGTGCAGGGCCGCGCGCCCCTCCCCCCTAGTCCGAATAGGACAAGGAGAGGGGGGCGGCGCCCCCCCTTTACTTCCTCTCTCCCTCCTCTTTCCCCCTCCACTCCTAGTCCAACAAGGAAAAGGGAGAGAGTCCTACTCCCGGTGGGAGTAGGACTCCTTCTCGCGCGCCCCTTCTGGCCGGCCGCACCTCTCCCCCTTGCTCCTTTATATACGGGGGCAGGGGGCACCCTAGACACACAACAATTGATTTGATCTTTTAGCCGTGTGCGGTGCCCCCTCCAACATAGTCCACCTCGATAATACTGTAGCGGTGCTTAGGCGAAGCCCTGGGTCGGTAGAACATCATCATCGTCACCACGCCGTCGTGCTGACGAAACTCTCCCTCAACACTCGGCTAGATCAGAGTTCGAGGGACGTCATCGGGCTGAACGTATGCTGAACTCGGAGGTGCCGTGCGTTCGGTACTTGATGGGTCGGATCATGAAGACGTACGACTACATCAAACGCGTTGTGCTAACGCTTTCGCTTTCGGTCTATGAGGGTACGTAGACAACACTCTCCCCTCTCGTTGCTATGCATCACCATGATCTTGCGTGTGCGTAGGAATTTTTTTGAAATTACTACGTTCCCCAACAGTGGCATCCGAGCCAGGTTTTATGCGTTGATGTTATATGCACGAGTAGAACACAAGTGAGTTGTGGGCGATATAAGTCATACTGCTTACCAGCATGTCATACTTTGGTTCGGCGGTATTGTTGGATGAAGCGGCCCGGACCGACATTACACGTACGCTTACGCGAGACTGGTTCTACCGACGTGCTTTGCACACAGGTGGCTGGCGGGTGCCAGTTTCTTCAACTTTAGTTGAACCGAGTGTGGCTACGCCCGGTCCTTGCGAAGGTTAAAACAGCACCAACTTGACAAACTATCATTGTGGTTTTGATGTGTAGGTAAGAACGGTTCTTGCTAAGCCCGTAGCAGCCACGTAAAATTTGCAACAACAAAGTAGAGGACGTCTAACTTGTTTTTGCAGGGCATGTTGTGATGTGATATGGTCAAGACATGATGCTAAATTTTATTGTATGAGATGATCATGTTTTGTAACCGAGTTATCGGCAACTGGCAGGAGCCATATGGTTGTCGCTTTAGTGTATGCAATGCAATCGCCCTGTAATGCTTTACTTTATCACTAAGCGGAAGTGATAGTCGTAGAAGCATAAGATTGGCGAGACGACAATGATGCTACGATGAATATCAAGGTGTCGCGCCGGTGACGATGGTGATCATGACGGTGCTTCGGAGATGGAGATCACAAGCACTGATGATGGCCATATCATATCACTTATATTGATTGCATGTGATGTTTATCTTTTATGCATCTTATCTTGCTTTGATCGACGGTACCATTATAAGATGATCCCTCACTAAATTATCAAAGTATAAGTGTTCTCCCTGAGTATGCACCGTTGCGAAAGTTCTTCGTGCTGAGACACCACGTGATGATCGGGTGTGACAGGCTCTACGTTCAAATACAACGGGTGCAAAACAGTTGCACACGCGGAATACTCAGGTTAAGCTTGACGAGCCTAGCATATAACAGATATGGCCTCAGAACACGGAGACCGAAAGGTCGAGCGTGAATCATATAGTAGATATGATCAACATAGTGATGTTCACCGTTGAAACTACTCCGTCTCACGTGATGATCGGACATGGTTTAGTTGATATGGATCACGTGATCACTTAGAAGATTAGAGGGATGTCTATCTAAGTGGGAGTTCTTAAGTAATATGATTAATTGAACTTTAATTTATCATGAACTTAGTCCTGGTAGTATTAGCATATCTATGTTGTAGATCAATAGCTCGCGTTGTTGCTTCCCTATGTTTTATGTATGTTCCTAGAGAAAACTAAGTTGAAAGATGATAGTAGCAATGATGCGGACTGGGTCCGTGATCTGAGGTTTATCCTCATTGATGCACAGAAGAGTTATGTCCTTGATGCACCGCTAGGTGACATACCTATTGCAGGAGCAAATGCAGACGTTATGAACGTTTGGCTAGCTCAATATGATGACTACTTGATAGTTTAGTGCACCATGCTTAACGGCTTAGAATCGGGACTTCAAAGACGTTTTGAACGTCATGGACCATATGAGATGTTCCAGGAGTTGAAGTTAATATTTCAAGCAAATACCCGAGTTGGGAGATATGAAGTCTCCAACAAGTTCTATTGCTAAAAGATGGAGGAGAATAGCTCAAGCAGTAAGCATGTGCTCAGATTGTCTGGGTACTACAATCGCTTGAATCAAGTGGGAGTTGATCTTCCAGATAAGATAGTGATTGGCAGAATTCTCTAGTCACCATCACCAAGTTAGTAGAACTTCGTGATGAACTATAATATGCAAGGGATAACGGAAACAATTCCCAAGCTCTTCGTGATGCTGAAATCGACGAAGGTAGAAATCAAGAAAAACATCAAGTGTTGATGGTTGACGAGACCACTAGTTTCAAGAAAAGGGCAAAGGGAAGAAGGGGAACTTCAAGAAGAACGGCAAGCAAGTTGCTGCTCAAGTGAAGAAGCCCAAGTCTGGTCCTAAGCCTGAGACTAAGTGCTTCTACTGCAAAGGGACTGGTCACTGGAAGCGGAACTACCCCAAGTATTCGGTGGATAAGAAGGATGGCAAAGTGAACAAAGGTATATTGGATATACATTTTATTGATGTGTACTTTACTAGTGTTTATAGCAACCCCTCGGCATTTGATACTGGTTCAGTTGCTAAGAGTAGTAACTCGAAACAGAAGTTGCAGAATAAACAGAGACTAGTAAAAGTCGAGGTGACGATGTGTGTTGGAAGTAGTTCCAAGATTGATATGATCATCATCGCACACTCCCTATACTTTCGGGATTAGTGTTGAAACTAAATAAGTGTTATTTGGTGTTTGCGTTGAGCATGAATATGATTTGATCATGTTTGTTGCAATACGGTTATTTATTTAAATTAGAGAATAATTGTTGTTCTGTTAACATGAATAAAACCTTCTATGGTCATAGACCCAATAAAATGGTTTGTTGGATCTCGATCGTAGTGATACACATATTTATAATAATGAAGCCAAAAGATGCAAAGTTAATAATGATAGTGCAACTTATTCGTGGCACTGCCGTTTAGGTCATATTGGTGTAAAGCGCATGAAGAAACTCCATGCTGATGGGATTTTGGAATCACTTGATTATGAATCACTTGATGCTTGCGAACCGTGCCTCATGGGCAAGATGACTAAAACGCCGTTCTCCGGAACTATGGAGAGAGCAACAGATTTGTTGGAAATCATACATACAGATGTATGTGGTCCTATGAATGTTGAGGCTCATGGCGGATATCGATATTTTCTCACCTTCACAGATGATTTAAACAGATATGGGTATATCTACTTAATGAAACATAAGTCTGAAACATTTGAAAAGTTTAAAGAATTTCAGAGTGAAGTTGAAAATCATCGTAACAAGAAAATAAAGTTTCTACGATCTGATCATGGAGAAGAGTATTTGAGTTACGAGTTTGGTCTTCAGTTAAAACAATGTGAAATAGTTTCACCGCTCACGCCACCTGGAACATCACAGTGTAATGGTGTGTCCGAACATCGTAACCGTACTTTATTAGATATGGTGCAATCTATGATGTCTCTTACCGATTTACCACTATCGTTTGGGGTTATGCATTAAAGACAGCTGCATCCACGTTAAAAAGGGCACCGTCTAAGTCCGTTGAACACGACACAATATGAACTGTGGTTTGGCAAGAAACCAAAGTTGTCGTTTCTTAAAGTTTGGGGTTGTGATGCTTATATGAAAAAGTTTCATCCTGATAAGCTCAAACCCAAATCGGAGAAATATGTCTTCATAGGATACCCAAAGGAGACTGTTGGGTACACCTTCTATCACAGATCCGAAGGCAAGACATTCGTTGCTAAGAATGGATCCTTTCTAGAGAAGGAGTTTCTCTTGAAAGAAGTGAGTGGGAGGAAAGTAGAACTTGATGAGGTAACTGTACTTGCTCCCTTATTGGAAAGTAGTTCATCGCAGAAATCTATTCCTGTGACTACTACACCAATTAGTGAGGAAGCTAATGATGATGATCATGTATCTTCAGATCAAGTTACTATCAAACCTCGTAGGTAAACCAGAGTGAGATCCGCACCAGAGTGATACGGTAATCCTGTTCTGGAGGTCATGTTACATGACCATGACGAACCTACGAACTATGAGGAAGCGATGATGAGCCCAGATTCCACGAAATGGTTTGAGGCCATGAAATCTGAGATGGGATCCATGTATGAGAACAAAGTGTGGACTTTGGTTGACTTGCCCGATGATCGGAAAGCCATAGAAAATAAATGGATCTTCAAGAGGAAGACGGACACTGATAGTAGTCCGTAGGGTCCGCACGCTTAAAGTTTCGATGACAGTTAAATTATGAGTTTATATGTTTTGATGTACCGAAGGTTGTTCGGAGTCCCGGATGTGATCACGGACATGACAAGGAGTCTCGAAATGGTTGAGACATGAAGATTGATATATTGGAAGCCTATGTTTGGATATCGGAAGTGTTCTGGGTGAAATCGGAATTTTACCGGAGTACCAGGAGGTTACCGGAACCCCCTGGGGGCTTAATGGGCCATAGTGGGCCTTAGTGGAAGAGAGGAGAGGCGGCCAGGCCAGGGCCGCGCGCCCCTCCCCCCTAGTCCGAATAGGACAAGGAGAGGGGGGCGGCGCCCCACCTTTCCTTCCTCTCTCCCTCCTCTTTCCCCCTCCACTCCTAGTCCAACAAGGAAAAGGGAGGGAGTCCTACTCCCGATGGGAGTAGGACTCCTCCTGGCGCGCCCCTTCTGGCCGGCCGCACCTCTCCCCCTTGCTCCTTTATATACGGGGGCAGGGGGCACCCTAGACACACAACAATTGATTTGATCTTTTAGCCGTGTGCGGTGCCCCCCTCCAACATAGTCCACCTTGATAATACTGTAGCGGTGCTTAGGCGAAGCCTTGCGTCGGTAGAACATCATCATTGTCACCACGCCATCGTGCTGACGAAACTCTCCCTCAACACTCGGCTGGATCGGAGTTCGAGGGACGTCATCGGGTTGAACGTGTGCTGAACTCGGAGGTGCCGTGCGTTCGGTACTGGATCGGTCGGATCGTGAAGACGTATGACTACATCAACCGCGTTGTGCTAACGCTTCCGCTTTCGGTCTACGAGGGTACGTAGACAACACTCTCCCCTCTCGTTGCTATGCATCACGATGATCTTGCGTGTGCGTAGGATTTTTTTTGAAATTACTACGTTCCCCAACACCCCTTGCCCCTGTATATAAAGGAGCAAGGGGGGAGGTGCGGCCGGCCAGGAGGGGCGCGCTAGGTGGAGTCCTACTCCCAACTCCCTCCCTTTTCCTAGTTGGATTAGGAGTGGAGGGGAAAGAGGTGGAGGAGAGGAAGGAAAGGGGGGGGGGGGCGCCGCCCCCCTCTCCTTGTCCTATTCGGACTAGGGGGGAGGGGTGCGCGGCCCTGCCCTGGCCGCCTCTCCTCTTCTCCATAAAGGCCCACTATGGCCCATTAAGCCCCCGGGGGGTTCCGGTAACCCCTCGGTACTCCGGTAAAATCCCGATTTCACCCGGAACACTTCCGATATCCAAATATAGGCTTCCAATATATCAATCTTCATGTCTCAACCATTTTGAGACTCCTCGTCATGTCCGTGATCACATCCGGGACTCCGAACAACCTTCGGTACATCAAAACATATAAACTCATAATATAACTGTCATCGAAACGTTAAGCGTGCGGACCCTACGGGTTCGAGAACTATGTAGACATGACCGAGACACGTCTCCGGTCAATAACCAATAGCGGAACCTGGATGCTCATATTGGCTCCCACATATTCTACGAAGATCTTTATCGGTCAGACCGCATAACAACATACGTTGTTCCCTTTGTCATCGGTATGTTACTTGCCCGAGATTCGATCGTCGGTATCTCAATACCTAGTTCAATCTCGTTACCGGCAAGTCTCTTTACTCGTTCCGTAATACATCATCCCACAACTAACTCATTAGTTGCAATGCTTGCAAGGCTTAAGTGATGTGCATTACCGAGAGGGCCCAGAGATACCTCTCCGACAATCGGAGTGACAAATCCTAATCTCGAAATACGCCAACCCAACAAGTACCTTCGGAGACACCTGTAGAGCACCTTTATAATCACCCAGTTACGTTGTGACGTTTGGTAGTACACAAAGTGTTCCTCCGGTAAACGGGAGTTGCATAATCTCATAGTCATAGGAACATGTATAAGTCATGAAGAAAGCAATAGCAACATACTAAACGATCGAGTGCTAAGCTAACGGAATGGGTCAAGTCAATCACACCATTCTCCTAATGATGTGATCCCGTTAATCAAATGACAACTCATGTCTATGGCTAGGAAACATAACCATCTTTGATCAACGAGCTAGTCAAGTAGAGGCATACTAGTGACACTCTGTTTGACTATGTATTCACACAAGTATTATGTTTCCGGTTAATACAATTCTAGCATGAATAATAAACATTTATCATGAAATAAGGAAATAAATAATAACTTTATTATTGCCTCTAGGGCATATTTCCTTCAGTCTCCCACTTGCACTAAAGTCAATAATCTAGATCACATCGCCATGTGATTTAACATCAATAATTCACATCACCATGTGATTAACACCCATAGTTCACATCGTCATGTGACCAACACCCAAAGGGTTTAGTAGAGTCAATAATCTAGTTCACATCGCTATGTGATTAACACCCAAAGAGTACTAAGGTGTGATCATGTTTTGCTTGTGAGAGAAGTTTAGTCAACGGGTCTGCCATATTCAGATCCGTATGTATTTTGGAAATTTCTATGTCTACAATGCTCTGCACGGAGCTACTTTAGCTAATTGCTCCCACTTTCAATATGTATCCAGATGAAGACTTAGAGTCATCTGGATCAGTGCCAAAACTTGTATCGACGTAACCCTTTTCCGACGAACCTTTTGTCACCTCCATAATCAAGAAACATATCCTTATTCCACTAAGGATAATTTTGACCGCTGTCCAGTGATCTACTCCTAGATCACTATTGTACTCCCTTGCCAAAATCAGTGTAGGGTATACAATAGATCTGGTACATAGCATGGCATACTTTATAGAACCTATGGCTGAGGCATAGGGAATGACTTTCATTCTCTTTCTATCTTCTGCCGTGGTCGGGCTTTGAGTCTTACTCAATTTCACACCTTGTAACACAGGTAAGAACTCTTTCTTTGACTGTTCCATTTCAACTACTTCAAAATCTTGTCAAGGTATGTACTCATTGAAAAAACTTATCAAGCGTTTTGATCTATCTCTATAGATCTTGATGACCAATATATACGCAGCTTCACCGAGGTCTTTCATTGAAAAACTCTTATTCAAGTATCCCTTTATGCTATTCAGAAATTCTATATCATTTCCAATCAGCAATATGTCATCCACATATAATATTAGAAATGCTACAGAGCTCCCACTCACTTTCTTGTAAATACAGGCTTCTCCAAAAGTCTGTACAAAACCAAATGCTTTGATCACACTATCAAAGCGTTTATTCCAACTTCCGAGAGGCTTGCACCAGTCCATAAATGGATCGCTGGAGTTTGCACACTTTGTTAGCTCCCTTTGGATCGACAAAACCTTCTGGTTGCATCATATCACTACAAAAAAATTCACTTCCGTGATGATACGTGTTTGTCACAGTAGGTCGCGTTTTTTGTCATGCATGTACATCCATGACGATTTTATGACAGAATCAAGATAGTCATACCTGTGCTGTCGTAGAAGTGTTCCATGAGATTACCAAAATTATCATCACGGAAGTGTCCACTTCCATGACGATAAATCGCGCGTCACAGAAGTGCTTTCATCAAGGGTGACCGACACGTGGCATCCACCGTAACGGAACGCCGTTAAGCTATCGGGTCGGGTTTTGGATCCGATAATGGCCCATGACTTCTTTCGGCCCATATGAGGACCTTTGTAACTCTTGGCCCATTAACGGCCCGTGGTGAAACTGGCCCGTAATGAACAGTGTATCACTTTATACCCATTAACGGCCCGTTATTCCATTGGGCCGTTTCCAGCCCAAGTTATCTTTCGGCCTTCTCACAGCCCATTGATTCTTGGGCTCATTTGCAGCATTCGGTTACATACGGCCCGTTACTGTCATTTTCTGCTTGTGGGCCAAATTCAGCCCGTCGTTACAGTCGGCCCGTTTGCGGACCGTTAATACGTTGGGCCGTTTTCATGTAAAAAAACCCGTTGGGCTGTTTTCATAGAGTTATCAAATACGGCCTATTAACGGCCCGTTATGGTACACGAATAGTACGACCCATGATTGGCGAAATGATGATACGCCCCGTAGAAGGCCCATGGATCCTACGGCCCGTATGAGGCCCATGGATAGTATGGCCCGTAGAAGGCCCATGGATCGTACGGCCCGTAGAAGGCCCATGGACCCTACGGCCCGTAGAAGGCCCATGGACCCTAAGGCCCGTATAGAAGGCCGATGGATCCTACGGCCGGACGAAGGCCCATGGATCATACGGCCTGCAGGAGGCCCATGGTTACAACAGTTCGTGTGTTGCCATGATTATTTTGGCCTAGTTACCAAAAATAGGCTATTGTGGCCACTAGAAAAAAACAGAAAAAGAACTGCAGTGACTACAAGTAAACAACTAAACAAGACAATAAGGAAATAAATAAGCAAGCAATTAATGCCAGCCTATTACCGCTATTACACATATTACTTCCACTGGGCATCAAAGTTCGCCACCAGTGCAAATATAGGGAACAAAGCAGCACATTACATACACTGGCCGTCAAAATTGGCCAACAGTGCAAATAAACCTGGCAGCAAAACAAGAGCATAACTGAAACAACTTCAGAAGAGCTCAAGAAACATTATCCTGGGTATCCACCATGCTGGCAATAAGCTTTGTCCTGTTTGGTGCTAAAATCCTCCAACCTTGCTGTTGCACCAGAAAGTATGCATCTGAATGCTCCAGGGACTTCTGCAGTCCTTCCGCTTCTTGTCGCAGCATAGCTGATCGATGTCTTTCAGCTTGTAGTTGAGACTCAAGAAACCGAACTGATTGAGACAGTGAGTTTGAATAGCTTGTGCAAGCGGTAGTGACCAGTAACTCGAACACTAAACCAAGACAGGACTTTGGGGTTGTCTCGCTGTCTTCAAGATAGTCTTCCTTAGCTGTTTTATCAGCTTTGTTGGAGACCAACAAGGATGTGTCACTATCCTGAACCTTATCTGCATTACTTCCTTTACCATTGCTTAATAAGGCACTCTTCCCCAATATTCTGTCAGCATTCTAAAAGAAGAAACAAGCAGACACATAACAAGTTTAGCATGTACTAGTATATGAAACTCATTTCGGTGAACCAGTTCATTAGTAAGGTGGACAGGATTAAACTACCAAGTCTTCTATTGCCAAGTACTAGTACATAATAAAAGCATCAAACAAACATATATCTATGTCCTATGGTCACTGCATTGTCTTGCCAAATCAAAATAGAGACACGGTTCAAATCATATCAGTTCAAGACAAAGCAGCAGTGAAAGAATACAAAGCGTGGGAAACTACACGGCACAACAAGATTTTAGATGGGTACCACGGGTCTACATGTACAACAACACTATTGGCTCTGTTGTGATGCTAGTAATGTGCATGATATGAAAGTCAACTGTATACACAATTGAAATTGAAATCAACAGAGCTATTGATAAGAGCAAACCTGTTAAAGAAACATGCATGAACATACCTGCTGTGCCATTGGAGTTTCAATTGGATCCTTCAATTTAAAAATAAGTTTGTATGAGTAAATACAGTGATACAAGAGCAAAGCAATCATAGTTAAAAAAGGCGCGCCTAGGCTCTAGGCGTTGGCAAAACGCATTGCGCATAACTACGCATAATCTGTGCATAACTGCGCATAAGCATGCGCTTTGGTCAGTAAAGCGCAAGGCGGTGGGAAAACGCACAATTAACGCCTAGCGCTTTTTTGAACTATGATAGCAATGGAATCTTAAATTAGAACAGTTGTTCTTCAGGTTTAGGCACTTGTTCTACATGAACAGAGTACAGTAAGACGCAAGAATATAATACTTAAAAATAGAAAATGAGCTCATAGACCTTACCACATTCTTGGTTCGGGACCAGTACAGAACAAGGCGTTCCCAGTCATCGTCCAGTAAATGTGTCTCAGGAGAACGTAAGGGAATTTGATGAGTTTCTTTGCCGGTGAAGTACGTTTTCTTCAGGTAATTCCGATACTGCCACCAAGCATTCTTGAAGATAGCAGAGGTATTAGCACAGGTTACCTCATCCTGACTTTCCAAATCGGTCCTTCTCTATAGAGAAAAATGGGAAAATTTGCTGTATTATAACCATCATGGAGGTAGGATGTATGGGATGAAGCAAAGTAATTGCCATGAATAACATTACTTACACATAACTCCTGGACAAACACCTGCAACTGGCATTTTCCTTCATCTTCAGTGTAATATTTCCAAGATGGGAAGATACGCACATACGATTTAACAACATCAAATGCGATAGATGCTAAACTACGACTAGCTGGTTGTGCTTCCTCCACAGGAATAGGCGTACTAACTCGTGGAGTTGGGGTTCTCCGTGATAGTACTGGCCTTTGGGCACTGGAGCTGCCTTACTAACTGCTCTTGTTTGGGAGCTCTGTGGTGGAGATGGTGCTGTGTCAACAGGAACTGGGTTACTATCGGCTGGGGTTGGGGTTAGATTGGGTGAAGCTGGTTCTCTGTCCATCGCCGTAGGGGTACAATCTGCGAGAGTTTGGGTTATGTGTGGTAGGGCTGGTTCTTGTGCATGTATCTCCACCAAGAGGTAGCACTATTTTATTTGAAGACCGTGTTTTTAGTCCGCTAGATACTGGCATCACCCGCTCCAATTCAAATGGCTGATAAACAAGAAACATAGTTGAATGTACAGACATTGTATGAGAGACAGATGCAATAGATAGTGTGGAAAAAAGAGGGCATGAAATAGTTGACATGTATATTGTTTAACTAAAACGGATAGCATGACATAATTTCACATATATGATGTCTATCTAAACTGGATAGCATAGCATAACATAATTCAAAGATATGATGAATAACTAAACAGGATCGCATGACATAATTCACCTCATGTTATCTAAGTAATCAGGATTGCATCATTTAATTCACATATGTGATTTATATGCTAAACAGAGGGCATTCGATATGATGTCTGAACTAAGAACATGGTGTTGAATATTGTGTATATGATGTCTAAACTATGCAATGCAAGACACCGTATGCATGATATGAGCAGTATAACCGTGCCAAGTTAGAGCATACACCTCAGTGGGGGAATAGGACTGGTCATCTGTCTCTGAATCCATCTCTGAGGAGCTATCGGGACCCAACAAGAGATCTGCTTCGACAAGTAGCACTGTATGCTCTGAAGGCCTTGTTTTCACTCCAGATTTTTCCATCTCCCACCCAAATGGCTGATTCACGGGAAGAGTAGTTTAATGTACAAACATTGTCGACAAATGGAAATGTAATGAAGAAAAGGATGGGCAAGATATCATTCAAATATATGATGCCTGGTTAAACAGGATGGCATTGCACATTTCACATATATTATGGCTGGCTAAAAGACATGAGACTGCATAATTCCCATATATGATATAGAAACTAAACAGGTGGCATTACATAACATGTCTAAACTAAGCAGATGACATATATGATGTCAAAAGTAGGCACTGCAAGGCAACATATGCATGATATGACTAACATCATCATGCCAAGGTAGAGCAAACACCTTGGGGGGTAAATAGGAGTGGTCAGCGGCGTCTGAATCCGCCTCAGAACAGATATCTTCCTCTGGATTACAATCTGGAGAGGGGTAGGGAGGGTTTGCCATTGAACCCACCATGGAGAGATGTCTGCATGACATTGTATTGCCGCGCAAAACTCTTCTCTTTTTCTCTACATGTTCAGCATGACTGTGTACAATATCTGACATGCATACGAAAAAAATATGGTGAGATTATGTAAGGAGAGCATCCAGAAATTTAGAGTGATGGTAACAACCAGTGGATCGACGTTTTTCCGTTGAACCAAAATAGCCCTAATGGATCGACGTGAATGTATAGTAATAAGTGATGCAACAAGTGTACAACCTCTTTGCCGTAGCCGTGTCGACCTCAGCATCATTGGGTTGGTCGCTGAAGCAGTTGAGGTAGAGGTGGTTGTCGGAGGTGTGGAGGAAGATCTGAGGAATCTGTAGACAGCATCCAGGGCACTGCTCTGTTGTGATGGATCGTTTTGTCGTTGGAGCAGCTCCGGTGAGCCGTAAGACGTCAAGGCTGAAGCAGCACAAGACAGACATCATCAATCTCAAGTGGGATTCTAATAGCATCTCCAATAGATGATGTAAAATGGATGTAAAATTAACATCACCAAAAACCACCTGACTACAACAGATGAGGTAAAAACTGTTGACTCTGAACTTAACTGTCGAAACTGAAATTTACTGTGGAATCTGAATGCTACTGTCAAAACTGAACGCAATGGTAGCAGAGAGGCACTTGACATGTAGTTTAGGGAGGGCCTGCAGTTCATCTTTTTCACCCCCCTGAGCCGCCAGCCACCACCGGCCGAACTGCCGGCCCCAGCGCCGCCTCGCCGCCCCGAAACAACTCGCCACCGCCGCCCCGGCCAGCCCTCTAGGCCCCCCGGCCCCACCCTGAACCCTAAGATAGATAGTGGGGTACCTCTCTGGCGAGCCCCCGTCCCTGATGTGGGTGGTTCTTCCTTAACTCCGGCGAGCCCCCCAACCCCTGAAAATCGACTGACCCAAAAGTCGATTCTGTCGACTGAAGTGTGGCTTAATCGGAGCAGAGCAGCAGCACGAGCGAGGGGGAGAGCAGCAGCAGCAGCTGGGCGAGCGAGCGATCGAGCGAGAGCCGGAGCAGCAGCAGCAGCGCGACCGAGCGAGCGAGAGCCGGAGCAGCAGCAGCAGATCCGACTGGTATGGACGCCGCCGCCGAAGGGGCCTCACACTAGGGGAGAGCTGCCATGGAGATGTCACCCGCGGCGCCGGCTTCAAGGTAGCCGCTCCATGGGGGTGCGGGATGGAGCACCGTTGGCGCCGGGAGGTCGAATTAAGGAGAAGGTGTGATGCAATGAGTGTACAACCTCTTTGGTGGCGCCGAGTAGGCCTCGGCTTCATCCGAGGAGTCGGTGAGGATGTTGCGGTTCCGGTGGAGCAGGTTAAGGCGGCGCTGTGGGGATGGAGCATCCGCGATAGACGAGGCGATCGTCGGAGCAGCTCCTTGGAGGTGGAGGACGGGGCGGCTGAACCGGCGGGACGGCGAGATGGACGACGGATCCTCATCCGGGGAGGTGGACGAGGGACGTCGGGGAAGAGGCTCCGGCTGGGCAGTGGTGACGTGGCGGACGGAGGAGGGTGGGGTTTCGCGGCTGGAGCGGAGAGGTTATGGCGGCCTGGGATTTCGAATGGCGAAAAGGGGGCGATGGGAGGGGGTGAAGCATGACTTAGGGACGCGCTTGTCCAAAATGTAGGGTGTGTTACAAAAGTACCCCCCCACCAATTTGAACCAGCGGCCCTTTCGGCTCAGGGTTAGAAGGGGGATTTCGCGTGTCGGGATTTGGCAGCTGGAGGGAGTTTTCGCGCGCGTTGTAATTTCGGGATAGCAAGGCGCGGGTTGTGAAGGCGCCAGTTTTGGGAGCACGATATCTGAATTTTCGGGATATAACAAGACGCGGGTTGAATTTTAGGGACAAGCCTAACGTGTAGTAATATTGTACTTGTACGTACCAAATCAATTCGCACTTCCCTCAACCAAAAAGAAAACAAAAAAAAAAATAAAACTATTCACACCACACAAAGAGAGAGTCTTGCCCCGTTTTACTATACAAATGCTATTCAAAGCTACTCCCTCCTTCCATCTATATAGGGCCTAGTGTGTTTTTCGATGCTAACTTTGACCAAATATTAGAGCAATGATATATGACATGCAACTTACACAAAGCACACCGTTAAATTCGTCTGTGAAAGGTTCTTTCAATGATATAATTTTCACATTGTGCATGTCATGTACTATTAATCTTGTCAATAGTCAAAGGCGGTCTTAAAAATCTCATTACGCCATATATAGATGGAAGGAGGGAGTATGAATCCATGTTATGCCCGATTAAATTTTTTCGCTTGCTATATAATGCATGTAACCTACTCATACCAACATTTTAGTGCATTCCAAATGTCTATACTACCGCTGCAATTCGAACTAAACTTGAATTCATTTCTCTATTTCAATAAGAATCTACAATCATGATTGTTGCCAACTTCAACCATCATAGTTTCCTTGCTATCCGCCAGATATAAATCGGACGGCCTATAATGCAGGATGGCAGGCACACCATCATCAACAGCTCCGTTTTTTTATAAGAGTAGAGATAAAATATATTAAATGTAGTATAACATGTTCATAACCACACCATGTGTATCACCGTTATATATATTCACACATGCGTCGGTTTGAAACACTATGATAAATTCTTCAAATATCTGAATTCACTTTTTATAATGAAGTATATATGATCTCTGTTCGTCTTTTACACCCACACAACCCTCTTATCTTTGTAGCTAGCGCTAACTTTCTCTTGTGCATGCACACGCCCGCATCCCTCTCACCCTCCCTCAGCATTCTCTAGCTCCATCGCGCAAATTCGTCTTTTCACTTTAGGTCGTTCACCCACGGTGTGTGTAGGCCCCCAGCTCCTTCTTTACGGCACACATCGATCGATATGCCTCTCTAGCCAGGTGTGCCTAGCACAAACACAAGCTTCCCCTCTTCTCTTGTCACCGTCCATGCCTCACTCCCACCACTCTTTTCATCGTTCTCGTACTCGCACACTCCTCCCCCCTTGATATAGTATGCCTCTCGTACCACCTCCTACATGCATCCCTCTCTCTCTATCCTTCTCCTCGTTCCTCATTTGCTTCTAACACACACATGCATGTATACCGATCGATCTCCCAACATATACCTAGATCGACTTTAACTACCCCCCCGTACCTCACAAGTTATGTCTCTCCTTTCTCTAACAAAGGGCGATTGATCTTCCTATGTAGTTACGTCTGCTTACCACAGCCACATCGTCCCCCCTCATCATTCGTGCATGCCTCCTGACCCGTCTCTCACACGCACGTGCACAGACAACAAGCAGCCATCTCCTCTCTTATTGATATTGCGGGCGTGCCCTCCGTTTGTCTAGCAAGCCTATCCCACCATTTGTTAGAAGCAACTCCACTACCACCCCCTCCAACACTCTAGCTCTGTCTCTCTCCCAACCTTATTCCTCTCCTGCACATATGCATGGATGCCGATCGATCTCCCTTAATACATGAGGCAGATCGATCTCCTTAATACATGAGGTAGGCCTCTCTCCTCCTCCACACATATACCAACGATTGTACCTCTATAGTTAATTGGGCCTCCCTCTTCCCCCACCACAGACCGATAGTCGAGCGCTGCAGGTAGGTATGCATGCCACAAAGACAAACTGCACATGTCCCATCTCATGTCCAGTAGGCCAGCCACTCTATATCTTTGACGTGGGCACACACAAATTCGATGGCACTCTTTATCGATCGCGCGCGCGCGCACACACACACACACACATCATCCCTCTCTTCGATTCTATGGACACCTCAAGCCGATGATACCTCCACTCTCTTCTCGTGGATCGCCCCCTCTATATATATGTTATATCCAGGACTCTATTTCACACACATTGCATATGTTACATTTTTTGATTGACCCCCCCAAAACTCTCAAGAACCCACACACTATATCTCTCTAGGTTTGTATCTCTCTCACACAACCCCACGTAGGTGGTGTACGTATACAAGAAGAGAATAGGTGCACCGTGCATGTACTCACGCTTTGTGCCCAACCACACCCGCGCGGGTACACGGTGGAGCTCATTTCTTTACGAAATGGCAGCCCACGTGCTAATTTGAACGCCTGTAGCGGTTGTTTACCTAGGGAGGTCGTGTACCACGCGTGCACGAAACAAAGTTCGACTTGACGCATTGCCGCATTATTTTTAAATAAAGTTATAGCGCTCAATGGCACGTACACAGAATATAAAACGATTTTTATGGAGAAAAAGGTAGTCCGCTCACTATATACAAAGGAGCATGCCTGCCTGGTTTGTCGCTCTTCAGAGTATCTCACACAAGGCCGCGGTGGCCTCTCTCTCTCTCACCGTTGGTCACTGATCCGGCCGCATCCCGTCCGCCGGGGGAAAGGGAGTGCGGTGGCCTCTCTCTCTCACCGTTGGTCACTGATCCGGCCGCATCCCGTCCGCCGGGGGAAAGGGAGGAAGTGCATCGTTTCTCCGTTTGACGGCGCCGAGGCAGCACGGCCCGATCTGCGGTACACGCCGTTCTCTCTGACCAAGCTCCGGCGCGGCAGGGCCTACGCCACCTACTCGCAGATTCCGCCAGCCGCCGCTCACCTAGTTACATCCCGACGACCTCCAGCTATCCCCTCCGGCCTTGCTCCACTGCCCGTCTTCCCACGTCGCTGCATGTGGATCTTCCATAGTTCTTTGCCCAAAACGTAGCTCGTCCGGCGTACTTTCCATATTGCATTCTCATCCTCACACCGTTTTAGACAAACACAACCGTGTTGTTATCTTCCCTTATGACAAGGAATATGCTTCTTTTTTGTCGTCGCATGTGTCATCAACTGTTATTGGCCAGTAATTGTTTCCTTTCTACTCGTTGCTATTGCGACCTTTTGGTGAACTGCACAAATCACTTTTTTCTTAAGAGTGTTTTGTGCAGTTGTACTAAAATGTCACACGGGCAACGTCTCTACATTTCAGTGCGACTGCACAAAGGGAGATTGGTTTTGCTCTATCCTCCTCATCCAACTCCGAGCCTAATCTTCTCCAACTAGTTAGTCTTAAGAGAGACTGCAAAGGTGACCGGCTTCTATTTGTGTGTTTATTGTTTCATCAGCAGTCCTCTATTATCATAATCACACTTAATATCTTTGGAACAGGGACGCTCAGCTCTATTTTAGTGGAACTGCACAAAATGATCGGAATGTTGCATGCTCCAGATAGCTACTTTTTCCCCAACATGCCTTGTTGATTTAGACAGAGCTGGGGGGACGTTGCTGCCAATGAAAGCATGGATCAATTTTAATTTAGCACCTTCTCACAACACTGTCTTCAGTTGTGATGTAATTATTAGCTCTGATATGCTAATAATTGATATGCATTAGCAATGAAGTTAGTTTTTTATTGTTTCCGAAAGAGCATCGATGGCAAGACACGCGAAACAAAAGCTGAAAGCTCACACCATTGTACAATTTCATGTCGCTGGAAAATTATTTGTATAGTACGTCAATTATGTAAACAAATGATGGAAGCTTGATAGCATTGCCAGAAGCCTCTTCATCATCCGGGTCCATGTGCCATGCACAAAATTATACTCCTTCGTTCCTAAATATTTGTCATTTTACAAATTTCAAACGGGCATATTTTAGAGTGTAGATTCACTCATTTTGCTTCGTATGTGTACTCCCTCCGTTCCTAAATATTCTTGTCGGAGTAAAAGGCCACGGGTAGCCTAACCGACTCCCCCTGGCTCTTGAAAAAGTTATCAGGCCGTTCGAGCCTGCAAGCATCCAGAGCATGGGGCCGCCTTCCTCCGGCCGGCTATCCTTAGGGCCGACTACCAGAAGGCGACCCGGCCTCAAAAAACCTTCCCAAAGAAAGCTACGAGATGGCCGACTCCAGGAAGCCGGCCCCAAGAGGACCGACTCCCAGAAGCCAGCCATGAAGAGAGCCGACTCCCAGAAGCCGGCCAAGACTGCACCCACCAAGACTGCATCCACATAACGGTGATAAGACGGGGCGTGGCCGTAGTACAGCCCACTACCACCGAATCCCGGAACCGGCATGGCCACAGGGCGCCGTACGGGTCAGCCATCCCACGTCCAGCGCGGCACTGTAGCCATGTTGACCTCAACGTCACCCACGACAGGCGCCAGTACGACCCGCGGGCGGCGGGCCCCTTTAGCCAGAGAGACGCTCGAAGGCGGCCCGGCCTCCCCTAGTCGGCCGGGGGCGTAGCCGGCTCCCAATAACCGGCTACCTCCTTCCCTCGAAACATGTGCCTCATTAAGGAGACAAGACGAGGTGAGGCTACAGTGAGAGCCCGCAAGGCGGCGGCACTGTAGCACGCTTACCTCGACAAAGCCCTCGTCATCAGGGGCGAGGCAACAGTAACCAGCCGCTGACAAGGCCCCCAAGCGGTGGGTCCGGCTTGTCGGCCAAGAGGCCGGCAGCCGGCGGGACCCACGAGTCGGCGGGCCCCAATGTGTTGGGAATCGTAGCATAATTTTAAAATTTTCCTACGCTCACCAAGATGCATCTATGGAGTATACTAGCAACGAGGGGAAGGGAGTGCATCTACATACCCTTGTAGATCGCGAGCGGAAGCGTTCCAATGAACGTGGATGACGGAGTCGTACTCGCCGTGATCCAAATCACCGATGACCGAGTGCCGAACGGACGGCACCTCCGCGTTCAACACACGTACGGTGCAGCGACGTCTCCTCCTTCTTGATCCAGCAAGGGGGAAGGAGAGGTTGATGGAGATCCAGCAGCACGACGGCGTGGTGGTGGATGTAGCGGGTCTCGGCAGGGCTTCGCCGAGCTTCTGCGAGACGGAGAGGTGTAGCAGGGGAGGAGGGAGGCGCCCAAGGCTGTTCTCTTGCTGCCCTCCCTCCCCCCTTTATATAGGCCCCCTGGGAGGGGGGGGGCGCCGGCCAGGGATCCCATCTGGATGGGGGCGGCGGCCAGGGGGGTTCCTTTCCCCCCAAGGCAAGTGGGGCGCCCCCCCACCCTAGGGTTTCCAACCCTAGGCGCAGGGGGGAGGCCCATGGGGGGCGCCCAGCCCACTAGGGGCTGGTTCCCTTCCCACTTCAGCCCATGGGGCCCTCCGGGATAGGTGGCCCCACCCGGTGGACCCCCGGGACTCTTCCGGTGGTCCCGGTACAATACCGGTAACCCCCGAAACTTTCCCGGTGGCCGAAACTTCACTTCCTATATATAATTCTTCACCTCCGGAACATTCCGGAACCTCTCGTGACGTCAAGGATCTCATCCGGGACTCCGAACAACTTTCGGGTTTCCGCATACACATATCTCTACAACCCTAGCGTCACCGAACCTTAAGTGTGTAGACCCTACGGGTTCGGGAGACATGCAGACATGGCCGAGACGCCTCTCCGGTCAATAACCAACAGCGGGATCTGGATACCCATGTTGGCTCCCACATGTTCCACGATGATCTCATCGGATGAACCACGATGTCGAGGATTCAATCAATCCCGTATACAATTCCCTTTGTCAATCGGTATGTTACTTGCCCGAGATTCGATCGTCGGTATCCCAATACCTTGTTCAATCTCGTTACCGGCAAGTCTCTTTACTCGTACCGCAATGCATGATCCCGTGACTAACGCCTTAGTTACATTGAGCTCGTTATGATGATGCATCACCGAGTGGGCCCAGAGATACATCTCCGTCACACGGAGTGACAAATCCCAGACTCGATCCGTGCCAACCCAACAGACACTTTCGGAGATACCCGTAGTGCACCTTTATAGTCACCCAGTTACGTGGTGACGTTTGGCACACCCAAAGCACTCCTACGGTATCCGGGAGTTGCACGATCTCATGGTCTAAGGAAAAGATACTTGACATTGGAAGAGCTCTAGCAAACGAAACTACACGATCTTTTATGCTATGCTTAGGATTGGGTCTTGTCCATCACATCATTCTCCTAATGATGTGATCCCGTTATCAATGACATCCAATGTCCATAGTCAGGAAACCATGACTATCTGTTGATCAACGAGCTAGTCAACTAGAGGCTTACTAGGGACACGTTGTGGTCTATGCATTCACACATGTATTACGATTTCCGGACAATACAATTATAGCATGAACAATAGACGATTATCATGAACAAATAAATATAATAATAACCATTTATTATTGCCTCTAGGGCATATTTCCAACAGTCTCCCACTTGCACTAGAGTCAATAATCTAGTTACATTGTGATGAATCGAACACCCATTGCGTCCTGGTGTTGATCATGTTTTGCTCTACAGAGAGGTTTAGTCAACGGATCTGCTACATTCAGGTCCGTATGTACTTTACAAATATCTATGTCTCCATTTTGAACACTTTCACGAATGGAGTTGAAGCGACGCTTGATATGCCTGGTCTTCCTGTGAAACCTGGGCTCCTTCGCAAGGGCAATAGCTCCAGTGTTGTCATAGAAGAGAGTCATCGGGCCCGACGCATTGGGAATCACCCCTAGGTCGGTAATGAACTCCTTCATCCAGACTGCTTCCTGTGCTGCCTCCGAGGCTGCCATGTACTCCGCTTCACATGTAGATCCCGCCACGACGCTTTGCTTGCAACTGCACCAGCTTACTGCTCCTCCATTCAAAATATACACGTATCCGGTCTGTGACTTCGAGTCATCCAGATCTGTGTCGAAGCTAGCGTCGACGTAACCCTTTACGACGAGCTCTTCGTCACCTCCATAAACGAGAAACATATCCTTAGTCCTCTTCAGGTACTTCAGGATATTCTTGACCGCTGTCCAGTGTTCCATGCCGGGATTACTTTGGTACCTTCCTACCAAACTTACGGCAAGGTTTACATCAGGTCTGGTACACAGCATGGCATACATAATAGACCCTATGGCCGAGGCATAGGGGATGACACTCATCTTTTCTATATCTTCTGCCGTGGTCGGGCATTGAGCCGTGCTCAACTGCACACCTTGCAATACAGGCAAGAACCCCTTCTTGGACTGATCCATATTGAACTTCTTCAATGTCAAGGTATGTACTCTGTGAAAGACCAATGAGGCGTCTTGATCTATCTCTATAGATCTTGATGCCTAATATATAAGCAGCTTCTCCAAGGTCCTTCATTGAAAAACACTTATTCAAATAGGCCTTTATACTTTCCAAGAATTCTATATCATTTCCCATCAATAATATGTCATCCACATATAATATGAGAAATGCTACAGAGCTCCCACTCACTTTCTTGTAAACACAGGCTTCTCCATAAGTCTGTGTAAACCCAAACGCTTTGATCATCTCATCAAAGCGAATGTTCCAACTCCGAGATGATTGCACCAGCCCATAGATTGAGCGCTGGAGCTTGCATACTTTGTTAGCATTCTTAGGATCGACAAAACCTTCCGGCTGCATCATATGCAACTCTTCCTTAAGGAAGCCGTTAAGGAATGCCGTTTTGACGTCCATCTGCCATATCTCATAATCATAGTATGCGGCAATTGCTAACATGATTCGAACGGACTTCAGCTTCGCTACCGGTGAGAAAGTCTCATCGTAGTCAACCCCTTGAACTTGTCGATAACCCTTAGCGACAAGTCGAGCTTTGTAGATGGTCACATTACCATCCGCGTCCGTCTTCTTCTTAAAGATCCATTTGTTTTCTATGGCTCGCCGATCATCGGGCAAGTCAGTCAAAGTCCATACTTCGTTTTCATACATGGATCCTATCTCGGATTTCATGGCTTCTAGCCATTTGTCGGAATCCGGGCCCACCATCGCTTCTTCATAGTTCGAAGGTTCACCGTTGTCTAACAACTTGATTTCCAGGACAGGGTTGCCGTACCACTCTGGTGCGGAACGTGTCCTTGTGGACCTACGAAGTTCAGTAGTAACTTGATCCGAAGCTTCATGATCATCATCATTAACTTCCTCCCCAGTCGTTGTAGGCACCACAGGAACATTTTCCCGCGCTGCGCTACTTTCCGGTTCGGAAGGGGTGACTATCACCTCATCAAGTTCCACTTTCCTCCCACTCAATTCTTTCGAGAGAAACTACTTCTCCAGAAAGGACCCGTTCTTGGCAACGAAGATCTTGCCTTCGGATCTGAGGTAGAAGGTATACCCAATAGTTTCCTTAGGGTATCCTATGAAGACGCATTTTTCCGACTTGGGTTCGAGCTTTTCAGGTTGAAGTTTCTTGACATAAGCATCGCATCCCCAAACTTTTAGAAACGACAGCTTAGGTTTCTTCCCAAACCATAATTCATACGGTGTTGTCTCAACGGATTTCGACGGAGCCCTATTTAAAGTGAATGCGGCAGTCTCTAAAGCATAGCCCCAAAATGAGAGCGGTAAATCGGTAAGAGACATCATAGATCGCACCATATCCAATAGAGTGCGATTACGACGTTCGGACACACCATTTCTTTGAGGTGTTCCAGGCGGCGTGAGTTGTGAAACTATTCCACATTTCCTTAAGTGTGTACCAAATTCGTGACTTAAATATTCTCCACCACGATCTGATCGTAAGAATTTTATTTTCCTGTCACGTTGATTCTCAACTTCGCTCTGAAATTCCTTGAACTTTTCAAAGGTTTCAGACTTGTGTTTCATTAGGTAGACATACCCGTATCTACTTAAATCATCAGTGAGAGTGAGAACATAACGATATCCTCCGCGAGCCTCAACACTCATTGGACCACACACATCGGTATGTATGATTTCCAATAAGTTGGTTGCTCGCTCCATTGTTCCGGAGAACGGAGTCTTGGTCATCTTACCCATGAGGCATGGTTCGTACGTGTCAAATGATTCGTAATCAAGAGACTCCAAAAGTCCATCTACATGGAGCTTCTTCATGCGCTTGACACCAATGTGACCAAGGTGGCAGTGCCACAAGTATGTGGGACTATCGTTATCAACTTTACATCTTTTGGTATTCACACTATGAACATGTGTAACATCACGTTCGAGATTCATCAAAAATAAACCATTGACCAGCGGGGCATGACCATAAAACATATCTCTCAAATAAATAGAACAACCATTATTCTCAGATTTAAATGAGTAGCCATCTCGAATTAAACGAGATCCAGATACAATGTTCATGCTCAAAGCTGGCACTAAATAGCAATTATTGAGGTTTAAAACTAATCCCGTGGGTAGATGCAGAGGTAGCGTGCCGACGGCGATCACATCGACCTTGGAACCATTCCCGACGCGCATCGTCACCTCATCCTTCGCCAGTCTCCGTTTATTCCGTAGTTCCTGTTTTGAGTTACAAATATGAGCAACCGCACCAGTATCAAATACCCAGGAGCTACTACGAGTACTGGTAAGGTACACATCAATTACATGTATATCACATATACCTTTGGTGTTGCCGGCCTTCTTCTTGTCCGCTAAGTATTTGGGGCAGTTCCGCTTCCAGTGACCACTTCCCTTGCAATAAAAGCACTCAGTCTCGGGCTTGGGTCCATTCTTTGACTTCTTCCCAGTAACTGGTTTACCGGGCGCGGCAACTCCCTTGCCGTCCTTCTTGAAGTTCTTCTTACCCTTGCCCTTCTTGAACTTAGTGGTTTTATTCACCATCAACACTTGATGTTCTTTTCTGATCTCTACCTCAGCTGATTTCAGCATTGAATATACCTCAGGAATGGTCTTTTCCATCCCCTGCATATTGAAGTTCATCACAAAGCTCTTGTAGCTTGGTGGAAGCGACTGGAGGATTCTGTCAATGACTGCGTCATCCGGGAGATGGACTCCCAGCTGAGACAAGCGGTTATGCAACCCAGACATTCTGAGTATGTGCTCACTAGCAGAACTATTCTCCTCCATTTTACAGCTGAAGAACTTGTCGGAGACATCATATCTCTCGACCGGGCATGAGCTTGGAAAACCAATTTCAGCTCCTCGAACATCTCATATGCTCCATGTTTCTCAAAACGCTTTTGGAGACCCGGTTCTAAGCTGTAAAGCATGCCGCACTGAACGAGGGAGTAATCATCAGCACGCTGCTGCCAAGCGTTCATAACGTCTTGGTTCTCAGGGATTGGTGCTTCACCTAGCGGTGCTTCTAAGACATAATCTTTCTTGGCTACTATGAGGATGATCCTCAGGTTCCGGACCCAGTCCGTATAGTTGCTGCCATCATCTTTCAGCTTGGTTTTCTCTAGGAACGCATTGAAATTGAGGACAACGTTGGCCATTTGATCTACAAGACATAGTGTAAAGATTTTAGACTAAGTTCATGATAATTAAGTTCATATAATCGAATTATTTAATGAACTCCCACTCAGATAGACATCCCTCTAGTCATCTAAGTGAAACATGATCCGAGTTTAACTAGGCCGTGTCCGATCATCACGTGAGACGGACTAGTCAAGATCGGTGAACATCTCCATGTTGATCGTATCTTCTATACGACTCATGCTCGACCTTTCGGTCCTCCGTGTTCTGAGGCCATGTTTGTACATGCTAGGCTCGTCAAGTCAACCTAAGTGTATTGCGTGTGTTCCGAGGCCATGTCTGTACATGCTAGGCTCGTCAACACCCGTTGTATTCGAACGTTAGAATCTATCACACCCGATCATCACGTGGTGCTTCGAAACAACGAACCTTCGCAACAGTGCACAGTTAGGGGGAACACTTTTCTTGAAATTATCATAAGGGATCATCTTACTTACTACCGTCGTTCTAAGCAAATAAGATGCAAAAACATGATAAACATCACATGCAATCAAATAGTGACATGATATGGCCAATATCATTATGCTCCTTTGATCTCCATCTTTGGGGCACCATGATCATCTTCGTCACCGGCATGACACCATGATCTCCATCATCATGATCTCCATCATTGTGTCTTCATGAAGTCGTCACGCCAACGATTACTTCTACTTCTATGGCTAACGCGTTTAGCAACAAAGTAAAGTAAATTACATGGCGTTATTCAATGACACGCAGGTCATACAAAATAATAAAGACAACTCCTATGACTCCTGCCGGTTGTCATACTCATCGACATGCAAGTCGTGATTCCTATTACAAGAATATGATCAATCTCATACATCACATATATCATTCATCACATCTTCTGGCCATATCACATCACATAGCACTTGCTGCAAAAACAAGTTAGACGTCCTCTAATTGTTGTTGCAAGTTTTTACGTGGTTTGTAGGTTTCTAGCAAGAACGTTTTCTTACCTACGTATGACCACAACGTGATTTGCCAATTTCTATTTACCCTTCATAAGGACCCTTTTCATCGAATCCGTTCCGACTAAAGTAGGAGAGACAGACACCCGCTAGCCACCTTATGCAACTAGTGCATGTCAATCGGTGGAACCAGTCTCACGTAAGCGTACGTGTAAGGTCGGTCCGGGCCGCTTCATCCTACAATGCCGCCGAAACAAGAAAAGACTAGTAGCGGCAAGAAGAATTGGCAAACTCAACGCCCACAACTGCTTTGTGTTCTACTCGTGCATAGTAACTACGAATAGGCCTGGCTCATGATGCCACTGTTGGGAATCGTAGCATAATTTTAAAATTTTCCTACGCTCACCAAGATGCATCTATGGAGTATACTAGCAACGAGGGGAAGGGAGTGCATCTACATACCCTTGTAGATCGCGAGCGGAAGCGTTCCAATGAACGTGGATGACGGAGTCGTACTCGCCGTGATCCAAATCACCGATGACCGAGTGCCGAACGGACGGCACCTCCGTGTTCAACACACGTACGGTGCAGCGACGTCTCCTCCTTCTTGATCCAGCAAGGGGGAAGGAGAGGTTGATGGAGATCCAGCAGCACGATGACGTGGTGGTGGATGTAGCGGGTCTCGGCAGGGCTTCGCCGAGCTTCTGCGAGACGGAGAGGTGTAGCAGGGGAGGAGGGAGGCGCCCAAGGCTGTTCTCTTGCTGCCCTCCCTCCCCCCTTTATATAGGCCCCCTGGGAGGGGGGGGGGCGCCGGCCAGGGATCCCATCTGGATGGGGGGGCGGCGGCCAGGGGGGTTCCTTGGCCCCCAAGGCAAGTGGGGCGCCCCCCACCCTAGGGTTTCCAACCCTAGGCGCAGGGGGGAGGCCCATGGGGGGCGCCCAGCCCACTAGGGGCTGGTTCCCTTCCCACTTCAGCCCATGGGTCCCTCCGGGATAGGTGGCCCCACCTGGTGGACCCCCGGGACCCTTCCGGTGGTCCCGGTAATATACCGGTAACCCCCGAAACTTTCCCGGTGGCCGAAACTTGACCTCCTATATATAATTCTTCACCTCCGGACCATTCCGAAACCTCTCGTGACGTCCGGGATCTCATCCGGGACTCCGAACAACTTTCGGGTTTCCGCATACACATATCTCTACAACCCTAGCATCACCGAACCTTAAGTGTGTAGACCCTACGGGTTCGGGAGACATGCAGACATGACCGAGACGCCTCTCCGGTCAATAACCAACAGCGGGATCTGGATACCCATGTTGGCTCCCACATGTTCCACGATGATCTCATCGGATGAACCACGATGTCGAGGATTCAATCAATCCCGTATACAATTCCCTTTGTCAATCGGTATGTTACTTGCCCGAGATTCGGTCGTCGGTATCCCAATACCTTGTTCAATCTCGTTACCGGCAAGTCTCTTTACTCGTACCGCAATGCATGATCCCGTGACTAACGCCTTAGTCACATTGAGCTCATTATGATGATGCATCACCGAGTGGGCCCAGAGATACCTCTCCGTCACACGGAGTGACAAATCCCAGTCTCGATCCGTGCCAACCCAACAGACACTTTCGGAGATACCCGTAGTGCACCTTTATAGTCACCCAGTTACGTTGTGACGTTTGGCACACCCAAAGCACTCCTACGGTATCCGGGAGTTGCACGATCTCATGGTCTAAGGAAAAGATACTTGACATTGGAAGAGCTCTAGCAAACGAAACTACACGATCTTTTATGCTATGCTTAGGATTGGGTCTTGTCCATCACATCATTCTCCTAATGATGTGATCCCGTTATCAATGACATCCAATGTCCATAGTCAGGAAACCATGACTATCTGTTGATCAACGAGCTAGTCAACTAGAGGCTTACTAGGGACACGTTGTGGTCTATGCATTCACACATGTATTACGATTTCCGGACAATACAATTATAGCATGAACAATAGACGATTATCATGAACAAAGAAATATAATAATAACCATTTATTATTGCCTCTAGGGCATATTTCCAACACAATGGCCGGCGGAGAAGCCGGCGAACACGAACACTGACGGTTGGGACCCGCGCCCAGCCGGATTACCATTGTACCCCTGGGGGGTAGGCCTATATAAAGCCCCCGGGACACCCATGCAAAGGGTGAATCTCGTAGAGTTTCACACACCGCATAGAGAGAAAGGAAGAGCTAGCCTTGCCCTTCCTCTTCCTCTAGCCAGACAGCTCAAGGAGCACTTGTAGCTACTTGTATTGATCTAGTGATCATGCGGAGACCCCGCAGAGCAGGACTAGGGGTGTTATCTCCACGGAGAGCCCCGAACCTGGGTAAGATCCGCCGGCGTGCATGTCTTCGCCTCATCCCGTTTCCAGGCACCGGCGACGTCTTACTGGCTCCCACAATGATAAGCCACCCGTTGGCATATGTCGCACCTACCACCCGACATTTGGCGCCCACCATGGGGCCAGGTGCACCGTCGTCCGGAGACCTGTTCTGGACGGGAACCCTTTTCCTCCCCCGCGAGCGTAGCCAGCCTGCTGCACCCGATGGCGCTTTCCCCGACGCGCTGCAAGGCGTAGACGACGCCTGCGCAGCAAGCTGCCTCGCCGATCTTCTTGGCGAGACACACATCTCCGACGAGCCCGCGTCCGACGCGGGCACGGACTACCCCGAGAGTCGCCTCGTCAGCCTCCTCGACCAACTTCACGTCTCCAGTGAGCTTGCTGTAGACTTGGAGTCGGTCAGCTCCACCGACCCGATGCTTGTCGACTCCGACACGGCATCGCTCGACGCCTACCCCTCCGACGTGGTAGTCTTCAACGACCCTCTCCCCCGAGCTGACAGCGGCAGCAGCACTGTCACTGAGGTGTTGGTCGTCAGCCACGTCGCCGACTCGGGCGAGAACGCCCACGACGCCCTACAAGCGGCGATGCATGACTTGTCCGTCCCCATCCCGGCTGACGCCGACGCCGAGACCCTGGAGGCACGCCGCCTTGCCCTCATCGCGGAGGGCCAGAAGATAGCCTACATGAGACGCCTCACCGAGGCTCACCAGCACGAAGTCGACCGCGCCGCCTTCGGTATGCCGCCTCATGGCGGGCCGAGCCGAGCCGGCCTCGTCAAGAAGCGCGGCGCGGCCATCGCCAGCATGCTGGGGGCAGACCGCCCCATCTACGCCACACCGCTCGAGAATCTGCGAGCCGCTCAGGCGGCCGCTGAAGAGCTAAATGGGCTGGGGGCTGATGAGCTCCCCTACATGACAAGGCGCATCCAGCAGCTGATCGATGCGGCCGCAGAACAGCATGAAGCCGGCGCCCGCGCTGAGAGTCCCCCCCCACGCCGAGAGCACGCCGCAACATCCCGGTCGCCGACTGCGAGCGGCGCCCGCGCAAGGAAAGACAAGGAGCCGGCTGCTAGCCATAGCCAGACTCGGCTCACCATCGAGTGCGACGCGGAAGGCCGCCCTCGAGCAGTGGAGCGCCAAGGCAATCCGCCTCCTCCCCCGCCTCGGGGGAGAGATATCCCACCCCACCACCTATCACACATCCGACTCTCGGTGGCCGACTAGGCCACTGCGAAGGAGTCGGCGAGAACGACGCTCGCCACCAGATCGACCGCCTAGCTCGATCCCTAGCGCTAGAACAAGAAGACGATGTCGGCCCGCCATGCTTTGGCCCCCGCATCCGCGACGAGCCCTTTCCCAAAGGGTTTTCGCTCCCCAGAGACACGCCCAAGTACAACGGCTCTGTGAAGCCGGAGGCTTGGCTCATCGACTACTCCACCGCTGTCAGCATAGCGAACGACAACAGGCGCGTGGCCGTGAAGTACGTCCCTCTCATGCTGCAAGGCACGGCACGCACCTGGCTCAACAGCCTCAAGCCCTACAGCGTCAATAGCTGGCTGGACTTCACGGAAGTCTTCGTCCGCAACTTCACCAGCACGTACAAGCGGCCTCCCAAGCCCCGCCAGCTCTCCCTATGCGTCCAAGGGCCCAACGAGTCGACCCGCGACTACCTCACGTGGTGGGCCGAGCTCCGCAACTCCTGCGAGGGGGTGCACGAGGTGCAGGCCATCGAATACTTCACCACCGGGTGCCGAGAGGGCACCCTCCTCAAGCACCGACTCCTCTACGATGAGCCGGCTACCCTCGACGAGCTGCTGGTCATTGCAGACAAGTACGCCAGAGCTGACTCCTCGATGAAGACCGAGCTCCGAGTAGGCGCCTCTGGGAAGGTGCTCGCTCCGGCTCCTAAGGCGCTGGTTGGCGACTCCAATCGGCGCCCCTACCAGAACGACCACAAGCGCAAGGCCCCTATGCCGCCTTCCACTAGTCGGCAGGTGGCCACGATCGAAGACGAGCAGCCCGAAGAGCGGCCCGCTCCCAAGAAGAAGGGCGGCAGGCCGGCCTTCTCCTACGAGCAGAGTCTCGATGCCCCCTGCAAGTTCCACAGCGGCGCGAAGCCATCCAACCACACGACCCGAAAGTGCCACTGGCTCACCCGGATCTCCAAGGGTGAGGGGCTGGTGCCGCCTCCGCTTCCCGGCCCGCCGCCTCCAGCCCCCCAGCAGCCGGCTGCTCGACCAGCAGTCGGAGCCATTCTAGATGAGTTCCCTGATGAGCACACCGCCTACGTCGTCTTCACGAGCCAGGTTGAAGACAAGCGCAGCCGGCGCCGACAGCACCAAGAGGTCAACGCAGTCGCTTCCAGCAGCCCCGAGTTCATGCATTGGTCCGAAAGGCCTATCCACTGGAGCCGGGCCGATCACCCAGAGGTGATGCCGTCCCCTGGCTCCTACGCATTGGTGCTGGATGTCACCCTCGCAACAGAGAGGCGGGCTGCCCAATTCTCCCGCGTTCTGATTGATGGCGGGAGCAGTATCAACATACTGTACCGCGACACCATGGAGAAGTTGAACCTCAAGGCGAAGCAGCTCATGCCGAGCCGGACCGTTTTCCATGGCATCGTACCCGGCCTGTCCTGTTCCCCAATCGGCAAGATCAAGATGGATGTTCTCTTCGGAGACAAGGATCACTTTCGCCGAGAAGCGATCTGGTTCGAGGTAGTGGATCTGGAAAGCCCTTGCCACGCTTTGCTCGGCCGACCTGCTCTAGCCAAGTTCATGGCTGTGCCCCACTACGCCTACCTGAAGATGAATATGCCGAGCTCAAAGGGGATCATCACAATGGCTGGCGACTACAAGAAGTCCATCGAGTGCGCTGCAGCCAGCAGCCGACTGGCCGAGTCCCTCGTAGTGGCAGAAGAGAAGAAGATGCTACATCGAGTTGTGGCCATGGCCGGCAAGCAGCCGGCCTTGTCCCCCAACCCCAAGGAAAATGATGCGCAGGGCTCCTTCCAGCCGGCCAAGGAGACGAAGAAGATACCTCTGGACCCGGAGAACCCGGAGAGGTTTGCAGTCATTGGTGCAAACCTCGACAGTAAATAGGAAGGCGAGCTCGTCGACTTCCTCCGTGAGAATCGAGACATCTTTGCATGGTCCCCAAAGGACATGCCAGGTGTTTCGAAGGATTTCGCCGAGCACAAATTACACGTCCGAGCGGACGCGAAGCCGGTCAAGCAGCCCCTCCGCAGATTGTCAGAAGAGAAGAGAAGAATCGTGGGAGAAGAGATAGCCCGGCTCGTTGCTGCCGGCTTTATTATGGAAGTGTTTTTCCCAGAGTGGCTTGCCAACCCAGTCTTGGTGTTGAAGAAGAATAACAAATGGCGTATGTGTATAGACTACACTAGCCTCAACAAGGCCTGCCCCAAAGATCCGTTTGCTCTGCCACGGATTGATCAAGTAATAGAGTCCACAGCCGGATGCGAGCTGTTGAGTTTTTTGGATGCCTACTCAGGATATCACCAGATAAAGTTGGACCCAGCAGACCGCCTGAAGACCGCCTTCATCACACCATTCGGAGCTTTCTGTTACCTGACTATGACATTCGGCTTGAGGAATGCCGGTGCCACTTTTCAGCGTTGCATGCAGAAATGCCTCCTCAAGCAACTCGGCAGAAATGCCCACGTCTATGTAGACGATATTGTGATGAAGACAGAAAAGCGCGGCACCCTGCTGGAAGACCTCAAAGAAACATTTTCCAACTTGCGGCGATTCCAGATCATGCTCAACCTCGAGAAATGCGTGTTCGGAGTATCGGCCGGCCAGCTTCTAGGCTTTCTGGTCTCCGAACGCGGCATTGAGTGCAACCCTATGAAGATCAAGGCCATTGAGAGAATGGAGATTCCCACCAAACTGCGAGACGTTCAGAAGTTCACCGGGTGCCTGGCCTCCCTAAACCGCTTTATCAGCCGGCTAGGAGAGAAGGCTCTCCCCCTATACCGACTCATGAAGAAATCCACTCATTTCGAGTGGAATGACCAAGCAGACCAAGCCTTCCATGAGTTGAAGAAGATGCTGACCACTCCACCTGTCCTGGCAGCGCCGATTGAGAAGGAGCCCATGCTCCTCTACATTGCCGCAACTAGCCGAGTGGTCAGTACAATCGTCGTGGTCCAGCGCCCAGAAGATGGCCGAGCCCAGCTAGTCCAGAGGCCGGTATATTATCTAAGCGAAGTACTATCCAGCTCAAAGCAAAACTACCCACACTACCAGAAGATGTGCTATGGATTGTACTTCGCCGCCAAGAAGCTGAAGCCCTACTTTCAAGAGCATCCCATCACGATCGTATGCACCGCCCCGCTTGCCGAGATCATAGGCAGCCGGGATGCATCCGGCCGGGTGGCTAAGTGGGCCATTGCGCTGGCTCCTTACACAATCTTCTACCAGCCCCGCACCGCCATCAAGTCCCAAGCATTGGCCGACTTCCTTGTCGACTGGGCCGAGACCCAGTACCTACCGCCGGCTCCCGACTCCACTCATTGGCGGATGCACTTCGACGGGTCCAAGATGCGCACCGGCTTGGGAGCCGGCATCATCCTCACCTCTCCCAAAGGCGACAAGCTTAGATACACGCTGCAAATCCATTTGCCGCCTCCAACAATGTGGCTGAGTACGAGGCGCTCATACACGGGCTCCGGCTAGCCAAAGAGCTCGGCATACGCCGGATCCTGTGTTATGGCGACTCAGACTTGGTGGTCCAGCAGTCGTCTGGCGACTGGGACGCCAAGGATGCAAAAATGGCGAGCTATCGATTCCTTGTCAGCAGATTAGTGGATACTTTGAAGGGTGCGAGTTCCTTCACATGCCACGGGCCGACAACGACCAAGCAGATGCCCTGGCACGGATCGGCTCCACCCGACAGGCTATACCAACCGGTGTCTCTCTCCAGCGCCTCCTCAAGCCGTCTATCAAGCCGTCTCTAGAATCGGACTCTATCTTCGTACCGCCCGCCCCTCACGCAGCCGGATCCGACTGGGGGAACCCAGCAGGCGGCTCGGGGACTTCGACAAGCGGGACGGGGACTGCCGCAGTCGCACCTGGCTCGGGGACTACAACAGTCGTCCCGGGGACTGTAGCGGCACAAAAAGCGGTGGCCGACTCCAACTCCCCACCACCCAACCCACCCACCCGAGTCACAGTGGCCGTACTAACAGTAGAAGAAGTCACAGCTCCATCATGGGCCCAGCCCATCCTCAACTTCCTAGTCAACAGAGAGCTGCCGACTGACGATATCTCGGCAAGACTAGTGCAACGCCGAGCCGGGGCATATGCAATAATAAACAGAGAACTTGTCAAGCGCAGCGTCACTGGAGTCTTCCAGCGCTGCGTCGAGCCAGAGAAAGGTGTAGCAATCCTCAAAGATATCCACCAAGGCGAATGCGGCCACCACGCAGTCTCAAGATCACTTGTGGCCAAAGCTTTCCGCCATGGTTTCTTCTGGCCGACTGCTTTGGAAGACGCCAAAGAGATAGTCAAATGCTGCAAAGGATGCCAAGTCTTCAGTTCCAAGCAACACCTGCCAGCTTCTGCACTTAAGACCATCTCCCTCACCTGGCCCTTTGCCGTCTGGGGGCTGGACATGGTGGGCCCATTCAAGACAGCCCGCGGCGGCTTGACACATCTGCTTGTCGCCGTGGACAAATTTACCAAGTGGATCGAAGCGAAGCCGATCAAGAAGCTGAACGGGCCGACTGCCGTGACATTCATTGCTGACATCACTGCTCGGTATGGCGTGCCGCACAGCATCATCACCGACAACGGCACAAACTTTGCCAAAGGAGCACTGGCACGTTTCTGCGCGACACAGGGCATCCGACTGGACTTAGCGTCCGTTGCCCACCCGCAGTCAAACGGCCAGGTCGAGCGAGCAAACGGCCTCATCCTCTCTGGCATCAAGCCCCGACTGGTCGTACCACTGGAGCGTTCGGCCGGCTGCTGTCTCGACGAGCTGCAGGCTGTCCTTTGGAGTCTGCATACTACCCCGAACAAGTCAACCGGCTTCACTCCGTTCTTCCTTGTATATGGTGCCGAGGCTGTCATCCCAACTGACATCGAGTTCGACTCGCCTCGGGTCACCATGTACACGGAGGCGGAGGCCAAGGAAGCGCGAGAAGACGGTGTCGACCTGCTCGAAGAAGGCCGGCTGTTAGCACTCAGCCGGTCCGCCATCTACCAGCAGGGTCTGCGCCGTTACCACAACCGAAAGGTCAAGGCAAGATCTTTCCAAGAGGGCGACCTTGTGCTTCGGCTGATCCAGCGAACAGCTGGCCAGCACAAGCTCTCGGCCCCTTGGGAAGGCCCTTTCGTCATCAGCAAGGCACTAGGCAACGACTCCTACTACCTGATCGATGCACAAAAACCAAGAGCACGCAAGAGGGATGATTCCGGCAAGGAGTCGGAGCGACCATGGAACGCGAACCTCCTGAGAAGATCTTACAGTTGAAAGCAGTATGTACCATGCTACCGTTTTTAAATATGAGACAAACGGGCCCCCCGAGGAGCACTCGGGGACTGCCCTCCTTTATCTATGAATGACGAGTGTCATACTCATGAATGTATTATTACATTTGATTTTCTGTCTGGCACCGGGTTCGACTAGTCGGCCCGGGGACTGGCCGCCTTAAGTTATATTAAAAGTTCTACCTGAAGTCAGACAAGTAGTGTGCCGGCACCTGAGCTCTCTCTTGTTGAAAGTCGCAGCTCGAAGAACCGACTGTCCGACTGGCAAGAGCCAAAGGCAGAAAGGATGCCCACACGAAAAACGGCTAAGGACTAACGAACTTATATAACGCAAAGACGGCCTCCTACCACGCCTACCGGCTGTCAAAACAGCCGGCTGGCCGGCCTCCCAATCACTTCGCTATAATCCAACAAAGCTAGAGTACTTGCCCTCCCAAGCACTTCCCCAGCCACAGATTGCAGAGCAGCTGTCCGGCTGGGAAGGCGGCAACCAAGGGAGGGCGGCAAAGGAAACAACCGAAGGATGAAAAGCAAAGAACAGGGGAAAGCCAAACACATGCATAATTATATTTTCACATAAGGCCCCAAACAGGTCGGCAGTCAATATAGTTTGAATACACCCCCAGTGGGTGGAATTGTGCAAACTTAACAAAACACTATTCCAAGAATGGTGAAACAGGAAAGTAGAGGCAGCAGACTAGACTAAGGGCGCAGCAGGGGAGCCGGGCTGGTCGGGGGAGATGGCGCCGCCGGCTGGAGGAGTGGCCGGCTGGAGAGTCTCGGCTTGATCATCGCCGGCTGCAGGCGGTGCACCCACGCGTGCCTTGTTGCTGGAGGCACGGTCAAGCTGAGGCTGATCGGCCGCTCCACCATCTGGCGCGGCGTCTTCACCCTCCTCCTCCTCGCCCTCGTCGCTGGAGTCGATCTCCTCCGCCGAGTCCTCGCCGTCTGCCGGGTTCAGCCCGAACCACTCCTCCGGCTGGGCAACACCGTTGTCGTCCACCTCATGAGCGAAGGCGCTGGTGTCGGTGTAATCGGCAATCGCCGAAGCCCGCTGGATGATAGCCGGCCGCGCCGGCTCCAGCTCTGTGTTGGCCTCCTGCCGCCAGGTGGCCAGCTAGTCCAGACTCAGCTCGGGATACCAGGCCTTGGCGAACTCCAGCGCCCGCCTGGCGCCGGACCGAGCCGCAGAAGCCTTCCAGGCCTCGAAGCGGCCGACCGCCACCTCCAGCCAGTCGGTAGTCCGACTGGGGGTGCGGGGAATCACCTCACCAGGCCAGAGAGCGGCCAACACCTGCGCCCCAACACGCTGAAGCCGGCGGAGCATGCGATGAGCCGGCTGGAGGCGGGCCTGAATCGCCAAGAGCTGCTCCTCCATCGACCGGCGAGCGTTTGGCGCGATCTCGGCGCCAGCCTGCCTGCGTGCCTTGCGGTGGGCCTCGACGACCTGGTTGGCGGCGGTAGAGTAGCCAGGGAAGTACTCTGCGTGAGGAAGAAAGAGAAAGAAAAGAAAAACACCAAGTCAAAAAATGAGCTAAACGGCAAGCGGCAAGCAAGGACGAAGAAAAAGGCGGCCTACCGTCAATCAAGTCTTCGATCTGGCCATAGCCGTTGATCAGCGTCTGCTTCACTTCGGCCCAGCTGGCCGCCTCTGTCTCATACTCGGCTTGGAGGGCGGCCTCGCTGTCCTGCACCGCCTTCAGGGCCGCCTTGTGGCTCGCCTCCTGGTCGACCAACCTCTTGGCTAGGCGGTCACGCTCCTGTGCCAAGGCATCAAAATCGGCCTCCTTAGCACGGAGGGCGGCCTGAGCCCCGCCCAGCTGTTCCCTCAGACTGGCGTTAGCCGCTGCAGGGATGGCGGAAAAGAAAGAAGCAATAAGGAAGAAGTCGTCAAGGAAGATCCGACCCGACTGCTCAGCAGTCGGCCCGAATCTCGGGGACTACACCCAGTGGGTGCGCTGACGCACCCCCATGTGAGATAAAAGACGAAGCACTTACCCCGGCTCTCAGACAGATCAGCATTCTTCTGGGTCAGCTCCTGAGCCTAGGAGTTGAAGGCAGCCGCGCGGAGGTTGTGGTAGTCCTGCAAGTCAGACAGAGGAGCGAATGAGAACAAGATAGCAAAACAAAGCCCACTAAGAAGTTCCAAGCCGCTTGCTCAGCAGCCGACTCGGAACTCGGGGACAACATTCAGTGGGTGCGCTGACGCGCCCCCATGGAAGAAACCAAGAGCAAAAAAGCAAAAATAGGAAGACTAACCCGAATGGCCGCCCGCGTCGCAAGGAACTCGTCATTGTATTTCCTCAGCGCCGCAGCCTGGGACTGAAGGCGGTTCCGAACGTCCCGCGCTGCCACGTTCACCACAGCCGTCCCTCCACCCGGCATCCACCCCGAGCTGGCGCTGGCCGCCTCCACGTCCTGGGACGTCGAGCTGGAGCCAGCGGCCCTCTGCGGGTTCGATGCGGCTTTCCCCGTGCGCTGGCGCGATGGCGACTGGACCACCAGGTCCGTCCTCGCGGCCGGCTCGCCCCCGGCAGAGTACGCAGGCGGCACGATCGGCCGGCCGCCTTGAGCCGCCCCAGTCGGCGGGGCCGGTGCCGCCTCCCTCTCTGGGACGACGACGTCGTCCTCCCTCTCCAACCCCGGCTGATCACCGCCGGCTTCCTCTGGCGGGGGCTCTGGGACCTCGGGCGCCGCGGCACGCAGAGGGGTGACGAGCAAGGCCCCCTCCGCTGTCGCTGCGGCCGCAGCCTCCGCCTGGGCCGTGGCCGCTGCGTCGGCACGCGCCTTCGCCGCCTCCTCCTCCTGTGCCGCCTTGGCGGCAGCCACCCTCAACTCCTCCGCCTCCCGCTCCTCCCGCACCTCCCGCGCGTTTCGCTCCGTCGCCGCCTGAAGCTCGGCGTGGGGGTCCACGCGGCGGGTGCTCCCGGATCCTCCCGGCAATTCAACGACGGAGGCGGCAGCAACCCGCTCGAGCGAAAGCGGAGCCCTAATTTTTTGAGAAAGGGCAAGGATTCAGAAATCACCAAGAAAAGAAGAAAGAATGTACAAAGGAATATACACTTACGCCGACACCATCTGCGGCTGCTTCACCACCTTGCGGAAGCGGGCCGCCTTCGCGGCCGCCTCATCCCGCCTGGTCGCCGCCGCCCCGCCCTTGGGCTTCTTCGGCCGGCTGCCGAACAAGCTCGACGCGGCATGGCGCTTCTGCCCGCCGCCCCGAGCAGGCGGCACGGCGGAGGAACCCGCGCCGTGGCTGGGCGCCGGCTGGCGGCGTGGGATGATTTTCGCCTCGTCGTCATCCGGCCAGTCGTCGAAGCTGGCTCCCAGCCCGGAGCCGCCTGCTTCGCCGCCACCCGCCTCGGTGTTTTCATCCATGGCGGCCGCCCCCAAGTCATTGTCCTCCAGGTCATGCTCCGCCCGGTCGGGGAGGAATCGGCGCTCCGCCCCCGACCCAGCTGCGGGTCGAAGGAGAGGGCTCTGCCAAGGCGTGCCGACTGGTCAGAGACGGCCAAAAGGAACTCGGCGACAAAACTAAGAGAAGAAAGGGAAAAAGAGAACATACCGTGGGTAGAGGATGTGCACGGGAATATGGCTCCTTGCCAAACCGCCACTCTGCGGAGAGCTTGCAGTTCGCAAGATAATTCACCATATGGGCCACCTCGTCATGCGGCATGTCCTTGGTGCACATCCGACTCGGATCGAGTTGGCCGCTCATCTGACAGATCAGGTGAGGGCGGCTCTGAAGCGGAAGCACCCGGCGCGCGACGAAGGCGGCCAGCAAGTCCGACCCTGTCAGGCCCTCCGACTGGATCATCACCCGCAGTCGGGCGACGGCCGCGGCTCCAACCTGCGACCGCGTCACGGCCCAATAGGACCACTTGGGCCGCCTCCCAGCCGGCGGGCCGGCTACGTAAGCCGACAAGTTGACATAGTCGCCTTGCGGGGCGACGTTCTTCACGTAGAAGTACGACTTCTGCCAGCGCTTCACCGACTGGATCAGCGTGATGACGGGGAAGGGGTTGTCGGCTGCCGGCCTCCGCATCGCGATGAAGGCGCCGCTCTGAGCCGGCACGCCCTGCATGCGGGTGCCGAGCTTGGTTTGGAAGAATTCCCCCCAGAGCTCGAGGGTGGGGAGAACGCCAAGAAAGCCTTCGCACAGAGTGACGCAGGCGGACAGCAGCACCACCGTGTTTGGGGTGAGGTGGTGCGGCTGGAGTTGATAGAACTCGAGAAAGGAGCGGAAGAAGGCGCTCGCCGGCAGGCCAAGGCCGCGCAGGAAGTCCGAGCGGAAGATTACCTGCTCGCCTTCCTCCGGCGCCGGCGTGATCTCCCTCTCCGGCGTGAGACGGACCCGCACCTGGTCCTTGCCGGCAACCGCCGCGTCTTGCGGAGGAAGTCGATATGGTCCATATGGACGTTGGAGCCGTCCTAGTCCCCGCCGTACTGCATGATGGCGAGAAGCTGGCGAGAAAGGGTGCGGCGGCGGAGAAAGCACGGCCCTGCGGCGGCAAAGCTGCGGGGTGGAGTGAAGATTGGTGGAACGGCGCAGCGGCGAGGCGCTGCTGCGATGGAAAGGAGGGGGAAGAAGATGGCGGAGAGTAGAGGAGCATGCGAGCGTCTGCCGCTTCCCCTCCTCCCCCTACTTATAGCCTCGTACGGCGAAGCCGAGGAGGCGAGGCGTGGGGGGAACGTGGGATTAACTGCGCCCACTCCCCCACGTCCCACGATTATTGCGCCCTAATGGCGTGCGGAAACCGCCGGCGGAAGGCGTGCGGATAGCTTTGGGCCACGGAGAATCCGCGCCTGGGCCTAGGCGTAGGAGTGGTGGGCCCCCGGCCTGCGGTGACGTCCTGTCGCGCGCGTGGGTTGGCAGGCTTTTCTCAGCCGGAGGATGCCACACGGTTCGCGGGCGGCGAGCGGCCGGCTCGCAGCCCGGCGCGCGCACCAACTGACTCCCGCCTTCCGACTTTAGAAATTTCGCCAAGACGACGCGCCCAACCGAAGCCGGCTCCCAGCTGCTGGCTCATCAAGATAAGAAGCTGACCGAGCTTCTCGACCTCCTCTCAGCCTTGAAGCCCAAACAGCTTCGGGGACTACTGTCGGAGTAAAAGGCCACGGGTAGCCTAACCGACTCCCCCTGGCTCTTCAAAAAGTTATCAGGCCGTTCGAGCCTGCAAGCATCCAGAGCATGGGGCCGCCTTCCTCCGGCCGGCTATCCTTAGGGCCGACTACCAAAAGGCGACCCGGCCTCAAAAAACCTTCCCAAAGAAAGCTACAAGATGGCCGACTCCAGGAAGCCGGCCCCAAGAGGACCGACTCCCAGAAGCCAGCCATGAAGAGAGCCGACTCCCAGAAGCCGGCCAAGACTGCACCCACCAAGACTGCATCCACATAACGGTTATAAGACGGGGCGTGGCCGCGGTACAGCCCACTACCACCGAATCCCGGAACCGGCATGGCCACAGGGCGCCGTACGGGTCAGCCATCCCACGTCCGGCGCGGCACTGTAGCCATGTTGACCTCAACGTCACCCACGACAAGCGCCAGTACGACCCGCAGGCGGCGGGCCCCTTTAGCCAGAGAGACGCTCGAAGGCGGCCCGGCCTCCCCTAGTCGGCCGGGGGCATAGCCGGCTCCCAATAACCGGCTACCTCCATCCCTCGAAACATGTGCCTCATTAAGGAGACAAGACGAGGTGAGGCTACAGTGAGAGCCCGCAAGGCGGCAGCACTGTAGCCACGCTTACCTCAACAAAGCCCTCGTCATCAGGAGCGAGGCAACAGTAACCAGCCGCCGACAAGGCCCCCAAGCGGTGGGGCCGGCTTGTCGGCCAACAGGCCGGCAGCCGGTGGGACCCACCAGTCGGTGGGCCCCAATGGCCGGCGGAGAAGCCGGCGAACACGGACACTGACGGCTGGGACCCGCGCCCAGCCGGATTACCATTGTACCCCTGGGGGTAGGCCTATATAAACCCCCCGGGACACCCATGCAAAGGGTGAATCTCATAGAGTTTCACACACCGCATAGAGAGAAAGGAAGAGCTAGCCTTGCCCTTCCTCTTCCTCTAGCCAGACAGCTCAAGGAGCACTTGTAGCTACTTGTATTGATCTAGTGATCATGTGGAGACCCCGCAGGGCAGGACTAGGGGTGTTATCTCCACGGAGAGCCCCGAACCTGGGTAAGATCCGCCGGCGTGCATGTATTCGCCTCATCCCGTTTCCAGGCACCGGCGACGTCTTACTGGCTCCCACAATGATAAGCCACCCGTTGGCATATGTCGCACCTACCACCCGACAATTCTATTCGTCTTTCTAGAGATTTCAACAAGTGACTACATATGGAGCAAAATGAGTGAATCTACACTCTAAAATATGTCTATATACATCCGTATGTGCCAGTCCATTTGAAATCTCTTAAAAGACAAATATTTGAGTAGTCACTCGTTGAAATCTCTAGAAAGACAAATACTCCAGAGTATATTTAAGAACCGAGGGGGTAGTGCACAACCGCATGGGAGACTCAGCCCGGTCGTTGCGCCGCATTAATAGTGAGTAATGAGCAGTCAAATCATAAGCCCCACGTTTCCCACTGTAAGTTGCTCTGAAGAAGCAACCATCAATATGCTCTTCTTTGAATCCGCTCATACTACTCCATCCGTCACTGTTTATACAGCGCGCTTCAGAAAAAAGAAAAAAAAATCTATGGGACCAAGGCGACTAGCGATCGGCCTGAAAAATAGCATTGGTAGTTATAGCACGGCGTCTATTACTAGAGGGAATAATGCGTACACACATGCATGCAGTGCTTCCACCCCGTGTACACACATGCATGCACTTACTCCACTCCGTAGTAGTACAGTACATGGAGAGAAAATTGTGGACTTGATTGCGGTTACCACGCCCTAATTAATTGAGCATTAAACCAAACGCGTCTAAAGTCTCTCTGGTGGTGGAAATGCATTGAGAGAATTGCATCATAATGAAGCGCGCCCTGTAAACTGTGACGGAGGGAGGAGTAGTATGAAGGTGCAAAACCAAGTACGCGTATGGCCAGTCGGTCAACGCACCTCCTCTTGGCATATCACTGACATGTGGGACAGGAGTGTGAGCAAACAGATCTCAATTGACGGCAAAGAGCCAACCCGCCGTTCCTTGAGAGAGACGAGGAGCGAGAACACACAGATGGGCTCGCACGGAGGCCAAGATATATTCGAGCATGGTTGGTTGATCGATATCATTCATTACATGTTGGGCTGCCGTTTTCCGCCCTTCTCCGGAATAAATGTGTACTTTATCAGAGATAAAAAAGAGTACAGACGCTCCACCATGCGGTTCTAGTAGTAGTACTACTCGTATTACTGCGCTTGGCTCTTCGCCTCTTCGTGAAGTCGAACAATGATGGTACTCCACATGTTGGGTACTACAGTGTATGCCTCTGACAATCTGACACCGAATAGACTAATGCATGTCCACCGAGTGTAGGTTGCATTAGTCAAAAGGCGTAAGCGAGCTTCACCTTGTCCTGCAAGCTTCTCCTCGTTCTGCGAGTTGACGGGACACACCAAAAAGTAGTGCTAGTCCATACTCCCTCCTTTCCGGTTAATATGGCTTAATCTTTTTTGCGGGTAAATGAGAGAGCTTTATTCATATATAAGCATTCTTAGGACGATCAGCCAAGACACTGGTCACTAGGAAGCGAGGTACCCTACAAAAAAAGAAGTAGGAAGCGAGGTGTTTCATCAAGCCAGCTCTCGGCCACATTCAAAGTGCAGCAAGCATGGTTCGCACGAAGATGCGCCGCAAGGTTTGCTGACCTGTTTACATGCTGAATAACAAAAAAAGAGGAAATATTACCGAGCGCTACTATTTGTAACAGGATATGAGCCAGAATTAAGCGAGAATTGTGGCGAGTGTTCCATGCAATCAACTTCCATTATCACATGCGAGAACCCTCGAAGAGAACCAAATGTGTTGAAGATTGCTTTATCACATTTTAAAATTATAATAAGAGTGCAGACGCTCCTCCATCCGGTTCCTAGTACTAGTATAGTACGTACCTTTATAGACTATAGTAGTAGTACTAGTAAACTTTGCGCTTGGCTGTTCGCCTATTCGGGAAGTCGAACAATAATAGCACTAGTAGTATAGTGTATGCTTCTGGAAATCTGACACCGAATTAACTGTTGCACGTCCACCGCCTGAGCGAGGGAGAGCTTGCATTAGTCAAAAGTTTCTCCTTGTCCTGCGAGCCACTGCGCACAAGCTTCTCCCGTCCTGCAACCTTCTCCTCGTTCGGCAAGTTGACGGGACACAGCAAAGTAATGCTAGTCCATACTGCCTCCTCTCCGGTTAATATGGCTTAATTTCAAACGTGATAAATACACTGCCTGTCACTGTATATTTGTAAAAATACGGTCAGTGGACTTCATAATACGCTCATTGCGCTCAATATATATATTTCCGGTGTTTATACGGTCACTAGCTCACCCTGACTGAGTATGTGTGTGCATGCATGTGTAGGTTGAGCACTTGAGCGTGACCGTGTGTGTTCCGTTGTGTGCTCGGACATGCATGCATTAGGGCGTCGCGCGCGTTTTTGCGTCCATGTGTACGTGTGACTGTTGCATACACGTAGGGGGAGTACGTGTAGGGGCCACTAAGGAGCAGTCAAATCACACAGGAAGTTAGTCGGAAGAAGCAACCATCATTTCACTCTTGAATGACACGTACGCAATATAAAATGGTTGATATGGAGAGAAAAAGAAAACCACTATATATACACTAGCAGGAGCCTAAGCTACAAGCCTGCTTGCTTAGGTTGCTCTCTTCACAAGCATAGAACGACGGGCCTGATCCCGCAGCTGGGGGAAGGGAACAATATTCTGCATGGACGCGGTCGACATCGGCGAGGGAGAAAACCCACAGTCGGTGAGTCCCAATCGGGGGTCACCGCGGTATGGGCCGATGCCGCGTCCCAACCGCCCTTCTAGCTACAGCCCGACGTCCCAGGTAGTCCATCTTCCTTTTGGAGCCGGCTTGCTCCACTGCCGTAGCTCCATCTCCATGTCGATCTTTCTCTACTTCTACCGGCTTTTACTTGTGATGAGTTTATGTATCATGAACTAGTGCCAGTACTATTATTCTAATCACACTTCTTCAATATCTTTGCCATCAGGGATGCTCAGGTCGATTTTAGTGGAACTGCACAAAAGCATCGTATGATCCGAGGATGCCAGCCGTCTTTCCTTCGACAGGTTCTACCTGGCCAGGAAATTAAATAATGTTTAGGGTTTAGGGTTTAAGTCGTAGTGACCCCATCAGTAGTTTTTCTTTCGTACACGCTCTCACAACTTTTTTCTTTAGTTGTGAAGTAAATATTGACTATGATATGTGAATCATTGAGATGCATCAGCATGCGTGTTAGTTTTCCTTTGTATTTGATGGAATGTTGTAACGGGGCAACCTTGGAATAGGAATGAAAATGGAGTGGAAAGTTTCCGTTTTTTTGGAGAAAAAATGGAAACGGAGAGAAACCAACGTTTCATTTCGTTGGATCGCGCCATCGAGCAAAACCAACGTTTAAATCACGTCTGTTGTGTTCGTGTCTCACCCTCCTCCACGGCTCGACCCCACACGGTCGCTCGGCATGCCACTCACCGCAAACCGAGTATACGATAACTTTCCCGCCTGCTTGTCGATGGATCGCGCCATGGAGTACTAGCACTACTGGAAGAGATTGACGAGTTGGGGGAGGACAGCTAGCTGTAGCACGGACTCCCAAGAACTTTTTACATGCATGTTGTAGCCGGCTATTGCGACCTTTGAACGCGGAGCAGCCGCGTGCACCCGGAAGCGGCGCGGGCGACGCTCTCTTGGCCGGCGCGCCGTTTCAATGCCGGCGCTAGTGAGAGGTCGCGTCCGCTCTGGCCGGGCATGAATGCGGCACTGACCATTTCGGGCAGGAAGCATGCGCGGGTGATGAAGAGGGTTCGGGTTGGTCAGGATCGGCCGTGGCAGCGGTCCGGACGTGCGCAAACAAGAGATGTTGTACGTTAATATTTCTGCGTATATAATTAACAACGTAAATAATGTGCCAGTTCGACAAATATGATTGGAGATGGATATGGAAATGGAATTTTACGTAAACACGGATATGCATGTCTATGTCTATGTGTGTGTGCGCGACGACTCTCGCGACCTGGAAGCGGGGGCGTGTTTTTGATCGAGTTTTCTTCTTGGTACGTTAGAAAATCAGTTTGTCTAATTCACATCTAGATGTTATTTAAGGATATCACATCTAAGCTCCCACAAGTATATAATGTAGCAACAAGAAACAAAAAAAACTAGGAAAAAAATAGACCACAAACAGAGTGGACATCAACTTAGATGTGACATAACTATGTCACACCTAGATGTGTCCTAGACAGACCCTTAAAAAATTGTCCGCCAGTTTTCGTTTCTTTTTTCCGGGAACGCGCGTATTCTATTTAAAACCACTGCTATGGAGAGATTTTTTTACTCCATTATAGCCTCTTGGTTGATAGAGTTTCTCGCGTCTCGCTCTCTCACCCTCTCCATATATGTTACACACTGGAGGCTCAGCGTTCATTTGCTAGGGTTTGCTATATTCACAGTCTCTCACCCTCTCTTCACCAGATCTAAACAAGACTGCGTTGGCCTCTTGTCTCTCTCTCCCCCCTCACAGCTGGTGAAGGAGGCGTCCGTATCCCGTCGCGCCGGGAAGGGGTGGAGGTGCAGCGTTCACTCTATCGCCTTCGGCGAGGGAGGCAATCCACTGCCGGCTGCGCTGTTCTCTTTCACCCAGCGCCTGTGCGGGAGGGCCACCGACCCCTTCTTCCTCGCTGCCGTACGTAGTGTGGGCAGACCCGGCCTCCCGCCGCACGCCTTGCCACATCCCGACGACCCTAAGGTATAAGTTTCTTTGAAACCGTCGTTGCTCTAGCTGCATGTGGATCTTTTTTGATCTGTAGTCGAATCTAGGTCTTGGTTCAAAGAGAAAAGAAGGGTGCGGTGGGCTGGAGCAAGAATCTAGGACGTGGTTCAATGAGGAAAGGAGGGGCGGAAAGTAGTATAGACTGGCTATACAGCCGCTTTGTAGGTCGAAAAGGGAAAAAGGGGGTAACCCAGTACACACATCTGTAAGGAACCGATTTCTTTGTTGAAAAGGGAAAGAAACTGGGGGGTCGGGTAGTTTGTGCAGGACTAGATTTGCTGCCCTCACATACGAAGAAGGTTCAATGAGAACAAATATGGGACCAGCGCATATATGCTGCTTGGCTACATACTCTGCATCACCCATTTATACGTGTGGACGCACATGGTGCTGGCATGTCCCATACATCTATTTTGCTGTGGTTAATCTAAGAATGCCGCCGGAAAATTGAAGCAATGCCACTGTTAAAAGTAAATTACATTTTTTAACGAATGTTGTTTCAAGAGAATGTCTCTGTTAATATGAATCAATGCAACCGTTTTAGAAATGCTACTGTCCTACTTTGTTTTCCATCCAAGATAAGTTAGATGCTTCTTTCTGTCACCGTTTGTTTCATCCTCCTTTATCGGCAAGTAATTGTTTCCTTTTTGCCTCTGTTAAAACAGGGCTATCGGTTCAACTTGTTGCTATTGCGACATTTTGCTTCGCTACTCGAAACACTTATGTTTTAAGAGTGTTTTGTGCAGTTCAACTTGACAGTCACACCGATGACTTTGCTTAATTTTGGTGGAACTGCACAAAAGGAGATCGAGATTTGTTTCCAGTCTTCGTGGCGAGTTGTTTCAAATCTTGGTCTCAACCACATGATGTGCAGTGTGCTTTGAGATGTTGTGCTACTTGTTTTGGTACTGTTTTAAATAAATGTTGAATTGAAGCTATTGTATTGCTGTCTTTTCCCATTAAGTAGTGAACAAAAATGGGACCAACCCAGACATGATGCTTGTTGCTTTGTTACAACAAATTCAGCATCACCCCCTTTATAAGCCAGTAATTGATGCCACTCTCAGAATTAACTACTGAATCTTATTTCAAAACTGCAACACTTGTTAGGGATTGGCGGGATTACCATTTTTGTGGCCGCATGTTTCATCCTTATTTATTAGCCAGTAATTGATTCCTTTTTTGCCTCTGTTTAAACAGGGATATCTATTCAACTTGTTGCTATTGCGACATTTTGCTTCGCTACGCGAAACACTTTGCTTGATTTCAGTGCAACTGCACAAAACGAGATTGGATTTCCTATTCGTGTTGGCAGATTCGTATTTTATCTTGTGCATCTCATGAAAGGTCAGTACAGGCCTTCATCCACATGATTCGTGTTGGCAGAATTGAAGCTATTGTATTGCTGTCTTTTCCCATTAAGTAGTGAACAAAAATGGGACCAACCCAGACATGATGCTTGTTGCTTTGTTACAACAAACTCTGCATCACCCCCTTTATAAGTAGATGGAAGCACATACTGTTGTTGCGCCCACTCTCCCCTGGAACTGTTTATGCTTTTCGTTAATCTAATGCCGCTGGTAAAATTAAGCAATGCCACTCTCAGAATTAATTAACTACTGAATCTTAGTTCAAAACTGCAACACTTGTTAGGAATGGTACTATCATGCTTTGTAGTTCTTTCTACATGTTTAACCAAGGTATTGTTAAGATAATGTCTCTGTTAAAATGAATCAGTTGCATTGTTTTAGGAATTGTACTTTTCTGCTTTGTCGTTCTTTATACATGTTGAAACAAGGCATTGTTAAGATAATGTCTCAGTCAATATGAATGAATCACACTGATGGAGAATTGCTACTCTCCTGCTTTGTTTCCTATTAAGATAAAGTAGATCAGTAGATGCTTTTCTTCTGGGAGTACAAGTCATCAACCGTTAGTTCTCAGTAATTGTTTCCCTTATACCTATTGTTGCTTATAGGGATATCAAAATTAAAGCTCGGTTTTATTCCGACTTCGATTTTAGTTGAACTGCACAAAAGGAGCCAATGTGTCCAACGCAAACTGCTGCATTACTGGGTCCAGTTGGTCGTTCCACTTTGCAGAAAGAAGCAGTCACTGTTTGCGCTACATTACAGAAGGAATGACCGAGAAGCTTTACAGAGTATTATTAGACACCGGTGACATGACTAGTCTGCAGAGACCATTGGCAATTTAACAACACGTGGAGTGCCCTGGGCAAAAAGTGCCCAAACAAGTACAAGAAGCTACGACAGGACTCCACGATCATAGGCATTACATATTTTGAATGGGAAAAGCTTGTCAAAGTTTAATCATTGATGTTAGCAAGAAGACGTTAGTTTAATATATTGGAATCTGAAAACCTTGTCAAAATTTGCTCATTGATGTTAGCCAGAAGATATGCATTTGATATTTTTGAGTGGGACGCCCTTGCTGTGAGCAGCATCGAGTGTTTTTTCCTATTCCTGTGTTCAGTTTAGAACTAAATAGTTACTCTGCTGAGATATTCCTGTGTTAAGAGTTTGTTCTGAATATTGTCTATGTAATGCCAGGCCTTGTGTTTGACTGCAAAGTTGAGCTTGGAATGTTGTGGCATGCGGCATCACGAGCTGTTCACCGTGCCTCCTGAGAATAATGCTTCGTATTGTTTTGCATGTCGATCTAATGCCAGTGATTTGCTTGTTAATAAGATCATCCTCTTCTGTTGTTTCCCTGGTTAAGAAGTTCATCGTCTGATGTTTCATTCATAGCCTATTCGACAAGTCGGGTAGGTTAGACGTGAAACCATATGATCTTCGGAGCAACTCATGATATTAGGCCGTGATTGGATCGTTGTTTTCCAACCAAAACCGCTTGTAAAACTGACGATTGTAAATTAAAGCAGATGGTCTCGGGCGAAGGCGCTTGGTTGGTCGATTTCGACTAGTAAAATATCGGAAGTACTTCACACACGATAAAAATGCTGAACGACACTCGGACGATTGCTAATCCAGCCGTTAGCTGCTGTTTCAGCCTTGCCCATGGATGGCATGATACGCACGTCGTGCATGTATCGTCTGGTAATGTCGTCCATATAGCAGTGCTCGTAAAATATACACTGGTCTCTCAAATTACACGCCTAACCCGCCGGTTTTACTTACAGACCTCGGGCCCTCGGTTTCATTACGCCTGTATTTTACGCGTTGTTTCCGATGACGAGTAAATTACACTTGTATGTTAATACAGGTTTGAAATAAACCAGAGCTCCCAAGCGTGGCCTTACCGTTTCATGCCGTCTCAGTTTCTCGAAGGTGCTCATAGGTGTCCGATGATCCTGGCTTCCTGAATGAGCAGCGGGCGCTGTATCAGACCATCCGTAGGGCCCGCGAGGCCCTCTCCGTTGTCCTTCGAGTTGTTGCGCTTGCCGTGGCGCCGAGCATTGTTAACATCGTCAACGAACATGAGGATTCAGGAGATGACTTTATTTTGACTGGATGACACTAGGGACCCACTAGGGCCATAGCCGTACGTACGCAAGTGCCTCCTTATTATGTACAACTATATATTTTTTGCTTTCTCCTGGTTTCCTGACATCACGGTCCCACACCATTGTCAACCTATGTAGTCAATATAAACGAGAGAATTACACAAGGTGCGGCCGACAGCTGGGACCAAGCAGCTCGAGCAGTATTTGTGTTTTTGAGGCGTGAGCACTGCAGAGTTTTTCTTGGCGATGATTTCGTTGTTGTTTAGAGGAGAGCAGGGTATTAACTGGGCGGGCTGTGGCCTGTCTAGCCCAGGCCAGATATCCAACCCAGATACTAATTTTTTCAAGATGAAAATGGCTAGCCCAGCTATACGTATTTTTGAGGAATACCCAGGCAAGGTCAACTTGTTATTCTCCGCCCCGCTGGGCTGCAAATCTTTCCTAGGAGGGATGCATTAGGCTTAACAGGAAAATGGGCTTTAAAAAATAATAAATGGGATGTAATTATAAAAACTGGGCAGTAACTATAAAAAAATGCACCAAACACGAAATTAGTTTATAAAATATTATTTATGGATTTTGAAAATCTTAAATTTTCATTGTTGCGCGCGCAATGTTTCGTTGGATGTTTATGTAATACAAATTTATATTTAATCTGACTAGAAGTTTCGGATAAAAATATTTCGGATCCCATCAAAATGTGGGAAATTTTATTGAATTCTGTCTTCAACGGTTGGTTGAAATTATTAATCGTTGTCCTAGCTAGAAAGTGGGTTGTACTTTTAACAAACTGTAAATGGGATGTTGTAAATTCCATTAGAATTCAAAAATGGGCTGTACATTCTTACAAAACGCAAATGGCCTAAAGTTCTCTGCCACACACTTGTGGGCCTACTAAGTGACGCGTCCCCTAAAAAAATAAGTTGACGCGTATGCAAGGCTTTGTCAACTTATTATAGTCAACACACGGTTCTAGCAGCAGTGGCCATTGGATGTCTATCCAACGGATGTCGTGCTTCTTCTTCAATCTAGGATATTCTTAGCTTCGGCCGCCCAAAAAATGATTCCTCCCCCTAACATCTGGGGCGCACCTTCGGAGGCTGACCTGTGGGCCTACTAAGTTGGAGCGTACCAAGGGATTTGTCAACTTAGTCAATATAAACGATTCTAGCTTCAGTGACCGTACGATGTCCATCCAACGGCCGTAGTGCTTCTTCAACCTCTGGTCTTCTTGGTCCAGCCGCCCAAAGCAGCGCCGGTCGTGCCGCCTGCTCCTGCCTCCCGTGGCCGGCTGTGCTGCCGCGGAGGCCTCACCGCCCCCATACTACTCCCACCGCTGGCCAGGCCATCCCTCCACTCACCCACACCCCCTGTTATTCTGCGGCGACGGCAGCCTCACACCGTAGCCGGACCAGTGAACCCTCGTACTCCTCTCCGTGCGGGCTTCCACTTCTGCGTCTTCCCCGGCTCCGCGTCGTCCCCTTCCTAGGCCTCGCCGTCGTCCACCGCCCTGGTGCTCTCGGCGCGGCGTGGTCAACGTGGTCAATGACCGACTTCCATCGAAAGAGTACTGTACGTGGAGAGGCTGACAGCTGGGTCCACGGCGGCCGCAAGGAAGTGCCTCCTTATTACGCACAAAATAATTATTCCTCCACCTGATAGCGGGGACCCACCAGACGGGCCACCTTATTTCGCGAAAAAAACGTTTCCCCCGCTGTCAGCTCGGACCCACCGGAAGTGCCTCCTTATTACGCACAAAAAAATAAATACTCCCCCTGCTAGCTGGGACCCACCTTGGTGGGAGGCTAACTTGTGGGCCTACTAAGTTGACGGGGACGGAGGGCTTTGTCAACTTAGTCAATATGAACGATTCTAGCTCCAGTGACCGTACGATGTCCATCCAACGGCCGTAGTGCTTCTTCAACCTCTGGTCTTCTTGCTCCAGCCGCCCAAAGCAGCGCCGGTCGTGCCGCCTGCTCCTGCCTCCCGTGGCCGGCTGTGCTGGTGCGGAGGCCTCACCGCCCCCTACTATTCCCACCGCTGGCCAGGCCCTGCGGCGACGGCAGCCTCACACCGCAGCCGAACGAGTGAACCCTCATACTCCTCTCCGCGTGGGCATCCACTGCCGCGTCTTCACCGGCTCCGCGTCGTCCCCTTCCTAGGCCTCGCCGTCGTCCACCGCCCTGCTCTCGGCGCGGCGTGGTCAACGTGGTTAAGGAACGACTTCCATCGGACGTGGACTGTACATGGAGAGGCTGACAGCTGGGTCCACGGCGGCAGCAAGGAAGTGCCTCCTTATTATGCGGAAAATAATGATTCCTCGACCTGACAGCAGGGACCCACCGGACGGGCCACCGTATTTCGCGAAAAAGCGTTTCCCCCCTGACTGCTGGGACCCACCAGCTACACCTTCGCATGCAAGGAAGTGCGTCCGGGCAAAAAAAAAAACGATTCGCCCCCCTGACTACTGGGACCCACCAGCTACATCTTCGCACGCAAGGAAGTGCGTCCGGGCAAAAAAAACCAAAACGATCCGCCCCCCTGACTGCTGGGACCCACCAGCTACATCTTCACAGGCAAGGAAGTGCCTGACAGTCAGGACCCACTTGGTCGAAGCGTACGTAGCGTTGTCATTCTGGTCGCGAACGTGTAGGTACATATATACTGGTCGATGTAGAGGCGTGCACGTGTGGTAGTAGAGGCGCGTACGTGTCGTAGTAGAGGCGTGCACGTAGCATGTACACGTACGTACAGCGGCCAGGGTGCAAGAAAGAAAATACGGCCACGTACGTACATACAGGCAGGGTCTCGAACGCCTACTCGCGCATACGTACAGCGAGGGCTCGTGTACATGGCTGGGTCGGAACGGAGAAACAGCGTCGTCATCGTGTTCATGGGGAGGCAACGAAATGCGTCGTGTTCATGGGGAGGCAACGGAATGCATCGTGTTCATGGGGAGGGGTGTGGCGTACCGCAAAACGGAGGAAACGGACCTCCTACGGTCGAAACGGGGGTCCTGTTGATCGGGAGGAGTGTGGCGTACCGCAAAACGGAGGAAACGGACCTCCTACGGTCGAAACGGGGGTCCTGTTGATCGGGAGGTGTGTGGCGTACCGCAAAACGGAGGAAACGGACCTCCTACGGTCGAAACGGGGGTCCTGTTGATCGGGAGGGGTGTGGCGTACCGCAAAACAGACGAAACGGACCTCCTACGGTCGAAACGGGGGTCCTGTTGATCGGGAGGGGTGTGGCGCACCGCAAAACGGACGAAATGGACCTCCTACGGTCGAAACGGGGGTCATGTTCATCGGGAGGGATGTGGCATACCGCAAAACGGGACTCCATGGGATACTGTTCATCTCCACCGTCGACCTCCTCCAGCCTCCACGGGCTACCGTCGACCTCCTCCAGCCTCCACGGGCTACCGTCGACCTCCTCCAGCCTCCACGGGCTCCTGTTCATCCAGCCTCCACCGCGCGCTACTCCACCGGCTACTGTTCAACCACCCCTCCACGGGCGCCCCTCCACCGTCTACTGTTCATCCAGCCCTCCACACCACGGGGTCCTGTTCAACCACCCCTCCACGGGCACCCCTCCACCGTCTACTGTTCATCCAGCCCTCCACACCACGGGGTCATGTTCATCCAAAGGCAACGCCACCGCTCACTGTTCATCCAAACCCCCTCCCCCCCGCAATGCTCACTATTCATCCAATCGATCGGCTTCAGTTAGCAGCAGTAGCGAAGGAATCGCTCGATCGGGTTCAGTTAACAGCCATCGATCGATCGCTCGGGTTTAGTAACGCGTAGCCTGCAGTGCAATCGCTCGGGTTCAGTTAGAGCCCAACGCCTTGCTCGGGTTCAGTTAGAGCCAACGCCTCGCACACACGCGCGTACGTGTACGAGAGAAACGCGCATCACTCGGCCCCCGACCTCCCACCGTAACCGAGAACTCCCCGAAATCCCCCCCCCCCTTGCTTCTACCATGGTTTTTTCCGTCATGGACGGCGCAAAGAATGTCATGCAGCTGCATCTCCGGCCCGCCCAGGACGAAAAGCACATTTTCTGTCATGATTTTTTGTCATAGAAGTAGGAGCCCACCACATCTATTATGATACCGGGTTTTGTCACAATTATCGTCATAGAAGTGTCATATGTATGACAGAAAAAAAATTCGTTCGGCCCAAAATGTCACGGATGTGTCTTTTTTTGTAGTGTATACAACTCTTCTTCCAAAAATCCATTCAGGAATGCAGTTTTGACATCCATTTGCCAAATTTCATAATCATAAAATGCGGCAATTGCTAACATGATTCGGACAGACTTAAGCATCGCTACGGGTGAGAAGGTCTCATCGTAGTCAATCCCTTGGACTTGTCGAAAACCTTTTGCAACAAGTCGAGCTTTATAGACAGTAACATTACCGTCAGCGTCAGTCTTCTTCTTGAAGATCAATTTATTCTCAATTGCTTGCCGATCATCGGGCAAGTCAACCAAAGTCCACACTTTGTTCTCATACATGGATCCCATCTCAGATTTCATGGCCTCAAGCCATTTCGCGGAATCTGGGCTCACCATCGCTTCTTCATAGTTCGTAGGTTCGTCATGGTCTAGTAGCATAACCTCCAGAACAAGATTACTGTACCACTCTAGTGCGGATCTTACTCTGGTTGACCTATGAGGTTCGGCAGTAACTTGATCTGAAGTTACATGATCATCATCATTAGCTTCCTCACTAATTGGTGTAGGAGTCACAGGAACAGATTTCTGTGATGAACTACTTTCCAATAAGGGAGCAGGTACATTTACCTCATCAAGTTCTACTTTCCTCCCACTCACTTCTTTCGAGAGAAACTCCTTCTCTAGAAAGGATCCATTCTTAGCAACGAATATCTTGCCTTCGGATCTGTGATAGAAGGTGTACCCAACAGTAACTTTTGGGTATCCTATGAAGACGCACTTTTCCGATTTGGGTTTGAGCTTATCAGGATGAAACTTTTTCACAGAAGCATCGCAACCCCAAACTTTAAGAAATGAGAGCTTAGGTTTCTTGCCAAACCATAGTTCATACGGTGTCGTCTCAACGGATTAGACGGTGCCCTATTTAATGTGAATGCAGCTGTCTCTAATGCATAACCCCAGAACAATAGTGGTAAATCGGTAAGAGACATCATAGATTGCACTATATCCAATAAAGTACGTTTATGATGTTCGGACACACCATTATGCTGTGGTGTTCCAGGTGGAACGAATTTGTGAAACTATTCCACATTGTTTTAATTGAAGACCAAACTCGTAACTCAAATATTTGTCTCCGCGATCAGATCGTAGAAACTTTATTTTCTTGTCACGATGATTTTCCACTTCACTCTGAAATTCTTTGAACTTTTCAAATGTTTCAGACTTATGTTTCATCAAGTAGATATACCCATATCTGCTCAAATCATCTGTGAAGGTCAGAAAATAACGATACCCGCCTGTGAGCCTCAACACTCATCGGATCGCATACATCAGTATGTATTATTTCCAATAAGCCAGTTGCTTGCTCCATTGTTCCGGAGAACGGAGTTTTAGTCATGTTGCCCATAAGGCATGGTTTGCAAGCATCAAGTGATTCATAATCAAGTGATTCCAAAATCCCATCAGCATGGAGTTTCTTCATGCGCTTTACACCAATATGACCTAAACGGCAGTGCCACAAATAAGTTGCACTATCATTATTAACTTTGCATCTTTTGGCTTCAATATTATGAATATGTGTATCACTACGATCGAGATCCAACAAACCATTTTCGTTGGTGTGTATGACCATAGAAGGTTTTTATTCATGTAAACAGAACAACAATTGTTCTCTAACTTAAATGAATAACCGTATTGCAATAAACATGATCAAATCATATTCATGCTCAACGCAAACACCAAATAACACTTATATAGGTTTAATACTAATCCCGAAAGCATAGGGAGTCTCCGATGATGATCATATCAATCTTCGAACCACTTCCAACACACATCGTCACTTCACCCTTAACTAGTCTTTGTTTATTCTGCAACTCCCGTTTCGAGTTACTAATCTAAGAAACTGAACTAGTATCAAATACTGAGGGGTTTCTATAAACACTAGTAAAGTACACATCAATAACATGTATATCAAATATATCTTTGTTCACTTTGCCATCCTTCTTATCCGCCAAATACTTGGCGCAGTTCCGCTTCCAGTGACCAGTTCCTTTGCAGTAGAAGCACTCAGTCTCAGGCTTAGGTCCAGACTTGGGCTTCTTCATTTGAGCAACAACTCGCTTGCCTGTTCTTCTTGAAGTTCCCCTTCTTCCCTTTGCCCTTTTCTTGAAACTAGTGGTCTTGTCAACCATCAACACTTGATGTTTTCTTGATTTCTACCTTCGTCAATTTCAGCATCACGAAGAGCTTGGGAATCATTTCCGTTATCCCTTTAATATTATAGTTCATCATGAAGTTCTAGTAACTTGGTGATGGTGACTAGAGAACTCTGTCAATCACTATCTTATCTGGAAGATTAACTCCCACTTGATTCAAGTGATTGTAGTACTCAGACATTCTGAGCACATGCTCACTAGCTGAGCAATTCTCCTCCATCTTGTAGGCAAAGTACTGTCAGAGGTCTCATACCTCTCGACACGGGCATGAGTATGAAATACCAATTTCAACTCTTAGAACATCTTATATGCTCTGTGGCGTTCAAAACATTTTTGAAGTCCCGGTTCTAAGCCGTAAAGCATGGTGCACTAAACTATCAAGTATTCATCATACCGAGCTTTTGTCAAACGTTCATAACGTCTGCATCTGCTCCTGCAATAGGTCTGTCACCTAGCGGTGCATCAAGGACATAATACTTCTATGCAGCAATGACGTTAATCCTCAGATCACGGACCAAGTCCGCATCATTGCTACTAACATCTTTCAACTTTAGTTTTCTCTAGGAACATATTAAAATAAAACAGGGGAGCAAAACGCGAGCAATTGATCTACAACATAGATATGCTAATACTACCACGACTAAGTTCAATTAATCATATTACTTAAGAACTCCCACTTAGATAGACATCCCTCTAATCTTCTAAGTGATCACGTGATCCATATCAACTAAACCATGTCCGATCATCACGTGAGATGGAGTAGTTTCAATGGTGAACATCACTATGTTGATCATATCTATTATATGATTCACGCTCGACCTTTCGGTCTCAGTGTTCCGAGGCCATATCTGTTATATGCTAGGCTCGTCAAGTTTAACCTGAGTATTCCGCGTGTGCAACTGTTTTGCACCCGTTGTATTTGAACGTAGAGCCTATCACACCCGATCATCACGTGGTGTCTCAGCACGAAGAACTTTCGCAACGGTGCATACTCAGGGAGGACACTTATACCTTGATAATTTAGTGAGAGATCATCTTATAATGCTACGGTCAATCAAAGCAAGATAAGATGCATAAAAGATAAACATCACATGCAATCAATATAAGTGATATGATATGGCCATCATCATCTTGTGCTTGTGATCTCCATCTCCGAAGCACCGTCATGATCACCATCGTCACCGGCGCGACACCTTGATCTCCATCGTAGCATCGTTGTCGTCTCGCCAACTTATGCTTCTACGACTATCGCTACCGCTTAGTGATAAAGTAAAGCATTACAGGGCGTTTGCATTGCATACAATAAAGCGACAACCATATGGCTCCTGCAAGTTGCCGATAACTCGGTTACAAAACATGATCATCTCATACAATAAAATATAGCATCATGCCTTGACCATATCACATCACAGCATGCCCTGCAAAAACAATTTAGACGTCCTCTACTTTGTTGTTGCAAGTTTTACGTGGCTGCTACGGGCTGAGCAAGAACCGTTCTTACCTACGCATCAAAACCACAACGATAGTTTGTCAAGTTGGTGCTGTTTTAACCTTCGCAAGGACCGGGCGTAGCCACACTCGGTTCAACTAAAGTTGGAGAAACTGACACCCGCCAGCCACCTGTGTGCAAAGCACGTCGATAGAACCAGTCTCGCGTAAGCGTACGCGTAATGTCGGTCCGGGCCGCTTCATCCAATAATACTGCCGAACCAAAGTATGACATGCTGGTAAGCAGTATGACTTATATCGCCCACAACTCACTTGTGTTCTACTCGTGCATATGACATCTACGCATAAAACCTGGCTCTGATACCACTGTTGGGGAACGTAGTAATTTCAAAAAAATTCCTACGCACACACAAGATCATGGTGATGCATAGCAACGAGAGGGGAGAGTGTTGTCCACGTACCCTTGTAGACCGAAAGCGGAAGCGTTAGCACAACACGGTTGATGTAGTCGTACGTCTTCACGATCCGACCGATCAAGTACCGAACAAACGGCACCTCCGAGTTCAGCACACGTTCAGCCCGATGATGTCCCTCGAACTCCGATCCAGCCGAGTGTTGAGGGAGAGTTTCGTCAGCACGATGTCATGGTGACGATGATGATGTTCTACCGACGCAGGGCTTCGCCTAAGCACCGCTACAGTATTATCGAGGTGGACTATGGTGGAGGGGGGCGCCGCACACGGCTAAAAGATCAAACGATCAATTGTTGTGTCTCTAGGGTGCCCCCCTGCCCCCGTATATAAAGGAGCAAGGGGGGAGGTGCGGCCGGCCAAGAGGGCCGCGCCAGGTTGAGTCCTACTCGCACCGGGAGTAGGACTCCCTCCCTTTTCCAAGTTGGATTAGGAGTGGAGGGGAAAGAGGTGGAGGAGAGGAAGGAAACGGGGGGCGGCGCCCCCCTCTCCTTGTCCTATTCGGACTAGGGGGGAGGGGTGCGCGGCCCTGCCCTGGCCGCCTCTCCTCTTCTCCATAAAGGCCCACTATGGCCCATTAAGCCCCCGGGGGGTTCCGGTAACCCCTCGGTACTCCGGTAAAATCCCGATTTCACCTGGAACACTTCTGATATCCAAATATAGGCTTCCAATATATCAATCTTTGTGTCTCTACCATTTCGAGACTCCTCGTCATGTCCGTGATCACATCCGGGACTCCGAACAACCTTCGGTACATCAAAACATATAAACTCATAATATAACTGTCATCGAAACGTTAAGCGTGCGGACCCTACGGGTTCGAGAACTATGTAGACATGTCTGAGACACCTCTCCGGTCAATAACCAATAGCGGAACCTGGATGCTCATATTGGCTCCCACATATTCTACGAAGATCTTTATCGGTCAGACCGCATAACAACATACATTGTTCCCTTTGTCATCGGTATGTTACTTGCCCGAGATTCGATCATCGGTATCTCAATACCTAGTTCAATCTCGTTACCGGCAAGTCTCTTTACTCGTTCCATAATACATCATCCCAGAACTAACTCATTAGTTGCAATGCTTGCAAGGCTTAAGTGATGTGCATTACCGAGAGGGCCCAGAGATACCTCTCCGACAATCGGAGTGACAAACCCTAATCTCGAAATACGCCAACCCAACAAGTACCTTCGGAGACACATGTAGAGCACCTTTATAATCACCCAATTACGTTGTGACGTTTGGTAGCACACAAAGTGTTCCTCCGGTAAACGGGAGTTGCATAATCTCATAGTCATAGGAACATGTATAAGTCATGAAGAAAGCAATAGCAACATACTAAACGATCGAGTGCTAAGCTAACGGAATGGGTCAAGTCAATCACATCATTCTCCTACTGATGTGATCCCGTTAATCAAATGACAACTCATATCTATGGCTAGGAAACATAACCATCTTTGATCAACGAGCTAGTCAAGTAGAGGCATACTAGTGACACTCTGTTTGTCTATGTATTCACACAAGTATTATGTTTCCGGTTAATACAATTCTAGCATGAATAATAAACATTTATCATGAAATAAGGAAATAAATAATAACTTTATTATTGCCTCTAGGGCATATTTCCTTCAGTTAGAGCTTGCCATCAGCATCCTCCTCCATTGGAGCTGCAACGTATAGGTCATGTTGTCGATGGGTGAACATTGATATCAGGGATCTGACATCCCCTTTTAGATGTTCAATCAGGGATCATAACACTTCAGAGAGAGAGAGAGAGAGAGAGAGACGCTTTATTTGTCTAGGTTCGGGCCACCGAGGAGATGTAATACCCTACCTCCTATGTGGTGTTCTTGCTATCTTTGAGAGTGAGTGTGCTCCTGCAAGATGAGCTCAAAACACTATCCCTCCCCTGGTCTCGGTTCCTCCCTCATAAAATGATAATATAATATCATGAAACAATAAAAAATTGTAGATACGTTTGAGACGTATCAAACCCCAGTCCAATGTTTAGCAAAGAATCACTTTCCAACAACTTTTACACACTGTTTTATTTTCAATTTTGTTTTATTCCAAAAATATTCATCACATATTATCTTCTAATTGCCTTCTACAACTAGTGAGGTTGGCACCCTTGTTAGAACTGTTGTTTACACAAGTGAAGTTTTATTTGTGTTGCAAAGCATTCAATTATTGAAGGATACTGATACCTCCATGGATTGATGTTGGGAAATGTAGTAGAAAACAAAATTTTCATCCTACGATCATGGTCTTGGAACACTATATATGAATATGCATAAGAGGTTTAGATTGGATCGTTACCAACTTCGAATTGCAACGAAAGAAGAGTTGGTGTAAATTGTTGATGAAGTTCGAACCGTTCACGAACATTCCCTCGAACCGAAGACCGAAAGCACAACCTCTCTACGTATTACAAGTGTACCGATTTCATGATCTGGCAGTGCTTCACCGTCCAGAGCTAATCATCGCCGAAGAATTAGAGGAGGGATAATAGAACCTCACGGGGCTTCTCTATTATGAGGATTAGAGAGGTCTGGTACTTGTAAGCTGCGTTGGGATTTTCCTCGAAGAGGAAGGGTGAAGCTATATAGTAGTGGATAGTATTTCCCTCAGTAGAGAACCAAAGTTATGAACCGAAAGGAGAACCACGCAAATGCCCATCAACAGTACTTGCACACACAAGAGCAAATACTTGCACCCAACGCGGGCAAGAGGGTTGTCAATCCCCTTGTACTCGTTAATTGAAAGGATTAAATCTGGTAATGGTAGATAGATAAATATTGCAAAGTAAAATTGCATCAAGGTACTGTTGGTTTTCGTAATATGGTCAAAATAGACCCGGGGCCATAGTTTTCACTAGAGGCATCCCTCTCAAAAAAATAGCATACGATGGGTAGACAAATTACCGTTGGGCAATTGATAGAAAAGCACATAGTTATGACGATATTCATGGAAATGATCACGTACATAGGCAGTACGTCCGTGACAAGTAGACCGAATACTGCCTGCATCTACTACTATTACTCCACCAATTGACCCACTCATGCCTGCTTCTATGGTATTAAGTTCATGACAAACAGAGTAACACTTTAAGCAAGATGACATAATGTAGACGGAATAAAAACCAAGCAATATGATTAAACCCCATCGTTTTAACCTTAGTAGCAACAATACAATACGTGCCTCGCTACCCCTTCTGTCACGAGGTGAGGACACCACAAGATTGAACCTACTACAAAGCACCTCTCCCACTGAAGATAAATCAATCTAGTTGGCCAAACCAAACAGATAGATCGGAGAGAAATACAAAGCTATAATAATGATGCATAATAAAGTTTAGAAAAGACTCAATTACTTTCACACTACTAGGGAAAAGCCTAGCAGTAGCGCGGATCGATCTAAGGGCTATCAGTAGCGTGAGGCATTGCGCTACTGATACGACGCTACAGCTAACGTTTAGCAGTAGCGCGGTTTGACATGCGCTACTGCTATACCTACTTAGCAGTAGCGCTTTCCAAACTAGCGCTGCTGCTAAGTGCTTTAGCAGTAGCGTTTTCCTATCCAGCCCTAAAGAGCGCTACTACTATATTTTCTCATATCTTTTTTTGCTGCGTATTTGCGATGTTTTTGTATAGCTTTTATATAGTATTCTAATCATATCATAAACATGCAATATGCTCATCATAGCATACACATAATAGTCTCATCATATCATCCAACACAAATCATGTCGTCACATCATAATCACGATATAGCTATACAAGTTACATGACATGTCTCATCATACATAAGGTAGTACTTCTTGAGGCATCGGTTCGTATCCCTCTCTCGCACTAGCGTGAACCTAAACTAACTACTGGCTGTCGCTCGGAAACCGGTACACCTGGGCCTGACACTCCATCCACTCGTTGTATACTCCTGGCGTAGCACTTCTTCGCCATTGATGATCTATGCACCTGCATCGTCACACGAGTCGATGATATGCAACATATATAGTTGAGCAACGGAAAGAGACAGACTTGGCAAAAATAGAAGCAACATATCATAAGCATAAATAACATAGTTCATCGTACCCAAAATGCCCTAACTAGAGTGATCTTCGCTAGTTGAGGAAGACGGTTTAATTACATCACAAATAAAGTTTCGTCGTGCATACCTCAAAGTTTCGTCATAGAGAAATTATGGACTATACAGATACATTGTCATATATTGTCGATCACTCCAACATGTCGTGTCATCCATCCAAGTCAGGGAGATAGTCCCTGAGCGCAGTGAAAGGCTTCAGGTTGAGACGCTGAGCCGATATGCGTGTTCGGACGTCTTCCCGCGACATTTGCCCTTCTTCATAGAACATCCCTGTTTTTTCGACGACCTCCTTCATGATGATTTGGGAAAGTTCACGCTGGATGTGATAGAACTCAGCTCGAAGTCGATGATCAGTGATATCTCCTAGGTTCTTTGCCCATTGTAGAATATGGGCATCACTGGATATAGGTGACATGCGAAGGTTCTGTTGATCCCGTCTATACTCCAGCATGTGGTGGAGGACATAGAATCCATCACTAAGAGTACCACTCGGTTGCTGGATGCAGCAGAAGTAGCTCTTATGGCCGAAGGCGGGCGCGCGGTTCTGTGTCTTCCTGGTCTTGATCTCTCCACCCCGTATGTCATAGGTAAAGATAGCACTGTCGAGAACAGACTTGATGTGGGTGTAATCCTTTTTCTTCATGTTCTTCGACGAGTCCAAGTAAAGAGCGTAGGAGAATCGGGGGTAAAGGATGATGAGGACGGCGCGCCCGTCGCTGTGCAAAATAAGTACACCTCAAATTAGCCTCCACGCGTGCAAATGAATGATTGAAATCGAAGGAAAGATATCTGTGGATGACTTACATGGGATGATAAGGCACGAGAATCGTCTCCTTGTCCTTATTGGCGACCATGAAATCGGCGATGTAGTTACTAGTGTATTCATGGTGCTTTGGGCAGACTGCCAGGAAGCCCTCGTGCATGAAGTACGGGTCAGCGACATAGATATAAGGTATCTGCTCAATCCTGATGATGTGGTTCACGTGCAAGGCAAAAAGGTGGACAAACGTAAAATCCAGCTTTTTCAAGTGAAACATGTCGAAGATGTAATCGAATCTGAAGGAAGAACTTTTCCGCGCGGAATCTGTCGACGTACAACCTTTGTCGCGGCATGTTAACCACATAGAGCGGGTATCCTAGATTTTTCGAGGCGATCAGGATTTTCTCTATCCGCAACACATCATCATGAAGTCTCCTTAGATCGTCGTATATGGCCTTTACCGCTGCCTTAGGTAGGATCGGATCACCGGGGATATGACATTTTGCCGCACCGGGGACAGGTATACGGTCTTGAACCCGAGGCTACTGAGGCGGCTGGATCATAGAAGCAGCTTTGTTGCCTTTCCTCGATCTCTTCCTATGCTTCTTTGCTACTGGAAGTGAGCCTATAATACGTTCATCCTCCGGCAATTCAGGCACCAACTCATCACACTCAAACCCTGAGTACTCATACTGCTGAGTCATCAATCCTCCATCGTGAGAGGCGCCGGTATTGAGATACTGTAGAGGGTCATCGTCATCCTCGTCGATGGCATCATGCATTGCTTCTTCGACGGCGGCGACATCATCAGCCACTAATGGAGCCTCTTCCTCACCCAGCACGACAGGCGACGCTAATTGGGTAGGTGGGGTGTTGGTGTTCATACCTTGCTGAGGCTGCTTGGTCGTGGGTGTGCTCCCGGCCGCCTCCAGACGAAGCAGACTCTTCGGCCACAACAGGACCCAACGCTTGCAATCGCCAAGCCGCCTCAGGGTCTCGTCGTCATCTCCCCCTAGTGCTACCGGAGGAGCCAAATTCTCGTGGCCCGGTTTGACACTGGCCACGGAAACCTTGAAGACGTCAAGGGGGATCGGTCGACTGTGGAACAATTGTTCCTTCGGCTTCATTGTCGTCACCTTCCCCACATCCACCTTCTGGCCGCTGATGGTGTACAGATGGTGCACGGGGTTACGTTAGCCTGCAAAGACATGTCTGCGACGTGAGACATCCAAAAGGCAATGGAAACGGGAGATTATGCATATATTGAAGAGGGCCGGTGTGACAGGTACCGTGAGGGCATCAAGCTCAGCCAAAGACGAAGCACCGCCGAGCACGTCCGAGACGGAGGACGGGCTGCTATGAGCAGGTGCGGGAGCCGGTGCAGGAGCAGGTGCTGGTGCAACGCTAGTCGAGCTGCTCCCCAAGAAGTTGGAAAGGGGAAAGTCCGCTGCATCCTTATTTGGATTTTGCTTGGTCCAACTGACGATAGCCAAAACCAAGACACTATACGAAGCTGCAATCTCCTCTTTTGCGGCAGCTCCCGCTGCTTTGACTGTCTCAGCTGATTTTTTATCAACCGCAATCGCAACCTTCTTGTCGATGTTTCTTCATTTAACCTTCGTCTTTCCTTTCTCTCCTCCGTGGTCTCACGATAGTACTTCTTCTACGTGGCGCCGTCTCCGACGCCGTGCACGCGTCCATACGACGGTCGAGTGTCCACCGGGAGTCCTTTCAATATGTTCAAGGCCCAGTTGAATGGGGTGTCCCACTTGGGCCTCACCAACGCCTCAGACGGCGAGTCATTTTCGGCCGCAATCCTGTGATGCTCTTTCTGCAAAAGGAACAAGGATCGTTTACAAATATGACTAAACGTGCAGTCGGATTGATCAGAAGCTAAAATTAGGGGGTAAATTAAAAATTACCAGCAGTCTCATGAACTCCGACGTGACCACGTCCGTCTCGAAAACCTTCTTGACTGGGTCCCAACGGTACCGGGCCCTGATGATGTCATGCTCCTGCGGGACGGTGAACTCCGCTAAGGGGTCTGGGATGCCCAGACTTTCAAGTTCCGCATCCTCCTTGTCCCATATGGACCTCTTCCCCACGTAACCACGGCTTCCGAGTTGGTGGCACCCCATGTTCCTCTCTTGGAGCCCCCTCATGTACTCCGACATTTCTTTGGCAGCTTCGGCAACGCAAGCCGCCTTGAATATTTCAAACTGCTCTTCCGTAATTGTCGGATTATCCTTTACAATCATGGAGTAGGGTTCCTTTTTGTTGATGATCTTATGTTTCACCCTTACTTTCCAGGCGGACAATGCGCTGCTAAACTTGCTCATGGCGCATTTGTTTATCTTCTTCATTGCTGGGTCTTTATCTGTATAAGTATATTTGATTTCATCCCAGCCTGGGAACAAGAATACCTGGTGCAGCTTAGTTAGGAGGGACTGCTTCATATCTGGTATCTTCTTTATTTTCTCATCGTTGATGGTGGCGGTTGTGAAAGTGCGACTATCCTTGGGTGGTTTTGGTAATTCCTAACAACATATAGCTCATTGAGCTAATGCTATTTCAAGATGAATATTTCAGGAAAGCTCAATGATTGGCATGGCATGGATTAGAAAGTGGACCCTTCAAATTGCTAAGGACAAAAGATTGGATCAAACTCAAAGCACAAGACTCTAAATTTTCTATTTTAGTGATCCAAGATCACATTGAGTCTATAGGAAAAGCCAATACTATTAAGAAGGGATGAGGTGTTGCTTAATGAGGTTCTTGCCCAAAATGCTTAGTGATATGCTCCAAAACCCTCCACTACCTTCTCATATCCACACATGTCCCAAACCAAATATCCAACTCGGCCCCACGGATTCTTTCTATCCGGAGCCACCGAGTTTAGTTGACATAGCCATTGCAGTAAACCCTAGTCTTTTCGGTCTCACCGATAGGGATCTCGGTCTCACCGAGATGGGATTGTAATCTCTCCATTTCTCTCCGTAACGTTTCGGTCCAACCAAGATGAGCGATCGGTCCCACCGAGATTGCAATGCAAACACTCTGTTTCCTTTTCGTAACGTTTCGGTTCAACCGAGATGAGCGAATCGGTCCCACCGAGTTTGCCTGACCAACTCTCTGTTTGACTATTACCAAAATCGGCCTCACCGAGTTTGTGTAATCGGTCACACCGAGATTACGTTATGCCCTAACCCTAATGATATCGGTCCCACCGAGTTGACATGTCGGTCCCACCGAAACACCTAACGGTCACATTATGAACTAAATCGGTCTGACCGAGTTCTCTGAATCGGTCCCACCGAGTTTGATGATTTGTGTGTAACGGTTAGATTTTGTGTGGAGGCTATATATACCCCTCCACCCACTCTTCATTCGTGGAGAGAGCCATCAGAACATGCCTACACTTCCAACATATATTTTCTGAGAGAGAACCACCTACACTTGTGTTGAGGTCAAGATATTCCATTCCAACCACATAAATCTTGATCTCTAGCCTTCCCCAAGTTGCTTTCCACTCAAATCTTCTTTCCACCAAATCCAATCCTATGAAAGAGAGTTGAGTGTTGGGGAGACTATCATTTGAAGCACAAGAGCAAGGAGTTCATCATCAACACACCATTTGTTACTTCTTGGAGAGTGGTGTCTCCTAGATTGGCTAGGTGTTACTTGGGAGCCTCCGTCAAGATTGTGGAGTTGAACCAAGGAGTTTGTAAAGGCAAGGAGATCGCCTACTTCGTGAAGATCTACCCTAGTGAGGCAAGTCCTTCGTGGGTGACGGCCATGGTGGGATAGACAAGGTTGCTTCTTCGTGGACCCTTTGTGGGTGGAGCCCTTCGTGGACTCGCGCAACCGTTACCCTTCATGGGTTGAAGTCTCCATCAACGTGGATGTACGATAGCACCACCTATCGGAACCACGGATAAAAAATCTCCGTGTCAACATTGCGTTTGGTCCCTCAATCTCCTCCATTTACCTTCATATGCAATTGTTTTACATTTTGCTGCTATACTCTTAGAATTGCATGTGTAGGTTGATTGCTTGACTTGTGCTAAGTTGCTAAAATCTGCCAAGAACTAAAATTGGGAGAAGGCTAGATTTTTATTTGGTCAAGTAGTCTAATCACCCCCCTCTAGACATACTTTCGATCCTACAAGTGGTATCAGAGCTTTGGTCTCCATTTTCTTTGATTTCCATAGCTTTTGGTGGTCATAGTCTTGGTTTCACAACCTAGGAGAGTATGGCGTCTAGCGAGGGAAATTACCACCGTAGAGGTCCTTACTTTGATGGCACAAATTTTGCTAGTTGGAAGCATAAGATGAAAATGCAAATTCTTGGACATAACCCCGCCGTTTGGGCTATTGTGTGTATTGGCTTGCAAGGTGAATTCTTTGATGGGAGAGAACCAAACCGTGAAGCTACCACGGAAGAGTTGAATATGCTACAATACAATGCTCAAGCTTGTGACATTCTCTTCAATGGATTGTGCCCCAAAGAATTCAACAAAATCAGCCGTCTTGAGAATGCAAAGAAAATTTGGGATACTTTGATTGATATGCACGAAGGTACCGACTCCGTCAAGGAATCCAAATTGGATGTGCTTCAAAGTCAACTTCACAAGTTCAAAATGAAGGATGGTGAAGGTGTCGCCGAAATGTACTCTAGGCTTGCTCTCATCACAAATGAGATTGCCGTCTTAGGAAGTGAAGAGATGACCGACAAATTCATCATCAAGAAGATCCTAATTGCCTTGGATTGAAAATATGATACCGTGTGCACATTGATCCAAATGATGCCCAATTACAAAGATCTCAAGCCAACGGAAGTCATTGGAAGAATTGTTGCTCATGAGATGTCACTCAAGGATAAGGAAGAGCTTCACAACAAGTCAAGTGGTGCTTACAAAGCCTCGTGTGATGCTCCCACATCATCAAGTGAGAAACAAACCTTCAATGAAGAATTGAGCTTAATGGTAAAGAACTTCAACAAGTTCTACAAGAGTAGAAGCAAGGAAAGAAGTTCCAAGTCAAGGTCCTACAATGACAAAAGATCTTCTAGTCGTGAGCGTAATTGCTACAATTGTGGAAGACCCAGACACTACTCCAATGAGTGTACGCCCCCCTACAAAAGAACAGAAGATTCTCCCAAAAGAAGAAGTAGAAGAGAAGAATCACCACCAAGAGAAAGGAGGAGTAGAGATGATCGTTATGAACGAAAACCCTCTCGGAGAAGCAAGGATTCGGGAACGAAGGAAAAGTCATCAAGGAGCTACACAAAAAGAAGACATCAAGCTCATGTTGGTGAATGGGTATCCGGCTCCGACTCCGACAATCACTCCGAAATAAGTTATCACTCCGACTCCGAATATACTCAAGATGAATGTGTTGCCGGTCTAGCACTTGTGTCAACCAGCTCCTACAACATATTTGACTCACCAAATGAAGGAATTGGAAGATGCTTCGTGGACAAAGGTCCAAAGGTAACACATCCCGAGTATGTTGATTTCAATAGTGATGAAGATGATTTGCTAGGTGATGATGATTTATTTGTTGACAACTCTAGTGATGAACACTATGATGAAACGTCAATTAATCATGCTAATCAAGATAAAACGAATGACGATGATAAGAAGGAGATTGAGTGTCTAACTCATGAACTAAACACTCTTAAGTTAGCTCATGAAACTACCTTGGAAAATCATCGAGAACTTTTAAAGACTCATGCTAAGCTACACTTTGAAAAGCTCAACCTTGAGCAAGAGCATGAGTTTTTAAAGGCAATCAATGATGATCTTCGCAAGAAAAGTTCTTCTTACATTGCCAAGCGTTTACTCTTGTCTACTTACATGCCACAAGTTAAATCTAGCAACAAGAACAAGAAATATGCTTCATCTAGTAGTAACAACAATAATGCTAAATCCAATGTTGTTGCTTCTAGTAGTTCTCTTGATTCCACTAATGATTCTCTTAGCCAAGTTACACTTGAGCAAGAAAATAGCTTATTGAAGGGAATTATAGAGAAAGGTGTTTACAAGAGCCTTGTCGGAAGTAAGCAATTTGAGGAAATTGTACGCAAGCAAGGAAGACACCGGAAGAATTAAGGTGTTGGTTTTGAACGAAAGTTCAATGCCAATGGAGTTGAGTGGGAAGAAGATCAATACCCCAAGACGAAGTTTGTTCCTCAATAAGAGAAGTATGATCCTACTTCTTTTAAAGGGACACAAGCTCAAGATATCTTCCACCACAAGACCACAAGCAAAAAGGCAAGGACAAGCTTCAAGAGGAAATTGATGCATTTGAAGAAGCACCTAAGGCCTTGGTCAAGTGGGTTCCCAAGACCACATCAAGTTCTACTTCATCAAGTACAGCTACAACTCCAAGGATTCCCATCAAGATGGTGTCGATCCAGAAGAAGAAGAACTAAGGAGTTCTTGAGGGTGACTCCGCCAACATACTTCACTCTTATCATTTTGGCGAGGACAAGTGCAAACAACTTCCATATCTTGCACTAGTTCAAGGAGTCACAAACCCTCTTGTTGGTAAGACAAGGTACAACGTAACCCAATGCTTTCATGGACATCATCTTGTGTATGCATCACTCTATGTCCATGGATATCCTTGTTTGTTCCTTGTGGGACTAACCCGTGTAGGTATTGAAAGTGCAACTCACTCCAAAGGATTGCTCCAAATGCTCTACATCAACATTGAGCATCTACATCTTCAACACCTACATGAAGTCATCATCGACAAAACCCAAGGTTAGTTCATCCCTCTTAGGGGGGATTTCACATCTAGGGGGAGCTTTACTCTAATCAATGGAGCTAAAGCAACTCTAATGGTGTGAACAGAACAATGCTTTATGTAAAAGTGGTAACCCCACTTGTGCTTAAACGATGAGTATGACCTATGATCAAATGTTCTCATTTGACTCCTAAGTCAATATACTCATATATAGATGACCTAGTCATCGCCAAATTTCTTGATAGATGCTAGAGTGTTTGTGCATGCTTCGTCACATATTTCATTTGCCATTTTATTGTGTGAGCATGTTGGTTGCATATTTTACTCATTCAAGGACATCCATTTGTTGTTTTGATTGTTTGGCTCTTTCTCTTTTGCCAAATGGATGGACAAGAAGGCCGAAGAACTCCCTCTAGCTATCTATGCTTTCCTCGTCTCAAACTCTATTCATGCTACATCACAAAGTTTGATAAGGTCAGATTCGAACCACTCCGTGTGAGGAGCACTCGGAATTCCCGATTCGTCATAGACTTAAACCTCCAAAACCTCTTTGTGCATCTCGGTCTGACCGATTCATCCTTTTCGGTCCTACCGAGCCACCAAGTTGATCTAGGGTTTTCAATCTCGGTGCAACCGATTAGAACTTTTCGGTCACACCGAGTTGCAGTAACTGCTTGCAGTTTTGCATCTTGGTGCCACCGAGTCGTTCCACTCGGTCACACCAACAGGGGCAGGTTATATATACCGACGGGCCAAATTTTGGAAATTTTTCCGAACCTTCTCGCCCGCGCATAACCTGCTCTGGCTCTTCGGGTCTTCGGATCGTCCTCTCGTCGCCAGCGATCTCCCGCCACTGGTCTCTGCCGCCGTCAACGGAAATCTCCACCGCCGTTGCCGCCGTAGCAAGTTCGTCGCCGAACTAGGGTATGAACTTGAACTTTGTGCTAATCCTTAACTCCGATTCTTAGCACAATGCTTTGCCATGATTCTTGCCACGATTGAAATCATCCTGTCCAGCGTAAACATCCCATAGATTAGTTTTGATTTAAAAATTTAGGGTTAGGTCCCCGCCGAATTCATCTCGGACCGACCGAGTTGTAGAAATCGGTCTCACCGATTTTGGCTTAGGCCAGAGCATATGCGTTTTCGGTCTGACCGGAAACTGCAAATTGGTGTGACCGAGTTTGATTCTCTGTGAAACCCTAGCAGTCTCGGTACCACCGAACTATGACTCGGTCTGACCGAGTTCACTAGTTTAGGTTCCAAAAGCTGCTTCGGTATCACCGAGTTTACAAATCGGTAGATCCGAAATGCTTTCTGTGAAGAACTAAAACTAAGTTTTTATGTCATCCATTTTGCAAAACTCATGTACTTTGTGATGCTCATCTACTCTACCTCATCTATAACCTATTCACAGGGTCTGCTGTCAGAATATTTGCAGAGATTTCTGATTAGAGTGATAGTCAGAACAGGTCTGAGCAACAGGTGCAGATGAGTGAGGGTTCAGATCCCTCTAGCAGCTATGATGAAGGCAGCAGGAGCACACCAAGAAATCTACCAAAGGCTGCTACCAGGGCAAGGAAGAAGAAAACTTCAGACTCTGAAGATGAAGATTATGTGGCAGTTGAAGATGAAGCCACTTCAAAGAAGAAGGTGCTTAAGAAAGAGTATGGCACAGCTGCTGCAACAAAGCCTGGTCTGAAAACAAAGATGCCAGCAAGAAGACAGCCAATGTCAAAGCCAAGGAAAGTTGCCACAGGGGATACTATGAAGTTCACCATTGAATCTGAAGAAGAAGAAGCTGGTGAGGATGAGAAGAAGAAGAAGAGGGCCAGAACCACTACTGCCAGAGTTCTTGGCAAGCCCTCAATGAGGAGAGATTCAGAAGAAGAGGAAGAGGAAGAGGATGCTGCACCAGCACCCAAAGCACAAAAGCTTATGGGAGATGCAATCAAATCAGGGGCTGCTCCATCAAACCCCAAAGCTGCTCCCAAGGCTGCTGCTCCTGCTCCAAAACCAAAACCCAAGAGAAGCACTAGGAACATACCTGCTGAAGAGAAGAACAAGGCCCCAGTGCCTCAAGCTGCTGAAGAAGAAGATGATGGTTCTGTTGTTTTGAGGAAGCTGAAGCCCAAGATCTATCCTGAATTTGAAGATAACACTGTTGTGATGAATGAGAATGAACCATCTTCAGCTCAAGCACATGAAAAGAGAGAGAAGGCTAAGGCAGAGAAGGCTGCAAAGATGCCAACAGTAGAGGAGGCATCTCAGGTATTCTTGAAGAGCAAACAAGACTAGCTTGGATACCTGATCCAATCCACCCTGAGGATTGAGAAGGGCTTGGCCACCCTGACCAAGAACCAGGAGAGTCTGGAGAGGATCATTGAGCAGAAATTCTATGACCTTGATGTCAAGGTAACAGAGATCCAAACTGCAGTTGAGCAACTTCAGGAGGAAGCAGAGGAGAAGAAGGGCAAGTCTACCACAGATGCTTTTGCCAGAGTGCCCAGAGGACAGAGATCTGCTGCAGTGCCAGTGACAGACACCAGAGCTACAACATTAGCACCAGCAGCTACAGCTCCAGTTCCACCTCTAGCAGCTACTCCACCAGCTCCAGCTACTTCATCTGAAGCCTTCATTCTTGGAGTTCTCTCGACACCTCCTCACCAAGATCAAGCCTGAGAGTCGTTAAGCACTATGCTTTTTTTGAACTTTTTGGTAACTTGTTGCCAAAGGGGGAGGAAAATGTATAGCTCATAGGCTTCGAGAGAGAGTGTGTTGGTTTATCTCTCTTTGCACTTATTTGGTTTGGTTTGAAACTTTATTGTGTGCTTGTGTGAGCTACTTATGAGATACTTGTTTGATCATGTGTTTGATCATATGCTACCCTTAATGCTTGTTGGATGTTATTATCTTTTATATCCTAGATGATCATTCACTTGTTTTGGTGATGAGTGCATGCTTTAACTTCTATCATTTTGAGCGCTCCACCAAGATGTATGTGACATGGAAGAGTAACCCATGTTCCTAATCGATTGTGCATTTGCATTCAAAAGCAAATTTTAAATAATGCACAAATTTAGGGGGAGCTCTTGCTTTTCACATACTTCTCGAAGCGATGATGTTTTTCAATACTATTTATCATTTGTCGAAGCTTTGACCTATATGTTGCCATCAATTACCAAACAGGGGGAGATTGAAAGTGCAACTATCCCTGGGTGGTTTTGGTATTTCCTAACAACATATAGCTCATTGAGCTAATGCTATTTCAAGATGAATATTTCAGGAAAGCTCAATGATTGGCATGGCATGGATTAGAAAGTGGACCCTTCAAATTGCTAAGGACAAAAGATTGGCTCAAACTCAAAGCACAAGACTCTACATTATCTATTTTAGTGATCCAAGATCACATTGAGTCTATAGGAAAAGCCAATACTATTAAGAAGGGATGAGGTGTTGCTTAATGAGGTTCTTGCTCAAAATGCTTAGTGATATGCTCCAAAACCCTCCACTACTTTCTCATATCCACACATGTCCCAAACCAAATATCCAACTCGGCCCCACTGATTCTTTCTATCCGGAGCCACCGAGTTCAGTTGACATAGCCATTGCCAGAAACCCTAGTCTTTTCGGTCTCACTGATAGGGATCTCGGTCTCACCGAGATGGGATTGTAATCTCTTTGTTTCTCTTCGTAACGTTTCGGTCCAACCGAGATGAGCGATCGTTCCCACCGAGATTGCAATGCAAACACTCTATTTCCTTTTTGTAATGTTTCGGTCCAACCGAGATGAGCGAATCGGTCCCACCGAGTTTGCCTGACCAACTCTCTGTTTGACTATTACCAAAATCGGTCTCACCGAGTTTGTGTAATCGGTCACACCGAGATTACGTTATGCCCTAACCCTAATGATATCGGTCCCACCGATTTGACATGTCGGTCCCACCGAAACACCTAACGGTCACATTATGAACCAAATCGGTCTGACCGAGTTCTCTGAATCGGTCCCACCGAGTTTGATGATTTGTGTGTAAGGGTTAGATTTTGTGTGGAGGCTATATATACCCCTCCACCCACTCTTCATTCGTGGAGAGAGCCATCAGAACATGCCTACACTTCCAACATATATTTTCTGAGAGAGAACCACCTACACTTGTGTTGAGATCAAGATATTCCATTCCAACCACATAAATCTTGATCTCTAGCCTTCCCCAAGTTGCTTTCCACTCAAATCTTCTTTCCACCAAATCCAATCCTATGAAAGAGAGTTGAGTGTTGGGGAGACTATCATTTGAAGCACAAGAGCAAGGAGTTCATCATCAACACACCATTTGTTACTTCTTGGAGAGTGGTGTCTCCTAGATTGGCTAGGTGTTACTTGGGAGCATCCGTCAAGATTGTGGAGTTGAACCAAGGAGTTTGTAAGGGCAAGGAGATCGCCTACTTCGTGAAGATCTACCCTGGTGAGGCAAGTCCTTCGTGGGCGACGGCCATGGTGGGATAGACAAGGTTGCTTCTTTGTGGACCCTTCGTGGGTGGAGCCCACCGTGGACTCGCGCAACCATTACCCTTCGTGGGTTGAAGTCTCCATCAACGTGGATGTACGATAGCACCACCTATCGGAACCACGGATAAAAAATCTCCATGTCAACATTGCGTTTGCTCCCTCAATCTCCTCCATTTACCTTCATATGCAATTGTTTTACATTCCGCTGCTATACTCTTAGAATTGCATGTGTAGGTTGATTGCTTGACTTGTGCTAAGTTGCTAAAATCTGCCAAGAACTAAAATTGGGAAAAGGCTAGATTTTTATTTGGTCAAGTAGTCTAATCACCCCCCCCTCTAGACATACTTTCGATCCTACAGGTTGCCCGTAGGATGCAGCCTATTTGATTGCCGTAGCACGCGCGCGCTTCCGCAGGCTCTTTTGGCTCAAAATTGCCGTCGTCCACCTCCGTGACCACCAGTCTATTAGTGATGAGATGGTTTGGGCGTCGTTGCATCTTTGGTTTCGGTTCTATACCGGCTTCACCAGTCTCGGTGCTGGTCTCAGCGCCGGTGTCACTCTCAGCACCGATCTCGGCGCCGGTCTCGATGTTGGTCTCAGTCTGGATGTGACAGGTGGGCCCTGCAACAACCGTTGCTCATCGAGAAGGTTCAAATAGGTGTCTGCCGCCGTGTAGACGTTGCAATCACCATAACCCTGTCCTTCATCGTTGCTAGCCATGTTTCCTACGATTAAATCTAGTCAATTAATTCTAGATCTATTAAAATGAATAATGACATAAAAAGGCCAATGTTTTGCAGGAATGTTGATTCATCCCGTTGCGGCAAATCCCGGGCACTCGATATGTCCTAGTTTGTAGCACAAGTCATGCCGAAATTCACGAAAAATTTCGGCATGACCTTTGCTACAATCTAGACAAATAGAGCGCCTGAAATTTGCCGGAACGGAAATGAATCAACATTCCGGCGAAACATAGGCCACTCTGAATCATTCCTTGCAAACAACAAAAGGCCACTTGGGCACAATCGAACCACTTCAATGTTGCATATAACAGGACCACTTAAGAACATGTACATGAGCAACTACAACAGTGGATATACATGAGCAAACACTATTGAGGAACTTGCATATAACCTGACCACTTCAATGAAAAGATATAATCAACAATAATGGAATATGCAAATGAACATCAATGACATGTATCATATAACATCAATCTTGTTTTTCGTTTACATAGCAACAATTACTTTAACCAAGTTTTTGAAAAGAAAAACAATTATGTTTTTTGTTTATAGCTAAATGGCATAGCTACTGTTTTTTATTTATAGCTAAATGCTTTTGTTTTTTGTCTAAAGCTAAAAGTCTAGGAAGGGATCATCTTTAAAATAAAACTTTCCTAAATTCTTTTCCTTGAAAAATAGTGGTCTTTTCAAAAACCAAAAACCTTTGCAAAATGACCTCACTAAACACTTCTCTGCCTAGGACAGAACCCAAATTCTGTTCTAGCTATTCCTCTCTCTCTCTCCCTCTCTCACACACACACATTATTTTCTTTTCATCCAAATTGTTTTAGAGCAAATATTCCAACAATACTTGACCTTATTAGAAATTGCAAAGGAACTCCATTTTCTTTAACCCTTCTGACCTCGCCAAAATTTCCACAGCAAGACCTTAGTACCTACACCCAATTTCTTCAAAAATATTCAGGTCCATAGTCCAAATAATTCAAATTTCATTTGAATGAAATTTGGACCAGATTCAGGTCCATAGTCCAAATAAATTTTTATAGCTAAATGCTACTGTTTTTTGTTTATAGCCTCTATTAATTTAAAGCTAAATGGTACTATTATTTATATACCCTCTGTTAATTTAAAGCTAAATGGAAGTACTGTTTAGGCATTTTCATAAAATTTTGCCCTACCTAATTTCCTAAAAAAATTGCTATTTTTTTTCCTAAATGCTAAAAAAATTCCTACTGCCCTAAACAAATCTAGGGTTCATATGAACACCTAGGGTTCATATGAACATCATCACAGTATGAACATATGAAATTTGCCCTAGCTAGCATAGAGAGAGAGGGGGGAGGGCAGGGGAGAGGACAGGGAGAGGCTTACGGTCGGCGGCGAGGGCGGGCTCGAGCTCGGGCGGCGGCAGTGAGGTCGAGGGCGACCACGGGCGGCGGCCGACGTCGAGGGTGTGCTAGGGCGCAGGGCGATCGACGGCGGCGACCAATCGAGTGGGGGGAGATGGGGAGAGGGGGGAAAAGGACTTAGCAAAATTTTGAGCCCGCGCGTGGTTAAGTCAAACTAGAAGTAGCGCTGGTAGGAAAAAAGCGCTATATCTAAGTTAGCTATAGCGCTTTCCACCAGAATGCGCTACTGCTATAGGAAGTAGCTATTTATTTTCCTTTTTCTTTTCCTTTTATCTAAGAAACTTACCTATAGCGCAGGAGCACAAGAAGCGCTACTGCTAAAGTAGCTATAGCGCTTTGTGAGAACAAGCGCTACTGCTATGCCTTTGTCCTTTATTTTTCTTGTTCTTTTGTTTTTCTTTACATTTTCTTTTTTTTCATTTCTCCTTTTTCTATTTCTTTCATTTCATTTACTTTTCTATTTTTTCCTTTTTTTCTTGGCAGTAGCACTCTACACCAGAAACGCGCTACTACAAGGCACTTAGTGGTAGCGTGCTTCTGCTGGATCGCTACTACTATTCCTAGCCTACCTGCAACAGTGTGGGAATTATAGTAGTAGTGCTTTTACCTGGAGACGTGCTACTGCTATTACCATAGCTGTAGTGCGCTTTACTGACACGCCTTACTACTAAGTAGCAGTAGCGCTTTGTTCTGACCAGCGCTACTGCTATACCTCTGTGTATAAGGTTTTCCCTAGTAGTGTCAATGAATATTTCAATCAACAATTCATCGGATCCCAGCAAACAGATCGCAAAATAAGATTACATCAGATAGAACTTTGAGGGGAACACTACATTGAAGATCAAAGAGAGAGAAGAAGGCATCTGGCTAATCACTATGGACCCATAGGTTTGTGGTGAACTACTCACACACCATCGGAGGTGCAACAAGGTTGATGTAGAAGCCCTACGTGATCGATCCCCCCTCCAGGGGAGTACCGAAAAAGGTCTTCAGATGGGATCACGAAAGAACAGAAGCTTGCGACATTGATTTTTTTTCGGGTGGCTCTCTCTTGGTTTTGGGATTTATAAGAATTTATAGAAGTGAAATTAGGTCAAACAGAGTTACATGGGGCCCACAAGCTCAGGTGCCCCCTAGGGGCGTGTCGTGTGAGCTTGTGGCTCTCCCGTACATTTTCTGGCCTCCTCCCAAAAATTCTAGGGTCCCTTCTGGTCCAAAAAGATCACCGTAAAGTTTCATTGTGTTTGGACTTCATTTGGTATGGATTTTCTGTAAAATCAAAAACATATAGAAAATAGGAACTAGCACTAGGCACTGAGTTAATAGGTTAGTTCCTAAAAATTATATAGAATTACATATAAAATATAAAGTATCTAAGGTTGATAATATAATAGCATGAAACAATAAAAAATTATAGATACGTTGGAGACATATCAAGGACTAGAACTAGATCTAGTCTAGATCAAACTAGACAAGAATTAGAACAAGAGATAAGTAGAGTATAGGCTCCAAAACTTATGTTCTAGGGGCTGCCCCTGATGCCCTATTTATATGTTGAGTCCTGTGAAAGTGCAACTAATCCCTGGGTGGTTTTGGTAATTCTTAACAACATATAGCTCATTGAACTAATACTCTTTCAAGATGATCATTTCAGAAAGTTCAATGATTGGCATGGCATGGAATAGAGATGTGGACCCCTCAAAATGCTAAGGACACTTTAGGCTCAAGCTCAAGACTCTACATTTTCATTTTAGTGATCCAAGATCACATTGAGTCCATAGGAAAAGCCAATACTATTAAAAGGGGATGAGGTGTTTCTTAATGGCTTGCTTGCTCAAAATGCTTAGTGATATGCTCCAAAATCCCTCAATCACTTTCTCACATCCACATATGTCCCAAACCAAAAGTCAAACTTGGCCACACCGATTTGATCTATCCGGCGCCGCCGAGTTCATTTGACATAGCCATAGCCAGAAACCCTAATCAGTTCGGTTTCACCGATAGGAATCTCAGTCTCACCGAGATGGGATTGCAAACTCTCTGTTTCCCTTCGTAACGTTTCGGTATAACCGAGATGAGCGATCGGTCCCACCGAGTTCGCAATGCAAACTCTCTGTTTCCTTTTCCTAACGTTTCGGTCTCACCGAAATGAGCGATTCGGTCCCACCGAGTTTGCCTGACCAACTCTCTGTTTGCCTATTACAGAAATCGGTCTCACTGGGTTCATGTGATCGGTCTCACCGAGATTACGGTATGCCCTAACCCTAATGAAATCGGTCCCACCGAGTTGACATGTCAGTCCCATCGAAAATCCTAACGTTCACATTTTGAACTAAATCGGTCTGACCGAGTTTGAGTATTCGGTCCCATCGAGTTTGGTAAATTGTGTGTAACGGTTAGATTTTGTGTGGAGGCTATATATACCCCTCCACCCTTCCTTCATTCGTGGAGAGAGCCATCAGAACATGCCTACACTTCCAGCATACATTTTCTGAGAGAGAACCACCTACTCATGTGTTGAGTCCAAGATATTCTATTCCAACCATAAGAATCTTGATCTCTAGCCTTCCCCAAGTTGCTTTCCACTCAAATCATCTTTCCACCATATCCAAATCTGCGAGAGAGAGTTGAGTGTTGGGGAGACTATCATTTGAAGCACAAGAGCAAGGAGTTCATCATCAACACACCATCTATTACCTTTTGGAGAGTGGTGTCTCCTAGATTGGTTAGGTGTCACTTGGGAGCCTCCGTCAAGATTGTGCAGTTGAACCAAGGAGTTTGTACGGGCAAGGAGATCGCCTACTTCATGAAGATCTACCCTAGTGAGGCACGACCTTCATGGGCGATGGCCATGGTGGGATAGACAAGGTTGCTTCTTCGTGGACCCTTCGTGGGTGGAGCCCTCCGTGGACTCACGCAACCGTTACCCTTCGTGGGTTGAAGTCTCCATCAACGTGGATGTATGATAGCACCACCTATCGGAACCATGCCAAAAATCTCCGTGTCTACATTGCGTTTGCTCCCTCCAAACTCCTCCCCTTTACATTCATATGCAATGATTTACATTCCGCTGTTATACTCTTAGATTTGCATGTGTAGGTTGATTGCTTGACTTGCGCTAAGTTGCTAAAATCTGCCAACACTTAAAATTGGGAAAAGGCTAGATTTTATTTGGTCAAGTAGTCTAATCACCCCCCTCTAGACATACTTTCGATCCTACAAGTGGTATCAGAGCTTTGGTCTCCATTTTCCTTGATTTCCATAGCTTTGGTGATCATAGCCTTGGTTTCACAACCTAGGAGAGTATGGCGTCTAGCGAGGGAAATTACCACCGTAGAGGTCCTTACTTTGATGGTACTAATTTTGCTAGTTGGAAGCATAAGATGAAAATGCATATTCTTGGACATAACCCCGCCGTTTGGGCTATTGTGTATTGGCTTGCAAGGTGAATTCTTCGATGGGAGAGAACCGAATGTGAAGCTACCGCGGAAGAATTGAAGATGCTGCAATACAATGCTCAAGCTTGCGATATCCTCTTCAACGGATTGTGCCCCGAAGAATTTAACAAAATCAGCCGTCTTGAGAATGCAAGGGAAATTTGGGATACTTTGATTGATATGCACGAAGGTACCGACTCCGTCAAGGAATCCAAATTGGATGTGCTTCAAAGTCAGCTTGACAAGTTCAAAATGAAGGATGGTGAAGGTGTCGCTGAAATGTACTCTAGGCTTGCTCTCATCACAAATGAGATTGCCGGTTTAGGAAGTGAAGAGATGACCGTCAGATTCATCATCAAGAAGATCCTAAGAGCTTTGGATGGAAAATATGATACCGTGTGCACATTGATCCAAATGATGCCCAATTACAAAGATCTCAAGCCAACGGAAGTCATTGGAAGAATTGTTGCTCATGAGATGTCACTCAAGGATAAAGAAGAGCTTCACAACAAGTCAATGAAGGAAATATGCCCTAGAGGCAATAATAAAGTTGTTATTCGTATTTCCTTATATCATGATAAATGTTTATTATTCATGCTAGAATTATATTAACTGAAAACTTATTACATGTGTGAATACATAGACAAAACAGAGTGTCCCTAGTATGCCTCTACTTGACTAGCTCGTTAATCAAAGATGGTTAAGTTTCCTAACCATAGACATGTGTTGTCATTTGATGAACGGGATCACATCATTAGAGAATGATGTGATGGACAAGACCCATCCGTTAGCTTAGCATTAATGATCATTTAGTTTTATTGCTATTCACTACAAAAAAAGACACATCTGTGACATTTTGGGCCGAACGAATTTTTTTCTGTCATACATATGACACTTCTATGATGATAATTGTGACAAAACCCGGTATCATCATAGATGTGATGGGCTCCTACTTCTATGACAAAAAATCATGACAGAAAATGGGCTTTTCTTCCTGGGCGGGCCGGAGACGCAGCTGCATGACATTCTTTGGGCCGTCCATGATGGAAAAAACTATGGAAGAAGCGAGGGCGAGGAAAATTTCGGGGAGTTCCTAGTTACGGTGGGAGGCCGGGGGCCGAGCGATGCGCGTATCTCTTGTACATGTACGCGCATGTGTGCGAGGCGTTGGCTCTAACTGAACCCGAGCGAGGCGTTGGGCTCTAACTGAACCCGCGTGATTGCACTGCAGGCTACGCGTTACTGAACCCGAGCGATCGATCGATGGCTGTTATTTGAACCCGATCGAGTGATTCCTTCGCTACTGCTGCTAACTGAAGCCCATCGATTGGATGAACAGTGAGCGTTGCGGGGGGGGGGGGGGGGTGGATGAACAGTGAGCGGTGGCGTTGCCTCTGGATGAACAGGACCCCGTGGTGTGGTGGAGGGCTGGATGAACAGTAGACGGTGGAGGGGTGCCCGTGGAGGGGTGGTTGAACAGGACCCCGTGGTGTGGAGGGCTGGACGAACAGTAGACGGTGGAGGGGTGCCCGTGGAGGGGTGGTTGAACAGTAGCCGGTGGAGCAGCGCGCGGTGGAGGCTGGAGGAGGTTGACGGTAGCCCGTGGAGGCTGGAGGAGGTCGACGGTGGAGATGAACCGTATCCCGTGGAGTCCCATTTTGCGGTACGCCACACCCCTCCCGATGAACAGGACCTTCGTTTCGACCGTAGGAGGTCCGTTTCGTCCGTTTTATGGTACGCCACACCCCTCCCGATCAACAGGACCCCCGTTTCGACCGTAGGAGGTCCGTTTCGTCCGTTTTGCGGTACGCCACACCCCTCCCGATCAACAGGACCCCCGTTTCGACCGTATGAGGTCCGTTTCGTCCGTTTTGCGGTACGCCACACCCCTCCCGATCAACAGGACCCCCGTTTCGACCGTAGGAGGTCCGTTTCCTCCGTTTTGCGGTACGCCACACCCCTCCTGGTCAATAGGACCCCGTTCCGAACATAGGAGGTCCGTTTCCTCCGTTCTGCGGTACGCCAGGCCTCGTTTCCAGCGCCTGTTCCGTCCAAGCCCTCCCGATGAACACGACCACGCATTCCGTTCCGACCCTGCCGGTTGGCTCCCACGCGTTCCGTTGCCTCCCGATGAACACGACGCATTCCGTTGCCTCCCGATGAACACGACGCATTCCGTTGCCTCCCCATGAACACGACGCATTTCGTTGCCTCCCCATGAACACGACGCATTCCGTTGCCTCCCCATGAACATGATGACGACGCTGTTTCTCCATTCCGACCCAGCCATGTACACGAGCCCTGGCCGTACGTATGCACGAGTAGGCGTTCGAGACCCTGCCCGTATGTACACATACGTGGCCGTATTTTCTTTCTTGCACCCTGGCCGCTGTACGTACGTGTACATGCTACGTGCGCGCCTCTACTACGACACGTGCGCGCCTCTTCTACGACACGTGTGCGCCTCTACATCGACCAGTATGTACGTACACGTTCGCGACCAGAATGACAACGCTACGTACGCTTCGACCAGGTGGGTCCCGACTGTCAGGCACTTCCTTGCCTACGAAGATGTAGCTGGTGGGTCCCAGCAGTCAGGGGGTGAATCGTTTTGTTTTTTTTCCCGGACGCACTTCCTTGCGTGCGAAGGTGTAGCTGCTGGGTCCTAGCAGTCAGGGGGGCGAATCGTTTTATTTTTTTTGCCCGGACGCACTTCCTTGCGTGCGAAGGTGTAGCTGCTGGGTCCTAGCAGTCAGGGGGGCGAATCGTTTTATTTTTTTGCCCGGACGCACTTCCTTGCGTGCGAAGGTGTAGCTGGTGGGTCCCAGCAGTCGGGGGGCGAATCGTTTTTTTTCAGACGCACTTCCTTGCATGCAAAGATGTAGCTGGTGGGTCCCAGCAGTCAGGGGGCGAATCGTTTTTTTCCCAGATGCACTTCCTTGCGTGCGAAGATGTAGCTCGTGGGTCCCAGCAGTCAGGCGGCGAATCATTTTTTTCGTGAAATATGGTGGCCCGTCCGGTGGGTCCCCGCCGTCAGGTGGAGGAATAATTATTTTGCGCGTAATAAGGAGGCACTTCCTTGCGGCTGCCATGGACCCAGCTGTCAGCCTTTCCACGTATAGTCCACGTCCGATGGAAGTCGTTCCTTGACCACGTTGACCACGCCGCGCCGAGAGCACCAGGGCGGTGGACGACGGCGAGGCCTAGGAAGGGGACGACGCGGAGCCGGGGAAGACACGGCAGTGGATGCACACGCGGAGAGGAGTACGAGGGTTCACTGGTTCGGCTGCGCTGCCGTCGCCGCAGAATAACTGGGGGTGTGGGTGAGTGGAGGTATGGCCTGGCCAGTGGTGGGAGTAGTAGGGGCGGTGAGGCCTCCGCAGCAGCACAGCCGGCCACGGGAGGCAGGAGCAGGCGGCACGACCGGCGCTGCTTTGGGCGGCTGGAGCAAGAAGACCAGAGGTTGAAGAAGCACGACGGTCGTTGGATGGACATCGCACGGTCACTGCAGCTAGAATCGTTTATATTGACTAAGTTGACAAAGCCCTTGGTACGTCAACTTAGTAGGCCCACAGGTCAGCTTCCGAAACGGTGCGCCCCAGATGTTAGGGGGAGGAATCATTTTTTGGGCGGGTGAAGCTAGGATATCCGACATTGAAGAAGAAGCACGGCATCCGTTGGATGGACATCCAACGGCCACTGCTGCTAGAACCGTGTGTTGACTATAAGTTGACAAAGCCTTGCATACGCGTCAACTCTGTTTTTTTAGGGGACGCGTCAACTTAGTAAGGCCAGAAGTGTGTGGCAGAGAACTTATAGCCCATTTGAGATTTGTAAGAATGTGTAGCCCATTTTTGAATTCTAATGGAATTTACTACAGCCCATTTATAGTTTGTTAAAAGTACAGCCCATTTCAACCAACCGTTCAAAACAGAATTCAATAAAATTTCCCACATTTTGATGGGATCCGAAATATTTTTATCCCGGAATTTCTAGTCAGATTAAATACAATTTCAATAGAAATTTATATTACGTAAAAATCCAATGAAACATTGCGCTCGCAACAATTAATGAAATTAAAATTTTCAATATCCAAAAATAATATTTTATAAAGTAATCACGTGTTTGGTGCATTTTTTTATAGTTACTGCCCAGTTTTTATAATTACATCCCATTTATTATTTCTTAAAGCCCATTTTCTTGTTAAGCCTAATGCATCCCTCCTAGGAAAGATTTGCAGCCCAGCGGGGCGGAGAATAACAACTTGACCTTGCCTGGGTATTCCTAAAAAAAGTATAGCTGGGCTAGCCATTTTCAGCTTAAAAAAATTAATATATGGGCTGGATATCTGGCCTGGGCTAGACGGGCCACAGCCCGCCCAGTTAATACCTGCAGCGATGTTTTCGTTGTTGTTCAGAGGAGAAAAATTAATATCTGGGCTAAACATCGAAAAACTCTGCAGTGCTCACACCTCAAAAACACAAATACTGCTCGAGATGCTTGGTCCCAGTTGTCGGCCGGTTCTTGTGCAATTCTCTCGTTTATTGACTACTACATAGGTTGATAATGGTGTGGGACCGTGATGTCAGGAAACCAGGAGGAAGCAAAATAAATTATAGTTATATATATATATATATAATAAGGAGGCACTTGCGTACGTGAGGCTATGGACCTGGTGGGTCCCCATTGTCATCCTCTCCAAGTAAAGTCATCTCCTCGCCCGCGCGCGCTTTCTGCCCAAAACAGTCAGCGCCGCCCGCCCCGCTTCCCGGTGCAGGCGATTGCTCCGCCTTCAAACGACACAAGTGCCGTCCGTCCGTCCATCTGTCTCCCACATTAATGATACGCGGTTGCCGAGGCGGCTACTCCGGCGCCACACGTCCGTCCCTCCGCCCGCCCACCATTGCTATATAAACTGCTGCGCCGGCCATAGCCGCGGTCATCCGCATCCGTTCCCTTTCTCCTGTCCACACCACTACTGCCCACCATGGCTTCCTCGCGCTCCAGCGCTCTTCGGGACGGGCGGACAACGAACCACAAGGAGATGGCAGCCATTGCTGCCGACCAGCTGGCTGGCAGGCAGCCGGAGGACGACGACGTCCCAATGGAGAACATGGTAGTCGATGATCCAGCGCCAACCCCCTCCTCCGCGCCATCCTCGCCGGTGCATTGCACCATGACCATCGGCGAGGCCCGTGCCCAATATATGGACAGGGTGAGGCAGATGCGTGAGGAGCAGTTCCGGGAGGCGCAGGCCGATGCCGCCTACAACCACCATCTCCTCCAGGAGCACCTGCAGGCGGAGGAGCAGATCGCCGCGGAGCGGGCGGAGCAGGAGGCGCTGCTCGACTCGTACCGCTCCGCCCGCAAGGGCCGCCTCGAGCGCTGGCGGTACCGCATGCGGGTGGCGGAGGCTGCGGCCGCCTACAAAGAGGCTAGCAAAGAGGGCGATGAAGCGGGTGAGGCGCTGTTTGGCGAGACCGAGGACGAGGCAGAGGACAATGCCGGCTCCGACGAGTCCCCGCTCCGCTGGCGTCGACGAGGCCCTGCTCGGCCGAGGCACCGCGGCGCCAACAACGAGGCAGAGGACACCGCCGGCTCCGCCGAGGCCCCGCCCCGCCAACAACGAGGCAGAGGACATCGTCGTCTCAGCCGAGGCCCCACCCTGCCGGCAACGTGGGGCAGTATTTCCACCGCTCCGCTGAGGCGCCGCCTGCCGGCAACGAGACACAGGACATCGCCGGCTCCGCCGAGGCCCCGCCCCGCTGCCAACGAGGCCGCGCCACACAGAAAACGAGGAAGAGTAGAACACGGTAGGTCGCCGCCGCTCGGGTCCAAGTAAGGCCATCGCTGCTACCCTCCGGTTGAAGCCAAGCTAGGCGGGTTGACCATTGACGGCCGGTTAGCTTCTTGGCGGCGACGTGGACTCAGAGAGCTGCGCTGGAGAAGAATGCTGCTTCTACTTAACTGCTGGTGCAGTTGGCTGACTGACACGTGGGCCCAACAGGCCACATGTCAGTTACGCAACTGCACCTGCAGTTAAGTCACTGAAGCTTCTGTTCGGCTTAGCGGGACACAGGTGGGTAGCTTCGGTTAATTAATTATACCTCCAGCGCACCCCTTTTTAGTTGAAGAATGTATGAAATGTAATGAAATCCGGCATGTTTATATGAAATCCGACCGTGTATGAATGAATTTATTTCGATTAGTTCGAATTCCTGTATCACTGGCATTGGATGAACATGCAAAACAATACGTACTAGCATTATTCCCAGGGTGATCACCTCGTTTTCAGCAGTTTCACATGTACTCCCTCCAGTCCTTTCTAGTCGTGCATACAAGTTTTGTCTGCAGTCAAATATCTCTACTTTGACCAATCTTATACAAAAAAGTATGCACTTTCACAATGTGCGAAGTAAAAAGGAAAAGAAGGAGTACAAAGAGTTTGAGCAGCTTTTTAGCGTTTCTGTACATTGCAATCAAACACACAGGCCTGGCAATTCATAGAGAACATTCAAAACAATCGATGATTATGCATCTCAACGACTGACATGTTAGAGGCAATATTTACTTCACAACTAAAGAATAAAGAAAAAATTGATCGACGCTGCTGACAGCAAAGGGCGTCCCATTCGAAAATATCAAATGCATGTCTTGCTAAAATCAATGAGCAAAATTTGACAAGGTTGTCCCATTCCAAAATATCAAATGCCTACGATTGTGGAATGGGCAAGGTTTGCCATCAGTTCGGACATTGACATGGCACCTCGTGCTAAATAAACCAACTGTTCTTTTTGTGTAGTTCCACCAAAATCAACCAAATTCGCGCGTAGCTTGTATGCTTTCGCCCTTATATGTTGCAACGCCTTGAACTTATCGGCACCTCCTTTCTTGTGGTGGAAATGAATGATTTGATGTATTCATGAACATTTTGTGCAGTTCCCATTGAAATCAAGCTGAGCACCCCTGTTTGCACAAATACAAAAAAGTGATTAGTATAAAGCAAACTGTACTATGAATTGACAGTTTCAACAGGCACATACATGGTCCATGTAGAGCACACTTTTAGAAAAATGGAACTCACCAGAAAGAATCCTAGAACAACATTGTACTCGCGCATCACAGCAAAAAAATGGAGATTTGTCAGTCCTTCTGAGCTGAAGTTAGTTTGGTCTTGTGGGGAGTAATGTAACCATCCTTCAACTGCTCCTTCTGATGAGAAGATAGACAGGGCTTCTTCATCCTGGCATAATCGGAACTAGTCACTTCACGTACTCCATATTCTTCTTTAGAGGAAGATGATCCTGTTGTGCAAAGACAAGGGGACTACTAAATGCTAGCATCCCTGTTTGCTCGAAAAAAGGAAAGGAAATATTTAAAACAGCACAGATGAAGCACTTCTCAAGGACAATACCACTTTTTCATGACAGTATCTAAACAGTAGCACAACACCAATAGAGATGACAAAGCTCAATCATATGGATGAAATCAGTGGGCGAGTACCAACCTTTGTCAGGAGGTTTATTGTGTAGAGCATACAGATGAAGCACTTCTCCGGAACCATCTGTTGCTATCTACGGTGGTGGCCATGCTTACTATATACTCCTCGATTAGTTTAATGTTTCCAACATCTTCTTGTGCAGTTCCACTAAAATATATGGTATCTAGAAAGAAGATCCTTGTTTGCACAAGTAGAGATAATTACATATTACATTAAGAGTGGCATCAAATCAGTGGCAAAACAATTGCTCGTTCCAGCCATAGCAATAAATTAGGATGCAAAACTATATCATTACTTGTGTCATCACAGTTCCAGTGCTTCATTACAGCACTGGGAGTTGATTTTTGTTTTTCTTCCGCTTGTTCTTCCCCTCCATCACTTGGTTCAATAACAGACAAGCTTAGCCTTCAATGTAAGATTTGGCATGTCAATTAGGGAGCACAAGTATGGTACTAAACTTAATTTTCTGATGAAAGTGGCAAAATACAGGCCAGCGGTTGTGAAATATCCTTATCTTACCTCAATGGGATATTACGGTGCACATACAGATTGGAAGTCTTGTCTCCATTTGTGCAGTTCACTAAAATCAAGCAACATTATCGTACAAGTAGCACAACATATGAAAGCACACTGCAGAATCATGAGAAAGAAGGCTAGTACTGACCTCTCATGATGCAGAATTCAAACAACGCACAAGAAGAAGATCTGAACCAAATTCGCCTTAACGGATAGGACGTAAGATCTCCTCTTGTGCAGTTCCACTAAGATCAAGCAATCAAGCAACGTTGTCGGTGTGACATTTTAGTTGAACTGCACAAAACACTCTTAAAACAAAAGTGTTTTGTGCAGTGCAACAAAAGGTCACAATGGCAACAAGGTGAAGTAGATAACCCTGTTTACACAGAGGTGCAAAGGAAACAATTAGTGGTCAATAACGGTGGATGACACAGAAGCCAACAAAAAGAAGCATCTGCCTTATCTAAATGGGAAAGAAAGCAAGACAGTAGCATTTCTCAAACGGTGGCATTGATTAATATTAACATAGAGATTATATTAACAATAAAATTCGTTAAACATGTAATTTGCTTTTAACTGTGGCATTGCATCAATTTTCCAGCGGCATTATTAGAGGGTGTTTGTTTACAGGGACATTTTGGTGTAGGGACTAAAAAAACTCCGTGTCAGTCCCATCTAAACCAAACAGGAGGGACTTTTAGGGACTAAAAGTGGGCATTTGGGACTAAAGAAAGAAGACCCCGAGGGAGTCTTTTTGGGACTTTTTCCAACAGTTGCCCCTGCCACGCATCGCACCTTGTCTCTATTAGTTCATTGCTAGGGGTAACATGGTCTTTTAGCATGTCATTTAATAACCTCTAGTCCATGTTTAGTCCCTGGAACCAAGCAGGTAGGGACTAGGGAGTTTTTAACCAAACAGGACCTTAGATTAACAACAGCTAATGAGTTGCATGGGACAGTGGACGCACCAGCACCATGTGCATCTACCGATGTACTGTGGTCATGCACAGTCTGTTGCAACAAAGAACAAACAACCAAGGAGCATATTTGTGTTGGTCCCAGTTTTCTTATCTTTAGACACCTTTCCCTATGTGAGCGCAGCAAATCTAGTCCTGCTCAAACTCTATAGCCATGTCCCTTCCTTTCCTTTTTGAACTAGTACTTTCGCCCCTTCCTTTCCTCTTTGAACCACGTCTTAGATTTATGCGATACAACTTTCCCCACTACTTTCCCCCATTCCTTTCCTCTTTGAACCACGTCCTAGATTCATGCTATACAACTTTCCCCCTTCATTTCCTCTTTGAACCACGTCCTAGATTCATGCTATATACAACTTTTCCCACTACTTTCCCCCACTCCTTTCCTCTTTGAACCACGTCCTAGATTCATGGTATACATGCAGCTAGAGCAATGCATGTGGAGTAAGTAAATTATACCTTAAGGTTCTTGGGGCGTGGTTCGGTGGGCGACGGGACGGCGGCGAAGAAGAAGGGGTCGGAGGCCCTCCCGCGCCGCCGCTGGGTGGAAAGTGAACAGCTGCGCCGGTAGTCCCTCGCCGACGGCGACAGCGTTAAGCCTCCTTCCCTTCCCGGCGGACGGATCCTGCCGGCTCTTTGAGCAGCAGTGAGGGAAGAGAGAGGCCAACGAAGTCTTGTTTAGATCTAGAGAGGGCGAGAGAGTGTGAAGAGAGCAACTACAAGCGCTGAGGCTCCAGCGGGAGAGGGCGAGAGAGTGTGAAGAGAGCAACTACAAGCGTTGAGGCTCCAGCGTGTATATATATACTGGAGAGAGAGTGTGAAGCGTGCAAACCCTAGAAAACATTTTGACCAGTCAAAGAATCTTCCTGGCACAAATTATGCTCAAGTGTAGTTATCGAACCCGAGACCTCAAGTTTGATGAGCGAACAGGCTAACCAGCTACACAACCCTCCCGTTATGTTCAACGAGAGGGAAATAACCTTTTATACATTCCTGCATTCGTGTGACAAGCATGCCTTGTTTTTTTTTGTGTGTGGGAGTCATTGGGATTTCAATCATAATCGTGTCATGTGGCTTTGGTGGTAAGACTATCCACAGTGGTGCAGAAATAATGCAGCCTTAGTCACCTTACCTCTCTCCACGTAGTACATTGGGTCCCACCAGTCAAAGGGTGAAACAAACAAATTAATAAGAAAAATTAAAAGCGCCAGTGGTGTATCTTACCTCACACATCTCGCTACTGCTCGGGAACACTATCTGTTCGCTCACGTACTATTTTAAGTGAATCCTTATTATAACATGCACACAAATTTTGGGCACTTGTATTCGACTTAAGTCAGTGTGCCACCGTATCTCGTATACTTACTACTCCCTCCGTCTAGGTGTAATAAGTACGTTAGAAGGTGCAACGGGACCAAGGTGCGTGCGTGTGCGTGCGTGCGTGTGTGTGTGTGTGTGTTTAACAGCATGTGTGTGTTAGAGGGAGCGACAGATCGACCTACTCCTACAGAGAGATGTTGTGTAGTGTACGATTTTAGCCGCGAGAGTCGGTGCATCCTCTCGTTTCCGGGCGTGTCCGGTAGGGACATGCGGACAGCTGCCACGCCCGCTCCTGACCAGCCTGGCCCACCAAAAGCCCCTCCATCGCCCGCGCGCGCTTCCGGCCCGAAACGGTCAGCGCCGCTCCGAAGAATCGGTGCCGCATTCATGCCCGGGCAGAGCGGACGCGACCTCTCACTAGCGCAAGAGTGATGGTTGCTTCGTCCGTCCAACTTACTACTGGGTCTATGTGATTTGACGGCTCATTGGTCTTTATTACTGAGGTGGTAGGACTGCTGGATGTCCCACGCTTTCGGCGAAAGGAGGTACTACTACTAGATTACAATTTTCTCCATTCTTACAGCGGAGGCGTGCAAGAGCAGTGAAAACACGCAGGCTCAGTGATTACATGGCCCACCTCACACTATCACCGTGCGACACCTAACTCTTTACATAATACTCCCTCCGTTCCTAAATATTACTAGATGAGTCCCCGCGCGTTGCCGCGGAACAGCGGTATATCTCTCTGCGCAAAATTATCGATTTCATAGAACTAAAAAAACTCTATAACCGCATGACAAATGTGGTAGCCAAACTAAATAAACTCCCATCATCATTTAGACCATCCCACGTAAGGAAAAAAGATCAGCCAACTCCTACTGCATAATGGGATTATATTTTTCTTTTTGACATGTTAATGGGACTTAAAAGCTCACTTACATGCATGCTACCGGTGCATGCTTGCATGCAGACATGTTGATGTGATTTAAAACCCACTCACATGCATGTGCCATGGTATTTCTGCATGCTTGCATGTGGCTTAGTGCGGAGCCTCTCAACGTCTAGATCAGACGACTATTATGGACTGATTTACTTCATCTAACGGCTACATCAATTTTGATGATGTGGCTCAAGGAGAGGATAGAGAATTCCTAGTAGTGGGGGCTAGCTATTACTAGTAGATAAGTCTTTGTAGAGATTCCACTACATACGGAACAAAATGAATGAATCTACACTTAAAATGCATCTATATACATCCGCATGTGGTTCATGGTGAAATCTCTACAAAGACTTATATTTAGGAACGGAGGAAGTACTAGTATAGTACGTACTGTAATTTATCAGCGAGATAAATTTGTACAATGCTATGAAGCTTCCAGCTTTTGTTACATGTATCTTGCGTCCAAGGTTGCCCGTTGCAACATTTCATCAAATACAAAGGAGACTAACATGCATGCTATTGCATCTCAATGATTGACAGATCATAGCAAATATGTACTCCCTCCGTTCCAAAATAAGTGTCTCAACTTTGTGCAAACTTTAGTACAAAGTTGTACTACTACTAAAGTTGACACTTATTTTGGAACAGAGGCAGCTAAAGAAAAAAACAATCCATGCAGTCCCTAGCCCTTGAACCGTGAACCCTGACCAGGCTTCAATTTGCTGGCAATGTTCGAGCTTCCTAATAAATGAAGTTTGCAACCTTTTGACCATTGCATCATTTTCTGCAGTTTCACCAAAATCGAGATAAGCATCCCTGTGGCAAAGAAATTGAAGAAGCGTGATTAGAATAAGATTACTGAGACTAGTTGATGAGACATAAACTCATCACAAATACAGTACGTAGAAGCCAGTAGAGGTATGTGCGGGGCAAAGAAGTAGAGAAATATCCACAGGGAGTGATGTGGGCAGCTGGAGCAGTGGTGCAAGCCGGCTGTAAAGGGAGTTGTATCTGAGGGACGTAGCTCAACCTTGAGGAGGGCGGCGGGAGGCGGCAACTGCCCACATCGCGGCAGTGAGCAAGGGACGAAGGCAACCTCACCGGCTTTGTGAGAGAGAACGGCGGGGACCCCTGATCGGGATGTGCCGACAGTGGGTTTTCACCGTCAGCGACGGCCACCGCATCTACACTAAGCATCCACCCCTTCCCCAAGTGGACGTGATCCGCCGGGATGTTAGAGATGTGGCCACAGTCGTTTTGTGCGAGAGAGTGTGAAGAGAGCAACCCCAGCAAGCAACCGTGTAGGCTGGCCGTCCTGACTATGTATATAGTGGAGCGGTTTCCTTTTCTCTCCATATGAACCTATCATATTGCGTACGTGCCACTGAAGAAAAAAGAACTTTATTTATAAATGACGCGGCACCTACTACTCGTTCTCCTATAACCTTGCGCTTGGCATCTCCAAAATATTAACCTTGCGATTGGCTCTTCGCCTCTTCGGGAAGTCGAGCAATAATGGTAGTGCAGTATACATCGTTCTGGCTATATGAGACCGAATGAATTGCTGCACGTCCACCACGTGGGCCAGGGTCGAGGGGCGAGGGGGAGTGCTACATACGGAGCAAAATGAGTGAATCTACACTCTAAAATACGTCTATATACATCAGTGTTTGGAGTATGTACTAGTAGTTCATATTGAAATCTACTAAAGGACATATATATTCCAAACAATATGATATAATCTCTATAACCAAGGTAGTAGGGACGAGGAGTAAACAGAGGGAGTAGTAAATTTTTCTCCTCGTCCTGCGAGCCACCGCGCGCATGGGCGAGGGAGCGGGCGTAAGGCGGAGCAAGCTTCACCTCATCCTGCGAGCCACCGCGCCCGTGGGCGGGGGAGACGGCGTACTAAGCAAGCTTCTCCTCGTTCTGCGAGTTGACGGGACACATCAAAAGTACTCCAGTGTATAGGGCCTTGCCTCTAAGGTAGGCCCCACATGGTTTGCCTCTTTTTTTAACATAACACGTCAAGTCGCAATTTGTTTGTTCACCCGTGGTAGACGATCCTCCCTCCACCAAGTGGACAACCAGTACACGTGCCAAATTACCACGTGGGCTGCCTTTTTGCTACAGAAATGAGCTCCACCGTGTACCCGCGCGGGTGTGGTTGGGAAAGAGACGGGAGTACGTGCGCCGTGCATGCACCTCTTCTCTTCGTGCACGTCCCCCACCTACGTGGGTGTGTGTGAGAGATACAAACCGCGTTCGTGAGTGTTTTTTGTTTTGGGGTGGGGTGGGGTGGGGGTTGATTTCATGAATTATTTGTGGGAATATGTGTCGATGACATCTCAAACAAAATTTTGCATGCAATGTGTGTGAAATGGAGGCCTATCCATATCATACATAGAGGGTCGGGCAATCCACGAGAAGAGAGGGAGCAGTCATAGCTATCGATAGAGTCGAAGAGAGGATCAAGTGGGTGGGTGCGAGATCGATGAAGAGAGCCATCGAAATTGTGTGTGTGTGCAAGTCAAAGATATAGGGCGACTGGCCTACCGGAACGTTAGAGGGCACATGTCAAGTTTGTGTGTGGCAGGGAGACATGACTAGAGCGCTCGATGTATCGGTGTGTGTGGGGGGGAGGGGGTGGGGGAGGCGTAGGCAGAGGCCTAACTATAGAGGTAGAACGACTCGTATATGTGTTGAGAAGGAGAGACCCAGCTATGTCTTCAGGGAGATCGGTCGACATCCATACATAACTGAAGGACGGGAAATATGATGGGACAGAGAGAGAGAGAGGAGAGAGAGAGGAGAGAGAGAGGGAGGGAGAGGGAGGGAGAGGGGTAGAGTGCTGGATGGGTGATGGAGTTGCTTTTCGAAGATGGTGGGAGAGGCCTACTAGATAAACTGAGGGTGGAACTGCAATGTTATCAATAAGAGTGGGGATGTGTTTCTGTGTGTGCCTGTGCGTGATAGATCTATCGGGACGCATCAATGGATGATGAAGGGGAACCATGTGTTTGGTAAGCAAACTTAACTAGATCGGTAGATCAATTGTTGTTTGTCGGAGGAAGGGAGAGACACAACTAATGAGGTAGATCGATTGACGTGTGAGTAAAAATGAGTTATAAGGACCTAGCTAGCTATATGTATAGCGAGAGATCGGTCGGTGTACGTCCATTTGTTAGAGGCAAATAAGGCCCAGCGAGACAGATAGACAGAGAGAATGGAGCTAGGAGGTGGTGCGAGAGGCCCAACTACTAGCTAGATAGGGGGAGGAGTGTGCGGTTGTGAGATCGATGAAAAGAGGGGCGAGAGTTTACACGTGTGTCTAACCGTATGAGAGACACGAGGCAAGGACACATAAAGGAGGAGATTGAAGGTGTGTGTGTATGTTGTAGGCAGGCATCGCTGGAGAGGTTTATCGATCGGTGTGTGTCGGAAAGGAGTTGTGGAGACTCTGGGAGAACGACCTAAAGAAAAAAATGAATGTGCCCGGTGGATAGAATGTCGAGGGAGGGGGAGGGCGAGGAGGGCGTGTGCATGCACGAGAGAAAGTTAGTGGTAGCTACAAAGGTTAGAGGATTGTGTGGGTGTAAGAGACTAACAAAGATCATAATTTGATATGAAAGCGGATTCATATATTTGAATAGGAGATCATAGTGTTTTAAACACTGCATGCATGAATATAGCGGTGATCCACGTGCTGTGCACATGTTATACCATAATGTGATAATGCATGGCGTTTGCAACTCACAGCTAAATGCCGAACAATCTAAACCATACTATACATCAAACAATCTCACATTTTATTTGAATTTGTGATAATGTGTGGTATTTGCAGCTTACAACTAAATATCGAACAATCAAAACAATACTATATATCGAACATTCTCACATTTTATTTGAATTTGTGGTAATGTGTGGTGTTTGCAACTCACATCTAAATACTTGTAGGCGTAGGGGCGGGGCACCATACATAATGTGATAAACACATTATACATATGAGACATAGTTTAGATTATGAAGATCTAGCTAGAGCTAGAAATGTAATGTGATTTGAAATCAAAATAAAGTGGATTCAAAAAATCTAGTTCGAGTTCATATAGTACACATAGTTCATATGTAACTCGAGACTAATCATGTGGTGTGCTGTGAAGATAATACACAAACGATGGTTTAACTTGACAATAATGATGATTGTAGATCTTATTAAAACAGAGAAATGAATTCAAATGCTTTGACATCACAACAATCATTACTGTAGATCTTATTCAAATAGAGAAACGAATTCAAATTTAGTTCATATTGAAGCGGTAGTATATACATTTGGAATGCACTAAAACGTTCATTTGAGTAGTAGGTTGCATGCATTATACACGTAGCGAAATATTTTAATTGAACATAACATGAATTCAAAGTTTTGAATGACATTTGTAGTGCGCATTGATTTGGTACAGTACACGTTAGGCTTGTCCGGAAATTTCAACCCGCGCCTTGTTAGCCCGAAATACTTAAGATATATCTTTGTCTCGTTGTGCTCCGACAACTCCCTCCATCTCAACCCACGCCTTGCTATTCCAAAATTACAACGCACGCGAAAACTCCCACCTCCTGTGAAATCCCGACACGTGAAATGCCCGTGGTACCCCTGAACCGAAAGAACCGCCTCAAATCGGTGGGGGTACTTTCGTAACTTACCCCACATTTCGGACAAGCGCATCTCTAAGCCATGGTTCCCCATTGCCATCCCATCCGCCCACCCATTCGTACACCGAGGCTGCGAAAACCCGCGACGAAACCTCACACCCTGCTCCGTCCGCCACCCAGCCGGAGCCTCTTCCCCGACGACGTCGTCCACAGCAACACCTCGACGTCCCTCATCCACCATACCGGATGAGGATCTGTCGTCGATCTCATCGTCCCGCCGGTTCAGCCACCCCGTCCTCCACCTCCAAGGAGCTGCCCCGACGTTCCCCTCGTCTTTCGCGCCACCTCCATTCCCACACCGCCGTCTTCACCTGCACCACCGGAAGAGCATCATCATCACCGTTTCGTCGGATGAAGCTGCGGCCTAATCGGCGCCACCAAAGAGGTTGTACACTAATCACCGCATTTTCTTCTTGATTCGATCCACGTTGCTGCCGGCGCTCGGTCCCGAGCCGACACGGCGCGGCTCCATCCACGGCGGCGTCGCCGACCACTCCCTCCACGGCGTCGCTCCCTCGGCGGCGACGTCCACATCAGTAGGAGCTGCTGCTGCTTTAGCTCTCGCTCGCGCTGCTGCTCTGCTCTTGCTCTCGGTCCCCTGCCTGGTCTGCTCCTGCTATTGCTCTTGCTCGCGCTGCTGCTCTCGCTCTTTCTCTTGCTTGCGATGTTGCTCCGATTTAGCTACACTTCAGTCGACTGAATCGACTTTTGGGTCAGTCGATTTTCAAGGGGTGGGGGGCTCGCCGGGGTGAAGGAAGAACCAGCCGCAGCGGGGAGGGGGCTCGCCGGAGAGGTACCCCACTATCTATCTTAGGGTTCAGGATGGGGAAGGTGGTCGCCGGCGGTGGCGAGGCGTTGGCGGGGCGGTGGCGTGGGGATCGCCAGAGAAAAATCTCGGCACGGGGGGCCTAGAGGGATAGCCGGGGCGGCGGCGGACCGGCGGTGGGGAGTGTTTTCAGGGCGGGCGGGGCGGCGCACCGCCGGCTGCGGGTGGCGGGGGGTGCTGTTTGGCCGGTGGTGGCTGGCGGCTCAGGGGGGTGGAGGTTGAAGATGAACCGCAGGCCCTTGATTGTGTATCCAACGGCTGCAAAATCGACTGACCAGAGATGAAAAGTCAGTCGACCGACGTGTAGCCTCACCTTGCTAGTGCGTTCAGTTTCGACAACAAAATTCAATTTCGACAGCTAAATTCAGTTTCGACAGTTAAGTTCAGTTTCGACAGTTAAGTTCAGAGATGAGCGGCTGATGTATTTTACATCTAGCACTTTGTGGTTATGTATTTTACGTCATGTATTGGAGATGCTATTAGAATTCCACTCAGGTTAACGTTGTTCGTTTTCTTTCTTGTCCTGCTTCAGCCTCGGCGTCGTACAACTCACCGGAGCTGCTCCAACGACGAAACCCTCCATCACAGCGGAGCAGTACCTCGGGCTCCATCTCCAGACGCCTAAGATCTTCTTCCCCTCCTCCGACAGCAAAGTCAGCCGGAGCATCCTCACCGGCCAACCCAATCACGCTGAGATCGACATGGCTTCGCCAAAGAGGTTGTACACTTGTTGCATCTCTTTTTTACTCTACATGTTATATATATTGTCCACTGAGCACATGGATTTGTTCCTTTAGTGTATCCTTGAAAGAAAAAACATAGGAATTTTAATTTTCACTTGTTCTCCTTTTCAAATTCCTATTCATGAAGCACAAGACTAAGAGATAGTAGCATAATAGCATTATAACCGTACATTTTCTTGTGGTTTGACTTAATCCACCATGCTTCTTTGCATCATGTGATCTTCCAATTGTTGTGAATCAAACACCCAGATTGTCAGAAATCCTGTGTTTTTAAATTCTCTGTTTTGCACGTGCATTCCTATCCTATTCCTGTCTATTTCCTATCCCTGCATTGTTGGAATCCTCCAATTCAAACGAGCCCTTACAGAATTACTTCTCTTACAGATAGTTGTCAAAGAAAACCTTGCGTGGTTTGTCCCGCTCCTGCTGCGCCGTCGTCCACCCCAGCTCAGCTGCTCCAACGACAGAAGGGTCCAGCACAGCAGGGATCCGGCCTCCAGACTGTCTTTCGCCGCCTCAGATCTTCTTCCCCGCCGCTGGCAGCCATGAAAACTGCATTACCATCATCAACCGAGCAGATGACCTCGAGGACTACACGGGTCCGCAAGAGAGGTCGCACTCTTTCGTGTCTGCTTACGTTATGCATCGCTTAATATTACATGCTACTTTATCGTCCTATTCACCGATTAGACTCTGAGTCAGCTCCAAACTAATGGTCAAACTTGAGTTTTTAAATGGTTGTGGGGTACATATCGGGGCCGCTATCAATAGTATCTATCTACTATCTAGATAATCTCCGGTGTCTACTATGAGTTTCATGTTGGGTGGGAAACAAACAGTAAAGAAGCCATTATCTGTATTTTTTAACTAAAGCCATTATCTGCCTGTTATTATTGGTTTTGGGTCTATCCACAGGTTGCTACCATCACTCTGGATTTCTGCATGCACTCCTTACATAATCTCACTATGTTTTATTCCTATGCATGACAATTATTGTAAACAATGGAACTGAACATGTAGAGCAAAAGAGACGAGCCTTGCGTGGCAATAAAATTTCATGCAGACGTCGCTCCATGGTAGGCGCAAAGGCAGCCCCCCCTCCACGCATTTCGGATTGTAATCAAGAGGAAGATATCTGTTCTGAGGGGGATTCAGAAGGAGAAGACAACTCCTATTTACCCCCTGAGGTCTTCGCTCTAACTTGGCATGCTGATGTTGGTTATATCATGCATATGGTGTCTTGCATTGCTTACTTTATACATCAAATATGTCATCTGCTTAGTTTAGACATCCTTTGTGCGAATGACATCTGTTTAGTTTATTCATCGTTTATGTGAATTATGCAACGCCATCTTGTTTAGCCAGGCATCATATATGTGAATTTTGCAATGCCATCCTGCTTAGCCAGTCATTTTATATGTAAATTATATCAGGCCATCCTTTTTTCGTTACATATTACATTTGTCAACAATGTTAGTACATTCAACTGCTCTTCGTGTGCATCAGCCATTTGACACGGTGATGGCAAATTCTGGAGTGCAAACAAGGTCTTCAGAGCAGACTATGCTATCTGACGAAGCGCATATCTCGTTGGTTACGGATAGCTCCTCAGAGGAGGATTGAGAGACAGATGACCAGTCCTATCCCCCCCCCCCCGAGGTGTATGCTCTAACTTGGCAGGGTTATGTTGCTCATATCGTGCGTATGGTGTCTCGCATTGCTATGTCATTTGATTAGTTTAGACATGCTTTGTGTGAATGCCACCTGTTCAGTGTCTAATTACCATATATGTGAATTATGCATTGCCATCTTCTTGCAAGACATTATGTATGTGAATTATACAATGCTATCTTGTTGCAAAGGCATTATATATGTGAATTATGCAATGCCATGCTGTTTAGCCAATCATCATGTATGTGAATTATATCATGCTATCATTTTTTTGTATTACGTGTTCCATTTGTCGACAACGTTTGTATATTCAACTACTCTTCCTGTGCATCAGCCATTTGAAGCAGTGATGGAAGTATCTGGAGTGAAAACAAGGTATTCAGAGCAGACAATGCTACCTGCTGAAGCAGACATCTTGCTGGTTACAGAGAGCTCCTCACAGGAGGATTCAGAGACTGATGACCAGTCCTATTTCCCCCCTGAGGTCTATGCTCAAACTTGGCAGGGTTATATTACCCATGTCATGCATGTTGTCTTGCATTGCTTAGTTTTTACATCATATATGGATTGCCATCTGCTTACTTGCTTACTATATAAATCATATATTTGAATTATATCATGCCATCATGTTTACATAGTACATACACATCATCTATCTGAATTATGGCATCGCAACCCATTTAATAAAGACATCATATATTTATATCATCTCATCCTGTTTAGTGTTTACAGTCATCATATTTTGAATTATGGCATTCTATCCGTGAATGTATGTGAATTATGGCATGCCAACCTATTTAATAAACACATTATATAGTTATGTCATGTCATCCTGTTTACATAGTCTCATATTTTGAACTATGTCTTTCCATCTTTTTTAGTTAGCCATCATAATGTGAAATTGTGTCATGCTATCCTGTTTAGTTAGCCATCATATATGTGAAATTATGTCATGCTATTCTGTTTGGTTAGACAACATAAATATGAATTATTTCATGCCCTCTTTTATTCCCCACTATCCATTGCACCTGTCTATCATACAATGTCTATACTTTCAATTACTTTTCTTGTTTATCAGTCATTTGAATTGGAGAGCGTGATGGCACTATCTAAGGGAGTAACAACACGGTCTTTAGAAAAGATAGTGCTACCAGTTGATGCAGATAGAACCACGGTTGTACTTGCCCAAGGACCAGATCCACCACACATAACCCAGACTCTCGCAGATTGTACCCCTACCCAGTTGGACAGAGAACCAGCTACACTCCTTCTAACCCCAACCCCGGCAGATAGTAACCCAGTTCCAGTTGACACAGCACCGTGTCCACCACAGAGCACCCAAACACGAGCAGTTAGTAAGGGAACTGCGGTGCCCAAAGCACGAGGACCACCACTCTGAATCCCAACTCAACGCTTACAGGAGAAGAAGATTTGTTCTCAGGTCAGGTTCTGTAGCTATGGTTCATACTCCTTTGCTCTTGCATTACTGTATTTACTCATACCAACTATTTTCAAATTTGAAGGATGGAATTGAAACTCCAATGGCGCAACAGGTATGTTTTAAACCTGTTTCTTTAACTGGTTTGCTGTTGTAACCTGCTCTATGTTGATTTCAGTTTCAATTGAATAAACAGTTATGTTCTCATGTCATGCACATTACAAGTGTTGTTATTGCTCTATAGTTACCCACACTTATATTCTGTCTATTCTGCTTTGTCTTGAATAAATATTATTTGAACTGTGTCCCTATCTTGATTTGGCAACAAAAACTAGAATGATATAGACCATAAAGTGACCATGGTACATAGATATATGTTTGTTTCATGCTGTTATCCTGTCCACTTTACTACTGAACTCATTTACCAAAATGAGTTTCATATACAACATGGTAAACATGTGATGTGTCTACTTGTTTCTCTTTTAGAATGCGGACAAAATATTGGAGAACAGTACCGCGTTATCCAATGGTAAAGGAAGTAATGTAGATAAGGTTCAAGATAGTGAGACATCCCTGTTGGTCTCCAAGAAAGCTGATAAAAACTATCTTGACGACAGTGAGGGAACCCAAAAGTCCTGTCTTGATGTAGTGTTCGAGTTACTGGCCACTACTGCTGGCACAAGCTCTTCGAACTCGCTGCCTGAATCAGTTCGTCTTCTTGAGGCTCAACTTCAAGTTGAAAAACATCGATCAGATGTGTTGCGACAGGAAGCTAAAGGACTGAGGAAGTCCCTGCAGAATTCAGATGCATATTTTCTGGTGCAACAGCAAGCGCTGGAGGATTTAAGCGCCAAACAAGAGAAAGTTAATAAGCTTGCTAAGCATCTTGCCAGCATTATGGGTACCCAGGATATTGTTTCTTGAGATCTTCTGAAGTGGTTTCAGTTCTGGATTTGTTTTGCTGCGGCGTTTATTTGCGCTGGTCGCCAACTTTGACAACCAATGTATATGATATGCTGCTTTGTTCCCTATATTTGCACTGGTGGCGAACTTTGATGCCCAGTGGATGTAATATGTGTAATAGCCGTGATAGCCTAGCGTTAGTTGCTTGCTTATTTATTTCGTTGTTGTCTTGTTTATTTGTTTGCTTGTAGTCATTGCAGTTCTTTTTCCGCGGTTAGCTAGTGGCTGCAATAACCTATTTTTTTAAACTAGGCCACAATAACCATGGGCTAATATTTACTGTAGTGACACTGGGCCTCCTACTGGCCGTAGAAACAGTGGGCCTTCTACGGGCTGTAGAAACAATGGGCCTTCTACGGGCCGTAGAAACAATGGGCCTTCTGCGGGCCGTATCATCAATGGGCCTTATACGGGCCGTATGATCGATTGGCCAAACATGGGCCAAACAGACCGCATTATGGTCGTAAATGGGCTAGAGTTGGAATCGTCCGTTCATGGGCCGACCATAACGGGCCATCGTTAATAGGCCGTATTTGGTGATGCTATGAAAATAGCCCAACAGACTAACGGTCCACAAACGGGCCGACTGTAACGACGGGCTGAATTTGGCCCACAAGCAGAAAATGACAGTAACGGGCCGTAAGTAACCGAATGCTGCAAATGAGCCCAAGAATAAATGGGCCCTCAGAAGGCCGAAAGTTAACTTGGGCTGGAAACGGCCCAACGGAATAATGGGCCGTTAATGGGTATAAAGTGATACACTGTTCATTACGGGCCAGTTTCACCACGGGCCGTTAATGGGTGTAAAGTAATACACTGTTCATTACGGGCCAGTTTCAGCACGGGCCGCTAAAGGGCCTCATATGGGCCGAAAGACGTCATGGGCTATACATGGGCCAAAGTGAAAAAGGGCTGGAATCATATTGGATGGCCCAGATGACGCTACTGGGCCTAATTCAGATAGGGCGTAACGGGCCTTGGGTTAGCGGGCTGTAAATGGGCTATATGCGAACAGGTCGTTAACAGGCTTTCCATGGGCCGGCCCGCCAGCTTTTGACCAAGTCAAACGGGCCGGCCTTTTCACAGGAATGGGCCACTGTTGGCTCGTGCCACGTGTCGACGTATCATAGGCGCCTTTTGTCCAGTGAGTGGATGACATCTGTCCCAACGATGAGCCGACACGTGTTTCCTCTAGCCAATGATGATTTTACACGTGGAAAATCCCCATTGGTCGGGGCTGTTAACGGGTTATCGGATCCAAAACCCGACCCGATAGCTTAACGGCGTTCCGTTACGGTGGATGCCACGTGTCGGTCACCCTTGACGAAAGCACTTCTGTGACGCGCGATTTATCGTCATGGAAGTGGACACTTCCGTGATGATAATTTTGGTAATGTCATGGAACACTTCTACGACAGGACAGGTATGACTATCTTGATTCTGTCATAAATTTGTCATGGATGTACATGCATGACAAAAAAACGCGACCGACTATGACAAACACGTATCATCACGGAAGTGTATTTTTTTTGTAGTGATTGCTTTCATCATGACTTATACATGTTCCTCTGACTATGAGATTATGCAACTCCCGAATATCAGAGGAACACCTTTTGTGTGATCGAACATCACAATGTAACTGGGTGATTATAAAGATGCTCTACAGGTGTCTCCGAAGGTGTTTGTTGGGTTGGCATAGATCGAGATTAGGATTTGTCACTCCGTGTATCGGAGAGGTATCTCTGGGCCCTCTCGGTAATGCACATCACTATAAGCCTTGCAAGCAATGTGACTGATGAGTTAGTTACGGGATGATGCATTACGGAACGAGTAAAGAGACTTGCCGGTAACGAGATTGAACTAGGTATGATGATAGCGACGACCGAATCTCGGGCAAGTAACATACCGATGACAAAGGGAACAACGTATGTTGTTATGCAGTTTGACCGATAAAGATCTTCGTAGAATATGTAGGAGCCAATATGAGCATCCAGGTTCCGCTATTGGTTATTGACCGGAGATGTGTCTCGATCATGTATACATAGTTCTCGAACCCGTAGGGTCCGCACGCTTAATGTTCGATGACGATTTGTATTATGAGTTATGTGATTTGATGACCGAAGTTTGTTCGGAGTCCCAGATGAGATCACGGACATGATGAGGAGTCTTGAAATGGTCGAGAGGGAAAGATCGATATATTGGAAGGTTATATTCGGACGCCGGAATGGTTCTGAAGTGTTTCGGGTATTTTCCGGAGTACCGGGAGGTTGCCGGAACCGCCCGGGAGAGTAATGGGCCTTAATGGGCTTTAGGGGAAGAAGAGAAGGGCCTCAAGGGGTGGCCGCCCCCCCCCCCCCATGGCTGGTCCGAATTGGACTAGGAGGGGCGGCGCCCCCTCTTTCCTTCTCCCCTCTTCCTACTTCCCTCCTTCTCCTAGTTGGAATAGGAAAGGGGGCGAATCCTACTTGGACCGGGAGTCCAAGTAGGACTCCCCCCTTTGGCGCGCCCCCCTTGGGCCAGCCTCCTCTTCCCCCCTCCTTTATATACGTGGGAGGGGGGCACCCCAAAGGACACCAAGTCTTCTCTTAGCCGTGTGCAGTGCCCCCCTCCACAGTTACACACCTCGGTCATATCGTCATAGTGCTTAGGCAAAGCCCTGCACCGGTAACTTCATCATCACCGTCGCCACGCCATCGTGTTGCCGGCTCGTCCTCAACTGGGTCAAGAGCTCGAGGGACGTCATCGTGCTGAACGCGTGCTGAACACGGATGTGTTGTACGTTCGGTTCTTGGATCGGTTGAATCGCGAAGACGTTCGACTACATCAACCGCGTTACTAAATGCTTTCGCTTTCGGTCTACGAGGGTACGTGGACACACTCTCCCCGCTTATTGCTATGCTTCTCCTAGAGGGATCTTGCGTGATCATAGGAATTTTTTTGAATTACTACGTTCCCAAACAGTGGCATCCGAGCCAGGTCTATGCGTAGATGATATATGCACGAGTAGAACACAATGAGTTGTGGGCGATAATAGTCATACTGCTTACCAGCAACATCTTACTTTGATTGGCGGCATTGTTGGATGAAGCAGCCCGGACCGACATTACATGACCGCGTTCACGAGACTGGTTCTACCGACGTGCTTTGCACACTGGTGGCTGGCGGGTGTCTGTTTCTCCAACTTTAGTTGAATCGAGTTTGACTACGCCCTGTCCTTGTTGAAGGTTAAAACAGCACACTTGATGAAAAATCATTGTGGTTTTGATGCGTAGGTAAGAATGGTTCTTGCTAGAAGTCCATAGCAGCCACGTAAAACTTGCAACAACAAAGTAGAGGACGTCTAACTTGTTTTTGCAGGGCATGTTGTGATGTGATATGGTCAAGACATGATGAGATATAAATTTTTGTATGAGATGATCATGTTTTGTAAAAGTTATCGGCAACTGGCAGGAGCCTTATGATTGTCGCTTTATTGTATGAAATTCAATCGCCATGTAATTGCTTTACTTTATCACTAAGCGGTAGCGATAGTCGTAGAAGCAATAGTTGGCGAGACGACAACGATGCTACGATGGAGATCAAGGTGTCAAGCTGGTGACAATGGTCATCATGATGGTGCTTTGGAGATGGAGATCAAAGGCACAAGATGATGATGGCCATATCATATCACTTATTTTGATTGCATGTGATGTTTATCCTTTATGCATCTTATTCTGCTTAGTACGGCAGTAGCATTATAAGATGATCCCTCACTAAATTTCAAGGTATAAGTGTTCTCCCTGAGTATGCACCGTTGCTACAGTTCGTCGTGCCGAGACACCAAGTGATGATCGGGTGTGATAAGCTCTACGTTCACATACAACGGGTGCAAGCCAGTTTTGCACACGCAGAATACTCGGGTTAAACTTGACGAGCCTAGCATATGCAGATATGGCCTTGGAACACTGAGACCGAAAGGTCAAACGTGAATCATATAGTAGATATGATCAACATAGTGATGGTCACCATTGAAAACTACTCCATCTCACGTGATGATCGGACATGGTTTAGTTGATATGGATCATGTGATCATTTAGATGACTAGAGGGATGTCTATCTAAGTGGGAGTTCTTAAGTAATATGATTAATTGAACTTTAATTTATCATGAACTTAGTACCTGATAGTTTTTGCATGTCTATGTTGTTGTAGATCAATGGCCCATGCTACCGTTCCCTTGAATTTTAATGCGTTCCTAGAGAAAGCTAAGTTGAAAGATGATGGTAGCAACTACACGGACTGGGTCTGTAATTTGAGGATTATCCTCATTGCTGCACAGAAGAATTACGTCCTGGAAGCACCACTAGGTGCAAGACCCGCTGCAGGAGCAACTCCGGATGTTATGAACGTCTGGCAGAGCAAAGCTGATGACTAGTCGATAGTTCAGTGTGCCATGCTTTACGGCTTAGAATCAGGAATTCAAAGATGTTTTGAACGTCATGGAGCATATGAGATGTTCCAGGAGTTGAAGTTAATATTTCAAGAAAATGCCCGAATTGAGATATATGAAGTCTCCAATAAGTTCTATAGCTGCAAGATGGAGGAGAATAGTTATGTCAGTGAACATATACTCAGAATGTTTGGGTACCACAACCACTTGACTCAACTGGGAGTTAATCTTCCTGATGATAGTGTCATTGACAGAGTCCTTCAATCATTGCCACCAAGCTACAAAAGCTTCGTGATGAACTATAACATGCAAGGGATAGATAAGACAATTCCCGAGCTCTTCGCGATGCTAAAGGCTGCAGAGGTAGAAATCAAGAAGGAGCATCAAGTGTTGATGGTCAACAAGACCACTAGTTTCAAGAAAAAGGGCAAAGGGAAGAAGGGGAACTTCAAGAAGAACGGCAAGCAAGTTGCTGCTCAAGTGAAGAAGCCCAAGTCTGGACCTAAGCCTGAGACTGAGTGCTTCTACTGCAAAGGGACTGGTCACTGGAAGCGGAACTGCCCCAAGTATTTTGCGGATAAGAAGGATGGCAAAGTGAAAGGTATATTTGATATACATGTTATTGATGTGTACCTTACTAATGCTCGTAGTAGCGCCTGGGTATTTGATACTGGTTTTGTTGCTCATATTTGCAACTCGAAACAGGGGCTACGGATTAAACAAAGATTGGCTAAGGACGAGGTGACGATGCACGTGGGAAATGGTTCCAAAGTCGATGTGATCACCGTCGGCACGCTACCTCTACATCTACCATCGGGGTTAGTTTTAGACCTGAATAATTGTTATTTGGTGCCAGCGTTGAGCATGAACATTATATCTGGATCTTGTTTGATGCGAGACGGTTATTCATTTAAATGAGAGAATAATGGTTGTTCTATTTATATGAGTAATATCTTTTATGGTCATGCACCCTTGATGAGTGGTCTATTTCTGTTGAATCTTGATTGTATTGATACACATATTCATAATATTGAAGCCAAAAGATGCGAAGTAAATAATGATAGTGCAACTTATTTGTGGCACTGCCGTTTAGGTCATATTGGTGTAAAGCGCATGAAGAAACTCTATGGTGATGGGCTTTTGGAATCACTTGATTATGAATCACTTGATGCTTACGAACCATGCCTCATGGGCAAGATGACTAAGACTCCGTTCTCCGAAATAATGGAGCGAGCAACTGACTTATTGGAAATAATACATACTGATGTATGCGGTCCAGTGAATGTTGAGGCTCGCGGCGGGTATCATTATTTTATGACCTTCAGAGATGATTTGAGCAGATATGGGTATATCTACTTAATGAAACATAAGTCTGAAACATTTGAAAAGTTCAAAGAGTTTCAGAGTGAAGTGGAAAATCATCGTAACAAGAAAATAAAGTTTCTACGATCTGATCGTGGAGGTGAATATTTGAGTTATAAGTTTGGTCTTCATTTGAAACAATGTGGAATAGTTTCGCAACTCACGCCACCTGGAACACCACAGCGTAATGGTGTGTCCGAACGTCATAACCGTACTTTATTAGATATGGTGCGATCTATGATGTCTCTTACCAATTTACCACTATCGTTTTGGGGTTATGCTTTAGAGACAGCTGCATTCACGTTAAATAGGGCACCATCTAAATCCGTTGAGACGACACCATACGAACTGTGGTTTGGCAAGAAACCCAAGTTGTCGTTTCTTAAAGTTTGGAGCTGTGATACTTATGTGAAAAAGCTTCAACCTGATAAGGTCGAACCCAAATCGGAGAAATGTGTCTCCATAGGATACCCAAAGGAGACTGTTGGGTACACCTTCTATCACAGATCCGAATGCAAGATATTCGTTGCTAAGAATGGATCCTTTCTAGAGAAGGAGTTTCTCTAGAAAGAAGTGAGTGGGAGGAAAGTAGAACTTGATGAGGTAATTGTACCTTCTCCCGAATTGGAAAGTAGTTCATCACAAAAATCAGTTCCAGTGATTCCTACACCAATCAGTGAGGAAGCTAATGATGATGATCATGAAACTTCAGATCAAGTTACTACCAAATCTCGTAGGTCAACCAGAGTAAGGTCCGCACCTGAGTGTTACGGTAATCCTATTCTGGAGGTCATGTTTCTTGATAATGACGAACCTACGAACTATGAGGAAGCGATGATGAGCCCAGATTCCGCGAAATGGCTTGAGGCTATGAAATCTGAGATGGGACCCATGTATGAGAACAAAGTGTGGACTTTAGTTGACTTGCCCGATGATCGGCAAGCCATTGATAATAAATGGATCTTCAAGAAGAAGACTGACGCTGACGGTAATGTTACTACCTACAAAGCTCGACTTGTTGCGAAAGGTTTTCGACAAGTTCAAGGAGTTGACTACGATGAGACCTTCTCACCCGTAGCGATGCTTAAGTCTGTCCAAATCATGTTAGCAATTGCCGCATTTTATGATTATGAAATTTGGCAAATGGATGTCAAAACTGCATTCCTTAATGGATATCTTGAAGAAGAGTTGTATATGATGCAACGAGAAGGTTTTGTCGATCCTAAAGGTGCTAACAAAGTGTGCAAGCTCCAGCAATCCATTTATGGACTGGTGCAAGCCTCTCGGAGTTGGAATATACGCTTTGATAGTGTGATCAAAGCATATGGTTTTATACAGACTTTTGGAGAAGCCTGTATCAAGAAAGTGAATGGGAGCTCTGTAGTATTTCTAATACTATATGTGGATGACATATTGTTGATTGGAAATGATACAGTATTTCTAGGTAGCATAAAAGGATACTTGAATAAGAATTTTTCAATGAAAGACCTCGGTGAAGCTGCTTATATATTGGGCATCAAGATCTATAGAGATAGATCAAGATGCTTAATTGGACTTTCACAAAGCACATACCTTGATAAAGTTTTGAAGAAGTTCAAAATGGATTAGTCAAAGAAAGGGTTCTTGCCTGTGTTACAAGGTGTGAAGTTGAGTCAGACTCAATGCCCGACCACTGCAGAAGATAGAGAGAAAATGAAGTCATTCCCTATGCCTCAACCATAGGTTCTATCATGTATGCAATGTTGTGTACCAGACCTGATGTGTGCCTTGCTATAAGTATAGCAGGGAGGTACCAAAGTAATCCAGGAGTGGATCACTGGACAGCGGTCAAGAACATCCTGAAATACCTGAAAAGGACTAAGGATATGTTTCTCGTTTATGGAGGTGACAAAGAGTTCGTCGTAAATGGTTACGTCGATGCAAGCTTTGACTCTGATCTGAATGACTCTAAGTCGCAAACCGGATACGTGTTTATATTGAATGGTGGAGCTGTTACTTGGTGCAGTTCCAAGCAGAGCGTCGTGGCGGGATCTACGTGTGAAGCAGAGTACATAGCTGCTTCGGAAGCAGAAAATGAAGGAGTCTGGATGAAGGAGTTCATATCCGATCTAGGTGTAATACCTAGCGCATCGGGTCCAATGAAAATCCTTTGTGACAATACTAGAGCAGTTGCCTTGGCGAAGGAATCCAGATTTCACAAGAGAACCAAACACATCAAGAGACACTTCAATTCCATCTGCGATCTAGTCAAGGAGGGAGACATAGAGATTTGCAAAATACATACGGATCTGAATGTTCCAGACCCGTTGACTAAGCCTCTTCCACGAGCAAAACATGATCAGCACTAAGACTCCATGGGTGTTAGAATCATTACTATGTAATCTAGATTATTGATTCTAGTGCAAGTGGGAGACTGAAGGTAATATGCCCTAGAGGCAATAATAAAGTTTTTATTCATATTTTCTTATATCATGATAAATGTTTATTATTCATGCTAGAATTATATTAACCGGAAACTTATTACATGTGCGAATACATAGACTAAACAGAGTGTTCCTAGTATGCCTCTACTTGACTAGATCGTTAATCAAAGATGGTTAAGTTTCCTAACCATAGACATGTGTTGTCATTTGATGAATGGGATCAAATCATTAGAGAATGATGTGATGGACAAGACCCATCCGTTAGCTTAGCATTAATGATTGTTTAGTTTTATTTCTATTGCTTTCATCATGACTTATACATGTTCCTCTGACTATGAGATTATGCAACTCTCGAATATCGAAGGAACACCTTGTGTGTTATCAAACGTCACAATGTAACTGGGTGATTATAAAGATGCTCTACAGGTGTCTCCGAAGGTGTTTGTTGGGTTGGCATAGATCGAGATTAGGATTTGTCACTCCGTGTATCGGAGAGGTATCTCTGGGCCCTCTCGGTAATGCACATCACTATAAGCCTTGCAAGCAATGTGACTGATGAGTTAGCTACGGGATGATGCATTACGGAACGAGTAAAGAGACTTGCCGGTAACGAGATTGAACTAGGTATGATGATATCGACGATCGAATCTCGGCAAGTAACATACCGATGACAAAGGGAACAACGTATGTTGTTATGCAGGTTGACTGATAAAGATCTTCATAGAATATGTAGGAGCCAATATGAGCATCCAGGTTCCGCTATTGGTTATTGACCGGAGATGTGTTTCGATCATGTCTACATAGTTCTCGAACCCGTAGGGTCCGCACGCTTAACGTTCGATGACGATTTGTATTATGGGTTATGTGATTTGATGACCGAATTTTGTTCAGAGTCCCGGATGAGATCACGGACATGACGAGGAGTCTCCAAATGGTCGAGAGGGAAAGATCGATATATTGGAAGGTTATATTCGGACACCGTAATGGTTCTGAAGTGTTTCGGGTATTTTCCGGAGTACCGGGAGGTTGTCGGAACCGCCCGGGAGAGTAATGGGCCTTAATGGGCTTTAGGGGAAAGGAGAGAAGGGCTTCAAGGGGTGGCCGCGCCCCCCCCCCCCACGGCTGGTCCGAATTGGACTAGGAGGGGGTGGCGTCCCCCTCTTTCCTTCTCCCCTCTTCCTCCTTCCCTCCTTCTCCTAGTTGGAATAGGAAAGGGGGGGCGAATCCTACTTGGACCGGGAGTCCAAGTAGGACTCCCCCCTTTGGTGCGCCCCCCTTGGGCCGGCCTCCTCTTCCCCCCTCCTTTATATACGTGGGAGGGGGCACCCCAAAGGACACCAAGTCTTCTCTTAGCCATGTGCGGTGCCCCCCTCCACAGTTACACACCTCGGTCATATCGTCGTAGTGCTTAGGCGAAGCCCTGCACCTGTAACTTCATCATCACCATCGCCACGCCGTCGTGCTGACGAAACTCTCCCTCGTCCTCAACTGGATCAAGAGCTCAAGGGACGTCATCGTGCTGAACGTGTGCTGAACACGGAGGTGCCATACATTCGGTGCTTGGATCGGTTGAATCGCGAAGACGTTCGACTACATCAACCCCGTTACTAAACGCTTCCGCTTTCGGTCTATGAGGGTACGTGGACACACTCTCCCCGCTCGTTTCTATGCTTCTCCTAGATAGATCTTGCATGATCGTAGGAATTTTTTTGAATTACTGCGTTCCCCAACAGTCAAGTGGTGCTTACAAAGCCTCATGTGATGCTCCTACATCATCAAGCGAGAAACAAGCCTTCAATGAGGAATTGAGCCTAATGGTGAAGAACTTCAACAAGTTCTGCAAGAGTAGAAGCAAAGAAAGAAGTTCCAAGTCAAGGTTGTACAATGACAAAAGATCTTCTAGTCATGAGCGTCATTGCTACAATTGTGGAAGACCCGGACACTACTCCAATGAGTGTACGAGTCCCTACAAAAGAAGAGAAGACTCACCTAAAAGGAGAAGTAGAAGAGAAGAATCACCTCCAAGAGAGAGAAAGAGTAGAGATGATCGTTATGAACGAAGAACCTCTCGCAGAAGCAAGGATTCGGAAAGGAAGGACAAGTCATCGAGGAGCTACACAAAACGAAGACATCAAGCTCATCACTACAAAAAAAGACACATCCGTGACATTTTGGGCCGAACAAATTTTTTTTCTGTCATACATATGACACTTCTATGACGATAATTGTGACAAAACCCGGTATCATCATAGATGTGGTGGGATCCTACTTCTATGACAGAAAATGGGCTTTTCGTCCTGGGCGGGCCGGAGACGCAGCTGCATGACATTCTTTGGGCCGTCCATGACGGAAAAAACCATGGTAGAAGCGAGGGCGAGGAAAATTTCGGGGAGTTCCCGGTTACGGTGGGAGGTCGGGGGCCAAGCGATGCGCGTTTCTCTCGTACACGTACGCGTGTGTGTGTGAGGCGTTGGCTCTAACTGAACCCGAGCGAGGCGTTGGGCTCTAACTGAACCCGAGTGATTGCACTGCAGGCTACACGTTACTAAACCCGAGCGATCGATCGATGGTTGTTAACTGAACCCGATCGAGCGATTCCTTCGCTACTGCTGCTAACTGAAGCCGATCGATGCTGCCTCTGGATGAACAGTGAGCGTTGCTGGGGGGGTTTGGATGAACAGTTCCCGGTGGGGGTGGATGCACAGGACCCCGTGGTGTTGCCTCTGGATGAACAGGACCCCGATCGATCGAGCCGGTTGGGGCTGGATGAACAGGACCCCGTGGAGGGCAGGATGAACAGGACCACCCCGTGGAGGGAAGAATGAACAGTAGACGGTGGAGGGCTGGATTAACAGTAGCCCGTGGAGGGGTGGTTGAACAGGAGCCCGTGGAGAGGGCTGGTTGAACAGTAGCCGGTGGAGTAGCGCGTGGTGGAGGCTGGATGAACAGGAGCCCGTGGATGAACAGTCGCAAGTGGAGGCTGGAGGAGGTCGACGGTGGATGAACAGTAGCCCGTGGAGGCTGGAGGGGGTCGCCGGTGGAGATGAACAGTGCCCCGTGGAGTCCCGTTTTGCGGTACGCCACACCCCTCCCGATGAACAGGACCCCCGTTTCGACCGTAGCGCTCCAACACAAGTCTGTTTCCTCCGTTTTGCGGTATGCCACACCCCTCCCGATCAACAGGACCCCCGTTTCGACCATAGGAGGTTCGTTTCCTCCATTTTGCGGTACGCCAGACCCCTCCCGATGAACAGGATCCCGTTTCAAACGTGGCCGGTCGAACACAAGGCCGTGGAGGCTGGAGGAGGTTGACGGTAGCCCGTGGAGGCTGGAGGAGGTCGACGGTGGAGATGAACAGTATCCCGTGGAGTCCCGTTTTGCGGTACGCCACACCCCTCCCGATGAACAGGACCCCCGTTTCGACCGTAGGAGGTCCATTTCGTCCGTTTTACGGTACGCCACACCCCTCCCGATCAACAGGACCCCCGTTTCGATCGTAGGAGGTCCGTTTCGTCCGTTGCGGTACGCCACACCCCTCCCGATCAACAGGACCCCCGTTTCGACCGTAGGAGGTCCGTTTCGTCCGTTTTGCGGTACGCCACACCCCTCCCGATCAACAGGACCCCCGTTTCGACCGTAGGAGGTCCGTTTCCTCCGTTTTGCGGTACGCCACACCCCTCCCGATCAACAGGACCCCGTTCCGAATGTAGGAGGTCCGTTTCCTCCGTTCTGCGGTACGCCAAGCCTCATTTCCATCGGCTATTCCGTCCAAGCCCTCCCGATGAACACGACGACGCATTCCGTTCCGACCTAGCCGGTTGGCTCCCCATGAACACAACGACGACGCCGTTTCTCCGTTCCGACCCAGCCATGTATACCAGCCCTGGTCGTACGTATGCGCGAGTAGGCGTTCGAGACCCTGCCCGTATGTACGTACGTGGCCGTATTTTTTTTCTTGCACACTGGCCGCTGTACGTACGTGTACATGCTACGTACGCGCCTCTACTACGACACGTGCGCGCCTCTACATCGACCAGTATGTACGTACACGTTCGCGACCAGAATGACAATGCTACGTACGCTTCGACCAGGTGGGTCCCGACTGTCAGGCACTTCCTTGCCTGCTAAGATGTAGCTGGTGGGTCCCAGTAGTCCGGGGGCGAATCATTTTTTTTTTGCCCAGACGCACTTCCTTGCGTGCGAAGATGTAGCTGGTGGGTCCCAGCAGTCAGGGGGAAACGTTTTTTTCGTGAAATACAGTGGCCCATCCGATGGGTCCCAGCTGTCAGATGGAGGAATCATTATTTTTCGCGTAATAAGGAGGCACTTCCTTGCTGCGGCCATGGACCCAGCTGTCAGCCTCTCTACGTATAGTCCATGTCCGATGGAAGTCGTTCCTTGACCACGTTGACCACGCTGCGCTGAGAGCACCAGGGCGGTGGACGACGGCGAGGCCTAGGAAGGGGACGACGGGGAGCCGGGGAAGACGCGGCAGTGGAAGCCCGCGCGGAGAGGAGTACGAGGGTTCACTGGTTCGGCTGCGGTGTGAGGCTGCCGTCGCCGCAGGGCCTGGCCAGCGGTGGGAATAGTAGGGGGCGGTGAGGCCCCCGCGGCAGCACAGCCGGCCACGGGAGGCAGGAGCATGCGGCACGACCGGCGCTGCTTTGGGCGGCTGGAGCAAGAAGACCAGAGGTTGAAGAAGCACTACGGCCGTTGGATGGACATCGTACGGTCACTGGAGCTAGAATCGTTCATATTGACTAAAGTTGACAAAGGCCCCCGTTCCAGTCAACTTAGTAGGCCCACAAGTCAGCCTCCCACCATGGTGGGTCCCAGCTAGCAGGGGGAGTATTCATTTTTTTTTGTGCGTAATAAGGAGGCACTTCCTTGCGTGCGAAGATATAGCTGGTGTGTCCGAGCTGTCAGCGGCGGTAACATTTTTTTCGCGAAATACAGAGGCCCTTTCAGTGGGTCCCTAATGTCAGGTGGGGGAATAATTATTTTGCGCGTAATAAGGAGGCATTTCCTTGCGTGCGGCCGTGGACCTAGCTGTCGGCCTCTCCACGTACAGTCCACTTCAGATGCATGTCGGTCGTTGACCACGTTGACCAGGCCGCGCCGAGAGCACCAGGGCGGTGGACGACGGCGAGGCCTAGGAAGGGAACGACACAGAGGCAGGGAAGACTCGGCAGTTGTTTCCCACACGGAGGGAAGTACGACTGTACGAGGGTTTACTGGTTCGTCTGCCGTCGCCGGAGAATAACAGCAGGTGTGGGTGAGTAGAGGGATGGCTAGGCCAGCGATGGGAGTACGGTGGGGCGGTGAGGCCTGCGCGACAGCAGAGCCGGCCGCGGGGAGGAGGGAGCAGGCAGTCCCGCCGGCGCTTGTTTGAGCGGCTGGAGCAGGAAGAGCAGAGATTGAAGAAGCACGACGGTCGTTGGATGGCCATCCAACAGTCACTGCTTGTGCGTCAACCTTTTTTTAGGAAAGCCTCAAATCTGTGGAAAACAGCATACAGCCCATCTCCCATTATTTCTAATAATTTACAGCCCATTTGCTAATTATTAAGGTTTTTTTAGCCCATATTCTTTTTGTTAGCATTACAGCCCATATTGTGGCCACGGTTAAAAAATTATACAAAATTTTGCATATTTCGGTGCGGTCCAAACTGTTTTTAATCCCAAAATTTCAACTCACATTCATACTGATTTTAAAAATAAATGTATACCAATATAAAATCCAACAAATTCTCCACGCATAAAAATTAATGTAATTTAAAATCTTGAAATGAAAAAAAAATATTTGAAACTAATTGCCGGTTTGATGTGTTTTAAAAATGTACAGCCCATTTCTCATTACTGATGGGCCATTTTCTCGGCCAGCCGAATGAAATCTCTCCTCGTATTGAAAGATTTGCAGCCCAACAGGCCTGACAAAGCGACTTACTTGGCAAATCACAAAAAAACTGGGCTGTGGACGTGGACCCAGCTGTCAGCCTCTCCACGTACAGTACTCTTCCGATGGAAGTCGTTCCTTGACCACGTTGACCATGCCGCACGGAGAGCACCACGGCGGTGGACGACGGCGAGGCCTAGGAAGGGGACGATGCGGAGCCGGGGAAGACGCGGCAGTGGAAGCCCGCATGGAGAGGAGTACGAGGGTTCACTGGTTCGGCTGCGGTGTGAGGCTGCCGTCGCCGCAGGGCTTGGCCAGCGGTGGGAATAGTAGGGGGCGGTGAGGCCTCCGCGGCAGCACAGCCGGCCACAGGAGGCAGGAGCATGCGGCACGACCGGCGCTGCTTTGGGCGGCTGGAGCAAGAAGACCAGAGGTTGAAGAAGCACTACGGCCGTTGGATGGACATCGTACGGTCACTGGAGCTAGAATCGTTCATATTGATTAAAGTTGACAAAGGCCCCCGTCCCAGTCAACTTAGTAGGCCCACAAGTCAGCCTCCCACCATGGTGGGTCCCAGCTAGCAGGGGAGTATTCATTTTTTTTGTGCGTAATAAGGAGGAACTTCCTTGCGTGCGAAGATATAGCTGGTGTGTCCGAGCTGTCAGCGGCGGTAACATTTTTTTCGCGAAATACAGAGGCCCTTTCGGTGGGTCCCTAATGTCAGGTGGAGGAATAATTATTTTGCGCGTAATAAGGAGGCATTTCCTTGCGTGCGGCCGTGGACCCAGCTGTCGGCCTCTCCACGTACAGTCCACTTCAGATGCATGTCGGTCGTTGACCACGTTGACCAGGCCGCGCCGAGAGCACCAGGGCGGTGGACGACGGCGAGGCCTAGGAAGGGAATGACACGAAGGCAGGGAAGACTCGGCAGTTGTTTCCCACGCGGAGGGGAGTACGACTGTACGAGGGTTTACTGGTTCGTCTGCCGTCGCCGGAGAATAACAGCAGGTGTGGGTGAGTAGAGGGATGGCTAGGCCCGCGATGGGAGTACGGTGGGGCGGTGAGGCCTGCGCGGCAGCAGAGCCGGCCGCGGGGAGGAGGGAGGAGGCAGTCCCGCCGGCGCTTGTTTGAGCGGCTGGAGCAGGAAGAGCAGAGATTGAAGAAGCACGATGGCCGTTGGATGGCCATCCAACAGTCACTGCTTGTGCGTCAACCTTTTTTTAGGAAAGCCTCAAATCTGCGGAAAACAGCATACAGCCCATCTGCCATTATTTCTATAATTTACAGCCCATTTGCTAATTATTAAGGTTTTTTTAGCCCATATTCTTTTTGTTAGCATTACAGCCCATATTGTGGCCACGGTTATACGAAATTTTGCATATTTCGGTGTGGTCCGAACTGTTTTTAATCCCGAAATTTTGACTCACATTCAAACTAATTTTAAAAATAAATGTATATCAATATAAAATCCAACAAATTCTCCACGCATAAAATTAATGTAATTTAAAATCTCAAAATGAAAAAAAAAGATATTTGAAACTAATTGCCGATTTGATGTGTTTTAAAAATGTACAGCCCATTTCTCATTACTGATGGGCCATTTTCTCGGCCAGCCGAATGAAAGCTCTCCTCGTCTTGAAAGATTTGCAGCCCAACAGGCCTAACAAAGCGACTTACTTGGCAAATCACAAAAACAAACTGGGCTGTGGCCATGGACCCAGCTGTCAGCCTCTCCACGTACAGTACTCTTCCAATGGAAGTCGTTCCTTGACCACGTTGACCACGCCGCGCGGAGAGCACCACGGCGGTGGACGACGGCGAGGCCTAGGAAGGGGACGACGCGGAGCCGGGGAAGACGCGGCAGTGGAAGCCCACGCGGAGAGGAGTATGAGGGTTCACTGGTTCGGCTGCGGTGTGAGGCTGCCGTCGCCGCAGGGCCTGGCCAGCGGTGGGAATAGTAGGGGGCGGTGAGGCCTCCGCGGCAGCACAGGCGGCCATGGGAGGCAGGAGCATGCGGCACGACCGGCGCTGCTTTGGGCGGCTGGAGCATGAAGACCAGAGGTTGAAGAAGCACTACGGCCGTTCGATGGACATCGTACGGTCACTGGAGCTAGAATCGTTCATATTGACTAAGTTGACAAAGCCCTTCGTCCCCGTCAACTTAGTAGGCCCACAAGTCAGCCTCCCACCAAGGTGGGTCCCAGCTAGCCGGGGGAGTATTCATTTTTTGTGCGTAATAAGGAGGCACTTCCGGTGGGTCCGAGCTGACAGCGGGGGGAACGTTTTTTCGCGAAATACGGTGGCCCGTCAGGTGGGTCCCAGCAGTCAGGGGGCAAACGTTTTCTTCGCAAAATACGGTGGCCCGTCTAGTGGGTCCCTGCGGTCAGTTGGAGGAATCATTATTTTCCGCGTAATAAGGAGGCACTTACTTGCTGCGGCCGTGGACCTAGCTGAGACTCTCCACGTAAAGTATACTTCCGATGGAAGTCGTTCCTTGACCACGTTGACCTCGCCGCGTTCCGTTGCATGCATGCGTCCATGGGCGTGGTGCGTCCCCACTGTCAGCCTCTCACGTACATTCATCTTCCGATGACTCTCGGTTGTTGACCACGTTGACCACACCGTGCCGAGCGCACCCAGACTGGAACGACCCGGAGATGGGGAAGACGAGGCAGTGGAGTCGCAGATGGAGAGGAGTGGGAAACTTCACTGGTTCGGGTGCGCGGCAGCACAGCCGCGGTGCCGCCCACGGGAGACAGGAGCAAGAACAGAGGTTGAAGAAGGAGCACGTGTGTTGGATTAACATCCAACGGTCCAGCTGCTAGAATCATTTGTTGATTAAGTTGACAAAGCCATGCGTACATGTCCGCTTAGTAGGCCCACAAGTCAGTCACCAAATCTGACGGGTCCCAGCTGTCAACGGGATGAATAATTTTTTTCGCAAAACAAGGAGGCACTTCCTTCCGTGCGAAGATACAGCCGGTGGGTCCCAGCTGTAAGGAGGAGGAAACATTTTTTTCAGCTTAATAAGGAGGAACCTTCCTTGCGTGCGACCATGGACCTCGTGGGTCCCAGCCGTCAGGCTCTCCACGTACAGTCCTCTTCCGATGACTCTCGTTTGTTGACCACGCCGCACCGAACGCAGCGAGGCGGTGGACGACGGCGAGGCCCCGGACGGGAACGACTCGGAGATGGGAAAACGCGGTAGTGGAGTCGCAGATTGAGAGGAGGAGAAGGGTTATAACTGGTTCTGTTGCGGTGTGGGGCTGTAGTCTGTGGAGAATAACAGGAGGTGTCGAGGGGTGGAGGGATAGCCTGGCCGGCGGTGGGGTAGCGCTTCGCAGCGATGCGTGCTAAGCAGAGCCGCTAGCCACCGGAGGCCGGACCAGGCGGTCCCCGTGACGCTGGAGGAAGAAGACAAGAGATTGAAGGTGCATGCCGGCCGTTGGATATAAATCCAATGGCTGTGGATGACACAATCATTTGTTGACCAAGTTGACAACGCCCTGCGTAGGCTTCGACCTGTTGGCCCACATGTCAGCCTGCAAAAATGTGGCATATATTTAACCCATGTTTTCTAGAATGTACAGTCCATTTGCTAGGCTGAGTGAACAAATAATTTCGCGTCAATCAGGCCCATTTATATTTTCTAAGAAAACCCAGCCCATTTGCACTTCCTTGAAATACACGTATTAGGTGGGCTCGTTATATATATAATGTTATGTTAGAAGGAGCAATTAATATCAAAGAATAAACCGGAGAGGCACATTTTTTCTATATATAATTAAGAAATTAGCGAGTTATTGCTCAAAATAAAAATGAGCGCGTTATTATTAAATTGGTCCTTAAAATCTTCGCAAGCTTTTGTACGCAATCACCAGGATTTTCCTTGCCTGTGAGTCAAAAACAACCAGGATTTTCCTTGCCAACTTCCGTTAAACATTTACTTTTATAAGTTAATAACACGTGGGATGTTTTTATAATGTATATATAAGTCTCTATAAAATATACGATAATAGTAATAATATAAATATATATAATGTGGTTAGAAGGGAAAACATAAATTGGACACAGCATTATTTTTATAAGAGACCTGCGTTTTATACCCCACAGTAGGCATACTAACAAGTTCACACACAAATACAACAGAAAAGGTAAACATTCATATCAAACTCAGGTTCATAGGACACGTTCATATTCATAGCCAACATTCACTATCAACAACTCAAAAGATTCATATATACACAAGCTCAGCATATCTATGCATCCAAATGATTGATAGATCACACGACAATATTCATACATAATTCACAAAAAGATTCAGATATACACATGTTCAGTATGTTTATGCATCCAAATGATTCAGATCACAGCCAATATGATCCATGGACGAACTTTAATTACCTAGGGTACAGACTGGTAAATGGTGTTCAATCAGAGGTACTTCTTGCTAAAATTAGTTCTTGTACGAGTAAACTTTCGAGTACATAAGAGGCAGCACGGACAATCGGAACTTTGCTTGTAGGTTTATCCTCAAATAGTGGCCTCGTGCCGAGGGAGGTTTGAGCAACTTGGCCACTACTTTCATCCAACTAGTTTACTGGCTCATCTTGGTCATGTATCTCGCCAAAATTCTACATTGCAGACGAGAAAGGAGGCGGTTGAGAAAATGAACCACCCAAATTTTTTGTGCAGTTCAACTGAAATGGAGCATCCTTGGCGTGCAGACTGATTAAGTGCCAGATGAATATACACGTCAACCAACTTGTCTGGAATCTTTAGACTCCATGCCATATAGTTCGCTACCATATGTGCTGATAACCAAAAGGCACAAGTTGGGACCAAAGACTGGACTGCGTTTTTCTGGCCTATGCACCAAGCAATATTTTTGGCGTTCACTCTCCTAATACTTGGAGTTTGACAATTGGTTGACGTCGGTTGATACTCGAATGAATATAGGCACTTCTTGTCAACATCGATGCTTGTCTGAGTGAACTTTGGAGTACATAGCAGCAGCATAAGTACCTGTCCATCTGATCATTTTGTGCAGTTCTACTGAAATCACCCGATGTAATGATTTGCCTGCGAGTTCAGGCTCCAAATTACTCCTTTATGAAATCGGCAAACAGTAGCACAATACCAAATTACCAATACATATGACAGGCACAATAATCAGGATAAAGACCAGTACCAACCTATGTGAGGTAGCATATCAATTACTATTTCCTTTGACTGGAAGCCGAGATAAGCCAAGCGACTGACAGCAAAGGAAGAAAGCAAGCGGAGATTAGCGACTGGCAGGAAAGGACGGAAGCTGTCGAGGCAATGAAGCACCCAAAGTTTTTGTGCAGTTCCACCAAAATCGAGCATCCCTGTTGGCACATATATTGAGAGAGTGAGATTACTGTAATAGTGGGACTAGTTGATGAAACATACACTAACAAATAGAAGCACCCTCATTATCTTAATGGGTAAAGTTAGCAACATAGTAGTCTTGCTTAAAGAGAGGTATTAGTTTATTTAATCAGTGCCAATTAGCTCAACTCAACACTCAAAGCATTGCCATTTATCATAGGTTGCAAAACTTTAACGTGCAAAGATAAAGGAGTTTCTCATGACAGTAGCACGATACAAATAGAGATGACAGCAAACTAATATGGATGAAGGCCTTAGGCCCGTACCAACCTAAGAAAAAAAGCTTATTCATGTAGTCGCATAAGAGATGATAAAGCACTCACTGGAATCACACAATAGTATATATTTTTGTGCACTTCAAATGTATGGTTGAAATCACTCTTGTTTACCAGTGCTGGGATTATATCGAAAGATTATCAAGAACTTCCAGCAGAGTTAAAGCACTGGCAGGGATACAGTTCATTGTATTGTCTAGTGTAGTTCCACTAAAATGTATGATTGGCACAACATGATCCCTATTTGCACAAGTAGGAAGAAGGTGAAACCTTCATTAGCTTAGTGAGAAAGGATAGGAAGACATTAGCATATTACTCAAACAGTAGCATCAAATTCATGATGGACAATACGCAAAACATTGCCTCATTGAACCAATGGCAATAAATTGACATGCAAAACAATAGCACTATTATGTCATGACACTAATAATATTCCCTCCCTGCTCCACCACATGATTCACCTCCATAGACAAACATACACACGTACATGATTCAGCATAGGGTCCTACTAAAGATTTGTTTAACTCCAACAGGAAAATTAGGCAGTAATAAATTAGTGGTACTTAAGTACTCCTAATTAATTAAGTGAGACAGCAGAAGTGGAAGGGCTCCCTGGAGGATCGTCTCACATGTAAGGTAGTCGTTGCCGGAGCCCTTGAATGGCCTCGACTGAGGCCTCTGGCTTCAGCAAGATCGCCTTGGCACTGTTTATTCTTCTTCTTGTTCCTCTTCATGCTCTGTTTCTCTTTCTCCTCACCAGTTGGTGAAACCAAGTACATGATTAGCCTTCTAATTCAGAATTGGTTTTGTCAGTGAGGGAGTACAAGTGTACTAGTAAAAAACAACATTATTTTCTCATGGCAGTCGGAAAATAGAGATGAACACATGCATTAAATATCATTCTTACCTAAAGGAAGGTTATGGCGCCAATATGGATGATGAGGATTGGAACACAGATCTCCCTTTGTGCAGTTCCACCAAAATGAACCAACTGTTCCATTCTGACATTCCAGTTAAACAGCACAAAAGTCACTTCTTTTAAGAAGAGTTTTGTGCAGTGCACCAAAAGGTCACAACAGCAACCAGGTGAATTGGATATCCCTGTTTGCACAAAAAGGCACAGAGGAAAGAGTCAGAGTCTCAAACAATTACAGGCAAAAACATTTGGCTAAACTTGTCATGGCTTATAACAGTGGCATGGCTTCATTTTTACCAGGGACATTAGATTAAGAACAGCTAAGGCTGCGTTCGGTTCACAGGTTTGGTGCAGGATTTTCGTAGGAACACAATTCCTACGGTATTCTTTCCCTTCCAACCGTTCAGAACACGGGAAAGGTGAATAGTGTTTCATAGGAAAGCTGGTCTGGTAGTACTGATTCCATAGGATTAGAAACATCCACGCGCTGCTCATTTTTTGGGCGGAAGCCCGAGGCAGGCGCTCGCTGCCATGCGTTAGACAGGTTGCTGTGCTGTGTTGCCGGAATAAAAAAATCAACCTATGTGTGGTACGTGAGGTGAGGACAAGAGTAGTCACTGTGCAGCTGAATAAACAAATAGCATCTCATACTGCCAAGCATGCTACTCTAAAAAAAAATCTGTACATTTTGTAGTCCATCCGAACACATTCTCTTGAGAGTTTCCTCCGGTTCGCTGTTCCATAGTTTTATACCTACATTCCTTTCCTATTCCTCTATTTTTCATCAAGACCTATGTTTTCTGCCCCTTTATTCCAAACGGAGCCTAAATATTTGGTATAAGGGCATGGGACAGTGGGTGCACCAGCAGTCCAGCACCATGTACGTAAACAGGGGCATAAAGTGGTGATTCATAGTTTGTTGCCCCGAGAAACAAACATCCAAGAAACATATCTGGATTGGTCCCATTTTTGTGTTGGAAATATGCCCTAGAGGCAATAATAAATGGTTATTATTATATTTCTTTGTTCATGGTAATTGTCTATTATTCATGCTATAATTGTATTGTCCGGAAATCGTGATACATGTGTGAATACATAGACCACAACCTGTCCCTAGTAAGCCTCTAGTTGACTAGCTCGTTGATCAACAGATAGTCACGGTTTCCTAACTATGGACATTGGATGTCATTGATAACGGGATCACATCATTAGGAGAATGATGTGATGGACAAGACCCAATCCTAAGCATAGCATAAAAGATCGTGTAGTTTCGTTTGCTAGAGCTTTTCCAATGTCAAGTATCTTTTCCTTAGACCATGAGATCGTGCAACTCCCGGATACCGTAGGAGTGCTTTGGGTGTGCCAAACGTCACAACGTAACTGGGTGACTATAAAGGTGCACTACGGGTATCTCCGAAAGTGTCTGTTGGGTTGGCACGGATCGAGACTGGGATTTGTCACTCCGTATGACGGAGAGGTATCTCTGGGCCCACTCGGTAATGCATCATCATAATGAGCTCAATGTGACTAAGGCGTTAGTCACGGGATCATGCATTGCGGTACGAGTAAAGAGACTTGCCGGTAACGAGATTGAACAAGGTATTGGGATACCGACGATCGAATCTCGGGCAAGTAACATACCGATTGACAAAGGGAATTGTATACGGGATTGATTGAATCCTCGACACCGTGGTTCATCCGATGAGATCATCGTGGAACATGTGGGAGCCAACATGGGTATCCAGATCCCGCTGTTGGTTATTGACCGGAGAGGCGTCTCGGTCATGTCTGCATGTCTCCCGAACCCGTAGGGTCTACACACTTAAGGTCCGGTGACGCTAGGGTTGTAGAGATATATGTATGCGGAAACCCGAAAGTTGTTCGGAGTCCCGGATGAGATCCCGGACGTCACGAGAGGTTCCGGAATGGTCCGGAGGTGAAGAATTATATATAGGAAGTCCAGTTTCGGCCACCGGGAAAGTTTCGGGGGTTACCGGTATTGTACCGGGACCACCGGAAGGGTCCCGGGGGTCAATCGGGTGGGGCCACCTATCCCGGAGGGCCCCATGGGCTGAAAGTGGAATGGAACCAGCCCTTAGTGGGCTGGGGCGCCCCCCTTGGGCCTCCCCCCTGCGCCTAGGGTTGGGAACCCTAGGGGGGAGTTCCCCCTTGCCTTGGGGGGCAAGGCAACCCCTTCCCCCCTTGTGGCCGCCGCCCCCCCTTGAGATCTCATCTCTTGGGGCCGGCGCCCCCCAGAGGGCCTATATAAAGGGGGGAGGGAGGGCAGCACATTACAGCCTTGGGCGCCTCCCTCCTCCCCTGCAACACCTCTCTCTCTCTCGCAGAAGCTCGGCGTAGCCCTGCGGAGACCCGCTACATCCACCACCACGCCGTCGTGCTGCTGGATCTCCATCAACCTCTCCTTCCCCCTTGCTGGATCAAGAAGGAGGAGACGTCGCTGCACCGTACGTGTGTTGAACGCGGAGGTGCCGTCCGTTCGGCACTCGGTCATCGGTGATTTGGATCACGGCGAGTACGACTCCGTCATCCACGTTCATTGGAACGCTTCCGCTCGCGATCTACAAGGGTATGTAGATGCACTCCCTTCCCCTCGTTGCTAGTATACTCCATAGATGCATCTTGGTGAACGTAGGAAAATTTTAAAATTATGCTACGATTCCCAACAGTGGCATCATGAGCCAGGCCTATGCGTAGTTACTATGCACGAGTAGAACACAAAGCAGTTGTGGGCGTTGAGTTTGCCAATTCTTCTTGCCGCTACTAATCGTTTCTTGTTTCGGCGGCATTGTAGGATGAAGCGGCCCGGACCGACCTTACACGTACGCTTACGTGAGACTGGTTCCACCGACTGACATGCACAAGTTGCATAAGGTGGCTAGCGGGTGCCTGTCTCTCCTACTTTAGTCAGAACGGATTCGATGAAAAGGGTCCTTATGAAGGGTAAATAGAAATTGGCAAATCACGTTGTGGTCATACGTAGGTAAGAAAACGTTCTTGCTGGAAACCTACAAACCACGTAAAAACTTGCAACAACAATTAGAGGACGTCTAACTTGTTTTTGCAGCAAGTGATATATGTGATATGATATGGCCAGAAGATGTGATGAATGATATATGTGATGTATGAGATTGATCATATTCTTGTAATAGGAATCACGACTTGCATGTCGATGAGTATGACAACCGGCAGGAGCCATAGGAGTTGTCTTTATTATTTTGTATGACTTGCGTGTCATTGAATAACGCCATGTAAATTACTTTACTTTATTGCTAAACGCGTTAGCCATAGAAGTAGAAGTAATCGTTGGCGTGACGACTTCATGAAGACACAATGATGGAGATCATGATGATGGAGATCATGGTGTCATGCCGGTGACGAAGATGATCATGGTGCCCTGAAGATGGAGATCAAAGGAGCATGATGATATGGGCCATATCATGTCACTATTTGATTGCATGTGATGTTTATCATGTTTTTGCATCTTATTTGCTTAGAACGACGGTAGCAAGTAGGATGATCCCTTATAATAATTTCAAGAAAGTGTTCACCCTAACTGTGCATCGTTGCGAAGGTTCGTTGTTTCGAAGCACCACGTGATGATCGGGTGTGATAGATCCTAACGTTCGAATACAACGGGTGTTGACGAGCCTAGCATGTACAGACATGGCCTCGGAACACACGCAATACACTTAGGTTGACTTGACGAGCCTAGCATGTACAGACATGGCCTCGGAACACGGAGGACCGAAAGGTCGAGCATGAGTCGTATAGAAGATATGATCAACATGGAGATGTTCACCGATCTTGACTAGTCCGTCTCACGTGATGATCGGACACGGCCTAGTTGAACTCGGATCATGTTTCACTTAGATGACTAGAGGGATGTCTATCTGAGTGGGAGTTCATTAAATAATTTGATTATATGAACTTAATTATCATGAACTTAGTCTAAAATCTTTACACTATGTATTGTAGATCAAATGGCCCACGTTGTCCTCAATTTCAACGCGTTCCTAGAGAAAACCAAGCTGAAAGACGATGGCAGCAACTATACGGACTGGGTCCGGAACCTGAGGATCATCCTCATAGCAGCCAAGAAAGATTATGTCTTAGAAGCACCGCTAGGTGAAGCACCAATCCCTGAGAACCAAGACGTTATGAACGCTTGGCAGCAGCGTGCTGATGATTACTCCCTCGTTCAGTGCGGCATGCTTTACAGCTTAGAACCGGGTCTCCAAAAGCGTTTTGAGAAACATGGAGCATATGAGATGTTCGAGGAGTTGAAACTGGTTTTTCAAGCTCATGCCCGGGTCGAGAGATATGATGTCTCCGACAAGTTCTTCAGCTGTAAAATGGAGGAGAACAGTTCTGTTAGTGAGCACATACTCAGAATGTCTGGGTTGCACAACCGCTTGTCTCAGCTGGGAGTTAATCTCCCGGATGACGCGGTCATTGACAGAATCCTCCAGTCGCTTCCACCAAGCTACAAGAGCTTTGTGATGAACTACAATATGCAGGGGATGGAAAAGACCATTCCCGAGGTATATTCAATGCTGAAATCAGCTGAGGTAGAGATCAGAAAAGAACATCAAGTGTTGATGGTGAATAAAACCACTAAGTTCAAGAAGGGCAAGGGTAAGAAGAACTTCAAGAAGGACGGCAAGGGAGTTGCCGCGCCCGGTAAGCCAGTTACCGGGAAGAAGTCAAAGAATGGACCCAAACCCGAGACTGAGTGCTTTTATTGCAAGGGAAGTGGTCACTGGAAGCGGAACTGCCCCAAATACTTAGCGGACAAGAAGAAGGCCGGCAACACCCAAGGTATATGTGATATACTAGTAATTGATGTGTACCTTACCAGTACTCGTAGTAGCTCCTGGGTATTTGATACCGGTGCGGTTGCTCATATTTGTAACTCAAAACAGGAACTACGGAATAAACGGAGACTGGCGAAGGACGAGGTGACGATGCGCGTCGGGAATGGTTCCAAGGTCGATGTGATCGCCGTCGGCACGCTACCTCTGCATCTCCCTACGGGATTAGTTTTAAACCTCAATAATTGTTATTTAGTGCCAGCTTTGAGCATGAACATTGTATCTGGATCTCGTTTAATTCGAGATGGCTACTCATTTAAATCCGAGAATAATGGTTGTTCTATTTATTTGAGAGATATGTTTTATGGTCATGCCCCGCTGGTCAATGGTTTATTTTTGATGAATCTCGAACGTGATGTTACACATGTTCATAGTGTGAATACCAAAAGATGTAAAGTTGATGACGATAGTCCCACATACTTGTGGCACTGCCGCCTTGGTCACATTGGTGTCAAGCGCATGAAGAAGCTCCATGCAGATGGACTTTTGGAGTCTCTTGATTACGAATCATTTGACACGTGCGAACCATGCCTCATGGGTAAGATGACCAAGACTCCGTTCTCCGGAACAATGGAGCGAGCAACCAACTTATTGGAAATCATACATACCGATGTGTGCGGTCCAATGAGTGTTGAGGCTCGCGGAGGATATCGTTATGTTCTCACTCTCACTGATGATTTAAGTAGATATGGATATGTCTACCTAATGAAACACAAGTCTGAAACCTTTGAAAAGTTCAAGGAATTTCAGAGTGAAGTCGAGAATCAACGTGACAGGAAAATAAAATTCTTACGATCAGATCGTGGTGGAGAATATTTAAGTCACGAGTTCGGTGCACACTTAAGGAAATGTGGAATAGTTTCACAACTCACGCCGCCTGGAACACCTCAGAGAAATGGTGTGTCCGAACGTCATAATCGCACTCTATTGGATATGGTGCGATCTATGATGTCTCTTACCGATTTACCGCTCTCATTTTGGGGCTATGCTTTAGAGACTGCCGCATTCACTTTAAATAGGGCACCGTCTAAATCCGTTGAGACGACACCGTATGAATTATGGTTTGGGAAGAAACCTAAGATGTCGTTTCTAAAAGTTTGGGGATGCGATGCTTATGTCAAGAAACTTCAACCTGAAAAGCTCGAACCCAAATCGGAAAAATGCGTCTTCATAGGATACCCTAAGGAAACTATTGGGTATACCTTCTACCTCAGATCCGAAGGCAAGATCTTCGTTGCCAAGAACGGGTCCTTTCTAGAGAAGGAGTTTCTCTCGAAAGAATTGAGTGGGAGGAAAGTGGAACTTGATGAGGTGATATTCACCCCTTCCGAATCGGAAAGTAGCGCAGCGCGGGAAAATGTTCCTGGGGTGCCTACACCGACTGGGGAGGAAGTTAATGATGATGATCATGAAGCTTCAGATCAAGTTGCTGAACTTCGTAGGTCCACAAGGACACGTTCCGCACTAGAGTGGTACGGCAACCCTGTCCTGGAAATCATGTTGTTAGACAACGGTGAACCTTCGAACTATGAAGAAGCGATGGCGGGCCCGGATTCCGACAAATGGCTAGAAGCCATGAAATCCGAGATAGAATCCATGTATGAAAACAAAGTATGGACTTTGACTGACTTGCCCGATGAGCGGCGAGCCATAGAAAACAAATGGATCTTTAAGAAGAAGATGGACGCAGATGGTAATGTGACCATCTACAAAGCTCGACTTGTCGCTAAGGGTTATCGACAAGTTCAAGGGGTTGACTACGATGAGACTTTCTCACCCGTAGCAAAGCTGAAGTCCGTCCGAATCATGTTAGCAATTGCCGCATACTATGATTATGAGATATGGCAGATGGACATCAAAACGGCATTCCTTAATGGCTTCCTTAAGGAAGAGTTGTATATGATGCAGCCGGAAGGTTTTGTCGATCCTAAGAATGCTAACAAAGTGTGCAAGCTCCAGCGCTCAATCTATGGGCTGGTGCAAGCATCTCGGAGTTGCAACATTCGCTTTGATGAGATGATCAAAGCGTTTGGGTTTACACAGACTTATGGAGAAGCCTGTGTTTACAAGAAAGTGAGTGGGAGCTCTGTAGCATTTCTCATATTATATGTGGATGACATATTATTGATGGGAAATGATATAGAATTCTTGGAAAGTATAAAGGCCTATTTGAATAAGTGTTTTTCAATGAAGGACCTTGGAGAAGCTGCTTATATATTAGGCATCAAGATCTATAGAGATAGATCAAGACGCCTCATTGGTCTTTCACAGAGTACATACCTTGACAAGATATTGAAGAAGTTCAGTATGGATCAGTCCAAGAAGGGGTTCTTGCCTGTATTGCAAGGTGTGCAATTGAGCACGGCTCAATGCCCGACCACGGCAGAAGATATAGAAGAGATGAGTGTCATCCCCTATGCCTCGGCCATAGGGTCTATTATGTATGCCATGCTGTGTACCAGACCTGATGTAAACCTTGCCGTAAGTTTGGTAGGAAGGTACCAAAGTAATCCCGGCAAGGAACACTGGACAGCGGTCAAGAATATCCTGAAGTACCTGAAGAGGACTAAGGATATGTTTCTCGTTTATGGAGGTGACGAAGAGCTCGTCGTAAAGGGTTACGTCGACGCTAGCTTCGACACAGATCTGGATGACTAGAAGTCACAGACCGGATACGTGTACATTTTGAATGGAGGAGCAGTAAGCTGGTGCAGTTGCAAGCAAAGCGTCGTGGCGGGATCTACATGTGAAGCGGAGTACATGGCAGCCTTGGAGGCAGCACAGGAAGCAGTCTGGATGAAGGAGTTCATTACCGATCTAGGGGTGATTCCCAAAGCGTCGGGCCCAATGACTCTCTTCTGTGACAACACTGGAGCTATTGCCCTTGCGAAGGAGCCCAGGTTTCACAGGAAGACCAGGCATATCAAGCGTCGCTTCAACTCCATTCGTGAAAGTGTTCAAAATGGAGACATAGATATTTGTAAAGTACACACGGACCTGAATGTAGCAGATCCGTTGACTAAACCTCTCCCTAGAGCAAAACATGATCAACACCAGGACGCAATGGGTGTTCGATTCATCACAATGTAACTAGATTATTGACTCTAGTGCAAGTGGGAGACTGTTGGAAATATGCCCTAGAGGCAATAATAAATGGTTATTATTATATTTCTTTGTTCATGGTAATTGTCTATTATTCATGCTATAATTGTATTGTCCGGAAATCGTGATACATGTGTGAATACATAGACCACAACCTGTCCCTAGTAAGCCTCTAGTTGACTAGCTCGTTGATCAACAGATAGTCACGGTTTCCTGACTATGGACATTGGATGTCATTGATAACGGGATCACATCATTAGGAGAATGATGTGATGGACAAGACCCAATCCTAAGCATAGCATAAAAGATCGTGTAGTTTCGTTTGCTAGAGCTTTTCCAATGTCAAGTATCTTTTCCTTAGACCATGAGATCGTGCAACTCCCGGATACCGTAGGAGTGCTTTGGGTGTGCCAAACGTCACAACGTAACTGGGTGACTATAAAAGTGCACTACGGGTATCTCCGAAAGTGTCTGTTGGGTTGGCACGGATCGAGACTGGGATTTGTCACTCCGTATGACGGAGAGGTATCTCTGGGCCCACTCGGTAATGCATCATCATAATGAGCTCAATGTGACTAAGGCGTTAGTCACGGGATCATGCATTGCGGTACGAGTAAAGAGACTTGCCGGTAACGAGATTGAACAAGGTATTGGGATACCGACGATCGAATCTCGGGCAAGTAACATACCGATTGACAAAGGGAATTGTATACGGGATTGATTGAATCCTCGACACCGTGGTTCATCCGATGAGATCATCGTGGAACATGTGGGAGCCAACATGGGTATCCAGATCCCGCTGTTGGTTATTGACCGGAGAGGCGTCTCGGTCATGTCTGCATGTCTCCCGAACCCGTAGGGTCTACACACTTAAGGTCCGGTGACGCTAGGGTTGTAGAGATATATGTATGCGGAAACCCGAAAGTTGTTCGGAGTCCCGGATGAGATCCCGGACGTCACGAGAGGTTCCGGAATGGTCCGGAGGTGAAGAATTATATATAGGAAGTCCAGTTTCGGCCACCGGGAAAGTTTCGGGGGTTACCGGTATTGTACCGGGACCACCGGAAGGGTCCGGGGGGTCCACCGGGTGGGGCCACCTATCCCGGAGGGCCCCGTGGGCTGAAAGTGGAAGGGAACCATCCCTTAGTGGGCTGGGGCGCCCCCTTGGGCCTCCCCCCTGTGCCTAGGGTTGGGAACCCTAGGGGGGGATTCCCCCTTGCCTTGGGGGGCAAGGCAACCCCTTCCCCCCTTGTGGCCGCCGCCCCCCCCCCCCCCCTTGAGATCTCATCTCTTGGGGCCGGCGCCCCCCCAGAGGGCCTATATAAAGGGGGGGAGGGAGGGCAGCACATTACAGCCTTGGGCGCCTCCCTCCTCCCCTGCAACACCTCTCTCTCTCTCGCAGAAGCTCGGCGTAGCCCTGCGGAGACCCGCTACATCCACCACCACGCCGTCGTGCTGCTGGATCTCCATCAACCTCTCCTTCCCCCTTGCTGGATCAAGAAGGAGGAGACGTCGCTGCACCGTACGTGTGTTGAACGCGGAGGTGCCGTCCGTTCGGCACTCGGTCATCGGTGATTTGGATCACGGCGAGTACGACTCCGTCATCCACGTTCATTGGAACGCTTCCGCTCGTGATCTACAAGGGTATGTAGATGCACTCCCTTCCCCTCGTTGCTAGTATACTCCATAGATGCATCTTGGTGAACGTAGGAAAATTTTAAAATTATGCTACGATTCCCAACATTTTGTTCACTCTAGCCACCTACTCCTATGTGTGGATAGCAAATCTAGTCCTGGTCATACCACTGTGTACAACGTTACCCCTATATTTCCCTTTTCGACCAAGAGACCGGTTGGATGACCAGTCTGTACTACTTTCACTCCCTTTCCTTCATGTTTGTACCAAGTCCGATGTACTCCCTCCGTTCGGAATTACTTGTCGCAGAAATGGATGTATCTAGATGTATTTTAGTTCTAGATACATCCATTTCCGAGACAAGTAATTCTGAACGGAGGGAGTACATACTAAATTCCCCCACCCCCACTTTATTTCTTGTTTGAACCAAGTACTCCCTCCGTCCGAAATTACTTGTCATCAAAATGGATGTGAACTAAAATACATCTAGATACATCCATTTCAATGACAAGTATTTTCGGACGGAGGGAGTACAAGATTCGACTCCATGAAGTAGCTTTACCTCTAACAATAGAAGAAAAAAATATGTGACGTTGGACCATCCGGTCGAGAGGGGCTGAGAGGTAGAAAATGATGCACATGCAGTGACGTAGTGAGCTGGGGAAGTAGAGCTAAGGCGGTTTCGAACGAAGATATACCTGAAGGTCGTCGGGATGTGGATAGGTGGGCGGCGGGAGGCCGGATCCGCCCACAAGCAACGACGAAGGGATCGAAGGACCTCCTACGCCGGCGCTCGGCCAGAGATAACGGTGCGGCCGGCAGTGGGTCTCCTCCCTCGCTGTCGACGACGGCCTAAACGCTGCCCCTCCTCCCCTTCACCGGTGGAGGGGGATACGTCCGGATCTGTAACCAGCGGTGAGGATAGAAAGCCAGTGTTTTTTGAAGGGAGAAAGACAGTGTTACTACCCCTATCTTGTTTAGATCTGGAGAGGATGAGAGTGTGTGAATAGAGCAACCCTAGCAAGCAAGCGCGGAGGCTCCGGCCTATATATACGTAGTGGGGTAGTTTTCCTTTTTCACTCCATCAAAACAATCATTTAAAATTGTGTACTACTACATGCCAGGTCGCGGTTTTTTTTAGTTGTTGATTGTTTTTTGAGATAGCTACCCGCTTGTTCCAAGTGGTGTTATGGTGTGCCAGGTCGAACTTTGTATCGTTCAAGTCTGGTACTACAAGTCCCTCCATTAAATGAACAACCAACCCCTCGTAAAAATTGTGAACAAGCCCACGGCTAAAATTAGCGGAAACGTGGGTTGCCCCAACATGCATTATTATTTATATTTTTTACTCCCTCCGTTCCTAAATATAAGTCTTTTTTATAAGCCACACCTAAGACAAGAATTTTTTTATTAGCAGTGAACCCCACATGTCATAGACACAAAAACTGTAGCAAGATTCCCTTAGGCAAGCCAAAGTGTGTCTAACAATTTGAGCAACTCAGGTTAGGCAAGTGTGGCAAGTGTGGGAAAAATAATGTGGCAACATAAGACAAACATAGTCACAATCCAAACAGCCCCGTAATTTTTTGTGACATGCATGAAAATTTGGTTAGTTAAATTTATAGTCAAAATTTGGCAAGGTGCATCAAATCAACACATGCAAGTATCAAAAGGAAAGTCACGGCATGCATGCATGCGTTGTACTCCCTCCGTTTCCAAATATAAGTCTTTTTAGAGATTGCAACAAGTGACTACATACGAAGCAGAATATGTCTACTCCTACATACGAAGTAGCCCATTTTAAATGTGTAAAAAGACTTATATCGAGTGCAGTGCTTTGATGTGTCGCGTCAACTCATACAAGACCGAGAAATTTGATTACTACAACGCCCTCTCCCTCGCGGACTGAACTCCGGTGCCTTAACTGCACCTGCCTTTGGCTGCATGACAGGAGGGCCAACCACCTGTTGGGCCCACCTGTCATAGACGCAAAGGCAGGAGCAGTAAGTAGAAGCTTTCGCTACACGCTATCCCTCCCGCACGAGGTGGACGGACATGCAGCAGTGGATTCGATACTGTAGAAGTAGGAGTAACATCATTGTTCGTCTTCTCGAAGAGGCGAAGAGCCAAGCGCAACCCGAACATGGCAGTTGCGAACGCTCGCGTGGTGCGGTTCCTTGGAGTACTAGTCAGGCTCTTGCATGAGACAAAATTGCTATTGTTTAACAATTAAACTCCATTATCCATTGGTTGATACTCATTCTGCATAGGTCCACGCGCTTAGCACCGTTTCCTCCTGGGGTCACCAATGTTTATTTGCTAATTAATAGCATTGCATGCAATGAACTAGCCATTGCAAGTCATTAAAAGCATGCACACCTCTCATCTCTTATTGGTTGATATGTCAAGAAACAAGAAACAAGGTAGAAGTTAATGCACCGCGCTTAAGTGTTTTGGGACTATTTGGTTTTCGTAAGATGACTTACACACCTAGACGGAGGGAGTAGTATAGCCCTGTAAACCGGAAAAGAGTATTTGCCTTTCTAGAGATTTCAACAAGTGACTAGACTACACCGTGTGCAGTACTCCCTCCCTTCCGGTTTATAGGGCTCAAATCTCAAATCTCATGAACCAAGGCATTTTGCGATTGGAGGAATGTATCTCGTACTTTACAAAACTACCCTAATTAAACTCATGCATTAATTACGTAGTTCTCTCGTTTTCCTCTCCGCCTTGGTCGCGGTGCACAATATTGAGCACTCCAATATGACTAGCCGCTCTATCTACATGCGGGATATTTCAAAGCATTCGGGCCCGCGTGCCATCCACCAAATCACAGCGAGGTGCTATCGTCGAGACTCACCTGTCACCCCGGTGTGGCCGTCATGACACGTCATATCACAAAACCCACACCTTTACCAGCAGTGGTAAGGTGGCCTCCAAGTTGGACTGGATGAAGCAACCATCATTTCACTGGAACGCTCGTTCAAGCCCTTTCTTCCCTTTCTTGAAGAAAACCTCACTCCAAGCTACTCACTTCTGCCATTTTTCTTCTGTACCGACGAAGGAAAGGTGGGCGAATCAGTTATGCTGCTATATTTTCATTCCAAGAATCTTCTTTTTGCGAAGCACCGACCGATTCTCACATCCTATTCTTTTCCCGTTTTCATTGCGATTGTGGTTTCCTTTCGATTGCTTTTTGTTTGTCAGTTCATTGATGGATCCTGGAGCACTAGGCAAAGAGTTGTCGGCGCACAACCCACTGGAGACAGTGATCTCCAGGAAGCGAGCACCGACCAACGAGTTGACCATGTTGGCGGGCCAACCCATGGAGACGAAGAACTCCAAGAAACAAGCACTGGCCAAAGAGTTGAGGACGTTGGCGGACGAACTCCTCAAAGAAAGTTGGAAAAATAGCAAGGGCCCCACCATGCCTACCCCAGGAACTCTGATTGCCACCTAAGTGAGGCTCAAGACCGAGTTTGAGGAGATAGTCGCCGCTGAGAAGCAGTATTCCCCTGGCAAGGTGATGGCCCCCATCAAGGATGAGGAGATGGCCCCCGGAGGGATGAGATCCCCCGGTGAGCTGCACAAGGTAAAAAATAATGGCTTATTACCATAGTTCTGGTTTGTGATTATTTGCAATGTGCTTGCTAATATGTTAGGGTTGTGCAGGTGCTGGTGGACGTCCTTGATGATTCCGATGTCGTGGCCCGTCCTGTTGGCATCGCCCCGGAGATCGATTCCGATGCCGCTGTCCATCCTGTGGACATCGCCCCAGAAATCGATTCCGATGTCGCGGTCAGTCCTATGGATATCGCCCCAGAAATCGATTCCCATGCCGCTGTCCGTGCTGTGGTCATTGCCCGAGAGATCAATGACAAGAAATAGTTGGTCGCGCTAATCCTTCAGGGTAGTTTGCATTGCCCTGTGTTTAATTACCAGAACGATGCGTGTTATCAAACCATCTTAGGGCTAGTGCATTGTCTTGTGTGGGCGGATCTTGCTACTTTTGTTTGATAGTGAATCATGTGATGAATCATGTGAACCCTCTCCAAGTTATGGAAACAGATGTATCCTCACCAGCTTTTGATGTAATATATGGCATGCTTAGATGTAAGTTTGAACTGTTTATCATATCAGCAGGGCTTGTTTGATGATTCTTGGTGTTAGTAGGCTAGCTACTGTGTGAGCTATAGTACTTGCAAAACACTCACCGAAGAGAAACGTTGGGGCTGATGAGCTTGTGGTACGCTTATACTTATCCCTCGTCGATCGACCAATAGCCCTAGCTCCTAAAATTGTAGGCTTAGCGATCGATCAGACAATAGTCGACATACATTCAGGCCTCATTTGGTTCATAGGGTAGGAAAATCGTAGCAAAAGTACAGAGAACGTGCAACACAAAATCATAGCAGTGCAGAGACGTACTCCCTCCATTCCAAAATAGATGACCTAGGCGGGCTAGTTTGGCCTAGTGGGTTTCAGTGATATGACGTGGTACAGTGCCGTCCAGTCTTCGCGTGTGGTAGCAGTATTGCGGGTACAGTAAGTTTTCTTGAAGAAGCGGAATTCAACGAAGTCATGATGGTTCCTTCGTCCGAACAACTTACAGTGGGAAGGTTGGGCCTGCGATACGACCGGGGTAGACCAGGATAATTTTGTGCATGGCAGGTGGACCAGGATGGTCGACGTCCCACATGTCAGCGAATGAAAGTATTCTTTTCGATATAGAGGACGAGCAACGAGTATTCATTGTTTATTTTTGATGAAAGCTATTGTCTCCACTGTTACGACGGAGCAGTGTGAAACACGGCAGCCCAGTGAACTTGGCATGTGCACCACTCCCTCCTTCCTCATGTAATGCCCAGGTTACAGCTTTTTCTCACTTTCTCTCTATCTATTTCCTCTCAAATGTTTTTTACCTTTCTTTTTTTAAGACACAATTGTTTTTTATGCCTTTTTTTAGAATTATTATTTTTATACCAAGGAGCACGTGTAGAGACGGGCTCTTGCAGAGCCCACTCCTTGACTTTGTCAATGCCTCTCTCTCCTCCACATAAGGAGTACTACTTGCTATGCATGCATGCGGCGGGCAGCTGGCGTCTTGAGGGGCCAGGGCGGTGAGAGCGGGCTCCAGAAGCGGTCCGGACTCCAGCATGGCCCACCTCACATTATCACCATATATCTCTTGGAGTCCGTGTGCAGCGGGCGGGCGATCTCTTCTCCCTCCCCCGTTTCTCTCTTCTCAGCCGACGCTCGCCGAGCGATTAGATTTCGGCTATCGACGGTTTATTCAATTACGGTCCCACATGTTAGTGAAATTGCAAGACAACGCTGAGCTAGTGACCGTATAATCACCATATCTCGTATACAATGATCAAAGTGAGCTATGAAGACAAGTTCGATGACCGCCAATGCATTTTACTCGGTAATAAATGACCAGGATTGAAGGGGAATCCAAATTTGCTTCGTCTTCTGTCCTTGAGCTCTTGACAAACCAATGCACTATACGGTTGTCCGGCCACTCCACCCCAGAGCTCTCACCAAGCATCGTTCATGCCACCGCGCCGCACACTAACCAGTAAGGCAGCGATGGCATCCCTCCGCGCCGAGTTCCTCGCCGCCCACGACCGCACACAAAATGGTAGGGAAGCGATGGCATCCCGCGTGCCGAGTTCATCGCCGCTCGCGACCTCACAACTATGTGGGAGGAATTTGAAGATGCCAAGGCCGAATGGGCGGTAGAGCAAGAGGCGGCCAAAGCCGCACAAAGGGAGTGGAAAAGTCAGAAAGCACTCAAGAAAAGAGAGGCCCGCCGCCGCAAGAAAGAAAAGGACGCACGCGCTGCTGCGGAGAGGTCAGCGGAGATCCAAGCACGGTGGGGTGTCGCCGACAAAGCCGGGAAGGAGAACGACGGCGTCTGGCCAGCATGTGAGAAGTAGTAGTACTAGTAGTTAGTGTGTGTGTCTGTGTCTGAGTACGAGCATGTACCAATACTACTAGTTACTACTGTAGTTTTTAGAGCAAATTACCAGTACATTAGCCTAGACTAAATGGAAAAATTCCTATCCTAAGCATCAAATTGCATCTCTTTCTCTATAGGAATTGAGATGCATGTCATCTCACTTCCTATGATTTTCATATTCCTATCCTATGAACGAAAGGAGGCCTCTGTTGGAGTAACTACTGTTGCTAGTAGTACTGCTGGTACAGTAGTTTTCTTCAAGAAGCGGAATTCAACGAATTCATGATGGTTCCTTCGTCCGAGCAACTTCAAAGTGGGAAATGGGCCTGTGATTTGACGGCTCATTAGTCATTGTTACTGCGGCGCGACGACCTGGGTGACTCTCCCTTGGATTTCTGCGTGCATGGCAAGTGGACCAGGATGGTCGACGTCCCACATGTTGGCGAACGGAAGTATTCTTTCCGATATCGAGGAGCAAGGAAACCGCGTGGTATAGTATCACTGCTGATTGGTTCGCAAAAAAATAGTATCACTGCCGATTTATAATTATTTTTTATTTCTGATGAATGCTAGCGTTTCAACTCTTACGACGAAGGGTGCCAAACACGGCACGTGCTGGATGTCCCACACGTCAGTGAAAGGAGTGGGACATGACCAGCGTGGTAGAGCCCAGCGTAAAAAAACAGCGTGGTAGAGCGTCTCCACTTCTTCCACTTCTGGGTCGGAGACCACACGTAGTAGTACTTAGTGGTATGAACGATACAAAGTGCGACCTGGAGAGAAATACACGTCTAGTTGGAAGGTCTCGGGGCATACACGTAAACAAATATAAAAGTTAATATGTGCCTCCAACTAATATAGTAGTAGTAGAGTACTTAGGCACGTACTCCATAACATCACCGTGCATTGCACGTACAACATTTAGTGGTAGTACGTAGTAAGAGACAAATGTCGCCCAAGAGTTCCCTTCTCGACCTACTTTTGGGTGTTTGGTAGAGTGTATGGAGGGTGCATGAGTCCACACTAGTTTAGCACAAATACACTAGAAGCATGCATGAAGAGAGCATGCATGAAGAGGGGTGTTGAGTTGAGCATGCATGAAGAGGGAACAACTATGCTGAGACGAGAACGCAACCAAACACACCCTATATGCCACGCATGTTCATACCATTTGTGCCTTTCTACTTCACTTACTGCGCTACATTACTCAGGTACATACGTCCACTCCTGGGTACATGTCCGTCTCGTAGTTCCAGTCCCACGTGTTCTTCATATAGATGGAACGATCCTTGCATAACACGTGCACCTTGATGCTAGATGTCTCGCGTGTTGGCAAAAGGATGAACAAAGCTCACGTAAAAAATAGAGTGGAAGAACACAGATTCCGGACGACCGAGAAGGAGCAAGGAACCTCGTGGTGGAGCGTCTGCACTTATAATATTTAATATTATTCAGCGATATAAAATTAACCAATCATCTCCACAGTGGATTGGAAGAGTACGAAACACGGCAGCCCAGTGTAGTTACATCATACTAGTACATGGCTAACCCATGCTATCACCATATTTCTTGGCTTCCGTGCGACACCTATCTCTAGTAATCCAGCAGCCTGTATCGCTTCTCCCTCCTCGTCTCTATCAAAGTGCGGCGGGCTGGCGTTTCTGCCGTCTATTGAGGTCGGTTAACTATCACATGTTAGCGACATGCCAAGAGCATTCTAAAAAAATTCCTTTCACGTTCCGTTTTCAAAAAGAAAAAAATCCTTTCACGTACGAATTTGCCTGTATGCTTTGAGCAACTTGCATGTCCTATACTGCTCCTGTTTGATACTCTAACTTAGCTAGAGGTTAGACTAACTCATGACTAACCCTGAACTAACTGTAGCCAAAGAGGTGTTTGGGTGACAGGGTTAGATTGACAATAAATGCACTTCATGGAGAGAGAAAAGTGATTTTTCAGTGGTCCCAATGAGAACTATCTCCAGTTAGCACCTCTTGGGTGGGATAGTTTTTTTTGGTGGGTTCGGTGCAACTTGCTCCAATTTAAACCCTCATGCTTGGATACTTTAGGGCTATTTGAGCCCCAACTAGCTCAAACTAACTCTAACCCATGGATCCAAACAGGTCCTATGGCCAGTCTCGACGCGGAGCAGTCGCGTGCACCAGGAAGCGGCGCTCTCTCGGCCGTCGCGCCACTTCAAAGCCGGCGCCAGTGAGAGGTCGCCTCCGCTCTGGCCTGGCATTAATGCGGCACTGACGCTCCAGGGCGACGCTGACCGTTTCACGCGGGAAGCGCGCGCTGGCAAGGGAGTATAGGTTTTGAACCGTTTCAGGTGTAGTACTGGTAGTTTGCAAAACTACTCAATTATTGCACTCAGTTTCCTAAGAAATTGTGGTAAAAAACGTTACTCCACAGCCCGCTTCCCTTCTCCTTCCTCTTCCACCGCCCGCGCACGTCCGCGGGAAGCGACCGGTCAACCCTTATATAGGAGTGCTAGCACAAAAAGATGCATGCATGACCACTAAAATTTCCATATTAAGGCGCCGCTCTGGCGGGAGTATGGCGTATGTTGTTACCTTCGGCCGGCCCATGGCTACCGGGCGACGGCGACCGGAGAAGAGGCGGCGGGAGGGGAATGAATGCAGCTACTGTTTGGGTTCGCCTTCCAGCTTAAATAAATGCGCAGCATCACATGTACCCGCGGGTGCACAAATTGTAACATACGTGTCTGCTTAAGTGGGCGTCACGTAACTGGTGTGTGTGTGTGAGAGATTCTGAGAGACGGAGTGCGTGTGTGCGACTCTACTCTTCGGACATGTACTCAACATTTTGCATCGGGATATAAGTATAATGGTATTTACGTTAGCTAGTGATTTACGTGGCCATGTTAACGTGGTTGTGTCAAAAAAATGTCACTTCCTGCTCGTGATTTGCGTTATATAATTACAAGCAAGATTCTCGTGCATTGCACGGAACATCAATATGCATATTTTTACAGAACACCTGTTGTGATTGACCCATGCAGGAGTAATCCCATGTGTAAAAACTAATGATATCTCGAGAATTTTATCGGAAAACTGGTATCTCGAGAATGTCATCGAAAAAATGAAAGATGAGAGATAAGGCGAGTCTATAAACGAATTTCCGGTGAAGTCTCCTGTGCTAAATTTAGAAGACATTGAATGGAAAAACCTTGTTATGCACTGGTCTCGTTCCCAGGATGAGGTACTGTCTATGAAATCAAATGACAATTTGAACTTCTACTTTTCCGCATGTGCCTTACGGATCTTTTTTGCAGGAAATCTGCTCGAAGAAGAATTCCGGTTTGAAAAGAACGACAGGATATCGCAAATATGCTGCCCGCTGCTTTGCTCTTGTTAGTACCTGTTGTCCTGTATCACTGTACTTGCATACATACCTTGTTCATTATGTGACAGCAGTATGCATGATAGCTGACTTATCAATTGTTCGCTCCAAATTATCTGATCTGTATGAATGGTTACATTAGTGTAGAATATATCCAATGCCAATGATTTTTTTAGCTATGCATTGTTCTTGTAAGTACATGCTGTCCTTTATCAGTGTACTTATATTGACAGGTAGTTGTTCATGTACCATCACTCTGCAGCTTATTTTCCTTTGCCCTCCATTTTCTACACATCAGATCTATATTTACTCTTACCATAAGGTTGGTACTGAAGAAGTTTAGCTGTGCATTGCTCTTGGTTGTTCCTTTTGCCTATATCGCTGCACATACATTTATAGCTACTTGGTTATGTAGCATCACTCTTCATCTTATCTTAAATATTCTCCATTTTTTCGTATATTATCACATCTATATTTACTCTTAACAAAATGTAGAATAAAGGCAATGCTTATGAAGAAGATTCTGTGGTAAACTTCTTGAATTCCCCCCCCCCCTCAGCATGGACATGGGCTTTATAGAGCCTGTCTTCACCAGTAATGTAAGTTTGTCCTTCTCAAGCCTTCAAACTTTGTTGTGTATATTTGGTTAGGCATGACTGCAACAGCTGTTTATTTTTGGTGTTTGCATCAAATTGCATGTTTAAAGTTTATTATGTAGTTCATAAACAAAAGTTTGTCCTTCTCAATTTAAGTTTTCAGTTGTACAACCAAGTTCCTTCTTCATACCATGTAAATTAAACTATACAGAGCAAGTGATCTTCTTTTGCACTGCATGTATCTTCTGTTCTTCATCCGTAATCCAGTGGTGTGGTGAACCTACCCACTACAACACAATGTCATATTCTGCAATGTCTTAACTATGAACAATGTCATATCATTCTCCTATTATTTAAACCGTCTCTTTATTTGCCAATCTGAAATTGGATAAATTGACAGCACACTAACCATTGATACTTACGAGTTCTTGATCTGTAATCCAGTGGTGTCGTGAAGCTGCCAACTCCTTCACAATGTCATTTCCTGCCATGTCTTGACCTGAACAATACCATATTGTGTTAATGCAATTTTAAACTGTGTCACTTTATTCGTCAGTAAGAAATGTGATGAATTGTCAGCACTAATACTTTTATGTGCAAAACCTGTCATCTATCTGCTTGTTTATCTTTCAGAGTGAGGAAGATATAAGTGTTGAACAAGCACAGTCTCATCATCTTGCTCAGGTGCTTGCGCTGCAGCTCGCCAGCAGGGCTAACCTTTCTTGAACTCTATTGAAGTGCTGTCGGTTTTGTATATTATTTTGTTGGCGTGTTTATTTGCACTGGTGGCGATCTTTGATGCCCAGTGTATGTAATCTGCTATCTGCTTGTGCTTTATTATCATAGTGGCGAACTTTGATGCCCAGTGGATGTAATATGCCGTAATTTCTTTATTGTATAGTCTAGGTTTTTTCTTATTCACGATGCTGCAGTTATTTTACTGTATATATATATCCTGTCTTCGCAGTAAGCCGGCCAAACCGTAAAATTACGGTACATAATCGGGCCGTCATGCAATCACGATGTATGATCCGCATCATGGGCCTCGTCAAACTGGCCCACTAGTAGATTCGGGCCTTTAATAGGCCGAGTAACCCCCGGCCCTCTTTTCGCAAGAAAACTCAATGGGATTTTAGGAGGCAGAGAAGTAGGTTGGGCCTGAAACGTGTCGGACAGCTCACGGGCCGGCAGCAGCCCGAAATGGACCCCGGCCCATGATTGTGCGAATCAAATCACGGGCTTTTAACAGGCCAAAATTGTCTCGGTCCTTGTTTGGCCCAATCAGATATCGGCTGCGAGCAGGCCGGATGCAAACCGGGTCGTAGTTAGGCCCAACTATATGACGGGCTTTTAACAGGCCGAAATTAATATAGGGCCGAAATGTTAAACAGGCCCTTAACAGGCCAAAACTAATATCAGGCTGAATTACTAAATGGGCCTTTAGCAAGTGGGCCCAAAAGCATAGCGTCCAGTTAACGGGCCCAATCTTATATGGGCCATAATTGAGGCCAAAGCCTCTTAAAGGGCCGGACCTGATCTGGGCCGTGATTTGGCCCAGAACGTGGGAGGCTTTTAACGGGCCCGATCTCATATGGGCCATTATTAGGCCCGAAACGTGGCAGGCCATTAATGGACCGGATCAAATATGGGCCGGCATTTGGCCCAAAACATGGCAGCCAGTTAATGGGCCGGCCGACTAGGGTCCTCAAAATCTTGTGGGCCTGCAGCTAGGCCGGCCCATTAGTGTCGGCGAAATCTCATGGGCCTTTAGCTAGGCCGGCCCATTATGATCCGCAAGAATTTTGTGGGCCTTTACCTGGGTCGGCCCATTATGGCACACAAAAATCTTGTGGGCCTTTACCTGGGCCGGCCCATTATGGCCCGCGAAATCTTGTGGGCCTTTAGCTGGGCCAGCCCATTATGGTCCGCAAAATCTCGTGGGCCTTTAGCTGGGCCAGCCCATTATGGTCCGCAAAATCTTGTGGGCCTTTAGTTGGGCCGGCCCATTTAAACTTGATGGGTCGTGCCACGTGTCGATGTATCATAGGCGCCTTTTGTCCAATGAGTGGATGACATCTGTCCCAACGATGAGCCGACACGTGTTTCCTCCAGCCAATGATGATTTTACACGTGGAAAATCCCCATTGGTCGCGGCTGTTAACGGGTTATCGGATCCAAAACCCGACCCGATAGCTTAACGGCGTTCCGTTACGGTGGATGCCACGTGTCGGTCACCCTTGACGAAAGCACTTCTATGACGCGCGATTTATCGTCATGGAAGTGGACACTTCCGTGATGATAATTTTGGTAATGTCATGGAACACTTCTACGACAGCACAGGTATGACTATCTTGATTCTGTCATAAATTTGTCATGGATGTACATGCATGACAAAAAACGCGACCTACTGTGACAAACACGTATCATCACGGAAGTGTATTTTTTTGTAGTGCATGTTGGTGAATGGGTATCCGGTTCTGACTCCGAACATCACTCCGAGAGAAGTTATCAGTCCGACTCTGAATATACTCAAGATGAAGGTGTTGCTGGTCTAGCACTTGTGTCAACCAACTCCTATGACATATTTGACTCACCAAATGAAGGAATTGGAAGATGCTTCATGGCTAAAGGCCCAAAGGTATCACACCCCGAGTATGATGATTTCAATAGTGATGAAGATGATTTGCTAGGTGATGATGATTTACTTGTTGACAACTCTAGTGATGAAAACTATGATGAACTTGCTATCAATCATGCTAATCAAGATAAAACGAATGACGATGATAAGAAGGAGATTGAGCGTCTAACTAAAGAACTAAAAACTCTTAAGTTAGCTCATGAAACTACCTTAGAAGATCATCGAGAGCTTTTAAAGACTCATGAGAAGCTACGCTTTGAAAAGCTCAATCTAGAGCAAGAGCATGGGTTCTTAAAAGCAATCAATGATGATCTTCATAAGAAAAGTTCTTCTTACATTGCCAAGCGTTTACTCTTGTCTACTTACATGCCACAAGTAAAATCTAGTAACAAGAGCAAGAACGATTCTTCTTCTAGTAGTAACAATAATCATGTTAAATCCAATGTTGTTGCTTCTAGTAGTTCTCTTGATTCCACTAATGATTCTCTTGGCCAAGTTACACTTGAGCAATAAAATAGCTTGTTGAAGGTAATTATAGAGAAAGGTGTTTACAAGAACCTTGCCAGAAGTAAGCAATTTGAGGAAATTGTACGCAAGCAAGGAAGGCACCGGAAGAATCAAGGTGTTGGTTTTGAACGAAAGTTCAATGCCAATGGAGTTGAGTGGGAAGAAGATCAATACCCCAAGACGAAGTTTGTTCCTCAACAAGAGAAGTATGATCCTACTTCTTTCAAGGGAACACAAGCTCAAGATGATCTTCCACCACAAGACCACAAGCAAAAAGGCAAGGACAAGCTTCAAGAGGAGATTGATGCATTTGAAGAAGCTCCTAAGGCCTTGGTCAAGTGGGTTCCTAAGACTACATCAAGTTCTACTTCATCAAGTACGACTACAACTCCAAGGATTCCCATCAAGTTGATGTGGATCCCGAAAAAGAAGAACTAGAGAGTTCTTGAGGGTGACTCCGCCAACATATTTCACTCATATCATTTTGGCGAGAACAAGTGCGAACAACTTCCACATCTTGCACTAATTCAAGGAGTCACAAACCCTAATACAAGGGACAAGGTAATCTAATGCATTCATGGACATCATCTTGTGTGTACTTCACTCTATGTCTATGGATATCCTTGTTTTTTCCTTGTGGGACTAACCCATATATGTATTGAAAGTGCAACTCACTCCAATGGTTTGCTCCAAATGATCTACATCAACACTGAGCATCCACATCTTCAACATCTACATGAAGTCATCATCGACAAAACCCAAGGTTAGTTCATCGCTCTTAGGGGGGATATCACATCTAGGGGGAGCTTTACTCTAAGAATTGAGCTAAAGCAACTCTATTGGTGTGAACACAACAATGCTTTATGTAAAAGTGGTAACCCCACTTGCGCTTAAACGATGAGTATGACCTATGATCAAATGTTTTCATTTGACTCCTAAGTCAATATACTCATATATAGATGACCTAGTCATTGCCAATTGCTTGATAGATGCTAGAGTGTTTGTGCATGCTTTGACACATACTTCATTTGCCATCTTATTGTGTGAGCATGTTGATTGCATATTTTTCTCATTCGAGGACATCCATTTGTTGCTTTGATTGTCTGGCTCTTCTTCGTTCGCCAAACGGATGGACAAGAATGCCTAAGAACTTCCTCTAGCTATCTATGCTTTTCTCAAACTTTATTCATGCTACATCACAAAGTTTGATCAAGTCGGATTCAAACCCTTTGGGTGAGGAGCACTCGGAGTCACCGATTCGTCATAGACTTAAAGCTCCAAAACCTCTCTGTGCATTTCGGTCTGACCGATTCATCCTTTTTGGTCAAACCGAGTTCACTGAGTTGATCTAGGTTTTCAATCTCGGTGCAACCGATTAGAACCGTTCGGTCACACCGAGTTGCAGTAACCGCTTGCGATTCTGCATCTCGGTGCCACCGAGTTGTTCCACTCGGTCACACCAACAGGGTCAAGATATATATACCGACGGGTCAAATTTTGGAAAATTTTCCGAAACCTATTCGCCCGCGCATGTCCTGCTCTGCCGACTCGGGTCTCCGGATCGTCCTCTCGTCGCCAGCGACCCCCTGCCACTGGTCTCCATCGCCGTCAACAGAATCTTCACCGCCGTTGCCGCCGTAGCAAGCTCATCGCCGAGTTAGGGTATGAGTTTGACCCTTTGTGCAATCCTTTTACTCCGATTCTTAGCACAAAGTCATTGCCATGATTCTTACCACGTATGAGATCATCCTATCCAGCAAAAACTTTCTTTAGATTAGTTTTGATTCGAAAATTTAGGGTTAGGTTTCCGTCGAACTCATCTCGGACCGACCGAGTTGTGGAAATCGGTCTCACCGATTTGGCTTAGGCCATTGAACTTGTAACTTTCGGTCTGACCGAAACTTGCAAATCGGTGTGACCGAGTTCAACTCTCAGTGAAACCCTAACAATCTCGGAGTCACCGAACTTTGTCTCGGTCTGACCGATTCCACTAGTTTAGACTCCAAAGTTGCTTCGGTCTCACCGAGTTTAACAAATCGGTAGCTCCGAAATGCTTTCTGTGGAAAACTAAAACTAAGTTTTTGACTCATTTGTTTTGCAAAATCTCTGCACTTTGTGATGGTCATCCGTTCTATCTCATCTATAACTATTCACAGGGTCAGCTTTCAGTTTGCAGTGTCAACAATGACTGATTAGAGTGATAGCCAGAACAGGTCTGAGGAGCAGGTAAATCTGAGTGAGGGCACTAGTCCCTCTGGTAGTTATGATGAAGGCAGCAGAAGTACTCCCAGCAACCTGCCTAAGGCTGCTACTAGGCAGAGAAGAAAGAGAAATTCTGATTCAGAGGATGAAGACTATGTTGCTGCTGAGGAAGAGGTCAGCTCCAAGAAGAAATTAGCCAAGAAGGAATTTGGCACAGCTGCTTCAACAAAGCCTGGTCTGAACAAGAAGGCTCCTGCCAAGAGAGTGCCCATGTCCAAAGCCAGAGCCTCAACACAGGAAACCATTGAGTTCACCCTTGAACCAAAAGAGGCTGGTGAGGGCAAGAAGAGAAAGGAAAGGGTCAAGAAGACCATGGCCAAAGTAATTGGAAGATCCTCTATGATGAAAGACCCAGCTGAGGATGAGGGAGAAGATGAAGAAGAAGATGATGCACCAGCATCAAAGACTCAGAAGCTGATGGGGGATGCCATCAAGTCTGGGGCTGCTCCATCAAAGCCCAAGACCGCTCCTAAAGCTTCTGCTCCAGCCACCAAGACTGCACCAAAGAGAAGCACAACAAACATACCAGCTGCTGAGAAGAACAAGGCCCCAGTGCCTGAAATTGAAGAAGAAGATGATGATGAAGCCCAAGTGCTCAGAAAGTTAAAGCCAAAGATCCCTGACCATGATGACAATCATCCAGTGGCACAAAATATGAAAGTCAGAAAGGATGCATGTCTCAAATTGTGGAGACAATCAGATCCATATGATGTGAGGAGAAGGACTGATGTGGACTATAGATTCCACACCAAGGAACAGCATGACTTCTATGAGACAATTCTGTTGGATAAGAAGCCCATAGTGTGTGACATGAAGTGGGTAGATTGGAAGTACATCAACAACAATGAAGACCACTTTCCAGGAGTGCATGAAAGTTTCAGACTCAATGGAGTAGACAAATTTGTGGGTCAGAAACTGACCAAGTGGAATGATGAGCTCATTATGCAATTCTATTCTACAGCTCGTTTCTAACCAGATGGAAGGATTGTATGGATGTCTGAGGGTACAAGGTACCAATCAACAGTTGATGAGTGGGCCAAGCTGATTAATGCCCCTGAAGAGCATAAGGATGACATAGATGTCTATGCCAAGAAAAAGAAAGATCACAACTCCATGGCCAACATGTACAAGGAGATTCCTGACAAAGCCTTGGAGAATCACAAGCTAGGCTCTGTATATTATCTGTTGTCTGGACTGGCCACTATTAACACCATTTTGAGGCACACCTTGCTGCCCAAATCTGAAGATCATAGGATGATCAGAGGCCACTCCATCAATTTGCTTTAGATGTTTGATGTGCCCCAGAAGTTTAAAGTGATGAGTTTGATTGTTGAGACAATCAAGAGGATAGCTGCAGACCAAAAGAGATCATGTGGGTATGCTCCACACATCCAGATGCTCATCAACTCCAAGATGGGCACAGACACATACTTGTTGGATAAAGAACACCTTCCCTTGAGGCCTGACTTTGAGGACAACACAGTTGTCATGAATGCTGAAGATCCCACATCTGTAGAGGCTCAAGAGAAGAGGGAGAAAGCAAAAGCTGAGAAGGCAGCCAAGATGCCAAGTGTTGGAGAGGCTTCACAAATTTTCCTCAAGTCAAAACAAGATCAACTTGGATATCTTATTCAAGCCACTTTGAGGATTGAGAAAGGATTGGCCATCCTGACTCAGAATCAAGAGAGCCTGGAGAAGGTCATTGAAACAAAGTTCTATGATCTTGACTTGAAGGTGACAGAAATGCAAACAGTTGTTGAGCAGCTCCAGGAAGAAGCTGAAGAGAGGAAAGGGAAAGCCACCACAGATGCTTTTCAGAGAGTGCCTAGGGCACATAGATCTGCAACAGTGCCTGTGACAAACACGAGAGCTACTACGTCAGCACCTGCAGCCACAGCTTCAGTTGCCCCTCCGGTTGCAACTCCACCAGCTCCGACAACTTCAACAGATGCATTCGTCCTAGGAGTCCTCTCAACGCCGCCTCCCGAAGATCAAGTCTAGAGAGACGCATAGCACTATGCATTTTCGAGATTTTTGGTAACTTGTTGCCAAAGGGGGAGAAAGTGTATAGATCATAGGCTGAGAGAGAGAGAGAGATTTGCTTCTTTTTGCTATCTCTTTTTCTACTTGTTTGATACTTATTTGTTTGCTTGCTTGGTTGATACTTTATGATTGTATGTGAGATACTTGTATGGTCATGTGTTTTATCATATCATACTTTAATGCTTGTGCTTGGATGATGATATTATCTATTTCTCATGTATGATCATTCACTTTGCCTTGGTGATGAGTGCATATTTTCATGTTCTATCATTTTGAGCGCTCCACCAAGATGTACGTGACATGGAAGAGTAACCCATGATCCTAATCGATTGTGCATTTGCATTCAAAAGCAAATTTTAAATAATGCACAAATTTAGGGGGAGCTCTTGCTTATCACATACTTCTCAAAGCAACAATGTATTTCATTCTTATTATCATTTGTCGAAGCTTTGATCTATATGTTGTCATCAATTACCAAAAAGGGGGAGATTCAAAGTGCAACTAATCCCTGGGTGGTTTTGGTACTTAACAACATATAGCTCATTGAACTAATACTCTTTCAAGATGATCATTTCAGAAAGTTCAATGATTGGCATGGCATGGAATAGAGATGTGGACCCCTCAAAATGCTAAGGACACATATTGGCTCAAGCTCAAGGCTCTACATTTTCATTTTAGTGATCCAAGATCACATTGAGTCCATAGGAAAAGCCAATACTATTAAAACGGGATGAGGTGTTGCTTAATGGCTTGCTTGCTCAAAATGCTTAGTGATATGCTCCAAAAGCCCTCAATCACTTTCTCACATCCACGTATGTCCCAAACCAAAAGTCAAACTCGGCCCCACCGATTTGATCTATCCGGCGCCACCGAGTTCATTTGACATAGCCATAGCCAGAAACCCTAACCAGTTCGGTTTCACCGATAGGGATCTCGGTCTCACCGAGATGGGATTGCAAACTCTCGGTTTCCCTTCATAACGTTTCGGTCTAACCGAGATGAGCAATCGGTCCCACCAAGTTCGCAATGCAAACTCTCTGTTTCCTTTTCGTAACATTTCGGTCTCACCGAAAGGAGCGAATCAGTCCCACTGAGTTTGCCTGACCAACTTTTTGTTTGCCTATTACAGAAGTCGGTCTCACCAGGTTCATGTGATCGGTCTCACCGAGATTACGTTATGCCCTAACCCTAATGAAATCGGTCCCACCGAGTTGACCTGTCAGTCCCACCGAAAATCCTAACGTTCACATTTTGAACTAATTCGGTCTGACCGGGTTTGAGTATTCGGCCCCACCGAGTTTGGTAAATTGTGTGTAACGGTTAGATTTTGTGTGGAGGCTATATATACCCCTCTACCCTTCCTTCATTCGTGGAGAGAGCCATCAGAACGTGACTACACTTCCAGCATACATTTTCTGAGAGAGAACCACCTACTCATGTGTTGAGACCAAGATATTCCATTCCAACCACAAGAATCTTGATCTCTAGCCTTCCCCAAGTTGCTTTCCACTCAAATCATCTTTCCACCATATCCAAATCTGCGAGAGAGAGTTGAGTGTTGGGGAGACTATCATTTGAAGCACAAGAGCAAGGAGTTCATCATCAACACACCATCTATTACCTTTTGGAGAGTGGTGTCTCCTAGATTGGTTAGGTGTCACTTGGGAGCCTCCGTCAAGATTGTGGAGTTGAACCAAGGAGTTTGTACGGGCAAAGAGATCGCCTACTTTGTGAAGATCTACCCTAGTGAGGCAATTCCTTCGTGGGCGATGGCCATGGTGGGATAGACAAGGTTGCTTCTTCATGGACCCTTCATGGGTGGAGCCCTCCGTGGACTCGCGCAGCCGTTACCCTTCGTGGGTTGAAGTCTCCATCAACGTGGATGTACGATAGCACCACCTATCGGAACCACGCCAAAAATCTCCGTGTCTACATTGCGTTTGCTCCCTCCAAACTCCTCCCCTTTACCTTCCTATGCAATGATTTACATTCCGCTGCTATACTCTTAGATTTGCATGTGTAGGTTGATTGCTTGACTTGTGCTAAGTTGCTAAAATCTGCCAAGACTTAAAATTGGGAAAAGGCTAGATTTTTATTTGGTCAAGTAGTCTAATCACCCCCCCCCCTAGACATACTTTCGATCCTACATCATGGGGTCGCAACTTGGAGAGGGGCCTCCCCAAAGTCGGTTTGGACCACAAGGAAGTGTCCTCCTCAAATTCCAACACGAACCGCCAAGGTTCCTGACGTCTTATCCTATGGCACGCGGTTCAAGTAACTGAGTGTGTGGGATCCAGAACGGAAAGCACACGTCACTCATAGCGCAACCGCATGTTATCTATAGGAAAAGCACACGAGATATGAACTGAACCGTTGGTGATACATAATAAATCGCAGATGATTTACCACACTTCTACGTGTGTGTAGGGGCTCCTCAATCGTTTGTGATAGCACATTCTCTCACACGTGAGCTTAGAGGAAACCGTCCCCGATGCAAAATGCAATCCCACTCGTAAAATTTTCAGGAACGTGTGCGATGGTATCATGCATGGCAGACGCTCGCCATAGAAGACTCGTGTGCGATGGGCCAGATATCTCGCACAGTTTCTATGATGGCCCGTGTGGTTTAGGTAATATTTTGTAAACGGTCAAATGGCAAACACCATTTGGTTTCCCTGAGCAATTAGACACGTTTGACTCATGAGAGACGTATGTGATTGATCCCCAATCCCACACATGTGCCCAAATATAGTGTGGGTGATATGTTCCTGCATCGCATACGACTACATTTGGCAGAGGGTCTGCATCATCAGTCACTATCGCCAATGATTTTTCGGTTCGTGTGGGATGGACCCCCTCCCCCTATCGCACACACAGGCAAGGCGAAGGTTTAAAACTATGTCGAAAAAGGGGTAAAAAACCATTTGTATAGGACGTCGCTGCACCAGTGCCTCCTCCCCTAGCCCTTTGTGACCGTTTCGATCCAAAGGACAAAGGGGACCCAGGATGAAGGACCTGGAATCACCCAAGGCAAAACCCCTACTCCATGGACCGAGGGCCATGGACTCCGGGGACCTGGACTATCCAAAGAGAAAATCCTCTCCCCGTGGACCCGGAGGTCAAAGACCCCAGGGACCTGACTCTTCTGGAGAGATAATCGTGTGGAGGAGGGGCCCTGAGGGCACGGGGTCAGATGGCCTAGGGACCTGAAGACTCCGGAGTGAAAACCTTGACTCTGGGACCCAGTCCCTAGACCCTCAGGGGCCCAGAGGTCAAAACAATAGTGGCACTTGGTTAGGTTTTTGACGCAAAAAATCCTTATAGGCACATGGGATGGCTTAGTGTATGAGTTTTGCATGATCCCTGACTTTCTCGAACACCTCAACCCCTATTAATGGTGTGGTTTTCCGACGACTTGAATAAAGTCATACAACCTTAGAGTCTTCATATAACCAACGCCTTTTCTGTTTTGAAATGGGGGTTTAATCATTTTCATAATATATCATTGAGAGACAAATGTCTTGAGATAAGAGAACCAACATTTGTCCCACTAACGATTACCAGATGGTCCAGATACTTTTAGGCCTCCAATGTGGACGCCTATTTAGGCCCGAACGCACCCAAATGTTTGAAATCCCTAGTCCGGCCCCAAATTAGGGGAGATCAAGGGGAGTTCAGGCAGTCAACCGTCCACCCGACCCACTTTCAGTTAGGCTAGCGCACATCTCCTCACATATATATAGCTTTTGGGGAATGGGCTAGAGATGCTCTCTAGCGGATCCCTTATCCTATAATTCTATTTCGTAACCCCTATCATCTAAAAAGCTAATTTGTAGGGGATTCAACTTTTATTCATCTGGAAGACCCCCCTAAAATTATTCCCCAAACCAATTCAACCCCACATGGGAGCCTCTCTTCATCTTCTTCTTACTTCTTCTGCCTTTCTTCTTCCTCCTTTCATGTGGCCAACAATGACTTCTCGCCACTAAATGATGTCCATGAGCTAGCTAGGGCTAGGATATATGATCCACAAAAGTAGTTTGATAAAGAATATCATCAAGCATGATTGTACGCATGTGAAGGAGTCTAGAAAGTACGTGGAATTCATCTTTCACGGGCCATGGTTTGAGCATTTCTTCTACTGAATGAGTTCTTCTCGTCTTACTTCTCCTAGTGGCACGTTGGCATGGTCCGAAATGCAACGAATCATTGGAATCGATGTTGGCGGCCATGTTTCTCAATACAAAAAAATTCTATGTGATGTTTCTCCTTTGTAGGAGTCCGTCTGCTTGGGTGGCTGCTCTACTCGTGGCCAGTGAAGACGGGGAGGAGAGCCACCGAGCCACAGCCAGCGATGCTAGAGAAAATCCCCTAAACTTATTCGCACTTGAGTTTGGGGCTCTTCAAAAGTTTCACAAATTTGCCACATTCATATGACTCTTCCTATAAAGCTAATCCAACTTGTGCAGGTTTCATTTCTAACCGTACTGTATACAAGGAGGGGAAAAGCTTTCTGTAGTTTATACTCAGTATAATACACAATTGAACCAATCCAGTAGCGAGAAGAAAATCACCGGGCCTGCCTGCCTGCCTCTACTACACACACGTTGTCCCGAGTCCCGACCCTCCGCTACTCGCCAGGAGCTGCTGCCACTTCGACCCTATGAAAACTCAATCGCCTCACCATGTCTCTACAACAAGCGTCTTCGACGAGCAGAACGAAATTAGCGTCGCCATGACTACCACCTAGCTCCTCCTCCTCCTTCAAGCCATCCTCAGCGCCTCCCTGAAGCCGATGCTGAAGCTGCTCTCCAGCCCGGCCCCGGCCTTCTTGGCCAGCCCCAGCGCCGGCTTCTGCATCATCGCCACGAACTCGTTGTAGTCTATGCGCCCGTCCTGCCAAAGCAACCAACACACGATCGAGATCATCAGCATTTTGGTTTCAGTTCCGTCAGAGCGCCCCGAAGAGAAGAGAAGAAAAAAGAAGGGAGGGAAGCTGTTGACTGACGTTGTCCTGGTCGACTTCTCTGATCATGTTGTCGAGGCTGAGGTCGTCGGAGCCGAGGCCGAACTCCTCGCAGGCGAGCTGCAGCTCGTCGGGGGTGATGTAGCCGCTGCCGTCCTTGTCGAAGTACTGGAACGCCGCGAACAGGTGGTCCTCCCGCTCCACCTTGTTCAGGTGCAGCGTCGCCGCGATGAACTCGCCGTAGTCGATCGTCCCGCTCTTGTCCACGTCCGCCTGCGTTCACCCCATTTCATTCTTCGTGTCAATGCCAACACACTTCTTTCACTGGATTCATCACACTCTTGTGAATTTGAGTGACAAACTTACGGCTTGCATGAGCGCGTAGATCTCGGACTCCTGGAGGTTGGCGCCCACCTTCTTGAGCCCCACCTTGAGCTCCTCGTACGTGATCTGCCCGCTGTTGTCCGAGTCGATCATCTTGAACATCTCCTTGAGGCCGGCGATCTCGTCCTCGGACAAGTTCTCCGCAATCACCTGGACAGTTACATACACGTCAGGACAAGTCAACTTGGATGGTTTTGCGTTCTTGGTTTCTTCCATGATAACATCCACCAAGCTCCAAATGGCAGGTAGTGCCGGCCACTTGGCTTGGTGGACGAGCACAAAGGCAAGATGACAATTCAGAGCGACGAGGCATGCGAAACAAACAATCATTTCAAGCCGGGAAGTGAACACTTCTTACCCTGAGAGCCATCTTTTTCAGCTTGTTCATGGCCGAGAACTGCTTCATACGGGATAGAACAGCAGAGTCCAGAGGCTTGTCAGGAGCCAGACCGCCAACCTGGACCCATGGATGCCCTGAGACAATGCAAAAAATAACAATCTTCAGTAACACAATTCACTAAAGAATAAAAACCATTGAGAGAACTAGAATTTATTTAGTCATGTGATGAGAAATTTAATGACTCACGTAGAACTTCATGGGCAGTCAGTCTCTTCTTGGGGTCCCTGAGGAGCATTCTCCTCACGAGATCCTTGGCGCCTTCGGAGATGCTGGGCCATGGATCTGACTCGAAGTCGAGTTTCCCGTGTAGAACCTCTTCGAATATGCCCTGCTCGTTCTCTGATCGATGAAAAGAAACAAACGCTGTAATTAGATCAAAATGGCAAAAAAAAATGTAAAGTAACTGCGCATTGTGTCAATCAAAGAAGTTAAGAACTTGAAAGTGAACACAATTCATACCTGCCCAAAATGGCGGCACACCGCACAACAGAATGTAGATGATCACACCGGCGCTCCACACGTCTGCCTCGGGGCCATATTTCTTCTTCAGCACTTCCGGCGCGACATAGTAGGGGCTTCCGACAACGTCGGTGAATATTTGACCTGGGATAATTAAGATCCACATTAGCAGAGATTACAGTGGAGAATGTCTCAAATCTGATGGATAAGATTCAGAGTGCAGCATGATAAGGATGTGCAACCAATCTGTTTATGATTGCAGCTGAATGGCATAATTTCTCAGAAAGAAGAAAAAAACATGGTGGTGAAAGCACAATGCATTGCAAAAATTCAGTATGCTGTCATGCTTTATGAAGCCCACAACATGGTCACATCAATCAGTCTCGATGGGATGTGAGCCCGTGACCGAATTATGGATCAAATCAAGGAACAGAAATACAGAACCATGGTAGCAAAATGCCAAATCATATATATTTTCTTGCCAATCTAGATGCAGTGCAATGCCTTGAATGAATGGTACTTATTGTTCGTGTTTACTTCTCTGAAAAATAAATACGAGCATAGGCAAGTGTTTCCTTTTCTGAAGAACAATGGAGATGAACTCTAGCTATGATTAGTAACAGAATGGTGGTTGCACCACACAGATTGACCAACAACTCACCAGGCCGGAAGAAGACGGAGAGACCAAAGTCGATGGTCTTGAGCGCGGCCTCCTCCGTCTGATCGACGAAGAGGAAGTTCTCAGGCTTGAGGTCCCGGTGCATGACCCCCATGGAGTGGCACACCTCGACGACGCCGACGATGACCCTGGCGAGCTCGGCGGCCTTCCGCTCGGTGTAGTGGCCCTTCTGCACGATCCTGTCGAAGAGCTCGCCGCCGGCGCAGAGCTCCATGACGAGGTGCACGGCGACGGCGTCCTCGTAGGCGCCCCGGATGGAGATGACGTTGGGGTGGCCCGCCAGGTGGTACATTATCTGGATCTCCCGGCGCACGTCCTCCACGTCGTCGTCGGTGACGAGCTTGCGCTTGAGGATGGACTTGCAGGCGTACTCCTTGCCGCTGCTCCGCTCGACGCAGAGGTAGGTGGTGCCGAACTGGCCCTGCCCGAGCCGCCGCCCCAGGCTGTACTTCTCCTTGACGCTTTCCGTCTTGCGCTTGAGCACGGAGCCGACCAGCAGGCCGGCGCTGGACACGCGCTTGACCGGGGGCACCTTGGGCCGGTGGTGCGGCGGCTTGGCCTCGCCGCCGGAGCCGGAGCTGCTGAACGAGTCCGTGGACGCCTTGGACTCCTGCTCCTTGGCGGCGGCGGGGGCGGCCGGCTTGGGATGTGCCGGCGGCTTGGCCTTGGGCTTGGGTTGCGCCGCCTCATCGGGCTTGGCGTTGGCGGTGCCGGAGGCGATCTTGACGGGCTCGGGCGCCTTGCTTACGATGTGGACGGCCAGCGGCGCGTCCGGCGGCGGCGCCCGGTCCGCGACGCCTCCATTGGCGGGCGGCAGGGCTTCGCCGTCGGGGCGCCTGGTCCAGAGCACGGTGGAGACGGAGTGGAAGAAGCCGTTCTTGCCGATGCTGGGGCCGACGCACGTGTTGCCCATCGTCGCCGCTGCCGATGGGTGGATCGACGGGACCAAGGCGGAATCGCCGAATCTATATGGGTCGCCGGGCCGGGACAGGACAGGAGCCGACCAACCACCCCACTACTCCTGCGCCTCGGATCCAAGGAGCGCGCGCACCGCCCGTGGTCGACGAGATCACGGGGTGAACCTCCCTTGCTGTGCAGGGGAGCCACGCACGCAACAGGGGAAGGGGAAGGATTATTACCTTCCAACCGGGAAGAGATGGGCTGGATTGAAGGAAAGTGCTAGCAGGATCGATGAGCCAAGGAAGTCAACGCCTTCCATCCGGCAGGAGTTGGAGCTGCAGCGTGGAATGCCATGATCTGACGCCTCTCGGGCAGGGGCTACGTATGCATCAAGAGGAAGAGGCAGAATTGTTGAATGAGCACATTGAAGATGGTTGGTGGGCCTTGGAAAGAAGCAGTCAAAGGCGAATGCTTATGCAAGAAACCAAATTGCTCAAGCAAAGGTACGGCGTCCACAAACAAACAAAACAAAACAAAACTGTGGACGAAGAGCTCGGACGGACGGGCCCTCGGCGACGATGATGATATACTGTTGTGAAGAGAGCAAGGGGACAAGGAAGACGATGGAGGCCGGCCCCGCGAGGATATCTAAGACGAAGGAGAAGACTAGACGGACAAAAAGTAATGGCAGCAGCAGCAGCAGCAGTACGTGACGGGAGGTACTGTGTGCGTATGAACAAAAAGAAATCCACCCGCGGGCAGGAGGTGGTTGCCGCCTCTTAGTTAAGACTTAAGACGAGGCAATGATTAGCGAGCTGCATCTACTTATCTGCGACCTCGACATGGCACCGCACAGCACGGGGGAGAGAGAGAGGGGGCGAAGTGGGATGCGAGAGGAAGATCGATCGCATATACTAGTAGATATATAATTTCCCGTGCCGTTTTGCTTCCCGGCTTCTTCCTGGGCGGAGTGCCTAAACCGCAACGCGAGCTCGGAGAAAGAAAAGAAAGCGCGTCCCCCCGCTGCTGGCCGACCAGGTCGTGCCGCGCTCGCCGCTTGGCACTGTCGACAAAGTCCAAAAGGGCGTCGCCGTCTCTACCCACACAGGGAGGGAAGAAGAGCCGCTGGCCGGAGGGCCTCCTTTTCCCGGCAGGTGGCCTGGCAACGTCCCTGTAACATCCCCTGTTTCTGACGGGGATCGCGACCGACGTGGCTTGGGCATGCTACGTGACTGCAAATTCAAAGCATGGATGCCGATTTCTTCCTTTTTCCTGGAGAACGGGTCAAGCAGATGGGAGAAACCCGGTCGCTTTCTCCGTGGGGATGGATAACACAGACTGGCGATGAAACGGAACAGCTCATAAGGACGGACGGACGGACGGACGCTGTAAACAAACACGGCACATTGCCGCGTTGACAGATGAAGGGAAACATCCAGGAAGCACGCACGCTCTAGTGCTTCCAAAACAAGCCTGCTGGGGTGTGAGACAAAAATAATAATAGTACAACACCAGTGCATTTCCTCTCTACCAGACAAATATATCGGACGCAAATAAGAATATGAAATAAACCAGACCAGACGGCAGGGAAAAGGAGACAAAATTACAATCTAAACTAGAGTTCTAAGCCAGTTGGGTGTGAAACAATAAATAATACACCAGTACACTTTCTCTGCGAAGACAACTATATCGGATCGGACGCAAATAAGAAACTCAGACAAAATTACACCTTCAGATACACTCTTGTTTGTTCCATTTTACACCCCAAGAGCACAAGCATACTACTACAACATGTGCCACCCCACCAGGGCTTCAACCTTACGACTGACCCACCAAGCAAGCAAGAAAATATAATTGAGTGGCTACTCTACACTGACCTTGAGTTGAGGTTCGCATGACAGCCTCCAGATAGATATATGTCCTGTGGGTGGGACAGCTTCGATGCTGGAACATGTGTATGGCCATACGAAATCATCGTCTCCGGAGTTCCCATCCACATGACGTTCCCGGACATTGCACCATCGAAAATAGCCACCATGTAATGCCAAATTGAACAGCGAGGCTACCTTTTCTTCTGTGTCCTCTTGGCCTTGATGATCCGCCTGTTGGACTTGTCGCCGCCCATGCTGCCCAACGAGAAGTTCCCGCCCTGAAACTCTAAGCTACCACCAGTTGGGAATGCCGGGTTCTGCTGCACCGAGCCTTGTTGACCGCCAAACTGGAAAGCTCCCGCAGGCTGGGCAGCTGGAGCACCAAATACTGGAGCGGCGGGTGAACTAGCTGGCTGCCCAAATAACGAAGAACCAAACACTGGTGCAGACACTTGCGGGGGTGCTGCTTGGTTAGTGTCATCAGCCATGCTGTCTTCCATACTCATCTGGTCATTTCCAGGAGATCCCATTCCGAAGCCTGTGTTGGCATTTGTCATCCCAAATGCAGGTTGTGGTGTAGACAAATTCATGCTTGCGCTCGCCGAGGTAAACGAATAAACTGGAGGAGCTTGCGATGAGAAAGCTGGAGCTGACTGTGCTCCAAATGAAAAAGCGCCCCCTGAAGATGCTGATTGTCCAAATGTAAACATGCTGGGAGAGGACGAAGCTGAACCAAAAGGGTTGCTGAGAGCAGCGGACGATGAAGCCGTGGAGCTACTGCTGAACATACTTGTACTAGCCACTGCCAAGGACGAGGCAGTGGAAGAGCTAGGTGATGAAAATGCAAACCCACTTCCAGATCCAGAGAAGGCGGCAGCTCCAGATCCAAACGGTGAATTACCAAACACAGGCCCGGAAGAGGAAGTTGTCACGCCAAAAGACACAGTTCCAGGTCCAGATGAGGAAGCTGTCCCTCCAAAAGTCATAGTCCCAGGTCCAGATGAGGAAGGCGTCGCTCCAAAAGATACAGTCCCAGGTCCAGATGAGGAAGGCGTCGCTCCAAAAGATACAGTCCCAGCTCCAGATGACGAAACCCCTGCTCCAAACGAGAAGACACCAGTGCCAGATGAGGAAGCTCCTACTCCAATAGAAACACTCCCTGGACCTCCTGATGAGGAAGCCCCCGCTCCAAAAGACACGGTACCAGGACCAGATGAAGATGCTCCTGCTCCAAACAAGGTCCCAGGGGGAGAAGCTCCCACTCCGAAAGAGACAGTGCCAGGTCCCGATGACGAAGCTGCCGCTCCACTAGCCACAATCGGGAACGAAGAGCTAAACTGCGTGGCTGAACTCTGAGGCGGCTGTGACATTGTGCCCTGTGGCTGTGGCAGCTTGCTACCAAAGATCGTGCTAGCAGGAGATGGTTGAGAGGTACTGCCACCAACAGTTGTGCTCAGACCAGTAGATTGAGATGGAGAACTGAACCCAAATATGCTGTTTCCTGAGCTCGAGAATGCAAACGCTGCCGTTGAAGCGGACTGGACAGCAGATGTAGTAGATGGTGTAGAATTAGCTGGTGCAGTTCCAACACTAAAGGATGCAACAGGAGAAGACGAAAATGTTGCAGTGCTCGAGAAAGAAGAGGATGTGACTGGAGAACTCGAAAAGGTTGTGATATTTGATGAGAAAATGGACGCAGTATTCAAATTGGATGATGCCTTGCTGGCTGATTCTAGGGCTTTAGACTTGGATTCAGCTGTAGCACCCACGGTACCGAAGAGTGAAGTGCTAGCTGGCTTTGTCTCTGTGGATGTGGTCTCTGGTTTTGGTGCTGCTACCGTTGGAGTGCTGGAGCCAAAATTGATAGTTGGAAATGCAGGAACCGAAGATGAAACAGGTGGACTGCTGCTGGATACAGAGAAGTCGGCAATGGTAGTTAATGGAGCGGTGCTGACAGCAGGTTTATCAGTGGGCGTGGTATTTGACAACTTCGGTGGTGATGTGTGCGACAAGCCATTGCTCAGGCCCGGTGAAGTAGATGCAGCAGAAGCAAAATGGAGAGGTGGAGTCAATGTTGGTGCAGCCGTAGGCAACACCTTGTCAGATGACTTATGGATATCTCCAGCTCCTTCCCTTCCATTGCCTTGCTCCAAATTAGGTGTGTCCAATGATGCGGGCTTCGTGACACTGGAAACACAAGTAGCAGAACACGTTAGCAGATACTCCAAATAGTAGAATGCAACTGCCTATGAAAAATAAATGCCTCACAAATCCAAAACAAAATTTGAGTTATAAACAAAAGAAACAAGAATTTCTGATGGGTTGTCCTCCAATTTTTTGATCCATAGTGATTGAACATGACTAAGATGCCCTTATCTTTCAAACTATACCCTTACTATATGTTTCACAGTTGTAACTACAATGCTCACTCCGTCTCACTATATGTTATTGGCCTCGGGAAACTCCATTCCCAGAGAGTAGGGCAGCGATGAGCTACTGATACATGAGATGTATACATGGACGACACTAAAACACAATATTTGCCCATTGAGGGAATCAATATTGTAGTCAATATTTGCGCTTTACCCCTATTTAACTGATTTGGGAATTGCTGATTGGTAGTACTGTGACATTAAGGTGTCTGTTGTCTCGTTCTTCTTAGAATTACTACATCCTTGGTCTGCGCACATGGTAGGCTGAAGACTGATATAGAACAACACAAGCACTTTCACTACAATCCAAAAGTATACAACAAGTCTGAACTTGGTGCACACCCTTCGACCCTTGCCATTAATTATCTTAATATTATTGCGACAAAATACAATATGAAAGAAGCTCCTCAAGTGAATAACTAATATGCATCTCTTCTCCTAACAGATTTCTTTCTAGCCTACCTTTATGATATCCCTTCCAGGTAATACCAAAATCTTTCAAAAGATGGGTATGCAACCAAATAATTAAACATGGGTGCTTAAGGAAAAATGAGGAAAAAAGAGTTCCAAGAGAATCACCTCTCCCCAAGTCTTCCTTTGGTTTTTACACCAGCGGTTGTTGATGTTTCCAAATCTGATGTACTGGATGGCTTGGCACCAAACATAAAAGGTGAAGCGCTGGTCTGTTTATCGTCTTTATTTGAAGCAAGTGGAACTGCTGAAGCAGTACCCTCAGGACGGTCTGCAGGAGGTACATGTTGAAACGTAAAACCAGTGTTGTTATTTGAGGGAACATTGGGGGTGCCCTTCTTTTCAGTATCACTGGACGAAAACAAGCCGGGTGTAGAGACATCTTTTGATGTGGATGTTCTAGGCTGTTCAGTAACTGAAGAATTGATAACATTCTGCTTCGATGAGGTTGATTCAACTTTCTGCTCAAATGTAACATGTTGAACTTTCCGCTCCTTCATCTTTGAATCAAACTTCTGCTCAGTTGCCTTCACATCTGTCTCAAATTTTGAATTCTTTGATGGGACAGGGGCTTCCAGATCATCGTCAAACTCAGTTAAATCCTGAAACGTACAAAACAAAAAATGGTAAATATAACTTTCAGATCATAAGTGCTTATATGACTAATTTACACTGCATTAACATTTCTACCATACCTCAAAAACAGCCATTTTGAAACCTGGTTTCCGTGATGTAGTAGCAGAAACTGAATTCCCCGAAATGGCAGGCTTATTAAGAATAGCAACATGATCAGACTTCATGTCTCTGTTGCCTAAATCCTGATGAAACGTATTGGAATGAACTTTTGATGATCCATCTTTCATCAGCTTGTCTTTATTCAATGTAGAACCATTCAGATCAGAATCATGGGGATGATTAACTCCATCCAAATCTTGAAATTGTCGGGAACTACTGGGGTCACTTACACCCTTTGGCCCATTGGACATGGATTGCCTTGGTTCCCAAGCAACAGATTGTTTGCCAGACTGTTTGCCCTTTGGTGATGGAGCTATTATGTTAAGCTGCTCAAATATCTTCTCAGCCATCTTGTTTGGTTGAGTTGGAACAGGAGGAACATCATCATTAGGAGGTTTGCCACCTTCACTATGTCTCTGTCTTTCTACAGTCCGCAGAGATTGACCGGACTCAAGCAGTAGTCTTTTTGAACTAGGAGGTTCCTGATGGGGTGAACTGCCTTCGGCAAAATCTGAACCAATAGTACGGGTAGGAAGAAAGTTTCCCCGAGGACTAGCACGAGCATCTTTAAAAGGAGACATCATATTCGACTTCTGACGAATCCTGCGTATGGGGCCAACAGATCCAAGTTCATTGTCAAACTCTGTGCCTCTTCGTTTCAACACCTGTTAGGAAGACAGATGATTTAGAAAAGCTCTGGCAGATATAGTCCAGACCATGCAAAATCTGATGTAGAATGTTCCTCAATCCTCACTAATATTAAATTTATTATTTATATTGAGACTAAACTCTAAATGGGTCATTGTCACAACGCCCCTAGTTTCAGTCAAACAGGATGACCTGTTACTTTCTGCCTCATTAATGTTGGGATATGCAACAGTTTGTCCATATATATAAAAAGATATTAGAAGGGTCGATTGGGTATCAACCATAAATCCACACCATGTTTCAACTGCTTTTCAACAAACGGCATGTTTTTCAAGCTGAATATATAACATGAACAAGAATATACAGTGCACTATGTGACTTATTTCAAATTCAGAAATCTTCCACCAATTACCTGCCTGCCTCCAGCAGCCAAACTTGGGGTTCGTGCATGAGATAATGAAAATGGTGAAACATTCATATCATTGGAAGAGCTTGGGCCCTGCTAGGCATAAATAGATATTTAGTAAAAACAACTATCACAGTTTTGCAGTTGAAAATCGCTCAACTGAAAAGAGAAAATTCAAGCACCATACAAGGACAAAAGTATGCCACGTGGAGCAAAATATAAACGTAGAACTATGAGAAGGAAAGAGAATGATGTGCAGCAGATAGAAGTACAAAGCTACCTTAAAAAATGGAGAGCGGGACATTTTACATATTGCTGACCGCCCACGTAATCCTGAAGCCATATAGCCATTCACAGGAAGTACAGGGTTTTCATTGTTGACTTGATTCAGCTCCTGAACAAGTGGTGCTCCAGAAGTCCTATAATAGCCAGTGTTGCTTGCTTCCGCTTTGTTACCAAAAAGTACTTGGCTCCTTAAACTACTCTGTTGGGGTTCTCTTGAATAACGGGAGCTCATATATTGTTTGGCAAGGTCCGCAGGAGACTTAACATCCCGGATAGGAACCTGCAAATTGAATATGAATTATAGTTAAAAAAGGCAACTGAAATTCAAACCAAGTTTAATAGAAGTACAGCTACATTTGCCTGCCTCTTCCTCCCAACTTACACACTGAATAACTTAGTTGCCAGGTGCATTGTATTAGACAGGCAAAGAAAGGAAACTAAAAGGTAAAATCCATGCTACCCTGTTTGAATTGCAGGTAAAATCCATGAACTGTTCAACTGCACATTTGTGCACCTAATAACGTGCAGGTGAATCGAAAGAGGTCCTAACAGACACATGAACTTTGATCAATCTAAACAACTGACACCACATCAGATGTCAAATTGATGTATTCTTCCAATGAAAGTTGCTAGATCACAGGGATAATTTTGCTACCATCTTACTTGACATATTCAAGTTTGATCGAGCAAAGTCAAGTGAGCATCATCACTAACCTGACCACAGAAATCACTGAGATAACATTCTAAACAAATATCTACTAACAGCATACACTTGATGGAATTCGTCAAAAATGTTCACATGATCCTTACCAGCACCTTGATACAAATTTATCCATCAACTAAAAGGAAATTACACAAGCAAAGTAACTCCTTACATCAGCGGGCGGAGATTGGTCTATAGCCATCCCATGAGATGTGGAGCCTCCTATTCCATCAATTCTGGTTCTTGTTTCATTCTTATCCTCGTGGTGGTCCACTTGCGCAGACAAAGCAGGCTCTACAGTTCTTGCACGCAGCAAGTCTGTGAGACGATCAAACTCAACCCTGCACAGAAGAATCCAATCATCAAGAACAGGTACAAAAGCAGTGGGGAAGAGATAATGTTGCAGAGGATATCAGGTGGAGACAATGCTCAGTCCAAAATAATGGAACAAGAAACCAAAAAAAAAAAGAGAAATGACTTGGATTAATGCATACTGTGGACTGAAGCAAGTTGAACATCAAAAGGCCATACATCATCCATTATACTAGGGGATCAAAATTCACCATGAACAGCTAACAATCAACATATTTTGATACTTACCAACAGAAAAATAACTAGTACTCCCCCTGTAAATAAGTATAAGAGCGTTTATAGATCGCTAAAGTAGTGATCTAAAAGCTCTTATATTTCTTTACGGAGGGAGTAGAAAACTGGAAGTTCAAGAAGAACAAAATATGCAGATACTTTCCTGGTGAACGTTTTCCGCATTAACAGATGCTCTACTTCAGACAATGATTTGTCACCGGATGTACCAGTGAGGTCCTTCCCTTTCGCCATTCCACCCACTGGAGATAAACCCTGCGTAAAAATTTCAAACAGTCCTTGGTCAGAACAACAGGGGATGTGCTTAAACAGGTTGCGCCATGATTGCTACTTACCGTATGTGTTGCCTCAGGCAAATCTTGATTAGGTTCAGCATCTTGGCCTGCATACATAAAACAGGTATCAGATTTGTAAGTGCAGCTCAATGATATAAGCTCGACAACAGTATGATGCAATTACAACTGAAACATGAAGAACATCTCCTGTGTTGTATTCTAGTAATTTCTACCCAACCAAACATATAGTTCCAAAAGACCACACTCCCCTCCGAAACAAAAAATCGATGCCATTTAAGTGTAGCTTACAAACATCAACGTGACGCATCGCACAGGATAATAGAAGTAGTCCAGTATTACTAATTTCAAGCCAAGCCCCTGTGTTGTTCTTGAGGACGCAGAGCCATGCACATCCCACATCCATATATATATATCGACACAAACTACGACTTTAACCATAAAGCAAGTTGAAACTTTAGTTATAGGTCTCCAGTAAACACCCGTTGTTCATCGTGAAATTGGCGCTTCGTGCCAGCAATAGCATTCGTCAGGTCAGAATTTACCGAAAAGGGAAGCAGGTGGTCCGCAATCTAAGCTAAACCCTAGCAGCATGCCGGGGAAGCCCGAAACCCTAGCCCAAGCCCGCAGGCGCAGCCAATCTCAGGGGGGAGCGCGCGCGAGCAAACACGAATCTTGGTAGGGGGGAAACGGGAAGGAGGGGAAGCTGCAGGCTCACCGGGAGGCGGGGACGCGGGGGGCTGCGCCGCCGCCGCGGGGGCTGGCGCGGGGGGCGCGACGGCGAAGCGCTTGCGGAAGACCGAGGAAAAGAGCCGCGCGGCGCCGCCCGCGATGAGGCGCGAGGCGGGGTCGACGAGCCGCGACACCCAGCCGCCGCCCGAGCCGTCTCCCTCACCGTCGCCGCCGCGGTAGGCGGCTGCGGCCGCGGCCGCGAGGCGGCGGGAGGCGGCGGCGGCCGGGGGGCGGTCGTAGGGGGTGGCGGCGGAGGCGCGCGGGGGCGGGCGGCGCCGGATCTTCCCGCCGGCGCCGGAGTACGAGCCCTGCTCCATGGGCGGTGCGGCGCGGCGCGGAGGCGGGGGCGCGGGGGAGGGAGGGGGGGCAGGAGGAGGCGGGCGCGGCGCGGGCGTCGTGTGGGGGGGAAGGGAAAAGGGGGGGCGCCTCCTGCCTAGGGCTCTTGCGCTGCGAGGCCCGCGTAGTTCGCAGGCAGCCTCCTGTTTTTTTCTGGGTATTTTCTTTCCATTTCGTGCTAGGGCGCGGGCGGCGTGGGCTGGGTGCTGGATTACGTGGTATCTTCCGTGGGTGGCTTACGGGCCCGTTTAACGTTCGGCTCGGGTCGTTAGGAGCCGTTAATCTCTCTCAGGCGTGGCGTCACGGGTGGGCGAGGGGTTTAAATTTCGAACCGTGGGATGGATGGATGGATGGATCGGCGGATTTTGGCACGCACGCGCAGATTCTCTTCTCTCGGGAACGGCGGGGTTGCTCCTTGTCATAGGTGACGCGGCGACGAGCGAAGAGCGGTTCGGCGCACGTGGGGTGGTCTCGCCGGAAGCTGCTTGCAAAGCGTGCAGTGCAAACGTATGAGAAAAGGTGTTTATCTTTACTACCAAACCAAACCAAAGCAAAGCAAAGGAGAGTGATCATCGCCGTTGGTGCGCCCAACATCTGCTCTCTAAACCACACAATACATCATTTGAAAGTATTCTCTCCTCATAATTATCCTCTTACTGAATTATAAATCAGTTTTGCCAAGTCTGGGTACTAGTTTGATCTTGCATGAAGATCTGTGCAAAAGAATTCCTTTTAGTTTCCTTTTTTCTTTTATATACTATGTCACTTGATTGAGACTTGGTTAAGTCTCGGTCGACGTAAACCTAGCCACACCCATTATAAATATACATCTCCTTCCTAAATCACGCATATATCTTCATTATTTGGTATGTTTTGCAAACTAACGTCTCATTCATAAATCACATAGAACATAAATTATGTCCTTCGTATGTCACAAACACGTAAGGTCCATTTTTCCCAAAGTCATTTGTTTGCTCCCACGCTGCGAATTTGTTGGCGGTGTGTTACGGTGTTCCTTTTTCTCAGAAAGAAACAGAAGAAATAATCTATCAACACCTGTCACAACAGAGAAAGCCATTGAAACCCTCTCCTCTAGCAATAAGGCACCCTGCCACCCAATTCTCAATGTTGTGCTACAGTGGAAGTTGATTGATGCTATCGTTTTATCAACTTTAAGATTCCCACAAGTTTGAATGATTTGCTTTTGCTTGGTTGTTGTGACAGAGGAGGAACAAGGCACATCAACAGGGTCCCCTCCGCCCCGCTCTCGTTAGGGTTTCCCCCCCCCCCCCCCCCCGCCGCCGCCGCCCTCCCCCGCTCCTCCCGCCGCCCCCGGCCGCCGGCGGGCGCGCCCCGGCTCCCCCTCCCCCTCCCCTCCTCCCCCGTACCCCCCGCGTCGCCTCCCCGAGCGAGGCGACCGGGGGCTCCCCTTCCCTCCCCCTCCCAGCGGTCCCCCTCCTCTAATCCCCTCCCGCCACCGCCGGCGTAGGCCTCCGGGCCTGGCTCGCGTGATGCCGGCGGCGGCGGCCCCGTTCTTTTCCTCCCCGCGCGGCGCTGTGGCTCGGGCGATGGCGCCGGCGGCGGTGCACCCAGGCCGGCGTCGGATCCGGTGGCGGCTCGTCTTCGCAGGCGGCGCAGCTCCGGGTGGCGAGGTAGCGGTGGCGTGGCTGCTTGGCTGCGGGGCGGCGCGATGGCTGGCGGTGGAGCCCTTCCGGCCCAGATCTGGGCCCTTTTGGGCCCCATCTGGGTCTGGGTGGGCCTGGCGTGTGCTTTTCGGCGTCATCTCCGGCGGACGGAGGTGTGGCTTGGGCTGGGGGTGGCGGAGACGGTGGCGCGTGTACTGCAGCTCAGCGACGGGAGCTTCACGAGCCCGCTTCGGGCTCGGCCGGGCAGGGGTGCCTGGTTTGCTCCTGAGCTACGTCCGGTCGGTCACCGCCGAGGGTGGTGGAGGTTGTCCCCTCCCACGTGGCCGCTGACCCTGCTGCTCCTCGTTTCCGGTTGGTTCCTCTCGATCCTGCCGGTCTCGCTTCGCTTGTCACGGTGAGACGGCGTTGGTGACTGCGAGTCCGTGGTGGCGCATATTGGCGGACGGCAAGTATGGTGGAGCACGATGGATCGTCTGGGGTCGTGGTTGGTTGGAGGTTGGGAGAAATCCTTGTCGGCTTGTTCGGCACCGACGCGGTGACGCCTGTGGGCGCCGTCGTGCCTTCCTGAAGGGCGTCGGATATCCTCCTTCCCTCCCACGGCCCTTCGCGTACCGGGGGAAACCCTAGGCCATGTCCGGTAGCAGCGTCGTTGTCGTCGCGTTCCTTCTTGAAGGTGTTGCTTGGTATGCGGCGTTTCGTGGTGCTAGGAGCGTGGTGGACTTCTCCGGCGGGCGCAGCGGTTGCGAGTCATCTTCGTTTTCGTTGATCCACCGTTGTCGGCATTTTCTTCCTTTTGTATTTTCTGTCTTTTCTTTTGGGCGTGCCTGTGCTGCTTCCGCCCCAGCACCTATCGTTGGTTGTATCAATGTTGTTGCTTTGTAATACAAAGCGGGGGAAACCCTTTTTCGGTACAGAGGAGGAACACATGTGGAAGATGTCGGTGTTTCTCACGACGTATTTGACGTCACACGAGAGTCACGCTCTCAACACGCATGGTTCCAAACTATAATGATTCTTTCATTTGTATTTATGTATGTATTACCCTTTTGCTGTTTGGAATATTGCGTAGATTTCATTTATTGTTCGTTATGACGCACGGGTATTTAGCTAGCATAGGAGGACAACTGCATAGCCAAACGCCGCGCCCTTTCTTGTCGCATACGAGTGTTGATGCTCCGGTAGGGACACACGCTTAACATGTATTTGTGCGTATTATAACTAAGCGCCGAGTCACCAGATATAACAAAATTATCAAAGCAAAAGAAAAAGGAGCTTTCATCAGAGTACATGGACAAAGGCATTTAGGTGCTTGACAGTGCGGCAGCAACCCACGACAGCGTGCTAGCAGCAACCCACGACAGGTCCTCCACGGATGAACGCCCTTGTCGGGCCATCACAGGATGAATGCGGCACCGGCCCCAACTAATCACCCAAAACGCCCATGATTCGTCGAAAGCAACCGCCGAGACAAACTACACATGTAAAACACACACAACCGACATTCGACACTCAGAACAAACGATAAAACGGCTCAGTCCAACACATGCTCTCCCACCCGGGGTGATTCAGATTTCAGAGAGTTCTGCAGGTACATTCATACGTGGTGTGCTAGCTCTTTGCAACTGCAACCAAGGGTGCGTTTGGTTCGCGGCACATATTTGGGTCACATAATGGCGACAGGCGCGACGAACCCGATGCTGAACCCGAACGAGATGCAGGTCAGCTCCTCGTTCTTGTCCCCCAGCAGCTTCATCTGGAGACTGTAAGAACCCTGAAGCACATCACAACAACACAAAACGTCAGGATGTCTGGATGTGATGTTACTTGCAGCGACCTATTGAGCCCCTTGTCTGTCACAAGCACTACAAGGGAAAATATCTAGACAAAGTTCGGCACCGGAACTGAATGTGCACTGCGGGTATGCTTACTGGTGGGGTGTAAGATGGCAAAGTCTGTTCGCTGGCTAGTACGAATTTGCCCGTTGCGGGACAGGGAGTCCCAGCACACAAGTCATGAGTCTCTGAATCGACGTGTAAAAAGAAGTACCACACATCTACCACCAGCTTCCCTTTGGTGATGGTTTTATCTGTCAGGTGTAAACAGCAGTAAAAATGTATCAGGGAGATTCAGAGGAAGGAAGCAACTAGAAAAAAAAAACATTCTAGTTACAGAAAAATACTGTGAAATATGGGTGCATGCGTGTGTGTGTGCGTGTGCAGACACTAGTAGCAGATCTAGGAAGACTAGACCCAACAGATAAAAAGAATCTATATTTCAGCAGAAACCCTGCCAGATCCACATCATAACAATTTCAATATTAAAGCCCTAGCGACCATGGTACTAACTACGAAATGGAATCTATAAAGTGTTTTGCAGGAACCACATGTTAGAACTCACATTTCCTTCACCTCTTGGCTATCAGAACAATTAACTGGGACATACTACTACAAACCATTTCGGTAGACATGTGTGGTGAATTTTAGGAGACTCGGGAACCCTCGGCAAACTCACATACAAGCACCGACAAACAGAGGGAAGTCATGAAAGTAAGGCCAATAAACATGCACGCATTACTGCAATTTGAGTCCAACGAATATTGGATGTTCCACAATCCAAACATCCCAGGTGCAAATAGAATGGCAGTACCAGCTGCCTTTTTGTCCAAACTCCAAAGCAGTCTTACAGAAACACATAAAGAGACATATTCCCCAATTCTCAGTTTCTCTAACACACCATGGTAGGCCCCAATTCATGGTTGAAATGTTACCGCGCACGTGACTAATTCACATGTAACAGTACATGGATAGCGCCAGCGAGACCTTCAGCAGGGCACTAGTTTGATTCCTCTTCCTCGAAAAAATTTATACCTCAAAAAAACAAGCAAAAGTGCATCGATTTGATCTGACTACTACATACACACGGAGCCACCGATCTAACAAGCTAGATTCAAGTTGCTCGACAGCAGTCATGAGCACACCGCGTCACAATTCACAAGCGAGATCGCAAGGAGTTCAGGCTATTCGACGAAATCTTACCGGTGGAGGCGGAGATCTTGAAGGTGGCGGGCTGGCCGCGCACGACGGGGTCGGGGACGATCTCGACGCCGCTCACCTTCACCGGATAGTGGCGCCCCTTATCTGCGGAACCAAGCACCAATAGAAGCTCGCATCGCATACACAATCCGCGGAATCTCGAGAGTCAAAACGGGGATGGTTTAGCGGAGAAAGGAGAGTTCGGAGCACTTACTGCAGTACTCGAAGTTGGCGGCGGCGGCGCAGGAGGCGGAGAGCAGGAGCGCCGCGGCGAGGAGGAGCAGGTCGCGGAGGCGGCGGTGGCTCGCCATCGCTGCGAACCAGAGCTGTGCGGGTGTCGCGACTAGACGGAGCAGGTGGACACGAGTCGGGTCGTTGAGGAAGTGGGACACGGTCAATAGAGAGAGAGACATTTATGTGTGTGGGCCTGATTAGGCGTGCACTGGGTTGGGCTTAGTTTGGACCGGGCGGAGGCCTTCAGTTGACTTTACGAACCACCACTAGACAACTAAGCCCAACTAAGGCCTTCGATCATCCAGTACAAAAAAAAGTTCATTGATTTAGAAAAATAGAGTTTATCGCATTCAAAAAAAATTTCATCAAATTCGATAAGAGTTCATCGGTTTTGAAAAAAGTTCAGAAATTTATAAAAAAGTTCATTCAATTTAGCAAAGAATAAAAAAACCAAACAAAATCGTTCCAAATAAAAAAGAAAAAAGAAAAAAATGACGTAGAAGTAAAGAGGGGAGAAGGGGGAACTGATCACGTGAGATGACCTATGTGTGGTTTTTTTTAGATGTACCTATGTGTGGTGGTTAGTGCAGCGACACCTAGACCAGTCCTTCCAAGCGCGCTCCTCATTTTTTTGGTTTAGATAACAAAAAAGAATGGCAAGATGGGCCGAGCGCAATTAGAAGCGCCTTTAGGCGGTCGTTTGCCAACGGGCGCTGAAGCGCTAAATAGGATCCGCCTAGCTCGAAGGTTTGGCCGACTCCTCTAGCTCGGCGAAGGAGGAGGGTAGTTGGAAGGGTATGTGGAAGACACAAGTACGGGCGAAGATCCGGAAGGAGGAGGGTAGTTGGAAGGGTGCGTGGAAGACACAAGTACCGGCGAAGATCCGGATGTTCTTATGGAGACTCGCCCGACAATCAATTTCGACAAATGACATTAGAGCGCGCAAAAACATGACTGATACGAGTGCACGCGGTTTCTGCGGGATGGAGGATTCTTGGAAACACTCACTAGTCGAATGCACAGTCTCAAGATGCACGTGGGCATTGATAGACAACGAGTTGGCTGAAACGATAGCAACAACCACTGAACCGAACGCAAAGCATTGGCTGTTTACACTCAGGGATTCATTATCACATGATTTGTTTATGAAACTATCAGTCACCCTTTGGGCGATTTGGTCGGCTAGACGCAAGGTGATTCAGAAGGTGTCTTCCAGAGCCCTCAAGGAACTCACTCCGTCACGAGGTTTATTGTTGAGCTCGATATAATCAAAGATAAACAACCATCATCGGTGGTTCCACAAACCGTCAACCAACGATCACGAGCTCCCCCTCAGGGCTTCACAAAGATTCACGTGGACGCTGGCGTCTGACAAGGAAGAGGAGGCTCAGTAGCTGCGGTGTGTCGAGATAGAGATGGCAATTTCCTCGGAAGTTCCGCTCTAATCATTCAGGGAGTTGATGACCATGCCACATTAGAAGATATCGCATGTAGAGAAGCAATATATTTGGCGGAGGATCTCCATATTCAACAATTCATTGTTGCTTCAGACTCGAAACAAGTGGTGGAAGATATCAAGAACTTCAATCGTGGTACCTATGGGGCCATTATTAGCAACATTAATGTTAGAGCGTTGTTATTCCAGTGTAATTTTACTTTTGAAGGTCGTGCCGTCAACTTTGAGGCACATGGTTTAGCCAAGTTTGCTTTGTCACTAGGTCCGGGACGTCACTTTGGTTTGGTGATTCCCACGACCTGAACTGTATCCCACACATTGTGGCTTATGATGAATAAAAACTTGGTTTTCCCTAAAAAAGTTGACTTGACAAGCTTGTCTGTTTCTCTCACATGCTCAAAGCAAACAAATAATACTCCGTATCTGTTTTAGATGTTGATGCCATGAGCTAAAAAAGATTTGTTTTTGTCACCTCTTCAAAATATTCATATTCTTATGGTAGTTTCGAATTCATACCTTAAGGACCCATATATAAGATTTTCTCCAATAGGTTGGCACTTTTTAAAATTTGGGATTTAGCTTGAGTCTCGAGAAGGAGTTGCGGTGAATACAATTTTTTTGGTAACATCCTTTGGTATATTGCTTGAATCCTATCTGACGATTAATTGGATGTCATGCCCAATGGTTAGAGCATATATTGACCATACTCACTCGCAAAAAAAATTGTTAACCATACTAGTTTTTCCTTGACTTGAGAAGACAGATGCAAGTGCATTCGAGTGAATCACTTTCAAATTGTAATAAGCCCATCATTTGATTCTCAATTTATTTGTCTAACTATATAATTGTATGTTGGCCCCTTTAATCCATAATATAATATGTGCATAACAAATATAGGTATGTTTGACAATTATTATAGAAAAAATCCATTATGAACAATATTCAATTGATATTACTAGATTTATCCTGAAATATATCTTTTACCATGATTTTTTAAATAGCTATTTTTGAAAATTTATGGTTAAAGTGACATGTTGAAGATCATATCAATGTTTGAAACTAACTTGTATTGTCAGATGGGGGAATAATTTTTTTGATGAATAAATTCAACCGGATTGTGTTACTTGTTTTTGGTGTATGTTGACATGTAGAACAAAAACACTGAAATGAATGTCATGGTGGTATCCAGATTCAAGGGAGTGCATATTCCGTTGAATGAATTCAAAAATGAAGTTGTTGCTTGTATCTGGTGATTGTTGACATGTAGCAAAATACTTGAATGAATCTCGTTATGGTATTTAGACTCCATACCAAGTCATGAATGGTAGGATATTGTTGCCAGAAGATGTATACACATGGGAAGTGCAATATTCAAAATAGTAATGTAATTTTTAAATCCAAATTCTAGTGAAAAGGTACTTTGTAAAGAAAAATGTTACGTCAAATGGTATATCTAAACCAAATAGCGATGAAGCTTACCTAAAGAACACACAATAATATAATGCAATTATTTTCTTTACTAAGAGAAAGAATTGTGGTTGTACAATGAGTTGGTTTTAACACGTTCTTTACGACTTATGCAAGCCAACTTTGTTTTATGTTAATTTAGCCACCAGGTGCATACAAATGATCTCCTTTTCTCCCTTTGTCAAACTCCAAGAAGGTCTTGTGCACCAAAGATGCTAGGGATTCGCCCTTACGAAACAAATCACATTACACATGTCGCGACCACCAACTAGTCACCTTGCCCCGTCATGTAACCATACTCTATAGTGCTCCACTAACTGATGTCATGTCGCTCCATCTTATATCGAGATTGAGGACAACCCCACCTCCTCCTCGGTTGGAACCTCGCCTTGCATCGATTTTTTGTCAATATGTGTTGTTCACTAATACAAAAACCTCTAAATAAGATGGCTCAAACATCATATTAAAAATTGATATCTCATCTCTAATGAGATATTCATCATTGATGGTGCAAAAAGTTGTGCAGAGCAATGAAAGATTCACGTACATGGTCCTGTTTAGACCAGCTTGTTTGTGTTTTAAGTACAAAAAAAACCAAAACTCGCATGAAAAAGATATAAAATTTCAAATAATAGATATTTAAAAAATAAATTAGATATGCATACACAAATGGATGATACTAGCTAATACCAATTCATTGGCCATAAAACAAAAATAAACTATTCGTTTATTTAGTGGGACAAACAGTTTCAAGAATCACATCATGTTCATCATGATTACAAGTTACTAATATCTAGATAATTGCTTTCTTCATTGTTTACTATCACAACCTTAAACCAATACGACCACTAATCAATTGCACATGTTTTACACACCGGTGTGCTAAAATAGAATGTAATGACATACATCAACTTTTTTTATTAGACAATAGTCTCTTAGATATATTTTTTGAAACAAAATTTAGGATATACTTCTTCAAAATACATGGAATTGTATCTTTAAAATTTAGGATATACTTGTCCTCCGTAAACAAAATTATATCTTTAAATATTTGAGTATCATTATAGATGAATGTAAATGTATCACCAATCTCATTTTATTGATGGTATACTGCAGGACATAAAAATATTTTATTTGCAACATGCAACATTATATATTCAAACTAAGTAAAAAAATAAATAATTGTTTCATCATATTCTATGAGTTTATTCACTACACTTAGCTTCTCCTAAGTTAGGTAAGTGTTGTCTTGTGTCTCCAAGTCAAATAAACTATCATATATTTATATAAAATGTTGCCCTCTTGCGTCTATTTTGACTTCTTCCTGATGGGAAATCATCTAGAAACATAACATCGTAGAATCGAGTGCACAACTAAGTTGATCGAGTGGCTAATAATGCTTAGATTTGTGATAGATGCAGTCATGCAGCAACTGAACAAGCAATATTTCAAAGTTATGTGTACACTATACGATAACTATATATGTTGTTTCAATTTTTTATCTGAAACTAGTTGAATTCCATGTTGTGAACAAGTATGGAGCAAATCTACAATATTTGAGCAACGCTAGATCATACTAGGTTTACCACGACTTTAGTAGAGAGATGCATGTGCAGGCTGGCCAAACAATCACTCACATCTTTTCTCGAACGCCACACCTAAGTTCATGCATTTTTGCAATAGAAGAAAAACACCAAACAACTGAATATAACCCTGATGACTCCATTTTATGATAGTTTTGCTAGGCTCTTTTGTTCGATTTAACCTAGTGTTTCACCAATTTGGGTCTTTTCACTGACCATATTTGCCAAAAATAGAGAAACCTTGTTTCCTTACTTGTTTTCTAGGTATAACTACTTTTGGAAAAATTTGAGGCTATAGTTGGATGATAGAGGAGGAGATGAGCAACTTTCCCACTGAAATATATGTTCATCGGGCGCATCCAGAGGAGAAGACGGTTAGTGGTACGAGCATCGCCGCTCATACCAAAGTTCGTACCAGGTGGCGTCGCCTCCCTCTCATGTATAGAGATCAACTTTCATGTTGTCAACATAGAGAGAAGACCAGCAAAGCACCCTCAAACCACGACTAGAGCAGATGAGAGAGATCCGGATGAGAAGAGCTTCACTTAGATCCCTTTCGACTTCCTCCACAACACGATCCTCCATTCCATCATCCACACTACCACCACACAGATAAATTCCAATTTGTAAGGCTAGGGTTTGTAAAATCTATTCGTACTTGATCCAAAGATTTAGATCACTCTAACCATTTATCTTATTATGGCAAACTATGATATCATTGAGATGGTTTCCTTTTGCATATCTCTGTATTTGGTTGTCATCCTCCTCATATGCGTAAGTAATTCCCCAAGGCGTGGGAGATGTAGGCCTAATCAATATATTTGTGAGATTATTCCTATGATTAATTAGTAGGTTGTTTATATGTCATAAATGTTTTGTTCATTGTCTAATTTAATGACTCACACAACATGATCCAAAGACCTACATAGGTAACAACATATTGCTTAGCGTTGGTTCGGTCCAACGACCTCAATTGTTGGGGATAACGAGGAGTGAAGAAATACAAGGATAACGAAAAGCCATGATACTTAAAATATTGAGCCGACCATTGCAAATGGTAACGGAAGGAAAGACAATAGAGCCATTCAATTCCGACAGGAGGAATTTGTCTATTCCATGGTGACTCGCATACCGAATGCAGATAATGAAGAGGTAAAATTATATGAATAGGTAACTTCATGTTATCGTCGCACTAGCACATTCATTATTCACCGTGAACCGACCTCTCTGTGCCTAGGAAAACCACAGTTTATGTTTAATCCTTTACTTGTATGTTATTCATTTGCCGCCTTAGTTTTAGAACAATTATTTCAACTCACAGTAGGCAACAACATCAAGACACTTAAAGCCTCCGTGGAGATTGTTATAACCAAGAAATACACATTATTTAGATCGAAAAGCTACTTTCCCAGAATTATATGGACGGAGTTTAGGCCAACATACACGCCCAAAAACTCAAAGAGAATGATAATTGGGTTGTTCATGAAATAAGCGTGCCAACGGAGTTTCAAATTTATCACTTTGTTTGGGTGTGAATGATCAAATATGTGGCTGCAAGAAAAGCCTCATCCCAAAACTTTAGAGGCATTGAAGCATGGGCTAAAAGAGGGAGAGGCTAACGTCAACAATATATCCCGTTGATGGTCATGGGGGCAATAGACATGGTGTGTAAATCCAATTTTGCGAAAAAAGACTTTAGACGTTCATACTTGCCACCCCAATCTGTCTGTATGGTGATAATTTTCCGATTAAACAATCTATCTACGGGAGTTTGAAATTCATGAAAGATTTTAAAGACTTTGGGTCTATGTTGAAGGAGATATATCCTTGTGAATTTACTCTAGTAGTCAAAAAACTCAAATAATAACTTTTCCTATTGATAGAATCATGACTAGCCCCCATTCATGAGAGAAAAATTGCTCTAAAGGAGCATTGGATACACTGTTTGAACTAGGGTAGGGGAGTTGGTGACTTTTACCCTTTTAGCAAGCATCACAAACACCCTATTTATTCAACTCACTACTCAAAAAAGGAATGTTATTTTGGCAGAGAACATGATGAACTATGTGAAGGAAATATGCCCTAGAGGCAATAATAAAGTTGTTATTTTATATTTCCTTATTCATGATAAAGGTTTATTATTCATGCTAGAATTGTATTGATCAGAAACTTCAATACATGTGTGAATACATAAACAAATACCGTGTCCCTAGTAAGCCTCCACTAGAGACTAGCTCGTTGATCAAAGATGGTTAAGGTTTCCTAACCATAGACATGTGTTGTCATTTCATAACGGGATCACATCGTTAGGAGAATGATGTGATGGACAAGACCCATCCGTTAGCTTAGCATATTGATCGTTTAGTTTATTAATTGCTATTGCTTTCTTAATGTCAAATACATATTCCTTCGACTATGAGATTATGCAACTCCCGGATACCGGAGGAATACCTTGTGTGCTATCAAACATCACAAACATAAATGGGTGATCATAAAGATGCTCTACAGGTATCTCCGAAGGTGTTTGTTGAGTTGGCATAGATCGAGATTAGGATTTGTCACTCCGAGTATCGGAGAGGTATCACTAGGCCCTCTCGGTAATACACATCATAAGAAGCCTTACAAGCAAAGTAACTAATGAGTTAGTTGCAAGATGATGTATTACGGAACGAGTAAAGAGACTTGCCGGTAATGAGATTGAACTAGGTATGAGGATATCGACGATCGAATCTCGGGCAAGTAACATACCGATGGACAAAAGGAATTACGTATGTTGTCATAACGGTTCGACCGATAAAGATCTTCGTAGAATATGTAGGAACCAATATGGGCATCAAGGTTCCTCTATTGGTTATTGAAAGGAGAGGTGTCTCAGTCATGTCTACATAGTTCTCGAACCCGTAGGGTCCGCACGCTTAATGTTCGTTGACGATATAGTGTTACATGAGTTATATGATTTGGTGACCGAATGTTGTTCGGAGTCCTGGATAAGGTCACGGACATGACGAGGAGTCTCGAAATGGTCGATAGGTAAAGATTGATATATAGGACGGTGATATTCGGACACCGGAAGTGCTTCGGAGTGTACCGGGTGATCATCGGAGTACCGGAGGGGGTACCGGGCACCCCCGGAAGGGTGATGAGCCTATTGGACCATTAGAGGAGAGCACACCAGCCCACAGGGGGTTGGCGTGCCCCCCTAAGGCAGCCGACCCATGGGAGAAAGTAAGGGGGATTCGGCCTCGCCCTTCCTTCCCTCTCCCCCCTTTCCTTTCCCCCTCCGACAAATAAGGAAGGGGGGCGGCCAAGGGCAGGAGCCCAAGTAGGATTCGGTCCTACTTGGGGCGCCCCTTGGCCTCTCCCCTCTCCCTCCCACCTATATATATGTGGGAGGGGGCGCCTAGCACACATAGAACAATTTCTTAGCCGTGTGCGGCGCCCCCTCCACCGTTTACACCCCGGTTATATTTTCCTAGTGCTTAGGAGAAGCCCTGCTGAGATCACTTCACCATCACCGTCACCACGCCGTTATGCTGCTGGAACTCATCCACTACCTCGCCGTCTTGCTGGATCAAGAAGGTGGAGGGCGTTATCGAGCTGAACGTGTGCTGAACGCGCAGGTGTCGTACGTTCGGTGCTCGATCGGTTGGAACTCGAAGAAGTTCGACTACATCAACCGCGTTATCAAACGCTTCCGCTTAAGATCTAGGAGGGTATGTAGACACACTCTCCCTATCATTGCTATGCATCTCCATGGATAGATCTTGCGTGTGCGTAGATTTTTTTCCATGCAACATTTCCCAACAGTGGCATTCGAGCGAGGTCTATGCGTAGATGATATGCACGAGTAGAACACAAAGAGTTGTGGGCGGTGATAGTCATACTACTTACCACCAACGTCTTATTTTGATTCGGCGGTATTGTGGGATGAAGCAGCCCGGACCAACCTTACATGTCCACGCACATGAGACCGGTTCCACTGACAGACATGCAACTAGTTTTGTATAAAGGTGGCTGGCGGGTGTTTGTTTCTCCTACTTTAGTTGAATCGAATTTGACTATGGCCGGTCCTTGAAGAAGGTTAAAACAGCAAACTTGATGAATCACCATTGTGGTTTTTGCGTGTTAAGAACGGTTCTTGCTAGAAGCCCGTAGCTGCCACGTAAAACTTGCAACAACAAAGTAGAGGGTGTCTAACTTGTTTTTGCAGGGCATGTTGTGATGTGATATGGTCAAGATATGATGTGAATATGTTGTCGTATGAGATGATCATGTTTTGTAATATCGGCAACCGGCAGGAGCCTTAGGGTTGTCTCTTTATTGTATGAAGTGCAAGCGCCATGTAATTGCTTTACTTTATCACTATGCGTTAGCGGTAGTTGTAGAAGCAATAGTTGGCGTGACGACTGTCGGTGTCAAAACCGGCGGATCTCGGGTAGGGGGTCCCGAACTGTGCGTCTAAGGTCGATGGTAACAGGAGACAGGGGACACGATGTTTACCCAGGTTCGGGCCCTCTCTATGGAGGTAATACCCTACTTCCTGCTTGATTGATCTTGATGAATATGAGTATTACAAGAGTTGATCTACCACGAGATCGTAGTGGCTACACCCCTAGAAGTCTAGCCTGTATGATTATGATTGTCCCTATGGACTAAACCCTCCAGTTTATATAGACACCGGAGGGGACTAGGGTTGTATAAAGTCGGTTACAAAGAAAGGAATCTTCATATCCGAACACCAAGCTTGCCATCCACGCCAAGGAGAGTCCCATCCGGACACTGGTAAGAGTCTTCGGTCTTGTATCTTCATAGCCCATCAGTTCGGCCCATGTCCAACAGGCCGGACGCCCGAGGACCCCTTAATCCAGGACTCCCTCAGTAGCCCCTGAACTAGGCTTCAATGACGAGGTGTCCGGCGCGCAGATTGTCTTCGGCATTGCAAGGCGGGTTCCTCCTCCGAATACTCCAAAACAGCTTTCGAACACAAAGAACGTGTCCGGCTCTGCAAAACAAGCACCACACACAACCGCAGAGAGTATAATATTTCACGAGCCCAATCTACTGACAACTTTTTGTAGCGTGATGCCACGTCACCACCCGATCATTATTTTGAACCATTTTTTGGCCTGCCGCTCCACGTTTTGAGGTGCAGTTCCATTGGCACGTCTTGTCAAAGCAGAGATCGTATCCCCTTATTGCGGGATGCTCATCAATACGGCGTGGGTAATCCAACCGTCACGTCGGCATGATCCCTTGGGAATAGGCAAGTTTTAAGGCCCATGAGGAGGTTTTTGATATTCACCGCCTTTATAAAGGGGCACCAACCCGTCTTCTCCTCTACGCCTGCCTCTTCCTCAACCTTTCGAACCTCGAGTTCCAGCACCCAGGTTTTAATTGCAACGAGCTTCTCAGTCATGTTCGGATCCAGCCTTCAAGGCCGGTGGGTGGCCTCTTCTGTCACAGAGGAGGATATTGCGAAGCTCCGGGCGGCAAGATACCTGACCGCGGAAATCCCCCACAGGCTCCCTGCTAAAGGGCAGGTTATTCCTACCCCCAGATCCGGCGAGAGGGTCATATTCATCTCCCACTTCCTCCGGGGGCTAGGGTTCGCTCTCCATCCCTTTGTCCGCGGGCTCATGTTCTATTACGGGCTAGATTTTCACGATCTAGCCCCGGACTCTTTTCTTCTCATCTCGACGTTCATCTTCATGTGCGAGGCCTTTCTCCGTATTCCCCCACACTTTGGCTTATGGCTCAAGACCTTTAATGTGAAGCCAAAGCTGATCGAGGGGAAGCAAGCGGAGTGTGATGGCGCCACGGTGAGCAAGCTCATCAATGCTCTTTGGCCAAAAGGATCCTTCACAGAATCCTCCAACTTATGGCAGCGGGAGTGGTTTTACATCACTGAACCCCGCAGTACCAAGTGGGCAACTACACCCGCGTTCCGATCTGGCCCTCCAATTCAGCTCGCATCATGGATCAATAAGGGGTTGGACTGGGGATCAATTGACGAAGTGCAGACTCTACAGAGCCGCATCTGGAGTCTCCTTGAGAAGGACACCGATCTCATGGACGTGATCCAAGTAATGCTAGTCCGCCGGGTCCTACCGTGCCAGCGACGGCCCCTCCGCATGTGGGAGTTTAATCCGGAAGGACCACAAACCCTTCAGCACTTCTTCGGCACGACGCACAGAGGAATGTGGAAGATATTTTTTGGGACACGAAAACAGTGGCCGGACACCACCGGGGACATCGGCCTCGACTGCAACCATCCGGATACCTCGGTAAGCACTCGATTCCTGAACACAGCTTAGTTAAACATCCCGTAATAAGATACTGAGAAAACCATCTTCCTCCAGGGCTGGATAAAGAAGGCGGAGTGAATTAGGTGTTCGGCCCCTCTTCCCGAAGACTCAGCTGATCCCGTGCTAACAAGGATGCTGGCCCCGGCACCATACCAGGTGCCGGTGAAAGAGTACAAGGAGGAGAGCAGGAAGGCCAAAGGTGGCCTCCATCTTGAAGGTACACCAGATACTGTGTCCGAGGAGATTAAGGCTCCCTCTTCCGAAGACAAAAGAGAAGGAGAAGCTGACATCCTTCCTCCCCATGGTAAGAAAAGGGCCGCCTCCGAAGGTTTGGAGGTAAAGGCTCCTAAGCGAGGTAAGATGCCCCTGTCCGGCGATTCGGGCTCGGAAGACGACATTGTCGCACAGTTCCTCCGTAAGGACAAGCCTTCAGCCGAATCGTAAGTGAAAAAGGGTGTTTCAAACATATCCCGTTCTTTTCCTGTTACAAGGGTAACATCTAGAATATATGTTTTGCAGTCCGGCACGTAGTCTTCCTCAACAATCCTCCTCCTCGGGGGATCTTCTTTTGGAGATGATGGAAAGCGAGACGCCTCCGCAGGCTTCCTCGCCCCATAGGGCGGACGACTTCGAGGTGTCGTCCCGGAGGATCTCTCCCGATCAACAAGTGGTGCAGGGGATAATGAAGACAATGCCCGAAGGTGAAACTTCGGTCGCCCAGGGTCCGGGGTGTGCGGTCCCAATGGGGACCAACAATAAAGGCCCCGGACTATTCGGTTTACAGCTAGAGACGACTCTAGGGTCGAGTGAACATATCCCTTCAAAGGGAGTCTGTACTCCTACAGCTGCTTCCAGGAATCCGAAGGCGCCGGATACCTTGATGGACATGTTGCGACATGGGTCCGTCTCGGAGGAACATCGTACCTTGATGGGTACGGTGGTTGAGAGGATTCTGTCCGCGAAAAGAGGATTGAATGAAGCCTTCACGAGCCTGCTAAGAGGCTTCGAGGTACGTAATGCAATATTTTTAATTGTGCTCTATGTTTAAAATGCACCTGTGTATAGATAGTAGCCCCTGAGACTCTGGTTGGCATCCAAAGGAAGGCAATCAGAGGATCAAAAAGACATGCCCAGGAAATAATCTAACTAATTGGGACACATGCTGTTACATCCCTGGCGACTGCCCACACAATAAAGGTTGCAGGTCTGAAGCAGCAACTTGACATGGCGGATGATGACATCACCCTTATTAACCGGTGACTTGACGAGGCGCAAGGTATGTTTTGGGGCGGTCAGTGTATGTATGTATGTATGATAACATGAGCACGAAGCTGAGAATTACATACTGAAACATGCATAACTGCAGATAATGCTGCCGCGGTTGAGACCCTTCGGGCTGAGCTTGCCCGAGCCAAGGAGCAAGCCAGGATGAGCAATGTGGCTGCCAAGAAGGCAGCTGAGGAGTTAGGGGCCGAACAGGCTGCTCGGTGCCAGTGCGAGGAGAAAATATCTTCCATAGAGCAAGATCTAAAGAATGCCACTGGCAAGTGTCAAACACTCGAGGAGGAGAACAAGGCCAAAGTAGCCGAACTCGAGAAGGCCTTACAAGAGGCGAGAGAAGCATGATCCGAGTCTAGAGCGGCTCGGGAGGAGATCCGGCAAGCCGGAGAGATAGCGGCCGGTAAGCCCTTTCTATTGCAGACTAAATTCGGCGATCTGACGTATGCCTCGCTTAATTAAATGTGGAGCTCTCCAGACGCATTATTGGACTTGCCAAAGAGTGCTTCCGATGCGGCGCAGTTTTACCAAGCGCAAGAAGGGTATGCAACGGAGAAGCTTTTTTGGTCACAATTCGGTACGCCAAAGCGCCCGCTGTTGCTGAACGAACAGATGGCCCAGTGGGCCGAGCTCCACAAGATATCCGGTTCTGCCATGAAGGACGTCGTGGTCCGGCTGTGGCCGTCTGAGCCAGTTCCGAATAGTTATTTCGGTTTGGTGCAGTGGCTTGTGGATGTGGTGCCGCGTATCGACGCCGTGAAGCGATCAGCGTGCATTGAAGGTGCACGGATGGACTTTGCCCATATCAAGACGTACTGGGTGAAGATGAAGGCCACCGATATTGCAGCGAAGGCTCCACCCGGGGGCAAGGACAAACACACGCCGGAGCATTATTTTGAAGATGTCCTAGAGGGCGCCCGCTTGATAGAGGATCAGTGCTCAAAGGATATGATCTTCGAGTGAATGTACCGAGATTGTAAAAACAATATTATGATATATTAAGGCTATGTTTTTATACTTTTGCCTAGAAGTTTTAGTTCCTCCTGTGCGGCCATTTTTGTATAATCTGAAAGTTTTCCAGCCGTCGGCTTCGGCCCCCTCGCATAAAATACGGGGGTGTTCAGAAGAGTACTTGATCACTCTTAACCCAACATCTTGGTCCATGAAGGAGGTGTCAATCCGGCGAACAAGGCAATCGGACTATAGGGCTTTAATGCTTTCACTTAGCCATAGGAGTTTGACGGTGGGTCTACGATATAGCCCCTGGTATGTACGCGGTTATCCCAATACGGTGCGTTACATAGGTGATCTTAAGAACGGTCCTTCGTGTAATACGGAAGGAATCGTGAAAGATTCTGCTAAGTCATCGACTGGTTGACCAGCTCTCGCCGCATCATGACAGTCAGTTTTCGGCTTTCTCTACTGAGGTGCTCATCTGGATAAACCAGGACACAATCGCAGTAGTTCTCCCTTCACTACCCTAGCCGATAGAGCGGAACGTAAGGTAGTAAGCACAGGAGCCGGACAACCCAACTATTGACCAAAAACATGATTCGGAGCTGATGCATATAAGGCCAAACTCGTGACGCCGAAGTGTGCTATAAAGCTGTTTGGACTTGTTGGCAACTCATTTTTTCCCATATCGAGCCCCTGGCAATTTGTGCCGCGGTGCGTGCGTGAAACAATCCGTAGAAGCAAAATTCAGTTTTTTTAGAAAAAAGCGAATACTGAATACGGATTATGTTCACTGGAACCTGATTGATATGTCAGTCGCCATCTTACAGATAATATCGCCACAACCCAGGCTATTTGACATGCCAGGGGTCGAAGGCTGAGGGAAAAGGCACTTTACAGGCTCGAAATAGAGAGTGCAGTCTACAAAAAGTTATTTGGACCTCCTGTCGCACGTCTGCGCCGTCTTGCCTCAGTGAAAGGACTCCTTAACAGGAATAGCCTTTGGGTGAGTGTACGAAGCCGAACTCCGAAATAGTCCGTGAGATGACCTGCAGCCTTTGAGCCACCTGTGGTAAAAGATAAAAAATAGTTAGAAAAGAAAAAGAGGCTATGGGAGTGCTTGTAGGCCTGTCCGTATTGTGCCTCCAACCAGGGTATTTTAAGTGCATAAGTATGTATGCGTGGTACAAACTTCGTGGGTATATGAGGCGAATGACGGAGGCCGAACTGCTAATCCAACTCCGAGATTGATCGATCTTGTTTAATGGAGACCGGCGGCTTAACGGCCGATGAGATACGCCGCTTGATGAGGCCGCTTTGTACTTTGGATGTGGTAGCCGTAGTATGATCCTCTGTATGGAGGGAGCATTCCGTATTTCCATCTATTGTTATGACGCCGCGTGGACTGGGCATCTTAAATTTTGCATGGGTGTAATGTGGGACATCATTAAAACGAGCAAAAGCGGTACGCCCCAGAAGTGCATGGTAGCCAATGCGGAACGGGACAATATCGAAGGTCAAGCCTTCGCTTCAGAGGTTGTTCGGCGAACCAAAAATGACCTTCAATGTGATGGAGCCCGTGCAGTGGGCTTCTACGCCGGGTACTGCTCCCTTGAGGGTAGCTGTGGTGGGCTTGATTCTTGAAGGATCGATGCCCATTTTGCGGACAGTGCCGTGGTAGAGTAGATTAAGGCTACAGCCGCCGTCCATAAGGACTTTTGTGATATGGAACCCATCGATAATTGGGTCGAGGACCAGAGCTGCTGAACCTGCGGGACGGATACTGACTGGGTGGTCCTTGCGATCAAAAGTGATCGGGCAGGCTGCCCAGTGATTAAATTTTGGGGGGACCGGCTCTATGGCGTAGGAGTCTCGTGGTGCGCACTTGCACTCCCCTATAGGGGTGTTCGTCACGTATACCATGTTTACTCTTTTTACTTCGGGGGGAAATTGCTTCTGACCCCCCGGTGTTTGGTTGGCGAGTCTCTTCGTCATCACTATCACTGGGCAGCCCCTTCCCCCTGTGTTCGGCATTAAGCTTGCCGGCTTGTTTGAAGACCCAACAACTTCTGTTGGTATGATTGGCTGGTTTATCGGGGGTGCCATGAATCTGGCAGGGCCGGTCCAGTATCTTGTCTAAATTGGATGGTCCATCTCTGGTTGCCTTGAATAGCTTTTTCCGTTGACCGGGTTTGGAGCCGCTGAATCTGACGTTGACCGCCGTGTCTTGCGTTCCTTCATTATTATTGCGACGATTATGTTTATTGCGTCGTGGCTTGCCGTTGCCGTCTCGGACTTCGGAAGTGCCCGGATCGCTAGCGTTATTGCTTCTACGAGCGAGCCAGCTGTCTTCTCCCGCGCAAAAGCGGGTCATCAGAGCGGTAAGGGCCGCCATGGATTTTGGTTTTTCTTGACCGAGGTGGCGGGCGAGCCACTCGTCCCGGACGCTGTGTTTGAAGGCCGCGAGGGCTTCAGCGTCCGGACAATCAACAATTTGGTTCTTTTTAATTGAGAACCTAGTCCAGAGCTTTCTGGCCGACTCTCCGGGCTGCTGGATGATGTGACTTAAGTCATCGGCATCTGGTGGCCGGACATATGTACCTTGGAAGTTATCGCGGAAGGCGTCCTCCAGGTCCTCCCAGCCGCCAATGGAGTTCTCTGGAAGGCTGTTTAGCCAGTGACATGCTGGTCCCTTTAGTTTTAGTGGGAGGTACTTGATGGCGTGAAGATCATCACCGCGGGCCATGTGGATATGGAGAAGAAAATCCTCAATCCATACCGCAGGATCTGTTGTTCCATCGTATGATTCGATATTCATGGGTTTAAACCCTTTTGGGAATTCGTGTTCCATTACTTCATCGGTGAAGCAAAGGGGGTGTGCGGAGCCTCTATATCGGGCCAAGCCGCGACGTAGCTCGGATGGAGTTCGTCTGCGGTTTTCGGCTCGGGCGTGGTTATGTTTTCGGCTCGGGTGAAGCAAAGTCGTTACGCGTCGGCGCACGCCCCCGCAATCCGTAGATCGATCTGGTCTGACCTGCTCTACTTTCCAAGTCCTGCCGCAGGTCATATGTATGTCCCCGAGCTGTTTTATCTCTGCCTTTACGGTGAGGTAGTACGGGCTGGTGTTCGGCTTGAGTTGCCGCTTCGTCCCGGCCACATGGTGGTCGGTCAGACGCATTGCGCGATGATGGTACGGGCTCCAACGCCTCGTCATCGAACTGATGTTTGCGCTTCGGATAACTTTTGGTTGGGCGCTCGAGGCCGTATTCCTCGGCTGCTAGGACCTGAGTCCATCTGTCGTTGAGTGTATCCTGTTCGGCTTGAAGCCGTTGCTGCTTCCTTTTCAGGCTCCTCGATGTTGCGATGAGCTGTTGCTTAAAGTGTTCTTGCTCGAGGGGTTCTTCTGGCACGATGAAGTCTTCGTTGCCGAGACTTATTTCATCTTCGGAGGGTGGCGTATAGCTGCTGCCCTCCGAGTCGTCGTTCCCAACTGGCTCGTCGGGGTTACTCTGCCCTTCCTCCCTGCCTTCCTGTTTGCAAGCTGGTTCGATGAGGGCGTTTGGGTCTTCGACATTCTCCGGAGTATTATTTTCTCCGGTGCCGGTATTTCTTTCTTTGTCACGGCGTGACTTGGAGCGGCGCCGCTGCCGTCGGCGCTTTGGCTGTATCTCAGGAGGTTTATCCTTGACTGGGTCTTCCTTGTCATCGCCGCTGTTCTCTTTGGGTGTATCCGCCATGTATACGTCATATGAGGAAGTGGCCGTCCAGCGTCCGGTAAACGGTGGGTTTTGGGCCTCCTCATCTCCGGCATCGTCGTCCATACCATCGATGTCTTCGGAGCCGTAATCGAGCATGTCGGTTAAGCCCTTGACAGTGGCTACAAGGTGGGTGGTGGGTGGGAGAAAAAATTCCCTGCTCTCAGCCCCTAGTCCAGGCTAGGCATAGTTCGGACGTTGCTCCTCTGTAATGACAAGGGATCGCATTAAGTCCAGAGCCTCGCTTAAAGGCGAGGTTTGTTCGGAGAGAGGAAAATCGACGGAGTACGGTGGGGGGGATATTCCCCGGCCGGACTCACACGGTGCTGACTCTGAGGGTTCGGAGCCAGTGTCTGGAGAGGGGTCTGGCTTCGTGATGGTTGCCAGCGATGCCACTTCAACCGGCTCTCCCGTACTGGGTTTGGTGGTCGTAGACAGTCCGGCGGGCTTGTAAAGTCCGTCTTCGGACATGGCGACGCGTTCCGGATCTAAGGCCGGAGCGGGAGTTGGAGTCACAGATCCTTGGAAGATCAAGTCTCCCCGGACGTCAGCGACATAGTCAAGGTTTCCAAAACTAATCTGGTGACCTGGGGCGCAGCTGTCGATCTGCTCTAGATGGCCAAGCGAGTTGGCCCGCAGTGCGAAGCCGCCGAACACGAAGATCTGGCCAGGGAGAAAAATTTCCCCCTGGACGGCGTTGTTGTAGATGATTGACGGAGCCATCGAACCCCTTGAAGACGACGCAGCGGAACTCTCAATGAAAGCACCAATGTCGGTGTCAAAACCGGCGGATCTCGGGTAGGGGGTCCCGAACTGTGCGTCTAAGGTCGATGGTAACATGAGACAGGGGACACGATGTTTACCCAGGTTCGGGCCCTCTATATGGAGGTAATACCCTACTTCCTGCTTGATTGATCTTGATGAATATGAGTATTACAAGAGTTGATCTACCACGAGATCGTAGTGGCTAAAACCTTAGAAGTCTAGCATGTATGATTATGATTGTCCCTATGGACTAAACCCTTCGGTTTATATAGACACGGAGGGGACTAGGGTTGTATAAAGTCGGTTACATAAAAAGGAATCTTCATATCCGAACACCAAGCTTGCCATCCATGCCAAGGAGAGTCCCATCCGGACACAGGTAAGATTCTTCGGTCTTGTATCTTCATAGACCATCAGTCCGGCCCATGTCCAACAGGTCGGACGCCCGAGGACCCCTTAATCCAGGACTCCCTCAACGACCTCGACGCAATGATGCTACGATGGAGATCAAGGTGTCGAGCCGGTGATGATGGAGATCATGATGATGCTTTGGAGATGGAGATCAAAAGCACAAGATGATGATGGCCATATCATGTCACATATTTTGATTGCATGTGATGTTTATCCTTTATGCATCTTATTTTGCTTAGAGCGGCGGTAGCATTATAAGATGATCCATTCACTAAATTTCAAGATAAAAGTGTACTCCCTGAGTATGCACTGTTACCAAATTTCATCGTTTTGAAGCACCTCGTGATGATCGGGTGTGATAGACTCTACGTTCACATACAATGGGTGTAAGACAGTTTTGCACATGCAGAATACTTGAGTTAAACTTGATGAGCTTAGCATGTACAGACATGGTCTCGGAACACTGGAGACCGAAAGGTCGAACGTGAGTCATATGGTAGATATGATCAACATAGAGATGTTCACCATTGATGACTACCCCATCTCACATGATGATCGGACATGGGTTAGTTGATTTGAATCACGTATCACTTAGATGACTTGAGGGATGTTTATTTAAGTGGGAGTTCATTAGTAATTTGATTAATTGAACTTAATTTATGATGAACTTAGTCTTATAGTTTTGCATATCTATGTTGTAGATCAATGGCCAGAGCTACCGTTCCCCTGAATTTTAATGCGTTCCTAGAGAAAGCTAAGTTGAAAGATGATGGTAGCAACTACACGGAGTGGGCCCATAACTTGAGGATTGTCCTCCTTGCTGCACAGAAGAACTATGTCCTTGATGCACCGCTAGGTGAAAGGCCTGCTGCAGGAGCTGAAGCTGATGTTATGAACGTCTGGCAAGCTCGATCTGATGACTACTCGATAGTTCAGTGTACCATGCTTTACGACTTAGAACCGGGACTTCTAAGACGTTTTGAACGTCATGGAGCATATGAGATGTTCCCAGAGTTGAAGTTAATATTTCAAGCAAATGCCTGGGTTGAGAGATATGAAGTCTCCAACAAGTTCTATAGCTGCAAGATGGAGGAGAACAATTCTGTCAGTGAACACATACTCAAAATGTCTAGGTATCATAACCACTTGACTGAGCTGGGAGTTGAACTTCCAGTTGATAGTGTTATTGACAGAGTTCTTCAATCACAACCACCAAGCTACAAAGGCTTCATGATGAACTATAATATCCAAGCGATGAGTAAAACGATTCCTGAGCTCTTCGCAATGCTTAAAGCCGCGGAGGTAGAAATCAAGAAGGAGCATCAAGTGTTGATGTTTAACAAGACCACTAGTTTCAAGAAAAAGGGCAACGAAAAGAAAGGGAACTTCAAGAATAATGGCAAGCAAGTTGCCACTCCCGGGAAGAAGCCCAAAGCTGGACCCCAAGCCTGAAACTGAGTGCTTCTACTGCAAAGGGACTGGTCACTGGAAGCGAAACTGCCCCAAATACTTGGCGGATGAGAAGGATGGCAAAGTGAACAAAGGTATATTTGATATACATGTTATTGATCTGTACCTTACTAATGCTCGTAGCAACGCCTGGGTATTTGATACTGGTTCGGTTTCTCATATTTGTAACTCGAAGCAGGAGTTGCGGAATAAACGAATATTGGCTAAGGACGAGGTGACGATGTGCGTCGGGAATGGTTCCAAGGTTGATGTGATCGCCGTCGGCACGCTACCTCTACATCTACCTTTGGATTAGTTTTAGACCTGAATAATTGTTTTTGTTGCCCGCTTTGAGCATGAACATTATATCTGGATCTTGTTTATTGCGAGACGGTTATTCATTTAAATCAGAGAATAATGGTTGTTCTATTTATATGAGTAATATCTTTTATGGTCATGCACCCTTGTTGAGTGGTCTATTCTTGTTGAATCTCGATTATAGTGATACACATATTCATAATATTAATTCCAAAAGATGCAAAGTTGATAATGATAGTGCAACATACTTGTGACACTGCCGTTTATGTCATATTGTTGTAAAGCGCATGAAGAAACTCCATGCAGATGGATTTTTGGAATCACTTGATTATGAATCATTTCATTTGCGAACCATGCCTCATGGGCAAGATGACTAAAACTCCGTTCTCCGGAACAATGGAGCGAGCTAATGACTTATTGGAAATAATACATACCGATGTATGCGGTCCGATGAGTGTTGAAGCACGCGGCGGGTATCGTTATTTTCTGACCTTCATAGATGATTTAAGTAGGTAAGGGTATATCTACTTGATGAAACACAAGTCTGAAACATTTGAAAAGTTCAAAGAATTTTAGAGTGAAGTGGAGAATCATCGTAACAAGAAAATAAAGTTTCTACGATCTGATCGTGGAGGTGAATATTTGAGTTATGAGTTTGGCCTTCATTTAAAACAATGTGGAATTGTTTCACAACTCATGCCACCTGGAACACCACCGCGTAATGGTGTGTCTGAACGTCGTAACCGTACTCTATTAGATATGGTGCGATCTATGATGTCTCTTACTAATTTACAACTATCGTTTTGGGGTTATGCATTAGAGACAACCACATTCACATTAAATAGGGCACCGTCTAAATCCGTTGAGACGACACCGTATGAACTGTGGTTTGGCAAGAAACCTAAGCTGTTGTTTCTTAAAGTTTGGGGTTGCGACCCCTACTGCAGGATGCTGCTAACGCGACACTACGATCAGAGACCCTTCGACGAAACTGTGTGTGATGCCATAATCGCAAATGGTGGTATAAAAAACCCGTTAAAATGGTGCAAAACGTTTGCGATGGAGGATGCATCAAACACAGTTCAGATTTTAGTTGCGTGTGCGATGCAGGGCATATGGTTCAGCTCAATTAACTGTTTACGATGAGGAGGAACAAAAGAAACGAGTAGCCAGATGAAGGTGTGTGCGATGTACAGCATACGGTTCACTCGGATGAATTGTTTGTGATTAGGCAACACAAAAGAAACGGTCAGCCATATCAAAGGTGTGTGCGATATACAGCATGCGGTTCACTCGGATGAACTATTTGCGTCGAGACATGAGAATAGAAATGGTTCAAATGAACAAGATGTGTGTGATTCGAGGCAAACAGGTCTGTAATTGGAAACGTGTGCGAAGACCGATAACAACACAGACGATTACTGCTAACAAGCCATGTGTGTTGTGAGCAAACGATTGCTGGTATACAATTGTGAGTGATTGATGAAAACATCACCGACGGGTTCCATTGTTTAGTCCGTGTGCAATGTGATTTTCTTTGTCCGCACAACATCTACGCTTTGTCTACAGAGCATCAACATATATACTTAAAAAGGCAGCATTGCATAACCAAATTAAGCATACAATTACACAAGTGACTACACACATAACATTTGCACACACCAAAGTAAGCAATTACATGCATACTAAAGTAGGAGAAACGAGGATCTAGTCATCTACTTATTGTTGCGACGACGCTTGCCATTGCTCTGCTTCCGGCTGGATCCCTGGCCGTTTTGGGGAAGGAGGAACTTCCTCATGTCAACGATCTACCTGTAATGTCGTAGCTCGTGTACACCTCCTTGGCCGCGTACATGACGTGAGCTTTGTCGAGGTTCTCCATCAAGGCCGAGTGCCCGGCACGCTTGTCCTTGTTGCACGAATCCTTCATGTCTCTGTAGTAGGGGTCGATGATGGCCTCGGCGAGGTGAACCAGTGAGTCCTTCTCATGCTCCTTGCTGCCCCAGATCTTGTATTGGCCCTAGATGTCGACAAGATTCTGGCAGGCGATGCCCGAACTCTCGAGCGCCTTTACATCGTTGGTGATGTCCACCGTAGCAAACATGTAGTGGGGGCTGTTGACAAACCTGGCAAAACGCTCGCAAGGCCTTGTGGCCAGGAAGTAGTGGTAGACGAGGACGTGGCGGCGCACGCACATCTGCGCGACGACGACCTTGGGACGAGACTCGGTGATGACCCACAAGTATAGGGGATCTATCGTAGTCCTTTCGATAAGTAAGAGTGTCGAACCCAACGAGGAGCAGAAGGAAATGACAAGCAGTTTTCAGTAAGGTATTCTCTGCAAGCACTGAAATTATCGGTAACAGATAGTTTTATGATAAGGTAATTCGTAACGGGTAACAAGTAACAAAAGTAAGCAAGGTGCAGCAAGGTGGCCCAATCCTTTTTGTAGCAAAGGACAAGCCTGGACAAACTCTTATATAAAGGAAAGCGCCCCCGAGGACACATCGGAATTATCTCAAGCTAGTTTTCATCATGCTCATATGATTCGCGTTCGTTACTTTGATAATTTGATATGTGGGTGGACCGGTGCTTGGGTAATGCCGTTCCTTGGACAAGCATCCCACTTATGATTAACCCCCCTCGCAAGCATCCGCAACTACGAAAGAAGAATTAAGGTAATAACCATAGCATGAAACATATGGATCCAAATCAGCCCCTTACGAAGCAACGCATAAACTAGGGTTTAAGCTTCTGTCACTCTAGCAACCCATCATCTACTTATTACTTCCCAATGCCTTCCCCTAGGCCCAAATAATGGTGAAGTGTCATGTAGTCGACGTTCACATAACACCACTAGAGGAAAGACAACATACATCTCATCAAAATATCGAATGAATACCAATTCACATGACTACTTATAACAAGACTTCTCCCATGTCCTCAGGAAAAAACGTAACTACTCACAAATCATATTCATGTTCATAATCAGAGGGGTATTAATGTGTATAAAGGATCTGAACATATAATCTTCCACCGAATAAACCAACTAGCATCAACTACAAGGAGTAATCAACACTACTAGCAACCCACAAGTACCAATATGAGGTTTTGAGACAAAGATTGGATACAAGAGATGAACTAGGGTTTGAGAGGAGATGGTGGTGGTGAAGATGTTGATGGATATTGACCCCCTCCTGATGAGAGGATCGATGGTGATGACGATGGTGACGATTTCCCCCTCCCGGAGGGATGTTTCCCCGGCAGAACAGCTCCGCCGGAGCCCTAGATTGGTTCCGCCTCGAGACGGCGGCACTTCGTCCAGAAAGCTTCCTTCTGATTTTTTCCAAGGCAAAAAACACTTATACGAGGAGATGGGCATCGGGGGGCTTCCAGGTGGCCCATGAGGCAGGGGGCACGCCCAGGGGGGTAGGGCGCGCCCTCCACCCTTGTGGACAGTGGGTGGCCCCCCTCTGGTGCTTTCTTCGCCCAATATTTTTAATATATTCCAAAACTGACTTTCGTGGAGTTTCAGGACATTTGGACTTGTGCAGAATAGGTCCCTAATATTTGCTCCTTTTCCAGCCCAGAATTCCAGCTGCCGGCATTCTCCCTCTTCATGTAAACCTTGTAAAATAAGAGAGAAAAGGCATACGTATTATGACATAATGTGAAGTAATAGCCCATAATGCAATAAATATCAATATAAAAGCATGATGCAAAATGGACGTATCAACTCCCCCAAGCTTAGACCTCACTTGTCCTCAAGCGGAAGCCGATATCGAAAAATATGTCCACATGTTTAGAGATAGAGGTGTCGATAAAATAAAATACGGACATGAGAGCATCATGATATTCTTAGAATAGCAACATATATATATATATATATATATTTTAATATGATTTCTTATGCTGAAGTAACAATCTATTCACAATGTAAAGTATGAATCAGAAACTTCATTGAAAACTAACAAACTATAATCTCAGTCATTGAAGCAGTTGCAATTTATCATAACATCAGAAAGAGTCAATATAAGAGCTTTTCAGCAAGTCCACATACTCAACTATCATTTAGTCTTTCACAATTGCTAACACTCACGCAACACTTCTGGGTATGAAGTTTTAATCGGACACAGAGAAAGATAGGGGCTTATAGTTTTGCCTCCCAACCTTTTACCTCAAGGGTAACGTCAACAATAATGCTTTATGAAAACCCACATCCAATTGGATATATATCAGGATCTTTCCAACACATAGTGCTTGCCAAAGGATAAAGTGTAAAAAGGAAAGGTGAAGATCACCATGACTCTTGTATAAGGTATAAGACAAAAATAAAAGATAGGCCCTTCGTAGAGGGAAGCAGAGGTTGTCATGTGCTTTTATGGTTGGATGCACAAAATCTTAATGCAAAAGAACGTCACTTTATATTGCCACTTGTGATAGGGACCTTTATTATGTAGTCCGTCGCTTTTATTTCTTACATATCACAAGCTCGTATAAAGCTTATTTTCTCCACACTAATAGATCATACATATTTAGAGAGCAATTTTTATTGCTTGCAACAATGACAACTTACTTGAAGGATCTTACTCAATCCATAGGTAGATATGGTGGACTCTCATGGCAAAACTGGTTTTAATGATATTTGGAAGCACAAGTAGTATCTCTACTTGGTGCAAAGAATTTGGCTAGCATGAGGGGGAAAGGCAAGCTCCACATGTTGGATGATCCATGACAATATAATTTATTTCGGATATAAGAAAACATAACCCATTATGTTGTCTTCCTTGTCCAACATCAACTTTTTAGCATGTCATATTTTAATGAGTGCTCACAATCATAAAATATGTCTAAGATAGTATATTTATATGTGAAAACCTCTCTTTCTTTATCACTTCCTATTAATTGCAACGATGACCAAAACTATGTTTGTCAACTCTCAACAACTTTTATTCATCATACTCTTTATATGTGAAGTCATTACTCTCCATAAGATCAGTATGATCTTTTTATTTCTTTTTGTTCTTTCTTTTTTCTTTTACACCCTCAAGATCATAGCAAGATAACCAAGCTCTCGACTCAAGACTAATCTTTATTATATATAGCTCACAGACTTGATTACATAGATAAGGATCAACACAAAAACTCAAAGCTAGATCATACTATACTTTATTCTACTAGATCAAGATATAACCAAAAGGATCGAGCTAAGAAAAACTGTAAAGATAGGAGTGTGATGGTGATACGATACCGGGGCACCTCCCCCAAGCTTGGCAGTTGCCAGGGGGAGTGCCCATACCCATGTATTTATGTCTCTTTCTTCGGAGGTGGTGATGATGGAGTTGTTGATAACGGGGTGTCGCACATCGAGCGTAGGAGATCCTCCAATTTGCGGATAATGCCCTTGAGTGCGGTGATATGCTCTTGCAACAAAATATTTTCACGTGTGAGATACTTGTTTTGTATGCGAGCTAGCTCAATCATCTTGAAAGCTTCAATCTTAGTTGGGGTGAGATGATTATAGTAAGGTTGAGAGAAGCCTTCTTCTTCTACTATTGGGACTTGCTCCTTTGCGACCTCCTTGATCTTGTCACCTTCCTTGATTTCCCAGATTTCTTCTTGCTTCGTCTCTATATTCATTAGCCAAGCATCGTCGCCCACAGTGTTGGAGGAGGGGGACGACATATTGCTCTAATCTGTGACAGAGACAACTCAAGACAAAAATAGAGGGTTTTGTCATGGTACGGTGATCAAAACCTTTGGGAGATTATATAGTGATTTTTTACCGACCAAAAGAAGTATCGTGCAAGAAAACAGAGTCTGGAGGGCACACGAGGTACCCACGAGGCAGGGGGGCGCGCCCTCCACCCTCATGGATACCTCGTGTCCTTTCCGAACTACTTTTTATTTTCCTATTTTCTTAAGTATTCCAAAATGGAGAAAAATTGCTGTTAGAACTATTTTGGAGTCGATTTACTTACTGTACCACATACCTATTCCTTTTCGGAGTCTGAAATGTTCTGGAAAGCGTCCCTTATGTACTCCTCCGGGGTTACGGCGTCAATAACATTAGTTTCAACATTTATGGGATTACCTGAGATATAATGTTTGGTTCTTTGACTGTTCACCACCTTTGGATTTGTGCCCTCGAAGTTGTTCATTTTTAAGGCACCGAAACGATAGACCTCCTCGATAACGTAAGGACCTTCCCATTTAGAGAGAAGGTTTCCTGCAAAAAATCTTAAACGAGAGTTGTATAACAAAACATAATCACCTACATTAAACTCACACTTTTGTATCCTTTTGTCATGCCATCTTTTAACCTTTTCTTTAAATAGTTTGGCATTCGCATAGGCCTGGGTACTCCACTCATCAAGTGAGCTAATGTCAAATAGTCTCTTCTCACCGGCAAGTTTGAAATCATAATTGAGCTCTTTAATGGCCCAATATGCCTTATGTTCTAGTTCGAGAGGTGAGTGACATGCTTTTCCACAAACCATTTTATACGGAGACATACCCATAGGATTTTTATATGCAGTTCTATAGGCCCATAATGCATCATCAAGTTTCTTGGACCAATTCTTTCTAGATCTATTAATAGTCTTTTGCAAAATTAATTTAATTTCTCTATTACTTAGTTCTACTTTACCACTAGACTGTGGGTGGTATGGAGATGCAATTCTATGATTAACATCATACTTAGCAAGCATTTTACGAAAAGCACCATGAATAAAATGTGAACCACCATCAGTCATTAAGTATCTAGGGACTCCAAACCTCGGAAATATAACTTCTTTAAGCATCTTAATAGAGGTGTTATGATCATCACTACTAGTTGGAATAGCTTCTACCCACTTAGTAACGTAATCAACAGCAACTAAAATATGTGTATACCCATTAGAGGAAGGAAACGGTCCCATATAATCAAAGCCCCAAACATCAAATGGTTCAATAACAAGTGAATAGTTCATAGCAATTCTTGATGTCTACTAATATTACCAATTCTTTGACATTCATCACAAGACAAGACAAACTTACGGGCATCTTTGAAAAGAGTAGGCCAATAAAAACCGGATTGCAATACCTTATGTGCAGTTCTATCTCCAGCGTGGTGTCCTCCATAAGCCTCGGAGTGACACTTGCATAGGATCTGTTCCTGTTCATGCTCAGGTACACAACGTCTAATAACACCATCTACTCCTTCTTTATAAAGGTGTGGGTCATCCTAGAAGTAATGTCTTAAATCATAGAAAAACTTTTTCTTTTGCTGGTATGTGAAACTAGGTGGTATAAATTTAGCAACAATGTAATTAGCATAATCAGCATACCATGGAGCAGTACAAGAAGCATTTATGACAACTAATTTTTCATCAGGAAAGCTATCATTAATAGGTAGTGGGTGATCAAGAACATTCTCTAACCTAGACAAGTTGTCTGCAACGGGGTTCTCAGCTCCCTTTCTATGAATAATATGCAAATCAAATTCTTGTAGCAAGAGAACCCATATAATAAGTCTAGGTTTAGCATCTTTCTTTCCCAAAAGATATTTAATAGCAGCATGATCAGTGTGAACAGTTACTTTAGAATCAATAATATAAGGTCTGAACTTATCACATGCAAATACAACTGCTAAAAATTCTTTTTTCAGTAGTAGCATAATTTCTCTGGGCACTGTCTAGAGTTTTACTAGCATATTGGATAACATTTAATTTCTTATCAACTCTTTGTCCTAGAATAACACCTACAACATAATCACTAGCATCACACATAATTTCAAAGGGTAAATTCCAATCAGGTGGCTGAACAATAGGTGCAGAAATCAAGGCTTTCTTAAGTATTTCAAATGCTTCTACACAATCATCATCAAAGACAAAAGGAACATCTTTTTGTAAGAGATTAGTCAGAGGCCTAGAAATTTTTGAGAAGTCTTTAATGAACCTCCTATAAAAACCGGCATGACCAAGGAAACTTCTTATACCTTTAATGTCCTTAGGACACGACATCTATCAACTTCAATACCTCTTTCAGAAATTTTATGCCCCAAGACAATACCTTCATTAACCATAAAGTGGCACTTCTCCCAATTCAAGACAAGATTAGTTTCTTCACATCTCTGCAAAACTCGATCAAGGTTGCTTAAGCAATCATCAAAAGAAGTTCCATACACGGAGAAATCATCCATGAAAACATCAACAATCTTTTCACAAAAGTCAGAGAATATAGCAGTCATACATCTTTGAAAGGTAGCAGGTGCATTACATAAACCAAAAGGCATACGTCTATAAGCAAAGGTACCGAAAGGGCAAGTAAAAGTGGTATTTTCCTGATCCTCTTTTAACACAGGTATTTGAGAGAAACCAGAATAACCGCCGAGAAAGCAAAAATGTGTATGTTTGGATAATCTTTCTAGCATTTGATCAATAAAAGGTAAAGGGTAATGATCCTTTCTAGTAGCTTTATTTAATTTGCGGAAGTCAATTACCATTCTATAACCTGTAACAATTCTTTGTGGGATCAATTCATCTTTATCATTAGGAACAACAGTAATACCTCCCTTCTTAGGGACACAATGGACAGGACTTACCCACTGACTATCAGCAACAGGATAAATTATACCTGCCTCCAGAAGCTTTAGTATTTCATTTCTTAGCACTTCTTTCATCTTAGGATTTAACTGTCGTTGGTGATCAACAACCGGTTTAGCGTCTTTCTCCAATTTTATTTTGTGCTGGCATAGAGTGGGACTAATGCCCTTAAGATCATCAAGAGTATATCCAATAGCAGCACGGTGCTTCTTTAGAGATTTCAATAATTTCTCTTCTTCCTGCTCTGAAAGGTTAGCACTAATAATAACAGGATATATCTTCTTTTCATCAAGATAAGCATATTTAAGAGTATCAGGTAATGGTTTAAGCTCAAACACGGGATCACCCTTGGGTGGAGGAGGATCACCTAGAATTTCAATAGGCAAGTTGTGTTTCAAAATAGGTCCCTGTTTAAAGAATACTTCATCTATTTCCCTTCTTTCATTCATAAACATATCATTTTCATGATCTAGCAAATTATGTTCTAAAGGATCATTAGGAGGCACGACAATAGAAGCAAGACCAATAATTTCATCTTTACTAGGCAATTCTTTATCATGGGGTTGTCTACGAAATTTAGCAAAATTAAAATCATGAGACATATCCCCTAAACCAACAGTAACAATATCCTTTTCGCAGTCTATCTTAGCATTAACTGTATTCAAGAAGGGTCTACCAAATATAATGGGACAAAAGTCATCTTGTGGGGAAGCAAGAACAAGAAAATCAGTAGGATATTTAATTTTCCCACACCAGATTTCAACATCTCTAACAATCCCAACTGGTGAAATAATATCTGTATTGGCAAGCTTAATAGTAACATCAATATCTTCTATCTCAGCAGGTGCAATATCTTGCATAATTTCTTTATATAAAGTATAAGGTATTGCACTGACACTAGCACCCATATCACATAAGCCATGATAACAGTGATCTCCTATTTTAACAGAAACGACAGGCATGCCAACAACAGGTCTATGTTTATTTTTAGTATCGGGTCTAGCAATTCTAGCAGCTTCATCACAGAAGTAAATAACATGCCCATCAAATATTATTGACCAAGAGATCCTTAACCATAGCAATACTAGGTTCAACTTTAATTTGTTCAGAGGGTGTAGGTGTTCTAGCATTACTCTTACGAACCACAGTTGAAGCTTTAGTATGATCCTTTATTCTAACAGGGAAATGTGGTTTCTCAATATAAGCGGTAGGAACTATAGGATCAACATTATAAGTGATAGTCTTTTCTTCAACTTTAATAGGTTCAACTACTTTTACTTCAATGGGAGGATGATATTTAAACCACTTCTCCTTAGGGAGATCAATATGAGTAGCAAATGATTCATAGAAAGAAGCTACTATCTAAGAGTCAAGTCCATATTTAGTGCTAAATTCACGAAAAGCATTGGTATCCATAAAAGATTTAACACAATCAAACTTAGGTGTTATACCTGACTCCTTACCTTCGTCGAGTTCTCAATCTTCAGAGTTGCATTTAATTCTTTCCAATAAATCCCATCTGAATTCAATAGTCTTCATCATAAAAGAACCAGTACAAGAAGTATCGAGCATGGAGCGATTATTGAGAGAAAGCCGAGCATAAAACATTTGAATAATAATTTCTCTTGAGAGCTCATGATTGGGGCATGAATATAACATTGACTTAAGCCTCCCCCAAGCTTGAGCAATACTTTCTCCTTCGTGAGGCCAAAAATTATATATATAATTACGATCACGATGAACCAGATGCATAGGATAAAACTTCTGATGAAATTCCAATTTCAATCGGTTGTAGTTCCATGATCCAATATCATCACATAGCCTAAACCATGTCAATGCCTTTCCCTTCAAAGATAAAGGGAAGACCTTCTTCTTGATAACATCCTCGGGCATACCTACAAGCTTAAATAATCCACAAACTTCATCCACATAGATTAGGTGCATATCGGGATGTAATGTTCCATCTCCTGTAAAAGGGTTAGCTAGCAGTTTCTCTATCATACCTGAAGGAATTTCAAAGTAAACATTTTCAGTAGGTTCAGTAGGTTGAGGAGCAACTCTTTGCTCTACCGGTCAGGGTGAAGATACCCCTAACAAGCCCCTCAAAGGATTATTTTCCATAGTAACAAGCGACAGTAAATTTCAGCACACTATATAAATTTTTCCTTACCAAATTCTACCTACCAAAGGCGCTTCACTCCCCGGCAACGGCGCCAGAAAAGAGTCTTGATGATGCACAAGTATAGGGGATCTATCATAGTCCTTTCGATAAGTAAGAGTGTCAAACCCAACGAGGAGCAGAAGGAAATGACAAGCAGTTTTCAGTAAGGTATTCTCTGCAAGCACTGAAATTATCGGTAACAGATAGTTTTATGATAAGGTAATTCGTAACGGGTAACAAGTAACAAAAGTAAGCAAGGTGCAGCAAGGTGGCCCAATCCTTTTTGTAGCAAAGGACAAGCCTGGACAAACTCTTATATAAAGGAAAGTGCCCCCGAGGACACATGGGAAGTATCGTCAAGCTAGTTTTAATCATGCTCATATGATTCGCGTTCGTTACTTTGATAATTTGATATGTGGGTGGACCGGTGCTTGGGTACTGCCCTTCCTTGGACAAGCATCCCACTTATGATTAACCCCCCTCGCAAGCATCCGCAACTATGAAAGAAGAATTAAGGTAAACCTAACCATATCATGAAACATATGGATCCAAATCAGCCCCTTACGAAGCAACACATAAACTAGGGTTTAAGCTTCTGTCACTCTAGCAACCCATCATCTACTTATTACTTCCCAATGCCTTCCCCTAGGCCCAAATAATGGTGAAGTGTCATGTAGTCGACGTTCACATAACACCACTAGAGGAAAGACAACATACATCTCATCAAAATATCGAACGAATACCAATTCACATGACTACTTATAACAAGACTTCTCCCATGTCCTCAGGAACAAACATAACTACTCACAAATCATATTCATGTTCATAATCAGAGGGGTATTAATGTGCATAAAGGATCTGAACATATAATATTCCATCGAATAAACCAAATAGCATCAACTACAAGGAGTAATCAACTCTACTAGCAACCCACCAGGTACCAATCTGAGGTTTTGAGACAAAGATCGGATACAAGAGATGAACTAGGGTTTGAGAGGAGATGGTGGTGATGAAGATGTTGATGGAGATTGACCCCCTCCCGATGAGAGGATCGATGGTGATGACGATGGTGATGATTTCCCCCTCCCGGAGGGATGTTTCCCCGGCAGAACAGCTCCGCCGGAGCCCTAGATTGGTTCCGCCAAGGTTCCGCCTCGAGACGGCGGCGCTTCGTCCCATAAGCTTCCTTCTGATTTTTTCCAGGGCAAAAGACACCTTATACCAGAAGATGGGCATCGGGGGGTGTCGATGTCAAAACCGGCGGATCTCGGGTAGGGGGTCCTGAACTGTGCGTCTAAGGTCGATGGTAATAGGAGACAGTGGACACAATGTTTACCCAGGTTTGGGTCCTCTCTATGGAGGTAATACCCTACTTCCTTCTTGATTGATCTTGATGAATATGAGTGTTACAAGAGTTGATCTACCACGAGATCGTAATGGCTAAAACCCCTAGAAGTCTAGCCTATATGACTATGGTCATGAGTATTGGCCTCTACAGACCTAGCCCTCCAGTTTATATAGACACCGGAGGGATCGAGGGTTACATAAGGTCGGTTACAGAGAAAGGAATCTTCATATTCGATCGCCAAGCTTGCCTTCCACGCCAAGGAGAGTCCCATCCGGACAGGGGTGGAGTCTTCGGTCTTTGTATCTTCACAACCCATCAGTCCAGCCCATGGCTAACAGGCCGGACGCCCGAGGACCCCTTAGTCCAGGACTCCCTAAGTAGCCCCCGAACCAGACTTCAATGACGAGGTGTCCGGCGCACAGATTGTCTTTGGCATTGCAAGGCGGGTTCCTCCCCCGATGACTTCAAAGTGATGTATTCGGCCTTCCATTTAATGTCATACCCCTCGGCTTCTGTGTATCAGCAACTGTAGCCTCCACGTGTCAAGCGAATGCGAGAGATCAGGGTAACACCCCAGCCATGTAAGAAAAGCGTCTATTAAAGAGATTGGATCTCAGATCCGTTCAGCACCACACGGAAAAAATCCTCAGAGCTTCACCAGAAAAGTCCATTCCAGCATGGCTAGCGTTCCCAGCTCCTCCTCCCATCCCTGCGGCCCGAAAAAAGGCGAGTGGGAGAGATGTTCCGTGTCTCACGGTCAGTTGGTGAAGCTGCAAACACAGGGATTCCTTCCCCCCGCAGATCTAGTCCCTGTTCGAGCAGGACTGACCTCCTTCAATGGCGGGGCTCAAGCTGAAAATTTCCCCAATCCATCCAGGGGGGAACGAGTGTGCTTCATCCCTTATCTGCTAAGAGGTGTCAGATTTCCAATTCATCCGTTCCTCCGAGGGCTTCTGGAGTATTACGGCCTCCAGCTGCACAACTTTACTCCTCCCTCCATTCTGCATATCGCGGGTTACGTCGCTCTTTGTGAGCTGTTCTTGGGTTGTGAGGCCCACTTTGAATTGTGGAGGAAGCTATTTTGCCTCGTCCCGCGCAACCAAGAGGGATCAATATTTGAAGTGGGCGGAGCCGAGGTATGGCGCATCGCCGGGACCGGATACCTGTCCGGCACACTAAAGAAAGCATCCGATGAATGGCCTTCCGAATGGTTCTATATCGAGGACGTCGCGCTTCCTGACCTAGTTCGGAGGGGTCTTCCCGAGTTCACAAGCATTCCTTTGAAGAAACGCCACAGTTGGCGCCCCCGAAGTCTCGAGGAGGAAGATAGTGCGGAAGTTCGCCAACTCATGAGCAAGATAAAGACGCTCACCCAATCCGGATTGTCAACAGTCGAGGTAATGGCGACTGCCATGGTACGGGGGGTCCAGCCACTCCAATACAGAGGGCTTCCCATGTGGCACTACAATGGGGAGGATGACGCCTCCCATTGCGGCCGAAAGGGTCCGGACACCCCCGCTGCTCTGGCCAAAATGTTTGCCGAACTGTTCAAAGGGGAGGAAGAGGAATTTCTTCGTATCAAGCGCAGAGATGGATTTTCAATGTACAATCCTCCTAGCTGGGTAAGTCCCAACCCCTCTGCTTTACTCATTCCACTCTTCGAGCCACTTTCAATGAGTGTTTAATCCATCCATTTATAATAGCACTACCGAAAGATCTCCGAAGGGCTTCACAACCCCGCCCCGCAGCCCGAGGGCCACAATCAGGACCTTGACCCCAGATTCGAAGAGGATTCGGATATATTCGTGGTGCTCGAGGACGGGGTGTTTTACCAGGCGAGCTATGACGGCACAGAAGTGGCCATCACCGCCGATTATCCCGGTCTTCTCCCCGCTTCACATGTAAGTAATCAGGAGACATCTCATCCAAAAGAGTTCTCTCATTCTGCCTCACCCACCGCACCGTTCTGTGCTCAAAAGGGGAGGCATTCGGAAAAGCGCCATGCTGCCCCAGGGGCATCTCCCAAGAGAGCGACCCCCACGCCGGGCAAGCCTTCAAAGAGGAAGGCAAACGAAGATACAGCCGAGCCTTCATCGAAGAGGTACAGATTTGCAAATATGCCCCTTGGCAGTCGCATCCGACCATGACATTTTTGTTTGTCCTGTATCAGGAAAAGAGTGTGCCGGACTATGTCCGGGGTCCGGCCAGTCATACTCCCCACAGCCGGATTTTGGATCCTACCGTAAGGACGGGGGCTGATACGGGGGTGATGCCGGATTGTCCTCCAGTCGAGGATTCAGATGATGTATTCGTCACCAACTCGGAAGTGGAGAGCGCCATAAATCATCGGCGCCGAAGGGCCGTTTTACGAGACCCCAGCTTTTCAGAAGAGGCGTTTAATGCCTTCAGCTCAGCTGATGCATACATCCGAGCTGCTCGAGATGGGCTTACCAGGGCCACCAATCAACATTTAAAAGACATGCATGTAAATTTACTTTGTCCGAATATGATAACCATATGCCAGTAGCCTCCGAGACTTAAAGCAGTTGGTACAACTGATTTGAGAATCGTTGTATAACCAGGTTCTTACGGAGAAGAATGACCTGCTAACCCAAGAGCTAGAAAAGTGTCGGACACAGCTAACTGCTGTTACCGCCGAACTGGAGGAATCCAAGAAGGCATCACCTGGTAATGTTCCCCTCCATCGAGAAAACATGATTATATACCGACGATGCTGACACTGTTGCTCATCTTATGACAGGATTGTCAGATCAACTGAAGGAGCAACTGAAAGCCGCCCAAACGGAAGAACAAGAAGCAAAAAGTCTTCTGGCCGCGGGCAAACGTGTGCTGACACGAGCCAGAAATGAGAAAAACAAGTTGCAGGATGCCCACACCCAGTTGGGCGAAGAACTGAAAGTTGAACGGGCCCAGCTGGCTGATTTCGTGAAGGAAAATAAGAGGCTGTGCGGCGGTATATTCGGTATGTGGTTACACTTACCTCCATGTAGTTCAGAGATGAAAGGGACTAACAGAATTATATCCATAGGTATGCTGACTGGCCATCCGAAAGAGGAAATGTCTGGAATCTCGGGCGATCTGCTGCAAGAGCTATCGCAGATGCACGAGCATGCTCAGCAGGCGATGCGAAGTGTTGCCAAGGCCTTATGGCCATCCGCCTCCCCTCCAGGAAGGATGGAGGAGCTTATAGAGCTATTCATGGGAGCGCGGCGACGCTTCCGATTATGAAAGATATCAGCCTGCCGGGAAGGTGCGCGAGAAGCCTGGGCCATGGTAAAAACACGGTATACCAAGCTTGATCCAAATCATATGGCCCGGGTCGGACCTCTAGGGTCAGATGGGAAAGAGATTCCCGTAAATTTGGTGTATGACCAAGTAGAAGTAGCCGCCAGGTATTCCCAGCAGGATTGTAAGTTAGACAACCTGTTAGACGGTATAGAGGAGGAAATTTATGAGTCCAAGTGACTATGTACTTTCCTTGACATATTTGTCCCTAGCCGGATTGTAAAAACAATTGTCATGGCAGACCTTTTCGCTTCCACCTCTGGGCCCGAAGGTGCAGAGTGTTTCCAAATACCCGAGCGGCAAAATATACCGGGGCACGCGTGGAAACCAGGCGTAGGGGTCATAGTTGCTTGAACAGACATTGTATCTGGCTAGCTACGTTATATTACATTGTGATTGTAAGAAACATCTTCCAGAGAGAATAGTTCCGTTAAGGGTTCCTTTCCCTGGGTGTACATGCGTTAATATGCATGTCCGAACTGTGATTGAAAAAATCATAGTATGCGCAATATCTGGGGGTTCGTATTTTAATGGCTGTAAAAACATCTTTAGTTCGCCGACCGAATATTCCCTTAAGAACGCTAGCTTTAGGCTTCACCCAGTCTGAGGTACACATCCGGATGACCCGGCAGTAACAATCGCAGAGGTGCTCCCTTTATGCCCTAGCCGAACTAACGCGAACGTAGGGCATAAGCACAGGAGCCAGGCAACCCAGCTTGGCCAAAACTTAATCATATCGATGCATATAATGGCGAAGAAAAGGTACATATGGGGGAAAACATGCATATGTGATGAGCTTGATGCTCGGAAAATAATAATAATAAGCTTCTGTCCAAGAAGCCCCCAGGTATAATTGGCGTACATATTTGAGGATGTGTATGTCACAAGTGCACAGTTTAACCGCACAAAAAGCTTTAAGGCTAAAAAAAGAAAAAAGCAAAAAGAGAGGAAAAAGTAATGGAAACAATGGGGAGAAGGAGACGAACAAAGAGTTCGGTGCTTAGGCATAGAATCTTTGGAGTCTAGCTGCGTTCCAGGGGTTCAGCTCTAGGCGATTGTCTGACGCATCACGCAGGCGGTACGCTCCTCCGGTGAGAACTTCGTCGATCATGAAGGGACCCTCCCACTTGGCCTTGAGCTTGTCCTTTTTCTTCTCCGGTAGGCGTAGAACCAGTTCGCCAACATTATAAGTCTTGGCCCGCACTTCTCTGCTTTGATACCTGTGAGCCTGCTGTTTATAAAATGTGGAACGGGCTTTTGTGACATCTCGCTCCTCCTCCAGGGCATCTAAGCTGTCCTGCCGGTCAAGTTCGGCTTCTCTCTCTTCGTACATGCGTACTCAAGGTGAGTCATGAATAATATCGCAGGGTAACACAGCCTCTGCGCCGTACACCATGAAGAAAGGTGTATATCCGGTAGTGCGATTGGGCGTGGTCTGCAACCTCCAGAGTACAGAGTCGAGCTCCTCAACCCAGTGCTTGTCTGATTCTTTCAAAGACCGCACTAGTCTAGGCTTGACCGCTCATAATAAGACCATTGGCTCGTTCGACTTGACCGTTTGTTTGTGGATGATAGACAGAGGCGTAATCGAGCTTGATGCCCAGATTAGCGCACCAGATTTTCACCTAATCGGCTGTGAAATTGGAGCCGTTATCGGTGATGATGTTGTGTGGAACACCATAACGGTGTACAACACCGGATATGAATTCTATCACCGGCTCGGACTCGGCCATTTTAACTGGTTTGGCCTCTATCCACTTAGTGAATTTATCCACCATGACCAGCAGATACTTTTTCTTATGGCTTCCTCCTTTAAGGGGTCCAACCATATCCAGTCCCCAGACCGCAAAAGGCCAAGTGATGGGGATTGTTTGTAGGGCAGTGGGGGGCATATGGCTTTGGTTGGCGAAAAGTTGGCATCCGACGCAATGTTGGACAAGGTCCTGTACATCTGCTCGGGCCGTCGGCCAATAAAACCTTGTACGGAAGGCCTTGCTAACAAGGGCCTGAGTTGCGACATGGTGCCCACCGAGACCGGCATGAATTTCAGCCAGGAGTTGCCGCCCCTCTTCCTCGGAGATACATCTTTGAAGGACTCCGGTAGCGCTTTTCTTGTAGAGCTCTTCGTCGTAAACCTTGTAGGCCTTCGAACGCCGGACAATGCGGCGGGCCTCATTCTGATCCTCGGGGAGTACTTTCCTATTAAGGTAGGCCAAGAAGGGTTCGGTCCATGGGGCAATGACTGCCATAATGATATGGGCCGACGGTGTTATTTCAGTGGCTGAGCCCCCGGTGATATCTGTCGTATCTCGGGTTCCGGCAAAACCCTTAAGGTTCGAACTCTGGGGTGCGCGCGAAGATCTCTCCCTCACAAGTTACGCCCTCACACGCTTCGCGATCTCTAGGCTAGCTCGACGAACTTGCAACACAAGGGACACAAGATTTATACTGGTTCGGGCCACCGTTGTGGTGTAATACCCTACTCCAGTGTGGTGGTGGTGGATTACCTCTTGGGCTGAGGATGAACAGTACAATGGAAGAACAGCCTCCAGAGGAGAGGTGCTCTTGTGCTTGGTGAACTTGAGGGTGTGAGGGGATTGCTCCCTTTCCGTCTCTCTCCCTCTGTGGTGGCTAGTCCTATTTATAGAGGCCCCGGTCCTCTTCCCAAATATTGAGCGGAAGGGATCCCACAACGGCCAATTTGAAAGGGGACATCTAGTACAGCTTATCCTGACAAAAGTAGTCTTCTCCTGCCAAAGGCTCTTGTGGTGACGCCGCCTTGGGCTCCACGGTGACCTCCATCCTGCCGTCCTGCTGGTCTTGGTCTCGTTGCACCGATAGAGAAACCTTTGCTTGACGCCTCGGTACTCCTCGCCTGCGCTTGCCTCCTTAGCACCAAAGAGGAAATAAGGACACTGAGCGTGCTGGCGCCCGCCTGGTCTCGATCATCATGGCTTACGTCATGAGAACCTCGCGAGGTTTTCCTTGCCTTGATCTCTCCGCCCCTCGCGAGCCAGCCTGGTGAGGCCGCTCCCGAGGAGGTCTTGTGTCGTCCGCCTCGCGAGGCTTGGCCCCTCGCGAGGGTCTTGAAAGCTCGTTGGTGAAGATGGGCCGTACGGGCCCGCTCGCAGAGCCATGCCGTGGGCCGCAGGCAGGCAAGTCTGGGGACCCCCGTTCCCAGAACGCCGACAGTAGCCCCCGGGCCCAAGGCGCGCTCGGACTTGGCTTCGAGGCGAAGCCAATGGACAAGTGCGGAGCGCCGCGGGCCCCAATAGCCTGCGGCCTTGGTCGACGTGTGGTGGCTAATTGGACGTGGGCGTCTCCACTTCCCCATGCTGCCTTGATACCCGCCTGGCTAGGCGGCCACCGCAGTCTACACGGTTTCCTTCCCCTTGTTTCTACGCACTCCCCCAATTCTTCGCTTCCCCGAAGCTCACCTCCTTCGACCAATTTGATATGAGCCCATCTCTCCCATCGCCATGGCGCCGGATCAGATGGAGAAAGGGAAGGAGCCCCTGTCCTCCGCCGAACTACATCCGGCCATTGAGCCCGCCGTTGGCAGGTCGCTGGTGCTCAACCAAGAAGCCATGGACAAGGTGCATCCCATGCTCGCCTCCAGCTTCAGTGAGTGGGGGAAAACGGTGGCCTGGCCTGCATCTCGAGCTCGCGTCGGTAGGACGGCCACCGAGGTCCCATTCATCATCAACGCCCTTTGGGCCGGCCTGGTTCCTCCTTTTTCCGCCTTTCTTCAACGCAGTGCTTGCCCATTACCAGATCCACATGCTGCACCTCGATCCTCAATCCGTGACCCTTCTCACCGTCTTCGCCTTTGTTTCCGAGGCCATGGTGGGCACCGCTCCTTCCGTGGCACTTCTCCACCACTTCTTCTCGTTGCACCTGACTGATCCCCGACAGACCTCGGGATGCCTGAGCTTCCAAGCCGTGGCAGCAATGGCCGGAATGGGGATTGACTTTGAGCTTCCGCCATCCACAAGAGAATTTCAGACGCGGTGGGTATTCGTTTGATGTCGGAGTGCGTAGCCCCCTGCTCTCTTCTCTATCGGCGCCCGCCATTCCCAACTCCAGTTGGTGCCACCAGAGGCTCGCTGATCCTTGCCTTGCCCCCGTCCGGCTCAGGTTGAAGAGGCTGAAGGACCGTGGCGTGACTGCACCCATGGTGGTGCGGGAGTTCGTCCGGCGCCGAGTCGCGCCACTTCAGCGACACTCTCGACCGATGTGGGCCTTGCTTAGCAGCAACGACCGCATGAGACTTCAGGAATCTGGGCTCCCCCTTGGGGCGCGACGAACGGTGCTCGAGGTCCTGACAGGAGTCCCGTTGCCTGACGACTTTACATGGAAGAGTTGTCTTCTGTACCACTGCTTGAACAAGGTGCAATTCGTGGATCACATGCCCTCCTTCGATGAGTGGGGGCTGCGCCCAATCGGCCTCGTGGGGCCCCGTGAGAACCCCATCATCGTGGTCCTTCTCCTTGCCACCAGCCCCGACCTTGCCCCAAGAGTGGACGCTGGGGGGCAAGTACTGTCGGAGGCCGGGGGCGCTGGTGCAGATGCATCGATGCCGCCTGAGGCTTCCGAGGCGTCATCCTCGGGAACCCGTGATTCCCATGCTGAGGCGGCAGCTGAAGGGGCGACGCAGCCCGCTGCTCATGAGGTCGGAGCTCCCGAGGCATCAGCAGGTCGTTGTGAGGCGAAGCCCGACAGTTCTCCCCAGCTTGGCGCTCCTGAGGCCTCCTGGGGCGCTTCCCCAGTTGCGCCTCGGGATGGTCACCACGTACAACGCTTCGGCCGGCTCCGTGTGGATTTTGAGGAGCTCCGCAAGAGGAAGGGATCCCCGAGTTGTAGTGGCAGTGTCTTCGGGCCGTTGAAGCGGAGTAAGTATATCGCCATCGATGAGTAAGTACCTTATCCCTGTGATTCTTTGAGTGCTGCTTCTCTTCCCGACGATGGCTTTTCAGGACCCCCTCCGCCAGGGCCGCTGAATCTCCTGAGAAGCGGCCTCCTCTCGCCCCGCCTCCCCCGCTGGACTCGAGCGCTGCGAGCCCGCCAGCGGGGTGCCTTGAGCTCATGCCTTCGTCACCTCCTCTTGTGGGCCTTGCTTGGAACACGGCTAGTGTGCCAAGGGCCCCTCCCCTGGTCTTGGACGGTGGTTGGCTGGCTTCGATCCTGGGGTCCTCTTCAGGCGGCGGATCTTTGCTCGTCTGGGCCATTCGCGCGGCTGGGCCATCAGCCAGGCAGGCGCCAGCCCCTAGCCCCCTGATGCTAGGGGCGTGCCGCTTCGGGCCCCGTCCGCGTCCCCCGCGGCGGAGGACGGAGTCAGTGGCATGCTCAAGTCTGCGCAAGAGAAGAGCGTCGTCCGCCACGAGCTCTTTCAGGAGGCGATGGGCGCGATGAACCGGCTTGGTGAAGAGCTCGTGGAGGTGGACACGCGCCTCGTGGCCGAGGGTCTTCGGCTGGCGGAGGAGCAGCATAAGCTAAAGGTGGCTATCAACCTCGGGCGCCACCAGCGCGAGCTCGATAATGCGAAGGCTGAGGCCTGCTTCCGAGCTCATGAAGAGGCCCGAGAAGCTGATCGCCGTCGCGAGGCTGCGGAGAAGCACGCGTGGGAGCTCCAAGCCTGGAGCGCCTCCTTGGAGCGGTAGGTGGAGGGGCGCAGGGCTGCCCTTGCTTCACTGAGGGGGACGCCCGCCGAAGAAGAAGAGATCCGGAAGCGTGAGGAGGCGTTGGCGCTGGAAGCCGTGGATCGTAGCCTCGAGCTCGAGCGACTGGAGACGAGGGAGCGTCAAGTTGCTCAAGCGGAAGATGTCGTTGGCGCACGCGAGGCCTGGGCTCAGGAGGAGGTCGATCGCCGAGTGGCCGAGGCTCGCGCGGATCTTGAGGGTAGGCACGACCTGAAGCTGAAGCTTGCGGAAGCTGAGGCCGCGGGTAGGACTGCTGCCCTTAGGCCCAGGTTAGCTGAGGTGGAGCAGTGCGAGGAGGCCACCACAGCTGCCCTGGTCTCGGTGCAGGCGGAACTGGACTCTGCCCGCGCCGAGCTGCTCTCTCGGGATGATGTATTACGGAACGAGTAAAGAGACTTGCCGGTAACGAGATTGAACTAGGTATTGAGATACCGACGATCGAATCTCGGGCAAGTAACATACCGATGACAAAGGGAACAACGTATGTTGTTATGCGGTTTGACCGATAAAGATCTTCGTAGAATATGTGGGAGCCAATATGAGCATCCAGGTTCCGCTATTAGTTATTGACCGGAGACGTGTCTCAGTCATGTCTACATAGTTCTCGAACCCGTAGGGTCCGCACGCTTAAAGTTCGATGACAGTTATATTATGAGTTTATGTGTTTTGATGCACCGAAGGTTGTTCGGAGTCCCGGATGTGATCACAGACATGACGAGGAGTCTCGAAATGGTCGAGACGTAAAGATCGATATATTGGACGACTATATTTGGATACCGGAATGGTTCCGGGTGAGATCGGGATAATACCGGAGCTCCGGGAGGTTATCGGAACCCCCCCGGGAGGTATATGGGCCTTAATGGGCTTTAGTGGAAAGGAGGGGAAAGTAGCAAGGGAGGGGGCGCCCCCCCAATCCGAATTGGGAGGGGGGCCGGCCCCCCTTTCCTTCCTCCCTCCTTCCTCTTCCTTCCCTCTCCCTCTCCAAATAGGAAAGGGAGGAGTCCTACTTCTGGTGGGAGTAGGACTCCCCCCTTGGGCGCGTCTCCTCCCCTTGGCCGGCCCTCTCCTCCCCCCTTTATATACGGAGGAGAGGGGCACCCCATAGATACAACAATTGATCTCTTGGATCTTTTAGTCGTGTGCGGTGCCCCCCTCCACCATATTCCACCTCGATCATACCGTAGCGGTGCTTAGGTGAAGCCCTGCGTCGGTAGCATCATCATCACCGTCACCACGCCGTCGTGCTGGCGGAACTCTCCCGTGAAGCTCTGCTGGATCGGAGTTCGTGGGACGTCATCGAGCTAAACGTGCGCTGAACTCGGAGGTGCCGTACGTTCGGTACTTGGATCGGTCGGATCGTGAAGACGTACGACTACATCAACCGCGTTGTGCTAACGCTTCCGCTTTCGGTCTATGAGGGTACGTGGACAACACTCTCCCCTCTCGTTGCTATGCATCACCATGATCTTGCGTGTGCGTAGGAAAAATTTGAAATTACTACGTTCCCCAACAGTGGCATCCGAGCCAGGTTTTATGCGTTGATGTTATATGCACGAGTAGAACACAAGTGAGTTGTGGGTGATACAAGTCATACTTCTTACCAGCATGTCACACTTCGGTTCGGCGGTATTGTTGGACGAAGCGGCCCGGACCGACATTACGCGTACGCTTACGCGAGACTGGTTCTACCGACGTGCTTTGCACATAGGTGGCTGGCGGGTGTCAGTTTCTCCAACTTTAGTTGAACCGAGTGTGGCTACGCCCGGTCCTTGAGAAGGTTAAAACAGCACTAACTTGACGAACTATCGTTGTGGTTTTGATGCGTAGGTAAGAACGGTTCTTGCTCAGCCCGTAGCAGCCACGTAAAACTTGCAACAACAAAGTAGAGGACGTCTAACTTGTTTTTGCAGGGCATGTTGTGATGTGATATGGTCAAGGCATGATGCTATATTTTATTGTATGAGATGATCATGTTTTGTAACTGAGTTATCGGCAACTGGTAGGAGCCATATGGTTGTCGCTTTATTGTATGCAATGCAATCGCCCTGTAATTGTTGTACTTTATCACTAAGCGGTAGCGATAGTCGTGAAAGCAATAGTTGGCGAGACGACAACGATGCTACGGTGGAGATCAAGGTGTCGCGCTGGTGACGATGGTGATCATGATGGTGCTTCGGAGATGGAGATCACAAGCACAAGATGATGATGGCCATATCATATCACTTATATTGATTGCATGTGATGTTTATCTTTTATGCATCTTATCTTGCTTTGATTGGCGGTAGCATTATAAGATGATCTCTCACTAAATTTCAAGATAAAAGTGTTCTCCCTGAGTATGCACCGTTGCCAAAGTTCGCCGTGCCCAGACACCACGTGATGATCGGGTGTGATAAGCTCTACGTCCATCTACAACGGGTGCAAGCCAGTTTTGCACATGCAGAATACTCAGGTTAAACTTGACGAGCCTAGCATATGCAGATATGGCCTCGGAACACTGAGACCGAAAGGTCGAGCGTGAATCATATAGTAGATATGATCAACATAGTGATGTTCACCATTGAAAACTACTCCATTTCACGTGATGATCGGTTATGGTTTACTTGATTTGGATCACGTGATCACTTAGATGATTAGAGGGATGTCTATCTAAGTGGGAGTTCTTTAGTAATATGATTAATTGAACTTAAATTTATCATGAACTTAGTACCTGATAGTATTTTGCATGTCTATGTTTGTTGTAGATAGATGGCTTGTGCTGTTGTTCCGTTGAATTTTAATGCATTCCTTGAGAAAGCAAAGTTGAAATATGATGGTAGCAATTACACGGACTGGGTCCGTAACTTGAGGATTATCCTCATTGCTGCACAGAAGAATTACGTCCTGGAAGCACCGCTAGGTGCCAAACCTGCTGCAAGAGCAACACCAGATGTTATGAATGTCTGGCAGAGCAAAGCTGATGACTACTCGATAGTTCAGTGTGCCATGCTTTATGGCTTAGAACCGGGACTTCAACGACATTCTGAACGTCATGGAGCATATGAGATGTTTCAGGAGTTGAAGTTAATATTTCAAGCAAATGCCCGGATTGAGAGATATGACGTCTCCAATAAGTTCTATAGCTGCAAGATGGAGGAGAATAGTTCTGTCAATGAGCATATACTCAGAATGTCTGGGTATAACAATCACTTGATTCAACTGGGAGTTAATCTTCCGGATGATAGCGTCATTGACAGAATTCTTCACTCACTGCCACCAAGCTACAAGAGCTTCGTGATGAACTATAACATGCAAGGGATGGATAAGACGATTCCCGAGCTCTTCGCAATGCTAAAGGCTGCGGAGGTAGAAATCAAGAAGGAGCATCAAGTGTTGATGGTTAATAAGACCACCAGTTTCAAGAAAAAGGGCAAAGGGAAGAAGAAGGGGAACTTCAAGAAGAACAGCAAACAAGTTGCTGCTCAAAAGAAGAAACCCAAGTCTGGACCTAAGCCTGAGACTGAGTGCTTCTACTGCAAGCAGACTGGTCACTGGAAGCGGAACTGCCCCAAGTATTTGGCGGATAAGAAGGATGGCAAGGTGAACAAAGGTATATGTGATATACATGTTATTGATGTGTACCTTACCAGAGCTCGCAGTAGCACCTGGGTATTTGATACTGGTTCTGTTGCTAATATTTGCAACTCGAAACAGGGACTACGGATTAAGCGGACACTGGCTAAGGACGAGGTGACGATGCGCGTGGGAAACGGTTCCAAAGTCGATGTGATCGCCGTCGGCATGCTACCTCTACATCTACCTCCGGGATTAGTATTAGACCTAAATAATTGTTATTTGGTGCCAGCGTTGAGCATGGACATTATATCTGGATCTTGTTTGATGCGAGACGGTTATTCATTTAAATCAGAGAATAATGGTTGTTCTATTTATATGAGTAATATCTTTTATGGTCATGCACCTTTGAAGAGTGGTCTATTTTTGATGAATCTCGATAGTAGTGATACACATATTCATAATGTTGAAGCCAAAAGATGCAGAGTTGATAATGATAGTGCAACTTATTTGTGGCACTGCCGTTTGGGTCATATTGGTGTAAAGCGCATGAAGAAACTCCATACTGATGGACTTTTGGAATCACTTGATTATGAATCACTTGGTACTTGCGAACCATGCCTCATGGGCAAGATGACTAAAACGCCGTTCTCCGGAACTATGGAGCGAGCAACTGATTTGTTGGAGATCATACATACTGATGTATGTGGTCCAATGAATGTTGAGGCTCGCGGCGGGTATCGTTATTTTCTCACCTTCATAGATGATTTAAGCATATATGGGTATATCTACTTAATGAAACATAAGTCTGAAACATTTGAAAAGTTCAAAGAATTTCAGAGTGAAGTTGAAAATCATCGTAACAAGAAAATATCTGCGATCTGATCGTGGAGGAGAATATTTGAGTTACGAGTTTGGTCTACATTTGAAACAATGCGGAATAGTTTCGCAACTCACGCCACCCGGAACACCACAGCGTAATGGTGTGTCCGAACGTCGTAATCGTACTTTACTAGATATGGTGCGATCTATGATGTCTCTTACTGATTTACCGCTATCATTTTGGGGTTATGCTTTAGAGACGGCCGCATTCACGTTAAAAAGGGCACCATCAAAATCCGTTGAGACGATGCCTTATGAACTGTGGTTTGGCAAGAAACCAAAGTTGTCGTTTCTTAAAGTTTGGGGCTGCGATGCTTATGTGAAAAAGGTTCAACCTGATAAGCTCGAACCCAAATCGGAGAAATGTGTCTTCATAGGATACCCAAAGGAAACTGTTGGGTACACCTTCTATCACAGATCCGAAGGCAAGACATTCGTTGCAAAGAATGGATCCTTTCTAGAGAAGGAGTTTCTCTCGAAAGAAGTGAGTGGGAGGAAAGTAGAACTTGATGAGGTAACAGTACCTTCTCCCTTATTGGAAAATAGTTCATCACAGAAACCGGTTCCTGTGAAGTTTACACCAATTAGTGAGGAAGTTAATGATGATGATCATGAAACTTCAGATCAAGTTGTTACTGAACCTCGTAGGTCAACCAGCGTAAGATCCGCGCCAGAGTGGTATGGTAATCCTGTTCTGGAGGTTATGTTACTAGACCATGACGAACCTACGAACTATGAAGAAGCGATGGTGAGCCCAGATTCCGCAAAATGGCTTGAGGCCATGAAATCTGAGATGGGATCCATGTATGAGAACAAAGTATGGACTTTGGTTGACTTGCCCGATGATCGGCAAGCCATCGAGAATAAATGGATCTTCAAGAAGAAGACTGACGCTGACGGTAATGTTACTATCTATAAAGCTCGACTTGTTGCAAAAGGTTTTCGACAAGTTCAAGGGGTTGACTATGATGAGACTTTCTCACCCGTAGCGATGCTTAAGTCTGTCCGAATCATGTTAGCAATTGCCGCATTTTATGATTATGAAATTTGGCAAATGGATGTCAAAACTGCATTCCTGAATGGATTTCTGGAAGAAGAGTTGTATATGATGCAACCGGAAGGTTTTGTCGATCCAAAGGGAACTAACAAAGTGTGCAAGCTCCAGCAATCCATTTATGGACTGGTGCAAGCCTCTCGGAGTTGGAATAAACGTTTTGATAGTGTGATCAAAGCATATGGTTTTATACAGACTTTTGGAGAAGCCTGTATTTACAAGAAAGTGAGTGGGAGCTCTGTAGCATTTCTGATATTATATGTGGATGACATATTGTTGATTGGAAATGATATAGAATTTCTGGATAGCATAAAAGGATATTTGAATACGAGTTTTTCAATGAAGGACCTCGGTGAAGCTGCTTATATATTGGGCATCAAGATATATAGAGATAGATCAAGACGCTTAATTGGACTTTCACAAAGCACATACCTTGACAAAGTTTTGAAGAAGTTCAAAATGGATCAAGCAAAGAAAGGGTTCTTGCATGTGTTACAAGGTGTGAAGTTGAGTAAGACTCAATGCCCGACCACTGCAGAAGATAGAGAGAAAATGAAAGATGTTCCCTATGCTTCAGCCATAGGCCCTATCATGTATGCAATGTTGTGTACCAGACCTGATGTGTGCCTTGCTATTAGTTTAGCAGGGAGGTACCAAAGTAATCCAGGAGTGGATCACTGGACAGCGGTCAAGAACATCCTGAAATACCTGAAGAGGACTAAGGATATGTTTCTCGTTTATGGAGGTGACAAAGAGCTCGTCGTAAATGGTTACGTCGATGCAAGCTTTGACACTGATCCGGACGATTCTAAATCGCAAACCGGATATGTGTTTTTATTGAACAGTGGAGCTGCCAGTTGGTGCAGTTCTAAACAAAGCGTCGTAGCGGGATCTACATGTGAAGCGGAGTACATAGCTGCTTCGGAAGCAGCAAACGAAGGAGTATGGATGAAGGAGTTCATATCCGATATAGGTGTCATACGTAGTGCATCGGGTCCAATGAAAATCTTTTGTGACAATACTGGTGCAATTGCTTTAGCAAAGGAATCCAGATTTCACAAGAGAACCAAACACATCAAGAGACGCTTCAACTCCATCCGGGATCAAGTCCAGGTGGGAGACATAGAGATTTGCAAGATACATACGGATCTGAATATTGCAGACCCGTTGACTAAGCCTCTTCCACGAGCAAAACATGATCAGCACCAAGACTCCATGGGTGTTAGAATCATTACTGTCTAATCTAGATTATTGACTCTAGTGCAAGTGGGAGACTGAAGGAAATATGCCCTAGAGGCAATAATAAAGTTATTATTTATTTCCTTATATCATGATAAATGTTTATTATTCATGCTAGAATTGTATTAACCGGAAACATGATACATGTGTGAATACATAGACAAACAGAGTGTCACTAGTATGCCTCTACTTGACTAGCTCGTTGATCAAAGATGGTTATGTTTCCTAGCCATAGACAAAGAGTTGTCATTTGATCAACGGGATCACATCATTAGGAGAATGATGTGATTGACTTGACCCATTCCGTTAGCTTAGCACTTGATCGTTTAGTATGTTGCTATTGCTTTCTTCATGACTTATACATGTTCCTATGACTATGAGATTATGCAACTCCCGTTTACCGGCGGAACACTTTGTGTGCTACCAAACGTCACAATGTAACTGGGTGATTATAAAGGTGCTCTACAGGTGTCTCCGAAGGTACTTGTTGGGTTGGCGTATTTCGAGATTAGGATTTGTCACTCCGATTGTCGGAGAGGTATCTCTGGGCCCAGTCGATAATGCACATCACTTAAGCCTTGCAAGCGTTGCAACTAATGAGTTAGTTGCGGGATGATGTATTACGGAACGAGTAAAGAGACTTGCCGGTAACGAGATTGAACTAGGTATTGAGATACCGACGATCGAATCTCGGGCAAGTAACATACCAATGACAAAGGGAACAACGTATGTTGTTATGCGGTTTGACCGATAAAGATCTTCGTAGAATATGTGGGAGCCAATATGAGCATCCAGATTCCGCTATTGGTTATTGACCGGAGACGTGTCTCGGTCATGTCTACATAGTTCTCGAACCCGTAGGGTCCGCACGCTTAAAGTTCGATGACGGTTATATTATGAGTTTATGTGTTTTGATGCACCGAAGGTTGTTCGGAGTCCCGGATGTGATCACGGACATGACGAGGAGTCTCGAAATGGTCGAGACGTAAAGATCGATATATTGGACGACTATATTTGGATACCGGAATGGTTTCGGGTGAGATCGGGATAATACCGGAGCTCCGGGAGGTTATCGGAACCCCCGCGGGAGGTATATGGGCCTTAATGGGCTTTAGTGGAAAGGAGGGGAAAGGAGCAAGGGAGGCCCCCCCAATCCGAATTGGGAGGGGGCCGGCCCCCCTTTCCTTCCTCCCTCCTTCCTCTTCCTTCCCTCTCCCTCTCCAAATAGGAAAGGGAGGAGTCCTACTCCCGGTGGGAGTAGGACTCCCCCCTTGGGCGCGCCTCCTCCCCTTGGCCGGCCCTCTCCTTCCCCCTTTATATACGGAGGAGAGGGGCACCCCATAGATACAACAATTGATCTCTTGGATCTTTTAGCCATGTGCGGTGCCCCCCTCCACCATATTCCACCTCGATCATACCGTAGCGGTGCTTAGGCGAAGCCCTGCGTCGGTAGCATCATCATCACCGTCACCACGCCGTCGTGCTGAAGGAACTCTCCCGTGAAGCTCTGCTGGATCGGAGTTCGTGGGACGTCATCGAGCTGAACGTGTGCTGAACTCGGAGGTGCCGTACGTTCGGTACTTGGATCGGTCGGATCGTGAAGACGTACGACTACATCAACCGCGTTGTGCTAACGCTTCCGCTTTCGGTCTACGAGGGTACGTGGACAACACTCTCCCCTCTCGTTGCTATGCATCACCATGATCTTGCGTGTGCGTAGGAAAATTTTGAAATTACTACATTCCCCAACAACGTGGTGGGTGGAGGACAATGTGGACGCGCTGGTTAGGGCCTTCGCTTCCGTGGACGAAGCGGTGGTGGTCGCGGTGGATGAAGGCGATGTGGGTGATGATGGTTAGGGTGGTGCCGGTGAAGGTGATGGTGAGGCTGGCGACGATGACAGCGGCGCGCCTGAGGGCGACCCAGGGGACGCGGCGAGTGATTTGTCCGACTCATCCCGTGTTCCCCTGCTGTTTATCCTACACACAAAGCTCGGGCGCGGCCCTAGAGGTTGTAAGAGCATTTTGGGAGGGGAAGCCCCTCATGTAAACAGATTATTATCCCTATTTTGAGCCAAGCTGATCACGTGCCTTCGTATGCTCATGAGTCCCGTGGCGAGCTTGTTGTTGTTACTTACCTTGACCTGGGCGAGCCCCGCACCGGCTCGGGAGGTTGCGTGTTCCGGGAAGCTCCTGAGAAGCCTGTCGACACGCCCGAGGGGGCCGCGTGATGGGCTGGCGCCGGCCGTGGAGTGTCATGCGCGTGGCGTGTGTGTGAGCCGTGCCTAGCCCCGCTCGCGAGGAGCTCGTGAGGGGGAAGCGTCAGGCGCGAACTCCAGATTAAGTCAAGAACCAGATAGCAAGAAATCGCTTGAATCGAGAAAAGATACCCCCCCGAACGCACCAATGAAAATTCAACTTCAACTTAAATCCAAATCCAGAAGGCAAGGCTACAGAAAAGAGATCCAAAGCAAATGGCCGCGTCCGGCGCCTAGTCTAGTCTTCTTGTCCATGAGTCTTCTCACCAGCGCGGAGCTAAGTGCTGCCACTAGGACGTGGGAGGGAGCCCCCGAGGTCCGAGGGCGGCACTCCTGAGGCTCCGGGGCGTGTATAGCCCCACCCATTATTACGTGAGAGTGTCACGAGCGGAGACCTTCACACGCGTGAGCCTTACTTCATATTCCCAGACGAGGGCCCCGCCTTGCGCCACCCTCTACCACCGTTGGGACGACCGGAAACCAGGACGACACCAAAGGGGAGAGAGGGGACGCCAGCGGCGCCCTTGGCGACCAAGGGTCCTCTGCCGGCGGAAGGCTCGCCGCGCCTCCCCGACAGAGGGCCTACCTCCGGGCGACGCCTTGTTCCGAGCAACGCGGAGAGGGGCCTTGCTCCTGGTGCCCCCGCGTAGCCCCCAATGGGTCTCTCCTGGTGAGGCGGATATCGGTGTGCCGGAACCGCCGCCTGGTGTTGTGACCTGATTCACTTGCGACTCATGGTTAGCGTAAGCCTGCCCCTCAGAGATTAGTGGTACCCTGTATCTGTTGTCGATGGCGCGGTTGGTGGGGCTCTCTGGCGGCTCCTGGAAGGCCTCAACTCCTAACGCCTCCTCCTCCCATCCTGGTCCAAAGAACGAGCCTGAGTCGTCCTCCGGCGTGTACTCCTGGTCCATCATGCGGGGCACGTAGGCGTCTGAGGCTGCTGCCCCGAAGACCTCGCTGAAGTGCCCCACGCTCCATGTCGTCTGACCCGTCACGCCGTCCTGAGGGTGGTAGGGCGGTGCTCCGATGGGGCCGTGTGCGGCAACGCTCGTGCCCGCACTCATCTGGGGTGATGCGGGCGCGACGGGGCGCGCTCCGCCGGGGATCGCGTTGATGCCGACAAGGCCCCCGGGCGCACTCGGGAGCACGCGGGCACGGCGAGGCCCGCCGTGGGATCCGGCCGCCGCCTGAGGCGTGAGCTGGTAGCAGAAGGGCGACGCTCCCATGGCCGCGCGCGTCCAATAGCTTGGTGACACGTTCCAAGAGCGCATCCCGGCCGCACTCCATCAATCGGCACCGCAGCAACTCCCGCGCCACCGTGAGTGCAGCCCGCATGTTCACCTGCTCCCGCCGGGTGTGTGGCGCCGTTGCCGCGGCGTGGCTTGCGGCCCTTGCAGCGGCTCGCGCCTGTCGTGGAGTAAGAGTGGACGGCGCATGGCCGCGCCGCCTGCGCCCAACAGCATTAGGTGGCGCTCGTGCCGCGTGGAGCGTGGGGTTGAGGTCTTCTTGGGCAGGCAACGCCACCCGGGCTGGCCAGGCTGCCCAGCGGCCGGCGTCGGTCCTTGGGTCGCCGGACATCGGCACCACGGAACGTTGGTGGGTCAACTAGCGGGGAGGAGGCTCCGGCGCACCCCTACCTGGCACGCCAAATGTTGGATCTTGGGTTCCGGCAAAACCCTTAAGGTTCGAACTCTGGGGTGCGCGCGAAGATCTCTCCCTCAGAAGTTACGCCCTCACACGCTTCGCGATCTCTAGGCTAGCTCGACGAACTTGCTGTTGGGAATCGTAGCATAATTTTAAAATTTTCCTACGTTCACCAAGATGCATCTATGGAGTATACTAGCAACGAGGAGAAGGGAGTGCATCTACATACCCTTGTAGATCGCGAGCGGAAGCGTTCCAATGAACGTGGATGACGGAGTCATACTCGCCGTGATCCAAATCACCGATGACCGAGTGCCGAACGGACGGCACCTCCGCGTTCAACACACGTACGGTGCAGCGACGTCTCCTCCTTCTTGATCCAGCAAGGGGGAAGGAGAGGTTGATGGAGATCCAGCAGCACGACGGCGTGGTGGTGGATGTAGCGGGTCTCCTGCAGGGCTTCGCCGAGCTTCTGCGAGAGAGAGAGAGAGGTGTTGCAGGGGAGGAGGGAGGCGCCCAAGGCTGTTGTGTGCTGCCCTCCCTCCCCCCCTTTATATAGGCCCCCTGGGGGGGGGCGCCGGCCCTGGAGATCAGATCCAAAGGGGGGCGGCGGCCAAGTGGGGGGGAAGGGGTGCCTTGCCCCCCAAGGCAAGGGGAAACTCCCCCCTAGGGTTCCCAACCCTAGGCGCATGGGGGGAGGCCCAAGGGGGGCGCCCCAGCCCACTATGGGCTGGTTCCCTTCCACTTTCAGCCCACGGGGCCCTCCGGGATAGGTGGCCCCACCCGGTGGACCCCCGGGACCCTTCCGGTGGTCCCGGTACAATACCGGTAACCCCCGAAACTTTCCCGGTGGCCGAAACTTGACTTCCTATATATAATTCTTCACCTCCGGACCATTCCGGAACCTCTCGTGATGTCCGGGATCTCATCTGGGACTCCGAACAACTTTCGGGTTTCCGCATACATATATCTCTACAACCCTAGCGTCACCGAACCTTAAGTGTGTAGACCCTACGGGTTCGGGAGACATGCAGACATGACCGAGACGCCTCTCCGGTCAATAACCAACAGCGGGATCTGGATACCCATGTTGGCTCCCACATGTTCCACGATGATCTCATCGGATGAACCACGGTGTCGAGGATTCAATCAATCCGTATGCAATTCCCTTTGTCAATCGGTATGTTACTTGCCCGAGATTCGATCGTCGGTATCCCAATACCTTGTTCAATCTCGTTACCGGCAAGTCTCTTTACTCGTACTGCAATGCATGATCCTGTGACTAACGCCTTAGTCACATTGAGCTCATTATGATGATGCATTACCGAGTGGGCCCAGAGATACCTCTCCGTCACACGGAGTGACAAATCCCAATCTCGATCCGTGCCAACCCCACAGACACTTTCGGAGATACCCGTAGTGCACCTTTATAGTCACCCAGTTACGTTGTGACGTTTGGCACACCCAAAGAACTCCTACTGTATCCGGGGGTTGCACGATCTCATGGTCTAAGGAAAAGATACTTGACATTGGAAAAGCTCTAGCAAACGAAACTACACGATCTTTTATGCTATGCTTAGGATTGGGTCTTGTCCATCACATCATTCTCCTAATGATGTGATCCCGTTATCAACGACATCCAATGTCCATGGTCAGGAAACCATAACCATCTATTGATCAACGAGCTAGCCAACTAGAGGCTTACTAGGGACATGGTGTTGTCTATGTATCCACACATGTATCTGAGTTTCCTATCAATACAATTCTAGCATGGATAATAAACGATTATCATGAATAAGGAAATATAATAATAACCAATTTATTATTGCCTCTAGGGCATATTTCCAACAGTCTCCCACTTGCACTAGAGTCAATAATCTAGTTCACATCACCATGTGATTAACACTCACTGGTCACATCACCATGTGACCAACATCTAAAGAGTTACTAGAGTCAACAATCTAGTTCACATCACTATGTGATTAACACTCAATGTGTTCTGGTTTGATCATGTTATGCTTGTGAGAGAGGTTATTAGTCAACGGGTCTGAACCTTTCAGAACCGTGTGCTTTACGAATGTCTATGTCATCTTGTGGATGCTACCACGCGCTATTTGGAGCCATTTCAAATAATTGCTCTACTATACGAATCCGGTTTACTACTCAGAGTCATCCGGATTAGTGTCAAAGTTCGCATCGACGTAACCCTTTACGACGAACTCCTTTCCACCTCCATAATCGAGAAAATTCCTTAATCCACTAGGTACTAAGGATAAGTTCGACCGCTGTCATGAGATCCTTTCCCGGATCACCATTGTACCCTCTTGACCAACTTATGGCAAGGCACACTACATGTGCGGTACACAGCATAGCATACTATAGAGCCTACGTCTAAAGCATAGGGGACGACCTTCGTCCTTTCTCTATCTTCTGCTGTGGTCAGGTCTTGAGTCTCACTCAATACTCACACCTTGTAACACAGCCAAGAACTCCTTCTTTGCTGATCTATTTTGAACTCTTTCAAAATCATGTCAAGGTGTGCTGTCTTTTGAAAGTATCATCGGGCGTCTTGATCTATCTCTATAGATATTGATGCCCAATATGTAAGTAGCTTTTATCCAGGTCTTCCTTTGAAAAACTCCTTTCAAACAACCCTTTATGCTTTCCAGAAATTTTACATCATTTCGGATCAACAATATGTCATTCACATATACTTATCAGAAATGTTGTAGCGTTCCCACTCACTTTATTGTAAATACAAGTTTCTAACAAACTTTGTATAAACCCAAAAACTTTGATCACTCCATCAAAGTGTATATTCTGACTCCGAGATGCTTGCTCTAATCCATGGAAGGATCGCTGGAGCTAGCATACCTTTTAGCATCCTTAGGATCGACAAAACTTTCTGATTGTATCACATACAACCTTTCCTTGCGAAAACTGGTAAGGAAACTTGTTTTGACATCCATCTGCCAGATTTCACAAATGCAGCTAATGCTAACATGATTCCGACGGACTTAAGCACCGCTACGAATGAGAAAATCTCATCGTAGTCAACTCCTTGAACTTGTGGAAATACTCTTTGCCACAAGTCGAGCTTCATAGACGGTAACATTACCGTCCATGTCCGTCTTCTTCTTAAAGATCCATTTACCTCAACAGCCTTACGACCATCAAGTAGTACTCTCAAAGTCTATACTTTGTTTTCATACATGGATCCTCTCAGATTTTATGGCTTCTAACCATTTGTCGGAATATGGGCCCACCATCGCTTCTCCATAGCTCGTAGGTTCAATATTGTCCAACAACATGATATCTCAGACAGGATCACGTACCACTCTGAAGTAGCACGCATCCTCGTCGTCCTACGAGGTTTGGTGGTGACTTGATCCGAAGTTTCATGATCACTATCATAAGCTTCCACTTCAATTGGTATAGGTGCCACAGGAACAACTTCCTGTGCCCTGCTACACACTAGTTGAAGTGACGGTTCAATAACCTTATCAAGTCTCCACCATCCTCCCACTCAATTCTTTCGAGAGAAACTTTTCCTCGAGAAAGGACTCGTTTCTAGAAGCAATTACTTTTGCTTCCAGATCTGAAATAGGAGGTATACCCAACTATTTTTGGGTATTCTATGAAGATGCATTTATCCGCTTTGGGTTCGAGCTTATCAGCCTGAAACTTTTTCACATAAGCATCGCAGCCCCAAACTTTTAAGAAACGACAACTTGGGTTTCTATAAACGGTGTCGTCTCAACGGATTTGCGTGGTGCCCCTTTTAAAGTGAATGCGGTTGTTTCTAATGCCTAACCCATAAACGATAGTGGTAATTTGATAAGAAACATCATGGTATGCACCATATCCAATAGGGTGCAGCTATGATGTCCGGACACACCATCACACTATGGTGTTCCAGGCGATATTAATTGTGAAACACTTTCCACAATGTCTTAATTGTGTGCCAAACTCGTAACTCAGATACTCATCTCTATGATCATATCACAGAAATTTTATCCTCTTGTCACGACGATCTTCAACTTCACTCTGAAATTACTTGAACCTTTCAATAATTCAGACTTGTGTTTCATCAAGTAAATACACTCAGCATCTACTCAAATCATCTGTGAAGTAAGAACATAACGATATCCACTGCATGCCTCAGCACTCATTGGGCTGCATACATCAAAATGTATTACTTCCAATAAGTTGCTCTCTTGTTCCATCTTATTGAAAACGAGGACTTTCAGTCATCTTGTCCATGTGGTATGATTTGCATGTCTCAAGTGATTCAAAATCAAGTGAGTCCAAACGATCCATCTGCATGGAGTTTCTTCATGCATATATACCAATAGACATGGTTCGCATGTCTCAATCTTTTCAAAAACGACTGAGTCCAAAGATCCATCTACATTGAGCTTCTTCATGCGTTCTATACCAATATGACTCAAATGGCAGTGCCACAAGTATGCGGTACTATCATTACTATCTTATATCTTTTGGCATGAACATGTGTATCACTACGATCGAGATTCATTTTAGGTGCAAGACCATTGAAGGTATTATTCAAATAAACAGAGTAACCATTATTCTCCTTAAATGAATAACCGTATTGCGATAAACATAATCCAATCATGCTCAACGCAAACACCAAATCTTCATAGTAGAGGGAGCATGCGATGCTTGATCACATCAACCTTGGAAACACCTCCAACACATATCGTCATCTCACCTTTAGCTAGTCTCCATTTATTCCGCAGCTTTTATTTCGAGTTACTAACACTTAGCAACCGAACCAGTATCTAATACCCTGGTGCTGCTAGAAGTACTAGTAAAGTACACATTCATGTAACGTATATCCAATATACTTCTGTCGACCTTGCCTGCCTTCTCATCTACCAAATATCTAGGGTAGTACTGCTTCAGTGACCGTTCCTCTCATTACAGAAGCACTTAGTCTCGGGTTTGGGTTCAACCTTGGGATTCTTCACTAGAGCAGCAAACGACTTGCTGTTTCATGAAGTATCCCTTTTTCCCTTGCCCTTCTTAAACTAGTGGTTTTACTAACCATCAACAATTGATGCTCCTTCTTGATTTCTACTCTCGCGGTGTCAAACATCGCGAATAGCTCAAGGATCATCATAATTATCCTTGATATGTTATAGTTCATCACGAAGCTCTACTAGCTTGGTGGCAGTGACTATGGAGAACTATCACTATCTCATCTGGGAGATTAACTCCCACTCGATTCAAGCGATTGTGGCACTCAGACAATCTGAGCATACGCTCAACGATTGAGCTTTTCTCCCTTAGTTTGCAGGCTTAAGAAACTTGTCAGAGGTCTCATACCTCTTGACGTGGGCACTAGTCTGAAATCCCAATTTCAGTCTTCGGAACATCTCACATGTTCTGCGACGTTTCAAAAAACGTCTTTGGTGCCACAATTCTAAACCGCACTGAACTATCACGTAGTCATCAAAACGTGTATGTCAGATGTTTCGTAACATCTACAGACGACGCTGAGGTTCAGCACACCGAGCGGTGCATTAAGGACATAAGCCTTCTGTGCAGCAATGAGGACAATCCTCAGTTTACGGACCCAGTCCGCATAATTGCTACTACCAACTTTCAACTAAATTTTCTCTAGGAACATATCTTAACCAGTAGAACTAAAGCGCAAGCTATGACATAATTTGCAAATACCTTTTTGACTATGTTCATGATAATGAAGTTCATCTGATTATGAACTCCCACTCAGATAGACATCCCTCTAGTCATCTAAGTGAAACATGATCCGAGTTTAACTAGGCCGTGTCCGATCATCACGTGAGACGGACTAGTCAAGATCGGTGAACATCTCCATGTTGATCGTATCTTCTATACGACTCATGCTCGACCTTTCGGTCCTCCGTGTTCCGAGGCCATGTCTGTACATGCTAGGCTCGTCAAGTCAACCTAAGTGTATTGCGTGTGTTCCGAGGCCATGTCTGTACATGCTAGGCTCGTCAACACCCGTTGTATTCGAACGTTAGAATCTATCACACCCGATCATCACGTGGTGCTTCGAAACAACGAACCTTCGCAACGGTGCACAGTTAGGGTGAACACTTTCTTGAAATTATTATAAGGGATCATCTTACTTACTACCGTCGTACTAAGCAAATAAGATGCAAAAACATGATAAACATCACATGCAATCAAATAGTGACATGATATGGCCAATATCATTATGCTCCTTTGATCTCCATCTTCGGGGCACCATGATCATCTTTGTCACCGGCATGACACCATGATCTCCATCATCATGATCTCCATCATTGTGTCTTCATGAAGTCGTCACGCCAACGATTACTTCTACTTCTATGGCTAACTCGTTTAGCAACAAAGTAAAGTAATTTACATGGCGTTATTCAATGACACGCAGGTCATGCAAAATAATAAAGACAACTCCTATGGCTCCTGCCGGTTGTCGTACTCATCGACATGCAAGTCGTGATTCCTATTACAAGAATATGATCAATCTCATACATCACATATATCATTCATCACATCTTCTGGCCATATCATTATCACATAGCACTTGCTGCAAAAACAAGTTAGACGTCCTCTAATTGTTGTTGCAAGTTTTTACGTGGTTTGTAGGTTTCTAGCAAGAACGTTTCTTACCTATGTATGACCACAACGTGATTTGCCAATTTCTATTTACCCTTCATAAGGACCCTTTTCATCGAATCCGTTCCGACTAAAGTAGGAGAGACAGACACCCGCTAGCCACCTTATGCAACTTGTGCATGTCAGTCGGTGGAACCTGTCTCACGTAAGAGTACGTGTAAGGTCGGTCTGGGCCGCTTCATCCTACAATGCCGTCGAAACAAGAAACGACTAGTAGCGGCAAGAAGAATTGGCAAACTCAACGCCCACAACTGCTTTGTGTTCTACTCGTGCATAGTAACTACGCATAGACCTGGCTCTGATACCACTGTTGGGAATCGTAGCATAATTTTAAAATTTTCCTACGTTCACCAAGATGCATCTATGGAGTATACTAGCAACAAGGGGAAGGGAGTGCATCTACATACCCTTGTAGATCGCGAGCGGAAGCGTTCCAATGAACGTGGATGACGGAGTCATACTCGCCGTGATCCAAATCACCGATGACCGAGTGCCGAACGGACGGCACCTCCGCGTTCAACACACGTACGGTGCAGCGACGTCTCCTCCTTCTTGATCCAGCAAGGGGGAAGGAGAGGTTGATGGAGATCCAGCAGCACGACGGCGTGGTGGTGGATGTAGCGGGTCTCCTGCAGGGCTTCGCCGAGCTTCTGCGAGAGAGAGAGAGAGGTGTTGCAGGGGAGGAGGGAGGCGCCCAAGGCTGTTGTGTGCTGCCCTCCCTCCCCCCTTTATATAGGCCCCCTGGGGGGGCGCCGGCCCTGGAGATCAGATCCAAAGGGGGGCGGCGGCCAAGTGGGGGGGAAGGGGTGCCTTGCCCCCCAAGGCAAGGGGAAACTCCCCCCTAGGGTTCCCAACCCTAGGCGCATGGGGGGAGGCCCAAGGGGGGCGCCCCAGCCCACTATGGGCTGGTTCCCTTCCACTTTCAGCCCACGGGGCCCTCCGGGATAGGTGGCCCCACCCGGTGGACCCCCGGGACCCTTCCGGTGGTCCCGGTACAATACCGGTAACCCCCGAAACTTTCCCGGTGGCCGAAACTTGACTTCCTATATATAATTCTTCACCTCCGGACCATTCCGGAACCTCTCGTGACGTCCGGGATCTCATCCGGGACTCCGAACAACTTTCGGGTTTCCGCATACATATATCTCTACAACCCTAGCGTCACCGAACCTTAAGTGTGTAGACCCTACGGGTTCGGGAGACATGCAGACATGACCGAGACGCCTCTCCGGTCAATAACCAACAGCGGGATCTGGATACCCATGTTGGCTCCCACATGTTCCACGATGATCTCATTGAATGAACCACGGTGTCGAGGATTCAATCAATCCGTATGCAATTCCCTTTGTCAATCGGTATGTTACTTGCCCGAGATTCGATCGTCGGTATCCCAATACCTTGTTTAATCTCGTTACCGGCAAGTCTCTTTACTCGTACTGCAATGCATGATCCTGTGACTAACGCCTTAGTCACATTGAGCTCATTATGATGATGCATTACCGAGTGGGCCCAGAGATACCTCTCCGTCACACGGAGTGACAAATCCCAGTCTCGATCCGTGCCAACCCCACAGACACTTTCGAAGATACCCGTAGTGCACCTTTATAGTCACCCAGTTACGTTGTGACGTTTGGCACACCCAAAGCACTCCTACGGTATCCGGGGGTTGCACGATCTCATGGTCTAAGGAAAAGATACTTGACATTGGAAAAGCTCTAGCAAACGAAACTACACGATCTTTTATGCTATGCTTAGGATTGGGTCTTGTCCATCACATCATTCTCCTAATGATGTGATCCCGTTATCAACGACATCCAATGTCCATGGTCAGGAAACCATAACCATCTATTGATCAACGAGCTAGCCAACTAGAGGCTTACTAGGGACATGGTGTTGTCTATGTATCCACACATGTATCTGAGTTTCCTATCAATACAATTCTAGCATGGATAATAAACGATTATCATGAATAAGGAAATATAATAATAACCAATTTATTATTGCCTCTAGGGCACATTTCCAACACTTGCAACACAAGGGACACAAGATTTATACTGGTTCGGGCCACCGTTGTGGTGTAATACCCTACTCCAGTGTGGTGGTGGTGGATTGCCTCTTGGGCTGAGGATGAACAGTACAATGGGAAGAACAGCCTCCAGAGGAGAGGTGCTCTTGTGCTTGGTGAACTTGAGGGTGTGAGGGGATTGCTCCCTTTTCGTCTCTCTCCCTCTGTGGTGGCTAGTCCTATTTATAGAGGCCCCGGTCCTCTTCCCAAATATTGAGCGGAAGGGATCCCACAACCGCCAATTTGAAAGGGGACAGCTAGTATAGCTTATCCTGACAAAAGTAGTCTTCGCCTGCCAAAGGCTCTTGTGGTGACGCCGCCTTGGGCTCCACGGTGACCTCCGTCCTGCCGTCCTGCTGGTCTTGGTCTCGTTGCACCGATAGAGAAACCTTTGCTTGACGCCTCGGTACTCCTCGCCTGTGCTTGCCTCCTTAGCACCAAAGAGGAAATAAGGACACTGAGCGTGCTGGCACCCGCCTGGTCTCGATCGTCATGGCTTACGTCACGAGAACCTCGCAAGGTTTTCCTTGCCTTGATCTCTCCGCCCCTCTTGAGCCAGCCTGGTAGCCCGCTCCCGAGGAGGTCTTGTGTCGTCCGCCTCGCGAGGCTTGGCCCCTCGCAAGGGTCTTGAAAGCTCGTTGGTGAAGATGGGCCGTATGGGCCTGCTCGCAGAGCCACGCCGTGGGCCGCAGGCAGGCAAGTCTGGGGACCCCCGTTCCCAGAACGCCGACAGTAGCCCCCGGGCCCAAGGCGCGCTCGGACTTGGCTTCGAGGCGAAGCCAATGGACAAGTGCGGAGCGCCGCGGGCCCCAATAGCATGCGGCCTTGGTCGACGCGTGGTGGCTAATTGGACGTGGGCGTCTCCACTTCCCCATGCTGCCTTGATACCCGCCTGGCTAGGCGGCCACCGCAGTCTACACGGTTTCCTTCCCCTTGTTTCTACGCACTCCCCCAATTCTTCCGCTTCCCCGAAGCTCACCTCCTTCCCCCAATTCGATATGAGCCCATCTCTCCCATTGCCATGGCGCCGGATCATATGGAGAAAGGGAAGGAGCCCCTGTCCTCCGCCGACTTACATCCGGCCATTGAGCCCGCCGTTGGCAGGTCGCTGGTGCTCAACCAAGAAGCCATGGACAAGGTGCTTCCCATGCTCGCCTCCAGCTTCAATGAGTGGGGGAAAACGGTGGCCTGGCCTGCATCTCGAGCTCGCGTCGATAGGACGGCCACCGAGGTCCCATTCTTCATCGACGCCCTCTGGGCCGGCCTGGTTCCTCCTTTTTCCGCCTTTCTTCAACGCAGTGCTTGCCCATTACCAGATCCACATGCTGCACCTCGATGCTCAATCCGTGACCCTTCTCGTCGTCTTTGCCTTTGTTTGCGAGGCCTTGGTGGGCACCGCTCCTTCCGTGGCACTTCTCCACCACTTCTTCTCGTTGCACCTGACTGATCCCCGACAGACCTCGGGATGCCTGAGCTTCCAAGCCGTGGCGGCAACGGCCGGCACGGGGATTGACTTTGAGCTTCCGCCATCCACAAGAGAGTTTCGGACGCGGTGGGTATTCATTTGATGTCGGAGTGCGTAGCCCCCTGCTCTCTTCTCTATCGGCGCCCGCCATTCCCAACTCCGGTTGGTGCCACCAGAGGCTCGCTGATCCTTGCCTTGCCTCTGTCTGGCTCAGGTTGAAGAGGCTGAAGGACCGCGGCGTGACTGCACCCATGGCGGTGCGGGAGTTCGTCCGGCGCCGAGTCGCGCCACTTCAGCGACACTCTCGACCGATGTGGGCCTTGCTTAGCAGCAACGACCGCATGAGACTTCAGGAATCCGGGCTCCCCCTTGGGGCGCGACGAACGGTGCTTGAGGTCCTGACAGGAGTCTCGTGGCCTGACGACTTTACAGGGAAGAGTTGTCTTCTGTACCACTGCTTGAACAAGGTGCAATTCGTGGAGCACATGCCCTCCTTCGATGAGTGGGGGCTGCGCCCAATCGGCCTCGTGGGGCCCCGTGAGAACCCCATCATCGTGGTCCTTCTCCTTGCCACCAGCCCCGACCTTGCCCCAAGAGTGGACGCTGGCGGGCAAGTACTGTCGGAGGCCGGGGGCGCTGGTGCAGATGCGTCGATGCCGCCTGAGGCTTCCGAGGCGTCATCCTCGGGAACCCGTGATTCCCACGCTGAGGCGGCAGCTGAAGGGGCGACGCAGCCCGCTGCTCATGAGGTCGGAGCTCCCAAGGCATCAGCAGGTCGTTGCGAGGCGGAGCCCGACAGTTCTCCCCAGCTTGGCGCTCCCGAGGCCTCCTGGGGCGCTTCCCCAGTTGCGCCTCGGGATGGTCACCACGTACAACGCTTCGGCCGGCTCCGTGTGGATTTTGAGGAGCTCCGCAAGAGGAAGGGATCCCCGAGTTGTAGCGGCAGCATCTTCGGGCCGTTGAAGCGGAGGAAGTATATCGCCATCGATGAGTAAGTACCTTATCCCTGTGATTCTTTGAGTGCTGCTTCTCTTCCCGACGATGGCTTTTCAGGACCCCCTCCGCCAGGGCCGCTGAATCTCCTGAGAAGCGGCCTCCTCTCGCCCCGCCTCCCCTGCTGGACTCGAGCGCTGCGAGCCCGCCAGCGGGGTGCCTTGAGCTCATGCCTTCGTCGCCTCCTCTTGGGGGCCTTGCTTGGAACACGGCTAGTGTGCCAAGCGCCCCTCCCCTGGTCTTGGACGGGGGTTGGCTGGCTTCGATCCTGGGGTACTCTTCAGGCGGCGGATCTTCGCTCGTCTGGGCCATTCGCGCGGCTGGGCCATCAGCCAGACAGGCGCCAGCCCCCAGCCCCCTGATGCTAGGGGGCGTGCCGCTTCGGGCCCCGTCCGCGTCCCCCGCGGCGGAGGACGGAGTCAGCGGCATGCTCAAGCCTGCGCAAGAGAAGAGCGTCGTCCGCCACGAGCTCTTTCAGGAGGCGATGGGCGCGATGAACCGGCTTGGTGAAGAGCTCGTGGAGGTGGACACGCGCCTCGTGGCCGAGGGTCTTCAGCTGGCGGAGGAGCAGCATAAGCTGAAGGTGGCTATCAACCTCGGGCGCCACCAGCGCGAGCTCGATAATGCGAAGGCTGAGGCCTCTCTCGTAGCCTCGCGTGAGGCCTGCTTCCGAGCTCAAGAAGAGGCCCGAGAAGCTGATCGCCGTCGCGACGCTGCGGAGAAGCACGCGTGGGAGCTCCAAGCCTGGAGCGCCTCCTTGGAGCGGCAGGTGGAGGGGCGCAGGGCTGCCCTTGCTTCACTGAGGGGGACGCCCGCCGAAGAAGAAGAGATCCGGAAGCGTGAGGGGGCGTTGGCGCTGGAAGCCGTGGAGCGTAGCCTCGAGCTCGAGCGACTGGAGACGAGGGAGCGTCAAGTTGCTCAAGCGGAAGATGTCATTGGTGCACGCGAGGCCTGGGCTCAGGAGGAGGTCGATCGCCGGGTGGCCGAGGCTCGCGCGGATCTTGAGGGTAGGCACGACCTGAAGCTGAAGCTTGCGGAAGCTGAGGCCGCGGGTAGGACTGCTGCCCTTAGGCCCAGGTTAGCTGAGGTGGAGCAGTGCGAGGAGGCCACCGCAGCTGCCCTGGTCTCGGTGCAGGCGGAACTGGACGCCGCCTTGGGATCCACGGTGACCTCAGTCCTGCCGTCCTGCTGGTCTTGGTCTCGTTGCACCGATAGGGAAACCTTTGCTTGACGCCTTGGTACTCCTCGCCTGCGCTTGCCTCCTTAGCACCAAAGAGCAAATAAGGACACTGAGCGTGCTGGCGCCCGCCTGGTCTCGATCATCATGGCTTACGTCACGAGAACATCGCGAGGTTTGCCTTGCCTTGATCTCTCCGCCCCTCGCGAGCCAGCCTGGTGAGGCCGCCCCCGAGGAGGTCTTGTGTCGTCTGCCTCGCGAGGCTTGGCCCCTCGCGAGGGTCTTGAAAGCTTGTTGGTGAAGATGGGCCATACGGGCCCGCTCGCAAAGCCACGCCGTGGGCCGCAGGCAGGCAAGTCTGGGGACCCCCGTACCCAAAACACCGACAATATCGGTGTATTCGGACTCTGGGGTTGTGTTCAGATTCGGAATGGTGTTGCCGCTCTCCCCTTGCCACACCACGGATGGCTTAAAAAGACTTTCCAAAAAGATGTTAGGTGGGACGGGGTCGCGCTTGGCACCGATGCGAGCAAGGATGTCCGCCGCTTAATTACTTTCGCGGGCCACGTGATGAAACTCGAGCCCCTCGAACCGAGCCGATATTTTTAGAACAACATTACGATAAGCCGCCATCTTCGGATCTTTGGCATTGAAGTCTCCATTTATTTGAGATATTGCGAGGTTTGAGTCCCCACGCACTTCCAGACGTTGTATGACCATGGAGACAGTCATCCGAAGACCATGCAATAAGGCCTCGTATTCGGCTGCGTTATTGGAGTCTGTGTATAATATTCGGAGTACGTACTAGACGATGTCTCCAGTGGGGGACGTTAAAACGACGCTCGCTCCTAGTCCTGGCAGCATTTTGGAACCATCAAAATACATAACCCAGTTGGAATATGTGTCATACTCTTTAGGGAGTTCGGCCTCTGTCCATTCGGCGACGAAGTCAGCCAGTACTTGGGATTTAATGGCTCGACGTGGTTTGTATGTTATATCAAATGGAAGGAGCTCAGTGGCCCATTTGGCAATCCGGCCTGTAGCATCGCGGTTGTTTATTATGTCATTGAGTGGTACTTCAAAAGCCACCGTGATCAAACACTCCAGGAAGTAGTGTCGTAGCTTCCGGGATGCCATGAAGACCGCATATGCTATCTTTTGATAATGAGGGTACCGGGATTTGCATGGTGTGAGGACAGTGGATACGTAATATACTGGCTTCTGAAGCGGGATTTTGTGTCCGTCATGTTCTCGTTCAACGATGAGCACGACGCTCACCACCTGGTGTGTTGCCGATATGTATAATATCATGGGTTCGCCGACGTTCGGCACGGCCAGGATTGGGTTGCTCGCTAGAAGGGCTTTTATTTCTTCCAGTACGGCGATTGCCGCATCCCTCCACTTGAAGTGATCGGTGCGCCATAGAAGGCAATAGAGTGGCAATGCCTTTTCTCCCAATCTGGAGATAAAGCGGATTAAAGCTGCCATGCAACCGGCGAGTTTTTGGACCTGTTTAAGGTCCGTTGGCGTAGCCAATTGTGACAAAGCTCGGATTTTGGCTGGATTTGCTTCAATTCCTTTATTGGAAACGATGAAGCCCAGCAGTTTTCCAGCGGGGACGTCGAAAACACACTTTTCTGGATTGAGCTTAATGTCATATGCACGCAGGTTGTCGAATGTGAGACGTAAATCGTCTATGAGTGTTTCGACGTGCCTAGTTTTGATGACGACGTCGTCCACATATGCTTCAACTGTCTTGCCGATCTGTTTCTCCAGGCATGTTTGAATCATGCATTGGTAAGTGGCGCCGGCATTTTTGAGCCCGAAGGGCATGGTGTTGAAGCAGAATGGCCCATATGGGGTAATGAATGCTGTTGCGGCTTGATCGGACTCCTTCATTTTAATTTGATGGTATCCGGAATATGCGTCGAGGAAGCATAGTGAGTCATGTCCTACGATAGCATCAATGATCTGGTCGATGCGGGGGAGGGAGAAGGGATCCTTGGGGCAAGCCTTGTTGAGGTCTTTGAAATCGACGCACAGGCGCCAGGATTTGTCCTTCTTTGGCACCATCACCAGGTTTGCCAGCCAGTCCGGGTGTTTTATTTCTCTAATGAATCCGGCCTCGATTAGCTTGGCTAGCTCCTCCCCATGGCTTGACGTTTGGGTTTGGAAAAGCGCCGCAGTGTTTGTTTGACCGGTTTATATCCCTTCAATATACTGAGGCTGCGTTTAGCCAACTTGCGTGGGATTCCTGGCATATCAGAAGGGTGCCAGGCGAATATATCCCAGTTCTCGCGCAGGAACTCTCGTAGCACGGCGTCAACCGTTGGGTCTAGTTGTGCTCCAATAGACGCTGTCTTCTTGGGGTCCGATGGATGGACTTGGAATTTGACTATTTCTTCTACCGGTTTGAAGGAGGTGGATTTGGGTCGTTTGTCTAGGATCACATCGTCCCTGTCCACCGTGGAGCGCAGCGCGGTTAGCTCTTCGGCCGCGAGGGCTTCAGATAATGCCTCAAGGGCCAGGGATGCGGTTTTATTTTCGGCGCGAAGTGCTATCTCCGGATCACTGGCGAGAGTGATTATGCCGTTGGGCCCGGGCATCTTAAGCTTCATGTACCTGTAATGAGGTATAGCTTGCAAGCGTGTAAATGCCTCTCGCCCCAAGAGGGCGTGATATCCGCTGTTGAAAGGGGCCACTTGGAAGGATATCTCTTCGGACCGATAATTCTCCGGCGTGCCGAATACCACATCAAGTGTGATTTTTCCCGCGCACCACGTCTCCCGACTGGGAATGATTCCTCAGAAGGTTGTGCTGCTTTGCTCGATGCGGCTCCTATCTACTTCCATTTTGTGGAGTGTGTCCTCATAGATGAGGTTTAGTCCGCTGCCGCCGTCCATGAGAACCTTGGTGAGCCGAAAGCCGTCCACGATTGGACTGAGGACCAAGGCGGCTGGTGCTCGGACAGTCCTGTATTTTGGTTCGTCACCGGCATTAAAAGTTATGGCCGTGTCGTTCCAAGGGTTTATTGCTGCGATTTGGCAGACTTCGGCGAGTTTGCGGAGTGCCCTTTTGCGCCTATTGTTTGAAGCAAATGTCTCGAAGACCGTCAATACTTTGAGGTTGTCGTCTTCTGGGGGGTGTTGTTCTGGGGTATTCTTGGTGAGGATACACTACAAAAAAATACAATTCCGTGATGATACGTGTTTGTCACAGTAGGTCACGTTTTCTGTCATGCATGTACATCCATGACAAATTTATGACAGAATCAAGATAGTCATACCTGTGTTGTCGTAGAAGTCTTCCATGACATTACCAAAATTATCATCACGGAAGTGTCCACTTCCATGACGATAAATCGCGCGTCACAGAAGTGCTTTCGTCAAGGGTGACCGACACGTGACATCCACCGTAACGGAACGCCGTTAAGCTATCGGTCCGGTTTTGGATCCGATAATCCGTTAACAGCCCGGACCAATGGGGATTTTCCATGTGTAAAATCATCATTGGCCGGAGGAAACACGTGTTGCCTCACCGTTGGGACATATGTCATCCACTCATTGGACAGGAGGCGCCTATAATAGGTCGACACGTGGCACGGCCCAACAGTGGCCCATTCCGGTGAAAAAGGCCGGCCCAGTAAAAAATAGCAGGCCGGCCCATATAAGGCCTACTTGTGTCAGGTCCATTTAAGCCCACGGCCCATACGAGATGTGCCAATTCGGCCCGTCAACGGCCTATTAAAGATTTGACACCATTGCAGCCCATCGTCAGTTCGACCCGTTAACAACCCGCTATATATTTGGGCTCAATATCGGCCCGATGAGATCTCGGCCTGTTAACAGCCCATTCAGTGGATGGGCCAATTTTCATGATGTACATCTTTCGGCCTTTTAGCGACCCATTTAAATGTTGGGCTAATTTCTGGCCTGGTGTGTCTTTCAGCCTGTTGACGGCCCATAAATCAGTTGGGCCATTTGTAGTCGGACCTGAGTTTCGGCCTTTTAGCGACCCATTTAAGTGTTGGGCCAATTTCCGGCCCGACGTGTCTTTCAGCCTGGTGACGGCCCATATATCTGTTGGGCCATTTTGTAGTCGGACTTGAGTTTTGGCCTTTTAGCGACCCATTTAAGTGTTGGGCCAATTCCCGGCCCTATGTGCCTTTCAACCTGTTAACGGACCATAAATGAGTTGGGCCATTTGTAGTCGGACCTGAGTTTTGGCCTTTTAACGGTCCATGCCCTTCATGGTCCAATACCAGCCTGGTTTCTCTTTCAGCATGCTAAAGGCACACAACACAGTTGGGCCATTTACAATACGACCTGACTTTCGGCCTCTTAGTGGCCCATGCTCTTCATGGTCCTGTACAAGCCCGCTGTCTCTTTCGGCCTGCTAAAGGCCCACAGTATAGTTGGGCCATATGTAGCCCGAACTTAGTAACGGCCCGGCGTTTGCAGAGGAGTGGAAGGAAGTGATGCATTCAAACATGGAGAGCATGTTCTCGAAACTAAGGAGCCGAGAGTACAATTCGGCTACGTTGATCAGTTCGGTGCGATCCTTGCAGTGCAGATGGAAGAGACAAACGATATGTAGTAGAAGTCAAGTCACGCAAGGATGTAGGACACCATGTCTTCGTCATCCAGAGGTTTTCTTGCGAAAACCATCTCATTGCCAAGCGCCTTCACGGGCCTGATGTATGCGTTGATGGTTGCGGTCCCCTTCTTGGTGGTGGAGAGGGAAATCCACGTGTTCACGACACGTGCTCCCGTCTGGGAGGAGAACATCTCCCCGATCGCAGTCCATGATGCGGCTGTCGTGGTGCAATGGGCAACCTGAATCATCACATGAGGTGATATGGAATTGAAGATAAAATTCAATGCATGGGAGTCTTGTGTGCCTGTGCGGTCTTGTATGTCGGGTTTGGCACATCAGTAGGCTTGCCGTTCTTGTCGGCGAGCTTAGGTTCAGGAAACTAGTGCCCGGGGTCGAGATACGCAATGAGCTGGGCGCCCCGGATGATGGATATGGCCTGCGCACGCCACACTAGACAATTCCTGCAATGAAGCTTGTCAGTGATGGGGATGAGCGATGGTGCGATAGCGGAAGAGTTGGAGCTGGAGCTAGCCATGGACACTAGTGCAGAACCGGGCTTTAGCGCCGGTTCGTAAGGGCCTTTAGTGCCGGTTCTGCAACCGGCACTAAAGAGTGGAGACTAAAGGCCCCCCCTTTACTACCGGTTCGGCACGAACCGACGCTAAAGTGCCACCACGTGGCACGAGCCAGGCCCGGGTGCTGGTAGACCATTAGTACCGGTTGGTAGCACCAACCGGAACTAAATGTTTGGGGGGGTTTTGGTTTTAATTTTTATTTTTCCATTAATTTTGTGTTTTCCATTTAATTCTTTTTTGTTTGCTGGTATTTTACGATACTACATATTGTACACGTTATGCATGTATATAAATAGATTTTCTCGTAGAACCGATCATATATATATATAATCGAATGTCTCACAACCATCATTAATTATTCACACATACACATGTATATATATATATATAATTTCTCCTACATGTTGCCTTGGTGCCTTCGGAGCACGATGACAAGTGGTTCATGGGGTGGTAGCGGGTAATAGTATTCTCCTTTGGGATCTATGACCTGGTCGAGCAAAAATCCCGCTATTTCCTCTTGAAGTGCTCGTATGCGCTCTGTTGATAGGAGCTGGTCCCGCACCTCTTTGAACGTTAAGAAGGAGATCAATATGCATGTGTATTAGTTGTGTGACTAGATATCGACAATCATGTAAGATTTGTGAATAGTGTTCTGGCAAACGTACCCAGTCCTGTCTATCAGATCTGCTCCTTTCGGATGCCATCATGCGAATGTTCTCGCAAACGTAGTATGCACACACTTCAGTCCCCGGCGCCTGCTTCAGGGCCTTTACGAGAATAGAATTTAATCAGATAATTATTAATCAAGCATGTTAATTAATTAATGGTATTGAAACAAGAATTAAAGAGATGGTAGCTAGCTAGCTAGTACTACTTAATTACTTAACTTGGGTCGATACCAACATAGCTTTTGTCGCCATTTTCCTGGAGTCACCTTGATGTACTTTGCCCAAGCCCTGCCCGCCGGCAAAGAAAACTAATAAAGGGGTTATTAAAAATAGTTCATATCAGGAAATGAAGAACTAAATAGGCCGAGATATAGTTAATAATGATTGAAATAACCTGTCGACTATCCCCTTCACGATGCTGTAGTCACTATCTTTTTTAAGTAGTGAGTCCAGTACTTCAACTTTTCCTTCGTCAACTTTAATGTCTAACAAGATCCAGTGGAAGCTACATGCGCATACATTTGCATGTATAAATTAAGTGGGCATGTGCATAACACTAATCAACTATAACCCTAAACCCTATACACTTATTAACATCTAGCTAGTAAGCAAAAACAGAATTTGTAGTACAAGACAGTGTGACTCATTCAAAGTTGTAAGGAAGTAGTATATCTTCATTGCTATTGAGGCGCTTCAAGAACTCTACCATGTTTTTCTCTACATCTTGTCTACACCATTCCAATTTCCATGTGTATTCATTAACGGTATTTGGGTCAATGAACCCAATGCCATAGCGTCCAGCTTTTTTCATTTCATACATCTTCATCCTGCATAATACCACAGAAAAGAATATATAGTGAGGATATATAATTACAGGTAATTAATGATCAATCAATGAGCACTAGAGCTAGCTTGAGACTTAAATTACAGAAAGAAATCACTTATAGACAATAGCAACTGACGATAGATTTGTCGAGTGCATCTTGATTGAATAACTGAAATAGTTCTGAATACTCAACGGACAGAGCTTTCTTATTAAAGTAATGATCTTCCTCGACTTGCACCATGAGGGACTCTCGATTGGAAATCTTGGTAATTTTCATGTACCAATCATGCAATTCATACATTCTCGTTGGGAGGTTCTTCACCTCCTCGGGCTCGACCAAAGGTTGGCCCCGGACATATTTCCGTTTTATTTCCTCCTCTCTAAGCGGAGACATGGGCTCGATATCGAAGAGTTGTCCAACAGTGATGTTGAGCATTTCAGCCTGCATTATATGCTCCTCGGTTATTACCACATCGCCCAGCTCGGGAACGTAAACGGTTTGCCCACTATAATATTGGGCGCGCGTACTCTCATGTGTTGTTGGCACAACAAGCGGGGGGGATCGATTGCGCCGCCTGTTCTCCCAGCTGGGGAACGGTTTTCCCGCATTTTTTGACAGCTGCTTGTTGGCTCAAGCTCGAGCTCGCTTCTTTCTGTAGTCATGCTCGATGTGCCTTCCTGATTTGGCGCTCATAGTCTGAGTCAACAGGCTTGGGAGCTGGTGGTCTAGCCATACGAATGAAGTGGTCAATCTTTTCCTCAGGCACTTTCTCCCTCGGCGGCGTTGCCGGTTTCGGTCGAAAATGAGCGTCCACTTCGGCCCGCACTATTGCATCGTTTTGCTCCTCGGTCATGTCGTAAGGCCTCTGAGGAAGAGGAGCGAGGCTGCTTGGACCATATTTATATCGCTTGTCTCCGCCTGTACTTTCTGTACTACCTCGACTCGTACCGCTACGCACCATAGCTGCGGCGTGTCTGTTCTGCGATTGCTTAGGCGGCGGAGATGGCTGACGTGGCTTAGTTGAAGCAGGAGGAGTGGCCTGACGCTGTGCTGGACTTGAAGCAGGAGGTGTGGCCTGACACGGTGTCGGACTTGAAGCAGGAGGTGTGGCCTGACGCTGTGCCGGACTTGAAGCAGGAGGTGTGGCCTGACACGGTGTCAGACTTGAAACAGGAGGAGTGGCCTGACGCTGTGCCGGACTTGAAGCAGGAGTCTGCTCACGCGTTCGTGGACTTGGAGGAGCGGGAGTCTGCTGACACGGTGGCGGACTTCGAGGAGGAGTCGGCAGACGCGGTGTCGGTGGACTTCGAAAGATGATGCAATCCTTTCTCCATAGGATGATACGATGTATGGCCTCTCCCAGTGTGTGCTCGTCGTCACCTCCAGGAATGTCAAGATCTAGCCCCGAATATGGGTCCACCACCTCATCAACCAAGACACGAGCATAGCCCTCTGGAATCGGGGCGCAATGGAAGGTTGCTTCGGGGGTAATTGTAAAAGCAACGGCGTCCGCCACCTTCATGGATATGTTCTTCATTTTGAAGTGTAGCTCACAGTTAGTGTTCTCTATGATGTCATCCACAGGGTATGTATCCAGCAGTGCGTCGCCCGGGGCGGAACCAACGCTGCTTCTCGGCATGGATGGGACGGTGCTATCCAATGCTGGATGATCATCCGCTTGCTGCTGCCGCTGCTGAGACCCCCTTTCCTGGCTAAGTGAGTCGATCTGCTGCTGCTGCTGCTGGAATTTGAGTGCCAAGTCCGCGTGCCTTGCTTCTAGGCCTTGAAGGCGTTCCGCGTCCTGCTTCCTCTGCTCCTCCCCCAGCTTCCTCTTCTTCTCCTCCTCCATCTTCTTTCTTGCACGGGTCCTGTAGTCGTCGTTCCATTCCAAAAATCCCTCACACCAGGGAATAACGCCCTTGCCTCGTGTTCTTCCCGGGTGTTCAGGATTTCCCAGGGCGCGCGTAAGCTCGTCGTTCTCTCTGTTGGGCGTGAACACCCCCTTTCGAGCATCTTCTATTGCGTCAAGTAACTTTTGTTCTGCTCCTTTTAGACTTGCCTTCTTCGAAACCAGGCCTGTCTTCGGGTCCAACGCCCCCCCCCATGCGCATAGAACCAAGTTCTGCACCTGGGGGGCCAGCTCCTAGTAACCGGAGTGACCCCTGCATCCTCCATCTCTTGCTCAGACTTATCACACTTAGGCATTGCCACCGCGTAGCCACCTGGACCCAGCCTATGGAACTGCGTCTTTTTTGCGGCATTGGCCTTGTTTTTTCTCGACCGTTCCTTAGATAATTCTGATTCCTTGAATTTCACGAAAGCGGGCCAGTGTTCTCTTTGCTTCTCCAGTGTTCCCTTGAATTCTGGAGTCTTCCTTTCTGCAGCGAGGTAGTTGGCCCATACAGTTTTCTTGTGGGTGTTGAATGCAATTGCCATCTTCTTAAGAGCAGCGTCCTTGACTTTCTGCACATCTGCATCAGTGAAATAATCTGGTAGGGTGAAATGTTCCATCAGAGATGCCCAAAGCTTTTGTTTTGCTCTGTCGTCGACCCAAGTAACATCTGGGTGTTTAGTTTTTGGCTCTTTCCATTCTTGAATGGAGATCGGGAGTTGGTCCTTCACAAGAACTCCGCACTGACGAACGAACTTGTTCGCAATGTTCTTAGGCGTGAGGGGTTCGCCACTAGCTTTGATGGAATCGATGTTGTACTTTACACCCTCCTTCAACTTTTTGCCCGGGCCGCGCTTTGCCCTGCTGTCTGTAGAAGCAGATTTGCTCGATCCGGAGGGCTGAAAGAAGAAAGATCGATTCGTTAATATATCTTCAAATAAAAAACATGTGATGATCACTAGATGCCTGCTTATATAAATATACCTCGCCGGTAGTCTTTGTTATTTCAAGATCAACATTGTATTCATCATCATAATCATTGTCTGCGTCATCATAATCATAATCATAGTTCATGACTTCATCAGCTCGGTCGTCGAGATCGAATATCTTATCATCACCCTCCCCGGTATTGTTCAGATATTGGGAGCCGTCATTTGCTTCATTCAGATCATCTGGCCTGCTAGGGCTGCGTATGATCTCGAACAGGGCCTCTTCTCCCTCTCTGCCGGTATTGTCCGCCATAGCTTTTATTTAACTAATACAGAAGAAATATAAAACAATTTAGTATTCAAATTACAATGCATGGATGCAATCAATAAGGAAAAACTGAATCATATAGTACATAATATGCATCGTCTTGAATAATATATAATCTCGAATACATCGTCTCGAATAATATATAATCTGGAATACATCACTGGCTAGGTAGCTAATAAAGATTGAATACTATAGAAGAATCTAGGCCACTCGCGGTTCCTGGGGCGCGGGCGGTGGACACCCAAAGACAAGGAACCATCACAGGATCATATCTCCGGTCATCTGCCCAAAGAACCTGCCAGGTATTGGAGAACCTGACGTCTATAGCAGCCATGTAGCGATGGACGTGCTCATCCTCCTCCCTCACACGACGACGCACCACCTCCGGCGGGGCCGGCTCCCTCTGCACCGAATGTGGCCCACGCGAACGCCACCAAAGGAGATCAGGGTCGACGACGGGACCCGAGGCCGGGTTCCTCACCAAGCGGCGCGCCCCTCCAGGTAGCACCTCCCAGTGCCAACCCGGCGGAGCCCAATCCCGGACATGGGTCAGCCGGACGTCGTCGCGAATGGGTCGACGGCGAGGATGCGGGCCGGGCATCGTCGAGAACAAATACTATATGCCCGCAAAAAGTAACATTTTTTAAATGATTGGATTGTGATAACTAAAGTTCTATATGCAAATTCTAACAATTTGACATTAATCTAATTCATCTAACTAAAACTAATTCTAAAATTTCTAACATTTCTATATATATAACTAACATTTCTAATATTTCTATAACTAAAAAACAGAAAATTGCTAACATTTCTATAAATATTTCTATAACTTAAAAACAGAAAAATTTATAACATTTCTATATAACTAACATTTCTAATATTTCTATAACTAAAAAACAGAAAAATTTCTAACATTTCTATAATATTTCTATAACTAAAAAACAGAAAAATTTCTAACATTTCTATAAATATTTGTGTGTGGACATGGCGGCCGGGGCAGGCGCTCACCGGCGAGGCGAGGCGACGGGGACGGCGACGGGCGGCGATGACGTGGATGGCGACGATGGGGACGGGGACGGGGCGGCGACGACGGGGACGGGGACGGCCGGGGCGGCGACGACGGGGACGGGGCGGCGACGGGGGCGTCGACGAGGGGTGGCGACGGGGGTGGCGACGGGGGGCGGCGGGCGACGGGGTAGAGGAGAAGAAGCAGATGAAAACTGATGAAATTTGTAAGTCCTGCTTATATAGGATGGGCCTTTAGTACCGGTTGGAGCCACCAACCGGTACCAAAGGTCACATTTGGCCAGCCCAAGCGGCGGGAAGCGCACACCTTTAGTACCGGGTGGTGGCACCAACCGGTACTAAAGACCCCCCTTTAGTACCGGTTGGAGCCACGACCCGGTACTAAAGGGGTGCGGTGGCGCAGGTGCGGTGCGAGCAGGTTTAGTCCCACCTCGCTAGCCGAAGGGCGCCCGCACCTGCTTATAAGCCCCGTCGCGGCAGCTGTCTCGAGCTTCTCTCTATTGCAGGCCTTCTGGGCCTATCTGTTTTGTGCTGCCCTGTGGGCCTATTGGGCCTTTGCGAGCCTGCATCCTGGCCCAACAACAGGTTGGGTTTCTAGTCGTATGCAGGCCGCTTTGGCCTAGTAGGCGGGCTTTTTTATTTTCTTATTTTTTTTGCTTTCTTTATTTTTGCTTTATTTATTTTTGAGTTGTTTTTTGCTGTATTTAGAGTTTCTTTGTGAATATTTTTGCTTTAGGTACAAAAAATTACAAACTTTCTATTAGTGCCGGTAGTTTACAAATTTGAATAGTTTACATTTTGAATTATTTGAAATTTGTGTGAATCACTAGTTTGTGAATAACTTAACTTTGAAAATAGATTTTTTTGTGATTCTTTTTTCTTATGTTTAATATTAGTGTGTTTTATCATTATATTCAATTTGGTAATGCTTAGGTTATTTAAAAAATGAAATGCCTTTGTAACGGATGAGTTTTCGTCCGAAACCCTGATACTTCGAAAGAGATTGTCCATTTTGTACACGAAGTGCATCCAGTTTTTGCGGTAACCCTCTCTACTTTTTTGCACATGCTATGTGGGTGAAATTATGATACCATGCCAACTTTCAACCTTTTCTGAGTTCATTTGAAATGCTTTTCAATTTCAGGGTCATTTAGCTGAAAAAATCAGTAAATGCATGAAAGAATTTGTTTGCACATAAAATTTCTTCGCGTTTCAAATGCCAAAACACATAACTACCCTAACTATTACAGAGATTCCCTCCTGGGTGTGAAACACAGAAGAAAGTGATGATAGTGAAGCCGATCACTTCCCAGATCTTTGGGTGTGAAACTTTTTCTTCGCGTGTGTCCCTTTGCGCCGTAGCCATGGAAAATCTTCATCATTTAACTGGATGCTCGGGTCAATATTCACTGTGAATGGAGCAATTTCATCAAACTTTTCATAATCTTCTGACATGTCTGTCTTGTCATCCACTCCCACGATGTTTCTCTTCCCAGAAAGAACTATGTGGCGCTTTGGCTCATCGTATGATGCATTCGCTTCCTTATCTTTTCTTTTTCTCGGCTTGGTAGACATATCCTTCACATAGAAAACCTGTGCCACATCATTAGCTAGGACGTATGGTTCGTCTGCATACGCAAGATTGTTGAGATCCACTGTTGTCATTCCATACTGCGGGTCTTCCGTTACCCCATATCGTCTCATATTGACCCATTTGCACCGAAACAAAGGGACCTACAAACCACGTCCATAGTCAAGTTCCCATATCTCCTCTATGTAACCATAATATGTTTCCTTTCCCGTCTTGGTTGTTGCATCAAAGCGGACACCACTGTTTTGGTTGGTGCTCTTCTTATCTTGGGCGATCGTGTAAAATGTATTACCATTTATCTCGTACCCTTTGAAAGTCATTATATTCGAAGATGGTAACTGGGACAGCGAGTACAGGTCATCTTCAATAGAGGCGTCATGCATGGTATGTGTCTGCAACCAGCCGGCGAAACTCCTGGTTTGTTCATGTGTAATCCAGTCATCAGACCGCTCCGGGTGTTTGGAGCGTAGAAAATTCTTGTGTTCGTCCATATACGGAGCCACCAAGGCGGAATTCTGTATAACTGTGTAGTGTGCTTCAGTGAGAGAATGTCCGTCCATACATATTTTTTGATTCCCTCCTAGCGTGCCTTTTCCATCCAGTCCGCCCTTATGCCGCGATTCAGGAACACCAATCGGCTTATGGTCAGGAATAAAGTCAATACAAAACTCAATGACCTCCTCATTTTCATGGCCCTTGGAGATGCTTCCTTCTGGCCTAGCACGGTTATGAACATATTTCTTTAAGACTCCCATGAACCTCTCAAAGGGGAACATATTGTGTAGAAATACAGGACCCAAAACGTTAATCTCTTCGCATAGGTGAACTAGGACGTGCGTCATGATGTTGAAGAAGGATGGTGAGAACACCAACTCGAAACTGACAAGACATTGCACCAAATCATTCTCTAACCTTGGTATGATTTCTGGATCGATTACCTTCTGAGAGATTGCATTGAGGAATGCACATAGCTTCACAATGGCTAATTGAACGTTATCCGGTAGAAGCCCCCTCAATGCAACCGGAAGCAGTTGCGTCATAATCACGTGGCAGTCATGAGACTTTAGGTTCTGGAACTTTTTCTCTGCCATGTTTATTATTCCCTTTATATTCGACGAGAACCCAGATGGTACCTTAATACTGAGCAGGCATTCAAACAAGATTTCCTTCTCTTCTTTGGTAAGAGCGTAGCTGGCATGACCCTGATGTATGCCGTCTTTTTCATGCATACGTTGCTGGTCCTCCCGTGTCTCAGGTGTATCTTTTGTCTTCCCATACACGCCCAAGAAGCCAAGCAGGGTCACGCAAAGATTCTTCGTCACGTGCATCACGTCGATTGCAGAGCGGACCTCTAGATCTTTCCAATAGGGCAGGTCCCAAAATATAGATTTCTTCTTCCACATGGGTGCGCGTCCGTCAGCGTCATTCGGAATAGGTTGTCCGCCAGGACCCTTTCCAAAGACTACCTTCAAATCCTTGACCATATCATGTACATCAGCACCAGTATGGTGGCGAGGCTTCGTCCGGTGATCCGCCTCACATTTGAAATGCTTGCCTTTCTTTCTTACGGGATGCCTACTCGGAAGAAATCGACGATGTCCCAGGTACACATTCTTCCTACAATTGTCCAAATATATACTGTCGGTATCATCCAAATAGTGCGTGCATGCGCGGTATCCCTTGTTTGTCTGTCCTGAAAGGTTACTGAGAGCAGGCCAATCATTGATGGTCACGAACAGCAAGGCCTTTAGGTCAAATTCTTCCCCCATGTGCTCATCCCACGCACGTACACCTGTTCCATTCCACAACTGTAAGAGTTCTTCAACTAATGGCCTTAGGTACACATCAATGTCGTTGCCGGGTTGCTTAGGGCCTTGGATGAGCACTGGCATCATAATGAACTTCCGCTTCATGCACAACCAAGGAGGAAGGTTATACAAACATAGAGTCACAGGCCAGGTGCTATGGTTGCTGCTCTGCTCCCCAAAAGGATTAATGCCACCTGCGCTTAGACCAAACGATACGTTCCTTGCGTCATCTGCAAACTCCTTCCCGTACTTTCTCTCAATTTTTCTCCACTGCGACCCGTCAGCGGGTACTCTCAACTTTCCGTCTTTCTTACGGTCTTCTCTGTGCCATCGCATCGCCTTGGCATGCTCTTTGTTTTGGAACAAACGTTTCAACCGTGGTATTATAGGAGCATACCACATCACCTTGGCAGGAATCTTCTTCCTGGGGCGCTCGCCCTCGACATCACCAGGGTCATCGCGCCTGATCTTATAGCGCAATGCACCGCATACCGAGCAAGCGTTCAAATCCTCGTACTCACCGCGATAGAGGATGCAGTCATTAGGGCATGCATGTATCTTCTGCACCTCTAACCCTAGAGGGCAGACAGCCTTCTTTGCTTCGTACGTACTCTCGGGCAATTCGTTGTCCTTTGGAAGCATATTCTTTATCATTACCAGCAACTTTCCAAATCCCTTGTCAGATACTCCATTCTCTGCCTTCCATTGCAGCAATTCCAGTGTGGTGCCCAACTTTTTCTTGTCAGCTTCGCAATTCGGGTACAACAATTTCTTGTGATCCTCTAACATGCGCTGCAACTTCTTCTTCTCCAAATCACTTGCGCAGTTTCTCTTTGCATCGGCAATGGCCCGACCTAGATCATCAGCGGGCTCATCTGATGCCTCTTCTTCAGCTTCTTCCCGCATTGCCAGCTCAGCTTCTTCCCCCATTGTTGTATCATCGTATTCAGGGAACCCATGGCCAGGATAGCTGTCGTCGTCCTCTTCTTCTTCATTGTCTTTCATCATAACCCCTCTTTCTCCGTGCTTGGTCCAAACATTATAGTGGGGCATGAAACCGGACTTAAACAGGTGGACGTGAATGGTTCTTGACGTAGAGTAATTGTGATCATTCTTACAGACTAAACATGGACAAGGCATAAAACCATCCGCCCGCTTGTTTGCCTCAGCCGCATGCAGAAAAGTTTGCACGCCATTAATGAACTCGGGAGAGCATCGGTCATCGTACATCCATTGTCGGCTCATCTTCATTACACAACACCGAATAGACCAAATTAATACAAGTTCATACATAAAGTTCATACAAGACTTAAATTCAACAAACAAATAACTCTCTAACTAAAGAATTTAAATGCAACAACAAATGCGATCAAGATCGCAACTAAGATAACAATTGATCCAACAGCATAATGATACCAAGCCTCACTATCAATGGCATATTTTCTAATCTTTCTAATCTTCAAGCGCATTTTCTCCATCTTGATCTTGTGATCATCGACGACATCGGCAACATGCAACTCCAATTCCATCTTCTCCCCCTCAATTCTTTTCAATTTTTCTTTCAAATACTCGTTTTCTCTTTCAACTAAATTTAACCTCTCGACAATAGGGTCGGTTGGAATTTCCGGTTCACAAACCTCCTAGACAAAAATATCTATGTCAACTTGATGGGCATTATTTTTCATAAACACGAAATGCAACAACTAGTTTTAAAAGAGAATATACCACATCCGAATCATAACAAGGACGAGGGCCGACGGGGACGGATATCAAAACCATGGCACTATGTATAACAAACAACGTACGGGTAAGATAATTATATGAGTAACTATATATCCAAATCACACAAACATCAATTTGGTAATGTAAAACATTCATGAACAAGAGGCTCACCACAAGGTGGTGCCGGCGACGGAACGGTGCGGGCGATCGACTGTGGTTACGACGGAGATTTAGAAGGCACTAAGTAAACCACACCTACATATGCAAACTAGGTGTTAGTTTTGACCACAAATTGCATATAAATCAAATACTAGCACATATATTTTCTACCAAATTACTAAACTCATAAATTAATCACTATACAAAGCATTGCAAGAGCTAATCTAGCAATGAGAGATGAAAGGACAAAGTTGCTAACCTTTGTGATCATTTGAATGGATGGGGGCCTTCAAATCTTTACAAATTTTGGGCAAAATGTGTGATGAGCTCGAGAGGAAGAGGGGAAGAACAGAGAGGAAAGGGGAAAGGGGAAGAACAGAGCGAGCTCGGGTGGACGAAGGGTTTATGTAGGACGACCTTTAGCACCGGTTCGTGCCATGAACCGGTACTAAAGGTGCTGGAGGGGCCCCGGACTGACAACATCCTGCCACCACTCACTTTAGTACCGGTCCGTGGCACGAACCGGTGCTAAAGGTCGGCCACGAACCGGTACTAATGAAAGCGGCTGGCTAGCCGTTGGAACCGGCACTAATGCACACATTAGTGTCGGCTCAAAAGCAAACCGGCACTAATGTGCTTGACATTTGACCCTTTTTCTACTAGTGGGAGAAGAGGATGTGCGAGAGGAACTAGCTCTAATACTATAAAAGACGGCGTGAAGTCTATGCCTTGGCAGGGACACCGTTGCGTGTTTATATACGTAATAGAATACAAGATACTCCCTCTGTAAACTAACTAGTGATCTAAACGCTCTTATATTAGTTTACAGAGGGAGTACATCAGTAGTTTAGGTTGTTACATGATTGATCCTCACGCTATGATCTATACATAGGAAGATAAGGGCATATGTACAGTGGTTGATAAGATAGCCGTATCTTAAGGTCTGCATGTGATTTGGAGACGATAATAAAAACATGTCTATAATGGGTTATCTTTTAGCATTATTTACAATAACTAGCTATTTCTAAAAACATGGTGAGACATATTATGCTAAGAGATAAACTCTTAAATAAGGGAAGACAAGCCTTTTCTTATAAATTCTCTCTCCTCCACCTCAGCATTTATCCTACATGGCACTCGTAAGATAACACCATTTGAAGACTGGCGTTTTGGCACACGGGAGCGCGCGCTCCTAGTTTTTAAAATGTGTTTTAAACGTATTTTGAAATGTCAAAAGATCCAAAAAAATTGGCACGTACATCTCGATATTGTACATGTTCACAAAGTTGTTTCGCGAAAAACCGACAGGTTATGTGTCGCGTGTGAAAAAGACAAAATCCGTTGTTAAAAAGTGCTTTTTACAAGACATCTTTTTGTCTTTTCACACAAGCCATAAAAAATGGTTTTCTTCAAAACTTGACGTGCACACATATAATATGTAGATGTATGCGTTAAATTTTTGTTTGGTATTTTTTTCACACTTTGAAATATTTTTTCCGGTGGCAACAGCGTGCTCCCATGTGCAAAAGCGAATTTTTTGCATTGTACATGCCGTAAGGATCAATTTTTTTTTTACACCGAGATAAGGATCAATCCTAACTATCTAACCATCAGATTACAACACGCATGCGCTCACCCTTATACACAACATACGGTTTGGTGTATATAAACCATATATTGTGCACAATGCTTTCTAACACAACTGAACCACGTACTGGAACTTGCTGCGAGAGGGTAGGTGACGTGCGTTGGTGTCAACAGAGAATTCTTTGATCTTGAATGTAATTTTACTTCGTGGCTAGTATTTCATTGCGCAAAGGCTAACTGTTTTTTTTCAGTTTTGCCAGGTCGATGTGTACGTGGCTTGTATTACGATCCTTATGATATAAATGAGACACGTATTACCATGCAAGAAAAAAAACGGAGACAAAAATGTACATGCAATTGCGAATTCAGGCGTGAGCGTACTTGGTGTTTTTTGACCGTCTTTGTTTTACTACGACGTCACTGGTAAGAGTAGACCGGCTGGTAAAAAAATCACTGGCTGTACGTAGCTGGATTCCTGGACCACTAACAGTAACAGTACCACGAGCCTACGGTATTAAAACAGAGCAGAAAGTCGTCTCCATTTAAATCATCTACCGTAAGCAGCGTATCCGGCTCTTCAACGTTGTACTATCACAGACCATAACACCACAGATGCCCGAATCCTGATACAGTAGTACCTCCTCTATACTCTACCATTTTTCTGCCGTGTTTCATCCATACGTTTGAAATGAAATCAGCTGGCATTTTCTTCTCTGATTCTCTCCAGCAGCCGATAAAAACTGAACACAATGCAGTACTAGTACCTACGATTCAACGAGCTCCCAGGTCCTCAGCAGATCGGTGCACAAAGATAAGTTAAAATTCACGTGGACGGTCATTGTTTTGTTCGGATCAAGGCAGAAGTCGCGTGCCCTGGAATCGAAGGTGCCTGTCATTTTGCTCTATATCTTGTCTCGTAGAACATGAAGCCGCATATGGGTGTCCGTGTCACTCCAAAGCACAATGAAAACTACGGGTTTTTGCATGATTGACCCTGCAAACCTGGGGGGAAGGGGGCTGCATGTACCTTGCTTAGAGTCCAAGATTATATTAAAGATTCAGTTTGGGGGGTTGCCGGAATTGTAAATTGATCAACTTGCTGGAGGAGTTTGAAATTGAATACCGAACTATCGCTGTTCGAAGTTCTAGTAGCTGACACTGGAAGTCAAGAATATCGAATCCGCCGAAAGCGCTGATTCTGAACTTGTGTGCTGCATTTACGAATCAGAGTATGACAATGAGAGCATGCATTTACATTTCGAGCCGAAACCCACCATCTGATTCAGTATATTCAAACAACCTACTCTACATTGTGACATTGATCGTTTGCCGAACAGAGATCTACAATTCTACTACACCCAGCTTGCTAATGTCAAGTAATCATCCTTCTTTGAGCACATGTTCTGAACTTCTGATCGGCGAATTCTCAACTAATTGTATCAGGACAGAATGCCAGGCAGACTTGCATTTCCATCAGAAGAAGTGAACTAATCTTAAACCAAATTTATACCCAGACCAACAAAAGAAGCTTCTAATTCCTAACCTGACCATTTTTTTTCCACCGATACCAGTTTTCCAAATTAAGAAAAAAAGGGTAAGAACATTAAAACCAAGCAAGAACCTCGGTGTGGTGTCAGGATGACAGCCTCGTCATGGCCAGCGGCGTGACCTCGGCGAGCGGCGTGGGCAAGGGGCTGGGCAGCGGCGAGGTCCGGCAGACGGGGCAGGTCGGGTGCTTCCGGAGCCAGGGGTCGACGCACTCCCGGTGGAACAGGTGGCCGCAGTCCGGCAGCATCCGGAGCACGTCGCCGTCGCCGTAGTTGTCGAGGCACACAGAGCAGCAGGTGCAGGTGGTGCCCAGCTTCCTGTTCTTGTTCCTCCGCGCCTCGCCGTAAACCACCTCCGGGTACCCCTTGAGCGTGGCCTCGTCGATGCCGAGCTCCACGTCGACGTCGTCGCCGGCTCCCCCGCCGCCATCGTTGTCGCCGCCGCCCTCGCGGCGCCGCGCGCGCCGCCTTCGCCGCGCCGTCCCTTCCGCGTCGGCGGCGGCCTCCGGGCCGGGCGGGGGCGCGCGGGTGCAGAAGTAGGAGGCGAGCGTGATGGTGGTGATGAGGAGGAGGATGCCGACGGAGACGCCGACACCGTAGCCGAAGCCGCCGATGCGGTCGGAGCTGAACATGCCGACGGAGGTGCCGTCGCCCGGGGTGAACCGGCCGGGCGCCGGCGGGGCACCGGCGTTCATCCCGACGTCGCGTTCGTCGCTGCCGGACCGAAGCGAGCGGAGGTTAGCTAGCTAGGACCTAGGAGAGGTGAAGGTTACGAGTCGTTGGTGGAATGGTGGTGGTGGAGAGGGGAGAGCGATTCTTGATCGTCTGGTGGGGTTTTTGTTTGGGCTCGAAGGGAAGGAGGTCGGATCCAGCGGACGGAGGTTGCTGCGAGGGGGACGTCAACGCTTTGCATGTTGCGGGGAGCGAGACGGGGAGACGACTAGCGGAGTGAATACCATGTACGGGTACGGGTAGTGCGGGAGAGCTGTATTAAAATTGGATGCGGCCGGGCAATGGCATGGATCGAGGTCAATGCTGCGTTGGGCGATTTTTAAAATGCTCGTTTGGTTTGGTTTTGATTTGGTGCCCTCTTTCCTGCATGTTTTTGCTGTTGATTTCTGCTTGCTTGTCAGTTCCGCTATGGTCAATGCAGATCATGGTTCATGGGCTGACTTTTGCGGCTTCTTCGGTTGTCTTTCTATCCAATTTTGTTTTGCAACTTGTGTGAACCTACACTGAGCATATTTTTATATTGCAAATAGGCGTCTGTCCATTACCAAGTCGCATGTTATTCATTTTTCTGAAGTAGGACGTTTATGATCGTGGGAGTGGGGAAAAACATGCATGTAGAAAATGTATAACATGGCAGTGTCAAACGCTTACAGAAAACTGGAAACACATAATAAATGTTTAATAAGATGGTAGCTGTCGGAAATGCCTAATGGAGCTCGAGCTCCATGGAACCCTTTATTCGAAAAGTTCAAAAATCAAAATTTTATGTTTCATGGCGGAATACAAGCATACACACGGATCTATACTACTTCTCTGCAAAGTTTCATGGCGGAATACAAGCATACACACGGATCTATACTACTTTTCCGCAAAGTTTCATGGCGGAATACATTTATATGCGAGCTACACAAAAAATGACAAAATCACATATTTCTAGCACATGTACTGTTCACTATAAAAGTACATGATTTTTTTGTACAGCCCACATCAAAACGTATTTCGCGATGAAATTGTACACACATCTAGTATACATATATAAGTACTTGTGTATTTTTTTTAAACTAAAAAGGTAAAAAATTAAATGTTTGAAAATTCCGGACTCCATGGAGCCCGAGAGCAAAAGTTCCACTCTCGGTAGTTGTTGGTTTTATAATATGTAATAACACATAAAAAAATCAGACGAGATGACTAAGTCTATAGCATAGATTTCATAGATACAATAGACTTATATACGATTGGGCTCGGTGATTTTATTTTTCTTCAAGATTGCATGCATCATTAGATCATTGCGGAAAACATAAATTTCTATGGGTTCCAAGTCAATAGACTAGACAAGCTTTGTAGGGAAATTTTCTAAATGGTAGAGTCCTCTAATTTTGTTTTATAAAAACCATTTAAATCAAATAAGAAGCCTTGGCAATGGTCCCGTTGTCTTAAACCTTCTTTGATTAAATGAATGATGCATGGATGCATCCTAGGATGTAGAAGTTGAAATTTCTTCCAAAGAGATATCCCCTCTTTTCGTCTAGAGATGTTTCTCCACTGATGAAGGTAAAATCACATGAAAATACATTATGCACTAGTTAGTAAAATGTATGCACTGATTAAGATATCTTTTTTAGAAACACCATAGATATAGATGCTCATATACACGTATAAACGCTCATCCCTATGAACACAGACACACCCTAGCCCCCTTCTAAAGACTGAACCAAGTACATGTGGGATCGACATGCACCGGCGAAGCGGGGCGGCGAGGGGCATCAGACCAAGATATTTGCTTAACCTGTCTCATTGCACAAAACATATTTCAGTGAACAAGATTTTGTGCATTAAAATACATTAGTAGTAAGTACATAGGCGGGATAAGCGATGACCCTTTGTATGAAACAACTGTTATCTTTCTAGTCACATAACCAACGAGTTCTTATCACCACTGGTTGAGCATCTCACGGAACATTTGGCACACATTAAAACCATGAATATCATATAAATCCCTATAAGTACCTAAACCCTCGGCCTTCCATTAGGACCTTAAGGTCCATAGTAGTGGCTAGATGGTTCTCTCACTTTTTGGATCGTCAATACCATGTTCCCGTGAGCCTTGTCACAAGATCGGGATCAATTCAATGTAATCAGTGGTGTGTTTGTTGGGACATGATGAATGGTCACTTTATGATCATATTGTTCATTGAAATCGATTAATTTTTTTGAGATTTTCTTGTTGTATAATTAAATAGATTTGCATGCTCTTCGATCTATCTATTTTCTTTGGTTAAGTTCGAAGAGTTTTTTTTTCAGAAAGAGTGGTGCTTTGTAGTGGGTTCAATCCTGCGGTGATCTAACTCGGTGATAATAAGGGCCAGGACACATATACACAAATATTAAAGTGGCTAAAGTAGCCTCAACCTCATGCGTTTCAAGTGTTAAGTGTGAGTGTTTTCCTTGATTGACACGTCTCTCTAGTTTTTCTATGGTTCACTCTCTGTTTTGTGGTGAGTTTTCATGGACCTGTGTGAGTGGTTCATTGTCTTTCTGTTAAGGACCAGCCCATCGTTTCCTTGTATGCTGCGGATTTCTTTAACACTGTATGGACACAGACACTCATATATACGCACATACACTCACCCCTATAAACGCACTCACGTATACCATATATCTATGAACACCTTCAAGAACTAAGCCGACACATCATCTTAAGATTGACAAAGTAGTCACAGACATCTTCGTAGTCGATGGGAGCATCTACTCCCACTAAACGCACATCGGCAGAAGGCCTGAAACAAATCCAAGAAAATCCGGGCACCACTGTCAAGTTTAGGACTTAAACCCTGCTGGGCTAGGGATACCATTGTCCTTCTAACCATCCAACCACATGTTGGTTCACGTAAATGTTGTGTATTTGGGTTTCATGTTGCGGTTTGGTTTCTCGGCACATCTCTCATAGGTCTGATAGTGGGAATAGTGACCTATTACACATATATTTGTGGTTTACTGATCCAGGTTTTTCTCATCGCTTAATGGAAGAGTCACAAGGTCGCCATCCTGCTTATCTCCCAAAATCTCTCTCTCACTCACTCACTCACACTCTCTCTCTCCATGTTCTCCCGTTTCTCTCTCTCTCTCTCAACAACCACCAACACAACAGGCCGAGGCAGTAGAAGCGTCCAGCGACGCATCTCCCCTGACATGTCCCAGCAACACGCAGCCACATCTTCACCCAACGGCCATAGCACCTGGTTGTGGCCAGCAAGCTGCACCGTCCTGAACCACAAACTTCAAGTGGCATTGGACGAACTAATATCCCTGGTGCGTCCCGGTCTTTCTCCTCTGTGTTCTATCGCGTCTCCCTCGGTTGGCCGGGCTCCGTCCTCCCGTCGAACAAATCTTCATGACAGGCGAACTGCGGACTCTTTCCCCGTTGGCCGATACTTCCAACTCACCGCGTCATCCTCAGTTGGCGGGCATCTTTTATGTCGGCGCTGCTCCTCACGCTACTCGGCTTGATATCCAGGTGAGAGAACACGACATTGGCATTCGTGAATGAAATGCCATGGCCGAGGTTGTTAGCGCGCGGCATCAGAGGTCATGGAAGGAAGCAATCAGCGTTGTGTGTTATTCGGCTAGGAACGTAAATTAACTCTTTGAGGTGCCTATGTCGTTCTTCCGATTCATTTTTGTATGCCCCAGGTGCTTGATTGCTTGTATCTACATTGGTTTTTCCCTTAAAGAGGAAAGGGTGACGTAGCACAGCACCGGTAAGTATTTCCTTCAGTAAACCAAGGTTATCAATCCAACGCGTAAGAGGGGTTGTCAATCCCTCCATGGTAAAAACATATATTAAATTGTATGAGATTTGATAAATAGATCTGACTAAAACACAAAATAAAATAAGTAAAGAAAAAATGCAACAAGGTAGTTTTGGGTTTTTGGAATAATAGATCTGGAAACAATATAATAGAAAATAGACCCGGGGGCCGTAGATTTCACTAGTGGCTTCTCTCGAGAACATAGTATACAGTGGGTAAACAAATTACTGTTGGACAATGATAACCCACAAGTATAGGGGATCAATTGTAGCCTCTTTCGATAAGTAAGAGTGTCGAACCCAACGAGGAGCTAAAGGTAGATCAAATATTCCCTCAAGTTCTATCGACCACCGATACAACTCTACGCACGCTTAACGTTCGCTTTACCTAAAACAAGTATGAAGCTAGAAGCACTTTGTCGGTGTTGTTGGATAGGTTTGCAAGATAATAAAGAGCACGTAAATAAAATCTAGAGGCTGTTTAGATAAATACACAATAAAGTTAGTATAGCGAGTGTGGAAAAGTGGCGGTAGGAGTTGCGAAATTGTCCCTAAGCAATTGACTTCCTTACTAGACCGATAACAAGTTTTATGTGGGAGAGGCCACTGCTAGCATGTCATCCCTGACTTGAAATTCTATGCACTTATGATTGAAACTATTAGCAAGCATCCACAACTACTAACGTTCATTAAGGTAAAACCCAACCATAGCATTAAGATATGTTGGTCCCCCTTCAATCCCGTATGCATCAATTTCTATGCTAGGTTGAAGCTTATGTCACTCTTGCCCTCCAATACATAGTCCTATCAACATACAACTAACCCTATGGTGTGATCCACGCGCGCGCTCATATGATGGGCACCAAAGGACAGCAACATAACCACAAGCAAATTAAACCAATCATAGCAATTCACCAATTACCGATAGGACAACGAAAATCTACTCAGACATCATAGGATGGCAACACATTATTGGATAATAATATGAAGCATAAAGCACCATGTTCAAGTAGAGGGTACAGTGGGTTGCGGGAGAGTGGACCGCTGTAGATAGATGGGGGAAGGTGATGAAGATGTTGGTGAAGATGACGGAGGTGTTGGTGTAGATTGCAGTGACGATGATGGCCCCGGCGGTGTTCCGGCGCCACCGGGAGAGAGGGGGAGAGAGCCCCCCTTCTTCTTCTTTTTCCTTGACCTTCTCCCTAGATGGGAGAAGGGTTTCCCCTCTGGTCCATGGCCTCCATGGCGGCGGAGGGGCGAGAGCCCCTCCGAGATTGGATATGTCTCTCTGACTCTCTCTATTTCTGCGTTCCCGATTCTGGCCTTTCACCGTTTCTTATATTCCCGGAGATCCGTAACTCCGATTGGGCTAAAATTTGGACACGATTTTTATCCGGATATTGGCTTTCTTGCGGCGAAAGAAGGGCACCAACCGCCTTACGGGGTGGCCACGAGGGTCAGGGGCGCGCCCCTGCCTCATGGCCCCCTCGGGCATCGTCTCGCGTTGATTCTTCTTCCCAAAAATCACATATATTCCAAAAAAATCTTTGTCAGTTTTTATCCCGTTTGGACTCCGTTTGATAAGGATTTTCTGCGAAACAAAAAACATGCAACAAACCGGAACTGGCACTGGGCACTGAATCAATATGTTAGTCCCAAAAATAGTATAAAAAGTTGTCAAAAGTATATGACAGTTGTATAATATTGGCATGGAACAATAAAAAATTATAGATACGACGGAGACGTATCAGCATCCCCAAGCTTAATTCATGCTCGTCCTCGAGTAGGTAAATGATAAAAAGATAATTTTTGATGTGGATTGCTACCTAGCATAATCTTGATCATGTAATCTAATCATGGCATGAATGTTAAGACACGAGTAATTCAAAGCAATAGTCTATCATTTGACATTAAGACAATAATACTTCGAGCATACTAATAAAGCAATCATGTCTTTTCAAAATAACATGGCCAAAGAAAGTTATCCCTACAAAATCATATAGTCTGGCTATGCTCCATCTTCACCACACAAAATATTCAAATCATGCACAACCCCGATGACAAGCCAAGCAATTGTTTCATACTTTTGACGTTCTCAAACATTTTCAACTTTCACGCAATACATGAGCATGAGCCATGGACATAGCACTATAGGTGGAATAGAATATGATGGTGGAGGTTGAGTGGAGAAGACAAAAAGGGTGGATGTCAATGTGAGGAGTAGGGATTGACATGCAACGGATGCACTAGAGCTATAAGTGTATAAAAGCTCAAACTGAAACTAAGTGGGTGTGCATCCAACTTGCTTGCTCATGAAGACCTAGGGCATTTGAGGAAGCCCATCGTTGAAATATACAAGCCAAGTTCTATAATGAAAATTCCCACTAGTATATGAAAATGATAACTCAAGAGACTCTCTATATGAAGAACACGGTGCTACTCTGAAGCACAAGTGTGGTAAAAGGATAGTAACATTGTCCCTTCTCTCTTTTCTCTCATTTTTTTGTGTTCTTTTTTTTTGGTGGGCTTCTTTGGCCCCCTTTTTTATTTTGACTTCTTTGGCCTCTTTTTTAATAAAAAACCTCACATGGGACAATGTTCTAATAATGATAATCATCACACCTTTATTTATTTACAACTCAATATTACAACTCGATACTACAATAAAAAAGATATGCCTCTATATGAATGCGTCCGATGGTGTACCGGGATGTGCAATGATCTAGCGTAGCAATGACATCAAAAAATGGACAATCCATGAAAACAGCATGCTAGCTATCTTACGATCATGCAAAGCAATATGACAATAAATGCTTAAGTCATGTATATGATGATGATGGAAGTTGCATGGCAATATATCTCGGAATGGCTATGGAAATGCCATGATAGGTAGGTATGGTGGCTGTTTTGAGGAAGATATAACGAGGCTTATGTGTGATAGAGCGTATCGTATCACAGGGTTTGGATGCACCGGCGAAGTTTGCACCAACTCTCGAGGTGAGAAAGGGCAATGCACGGTGACGGTGTCCTGGACTAGGGGGTACTCACCACGTCGTCTCCCGATCAGTTGGATTGGGCCGAGGACCCCGGGGTCGAATACTTATGGGCCAGTTCGGACTGCCGATGACATGTACAAGGAAGATTCCACAAGACTTGGTGATCAAGACAAGGACTCCTCTCCACCGGCGTATTCGGCTAAGACTCCTGTAACCCCAGGCCTCTGGTGCATTATATAAGCCGAGGCCAGGCTAGTCGATACGGGGATGATATATTCTAGATCATTATAACATTACTCATCATACCTCTAGGGCTTAGACCACAACATATGATCTTGAGGTAGATCAACTCTTGTAACACTCATATTCATCAAGATCAATCAAGCAGGAAGTAGGGTATTACCTCCATAGAGAGGGCCCGAACCTGGGTAAACATCGTGTCCCCCGCCTCCTGTTACCATTAGCCTTAGACGCACAGTTCGGGACCCCCTACCCGAGATCCGCCGGTTTTGACACCGACATTGGTGCTTTCATTGAGAGTTCCACTGTGTGTTCGGCGAAAGATCGATGGCTTGCCTGCAGATCAACTGCGACTTCGGCATCGTCGTCACCAGCTCGACTGGTCACCTTGGTTCGACCAAGAACTGCGCCCCGTGTTCGGATCACCATGTTCGGACGAGGGCCTTCATCAAACATCAACTCCGATCTCTATCAAGATCATGGAGAAATCATCCATGGAGCTCGGGGGCTCAACGTCAACATTGCCCTCGAGCGACCGTGCTGTTTTTATGGACAGTGAACTCGTATCTGCCGCCACCGCCTCCTCGGGTATCGCTTTGACGATTGCTTCGGTGGGATTGTGCGGAATTGAGTCTACAACAACCATGCAAAATTTCATCGAGTTCCGATGGAGGAATCTCTGGCAATCTATGATATACCGGAGCCGTTTCGAATCTGGACGGGAATCTGGACGAGTTTGGAGCATGGCGTCCAGCATCTAGCTCGGACGTCCTTTGAAAGATCCAACCGTTGATCGGCTGCGGAATTCCTATATCTACCACCCCTCAAAATTTCAGCTCGATCCGACCATTCAAACTCCGGGAAACCTCCGATGAGCGCAACGATTTTTGGATCCGTTTTCTGCGCGAACACGAATCCGGCCCGAGTTCATGTTTCTTCATGAACGGGATATCGAACACCCCTTTTGAAGGAATTTTTTTATAGGGTATTGCGCGTTGTTTTTAAACACGTACCCATAAAATTTTAAGCCTCCTCCGAGGTAATCTTCACCATCACGCTGGTGTCAAACCAGTCCGGCAGTATTGCTCCACGGCTGCCGACCTGCACTAGACAGGTCGCCGCTTTATTGAGCCGAGCTCAACTCCTTCGATCATCATCTCGGCAAGCCGAACAAGAGTTCGGCATCGCGAAGGATAAATCATCATCAACATCGCTGCCCCACGGATTACACGGAGCGGGCACACAGACATCGCCACGCGGTAGCTTCATCAAGCTAGCGTCGATCGCGTCACAAGTCTTGACCTGCGTCGGCATCACCATGCTGCTTCTTCTTCAAATCATCATCAAACACACCGACCTGTTTCGACACATCGGCTGACATGTAGACTCCGGCATCTCTTCGCCGAGCTGCTCCAACACCTCGGCTAGACCGGGGGCTTCATCATCTCTCCATCAACCTACTCCGGTGACTTTGGCGTCACCAGCCGACCAGCTTCGTCACGATTAGCTGGACCGAGGGCTTTGTCTCGGCAAGCCAACCTTTGCCAGCATCGCCATGCCGGCGCTTTATCACCCATCAGGCAATGGGTGTGCGGATCGAGTCCCAATTTTGGGAGTCACCTTTCTTCGGATTGCTATAATAAATAAACCAGGTGCGATTTATCCCAGTAATTTTTGCTTGTTTGGGTCTATTCTCCCCAAAGAATTATTACTCTGGTTTGTTCCATCATCTCTACGCAGGCCTGTCAAATGGCGGCCGCATTATCGACGGTCACACGGTGGTACGGTCAGTTTCCATATATAGTCCGGCAAACGCCGAATCCGGAACTCGGACCGGCATGTGAATTCGGGCTTTTGCCACGCCTTCATCGCGTCACGCCGACGCTCTGCATCAACATTGACTTTGGCGCCAGGCCACATCTCTTTAAATAAATTATTTTTACGAAAAGCAATTATGCAAGTATTATATATATATATATTATTCTTTTTGGACCGCACTATTTTATGCGTGTAGGTGATCGACTTCAACTGCGTTACGAGGTCGCTTCGGCAAGCCAACGCCGCTGTCTCAAATTGGCATAAATCGGCTTGCGTGATCACCTTGTTTGTCGTGTTGCCATACCGACGTGTTCGGTTGCCTCGGGGACTTCGGCATCGCCAAGAGAGCTCTACCTCACCGAGTGTTCGGCGCACAGGCCATACTTCTTTTATTACTGACTTTGCATAAATTATTTATTATGCAACAATTTTATTCATCATTATTACCATTATCTCCGGTTTGCACTATTTTTTGTGCACAGGTAAATGAATCGAGTTGGGCAGTGTTGTCTCCTCGGCTAGACGGGAGGCTTCGTCAACACTTCATTAACCCGCACCGGGGGGCTTCGGCGTCACTCTGCCGGCCCGCTTTGGCCGTGCTATGCCACCACTTCGGAGTGCCGAACTCTTCGCTCCGCCACCTTGGGACCGGCTTGGGGGACGGAACCTTGTCCTGCATCAAGCTTGGACCGCGTCATCAATGCCGAACACATTAACAAGCTAAGTCGCTTTCATGCTCAAAAAAATTCGGTTTTAATTTTTTTTCGGTTCGACCAAGCGTCATACTTCCTTGTCAAAACTTTGTTTGTGACGCACAAATTCAAATACCCTGTTTACTTGGGGCTTCCTTCATGAAGCTTTTCCTCTTGCATATGATTATACTTGTACGACTTCGTTCCTTGTTCGTGTATTACGCCACAATATGCACCATATTGACTTAAGTGTTCCGCAAGCTGGGTTGCCTAGCTCCTGTGCTTACCCCTACGTTCCCGATTGTTCGGCTAGGGAGTAAAGGGAGCACCTCTGCGATTGTCACGACCGGGTCATCCGAGCTCTGACCTCAGACTGGGTGAAGCCGAAAGCTAGCGCTCTTATTGTTTTCAATCATGGTCGGCACACAACGGAACTCATGAGTACAAAAAATCTATTGCACAAGTCTCAGTAATAATGAGCACCGAAGAAAGGTATCGGTGGGGGTACTATTTTCTTCAAAGATGCTTCTTACACTTCGTCTGTAATATAGCATAAGTTCCCTGAGCGCGCTTTGTTTGTTACAGCCTTATGGCCTGGTTGCCTGGTTATTGGAAACACTGCCGATATACTCGACAGGTGGAGTACATAACACTCCTCGGCCCTTGACCGAAGAGGGAGAAGCCGATGGTCGGTTAAGACGCGTTTAAAGTTCGGGCGAACACAGATATGATATAAGTACTTCGGTACATACAATTATTATACATAAAATAAACATCTATCACCAGTATTTGTATTCAGTATACAAGCACTGACTTCTGTAATTATCGTTATAAAGCCATAAATATGCATCAATTTGACTTAAGATTTTGGCCAAGCTGAGTTGCCTGGCTCCTGTGCTTACCCCTACGTTCCCGATTGTCCGGCTAGGTGGTAAAGGGAGCACCTCTGCGATTGTTACTACCGGGTCATCCGAGTAAGTACCTCAGACTGGGTGAAGCCGAAAGCTAGCAATCTTAAAGGATCACATTGGTCGGCAACGACGGAAGTGAAAATTTTGGTTTATTAATACCATAGAGTTCGGGAACTTTCCCTGAACTAAATCCTCAATATTTTCCTCCCGCATTGATCAGAGGTGAGGTTTCATGATCATGGTCGGCATGATAACCCAAAGAAAGGAACCGATAGCGGGACTATTTTCTTTGGAAGATGTTTCTTACGTTAAAAAGTAATATGTCATATCTCTCTGCGTACCTTTGTTTATAAAACCGTATGGCCGGATTGCCTTGTTTTCCATAAATCTTCGCCCTTATCACGGCTATATAAAGTAGAAAAACACTCCTCGGCTACTGACCGAAGAGGTTGAAGCCGATGGTCGGTCAACAAATTTTTGTACAATGCGAATCTGAGCATTAATGATGTAAAGTACTTGGGTACATAGAATCATTACACATAAATTTTGAGCAAAAATCAATTTTTTCTCAGCCAATCTTTTAAAGAGTCAATGACACAGTCTCTTTGAGACGCCCGAGCAGCTGACATAACGCTCTCATAGTTCCTTATTGGCATTAATTTCCTTTCTTTTGAGTCCCTTGAGGCCTACCTTGGCGAGCTCAGCTTTCGTTAGCTCTAACTCCTTTATGAGATCTTTATTCTCTTTCCGAGTAGTTTGTGTTACACATAAGCAATTTCTTTTCAAATGGATATCGGTCCTTAATTCGGCCACCCATGCCCACAATAAGGCTCGGGGGTTGCTGGGCTTCGTGCTCATTATTTATAAATATTTAAAAGGGCACATCGATCCCCTGATCTGGTGTTGCCACCCGACCAGTGTCTCGGGGGCTACTGCATTGCCTATTTCAATGCAGAAAATTCCAACTGCCAAGTGTTCGGCTTGACCGAACTATGGGCAAACGTGTCTTCGGATAACAATAAGTACCATTTGGACCTATCCGGCGTCAAGCTAAATATATTACGGCAACTTTTCAAGACCCTCTTTCAAGGGCCCGTTCGCCGATCACTATTATCTCTAATATATTACACTGCGTTTCTATTCCTACGTGTGCTACCGAGCTAGGAGTTGATCCTTAGGCCGATTTCGCGCATCGACCTGAGTCTCAGGGGCTACTAGGATCAGCGGTTTCATGTTTTCCTTAAGGTGCATCTCGGGTTTTAGACCGACACACAACTTGAGGGCTACTAGTTATACATGTTGACAACGAATAAATTTACACGCATCGGAAATAAAATCCGTAAACAATCAGCCCAAGCCCGAGGTGGTGCACCACCTTGGAGGTAGTCCGGCATAAAGCTCGGATTTGAATGGCTGGATCCATAGAGGGCATTTCCGGCATTAAGCTCGGCTAAACTCCTTCAAACCTTTTTTGAACCGGGGTGTTCTATGACACCTTGGATATAGTCTGACGTTGGAGCTCGGATACGGTCCGGCGTTGGAGCTTGGACATAGTCCGGCGTGGGGGCTTGGATACAATCCGGCATTGGAGCTCGGAAGTGGTCCAGCGTGTGTGCTCGGCTACGAAAGATACCTCGAATACAGTCCGGCGTTGAAGCTCGGATGTGAGAAGACACCGCCGCACGGGAAACACTTCAAACCCGAGGTGTGGCATAAAATATAAAAAGGCATTGATAAAGGCCGAGAACTTAAAAGGGCTCCTTGGATACCCAACGTGTAAACTTTCCGGATTCACTTCGGCGATCCTCATGATCAAAGATGAGAGGATTTGTTGAACCAGTTTTCAAGACCGACGATCGAAGATGAAGAACAATTCAGAAGAATCGAGGAGCATCCCCAACTTGAAGACCGGTTCAGGGGGCTACTGGCGGTGTCCTGGACTAGGGGGTACTCACCACGTCGTCTCCCGATCAGTTGGATTGGGCCGAGGACCCCGGGGCCGAATACTTATGGGCCAGTTCAGACTGCCGATGACATGTACAAGGAAGATTACACAAGACTTGGTGATCAAGACAAGGACTCCTCTCCACCGGCGTATTTGGCTAGGACTCCTGTAACCCTAGGCCTTTGGTGCATTATATAAGACGAGGCCAGGCTAGTCGATACGGGGATGATATATGCTAGATCATTATGACATTACTCATCATACCTCTAGGGCTTAGACCACAACATATGATCTCGACGTAGATCAACTCTTGTAACACTCATATTCATCAAGATCAATCAAGCAGGAAGTAGGGTATTACCTCCATAGAGAGGGCCCGAACCTGGGTAAACATCGTGTCCCCCGCCTCCTGTTACCATTAGCCTTAGACGCACAATTCGGGACCCCCTACCCGAGATCCGCCGATTTTGACACCGACACACGGTACCGAAGAGGCTAGCAATGATGGAAGGGTGAGAGTGCGTATAATCCATGGACTCAACATTAGTCATAAAGAACTCACATACTTATTACAAAAATCTATTAGTCATCGAAACAAAGTACTACGCGCATGCTCCTAGGGGGATAGATTGGTAGGAAAATACCATCGCTCGTCCCCGACCACCAATCATAAGGAAGACAATCAGTAAATACCTCATGCTCCAACTTCATTACATAACGGTTCACCATACATGCATGCTACGGGAATCACAAACTTCAACACAAGTATTTCTACAATCCACAACTACCCACTAGCATGACTCTAATATCACCATCTTTATATCACAAAACTATTGCAAGGAATCAAACATATCATATTCGGTGATCTACAAGTTTTATGTAGGATTTTATGACTAACCATGTGAATGACCAATTCCTGTCATCTCTCTAAATAGATATAAGTGAAGCAAGAGAGTTTAATTCTTTCTACAAACGCTCTAACAAATATAAGTGAAGCAAAAGAGCATTCTACAAATGGCGGTTTTCTATGTGAAGAGAAACAGGCAATCCAAACTTCAAATGATATAAGTGAAGCACATGAAGCATTCTATAAAGCCATACTCTAAAAAATATAAGTGAAGTGCAATGAGCATTCTATAAATCAACCAAGGACTATCTCATACCAGCATGGTGCATAAAAGAAAAGTGAAAACTAAATGCAAAAGACGCTCCAAGATTTGCATATATCACATGAACGAAACGAATCCGAAAATATACCGATACTTGTTAAGAAGGATGGGATGCCTTCCGGGGCCTCCCCAAGCTTAGAAGCTTGAGTCTCCTTGAGTATTTACTTGGGGTGCCTTGGCCATCCCCAAGCTTGAGCTCTTGCCTCTCCTCCTTATCCTCATATCGAGACATCCTCGATCTTCGAACACTTCATCCACACAAAACTCAACAGAAAGTTCGGTAAGATCCGTTAGTACAATAAAGCAAATCACTACTCTAAGTACTGTTGTAAACCAATTCATATTTTGTTTTTGCATTGTAGCTACTGCAATATAACTTTTCCATGGCTTAATCCACTGATAGAAATCGATAGTTTCATCAAAACAAGCAAACTATGCATCAAAAAACAGAATCTGTCTTAAACAGGACAGTCTGTAGTAATCTGAACATTCACCATACTTCTGGTACTCCAAAAATTCTTCCAAAATAATGAAAAATAAACAATTTGTATACAAAGATAGTGAAAAATGTTTCAGAACCGTTTGACGTTCCAATAAAAAATATAAAATCGCGCACTACAGCCAAAGTTTCTGTCTTGCACCGCACAAACCAACAAGCAATGTAAACATCCTAAAGGAAAATCTTAGCACATTATTTTTATTTTTAAACTTTATAAAAGCACACAATAGAAATAAATGACTCTCTAAAACTTCCGGGTTGTCTCCCTGACAGCGCTTTCTTTAAAGCCATTAAGCTAGGCATAAAGTGCTCAAGTAATGGATCCACCCGGATCCCAAGGTATATCAAAGCCAATTTTAATCAACAATGATTTGTGATTTAGTAGTGAGCACAAAGTAACATATATCATGCAACAACGAATTCTAAATCTCTTCCTATGCATCGGCATGTCATAAAAGAACAATTCAAGCACACATAGTAAAGGCCAATGCGTAGTATAAGCAGTTTCTTGCAATTTTATCATATTGGAAACATGAAGATGCGGAGATGTAGTTCCTCTCTCATAATAATTGCAAGTAGGAGTAGAAAGCACATGCATATTATATCTATCAAAATCATCATGTGTAGTAGTGAAACGCAACCCATCAATATAATTCTTAATAAGGGCAAACTTCTCCGATATAGTGTAGTCGGGAGAATTCAAAAAGATAATAGGACTATCATGCGTGGGTGCAATAGCAACAATTTCATGTTTAACCTAAGGAACTATAGAAAGTTCATCTCCATAATCATAATTCATATTGGCATCTTGGCCACAAGCATAGCAAGCATCATCAAAAAAGGATATTTCAAAAGAATCAACAGGATCATAACAATCATCATAGCAATCATCCTTCGGTAAGCACGAAGGGAAATTAAACAATATATGAGTTGGAGAGTTACTCTCATTAGAAGGTGGGCACGGGTAGCTAATCCGCTCTTCCTCCTTTTGTTCTTCGCTCTCCTCATCATCTTTTTCATCCAATGAGCCCACAGTTTCATCAATTCCTTCTTCCATAGACTCCTGCAAAATATTAGTCTCTTCTTGGACAGCGGAGACTTTCTCAATAAATTCATCAATATCATAATTGTATTTATAATTCTCATAGCAATATTTAAGGATAGCTAAATTTTCAGGTCTATAAACTGAATCATCAAAATCTTCAATCTTTAAACAAAGATTCAATTTCACATGCACCCTTAAAAGCAACGAATTCTTCTATTTGTTCCACATCATAGTAATCATATATACCATTAGCATAAGAAGCCAAGGTTTTATTATCATTAAATCTGCATGAAAAGGGAAGGTGTGGAGCCTTCATCTTAGAGCAACAAGTATAATCATATCTCAAGCATAGTTGCCGAGCATACCAATGCAACATATGAATTTGATCCCATAATAGTTTCCCTTTTTGAGTCAAGCGATAATCCCTAAAGTATTCACGTTGATCCAACGTGTCTCCCATTATATAATTGAATGGGGTTTTCTGAGGATTATTAAAGTAGTGCATAATATCTTTCACATAATGAGCATCGAGGGTTTTAGGAGGTTCCCCATCTCCATGAGTGGCAAGTAAACCTAATTTTTTTGGTATTTCGTGTTCCATATCCATAACTAAAGATAGAGAACAACTTAGAACAGAAAATAAAAACTACTTAGTGATAAAGCAAACAAGCACACACGAGAATATTCACCCCACGCTATAACCCCCGGCAACGGCGCCAGAAAAAGGTCTTGATAACCCACAAGTATAGGGGATCAATTGTAGCCTCTTTCGATAAGTAAGAGTGTCGAACCCAACGAGGAGCTAAAGGTAGATCAAATATTCCCTCAAGTTCTATCGACCACCGATACAACTCTATGCACGCTTAACGTTCGCTTTACCTAAAACAAGTATGAAACTAGAAGCACTTTGTAGGTGTTGTTGGATAGGTTTGCAAGATAATAAAGAGCACGTAAATAAAATCTAGGGGCTGTTTAGATAAAGACACAATAAAGTTAGTATAGCGAGTGTGGAAAAGTGGTGGTAGGAGTTGCGAAATTGTCCCTAAGCAATTGACTACCTTACTAGACCGATAGCAAGTTTTATGTGGGAGAGGCCACTGCTAGCATGTCATCCCTGACTTGAAATTCTACGCACTTATGATTGGAACTATTAGCAAGCATCCGCAACTACTAACGTTCATTAAGGTAAAACCCAACCATAGCATTAAGATATATTGGTCCCCCTTCAATCTCGTATGCATCAATTTCTATGCTAGGTTGAAGATTCTGTCACTCTTGCCCTCCAATACATAGTCCTATCAACATACAACTAACCCTATGGTGTGATCCACGCGCGCGCTCATATGATGGGCACCAAAGGACATCAACATAACCACAAGCAAATTAAACCAATCATAGCAATTCACCAATTACCGATAGGACAACGAAGATCTACTCAGACAGCATAGGATGGCAACACATCATTGGATAATAATATGAAGCATAAAGCACCATGTTCAAGTAGAGGGTACAGCGGGTTGCGGGAGAGTGGACCCCTGTAGATAGATGGGGGATGGTGATGAAGATGTTGGTGAAGATGACGAAGGTGTTGGTGTAGATTGCGCTGACGATGATGGCCCCGACGGCGTTCCGGCGCCACCGGGAGAGAGGGGGAGAGAGCCCCCCTTCTTCTTCTTCTTCTTCCTTGACCTTCTCCCTAGATGGGAGAAGGGTTTACCCTCTGGTCCATGGCCTCCATGGCGGCGGAGGGGCGAGAGCCCCTCCGAGATTGGATCTGTCTCTCTCTGTTTCTGCGTTCCCGATTCTGGCCTTTCACCGTTTCTTATATTCCCGGAGATCCGTAACTCCGACTGGGCTGAAATTTGGACACGATTTTTATCCGGATATTGGCTTTCTTGCGGCGAAAGAAGGGCACCAACCGCCTTACGGGGTGGCCACGAGGGTCAGGGGCGTGCCCCTGCCTCGTGGCCCCCTCGGGCATCGTCTCGCGTTGATTCTTCTTCCCAAAAATCACATATATTCCAAAAAAAATCTCTGTCAGTTTTATCCCGTTTGGACTCCGTTTGATATGGATTTTCTGCGAAACAAAAAATATGCAACAAACAGGAACTGGCACTGGGCACTGAATCAATATGTTAGTCCCAAAAATAGTATAAAAAGTTGCCAAAAGTATATGAAAGTTATATAATATTGGCATGGAACAATAAAAAATTATAGATACGACGGAGACGTATCAGGCAATTGATAGAAGAGCAAATAATTATGACGATATCCAAGGCAATGATCATGTATAAAGGCATCACGTCCAAGATTAGTAGACCGACTCCTGCCTGCATCTACTACTATTAGTCCACACATCGACCGCTATCCAGCATGCATCTACTTTATTAAGTTCATGGAGAAACGGAGTAATGCAATAAGAACGATGACATGATGTAGACAAGATCTATTCGTGTAGGAATAGACCCTATCTTTTTATCCTTAATAGCAACGATCATGCGTGCCTCGCTACCCCTTCTTTCACTGGGTGAGAACACCGCAAGATCGAACCCATCACAAAGCACCTTTTTCCATTGCAAGAAAAATCAATCTAGTTGGCCAAACCAAACCAAAGTTTCAGAGAAGAAATACGAGGCTACAATAATCATGCATATAAGAGATCAAAGAAGACTCAAATAATATTCATGGATATAGATCTGATCATGAACTCACAATTCATCGGATCCCAACAAACACACCGCAAAAAGTCATTACATCAAATAGATCTCCAAGAACATCGAGGAGAACATTGTATTGAGAATCAAACAGAGAGAAGAATCCATCTAGCTACTGCCTACTGATCCGTAGGTCTTTGGTGAACTACTCACGCATCATCGGAGGAGCATCGATGAGGATCATGAACCCCTCCGCGATCGTGTTCCCCTTCGACAAGGTGCAGTAATAGGGCTCTAGATTGGATCTCGTGGTTCTGGAACTTGCGACGGCTGGAATTGTTTTTCATCGACTCCCCTAGGGTTTCTGGAATATTTGGGTATTTATAGAGCTGAGAGACGGTGGAGAGGACTCCCATGGGCCCCACCATCCACCTGGGCGTGCTAGGGGCCTCTAGCGCGCCCTGGTGGGTTCTGGGTATGGACATCCTTGGCTTTGTTTACTCCAAGCTATTTACATATGCATAATTATTGCGGTCTATTTTCTTCACCAGTTATTCATTGATCCACGATTTTACTTTCTTCTATATGTTCATATTGTATTTGTGATTCCTATAATTTGTCCATTCTTGGTTTTCTTAGGAGGTTCTATAGTTGCTAGCAGTCTACTTTTGCTTAAGAAAAATTCATTGTTGATGCAGGTGTGGCCTCACTCCCCGCCCCAGTTTTGTGCTTGGTGATGTTTTACCTCTCCTTTTCCTATCTCATGTTCTTCTTAGTTTTTTTGTACAATGGGGGCTAAATGGTAGTTTGATTGTGTAAAAATGTATGTGAGTTCCTTAACAAAAGCATTGGCATTTGAAATATATGGAACTATTATTTTATTTGGCTATAAGACATTTTAAATGGACCATGACACTCCTAAATTTGTGTTTATGAAGATTGACATCAAAGTTTCTCCAATATCTGTATGTGAGTTCCTTCGAAAAAGCATTGGCGTTTGGAATATATGGAACTATTATTTTATTTGGCTATAAGACATTTTAGATGGACTATGACACTCCTAAATTTCTGTGTATGATGATTGAATGTGTGGATTGACATTAATGTTTCTCCAGTATCTCTTGCTAATGAAACTATTCCCATGCATGTAGAACTATACCTGGTCATGCTATGTACATAAACAAGTAAAAACAAAGATCAGTGACCAAAATCAACTATCAAATTGGTATATGATTGACTGTAATTGACAAATCTATCTATAAATAGAGGTACAAGTGGATAAGATCTAAAACATACACCTCTAGCTCTCTTTCACTTCACATAACAAGCAAGCCAACAAGCACACTACCAAACTTCCAATCGCATAACCAAACATCTTCCTATCCGAACTCCTCCCCGGTAGCAATGTTGTCTAGGTCCTTGCATAATTAGCCATGACACCACGCTCTTTCATGTGAAAAAAAACTTCCTTGCATGTTGCTATGATCTCCCAAGCTTCTACAAATAAGAAAGTACAAGGACCTGAACTCGCTAAATACAAAAATAATTTCACGGCATCAGCAGGCTTTCAAACGCATTGTTCGGTTTCCCGCATTTAAAAAACAACATTAGCGCATGCGCACAGGCTTTCTGATGTGCCTGCTAGTATTGTATTGTTACCACTAAGGATAAAATAATGTGGTTTTCTCATATTGATTGACTTCCTGTCTACATTATATCATCTTGCTTATTGTGATACTCTGTTTCTTGCAAACTTAATACCTTGAGACGCATGCTAGATAGCAGTTTTGGGGTGAAGTATTAGTAGTAGATGCAGTTGGATTAACGATCTACTTATCACGAAGGTAATGCCTATATGACATTATGCCATGAGTGATCAGAGTGATGAATATTGCAATTCGATCAATTGCTAAACTGTAATTTGTTTACCATGCCATTCGCCTGCTTTCGAGAGCGATGCCACTAGTGAACCTATGCCCCATGGGTCTATTCTCCATTACTAAATTTTGTTGGGAAACATAGTAGAAAACAAAAAAAAAGCATCCTACAATCAAATCAAGAACACTATGAAGATTCATATAGAGGTTTAGGTCAGATCGTTACCAACTCCGAGTTTCAACTGAGGAAGAAGAGTCGGCGTAGATCGTACTGAAGTCCCTTGAACCATTCATGAACGATCCCTCGAATGAAAGACCGAAAGCATGACCTCTCTACAGTTTGCAAGCGTACGGTCTTCATGATCCGACAACATTTTGCCGTCCAAAGCTAATCGACATTGGAGAATTAGAGGGAGAAGATTAGAATCACACTGGACTTCTGATTATGAGGACTAGAGAGGATTAGACCTAGCTCTAATTGGATCAACTAGAACTAGAGAACTAGAGGAGCCTCCAAAACTTGTGTCTACAAGGCCCAGATCCTCAGGTATATATAGGTTGGAGGAGAGAGGAGGGGGTGTCACAAGGGGAGAAGGTTTCCCTTCTCACTTGGGCCAGCCGGGAGGGCCGCCCTTAGGGCGCCTCCATCTAATGGGCCTCATAGGCCCATTAACTTTTCCCCTATAGGCCTTTTTAGTATTTTTCCTGGCCCGTTGATATTTAAATAATTATAAAAGCTTATTAATCATTATTAGAGCCTTTTATGTTTAATTTAAGATCTCCAAAAACATTTTCCACCTATATATTTATTTACGGCATTACCCGGTAAACCCCAAAACCCTTCCAGTAACCCCAAAACTATTTCTAATATTAATGAAACAATTTTATAAATATTTTCTCATAACTCTTTCTACACCAACACATAGTAGATTGTCATTCCCTCAAGCTTGTGACCCTGTAGGTTTGGTAAAACATAGACATGAACAAAAAACCCCTTTTGTTCAATGATCGATAATGTAACCGTGGACATCCATATCAATCCCATACACGAATGACATTCGAGTGAACATTTGGTTATCATATGCTATTCCTTTTGCTTGGCAATACTTTAAAAAACAAATGTGAGATGTATCGGTATCCTCTTGAGTCACTCTCATGCTCACTATACCGGTCTCCTTGTTACCGGTTTTGGTCTACTTTCTTATTGACATGTTCCGGCATCCCTGTGACCTAGTCACCTATGTCTGGCCAGATGACGATGGATGCCGTCACACCGAGAGGGCCCTAAGAATATCTCTCCATTTTCGTCGGAGGAGCAAATTCCACTCTTGAGCTATCTAGACCCTTGTTAGACTTTCCGATGAACCTGTAAGTTATCCTTATGATCATCGTGTTCAGATAATGTTTGAGCAACCCCAAAGTCCATCGTACGGTAAGAAGTGACTACGATATTCTCATGGTCTAAGGAACTAAAGTGTGTGTTAACTCTCTGTGTTATAATGATTGACTTGTGACAAAAACATCTCAAAGTATAACAAACAAGTTGGGTCAATTCAATATGACCGTTCTTCCAACGTCATATTCTCAAAATTGTTTCGGAACTATCGTTACATTTAACGATATCCCAAGATCTGAAAAAATATGATAAAAACAATACTTGAGTTAGTCTTAGAGGCGAGACTAGAAATCAGGATTTACCGTTTATCATTCCGCACGTGCATGTGTGTGTTGTGTGTGTAGTTGTTTCTCACGTTGCTAGCTTGGGAGATTCATACTGGATTGATAACCATGGTTCTCTAACTGAGGGAAATACTTGCTACTTTTCTGTTTCACCCTTTCTCTTGGGGTAATTCCAACAAAGCCCACGGGATTGGCAAGTTCCCATGGGCATTTGGTGAGGAGCCTCCAACTGGAGCTCGACACAAATGACATCCTCCATATCTCTGAAGTACCTGTGAGCTGGTTGACCATTGTGTACCCTATGGCCTCAAAGATCAGATAGCCAGATCAACAATCTTTCACACTGATTCTGACTTGTACCCGACATCCAATGATCCATCTATAATGAAATCTATGTTCTCGCTCTCAATTTATGGTTTAGCCAGTATATATTGTACAATTTCATTCATTTGTTAATTTGAAATGCACAAAGCTAGCATATACTAGTATCAAACTTAGTAAAAAAATCTATCCAGAAGATGAACTTACCCATGTGACTATGTTAGGGGTGAGCCAACCATGGATTACCTCGCGGCCCGAGATCAACTCAAGTAAAATAACAAAAAAGATGTACATGTCACTCTTCTCACTTGGCTGCCCAGACATATGGTACCTACCATCAAAACTACAATTGATGTGCATATATGTTTAAGAATTCAATTTTCAAACCAACCAAATGAACCTAAAATGTATGAAGCTCATGAGAAAGAGAGAAGGGGCCTTACTCTGGAAGTCTGGATCGACATATCTGAATGTCCCATGAGCTCCTCTTGACTGTTCAGGTCCATAAACTATTGGTAGCTGACATCTATAAATTTTGCTCACATATGTATGCTTGTTAAGTAGGATGTTAGTGCTCTTTAGATCTCGATGAATGGTTGGGGTGCATCCTATATGAGATACTCTATATATGAAACTAAAAATGTCTGAGAGAATAATAATTATGTAATACATGTGATTAAATGCGGGATTAACATGTCGTGGCGGAGGGGGGGCTTTGCCCCCACACCTCAATATGTCGCGCAAGTCAACCAAGTGCATCATACCAAGATATTTGCTTAACCTATCTGCATTGCACAGAATATATTTTAGTGGACAAGATTTTCTGCACTAAAGTCTATTAGTAGTAGGTACATAGGCGAGATAAATGATGATCCTTTGTATGTATCTCCTTTTCTTTATAGTCGCATAAGCAACGAGTTCCTATCACTGCTAGTTGAGCATCTCACGGAACACTTGGCACACATTCAAACCATGAATATCATATAGGTCGACAATTCCCATGGGCATTTGGCGAGGAGCCTCCAACTAGAGCTCGACATGAACTTCGTCTTCGATATCTTGGAACTTCCTCTGATACGGACGGCCGCTGTGTACCCTGTTGACTCACACACCTGATAGCCAGATCAACAATCATTGACTCTGACTTGCACCTGACATCCAATGATCCATCTATAATGAAATCTATGTTCTCGCTCTCAATTTATGGTTTAGCCAGTATATATTGTACAATTTCATTCATTTGTTAATTTGAAATGCACAAAGCTAGGATATACTAGTATCAAACTTAGTAAAAAAATCTATCCAGAAGATGAACTTACCCATGTGACTATGTTAGGGGTGAGCCAACCATGGATTACCTCGCGGCCCGAGATCAACTCAAGTAGAATAACAAAAAAGATGTACATGTCACTCTTCTCACTTGGCTGCCCAGACATATGGTACCTACCATCAAAACTACAAATGATGTGCATATATGTTTAAGAATTCAATTTTCAAACCAACCAAATGAACCTAAAATGTATGAAGCTCACGAGAAAGAGAGAAGGGGCCTTACTCTGGAAGTCTGGATCGACATATCTGAATGTCCCATGAGCTCCTCTTGACTGTTGAGGTCCATAAACTATTGGTAGCTGACATCTATAAATTTTGCTCACATATGTATGCTTGTTAAGTAGGATGTTAGTGCTCTTTAGATCTCGATGAATGGTTGGGGTGCATCCTATATGAGATACTCTATATATGAAACTAAAAATGTCTGAGAGAATAATAATTATGTAATACATGTGATTAAATGCGGGATTAACATGTCGTGGCGGAGGGGGGGCTTTGCCCCCACACCTCAATATGTCGCGCAAGTCAACCAAGTGCATCATACCAAGATATTTGCTTAACCTATCTGCATTGCACAGAATATATTTTAGTGGACAAGATTTTCTGCACTAAAGTCTATTAGTAGTAGGTACATAGGCGAGATAAATGATGATCCTTTGTATGTATCTCCTTTTCTTTATAGTCGCATAAGCAACGAGTTCCTATCACTGCTAGTTGAGCATCTCACGGAACACTTGGCACACATTCAAACCATGAATATCATATAGGTCGACAATTCCCATGGGCATTTGGCGAGGAGCCTCCAACTAGAGCTCGACATGAACTTCGTCTTCGATATCTTGGAACTTCCTCTGATACGGACGGCCGCTGTGTACCCTGTTGACTCACACACCTGATAGCCAGATCAACAATCATTGACTCTGACTTGCACCTGACATCCAATGATCCATCGATGATGACATCCGTGTTATCGCTCTCGATTTTTGGTTTAGCCAATATATATTGTATAAGTTCTTTCATTTGTTAATGTCAAATGCATAGATCCAAGATATACTAGTATCAGACTTACGAAAAATATCTATCCACAAGATAGACTTACCCATGTGATTATGTTAGGAGTGAGCCCACCATGGATTACCTCGCAGCCTGAGATTGGCTCAAGTAGAATAACAACCAAGCTGTAGATATCACTCATCTCACTTAACTGCACAGACATATAGTACATACTCATCAAAACTATAAACATGCTGCATATAAGTTTAAGAACTCGATTTCCAAAATAACCAAATTAACCTACAATGTATGAAGCTCACGAGAAAGAGAGAAGGCACCTTACCCTGGAAGTCTGGATCCACATATTTGAATGTCCCATGAGCCCCCCTTGACTCTTGAGGGCCATCAACCGTTGGTGGCAAAAATCTACAAATTTTCCTCCCATGTTATTGTCAAGCAGGATGTTATGGCTCTTCAGATCTCGATGTACATCTTGTATGGACATACTCTATATTTGAAATTCAAAATGTCTGAGAAAATTTGTAATACCTTTAGTTAAATGCGGGATCAACATGCAGTGAATGAGGGGGGGGGGGGTTGCCCCCACCCCCAACATCTTGCGCAAGTCAAGCAAATGCATCATATCAGAGATATGCTCAACCTATTGCACATAATATATTCTAGTGGACAAGATTCTCCGCACTAAAATGTATTAGTAGTAGGTACATAGGCGGGATAAATGCTGATCCTTTGTGTGAGTCTTTTTTCTTTCTAGTCGCATAAGCAACGGTTCTTATCACTTCTAGCTGAGCATCTCACGGAACACTTGGTACAGATTCAAACCATGAATATCATATGAGTCGACAGCTCCCATGAGCATTTTTTGGGGAGCCTCCAATTGGAGCTCGACACGAACCACGTCCTCTATATCTTTGGTGTGTACAGCCGTTGTGTACCATGTGTCCTCACACATCGGATAGCCAAATGAACAGTCTTCAACTCTGACTTGTACCTAACATCCAATGATCCATCGATGATGACATCCACTTTCTCGCCCTCGATTTGTGGTTTAGCCAGTATATATCATATAAGTCATTCATTTGTTAATGTCAAATGCAAAGAGCCAGGATATAATTGTGTCAAACATAGGAAAAAACACATATCCATAAAACGCACTTACCCATGTGACTTTGTTAGGTGTCATCCCACCATGAATTACCTCGCGGCCCGAGATCAGCTCAAGTAGAATAACACCAAAGCTATGTATGTCAATCTTCTCACTTAGCTGCCCAGACGGCCAGACATATGGTACCTACTCATCAAAACAACAAACGGTGTGCATATAAATTTAAGAATTCAATTTCCAAAGCAACCAAATGAACCTACAATGTATGAAGCTCACGCAACAAGAGAGAATAGACCTTACTCTGGATCCACATATCTGAATGTCACACGAGCTCCCCTTGACTCTAGAGGGACATTAACCATTGACTTCGATAGGCCGAAATCTACAGGTTTGCTCCCATGTTGTTGTCAAACAGGATTCTACTACTCCCTCCGTCCCAAATTAAGTGACTCAAACCTGTACTAATTTTGTACTAAAGTTAGTACAAACTTGAGTCACTTATTTTGGGACGAAGGGAGTACTATTTTGATCTCGCTGGACAATGGTTAGGATACATTCTGTATGGAGATACTCTATACTTGAAATTCAAAATGTTCAAGAAAACAAAAGAAATTTTGTAAATACTTTGATTACATGTAGCAAAACAATTAGACAAAACCTTATGTTCTTTTCAAGTAGGATGTGAGTTGTTTTCCCTCTGGAGACACGAGCGACTAGAAAACCTTGCCGCTGCCGCCAGGAGAGCCAAACCTTCCGGCGCCGTCCTCCGGCGGCTCCCCTCCGCCGACGACCTCTCAGTCGTCGGTGGTGAGGAGGGTCGTCGGATCCCACGCGTGCAGATTGTTTAGCTTTAGGTTTAGGCCCTAGTAGCTTAGTTGTTTGGTTTTTCATCGTCTTGGCTTCGGCGGCGGCAATGGAGACATTGAATAAATAAGTTTCAGATCCTTCCCCGATGAGGTGATTGGTCCTATGGTTGGGGGTGAATTTGGAAACCAGTTTGTTCAAGCAAGGATGGCATGGTGGTGGCATCCTCGTGGTGGACCTGTGTCCTCGTCCTTCGCGGTTGCGACGACGTTTGCTCCAGAGCCGGCGCGGAGCTTGAGTGGTAGTCCAGGAGCCAATGCAGATTGTGGTATGCATCGGCGGCATCTGGAAGATGGTGGATAGTGTGTTGGGTTCGAGTTTGTGGATAGTAGATGTAGTTTTCTCCTCCGACGTCTTAGTCGTGTGGGGGTGCCAGATCTAGAGTTCGATGGCGTGTCCGGGGTGTTTCATCGGTCTGATTCGTTCAACGGTAATGGTTTTGCCTTTGGTGAGCCACCATGGAGATCCGCAAAGCTATATATCAGGGATAGGGCCACTTCAAACTCGGGTGTGAAGGTGATTCGTCGTTGTTTTCTTTGGTGGTTGTTGTGGTGGTGCCAGAGGCAAGTGACGGGCATTGGTGTCAAGCTGAGAGGATTCTTCGGTCTTGATTGTAATTTCATTTCTTGGCTCGTGTTCCTTTGCGCTTTGCTGTCTTTTCAGTTTTGCCCGATCAGTGTGTACGTTGCTTGTACTATGATCCTTATGATATAAATGAGACACGTATTATCATGCAAAAAAAAGTAGGAGATGAATTAGGTGATGCCTTACATTGCAAGGTTCATTGCTGACTTAGCACCACAAGAATTGTTTTTTTTTCTCTGCGCTCGATATAGGCGACGGTGCCGACAGATTGGGCTCCTTCCAGCTTTGTCGGCTAGCCTTTGGATTCTCTTCCCTCACGTCTGCTGCTCTGGCTGCGGATCGCATGGAGATGCATCCTAATGCCTTGGCTCCGGGAAAGTTGTTTAGATTAGGGTTTCTTCTTACATGGGCGGCGTTTAGGCAGATGCCGAGATGGCGGGAAGGTGCATCTCTGTTGGCCATAGTGATCGTTCGATAGCCCAATGAGTTTGATGTAATTTTAGTTATGTTAAGATGCTTTGTACTTCTGATAAACATTTTCTTTATAGTTTCGGACCCTTTGCAAAGCTGAACGGTAGCATCTGAAGTGCACTTCAAGTTTAGTGACATGGTACATGTCTCGCTTACGTTTTCAGCACCGACGTTTGCACATATATCACTTGTTTTACTGTATTATTTTTATCTTAAATTACTTGTTTTAGATTTGTCCAGATACAGATGTATCTACACACTAAGACAAGTAATTCTGGCCGAGGAAGTACTTCCCATGTTTGCTCCCAATTGTTTTTAGTTGGCGTTTTAGCAGTGGGCGCTTGCCCCGCTCGGCATGGAGTAATGTACTGCACTGCAGTAGTACGAAGCTCTACGTATGATTTGTTTAACTCCACCCCATGTGATCCACTCCGCACTCCTCAATTGTTCACACCGAGTTTAAATTCGTGATCCGTCAGAGTGCGGTACACGCACACACGGCTCCATTCAAGCTGAGGTAATCCCGGGAGTACACAACCACCCCTGGAATTTCATACTCTCCGTTTTAAAATATAGTACTTTCTCTATTCCCGTGCTTCAATTTTGATTATAAATTTAACCAACGAGACCGGCTGCGGCGGGAGCAAAATTATACCAGTGAATTCGTATTCAAAAAAAGTTTTCAATTATATAATTATTTCTCCCGCAGCAGTCGGTCTCGTTGCTAAATTTATGATCAAAGTTGGACCTCGAAAAGCGCGGATGCACTATATCTTGAAATGAAGGGAGTACTTGATTAACTGTGGCTGCCAGCGCAAAAAGAAGTTAACTATGGCCGCTTGTGCAAAGGACAGAAAAGAGAAAACTACCCCACAAAATATGAAAAGGGACGGAAAACTACAGCAACGCAACGCGACATGGAGTGGAAGACATCCAAAAGGGTTTTGCTTCACCTCCACGCGGAAGGTAAAGGCCAGAGAGAAATAGACCGGTTTCACCCTTTCGTTGCACTCGTCTGACCCACACCGATTAGCACCTCGCAGCCGATTGTCATCTGCTCTCCGGAGAGCAGATACGTTCTCCGCTTCTTTCCATTATTATTTGTCTGCTGGTGCGAGCTCAGAATCCACAGCACTGGCTGATGAGGCTCCAAGGTCAACTGCCTCTAACAAAAATGGCTTGGAGGTCAACTGGCAGAGGCAAGTAGACGGTAGAGTATCGTTTACCTAGTTGAGGTGTACTACTGATTAATATAATTTTTTTCGCTAGTAGAGCGGGCATGAATATCCAGCTGGAATAAATAAGAAGGCATTTTGATTACTTGAGTGGCCTGCTTGCCTGCCGGTAGTGATGCCTTCACCAAATGCTCCCCTTCTGACTAACACCCGAATCAAGCAAGGCACAGGTTCAGGGCAAGCACTCCCCTTCCTGCCGTTGTTTTCAGTATTTCTCACACCCCACAGCGACAGGTGACGTGCTTATTTATTTATCTCGTTTGAAGTTTGCGCGACAAGCTCGGCGCTACTGCGATATGCAGGGCGTCACTGGCCACAGGCGCTGAGCAAGAACATGTGCCTTTCGGCACGGCAGCTCAGGCAACTCCACAATGGATCATCAAAATCGTCTCCAAAATCTGGATCGGAACAGTTCGGACATTTTGTCAACAAAATTGTTCAGACCACTTTAGAAGTTCAAGATCCATTGTCTCAGTTTGTTTCTTGTTATGGAGTCAAAGGACGGGGACCTATGATGTACAATGACCGGTTATAGGTGGCCCTTCCAGTGATGTCAGCCATGTCTGGTTTTGTTCTTCAGAATTCTTCGCACAGCCAGAGCTACGCTGTCTGACCGTAGGCGGCTGAGTTGTGGCGCAAATTTTCTTGCAGCATCCGCTACGGTATGGGGTATGGGTTGAGTCGATAATCACCGGCAAACAGCCAGGGCTACGCTGTTTGACCGTAGGTTTTGCAGCTTCCACGCATCCGCTATGGTGTGGGTTGAGTCGATGATCACCAGCAAAGTTGTTTGCTCAGGTGTTGTCTCGCCGAGGCTCTCTTTGAAGCTGTGTGCGTGCAGGCTCAGGTGTTGTCTCGCCGAGGCTCTCTTTGAAGCTGTGTGCGTGCAGGCGGTTTCTTCTATGAGGTTGTGATGGTTTTTGTCCTGTTCTTCATAATTAATTAAGCAATTTTGTTTTCGCTCAGTTTTTTCTAATTAACTGAGCAACTCCTTTTCTTCTCAATGAATGCAGAATAACTGTCATATGTTTATCACGTCCTGTCTAGCCTCGACGCCCTTGTGCGGTGTACCACACGAAGGGCACCCTTCATACCGATGAATTGTTGTTGAACATCGACGGGCATAGAAACTAAGATCAACAAATTCGATCTCAACTTGAGATTGAGATGAAGACGTCCGACGACATGCCATCGTCGTGAATCCGGAGGAATAGGCAAGTCTACTAGACGTGATGTAAACCGGATCCGTTTAATCCCAAGTCCCATGAAACAAACATGCTGTCAGCTCTGCCCATTAGAGTAGCCAACTACATGGCAACTCCGCTCATCAGCAGCCAACTACTCCGGCAAAAATGCCACGGCAAGCAAAACAAGGAAGGCAAATAATTTTCCTGGACGACCCGGTATTGTTCAGTGAAGTAGTTATATCATATACTAGCACCAAAAGGGTAAGAACCATAACATGGAAAACTTGAGAACAACAGAAACGAATTCATCTGCTGACTGACGATCACAACATCCTGCCTGCCTACTGCTGGGCGCACTGCACCCGCTGGCCGCCGCCACCGGGCATGTCCTCGTCCTCGTCGTAGGCCTCCTGTGCCTGCTGCTGCTGCCGCCTCCGCATCTCCTCCTCGATGTCAATGTCGTAGGCCATCGTCTCCTCGCACTCGTCCAGCTCCATGTCCGTGTACTGCGACGCCGGCTTGGGCGGCAGGACAGTCTCGAGCGCCTTGCACTGGTCCAGGCTCAGCGAGTCGGGAAAATCAACCGTGAAGTGGATGTACAGCTTGCCCTTCATGAACGGCCTCTGGTACATGGGCATGCCCTCGTCGTTGATCGCCTTGAACGAATCTGCAGAAACATTTAGATAGATGATGAGCATCAGTTGAATATCTATATCTGAACCAAATCAGATGATCATTCCAGGTTCATCAACACTTACCAGGCTTGACGACTTCGCCAGGGTTGGACTTGATGAGCAGCTGCCTGCCGTCCAAATGAGCCAGGACATACTGGAAGCCACACAGTGCCTCGGTCAGGGTCAGGGTGTGCTCGTAGAAGAGGTCATCGCCCTTCCGCTTGAATTTGGGGTGCTCCTTCTGCTGGAGGACGAAGATTATGTCTCCAGTAACAGTATCAGGCTGCATGACACAAGCAAACAGATCAGACAAGGTAAAAGGCACAACACATACAGGAAAACATAGTGCTCCTACTGAAGTGCGACCCATACCGCTTCATCCGCCTCGCCGGGGAAGGTGATCTTCTGCCCATGCTGCATTCCCTTCTCGACCACCACCTCCAGGACTTTCTTCTCGTGCACCACCTTCTCGCCTTTGCACTGCCCACAGCGATCCTTGTCGCTGATGGTCTCCCCACTTCCCCTGCACTCATTGCAAGGCTGCTGCATTTGCTGAATCATTCCTGGTCCCAGCTGCCTTATCTGCACCTTGTAACCAGCACCTTGGCAGCCGGCACACTTCATCGAAGCCCCGGACTTTGACCCCTTGCTGCAGACAAATGAAGTACGGTTAAAATTCAGAACTTGCAGCACCCGCTAAATGCAAGGTTGCACACGCAAGGGACAAAACAACTTACCCATTGCACTTCGAGCAGAGCACATTGCGGGCAAGAGAGAGCTTCTTTGATGTTCCGTTGTACAGTTCCTCAAGGCTAACCTTCAGAGGATGAACCACATCCTCACCCCTGCGCTGCCGCCTGCCCCTACTGCTCCCGCCACCTGTAAAACACAATGCCATGGTTAAGTCAGATCAAAATACAGGCAGACCACAATGGCAAACCAAGTGGTTCAGTTCACATATGACTTACCTCCGAAGGGGTTGCCGCCACCACCAAAGAATGACTGGAAGATGTCAAAAGGATCATGCATTCCTCCACCTCCCATTCCCTCCTTGAGGGCATCCTCACCATACTGGTCATAGATCTCTCGCTTCTCAGGATCACTCAGAACCTCATAAGCCTGAGCTAGCTCCTTGAACTGCAATATGACAAACCGTTAGTTAGCCAGCTCAACCAGAAAACAATGTCTTCTGCAAACAGATTAACCGGCCACAGCATCAGGACCCACTACCCAGCGCAAAGCTTGACCCACCCAAGCACCAGTGCTCAGCTTTAGTTTAGCTAGGTTGATACATGGCAATAGGAATTAAACTATTGAATTGCGTTAAGACTGATAGGCAATTTAACACAGACATGGATTACTCATACATCATCATCAATTCAACAAAACATACCTGCATATGCTACAAGCTTGTCATGAATTGCTCAATTAATATCTAAAATCATCGGTTATGCTAATTTTAAGTATGTGAACAATTACAAACACACATGTATGACAGTACACGGACGATTTCAAGGATTCCATGCCGAATGTTAAATCAACTAAATGTTTCGTTCTAAAGCCGCCCGCAATCATCACGCGTAATTCTTCCCCCGCCCAAACCTATCTATAAAACACGCATCCACGAATTCCACCGCCTAAGCCCGTCGAATTCTACACCCCACGGCCCGTGCCAGATCCGCCTGCCGTACCAAATCTACCAGCCTAGCAATCCCCGTCGAGAACAGATCGGCAGGGAACGGAGAAGAAGAGATCGGGCGCTCACCTTCTCTGGGTCGCCGCCCTTGTCGGGGTGGTTCTTGATGGCGGCCTTGCGGTAGGCCTTCTTGAGGTCGTCCTGGGACGCGTCCTTGGGCACGCCCAGGATCTCGTAGTAGCGCGTGCTGTCGCTCTTCTTCGGCGGCCCGCGCCCGAACATCTCGCCGAAAACTCCAAGCTCCGCGGAGAAGACGACGAAGACGAAACCCTAGCTGGTTGATCCGGTGGAAGCGAGGTCGCCGGTCGGGATCGGTTTGTGAGGAGAGGTGGGGGAGGGGGGGCGGTCGTAGTTATAGCGGAGCGCGGGACGGGTGGTCGGGAGTGAACGCTCTCGAAGATGCGGGAGGGCAGGGGAGAGGCGGGCGCGGGCCGTCGGATCCGGATCGGGCGGTGGCGGGGGCCGAGGGCCGGGCTTCCAGATGCTTCCGGGGTGTTCTGGCGAAAGGGGGAGGAGGGTTCGGCGCAGAGGGGAGCGCGTGGTTGGGTTTGACTCCGGTAAGAGGACCGACCTGGCGACCTGGGTGCTGTAGCCTATTTGACGCCCAATTACCGGTGCTTTTACTAACCGGCGCACACCAGCTTTCGTATTGGGCTCGGCCCAATTACCTATTTTTTTGTGATATGGTTGAACACCAGGTTTCGTATAGTCCATCTCATTCAAAATCAATTAATTTATAAAAATGTTAATGTATTTTAAGATTCATGGATATTGTGCATTGTAAAGCATAAAGTAAAAAACAAATGATGACAATTCATTTAGAAAAAAATTGGACAATTGTGATATGGAATATTCTAGAACAAAGGAGAAGTGCTTGTGTTTTGAGGTGTGTGCATTATACTTAAGTTCAACCATGGAGTCTTCTAGATTGTACATGTGACAGAATCTGGTAGTGTATATGATACCCAACGGCCAGTAGTGCTTGAATTTGCCATCTCTGCACCGTCCGATTGGCTTCATCCAATGACCAACTTTTAAAATTATTCGCACACCATATAGGGGTATAGATATAGATATGGTCAAACCATAATAAGAGCATCTACATCCGGGCTTGCCAAATCCGCAACTCTATACGTCCGCGGACGCGCCCGGACACGCCCGCGGGCGCATCCGGACGGGCCCTCAGATTTCCCTCCCGGCATCCACATGTCCGACGTGCATGGACCCGGACTCTCAAATCCATGCACGTCGATCATAAAAGATAATGTCATGCGTAAATAACAAATATTGGTACGGAGCATAGATAGTGTTGACAAAAAAGTCATTTCAAGTGCACAACTCAAGCATTAGCTCCTTGGTATTCATTATGGGTCCACATGTGCTCCACAAGATCATTGAGTAGCTGCGTATGCAGCTGATGATCTCGAAGATTCTGATGCATTTGCAGAAAGTTCATAAGCTGAGCCGCATCTTGATCTTCTGGGATTTCAACTACTTCTCTAGGTGCTTCAAAATCACTCGTTTGGGCTACACCATCACCCTCATCCTCGACAATCATATTGTGCAGAATAACACAACATCTCGTCAGCTGCCACAAAGTTTCTGATTCCCACATCATTGCATCACTCCGCACAATTCCCCAACGAGGTTGAAGCACACCAAATGCCCTCTCCGCATCCCTCCTAGCCGCTTCCCGCATTGTTGGAAAGTGGCTCTGTTTATTGCCATGTCGTTCGGGTATGGTCTTCACAAACGCCGCCCACTAAGGATAGATACCATCGGCAAGATAGTATCCCATGTTGTAGTCTCGGTCGATGACGATGTAGTTGCACGGCGGTGATTCCCCGTTGCAAAGCCTCCTGAACACCAAAGATCATTGAAGCACGTTGATGTCGTTGTGAGAACCCGACATTCCAAAGAAAACATGCCAAATCCATAAGTTAAGTGATGCCACCGCTTCTAGTATGATGGTGGCCTCTCTAGTGTGACCTTGATACATTCCCCGCAAACCTTTAGGGCAGTTCTTCCATTGTCAATGCATGCAATCAATTGATCAGAGCATTCCTGGAAACCCCCTTGCCTCTCTAATAGCCAACAACTTCTTCATGTCCTACGCATTTGGTTCTCTGAGATACTCAGGTCCAAACACCTCCACCACGACGCGGGCAAACTTGAAAGTAGTCTTCAAGCACGTGCTCTCCCCCATCCTGACCATCTTACCAACGGCATTTGCAGCAGTACCAAGTGCAAGCATCCTCAGAGCAGCCATGCACTTCTGCTTGGAAGAGAAAGAGAGTTGTTCGCAACAATACCTTGTGAGCTTGAAGTAGTCGTCGTGTGCCTCCACTCCCTGCACAATGCGCAAAAACACTAGTTTCCGCATACGAAAACGACGATGAAACCATGGATCATCCAGGAAAGTAGGATTGGGAGCAAAGTAGTCCCTGTGCAGTAGCTTTGCTCCAGACACCCTATGCCGGTTGATCACTCTTCTCCCTTTGATTGAGCCCTTAAAGTTGAGAATAATGCTCCACTTGCTGGTCCATTTCCTCTTGCATGCTCATGAGCATGATCATGTCCACTTCTTCGTCCGAATCCGAGGAATCGAAGAACTCATCTTGAATCATTTGATCAAGCTCCGTCGGTCCATACTCCTCATTCGACGAAGCATCAGAATCCATTGTTTTCCCCTAATGAAATCATAAAAAATCCGGTCGGGCAATGTGTCGAACACATCAAGCGCAAGGCGGAGCCAGACAATTGTCGGACATACCGAAGTGGCGTCCGGGTTGGCGGCGACGTCCCCCTCAGCGAGGATGGGAGAGAGGACTGCTCTGCCGAAGCTAGCGGCGCAGAGGCTAGGAATGGCTGCGGAGCGCGCTGCGGCGGAGCTGCGAGATGGATGGCGCAGAGGAGGAAGAACAGGAGATATCAAATGGATCCGGCAGGTCTTGGGGGTGGATTTGGATTTCCGATGGGTTCGGGTTATCAGGTCTAACATGGCGGGCGTGCCCGGCTGCCCCCATATTCGCCCCATATTTGGGCTGGATATGAGGGGTGCCGGTCAGCCCAGGCGTTTGGGGCCCGTTTAAGGAGCCCGCTTGGGTCAAAAAATCATGACCGGTCAGTGACCAGTCGGCCCGCCCGGGCGTATGAGGCGGGTTTGAGGCGCCCGGCTGTAGATGCTCTAAGATATAAGAAACATCTATATTTAAGTTAGAGTTCGTCAACACCGGCGCCTTCAAAATGAATAAGAGCATCGCCAATGCAAACCCTCAAATCGTTTGCAAACGTCCGGACTGAGCTGTCCGGACACAATTTACCATCCAACGTCGTCCCGCATCGTTCTGTGGACTAGTCCGCGCGACTGTTCTCTTGCAAACCAGAAGAAAACTAGGGGGCTTTGCGGGGGTCCAAACCTGCACATATAGGACTCAGACACCCCAGGACCACTCAAAACCACACACGGACCCTATGCCTTCATCCCTTTCCCCTTTCTCTGCATCCTTGGCCGATGCCGCCTTTGTACCACCCCGGCAGCCTATCAAAGCCCTTGACTAACCTCCACGACCTCTGCCGTTTTTCCTACGTCGTCGCTCATCCGCTCGTCGAGCAGGTACTATCCACCACCGTGGATGCTATCCGTGAGGGCCACCACGCCTGACAAATATTTGGTGAAATGTTCGTGCCGAAAAAATGTCTCCCTTCTTTGAAGCAATAGATTCGGGCGTGGAGTATATCTAGGAGCACTATGTTGAGTCGGGCAAAGACTCGTTCGACAAGGATGATTATGAGGATGAAACTGCGATGATGCAGGCAGTCCTTGCAGATGTTGAGCATGCGATAGAGAATGTTTTCAATTTTAAGGGATCAATCAAGGGTCGTTAAGTGATGAATCGTAACAGGAGACGGGGGCATTTGACGCTTATGGACGACTATTTTGCCCCCGATGCCCTACTTGCAGATGATTTTCGCTGGCGTTTTCGGATGTGAAAACTTGTTTGATCGCCTCTACAATGGTGTCCGGGCGCGTACGATGACTATTTCATCTTGAAGAAGGATATCGTGGGAAGAATTGGATTCTCTAGCTACCAGAAGTGCGCGACTATGGCACAATCACAGATCCGTGGGACGAGTATACCTCCTCATCAAAACCTTCCAGAAGGATGAGGCGTTCCGCTGCGCCGAAACTTGAGACAAAGCCTTTCATTGTAAATACTTATTACGCAATAATCCGATCCAGACTCCCTCTTCCTAAGAAGCAAGCCTATAAAGTCACTTACTAAGCAAACATTTATTCTTAATATGAAGATCCACAATGCGTATACCTTTCTGGTCCTTAGGCCGGCACAAGATATCGCACCTCTCAAGATGATACTTAGCCATATTTTTGACAGAAAAATTAAGAGAGATAAAAATCAAGTATTTTCTGCACCCCAAGTGGCATTTCAAAGAACGAGAGCATAAACATAGGCAAACTTGTAAGCCTCAATTCATGAGAATCAGTCGTCCACCCTACGACATTACCTTTCCTTTACAACAACTAAGCTTATTTTCAAATATGTCCTCAATAAGTTTCCATTTTTTTATTAGCTACGGGTTGTTTGGTTTGAGACTAAGTTTGCCTAAGGTTGCCACACCTAAGGTTAGGCAACTTTGACCAATTTGGGTGGGTGTTTGGTTCAAGCCACACCTTAGGCAAGTCACAATAGGGTCCCACATCACATACACTCAAAAAGTATGGCAAGATTCCCTTAGGCTTGCCAACTTGTGGCTCTCATTTTGAAGAACTAACCTTAGGCAAGTGTGGCAACATTGTATGGCAAAGTGTGGCATGGTTAGGCCTAGAACCAAACAGCCCCCTAGTTTGCGATGATTAGTTGGTATCCCGAGATAACTAAACGGGAGCTTAGCAATCTCACAACAAAACAACTACTCCCTCCGTCACGGTTTAGAAGGCGCGCTTGGAAATTCTTTGGGACCTAGGTGGTTATCTATTGGTTGTGAGATGGGCTAAAAAATAGCATTCACACTATGCATGCATATAGAAGTAGTATATCGGAGTACTAATTAGCTACTAGAAATAAATGCAATGCGCCCTAAACCTTGTCTATTGTGGAAACGCACGCAAATTTAACTGTGCCTTCTAAACTGTGACGGAGGGGAGTACTTATAATTATTCTCCTCTTCTTTGCCGCGTCCAAAACAAAATCGTTCGCTCTTGTGAAAATTGATTTTAACCCATGACAATAGCTCAAAAGGAGTGAATTGCAAAAAACCACCACATTTGAAGTTGAAGCATCCAATTGCCACCACATTTCTAGCGCGTCCCAAAAATCCACCACTTTACTTGTAAATTTTCTCAATAAAAACAAATGACCGGTTTGCTGCAGTTAACATGATTTCTGACAGGGCTGGCCCACCCATCAGGTGCCACGTGGGCGAGGCCAGACAGTGAGTGGGTTGACGGCCGTCAGGGCACGCGCGTGGTCAAAGCGCTCGCGGCTCTGACTGCTTGGCTCATTCTCCCCTCTTTCCCCCGTCTCTCTCTCTGTCCTGCGATGGCGGCGGCGGCTAAACCTAGCGGCGGCGGCGAGTCAGCAGGCGGCGGAGGGACTGGAGGCGATGGTGATGGGTTCTCGGAGGTGGACAACTGGTTCGGCGGCAGTAGCTTGCCGACGCAGCGGGCTCCTTCACCGGAGCGATCCCCTTCGCCCCCCTCGCCGCGGAGTGGGACATTGAGCACCGTGCGGCGGCGGCCCTAGCACGCAAGATCAGGGCTTCAGGCGTGGGAGAAGGCCATCAGTGGGCTTCAGGGTTCGGCGGCGTGTGGTAAGATTTCTTCCCCCTCCACCCCTCTCTTCATTGGATTCACTGGAAATTTTAGGGTTGTTAGATTGCATATAAACCTATCATGTTACAGTAGGGTTGTTAATGGGCTGTTAGATTTTAGGAAATTTTAGGGTTGTTAGATTTTAGGAGATTTTAGGGCAGTTTGATTTTAGGGCTTTGTTTACTGAAGATTATTGTTTGTTTACTCAAGTGTTGTAGCTGATATAGTTAATATCTTTTCTGTATAACATGTTACAGTAGGAAATATAGCTCTGGGTTTATGGTTTTATGCATGAATGCTTTGTTTACTCCTTATTGACAGTGAAGATAGTGCTAATATCTTGTCTGAATATCTTGTCTGGACAACATGTTACATTATTAAAATAGAATCAATCAAGCACTAATTCTCCTCAATTTTCTGTAGTCTGGATGATGAGATATGGGAAATAAGGTACCATTTTCAAGGGAGAGACAACTTGGAGAGGACCATTTCTCTGTCAGAAATTACTTATATTAACATGTTAGCACTGCTAGAGACTGAAGAGGGATATACTGAAGCTGACTACATGTTCTATATGAAAGAAGAAGGAAAGGGGGCAGCAGGAATGCAGGTTATTGACAGTGAAGATAGTGTGGAAGAGATGCTAGACCATTATGCTGAGCAGAAGGTGCTCAACATAACTGTAATTAAGGCTAATGAGCCTAATCCAGGAGAGTTTAACAGGTCAAATATTGTGGAGGAACAAGTGCCTATAAGTAATGTGGGGGATTCCAACATTATTTCTATAGATGAGGCAGGAGTATTGTTCCCTATTGCTGTTGAAGACACAGTTGAAGAGCTCTATGTTGTGCCTATTGCTGTTGTAGAGCCAGGTGAAGAGTCTGCATATATTAACACACAACAGAGCATGAATTTGAAGAAAGCAAAGGGCAAAGAGAAATTACAGGAAGATGTTGGCCCCTCTGATGATGAAGTGTTTGTTGATTTGAACTGGTGTGAGGAGGAAGATGAAATCATTGAGAAGGAAGATGAAATCATTGAGGAGGAAGATGAAATCATTAAGGAGGAAGAGCATGACATAGGTAATGAGGAGGAAGATGAAATCATTGAGAAGCTGAAGCAGAAAAGGAAACAGAGAGAGGATCCTATGCATCACTTTGAAGGAGACACAGAAGTGGAAGAGATGTGCCCAGAGGCAGAGGACTCAGACACAGAACCTGAGACACCTCTTCCTCAAACATTCAAGAAAGTAGGCAAAGCAGGCCCCACTACAAGATCACACCATGAAGCTGACATTGAGGTAATTCCTGATTTCATTCCATCTGATGATTCTGCTTGTTTCCCTGGGGACTATGGCATTAGTGATTCAGATGATGAGTCAGGTCTACCACTGCCTTGTGGAAGGAAGAGTCAAGCCAAGAGGGCCAGGACTAGGATCTGGTATGATGAGAGCAAGCCAGATGCTCATGACCAACTTTGCTTGAGTATGTGCTTCACTGATGTGTATCAGTTTAGAAGAGCACTTAGGAATTTTCATATCAGAATCCTTAGAAATTTCCAGTACCATAGGAACTGCAAGGATAGGATCGTTGTGCATTGCACAGAAAGGGACAATGGGTGTCCTTTTTTCATGACTGCATTCACAATTGCTCATGAGAAGACATTCTGCATCAAGTAGATGAAGTTGTTGCACACTTGTGGTGCACATGGAGAAAAAACCAAAGTGACAGTTGACTGGATGGCCAGAACATGTGAGCAGCAACTGAGAGATAATCCAAGGGCTGGTGTTGATGCAATTTTAAAAAGAACAAAGACTAAGTATGGGCTGGAAGTGCCAAAGACCAAGGCCTACAGGGCAAGGTCATTGGCCATTGAAGTGGTGGAAGGTGACATGAAGGGACAATACACAAGGTTTAGGGATTATCTTCAAGCTGTGCTTGATACCAACCCTGGGAGCAGATGCATTGTGACTACCAGAGAGCTTGAGCTCCATCCTAGCCCAAATCCTAGGTTCCACTACATGTTCTACTGTCTGAATGCTTCAAAAGAAGGTTTCTTGAATGGGTGTAGGCCCTTTATAGGTATTATATGCATTCTAAATTACTCCAATTCATTGCCCATATCTTGTACTTAATAATGCACTCATTTCACTACCCAATGCTTTAATACAGGTTTAGATGGTTGCTTTATCAAGCTTTCTACTTGGCAACAGATACTTGCTGCCACTGGTAGGGATGGGAATAACAACATATTCCCTATTGCAATTGGTATTGTTGATAAGGAGGACAAGGAAAGTTGGACTTGGTTTCTTAGCCAATTAAGAGCTTGCATTAGAGAGGGGAACAAGTGGGGCACATACACAATCATCTCTGATAGACAGAAGGTATATTTTTCATTTCACAATTGAATGAGCAATTTCTAGAAATAATAATTTGTTATACTTGTTGCCATTATGAAGTTATATGATCAATACTTTCTGCCATTATGAAGTAATATGATTAATAATTTGGAGTTGGCTTGGGTTAAAATTCAGAGCTATACCTTCAGTTTAGTTAAAATTTAGAGCCAATTAAGGAGGACAAGGAAAGTTGGACTTGGTTTCTTAGCCAATTAAAAGCCTACCTAACACCATTAATCTACTTCCTACCTACCAGCCACCATTTCTACTATATAAGGCACCCCCCAATTGCCACACACTACATTCAAACCCAAACACAATCACTTCTCCTCCCCCCAGCTGATAGAGCAAACCCTAGGAGAGATGGATCTTGGAGAGGTCGTCGATGAAGAAGAACAGGTGCCCAGGGCCAGGCGCAGAGAGGCAAGAAGGAGGGAGAGAAGGCAACTAGCTCAGCGGATCCTTGCAGCACGCAACCGCAAGGACATGGAGCAGTTCCTGGAGGCATTCCCAGTTGACTCCAACCCTACTCATGATGATATCATCTACTGGGCAAGGAGGAGGGCCAATTTCCATCCTTTTCAGGTTACTAGGATGAGGTGGAGTAGGATTCAGTACCCAGATGAATGATATGTTAAATTTCACTGCTCCTAGATCTACCTTGCTATCTATCTATGTATCAAATCAGTTGATGAGTGCAATGTAACAAATCCTAGATGGTGAGTGCACTATGCATATTTTTGGATTATTAGGATTCTGTACCCTAAAGGCTAAATGCATATCTTTGTGCTTTATGTGATCAACAATTTACCTTATGTAAGCATTTGCCCAATTTGGCCATGCCCAGTTGGTCTTGACCATTCACCATTTAGTCCAAAGAAGCAGATTAATAATTGCAGATTCATAATAGCATAGCTCTTACCATAGAAAGCTAACAACATTACATAACTGGGGTAGTTTTGCAGCTAGTCATTACATACATTACATAACTTAACTGGAGGTAGTTCTGCAGATAATCATTACAGTCATTACATAACTAGGGGATTCCCAAAATATACAACCCCAAGGCCAGCTATATTGTTCCAAGGCCACATATTAGCTTAACATAACTGAGGTGACGAACATCATTGTTCACTCATCAAGGATTGACTTGATCTTGGCAAGCTTGTCCTTGTTGCCATGACCAACTTTCATAAGATCACCCACCAGAAACTCCAGCTTCTTCTTCTCCTCTATCAGCCAGTCCCTCTCTTTCTTCATCTCATCCCTCTCCTTCCTTGTGTTCCTAATGATCTCCCCCTGAGACCTAAGAATGCACTTCATCTCCTTCAGCTCCTGAGCTAGCTTCTCCATCTCCTTCATCTTACCAAAGTCAGCACTCTCCTTCTCCTTGCTGATAGCTAGCTTCTCCATGTCCTTGTCCACATCCATCTGCTTCTGCTTGAACTCTTCATCACTCATGACCCTGTTGTTCTGATCTGCCCAATCAAACATCTTGGTGACATCCTCAACCAGCTGACTGTACTGATCCCCAAGTGTATCCAACTGCTTGTTCACCTTGTCCAACTCTTTCTTATACTTCTCATGGTCAATCATTCTGCCATGATTCTCCTCATGAAACATCTCCCATATCTTCTCCAAACATCTTTGCAGAATAGAAGGCCATGGGGCATCAACCCACTGAGAAACTCCACAGTCAATACCATCCTGCATCAAGTATTAGAAAATAAATATGCTAACTTCAAAAAGAAAATAGATGAGATATCCAGTGATTCAGTCATACTTGCAGATACAACAGACATTCAGGAAACTTCAAGTTCAAGCTAAGCTTATATGACAAGAGCAATACTACCATTGACTGAATTGCAAAATCACTGTCCTAAACATGTTTCATTTACTTAATTTACTGACAGAAATTGATGCTTGCAAAATCACTGTTAAAAACATGTTTCATCAACTGCAGACAGTCCAAATTGACTGAATTTACTGAATTTACTGCAGACTAACTACCACTAACACAATTAACTGAATTTACTGACAGCAACTGCAGACAGTCCAAATTTACTGCATACTAACTACCAAATTTACTGCAGACAGTGCAAATTTACTGCAGACTAACTAACATTTGATTCTTGCAACAGCAGACAGTCCAAATTAACTGAATTTACTGACAGCAATTCTAACAATCTGCAGACTAACTACCACTAACACAAACCCTCGTTGGATAACACTGACCTGAGGAACAGCACATCCATAGAACCTCCTCCCAGTGTCCTTTCCTTCAAATGCAACATATTTCATGCATGGGGCCAAGTGCAGTCTACATGTGATGCTTGCATCTGCAGCTCTACCACAGAAGGATGCATCTATAGTGGTGCCAGGGTTCGCCTGCATTGTAGCACACTAGTGAACCGCAGAAAAGATAGCAACTGCTCCAAACATGGTCTCAAATCGAAGAACACTTGAACACTAACCCTAACCCTAGGTGCAAAGCAGATATCTTACCCAGTGCTGCTCCAGATCCATGCCGACCAGCTCCTCCTCCTCGCTGCTCTCCTCTCCATCCTTCCACGACGGCATCTTCTACGACGGGGAGGGAACCGTGCCTCCGGCGGCGGCAACAGGGGACAGAGCAGAGGAGTGAGAGTGGGAGAGTGAGCGAGTGGAGTGGAGTGTGAGCGGCGGGGAGTGGGGGCTCTGTTTTGTACCGACAGCCCAAATGGCCGTCAACCCACTCGCCGTCTGGCCTCGCCCACGTGGCACCTGACGGGTGGGCCAGCCCTGTCAGAAATCGTGTTAACTGCGGCAAACCGGTCATTTGTTTTTATTGATAAAATTTACAAGTAAAGTGGTGGATTTTTGGGACGCGCTAGAAATGTGGTGGCAATTGGATGCTTCAACTTCAAATGTGGTGGTTTTTTGCAATTCACTCCTCAAAAAGACACAACACCAATTTCATATCTACAGCATTGTCCATTTCATGCTCCACTAAAAGAAGTATTATGTGAAAAGTTTTGCTTGCCCCAGTGTTATCTTACCAAAATCAGTCATATCAATTTGACCGCCGCACTTAGTAATTTACTCGATCTTCTACAAACCCGTCGGCTAAACCCACAAAAAATGTTAATACACATATTCATATAATCTTTTGATGATTTGACGTTTTTTGTTCTCTAACAAATCAAATGGGTCAAGTAGTCATTGATAGAACAGAATGCAGTGCTTTGTGGCGATTGTAGTGGGGGGCAATACACCATCTTTTAGCAAGAGATGTGCTTAATTAGCTGCACGCTTGGCTGCAAATTACTCGTGAATGTAGGGGGGACCAATACGATACACTCATCTTTTAGCTCCACACAAGATTAGTGGAGGTGCATGTTCATGATGGTGGGTACGTCACAGAATTTAGTCCCTCCACTAGCTAGCTACTAGGAGTAGTATTTAAAGTGAGCTAGGGAGTCCTAGGCAGCCAAAGAGCTGAGTGCTTGCTGCGCGCCCTCCATAAGCTAGCTTAACTTCTTGCACCGGCCGCCCGCCATGGCCAAGCTCGCCGCGCAACTGAAGAGCAAGTTCTTCGGCCTCGTCGGCCGCTTCACCGTCTGCGGCCGCGCCGGGCACAAGGACGCAGTCGGTAAGTATATATAGCATGCAGTACATACACCAAAACTATAATTCCTTCTCCCCTAGGCGATGAAGGTCTCAATCTTGTGTCGTCTTTCTGCAGCTGCTGGTGAGCCCAAGGCAGCAGCATCTCAGGTATATATGCTCATCAAGTCATGATGACAAACCCTAATTTTCCATTTTTGCGGGGAAAGGAACTCTAATTTTCTCTCCTGCATGCACGCGAGCTTAATTTATAATGGGTTTTGCTAGTGATCGATCGAAGGTTGATTTGAGCTGGCAAAACCTAATCAGTTTTCAATCTGTGGATTGGTGAACTAATGTTTGGTTGTTGCACGATTACCTGCAGCATGTTGAGATCAGGTCAAGAGGAGGTTCACCAGGCAAGTCGGCAGGGTCCGTGCCTCGTAGCCACTAAGCGTCGTCTAATCAACTGCTCGGCCGATGGACCTTTGGGTTATTTGGATCCTACTTAATTCACGAATCAATCACGAAGCAGTCTCCAGATTGAAGCTCCCTGTATTTTCTGCATTTCTTCCTTGGTACTATCATGTCACGTAAATCAATCGCCTAAGCATAGCTTTTGGTCTTACAACTTTGCTACTTGTCGGTGTGTTTTCGCGTATGTGTTAGGTTGGCTGCGTGCATCCTTATTATGCAAAGGCCGGATGTGTACTCATTGTCCTATGTATCTTCTTGATGCTTCATTTTGAGTCAATAAAAATCACCCTTCGTCGATTTTTTTTCATTTCCGCACATAATTTATCTCGGTATACGTGCTCATATGCTCCCTAATTTCCATAGATTGCTAGCGTGCTCATATGAGGTAATTTCCATAGATTGCTAACTATCTCGACATTCTGAGTTTACCGTGTTTATGTTGCAAATGAACATGTACCCACTTGATGATGATGTTCTCGTTTGTAATAATTTTATTAATCAGTGGCTTAGCCATGATTTTTAAATCAATCAGGGTGGTCTGCTTGATAATTACTTTTCGAAAGATACAACAAGCCAACAAATCAGTATAGGATATATCAATGAATAACATAGTTCCATTAATCAATCTCAGTTGCAGCAACCCACATGGCCACAATGATCAACTTTTATTTTTTAGAACAAGATGCAAGCTGCATCTGGCTTTATAAATTAAAAAAGCCCACAAATTAGGCAAAGTGACATAGGTTCGGTAACTCAAACAAGTAAAACAAGGTTAAAACGCTGGGGTACATGGCCGAAGGCGCATAACAGAGCATGCATGCTGGAGAGAACAAAAGGAGACTGCTACCCTAGGCAGCAACCGGAGGGAGCTACCCTAGGCAACAACCTGAGGGGAGCGTGTGATGTTGTCGATATGTCGAAGCTTGTCCATCGCCTGCTGCATAGCATCAATATCTCGACACTTACCCAATGGAGTCTGATGCTGAAGGAATAGGAGGCATTTGAACATGCAGCCAGCTAAAGATTCAATAGTAGATCTGTTTCTAATGTGCCGTAGAGCCCATAGCAGCGTCCCAACGCAACGCCAAAGGACTCTCTTGTCCGCATCGCTCTGAGATGAAAGAATAGTTAGCAATCCTTCACTCCATGCCCAAGGAGGTACTCTAAACCATATCAGTGGCAGCTCTCACTTCACTCCACGCGAAGCGAGCTAAGCGGCAGCAAAAAAAGACGTGATTCACATCCTCCGGAACAGCACAGACCATGTGATTTCCATTCCAAGGGTCGTTAGGCTTGGCGACATTGGTAGATGTAGGTAAGCGGTTTCTAAACATTTCCAAAGGAAATTCTTCACCTTTAGAGGCAAGCAAGCCTTCCATAGCCCCCTAGCTAGCAACAAGCCTTTCGTAAGCTTCTCGTACAGCGATTTTACAAAGAATTGCCGCGAGGCAGTGAGATGCCACGAAACCATGTTTGTCCCTGAGGAAAGAGAGATACTACCGAGCCTACGGCAAAGCGAAGCCTAACTAGTCGCTTCGTCAAGAGAGAGCGCACGACAGAGCTAGATCAACAGATGGGAGATGCTAAGAGCCTCCGCTATCATGAAATCGGGATCAAATGGAATGAAATATAAATCCTGGCAAGACATCCACAATGGATCTTGTTGTAGCCATAAATCAAACCCCAAAACAAATGGATTTGCCGTTATGAACCTCAAACTTTGCCCTCGAGGCAAAAGCAGGCTTGACCACTTGGGTCCCATTCCAAAACACGGAGCCACATACACGTTGGATTTGAAAAAAGATCCCATTAGGGAAATATTTGGCTTTCAAAAGGTCCGTCCATAGATCTTGAGCATAACCCATATCCACTCGGAGACGAGGGCCATGTTCATAAGCTTAGATTTAATGACCCCAATGCATCCATGCTTCTTTAGTCTTCAAAGCTTAGGTTTTGAAGGACCAACACGCCAATGATTAGTCGGGCACCACCACGACCATCTTCTATGCTTCCTTCGCCGATGAGCAAAGGGAAAGCAAATCTGGAGCCACCACTCCTAATCCACCTCACAAGCTTCACGATGGTGCTGGAGGAAGCACCATCACGACGAAGGACAAGACGAAGGAAAAGAGCCCACCACACCATCACCACCATAGCCCCATCGACGCAGTCCAGGGCAGCCACTGAGATTCGCCATCGTCGCCACGTCCAGAAAGGTCCCAGAGCCACCAGCTAATCGACATGGCTTTCCTATGGCGGATCCCCCAGTCAAGGTTCATGTTCTCCCCGGTCTCTCAACTTGCATTGCTCCAGTATCATTCCACTTCTTGCAAAGCATTTGGTCTTGTTTATGCACCTGTTGACTGTGTGTGTTCCCGTATAAGTTCGTGGGGATTAGGCATGCACGCAGGTGTTATAGGCAGCTTGTAAAGTCTTGATATTGTGATACCCTCAACAATACTCCACTTCTGCTCGTGTCTCTCTTTTTGATGGTAATGATGTTTGCTGGTTGGGCTGTCCCTTGTCATTGGCACCCAATTTTCTCCTTTGCTATTTGTATGGTTTTCGGCTGGGTTTTCCTCGTGAACGTGGTCCATTTAAGTGGGGGAACTCCCTCCTGATTTTTGAAAGAAAAAAAGCATGTCCTACTATATTGACATTCAAAAGTCACAAAAGGCGCGGAGCTAATCCACTCTTTCTTTAGAGCATCTCCAACAGCCGCGCTTCGCGCCGCGCGCTAAAAACTAGTTTACCGCGCGCCGTTCGCCTGGTTTTGCGCGGCCGCCAGCGCTGGCTCCAACAGCGGCGCTAAAATGCAGTGCGCGCCGCTCCAGCAGCGTGCAAAAAAATGCACAGCGCGCGACTCACACAAACAACATATACATCTCAGATAGAAGCAAAAATGATCAAACTAAACAAAAATAAATCAACAATAAATAGTTCAATTTCGTTATTACAACCCAAACAAATAGTTTATCGTCCAGTACAACAAATAGTGCAATAAACACAACAAATAGTTCATGAACAATACAATGTCGAACGCAGAAATCATGCTCTTTGTCGTCCATGCCATGCCCACCCACTAGTAGAAAAAGGGCCATTTGTCCCGATTCATAAGGCCCATCTGTCCCGGTTGGGGAACCAGGACTAAAGGGTCGTTACTAATGCCTGGGCCTTTAGTCCCGGTTCTTATACTAACCGGGACAGATGGGCCTCCACGTGGCCGGTGCTGCGAGCCCAGGCAGGAGGCCCTTTAGTCCCGGTTGGTGGCACCAACCGAGACCAATAAGCATCCACGCGTCAGCTGTTCAGTGGCTAGGGTTTTTGTTTTTTTTTTCTGAAAGGGGGTGGATTTGGGGGTTTTGTATGGTTAATTAAGGTGTTTCATATATTGTGTTAGGTAGCTAATTAATTAATAGAGAGAAGTGTCATCTCTTATCTCCGTGCTTGGTCGACGCTACGTAATATACATAGAGAGGTCCTCGACACTCTAGCTAGTAAGAAAATAAAGGAAACCATTAAGTACAGAAGTTCGTCATGCATACCGAGAGAAGTGATCGACCTCTCCTTCTCCGAGAGATTGGTCAAACAACAAGTTTTCGTATTATCTATCCGACGCTACCGGCTACATACATATACAATATGTAAGATCTCTTACAATCCCCTAGCATTTGAACTCAACTTCCACATGGTATTCTCCGGCTTTATTGATGACGTGGTCAAGAAACACTACAAGAAATATGTCAACTAGTGACCTTCTGTCAGTGACCCTGGAAGAATTGGTCATAGATCTATGACCATTTAAGACCAATTGGTCAAAAGCTGTTCGGGGGCTCCAAACCCTAAACCATTGTGACCATTTTGGTCAGAAAGATCATAATTTCCTTACACGAAATGGTCATAAAGCAAACAGCGCTAGTCCGCTGCCTTATTTCTAGTTGTTAACGACCAATATAGATGGTCATAGCCTTGTAAATTGTGGTGGGTTGCGATGACTAGGCGCCATCTCATCAGTTTTGCCTATGTGTCATGTCCATGTGTTAATTTTTTCCCTAGGTTGTGAAGCAACCTATATTTCTGTTATTCCAAAAATTTCCACAAAATTCTCATAAATTGTTTGGATCATATATTCATCAAATATGTCAAAAACCTTCCTTGCCTAGTTCAAAAATAATTCAACAATATTCATTTTCCTATTCTGTTCAGAGCAGCACTTTGTGAAGGAAGTACCACTTTGGCTTGTCCAAATAGTATCCATTTTCTATAGTGCTTTCCTATGCCCAAATAACCATCCTCCACCAAATGCCAGCTCAATCCATTCATTATTTTGAGCCCAGCTTCAACATTCGTATTTATGTCCAGTGTGGTACTTTGCAAAGCAAGTACCACCTAGGCTCCTCCTTTTGAGATGAAAATTTGTGAAGACGGTCTTCTTATAACTGATCATCCTCAGCCAAAACTCACACCCATTAGCCATGTACATTTCCCGTACCGCTAATCAAACACTTGGCTGCTAATTCATGTTTGAGCATCGATCGGTCTCCTCGTGAGAATCTTATGTTGTAATTTTCTTCCTAGCACCTACCTGGAGAGTGCCCAACCCACTAGACATGCCTAGGCCGCCCAGAACACATGGTAACGCCACGGTCACGCGGCGGGCATGCGAGTTTACGCGCTCTAGAGTTGGGGCCCTCGGCCACCGCCCAAACCTCGATGTATCGCCACCAAACCATGTATTTATGATTAAATAGGTACTTATGTCACTAGAAATGATTTTTGGAAAAATAAATAGCAAACTATGAGGCAGCTGCAGTTCAAATTTGACCCACTTCCTCCTGAATCGGCGGAAATTTGTCTTTTTCACGAGAGGTGGATCAAAACTTTTTACACCCAACCATTTTGTCAATTGTGCATTAAATATGTCCTAATATTTTAGAAAATTGTTTTGGTCCAATTTTGTAATAATTATTTGGGAGTTCCTTCACAAAAAAACCTCCTTTTGGGCACTCGAAAAATGGAAAATGGTTTTTTCGTCCAAAGAAAATGAAAACTTCCTTAGGCAACATTGTTTGCCATTCCAATATGCACCCTTGTGCACAATATGAGATCATTTGAACAAACGGTGCCATGAATGTGGCCATAAGATTGACCATTTGGCTCGAAAGCCATTGATCTCCACACGTGATAGCTCGTTTCTGAGAACCCTTTTTAAAAATAATTGCCGTATTACAAGTTTGTTATTTTTCCTGGGAACTTGGCCACATATAATGACACAATGCGAAGGTTTCCCAATTTTTTGATTTTTTTTTGAATTTTTTATGCCCGTTTCAAAATGTGGTCAAAACGACGGGAATGACTGTTCCTAGCTAGTGGTTGAATCTTGGAATTTTTTTGGTGTTTCTATGATTAAATAGATACTTATGTACCTAGAAATGATTTTTGGAAAAAATAAAGAGCAAACTATGAGGCAGCCATAGTTCAAATTTGACCCGCTTCCTACTGAATCGGCGGAAATTTGTCTTTTTCACCAGAGGTGGATCAAAACTTTTTACACCCAACCATTTTGTCAATTGTGCATTAAATATGTCCTAGTATTTTATAAAATTGATTTGGTCCAATTTTGCAACAATTATTTGGGAGGTCCTTCACAAAAAACCTCCTTTTGGGCACTCGAAAAATGGAAAATGGTTTTTTCGTCCAAATAAAATGAAAACTTCCTTGGGCAACATTGTTTGCCATTCCAATATGCACCCTTGTGCACGATATGAGATCATTTGAACAAAGTATGCCATGAATGTGGCCATAAGATTGATCATTTGGCTTGAAAACCATTGATCTCCACACGTGATAGCTCGTTTCTGAGAACACTTTTTAAAAATAATTGCCGTATTACAAGTTTGTTATTTTTCCTGTGAACTTGGCCACATATAATGACACAATGCGAAGGTTTCCCAATTTTTTGATTTTTTTGAATTTTTTATGCCCATTTCAAAATGCGGTCAAAACGGCGGGAATGACTATTCCTAGCTAGTGGTTGAAATTCTCTGATTAAATAGATACTTATGTACCTAGAAATGATTTTTGGAAAAAATAAAGAGCAAACTATGAGGCAGCCACAGTTCAAATTTGACCCGCTTCCTACTGAATCGGCGGAAATTTGTCTTTTTCACCAGAGGTGGATCAAAACTTTTTACACCCAACCACTTGGTCAATTGTGAATTAAATATGGTCTAGTATTTTAGAAAAATGATTTGGTCCAATTTTGCAACAATTATTTGGTAGGTTCTTCACAAAAAAACCTCATTCCGGGCACTCGGAAAATGGAAAATTGATTTTTCGTCCAAAGAAAATGAAAATTCCCTTAGGCAACATTGTTTGGAATTCCAAGATGCACCATTGTGCACAATATGAGATCATTTTAACAAACTATGCCATGAATGTGGCCATAAGATTGATCATCTCGCTTGAAAGCCATGAATCTTCACGCATGATAGCTCATTTATGAGAACACTTTTTTTAAAATAATTGCCGTTTTACAAGTTTATTATTTTTCCTGGAAACTTGGTCACATATGATGACACAATGCGAAGGTTTTCCAATTTTTTGATTTTTTTTGAATTTTTATGCCCGTTTCAAAATGCAGTCAAAACGGCAGGCTTGACCGTTCCTAGCTAGTTGTTGAATCTTGGAAACCTTTTGATGTTTCTCTTATTAAATAGATAGTTATGTACCGCTTCCAGCTGAACCGACGGAAATTTGTCTTTTTCACGAGAGGTGGATCAAAGCTTTTGACACCCAACCATTTGGTCAATTGTATATTAAATATGGACTAGTATTTTTGAAAATTGATGGAGTCCAATTTTGCAACAAATATTTGGTAGGTTCTTCACAAAAAAAACCATTTTTGCCACCCGGAAAATGATTAAAAATAGCTAGAAAGATCAGAAATGCATACAAATTGGTCCTTATCCATAAGATGTGGTCTAACTCTAGTAAAAAATTGTGTGATGCCCTTCTAGAAAATATTTTTGATAGTTGCTTCACAAAATCCCTCTATTTTCAATACTTTTAAATCACTGATTTTCCGAACCAATCAGAACTCGTCCCATGGATCGATGACATGGCACCCGTCCATCCATCCATCCATCCATCTCTCCATCCCACATCCGTCCATCCATCTATGTACAGAAAAAATAAATAAAAAAGAGATACCCCCACCCGCAGCCCAAACCCTAGCTCAAATCCCATCGCACCCCTCCTCCCTCGCCGCCGCACCCAAACCCTAACTCCACTCCCCTCTCTTCCCCGATTCAGATGCACTCCTCGCAGCCGCCACCTACCTCCCGCCCCGATTCAGCCGATCTCGCCGCCAGTGCCCGCGCGCCACCACCCGCTCCTCCTCGCCTTCCAGATCGCGCCGCCACCTCCCTCCCCATCCCCTCCTGGATCTCTCCCTTGGTGAGCCACCGGCGAGCCCCTCTGCTGCCCGCGCATGCACAACCTCGCCTCCTGCTGCTCTCCATCGACCCCTTCCGCGTGCTCGCCGTCATCGCCTCCCTTCGCCGCATCGACCCCAAGGTAACCAACCTCCTCGCCTGCTAGTTCGCGGTTTGTCCGTCGTATCCGTCTTCTGCGGCGATGCACTGATCGATGGTTCTGGTCGTTGCCTCTAGGTGCTGGCGCAGGCGACCAGGAAGCTGTTCCAGGGTGAGCCGATGAAGAGGCGGAAGGGAATTTGGATCGATATCAACAACTACGAGGAGAGGGAGGAGAGCGAGAGGGGCAGCGTGGTGGCCAGCAAAGGGAGCACCATCACGGGAGCTGCGTCCTCCCGGTCCACGGCCACGTCGGGGAGATGCCGCCGACCTCCGCTGGCGAGCGACGGCTATGAGAGTCTGGTGCGGAGGGCGGACTCGATCATGAAGTCGCTCTCGTGGTCCAAGGCGGCGCCGGTCACGGAGACGGCCATCCGCGCCCCCGTCGGCGACAACGCTGTAACTAGCAAGGCTCTGCGCTGGTGAGTAGGACACTTCCGCTAATCCAACTATCATCTCTGAAGATGTTCTGAAATTTGTTGGCTGACTCTCTGTTTGGAATTCGCAGGTTGCTGAAGCAGAAGAGAGGGTTGCGTCGTGCGGGCACTGGTGGCCGCCCGGATCCGTATGTGTACATGGTACGTGAAATCTGTGCCACACAGTTTGCATTTGGATGATGATTTGATTTCTAAAAGTAGCTGAATGTAAACTATGACTGAATCAGTATAACTGAGAGTCAGTGTCCAACTTCTAGATGGAGTTAGGGAGTTGTTACTTATTGGAGTAGTAATTTCCAGTTATTCAGTAGAGCGTAAGTAGAATCTGAAAGCAATTGTTAAATCTGATTAATTTATCCTAGTTCCACTCACAGCCTCAGTTCTATAATTCTGGAAGCCAGTTGAATCCTGAACACTGCACATTTCAAAAATGCTTCCAAACCACATAATTTCATTCCTTGATACAGAAAGTACAGCAAGTTCTGATATACATCGATCATGCTTTCCTCGTACCAATAAAGCATGTCCATAACTTTGGATTATAGCAAAAAATTTGCTAAAAGAACAAACGCCCAGTCAAAGCTCTGAATGATTAGGTACTGTAAATTGGATCTCCTGCATAACTGCACTTTGCCATTTGTTTTAGGCACTTCTTGTTCCGCCAATCCACGAGCAGGGAGCAGAAGGCGCAGCCAGCGACCAGCGAGCCCATGGGTGGCGCAAGTGGCAACGTAGAGCGTCCGGAGACTGCCAGTGATGAGCGGCGACGGCAACCTCGAGACCAGCAAGTAGGCAACGGCGACCTCATTGTGAAGTGGCTGAATCGACTTGAGGCGGTTTCTTTGAAATTCTTGGAAATGCTTTGGTAGTTTCTTTCGGCGAGAAACTGTTTCATACTGAAGTTTACTGGTACATGTGTGGTTTGCTACTATTGTTTCGTTTGGGTTGGGTTGGTTCCAGCAGGGAGATGTGCACGCACACTGGCAGCATGAGCTAGCAGCCATGATTGCCAGCCAGCCACCACCACGTAAATGTAATGCTTCTCCAACCGAGCAATGTCGAACTTAGCTAGCTGGGTGGCCCTGACCTACCATACCTGCACTGCATGCACAGTAGAGAAGAGGAGCAAAAAAATACTATCTCGTAGCTAGAGAGAGTTGTCCAATGAGAAAATTAGGGCATCCAATCATCCCAATGAGAGAGCAGAACTGAAGTTTTCTCTAATTTAGATTTCTCAAATCTCTCTCTGAACTTCTCTAATCAATTTAGCTGTTGTGTTTTATAAATGGAAAGTGAAAAACCTTGATAAGTAAAACCCAGGTGCATGATTTTATAGTTGATCTGATTTGCTTTTAAACTGTACCTGTGTACTAAACCCAGGTTTCAGTTGGCCTTGTATTTATATTTTCGTCTTGTTTGTCGTTCTACTTCTCACTACAGTTAGCTCTAACAACCCAGTTCAGTATTTCAATTACGGAGTGGCCTGTCCTATGCTGTGTCCTGCCACTCAAACGTATTTTGGGGGCATGATCAATCATTTTATCATGATTGAAAGAATAGCCCATAATTTGCTTCTACTTTTAAGCTAAAAAATGTTTGTGCAGTAAACATTATATGCAAGATTGTCACTGCCATGCATGCACATTATACATTTTTTATCTGGTTGATGTTAATCAATACCGATCTAGGTGACTGGTCAATCAGCATTTGCTGGAATCATGCACCGTGCTGGTGTTAGTCACAATGATCAGCTTCAATAGCATGACCAGTACCTGAACATGATGCATATTATTAACAAAAATGGTAATGCATTTTGCTAGTCTGTTGCGAATGCTAATAGACCATGATAACTTGTATATTGGACATGTCCCCTCTCTCTGTTTGACTCGCTCAATCTCTCTCTATCTTTCTGCAGGCGCCGCCGGATTCGAGGGTGGAGCCCGAGCCTCCACTGGAGCATGGATCAGACGTGCAGGAGGTGGAGCTCCGCATGGATCACGACGTGGTCGTCGTGGGGGCCTGGATCATCAAGTACGCAAGCGGCGTCGGGGGCGGTGCAATGCCAGCTGCTGGACATAGTTCACCCTGGGTTGGTGCTGATGCACAAGGTTAGGAGGCGTTCTGGCCTGATTGATCTGTTCTGGAGCGTTGCGCTTAGGCGGCTTGGCTTAGATGGTTGCGATGCGATGCTCATTTTGGGGTGTTTTGCAGGTGAATTTCGATGCCAAGACGGAGTACGACATGATCCAGAACTACAGGATTCTCCTGGATGTGTTCAACAAGTTGCAGATAGGCAAGGTATGGGTGGTGATTCTCCTGGCTTAGGTCTCTACCCGTGGATTTATCCGTGATTGTGTCTTGCATTTTGTCATCTGGGAAAGCAAATGTGATCTGTCTGTACAGTAGTTCGGTTTATATATGCGGTGTGTGGGGATTCAATCTAGAACAGTTGTGTGTGATTGATGTCAGCATGTGGTATAGCCACAAGGTGATTTGATAACTGACTAAATTTGTTGTGCAGTATTGAAGTTATGCTCATTGCTGTGTACAGTACTAAACTTGTACAATTCTTGTCTTGTTTCCACACAACATTAAGATTAGAGTCGTGCTTTCTGAATGTTGAGCCGATTTTTATGGCCTGTGTGCTAGCAAACTGAGCTAAGGGTGCTTCATCTTTGTCCTTCAGCTTCTATTCTTATGACAATTAAATAGAGGATCTATTTTGCTCCCTGCTCTGATTGGTTTCAATCGATATTTATCTCATCCAGCACTCTGAGTATCAATGTGTTGTTTTAATCCTGATGATGACGTGGTAGTATGAAGTGGACACCATATTCCTGTTTAAATGCACAAGGAATAATTTGTTTCATCATGTCCTGGTTTATCCATGCCAGATTTGTTGCTTCCGGAACTCTTGGTCCTTCATATCTAAAGTTTACATGTACTATAGAAGCTCTACTTTATGCTAATACCTGCTTGTGTAACATTTTGCATGGTATACTTCTAAATGGACAAGTACATGCGGCGTCCATCATCAACGATGATGCGGACTGATGTTCAACTGCAGAACCATCCATCATATCAACACAAAGTCAGGTATGTTCTTGTCTTGTTGAACAGATAAGGGCATGATGCTTGATGGCCTTATGCTTGATGCATGTATCATTTGACACACACATTAGTAAATCTGAATTAATTTTGACATAGTTGCTTATTGATTGAATATGAGTATTGTTCCTTATACTCAAATGGAACTTTGATCTGCTGTAACTTTGAATGATTGTTTTTAAACCTTGTCGTGTATGTGAAACATTCAATGCTTATTTCTTGCTAAGTTTGTCATATGTGCCAATTCAATTCCCAGTTTTGACGAATATGCCTATTTCAGATAAGTAGAATGATCTTGTTAAAATAATAATAAGTAGAATGATAAAATACTTGTGTGTCTTTATTTTTTATTAAAAGTATTCGCGTAATATTTCTTCTATCAGTGACATACTTCTTGTTCTCTTTTGAATGTCCAGATGTTTTGCAAAAGAGTTTTGCAAAAGGAAGAAGCAGTACTTGAAGAAGCAGATTACAATGTTTTCTCGTCGTGAAGCACTAGATAGACTTGTTCTATTTATTTTTCCTGTTCTGGAGTATTCCAGCACCTGAATGCTTGACTACAACATGTCGTAGGTTGCTTGGATCTGTATAATATACATATGTGATGGAAATTTGTAGAATGTGTGTTCTGAGATATTTCCGTAATATTCAGCTAATTCGTGGTAACTTGATTCATATTGTTATTCAAACTGGTTCGAAAATGTTCGTTAAATGGGCTGCAGTTGGACCTTAAAGAGGCCAAGGATCAAATTATATTGGACAAATATTTTGGGTAAAAAAGTAAAACAAAAATAGATGAATGTGGAAAGGCCAAGGCCTAGGAAAGAAAAACCTGGAAAACATTGGGCTGGACTCATTTGAAAAAAAAGATAAAAAGGCTGCAATGTTGGGCTTGGCCCATGAAGTCGACCAAAAATTGACAAGAAAAAAATATAGAAAGGCTGAATTGTTGGGCTCGGCCCATGTAAAACACCTAATCGGACCGGGCTGAATCTTGTCAACGACCTTTTCAATTGGTCGCAATTTTGCCACGTCAGATTGCCACATCGGATCCGACGTGGCCTCGGCAGACAGCCAGTGACCAAAACAAAAGGTCATGGGTTCAACGACCTTCTTTGAGAAGGTCGTTAATTTCAGTTTACGACCGCCAGCTTTTGACCTTCTGTTTTTGGTCACAAAAAGGTCGCAAATGAAAAACTATGACCTTTCAGCGGCCAGTAGTGAGGGTCACAAGTTGACATATTTCTTGTAGTGAAAGAATCCCGCCAATTCCTCTTGAACTTCTTTCATGCGATCTTATGGTAGGAGTTCATTCCGCATCTGCCACGTCTAATTTGAAAAAGGGGGTTAATACATATATATGAATGAAACTCAGCAGAAATGATGGTGTAATAAAATGGAATTGTGAATATTATTGCTTACACACTTCATATTGTCTTTTAGAGTAGCCCCGCTTATTTTTCAAAGTCGCGTTGTAGATGAACTCGCACACGTAGTATCCACAGTAATCATTCCCTTGTTCCTGCCACAAGCATTTTACGAGAAATAGAGGTCAATCAAACTGATAATGAAGCATTATAAATGGCATTGATGAAAGTAGCTAGAATCAACGGGAGATGCGCGCAACTATCTAGCTAGTACTACTTACTTTCGGGTATCTATATAGCAGCTCCTTCGGCAGTCCCGGAGCTTCTACGGTGAACTGTTTCCAAACCCTGCAAGACAAAGAAAATAATTATTACTTGAGATATTAGGAAATGAACAAAAAGTTGCCGATATGGTGCGATAATGATCGATTGAACTTACTTGTTGAGAATTTTAGTCATGTCCGCATAGGTCTCGGGATCTTTTCGTCTCGAGTCTAAGCCGGTTACTAGTCCCCGCTCAAGCTTAATCTCCACGAGAATATAGTGGAAGCTGCGCACGCATGCATAACTCATCAATTACATTACTATAACCTCGCTCGAGTAATAAGGGAAACCGAACATGCACATGACAGTAACACTCACTTCAAGTTGTAAGGAAAGAGTATTAAATCTTTGTTTTGATTTATTAACAATGATTTGAGCAAGTTGGCCTCGGCCTCTTCGGCGTTCTTTGTAACCTGAAATTCATCTATGAGATTTGTGTTAATGAACCCAATATCATACATTTCTGCTTTTTTGCACTCGACGATCTTCAATCTGCATAATATAGTGAGGATAATTATAAATACATGCAATGAAAGAGCTGAGCTATATATAGAGACTTAATGACACAAGTAGTACTTACAGACAGTAGCAAGTGACCGTTAATTTATCGAGGGCCTTTTGATTGCAGAACTGGAAGAACTCCTCAAATGGAACATGCAACAAATCAGTTCCAACGAGGTCGTGCTCCTCTTTAATTCTCAGATACAAAGTATTTGTCCCCCCAGACTCTCTGCAGGTTTTCATGTACCAATTATGGAATCTTCGCATCATCGTTGTTAGAGATTTTTCATCTTTGACGAGAGGCTTCCCGTACTCGTATCTGTGTTCGTCCACCTCCAAGAAATCATAATGTACATCGTCGGGCAGGTAATCTCCAAGATTGCTATAACCGGGCACCATCCCCGGAGCATTAGCGACGATGTCGCTAGACACATTGAGCGGGGGGAACGATTGGTTCGCTTGTTCGCCGAGTTGGGCAATTTTTTTCCCAGCTGCTCGTCGTTCTTTTAACCTTTGATCACTGACAGTACTTCCCGACCGCTCCGCTTCAATATATGTCTTTAAAGTAATGCACTCATAGTTGGTTTTCGGCGGAGACTTTGGTGGTTTCCTCAGGGCATCGATAGTGCGCTTTGCTTTCACCGGATCTACCTTCTCCTCCGGAGGTGGATGTCTCTTTGCTTTCAACCCTTCAAAGAAGTCCTTCACTTCGGTCCGCACGATCTTCGCGTTTTCCTCCGCAGTCCTCTCGTACGGTAACTTCTCTAGAGGCTTGAGAGGTGGACCGTATCTGTATTGCCTCCCGCCTCTGGCTGTACTGCTAGATGCCGGAGCAGACGGAGCGGCTGCGGCTGTCTTCTTTCGTGCTTGCTTACGAGGCGGAGGAGAAGGACTACGATGCACCGGAGCAGCCGGGGCGGCGGCGGGTCTCTTCCGCCCTTGCTGGCGAGGCGGAGAAGGAGGAGGCTAGTGGCTGCTCGGGCGCGCCGGCGCAGGCGGAGAAGGAGGCGGAGTGCCGCCACGCGCCGGAGAAGGAGGCTGAGTGCCCTGATCGTCACTCGTCGGAGGAGGAGGCGGTGGAGGAGGTGGAGTGCCCTGACTCGCCGGAGGAGGAGGAGGAGGCGGAGGCATCCAGTTCGGAAGGTTGATGAGCTCCTTCTGCCATAGGCATGGAGTCTTCAGACAAGAACCCAGCCGAGTCTCCCCTTCACCCGTAGGGTAGTCAAGCTGGAGGTCCTCAAATCCTTCTGTGATTTCATCCACCATCACCCTAGCATATCCTTCTGGAATCGGCCGGCAGTGAAAAGTTGCGCCAGGTTCAGGAGGTGCAACAGAGCCAACAGCCGCCTTGACTTTCAATTCCATCCACTGCGTCATAAGGTGGCAATGCTGAGACTCCATGATAGCATCTACGGGGTAGCTAGCAGGAGCCGTGAAGACAGGCTCCTGAAGCAGCTCCGTGGAAGCCCCTGCTTCTCCGCTGAGATGGCGGGGTAGCTTCGGGTGTAGCTTCGGCAGGTCGCGTGCTGCGAACTGCCTCTCGTTCCTCTAGCGCTTGTACCCTTGCGGGCAGTGACTGTAGTTGGGTCAACTCCTTTTTCATCTTCCTCTCCCGGCGTTTGTAACCGCCTGCGTCGGGAAATCCAGCCTTCCACGAAAGGGAGCCTGGCGTGCCTCGTGTCCGTCCGGGGTGCTCAGGATTCCCGAGGGCCTCTGTGAGCTCGTCATTCTCTCTGTCCGGAACGAACGTCCCTTGCTGCGCCTTTTCGATATACTCCTGAAGCTTCTCGATGGGTGTGTTCAGCTGCTCGTCGGTCCAAACGCACTTCCCTGTTACAGGGTCCAATTTCCCCCCAACCCCGAAGAACCAAGTCCTGCAACGGTCTGGCCAGCATCGCGTCTCTGGTTCGATCCCTTTATCAATGAGGTCATTCTCAGCCTTGTCCCACAACGGCCGGGCTTTCAGGTAGCCACCTGACCCCGTGCGATGGTGATGCTTCTTCTTTGCAGCATTTTTCTTGTTTGTCGCTGACATCTTCGCTGCTCTCTCAGATTTATTTTTGGTGACAAATTCGGGCCACTGATCTTTGATCTTCTCAAATCGGCCGATGAATTCAGGAGTCTTGTCTTGGTCGACAAACGATGATTTCAGCTCATTCTTCCACCTCCTGAATAGCTCAGCCATCTTCTTAAGAGCATAAGCCTTGATCATTGGCTTTTTAACTGGATTCTCCGGATCCTCCTCTAGCGGGAAGGTGAAATTTTCCTGCAGCGCGGTCCAAAGATCAGCTTTCTGCCTATCGTTGACATAAGACACCTGAGAGTCTTTTTCCTTAGGCTTCACCATTGCTCGACGCTGATCGGGATCATGTCCCTCACTAGAACCCCGTACTGATCATTAAATTTTTGCTTGGTCCGGAGAGGTTCAATCGGTTGGCCAGCGCGATCAATTTCGATGATCGTGTACCTTTCATCCGCGCACAACTTTCTCTTCGGGCCTCGTCTCGTTACTGGAGTGTTGCTCGATTTGGAGGGATAGAAAAGAAGAAAAGGAAGAGAGTTAATATGTGTACATACCAAAAACAATTAATGCATCAATTAGCTATAGTCAGCACATGCTTAATTAATTAATATATATACCTGGCCGGACTCCGTTCGGTCACCGGAGCCTGCTTCTTCATCATGTCCTTCCCCCTCCATTCGGTCACCGGAGCCGTCATCACGGTGTCCTTCGTCCTCCATTGTTTGATCATCGTCGTAGCCTGCTTCTTCATCCTGTCTTTCAAGACCATCGGTGCATGTGTCGTTGAGAAACGACAAGACGGCATCACTTCCGTGTGCGATTATCTCCCCCAACACCACTTCTTTTGCTTCGTATCGGGGGTGCGGATCCATAGTTTCTGCAAATATTTACAACATGGCAATTATTATTCAAACATGACAGATGGATATATTAGTGGCAAATGTTGAACTAGCTAGCTAAGCAAGATAAGGAATCATATTAGTGGCATGGCCTCGACGCTTCTCTAGGGTTTGGGGTGGCCTCGGCAACGCTTCAAGGGTTTGGGGTGGCCTCAACAACGCTTCAAGGGGTTCGGGGTGGCCTCGACGACAACGCTATTTTTAACTTGGTAAATTTGGGTGGCCTCGAGAGAGTTTGCCGGGTAGGGGCGTGACGGGAGGGGGTAGGAGACCGACATCCTTTTTTTCTAGGGTTTGGGTGTCCTCGAGAGTTTTAGTCGAGCGAGAGGGCCGGGGGAGCTCCTGTGGTATAAGTTATCACGGTCGAGAGGGGGTTATATCGACAACGACCTACCCGATAAAAAATAAGAAAAGGAAGAAGAAGAAAAAAAGAAGAAAAAAAGGAGAAGAAGAAGAAAAAAAGAAGAAAAAAAGGAGAAGAAGAAAGGAATAGAGGGGAAGAAGAATTCTATTTTTTCTTCTTCTCCTCTATTCCTTTCTTCCTCTCCTCTTTTTTTTCCTTTTTTTCCTCTTCTTATTTATTTCTCCTCTTCTTCATCTTTTTCTTTTCCTTCTTCCTAAACTAAACATAAACTAAAATAATCCTAAAACTAAACGAAACAAAAAAATCCTATGAACAAAATTACAATAAAAAATCCTATGAACAAAATTACAATAAAAATTCTATGAACAAAAAAAACAATAAAAATTCTATGAACAAAATAAAAATTCTTTGCATATGAACACACAAACATTTGCATATTCTACAATATCATCATCATATTCTACAATAATATCACCAAAAATCCTAACTTTTGCATATGAACAGGGGGGCTGCTTCGTCGTCGGCGTCGGGGTGGGAGGCGGCGTTGGGGCGGGCGCGCGGCGGCGTTGGGGCGCGGGGAGGAAGGGGGAGAGGAGGGAGAACGACGCGGTGAGGCTCACACTACAGGCGAGCGGCGGAGAGGTCGGGGCAGGGTGCGGCGAGGCCGGGGCAGGGCGACGGCGACGACGGAGACGGCAGCGAGGTCGGGGCAGGGGGTGGCGAGGCCGGGGCAGGGCGACGGCGACGAGGTCGGGGCAGGGGCGACGGCGACGAGGTCGGGGCAGGGTGCGGCGAGGCCGGGGCAGGGCGACGGTGACGACGGAGACGGCAGCGAGGTCGGGGCAGGGGGCGGCGAGGCCGGGGCAGGGGCGGCAGCCTGGCGGCGTCGATGTCGTCGTCGTCGTCGGGGCGGCAACTGCGAGATGAGAAGTGAAATTTTCACAAGTCCTGCTTATATACCAAGAGCATTGGTCCCGGTTCATGGCACCAACCGAGACCAATGCACCCCTTTAGTCCCGGTTGGTGCCACCAACCGTGACCAAAGGTCAGTTTTCGGCAGGCCAAAGGGCGGGAAGCGGCGGCCTTTGGTACCGGTTGGTGGCACCAACCGGGACTAAAGGGGTGCATTGGTACCGGTTCGTGCCACGAACCGGTACCAATGCACCCCTTTAGTCCCGGTTGGTGCTACCAACCGGGACCAGAGGTCCTGTGCTGCTGCGCCCGCGTCGAAAGTTTAGTCCCACCTCGCTAGTTGAGAGGGGCGCGCAGTGGTTTATAAGCCCCACTGTCGCACCCCTCTCGAGCTCCTCTCCATTGCAGGCTTACGGGCCTAAATGTCACTGCTATGCCTGATGGGCCTACTGGGCCTTCTACGGGCCTGAATCCTGGCCCATCGATGGGTTTCTAGTCGTATTCAGGCCGTGGCGGCCCAGTAGGTGGCATATTTTTTATTTTTTGACTATTTTTGTTTTCTTTTTTGCTTTATTTATTTTGTTTTGTTTCTACTTATAACAAAAAACTTATTTATTTTATTTTATTTTGTTTTGTTTCTAATTACTTATTTATTTTATTTTATGATAATTCTTTTTGCTATTAAAGTTTCTAACAAAAAAGTTCTTTATGAAAGTTCTTTTTGCTTTTCATGATTTTGAACAGAAAATACTTTGATAATTTTAGTTGCATCAATTTTATATAATTTTAGTTTCAATAATACTAGAGGTTGCTTATAATGTTTTGAACAGAAAATACTTTGTTAATTTTAGTTTCATAAATGTTATTAAAGTTTATTTTATTTTGTTTCTACTTATATATTTTATTAAAGTTTATATTAATTTGTTTCTAATTACTTATTTATTTTATTTGTTATTTTTCATGCATTTACTGATTATTTTGAGCTATAAGACCCTCAAATTGAAAAACACTACAAATGAACTCTGAAAAGGTTGAAAGTTGGCATGGTATCATCATTTCACCCACATAGCATGTGCAAGAAAGTAGAGAGGCTTACGGCAAAAACTGGATGCACTTCGTGTACAAAACGGACAATCTCTTTCGAAGTATCAGGGTTTCATACGGAAACTCGTCTGTTACAAAGGGATTTCATTTTTTTGAACTTATTTGAACTCCATAGTTTTTCTGTGTTCAAAATGCACCATTCAAAGCCACATCATCAATTTTCAACCCTTTCTGACTTCATTTGTTATTTTCATGTATTTACTGATTATTTTCAGCTGGATAGAGATAAGTGACCAAATTAATAGTAGTTCATCATCACATTAAAACCAAAGTACATACATAGTTCAAATTGAACAACATATAGCTCTCCAGAGCATCTAGTTAAACCATACATTGAAACTATGTAAAACCTTTCAATGCAACAACAAATGCGATCATAATCACAACTAAGGTAACAATTGATCCAACGGCATAATGATATCAAGCCTTGGTATGAATATTTTCTAATCTTTCTAATCTTCAACCGCATTGCATCCATCTTGTTCTTGTGATCATCGACGACATCCGCAACATGCAACTCCAATATCATCTTCTCCTCCTCAATTTTTTTATTTTTTCCTTCAAGTAATTGTTTTCTTCTTCGACTAAATTTAACCTCTCGACAATAGGGTCGGTTAGAATTTCCGGTTCAACCACCTCCTACATAAAAATAATCTATGTCACGTTGGTCGGCATAATTGTCATAAACAATAAATGAACCAAATAGTTATAAAAAGATAATATATACCACATCCGAATCATAGACAGGACGAGGGCCGACGGGGGCGGATACCAGAACCATCGCACTATATAATAACAAGGAATAATAAAAGTAAGAAAATTAGACAAGTATCCATCTCAAGTAAGAATTTTTTTTCCTTTCAGAAAGAAGATAAGAACAAGAGACTCACCACGGTGGTGCCGGCGACGAGATCGGCGCGGGCGAACGACGGCGGTGAAGACGGGGACGGGACGTGACGGACCGCTAAACCTAGAAAAATCTCGGGGAAAATGGAGCTCCGAGGTCGAGTTTCGAGAGAAGAAATATTAACTAGTGTGGCTCGAACATTTCATCGAACACCTCATGTGCATAGGAGGTGAGCTAGAGCACCCAAATGCCCTCCCCTCGCCGGCCAGCAAAAAACAGAGCACGGTGGAGTGCTCTGCTCGCTGGCGATGGGCTATATATAGGCAAATCATTTGTCCCGGTTCGTGGCTGGAACCGGGACCAATGGTTATGTGCCAGGAGCGAGGCCCATTGGTCCCGGTTCGTTCCTAGAACCGGGACAAATGGGTCCAGACGAACCGGGACCAAAGCCCGCGAGGCCCCGGGCGGCCTCCTGGGCTCACAAACCGGGACGAATGCACCCATTGGTCCCGGTTCGTATAAGAACCGGGACTAATGGGTTGGCCAGGCCCGAACGAAAGCCCCTTTTTCTACTAGTGACCACTCCTCAATGAGATCCTTCTGAAGATCATTGTGCGCTGCGGGACGCCGGATGGCATGATAGGAGGCAACAAAACGGGCCACCCTTTCAGCCCTCCGTCGCACTCGCACGGGATGTCCCAAGAGCTCATACTGTGAGTAGTCTAAATCTTGGCCACGCTCATTCTCGATGATCATGTTGTACATGATCACACAAGCGTGCATGATGTACCAAAGCATTTTTTGATCTCAAAATCTAGCCGGTCCTCTCACAATAGCAAATTGGGCTTGCAAAATCCCAAAAGCTCTCTCCACATCTTTTCTAGCCGCCGCCTGAGCATTGTGGAAATCAAGATTTTTCTTACCTTCCGGTTTTTTCAACGGCTTCATGAAGGTTTGCCACTTTGGATAGATGCCATCCGCTAGATAATAGCCATAGTTGTATATACGGCAATTTGCTACAAACTGCACCGGTGGCAACTCACCATTTGCAATCTTATTCATCAGTGGTGACCAGTTGACAACATTGATGTCATTCAAAGATCCAGGCATTCCAAAGAATGCATGCCAAATCCAAGTCTCTTGATCGGCCACCGCTTCAAGGATTATAGTGGAACCCTTTTTTTGGCCGTGGAATTGCCCATGCCATGCCTTTGGACAATTCTTCCAACTTCAATGCATGCAATCTATTGAGCCAAGCATGCCAGGAAAGTCGTGAGCTTTGTTCATCGCCAATAGCCTTGCGGCGTCTTCAGCATTGGGAGATCTCAAATACTCCTCGCCAAACACTTGCACAATTCCGACTGCGAAGCGCTTGACACACATGATGGCTTGACTCTCACCCATAGCCAAGTGATCATCAACTAGATCAGCCGGGATACCGTATGCCAACATACGCAAAGCGGCTGTCACCTTCTGAAAGGTGCTATGCCGAGCTCTCCGGCGGCATTCCTCCTTTGCTGAAAAAACCGGTCATGGCTCGCTAGTTTCTCTGCAATGCGCCTGAACAAGTCGGTGCTCATCCTAAACCGGCGACGAAAATACGACTCCGGGTATGTGGGATTCTCCATGAAATAGTGCCTCATCAATCTGTTATGGGCATCGATCCTATCTCTCCAAATTTTCTTCCGACCCATAACCGAACCACCGTGCTTCGATTTTTTATTGATATGCATAGCTAGGATCATTGCAAGATCCTCCTCCTCTTCCATATCAAATTCTTCTTCGGAAGAATCATACGACGAACTCATCTACAATGTTTAATACTATGCTATAAAAACTACAATCAACATGCACCAAATTCATGAAGTTTGAGCAATACATACCTTGTAGGCGTTTTGTCGAACACCTTGCGGGCGCCGAGCGGCAGCGAGCGCTCGGGCGCTGTTCGTCGGAGGACGGACGCGCGTGAGGGGCGGCGGGACTAAGGGGGGGCGGAGAAGCCGCCGCGGCGCGGGGATAGGCCGGGGAAGCGCCAGAACGGTCGCCGGGTGGCGCGGGCGGCGGCGGCGGCGGCGGCGCGGCTGGATGGGGGGTGGGAGTTGCGAGCGAGCGCGCGGGAGCGGGCGCAGCAAATAAGCGACACGCGATTGAGTTTCGATCCGCGCGCTGAAATACATATGCCGCGCGCTGTTTTTGCGCGCCCGCTGGAGCAACTATACCGGTTGCGCGCGCGCTAAAACGGGCAATTTTGCGGTGCGGCGCTAGTTTGGCGCGGCCGTTGGAGATGCTCTTACGCTCACACTTTTCCAATCGACTCATCTTGTGTCTGTATCACTTGGTTTTTGAAGCATGTGCTGTGAATCAATGTCCTCGAGATGATAAAACGACGCACATGAAAATTGAAGGTGAGTATGAGCGTTGCGCTTGTACTCTTATTTTTCTTGTGCCGAACTTTGAATGGGAGGAAGCATATCTCGTTTTCCTCGTGGTGAGCATCCAATTCTAAAACGGGAAGAAGAACAGCCCATTTCCCTTGAGAAAACGTCATCGACGAACCGTGTCAGCGGTCAACCAGCATTCCATCTCCCCAATCACCCATCACCCTGCTATGGTGCTAGTACGAATTTGAACTCGGCACCCTCCAAACTCCAAACTCCAATCTCTCAAAGTGAAAAGTTATTCAAGGATAATAATCTTAAAGCGTTACGTACCTAGAGCCAGGGCTCCGCCTCCTCCAAGAAAGAAAGTTAGGGTTCGTGCCTCTCGCCGGCGCCGGCGCAGGTCCGCCTCATCTCCGGTGGCCCTAAGGCCATGGAGGCACGGTGGATCCTGGCAAGGGCCAGCGGGAGGGCTCCGTTTTTAGTTGTTTTTTTCAATCTTGTTAGGGTTTGTGTTCTACTCAGGAAGGCGAGACGGCGGCGGCTCCCTGAAGATGGAATAAAGGTCTCCCCGCCTAGCCCCCGTTCCGGCGGTGCGTCTAGCATCGTTGGTGGGCGTGTGGAGGTGTGTCTCTGGCAGATCTATCTTTGGTGGATTTACTCGGATCTCGTCGTTGTTCGTCTATGTTCGTGTGTCTTCGGTTTGGATCCTTCCGATCTACGTTATTTTTCATCGGCGGCGGTTGCTGTTCTGGGGTGCTGGTCCTATGGTGCCTTAGCATGGCGACTTCTCGACTGTCTACAACAACAAGTTGTGCCCGGCTTCGGCGATGGAGGGGCGATGGAGGGGCTCGCTTCGGTGCTTGTAGTCGTTGCTAGGTGGTCTACGAATCTGTATGTAATTTTTATTTTTGTTATTCGTTGTACTGCCATGATTGAAGATGAATATATTGAAAGTTTTTCCGGGAAAAAAAAATCTTAAAGCTCACACTTCCATTTTCTTTCTTTTCTGCACCGAAGGGGAGGCACAGAACAGTTGATGGCTAGACCTGTGGTAGGCTAGGACAGGTAACATGGCACTCAATCACATAGCTGTGCAACATCCAGGGAAACTACACAAGGCATCCATGTCCTTTTCTTTCCTGGTGGTTTACTGCTAACTGTAGCAGTCTGGTCTGGGAATGGCAGCAGTAGTACGTTAATCACGTGACCTGTTAGCGAGTCCCCAGGAGTTTAGCATGGTCGTCCGCAATTAGTTCACTTTTCTTTTATTGCGGCGTTTTCTTTTTAAATTTCATCGGTGCGTTTTGTCATGGGTGTCACGTCAGTTTTGGGTGCAGGCACGCAACGCACGCGGATCTCCTGTTCTCTTGCCGACTAAACCCATCGGCTCTCTGCCTGTCATCTGACACTGGACTGGCTCTACGTTATTGCAATTTTGGAGTTTACCGCTCATATACAGTCTGGTCCTTGCGATATCAAGTCAAATAATTCAAAAGCTCCTCTCCTCTCCTCTGCTTTTCCCGTTTTTTCTACCCGTTATGCAAAGCCCACAAATGAAAACATTTTGCACTTCCATCGTCTATGCCACACGCATTCATATGGATATCTTATTTATTCATTAGCTTTTCAGCAAAACTGAGTTGAAAAAGACCCCTGATAAGTATATTGTGTTAAAAGAAAAGGAGAGCATAGGAGGTGGAGGCCAAATAAGTAGTACTTTGTCTTTGGAGACAACATTTCTTTTTGTGGGGAATGCCTTTCGAGACATTATCATGAAAGGTTGAAAAATGAATGTGCACACTGTACGTTATAACTGCGGTGGGCCTACACCGGGAAGCAAAGGTAGCAACTGAGAGTTTAAATCCGTTTGTTGTGGTAATAGTTTTTTTCCTTCATCATAGTCAATCAGCTTTACAAAAAGGACGATAAGCATAACGGAATCCACTGTAATACTCCCTCCGTCCCATAATAGTGTCAAAAACGCTCTTATATTATGGGACGGAGGGAGTACATAGTAACGAGAAGCTACAAAAGGTGAGTACCGTCTCTCTTGAAGCCACATGTTATCACCAGACAGTTCGAAAACCAGGGAGCCCAGTGATGGAAGCACCACTGTTCTTCACCCTGAAGTCTGAAGAGTGCACCACGTTGCTAAAATGTAAGCCAGACCGCTGCAAAAAATTCTAAAAATATCACACCATGTAATACTGCGTTTTTTTAGTAAAAAAAAGGGGGCAAAAGGCTTGCCGCACTCGTTAACTTAGGGGGGGGGGGGGTGTTTATGATACATAACAACGACTTCATGGCATCTATAACATTGACCCGTTCCTCCCGCATCCATTCATGTAAAAGGGGGCCAGTCCGTGGACACGGATGTGGGAGTCGACCATCGCTATCCACATGCAATTCAAACAGAGTTTCAACAGACTGGATAAAATTCATGCAAACCAGCTGATTTTACCAAACCTATCCTACGCGGCGGCCGTCGTCCACTTCCTTTGTATTACGCATCGACGAGTGCGTCCTCCATCTGTTGCCTCCATGAGCGGCCGTAGGGTTCAAGACCCGTGAAGTGAAGGTGCGGTCTCCGGCGAGGAAGAGTAGAGCATCGAAGGCGGACCGGCCCACTTGGGGAACAATGCCCTGCCGCCCCCCATGCCCTACTCATTCTCAGAGGAGTCTGCGCCCTTTCCGTCCCAGTGGTCGTGAGATCCACGATGGAAATGGAGGGGCAGGCGCTCTCGCCGTCCCACCGGCGCGCCTGAAAAGTTCGTTGGCAGCGTTCTGGTCCGCGATCGCCTGCGCAGCCAGCGCGCCTCCGCGTCTACATCCGGCTGCGCCGCTTGTGGGGCGAGAGCGACAGCATGAGCGCGGGTGGCCTCGTCGAGCGCTTTCTGCTGAGCGACAAAGTTGGGGTTCGCCGCGGTCACGGCTTCCTTGCTAGTGCGCTCTCCGTAGATTTGGTCCTCCGCCAGTCGGAACAGGTTGTACTGTTGGTCATCATGAGCCCGCCGGAACGCCGACATATATAGGAGCCACCGCAGGCTGCTCCTCCGTAATGGTCGAGGTGTAGTGTGCTTGCGCCTGCTCCACGGTGATGCCGGCATCCACAGGCACGTGTTTTGGCGCGGTGTCTCAGAGCCCGTGTCCATCGTAGGGTCATCATTGTCGGAGACCTCGAGCGAGCTAGCCAGCATGCCGGCCTCGATCTTCCTAGCACGGCGGCTCTGCCAAGCGGCCACAAGGGCAACAACCTCGTGCTTCTGCTCTGTCGGCAGACTCTTTCCAAAGCTTTCCCGCTCACGGTCATGGCGGATGTAGTGCAAGAGAGGACAATGTGGAGCGGATGTGTTGTGAGCCGGGTGTGGCCACCCTTAAATAGCGGTTTTCGGTGAGGCAAAGCGTCTGGGTCCGTCAATGCGCGTGTGTCGGAGTTGGTTGCTCGGTCGACGAGCATGTTTAATGGCGGCAGACGGAGGGACGTGCATTGAGCGGGTGTAGTAGATATTTGTCTCGTCTTCTCCAGTAAACGTCTCTCCAACATTGAACAGGCGTGGAGACGGGGGACGCGGTGCGGGCTGCGCCCTCAGCCGACGAGTCGCTTCAATGCCGGCGTGAGTGAGCGGTCACGTCCGTTCTGGACCGACGTCAATGTGGAGCGGCCGCTCTAGAGCGACGTGAATGCAGGCATCTGGCTTCGGACGGGAAAGCTCGCGGGCGCGGGAGGTTTTTTTGGTGTGCCAAGTTAGTCAGGAGCGAGCGTGGTAGCGGTCCGGACACCCGCAAAGCCCTCCCCCTCCTCTAGTGTGTCTCTAGTTTGCGGGAAAAAACACGTCCGGAGCGGGCGTGACAGCGATCCGGACGCCCGCAAACCCCCCTCCCCCCTCCAGTGTGTCAAAAGCACGTTCGGAGCGGCCTGCGCATCGATGCAGGATCGTGTTAGATGGCAAAACACATCTGGACCGCATGGTCCAAACTGTTGCGGGCGGTTTGAGGGTTGGCGTTGGAGATGTCTCACAACATAGCCCGTCAGGAAAGAAGTGGATTGCTCTCTCGGCATGATGATGCTCAAGTGCCTAGCCCCCTCGGTGACCCAAAGTTTGGCCTCGCCCTGAATAAGCTTGAGTAGACAGCAGGGCGGCATTGATTTCTTCCTAAAATCTCTAGCGTTTCTCTCATTCCAGATAACCCAACACACAAGTATTGTGATGAAAGCTATGACCTTCCAGTTTGCAGTATTGGGTTTCGACTTGTTAATCCACCGACTCTATTTTTGACATTGCCCTCCGTCATCATCAGTTTATCTCTAGAGCCCCTAAACCCAACCATTTGTTGACCATTCGCCAAATGTGCAACGTGAACCAACATTTAAAGAAGAGATGGGAGGATGCAATCATAATGTCAAAAATCCTTCCATCTCTTCCCATCCTCTCATCTCTTCTTGGGAGGGGGTATATGATTAGCATGGAGTGTTTGATGCCATATGAAAAACAACAAAATCCTAAAAACAGATTTGATTGAATGATAGACTTCCAATGAAATGTAATACATATGGCTTCATCCTGTAGGATGAATCAAACAATCAACTTAGGGAAAATTTCTAATTATTCTAGTCTACAAAAATCCTATAGACTTCCTCTAAACCAAAGGAGCCCTGAACGGGTAGCAAAGGTAGTAGCAGGCGACTGTTTAAATTGACCTTGGTCGGTTGGTACTAATGATGCAGGCCATTGTTGTACCGCCCAATGATAAAGCCTTTTTCTTCATAGTCAATCAGCTTTACAGTAGGAGTAAATCAAGAAAATAAATATATGCAACGGAATCCAGTGTACTACGCATCGAGAGGCTACAGCGAGTGTGAGTACTAGCGGTTCTCAAAAGCTACACGTCTCATAAAAACTCACAGTCCTGACAAAGCAAATGCCGCCCCACACGCACTGTTGCGCTCCTACCAAAGTCCTTCGGCGTTTATCACTTTGAGGATCTCGTGTCAGCTTTCGCGCGCTGACGCATCCAAGATTTCGCTGGGTTGAAATACAGACGCGGTTTCTTCAGTGTATGTAACCAATGCCATGGCTATAGTAGTGAAATACAGATGGCAATGGCAGTGAAGAAAGCTATAGTAGTGATGCGTATCTCAAAGAATATATGTTTAGATTAAAGAGGAATCACGCCGACCCTGAAATCTTAGTGCCACAAACACAAGGCACGTGATCAATCAGTCCACAGTCTCAAACAAAGCCACTGACCAAATCCAACAAAATCCGCAGCAGAGGGTGACAAAAACACCACAGCTTTCACCCTGGGGAGCGCACGCCGTTGCTAAACTATAACTCTAAACCCAGCAGCAGCAGCAGCATCACCTTGTCCTAAAGCTAATCAAAGAATCTTTGCCTGCGAGACGCAGGCAGAAAAGAATGAGAGGCGGTGAAAATCTCAGACTCAGAAACGAGCAACAAGAAAGGGCTTTTGATCCCGACAAGCGGGTGCAGAAAGCAAAACCTGAGAATGAGAAAAGCGCCGCGCTTTTCTTTCTTTGTTTGTTTATTTGCCGTAGCGGGCAACAGGGTAATTTTCTTGTCTATATAATTCTCGCCCTCCTCCTCCCTGCGGCTGCCACACAGGCAGGCAGCCGAGCCGAGCGAGCAATAATTCGCACCGGCACACAGGAGCGGCAGTAATGGCCGCGTGGTGCCGGTGCCAGTAGCAGGCAGGCAGGCAGGGGAGTAGCGCCACTGCACTGGGCACTGCTGACGCTTCGAGCCCACGCCCTTCCCTCCACCCTTGCCCCTCCCTCCCGAAACTCCCTCCCTCCCTTGGCCTCCTCAGGCCTCCCAATCTCGCAGAGCGGCGGCCGTCATTGGCCGGCGGCGGTGCGCGGCCCCGGTTGTTTCCTCCGGCGTCAGGTGCCCGTGATCTGGTAACTCACTTTCCGCCGCGGTTTTGTTTTCTCTTGTCCCTTATGTGAGATTGCGCAGTTTGCGGCTTTGCGCTCGTGCTGACGGAAGAAAATTCTGCGACTGGAGGTTGTTGCAGAGGCGGCGAGGTGAGGTGACGCGGCGGCGCGATGAGGTGGCTCAAGTCGTTGGTTGGGCTGAGGAAGGTGGAGAGGCAGCAGCAGCGCCGCAAGGAGGATGGCGACGCCGGCCCAACAGTACGCGCCACTACTTCTACCTACATGCGATTCCGCCTCTCGTTTGGCTCTCACCTCTGGGTTCCTTAATTCCTCTGGGATACCTACTTATTCTGCTTGGATGTGGAGTGGAAGGATCGTAACAATATTTTGCCCAGTGCTTTTTTATCATACAGTAGGAATTCATTCTTATCATACACTAAATCTAATCTAGGGTATCAGTTGGTACTTCTGTATGCATTGCTTTTGCAAGTTGTAGTTGTTGGCTTGTTGCAGATCTGGGTTATATTATTTGAGTCATCCTTTGGCTCTGCACCACTGACAAGATTGAATTTTGAGGACTGAAGTTAGCCCCCCCCCCCCCCCCCCCCCCCCCCCCCCCCCCCCCCCCCCAAACAAAAACTCAACTGATCCTTTTCGAAAAAAAGCACAATAACTATAAATCTACCGTCCCTGATGATAAACACATGAGGAGACCATGTTTCTTCTTCCCATTTTTTTTTTGGAATAGAGTGCTGCCACATGTTCCTTTGATGATGTGCTTCCTTGTTTGCTTACACATTGTGAACTGGGGAAATTGCAGAAAACAGATGCCGTCGATCAGTTCCACTTCCAGGATCAGCACTCCCAGGATCACGCTAGCCTTGTCGGACCAGAAGAGTTCCCTGATGAAAATGGTCCGTCAGAAGATGAGTGCGATACACCTTCATGCTCAGGACCTGGTTTCAGTATGCTTAGTGTGCCACTGCCTCAAACAGAAGAGGAGCTCAAAGAGATCTGGGCTGCCACAATTATTCAGACTGCATATAGAGCCCTACTGGTATTCACCTTTTTCTCTGTCGATTAGCAGTTAACTTCTTGCTTGCTCTGTACAGTGGGAATAATTACACATGTTTCCTAACTTGTATATTGATAAGATGCAAGGGGTCTGAAAATTTCAGTGGTTACTTTTTTTGTAGAGAAATTGGATCATGTGCTACGTTTTAATTAGTCTTGCTTGATTGCCGATGTGCGGTTTACTAGTAAATTACTAAAGCTCCAGTCTCCAAAATATGGAGCTCCTTTGTCCAAGCAAATCTGCACCTGCATGGCTGCATTTGCATGCATAGGGTGTTGAAATATATTGCCCACCTCCCTCCATCAGTTCGGACTTTTGGATGAGTTGGCTGGAGCATGAATTCAATATGGTATCCGAGCCAAGAGGTCTTGAGGTTTTAATTAGTCTTAAGGACTAATATAGCCTAGACGTGAGGGGGAGTGTTGAAATATATTGCCCACCTCCCTCCATCAATTCGGACTTTTGGATGAGTTGGCTGGAGCATGAATTCAATATAGGGCAATATTAGGAGGCTTGCTATCCATTGTATATTTAAAACAGGACTTTGTGCAGTCAGTAGGGTGTGCTGCACTTGTCTTACCTCACAAATTTCACTTGGTTTTGAATTCCAACAACTATAACATACAGAGTGATTAGCATTATGTGATGACTATGCAGTTTCAGTAGAAGTAAGAAAAGCTACAGCTCGATCATCCTGATACTGCAATACATGGTAGAAGTAAAATCTATAATTCGTGGAAATGTTATGTATAGGTCTATGTTCATCACCATCAGTACTGTGCAACAATGTTTGATGGACTGTATGTTCATACGGCTGGTTGTCGAAGTATTAGTGCAAAGCATTGTATCGTACCAACAAGTTTCTCTCGGAAACAAAGAAATGTTAGAATGGAATCGAGGAATCTGCCAAGATTGCTCTAAATGTCTATTTTCTTATAAGGTACTAGTACTACACTAAGTTTAGCTTCATTCCTCTTCAGGCTAGGAGAGCCCGCCGAGCTTTAAAAGGACTGGTTAGGCTTCAAGCCCTTGTAAGGGGTCATATAGTGAGAAAGCAAGCTGCTATAACACTTCGGTGTATGCAAGCTTTGGTCAGGGTACAAGCCCGTGTTAGAGCAAGGCGGGTTCGTGTGGCCTTGGAAAATCAGATGGATGAGCAACAAAATAATGTAGAAGAGCAAACGGACGAGGCACATGTTCGAGAAGTTGAGGTAAGGCACACACCATTTTGCAAAAATTGTGGTTATAATTTGTAAGACATCCTGTTATATTATTATTTTTGTTATGCTGCTTGCCTTATTTGTTGACATCCTTTCATAAGGTTCCTGTTAGAGTTACATTTTTTATCAGGAAATAAATGGTAGTGCAGTGCAGTTATTTGGCCTGAGTTGTTAACTTCCATTACCACCTTACTTAAAATGCAGGATGGGTGGTGCGATAGTATAGGGTCTGTGGAAGACATCCAAGCAAAATTGTTGAAGAGGCAGGAAGCAGCAGCCAAGCGTGAGAGAGCCATGGCCTATGCCCTTTCTCACCAGGTAACTTTATCATACGTTTTACCCGAGGACATTACTCAATGGTGGTAACAACACGATGCTTGAACCGTGGATTAGTGAATGCTATATAGTGGAACAAACATATTGCCCTGAACCTAAGTATAGCTTCTGGATGTCTAAGGTCATTTGGGAAGCCTCATGCTCGCTGTTTTTGTATGATTGGCTGCACCGCACTCTACTATGTTTGCTGTTGCTGCACTCCAACTTCCAAGTGTTGCTTTCATGAATAACATCGAAGTTAACCTTCCCTCCAAGCTAGCTACATAATTTTGTTCTTCATGTTTTCCTTGCTATTCTGCTATTGATTAGCCTTTATCTGTAATTGTACTGCATAGCTAATATGAGGCCACTACTTGAAAAGAAAAAGGGAAAGCGTCAGTGCTTCCTTTAGTGTTCCATCTGAAGTTCCTTCTCTCCTTTTTCTTAAAAAAATCTTAAGTTTCTTCTCTCCTTTTGCAGTGGCAAGCAGGTTCAAGGCAACAGGCAGCCATTACAGCTTCTGAACTAGACAGGAACAGCTGGAGCTGGAATTGGCTGGAGAGATGGATGGCCGTCCGCCCGTGGGAGAGTCGGTTCCTTGGCATGTACGCAGCAGATGGAATTGCCATTGATACCGGAGCGCACCATGCTGAGGGAAATGCAACCAAGGCTCCATACAGGAAACCTGTGAAAAAGCAGGTTTCAGCTCTTCATTCAAGTGTGTTGATCCAGAAGGCCCGCCCCTCGAACTCAGAGGGTGGTGGCTCCTTGTCGAACCCGTCTGCCGGTTCGGCGTCAGCTAAACCGAAACGGAAGCTGCCACCAAAGGAAGGTTCTGATGAAGTCTCGTCTCGTCTTTCGGGACTTGGTGCCCGGAGCAGTAGTAATCCTAAGGAGAGGCCTGGGCAGTTACAACCTCGGGCCAACAAGAGGTTCTCCTTGCCTGGCACTGGTAAGTTCAAACCTTGCATCTGTTACATCTAGTGATGCAAAGATTTCCTGCTGGTTTTCAGTAACTTTTCTTCTTCGGAAAAGGCATCATTTTTTTGATAAATGTCCTTGTCTAGCATAAGTTCTTCTCATGTGCGCGCGCTATAACTACTCATCAGTTCAGAAGTAATCTCCATACTACAAGCTGTTTGTTTCCTTTTTCCCCACAAAAAAACAAAAGCTGTTTGTTTCCTGCTCCAACTTGTGCCTCGGTTTATACGGTTGCTTAAAGCTTCCAGATAGACTCACTTGCTACTGAAAAGATGCAGGCACAGAAGTTGGCAAACGGCAAGTGAATAAACCTGCGGTGAACCGATCCCCCAAGGCTACCGAAGACTCCCCAGCGCTGGAAGGGAAGCATCGCCGTGCCGGTTCCGTTGATCTGCTGCTCAAGAGAGTTGAGCTGCAGGCTTGACAAGCCATCTGAAGCCCCATCTACCGTCGTCAAGGTTCGAAGTCAGCATGCTGCGCTCTGATACATGGGCGGCCTTAGATTCTGGAAGGTCCATTGGAGCAATGTGCATTTATTTCTTAGCCATATTATAGGTATGCAGTCAAAATGCTCATCTCAGGAGATGAGATCTAGCTAGTGCTTGGATATGTATGTGCTGGTCAGCTGGTGCCTCTAGTCCTGGAGGTTACCATAGCTTGTACTGTTGTATTTGTAGCTAAGAGCAAGTATGGGCTCACATTTTCTGGAACTATTTTTTGTACAATAAAAAACAATTCTGAAACTTTATGTTTTTATCAAGGGTAACCCCGTGCTTTTCACTGGTGTGTGCTCTGTAGTCTCTACCTTGCTGAGCTGCTGGGCCATGGTGCCTGAAGTAGTAGTTTTTTTTTTAGAAGAATCTGAAGTAGTAGTTGAGTTGCTTGTTAAATCTCGGGCCTATCAGACCAAATGGGCTTCGGCCCAGCAAGAAAGCCAGCTCATTCTACCTTTTATTCCTTGCCCCGACGCGACGCGTTTCGTTTGGTTCCGTTTGCTTGGCGTGAACCGTAGCGGAACCGTCATCCATCGACGACTTCCGTCGCGCCCGAGGCACCCACAGCGAGGCGCCCGAAACAATTGTCTGTCTCCATGGCGGCAACGACGACGGCGACGTCGAGGCGGGCGCCGGCCGTCCTCCTCCTCCTCCTCCTCGCGGCGGCGTCCGCGGCTTCGGCCAGGGGCGACGGCAACGGCGTGTACGAGCCGTGCGCGGACGCGACGGTGAGCCGCGGCGACGGGTTCACCTTCGGGGTGGCCTTCGCGGGCCGCGACGCCTTCTTCTCCGGCGGCGTGCAGCTCTCGCCCTGCGACAGCCGCCTCAACCTTGCCGGCGCCGGCCCGCAGCTCGCGCTCTTCCGCCCCACCGTCGACGAGATTTCGCTCCTCACCGTCAACGCTTCCGACCCCAAAGCCCTGGTGAGTCGAGTCGTCCTCCGCCGAGCTGCACCTCCTCAAGCCTTTCCTCCGAATTTTGTTGTTCGATCGAAGCTTTTTGCGCGAGGAATATGCTCCGTATGACGAACCCTAATTGATTTCCCATTTGCACCCCAGGGGAACCAATTGTTTGGCACAAAGAATTGTCTTCTAGCTAGCTCCTTTTTTACTTCTTCTATAAATAGTAAATAAATCATAGTGCTTTGCAAGCAAGAATTTGGGATGGCCATCAATCATGCGGTACGCCCTCCTTGCCTTTTGTCAATTAGTGTGTGAGGGATGAAGAAATTCAAATCGTTGGGGACACCTCACAAATCCATTGATGATCGCCTCTTGATTGGGGAGGTTTAAGCCAAACAAACGGAGAGCTGGAGACTGCCCCACAGGCAACACGTCCAGACAACCGACAGCTACGTTTTTGGGCTCATTGGAGGAGGGTAGATCCGTTAATGGCGCTCTCAACATGCCTCCGTGTTCTCTGTGGCCCAACCTAAGTGCTAGGTTGGAGTATTACTTGGTCGGTGCAATCTCGTCTGAGGATTTATTGAATGTGCTGTCCCCTCACTCTGGGGAAATTTCCCCTTCAACTAATTGATTGGGCTCAGCCGTTTGTTTTTAAGATAGTATCATGATGACCGATTATTATGATGAGGACGCTCATTTATTTCTCATCTAGTACCTGATTCATTGACTGGCATTCTGTTTTTTCTTGCAAATATGGGTTAATAAGACTGCTGCATAAGAACGATTTCAGTAATACTGAAAACTTCAGCACACTGTAATTTTTTCCGAGACAACCTGGAGTAGATACGGCCTGCTGAGAAGAACTGCACAATAGCTTGCATCGTTCTATCATGATACAATTGTTACTTTCTTGTAGTAGATAAGATAGGTGTACTCATCAAATGTCTTGTTGGACAGTGTTCTGACATAAAAGATGATGGGTTCATCATTAGTCCTAACATGCCGTTCTTTCGCTCTGTTCCAGACATCTGCTGGTGGGTACATGGTGGCCTTTGCCGGGAGGAAATTCGCGGCAAGGTCGCCGCCCGTGTTCGTCGGCAACAGCTCGTACACAGTCACCGGCTTCACCCTGGTGCGCCCATAAACCCATAGGCTGGAGGATACTACTCTAGATCTTACGCCCACAAAGCTCATCACTGTCTCCCTCTGTCTCCCAGGTGTTCGAGTTCCACAAGGGCACGCTCCAGAACCTCTTCTGGAAGGCGGACGGCTGCTCGTCGTGCTCCGGGCAAGCCAACTTTGGGTGCGTCGAAAACAGCTGCGCGATCAAGACGTCGAGCTGCAAGGGCAGCGGCGGCGGGCAGGTGGACTGCAGCCCCGGGATCCAGCTCGCCTTCTCCGGCACCGACAAGCACGAGGCAGTGCTCAACTCGTGGTACGAGGTGTCCAAGCTGAAGCAGTACTCCCTCTTCGGGCTCTTCTCCAACCTCAAGGACTCACTTGCGGGGCAGTTCAGCAACTTCTTCTAGCATGTCGTGCGTGCTCGGTCACGGTCAGTCCCCCCGGCCGTCTTCCTCCTCCTCGTGCAGCTTCATATTGCGTCGTCGCCCGTGTACTGTTTGTTGTCCCGTGCCGTGTAACGTTTGTGACCAACTGCTTTGTGTATCGATTATCAGCTGCTATGTACACTCGTTAACTGTTAGGTATAGAGACAATGTAAGCTACGTACGAAACTAGTGTATTTTTGTAATGTATAATGGAATTTGTGTAGTTTTGTGGTGGTATGGACGAGAAAGTAGTTTGAAACTAGCGCATTGTTTGACTGTTTATGCAACTATTGGAGAAAAGTTTTGATGTCGGATGAGCTAAAATTTGTTACTTTCGGCTGTTGTACATGTATAAAAGCTTCGTGACTGCCTTGCGCGAGTTGGGAGTGTTTTGGGGAGGGTGGAGGCCGCTCTCGCCAAACTAGAGGTGGTGTTGGATGTGTCTTCGCTGCCTGAGCTTCAGATTAGGGTTGTGCTTGATTTGTCCCTGTTGCCCGAGATCCAGGTTGGTTATGTCGATGAGGAAGCATGCATGTATGGAGATCTCTCCCCTTGTGATACATCGTGTCGATTGCCGTTGCCTGTCGTGTCGATTGCTTCTGAGAGTGAAGCTGTTGTCGAGGTCATGGCTTTGGTGCTGCAGATTATGCCTGAGCTGCAAAAGATTTGTGGGGAGCCTACTTGGCCTATTTCGATGGTGCTTCCTAAGGAGATGGAGTCACTTGTAAGGTATTTGGTGATGCCCACTTCGACTTCACCATCGTCGTTGGAGCCCATTCAGCTGCTCGACTTTGTGGACCGTGGATGTTTGGATGCTGCTACTGCTCTCTCACCTGAGGCCGTTGGCCAGGTGGCGTTTGCGGGTGCCGACGATGATGAGGTAGGTGCTTTGGCATCTAATTCGGATGCGCCAAAACCCATCCGGCCGCCCATTTTTGACCGTGATGCTATGTTGGCACGTATTGACGAGGTGGTCTTTGTGAAAAAGCTTGGCCGCTTGCTCCCCTCCTTGGATGCAGCTTGTCCTGGGTCTGGCAAGGCGATTGCTTGCCTCCTAGCGGTGGAGGGTTCTACGTGCAAAATAAAGAAGGTGAAGAAGGCTCTCAGGGCCATAGGCAAGAAGAGTGGCGCCATTGGTAAGGCGTCAGCGGTTGCTTAATGGAGGATGCTCAGTCCTGCCGTCCTCCATCGCCGTCTGGCTCATCTCCGAGGATTTCGTGGCGCCTGATGTATTCAACCGTGGCTTCGTTGAGGGTATGTGGTTGTTACATGTTATGTATGTTTGTCGGGTTGACTATGGGGTCATGGAGTTTGTTTCTTAGCGAATAGTCCGCATGTGGTCTATATGTATCGGTTTTTCGTTAATTAACTGGGCAATTCTCTTCTTCTTAATTAATCGACGAGGCAAATCTTTTGCCTCCATTTCAAAATAAATAAATAAAAGGAGAGCATTTGTTTGTGGCGCGCGTCCTTGTGATCCGAGCAGCGCCGTCACGTACGGTGGCCTGAGTCGAGAATGACGAGCGCTTGCAGCTTGCTCTCTTCATAGAAGCGACCTGAGATCAGATCTGACCCACCCACATTGCTCCCGTGGGCGACAGGGAGGGCGCTCCTGCAGCCGACGACAGCACCCTCCTCCCTCGCCGCCGTCAGAGGACGAGGTCGGTGACGGCAGGGCATTTCGCCTTCTCGCGCTGGGACTCCGCCATGGGACGGAGCGGCTGGGCGGGGCACCGTGATGACGAGGGTCGTGGTGGTGCGGCGGCGGATCCTCACGGCGGCTTTGAGGTGGCAGATCGTGCAGGCGAGGGGGTGGCGGTGGATCGGGATCCGCCCAGATCTGAAGTCAGTCTTCAGCCGGCGGCGCCGGCTGTAGGCATCGTGGGACGGTGTGCCCGCCGTGGCGGCGATGGCGTCGGCATGGTGGAGGCAGCGAAATGGTGGCAGTCCTAGTTCTCTTATCGCATCACTGCAACGATCTGCATGATTGGTTCTCCTCGATCTGGCTGTCGACGTGTTCCGAAGGTCTGTTGTTTGTTGACACCATGGGGCATGTCGGTATCGATTTCCATGGCATAAGCAGCGGTGGAGAAAGTCATGGTGGCTGAGATCGGAGGATCGATAAGGCGGAGGGGGCCTTGAAGGTGATGGAGTCAGCTAGGTGTTTGATAATTTTCAGAAGCAGCAGTGGCTAGTGGGGGTGGCACCATTAGAGGATTTCATTTTTTGTGCCGCTGCTTAGGTATCGAGTCGTGACTTTCAGGGTCAAAACCTAAGGTCTGATCTTCATTGGTTGTGCCTGGCAAATTCCTTGCTGAAGATATTGTTTTGAAAGCTCGGACTTTCTCCAGGGCGAAAACCTAAGATCTTGAATCGGGCGCGACGGCGCTTGTGCACTGTTTTCTTCTTAAAGACGTCGTTTTTGGAGCCTTTTATGTTTTTTGGGCGTTGTCTTTGGTGGTTGTTTATGTGCTGCTGCTGAGAGCAGTCGATCACTGTGGTGGCGCCTTTGTTTTTTTCCTTTCTTTTTTTTTATTTTCTTTTCGGGCTGTGACATCCCTGGATGTCTTTGTGACATTTTGGTGGTGCAGAGCCTGAGTGCAGTTGATATCTTTACGATATTAATATACTTCATCCATTCATAAATATAAGCCTTTGTAAGGATTTCATTATGGATCACATATGTATATAGATGCATTTTAGAGTATAACTCACTCATTTTGCTTCGTGTGTAGTTCATAGTGAAATCTTTATAAAAACAACTTATAGTACTAGTTGGGAACCGGAAGGAGTGTTTTATTTTTTTCAAAAAAGAGGCTTGCTCTGTTGCTCAGTGCTCACGAAACAGAACATACGGTTGGCCGGGGCCGGCCAGTGGCGCGAGGGACCGAACCAGCGAACGAACGTACCTAATTACATACTGTATCCCGGCAAGTAAGCGTTTTCTCCTCTTCTTGTACGCTTGACGCAGCGCTTTCGTGCGATCAGCAGACCGAGCACCTCCATGCAAAAAAGAACGAAAAGAAAAGAAAGAAAAACAGACCGAGCACCGAGCACATGTGGAGTATGCATGTCGCTAACTTTCCATTTCATTTCTTATAATGCGTGACTCAGCCCATTTGGACGAGAGAGAGACAAGAAAAGTGTTATGGTCAAGCTGGACACGTGCTCCTCTGCTTGCTCCGACGATTGATCGGGTCAAACACGACCAACCGTATGGCTACGACGGATGGTGTTGATGATTGTCTTCAGGAGACGGCCACGGAATTCACCGCCGCCCAATCCAGTCAAATCCAATCCGAGCAGTTCACGTAGAATTTGCCGCCACATCCTGCGATTTTTTACTGATACTGGAGCACTTAATTTTACCCGCGGCGAGCTGGTTTGTCCGGCGCGGTGCGCTGCGGAAATGGAATCCGTTGCACATGCCTGCCTGGTGAACTTTGTACAGCCAGCTAAGCTGCGCGCCGCACTGACGCGGTTTAGGTTCGAGATTTCCAGTTTCCATACAGGGATAACCGACGCACGCCACCGCGTGATCCAAGGACCGAACCTGGACGCCAAGCCATCGGATCGGATCGGATCGGATCGGATCGGATCGGGTGTATTACTATTGGATCCACTTGCCGCAGGGAGAAGGGTCTGGGTCGCCGTCCCCTTCCTCCCACCTTCCCCGAGCCTCGCACGGGACGAGACGGCAGACCCCTTCAACCCCCAACCCCGCGTCCCCGCCCCGATCAATACCGGTTAAGTAACTAACCCCTTCTTCCTCCCTTGTCCACTCCGCTTCTCCCCATCCAAGAAACCGCGCCAGGACTTCCACCCATCCAGGAGAATCAAGAAGCCGGCGTACAGACCGATCGACCCATCGACCCTTGCCTGAGCCGCCGGCAGCAGGAGCCATGAACAACCTCTTCTCCAGCTCGTGGAAGCGCGCGGGCGCGGGGGGCGACGGCGGGGACCTCGAGTCCGGCGGCGGCGGCGGCGGCGGCGTGGAGATGACGGCGCCGCCGGGCGCCGCGGCGGGGGCGAGCCTGGACCGCTTCTTCGAGGACGTGGAGTCCATCAAGGACGACCTGCGGGAGCTGGAGCGGATCCAGCGCTCCCTCCACGACGGCAACGAGTCGGGCAAGTCGCTCCACGACGCCTCCGCCGTGCGCGCGCTCCGCTCCCGCATGGACGCCGACGTCGCCGCCGCCATCAAGAAGGCCAAGGTCGTCAAGCTCCGCCTCGAGTCGCTCGACCGGGCCAACGCCGCCAACCGCTCCGTGGCCGGGTGCGGGCCGGGCTCCTCCACGGACCGCACCCGCACCTCCGTCGTGGCCGGCCTGCGCAAGAAACTGCGGGACGCCATGGAGTCCTTCTCCTCCCTCCGCTCCCGCATCACCTCCGAGTACCGGGACACGGTGGCGCGGCGCTACTTCACGGTGACGGGGTCGCAGCCCGACGAGGCGACGCTGGACACGCTGGCGGAGACGGGCGAGGGGGAGCGGTTCCTGCAGCGGGCCATCGCGGAGCAGCAGGGCCGCGGGGAGGTGCTGGGCGTGGTGGCGGAGATCCAGGAGCGGCACGGCGCCGTGGCGGACCTGGAGCGGAGCCTGCTGGAGCTGCAGCAGGTGTTCAACGACATGGCCGTCCTGGTGGCGGCGCAGGGGGAGCAGCTGGACGACATCGAGGGCCACGTCGGGCGGGCGCGCTCGTTCGTCGACCGCGGGCGCGAGCAGCTCCAGGTCGCCCGCAAGCACCAGAAGAGCTCCCGCAAGTGGACCTGCATCGGCATCGGCATCCTGCTCGTCGTCATCCTCATCATCGTCATCCCCATCGTGCTCAAGAACACCAACAAGAGCAACAACAACAACGGCCAGCAGTAGGATCTGCTCGTGATGATGATCCTGACTTGCTTGCTTGCTGGGTGTTGTTGATCGTTTTTTGTGGAATTTTTTGCGATTGTAATTACTCCATCCATGTGGTTCGTTGAGCCACTCGATTATATTATATGACTATATACTTTTCGGCGATTTAGTGGTAATTATTATGCAGTTGATTAAGTTTGGGTTGGAGTGTGGAGCCAAGCTTGTGTGACAGGTGAGCCAACTTTGACTTGGTCGGAGTCCATGTGCCGGCGCGGCTGACCGGCGACGCAATCAAGAGAGAAGAAGAGAAGATTCAGGCTCCAGATGCGAGGCACCGCTCGTTGGTTGGAGTAATCTACGGAAGGTCGTCCAAATCTCGAGCTGCCTGCGTGCTCGTCAACCATAGACATGGTGGTGCTAGTAGGAAAATTTCGTTGCTTGCAAGCTTCTCGAAAGGCAGACCTTCCGTGTCATTTCGAGGCAGGCTGGACTCCGACAAGATTGTGATGCAGTAATATAATTCTGCTCATTGGAATCAAGATTAGCTGAACCACCTCCCACTGGAATTGCACCACAAGTCCGGTACATGGCGCAGTCCGTTCTAAAGAAGGGAACACATAAGGCCCCGCTTGGATTACCGTTTTCGCTCGTATTCGGCTGTATCGGTCGTCTTGTTTCTAGGCGAAAAATCACCATTGACCGGCAATTTACGCTTGTTTTTTTCAAAAGGGAAGCCCCGGCCTTTGCATCAGAACGATGCATACGGCCATATTTATTAATAAGCAAATAAGTTCAACACAAGTCATCATGTCTCAAAACAAAAGAACGAAAAATGCTCACAAAGAGCACAAAAAGAAAGGTAAAGCCACAACCGCCTGGCATAAGAAAGACAGAAAAACTAATTGCCTATCCTATTACATAACCGTCATCCAAACCGGTTGAAAATAGCCCGAGCTACCATCTCCCATTGGACAGATCCAGTAACCATACGCTCCCTGACCTCCGTCGGAGTGAGTAGCGACCACATACGGATCAACGCAGTGGCTCGGAAAATAACCTGCAAAAAAATGAATGTTTGTTGTTCTGTTAAAATCCAAATCATTTCAGCAGTTCCAGACTGCCCATAATAAAGCGCATACTCCTACACGAATGTGTCCCACTATTTCGGAATCTATCCCGTCAAGCCACGTCCCAAATAACGTGCTGATAGTATTCGACGGAGTAATATTAAAGGCAATGTGAACCGTTCGCCATAATTTTTTTGCCAAAGGGCAGTCAAGAAAGAGGTGTTTGATGGATTCATCCGATCACAAAAACTACATCTTGCAGATCCTGTCCAGTTGCGTTTTGCCAAGTTGTCCTTTGTTAAAATGACTTGTTTATGTACAAACCACATAAACACTTTAATTTTCAAAGGTACTTTGACTTTCTAAACATGTTTCGAACTAGGAATATAGTCAGAGTTGATAACATCCAGATACATGGATTTAACCGTAAACTCTCCATTCCTAGTTAGCTTCTAGCACAACTGATCGGGCCGTTGAGAAATCTGAACATCCATCAGTCTTCTCACGAGATGGAGCCAGGCTTCCCAATGGTTTCCGGCTAGCGTCCTCCTGAAGTGAATATTGAGAGGAGTGGACTGAAGTACTGTTGCAACGTAAGCATCTCTTCGTTGAACAATGCTATAAAGTGAAGGATATTGAAGCGCGAGGGGAGTTTCCCCTAGCCATGTATCCTCCCAGAATCTCGTAGTGGTACCGTTTCCAACTATAAACTTTTTTGTCGGATCACGGGTTCCGGCAAAACCCTCAAGGTTCGAACACTGGGGTGCGCACGAAGATCTCCCCCAACCGATCCACGTCCTAGCTTCGCTAAGATCTCAAGGGCTAACTCGACGAACTCGCAACACAAGGGACACAAGATTTATACTGGTTCGGGCCACCGTTGTGGTGTAATACCCTACTCCAGTGTGGTGGTGGTGGATTGCCTCTTGGGCTGAGGATGAACAGTACAAGGGGAAGAACAGCCTCCTGAGGCGAGGTGTTCTTGTGCTTGGGAACTTGTGTGGTTGAGGATGATCTGAGTGATCCGTCCCCGTCTATGGTGGTGGCTAGTCCTATTTATAGAGGCCCTGGTCCTCTCCCCAAATATTGAGCAGGAAGGGAGCCAACAACGGCCAATTTAAAAGGGGACAACTAGTACAGCTTATCCTGAAAAAAGCAGTCTTCGCCTGCAAAAGGCTCTGGTGGTGACGCCGCCTTGGGCTCCATGGTGACCTCCGTCTTGCCGTCCTGCTAGTCTTAGTCTCGTTGCACTGATATGGAAACCTTTGCTTGACGCCTCGGTAGTCCGCGCCTGCGCTTGCCTCCTTAGCACCAAAGAGGAAACAAGTACACTGTGCGCACTGACGCCCGCCTAGTCTCGATCGTCATGGCTCACGTCACGAGAACCTCGCGAGGTTTGCCTTGCCTTGATCTCTCCGCCCCTCACGAGCCAACCTGGTGAGGCCGCTCCCGAAGGGGTCTTGCGCCGCCCGCCTCGCGAGGCTTGGCCCCTCGCGAGGGTCTTGAGTGCTTGTTGGTGAAGATGGGCCGTACGGGCCCGCTCGCAGAGCCATGCCATGGGCCGCAGGCAGGCAAGTCTGGGGACCCCCGTTCTCATAACGCCGACAGTAGCCCCCGGGCCCAAGGCGCGCTCGGGCTTGGCTTCGAGGCGAAGCCAAAGGTCAAGTGCGGAGCGCCGCGGGCCCCAATAGCCTGCGGCCTTGGTCGACGAGTGGCGGTTGATTGGACGTGGTCGTCTCCGCTTCCCCACGCTGCCTCGGCAACTACCCGACTTGATAAGTCCCTGCGACATGCAAGGAAAAACCATCATTACCTGTGATCGTGGGGGCGCTGGTTGGCCTTCTCCTGCTATAAATGGGGAGGGGGGCAGAGCCCCCGTCGCCCATCTCCTCCCCTCCGCTTGCTTCTTTCCCCTTGCTCCATTGCTAGCAGCGACGCCAATGGCGCCGTCGAAGAGGTTCTCTGCCGCGAAGAAGGGAAAGGCCCCTCGCGAGGGGCCCGGCTCTCCGGCGCCCAAGCGTGGACACGGCCGTCCCCGCAAGCACACTGCGACCCCCGCCGCGGCCCCCCGTTCCCGGGGTGGCGCCGCTGCGCGTGGCAGGGGTCGCTCCGGTCGCGGCAGCCCTGTCGATGAAGGGAGACGTGCCGTGGTTGCGCGGCCTCCTCGGCCGCGCTTCCACTCGGCTGTTCGGAGAACCCGGCCGGCAACTGGCTTTAGCTCCCGCGCTTCTTCGTCGACGAGCTGCCAGCCTCTGGTCCAGGCGGGTTCTGGCTGCAGGCGGACGGTTGCTGCAGCAGGGCTTCTTGGGTTGCGGTCGAGGTCTCCGCCGTGGGCAACATAGCTCTGGCCCGCGGTTGGCAGACATTCGCCCGCGCGCGCGGCCTGGGCAGGCGGTGCACCCTCCATTTCAAGTACGACGGTGATGCGACCCTCTATGTGAGGGAGTTTGGGGAAGATGGTCGCCACGCCGGGTGCTGCCCCGAGGTGAACGATGGCGAGGAGGTGCTTGGCCTTGGCGACGGCCGCGACGAGGATGAGGGCGAACCCGCCCTTGGTGCCGACCGCGTCTCGTCCAGCTACGGTGGCTCTTCCCCCGGCGACAGCTCCAGCAGTGGTGGCTACGACCAGCCGCCGCGCCCGCTTCGAAGGCGGTAGCAGATCATTTCGTCGCCGCGCCTCCGTGAAGCACGAGGAGGGGTCTGGCTGAGCTCAGGGCGGCACCAGGAGCCTGCCCCGTGGACCGCTATAGGGGCAGGCGCCGCCTTTATTTTGTTCTTCCTTTCCTTCCTGCATAAAAAAGAAACCAGTATGGACCCCGGAGGGGCGTGTATCGAACTATGATTTCTCAATCATTATGCTATGTTTGTTGTTTCCGTGCTGGGTCGTTATTTTGTGTAGAGGTAACTTAGCTTGGCACGTTTGGGGTAGCCTCCTCTTCACGAGGGATTTGCTTCCGGTTGCCTGTGAAGGCCTTCCTTGACTTGGCGGGTGCTAGGGAACTGCAAAAAACTCGTTAGGAGGCTCGCTAGGAGGCTTATCGTTCACCCGAGCCTTGACCCAGCGCTTCGTATCGCGATACCCGAGGGGCACGGATTAGGAGAGGTGCGCCAGCTTGTGGGCTCGAGCGAGGATGCGTCGCGAAAAAATAGACGAAGGAGAGAGGAAAGGAAAAACACTCGCGAGGGCGACGAAGAGCAGAGGAAAGAAAAAACACTCGCGAGGGCATCTGCCTAGCCCCCTCGTGAGGTATGAGAGAGAGAGAGAACAGGTTAAACTGGAGCCGAGAACAGCGGCAAAAGGCGACGGAACCAAACCAGCAAGGAACACCAGAAGCAAACCTCAATTAAAAGGATGTGAACCAACTACGGAAAGCAAATGAAAAGCCGCGTCCGGCACCTAGTCTAGTCTTCAAGTCTTCTCACCAGCGCGGAGCTAAGTGCTGCCACTAAGACGTGGGTGTTGGAAATATGCCCTAGAGGCAATAATAAAATGGTTATTATTATATTTCCTTGTTCATGATAATTGTCTATTGTTCATGCTATAATTGTGTTATCCGGAAATCGTATTACATGTGTGAATACATAGACCACAACATGTCCCTAGTGAGCCTCTAGTTGACTAGCTCGTTGATCAACAGATAGTCATGGTTTCCTGACTATGGACATTGGATGCCATTGATAACGGGATCACTTCATTAGGAGAATGATGTGATGGACAAGACCCAATCCTAAGCATAGCACAAAGATCGTGTAGTTCGTTTGCTAGAGCTTTTCCAATGTCAAGTATCATTTCCTTAGACCATGAGATCGTGCAACTCCCGGATGCCGTAGGAGTGCTTTGGGTGTACTAAACGTCACAACGTAACTGGGTGACTATAAAGGTGCACTACGGGTATCTCCGAAAGTGTCTGTTGGGTTGGCACGGATCGAGACTGGGATTTGTCACTCCGTATGACGGAGAGGTATCTTTGGGCCCACTTAGTAATGCATCATCATAATGAGCTCAATGTGACCAAGTGTCTGGTCACGGGATCATGCATTACGGTACGAGTAAAGTGACTTGCCGGTAACGAGATTGAACGAGGTATTGGGATACCGACGATCGAATCTCGGGCAAGTAACGTACCGATTGACAAAGGGAATTGTATACGGGATTGATTGTATCCTCGACATCGCGGTTCATCCGATGAGATCATCGTGGAACATGTGGGAGCCAACATGGGTATCCAGATCCCGCTGTTGGTTATTGACCGGAGAGTCGTCTCGGTCATGTCTGCATGTCTCCCGAACCCGTAGGGTCTACACACTTAAGGTTCGGTGACGCTAGGGTTGTAGAGATATTAGTATGCGGAAACCCGAAAGTTGTTCGGAGTCCCGGATGAGATCCCGGACGTCACGAGGAGTTCCGGAATGGTCCGGAGGTGAAGAATTATATATAGGAAGTCCAGTTTCGGCCACCGGGAAAGTTTCGGGGGTTATAGGTATTGTACCGGGACCACCGGAAGGGTCCCGGGGGTCCACCGGGTGGGGCCACCTGTCCCGGAGGGCCCCATGGGCTGAAGTGGGGAGGGGAACCAGCCACTGGTGGGCTGGTGCGCCCCCCTTGGGCCTCCCCTGCGCCTAGGGTTGGAAACCCTGGGGGTGGGGGGGCGCCCCACTTGGCTTGGGGGGCAAGCCACCCCCTTGGCCGCCGCCCCCCCCAGATGGGATCTCCAGGGGGCCGGCGCCTCCCCCAGGACCCCTATATATAGTGGGGGGAGGGAGGGCAGCAGTACCCTAGCCCCTGGCGCCTCCCTCTCCCTCCCGTGACACCTCTCCCTCCCGCTTGCGCTTGGCGAAGCCCTGCCGGGATCCCCGCTACTTCCACCACCACGCCGTCGTGCTGCTGGATCTCCATCAACCTCTCCTTCCCCCTTGCTGGATCAAGAAGGAGGAGACGTCGCTGCTCCGTACGTGTGTTGAACGCGGAGGTGCCGTCCGTTTGGCGCTCGGTCATCGGTGATTTGGATCACGACGTGTACGACTCCATCAACCCCGTTCACTTGAACGCTTCCACTCGTGATCTACAAGGGTATGTAGATGCACTCCTTCCTTCTCGTTGCTAGTAAACTCCATAGATGGATCTTGGTGATGCGTAGAATATTTTAAATTTCTGCTACGATCCCCAACAGTGGCATCATGAGCCAGGCCTATGCGTAGTTTCTATCCACGAGTAGAACACAAAGCAGTTGTGGGCGTAGATGTTGTCAATTTTTCTTGCCACTACTAGTCTTATCTTGTTTCGGCGGTATTGTGGGATGAAGCGGCCCGGACCGACCTTACACGTACGCTTACGTGAGACAGGTTCCACCGACTGACATGCACTAGTTGCATAAGGTGGCTAGCGGGTGTCTGTCTCTCCCACTTTAGTCGGAACGGATTCGATGAAAAGGGTCCTTATGAAGGGTAAATAGAAATTGGCATATCACGTTGTGGTTTTACGTAGGTAAGAAACGTTCTTGCTAGAAACCTATAGAAGCCACGTAAAAACTTGCAGCAACAATTAGAGGACGTCTAACTTGTTTTTGCAGCATGTGCCTTGTGATGTGATATGGCCAGAAGATGTGATGTATGAGATTGATCATGTTCTTGTAATAGGAATCACGACTTGCATGTCGATGAGTATGACAACCGGCAGGAGCCATAGGAGTTGTCTTTATTTTTGTATGACCTGCGTGTCATTGAATAACGCCATGTAAATTACTTTACTTTATTGCTAAACACGTTAGCCATAGAAGTAGAAGTAATCGTTGGCGTGACAACTTCATGAAGACACGATGATGGAGATCATGGTGTCATGCCGGTGACGAAGATGATCATGGCGCCCCGAAGATGGAGATCAAAGGAGCAAAATGATATTGGCCATATCATGTCACTATTTGATTGCATGTGATGTTTATCATGTTTTACATCTTATTTGCTTAGTACGACGGCAGTAAGTAAGATGATCCCTTATAATAATTTCAAGAAAGTGTTCCCCCTAACTGTGCACCGCTGCGAAGGTTCGTTGTTTCGAAGCACCACGTGATGATCGGGTGTGATAGATTCTAACGTTCACATACAACGGGTGTTGACGAGCCTAGCATGTACAGACATGGCCTCGGAACACACGCAATACACTTAGGTTGACTTGACGAGCCTAGCATGTACAGACATGGCCTCGGAACACGGAAGACCGAAAGGTCGAGCATGAGTTGTATAGAAGATACGATCAACATGAAGATGTTCACCGATCTTGACTAGTCCATCTCACGTGATGATCGGACACGGCCTAGTTGACTCGGATCATGTTTCACTTAGATGACTAGAGGGATGTCTATCTGAGTGGGAGTTCATTGAATAATTTGATTAGATGAACTTAATTATCATGAACTTAGTCTAAAATCTTTACAATATGTCTTGTAGATCAAATGGCCCACGTTGCCCTCAACTTCAACACGTTCCTAGAGAAAACCAAGCTGAAAGATGATGGCAGCAACTATACGGACTGGGTCCGGAACCTGAGGATCATCCTCATAGCTGCCAAGAAAGATTATGTCCTAGAAGCACCGCTAGGTGAAGCACCCATCCCAGAGAACCAAGACGTTATGAACGCTTGGCAGTCACGTGCTGATGATTACTCCCTCGTTCAGTGCGGCATGCTTTACAGCTTAGAACCGGGGCTCCAAAAACGTTTTGAGAAACACGGAGCATATGAGATGTTCGAAGAGCTGAAAATGGTTTTCCAAGCTCATGCCCGAGTCGAGAGATAAGAAGTCTCCGACAAGTTCTTCAGTTGTAAAATGGAGGAAAATAGTTCTGTCAGTGAGCACATACTCAAAATGTCTGGGTTACACAACCGCTTGTCTCAGCTGGGAGTTAATCTCCCGGATGACGCGGTCATTGACAGAATCCTTCAGTCGCTTCCACCGAGCTACAAGAGCTTTGTGATGAACTTCAATATGCAGGGGATGGAAAAGACCCTGAGGTATATTCAATGCTGAAATCAGCGGAGGTGGAGATCTAAAAGGAACATCAAGTGTTGATGGTGAATAAAACCACTAAGTTCAAGAAAGGCAAGGGTAAGAAGAACTTCAAGAAGGACGGCAAGGGAGTTGCCGCGCCCGGTAAGCCAGTTGCCGGGAAGAAGTCAAAGAATGGACCCAAGCCTGAGACTGAGTGCTTTTATTGCAAGGGAAGTGGTCACTGGAAGCGGAACTGCCCCAAATACTTAGCGGACAAGAAGGCCGGCAACACCAAAGGTATATGTGATATACATGTAATTGATGTGTACCTTACCAGTACTCGTAGTAGCTCCTGGGTAGTTGATACCGGTGCGGTTGCTCATATTTGTAACTCAAAACAGGAGCTGCGAAATAAGCGGAGACTGGCGAAGGATGAGGTGACGATGCGCGTCGGGAATGGTTCCAAGGTCGATGTGATCGCCGTCGGCACACTGCCTCTACATTTACCTACGGGATTAGTTTTAAACCTCAATAATTGTTATTTAGTGCCAGCTTTGAGCATGAACATTGTATCAGGATCTCGTTTAATTCGAGATGGCTACTCATTTAAATCCGAGAATAATGGTTGTTCTATTTATATGAGAGATATGTTTTATGGTCATGGCCCGCTGGTCAATGGTTTATTCTTAATGAATCTCGAACGTGATGTTACACATATTCATAGTGTGAATACCAAAAGATGTAAAGTTGATAACGATAGTCCCACATACTTGTGGCACTGCCGCCTTGGTCACATTGGTGTCAAACGCATGAAGAAGCTCCATGCAGATGGACTTTTGGAGTCTCTTGATTACGAATCATTTGACACGTGCGAACCATGCCTCATGGGTAAGATGACCAAGACTCCGTTCTCCGGAACAATGGAGCGAGCAACCAACTTATTGGAAATCATACATACTGATGTGTGCGGTCCAATGAGTGTTGAGGCTCGCGGTGGCTATCGTTATGTTCTCACTCTCACTGATGACTTAAGTAGATATGGGTATGTCTACCTAATGAAACACAAGTCTGAAACCTTTGAAAAGTTCAAGGAATTTCAGAGTGAGGTTGAGAATCAACGTGACAGGAAAATAAAGTTTTTACGATCAGATCGTGGGGGAGAATATTTAAGTCACGAATTTGGTACGCACTTAAGGAAATGTGGAATCATTTCACAACTCACGCCGCCTGGAACACCTCAGCGAAATGGTGTGTCCGAACGTCGTAATCGCACTCTATTGGATATGGTGCAATCTATGATGTCTCTTACCGATCTACCGCTCTCATTTTGGGGCTATGCTTTAGAGACTGCCGCATTCACTTTAAATAGGGCTTCGTCGAAATCCGTTGAGACGACACCGTATGAATTATGGTTTGGGAAGAAACCTAAGCTGTCGTTTCTAAAAGTTTGGGGATGCGATGCTTATGTCAAGAAACTTCAACCTGAAAAGCTCGAACCCAAGTCGGAAAAATGCGTCTTCATAGGATACCCTAAGGAAACCATTTTGTATACCTTCTACCTCAGATCCGAAGGCAAAATCTTTGTTGCCAAGAACGGGTCCTTTCTGGAGAAAGAGTTTCTCTCGAAAGAAGTGAGTGGGAGGAAAGTGGAACTTGATGAGGTGATAGTCACCCCTTCCGAACCGGAAAGTAGCGCAGCGCGGGAAGATGTTCCTGTGGTGCCTGCACCAACTGGGGAGGAAGTTAATGATGATGATCATGAAGCTTCGGATCAAGTTACTGCTGAACTTCGTAGGTCCACAAGGACACGTTCCGCACCAGAGTGGTACAGCAACCCTGTCCTGGAAATCATGTTGTTAGACAATGGTGAACCTTCGAACTATGAAGAAGCGATGGCGGGCCCGAATTCCAACAAATGGCTTGAAGCCATGCAATCCGAGATAGGATCCATGTATGAAAACGAAGTATGGACTTTGACTGACTTGCCCGATGATCGGCGAGCCATAGAAAATAAATGGATCTTTAAGAAGAAGACAGACGCGGATGGTAACGTGACCATCTATAAGGCTCGACTTGTCACTAAGGGTTATCGACAAGTTCAAGGGGTTGACTACGATGAGACTTTCTCACCCCTAGCGAAGCTGAAGTCCGTCCGAATCATGTTAGCAATTGCCGCATTCTATGATTATGAGATATGGCAAATGGACGTCAAAACGGCATTCCTTAACGGCTTTCTTAAGGAAGAATTGTATATGATGCAGCCGGAAGGTTTTGTCGATCCTAAGAATGCTAACAAGGTATGCAAGCTCCAGCGCTCCATCTATGGGCTGGTGCAAGCATCTCGGAGTTGGAACATTCGATTTGATGGGATGATCAAAGCGTTTGGGTTTACACAGACTTATGGAGAAGCCTGTGTTTACAAGAAAGTGAGTGGGAGCTCTGTAGGATTTCTCTTATTATATGTGGATGACATACTATTGATGGGAAATGATATAAAATTCTTGGAAAGTATAAAGGCCTACTTGAATAAGTGTTTTTCAATGAAGGACCTTAGAGAAGCTGCTTATATATTAGGCATCAAGATCTATAGAGATAGATCAAGACGCCTCATTGGTCTTTCGCAGAGTACGTACCTTGACAAGATATTGAAGAAGTTCAATATGGATCAGTCCAAGAAGGGGTTCTTGCCTGTATTGCAAGGTGTGCAATTGAGCACGGCTCAATGCCCGACCACGGCAGAAGATAGAGAAAAGATGAGTGTCATCCCCTATGCCTCGGCCATAGGGTCTATTATGTATGCCATGCTGTGTACCAGACCTGATGTAAACCTTGCCGTAAGTTTGGTAGGATGGTACCAAAGTAATCCCGGCATGGAACACTGGACAGCGGTCAAGAATATCCTGAAGTACCTGAAGAGGACTAAGGATATGTTTCTCGTTTATGGAGGTGACGAAGACCTCGTCATAAAGGGTTACGTCGACGCTAGCTTTGACACAGATCTGGATGACTCGAAGTCACAAACCGGATACGTGTATATTTTGAATGGAGGGGCAGTAAGCTGGTGCAGTTGCAAGCAAAGCGTTGTGGCGGGATCTACATCTGAAGCGGAGTACATGGCGGCCTCAGAGGCAGCGCAAGAAGCAATCTGGATGAAGGAGTTCATTACCGACCTAGGGGTGATTCCCAATGCGTCGGGCCCGATGACTCTCTTCTGTGACAACACTGGAGCTATTGCCCTTGCCAAGGAGCCCAGGTTTCACAGGAAGACCAGGCATATCAAGCGTCGCTTCAACTCCATTCGTGAAAGTGTTCAAAATGGAGACATAGATATTTGTAAAGTACATACGGACCTGAATGTAGCAGATCCGTTGACTAAACCTCTCCCTAGAGCAAAACATGATCAACACCAGAACTCTATGGGTGTTCGGTTCATCACAATGTAACTAGATTATTGACTCTAGTGCAAGTGGGAGACTGTTGGAAATATGCCCTAGAGGCAATAATAAAATGGTTATTATTATATTTCCTTGTTCATGATAATTGTCTATTGTTCATGCTATAATTGTGTTATCCAGAAATCGTAATACATGTGTGAATACATAGACCACAACATGTCCCTAGTGAGCCTCTAGTTGACTAGCTCGTTGATCAACAGATAGTCATGGTTTCCTAACTATGGACATTGGATGTCATTGATAACGGGATCACATCATTAGGAGAATGATGTGATGGACAAGACCCAATCCTAAGCATAGCACAAAGATCGTGTAGTTCGTTTGCTAGAGCTTTTCCAATGTCAAGTATCATTTCCTTAGACCATGAGATCGTGCAACTCCCGGATGCCGTAGGAGTGCTTTGGGTGTACTAAACGTCACAACGTAACTGGGTGACTATAAAGGTGCACTACGGGTATCTCCGAAAGTGTCTGTTGGGTTGGCACGGATCGAGACTGGGATTTGTCACTCCGTATGACGGAGAGGTATCTCTGGGCCCACTCGGTAATGCATCATCATAATGAGCTCAATGTGACCAAGTGTCTGGTCACGGGATCATGCATTACGGTACGAGTAAAGTGACTTGCCGGTAACGAGATTGAATGAGGTATTGGGATACCGACGATCGAATCTCGGGCAAGTAACGTACCGATTGACAAAGGGAATTGTATACGGGATTGATTGAATCCTCGACATCGTGGTTCATCCGATGAGATCATCGTGGAACATGTGGGAGCCAACATGGGTATCCAGATCCCGATGTTGGTTATTGACCGGAGAGTCGTCTCGGTCATGTCTGCATGTCTCCCGAACCCGTAGGGTCTACACACTTAAGGTTCGGTGACGCTAGGGTTGTAGAGATATTAGTATGCCGAAACCCGAAAGTTGTTCGGAGTACCAGATGAGATCCCGGACATCACGAGGAGTTCCGGAATGGTCCGGAGGTGAAGAATTATATATAGGAAGTCCAGTTTCGGCCACCGGGAAAGTTTCGGGGGTTATCGGTATTGTACCGGGACCACCGGAAGGGTCCCGGTGGTCCACCGGGTGGGGCCACCTGTCCCGGAGGGCCCCATGGGCTGAAGTGGGGAGGGGAACCAGCCACTGGTGGGCTGGTGCGCCCCGCTTGGGCCTCCCCTGCGCCTAGGGTTGGAAACCCTGGGGGTGGGGGGCGCCCCACTTGGCTTGGGGGGCAAGCCACCCCCTTGGCCGCCGCCCCCCCCTCAGATGGGATCTCCAGGGGGCCGGCGCCCCCCAGGACCCCTATATATAGTGGTGGGAGGGAGGGCAGCAGTACCCTAGCCCCTGGCGCCTCCCTCTCCCTCCCGTGACACCTCTCCCTCCCGCTTGCGCTTGGCGAAGCCCTGCCGGGATCCCCGCTACTTCCACCACCACGCCGTCGTGCTGCTGGATCTCCATCAACCTCTCCTTCCCCCTTGCTAGATCAAGAAGGAGGAGACGTCGCTGCTCCGTACGTGTGTTGAACGCGGAGGTGCCGTCCGTTCGGCGCTCGGTCATCGGTGATTTGGATCACGACGAGTACGACTCCATCAACCCCGTTCACTTGAACGCTTCCGCTCGCGATCTACAAGGGTATGTAGATGCACTCCTTCCTTCTCGTTGCTAGTAAACTCCATAGATGGATCTTGGTGATGCGTAGAAAATTTTAAATTTCTGCTACGATCCCCAACAGTGGGAGGGAGTCCCCGAGGCCCGAGGGCGGCACTCCTGAGACTCCGGGGCGTGTACAGCCCCACTCGTTATTACGTGAGAGTGTCACGGGCGGCGATCTTCACAGGCACTGGGCCTTTCTTCACAGGCACTGGGCCTTTCTTCATGGGTAGAACTTCTGGAGGTGCTGGATGTTCCAGCCGTTCTGGATGGGTACCCCGTCCTGTGTCTCCAGGTGCGCGGCGCCAGGCCTGGAGACATGGACGACCTTGAATGGGCCCTCCCACATGGGTGAGAGCTTATGCAGCCCTTCCCTGGAGAGGACCCGCCTCAGGACGAGGTCACCCGCCTCGAGCGTCCTGGAGCAGATGTTGCGGCAGTGGTGTCGCCGCAGCGCCTGCTGATACCTTGCCACCCGCAGTGCGGCTTCGCGGCGGCGTTCCTCCCCTAGCACGAGGTCCATCCCCCGCGTGGCGTCCTGTTGCGTTTCATCAAATGCCAGGACCCGTGCGGAGCGATGCTTGACCTCGTGAGGGAGGACCGCTTCTGCTCCGTACACGAGGAAGAACGGGGCCTCGCCTGTTGGCTTGCTGGCGGTGGTGCGGATGGACCACAACACGGACTGGAGCTCGTCGTACCAGCCCCTGCCGCAGGCCTCGAGCTTCTTCTTGAAAGTCCTGGTCTTGAGGCCCCTCAGGACCTCTGCGTTGGCGCGTTCGGCCTGACCATTGCTCCTGGGGTGTGCCACCGAAGCGCAGCAGATCTGCGTTTCAAGGTTAGCACAGTATGTTTTGAAGAGATTACTAGTGAACTGCGAGCCGTTATTAGTGATGATGCGGTTGGGGGCCCTGAAACGGCTCACGAGGCCCTTGACGAACTTGACCGCAGAGCCAGCTGGGATGGTGCAGATGGCTTCCACATCCGCCCACTTGGTGAACTTGTCGATGGCGACGTAGAGGTAGCGGTAGCCCCCAGGCACTTGAGGGAACGGGCCCAAGATATCCAGCCCCCAGACCGCGAACGGCCATGTGAGTGGGATGGTTTGGAGGCCCCGAGCCGGCTGATGGATCTGCTTGGCGTGGAACTGGCAGGCTTCACAGGACTTCACCAGCTCGGCTGCGTCGTTGAGCGCCGTGGGCCAGTAGAATCCGCTGCAGAATGCCTTGCCGACGAGGGTCCGCGATAACGAGTGGTGCCTGCAGTCCCCACCGTGTATGTCAGATATAAACTCCTTCCCCTAGTCTCTGGAGATGCAACACAGTGAAACGTCATTTGGTCGCTTCCTGTATAACTCACCGTCCCGGATGCAGTATGCGGTGGCTTGCCGGGCCACGCGCTCCGTGTCCTCCTCCTTCTCCGGCAGCGTCCCTTGCATCAGGTACTCCTTGAATTCCTTGGTCCAGCATCCCTCCTGGGGCTCGAGCGCCAAGAGTAGGCGCGCTCCCGAAGTCGGGCCACAGGCTGGGGCTCCTGTGGCAGGCGGCTGCGGGAGTTCTTCCCGAGGCTAAGCTGTCTTTGAAAGTGGTGGTGTCGTTGATGGCTTGAAGAGCCGCTCCTCGAAGACGCCAGGCTCTTGGAGCTGCCGCTTGGATGCCCTCCTGGCGATGTCGTCAGCTTCCTTGTTGGTGCCACGGGGCACGTGCTGCAACTCCAGGCCCAGGAACTGCTTCTCCATCTTGCGCACCTCCACGAGGTATGCCTCCATGTGCTCATCCTTCGGCTCGTATACCTTGTTGGAGAAATTGACGAGAAGCTGCGAGTCACCCCTAACGGTGAGGCGCTTCACCCCCAGGGCTGCCGTAGCTTTCAGGCCAGCTATGAGGCCTTCGTATTCTGCAATGTTGTTGGAGACCTTCTCGCCCCGCTGAAAGCAGAGCTGCACGGCGTAGTAGAGTTTGTCTTGAGTGGGCGAGATGAGTACTGCTCCAGCCCCCGCGCCCTGGTGCGTGAAGGCGCCATCGAAATACATGACCCAGCCGTCAGGCGCCTCACTTCCCGCCGAGGTGGACTGGTCCTCGCCTACTTCAAGCGTCGGGGCATCCGTCCATTCTGCCACGAAATCAGCGAGTGCGGCTCCCTTGATGACCCTGGTAGTGCTGAACTCCAACTGGAATGCCTGCAGCTCGATGTTCCACTCAGCGACCCTTCCGGCAGAATTGGGGCTTCTGAGCACTCTCTCCAGTGGGTAGGCCGAGACGACCTTGATGGGGTGGCCCTGGAAGTAGTGCCGCAACTTCCATGAGGCCACCAAGAGCGCGAGCAAGAGCTTCTGAGGCATGGGGTATCGTGCCCTTGCGTCCCGCAACACCGTGCTGACGAAATACACCGGATGCTCGACGAGGGCTGGTGCGTCGGTGAGGCTCGCGTCTTGCGGAAGTTGGGACGTTTCTTGAGGTAGTAGAGCTCCCAATGCTTGATCGTTTGTCGGGGTCTCGGCGTCGTCATTCTGCTGAGTTGACCCTCTGCTGATGCTGCTACAACCCTTGCGGCACCTTGCGTCATCTCGACTGGTGGCGTAGCCTGGCGCGACACGCCTTTGGCTTGGTGCTCCTCCCGAACCGCCACTAGAGCCGCGCTGGCGGAGTGCGGGGTGGCGGCAAGATAAAGCACTAGGGGCTCGAGGGGTCGTGGCGCCACCATCACTAGAGGGCTGGTTAGGTGTCTCTTGAGGTCTTGAAATGCTCGGTCGGCCTCCGGGGTCCACTCGAAAGGGCCCTTCTTCTTCATCAGCTTGAAGAAGGGTAGGGCACGCTCTCCCAGCTTGCAAATGAAGCGCCCCAACGCGGTCACCCGACCAGCAAGCTTCTGCATCTCCTTGAGGGTTTGCGGTGGGCTCATGTCTTCAATCGCCTTGATCTTTTCTGGGTTCGCCTCGATCCCTCTGTGGGACACGAGAAAACCCAACAGCTTGCCGGAAGGGACACCAAACACGCACTTCTTCGGGTTAAGTCGCAAGTTCACCTGGCGTAGGCTCGCGAAAGTTTCCTCCAAATCTTGGATCAAGGTTCTCGCCTCCCGAGACTTCACCACAATGTCGTCGACGTAGGCCTCCGCGTTTCTCCCGAGCTGCCGCCCTAAGGCGATGTGCATCAACTGCTGAAAGGTCGCGCCCGCGTTACGCAGTCCGAAAGGCATGCAAGTGTAGCAGTACACTCCACACGGGGTCAGGAAGGTTGTCTTCTCTACATCTTCTACCGCCATCTTGATTTGGTGATACCCTGAGAATGCATCCAGGAAGCACAGCAGGTCGCACTCGGCGGTGGAGTCGACGATCTGGTCAATGCGTGGAAGCGAGAACGGATCTTGGGGGCAGGCCTTGTTGAGGTTGGTGAAGTCGACGCACATTCGCTCTTTCGCGCCTTTCTTCGGCACAACAACGGGGTTTGCCAGCCATTCGGGGTACCGAACCTTGCAAATGGCGCCCGCTGCCTCTAACTTGTGGGTTTCTTGGACAATGAAGGCATGCTTCTCCGTGGACTGTTGTCTCGCCCGCTGCTTCACAGGGCGTACATTGGGGCACACCCTTAAGTGATGCTGAATCACCTCTCTCGGGACCCCCACCAGCTACTTGGGTTCCCACGCGAATATCTCCTTATTTGCGCGCAAGAACTTCACCAATGCTTCCTCTTGGCTTGGGTCGAGGTCGACACCTATGGTAAAGGTGGCTCCTGAGGACCCGTCCTCATCGCCCGGCACCTGCTTGGTTTCTGCTTTGTCTTGGGTGAACATCTTCTTCTTCTTGGTTTGTGCGGCTCCCTCGGCCTCGGAGGTGCCCGCGCCGGCGGGCTGTGCCGCCGCGGCGGTCTTGAGGGCAAGCTTGAGCGCCGCCAGGGCCTCCTTGGCGTCCCCCTTGACGGTGAGGACGCCCTTGCTCCCAGGCATCTTCATGAGGTTGTAGGCCGGATGGGTCGCTGCCATGAACTGGGCCAGAGTTGGGTACCCGAGGATGGGGTTGTAAGGGAGGCCGATGCGGGCGATGTCGAAGTCGACCAGCTCGGTGCAGTAGTTGTCGCGCGTGCCGAAGGTGACAGGGAGGCGGATCTGCCCCAGGGAGTGGGCGGTGCCGCCGCCAGCCCCTGAGAAAGGCTTGCTGAGGTTGAGCCGCTCGAGCGGTACGTGAAGAAGGCTGAAGGCCTCCATGGAGAGCACGTTGAGGCCGGCGCCGCCGTCGATGAGGGTCTTGGTGACGGCCACGTTGCAAATGGTGGGCGTGCAAAGCATCGGGAGCATACCCGAGCCGGCGGTGGTGGCGGGGTGGTCTTCTGAGTCGAAGGTGAGGTTGGCCTCGGGCGCAGCCCAGCCCAGTGGAGCCCCCGAGCGCTTGGAAGCGGTGCAGATCTGGCGAAGGAATGGCTTGATATGGCGATCTGAAGGCGGTGCTTGAGAGCCGCCTAGTAGGGCCGCGACCGCGTGGTGCGCCGGTGCCGCGTAGCGCGCAGTGAAGAGGCCGCGCAGCTCCTCCCAAGATGCCATCGTGGATCCGGGGAGGTTGAGCAGCCAGGCGCACGGCGCGCCAGCGAGGGCCATGGGAAGCCAGTTGGCCATGACCTTGTCGTCGCCCCCGGCCTCGAGGACGGCCTCCTCGTATGCCAGCAGGAAAGCTGACGGGTCCGCCGCGCCGTCGTAGCGTGGCGGCATCTCCGGCTTGAACTTGGGCGGCCACTGCACCTGCCACAAGGCAGGGGCCAGGGCTCGGAGCCCCCTGGCCCCGTCGTCAGCGTCAGCCGTCGGAGCAGGGAGCGAGTCGCCTGCCATGAGGGCGGAGCGCGGTGGCGGCGGAGCGCAGATCGACAGAAGGAAGGCTACGGCGCACCCCTACCTGGCGCGCCAAATGTCGGATCATGGGTTCCGGCAAAACCCTCAAGGTTCAAACACTGGGGTGCGCACGAAGATCTCCCCCAACCGATCCATGTCCTAGCTTCGCTAAGATCTCAAGGGCTAACTCGACGAACTCGCAACACAAGGGACACAAGATTTATACTGGTTCGTGTTGGGTAACGTAGCAGAAATTCAAAATTTTCTATGCATCACCAAGATCAATCTATGGAGTTTACTAGCAACGAGAGGGAAGGAGTGCATCTACATACCCTTGTAGATCGCGAGCGGAAGCGTTCAAGAGAACGGGGTTGATGGAGTCGTACTCGTCGTGATCCAAATCAGCGATGATCCTAGCGCCGAACGGACGGCACCTCCGCGTTCAACACACGTACGGAGCAGCGATGTCTCCTCCTTCTTGATCCAGCAAGGGGGGAGGAGAGGTTGATGGAGATCCAGCAGCACGACGGCGTGGTGGTGGAAGTAGCGGGATCCCGGCAGGGCTTCGCCAAGCGCAAGCGGGGAGGAAGAGGTGTCACGGGAGGGAGAGGGAGGCGCCAGGGCTTGGATTGCTGCTGCCCTCCCTCCCCCCCACTATATATAGGGCCAAGGGAGAGGGGGGCGCAGCCTTGGCCCTTCCTCCAAGGAAGGGTGCGGCCAGGGAGGAGTCCTTCCTCCCCAAGGCACCTCGGAGGTGCCTTCCCCCTTTAGGACTCTCCGTTTATCTTATCTCTTGGCGCATGGGCCTCTTGGGGCTGGTTCCCTTGGCCCATATAGGCCAATGCGCATCCCCCACAGCCCATGTGGCCCCCCCGGGGCTGGTGGACCCCTTGGTGGACCCCCGGACCCCTTTCGGCACTCCCGGTACAATACCGATAAAGTGCGAAACTTTTCCGGCGCCCAAAATAAGACTTCCCGTATATAAATCTTTACCTCCGGACCATTTCGGAACTCCTCGTGACATCCGGGATCTCATCCGGGACTCCGAACAACTTTCGGGTTACCGCATACTAATATCTCTACAACCCTAGCGTCACCGAACCATAAGTGTGTAGACCCTACGGGTTCGGGAGACATGCAGACATGACCGAGACGACTCTCTGGTCAATAACCAACAGCGGGATCTGGATACCCATGTTGGCTCCCACATGCTCCTCGATGATCTCATCGGATGAACCATGATGTCGAGGATTCAATCAATCCCGTATACAATTCCCTTTGTCTATCGGTATGTTACTTGCCCGAGATTCGATCGTCGGTATCCCGATACCTTGTTCAATCTCGTTACCGGCAAGTCTCTTTACTCGTTCCGTAACACATCATCCCGTGATCAACTCCTTGGTCACATTGTGCACATTATGATGATGTCCTACCGAGTGGGCCCAGAGATACCTCTCCGTTTACACGGAGTGACAAATCCCAGTCTCGATTCGTGCCAACCCAACAGACATTTTCGGAGATACCTGTAGTGCACCTTTATAGCCACCCAGTTACGTTGTGACGTTTGGTACACCCAAAGCATTCCTACGGTATCCGGGAGTTGCACAATCTCATGGTCTAAGGAAATGATACTTGACATTAGAAAAGCTCTTGGCAAACGAACTACACGATCTTGTGCTAGGCTTAGGATTGGGTCTTGTCCATCACATCATTCTCCTAATGATGTGATCCCGTTATCAACGACATCCAATGTCCATGGTCAGGAAACCGTAACCATCTATTGATCAACGAGCTAGTCAACTAGAGGCTTACTAGGGACATGGTGTTGTCTATGTATCCACACATGTATCTGAGTTTCCTATCAATACAATTCTAGCATGGATAATAAACGATTATCATGAACAAGGAAATATAATAATAACCAATTTATTATTGCCTCTAGGGCATATTTCCAACAGTCTCCCACTTGCACTAGAGTCAATAATCTAGTCCACATCACCATGTGATTAACACTCATAGGTCACATCACCATGTGACCAACACCCAAGAGTTTACTAGAGTCAACAATCTAGTTCACATCACTATGTGATTAACACTCAATGAGTTCTGGTTTGATCATGTTATGCTTGTGAGAGAGGTTATTAGTCAACGGATCTGAACCTTTCAGATCCGTGTGTGCTTTACGAATATCTATGTCATCTTGTGGATGCTACCACGCGCTATTTGGAGCCATTTCAAATAATTGCTCTACTATACGAATCCGGTTTACTACTCAGAGTCATCCGGATTAGTGTCAAAGTTCGCATCGACGTAACCCTTTACGATGAACTCCCTTTCACCTCCATAATCGAGAAAATTCCTTAGTCCACTAGGTACTAAGGATAAGTTCGACCGCTGTCATGTGATCCTTTCCCGGATCACTATTGTACCCTCTTGACCAACTCATGGCAAGGCACACGACATGTGCGGTACACAGCATAGCATACTGTAGAGCCTACGTCTAAAGCATAGGGGACGGCCTTCGTCCTTTCTCTCTCTTCTGTTGTGGTCAGGTCTTGAGTCTTACTCAATACTCACACCTTGTAACACAGCCAAGAACTCCTTCTTTGCTGATCTATTTTGAACTCTTTCAAAATCATGTCAAGGTGTGCATTCTTTGAAAGTATCATCAGGCGTCTTGATCTATCTCTATAGATCTTGATGCCCAATATGTAAGCAGCTTTATCCAGGTCTTCCTTTGAAAAACTCCTTTCAAACAACCCTTTATGCTTTTCAGAAATTTTACATCATTTCGGATCAACAATATGTCATTCACATATACTTATCAGAAATGTTGTAGCGCTCCCACTCACTTTATTATAAATACAAGTTTCTAACAAACTTTGTATAAACCCAAAAACTTTGATCACTCCATCAAAGCGTATATTCTGACTCCGAGATGCTTGCTCTAGTCCTTGGAAGGATCGCTGGAGCTAGCATACCTTTTAGCATCCTTAGGATAGACAAAACCTTTCTGATTGTATCACATACAACCTTTCCTTACGAAAACTGGTAAGGAAACTTGTTTTGACATCCATCTGCCAGATTTCATAAATGCAGCTAATGCTAACATGATTCCGACGGACTTAAGCATCGCTACGGATGAGAAAAATCTCATCGTAGTCAACTCCTTGAACTTGTGGAAATACTCTTAGCCACAAGTCGAGCTTCATAGACGGTAACATTACCGTCCACGTCCGTCTTCTTCTTAAAGATCCATTAATCTTGGATTTCGTGGCTTCTAACCATTTGTCGGAATATGGGCCCACCATCGCTTCTCCATAGCTCGTAGGTTCAGTATTGTCCAACAACATGATATCTCAGACAGGATCACGTACCACTCTGAAGTAGCACGTATCCTCATCGTCCTACAAGGTTTGGTAGTGACTTGATCCGAAGTTTCATGATCACTATCATAAGCTTCCACTTCAATTGGTGTAGGTGCCACAGGAACAACTTCCTGTGCCCTGCTACACACTAGTTGAAGTGACAGTTCAATAACCTTATCAAGTCTCCACCATCCTCCCACTCAATTCTTTCGAGAGAAACTTTTCCTCGAGAAAGGACTCGTTTCTAGAAGCAATTACTTTTGCTTCCAGATCTGAAATAGGAGGTATACCCAACTATTTTGGGTATTCTTATGAAGATGTATTTATCCGCTTTGGGTTCGAGCTTTATCAGCCTGAAACTTTTTCACATAAGCATCGCAGCCCCAAACTTTTAAGAAACGACAACTTAGGTTTCTCTAAACGGTGTCGTCTCAACGGAATTGCGTGGTGCCCCTTCTAAAGTGAATGCGGTTGTCTCTAATGCCTAACCCATAAACGATAGTGGTAATTCGATAAGAAACATCATGGTATGCACCATATCCAATAGGGTGCAGTTATGATGTTCGGACACACCATCACACTATGGTGTTCCAGGCAGTATTAATTGTGAAACACTTTCCACAATGTCTTAATTGTGTGCCAAACTCGTAACTCAGATACTCATCTCTATGATCATATCACAGACATTTTATCCTCTTGTCACGACGATCTTCAACTTCACTCTGAAATTACTTGAACCTTTCAATAATTCAGACTTGTGTTTCATCAAGTAAATACACTCAGCATCTACGCAAATCATCTGTGAAGTAAGAACATAACGATATCCACTGCATGCCTCAGCACTCATTGGACTGCATACATCAAAATGTATTACTTCCAATAAGTTGCTCTCTTGTTCCATCTTACTGAAAACGAGGTTTTTCAGTCATCTTGCCCATGTGGTATAATTTGCATGTCTCAAGTGATTCAAAATCAAGTGAGTCCAAACGATCCATCTGCATGCACATATACCAATAGACATGGTTCGCATGTCTCAATCCTTTCAAAAATGAGTGAGTCCAAAGATCCATCTACATGGAGCTTCTTCATGCGTTTTATCCCAGTATGACTCAAATAGCAGTGCCACAAGTATGTGGTACTACCATTACCTTCTTATATCTTTTGGCATGAACATGTGTATCACTACGATCGAGATTCATTTTAGGTGCAAGACCATTGAAGGTATTATTCAAATAAACAGAGTAACCATTATTCTCCTTAAATGAATAACTGTATTGCGATAAACATAATCTAATCATGCTCAACGCAAACACCAAATCTCGATGGTAGAGGGAGCATGCGATGCTTGATCACATCAACCTTGGAAACACTTCCAACACATATCGTCATCTCACCTTTAGCTAGTCTCCATTTATTCCGCAGCTTTTATTTCGAGTTACTAACACTTAGCAACCGAACCGGTATCTAATACCCTGGTGCTGCTAGGAGTACTAGTAAAGTACACATTCATATAATGTATATCCAATATACTTCTGTCGACCTTGCCTGCCTTCTCATCTACCAAGTATCTAGGGTAGTACTACTTCAGTGACCGTTCCCCTCATTACAGAAGCACTTAGTCTCGGGTTTGGGTTCAACCTTGGGATTCTTCACTAGAGCAGCAAATGACTTGCTGTTTCATGAAGTATCCCTTTTGCCCTTGCCCTTCTAGAAACTAGTGGTTTTACTAACCATCAACAATTGATGCTCCTTCTTGATTTCTACTTTCGCGGTGTCAAACATCACGAGTTGCTCAAGGATCATCATCTATCCTTGATATTTATAGTTCATCACGAAGCTCTAATAGCTTGGTGGCAGTGATTATGGAGAACCATCACTATCTCATCTGGAAGATTAACTCCCACTCGATTCAAGCGATTGTAGTACTCAGACAATCTGAGCACATGCTCAACGATTGAGCCTTTCTCCCTTAGTTTGCAGGCTTAAGAAACTTGTCAGAGGTCTCATACCTCTTGACGTGGGCACTAGTCTGAAATCCCAATTTCAGTCTTCGGAACATCTCACATGTTCTGCGACGTTTCTAAAACATCTCTGGTGCCACCATTCTAAACCGTTAGCATTACGCACTGAACTATCACGTAGTCATCAAAACGTGTATGTCAGATGTTTCATAACATCTACAGACGACGCTGAGGTTCAGCACACCGAGCGGTGCATTAAGGACATAAGCCTTCTGTGCAGCAATGAGGACAATCCTCAGTTTGCGGACCCAGTCCGCATAATTGCTACTACCAACTTTCAACTAAATTTTCTCTAGGAACATATCTTAAACAGTAGAACTAAAGCGTATGACATAATTTGTAAAGACCTTTTGACTATGTTCATGATAATGAAGTTCATCTGATTATTGAACTCCCACTCAGATAGACATCCCTCTAGTCATCTAAGTGATACATGATCCGAGTCAAACTAGGCCGTGTCCGATCATCACGTGAGACGGACTAGTCATCATCGGTGAACATCTCCATGTTGATCGTATCTACTATACGACTCATGTTCGACCTTTCGGTCTCTTGTGTTCCGAGGCCATGTCTGTACATGCTAGGCTCGTCAAGTCAACCTAAGTGTTTCGCATGTGTTCCGAGGCCATGTCTGTACATGCTAGGCTCGTCAACACCCGTTGTATTCGAACGTTAGAATCTATCACACCCGATCATCACGTGGTGCTTCGAAACAACGAACCTTCGCAACGGTGCACAGTTAGGGGGAACACGTCTCTTGAAATTTTAGTGAGGGATCATCTTACTTACTACCGTCGTTCTAAGCAAATAAGATGCATAACATGATAAACATCACATGCAATCAAATAGTGACATGATATGGCCAATATCATTTTGCTCCTTTGATCTCCATCTTCGGGGCACCATGATCATCTTTGTCATCGGCATGACACCATGATCTCCATCATTGTGTCTGTTGGGAATCGTAGCATAATTTTAAAATTTTCCTACGTTCACCAAGATGCATCTATGGAGTAGACTAGCAACGAGGGGAAGGGAGTGCATCTACATACCCTTGTAGATCGCGAGCGGAAGCGTTCCAATGAACGTGGATGACGGAGTCGTACTCGCCGTGATCCAAATCACCGATGACCGAGTGCCGAACGGACGGCACCTCCGCGTTCAACACACGTACGGTGCAGCGACGTCTCCTCCTTCTTGATCCAGCAAGGGGGAAGGAGAGGTTGATGGAGATCCAACAGCACGACGGCGTGGTGGTGGATGTAGCGGTTCTCCGGCAAGGCTTTGCCGAGCTTCTGCGCGCGAGAGAGAGGTGTTGCAGGGGAGGAGGGAGGCGCCCAAGGCTGTGTTTTTTGCCCTCCCCCCCTTTATATAGGCCCCTGGGGGGGGGCGCCGGCCCTAGAGATGAGATCGCATGGGGGGGGGCGCCGGCCCTAGAGATGAGATCGCATGGGGGGGGGCGGCGGCCACAAGGGGGGGAAGGGGTTGCCTTGCCCCCCAAGGCAAGGGGGAACTCCCCCCTAGGGTTCCCAACCCTAGGCGCATGGGGGGAGGCCCAAGGGGGGCGCTCCAGCCCACTAAGGGCTGGTTCCCTTCCACTTTCAGCCCACGGGGCCCTCCGGGATAGGTGGCCCCACCCGGTGGACCCCCGGGACCCTTCCGGTGGTCCCGGTACAATACCGGTAACCCCCGAAACTTTCCCGGTGGCCGAAACTGGACTTCCTATATATAATTCTTCACCTCCGGACCATTCCGGAACCTCTCGTAACGTCTGGGATCTCATCCGGGACTCCGAACAACTTTCGGGTTTCCGCATACATATATCTCTACAACCCTAGCGTCACCGAACCTTAAGTGTGTAGACCCTACGGGTTCGGGAGACATGCAGATATGACCGAGACACCTCTCCGGTCAATAACCAACAGCGGGATCTGGATAACCATGTTGGCTCCCACATGTTCCATGATGATCTCATCGGATGAACCACGGTGTCGAGGATTCAATCAATCCCGTATGCAATTCCCTTTGTCAATCGGTATGTTACTTGCCCGAGATTCGATCGTCGGTATCCCAATACCTTGTTCAATCTCGTTACTGGCAAGTCTCTTTACTCGTACAGCAATGCATGATCCCGTGACTAACGCCTTAGTCACATTGAGCTCATTATGATGATGCATTACCGAGTGGGCCCAGAGATACCTCTCCGTCACACGGAGTGACAAATCCCAGTCTCGATCCGTGTCAACCCAACACAGACTTTCGGAGATACCCGTAGTGCACCTTTATAGTCACCCAGTTACGTTGTGACGTTTGGCACACCCAAAGCACTCTTACGGTATCCGGGAGTTGCACGATCTCATGGTCTAAGGAAAAGATACTTGACATTGGAAAAGCTCTAGCAAACGAAACTACACGATCTTTTATGCTATGCTTAGGATTGGGTCTTGTCCATCACATCATTCTCCTAATGATGTGATCCCGTTATCAATGACATCCAATGTCCATAGTCAGGAAACCATGACTATCTGTCGATCAACGAGCTAGTCAACTAGAGGCTTACTAGGGACACTTTGTGGTCTATGTATTCACACATGTATTACGATTTCCGGATAATACAATTATAGCATGAATAATAGACAATTACCATGAACAAAGAAATATAATAATAACCATTTATTATTGCCTCTAGGGCATATTTCCAATAGTCTCCCACTTGTACTAGAGTCAATAATCTAGTTACATTGTGATGAATTGAACACCCATTGCGTCCTGGTGTTGATCATGTTTTTCCCTAGGGAGAGGTTTAGTCAACGGATCTGCTACATTCAGGTCCGTGTGTACTTTACAAATATCTATGTCTCCATTTTGAACACTTTCATGAATGGAGTTGAAGCGACGCTTGATATGCCTGGTCTTCCTGTGAAACCTGGGCTCCTTCGCAAGGGCAATAGCTCCAGTGTTGTCACAGAAGAGATTCATCGGGCCTGACGCATTGGGAATCACCCCTAGGTCGGTAATGAACTCCTTCATCCAGACTGCTTCCTGTGCTGCCTCCGAGGCTGCCATGTACTCCGCTTCACATGTAGATCCCGCCACGACGCTTTGCTTGCAACTGCACCAGCTTACTGCTCCTCCATTCAAAATATACATGTATCCGGTCTGTGACTTCGAGTCATCCAGATCTGTGTCGAAGCTAGCGTCGACGTAACCCTTTACGACGAGCCCTTCGTCACCTCCATAAACGAGAAACATATCCTTAGTCCTCTTCAGGTACTTCAGGATATTCTTGACCGCTGTCCAGTGTTCCATGTCGGGATTACTTTGGTACCTTCCTACCAAACTTACGACAAGGTTTACATCAGGTCTGGTACACAGCATGGCATACATAATAGACCCTATGGCCGAGGCATAGGGGATGACACTCATCTTTTCTCTATCTTCTGCCGTGGTCGGGCATTGAGCCGTGCTCAACTGCACACCTTGCAATACAGGCAAGAACCCCTTCTTGGACTGATCCATATTGAACTTCTTCAATATCTTGTCAAGGTATGTACTCTGTGAAAGACCAATGAGGCGTCTTGATCTATCCCTATAGATCTTGATGCCTAATATATAAGCAGCTTCTCCAAGGTCCTTCATTGAAAAACACTTATTCAAATAGGCCTTTATACTTTCCAAGAATTCTATATCATTTCCCATCAATAATATGTCATCCACATATAATATGAGAAATGCTACAGAGCTCCCACTCACTTTCTTGTAAACACAGGCTTCTCCATAAGTCTATGTAAACCCAAACGCTTTGATCATCTCATCAAAGCGAATGTTCCAACTCCGAGATGCTTGCACCAGCCCATAAATTGAGCGCTGGAGCTTGCATACTTTGTTAGCATTCTTAGGATCGACAAAACCTTCCGGCTGCATCATATACAACTCTTCCTTAAGGAAGCCGTTAAGGAATGCCGTTTTGACATCCATCTGCCATATCTCATAATCGTAGTATGCGGCAATTGCTAACATGATTCGGACGGACTTCAGCTTCGCTACGGGTGAGAAAGTCTCATCGTAGTCAACCCCTTGACCTTGTCGATAACCCTTAGCGACAAGTCGAGCTTTGTAGATGGTCACATTACCATCTGCGTCCGTCTTCTTCTTAAAGATCCATTTGTTTTCTATGGCTTGCCCCTCATCGGGCAAGTCAGTCAAAGTCCATACTTTGTTTTCATACATGGATTCTATCTCGGATTTCATGGCTTCTAGCCATTTGTCAGAATCTGGGCCCGCCATCGCTTCTTCATAGTTCGAAGGTTCACCGTTGTCTAACAACATGATTTCCAGGACAGGGTTGCCGTACCACTCTGGTGCGGAACGTGTCCTTGTGGACCTACGAAGTTCAGTAACTTGATCCGAAGCTTCATGATCATCATCATTAACTTCCTCCCTAGTCCGTGTAGGCACCACAGGAACATTTTCCCGCGTTGCGCTACTTTCCAGTTCGGAAGGGGTGACTATCACCTCATCAAGTTCCACTTTCCTCCCACTCAATTCTTTCGAGAGAAACTCCTTCTCCAGAAAGGACCCATTCTTGGCAACGAAGATCTTGCCTTCGGATCTGAGGTAGAAGGTATACCCAATAGTTTCCTTTGGGTATCCTATGAAGACGCATTTTTCCGATTTGGGTTCGAGCTTTTCAGGTTGAAGTTTCTTGACATAAGCATCGCATCCCCAAACTTTTAGAAACGACAGCTTAGGTTTCTTCCCAAACCATAATTCATACGGTGTCGTCTCAACGGATTTCGACGGAGCCCTATTTAAAGTGAATGCGGCAGTCTCTAAAGCATAACCCCAGAATGAGAGCGGTAAATCGGTAAGAGACATCATAGATCGCACCATATCCAATAGAGTGCGATTACGACGTTCGGACACACCATTTCTCTGAGGTGTTCCAGGCGGCGTGAGTTGTGAAACTATTCCACATTTCCTTAAGTGTGCACCAAACTCGTGACTTAAATATTCTCCACCACGATCTGATCGTAGGAATTTTATTCTCCTGTCACGTTGATTCTCAACTTCACTCTGAAATTCCTTGAACTTTTCAAAGGTTTCAGACTTGTGTTTCATCAGGTAGACATACCCATATCTACTTAAATCATCAGTGAGAGTGAGAACATAACGATATCCTCCGCGAGCCTCAACACTCATTGGACCACACACATCGGTATGTATGATTTCCAATAAGTTGGTTGCTCGCTCCATTGTTCCGGATAATACAATTATAGCATGAATAATAGACAATTACCATGAACAAAGAAATATAATAATAACCATTTATTATTGCCTCTAGGTCATATTTCCAACAGTGTCTTCATGAAGTTGTCACGCCAACGATTACTTCTACTTCTATGGCTAACGCGCTTAGCAATAAAGTAAAGTAATTTACATGGCGTTATTCAATGACACGCAGGTCATACAAAAATAAAGACAACTCTTATGGCTCCTGCCGGTTGTCATACTCATCGACATGCAAGTCGTGATTCCTATTACAAGAATATGATCAATCTCATACATCACATATATCATTCATCACATCTTCTGGCGATATCACGTCACATAGCACATGCTGCAAAAACAAGTTAGACGTCCTCTAATTGTTGTTGCAAGTTTTTACGTGGCTTGTATAGGTTTCTAGCAAGAACGTTTCTTACCTACGTAAAACCACAACGTGATATGCCAATTTCTATTTACCCTTCATAAGGACCCTTTTCATCGAATCCGTTCCGACTAAAGTGGGAGAGACAGACACCCGCTAGCCACCTTATGCAACTAGTGCATGTCAGTCGGTGGAACCTGTCTCACGTAAGCGTACGTGTAAGGTCGGTCCGGGCCGCTTCATCCCACAATGCCGCCGAAACAAGATAAGACTAGTAGCGGCAAGAAGAATTGGCAACATCTACGCCCACAACTACTTTGTGTTCTACTCGTGCATAGAAACTACGCATAGACCTAGCTCATGATGCCACTGTTGGGTAACGTAGCAGAAATTCAAAATTTTCTACGCATCACCAAGATCAATCTATGGAGTTTACTAGCAACGAGAGGGAAGGAGTGCATCTACATACCCTTGTAGATCGCGAGCGGAAGCGTTCAAGAGAACGGGGTTGATGGAGTCGTACTCGTCGTGATCCAAATCACCGATGATCCTAGCGCCGAACGGACGGCACCTCCGCGTTCAACACACGTACGGAGCAGCGACGTCTCCTCCTTCTTGATCCAGCAAGGGGGGAGGAGAGGTTGATGGAGATCCAGCAGCACGACGGCGTGGTGGTGGAAGTAGCGGGATCCCGGCAGGGCTTCGCCAAGCGCAAGCGGGGAGGAAGAGGTGTCACGGGAGGGAGAGGGAGGCGCCAGGGCTTGGATTGCTGCTGCCCTCCCTCCCCCCCACTATATATAGGGCCAAGGGAGAGGGGGGGGGCGCAGCCTTGGCCCTTCCTCCAAGGAAGGGTGCGGCCAGGGAGGAGTCCTTCCTCCCCAAGGCACCTCGGAGGTGCCTTCCCCCTTTAGGACTCTCCGTTTATCTTATCTCTTGGCGCATGGGCCTCTTGGGGCTGGTTCCCTTGGCCCATATAGGCCAATGCGCACCCCCCACAGCCCATGTGCCCCCCCGGGGCTGGTGGACCCCTTTGTGGACCCCCGGACCCCTTTCGGCACTCCCGGTACAATACCGATAAAGTGCGAAACTTTTCCGGCGACCAAAATAAGACTTCCCATATATAAATCTTTACCTCCGGACCATTCCGGAACTCCTCGTGACGTCCGGGATCTCATCCGGGACTCCGAACAACTTTCGGGTTACCGCATACTAATATCTCTACAACCCTAGCGTCACCGAACCTTAAGTGTGTAGACCCTACGGGTTCAGGAGACATGCAGACATGACCGAGACGACTCTCTGGTCAATAACCAACAGCGGGATCTGGATACCCATGTTGGCTCCCACATGCTCCTCGATGATCTCATCAGATGAACCACGATGTCGAGGATTCAATCAATCCCGTATACAATTCCCTTTGTCTATCGGTATGTTACTTGCCCGAGATTCGATCGTCGGTATCCCGATACCTTGTTCAATCTCGTTACCGGCAAGTCTCTTTACTCGTTCCGTAACACATCATCCCGTGATCAACTCCTTGGTCACATTGTGCACATTATGATGATGTCCTACCGAGTGGGCCCAGAGATACCTCTCCGTTTACACGGAGTGACAAATCCCAGTCTCGATTCGTGCCAACCCAACAGACACTTTCGGAGATACCTGTAGTGCACCTTTATAGCCACCCAGTTACGTTGCGACGTTTGGTACACCCAAAGCATTCCTACGGTATCCGGGAGTTGCACAATCTCATGGTCTAAGGAAATGATACTTGACATTAGAAAAGCTCTTGGCAAACGAACTACACGATCTTGTGCTAGGCTTAGGATTGGGTCTTGTCCATCACATCATTCTCCTAATGATGTGATCCCGTTATCAACGACATCCAATGTCCATGGTCAGGAAACTATAACCATCTATTGATCAACGAGCTAGTCAACTAGAGGCTTACTAGGGACATGGTGTTGTCTATGTATCCACACATGTATCTGAGTTTCCTATCAATACAATTCTAGCATGGATAATAAACGATTATCATGAACAAGGAAATATAATAATAACTAATTTATTATTGCCTCTAGGGCATATTTCCAACAGTTCGGGCCACCGTTGTGGTGTAATACCCTACTCTAGTGTGGTGCTGGTGGATTGCCTCTTGGGTTGAGGATGAACAGTACAAGGGGAAGAACAACCTCCTGTGGCGAGGTGTTCTTGTGCTTGGTGAACTTGTGTGGTTGAGGATGATCTGAGTGATCCGTCCCCGTCTATGGTGGTGGCTAGTCCTATTTATAGAGGCCCTGGTCCTCTCCCCAAATATTGAGTGGGAAGGGAGCCAACAACGGCCAATTTGAAAGAGGACAACTAGTACAGCTTATCCTGACAAAAGCAGTCTTCACCTGCAAAAGGCTCTGGTGGTGACGCCGCCTTGGGCTCCATGGTGACCTCCGTCTTGCCGCCCTGCTGGTCTTGGTCTCGTTGCACTGATATGGAAACCTTTGCTTGACGCCTCGGTACTCCGCGCCTGCGCTTGCCTCCTTAGCACCAAAGAGGAAACAAGTACACTGTGCGCACTGGCGCCCGCCTGGTCTCGATCGTCATGGCTCACGTCACGAGAACCTCGCGAGGTTTGCCTTGCCTTGATCTCTCCGCCCCTCACGAGCCAACCTGGTGAGGCCGCTCCCGAAGGTGTCTTGCATGGTCCGCCTCGCGAGGCTTGGCCCCTCGCGAGGGTCTTGAGTGCTTGTTGGTGAAGATGGGCCGTACGGGCCCGCTCACAGAGCCACGCCGTTGACCACAGCAGGCAAGTCTGGGGACCACCCGTTCCCAGAACGCCGACATTTGTCCTAGTCAAAACAACTGATTTAACTCTCATTAGTCCTTTCCAAAAAGGCAAGTCCGTCGGCCTCACTGTCACCTGAGACAACGTTTTGGAATGAAGGTACTTATTACGCAGAATCTACGCCCATGTGGCCTCCGTCTCTACAGATAGCTTATACAACCACTTGCTGAGAAGACATCTGTTCTTCACCTCAAGATTTTCAATACCTAGACCCCCTTGGTCCTTCGGCCGACAAATAATATCCCATTTAGTGAGTCTGTATTTTCGCTTTAGTTCATCACTCTTCCAGAAGAACCGTGATTGATAGAAGTCAAGCCTTTTCCAAACTCCAACTGGTACCTCGAAAAAGGACAAGAGAAACATGGGCATACTCGTGAGAACCGAATTAATAAGAATAATCGGCCTCCGTATGACTTCAGTTTGCCCTTCCAGCAGCTTAGTTTCTTCTCAAATTGATCCTCAATGCACTTCCATTCCCCGTTTGTCAGCTTACGATGGTGGATTGGTATACCCAAATACGTGAAAGGTAAAGCCCCTAATTCGCACCCGAACAATTGTTTGTAAGCATCTTGTTCCTCATTGGCTCTTTCAAAACAGAACAATTCGCTTTTATGAAAGTTAATCTTTAACCCGGTTAATTGTTCGAATAAGCATAGCACCAGCTTCATATTTCGCGCTTTTGCCAAGTCATGCTCCATGAAGATGATAGTATCATCGGCGTACTGTAGGATAGACACACCTCCATCAACTAGATGAGGAACCAGGCCACCTACCTGACCAGCATCCTTAGCCCTTTCTATTAGAATCGTCAACATATCGACTAATATGTTGAACAGAATAGGTGACATCGGATCTCCTTGTCTCGGGCCCTTATGTGTTTGGAAGTAGTGACCTATGTCGTCATTTACTTTAATTCCAACACTCCTTTTTATGTGAAAGATTCTACCGGGCGTCTCCAGGCCTGATCGAAACCTTTCATACGCAAGGCCTGTTGAATAAATGGCAATTTACCCGTGTAAAATAAAACTTGCATCGCATGTCACCTAACTTGACTCAAGCGTGCAGATACAGTTACAATACATTGGTTCTTGACCGAGAAAAATACTTTGCTTCCATCCTACATCACCCTTGCTCTTCAGGGAAGCCCAACAACTCCTATGGGAGTAGCAACGAGCAGCGAGTAAAGTGAAACGGTCATAAGTAAGGCTTGTCGTGTTCCTAAAAGGAGTGACCATCTTTTCTTCCATTCTAGTGACACTGAGCGAGCAGCATGCATATGCATAGTTACCCTCCGCAACGATCACTTCCCTAGCGGAAACACTCCCAGCGCGCCTTAGCGCTGCAACGTGTCGCACATTAGGTGCACCCCGCGAGAGTATGATTTTTCCCGTTTCTGCCCGCATTTTCGGATTTTATTTGCTTTGTTTTGTCTTTTCGGCTCATATGTTTATCTTGATTTCCTAGGTTTTGGCAAAAATTTTGGTTCTTTTCCAAGAAGGGTCTTTTTTCAAGAGAAACGCACCATTTGCTTTTGCGAGAAGCACAACATGTGTTTTCGTGAGAAGCACAGTTGTACTTCCGCGAGAAGCACATCCGCTTCCGCGAGAAAGCATAATTTGTGCTTCCGAAAAAAAAAGCGCAACTATGCTTCTCGAAAAGGAAAAAAAATACAGTTGTGCTTTCCCAAAGAAAAGAAAAGCACAACCCAGGCTTCTATGAAAAGCGCAACTGATCTTTCGGGTTTCTATTTTTTCCTTTTGGTTTTTTATTGCCGGTTTTTTCCTTTTTTTTCATTTTTGTTTTTTATTTCCATTTTTCCCAACTTCCAGTTTCTTCGAGTTCTTTTTTCGTGAAAAAAGTTTGTCTAAACATATTAACATGTGACGTAGTTTCAAAGATTTTGATGCAATAAATCTAATGATGAAAATAGTTCGACATTTAGATGCACGACTTAAGAGATAAACCGTCTTAAAAACCGAATCCGTGAAAAAGAGGAAAAATTTCAGGTTACGACAACTGGCGCACATGCAATACGTCATTTGTCAACACTAGAGAAGGTGGAAAGTGACCGTTGCAAGGGTATCCCTTAACTAGTGATTTCGTAGTTCTCCGAAACATTAGTCAAAGGGTATCTCTTGGAGAGGTCACTCCCACTTCCCATCGTGATGAGAAGTGGCGCATTGGTTTTGCGACATTTGTCGCATCCTAAGAGCTTTGTGTTTTTTTCGTCCATCAAGTTTTTAAAAATGTTTTATCTTTTGAACCGTGTTCAAATCACCATTTTCACCATTGTGTTTCTCATGACAAGATCTTCAAAACTGGATCACATGTTAATAGGTTTGGATGAACTTCCTTTAAAAAAATCAGAAATAGAAAAATAAGAAAAAGAAAAAAAGAAAAAAGAAAAATAATAACCAAAAGCACAACTCTGATTTTTTTCTACTATAGTAGAGTTGTGTTTTTCACTTTTTTGGAAGCACATAGCAGTGCTTTACCGGAAGCACAATTGTGATTTTCACTTCACGGGAAGCAGAGTTGTGCCTCCCGATAGGCACATGTGGAAAGCACAACTGTGTTTTTCACTGCTTTTTTTTTGGGGGTTTTTTACTGCTTTTTCGTGAAGCACAACTGTGTCTGTCGCATGGTGTGTTTCATGAGAGAATTTAAAAAAGAACAACACAAAATCCTAGAAAAATAAAGCAAAATCCAAAACCCAAAAAACCCCAAGAAAAACAAGCAAAAATGACGTATTCGAGAGGGTGCGCTCAATGCGCGGCACGTGGCGGTAGTCGAGCGCCCTCAAAAGAGTCTGTTAGGACCACGTCACACATGTGGTAAGCAATCCAAACAATTAAAAAAAATTATCCACTCGGTTGCCCCCACGAATAGGTACCCAGTAAATAGTTGCCCTAAAAAAAACTATAGTTGCCACTAGTTCCTCTCGTGGGATAAATCTAGTCACCGAAAGAGCTATATATATTGCTCTTTGCAAGCGCTAGTAGCATGGCCTACGTGTGTTTCCATCAGTTTCGGAGAGTGGTTTTGGGATAATTCTATTATTCGGCTTGGATTGGTTTTAGAAACTTTTGTGTATTTTGGATGATTAGGTGGATAGTGATATCCCTAACCTACTAGGGTTCAAGTCCCGATGCTCGCATTTATCCTGGATTTATTTCAGAATTTTTGGCGACACGCGTTTAGTGGGAGAAGACGTTCCAGCTCAGTCTCAGAAATGCTCATAGGGATAGGCTGTGCATGTATGTGTTCATAGGGGTGAGCGTATTCACGTATATATGAGTGCTTGCGTTTGTACCATGTTCAAAAAATCATGTATGAAATGTTAGAACATTTTCCCATTTTTGTTGATCACTATTTTTTTCCTCATCTTTTGTGCATTTTTTCCTTTTGCCTATGTATTTTGATCACTATTTTTTTCCCCTTTTTCCTGTTTTTTTCATTTTTTTTTCATTTTTTAATACAACGAGCTTTTCTCACATACAAGGTAGACATTTTTTAGATACACTTTGCCATGAACATTTCTTAACACGCATTGAACATTTTTCACAAATGCCATGAACATTGTTTTGGAACATAAAAACATGTGTGAAGTGTTAGAACATATTTTAATTGTCACACATTTTTTTATTTTAGATTTCATGAACATACTTTTGAAATGCGTAAACATTTTTCGTTGGCAATTAGGCAAACATTTTTATATTTTATATTTTTTAAATGACACTAACATATTTTGAAATGTGTGAATATTTTTTCGATCATACAAAACATTTTTATGAAATTACGTGAACATTTTTCACACTATAAACATTTTTAAAAATTGAAATGAATATATTTTTTGAAATGCGAACATCTTCTAAATGTCATGAACATTTTTTAATAAATGGTGCTATTGATCCATAGTTTTTTATTTTTCTCATATAATGTATGGCCTCTTTGCTTCATGTCCCCCTTTAGGCCTGGGCGTTAGAGCATCTCCACTAGGGCCCCCAGGACGCCCCCCAAGCCCCTTTTTTTAGCACCGGCAGTAAAAAGACGTCCCAGCTAGGCCCCCAACACCTCGTTTTGCGCCGGTTTTGGCGATATTTCCCGCCGGCACGCCCACCCCACACCCAGCCCCTTGGGGGGCAGCTGGGGACGCCGGCAATTGCTTTTTGCATGCGCAGGCCCACTTGGCAGCCCCTCTCTCTTCCCTCTCTTTCCTCTCTCCTCTCCTTTCTCTCTTTTCTCCACCCCACACCTACCGCACACAACTCGTGCGGCCGGAGCGGAGAGCTCGCGCGGTCGGATGCAGCCCCGACGCCTCCCTCGCCTGGCGTCGCCGACCCCGCCCTGCATCTCCCCGGCGCAGTGAGCAGGGGGCCGGAGTTGGCGGGTCGAAGTGGGCGTGGCGGCCGGGCAAAGGCGGAGCCGGCCGGAGGGTGGTTGAAGGTGCCGGGATGGCAGTCCGCGGAGCCGGCGTGTGGGCGAAGCAGCCGGCTGCCGCGCACGGGGCAGGAGCCCGCCGGGTCCGAGGGCATGCGGGAGGCCGGCTGGACGACGCGCCGAGCCGGACCCGGCGCGACGACGGAGCAGGGGAGCCGACCAGCGGGGGCGACGCAGGAGGAGAGGGCGGCAGTCGGGCCATGCTGCGGCAACCGACGGGCGAGACGAGGCGGGGACGGGGGCGGATACACGAAACCAAGAAACCAAGAACCGGCGGAGAGGGTCGCCGCCTGACCCTGCTGCTTGTCGCGGTGGCTGCCGCGTTCCTGGCAGGCGCGAGCGACTCGGCGCGGTTCCCCCTGCTCCGCCTCGCCGCGCCAGCGTCCCTCGCCGACCTGGCGGGCGCCGTCGCCACGCCTCCTTCCCCACTTGCCGCCCCGCGCCTGCGTCCCTCCCCGCTCGCCGCCTCCCGCCACCGCTCGCCGGCCTCCAAGGCCGGGTCGGGCGACCTGGCGGACCCCGTCTCGGGCGGGAGCTCCAGCTCCTCGGGCTGGAGGAGCAGCGGCGGCCTCCAACAGCACCGCGCCCTGCTCCTGGATCTTGATGGACGCCACCTCGTCCTGCGCGTCCTGCACGCGCCGCAGCCACGCGCGCGGCTGCCCCGGCTCCGGCGCGCCGTCCAGCTGCCTGAGCACGTCGGCCCGCAGCTGCAGCAGGGCCTCGACGGCGTCGTCGAGCTCCTTGACGCACTTGACGAAGAAGAGCACGACGAGCGCGCCGCCGAGGGCAAGCATGGCGAGCACGGCCGCGAGCTGCATCTCCATCTCCGGCACGTGGCGAGGCGGCGAGCAGCGCGTCTCCTTCCCCGTCGACGCTCGCGCTCCTTCGCTGGCTGGAGGTCGTCGACGCCGCCGCAGTCATGGTGCTCGACGAAATGCTGCTCCATTTGTGGGAGTCCAACACTGCTCGTGGGGAGGCAACGAGTGGAAAATTTTGGGCCCCCAGGCCAAAGTTCGCCTAGGCCCAGAGACGGCCTTGGATTCACTCAGTCATATATCATTAATTATTCAACGTCAAGCACCGGTGCTTAATGAATAGGCTTACAATAAGAAAATGACTCTAATAAGTGTCATATGTGTGAAACGAACACATGGCAACTCCGAAAGTTTTTGATGAAAAATTTAGTGACCCGAGGATCACAACTTTAGTTGTCAAGCATGGCAATTTTCTTTTTGGATGGCAAGTTTCAGTTTTTTTTTTGGGTTTATTTTTCCTTTCGGGTGGTAACAGTTGTAAAAAACGTTAAGGCCAAAATGCTTCGTGTCACACGTGTGACAGTTATCATTTTGATAAGAAAACGGTGATTCAGAAACTTTTGTCTGTGATCATTATTGCACCACTTGACTCAACTCATACTTCTCACTAAGAGCAGCTCGTTCGGTGCATTACCCAGCCCACATGCAACACATGCACCAGCTAATTACCATGGGACTAACTTAATCAATACAAATCGCTATTAGCCTCGTACCCGTTTGCCTATGCTCTTATGAGTCCAAGGTGACTAGGGTTTCTCGCCTCGTGCCGACGGCGTCACAAGTTTACCTCCTCTTCTATGGCCTTAGGCCACGGATGCGCGGTAGATCTTGGCCCTTGCCGGCGGGAGGGCTCCTCCTTCGGTTTTAGATGTCATTTGTGTCTCTCTAGGGTTTGTGTCCCATTTAGGAAGATGAGATGGCGGCGACTCCCTGAGGATGGAATAAAGTTCTCTCCGCCTAGCCCCCGTTCCGGCGATGCGATTGCGTTGTTGGATGGCATGTGAAGGCATGTCTCTAGGGATCTCACACGATTCAGTCAATGGTTGTCTTTAGTGGACCGTTTGGATCCGGTCTTGTTCGTCTACGTTTGTGTGCCTTCAGGTTGAAGTGTTGCAATCTACGTTTTTCTTCATCGACAGTTGTTGCTGTTATGATGCGCTGGTCTTATTGGACCTTAGCATGACGACTTCTTTATTGTATACTACAACAAGTTTTGCCCGGCCCGGTGTGGGAGTAATGTTGACGGCGGCGTGCCTTCGACTCGCTTCGGTGCTTGTACTCATCGCTTGGTTGTTTACATATCTGGATGTAATTTTTTCTTATTTCTAGTATTAGTTGTACTGCCATGATTGACGATGGATAGATCAAAAGTTCGAAAAAAACTTAAGTAACACTATGGCCTCGAACTTCTCAAGAAGGGCTTGATTTGGAGGGTAGGAAATGGGGAGCACATTCGCATTTGGAGGGACCCTTGGCTCCCCCGTCGTTTCTCCTTCAAGCCAGTGTCACCGAGAGGTACATGCCGCTTGAGATGCGTGGCGGAGCTACTGGATGATGCCGGGAGGTGGAATGGAGATCTCCTACGATGCCACTTCCTTCCCATGGATGTTGCGGTTATCACAAAGATCAAGTTGTCAACAAGGGGCTTTGAGGATGTCCTCGCCTGGGCGCCTGATCCCACGGGCGTCTTCACTGTACGGAGCGCCTACCGCCTTGCCCTCGACGAGAGGAACCACACGTCATCGTGCGCCACGAGCAGGGCACCGGACGGCACATGTGTTGTCTGGGAAGCCTTGTGGGGGTGCCCTGCCCCTTCAAAGGTACGCGTGTTTGCTTGGCAACTTGTCACAAACTCTCTGGCTACGATGGAAAATAAGGCAAAGAGAAAGATCGAGACTTATGACATATGCACGATCTGTGGTGTGGAACGCGAGAATACTTTCCACGCTTTTTGCAGATGTCCAATGGCCCAAGGACTCTGGCATGCAATGAGTGAGCATTGGAGGATGCCCCAGCTGGAAAACATCGAGCATACATGACGGGAGTTGTTGCTGATCTTCTCAACAAGAGCAGTGAGGAGGAACGACTTCCTATATTTATGACACTATGGAGAACTTGGCATGTACACAACGAGCTGACACACCACAAGCCGGGGACTCCCATTGCTACGTCCCGTCAATTTTTGAATAGTTATATGATGTCGCTCTTGTGCTTAAAGCAGAATCCTGCAGCAAATTTTGAGAAGGGGAAGATGGTGGTGTACCAGGATGGACGTAGCCATGCATGCCAACCAGTGCAAGTAAAAGATGCAAGTACATGTAAAAGATGGAACCGGCTACCGGCGGGCTGGAACAAGCTGAATACAGTCGGAGCGTTCAGGGAGGAGGACGGGACGGGAGGAGCTGGTATGATGCTGCGGAACCGTGAAGGACATATCGTCTTTGCAGCATGTTGTTTTCTTCGTACATGTTCTAGTGCCCTTGAAGGGGAAGTTTCAACATGTGCAGAAGGCATTGCCCTCGTCTTGGAGTGGAGCACATAGCCTTTATCGTCAAAACAGACTGTTCTGTGGCTGCTCAAATGCTTATGGATGACACGCCAAATAGATTTTCAGTGGCTGCTTTAGTTGAGGAAGGGAAGCTACTACTTAAGTCTGGGCGTGATTACTCTATAGCACATGTTAGAAGCCAAATAATGTAGCTCATGCTCTCGCACGGCCGTCTGGCTCCGCCATGGCCCAGACGAAATTGGCACTCTTTGCCAAGAGAATTGTAATGAACCACCTTGATTGAGATGAAATTAATATTTTATAAAAAAAGTACTCTCGTCACATAATATAAGACGATTTTGCAAGTTATTATGCCACATTATGGGACAGAGGGAGTAATTAACAACGCACCAAATAGCAACTGCCTTATTAATGTGATCGTTCATGCATGCACTTCGTACATCAGCAACCAGTATTCTCAAAAAACATACTACACACATCAACGTGTTTATTTATACATGAAGGGAGAGAAGAGGGTAGTTGAAACCATAATTCTGATCCTATTATGTCTAGTATATAATCATCACACTAGCTAGACGACATATTATTAGAATTATTCTGATAAATTATTACATGGGTGACATGAATATTTAACACATCCTTATGAAAAAAAAACGAGGCCATCCAAAATAGGATCTGCCTCTTATCTTCACGGTCTCACCATAATGATATGCAACCAAACAACACCAGCCAAAGCACAATCCGAAAAGCGAGCCAACAATAGCATCATCAATTTGTGTGCTCGTCTTACCACTAGTAGGAGATGCATCACTGTTTTCCTCGCCATCTGTTAGATCAGAATTTCCGGTGCTATCGACAGTCACGCTTGAACGGAATGCAGGAAGGGACCCAGAAAGATGATTATAAGATAGCACCAACTGCGTCAAGCTCTGCAGACCGTCAAGTGAGGATGGCACCGGACCAGACAAGTTGTTGTACGAAAGGTCGAGGATCTCTAAATCTTTCAGAACACCGATGTTTGAAGGAATAGATCCAGTGAGATGGTTGTGGCCAAGATTGAGAGCTTTGCTCAAGCTGGTCGGCATTGTTGGGATGGTGCCAGTGAGGGAATTATTTGCCAGATTGAGTTCAATTAGGGACTGCGATGTACTAACTGAAACTGGAATGGCACCGCTGATGTTGTTCCCTTGAAAATTCAAGCTGAAAAGCTTTGGAAGGTTGAAAATCCCCGTTGGTATCTCTCCAGTGAATGAATTCAGACTAAGATTCAACGTGTCCAGGCTTGTTAAATCAGAAAACGTACTTGGGATAGATCCCCTGAGATTGTTCATTTGAAGCTTCAGAACTATCAGCTTGTCAAGGGTGCTGATTGCATCAGGCACTTGACCCTGAAAATTATTGGATGCCAGATTCAACAAGGACAGGTCCCTGCATTTTCCAAGCTCTGAAGATATGTTTCCCATCAAGTGATTATTCTCCAACTCAAGATAAGCCAAGGCCAAGACATCACCTATAGTGTCCGGGATGGTCCCATTGAGCTTGTTACCACCAAGCCTCAAGCGGTAGAGGTTTGAAGACAGGTTCCTGGGAATGGTTCCTTGAAGGTAATTGCTGGAGAGATCAACATTCAACAGCCTCCAATCCTGCAGGACCGAGGAGATCAGAGGGGATCTCCCCACTCAGGCCATTGTAACTCAGATCCAACATCTTCACATGCTTTGTAATACCACTAGGGATAGAACCAGTAAAATTGTTCTGATTAGCCGCAAACCGAGTGAGCGTCGTGACATTCGACAAGCTCGCCGGTATTGCTCCAGTCGGCTTGTTGCCAGAAAGGATTAAGGTCCTGAGCTTGGGCAGCTTCCAGAACTCATCCTGGACATTTTTTTTTGACGAAAAACAGCCAGCGCTGATTTCATTCATTAAGAGAAAGGCCAAGACGGCCGGGTTACAGTGTCAGGTTGGTTAGTAGCTACTAATGGACAGCTACGAATGAAAAGAAAACGAAAATAAAGGCCGGCGGCCAGGTTAGTAGACTAGTGCGCAGTCTCTAGTCAGGTGGCATCCACATTGCCCCGACAAGGCCGGCCGTGCACCAGAGCCGAAGTTCCTCGTTGATGAGCGAGCAAACCGCATCGACCGTTGTCAATCGATGCTTAAAAATTCGAGCATTTCTCTCCTTCCAGATGCACCACCAGGCGCAAATAACGAGGCTGTTGATCTTCCTCCTGCCAGCCAGGGATAGGGATTTGACAGAGCGGTACCACCAGTATTCAAGGGAGGGCTCCATGGCCGATGGAGGCGTGATTTGGGCGTTGAAGCGTTGGATGATCTGCTGCCACACCGACCTGGAGAACTGTCATTGGGCAAATAGGTGTAGGGCAGTCTCCGGGTGCTGCTGGCACAGGGTGCAAATTGGCGTGTGAGGCCGGTTCTTCTTTGCCAGTTGGTCGGCTGTATTGCAGCGCCCTTGAATGGCCAGCCATGCATGCATATGGCACTTAGGGGGGGGTCCTGGAAGACCAGATCAGCAAGTTGTAGTTGGCCCTGATCATGCCCTGGAAAAGAATCCGGTAGGCTGTTTTAGCAGAGTATTGACCATCAGCAGTCCACTTTCAGTGGATGTCATCAGGTTGCCCCGGCGAGAGGTTCACTTGGGAAGCGATGTGCCATACATGCACATAGTCAGCAAGCACCTGGGCAGTAGGGTTGCTTCTAATGCATGCTATCCATTTGCGGTCCGTAAGGGCTGCCAGGAGCGAAAGCCTCCGCCCTCTGCTGTGTGAGTATAGGTGTGGGAATTGATCTCTGAGCGGTGTACCTTGCCACCAGTGGCAGTGCCAGAAGGAGATCGATGCCCCTGATCCCACAATAATTACAGTGCTTGCGGTAAAGATGGCAGCGGAGAGCTTGTCCGAGGGAAAAGGTAGACCCGCCCAAGGCTTGTCCGGGAACTTAGCTTGCTGCCAAAGCCAGCGCGCCCTCAGCGCCGCCCCTTGGAATTCGAGGTTTGAGATGCCTAGCCCCCCAAATTCAGTCGGTCTGCAAAGAGATTTCCAGCTGACAAGGCATTTTCCTCCTGAAACAGAATTCTTGCCGGCCCGAAGGAAGGGCCTGCGGATTTTGTCAATTTTCTGGTCTAGCCACTTCGCTTGTGGTATTGCAATCATCTGGAAGGCCGGCATGGCCGAGAGGGCCGATCGCACGAGCACCACTCTGCCTATCAGGTTTATCAAGTCAACCTTCCATCCAGAGCACTTCCCAGCTATAGGCGGTCAATGTTTGGCTGTAGGTCCACCCTACGTAGCTTCCTGTCGGACAGGGGCATGCCCAGGTACGTGCAAGGGAATGATCCCTGGGTGCATCCCAGCGTCTGCTGCAATTGTGAGGTGTCCAAATTCTGACAACAGATCGGGTAGAAGCTGCTCTTGTTCAAGTTGGTTTGGAGGCCCGTTGCTTGTCCAAACAGCTTGAGGATGGCGTTGATCGCCGTAGCGTCGTGGATTAGCGGCTTGGAGAAGATGATTACATCGTCAGCATAGATTGAAGTTCTGAACCTCATGCTCTGATTCTCAAAGGGGGTGAGAACTCCATCGGCGCTTGCCTTGTCCATGAGCCTGGCCAGGCAGTCCATAACCAAGACGAAAAGGAGAGGGGAGAGTGGGTCACCCTGGCGAAATCCTTTCCTGTGGTCAATCCTAGGAGAGAGCTCCCCGTTGACCAACACCTTTGTGGAGCCGGTTAGCAGAAGTGCAGATATCCAATCTCTCCATCGACCTCCGAATCCCCTGTGTGCAAGCAGCTGGAGCAGAAATTCCCAGGAGGTCGAATCAAACGCCTTGGATATATCAAGCTTTAGTAGGAAGGCAGGTGTGTGTTTTTGCTTCTTTAGTGCTCTGGTCAGGCTTTGCACATAGACAAAGTTATCGTGTATGCTGTGTTTCTTGATGAAGGCGTTTTGACACTGCAGAATCAGACTGGGCATCAGTGGTTGGAGGCTTCGTGCTAGGATCTTTGCAAGGAGCTTGGCAAAACTATGTATAAGGCTTATTGGTCTGAAGCTGTTTGGATGGTTGGCTCCCCCATGCTTCGGAATTAGGATCATGAATGCCGAGTTGAGGAGGTGCAGGTTTTGTGTGTTGCAAGACTGAAATTTGCAGACTGCTCGCATCAGATCCTCCTTGATTATATCCCAGCAGGCACGGAAGAACAATCTAGAGAAGCCGTCCGGACCTGGCGCTTTCTCTGGGTTGATGTCGAACAGCGCTGCCTTCACCTCCTCCTCGGTGATGGCCTCGTGACCTCGTCGATCGGGCCCAACTCGACCTCAGGGAATTGGATGTTTCCTAGGTTCAGAGTTTGGGCGCGGGGCTGGTAAGCAGCAAGGAGGGCTTGGAAGTGACTATGGATAGCTGTCATCTTGGCTTGCTGGTCTGCAATCACTGTGAGGGCCTTAGCAGTTGCCTGGAGCTTCGCGTTGTACGCAGCAAAGGGGTCGGCGGGGGGATTGTGCAGCTGCCAAGCCTGTGCCACCACCTCGCGGAAACCCTCCCATCTAATCCAATGCTTCTCAAAACGGAAGCGTCTGCAATGCTTGAAGGAGTGGTCAGCATTCAGAAGAAGCGGCGTGTGATCAGAGACTTCAGAGGATAGGCCTTGCAGGAGGGAATTAGGGTACTGGTTACTCCAAGGTTCGCTGAACAGTACCCGGTCAAGCTTCACCATTGTTGCCGCCTGCTGCTCGTTGGACCAAGTGTACCGCTTGCCATGCAGGTACATGTCTTTGAGCTGAGCATCATTCATAAATTTTCGGAAAGCGTTCATCAAACCCCTGTGAACTCTGGTGTTACTCTTATCAGACATCCGGGCGATCAGGTTGAAGTCCCCAACAAAGATGATCGGGCCCGCGGCCGTACTAGCAATAGCCTTTAGATCAGCAAGGAATTCAAGTTTTTCAGCAGCCGACTGGGGACCATACATGTTCACCAGTATCCATTGTTTCCCAGTCTTCTTATTGGTATAGTTAGTGGAGATGAATTGGCGGTTGCAGGTTGAACTTGTCACCGAGATGAGGTCGGGGTCCCAAGCGGTGATCAGGCCTCCACTTGCGCCCACCGAAGGCGAGAACACGAATGCAGAACATCTGGCCAAGCAGATCGCAACTACATCTTGGGGTGACACAAATTGCAGTTTTGATTCTTGCAGGCAAACCATCGAACAACAGTGCTGACGGACCACATCGGAAACTACCAATCTACGCGCCGGGGAGTTAAGCCCCCTGACGTTCCAAATCAGAAAGTTGCAACTATCCATGGAAACTAACACATCACTGATACAACAGAACAGCGGCCACACTCAGGCAGCGACAGGCCCTGCCCTCTTCCTCCCAGCAGTGGCATTGAGGCCCAAGTCCGTGAGGGCTTTGATCTGGTCAGTGGTGAGGGGGGATTGGAATGATGCAACATAGCGGGCAAGGAGGCTTGCAACATCTGCAACTGGTTCGTCAAACTCCTCTCCGAGACGGCGGCAGACCGTTTTCTGCGCCATGGTCATCACCGAGTCCCCAGTGGCCTTCAGAGCTAGGCGCCCACTGCGCCTAACAGCCTCCGTGGCCACCGCCTGGCGCTTTGGAGGTGCAACGGGCTTGAAGACAGGGCCGTGCAGCAGCCCAGGAGCGACTGGCGATGTAATGGCCTCCAGGAACTCCTTCAGTCTGTCCGGCCCGCCAGGAACCGGAGATGGGCCTCCAGTGCCTTGAAGGTGGCCCGGCTCTATCGCAGCAGCCACGGGGATGGTGGAGAGTGGGAGTAAATTGCACAGAAGTACCACAATTGGGGCATTGGAAGCAGATTGATACCAAGATTGGTAATTTTTACGTGTCAGTACCAAGATTGGGGCTAGCCGTTGCAAAAAAGTCTAAAAGCTCGTTTTGTACGTATTGACATTAAAGCTGACCGATTGGGCCGGCCCGTCAGGCGCCACGCTGGCCAGTGCGCGCGTCGCCTGCAGTGGCTGCGCGCCGACTCGGACGAGGCCGGCCTGTTGGTGCGACCAAGCCAGACCCCGACCCCGCCGCTCTGCCCTGTTCCTTTTCCTCGCACCCTCGCCGGCGGCTGGCTCCCCGCCCGCCCCGCCGCCGCCGCACCACGCCGCCGTAGCCATGGATCGAATTGCTTAGGCGCTGTCACCTCCCTCCTCTCCCCCGCGGCTGCTGTGCCCTCCTCTCCCCCGCGGCTGCTGTGCCCTCCTCTCCCCCGCGGCCGTTGTGCCCTCCTCTCCCCCGCGTCCGCTGTGCCCTCCTCTCCCCCGCGGCCGCTGTGCCCTCCTCTCCCCCGCGGCTGCTGTGCCCTAGGCGACGATGGCCTCGGCGACTCTGGCAGGCGGCGATGGCCTGGGCGATGCGAGCGGCGGCGACCTCCCCCGCTTCGATGGTAGTGGCGGCTACTCCAGCTCGGAGTACAGTAGCGCGGAGGAAGATTTTGCGGAGCCGGCGTTGTCGATGGAGCAGAGGCTGCGGATGGCGCGAATTTGGGTGGACAACCCTAGCACCGCCCATCACTGGACTCATGGCTTCGGTGGTGTTCTGTAAGTGCTCCACTGTTCCATTCTTGCTCCATTCTTGCTCACTGAAATTGGGGATTAGGGTTAGAGTTTACTGCCTGCATGTTTAGCACTCTAATTGCTAGGCCTAACTAGAGCAGAGTAGTATAGTGGATTACATGAGTCCTAACTAGAGCAGAGTAGCATTATGTGTTACCTAACTGGAGCAGAGCAGAGCAGCATCAGTGGATTACATTGTTATTTCTTAGTCCAAATTGTCAGAGCAGCATTAGGTGTTACCTAGCTAGGGTAAATAAAAGCTTTGCTTATATGTTAACTTAAACAAAGCTCTGTTTATATGTTAACTTGTGTATATGTTAACTTAAACAAAACTCTGTTTATATGTTAACTTGTTTATATGTTAACTGAAACAAATCTTTGTTTATATGTTAGACAATATGTTAAGTAAAATTGTTTATTAACCAATTTTGTCTGTTATTTCATTTTGCAGTTTGTATGATGACATTTTGGATGTTAGGTTCTTTTTTGATGCTTCAGAAATGTTAGAGCTGAAGCTCTGCAGTTCAGATGTAACATACCTGAATATGATTGCAGTGATGGAAACCCAAGGATTTAGTGAATATGATCTGCTGTTTCACATTGAGAATCCAGATTTAGGGGAGAAAGGATTGGAGATGGTAGAGAGTAATGCTGAGTTGCAACTAGTAAAGAGGCAGGTTGAGGAGTGTAAGGTTTTAAATTTTCTAGTGAGGGCATGTCCACCTCCTTGCAGCAAGTTTGAGAGGCAAGAATTATCCACTGTTGTGTATGAAGAGCGTGTGTTATATGATCTCAGTGAGCCACCCATCTATGTTGTTGATGAAGAAGGAGTTGCCTTTGAAAGTCAGAGTAGCAGCTGCAGTTTAGTAGCTCATGGTACTGATGTTTGCACACAAGAGAGCAAGAATGTAAAAGGAAAACTGAAAGCTGTTTTGGAAATAGAAGAAGAAGAGGGATATGATGGCAGTGGTGGTTCTGATTGTGAAGGTGAAGATGACAGTGATGTAAACCCTTTTTATATGGGTGATGCTGATGACATAGAGATGGATGAGGGAAAGAAACAGAGAGAGTATGATGAAGTAGAAGAGGAAGAAACAGATGATGAAGAATCTGAGGAGGAAGAAATGGTGCATTACTCTGGTGACACAGAGGTTGAGGAACCTTTTGAAATGGATGAAGATGACAAGGTTGTTTCACAGGATGAAGAAACTGTAATTGTACATGAAGAGAAGAAGAAGAAGAAACAGAAGCTTCCAGTTAGGAAAGGGCCTACAACAAGGATACATTCAAGTGTAGTTCAAGAGGAGGAACCTGATTTCGAACCTTCATCTGATGAAGAAGAGAAAGGATTGTTGAAGGAGGCTGATGATGATGGTTATGAGCCATTGTCATTTGTGCTGCCAAAGAAAAGGAAGAGCAGGGCAAAGCAGAGGCCTCCTAGAAAATGGTACGATGAGAAAATGGAGGCACCACATGAGCAATTATGTCTACAGATGTGTTTCAAGGATCAACATCAATTCAGAGAGGCTTTGTTGAACTTACACATCACTCAAGGCAGAAACTTCAAATATCATAGGAACTCAGATCAAAGAATAATTGTAGAATGCAACCAAAAACATTGCAACTTCTTTATGGTGGCAGCAGTTATAAAAGGTGAAACTACTTTTGTAATTAAGAAGATGAGAATTAAGCACACTTGCCCTATTAGTACAGAGACAACAAGGGTAAGTGCCAAGTGGCTTGCACAGAAGTATGAGTCACTATTCAGATCTGATCTAACAACTGGCATTCAGACTTTGATTGATGCCTGCATGGAGAAGTATGGTGTGGATGTGCCCAAGTCAATGGCATATAGGGCAAAGAACCTAGCTATTGATGCTGTGCTAGGAGACCACAAGAAGCAATACCCTAGGTTGAAAGACTATGCTCAGACAGTGATGGATACAAACCCTGGGAGTAGAGTAGTAGTCACTACTGTAACTCCAACACCCACTGAAAAAATCCCCCATCCAGGTCCAAGATTCCATGCTATGTTCTATTGCATCAATGGAGCAAGGGAGGGGTTTCTCAAGGGGTGCAGACCATTCATTGGTTAGTTTGTTCACCTTGTGCAGTAGTTACATATTGTTTCATCTTGAAATGCATTTGAATGTTTTTAATACTGAATTTGCTTGCTCAGGTGTTGATGGGTGCTTCATTAAGTTAACTACTGGTGCTCAACTACTTGCTGCCACTGGTAGAGATGGCAACAACAATATATACCCACTAGCATTTGGTATTGTTGGGCAAGAGGACACACCTAACTGGTGTTGGTTTCTACACCAACTTAAAATCTGCCTAGGAGGAGAAGTGGGAAGGTTTGGTCCATATACAATAATGTCAGATAGACAAAAGGTATGTGCTTGCATCTTATGTCATTGTTCCTATATGGTTGTTTTGTGCTAGATAGTAGCTTAGCTAGTTTAATTGTGTGTCCCAGGGCCTACTAAATGCAGTGAATGCTGTCTTTCCTAAGTGCAACCAAAGGTTCTGCCTTAGGCATATCTATGCAAACTTCCAAAATGCTGGGTTTAGGGGGGAAGATCTGAAAAAGTGTATGGATAATGCTGCCTATGCATATAGTGAACACAAATTTAACATTGCAATGAATGACCTTAGAGCTGAGTGTGAGCAAGCTTGGGAGTGGCTTTGTCAAATACCCAAGAAAACATGGGCAAGGCATGCATTTGACACAAACTGCAAGACTGACCTTGTAGTTAACAATTTATCTGAGGTGTTCAACAAGTATGTCCTAGATGTTAGGAAGAAACCAATTAGGACAATGTGTGATGGAATAAGGGATAAGCAGATGGTGAGGTGGCATAGGAATAGGGAGAGTGGAAAGAAAGCTAGATGGGACATAACACCCCATTATAGTGAGAAGCTAGAGGTTGAGAAGGAGAGGGCCAAATATTGCAAACCAATTCAAGCTGGTGTGGACTTGTGGCAAGTTACAAGTGGGCAGCAAACCCATGATGTTAACTTGCAAATGCACACATGTGGGTGCAGAAAATGGGACCTAAGTGGCATCCCATGTAACCATGCCATCTCAGCAATAAACAAGGCCAAAAGAAAACCAGAGGATTATGTCAGCAAGTTCTTCAAGAAAGAAATTTATCTGGCAGCTTATGAACCAATGATCTATCCAGTTCCTGGTGAGCATGACTGGACAAGGACCCCTGGTCCAGACATTGACCCACCTGCATTTAAAGTGAAGAGAGGAAGAAAGAAAGAGAAGAGGATCAAGGGGAAATTTGAAGTTCCAAAGCCTAAGGAGACATCAAGAATGGGGACTATAACATGTGGCAATTATGGACTGCAAGGACATAGGTACACAAGCTGCAACAAGAAGTTGAAGCCTGAGCTGGCTTTGAGGAAGAACAAACATGTGGTAATCCTCTAATAAGTAGTAACAGGTTTTCCTTCTTGTACATTCTATTTTTAAGTACTAACTCATTTTCCTTCTTTGTTTATGCAAGCCTCTTGCAAGGAATTCCAATGCTGGTGCTGGTGCTACTACACAAGCATCAAGAACTTCTCATCCAACTCCTACAACAACACCAACAGCTGGAACAGGAGCTGGGAGAGGAGCTGGGAGAGGGGCTGCAGCTGCAGCTGCTGGGAGTGGTGCTGCTAGAGGTGCTGGTAGAGGTGCTGGTAGAGGTGCTGCACCAGGTGCTGGGAGAGGTGCTGGGAGAGGGAGAGGTACATTCTCTGCCCCAAGGCAATCTGGTCCCTCCACACCTACTGCTCCCTCTACATCTACTGCTACTCCACCTTCTGGTGGTAGAAACAGAGGATGGAGAGCCTACTTCTATGCAAGTGGTAACCACTAAATGGCACATGTGCCATGTAATGTTCAAAACTAGATACTTCATGTGTGTTCTTGCATCCTATGGTACAATGTGATCTTGCTGGTGCTCTCAGTGTACTTTGCAGGTGCTCTTATTGTACTTTGCTGGTGTACTTTAAGAATCAATGCCATATATGGCTTTTGTTCATGTGGATGGATGGATTTATTTATTAGTTAATGCCATTTCTGGAGCTGGCTTTTGTTCATGTGGATGGATGTGATCTTGCTATTTATTAGTTAATCAATGCCTGGAATGGACTATGTTCATGTGGATGGTTCTTTTTATATCTTTTTATGATTGATATGTTCATGACAATGGTGCATACTATTGGATAGAGTAACTCTGTTGCTGGATATATTGCTGGATATATTGTTGTATACATTGTTGGATATGTTGTTAAGGTCTAGGCTAAAAAAGAAGCACTTTGGGTTTTCGGTGGCTCGGGGTCGACGGAACCACCTAATAGAATCAATTAGGGTTTTGGTGGCTCGGGGTCGACAAAAACACCTAAACCTATCAATTAGGGTTTTGGTGGCTCGGGGTCGACGAAAACACCTAAAGGCATCAACTAGGGTCTAGGGTGGCTCGGGGACGACGGAAACACCTAAAGGCATCAACTAGGGTCTAGGGTGGCTCGGGGTCGACAGAACCACCTAAAGGCATCATTTAGGGTTTTGGTGGCTCGGGGTCGACGGAACCACCTAAACCTATCAATTAGGCTCTAGGGTGGCTCGGGGTCGACGGAACCACCTAAAGGCATCAACTAGGGTCTAGGGTGGCTCGGGGTCGACGGAACCACCTAAAGGCATCATTTAGGGTCTAGGGTGGCTCGGGGTCGACGGAACCACCTAAACCTATCAATTAGGCTCTAGGGTGGCTCGGGGTCGACGGAACCACCTAAAGGCATCAACTAGGGTCTAGGGTGGCTCAGGGTCGACGGAACCACCTAAACCTATCAATTAGGGTCTAGGGTGGCTCGGGGTCGACGAAACCACCTAAAGGCATCAACTAGGGTTTTGGTGGCTCGGGGTCGACGAAAACACCTAAACCTATCATCTAGGCTCTAGGGTGGCTCGGGGTCGACGGAACCACCTAAAGGCATCAACTAGGGTTTTGGTGGCTCGGGGTCGACGAAAACACCTAAACCTATCAATTAGGCTCTAGGGTGGCTCGGGGTCGACGGAACCACTTAAACCTATCAATTAGGCTCTAGGGTGGCTCGGGGTCGACGGAACCACCTAAAGGCATCAACTAGGGTTTTGGTGGCTCGGGGTCGACGGAACCACCTAAAGGCATCATTTAGGGTCTAGGGTGGCTCGGGGTCGACGGAACCACCTAAACCTATCAATTAGGCTCTAGGGTGGCTCGGGGTCGACGGAACCACCTAAAGGCATCAACTAGGGTCTAGGGTGGCTCGGGGTCGACGGAACCACCTAAACCTATCAATTAGGGTCTAGGGTGGCTCGGGGTCGACGAAACCACCTAAAGGCATCAACTAGGGTTTTGGTGGCTCGGGGTCGACGAAAACACCTAAACCTATCATCTAGGCTCTAGGGTGGCTCGGGGTCGACGGAACCACCTAAAGGCATCAACTAGGGTTTTGGTGGCTCGGGGTCGACGAAAACACCTAAACCTATCATCTAGGCTCTAGGGTGGCTCAGGGTCGACGGAACCACCTAAAGGCATCAACTAGGGTTTTGGTGGCTCGGGGTCGACGAAAACACCTAAACCTATCATCTAGGCTCTAGGGTGGCTCGGGGTCGACGGAACCACCTAAAGGCATCAACTAGGGTCTAGGGTGGCTCGGGGTCGACGGAACCACCTAAACCTATCATCTAGGCTCTAGGGTGGCTCGGGGTCAACGAAAACACCTAAACCTATCAATTAGGGTTTTGGTGGCTCGGGGTCGACGAAAACACCTAAAGGCATCAACTAGGGTCTAGGGTGGCTCGGGGACGACGGAAACACCTAAAGGCATCAACTAGGGTCTAGGGTGGCTCGGGGTCGACGGAACCACCTAAAGGCATCAACTAGGGTTTTGGTGGCTCGAGGTCGACGGAACCACCTAAAGCATTCAACTAGGGTCTAGGGTGGCTCGGGGTCGACGGAACCACCTAAAGCATCACTGTAACATAACATATGTAACTATTCCTTTTGCAAATGCATTTAAACCATCAATATAACATAAGCATCACTCTAACATAAGCATCACTCTAACATAAGCATTACTTTTGCAAATGCATTTAAGCATTTAAGCATCACTATAACATAAGTAACACTGGAGTTCAACACATTATACAATACACATCCATTGTTCACATTACATAGTGGAGTTCAAATGCACAATCCATCCTTTTCTCACAAAAGGATGAATAGCATAACTAATAGGTACATAAATAACCAGAGTTCACAATTAGTACTAGAACCATACATTACACAACCATAATTCTAATTTACTAGGTCATTGCACAACCATCATTCCCAAAAGGTCTGCAATGCCCACTAATCTCAAGTCATCTTGTTCAGTTCTGCAAGATGGCCTGGATCCCCTTGATCTTCTCCTTCAGCTTCTCCTCTGCCTTGATGAGCTCAGTAATCTTAAACTCTTGCATCTGCTTCTCTTCATTATGGTTTTCCTTGAGCTTCAGCAGATCAGCAACCTGGAGCTTCAACTCTAGCTTCTCTTGGGTGAGCTTCTCCTCAAACTTTGTGAACTCTGCATTCTTCAACTCCAAATTCATCCTAGCCTCACTCAACAATTCCTTCTCTTTCATATTCTTCAACTTCAAGTTTTGGATGACAGTTGCTTGAGCACTTGTCAGGTTGCACAGGAGTTCATACTTTTGTTGAAGCTTCTGTGCAGCTGCATCTTTCTTTGCCATTTCTGCATTCATACCAGCCACCAATTCAGCTCTGCATTGGTGCTGATATGTGACAGCAGACTGCAGATAACTGAAATCCACAACCCTATCCTGCTGAAAGTCCACAAGTTGATGCACATCTTTCACTAACTTGTCATAGTCTGCATCCAGCTTGTTCTTTTCTTCTGTCAACTGATGAATAGTTAGAGCACTTTGAAGATTATCATTCACCCTAGCAGACTTGCTCTCTTCAACCATTGACCAAAGCTTCAGCAATGCATTCTCCATTGTTGGGGGCCACTGCTCATCAACCCACTGAACAAACCCACAATTCTGACCTTCCTGGAAAAATTAGAAGGGCAAAATTTAGTACAATACAACTACTAAGAGTACTAAGCAACAGTTAGTTCATGGCAGTACCTAATGTTGGCACTGACATTAACTGGATTTGCACAGCCATTTGCTAAGCAACAGGACCACATTATAAAATAAATTAATGTAATCCTACAATGGATGATCAACTCATATATTTACCAGGCACCAGAGTAACACTCCATTCAACTTAGAAGTTGCTAAGCAGCCATGTGCTAAGCAACAACAGTTGCTAAGAATTGACCATTAATATAATGAAATCCTAACAGTAATAAGCAACACAATGTGAACTACTTTGCCCACCTAAATACACTACACTAGCCTGCAGCAACAAACTAGCTAATGAGACTACCTACTGTCAGCAGTAAGCAATTGTTACTAACTGGCTCCACTGAACTTAATATTGAGCAACACTGCATTTGGAAAGAAGTGTAAATAAATAGCATGTGCACACAACAGGAGCATATATTTTAGCAGAAATGCATTCCACTGAACTTAATAATGATCATTCCTAACAAATTTAGCATGCACATAACTGAATCACAGGTGGCAAACAAGACTCTGCCACTTTCAATGAACACATCCAGTGCTTAATCACCAAGGCAAGAAAATTACCGGCTCTGCACATGCTAAGAACCTTCCCCCAGTCATTGTTCCTTCAAACGCAACAAGCCTCTCTGATGGCTTCCCATGCTTCTCGCACAACACTATCAGATCTAGCTCAAGACCCTTGTAATCCGGGTCCTCAAGAGAGAAAGGCACCTGCCCAAGCAAAATCCAAGTTACCATCATGTGCAGAGGACGAGGACAAATCAAATCAAACGAAATCCTAACAACAAAGACCACCTACACACAAAAATCCCCAAATTTCCTAAACCTAACCCTAACCCTAGCTCCAATGGAGTAACTTACCTGGTTCAGCCCAACGGTGGAGGTTTCTGATTGCATGTACGGGAGGCTTGAGTTGTCGTCGCTGCTCTCGTCCTCCAGAACCATGGCTGCGGCGGCGTGCTGTGGCGGCCGGCGGTGGCGAGCGCAGGCGACGGCGAGGCAGAGAGCAGGAAGAAAGAAAGAAGAAGGCGAGCAGGGTCGGGGTCGGGGTCTGGCTCGGTCGCACATAAACGGTCCGAGCGGGCCTCGTCCGAGTCAGCGCGCAGCCAGCGCAGGCGACGCGCGCACTGGCCAGCGTGGCGCCTGACGGGCGGGCCCAATCGGTCAGCTTTAGTGTCAATACGTACAAAACGAGCTTTTAGACTTTTTTGCAACGGCTAGCCCCAATCTTGGTACTGACACGTAAAAATTACCAATCTTGGTACCAATCTGCTTCCAATGCCCCAATTGTGGTACTTCTGTGCAATTTACTCGGAGAGTGGTAACTGGGCGTCAGCGCTGGAGGCGGGCCCGCCGGTGTCCCGCACTCCTGTAGCCTCTGGCATGGCGAGCCCTGCAGCCCCTGCAGCTGTGGAGGTGGGGCCATCTCTGGGTTGGGCGGGTTGAGGTCAACTTCTGTCGAAGCAGCGGTGGCAGTTGTCGCAGGTGGGGAGGCCAGAAGAGGCGTGTCGGGAACCGGCAGGGCCGACAGCAGCGGCGTCAGGTGAGCAGGCGGATCACCGATTGGGAAATCGGCCTCCTGTCCTCGGAGCTGGCCCCGGCGACGATGACTATAGCCGCGTGGTTGAGCAGCAGCAACTCATCCGCCGCCATCTCCGGGGAGTACTCGATCGTCGCCCTCGCTCGCTCCACCCGGCAGATGCCCCCAGGAGCGAGGTGTCCATGGCCGCCGCCTCCATCGGGGTCGGGGCCTCTCTGCGAGCCGCTGCGGACGGAGGCGGAGGGAAGGAGATCCTGGTATGGACAGGGGCGCGCGTGGCTTGTGGCCTTGGAGCTGGTTGGGAGACGGGGAGTAGGGGTGGGGGTGGGTGTGGTGGTGCCGGCGGCAGCGAGTGGGAAGCGCAGTCTTGCCCTGGCGGGTAGGCGGAGGGAGGGTGGCGGCACCTGTGTGATGAGCGGGTTGCGGTCAAGGAGAGGTGGCGGGGGGCGTTGATGTGCAAGATGGGGTGGCGGGGTGGGAGCCCTTAAATCAGCGCACTGCCTGGCGATGTGGCCGGTGGTGAAGCATTTACGGCAGCGAACTGGGTTGGTGCAGCGGGCGATGAAATGCTTGTCGGAGAGGCACCGGAAGCACAGGCGGGAGTGGGCGGCATGGGCTTACCGCGAATCTCGCGCATGCGCGCCTTCTTCTGCTTGCGCGTGCTGTGGATCTGCCACCCCTCCCCGTCCTCATCAAAGCGCTGCAGGGGCGGGTCACATCGCCTTGAAGGCAAAGCCGCCTCGCCGGGCGAGCTGCCGCCCGGCACCACGGCCGCGTAGGACTGCAGGGTGGGGTGGGGAGCTCGAGGCGGGCGAGTCTTGGTCAGAGGAGCTCGCGGAGAAGTGAATGCGCTCGCGCGTGCCCGGGGAGGCGTCGCCGTCGAAAGCAGGCGTGCTGCAGCGTAATAACGCCGGGGTGGTGGGGCTGGGGCATGGCATGGCGGCGTGGACGGCGACCGAGGAGGCCGCCGACGGGAGGGGCGAGAGCTAGGCTAGGCTTCTGCGCCTTGCCTGGCTAGGCTTCTGCGCCTTGCCTGATAGACCAGCGAATTGAAGTCGTGTTGTGTGTGAAGTCGTGTGGAATATGATGATCCCTCATCCTGGACATCACCAGTGAGATTGTTCTGACTAAGGTCACCAGTGATATTGTTCTGACTAAGGTCCAACAGCGTGAGGTCTGAATGACTGAACAGAATGCTTGGGATGGAATCACTGAAAAAACTACCAGACAACACCAACTCCTCCAAAGAGCTAGCCATGCTTACAGGGACAACACCCACCAAATGATTGGAGCTGAGGTTTAGGCTCCTCAACCTAGGCATAACACTCAACTGGGTGGTCACGGTTCCAGTGAAGGAATTGAAGGATAGATCAAGAACCTCGAGCCGAGAGAAGCCGGAGAGATCGCCTAAACGCCCGGCCAGGCGGTTGCTGCTGAAATTCAGCACCCGCAACCCGGCGCTCATGGGGCAACGAGAGAAATGGCCCGTCAAATCGGAGAAGTAATTCTTGGAGAGGTCGAGGGACTGTAAGGTGTCGAGGGAGCATAAGGACGCAAAGAGCGTGGGGTTGGACATGGAGCAGCCGGACAAATCGATGTCGGTCACCACCGAGAAGGAAGTGGAGTCAGAAGGAGAGCAACCGATTCCTCTCCATAGGCATGGATTGGAGACGGTTGTGTTCCACCCGGCCGAGCCCACATAGCGCGAGAGATCCCTCATGATGGACTCCTGCGTGCTGTTTAGAGGAAGGGGCGGGTTGCCGGCGGCGGCGGCGATGGACAGATGAAGGCACAAGGAGAAGAAGGTGAACAGCGGCATCGAGAAGCCATGGCTAGAGCAGGTAGAGTACCTCTTGCCCCCCCCCCTGGCCGATGTTCCTCGGTTTTGCTGCTGATTCCTTTGGCTCCTCGCTGATCTTGGTCGGTACGGTACGGGCAATATGCGGGAAAAGAGAGGAAGAAGATCTTCTCCCCTGGGTTCTGGGTTTCTCGGCGGCTGTGGCTCTGTGATGCTCCTGCTCTCGTGTTTTGCTCGACATATAAGGATTCGGTTCGAGTGTTGTGTAGAGCTCTGCCAAAAAAAAGTGTTGCACAGAAACGAGCATGCAAAACTACTCACTCCATCCCGAGTTACTTGTCTTGAATTTGTCTAGATATGGATGTATCTACCTATGTTTTAGTGTTCATGATCGACACCGCGGTGGTTCTCTGTCGACACCGCTCCGGTCTCGCGTCCACGAAACTTGCGTTCTCCAGTGTTCATGGTCAACCGACGTCCTCACCAGCGAGGTTTCGGCCCCGGCAGGCCGGTTGTTGTGCTCCTTCCGGCTTCTTTGGTTCGCCGGTGTTCTAGTGGCTCTGCCTCTGGCAGCACGGATCTGTGTTCCCTTATATGGCTTCGGATTGCCAGCGGCTCCAGCCGCCATCCTACCATCTGCGTCTGCGTCGGGTCTCTACTTTGCTGCCTCTTCGACCCCGTCCACCTACATGCCATGTCGGTTTCAAAGCTCGTGTTTTTCTTCGGCGGTAGGTGCCCCCCTTCCTTGTAAGGTTGTGGTTGACAAGCAGGTTGTCTCGGAATCTTCGAATCCTGATCTGACGGCTATGGGATTGCTCGGACTCAGCCAGGCGAAATCCATGCTCGACTTGCCGATGCTGGCAGCGGCGACACTCTCGGTGTCGTTTCCCTTTCTGGAGGCGCTGCCATGGCCTTTTGTCCGAGCCCCTCTTCGAGCATCAGGAGAAACCCTAGGTCCGGTTCTCTGCATCGGATGGGGGTGGCGTCACGACGTCGTTCCTCTTCTTGAAGGCGCCATCTTGCTCACTCGTAGAGTCCCTGGTGTTGGATTTGTAGATGTTCCACGTCTTGCTGATTCGGTTTGCACCTCTAGTTTTATGCTTGGTGGGTTTAGCTGTGTGTGTTTTTCCTGTTCGGGCTGAGCACCCTTCTCTTTGCTCCGGACCCCATGCTCATGCCTCCTTGCGTTCATATCATGTGTTGTACCCTTTGTTATTGTACTCATTCTCCTTTCTTCTATCAATGAAAAGATACGCAAGCTTTGCGTATCCGCGAAAAAAAATTGTTTTAGTGTTAGATACCTTCATATTTAGAAGAATTTAAGACAAGTAATTCGGGGCGGAGGTAATACATAGTTGCGGTCCTTTTGAGGATTTTCCGAAAGCTGCGAAATAAAATTAAGAGAGAAGGCTAGGATGCGAGTGAGCGCAGGGTCTCCATCTCCCACGAATGGTGTTCCTGTCGTCCCGTTTGCACGCCTACCCCCACACCACACTTGACGAGGCAGGTGACTTTGAACATAGACCCTCTCCACTGCTGTCTTGACTCCCGCTCCTTCACTGACTTCAGCCCTTCACCACCACTGATCTCTTGCAAGCAAATTCTCTCAAGTGCTCCGTGCATGCGTCGAGTTTTCTTCTCTTGGAAATGTCTGGCGTGTCGTTAACCTCGCAATCAAGCATGGCGTTTCATGAAAATTAAAACTCATCTGCTCGTCCTCCTAACGAATGCATCTGAAAAGGGATCGATCGGATCAATACTAGCATGATTTGATAGAGTAATGCATGGAAATGAAAGCAGGTGGTTGTACTAACTAAGTCAGGCAAACAATTTTGTAAACCAAAGGGAGCTAACATAAAGGTGGAGGACCATATTGTCTTTCAGCTTCGGTCAGGGGCAGGCCGTGTTTGAAGGAGAGGGGGCGAAGAGAAGTACTATTCCTGGATGGACCTGGAGAAACTCGAGGTAGAAGCTGGTGCCTCCAAATATGTGGCTGTCCTATCCAGGAACGCACTAGTCAAGCGTGAAGTTTCCACTCCCTCAGAACAGACCGTCTTGCTACTTTCTACTTGGACACCATTTAAGAAAGGCGATGATCAAAAGAATTCACATACTGGAATCATCTCTTAAATGTGCATAGCAAAACTGTGATTATGATTACACCAAGTCAAAACGTTACTGCCCAAGTATCACGACTGGCCAAAAATCCTATACATACAACAATACCCAGGCAGACATGAGCTCAACCTATTCAAACAAAAGAGCAAGAAAAATCACGCCGGCATCAACAATTCAACATTTAGCCGAGGTACAATTGTCACCCATAGAACAACAGTTTCAGGAAGATTACCTAACCTCCTCGCAAAAAATGATACAGAGAAGGATGTACAAGAATATCATCACAGCTATAGGATACACAAATTTCTGTCAGCGTTCACCGCACCCCAATTTCATTGACAACAACGGTATATATTGTCTAATCACCTGAACTATCCTCATGATTCATCCTCAAAGGGCTCGTATAAATGCATCAGTACTGAAGCTGATAACAAAAGAATCCATGTATATGGGTGTCCTATATCCACTCTGGGAACTTACAGGGTACATCTGCACTTTGCCTGTCCGCTAGCTTGGGGTTGGTGATATCGTACATCTTCACTCGGCCGCCACAGGACAAGCTTCTGCACTAAACTACATGCAGGTTTTTCTGTGCTGAGCTTCATGAGAAGTATCTTTATCATCATTGTAATGTAATTCATCAGGCGCCTTGAAGAACATTAACATAGAAAGGATACCCTTGGCCACCACCTGATGTCACATTTTCATCCACGTGTCCACTCTCAGATGAATGCACTTTCCAGTGCAGCTCATATGTTGAAAAATTGTACGTTCCGGGTGCAAATATGCACACTTTTAGGGGAATTTTAGCAGAACTGTCAGGTTTCAGATCAACTTGAGCGGAACTCAATGAACACCAAACAAACGGTGAAATGCTTTCTGATGATTGTTTCTGAGAATGTGTCCCCTTCGTGCTTGCGATGGCTTTTATGTCGTTTTCCAGCGATACGTCATGCCATCCACCCTGACCACTGGCAGATTCATGTGAAGGGGCAGTCTGGCTTTTCTCTGCCATACAGTCAGATGTAACCACTCTCACGGTAGTGTTGTGTTCTGAAGAATTGTGAATCACCAGTTGGATGTTAGCCTCACAGCATGACTTCGAGAAATCATGAGTAATTGTTCGAGGTCCTTCCATAAGCCACCAAACAGGATTTTGGCTGAGAGCACTGCAAAAGCAGATCAATATCAGCATATATGTTCAGGACCATCAAAAGCAACAGAGTTGTTACACTGTCAGAAGGTTCTAGCACTTGCCTGCAGTGGCAAGTATGATGAGAGAGCAGTTGTTCTGACTTGGAAGAGTTAACAGCTACTGCCTTTGAGATCAGAATAAAATCAAGTAGACCACGTGGCACCTGAAATGAAGTCGATACATAGGTAAGCATTTGATTAACTAATGCTAAAATTTAAATATGCATACAGGAAACCGGCCACTGGCCCCATTTCGATCCAAGTGTTGTTGTGTCGAGGTTAAAGCTAAGGGCAAAAACACTACCCAGCTGGATAACACCGGGAAACAGCAAGAAAACAGTACCGCCAAGTGGTTTAGAATGGTATTACAACCTCAAGCAGCACTCACCTTAGCTAACTTCCCTTGTTGGTGTCTTTCTTGATAGTGGAAATCAGTGATAGGAGTCCGAGAAACATCAAATACATCAGTACTACCCCCAGGAGATAAAACTATATCACTTCCACAGGAACCGTCTGCCGCCTCAATACATGAACTTGTACTTAAATCCTGGAAATAAATAATGCATGGAGAACCATATCAGATATAACGGGCATGAAAAGAAAAAAAAGAAATGGAATACATAGGACTCAAAAGTGTCTTGTATTTGATAGCTTGTTCAAAAAATGTGTCTCCAACCTTTATCTTGAAGAAGCATGACACAGCTTGGTTTGCTGGTATTGTTTCCACAAAGCTGATGGAATCACGCGAGGGTAATGTTGAAACTGCCCATTTAGTGCCGACACATGACAACTGATTAAGTGCAAATGAGTCTGATGGAGTCTTGTTGATTACGTCCATTCGCACAATATACTCTTGCAATCTTGATGAACACATACTTATAGCAAAGGATACATCAAGTGAAGGCAAGACCTGTAAGTAAGAATTGTTTACAGACAATTAATAGATTCCAATTCCATATATATCAAGAATTGTGTGCAAAACATACATCTGCTAGCTAAGCAAATTTGAGATTACATAATGCAACAGTAGCATCCAAAACCACGGTGCCATTTATATGGGTAGTAGTTCTACAGACCTTAATCATGGGAGTACAGAGTGCTATAATGTGAGATTGAAAAATAACATATAATCAATCACACATCATATAAACATGACAAAGATTATCTGAAATCCAAGTCTTGGGACCACCGCACTTCTATAGAACTATTACAACTTCAGAACAAAATTAAAATAATCAGTGGCATCAAACAATGAACTCAGACTTTCAGAGCACATTGGATTTCTGGCAAGCAGCCATAACCCGCCAGCCATAACCTATATTTGGTAAACCAGCTGGCACAGTGAGGTTTTAGGGATTTCCGTCTGTCATAACTCATAAATCTTGCCAACATATCTCATTAGATCAATTACTGTAGAAAACTGGTGCCCCAAGAAGCAACTGGTGCAATACTAGTTCTCAAAACATGATTCCAAATAGAATATACTGTGCATGTGCACTAAGGTAAATAATAAACATAAAACCCAATATAATATTGCCAATTTACCTCCACATTGTAATGCATGCGCAATGTGCGATATGGAATGTCAGTGGTACTCTCCATTTCATAATAGAGAGACAAATAAAGAGAGAAGTTTCCAGGAGTTGCAGCATGAAACCAAAGAGGCCAAGAGAATGTGGTGCCACCTTGAATTTTAATTCCCTGGTAAGAAAGGAATGTAAATATTGTTAAAGAAATCGGTAACACATATCAGATTAGTAAAACAAGACAGGGCCTTGAACCACCTCACCTGAGGAAATGCAAATAGCGAACCCTTGACATTTTCCTTAGTACCTTCGGATACAGTATTGCTGTCTGACTGCACATGCTTTCTTAAGCACTGTGGGAATTCAAGGTCAAGATCTGATGAATCACCCGGAATTACAAACCTTGGATGGCTAATTTTCATTTTTATATTCTGCATAGCAGGCTTGGAAATGGTTAACATACAAAATGATGCTACAAACACACATATATTTCAAATTTATATGCACATTTCTGAAGAACTGAGAAATCATTTGGTCATTATGATTTATTTAACAGGGCAAAGAAATAAATGTAAGGATAAAAATTAGGACCTTCACAGCATGTTCTGATTGGTTTCTCAGATTCAGCGTCAGGAGTTGTAAATCACCAGTAAATGCTTTTGTTGGCAAGCACTCAATATATCCTGTAAGTTTAGGTAAACCCTGGAGGCAAAGAACTGACAATTACTCGCACGTCACATGAAACAAGTATTTGAAAGAAAAACCCAGACAAACGAGAACCTTGATAACAATCAGGTTGGTGTTCAAAGAACGCCGAGCCCCTCTTTTCCCTTTCTTGTTTTTCTTTTGTGTAGCCACTTCGAAGTACTGATAGCCTACTACTGAATCTGACAGAGTCCACCTTATCCCAACTAACTTCAGAATACCTATAACTTTTGGAGTCACTTCAAGTTGTATCTGGTAGAATTAAAAGGGGTAATTAGCCATTTAGAAAACTATGCACATAAAGTTATAACACTGATATGAAGCAGCTCTGTCAAATATAAATGAATAAAAATAAACCAATTCCACATGTCACAAAGGGGAACAAATTTGCCGCCCAAAACTTAATACACATATACTACCAAAATGTTTAAACTACGAATAACTGAGGCAATGGTCAGTGTAAGTATTACTCGCTTGTTATGATTTCCATTACGGTTTTGTTTTAATGTCAGGGTTCACAGTCAAACTCAAAAATGATAATAAATCCAAGGAAAGGCTTATATATCTGGCTCAAAGGAATATAAAGCAAAAGCAAATAATATAGAAACTGTACATGAGGCTTGCTCTGCACTAGCTATTACAACACCTTCATCAAACTACTATTTGGGCATAATAAATAGAACCATCCTTGGTTGGATCCACAACAGCACACCACGCCAATAGCAAATAAACCGTTATAGCTCTTCCTGTTTCCTATGTGACCTTCTAAGAAATATACTACCTCAAAATGTAAGTTATCTTTGACTTTTCACAGTCTCCAATGCACAACTTTGACCATGATTTGCACTTAATGATATTATTCTTACATGCCAAATCCTTATAATCCTGCGTATATTAGTAGTCAAAGTTTTAAAACGTTAAACACACACATGCTAATGAGACTTATAATTTAGGAAGGGTGAATTATCTAATGGATAGTTAAAAATAATATTTGTTGTTCACATAGTAATTTGGATATGCTATATACAGGTCTCGAAGACCTTTTTAAAGCATTTTTTACATGACAACGAATACATTTTAGCAAGATTCTTTAAGGCACCCGGATTAATGGCTAGAGATGCTTACTCTTTTGGTTTCACCTCCTCCTAATACAATGTCAAGCTTCGATACCGTAAAATTGTTTCCATCACTTTCAAATCTGCAGCAACCAACCAGAAACAACAATAATGGTGTTCAGAATCTTCGGAAGAACCAAAGATATCTACATAAATAGACCTCAATAGTTAGGGAGGGGGTAATTACGTTGAAATAGAGGGCTTTGTGCTAGCTATATCTTCCTCGGCAGCTGTTGTTAATGCACCAGTCTCTGCATGGCGAACACAACCCATCGGTGAACAAAACAATCTCCATTATGGAGTCCTTAAGAAAGAGATCTTCTAATCTCAGAAAGAAAAATCAAATACCCCCACCTGAAGCATTCAAATTGGTGGAAAGCTGGCATATAAGGGAGATGCCAGACACATTGACGGAAATTTGTAAAGGATTCTTCAGCTCAACGTTCAGTTTTACTGCCTCTGCAACCAATGAAATCAAGGATTCAGAACTACAATATTATGAGATGCTCCAAGTGTCTTTACAGCGATGGTATCAGATTGCTACATCCTAATTCCCGTCGACTTGTCTCTGTCTCACCCTTTGCTAGTTAAATAAATTACTAGCAACGTATTTTTAACTTCTAAGCTCCCTAGAAATAGGGAACTCTCAGCATTCCGGGCTGCGGGTTCGACGTGGGCATCACGCTCATCGACCGGACATGTTTTTACCGCCTTAGCCTACACACCTCGGTTACTCCTGTCATTCTTCTGGTGTGTTTTGGGTCATGGGTCGTTGTGTCAGCTGCGTCGCAGATTAGGGGAGGGAGGAAAGGATCGTGCTGTGGGCTGCGCATGTGGGGTGATGTCTACGCTTCCTCATGCTGTTGTGCTCGCTTTTGCAGGTACCTCCAGAGCTTTCTCCAAAATAGTTGTGCCACTGGTGTGCGTCGGAATGATCGGTGTGCACAGAGGACGCCATTGCCGCTGACCTAAGAACTAGGGGCAACTGGATATTTCTGGAAGAGGACACAACAGTAATACAAAATGAAACAAGCAAAGTGGTGCAGCGTCATTTGTGTATAGAGTTTGTTGGGCCAAACCAGTCATATTTACTGGGAGTGAAGCTGGTGGCAGCTGCCCGACCGTCGAAATGTGGGCTCTTCAAGCATGACTTCCAATGGATTTCACACCGCGACCACCCCCACCAAAACCATGGAAACAACGACACAAAAGGTCCACAAGCGAATAAACAACCAACAGATAAACCCTACAAAGGAAGCAGCATGGGAAAGCACATGTCTGCTTCTAGTATACTTGCCCGACTGGGCAGTTAGAATCATCAAATGGTTATTGAGCACTAATGAAATGAGCAGAAGATGAACTAAACATATCCTTTTAGTTATGTGATTCCTATATGTGTAGGTTTTTCATTCAAGTGATGACCTGTCAGTCGAAATAGTCGGCATTAGGAGGGTAGTGGCCACTTCTGCCCAGTCAAGCCAGTATTGTTAAAAAAAGTGTGATTTTTTCGGTAACAGGTCAGAGTAAAAACTATGGTTCATTTCCAAGTAATTTCACACAGGTTATACATATTTATATAATTGAAATGAACAGATGGGATATGTCTAGTTCAAACTAATATTTGAGTGTAACAGCACAAACTACCACATGGAGTCGTGCTCTGCTGGATGAGAATATGCAATTGGTAACTACATGTCATAAGTGGTTGTGGCACTGAACCTTATTGGGCTGGTAACATGCTAGCTACCCTCAAGTTCCTTGAAAATGATTGGTCCGTGTATTTGCATAATTATACTCAAATAGTATGATATACCACATTTTCAAGATGCAGTTTGTTGAGGCAACTATCAATTAACTCAAATCAATCGATTTTCTTACAGGCAGTTGTACACCTATTAATACAATGATAACAAGATTTACCTCCAGCAACACAAACACATGCCTTGTTATTTCTAAAAGGGGAAGATTTTGGCTGAGTGTCGAGCCAGTTAGTTCTAACAACAGATGACGATGGGATCAATTCTTCTTCCAGCTCCTGCCAAATGCTTTCATTAACATCAACCTGTTATACAAGGTAGCTGATACAAGTTAGAAGTGCCTTCATTTTCAATCACACAAGCGCAAACTGACCAAAGACCTGGTTAAAGTTAAGAAAAATGATAAATGCATGGCAGTGTTTGATCACAAATTGCTCTGGAAACACCACAGGTTCAATCTTTGATTACTCCAGAAATGAAATGGTGGACAATTAGAAATATGAATGCTATAGTTGTTATGACATTACATCTGCATTTGATGCGTAAGTGCGGTGATCTTCATTTACAACTCTGAGTGATGACATGTTGAAAACAGGAAGTTGAAGCTTGTATACATCAAACTTTTCCCCTGTACTCTGTTTACAAAAGAAAAGAAAAATTAGAATGGAAAATTTGGTACAGCTGATGCAAATCATAACTGAGTTGGTCAATAACCTGAACAAAATGGAAAAAATCATTGAGGAACATGCTTTGCGTTGTCAGCGACTGATGGCTACAAGCAATAACCTCCAGCAAGTGCTTGATAGCTACATCGAATATCCCAAGGACTCCATACCACCTAATTCATACAAGTGTCAGAGATAGTTTACAAGCAAGGACAAATGAGCAGAAAATCATGCAAGTACCTCCCAACATTAAAATGTACATGATTGTTGATGTAACTCCAAGGATTTTGTTTGTAGACAAACAGAGCATTTCTGTATGCCCGAACAGCATGTTGTTTCTGCACCATTAAGGACGAATGCTCATTGTTAAGTCAAGTACTGTAGCGTCGCTAAAATGTCACTGCAGTGGAGGAATTAATATACACCTGATCAGACAAGTAGTAACTATTGCCAGCTAAGATTAGGTGAAATCCATACTTCCGAAGCATACGTGGACTTGACAACAAATAGCAACAAGCAGCTTGCTCAAGCAGCACAGCAGAATGCAAGGAAGGTTCCTGAATAGTAGAAGGTTCCATCATTCATAAATGTAACGAACTGAAAGAGAACTTAAAAAAACTAGAATAGGCCATTCCGCATGGCCATTCTGCATGCTTCTAGGTATACCTCATTTGATATGCGGAAATAAACAGTTGATGCTTCCCTATGTTGTCCTCGTGTTTTAAGCATTTCTGCCCACCAAAGGCCACATCTAGTAGCATTTCTCTGACCAGATGATCCAATTCTCTGCAAATATGAATACTTATTGGTACTTTGTATGAAGAAGAGCAAGACCAGACAAGTGAAGAAAAAAGAACAACGATAAATTCAAAACCAACTAACTGGAAGAATCGAAGTAACACATAAGAATGACAATCTCCACTTGAATGGCCCCACTGCTTTAAATTTCTTTCTATCATGCAAAATGCAAAAATATGCATCTGGCTAAATTCAGAGTTCAAACTTCCCCTTCATTATGCCCATGGCCCTACCACCTATGGGCGCACACTCCCAAAAATAACAAAGGGAAAAGCACAGGCCTTCTGTATATCTCATGATTTCACAAAAAAAAGGAAGGAAGTTTTAGCATATTTATGGCTGGTTTGGCATGTCTGGTTTGGGTTCTTGCTTATCTGTTTTGAAGAAATTTTAGTGTATTTATAGTTGTTATTGACTGCTTTGTGTTGCTGAGGAACTAGAAGACGAGAGTGCCAGACACATATTTCCAGATTATTTCCAGATGCATCTGAAATAGAGTAAAGTGTTTCATGCAAAATGGAATTAGAAATCATTTTTCCTATGTCTTCCCACTTTTCAGATTCTCTTTTTCTCTGAAGAACACTGAGGACTAGGGCCACTAGCATAGAATAGAAAAGATGTATCAATCGATCAACAATGTTAAGCAATAATTATTTGTTCATGTGTGTAAACCTAAAAGTGGATTTCCAAAAGAAATAAATACCAAATATGTAGTGAAGGCATTTTCCATGCAATATTCAGCATCCTTCCTTGACTGATCTAACATGAAATAGCAAAGTCCACTCATCTCCTGCAAAAGACGCAAGCATACATCATAGGAGTAAATATCTATTATAGATAAATAGCGGGCCATCACAACAAAGTCAGTATCAATTTCATTATTCACCAGAAAACAGTTCAGAAACTCTGCTACTGTGAAATGAATTTGAAAGCATATCATCTGGTCTATCGTATAAGTAAGGCATAGCCTCTTGTCTTATGGTAAAGACTATATCTTGATTTACTGAAACTACTAAGCAGGACATATCTCTTTAGAATTGCCACTAGCTGTGCCTTTAGTTCAAACCCAAAATCATTATACATGATGACCATGTACCCATGCATAAAGTACTTAAAAATAAGTTAAGGAAATTCAAGCACCTGAACACCAGCAAAACGCTTCCAAGCTTTATCAAGCTTATAATCTGTCGAAAGTAATCTGTAATTGGACAAGGCAAGCTCGTAGTCTCTTAACATGAAAGCATAGTCACTGAGAACTCTGATCTGCGACTCTATGGAGGTGAATGTATACCTGTTGAGAAAAATAGTGTTACTGCAAAAGGGCAGATTTGAAAAGAATAAAATACAGTAAAAAGTGTCAAGCATAAATACTTACATTGGGCCATTTGCAGCTTCTGGGACATCATCTCTCTTTCTCCACCACAAGTTCTTTATCTGATTTCTAAAGCCCTTTCTTGTTGTGGCTACCTAGAACGATACTGAATTTTATTAAACAATACATTTGAAAATGGTAAAAAAAAAACTAAAAACATACCTGCTGATTGAGCACACGGATCTTTTGCTCCATGTAGGGAATGATATGATTAGAAGCAAAATCTTGCATAAAATCCTTTATCTGATAAAGAAACAGCAGTTAGACTCTTAGCTTGACCGCCAGTTACAAATCTTAGCATGCAAAACTAAAGCCCGGAGGATGACCTGGCCTAGTGCTAGAAACTAAGAGAAAAAACGATATGACCTCCCTGACATTAATTCCTATGAAAACCTTGAATCAATCGACTAACAAGTCAGTCACTCACACTACTGTCAAAAGCACAATAGGTCTTCAACCCAACTAACAACATTCCTAATTGAACTGGTGAGTTGTTAGATACTGTGAAAAGTTGAACAATGCTTTATGAAACTTTATGTGACAAGACAAGCTTAACAGAGATTGGAGAAGCAGTAACTTGCTATTACTCCAGATGCTGCAGTACCTCGTTCAAATCATCCATGTTAAGGAAACAAGTTCCTTCATGATTGTGCAAGCCATGAGCTTTCTGCAGTTAGTCAAGACAAGACTATAAGTAGATTGCATACCTGCACAACTACGTAGACATGAACATAATATTAAATAACTTGGTGCACTTACATAGGTTGACCACGAATTATCAGCATCACTGCCATCTGCTTGTGTAGAAGAGTTAATACTCAGCAATTTACAATCATTCAAGCCAAGGGTGGTCCTCATTTCCGCTAAGATGTTCACAGCTCTTGACAAAGGAAGTAACACGGGTCAACCAAAGAATGTAGAAAATCAGAACTTAATAAGAAGACACGGCAAAATCAGCAAATGACAGCAGTAGAGCAAAATTATAATTAAAGAAACAATGTATGGAATCCATTTAATATCACACTATTCAAGTGTGATGCACTTCCTTTTGCCTATGCGAGCAGTTAAAACATCAGCTATTACCTTAATTGCATGTTTCAACTTAGATAAGCATAACCTTGGGATGAAATAAGTAAGTTATTCTAAATGGGGCTTATATGGCAGCCTTGGGCCCTATTTGGCAAAGCTTAGCTTCTTCAACAAGCTGGCCTAATTGAGACTCTTCAGGTTCCCCATACGAATGGGGCTTAAAACTTTCCCGAGAAGGCACACTCACCACTCAGTTATGGGGTCTAAAGCTTCTTGTAGCATTTAAGATTATCAAACGGAACTGCCCTTCAACTGGGCCCATAGCTGCCAGATGAAGATAGAGCTCACTATTCCAAATAAAGGTAAACAAGCGGACACCTACTGCACCCCTAAGTGCTCATGTGTTATGTACTATAGCTTTGAGTGAAGCCCTATATGCCATTTAAATATTATATAATGGTTTGGGGTTTGTTCTAATTATAAGAACAAATGCATTAAACAACAAAACAGGACTTCATGTTCACATAAATATGTGGTTGATGTTGTTAATAGGTGGACATAAGAGGACTTGGTAGACTCAAGAGTTGAGAGCTTAGGCAAAGAGTCACACAAACTAATTAATTGAAGAAGCCTCAAGTCCTGGACTACCTTAAAATACATTGAACTAGGGATGTCAGACTTTCTAACATCAGTGTGAAGAGAGAGCAGTCTGAAAGAACACAATATATAAGAAAGCTCACATCATTGAGGCAAGTTCACAAGATGTTTTTTCACTTCTGAAAAATGTTGGTGACCATTTAAGAAGAAACAACACTCACTTCATTTCAAAAGTAAGTTGTATCTTTCCTGCCCAAATTTATGCTTCAGCCACCAATTAATCCAATCATATTTGGCTTATATTATACAAAATTGACACCATTGGATTCATAAACTTGAAAGGACATTCTTATTCTATGATTGTGATTTTGCAACTACTAACAACGTATTGTATGAGATTTATGGTCAAAGCTAATATTTGGACAGTTAAAATGTGCCTATATTTTGGAACACATGTATTACATGTTAGCATTTCTCAATAGTTCATTTCACCAATGCAAGGAGGAGAGTGTGTTCCCTATTATGAGGAGAAAGGAATAATACATCTCTTGTGGTCCATCTTGTTGTTCATGAAGTACAAGATAGTGCTTCAGAATCTGGGGATCCATTATGCCTTCATTTAAAAGAGGAGGCAACTGATTTGCGTTGAACAGATCAGCGAATTTGCTAATTGGCTCTTTGTCCTTTGACGATACCACTAAAAGACCTGTTAACAATTATCAGAGTATGAGGAAGAAAAGATTCTGCAAACAAAAGAAACCTAAGAGTAAAGAGCCGAGACTCACATGCCACAGGGTGATCAAATGTTTCATGGTCTGAAAAGGACAGTGTCCGTATTAGCTCTCTGTTGAACTTCTTAATCCACAATGGGCACAACTCAGCTTCAGGCTCTGAAATTGTAGCAAACATGGAATTCTATGTAAAAACAATATGGAACCAATAAACAGCAAAGACCAACCCTATGACTGAACCACATGGATATAACGATCCGCTTGAGTAAGACATCAATACGACCAAAGCATTCATCAGCCAATTAGATACATCAGATAACCAACCAAATGGAGGTTGACAGCAGATTGACACAACAAAACAGGCAATTTGAGCAACACAAATTGTGGCATGAATGCTCGCCATGTGCGCTCGCTGTAACATTTGGGGATAAAGGTTGTGGCTGCTCATTAAAGGTTTCTAACATTAAGATTATTGGAAATATTTGAACAGATTAGCAATCTGGCTACTCTGGTTATAGTCCCTCATTTTACTCAACATAGAAATGTTTCTTCATAAGGATATCACATTATGATTGCATACAGAGGCAGTGCAAGGGTTCTCACTATTGAGTACATCTTTCAACTGTGGCGGATCTGAAAGCAAATCCGGAAGAGCCTTCTCGTTGGCCTCGGAAACCACCAGCTTAATTCTCGCATCCGCAACCTGTTCCAACACAAGCATGGTCATCATCAACAGCAGAAGGCATCTACAAGCATACAGCACATTCCACAAGGTTCACCTCGCAGTCCTGCTTCCGGACATCCGACGCGTACACCATCCGAATCTTGAACTGCTGGAGCCTGTAAGGCTGGTCACTCGCTGTGCGAACGGGCACTGCTCAAACCGACACACGAAACACCGCGTGAGGTCACAGAACCGAATCAAAACGAAATGCGAAAAGCATTGCAGGGAATCAGCTGAGGCTGGCGTCGGGGAGGCGCATCACCGTCGATTTTCTTGAAGAGGGAGAACGGGGAGAGCATGTCGACGAAGCTGAGGCCGCTCTTGCGGCACGCGGCCTCGGCGAGCGGGGTGGTCAGCACCATGACCACCGGGGTGACGTCCTCGAGGAGGAGCCGCCCCAGGTAGCTCCGGAGCGGATCCATCCCGCCAAAACCCTAGCGGATCGAGCGGGGCCGGTCCGAGCGGCCGGCGATGCGAATTGCGTGATGCGGGGGCGTGGACGGGGGCGCGAGCTGGCTCTTCGTGGTGGGCGGCACAGCTTGTACGGGGTCCCCGACGGAGGGGAGGGGGGAGGGGGGTCGCCGGAGAGGTCTGCGGCGACGGCGAGGCGGTGACGGTGGTGGTGTGATCTGGAAGGGCGCGAGGTAGGGGAGAAGACGACCAGTGGGCGTATCGTATTGGGTTGGGTTTGGGTAGTTAGATGGACGGGCTGGATACTTGGGCTTCAGAGGGTCCGGTCTCCGGTGGTATACAAGGCCAACGGCCCACTAGATTGGACTCCACCCTGATCTAAAAAAAAACTCTCCAAGATTATTTTATTTTCCTGTGAGAAGATCGGAAGTAAGATGATTAGGGAATTCTCGCCGCCGCATCCTCAGCTTCGGAGCCCGTGGCCGGCGTCCGCGCACAGCCGCCTCACGTTCAGACTACTTGCTCCGCCACAACACCAAACCCGCTGCCGTTTGTCGATCGCCCGCGCTCCGTCGAAGCTACTGCACCTCCCAGCCCCTCGACCCCCGGCCCCGGTGGTACCACAGTCCGCTCAAGGTCGCCTCCGCGGCAGTTCTCGCCTCCGGCGTCACGGGCCTCACGGCGTTAGCCTACTACCGCCCGTACCTCGACCTCGAGGTCGTGCCGTACACTAATAGGATTCATGTGGTCGTCCTCTCCCCCCAGGCGGAGCGCGAGCTCTGTGTTCCCCGCTTCGCCGCCGAGTCCCGGATCGTCGACCCGCTCCACCCCGACAGTGTCCGCGTCCGCCGCATCCTCGAGAAACTCATCCGCGTCGCTCACAAGGATGCGCAGGATCTGGATGACGGGACCCGAAGAAAGCAGCAGGGTAAGAAACCGAGCCGTCTGCAGCCGCACGCGGGACACCTCCATGGGGTCAAGTGGGAGCTCATCCTTGTCAAAGATCGTCGGGTCAATGCAGAGTGCCTGCCCGGCAAGATAATGGTCACCACCGGATTGCTTGAAGTTCTCAAGACTGACGCTGAGATTGCCGTTGTTCTTGGCCACGAGGTGAGGTAGCTAAGGCTTAGACTACCCACAATGGGAGTAACATAGGTAGTAACATCACACATATCTAGATAAAATAGATGATGTGGCAAGCAATAAATGAAGAAAAAGAGGCATGTGGTAACATAGCTAGTTACTACTAGTATGAGTAACATCACACATATCAAGGCAAGATGAGTCTATAGCCTAATAAATGAAGTGTTGCATGTTACCACACATATGTTACTCCCCACTATAGGGGTAGTAACATAGAGTAGTAGTCTTAATACCGGATTAATGAGTTCAATTCAAACTCTCATCCATCCTGCCATTATTATTTTCTAGTTGGGCACATTATTGCAAGGCACAAGGCGGACGTTGCCAAGCAGGATTGGTTTCCCACTCTCTCATGGCGGCCTTTCTTTTCAATGTATGTCCACCTTTTGCATTTTCACATGTTCTTGTTCAAGTTAGCTACTACTACAATTAGTTAGTAGCCGAAGGTAGACATACAATTAGTTTAGTACTACATTTTCACATGTTCTTGGATGTATATAGATGTATATACATCTATTTCTCCGACAAGTATTTTCGGACGGAGGGAGTAGTATTTTCTTTAGAGCATCTCCAACGGCCGCACAAAAATCTCGCGCCCAATAAAAGTTATAGTGCGCCATTTTAGCACTTTTAGTGCGCCGGGACCAATATTGCTTTAGCAGACGCCTAAAGACGCGCGTCCAAAAAGCAGACAGTGCAAATTGTGAAGCGCGCGCAATCCGGAGCCCAAAATATGTTGCGCGCGATAGCGTTTTTCAACGCGCGCCCAAAACTTTTTAGCGCTACAGCTTCTGCTGGAGCTGTTGGGCGCCCAAAAAAACGAATTTTTAGTGCGCGGAGCTCTTTTTGGGCGCCTGTTGGAGATGCTCTTACAATGTTGCACTCTCTAGAGAAACTAGAGATGATACCGGCGCGTTGTAGCGAGAGTTAGATGTAGTAATTTCCATGAGATTTTGCGGTATGAAACTTTAGTATTCTGATTAGCAATATGAGAATTTAAAATGAAACACATATAATTTAATATATTTGATTATTATATAGTTATAGAAAAATTATTTAATATAAGTACCATGCATGATGCATGTTAAGGTGGGTCTTTTCCATGCATGGAGCATGTTGAGTTGGCATGGTTGCAATGTGTTTAGAATTAAATTTTGTGAGGCGTACATGGTGACATGATGAGTTGTCATAGTTGCATGTCAAGATAATTAAGTTAGTACGGATCAACTATTTAGGTATAAAAGATATAGAGTTTCCATATGCACTTGTAACTTGCAAGGAGGCCTAATCTCCATGTTACTCCCCACTTCCTAAATATAAGATGTTTTGGTAGTTCAATTAAACTGCCAAAACGTCATATATTTAGAAACAGAGGTAGTATATAAGTACAACTTTAGTTGTTTCTAAGCCGGCCTTTTAATTAGTCATTTGTCAGTCCCTGAAATTGCACATCATGAAATCTCAATCAGCAAGGAGAAAAAAAAATTGCATACAATTTTTATAGCGTGCAGCTACCTAGTTTATGTTAAATGTAGAGTCAACGATCATATTCCTATCGACAAATGTAATTTTGGGAAGACTTGGAATTTCTCGGTCGACTAGGTCCTCGACTGACAAAAATTTAGAAAAATGGCAAAAATATCAAACTAAAATAAAATATCCGAGATCAACAGACAGTAGACTAATTTTATAGCGGTACAATGAAAATATGCATCTTTAGCACAGTGTGCCATGCCGGAGGAGCTTGCTTCTTGCGACATCAATAATAAAGGGCTCTCCTACATGTGGTTCAACGTTAATCTCTTGCTAGTGTACTGTATTATCTCTTCGGTCATTATTATTATTAAGTTGGTTCGACCCTTGTGAGTTGGTTTAATTCAGCAAGTCTTAGGTTCGGTTCACCTTTGACGGTTTTGCTTACGTTTGTAGGATGGAGATAGAGGCGGATCATATTGGAATCATGCTACTCGGTGGTGCAGGTTTCGATCCAAACGCAGCCCTTGTGGTTCTCTGGAAGCTAGCAAAGATTGATGCTTTAACAAAAGAGGAATCTTTAGTGTCTCCATATCCTTCATATTTAAAAAGATCGCAATATTTGTCTCAACACAAGGTTGTGCAGAAGGCAATGGAATTATACAAAGAAGCTACTCCAGATCAAGGCGATGACAAGCAAGCCGGCGACGGTGAAGGTCTTTCTTTCCGAGAATCCTTGAGAAACCAGTGCAACATTGTATCAACAAGATTGAAACGAGGTTTTGGAGGAATATCAACAAATTAAACTGCATGGTAAGACCGAAGCAAATGAGGGAAATGTTACCTGATGTCCTGCAAGTGCACATGGTTGATTGTAGTTGCTTTCGCAAATTGAGATTATCGATCCCACGAAGAGTTGAAGAAATGGTCGTTTGCCTCTTGTAGACGTTTATTGTGTTGTGACTGTAAGTTATTCTTCGATTCCAAGCGAGAGTGCAATGGCGATGAAATGGTGCAGAGTGTTTGTGAGCAAAATACTAGAGTGTGAAGCAATCCTATATACCTAATAGAGTGATCCCCATTACTATATTTATCTTGAGACATGCAACCTATCCATCTCATCATATGTGCCATGTTAGTAATGTCATCTTTACCTTTTTCCCAATTAGCTTTCCCAACACATCACTTTGCTGGCAATTCTTTTTGCTGAATCGTTCTTCATGACGCACTGGTTTGTTTTCTATCGAATGCCCACTATGTTGGGCCCGACCGCACAACTTCCTTTTTCACATTAGTTCGAAATCACTAATTGAGGGATACCCCTTTCAGAGTTCACTCCCATCTCCTTTGCTAGTGAGAAGTGGGGCACCGCATGTGCGGCACTGATGTCTACTACACAACCTTCTTCTTGTAGACGTTGTTGGGCCTCCAAGTGCAGAGGTTTGTAGGACAGTAGCAAATTTTCCTCAAGTGGATGACCTAAGGTTTATCAATCCGTGGGAGGCGTAGGATGAAGATGGTCTCTCTCAAGCAACCCTGCAACCAAATAACAAAGAGTCTCTTGTGTCCCCAACACACCCAATACAATGGTAAATTGTATATGTGCACTAGTTCGGCGAAGAGATGGTGATACAAGTGCAATATGGATGATAGATATGAGTATTTGTAATCTGAAAATATAAAAACAGCAAGGTAACTAATGATAAAAGTGAGCACAAACAATATTGCAATGCGTTGAAACAAGGCTTAGGGTTCATACTTTCACTAGTGCAAGTTCTCTCAACAATAATAACATAATTGGATCATATAACTATCCCTCAACATGCAACAAAGAGTCACTCCAAAGTCACTAATAGCGGAAAACAAACGAAGAGATTATTGTAGGGTACGAAACCACCTCAAAGTTATTCTTTCTGATCGATCTATTCAAGAGTCCGTAGTAAAATAACACACAGCTATTCTTTCCGTTCGATCTATCATAGAGTTCGTACTAGAATAACACCTTAAGACACAAATCAACCAAAACCCTAATGTCACCTAGATACTCCAATGTCACCTCAAGTATCCGTGGGTATGATTATACGATATGCATCACACAACCTCAGATTCATCTATTCAAACCAACACAAAGTACTTCAAAGAGTGCCCCAAAGTTTCTATCGGAGAGTCAAGACGAAAACGTGTGCCAACCCCTATGCATAGGTTCATGGGCGGAACCCGCAAGTTGATCACCAAAACATACATCAAGTGAATCACGTGATATCCCATTGTCACCACAGATAAGCACGGCAAGACATACATCAAGTGTTCTCAAATCCTTAAAGACTCAATCCGATAAGATAAATTCAAAGGAAAAACTCAATCCATTACAAGAGAGTAGAGGGGGAGAAACATCATAAGATCCAACTATAATGGTAAAGCTTGCGATACATCAAGATCGTACCACCTCAAGAACACGAGAGAGAGAGAGAGAGAGAGATCAAACACATAGCTACTGGTACATACCCTCACCCCCGAGGGTGAACTACTCCCTCCTCGTCATGGAGAGCGTCGGGATGATGAAGATGGCCACCGGTGAGGGTTCCCCCCTCCGGCAGGATGCCGGAACAGGGTCCCGATTGGTTTTTGGTGGCTACAGAGGCTTGCGGCGGCGGAACTCCCGATCTATTCTGCTCCCCGATGGTTTTAGGGTATATGGATATATATAGGCGAAAGAAGTCGGTCAGGGGAGCCACGAGGGGCCCACGAGGGTGGGGGCGCGCCCAAGGGGGCAGGCGCGCCTCCCTGCCTCGTGGCCACCTCGAAGCTTCCCTGACTTCAACTCCAAGTCTCCTGGATCACGTTCGTTCCAAAAATCACGCTCCCGAAGGTTTCATTCCGTTTGGACTCCGTTTGATATTCCTTTTCTGCGAAACACTGAAACAAGGGAAAAAACAGAAACTGGCACTGGGCTCTGGGTTAATAGGTTAGTCCCAAAAATAATATAAAAGTGTTTAGTAAAGCCCATAAACATCCAAAACAGATAATATAATAGCATGAATACTTCATAAATTATAGATACGTTGGAGACGTATCAGGCACCTATCGTAATGAGAGATTTTTATGGGATTTATGCCCATACATAGGGAGAGATGAGTAGGTTTATGTGTGTTTTTTCGATAAGTGTAGGGAGTCAGTTGTAGGGGATTAGTTGTAGCCTTTTCGGTAAGTAAGAGTATTGAACCCAATGAAGAGCTAAAGGTAACATTAATACTCTCTAAAGTTCTACCAACCACTGATACAACTCTACGCACACTAAACATTTGCTTTACCTAGGAACAAGAAATAAATTCTACTTTTGCGTGTATGAAAAGATAACTTGGCAAGATAATAAAGAGCCCGTAAATAAAGTTAGTTGTTGACTTGTAAAAGAACAATAAAAGAAAGGATTGTCCCTAGGAAATTGGATATGAAACGATAGTGATAATCATATTGGAATCAGGCTACTCGGTGCTGCAGGTTTCGATCCATGCAAAGCCCTTGTGGTCCTCTGAAGCTAGCAAAGATGGATGCTTTGACAAAAGAGGAATCTCTTATGTCTAGATATCCTTCATATGTTAAAAGATCGCAATATTTGTCACAACACAAGGTCATGCCGAAGGCAATGGAGTTGTACAAAGAAGCTACTCCTGATCAAGTCGATGACGGTGAAGGTCTTTCTTTTCTACGAGTAGAGACGGGTAATAAATTTATATATTTCATTATCATAACAATCAAAATACAAGCATTTGTTTTTGTTATCACTATTTTTAATATAACATTAATTTAGGAAATTCTAGGGATGTGTCTCACAATTTTGTTTTTCTTTATGCTCTGGTGGAAGTTAAACAATTGTTTCGCCCGGTTTGAACGGTGAGTATTCTCGGGTACACATTTTAAGACCTTCGACACGGAGTACTCCTACTAACAATATATATTGCTTATGCGGGATGAGTATGAATTGAAAAAGAAATTTTTATTGTACTTGCTCAAATATCGTGCGAATAAAGCTAAAGACAACATTCATAATATTGTGCGAGAATTTCTTAAGCGCATCAAGTAGAGCTTAATTTGTAATGGATATTTAGTTGGATCATCACTCTGTATATATGCATCGTCAATTTGCCTTTCTTTCATCAATTTACATTGTAAGTGAAGTGGGCTTCAATTATTACCCGATTGTGCCCGTGCTATCTTGTCTCTACATGTAGAATTTAACATGCATTATGTTACACTAGTAGACAAAGGGCCATTTGTCCCGGTTGGGGAACCGGGACTAAAGGGTCGGTACTAAAGCCATATACCTTTAGTCCCGGTTCTTACACCAACCGGGACAGATGGGCCTCCACGTGGCCGCTGCGGCGAGCCCAGGCAGGAGGGCCTTTGGTCCCAGTTGGTAGCACCAACTGGGACCAAAAGGCATCCACGCGTCAGCAGCTGGCAGGAGCTGAGGTTTTTGTTTTTTTAAAGAGGGTGGTTTAGGGGGTTTTGGGGGGTTAATTTAGGGTGTTAGCTAGCTAATAGAGAGAAGTATCATCTCTTATCTCTGTGCTTGGTTTACCAACGCTACTGCTATGCCTAAACATGGCTTAGATTGAAGTGAAGGCAACATGTGGTGCATGTCGAAAGTAATACTAATCCTAACTTGATCAAGTTTGGATTAGTACTACTTTCGACATGCACCACATGTTGCCTTCACTTCAATCCAATCCATGTTCATTTCACCCACTGATATATAAAAACTCTTCATGCTCGCATCATGCATCATCATAATAACAAGTCCTGCTAATCATCATCATATAACTTCTACTCGTTATTAATAATAAGTCATACGATCATCATCCTCATAGTCATCGAACCAACCCAACTTAATTGTTCTTAGCATATGATCATCAGTATTAGGCAAGACCTAAATACCCTCTTTAAGGTAAAATAGCATAAAACAATATAGGCCCTGACTCTCCATTATGGAGAATGAAGATCATCTTGTCTCCAATTATTGCGCTTCACTTCCTTTTGCTTCCAAGAACCTCCTTACGACTGTCTACATTTTTCCATTCTTTGATTAGCATGTGTTCACCGGTTTTAGAAATCCGGTATGGACAGGTGAGATTCGTAGGATGACCTGGCTGTATGTTCAAAACATCAAGGCGACCATTCTGATACATCAAATGAGGCACACAATCCATCGGGATTTTCTGTTGAAAAACATAGTAATAACTCCATAGTCAGCAATGATGTACTAGTTTTAGAAGTATGCAAAAGATGCACGGATGTCGTAATAGTACAAAATCTTACCAGGGTATCTCCATAGAAGTTACCGTGGTTCAACACGTGCACTAATGGCACGTATTGACCATAATTTGGAGGAGTATCATAATAGGTATTGTAATTCTCAAGGTCAGTACAAAATGCGATCAGATGATTTTTCTCCTGATAAGTTAATTCGGAGCCATCGGTGTAGTGGGTTTTGTCTACCATCTTCTGCACATTGTTTGAAGAATGAAAATAAGCTGCCAACTATTTTCAAATAAACAATATAAATTAGCTAATAACTATGTTTGAGAAACTCACATAGCGGTAGAATTGGAAGCGTATCAACAAGGACCCAAATGTCCATATTGTCTTGCTCGATGTCAGGATCACCAAGATCCATGGTGACAAGCATATCCTCATAAAAACCATACATCTTGCAAAGTGCTTCCCAATTTGGGCAACCAAAATGGGTTACGCTCTGAGAATTGTACAGATTTACTTCAAAATCCATACCATGATGGGTCCTTAGGTGAATTTTCTTTGTTTCGAAACTTTCATGGTCTTCAAAACCCATCCTCTCCAAGACATAGCGTCTTGCATGGCATGGGATAAGCTAGTCGAATTGTAAAAGATGAAAATTACACGTTGAAATAGTTGAAGTCGTGCTTAATTATGAAAAAAACACTTGTCGTCGTTGCGTACCGTTTCAACATCGAAGGTCTCCTGGAGCTTAATGCTGAAGCGCCGTCTTCGTCCAGGTGAGGGCACCTGTCGCATAGACCTCAATCGTCGTTGCACCAGGAGCACTCCCCCGGGAGACTTTCGTCGTCCGAGTACGACATTTCCTATGTTCATAATTCAAAGATTAAACTTGTACAATTAAATATATGTACTACAAAAACTAAATTATAACATTATTATTCATCACGGGTTGACTATCGGTCTGTCGAGTCTTTTCTTGAAAACTCTCAGCTCACGTGGTGTATATATTCGACCGTCGGTGATGGTAGCTCCTCCTTTCGTTCCCGAGTGCATTACACCAAATTGTCTAGCACACGGGAACGAAGGAGAAGCTACCCCCACGACAACAGTCGGGATTCTTCGTCCTCTCATATATGGTGGAGACTTGACAGATTTAAAGTCAACCCGAAATATCGTTTAATTATCTTTCTAAAAAAGGACATATCGAGCGCCTGAAATTTGCTGGAATGGAAATATACATGTTTTTATCTACATCATATGAGCATTCAAACTTGATGGCCATTACATTTCAATGGCTGAAAATATGAGCAAAAACATTTCAAAATATCTTATAGGACTCATATTGACATGGAGATTTGGCTGGTCTCACCTCGAGGTCGGAGGGGGGTCGGTGACGGGGACGACGGCGGGGATGATGGAGGGGGCTCCTAGATTTCTGCAAAAACAAAAACCCTATAAGCTATCAACTAATCAAATGCATACACCTTGCATAGTGCTCTCCAATTTTAGCATTCAAAGTAGGAGTAGTTTTCCAATTTGAGCATTCAATAAGCAAAACCAAATCGTAAAATAAATTTTATTCAAATTAGCATGCATTAAATAAGCAAACCTACATCATCTCTTGCGTCCGTACATCGTCGAATATTATCACTAATACACCTCAAATAGTATCATACATATAGCATCGCTAATACAGCTAGAACCGTAGCGCCCGACGGGTATCGGCGCGGGCGGTGGACACCAAAGAGAAGGAACCATCATAGGATCATAGCTCCAGTGAGATCCCTGAAGAACCTGCCAGGTATTGTCGAACCTGCCCTCCAACGCAACCATGTAGCGACGGACGTGCTCGTCCTCCTCGTTGACATGGTGACGTACCACCTCCGTAGTGTCCGGAAGCCTCGGCACCGTCACTGGCCCACGCGACCACCACCAAACAAGGTTCGAGTCAATGACGGGTTGGCTCCTCACCAACCTACGCCCCCCGGAAGGTAGCACCTCCCAATACCAGCCCAGCGGAGCCCAGTCCCAGACATGGCCCCTCTGATCAAGCAGGCCTCCTCTACCGAGTCGACGACGAGGATGCGGGATAGGCACCGTCGACGTCGATGCGGAAATAATTGCTTTAACTAAAAAAATAAACTAGTTTTATTAATTTTCTTACTAAAAATAAACTACTTCTATAGTAAAATAAAGTAGTTTTATTAAATCAACTAGTTCAACTACTAAGCACTTACTATAAATAAAATAAAGTAGTACTTACTAAAAATAAACTACTTCTATAGTAAAATAAAGTAGTTTTATTAAATCAACTAGTTCAACTACTAAGCACTTACTATACATAAAATAAAGTAGTACTTATGTCACGACCGGTTTTCCAATAAAAATATTTATTGAGAGACCGATCCCTTTTACGGACCAGTAAAGAAGAATTCCTTCTCACTGGTAGACAACATCTTGATCACAGAAGAAAACCAGGAGTACTAGATATAATACAAGGTTGAGCGGAGACTGCTCAACAATTTATTACAAACGCGCCAATAATACATAAAGGCGGATAGGGTGGCATAACTACTAACACACGATAAAAGCGGTGGTGGATATATCACAGCGAAGTGGGTGACATGACTCCTGAAACTAACAGCTCTTCGAGCGTCGGAGTGAGGCTCGAGGATACTTATTGTGGGTGGCGGAAGCGTATATAATACAAGTGACCAATATCCAGGATCGCACGGGACTGACTGGGACTCCTCTAGGCGTCGGACTCGCTATCAAACTCTTCATCCATGAGATCGCCTTCGTCAAGATCTGGCCAAATCAACAAGCTAGGTGAGTACTATGAAAGTACTCGCAAGACAGTTCGGACATAAGATATAACAAATGTAAACATGATGCATATGAACAGATTAACAAGCGCACTCAGACAATGAGATAAGAATGCATGGGAAATAAAAGAGAAGTCGGGCGGTAGTCCTCCCGAAATCCCAAAATAATACTGAGGGCCAATCGAGTGTCTGAAAGACTCCTCGGAAGGGTAAAAATGAAATAACAATGCCGCAGTGGGGCGTCAAGGCGACACCTCATAAAGGGCTTATAATAGAATATAAAAGACAGTGCGTGCCACAGTCGGACGTCTGAGCGACATCACATAAAGGGCTTATATTGAAAGTAAATAACAAGAGTGCCACAGTCGGACGTCTGAGCGACATCACATAAAGGGCTTATATTGAAAGTAAATGACAAGAGTGCCACAGTCGGACGTCTGAGCGACATCACATAAAGGGCTTATATCAAAAGTAAATAACAAGAGTGCCACAGTCGGACGTCTGAGCGACATCACATAAAGGGCTTATATCAAAAGTAAATAACAAGAGTGCCACAGTCGGTCGTCTGAGCGACATCACATAAAGGGCTTATATTGAGAGTAAATAACAAGAGTGCCACAGTCGGACGTCTGAGCGACATCACATAAAGGGCTTATATTTCATAACTTAATATCTCAGTAGCTCATGAATTTAATTCATTCAAGGAAAATATTCAGGTACGAGATAAAATAAAGGTTAGTCCATAGAAATAACAATGCAACCGGGTTTACCACTCAAGCTTGTCACCGGGATTTACCATGGAGACTGACATAGGGACTGGCTTAGATATGGATAAGTTGGCCACGGTCCTTGATCATGGACACGATGGCTCGGAAGGATTTGACTCTGCAGAGTTTGTACTTTAACCACAACCAACGGATTTCGGTAGTCACGGGGACTAGTTCCGTTTACGGTGTTTTGGAAGAAACACATCTAACCAGTACACACCCATTCAACATTCCGAAGCCAGGAATCACCCTCGGCAACGTTCAAGAAAAACCTTGAGACGGGGAGGCTACAACCTCGCGTAGCATGGGATCAAATTTATATACGCGCGCTCTAAGTGGTGCCCCCCTCTCGGTCCCAACCGGAAACACCATGCCCCCTGACCGGATGACTGGCTTTAATCCAGGGACATGGAACCCTCATCCCGGCCCCTCTATTTGGTGTGTACATGGAAAGAGGTTACCAACTTACTAAACCGTATTCTTTGCAGAAAACATGTGGCAGCACGAAAGGGGAAGAACGGTGACGTGACTCAGTCCATGCCAACGTCGGAGTTTATCGGATGTCGTAAGGCTGGCATGCTACAACAATACCACCTTACTACCTTTCATGTCACCACATGACTAGGCCATCTCTCATCAGAGATCACAGTAACTTCGGAACACACGGATAGTTGCCTTACATGCAACGAGATACTCACCGATGCTCATATGCCATGCACAAACCATTCAGGCAACCATGCAAAACACCTATCATATCAAAGGTTCAAACATGCTTGCCTGGTTCGGAGAAGTCGGAGTCTAGCTCGGCGAAGTTCGCGGCTCCGTCACCTCCTCCGGAACCTACGGTATAGCGAAACCGTACACTAACGTAAAAATCATCGCGTGCATAAAAATTGTTCCAATTTTTTTTCAAATAAATACTATAAAAAACTAGACAAAATTATAAGACTGACAGAAAAAGAATCAATCAAAAATAATCTTTTATTAAAAAGTTATAAGGGTTTTAGTCCAGGGACTGATCTGTGATGAAACAGAAAAGAACCAGGGACTTAACTGAGAAAACAGAAAACGGTTCGGAATAAAAGGCGCTAGCCCAAAGGGAAAGCGCATTTGCCTGAAGGCGCCAACAGAAAATGGTTCGAGGGGGGGAAGAAGAGAGGCTGACGGGGGGGTCCACACGTCAGGTTTAAAACTTCGCCGGCGCCCGAAGGCTGCGGTGGTCGCCGGCGTTGAACCACGGCGAGGCAGGGAGATCGGAGGGTACCAAGAGGTTCAGTGTGTCCTTCCGCGTCGGTGGGTGGTGGACTTGGCCGTCAGAGAGCACCACGTCGACGGCGACACTTTCTCCGGCGGACGGTGGTTCGGGCGATGGTGGAGAACTCCGGTGGGCGCTGCAAACTCCAAATTGAAGCGCGGGTCAGGAGAGTGGATGCACTAGAAAGCTACTGGCAAGAGCTGAGAGGTAGAGGTGCACGCACGGGAGCGAATCGAGCTGGGTCTCGTGGCGGGTCGAGGCGGCCGGAGTTGGGGAAGAAGGCTCCCTCGTGGCTCTACCAGTGGCTTGGCGTGGTAATGGTGGAGTGCAGAGGTGGTGTGGGTTCGAGTTCGAGCTCGGGGCCTCTATTTATAGGCGATCCGAGGGGGTGGCCGTGAACGGGATATCTCCGGCGAGCGATTATGGCGAGGCAGAGGTTGAGCAGGGGGTTTAGGGGGCTAGGCACCATCAGGGAAGATCACTGGTGCCGTTCCACCGCTAAACCTCGGTCTGGCAAGGCGTAATACGCCGATCCTCGACGGGGCGGCCGTACGGGCACGGCGGCGGCAGAGAGCGCCCCCCGCGCCTAGCAGTTCACGACGAAGGATGGCAGCGCGCACGGGGGAGTGGAGGTCCATGCGGCGGCCTCCGGTGGTTTGGGCGGCGCTGGACGGCGCCGTCCGCACTGCGCTTCTCTCTGGCAGCCGCAAAGCCGCCACTGCCGTCGCTCACGGGGTGGCGCACCTCCGCCTGCTCGTCGCCGACGCCCGCAAACCTCCAGGAGATCGTGCGGCGCAGGGATAAGAAGGAGGGGACAGGGAGCAAGGCGCCACCGTGGTACTGGCGAGATCGACGTCGGGCTCTGAAGAAAACGACAGCAGTTCGTGAAACTGTTTAACTGAACTCTGAACATTGACAGCAACAGTGTCCATCAGGTGTTCGATGAAATGATTTGGCATGAAGAATTTTTTTTCTGGAGCTAGGACTTGGTGAGGTGACCTCTCAATGCATCCAGAGACTGCCTGAATTTTCTCAGATTTTTAGGAGGAGAAAACAAATGAATTTCATCAAATTTGGCAAATAAGGTCCAAACTTGCAGCAAGAATAATTTGAAATATTTGAACTGGAGACCAGTGGTTCTTCATGGATCTTGGTTGAGGGCTCTAAGGACTAGCTAGGGAAATTGGTTTGGAGGCAGAACTCAAAGTAGAAAGGGTAGCTCCTTTGTAAATCTCCAAGAGCTAGAATAGAGGGAGAAATTATTTTTGATAAGAATTAAATGGAAGAGAAATTATGGGGAGTTTCAAACTGCTGGATTTGAAGTATAGCTTGACACAAAGATGAGGAATGGCTTTTGGGAGGTGGTTTCCACTCATGTCATGGCAAGAGGGATTTTTGAAAGTGGAAAGGATCATCCCAAATGCCATAGGGCTATTTAAAAGATTTTCAAAAATATTTTTCCAAATGAACAACATTTGAGCCAACATGAGATGAAAAACCTCCAAGACCAAAATCAAGTCTTGGGTGAATCCAAACAAAATATTTGTCACAAAAGAAATTTTTTAAGAGGGATAGTTCTTTAGAAGAAAATTTAAATATCCTCCCTCAAATCAAATAAAAGTTTTGAAAAGCCAAATAAAATTTTGGGTGTCACAACTTACTAAAAATAAACTACTTCTATAGTAAAATAAAGTAGTTTTATTAAATCAACTAGTTCAACTACTAAGCACTTACTATAAATAAAATAAAGTAGTACTTACTAAAAATAAACTACTTCTATAGTAAAATAAAGTAGTTTTATTAAATCAACTAGTTCAACTAGTAAGCACTTACTATAAATAAAATAAAGTAGTACTTACTAAAAATAAACTAGTTTAACTAGTTCTATTATTTATCGACCCCCCCTCATGTCGAAGTTATCGGGGAGGGGGTATATCGACAACGACATACCCGATAAAAAATAAGAAGAGGAAGAAGAAGAAAAAGAGGAGAAGAAGAAAGGAACAGAGGAGAAGATCGAAGAAAAAAAAGAGGAGAAGAAGAAAGGAATAGAGGAGAAGAAGAAAAAATAGAATAATATATGAACAAGTTGGCGATCGAAGCAAAGGAAAGATCAAGCCGAAGAGGATACCTGGGGAAAAGTATCATATCTTCTTTCCCTAGGGAGAAAGCAGAAACCAGAAATGAGTGGAGGTTCGATCTCTCACCCAAAGCAATTGGGGCTGGTGGAATCTTCCCCTATAGACTCCGAAAAATCATCGTGTACCTTTCCCCTATAGACTCCGAAAAAGCAGCGTGTACCTTTCCCTAACTCCTTCTCCCGTGCATGCTATTCTCGTGTTCCGTGATTAGAAAAGACATGTTTCTTGTTTTCTTTGAGGTAATAAACGAGCTGTATCGCGCTTTGCCTATCTTGATGTGGAATCTATCGTTGAGCACCCATGAATGCAGGTAGAAGGTGTTTTTTCTTAACTCTTTCCAGGCCTCAGCTTGATTGGACTTCGTCATCTCTTGTCGTTCAGCTTCCTCTCTCCTCTCTCATCTTGTCTCTCCGTAGACGGCGTTAAAAAGTAAACAGACTTAAAGCAAAGTAGGTTTGATCCTTGTGTTCTATTATATGAAGTAGAAGAAGAAAGAGCCCGGGGGATGGTCTTGGCACCCATGGGTTAATGGTGAAAGCGCTCAAGGAAATATGGAATGGAATATTCAAATCGATCAGAAGTGCTATGCTTTATGTAATCAGGCTGAAGGCTAGCATCTCGCGAGTAGGCCGAGCTAGGATATGAATTCCAATCAAAAAAGAAGTATGAATTGGGCCCAAAATCACTACTTTACTACCTATGTCGCGTGTCGCGCCACCTAGTACGATAGACTTTTTGCGGGAAAAGAGCTGGTTTTGCCCCAACTTGGACCCAGGGAAACCAAAGAAGAGCTAGTTTCGCCCTGTTTAGTTAGCGGTGGATGAGCTGATTTCTTTCACTCCTGTTTCAGAGATACAAAACAAAAGTAAAGTGTAGAACGCAATGTTTGAGCTCCAGGCTTTTACGATTCTTCCGATTGACTTCTCTTCTCTGCTCCTAGCTCCGAATGCCAGTATGCAGAGAAGTGATGGAAAGGGTTGTGCTCTTTCATTTGAGAAACTTCCAACCAAAATAGGAATGTTAGAACATAATATTTAGATACAGGCCCCTTATGAATACTGTACTGAGTAAGATTCATTGAAGAAATGCTTCTCCAAAGCAATAAGTTTGTGGCACACGCATAGTCTTCTGCTAACCTAGCCTTCCCCATCTTTCTATTAAAATGAATGTAGCTAACGTGAACTAAAAGCAAGCTCTTGTTCGAGGAAGTAGAAATTGTTAGTTGTTGCTAGCTTGAACTGAGTTGTTCCTGTTGGTGCTAGGGTTGCCAAGGGAGTTGTAGCGAGATGCTGCTAATGCAGCTATTTCTGATGTCCGAACGATGCAGCGGAAGTGAAAAGAAAAAGATATGATGCTTAGACCATTCAGACAGGGATGATGGATTTCTAGATATAGGGTTTATTTGAATGTCTGGCCAAATGCTTACTTTCGTTATGCTTGTCCTGCAAAGCTGGATCTATGGTTCGGTTGCTTTGAATGTCTGTTCCGCCTCTGACCCGGCCTTACCTCTTTCTTGACTCAGTTTTTCGTAGGGGCATCGAATTCTTTTACAAAAGAAATGCCAGTTTCAAAAGGAATGGCACCGAAAGGTGTCAGATGATGATTGAACTAAACTATCTGAATCTGAAACCGCCGACCCGACTCGTGCTTTTTTTGACTCCACTTTTGCAGGATCCTGTGAGGCATCGAATTCTTTGGCAAGTCTCTTCTTGCTAGTGTTGTACGCGTTTTATTCCTTCGCCCGACATGCTTTCGTGATAAAAGAATCATAGCAACATAGCGTGAGGTTCCATATGTTGATGAGCCTGATCAGTCGTGTAAGCTATTTACTACAGCCGTCTTAGATGGCCCCAGGTATCCTCTTCGGCTTGATCTTTCCTTTGCTTCGATCGCCAACTTGTTCATATATTATTCTATTTTTTCTTCTTCTCCTCTATTCCTTTCTTCTTCTCCTCTTTTTCTTTTTTTTCTCTTCTTATTTATTTCTCCTCTTCTTCTCCTTCTTCTCCTCCTTCTTCCTCTTTCTTATATCCATACATACATACATACATACATAGCCACACGCATCCATACATATATGAACAAAATTAATATCTACTAATTAACAACCTAAATAAAAAAAATAATACATGTATGAACATTATATCCATACATACATAGCCACATCCACACATACATATATCCACATACATATATACATTATATATATGAACAAAAAATATCATCACAAAATTTGACAAGTGCGGCGGCTCACAGCGGGGGCGCACGGCGACGGCGACGGCGGGGGCGGCGAGGGCACGACGACGGTGACGGTGGGGGCTGGCCGGGGCAGGGGCGCAGCCGGCCGGCACGCTCGGGGGCGGGGCCGGGGCGGGCCGGGGCTGGGGCGCGCGGGGTCGGGGACGACGTCGGCGACGGCGAGGACGAGGCACGGGCGACGGAGGGGCGGCGAACGGCGTCGGGGCAGCCTGGCGGCGTCGATGTCGTCGGCGTCGTCGGGGGAGGAACTGAATGAAAATTTTGACAAGTGTTGTATATATAGCCAGAGCTTTGGTCCCGGTTCGTGGCACCAACCGGGACCAATGCCCCCTTTGGTCCCAGTTCGTGCCACCAACCGGGACGAAAGGTCTCTTTTCAGCAGCCCAAAGGGCGGGAACAGCGACCTTTGGTCCCGGTTGGTGGCACGAACTCGGCCAAAGGGGGGCATTGGTCCCGGTTGGTGCCACCAACCGGGATCAACGGGTGGCACAGCGGTGGTGTGGTGGGAGTTTAGTCCCACCTCGCTAGCTGAGAGAGCTCAGCACCTGTTTATAAGCTGCGTTGCGCCTCTGGTGCTGAGCTCCTCTCTAATATGCAGGCAGTACTTGCCTACCATTGTCACTGCCATGTTGGGCCTATTGGGCCTGCGGGCCTGTATCCTGGCCCATGTACAGATGGTTTCTAGTCGTATGCAGGCCGTGTGGCCCAGTTGGCGGCATTTTTTTATTTTCCAGTATTTTTGTTCTCTTTTTTGAATTATTTATTTTCTTTTGTTTTTTCTTTATTTTTTCAATTCTTTTTGCTTTTAGGTCAGAATAATTATAAACTTTCTGTTAGTGCCATCAGTTTCCAAATTTGAATAGTTTAAATTTGAATTCTTTGAAATTTGTGTGAATCACTAGTTTGTGAATAACTTCACTACAAAATATATTTTGAGTGATTCTTTTTCCTACTATTTAATATTACTGGGTTTTATCATTATATTCAAAAACAGATTTTGTTATTTTAGTTTCTATCAAAAAAATTCTTTATGAAAATTCATTTTGTTATTAAAGTTTCTAACAAAAAATTCTTTATGATAATTCTTTTGTGCTTTTCATCTTTTGAACAGAAAATACTTTGATAATTTTAGTTGCATAAATTTTATATAATTTTAGTTTAAAAAATACTACATGTTTATAAAAGCTTTTTAGTTGATTCCTTTTGCTATTAGAATTCATTCTTATTTATTATTTTAGATTTATATAATTTTATATTATTTTTAGTTCATTCTTTTAGCTATTAGTTCATTTGTTTTGCTATTAGTTCATTCTTTTTTATATTAGTTCATTCTTTGAGCTAAATGACCCTGAAATTGAAAAGCACTACAAATGAACTTTGAAAAGGTTGAAAGTTGGCATGGTATCATCATTTCACCCACATAGCATGTGCTAAAAAGTTGATTGGGTTACAGGAAAAACTGGATGCACTTCGTGTACAAAATGGATAATCTCTTTCGAACTATCAGGGTTTCGGACGAAAACTCATCTGATACAAAGGGATTTCATTTTTTGAACTTATTTGAACTCCAGACTTTTTGTGTGTTCAAAATGCACCATTCAAAGCCACATCATCAATTTTCAACCCTTTCTGACTTCATTTTTTATTTTTCATGCATTTACTGATTTTTTGAGCTAAATGACCCTGAAATTGAAAAGCACTACAAATGAACTCTGAAAAGGTTGAAAGCTGGCATGGTATCATCATTTCACCCAAATAGCATGTGCTAAAAAGTTGAGAGGGTTACGGCAAAAACTGGATGCACTTTGTGTACAAAACAGACAATCTCTTTCGAAGTATCAGGGTTTCATACGGAAACTCGTCTGTTACATGGATATTCTAGATCAATGTGACAGCCTGGTTTTTGCCCTTTTCTTTTTGCCTGATTTTCATTTGGATTTATTTTGAAATTTGGAGTTTTTGAATCTTTTCATATGGACTTAAACACTTGGGTACCCTTGGCTTTCACCCAAGTGCCTCATTGCCCTCTCTAATCATCATTCCCTCTCTGGTTCACCCCAAAATAATATTTGGAATATTTTTCTTTAATGAAAAATATTCATTTTCCTCTCCAAAACCCTAACTAGCTTAATGTGCTCCAAAGCAACCCCAATTTTTCTTGCCCACAAAAATCTGACAAAATTCACAAATATTCTTTGAAACCTAGGGCACCTTCCTGAGCAAAAATATTGCACCACGCTTTGGAATATTTTTGCTACAGAAAATATTTTCTGTTCTGGACAGAAATGGTGGTTTCTACAGCAACTACCATTTTACTTGCTCCAATGAGGCTGATCTTTCTTGTGCATCATCACCTTAGTAGATGATTGCTAGCCTCCAAAGCCCAGCTCCCAACTCCCAGCCATTTGACCTCAGTAACCTCTCAAAGTTACTGATCAGAAACTTACTTGGCTTGTGAAATCTTTTCTACTGCATCTGGATCCAAACCAAAGTGTGGGAATCTTCAAAACTACCATGAACAATAAGCCAGACATGAACTTTGGACATAGGTCGGCCTGAGGGCAGAGTTCACGCGGTGACCACGCGTGTACACGATGCCAGCCTGCGTGTCGACGCACTCTGAGTGCCGCCGAGCGCTCTGTTTCGCGCGTGCTCGCTTCCCCGACTGCCATAGCGCGCCAAACCTCGCCACCATCTTCGGCCCAACCCCCTTAACTCCCCCTGGCACTCGCCGATGCCGGAGCTCGCCGCAGCAAGCACGGGCGCGGTCCGGCCAACATAACAGTGCGGTGCGCACTGTGCTCGTCGCCACCCCAGTGCCCCTGTGCTCGTCCCCGTTCGCCCCCAGTCCCCGCGTGAGTTGCGTCGCCTTCTCCCCCTCTCACTGAAGCCGCTCGTCGCCGGGCGCCGTGTCCAGGTGTCCACCAGCGGAGCCCGAACCCCCCTCGATGCTCGCCTATAAATGGAGCCCTCCCCAGCCTCCTCGAGCATCATCCTCCACTCCCACACACTCCACAAACTTGTAGATAGCCGTAGCCCGGCCGGGCAGGCCGCGGGCCACCGTCCCCGAGCTCGAGCTCGCCGGCGATCCCCTCGGGTCGTCGCGGTAGCTCCAGCCCCTCCCTGGCCTGGGCGACCCTTCCAGAGCCTCCGCCACTCTTCGGTGAAGCCGTTCCGTCCACTTGGAGCCCCCGGAGTTGCCTCTGTTCGCCGTCGTCTTCGTCTCCGGCGACCTCCGCTCTCTGCCTCCGCTTGCGAGGTCGATTCCGACGCCGTCCGACCACCCCTAGCTATGCTACAGGTACGGGAAGGTCCGCCTCCATCCCCTCTCCCGATCCCTCCCTCTCGTTTTGGCCAAGGAGCCCTCGCCGCCGGCGTGAGCTCCGGCGAAGCCGCGACCCCTTTGTTTCCTCCTCCCTCTCCCCCTCGCCTGACTAGCAGGGCCCGCTAGTCAGCCACTCAGTACTCGCGCGAAGCGGTACGAGTGGTGGCGCCCCGAGGCTTTACGCCTTCGATGTCACACCCTAGTTTGTTTTATTTAAATTCAAATTTATATATATTTTCCAGAGAGCTTCAAACAGCTACAACTCTTTAACCATAAGTCCAAATGAATTGATTCTTTTTGTATTGTGTTCTTTGCAAAGAAATCTAACAGCTCACCAAAAATGAGATTTTTCTGTGGTGTCTAGATTTTCTGGTGATTTTCAGAAGGGTTCTTGATATTTTCTTCTTGTGTTTATAATTATTTTCAGAGGGTAAGGCTTGTCTTGAGGATCACCAGAAGGCTTGTGAACCTCATTTGCACTAAGGCAAGCCACAACAACATTTTCATGGTGCCATTTCAATATTTATGATTTTCTTACTTGAATGAAAGATTTAATTCATGCATTTAAATAACTATTATGTTATTTATTCTGTTAAGTGCTTGTTTTAGTAAATATGCTTGATTTACAGAATGTTTGAAACTAACTTAGTTGGTAAAGAAACTAGGATTCATTTGTGGTGATGAAAGAATAATATTGTTATGCATATGAGTAATTACTTGAAGTTATTTTCTTGCATGAGTAAAACAATAAAATTTGCTAGAAGATATTCTGTTTAAAGTGAGGTTTATCCTAACCAAAAAAGTGGCATGAGTTGTTGATGTTTATGCTTAGTGTGAATATAGTTGACTCAGTCATTTTCGTTAATATGTGATGCATACATTAGTGCAGAACCGGGCTTTAGCGCCGGTTCGTAAGGGCCTTTAGTGCCGGTTCTGCAACCGGCACTAAAGAGTGGAGACTAAAGGCCCCCCTTTAGTACCGGTTCGGCACGAACCGGCGCTAACGTGCCACCACGTGGCACGAGCCAGGCCCGGGTGTGTGTAGGACATTAGTACCAGTTGGTAACACCAACCGGTACTAAATGTTTGGGTGTGTTTTGGTTTTGATTTTTATTTTTCCTTTAGTTTTGTGTTTTCAATTTAATTTAGTGATTGTTTTACATTATAATGAGTTGTTAAATCATTAGGTGAAAGTACCGCAGATTAGTTTCGACTAGATGCATGTGGATCCTAGCTAAGTGATCAAGTATATGCCATATCCATATTACTTGATCACTTAGTGATCTAAGTAATATGGATATGGCATATACTTGATCACTTAGCTAGGATCCATCCAGTTGAAACTAATATGCGGTTTCTTTCATAAATGATATAATAACTCATCATCATCATCATCATATTAATATAAAAACTCTTGCATCATATCATCACCAACAACAGTATATACTAGCTAGCAAAGATATCATCGAGTTCAACATGGTCATGATATTATAAGCGTTCATAACACCACAAAAGCAAATCACTCTTTGAGATTAAGTTCAGGACGAAGAACACGGACACGCATGAGAGGACAACAAGTACTAAGAGCATGATAACTAGCTAAATCACTCGTGCTGCTCTCTCTCAGGTAAAATAGCATAGAACATGTATAGCTCTCCTGATTCATCATATTGGAGCATGCATATGAACCTGTCTCCTAATCATGGGCTGCGCTTCTAATTGCTGCCCCCTAGTACTTCTCTGCGATCGTTAACAATTTTGCTCCAATCTTTCACTATTAAGCATTCATCGCTTTCAGAAATCCTGAATGCACTCATGTGCACTGTAGGATATCTTGGGCGTAAGCTAACAATTGACATGCGACCTTTAGTCTCGATCCACTGAGGCACAACTGTCATCGGGAGTCCCTGTTGAAGAACATCGTATAGTAATTAATATACTTAGCAATGAAAGTTTAGCTTGAAAAATAATGTATGCAAAAGATGCACTGAGGACTAATAGTAAAAATCTTACCATCTTTCCTAAATACATGTGACCGTAGTTCAATACGATCACTATTGGTCGCACGTTTTGAGTACTAAGATTTTCAAATTCAGGAAAATGATTTCTCTTAACAGCATCAAGATCCTCAAGCCATGAAACATAATGACTTATCTCCTCGCAGTTTGGTTCAGCTCCGGGACAGTAGTAGGTCCTGTCTACCAAGTGCCGGACATGTTTGCTTGAATGGAAATAAGCTGTCAATAGAAATTAGTTGTCAACTATTTTTGAATAAACAATATCAAAGACATAAATATGGTTGAGAAACTCACATAATGGTAGAACGGGAGGCGTCTGCACATCGACCCAGATGTCTCTATTACCTTCAATATCATCTTCCGGACGAATATCAAAGGTGATAACCATATCAGGCTCAAATGCATAAGCCTTGCATAGTGCTTGCCAAGTTTTGCATTCAAAATAGGTGTACGTGTCTGCATTGTATAATTTGACGTTGAAAGTATAACCATGCTCGGTCTTCAGGTAAACTCTCTTTACCTCCATAGTTTCCATAGCACTGAAACCTATCTTATCCAAGATAAAAATTCTTGCATGGCAGGGGATGCGCTAGTAGAATAGTGAAAATTTAAAATTATAAGTTGAAGCAAATGAAGCATATATAAGTCATGCTTAATTACGAAAAAAGACTTGTCGTTGTGACTTACTGTATCCACTTCGAAGGTCTCATCCAGCTTGATGCTGAAGCGCCTATCATCAACAAGGAAATTTCTGTCGCACATGCCGCGCTGGTCTTCAAAGAATTCGCACTTAATGAAATCTTTTTCGTCGTCAGACAACATTTCCTATGTTCATATAGGTGAAACATTAAACACTTACTCGTTCTATTAATTCAACTAATTCAACTAATTCAACTACTTCTATTAGTTCAACTAGTTCTATTAATTCGACTAATTTAACTAAGCATTTAATAAAAATAAACTTGTTCTATTAATTTTCTTACTAAAATAAAGTAGCTAGTTCTATATAGTAATATTTTAATTAGATCATCAAATCTCAGATATCTAAATTTTCTTACTAAAAATAAACTAGTTCTATTAATTTTCTTACTAATATATATATAAAGTAGCTATATATAGTAATATTTTAATTAGATCTCATATCTCAAATATCTAAATTTTCTTACTAAAAATAAACTAGTTCTATTAATTCAACTAATTCAACTAAGAATTTACTAAAAATAAACTAGTTCTATTAATTTTCTTACTAAAATATATAAAGTAGCTATATATATAGTAATATTTTAATTAGATCATCAAATCTCATATACCTAAATTTTCTTACTAAAAATAAACTAGTTCTACTAATTCAACTAGTTCAACTAAGCATTTACTGAAAATAAACTAGTTATATTAATTCAACTAGTTCAAATAATCTCATATACCTAAATTTTCTTACTAAAAATAAACTTGTTCTATTAATTTTCATACTAAAAATAAACTAGTTATATTAATTCAACTAGTTCAAATCTCATATATATACCTAATTAATATCTAGCTAATTCATCTAAAATTGACATTAATATTTAATATCTTTTCCATATAATTCATTTAACATCAACATTCTAACATTCTTATCTACGTAATTTATCTAACATTAATCTAAACAACAGAAACAGAAAATAAGTAAAAACAATATGTGTGTGTGTGTGTGTATGTGTGTGTGTACGAGCGGGGGGCGGCGGCGTACGGGCGGCGGCGCGAGACGGCGATTCGACGGGGACGGCGCGACGACGAGCAGCGGGCCGGGGACGACGGCGCGATCGAGACGGCGACGTAGTACGGGGCAGCGGCGACGGGCGGCGGGGGCGGCGAGCGCGGCGGGGCCTGCGAGGGCGGCGCGCGATGGGCGACGGCGTGGCGACGGTGGCGGCGATGTCGCGCGAAGTAGTTGGAGAAGAAGTGGTGGTCGATGAAACTGAATTTTTTGTAAGTGCCATATATATAGGAGGGGCCTTTACTACCGGTTGGAGCCACCAACCGGTACTAAAGGCCAATTTTCGCGAGGCCAAGGGGCGGGAAACTGCCCCTTTAGTACCGGTTCGTGGCTCCAACCGGTACTAAAGCCCCCCCTTAGTACCGGTTGGAGCCACGACCCGGTACTAAAGGGGTGCGCTGGCGCAGGAGCGGTGCGGGCAAGTTTAGTCCCACCTCGCTAGCCGAGGGGCGCCCGCACCAGTTTAAAATCCCCGGCGCGGCTGCTGTCTCGAACTCCTCTCTATAGCAGGCTTCTGGGCCTAACTTCGACGCGCTGCCCTGTGAGCCTGCTGGCCCTTCTGGGCCTGTATTTGCAAACCCTAGGTCTGCAGGCCCACTGGGCAACGCCCCAACAATTTTTTATATAATTTTCTTCTATTTATTTCTGAGTAGTTTTTTTGCTGTATTTATTTCTGAGTAGTTTTGAAAATTGATGACGTCGCTTTGAATGGTGCGTACGGAACGCAAAAAAAGTCTGGAGTTGTAATAAGTTTAAAAAAATGAAGTGCCAGTGTAACAGATGAGTTCTCGTCCGAAACACTGATACTCCGAAAGAGATTGTCCAGTTTGTACACGAAGTGCGTCCAGTTTTTGCCGTAACCCTCTCTACTCTTTTGCACATGCTATGTGGGTGAAATGATGATACCATGCTAAGTTTCGACATTTTCAGAGTTCATTTTGTAGTGATTTTCAATTTCACGGTCATTTAGCTCTCTAAACAAATCGGTAAATGACTAAAAAATAGCAAATGATGTCAGAAAGTTTTGAAAATTGATGACGTCGCTTTGAATGGTGTGTACGGAACACAAAAAAGTCTGGAGTTGTAATAAGTTTAAAAAATGAAGTGCCCATGTAACATATGAGTTCTCGTCAGAAACCCTGATACTTCCAAAGAGATTGTCCAGTTTATACACGAAGTGCGTCCAGTTTTTGCCGTAACACAAGAAGTCCGGAGTTGTAATAAGTTATTGAAGATAAAAAAGAGGCACAATGCTCGTTAATTAGCTTCAAGCCTTTCGGAATAGTGCAAACTGCACTGCACATAGCTCCGTGCAGTCTACACTATTCATCAAGGCTTAAAGCTAAGCAACGTGTAGATGAGCATTGCGCCTCTCCTTCATCGTCTCTGCACTCAGGGCTTATAAACCGCTCCTAGTGCCTCTCTCTTCGCGAGGTGGGACTAAAAAACAGCTTACTAAGAAACTATAGTACCGGTTCATGGCACGAACCGGTACTAAAGGTGCCCGTGGGGCCCCAGCCTGACCGCAGCATGACGCAGCCTCATTAGTACCGGTTCGTGACACGAACCGGTACTAAAGGTTGCTCACGAACCGGTACTAATGATCTCCGCCCGCCTAGCCGTTGGAACCGGCACTAATGGACACATTAGTGCCGGCTCAAAATCAAACCGGCACTAATGTGCTTCACATTTGACCCTTTTTCTACTAGTGATATGTAGTGTTGCATTTTCATGGCATGCGATGACACCGGTCATTTTTACCTTAAGTTGAACCTGAATATAACTCAACTTGAATATATCGTTGGCCGGGTCATGGTACCGCTGAATCGAGTTTTTCCCAGTACAACCACATTTGCCTTTATGGGAAGGCCTTGATTCGGTCCGTTGTCATGCCTCTGGTCGGTGCCTCCAACTAGGGAAGGTTATGGGCATGCTTACCCTGACCCGGTAAGCAGACATAACCTTGTGTGCCCGTTGTTGAGATTATGGTACCGGGTCCCCTTTTGGGATCATTTTGGCCACGACGGTGGTCGTTGTGTCTTTGGTAGACACGGGGCCACCCAGGACTAGCACGGTGGGGATTGAGTCGGAGTGGCCGGGAGAGTGTCATGGCAATGGAGGGGTTTCGTCGGAATGCCGTTGGTCCACCCGAATGGGAGTGCGAGGCCATGGGTTCCGTGGTGTGGGTACAGTGCGCTACCTCTGCAGAGTGTAATAATCTATCGATAACCGAGTCCACGGTTACGGACACGCTCGTAGTAGGTCACACCATGGGTTAACGTTTAATAAATTTTGCACACTAAGTTATGAACTTTGCACTGTTGTGATGGTGGGAAAGCCATGGAGATGTTCGAGACCAAGTATTGGTCGTGGTTGTGATCGCCGTAAGGATCACGAGATGCCCCTAGTTAAGACCACGATGGTGGTACGTTTGTGATCAAAGAACGATCATGGTTGGTAAGCCAGTCCCGAGGGACTTTTATCACAAGAGCACGATCACAACATGTTGAAACATTATTGCATTATTAATTGGTTAATTATCATGATATTGTTTGTCATTATGATTATGCCTGTTGTGAGCTTGCAAGTACATTCCATGTACTGACCTGGCGTGTCATGCCAGATTTCAGGAAAGTCTCGTTGGAAAGGAGTGCTGCTCGAGTCTAGATCGTGTCCACATCGGTGTCCCTGTGCTATGGAGTTTCCGCTTCGACGTTGTTCCACTGCCGTGTAGTTGTTATGATCGAGGCCCCTTTATGTTCACTAAATAATGTACATATTGTTCAGCCGCACCCTGTGTGCCACTTGGCCTCGACACCTGTTGTAATATAAACTATGATCTGCTAGCATCAATAAAGCGGTTGTTTTCTGTACCAAGATGTTGTGTGTTGCCAGAAGACATGGTCTCTGGGCTGGCAATGCATGGTAAACCGGTCGCTTTGAGCCGGGGTGCCACAACGCTTGGTATCAAAGCCGCGCTGACTGTAGGCCACGCTAGACTTCGACGTGTTAACTGGACGTTAGATACGAGTCTAAGTTGAGTGCCGGTAGCATTTGTAGCTGGTTGTTGCATTGCATGCACTTGTTTTATTTTTATGCTAACCTGCTAATGGTTGTGAGTGTAGATGGCTCCGGTGCTGTATGCGTGCCAGTTGCAGCTGATGCCGTACACGTCACTGCACCTCCTTCGCAATGTATGGCGTCGGCTGTATCCTCTCGATGATGACTCAGTCTATCGTGTGTACCGGGAGTGTCTAGCTAACTCAGTGTATGAGTATCACGCAGTGGTTACTCTGCGCACCAGTTCCGATTCGAGCACTTACACTCGTACTTCTCGGAGCGGTTATGCTTCTACCGCTTCTCAGGCTGTCCAGTTTGCTGCATTCGAGGTCCTTGTCGAGCTTCGTTATCACGAGGTCCGGATGCAGAACCACCCAGGTTTCTACCACTATCCTTCTCTGCACGACAATGGTCATATCCGGTTCCCTATCATTGATCCGGAGTCTGATAGTGTTGCTAGCCATCTTGCTCGTTATATCACCGCTAGCTATCTTATGATCCACGAGCTGGCTCGAGAGCTGACTCGTGCCCATAATGCTTTAGCCTCTGCTTTAGTCTCTACTAGATCTGCCACTACTCCATCCTCCCTGGGATTTACTCCTTATATTCCAGCCAGTTCTAGTTCCCCAGTTTCACCGGTTACTCCCCCGAGTAGCTCGGGCACCTCGACGGTGAACCCTCTCTGCGCCCCTGCTGAGTGGGTTACACTTCTCTCTACTCCTGTAGCCCCGATGCTTCACCCTTCACCTGCCCCTGAGGGAGAGCCCTCTAGGCAGCGTCGTCGTGTTACCTTTAACCCGGAGGTCTCAGTTAACCTCGTCAGTTCAGGATCCGAGTCTGCTTCAGGAGAGGACCCCACAACACCTGCAGAGCAGTAGAGCCTCTGAGTATCCGCAGTCGTCGGGATGGTGTACGGATGTAGTCGTACGAGTCATGATGTTTCGTTGCCTGTATGAGAGTAGTTGAACCTGGCATGTTGGTTACCTTTCATGTATGAGTGTCGTGGTTTCGTCACGGCAGATGTCCTAGTGAAAGGACTTAGTCGTGGAGCCATTGCAACGAGTTAGCTTAAAGGGGTTAAAGCGGACAAAGGACACAGAGAATTTATACTGGTTCGGCCCCTTGCGGTGAAGGTAAAGGCCTAATCCAGTTGTTGTGGAATTGCTAGGGTTTCTATGACCAGGGAGCGAATTCGCTATGCCTGGCTCTCGAGTTGTTTTTTGTCGTCCTTGAACCGCCGCCGGGTTGTCCCCTTATATACATGGGTTGACACCCGTCGGTTTACAGGATCCCAAAGCCGGCTCATAAACATGTCCGGCCCGGTCTCTACTCTTCCTATCTTACAACACAAGTTACATATCACTGTCGGTTTATGTCTACAGGCCTTAATCCGCCTTTGGGCCCTGGGCCTTCATAAAGCGCCACCGTCTTCGTCTTCATGGGCTTCAAATATATATAACTTGTTATGGGGATAACCCAGCCTCTCCTGGCTGGTTTATACCCAGTAGTAATACCCCAGCATTAGGCCCCAGATTGATTTGAACTGGTTCATGTCAATCTTCAACACTTGAGAAAAATTCCTCCTTCATCACCTTCACAGAAATCTTGTAAACCGTCGTGACGTCATCTTCCAGGATCATGATAAACCGTCGTGATGTCACCTGTTATTAAAGATTGCACATATCTCACCTTCATTAATGAGCCTCCGACAATTGAGGCGACAACTTTGTCACATATCCAATTTTTGGGCTCCTCGATTCTCGCACCTGTCACTTATCCATTCACCTTATAAATAAGGCCAAGGGTCATTTTCTCTTTTCCCCTTCGTGCCCCTTCACATCGTCCTCTTCCTCACGCCGACCGAACGTTCGAGCTCTGCCGCCGCCGTCGACCTTCGCATCTGCTTCAACAACGGCTGCTGCATCACCCTGATCGAACCGGAAAGCCGCGGCGCCTCTCCGCTATTCCTGTAGCACTGGTAAGTATTCTCTCCTTCCACCCTAGATCCAACATTAGGGTTTCGGTGTTCATCGGAGTTCATTGAAGCTCCAACGCTGTTCTTCCTTGTTCTTCTTAGTAGCATAAATGGCTAGTTTAAATCTGATATTCCTTGTGCGGACGTAGCCATAGTCCCCTCTTTGTTTTTTCTTATTATAGCATCCTTCGTATAGAACAACTCATCTGCATCTGACAAACTGTTGAAGCACCTGTATCTTAGGTCTAAATATATTTCAGTTTTCTGATACGCCGCAGATCTGAATTTTATCATACCAGTCTGTGAAATCTGTTTTTTCCTCACTTAGCTATTTTGGATCTGTACCTTTCATACCAATGTAGGCGGTTTAGCTTTTTTAGAGAAATGATAATCCGATAGGTACCATTAGTCCCCTTTTAAACCGCCAATTCCTTTATCTTTGTAAGTCCTGCAATATCAAACTCCGGTTTAACAAATGTCAGACTCCGGTTTAATAATGTATATCTGCCTCCCTTTCTGCTTCTGATTTTGCGCCGCTTTATACTTGTCCATCATAAATCCTAAACCGGAAATAACCATATTTCAGCTTTCCATTGAAATGGCCAAACAAGTTTACGAGTGTAACTGGGTTCCCTCTCGGGTTACTGAAGAACAATTAGACCGATGTGTCGCAACAGGCGCTTTAGCAAAGAAAGAAGTCATCCACTGGAGGGCTCCTGGTCCAGAAAATCCTCCTGAACCCAAGGACGGAGAAGTAGTCGTGTTTGCTGACCATCTGGGTCGAGGCTTTAGCCCTCCCAGTTCAAAATTTTTCCGAGATGTTCTTGCCAACTTCCAACTCCACCCTCAAGATATTGGACCAAACTTTGTGTCCAATATTTGCAATTTCCAAGTATTTTGTGAGGTCTATCTTCAAGAGGAGCCCACAGTTGAGCTGTTCAAAGACTTTTTCTACTTGAACCGCCGTACTGAGTTTACAGATGGGCCCAATACTGAACTTGGTGGAATGGCAATTCAGAAGAGGAAAGATGTCAGCTTCCCTCACGCCAAACTTCATAGTCACCCTAAGGATTGGAATCAAACTTGGTTTTATTGCCGAGACACATCTCCAACTGATGAGAATCCTTTGCCGGGTTACCGTCCTCACCGGCTTAGCAACACTCATCCATTTCCTCAGAGGCTGGCTGCCAAGGAGCAGCCCAACTATGCACCACAACTGTCAAAGCTCAGAGCCTTTATGGAAAATGGTCTAACAGGTGTTGACTTTGTTCGGTGCTGGATATCTTGGAGCGTTCTGCCTTTAAGCCAGCGCCCCGGTTTAATGTGTGAGTACACAGGGAGTTTAAAAGATCCTCAATGACACATTAATATTCAGCTAACAGAGGCTGAAGTTACTGAGGCTGTTAAGAAAATACTGAATGAACCGGAGGCTGTCTGTAGCCAGACCGGATTAAGCCCTTTCTGCACCTCCAACAAACCGCCAGTTGTAAGAATCATATAACTTTTTTGTTTTTAGCTTAATCCTTTGAAATACTCTCTCAAAGTTTTGTCCATCTTTGCCAGGGTGACGATCCGTTCTGGAAAAAGAAGCCACAAGACAAGCCGGCGAAGACACCTCGCCCCAAAACAAAGGTTATTAAGAAACTTGCCAGGAAGAGGACCACTGAATCTTCTGAACCAAACGCTGACGCTGACTTGGCTAATCCGGACTCAGAGGTAGAACTTGACTCTCTTGGTTCATTTTTCATACACCTCATTGACAATGACTATTATCAGGACGACGCTGAAGGCAGCCAAACTGATGACGTAGAGGTAATTATCCTTTCCTCCGGTTCAGATCCTCTGCCAACCCAGAAAATCCGTCAAGCAAACCGGAAAATAAAATTTTCTCACCCCCTAGCTTACTTGGACCCAAACTTTCTTTTGAAGAAACAGCAACACGAAGCTCGCCGCACAACCCGGCACAGCGGCCAGGTAGTTACCTCCGCCGGTTTACCGAACACTCCGGTTCGGAAACGTCGATCAAAGGTCTCTTATACTCTTGACACTTCTTGCCCCAAGGCGGGTTGTTTCCGACAGCCTCTTAATCCATCTGATTCAAATTATCAGGGAACACCTCACTCATCCTCTGGCGAGTCAACAACCGCACAACTTCCAACCCTCAAAACAATTCCTGGGTGAGTTATGCCTTAAATTTACTCTTAATACCTTATATTCACCTGATGTATTGACCTTTATATTTGTTCTTCTTAGTGCCAAGCCTAGACCCAACAAGAAGGCTCGGTTAAATAAACCGGCTGATGATAATGTGGTTATTGAACCAGAGAAGACTCCAGACCCAGAAGGAACAAATGCCGACGCCATGCTTGATGATCCGCCACCACAAGAACATGACTTCTTTGCTGAACAAGTAGAAACTGACACAACGGGTTATACTGATGAACCGATACGCCCGATCCGAACTGATGACAAACCAGCAAGCCCAGCTAAGGCTGCTGATAAACCGTCATCTCCAGTGAAAACTGCTGATGACAAGGAAGATGACATTATGATTACTGGCTTTGGCCACACTGCTCCTGGCAATCCTGTCGCTTTATCTAAGCATAACGCCAAGGATGAATTTTCTGCTATGAGCAAAGGCAAGTGGAACGCAAATTTGTCAAGCTACGCCCATCTCAACGCCCAAGACATTCACTCTGGCTTCTTGAACCGTATGTACACAAGCCGCGACTATGAAGCCGGCTTAGTGAACTTGATGAAAGAGCGATATGAGGTAACTAATGTTTAACTCTGCATAACTGTTTCTCTCTTATATCCAATTGCAAATGTCAACTCCAGTAGCCCCCAAGGGCCGGTTTATCTTTTCAAAGGTAAACCGGGACTTTAGAAGAAAAAATCCATAATGTTACTTTGAACAATCATACATTAGCCCCCAGGTGCCAAGAATAATACTTGTATTGTGCTTGGGACTTGTAGAAATTTCTAATAATGAGCAAATATGCATTAGCCCCCAAGTATCAGGTGGATAACTTGTTATGTGCTTGGTACTTCAAATATGTGCTGCCAACTCATGATATGTCTGTCTCTTATAGGCTGAGCTGAGCAAAAAGGAAGCTCAAACCGCTGATTTGCAAGAAAACATCAAGTCCCAGCAAGCAGCAACCTCCAAAGCAAAAGATGAGCTAACCAGTGCCTTAGCCACCATGGAAAAGCTGAAGGAAGGCTTCAATAAGGAGCGGGCGGATTGGGACACAGAAAGATCCGCATTGTAAAAAAGAGCCGAGGACGCAGAAGCAGTTCTTAAACCGGTGGTAGACGAGATGACTGGTGTAAAGCGACAAATACATGCCATGACTGCTGCTGTGTTTGGTAAATATCCTGGCTTTAAGTTTTTAACATATCATCCCATACATTGCCGGTTTACTAATATTTGTAATAATGCAGGAACTCGCATTAGTCATCTGGACTCTGACGTACAGAAGAAGCTGAAGGCTGCCTATACTCTTATAGAGCAGTTATATACCGGCGCGCAACGGATCATCTGCACCGCTTCTCACAACAAGCCGCCCCCAACTTTAATCAAAGAGACCTTAGAAAGGTTGTCAATGCTGCCAGCCCGGGTAGAAGAGCTAAAGAGATCTGCTGCAAGGGCTGGTGCTCTGACCGCCTTAACACGGGCAAAAGCATGGGTGCCTTGTCTTGATCCGGTGGATGTGGGTAAAGGCTATCCAAGCTTAAAAGAAGACGGATCAGAATTTGGCAATGATGACCTCTGAGCCATAAACCGGGAAGTACGTCCACTGGCTTGTCAATTGGCTGAAGAAGCTGATCTTTCATATTACCAGGCGAGTTATGACGTCAACAACAAACGGGTCGCTACACCAACTCCCGAGGCTGAAAATCTTATCCCACCAATCCGTAAGCATACCTAAGCCCCTGACATTGAACCGTCCACCCTTATAAGCGGTGAAGCTGTATTCCAAGCCCTAACTGGGATCAACTGGGCAACCATTGACTTCCAGCCACTGGGTAGAGAGGAGGATGATGAGCCGGTGCAAGATGATCCACAGTCGTCAAGTCAGCCTGGTGACGAATCATGATTCGGAGGCCGGTTTAGCCTTCCGCGTGCTACAATACTTGCCGAAAAACAAATATTCTTTTGGGCACTGAAATGCCTTGTAATAGGCTAGTTAAAACACTTGGTCTGCTATGCCATCGTGCATATTTATTTTTGCCTAACACTTGTTAATCCGCCATGCTTAAGACATATGATGTTCATAATCCATAGCGATTTATTCAAGCTGTTCCTGCATACAAGAAGCTGAAAGTGTCCTGGAGGTTTACCACCGGACGGGTCATGATACCCAAATATATATATGTCCATGGTTTATAACCAAGGCTGTAAAAAGATAATCAAATATGAAAATAAATGATACTTGTGATATTGAATCACATCGTTGGTTGACCAACTTTTGTAGTAAGGGCGATAACCCCAATCATGAGTGCTGATAACTCCTTCCATATTGTGCCGGTTTATAATAAAACCGTACCGGGTTATGATAAACACCGGATTATCCATATTGAATACTGGCGACTTATAGTCGAAACCAGACCGGGTTAATAAACTCCGGATTATAAGTGATCATGTACTGACAACTTTGTAGTTGAAAGCCGAACCGGGTTAATGAACGCCGGTTTATCAAAACGTCATAAATCTCATCAAATGAGAAAAAACTTGGCAAATAAAAGCATATGAAAACTTGTAGTCAAGGCTTTTCACGGGCTGCCAGGCCCCAAATTCGAGGCTTTTCATGGGCTGCCAGGCCGCTGAGTTAAACCATTTTACAAAGCCTTTTAAGATGGACCTCAATCTTTAACCAATCGTCGTTTTAACTTTGACAAGTTCAGGGTCTTATGAGATTGACTTGTCAAAGTTCGGCGGGTCATACCAGGTTTACCTGGACGGAGTGACTTACTTAAAAAAGGCAGGCTAACCCGGGGTTTTAGGTGTATACACTAGGCTTCCAAGCCGTGGCTTGATAGCCTATTACAAGTGTAGATTCTTTGTTCATTGCGATAGCAAAGAATCCCCAAGTAATATTTTGAGCTGTGCTCAGTGGGTGCCTATGTTTGAGTTGTTCTTTTGCAACACTCTCTTTGGACCCCAAGTAGTTCTCTGGTGTAGCTATGGTTCGGACACGACCAAGCCCCCAAGTGATATTTCTGGTGGCCTTGCGCCGATCAAGAGGTGTAGCTATGGTTCGAATACGACCAAGCCCCCAAGTGATTTTTCTGGTGGCCTTGCACCGATCAAGAGGTGTAGCTATGGTTCGAATACGACCAAGCCCCCAAGTGATTTTTATGCAAGGCTTTATAAGTTGAATCAAGGGGTAAACCGGACGCCGCTTTATAAACAGAAGCCCCCATGTAACCACACATGATGTAAGAAAAACAACAGATACTCCGCTTTAGCTGAGGCTCCGGTTTATTATATTGATCATAATATATACATTGTCATAACTATGTACATGAGCAGAGCCTATGGCTCAAGTATAGTAAGGCCGAAGATGAGCGATATTCCACGGCCGGTGGGTCTCCTCCTCCGATTTACGTGAGTCTTTGTGCTCTCGAACATCTATAAGGTAGTATGACCCGTTATGCAGATTCTTGCTGACCACAAAGGGTCCTTCTCAAGGCGGGGATAACTTGTGCATATCAGTCTGATCCTGTATGAGTCGGAGCACTAGATCGCCTTCTTGAAATGTTCTGGTTCTAACCCGGCGGCTGTGATAACGACGCAGATCTTGCTGATAAATCGCCGAACGGGCTGCTGCAATGTCACGCTCCTCATCTAACAGGTCAAGTGCTTCCTGTCGTGCCTTCTCATTGTCAGCTTCAACATACGCCGCCACACGAGGCGAGTCATGACGGATGTCACTAGGGAGAACCGCCTCCGCTCCATAAACCATGAAAAAAGGCGTGTAACCCGTGGATCTGTTGGGCGTGGTATTGATGCTCCACAACACAGAAGGTAACTCTTCCACCCAACAACCCAGCGTCCATTGCAAAGGAACCATAAGCCAGGGTTTGATGCCTCTAAAGATCTCTTGATTGGCTCGCTCCGCTTGACCATTAGACTGGGGGTGAGCCACTGATGATACGTCAAGCCGGATGTGCTCACGTTGACAGAACTCCTTCATAACACCTTTGGACAGATTGGTACCATTATCAGTTATAATGCTGTGTGGAAAGCCAAACCGGAAAATCACCTTCTTGAGGAATTGAACCGCCGTAGCTGCATCACACTTACTGACTGGCTCTGCCTCCACCCACTTAGTGAACTTATCAACCGCCACCAAAAGGTGGGTCTTCTTGTCCCTGGATCTCTTAAAGGGCCCAACCACATCCAGCCCCCAAGTTGCAAACGGCCAAGTGATTGGAATCATCCGCAATTCCTGGGCCGAAACATGGGCTCGGCGTGAAAATTTCTGACAACCGTCGCACTTTTTCACCAAGTCCTCCGCATCAGCATGAGCCGTCAGCCAATAGAAGCCATGACAAAAAGCTTTAGCTACCGGGGACTTTGAACCGGCGTGGTGACCACAATCTCCTTCGTGGATCTCAATTTCACAGCCTTCTTCAGGAGATACACAATGCTGAAACGCCCCTGTCACACTGCAATGATGTAACTCGCCATTGACAATAGTCATGGACTTGGACCGCTGGATTATCTGCCTGGCCAAGGTTTCATCCTCAGGTAACTCGCCCCGGTTCATATACGCCAAATATGGGACCGTCCAATCTGGGATGACATGAAGCACCGCCACCAACTGAGCCTCCGGATCAGGAACAGCCAAATCCTCTTCTGTTGGGAGTTTGACCGACGGATTATGTAGCTCATCCAGAAAGACGTTGGGTGGAACCGGTTTACGTTGGGAACCCAAGCGACTCAAAGCGTCCCCCACTTCGTTCTTCCGCCGGTCCACATGATCGACCTGATAACCTTTGAAGTGACCTGCAACAATATCCACCTCTCGACGATATGCTGCCATGAGTGGGTCTTTGGAATCCCAAGTACCAGACACTTGTTGAGCCACCAGGTCTGAGTCACCGAAGCACTTAACTCGGCTTAGGTTCATCTCCTTAGCCATCCGAAGACCATGGAGTAAAGCCTCATATTCAGATGCATTGTTAGTGCAAGGGAACATTAAACGGAGAACATAACAAAACTTATCACCTTGTGGGGAAGTTAATACGACTCCAGCCCCCGAGCCCTCCAATTGCCTGGACCCATCAAAGTGAATAGTCCAATAAGTATGATCCGGCTTCTCTTCTGGTGCCTGTAACTCTGTCCAGTCATTGATGAAACCCACCAATGCTTGGGACTTGATCACCGTCCGAGGCATATACTTTAATCCGTGAGGCCCAAGCTCAATAGCCCACTTGGCAATCCGGTCAGTCGCTTCCCTGTTCTGGATTATATCCCCCAAAGGAGCAGAGCTGACCACAGTGATTGGATGACCCTGGAAATATTGCTTAAGCTTCCGGCTCTCCATAAAAACTCCATACACCAGCTTCTGCCAATGCGGGTACCTTTGCTTGGACTCAATAAGTACCTCACTGGTATAATAAACTGGCCGTTGAACCGGATACTCTTTTCCAGCCTCCTTTCGCTCCACCACAATAGCCACGCTAACAGCCCGGGCATTAGCGGCCACATATAACAACAGGGGCTCTTTATCAACAGGAGCAGCAAGGACCGGCGGATTAGCAAGCTGCCGCTTTAAGTCCTCAAATGCTTCATTGGCGGCGTCACTCCAGATGAAGTCATCCGTCTTCTTCAGCATCTGATATAAAGGGATGGCCTTCTCACCAAGGCGACTGATAAACCGGCTCAAGGCGGCAATCCGGCCTGCTAGGCGTTGAACATCATTGATACACTTCGGTTTAGCCAAAGAAGTTATAGCCTTTATTTTCTCCGGATTAGCTCTAATGCCCCTGTTAGACACAAGGAAGCCCAAGAGCTTGCCTGCCGGTACACCAAAGACACACTTGGCCGGATTAAGCATCATTTTATAAACCCGGAGGTTATCAAAGGTCTCCTTTAAGTCATCAATCAACGTCTCCTCCTTTCTGGATTTCACCACAATATCATCCACATAGGCATGAACATTGCGGCCGATCTGATCATGAAGACAATTCTGCACACAACGCTGATAAGTCGCCTGGGCACTTTTGAGTCCAAAAGGCATAGATACATAGCAGAAGGCTCCAAAGGGAGTTATGAAAGCTGTCTTCTCCTGGTCCTTAACTGCCATTTTGATCTGATGGTAACCAGAATAAGCATCCAGAAAACTCAAACGCTCGCAACTCGCCGTAGCATCAATGATTTGATCAATATGAGGGAGGGCAAAAGGATCTGCTGGACAAGCCTTGTTCAAATCTGTGTAGTCCACACACATACGCCAAGTGCCGTTCTTCTTGAGTACCAGCACTGGATTAGCCAACCACTCAGGATGAAACACTTCAATGATAAACCCAGCCGCCAAGAGCCTGGCTACCTCCTCAGCAATAGCCTTGCGTCTTTCTTCATTGAACCGGTGAAGAAACTACTTGACCGGTTTAAACTTGGGATCAACATTAAGTGTGTGCTCAGCGAGTTCCGTCGGTACACCTGGCATGTCAGAAGGCTTCCACGCAAAGATGTCCCGGTTCTCACGGATGAACTCGATGAGCGCGCTTTCCTATTTTGGATCCAAGTTAGCGCTGGTGCTAAACTGCTTGGATGAATCGCCAGGAACAAAATCAACAAGCTTAGTCTCATCAGCCGATTTAAACTTCAAGGCCGGATCATGCTCTGTAGTTGGTTTCTTCAACGAAGTCATATCTGCCGGATCAACATTGTCCTTGTAGAACTTCAACTCTTCTGTTGCACAAACCGACTCAGCATAAGCCGCATCACCTTCTTCACATTCCTAAGCGATCTTGCGGCTTCCGTGTACTGTGATGGTTCCCTTGTGACCCGGCATCTTGAGCTGTAGATAAACATAACAGGGCCTTGCCATGAATTTGGCATAAGCCGGTCGTCCAAATAGGGCATGATACGGGCTCTTAATCTTTACCACTTCAAAGGTTAGTGTTTCTGACCTCGAGTCATGCTCATCTCCAAAAGCCACCTCCAGAGCTATCTTACCAACAGGATATGCCGATTTACCAAGCACCACACCATGGAAGACCGTGTTGGACGGTTTAAGATTTTTATCTGTTAACCCCATGCGACGGAAGGTTTCATACTAAAGGATATTGATACTACTCCCCCCATCCATGAGTACCCAACCTGAGGCGCCACCACCAATGCCAGATGACCCGGATTATCAACCCGAGATGGATGATCTTCTCGGCTCCACACAATAGGTTGTTCAGACCAGCGTAAGTAACGGGGTACCGCCGGTTCAACGGAGTTCACTGCCCTTTTGTGCAACTTCTGGTCGCGTTTGCACAGGCTCGTGGTGAAGACATGGTACTGTCCACTGTTCAACTGCTTCGGGTTGCTCTGGTAACCCGACTGCTGCTGCTGCTGCTGCTGCTGATTCCCCTGATGATTATAACCACCTTGGTTGCCTTGACTGCCTTGATTTCCATGTCCACCTTGATTACCGTGAAATCCTAAACCGGAACTGCCTCCACCGTAACCCGGCCCATGAGATCCGGGGCCTGAACCGCCGCCCGGTCCATGATCATATCGAAAAAAATCTGAATTTTTGAACTCTTGCATAATATAACAATCCTTCCAGAGGTGTGTGGCCGGCTTATCCCGCCACCCGTGCTTCGGGCAAGGCTGATTTAACAGGTGAGACAGGCGCTCCGGATTGGGACTTGGTACTCCACCACGCGGGGGCGGTTTACCCTTACGACGCTGGCCTTTGTCCTGCGCGTTGGTATTAGCCACAAAATCTAAACTGTTATCCGCTTTACGCTTACCGTTGTTTCCATGACCCGCCGGGTTATGCTGCTGCCCTTTGGTGCTACCGCTCTTCTTTCCCTTTCATGTCTTGTCATCGTCAGATTCAGGGTCCTTGGTACTATCAGAGTCAGCATACTTCACCAAGGCTGCCATAAGAGTCCCCATGTCATTGCAGTGACGTTTGAGCCATCCCAACTTCAACTTCAAAGGTGTAAACCGGCAATTGCCCTCCAACGTTAAAACTGTTGTATCAGCGTTGATGCGGTCTGATGGATGCAAAATTTCCGAAACCCGGCACACCCAATGGGTTGTTGACTCTCCTTCTTCCTGGACACAGGCAGCTAAGTCCATAATTGACATGGGCTGCTTGCACGTATCCTTGAAATTCTGGATAAACCGAGCTCTCAACTCGGCCCACGACCCAATGGAGTTAGCCGGCAGGTTTGTCAACCAAGTACGGGCCATTCCTTCCAACATCATGGTGAAGTACTTAGCGCACGCCGCATCATCCACATCCAGCATCTCCATTGCCATCTCATAGCTTTCGACCCATGACTCGGGGGATAAATTGGCAATGTAATTCGGCACCTTACGTGGGCCCTTGAAATCCTTGGGCAGCCGTACATTGTGCAGAACCGGAACAAGACACTGCACTCCCAAAGAACTGGAGGTAACACCTGGCTCCACTGAAGTTGTTGGACGAACCGGGGTGAGCTGGAGGGCCGCGTACTGAGCCGCCAACTCGGCTTCTCGACGCGCTCTTCCTTGGTCCACCACGTTCTGAGCATCAGCGCCACCACCCGCTGGGTTATGGCCACGGGGCGGATTACGGTCTCGCGCACTACTTGATACGGCCGGTTCATCAAGGCGCCTGCTGTAACTCCGGCTTGGGCAGGGAGTGGAATGAATCCTCTCACGGCTGTATGAATAAGCCTGCTGCTGGGTCAAGGCCGTTTGAAGGAGCTCCCTAGCCCGTCGTGTCTCAACTGCTACTGGAGACTCACCTTCAATCGGGAGAGCTGCCAATCGTGAAGTGGCGGCAACAATGTTATCCAACGGGTTAGAGTAATGACCCGGTGGTGTTGGGATGTGCTGTGACAAGACATTGTTCTGACGAGGTGGGTCGGTCGGGCGTGGCTGAACCGGCGCTCCCGTGCCTGGTGCCTCCGCCCGGTTTACCGCTGGCAGATTACTGGTTCCTGCTCCTGGGGTATTAAAGAGGTTCCTAGCCTCATAAACCGTAGGCAGGTGAGACTGGTACCTTCTCCTGATGACATCGTTTGACGCGCTCTGATCCAACATAAGCCGGTAAGCCTGTGCCTCCAACTCGGCTCGCTCTGCGGTCATCCTGGTATTCTTAGCTGCCAGATCTGCCTTGGCCTGAGTTATTTGATCCTTCACCTTGGCGATTTCCGCATTATGCTCCTCCTGATTTGCCAGATTAACTTTTGCTAGCAACGCTGCCAAAGCATCAAACAAGTCGGACAACACTTGAGCGGGCGGTCGCACAGGGCCTCCTGCCCCGGCTACTGTTGCCGCTACTGATCCGGAAATCATCGCTGCTGCTGTCGAAGAGTGCAGCGCAGGCTGTGTACCGGCCATGAAGATCGCCACCCGACTCGGCGGATCAAAGGGGTCCGGAATACTGTCGCCATCGGAACAGCCCCCAATCCGGCCATCTTGTAACTGGTACAATGGCTCGGTCTCTCCGGTCGATGACTCGTCACCAGAATAAACGACGGTCTCATCACCAGATGCCGGCCTAACCTCAGATTCCGCTCCATGGATGACTCCCATGAAGGCACGCTTCATGGCAGGCCGAATCCGGGCGGGTCTCGCATGCTGAGCCGTTTCAATGATGTCGGTGCAGGTGTCCGGCTGAGGGCCCGGTTCGCCGATCTTGCCAATGAAAACGTGGATGCCGCCGAAGGGGACCCGGTACCCGTACACGATTGAGCCGGCCTCGGGGCCCCAGCCTGCGTCGTCGATGTAGAGCTTGCCACGACGACTCTTAGTCATCCAACCCATAGCGTATCCCTTGAGCCCTTCGTAGCTGCCCTCTAAGAACTTGAAACCATCGTGCAATAGCCCCACGGTGGGCGCCAACTGTCGTGGTTTCGTCACGGCAGATGTCCTAGTGAAAGGACTTAGTCGTGGAGCCATCGCAACGGGTTAGCTTAAAGGGGTTAAAGCGGACAAAGGACGCAGAGAATTTATACTGGTTCGGCCCCTTGCGGTGAAGGTAAAGGCCTAATCCAGTTGTTGTGGAATTGCTAGGGTTTCGATGACCAGGGAGCGAATTCGCTATGCCTGGCTCTCGAGTTGTTGTTTGTCGTCCTTGAACCGCCGCCGGGTCGTCCCCTTATATACATGGGTTGACACCCGTCGGTTTACAGGATCCCGAAGCCGGCTCATAAACGTGTCCGGCCCGGTCTCTACTCTTCCTATCTTACAACACAAGTTACATATCACTGTCGGTTTATGTCTACAGGCCTTAATCCGCCTTTGGGCCCTGGGCCTTCATAAAGCGCCACCGTCTTCGTCTTCATGGGCGTCAAATATAGATAACTTGTTATGGGGATAACCCGGCCTCTCCTGGCCGGTTTATACCCAGTAGTAATATCTCCAACAATGAGTCTATGTATAATTATGTTGGAACTCTATTTTATTCGCCGTATTTTCTTCGTTATTTCGTTCTCTTTCGGGTTTTGTTGCTGGCTTTTCCCCAATTTATTTTTGGATGTTTCTCATCTCGGTTGCGTTGTCTTGGGGAAAATCCACAATAGGATGCCGCGGGGAGGCAGCAGTAGCGACGTTCGTGAGGGAACTCCTGTTCGTCGTTCCACACGACAGGCAGGACACTCTCCCGAGCCGTACGTTCCGCCACCGCCTCCACCACCAAATCCGCCCTCCACCGAGCAAATTCTGTGTATGTTTGAGGAAAGACGGAACAATGATCTGATCGAAATATTAAGAAGTGTGCAAGCTATGGTTGGACAGAATGGAAATCAGAACGGTCATTACTCCAAGCTGTCAGGTTTTCAGAGGACCAAGCCCCCCAGTTCCAGTCAGGTTGTTGATCCCTTGGATGCAGACGATTGGTTGCGTACCATTGAGAAAAAGCTTGAGATTGCTCGTACTCAAGAAAATGATAAAGTTCCATTTGCAACTCATTATCTTGAAGGCGCTGCTGCCATATGGTGGGAAAATGCAAAAGCCATGTGGCCTGCTGATGAAGAAATCACCTGGTCAAAATTCAAGGATCAGTTTCGGAAATATCATATCCCTACTGGAATTATGAAGACTAAGCAACGAGAATTTCTCGCACTCATCCAAGGAAATCAGTCTGTGGGTGAATATTTGCAAAAATTCAATCATCTGGCCCGTTACTCCCTTTATGACGTGGCCACTGAAGAAAGAAAGATTGACAGATTTCTTGGTGGATTAAATCCGCAACTCCGGTGTACTCTCAGTATGTTTGATTTCCCAAATTTCCAAACTCTGGTAAACAAGGCTTTCATTGCTGAAAGGGAGCACAAGCTTGTATCAGATAATAGGCATGTTAACAACGACCACAAGCGCAACTTTGAGGTAAAGAAGGATGGACAACCAGTGCAAAAGGCTCGTACCTGGCAGCAGACTCAGGTGGAATACAAGCCCAATTGGCAACAGAATGTTAACAGGACCACCACTCAAGTCAAGAATGTCGTGACCAACCCAGTGCACGAGGAGCGCCAGCGCAACAATTCTTTCTTTAGTTGTGGGCAAAACGGACATTATGCCAGACAGTGCCCCAAGAACAGCAAGGCGAATGCCCTATTCAGGCCACAAGTCAACTTTATGGAGTCATGCCCGAACCAGCAAAACTTTACTGGGCACGTGCATCACCTCTCCGCTGATGAAGCCCAAGAGAACCCCGAAGTCGTCATTGGTATGTTTTCTGTTAATAACATACCTGCAGTAATTTTATTTGACTCTAGGGCTTCCCACTCTTTTATTTCTCAGAGTTTTGTTGCCCAAAACAAATTTCCTTGTTCGCTTTTGGGCAAAAATATGCTTGTACAAACCCTGGGATCCTTAATCAAGAGCAATCTGGTCTGACGTAATCTAGAAATCAATATCAACGGAGTCGGTTTTCCAACTTCTTTGATAATTATTGAGTCCGCCAAGTTGGATGTTATATTGGGTATGAATTGGTTGACCCAATATCAAGTTTGCATAAAGTGCGCGACCCAAGAAGTCACTTTGACCAGTCAGAACGAGCAGACTACAAAATTCTATGCTCGCAAAAGTATACCCAAGAAAGAAATGGTCTTCACCGCGGTGACTGGTGAATTGGAATTAATTCCTGTGGTCAGTGAGTTTCTGGATGTATTTCTAGAAGAGTTGCCAGGCATGCCACCAGATCGAGAGCTTGAGTTTGCAATAGATCTTGTGCCCGGAACCGCACCGTTCTACAAGAAGTATTACCGGATGCCCTCATCAGAATTAGTGGAGCTAAAGAAACAGCTTGATGAACTGCTCCAGAAAGGATATATCCGTCCCATCTCTTCACCATGGGGATCACCTATTATTTTCGTGGACAAAAAGGATGGTAGCCTCCGCATGTGTGTGGATTACCGTCAGCTGAATGAGGTCACCATCAAAAATAAATATCCGCTACCAAGGATTGATGATCTGTTTGATCAGCTCAGTGGGGCCAAGGTATTCTCTAAGATTGATTTACGGACGGGATATCATCAACTCAAGATTAAAAAGGAAGATATTCCTAAGACCGCATTCACTACTCGGTACGGTCTTTATGAATATACAATTATGTCCTTTGGTCTCACCAATGCCCCTTCCTTTTTCATGAATATGATGAACAAAGTATTCATGGACTTCCTCGATAAGTTCGTGGTAGTCTTCATCGATGACATACTCATTTACTCCAATAGTGAAGAAGATCACAAGGATCACCTCCAAGCAGTGCTACAACGACTCCGCGACCATCCGCTGTACGCCAAATTCAGTAAATGCGAGTTTTGGCTCAAGCAAGTTGGGTTTCTCGGACATGTACTATCCGCCGAAGGTATAGTCGTGGACCCGAGCAAAGTAAAGGATATGCTCGATTGGTTGCCACCCACGACAGTAACACAGATCCGTAGTTTCCTTGGATTAGCCGGATATTATCTTCGTTTCATTGAAGGATTTTCCAAGATTGCTAAGCCCATGACGGAGCTGCTCAAAAAGGATAAGAAGTTTGAATGGACTGAGGACTGTGAGAAAAGTTTCAATGAGCTAAAGATACGGCTGACGACCGCACCTGTATTGACTCTTCCAGATATCTACTGCAGTTTTGATGTGTACTGTGACGCCTCCAAACAAGGACTTGGATGCATACTTATGCAAGACGGCAAGGTAGTAGCATATGCATCGCGACGGCTACGACCGCACGAGGGAAATTATCCTACTCATGATTTGGAATTGGCCACGGTGGTTCATGCTCTAAAAATTTGGAGGCATTACCTCATCGGGAAGAGGTGCCAAATTTTTACCGATCATAAAAGTCTCAAGTATATATTTACTCAGCCGGATTTAAAATCTCCGTCAACGAAGATGGCTTGAGTTGGTCAAGGATTATGATCTTGGAATAAATTACCACCCGGGTAAGGCCAACGTGGTTGCCGATGCACTCAGTCGAAAGCCTGTCAGCCTAAATGTCATATTGAAATCCTTGCCTCCTGAACTTCAAGAGGAGATCGCTCAGCTCAACCTGGTCATAGTCGATGCTGGCCTCGCTAATATTTTGGAAGTTACCCCCACACTTGAGGAAGAAATCCGCAAGGCCCAGCCAGCTGACATCGATCTACAGAAACGTGTCAAGAGCACGATGGCAGGACAGACTCCAGATTTCTCAAAGGATAAATTCGGTACCCTCCGGTTCCGTGGAAGGATTTGTGTACCCAATCAGTCAGACTTCAAGAAGAAAATCCTGTCGGAAGCACACGAATCCTCATATTCTATCCACCCTGGAGGTACGAAAATGTTTGAAGACCTTTGACAAATATTCTGGTGGGATGGAATGAAGAAAGAGATTGCCTATTTTGTGGCCTGTTGCGACATATGCAACAAGGTGAAGGCAGAGCATCAGAAGCCAGCCGGACTTCTCCAACCACTGCCAGTTTCGCAATGGAAATGGGATGACATCCGCATGGATTTCATCACCGGACTACCTAAGACTCAGCGAGGCAATGATGCAATATGGGTCATAGTGGACACCTTAACCAAGGTTGCTCACTTTATCCCGATCAGAACCACATATCGAGCGGATCAACTTGCACAGCTGTATGTATCCAGAATAGTCAGTCTGCATGGAGTACCCCGAACCATCACTTCCGACCGAGGTTCACTCTTTACCTCCGCTTTTTGGTCACATCTCCATCAAGCCTTGGGGACAGCACTGAAATACAGTACCGCTTATCATCCTCAGACAGATGGACAGACAGAGCGGGTAAACCAAATACTCAAAGATATGCTACGAGCCTGCGTCTTGGCCGAAGGGCCTAAATGGGAAGACTGCTTGCCGTATGCCGAGTTTTCTTATAACAACAGTTTCCAGACCAGTCTAAAAATGTCACCATATGAAGCCTTGTATGGCCGTAAGTGCCGCACTCCTTTAAATTGGTCTCAAACTGGAGATAGCCGTATCTTCGGAATAGATCTCATGATGGAAGCTGAGAAACAAGTTAAGGAGATCAGAGACAGATTGCAATTGGCCAAATCTCGACAGAAGAGTTATTATGATGCAAAGCACCGACAAATCAGTTTTGAACCCAGAGAACACGTATACCTCCGAGTCACTCCTATGAAAGGAGTCAAGAGATTCCAGATTCGTGGAAAGCTGGCACCCAGATTTATTGGCCTATTTCTAGTTATGTCTCGGGTGGGTACTGTTGCATATCAGTTGGAACTACCCCCTGAATTGTTGGACGTGCACAACGTGTTTCATGTTTCACAGTTGAGGCAATGCATATCGCCGCCTGAGAAAAAGACTGCTATGACTGAGATAAAGTTGGCAAGGGATTTAACATATGAAGAGAGACCGGTTAGAATTTTGGATCAGATGGAAAGAGTCACTCGCAGTAAAGTAAGGAAGTTTTACAAAGTTCAGTGGGAGCATCACACGGAGTCAGAATCAACGTGGGAACGGGAAGAATTTCTAAGGGCACATTATCCAGAATGGTTTTCCCAAGCAACCGAATCTTGAGGACGAGATTCATTCTAAGTGGGGGAGGTTTGTGACAGCCTGGTTTTTGCCCTTTTCTTTTTGCTTGATTTTCATTTGGATTTATTTTGAAATTTGGAGTTTTTGAATCTTTTCATATGGACTTAAACACTTGGGTACCCTTGGCTTTCACCCAAGTGCCTCATTTCCCTCTCTAATCATCATTCCTTCTCTGGTTCACCCCAAAATAATATTTGGAATAATTTTCTTTAATGAAAAATATTCATTTTCCTCTCCAAAACCCTAACTAGCTCAATGTGCTCCAAAGCAACCCCAATTTTTCTTGCCCACAAAAATCTGACAAAATTCACAAATATTCTTTGAACCCTAGGGCACCTTCCTGAGCAAAAAATATTGCACCACTTTTTGGAATATTTTTGCTACAGAAAATATTTTCTGTTCTGGACAGAAATGGTGGTTTCTACAGCAACTACCATTTTACTTGCTCCAATGAGGCTGATCTTTCTTGTGCATCATCACCTTAGTAGATGATTGCTAGCCTCCAAAGCCCAGCTCCCAACTCCCAGCCATTTGACCTCAGTAACCTCTCAAAGTTACTGATTAGAAACTTACTTGGCTTGTGAAATCTTTTCTACTGCATCTGGATCCAAACCAAAGCGTGGTAATCTTCAAAACTACCACGAACAACAAGCCAGACATGAACTTTGGACGTAGGTCGACCTGAGGGCAGAGTTCACGCGGTGACCACGCATGTACACGATGCCAGCCTGCGTGTCGACGCGCTCTGAGTGCCGCCGAGCGCTCTATTTCGCACGTGCTCGCTTCCCCGACTACCATAGCGCGCCAAACCTCGCCACCATCTTCGTCCCAACCCCCTTAACTCCCCCTGGCACTCGCCGACGCCGGAGCTCGCCGTAGCAAGCACGGGCGCGGTTCGGCCAACGTAACAGTGCGGTGCGCACTGTGCTCGTCGCCACCCCAGTGCCCCTGTGCTCGTCCCCGTTCGCCCACAGTCCCCGCATGAGTTGCGTCGCCTTCTCCCCTCTCACTGACGCCGCTCGTCGCCGCGCGCCGTGTCCAGGTGTCCACCGGCGGAGCCCGAACCCCCCTCGATGCTCGCCTATAAATGGAGCCCTCCCCAGCCTCCTCGAGCATCATCCTCCACTCCCACACACTCCACAAACTTGTAGATAGCCGTAGCCCGGCCGGGCAGGCCGCGGGCCACCGTCCCCGAGATCGATCTCGCCGGCGATCCCCTCGGGTTGTCGCGGTAGCTCCAGCCCCTCCCTGGCCTGGGCGACCCTTCCAAAGCCTCCGCCACTCTTCGGTGAAGCCGTTCCGTCCACTTGGAGCCCCCGGAGTTGCCTCTGTTCGCCGTCGTCTTCGTCTCCGGCGACCTCCGCTCTCTGCCTCCGCTTGCGAGGTCGATTCCGACGCCGTCCAACCACCCTAGCTACGCTACGGGTACGGCCAGGTGCGCCTCCATCCCCTCTCTCGATCCCTCCCTCTTGTTTTGGCCAAGGAGCCCTCGCCGCCTGCGTGAGCTCCGGCGAAGCCGCGACCCCCTCTGTTTCCTCCTCCCTCTCCCCCTCGCCTAACTAGCGGGGCCCTCTAGCCAGCCACTCAGTACGCGCGCGAAGCGGTACGAGTGGTGGCGCCCCGAGGCTTTACGCCTTCGACGTCACCCCCTAGTTTGTTTTATTTAAATTCAAATATATATATATTTTCCAGAGAGCTTCAAACAGCTATAACTCTTTAACCATAAGTCCAAATGAATTGATTCTTTTTGCATTGTGTTCTTTGCAAAGAAATCTAACAGCTCACCAAAAATGAGATTTTTCTGTGCTGTCTAGATTTTCTGGTGATTTTCAGAAGGGTTCTTGATATTTTCTTCTTGTGTTTAAAATTATTTTCAGATGGTGAGGCTTGTCTTGAGGATCACCAAAAGGCTTGTGAACCTCATCTGCACTAAGGCAAGCCACATCAACATTTTCATGGTGCCATTTCAATATTTATGATTTTCTTACTTGAATGAAAGATTTAATTCATGCATTTAAATAACTATTATGTTATTTATTCTGTTAAGTGATTGTTTTAGTAAATATGCTTGATTTATAGAATGTTTGAAACTAACTTAGTTGGTAAAGAAACTAGGATTCATTTGTGGTGATGAAAGAATAATATTGGTATGCATATGAGTAATTACTTGAAGTTATTTTCTTACATGAGTAAAATAATAAAATTTGCTAGAAGATATTCTGTTTAATGTGAGGTTTATCCTAACCAGAAAAGTGGCATGGGTTGTTGATGTTTATGCTTAGTGTGAATATAGTTGACTCAGTCATTTCCGTTAATATGTGATGCATATGTAGTGTTGCATTTTCATGGCATGCGATGACACCGGTCATTTTTACCTTAAGTTGAACCTGAATATAACTCAACTTGAATATATCGTTGGCCGGGTCATGGTGCCGCTGAATCGAGTTTTTCCCAGTGCAACCACATTTGCCTTTATGGGAAGGCCTTGATTCGGTCCGTTGTCATGCCTCTGGTCGGTGCCTCCAACTAGGGAAGGTTATGGGCATGCTTACCCTGGCCCGGTAAGCAGACATAACTTTGTGTGCCCATTGTTGAGATTATGGTACCTGGTCCCCTTGTGGGATCGTTTTGGCCGCGACGGTGGTCGTTGTGTCTTTGGTAGACACGGGGCAACCCAGGACTAGCCCGTTGGGGATTGAGTCGGAGTGGCCGGGAGAGTGTCATGGAAATGGAGGGGTTTCGTCGGAATGCCGTTGGTCCACCCGAATGGGAGTGCGAGGCCATGGGTTCCGTGGTGTGGGTACAGTGCGCTACCTCTGCAGAGTGTAATAATCTATCGATAGCCGAGTCCACGGTTACGGACACGCTCGTAGTAGGTCACACCATGGGTCAACGTTTAAAAAATTTTGCACACTAAGTTATGAACTTTGCACTGTTGTGATGGTGGGAAAGCCATCGAGATGTTCGAGACCAAGTATTGGTCGTGGTTGTGATCGCCGTAAGGATCACGAGATGCCCCTAGTCAAGACCACGATGGTGGTACGTTTGTGATCCAAGAACAATCAAGGTTGGTGAGCCAGTCCCGAGGGACTTTTATCACAAGAGCACGATCACAGCATGTTGAAACATTATTGCATTATTAATTGGTTAATTATCATGATATTATTTGTCATTATGATTATGCCTGTTGTGATCTTGCAAGTACATTCCATGTACTGACCTGGCATGTCATGCCAGATTTCAGGGAAGTCTCGTTGGAAAGGAGTGCTGCTCGAGTCTAGATCGTGTCCACATCGGTGTCCCTGTGCTATGGAGTTTCCGCTACGACGTTGTTGCGCTGCCGCGTAGTTGTTATGATCGAGGCCCCTTTATGTTCACTAAATAATGTACATATTGTTCAGCCGCACCGTGTGTGCCGCTTGGCCTCGACACCTGTTGTAATATAAACTATGATCCGCTAGCATCAATAAAGCGGTTATTTTCTGTACCAAGATGTTGTGTGTTTCCAGAAGACATGGTCTCTGGGCTGGCAATGCATGGTAAACCGGTCGCTCTGAGACGGGGTGCCACAATCAAAGGCATCATCATAATAGTTGTGGAGAGAAAGTCTTTACTTTTTCTTCGCTTGTGTCCTTTGCTTATTGCACCGTAACCATGGATAATCTTCATCGTTTAACAGGGTGCTTGGGTCAGCCTTGACTTTGAAGGGAGGAATTTCATGAAACTTTTCATAATCTTCAGACATGTCTGTCTTGCCCTCCACTCCCACGATGTCCCTTTTTCCTGAAAGAACTATGTGGCGCTTTGGCTCATCGTATAATGTATTCGCTTCCTTATCTTTTCTTTTTCTCGGTTTGGTAGACATGTTCTTCACATAGAAAACCTGCGCCACATCATTGGCTAGGACGAACGGTTCGTCTGTGTACCCAAGGTTGTTCAGATCCACTGTTGTCATTCCGTACTGTGGGTCTACCTGTACCCCGCCTCCTGACAGATTGACCCATTTGCACTTAAACAAAGGGACCTTAAAATCATGTCCGTAGTCAAGTTCCCATATGTCCACTATGTAACCATAATATGTGTCCTTTCCCCTCTTGGTTGCTGCATCAAAGCAGACACCGCTGTTTTGGTTGGTGCTCTTTTGATCTTGGGCGATCGTGTAAAATGTATTCCCATTTATCTCGTATCCTTTGTAAGTCAATACAATCGAAGTTGGTCCCCTGGACAACGAGTACAGCTCATCATAAACAGTGTTATCACCTCTGAGACGTGTTTCCAACCAACTGCTGAAAGTCCTGATGTGTTCACATGTAATCCAGTCGTCACACTGCTCCGGGTGTTTGGAGCCCAGACTATTCTTGTGTTCATCGACATACGGGGTCACCAAGGTAGAGTTCTGTAGAACTGTGTAGTGTGCTTGAGACCAAGAATGCCCGTTCCTGCATATTATTGAGTCCCCTCCAAGCATGCCTTTTCCAGCCAGTCTCCCCTCATACCGCGATATAGGGAGACCTATCTTCTTAAGGCCAGGAATGAAGTCAACACAAAACCTAATGACATCCTCTGTTTGATGGCCCATGGAGATGCTTCCTTCTGGCCTAGCGCGGTTACAGACATATTTATTTAGGACTCCCATGAACCTCTCAAAGGGGAACATATTGTGTAGAAATACGGGGCCCGCAATGACAATCTCGTCGACTAGATGAACTAGGACGTGCGTCATGATATTGAAGAAGGATGGTGGGAACACCAGCTCGAAACTGACAAGACATTGCGCCACATCACTCCTTAGCCTTGGTATGATTTCTGGATCGATCACCTTCTGAGAGATTGCATTGAGGAATGCACATAGCTTCACAATGGCTAATCGGATGTTTTCCGGTAGAATCCCCCTCAATGCAACCGGAAGCAGTTGCGTCATAATCACGTGGCAGTCATGAGACTTTAGGTTCTGGAACTTTTTCTCTGGCATATTTATTATTCCCTTTATATTCGACGAGAAGCCAGACGGGACCTTCATACTGAGCAGGCATTCAAAGAAGATTTCCTTCTCTTCTTTGGTAAGAGCGTAGCTGGCAGGGCCTTCATACTGCTTTGGAGGCATGCCGTCTTTTTCGTGCAAACGTTGCAGGTCCTCCCATGCCTCCGGTGTATCTTTTGTCTTCCCATACACGTCCAAGAAGCCTAGCAGGTTCACGCAAAGGTTCTTCGTCACGTGCATCACATCGATTGAAGAGCGGACCTCTAGGTCTTTCCAGTAGGGTAGGTCCCAAAATATAGATTTTTTCTTCCACATGGGTGCGCGTCCCTCAGCGTCATTCGGAACAGATAGTCCGCCGGGACCCTTTCCAAAGATTACGTGTAAATCATTGACCATAGCAAGTACGTGATCACCGGTACGCATGGCGGGCTTCTTCCGGTGATCTACCTCGCCTTTGAAATGCTTACCTTTCTTTCGACATTGATGGTTGGTCCGAAGAAATCGACGATGGACCAGGTACACATTCTTCCTGCATTTGTCCAGGTATATACTTTCGGTGTCAGCTGAACAGTGCGTGCATGCGTGGTATTCCTTGTTTGTCTGTCCTGAAAGGTTACTGAGAGCGGGCCAATCGTTGATGGTTACAAACATCAACGCGTGCAGGTTAAATTCCTCCTATTTGTGCTCATCCCACACACGTACACCATTTCCATTCCACAGCTGTAAAAGTCTTCAACTAATGGCCTTAGGTACACATCAATGTCGTTGCCGGGTTGCTTAGGGCCTTGGATGAGAACTGGCATCATAATGAACTTCCGCTTCATGCACATCCAAGGAGGAAGGTTATACATACATAGAGTCATGGGCCAGGTGCTGTGATTGCTGCTCTGATCCCCGAAAGGATTAATGCCATCCACGCTTAAACCAAACCATACGTTCCTCGGGTCACCTGCAAACTCAGCCCAGTACTTTCTCTCGATTTTTCTCCACTGCGACCCGCTAGCGGGTGCTCTCAACTTCCCGTCTTTCTTACGGTCCTCTCTGTGCCATCACATCAACTTGGCATGCTCTTCGTTTCTGAACAGACGTTTCAACCATGGTATTATAGGAGCATACCACATCACCTTCGCAGGAACCCTCTTCCCGGGGAGTTCGCCGTCAACATCACCAGGGTCATCTCGTCTGATCTTATACCGCAATGCACTGCATACCGGGCATGCATTCAAATCCTCGTATGCACCGCGGTAGAGGATGCAGTCATTAGGGCATGCATGTATCTTCTGCACCTCTAATCCTAGAGGGCATACGGCCTTCTTTGCTGCGTACGTACTGTCGGGCAATTCATTATCGTTTGGAAGCTTCTTCTTCAATATTTTCAGTAGCTTTTCAAATCCTTTGTCAGGCACAACATTCTCTGCCTTCCACTGCATCAATTCCAGTACGGTACCGAGCTTTGTGTTGCCATCTTCGCAATTGGGGTACAACCCTTTTTTGTGATCCTCTAACATGCGATCGAACTTCAGCTTCTCTTTTTGACTTTCGCATTGTGTCCTTGCATCAACAATGACCCGGCGGAGATCATCATCATCGGGCACATCGTCTGGTTCCTCTTGATCTTCAGCAACTTCCCCCGTTGTAGCATCACCGTATTCAGGGGGCACATAGTTTTCATCGTTCTCTTCTTCTTCGCTGTCTTCCATCATAACCCCTATTTCTCCGTACTTCGTCCAAACATTATAGTGTGGCATGAAACCCTTATAAAGCAGGTGGGTGTGAAGGATTTTCCGGTCAGAGTAAGACTTCGTATTCCCACAATTAGGGCATGGACAACACATAAAACCATTCTGCTTGTTTGCCTCAGCCACTTCGAGAAAATTATGCAGGCCCTTAATGTACTCGGAGGTGTGTCTGTCACCGGACATCCATTGCCGGTTCATCTGCGTGCATTATATATAATTATGTGTGTCAAAAGTAAGAAAATTAGACAAGTATCTATCTAAAGTAAGAATTTTTTCTTTCAGAAAGAAGATAAGAACAAGAGGCTCACCACGGTGGTGAAGACGGGGACGGGACGTGACGGACCGCTAAACCTAGACAAATCTGGGGGAAAATGGAGCTCGGAGGTCGAGTTTTGAGAGGAGAAAGCTTAACTAGTGTGGCTCGGGCATTTCATCGAACACCTCATGTGCATAGGAGGTGAGCTAGAGCACCACAAAGCTCTTCCCTCGTCGGCTAGAAAAAACAGAGCAGTGTGGAGTGCTCTGCTCGCCGGCGAGGGGGTATATATAGCCACCTCATTGGTCCCGGTTCTAGGCACGAACCGGGACCAATGGCTGTGGGCCAAGAGCGAGGACCATTGGTCCCGGTTTGTGCCTAGAACCGGGACAAATGGGTCCACACGAACCGGGAGAAATGCCTCCCGAGGCCCGGCCGGCCTCCTGGGCGCACGAACCGGGACGTATGCCCCATGGGTCCCGGTTCGTGACAGAACCGGGACTAATGGGCTGGCCAGGCCCCAACCAAAGCCCTGTTTTCTACTAGTATTAATATAACTCTAGCAAAATATTTTAAAAGCCCGTGATAACGCACGTGCATTCTACTAGTATACACATATTATGACACACACAGAAATATAAATTTTTTTGTCTCCAGACGATATTGATCTCAGTAGTCAATATCAAAACACAGCGCATGGGTATGTAGTTTTTTTTCTTTCGTTGCAACGAACGGGCAGTTTTCCTAGTTTTTTCATCATCAGATCCTTTCGTAGGTCAGCTAATATTTCGTCCGTCAACTGCACCAGATTCTTGCCCGTCGTTTGGGCGTAGAGTGTGAAAAAAGAAAAGAGTCGAACTCCAGAGCTCCCGCTTTGTCACTATGACCATAACCAGTTGAGCTAGCTCTCAATTGTGATGAAAATAAGAGTTAGCAACTACTTAATGCAGACAAACTTATGGAGCCTCTATCCCGCACATGAGCCGATGTTGGGCCTGGTCTGCAGCAAAAATTAATTATTCCCGCGGGAACGACAAAGCCAACTGAGTTGGCTTACGATTGTGCTAGAAAAATAGGCAAGTTTCCAAATTAATTAGTCCCGCATCTCTTTTTTACATCAAATCCCACCAATTTATATACATAGTGAGTTGTACCAGAATCAGCAAGCAGCAATCAGAGGATCATATATGTATTCAGATTTAAGGAAGAGGAACACGCATGGCCTGCGCACATACACACAAGCAAAAAAGAGTTCAGGCTGGGGACGCGTGCGTATGAGGAGCAATTGAATTGTGGAGCTTATAAAATGAACAAGCATGGAATTATAAGCACACAAGTTTGCTGCTGAATATGATTTTCAATTATTAAAAATCTGTACAACATCAGAACACTTCTTACCTACAGATTTGGCTAATTATTGTGATTTTATATTATCATATGAAATGTTATTTTATCTGATGAACAGTAATAGCATTCCTTGCCTAAAATCATAGTTCGGGAATCTATCTATTTGCTATCTCATTTTCCCTTAGTTGAAGAGACAATCGATCACCCCCTCTCTATTATATATATTTTTTCATGCATGTCATTACATGAATGTTTCAGTTATATATTTGATAATTTACGTACAAACCTATTTTTATATATATATGAACTTTGCATATTCTACATCAGGTATGAGGGAATATTTGACCCGCAAAAAAAAGTATGAGGAAATATTTACATTTCTAAAGGGTCGGTTCATTGTTGTAAAATTTCCAATAAAGTGATTGTCAAATTTTATTTTGTATTCAGTAGTGGCTTAAGCTATCTTTTTTTTTTTGGCATGGGTGGCTTAAACTATCTCATAAAGCTATTGTAGATGTGCCTTGGTACTCCTACAATACTCAGACATTTTTTCGAGATTGCTACCCAGTAGACACATTTACGAACCACCCTCGGACAAAAAGAAAACTGAAATAATAGAAATTTAAACATTTCTTACAACATGAGGCAACCTCCATCGTTCAATATCCAATCAAGATGAGCAACACCAGCTAACATGAACTTCTTTAGAGAGTCATCGAAAGATCGCGCGGTAGAGAAATAGAATCGTTCTAAGATGATACATAACACAAAGAGACATATATGTAGGGTGGAGGAAGGAGTAATTCAACAGTAAAAAAGGTCGGCAATGTCGCCTGATGTACGTGATAGTCAAAAATATATGTGATACACACAATTGATATCGAACCATAGAATATGTATCCTAAAGATATGTCATACAAAATTGGTATTGTGCAATAAAATATGCATGTCTCATTGCAACGCACGGGCATTTGTGCTAGTTAAAACTAATGAATTAAAGCTAGCTAGCGGACGTGCCAATGGGCCGGCCCATTCCTAGCGATGCGAGGGTCCAGTCGCGCTCCCACCTCGTCGGATCCCTCCCTATTGGGTTCGTACAAATATTGGGTTCGTACAAAAAGAGTAAAACCTCTCCCGGATTATTTATATTTGTCTCAAACACAAAGAAGATCGGAACAAAGATTAAGAAAACATGATCTTGGCAAATTCTTGCCGCCGCATCCTCAGCATCGGAGCCCGTGGCCGTCCCGGCTACTTGCTACCGCAACCACTCCACCTAGGAATAGGATCCTTGCTCCGCCGCATCACCAAACCCGCTGCCGTTTGTCGATCGCCCGCGCTCCGTCGATGCTACTGCACCTCCCAGCCCGTCGACCCCCGGCCCCGTTCGTACCACAGTCCGCTCAAGATCGCCTCCGCGGCAGTTCTACTCTCCGGCGTCACGGGCCTCACGGCATTAGCCTACTACCGCCCGTACCTCGACATCGAGGTCGTGCCCTACACTAATCGGACTCATGTGGTCGTCCTCTCCCCCCAGTCGGAGCGCGAGCTCTGTGTTCGCCGCTTCGACGAGGACATGAACAAGTACGCCGCCGAGACCCGGATCGTTGACCCGCTCCACCCCGACACTGTCCGCGTCCGACGCATCCTCGAGAAACTCATCCGCGCCGCTCACCGCAACCTCGGCATAGACAACAACCACGACACTGTGATGCTCTCCTCTCAGAAGGATGCGCAGGATCTGGATGACGAGACCCGAAGAAAGCAGCAGGGTAAGAAATCAGGCCGTCCGCAGCCGCACGCCGGACATCTCCGTGGGCTCAAGTGGGAGGTCATCCTTGTCAAAGATAATCAGGCCAATGCAGGCTGCGTGCCCGGCAAGATAATGGTCACCACCGGATTGCTCGATGTTCTCAAGACTGACGCTGAGATTGCCGTTGTTCTTGGCCACGAGGTGAGGTAGCTAGGTTTAATACTGGATTAATGAGTTCATGTCAGGCAATTCAAACTCTGATCGATCCCTCATTCTTTTTTTCCAGGTTGGGCACATCATTGCAAGGCACAGTGCGGACATCCACGAGTGGTTTCCCAATCTCTTATGCGGGCCTTTCTTTTCAATGTATGTTCACCTTTTGCATTTTCACGTGTTCTGATTTACTCTCTCCGTTCCTAAATATTTGTTTTTTTAGAGATTTCAAATGGACTACCACATATGGATGTATATAAACATATTTTAGAGTGTAGATTCACTCATTTTGCTTCGTATGTAGTCACTTGATGAAATTCATAGAAAGACAAATATTTAGAAACGGAGGGAGTAATTAATTACCTATATTCTGCCTTCCTATGATACATAATGAATAATATATTAATAGAGAAAATTTATACATGACACTTGTAAGGAGGCTTATTCTACATGTTATATGATACACATTAATTATTTCTAAGTCGATCTGATAAAATGTCATTTGTCAGTCCACAAAGTTGCACATCATGAAATCTAATTCAGCAAGGGGAAAAAAGGTGCGTCGGAGTTTAAACCCTAGCAGTGTGTTTAATTGCATATTTCTAGATGTAAAGTTGCATATAATTTTTATATATTGCGCAGCTATCTATTTTATGTTAAATGTAGAATCAACGTCATGTTCCCATCGACAAAGGTAATTTTAGAAAGACTTGGAATTCTCGGTCGACAAGATCCCTCCGCTCACAAGAAGTTACCGGAATGACACAAAGATCAAACTAAAATAAAATATCCAATGTTGACGGAGACTAGACTAATTGATAGCAGTACATTTAAAATATGCATTTTTAGCACCGTGTGCCATGCCGGAGGAGCTTGCTTCTCATGCTATCAATATTATAAAGGGCCTCCTGCACTAGCTTTGACGTTAAACTCTTGCTAGTGTATTATGTTATCTCTTCAGTTATTAATATTATTAAGTTGGTTCCATCCTTGTGAGTTGGTTTAATTCAGCAAGTCATAGATTTGGTTCGTCTTTGACAATTTTGCTTACGTCTCTAGGATCGAGATAGAGGCAGATCATATTGGAATCATGCTGCTCGGTGCTGCAGGTTTCCATCCATCCATAGCCCTTGTGGTCCTCTGGAAGCTAGCAAAGATGCTTGCTTTAACAAAAGAGGAATCTTTAGTGTCTTCATATCCTTCACATTTTAAAAGATCACAATATTTGTCGCGACACAACGTCATGCAAAAGGCAATGGAATTATACAAAGACACTACTTGTGATCAAGGCAATGCCAAGCAAGCGGACGACAATGAATGTCTTTCTTTTCGGGAATCTTTGAGAAACCAGTGCAACATTGTATCAACAAGATTGGTACGAGCTTTTGGAGGGAGATCGACAAATTAGAATGCATGGTTAGACCGAAGCAAATCAGGAAATGTTATCTGAAGTCCTGCAAGCTGGTTGTAGTTGCTTGCGAAGTATGAATATCGCTCTCACGAAGAGCTGAAGCAACAGTCGTTTGCCTATTTTAGAAGTTTATAGTGTTGTTTTTGCAAGTTATTCTTCGATTCCAAGCAAGAGTGCAATGACGATGAAATGGTGTGGAGTGTTTGTGAGCAAAATACTAGAGTGCGCAATAATTGAAGTAAAGAATAAGAGAGCAAGAGAGTATTAAGGAAGCTACAATAAGGATAAAGGCATTCTAGAGAGTTCGCCGATATTTCTTTACGTGAGGGCCAAGCCAATAATAAACCCCTCCATTCACAAATATAAGATGTTCTAACTTTTTTTATTCAGATGTATATAGAGAAATTTTAGTGTGCTATTGACTCATTTGAGTCTGTATGTAGTTCATATTAAAATATCCAAACCATCTTATATTTATGAATAGAGGGAGTATATGCTAATTGCATAGTTATGTGTCGCACACAACCACCATCACTCCTGCATACACTGGTAGAAAAAAGCCCTTTAGTCCCGGTTCGCAACAGCCTTTAGTCCCGGCTGTGCAACCGGGACTAAATATGCGCGACTAAAGACCCCCCCCTTTAGTCGCGCCTCTTACGGACCGCGACTAAAGGCTTTAGTCCCGGTTCTTGTGGCTGACCGGGACTAAAGGCCCGTCCACGTGGGCGCCAGTGGTCCGTCGGGGCGGAGGACCTTTAGTCCCGGTTCTCGTGGCCAACCGGGACTAAAGGCCTCCTCCGCAGGTTTAGGGTTTTAGCCCCCCTAAACCTGGTTTCTTTTTAGTTTGGAGTGTTTTATTTCTTTTATATTTTATTTTGTGTTTTATTTTAATTTTGATAAAGTTTCAGTACACATATTCTACGCTACTATATATATGCATATGAAATTTCAAACAAGAAGAATTCAAGAGGAATATATAATATATATTCAATCTCGGGTGACCATATACAACTTCGAACAAGTTTCCATACACAATTAGGATGGATGACCATATACAACTTTGAACAAGTTTCAATCTCGGGTATGCATATAAATTTCTTCGTCCTCGGTATAGTGTTCTCCTTTAGGATTGATGACTTCCCTCATGAAAAATCCTGCTAATTCTTCTTGAATTGGTCGGAAGCGAGCTTCTGGACTAAGCCTCCTCCGCAAGTTATCCGTCGCGTTCCGCACGCTATCCGATGCCTTCCGCTCAGAGGTGTGTCTCCGGATGTTCTCACAAACATAGTATCCACATAGATTGGTCCCCGGTGGCTGCTTATCCACATTAACTAACCTTCTGAAATCTAGCTCATGTTTGAATTCACCGACAATTTCTTCTGAGAACCGTCTCCAAACTCTACAGGGCAAAGAAAATTAAATGAACAAGGGAGTTATTAGTTACTTGATATTAGGAAATGAACGAAAGAGACCGATCGATATAGAGCTCAAATGATTGAAAATAATTACTTTTGCAGCATTTTTCTCATGTCGGCCCAACGCTTTGGATCCGAATCCATAGAGTCCATGATTAGAACTCTGGAGGTGTGAAGTTCAATATTTAGCAGAATCTAGTGGAACCTGCGGACACGTTACATGCACAGTCATGCATAACTCATCGATTAGACATACCATGCATGGAGTAAACAAAAGAGAATGGGCACAAGAGAGAAACACTCACCCAAAATGGTAAGGAAATAGAATATGACTTTTGAGTTGATGCTTTCTAAGAAACTTGTACAAGTCTTTCTCCACGTCTTCGGGGTGATGTTGTAACACATGTCCATTAACGATATGTGGGTCAATGAACCCAACATCATGGATGTTTCTTATTTTGCATTCCCAAATCTTCAATCTGCATAATAGCGTACGCAACAATATAGTTAGGACAATATATATATAGTGCAGGCAATGAAGAACGAGATGAGGTAGAAATAAATCACTTACAGAACGTAGCAACTCAGCATAGATTTGTCGAGGTCGCGCAGATTGAACAGCTGGAACAATTCACTCATATGAACTTCTACAGAGTACCGTTTGGTGTGATGCTCATCTGTAACATCCGCATAAACATATTCTTTGTCGGCCCATGTTATGAATTGCTTGTACCAACGTAGCAGATTTCGCATTTGTGGTGGTAGACACTTTTCCCGCGCAGGCTCGACGAGAGGCCCATTCCGCACATATTGTAATGCTATCTCACATACTGGCGCATCCTCAAGGCCTAAGAAGGCACGAAGAGTCAAACCCATCTCGGACGCTTGTTTCATGGCACTCGCTACAGTCAATCCAAGTGCTGCCACAGCTGCTATGATCTCGGGGTCCTCTTCCGGACCGGCTTTCACTATGAGCGGGGGGATCGATTGTTTCTTCTACATCCCGAGCTGGTCAACTTGTTTCCCGCTTTTTTTACTTTCTTCTTTCTCCTCCTTCAATATTTTTGCTTGCCTACAAAGTTCATGTCCATAGTCGTCAGGCATATTCAGCTCGGCTTGGGACGGTGTCGTCAAAAAATCCTTAGCCCACTTCTTTTGCTTCTCAGTGAATACTTGCTTGGGCTCAGGCTCTTTTTTCGCCTTCATATCCGCCTTCCATTTCTCATAATCAGCAGACGCGGCCAATTTGGTTTCAGCTTCACTAAGTTCCCCAGGCCTTGGGAGGAGAGGCTTCAGTGATGGCTCCGGTACCCTTGTGGTCTTAGGTACATAAGGGTTCGGGTTAATAGTCCAGGAGCGGGTTTCCTTGCTGTCCGCCTGCTTCTGCTTCTTCGCCGGAGGTGGATTGGGGGGCGTCGTACCCGCCGGAGGAGGATTGGGGGGCGTCGTACCCGCCGGAGGTTATGGATCGGGGGAAGGCGTCGAATGGCGTGAAGGAGGTGTAGGTGAACCACCACGACCACCACCACCGCCACCACCGCCACCACCACCACCACCATCGGAGGGGGGTGGACTTGCTAGCCTTGGCGCCTCGCCTGGAAACACTATGTACTTCTTTTTCCATAGAATGAACTGGCGCTTGACATCTCCAAGTCTTCTCTCCCCTTCGGGTGTAGGTTTGTCAATCTCCAGGTCCTCAAACCCTTGGACTATGTCTTCCACCGTGACACGAGCATAGCCATATGCAATGGGGTTGTTGTGGTGGAGTGCTCCAGGTGTACAGGGTAAAGCACTGCCGCTAGCTACCTTCGTGGAAACGTTCCCCACGGGATAATGCAGATCACATTCTTTCATCTCCTTTACATCATCCACGGGGTAGTGAGGCTCTGGTGCACGAATCTCGATCATCGGTGCACTAGCACCAGGCGGGGCATCCGTGGAAGCCACGCTGCTTCTCCGCTGCTGGCTTCCGCGATCCGCTTCATGATCTTCATGCGGCCCTGCAGCCGAGTTTTCTTTTACTAGTTCATGCACGGTCTGCTTCAACTCATGGAGTTCCGATGCAAACTTCGTCATAAGATCTGCATCCCGGTCCGTCTTTCTCTTACGGCTTCTGTAACAGTATGGGTCATTGTCCTGAGAAAACCCTACTTTCCACGGAACTTTGCCTTTGCCTCGTACACGTCCTCCGTGTTCATCATTCCCGAGGGCTGTTGTCAGTGCGTCTTTCTCTCTGTTGAACTTGATCAAGCCCTCTTGAGCTTGGGTCATTGCGTCAATAAGGGCTTGGGTGGGAGCAAACTGTCTCTGCCGGTGAACACACACCCCTGTCTCCGGGTCTAGCGATCCCCCATGCCCGTACCACCAGCTTTTGGCCCTTGGGTCCCATCCCTCTGTACCTAGAGGGATTCCTCGCACCCTCAGGTCCTCCTCCATCTTCTGCCACCTAGGCTCCGAAAGGCGGTATCCTCCTAGCCCCATAATATGATGGAACTTTTTCTTACTCGCATTATCCTTACTTTTTTTCGATATTTCCTTGAAATGCTCCGATTGCTTTTGCCTCACAAATTCTGGCCAATCATCTTTCAGTTTCTCATGTTGTCCATTGAAATCCGGAGTCTTGCCCTTGTTGACATAGTCACGGGTTAAATTTTTCTTGAAGTTCCGGAATGCTTCGCCCATCTTCTGAAGAGCGAACTCTTTAACTAGCCTCCTCCTCTGACGTCCACCCGGAACCTCGTTACCGAATTCATCGACTTTGTTGTATTCCGGAGGTAGAATGAAATGTTCCATAAGCTTTCTCCAGCAATCCTTTTTCGTTCTCTTGTCGACAAAACTGAAACCAGGACGTGCCTTCTTTGGCTCCTTCCATTCCTGGACGGTGATCGGGACGTTGTCTCTAACAACGACTCCGCATTGGTTGATAAACTTTGAGGTGTGCTGTAGGGGCTTGCCGGTTTCACTGACAAACTCAATGGCATATGTTTCTCCTGTTTTCATCGCCTTGGATTTGCCACGCTTTGTCGTACTCGATCCGGAGGGCTAAAAAAAGAAAGAGAGTCGCGCGCGTTAATACATATGTATTCACATTTCAGTAAGTTTGTATCACGAGAGGCTCAATGTATATATATACCTCGCCGGAGGTGGTTGCTACTTGCAATTCGAGATCGTCGTTTGTTGACGGTTGACCTCCGTCGACAATGTCCGTTCCTTCACCTTCTTGATCATCGACAATCTCTGTTCCACCGTCAAGGTTCAGAAAAGAAGAGACTACATCCTCTTGTTGCTCATATTCTGAGCCCGGCACATAAGGAATCTCGTTGTTGATGATGCCCATTAAATAACGTTCAGCCTCCGGATCCCTAAGCGGCTCGGCTCTATCGTCCGCCATATGTCACTCCTGCATGTAGTAAAAATTCTTTAAGTATAAAGAAATTAAAAAATAAGATTAAGGGGACATAGAGGAGGAGGAATTAAAAAATAAGATTATTGAGCACTGCCAAGTATTTTGTTTTGTTTTCTTTGTTTTTCTTTTTGGTTTTCATTTGGTTTCTTTCTTCTTCCTTTTTTCTTCTTTTTTTCATCTTCTTCCTTTCTTCTTCCTCTTTCTTCTTTGTTTCTTCTTCTTCCTTTTTCTTTTTTCTTTCTTTCTTCTTCTTCCTTTCTTCTTCTTTTTTCTTCTTCCTTTTTCTTTCTTCTTTCTTTTGGTTTTCATTTGGTTTTCATTTGGTTTTCATTTTTTTCTTCTTCCTTTTTCTTTCTTCTTTTTTTCTTCTTCCTTTTTCTTCCTCTTTCTTTCTTCTTCCTTTTTCTTTCTTCTTTTTTTCTTCTTCCTTTTTCTTTCTTCTTTTTTTCTTCTTCCTTTTTCTTTCTTCTTTCTTTCTTCTTTCTTTTTTTCTTCTTCCTTTTTTTCTTCTTCCTTTTTCTTCTTTCTTTCTTCTTCCTTTTTTTCTTCTTCCTTTTTTTCTTCTTTCTTTTGGTTTTCATTTGGTTTTCTTTCTTCTTTCTATTTGGTTTTCATTTGGTTTCTTTTGTTTTGTTTTCTTTTTTTTTCTTCTTCCTTTTTCTTTCTTCTTCCTTTTTTCTTCTTCCTTTTTCTTTCTTCTTTCTTTTCTTCTTTTTTCATTTGGTTTCTTTCCTTTTTCTTTCTTCTTTCTTTTGGTTTTCATTTGGTTTTCATTTTTTTCTTCTTCCTTTTTCTTTCTTCTTTTTTTCTTCTTCCTTTTTCTTCTGTTTTCTTTTGTTTTCTTTTGTTTTTCTTCTGTTTTTTTCTTCTTTTTTCCTTTTTCCTTTTTTCTTCTGTTTTTTTCTTCTGTTTGTTTTTCTTGTGTTTTCTTTTGTTTTCTTTTTTCTTTCTTCTTCCTTTTTCTTTTGTTTTCTTTTTTTCTTCCTTTTTCTTTTTTTCTTCCTTTTTCTTGTTTTTCTTCTGTTTTTCTTTTGTTTTCTTCTTCCTTCTTTCTTCTTCTTCCTTTTTCCTTTTTCTTTCTTCTTCTTCTTCCTTTTTCTTCTTCGTTCTTCTTCTTCTGCCGGCGCGCGGAGGACGGCAGGCAGGGGCAGCGGGCGGCGGGCGGCGGGCAAGGGCAGGGGCTGCGGCGGGCAAGGGCAGGGCACGGGCGGCGGCGGCGCTCACTGGGGACGGGGGCGGCGGCGTGCAGGGCTTCGGCGTCGGCGTCGGCGTCGGGGCAGGGCTTCGGCGTCGGCGTCGGCGTCGGGGCAGGGCTTCGGCGTCGAGAGAGGAGAATGGGAAGTGGCGGAAACTGCTAAGTGCAGTATATATAGACGTACCTTTAGTCCCGGTTGGGGAGGCGGACCGCGACTAAAGGTACCCTTTAGTCGCGGTTGGCCACACCAACCTGGCGCCGCTTTCGTTCCCGCGCAGAAAGACCCTTTAGTCGCGGTTGGGGACAACAACCGCGACTAAAGGGTACCCTTTAGTCGCGGTCCGCCTCCCCAACCGGGACTAAAGGCATTGTGCTGCTACCACTGCCGCTCCCCTCGCTAGTTTAGTCCCACCTCGCTAGTTGAGAGGGGCGCGCAGTGGTTTATAAGCCCCACTGCCGCTCCCCTCTTGAGCTCCTCTCCATTGCAGGCTTACGGGCCTAATTGTCACTGCTATGCCTGATGGGTCTACTGGGCCTTCTGCGGGCCTGAATCCTGGCCCATCGATGGGTTTCTAGTCGTATTCAGGCCGTGGTGGCCCAGTAGGTGGCATATTTTTTATTTTTTGCCTGTTTTTTGTTTTCTTTTTTGCTTTATTTATTTTGTTTTGTTTCTACTTACAACAAAAAACTTATTTATTTTATTTTATTTTGTTTCTAATTACTTATTTATTTTACTTTATGATAATTATTTTTGCTATTAAAGTTTCTAACAAAAAAAAGTTCTTTATGAAAATTCTTTTAGCTTTCAATGATTTTGAACAGAAAATACTTCGATAATTTTAGTTGAATCAATTTTATTTATGTTATTAATTTTTTTTATTTTGTTTGTACTTATATATTTTATTAAAGTTTATATTATGTTGTTTCTAATTCATTTTAAAATCTTGAAAATACAATTATATATCAGAAAAATCAGAAAATAAAACTAATTCATTTTAAATTCTTAAAAATACAAATAATATATAAAAAAATCAGAAAAATAAAACTAATTCATTTTAAAATCTTAAAAATACAAATTATATATCAAAAAAATCAGAAAAATAAAACTAATTCATTTTAAAATCTTAAAAATACTATTATATATCAAAAAAATTAGAAAAATAAAACTAATTCATTTTAAAATCCCTTGAAGGTTTGACAAAAGGTTTGATACATCATTCAGTTCATCGACCAAATACAAAGTTTGGTACAATAAATTATTACACATCAATTCTTCCCTTGTGTCCCTGCTTGCTTACGATTGTGCCGTATCCATGGAGCATCCTCATCATTTAACTTAATGCTTGGGTCAGTGTTCACTTTGAAGGGCGGAATTTCACCAAACATATTATAATCTTCTGACATGTTTGTCTTGTCCTCCACTCCCACGATGTTTCTTTTCCCTGAAAGAACAATGTGGCGCTTTGGATCATCGCATGATGTACTGATCGTTTTCTTATCTTTCCGTTTCCTCGGTTTGCTACTCATGTCCTTCAAATAAAAAACCTGAGCGACATCTTTGGCAAGGACGAATGGTTCGTCAAGGTAACCAAGATTGTTGAAATCCACCATTGTCATTCCGTATTGCTCGTCCACCTTTACCCCACCTCCTGTTAGCTTGAACCATTTGCACCGGAACAAAGGGACCTTAAAGGAGGGTCCATAGTCAAGTTCCCATATCTCCTCTATGTAACCATAATATGTGACCTTTCGCCCATTCTCGGTTGCTGCATCAAAGCGGACACCACTGTTTTGGTTGGTGCTCTTTTTATCTTGGGCGATGGTGTAAAATGTATTCCCATTTATCTCGTACCCTTGGAAAATCGTTATAGTCGAAGATGGTTTCTTGGCCAACATGTACAGCTGATCTCCAACATCATTGTCATTCATTAAATGTTTTCGCAACCAACTGCCGAAAGTCTCCATGTGGGCCTTTCTAATCCAGGATTCAGGCTTCCCCGGGTTGTCCGAGCGTAAAATATTCTTGTGTTGCTCGAAGTACGGAGCCACAAAGCTGGAATTTTGCAGAACTGTGTGGTGTGCTTCAGTCATAGAATGACCGTCCATACATATCGTGGATTTCCTTCCGATCTTGCCTTTTCCACTTAGTCTCCCCTCGTGCCGCGATTGAGGAATACCAATCGGCTTAAGGTCAGGAACATAGTCAATACAGAACTCAATTACCTCCTCATTTCCATAGCCCTTGACGATGCTTCCTTCTGGACTAGCACGGTTACAAACATATTTCTTTAATACTCCCATGAACCTCTCAAAGGGGAACATATTGTGTAGAAATACCGGACCGAGAATGGAAATCTCTTCGACTAGGTGGAGCAGGAGGTGCGTCATAATATCGAAGAAGGATGGTGGGAACACCAACTCGAAACTGACAAGGCATTGGACCACATCGTTCTGTAACCGTGGTAGATCTTCTGGATTGATTACCTTCTGAGAGATTGCATTGAGGAACGCACATAGCTTCACAATGGCTACTCGAACATTTTCCGGTAGGAGCCCCCTCAAAGCAATCGGAAGCAATTGCGTCATAATCATGTGGCAGTCGTGAGACTTCAGGTTTTGGAACTTTTTCTCCGCCATGTTTATTATTCCCTTTATATTCGACGAGAAGCCAGACGGGACCTTCATACTGCTCAGGCATTCAAAAAAATGACCTTCTCTTCTTTGGTAAGAGCGTAGCTGGCACGACCTTGAAACCATTCCGGATGCCGGTCATCTGGGTCTTTCAAAAGTTGCTGGTCCTGCCGTGCTTCCTTTGTATCATTTGTCTTCCCATACACGCCCAAGAAGCTTAGCAGGTTCACGCAAATATTCTTCGTAACATGCATCACGTCGATTGCAGAGCGGACATCTAGGACTTTCCAATATTCTAGCTCCCAAAATATAGATTTCTTCTTCCACATGGGTGCGTGCCCGTCAACTCCCCGCGGAACTGATTGTCCGCCAGGACCCTTTCCAAAGATGACTTTCAAATCCTTGACCATATCAAATATCTCAGCACCAGTACGTTCCGCAGGCTTCGGCCGGTGATCTGCCTTGCCGTTGAAATGCTTGCCTTTCTTTCTTACGTTATGATTTCGGGGAAGAAATCGACGATGACCCAGGTACACGTTCTTCTTACAATTAACCAAACGTACACTTTCAGTCTCATGTAAGCAGTGCGTGCATGCATTGTATCCCTTATTTGTCTGTCCCGAAAGGTTACTGAGAGCAGGCCAATCATTGATGGTTACAAAAAGCAACGCTCGTAGGTCAAATTCCTCTCCTTTGTGCTCATCCCAGACACGTACACCAGGTCTGGCCCACAACTGTAAAAGTTCATCAACTAATGGCCTTAGGTACACATCGATGTCGTTCCCGGGTTGCTTTGGACCTTGGATGAGCACTGGCATCATAATGAACTTCCGCTTCATGCACAACCAAGGAGGAAGGTTGTAGATGCATAGAGTCACGGGCCAGGTGCTATGGCTGGAGCTCTGCTCGCCAAAAGGATTCATGCCATCAGTACTTAGACCAAATCTTATGTTCCTTGCGTCAGCTGCAAAATCTTTGAACACTCTGTCGATCTTTCTCCATTGCGTTCCATCAGCGGGGTGTCTCAACTCCCCGTCGGACTTACGGTCCTCTTTGTGCCATCGCAACGACTTGGCATGCTTTTTGTTCATGAACAGACGTTTCACCGTGGTATTATAGGAGCATACCACATCACCTTGGCGGGAACCCTCTTCCTGGGTTTCTCGCCCTCAACATCGTCACCAGGGTCATCGCCTCTGATCTTATAACGCAATGCAGTGCATACAGGGCATTCATTCAAATTCTCGTATTCACCACGGTAGAGGATGCAGTCGTTAATGCATGCATGTATCTTCAGAACCTCTAAACCTAGAGGGCAGACAACCTTCTTTGCTTCATACGTACTGGCGGGCAACTCGTTATTCTTCGGAAACATATTCTTCAACATTTTCAGCAAATTTTCAAATGATGAGTCACCTACACCTTCCTGTGCCTTCCATTTTAGCAAATCCAGTGTGCAGCCCAGCTTTTTCAGACTATTATCGCATCCTGGATACAACGACTTTTTGTGATCCTCTAACATGCGATCCAAATTCTCCCTATCCTTGTCAGTTTCGCAGCGTCTCCGTGCATCAGCAATGGTCCGACCAAGATCATCAGCGGGCTCATCATGTGCCTCTTCTTCACCTTCACCTAACCCTTCTCCACCTTCAGCATCATCCTCCATGAAAGTATCACCGAAATGATCATGATAGTTGTCATCGATATCATCCCCTTCTTCATCTTCTTCCATTCTAACCCCTCTTTCTCCATGCTTGGTCCAACAATTATAGCTTGGCATGAAACCGTGCCGAAGCAGGTGCATGTGAACGTCTCTTGAGGAGGAGTAACCCTTCTGATTCTTACAGACAGCACATGGACAGATAATAAAACCTTGCTGCTTGTTCGCATTTGCCACTATGAGGAAATCTTTCAAACCCGTAGTGAACTCGTCGGAGAGTCGGGGACCGTACATCCATTGCCGATTCATCTGCATTATTATTATATAAAGTATATAATTAACCATCATGCATTTGTTAAACTAACTAGCTAGAAATAATACAAATTAAACAATGAACTACACACATGCATATTTTATCAATGACACATGAAAGGTTCAAGTTGCTAACCGCGATCGCGGAGGAAAAATAAATGAGAAAGCTCAAGTGTGGCTCGGACACTTCATATCATGTTTGTTTCAGGCTCTCGGGCATTTCATCGAACACCTTGTGTGCATTGGAGGAGCCAAAAGCAAACCCACCACCCCCTTCTGAAAATTGTGAAGTGAGCTGAGTGAAGTGAAGTGAGCTGAGTCCTATATATAGGGATGGGCCTTTAGTCCCGGTTGGCCTGGCCAACCGTGACTAAAGGCCTTTGGGGACCTTTAGTCCCGGTTGGCCAGGCCAACCGAGACTAAAGCCCCTCCCGTCCGCCAGCTGGATGGGCCTTTAGTCCCGGTTGGCCTGGCCAACCGCGACTAAAGGCCTTCGGGGACCTTTAGTCCCGGTTGGCCAGGCCAACCGGGACTAAAGCCCCTCCCGTCCGCCAGCTGTCGACCGAGCGCGCTGGGCCCAGATAGTTGGTCGCGGGTCTCCTCCCGAACCACGACTAAAGGCCCCTTTTGTCGCGGTTCGATTGTTTTGGGGACTAATGGGGGCGTATGGAAGCCTCTTTTTCTACTAGTGATAGTTGTCGCCAGAGTAGAATAATAATTAAGAGTCTCCTATGTGGATGTGACATAAAGCTTATGTCACCTTCTCATACCTCTAACCTTACTTTACGGCGGCAGGGCATGTACAATGGTGGCATATGGATACATATGCCCCATGACAAAAAGTAGGTTAAGGTATTTATACTGATATTTTCTTTCCAATGCAAGCTACTACTAGTGGGCATCATCAAATAATTAAAAGTAGACTCTCATTAAACATGCATCCACACTCTTCAATTCAACTTTTTCAGCTTTATGCATCGGATCATACTTTTTCTCCCCAAGCACCCGCCTCCTGTAGAGGATCCCGTTGCTCCATCCAAACCTACATTTCCTGACATCCGATCCTACATGGCATATGTGGCATCACCCTGGGGCTATGCATTGTACATGCCCTTAACATCCTTCACATATGATTGGGATAAATACTATGCAATCGACGTTTGCAAAACATAGCAAGAAAATCATCACAACAATACCACATAGATCAAATATTTTCAACATTCCAATCATATAATAAACTAGGGTTCTCCCATATCACTGAAAACTAGGAAAAGATGAATGATTCAGATATTCGCTTTGGCACATGGGAGCGCGCGCTCTTGCCACCGGAAAAAAATATTTCAAAGTGTGAAAAAATTCCAAACAAAAATTTGGCGCATACATCTCGACATTATATGTGTGCACGTCAAGTTTCAGAGAAAACCAACATTTTTTGTGGCTTGTGTAAAAAGACAAAAGATGTCTTGTGAAAAGCACTTTTTGACACCGGATTTTGTCTTTTTCACACGTGACACATAACTTGTCGGTTTTCGCAAAACGACTTTCTGAGCATGTACAATATCGAGATGTATGCGCCAAATTTTGGTTTGCAATATTTTGACATTTTAAAATACATTTTAAACACATTTTAAAAACCAGGAGCGCGCGCTCCCGTGTGCCAAAACGCCACTCTTGATTTGTGCTCACTAATAAATTATAAATCATTTTAAATTAGAATGAGCTTTTATATACCTTGGGATCCGGGTGGAACCCCGGAAGTGCTGCCTAATTTAATGGCTTTAAAGAAAGTGTTGCCTAGGAGACAACCTCAGAAGTTTTAGAGTGTCATTTACTTCTGTTGTGTGTGCTTTCAAAAAGTTTAAAAACAAAAAAATATAGATGGGAACCTAATTTTTTTTCAACAAGAGAAGCGATTGGAAAGGTATGCATTGGACAAGTGAGGGTCGACCTTGAACACTTGTGTTCATCATCACAGAAACAATGTAGATTTTTTCATGGAAGTTTCTCACAAAATAAATATCCCTTTGTAAAAATCCATTGTATTATAAAAATAATGTGCCAAGATTTACCTTTCCGATGTTTAAATCGCATGTTTGGTGTGTGCAGTCCAAAAATAGAAACTTTGGTTGTAGTGTTTGAATTTACATATTTTAATGGAACGTAAAAAATTCTATTTTTTTACAAAGTACTTATATACTAATTTTTTATTACTTCCTAATTTTTCAGAATTTTTGGGGTTACAGAATTATATTTACAATCCGCATCTTTATAGATTGTCCTATTTTCACAGATTGCTGTTATAGTTTCTTTATCTGCTTATGTTTGAAGTCTTGTTGAGCCCCATTGATTTGGGATCCATAGAATTGTTATAGCATACAATGGGTAATGTTTGATAATAATTATAAATAATGTTACAGCAAGACATGATGGGATTTGATGTTATATGTACTAACCCCGCTAATAAAAAGTTCGGTTAAGTTTTATGTCAACGAAGTGTTCAAAGAACGAGGAGGTACCGATATGAGAAGAGTAAGGAGAGGAAAGAGTGCAATCTTGGGGATGCCCAAGGCATCCCATCTTTCTTCCTCGCCAATTATTGGTATGTATCGGTTTTTGTTTTATTGACATAATATGCGTAAATTCTTGGAGCGTTTTCTTTTAGTGATGCACCATGTCGGTATGGGATAGTCCTTGGTTGATTTATAGAATGCTCATTGCACTTCACATATATCTTTTGAGTACTACTTTATAGAATGCTTCATGTGCTTCACTTATATCATTTGAAGTTTGGATGCTTGTTTCTCTACATTTGGAAAACCGTTATTTGTAGAGTGCTGTCTTCCTTCACTTATATTTGTTAGAGCTTGTACAAGTATTTCTTAGAAAAAAAATTAAACTATCATGATTCACTTATATCTATTTAGAGAGTTAACATGAATTGGTCATTCACATGGTTAGTCATAAAATACTGCATGAAATTTGTAGATCACTAATATGATATGTGTTGATTCTCTGCAATCATTTTGCAATATTGAGGTGGTAATATGGGGGCATGCTAGTAAAATAATTAAAGTTGAGTATTAATGATGGTGACTATGGGAAGTATGTCTTTACGCAAGTAAATCCTCATGCACGTAAAGTGGTGGCCGCTAACATTAGCAGTGAGGTCGGAGCATATTTTATCATTGATTGATCCTTTGTTTTGTTCGGATCAGGGGCAAGGACGCTTAACTAGCTCCCAGACATTGTTGACTCAAATTGTTGAAGCTCTTCTTGCATAGCTTGAATCCATTCTGGTTCCATGAAGGCTTCATCAACTTCCTTGGGTTCGGATATAGAGACGAATGCAAAGTGCCCACAGAAGTTGGCTAGTTTCATAGCTCTTGATTGAGTCAGTAGACTAGGTGCATTGATGATATCAATTATCTTCTCAATCTGAACTACGTTAGCCACACGAGGATGAACACGGCAAATACTTTGCTGTTGCGGATCTGCCTTCATCTTCAGCATTGTCTTCAGGCTCAGCATTGTTGAGTAGGAGCAGGAATGACGAATTCCTCTTCTGCTTGTTCCTCGAAGGGTATGATTTCTCTAGTACCCATTAGCTTAATAGAATCACTAGGAGAAGCTTCATCTAAAACATTTGGCAGGTGCTCTCTTTGTGAGCCGTTAGTCTCATCGAACCGCACATTTACAATTTCAACCACTTTATAGTGAAAGAGGTTGAAGACTTTGTAGGTGTGCGAGTCCTTTCCGTAACCAAGCATAAAACCTTCATGTGCTTTCGGTGCAAATTTGGAAGTGTGATGTGGATCCTTGATCCAGCACCTAGCACCGAAGACTTTGAAATAACTTACGTTTGGCTTCTTACCAGTGAGTAGTTCATAAGATGTATTCTTGAATAATTTATGAAGATAAACTCTGTTGATGATATGGCATGCAGTATCAATGGCTTCAGGCCAGAATTTTCGTGGAGTCTTGTACTCATCAAGCATCGTACGAGCCATCTCAATAAGAGTCATGTTCTTGCGCTCGACGACACCATTCTGCTGAGGAGTGTATGGAACAGAGAGCTCATAAGTGATGCCCAGTGTATCAAGAAAAGTGCCGAGGCCTGTGTTCTTGAATTCTATGCCATTGTCACTCCTGATGTGTTTGATCTTGATGCCATAGTTAGTCATGGCTTGATTTTCAAATCGTCTGAAGACATCCTACACTCCAGTCTTGTAGAGAATTATGTGCACCCAAGTATATCTAGAATAAGGGAAAAGTATACTTTTGTCCCTCAATTCTTTTGAAAGTGAAGAATTGGTCCCTCAACTCCAAAACCAGCAAAACTTGGTCCCTGAACTTCTCAAACCGGATAAGTTTAGTCCCTAATACCGCTTTGGATGGTTTCTGTCACAGTTTTGTGTGGGACCCACTTGTCAGCTGTTGGAAAAAGAAATAAGAGGAGCACTAAAACTATATTGCGGGTGTGGGGATCAAACCAGTGTTTCCACGCTGACCCTAGCCAGCTAAACCCACACCAATATATACTTAGGGAGTGGATTGACACTTTATTAGTACATAGTATTAGCATGTAGTATTTTACTGGCATGCCGGTGTGCATCAGTGCATGCATGCATGGTGAGCTTGTGTTGTATGTGGTGTGCCTGCGAAGTCCGTGCGCGTGCCATGGACCGCTGTCAGCGCTCACCGCCAACTACAACGGCTTCCGTTCAGCCAGTCGGCACGAGGCAGCTAACAGCAACCGTCGGCCAGGCACACGGCAGGAGGGCCTCGTTCTTTGTCCAACCAACACGAGATCGCCAGGGTGCACTTTGAGCTCCTGGCTCACTTTCAGTAGCGTTGCACTTGCATCACCTTCGGCGCCGGGTGCAGCATGGACACATCATCCACGGTGTCCATCGCTACTGCACGCGGGTCGGAGGTCACACACATGCACCTCGTGCTGACGCAGAAGCTCAAACTGGACCGGTTGGCGTCATTCTTGGAGCGGCTGGAACTCGTGGACGAGCACTGCGACCAGGCCTGGATGTTCCTCTACGGATGGTGTAGAAGGGCTACTCCATGACCTAAGGTATATATTGTGCGGATCTCCAAATAAAACAATTAGTTATCTGTAAGATTTTAAGATTAGCTTGAGGGTGCAGTTAATGTGAGGTCTGCAGCTCGAATATTCTTTGATCTTTTTGTTTATTTTATATATTGTACGTTCTTATTTACTCAACTCTCTCAAATTTTGGCCAAAACCCAGGCGACATGTCAAGTTTTGGTCAAAAACCGTGTCCACGTCAGACAAGAATCATAAAAAGTGGTATGGGGGATGAAAGTTATCCGGTTTGAGAAGTTGAGGGACCATGATTTGCCGGTTTTGAAGTTGAGGGACCATTTCTATACTTTCAAGAGAATTGAGGGACGCAAAATATACTTTTCCCATAGAATAATCATCAACAATTACGAAGCCATAAAGATGTGCAGTGGTAGTAAGAGTAGAGTAGTGAGTAGGGCCAAATAAGTCCATGTGTAGCAGCTCGAAGGGACGCGAAGTCATCATGATTGTCTTTGAGGGATGGTTTGCCCTAGTCATCTTCCCGGCTTCGCAAGCACCACATAGATGGTCCTTCTTGAACTTGACGCCCTCGATGCAATGATATGCTTCTTCTTCTTCACAAGAGTGTTCAAGTTCCTCATGCCCGCATGTCCTAGCCTTCGATGCCAAATTCAGCACTCTGAAGCTTTTGCTAGAAGACATACGACAAGCTGTGGTCCTGCGGAGAAATCTACCATATACAGATCACCTCTTCGATAACCTTCAAAGACTAGAGATTTGTCAGAAGCCATTAGAACAAGACATCAATATTTTCCAAATATCACAATCATGTCAAGATCACAAAGCATTGAGACAAACATTAAGTTGTATCCAAGGGATTCAACAAGCATCACTTTATCCATGTGTTGATCCTTTGAGATAGAAACTCTACCTAGGCCCAGTACCTTGCTTTTACCAGTGTCAGCAAATGTGATATGGCTTTTTCTAGATGGTCGAAGAGTAGAATCCATGAGAAGACTTCGATCACTAGTCATGTGGTTAGTGCATCCACTGTCCATGATCCATTCAGTAGCTTTCGGAGTGGTACCCTACAGTGCAGTTAGCAGGATAGGCTTCACAAAGAGTATTGTGAAGGAGAAACATTGGACGGCATAAGCTATTATGAAATGTAAGATTCTTTGATGGTAAGATAGGTTGTTCATCAAGAAATCCATGGATGAAGTAAATGGCAAGGCCATTTTGGCATTTTATCTTGCATCCAACAAGATGTTTTAGGTCCCCAGCATTGTCTTCAGAAGTCAATGATTTTCAGCTGGAGAAGTCAATGATTTTCACCCTGCAAGAGAAGTTAATTCTTCTTAACCACCCACATCTGATGGGGTGGCATAGAAGCAATGATTCTAAGTGCAGCATTAGAGAACTTTGGCTTTGAAGCCCTAGCAAATATTTTTGCAGGAGGTGTACAATACTAAAAAGAATATGCAGAAAAGTTCTTAGATTTGTGAGCATAGAGATTTGAGGAGACACGGTCAAATTCATGAGTCTAAGTATAGTTTCCCTGCAAAACATTGGCGTTAGAGTGACCATATGAGGTCCTCTATCTATATGAAGCCTTTGGGCCATATGAAGCCTTTGGTCTAGGGTTTGTATTCTTCCCTGGTGGTGTCATGAATACATTCACGGGAAGCTTCTCAAGACGACTTTTAGGAACCCATACCTTCTTCATAGGTGACCCATTCCTGCAGTTAGTTCCAATAAACCAGGCAAACACTTCTTCGTTATGATTCTTGAATAGTTTATAGTTTCAGTCAAATGACTCATCAATGATAACAGGGTTAGCACAAGTGAAGCCAGATAAGGTGGATGGGTCCACTGAAGGGCCCTGTGCAGCAACCCATGTAGTTTTGGGGTACTACTCAGGCTTCCAGTAAGAGCCATCAACATTCATTTTCCTCTCGAACCCAAAACCCTATTTCCTAGGGTTTCGCTTCAGAACCTGCCTCTTGAGGACATTGATACGTCTCCAACGTATCTATAATTTATGAAGTATTCATGCCATGTTTACAACAATTCCATATGATTGTGGTATGATTTGATTAGAACTAACCCGGATTGACACTGTCTTCAGCAGAACTACCGTGGTGTTGTTTTTGTGCAAAAATAAAAGTTCTCGGAATGGGCTGAAAATTTACGGAGAATATTTTTGGAAATATAAAAATTACTGGAGAAAAAAGATATCGGAGAGGAGTCCCGAGGCAACCACAAGGGTGGGGGGCGCCCCCCCTAGGGCACGCCCCTGTCTTGTGGGCCCCTCGTGGGCCCCCTTGACTTGTCCTCAACGCCAACACCTCCTATAAATCCCAAAAACCTCAGAAGAAAACCTAGATCGGAAGTTCCGCCGCCGCAAGCCTATGTAGCCACGAAAAATCAATCTAGGCCCTCTCCGGCACCCTACTGGAGGGGGCCATCATCACCGGAGGCCATGGAGGAGGATCCTGGAGGGGGCCATCATCGCCATGGTTGCCAAGGACCAGAGGGAGAACCTCTTCCCATCTAGGGGGAGGCCATGGAGGAGGAAGCACAAGGGGGAGAACCTCTCCCCCTCTCTCTCGGTGGCGCCGGAGTGCCATCGGGGGAACCATCGCCCCGGTGATCATCTTCATCAACATCACCATCTTCATCACCATCCTCATCTCTTTTACGCGGTCCACTCTCCCGCACCCCGCTGCAATCCCCTACTTGAACATGGTGCTTTATGCCACATATTATGATCCAAGGATGTGTTGCCATCCTATGATGTTTTGAGTAGATTTCTTTTGTCTTTTGGGTTGATTGATGATCTAGATTGGTTTGAGTTGTATGTTTTATTTTGGTGTTGTCCTATGGTGCCTTTCGTGCTTATGCCACACATGAAGGATTCCCACTATAGGGTATTGCAATACGTTCATGATTCGCTTATAGTGGGTTGCTAGAGTGACAGAAGCTTAAACCCGAGTAAGGGGGTTGTTGCGTATGGGATAAAGGGGACTTGATGCGTTAATGCTATGGTTGGGTTTTACCTTAATGATCTTTAGTAGTTGTGGATGCTTGCTAGAGTTCCAATCATAAGTTCATATGATCAAAGAGGAGAAAGTATGTTAGCTTATGCCTCTCCCTCATATAAAATTGCAATGACGACCACTGATCTTGCCTAGGATAATTCCGCACACCGATCCATCATTATTCCACACTCGCTATCTATAATATATAGTAATGTATTCTAAATTTATGATAACAACACCTATTTTTATATTTTAGTTCTCCGATATCATGCAAAGTTATCCTCTTCATACCCACAACGTAGTTTTATTTCTCATTTCTAGATGGAAGCAAACGTTCGGTGTACGTAGAGTCGTATCAGTGGCAGATAGGACTTGAGAGAATATTGATATTACCTTTAGCTCCTTGTGGGTTCGACACTCCATACTTATCACTTCCACCTTTTGAAATTGCTATGATGATTCTTGCACTTGGGGATTATCAAGCTCTTTTCTGGCGCCGTTGCCGGGGAGCAATAGCGTGGGTTTGATATTCTCGTGTGTGCTTGTTTGCTTTCTTCACTAAGTAGATTTTGTTTTGTCTTTTTGTTTTCTTTAGTTGTGGGTGAAACCAAAAAAAATTAAAAGAATTAAAATACAAAAAAGGGGAATTACTTGCCTCTTATGACTAAAAACATTTTCAAAAAGAGAAGTGATTGGAAGGTTATGCATTGGAGAAGTGAGGGTCGACTTTGAACACTTGTGTTCATGCTCATGGAAACAATGTAGAAATTTTCATGGAAGTTTCTCAAAAATAATTATCCCCTTGTATTTATCCATTGTATTATAAAAATAATGTGCCAAGTTTTGGTTTTAGGATGATTAGATTGCTTGTTTGCTTTGTGCGGTGCAAAAACAGAAACTTTGGCTGTAGTGCTTGAATTTTAATTTTTTACTGGAATGTCAAAAGTTTATTAAATTTTTACACAGTACTGGTATGTAAATTTTTTAGTTTGTCCTATTATTTTAGAATTTTTGGAGTTACATAAGTATACGAAGTTTCCAGATTGCTACAGACTGTCCTGTTTTGGACAGATTCTGTTTTCTATGTGTTGTTCGCTTATTTTGATGAATCCATGGGTTGTATCGGGGGGTATGAACCATGGTGAAGTTGGAATACAGTATATATAATGATAATATGAAATTGGAATGAGTTTACAACAGTACCTAAAGGTAGTAATTTGCTTTATTATACTAACAGATCTCACAAGGTTTAGTTAAGTTTTCTGTGGATGAAGTGTTCGAAGAACGAGGAGTTACCGATATGAGAATAATAAGGAGGGGAAAGAGTTCAAGCTCGGGGATGCCCAAGGCACCCCAAGAAAATATTTCAAGGATACTCAAGCATCTAAGCTTGGGGATGCCCCGGTTGGCATCCCATCTTTCTTCTTCAACAATTATCGGTATACCTCTGTTTTTGTTTTGTTCACATGATATGCGTCTTTTGTGTTTATTTATTTTTTATTTTCCTATATGCTCCATGCTAGTGTGAGATAGCCCTTAATTGATTTTTAGAGTTCTCTTTTTCTTCACTTAAATCTTTTGAGTATGTCTTTATAGAATGCTCTTTGTGCTTCACTTAAATCTTTTGAGTACGACTTCATAGAATGCTTCGTGTGCTTCACTTATATATTTTGAGCTTGGATGTTGGTAAATCTAAGTTAATTGTAGAATGCTCTATGAACTTCACTTATATCTTTTAGAGTATGAATAAGACTATCATCGAAATTGGGCTTGGAAGAGTATCATTAAAATAGCATGCCTAGCTAGGGGCGTTAAACAATAGCGCTTGTTGGGAACCAACCCAATATTAATTTTATGTTTTTGGTTTCTGGTTATGTTTTTCATTAAATGCACATTATTACCTCTGTAGTAATTTTGTTTTGGTGTTTTAATTAGTGTTTGGGCCAAGTAAGACCTTTGGGATGGCTTACGGTGATAGTTAATTTGATCTTGCTGAAAAACAGAAACTTTTGCGCCCAGTAAAATAATTTTCAAAAATCACAGAAGCGTTCTTTTGATCTGAATTTTTTACACAAGATTATATACAAATTGCCTAGGTTGTCCTAATTTTTCAGAATTTTTGGAGTAGCAAAAGTATGGTTGTTGTTTAGATCATTACAGACTGTTCTGTTTCTGGCAGATTCTGTTTTCAATGCAGTTTGCTTGTTTTCTAGTTTCTATGGCTTATATTGCTTAATATAAATTGTAGAAATGATATGGTACAGTAGTCATTGTGTGAGAACAATTATTTATCTTATCCTGACAGTACCGAAGTGAATGATTTACTCTTTATCATACTAACCCATCTCATGAAGTTCCGTTAAGTTTTGTGTGATTGAAGTTTTCAAGTTTTTGGTGAGATATCGATATGAGGAGAATAAGGAGTGGAAAGACCCTAAGCTTGGGGATGCCCAAGGCAGCCCAAGGTAATACTCAAGAAAGACTCAAGCGCCTAAGCTTGGGGATGCCCCGAAAGGCTTCCCCTCTTTCGTCTTCAAAACCATCGGTATACCTTACTCGGAACTATATTTTTATTCGTCACATGATATGTGTTTTGCTTGGAGCGTATTTTCATTTTACTTGCTGTTTGAATAAAATCATTGGATCTGAAATGTTGAATGAGATAGAGAGTCCTCCCATGGCTAGTTAATTATTTGATTACTCATTGTTCTTCACTTATATCTTTTTCGAGTAGCTTATCATTTACTCACGTGCTTCACTTATATCCTATGAGTAAATGGTTGAATGAATTGAATATCATAGATCTGAAATTATATATGCTTCATATGCTTATCCCATGAGGAGTAATGACTTCACTTATAAGGAGTATAGGTGTAAAATTTATTGAAAGTTAGCAAACTCAACATTGGTCACTTGGACAATTCATGAAAGAATATTGAAGGAAGAGAGATTTCACATATAAATATACTATCTTGGACATCTTCTATGATTGTGAGCCCCATTAATTATTTTCAAACTTGAGAAAATTAGTTGAAGTTGGACAAGGAAGACAACATAATGAGTTATGTTTGAGTATATTTGCATAGAAGTTATATTGTTATGGATCCTCTAACATGTGGTGCTTGCTTGGGACCTTTTGCTAGCCAAAAATTTTTGTACTAAGTAGAGATACTACTTGTGCATCCAAAACCCTTAAACCCAGTTTCATGCCATGAGTGTCCACCATATCTACCTATGGATTGAATGATCCTTCAAGTAAGTCGTCATCGGTGCAAAAGCAATAAAAATTGCTCCTAAATATGTATGATCTTTTATTGTAAGGGAAAATAAGTGTTGTACGAACTTGTGGTGGTAAAGAAATAAAAGCGATGGACTGCATAATAAAGGTTGCTATCACAAAGTGCAATACAACGTGACGTTCCTTTGCATTAAGGGTTTGCACATCCAACATTAAAAAGCGCATGACAACCTCTGCTTCCTCTGCGAAGGGCCTATCTTTTACTTTCATGTATTTACTTTTTTTTTGCAAGAGTCAATAGTATCCCTTCCTATTTCAACCTCGATTATTCTTTAGTTGGCAAGCATCATGTGATGGGGAAATATCCAAGCATATATGGCCATTCAAATATATTTGATCATGAATTATTATTGTTGACAATTATCTATATGATAAATAAGTTGGGAGGCGAAACATTAAGCCCCTATCTTCCTCTGTGTTTGATGAATGCTATTTGTTCAAAAGATATGCTTTGAGTGTTAGCAATATGGAAGGCTCTATGATAGTTGGGTATGTGGGATTTGCTAAATCACAGCTCTTACATAGAACCTTCCTGAAAATAAGACGAATTGCAATTGTTTGGTGACTAAAAGCATAGTTTGCTAGTTTTCAAGAAACTTTATGGTCTATACTTTAACTTGTGAATAGCTTGCTACTTGATCATGAGAATTTTTATGAGATGAGCTACTGTTTATGATATATATGATGCTAGAAAAAGTGTTTGGAACTATCATTGATCAAACTTGTGCACTTGCTAGCATTCACACTTCATAAATTATTTCTTTTATCATTTACCTACTCGAGGACGAGCAGGAATTAAGCTTGGGGATGCTGATACGTCTCCGACGTATCCATAATTTATGAAGTATTTATGCCATGTTTACAACAATTCCATATGATTTTGGTATGATTTGATTAGAACTAACCCGGACTGACGTTGTTTTCAGCAGAACTATAGTGGTGCTGTTTTTGTGCAGAAATAAATGTTCTCGGAATGGGCTGAAAATTTACGGAGAATATTTTTGGAAAATATAAAAAATACTGGAGCAAAAAGATATCGGAGAGGAGTCCCGAGGCAACCACAAGGGTTGGGGCGCCCCCCTAGGGCGCGCCCCTTGTCTTGTGGGCCCCTCGTGGGCCCCCTTGACTTGTCCTCGACGCCAACACCTCCTATAAATCCCAAAAACCTCAGAAGAAAACCTAGATCAGGAGTTCCGCCACCGCAAGCCTCTGTAGCCACGAAAAATCAATCTAGGCCCTCTCCGGCACCCTACCGGAGGGGGCCATTGAGGGAGTCCTGGACTAAGGGGTCCTCGGGCGTCCGGCCTGTTGGACATGGGCCGGACTAATGGGCTATGAAGATACAAGACCGGAGACTCTCTCCCGTGTCCGGATGGGACTCTTCTTGGCGTGGAAGGCAAGCTTGGCGACCAAATATGAAGATTCTTTTCTCTGTAACCGACTTTGTACAACCCTAGTCCCCTCTGGTGTCTATATAAACCGGAGGGCTTAGTCTGGAAACAGAGACAGTCATATAGGCTAGACTTCTAGGGTTTTAGCCATTATGATCTCGTGGTAGATCAACTCTTGTAATACTCATATTCATCAAGACGAATCAAGCAGGAAGTAGGGTATTACCTCCATAGAGAGGGCCCAAACCTGGGTAAACATTGTGTCCCCCGTCTCCTGTTACCATCAATCCTAGACGCACAGTTCGGGACCCCCTACCCGAGATAAGCCGGTTTTGACACCGACATTGGTGCTTTCATTGAGAGTTCCACTGTGCTCTCCTCAAGAGGTTTGATGTCTCCTTCAATCATCCACAACAATGCTGTCCAAGGAGTGGTCTTCCTCCCCGGACAGATCTTCGTCTTCGGCGGCTTCGCACTGCGGGCCAACTCGCTTGGCCATCTGGAGCAGATCAACAGCTACGCCCCTGGCCATCAGGTCAGATTCGGGAGCTTGAACTATGTCGCGGACATCCGTGGAGACTTGATCTTCGACGGATTTGAGACCACGGCAGCCGCTCCCTACCCCTACGATGAACATGATTTAAATCTATCATCGAGCCATACCCAGGAAGTTGCACCTGTAACCGCTCTGGCCTTAGATCCGGAGCAGATCACGCCATCCGAGGACGGGAAGCTCAACCCCGCCACGGAGGCCGCAGTCTCCGCGGCGTTGGAGCCGCACACATACCTATCCTTGGGTGATGTCCGCGTCATCGGAACCTCGGACTCGTTTCCGGCTATAAGTTCCGAACCATGTGCGTCCACATACGTCAAGCAGGATCGGTCGTCGATCACCGAATTCAGCGCCAAGGACATCTTCAGGCACTCGCCTTTAGGCGGTGTGCTGAACTCATTAAAAAATCTGTCCCTAGCGGGGGACTCACAACCGAATTGTATCCGGTTCAAACTGGAGGCTGATGACGGGGAATTTCGCTTCCCACCCGCCACCCACTACATAGCCACTGTCGAGGACTTAACCGACATGCTCGATTACGGCTCCGAAGACATCGACGGTATGGACGACGATGCAGATGAGGAGCACGGCCAAAACCCGCCGTTCACCGGACGCTGGACGGCCACATCCTCGTACGACGTATACATGGTGGATACACCTAAAGAGAATAACAACGAGGACAAGGAAAAACCAGTCGAGGATGAGCCTCCTAAGACACAACCAAAGCGCTGCATCAGCGGCGCTGCTCTAAATCCCGCCGCAACAAAGACAGCAACACCAACACAGGAGACGATCATACTCCGGACGGTGCCGAAGACAGAGAAGATCCTGACGAACAAACGGCCGAACAGGACGGTCGGGAAGATGGGCAAGTTAGCCCTGATGAACATGCCATAAACGACAATTCGGAGGGCAGCACTTATCTTCCACCCTCCGAGGATGAGACGAGCCATGGCAAAGAGGATTTTATCGTGCCTGAAGAACCTCTCGAGCAAGAGCGCTTCAAGCACCAACTAATAGCCACTTCAAAGAGCCTGAAAAAGAAGCAGTAGCAGCTTCAAGCTGACCAAGATCTGCTCAACGACAGATGGACTGATGTCCTAGCAGCCGAAGAATACGGCCTTAAGCGCGCAGCCAAAAGTTACCCGTAGTGCAAATTGCTACCTCAGTTCGATGACGAGGTGCCGAAGCCCATACCATCATCGCGCAATGCGGCTGACCGACCACCACGCGGTCGGGATAAAGCGGCACCTCAAGCAGAACACCAGCCCGCCCCACCTCGCCGTAAAGGCAGAGATAAAGTAGCTCGGTGAGGGAGTATTGGATTAGTGGGTCCTCAGACAGCCGGACAATATCCTTTGGCTGGACTGTTGGACTATGAAGATACAAGATTGAAGACTTCGTCCCGTGTCCGGATGGGACTCTCCTTGGCGTGGAGGGCAAGCTTGGCAATACGGATATGTAGATCTCCTCCCTTGTAACCGACTCTGTGTAACCCTAGCCCCCTCCGGTGTCTATATAAACCGGAGGGTTTAGTCCGTAGGACAACAACAATCATACCATAGGCTAGCTTCTAGGGTTTAGCCTCTATGATCTCGTGGTAGATCAACTCTTGTAATACTCATATCATCAAGATCAATCAAGCAGGAAGTAGGGTATTACCTCCATCGAGAGGGCCCGAACCTGGGTAAACATTGTGTCCCCCGCCTCGTTGTAGACTTCTATGGCTAAGTGAGAGTGATAAAGCCTTATAGTCCGATTGCCTAGTTCGTTGTGCTGAACACCTCCCTCGAAGGACCCAAAATTGGGGTAAAGAGTGCTCAGGTTTATCCCGAACACCCCATTACTAGTTACATGGGGGCAGAAGCCGACGACTGGCCAACTCTCAGATTTTATAAACGGCCGCACAGAAGGTAATATTTTAAATTCACAAGCGTTGCATAGCGCAAATGAACTCGTTTCATATTACAGGATCACATGAGTACATTCATTCGAATATTACATCCTTAGTACATTCCTCTGCCGCAAGGCGAGAACCCTTCAGGACACTGTTATAATACATTTCGGGGTGGCGATGCTCCTTGCCTTCCGGCGGCCCCTCCTTCACCAGCTTCTCGGCGTCCAGCTTCGCCCAGTGCACCTTTGCCCGGGAAAAAGCCCTGCGCGCACCCTCGATGCAGACGGACCACTTTATGACTTCAAGCCGTGGGCAGGCATTCACAAGCCGCCTCACCAGGCCGAAGTAGCTATCAGGCAGGGGATCGCCAGGCCACATCCGGACTATAAGACCCTTCATGGCCTGTTCGGCTGCCTTGTGAAGCTCGACCAGTTGCTTCTGCTGGTCGCTCAATGGCATGGGGTGTTCGGTCCCGGTATACTGAGACCAGAACAACTTCTCCGTCGAGCTCCCCTCCTCGGCCGGTAGAACTCCGCGGCATCTGACACACTGCGGGGTAGATCTGCGAACGCTCCTGGAGAGCTCCAAACTCGGGTTAGTAAATGGAAATTTTCTTTCACATGCTTGCTTTGCATAATGAATGCCTTACCCGCCGCTATCTTCTTAACCGCCTCAATTTCCTGGAGGGCCTTTTGGGTGTCAGGACCCCGATTCTAAGTCACACCGATCTAGCCTGTAACACCTCATATCACTTTGCGGCCTCACGCACGGTATTCCCACGGGTGTCGCCTTACCATGGCCCGGGACCATTTGCGCCTTTTGGCTCACGTATATGATAGTGTCGCTAGCATCCATATGACAGAGAACCTGGGCCGACATGGCTAGTCGTGAACCCAAAGCGGCACTAACGTATGGGGATAGGCATACATGAATCAACATCGAACGTATCGGTCAGCAGCGTGTGAATCCGGGCTGTAGCACTGGGCTAACAGGACTCCGAGAACCCGGGCTGTAGCAGGCTAGGAAGGACTCCGGATGTTACCACGTGACAATTCCCCGAAGGGACAGACACAGGAACGAAGTGAATCACATGCCGGCCAGTCAGGTGCCCGGAGCAGTAGTGCTGGGCTAGCAGGACTCCGGTGAACCGGGCTTTAGCGGACTACTATGGCTCATGGAAGCACAAGACTACATTTCCCCATAAGAGAGGCTACCAAGGATAAACAACTAGGTTGTCGGATCCCACACATACCAAGCATTTCAATCATACACGCAATATGCTTGATATGTGTAAATACAACATGGCATCACAACATAACTCTACAACTCAAGTACTTATCCATTAGGCTCCGAAGAGCCAGATATTACAAACATGGGTCTCTCGACCCAGCATTCAGAGCATACAAGTCAAACACATGCGGAAGCTTAACATGTCTGAGTACACACAACTATAAATGAAAAAGGTTGAGAAGCCTGACTATCTACTAGATCCTGCCGAGGGCACAAGATCATAGCTGAGGTAACAAGCTAAACGTCGAAGTCCACGCGGAACTACTAGGGAGACTGAAGTCTCTCTGCAAAAACATAAATTAAGCAAACGTGAGTACGAATGTACCCAGCAAGACTTACATCAGAACTATCTACATATGCATCGGTATCAACAAAGGGGATGGTGGAGTTTAACTGCAGCAAGCCAGCTTTGACTCGGTGGCTATCCTAAACTACGACTGCAACTAACTCTTTTGAGGTGGCGCACATGAGTCCACATATTCACCATATCAATACTCCACTATGGATCCGCTCTTGTCTCCCTACGAGAACGCCATCCATAGCACTCACGCTTATCTTGCGCATTTTAGAGTATCCACTTTCACTTGTCTATCAACTGTTATAGGCAACCCAGAAGTCCTTTACCACGGACACGGCTATTCGAATAGATCATATTAACCCTGCAGGGGTGTACTTCGTCACACACGCGCTCACCACTTACCGCCGTTTACACAACATGTACTCGGCAACCTTCAAGCGGAAGCCCGGCGAGGGTGTCGGCCACAACCTACCTAAACACTCAAGTCTCTAGTCCAGGTTTATCGCCTATTCAGGTTCCATCCGCAGGGAGTCCGGCCGAGGTTTCCACATACGGCCCCGAATGATGTGTACAGGGTTCCGAGACACCAAACGGGCGCCCGGCATGCCCGGCCACGTGCCTACCGCATCAGAGCCCACCCCTCGGGTCAGCATTGCCCACGGCCTCCAGCATACTACAAACACCAGAAACTACTTGCAACTCCTGGACAGAGGACAAGGGTGATTAAGAAGCCGAGAGGGTCCATTGGTTTCGGGCCTAATGCGTGGTAGTAACTGTATCATGGATCACAAACACAGAACTCAGTTCCTGAGGACGGCTTCAATGAGACAACCCACCATGTACTCCTACATGGCCTCTCACCGCTACCTTTACCAAATCGTGTTCACACACTTAGCTCACACACAGTAGGACATGTTCATCACCATTCCAATTCATCCCCGATGAATCAGACCTGACACAACTCTAAGCATAGCAGGCATGACAAACAATCATGAATGAGTAGGCACATCAGGGCTCAAACAACTCCTACTCATGCTAGTGGGTTTCATCTATTTACTGTGGCAATGACAGGTCATGCAGAGGATAAAGGGGTTCAGCTACCGCAACAAGTAACAGATGAACCGTTGTTGTCCTAATGCAGTAAAAGAGAGCAGGAGCGAGAGAGTGGGATTGTATCGGAATGAACAAGGGGGTTTGCTTGCCTGGCACTTCTGAAGATAGCATTGAGTCTTCATTAGTGTCAACGATCACAACGCCGGAACATCGTCTACCGAGAGGGGACAAATACCGGCAACAGAGAAGAAATACAATCAATGCAATGCACAATATGATGCATGATCATGACATGGCAATATGAATGTGTTTTGGGCTAATGCAAGCTAGAACAGATTGAGATGAGTCCATTTGAACCAAAGATTCAAATGCAAACCCATTTTATAGAGTCATATAAGTGCATTATCTTGTTTCATCTAAACAGCATGGTTAGGTTGCTCTAACATGCATGAAACCAGTACAAATGGATAGATTGGATTTTTCTGATCATTTTTCATATATAATTTGTTTCATTTGGAGTTATGGTTGAATTTCTATGAATTTTTGAAGTTGTAGTATTTTCTGGAATTTCCTGTATAAGAATAATTCCAGTAATTAAATTACTGCGTCAGCACTACGTCAGGATGACGTCAGCAAGTCAACAGCGGCTGGTCCAGGTCAAACCTGACCAGTGGGACCTGCCTGTCAGTGACTAACCTAACTAATCCAGATTAATTAGCGCTAAACTAATACTAATCTAGTTTAGTTAAGAGCATGGGCCCACACGTCAGTGACTCAGGGGGAGTCAAACTGGGGTTAAACTAGGTCAAACGAGGTCAAACCCGCTGGCGACTCGACGAGGGCACGGACGAGGATTCACTCGATTCAATGCGGTGCCTCACTATGTTTACCTCAAGCTCAAGATGCCCAGACCACGCGATGTCATAACAGTCAATGGAAACAAGGAACACTCCCTCTGCACCAAGGAGCACACTGCTGCCTTAGCAGCAGAAGTACAGAGCGGCCTTTTCAAGCAGAACCTTAATTCAGCGGCCACACTCCTGGACACTGTCAAGAGAGTCCGGACTATTTTGCAGCAGGATAGCTCGGCTCATCAAGAGCTCGACTAGCAATTTGGCCTCCGTCCCAGTCCCGATCAAGTGGTGGCATTCGCACCGCGCGTACATAATTACGCACTCAAAATACCATGGGCATAGACGGAGGCATAACTAGCTTGTGATCCATAATACGGCTCGACCGCTCCCGGACACATATACTTTCACTATTTCTTCTTTTTCCTTTTCAGGCTTCTTACCCACAGGCCTTCCCTGATGGCTCGATCGCAGGTCCTTTCGAAGGACAAATACACCAAGTCGGCAGTCAGCTTGGACGTAGAGGTGAATTTCTAGGTGGTTTCTTTAATGACCACTCTACCTGTTTTCAGGGCCCACACGCAGCTCTCCCTTGGTTGTGGCATGTTAAATAGCATGTTTCTTATCGCACTATTTGTATCAATATGCTTTGACGTATTAATCAAATCATAATGGAAACAGTTTGCGGCCCAATTTTTAGGGCCCCTGCTCATTACCTTTGCTCCTTTTCTGTTTCCCTTTTTCTATTAATAACCTTATCAGATAGCACCCGTACACTGTGGTATGTTTTAATTTGCCAGGGGCTTCATAGCGCCCCACATTGCGGCAACAAAGTCCAAACACTTTTTACAGTATAGTTCGGCACCCCGAATTTAGCACTATATGCATTGGCTCCGAATCATGTCTTTGGTCAATAGTTGGGTTGCCCGGCTCCTGTGCTTGCTACCTTACGTTCCGCTATACCGGCTAAGGTAGTAAAGGGAGAACTACTGCGATTGTGCCTTGGTTTACCCAAAGGAGCACCTCAGTAGAGAAAGCCGAAAACTAACTGTCATGATGCGGCGAGAGCTGGTCAGCTCTTCGGAGGTCTCAAATCCTTAGAGATTTTTTCCGCATTACGCGAGGGATTGGTACTTGTCCGATCAGGTGTTTAGAGCTTCCTAGTTCGAATACCAGGGGCTGCTGTCGGTGTCAAAACCGGCGGATCTCGGGTAGGGGGTCCCGAACTGTGCGTCTAAGGCGGATGGTAACATGAGGCGGGGGACACGATGTTTACCCAGGTTCGGGCCCTCTTGATGGAGGTAATACCCTACTTCCTACTTGATTGATCTTGATGATATGAGTATTACAAGAGTTGATCTACCACGAGATCGTAGAGGCTAAACCCTAGAAGCTAGCCTATGGTATGATTGTCGTTGTCCTACGGACTAAACCCTCCGGTTTATATAGACACCGGAGGGGGCTAGGGTTACATAGAGTCGGTTACAAGGGAGGAGATCTACATATCCGTATTGCCAAGCTTGCCTTCCACGCCAAGGAGAGTCCCACCCGGACACGGGACGATGTCTTCAATCTTGTATCTTCCTAGTCCAACAGTCCGGCCAAAGGATATAGTCCAGCTGTCTGAGGACCCCCTAGTCTAGGACTCCCTCAGTAGCCCCTGAACCAGGCTTCAATGATGATGAGTCCGGCGCGCAGATTTTCTTCGGCATTGCAAGGCGGGTTCTTCCTCCGAATACTCCATTAGAAGATTTTGAACACAAGGATAGTGTCCGGCTCTGCAAAACAATTTCCACATACCACCGTAGAGAGAATAATATTTCCACAAATCTAATCTGCTGACAGCTTTTCTAAACGTGACGTTCTGCCGTGATCTGGTCATGACGAACCATTTTTCCGAGCCTGCCACTGGACGTGTTGCGAGGCGGTTTTGTTGGCATGTCTTGTCGAAGCAGAGATCGTGTCCCTCCTTTCACGGGATTCTCATCAATACGGGTGTGGGTAACCCAATCGTGCCTGCTGGTATGACTCTTCGATTTTAGGCAAGTTCCAGACGGTCGTGCGGAGGGCGCTTGATATTTACCCTCTTTATAAAGGGGTCAAGGCCTGTCCTTTTCTTATTGCGCTCGATCTTTCCCTTCTCCCACCTCGAATTCCAGTACCCAAGGCGGAGGCCAAGCGCTTCGGACCTTCAATCATGTCCGGATCCAACCTTCAAGGCTGGTGGATGGCCTCCTCTGTCACAGAGGAGGACATCAAGAAGCTAAGAGAAGCCAGGTATCTGACCGCCGAAATCTCGCACAGGCTGCCTGCTCAAGGGCAGGTCATCCCCACTCCCGAACCCAACGAGAGTGTCGTATTTATTTCCCACTTCCTCCGAGGGCTAGGCTTTAGTCTTGATCCCTTTGTTAGAGGGCTTATGTTCTACTACGGGCTCGACTTCCATGATTTGGCTCCGGATTCCATCCTTCACATCTCATCGTTCATCATCGTGTGTGAAGCCTTCCTCCGCATCACCCCACACTTCGGCTTATGGCTAAAGACCTTCAATGTGGAGCCCAAGATGATTGAGGGGCGACACGTAGAGTGCGGAGGCGCTATAATAAACAAAGGCGCCGATGCTCCATGGCCAAAGGGTTCCTTCCCGGAGACATCCAAGTTATGGCAGCGGGAGTGGGTTTACATCACCGCTCCCCGAAGCGCTAAGTGGGTAGCTGCCCCCGCCTTCCGTCCGGCCCCCCGCCACAATTGGCGTCATGGGTCAACAAAGGGCTGGACTGGGGGCCAGCTAATGATGTGCCGACATTGCAGAGCCGCATCCGAGATCTCTTCAAGGGAGATGTCAGCCTTGTCAAGGTAATGCAAGTCATGCTAGTTCGTCGGATCCTGCCATGCCAACGTCGACCTCTCCGTATGTGGGAGTTCAACCCGGAAGGACCGCGAACTATTCAGCAATTCTTCGGCGCGACGCTCGAAGAGATGTATGGATTGTTCTTCGGATCACGAATAAAGTGTCCGGACACACCGAGGATGCAGGTCTGAACTACAATCGTCCAGACACACAAGTAAGTAATTCTGCGGCCGAAGATGTTGTCTTTTAATTTATCACAACATAATTCTGAAAAGTCACCTTTTGACCAGGACTGGATAAAAAAGGCGAAGATGATCAGGTGTTCGGCCCCCCTTCTCGAAGGCTCACCGGATCCTGTACTAGCCAGGATGCTTGAGCTTGCGCCTTATCAAGTGCTATCAAGGAAAGATAAAGGGAGGAACAAAGAAGCCGAAAGCGATCCTCACTCATTATTCATCCAAACCGGGGGAATTAGTGCCTCCGCGATGGAGGATAACTGGGGAGAAGAATCTAAAATTCCCTCTCCCACAAGGAAGGAAGAGGGCCGCCTCTGAAGACTTGGAAACAATGGTTTTCAAACGAGGGAAGAAACCTTTGTCAGGGGGCCCTACCCCGGAGGGCATCCTTACCGCACAGTGCCTGCAAGGGGACCAGCCCTCCACCGAGCTGTAAGTAAACAAAAGTACTTTATAGTAAATACACCCTGCTTCATTTCTGAGAACAATAACCGAGACGTATGCCTTGTAGTTTGGATCGTAGCCCTTCTCGACAGAGTTCATCTTCGGGGGATCTTCTTCCGGAGATGATGGAGAGCGAAACGCCTCCCCGTGCCTCCCCGCCTTGTGAGGCGGATGACCCTGAGGTGTCCTCACGGAGGATTTCTCCTGATCCGCCAAGGCCAGAAGGTAACCCTTCAGCCACCCGAAGTTCGGAGTATTAGGCTCCTAAGGAGAGCCACAAAAAGAGTCCTAGACTGTCCGCCGCACGACCGGACGCACTGATGAGTCTTCTGGAGCAAGCGGCTATCTCAGAGGCGCATTGTACTCTAATGGGTACGGTGTTTGAGAGAATTTCATCCGCCGAAAGTGGGTTGCATGAAGCCTTTATGAGCCTGCTAAGAGGCTTTGAGGTACGCAAAGTAATATATATTTTTTGACGGTACCGCACACGCTAGGTGTGCCCTATGCAGATAGTAGCCCCTGAGACTCTGGTTGCTGTCGAAAAAGGCGGCAAACAGAGGATCATAGTCCCAGTTAATAACCGTGCTGCTTTCATGTGCAGACGGCTGAGGGTCCGGTGGCTAGCCGGACTGGTGAGTTTGCCGAACTGAAGCGGCAACTTGATGCGGCAGATGCCGACATCGTTCTTGTAAACAAGCAGCTTGACGAGGCACAGGGTATGTATTCTCCGGTGATCAACATATATTAAGAGGAGCATGATGCTAGTATTTGTAATATGCTGTGACTGCAGATGGAGCTGCCGCCATGGAGACCCTTCGGGCGGAACTTGCCCGAGCCAAGGAACAAGCCAAGAAGAGTGATGCGGCCGCCCTAAAGGCGGTCGAAGAGCTAAGAGCCGAACAGGCTGCGCATTGCCAGAGCAAATAGAAAATAGCCAAGATGGCTGTTGAGTTGAAAGATGCCGCCGACCATTATGAGCTGTTGAAAAGCAAAGCCAAACGAAGACGGCGAACCTGGAGAAAGCCATGGTAGCAGCCAAGGAAGCCCGCTCTAACATCAGAGCGGCGAAGGAGGAGCTACGTCAAGCCGGAGATATCGCGGCTAGGAAGCCCTTCTTGTTGCAGACGAAGTTCGGAGATCCTAAGTATGCCCTTCTGGATCAATTATGGAGTTCTGCAGATGCATACTTGGATTGGCAGCGAGTGCTGCTGATGCGACCGAGTTTTTCAAAGATCAAAAAGATCACGAAGTGGAAAAGCTGTTCTGGTCGCAGTTCAATGTTCCAGTGCGTCAGCTGCTGTTAAATGAGCAAATGGCTGAGTGGGCCGAGCTCCATAGGTTGTCCGGGCTTGCCATGAGGTCTGTTGTGGATCATCTTTGGCCGGAAGGACCAAGGCCGAATAGTTATTTTGGCTTAGTGCAACGATTCCTTGGTGCTGTGCCGCATATCGATGCTGTGAAGAGGTCGGCATGTATAGAGGGTGCGCGGATGACTCTTGCCCGTGTCAAGACATACTGGGCAGAGATGGAGGCCACCGCTATTGCAACCCAGAGTTTGGCCGTAGGCTGAGTATCGGCCGAGCACTATTTTGAAAAAATCCTAGAAGGCGCTCGTTTAATAGAGGCCCAGTTCTCGAAGAGTATCATGTTCTAGTGACATGTATCCCAATTGTAAGTACAATGTTATTTGAATTATAAAGGCTGTGTTTATACTTTTGCCTGAAAGTATTATTATGCCTCCTGTGCGGTTGTTTATGTATATATATAACCTGGAAGTTTACAGTCGTCGGCTTCAGCCCCTACGCATATAATGCGGGGGTGTTCGCAAAAGCGCGTGTTCACACTTGATCCAACATCTTGGTCCATTAAGGAGGTGGTAGCGCGGCGAACGAGGCAATCGGACTATATTGCTTTAACACTTTCACTTAACCATAGGAGTTTGACAGTGGGGCTACTATATAGCCCCTGGTATTTCCGCATCTATCCGAATACGGTTCGCGTACGTACATGACTGGGAAAACCGGTCCTTCGTTAATGCGGAGGAATCCCGAAGATTCCGATGAGTCATCGAGTGGTTGACCAGTCTTGCGCTTTATCATGACAGTCAGTTTTCAGCTTTCTCTACTGAGGTGCTTGTCCAGATGAACCAGGGCACAATCGCAGTAGTTCTCCCGGTGCCACCTTAGCCGATAGAGCGGAACGTAAGGTAGCAAAACAGGGGAGCCAGGCAAACCCAACATTTGACCAAAGACATGATTCGGAGCTGATGCATATAAGGCCAAACTCGCGAGGCCGAACACTCCCTAAGGTATTCGGTCTTTACAACATATACCGGGCTGAGTAACGCCCTTGAACCCTGAATTTCCAGGTACGTGCATTAGTCTGACGTGGCGAAATGCCAATAACGCCAGCATCCCTCTCGGTTGTGTTGAGTATCCGGAGGGTGTGAAGAAACAAGAGACAGTAAGAAAGGTTTACACAGGGTCTTAATCTAAAAAGAAACCTTTGAGCGGGGCCCTGCTGCACGTCTGCGCCTGTGTCTCCATTGTGCCGTATCCTGGAAGGATGTAGCACGATTATCATCTGTTAAAAGAGAAGAACTTAGATGAAATTTGTCGTGCGAAAAATTGGTTATTCTTAATAAACCATTAAAATTCAAAATAAGGTCGAGCCGAACTGTAGACTTTGTTTTTTTACATGCGGGAAGCCCCTAGCACCGTCTACGGGGGTATATTCATCAACCCCATCTTAGGTTTATCTAAGCTGTTACAGCTAGTGGTGCGCCGGACTCGTCTACCCGTGTCCGCGGTCTTGACGAACGATCGTTTATGCTAGTTGGAGAGGCCATTTAGTGTCCGGCTACTAAAGCTGTCGCACATTCTTCCGCGTGTAAGGAATGCTCAGTGTTTCCGCTAACTATGATGATGCCGCGTGGACCGGGCATCTTGAGCTTAAGATAAGCATAATGCGGTACTACATTAAAACGAGGGAAGGCCGTTCTTCCTAGTAGTGCTTGATAGCCGCTTCGGAATGGAACGATGTCGAAGGTTAACTTTTCACTTCGGAAGTTGTCGGGGGAACCGAATACAACCTCTAGTACGAGAGAGCCCGTGCAGTGGGCCTCTGGGCCTAGTATTACTCCTTTAAAGGTAGTATTGCTTTGGCTAATTCTCGTTGGGTCTATCCCCATTTTGCGGACTGTGTCCTGACATATCAGATTAAGACTACTGCCGCCGTCCATAAGGACTCGGGTGAGATGGTATCCGTTGATTATTGGGTCGAGCACCAAGGCAGCCGATCCTCCTTGCCGGACATTGGTCGGGCTATCCCTGCGATCAAAAGTGATCGGGCAGGCCGACCAAGGGTTGAACTTGGGGGTGACGGGCTCTACGCCGCATACGTCTTGGAGTGCGTGTTTGCTCGTCCTCTTCGTCACGTGAATCATGTTCACTATTTTGACCTCTGGTGGGAACTTTTTCTGTCCCCCAGTGTTTTGCTGGCGAGGCTCATCCTCGTCTTCACTTGGTGTCTCCCTCCCCTTGTGTTCGGCGTTTAGCTTACCGGCCTGCTTGAAGACCCAGCATTCTCTGTGGGTGTGATTTGCAGGTTTATCGGAGGTGCCGTGAATCTGACATAATTTGTCTAGAATCTTGTTTAGGCTTGACGGTCCATCTCTGTTGCCTTTGAAAGGCTTTTTCTGTTGACCGGGTCGAGAGCCCCTAAATTCGGCGTTTACCGCCGTGTTGTCTGGGTTGTCTTCGTTATTTCGACACTTGCTTTTACTGCATCGTGGTTTTCCATTGCCATCCCTGACTTCAGATGTGCCTGGGTTGCTGGTGCTACTACGGGCCAGCCAGCTATCTTTGCCCGCGCAAAAGCGGGTCATAAGGCTTGTTAGGGCTGCCATTGTTCTCGGTTTTTCTTGGCCGAGGTGTCTGGCGAGCCATTCATTTCGGACGCTGTGTTTGAAAGCTGCTAAGGCTTCGGCGTCTGGGCAGTCGATGATTTGTTTCTTCTTAGTGAGAAATCTGTTCCAAAGCTTTCGGGCTGACTCTCCGGGCTGTTGAATTATATGACTTAAATCGTCTGCATCCGGAGGTCGGACATAGGTCCCTTGAAAGTTAGCCCTGAAAGCATCCTCAAGCTCCTCCCAACTTCCAATTGAATTTTTGGGGAGGCTCTTCAGCCAGTGTCGAGATGGTCCTTTCAGCTTGAGGGGCAAGTACTTGATGGCGTGGAGATCGTCTCCGCGAGCCATATGGATATGGAGGATGAAGTCCTCAATCTAGACCCCAGGGTCTGTCGTTCCGTTGTACGCCTCTATGTTCACGGGTTTGAATCCCTCTGGAAATTCGTGATCCAACACCTCATCGGTGAAACATAGGGGGTGCGCGGCACCCCTGTATTTGGATTGTCATGGCGTTCTGACGGTTGTAGTGTTCGGTTTTGGTTACGCGCTGGAGCGCGCTTCCTAGATCCGTAGATGGATCTAGTCACGCCGGCCTTATGATGCAAGTCCTCGCGTGGATCATGTGCTGACTTATGTGCGGCCTCGTTAGCCGCCCTATCGCAGCCACGAGGTGGTCGATCAGACCGGTCGGCCATTTTATTTTTCGGCTATGTAGGCTCTAAGGCCTCATCATCGAATTCAGGCAACGGCTTGCGCTTTGGATAGCTCTTTGTGTGGCGACTACCACCATACTTTTCTTCAGTGCCGAGCACTTTGTTCCATCTACTGTTGAGTGTATTCTGCGCGGCCTTAAGCCTTTGTTTCTGCTTCTTCAGACTCCTCGCGGTGGCAATAAGCCTTCTACAGAGGTTCTCTTGTTCCAAGTGCCTTTCCGGATGATGTGTGCATCGTCGTCCGGACTGTTTTCCTCTCCGGAGAGAGGTTGATGAGCTTTATCCTAGGCGTCGCCGTGATCGGACAGCGGCCCTGTACTATATATGTTCGCCGTCCGCTGGTTCATCCTGCTCTGTCGCTGGGTCCGTGTGGTCGTTGTTACCTCTGGAGTCGACCGGGGTGTTATTTCTTCTTGCGCTGTTATCACTGTGTTTGCCGAGGCGGGATTTGGAGCGGCGCCTACGCCGTTGCTTTGGTTGCTTCTCGAGGGAACTATCCCTCCCTGCATCCTTCCGTTCCTCGTCATTGTTCTCTTTAGGTGTATCCACCATATATATATCGTGTGATGAAGTGGCTGTCCAGCGCCCTGTGGGCGGTGGTTCCTATTCCTCTCCTGCATCGTCGTCCATACCGTCGATGTCTTCGGAGTCGAAATCGAGCATGTCAGTTAAATTGTCGACAGTGGCTATTAAGTGGGTGGTGGGTGGGGAACGAATTTCTTCGTCGTCCGCTTCCCGTTCGGGCCGGACATAGTTCGGCCAAGGGCCTCCTGACAAGGAGAGAGACCTTAATGAATTTAGCACATCGCCAAAAGGCGAGTGCTGAAAGATATCCGCGGAGGTAAACTCCATGATCGGCGCCCAATCAAATTCGATATGCATGGACGCAGGCGATTCGGGGCCTGTGGCCGGGGGTGAATCCGAGGATCCGGCGACACAGGTCTCATAGGAGGTGAAGTCAGTATTCGGCTCTATCGCCACTGAGTGTGTGGCCTCCGAGGCAGGGTCCATCCACCCGTCCTCGGATGGCGCAATCGACTCCGGATCTAGGGCCGGAGTAGGAATAGGTGTGATCTCCCGAACACTGTCCGGTGGCAGAGCTAAGTCGTGCTCGTCGTGACTGTGCAGCGCACCTGACATGGGCTCGAATCCGTGAAAGATCAACTCTCCGCGGATGTCGGCAGTGTAGTTTAAATTTCCAAACCTGACCTGACGGCCAGGGGCGTAGCTCTCGATCTGCTCTAGATGGCCAAGCAAGTTGGCCCGCAGTATGAGGCCGCCGAATATGAAGATCTGTCCGGGGAGGAAAACCTCACCCTAGATCACATCGTTGGCGATGATCGAAGGAGCCATCAAGCCTTTATCGTGACGGCACAGTGGAACTCTCAATGAAAGCACCAATGTCGGTGTCAAAACCGGCGGATCTCGGGTAGGGGGTCCCGAACTGTGCGTCTAAGGCGGATGGTAACAGGATGTCGGTGTAATGGGCCACGGGTAGGCTAACCCGATACCCAGAACCTCTCAAGACATTGGGGCTGGCTGCGCCCCTCAAGGCACCCAGACGAAGTGCCGCCTTCTGGTAGCCGGCTGGAGGAATGGCCGGCTGCCCGTAGACGGCCGAGTTCCAGAGGCCGGCATCAAGACAAGACGACTCCTAGTGGGCGGCCTCTAGAGAAGCTGGCCCCTAGCAGTCGGCCCGAGGTGCCAACGAAGCCTACGCCCTCATCAAGGAAGACAAGACAGGGAGTGGCTACAGTGTAGCCCATCCCTCCCGAATCCAGGGATGGGCGTGGCCACAGTGCGACGTACCGGAGGAGATCTCCGCCCGGCGCCGCACTATTGCCACTCCACCCATGACATCATCATAAGCGGGCAGAGCCCTGCTCCCACGACGACCTGTCGGTACGGCCCAAGGATGACGGGCCCCACCAACCAGCGAGAGCCCGGAAGACGGCTAGAGCCCCATCAGTCGGATCCGAGGGAGGTCGGCCTCCAGAAGTCGGCCCGCCTCTTCCTCGGGACCCACGCGCCATTAACCAGAGGAGACGCAGAGTGGCTACAGTAATCGTCTGCCAGGCGGCGGGGCTGTAGCCATGCTCCCCTGACCGAGCCTGCGTCATTAGCATCACGGCTACAATGATCAGCAGTCGACAAGACCCGTGAGCGGCGGAGGCGGCCTGTCGGCCCCATACCAGACCAGTCGGCATGGCCCACCAGGCGGCGGGCCCCAGCAATCAGCGGAGAAGCCGGCAACCAAAGAGACTGACAGCCGGGCCCAACACCCGGCCGGATTACTATTGTACCCCTGGGGGGTAGACCTATATAAACCCCTAGGGCACCCATGCAAAGGGTTCCCAACCTGTTAGAACTAGATCGACCCATAGAGAAAGGAGAGAGCTAGCCTTGCTCTCTTCCACCTCTAGCAAACAGCTCAAGGAGCACCATTGTACCACTTGTGCCCTAGTGATCATGCGGAGACCCCGCAGAGCAGGTGTCGGAGTAATTGACCACGGGTACCCCAAAGACGGCGAGACAATAATTCAAGACATCGGGTCTAGTAAAGCCCCTCAGTCTGACTGTCTGGTCGCTCCGGCTGGCTCCCCGTCCGACTGCTCCACACGGCCGGTTGCCGGCTGCCGACGGCAGCTCGACCCAACACCGACAAGACCCCGACGAGACGGCCATACCGCGGACGAGATAGCTGTACCGCGACGCCATCATGTACAGTGTCACTTGTCCCTGGGCACTATTTATGAAGTGACCCAGGAGACAAGCATGACACCACACCATGACAATAATTGACCACATAGCTTAGGAAGTAAGCTAGCCATGCCTATATAAAGGGACGCATCCATCCATCCAGGGGATGGACTCACACTCCCACACACTCACGCATGCATGCTCATGCACTGCGGCCATGCACACACTTGTGCTCATATGCATATATAAAGCCAGATGCCTATGGCACTGAGCTCAGATACAGCTCCAGGAGCAACTCTGTACCAGATATACTACAGATACTCAGACATGCAGGAGTAGGGGTATTATCTCTCCGGAGAGCCCCGAACCTGGGTAAACTAGCGCGTGCTACTCGCATACCCGCTCCCGGTCCTATCAGTAGCAGTCTTACCCTCACACGAAGCCCTTGTGGCATCTGTCGCCTCACACCCCCCCGTGAGAATACCACGACAGTTGGCGCCCACCGTGGGGTGGTACTACTACTATGCTACCATGCTGCTGCTGGTTTCGCAGTCCGGGTGGGACCATCTTCACCATCAGCGCCGCGGTGTCGCGCCATCTCTCCGGTAGCGCTCGGGGGCTCGACTTCGACCCGCCCCCGGAGTGGCCGTGCAGGACGGCACGTCCTTGTCGTCGGCCTCGCCGCCTTCGTCATCATCACCGTTGCAACGCCGATCATTTGTCCGCGCACGCGCCGCGCGTGCAGTGCCTCGCTTCAGTCGGCCGCATCCGTGCGCGCGCCGTGCCGCGTCGCTCGCGTCTGCTCCCCTCCGCGTTGTGCCTTGCTCCGGCCGAAGCGCGCGTTTGCCACTCCATATCTCATCTATGCAAGCAAGCTAGATACAAGTCAAACCGAGTCATACACAGCCTATGCATTGGCCAGATGCAAGACGAATTTTCCTTTGCCCAGAAACAAGCCATACACTGCTCGTACTTGTCCCAAATAATGGCCATACTCTTCTCAGATGTGGGTCGGGCACGACCTGTACACTACCCAGACCATGCCCAGACGATGGTGTGTTTCGGTACCACGCTGCATCTCCGACCGTCCCCGCGCCTGGGTGCTCCGGCCTGCCCCGCGTCTGCCGCGCCTCGCCCCTCTCCACTCACGCTGCCCGCTAGCTCCGGCAAGTGCCGCGCCGGCGAGCCACTCCCAGCGCTCTTCGCTGCTCCAACACCACCACAGGACCAGCGACGGCACCAACCAGCCGCGGCTTCCCGCACCAAAGACATTTTGAAACGTCGCGGAACATATGAGATGTTCCAAGAGCTGAAATTGGGATTTTAGGCTCGTGCCCACGTCAAGAGGTGTGAAACCTCCGACAAGTTTCTTAAGCCTGCAAACTAAGGGAGAAAAGCTCAATCGTTGAGCATGTGCTCGGATTGTCTGAGTACTACAATCGCTTGAATCGAGTGGGAGTTGTCTTCCAGATGAGATAGTGATGGTTCTCCAAAGTCACTGCCACCAAGCTACTAGAGCTTCGTGATGAACTATAACATATCAGGGATAGATATGATGATCCTTGAGCAATTCGCGATGTTTGACACTTCGAAAGTAGAAATCAAGTAGGAGCATCAATTGTTGACGGTTCGTAAAACCACTAGTTTCAATAAGGGCAAGGGCAAGAAGGGATACTTCATGAAACGGCAAATCAGTTGCTGCTCTAGTGAAGAAACCCAAGGTAGAACCCAAAGCCGAGACTAAGTGCTTCTGTAATGAGGGGAACGGTCACTGAAGCAGAACTACCCTAGATACTTGGTAGATGAGAAGGCTGGTAAGGTCGACAGAAGTATATTGGATATACATTATATTAATGTGTACTTTACTTGTACTCCTAGTAGCACCAGGGTATTAGATACCGGTTCGGTTGCTAAGTGTTGGTAACTCGAAATAAAAAGCTACGGAATAAATGGAGACTAACTAAAGGTGAGATGATGATATGTGTTGGAAGTGTTTCCAAGGTTGATGTGATCAAGCATCGCATGCTCCCTCTACCATCGAGATTGGTGTTAAACCTAAATAATTGTTATTTGGTGTTTGCATTGAGCATAGACATGATTGGATTATGTTTATCGCAATACGGTTATTCATTTAAGGAGAATAATGGTTACTCTGTTTATTTGAATAATACCTTCAATGGTCTTGCACCTAAAATGAATGGTTTATTGAATCTCGATCGTAGTGATACACATGTTCATGCCAAAAGATATAAAATAGTAATGATAGTACCACATACTTGTGGCACTGCCATTTGAGTCATATTGGTATAAAACGCATGAAGAAGCCCCATGTTGATGGATCTTTGGACTCACTCGTTTTTGAAAAGATTGAGACATGCGAACCATGTCTATTGGTAGATATGCATGAAGAAACTCCATACAGATGGATCGTTTGGACTCACTTGATTTTGAATCACTTGGGACATGCAAATCATACCACATGGGCAAGATGAATTGAAGGCCTCATTTTCAGTAAGATGGAACAAGAAAGCAACTTGTTGGAAGTAATACATTTTGATGTGCGCAGTCCAATGAGTGCTGAGGCATGCAGTGGATATCGTTATGTTCTTACTTCACAGATGATTTGAGTAGATGGTGAATATATTTACTTGATGAAACACAAGTCTGAATTATTGAAAGGTTCAAGTAATTTCAGAGTGAAGTTGAAGATCGTCGTGACAAGAGGATAAAATGTCTGTGATATGATCATAGAGATGAATATCTGAGTTACGAGTTTGGCACACAAATAAGACATTGTGGAAATTGTTTCACAACTAATACCGCCTGGAACACCATAGTGTGATGGTGTGTCCGAACATCATAAATGCACCCTATTGGATATGGTGCATACCATGATGTCTCTTATCGAATTAGCACTATCGTTTATGGGTTAGGCATTAGAGACAACCACATACACTTTAATAGGGCACCACGTAATTCCGTTGAGATGACACCGTATGAAATATGGTTTAGAGAAACCTAAGCTGTCGTTTATTAAAAGTTTGGGGCTGCGACGCTTATGTGAAAAAGTTTCAGGCTGATAAGCTCGAACCCAAAGCGGATAAATGCATCTTCATAGAATACCCAAAACAGTTGGGTATACCTCCTATTTCAGATCTGCAAGCAAAAGTGATTGTTTCTAGAAACGGGTCCTTTCTCGATGAAAAGTTTCTCTCGAAAGAATTGAGTGGGAGGATGGTGGAGACTTGATGAGGTTATTGAACCGTCACTTCAACTAGTGTGTAGCAGGGCACAAGAAGTTGTTCCTGTGGCACCTACACCAATTGAAGTGGAAGCTTATGATAGTGATCATGAAACTTCAGATCAAGTCACTACCAAACCTCGTAGGACAACAAGGATGTGTACTACATCAGAGAGGTACGTAATCCTGTCTTGGAAGTCATGTTGCTAGACAACAATGAACCTATGAGCTATGGAGAAGCGATGGTGGGCCCAGATTCCGACAAATGGCTCGAGGCCATAAAATCCGAGAGAGGATCCATGTATAAAAACAAAGTATAGACTTTGGAAGAACTACTTGATGGTCGTAAGGCTGTTGGGTGCAGATGGATTTTAAAAGGAAGACGGACAATGATGGTAAGTGTCACCATTAAGAAAGCTCGACTTGTCGTTAAGATGTTTTCCGACAAGTTCAAGGAGTTGACTAAGATGAGATTTTCTCACTCGTAGCGATGCTAAGAGTCTGTTGGAATTATATTAGCAGTTACTGCATTATTTATGAAATCTTGCAGATAGGATGTCAAAAACATTGTTTCCTCAACGATTTTCTTGAGGAAAGGTTGTATGTGATACAACCAGAAGGTTTTGTCAATCCTGAAAGATGCTAACAAGTATGCAAAGCTCCAGCAATCCTTCTAAGGACTGGAGTAAGCATCCTGGATCATGTTCGTTCCAAAAATCACGTTCCCGAAGGTTTCATTCCATTTGGACTCCGTTTGATATTCTTTTTCTGCGAAACTCTGAAATAGGCAAAAAACAGCAATTCTGGGCTGGGCCTCCGGTTAATAGGTTAGTCCCAAAAATAATATAAAAGTGAATAATAAAGCCCAATAATGTCCAAAACAGAAGATAATATAGCATGGAGCAATAAAAAATTATAGATACGTTGGAGACGTATCAAAGAACTCCCCCCAAAGCTCGATGGTGGGGAGGACGCCGAGGAAGCCTTCGCACAAGGTGACGAAGGCGGACAGCAGCACCACCGTGTTCGGGGTGAGGTGGTGCGGCTGAAGACCGTAGAATTCGAGGAAGGACCAGAAGAAGCTGCTCGCCGGCAGGCCAAGGCCGCGCAGGCAATGCAAGCGGAAGACGACCCGCTCGCCCTCCTCCGGCACCGGCGAGATCTCCCTCTTAGGCGCGAGGCGGACCTTCACGTAATCTTTGCCGGGCAGCCGCCGCGTCTGGCGGAGGAAGTCGATGTGGTCGTCGTGAACTTCGGAGCCGTCCCATGCTCCGGAGCGCGCCATGGGGGGCGTGGGATTGGAGGATGAGCTCATCGGAGACGAACCACCGCAGCGCTCAGCGTGGCTTGGAGGCGCTACGGCAAGAGAAAGAAGGAGGAGGAAAGAATGGGGAGGAGGGATGCGTGTGCTCCGCCGCTCCCCCTCCTCCCCCTACTTATAGGCCTACGGGCTGCGAAGCCGAGGGGGCGATCGTGGGATTTACGGTGCCCACGACCCCACGCCCCCACGTTTATCGCGCGAGTTATTGTGCGCAGTAACTCCGCGGGAAACTCAACCGCCCACCTCGGCCGCAGCGGATCCGCTCGTGTGCCGAGGCGTGGCAGTGGCGGGCCCCGCCAGCAGGCGTGTCCCATCACGAGCATGGGTTGGCAGACTGGCCCGGCCGCTCGGCGCCACATGACATGCCCACAACGGGCGGCGGCCTAGAGGCTTAGCTAGCACGCCACTTGGTTCCCGCCGACGCGTTCGAAGTTTGGATAAGTCAGGCTAGACGAGGCCGACTCCAGCCAGTCGGCCCGGCGGAAGTCGGACGAAGCTTCACCTTAAGCACTCAGAGAAAGAAACTGCGGAGGTTCCTCGGCTGCTCAGCCGCGGCACCTCACCAGCTTCGGGGACTACTGTCGGAGTAATGGGCCACGGGTAGGCTAACCCGAAACCCAGAATCTCTCAAGACATCAGGGCTGGCTGCGCCCTTCAAGGCACAAAGACGAAGTGCCGCCTTCTCGTAGCCGGCTGGAGGAATGGCCGGCTGCCCGTAGACGGCCGAGTTCCAGAGGCCGGCATCAAGACAAGCCGACTCCTAGTGGGCGGCCTCCAGAGAAGCCGACCCCTAGCAGTTGGCCCGAGGCCGACTCCAACCAGTCGGCCCGGCGGAAGTCGGACGAAGCTTCACCTTAAGCACCCGGAGAAAGAAACTGCTGAGGTTCCTCGGCTGCTCAGCTGCGGCGCCTCACCAGCTTCGGGGACTACTGTCGGAGTAATGGGCCACGGGTAGGCTAACCCGAAACCCAGAACCTCTCAAGACATCGGGGCTAGCCGCGCCCCTCAAGGCACCAAGACGAAGTGCCGCCTTCTGGTAGCCGGCTGGAGGAATGGACGGCTGCCCGTAGACGGCCGAGTTCCAGAGGCCGGCATCAAGACAAGCCGACTCCTAGTGGGCGGCCTCCAGAGAAGCCGACCCCTAGCAGTCGGCCCGAGGCGCCAACGAAGCCTGCGCCCTCATCAAGGAAGACAAGACAGGGAGTGGCTATAGTGTAGCCCATCCCTCCCGAATCCAGTGATGGGCGTGGCCACAGTGCGCCGTACCGACGGAGATCTCCGCCCGACGCCGCACTATTGCCACTCCACCCATGACATCATCATAAGCGGGCAGAGCCCTGCTCCCAGGACGACCTGTCGTTACGGCCCAAGGACGACGGGCCCCACCAACCAACGAGAGCCCGGAAGACGGCTAGAGCCCCATCAGTCGGATTCGAGGGAGGTCGGCCTCCAGCAGTCGGCCCGCCTCTTCCTCGGGACCCACGCGCCATTAACCAGACGAGACGCAGAGTGGCTACAGTAATCGCCCGCCAGGCGGCGGGGCTGTAGCCACGCTCCCCTGACCGAGCCTGCATCATTAGCATCACGACTACAGTGATCAGCAGCCGACAAGACCCGTGAGCGGCGGAGGCGGCCTGTCGGCCCTGTACCAGACCAGTCGGCCGGGCCCACCAGGTGGCGGGCCCCAGCAGTCGGCGGAGAAGCTGGCAAGCAAAGAGACTGATAGCCGGGCCCAACACCCGGCCGGATTACTATTGTACCCCTGGGGGGTAGACCTATATAAACCCCCCAGGGAACCCATGAAAGGGTTCCCAACCTGTTAGAACTAGATCGACCCACAGAGAAAGGAGAGAGCTAGCCTTGCTCTCTTCCACCTCTAGCAAACAGCTCAAGGAGCACCATTGTACCACTTGTGCCCTAGTGATCATGCGGATACCCCGTAGAGCAGGACTAGGGGTGTTATCTCCTAGGAGAGCCCCGAACCTGGGTAAAGTGCGCCGGCGTTCGTGTCTACGCCTTATCCCGCTTCCAGGCACCGGCGACATTCTACTCGCTCCCACCATGATAAGCCATCCATTGGTATAAGTCGCACCCAACCCCCAACACAGGAGGCGGGGGACACGATGTTTACCCAGGTTCGGGCCCTCTTGATGGAGGTAATACCCTACTTCCTGCTTGATTGATCTTGATGATATGAGTATTACAAGAGTTGATCTACCACGAGATCGTAGAGTCTAAACCCTAGAAGCTAGCCCATGGTATGATTGTCGTTGTCCTATGGACTAAACCCTCCGGTTTATATAGACACCGGAGGGGGTTAGGGTTACATAGAGTCGGTTACAAGGGAGGAGATCTACATATCCGTATTGCCAAGCTTGCCTTCCACGCCAAGGAGAGTCCCACCCGGACACGGGACAAAGTCTTCAAACTTGTATCTTCCTAGTCCAACAGTCCGGCCAAAGGATATAGTCCGGCTGTCCGAGGACCCCCTAGTCAAGGACTCCCTCAGCTGTGCCTAAATTTTTATTGTCAAACTCCTATGGCTAAGTGAGGGTGTTCAAGCCGAATAGTCTGATTGCCTGGTTCGTTGCGCTAAACACCTCCTTCAAGGACCAAACAATTGGGTCAAGAGTGTTTAGATTCCATCCCGAACACCCCCGTACTACCTTCGTGGGGGCAGAAGCTGACGACTGGCCAACTCTCAGATTTCATACAATACGGCCGCGCAGGAGGTGATAATTTTCAAACAAAACATTATATCACATAACAACTTTGTTTCATCATACAAGGCAGAGACAACATGAATATATTCATTCAAAGATAATGTCTTGCGCACATTGCGTCGCCACAATACGAGACCCCTCCAGGACGTCTCTGAAATACCGCTCGGGTGTGCGGTGCTCCTTGCCGTCTGGCGGCCCCCCGGTCGCAAGCTTGACGGCGTCCATCTTGGCCCACCACACCTTGACGCGGGCGAAGGCCATGCGCGCGCCCTCGATGCAGACCGACTGCTTGACGACGTCCAGCCGAGGATAGGCATTCACCAGCTGCTTCACGAGGCCGAAGTAGTTGCTGGGCATAGCTTTGGCAGGCCACGGCCGGATTATCAAATCCTTGATGGCCAGTTCGGCCACCCTGTGCAGCTCGACCAGCTGTTTTAGCTGATCGCTGAAGGGCACCGGATGTTCTGGCGCAAGATATTGCGACTAGAACAGCTTCTCCGTCGAGCTCCCTTCTTCGGCTCGGAAGAACTCCGCAGCGTCGGACACAATGCCTGGCAGATCAACAAACGCCCCTAGAGAACTCCGAATCCGGGTTAGTAAGAAATACTTCTTCTCCACATACTTGCTTTGGATATTAAACGCCTTACCCGCCGTGATCTTCTTGGCCTCCCGAATCTCCTGGAGGGCGCCTTGGGCTTCAACCCGGGCCTCTTCCGCGCTCTGGCGAGCCTTGGCGAGTTCGGTCTCTCGAGCCAAAACATCGCACTCCAAGGTCTCGCATTTTTTCACATCGTCCTGGAGCTCTTGCTGGACCTCATTCAGCCTGGCGTTGAGCTTCTTACGGGCGGCTTGCTCTTTGGTAGCTTTCTCCTCGGCTTCGGCCAGGGCATTTTTAAGGGCCTCGACCTTGGTCGTCGCTCCTACACATATCTTTACACTATGGTCAAAACACATCATTTATTCTTTCCTAATATATAGCAAATCATTACATACCTTGCTAGTCCTCTAGCTGCTTCCTCGCTTGGCCGAGCTCCTCCTCGGCCTGCTCCAGTCTCTGCTTTAGTCCGGAGACTTCGGCAGTGTGTGAGGTCGCGGCCAGCAGTGACGCCTGCTTATTCACATAAGACACATTTTATTAGTTTCCTGCAAAATTTAATTGATTCTCTGTCCGGCTTTTCTTTTCGAACACCGGACAGTGTCTCAGGGGCTACTGTCTATATTGGGACTTTTCTCTTTTGTGTCACTTACCTCAAAAACTGTCAGCAGGCCACTGCAGGCTTCGGTCAGTCCGCCCTTGACGGATTAGACCTTCTCAATCACCGTACCCATAAGGATACGGTGTTCCTCCACAATGGAAGCGCCTCGCAGCACTTCCAGCAGATTATCCGGTGCCTCTGGTTGGACAGAGGTCACCGGCGGGATAGGCACACATTCCTCTCTCGAAGGAGGTTGCTCGCCGGATTCCGGAGCCGCATAGGTCTCCGGAACCATACTCGGTTGGGGGCCGAACTGAACACGGCCCCCATCGTCAGACTCCATGGGGATCTGCACCCCGATGTGTCCGGCGGCCGAGGTTTCACCCTCTGGCGCCACTTTGACGGCCTCCTGAACCTCTCCCTAGACGGGGAAGGTCCTTCGGGACAACACCTCGTCGTCGCCCTTGGCCGTGGGAGAATGAGTGGCCGGCGGCGACTCGCTGGCCATCGCCTTCAAGTGCAGCGAACCTCCTGATGAGGATCGCTGGGAGCTGTCGTGGGCCGGACTGCAATTACACGATTAACCATATTAATACCATAAAGAGGAGAGGCCGGATACAGGGGTGCATTTGAGCTTTTTACTTACGATGCGGCCAGGGGCTTGCTTCGGGGGGGTCGCTCCGGGCTGCTGTCGACCTCCCATGCGGAGTTATCCGCAAGGGGGCCTTTCCCCCTCTTGGACGCCTCCGCCTCCAGATTTGTGGAGGCCTTCCTCTTCTTCCTCCCATCAAAGGGAGAGTTGCTTTCCTCCTCCTCCTCGTTGTCGTCTTCGGACATCACGTCTGAAACGCCCTTGCGGCGAGGGACACCTTTGGCCCCCTTGGCCTTCTTCTCTGGCGGCTGATAGGGCGCCGAGACTAGCATCTTCGCTAGGAGCGGGATGAGTGGTTCTTTGGGCAGCGGAGCCGAACATTGAATCCGCTCCACTCTCTCTGTCCATACCTGAAAGAATGGATTAGTAAATTTTAGTTATCCTCCTTGGACAAGCAAGTAGAGGGTATGGCTGGAGACGTAAAGGACTTACTGCATTGGCGGGATGGGCAAGATCGTGCCCGCGGTCCGAGTCTATGGCCGGCGCCTTCTCGTTGCCCTTGAAGAGCAACTTCCAGGCATCTTCGTGAGTGGTTCCGAAGAGCCTCACCAAGGTTTGGTGCTTCTCCAGATCGAATTCCCATAAAGGGGAGGTTCGGCTTTGGCAGGGGAGGATTTGGCGAACTAGTATCACCTGGATCACGTCGACGAGCTTGATGTTTTTGTCCACCATGCTTTGGATGCGCGTTTGCAGCGCTATCAGCTCATCTGACGAACCCCAATTTGGGCCCTTCTCCATCCAGGAGGTAAGTCGCATTGGAGCTCTGGACTTGAATTCGGGAGTCGCGGCCCAGGTGGCGTCGCGGGGCTCTGTGATGTAGAACCACAACTTCTGCCACTCTTTGAAAGTCTCCACAAACGTGCCTTTGGGCCATGTGATGTTGGGCATTTTGCTCACCATGGCTCCTCCGCACTCTGCGTGTTGTCCATCCACCACTTTCGGCTTCACGTTGAAGATCTTGAGCCACAGTCCAAAGTGGGGTTGGATGCGGACGAAGGCCTCACACACGACAATGAATGCCGAGATATTGAGGAAGGAGTTCGGGGCTAGATTGTGGAAATCTAGCCGGTAATAGAACATCAGTCCACGGACGAAGGGGTGGAGTGGAAACCCTAACCCGCGGACGAAATGAGGGATGAATACCACCCTCTCGTCGGGCTTTGGAGTAGGGACGACTTGCCCCTGGGCTGGAAGCCGGTGGGTGATCTCTTTCGCCAGATACCCGGCCGCCCGGAGCTCGGTGATGTCCTTCTCCTTGACGAAGGAGGCCATCCACTTGCCTTGAGCACCTGATCCAGTCATGGTGGAGTGCTTGCCTGAGGCTGAAAAGATGAGAACTTGGGCGCTGGAGCTCGAGAATGAAAGGGCGGAGGAAGAGAGAACGCATGGGTGAAGAAAGGGAAACCTTATCCCCTTATAAAGGCAGTGAATATTGAACGCCTCCCCACTCACCTTAAAACTCGCCTATTCCCAAGTGCTGTGTAAACGGCATGGATGGATTACCCATGCCCGTATTGATGAGAATCCCGCAATAAGGGGACACGATCTCTGCTTTGACAGTACGTGCCAATGGAAACTGCATCTCGAAACACGGAATGGCAGACGAAAACGGTTTGAAATAAAGACCGGACAAGCGTGATGTCACGTTACAAAAAGTTGTCAGCAGATGGGACTCGTGAAATACTATACTCTCTACGGCTGTTTGTGTGGTACTTGTGTTGCAGATCCGGACACGTTCGTTGCGTCCGAAGACTATCCTGGAGTATTCGGAAAAAGGGAACCCGCCTTGCAATGCCGAAGACAATCTGCGCGCCGGACACCTCGTCATTGAAGCTTGGTTCAGGGGCTACTGAGGGAGTCCTGGACAAAGGAGTCCTCGGGCGTCTGGCCTGTTGGACATGGGCCGGACTAATGGGCTATGAAGATACAAGACCGGAGACTCTCTCCCGTGTCCGGATGGGACTCTCCTTGTCGTGGAAGGCAAGCTTGGCGGCCAAATAGGAAGATTCTTTTCTCTGTAACCGACTTTGTACAACCCTAGTCGCCTCCGGTGTCTATATAAACATGAGGGCTTAGTCCGGAAACAAAGACAGTCATATAGGCTAGACTTCTAGGGTTTTAGCCATTACGATCTCGTGGTAGATCAACTCTTGTAATACTCATATTCATCAAGATCAATCAAGCAGGAAGTAGGGTATCACATCCATAGAGAGGGCCCGAACCTGGGTAAACATTGTGTCCCTCGTCTCCTGTTACCATCAATCCTAGACGCACAGTTCGGGACCCCCTACCCGAGATCCGCAGGTTTTGACACCGACAGCCATCATCACAGGAGGCCATGGAGGAGGATACCGGAGGGGGCCATCACCGCCATGGAGGCCAAGGACCAAAGGGAGAACCTCTCCCCATCTAGGGGGAGGCCATGGAGGAGGAAGCACAAGGCGGAGAACCTCTCCCCCTCTCTCTCGGTGGCGCCGGAGTGCCATCGGGGAAACCATCGCCGCGGTGATCGTCTTCATCAACATCAACATCTTCATCACCATCCTCATCTCTTTTACGCGGTCCACTCTCCCGCACCCCGCTGCAATCCCCTACTTGAACATGGTGCTTTATGCCACATATTATGATCCAAGGATGTGTTGCCATCCTATGATGTTTTGAGTAGATTTCTTTTGTCTTTTGGGTTGATTGATGATCTAGATTGGTTTGAGTTGTATGTTTTATTTTGGTGTTGTCCTATGGTGCCTTTCGTGCTTATGCCACACATGAAGGATTCCCACTATAGGGTATTGCAATACGTTCATGATTCGCTTATAGTGGGTTGCTAGAGTGACAGAAGCTTAAACCCGAGTAAGGGGGTTGTTGCGTATGGGATAAAGGGGACTTGATGTGTTAATGCTATGGTTGGGTTTTACCTTAATGATCTTTAGTAGTTGCGGATGCTTGCTAGAGTTCCAATCATAAGTGCATATGATCCAAGAAGAGAAAGTATGTTAGATTATGCCTCTCCCTCATATAAAATTGGAATGACGACCACCAATCTTGTTAACAATTGCCTAGGATAATTCCGCACACCAACCCATCATTATTCCACACTCGCTATCTATAAGATATAGTAATATATTCTAACTTTATGATAACATCACCTATTTTTATATTTTAGTTCTCCGATATCATGCAAAGTTATCCTCTGCATACCCACAACGTAGTTTTATTTCTGGTTTCTAGATGGAAGCAAAGGTTCGGTGTACGTAGAGTCGTATCAGTGGCAGATAGGACTTGAGAGAATATTGATCTTACCTTTAGCTCCTTGTGGATTCGACACTCCATACTTATCACTTCCACCTTTGGAAATTGCTACGATGATTCCCTGCACTTGGGGATTATGAGACATCACATAAAGTCTGATGCCCTTTGAGGCTTTTGTACATGCCTGTTTCAAGCAATGTCTTCAACCTGGCATTCTAATCAGCAATAGTAGTCACTACAAAAAAAAGACACTTCTGTGATGATACGTGTTTGTCGCAGTAGGTCAAGTTTTCTGTCATGCATGTACATCCATGACGATTTTATGACAGAATCAAGATAGTCATACCTGTGCTATCGTAGAAGTGTTCCATGACATTACCAAAATTATCGTCACGGAAGTTTCCACTTCCATGATGATAAATCGCGCGTCATAGAAGTGCTTTCATCAAGGGTGACCGACACGTGGCATCCACCGTAACGGGTTGCCGTTAAGCTATCGGGTCCGGTTTTGGATCCGATAACCCATTAACAGCTAGGACCACTGAGGATTTTCCACGTGTAAGATTGTCATTGGCCGGAGGAAACACGTGTTGGCTCACCGTTGGGACAGATGTCATCCATTCATTGGACAGGAGGCGCCTATGATACGTCGACACGTGGCACGACCCAACAAAGGCCCATATAGGTTACAAAGGCCGGCCCAGTCAAAGGCCCGTAGTACTTACCCAAGTACTAGTGGGCCAGCCCAATAATGGCCTGCTTAATAAGGCCCATTTACGGCCCGAAGCCAAATCTGGCCCGTTAGTTGTTCGCCGAATATTTGGGCCCAATTACGGCCCAGTGACTTTCGGCCTATTAGAGGCCCGATGTAGACATGGGCCCATTTCAGCCCGGTGTGTCTTTCGGCCTGGGAATGGCCCGTGCTGCCCATGGGCCATATATGGTCCGATGCGACATTCGTCCCACTAACGGCCCGTTATAAAGGTGGCAACAGTTCAGCCCAACGTGACCTTGGGCCTGTTAAAGGCCTGTCGTACAATTCGGCCCGTTGATGCTTGTACTAAGCTTTCGGCCTCTTAAAGGCGCATGATATCAGTGGGCAACTAAGGCCCGAAATATGTTTCGGCCTGGTAACGGCCCGTCATATAACTGGGCCAAAAAAGGCCCGGTCAGCCTTTCAGCCTGCTGAAGGACCGTCGACGACTAGTGAAAATTGAGGCCCAACATGAATTTCGGCCTGCTAAAGGCCCATGGTTTCTTCTGGGCCGTAACAGGCCACCATAATATTCAGCCTGTTAGTGTCCCAATGCTACATGGGCCAAACTAAGCGCTGGGTCCACAAAAGGCCCAACTAAAATTTGTGCCGAATATAGGCCGGAGTAAGTTGTGGGCCTGGCACAAAGTGTGAAGGCCCCAATGGCCATTCGGGCCCAAGAAAGATGCAGGCCGGCCCAATTGTGGCCCGCTAAAAACCAGGCCCGTTAGAGGCGAATGTTTCGGCCCGGTCGACTACATCAGATTTTTTTCAGATAGCGAATGATGGTAGTAACTAGTAGGAATTAAGAACAAACCTACTCTATACAATAAAGAAATTATGGCATAGTAACTTAGAATAAACCTACACTATACAATAAAGGATTATGGTATATTACATCCACTGGGCATCGAAGTTCACCACCAGTGATCATAAAGCGCAACGAAGAAGCAGATTACAAAAACTGGGCACCATTGCAGCGTAACAAAATAATACTGAACCGAGACCACTTCCAAGACAATTCAAGAAAGGTTAGCCTTGCGCGGGAACTGCTGCGCAAGCTGCTGAGCAAGGCTGTGAGACCGCCCTAGCATCTCGGTCATAACTTCCAGGTGTAGCTGTTTAGCAATGAGGTTCTCATTGGTGTTCTCCGCAATCTTTCTTAGAGATATGACTTCAAGTCGAAGTTGAGTTGCAGAATGCCTTTCTGCTAGAACTTGGGACTGAAGAAGTCGAACTGATTCAGACAGCGAATTCTGTGAGCTTGCCTGACTGCTAGTCTCAAGTAACTTGAACACTTCATCAAGACAAGACTTTTGGGTTGTCTCGCTATCTTCAAGATGTTTTGCCTTCTTTGCTGCAATATATGTTGGGTTTATGTCACAGCCTTCAATAGACTTGTGCATGCCATCGGGCATATCACCCTGAAACAAGCAGAGAGATGGCAGGTTTTGCACGTGTATAAACAAAGATGATAACTGTGCTGTCAATTCCATCCAATTTCAAATTATAAAATAAAGAGTAAGTTCAAAATATCAATAGCATAATTTGGCATTGTTCATAATGCGGGGAGCTTCACCATACTACTGGATTACCATGTCAACATAACAAGCATAGATGAAGGGCAAAGACAATCATTGTATCTATTTTGGCTAATGTGCATGGCATGTTGTTCATATCATCAGCCACATCAGTAAGATACAACAGGAGATGATAAGGTGCAAACGTGGGCTGCTTCACCACACACTGGATTATAGATCCACAAAAACAAGCATACATATAGGGAGTATTGAGTAATGTGCATGGTATGAATAAGGAATTTGGTTTTACAAGTAAAACTTGGAACTTATGGTTGTTGCGAACATGCATTTTGATAGAAACAACAAACTAAACAGCAGTAAACGATAGGGAGTATGAGAAAATTAAACACCAGTTGAGGATAAATGCTTTAGAAGGACCGACTTACATTAACAGTTAACACCGCCTTTATAATGCCCTTCTCCATGTCAAGGGAAGGATAACTCAAGAATTTCAGCACAGAGTCTTCTTCATAAGCATTGCCTGTACTCTACATTTTGTAGAGAGTAATTATAGATATGATAATACTGGAAGGGATAGAGGATAATGAAGATAAGATGCAGATTGATGCTACATAATCAACTACCAATCCCTGGAAGTACAAGCGTTACAGGACAAAATGTATTGACAAGAGCAATGGGCTACACTTCTGCACTGGCATTGTCTGTGTATTCAACTTTTTGGTAAGATTAAATATAGATCTGATATTTTTTAGTAAATGGTGGGCGAGGGAGATAAGATGCAGAATGCTACACAATGAACCAACCCCTCTTCCCATAATACAATAGTGTTTTGAACACTGGTGTACTATACAAAACGTTCTTATATTATGGGACGGAGGGAGTAGCTGTTAATGTAAGTAAAGTGATAGACGACGTTCAGTCCTTACAAGAGGACTGCAGAGCTAAACCTCTTCAAAAGCATTGGGTTGATTCCAAATTTATGTAAGAGCCCATACGGATCTTATAATGTCCACCAAATGCATGATAATGAGGCTAACATGTGCAGTGATGCTACATAATCAAACAGCTATGAAAGTAAGTATGGTCATACAGGGCAAGAGGTACTCACAAGAGCAATGCAGTGTTCAGTATAGTTGCGAGATTCTGTGGTCCCTTGAGAATGAATGTTCTTCTGCTAACAGTTTTCATACAAGTGAGATGTTAAGCCAAATGCAGAAATGTAGTTCAAATTGTGATGTGATATCATAGACAGTACCTTACGCTGCAGACGAGACCAATGTGTAACAAGATTATTCTAGTCACTGTTTGATAAATGTAGCACCGGAGACTTTACAGAAATTTTGTTTAGAGGCTTGCCATCGAAGTGCGCTTGCCTCAAGTAGGAACGATACTTCATCAACGAGTGCTGGAAAAGCGCAACCAACCCTTGCTCGTCTTGACAATCCAGTTTGGTCCTCGCCTATTTAAAAGAATGAAATCTTGTGTCTTCTGTCAGTAGAAACATATGCAGTAATTACCATGAATAACATTAGTACATTACTTACGCGTAAGTTGCGGAGGAAGACTGGAAATTGTTCTGTGTCTGCGGTATAATCTTTCCATGAAGGAAAGATGCGCACAAAGTTCCTGACAACAATATCAGCTTCATCTTCTAAACTGGGAAGAAATGGAAGAGGGGTCCTATGTGTTGCAATTGGGGCTCTCTCTGGTTCGAAAAGGGATTTGGCAACTATTTTTGGTGTACTCTTTGCTAGAATGGGGGTTTTGCGTCGTAGAGCTGGTGCTGTGTTGTCGTTGTACAAAAGTAGGGGCTCTCCTTTTGACCCCTTTACTTGTGCACGGGCGGTCAGAGCCGCGCCCACGACCACACTGGGCGGGGCAGGGAAGGGGAGCCGGAGCACAAGGCGATCAAAGCAACGCCAAGACCAAGAGACACAAAGAGCAAAAGGGCGAGGCGGACTCCCCCGGCAAGACCCTTGCCGAGGCGACCTCCACGGCCCCGGCAAGGGCCTTGCCGGGGCAACTTTCCCAACGCCAGCGGGGCGCGCCACCCTTGAGCCCAAGGATTTCCAACAACCACATTGGGACCAGGGCTCGGGAGGCACCTCTGTGATGTCATGCAGATCTTCGTCAAGATCATAAACACACGAGATCGGATGAGGACCAGAAGACGACGAACCTCGGCGGGATTCTAGCCGAGGAAATCCACGAGACCCCCGGCGAGCGCCTCGCCGGGTGAGGGAGTCCTGGATTAGGGGTTCCTCGGACAGCCGGACTATATCCTTTGGCCGGACTGTTGGACTATGAAGATACAAGATTGAAGACTCCGTCCCGTGTCCAGATAGGACTCTCCTTGGCATGGAAGGGAAGCTTGGCAATACGGATATGTAGATCTCCTCCCTTGTAACCGACTCTGTGTAACCCTAGCCCCACCGGTGTCTATATAAACCGGAGGGTTTAGTCCGTAGGACGACAACAATCATACCATAGGCTAGCTTCTAGGGTTTTGCCTCTACGATCTCGTGGTAGATCAACTCTTGTAATACTCATATCATCAAGATCAATCAAACAGGAAGTAGGGTATTACCTCCATTGAGAGGGCCCGAACCTGGGTAAACATCGTGTCCCCCGCCTCCTGTTACCATCCGCCTTAGACGCACAGTTCGGGACCCCCTACCCGAGATCCGCCGGTTTTGACACCGACATTGGTGCTTTTATTGAGAGTTCCACTGTGCTGTCGCGATAAAGGCTTGATGGCTCCTTCGATCATCGCCAACGATGCGATCCAGGGTGAGGTTTTCCTCCCCGGACAGATCTTCGTATTCGGCGGCTTCGTACTGCGGGCCAACTCGCTTGGCCATCTGGAGCAGATCGAGAGCTACGCCCCTGGCCGTCAGGGTAGGTTTGGAAATTTAAACTACACTGCCGACATCCGCGGAGACTTGATCTTTGATGGATTGGAGCCCATGTCAGGTGCGCCGCACAGTCAAGACGAGCACGACTTAGCTTTGCCGCCGGACGGTGTTCGGGAGATCACACCTATTCCTACTCTGACCCTAGATCCGGAGTCGATTACGCCATCCGAGGACGGGTGGATGGACCCCTCCTCGGAGGCCACACACTCAGTGTAGATATTGCCGAATACTAACTTCACCTCCTATGAGACCTGTGTCGCCGGATCCTCGGATTCATCCCCGGCCACAGGCCCCGAACCGCCTGCGTCCATGCCTATCGAATCTAATTGGGCGCTGATCATGGAGTTTACCTCTGCGGATATCTTTCAGCACTCGCTTTTTGGCGATGTGCTAAATTCATTAAGGGCTCTCTCCTTGTCAGGAGACCCTTGGCCGAACTATGTCCGGCTAGAATGGGATGCAGACGACGAAGGAATTCGCTGCCCACCCACCACCCACTTAGTAGCCACTGTCGACGATTTAACCGACATGCTCGATTTCGACTCCGAAAACATCGACGGTATGGACGACGATGCAGGAGAGGAACAGGAACCACCGCCCACAGGGTGCTGGACAGCCACTTCATCACACGATATATACATGGTGGATACACCTAAAGAGAACAATGACGAGGAACAGAAGGATGCAGCGAAGGATAGCTCCCTCGAGAAGCAACCAAAGCGACACCGTAGGCGCTGCTCCAAATCCCGCCTCGGCAAAAACAGCGATAACAGCGCAAGAAAAAATAATACCCCGGTCGACTCCAGAGGAAACGACGACCACACGGACCCAGCGATAGAGCAGGATGAACCAGCGGATGGCAAACATTGTACGGAGCCGTTGTCCGATCACGGCGACGCCGAGGATAAAGCTCATCAACCCCTCTCCGGAGAGGAAAACAGTCCGGACGACGATGGACACATCATCCCGGAAAGGCACTTGGAACAAGAGAACCTCCATAGAAGGCTTATTGCCACCGCGAGGAGTCTGAAGAAGCAGAAGCAAAGGCTTAAGGCCGCGCAGAATACGCTCAACAGTAGAAGGAACAAAGTGCTCGACACTGAAGAAAAGTATGCTGGTAGTCGCCACACAAAGAGCTATCCAAAGCACAAGCTGTTGCCTGAATTCGATGATGAGGCCTTAGAGCCTACACAGCCAAAAAATAAAATGGCCGGCCGGTCGAATCGACCACCTCGTGGCCGCGATAGGGCGGCTAACGAGGCCGCACATAAGTCAGCACACGATCCACGCGAGGACTTGCATCAAAAGGCCAGCGTGACCAGATCTATCTACGGATCTAGGAAGCACGCTCCAGCGCATAATCAAAACCGAACACTACAACCGTCAGAACGCCATGACACATCCAAATACAGGGGTGCCGCGCACCCCCTAATTTTCACCGATGAGGTGCTGGATCATGACTTTCTAGAGGGATTCAAACCCGTGAACATAGAGGCATACGACAGAACGACAGACCCTGGGGTCTGGATTGAGGACTTCATCCTCCATATCCATATGGCTCGCGGAGACGATCTCCACACCATCAAGTACTTGCCCCTCAAGCTGAAAGGATCAGCTCGACACTGGCTGAAGAGCCTCTCCGAAAATTCAATTGGAAGTTGGGAGGAGGTTGAGGATGCTTTTAGGGCTAACTTTCAAGGGACCTATGTCCGACCTCCGGATGCAGACGATTTAAGTCATATAATTCAACAGCCCGGAGAGTCAGCCCGAAAGCTTTGGAACAGATTTCTCACTCAGAAGAACCAAATCGTCGACTGCCCGGGCGCCGAAGCCTTAGCAGCTTTCAAACACTGCGTCCGAGATGAATGGCTTGCCAGACACCTCGGCCAAGAAAAACCGAGGACAATGGCAGCCCTAACAAGCCTTATGACCCGCATTTGCGCGGACGAAGATAGCTGGCTGGCCCATAGTAGCACTAGCGACCCAGGCACATCTGAAGTCAGGGATGGCAATGGAAAACCACGACGCAGTAAAAGCAAGCGCCGAAATAACAAAGACAGCCCAGACAACACGGCTGTAAACGCTGGATTTAGGGGCTCTCGACCCAGTCAACGAAGAAAGCCTTTCAAAGGCAACAGAGATGGACCGTCCAGCCTCAACAAGATTCTAGACAAATTATGTCAGATTCACGGCACCTCCGATAAAACTGCAAATCACACCCACAGAGAATGTTTTGTCTTCAAGCAGGCCGGTAAGCTAAACGCCGAACACAAGGGGAGGGAGACACCAAGTGAAGACGAGGATGAGCCTCGTTAGCAAAACACCGGGGGACAGAAAAAGTTCCCACCAAAGGTCAAAACAGTGAACATGATTCACATGACGAAGAGGAGGAGCAAACACGCACTCCGAGACGTATGCGCCGAAGAGCCCGTCACCCCCAAGTTCAACCCTTGGTCGACCTGCCCGATCACTTTTGATCGCAGGGATAGCCCGACCAATGTCCGGCACGGAGGATCGGTTGGCTTGGTGCTCGACCCAATAATCAACGGATACCATCTCACCCGAGTCCTCATGGACGGCGGCAGTAGTCTTAATCTAATATATCAGGACACAGTCCGCAAAATGGGGATAGACCCAACGAGAATTAGCCAAAGCAATACTACCTTTCAAGGAGTAATACCAGGCCCAGAGGCCCGCTGTACGGGCTCTCTAGTACTAGAGGTTGTATTCGGTTCTTGTGACAACTTCCGAAGTGAAAAGTTAACCTTTGACATCGCTCTATTCCGAAGCGGCTATCAAGCACCAGGGGCGAATCTACGTTGAGGGTCGTGGGGGCGAATGCCCCCACTTGACTTTTTGGCCCACTTATACACGGCCTGGGATATAGAACATTGCCCCCGCTCAGGCCAGGAGATTTGCCCCCACTGGCCCACTTCTTGTTGTTGTATTAAAGCCCATATATCCATGTGAGAGAAGGCAGCAACGGAGCAGCCCATCTGAGAGAATACAACACGCACATGCGCAGATGCGTTCGGTGCTCCTCTCTCAAAGAAAAGAAGAAAATGTGCACGTACGCACGTCCGGACAAATCTACTTCTCTCCTGACCGCCGAGCCGAAACCGCCGCCGCCGCCTGGCTCTAAACTGCATAGCCCCATGCGCCGCCGGCCGCCCCTCCGATGATAAGCCTCGATCTGCACCGTGCACGCCGTCCGTCTGGCTGGCCGGCCGCGTCGCCGTGCCTAAGGGGAAAAACAAGCGCGCCACTTATCAAGCCCTAGGTTCAGTTCTGATCTATTCCTTTCTAATTTTTCTACTCCCTCCGTTCCTAAATATTTGTCTTTTTAGATATTTCAAATGGACTATCACATACGGATGTATATAGACATATTTAAGAGTGTGAATTCACTCATTTTGCTCCATATGTAGTCATTTATTGAAATCTCTAGAAAGACAAATATTTAAAAACGAAAGGAGTATTATCAGTCTATCATGGTTCCACGTTTAAAGGTACAAACTGGTAGTTAGGTTGATTGAACCTAGCTTCATGTAACAATTTTGTAGAAATAAGTTTAAGCATGTGGCTGTCGGAGTAGAATAAAATATATATACTGTATTAATATTGTGCCTTCATGTACGTCAATGTATTTATTGTTTAACTATTTGACATCGACAGGAAAGCTAACGGAGAGATTCTTTACAAAATCCACAACTAGCAGTATGCCTGAAATAATCGATCTGAATTAACAAGCTTACTCGGTAATGTGCTCAGGCTTATAGTTTTGTCTGTCAATGTTTACATTCTCTCTAGATTTAAACATGATTTTGTTTTTCCTGCAGCTTGAAGGGTATAGAAGTCAAGGACCTACCAAGAAAAGGAACAACATATTCATATTTCTCAAGTTTGTCTTCCTTAAGTGGTTAGTTTACTTTCATTTGGCAATGAACTTGTCATAGTTACGTGTGTGATGACATTTTCTTATATAAGCAAGTATACGATTTTGCTTCTTACACACTATATGTATGCTTGTGTGGTTGGTTTTCAAATCATCTACCTATTAGTTCGTATATATGTTTTTGAAAAAAAAATCGTATACCTCTTTGCCCCCTCTCGGTTTTTATCCTGGCTCCGCCCCTGTCAAGCACTACTTGGAAGAACGGCCTTCGCTCGTTTTAGTGCAGTACCGCATTATGCTTATCTTAAGCTCAAGATGCCCGGTCCACGCGGCATCATCATAGTTAGCGGAAACACTGAGCGTTCCATACGCGCGGAAGAATGTGCGGCAGCTTTAGCAGCCGAACACTAAATGGCCTCTCCAACTAGCATAAACGATCGGTCGTCAAGACCGCGGACACGGCTAGACGAGTCCGGCGCACCACTAGCTGTAACAGCTTAGATAAACCTGAGATGGGGTTGATGAATATACCCCCGTAGACGGTGCTAGGGGCTCCCCGCATGTAAAAAAACAAACTCTACAGTTCGGCTTGACCTTATTTTGAATTTTATTGGTTTATTAAGAATAACCAATTTTTCGTACGACAAATTTCATCTAAGTTCATCTCTTTTAACAGATGATAATCGTGCTACACCCTTCCAGGATACGGCACAACGGAGACACAGGCGCATACGTGCAGCAGGGCCCCGCTCAAACGTTTCTTTTTAGATTAAGACCCTGTGTAAACCTTTCTTACTGTCTCTTGTTGCTTCACACCCTCCGGATACTCAACACAACCGAGAGGGATGCTGGCGTTATTGGCATTTCGCCATGTCAGACTAATGCACGTACATGGAAATTCAGGGTTCAAGGGCGTTACTCAGCCCGGTATATGTTGTAAAGACCGAATACCTTAGGGAGTGTTCGGCATCGCGAGTTTGGCCTTATATGCATCAGCTCCGAATCATGTCTTTGGTCAAATGTTGGGTTCGCCCGGCTCCCGTGTTTTGCTACCTTACGTTCCGCTCTATCAGCTAAGGTGGCACCGGGAGAACTACTGCGATTGTGCCCTGGTTCATCTGGACGAGCACCTCAGTAGAGAAAGCCGAAAACTGACTGTCATGATAAAGCGCGAGGCTGGTCAACCACTCGATGACTCATCAGAATCTTCGGGATTCCTCCGCATTAATGAAGGACCGGTTTTCCCGGTCATGTACGTACGCGCACCGTATTCGGATAGACGCGGAAGTACCAGGGGCTACATAGTAGCCCCACTGTCAAACTGCTATGGTTAAGTGAAAGTGTTAAAGCAATATAGTCTGATTGCCTCGTTCGCCGCGCTACCACCGCCTTAATGGACCAAGACGTTGGATCAAGTGTGAATACACGCTTTTGCGAACACCCCCGCATTATATGCGTGGGGGCTGAAGCCGACGACTGCAAACTTTTAGGTTATATATATATACACACACACACACAAACGACCACACAGGAGGCATAATAATACTTTCAGGCAAAAGTATAAACCCAACCTTTATAATTCAAATAACATTGTTCTTACAATTGGGATACATGTCACTAGAACAAGATACTCTTCGAGCACTGAGCCTTTATTAAACGAGCGCCTTCTAGGACTTCCTCAAAATAGTGCTCGGCCGATACCCGGCCTACGGCCGAACTCTGGGTTGCAATAGCGGTGGCCTCCATCTCTGCCCAGTATGTCTTGACACGGGCAAGAGCGATCCGCGCACCCTCTATGCACGCCGACCTCTTCACAGCGTCGATACGCGGCACAGCACCAAGGAATCGTTGCACTAAGCCAAAATAACTATTCGGCCTTGGTCCTTCCGGCCAAAGATGATCCACAACAGACCTCATGGCAAGCCCGGACAAGCTATGGAGCTCGGCCCACTCGGCCATTTGCTCATTTAACAGCAGCGGACGCACTGGACATTGAACTGCGACCAGAACAGCTTTTCCACTTCGTGATCTTTTTGATCTTTGAAAAACTCGGTCGCATCAGCAGCACTCGCTGCCAAATCCAAGTACTCGTCTGCAGAACTCCATAATTGATGCAGAAGGGCATACTTAGGATCTCCGAACTTCATCCACAACAAAAAGGGCCTCCCAGCCGCGATATCTCCGGCTTGACGTAGCTCCTCCTTCGCCGCTCTGATTTTAGAGCGGGCTTCCTTGGCTGCTACCATTGCTTTCTCTAGGTCCGCCGTCTTCATTTGGCTTTCCTTTTCAAGAAGCTCATAACGGTCGGCGGCATCTTTCAACTCAACAGCCATGTTGGCTATTTTCTCTTTGCTCTGGCAATGTGCAGCCTGTTCGGCTCTTAGCTCTTCAACCGCATTTAGGGCGGCCGCATCACTCTTCCTGGCTTGTTCCTTGGCTTGGGCAAGTTCTGCCCGAAGGGTCTCCACTGCGGTAGCTCCATCTGCAGTCACAGCATATTACAGATACTAGCATCACACTCCTCTTAATATATGTTGATCACTGGAGAATACATACCCTGTGCCTCGTCAAGCCGCTTGTTTACAAGCACGATGTCGACATCAGCCGCATCAAGTTGCCGCTTCAGTTCGGCAAACTCACCAGTCCGGCTAGCCACCGGACCCTCAGCCGCCTCCACATGAAAGCAGCACGGTTATTAACTGGGACTATGATCCTTTGTTTGCCGCCTTTTTCGACAGCAACCAGAGTCTCAGGGGCTACTATCTGCATAGGGCACACCTAGCGTGTGCGGTACCGTCAAAAAATATATATTACTTTGCGTACCTCAAAGCCTCTCAGCAGGCTCATAAAAGCATCATGCAACCCGCTTTCGGCGGATGAAATCCTCTCAACCACCGTACCCATTAGCGTACGATGCGCCTCTGAGATAGGCGCTTGCTCCAGAAGATTCATCAGTGCGTCTGGTCGCGCGCCGGACAGTCCCGGATTCTTTTTGTGGCTCTCCTTAGGAGCCGAATATTCCGGACTTCGGGTGGCCGAAGGGTTACCTTCTGGCCTTGGCGGATCAGGAGAAATCCTCCGTGATGACACCTCAGGGTCGTCCGCCTCACAAGGCGGGGAGGCACGGGGAGGCGTTTCGCTCTCCATCATCTCCGGAAGAAGATCCCCCGAAGACGAACTCTGTCGAGAAGGGCTACAATCCGACCTACAAGACATACGTCTCGGCTATTGTTCTCAGAAATGAAGCAGGGTATATTTACTATAAAGTACCTTTGTTTACTTACAGCTCGGTGGAGGGCTGGTACCCTTGCGGGCACTGTGCGGTAAGGATTCCCTCCGGGGTAGGGCCCCCTGACAAAGGTTTCTTCCCTCGTTTGAAAACCATTGTTTCCAAGTCTTTAGAGGCGGCCCTCTTCCTTCCTTGGGGAGAGGGAATTTTAGATTCTTCTCCTCGGGTATCCTCCTTCGCGGAGGCACTTATTCCCCCGGTTTGGATGAATAATGAGTGAGGCTCGCTTTCGGCTTGTTTGTTCCTCCCTTTTATCTTCCCCTGATGGCGCTTGATAAGGCGCAAGCTCAAGCATCCTGGCTAGTACAGGATCCGGCGAGCCTTCGGGAAGGGGGGCCGAACACCTGATCATCTTCGCCTTTTTTATCCAGTCCTGGTCAAAAGGCGACTTTTCAGAATGATGTTGTGATAAATTAAAAGACAACGTGTTCGGCCGCGGAATTACTTACTTGGGTGTCTGGACGATTGCAGTTCAGACCCGCATCCTCGGTGGTGTCCGGACACTTTATTCGTGATCCGAAGAACAATCCATACATCTCTTCGAGCTTCGCGCCGATGAATTGCTGAATAGTTCGCGGTCCTTCCGGGTTGAACTCCCACATACGGAGAGGTCGACGTTGGCATGACAGGACCCGACGAACTAGCATGCTTGCATTACCTTGACAAGGCTGACATCTCCCTTGAAGAGATCTCGGATGCGGCTCTGCAATGTCGGCACATCATTAGCTGGCCCCCAGTCCAGCCCTTTGTTGACCCATGACGCCAATTGTGGCGGGGGCCCGGACGGAAGGCGGGGGCAGCTACCCACTTAGTGCTTCAGGGAGCGGTGATGTAAAACCACTCACGCTGCCATAACTTGGATGTCTCCGGGAAGAAACCCTTTGGCCATGGAGCATCGGCGCCTTTGTTTATTATGGCGCCTCCGCACTCTGCGTGTCGCCCCTCAATCATCTTCGGCTTCACATTGAAGGTCTTGAGCCATAAGCCGAAGTGTGGGGTGATGCGAAGGAAGGCTTCACACACGACGATGAATGACGAGATGTGAAGGATGGAATCTGGAGCCAGATCATGGAAATCGAGCCCGTAGTAGAACATAAGGCCTCTAACAAAGGGATCAAGACTAAAGCCTAGCCCTCGGAGGAAGTGGGAAATAAATACGACACTCTCGTTGGGTTCGGGAGTGGGGATGACCTGCCCTTGAGCAGGCAGCCTGTGCGAGATTTCAGCGGTCAGATACCTGGCTTCTCTTAGCTTCTTAATGTCCTCCTCTGTGACAGAGAAGGCCATCCACCGGCCTTGAAGGTTGGATCCGGACATGATTGAAGGTCCGAAGCGCTTAGCCTGAGCCTTGAGTGTTGGAATTCAAGGTGGGGGGAAGGGAAGGATCGAGCGCGAGAAGAAAAGGACAGGCCTTGGCCCCTTTATAAATAGGGTGAATATCAAATGTCCCCCGCGTGGCCGTTTGGAACTTCCCTAAAATCAAGGAGTCATACCAGCAGGCACGATTGGGTTACCCACACCCGTATTGATGAGAATCCCATGAAAACAGGGACACGGTCTCTGCTTCGACAGGACGTGAGAATATAACTGCCTCGCAACACGTGCGGTGGCAGGCTCAGAAAAACGGTTCGTCATGACCAGACCACGGCAGAACATCACGTTATGAAAAGCTGTCAGCAGATTAGATTTGTGGAAATATTATTCTCTCTACGGTTGTATGTGGAATTTGTATTGCAGGGCCGGACACTATCCTCGTGTTCAAAATCTTCTATGGAGTATTCGGAGGAAGAACCCGCCTTGCAATGCCGAAGACAATCTGCGCGCCGGACTCATCGTCATTGAAGCCTGGTTCAGGGGCTACTGAGGGAGTCCTGGATTAGGGGGTCCTCGGACAGCTGGACTATATCCTTTGGCCGGACTGTTGGACTAGGAAGATACAAGATTGAAGACATCGTCCCGTGTCCGGGTGGGACTCTCCTTGGCGTGGAAGGCAAGCTTGGCAATACGGATATGTAGATCTCCTCCCTTGTAACCGACTCTGTGTAACCCTAGCCTCCTCCGGTGTCTATATAAACCGGAGGGTTTAGTCCGTAGGACGACAAAAATCATACCATAGGCTAGCTTCTAGGGTTTAGCCTCTACGATCTCGTGGTAGATCAACTCTTGTAATACTCATATCATCAAGATCAATCAAGCAGGAAGTAGGGTATTACCTCCATCAAGAGGGCCCGAACCCGGGTAAACATCGTGTCCCCCGCCTCCTGTTACCATCCGCCTTAGACGCACAGTTCGGGACCCCCTACCCGAGATCCGCCGGTTTTGACACCGACACCGGGGACGACCGCGACGCCACGGCAAGACCCTTGCTGGGCCACCGGCAAGGCCCTTGCCGAGGGCATCAGCGGGACAACCGCCAGGACACCACCGCCGTCCCCATGCAGCTGCTAGCTCAACCAGCTGGGCAGGCACCTGCATGGCGACGAGCGGCCTCTACACCGACTTAGCAAGCACCTGCGTGGTGACATGCAGATCTTCACCAAGGCTCCACCACCGCGCCAGCCCAGCAGCCAGCCAATGTGGCGCCACGACGCCTTGTCAGCTCAGACGCGTGTCCAAGCCAGGCGAGGCGGCGACAGCTGGGACGTCTTTCCTTGCCGTCCCCAATAAAGCGAGAGGGGCACGTCGGCAGCGCATTAAATGCGTTTGTCTGACGGTGCCAGAGGATAGACTCATCCACGGTACACCTTTCCACCTCCTGTGTGCCACTGTGGCAACCCCTTTTTGTCTATAAAAGGAGGCCCGAGGCGACCAGGAGAAGGATTCAGATCCTTTGGGAAAATCACGCCCCGTAGCTAGCTAAAGAACACAAGAACACTCAAATACATCCACTAAAGCAGGACTAGGGTATTACGCGTCTCCGCGGCCCGAACCTAGGTAAGTGATCCATGTGCTTCCTGTCAGACCCGCGCTTTGCACAACCCCGCGCCCGCCAACCGTAGAAGGGATCCCAGTGATTCCGTAGGTGTCGATTTCCCCCGACATCTTTGGCGCGCCAGGTAGGGGCGCAGTTGTGAAAATCCGGTCTAGCGGTTAGCCTAGCAGTTCTTCATCGCCATGGGTCCCAAGAAGAAGACGATCACGGTGATCGGTTCATCTGGAGCCGGACGGCCCGTACCGGTGTGCGCGAGCAGTGGGCCGGTCGCGGACAGAACCCGAGGCACGGCCCGCGAGCACCAACATTGCTCTGGCAGTCAGAACTGTGCGAGCGGCGTCGTGCGTGCGCAAGACGACGGGCCGCACGTCGCCGAACCCAAGGACGGAGCTGGGCCCCCCGCAGGCGGCGCGGGGCCCTCCAGGGGTGGCGCCATGCCACCTACGGGTGGCGCTGCAACCTCCAAGACGCCTACACCGGCGCCCACGACACCCTCTTCCCAGGGTGCGCGCGGCTAGCAGCGTCACCACGCTGGTGACCCCGGACGCCACTGTGGGAAGAGCCCTGTGCATCATTCGCGGGACAAAGGGGGTCAGCATGCCCGCCGAAGTGCTGGCGAAAATGGCGCACAGCCGCCAGGCCATGATAGAGCTCCTTATAACATGGTTAGAAGTCAGAGCGCGTCACGGTCCGCGCAGCTTTTGCCACCACCCATGCTAGCAGAAGCTTTGGTGCGCGCGCAGCTGCTCCTCGACTTCCCTCCTGATGCAGAAAAGCTCGACGAGTGGAGAGCCACTATCCGGAGCCTCGTCGGTGTCGCCAACAAAGATGAACCACGACTAGTGGGGCCCTCGGGCCGACGCTCCGTCGAGCCACCACATGCCGACGGCGAAAGGACTGGAGGTGCTGCAGCCACGGTGCACTCTCCTCCTCCGCGCCAGCCACCGCGGGTGTGGATCCGTCGTGATGACGCTTGTGATAACATTTCCATAGCGTTGTCCGACCCATGGACCCACCACGACCAGCGCCAAGTTCTTCGGGAGCGAGCCCATTGTCACATCCCTAGCTTCTGGCAATGCACTCGGCTAGCTTCATGTGTGCATCATGTTTAATATTTGAAAGAAACTTGAAATGGGGATGTTCAAACCCTAGCATTAAATCAACTCAACTAGGATGGATTAAAATCTTTTCAATAAACCCAAAATGTCCCTAAGAAAAGTTCATGATTTTTGGTTAAGGTGGAAACCTCTGCCAAAAATGATGAATATATTCTTAGATCATTTTTGGATTTTTGAATTAAATCATATTTTATTTGACTTTGGGCATTTAAATACTATAAATATTTAAGTTCTCAAATGATTCTGAAACTAAATGTGGGTCACTGGAATAATCCAGAGAGAGTCCACAAATTATTTCAGGAGTTTCCAAAATGGGTTAGTATTGTTACCAATTCAAAACAGAGGAAAAGAAATAGAAAACAGAAACAAATGAGAGAGAGAGAGGAAAGGACTGACCTGCCCTACCTGGCCCGTCCCTGTAGCAGCCCAGCTGGGCAAAGCCGGCCCAGCCCACCACCGCAACCCCCTCTGTCGCCTTCCTCCTCGCGCCAGTAGGCAGGGGCGCGTGCCCGGCGCGCGCAGCCACACGCCGGCCACCTCCTCCCTGCCTGGCTGCCTCCTCCTCCCCCCGGATGTCTCTCGCAGCGCCACGCAGCCCCCTGGTCCCTCTCACTCACTCCCGACCTATTTTCCCTTCTCTACTCTCTCGCCCTCTCTTCCCGAGTGGAGCTCGTCGACGCCGCTCGCCATTGCCGTGGCCACCGAGCCCCCCTCGCCTAGCTAGGATGCCCAGCAGCTCCACCACCTCGCGCTACGCCTCTCCACCGAAAGAAGCCACTCCGGACGCCCTGCAACGACTGCATCGTCATCGTCTTCGAGCTTCGGCCGTCGGCAACCCCACCGTCGATTCGACGCCGTCTGTGCCTCCCCGAGCTCGCCAAGAAGCTCTTCGTGACCGCGGTGAGCCCCCGGTCATTTCCCCTAACCCTGCCCCCGTTTGGTTGCCGTAGCACCGTTCCCCATGAGCACCGAAGCCGCCGTCCGCCATTGCCGCTGCACGCATAGCCTCCGTGCTCCCCTGGCCTCACCGTGCTGCTCTTAGTGCTCCCCGTGCCTAGCAGGTGCTGCCCAGCCCCTCCATTTGCTCACTGATACACCATAGCGACGCGTCCGTGCACCACCGAACACCACCGCCGCCAAAGCTCGTCGCCGGCATGAATTCCAGTGACCCCGCGACCTCTCACTTGGTCCTTTGGATGCGCAAGATCAAGGGCTATCCCCTGGTGCCCTCAGCGTGCCAAGCTGACGCCTCTAGCGCAAGTCCGGCGTGCCCCGCCGTGTTCTGTGGTCGCCGCCGGCTGGACTCCGGTGGCTGGTGACATGGCACCGTCATCAGCGCCTAACTAACCCCCCTAGAGTCACTGACAGTGGGCCCCGCTGAGCTAATTATTTTTAGTTAGGATTTAATAAGCCACATAATTAGCACTGTTACACTCACAGGTAGGTCCCACCAGTCAGATTTGACTTTGGTCAATGCTGACGTCACCCTGACGCAATGCTGACGCAGTAATTTAATTACTGGAATTATTCTTATACAGGAAATTCCAGAAAATCCCACAAACTTAAAAAAATCATAGAAAATAATCTATAACTCAGAATGAAATAAATTATATATGAAAAATGATCAGAAAAATCCAAGGAATGTGAATATGGCATTTTCATGCATTTTTGAACAACTTAACCTCACTGTTTAGTCCAAAACATGATAATGCACTATTTGAATTCATAGTTTGAATTCGGATTTGAACCTTGAGTTCAAATCAACCCAAACCTTTCTGTTGCTAGTTGCATTAGGCCAAATCACATCATATTGCCATGTCATAATCATGCATCATAATTGTTGCATTGCATTGATTGTGTTCTTCCTTGTTTGCCGGTGGTTGTCCCCTCTCGATAGACGTGGTTCCGACGATGAGTTCGATGACACCGATGAAGAACTATAGTATCTTCAGAAGTGCCAGGCAAGCAAAACCCCCTTGTTCATTCTGATACAATCCCACTCTCTCGCTCTTGGTCTCTTTTACTGCATTAGGACAACAACGATTCATCTGTTACTTGCTGCGGTAGCTGAACCCCTTTATCCTCTGCATGACCTGTCATTGCCACAGTAAATAGATGAAACCCACTAGCATGAGTAGGAGTTGTTTGAGCCCTGATGTGCCTACTCATTCATGCTTGTTTGTCATGCCTGCTATTGCTTAGAGTTGTGTTAGGTCTGATTCATCGGGAATGAATTGGAAAGTTGTGAACATGTCCTACTGTGTGAGAGCTAAGTGTGTGAACACGATTTGGTAAAGGTAGCGGTGAGAGGCCATGTAGGAGTACATGGTGGGTTGTCTCATTGAAGCCGTCCTCAGGAACTGAGTTTTGTGTTTGTGATCCATGAACAGTTACTACCACACATTGGGTTCCGGTAATTCGACCCCTCTCGGCTTATTAACCGCCTCGATCTCTGTCCAGGAGTTGCAACTAGTTTCTGCTGTTTGTAGGTTGTGTTAGTAGTCTACCAAGTGGTACCCGGTACAGGTGGGCTTGGGACAGACTAGGCACCGTGGCACGGTGTACCAAGCGTAGATCCATCCGTCGAGGTGGGGTTGGGAACCCTGCACACATTGTTTGGGGCCGTGAGCGACACCCCGGCCGGATCTCCTTGCGGATGGAACCCGAATAGGCGATAAACCTGGACGAGAGACTTGTGTGGTTAGTCAGGTCATGGCCGACTCCCTCGCCAGGCTTCCGCTTGAAGGTTGCCGAGGTACACGACGTGTACATGGTGGTAAGTGGCGAGAGCGTGTGTGACGAAGTACACCCCTGCAGGGTTAATACGATCTATTAGAATAGCCGTGTTTGCGGTAAAGGACTTCTGGGTTGCCTGTACAGTTCATAGACAAGTGAAAGTGGATACTCTAAAATCCGCAAGATAAGCGTGAGTGCTATGGATGGCGTTCTCGTAGGGAGACGGGAGCGGATCCATAGTGGTGTATTGATATGGTGAATATGTGGACTCGTGTGCGCCACCTCAAAAGAGTTACTTGAGATCGTAGCTTAGGATAGCCACCGAGTCAAAGCTGGCTTGCTGTAGTTAAACTCCACCACCCCATTTTGATACTGATGCATATGTAGATAGTTCTGATGTAAGTCTTGCTGGGTACAATTGTACTCATGTTTGCCCATTTTATGTTTTGCAGAGAGACGTCAGTCTCGCTAGTAGTTCCATATGGACTTCGACGTTTAGCTTGTTACCTCAGCTACGATCTTGTGCCCTCGGCAGGATCTTGTAGATAGTCAGGCTTCTCAGCCTTTTTCATTTGTAGATGTCTGTACTCAGACATGTTAAGCTTCCACATGTGCTTTGACTTGTATGCTCTGAATGTTGGGTCATGAGACCCATGTTTATAATATCTGGCTCTTCGGAGCCTAATGAATAAATACTCTGAGTCATAGAGTCTTGTTGTGATGCCATGTTGTATTTACACATATCGACCATATTGCGTGTATGATTGAAATGCTTGGTATGTGTGGGATCCGACAACCTAGTTGTTTATCCTTGGTAGCCTCTCTTATGGGGAAATGTAGTCTTGTGCTTCCATGAGCCATAGTAGTCCGCTACAGCCCGGTTCACCGGAGTCCTGCTAGCCCAGCACTACTGCTCCGGACACCTGACTGGCCGGCATGTGATTCACTTCGTTCCTGTGTCTGTCCCTTCGGGGAAATGTCACGCGGTGACATCCGGAGTCCTGCCTAGCCTGCTACAGCCCGGGTTCCCGGAGTCCTGTTAGCCCAGTGCTACAGCCCGGATTCACACGCTGCTGACCGACACGTTCGATGTTGATTCATGTATGCCTGTCCCCATACGTTAGTGCCGCTTTGGGTTCACGACTAGCCATGTCGGCCCGGGTTCTCTGTCATATGGATGCTAGCGACACTATCATATACGTGAGCCAAAAGGCGCAAATGGTCCCGGGCCATGGTAAGGCGACACCCGTGGGAATACCGTGCGTGAGGCCGCAAAATGATATGAGGTGTTACAGGCTAGATCGGTGTGACTTAGAATCGGGGTCCTGACAGCTTTGGTATCAGAGCCTGACTGCCTGTAGGATTACCAAGCCAAACTGGTCGAAGTTGAGTCTAGAAATGCTTTAGTTATGTAAGGGAATTGATTGTGGGATGGAACGTAAGGCTCTTTTTACTCCTTTACCTTATGTCCTCTGATCTGAGTCACCCTCTTCTCTTCTACGGGGATTAAGAACTAGGCTTCTCACCTTTCTATCAGGATCACGTGTTACTAATCCGTAGACTCATAGGATTTTTGGATTCAAGCCCCTGTTTAGTTTCTACTACTTTCAGTATGTTGTCAGTTGAACAAAAACCTTGATATGATGTTGTTAAGTGACTATGCAAATCCTTGTGAATGTCTCAAATCTTTTTCTGAGCATTTACAGCCGTTATGCTGTCCGAGTCATCCCAGGTTTCTAAACCATCTGATGCATTTGCAAAATCCTTTCCCTCTGGTTTTGTTGTTCTTTTAGGCCAGGTTAATCACACTAATTGCTGAGTTGAGGTATTCTATTGCCTTGACATATGTGTTGGAGCTAGTATTATGACCCTAGGCATCCTAGAGAACCACCTAGTAATCTAGCAATGCTTTATATTCCTAGTGTGATGATTCTGGCCATCATTCTCGAAAGCATCCCGTGATGCCATTTAGTAGTAGGTATTCTACTCCTTGGTTTTGAACCCGAGATTCACCCTACTTCATGTTGTTAGTATTTGCTAGTTCCTTTAAGATATTAGTAACCTTTGCGATAGTCTTCAAGGTTCGTGGTATATCATTTTTCCAAATACCATGAACTGCTTATGGCAGAAGTTCTCTTGAACCAAAAGATCACAACCAGAGTGCTCTTGACGAGTTCTCCATCCAAATTGTGAATCTGCCAGTCTTTCTTCTTCTGCATGGGTTATCCGGAAGAAATATGTTGAACTTGTTTGACATGCTAAACCATGCATCCACAACTCAGAAAATCATATGTTCCTTTGAGTTGTCCCTCTTTAGTTGTATTTTGACCCTCGTCTATCAATTGATAGTCAGGGGTAGTTGTGCATTCGTGTTATCGATGCTTATTATTCTTGTGGTCCGTCAAGCCATTCTTTTCAGAATGACTAGGAGAAACAAACTCCAGCACCTTGTCCATTTCGAGGATTGGGTCAAAGTAGTTGTATTCCGCAGGTCAAAATGCCAATCCAGCTTTTGATTCTGTTCCACCCTAAAGTATTGCCTTCTTTATGTCAAGAATGTCATGAGAATTGCACCAACTCTTATGAATTCTTGTTGCAGTGATGCTCCTCGCCATCATCACTCATTTCTTGGTCCCGTGTTTTTGCAACCGAAATGCCGACAAGTGAACTATGATGTGTGAATTTATACTCCTAGCATTGCTTGGTAGTAAATGGACAATATTCTCATTCTTAGCATGTTGGCTATTGAATCATCATTCTAAGGTTGATCGTGCTACCTAGTCCTTATTTCCGGTGCACTCTTTGATCAATGAGTTAGGATTATTCAATCCCTTGCTTATTTGATCATATCGTCTTGCTCTGAAAGGCGAGATTGTTCTCGAGCCTAGTAACATATCGGTGGTACGTGATTTTCCGAATATCTTCTCGGAAGTATCACCAGGCTGTCACCTGACCGCTATGTTGAATTTGTGATCAAGTTGGTTTCCTGTAAACCACCCCTTCTCCAAGAATCCGTGTTGGATACCCCTGAGCTAGTTGGTCAAGCTAAACAACAACTTGGAGAGTTGGAAGATAAAAGCTTGCCTGGCTTAGTTCATTTTAAGGGATATCTTTTTGTGAGTGTGTTGAAGAAAGATGATATCTTCATTGATTGACCCTCGTGATCAGTTGTTGGATCTATTATCTTACCAATCTTTGATTTGAGTATGGGCTATCGTCAAGTCAAATCAGAACCAACGATGTCCGTAATGTTGTCTTACTTGTGGTTGATCCCTCGAGCATACACCATTATATCTTTTAGGTCTGACCAATGCTATCGCCGTGTTCACACGATGGTGGAAGTCCAGTGATATGGAAATTCTGATGAGTTGCTGTTGAGCCCATCAGCAGCATCTTGTTTTCCCATGATTCGTGTTAAACATTAAGCTAGTGTTGGAAACTTTGTAAACAATGCCTTCATGTTCCGTTCATGAAGCATATGTTGGATGAAAGAAGTGACTTACTCTAATTCATGTGCATTAGATGCAAGTTGCCGTCGTGGATTTGAGAAAGTCAATGTTGCTTCCTTTGGAATCATCCCAAGCCATTCATGCATATGTGCGAAGTATCCTGTGGTTTGGAGACTTGCAACCTTCATTCCATATGTTCCCTAGCACCCTAAGCCACTGATTGACTTGTTCAAGGAAAAGAAGTCTAGCGCGCGTAAAGACTTCGAAATCCTTGATGATGGATCCTAACCTGAACCCGATAGTGTTTTATTGTAAGACTACTATGTGGTCATTCTTGTCTTGGACAACATGTTCACATGTATGTAGCAGAACCAGCTCATATTTTGGAGCTTGCTATCGTAGTTCACTCCCCAAGAATCTCGAAACGTCATCTCGTCAATTTGTGTTGCAAACTTTCATTTTTCTTTCTAGACTCGATGAGTCTGGAATATCCTGACACCAACCGGATCTGAATCTCAGGCAGATATGATGGTTGGAACATTCCCAGTATTTGCATTTTGTTCCTAGCTTGCACCGCCTTGTGCCAATTTCCCATGGGCTGCCCTTCTCAGCCATTGCTACTCAGGATCTTCTTCAAAAGTGGTCCTACCATGGGTCCCATCCATTTCTGATGATAAGCAAAATCATCCATGGTGTTGTCTTCAACAAGGTAGTCCACATCATTCATTCTGGTATGAGTATGCCATTCTTTCGAATTCGTTCACACGATCGTTTGTGATTGCCTTAGGCTGGTATAAAGAGTTTCAACGATCTTTGTATCAAAAGTAATTCTTTTTGCCAATTAAGGGAAGAATTCTACGAGTCACCTTTCCTAAGGTGCCCCATTATGGAGTCATGGCAATTAACTCCTCGCTGCTTTGGAACCCATGCACCATATTATCTAAGCGTGGGATTGTTGCCTACCAAATCAAACCTCATCGTTTGTTCTTCCATCCCTCTCGATGTGTTTTGTGTCTCAACTTGAGATGTTTCAACATCTCATTCCGTGAGTTGATCATAAGTTGCTCGATCTTTAAGAAGATCGGTTCCTATAGAGTTTCTTCTATCATCATCGTGTTGGATAAAGATCTCGAAGGCAAAGACGTCAAGATCAATATGATGCACCGAATCAACATCTTTAGAAATGCGATGGATCGTGAAGAGTGTGTCAGTTCCGTGTTCCCTCTGTCTTCTTACCTCACGACTTGAATCTCGGGACGAGATTCTTGTTTAGTGGGGGTGAGTTGTCACATCCCTAGCTTCTGGCAATGCACTAGGCTAGCTTCATGTGTGCATCATGTTTAATATTTGAAAGAAACTTGAAATGGGGATGTTCAAACCCTAGCATTAAATCAACTCAACTAGGATGGATTAAAATCTTTTCAATAAACCCAAAATGTCCCTAAGAAAAGTTCATGATTTCTGGTTAAGGTGGAAACCTCTGCCAAAAATGATGAATATATTCTTAGATCATTTTTGGATTTTTGAATTAAATCATATTTTATTTGACTTTGGGCATTTAAATACTATAAATATTTAAGTGCTCAAATGATTCTGAAACTAAATGTGGGTCACTGGAATAATCCAGAGAGAGTCCACAAATTATTTCACGAGTTTACGAAATGGGTTAGTATTGTTACCAATTCAAAACAGAGGAAAAGAAATAGAAAACAGAAACAAATGAGAGAGAGAGAGAGAGGAAAGGACTGACCTGCCCTACCTGGCCCGTCCCTGTAGCAGCCCAGCTGGGCAAAGCCGGCCCAGCCCACCACCGCAACCCCCTCTGTTGCCTTCCTCCTCGCGCCAGTAGGCAGGGGCGTGTGCCCGGCACGCGCAGCCACACGCCGACCACCTCCTCCCTGCCTGGCTGCCTCCTCCTCCCCCCGGATGTCTCTCGCAGCGCCACACAGCCCCCTGGTCCCTCTCACTCACTCCCGACCTCTTTTCCCTTCTCTGCTCTCTCTCCCTCTCTGCCCGAGTGGAGCTCGTCGACGCCGCTCGCCGTTGCCGTGGCCACCGAGCCCCCCTCGCCTAGCTAGGATGCCCAGCAGCTCCGCCACCTCGGGCTACGCCTCTCCACCGAAAGAAGCCACTCCGGACGCCCTGCAACGACTGCATCGTCTTCGAGCTTCGGCCGCCGGCAACCCCACCGTCGATTCGACGCCGTCCGTGCCTCCCCGAGCTCGCCGAGAAGCTCTTCGTGACCGCGGTGAGCCCCCGGTCATTTCCCCTAACCCTGCCCCCGTTTGGTTGCCGTAGCACCGTTCCCCATGAGCACCGAAGCCGCCGTCCGCCATTGCCGCTGCACGCATAGCCTCCGTGCTCCCCTGGCCTCACCGTGCTGCTCTTAGTGCTCCCCGTGCCTAGCAGGTGCTGCCCAGCCCCTCCATTTGCTCACTGATACACCGTAGCGACGCGCCCGTGCACCACCGAACACCACCGCCGCCAAAGCTCGTCGCCGGCATGAATTCCGGTGACCCCGCGACCTCTCACTTGGTCCTTTGGATGCGCAAGATCAAGGGCTATCCCCTGGTGCCCTCAGCGTGCCAAGCTGACGCCTCTAGCGCAAGTCCGGCGTGCCCCGCCGTGTTCTGTGGTCGCCGCCGGCTGGACTCTGGTGGCTGGTGACGTGGCACCATCATCAGCGCCTAACTAACCCCCCCTAGAGTCACTGACAGTGGGCCCCACCGAGCTAATTATTTTTAGTTAGGATTTAATAAGCCACATAATTAGCACTGTTACACTCACAGGTAGGTCCCACCAGTCAGATTTGACTTTGGTCAATGCTGACGTCACCCTGACGCAATGCTGACGCAGTAATTTAATTACTGGAATTATTCTTATACAGGAAATTCCAGAAAATCCCACAAACTTAAAAAAATCATAGAAAATAATCTATAACTCAGAATGGAATAAATTATATATGAAAAATGATTAGAAACATCCAAGGAATCTGAATATGGCATTTTCATGCATTTTTGAACAACTTAACCTCACTGTTTAGTCCAAAACATGATAATGCACTATTTGAATTCATAGTTTGAATTTGAATTTGAACCTCGAGTTCAAATCAACCCAAACCTTTCTGTTACTAGTTGCATTAGGCCAAATCACATCATATTGCCAGGTCATAATCATGCATCATAATTGTTGCATTCCATTGATTGTGTTCTTCCTTGTTTGCCGGTGGTTGTCTCCTCTCGATAGACGTAGTTCCGACGATGAGTTCGATGACACCGATGAAGAACTATAGTATCTTCAGAAGTGCCAGGCAAGCAAAACCCCCTTGTTCATTCCGATACAATCCCACTCTCTCGCTCCTGGTCTCTTTTACTGCATTAGGACAACAACGATTCATCTGTTACTTGCTGCGGTAGCTGAACCCCTTTATCCTCTGCATGACCTGTCATTGCCACAGTAAATAGATGAAACCCACTAGCATGAGTAGGAGTTGTTTGAGCCCTGATGTGCCTACTCATTCATGCTTGTTTGTCATGCCTGCTATTGCTTAGAGTTGTGTTAGGTCTGATTCATCGGGAATGAATTGGAAAGTTGTGAACATGTCCTACTGTGTGAGAGCTAAGTGTGTGAACACGATTTGGTAAAGGTAGCGGTGAGAGGCCATGTAGGAGTACATGGTGGGTTGTCTCATTGAAGCCGTCCTCAGGAACTGAGTTCTGTGTTTGCGATCCATGAACAGTTACTACCACACATTGGGTTCCAGTAACTCGACCCCTCTCGGCTTATTAATCGCCTCGATCTCTGTCCAGGAGTTGCAACTAGTTTCTGCTGTTTGTAGGTTGTGTTAGTAGTCTACCAAGTGGTACCCGGTACAGGTGGGCTTGGGACAGACTAGGCATCGTGGCACGGTGTACCAAGCGTAGATCCATCCGTCGAGGTGGGCTTGGGAACCCTGCGCACTTCGTTTGGGGCCGTGAGCGACACCCCGGCCGGATCTCCTTGCGGATGGAACCCGAATAGGCGATAAACCTGGACGAGAGACTTGTGTGGTTAGTCAGGTCGTGGCCGACTCCCTCGCCAGGCTTCCGCTTGAAGGTTGCCGAGGTACACGACGTGTACATGGTGGTAAGTGGCGAGAGCGTGTGTGACGAAGTACACCCCTGCAGGGTTAATATGATCTATTCGAATAGCCGTGTCCACGGTAAAGGACTTCTGGGTTGCCTGTACAGTTCATAGACAAGTGAAAGTGGATACTCTAAAATGCGCAAGATAAGCGTGAGTGCTATGGATGGCGTTCTCGTAGGGAGACGGGAGCGGATCCATAGTGGTGTATTGATATGGTGAATATGTGGACTCGTGTGCGCCACCTCAAAAGAGTTACTTGCAATTGTAGCTTAGGATAGCCACCGAGTCAAAGCTGGCTTGCTGCAGTTAAACTCCACCTCCCCCTTTTGATACTGATGCATATGTAGATAGTTTTGATGTAAGTCTTGATGGGTACAATTTTACTCATGTTTGCCCATTTTATGTTTTGCAGAGAGACGTCAGTCTCGCTAGTACTTCCGTATGGACTTCGACGTTTAGCTTGTTACCTCAGCTACGATCTTGTGCCCTCGGCAGGATCTTGTAGATAGTCAGGCTTCTCAGCCTTTTTCATTTGTAGATGTCTGTACTCAGACATGTTAAGCTTCCGCATGTGCTTTGACTTGTCTGCTCTGAATGTTGGGTCATGAGACCCATGTTTGTAATATCTGGCTCTTCGGAGCCTAATGAATAAATACTCTGAGTCGTAGAGTCTTGTTGTGATGCCATGTTGTATTTACACATATCGAGCATATTGCGTGTATGATTGAAATGCTTGGTATGTGTGGGATCCGACAACCTAGTTGTTTATCCTTGGTAGCCTCTCTTATGGGGAAATGTAGTCTTGTGCTTCCATGAGCCATAGTAGTCCGCTACAGCTCGGTTCACCGGAGTCCTGCTAGCCCAGCACTACTGCTCCGGACACCTGACTGGCCGGCATGTGATTCACTTCGTTCCTGTGTCTGTCCCTTCGGGGAAATGTCACGCGGTGACATCCGGAGTCCTGCCTAGCCTGCTACAGCCCGGGTTCCCGGAGTCCTGTTAGCCCAGTGCTACAGCCCGGATTCACACGCTGCTGACCGACATGTTCGATGTTGATTCATGTATGCCTGTCCCCATACGTTAGTGCCGCTTTGGGTTCACGACTAGCCATGTCGGCCCGGGTTCTCTGTCATATGGATGCTAGCGACACTATAATATACGTGATCCAAAAGGCGCAAACGGTCCCGGGCCATGGTAAGGCGACACCCGTGGGAATACCGTGCGTGAGGCCGCAAAATGATATGAGGTGTTACAGGCTAGATCGGTGTGACTTAGAATCGTGGTCCTGACACCCATGAAGACGCTCGAACCACCATCGAGCGCCGGCGCGATACGCGCCACCAGTCGGATAGGCGGGTGGGGCCCGCTATGGACCACCCAGCACCGGGAGGCTCTGGCGGCCTACCTTACGAGGTGGGTTGCCCGGCCTTTACCTGTCGGCGTTCTGGGAACGGGGGTTCCCAGACTTGCTTGCGTGCGGCCCACGGCGTGGCTAAGCCAGCAGGCCATACGGCCCATCTTCATCGACAAGGCATCCAAGACCCTCGCGAGGGGCCGAGCCTCGCAAGGCGGACGATGCAAGACCTCCTCAGGAGTGGCCTAGTCAGGCAGCCTCACGAGGAGCGGAGGTATCAAGGCGGGCCAAACCTCACGAGGTTCTCGCGACGTGAGCCATGACAATCGACACCAGGCGGGCGCCAGCGCGTGCAGCGTCCTCGTTTCCTCGTCCTCGTTTCCTCGTTCATGAGGAGCCACTCCTTCAATGCATGCCTTCAGCTGCACCAATTCTGCTTCATCTACAGAACCAGGTGACATCTTCCAAGCTCGTTTAGCTGGGAGCGCCCCATGGGCTGCATTATTCCCAGACCGCATGGGTCCGTCCCTGTGGCATGTATTCCTTTTGCTTTTGTCTTTAGCTTACCTTGCTGGGGGCGCCCCTTGGGCTGCATTATCCTCAAGCCGCTCGGGCTGGACCCAGTGGCATCTACCTTCCTGCATTTACCCAAGCTGATCTGCTTTCCATGCTTAACCTGCCTACGGCTATCGCCTGCTCGATCATCGCCTCCCACGGGGCCTCCTCACAGGCACGGCGCTGGTGCATGGGTCCGTCCCTGCCACGTCGACAAATCTAAGCGCCCGAGCTCTGGCTCGCGGCACGCCCCGCGCACGTCACCTCACCAGGCCCTCGGTGCCTTCACTTCATCCAGAGCAACCAGCGGCAGGCTGGCAGCTGTAACGGCAAACCGTGTTTCTTCTTGTGCCTGTTCACAGGGATCCCATGGGAAGAGTAGCAGGCGGCACCGCGAGTCTCCTTTTCTCCCGTGCAATTCGCTTGCGCGTTAAAAGGGGGGCTCCTGAGCATCGCGACTCAAGAGCTCTTACTGGCTCTCCAGCCCTCACGCCCTGGCCTTGACCACGGCGTCGCGACCTGGCATACCAGCGGAGGCTGAGCTCGCTCGAGGGCCGGGAGCTGAGGACGTAGAGCTCAGGAGAGCACGGGGGGAGGGAAACTCGTATGGGCCGACCTAGCTATGCCGCACGAGTTGGCGCGCAGGCCTAGCGCACCATCAGGAATCGCCGCGAAGTCAACGAGATAAGTCCCGCTCTCGGATCGGCTGAATTTTGGGGCCTAACGGTCACCCTCGCCTTGCCTCAACCCCGTTGCGGCCACGTCAACTCCCTTTCTCGGCTTACCATGGCTACTTGAGCGCTAAGGGGGACGTCCTGAGCATCGCGCCTCAGGGGCTCTTACTGGACCTCGGGCCGCACACCTCCTGGCCTTGACCATGGCACGCGACCTGGCATACCAGCGACGGCTGTAGCCTGCCTGGGGACCGGGACCTATTAGCGTAGAGCAACAAGCTATCGCGAGGAAAGAAAGGGGGGACCGAGCCCTAACGGGACATGCGTTCACCAAATTCTCATAATAGGGAAGATAAGCACAAAAGACATTACAGACCCTGACATGCCCCCATGGGGCACTTCATGACTCTTCGCAGGGAACAAAAGCTAAAACTAAGGGGAATCCTATATACACCCTCCCACGGCGGACGCCATCATCAACAGTGGGCCATGGGAGGCCGGCGCCAACCCCATCTAGATCAGCGGCGACGACGGCCGGATGCCGCAGCTCTACTCTTGGCACGGCGAGAGCTCGGGGGCACGTAGCTGTCATCGCTCATCTCCGGAGTCTCATAGAGCTCAGGAGAGCTGCTGGAATCCCAAGGGCTGCTGCTGCTGGAGTGGCCGCGAGCGGAGCGCGCTTCAGCCGGACACTCCTCTCCGGAGCAGCATTCCAGGCGGCGGCCCTCCGCATCGAAGACCTTGAAGAAGAACGTGGAGGCACCGTCGAACTCAAAGTGGATCGCGAGGGCGCCTCTCGCATGGCAGACCTGTGCGATCTCGCCCCAGCCGCGGGTCATGAAGATCTTGCCGGTGGGGACTGCTTCAATATCTGCTCTAGTCGCCGGAGCGCTGCAGTCGGCGTGCTGCAACTAGAGCTCGAGAGGCCCCCTCGGCGGCATCACGTCGGAGAAGGACTGGGGGAAGAGGATCCAAGAGCTTGGAGGCATCGGCGCCCACAGCACCAGCTCTCGCGAGGAGTCTGCGGCATGGATTCCGGGGGCGACGACGCGCGTCGCCGTGGCGCGGCGACCCCGGGCGCGGCGTGGGCGACGCTGCTCGTCGCTCCGTCCTCCTGAGCCCTCCGCTCGGGCATACAAGGGTAGCGGATACCCCGGAGGAGGCCGCTCGCACCAAGGCCTCGTCACCACCTGAATCGTCGTTTCATCACGGCGGTGGACCGACCTCTTCTTCGGCGGAAGTGGCCCCGGGTCATCCCGGGGGGCCTTCCCCTTTTCTTCAGCAGAGAACCTTCTGATAGGTGCCATTGATGTTAGCAGTGGAGCGAGGAGGAAGAAGCAAGCAAGCAAGGAAGAGATGGGTGACGGGGGCTCCGCCCCTCCCCATTTATAGCAAGAGAAAGCCAACCGGCGCCTCCCACGATCGCAGGTAATCATGGTTTTCCTTGCATGTCGCAAGGACTTGTCAAGTCGAGCAGTTGCCGAGGCAGCGTGGGGAAGCGGAGACGCCCACGACAAATCAACCGCCACGCGTCAACCGAGGCCGCAGGCTTTTGGGGCCCGCGGTGCTCCATACTTGACCCTTGGCTTCGCCGTGAAGCCAGGCCCGAGCGCACCTTGGGCCCTGGGGCTACTGTCGGCGTTCTGGGAACGGGGGTCCCCAGACTTGCCTGCCTGCGGCCCACGACGTGGCTAAGCCAGCAGGCCGTACGGTCCATCTACATCGACAAGGCATCCAAGACCCTCGTGAGGGGCCGAGCCTCGCTAGTCGGACGATGCAAGACCTCCTTAGGAGTGGCCTAGTCAGGCAGGCTCACGAGGAGCGGAGATATCAAGGCGGGGCAAACCTGACGAGGCTCTCGTGACGTGAGCCATGACGATCGACACCAGGCAGCCGCCAGGCGGGCGCCAGCGCGCGCAACATCCTCGTTTCCTCTTTGGTACTAAGGAAGCAGGCACAGGCAAGGAGTACCGAGGCATTAGGCAAAGGTTGCCATATCGGTGCAACGAGACCGAGACCGGAAGGACGGCAAGACGGAGGTCATCATAGAGCCCAAGACGGCGTCACCACCAGAGCCCTTTGTAGGCGAAAACCACTTTTGTCAGGATAGCTTGTACTAGCTGTCCCCCTTCAAATTTGCCCGCCGTTGTTGGCTCCCTTCCCGCTCAATATTTGGGAAGAGGACCAGGGCCTATATAAGTAGAGCTAGCCACGACAGTAGGGACATCTCATCTTAGCTTGATCTGATCTAATCGAGAGCCTACCCTAGCCACAAGAACACCTCAACCTCAGGAGGCTGTTCTCCCCTCTGTACTGGTCATCATCAGCCCAAGAGGCAATCACCACCTCCACACTGGAGTAGGGTATTACACCACAACGGTGGCCCGAACCAGTATAAATCTCGTGTCTTTCTGTGTTGTGAGTTCGTCGAGTTCGTCTGCGAGGTCTTAGCGAGCTAGGGCGTAGATCGGTAGGAGGGAAAGACTTCGCGTGCACCCCTGTGTTCGAACCTTGAGGGTTTGCCGGAACGCCACATCCCACATTTGGCACGCCAGGTAGGGGTCCGCCGTAGCCTCCCTCTAGTCGATTAGTCGACCTGTCGCTCCGTCGCCTCCATGGCGGACGCTCGCCGTGCTCGAGCTGAGCGTCGGGCTGCCCTCACCGCCCGCGTTGCTCAGACGGCTCCCGTCGGCGGGCCACCTCGTCGTTCTCCATCTCCCGCCGCCAACGCTGCCACCGGCCCGGCGGGGAACGAGCAGCAGGCGTCCTTGCTGCATCCTTTGGTATGGTACGACGGCCGCACCGCCACTCCATCGCTGACCCCGGCCGGTTCTTCATCTCACGCACGCCGCGCTCCCATGGAGGCGCGGGCCGCACTCCTCGCCGCAAACGAACTCCTGCGCTACCGCCCAGTCGACGACCTCTACGAGGAGTGGCTCGACCGCGTCGCCGAGCTCGTCCGTGCCGCAGGGGGCTCCCCGGCGCCGTCCCTCTCTCTACCTTACCCTCAGCCAGCCACGGTCGACGAGGCCCATGGCGCGCCTCCACCACCTCTGCCCCAAGGCGGTGCCTTGGCACCGAGGCGCGCGGTGCCGCGGCGTGATCCACCACGCCCGGTGCCCGCGCGCGAAGAGAGAAGCTGCCAAGAAGTCCCACGGCCACGAGAAGCTGCACCCGCACTCCCCGCGCCACCTCGTCAAGACCGCGCACCGCCCGTGGTGGCGCCGCGCGGACCTCGTCAATACCAAGTCCCCCCTCCGAAGCGGGCCCCATTAACCACGGCTGGCTGTCGGGCCTTCACCCCAGAGCTACGCAGCGTCGCCTGGCCAGGCAAGTTCAAGCCGGATCTGCCTCCTCGCTATGACGGCACCGCCGACCCCGCGGAGTTCCTGCAGCTCTACGAGCTGAGCATCGAAGCAGCCAACGGCGATGAGAAAGTCATGGCGAACTGGTTTCCCATGGCTCTCAAGGATGGAGCCCGCTCCTGGCTCCTGAACCTGCAGCACATCTCGGTTTCCTCCTGGGACGAGATGCGCGACCGCTTCGTCGCCAACTTCCAGGGCACTCGCGACCGTCTGCCGGCCGCGGGAGACCTGTGCCGCATCAAGCAACAACCAAGAGAGACCCTCCAGAAGTACATCCAGCGCTTCAACAACACTCGCCTCAAGATCCCCAAGGTCACGGACGAGGCCATCATCTCCGCATTCTCTGACGGCGTCCGCGACATCAAGATGAAGGAAGAGCTCGCTATCCATGAGGAGATGTGCACATCTCAGGAGCTGTTCAACCTGGCGACCAAGTGTGCAAGAGCTGAGGAGGGGCGCCTCTCCCTCCTCGAGCTGCCAGCTGCGGGCATAGAGGAGAAGAAGGCCAAGGCCAAGGACGTGAAGCGCAAGGAAGTAGCAGTGCTAGCAGCGGAGCCCGACACCAAGCGGGGCAGAGATTAGCCCGAGTCATCCAAGAACAGCTGACCGTTCTGCGCCTTCCACAACCTGAACACCCACAACACGAGTGACTGTCAAGAGCTCAGAGCCATACGAGAAGGACGCTTCAGTCGACGCCCCGAGCGTAGCGACCAGGGCTATGGCCGTGGAGGGGGACGTGGAGGCGGACGCTGGTACGACTGTGGCCCGCGCCAGGAATGGCACGACAGGCCTCACGAGGACCGCTGGCAGGACCATCCTTGCGAGGGGGCCTGGAGGGACAAGCCTCGTGAGGATCGCCCCCAAAGCAACGCCGGTCTTCCCCCACTGCCGCCACCAAGAAGGAACGACGACCACCATCAGGACGAGGGGGCTGGGGGCTTCCAGGAGCCGCATGCAATCGCCTGCATCTTGGGCGGCGCCCAGGCCCCAGCCTCTCAGCGCATCTTCATACAGTTCGCTCGCGAGGTGAACACGGTGCTCCCCAAGCTCGAGGCCACGCGCCTGCTCAAGTGGTCCCAATGCGCCATCACTTTCAACTCGGCAGATCAGCTCAAGTGTGCGGCCACCGCTGGCGCCCTCCCGATGCTGTGCTCTCCAGTCATCAGCAATGTGTAGCTTACCAAGACCCTCATCGACAACGGTGCAGGGCTGAACGTCCTGTCCGTCGACACGTTCGACAACCTCCAAGTGCCATATGAGCAGCTCCAGCCTACCAAGCCTTTTTCAGGAGTGACCGACGGTTCCACCACACTGATAGGGCAGGTCCGCCTACCTGTCACCTTTGGAGAGTGCAAGAACTACCGCACCAAGCTCATCGACTTCGACGTCGCGCACATCTGCCTGCCGTACAATGCCATCCTCTGGTATCCGGCCCTGGCCAAGTTCATGGCAGTCACCCATCACGGCTACAACGTCCTCAAGATGCCAGGAAGCAGAGGAATCATCACGGTCCCATGTGAAGAAAGAGATGCGGTGTGCTCCCTTGAGAGCGCTTCCCAAGCTGCAGCAATCAGCGACCCCGACAGCAGAAGTGGGGGCCCTCCGGAGGCCATCCCCAAGAAGAAGCAGCCGCGCCGTGCAGGTCCTCAGGAGGATGGCGTTGCGGCAGGAGCCTCATCAGGATCAGCATCCATCCCAGGGGCGCCTCCCTCCATCACATAGGAAGGCGCGCCCGGCGCCCTCCTCGGGCAGGGCTTGGGGGCTCTTTTCTGTAGGGCCTCAGACCTTGCCAACCTCACGAGGGAGGCGCTTGGGCACCACTTGGAGGCGTGTTTCGCGGCACGTTTCCCTCAGGAGAACACAGGGCAAGGAGTTCCCACCACTCAGGAGTTCATCGCCAAGACCACTCAGGAACTGCAAGACGCAAGAACACAGGGCAAGGAGTTCCCACCACTCACAAGGCGCAGCTCCCCATCCAGGTGAGGATGCCGGGCTGCAAGTTTGCGTCGACGTCCCAGGGCTCAATAGGGTCGCATCTCAGGAGCGTTTCTAGCCTTCGCGTGTGGGCCGTTGCGAGGGCCCGCCACACAACTACGTTCGCATGCCCTTCGGCTTGCCGAGCATGGCGTCAGCCTATCAGCGCAACATGCGGCGTATCCTGGCGGCTCAGGAGGCCAGGTACCACGCCGTCCTGGAAGAAATGGAGACGGTCTTCAGGGAACCTCCCGAGCCCCCAGAGCCTCCCGAGGCTCAGGGCTCTGGTGGTTTGTGAGGAGCCACTCCTTCAACGCACGCCTTCAGCTGCACCAACTCTACTTCGTCTACAGAACCAGGTGACATCTTCCAAGCTCGTTTAGCTATGAGCGCCCCATGGGCTGCATTATTCCCAGGCCGCATGGGTCCATTCCTGTGGCATGTATCCCTTTTGCTTTTGTCTTTAGCTTACCTTGCTGGGGGCGCCCCTCGGGCTACATTATCCCCAAGCCGCTCGGGCTAGACCCAGTGGCATGTACCTTCATGCATTTACCCAAGTTGATCTGCTTTCCATGCTTAACCTGCCTACGGCTATCGCCTGCTCGATCATCGCCTCCCACGGGGCCTCCTCACAGGCACGGCGCTGGTGCATGGGTCCGTCCCTGCCACGTCGACAAATCTGAGTGGCCGATCTCTGGCTCGCGGCACGCCCCACGCACGTCACCTCACCAGGCCCTCGGTGCCTTCACTTCATCCAGAGCAACCGGCGGCAGGCTGGCAGCTGTAACGGCAAACCGTGTTTCTTCTTGTGCCTGTTCACAGGGATCCCATGGGAAGGATAGCAGGCGGCACCGCGAGTCTCCTTTTCTCCCATGCAATTCGCCTGTGCATTAAAAGGGGGGCTCCTGAGCATCGCGACTCAAGAGCTCTTACTGGCTCTCCAGCCCTCACCCCTGGCCTTGACCACGGCATCGCGACCTGGCATACCAGCGGGGGCTGAGCTCGCTCGAGGGCCGGGACCTGAGGACGTAGAGCTCAGGAGAGCACGGGAGGAGGGAAACTCGTATGGGCCGGCCTAGCTATGCCGCACGAGTTGGCGCGCAGGCCTAGCGCACCATCAGGAATCGCCTCGAAGTCAACGAGATAAGTCTCGCTCTCGGATCGGCTGAATTTTGGGGCCTAACGGTCACCCTCGCCTTGCCGCAACCCCGTTGCGGCCACGTCAACTCCCTTTCTCGCCTTACCATGGCTGCTTGAGCGCTACGGGGGACCTCCTGAGCATCGCGCCTCAGGGGCTCTTACTGGACCTCGGGCCGCACACCTCCTGGCCTTGACCATGGCACGCGACCTGGCATACCAGCGACGGCTGTAGCCTGCCTGGGGACCGGGACCTGTCAGCGTAGAGCAACAAGCTATCGCGAGGAAAGAAAGGGGGACCGAGCCCTAACGGGACATGCGTTCACCAAATTCTCATACCAGGGAAGATAAGCACAAAAGACATTACAGACCCTGACATGCCCCCATGGGGCACTTCATGACTCTTCGCAGGGAACAAAAGCTAAAACTAAGGGGAATCCTATCTACACCCTCCCACGACGGACGACATCATCAATAGTGGGCCATGGGAGGCCGGCGCCAACCCCATCCAGATCAGCGGCGACGACGGCCGGACGCCGCAGCTCTGCTCCGGGCGCGGCGAGAGCTCGGGGGCACGTAGTTGTCATGGCTCGTCTCCGGAGTCTCATAGAGCTCAGCAGAGCTGCTGGACTCCCAAGGGCTGCTGCTGCTGGAGTGGCCGCGAGCGGAGCGCGCTTCAGCCTGACGCTCCTCTCCGGAGCAGCATTCCAGGCAGCGGCCCTCCGCATCGAAGACCTTGAAGAAGAACGTGGAGGCACCGTCGAACTCAAAGTGGATTGCGAGGGCGCCCCTCGCACGGCAGACCCGTGCGATCTCGCCCCAGCCGCGGGTCATGAATATCTTGCCGGTGGGGACCGCTTCAATCTCTGCTCTAGTCGCCGGAGCGCTGCAGTCGGCGTGCTGCAACCAAAGCTCGAGAGGCCCCCTCGGCGGCATCACGTCGGAGAAGAACCGCGGGAAGCGGATCCAAGAGCTTGGAGGCATCGGCGCCCACAGCACCAGCTCACGCGAGGAGTCCGCGGCGTAGATTCCGGGGGCGACGGCGCCCGTCGCCGTGGTGCGGCAACCCTGGGCGTGGCGTGGGCGACGCTGCTCGTCGCTCCGTCCTCCTGAGCCCTTGGCTCGGGCATACAAGGGTAGCGGATACCCCGGAGGAGGCCGCTCGCACCAAGGCCTCATCACCACCTGCATTGCCGTTTCATCACGGCGGTGTACCGACCTCTTCTTCGGCGGAAGTGGCCCCAGGTCATCCTGGGGGGGCCTTCCCCTTTTCTTCAGTAGAGAACCTTCTGATAGGTGCCATTGATGTTAGCAGTGGAGCGAGGAGGAAGAAGCAAGCAAGCAAGGAAAAGATGTGCGACGGGGGCTCCGCCCCTCCCCATTTATAGCAAGAGAAGGCCAACCGGCGCCTCCCACGATCGCATGTAATGATGGTTTTCCTTGCACCGGCAAGGAAAGGCCCCCGGGAGAGTCTGAAGCCATCGGGACAGGGCCCGTGCCACCAAATGAAGTGGTGCAGAAGAAGAAGATGATGCAGCAACCGGTTTACTTTGTCAGCTCCCTCTTGCAGGGGGCTAGGTCAAGGTATTCCGGTGTGCAGAAATTGCTCTTCGGCCTCCTTATGGCCTCGAGGAAGCTGCGTCATTACTTCCAAGCACACGAAATCACTGTCGTCACCCGCCTCCCGTTGCAACGGATACTGCATAACCCAGACGCAACTGGGAGGATCGTGGAGTGGGCCTTGGAGCTGTCGAGCTTCGGTTTGAAGTTGGAAAGTACTTCGACAATCCAGAGCAGAGTCCTGGCAGAGTTCATTGCGGAGTGGACCCCAACGCCTGACGAAGAGATCCAGGAGACCACTCTCCCCGGCAAGGAAGCAAGTCGCAACTGCATCATGTACTTTGACAGGGCTGCAAGGTGCCGGTGCTGGTGTCCTACTTGTCGCACCCACCGGAGAGCACCTCAAGTATGTAATCCAGATGCACTTTCCTAGGGAGATGTCCACAAACAACACTGCTGAATACGAGGGGTTGCTTGCCGGTCTCAGGATCGCGGCGGACCTCGGAATTAAGAACTCATCGTCACGGGTGATTCACAGCTTATCGTCAGGCAAGTCAACAAAGATTATTAGAGCCCGTTGATGGAGGCCTACGTAGATGAGGTGAGTAAGTTGGAAGAGCGCTTTGACGGTATACAAGCGGAACACGTTCCCCGAGTGGAGAACGACATCGCCGATTACCTGTCGAAGTGCGCTGCGTTCAAACTACCTGTGGAAACAGGTACTTTTGTGCTTCGGTTAACTCAACCATCCGTTGAACCATCAACAGAGCAGAGCAAGCGGAGGAAATCAGGCCCGGCAAGTACTTTCCTGCCGAGCCCCCTGGGGCCACCAGCAAGGATGTTGCCGTGGGTACTGAACCTGCCGAGGGACAACTGACACCGGCAGGGCGTCAAGCCCTGGCCGTAGAGACGGCCGCTCCCATGGCAAAAGAAATGCCTTTAGTCCTTGCCGTCGAGCCCCAGGCTCCGGCATGGGCACAACATACCGTCCGATTCCTCCAAACAGGGGAACAGGAAGAAGCGGAGAAAGTAGTTTGTCGGTCTGCTATGTCTCAGTTCGTCGATGACGTCCTGTACAGGAAAAGGCCGAACAGTGTGAAATTGAAGTGCATTCCCCGGGAGGAAGGACTGAAGCTGTTGGCAGAGATACACGGAGGCATATGTGGCACCCACATCGGGTCAAGGGCCCTTGCCGGCAAGGCGTTCCGGCAAGGTTTCTTCTGGCCCACTGCCCTCCAGGATGCAACGGCACTAGTAACCAAGTGTGAAGCGTGTCAGTTCCATTCAAAGAAGCTTCATCAACCAGCTCAAGCCCTTCAAACAATTCCTCTCTCCTGGCCGTTTTCGGTCTAGGGGCTCGACATACTGGGCCCTTTCCCCCGCGCTGTCAGGGGCTTTGAGTACTTGTACGTTGCAATTGACAAGTTCACAAAGTGGCCGGAGGTGGATGCAGTGAGGAAGGTGACCGCAAAGTCAGCCATCAAGTTCTTCAAGGGGCTAGTCTGCCGTTTTGGTGTGCCAAACAGGGTCATCACCGACAATGGCACGCAGTTCACAAGCCACACCTTCATGCAATACGTCCAAGACTTCGGCAGCAAGGTCTGCTTCGCTTCCGTGGCACACCCGCGGAGCAACGGCCAGGCGGAGAGGGCAAATGCTGAAGTACTGCGAGGCCTGAGGACCAAGACTTTTGACAGGATGCACCAGAGCGGAAGGCGCTGGATTGATGAGTTGTCGGCGGTTCTTTGGTCAATCAGAACGACACCAAATTGAGCCACCGGCCAGACACCCTTCTCCCTCGTTTACGGGGCAGAAGTAGTTCTCCCCACGGAACCAACATACGGGTCACCCCGAGTGCTCGCTTATGACGAGCTTGAGCAAGAGCAGTTGCGGCAAGATGACGCTACGCTCCTCGAGGAAGATCGTCTTCGGGCGGCTGTGCGAGCAGCGTGCTACTAGCAAGCCTTGCGCCGCTACCATAGCCGCAAGGTTCATGCCCGAAGCTTTGAGGAAGGCGACCTTGTTCTTTGGTGCGTTCAGTCGGCCAAGAATTCCAACAAGTTGACGCTAAAGTGGGAAGGCCCTTATCGGGTAATACGAGTCACCAGGCCCGGCGCTATCCGCCTGGAGACCGAAGATGGTATTCCAGTGAGCAACTCCTGGAACATCGAATATCTTTGCAACTTTTACCCATAAGGCGCGGTTGCCGGGCCTCCCGGCAAGCCACATTTTGTACAAGCCTTGCCGATGAGGCATGTAACCCTTTCTACAAAGCCAGGCGCAGACCCTAAGCATAAATAAATGAAGCGCTGGCGCCCTAAGTTTTAGCATGCATGCTAGGTTAAGTCTCTCCCTCGGTTAGGGTTGATAGTGCTTAGCGCCGACTAACCCCTAGCATAAGGTCAAGTGCGCGTTTCTCTGTTCCTTTCCATCCTCTTTGGTTCGCAGGGTACAAGGACGTTTTCTGCTGAACTGTTTGGAAGAAAGAGAACGGGCCGGCGCTCCGGCCTCGGCAAGCCAAGGTTGCCGGGGGCTGCAGATACAAGGATCCAACCACGGCAAGCCAAGGCTACCGGGGGTTGCAGATTCAGATAAGTCTTTTATCCTCTATTGTGCATTTCCGTATGATGTTGGGACGTATGAAACCTTGTTTTGCTCCTAGACCACCGTGCTCCCCCTTTTTCCTACACCCAAGTCCTTGGGTCGGAGCCGGGTCGTAGTCGCGGTGGCAAGGAAATAAACGAAGGGCCTAACTCTACTTCGCCCCTGCCTCCGCCGAGAGCATGAGAATGGTCGACTGAAGTAAGGGGACGGCAAGGCCTGTTGCCGGGCGACAATGTTTATCTTAAAAATAACAAGGATTCGTTCCTTGGCATGGGCCTCGCTCACGCACAAAGAACCCGGCAAGCACCCTTTTTCATTAAAAACATCCCATACAGGTACAGTTCATACGGAATAAAAAACATGAGCAAGGGGACTACAAGTCTTAAAATTAACAAGTGCCCGCGGGCTTACAAGCTAAAAAGAGATAAGATGCCTGTAATCCCTTTCTTGTCCCTCTCCTCAGAAGGTGGAACAAGATAACAGGAGGGCAAAAAGAGCGCCTAGGCAAGGTGCAAGGAGCAGAAGGCACCAAGAGAACATCCCGGTGCCGGGAGGGAAGCTGGAAGATGAGGTAGTGGGCCGGCAATACGCGACGAAGGTGTCAGTGCCCGCGAACTCCGACTTGACGGCCGCCACCCGCGTTCTTCGCCTTCTCCCACCCTCCTACGCCAGCTGCCCAAGGAGTCGACGGGGAGCGCACCGATGGAGAGCTTGACGAGGAAGGCCCTCGGCAGGGCGCGTGGCCGAGGGAGGGGCGACGCGGTCAGTCAGAGTCGAGATCAGCATCCCGCCGCTCCACGCCCTCGTCGTTGCTGGCGTTGTCCTCCTCGTCACTCCCGCTTGAGGAGGAATCTTCATCGTCGGAGGAGCTCTCCACGCAGCAATTTAGGCGAGTTCCAAGATCTCCAAAGACCTTGACAGAGAGCAGGCCGTTCTCCATTAACTTGAAGTAGAGAACGAGCCCCGCCGTCAGGCTGTGGACATGAGCAAACGTCTTCCATCCGCGACGGAGGTACATGACGTGGGGAGCGGGGAAGTCGACGTTGACCCGCGTGCTGCCGTTCCCGCAGCCCCTCATGTGCATCCTGAGGGTCTGGGGCGGATCGAGCTCCATCTCCCGAGCAAATGGGGTAGGGAGACGAAGACGACGACGTGGTGGCCGGGCGCAGCCTGATGAAGAACTCGCGAGGCTGGTCCCCAACGTGGCCCTCCATTGGGAGAGGCATCACTGGCGGAGGCAAGGCCGGTGCGCCGCCTCGTCCCCCTCTTCCCTGAGCGCCACGGCGACCTCGGCCTCGCCCCCTCCCCCTTCCTCTCATGGCCGGCTCCGCCACCGTGAGCTCTTGGGGAGGAGGAACACGCTGTCGAGCAGCGGCCCTCGCCGCCACTGTCGAAGGGCCGGCGCCTCCCCTCACCATGACAGATGGAGGAAAGAAGCCGAAGTGAATGGAGGCGGATGGTGAAAAGATGTGGGATACCACCCCTTCCCCTTCTTATAAAGGGGCGGGGTCGGGGCTCGGTCGCCCCACCCGACCAATCCGGCCATCGGTGCCGCAGGGGATCGAGACTGACCCGCTGCCCCAATCAGCGAGGCCCGGTTTCCCGCCTCCACCGCCTGCCACCTGCATGGGGGACACATGGCAAGCAAGCATAATCGAGGGGATGGGTGAGGCGACCGTTCCCCACCGCGTGATCGTGGGGTGCGGACGCCTTGAAGACCATGACCCGGGTCCAATCAGTAAATGAGCCGCGCCTCTGCATCTCCCTCTTTTTATGGGGAAGGCGCGAGCCGCCTCTTTACCATGATGTGACGCATGCGTGCGGAGACCGCCCCACGCATGACCCCCACGCCACACAGGACCCTCCACGTTGCGCGTTCAACGCGGGTCGTGGGGAAGCGCAGCGGACGGAAAAATTACTACGGTAGAAAGATCTGCCCCACCTGCCCGCAGACCGTTCTGGGCCTAGCCCAACAACGCGTTGCGCTTATGTGTGGCCCAGGCCTGGGGGCTCCTGTCGGTGTACAAAAGTAGGGGCTCTCCTTTTGACCCCTTTACTTATGCACGGGCAGTCAGAGCCGCGCCCACGACCACACTGAGCGAGGCAGGGAAGGGGAGCCGGAGCACAAGGCGATCAAAGCAATGCGAAGACCAAGAGACACGAAGAGCAAAAGGGCGAGGCAGACTCCCCCGGCAAGACCCTTGCCGGGGCGGCCTCCGCGGCGCCGGCAAGATCCTTGCCTGGGCAACTTGCCCAATGCCAGCGGGGCGCGCGACCCTTGAGCCGAAGGGTTTCCAACAACCACATTGGGACCAGAGCTTGGGAGGCACCTCTGTGATGGCATGCAGATCTTCGTCAAGATCAGAAACACACGAGATCGGATGAGGACCAGAAGACGACGACCCTCGGCGGGATGCTAGCCGAGGAAATCCACGAGACCCCCGACGAGCGCTCATCGGGGACGACCGTGATGCCATGGCAAGACCCTTGCCGGGCCCCCGGCAAGGCCCTTGCCGAGGGCATCAGCGGGACAACCGCCAGGACACCACCGCCGTCCCCATGCAGCTGCTAGCTCAACCAGCTGGGCAGGCACCAGCGTGGAGACGAGCGGCCTCTACACCGACCCAGCAAGCACCTGCATGGTGACATACAGATCTTCACGAAGGCTGCACCATCGCGCCAGCCCAGTAGCTAGCCAACGTGGCGCCACGACGCCTCGTCAGCTCGGATGCATGTCGAAGCCAGGCGAGGCAGCGATAGCTGGGACGTGCTTCCTTGCCGTCCCCGATAAAGCAAGAGGGGCACGTCGGCAGCGCATTAAATGCGTTTGTCCGACGGTGCCAGAGGATAGACTCATCCACTGTACATCTTTCCACCTCCTGTGTGCCACTGTGGCAACCCCTTTTTGTCTATAAAAGGAGGCCCGAGGCGACTAGGAGAAGGATTCGGATCCTTTGGGAAAATCACGCCCCGTAGCTAGCTAAAGAACACAAGAACACTCAAGTACATCCACCAAAGCAGGACTAGGGTATTACGCGTCTCCGCGGCCCAAACCTAGGTAAACAATCCATGTGCTTCCAGTCAGACCCGCTCTTTGCACAACCCCGCGCCCGCCAACCGTAGAAGGGATCCCAGTGATTCCATAGGTGTCGATTTCCCCCGACATATGTCAACCGGCGTCATCATACTGTTTGCTGCAGTTGGGGTCTGCTGAGTTGGGGCATCAAAAATGACCAGTGTAGTAGGGCTAGAGTCTGCTAGAGTTGGGGTGTTTTGTGGGTCAGGTGATATTGCAACTACACCTAATGGGCTATTTGATTTATCAGGTGTCACTACCTTCTCCAAATACTTTGCTCGTGGTCCTCCGTGATCAGCAATCGTCCTCTTCCTTTTGAACGTCTGATACACAAGAACAACATTTGAATGGATAAATATGGTATGATGACAGATGGAATATGTACTGAAAATGGATAGGCAGGGCGTATTCACATACACGATGTGTAAACTAAGCTAATGGCAGTGCAACAAAGTAGAAGCAATGCAAAGCATTAGTTGCAAGATATGTGCGACCAATATAACTTTGGAAAGTTAGAGCAAGCACCTTGATGGGTGAATAAGCTGGGGCATCTGCCTCTGACTCCTCCACTAGAGAGCTACATTGACTTAGGTCTCCCTCTAGCTCAGAATCACCATTAGGATCATATTCTGAGCATAAAACTGTAGGTGGAGAGCGTTTGCATTGCATTGCATCCAGACTTGATTTTAGTCCCTTAATGCCAAGTTTGACAGCAATGGCATTGTTCTGCTTTATTCTTTTAACGCGCGCAAGCTCATAATCATTATGATGATGTTCAGAATATGAGATTCATGAAAACATAAAAAGTAGTCAGATTATCTATGGAATGCATTGTGGATTCAACTCGAAGAGTGTCTCCCTATAAACCCCTATATATGCAAAGTTCACCCCCAACCGTGCTGACCAGACCACACACAGAAATACAAACCTCTTATGTCTCTATAACAGGCAGACACACATTTCAAAACTGAAGTAGGAACATTAGAATCATATCAAATTCGTATTTGAACAAATAAACTAAGGAATTATCAGCGGCATAATGTTTAGCTTCAAGGGTGGAGTGTTGGTAGTGCGACACAAAGCAAGTAGGCATATTGTATTCCATGTAAAAGATCGTAGTCTATGTAAAAGCTGGAAATGACACTTTCTTTCTATACAATGCAGTGCTCGTTGCCCACACACATGATGGAAGAGATCACACAGAGAAATACTATTCACTCATGTCTACGGTTCTAGTATTTTGAAACAGGGTGGTCCACCCTAAAAGAATATTGACAACAAATATGACAAGGCAAGCATAGATGTAGTGAATCAATCATTTACTTGTGAGCTTACTAGGACAGGTATGCAGAATTGTAATAGCAGTAAGAGACTGTCCAAAATCTGAATCAAGAAGTTTGTCTAGCACTTATTCTTTGCAACTAATCGACGTGAATAATTGGATGTCATATCGAATGAGTAAGAAAGACAAGTAAAATTGTCAACAAACCTGGCCTGCAGTAGTAATCTGGGTCAATGTCTCTACGACCAACAATCCAAAATGACTAGTGTCTATTCCTAGGGCCGAAATTTTGAAACCCTGTGAACTTTACAGGTACTAAAGATTACTGAAATACATTTAAACCATTAAGTGTAGGTGGCACTCAGCACACAACAAACCCTAATGACAGTCCTGCCTAATGAGTAATGAATCAATTAGAATATGGGTGATGAGGAGTGGCTGCTCAGTGTTGAGGACGTATATCAGGATAAATCGGGTTGGCTTAGTGGGTGCTGCACGCCTGAGCCCTGAACGGACTGGGAAGGTAGGCACGGCGGCGCGCCCGGGCAGCGGTGACGCTGTTGGGTGAGGGGCTCCTGACCTCTTGTTAGTCCGGCGTCTCCTCCTAGATTCATGTCGTCCGGGGACAGCAAGTCACCGACGAGGCATGCGGATGGGGGCGAGTAGAGATCGGAAGCGCGCAACAGAACAGAGGGGAATCGGGGCCTGGGCCGACCAAAAATCCCAGGGTGGGCCGCGGCCCACCGTGGGCGCCCTGTAGAGATACACACCGGAGCGGCGAACATACATTTTCAAAACTAAATTAGGAACATTAACTGACCAATTAAACGACTCTGTTTTAATAATATAATATTCGTATTTGAACAACTAAGCTTGTTTAGCTTGATGGGTGGAGCAGTGCTATTATGACACAAAGCACGTATGTTGATCGTATAGTGATCATAAAAGGGGAAACCCTAAGCATTTTTTTTGAGCAAAAGAGGGTTTCCCCTGCGATTTCTATTAAAGAAACCACCACGGAACCAACATGATCAATTAAACCCTAAGCATGATCAATTAAACCCTATTATGACTGTGCCATGGCAGATTTAATGCTACAAACCAGGGAAATGCTATTTAGCATCCATTGTTTGCTTCAAACTAAGAACTAAATTCTAAGAGCTGTAAAGAAAGTACAGTAACCAAGTTACGATCTATTTTCTGGTTGAGATAAAAAAACTTGTAGAGATATGAAGTACCACCTCTCTTGCGGCGCCGTGTAGGCATCGGGGTGCGATGGCTGTTGGTGGCGTTGAAGCAGATCTGCGACGGTAGACGGGTGCATCGGGTGATAAGTCCCATTGTGGTGGAAAAGAAGGTCGTGTGAGCGGCCCCGACAAAGAGGACGATGGCGCCGATGAAGCGAGAGGACGCGATGCAAGGCTCTTGGTCCGTCGCTGTGGATGAGAAACGTCCATCTCTAGCAGTGGACGACACAGTCTTGGTAGGCGCTCTGGCATGGTGGAGTGGTGATGGATGGGGTGGAGGATGGCGGCGATGGATGGGGTGGAGGACGACAACGATGGATGGGGTGGCAGACGGAGGAGGCTGGTGTGGGGATGGTGTTCTAGCGCGGACGGTGTATGAATGGGAAAATGGAGGGAGAGGTATGGGGAACCATGTTTTTGGGACGCGCCTGTTTGAAATATGGGAAAGTTATGAACTTAGCCCCCGTTTAAAATTTGGACGTCTGGTCGGTTGGGGATAGGACGGTAATCTCGTATCTCGCAAATATTTGCCCAGATTGATTTCGGGCAAGGAGAGGGTGTTTTGGCGCCCATGGTTGTGTGACACCCAAGTTTTTATTTGGATTTTTCAAAAGATTTTTATTTGACTTGAGGGGAGTGATTTAAATTTTTCTTCAAAAGAACTCTCCCTCTCATATACTTTTCTTTATGGCAAAAGTTTTGTTTGGGTTCACCCAAGATCTGCCTTTGGTCTTGGAGGTTCTTGCTTTTCACTTGGACCCAAGACAAAATGTTTTTCATTTGGGAAAATGACTTTTGAAAATCTCCTTGAAATTTGCACTATGGCTTTTGGAAAAGTCCTTTGCCACTTTCAACAATTCCTTCTTGCCATGGCCTTAGTGCAAATGCTCTCTCCTAACCCTTCCCTCACCTTTGGATCATGTTTTACACCAAATCCAGCAAGTTGAACCTCCCCATGTATTTCTTTCCATTCAAATTCTATTCAAATAAATTTCTGTCTTCTTTTCTAGCACTTGGAGATTTACAAAGGAACTCCACTTTCTGTCTTGATTTTTGGCCCCAAACCTTTTTCCCCTCCTAGTCCTTTGAACCCTCAACCTAGAACCATGAAGATCCACTGGTCTTCAGTTCAAAATTTTCAAACTACACCTGCTGCAAGTTTGGACCAGATTTGACAAATTTGGTGAAATTCATTCAAAACCTTCTCCAAAAATTCCAAGTAAAATCAGGCAGCCTCTGGGTGCTTTGAGTGGTCATCTCACCAAGTTACAGCTCCAGAAAAATTCATCTCATTGCAAAATCTCTCTGTCGAACACCTGCAGTGCATGGTCATTGTCAAGTTCAGAGTTTCAGAGATTCAGTTCAGTGCTCGCTGTCGTTTTCTTCAGAGATGGACGTCGATCTCGCCAGTGCCACCGCGTCGCCTTGCTCCTCGTCCCCGCCCTCTTGTTCCTGCACCGCACGAACGCTTGGCGCCTTGCGGGCATTGGCGACGAGCAGCAGAAGGTGCGCCGCCCCGTGACCGACGCCGGCGGCGGCTTTGCGGGCGCCAGCGGGAGACACTGCGCCGACGACGCCACCCAGCGCCGCCCAAACCACCGGAGCTCGCCGCGTGGCCTTCCACTCCCCCGAACGCGCTGCCGCTCTCGTCGTGAACCGCAGGGCACGGAGCGCGCTCTCTGCCGCCGTTGAGCCCGTGCGGTCACCTCACCGTGGACCGACGCCATTACGCCAAGACCATCTCCGTTTAGCTGTAAAATGACTCCAGTAACCTCCACTGATGCTACCTGGCCGCTCAAACCACCTGCCAATCCACTGCTCCGCCGTAATCGCTCGCTGGAGATTCTCCATTCACGGCTGCCCCGTCGATCTGCCTATAAATAGAGGCCCCGAGCTTCAACTCGAGCACCCACCAGCCCTGCACTCCCCCTAGAGCACGCCTAGCCACTGGAAGAGCCCCGAGGAGGTCTCCTTCCTCGACTCCGGCCGCCGCGACCCGCCACGGGATCCAGCCCGATTCGCCCCCGTGTGTGCTCCTCCGCCTCCATTCTATTGCCAGTAGCTTCACCTTGCATCACTCGTTCTGACCCGCGCCTCAATTCGTAGTTTGCAGCCCTCCACCGGAGTTCCCCATCCTCACCCGAGCCGCCGTCCGCCGGAGATAGTGTCGCCGTCGACGTGGTGCTCCCCGTTGGACGAGTCCACCACCCACCGATGCGGAAGAAGACGCTGAAGCTCTTGGTACCCTCCGTTTCTCCTAACTCGCCGTGGTTCGACGCCGGCGTCCACCGCAGTCTTCGGGCGCCGGCGAGCTTTTCAAACCTGACATGTGGACCCCGCGTATCAGCCTCTGTTCTTTTATTCGCGAACCGTTTTCTGTTGGCGCCTTCGGGCAAAATACGTTTTCTCCTTTGCGCTTGCGCATTCCCAGCCGAAGCGTTTTCTGTTTTCTCAGTTAAAACCCTGGAACTTTTCTGTTTTCATTACAGATAAGTCCCTGGACAGAAACCTTTATAACTTTTTAATAAAAAGGTATTTTTGAGTGATTCTTTTTCTGGCAATCTTCAAATTTTGTCTAGTTTTTTATGGGAGTTATTTGAAAAATATTTGGAAAAGTTTCTGTGTATGTGTTGGTTTTCACGTTAGTACCCGTTTCGTGATTGCCGTAGGTTCCGGAAGAGGTGACGGAGCCGCGAACTTCGCCGAGCTAGACTCCGACTTCTCCGAACCAGGCAAGCATGTTTTGAACATTTGATATGACAGGTGTTTTGCATGTTTGCGTGAAAGTTGTGCGTGGCATATGAGTGTCGGTAAAAACCTCGTTGCTTCTAAGGCAACGACCCGGTTGTTCCAAAGTTGCGATGACCTCTGATGAGAGGTGGCCTAATCATGTGATGACATGAAGGGCAGTAAGGTGGTACTGTTGTAGCATACCAGCCTTGCGTCATCCGACATTTTTTTCGACGTTAACGTGGTTGGAGCTACGTTATCGTTCTTTTCCCGCATGTTCCAAAGTTGCGATGACCTCTGATGAGAGGTGGCCTAATCATGTGGTGACATGAAGGGCAGTAAGGTGGTACTATTGTAGCATACCAGCCTTGCGTCATCCGACTTCCTCCGACGTTAACGTGGTTGGAGCCACGTTACCGTTCTTTCCCCTTCCGTGCTACCACATGCCTCATTGCCAGGATGCGGTTTAGTAAGTTGGTAACCTCTTTACGTGTACACACCAAACAGAGAGGCCGGGATGATGGTACCTTGGCCCAGGATTAAAGCCAGTCATCCGGTCAGGGGGCATGGGTGTTTCCGGTTGGGACCGAGAGGGGGGGCACCCCCTTAGAGCGCGCGTATAGAAATTTGATCCCATGCTACGCGAGGTTGTAGCCTCCCCGTCTCAAGGTTTTTTCTTGAACGTCGCCGAGGGTGATCCCTGGCTTCGGATGGTTGAATTGGGTGTGTACTGGTTAGACGTGTTTCTTCCAAAATACCGTAGACGCAACTAGTCCCCGTGACTACTGAAATCCGTTGGCTGTGGTTAAGTACAAACTCTGCAGAGTCAATTCTTTCCAAATCATCGTATCCATGATCAGTAGTGTAAACATTATATCCATATCTATCCGTGTGAAAATCTTGTCCCCGGTGAAACAAGCTCAAGTGGTAAATTCAGATTTATTGTTATTCCTGTGGATGGACTAACTTTATATTTGTCTCATGCTTGTGATAAATTATGTTCCCGAGCTATTGTATTATTGAGCTACAATATAAGCCCTTTATGTGATGTCGCTCAGACGTCCGACCGCGGCATGCACTGCCTTTATTTTCTGTAATAAGCCCTTTATGTGGTGTCGCCCCGACGCCCGACTGTGGCATTATTATTCCGCATTTTCCTCTCGAGGAGTCTTTCAGACACTCGTTTGGCACCTGCATTATTATTCTGCATTTTCCTCTCGAGGAGTCTTTCAGACACTCGTTTGGCACCTGTATTATTATTCCGCATTTTCCGCTCGAGGAGTCTTTCAGACACTCGTTTGGCACCCGCATTATTATTCTGCATTTTCCTCTCGAGGAGTCTTTCAGACACTCGTTTGGCACCTGTATTATTATTCCGCATTTTCTGCTCGAGGAGTCTTTCAGACACTCGTTTGGCACCCGCATTATTATTCTGCATTTTCCTCTCGAGGAGTCTTTCAGACACTCGTTTGGCACCTGTATTATTATTCCGCATTTTCCGCTCGAGGAGTCTTTCAGACACTCGTTTGGCACCTGTATTACTATTCTACAGTTTCCGCTCGAGGCGTCATTCAGACCCTCGCTTGGCACCCAGTATTTATTATCTCTATGTCTGATCGCACTGGTTAACTTGTTCATATGCTTCATGTTTACATTTGTTATACCTTATGTCCGAACTGTCTTGCGAGTACTTTCATAGTACTCACCTGGCTTGTTGATTTGGCCAGATGTTGACGAAGGCGATCTCTTGGATGAAGAGTTTGATAGCGCGTCCGACGCCTAGAGGAGTCCCAGTCAGTCCTGCGCGATCCCGGTATTGGTCACTTGTATTGTATACACTTCCGCCACCCACAATAAATCTTCTCGAGCCTCACTCCGACGCTCGATGAGTTGTAGTCATCTGGAATCATATCACTCGCTTCGCGGTGATATTTCCACCACCGTTATTATCGTGAGTTAGTAGTTGCCACCCTATCCGCCGTTTTGTTTTAGCGGCGTGCTTGTAATAAATTGTTGGGCAGTCTCTGCTCAACCTTGTATTATATTTAGTACTCCTGGTATTTTTCTTCTGTGACCAAGATATTGTCTACCAGTGAGAAGGAATTCTTCCTCGCTGGTCCGTAAAAGGGATCGGTCTCTCAATAATTATTTTATTGAAAAACCGGTCGTGACAAGCTTGGTATCAGAGCCAGGCTGACTGTAGGAAGCCACTAGGTGCGATCGCTAATCGGTTATTAGCGTCTTTTGTGCTTTTTCAGCATTTTGCAATTGTAGCTATTTTCTGTTGGTCATCATAAATTTATGACATGACTACTCAGAATTTTTGCCTACTTTTGTAGATGGCTGGCAGCAGCTGTGAGAATCGAGTGTTCACCAACGTGCCCGAGGGGTTTGTCAAGCTCCTCGTCTCCATCACCAAGCTCGCGATCGGGCCAGCAGCTCGCCCGGAGTTCACACTATGCGTTCGCCTGGCATCGGGGAGAACGAGATGAAGCCATCGAGATGGTTGTGGAGTATCTCAAGGCTCTGGAGGAGTCTTTCGACAACCTCGTAGATGATCTTGTGGCTGCCCGCATGGACTTAGTCTGGGGCGGTCCTGCCAGCAGGAAGGAGCTTCTCCACACGGCGCCGCCTTTGACATTCGTCTCGTCTTCAGCCTCGTACGCACCGGCCGTTTTGGCCACTGCTCGTCGTCTGCCTACCACTGAGGAGTTCGACCGAGTCATCGCTCCTACTCCAGTCAGAGCCGCACCGCCTGCCGCACACGCTCTACCACCAGTCGCCCCCGCACCATCACCGCAGCGCAGCGTCCCGCGCCAGGAGCCAGCTAGAGAGGAGGAGGTTGATTTTCCTAGACCGCTGAGCCTTGCCATCGGCAAGGGGAAGGAGATCTTCACCATCTCCGACTGAGAGCATCGAGTAGCCGCGTGTTATGCCTGCTTGTATGATGTGTTGTTTTATCTGTACGCTAGTTTGTATTGGTGTGTTTGCTGCCTTCCGGAGTAGTACGCTAGTTTTTAATAACATGTCAGGATTGTGTACGCGCATCCTGAGTGCTGTATCTTGTGTTTGCTTTTCGCATGTAAGATTTATGTTAAGCACTTCTTCTCCATGAAAAATCATTTGTGTTTCTTTGAAAACCTTGAAGCCTTTTGATTTTTGCCTTTGCGAGATTTTTGTGCTACACAATTTTTCTCATGGGTTTTGCAAATAATACCCCAGACTGGAAAAATGTCTCGCCCGTGGACTCGCTCCATGCCCAATCAGCCAGAAGAGGTTTATGGGACACAGACCAGCAACAATTTCACTCAGGGTCAGTCCAGCCAACAGGACAGCGAAGCAGCACTATCTCAAGTATGCCGTCTCTTCGAGCAAAGCCAGCAACAGCACCAAGAGATGATGAACCATGTCATCAACATGGGAAACCACCGTGAACCCTATCAACCCCATTCCAAATTATCTGAGTTACAGAAGACTCGCCCCTCAACTTTTGCTCACACCGACAGACCGCTGGAAGCCGATGATTGGCTTCGTGAGATTGAAAGGAAACTGATTATTGCTCAGTGCTCAGATCATGAGAAGGTGCTTTATGCACCACACTACCTTACTGGAGCAGCCGTAGCATGGTGGGAAAACTTCCTACACATGCATCCCCGGGAACACAACATCACCTGGGAAGAGTTCAAGGAAGGCTTCCGTGGGGCACACATCCCCAGGAGCATCCTAAAGATCAAGAAGAGAGAGTTCGATGACCTGAAGCAAAGAGGCATGTCAGTGACCAATTACAATGGTCAGTTCACCCAGCTGTCTCGTTATGCCTACGACGAGCACATGACAGAAAGCAAGAAGATGGAAAAATTCCTGGACGGCCTGGCACCAGCGTTAAGATGCCAACTGATCGTGCACACCTTTCCGGATTTTAAGACGCTGGTGGACAAGGCCATCACCCTGGAGAATGAGCGCCGTAGTCTGGAAGATATCCGCAAGCGAAAGAGGGACAAGACGACTCTTGCTCGCAGCAACCGAGGCAAGACTGAGGTCCCAAGGACAGACACAAGGAGATCCACGACTACTGAGCCAAGACCCGTCGAACAATTTCATGCCAGAGACAAGGAGTTCGCATACCATCCAGGGGTCACCTGCTATGCTTGTGGTCAACAATGGCATTATGCTAAACAGTGCCCGAAGCCAAGAGACTCGGCACCCAAGCCGAACGATGGTGGAAACAATCCAGCCCCCAAGCGCAACAACTTCAATCCCAGCAAGAACCACAGGAAGGGTCACCTGAACCATGTGACCAGGGAAGAAGCGCAGAATGCCCCAGACATCGTGCTCGGTACGTACCCTGTCAACACAGTACCTGCCACGGTTTTGTTTGATTCTGGAGCTTCCCATTCGTTCGTTTCGACGAGTTTTGTTTCGCAACATGGTTTTACGATACTTCCCTTGGAAAAATCTATGATCATCAAGTCCCCCGGAAATAAGCAAATCGCTCAGGGTTATTGCCAAGGAGTAGTCATTGAGTTCGAAGGACTACAATTCCACGCGAATCTCATCGTGTTGGAAAGCAAAGGACTGGATGTCATTTTAGGGATGGACTGGTTGACCACCAACAAAGGGTTCATCGACTGTTTCAATCGAACAGTGATTCTCACTCACCATCACGGCAAGACTATAAGAGTTTCCGCCCAAGAAAGGCCACGATCACAGCAACCAAAACTGAACAAAATGGACATTGCAGAACTGAGAAAAGTTCCAGTGGTATGCGAGTTTCCTGATGTGTTCCCTGAAGAACTACCAGGCATGCCACCAGACCGAGAGATCGAATTCAGCATCGAACTAGCACCTGGTACCGCTCCCATCTATAAGAAGCCATATAGAATGGCACCCTCAGAATTGGTGGAGTTGAAGAAGCAGATAAAAGAATTATTGGACAAAGGGTTTATACGAGCCAGCTCCTCACCATGGGGTTCGCCCGTGTTATTCGCCAAGAAGAAGGATGGGACACTGAGGCTGTGTATAGACTATCGAGCCCTCAACATGGTCACCATCAAAAAACAAATATCCGATGCCACGGATCAATGATTTGTTTGACCAGCTCGCACAAGCCAAGGTATTTTCAAAGATTGATTTGAGATCGGGATACCATCAACTGAAGGTACGGATGGAAGATATCCCCAAGACAGCTTTCACCTCCAGATATGGGTTATATGAGTTTACAGTGATGCCTTTTGGACTAACGAACGCCCCCGCATATTTCGTCCACCTCATGAACAAAGTATTCATGAAATTCATGGACAAATTTGTGGTGGTATTCATTGACGACATTCTGGTTTACTCGAGGACACCGGAAGAGCATGCTGAACACCTCAGAATTGTTTTGGGAGAATTGAGGAAACATCAATTGTACGCCAAATTTAGCAAGTGCGAATTTTGGCTAAGACAAGTTGGTTTCTTGGGCCATATACTGAACCAAGAAGGCGTGGCCGTAGACCCAGAAAAAGTCAAGGCCATACTAGACTGGAAGCCACCCGCCAATGTTACAGATGTGCGGAGTTTCCTAGGAATGGCCGGATATTACAGGAGATTTATTGAAGGATTCTCCACTGTGGCAAAACCTATGACACAATTACTCAAGAAGGACAAGAAATTCGTATGGACAGAAGCATGTGAGCAGAGCTTCCAAGAACTCAAGAAGAAGCTGACAACCGCACCGGTCTTAACTGTGCCAGACATACACTAGAGCTTTGAAGTGTATTGTGACGCGTCCCGAAAAGGTCTCGGATGTGTGCTAATGCAGGATGGCAAAGTTGTCGCATATGCCTCCAGGCAGCTGCGAAAACATGAGGAAAATTACCCAACACATGACTTGGAGCTAGCAGCAGTTATACATGCACTCAAGGAGTGGAGGCACTTTCTGTTGGGAAATCGCTGTGAAATATATACGGACCATAAGAGCCTCAAATATATTTTCACACAGCCAGAGCTGAATTTACGCCAACGACGCTGGTTGGAACTAGTCAAGGACTATGACGTCGGTATTCACTACCATCCAAGGAAAGCTAATGTAGTGGCCGATGCCCTTAGTCGAAACCCCAGCCCGGACAGTGACGGTCAGCAAAATTTGAGGCCTGAGTTTCAGCAAGAGTTTGCTAGGCTCCACATGATGTTAGTCTCTGAGGGCACCGTATCGAACCTGGAGATACAACCCACCCTGGTGGAACAAATTAAGAAGGCTCAACAGGGACATCCCAGCATCGAAGGCATAAAGAAGAAAATGAATCTTAGTAAGACTTCAGAGTTCGTCACAGACAATGAAGGAACATTATGGTACCGAGACAGACTTTGCGTACCTAACATTGAGGAACTCAAGCAACAGATCTTGACGGAAAGCCACACCGCCCCATACTCGATCCATCCTGGAGGAACCAAAATGTACAAGGACATCCAGGAAAGATTTTGGTGGCACGGTATGAAAAGAGATATAGCCACATTCATCGCTTGTTGCGATTCATGTCAGCGCATCAAGGCCGAGCACCAAAAGCCAGCAGGACTACTCCAGCCTAACAGGATACCAGAGTGGAAATGGGATGAAATAGGAATGGACTTCATTGTCGGATTACCCCGATCACAACGCGGAAATGACGCCATATGGGTCATCACAGACCGGCTAACCAAGGTTGCTCATTTCATTCCCGTGAAGACTACCTACTCCACACAAAGACTGGCAAAAATTTATCTCTCCCGTATAGTTTGCTTGCACGGAGTCCCAAAGACTATAATATCAGACCGAGGCACCCAATTCGTCTCCAAATTTTGGGATCACCTACAACAAGCTCTGGGCACGCAGCTAGCTTTCAGTACAGCATACCACCCTCAGACTGATGGACAAACAGAACGTGTAAACCAAATCCTAGAGGATATGCTAAGGGCCTGTGTGCTCACCTATGGATCCAGTTGGGAAGAAAGTTTGCCGTATGCCGAATTTGCTTACAACAACAGTTACCAAGCCAGCTTGCAAATGGCACCCTTTGAAGCGTTGTACGGACGAAGGTGTCGTACCCCACTGAATTGGTCAGAAACAGGTGACAGCCATATCTTCGGCCCAGATATGCTTAAAGAGGCCGAGGAGAAAGTTAAACAAATCAAGGACAGACTCAAGACAGCACAGAGCCGACAAAAGAGCTACTATGATCAGAAGCATCGAGAGGTCAGCTTTGAACCCGGTGATTCCGTATACCTCCGAGTATCTCCTATGAGGGGTCTGCAATGATTCAAAATTAAGGGGAAGCTAGCCCCAAGATTTATTGGACCATTTTGTGTAAAGGCACGGAGAGGCACGGTAGCCTACCAACTAGACCTCCCCAAGGAGCTGTCAGACGTCCATGACGTGTTCCACGTCTCACAGTTAAGAAAATGTGTGAGCAACCCAGAAAAGCATGTACCTCATGAGGACATTGATATGCAACCAGATCTCACCTACAGAGAAAGACCAGTAAAGATTTTAGAAGAGTCTGAACGGAGGACCCGTCAGAAAACGACCAAGTTTTTCAGGGTTCAGTGGAGCAACCACACTGAGGATGAAGCTACATGGGAAAGGGAGGATTTCCTTCGAGCAGAGTATCCATATTTATTTGAGGATCAGCAGAAATCTCGAGGACGAGATTTTTCCTAAGGGGGTAGGTGTTGTGACACCCAAGTTTTTATTTGGATTTTTCAAAAGATTTTTATTTGACTTGAGGGGAGTGATTTAAATTTTTCTTCAAAAGAACTCTCCCTCTCATATACTTTTCTTTATGGCAAAAGTTTTGTTTGGGTTCACCCAAGATCTGCCTTTGGTCTTGGAGGTTCTTGCTTTTCACTTGGACCCAAGACAAAATGTTTTTCATTTGGTTAAATGACTTTTGAAAATCTCCTTGAAATTTGCACTATGGCTTTTGGAAAAGTCCTTTGCCACTTTCAACAATTCCTTCTTGCCATGGCCTTAGTGCAAATGCTCTCTCCTAACCCTTCCCTCACCTTTGGATCATGTTTTACACCAAATCCAGCAAGTTGAACCTCCCCATGTATTTCTTTCCATTCAAATTCTATTCAAATAAATTTCTGCCTTCTTTTCTAGCACTTGGAGATTTACAAAGGAACTCCACTTTCTGTCTTGATTTTTGGCCCCAAACCTTTTTCCCCTCCTAATCCTTTGAACCCTCAACCTAGAACCATGAAGATCCACTGGTCTTCAGTTCAAAATTTTCAAACTACACCTGCTGCAAGTTTGGACCAGATTTGACAAATTTGGTGAAATTCATTCAAAACCTTCTCCAAAAATTCCAAGTAAAAGCAGGCAGCCTCTGGGTGCTTTGAGTGGTCATCTCACCAAGTTACAGCTCCAGAAAAATTCATCTCATTGCAAAATCTCTCTGTCGAACACCTGCAGTGCATGGTCATTGTCAAGTTCAGAGTTTCAGAGATTCAGTTCAGTGCTCGCTGTCGTTTTCTTCAGAGATGGACGTCAATCTCGCCAGTGCCACCGCGTCGCCTTGCTCCTCGTCCCCGCCCTCTTGTTCCTGCACCGCACGAACGCCTGGCGCCTTGCGAGCGTCGGCGACGAGCAGCAGAAGGTGCGCCGCCCCGTGACCGACGCCGGCGGCGGCTTTGCGGGCGCCAGCGGGAGACACGGCGCCGACGACGCCACCCAGCGCCGCCCAAACCACCGGAGCTCGCCGTGTGGCCTTCCACTCCCCCGAACGCGCTGCCGCTCTCGTCGTGAACCGCAGGGCGCGGAGCGCGCTCTCTGCCGCCGTTGAGCCCGTGCGGTCACCTCACCGTGGACCGACGCCATTACGCCAAGACAATCTCCGTTTAGCTGTAAAATGACTCCAGTAACCTCCACTGATGTTGCCTGGCCGCCCAAACCACCTGCCAATCCACTGCTCCGCCGTAATCGCTCGCCAGAGATTCTCCGTTCACGGCCGCCCCGTCGATCTGCCTATAAATAGAGGCCCCGAGCTTCAACTCGAGCACCCACCAGCCCTGCACTCCCCCTAGAGCACACCTAGCCACTGGAAGAGCCCCGAGGAGGTCTCCTTCCTCGACTCCGGCCGCCGCGACCCGCCACGGGATCCAGCCCGATTCGCCCCCGTGTGTGCTCCTCCGCCTCCGTTCTCTTGCCAGTAGCTTCACCTTGCATCACTCGTTCTGACCCGCGCCTCAATTCGTAGTTTGCAGCCCTCCACCGGAGTTCCCCATCCTCACCCGAGCCGCCGTCCGCCGGAGATAGTGTCGCCGTCGACGTGGTGCTCCCCATTGGACGAGTCCACCACCCACCGACGCGGAAGAAGACGCTAAAGCTCTTGGTACCCTCCGTTTCTCCTAACTCGCCGTGGTTCGACGCCGGCGTCCACCGCAGTCTTTGGGCGCCGGCGAGCTTTTCAAACCTGACATGTGGACCCCGCGTGTCAGCCTCTGTTCTTTTATTCGCGAACCGTTTTCTGTTGGCGCCTTCGGGCAAAATACGTTTTCTCCTTTGCGCTTGCGCATTCCCAGCCGAAGCGTTTTCTGTTTTCTCAGTTAAAACCCTGGAACTTTTCTGTTTCCATTACATATAAGTCCCTGGACAGAAACCTTTATAACTTTTTAATAAAAAGGTATTTTTGAGTGATTCTTTTTCTGATAATCTTAAAATTTTGTCTAGTTTTTTATGGGATTTATTTGAAAAATATTTGGAAAATTTTCTGTGTATGTGTTGGTTTTCACGTTAGTACCCGTTTCGTGATTGCCGTAGGTTCCGGAAGAGGTGACGGAGCCGCGAACTTCGCCGAGCTAGACTCCGACTTCTCCGAACCAGGCAAGAATGTTTTGAACATTTGATATGACAGGTGTTTTGCATGTTTGCGTGAAAGTTGTGCGTGGCATATGAGTGTCGGTAAAAACCTCGTTGCTTCTAAGGCAACGACCCGGTTGTTCCAAAGTTGCGATGACCTCTGATGAGAGGTGGCCTAATCATGTGGTGACATGAAGGGCAGTAAGGTGGTACTGTTGTAGCATACCAGCCTTGCGTCATCCGACTTTTTTTTCGACGTTAACGTGGTTGGAGCTACGTTATCGTTCTTTTCCCGCATGTTCCAAAGTTGCGATGACCTCTGATGAGAGGTGGCCTAATCATGTGGTGACATGAAGGGCAGTAAGGTGGTACTATTGTAGCATACCAGCCTTGCGTCATCCGACTTCCTCCGACGTTAACGTGGTTGGAGCCACGTTACCGTTCTTTCCCCTTCCGTGCTACCACATGCCTCATTGCCAGGATGCGGTTTAGTAAGTTGGTAACCTCTTTCCGTGTACCCACCAAACAGAGAGGCCGGGATGATGGTACCTTGGCCCAGGATTAAAGCCAGTCATCCGGTCAGGGGGCATGGGTGTTTCCGGTTGGGACCGAGAGGGGGGGCACCCCCTTAGAGCGCGCGTATAGAAATTTGATCCCATGCTACGCGAGGTTGTAGCCTCCCCGTCTCAAGGTTTTTTCTTGAACGTCGCCGAGGGTGATCCCTGGCTTCGGATGGTTGAATTGGGTGTGTACTGGTTAGACGTGTTTCTTCCAAAATACCGTAGACGCAACTAGTCCCCGTGACTACTGAAATCCGTTGGCTGTGGTTAAGTACAAACTCTGCAGAGTCAATTCTTTCCAAATCATCGTATCCATGATCAGTAGTGTAAACATTATATCCATATCTATCCGTGTGAAAATCTTGTCCCCGGTGAAACAAGCTCAAGTGGTAAATTCAGATTTATTGTTATTCCTGTGGATGGACTAACTTTATATTTGTCTCATGCTTGTGATAAATTATGTTCCCGAGCTATTGTATTATTGAGCTACAATATAAGCCCTTTATGTGATGTCGCTCAGACGTCCGACTGCAGCATGCACTGCCTTTATTTTCTGTAATAAGCCCTTTATGTGGTGTCGCCCCGACGCCCGACTGTGGCATTATTATTCCGCATTTTCCTCTCGAGGAGTCTTTCAGACACTCGTTTGGCACCTGCATTATTATTCTGCTTTTTCCTCTCGAGGAGTCTTTCAGACACTCGTTTGGCACCTGTATTATTATTCCGCATTTTCCGCTCGAGGAGTCTTTCAGACACTCGTTTGGCACCCGCATTATTATTCTGCATTTTCCTCTCGAGGAGTCTTTCAGACACTCGTTTGGCACCTGTATTATTATTCCGCATTTTCCGCTCGAGGAGTCTTTCAGACACTCGTTTGGCACCTGTATTACTATTCTGCAGTTTCCGCTCGAGGCGTCATTCAGACCCTCGCTTGGCACCCAGTATTTATTATCTCTATGTCTGATCGCACTGGTTAACTTGTTCATATGCTTCATGTTTACATTTGTTATACCTTATGTCCGAACTGTCTTGCGAGTACTTTCATAGTACTCACCTGGCTTGTTGATTTGGCCAGATGTTGACGAAGGCGATCTCTTGGATGAAGAGTTTGATAGCGCGTCCGACGCCTAGAGGAGTCCCAGTCAGTCCTGCGCGATCCCGGTTATTGGTCACTTGTATTGTATACGCTTCCGCCACCCACAATAAATCTTCTCGAGCCTCACTCCGACGCTCGATGAGTTGTAGTCATCTGGAATCATATCACTCGCTTCGCGGTGATATTTCCACCACCGTTATTATCGTGAGTTAGTAGTTGCCACCCTATCCGCCGTTTTGTTTTAGCGGCGTGCTTGTAATAAATTGTTGGGCAGTCTCTGCTCAACCTTGTATTATATTTAGTACTCCTGGTATTTTTCTTCTGTGACCAAGATATTGTCTACCAGTGAGAAGGAATTCTTCCTCGCTGGTCCGTAAAAGGGATCGGTCTCTCAATAATTATTTTATTGAAAAACCGGTCGTGACAGGTTGGCGCCCACGGTGTATGAACGGGGCTGACAGGTAGGGCGGTTGTGTCACGTCTGAGTGAAGTTACAAACACTATTGTAGGATGTTGCTAACGCGACACTACGATCAGAGACCCTTCGAGAAACTGTGTGCGATGCAATAATCGCAAACAGTGCTGTATGAAAACCGTCAGAAATGTATAAAACGTTTGCGATGATGGATGCATCAAACACGGTTCATGTTTTAGTTGCGTGTGCGATGAAGGGCATACGGTTTAGTTCAATTAACTGTTTGCGATGAGGAGGAACAAAAGAAATGGGCAGCCAGATGAAGGCGTGTGCGATTCACAGCATACGGTTCACTCGGATGAACTGTTTGTGATTAGGCAACACAAAAGAAACGGTCAGCCATATCAAGGTGTGTGCGATATACGGCGTGCGGTTCACTCGAATGAACTGTTTGCGTTGAGAGTTGAGACACATGAGAACAGAAACGGTTCAACTTAACAAGATGTGTGTGATACGCGGCAAACAGGTCTGTAATCATAAATGTGTGTGAAGACCGATAATAACACAGACTGTTGCTGCTAATAAGACGTGTGTGTTGTGCGATGGGATTGCATATAGAACAAGAACATACACACACACACACACACACACACTTATAAGGACATGCTTGCATAACCAAATTAAACATCCACTTACAGATGTGGCTACTACAACCATGGCATTTGCACACACCAAAGTAAACTATTACATGCATAATTACATAGGTGGCTACTACACACATGACATTTTCACACACCAATAAAGTAAACTATATATTACATGCAAGATTAACTAGCATAAACGATCATCTGATCATCATCTACTTCTTGTGACGCTTGCTCTGCTTTGTGGCTCGATCCGAGCTCGTCGATTTGGGTAACGAGGCACTTCCTCATGTCAACGATCCGCTTGTGCAGCTCGTAGCATGTGTACATGCTCTTGGCCGCAAACCTGAGGTGAGGTTCATCCAGTCGCCGCATACAGGCCCCATGCTAGGATACGGGACTTGTTCTCTGGGCATCTTGCTTCATATTTTCGTAGTAGGGGTCGATGATGGCCGAGGCGAGTTCGACCAGGGAGTCCTGCTTCGTGCTGCCCCAGACCCTGTAGTGGTCACGGATTTCGGCAAGGTTCTTGCAGGCCAAGCCCGTAACACTGAGCGCTTTTACATCATCTTTGGTTTCCACCGTGGCGAACTTGTAGTCGGTGTTGTTGACAAACCTGTTGAAACAGTCGCAAGGCTCTGTGGCCATGCAGTAGTGGTAGATGAGGACATGATGGCGCACGCACAACTGGGCGACGGCAACCTTCTATTCTATGCCGGGACGACCGGCGGTGTACTGGAGGTCGATGCCGACCACCTTGTACTTGTCTCGAGCAAGCAACTACTCAACGTTGTTGATGTAGTTGTCCACCACGGCTGGGTCGATGGTGTACACCACCGAGATCCGTCTCCCTCGCGTGGGTCTCCACTCTATGCTCGCCGAACTCCATTGGAGCGCCGTCGGACATCCCCTCTCTATGTGTCGTCGTGGGTGTGCTTGTTGTGTTGTGGGGCGCGATTGAAAGGTTGAAGAGACTAAGGTCATAATGGCTGCGGGAATTAAAGGGGAAGCCGGACGGCCAGGATTATCGGCAGGCCCTGATGGCAGTTCTAATTTGCAGCACGTAACTCCATCGTACCGCACGTAACTGCATCGCGTGGCAACGCGCGCGGTGCAACCGCATGCATATATGGGGGCCCCGACGTTATCGTGCGCATGCCCAACCACTAGCAGAGCGCACGCGGAGGGACGCAAGCAGAGCGCTCCGCGGTCGCCTCAAGGAAAAGTTGTCCACAAGCCGAGCGCGCCGACGGACGCGAGCAGAGCGCGCCAACGGACGCGACAGAGCGCGTGGCGGCGCCTAACGGCGAGCACAGCGCACTGCGGTGCCTAACGGCGAGCAGAGCTTGCCGAGGGACGCGAGCAGAGGACGGCAGAGTGATACATGGAAAATAAGACGAACTGTGCAAGTGATGTCGAAGACATCAAGCACGGATCATATTAGAGTTGCGTGTGCGATACGTGGCAGACAGTTGATCCATCAAAGCTGTTTGTGATGGAATAAGCTGTGTGTGTTGCGGGCAAACGCTTGCTGGTGTATAACCTTAAATTTAACCAAAAAGTATTAATGCATGTTACAAAAATTGTATAGCTGGAAACTATGTTCAAATACGACTCCAACGATATAATCTATGGCGACATGCATTCATATTTTATTAGTTAAATCCTACTTATAAACCAGGACAGGGGTATAGTAGGTAATTAAATTGCAAACGTTTTTTTATTAACTGTATGTGTACGTGTCCTCTCGTCCTCCTCTCGCACATCTTGGCATCCCGCTGCCGCAGACGGCTTACAGCGCAAGCTTGCGCAGCGCGCGGGGGCGTTATTTTGGCCAAACGGTGGCGCCAATGAATCGTCGGTGAGCCCGTTCCCACGCAACCTCGCAGGTTCCCGCGCAAGCTTCCCGCCCGACTCGGTGAAATCCCCCAAAATCCCAATGCTTGCAGGCCTGCTATAAAAACCCTCACGGCCGGCGAGTCCTGCGTCGCATTTTCCCCTCCCTCCATGCAGCTTATCTCGTCTGCTTCTCCCACAATCGCCAATGGCACCGGTCTGTTGTCATCGCTCAGCCACTCCGCTATCATTAGAGGACAGCTCCAGCTGGGAGGCTACACCGCGGCGGCGGCGCAGTCCCCGGCGTAGTGTAGTGCGCGTGGCGTCCCTATTGGGTGCGCGCGGAACACCCACCACACGCTCCGCCACCACTGCCCGTCGGCAGTTGTTGCCGGCCGCCGTTGCCGCCACACCACCGTCGAAAGCCAGGGCCATCTCCCGCTCCGCCGTGGCGGCCCGAAGGCGGGAGGTGGCCGTCGTGGCCGGCACCCCGCTGCCGGCCACCGTGGCCATTACCCGCTCTGCCACCGCGGCCCGAAGGCGGGAGGTGGTGGTCGTGGCCGCCACCCCATCATCGGCCACCGTGGCTGCCAGCCCACCGTCGACCGCCAGGATCATCACCCTCTCCGCCAGCACCGCCCGAAGGAGGGAGGCGGAGGTGGAGGCCCGCACGTGCGTCAGCGACCTTGCGCACTACATCGAGTTCCTGCGGGAGGAGGAGCGCCTCGTCGAGCACGCAAAGAGCCTTACCGCAGCCGTTGCTGTAGCACATGCCGATGCAGAGGCGAGGAATCAGGAGATCTACGAGCAGTCCAGCCACTTCGAGAGGGATCGTCTGGAGCAGCAGTGGGCGTTCGAGCTGGCGAGCGTCGCTGAACGTGCAGCAGCGGCAGGCACTATATTAGATTTGTCCAGCTCGTCGGTAGGCTCCTCCTCCTCCTCTGCCTCTTACTGAGCACGCTCGGCAGAGGAGAGGCTGCCGGAAGTAGCACAAAGCCCCTCCGTGGTAGTAGTAGTATTTAGGGGCTATTTTGTTTCGTTCATCTGACTATATATGTGTGGTCGAACTATACAACGTACTTAAAATTAGCTAGTATATATAGTTGAACTAACTATTTCAGTACGTGGTTGGCAACAATTGGGGAGAAGTTTGGTCGGTTCAGCTGTCAAATTGAACTGTTTGTATAAATTAAGAACGACTGCTTAATCTATGAATGAAATCTATGCTTAATTACTGAATTTTAGTTGCAAAAATTACATAGTGCTAATGATTTCTAGCTGCATATTTTGACAAATCGCAGTGTTACAAGGATTGACAAATGGCAACGTTACTAGATCTACAAATGTAAATCTTTCCAGTTTGACAAATGGCAACATACCCAATATGACATATGCAAATCTTACCAAATTGTTTGTACGTGGTTGCACACGGGTCATCCAAAACAACCGTTTGCGTTGAAGGGATGAACATATCCTGCGCTGCTCTCACTTTCCATACGGGTGTTCTATCTAAATCGTTTGCGACCAAGAGCTGCAGAAATCCTGCTCGGCACATTTTCTCTTGGCTTCCTGGGGAAGCTGTCGGTTTGCATACGAGTGTTCTAACTAAAATGTTTGCGATGAGTGTTTTATATTTAAAAAGCAAATTAAACTGCTGCTTGGGCGCCATTAATGGAGAGGATGCGAGCAACGCGGGCGGCCATGGAAGTCAAAGGGCTCGCTTCCCAGTGTTCCTGCGCAGCGTACAACCCGCACGCTTCCCGATGAGCCTGCGCACTCGAGGACAGCTTGCACGCCTCTCGGTCAGCCTGCGTACCGGACGGCGCTCGCACGCCTCCCATTCAGTCAAGGTCAAGCAGCTGCCCGCACGGCACCTCCTACAGCCATTAAAACCACGACACGTGGCGTCAAGTCAATGGTTAACATAATTTTGGATTGACTAGAATTTAAAAACCAGGCATGTCAATGTCTTGCCGGCAATCAACGGTGCCCTGGTGTTTGAAATTCATTCCCATTTCTTGCATGGGACTTAAGCATGCACCCAAGGACACAAATTTGTTTCTTTAACCAATTTATATGCACTAGAGCATGCGCATGTAGTTCAAATTTGAATTATGCACATAAATGCATTGAAAACTCAGTTAATGATAAAAATGTCCAAACGAACCACGAAAAATCACAAAAATTCACACAACACTCCTGTTGTTCTACGTTGACACGAGAAAAAAAAATTGAAAGCAGTAAGAGGCAATGGATATCGTTTCGTCCCCAAAGATGGGACGTTCCCTACCGAAAACCATCACACTTGTTGTGATAAGCTCCGGTTTGTGAGAAGCATATACCCAAACGTGCCCCAAATGGGACAAAATATGTATCACGGCATGTTGATGCCGCTCCATGATAGCATGCCAAGTTTCATGAATTTCAGACGAGTTTTGGATTTACTAGAATTTAAAAACCAGGCATCTCAATGTTTTGCCGACAATCAACGGTGCCCTGGTGTTTGAAATTCATTCCCATTTCTTGCATGGGACCTAAGCATGCACGCAAGGACACATATTTGATTTTTTAACCAATTTATATGCAGTGGAGCATGTGCATGTAGTTCAAATTTGAATTGTGCACATAAATGCATTGAAAACTCAGTTAATGCATAAAACTGTCCAAACGAACCCCAAAAAATCATAAAAATTCACACAACACTCCTGTTGTTCTATGTTGACACGAGAAAAAAACTTGAAAGCAATAAGAGGCAATGGATATCGTTTCGTCCCCAAAGGTGGGACGTTCCCTACCGAAAACCATCATGTGTGTTGTGAGAAGCTCCGGTTTGTGAGAAGCATATACCCAAACCTGCGCCAAATGGGACAAAATTTGTACCACGGCATGTTGATGCCGCTCGATGATAGCATGCCAAGTTTCATGAATTACAGACGAGTTTTGGATTTACTACAATTTAAAAACCGGCAATCAATGGTGCCATGGTGTTTGAAATCCATTCCCATTTCTTGCATGGGACCTAAGCAAGCACCCAGGACAAAGATTTGATTTTTCAACGAATTTATATGCACTGGAGCATGTGCATGTAGTCAAATTTGAATTATGCACATAAATGCATTGAAAACTCATTTAATGCATAAAAATACCAAACGAACCCCGAAAAATCACAAAAATTCACACAACACTCCTGTTGTTCTATGTTGACATGAGAAAAAAAATTGAAAGCAATAAGAGGCAATGGATATCGTTTCGTCGCCAAAGGTGGGACGTTCCCTACCAAAAACCATCATGCTTGTTGTGAGAAGCTCCGGTTTGTGAGAAGCATATACCCAATCCTGCCCCAAATGGGACAATATTGGTACCACGGCATGTTGATGCCGCTCCATGATAGCATGCCAAGTTTCATGAATTTCAGACGAGTTTTGGATTTACAAGAATTTAAAAACCAGGCATGTCAAAGTTTTGCCGGCAATCAACGGTGCCCTAGTGTTTGAAATTCATTCACATTTCTTGCATGGGACCTAAGCATGCACACAAATTTATTTTTTCAACCAATTTATATGCACTAGAGCATGCGCATGTAGTTCAAATTTGAATTATGCACATAAATGCATTGAAAACTCTGTTAATGCATAAAAATGTCCAAACGAACCCCAAAAAATCACAAAAATTCACACAACACTCCTGTTGTTCTATGTTGACACAGGAAAATAACTTGAAAGCAATAAGAGGCAATGGATATCGTTTCGTCCCCAAAGGTGGGATGTTCCCTACCAAAAACCATAATGCTTATTGTGAGAAGCTCAAGTTTGTGAGAAGCATATACCCAAACCTGCCCCAAATGGGACAAACTTTATACCACGGCATGTTGATGCCGCTCCATGATAGCATGCCATGTTTCATGAATTTCAAACGAGTTTTGGATTTACTAGAATTTAAAAACCAGGCATCTAAATGTTTTGCCGGCAAACAACGGTGCCCTGGTGTTTGAAATTCATTCCCATTTCTTGCATGGGACCTAAGCATGCACCCAAGGACACATATTTGATTTTTCAACCAATTTATATGCACTGGAGCATGTGAATGTAATTCAAATTTGAATTGTGCACATAAATGCATTGAAAACTCAGTTAATGCATAAAGATGTCCAAACGAACCCCAAAAAATCACAAAAATTCACACAACACTCCTGTTGTTCTATGTTGACACAGGAAAATAACTTGAAAGCAATAAGAGGCAATGGATATCGTTTCGTCCCCAAAGGTGGGATGTTCCCTACCAAAAACCATAATGCTTATTGTGAGAAGCTCAAGTTTGTGAGAAGCATATACCCAAACCTGCCCCAAATGGGACAAACTTTATACCACGGCATGTTGATGCCGCTCCATGATAGCATGCCATGTTTCATGAATTTCAAACGAGTTTTGGATTTACTAGAATTTAAAAACCAGGCATCTCAATGTTTTGCCGGCAATCAACGGTGTCCTGGTGTTTGAAATTCATTCCCATTTCTTGCATGGGACCTAAGCATGCACCCAAGGACACATATTTGATTTTTCAACCAATTTATATGCAGTGGAGCATGTGCATGTAGTTCAAATTTGAATTGTGCACATAAATGCATTGAAAACTCAGTTAATGCATAAAACTGTCCAAATGAACCCCAAAAAATCATAAAAATTCACACAACACACCTATTGTTCTATGTTGACACGAGAAAAAAACTTGAAAGCAATAAGAGGCAATGGATATCGTTTCGTCCCCAAAGGTGGGACGTTCCCTACCGAAAACCATCATGCTTGTTGTGAGAAGCTCCGGTTTGTGAGAAGCATATACCCAAACCTGCCCCAAATGGGACAAAATTTGTACCACGGCATGTTGATGCCGCTCGATGATAGCATGCCAAGTTTCATGAATTTCAGACGAGTTTTGGATTTACTACAATATAAAAACCAGGCATCTCAATGTTTTCCCGGCAATCAATGGTGCCAGTGTGTTTGAAATCCATTCCTATTTCTTGCATGGTACCTAAGCATGCACCCAGGACAAATATTTGATTTTTCAATGAATTTATATGCACTGGAGCATGTGCATGTAGTTCAAATTTGAATTATGCACATAAATGCATTGAAAACTCACTTAATGCATAAAAATATCCAAACGAACCCCAAAAAATCACAAAAATTGACACAACACTCCTGTTGTTCTATGTTGACATGAGAAAAAAAATTGAAAGCAATAAGAGGCAATGGATATCGTTTCGTCGCCAAAGGTGGGACGTTCCCTACCCAAAACCATCATGCTTGTTGTGAGAAGCTCCGGTTTGGTGAGAAGCATATACCCAATCCTGCCCCAAATGGGACAATATTTTTATCACGGCATGTTGATGCCGCTTCATGATAGCATGCCAAGTTTCATGAATTTCAGACGAGTTTTGGATTTACTAGAATTTAAAAACGAGGCATGTCAATGTTTTGCTGGCAATCAACGATGCCCTGGTGTTTGAAATTCATTCCCATTTCTTCCATGGGACCTAAGAATGCACACAAATTTGTTTTTTCAACCAATTTATATGCACTAGAGCATGCGCATGTAGTTCAAATTTGAATTATGCACATAAATGCATTGAAAACTCAGTTAATGCATAAAAATGTCCAAACGAACCCCGAAAAATCACAAAATTTCACACAACACTCCTGTTGTTCTATGTTGACACGAGAAAAAAAATGTGTAAGCAACAAGAGGCAATGGTATCGTTTCGTGCCCAAAGATGGGACGTTCCCTACCGAAAACCATCACGCTTGTTGTGAGAAGCTCTGGTTTGTGAGAAGCATATACCCAAACCTGCCCCAAATGGGACAAAATTTGTACCACGGCATGTTGATGCCGCTCCATGATAGCATGCCAAGTTTCATGAATTTCAGATGAGTTTTGGATTTACTAGAATTTAAAAACCAGGCATGTCAATGTTTTGCCGGAATCAACGGTGCCCTGGTGTTTGAAATTCATTCCCATTTCTTGCATGGGACCTAAGCATGCACACAAATTTGTTTCTTCAACCAATTTATATGCAGTGGAGCATGTGCATGTAGTTCAAATTTGAATTATGCACATAAATCCATTGAAAACTCAGTTAATGCATAAAAATGTCCAAACGAACCCCGAAAAATCACAAAAATTCACACAACACTCCTGTTGTTCTATGTTGACACGAGAAAAAAACTTGAAAGCAATAAGAGGCAATGGATATCGTTTCGTCCGCAAAGGTGGGACGTTCCCTACCGAAAACCATCATGCTTGTTGTGAGAAGCTCCGGTTTGTGAGAAGCATATACCCAAACTTGCCCCAAATGGGACAAAATTTGTACCACGGCATGTTGATGCCGCTCCATGATAGCATGCCAAGTTTCATGAATTTCAAACGAGTTTTGGATTTGCTAGAATTTAAAACCAGGCATCTCAATGTTTTGCCGGCAATCAACGGTGCCATGGTGTTTGAAATTCATTCCCATTTCTTGCATGGGATCTAAGCATGCACCCAAGGACAAAGATTTGATTTTTCAACGAATTTATATGCAGTGGAGGATGTGCATGGAGTTCAAATTTGAATTATGCACATAAATGCATTGAAAACTCACTTAATGCATAAAAATGTCAAAACGAACCCTGAATAATTCCAATTCTTTTATGATCACTGCAGATAAAAGGTCTAGCAATTCAAACACCATCCATGGCCGCTGTGACCCCATTATGTAATTCAAATCAAGACCAAAAATCAAGTAGATCCCACACAGTTTATTATAACCAACCATGTGAGATGCAACACAAAATATCTTTGGACCGTGTCTGAATAAGGGACCGTGTCTGATGACACTTTGCGCGCTAGTTTTTTGTATGAAGCGATTCCAAATTTTTGGCTTCCGCGGAAATATCTACCTCCCCGGCCCCTCCCCCTTATCAAAAGCTACATTTCCTCTCTTTCCGCCTTCCTTTCCAAGTTGAAACCTTCACTCCTTGCTTGCTGCGCCACCGCCTCCTCACCGGCGACCCTCCTTCACGCTCCTCAGCCTCGCCTATCCAGGCAGGTAATCCACACCCGACCCCCATCTTCCTCCTCCTTCCACATCCCACATGCCCCTACCGCCGGCGCGACCGTGACACCTTCCACCCAAATCACCGACCCCTCCACCAAATAAGCGCCGGCCTAAGCCATGGTGCACGCAGTATAGCCAGGACCTCAAGGAGCATTTGGCAGCGGAGAAGCAAATCGCGGCCGCACGCGCGGATGAGGTCACGATGGCTGCCATTCGTCCCGACCCCCAGATCTTGAAGGAGCACCATGCCATTTGCTAGCTACGCCGGTTAAGCATGCTCTGTTTACCCGTTGCATGTGCTGCTCCTACCTTTGCTTCACAAATTCTAGTGAATTTTGCTATCTAATTTTACCATGCAATCTGTTGCTCTAGTGTATATGTTCTATATGTCATGCAGTATGGTGCTCACTTATTAACTGTTTTGTTAATTAGTTGTCGTCTTCAGTTAACTGTTTGGTTCAATTCTGCAAATGTGATGTTCAATTCTTCAGGCTACAATTTTGTATTGTCTTCCATGTGAGAAATAAATCAAATTTATCTTTACAAAATTGTGGGTGCATTCTGTTATTGTATACCATGTGAGGAATAAATTGAATTTGGCTGTAGTAAATACATGAGAAACAAATACAATTACTACAATTGGCTGTAGTTAACTGTTTGGTTAACTGTCTGATCTTCTATTAGGAGTATGTTATATTGTGCAATGTGGTGCTCAGTTAATGTTTAGTTCATTTGTTGTGGTGTTTAGTTAACTGCTTGGTTCAATTCTGCAATGCGATGTCCAATTATCGTGGGTAGAATTTTGTATTGTTATGCATGTGAGGAATAAATCGAATTTGGCTGCACTTAATACATGAGAAACATATACAAGTGCTATATTTCCTAGTTCTTAATCATGCTTGGTTTGGATAAATGGGTTTTCCATGTGGCTTCAATTAATCTGATGAATCTGCAATATGATTATTTTTCATCAACATATTTTACTGATAGCATGCGAACCCTTACTTAACCTGATGACTAACTACCTTATATGTGTTGTAGGGGAACAATGGGAAGCACTGAAGTTTACAATCGAGGTTAGCACGTGCATGGTCCATTGTCTAATAGCACATTATTGTGCAATTGCAGGAACCATTCTAACATTTAGGTTTTTAACAATTTAGTCTTGCACATGTTGGTCCTGCTATTAGAGGTTTTGACCCACTGTTCGACCCTTTTTGCATATGGGGAAATGAGTTGTCCATGAATATCAGTCAAGTCAAGAAACTCAGAAAGATTGTTATGATAAAGAAATTAGCGACAAAAAACAACAAGATCTTTGTCTGCACATTGAAGAAGACAATAGTTCACTACAGGATGGTACTAACTATTATACCTTGCCTTTTTTATTCCTTTGCCCCATTTCCAATATAGAGAAGATATTTATGCACATCCTTGTTTTAAGGCCTTTCCAAAGCAGTTCACTGCTGATTACCTCTCAAAGCACCTGTATGGTCAGGAGGCGAGGAAGGTATTCATACAACACCCACGGTTCAATATTGAAGTGTTCCTGAAGAGGACGAAGGATGGATGTTCAATCATCCACAGGCACTGGCCTACAGTTACAAAGACGTTCAACATCAATGAAGGCTCTATATTCGCCTTCTGCTTCAGCAGTTTTCCAGATGAGATACATATGTCTATGTACCGTCTATGATGCTAATTTTGGAAGGTTATAGATGTGCATGTGAAACTTGGTCCTGGTGTAGTTGTGTAATGGGGTAGATGAGTGCTGAAGTTATATGATGTTGTACTCTGATGTTTTCAATTATGAAAATGAAATATATTGTGTGCTTAATATGAACTGTCAATTAGATTAATGAATGGATTATGAATAATCGGATAATTTGCCTGCTAATTGGGTTTTGCTATTGCAAACGGTTGTTGAAAAAATACCGTGGGCGATGACCTCAAGCAACGCACACAGTTTCTAGGAATAAACCGTGTTGGATCAATGAACAATCACACACGACTTTCTCTTGAAAACTTTTTGCGTTAGGCCACCTTGCGCAAACGTTTACCACATGAAAACTGTGTGTGATGGACAGCCTTTGCCACACAGTTTCTTCCACGAACCGTGTGTGATATATTCAATAACGCAAGCGATTTAACAGGAAAAATTGTGTGTGATGTACCTGTGAACGGAAACGTTTTCCTTGGAGCGACTATGTGGGATGTGCATACGAACGGAAACGTTTAGCGGGGACTGACTATGTAGGATGTACTTGCGACCGGAAACAATTTTGCCATATAATTGTATTATTTAGCTCTACTGTACGTATTTCCGTATTTGAGCGCTCGCCGGTCGCACACGACCTCATTTTGCCGAACGTGTGTGTGAGGAGGGCATATCCCTGACGGTTTCTGGGTCGTGTGGGAAGGACCCCCTGTCGGTGTCAAAACCGGCGGATCTCGGGTAGGGGGTCCCGAACTATGCATCTAAGGTGGATGGTAACAGGAGGTGGGGGACACGATGTTTACCCAGGTTCGGGCCTTCTCGATGGAGGCAATACCCTACTTCCTGCTTGATTGATCTTGATGATATGAGTATTACAAGAGTTGATCTACCACGAGATCGTAGAGGCTAAACCCTAGAAGCTAGCCTATGGTATGATTGTTGTTGTCGTACGGACTAAACCCTCCGGTTTATATAGACACCGGAGGGGGCTAGGGTTACATAGAGTCGGTTACAAGGGAGGAGATCTACATATCCGTATTGCCAAGCTTGCCTTCCACGCCAAGGAGAGTCCCACCCGGACACGGGACGAAGTCTTCAATCTTGTATCGTCATAGTCCAACAGTCCGGCCAAAGGATATAGTCCGGCTGTCCGAGGACCCCCTAATCCAGGACTCCCTCAGTAGCCCCTGAACCAGGCTTCAATGACGATAAGTCCGGCGCGCAGATTGTCTTCGGCATTGCAAGGCGGGTTCCTCCTCCAAATACTCCATAGAAGATTTTGAACACAAGGATAGTGTCCGGCTCTGCAAAACAAATTCCACATGCCACCGTAGAGAGAATAATATTTCCACAAATCTAATCTGCTGACGCATTCGGCAGCATGACATCACACCACGGCCCGGTCATTATTCGAACCATTTTTCACAACCAGCCACTGCACATATTGCGAGGCGGTTTCCTTGGCACGTCTTGTCGAAGCAGAGATCGCGTCCCCTTATCACGGAATTCTCATCAATACGGGTGTGGGTAACCCAACCGCGCCATCAATTACAGCTCTTGGGGAATAAGTGAGTTTACCAGGCAGGTGGGGAGGCGCATAGTTCCTTCCACCCTTATAAAGAGACAAGGATTCATCTTTTTCACCCACGCCCTCTCCCTCCTTGCTCATCCATTCTTGCGCACTTGAGCTCCAGCACCCAAGTTCGCATTTTCTCCTCAAACCACTCCAAGTATGTCCGGAGCGGGAGGCAAGTGGATGGTCTCCTCCGTTACGGAGGAGGACATTACAAAGCTACGGGGAGACGGATAACTGGCCACAGATATCGCGCACCGGCTACCAGATGCGGGGCAGATCGTTCCTACTCCAGAACCCCATGAGAGGGTGGTATTTCTTACCCACTTCGTCCGCGGACTGGGATTTCCCCTCCACCCGTTTGTTCGCGGGCTCATGTTTTATTATGGGCTGGACTTCCATGGGCCCCTAACTTCATCCTCAACATCTCGACGTTTATCGTCGTGTGCGAGGCCTTCCTTTGCATCAAGCCCCACTTCGGCCTATGGCTGAAGAACTTCAACGTGAAGCCAAAGGTGGTAGTCGGTCAGCAGGCGGAGTGCGGAAGCGCCATGGTGGGAAAAATGCCCAACGTCACCTGGCTCGAAGGCTCCTATGTGGAGACCGTAAAGGGGTGGCAATCGGGGTGGTTCTACATCACCGAGCCGCGCGACACCAACTGGGTGGCGGCCCCCGAATTTCGATCCGGAATCCCCATGCGGCTCACCTCCTGGAAAGAGAAGGGCCTATCCTGGGGTTCCTCGATAGAGCTAACCGGACTCCAGACATGCGTCAAAAACATGATGAGCAAGAAAATCAAGCTCGTCAACGTGGTCCAAGTCATGCTCTTACGTCGGATCCTCCCGTGTCAAAGACGGGCATTCAATTTGTGGGAGTTCGACCCGGCCGAGCACCAGACGCTGCGAGAGCTCTTCGACATGACGCACAAGGAGGTCTGGAAGGTGCTGTTCAAGGGCGCTGAGGTACCTCCTCCCCTTACCGAGGACCGCGGACTCAGCGCAAAGCGTCCTGCCAATCCGGTAAGTCTTTTATATCTCATAAGATGTTCTTTTCCCCAGTATAACCATGCGCGGGATCTAAGCCTCCACGCCATTTAACAAGACTGGGTAGCGACAGCGGAGCAGATCGATTGTCCAGCCCCCCTGCCCGAAGATCCAGCGGATGCTCCCCTAACGGAGATGCTGGTTCCGGCGCCTTATGAGGTGCCGGAGAAGGCCAAGAAGAAGGCCGCGGGGACCAGGAAGGGTCTCCGGCGCAAGGTTATATCGGACTCATCGTCCAAAAACACTGAGGCGCACTCCTCCCACAAAAACGAGGAGGAGGAAGAGGAAAGTTCTCCCCCCCAGCCGGGGTGACAGGAAAAGGAAGGCCGCCCCATCAGGGGAGGCCGAAGGGTCCAAGAAGGGAAGGACCCTCCTCCCGGACTGCTCGACAACGGCCGCTTTCAGCGATGAGGAGTGGTTACCCAGGGACAAGCCGGCCCCTGGCAAAGTCGTGAGTATCTGGATACCATAATAATTCTTGGTACGTCTTATTATACTATTTCTTATCACGCTGCGCATGATTATGCAGTCCGTCCCTAGCCCATATCGACGTATCTTCGTCGGATGATTCTTTGGGCCCGTCAGATATGAACAACGATTCACTCCCGACCGCCTCCTTCCCCCGCCCTACGGACGACGCTGAGGTGTTGTCTCAAAGGGAACTGAACCAAGGGGAGACAGTTCCGGAGGCGCCCCAAGGCGACATTCCAGGCACTAGGCGCACGAGGGGCAAGACTCCTCTGGGCCCTAACGTCGGGTGCAACAAGTCTAGCCCCAAGCCGAATACGGCGCCGGAACCTCCAGTGGTTCCGGATTCTGTCACGCAACCCCTCGCTAAGGGGGGCAAGCCGTCTGTGCCGATGGCCTCTGTCCATCCAGAGGCATCGGACAACTTGCTGGAAGTGCTTCGCGGTGCTTCCATTGACGAAGAGCACCGCACTATCATGAGTGCGGTAGTCAAGAAGGTTCAGTCCGCTAAGAGCGGACTGACTGAAGCCTGTGCTAGCCTCCTAACCGGCTTTGAGGTAAGTAATCAAATTGTAAGAAAATGTTACAGCATAGATAGTAGCCCCTGATGCTTTGTTTGGCGTTCGCGAAGAAAAGCCGAATAGAGGATCAAGTAATAATCGCGGGAGTCTAATCAAAATGTGTCTATGTGAATAAGCAGGCTTCACTGCTGGTCGCCGCCGCTCGTACTGCGGAGTTCGTCGCACTGAAGCGGGACCTTGAGCTGTCCAAGGAAGAGCTTGGCCTTACCAAGAGGCAGCTCGAAGAGAACAAAGGTAAGTGACACCCCGTCTGAATATTGATAAAGAAAATTTTGGTTTTGGAATAATAGGATCGTCATGAATTTTGCTAGGGGCCACGACCGAAGTGGCGGCCCTGCAGAAGGCACTAGCTGAGGCCGAAGACAAAGTGGCCAAGGAGCACATCGAGCGGGAGAAGCAAGAGGCCCGAGTAGGCGAGGTGCAGCAAGAGCTCCAGGCTCTCGTCAAGAAGCACGAGTCCTTGGAGCTTGACTCTAAGACACAAGGGTCCGAGCTTGCGAACGCCCTCGAAAGCACACAACATGCCAAGGCCGAAGCCCAAAAGGCCCTACAGGAAATTGAGGTGGTTAAGAAGATAGCGGCGGGTAAGGCATTCATTATGCAAAGCAAGCATGTGAAGGAAACTTTCTTTTTTACTTACCCGAGTTCGGAGCTCTCCAGGAGCGTTTGCAGATCTACCCCGCAGTGTGTCAGATGCCGCAGAGTTCTACCGGGCCGAGGAGGGGAGCTCGACGGAGAAGTTGTTCTGGTCTCAGTATACTGGGACCAAACACCCAATGCCCTTGAGCGACCAGTTGAAACAACTGGTCGAGCTTCACAAGGCGGCCGAACAGGCCATGAAGGGTCTTATAGTCCGGATGTGGCCTGGCGAGCCCCTGCCCGGTAGCTACTTCGGTCTGGTGAGGCGGCTTGTGAATGCCTGCCCACGGTTTGAAGTCGTAAAGCGGTCCGTCTGCATTGAGGGTGCGCGCAGGGCTTTTGCCCGGGCGAAGGTGCACTCGGCGAAGCTGGACGCTGAAAAGCTAGTGAAGGAGGGGCCGCCGGAGGGCAAGGAGCATCGCCACCCCGAAAATTATTATGACAGTGTCTTAAAGGGTGCTCGCCTTGTGGCGGAGGAATGTGCTAAGGATGTAATATTTGAATAAATGTACTCATGTGATCCTGTAATATGAAACGAGTTCATTTGCGCTATGCAACGCTTGTTAATTTAAAATATTACCTTCTGTGCGGCCGATTATAAAATCTGAGAGTTGGCCAGTCGTCAGCTTCTGCCCCCATGTAACTAGTACTGAGGTGTTCGGGATAAACCTGAGCACTCTTTATCCCAATTTTGGGTCCTTCGAAGGAGGTGTTCACCACAACGAACTAGGCAATCGGACTATAAGGCTTTATCACTCTCACTTAGCCATAGAAGTCTACAATTTTAAATTTTGGCGAAGCCCCTAGTATTCGGAAGGCCGAATTTGGGGCGCTATATACGCCTAAGTCGGGCAAGGCCGACTCCTCGCCCGAAGCGGAAAAAGTCTTTAAGGACTTGAGACCTCTCGAACAGTGACCAGCTCTCGCCTTATCATGACAGTCAGTTTTTGTCACGACCGGTTTTTCAATAAAATAATTATTGAGAGACCAATCCCTTTTACGGACCAGCGAGGAAGAATTCCTTCTCACTGATAGACAATATCTTGGTCACAGAAGAAAAATACCAGGAGTACTAAATATAATACAAGGTTGAGCAGAGACTCCCCAACAATTTATTACATGCACGCCGCTAAAACAAAACGGCGGATAGGGTGGCGACTACTAACTCACGATAAAAATGGTGGTGGAAATATCACCGCGAAGCGAGTGATATGATTCCAGAAGACTACAACTCATCGAGCGTCGGAGTGAGGCTCGAGAAGACTTATTGCGGGTGGCGGAAGCGTATACAATACAAGTGACCAATATCCGGGATCGTGCAGGACTGACTCGGACTCCTCTAGGCGTCGGACGCGCTATCAAACTCTTCATCCAAGAGATCGCCTTCATCAACATCTGGCCAAATCAACAAGCCAGGTGAGTACTATGAAAGTACTCGCAAGACAGTTCGGACAAAAGGTATAATAAATGTAAACATGAAGCACATGAACAAGTTAACCAGTGCGATCAGACATAGAGATAATAAATACTGGGTGCCAAGCGAGGGTCTGAATGACGCCTCGAGCGGAAACTGCAGAATAGTAATACTGGTACCAAACGAGTGTCTGAAAGACTCCTCGAGCGGAAAATGCAGAATAATAATACGGGTGCCAAACGAGTGTCTGAAAGACTCCTCGAGCGGAAAGTGCGGAATAATAATACGGGTGCCAAACGAGTGTCTGAAAGACTCCTCGAGCGGAAAGTGCGGAATAATAATACGGGTGCCAAACGAGTGTCTGAAAGACTCCTCGAGCGGAAAATGCGGAATAATAATGCCACAGTCGGGCGTCGAGGCGACACCACAAAAAGGGCTTATAACAGAAAATAAAGACAGTACATGCCACAGTCGGACGTCTGAGCGACATCACATAAAGGGCTTATATTTAAAATGAGAAACGAGTACACGCCACAGTCGGACGTCTGCGCGACGTCACATAAAGGGCTTATATCACAGCTCAATAATACAATCGTTCGGGAACATAAATTCTCACAAGCATGAGACAAATATAAAGTTAGTCCATCCACAGGAATAACAATAAATCCGAATTTACCACTTGAGCTTGTTCACCGGGAACAGGTTTTTCAATGCGGATAGATATGGAATATAATGTTCTCATTACTTGATCATGGATACGATGATTTGGAAAGAATTGACTCTGCAGAGTTTGTACTTAACCACAGCCAACGGATTTCAGTAGTCACGGGGACTAGTTCCGTCTACGGTGTTTTGGAAGAAACACGTCTAACCAGTACACACCCAATTCAACCATCCGAAGCCACGGATCACCCTCGGCAACGTTCAAGAAAAACCTTGAGACGGGGAGGCTACAACCTCGCGTAGCATGGGATCAAATTTCTATACGCGCGCTCTAAGGGGGTGCCCCCCTCTCGGTCCCAACCGGAAACACCCATGCCCCCTGACCGGATGACTGGCTTTAATCCTGGGCCAAGGTACCATCATCCCGGCCTCTCTGTTTGGTGTGTACACGGAAAGAGGTTACCAACTTACTAAACCGCATCCTGGCAATGAGACATGTGGTAGCACGGAAGGGGAAAGAACGGTAACGTGGCTCCAACCACGTTAACGTCGGAGGAAGTCGGATGACGCAAGGCCGGTATGCTACAACAGTACCACCTTACTGCCCTTCATGTCACCACATGATTAGGCCATCTCTCATCAGAGATCATCGCAACTTTGGAACATGCGGGAAAAGAACGATAAGTAGCTCCAACCACGTTAACGTCGGGGAAAGTCGGATGACGCAAGGCTGGCATGCTACAACAGTACCACCTTGCTGCCCTTCATGTCACCACATGAATTGGGCCACCTCTCATCAGAGGTCATCCTAACTTTGGGACAACCGGGTAGTTGCCTTACAAGCAACGAGGTATTTACCGATACTCATATGCCACGCACAACTTTCATGCGAACATGCAAAACATCTGCCATATCAAATGTTCAAAACATGCTTGCCTGGTTCGGAGAAGTCGGAGTCTAGCTCGGCGAAGTTCGCGGCTCCGTCACCTCTCCCGGAACCTACGGCAATCACGAAACGGGTTCTAACGTGAAAACCAACACATGCACAGAAACTTTTCCAAATATTTTTCAAATAAATCCCATAAAAAACTAGACAAAATTTGAAGATTGTCAGAAAAGGAATCACTCAAAAATACCTTTTTTATTAAAAAGTTATAAAGGTTTCTGTCCAGGGACTTATCTGTAATGAAACAGAAAAGTTCCAGTGTTTTAACTGAGAAAACAGAAAACGCTTCGGCTGGGAATGCGCAAGCGCAAAGGAGAAGACGTATTTTGCCCGAAGGCGCCAACAGAAAACGGTTCGCGAATAAAAGACGAGAGGCTGACACGCGGGGTCCACATGTCAGGTTTGAAAAGCTCGCCGGCGCCCGAAGACTGCGGTGGACGCCGGCGTCGAACCACGGCGAGTTAGGAGAAACGGAGGGTACCAAGAGCTTCAGCGTCTTCTTCCGCGTCGGTGGGTGGTGGACTCGTCCAACGGGGAGCACCACGTCGACGGCGACACTTTCTCCGGCGGACGGCGGCTCGGGTGAGGCTGGGGAACTCCGGTGAAGGGCTGCAAACTACAAATTGAGGCGCGGGTCAGAACGAGTGATGCAAGGTGAAGCTATTGGCAAGAGAATGGAGGCGGAGGAGTGCACACGGGGGCGAATCGGGCTGGATCCCGTGGCGGGTCGCGGCGGCCGGAGTCGAGGAAGGAGACCTCCTCGGGGCTCTACCAGTGGCTAGGCGTGCTCTAGGGGGAGTGCAGGGCTGATGGGTGCTCGAGTTGAAGCTCGGGGCCTCTATTTATAGGCAGATCGACGGGGCGGCCGTGAACGGAGAATCTCCGGCGAGCGATTACGGCGGAGCAGTGGATTGGCAGGGGGTTTGAGCGGCCGGGCAGCATCAGTGGAGGTTACTGGATTCGTTTTACAGCAAAACGGGGTCGGTCCTGGCGTAATGGTGTTGGTCCACGGTGAGGTGACCGCACGGGCTCAACGGCGGCAGAGAGCGCGCTCCGCGCCCTGCGGTTCACGACGAGAGCGGCAGCGCGTTCGGGGGAGTGGAAGGCCACGTGGCGAGCTCCGGTGGTTTGGGCGGCGCTGGGTGGCGTCGTCGGCGCCGTGTCTCCCGCTGGCGTCCGCAAAGCCGCCGCCGGCGTCGGTCACGGGGCGGCGCACCTTCTGCTGCTCGTCGCCGACGCCTGCAAGGCACCATGCGTTCATGCGGTGCAGGAACAAGAGGGCGGGGACGAGGAGCAAGACGACGCAGTGGTACTGGCGAGATCGATGCCCTCCTCTGAAGAAAACGACAGCAGCCACTTGACTGAATCTCTGAACTTTCTGAATGTGACAAAGACAGTGCACTGCAGGTGTTCGGCAGAAGGTTTTGGCTATGAGATAAATTTTTCTGGAGCTGTAACTTGGTGAGATGACCACTCAAAGCACCCAGGGGCTGCCTGATTTTTCTTGGAATTTTTGGAGAAGGTTTTGAGTGAATTTCACCAAATTTGACAAATCTGGTCCAAACTTGCAGCAGGTGTAGTTTGAAAATTTTGAACTGAAGACCAGTGGATCTTCATGGTTCTAGGTTGAGGGTTCAAAGGACTAGGAGGGGAAGAAGGTTTGGTGGCAAAAATCAAGACAGAAAGTGGAGTTCCTTTGTAAATCTCCAAGTGCTAGAAAAGAAGGCAGAAATTTATTTGAATAGAATTTGAATGGAAATAGATACATGGGGAGGTTCAACTTGCTGGATTTGGTGTAGAACATGATCCAAAGGTGAGGGAAGGGTTAGGAGAGAGCATTTGCACTAAGGCCATGGCAAGAAGGAATTGTTGAAAGTGGCAAAGGATTTTCCAAAAGCCATAGTGCAAATTCAAAAAGGTTTTCAAAAGTTATTTTTCCAATGAAAAACATTTTGTCTTGAGTCCAAATGAAAAACAAGAACTTCCAAGACCAAAGGCAGATCTTGGGTGAATCCAAATAAAACTTTTGCCATAAAGAAAAATATATGAGAGGGAGAGTTCTCTTGATGGAAAAATTAAATCACTCCCCTCAAGTCAAATAAAATCTTTTGAAAAATCCAAATAAAAACTTGGGTGTCACAACACCTACCCCCTTAGGAAAAATCTCGTCCTCGAGATTTCTGCTGATCCTCAAATAGATATGGATACTCTGCTCGAAGGAAATCCTCCCTTTCCCATGTAGCTTCATCCTCAGTGTGGTTGCTCCACTGAACCCTGAAAAATCTTGTGGTTTTCTGACGGGTCCTCCGTTCAGACTCTTCTAAGATCTTTACTGGCCTTTCTCTGTAGGTGGGATCTGGTTGCATATCAATGTCCTCATGAGGTACATGCTTTTCTGGGTTGCTCACACATTTTCTTAACTGTGAGACGTGGAACACGTCATGGACGTCTGACAGCTCCTTGGGTAGGTCTAGCTGGTAGGCTACCGTGCCTCTTCGTGCCTTTACACAAAATGGTCCAATAAATCTTGGGGCTAGCTTCCCCTTAATTTTGAACCATTGCAGACCCCTCATAGGAGATACTCGGAGGTATACGGAATCACCGGGTTCAAAGCTGACCTCACGATGCTTCTGATCATAGTAGCTCTTTTTTCGGCTCTGCGCCGTCCTGAGTATGTCCCTGATTTGTTTAACTTTCTCCTCGGCCTCTTTAAGCATGTCTGGGCCGAAGATACGGCTGTCACCTGTTTCTGACCAATTCAGAGGGGTACGACACCTTCGTCCGTACAACGCTTCAAAGGGTGCCATTTGCAAGCTGGCTTGGTAACTGTTGTTGTAAGCAAATTCGGCATACGGCAAACTTTCTTCCCAACTGGATCCATAGGTGAGCACACAGGCTCTTAGCATATCCTCTTAGGATTTGGTTTACACGTTCCGTCTGTCCATCAGTCTGAGGGTGGTATGCTGTACTGAAAGTTAGTTGCGTGCCCAGAGCTTGTTGTAGGTGATCCCAAAATTTGGAGACGAATTGGGTGCCTTGGTCTGATATTATAGTCTTTGGGACTCCGGGCAAGCAAACTATACGGGAGAGATAAAGTTTTGCCAGTCTTTGTGTGGAGTAGGTAGTCTTCACGGGAATGAAATGAGCAACCTTGGTTAGTCAGTCTGTGATGACCCATATGGCGTCATTTCCGCGTTGTGATCGGGGTAATCCGACAATGAAGTCCATTCCGATTTCATCCCATTTCCACTCCGGTATCCTGTTAGGCTGGAGTAGCCCTGCTGGCTTTTGGTGCTCAGCCTTGATGCGCTGACATGAATCGCAACAAGCAATGAATGTGGCTATATCTCTTTTCATACCGTGCCACCAAAATCTTTCCTGGATGTCCTTGTACATTTTGGTTCCTCCAGGATGGATCGAGTATGGGGCGGTGTGGCTTTCTGTCAAGATATGTTGCTTGAGTTCCTCAATGTTAGGTACGCAAAGTCTGTCTCGGTACCATAATGTTCCTTCACTATCTATGACGAACTCTGAAGTCTTACTAAGATTCATTTTCTTCTTTATGCCTTCGATGCTGGGATGTCCCTGTTGAGCCTTCTTAATTTGTTCCACCAGGGTGGGTTGTATCTCCAGGTTCGATACGGTGCCCTCAGAGACTAACATCATGTTGAGCCTAGTGAATTCTCATTGAAACTCAGGCCTCAAATTTTGCTGACCGTCACTGTCCGGGCTGGGGTTTCGACTAAGGGCATCGGCCACTACATTTGCTTTCCCTGGGTGGTAGTGAATACCGACGTCATAGTCCTTGACCAGTTCCAACCAGCGTCGTTGGCGTAAATTCAGCTCTGGCTGTGTGAAAATATATTTGAGGCTCTTATGGTCCGTGTATATTTCACAGCGATTTCCCAACAGAAAGTGCCTCCACTCCTTGAGTGCATGTATAACTGCTGCTAGCTCCAAGTCATGTGTTGGGTAATTTTCCTCATGTTTTCGCAGCTGCCTGGAGGCATATGCGACAACTTTGCCATCCTGCATTAGCACACATCCGAGACCTTTTCGGGACGCGTCACAATACACTTCAAAGCTCTAGTGTATGTCTGGCACAGTTAAGACCGGTGCGGTTGTCAGCTTCTTCTTGAGTTCTTGGAAGCTCTGCTCACATGCTTCCGTCCATATGAATTTCTTGTCCTTCTTGAGTAATTGTGTCATAGGTTTTGCCACAGTGGAGAAACCTTCAATAAATCTCCTGTAATATCCGGCCATTCCTAGGAAACTCCGCACATCTGTAACATTGGCGGGTGGCTTCCAGTCTAGTATGGCCTTGACTTTTTCTGGGTCTACGGCCACGCCTTCTTGGTTCAGTATATGGCCCAAGAAACCAACTTGTCTTAGCCAAAATTCGCACTTGCTAAATTTGGCGTACAACTGATGTTTCCTCAATTCTCCCAAAACAATTCTGAGGTGCTCAGCATGCTCTTCTGGTGTCCTTGAGTAAACCAGAATATCGTCAATGAATACCACCACAAATTTGTCCATGAATTTCATGAACACTTTGTTCATGAGGTGGACGAAATATGCGGGGGCGTTCGTTAGTCCAAAAGGCATCACGGTAAACTCGTATAACCCATATCTGGAAGTGAAAGCTGTCTTGGGAATGTCTTTTGTCCGTACCTTCAGTTGATGGTATCCCGATCTCAAATCAATCTTTGAAAATACCTTAGCTTGTGCGAGCTGGTCAAACAAATCATTGATCCGTGGCATCGGATATTTGTTTTTGATGGTGACCATATTGAGGGCTCGATAGTCTATGCACAGCCTCAGTGTCCCATCTTTCTTCTTAGCGAACAACACAGGCGAACCCCATGGTGAGGAGCTGGCTCGAATAAATCCTTTGTCCAATAATTCTTTTATCTGCTTCTTCAACTCCACCAATTCCGAGGGTGCCATTCTATAAGGCTTCTTATAGATGGGAGCGGTGCCAGGTGCTAGTTCAATGCTGAATTCGATCTCTCGGTCTGGTGGCATGCCTGGTAGTTCTTCAGGAAACACATCAGGAAACTCGCATACCACTGGAACTTTTCTCAGTTCTGCAATGTCCATTTTGTTCAGTTTTGGTTGCTGTGATCGTGGCCTTTCTTGGGCGGAAACTCTTATAGTCTTGCCGTGATGGTGAGTGAGAATCACTGTTCGATTGAAACAGTCGATGAATCCTTTGTTGGTGGTCAACCAGTCCATCCCTAAAATGACATTCAGTCCTTTACTTTCCAACACGATGAGATTCGCGTGGAATTGTAGTCCTTCAAACTCAATGACCACTCCTTGGCAGTAACCCTGAGTGATTTGCTTATTTCCGGGGGACTTGATGATCATAGATTTTTCCAAGGGGAGTATCGGAAAACCATGTTGCGAAACAAAACTCTTCGAAACGAACGAATGGGAGCTCCGGAATCAAACAAAACCGTGGCAGGTACTGTGTTGACAGGGAACGTACCGAGCACGATGTCTGGGGCATTCTGCGCTTCTTCCCTGGTCACATGGTTCAGGTGACCCTTCCTGTGGTTGTTGCTGGGGTTGAAGTTGTTGCGCTTGGGGGCTGGATTGTTTCCACCATTGTTCGGCTTGGGTGCCGAGTCTCTTGGCTTCGGGCACTGTTTAGCATAATGCCCTTGTTGACCACAAGCATAGCAGGTGACCCCTGGATGGCATGTGAACTCCTTGTCTCTGGCATGAAATTGTCCGATGGGTCTTGGCTCAGTAGTCGTGGATCTCCTTGTGTCTGTCCTTGGGACCTCAGTCTTGCCTCGGTTGCTGCGGGCAAGAGTCGTCTTGTCCCTCTTTCGCTTGCGGATATCTTCCAGACTACGGCGCTCATTCTCCAGGGTGATGGCCTTGTCCACCAGCATCTTAAAATCCGAAAAGGTGTGCACGATCAGTTGGCATCTTAACGCTGGTGCCAGGCCGTCCAGGAATTTTTCCATCTTCTTGCTTTCTGTCATGTGCTCGTCGTAGGCATAACGAGACAACTGGGTGAACTGACCATTGTACTCGGTCACTGACATGCCTCTTTGCTTCAGGTCATCGAACTCTCTCTTCTTGATCTTTAGGATGCTCCTGGGGATGTGTGCCCCACGGAAGCCTTCCTTGAACTCTTCCCAGGTGATGTTGTGTTCCCGGGGATGCATGTGTAGGAAGTTTTCCCACCATGCTGCGGCTGCTCCAGTAAGGTAGTGTGGTGCATAAAGCACCTTCTCATGATCTGAGCACTGAGCAATAATCAGTTTCCTTTCAATCTCACGAAGCCAATCATCGGCTTCCAGCGGTCTGTCAGTGTGAGCAAAAGTTGAGGGGCGAGTCTTCTGTAATTCAGATAACTTGGAATGGGGTTGATAGGGTTCACGGTGGTTTCTCATGTTGATGACATGGTTCATCATCTCTTGGTGCTGTTGCTGGCTTTGCTCGAAGAGACGGCATACTTGAGACAGTGCTGCTTCGCTGTCTTATTGGCTGGACTGACCCTGAGTGAAATTGTTGCTGGTCTGTGTCCCGTAAACCTCTTCTGGCTGATTGGGCATGGAGCGAGTCCACGGGCGAGACATTTTCCAGTCTGGGGTATTATTTGCAAAACCCATGAGAAAAATTGTGTAGCACAAAAATCTCGCAAAGGCAAAAATAAAAAGGTTTCAAGGTTTTCAAAGAAACACAAATGATTTTTCATGGAGAAGAAGTGCTTAACATAAATCTTACATGCGAAAAGCAAACACAAGATACAGCACTCAGGATGCGCGTACACAATCCTGACATGTTATTAAAAACTAGCGTACTACTCCGGAAGGCAGCAAACACACCAATACAAACTAGCGTACAGATAAACAACACATCATACAAGCAGCCATAACACGCGGCTACTCGGTGCTCTCAGTCGGAGATGGTGAAGATCTCCTTCCCCTTGCCGATGGCAAGGCTCAGCGGTCTAGGAGAATCAACCTCCTCCTCTCTAGCTGGCTCCTGCCGCGGGACGCTGCGCTGCGGTGATGGTGCGGGGGCGACTGGTGGTAGAGCGCGTGCGGCAGGCGGTGCAGCTCTGACTGGAGTAGGAGCGATGACTCGGTCGAACTCCTTAGTGGTAGGCAGACGGCGAGCAGTGGCCAAAACGGCCGGTGCATACGAGGCTGAAGACGAGACGAATGTCAAAGGCGGCACCGTGTGGAGAAGCTCCTTCCTGCTGGCAGGACCGCCCCGGACTAAGTCCATGCGGGCAGCCACAAGATCATCTACGAGGTTGTCGAAAGACTCCTCCAGAGCCTTGAGATACTCCACAACCATCTCGATGGCTTCATCTCGTTCTCCCCGATGGCAGGCGAATGCATAGTGGCTGGTGTAGGGCACATGGCATGGGAGGTAGCGGTAGCGACGAGTCTTCATCGTAGGAAGGATGTCCCGAAGGCGAGCTATCGCCTCACGGCCAGCCATCTGCATGGCATGCCTCTCCGTAGGCATGGCCCTTCCCGTAAAACGGAAGTGACGAGCAGCAGAACATCCTCCCCTGAACTGCACCACGGCTTGGTGCATAGACACGTCGTCACTGAGCTTGTGCTGATAGAGTGTGAACTCCGGGCGAGCTGCTGGCCCGATCGCGAGCTTGGTGATGGAGACGAGGAGCTTGACAAACCCCTCGGGCACGTTGGTGAACTCTCGATTCTCACAGCTGCTGCCAGCCATCTACAAAAGTAGGAAAAAATTCTGAGTAGTCATGTCATAAATTTATGATGACCAACAGAAAAATAGCCACAATTGCAAAAAGCCGAAAAAGCACAAAAACGCTAATAACCGATTAGCGATCGCACCTAGTGGCTTCCTACAGTCAGCCTGGCTCTGATACCAAGCTTGTCACGACCGGTTTTTCAATAAAATAATTATTGAGAGACCAATCCCTTTTACGGACCAGCGAGGAAGAATTCCTCCTCACTGATAGACAATATCTTGGTCACAGAAGAAAAATACAAGGAGTACTAAATATAATACAAGGTTGAGCAGAGACTGCCCAACAATTTATTACATGCACGCCGCTAAAACAAAACGGCGGATAGGGTGGCGACTACTAACTCACGATAAAAAACGGTGGTGGAAATATCACCGCGAAGCGAGTGATATGATTCCAGAAGACTACAACTCATCTAGCGTCGGAGTGAGGCTCGAGAAGACTTATTGCGGGTGGCGGAAGCGTATACAATACAAGTGACCAATATCCGGGATCGCGCAGGACTGACTGGGACTCCTCTAGGCGTCGGACGCGCTATCAAACTCTTCATCCAAGAGATCGCCTTCGTCAACATCTGGCCAAATCAACAAGCCAGGTGAGTACTATGAAAGTACTCGCATGACAGTTCGGACATAAGGTATAATAAATGTAAACATGAAGCACATGAACAAGTTAACCAGTGCGATCAGACATAGAGATAATAAATACTGGGTGCCAAGCGAGGGTCTGAATGACGCCTCGAGCGGAAACTGCAGAATAGTAATACTGGTACCAAACGAGTGTCTGAAAGACTCCTCGAGCGGAAAATGCGAAATAATAATACGGGTGCCAAACGAGTGTCTGAAAGACTCCTCGAGCGGAAAGTGCGGAATAATAATACGGGTGCCAAACGAGTGTCTGAAAGACTCCTCGAGCGGAAAGTGCGGAATAATAATACGGGTGCCAAACGAGTGTCTGAAAGACTCCTCGAGCGGAAAATGCGGAATAATAATGCCACAGTCGGGCGTCGAGGCGACACCACAAAAAGGGCTTATAACAGAAAATAAAGACAGTACATGCCACAGTCGGACGTCTGAGCGACATCACATAAAGGGCTTATATTTAAAATGAGAAACGAGTACACGCCACAGTCGGACGTCTGCGCGACGTCACATAAAGGGCTTATATCACAGCTCAATAATACAATCGTTCGGGAACATAAATTATCACAAGCATGAGACAAATATAAAGTTAGTCCATCCACAGGAATAACAATAAATCCGAATTTACCACTTGAGCATGTTCACCGGGAACAGGTTTTTCAATGCGGATAGATATGGAATATAATGTTCTCATTACTTGATCATGGATACGATGATTTGGAAAGAATTGACTCTGCAGAGTTTGTACTTAACCACAGCCAACGGATTTCAGTAGTCACGGGGACTAGTTCCGTCTACGGTGTTTTGGAAGAAACACGTCTAACCAGTACACACCCAATTCAACCATCCGAAGCCAGGGATCACCCTCGGCAACGTTCAAGAAAAACCTTGAGACGGGGAGGCTACAACCTCGCGTAGCATGGGATCAAATTTCTATACGCGCGCTCTAAGGGGGTGCCCCCCCTCTCGGTCCCAACCGGAAACACCCATGCCCCCTGACCGGATGACTGGCTTTAATCCTGGGCCAAGGTACCATCATCCCGGCCTCTCTGTTTGGTGTGTACACGGAAAGAGGTTACCAACTTACTAAACCGCATCCTGGCAATGAGACATGTGGTAGCACGGAAGGGGAAAGAACGGTAACGTGGCTCCAACCACGTTAACGTCGGAGGAAGTCGGATGACGCAAGGCTGGTATGCTACAACAGTACCACCTTACTGCCCTTCATGTCACCACATGATTAGGCCATCTCTCATCAGAGATCATCGCAACTTTGGAACATGCGGGAAAAGAACGATAACGTAGCTCCAACCACGTTAACGTCGGGGAAAGTCGGATGACGCAAGGCTAGCATGCTACAACAGTACCACCTTGCTGCCCTTCATGTCACCACATGAATTGGGCCACCTCTCATCAGAGGTCATCCTGACTTTGGGACAACCGGGTAGTTGCCTTACAAGCAACGAGGTATTTACCGATACTCATATGCCACGCACAACTTTCATGCGAACATGCAAAACATCTGCCATATCAAATGTTCAAAACATGCTTGCCTGGTTCGGAGAAGTCAGAGTCTAGCTCGGCGAAGTTCGCGGCTCCGTCACCTCTCCCGGAACCTACGGCAATCACGAAACGGGTTCTAACGTGAAAACCAACACATGCACAGAAACTTTTCCAAATATTTTTCAAATAAATCCCATAAAAAACTAGACAAAATTTGAAGATTGTCAGAAAAGGAATCACTCAAAAATACCTTTTTTATTAAAAAGTTATAAAGGTTTCTGTCCAGGGACTTATTTGTAATGAAACTGAAAAGTTCCAGGGTTTTAACTGAGAAAACAGAAAACGCTTCGGCTGGGAATGCGCAAGCGCAAAGGAGAAGACGTATTTTGCCCGAAGGCGCCAACAGAAAACGGTTCGCGAATAAAAGAACAGAGGCTGACACGCGGGGTCCACATGTCAGGTTTGAAAAGCTCGCCGGCGCCCGAAGACTGCGGTGGACGCCGGCGTCGAACCACGGCGAGTTAGGAGAAACGGAGGGTACCAAGAGCTTCAGCGTCTTCTTCCGCGTCGGTGGGTGGTGGACTCGTCCAACGGGGAGCACCACGTCGACGGCGACACTTTCTCCGGCGGACGGCGGCTCGGGTGAGGCTGGGGAACTCCGGTGGAGGGCTGCAAACTACAAATTGAGGCGCGGGTCAGAAGGAGTGATGCAAGGTGAAGCTATTGGCAAGAGAATGGAGGCGGAGGAGCGCACACGGGGGCGAATCGGGCTGGATCCCGTGGCGGGTCGCGGCGGCCGGAGTCGAGGAAGGAGACCTCCTCGGGGCTCTACCAGTGGCTAGGCGTGCTCTAGGGGGAGTGCTGGGCTGATGGGTGCTCGAGTTGAAGCTCGGGGCCTCTATTTATAGGCAGATCGACGGGGCGGCCGTGAACGGAGAATCTCCGGCGAGCGATTACGGCGGAGCAGTGGATTGGCAGGGGGTTTGAGCGGCTGGGCAGCATGAGTGGAGGTTACTGGATTCGTTTTACAGCAAAACGGGGTCGGTCTTGGCGTAATGGCGTCGGTCCACGGTGAGGTGACCGCACGGGCTCAACGGCGGCAGAGAGCGCGCTCCGCGCCCTGCGGTTCACGACGAGAGCGGCAGCACGTTCGGGGGAGTGGAAGGCCACGCGGCGAGCTCCGGTGGTTTGGGCGGCACTGGGTGGCGTCGTCGGCGCCGTGTCTCCCGCTGGCATCCGCAAAGCCGCCGCCGGCGTCGGTCATGGGGCGGCGCACCTTCTGCTGCTCGCCGACGCCCGTAAGGCGCCAGGCGTTCGTGCGGTGCAGGAACAAAAGGGCGGGGACGAGGAGCAAGACGACGCAGTGGTATTGGCGAGATCGATGCCCTCCTCTGAAGAAAACGACAGCAGCCACTTGACTGAATCTCTGAACTTTCTGAATGTGACAAAGACTGTGCACTGCAGGTGTTCGACAGAAGGTTTTGGCTATGAGATAAATTTTTCTGGAGCTATAACTTGGTGAGATGACCACTCAAAGCACCCAGGGGCTACCTGATTTTTCTTGGAATTTTTGGAGAAGGTTTTGAGTGAATTTCACCAAATTTGACAAATCTGGTCCAAACTTGCAGCAGGTGTAGTTTGAAAATTTTGAACTGAAGACCAGTGGATCTTCATGGTTCTAGGTTGAGGGTTCAAAGGACTAGGAGGGGAAGAAGGTTTGGTGGCGAAAATCAAGACAGAAAGTGGAGTTCCTTTGTAAATCTCCAAGTGCTAGAAAAGAAGGCAGAAATTTATTTGAATAGAATTTGAATGGAAATAGATACATGGGGAGGTTCAACTTGCTGGATTTGGTGTAAAACATGATCCAAAGGTGAGGGAAGGGTTAGGAGAGAGCATTTGCACTAAGGCCATGGCAAGAAGGAATTGTTGAAAGTGGCAAAGGATTTTCCAAAAGCCATAGTGCAAATTCAAAAAGGTTTTCAAAAGTTATTTTTCCAATGAAAAACATTTTGTCTTGAGTCCAAATGAAAAACAAGAACTTCCAAGACCAAAGGCAGATCTTGGGTGAATCCAAATAAAACTTTTGCCATAAAGAAAAATATATGAGAGGGAGAGTTCTCTTGAAGGAAAAATTAAATCACTCCCCTCAAGTCAAATAAAATCTTTTGAAAAATCCAAATAAAAACTTGGGTGTCACAGTTTTCGGCTTTCTCTACTTAGGTGCTCGTCCGGAAGAACCGGGACACAATCGCAGTAGTTCTCCTAGTGCTACCTTAGCCGATATTGCGGAACATAAGGTACCAAAACATGGGAGCCGGGCAAACCCAACTATTGACCCAAGACATGATTCGGAGTTGATGCATATAATGCTATAAGTTCGGGGTGCCGCACTGTCGAAAGTGTTCGGACTTCTCACGCCGTATTTATGGGGTATACTGAAGCCCCTGGCATACTGGTCGTACCAGAATGTACGGGTGCAATTTGTCGTAAATAAGCAGACAAGGAAAAAAAAGAAATGCAATAATAGGCTAACGCTATACATTGTTGTTTAAATAATACGTCAAAGCGTACGTATACAAGTAGTGCAATAAGCAAAAAATAGGACTATTTGACATGTCCTATCCAAGGGCAAGCTGCGTATGGGTATGTAAAAACAGGTACCTCGATCGTTATGAGAGACCACCTGGGATTTCCCTTGTACGTCAGAGCTTCTTGCTTCTTTGGTATTTCCTTCCCGTAATGCGTCCAGCAATCAGACTGCCGAAAAGGGCTTCTAGAGAGTCAGGTCCTGAAAGAGAGAAAATGATAAAGGTATACAGCCTCTGGGGCGGTTGAGCCGCATTGTGGGACGTGTCCTGGCCGTGCCTCCGCCTATGCCCATGGTATTTTTAGTGCGTAATTATGTACGCGCGGCACAGATTTTGTCGCTTGACTAGGACTAGGACGGAGGCCTAATTGCTAGGCGAGCCCTGAGCATGCCAGGCGATCCTGTTGCAGGTTACTCCAGACTCGCTTGAAGGTGTCCGGGGGTTTTATCGCCAAATTGGCGGTTTGCCTTAAAAGGCTGCTTTGTGCTTCTGCTGCGAGGGCCGCAGTGTGCTCCTCCATGTGGAGCGAGCGTTCTGTGTTTCCATTGACTGTTATAACCCCGCGTGGTCCTGGCATTTTGAGTTTGAGGTATGCATAATGCGGTACCGCATTGAATCTGGCAAATGCGGTTCATCCGAGCAGTGCGTGATATCCGCTGCGAAGCAGGACGATATCGAAGATTAACTCCTCGCTTCGGAAGTTGTCCGGAGATCCGAAGACCACTTCCAGTGTGATTGAGCCCGTGCAACGGGCCCCTACACCTAGGATGACACATTTAAAGGTGGTTTTAGTGGGTTTGATCCTCGAGGGGTCTATACCCATTTTGCGCACTGTATCCTGATAAAGCAGGTTCAGGCTGCTGCCACCGTCCATAAGGACTCAGGTGAGGTGAAATCCGTCAATGATGGGATCAAGGACCAATGCGGCAGAACCGCCATGACGGATACTAGTGGGGTGGTCCCGGCGATCGAAGGTGATCGGACAAGAGGACCATGGGTTGAACTTTGGGGCGACTGGTCCATCACATAGACGTCCCTTAGTGCACGCTTCCGTTCCCTTTTGGGAATATGGGTTGTGTATATCATGTTCACCGTTTTCACTTGTGTAGGGAACCTCTTCTGTCCTCCTGTGCTCGGCGGCCGAGGCTCATCCTCGTCGTCGCTATGCAGCCCCTTTTCCTTGTTTTCGGTATTCAATTTGCCGGCCTACTTGAACACCCAGCATTCTCTATTGGTGTGATTGGCTGGCTTATCGGGGGTGCCGTGAATTTGACATGAGCGATCGAGTATGCGGTCCAAACTGGATGGGGCCAGGTTGCTTCTTTTGAGCGGCTTCTTCCGCTGACCGGATTTAGAGCCACTGAATCCGGCATTGACCGCCGTGTCTTCGGTGTTGTCACCGTTGTTGCGGCGCTTGTGTCTGTTACGATGTGGTATGCCGTTACTATCTTTGGCATCTGAATTACCCTGACTTCTTGATGTGCTGTTGCTGTGAGCCAGTCAGCTGTCCTTGCCCGCGCAAAAGCGGGTCATGAGTGTCGTGAGGGCTGCCATGGACTTCGGCTTCTCTTGGCCGAGGTGTCGGGCGAGCCACTCGTCCCGGATGTTATGTTTAAATGCCGCTAAGGCCTCGGCATCCGGACAGTCGACAATTTGGTTCTTTTTAGTTAGGAACCGAGTCCAGAATTTCCTGGCCGATTCCCCTGGCTGCTGAATTATATGTCTCAAGTCATCAGCATCCAGTGGTCACACATAAGTGCCCTGGAAGTTGTCAAGGAATGCATCTTCCAAATCCTTCCAACTGCCAATGGAGTTTGCTGGCAAGCTATTCAGCCAATGTCGAGCTGGTCCTTTGAGTTTTAGTGGGAGGTACTTGATGGCATGTAGATCATCACCGCGAGCCATGTGGATGTGGAGGAGGAAATCCTCGATCCATACCGCGGGGTCTCTTGTGCCATCATATGACTCAATGTTCACGGGTTTGAATCCTTCTGGGAATTCATGATCCATTATTTCATCGGTAAGCATAGGGGGTGTGCGGCGCCTCTGTGCCGGGCTATTTCACGACGCAGTTCATACGAGTCTTGTCTGCTGTATTCGGCCCGGCCGGAATTTCTTTTAGTGTATCCGGCATGACGATCATCGTCACGCGTTGGGGCACGACCCCGTGATCCGTAGATCGATCTTGTATGTCCTGCTATGTTTTCCAATATGTCTCGCAGGTCCCGGGCCTTGGTATTTTTGTTAGAATGGCGGCAGGTTGCGGGCTGGACTTCGGGCTGATATGCCCCTCTGTCTCGGCCACGAGGTGGTCGATCAGCCACATTGTACACTGGTGATGCAGGTTTCAATACTTCCTCCTCAAGTTGGGGTAGCAGCCTGCGCTTTGGGTAACTTTTGGTTGGGCGCTCGAGTTCGTATTCCTCGGCCGCCAGGACTTCGGTCCATCTATCCGCTAGCAGATCTTGATCAGCTCGAAGCTGTTGTTGCTTTTTCTTCAGGCTGTTTGATGTGGCTATAAGCCGGCGCTTGAAGCGCTCCTGCTCGACGGGATCCTCAGGCACAATAAATTCTTCGTCGTCGAGGCTCACCTCGTCTTCGGAGAGGGGCATGTAATTGTCATCCTCTGATTCTCCGTTTGCAGCCTGTTCCGGAGGGCTAGCTTGTTCATCCTCCCGCTCGAGGTCTGGCTGGAGGGGATTGTCGTCGTCTTCGGCACTATCCGGAGTGTTATTGTCTCTTGTGCCAGTATCGCTACTTTTGCTATGGCGGGACTTAGAGCGGCGCCGCTGACGTCGGTGCTTCGATTGCTTCTTGGAGGGATTATCCTCCGTTGCCTTATCGCCATCGCCTTCTTTGGGGGTGTCCACCATGTATATATCATATGATGAGGTGGCAGTCCAGCGCCCTGTGGGCGGTGGTTCCTGTTCGTCTCCTGCATCGTCGTCCATACCGTTGATGTCTTCGGAGCCGAAATCGAGCTTGTCGGTTAAATCGTCGACAGTGGCTACTAAGTGGGTGGTGGGTGGGCAGCGAATTTCTTCATCGTCCGCATCCCATTCTAGCCGGACATAGTTTGGCCAAGGGTCTCCTGACAAGGAGAGAGACCTCAATGAGTTTAGCACGTCGCCCAGTGGTGAGTGCTGAAAGATATCTGCGGAGGAAAACTCCATGATCGGTGCCCAATCAGATTCGATAGGCACGGACGCAGGCGGTTCGGAGCCTGTGGCTGGGGACGAATCCAAGTGTCCGGCAACATGGGTCTCATAAGAGGTGAAGTCAGTATTCGGCTCTATCGCTGCTGAGTGTGCGGCCTCTATGGCGGGGTCAATCCACCCGTCCTCGGACGGCGCAATCTGCTCCGGATTGAAAGCCGGAGTAACTGCAGGTGGGATCTCCCGCACACTGTCCGTCAGCAGAGCTAAGTCATGCCCGTCGTGACTGTGCAGCGCACCTGACATGGGTTCGAATCCGTCAAAGATCAAGTCTCCGCGGATATCGGCAGTATAGTTTAAGCTTCCAAACCTGACCTGACGGCCAGGGGAGTAGCTTTCGATCTGCTCCAGATGGCCAAGCGAGTTGGCCCGTAGTATGAAGCCGCCGAATACGAAGATCTATCCGGGGAAGAAAGCCTCACCCTGGATCGCATCATTGTCGATGATCGAAGGAGCCATCAAGCCTTATGGTGACGGCACAGTGGAACTCTCAATGAAAGCACCAATGTCGGTGTCAAAATCGGCGGATCTCGGGTAGGGGGTCCCGAACTGTGCGTCTAAGGCGGATGGTAACAGGAGGCGGGGGACACGATGTTTACCCAGGTTCGGGCCCTCTCGATGGAGGTAATACCCTACTTCCTGCTTGATTGATCTTGATGATATGAGTATTACAAGAGTTGATCTACCACGAGATCGTAGAGGCTAAACCCTAGAAGCTAGCCTATGGTATGATTGTTGTTGTCCTACAGACTAAACCCTCCGGTTTATATAGACACCGGAGGGGGCTAGGGTTACACAGAGTCGGTTACAAGGGAGGAGATCTACATATCCGTATTGCCAAGCTTGCCTTCCATGCCAAGGAGAGTCCCACCCGGACACGAGACGAAGTCTTCAATCTTGTATCTTCATAGTCCAACAGTACGGCCAAAGGATATAGTCTGGCTGTCCGAGGACCCCCTAATCCAGGACTCCCTCACCCCCCTATCGCCCACACTCACTTGGCGACGGTTCCAAATGCCGTCGCGGAAAGGGGTTAAAAACCGTTTGTTTAGGAGCTCGCTGTACTAGTGAAACCTGCCCCTATTGAAATTATTTGCCTACATCGATTTCGGCCGAGTCGAGTTTGTTTTGCCACCCACCGTGTATGAATGGGGAAATGGAGGGAGAAACAGATGTCTTTCGGACGAGCTTGAATCAAATGTGTTTTGCCGCCCATGTTTGGCGCCCACCATGTCGGAATGGGCTCAGAGGCGGTCGTTTCACGTCTAATTGAAGTTACTAAACTACCCCTACTGAGAAAAGTGGAAATCGGGCCAATGGATTGTCCGTGTAAGGGGTAGACAGTAATTTCCATCTCCCGGACACTTGGCTTCAGGCAGCCGGCGTGGGAGTGGACATTTTGCCGCTTCTTTCGAATTTTGGGACAATAAGCATCCACGTTTACCCTGGCAACTAAATTCGAATCCATTTTGTATTCCTATACGAATATTTATAAATCATTCTATGTGTTTTTATATATCTTCAAAAGCACGACAAAGATGTATTCCACTGTCATATATGAATATGATTTACAAATGCCAATACTCGAATTCAGAGGCTAGAATCCAGTTTAAGGTGAATTCGAATATTTGGAACACTTTATGTCCATCTCAAATGTCACACGCAACATAATGTGTAATCCCATTTAGGTATGTACAAAAGCGATGTATCAAGATTCAAATACCGAGTTTGAAAGTGCTAGTTATCGACTAGAGGGGGGGTGAATAGGAGATTTTTATGGACGTCTTCAAACCATGGTGGTTTCGAAGACAAACATTAGAAATGAACCTATTGATATGCAGCGGAAGGTAGACTACACTAGACCAACCATAGTCAAGTAAGCAATGAAGTGAAAGCACGAAGACTATTAGCAGCTAGGTAGTATGGATTAGGATGGAAGAAAGTATGAAGCCAATCAACAACAGTCTTCACACAGTGAAGCCAATCGGATCATGCAATCAGGCAATGACTTCATGAAGACAAACTGTAAGTAAAGAGAGGTAAGAGATAGAACCAGTTGCTTGGTGAGGACGAGGATTTGTTGGACCAGTTCCAGTTGCTGTGACAACTGTATGTCTGGTTAGGGAGGCTGAGATTCAACTCAGAAGACCGCGTCTTCACCTTATTCCCCTTGAGCTAAGGACACTTAGTCCTCGCCCAATCAATTAGGTAAGTCTTCAAGGTAGACTTCCAAACCTTCAAAGAGTTTGTTCACCGGCGATCCACAATGACTCTTGGATGCTCAGAACGCGATGCCTAACCGACTGGAGGATTCACAGTCCTCAAGTGTAACAAGTCTTCAGATCACGCGGACATAAAGACTTCAGTGATGCCTAACACTCTTTGGCTCTGGGTGTTTTGGGCTTTGTCCTCGCAAGGATCTCTCTCTCTCTCGAATGCTTCGGAGGTGGGTTGCTCTCAAACGACAAAAGACGTGCACTAACTCTGAGTAGCCACCAATTTATGGTGTAGGGGGTGGGCTATTTATAGCCAGGAGGCAACCCGACCTGATTTGTCCGAAATGACCCTGGGTCACTAAGGAACTGACACATGTCCAACGGTCAGATTTCAAACACACACGGCAGCTTGACTTGGGCTACAAGTAAAGCTGACTCATCCAGCTCTGGATAAGATTTGCTCTCATTGTCTTCGCTCGAATACATAGGATTTGGTTGAGCATCACTTCAGTCACTCTGACTTTGTTCACTGGGACCCCACTTAATAGTGCGGTGGTTCCTATGACTCAACAAAGAAGAAATGGAAGCTACGAAACAACTATGTCTTCGCACTCCATAGTCTTCATGCGATGTCTTCTCGTGTCATAGTCTTCAATGTAAATCTCTTCACAGACCTCTAATGTCTTCATACATTTTTAGGGCTCATCTCAGGTAGGTAAACCGAATCAACGTGGGACTACTACCTGTGTTATCCTGTAATTCTCACAAACACATTAGTCCCTCAACCAACTTTGTCATCAATACTCCAAAACCAACTAGGGGTGCCACTAGATGCACTTACAATATCCCCCTTTTTGGTGATTGATGACAAACTGGTTGAAGTTTTCAACGGGGATTAAAGTATGTGAAAGTGTAAGAATTAAGGCATTGTCTTCATTAGTGGAAAAAAGGTTCCCCCTGAAGATGTGCATATAAGTAGGTTGCTTTTGAATGCAAATGCACATGGCATATTTACTTTGTGGAGATCCTCTTCACATTATGAAGACAATTCATCATGCATAAAAAGATATAACGAAGATAATGACATGCATAATGAAAAATGGGCATCTGCGGAATGACTTCATGCGGAATTTACCATCGCATCATAGAGTAGCAGACGACCATCAAGTATAAGTGTTACAACCCAAAGAGGGAAATGTATCAAAAGACTAGAGCTGTAAACACTTGGAAAAATATAGCAACCACCCATAAAGGACCCGCTTGAAGACTATCAACTCATATGCTCCTCCCCCTTTTGTTAGTAAGGACCAAAAAGGTTTGAAGACATAGAGTATCTACTCGTTCCCATTAGGAGTAGATTCAGGTGCAGGGTCGACGTTGGAGTTTGGTGGTGCAGAGGGGCCTGGTGCAGTGTCAAGACGCGGTGAAGCCATGGTTGGTGAAGTGGCATCGTCTTCTTCATCGAGGACTCTTGCAACAATAGTTGCAGCCGAAGATGAATACTCAGAGTCTTCAATGGAAGGAGTCCGACGCCAGCTTGCATTTTGGGGAGGCTTGGAATCAAATTTGAAGCCCTCTATGAAGCCGTCTTCGCGAAGATCGTCTTAAGAGCATAGCAGTGTGAGACTCTTCCAAGACTGCCGAAAGGCTTCATGAGCTACGAATGAGTTCTTGGTGGCAAGATTGTGACTGCGATTGACATCCACCAAGATGCTCTGCATCTAACACTTTAGCCATTCATGGTGCCTATCCTATTTCTGATGTAAGGCCACAAGAAGCTCTTAGTCATTGAGTACACGAGATCGCTTCCGAGGCCTTTGAGCAATGGTGCTTTCAGTGGCTTCAGTGTTTGCACAATGAGGTGCACGCATTTTTCCAGCCAGAGGATAGACTCGAGTTGCAGCAAAAACACCCTCCATTGGTTGCGAGAAGCTTTGGTGATCAGCATTATGAAGATAAAGGGGCTCCTTGGCAGGCTCAGGGTAGATGGCTTCGACGGACAGATCAACCTCAAGCAAAAATACTAGATGGTTGCGCGCTGATGGTTGATAGTCGACAGAAGAGTGAAGCTTGATTAGGCGCATCACCCATGGAGCATAAAACTTCAAGCCAAACGGATCAATCCTAGATGCAGCAAGGTGTCTGATGAAGAAATCCTGGGAGTTGAATCTGATGCCATTGACAATATAGAACACCAAAGTCTTCATGGCTCCTTCAAGTTTGGCTTCAGCTGAGTGTCCCTTGATGGGCCAGAGAGTACGCCTCAGAATATGATAGACTGTGCGGGGCAGGTACTCAAGGTCCTTGACGAAGAACTCCTTGGGATAATCAGCATCTTGAGGCAATGGCTTCATCATGCTGAGCATCTGACTCATATTTGGTTCAGGCCGCTGGAAGATACTCTACAGTTCATTCCTGTGATGCTGACAACCAGGTTCATATAGCTCACCTGGAGTGGGCAGGGAAGTAAGCTCGATGAGATCCTGAGCTTTGGCTTCATGATGTACATCTCCTGTCATCCACTCAAGGATCCATGTCTTCGGATCCCTGTTGTAGCCACGGATGTGAACTGTGGCATAGAACTGCAGCAGAAGCTCTTTATTCCAATGCTCTTTGTCAGTGATGAACTGTAGAAGACCAACTTCCGTGAAGCAGTCAAGAGCTTCCTTAAGGCAGGCAGACCAGCAATGGCTTCACAATCAAGACGCATGTGTTGAAAGAGTCGCTCTTGATTGTAAAGGATGCAAGAGTAGTAGTTGCGATGCGGATAGCTCCAAAAGCGATCAGAGGATATCTTTGGCTTCGTATAAGGATTCTTGGTGCTATCAAAGCATGTGTTGTGTGCTCTGAAGCTGTTGACGCTGAAAGATCTTGGCGATGTAGCAGCACCTAGAAGCCTTGGCAGTCTTTGTTTCGGCTTCTGAACTTGTGGCACCTGCTCCACATGATAGTCATATTGAGGTCCGGGAGCAGTGGGAGGCACCATGATGGGCCACCAAACTGTGACAAGTTCACCACGATTATAGGCATGTTCAATGGTGTGTGGCTTTGGGGGTAGAACTGTAGCTTCAGCATTCACTGTGGCTTTAGGTTGCTCATGAGCTTCAGGCACAATATTGGCTTCAGGCTCCACATTATCTTCAGCCATGACGACATCATTGGCTTTAGTGTCATTGTTTGTGGCAGCCTGAATGGTTTCAATCTCCGTGTCTTCAATGACAGGAGGGTCGGGCATAGTCACATTCTCCTCGAGAATGACTTCTTCAGTGACAGGGGGTGTCGTGGTTTTGTCACGACAGATGTCCTAGAGAAAGGACTTAGTCGTGGAGCCATCGCTACGGGTTAAATTAAAGGGGTTAAAGCGGACAAGGGACGCAAGAGAGTTTTATACTAGTTCGGCCCCTTACGATGAAGGTAAAGGCCTACGTCTAGTTGTGATGGAATTGCTGGGGTTTCGATGACCAGGGAGCGAATACGCTTTGCCTGAGTCTCGAGTTGTTGTCTGTTGTCCTTGAACCGCCATCGGGCCGTCCCCTTATATACATGGGTTGACGCCCGTCGGTTTACAAAATCCCGAGGCCGGCTCATAATCGTGTTCGGCTCGGTCTCTGCTACTTTTATCTTACAACACAAGTTTACATATCAATGCCGGTTTATGTCTACAGGCCTTAAACCGGCTTTGGGCCCTGGGCCTTCATAAAGCGTCACCGTCTGTCTTCATGGACTTCAGATACAGATGAACTACTTATGGGGTTAACCCGGCCTCTCCTGGCCGGTTTACGTCCAGTGGTAATATCCCCAACATTAGGCCCCAGATTGATTGGAACTGGTTCATGTCAATCCTCAATACTTAAGAAAATTTCTTCTTCAACATCTTCACATAATCTTGTAAACCGCCATGACATCATCTTCTAGGACCATGATAAACCGCCGTGACATCACCTGTTATTTAAAACTGTGTATAATCCACTTTCATTAATGAGCCTCGGATAATCGAGGCGACAGCTTCGCCTCATATCCAAAATTTAGGCTCCTCAATTCTCGCGCCTGACGCTTATCTTTCTGCCCTTATAAATAGGGCCAGGGGTCTTTCCATTTTCCCCCTCGTGCCTCTTCGCGTCGTCGTCTTCCTCGCGCCGACCGACCCTCAAGCTCTGCCGCCGCCGTCGTCCTTCGCCTCTGCTTCGACAAAGGCCGCTGCATCAACCTGATTGTACCAGAGAAAAACAGTGATCCTCCGCTGCTTCCTCCTGCACCAGTAAGTCCCTCTTCTTCTCGCCCTAGATCCGCCATTAGGGTTCGGTGTTCTTCATAGCTTGAAGTTGTTCTTCCTTCAGTAGCACCAATGGTCGGTTAGATCTGACTATTTTCAGTGCCTTTTGTAGTTTAGAATCCTTTCTTGTTGTTAAGGCACCAGCTTGATATCCAACTCATCTGAACTTGGTGAACCTTTAACATGCTGGAAATTAGGTCAGAATATATTTTGTTTTCCCAACGCGCAGTAGATCTGAAATTACCCTGGCAAGATGTGAAACTTGTTTCTTCCTTCACTTATACATTTTTAATACCAGATTGGGCGGTTTAACTTCATATACAGAATGATGACCCAGTAGATACCATTGGTCCCCTGTTGAACCGCCAATGCATTCATCATTGTACTATTTCCATTGTCAGACTCCGGTTTACGAATAGCCAATTCCGGTTTAACAATATGCTTACATCCTTATACCGCTGTATAGTTGTCCTTTATAAATCTTAAACCGGCAATAATCATGTTTCAGATCTTTCATTGCCATGGCCAAGCAAGTCTATGAATGCAATTGGGCTCCTTCTCGAGAAACCGAAGAACAGTTAAACAATCTTGTTAAAACGGGCGCTTTAGCAAAGAAAGATGTCATCCACTGGAGGGTCCCTGGCCCGGAAAATCCTCCTACACCCAAGGACGGAGAGGTAGTCATGTTTGCTGACCATCTGAGTCAAGGCTTTAGCCCTCCCAGTTCGAAATTTTTCCGAGATGTACTTGCCTATTTTCAGCTGCGCCCTCAAGACATTGGTCCCAATTCTGTGACCAACATCTGCCACTTCCAATTCTTTTGTGAGGTTTACATGCAAGAGGAACCTACAGTCGAACTGTTTAGGGATTTCTTTCACTTAAATCGTCGCACAGAGTTCTCGGATGGACCCAATACGGAACTGGGCGGAATGGTGGTTCAGAAAAGGAAAGAAGTCACCTTCCCTCATCCCAAACTCCACAGTCACCCCAAAGAGTGGAACCAGACTTGGTTTTATTGCATGGATACCTCTCCATCTGATGAAAACCCCCCTGCCGGGTTACCGCCCTGAACGCCTAAGCAACACACATCCTTTTCCTCAGAGGTTGACTGCAAGAGAAAGGGCCAACTATGCTCCTCAATTATCAAAGCTCAGAGCCTTCATGGCAAACAGTTTGACAGGAGTTGATCTTGCTCGTTGTTGGATAAGCTGGAGTATTCTGCCCTTAAGCCGGCGCTCCGGTTTGATGTTTGAGTATACGGGGAGTTTGAAGGATGCTTAGCGGCACATTGACATTCAGCTTACAGATGCAGAAGTCACTGAGGCTATAAAAAAGATACTGAACGAACCGGAGGCTGTCTATGCCCAAACCGGACTACTCACTACTGGAATCAGCTAATTTGCCATCTGCCAGCTCTTTGCCGTCTGCTAGCTGACGGCAAAGAAGCTCTTTGCCATCAGCTACCCAAAAGCAGACGGCAAAGAAACGGCAGACGGCAAAGAAGCTCTTTGCCATCTGCGAGCTCTTTGCCGTCTGCCAGCAGACGGCAAAGAATCTTTGCCGTCCGCTGGCAGACGGCAAAGAGTGAGGTCGCCCCCACCCCCCGCCCGTTTGGGAAAAACTTAACAGCCCACCTCTTTGCCGTCCGCTAGCAGACGGCAAAGAGGCAAAAAGGCGGACGGCAAAGAGAGGCGGACGGCAAAGAGGGCACTACCTAACGGCCCGTACCCCCCCGCCCGTTACTCACTTTCTCCTCGTCGTTCTCTCCTCCCACCCCGCCGCCGCCGCCCGCCGCGCGCCGCCGCCCCGTCGCCCCCGCCGCCTCGTCGCCCCACCATCCCGGCTCCCCGCCGCCCCACCGCCCCGTCGCCCCCCCCGCCCCGGCCCCCTGCCGCCCCGACCCCCCTCGCGCCTCGGCCCCCCGCCGCCCCGAGCCCGGCCCCCCGCCGCCCCAGGCCGCCTCCTCCACCGCCCCGCCCCGGCCCCCCTCGCGCCCCGCCGCCCCCCCACCGCCGCCCCGGGCCCGCCCCCCCGCCGCCCCAGGCCGCCTCCTCCACCGCCCCGCCCCCCTCCTCCACCGGCCTCCTCCACCGGCCCTGCCCCAGGTGAGCCCCCCTTTTTTTTTCTGTTTTTTTTGTTTTTTTTCCTTTTTAGTTTAGATTTAGTTTTAGTTGTAGTTTTAGGTTTAGTTTTAGTTTAGTTTTAGTATTAGGTTTAGTTTAGTTTGAGGAAAGAAGAAGAAGAGAAAAAGAGGAGAGGAGGAGAAGAAGAAGAGGAAAAAGGAAAGGAAGAAGAAGAAGAGGAGGAGGAGAAGAAAAAAGAAGAAGAGGAAGAAGAAGAAGAAAAAAGAGGAGAGGAGGAGAAGAAGAAGAGGAAAAAGGAAAGGAAGAAGAAGAAGAGGAGGAGGAGAAGAAAAAAGAAGAAGAGGAAGAAGAAGAAGAAAAAAGAGGAGAGGAGGAGAAGAAGAAGAGGAAAAAGGAAAGGAAGAAGAAGAAGAGGAGGAGGAGAAGAAAAAAGAAGAAGAGGAAGAAGAAGAAGAAAAAAGAGGAGAGAAGGAGAAGAAGAAGAGGAAAAAGGAAAGGAAGAAGAAGAAGAGGAGGAGGAGAAGAAAAAAGAAGAAGAGGAAGAAAAGGAAGAATAGGAAGAAGAAGAAGAGGAGGAGGAGAAGAAAAAAGAAGAAGAGGAAGAAAAGGAAGAATAGGAAGAAGAAGAAAAGGAAAAAAGAGGAAAAAACCCCGACCCGACACGGCACCCCGACCCCGACCCGGCACCCCGACCCCGACCCGGCACCCCGACAGGACACCCGACCCAGCACCCCGACCCGACACCCCGACCCCGAGACCCCGACCCCGACACCGACACGACACCCCGACACCGACACCCTGACACCACACCCACCCTTACCCCGACACCGACACGGCACCCCGACCCCGACCCGGCACCCCGACCCGACACCCCGACCCCGAGACGGCACCCCGACCCGACACCCCGACCCGGCACCCCGACCCGACACCCCGACCCCGAGACCCCGACCCCGAGCCTGACCCGACACCCCGACACCGACACGGCACCCCGACCCCGACCCGGCACCCCGACCCGACACCCCGACCCCGAGACCCTGACCCCGAGCCTGACCCGACACCCCGACCCCGACACCGACACGGCACCCCGACCCCGACCCGGCATCCCGACCCCGAGACCCCGACCCCGACCCCGACACCCCGACCCCGAGCCTGACCCGACACCCCGACCCCGACACCGACACGGCACCCCGACCCCGACCCGGCACCCAGACCCGACACCCCGACCCCGAGACCCCGACCCCGACCCCGACACGGCACCCCGAGACCGACACGACACCCTGACCCCCGACACCTCCGGAAAAGGTGTTCTTTGGCCTTCCAGAAGCCGACGGGGTCATATATTTGTGAATTATTAGTTAGGTCACATATCTTTCGATTTTGTTATGAAAAACATCATATATAATTGTGTTGATCGGGTAGTTTTAAATGTGCAGTTGTTTCATCGCTGCGAGGTTTGGTGTTCGACGACCTCGCCGTGCGTTTGACGAGCTCTGCCCCTTCGTTCGTGGGTGAGCACAAATGACATGTCCTCCTCCCCCATTAATTATTTGATCTATTCCGATGAAACTTGATAGCTAGCTATATATGTGTCTTGAATCATCAGTATGCTTAACCAATATGTGTCTCCCGTTCGAAAGCGTCATAGTTATAAATATGCATGCATTTGCATATTTATAACCTTGATTCTTTTGAATTGTCCAACGCTATCCATGGACAGCCCGAGTATGTTTAGGTTGGGTTCGTTTTCCCATATGCTTTGCTCCGGATCCGACGCATAAATTTCGTCAGTGCCTCGCCTGTTGTTCTCCGGGTACACATCCTCTCTGTTTATTGCAGAGACGTGTATCAGGAGAACAGCGGGGAGGTGCTGCCGAAATTTTGCGTAGGATCCGGAGCATAGCATGGGAAAATGAACCCAATCTAAACATACTCGGGTGGGATTAGGACCTATCATTACCTATTAGAGTGTAGGTTGCATGGACGTAATAAAATTGACAAAGTAGATCAACTGATGAATATATACATTGTGAATTATATATATATATATATATTTGTTGTGTGTCTAGTAGCTCTGAAAGTCAAGATGAGTGATCGTGCGTGGATGTACACCGGTCACACTGGTCAGAACAAATGGAGCACTGAATGGTTCACAAAAACCAAGGGGTTTGTGTGAGCCGCATTTGCAAATGGCCAGAGGAAAACCTGGTGCCCCTGTTTACGGTGCGGCAATTGGGAAAAGAGGACAGAGGCTGAAATGGGCAAACACCTGCAGAAGAGTGGTTTTACGCCCGATTATACGGTGTGGACATTTCATGGTGAGTCTGCCCAACGTGACCGAGCTGAGGTGGATCCTCGTCGCACCGACGAGCATGGTACCGGGATGGAAAACATGGTGCAAGACTTTGATGATGCTCGGGATTCGGACGAGGAGATGGAGGAATCTGCAAAGGCCTTCAATGAAATGTTGGAGTCTTCAAAACGTCCGCTCCATGAGCACACTGAGCTTTGTCAATTGGATGCCATCTCACAAGTAATGGCTCTGAAGTCTCAGTTCAACTTGGGCAGAGAATGCTACGATGCAATGATGACAGTATTTGGACGCTTTCTACCCAAAGGCCATGTAATGCCTGCAAACCTGTACCAGTCGGACAAAATCCTCCGTGCACTGAAGATGCCCTATGATAAGATACATGCCTGTGAGAAAGGATGTGTCTTGTTTAGGCTTGACTATGCGGACTTGAACTATTGTCCCATTTGCAAGTCTTCCAGGTATGTTGTGGTAGACAACGGTATGGGTGAGAAGACACAGACCAAAATCCCCGTTAGTGTTCTTCGGTATATGCCAATCGTACCAAGACTTCAACGTCTTTTCATGGTCGAAGAGACGGCCAGACAGATGACATGGCACAAAACGGGCAAAAGAACCGAACTAGATGCAGATGGGAATCTGATGATTGTACACACATCGGATGGTGTTGCGTGGAAAAAGTTTGATGAATTACATGGTGACAAAGCAGCAGATCCGAGGCATCCTCGAGTCGGCATCAGCACGGATGGGTTCAGTGTGTTTGGTATGACGGCAGCCCAATACAGTTGTTGGCCCGTATTTGTCTTTCCACTCAATCTCCCCCCCGGACAGATTATGCAAAGAAAGAACATTTTCCTGACGTTGATAATTCCAGGGCCCAACTATCCGGGGAAAAATATGAATGTGTACATGCAACTGCTTAAGGACGAATTGCAAGAAGCCTGGGATAATGGGTTCAAGACATACGATGCCTATAGCAAACGGAACTTCATAATGCGTGTCTGGTACATGTACTTGACGCATGACTTGCCGGCGTATGCGCTATTCGTCGGCTGGTGTGTGCATGGAAGGTTGCCGTGCCCCACATGCAAGGGAGCTCTTGAGTTTCGTTGGCTTCAGGCCGGTCGCAAGTTTTCTTGCTTCGACATGCATAGACAGTTCCTGAATCCTCGCCATAAGTTCAGGAAAGACAAGAAGAACTTCATCAGAGGTAGAGTTGTCAAAAACTCTGCACCACCTGCATTGACAGGCCAACAGACCCTGGATCAGTTAAACGCTCTCGAGCTAGATCCAGAGCGTCCAGGGTACTTCAAGGGGTATAATTCTAAGCACGCCTGGACTCACAAAACATGCTTATGGGATCTGCCTTTCTTCAAAGACCTCCTTTGCCCACAAAACATCGACGTGATGCACACTGAGAAGAATATCGCCGAGGCACTTTTTGGTACATTGTTCGGCATAGATGGGAAGTCAAAGTATAATACTAAGGCTAGAGTCGATCTGGAGGCGCTATGTGATAGGCCGTTACAAAACATGAAAGAACCGAAAGGAAAGCAGAACTGGACGAAGCCAAAGGCATGGTTCAATCTTGGAAGGCCAGCTATGAGGGAAATTATCTTGTGGGTGAAAATGCAATTGATGTTCCCCGATGGGTATGCATCGAATCTACAGAGGGGAGCTAGTCTTGATAAACTGAAGATATTTGGTCTCAAGAGTCATGATTGGCACATATGGATTGAGCGGGTAATGCCGGTGATGTTGCGTGGCTTCATCCCTGAGGATGAATGGCTAGTACTGGCAGAACTCAGCTATTTCTTCCGTGTTCTTTGTGCGAAAGAACTATCGCCTGGCGTGCTAGAAGAAATGGAAGAGTTGGCGCCGGAGTTGATCTGCAAGTTAGAGAAGATCTTTCCACCGGGCTTCTTTAATCCAATGCAACATTTGATTTTGCATCTCCCGACCGAGGCAAGATTGGGGGGGCCCGTGCAAAATCGTTGGTGCTACCCAACTGAGAGGATGCAGAAGACGCTTCGACAAAAATGTAAAAATAAACGTAGAATTGAAGCATCGATGCCTGAGGCATTCATCACTGAGGAGGCGGCAAACTTCATGACAGCACACTACGAAGCCAAAAATCGTCATTTGCATAATCCGAAGCCTCGGTACAATGCTGACGACCCTAAAAAGGGTGGATCCAACCTCAGCCTATTCAAAGGGAATCTCGCACCAGCCAGTGTTTCAAATCTAGTATCTTTGGATAACGAACAATGGCGGACCATTTCGTTGTATATCTTCAACAACCTGATAGAAGTGCGGCCGTACATTGAGTAAGTTCTCGGTACATAGTTTCGCAACTTCTATTTCCTTTGAACTGCTCTTATTCCTGGATATTTCATACAGTCGATACGTCGCCTTATTCTCGTATGGAGCGGTGATCCAAAAGGATTCTGTCGAAGAGTATGAGCTTCTCGCAAAGCAAGGAGGCGGCTATCCCGGTTTCATCTCTTGGTTCAAACAAACGGTAATTTCTATTAGACTTGTAGGCTAATTTGTAGGCGGCTATCCCGGTTTCATTCGCTAATTTGTGCGTAATGCAACAATCCTTTCATATTAAACTTGTAGGCTAATTCAGAGTCTATGGACGCCGAATTGAGACAAGTCGCTAATGGTTTTGACTATAAGGTCCGTTCATTTGACAAATACGACATCAACGGGTATCGCTTTCGTACCTATGGCAAAGAGCTATCTATGGCGGACCGAAAGTCTACAAATTGTTGTGTATCTGCTATCGGCGAAGGAGGTACCGAGTATTATGGGAGAGTTGAAGCAATTTATGTACTTCTATTCTATGGTGAAAACCCACCGAATGTCGTAGTATTCAAATGTTATTGGTTTCAGCCGAAGGAGACTAGAAGGACTCATGAACATATAGGGCTAGTTGAAATCAACCAAAGCACCCATTTAGATGTTCCTGATGTCTATATTACGGCTCAACAGGCGACCCAAGTATTCTATCTACCGTGGGCCTGCCAAACTAATCCAAATCTGAAAGGTTGGGATGTCGTTTATGAAGTGCCGCCACGTGCTAGATATCTCCCCCAAAGGAAGAGGATTATGAACCTCACATTAACCCAGACACATATGAAGGAGAATTCTTCCAAGAGACACGTCTTTCCAAAAAGCGTTTCAAGAACCGCTATACTTCACCCCAAAACATTGAAGTAGACAGCGACAGTGAATCCGACATCACCCCAGAGGAGGAACAAGAAGAGCCGGGACAAGAAGAGGTTACTGCTGCGGATGACCTGTCATTGCTTGACCGATTACGTCAAGGTGGCCTTCCACATGTTGATGCCACTGAACCCTATGAGCCCGTCATTGATTATAGTGATGATGATGATTATGCACTTATTGATGATACTGATCGAGATTATTAGTAGTGTCAGGTATTAAATTTTTTAATGTTGTACTTGATGATGATACACTTAAGTGATACACATATTATTATTCATGTCGGTCTTTTTTTTATGTTGTACTAATTTCGTTTACTGTTGTCATGGCAGGTGTTCAAAGATGGTGGGCGCTGGTCGGGAGCGCGCCAAGGCCCCTTCTTCGTCGGCGCGTGGTCTGAGGTCTTCGATTCCAGACGCACCTCTCCGCCGAGCGTTGCTGGACAGTATGTCCACACCGCCGGGCCCTTCTTCGTCGACCGCGGTGCCCAGCAGGGGACGAGGTAGGAAGAGAGGAGGTGGGGCACGTGGTCGCGGGAGAGGACGTAGGGTGACTGCTACGGTGCCTTCCTCGCCGCCACCCCCAGTTGTTTCACCTGAGCACGTGACTGCTAGGGTGGACTCGTCCGAGGAGGAGGCTACACGGACTCCTGTCCACGAGCCTCCGGTCCACGGGTCTTGGGCCCACGAGCCTCGGGTCGACTGGCCTTCGGCCCACGAGAGTTCGGCCCACGAGACCCCGGAGGAGCACACGTCCGGATGGGGTACCTGGCCGGATCAGCCCGAGGAGCCGAGTGGCCATGCTGATGATGGCGGGGAGCCGACTGATCTTGAGGAGGAGGGTGGCACCGTCTACCAGCGTGGTGCTACACGGCTCCCGTCCGTGCCGGCGACCCGCGAGCAGAGGTGGTTGATTTTCCCTGATGGGGAGAGGTACGTAAGTGCATTTAATATTTTTGTACCTTCTGCATGCACGTTTCTTCAAATAACTAATGCGTTGGCCTTGTCATGCTGCAGGGGTTGGGACCACCATCATAGTGTCCGCTGGCCCAACTCCGTCCTTGGAGTTCTTTGCCGGCAAAACTTCCCGGGGTTTGTCACGTTGCCTGGTGAGGGTAGGCTTCCAGAGCTTGGATTGAGCTGGGAGCACTACGTGGCTTCCCCGGCCCCGCCGGATGAGATTATCGACGGTGTCGTGTGCGACACGAGGGCAGACATGGTGATCAGAAAGTTCTGGGTAATTTCTCCTTTACACATTTCAAAATCTTCAACTAGCTAGTTATTAATTGTACTAATCAATATTGTCTCATTTGATTGCAGACATTCTACAGGTGTGAGGAGGGATACGAGGAGGACGCGGCACATGTTATCGAGAACGTCTGCAAGCGCCTACTCCAGAACTTACGGCACGAGGCTCGGGTGTAGGCTGTTCGAGACTACTACGCCTTGCGTGGTATCAAGAAGACCAAGCCGGCGTGCCGCGATAAGTTCCTGAGTAAGGAGCAGTACATGAAGGTAATTCTTAAGGCCTTCTACTTAAGTTCCTTCATTTAGTAATTCTTAGCCGTAGCGCTCAAGTTTCTATTTGCTAACTTAGGCGCCTCCGAGATGGTGTGTGGATCGGATGGATTGTTGGGAGGTGTTGGTCGATGAGTGGTGCTCAAAAGAATGGCTAGCCCTCCACAACGAGGCCAAGGACAAACGTGCCCAAATGGAAGGTGTGCCACACCATCAAGGCAGCTCCAACTTATATCAGTTCGGGCGCAACTGGGTATGTGGTTTGCTTCATGATTCATGCAATTCATTCATCATGCTAGCTTGACCCCTTTAATTACTAATTTTCATTGTTTCTCTCTTTCAGGCACGCCACAATAAGGCGGATAAAAGTGCCAGAGGTGTACGACCTGTATGCCATGGCCCAAACTGCCTCTTTCAAGAAAGTCAAGGCTTTCTCTCAGTCTGACCTCGATGATGCAAACAACTTCACCAACATCTCCTCCCACAACAAGCTCGTGAGATATAGAGATGAGGGGAAGGCGAGGAAAGGGGAGGACTTTAACCCGAGCCAGGGTCCCATTGATCCAGAGCTGGTGATGATATCTGGTGGCGGGAGGTCCCATGGCTCCATAGCCATTGGAGATGGACTTATCCGTTGTCCTAGCACTCTCCCGGAGATCAAGGCGCGCCAGTCGAGCTCCGCTCCTGAGATAAGGCCTCGTGAACGGCCAGTGCAACTCGCCATCAAGGTTAGTGATACGTACTCAGTTATCTTTCTCCATTACATTGTGTGCGCTTCCATCAATGATTACAAATGGTCATGTGAGTGGCGTTGCAGGCTGCTATACAGACTGAGAGAGATAGAACGGAGAAACTTCTGGCGGAGGCGGCGGAGAGGCAGCGGGACATGGAGGAGAGGACGAGAAAGATGATGGAGGAGGAGAGGGCACGGAATGACATGCAGGCAAGGGCCATGTACGAGCTCCTTGTGGTAAGTTTCTTCTGCAGATTACTTGCTAGTCTTAACATTTGAGTCTCATTACTAACTAGTATGACTCTGTTGTGAAAACCAAATGTGCAGTCTGTGTGCGAGAAGTGCGGTCAGCCCGCTCCGCCGATGCCAGTGATTGCTCCTGGGAGCACGGTGAGTTTAATTTGAATGGACATTACTTGCTAGTCTTAACATTTGAGTGTCATAATGCTAACGAGACATTGGAAATGATCTTTGGTGCAGCTTAACTCCAGAAACGCATCGCACGATCCTTCTCCAGGTAGCGGCACTAGCCACCCCGCTCCTACACCTCCCTGATCACGGTAAGTTTCTCTAGTGTTTTGCTTAACAAATGCATAAAGACCTAGACTTAGCTTTATTTCCTCCAATATGCTTACCATAATGACCTAGAGTTAGCTTCTTTTCCTCCAAAATGACCCATTTTACCTAGGTTAGCTTATAAATGATGCAGTTCATCCAAGTTAGCTCAAAAATGACCCATTTTACCTAGATTAGCTCCTAAATGATCCATTTTACCTACGTTAGCTTTAAAATGGCCCATTTCACCTAGGTTAACTCCAAAATGACCCATCTTACCTAGGTTATCTCATAAACGATCCATTTCAACTAATTTAGCTCATAAATGATCCATTTGACCTAAGTGAGCTAAAAAACGATCCATTTCACCTAAATTAGCTCTTAAATGATCCATTTCACCTAAGTTAGCTCAAAAAGATCCATTTCAACTAAATTAGCTCATAAATGATCCATTTCAACAAAGTTAGCTCAAAAAGATCCATTTCAACTAAATTAGCTCATAAATGATCCATTTCAACAAAGTTAGCTCAAAAACGATCCATTTCAACTAAGTTAGCTCATAAATGATCCATTTGACCTAATTGAGCTAAAAAAACGATCCATTTCACCTTAGTTACCTCAAAAACGATCCATTTGACCTTAGTTAGCTCATAAACGACCCATTTCAACTTAGTTAGCTCATATATGATCAATTTCACGTAAGTTAGCCCATAAATGACATACTCTTCTTGTTCTAGTCTTCTTCTTGTTCTAGTCACCTATTTCTAACTTTCTTATTTTTCATTTTGCAGATTTCATTCACTTGACGAAAGCTTGCATAGATGGAGTGCTCCTTATCCCTTTCTCTGTTTCTTTTGTATCATTGAACTATGCATGTATCTTGGTAGTTGGATGAACTATGCTATGTATGATGGAACTTGGTAGTTGGATGGAACATATGTGATGGAACTATGTATGATGGAACTCTGCATGTTGGATGGATATCTTATATGTTTTCTATGAAAACTGTTGTCATATATATCATATATGTTTGCTGTGAAATATATCTATATATGTCATATATATTTGTGATGAAAATTGTTGGATTTAATAAAAAACAGAAAAAAGAGCCAATATGCAGGCTCTTTGCCGTCTGCCACCGACGGCAACGGGCTCTTTGCCGTCTGCAGCGGACGGCAAAGAGGCCACGTGGCATCCAGCTGTGCTTCCTGGGAGCTGACCCATTTGGTCAATTTGCCTACAGTGGCAGACGGCAAAGAGTAAAAGAGTTTGCCGTCAGCGGCGGACGGCAAAGGCCTGCCATGTAGTGACGTGTAGATGACATCATATGGCAGACGGCAAAGGCACTAGAAAGTTTGCCGTCTGCGGCGAACGGCAAAGGCCTGCCGTTAGCCACTTAACGGACTGAAGGCACAATTATTGCCGTCCGCCCTCTTTGCCGTCCGCGGCGGACGGCAAAGGGCCTTTGCCGTCAGCCGCCAGGAAGCAGACGGCAAAGTAGCTGTTTACCGTAGCCTACTTTGCCGGAGCCTGTTGCCGTCCGCGGCTGACGGCAAAGGCCTTTGCCGTCCGCCGTTCGTGCCTTTGCCGTCCGCCGTGGCAGACGGCAAAATAGCTGATTCCAGTAGTGACTCCCTTTCTGCACCTTCAACAAACCACTAGCTGTAAGAATCATATAATCTTTTTATCTGAAGTTGCTTCTGTCCAAATATTCTCTAAAAGTGTGATTATTTTCTGACAGGGTGATGATCCGTTCTGGAACAAGAAACCATCACAAGACAAACTGGCGAAGCCGCAAGACAAACCGGTCAAGCCAGTTCGTCCAAAGACCAAGGTCATTAAAAACCTGCCAAGAGAAGGACCACTGCATCCTCCGACCTACCAGCTGATGACGATGTGGGTAATCCGGAACCAGAGGTAGAACTTGACTCTCTTGGTTCATTTTTCGTACACCTCATTGACAATGATTATTATCGGGACGACGCTGAAGGCAGTCATGCTGACGATGTAGAGGTAATCATTCTTTCCTCCGATTCAGATCCTCTGCCGACATCAAAAATCCGTCGAGCAAACCTGAAAGTAAAATTTTCTCACCCCCTTGCTTACTTGGACTCAAACTTTCTTTTGAAGACACAGCAGCACGAGGCTCGCCGCGCAACCCGGCATAGCGGCCAGGTAGTTACCTCCGCCGGTTTACCGAACAGTCCGGTTCGGAAACGCCGATAAGAGGTCTCTTATCCCATTGATACTTCATGCCCCAAAGCAGTTTGTTTCCGCCAGCCACTTAACCCGTCTGATTCAAATTATCCACTACAGGAATCAGCTATTTTGCCGTCCGCCATGGCGGACGGCAAAGGCATGAACGGCGGACGGCAAAGGCCTTTGCCGTCAGCCGCGGACGGCAAAAGGCTCCGGCAAAGTAGGCTACGGTAAACAGCTACTTTGCCGTCTGCTTCCTGGCGGCTGACGGCAAAGGCCCTTCGCCGTCTGCAGCGGACGACAAAGAGAGCGGACGGCAATAACTGTGCTCTCAGTCCGTTAAGTGGCTAACGGCAGGCCTTTGCCGTCCGCCGCGAACGGCAAACTTTCTAGTTCCTTTGCCGTCTGCCAGCGGACGGCAAACTTTCTAGTGTCTTTGCCGTCCGCCGTATGATGTCATCTACGTCACTACATGGCAGGCCTTTGCCGTCCGTCGCTGATGGCAAACTCGTTTACTCTTTGCCGTCTGCCACTGTAGGCAAACTGACCAAATGGGTCAGCTCCCAGGAAGCACAGCTGGCTGCCACGTGGCTTGTTTGCCGTCTGCGGCTGACGGCAAAGAGCCCGTTGCCGTCGGTGGCAGATGGCAAAGAGCCTGCATATTGGCTCTTTTTTCTGTTTTTTATTAAATCGAACAATTTTCATCACAAATATATATGACATATATAGATATATTTCAAAAGGCCATTACAGAGCAAACATATAAGATATCCAACACATAACTTCATCATCCAACCATATATATTACATGCATAGTTCCATCATACATAACAAGTTCAACATAGAGGCATCCAACCATATATATTACAATAGTTTCATCCAACGATACATGCATAGTTCAACGATACAAAAGAAACAAAGAAAGGGATAAGGAGCACTCCATCTATGCAAGCTTTCGTCAAGTGAATGAAATCTGCAAAATGAAAAATACGAAAGTTAGAACAAGAAGAGTAGAACAAGAAGAAGACTAGAACAAGAAGAGTATGTCATTTATGAGCTAACTTACGTGAAATGGATCATATATGAGCTAACTAAGTTGAAATGGGTCGTTTATGAGCTAGCTAAGGTGAAATGGATCATTTATGAGCTAACTTAGTTGAAATGGGTCGTTTATGAGCTAACTAAGGTCAAATGGATCGTTTTTGAGGTAACTAAGGTGAAATGGATCATTTATGAGCTAACTTAGTTCAAATGGATCGTTTTTTAGCTAACTTAGGTGAAATGGATCATTTATGAGCTAATTTAGTTGAAATGGATCTTTTTGAGCTAACTTAGGTGAAATGGATCATTTAAGAGCTAATTTAGGTGAAATGGATCGTTTTTTAGCTAACTTGGTGAAATGGATCGTTTATGAGCTAAATTAGTTGAAATGGATCATTTATGAGATAACCTAGGTAAGATGTGTCATTTTGGAGTTAACCTAGGTGAAATGGGTCATTTTAAAGCTAACGTAGGTAAAATGGATCATTTAGGAGCTAATGTAGGTAAAATGGGTCATTTTTGAGCTAACTCGGATGAACTGGATCATTTATAAGCTAACCTAGGTAAAATGGGTCATTTTAGAGCTAACTGAGGTAAAATGGATCGTTTATGAGCTAACTAAGCTAATTATGCAATTTTTGACATAAGTAAGCTAAGTACAGATCGTTTTAGAGCTAACTTAGGTAAAATGGATGGTTTTGGAGGTCAGTAAGCTTATTAAGTCATTTTGGAGGAGAAGAAGCTAAGTCTAGGTCATTATGGTAAGCATTGGAGGAAATAAAGCTAAGTCTAGGTCTTTATGCATGTGTTAAGAAAAACACTAGATAAACTTACCAAGATCCAGGAGGTGTAGGAGCGGGGTGGCTCGTGTCGGTAGCTGGAGAAGGATCGTGCGATGCTTGTCTGGAGTTACGCTGCACCAAAGATCATTTCCAATGTCTTGTTAGCATGATGACACTCAAATGTTAAGACTAGCAAGTAATGTCCATTCAAATAAAACTCACCGTGGTCCCAGGAGCAATCACTGGCATCGGCGGAGCGATCTGACCTGTCTTCTCGCACACAGACTGCACATTTGGTTTCGATGACTCAGTCATACTAGTTAGTAATGAGACAAACACTACATGAATGCTTTGGCTAATCTGCAGAAGAAACTTACCACAAGGAGCTCGTACATGGCCCTTGCCTGCATGTCATTCCGTGCCCTCTCCTCCTCCATCATCTTTGCCGTCCTCTCCTCCAACTCCCGCTGCCTCTCCGCCGCCTCCGCCAGAAGTTTCTCCGTTCTATCTCTCTCACTCTGTATAGGAGCCTGCAACACCACTCACATGACCATTTGTAATCATTGATGGAAGCGCACATAATGTAATGGAGAAAGATAACTGAGTACGTATCACTAACCTTGATGGCGAGTTGCACTTGCCGTTCACGAGGCCTTATCTCAGGAGCGGAGCTCGACTGGCGCGCCTTGATCTCCGGGAGAGTGCTAGGACAACGGATAAGTCCATCTCCAATGGCTATGGAGCCATGGGACCTCCCGCCACCAGATATCATCACCAGCTCTGGATCAATGGGACCCTGGCTCGGGTTAAAGTCCTCCCCTTTCCTCGCCTTCCCCTCATCTCTATATCTCACGAGCTTGTTGTGGGAGGAGATGTTGGTGAAGTTGTTTGCATCATCGAGGTCAGACTGAGAGAAAGCCTTGACTTTCTTGAAAGAGGCAGTGTGGGCCATGGCATACAGGTCGTACACCTCTGGCACCTTATCCACCTTATTGTGGCGTGCCTGAAAGAGAGAAACAATGAAAATTAGTAATTAAAGGGCTCAAGCTAGCATGATGAATGAATTGCATGAATCATGAAGCAAACCACATACCCAGTTGCGCCCGAACTGATATAAGTTGGAGCTGCCTTGATGGTGTGGCACACCTTCCATTTGGGCACGTTTGTCCTTGGCCTCGTTGTGGAGGGCTAGCCATTCTTTTGAGCACCACTCATCGACCAACACCTCCCAACAATCCATCCGATCCGCACACCATCTCGGAGGCGCCTAAGTTAGCAAATAGAAACTTGAGTGCTACGGCTAAGAATTACTAAATGAAGGAACTTAAGTAGAAGGCCTTAAGAATTACCTTCATGTACTGCTCCTTACTCAGGAACTTATCGCGGCACGCCGGCTTGGTCTTCTTGATACCACGCAAGGCGTAGTAGTCTCGAACAGCCTGCACCCGAGCCTCGTGCCGTAAGTTCTGGAGTAGGCGCTTGCAGACGTTCTCGATAACATGTGCCGCGTCCTCCTCGTATCCCTCCTCACACCTGTAGAATGTCTGCAATCAAATGAGACAATATTGATTAGTACAATTAATAACTAGCTAGTTGAAGATTTGTAAATGTGTAAAGGAGAAATTACCCAGAACTTTCTGATCACCATGTCTGCCCTCGTGTCGCACACGACACCGTCGATAATCTCATCCGGCGGGGCCGGGGCAGCCACGTAGTGCTCCCAGCTCAATCCAAGCTCTGGAAGCCGACCCTCACCAGGCAACGTGACAAACCCCGGGAAGTTTTGCCGGCAAAGAACTCCAAGGACGGAGTTGGGCCGGCGGACACTATGATGGTGGTCCCAACCCCTGCAGCATGACAAGGCCAACGCATTAGTTATTTGAAGAAACGTGAATGCACAAGGTACAAAAATATTAAATGCACTTACGTACCTCTCCCCATCAGGGAAATCAACCACCTCTGCTCGCGGGTCGCCGGCACGGACGGGAGCCGTGTAGCACCACGCTGGTAGACGGTGCCCCCCTCCTCCTCAAGATCAGTCGGCTCCCCGCCATCATCAGCATGGCCACTCGGCTCCTCGGGCTGATCCGGCCAGGTACCCCATCCGGACGTGTGCTCCTCCGGGGTCTCGTGGGCCGAAGGCCAGTCGACCCGAGGCTTGTGGGCCCAAGACCCGTGGACCGGAGGCTCGTGGACCGGAGTCCGTGTAGCCTCCTCCTTGGACGAGTCCACCCTAGCAGTCACGTGCTCGGGTGAAACAGCTGGGGGTGGCGGCGAGGAAGGCGCCGTAGCAGTCACCCTACCTCCTCTCCCGCGACCACGTGCCCCACCTCCTCTCTTCCTACCTCGTCCCCTGGGCACCGCGGTCGACGAAGAAGGGCCCGGCGGTGTGTCCATACTGTCCAGCAACGCTCGGCGGAGAGGTGCGTCTAGAATGGAAGACCTCAGACCACGCGCCGACGAAGAAGGGGCCTTGGCGCGCTCCCGACCAGCGCCCACCATCTTTCAACACCTGCCATGACAAACAGTAAATGAAATTAGTACAACATAAAAAAAAGACCGACATGAATAATAATATGTGTATCACTTAAGTGTATCATCATCAAGTACAACATTAAAAAATTTAATACATGACACTACTAATAATCTCGATCAGTATCATCAATAAATGCATAATCATCATCATCACTATAATCAATGACGGGCTCATAGGGTTCAGTGGCATCAACATGTGCAAGGCCACCTTGACGTAATCGGTCAAGCAATGACAGGTCATCCGCAGCAGTAACCTCTTCTTGTTCCGGCTCTTCCTGTTCCTCCTCTGGGGTGATGTCGGATTCACTGTCGCTGTCTACTTCAATGTTTTGGGGTGAAGTATAGCGGTTCTTGAAACGCTTTTTGGAAAGACGTGTCTCTTGGAACAATTCTCCTTCATATGTGTCTGGGTTAATGTGGGGTTCATAATCCTCTTCCTTTGGGGGAGATAGTCTAGCACATGGCGGCACTTCATAAACGACATCCCAACCTTTCAGATTTGGATTAGTTTGGCAGGCCCACGGTAGATAGAATACTTGGGTCGCCTGTTGAGCCGTAATATAGACATCAGGAACATCTAAATGGGTGCTTTGGTTGATTTCAACTAGCCCTATATGTTCATGAGTCCTTCTAGTCTCCTTCGGCTGAAACCAATAACATTTGAATACTACGACATTCGGTGGGTTTTCACCATAGAATAGAAGTACATAAATTGCTTCAACTCTCCCATAATACTCGGTACCTCCTTCGCCGATAGCAGATACACAACAATTTGTAGACTTTCGGTCCGCCATAGATAGCTCTTTGCCATAGGTACGAAAGCGATACCCGTTGATGTCGTATTTGTCAAATGAACGGACCTTATAGTCAAAACCATTAGCGACTTGTCTCAATTCGGCGTCCATAGACTCTGAATTAGCCTACAAGTTTAATATGAAAGGATTGTTGCATTACGCACAAATTAGCGAATGAAACCGGGATAGCCGCCTACAAATTAGCCTACAAGTCTAATAGAAATTACCGTTTGTTTGAACCAAGAGATGAAACCGGGATAGCCGCCTCCTTGCTTTGCGAGAAGCTCATACTCTTCGACAGAATCCTTTTGGATCACCGCTCCATACGAGAATAAGGCGACGTATCGACTGTATGAAATATCCAGGAATAAGAGCAGTTCAAAGGAAATAGAAGTTGCGAAACTATGTACCGAGAACTTACTCAATGTACGGCCGCACTTCTATCAGGTTGTTGAAGATATACAACGAAATGGTCCGCCATTGTTCGTTATCCAAAGATACTGGATTTGAAACACTGGCTGGTGCGAGATTCCCTTTGAATAGGCTGAGGTTGGATCCACCCTTTTTAGGGTCGTCAGCATTGTACCGAGGCTTCGGATTATGCAAATGACGATTTTTGGCTTCGTAGTGTGCTGTCATGAAGTTTGCCGCCTCCTCAGTGATGAATGCCTCAGGCATCGATGCTTCAATTCTACGTTTATTTTTACATTTTTGTCGAAGCGTCTTCTGCATCCTCTCAGTTGGGTAGCACCAACGATTTTGCACGGGCCCCCCCCAATCTTGCCTCGGTCGGGAGATGCAAAATCAAATGTTGCATTGGATTAAAGAAGCCCGGTGGAAAGATCTTCTCTAACTTGCAGATCAACTCCGGCGCCAACTCTTCCATTTCTTCTAGCACGCCAGGCGATAGTTCTTTCGCACAAAGAACACGGAAGAAATAGCTGAGTTCTGCCAGTACTAGCCATTCATCCTCAGGGATGAAGCCACGCAACATCACCGGCATTACCCGCTCAATCCATATGTGCCAATCATGACTCTTGAGACCAAATATCTTCAATTTATCAAGACTGGCTCCCCTCTGTAGATTCGCTGCATACCCATCGGGGAACATCAACTGCATTTTCACCCACAAGATAATTTCCCTCATAGCTGGCCTTCCAAGATTGAACCATGCCTTTGGCTTCGTCCAGTTCTGCTTTCCTTTTGGTTCTTTCATGTTTTGTAACGGCCTATCACATAGCGCCTCTAGATCGACTCTAGCCTTAGTATTATCCTTTGACTTCCCATCTATGCCGAACAATGTACCAAAAAGTGCCTCGGCGATATTCTTCTCAGTGTGCATCACGTCGATGTTGTGTGGGCAAAGGAGCTCTTTGAAGTAAGGCAGATCCCATAAGCATGTTTTGTGAGTCCAGGCATGCTTAGAATTATACCCCTTGAAGTACCCTGGACGCTCTGGATCTGGCTCGAGAGCGTTTAACTGATCAAGGGTCTGTTGGCCTGTCAATGCAGGTGGTGCAGAGTTTTTGACAACTCTACCTCTGATGAAGTTCTTCTTGTCTTTCTTGAACTTATGGCGAGGATTCAGGAACTGTCTATGCATGTCGAAGCAAGAAAACTTGCGACCGGCCTGAAGCCAACGAAACTCAAGAGCTCCCTTGCATGTGGGGCACGGGAACCTTCCATGCACACACCAGCCAACGAATAGCGCATACGCCGGCAAGTCATGCGTCGAGTACATGTACCAGACACGCATTATGAAGTTCCGTTTGCTATAGGCTTCGTATGTCTTGAACCCATTATCCCAGGCTTCTTGCAATTCGTCCTTAAGCGGTTGCATGTACACATTCATATTTTCCCCCGGATAGTTGGGCCCTGGAATTATCAACGTCAGGAAAATGTTCTTTCTTTGCATAATCTGTCCGGGAGGGGAGATTGAGTGGAAAGACAAATACGGGCCAACAACTATATTGGGCTGCCGTCATACCAAACACACTAAACCCATCCGTGCTGATGCCGACTCGAGGATGCCTCGGATCTGCCGCTTTGTCACCATGTAATTCATCAAACTTTTTCCACGCAACACCATCCGATGTGTGTACAATCATCAGATTCCCATCTACATCTAGTTCGGTTCTTTTGCCCGTTTTGTGCCATGTCATCTGTCTGGCCGTCTCTTCGACCATGAAAAGACGTTGAAGTCTTGGTACGATTGGCATATACCGAAGAACACTAACGGGGATTTTGGTCTGTGTCTTCTCACCCATACCGTTGTCTACCACAACATACCTGGAAGACTTGCAAATGGGACAATAGTTCAAGTCCGCATAGTCAAGCCTAAACAAGACACATCCTTTCTCACAGGCATGTATCTTATCATAGGGCATCTTCAGTGCACGGAGGATTTTGTCCGACTAGTACAGGTTTGCAGGCATTACATGGCCTTTGGGTAGAAAGCGTCCAAATACTGTCATCATTGCATCGTAGCATTCTCTGGCCAAGTTGAACTGAGCCTTCAGAGCCATTACTTGTGAGATGGCATCCAACTGACAAAGCTCAGTGTGCTCATGGAGCGGACGTTTTGAAGACTCCAACATTTCATTGAAGGCCTTTGCATATTCCTCCATCTCCTCGTCCGAATCCCGAGCATCATCGAAGTCTTGCACCATGTTTTCCATCCCGGTACCATGCTCGTCAATGCGACGACGATCCAGCTCAGCTCGGTCACGTTGGGCAGACTCACCATGAAATGTCCACACCGTATAATCGCGCGTAAAACCACTCTTCTGCAGGTGTTTGCCCATTTCAGCCTCTGTCCTCTTTTCCCAATTGCCGCACCGTAAACAGGGGCACCGGGTTTTCCTCTGGCCATTTGAAAATGCGGCTCGCACAAACCCCTTGGTTTTTGTGAACCATTCAGTGCTCCATTTGTTCTGACCAGTGTGACCGGTGTACATCCACGCACGATCACTCATCTTGACTTTCAGAGCTACTAGACACACAACAAATATATATATATAATTCACCATGTATATATTCATCAGTTGATCTACTTTGTCAATTTTATTACGTCAATGCAACCTACACTCTAATAGGTATGATAGGTCCTAATCCCACCCAAGTATGTTTAGATTGGGTTCATTTTCCCATGCTATGCTCCGGATCATACGCAAAATTTCGGCAGCACCTCCCCGCTGTTCTCCTGATACACATCTCTGCAATAAACAGAGAGGATGTGTACCCGGAGAACAACATGGGAGGCACTGACGAAATTTATGCGTCGGATCCGGAGCAAAGCATATGGGAAAACGAACCCAATCTAAACATACTCGGGCTGTCCATGGATAGCGTTGGACAATTCGAAAGAATCAAGGTTATAAATATGCAAATGCATGCATATTTATAACTATGACGCTTTCGAACGGGAGACACATATTGGTTACGCATACTGATGATTCAAGACACATATATAGCTAGCTATCAAGTTTCATCAAAATAGATCAAATAATTAATGGGGGAGGAGGACATGTCATTTGTGCTCACCCACGAACGAAGGGGCAGAGCTCGTCAAACGCACGGCGAGGTCGTCGAACACCAAACCTCGCAGCGATGAAACAACTGCACATTTAAAACTACCCGATCAACACAATTATATATGATGTTTTTCATAACAAAATCGAAAGATATGTGACCTAACTAATAATTCACAAATATATGACCCCGTCGGCTTCTGGAAGGCCAAAGAACACCTTTTCGGGAGGTGTCGGGGGTCGGGGTGTCGTGTCCGTCTCGGGGTGCCGTGTCGGGGTCGGGGTCTCGGGGTCGGGGTGTTGGGTCGGGGTGCCGGGTCGGTGTCGGGGTGCCGTGTCGGTGTCGGGGTCGGGGTGTCGGGTCAGGCTCGGGGTCGGGGTGTCGGGGTCGGGGTCGGGGTCGGGGTCGGGGTCTCGGGGTCGGGGTGTCGGGTCGGGGTGCCAGGTCGGGGTCGGGGTGTCGTGTCGGTGTCGGGGTCGGGGTGTCGGGTCAGGCTCAGGGTCGGGGTCTCGGGGTCGGCGTGTCGGGTCGGGGTGCCGGGTCGGGGTGTCGGGTCGGGGTGTCGGGTCGGGGTGCCGTCTCGGGGTCGGGGTGTCGGGTCGGGGTGCCGGGTCGGGGTCGGGGTACCGTGTCGGTGTCGGGGTAAGGGTGGGTGTGGTGTCAGGGTGTCGGTGTCGGGGTGTAGTGTCGGTGTCGGGGTCGGGGTCTCGGGGTCGGGGTGTCGGGTCGGGGTGCCGGGTCGGGGTCGGGGTGCCGTGTCGGTGTCGGGGTCGGGGTGTCGGGTCAGGCTTGGGGTCGGGGTGTCGGGGTCGGGGTCGGGGTGCCGGGTCGGGGATCGGGGTGCCGTGTCGGTGTCGGGGTCGGGGTGTCGGGTCAGGCTCGGGGTCGGGGTGTCGGGGTCGGGGTCGGGGTGTCGGGGTCAGGGTCTAGGGGTCGGGGTGTCGTGTCGGGGTGCCGGGTCGGGGTCGGGGTGCCGGGTCGGGGTCGGGGTGCCGTGTCGGGTCGGGGTTTTTTCCTCTTTTTTCCTTTTCTTCTTCTTCCTATTCTTCCTTTTCTTCCTTTTTTTTCCTTCTTCTTCTTCTTCTTCTTCTTCTTCTTCTTCTTCTTCCTCCTTTCCTTTTTCCTCTTCTTCTTCTCCTCCTCTCCTCTTTTTTCTTCTTCTTCTTCTTCCTCTTCTTCTTTTTTCTTCTCCTCCTCCTCTTCTTCTTCTTCCTTTCCTTTTTCCTCTTCTTCTTCTCCTCCTCCTCTCCTCTTTTTCCTTCTTCTTCTTCCTCTTCTTGTTTTTTCTTCTCCTCCTCCTCTTCTTCTTCTTCCTTTCCTTTTTCCTCTTCTTCTTCTTCTCCTCCTCTCCTCTTTTTCTCTTCTTCTTCTTCTTCTTTCCTCAAACTAAACTAAACCTAAAACTAAAACTAAACTAAAACTACAACTAAAACTAAATCTAAACTAAAACTAAAACTAAAAAGAAAAAAAACAGAAAAAACAGAAAAAAGGAGGGGGGCTCACCTGGGGCAGGGCCGATGGAGGAGGAGGCCGGTGGAGGAGGGGGGCGGGGCGGTGGAGGAGGTGGCCGGGGCGCGGGGGCGGCCTGGGGCGGCGGGGGGCCGGGCCCGGGGCGGTGGGGCGCGGGGCGGCGGGGGGCCGGGGCGGCGGGGGTCCGGGGCGGGGGGCGACGGGGCGGCGGGGCCCCGGGGCGGCGGAGCGCCTGGGCGGCGGGAGCGACGGGGCGGCGGGGGCGACGGGTGGTGGGCCGACGGCGGGCGATGGGCGGTGGGGCGGCGGGGGCGACGGGCGGTGGGGCGGCGGCGAGTGGTGGGGGCGGCGGCGCGCGGTGGGCGGCGGCGGCGGCGGCGGGGTGGGAGGAGAGAACGGCGAGGAGAGAACAGAGTAACGGGCGGGGGGGGTACGGGCCGTTAGGTAGTGCCCTCTTTGCCGTCCGCCCTTTTGCCTCTTTGCCGTCTGCTGGCAGACGGCAAAGAGGTGGGCCATTAAGTTTTTTCCAAACGGGCGGGGGTGGGGGCCACCTCTCTCTTTGCCGTCTGCCAGCCGACGGCAAAGATTCTTTGCCGTCTGCTGGCTGACGGCAAAGAGCTCGCAGATGGCAAAGAGCTTCTTTGCCGTCTGCCGTTTCTTTGCCGTCTGCTTTTGGGTAGCTGATGGCAAAGAGCTTCTTTGCCGTCAGCTAGCAGATGGCAAAGAGCTGGCAGATGGCAAATTAGCTGATTCCAGTAGTGATCAGGGTACTTCTCACTCATCCTCTGGCGAGTCATCGGCCACAAAACTTCCAACCCTCAAAACGGTTCTTGGGTGAGCTATACACTTGTTGTTATCCTTGATGTTGTTATTTTGATATACTGTACTGATCCTTATGTTTATTTTTCTCAGCGGCAAGCCCAGACCCCGCAAGAAAGCTCGGTTGAATAAACCGGCTGATGAAGACGTGGCTGTTGAACTAGAGAAAACTCCAGATCCTGAAGAGACCAACATTGATGCCATACTGAATGACCCACCGCCTCAAGATCATGACTTCGTTGCCGAGCACGCAGAAGTTGACACCACAAGCCATGCTGACCAGCCAACCAGCCCTGTCCGAACTGACAATAAACCGGCAAGTCCAGTTAAGAATACTGACAAACCGCCAACCCCAGTAACGACTGTTGATGCCGAAGATGATGACATTATGATTACTGGCACTGGCCATACCGCTCCGGGTAATCCTGTCGCTTTGTCAAAGCATACTGCCAAAGATGAGGTCTCTGCAATTGGCAAAGGCAAATGGAACGCCGATTTGTCAAATTATGCCCATCTGAATGCTCAAGACCTTCACTCTGGCTTCCTGAACCGTCTGTACAACACCGGTGACTATGAAGCCGGTTTGGTAAATATGATGAAGGAGCGATATGAGGTAACTTTCATAAGTGTTTCTCTCTTATATTTAATTGTAGCTTATCAACTTCAGTAGCCCCCAAGTGATGGTTTAAGATACCAATTTAAACTGGGACTTAGTAACAATTTCATGTTTGCAACAATGCATCTTAACTTCACTGATGTAGCCCCCAAGGGCCGGTTTAACTTTATAAAGATGAACCGGGACTTTGTAGAAGAATTCCCATATCAGCATTTTATGAGCAAATACACATTAGCCCCCAAGTGCCAAGCTTAATACTTGTATTGTGCTTGGGACTTGTAAAAATTTCTGATTAAGAGCAAATATGCATTAGCCCCCAAGTACTAAGGGCATAACTTGTTATGTGCTTGGTACTTCAAATATGTACTGTCAACTCATTATATATTTGTCTCTTTATAGGCTGAGCTGAGCAAAAAGGAATCTCAAATCGCCGATCTGCAAGAAAATATCAAGTCCCAACAGGCTGAAGCTTCGAAGGCAAAGATGAGCTGACGAGTGCCTTAGCCGCTATGGAAAAGCTAAAGCAGAGCTTCAACAAGGAGCGGGCGGATTGGAACACAGAGAAATCTGCTTTGCAGAAAAGAGCTGAAGACACAGAGGCAGCTCTCAAATCGGTGGTAGACGAGCTGACTGGTGTAAAGCGGCAAGTACATGCGATGACCGCTGCCGTGTTTGGTAAGCATCCTTGCTTTATACTTTCAACATATCTTCATGTGTTGCTGGTTTACTGACGTTTATAATGATGCAGGAACTCGTATTAGCCTTCTGGGCTCTAACGTACAGAAGAAATTGAAAGCGGCCTATACTCTGATAGAGCAGTTGTATACCGGTGCGCAACGGATCATCTGCACTGCTTCACACAATAAACCTCCACCAACATTGATCAAGGACACCTTAGAAAGGCTATCCATGCTGCCTGCCCGGGTTGAAGAACTAAAGAAAGCTGCGGCAAGGGCCGGAGCTCTGACCGCTCTAACCCGGGCAAAAGCGTGGGTTCCTGATCTTGATCCGGTGGACGTGGCTAAAGGCTTCCCAAGCTTAAAAGTAGACGGATCAGAATTTGGCCATGAGGATCTCCGCGCCATAAACCGGGAAGTACCTCCACTGGCTTGTTAATTGGCTAAAGAAGTTGATCTCTCATACTATCAGGCAAGTTATGATGACAAGAACAGACGGGTTGCTGCACCAATTTCGGAAGCGCAAAATCTGATCCCTCCAATCCATAAGCACACTTATGCCCCTGATATTGAACCGTCAACCCTTATAAGCAATGAAGCTGTGTTCCAAGCTTTAATTGGGATCGACTGGACAACTGTTGACTTCCAGCCGTTGGGTAGAGACGAAGAAGATGAACCGGCGCAAGATGATCCGTAGCCGTCAGGTCAAGCTGATAAGCAATCATAATCCGGGGGTCGATTTAGTCTTCCACGTGCTGCAATGCTTATGGAGAAACAATTATCCCTTTGGCCACTAAAACGCCTTGTAATAGGCTTGTTAAAACACTTGGTCTGTTATGCCTTCGTGCATATTTATCTGCAACTGATGCATGTTAATCCGCCATGCTTTAAGATATGATGTTCATAATCCATAGCTATTTATTCAAGTTGTTACTGCAGATAAGAAGCTTAAAGCGCCCTGGCGGTTAACCACCGGGCGGGTCATGATACCCAAATATATATATGACCACGGTTTATAACCAAGGTTGTAAAACATAACCAAATATGGAAATATGTGATACCTCGGACCTTTAGGCATGATGTTGGCTGACCAACTTTGTAGTGAGGGCCATAACCCTACTCTGGAGGATAAGTAACTCCTGTTATATGATACCGGTTTACAATAAAACCATTCCGGGTTGTGATAAACACCGGCTTATTCCATACTGGTGACTTTGAGTCAAAACCAGACCGAGCTGATAGTCTCCGGATTATAATTTGATCGTGTACTGACAACTTGTAGTTGACAGCCTAACCGGGTTGATAAACACCGGTTTAAAAACATCACAAATCTTATGAAAACAAAGAAAACTTAGCAAAAGGCAAATGAAAACCGTTGTAGTCGAGGCTTTTCACGGGCTGCCAAGCCCTAAATTCGACAGCAAAGAATCCCGAAGCAACATTGTGAGCTATGCTTAGTGGGTGCCTATGGTTGAGTTGTTGTTTTACAACACTCTCTTTGGCCCCGGATTGATGTGGCTTTGAGCCGATCAAGAGGTGTGACTGTGGTTCGGATACGACCAAGCCCCCAAGTGATGCTCTGGCATTGCGCCGATCAAGAGGTGTAGCTATGGTTCGGGTACGACCAAGCCCCCAAGTTATGATGTGGCATTGCGCCAATCAAGAGGTGTAGCTATGGTTCGGATACGACCAAGCCCCCAAGTGATGTTGTGGCATTGCGCTGATCAAGAGGTGTAGCTATGCTTCGGATGCAACCAAGCCCCCAAGTGATGATCTGGCATTGCGCCGATCAAGAGGTGTAGCTATGGTTCGGGTACGACCAAGCCCCCAAGTGATGATGTGGCATTGCGCCGATCAAGAGGTGTAGCTATGGTTCGGATACGCCCAAGCCCACAGGTGATGATGTGGCATTGCGCCGATCAAGATGTGTAGCTATGGTTCGGGTACGACCAAGCCCCCAAGTGATGCAATATAAAGCTTAGAGAAGCTAAATCAAGGGGTAAATCGGACGCCGCTTTGTAAGCTCCATGTAACCACACATGATGTAAGAAAAACAACAGATACCCCGCTTTAGCTGAGGTTTCGGTTTATTATATTGATCATAATATATACATTGTCATAATACGTACATAAGCAGAGCCTATAGCTCAAGTATAATAAGGCCGAAGATGAGCAATATTCCACGGCCGGTTGGTCTCCTCCTCCGATTTACGTGAGTCTTTGCGCTCTCGAACATCGATTAGGTAGTACGACTCGTTGTGTAGATTCTTGCTGACCACAAAGGGTCCTTCCCAAGGGGGGGATAGCTTGTGCATATCCGTCTGATCCTGGATGAGCCGAAGCACCAAATCACCTTCTTGAAAGGTTCTGGTTCTAACCCGGCGGCTATGATAACGACGCAGATCTTGCTGATAAATCGCCGAACGGGCTGCCGCCATGTCACGTTCCTCATCTAGCAGGTCAAGAGCTTCCTGCCGTGCCTTCTCGTTGTCAGCTTCAACATATGCCGCTACATGAGGCGAGTCATGACGGATGTCACTAGGAAGAACTGCTTCCGCTCCATAAACCATGAAAAATGGTGTGTATCCTGTCGATCTGTTGGGTGTGGTATTGATGCTCCACAACACAGAAGGTAACTCCTCAACCCAACAACCCGGCGTCCATTGCAAAGGAACCATAAGCCGGGGTTTGATGCCTCTCAAGATCTCTTGATTGGCCCTCTACGCTTGACTATTAGACTGTGGGTGAGCCACTGATGACACGTCAAGCTGGATGTGCTCACCTTGACAGAACTCCTTCATGGCACCTTTTGACAGATTGGTACCATTGTCTGTTATAATGCTGTGTGGAAAGCCGAACCGGAAGATCACCTTTTTGATGAATTGAACCGTCGTGGCTGCATCACACTTACTAACTGGCTCTGCCTCCAACCACTTCGTGAACTTATCGACCGCCACCAAAAGGTAGGTCTTCTTGTCCTTGGACCTCTTGAAAGGCCCAACCATATCCAGCCCCCAAGTTGCAATCGGCCAGCTGATTGGAATCATCCTCAATTCTTGAGCCGGTACATGAGCGCGTCTTGAGAATTTCTGACAGCCATCACATCTTTTGACCAAGTCCTCGGCATCAGCGTGAGCTGTCAACCAATAGAAACCGTGACGAAACGCCTTGGCCACCAGAGATTTTGAACCGGCGTGGTGACCACAATCTCCTTTGTGGATCTCACGCAAAATTTCATGGCCTTCCTCAGGAGACACACAATGTTGAAACACCCCCATCACACTGCAATGATGTAACTCTCCATTGATAATAGTCATGGACTTGGACCGCCGGATTATCTGCCTGGCCAAAGTTTCATCCTCTGGTAACTCGCCCCGGTTCATATACACCAGATATGGAACCGTCCAATCCGGGATAACATGAAGGGCCGCCACCAACTGAGCCTCCGGATCAGGAACAGCTAAATACTCTTCACCAGGGAGCTTGACGGACGGATTATACAAAACATCCAGGAAGACATTAGGTGGAACCGGTTTACGTTGGGAACCCAGGCGGCTTAAAGCGTCTACCGCTTCATTCTTCCGCCGGTACACATGATCCACCTGATAACCTTTAAAGTGACCTGCAACAATATCCACCTCACGGCGATACGCTGCCATTAGTGGGTCCTTGGAATCCCAAGTGCCGGACACTTGTTGAGCCACCAGATCCGAGTCACCGAAGCACTTAACTCGGCTTAGGTTCATCTCCTTAGCCATCCGAAGGCCATGGAGTAAAGCCTCATATTCAGCTGCATTGTTAGTGCAAGGGAACATTAAACGGAGAACATAACAAAACTTATCACCTCGTGGGGAAGTTAATATGACTCCAGCCCCCGAGCCCTCCAATTGCCTGGACCCATCAAAATGAATAGTCCAATAAGTATGATCCGGCTTCCCCTCTGGCGCTTGTAATTCTATCGAATCATTGATGAAATCCACAAGTGCCTGAGATTTGATCGCCGTTCGGGGTATGTATTTCAACCCGTGAGGCCCGAGCTCGATAGCCCACTTAGCAATCCGGCCAGTTGCTTCCCTGTTCTGAATTATATCCCCCAAAGGAGCAGAGCTGACCACCGTGATGGGATGACCTTGGAAATACTGCTTAAGCTTCCAGCTTGCCATGAAAACCCCATACACCAATTTTTGCCAATGCGGGTACCTCTGCTTGGACTCAATAAGTACCTCATTGATATAGTAAACCGGTCGCTGAACCGGATATTCCTTTCCTACCTCCTTGCGCTCCACCACAATAGCCACACTAACAGCCCGAGCGTTAGCTGCCACATATAGCAACAATGGTTCTTTGTCAACCGAAGCAGCAAGAATCGGCGGATTAGCTAGCTGCCGCTTTAAGTCCTCAAATGCTTCATTAGCGGCGTCACTCCAGACGAACTTATCCGTTTTCTTCAGCATCTGATACAAAGGGATGGCCTTCTCGCCAAGGCGACTGACAAACCGGCTCAACACGGCAATCCGGCCTGCCAGGCGTTGAACATCATTGATACACTTCGGTTTAGCCAAGGAGGTGATAGCTTTGATCTTTTCCGGATTAGCTTCAATGCCCCTGTTAGACACCAAAAAGCCCAAGAGCTTGCTTGCAGGTACACCAAAGACACACTTGGCCGGATTAAGCGTCATTTTATAAACCCGCAGGTTATCAAAGGTTTCCTTCAAGTCATCAATCGATGTCTCCTTCTTCCTTGATTTTACCACAATATCATCCACATAGGCGTGAACATTGCGGCCGATCTGTTTATGAAGACAATTCTGCACACACCGTTGATAAGTCGCCTGGGCACTCTTGAGCCCAAAGGGCATGGACACATAGCAGAAACCTCCAAAGGGAGTTATGAAGGTTGTCTTCTCCTGGTCCTTAACTGCCATTTTGATCTGATGATAACCAGAATATGCATCCACAAAGCTTAAACGCTCACAACCCGCCGTAGCATCAATAATTTAATCAATACGGGGAAGGGCAAAAGGATCTGCTGGACAAGCTTTGTTGAGATCTATGTAGTCCACACACATACGCCAAGTGCCATTCTTCTTGAGGACCAGCACCGGATTAGCCAACCACTCAGGATGGAATACTTCAACGATAAATCCAGCCGCCAAGAGTCTGGCTACTTCTTCTCCAATAGCCTTGCGTCTTTCTTCATTGAACCGGCGGAGAAACTGCTTGACCGTTTGATACTTGGGATCAACATTGAGAGTGTGCTCAGCGAGTTCTCTCGGTACACCTGGCATATCAGAAGGCTTCCATGCAAAGATGTCCCGATGAGCGTGCTTTCCTATTTCGGATCCAAGTTAGCGCTAATGCTAAACTGCTTGGACGAATCGCCAGGCACGAAGTCAACAAGCTTAGTCTCATCAGCCGATTTAAACTTCAGGGCCGGATCATGCTCTGTAGTTGGTTTCTTCAATGAAGTCATATCTGTCGGATCAACATTGTCCTTGTAAAACTTCAACTCTTCTGTTGCACAAACCGACTCAGCATAAGCCGCATCACCTTCTTCACACTCCAGAGCAATCTTGCGGCTCCCATGCACGGTTATAGTTCCCTTGTGACCCGGCATCTTGAGCTGCAGATAGACATAACAAGGCCGTGGCATAAACTTAGCATAAGCTGGCCGTCCAAATAGGGCATGATACCGGCTTTTGATTTTCACCACTTCAAAGGTCAAAGTTTCTGATCTTGAGTCATGCTCATCTCCAAAAGCCACCTCCAGAGCTATCTTACTAATAGGATATGCCGATTTACCGGGCACCACACCATGGAACACCGTGTTGGACGGTTTAAGATTTTTATCTGTTAACCCCATGCGACGGAAAGTTTCATGATAAAGGATATTGATACTACTCCCTCCATCCATGAGTACCTTGGTGAACTTATAGCCTCCCACCTGAGGTGCCACCACCAACGCCAGATGACCCGAATTATCAATCCGGGGTGGATGATCCTCTCGACTCCACACAATAGGCTGTTCAGACCAGCGTAAGTATCGGGGGACCGCCGGTTCCATGGCATTCACCACCCTTTTACGAAGCTTTTGATCGCGCCTGTCCAAGCTAGTGGTGAAGACATGATACTGTCCGCTATTCAACTGCTTCGGTTTGCTCTGGTAACCCGACTGCTGCAGCAGCTGCTGATTGCCCTGATGATTATAGCCACCTTGGTTACCCTGATTACTTTGATTGTTATATCCACCCTGATTACCGTGGAAGCTTGAACCGGAATTTCCTCCGCCATAACCCGTCCCATGAGAGCCGGGGCCCGAACCGCCTCCTGGTCCATGATCATACCAGAAAGAATCAGAATTTTTGAACTCTTGCATGATGTAACAATCTTTCCAGAGGTGCGTGGATGGGTCCTTCTTCGTCCCATGCTTTGGACAGAGCTGGTTCAACAGATAAGACAAACGGTCCAGATTAGGACTTGGCCTTCCACCGCGCTGGGGCGGTTTATGTCACGACCGGATTTTCGGGATATTAATTCTCCAGAAAATGGCCGTTGTGCTCACCAGCCCCAGGATTACTGTTAGTTGATGAGGCACCAACTTGATACAGGAAAATCCAAGCAAGTACAAAAAAATGTAGTACAAGACCATTGTGGCCTATGAGTACAACACTTGGTTTCTAATGGTTGATGGCGGAAGCGGTTTGTGGTTCATCTGCGTCTATGGGACTCCATTTCCCACAAGAACAGCTGACCAGGATAACTCCTATCTTCGTGAGGCTGCTGACAACACTGCGTAGGCTCCGGGGCCGTCATCGTAACACTCTGCTCCGTGCAAGAAAAATCTGGCCAAGACAATAGCCAGGGACAAGCCAGTGAGTACGTTTGAATGTACTCGCAAACATTTAGAACACGGGTATAATATATCAAACATGCTCCGGATTATTATGTGATCACACGTCTGTCACGAAATATATGAAAAACCATGATGCACACATGTGGTAGGAAAAAATAATCCAAAGTAAAGTACTGGGTGCCAAACGAGGGTCTGAATGACTCCTCGAGAGGAAACTGCAAGAATAATAGTACTGGGTGCCAAACGAGGGTCTGAATGACTCCTCGAGAGGAAACTGCAAGAATAATAGTACTGGGTGCCAAACGAGGGTCTAAATAACTCCTCGAGAGGAAACTGCAAGAATAATAGTACTGGGTGCCAAACGAGGGTCTGAATGACTCCTCGAGAGGAAACTGCAAGGATAATAATGCCGCAGTCGGGCGTCGGGGCGACACCACATAAAGGGCTTATAAAAGATAAAAGAACAACAAGCATGCCGCAGTCGGGCGTCTGACCGACACCACAGAAAGGGCTTATAAGAGGATAATCACAGTGAATATCCCGGAGGGAGAACCATCCCAGGGATACTCGAAAATACAAATAAAGTAAATGGTTAGTCCACAATAATAATGATCATAATCCACATATGTCACAGTTCATAATCAAGGTTCTGGTTTAGCAGTTTTCTTCCGAAGACCGACACTAAGACCGACACTTGGCCTATCCCAGACTATAGTCCTTAACCATGGACACGGCTATTCGAATAGATGTATAATCTCTGCAGAGGGTGTACTCTTTACCCACAGGTAACGGATTTCTTTAGTCCATCGGGACTAATTCCGTCTACGATCTTTTGATTGAAAACACGCCTGACCTGCACACACCAGCTTAACTCACTGATGTCTGGAATCACCCACAACACCTGTCAAGCCAAACTCTAAGTGGGGAGGCTACAACCTCGACGTAGCATGGGATCAAATTTCTATACGCGCGCTCTAAGGGGTGGCCCCCCTCTCGGTCCCAACCGGAAACACCCATGCCCCCGGACCGGATGACAGGCTTTAATCCGTGGCCACGGGACCCTCATCACGGCCTCTCTGTATGGTGTGTGCTAGGACGGGGTTGACAACTTACTGAACCGTACCCTGCCTATGGCAGGGACAAGTGGTAGTACAAAGCAAGCATGGGGGTTACTGGACAAGACTCGATCTATGGCCGACTCAGGAGGTTCAAGTATTCCCTGTATGATTTGCATAACAAAAGTATTTCCATTAACAGGTAGACTCATCACTCGTTAAGCCTCACCATGCCATACCGGACATACTCGTCCCGACGAGGTACTAGGGACAAGCCCGTGTCTACCCAAGACCACGACTTTCCCGGCTTCCTTCCGGTATGCAAGGAAAGCTTACGAGGATGAATACCATCACCGACATAACCATTTATAACAGCAAAGAAATCTCCATTTATGCACTCATGCGTATGATCTTACCGTCACATAAAATACCATCCACTCCATGTCAAAGTGGTGTCGAAACCATATCAAAACACCACACAAAATATTATGCCAGAGTTCAGAAATGCTTGCCTTCAAGTGTGTGCATGTGGGGGTGCACTTTTGAAGGTTGCCTTATCTCCAAAAATCCTATTTTGAGAAAAAATATACAAACAACACACATTTCAAAAACAGTACAAAAAGTTGCCTCAAATATTTTTGAAATAAATCTTAAAATAAACTAGATGAAATTTGAGGAAGATAGGAAAAAGAATCAACTCATTTGGAGTTTTATTTTAAAAGTTATAGCCAGTCAAACATCAGTCAAAGTTCTGTTTTAATAAAATCAGAAAAAGGAAAACGCTGCAGGGAAGAATACGTTTTCAAAGCAGAGGTGACGTACTCCGGTCTTTGTGCTTCCACTTAAACAGGGAGGGCGGCCGCGCGGGTCACTGACAGTGGGTCCAGAGGGCCCACTGGTCAGGTTTGACTGGTCTCCCTCTCCCTCCTTTCTCTGTGCCCGAACGGTGGCGGGGCTCCGGCGATTGCCAGCGACGAACAGCGGCCCCTCGAGGGCATCTGAGGGCAGGGATGGGTTGGCCAGACCGAGGCGGTCCTCTCAGTGGGCGCTAGGCAGGTGGGGACGGAGGAGGTCACCGGCGGCGAGCTTCGCGGCGGAGGGGGCTACGGTGGTGAAGTGATATTTGGGTTCCGGTGGTCCTTGGTCGAGCCTGAGGCGCTGGGCAGCTCTGCAAGACTACGGGGGAGTTCTTGGTGGCGTTGGATTGGCGGGGGAAGCTCTGGTTGCGACGAACGGCCCTGGATTGCGGCGGCGACCGAGCTGGCCAGAGACGAGGAAGGAAAGACTTTCCCATCGATTGCTGGCTGTGGGAGGGCTATGCGGGTGGCCTGGGGTTGCTTGAGTGATCGGTTGAGCTCGGGGTCCCTTTAAATAGGCGCTCGAGGCTGGCTCCAGCGGTGGCCGAGGATAAGATCGCCGGCGACCACTTTTCTGTAGTAGCAGGGCATCGTGGCGGCGACGAAAGCGTGCCGACGAGCAAGTGGATGAGTACGGGCTGTTCTCCGGGGCAGCTGGCGCGCGCGGGTGCCTTGGGCGGCGCCGTCCACGGCAGTGCCCGTTGCCGACGCTGGCGTGCCGCCAAGGCGACGCTGTAGGGCGCCAGGGAGAGCTTGGAGTGTACTGGTGAGAGGGCGAGTGCCTGGCGTGGTTCGGCAGGCGAGCAGGGGGTCAGAGACGGGACGCGACGATGGTGGCAGTGCGGCGCGGCGACTCAGTGCGCGCGCGTGCAAAACGTGCGCTCTGGGCGCGCCCAGAGCACGCACGGCAGGTGCTCGACGGAATGTCAGCACGCTCTAGAGAGCTTGGGTGAGGCTGGCAGCTAACATGCCAGGGTTAGGGACAGCTAGGATGCTAGTGGACATGCTGGAAGGGTCAGGGGCTCAAGTCCACAATGCAAACCAGAGGACATGCCAAAATTGTTCCTGCACACAGGGTGTTCGACAGAATGCCATGGTCAGCTGGGCAACTCTTGGGGTGGCCAAACTCTCCAGATCCTAGTCTCTTTAGGAGCTCAAGAAGGTGATAAGGTTAGTTTGGCAAAAATAGAAAGTTGATAGTGCAAGATTTGAGAAAACCAGTTTTGGGCAGAAACTAAAGGCTATGATTGCATGCACCAAAAATATGCCAATGGGTCCAATCTCCTGGACTTAAGAGTTTGGTAGGGAGGACTATAAGTAGGAAAAAGGCTCAAAGGTACTAGAGCAAAATAAAATGGGGTTGCAGTACAAATCACCAAACTGGACCAGAATGAATATGAGGTTGAATCACTCAAATTTTTCAAAGAACACCACTGGGTTTTTGCATGCAGATGAATTGTATGCATCCACTGACATCTCCAAACACTTGGAAGAATTTTTAAAGAAATATTTAAATGGGTTGTAGTGCAAAAGTGCCTACTGGACCAGATTGGAAAAGTTGGTGTAGAGCTCAAAATATCCAATGGCCAAAAGGTATTTTTGCCTAAAAGTGATGTGGAGACATCACATGACATCCCCAAATTTTGGTGGAAATTTTAAAGGCATTTGTCAAATGGTTGTAGTGCAAAACAGGTTCCAAATTCAAAAGAAATCATTTTTAAAAGAATAAAGCTCTGAGAAAAACAAATCTTACAATTTAAATCCATTGATGAAGAATTGTTTTATCATAGAGAGTATTCAAGTCCAACAATACCTTTTGAAAGTATTCCACTTGAAGAAAAATCCACAATAACAAAAGGGTAAATCTTGACAAATGGAAAAGTTTTATTTCCTGGCCAAATTTTAATAAATAAAACAAGGTCAAAATTTTGGGGTGTCACAGTTTATCCTTACGCCGCTGGCCCTTGTCATGTGTATTAGTTTTAGCGACAAAGTCTAAACCGTGGTCCGCCTTACGCTTGCCGCCGTTTCCATGACCCGTCGGGTTGTGGTGCTGCCCCTTGGCGTTGCCGCTCTTTTTTCCCTTCCCAGTCTTATCATCGTCGGACTCAGGATCCTTGGTACTATTAGAGTCGGCATACTTTACCAGTGCAGCCATGAGGGTTCCCATGTCATTACAATGACGTTTGAGCCGTACCAACTTCAACTTCAGGGGTTCAAACCGGCAATTGCCTTCCAATGTTAAAACTGCGGTGTCAGGCGTTGATGCAGTCCGATGAATGCAAAATCTCCGAAACCCGGGGCACCCAATGGGTTGTTGACTCTCCTTCTTCCTGGACACAGGCAGCTAAGTCCACAATTGACATGGGTTGCTTGCATGTATCCTTGAAATTCTGAATAAACCGGGCTCTCAACTCGGCCCATGACCTGATAGAATTAGCCGGTAAGCTCTTTAACCAAGTGCGGGCTGTCCCTTCTAGCATCATGGTGAAGTATTTCGCACATGCCGCATCATCCACATCCAGCATCTCCATGGCCATCTCATAGCTTTCGACCCTTGTTCCAGGGGATAAATCGGCGGTGTAATTCGGCACCTTGCGCGGGCCCTTGAAATCCTTGGGCAGGCGCACATTGCGTAACGCCGGGACGAGACACGACACTCCCAAAGAACTAGAGGTAACTCCTGGTTCCACCGATGTTGTTGGACGAACCGGAATAAGCTGGCGGGCTTCATGCTGCGCCGCTAACTCGGCCTCTCTGCGTGCCCGAGCCCGGTCCACCACCTCCTGAGCATCACTAGCACCACCCGCCGGGTTATTGCCATGGGGCGGATCACGGTTCCGCCCATTGCTTGACACTGCCGGTTCATCCATACGCCTGCTGTAACTCCGGCTTGGACGGGGAGTGGAATGAATCCGATCGCGACTATATGAATAAGCCTCCTGTTGAACCAAGGCTGTTTGAAGAAGCTCCTTAACCCGACGCGTCTCGACCGCCGCCGGAGAATCGCCTTCGATTGGGATGGCCGCCAGCCGTGAAGCGGCAACGACAATGTTGTCCATCGGGTTAGAATAATGACCCGGTGGCATGGGGACATGCGGTGCTACAATGTTGTTCTGACGAGGCGCATCCACCAAACGTGGCTGAACCGGCGCTCCAGCTCCAGGTGCCTCCGCCCGGTTTACCACCGGCGGATTACTGGTCCCTCCTCCTGGGGTGTTAAAGAGATTTCTAGCGTCATAAACCGGCGGCAGGCGAGATCGGTGCCTCCTCTTCAGGACTTCGTTCGATGCACTCTGATCTAGCATAATCCGCTAAGCTTGTGCATCCAAAGCGGCCCGCTCCGCGGCTATCCTGGTATCCTCAGCTACTAAGTCGGCTTTGGCCTGGGTGATCTGATCTTTCACTTTCGCGATTTCCGCATTGTGCGCATCCTGATCCGCCGGGTTAACCTCCGCCATCAGCGTTGCCAACGCATCAAACAAATCAGATAGAACCTGAGCTGGCGGTCGCACAGGGCCTCCTGCCCCGGCCGCTGTTGCCGCTGTCGATCCGAAAATCATCGCCGCTGCGGTCGAAGAGTGGAGCGCCGGTTGCGTACCGGCCATGAAGATCGCAACCCGGTTTGGCAGATCAAAGGGGTCCGGAATACTGTCGCCATCGGAACAGCCCCCAATCCGGCCATCTTGTAACTGATATAACGACTCGGTCTCTCCGGTCGATGACTCGTCGCCGGAATAAACGACAGTCTCACCACCAGATTCCGATCTATCCTCAGATTCCCCTCCATGGATAACTCCCAGGAAGGCACGCTTCATGACAGGCTTGACCCGGGCAGATCTCGCACGCTGAGCCGTTTCGACGAGGTCGGTGCAGATGTATGGCTCAGGGCCCGGTTCGCCGATCTTGCCGATGAAAACGTGTATGCCACCAAAGGGGACTCTGTACCCGTACTCGATTGAGCCGGCCTCGGGGCCCCAGCCTACATCGTCGATGTAGAGCTTGCCGCAACGACTCTTGATCATCCGGCCCACAGCGTAACCCTTGAGTCCTTCGAAGTTGCCCTCCAAGAACTTGAAACCATCATGCGATAGCCCCATGGTGGGCGCCAACTGTCGTGGTTTTGTCATGGCAGATGTCCTAGAGAAAGGACTTAGTCGTGGAGCCATCGCTACGGGTTAACTTAAAGGGGTTAAAGCGAACAAGGGATGCAAGAGAGTTTTATACTAGTTCGGCCCCTTACGATGAAGGTAAAGGCCTACGTCTAGTTGTGATGGAATTGCTGGGGTTTCGATGACCAGGGAGCGAATACGCTTTGCCTGAGTCTCGAGTTGTTGTCTGTTGTCCTTCAACCACCGCCGGGTCGTCCCCTTATATACATGGGTTGACGCCCGTCGGTTTACAAAATCCCGAGGCACGCTCATAATCATGTCCGGATCGGTCTCTGCTACTTCTATCTTACAACACAAGTTCACATATCAATGCCGGTTTACGTCTACAGGCCTTAAACCGGCTTTGGGCCCTGGGCCTTCATAAAGCGTCACCGTCTGTCTTCATGGACTTCAGATACAGATGAACTACTTATGGGGTTAACCCGGCCTCTCCTGTCCGGTTTACGTCCAGTGGTAATATCCCCAACAGGGGTGTGGCAATTCTTTCTTATTCTTATCTTGTTTCTTGATTTTAATCGGCTGATGCAGCCGGAATATCTTCAGCAGCTTTTGCTTCAGACTCAGACACATTCGAAGTAGGGGTGGCTTCAGGAAACACTTGACGTGCTACTGAGCTTTGTTGCGCTTCCCCTTCTAGAATGCTCGACATGGTGACCTGTGGCCTAGGGCCTTTGAGAAGCCTGCGATATGTGGGTGACGCCTTTGGTGATGGAGTGGTCTGTACCATGTAGTTGTCGTCGTCAAGCACCGGAGTGGTGAGTTGAGGTGTTGGAGTTCTGGGAGTTTCATCATGAACGGGGGTGTCTTGTTAGGGGCGATATGCCCACGAATCATTCTGAGCAATTGGCGTCAGAGGACGACCAATGCTGATGAGTTCATTGTCCATAAGAATAGGTGATGATACCGGTTGGTGCTCGAGTTGAGGAAGGACTTCATCATCATCTACATTGTCTTCACGACCAATGTCTTCAGTTGTGATGGGGTCAACAGCTGGTACTTCTTCATTTTCAGGAGCCTCTGTGAAGGCAGGCTCGTGGATCACAAGTTGACGCTCTTGATTGGTGGAGGCAGGACGTGCAACAGAAATGGGCTCGACAACAAGAGGCTGAGAGGCTGCAGCACGCTCTTTCTTTGAAGACTTTTTCAGTTTCTTCTTTGATGGAGCATCATCAGAAACATTCTTGTGCTTGCGCTTCATGGCTTCGGCTTTGGCTGCCCTTGTCTTCTTGAGTTCTGAAGCTGCTGTGGGGACCTTAGGCTTCGAGCCTGTCATGCTGGCAGGGAAGACAATGCGAGGTGCTTCCTGCCTTGGTGCTTCAGTTGGGGCAACAACAGACTTCTTCTTCCGTTTGGCAGCCATTCTAGGGTCGATGCCAGGACACCCAAGAGCTTTGCGCTTTTCAGCCTCATTGTGTGCTTGAACACATTTCTGCGCAAATTTCTTCATGCGCTCTCTTGAACCTTTTGCTTCTTCTCGCTTCTTGTGAAACTCTTCCTTGAGGTCATGCAAAAGATTTGAACATCTGCCATGCTGAGCTTGGCCATGTTCTGCTTGAAGTGAGCCTTCTCATAATCAATTTTGTTCTTCAGCTCAACAATCTTCTGAACCACGGCCAACTCATTTGCAATAGCTCCATGGAATGTGACGCTGATGTCCACAGGAAGTTGAAGATCATCAATACTGATGGTCTGGTCATCAGACCACTCGACGATGAAGTTGTTCAAAATGTCCACATCAAAAAGGGGTAGATCGTTGAAGATCTTCGCCTCTTGCTTACTCTTGATCGGTAGCTCAAGGGCATCATCACCGAGATCATCATCACTTGACAGATCAATGGTTTCATCTTCGTTTCGCAGAACGGCAGCTGAAGTAAGTTCATGCCCAGAAATCTTCATGGGCTTCTTCTTCTTGGGCTTCTTCTTCTTGGGCTTCTTCTTCTTGGGCTTCTCCGTCTTCTTGGAGACGCGAGAAAGATCTCAGATTGCACACTGAGTTCAGGAGGTGCAGTGGCCAATGGCTTCACAGCTGAAGCTCTTGGTGCGGAAGAGGGCTTTGAAGCCTTTGTCTTCTTCTTGATTGGCTTCGATGGAGTAGGCGCATCTTCAGAGTCTGCGTCATCACCTGATTGCTCCACAGTGGCCCTCTGAGCAGCTATATGAGAGAGGAGGCCGTCAAAATTGTTGAAGGGGCCGATGACATTGGGATTGGCATCATGTGTGCCATCAGCCCTTGGAGCAGATGGACCAGGGTTGAAGTTGAGTCCAAATGCCTTCTTGTTCTTAGCCGCGGACTCCTTTGCGAACTGAAAATTGCGCTTGAAGAGATTGTCTTCAATACACCATAAAAGAGATGTTGGATCAGCATTCTCAGGTTGTGGTCCTCGGACCATGCACGGGTAGAAGCCTTAAGCAATGGCTTCAGACTGGGACTTGGGCTGCAGACCTCTGTAGATAATATCTCCCCATGGTCGCTTGATGGCGTTCTTGTCAGCATATTCAGCAGTTACAAATCTGTACTTGAACCACTCTTCCGCCCAATACCTTCGAATCCATTGGATTCGAGTCTTGCGCTGGTTGTAGCTTTCCTCAGGATCTGACTTGTATAGCTCAAACAGATCTGGAGGCAAATCCTTAGCTGTATCTCCATGGCACTGCCTGCCGCCCTTTCTAGCTGACTTCTTTCTCGCCATTATATTCAGACTGAATGGCTTCAAGACTGTGAATGGCTTCCTTTTGCTGGTCAGACAGGAACTGACTTCAGGAGAGTTGATGTGGTGCTGTAAGAATTCTGCAAAAGAATGCAGACTATGAGAACCAAGGGATTCTCCCACGGACATGTACCTGTGATAGCATTAGAGGTGTGAGGGAAGGGGAAGAGGTCATATGCATTCTCAGAAGATTTTGAAAAATAAATCAGTTTGAAGACGTTGACCTCATAGTGCGAAGATATTCACTTATTCGATGAGAGTTGGTTCCAGATTTGTACGAATCCATGAATAAGTACAAGTGAGGAATCTAACTAGTTGTGAAGCATAAGTGAATATACTTGGCATCATATGAGATACAGAACAAGATACATCCAGATTTGGAAGTTAAGAAACCATTTTTGGTTGAAGTGGATGGATCTGACGGATCAAAAAGGCATTAAAAAGTAAGTTTTAATTATGGCTTGGCGAACTGCTAGACGAGGTGAAGAGGGAGGTCAAGCAGTTCAATCTCCTGTGCCCTAACTCGGCGACACAAGACACCTACGGCGGCGGCGGAGAGGACGAGGTCCGCGGCCGGCGTGAGGACGACGTCGAAGAAGTTGCGGCAGGTAAGCGCTTCGTCTCCGGCGTCGTCGAGAGCTAGTGGAGGCACTAGGGTTTGTGCGAGGTGTCGAGGTGGGAGAAGAGATAATGACCGCGGTGAAGTGTATATTTATAAGGAAAAGGGACAGCACAGCGTAATTACATAGGTGCCCCTAGCGGTTCACATCTGAAGGACATGTGGCATGCATGCAACTTATTGGAAGTTGTTCCATGTTCCCAGGCATGCCTGGATTGTCTGGTGGTCGTTCCGGCTTCTTCGGTTTTCAGGCAATAAGGATATAGCATTAAAACAGATTTAAACTTTTGTCACTTTGTCTTCTGCTGACAAGGATTCAGAGAAGACAATTGACAGGTTTCAATATAATGCATATGATTTGGATAGATGGAATTTGAGGTAGAAGCACAGAAGGGGTTAGGGTCCGATCACATTCACTTAGATCAAGAAAATGCAAACATGAAGACATAGCTATAAGTGAATGCTATAGTGGACAGAACTCGAATATATGTATATATATATATCAGTATAAGATCAACTCAACATTGTGAAGATAAACAGGAAGACAAATCAATGTTGAAGACAAACCAAATGCGAAGATTATGCAAATGTGACGGCAATAAAAGCACTTCAAATAGGAGTTTGGTGGTGGCATTACCCACCGTATAGGAAGTATTAAACCTAGACACGGCGCACAATTATCATGGCGCTCCGAAGTCAAATTCCGCGTTAATGTATTCACACTTAGAATGTATGTCTTCATTGATTGAAGATATACGTTACTTCGTGTGTTACACATCTAAGTCATCAACATGCATTAGCGTTAGGATGTGTGTCCAATCATAGGACATTTGAGGATTCTAGGATATTGAGCTCACACCGCAACTTGCCAAACCTTTTCTCATCCAAGGGCTTTGTGAAGATATTTGCCAATTGCTCTTTAGTGTTGACGTGAATGATATCAATATCTTTCTTCATGACATGATCTCTGAGAAAGTGATGACGGATCCGAATGTGCTTTGTCTTCGAGTGCTGGACTGGGTTGTTGGCAAATCAAGTTACTGACTACTCAACTTTTCAGGATCCAAGAGAAACTCCAATGCCACAACAGGTTCCTTTTACAAAACTTGTTTGTTTAACTGCTTTGCCGCTGCAACCAGTTGCTCTAATCACGTTACTGGCTACTCAACTTTTCAGGATCCAAGAGAAACTCCAATGCCACAACAGGTACCTTTTGCAAAACATGTTTGTTTAACTGCTTTGCTGCTGCAACAACTGGTTACAATGATGTTAATAACTACTTTTCAGCATCCAATTGAAACTCTTTATTTCCTTGTTTGTTTAACTAGTTTGCTGTTATAACCCCCAGTTGAGATGTTTTGCTAACTTCAGCTTTTCAGAATCCAATCGGAACTTTAATGGCAAAACAGGTTAGCCCAAGATCAAAGAGCGAGGTCCCCATGGACGTTGTATCATCCCATAGCAGTGGCACCGGCCCAATCGTGCATCATGAATTGCCAACTGCGGATGCTCTAGAGGCTAAACTAGTGGTAGAAAGAGATTCTACTTCTGCACTTAGAGATGAAGTTGACATGTTGAGGAAGCAAACAACACAATCACAAGCAGTACTCAAAGGCCCTAGGCCACAGGTCACCATGTCGAGCATTCTGGAAGGGGAAGTGCAACAAAGCTCAGTAGCATGTCAAGTGTTTCCTGAAGCCACCCCTACTGCGAATGTCTCTGAGTCTGAAGCAACAGCTGCTAAAGATATTCCGGCTGCATCAGCCGATGAAAATCAAGAAACAAGAGAAGAAGAAGAAAGAGTTGCCACACCCCTTATCACTGAAGAAGTTATTCTCGAGGAGAATGTGACTATGCCCGACCCTCCTGTCATTGAAGACACGGAGATTGAAACCATTCAGGCTGCCACAAACAATGATACTGAAGCCAATGATGTCGTCATGAATGAAGATAATGTGGAGCCTGAAGCCAATATTGTGCCTGAAGCTCATGAGCAACCTGAAGCCGCAGCGAATGCTGAAGCTACAGTTCCACCCCCAAGGCCACACACCATTGAACAGGCCTATAATCGTGGTGAACTTGTCACAGTTCGGTGGCCCATCATGGTGCCTCACACTGCTCCCGGACCTCAATATGACTATCATGTGGAGCAGAGGCCACAAGTTCAGAAGCCGAAACCAAGACTGCCAAGGCTTCCACGTGCTGCTACATCGCCAGGATCTTTTAGCGTCAACAGCTTCAGAGCACACAACACATGCTTTGATAGCGCCAAGAATCCTTATACGAAGCCAAAGATATCCTCTGATCGCTTTTGGAGCTATCCGCAGCGCAGCTACTACTCTTGCATCCTTTACAATCAAGAGCGAATCTTTCAACACATGCGTCTTGATTGTGAAGCCATTGCTGTTCTGCCCTGCCTTGAAGAAGCTCTTGACTGCTTTAGGGAAGTTGGTCTTCTACAGTTCATCACTGACAAAGAGCATTGGAATGAAGAGCTTCTGTTGTAGTTCTATGCCACACTTCACATCCGTGGCTACAACAGGGATCCGAAGACATGGATCCTTGAGTGGATGGCATGAGATGTACATCATGAAGCCAAAGCTCAAGATCTCATCAAGCTTACTTCCCTGCCCACTCCAGGTGAGATATATGAACATGGTTGTCAGCATCACAGGAATGAACTGCAGAGTATCTTCCAGCGGCCTCAACCAAACATGAGTCAGATGCTCAGCATGATGAAGCCATAGCCTCAAGATGCTGATTATCCCAAGGAGTTCTTCGACATGGACCTTGAGTACCTGCCCCGCACAGTCTATCATATTCTGAGGCGTACTCTTTGGCCCATCAAGGGACACTCAGCTGAAGCCAAACTTGAAGGAGCCATGAAGACTTTGGTGTTCTATATTGTCAATGGCATCAGATTCAACTCCTAGGATTTCTTCATCAGACAACTTGCTGCATCTGGGATTGATCTGTTTGGCATGAAGTTTTATGCTCCATGGGTGATGCGCCTAATCAAGCTTCACTCTTCTGTCGACTATCAGCCATCAGCGCGCAACCATCTAGTCTTTTTGCCTGAGGTTGATCTGTTCGTCGAAGTCATCTACCCTGAGCCTGCCAAGGAGCCCCATTATCTTCATAATGCTGATCACCAAAGCTTCTCGCAACCAATGGAGGGTGTTCTTGCTGCAGCTCGAGTCTATCCTATGGCTGAAAAAATGCGTGCACCTCATCATGCAAACACTGAAGCCACTGAAAGCACCATTGCTCAAAGGCCTCGGAAGCGATCTCGTGTACTCAATGACCGAGAGCTTCTTTTGGCCTTACATCAGAAACAGGATAGGCACCATGACTAGCTAAAGTGTCAGATGCAGAGCATCTTGGTGGATGTCAATCGCATTCGCAATCTTGCCACCAAGAACTCATTCGTAGCTCATGAAGCCTTTCGGCGGTCTTGGAAGAGTCTCACACTGCTATGCTCTGAAGACGATCTCCGTGAAGACGACTTCACAGAGGGCTTCAAATTTGACTCCAAGCCTCCCCAAAATGCAAGCTGGCGTCGGACTCCTTCCATTGAAGACTCTGAGTATTCATCTTCGGCTGCAACTATTGTTGCGAGAGTCATCGATGAATAAGACGATGCCACTTCATCAACCATGGCTTCACCGCGTCTTGACACTGCACCAGGCCCCTCTGCACCACCAAACTCCAACGTCGACCCTGCACCTGCATCTACTCCTAATGGGAACGAGTAGATACTCTATGTCTTCAAGCCTTTTTGGTCCTTACTAACAAAAGAGGGAGAAGCATATGAGTTGATAGTCTTCAAGCGGGTCCTTTATGGGTGGTTGCTATATTTTGCCAAGTGTTTACAACTCTCGTCTTTTGATAAATTTCCCTCTTTGGGTTGTAACACTTAAACTTGATGGTCGTCTGCTACATTTGTCTGCTACTCTGTGATGTGATGATAAATTCCGCATGAAGTCATTCCGCAGATGTCCATTTTTCATTATGCATGTCATTATCTTCGTTATATCTTTTTATGCATGATGAATTGTCTTCATAATGTGAAGAGGATCTCCACAAAGTAAACCTGCCATGTGCATTTGCATTCAAAAGCAACCTACTTATATGCACATCTTCAGGGGGAGCCTTTTTGCCACTAATGAAGACAATGCCTTAATTCTTACACTTTCACATACTTTAATCCCCGTTGAAAACTTCAACCAGTTTGTCATCAATCACCAAAAAGGGGGAGATTGTAAGTGCATCTAGTGGCACCCCTAGTTGATTTTGGAGTATTGACGACAAACTTGGTTGAGGGACTAATGTGTTTGTGAGAATTACAGGATAACACAGGTAGTAGTCCCACATTGATTCGGTTTACCTACCAGAGATGACCCCTAAAAATGTATGAAGACATTGAAGACATTAGTGGTCTGTGAAGAGATTTACATTGAAGACTATGACACGAGAAGACATCGCATGAAGACCATGGAGTGCGAAGACATAGTTGTTTCATAGCTTCCTTTTCTTCTTTGTTGAGTCATAGGAACCACCGCACTATTAAGTGGGGTCCCAGTGAACAAAGTAAGAGTGACTAAAGTGATGCTCAACCAAATCCTATGTATTCGAGTGAAGACAATGAGAGCAAATCTTATCCAGAGCTGGATGAGTCAGCTTTACTTGTAGCCCAAGTCAAGCAGCTGTGTGTGTTTGAAATCTAACCGTTGGACATGTGTCAGTTCCTTAGTGACCCAGGGTCATTTCGGACAAATCAGGTTGGGTTCCCTCCTGGCTATAAATAGCCCACCCCCTACACCATAAATTGGTGGCTGCTCAGAGTTAGTGCATGGCTTTTGTAGTTTGAGAGCAACCCACCTCCGAAGCATTCGAGAGAGAGAGATCCTTGCGAGGACAAAGCCCAAAACTCCCAGAGCCAAAGAGTGTTAGGCATCACTGAAGTCTTTCTGTCCGCGTGATCTGAAGACTTGTTACACTTGAGGACTGTGAATCCTCCAGCCGGTTAAGCGTTGCGTCTTGAGCATCCAAGAGTCATTGTGGATCGCCGGTGAACAAAGTCTTTGAAGGTTTGGAAGTCTACCTTGAAGACTACCTGAGTCATTGGGCGAGGACTAAGTGTCCTTAGCTCAAGGGGAATAAGGTGAAGACGCGGTCTTCTGAGTTGAATCTCCGCCTCCCTAACCAGACGTACAGTCGTCATAGCAACTGGAACTGGTCCAACAAATCCTCGTCCTCACCAAGCAACTGGTTCTATCTCTTACCTCTCTTTACTTACAATTTGTCTTCGTGAAGTCATTGCCTAATTGCATGATCTGATTGGCTTCACTGTGTGAAGACTGTTGTTGATTGGCTTCATACTTTGTTCCATCTTGATCCATACTACCTAGCTGCTAATAGTCTTCGTGCTTTCACTTCATTGCTTACTTGACTATGGCTTGTCTAGTGTAGTCTACCTTCCGCTGCATATCAATAGGTTAATTTCTAATGTTCGTCTTTGAAACCACCATGTTTTGAAGATGTTCATAAAAATCGCCTATTCACCCCCCTCTAGTCGATAACTAGCACTTTCAATTGGTATCAGAGCAAGGTGCTCCCTTGTTCTGTGTGATTCGGTTTAACCACCTGGAGTTTTAGCTATGTCGACTGCAGGGATAATCAAAGTCTCCGCTGCGTGCCCTGTCTTCGATGGCACTGATTACCCCTACTAGAAGAATAAAATGCATATGCATCATGAAGCCATTGATGTCGACCTCTGGTATGTCTTCAAGAACGGTGTTCCCAAGGCCGGTGAAGGTGTCACTCCTGCTGATGTCAAGAAGTTCATTCAACTGGATTCGACTGCCAAGAACATCATCTGTGGTCATCTGACCAAAAGACAGTATGGTCGTGTGAGTGCTCTGGAAACTTCGAAGCTAGTCTGGGACTGGCTCTCCAAGGTCAACGAAGGCGTCTCAACCCAGAGAGACTCAAGGATCAGTGTTCTTCGCAACCTCTTCAACTGCTTCAAGAGAAATGACAATGAGAATGTCCAGCTCACATTTGATCGCCTCACTGATATCACAAATGACCTTCAGGCACTCGGCGCCACTGAGATCACTAGGCATGAAATCGTCAAGACACTTCTAAGATCGCTTGAGAGCTCATTCGACACCTTGGACCTGATGATTCAAGAACACCCTGACTTCAAGACTCTCGATCCGTCTGACATACTTGAGAGGCTTAACACACATGAGTTCCAGCAATCTGAGAAAAGAGATATCTATGGTCCCAACTATGGCCGAACTCGCGCTTTGAAGGCAAAGGTTGTTTCCTCTTTTGAAGTAGAATCTGACAGCTGTTCTGAGGATCCTGAAGACATTGGAAAGGAGCTTGCTATGCTTGTGAAGAAGTTCCAGAAGTTCACCAAGAAGAAAGGCTTCAGAAAGTCTTCAAGATCCAGCTCAAGAAATGATGAAGCTTCCACTCGTGATCACAAGAAGAGAACATGCCTAAAGTTCAAGAAACCTGGTCACTACATCTCTGAGTGTCCACAATGGGACAATGAGACCTAGAAGAAGAAGAAGAGCAAGGAATATGATTCTGATGACGAGAAGAAGAACAAATCCTCAAAGTATTCTTCCAAGTCTTCGTCCAAGTCTTCATCATACAAGAAGAGCTCATCTGGCAAGGCTCGTGCATTTGTTGGCGAGGGGATGGATTTAGAGGAGGAGTCTGCATCTGATGAGGTGGAGGTGGAGTCTAAACAGGAATCGGATTCAGGCGTGGCAAGCCTGGCTCTAGCTTCAGCATACGTCGCCAATTCCATCTTCAACACTGAAGACAATGGCCTCATCACCAACGCTGATGCTAATGATGAGGATGACTCTACACCCACCTACTGCTTCATGGCACACGGTGCCAAGGTAAACTCACGCGATGCTTACTTTCAAACATCAAGTGAAGATGACTCTGAATGTGAATCTAAACCTAGCTAAAAACACACTTGCTAAAATTGCAACTGAACAACAGAATGCCATGGAACATATTCAAAAATTGTTAGACAAAAGCGATGACCTGTTGGACACAGAAATGACCCGATCTCAGTCCTTAATTGAAGACATCAAAAATCTTCATGGTAAGTACGAAGAACTTGAAAGTCGTCACGAAACGCTCTCAACAACTCATGAAAAGCTTCCCTATGATTATCTTCAAAGGAAGCAAGAACTAGAGAACTTGAGAGCATCTCATGAAGATCTGCAAAAGGAGAATGAGTCACTTCGCGCTCAACAGATTAGTTCCGCTCAGGAAGGATTTGAAGCACCATGTCTAAAATGTCTTGAGTGTGATAACGATGTCTCTATTGCTGAATGTTCTACTGATGCTGCCGCTGCAATATCTTCAACTGCTGATGTGGTAACTAACCCCTCTACTGAGGATACCACTACTATTCCTGATGAAAATGCCAGGTTGAAGACCTTGCTTGAGACTGGAATGTACAAAAGTCTCAAAGGGCATCAGACACTATGTGATGTCCTCAAAAAGCAGATTCTAAACCGAAACCCTCGGAAAGAGGGTGTTGGGTGAGGGAGTCCTGGACTAAGGGGTCCTCGGGCGTCCGGCCTGTTATCCATGGGCCGGACTGATGGGCTATGAAGACACGAAGACCGAAGACTATACCCGTGTCCGGATTGGACTCTACTTGGCGTGGAAGGCAAGCTGGGCGATTGATTACAAAGATTCCCTCTTATGTAACCGACCTCGTGTAACCCTAGATCTCTCCGGTGTCTATATAAACCGGAGAGCGTAGTCTGGATAGGACAGATTCATTACCATATACTCATAGGCTAGACTTCTAGGGTTTAGCCATTACGATCTCGTGGTAGATCAAATCTTTCTAACACTCATATTCATCAAGATCAATCAAGCAGGAAGTAGGGTATTACCTCCATAGAGAGGGCCCGAACCTGGGTAAACAACGTGTCCCCCGTCTCCTGTTACCATCGATTCTAGACGCACAGTTCGGGACACCCTACCTGAGATCCGCCGGTTTTGACACTGGCATTGGTGCTTTCATTGAGAGTTCCGTTGTGCCGTCGACGAAAGGATTCGATGGCCCCTTCGATCGTCAGTAATGACGTGATCTAGGGAGAAACCTTCCTCCCCGAACAAATCTTTGTATTTGGCGGCTTCGTACTGCGGGCCAACTCGCTAGGCCATCTGGAGCAGATCGAAAGCTACACCCCTGGCCATCAGGTCAGATTCGGAAGCGTGAACTATATCGCGGACATCCGTGGAGACTTGATCTTCGACGGATTCGAGATCACGGCAACCGCTCCCCTTCGCCCCGATAAACATGGCTTAAACCTGTCATCGGGCCGCATCCGGGAGATAGCTCCTGTAACAACTCTGGCCTTAGAGCCGGAGCAGATCAAGTCATCCGAAGATGGGAAACTCAACCCCATCATGGGGGCTAACAACTCGGCGGCGGTGGAGCCGCATGCAGATTCCACTTCGTACGATACTTGCATCAACGGAACCCCGGACTTGTCTCCGATATCGAGTTCCGAACCCAGCGAGCCCACAGATACCGAACTCGATCGGCTATTGTTCTTCAAGTTCAGCGCCGCAGATATCTTCCAACACTCGCCTATGGGCGACCTACTAAATTCACTAAAAAACCTATCCCTGGCAGACGGCTCGTCACCGAACTATGTTCGGTTCGGCCTTACGGCGGACGATGGAGAATTTTGCTTCCCACCCGCCACCCACTCCATAGCCACCGTCGACAAACCAACCAATACGCCTGACCCCCGCTCCGAAGACATCGGTGTTTTGGACGACGATGAGGGGCAAAACCAGAGCTTACTATCCGCTACACATGGGGCGACCAATTCCTGGTATGACGTATGTATGGTGGACACACCCAACGACGATCTCAACGATGACAAAGAGGATCCGGTCGAGGATAAGCCTCCTTGTACACAGTCCGAACACCGGCGCCCCCGGCGCCACTCTCAGTCACGTCACTCAAGGGAAAACAATATTAGCATCGGAGGTGATAGTACTCCGGACAACGAAGACCCTATTCAGACAGGATCCGAATAGGAGGACCAGGAAAGCGGGCAGGATAGCCCTGATGAACAGGCCACATATGGAGACTCGGAGGATAGTAATTACTTCCACTCTCCGAGCAAGAAGAGAGCCTCGGCAATGCGGAATTCATCGTGGTTGAGGAACCTCTAGAACATGAGCGCTTTAAACGCCGGCTCATAGCCACGGCAAGGAGCCTAAGGAGGAAGCAGCTGCAGCTTCAAGTGAGCCAAGATTTGCTCAACGATAGATGGACCGAGGTCCTGGCCACCGAAGAATACGACCTTAGCGTCCCAGACAAAAGCCACCACAACAGTAGGTGGCTCCCTCAATACGATGGCAAGGCTTTGGAGCCCACACCACCATCGAATATGCCGGTAGGCCGACCACAGTTCGGTCCGGGCAAGGCAGCAGCCCCAGCAGAGAACCATACAAACCCATCCGGCCGTCCAAGCAAGAATAAAGAGGCTCGGGGGGACACTCACGACATCCAACAAGAACCGGAGGGTAGAACCGGACACACAAAATCGACACACAGATCGCGGAGACATGCCCCGGCCAGCAATAACGGTTATCTATTCGGACACAACAGACCCGAGCACGCTCGGTCCGAAAACCGTAAGCGGAGCCCGCCGGATGTGATTCACAGTGTGGCCCAACATAGAGGAGCCGCACACCCTCTTTGCTTCACCAATGAGGTAATGGAGCATGAATTCCCAGACAGGTTTAAACCCATCAACATCGAATCATACGATGGAACAACCGATCCCGCAGTATGTATTGAGGACTTCCTCCTCCATATCCACTTGGCTCGCGGAGACGACCTTCATGCCATTGAATACCTGCCTCCCAAGCTCAAGGTGCCAGCACGGTACTGGCTAAACTATTTGCCAGAAAATTCTATTGGCAGCTGGGAAGATCTGGAAGACGCCTTTCGTAACAACTTCCAAGAAACATATGTCTGGCCACCAGAGGCCAATGACTTAAGTCATATTGTCCAACAGCCCGGCGAGTCAGCCAGGGAACTCTGGACTAGGTTCTTAGTCAAAAAGAACCAAATTGTCGACTATCCGAACGCGGAAGCCCTAGCGGCCTTCAAATGGCTAGCACGTCACCTCGGCCAGGAAGGACCCAAATCCATGACAGCCCTTACCACTCTAATGACTCGCTTTTGTGCGGGAGAAGACAACTGGCTCGCTCGCAAAAGCAACAACGCCAGCGACCCGGGCACTTCCGAAATCCGATACGGCAATGGCAAGCCACGACTAAACGAGCATAACAGTCGCAGCAATAACGAAAGATTGTGTACCATAGCGGTCAACGCCGGATTTCACAATCTAAAACCCGGTCAATGGAAGAAGCCATTTAAGGCCAAACAGGACGGACCATCCGCCCTTGATAGGATATTGGACTGACCTTGTCAGATTCACGGCCACCCTGATAAGCCAGCTAATCACACCAACAGAAACTGTTGGGTCTTCAACCAGGCAGGCAAGCTTAACACCGAATACAAGGGGAGCAGGCCACCAAGCGATAAAGACGACAGCAAGGCTCGCCAGCCGAACACCGGGAGCTAGAAGCAGTTTCCCTCCGACATTTGACCACTATCGGAGCGGAAATAGTAGTTCGGCTTCCGCCACCCACCCACTATGATGGCAGGATTTACACCACGCGTACATCACTACGCGCTCAAGATACCATGGGTATCGGCGGAAGCACAATACGGACAACCCTGCAAGCATTCCCGTAACGTTTTTTATCCATTCTTCTTTACTTTTCTTTATTATAAACAGGTGACCAACAGGACTGGATATACAACGGACTCTGTCGGAGTTTGGATCCGCACACTCACCTAAGGGGTTACTTCAGATTAGGACTCCCCTCCCAGAGGACGGGCGGCGCAGACGTGCGACAGGAGGTCCAAAATAGTTTTTGTAGACCGCACTCTTTATTTTGAGCCTGTACTATGCCTGTTTTCCTCCGTTCCTGACCCCGAGCATGTCAAATGGCGGGGTTGTGGATTTTTCCTTTTTTATATATGAATTTATCATTGGCTTATTGCTCCACTCCCAGTAAACTTCATACGAACTAATCTTCTATACTCTTTTTACAATGAGTACGGCCGCAACGGCGGTGTTACAAGACGCACATCGGCATAACCGGCCAGGGGCTCGGTTTGGGAACAAATGAGTCGCCAATAAAAGCCCGAACAACTCTATAGCATACTTCGGCGTCGCAAGTTTGGCCTTATATGCATCAGCTCCGAATCATTGTCTTTGGTCAATAGTTGGGTTGCCCGGCTCCTGTGTTTGCTACCCTATGTTCCGCTCTATCGGCTAGGGTAGTAAAGGGAGAACTACTGCGATTGTGCCCTGGCTTTGACCCGATGAGCACCTCAGTAGAGAAAGCCGAAAACTGACTGTCATGATGCGGCGAGAGCTGGTCAACCACTTGACGACTTATTCGAATCTTTAGCGATTCCCCGTGTCACACGAAGGGTCTTTTTCAATCAAAACGTGTAAGGCACAATATTACGATATGCCGCATACATACTAGGGGCTATGTTATAGCCCCACCATAAAACTCCTATGGCTAAGTGAAAGCGTTAACGCCCTATAATACAATTTCCTGGTTCACCGCATTATCACCTCCTTTATGGACCAAGACGTTGGATAAAGAGTGATTCAATGCTTTTCCGAACACTCCCGTATTTCCTACGAGGGGGCTGAAGCCCACGACTGGAAAACTTTCAAATTACATTAAAAACGGCCGCACAGGTGGAAAACAAGCTTTCAAGCAAAAAAATAGATTAACTATAAAGTTGTTTGTTACAACCCTTGTACACATCACTCGAATATTATGTCTTTCGAGCACTGACCCTCTATTAAGCGGGCGGCCTCTAGGACATCTCCAAAATAATGCTCCAGTTCCGGACGGTCCTTGCCTTTGGGTGGACTCTTCGTCGTAATATTGATGGCCTTCATCTTCCCCCAGAACGTCTTGACTCGGGCGAAGGCCATCCGTGCACCTTCAATGCACATCGACCGCTTCATAGCATCGATACGCGGCACCGCGTCAGCAAGCCGCTGCACCAGGCCGAAGTAACTACTCGGAACAGGTTCAGTCGGCCACAAATGGACTACGACGTTCTTCATGGCAGCGCCGGATATCCTATGCAGCTCGGCCCACTGGGACATATGTTCATTCAGCAACAGAGGGCGCTTCGACGCGCCGAATTGCGACCAGAAAAGCTTCTCTGTTGCACACCCCTCTTGCGCCTGATAAAACTGCGCTGCATCGGAAGAACTCTTTGGCAAGTCTAAAAAATTGTCCGGAGAACTCCATACTTGGTTAAGCTGAGCATAGTTCGGATCGCCGAACTTAGCCTGTAGCAAAAAGGGCTTGCCAGCCACAATATCCCCAGCTTGCCGGATTTCCTCACGGGCTGCTCTGGATTCAGACCGCGTCTCTCTCGCCTCTCGTAAGGCCTTGTCAAGTTCAGCCATTTTTTGGCTTCATTTTCCTTCTCAAGAAGTTTACAGCGGCCAGCTGCATTTTCTAACTCGCGCGCCATGGTGGACATGGCCTCGTTGTCCTGGCGCCGCGCGGCTTGTTCGGCCCTCAACTCGGCCGATGCCTTTTCGGCGGCCACATTACTAAACCGGGCTGTTCCTTGGCCCGGGCTAGCTCCGCCCGAAGGGCTTCCACGGCGGCAGCACCATCTGCATTCACGCATATTCCATATAAAACTCTTTTCAGAGTCAGGCTTAAATTACATAGCACACTGGTGTAAGGAATGCCCACAAAACATACCTTGCGAGTCGTCAAGACGCCTATTGATCAATGCAATGTCATCCTCCGCAGTATCCAGCTTTCTCTGCAGTTCGGCCACTTCCATACCATGGGTAGCCGCGGGAAGCGAGACAGTCTGCATTCCAAGTTAAAACAAGGTTAGTACCTGAGCGTGTCTTTTCGATCCTCCGATCGCTTCTTTTGGAAGGCAATCCGAGTCTCAGGGGCTACTGCATATACAACAGGTGCATTCGGTCAATAATATTTCATTGACAAAATTACATCACAAACATCAAAACCCCTCAGAAGGCTCATGAAGGCCTCATTCAACCCGTTCTTCGCAGAGAGAACCTTTTCGACCACCGTAACCATTAAGGCGCGGTGCTCCTCTGAAACGGACGCCTGTCACAGCATGTCCGTCAGCGTCTTCGGCACTCCTAGGTCTTCGGACACCGTTGCCGAAGCACGATATTCCTTTAAAGGAATCCGCTTAACTGCCTCCAGAATCATCTCCGGTTGTGAGCCGGACAGTTCGGGGCCGCCATTCTTGACCCCCGAACCCAGAATGACAGAGGCACCACCTTCGGGTAACTCCTTCCTCGTTTCCTGTGCTACTTTCCGGTCGGGAGGGGCCCTCCGGGATGACACCTCAAGATTATCCGCCCTGTTGGGCGAGGAGGCCGGAGAAGGCGTGTCACTCTCCATCATCTATGGAAGAAGGTCCCCCGAGGAGGAGGATGATTGAAAAACACCAGGCGTTAACTTGCGAGGACGTGCACATGTCGGAGAACTACTTTAGTAATAAGAAAAGAATGAGGTATGGTTAAAGTACCTCGCTTCACTTACGGTCTGGCCGGAGGTTCGTCCTCATCATCAGGCTCCACATTGACATCGCTCGCCTGGCTCAAGCCGATCGATGATGGCATTTTTCCTTTCTTGGAAAGTTTCCCCTCCTGGCCTCCAGAGGTAGCGCGCTTCTTGCCGTGGCAGGCATCTCCTTTGGGCTCCATGCTCTCACCCCCTCTGCAGACACCCGGTACGGTGTCGGAATTAACATCCGCGTCAGCAGGGTGGACGCGGGATCTTCGGGAAGGGGCGCTGGACTCTAGATTAATACCGCTTTCTTTATCCAGTCCTACGTAGGGGCGGAGTGCTCAGTATCTTGTCAAAAGATGTTGAAATAAAAGGTGTTGAATACTTACCGAAGCGTCCGGATAATTGCAGTCGAGGCCAACATCTTCGGTGGTGTCCGGTCATTGCTCTCGCTCCCCGAAATATAATTTCCACATTCCTTCGTGCGTCGTGCTGAAGGGTCCGCCGCCCTTCTGGACTGAACTCCCACATACGGATAGGCCGCAGCTGACATGGCAGGATCCGGCGGACTAGCATTACTTGAACAATGTTCACAAGCTTGATGCCTCTCTTGGTAAGGCTTCGGATGCGACTTTGTAGAGTCTGCACCTCATTAACGGATCCCCAGTTCAATCCCTTGTTGATCCATGAAGCGAGTTGAATTGGAGGGCCGGGTCGGAAAGCAGGAATAGCCATCCACTTCAAGCCCCGTGGCTCGTTGACATAAAACCATCCCTGCAGCCATAGTTCGGAAGGCTTGGCGAAAGATCCTTCAAACCAAACCGCGCTGGCAAGCTTGCTTATAGCAATGCTGTCGCACTCTGCCTGCTCCACCTCTGTCACCTGCGGTCTCACATGAAAAGTCTTGAGCCACAAACCAAAGTGCGGAGGAGTCTGGAGGAAGGCCTCACACGTGACGATGAATGTTGAGATGAGAAGAATGGCGTCCGGGGCCAGATCGTGAAAGTCTAGGCCATAGTAGAACATGAGCCCCCGGATAAAGGGGCTAAGTGCGAACCCTAGCCCATGAAGGAAGTGGGATACAAATACTACCCTCTCGCCAGATTTGGGGGTGGGAATAATCTGCCCCTCGGCAGGAAGCCGATGAAGGATTTTTGGGGTCAGGTACCTCGCTACGCGGAGCTTCGCAATATCCTCCTCCATGACGGAAGAGGCCACCCACCGGCCTGAACGGCTGGGCCCGGACATGATTGGGGCGGCTGGTGATTGGAACTCGAGGAGGCTGGGATTGAGGAAGAAGCAAGTGGAGAAGAGAAAGACAAGTCCGGGTTCCTATATAAAGGCCCAGAATATCGAGCATCCCCTCCTGGGTCTCGAAACTTACCTATCCTCAAAGAGTTGTACCTAGGGGACGGTTGGGTTACCCATACCAACATTATTGAAAATCCCGTGAATAAGGGGGCACAATCTCTGCTTTGACAAGACGTGCCAATAAAACCGCTTCTCGAGACGTGGGGCGATAGGATAGCCAACGGTTGGAAATAATAACCGGGCGGGCATGATGCAATGTCACAACAGTTGTCGACCGATTGGACTCGTGGAGTATTGTATTTTCTGCAATTATGTACACAGGTCCGGATACAATCATCACATCTGAAGACTATAACAGAGTTAGGACGAAGGGGAACCCGCCTTGCAATGCCGAAGACAATTTATGCGCGGGACTCCTCGTCATTGAAGCCAGGTTCAGGGGCTACTGAGGGAGTCCTGGACTAAGGGGTCCTCGGGCGTCCGGCCTGTTATCCATGGGTCGGACTGATGGGCTATGAAGACACGAAGACCGAAGACTATACCCGTGTCCGGATTGGACTCTACTTGGCGTGGAAGGCAAGCTAGGCGATTGATTACGAAGATTCCCTCTTATGTAACCGACCTCGTGTAACCCTAGATCTCTCTGGTGTCTATATAAACTGGAGAGCGTAGTCCGGATAGGACAAATTCATTACCATATACTCATAGGCTAGACTTCTAGGGTTTAGCCATTACGATCTCGTGGTAGATCAACTCTTGTAACACTCATATTCACCCAGATCAATCAAGCAGGAAGTAGGGTATAACCTCCATAGAGAGGGCCCGAACCTGGGTAAACATCGTGTCCCCCGTCTCCTGTTACCATCGATTATAGACGCACAGTTCAGGACCCCCTACCCGAGATCCGCCGGTTTTGACACCGACATTGGGTTCAAAAGGAAAATGAATGTTGATGGATCTTACTGGAAGCCTGAGCAGTACCCCAAAACCACATGGGTTGCTACAAAGGGTCCTTCAGTGGATCCGTCTACCTTGTCTGGCTTCACTTGTGCTAACCCGATTATCATTGATGAATCCTTTGATGCAAACTATAAACTGTTTAAGAATCAGAATCGTGAAGTGTTTGCCAGGTATATTGGTATTAACTGCAGGAATGGGCCACCTATGAAGAAGATCTAGGTGCCCAAAAGTTGTCTTGAGAATCTTCCTGTGAATGTCATCATAACACCACCTGGGAGGAAGACAAACCCCAAACCAAAGGCTTCATATGGTCCAAAGGCTTCATACAGACAGAGGACTCAACAGAGTCACCCTAACACAAATGTTGTGCAGGGAAATCATACTCAGACCTATGAATATGAGCGTGTTTCCTCAAACCGCTATGTTCATAAAACTAAGAACTTTTCTACTTATTCATATGAGTATTATTCACCTCCTGCAAGGCTATTTGCTAGGGCTCCAAAGCCGAAGTTCTCAGATGCTGCACTTAGACTCATTGCTTCTAAGCCACCCCTGAAGATGTGGGTGGCTAAGAAAAATTAACTCTCTTTTGTAGGGAAAGGTCTCTAGCCGGAAATCAAAGGCGTCTGATGCTATCGCTGGGGACCTAAAACAACTTGTAGGGCGCAAGATAAAATGCCCGAATGGTCTTACTATGTATTTCGTTCCCGAGTTCCTTGATGATCACCCTATTTATCCTAACCAAGATCTGAACTTTCATAATCCACTCGTTCGTCAAATTTTTATGCTTCACAATACCCTTGGTGAAGCCTAGCTATCCCCCTAACTGCATTGTAGGGTATGACACCAAAGGCTTCATAATGGATTATGGACAGTGGATGCACTAACCACATGACTGTTGATCGAAGTCTTCTGATGGATTCAACACTACGCCCATCTGACAAGAGTCACATCACATTTGCTGACACTGGTAAAAGCAAGGTATTGGGTCTAGGTAGAGTTGCAATCTCAAGGGATCAGCACATGGAACAGGTGATGCTTGTTGAACCCCTTGGTTTCAACTTAATGTCCGTCTCAATGCTCTGTGATTTGAACATGATTGTGATATTTGGAAAATATTGTTGCCTTGTTCTAATGGAATCTGACAAGTCTCTAGTCTTTGAAGGGTATCGAAAAGATGATCTGTATATGGTAGATTTCTCAGCAGGACCACAGTTGGCCGTATGTCTTCTAGCAAAAGCTTCAGAGTGCTGGCTTTGGCATCAGAGGCTAGGGCATGCTGGCATGAGGAACCTGTACACACTCGCGAAGAAGAAACACGTCGATAGCATCGAGTGTGTCAAGTTCAAGAAGGATCATCTGTGTGGTGCCTGCGAAGCTGGAAAGATGACAAGGGCCAAGCATCCCTCGAAGACAATCATGACGACATCTCAACCCTTCGAGCTGCTTCACATGCACTTATTTGGCCCTACTCACTACTCTACTCTTACTACCACCGCTTGCCTATATGGCTTTGTCATTGTTGATGATTATTCAAGATACACATGGGTGCATATAATCCTTTACAAGAATAAAGTGCAGGATGTCTTCAGATGATTCGCCAATCGTGCCATGACAAACTATGGCATCAAGATCAAGCACATTAGAAGTGACAACGGCACAGAGTTCAAGAACACTGGCCTCGACACTTATCTTGATACGTTGGGCATCACTCATGAGTTCTCGGCTCCATACACACCTCAGGAGAATGGCATCATGGAGCGCAAGAACAGAACACTCATTGAGATGGCTCGGGCGATGCTTGATGAATACAAGATTCCAAGGAAGTTCTGGCCTGAAGCCATTGATAGTGCATGTCACGTCATCAACCGTGTTTATCTTCACAAGCTTCTAAACAAGACATCCTATGAGCTACTAACTGGTAAGAAGCCAAATGTCAGTTACTTCAGACTATTTGGTGCTAGGTGCTGGATCAAGGATCCACATCACACTTCAAAATTTGCACCGAAAGCACATGAAGGTTTAATGCTTGGCTACGGAAAGGATTCACACTCCTACAGAGTCTTCAACCTCTTTCACTACAAAGTGGTTGAAACTGTGGATGTGCGATTCGATGAGACTAACGGCTCGCAAAGAGAGCACCTGCCAAATGCGCTAGATGAAGTCCCACCAAGTGAATCGATCAAGCTTATTGAAAGTGCGTTATATCGACTAGAGGGGGTGAATAGGCGATTTTTATGAATTCTTCACTGGGGAATTTGCTGGTGAAGGAATTCCTTAGCGAAGAACTACTTGCAGCGGAATAAGTACTCAAAAGTAAACATAGCAGAACACAAGCATGGTCATCATGATGAAATGAAGACAAGCACAGTGTACAGAAAGCGTAAACACAGGATAGCACGGGATGAAGACAAACAGACTGAAGAAATTGAACTGAGGAAATTGAGAAAGTCTTCAGTCAAAGTCTTCAAACAGATATGAACAAGCACACAACACAGTTATGAGGAAATGAAAGAGTTGAGGAAGTAGAACCAGTAGGCTTGGTGAAGACAATGATTTGGTAGACCAGTTCCAACTGCTGTCTTAGTTGGACATCTTGTTGGAGCGGCCAGGTATTTAAACACCGTATTCTCCTTGAGCTAAGGTCACACAGACCTTGTCGGGTGGTTGGTGCGACATATGCCAATGGGTGGCTTATCATTGTGGGTGCCAATAAGACGTCGCCGGTGCCTGGAAACGGGATGAGGCGAAGACGTGCACGCCGGCGGATCTTACCCAGGTTCGGGGCTCTCCGAGGAGATAACACCCCTAGTCCTCCTCTGCGGGGTCTCCGCATGATCACTAGATCAGGAAAGGGTAGCTACAATCGCTCCTAGAGCTCTTGGGTTCAAGGGAGAAGAAGAACAAGGCTAGCTCTCACTTCTCTCTATCTATGGTGTGTGTGCTGTGCTCAGAAGCTCTCTCTTTGGATGGGTGCTCCGGGGGGTTTATATAGGCCTACCCCTCGGGGGTACAATGGTAATCCGGCTGGGCACTGGTCCCAGTCGTCAGTGTCTACGCTCACCGGCTTCTCCGCCGGCTGTTGGGTCCCGCCGATTGGTGAGTCCCGCCCGCTGCCGGCTTCTTGGGCGACAGGCCGGCCCCACCGCCTAGAGTCTTGTCAGCGGATGCTTACTGTAGCCTCGCCCTTGATGATGAGGGCTTCGTTGAGGTAAGCGTGGCTACAGAGGGCCGCCTCGGGGGCTCTCACTGTAGCCTTACCTTGTCTTGTCTCCTTAATGTGGCACACGCTTCGAGGGAGGGGGTAGCCGTCTTCTGTGGGCCGGCTACGCCCTTGGCCGACTGGGGGAGGCCGGGCCGCCTTCTCGCCTCTCTCTGGCTGAAGGGGCCCGCCGCCCGGGGGCCGTACGGGAGTCTGTCGTGGATGACGTTGAGGCCAGCATGGCTACAGTGCCGAGCCGAACGGGAGACGGCCGTCCCGTACGGCCTCCTGTAGCCATGCCCGCCTCGGGCTTCGGGGGTAGTGGGCCGCACTGTGGCCACACCCTGTCTTGTCACCGTTATGTGGGTGTAGCTTTGGTGGTTGTGGTCTCGGCCGACTTCTTGGAGTCGGCGCTCTTCGAGGCCGGCTTCCTGGAGTCGGCCACCCCGCGAATGTCCTGGGGGGGGGGAGATAGCTGAGGTGGAGAGTCGGCCTCGGGGCTAGCCGGCCAGGGGAGGTGGTCCAATGCTTGGAGTGCTTGGAGGCCCAAAGGCCTGATAATTTTTCAGAAGAACCAGGGGTAGTCGGTTAGGCTACCCGTGGCCATTTACTCCGACAGTAGTCCCCGAAGCTGATTGGGCTTCGAGGTGGAGTAGGAGTCGAGAAGTTCGATCAGCTTCCTATCTTGACAAGTCGGCAGCTGGGAGCCGGCTTTGGTTAGGCGTGCCGCCTTGGTCAAAAACTCCGGAGTCGGAGGGCGGGAGCTCGCCAGTGCGTGCACCGGGCCGCGGGCCGGCCACTTGCCGTCTACGAACCACGTGGCCCCTCTTGGCCGGAAAGCCTGCCAGCCCACGCGCGTGACGGGACGTCGCCGCAGGGCGGGGGCCCGCCACGTCCACGCCTGGGCCCAGGCGCGGATTGTCTGCATCCCGAAACCGCCCGCACGTCTTCTTGCGGCAGTTTCGGCTCGCCTTTAGGGCGCAATAATCGCGAGGCATGGGGGGAATGGGTGCAGTTAATCCCCACGTCTCCCCCCACGTCCGGCCTCCCCGGCCTTGCCTCGCGAAGCTATAAGTAGGGTGAGGTGGAGGGGGCAGGCCCTCGCACGCTCCTCCTACTTCCACCATCTTCTTCGCTCGCCGTTCCTTGCAACAGCGCCTCGCCGCCGCGCTCTTCCACCGCACGCTCCTCCACCGCCGCGCTCGTTTTCGCCATGCCTCCCGCCACGGAGCAGTATGGCGGGGATTGGGACGGCTCCAACGTCCACGAAGATCACGTCGACTTCCTCCGCAATACACGGCGGCTGCCCGGCGCGGACAAGGTGGAGGTCCGTCTTGCGCCGGCGAGGGAAATTACGCCCGAGCCGCGGGAGGGCGAGCGGGTGGTCTTCCGCTCGCATTTCTTGCGCGGCATCGGCCTGCCAGTGAGCGCCTTCTTCCGCTCCTGGCTCGATTTCTACCAGCTCCAGCCGCACCACCTCACCCCAAACGCGGTGGTGCTACTGTCTGCCTTCGTCACCCTGTGCGAGGGCTACCTCGGCGTCCTCCCCACCCTCGAGCTCTGGGGGGAGTTCTTCCAGTCCAAGCTGGGCACGCGCATGCAGGGCGTGCCGGCTCAGACTGGCGCCTTCATCGCGTCGAGGAGGTCGGTCACCGACAACCCCTTCCCCGTCATCACGCTAATCCAATCGGTGAAGAAGTGGCAAAAGTCGTACTTCTACGTGCGGAACATCGCCCCACGGGGCGACTACATCAACTTGCCGGCTTACGTAGCCGGCCCACCGGCGGGCAGGCGGCCTCAGTGGTCCTTCCGGGCCGTGACTCTGACGCCGGCCGGGTCCACCGCCGTCGCCCGAGTGCGAGAGCTGACCCAGTCGGAGGGCTTGACGGGGCCCGACCTGCTGGCCGCCTTCATCACGCGCCGGGTAGTTCCGCTCCAGAGCCATCCTCATCTGATCTGTCAGATGAGCGGCCAGCTCGATCCGAGCCGGATGTGCACCAAGGACATGCCGCACGCGGAGGTCGCCTATATGGTGAACTACCTCACGAACTGCAAATTCACCGAACAGTGGCAGTTCGGCAAGGAGCCATATAGCCGAGCCAATCCGCCGCCTGCGGTATGTTCTCCTTGTCTCTTTTTCTTCTCTTAACCTTGTTGCCGAGTTCTTTTGGCCGACTCTAACTTAGTCGGCTTGTTTTTCGACAGAGCCCTCTTCTTCGGCCGGCCGGCGGTTCAGACGCAGAGCGTCGGTTCGCCCCCGACCGGACGGAACATGATCTGGAGGACCCCGACTTGGGGGCGGCCGGTATGGACGACAACATCGAGTCGGGTGGTGGCCAAGCCGCCGGCGAAGCAGGCGGCTCCGGGCTTGGAGTCACCTTCGACGACTGGCCGGACGACGATGAGGCAGAAGTCGCCCCGCGCCGCCAGCCGGCATCTGGACGCGGCGCGGGTTCCTCCGCTGCACCGCCTGCTCGGGGCGGAGGGCAGAAGCGTCGCGCCGCCCAGGGTTTGTTCGGCAGTCGGACGAAGAAACCCAGGGGCGGGGCGGCAGCAACCAGGCGGGAGGAGGCGGCCGCGAAGGCGGCTCGCTTCCGCAAGACGGTGAAGCAACTGCAGACCGTGTCGGCGTAAGTTCGAATTCTCTTGTACACTCTTTTTTCTTTCTTTTCTCTGGTGGTTCCTGAACCCTTGTCCTTTTCTCCAACGATCAGAGCTCCGTTGTCGCTTGAGCGGGCGGCTGCCGGCTCCGTCGTTGAGTCGCCGAGGGGGTCTGGGAGCACCACTCGCCGTGTGGACCCCCGCGCCGAGCTTCAGGCGGCGACGGAACGGAACGCGTGGGAGGCGCGGGAGGAGCAGGAGGCGCGGGAGGCGGAGGCACGGAAGGCGCCGCCCAGGCGGCACGGGAGGAGGAGGTGGCGAAGGCGCTCGCCGATGCCGCAGCCAGGGCCTAAGCAGAGGCTGCAGCTGCAGAAGCGGCGGGGGAGGTCTTGATGGTCACCCCTCTGCGCGTTGCGGCGCCGGGGTCCATGGAGCCCTCGCCAGGAGGAGTCAGCGGCGACTAGCCAGGGCTGGAGAGGGATGACGACGTCGTCGTCCTGGAGAGGGTGCCGGTGCTGACCCCTCCAACTGGGGCGGCTCAAGGCGGCCGGCCTAGACCGCCGCCTGCACAGTCGGCGGGGGGCGAGCCGGCCGCGAGGGCTGAGATGACGGTCCGGATGCCGCCGAGTCGTCGTGCGGGGAAAGCTGTGTCGGAGCCACAGAAGGCCGCGTCGGAGCCGCAGACGGCCGTGGGCTCCAACTCGTCGGCCCAAGATGCGGAGGCGGCCAGCGCTACCTCGGGGTGGATGCCAGGCGGAGGGACGGCCGTGATGAACGTGGTTGCGCAGGACGTCCGGACCCGGCTCCAGGGCCAAGCTGCGGCGCTGAGGCAGTTCACCGACGAGTTCCTCGCGACGCGGGCGGCCATCCGGGTTAGTCTTCCCATCTTGCTTCTTCTTGACTTTGATTTCTTCTTGATCTTGATTTCTTCTGTGGGGGCGCGTCAGCGCACCCACTGGGTGTAGTCCCCGAGTTCTGAGTCGGCTGCTGAGCAGGCGGCTTGGAACTTCTTAGTGGATTTGTCTTTGCTATTCTTGTTCTTACTTCGATCTTCTATCTTGCAGGACTACCACAATCTTCGTGCGGCCGCCTTCAACTCCCAGGCTCGGGAGCTGACCCAGAAGACCGCCGACCTTACTGAGAGCCGAGGTACGTTCTTTGTTCCTTATCTCATGTGGGGGCGCGTCAGCGCACCCACTGGGTGTAGTCCCCGAGATTCGGGCCGACTGCTGAGCAGTCGGGTCAGATCTTCCTTGACGACTTCCTCTTACTGTTCTTTCTTTTTATGCCGTCTCTGCAGCGGCCAACGCCAGTCTGAGGGCACAGCTGGGGGAGTCCCAGACTGCCCTTCGTGCCAAGGACGCCGAGCTCGCCGCCTTGGTGCAGGAACGCGACCGCCTGGCCAAGAAGTTGGCCGACCAGGAGGAAGGCCACAAGGCGGCTCTGAAGGAAGTGCAGGACCGCGAAGCTGCCCTCCAGGCCGAGTACGAGACGGAGGCGGCTGGCTGGGCTGAGGCCAGGCAAACTCTGATCTCTGGCTATGGCCAGATCGAAGATCTGGTTGACGGTAAGCCGCCTACCTCTTCGTCCTTTCTTGCCATCTGCCACTTTGGCTCTTTTTCTAATTTGGTGCTCTTTTCTCCTTTTCTTCTTCTTTTTTGCGCAGAATATTTCCCTGGCTATTCTACTGCTGCCAACCAGACCATCGAGGCCCGCCGCCAGGCTGGCTTCGAGATTTCGCCAACCGCCGGCCGTTCGCTGGAAGAGCAGCTCTTGGCGATCCAGGCCCGCATCCAGCCGGCTCACCGACTGCTACGCCGGCTTCAGCGTGCCGGGGCACAAGTCTTGGCCGCCCTCTGGCCCGGCCAAGTGGTTCCTCGCACCCCCAGTCGGACTGCCGACTGGCTGGAGGTGACAGTCGGCCGCTTCGAAGCTTGGAAGGCCTCGGCGGCTCGCTCCGGCGCCAGGCGGGCGCTGGAGTTCGTCAAGGCCTGGTATCCCTGCTTGAGCCTGGATCAGCTGGCTACCTGGCGGCAGAAAGCCGATACGGAGCTGGAGCCGGCGCGGCCGGCTATCATCCGGCGGGCTTCGGCGATCGCCGACTACACCGACACCAGCGTCTTCGCCCCCGAGGTGGACGACAACGGTGTCGCCCAGCCGGAGGAGTGGTTCGGGCTGAACCCGGCGGACGGTGAGGACTCGGCGGAGGAGATCGACTCCAGCGACGAGGGTGAGGAGGAGGGGGAGGAGGGTGAAGACGTCGAGCTGGCTGGTGGAGCGGCCGACCAGCCTCAGCCTGACCGCACCTCCAGCACTACGTCGCGTGCGAGTGCATCGCCTGCCGCTGGTGGTGGCCAAGCCGAGACCCGCTAGGCGGCCGCTCCTTCAGCCGGCGGGGCCGTCTCCACCGACCAACTCGGCCTCCGTGTCGCGCCCTAGTCTGCCATCTTTTGTTTTTCCTGTCTTGTTACTTTTGGAACAATGTTTGGTTAAGTCTGCACAATTCCACCCATTGGGTGTATTCGAACTTATGTCTGTTGCCGGCCTGTTGGGGGCTTTATATGTATATATAACTTATGCATGCATTTGGCCTTTCCTTGTACTTTGCTTTTTATCCTTCCGCTTTTTCCTTTGCCGCCCTCCCTTGGTTGCCGCCTCCCCAGTCCAATAGTTGCTCTGCAATCTGTAGCCGGAGGAATGCTTGGCCGATTGGGGGGGAAGTACTCTAGCTTTGCTGGACTAAAGCTAAGTGTTTAGGAAGCCGGCCAGCCGGCTGTTTTGACAGCCGGCAAGCATGTTTGGAGGCCGTCTCTTTGCTATATAGGTTCGTTGTTCCTTAGCCATTTTTCGTGTGGGCATCCTTTCTGCCTTGCCTCTTGCTAGTCGGACAGTCGGTTCTTCGAGCTGCGACTTTCAACAAGAGGGGACTCGGGAGCCGGCACACTACTTTTCTGACTTCAGGTAGAACTTTCAATATAGCTCAAGGCGGCCAGTCCCCGGGCCGACTAGTCGAACCCGGTGCCAGACAAGAATTCAAATGTAATAATACATTCATGGATATGACACTTGTCATTCATAGATAAACAAAGGCAGTCCCTGAGTACTGCTCGGGGGGCCTGTTGGTTTGTACTTAATACAAAAGGGTAGCATGATACATACTGCTTTCAACTGTAAAATCGTCTCAGGAGGTTTGCGTTCCATGGTCGCTCCGACTCCTTGCCGGCGTCGTCTCTCTTGCGTGCTCTTGGTTTTTGCGCGTCGATCAAGTAGTAGGAGTCATTGCCGAGTGCCTTGCTGACGACGAAGGGGCCTTCCCAAGGGGCCGAGAGCTTGTGCTGGCTGGCTGTTCGCTGGATCAGCCGGAGCACAAGGTCGCCCTCTTGGAAGGATCTTGGCTTGACCTTGCGGTTGTAGTAGCGGCGCAGCCCTTGCTGGTAGATGGCGGATTGGCTGAGTGCTAACAGCCGGCCTTCTTCCAGTAGGTCGACGCCATCTTCTCTTGCTTCCTTGGCCTCCTCCTCCGTGTACATGGTGATCCGAGGCGAGTCGAACTCGATGTCTGTTGGGATGACAGCCTCGGCACCGTACATGAGAAAAATGGAGTGAAGCCGGTTGACTTGTTGGGTGTAGTGCGCAGACTCCAGAGGACAGCCGGCAGCTCATCGAGCCAGCAGCCGGCCGATCGCTATAGTGGTACAACCAGTCGGGGTTTGATACCGGAGAGGATGAGTCCATTTGCTCGCTCGACCTGGCCGTTTGACTGCGGGTGGGCAACGGACGCTAGGTCCAGTCGGATGCCCTGCGTCGCGCAGAAACGTGCCAGTGCTCCTTTGGCAAAGTTCGTGCCATTGTCGGTGATGATGCTGTGCGGCACGCCGTACCGAGTAGTGATGTCAGTGATGAATGTCACGGCAGTCGGCCCGTTCAGCTTCTTGATTGGCTTTGCTTCGATCCACTTTGTGAACTTGTCCACAGCAACAAGTAGATGTGTCAGGCCGCCACGGGCTATCTTGAAAGGGCCCACCATGTCCAGTCCCCAGACGGCAAAAGGCCAGGTGAGGGGAATGGTCTTGAGTGCAGAAGCCGGCAGGTGTTGCTTGGAACTAAAAACTTGGCATCCTCTGCAGCTTATGACTATTTCTTTAGCATCCTCCAAGGCAGTCAGCCAGAAGAAACCATGGCGGAAAGCCTTGGCCACAAGTGATCTTGAGGCTGCGTGGTGGCCGCATTCGCCTTGGTGGATGTCTTTGAGGATTGCCACTCCTTTTTCTGGCTCAACGCAACGCTGGAAGACTCCAGTGATGCTGCGCTTTACAAGCTCTCTGTTGATTATTGTATATGCTGCAGCTCGTCGTTGCACCAGTCTCACTGAGATCTCATCAGCCGGCAGCTCTCTGTTGACTAGGAACTTGAGGATGGGCTGGGCCCATGACGGAGCTGTGACTTCTTCTTCTGTTAATGTAGCCACCATGACTCGGGTGGGTGGGTTGGGTGGCGTTGAATTGGAGTCGGCCACCGCTTCTTGTGTCATTGCAGTCCCTGGGCCGACTGCTGCAGTCCCCGGGCCGGGTTCTGAAGTCCCCGGGCCGGGTGCGACTACGGCAGTCCCCGGGCCAATTGTCGAAGTCCCCGTGCCGCCTGCGGGGTTTTTCCAGTCGGATCCGGCTATATCTGGCGCAGGCGGTACGAAGATGGAATCCGACTCTAGAGACGGCTTGATGCACGGCTTGACGAGGCGTTGGAGGGAGACGCCAGTTGGTATGGCTTGTCGGGTGGAGCCGATCCGTGCTAGGGCATCTGCTTGGTCGTTGTCGGCCCTTGGCACGTGAAGGAACTCGCACCCTTCGAAGTATCCGCTGATCTGCTAGACGAGGAATCGATAGCTCGCCATGTTCGCGTCCTTGGCGTCCCAGTCGCCAGACGATTGCTGGACCACCAAGTCTGAGTCGCCGTAGCACAGGATCCGGCGTATGCCGAGTTCTTTGGCTAGCCGGAGCCCATGTACGAGCGCCTCGTACTCGGCCACATTGTTGGAGGCGGCGAAGTGGATCTGTAGCGTGTACTTGAGCTTGTCGCCTTTGGGAGAGGTGAGGACGATGCCGGCTCCCAAGCCGGTGCGCATCTTGGACCCGTCAAAGTGCATCCGCCAATGGGTAGAGTCGGCAGCCAGCGGTAGGTACTGGGTCTCGGCCCAGTCGACGAGGAAGTCGGCCAATGCTTGCGACTTGATGGCAGTGCGGGGTTGGTAGAAGATTGTGTAGGGCGCCAATGCAATGGCCCATTTAGCCACCCGGCCGGACGCATCCCGGCTGCCTATGATCTCGGCGAGCGGGGCAGTGCACACGACCGTGATGGGGTGCTCTTGGAAGTAGGGCTTCAGTTTCTTGGCAGCGAAGTACACCCCATAGCACATTTTCTGGTAGTGCAGGTAGTTCTGCTTTGAGCTGGACAGCACTTCGCTGAGGTAGTACACCGGCCTCTGGACTAGCTGGGCTCGGCCTTCTTCCGGGCGCTGGACCACAACAACAGTGCTGACGACTCGGCTAGTCGCCGCGATGTAGAGGAGCATGGGCTCCTTCTCAGTCGGCGCCGCTAGGACAGGCGGAGTGGTCAGCATTTTCTTCAACTCATGGAAGGCTTGGTCGGCTTGGTCGTTCCACTCGAAGTGAGTGGACTTCTTCATGAGTCGGTACAGGGGGAGAGCCTTCTCTCCTAGTCGGCTGATAAAACGATTCAGGGAGGCTAAGCAGCCGGTGAACTTCTGCACATCTCGCAGCTTGGTGGGAATCTCCATCCTCTCGATGGCCTTGATCTTGACAGGCTTGCATTCGATGCCGCGTTCGGAGACCAGGAAGCCTAGCAGCTGGCCGGCTGGCACTCCGAACACGCATTTCTCGGGGTTGAGCTTGATTTGGAATCGGCGCAAGTTGGCAAATGTTTCTTTCAGGTCTTCCAGCAGGGTGTCGCGCTTCTCTGTCTTCACCACAATGTCGTCTACATAGACGTGGGCATTTCTGCCGAGTTGTTTCAAGAGGCATTTCTGCATGCAATGCTGAAAAGTGGCACCGGCATTTCTCAAGCAGAATGTCATAGTCAGGTAGCAGAAAGCTCCAAAGGGTGTGATGAAGGCAGTCTTCAGGCGGTCAGCTGGGTCCAACTTGATCTGATGGTACCCTGAGTACGCATCCAAAAAACTTAACAGCTCGCATCCGGCTGTGGAGTCTATCACTTGGTCAATCCGTGGCAGAGCAAACGGATCCTTTGGGCAGGCCTTGTTCAGACTGGTGTAGTCTATACACATACGCCACTTGTTATTCTTCTTCAGAACCAGAACTGGGTTGGCAAGCCATTCTGGAAAGAACACTTCCATGATAAAGCCAGCGGCAAGGAGCCGGGCTATCTCTTCTCCCACAATTCTTCGCTTCTCTTCTGACAGTCGGCGGAGGGGTTGCTTGACCGGCTTCGCATCAGCTCGGACATGTAATTTGTGCTCGGTGAAATCCTTCGGGACACCCGGCATGTCCTTTGGGGACCATGCAAAAATGTCTCGATTCTCATGGAGGAAGTCGACGAGCTCGCCTTCCTATTTACTGTCCTAGTTCGCCCCAATGACAGTGAACCTCTCCGGGTTCTCCGGGTCCAGAGGTATCTTCTTCGTCTCTTTGGCAGGCTGGAAAGAGCCCTGCGCATCACAATCTTTGGGGTTGGGGGACAAGGCCGGCTGCTTGCCGGCCATGGCCACAACCCGTTCCAACATCTTCTTCTCTTCTGCCACCATGAGGGACTCGGCTAGCCGGCTACTGGCCATGGCGCACTCGATGGACTTCTTGTAGTCGCCGGCTACCGTGATGATCCCCTTCGAGCTCGGCATCTTCATCTTCAGGTAGGCATAGTGGGGCACAGCCATGAACTTGGCCAAAGCAGGTCGGCCAAGCAGAGCGTGATAGGGGCTCTCCAAATCCACCACCTCGAACCAGATCGCTTCTCGGCGAAAATGATCTTTGTCTCCGAAGAGAACATCCATTTTGATCTTGCCGATTGGGGAGCAAGACAAGCTGGGGACGATACCATGGAAGACGGTGCAGCTCGGCATGAGCTGCTTCACTTTGATTTTCAGCTTCTCCATGGTATCGCGGTATAGTATGTTGATACTGCTTCCGCCGTCTATCAGAACGCGGGAGAATCGGGCAGCTCGCCTCTCCGTCGCGAGGGTGACATCCAGGACCATCGCATAGGAGCCAGGCGAAGGCATCACCTCTGGGTGGTCGGCCTGGCTCCAGCTGATTGGCTTCTCTGACCAGTGCATGAACTCGGGGGCGCTGGAGGCGACTGCATTAACTTCTTGATGCTGTCGGCGTCGACTGCGCTTGTCATCGGCTTGACTAGTGAAGACGACGTAGGCGGCGTGCTCTTCGGGGAATTCGTCTTGGATGGCGCCGACTGCCGGCCGAGCCGCCGGCTGCTGGGGGGCTGGAGGCGGCGGGCCGGGAGGCGGAGGCGGCAACATCCCCTCGCCGTTGGTGATGCGGGTGAGCCAGTGGCATTTCCGGGTTGTGTGGTTGGACGGCTTCGCGCCGCTGTGGAACTTGCAGGGGGCATCGAGATCTTGCTCGTAGGAGAAAGACGGCGGCCAAGCCGGCCTGCCACTCTTCTTCTTGGGAGCGGGCCGTTCTTCGGGCTGCTCGTCTTCAACTGTGGCCACCTGCCGACTGGTGGAAGTCGGCATGGGGGCCTTGCGCTTGTGATCGTTTTGGTAGGGGCGCCGATTGGGGTCGCCAGCCGGCGTCTTGGGAGCCGGAGCAATCACCTTCCCCGAGGCATCTACTCGGAGCTTGGTCTTCATTGAGGAGTCGGCCGTGGCGTACTTGTCCGCAATGACCAGCAACTCGTCGAGGGTAGCCGGCTCGTCGCAGAGGAGTCGGTGCTTGAGGAGGGTGCCCTCTCGGCACCTGGCAGTGAAGTACTCGATGGCCTGGACCTCGTGCACCCCCTCGCAGGAGTTGCGGAGCTCGGCCCATCGCGTGAGGTAGTCGCGGGTCGACTCGTTGGGCCCTTGTAGGTGCTGGTGAAGTTGCGGACGAAGACTTCTGTGAAGTCCAGCCAACTGTTGATGCTGTAGGGCTTGAGGCTATTGAGCCATGTGCGCGCCGTGCCCTGTGGCATGAGGGGGACATACTTCACGGCGACGCGCCGATTGCCGTTGGCTATGCTGACGGCCGTGGAGTAGTCGATGAGCCAATCTTCCGGCTTCACTGAGCCGTTGTACTTGGGCGTGTCTCTGGGGAGCGAGAACCCTTTGGGGAAGGGCTCGTTGCGGATGCGGGGGCCAAAGCATGGCGGGCCGACATCGTCTTCTTCTTCTAACGACAAGCATCGAGCAAGGCGGTCGATCCTGTGGCGGGCCTCGTTCTCGCCGACTCCTTCTCGGCGGCCGAGTCGGTCGCCAAGAGTCGGGTGCGTGATAGGCGGCGGAGTGAGGCATCTTTCTCTTCGAGGCGGGGGAGGAGGCAGATTTCCTTGGTGCTCTACTGCTCGAGGGCGGCCCTCCGCGTCGCGCTCGATGGTGATGCGAGTCCGGCTGCGGCTGGCAGCCGGCTCCTTGTCTTTCTTCTGGCGTGCGCCGCTCGCAGGCGGCGAGCGGGACGTTGCGGCGTGCTCCCGGCACGGGGGATGACTATCAGCACGGGCACCGGCTTCGTGCCGTTCTGCAGCCGCGTCGATCAGCTGCTGGATCTGTCTTGTCATGTAGGGGAGCTCATCAGCTCCCAGCCCATTGAGCTCTTCTGCAGCCACCTGAGCGGCTCGCAGATTCTCGAGCGGGGTGGCGTAGACGGGGCGATCTGCAACCAGCATGCTGGCGACGGCCGCGCCGCGCTTCTGGACGAAGCTGGCTCGGCTCGGGCTGCTAGGCGGCGGCGTACCGAAGGCGGCGCGGTCGACTTCGCGCTGGTGGGCTTCGGTGAGGCGTCTCATGGAGGCTATCTTCTGGCCTTCCGTGATGAGGGCGAGGCGGCGTGCCTCCAGGGTCTCGGCGTCGGCATCGGCCGGGATGGGGACGGAGAGGTCGTGCATCGCCGCTTGCAGGGCGTCGTGGGCGTCCTCGCCCGAGTTGGCGACGTGGCTGATGACCAGCACTTCGGTGACAGCGCTGCTGCCGCTGTCTGCTCGAGGGAGGGGATCGTCGAAGAGCACCACGTCGGAGGGGTAAGCGTCGAGCGATGCCGAGTCGGAGTCGACGAGCAATGGGTCGGTGGAGCCGACCGACTCCACATCTGCAGCAGGCTCGCTGGAGACGTGAAGCTGGTCGAGGAGGCTGACGAGGCGGCTCTCGGGGTAGTCTGTGCCTGCGTCGGACGCAGGCTCGTCGGAGATGAGAGTCTCGCCGAGTAGATCGGCGAGGCAGCTCGCTGCGCAGGCGTCGTCGACGCCTTGCAGCGCGTCGGGGCAAACGCCATCAGGCGCAGCAGGCTGGCTGCGCTCGCGGGGGAGGAAGAGGGTTCCCGTCCAGAACAGGTCTCCGGACGACGGTGCACCTGGCCCCACGGTGGGCGCCAAATGTCGGGTGGTTGGTGCGACATATGCCAACGGGTGGCTTATCATTGTGGGTGCCAATAAGACGTCGCCGGTGCCTGGAAACGGGATGAGGCGAAGACTTGCACGCCGGCGGATCTTACCCAGGTTCGGGGCTCTCCGAGGAGATAACACCCCTAGTCCTGCTCTGCGGGGTCTCCGCATGATCACTAGATCAGGAAAGGCTAGCTACAATCGCTCCTAGAGCTGTTGGGTTCAAGGGAGAAGAAGAACAAGGCTAGCTCTCACTTCTCTCTATCTATGGTGTGTGTGCTGTGCTCAGAAGCTCTCTTTGCATGGGTGCTCCGGGGGGTTTATATAGGCCTACCCCCCGGGGGTACAATGGTAATCCGGCTGGGCACTGGTCCCAGCCGTCAGTGTGTACGCTCGCCGGCTTCTCCGCCGGCTGTTGGGTCCCGCCGATTGGTGGGTCCCGCCCGCTGCCGGCTTCTTGGGCGACAGGCCGGCCCCACCGCCTAGAGTCTTGTCGGCGGCTGCTTACTGTAGCCTCGCCCTTGATGATGAGGGCTTCGTTCAGGTAAGCGTGGCTACAGTGGGCCGCCTAGGGGGCTCTCACTGTAGCCTTACCTCGTCTTGTCTCCTTAATGTGGCACACGCTTCGAGGCAGGGGGTAGCCGGCTTCTAGGAGCCGGCTACGCCCTTGGCCGACTGGGGGAGGCCGGGCCGCCTTCTCGCCTCTCTCTGGCTGAAGGGGCCCGCCGCCCGGGGGTCGTACGGGAGTCTGTCGTGGATGACGTTGAGGCCAGCATGGCTACAGTGCCGAGCCGAACGGGAGACGGCCGTCCCGTACGGCCTCCTGTAGCCATGCCCGCTTCGGGCTTTGGGGGTAGTGGGCCGCACTGTGGCCACACCCCGTCTTGTCACCGTTATGTGGGTGTAGCTTTGGTGGTTGTGGTCTCGGCCGACTTCTTGGAATCGGCGCTCTTCGAGGCCGGCTTCCTGGAGTCGGCCACCCCGCGGATGTCTTGGGGGGAGATTGCTGAGGCTGGGCCGCCTCTCGTGAGTCGGCCTCGGGGCTAGCCGGCCAGGGGAGGTGGTCCAATGCTTGGAGTGCTTGGAGGCCCAAAGGCCTGATAATTTTTCAGAAGAACCAGGGGTAGTCGGTTAGGCTACCCGTGGCCATTTACTCCGACAGACCTCGCCCAATCACTCGTGGTAAGTCTTCGGGTCACTTCCGAACCTTCACAAACTCGGTCACTCGGCGATCCACAATTCCTCACGGATGCTCTAGACCATGACGCCTAACCGTCTGGAAGAAGCACAGTCTTCAAAGGTAACAAGCGTTGGATCCACGCAGGATCAATCTCTTCAGTGATGCTCAATCACTTTTGGTTTGTAGGTGTTTGGGTTTGGGTTTTCCTCACTCGATGATTTTCGCTCAAAGTCCTCGGAGGATGGGATGCTCTCAAATGACAAGTGTCAATTTCTCTCGGAGCAGCCAACCAGCTAGTGGTTGTAGGGGGCGGCTATTTATAGCCTAGGGAGCAGCCCGACATGATAAGACATAAATGCCCTTCAATAATATGACCATTAGGTGGGTAGATCTTTTGGGACAGCTGGCACGTAGCACAGCAATGGTCGGAAATTTGAGTATCAAATTCCTCAGGGCTATCATGTTCCTCACTGTGTAGGCAATCCGCACTGGCGAATTCCTAACCCCTCAGTCAGAACAAATTCCTCAGAGACCAGAAGAACTTCGTCTCTGTCACTGAAGAATATGACTAAACTATATGAGATTCCAAAGGCTTCACTCGAAGGGATTGGTAGATGTAGGATTTTGAGTTGAGCATCACTTGCAAATTTTTCCTTAGTATTTCCTCGACCCCCTTTAACAATACGGTGTTTCCTATGACTCAAGAAAGAGAAAATGAAACTACGAAAACAAAAGTCTTCACGCTTCATGTTCCTCAAATGAATACCAAGTCTTCAAGGTCACACCAATTTCTTCACTTTCAAAGTCTTCAGAAAGTCTTCAGAAATCCAAAATCTTCAGTCGAAGAACTTCATTTTTAGGGGTCGACTTTCTCTGTAAATATCAAACTCATCATAGACTTATAGACCTGTCTACACTCATAAACACATTAGTCCCTTAACCTATAAGTCTTCAATACACCAAAAGCACTAAGGGGCACTAGATGCACTTACAATCTCCCCCTTTTTGGTGATTGATGACAATATAGGTTACGTTTTCAACGGGGATAAACATATGAAGTGTAAATACTGATATTGAGGAATTTGATTGCAAGATATAGAAGAACTCCCGCTGAAGATGTGCATAGTGAGGAATTTGCTTTTGAAGCAATGCACACTTGAAGAGTAAAATCATGGAGATCTCCCCCTATATCTTGTAATTCATACACGCATTTGACATATAATATGAAGAATTTGAAATGCATGATGAAATTATGGTGACTGATGTAATTCAGCATGCGTGCATAAACATTAATGAGGAATGAGCATGTAGAAAAACACAGCAAAAGTATCACGTCACCATAGAGTTTAAGTTTACAACTCGATCCAGCAAAGTCATCAGAAGAACGAGAGTTGTAACTTAAGAAAAAAACGCCCATATAGATAGACCCGCTTGAAGACTAACTCAAATTTCTCCCCCTTTGTCATCGAATGACCAAAAGGATCGAAAATGAGGACTAACGCCCCTGAAGAATATCAAGTTGATGGAGGAGCGCCAGCGTTGTTGGGGTCGTTCGTCGTTGTAGGGCCTGCCGCAGTGTCGTCCAAGTCTTCATGCTCGTCGGTGTCGCGCGATGAAGAATATGAGCTGGCCACCAAGGAAGGAACCTTGACCTTCTTGTACTTCTTCGGTGGAGGAGCAGACCAGTCAAAATCTTCTTTGAGACTGATTTGCTTCAGATCTTCTTCACCATATACATGTGACAGAATAGCCCAGGTGAGACCGAAGACTTCATGGAGGTAGTAATGGTTTTTCTTCACTGCATTATGTGTAGCAGTCATGTTGTGAAGAATTGAACCAAACTGACGCTTAACCCATTTATGATTTCGATCCACCTTCTGGTGAAGACTAAGCAGAAGCTCACGGTCAGTCATCACATGAGGAGCAGTGGCTTGATGATTTGGCTTGGAGGCATGGGCAGCAGAATCATGAGTGGCAGAGTCATCATTGGTGGAATAAGATGCAGCTTTGCGAAACTAACCATCCAATGGACGAATGCCTTCATCAATAACAGCTGGTGCCTTGCCCTTTTCATTAGCTGAGGAATAGGTCCGCTTGAGGACTTCAATCGGGGGCAAGTAGCTGAGGTGATTCTGAAAATCAGCTTTGTAGTTGAGTGAAGACCTTCTCCTGAGGAATCTCATAATCCAAGGTGCATAAGGCTTCAGCTCAAACGGAGAAAGTGCAACATTTGCCAGAGTCCTCATGAAGAAATCATGATAGTTGACGGGTATGCCATGAATGATGTTGAATACCATATTCTTCATGATGCCAACAATTTCCTCATCAGATGATTCGTGGCCTTTGATTGGACTCATGGTCTTTGTCAGAATGCGATAGACTGTCCTTGGTACATACTGCAATTCCTTCACGAGGAATTTTGTCCTTGAGGCTTGACCAGGTTTCAATGGCTTCATCAGCACTTGCATATAGTGATCTGTAAGCTCAGGCTCTTGGTACATGCAACGAGCTCCTTCAGGTGGAGGACTGATGGGCAGGGCGTGAAGTAATTCAGAGGCCGATGCTTTGTAGTGAGTGTTTTCGGTCATCCAGTCCAAAACCCAGGACTTCACATCGTCAGCATCTCCTGTGATGTGCAGTGTTGTGTAGAATTGAAGAATGAGATCTTCATTCCAATCAACTAGGTCTGTGCAAAAGTTGAGGAGGCTTGTGTCATGAAGCACACTGAGGACATGTGTGAAGCATGGCAGTGATTCCATGTCCACATGAGGAATATGCTTGTGGTCGAAGACTTTGTCCTTGTTGAAGAGCAGTGAAGAATAGAAGTTGGCCTGGCTGGCGGTCCAGAAGCGCTTCCTTCTAAGACGAGCAGAATCATAGGGATTGTAGTCAGTGAAGAACACGTGCTCGCCGAAGAAATCATCAGCCTTGAATTTCTGCTTCTTTGAGAATGGATCCTGTGGTTTGGGCTGAGGACTATCAGTCAATTGCATAATCACCTCAGGAATCGCAATCTCTGGTTGCATAGGCTAAGGAATTTCAGCTTCTTCTTCAGTGACAGCCTAGGTCTTCAATTCTTCATTTTCATTTTTATTTTCTTCAGCACTAGTGGCTGGAATTTCTTCATGGACAGACGGTGTGGCATGTGGTTCATCAGATCCCATTTGAACTGTAGTTACTGGAGACTGAGGAATTTGTTGCAATGGTGTGAAGAGTGGAGAGTTGGGGTGCTGACTTTCCCAAAAGTCATCATTCAGCACGGGTGTGGTACAGCCAATGTCCACATCTTCATCTTCCATTTCTTCGACGCCGGCCTCTTCAGCAGTAAACTGAGGCATAGGCGAGGAAACAACTGGAGTTGAAGGGATTGCATCCACTTCAATTTCTTCATCCAACTGCTCTGACGATGTAGCAGAAGGATTTTCTTCATCGGATTCGCTAGGAATCACATATTCTTCGTCATAAGGAACAAGGTCCTTTGATGGCATGGTTGACATAGGAACAACATCAATGGGGTTTGCAAACGAGCTGGTCAAAGACTTCATCTTCTTCGGAGCTGAAGAATCTGATGAAGTTGATGCCTTCCTTTTCTTCACTGCTGCACGCTCTGCAGCCTTGGTCTTCTTCACATCTGATGCAGATGGAAGGATCGGAGTTGGGGTAGGCGCAGGAGGAGCAGAGGAACTTGGTTGAATTTCTTCAGGCACAACTGATGCAGTTGCCCTGACTTCTTCATTTTCTTCAGGCGCACTACTAGTGGATGCCCTGGCAATTTTTTCAGCGGCTGGAATGCAGTCATCAGCCCTGGAACTTACATTTTCTTCAGCAGCCTGAATGTCATCAGCGGTGCTGGCATGTTCTTCAGTCGGCTGAGCAGATGCTTCAGCCTGAGGATTTTCTTGTTGCGTTGGAGCTGCAACATTGGACGTGAACTTTTCTGTCAACTTCACAAAACGGACTTTGGCTCCAAGCCAGTCAGCGCGGTATATGTCAAATTTATCACTGAGTTTCTTGATCTCAGATTGAATATTGACAAGTTCTTCAGTTGTCATAGAGACAATGTGTTTCTTCAGAAAACGCTCCTTCTTGTACATCGCTTTCTTGACCTGCCTGGCCTTTTCAAATTTCCTTTTCTCTTCTTGTATTAAGGCAGTCAACATATGACTTTGGCCAGGAGTCAACTTGAAATCAGGCATAGGAGTGTTTGGGTCCTTGTGCCAGAGATCAATGTAGTCGAGGATCAACTTTGGATCCAAAAGCAGAGGCACATTTGTGCCCTTGGCTCTAGCGGCCCTGACTTGCCTGTCTCTGATGATTTCGGCAAGTTCTTCATCACCAGCTTCGTCTTCATCAGACGGCACTTGGAAGGCTACCTACTTCTTGTGAGGACTTGGGCGAGAACCTTGTCCAGCAGTGGCCTTTGTCTTCAGCAGAGAGGGGCCAGTTGAAGAATTCGGTGCAGCTGAGGAACTAGCAGAAGCTCCTGAGGCAATAGAGATTCCTGTAGTCCTTTGGCACGTGGCAAGATGCACAGGTGCAGAGGATTTGGTCGGAGCAGCTGAGGACATTTGAGCGGAGGAGCTAAGGATTTTGGAGGAGCAGGAGCAGCGTGAGGAATTGGCCGTGAGGGCTTTGAGGATTCTGGCCGTGACGGCATTGAAGGTGAAGCACTTGGGTTATGCGCAGGCTTCTTTGCCATGGCCTTCTTCGGCTTGACAGCAGAGGCCTCGGCAGAGGCAGCAGCAGCAGAGTCCTCGTTGAATTTCCTCACTGCATCTTTTGCTTGTTTGACCAACTTGGCCTGGCGCTTGGCCCATTCTTCAGGATAGTCCTCACCGCGCTTGAGGCTGGTGGGATCTGCTTCTTGGCCAGGTGCCAATGGAGGTTTTGGGCATGGAGTATTGAGTGCGAATTTCTTCATGTATTTGGGAGTAACATATCTGTACTCCCTCCACTCTCTTGCCCATCTCCTCTCTATCCTCTGTATGCGCACCTTGCGCTGATTTTTGTCCTCCTTATCAAACTAGGCATCATCAGGAGTGCAGTAATCCTTATATATATCATCAGGGATTTCAAACGCAGTATTGATCTCAGGCCTCTTTCCTCCCTTCTATGGTTTCTTTCCATCAGCCATTTTCTTCAGATGAGGAATTTGAACAATGGAATTCTCTGAAGAAGTATGCAACTTTTCTTCGAGGAGCGCTGCAAATGAGTTAAGTTGATGAGAACCTAGTGATTCAGCAACGGACATGAGTACCTGTGAACAGAGTATAGTTGCGAGGAATTTGGGGAGGTCATATGCATTCTCAGAAGTTTTTGTAAAAAGAACAAGTTTGAGGAATTTGACCAGATGAGGCTTGAAGAATTTCACTAAGCGTTCTTTGTCTTAGGTTCCAGAGTTGTACAGATCAAAAATCCACACAATTGAGGAATCTTGAAGAAAAAACGTAGCTTAGAGAAATGAATCAAGAACATATGACATGTGAAGTGTTTAGTGTGTGAAGAATTTGAAGAATAAACACCTTTGAAGATTTTGTAGGAATTATTTGAATCAAGGAGGGCAGTAAAAGTAACTTTTAATTACCCTGGACGAAGAACACGACGAACTGGGATGTGGAGATGTGGAATTCAGCAGTGCAGATCTTCCACGCCCTAACTTGGCTGAGGAAGACAGCTACGGCGGCGGCGGAGTGAAGAAATCTGCGGCCGGCGCGAGTACGACGACGATGAGGTCGAGGCAGTGAAGCTCTTCCTCACCGGAGACGATGAAGTAGCGGCGGCGCTAGGGTTTGAGAAGCTCGAGCTGGAGTGAGGTCAAGCGGAGTAAAAGATAAGTGAGGAAGGGGAGGGGTATTTATAGCCACGATGAAAAACGGTTCGCCCGAAGAATTTGGAGGAACGCGCCCCTGACCCTTCTCATTCGCTTGACATGTGTCACCCACGTACTGAGAAGTGGAGATCGTGTGAGATCGTGGGTGAATAGATAAGTATTTCGTGGGATGCGGAACGGTTTGAGCGACAAAGCCGAAAACTTTGGATAAGATAAGTTAAAAGTTCCGTTCGCAAATTGTTCAGCTGACAAGGACACAGTGAAGATTTTGAACGAGTTTCAAATAGAACGCACATTAAGAATTTGTGAATAGATTGGGTTGAGTTTAGCATAGAGGGGGAAGGGTCCGATCACATTCACTTAGCAGAAAAAGCAACTTGAAGAAATAGCAATAAGTGAATGCTGTAGAGGACATAAACTCACATATATATAGCCAATGAAGAAAAACGACGGAAACAGTGAAGACAATGCAAAGTTGAAGAAAATGAACAAGTGAGGAATTTCAACACAAACTCAAATTGAAGATTTTCAACTTTTGGTGGTGGCGTAACCCACCGTATAAGAATGATGATTTCAGACACCGCGTACAATTGTCATAGGTTTCTAAGAATCAAATTCTTCGTTAATTTCTTCACATTTAGAGTGTTATTCTTCATGGATTGAAGAAAAACATTTCTTCATGTGTTGCACATCTAAGTCATCAATTTTGCATAAGTGTTAGGATGAGTGTCCTTTTCAAAGAACATTCGAAGATTCTAAGATATTTAGCTCACACCGCAACTTGCTAAATCTCTTGTCATCCAAGGGCATTGTGAAGATATCGGCTAGCTGTTCTTCAGTCTTCACATGCTCAATAGAAATGTCGCCCTGCAACACATGATCACGAAGAAAATGATGACGAATCTGAATGTGCTTTGTCTTCGAGTGCTGAACTGGGTTGTGAGCAATCTTGATGGCACTCTCATTGTCACAGAAGAGAGGCACATTCTTCATGTTGACGCCATAGTCCTTGAGAGTTTGCTTCATCCACAGCAATTGAGCACAGCAAGAACCAGCAGCAATGTACTCAGCTTCAGCAGTAGACAGTGATACGCAGTTCTGTTTCTTCGAGGACCAACAGACCAAAGATCGTCCGAGGAAATGACATGTACCAGATGTTGACTTGCGGTCCACACGATCACCAGCATAGTCAGAGTCTGAATATCCAATGAGATCAAAAACCGAGCCCTTGTGGTACCATAATCCAAGTGTTGGTGTGTGAGCTAGATATCGAAGAATATGCTTCACAGCCTTATGGTGTGATTCCTTCGGTGTAGCTTGAAATCGGGCACACATGCAAACACTAAGCATAATATCTGGCCTAGATGCACATAAGTACAATAAAGAACCAATCATGGAGCGGTATACCTTTTGATCGAAGTCAATACCATTTTCATTAGTGCATAGATGGCCATTTGTGGGCATTGGAATTTTGACGCCTTTGCAATCTTGCATGCCGAATTTCCTCAGTACATCCTTGAGGTATTTCTCCTTAGATATGAATATGCCATTGCACTGTTGACGAATTTGAAGACCTAAGAAGAATTTCAATTCTCCCATCATAGACATTTGATATTCTTCACTCATCATATGGGCAAATTCATCACTATAATGTTGGTCAGTACAGCCAAAGATAATATCATCAACATATATTTGGCACACAAACAATTCACCATCATAAGATTTAGTGAAAAGAGTAGGGTCGAGTGAACCGGGTTTGAAGCCTTTCTTCATGAGGAATTCCTTCAAAGTATCATACCACGCCCAAGGGGCCTGCTTGAGGCCATAGAGGGCCTTATTGAGTCTGAAGACTTTGTCAGGATTCTTTGGATCTTCAAAACCTGGGTGTCGGGTGGTAGGTGCGACATATGCCAACGGGTGGCTTGTCATTGTGGGAGCCAGTAAGACATCGCCGGTGCCTGGAAACGGGATAAGCCGAAGACATGCACGCCGGCGAATCTTACCCAGGTTCGGGGCTCTCCATGGAGATAACACCCCTAGTCCTGCTCGGCGGGGTCTCCTCATGATCACTAGATCAACACAAGTAGCTACAATTGCTCCTTGAGCTGTTTGGCTAGAGGAGGAAGAAAGGGAAGGCTAGCTTTCCTCTTCCCTCTACGTGGTGTCTAAAACTATCTCAGAGATCAACCCTTTGCATGGGTGCCCTGGGGGGTTTATATAGGCCTATCCTCCAGGGATACAATGGTAATCCGGATGGGTGCGGGTCTCGGCCGTCAGTGTCTGTCCTCGCCGGCTTCTCCGCTGGCCGTTGGGGCCCGCCGACTGGTGGGTCCCGCCGGCTGCCGGCCTCTTGGTCGACAGGCCGGCCCCACCGCCTGGGGGCCTTGTCGGCGGCTGGTTACTGTTACCTCGCCCCTGATGACGAGGGCTTTGTCGAGGTAAGCATGGCTACAGTGCCGCCGCCTGGCGGGCTCTCACTGTAGCCTCAGATCGTCTTGTCTCCTTAATGATGCACATACTTCAAGGGAGGGAGGTAGCCGGCTATTGGGAGCCGGCTACGCCTCAGGCCGACTAGGGGAGGCCGGGCGGCCTTCGAGCGTCTCTCTGGCTGAAGGGGCCCGCCGCCCGCGGGCCGTACTGGCGCCTGTCGTGGGTGACGTCATGGTCAACATGGCAACAGTGTCGCGCCGGACGGGGGATGGCTGACCCGTACGGCACACTATGGCCATGCTTGCTCCGGGGTTCGGGGGTGGCAGGCTGTACTGTGGCCACGCCCCGTCTCATCACTGTTATGTGGGTGCAGCCCTGGTGGGTGCAGTCTTGGTCGGCTTCCGGGAGTCGGTCTTCTTGTGGCCGGCTTCAGGGAGTCGGTCTACTTATGGCCGGCTTCTGGGAGTCGTCCATCTTATGGTTATCTTCGGGAAGGTTTTGGAGGTCGGGTCGCCTTCCGGTAGTCGGCCTGTGAGATAGCCGACCAGGGGAAGGCGGCCCTGTGTTTTGGATGCTTGAAGGCCCGATCGGCCTGATAATTTTTCAAAGAGCCAGGGGGAGTCGGTTAGGCTACCCGTGGCCATTTACTCCGACAGTAGTCCCCGAAGCTGGTTGGGCTTCGAGGCTGAGAAGAGGACGAGAAGCTCGGTCAGCTTTGTATCTTGAAGAGGCAGCAGCTAGGAGCCGGCTTCGGTTGGGTACGCCGTCTTGATGAGATTTTGAAATCTGAAGGCGGGAGTCGGTTGGTGCGCACGCGGGGTTGCGGGCCGGCCGCTCGCCGCTCGCGTACCACGTGGCACCCTCCGGCTGAAAAAAGCCTGCCAGCCCACGCGCACGACAGGACGTCGCCGTAAGCCGGGGGCCCATCACTCCCACGCCTAGGCCCAGGCGCGCATTCTCTGTGGCCCAAAGCGGGCCGCACGCCTTCCGGCGGCAGTTTCTGCACGTCGTTAGGGTGCAATAATCGTGGAACGTGGGGGAGTGGGCGCAGTTAATCCCACATTCCCCCCATGCCTCGCCTCCTCGGCTTCGCCGCACGAGGCTATAAGTAGGGGAGGAGGGGGAACGGCAGGCGCTTGCACGCTCCCCTCGCTCCGCCATTTTCTTGCTTTCCTTCTCCGCCGTAGCAGCCCTTCGCCGCTGCGCCGTCCTTCTAGTCTTCGCACTACCCCGCAGCTTCGCCGCCGCGGGGCCGTGATTTCGCCGTCGCCACGCCCTTTCTCGCCAGCTTCTTGCCGTCATACAGCACGGCGGAGATTCGGACGGCTCCAACGTCCACGCGGACCACATCGACTTCCTCCGCAAGACGCGGAGGATGCCCGGCGAGGACCAGGTGCGGGTCCGTCTGGCGCCGAAGAAGGAGATCACGCCGGCGCCGGAGGAAGGTGAGCGGGTAATCCTCCGCTCGCACTTCCTGCGCGGCATCGGCCTGCCCGCACGCGCCTTCTTCCGCTCCTTCCAAGAATTTTATCAGCTCGAGCCGCGCCACCTTACTCCAAACACGGTGGTGCTGCTGTCCGCCTTCGTCACTCTGTGCGAGGGCTTCCTCGGCGTCCTTCCCACCCTCGAGCTCTGGGGGGAATTCTTCCAATCCAAGCTTGGCACCCGCATGCAGGGTGTGCCGGCTCAGAGCGGCGCCTTCATCACGGTGCGGAGGCCGGCAGCCGACAACCCCTTCCCTGCCATCACGCTGATCCAGTCGGTGAAGCTCTGGCAGAAATTGTACTTCTACGTGAAGAACGTCGCCCCGCAAGGCGACTACGTCAATTTGCCGGCTTACGTAGCCGGCCCGCCGGCTGGGAGGTGGCCCCAGTGGTCCTATCAGGCCAGGACGCTGTCGCCGGCTGGAGCCGCCGCCGTCGCCCGACTCTGGGTAATGATCCAGTCGGAGGGCCTGACTGGGTCCGACCTGCTGGCCGCCTTCGTGGTGCGCCGGGTGCTCCCACTTCAAGGCCGCCCTCATTTGATCAGTCAAATGAGCGGCCAACTCGATCCGAGTCGGATGTGTACCAAGGGATGCCTCATGACGAGGTGGCTCATATGCTGAACTATCCTGCGAACCGCAAGCTCTCCGCAGAGTGGCAGTTTGGCAAGGAGCCGTACTCCCGTGCCAATCCCCCGCCTATGGTATGCTTTCTTTATCTTCTCTTCTTTAGTTTTGTCACCAAGTTTTTCTTGGCCGACTCTGACCAGTCGACACGTCTTGGCAGAGCCCTCTCCTTCGACCAGCGGCCGGGACAGCGGGGGCGGATCGCCAATTTCTCCCCGACCGAGCGGAGCATGACTTGGAGGCCCCCGACTTGGGGGCGGCCGCCATGGACGATAACACCGAGGCAGGAGGCGGCGAAGCAGGCGGCTCCAGGCTTGGAGCCAGCTTCGACGACTGGCCGGAAGACGACGAGGCGGAAATCGACCCGCGCCGCCAGCCGGCGTCCGACCATTGCGCGGGTTCATCCGCCGCGCCGCCTGCTTGAGGCGGCGCGGAGAAGCGACGGGCCACGTCGGGCTTGTTCGGCAGTCGGCCAAGGAAGCCCAAGAGTGGGGCGGCGGCGACCAGGCTGGATGAGGCGGCCGCGAAGGCGGCCCGCTTCCGCAAGGTGGTGAAGCAGCCGCAGACGGTTTCGGCGTAAGTGTAGATTCTCTTGCATATTCCTTCTTCTTTTCTTGTCGATTTCTGAATCCTTGTCTTGTCTTATCAAATAGGGCTCCGCTCTCTCTTAAGCGGATTGCTGCCGCCTCCGTGGTTGGATTGGCGGGAGGATCCGCAAACACCTGCCGCGTGGACCCCCGTGCCGAGCTTCAGGCGGCAACGGAGCGGAACGCGCGGGAGGCGCGGGAGGAGCGGGAGGAGCGGGAGGCGGAGGAGCTGAGGGCGGCCGCTACCAAGGCGGTGCAGGAGATGGCGGAGGAGTCGGCGAAGGCACAAGCCGATGCGGCGGCCAAGGCCCAGGCGGAGGCTGCAGCCGCAGCGGCAGCGGAGGGGGCCTTGCTTGTCACCCCCCTGCGTGTCGCGGCGCCCGAGATCCCTAAGCCCCCGCCGGAGGAAGCCGGCGGCGACCTGCCGGGGATGGAGAGGGAGGAGGACGATGTCGTCGTCCGGGAGAGGTAGGCGGCACCGCCATCGCCGACTGGGGCGGACCGAGGCGGCCGACTTAATGCGCCGCCCGTGCGGCCGGCTGGAGGTGAGCCGGCTGTGAAGACGGACCTGGTGGTCCGATCTTCATCACGCCAGCGCGGGGGGAAGGCGACTTCGGCGCCGGACCTGCAGAAGGCCGCGGGCTCTAGCTCGTCGACCCAGGATCTGGAGACAGTAAGCGCCAGCTCGGGGTGGACGCCGGGTGGCGGGACGGCCGTGGTGAACGTGGCGGCGCAAGAGGTCCGGAACCGGCTTCAGTCCTAGGCCGCCGTGCTGAGGCAGTACAATGATGAGTTCCTCGCGACACGGGCGGCCATTCGGGTGAGTCTTCCCGCTTTTTTGTTTCTTGATCTTGCTTTCTTCCGTGGGGGCGCGTCAGCGCACCCACTGGGTGTAGTCCCCGAGTTCCGAGTTGGCTGCTGAGCAGGCGGCTTGGAACTTCTTAGTAGACTTTGATTGCTTATCTTGCTCTGGTTCGCTTCTCTGTCCGACTTGCAGGACTACCACAACCTCCGTGCGGCTGCCTTCAACTCCCAGGCTCGGGAGCTGACCCAGAAGACTGTTGATCTAACTGAGAGCCGGAGTAAGTGCTTCATCTTTTATCTCACGTGGGGGCGCGTCAGCGCACCCACTGGGTGTAGTCCCCGAGAGTCGGGCCGACTGCTGAGCAGTCGGGTCGGATCTTTCCTGACGACTTCTTTCTTATTGCTTTTTTCTTCTTTGCCATATCTGTAGAGGCCAATGCCAGCCTGAGGGAGCAGCTGGGTGGGACCCAGACCGCCCTTCGCGCCAAGGAAACCGAGTTTGATGCCTTGGTTCCGGAGCGTGACCGCTTGGTCAAGAGGTTGGCCGACCAGGAGGAGAGCCACAAGGCGGCCTTGAAGGCGGTGCAGGACAGCGAGGCCGCCCTCTAAGCCGAGTACGAGACCGAGGCGGCGAGCTGGGCCGAGGCAAGGTAGTCGCTGATCAGCGGCTACGGCCAGATCGAAGACTTGGTCGACGGTAGGCCGCCCTCTTCTTCGTTTCTTGCTTGCCGCTTGCCATTTTAGTCCATTCCCTGACTTTGTGTTTTTTCTCTTTCTTTTTTTCTTGTGCAGAGTACTTCCCTGGTTACTCTACCGCCGCCATCCAGGAGGCCCACCGCGAGGCACGAAGGCAAGCCGGTGTGGAGATCGCGCCGAATGCTCGTCGGTCGCTTGAGGAGCAGCTTCTGGCGATCCAAGCCTGCCTCCAGCCGGCTCACCGCATGCTCCACCGTCTTCAACGTGTTGGGGCGCAAGTGCTGGCCGCCCTCTAGCCTGGCGAGGCGGTTCCCCGTACCCCCAGTCGGACTGCCGACTGGCTAGAGGTAGCGGTTGGCCGCTTCGAGGCCTGGAAGGCTTCTGCAGCTCGGTCAGGCGCTAGGCGGGCGCTGGAGTTCGTCAAAGCCTGGTATCCCGAGTTGAGATTGGACCAGCTGGCTACCTGGCGGCAGGAGGCTGACGAGGAGTTGGAGGCGGTGCGGCCGGCTATCATCCAGCGCGCTTCGGCAATCGCCAACTACACCGACACCAGCGCCTTTGCTCCTGAGGTGGATGATAATGGCATTGCTCAGCCGGAGGAGTGGTTCGGGCTGAACCCGGCAGATGGTGAGGACTAGGCGGAGGAAATCGACTCCAGCGATGAGGGCGAAGAGGAGGAGGGAGAGGATGGTGAAGATGCCGTGCCAGACGGTGGAGCAACCGGCCAGCCTCAACTTGATCGTGCCTCTAGCAATGAGGCGCGTGCGAGCGCGCCGCCTGCAGCCGGCGATGATCAAGCCGAGACTCGCCAGCCGGCCACTCCTCCAGCCGGGACTGCCATCTCCACCGACCAGCCCGGCTCGCCTGTTGCGCCCTTCGTCTGATCCGCCGCCTTTGCTTTCCTGTTTATTGCTCTTTGAACAATATTTTGTTAAGTTTGCGCAGTTCCACCCACTGGGGGTGTATTCAAATTATGTTGACTGCCGGCCTGTTGAAGGCCTTTCGTGTAAATATAATCATGCCTGTGTTTCGCTTCCCATTGTTCTTGCTTTTCATCCTTTGGTTGTTTCCTTTGCCGCCCTCCCTTGGTCGCCGCCTTCCCAGCCGGACAGCTGCTCTGCAGTCTGTAGCTGGAGAAGTGCTTGGCCGGTTGGGAGGGCGAGTACTCTAGCTTTCTTGGATTGTAACAAAGTGAATGGGAAGCTGGCCAGCCGGCTGTACTGACAGCCGGTAGGTGTGGTGGGAGGCCGGCTTGTGTTATATAGGTTCGTTAGTCCTTAGCCGTTTTTCATGTGGGCATCGCCGGTAGGTGTGGTGGGAGGCCGGCTTGTGTTATATAGGTTCGTTAGTCCTTAGCCGTTTTTCGTGTGGGCATCCTTTCCTACCTTTGGCTCTTGCCTGTCGGACAGTCGGTTCTTCGAGCTGCGACTTTCAATAAGAGAGGGCTCGGGTGCCGGCACACTACTTGTCTGACTGCAGGTAGAACTTTAATATAACTCAAGGCGGCCAGTCCCCGGGCCGACTAGTCGAACCCAGTGTCAGATAGAGAATCAAATGTAATAGTACATTCATAGGTATGACACTCGTCATTCATAGATAAAAGAGGGTAGTCCCTGAGTGCGCCTCGGGGGGCCCGTTGTCTTGTACTTAATACAGAAAGGCAGCGTGATACATACTGCTTTTAACTGTAAAATCTTCTCAGGAGATTGGCGTTCCATGGTCGTTCCGACTCCTTGCCGGAATCGTCCCTCTGCGTGCCTTCGGCTTCTGTGCGTCGATCAGGTAGTAGGAGTCATTGCCTAGGGCCTTGCTGATGACGAATGGGCCTTCTCAAGGGGCCGAGAGCTTGTGCTGGCCGGCTGTTCGCTGGATCAGCCAGAGCACAAGATCGCCTTCTTGGAAGGATCTTGGCTTGACCTTCCGGTTGTGGTAACGGCGCAAACCCTGCTGGTAGATGGCGGACCGGCTGAGTGCTAACAGCCGGCCCTCTTCCAGAAGGTCGACACCGTCTTCTCGCGCTTCCTTGGCCTCCGCCTCCGTGTACATGGTGACCCGAGGCGAGTCGAACTCGATGTCAGTTGGGATGACAGCCTCGGCACCATATACAAGGAAGAAAGGAGTGAAGCCGGTTGACTTGTTTGGGGTAGTACGCAGACTCCAGAGGACAGCCGGTAGCTCATCGAGCCAGCAGCCGGCCGAACGCTCCAGTGGTACGACCATTCGGGGCTTTATGCCGGAGAGGATGAGGCCGTTTGCTCGCTCGACCTGGCCGCTGACAGCGGGTGGGCAACGAACGCTAAGTCCAGTCGGATGCCCTGTGTCGCGCAGAAACGTGCCAGTGCTCCCTTGGCAAAATTCATGCCATTGTCGGTGATGATGATGTGTGGTATACCATACCGAGTGGTGATATCTGCGATGAATGTCACGGCAGTCGGCCCGTTCAGCTTCTTGATTGGCTTCGCTTCAATCCACTTGGTGAATTTGTCCACGGCGACAAGCAGATGTGTCATGCCGCCTCCGGCTGTCTTGAATGGGCCCACCATGTCCAGCCGCCAAACGGCAAAGGGCCAGGTGAGGGGGATGGTCTTGAGTGCAGAAGCCGACAGGTGTTGCTTGGAGCTGAAGACTTGGCACCCTTTGCAACATTTGACTAATTCCTTGGCGTCTTCCAAAGCAGTCGGCTAGAAGAAACCATGGCGGAAAGCTTTGGCAACAAGTGATCTTGAGGCGGCGTGGTGGCCGCATTCGCCTTCGTGGATATCCTTGAGGATTGCTATGCCCTTCTCTGGCTCGACGCAGCGCTGGAAGACTCCAGTGACGCTACGCTTAACAAGTTCTCTGTTTATTATTATGTATGCTCAGGCTCGGCGTTGAACTAGTCTTGCCGAGATCTCATCAGTCGGCAGCTCTCTGTTTACTAGGAAGTTGAGGATGGGCTGGGCCCATGATGGAGCTATGACTTCTTCTATTGTCAGTACGGCTACTATGACCCGGGTGGGTGGGTTGGGTGGTGAAGAGTTGGAGTCGGCCACCGCCTGTTGTGTCGTTGCAGTCCCCGGGCCGACTGCTGCAGTCCTCGGGCCGGGTTCTGCAGTCCCCGGGCCGGGTTCTGAAGTCCCCGAGCCGGGTGCGACTACGGCAGTCCCCGGGCCGCCGGTCGAAGTCCCCGAGCCGCCTGCTGGGTTCCCCAAGTCGGATCCGACTGCATCAGGGGCAGGCGGTATGAAGATGGAGTCTGATTCTGGAGACGGCTTGACAGACGGTTTGAGGAGACGTTGGAGGGAGACGCGGGATGGGATAGCTTGTCGGGTGGAGCCGATCCATGCCAGGGCATCTGCTTGCTCGTTGTCGGCCCGTGGCACATGGAGGAACTCGCATCCTTCAAAGTATCCGCTGATTTCTTGGACGAGGAATCGATAGCTCGCCATGTTCGCGTCCTTGGCGTCCCAGTCACCGGATGACTGCTGGACCACCAAATCCGAGTCGCCGTAGCACAAGATCCGGCGTATGCCGAGTACTTTGGCTAGCCGGAGCCCGTGTATGAGCGCCTCGTACTCGGCCACATTGTTGGAGGTGGCAAAATGGATTTGCAGTGTGTATCTGAGTTTGTCTCCCTTGGGAGAGGTGAGGACGATGCCGGCTCCCAAGCCGGTGCGCATCTTGGATCCATCAAAGTGCATCCGCCAATGAGTGGAGTCGGGGGCCGGCGGTAGGTACTGGGTCTCGGCCCAGTCGACAAGGAAGTCGGCCAATGCTTGGGACTTGATGGCGGTGCGGGGCTAGTAGAAGATCGTGTAAGGAGCCAGCGCAATGGCCCACTTAGCCACCCGGCCGGATGCATCCCGGCTGCCTATGATCTCGGCAAGCGGGGCAGTTCATACGACCGTGATGGGATGCTCTTGAAAGTAGGGCTTCAGCTTCTTGGTGGCAAAGTACACTCCATAGCACATCTTCTGGTAATGCGGGTAGTTTTGCTTCGAGGTGGACAGTACTTCGCTCAAATAATATACCGGCCTCTGGACTAACTGGGCTCGGCCTTCTTCTGGGCGTTGGGCCACGATAACTGTACTGACCACTCGGCTAGTTGCAGCAATGTAAAGGAGAATGGGCTCTTTCTCAGTCGGCGCTGCCAGGACAGGCGGTGTGGACGGCGGGCCCCTTCAGCCAGAGAGACGCTCGAAGGCGGCCCGGCCTCCCCTAGTCGGCCTGAGGCGTAGCCGGCTCCCAATAGCCGGCTACCTCCCTCCCTCGAAGTATGTGCATTGTACTGACCACGATAACTGCAGCCGGACGGGGGATGGCTGACCCGTACGGCACACTGTGGCCATGCATGCTCCGGGATTCGGGGGTGGCAGACTGTACTGTGGCCACGCCCCGTCTCATCACCGTTATGTGGGTGCAGCCCTAGTGGGTGCAGTCTTGGCCGGCTTCCGGGAGTCGGTCTTCTTGTGGCCGGCTTCTGGGAGTCGGTCTACTTATGGCCGGCTTTTGGGAGTCGGCCATCTTATGGTTATCTTCGGGAAGGTTTTGGAGGTCGGATCGCCTTCCGGTAGTCGTCCTATGTGATAGCCGACCAGGGGAAGGCGGCCCTGTGTTTTGGATGCTTGAAGGCCCGATCGGCCTGATAATTTTTCAAAGAGCCAGGGGGAGTCGGTTAGGCTACCCGTGGCCATTTACTCCGACACTGGGGGTTGAGCAACATATACTTCTTCCTCAAGCTTACCATTGAGGAATGCACTTTTCACATCCATTTGATATAAAGTGATATCATGATGGTTAGCATAAGCAAGTAATATGCGAATAGCCTCAAGTCTAGCAACAGGTGCAAAAGTTTCATCGAAATCAATTCCTTCAACCTGTGTGTAGCCTTGGGCTACTAGCCATGCCTTATTCCTCACCACAAGGCCATTTTCATCTTGCTTGTTGCGGTAGATCCACTTTGTGCCAATGATATTGTGCTTGCGAGGATCTGGACGTTTGACCAGTTCCCGGGCGTTGTTGAGCTCGAATTGATGTAATTCTTCTTGCATGGCCTGAATCCACTCAGGCTCCATAAATGCTTCATCTACCGCATAAGTGATCCTTGAGGAAATTGACATTCTCAATGCCAATGACATGCTTCTTCTTAGCAAGCGTGTGCAAATTCCTCATGCCTGCATGACCAAGTCGTCGATGCCATAGCCAGCCTTCTAAAGCTTTTGCAAGTAGACACACGGCTGGTTGAGGTCCTGTAGAGAAATCAACAATATACAAGTCTCCTCTCCTAAAGCCTTCGAAGACTTTGGAATTGTCAGCTTCCATAACCACAACACAACGATACTTGCCAAAGACAACAACCATATCAAGATCGCAAAGCATTGAGACAGACATGAGGTTGTATCCTAAGGACTCGACAAGCATGACTTTGTCCATGTGTCGATCCTTTGAGATTGCAACCTTACCTAGACCCAATACCTGACTTTTGCCTTTGTCAGCGAAGATGATATGCTTCAGATGCGATGGAGATAAGGGAGCATCCATCAATATATTCTTGTCACCATTCATGTGATTTGTACATCCACTATCGAGGACCCACTCAGTGGCTTTGGGTTGATCATCCTGCAGATGAATTAGTGCAACTTATGAACTTCATATACTTCATCAGTGAAGAATATGACATCAATTCATCAGATCAATTTCATCAAGCAATGGAACAGATAAAGCAGTATGAGGACGTGAGAAATGAGAGTTCATTTCTTCATGATTAGCCTGCGTCCTTTCAGGCAATTTCAGGTCTCCAGCAAATTCTTCAGATGGTTGAGCACGTCTGGAGACCTGACCCTGCAGAAGAGATTAGTTCTTTTTCTTCACCACCCACATCTGAAGGGGTGGCAAAGAGTTCATCACTCTGCGAGCTCCATACGAGAAAGGTGCCATAGAAGCCAATCCATTTCGTTTCACATAAGAGAAATAAGGGTAAGCATATGAATAAGCAGAGAAATTCTTCGAGGACTTATGAACATAATGGTTAGAAGAATAATGCTCATATTCATAACCCTTAGCTCTTCCCTGCGAAACAGAGTTGTTAGCATGATGATATTCATATGAGGACTTTGATCCTTTTGAGGAATATGATCCACGTGAGGAATTTGGTCCGTATGAGGACTTGGATCCATATGAAGAATTTGGTCCATATGAAGAATTTGATCTGGGGTTCCTATTCTTCACAGGTGGTGTCATGAGGACATTCACCTGAAGACTTTCAAGGCACCTTTTGGGAACCCAGATTTTCTTCATAGGGGAACCGTTCCTGCAGTTAGTGCCAACATATCTAGCAAATACTTCACCATTCTGATTTTTGAACAGTTTATAGTTTGAGTCAAATGACTCATCAGAAGAATGAGGAGATTCACATGTAAAGCCAGATAAATTGGATGGATCAACTGGAGGTCCCTTTGCAGCAACCCATGAGGTTTTGGGGTACTGCTCAGGCTTCCAATATGTACCATCAGCATTGAGTTTCCTTTCAAAGGCAATACCCTCTTTCCTAGGGTTCCTATTGAGGATCTGCTTTTTAGGCACATCACAAAGAGTCTGATGCCCTTTGAGGCTTTTGTACATGCCTGTCATGTACAATTCCTTCAGCCATGCATCATCAGTGATACTAGCAATGTCCTCAGATGAGGAATTAGTGATAGCAGAGATAGTTGAAGAATTTGTAGCATTAGAAGCATTTGAACATTCAGGTGAAGAATTAGCAGATTCACGTTCAATGCATTTCAAACATGGAGGAACAAATTCTTCCTGAGAAGCGCTGATTTGTTGAGCAAGTAATGAATCGCGCTCCTTCTGAAGATCTTCATAACTCACTCTTAGCTTTTCAAGATCTTGCTTTCTCTGAAGAAATTCATAAGAAAGCTTCTAATGATCAGATAAGAGAGTGTTATGATGACCTTGAAGGTTGTCAAACCTAGACTGAAGTCTCTGAAGATTTTCAGTCAAGGTTTTCGTACGATCCATTTCTTCACCCAACATATCATCACTTTTGTCTAGCATGTTTTGAACCTTTTCAAAAGCCCTTTGTTGTTTCACAGCAATCTTAGCAAGTTTAGAATAGCTGGGCTTGAGGTTTTCATCAGATTCATTCTCACTTGATTCAGAGGAGGTATATTTGAGTACCTTGGCACCCTTTGCCATGAAGCAATAGGTGGGAGCGAGTCATCATTGCCTTCATCAGCCTTGTTGGTGAGGTCATTTTCTTCAGAGTTGAAGATAGACTTGCTGACGAATGCAGTAGCGAGAGCTAGGCTCGCCACACCGGATTCGGACTCCTCAGACGCCTCCTCTTCCTCATTTTCTTTAGATTCAGCTTCAGAGTCCATTTCCTTGCCAATGAATGCCCGTGCCTTCTTGGAGCTGCTCTTCTTGTGAGATGAAGACTTTGAGAATTTTGATGATGAAGACTTTGAGGATTTCTTCTTTTTCTTCGCATCATTAGAACTGTAATCCTTGTATTTCTTCCTCTTTGATTCCTTTTCCCACAGAGGACAATCTTGAATGTAGTGTCTAGGTTTCCTGCATTTGTGACAAAGCCTCTTCTTGTAGTCACTGGATGAGGAATCATTGCTCCTTGAGGGTTTTCCAAAGCGACCACGTCTTGAGAACTTCTGGAATTTCTTCACGAGCAGTGCTAGTTCATGGCTCAGTTCTTCAGGATCACCAAGGCTGCTGCCAGAGTCTTCATCTTCAGACTCAGAAACTGCCTTGGCCTTCAGTGCACGTGATCTGCCATAGCTCGAACCATAGAGATCTTTCTTTTCGGCAAGCTGGAACTCATGAGTATTTAGCCTCTCGAGGATATCAGCGGGATCAAGTGACTTGTAATCAGCATGTTCTTGTATCATCAATGCCAGAGTATCAAATGAGAAATCAAGCGATCTCAGCAATTTCTTCACCACCTCATGGTCAGTGATGTCAGTGGCACCAAGCGCTTGAAGCTCATTTGAGATGCCAGTGAGGCGATCGAAGGTTTGTTGAACATTTTCATTGTCGAGTCTTTTGAAGTGGTTGAAGAGATTGCGAAGAACATTAACTCGAGTCACGCTGTGTTGAGACTCCTTCATTCACTTTGGACAGCCTATCCTAGATAAGCTTAGCAGTTTCCAAAGTTCTCACTCTTCCATACTGTCCTTTGCTCAGATGGCCACATATGATATTCTTCGCTTGAGAATTGAGTTGCTTAAATCTCTTCACATCAGCAGCATTTAGAGAAGGTGTGACTGAGGGAACACCATTTTCCACAACATACCAGAGATCGTTATCAATTGCCTCAAGATGCATTCGCATCTTATTCTTCCAGTAGGGGTAGTCCGTCCCATCGAAGGTAGGACACCCAGCAGAGACCTTGATCATACCTGCGGTCGACATAACTAACACTCCAGGCGGTTAAACCAAAATCACACAGAACAAGGGAGTACCTTGCTCTGATACCAATTGAAAGTGCGTTATATCGACTAGAGGGGGTGAATAGGTGATTTTTATGAATTCTTCACTGAGGAATTTGCGGGTGAGGAAATTCCTTACCGAAGAACTAGTTGCAGCAGAATAAGTACTCAAAAGTAAACATAGCAGAACACAAGCATGGTCATCATGATGAAATGAAGACAAGCACAGAGTACAGAAAGCGTAAACACAGGATAACACAGGATGAAGACAAACAGACTAAAGAAATTGAACTGAGGAAATTGAGAAAGTCTTCAGTCAAAGTCTTCAAACAAATATGAACAAGCACACAACACAGTTATGAGGAAATGAAAGAGTTGAGGAAGTAGAACCAGTAGGCTTGTTGAAGACAATTATTTCGTAGACCAATTCCAACTGCTGTCTCAGTTGTACATCTGGTTGGAGCGGCTAGGTATTTAAACCTGAGGACACACAGTCCCGCACACACAGTCCTCACCGTATTCTCCTTGAGCTAAGGTCATACAAACCTCGCCCAATCACTCATGCTAAGTCTTCAGGTGACTTCCGAACCTTCACAAACTCGGTCACTCGGCGATCCACAATTCCTCTTGGATGCTCTAGACCATGAAGCCTAACTGTCTGGAAGAAGCACAGTCTTCAATGGTAACAAGCGTCAGATCCACACAGGATCAATCTCTTCAGTGATGCTCAATCACTTTGGGTTTGTAGGTGTTTGGGTTTGGGTTTTCGTCACTCGATGATTTTCGCTCAAAGTCCTCGGAGGATGGGATGCTCTCAAATGACAAGTGTCAGTTTCTCTCGGAGCAGCCAACCAGCTAGTGGTTGTAGGGGGTGGCTATTTATAGCCTAGGGAGCAGCCCGACATGATAAGACATAAACGCCCTTCAATAATATGACCGTTAGGTGGGTAGATATTTTGGGACAGCTGGCGCGTAGCACAGCAACGGTCAAAAATTTGAGTATCAAATTCCTCAGGGCTATCATGTTCCTCACTGTGTAGGCAATCTGCACTGGCGAATTCCTAACTCCTCAGTCAGAACAAATTCCTCAGAGACCAGAAGAACTTCGTCTCTGTCACTGAAGAATATGACTGAACTGTATGAGATTTCCAATGGCTTCAGTCGAAGGGATTGGTAGATGCAGGATTTTGAGTTGAGCATCACTTGGAAATTTTTCCTTAGTATTTCCTGAAACCCCTTTAACAGTACGGTGTTTCCTATGACTCAAGAAAGAGAAAATGAAACTTCGAAAACAAAAGTCTTCACGCTTCATGTTCCTCAAATGAATACCAAGTCTTCAAGGTCACACCAATTTCTTCACTTTCAAAGTCTTCAGAAAGTCTTCAGAAATCCAAAATCTTCAGTTGAAGAACTTCATTTTTAGGGGTCGACTTTCTCTGTAAATATCAAACTCCTCATAGACTTATAGACATGTGTACACTCATAAACACATTAGTCCCTTAACCTATAAGTCTTCAATACACCAAAATCACTAAGGGGCACTAGATGCACTTACACTTATGGGCACCGGAGAAATCATACCTTCAGAGGCACAAGCTGAAGAGGAACTTATCATATCTGCACCAAGTCAACCTGAAGACACTGCTCAGCCTGAAGCCAATGCTGAAGATGAAGACAATGATCAGCAAGGGCAAAATCTTCGTCCAGTTCATCCTCATGTTGCAAATGAAGTACAGATTGAGAAGATAATTGATAGCATCAATGCACCTGGTCCCCTCACTCGTTCAAGAGAAACACAGCTAGCAAATTTCTGTGGGCACTTTGCATTTGTCTGTATATCTGAACCCAAGAAAGTTGTTGAAGCCTTCACGGAACCTGAGTGGATTCAAGCTATGCAAGAAGAGCTTCAACAGTTCGAGCTGAACAATGTGTGGGTTTGTCAAGCGTCCTGATCCTCGCAAGCACAACATCATAGGCACCAAATGGATCTATCACAACAAACAAGATGAGCTTGGTCAAGTATTCAGAAACAAGGCTCGTCTCGTTGCTCAAGGATACACTCAAGTTGAAGGGATTGACTTCGATGAAACATTTGCTCCGGTGGCTAGGCTTGAAGCCATTCACATACTGCTAGCCTATGCCAACCATCACAACATCCTCCTGTACCAAATGGATGTGAAGAGTGCTTTTCTCAATGGCAAGATTGAAGAAGAAGTGTATGTTGCTTAACCTCCTGGCTTTGAAGATCCAAAACATCCTGATATGGTATACAAGCTCAACAAGGCATTGTATGGCCTCAAACAAGCTCCTCGCGCTTGGTATGACACACTCAAAGACTTCCTGAAGAGCAAAGGCTTCAAACCTGGTTCTCTAGAACCTACACTCTTCACAAAGACATATGATGGTGAACTGTTTGTGTGCCAAATCTATGTGGATGACATTATCTTCGGCTGCACTGACAAGAGATATACAGTGATGAATTTGGACACATGATGCAAGAGCAATACCAGATGTCCATGATGGGTGAGCTGAAATTCTTCCTTGGTCTTCAAATCCGTCAGCAAAGCAACGACATCTGCATATCTCAAGAGAAATACCTCAAAGTGCCTGAAGAAGTTTGGAATGCAAGACTGCAAAGGGTACACGACGACAATGCCAACCAAAGGTCAATTGGGCCCCGACGACAATGGTAAAGAGTTCGATCAAAAGGTATACCGCTCCATGATTGGTTCTTTACTCTATTTATGTGCATCTAGGCCAGATATAATGCTTAGCGTTTGCATGTGTGCCCGATTCCAAGCGGCACCAAAGGAACCGCATCACTTAGCTGTGAAGCGAATTCTTCGATATTTGGCTTACACCCCAATGCTAGGATTATGGTATCCAAAGGGCTCAGAGTTTGATCTATTTGGATTCTCAGATGCTGATTATGCTGGTGACAAGGTTGATCGCAAGTCCACATCAGGTACATGTCACTTTCTTGGACGATCTCTTGTCTGTTGGTCTTCAAAGAAGCAGAACTGGGTATCTCTCTCCACTGTTGAATCTGAATACATTGCTGCTGGATCTTGCTGCGCTCAGCTTCTGTGGATGAAGCAAACTCTCAAGGACTATGGCATCCATCTGAAGCAAGTGTCACTTTACTGCGACAATGAAAGGGCCACCAAGAAACAAGGAAGTTTCTGAAAACATACCTGTTGTGCCAACAGAGTTTCAGTTGGATCCTGCAAACTTGAATGTTAGCAATCAATAAATAAAGTTTTGCAAGAGCCATAAGAAACTAACATCAAACTAGTAAAACTAACCAATTTTGGCAACGTATTTAATTACACATGAACTAGTAAAACTAACAAGTTCTTGGAAACGTATTAAAGTAACAAGTCGGTACCGTTTACCAGCAACACAGACATCTGTAAATTTCTTTGATGTAAGCAAAATGATTCCAACACATATATATAAGTTAAAAAGACGGTGTCCCTCATATAAACCTGACAAATGTCTATCTATGAACATGCAAACATTACTAGTGCTACAAGTGATAACAGCAAACCATTTAAACAAACAGGGTATCAGAACGTAAATTACACGTGAATTCTGCTGCACCCTAGAAGTACATATGACCAGCTATCTACGTGCTTAAGTAGCTATTTAAGTTCAGGCAAACAGGTAATTCTTAACAGTAAGTATCAAACACATAGATAGGCGCAGTCTATAATAGGATTAACAGGCTACGACATTATGTAATCAGTAGCAAACTAAATTAAGCCAAGCAACGTAATTGAACAATTTTGCAATAAGTGGCTAACTAAAATTCCGAGAAGCAGGTAACTGAACTTATGCTAGCTCTTTGTATAGGCACACTGCAACTTCTTTTTCGCTTACAAGGTTCTACGAAGGATTCCATGGTATCAATTGCTTGGATACGCAGTCCCAATACTTCTTTCTTTCCACACTGCATTGGTAAGTCGAATGGTTAATCTGGTAAGATGGTGTGTCATTGATATGTCATATGAGGACGTGTAGTCAGACTAGTTGTAGCCACACACATCAAACTGGCTTTTACTGTATATTTCATGCGATTACATTTGGCATATCGATATCTAAGCAATCTACAATAGGATGAAAAACTGGCATCCTTCACATTATTGGCGAACTCAGTTCATAGAAACAAGCAATTCAACCATTCTGTGGGTAAATCAAAAGCACCACTGGAATATTTTTCACTACCCCAATCATACATGCAAAAAGGGGCGACGCCACCGTAGGGGCTGGTATGGGCGGCCGCCTCTGGTGGCTGGAAAGTGTGCACTTAGTTTGAGTCGTCTAGGTTGGCCCATGCTAGTTATGTTCGTCCCAACGCACGAGCAGACAATGTAAAAAATGAAGAAAAACGTTTCAATTGGATGGGCCAATAACGTAAGTGCAAGGTAGGCCCAATAGCAGGCTCGCGGCCCAAACGAGCGCCTCCCATATCAATCGACAGCAGGAAAAATCCCAATTCGTTCCCTCCAGCCTCCAGTCTGGTTCGCTCCCAACCTAGCCGCAGCTGGACAGACCAACACAGGACTTCCTCGCGCCCTCGTTGGAGGGCGGTCGCCGGGCTTCAAGCGAATGGAAGGACAAGAAGATGAAGATCCAGCCCTGGGTGTAGCATGCGTGGGAGGCAGCACGGGCATGGCATCGAGCTTGCGCAAACGGACAATCGCAGCTTGCAAGAGCAGCATGTGCAACGAGTAGGTACATCACATCCCTGATTATATCTAATTCAACTGTTCAATTTTTGGCCAATAGTTAAACCTGACGGTGTTGTGAAACTGCTTGTATGTAGGGAATCTATGAGAAAATGAAACCAATTTCTGCTTATTTTATAACTCCCCCAATCAATACTGAACTGACTGAATCTGATGTATCTAATCAAGTTTCCGGTGCAAACATACAAGCTCATGTTGTTCTTGAGCCTGAAGTGTCTAATGAACAGACTGCTAATGAAGGATTTGATGCAAACATTTTACATGCTCCTGGCGATGAACATATAGTGTCTAATGAGGGATCTAATGCAAGCATTTTGCAAGCTCCCATTGAAGGATTTAGTGTCTAATGATGATCTGCTATGTTGAGAGAGACATAGAGATTTGTAGGCATTGATGACAAGCAAATTATAGTACATTTTCATGGCTTCAGGAAACGTTGAGGCCATCTACCAGAAAGTCCCCGTATCATGCCAACGTAGAATAAATACTTTTCTAATCTGTTGTTTGAAACTATTGGCATACTTGTGCAGGATATATATATTTGATATGCAGTTTGCGCATTGGTTATAGGTGCAATTACACTTCGATATTTTCAGCCAGAGAACGAATAATTCAAGCAGGTACAGACCATGTTAGTAGTCCTTGTACACCATGTTGCATTTTGTGTTTTTGGTGCTTGCATCATTTAGTGTTTTACAAGCATAAATGGGCCGCTGAGTGTTGGGCGCCCTGTGCGTACCTGAAACTATTTACCGCCTTGTGCGGGAAATAGGATTTTTTCTTGCTACATGGGCAGGAAAAAATGGGCTGACTTTACGGGGCCATAGTGCGCGCGACCCATGTACGAAATTCTGCATAAATTGTTTTTCCTTTGCTAATAGATGAACGTAGAAAGCTTAGTACCACCTCGGATAGAAAAATAATAATTTTTTGACGGTGAACGGATGAAAAAATCAGAGAAATGCACCTTGCTTTATTAGTAGGTATAGATAATCTGAACTACTTTGGATCATTAGCTGGTTTTCAAAGTGCATGAGCTTCACATTTCTCAAGTTATGTTGATTTCTGGAGTGCAAGTGCCTTCGTATTTTTTAAGTTAAATGTTCTCCCCTGGTAACTTGAATTCGTGGATCCGCCACTGCACACAAATCATACACGCAGGACAGTACGAATTAAATGAAATGCAGGGACTTACGCTAGCTCGTTGTACATGCTCACTACAACTCTGCTTGTGCTTGGGATGTTCCCTGTTCAAGTCCATGTTACCACTTGCTTGGATGTGCAGGCCTTGTGCTCCTTGCATCCCCCTCTGCATTTTTGACACGGCGAATGGTTGATCAAATAACAGGAATCGACCTTGCTGTTGTACCGGAGGACAGATACTTACAAGGTTATACGGGTGTGCAGGATGTGTACCAGATCCCGTAGCACCATCATGCTTCGCTAAAAAATGGTTTTGCTTGTTTTAGATGATATCTCCAGAAGAAATAAGAGTTAAAGTTAGAGTTGCATAGGCGTGTAAACTAAGAGAGCAGTGAAAGGATATCCAAACATCGTCAGAACAATGCACAAGGGAGTGATGTGTGGATACCTAGTTCGGGCCGGCGTTTGGGCATGCTCACCTAGCTAGAGTGCGGGTCACTTCAGAGCCGTTGAGGGTGATGCATTGGCGTTGGCTGGCTGCGCACGGATGCAGATCTTGAGTGGCAGCAGAGCACTACGATGCGATGGACGAGACCGTTGGTGAAGCCCCAACGACCTCGTGGGGCGGAGGTGCGACGATGTGCTCGGTGAAGTAGCCCCGGTGAGGTGGGAGACGGCGTCGGTGAAGCGCACCTGATGCGGTGGACGTCGGTGTCTGTGAGGCACGTTGGTTGCGGCGGCCGACGTTGTCGGTGGACCACCCAGTGCGGTGGACGAGGGCGTAGATGAGGTAGCTCTGGTGCGGTGGTGAAGCGCGACCGTCGTCTTCGTCGTCGTCGTCCGGCATAGAGGTGGAGAAAGAGACGAGACAAGGGGCGATTCGAACTTTGCTTGGGTTGGCGGCGAATTAGGGATTTGAGCAATCTAGGCGCGGAAGGGAATGGTGGAGAAAGGAGATTTTGTAGGGCTGGAATTGGGGCCGCCAGATATTTCAATCCGAAACGTGGAAGCGCGAACTTATTTTGTCATCGTTCTTTTTTGGGGGGGAGGGGGAGGGAGGGAGGGGGTGGGTGGCTGGGTCCTAAGCGTCCGTACGACACACGCGACCACCACGACACGGCCCTGGTCTGCCTGGTGCGCCTACATTTGAGAACGCAAACAAATCTTCTTTCATTTGCAAACGAATCTGTATGTATTACCATGCCCATGTTTTCCTTGAAAATAATTAGTCATTCGAAACGAGATACTATAAATTAATTAATGAGGAGTTATTTGAAAAAAAATCGAAAGGGTATCCACTCTAACCTGGATTAGAGTGTGTGTCACATAATTAGTTATTTGAATTAGAGTGTGTGTCACATAACAATCTCCAATTCTAACGTGGATTTCGCATTTCACGGTATCCACGCTACTTTTTTTAATACAAATTCATACGTATATGATGAACACCATGGTAGTGAGAAATCTTTGGATGGATTCAAACATATGACCTACAAAATAGCACAACAATCGAGTCAATGTCAACTTTTCCAAACCTAATATGGCACTAATTCGAAATAATTACCCATATGCATGGTCCTCAGTTCAAATCTTAAAAAATGTACACGGAATTGAAACATCGATATTAAGTCTCGTACGATCTACATTCAAATGTTGTTTTTAGCCCCACCCCCCCCCCCTCGGCACACATGCTACATACTTCCTGTATCGGTCATTCTTCCTCTCCTAACCACCTTAGGAGGCTATCGGTTTCCTACACACGTTCATTCTTTCTCTCCATGTTCGAGATCTCTAACTCCTCAACTACACAACCCCCTGTTTTCCACTCTGTTACCAAATGTATTTACCTCACACACCCTCCATTGCACCCCATGCCGAGCTCTCCCTCTCTCTCTCTCTCCCTCCCACCCTCTTTCGCTAGATACATGCATTGCCTATCTAGCCCCCAACCTCTCGTGCGCACGCACGCACGTTGTCTATCTAGGTCACTACCTCGAGACTGTCTCGCTCTTTCTTCCGCACAGTGGCCCCACTCGCTCAATCTCGCTCTCTTTATCTGAGTCTCGATTAACCTCGTTTTCTTTCACACACAAATGATATATCTCCCTATTCGGGCCTCGATCGACACACTCTATACTCTCTCACGCAGATTGTCTATCTAGGTCAGTCCATCCAAGTCGACCCACTCTTTTGACCTCATGGCGGGCTACGCTCGCTCTCTCCCTCTCTCTCTCTCTCTCTCTCTCTTTGTATGTCTCGATTGACCTCGCTCTTTCTCGGACACAAACGATATATCTCCATGTTTGAGCCCAAATCGACATATTCATATTGTATACTCTCTCCTGCACATTGTCTATCTAGGTCACCCTCTCCAACCTGTCTCACTCTTTCGATCGCACGACGACCCACACTCGCTCAATCTCTCTCCCTTTATATATGTAATCGATTGACCTTGCTTCCTCCAACGCACAGAATATATCTATATGTCTGTGGCTGGATCATCTCTCAAGCTCTATCTTACAGCCCTCATCCTTCCCAAAAGCTCAATCCGACAATATCTCTCCAGAGCATATATATCTTTTCAATGAATGTCGGACAACACTCACTTTGTCTCTATCTATATGTCTCTTGATTGACCTCGCTTGCTCACGCCGTATCTTCCACACATTGAAGCTACCTCTCCATCCCTCACAAAGCCGGAGCTATTTACATTGCGAGGGGGACTCCAACCTTGGATTAATTTGTGTAGGCATTTATTCCGGTGGGTTTAGATTATATTTTCGTAGCATTCGGCCCACAACTACTCCGAACACCGTTGCAACCCCCGCACCTCCCCCAATAGATTTCCCTCTGGCTCGGTCATCGCTCTCTCGCACGTCCTTTCTCGCCTTCAACGTCGCACCATGGTATTATTGCAAAAAACTATGTGTTCTCTTTAATTATTACAAATAAGCTACAAAACTACACACCGATAGTCCATCTGGAATGGAACAAATTTTGACCCACAAATTAAAGTGCTACAAACTACACACCGAGGGGCCCACCTATCATGAAACAAATTTGGACCCATATACAAATTAAAAAATAAAGGATGAGGATCGAACATGCGACCAGGGCCTTCAAGCCGCACGTCGATGGGCAACATACGTAGAACAGCAATATTTGTTGTACCCTCCTTTGTTCATATAATGTTTTTATATTACCACAGCCTATTTAATGGATAACATGTAATATTATTTTTAGTACATTATTGGGACCGGCTCATTAGCACGTAGTACTATTCGCCTTCACTTACTGGTGGATTCCATGTGTGCTCTCTCTCTCTCTCTCTCTCCTCCCCTTCTGCGTTTAGACGCACGGGCAAAGACAAAGAACTCGCGGGCGATGTTGCCGTTGACCATATCTGGATGCGTTCACAAGTTACGGCACCAGTTTCACGTACTAGTAGTACTAGTCAATGTGTACGTGCAATGCACGTTAATTTGGAAGTATATTAAGTAGGATATTATTTGCGTGTTATTATGTGATTAGCACCAAATTTTTTGCATGAAATTAACTGCACGCTAAATGTGTTGAGCGCTCGACATTGTAGCAGTCTAGGTCATTGGATGAGAAGGAATACATGTGGCTTGATGACGTTTTATATTTAATTTGATACGGCTCTAGCAGAACATTCAATCGATCAAACCATAGATTTCATTCAGTCTGACTCCGACTTTACATTCATACGACGATCGATCTAAAATAAACGGAAATGATAAACATTCATATTTTAAGCATGGCAATCCAAACATTTTTCATGGCAAATTTAGATTACGCGACGGTGGCGGAGGCGTCTTGCGGTGGGAGGCGGCTCCTCTGTCGTGCTCTCTGTGTCATCAGGCCACTGACCGACGGTGACGGCGGCGTCTTGCGCCGTTGTTGGCGTACTCCTGGACGTTGTCCCTAGCTTCAAGGAAGTCCACAATGTTCTGGACTTCAGTCTCCAGGAGCGAGTCAACTAGCGGGAGGAGGCGACTGGCGTTGGTGCAAGGAAGCGGTCGACGGCGGCCATCCATGCCGCTGAGGGGGGCACTGGCACCCACGCGGGGACATGTATTGGTAACGGCGCGGCGGAGACATTCGTGTGCACGGTGTAACGCCCACGATGCGGCTATCTCTCCCACGTGTCGAGGCACGACTTAGAGGCATAACCGCATTGTGGTATTGTCGCAAGAAGGGTTATCTCCACACAATCCTATGTAATGAACAAGAATGGGATAACGAGAGTTGGCTTACAATCTCCACTTCACACAATACATAAATATAATTCATACATCATCCAAAATCCACACATAGACCGACTACGGTCAAAATCCAAATGAAAATAAGATAACCCCAAATGCTAGATCCCCGATCGTCCCAACTGGGCTCCACTACTGATCATCAGGAAAAGAAACATAGTAACGACCACATTCCTCATCGAACTCCCACATGAGCTCGGTTGCGTCATCTGCACTGGCATCATCGGCACCTGCAACAATTTTGGTAGAATCTGTGAGTCACGAGGACTCAGGAATCTCACACCCGCGAGATCAAGACTATTTAAGCTTATAGGAAAGGATGGTGTAATGAGGTGGAGCTGCAGCAGGCACTAAGCATATATGGTGGCTAACATACGCAAGTGAGAGTGAGAAGAGAAACAACGCACCGGTCGCGAAGCTAGAAATGATCAAGAAGTGATCCTGAAACTACTTACGTTCATGCATAACTCAAACCGCGTTCACTTCCCGGACTCCGCCGAGAAGAGACCATCACGGCTACACACACGGTTGATGTATTTTAATTAAGTCAAGTGACAAGTTCTCTACAACCGGACATTAACAAATTCCCATCTGCCTCATAACCGCGGGCACGGCTCTCGAAAGATAATACCCTGCAGGGGTGTCCCAACTTAGCCCATTATAAGTTCTCACGGTCAACGAAGGATAAACCTTCTCCCGGGAAGACCCGATCAGTCTCGGAATCCCGGTTTACAAGACATTTCGACAATGGTAAAACAAGACCAGCAAAGCCACCCGAATGTGCCGACAAATCCCGATAGGAGCTGCACATATCTCGTTCTCAGGGCACACCGGATGGGCAAGACGTCGGGTTGGCATAGACCCAGGTTGCCCAGGGGGCGCCGGACATCGCCCGGTTTGGGCCAGCACTCGAAGGAGCACTGGTCCGGGGGTTTAAATAAAGATGACCCTCGGGCTCGTGAAAACCCAAGGGAAAAAGGCTTAGGTGGCAAATGGTAAAACCAAGGTTGGGCCTTGCTGGAGGAGTTTTATTCAAGGCAAACTGTCAAGGGGGTCCCATAAATCGCCCAACCGCGTAAGGAACGCAAACTCAAGGAACATAATACCGGTATGACGGAAACTAGGGCGGCAAGAGTGGAACAAAACACCAGGTATAAGACCGAGCCTTCCACCATTTACCAAATATATAGATGCATTAATTAAATAAGAGATATTGTGATATACCAAAAAATCCATGTTCCAACATGGAACCAACTTCAACTTCACCTGCAACTAGCAACGCTATAAGAAGGGCTGAGCAAAAGTGGTAACTTAGCCAAACAACGGTTTGCTAGGAAAGGATGGTTAGAGGCTTGACATGGCAATATGGGAGGCATGATATAGCAAGTGGTAGGTAGCGCAGCATAGCCATAGAACGAATGTGACAGCCAAGTTTTTATTTGGATTTTTCAAAAGATTTTTATTTGACTTGAGGGGAGTGATTTAAATTTTTCTTCAAAAGAACTCTCCCTCTCATATACCTTTCTTTATGGAAAAAGTTTTGTTTGGGTTCACCCAAGATCTGCCTTTGGTCTTGGAGGTTCTTGCTTTTCACTTGGACCCAAGACAAAATGTTTTTCATTTGGGAAAATGACTTTTGAAAATCTCCTTGAAATTTGCACTATGGCTTTTGGAAAAGTCCTTTGCCACTTTCAACAATTCCTTCTTGCCATGGCCTTAGTGCAAATGCTCTCTCCTAACCCTTCCCTCACCTTTGGATCATGTTTTACACCAAATCCAGCAAGTTGAACCTCCCCATGTATTTATTTCCATTCAAATAAATTTCTGCCTTCTTTTCTAGCACTTGGAGATTTACAAAGGAACTCCACTTTCTGTCTTGATTTTTGGCCCCAAACCTTTTTTCCCCTCCTAGTCCTTTGAACCCTCAACCTAGAACCATGAAGATCCACTGGTCTTCAGTTCAAAATTTTCAAACTACACCTGCTGCAAGTTTGGACCAGATTTGACAAATGTGGTGAAATTCATTCAAAACCTTCTCCAAAAATTCCAAGTAAAATCAGGCAGCCTCTGGGTGCTTTGAGTGGTCATCTCACCAAGTTACAGCTGCAGAAAAATTCATCTCATTGCAAAATCTCTCTGTCGAACACCTGCAGTGCATGGTCATTGTCAAGTTCAGAGTTTCAGAGATTCAGTTCAGTGCTCGCTGTCGTTTTCTTCAGAGATGGACGTCGATCTCGCGAGTGCCACAGCGTCGCCTTGCTCCTCGTTCCCGCCCTCTTGTTCCTGCACCGCACGAACGCCTTGCGCCTTGCGGGCGTCGGCGATGAGCAGCAGAAGGTGCACCGCCCCGTGACCGACGCCGGCGGCGGCTTTGCGGACGCCAGCGGGAGACACGGCGCCGACGACGCCACCCAGCGCCGCCCAAACCACCGGAGCTCGCCACGTGGCCTTCCACTCCCCCGAACGCGCTGCCGCTCTCGTTGTGAACCGCAGGGCGCGGAGCGCGCTCTTTGCCGCCGTTGAGCCCGTGCGGTCACCTCACCGTGGACCGACGCCATTACGCCAAGACCATCTCCATTTAGCTGTAAAATGACTCCAGTAACCTCCACTGATGCTGCCTGGCCGCTCGAACCGCCTGCCAATCCACTGCTCCGCCGTAATCGCTCGCCGGAGATTCTCCGTTCGCGGCCACCCCGTCGATCTGCCTATAAATAGAGGCCCCGAGCTTCAACTCGAGCACCCACCATCCCTGCACTCCCCCTAGAGCAAGCCTAGCCACTGGTAGAGCCCCGAGGAGGTCTCCTTCCTCGACTCCGGCCGCCGCGACCCGCCACGGGATCCAGCCCGATTCGCCCCCGTGTGCGCTCCTCCGCCTCCATTCTCTTGCCAATAGCTTCACCTTGCATCACTCGTTCTGACCCACGCCTCAATTCGTAGTTTGCAGCCCTCCACCGGAGTTCCCCATCCTCACCCGAGCCGCTGTCCGCCGGAGAAAGTGTCGCCGTCGACGTGGTGCTCCCCGTTGGACGAGTCCACCACCCACCGACGCGGAAGAAGACGCTGAAGCTCCTGGTACCCTCCGTTTCTCCTAACTCGCCGTGGTTCGACGCCGGCGTCCACCGCAGTCTTCGGGCGCCGGCGAGCTTTTCAAACCTGACATGTGGACCCCGCGTGTCAGCCTCTGTTCTTTTATTCGCGAACCGTTTTCTGTTGGCGCCTTCGGGCAAAATACGTTTTCTCCTTTGCGCTTGCGCATTCCCAGCCGAAGCGTTTTCTGTTTTCTCAGTTAAAACCCTGGAACTTTTCTGTTTCATTTTAGATAAGTCCCTGGACAGAAACCTTTATAACTTTTTAATAAAAAGGTATTTTTGAGTGATTATTTTTCTGACAATCTTCAAATTTTGTCTAGTTTTTTATGAGATTTATTTGAAAAATATTTGGAAAAGTTTCTGTGTATGTGTTGGTTTTCTCGTTAGCACCCGTTTCGTGATTGCCGTAGGTTCCGGGAGAGGTGACGGAGCCGCGAACATTGCCGAGCTAGACTCCGACTTCTCCGAACCAGGCAAGCATATTTTGAACATTTGATATGGCAGATGTTTTGCATGTTCACGTGAGAGTTTGTGCGTGGCATATGAGTGTCGGTAAAAACCTCGTTGCTTGTAAGGCAACGACCCGGTTGTTCCAAAGTTGCGATGACCTCTGATGAGAGGTGGCCTAATCATGTGGTGACATGAAGGGCAGTAAGGTGGTACTGTTGTAGCATACCAGCCTTGCGTCATTCGACTTTTTTTCGACGTTAACGTGGTTGGAGCTACGTTATCGTTCTTTTCCCGCATGTTCCAAAGTTGCGATGACCTCTGATGAGAGGTGGCCTAATCATGTGGTGACATGAAGGGCAGTAAGGTGGTACTGTTGTAGCATACCAGCCTTGCGTCATCCGACTTCCTCCGACATTAATGTGGTTGGAGCCACGTTACCGTTCTTTCCCCTTCCGTGCTACCACATGCCTCATTGCCAGGATGCGGTTTAGTAAGTTGGTAACCTCTTTCCGTGTACACACCAAACAGAGAGGCCGGGATGATGGTACCTTGGCCCAGGATTAAAGCCAGTCATCCGGTCAGGGGGCATGGGTGTTTCCGGTTGGGACCGAGAGGGGGGGCACCCCCTTAGAGCGCGCGTATAGAAATTTGATCCCATGCTACGCGAGGTTGTAGCCTCCCCGTCTCAAGGTTTTTTCTTGAACGTCGCCGAGGGTGATCCCTGGCTTCGGATGGTTGAATTGGGTGTGTACTGGTTAGACGTGTTTCTTCCAAAATACCGTAGACGGAACTAGTCCCCGTGACTACTGAAATCCGTTGGCTGTGGTTAAGTACAAACTCTGCAGAGTCAATTCTTTCCAAATCATCGTATCCATGATCAGTAGTGTAAACATTATATCCATATCTATCCGTGTGAAAATCTTGTCCCCGGTGAAACAAGCTCAAGTGGTAAATTCAGATTTATTGTTATTCCTGTGGATGGACTAACTTTATATTTGTCTCATGCTTGTGATAAATTATGTTCCCGAGCTATTGTATTATTGAGCTACAATATAAGTCCTTTACGTGATGTCGCTCAGACGTCCGACTATGGCATGCACTGTCTTTATTTTCTGTTACAAGCCCTTTATGTGGTGTCGCCCCGACGCCCGACTGTGGCATTATCATTCCGCATTTTCCGCTCGAGGAGTCTTTCAAACATTCGTTTGGCACCTGTATTATTATTCCGCATTTTCCGCTCGAGGAGTCTTTCAGACACTCGTTTGGCACCCGCATTATTATTCTGCATTTTCCTCTCGAGGAGTCTTTCAGACACTCGTTTGGCACCAGTATTACTATTCTGCAGTTTCCGCTTGAGGCATCATTCAGACCCTCGCTTGGCACCCAGTATTTATTATCTCTATGTCTGATCGCACTGGTTAACTTGTTCATATGCTTCATGTTTACATTTGTTATACCTTATGTCCGAACTGTCTTGCGAGTACTTTCATAGTACTCACCTGGCTTGTTGATTTGGCCAGATGTTGACGAAGGCGATCTCTTGGATGAAGAGTTTGATAGCGCGTCCGACGCCTAGAGGAGTCCCAGTCAGTCCTGCGCGATCCCGGTTATTGGTCACTTGTATTGTATACGCTTCCGCCACCCACAATAAATCTTCTCGAGCCTCACTCCGACGCTCGATGAGTTGTAGTCATCTGGAATCATATCACTCGCTTCACGGTGATATTTCCACCACCGTTGTTATCGTGAGTTAGTAGTTGCCACCCTATCCGCCGTTTTGTTTTAGCGGCGTGCTTGTAATAAATTGTTGGGCAGTCTCTGCTCAACCTTGTATTATATTTAGTACTCCTGGTATTTTTCTTCTCTGACTAAGATATTGTCTACCAGTGAGAAGGAATTCTTCCTCGCTGGTCCGTAAAAGGGATTGGTCTCTCATTAATTATTTTATTGAAAAACCGGTCATGACAAGCTTGGTACCAGAGCCAGGCTGACTGTAGGAAGCCACTAGGTGCGATCGCTAATCGGTTATTAGCGTCTTTTGTGCTTTTTCAGCATTTTGCAATTGTAGCTATTTTCTGTTGGTCATCATAAATTTATGACATGACTACTCAGAATTTTTGCCTACTTTTGTAGATGGCTGGCAGCAGCTATGAGAATCGAGTGTTCACCAACGTGCCCGAGGGGTTTGTCAAGCTCCTCGTCTCCATCACCAAGCTCGCGATCGGGCCAGCAGCTCACCCGGAGTTCACACTCTATCAGCACAAGCTCAGTGACGACGTGTCTATGCACCAGGTTGTGGTGCAATTCAAGGGAGGACGTTCTGCTGCACGCCACTTCCGTTTTGTGGGAAGGGCCATGCCTACGGAGAGGCATGCCATGCAGATGGCTGCCCGTGAGGCGATAGCTCGCCTTTGGGACATCCTTCCTACGATGAAGACTCGTCGCTACCGCTACCTCCCATGCCATGTGCCCTACACCAGCCACTATGCGTTCGCCTGCCATCGGGGAGAACGAGATGAAGCCATCGAGATGGTTGTGGAGTATCTCAAGGCTCTGGAGGAGTCTTTCGACAACCTCGTAGATGATCTTGTGGCTGCCCGCATGGACTTAGTCCGGGCGGTCCTGCCAGCAGGAAGGAGCTTCTCCACACGGCGCCGCCTTTGACATTCGTCTCGTCTTCAGCCTCGTACGCACCGGCCGTTTTGGCCACTGCTCGCCGTCTGCCTACCACTGAGGAGTTCGACCGAGTCATCGCTCCTACTCCAGTCAGAGCCGCACCGCCTGCCGCACACGCTCTACCACCAGTCGCCCCCGCACCATCACCGCAGCGCAGCATCCCGTGCCAGGAGCCAGCTAGAGAGGAGGAGGTTGATTTTCCTGGACCGCTGAGCCTTGCCATCGGCAAGGGGAAGGAGATCTTCACCATCTCCGACTGAGAGCATTGAGTAGCCGCGTGTTATGCCTGCTTGTATGATGTGTTGTTTTATCTGTACGCTAGTTTGTATTCTTGTGTTTGCTGCCTTCCGGAGTAGTACGCTAGTTTTAATAACATGTCAGGATTGTGTACGCGCATCCTGAGTGTTGTATCTTGTGTTTGCTTTTCGCATGTAAGATTTATGTTAAGCACTTCTTCTCCATGAAAAATCATTTGTGTTTCTTTGAAAACCTTGAAGCCTTTTTATTTTTGCCTTTGCGAGATTTTTGTGCTACACAATTTTTCTCATGGGTTTTGCAAATAATACCCCAGACTGGAAAAATGTCTCGCCCGTGGACTCGCTCCATGCCCAATCAGCCAGAAGAGGTTTACGGGACACAGACCAGCAACAATTTCACTCAGGGTCAGTCCAGCCAACAGGACAGCGAAGCAGCACTGTCTCAAGTATGCCGTCTCTTCGAGCAAAGCCAGCAACAGCACCAAGAGATGATGAACCATGTCATCAACATGGGAAACCACCGTGAACCCTATCAACCCCATTCCAAATTACAGAAGACTCGCCCCTCAACTTTTGCTCACACCGACAGACCGCTGGAAGCCGATGATTGGCTTCGTGAGATTGAAAGGAAACTGATTATTGCTCAGTGCTCAGATCATGAGAAGGTGCTCTATGCACCACACTACCTTACTGGAGCAGCCGTAGCATGGTGGGAAAACTTCCTACACATGCATCCCCGGGAACACAACATCACCTGGGAAGAGTTCAAGGAAGGCTTCCATGGGGCACACATCCCCAGGAGCATCCTAAAGATCAAGAAGAGAGAGTTCGATGACCTGAAGCAAAGAGGCATGTCAGTGACCGAGTACAATGGTCAGTTCACCCAGCTGTCTCGTTATGCCTACGACGAGCACATGACAGAAAGCAAGAAGATGGAAAAATTCCTGGACGGCCTGGCACCAGCGTTAAGATGCCAACTGATCGTGCACACCTTTCCGGATTTTAAGACGCTGGTGGAGAAGGCCATCACCCTGGAGAATGAGCGCCGTAGTCTGGAAGATATCCGCAAGCGAAAGAGGGACAAGACGACTCTTGCCCGCAGCAACCGAGGCAAGACTGAGGTCCCAAGGACAGACACAAGGAGATCCACGACTACTGAGCCAAGGCCCGTCGGACAATTTCATGCCAGGGACAAGGAGTTCACATACCGTCCAGGGGTCACCTGCTATGCTTGTGGTCAACAAGGGCATTATGCTAAACAGTGCCCGAAGCCAAGAGACTTGGCACCCAAGCCGAACAATGGTGGAAACAATCCAGCCCCCAAGCGCAACAACTTCAATCCCAGCAACAACCACAGGAAGGGTCACCTGAACCATGTGACCAGGGAAGAAGCGCAGAATGCCCCAGACATCATGCTCGGTACGTTCCCTGTCAACACAGTACCCGCCACGGTTTTGTTTGATTCTGGAGCTTCCCATTCGTTCGTTTCGAAGAGTTTTGTTTCGCAACATGGTTTTCTGCTACTTCCCTTGGAAAAATCTATGATCATCAAGTCCCCCGGGAATAAGCAAATCGCTCAGGGTTACTGCCAAGGAGTGGTCATTGAGTTCGAAGGACTACAATTCCACGCGAATCTCATCGTGTTGGAAAGTAAAGGACTGGATGTCATTTTAGGGATGGACTGGTTGACCACCAACAAAGGATTCATCGACTGTTTCAATCGAACAGTGATTCTCACTCACCATCACGGCAAGACTATAAGAGTTTCCGCCCAAGAAAGGCCACGATCACAGCAACCAAAACTGAACAAAATGGACATTGCAGAACTGAGAAAAGTTCCAGTGGTATGCGAGTTTCCTGATGTGTTCCCTGAAGAACTACCAGGCATGCCACCATACCGAGAGATCGAATTCAGCATTGAACTAGCGCCTGGCACCGCTCCCATCTATAAGAAGCCATATCGAATGGCACCCTCAGAATTGGTGGAGTTGAAGAAGCAGATAAAATAATTATTGGACAAAGGGTTTATACGAGCCAGCTCCTCACCATGGGGTTCGCCCGTGTTATTCGCCAAGAAGAAGGATGGGACACTGAGGCTGTGTATAGACTATCGAGCCCTCAACATGGTCACCATCAAACAAATATCCGATGCCACGGATCAATGATTTGTTTGACCAGCTCGCACAAGCCAAGGTATTTTCAAAGATTGATTTGAGATTGGGATACCATCAACTGAAGGTACGGACGGAAGATATCCCCAAGACAGCTTTCACCTCCAGATATGGGTTATACGAGTTTACAGTGATGCCTTTTGGACTAACGAACGCCCCCGCATATTTCGTCCACCTCATGAACAAAGTATTCATGAAATACATGGACAAATTTGTGGTGGTATTCATTGACGGTATTCTGGTTTACTCAAGGACACCAGAAGAGCATGCTGAGCACCTCAGGATTGTTTTGGGAGAATTGAGGAAACATCAGTTGTACGCCAAATTTAGCAAGTGCGAATTTTGGCTAAGACAAGTTGATTTCTTGGGCCATATACTGAACCAAGAAGGCGTGGCCGTAGACCCAGAAAAAGTCAAGGCCATACTGGACTGGAAGCCACCCGCCAATGTCACAGATGTGCGGAGTTTCCTAGGAATGGCCGGATATTACAGGAGATTTATTGAAGGATTCTCCACTGTGGCAAAACCTATGACACAATTACTCAAGAAGGACAAGAAATTCGTATGGACAGAAGCATGTGAGCAGAGCTTCCAAGAACTCAAGAAGAAGCTGACAACCGCACCGGTCTTAACTGTGCCAGACATACACAAGAGCTTTGAAGTGTATTGTGACGCGTCCCGAAAAGGTCCCGGATGTGTACTAATGCAGGATGGCAAAGTTGTCGCATATGCCTCCAGGCAGCTGCGAAAACATGAGGAAAATTACCCAACACATGACTTGGAGCTAGCAGCAGTTATACATGCACTCAAGGAGTGGAGGCACTTTCTGTTGGGAAATCGCTGTGAAATATATACGGACCATAAGAGCCTCAAATATATTTTCACACAGCCAGAGCTGAATTTACGCCAACGACGCTGGTTGGAACTGGTCAAGGACTATGACGTCGGTATTCACTACCATCCAGGGAAAGCTAATGTAGTGGCCGATGCCCTTAGTCGAAACCCCAGCCCGGACAGTGACGGTCAACAAAATTTGAGGCCTGAGTTTCAGCAAGAGTTTGCTAGGCTCAACATGATGTTAGTCTCTGAGGGCACCGTATCGAACCTGGAGATACAACCCACCCTGGTGGAACAAATTAAGAAGGCTCAACAGGGACATCCCAGCATCGAAGGCATAAAGAAGAAAATGAATCTTAGTAAGACTTCAGAGTTCGTCACAGACAGTGAAGGAACATTATGGTACCGAGACAGACTTTGCGTACCTAACATTGAGGAATTCAAGCAACAGATCTTGACGGAAAGCCACACCGCCCCATACTCGATCCATCCTGGAGGAACCAAAATGTACAAGGACATCCAGGAAAGATTTTGGTGGCACGGTATGAAAAGAGATATAGCCACATTCATCGCTTGTTGCGATTCATGTCAGCACATCAAGGCCGAGCACCAAAAGCCAGCAGGACTACTCCAGCCTAACAGGATACCAGAGTGGAAATCGGATGAAATAGGAATGGACTTCATTGTCGGATTACCCCGATCACAACGCGGAAATGACGCCATATGGGTCATCACAGACCGGCTAACCAAGGTTGCTCATTTCATTCCCGTGAAGACTACCTACTCCACACAAAGACTGGCAAAACTTTATCTCTGCCGTATAGTTTGCTTGCACGGAGTCCCAAAGACTATAATATCAGACCGAGGCACCCAATTCGTCTCCAAATTTTGGGATCACCTACAACAAGCTCTGGGCACGCAGCTAGCTTTCAGTACAGCATACCACCCTCAGACTGATGGACAAACAGAACGTGTAAACCAAATCCTAGAGGATATGCTAAGGGCCTGTGTGCTCACCTATGGATCCAGTTGGGAAGAAAGTTTGCCGTATGCCGAATTTGCTTACAACAACAGTTACCAAGCCAGCTTGCAAATGGCACCCTTTGAAGCGTTGTACGGACGAAGGTGTCGTACCCCACTGAATTGGTCAGAAACAGGTGACAGCCGTATCTTCGGCCCAGATATGCTTAAAGAGGCCGAGGAGAAAGTTAAACAAATCAGGGACAGACTCAAGACAGCACAGAGCCGACAAAAGAGCTACTATGATCAGAAGCATCGAGAGGTCAGCTTTGAACCCGGTGATTCCGTATACCTCCGAATATCTCCTATGAGGGGTCTGCAACGATTCAAAATTAAGGGGAAGCTAGCCCCAAGATTTATTGGACCATTTTGTGTAAAGGCACGGAGAGGCACGGTAGGCTACCAACAAGACCTCCCCAAGGAGCTGTCAGACGTCCATGACGTGTTCCACGTCTCACAGTTAAGAAAATGTGTGAGCAACCCAGAAAAGCATGTACCTCATGAGGACATTGATATGCAACCAGATCTCACCTACAGAGAAAGACCAGTAAAGATTTTAGAAGAGTCTGAACGGAGGACCCGTCAGAAAACGACAAAGTTTTTCAGGGTTCAGTGGAGCAACCACACTGAGGATGAAGCTACATGGGAAAGGGAGGATTTCCTTCGAGCAGAGTATCCATATTTATTTGAGGATCAGCAGAAATCTCGAGGACGAGATTTTTCCTAAGGGGGTAGGTGTTGTGACACCCAAGTTTTTATTTGGATTTTTCAAAAGATTTTTATTTGACATGAGGGGAGTGATTTAAATTTTTCTTCAAAAGAACTCTCCCTCTCATATACTTTTCTTTATGGCAAAAGTTTTGTTTGGGTTCACCCAAGATCTGCCTTTGGTCTTGGAGGTTCTTGCTTTTCACTTGGACCCAAGACAAAATGTTTTTCATTTGGGAAAATGACTTTTGAAAATCTCCTTGAAATTTGCACTATGGCTTTTGGAAAAGTCCTTGCCACTTTCAACAATTCCTTCTTGCCATGGCCTTAGTGCAAATGCTCTCTCCTAACCCTTCCCTCACCTTTGGATCATGTTTTACACCAAATCCAGCAAGTTGAACCTCCCCATGTATTTATTTCCATTCAAATTCTATTCAAATAAATTTCTGCCTTCTTTTCTAGCACTTGGAGATTTACAAAGGAACTCCACTTTCTGTCTTGATTTTTGGCCCCAAACCTTTTTCCCCTCCTAGTCCTTTGAACCCTCAACCTAGAACCATGAAGATCCACTGGTCTTCAGTTCAAAATTTTCAAACTACACCTGCTGCAAGTTTGGACCAGATTTGACAAATTTGGTGAAATTCATTCAAAACCTTCTCCAAAAATTCCAAGTAAAATCAGGCAGCCTCTGGGTGCTTTGAGTGGTCATCTCACCAAGTTACAGCTGCAGAAAAATTCATCTCATTGCAAAATCTCTCTGTCGAACACCTGCAGTGCATGGTCATTGTCAAGTTCAGAGTTTCAGAGATTCAGTTCCGTGCTCGCTGTCGTTTTCTTCAGAGATGGACGTCGATCTCGCCAGTGCCACCGCGTCGCCTTGCTCCTCGTGCCCGCCCTCTTGTTCCTGCACCGCACGAACGCCTGGCGCCTTGCGGGCGTCGGCGACGAGCAGCAGAAGGTGCGCCGCCCCGTGACCGACGCCGGCGGCGGCTTTGCGGACGCCAGCGGGAGACACGGCGCCGACGACGCCACCCAGCGCCGCCCAAACCACCGGAGCTCGCCGCGTGGCCTTCCACTCCCCCGAACGCGCTGCCGCTCTCGTCGTGAACCGCAGGGCGCGGAGCGTGCTCTCTGCCGCCGTTGAGCCCGTGCGGTCACCTCACCGTGGACCGACGCCATTACGCCAAGACCATCTCCGTTTAGTTGTAAAATGACTCTAGTAACCTCCACTGATGCTGCCTGGCCGCTCAAACCACCTGCCAATCCACTGCTCCGCCATAATCGCTCGCCGGAGATTCTCCGTTCGCGGCCACCCCGTCGATCTGCCTATAAATAGAGGCCCCGAGCTTCAACTCGAGCACCCACCATCCCTGCACTCCCCCTAGAGCAAGCCTAGCCACTGGTAGAGCCCCGAGGAGGTCTGCTTCCTCGACTCCGGCCGCCGCGACCCGCCAGGGGATCCAGCCCGATTCGCCCCCGTGTGCGCTCCTCCGCCTCCATTGTCTTGCCAGTAGCTTCACCTTGCATCACTCGTTCTGACCCGCGCCTCAATTCGTAGTTTGCAGCCCTCCACCGGGGTTCCCCATCCTCACCCGAGCCGCCGTCCGCCGGAGAAAGTGTCGCCGTTGACGTGGTGCTCCCTGTTGGACGAGTCCACCACCCACCGACGCGGAAGAAGACGCTGAAGCTCTTGGTACCCTCCGTTTCTCCTAACTCGCCGTGGTTCGACGCCGGCGTCCACCGCAGTCTTCGGGCGCCGGCGAGCTTTTCAAACCTGACATGTGGACCCCGCGTGTCAGCCTCTGTTCTTTTATTCGCGAACTGTTTTCTTTTGGCGCCTTCGGGCAAAATACGTTTTCTCCTTTGCGCTTGCGCATTCCCAGCCGAAGCGTTTTCTGTTTTCTCAGTTAAAACCCTGGAACTTTTCTGTTTCATTACAGATAAGTCCCTGGACAGAAACCTTTATAACTTTTTAATAAAAAGGTATTTTTGAGTGATTCTTTTTCTGACAATCTTCAAATTTTGTCTAGTTTTTTATGGGATTTATTTGAAAAATATTGGGAAAAGTTTCTGTGTATGTGTTGGTTTTCACGTTAGCACCCGTTTTGTGATTGCCGTAGGTTCCGGGAGAGGTGACGGAGCCGCGAACTTCGCCGAGCTAGACTCTGACTTCTCCGAACCAGGCAAGCATGTTTTTAACATTTGATATGGCAGATGTTTTGCATGTTCACGGGAGAGTTTGTGCGTGGCATATGAGTGTCGGTAAAAACCTCGTTGCTTGTAAGGCAACGACCCGGTTGTTCCAAAGTTGCGATGACCTCTGATGAGAGGTGGCCTAATCATGTGGTGACATGAAGGGCAGTAAGGTGGTACTGTTGTAGCATACCAGCCTTGCGTCATCCGACTTTTTTTCGACGTTAACGTGGTTGGAGCTACGTTATCGTTCTTTTCCCGCATGTTCCAAAGTTGCGATGACCTCTGATGAGAGGTGGCCTAATCATGTGGTGACATGAAGGGCAGTAAGGTGGTACTGTTGTAGCATACCAGCCTTACGTCATCCGACTTCCTCCGACGTTAACGTGGTTGGAGCCACGTTACCGTTCTTTCCCCTTCCGTGCTACCACATGCCTCATTGCCAGGATGCGGTTTAGTAAGTTGGTAACCTCTTTCCGTGTACACACCAAACAGAGAGGCCGGGATGATGGTACCTTGGCCCAGGATTAAAGCCAGTCATCCGGTCAGGGGGCATGGGTGTTTCTGGTTGGGACCGAGAGGGGGGGCACCCCCTTAGAGCGCGCGTATAGAAATTTGATCCCATGCTACGCGAGGTTGTAGCCTCCCCGTCTCAAGGTTTTTTCTTGAACGTCGCCGAGGGTGATCCCTGGCTTCGGATGGTTGAATTGGGTGTGTACTGGTTAGACGTGTTTCTTCCAAAATACCGTAGACGGAACTAGTCCCCGTGACTACTGAAATCCGTTGGCTGTGGTTAAGTACAAACTCTGCAGAGTCAATTCTTTCCAAATCATCGTATCCATGATCAGTAGTGTAAACATTATATCCATATCTATCCGTGTGAAAATCTTGTCCCCGGTGAAACAAGCTCAAGTGGTAAATTCAGATTTATTGTTATTCCTGTGGATGGACTAACTTTATATTTGTCTCATGCTTGTGATAAATTATGTTCCCGAGCTATTGTATTATTGAGCTAAAATATAAGCCCTTTACGTGATGTCGCTCAGACGTCCGACTGTGGCATGCACTGTCTTTATTTTCTGTTACAAGCCCTTTATGTGGTGTCGTCCCGACGCCCGACTGTGGCATTATCATTCCGCATTTTCCGCTCGAGGAGTCTTTCAGACACTCGTTTGGCACCTGTATTATTATTCCGCATTTTCCGCTCGAGGAGTCTTTCATACACTCGTTTGGCACCCGCATTATTATTCTGCATTTTTCTCTCGAGGAGTCTTTCAGACACTCGTTTGGCACCAGTATTACTATTCTGCAGTTTCCGCTCGAGGCGTCATTCAGACCCTCGCTTGGCACCCAGTATTTATTATCTCTATGTCTGATCGCACTGGTTAACTTGTTCATATGCTTCATGTTTACATTTGTTATACCTTATGTCCGAACTGTCTTGCGAGTACTTTCATAGTACTCACCTGGCTTGTTGATTTGGCCAGATGTTGACGAAGGCGATCTCTTGGATGAAGAGTTTGATAGCGCGTCCGACGCCTAGAGGAGTCCCAGTCAGTCCTGCGCGATCCCGGTTATTGGTCACTTGTATTGTATACGCTTCCGCCACCCACAATAAATCTTCTCGAGCCTCACTCCGACGCTCGATGAGTTGTAGTCATCTGGAATCATATCACTCGCTTCGCGGTGATATTTCCACCACCGTTGTTATCGTGAGTTAGTAGTTGCCACCCTATCCGCCGTTTTGTTTTAGCGGCGTGCTTGTAATAAATTGTTGGGCAGTCTCTGCTCAACCTTGTATTATATTTAGTACTCCTGGTATTTTTCTTCTGTGACCAAGATATTGTCTACCAGTGAGAAGGAATTCTTCCTCGCTGGTCCGTAAAAGGGATTGGTCTCTCAATAATTATTTTATTGAAAAACCGGTCGTGACAACGAACAACTAGCAAAGCAAAGATAGAAGCGATTTCAAGGGTATGGTCATCTTGCCTGCAAGGTTCTCAGAGTTGTCGAAAGCTTGATCCTCGTAAGCGTACTCAACAGGTTCCTCGTTCACGAACTCGTCTCCCGGCTCTACCCACAGCAAGAACACAAGCAATGGAACCACAATCAATCACGGGAAATGCACAAGCAACATGATGCAAAACATGCATGATATGCGAGATATGATATGCGATGCGTATGCGTGCTCCGGAAGAAAAAGGATGAACAAGGCAGTAGCTTGGCAAAAAAAGTATGCCACTGGAAAGATGAGATGATTTCAGTCGAAATCGATATAAAGATCACCGAAAACGGATGCACGGTTTGCAAATGGCAAGCAAAACAAGAATGACACGTTTCTGCGATTAACAGCATGATAGCACTTAGAATACATCAAGAAACTATGCTACAGCACTCCAACATAGCAAAAAAGCATATGGCAGTAAACCACAGGAGATGCTTGACAAAAGATGAACACTGAGCTACGGCTAGATCACACCCCAACAGGTTCAAACAAGCATGGCAAAAGTGCAAAAGATATCAGGTTCACAGACTTTGTGATATTACTGGACATGGCTGAAACAGCATCAGGTAGCAATGTTGAGAGCAAGCAATCAACATGCTACAGGAACTTAACATAGCAAAACAAGGCATGGCATAAATATACTAAATGCATATGACAAAAGTCCCTTACTGACCATAAGACAAAAAGGACCAGAATATATGATGGCAACCATGTAAACATAGCAAGTTTTGGTAACAGGTTTCAGACTTAGCAGAAAACAGAGCATGGCAGTCACATCATTATGAAGGCATCTTTGTGAGCTTGATACACTCATCACAGGGCAATGCATGACAAAAAAAGCATACCTACAGCAAGATGTCATGTTTATTAAGCTATCCATGGCAAGAGAAAGTACATAGCATGAAAGGATCAACTACAACAACCTTGGCAAAATTGAATAACATGTAAACAATCTGCCAGGAACATTTTATAGCAAAAGTAGGGCAAGATTAAGACATGCTATCTCACTCCATAATTGCAAACAGGGGCATGGATGGATAGAACACAACTATATCTACAAAACATCCTTACTGACCATACTGAAAATAAGCATGGATCTCACTGTAGACACATGGATACATAGCAACAAAATAACAGCAGAAACAGACAGTGAAAATACCAAGTCCCTGAAAACAGAAACATCACGAAGCCTAGTTTGCATGCTTGTGCTAGTCACCACAGAGATCACAAAAATACATGGCATACACCTCTGTAAAGATGGCATGGCATACATGAAAACACGTGTAGAGCTCCTACTCATAAGATACATACATCAAATGCAACAAAAATAACAAATCCTCAAGTTCTGATAAGTAACAGCAGTTAACAGCATATAGCACTTTTGCACCAGAGATTTGGGCGTCAAGATGTACTCAAAGGAACATGGCGTAATGGAACGAAATGACGAGCATCTCGAGTGGAACATTTCTATATATCATGCATGGAAAACGGAGCAGTATGCAGAGAGTTATGATGCAATGAACAGAGCCATATATTGTAAAATATCTGGGACTTGGAGAATTTCGGGGGAGGGGACAAGTCAACCTAGCCCGATCTGGATCTGGCGCTCGCCGTATCGAGGCTCGCCGGAGATGGAGCTGGCTGGAGTCGGGGCGCACGGTGGCTGGAGCGGAGAGGAGACGGGGGAGGGAGGCGGCGACCGGACAGGGGAGGCGCCGGAGGTCGGCGGAGGCGCGCACGGGCGGCGGCATACGGGCTCGGGGGCCGGCCCCGGGCCTGGCTGGCTTGCGGTCAGCGGGCGGTGGCGCTGCCACGTGGCAGGCGCCCGTTGGCTCGGGGCGGCGGGGGCGATTTGATCTACGGTTTGATCCAAAATTTGGAGGAGGTGCACATATATATAGGTAGAGGGAGCTAGGAGACTCCAAATGGAGCACGGTTTTCACCCACACGATCGTGATCGAACGACCGAGAGCATGGAGGTGACTTAGGTGGGTTTTGGGCTGTTTGGAGGGGTTTTTTTCTGCAACACACAAAAGGACTTTGCGATTACCTGGTTAATCGTTGGAGCATCAAACGACCTTCAAATGAAACGAAACTTGACAGGTGGTCTACCGGTGATATACCAAGGCCACTTGGCAAACCTCAGTCCATTCCGAGAACATTTAACACCCGCTCACGAAAAGAAACAAGAGGGGTGCGCCGGTGCATGTGGGAGTGCCGGATTGCAAAACGGACAACGGGGAAAATGCTCGGATGCATGAGACGAACACGTATGCAAATGAGATGCACAAGATGACATTATATGAGATGCATGACATGAACAAAATGCAAAACGAAAAACAAAACCCGACCACGAAGGGAATATCATAACACATAGCCGAAAATGGCAAGAGTTGGAGTTACAAATATGGGAAGTTACATCCGGGGTGTTACAACACTCCACCACTACGAGAGGATCTCGTGCCGAGATCTAGGACTGAAAGAACTCCGGATATTCGGAACGGAGGTGGTCCTCGCGCTCCCAGGTGGCTTCTCGGTCGAAATGGTGCGACCACTTCACTTTCAGGAATTTGATTGACTTGTTGCGAGTCTTGCGCTCAGTTTCTTCAAGAATAGCAACGGGGTGCTCATGATAAGACAGATCTTCCTGGAGGTCAATCTCTTCGAAGTTGATGGTGCGCTCAGGCGTCTTGAAGAACTTGCGAAGCTGTGACACGTGGAACACAACGTGCACGTTCGCGAAGTTGGAAGGAAGCTCAAGTTGATAGGCGAGGTCGCCTCTTTTGCCAATGATCTTGAAAGGACCCACGTATCTAGGGGCAAGCTTCCCTTTGATACCAAAGCGAGGAGTGCCTTTCATTGGAGAGACGCGGAGGTAGACATGGTCTCTGATCTCGAAAGCCAAATCACGGTGCTTACTATCATAGTAACTCTTGTGGCGCGATTGCGCGGCTTTGAGATTTTCACGGATGACTTTACACATTTCTTCAGCCTATGTGATTAAGTCATTGCCAAGAAGTTGGCGCTCACCAGTCTCTGACCAATTGAGAGGAGTACGGCACTTTCTGCCATAGAGAATCTCGAATGGGGCCTTGCCCGAACTCGCTTGGAAGCTGTTGTTGTAGGAGAATTCGGCATATGGAAGACAATCTTCCCATTTCATGCCAAAGGAAATGACACAAGCCCTGAGCATATCTTCAAGAATTTGATTGACTCGCTCGACTTGGCCACTAGTTTGAGGATGGAAAGCTGTGCTGAAGCGAATGTTGGTACCCATGGCCTTCTGGAAGGAGTCCCAGAACTTAGAAGTGAAAATGCTTCCACGATCTGAAGATATCAATTGTGGAATGTCGTGCAAGGAGACAATTCTGGAGGTGTATAGCTCTGCCAACTGAGCTGCTATGATAGATTCTTTGATTGGAAGGAAATGAGCCACTTTAGTAAGCTTGTCGATGACAACGAAGATAGCATCATTTCCGCGCTTGGACTTAGGAAATCCAGTCACGAAGTCCATTTCGATATGATCAAACTTCCATTCTGGGATAGCAAGAGGTTGGAGGAGACCAGCTGGTCGTTGGTGTTCTGCTTTCACCCTTCGACAGACATCACATTCGTTCACGAATTGAGCGATTTCTCGCTTCATTCGAGTCCACCAATACGACTGCTTGAGGTTATGGTACATCTTCGTATTTCCAGGATGAATGGAAAGAAGAGAATTGTGTGCCTCGTTCATAATGACTTTCCTTAGATCACCTTTAGGAACCACAATCCGTTCCTCGAAGAATAAAGTGTCTCTGTCATCAATGCGATACCACTTGTATTTGGAAAGACCCTTGTCGATACCACGTTTCACCTTCTTCACCATGGCATCAAGAAGTTGTGCCTCACGAATTTGATCTTCCAAAGTAGGAGAGACTATGAGGTTGGCAAGAAAGCCTTGAGGAACAACTTGGAGATTCAGCTTGTGGAAAGCTTCACAAAGATCCGGTTGGAAAGGCTTGAGAATTAAGCTGTTGCAATAAGCCTTCCTGCTCAAAGCATCTGCAATGACGTTGGCTTTGCCTGGAGTATATTCAATACTCGGATTGTACTCTTGAATCATTTCGACCCATCGAGTTTGCCTGAGGTTGAGGTTGGGCTGAGTGAAGATGTACTTTAGACTCTTGTGATCGGTGAAAATGTCCACTTTTCTTCCCAACAAGGGATGTCTCCATGTGATTAATGCATGGACAACTGCCGCCAACTCAAGATCGTGAGTGGGGTAGTTCTTTTCGTTGGGCTTCAACTGACAAGAGGTATAGGCCACAACTTTCTTCTCTTGCATTAACACAGCACCGAGACCTTGAAGAGAAGCATCACAGAAAACTTCGAATGGTTTGGATTCGTCAGGAGGAGTTAAGACAGGAGCTGTGACGAGTTTCTCTTTGAGAGTGTTGAAAGCAACGTCACACTCAGGAGACCAGACATACTTCACATGCTTCTGGAGGAGGTTGGAAAGAGGATTTGCAATCTTAGAGAAATTCTCAACGAATCTTCGGCAATAGCTTGCAAGACCAAGAAAACTACGAAGCTGCTTGACATTCTGAGGAGGTTCCCAATTCACAATTGCAGACACCTTCTCGGGAGTAACAGCGATGCCCTTGGCAGAGATGATATGACCAAGGTAAAGAACTTCATCAAGCCAAAACTCACATTTTGAAAACTTCGCATAGAATTGATACTCTCTGAGCTTGTCGAGCACCAATCGCAAATGTTTGGCATGATCCTTCTTATTCTTGGAGAAGTGTCACGACCGGTTTTTCAATAAAATGATTATTGAAAGACCAATCCCTTTTACGGACCAGCGAGGAAGAATTCCTTCTCACTAGTATACAATATCTTGGTCACAGAAGAAAAATACCAGGAGTACTAAATATAATACAAGGTTGAGCAGAGACTGCCCAACAATTTATTACATGCACGCCGCTAAAACAATACGGCGGATAGGGTGGCAACTACTAACTCACGATAATAAAGGTGGTGGAAATATCATCGCGAAGCGAGTGATATGATTCCAGAAGACTACAACTCATCGAGCGTCGGAGTGAGGCTCGAGAAGATTTATTGCGGGTGGCGGAAGCGTATACAATACAAGTGACCAATATCCGGGTTCGCGCAGGACTGACTGGGACTCCTGTACGCGTCGGACGCGCTATCAAACTCTTCATCCAAGAGATCGCCTTCGTCAACATCTGGCCAAATCAACAAGCCAGGTGAGTACTATGAAAGTACTCGCAAGACAGTTCGGACATAAGGTATAACAAATGTAAACATGAAGCATATGAACAAGTTAACCAGTGCGATTAGACATAGAGATAATAAATACTGGGTGCCAAGCGAGGGTCTGAATGACGCCTCGAGCGGAAACTGCAGAATAGTAGTACAGGTGCCAAACGAGTGTCTGAAAGACTCCTCGAGCGGAAAATGCGGAATAATAATACAAGTGCCAAACGAGTGTCTGAAAGACTCCTCGAGCGGAAAATACAGAATGATAATGCCACAGTCGGGCGTCGGGGCGACACCACGAAAAGGGCTAGTAACAGAAAATAAAGACAGTGCATGCCACAGTCGGACGTCTGAGCGACATCACATAAACGGCTTATATTTAAAGTGAGAAACGAGTACACGCCACAGTCGGACGTCTGCGCGACGTCTCATAAAGGGCTTATATTGTAGCTCAATAATACAATAGTCGGGAATATAATTTATCCCGAGAATGAGACAAATATAAAGTTAGTCCATCCACAGGAATAACAATAAAACTGAATTTACCACTTGAGCTTGTTCACCGGGGACAAGATTTTCACATGGATAGATATGGATATAATGTTTACACTACTGATCATGGATACGATGATTTGGAAAGAATTGACTCTGCAGAGTTTGTACTTAACCACAGCCAACGGATTTCAGTAGTCACGAGGACTAGTTCCGTCTACGGTGTTTTGGAAGAAAAACGTCTAACAAGTACACACCCAATTCAACCGTCCGAAGCCAGGGATCACCCTCGGCGACGTCCAAGAAAAACCTTGAGACGGGGAGGCTACAATCTCGCGTAGCATGGGATCAAATTTCTATACGCGCGCTCTAAGGGGATGCCCCCCTCTCGGTCCCAACCGGAAACACCCATGCCCCCTGACCGGATGACTGGCTTTAATCCTGGGCCAAGGTACCATCATCCCGGCCTCTCTGTTTGGTGTATACTCGGAAAGAGGTTACCAACTTACTAAACCGCATCCTGGCAGTGAGACATGTGGTAGCACGGAAGGGGAAAGAACGGTAACACGGCTCCAACCATGTTAACATCGGAAAAGTCGGATGACACAAGGCCGGTATGCTACAACAGTACCACCTTGCTGCCCTTCATGTCACCACATGATTTGGCCACCTCTCATCAGAGGTCATCGCAACTTTGGAACATGCGGGAAAAGAACGATAACGTAGCTCCAACCACGTTAACGTTGAAGAAAGTCGGATGACGCAAGGATGGTATGCTACAACAGTACCACCTTACTGCCCTTCATGTCACCACATGAATTGGGCCACCTCTCATCAGAGGTAATCCTGACTTTGGGACAACCGGGTAGTTGCCTTACAAGCAACGAGGTATTTACCGATACTCATATGCCACGCACAACTTTCACGCGAACATGCAAAACATCTGCCATATCAAATGTTCAAAACATGCTTGCCTGGTTCGGAGAAGTCGGAGTCTAGCTCGGCGAAGTTCGCGGCCCCTTCACCTCTCCCGGAACCTACGGCAATCACGAAACGGGTACTAACGTGAAAACCAACACATACACAGAAAGTTTTCCAAATATTTTTCAAATAAATCCCATAAAAAACTAGACAAAATTTGAAGATTGTCAGAAAAAGAATTACTCAAAAATACCTTTTTATTAAAAAGTTATAAAGGTTTCTGTCCAGGGACTTATCTGTAATGAAACAGAAAAGTTCCAGGGTTTTAACTGAGAAAACAGAAAACGCTTCGGCTGGGAATGCGCAAGCGCAAAGGAGAAGACGTATTTTGCCCGAAGGCGCCAACAGAAAATGGTTCGCGAATAAAAGAACAAAGGCTGACACGCGGGGTCCACATGTCAGGTTTGAAAAGCTCGCCGGCGCCCGAAGACTGCGGTGGACGCCGGCGTCGAACCACGGCGAGTTAGGAGAAACGGAGGGTACCAAGAGCTTCAGCGTCTTCTTCCGCGTCGGTGGGTGGTGGACTCGTCCAACGGGGAGCACCACGTCGATGGCGACACTTTCTCCGGCGGACGGCTGCTCGGGTGAGGCTGGGAACTCCGGTGGAGGGCTGCAAACTACGAATTGAGGCGCGGGTCAGAACGAGTGATGCAAGGTGAAGCTACTGGCAAGAGAATGGAGGCGGAGGAGCGCACACGGGGGCGAATCGGGCTGGATCCCGTGGCGGGTCGCGGCGGCCGGAGTCGAGGAAGGAGACCTCCTCGGGGCTCTTCCAGTGGCTAGGCGTGCTCTAGGGGGAGTGCAGGGCTGGTGGGTGCTCGAGTTGAAGCTCGGGGCCTCTATTTATAGGCAGATCGACGGGGTGGCCGTGAACGGAGAATGTCCTGTGAGCGATTACGGCGGAGCAGTGGATTGGCAGGTGGTTTGAGCGACCAGGCAGCATCAGTGGAGGTTACTAGAGTCATTTTATAGCTAAACGGAGATGGTCTTGGCGTAAAGGCGTCGGTCCACGGTGAGGCGACCGCACGGGCTCAACGGCGGCAGAGAGCGCGCTCTGCGCCCTGCGGTTCACGACGAGAGCGGCAGCGCGATCCGGGGAGTGGAAGGCCACGCGGCGAGCTCCGGTGGTTTGGGCGGCGTTGGGTGGCGTCGTCGGCGCCGTGTCTCCCGCTGGCGTCCGCAAAGCCGCCGCCGGCGTCGGTCACGGGGCGGCGCACCTTCTGCTGCTCGTCGCCGACGCCCGCAAGGCGCCAGGCGTTCGTGCGGTGCAGGAACAAGAGGGCGGGGACGAGGAGCAAGGCGACGCGGTGGCACTGGCGAGATCGACGTCCATCTCTGAAGAAAACGACAGCGAGCACTGAACTGAATCTCTGAAACTCTGAACTTGACAATGACCATGCACTGCAGGTGTTCGACAGAGAGATTTTGCAATGAGATGAATTTTTCTGGAGCTGTAACTTGGTGAGATGACCACTCAAAGCACCCAGGGGCTGCCTGATTTTTCTTGGAATTTTTGGAGAAGGTTTCGAATGATTTTCACCAAATTTGACAAATCTGGTCCAAACTTGCAGCAAGTGTAGTTTGAAAATTTTGAACTGAAGACCAGTGGATCTTCATGGCTCTAGGTTGAGGGTTCAAAGGACTAGGAGGGGAAAATGGTTTGGGACCAAAAATCAAGACAGAAAGTGGAGTTCCTTTGCAAATCTCCAAGTGCTAGAAAAGAAGGCAGAAATTTATTTGAATAGAATTTGAATGGAAATAGATACATGGGGAGGTTCAACTTGCTGGATTTGGTGTAAAACATGATCCAAAGGTGAGGGAAGGGTTAGGAGAGAGCATTTGCACTAAGGCCATGGCAAGAAGGAATTGTTGAAAGTGGCAAAGGACTTTCCAAAAGCCATAGTGCAAAATTCAAAAAGATTTTCAAAAGTTATTTTCCCAAATGAAAAGCATTTTGTCTTGAGTCCAAATGAAAAGCAAGAACTTCCAAGACCAAAGGCAGATCTTGGGTGAATCCAAATAAAACTTTTGCCATAAAGAAAAATATATGAGAGGGAGAGTTCTCTTGAAGAAAAAAATTAAATCACTCCCCTCAAGTCAAATAAAATCTTTTGAAAAATCCAAATAAAAACTTGGGTGTCACAACACCTACCCCCTTAGGAAAAATCTCGTCCTCGAGATTTCTGCTGATCCTCAAATAGATATGGATACTCTGCTCGAAGGAAATCCTCCCTTTCCCATGTAGCTTCATCCTCAGTGTGGTTGCTCCACTGAACCCTGAAAAACTTTGTCGTTTCTGGCGGGTCCTCCGTTTAGACTCTTCTAAGATCTTTACTGGCCTTTCTCTGTAGGTGAGATCTGGTTGCATATCAATGTCCTCATGAGGTACATGCTTTTCTGGGTTGCTCACACATTTTCTTAACTGTGAGACGTGGAACACGTCATGGACGTCTGACAGCTCCTTGGGTAGGTCTAGCTGGTAGGCAACCGTGCCTCTTCGTGCCTTTACACAAAATGGTCCAATAAATCTTGGGGCTAGCTTCCCCTTAATTTTGAACCGTTGCAGACCCCTCATAGGAGATACTCGGAGGTATACAGAATCACCGGGTTCAAAGCTGACCTCACGATGCTTCTGATCATAGTAGCTCTTTTGTCGGCTCTGCGCCGTCCTGAGTCTGTCCCTGATTTGTTTAACCTTCTCCTCGGCCTCTTTTAAGCATGTCTGGGCCGAAGATACGGCTGTCACCTGTTTCTGACCAATTCAGAGGGGTACGACACCTTCGTCCGTACAACGCTTCAAAGGGTGCCATTTGCAAGCTGGCTTGGTAACTGTTGTTGTAAGCAAATTCGGCATACGGCAAACTTTCTTCCCAACTGGATCCATAGGTGAGCACACAGGCTCTTAGCATATCCTCTAGGATTTGGTTTACACGTTCTGTTTGTCCATTAGTCTGTGGGTGGTATGCTGTACTGAAAACTAGTTGCGTGCCCAGAGCTTGTTGTAGGTGATCCCAAAGTTTTGAGACGAATTGGGTGCCTCGGTCTGATATTATAGTCTTTGGGACTCCGTGCAAGCAAACTATACGGGAGAGATAAAGTTTTGCCAGTCTTTGTGTGGAGTAGGTAGTCTTCACGGGAATGAAATGAGCAACCTTGGTTAGTCGGTCTGTGATGACCCATATGGCGTCATTTCCGCGTTGTGATCGGGGTAATCCGACAATGAAGTCCATTCCTATTTCATCCCATTTCCACTCTGGTATCCTGTTAGGCTGGAGTAGCCCTGCTGGCTTTTGGTGCTCGGCCTTGATGCGCTGACATGAATCGCAACAAGCGATGAATGTGGCTATATCTCTTTTCATACCGTGCCACCAAAATCTTTCCTGGATGTCCTTGTACATTTTGGTTCCTCCAGGATGGATCGAGTATGGGGCGGTGTGGCTTTCCGTCAAGATCTGTTGCTTGAGTTCCTCAATGTTAGGTACGCAAAGTCTGTCTCGGTACCATAATGTTCCTTCACTGTCTGTGACGAACTCTGAAGTCTTACTAAGATTCATTTTCTTCTTTATGCCTTCGATGCTGGGATGTCCCTGTTGAGCCTTCTTAATTTGTTCCACCAGGGTGGGTTGTATCTCCAGGTTCGATACGGTGCCCTCAGAGACTAACATCATGTTGAGCCTAGCGAACTCTCGATGAAACTCAGGCCTCAAATTGTGCTGACCGTCACTGTCCGGGCTGGGGTTTCGACTAAGGGCATCGGCCACTACATTTGCTTTCCCTGGGTGGTAGTGAATACCGACGTCATAGTCCTTGACTAGTTCCAACCAGCGTCGTTGGCGTAAATTTAGCTCTGGCTGCGTGAAAATATATCTGAGGCTCTTATGGTCCGTATATATTTCACAGCGATTTCCCAACAGAAAGTGCCTCCACTCCTTGAGTGCATGTATGACTGCTGCTAGCTCCAGGTCATGTGTTGGGTAATTTTCCTCGTGTTTTCGCAGCTGCCTGGAGGCATATGCGACAACTTTGCCATCCTGCATTAGCACACATCCGAGACCTTTTCGGGACGCGTCACAATACACTTCAAAGCTCTTGTGTATGTCTGGCACAGTTAAGACCGGTGCGGTTGTCAGCTTCTTCTTGAGTTCTTGGAAGCTCTGCTCACATGCTTCCGTCCATACGAATTTCTTGTCCTTCTTGAGTAATTGTGTCATAGGTTTTGCCACAGTGGAGAATCCTTCAATAAATCTCCTGTAATATCCGGCCATTCCTAGGAAACTCCGCACATCTGTAACATTGGCGGGTGGCTTCCAGTCTAGTATGGCCTTGACCTTTTCTGGGTCTACGGCCACGCCTTCTTGGTTCAATATATGGCCCAAGAAACCAACTTGTCTTAGCCAAAAATCGCACTTGCTAAATTTGGCGTACAACTGATGTTTCCTCAATTCTCCCAAAACAATTCTGAGGTGTTCAGCATGCTCTTCTGGTGACCTCGAGTAAACCAGAATGTCGTCAATAAATACCACCACAAATTTGTCCATGAATTTCATGAATACTTTGTTCATGAGGTGGACGAAATATGCGGGGGCGTTCGTTAGTCCAAAAGGCATCACTGTGAACTCGTATAACCCATATCTGGAAGTGAAGGCTGTCTTGGGAATGTCTTTTGTTGTACCTTCAGTTGATGGTATCCCGATCTCAAATCAATCTTTGAAAATACCTTAGCTTGTGCGAGCTGGTCAAACAAATCATTGATCCGTGGCATCGGATATTTGTTTTTGATGGTGACCATATTGAGGGCTCGATAGTCTATGCACAGCCTCAGTGTCCCATCTTTCTTCTTAGCGAACAACACAGGCGAACCCCATGGTGAGGAGCTGGCTCGAATAAATCCTTTGTCCAATAATTCTTTTATCTGCTTCTTCAACTCCACCAATTCTGAGGGTGCCATTCTATAAGGCTTCTTATAGATGGGAGCGGTGCCAGGTGCTAGTTCAATGCTGAATTCGATCTCTCAGTCTGGTGGCATGCCTGGTAGTTCTTCAGGAAACACATCAGGAAACACGCATACCACTGGAACTTTTCTCAGTTCTGCAATGTCCATTTTGTTCAGTTTTGGTTGCTGTGATCGTGGCCTTTCTTGGGCGGAAACTCTTATAGTCTTGCCGTGATGGTGAGTGAGAATCACTGTTCGATTGAAACAGTCGATGAATCCTTTGTTGGTGGTCAACCAGTCCATCCCTAAAATGACATCCAGTCCTTTACTTTCCAACACGATGAGATTCGCGTGGAATTGTAGTCCTTCAAACTCAATGACCACTCCTTGGCAGTAACCCTGAGCGATTTGCTTATTTCCGGGGGACTTGATGATCATAGATTTTTCCAAGGGGAGTATCGGAAAACCATGTTGCGAAACAAAACTCTTCGAAATGAACGAATGGGAAGCTCCAGAATCAAACAAAACCATGGCAGGTACTGTGTTGACAGGGAACGTACCGAGCACGATGTCTGGGGCATTTTGCGCTTCTTCCCTGGTCACATGGTTCAGGTGACCCTTCCTGTGGTTGTTGCTGGGATTGAAGTTGTTGCGCTTGGGTGCCGAGTCTCTTGGCTTCGGGTACTGTTTAGCATAATGCCCTTGTTGACCACAAGCATAGCAGGTGACCCCTGGAAGGTATGTGAACTCCTTGTCCCTGGCATGAAATTGTCCGACGGGCCTTGGCTCAGTAGTCGTGGATCTCCTTGTGTCTGTCCTTGGGACCTCAGTCTTGCCTCGGTTGCTGCGGGCAAGAGTCGTCTTGTCCCTCTTTCGCTTGCGGATATCTTCCAGACTACGGCGCTCATTCTCCAGGGTGATGGCCTTGTCCACCACCGTCTTAAAATCCGAAAAGTTGTGCATGATCAGTTGGCATCTTAACGCTGGTGTCAGGCCGTCCAGGAATTTTTCCATCTTCGTGCTTTCTGTCATGTGCTCGTCGTAGGCATAACGAGACAGCTGGGTGAACTGACCATTGTACTCGGTCACCGACATGCCTCTTTGCTTCAGGTCATCGAACTCTCTCTTCTTGATCTTTAGGATGCTCCTGGGGATGTGTGCCCCACGGAAGCCTTCCTTGAACTCTTCCCAGGTGATGTTGTGTTCCCTGGGATGCATGTGTAGGAAGTTTTCCCACCATGCTGCGGCTGCTCCAGTAAGGTAGTGTGGTGCATAAAGCACCTTCTCATGATCTGAGCACTGAGCAATAATCAGTTTCCTTTCAATCTCACGAAGCCAATCATCGGCTTCCAGCGGTCTGTCGGTGTGAGCAAAAGTTGAGGGGCGAGTCTTCTGTAATTCAGATAACTTGGAATGGGGTTGATAGGGTTCACGGTGGTTTCCCATGTTGATGACATGGTTCATCATCTCTTGGTGCTGTTGCTGGCTTTGCTCGAAGAGACGGCATACTTGAGACAGTGCTGCTTCGCTGTCTTGTTGGCTGGACTGGCCCTGAGTGAAATTGTTGCTGGTCTGTGTCCCGTAAACCTCTTTTGGCTGATTGGGCATGGAGCGAGTCCACGGGCGAGACATTTTTCCAGTCTGGGGTATTATTTGCAAAACCCATGAGAAAAATTGTGTAGCACAAAAATCTCGCAAAGGAAAAAATAAAAAGGCTTCAAGGTTTTCAAAGAAACACAAATGATTTCTCATGGAGAAGAAGTGCTTAACATAAATCTTACATGCGAAAAGCAAACACAAGATACAGCACTCAGGATGCGCGTACACAATCCTGACATGTTATTAAAAACTAGCGTACTACTCCGGAAGGCAGCAAACACACCAATACAAACTAGCGTACAAATAAAACAACACATCATACAAGCAGGCATAACACGTGGCTACTCGGTGCTCTCAGTCGGAGATGGTGAAGATCTCCTTCCCCTTGCCGATGGCAAGGCTCAGCGGTCCAGGAGAATCAACCTCCTCCTCTCTAGCTGGCTCCTGGCGCGGGACGCTGCGCTGCGGTGATGGTGCGGGGGCGACTGGTGGTAGAGCGCGTGCGGCAGGCGGTGCGACTCTGACTGGAGTAGGAGCGATGACTCGGTCGAACTCCTCAGTGGTGGGCAGACGGCGAGCAGTGGCCAAAATGGCCGGTGCATACGAGGCTGAAGACGAGACGAATGTCAAAGGCGGCGCCGTGTGGAGAAGCTCCTTCCTGCTGGCAGGACCGCCCCGGACTAAGTCCATGCGGGCAGCCACAAGATCATCTACGAGGTTGTCGAAAGACTCCTCCAGAGCCTTGAGATACTCCACAACCATCTCGATGGCTTCATCGTGTTCTCCCCGATGGCAGGCGAACGCATAGTGGCTGGTGTAGGGCACATGGCATGGGAGGTAGCGGTAGCGACGAGTCTTCATCGTAGGAAGGATGTCCCGAAGGCGAGCTATCGCCTCACGGGCAGCCATCTGCATGGCATGCCTCTCCATAGGCATGGCCCTTCCCACAAAATGGAAGTGGCGAGCAACAGAACGTCCTCCCTTGAATTGCACCACAGCCTGGTGCATAGACACGTCGTCACTGAGCTTGTGCTGATAGAGTGTGAACTCCGGGCGAGCTGCTGGCCCGATCGCGAGCTTGGTGATGGAGACGAGGAGCTTGACAAACCCCTCGGGCACGTTGGTGAACACTCGATTCTCACAGGTGCTGCCAGCCATCTACAAAAGTAGGCAAAAATTCTGAGTAGTCACGTCATAAATTTATGATGACCAACAGAAAATAGCTACAATTGCAAAAAGCTGAAAAAGCACAAAAACGCTAATAACCGATTAGCGCTCGCACCTAGTGGCTTCCTACAGTCAGCCTGGCTCTGATACCAAGCTTGTCACGACCGGTTTTTCAATAAAATGATTATTGAAAGACCAATCCCTTTTACGGACCAGCGAGGAAGAATTCCTTCTCACTGGTAGACAATATCTTGGTCACAGAAGGAAAATACCAGGAGTACTAAATATAATACAAGGTTGAGCAGAGACTGCCCAAGAATTTATTACAAGCACGCCGTTGGGGTAGTTCTTTTCGTTGGGCTTCAACTAACGAGAGGTATAGGCCACAACTTTCTTCTCTTGCATTAACACAGCACCGAGACCTTGAAGAGAAGCATCACAGAAAACTTCGAATGGTTTGGATTCGTCAGGAGGAGTTAAGACAGGAGCTGTGACGAGTTTCTCTTTGAGAGTGTTGAAAGCAACGTCACACTCAGGAGACCAGACATACTTCACATGCTTCTGGAGGAGGTTGGAAAGAGGATTTGCAATCTTAGAGAAATTCTCAACGAATCTTCGGCAATAGCTTGCAAGACCAAGAAAACTGCGAAGCTGCTTGACATTCTGAGGAGGTTCCCAATTCACAATTGCAGACACCTTCTCGGGATTAACAGCAATGCCCTTGGCAGAGATGATATGACCAAGGTAAAGAACTTCATCAAGCCAAAACTCACATTTTGAAAACTTCGCATAGAATTAATACTCTCTGAGCTTGTCGAGCACCGAGGAAGAATTCCTTCTCACTGGTAGACAATATCTTGGTCATAGAAGAAAAATACCAGGAGTACTAAATATAATACAAGGTTGAGCAGAGACTGCCCAACAATTTATTACATGCACACCGCTAAAACAATACGGCGGATAGGGTGGCAACTACTAACTCACAATAATAAAGGTGGTGGAAATATCATCGCGAAGCGAGTGATATGATTCCAGAAAACTACAACTCATCGAGCGTCGGAGTGAGGCTCGAGAAGATTTATTGCGGGTGGTGGAAGCATATACAATACAAGTGACCGATATCCGGGATCGCGCAGGACTGACTGGGACTCCTCTAGGCGTCGGACGCGCTATCAAACTCTTCATCCAAGAGATCGTCTTCGTCAACATCTGGCCAAATCAACAAGCCAGGTGAGTACTATGAAAGTACTCGCAAGACAGTTCGGACATAAGGTATAACAAATGTAAACATGAAGCATATGAACAAGTTAACCAGTGCGATCAGACATAGAGATAATAAATACTGGGTGCCAAGCGAGGGTCTGAATGACGCCTCGAGCGGAAACTGCAGAATAGTAGTACAGGTGCCAAACGAGTGTCTGAAAGACTCCTCGAGCGGAAAATGCGGAATAATAATACAGGTGCCAAACGAGTGTCTGAAAGACTCCTCGAGCGAAAAATGCGGAATGATAATGCCACAGTCGGGCGTCGGGGCGACACCACGAAAAGGGCTAGTAACAGAAAATAAAGACAGTGCATGCCCCAGTCGGACGTCTGAGCGACATCACATAAAGGGCTTATATTTAAAGTGAGAAACGAGTACACACCACAGTCGGACGTCTGCGCGACGTCTCATAAAGGGCTTATATTGTAGCTCAATAATACAATAGTCGGGAATATAATTTATCACGAGCATGAGACAAATATAAAGTTAGTCCATCCACAGGAATAACAATAAAACTGAATTTACCACTTGAGCTTGTTCACCGGGGACAAGATTTTCACACGGATAGATATGGATATAATGTTTACACTACTGATCATGGATACGATGATTTGGAAAGAATTGACTCTGCAGAGTTTGTACTTAACCACAGCCAACGGATTTCAGTAGTCACGAGGACTAGTTCCGTCTACGGTGTTTTGGAAGAAACACGTCTAACCAGTACACACCCAATTCAACCGTCCGAAGCCAGGGATCACCCTTGGCGACGTCCAAGAAAAACCTTGAGACGGGGAGGCTACAACCTCGCGTAGCATGGGATCAAATTTCTATACGCGCGCTCTAAGGGGGTGCCCCCCCTCTCGGTCCCAACCGGAAACACCCATGCCCCCTGACCGGATGACTGGCTTTAATCCTGGGCCAAGGTACCATCATCCTGGCCTCTCTGTTTGGTGTGTACACGGAAAGAGCTTACCAACTTACTAAACTGCATCCTGGCAATGAGACATGTGGTAGCACGGAAGGGGAAAGAACGGTAACACGGCTCCAATCATGTTAACATCGGAAAAGTCGGATGACACAAGGCTGGTATGCTACAAGAGTACCACCCTGCTGCCCTTCATGTCACCACATGATTTGGCCACCTCTCATCAGAGGTCATCGCAACTTTGGAACATGCGGGAAAAGAACGATAACGTAGCTCCAACCACGTTAACGTCGAAGAAAGTCGGATGACGCAAGGCTGGTATGCTACAACAGTACCACCTTACTGCCCTTCATGTCACCACATGAATTGGGCCACCTCTCATCAGAGGTCATCCTGACTTTGGGACAACCGGGTAGTTGCCTTACAAGCAACGAGGTATTTACCGATACTCATATGCCACGCACAACTTTCACGCGAACATGCAAAACATCTGCCATATCAAATGTTCAAAACATGCTTGCCTGGTTCGGAGAAGTCGGAGTCTAGCTCGGCGAAGTTCGCGGCCCCTTCACCTCTCCCGGAACCTACGGCAATCACGAAACGGGTACTAACGTGAAAACCAACACATACACAGAAAGTTTTCCAAATATTTTTCAAATAAATCCCATAAAAAACTAGACAAAATTTGAAGATTGTCAGAAAAAGAATTACTCAAAAATACCTTTTTATTAAAAAGTTATAAAGGTTTCTGTCCAGGGACTTATCTGTAATGAAACAGAAAAGTTCCAGGGTTTTAACTGAGAAAACAGAAAACGCTTCGGCTGGGAATGCGCAAGCACAAAGGAGAAGACGTATTTTGCCCGAAGGCGCCAACAGAAAATGGTTCGCGAATAAAAGAACAGAGGCTGACACGCGGGGTCCACATGTCAGGTTTGAAAAGCTCGCCGGCGCCCGAAGACTGCGGTGGACGCCGGCGTCGAACCACGGCGAGTTAGGAGAAACGGAGGGTACCAAGAGCTTCGGCGTCTTCTTCCGCGTCGGTGGGTGGTGGACTTGTCCAACGGGGAGCACCACGTCGACGGCGACACTTTCTCCGACGGACGGCGGCTCGGGTGAGGCTGGGGAACTCCAGTAGAGGGCTGCAAACTACGAATTGAGGCGCGGGTCAGAACGAGTGATGCAAGGTGAAGCTACTGGCAAGAGAATGGAGGCGGAGGAGCGCACACGGGGGCGAATCGGGCTTGATCCCATTGCGGGTCGCGGCGGCCGGAGTCGAGGAAGGAGACCTCCTCGGGGCTCTTCCAGTGGCTAGGCGTGCTCTAGGGGGAGTGCAGGGCTGGTGGGTGCTCGAGTTGAAGCTCGGGGCCTCTATTTATAGGCAGATCGACAGGGTGGCCGTGAACGGAGAATCTCCGGCGAGCGATTACGGCGGAGCAGTGGATTGGCGGGTGGTTTGAGCCACCAGGCAGCATCAGTGGAGGTTACTGGAGTCATTTTACAGCTAAATGGAGATGGTCTTGGCGTAAAGGCGTCGGTCCACGGTGAGGCGACCGCACGGGCTCAACGGCGGCAGAGAGCGCGCTCCGCGCCCTGCGGTTCACGACGAGAGCGGCAGCGCGATCGGGGGAGTGGAAGGCCACGCGGCGAGCTCCGGTGGTTTGGGCGGCGCTGGGTGGCGTCGTCGGCGCCGTGTCTCCCGCTGGCGTCCGCAAAGCCGCCGCCGGCGTCGGTCACGGGGCGGCGCACCTTCTGCTGCTCGTCGCCGACGCCCGCAAGGCGCCAGGCGTTCGTGCGGTGCAGGAACAAGAGGGCGGGGACGAGGAGCAAGGCGACGCGGTGGCACTGGCGAGATCGACGTCCATCTCTGAAGAAAACGACAGCGAGCACTGAACTGAATCTCTGAAACTCTGAACTTGACAATGACCATGCACTGCAGGTGTTCGACAGAGAGATTTTGCAATGAGACGAATTTTTCTGGAGCTGTAACTTGGTGAGATGACCACTCAAAGCACCCAGGGGCTGCCTGATTTTTCTTGGAATTTTTGGAGAAGGTTTTGAATGAATTTCACCAAATTTGACAAATCTGGTCCAAAGTTGCAGCAAGTGTAGTTTGAAAATTTTGAACTGAAGACCAGTGGATCTTCATGGCTCTAGGTTGAGGGTTCAAAGGACTAGGAGGGGAAAAAGGTTTGGGACCAAAAATCAAGACAGAAAGTGGAGTTCCTTTGCAAATCTCCAAGTGCTAGAAAAGAAGGCAGAAATTTATTTGAATAGAATTTGAATGGAAATAGATACATGGGGAGGTTCAACTTGCTGGATTTGGTGTAAAACATGATCCAAAGGTGAGGGAAGGGTTAGGAGAGAGCATTTGCACTAAGGCCATGGCAAGAAGGAATTGTTGAAAGTGGCAAAGGACTTTCCAAAAGCCATAGTGCAAAATTCAAAAAGATTTTCAAAAGTTATTTTCCCAAATGAAAAGCATTTTGTCTTGAGTCCAAATGAAAAGCAAGAACTTCCAAGACCAAAGGCAGATCTTGGGTGAATCCAAATAAAACTTTTGCCATAAAGAAAAATATATGAGAGGGAGAGTTCTCTTGAAGAAAAAAATAAATCACTCCCCTCAAGTCAAATAAAATCTTTTGAAAAATCCAAATAAAAACTTGGGTGTCACAAGAAGACCAAGATATCATCGAGATACACAAGGACGAATTCATTGGTATAGGGGTTGAAGATGAAATTCATCATTCGAGAGAATGTTGGAGGAGCATTGACAAGGCCGAAAGACATGACAGTATATTCATAAGAACCAAAGCTTGTTCTGAATGCTGTCTTGGGAATATCTTCTTCACGAATGCGAATCTGATGATAACCCATTCGAAGGTCAAGCTTGGAGAATACTTTAGCACCCTTAAGTTGCTCGAATAGCTCATTGATGTTGGGAAGTGGATACTTGTTCTTGATTGTCTTCTTGTTCAATGGACGGTAATCGACACAAAGTCGGTCCGTGCCATCCTTCTTCTGGACAAAAAGAACACCACAACCCCATGGAGATGAACTCGGTCTGATCAAACCCAGCCGCTCTTGTTCATCGAGTTGTTTCTTCAATTCCTTCAGCTCCTTTGGTCCAAGCTTGTATGGACGCTTGCAAACGGGTTCCGTGCCAGGCTCAAGATCGATAACGAACTCAACTGACTGGTGAGGAGGCATACCCGGAAGCTCTTCTGGAAAGACATCTTGGTACTCACAAACGACTGGAATCTGAGAGATGGCATTCAACTCGCCCTTCTCATTGAGAGAAAATAACCGAATGGTTTCATCACGAGCGGCATAGATGATAACATCCTCAGAAGAGTGTGTCAATTGAATTTCCCTGGCAGCACAATCAAGTTGAGCCTTGTGCTTAGACAGCTAGTCCATCCCGAGAATTAGATCAATATCCGAGTCACCAAGAACCATTGGAGAAGATAAAAATTTATAGTTGCCCATCCTGATAGAAACATCCGGAGCCATCATTTTGGTATTCATGAATAAGCCCGGAGAGGAAACCGCTATCGGCTTAGACAGATCGACAGTATGCAAATTGTTCATGGATGCAAAAGGTCTTGATATGAACGAAATAGATGCACCAGTATCAAATAGAACTCTTGCAGGAATATCATTGACTGAGAGATTACCCATTATCACATCAGTAGATTCCTCCGCTTGAGCTGCATTCATCATGTTCACCTTTGCAGACTTGGGATTATGCTTGACCACTGCATTGCTGGAAGATCTCACAGGAGGAGGAGGCGGAAGTCGCCTTTGGTTGAAACACTTGTTAGCATAGTGAACTTTCTGCTGACACTTGTTGCAAGTCACCTCTAAGAGTGGACGATGATAAGGAGCATTCGACTTTGGAGCTTGATTCTGAGACTTGTTCTGATAGCAAGAGTTGGATGAGTGGGAAGATCCATGGCCACCTTTGCTCTTCTGCTGGTAAGGCTAACGAAACGGAGGAGGAGGAGGCAACCAGAACTTCTGTTGCTTAGCAGCCACTAGTGAGGAAGAAGAAGACTGAACTGCGTCCCTGAATCTCTTCTTAGAAGCCTCACACTTGAGCTGAGCAGCCTCTTGCTTCAGTGCCATATTGTAGAAATCATCATACTTGGTCGGCTCAAAAAGCATGAGAGGTAATTGCAGATCTTCTCTGAGGCCACCTCTGAATTGATAGATCATGCTCTTTTCATCAGGAACGTCTTGCTTAGCGAAGCGAGCGAGTTTCTGAAACTGAGTATTGTATTGATACATGGACATGCTGCCTTGCTTGAGATTGCGGAACTTCTCATGCTTGCTCTCAACAACACTTTGTGGAATGTGGTGAGCTTTGAAGTCTCGGCGGAAATCATCCCAGGTAATCACACGACCTCCTCTTGAATCTTTGTATTATTGATACCACTTGGCAGCTTGATCCTTGAGTTGAAAAGAAGCGAACTTGACAAAGTCCTCAGGCCTGACATTGCTACATTCAAAATGCTTGTTGATGTCCACGAGCCAATCATCGGCGTCTGTGGCCTCGGCACAGTAGCTGAAAGACTTGGGCTGATTTGCGAGGAACTGGTTGAGGGTAGCGAAGTGAGGCTGATTGTTGCCTTGGCCTTGATTTCCTTGATTGCCTTGCCATTGGGTGCGTTCTTGCAAGAGTTGCAAAATCATCTGAGCATTGGCGTTGGTGGCTGCCATGATAGCTTGCCATGCCTCCGGAGGCGGAGGTGGTGGCGGAGGGTTCGCCTGACTCCCCTCATTGCGTTCCGGATTCTGACAAGTTGGCGGAGCCATCCTGAAGAGGGTGACATCCGTTAGCATCTTGATAGACAGATAGGCAAATTGAATCAACGGATAGAAATTGCAACATATAGTCTTCACAATAAACATTCGAACGAGGATGAACGAATGAATTCCATAGTAAATCATCACACTTCCATAAGGTGAGAAGCCATTTGATAAAGGATTGATGAGTAAAATAAAAAGGTACGAGTGGAACAAATAAGTGGTAAGGATTACCCAATCACAAACCAAATATCTGCGGGAAGAAATGCTAAGAGCTACTTGAATCCCACCTATAAACTCCCGAAACTTTCTGGTTATGCAATCTGGTGTTGGGGATACAGGGGACACAAAATATATCACCCAAACTAGCAATCCCTAGATCCAGCTGTATCCATCCGTCAACACATAACCAAGAAACCTTCGGAAGTCGTGTACCTCAACCTTCGAAAAGCATCCGTTATACGAGTTATGGCAATACTCCCGAACTCCCGCCCCAGTACTAGGTGGCGTCGAGGTGATCTCACTAACAACTGCATAAAAGAGATTTTCGATGTCGGCGAAACTCAGGTATTCCAGAACTGCAACGATAAAATTTTGACGACAACACCTCGGAGCTCAACTCCCCGGGACACTGCCACAACCCCTAAATGTCAGGAGGCACGAAGAACAATGTTCTCGTCACAAAACCATCGGAACGATTCTAAGATACCCGCGTGACTGAGGAGTAAAAAGAATCCTACGTCAGGAGGCCTCACCAGAGCGACGAAGGGACTGAGGAGTAAAAAGAATCCTACTCTCCGATATATATAATCCTAAGACTCAAAACATTTTTGTTCTAGACTCAACAACGCCAGCTATTCGATCAAGCAGGGGGCTCCTAAGTCGGGGATGGCTCTGATTACCAACTTGTAACGCCCACGATGCGGCTATATCTCCCACGTGTCGAGGCACGACTTAGAGGCATAACCGCATTGTGGTATTGTCGCAAGAAGGGTTATCTTCACACAATCCCATGTAATGAACAAGAATGGGATAACGAGAGTTGGCTTACAATCGCCACTTCACACAATACATAAATATAATTCATACATCATCCAAAATCCACACATAGACCGACTACGGTCAAAATCCAAATGAAAATAAGATAACCCCAAATGCTAGATCCCCGATCGTCCCAACTGGGCTCCACTACTGATCATCAGGAAAAGAAACATAGTAACGACCACGTTCCTCATCGAACTCCCACTTGAGCTCGGTGTGTTGAGGATATAGATCTTAGAGTCACCTGCCAGGAGGGGCCGTGTTACTCATATGGTCATTGCCAGAAGCCCGGCGCCAAGCTTGAAGACGGTGGGCCAAAAATGGGCTTAAGACCCGGATATGGCTTAAGGCCCGTAGTTACAATCATTATCATGGTAGAGCTTGTAGTGCAAGGCAAGGATAGCTGAGAGTCCGAGCCGGACGCTCTTATGAGCCGGCCGGGACTCTGAGAGCTGCTGGGCGTCAGCCTCCCTATATAAAGGGACGACCCGGCAGCGGTTTAGGGGCAAGAACAATCTCATCGAGAGTCAGGCATAGCGGTTTAGCTCCCTGGTTATCGAAACCCTAATCAATACCACCTTCAAACTGGACGTAGGCTTTTACCTTCACCGTAAGGGGCCGAACCAGTATAAACCCTCGTGTTCCTTGTCCCGCTTAACCCCTTCAAGCTTCCTAATGGCGATGGCTCCACGACTAAGTCCTAGCTCGAGGACATCTGCCGTGACAATTCCACGACAGTTGGCGCCCACCGTGGGGCCAGCGCACGGTGGATTTGAGTTCTTGAAGGGCAGCTTCGAAGGGCTCAAGGGATACGCTGTGGGCCGGATGACCAAGAGTCGTCGCCGCAAGCTCTACATTGACGATGCAAACTGGGGCCCCGACGCCGGCTCGATTGAGTACGGGTACCGGGTCCCCTTCGGCGGAATTCATGTTTTCATTGGCAAGATTGGTGAGCCGGGCCCTGAGCCGGATCTCTGCGCCGATCTCATCGAAACGGCTCAGCGTGCACGACCCGCCTAGGCCCGGCCTGCCTTAAGGCATGCTTTTGTGGGGTGTATCCATGGAGGACTCTCTGGTCGATCTGGATCTGGTGATGAGACGGCCGCCGGCTTTGACGGTGAGTCGGCCACCGATGAGTCAAACTCGTTGTATCAACTTCAAGATGGCAGGCTCATGGGTTGTTCCGATGGTGACAGTATTCCGGACCTATTTGAGCTGCCAAGCCTGGTGGGAATCTTTATGGCCGGTGCGCAGCCTGTTCAGAACCCCGCTGCTGGAGCGGGAAACCCGGTGCCTTCTCCGGCTCAGGTGCTGATGGATCTCACGGACAAGATGACGGCCCTGTTAACCGCCACGGTTGACCCGGCGGATCAAGCTCAGCATGATGCGGAGGTGGCACAGTTAAAATTGGATCTAGTGAAAGCTAAGGAGGATATTGCAGCGGAAGGGATCAGGATGGCTGCGGAGAGGGCGGCTCTCGATGCCCAAACTCAGTTGATCTAGGCGCAGTCCTTCCAACTCACGATGGATCAAAACGCGTCCAATGAGGTCATGAGAAGGAGGCATCAAAAGACCCAATCTCGACTCCCTCCGGTTTACGATCCACGCAACCTCTTCAACACGCCAGGTGCAGGGTCTAGTAACCCGCCAGGGGTCATAGTGCCCGGGTCTGGGACCCCTATTCAGCCACAAGTGATGGGGCCTCCCCAGGTGCCCCCTGCCCCGCCTCAGTACGTGCCAATACCCCCGGGTCATTATAATAACCCGCTGGAGAACATGGTCGCCGTGGCAGCACGGCTGGCGGCTCTCCCAGTCGATGGCGACTCTCCGACCGCTATTGAAACCCGCCGGGTCAGGGAACTCCTTCAGACAGCACTGGCGCAGCAAGAGGCGTACTCCTACAGCCGGGACAGGATCCACTCGACCCCTCGCCCAGGCCGGAGCCCGAGTTACAGCAGACACATAGTCTCAGCGACCGGCTCAAGTAACGTCCGACGCCATGACCCGCCCCCCGACCATGGCCTGGCTCATAATGGAGCCTTTCACGTAGCAGACCAGGACAGAGCGCAGCAAGAGGCGGAGCAGATGCCTCAATTGACGGCTTACCAGACCCCCCCGGCTTATCCGATGACTTCCGTCGACGTGGGTATCCCTACCAGGACTGGGGGTGTCCCTTGTTTAGTGCCAGCTATCCGCAATGAACGTCTACCCAAGGACTTCAAAGGCCCTAGGAAGGTGCCTAATTACACAGCTGACTTACAACCCGCAGCCTGGATCGAGAGTTACGAGATGGCCATGGAACTGCTGGAGGTCAGTGAGGCGGCAATGGCCAAGTACTTCACCATGATGTTAGATGGGACTGCCCGCACTTGGTTGAAAGGGCTACCGCCGAATTCCATTGGGTCTTGGGCTGAGCTAAAGGCCCGGTTCATCCAAAACTTCAAGGATACCTGTAGGCAGTCTATGTCAATTGTGGATTTGACTAACTGCAAGCAGCAGGAAGGTGAGTCTACGACACATTGGGTTCGCCGGGTTAAGGAGATCATACATTCATCAGATAAGATGGATGCTGGCTCAGCAGTCTTAATGTTGGAGCAGAATTGTCGTTTTGTGCCCCTGAAGATGAAACTCGGGCGGCTTAAGCGTGACTGCAATGATATGGGTACACTAATGGCGGCTCTTGTCAAGTACGCCGATTCTGACGGTACCAAGGACCCCGCTTCGGATGATGAAAGGACAGGGAAGGGAAAGAAGAACGGCAATGGCAAGGGTCCTCAGCATAACCCGGGGAACCAAGGAGGAGGCAAGCGCAAGGCTGATGGCAGCCTAGAGTTTGTAGCCAACGCCAGCTCACAAGGTAATAACCAGCGACGCAAGGGGAGGCCCCCTCCCCGAGGCGGCGGGTCAGGACCGACGCTGGAGCAGCTGTTGAATGAGCCTTGTCCAAGGCATGGCTCTAGAGAGAACCCAGCGACTCATCTATGGAAGGATTGTGCAATCATGAAGGCCTTTAAGAATTACAATGGCCCGGGCGGCGGCTCAGGCGCCGGCGGTTTTCATGGCCCGGGCGGCGGCTCAAATTCTAATCCTCAGAACGGTCAAGGGGGCTTTAATCTGCAGTCTGGCCAGGGTCATCAACAGCAGCAGGGGGGTTATCAGACCAATCCAAAGCAGCTTAGCGGTGGATAGTATCATGTGTTTACCACCAGTCTGTGTAAGCGAGATCAGAAGCTTCATAAGAGGGTTGTGAATGCTGTTGAGCCGGCGGTTCCACGCTACTTGCGGTGGTCTGAGCAGCCTATAGTGTGGAGTAGAGAGGATCACCCTCCCCGGGTGGATAACCCGGGCCACTTGGCCTTAGTGGTGGCTCCTCAAGTGGGAGGATATAAGTTCACTAAGGTGCTCATGGATGGAGGCAGCAGCATCAACATCCTCTATTATGAGACGTTCCGTCGTATGGGGTTGATTGATAAGAACCTCAGCCGGTCCAACACTATTTTCCACGGTGTGGTACCTGGTAAGTCGGCTTATCCAGTCGGCAAGATCGAGTTGGAAGTGGCCTTTGGAGATGAGAACAACTACAGGGTGGAGAAATTGACCTTTGAGGTGGTTAAGATAAGAAGTCCGTACCATGCTATATTTGGGCGGCCGGCTACGCCAAGTTCATGGCACGGCCGTGTTATGTGTACTTACAGCTCAAGATGTCGGGTCACAATGGGACCATTACGGTTCACGGCAGCCGGAAAGTGGCCCTGGAGTGTGAGGAAGGCGATGCAGCTTATGCAGAAACTGTTTGTGCAACAGAGGAGTTGAAGTTTTACAAGGACAATGTTGACCCAACTGATATGACCTCTCTGAAAAAGCCGACTACGGAGCATGAGCCGGCAATGAAATTTAACTCGGCTGATGAGACTAAACTTGTTGATTTCGTTCCAGGAGACTCATCTCAGCAATTTAGCATCAGTGCCAATCTGGATCCAAAATAGGAAAGCGCGCTCGTCGAGTTCATCCGTGAGAATAGGGACATCTTCGCATGAAAACCTTCTGACATGCCAGGTGTACCTAGAGAACTCGCTAAGCACACTCTCAATGTTGATCCGAAATTTAAGCCGGTTAGGCAGTTCCTTCGGCGGTTTAATGAAGAGCGGCGGAAAGCTATTGGCGAAGAGGTGGCCCGGCTTTTGGCGGCCGGGTTTATTGTTGAAGTCTTCCACCCAGAATGGTTAGCTAACCCGGTGCTCGTACTCAAGAAGAACGGCACTTGGCGGATGTGTGTGGACTACACGGACTTAAATAAGGCGTGTCCGGCTGATCCTTTTGCCCTTCCCCGTATTGATCAAATTATTGATGCAACGGCCGGTTGTGCGCGCTTAAGTTTCCTAGACGCTTATCCCGGATATCATCAGATTAAAATGGCAGTTAAGGACCAGGAGAAGACGACGTTCATCACTCCCTTTGGAGCCTTCTGCTATGTGTCCATGCCCTTTGGACTCAAGTGTGCACAGGCGACTTATCAGCGTTGCGTGCAGAATTGTCTTCATAAACAGATTGGGCGCAATGTTCATGCTTATGTGGACGACATTGTGGTTAAATCCATAAAAGAGGAAACCCTGATAGATGATTTGAGAGAAACCTTTGATAATCTCCGGGTCTACAAGATGATGCTTAACCCGGCCAAGTGTGTCTTTGGTGTTCCTGCAGGCAAACTCTTGGGTTTTTTGGTTTCTGACAGAGGCATTGAAGCTAACCCGGAGAAGATCAAGGCCATCACCTCCCTGGCTAAGCCGGCGTGTATAAATGATGTTCAGCGCTTGGCGGGTCGCATCGCTGCTTTAAGACGGTTTATAAGCCGTTTGGGTGAGAAGGCCATGCCATTATATCAGTTGATGAAGAAAACTGATAATTTTGTCTGGAATGATGCAGCTAATACTGCCTTTGAGGATTTGAAGAAGCAGCTGGCAGAGCCTCCAGTCCTTGCTGCTCTGGTTGATAAGGAGCCCTTATTATTATATGTGGCGGCGAACACACGAGTCGTCAGTGTGGCTATGGTGATGGAGCGCAAGGAGGAGGGTAAGGAGCATCCGGTTCAGCGGCCGGTTTATTATGTCAGCGAAGTGCTCATTGAGTCCAAGCAGCGGTATCCGCATTGGCAGAAGCTTGTTTATGGTGTGTTCATGGCGAGCCGGAAACTTAAGCATTAGTTTCAAGGTCATCCCATCACTGTGGTCAGTTCTGCCCCTCTTGGTGATATCATTCAAAACAGAGAGGCCACAGGGATGGTGGCTAAGTGGGCTATAGAGCTTGGACCTCATGGTCTCAAGTACGTGCCACGCACTGCTGCTAAATCTCAGGCCTTGGTGGATTTCATCAATGACTGGACAGAGTCAAAAGTGCCCGAGCAGAAGCCGGATAACACATATTGGACTATTCACTATGATGGGTCCAGGCAGTTGGAGGGCTCGGGGGCTGGAGTCGTGTTAGCTTCCCCTAAAGGTGACAAGTTCCATTATGTGCTACAGTTGCTGTTTCCTTGCACTAACAACCCAACTGAGTACGAGGCCTTGCTCCATGGTCTTCGGATGGCTAAAGAGATGAGCTTAAGCCGGGTAAGGTGCTTCGGCGACTCAGACTTGGTGGCTCAACAAGTATCAGGAAAGTGGGATTCTAAGGACCCTCTCATGGCGGCTTATCGCCGCGAAGTTGATGCCATTGCTGGGCACTTTCAGGGTTACCAAGTGGAACACATCGATCGCAGGAAGAACGAGGCGGCTGATGCTTTAAGCCGGCTGGGCTCTCAGCGAAAACCGGTGCCGCCTAACACTTTCCTGGACGTCCTGTATAGCCCTTCTGTTAAGTTGCCTACAGAGGAAGACTTGGCTGTCCCTGACCCGGAGGCACGACTGGTGGCGGCTCTCCATATCATACCAGACTGGACAATGCCCTATCTGGCTTACATGACCCGGGGCGAGTTGCCTGAGGATGAAACATTGGCCAGGCAAATAACCCGGCGGGCTAAGTCAATGATTGTTATCAATGGTGAGTTGCATCACCGCAGTGTTACGGGAGCGTTTCAGCGTTGTGTTTCCCCTGAGGAAGGTCAAGAGATCTTGCGTGAGATCCATGAAGGGGATTGTGGCCATCACGCCGGCTCAAAGTCTCTTGTGGCCAAGGCTTTTCGTCATGGTTGTTATTGGTTGACGGCTCATGCTGATGCAGAGGACTTGGTCAGTAAGTGTGATGGTTGCCAAAGGTTCTCGCGACGGGCTCATGTACCGGCTCAAGAACTGAGGATGATCCCAATTACTTGGCCCTTTGCGGTCTGGGGGCTTGATATGGTTGGGCCTTTCAAAAGGTCCAAGGATAAGAAGACCCACCTTTTGGTGGCAGTTGACAAGTTTACCAAGTGGGTTGAAGCGGAGCCAGTTAGCAAGTGCGATGCAGCCACGGCGGTTCAGTTTATGAAAAAGGTGATCTTTCACTTTGGTTTTCCGCACAGCATTATCACTGACAATGGCACCAATCTCTCCAAAGGCGCCATGGAAGAGTTTTGTCAACGAGAGCATATCCGACTTGATGTTTCCTCAGTGGCTCATCCTCAATCCAATGGTCAAGCTGAGAGACTAATCGGGAGATTCTGAAGGGCATCAAGCCCCGGCTTTTGGTCCCTTTGCAACGGACGCCGGGTTGTTGGGTGCAGGAGTTGCCCTCCGTGTTATGGAGCATCAACACTACTCCTAACAGGTCTATAGGTTTTACGCCTTTCTTCATGGTTTATGGGGCAGAAGCAGTCCTCCCCAGTGACATCCGTCATGACTCACCTCGAGTGGCGGCTTACGTTGAGGCGAATAATGAACAGGCGCGCCAATATGCTCTTGACTTGTTGGACGAACAGCGTGATGTGGCAGCAGCCCGTTCAGCGATTTACCAACAAGACCTGCGCCGTTATCATAGCCGCCGGGTTAAATCCCGGGTCTTCCAGGAAGGCGATCTCGTGCTCCGGCTCATCCAGGATCAAACAGATGCACACAAGCTATCCCCGCCTTGGGAAGGGCCCTTTGTGGTCGGCAAGAACTTGCACAACGGGTCATATTACCTCATTGAAATTCGGGAGCACAAAGATTCACATAAGTCGGAGGAAGAGACCCGTCGGCCGTGGAACATAGCTCAGCTTCGGCCTTACTACACTTGAGCCACTGGCTCTCATAATGTACATATTTCTCTCAGCCATGTATATATTATGATAAGCAATAAAGCAGGACCTCTATCCTTTTTTCTCCTCCAAATATGCACGTGTTGTTTTCATTGCAAGATTACATGATAACTTGAAGGAGGATCCAGCTTATGATCGTATTCGAATCTAGCTGTAAGCAATCAGGTCACTTGGGGGCTTCCTGTTCACACATGGGTCATATTCGAACCAAAGAGAACATAGCTGTCGATACCCATTTGATTGGCAAAGTGCCGAGCTCATTGAGGAGTTTTCTTTGATCATATTTGAATCTTAGTTTAACCCCTTTGAGAACCGACGTGGATCGTATTCGAATCTGCGTCGTTAAACAGTTCTTAAAATCACTTGGGGGCTTCCTGTTCAAACATGGGTCGTATTCGAACCAAAGAGAACAGAGCTGTCGGTACCCTCTTGATTGGCATCGCCACACCCACTGGGGGCTATATGATCGCATTCGAATCCTAGCATAACCCCTTTGGGCCGGGTCTCTGGTCGTATTCGAACCGGAAGCCCCTAAGTTCTTCTGCTTTATAGCAAGTTTCTCCTGATTATTTCAAAGTGTGTACAGCCGGGTCTCGCTTTGTCGGCTCAAAACTTGATTAACAGTGTTAGTTGAACGCAATGGGTGTCATTAAGACAGGTACACCGGAGTTGAGGTACCAACCTTATTACCCGGGTTATCTAAACCGGAAGTATGCTTGCAGGCCGCTAAGTGTGTTATTACGGCTGTATTAAGGACATAGCTGAGGGTCAATCTTTTTTGATTCATATCTGGGTTATATATCTAAAACCTATGATTCTCAGCGCGGTAAGCCGCCTAGAGACTTGTGATTTGTCCTTTTATGCAGGATAGTTAAAGGCAACTCTTTGAGAATAAGGAGAATGAATGACCCGGAGAAATATAAAAGAGACAACTTCAATAGACTTCAGCATTCAATACGTGCACGATGGCACGGCAAAGATAAAGTGTTGGACCTACTCTATTACAAGACTCATCGAGTCCAAAAGGGTGGAGCATTGTTTTGTAAGCCGTCTGCAGAAGTTAAGACGCTTGTTGAGTTGAAGTCTTTGGCTCATCTCTTTCTTCTCCTCCGACTGTTCCCGAGGTCTGGAAAGTCGATGACTTCTAGTCGATGCCGCTCAGCGCTTCGAATTGGGCTTCCTCGTCAATTAACCCGGCCGGGTCAATCTCCGGGGCGAAGGTGTGCTGACGAGCCGGCGGGATTAAACTCAGGGCTTCACAGCGAGGGGTCGGGATCCTCTGATTTTCCGCATTGTAACCCGGCTGATACTTGGTCAGATCCGTGTCGTTTCCAATAAGAGTTGCCACCGGGCGCACGATCTTCACGCAGGCGGCGAAGTCTTTTTGGTCGAAAGCCGTGCCGTCTTCCTTCAGACTTGGATAGCCGAGGGCGATGTCTGCCGGGTCTAACTCAAGCAGGAAAGCCTTGGCCCGGCTCAGCGCGGCGATCGCTCCGGCTCTTGCAGAGGCCCGTCGCAGCTCTTGGATACGTTGAGGCAGAACGGCGAGCCGGCGAAGAATCTCCGCCAGGTGAGTCGGCACCTCGTTGGATAGGGCCACCACAGCTAAGGCACGCTGTGACCCGGTGTAGAGTTGCTCCACCAGGGTGTACACGGCCTTTAGCTTGGTTACCACACTTTGGTTGAGGTTGGCACTTCTGGAACCTGTTTCATAGAACTGGATGAAAGCCGGCGGATGACTTACCGAAGATTGCAGCAACCATCTGAGACACTTGGCGCTTTAAGCCGGAGAGTTCGGCCGTCTTCTCTGACAGGGCCCTCTCCGCCTGATTAGCCCGGTTCACCAATGCGGCCTTCTCTTCGGCCCACGCCTTCCGCTCAGCGTCAAACTCCGTCTTCAGCTTCCCTTGAGCGGCGATGCTGGACACAAATTTGGCATTTGCCTTCCGGGTCTCCATCTCTTGCATCTTCAGCCGGTTCTTGAGATCAGCAAGGTCAGCCTCTAGCTTCTTGCCAGCAGCCTGCATTATTACCCGGGTTATGGCATGCACAGTTACTATATAAATTTAAAGTCCCAAGTGTTTTCCAAGCAAAGACACTTGGCACTTGGGGGCTAATGCATATTGAGCGTTTCTATCTACAAATTGCCGGTTCAATTGGGTAAGCCGGAACCTAAGTCTACAACATATTCAATCATAAGTCGTCGACTTGGGGGCTAGCATGGTAAAGGTAACTATGCAGTAAGTAAGAGGACAGAAGAATAATACATCAGATTTCTGCTGGATCTGGGTCACCATGGCAATCTCTGCGTCCCGGCTCTTGTGCACTTGGCTGACGAAGCCGGAGACGATCTCTCCAATGTTCAAATTGGAGTAGTCAGTGAGGTCCAGGTTAACCCAGCGGGACTCTAGCAGCTCCCCTTTGGCGGAGCACTTGGCCAGCGCGGTGGGTCTCCCCGGCTCAACAAACTCCGTCCGGGTAATTACCACGTCCGGGTCATCTGCTGGTTGAGCTGAGCTGGAGGCCTCCGGGTTAACAAAAGCTTCTGCAGTTGCCTTGGTAGTTGGGGCAGCGGCCTCAGGTGCAGAGGCAGCTGGCGGCTCTTGAGTGGCTGCCTCTGGCTCAGGCAAGTCGGGCTCATCGACCGGCTTGGACTTCTTCGCCCTCTTGGTGAGCTTGGCCTGGGCACTGGAACAACAGAAAGGTTCAGCACAATAGTGTAAGTAAAAGACAAAGTACAGCATGAGATGATTGTCATTACCCGGGCACAGTCTTGAAAGCCGGCAGGCTTGACTGCATAGAGTCGCCAGAAGAGGGGGAAGTTTCCTGATAATTTGAGTCAGAGGAATTAAGTGGTTGACATATAACACCCGCCAAAGGATGAAAAGGGTACAAAGTTGAGATCACCTCGGTCCGGCGCTTCCTCGACGCGTCTGGTAAGCCGGAAGAGAGGTCGGCGTCCTTGTTGGTCCGGGTGTGCCGCCGGTTCTCATGAGTCTGTTGCTTCAAAATAAATTGAGGATCTTGATAAGCTAAAGGATGTGAAAAGCTTACTTTCCGGGTTACCCTTCGGACTTTCAGCCTTGGCAAGGGCTCCGAGTCGGAGGAAAGTGACATTACCTCTTCAACCACCGGGTTACTGGCTCCGGTGTCATCCTGTTGATGAACAAGTGTTGGTAAGGCGGACAGGAAATAAACAATAAACACGACAAAGAGCTTACAGGTTCAGGGGTTACCTCTGACTCGGAGCTGTCGCTTAATTGCATCAGCTCCGAAGCAGTTGGCCTACTTCCCTTCTTGCGGGGAGCGGCTTTCTTGGCGGCTTTCTTCGCCTTTCTGGCCTTCTTGGCCGCTTCGTGGTCATATTTGACCCGCCAGAACTTGTCATCAGCCTGAAAAATACAATGGTGATTTCTTAGAGATTCAGATGAAGGTTATCTGTAGACAAAGGTAAAATGTTTAAATCAGTGGCTTACCGCTGGGGCTGGGTTGGTCTTGCAGTAGGGGGCTAACCCGATCCTCCCGCAATCTACCAGGCTCTCATTCAAGAGAGCCTTGGTCATCTCCTCCACAACATCTTCAGGAAGATCGTTGCGGCTGTGTCTCTGGGGGTCATCCTTTCGGCCCGTGTACTCGCACATTAAGCCAGGGCGGCGGCTTAATGGGATCACCCGCCAGGAGATCCATACCCGGACCAGATCGATTCCGTTGAGACCATTGCCCAGAAGAGCCTTGATCTTGTTTATGGTGGGGAGCAGAGGCTGGCGCTCCGCTTGAGTCAGTTTGTCAGACAGTGGGTGTGTTGACTCCAGACGGGAGGGGCGAAAGCCGGGCAACGGACTTTCATCAGCCGGCGACGTGTCTTGGCAGTAGAACCATGTCAGATTCCAATCTTTGGGGTGGCTTGGCGGCTCTGCGTACGGGAAAAGGCAGTCCCTCAGCCGCTGAATGGAGATGCCACCTAGCTCCAGACTTGGCCCATTGGCGCACTCGTTCTGACGGTTCAAGTAAAAAAGCTCTCTGAAGAGCAGCCGACTAGGTTCTTCTCCAAGGTAAACCTCGCAGAACACTTGGAAGTTGCATATATTGGACACTGAGTTGGGTCCTATGTCCTGAGGCCGCAGATCGAAGAAATTCAGAACGTCTCTGAAAAACTTGAGCCGGGCGGTGCGAAGCCCCGGCTCATGTGATCCGCAAAAATGACCACCTCTCCGTTTTTTGGCTGTGGTCTCTCCTTTGACGGGTCAGGGGCACGGTAGGACATGACATCCTTCTTGGGCAGGTGGCCTGACTTGACAAAATCCGCTAAGGTCTCATTGGTGACGTTGGACCTCATCCAATTGCAAGTGATGGAGGCCTTAGGAGCTTTGGGAGGCATGGTGAAAGTCGGCAGCCTATGATAAAAGGAAACGTCCGGTTTAAGTATAAGCCGGAGGAAAGTTATAGTTCAGTGTTAAGTGGCGGCTTACGGAGGGGACTAATGACATATATCTAAGTGCGCCAGGTTATTTAAGCCGCCCAAGGTGTTGAGAGTAACTCGATTGTCTACGGCCTTATCACAGAAGAGCCGGAAAAATTTTATGGCACATGGTCTCCTTTGAGTCGGAAGGTTCTACGGCGCGTGGTTTCTTTAAGCCGAAATTGTAAACAGCCTTGACTCAACAAGTGCAGTTTTTTACTAAGTGTGGTGAAAACAGGTTTCACACATGGCAGTAAATATTTTGGATCAAAATGGTCGGGTAAAACGAAAATTTCTAGACCTAAAAGCAGACGCAGGGAAGTTCTTGAGCTCGAATGAGGCCTTTATGCAGTAAAAAGAGGCCTACATGCATTTGAAATGAGTGCTAAACAGCCGCCGCACTAGTTCTATCCTATACTAAGATCAAAAAGAGGCAGTAAAAATCAACTCTACTGAGGGCCGTGATGAACTATGAAGAACAGAGGAAGAACTACGGAGCCCTAGTGCGGATCTGCCCTATGGAATAGCGAAGACTCACCGGTGCTGAAGAGACGCGGAGGTCGTCGCGTTTCTCTGGTTAGATCAGGGTGATGCAGCGGCCTGAGTTGGTGACGACGTGAAGACCCGCGGCGGCGGCAGTAGCAAAGCTCGGGCAGGGGAGCAGTAGCGCGAGGAAGAAGACGAAGGAGAGAGAAGTGGCTGAAGGCCCGTCGGGCCGGCCTATTTATAAGGGCGAGCTCATAAGTGGGAGCGAGAATCAAGGAGACCAAGGCGTGGTTATCTCCCCACGAAACGCCTCGATTTTCGGGATGACAGTAAAGGTAAAGATCCGTTGCGGATCTGGCGGAGTAAAAAACGGGCTTAATGGAGGATGACGTCACGGCGGATTATCCGGAGTCGAGAGGATGACGTCACGCCGGGTTATGGCCTTCACACAATTGTAAGCCGGAGGTTTTCTGTCGAAGGAATGGAAGATTGACATGAGCCGGCTCAAATCAATCTGGGGCCTAATGTTGAGGATATAGACCTTAGAGTCACCCGCCAGGAGGGGCCGGGTTACTCATATGGTCATTGCCAGAAGCCCGGCGCCAAGCTTGAAGACGGTGGGCCAAAAAGGGCTTAAGACCCGGATATGGCTTAAGGCCCGTAGTTACAATCATTATCATGGTAGAGCTTGTAGTGCAAGGCAAGGATAGCTGAGAGTCCGAGCCGGACGCTCTTATGAGCCGGCCGGGACTCTGAGAGCTGCTGGGCGTCAGCCTCCCTATATAAAGGGACGACCCGGCAGCGGTTTAGGGACAAGAACAATCTCATCGAGAGCCAGGCATAGCGGTTTAGCTCCCTGGTTATCGAAACCCTAATCAATACCACCTCAAACTGGACGTAGGCTTTTACCTTCACCGTAAGGGGCCGAACCAGTATAAACCCTCGTGTTCCTTGTCCCGCTTAACCCCTTCAAGCTTCCTAATGGCGATGGCTCCATGACTAAGTCCTAGCTCGAGGACATCTGCCGTGACAATTCCACGACACGGTGCGTCATCTGCACTGGCATCGTCGGCACCTGCAACTGTTTTGGTAGAATCTGTGAGTCACGAGGACTCACGAATCTCACACCCGCGAGGTCAAGACTATTTAAGCTTATAGGAAAGGATTGTGTAATGAGGTGGAGCTGCAGCAGGCACTAAGCATATATGGTGGCTAACATACGCAAGTGAGAGCGAGAAGAGAAACAACGCACCGGTCGCGAAGCTAGAAATGATCAAGAAGTGATCCTGAAACTACTTACGTTCATGCATAACTCAAACCGTGTTCACTTCCCGGACTCCGCCGAGAAGAGACCACCACGGCTACACACACGGTTGATGTATTTTAATTAAGTCAAGTGACAAGTTCTCTACAACCGGACATTAACAAATTCCCATCTGCCTCATAACCGCGGGCACGGCTCTTGAAAGATAATACCCTTCAGGGGTGTCCCAACTTAGCCCATTATAATCTCTCACGATCAATGAAGGATAAACCTTCTCCCGGGAAGACCCGATCAGTCTCGGAATCCCGGTTTACAAGACATTTCGACAATGGTAAAACAAGACCAGCAAAGCCACCCGAATGTGCCGACAAATCCCGATAGGAGCTGCACATATCTCATTCTCAGGGCACACCGGATGGGCAAGACGTCGGGTTGGCATAGACCCAGGTTGCCCAGGGGGCGCCGGACATCGCCCGGTTTGGGCCAGCACTCGAAGGAGCACTGGTCCGGGGGTTTAAATAAAAATGACCCTCGGGCTCGCGAAAACCCAAGGGAAAAAGGCTTAGGTGGCAAATGGTAAAACCAAGGTTGGGCCTTGCTGGAGGAGTTTTATTCAAGGCGAACTGTCAAGGGGGTCCCATAAATCACCCAACCGCGTAAGGAACGCAAACTCAAGGAACATAATACCGGTATGACGGAAACTAGGGCGGCAAGAGTGGAACAAAACACCAGGCATAAGACCGAGCCTTCCAACATTTACCAAATATATAGATGCATTAATTAAATAAGAGATATTGTGATATACCAACAAATCCATGTTCCAACATGGAACCAACTTCAACTTCACCTGCAACTAGCAACGCTATAAGAAGGGCTGAGCAAAAGTGGTAACTTAGCCAAACAACGGTTTGCTAGGAAAGGATGGTTAGAGGCTTGACATGGCAATATGGGAGGCATGATATAGCAAGTGGTAGGTAGCGCAGCATAGCAATAGAACGAACAACTAGCAAAGCAAAGATAGAAGCGATTTCAAGGGTATGGTCATCTTGCCTGCAAGGTTCTCAGAGTTGTCGAAAGCTTGATCCTCGTAAGCGTAATCAACAGGTTCCTCGTTCACGAACTCGTCTCCCGGCTCTACCCACAGCAAGAACACAAGCAATGGAACCACAATCAATCACGGGAAATGCACAAGCAACATGATGCAAAACATGCATGATATGCGAGATATGATATGCGATGCGTATGCGTGCTCCGGAAGAAAAAGGATGAACAAGGTAGTAACTTGGCAAAAAAGTATGCCACTGGAAAGATGCGATGATTTCGGTCGAAATCGATATAAAGATCACCGAAAACGGATGCACGGTTTGCAAATGGCAAGCAAAACAAGAATGACACGTTTCTGCGATTAACAGCATGATAGCACTTAGAATACATCAAGAAACTATGCTACATCACTCCAACATAGCAACAAAGCATATGGAAGTAAACTACAGGAGATGCTTGACAAAAGATGAACACTGAGCTACGGCTAGATCACACCCCAACAGGTTCAAACAAGCATGGCAAAAGTGCAAAAGATATCAGGTTCAGACTTTGTGAAATTACTGGACATGGCTGAAACAGCATAAGGTAGCAATGTTCCGAGCAAGCAATCAACATGCTAAAGGAACTTAAAATAGCAAAACAAGGCACGGCATGAATCTACTAAATGCATATGACAAAAGTCCCTTACTGACCATAAGCCAAAAAGGAACAGAAGATATGATGGAAACCATGTAAACATAGCAAGTTTTGGTAACAGGTTTCAGACTTAGCAGAAAACAGAGCATGGCAGTAACAGCATTATGAAGGCATCTTTGTGAGCTTGATACACTCATCACAGGGCAATGCATGACAAAAAAATCATACCTACAGCAAGATGGCATGTTTATTAAGCTATCCATGGCAAGAGAAAGTACATAGCATGAAAGGATCAACTACAACAACCTTGGCAAAATTGAATAACATGTAAACAATCTGCCAGGAACATTTTATAGCAAAAGTAGGGCAAGATTAAGACATGCTATGGCACTCCATAATTGCAAACAGGGGCATGGATGGATAGAGAACAACTATATCTACAAAACATCCTTACTGACCATACTCAAAATAAGCATGGATCTCACTGTAGACACATGGATACATAGCAACAAAATAACCGCAGAAACAGACGGTGAAAATACCGTCCCTGAAAACAGAAACATCACGAAGCCTAGTTTGCATGCTTGTGCTAGTCACCACAGAGATCACAAAAATACATGACATACACCTATGTAAAGATGGCATGGCATACATCAAAACACATGTAGAGCTCCTACTCATAAGATGCACACATCAAATGCAACAAAAATAACAAATCCTCAAGTTCTGATAAGTAACAGCAGTTAACAGCAAATAGCACTCTTGCACCAGAGATTTGGGCATCAAGATGGACTCAAATGAACATGGCATAATGAAACAAAATGAAGAGAATCTCGAGACGAACATTTCTATATATCATGCATGGAAAACGGAGCAGTATGCAGAGAGTTATGATGCAATGAACAGAGCCATATATTGCAATAAACAAAATATCGGGGGAGGGGAGAAGTCAACCTAGCCCGATCTGGATCTGGCGCCGGATCGAGGCTCGCCGGAGATGGAGCTGGCGGGAGTCGGGGCGCACGGCGGCCGGAGCGGAGAGGAGACGGGGGAGGGAGGCGGCGACCGGACGGGGGAGGCGCCGGAGGTCGGCAGAGGCGCGCACGGGCGGCGGCCTATGGGCTCGGGGGCCGGCCCCGGGCCTGGCGGGCTTGCGGTCGGCGGGCGGCGGCGCTGCCACGTGGCAGGCGCTCGTTGGCTCGGGGCGGCGGCGTGTTTCGTCCGGTGGCGGCAGACGTGTCCGGTGGCGGCGGGGGCGATTTGATCTAGGGTTTGATCCGAAATTTGGAGGAGGTGCACATATATATAGGTAGAGGGAGCTAGGAGACTCCAAATGGAGCACGGTTTTCGCCCACACGATCGTGATCGAATGACCGAGAGCATGGAGGTGACTTAGATGGGTTTTGTGCTGTTTGGAGAGGGGGGGTTCTGCAACACACAAAAGGACTTTGCGGTTACCCGGTTAACCGTTGGAGCATCAAACGACCTCCAAATGGAACGAAACTTGACAGGTGGTCTACCGGTGGTCTACCAAGGCCACTTGGCAAACCTCGGTCCATTCCGAGAATGTTTAACACCCGCTCACGAAAAGAAACAAGAGGGGTGCGCCGGTGCATGTGGGAGTGCCGGATTGCAAAACGGACAACGGGGAAAATGCTCGAATGCATGAGACGAACACGTATGCAAATGAGATGCACATGATGACATGATATGAGATGCATGACATGAAAAAAATGCAAAACGAAAAACAAAACCATACCACGAAGGGAATATCATAACACATAGCCGAAAATGGCAAGAGTTGGAGTTACAAATATGGGAAGTTACATCCGGGGTGTTACACACGGGCACCGGCACGGCCGCGCACATCAGTGCACGCGCAGGCGCATGCGCTGGCAGGTGCACGGGCGCGTGAAAGTCGGCGGGGACCTCGTGGAACCCCGTGGCATCAAGCTCGGCAACAATGTGCGACTCCCAGCCCATCAATGCCACGGGGATGGGCGCTGGCGCAATCGGGTGACGGGAGCCGGAACGGGAGCGGGGACAGGCGCGGTGTCTTCCCGCAAGGCCGGTTCAAGCTCGTCCCAAAGCGCCTTATGTTCTTGAGAGTCCAACTGGGTGTCTTCCTCAGGAAACTGGAAGACTAAGGGCAGACTATCATGATTCGGCATGGCGTACGGTTAGGTCAGGCTGGTTGGAGGTAGACGACAGGAGAATCGGAGCGGAAGAGAGAAGATTGTAGCAATACCGGGTAGTGCGGGGTTGATTTTAAACTGTGGCGCCGGCGACATTAAAAGTGGGAGCAGGTGGGACGAAGGTGGGCGGCGGAGCCCGGTCAAAGAGCTCGCCTCCCAATGAGCCTGAGCAGCGTCTACTCGCACGCCTCCTGTCAGCCGGCGCAGCGGTCTGCTCGCACGCCTCCCGTTGACTCACACGCTTGCTCGGACGGCACCTGTCGATGAGAAACGGGACTCGTGGCGGCACGTAAATGCCCACGGTTTCAATAGTGAAAACGTTCGCCTTAACGTGACAGGTCTTTGTTCCAAAATACCATGGCTCTTCATTTGTGCAACTTCACATAAGCAGCCTGTCTCAAATTGAATAAAAAAATTACATAGGAATATTTGTGCCATATCACGTGACCGTGCTCATTTTCATGAATTTCTGGTCACTTTTGGATTTACTGAAATTTAAAATCTAGGATTCGAAACAATATCATAACCTGCATCATGCAATAAATTTTCAAGCGATACATCTTTCCTGTTGTATTTCTTAAGAAAGGATTTGGTCAAACATTTTGCTTAGTTAGACTTTAGACAAGTTATATATGCAGAGTAAAAGGATAATACTTCCGTACTAGTGCATTGCCTAATATATTAAGTCAAGTACTAGGCACGAACAAATGGGCTCAATTATGTGCTCATCCTGGTGTAGTACTCCTATTAGTACTAGGCAATGCAGTTGACGGGTGAGCTTGGGTAGAGGCGACCGAGGGAATTGAACCGTGCTCCACACGGTAGGTAACGTTGTCTAGTTACTAAAGCATCCCTCCATTGTTCATCGGTAGTCACTATGGACCGGGGACATGAGGGGAATTTCCTAGGGGTGGAATTCTGGCCCCCAGATATTTTGACTCGAAACGCGGAGGCTCGACTGGATGGGTCTGGCTAATGTGCGTACCACGCACGCCACCAGAAGGACATGAGCCCGGGTTTTTTTTAGGATCAACACGAGCCAAGGTTTGGCTGGTACGCCGTTGGGTCCTACCATTCAAGTATATGAAATGAATCTTTTAAATTGCCGAACGAATCTACGTGTATTACAATGCCCGTATTTTCCTTGCAAATAGTAATCTCAACGTGGTAATTGACTTATGACGAGTTCTTCAATTAGAGTGAGTTTGTGATATAGTGATCTCAATGTGGATTTCACATTTCATGGTATCCCTAGTAAGTTTTTCATTGCAAATTCAAATTTAAAAGATGAACGGTATGGTGCTGAGAAAACTTTCTATGTATCAAGAATATGACCCCCCCCCACACACACACGAACACAACAACAATCCAATAAGTATAGTGCGTCTATTTTTCCAAACCATGCATGTATGACACGAATTCAAAAATACTCCTTCTGTTCCTAAATATTAGTCTTTTAGAGATTTCAACAAGTGACTACATACAGAACAAAATGAGTGAAACTACACTCTAAAATATGTCGATATACATCTGTACGTGGCGGTCCATTTGAAATCTCTAAAAGGACTAATATTTAGGAATGAAGGGAGTAAAATGTAAGACATGCATGGTCCTCAATTCAATATTTAAAATGAACAGGAAACTGAAACATGAATATTAAGTCTAGTGCTACAGTACATGCAAATGTTGTGTTTAGGCGGAGCTATGTAGATTGTCGGGGGTTAACCCCTCGACCTTAGATAAAATTGTGAAGCTGTGTTTAGGATTGTTTAGATTATATTTGTCGCCACCCTCCCAAACACCAATTGGTTCTGCACCCCCCTCCTCCCCGAGAGAATATCATGTGCCCCCACACCTTAGATGCTATATACTGATACGAGTTCCTTGGAGCTTGTAGATCTGAGATATAACAGCTCACAGGATGTCTTAATATTTTTACAGGAAACCTTGGTGAGTTTGAGAATTGCAGACAATTTGTACAAAAACTACTCACATGCCCTTGGATCCCATATCCAACGACCTCGAAGCTCGTATCAGCGTAGCATCTAAGATGAAGGAGGACATCATATTCTCCTGTATGTAAGAATATCATGTGCTACCACACCTTAGATGCTTTGGTGATACAAGCTCTTTGGAGCCGTTGGATTTGTGACCCAACAACTCCTCGGTGGTTCGAATGTTTTTTTGCAGAAAAGCCCCCAAAGAGTTCGGCCACTGCTTACAAGCACAAAGACTGCTCAGATGCCATTGGATCTCAGATCAAACGACCTCGAAGCTCGTATCACCGTAGCGTCCAAGCTACGAGAGCACCTAATGTTTTCTCGCACGGGAGAATATGAGGTGCCCCCGCACCGTAGATTCTATGGTGATACGAGTTCATGGAGATCTCACGGGTCACAGTAGGAGGTTTGAATGTTTTTGCAATATACGCCTGAGAGAGTTTGGGAATTGCGCAGAAAGTACAAGTACTACGCATGTGGCATCTTATCACAGATCATACGACCTAGATGCTTGTATCACTGTATCGGCTAATTAAGTTACAGGGAGCACCTAATATGAGCAACGGGGAGCCGTTGGATCCAAGATGCAACAGCACACACGAGGCTTGAATGTTTTATTTGCAAAAAAACCTTGGATAGTTTGGAAATTGCACATAATTACAAAGACTACTCCGAAGCCATTGGATCTCAGTTCCAACGATGTAAAAACTCATATCACCATAGCATCTAAGCTACAGGGTGGATGTGATATTCTATGCCACTGTTAACTTTGTTCCTAAACTTGCAAAATACGTCTAACTTGTGCCATTACTTGTCTAACCACACAAAATGTTTGTTCAAAAAAACCATCCTACACTGAAATATCGGAACAACACACGGGGGTCCCACTTGTCATTGATCAAATTTGGACCTAAAACTAACAAATCTGAAAGACGAGATTCGAACTGGCAACCTGGACTACAAAGCGTAAGTCGATAGCCTGAAACAACAATGGTTGTTGGCTTTGTCCCATAACTTGATTTTATACAGTATTATGTTGAGTAGAGTAGAGGGAGTGGCTCGTCAACACGTGCATGACCATTGACTGACTTACCAGTGGGTCCCAGGTCTGCGATCTCTCTCTCCTCTCGATCATCTAACCTTTAGACGCACGGGTGAGGGAGTCCTGGATTAAGGGGTCCTCGGGCGTTTGGCCTGTTGGACATGGGCCGGACTGTTGGGCCGCGAAGATACAAGATAGAAGACTCTCTGCCGTGTCCGGATAGGACTCTCCTTGACATGGAGGCAAGCTTGGCGTCTAGATATGAAGATTCCTTTCTCTGTAACTGACTCTGTATAACCTAGTCCCCTGCGGTGCCTATATAAACCGGAGGGCTTAGTCCATAGAGGCAATGATAATCATTGTCATACAGGCTAGGCTTTTAGTGTTTTAGCCATTACGATCTCGTGGTAGATCTACTCTTGTAATACTCATATTCATCAAGATCAATCAAGCAGGAAGTAGGGTATTACCTCCATAGAGAGGGCCCAAACCTCGGTAAACATCGTGTCCCCTGTCTCCTGTTACCATCAACCTTAGACGCACAGTTCGGGACCCCCTACCCGAGATCCGCCGATTTTGACACCGACATTGGTGCTTTCATTGAGAGTTCCGCTGTGACGTCAAAGACAGGATTGATGGCTCGCCTTGTTATCAAGGACAGTGTCACCTCCGGAGGAGCACTGGCCCCAGGCCAAACCCTTCGGCTGGGCGGTTTTACCATGACCGCCCATTCGGCCGTTAAGCCGACGATGGCTTCTGAAGTCATCAAAAATCCCCTCCGTGTTGACTCCGAACACTCCAAGCAGATGGATCCGGCAGATTTTTCAACTTTGAACGAGCTCCTAGATCGCTTTGCCGCCTTGGGGGTCGCTACAGACTACGATCGGATTGGGCTTAAACCCGACCAGAGAGAAATTAAATCTCCACCGATCACCCACCATATTTTTTTTGACTATGTACTGTGAAGCAATAGCTCCACAGTCTTTTATTTAAAATTAAAAGAATAGAGGTCCACCTATATACAAACTAGAAAGGCAGAAAAGAAACTTACTTACTTATCTATGCTACAAAATACAACAATCTAAGGAAGATTATTAACCCAAGCTAAGAAAGCAGGTTTAGCACTCTCCCTCACTCTATGGTACAACAAGTTGATATCATGTACAAATTTACCCCTCCACATGCCAAACGAGGCCCTCTCTGATCTGAAGATCTTCCCATTCCTAGTAGTCCAAATGCACCAGGCCGCAGGATCACCCACCATATAGCAGTAGTAGAGGAGCAGGATGACAACTCTTCCTCTATACTGAGGACGAACTATGTTCAGATCTCCGAGCTCGAAGAGTCGGATATCTGCCTTCGGAAAGACATGCCCTGCCCTCCGAACCTAGAATCGGACGACGGGCTTGAAAAATCAGTTGATATCCTGGAGCCCGAGCTATTAAGTTCGGAAGCTTTTCAAACTCCGGATCCCAAAGTGGGTCAGGGTTAAGATTTAAAGCCACCCACCCGCCCAGATATAAACTATCTCATGCACATACGACAGCAGTCTCAGGAAACAGTCCATCACTTTTGGGCCAGATTCCTCCTTGTCAAAGACAACATTAAAGATTGCCGCGACGAAGACGCGATCTTAGTATTCAGCAACAATTCCACGGACGAGGGAATCCTCAACGCCATCAGCCGTCGTCGCGTATTACACTTCGCCGACTTGGCAGCCCTAGTACAGAAGTACTGCGCAATGGAAAGCGCCTGGAAAACCCAGGCAGCCCATTGGGAACCATGGGTTTCCACTCAACCCCCCGTCCGGACAAAACGGATGCACCCTCGTGGGGCGCCAGACCCAACAGTAAAGAAATCTAAGCCCATTGCGGGGCGCAGAACCGTTCTGGAGGGATGGCTCGATAGGCCATGCAAAATACACACAACACCGGATACCATACCTACCCACATCCTTAGAGCATGTTGGATACTCCGGCAAGTGGCCAAGAGCGGCGAGGATATCCTCACCAAAAATACCCCAGAGCAACACCCCCCGGAGGATGACGACCCCAACATATTGACAGTCTTCGAGACTTTCGCTTCAAACAATCGGCGTAAAAGGGCTTTCCGCGACCTCGCCGAAGTCTGCCAAGTCGCAGTAATAAACCCCTGGAACGACACGGCCATAACCTTCAATGCCAGTGACGAACCAAAATTCCGGACAGTCCGGGCACCAGCCGCCTTGGTCCTCAATCCAATTGTGGACGGCTTTCGACTCACCAAAGTGCTCATGGACGGGGGCAGCGAATTAAACCTCATCTATGAGGATACGCTCAATAAAATGGAAATAGACTGGAGCCGCATTGAGCAAAGTAGCACGACCTTCTGGGGAATCATTCCCAGTCGGGAGGTGCGATGCGTGGGAAAAATCACGCTCGACGTGGTATTCGGCACGCCAGAGAATTATCGGTCCGAAGAGATAACTTTCCAAGTGGCCCCTTTCAACAGCGGATATCACGCCCTATTGGGGCGAGATGCATTTACACGCTTCCAAGCTATACCTCATTACGGGTACATGAAGCTCAAGATGCCCGGGCCCAACGGTATCATCACTCTTGCCAGTGATCCGGACATAGCACTCTGCGCCGAAAATAAAACCGCATCCCTGGCCCTCGAAGCACTGTCTGAAGCCCTCGCGGCTGAAGAGCTAACCGCGCTGCGCTCCACTGTGGATAGGGATGACGTAATCCTGGACAAGCGACCCAAATCCACCTCCTTTAACCCAGCATATGAAATAGTCAAATTTCAAGTCCACACGATGGACCCCAAGAAGACAGCATCCATCGGGGCACAACTCGACCCAATGGTCGACGCTGTGCTACGAGAGTTCCTGCGTGAGAACAGGGACTTCTTCGCCTGGCACCCTTCTGATATGCCAGGAATCCCACGCAGGTTGGCCGAACACATCCTGTTTAGGATATAACCGTTAGAGTCACCCGCCCAGGAGGGACCGGGTTACGTCATAATGATAATCATGTGAAGCCCAGTACCAAGCTTAAGGATGGCGGATCAATGATGGGCTTAAGACCCGGAGGCGGCTTAAGGCCCGTAGTGATAAACCGCCGTTATGGCAAGACTTGTAATGTAAGGCAAGAGTAGTTAAGAGTCCGAGCCGGATAGTGTTATAAGCCGGCCGGGACTCTGAGAGCCGCTGGGCATCAACCTCTCTATATAAAGGGACGACCCGGCGGCGGTTCAAGACGAGAGACAATAGATCGATAGTCAGGCATAGCAATTAAGCTCCCTGGTCATCGAAACCCTAAGTAATACCACCTCAACTGGACATAGGCTTTTACCTTCACCGTAAGGGGCCGAACCAGTATAATCCTCGTGTTCCTTGTCCCGCTTAACCCCTTTAAGCTTCCTAGCTGCGATGGCTCCACGACTAAGTCCTTGCATGAGGACATCTGCCATGACAATTCCACGACAGTTGGCGCCCACCGTGGGGCCAGCGCACGGTGGATTTGAGTTCTTGAAGGGCAGCTTCGAAGGGCTCAAGGGATACGCTGTGGGCCGAATGACCAAGAGTCATCGCGGCAAGCTCTACATCGACGATGCAAGCTGGGGCCCCGACGCCGGCTCAATTCAGTACGGGTACCGGGTCCCCTTCGGCGGAATTCATGTTTTCATTGGCAAGATTGGTGAGCCGGGCCCTGAGCGGGATCTCTGCGCCGATCTCATCGAGAAGGCTCAGCGAGCACAACCCGCCCCGGCCCGGCCTGCCTTAAGGCGCGCGTTTGTGGGATGTATCCATGGAGGGCCCTCTGATCTATCTGGGTCTGGTTATGAGGCGGCCGCCGGCTCTGACGGCGAGTCGGCCACCGATGAGTCAAACTCGTTGTATCAACTTCAAGATGGCAGGCTCATGGGTTGTTCCGATGGTGATAGTATTCCGGACCCGTTTGAGCCGCCAAGTCAGGTTGGAGTCTTTATGGCAGGCACGCAGCCTGTTCAGAACCCCGCTGATGGAGCGGGAAACCCGGTGCCTTCTCCGGCTCAGGTGCTGATGGACCTCACGGACAAGATGACGGCCCTGTTAACCGCCACGGTTGACCCGGCGGATCAAGCTCAGCATGATGCGGAGGTGGCACAGTTAAAAGTGGATCTAGTGAAAGCTAAGGAGGAGCTTGCAGCGGAAGGGATCAGGATGGCTGCAGAGAGGGCGGCTCTCGATGCCCAAACTCAGCTGATCCAGGCGCAGTCCTTCCAACTCACGATGGATGAGAACGCGTCCAATGAGGTCATGAGAAGGAGGCATCAAAAGACCCAATCTCGACTCCCTCCGGTTTACGATCCACGCAACCTCTTCAACACGCCAGGTGCAGGGTCTAGTAACCCGCCAGGGGTCATAGTGCCCGGGTCTGGAACCCCTATTCAACCACGGGTGATGGGGCCTCCCAGGTGCCCCCTGCCCCGCCTCAGTACGTGCCAATACCCCCGGGTCATTATAATAACCCGCTGGAGAACATGGTCGCTGCGGCAGCACGTCTGGCGGCTCTCCCAATTGACGGCGACTCTCCGACGGCTATTGAAACCCGTCGGGTCAGGGAACTCCTTCAGACAGCACTGGCGCAGCAAGAGGCGTAGTCCTATAGCCGGGACAGGATCCACTCGACCCCTCGTCCAGGACAGAGCCCGAGTTATAGCAGACACATGGTCTCAGCGACCGGCTCAAGTAACGTCCGACGCCATGACCCGCCTCCTGGCCATGGCCCGGCTCATAATGGAGCCTTTCACGCAGCAGACCAGGACAGAGCGCGGCAAGAGGCGGAGCAAATGCCTCACTTGACGGCTTACCAGACCCCCCCCCCCGGCTTATCCGACGACTTCCGTCGACGTGGGTATCCCTACCAGGACCGGGGGTGTCCCTTGTTTAGTGCCAGCTATCCGTAATGAACGTCTACCTAAGGACTTCAAAGGCCCTAGGAAGGTGCCTAATTACACAGCTGACTTACAACCCGCAGCCTGGATCGAGAGTTATGAGATGGCCATGGAACTACTGGAGGTCAGTGAGGCGGCAATGGCCAAGTACTTCACCATGATGTTGGATGGGACTGCCCGCACTTGGTTGAAAGGGCTACCACCGAATTCCATTGGGTCTTGGGCTGAGCTGAAAGCCCGGTTCATCCAAAACTTCAAAGATACCTGTAGGCAGTCTATGTCAATTGTGGATTTGACTAACTGTAAGCAGCAGGAGGGTGAGTCTACGACACATTGGGTTCGCCGGGTTAAGGAGATCATACACTCGTCAGACAAGATGGATGCCGGCTCAGCGGTTTTAATGCTGGAGCAGAATTGTCGTTTTGTGCCCCTGAAGATGAAACTCGGGCGGCTTAAGCGCAACTGCAGTGATATGGGTACACTAATGGCGGCTCTTGTCAAGTACGCCGATTCTGATGGTACCAAGGATCCCCCTTCAGATGATCAAAGGACAGGGAAGGGAAAGAAGAACGGCAATGGCAAGGGTCCTCAGTTTAACCCGGGGAACCAAGGAGGAGGCAAGCGCAAGGCCGATGGCAGCCTAGAGTTTGTAGCCAACGCCAGCTCACAAGGTAATAACCAGCGACGCAAGGGGAGGCCCCCTCCCCGAGGCGGCGGGTCAGGTCCGACGCTGGAGCAGCTGTTGAATGAACCTTGTCCAAGGCATGGCTCTAGAGAGAACCCAGCGACTCATCTGTGGAAGGATTGTGCAATCATGAAGGCCTTTAAAAATTACAATGGCCCGGGCGGCTGCTCAGGCGCCGGCGGCTTTCATGGCCCGGGCGGCGGCTCAAATTCCGGTCCTCAGAACGGTCAAGGGGGCTTTAATGAGCAGTCTGGCCAGGGTCATCAACAGCAGTAGGGGGGTTATCAGACCAATCCAAAGCAGCTTAGCGGTGGACAGTATCATGTGTTTACCACCAGTCTGTGTAAGCGAGATCAGAAGCTTCATAAGAGGGCAGTGAATGCGGTTGAGCCGGCGGTCCCACGCTACTTGCGGTGGTCTGAGCAGCCTATAGTGTGGAGTAGGGAGGATCACCCTCCCCGGGTGGATAACCCGGGCCACTTGGCCTTAGTGGTGGCTCCTCAAGTGGGAGGATATAAGTTCACAAAGGTGCTCATGGATGGAGGCAGCAGCATCAACATCCTCTATTATGAGACTTTTCGCCGTATGGGGTTGGTTGATAAGAACCTCAGCCAGTCAAACACTATCTGCCATGGTGTGGTGCCTGGTAAGTCGGCGTATCCAGTCGGCAAGATCGAATTGGAAGTGGCCTTTGGAGATGAGAACAACTACAGGGTGGAGAAATTGACCTTTGAAGTGGTTAAGATAAGAAGCCCGTACCATGCTATATTTGGGCGGCCGGCTTACGCCAAGTTCATGGCTCGGCCGTGTTATGTGTACTTACAGCTCAAGATGCCGGGTCACAACGGGACCATTACGGTTCACAGCAGCCGGAAAGTGGCCCTGGAGTGTGAGGAAGGCGATGCAGCTTATGCAGAATCTGTTTGTGCAACAGAGGAGTTGAAGTTTTACAAGGACAATGTTGACCCAACTGATATGAACTCTCTGAAAAAGCCGACTACGGAGCATGAGCCGGCGATGAAATTTAAGTCAGCTGATGAGACTAAACTTGTTGATTTCGTTCCAGGAGACTCATCTCAGTAATTTAGCATCAGTGCCAATCTGGATCCAAAATAGGAAGGCGCGCTCATCGAGTTCATCCGTGAGAATAGGGACATCTTCGCGTGGAAACCTTCTGACATGCCAGGTGTACCTAGAGAACTCGCTGAGCATACTCTCAATGTTGATCTGAAATTTAAGCCGGTCAGGCAGTTCCTTCGGCGGTTTAATGAAGAGAGGCGGAAAGCTATTGGTGAAGAGGTGGCCCGGCTCTTGGCGGCCGGGTTTATTATTGAAGTCTTTCACCCAGAGTGGTTGGCTAACCCGGTGCTCGTACTCAAGAAGAACGGCACCTGGCGGATGTGTGTGGACTACACGGACTTAAACAAGGCGTGTCCGGCTGATCCTTTTGCCCTCCCCCGTATTGATCAAATGATTGATGCTACGGCAGGTTGTGCACGCTTTAAGTTTCTTGGATGCTTATTCTGGATATCATCAGATTAAGATGGCAGTTAAGGACCAGGAGAAGACGGCGTTCATCACTCCCTTTGGAGCCTTCTGCTATGTGTCCATGCCCTTTGGACTCAAGTGTGCACAGGCGACTTACCAGCGTTGTGTACAGAACTGTCTTCATAAACAGATTGGGCGCAATGTTCACGCTTATGTGGACGATATTATGGTTAAGTCCATAAAAGAGGAAACCCTGATAGATGATTTAAGGGAAACCTTTGATAATCTCCGGGTCTACAAGATGATGCTTAACCCGGCCAAGTGTGTCTTTGGTGTCCCTGCAGGCAAGCTCTTGGGTTTTTTGGTTTTCTGACAGAGGCATTGAGGCTAACTCGGAGAAGATCAAAGCCATCACCTCCCTGGCTAAGCCGGCGTGTATAAATGACGTTCAGCGTTTGGCGGGTCGCATCGCTGCTTTAAGCCGGTTTATAAGCCGTTTGGGTGAGAAGGCCATGCCATTATATCAGTTGATGAAGAAAACTGATAACTTTGTCTGGAATGATGCAGCTAATACCGCTTTTGAGGATTTGAAAAGGCAGCTAGCAGAGCCCCCAGTCCTTGCAGCTCCGGTTGATAAAGAGCCCTTATTACTGTACGTGGCGGCAAACACACGAGCCGTCAGTGTGGCTGTGGTGGTGGAACGCAAGGAAGAGGGTAAGGAGCATCCGGCTCAGCGGCCGGTTTATTATGTCAGTGAAGTGCTTATCGAGTCCAAATAGCGGTATCCACATTGGCAAAAACTTGTTTATGGTGTGTTCATGGCAAGCCGGAAGCATAAGCATTATTTCCAGGGTCATCCTATAACTGTGGTCAGTTCTGCCCCTCTTGGTGATATCATTCAAAATAGAGATGCCACAGGGAGAGTAGCTAAGTGGGCTATAGAGCTTGGACCTCATGGTCTCAAGTACGTGCCACGCACTGCTGTTAAATCTCAGGCCTTGGTGGATTTCATCAATGACTGGACAGAGTCACAAGTGCCTGAGCAGAAGCCAGACAACACATATTGGACTATCCACTTTGATGTGTCCAGGAAGTTGGAGGGCTCGGGGGCTGGAGTCGTGTTGGCTTCCCCTAAAGGTGACAAGTTCCATTATGTGCTACAGTTGCTGTTTCCTTGCACTAACAACGCGGCGGAGTACGAGGCCTTGCTCCATGGTCTTCGGATGGCTAAAGAGATGAGCTTAAGCCGGGTAAGGTGCTTCGGCGACTCAGACTTGGTGGCTCAACAAGTATCAGGAAAGTGGGATTCCAAGGACCCTCTCATGGCGGCTTATCGCCGCGAGGTTGATGCTATTGCTGGGCACTTTTAGGGTTATCAAGTGGAACACATCGATCGCAGGAAGAACGAGGCGGCGGATGCTTTAAGCCGGCTGGGCTGTCAGCGAAAACCGGTACCGCCCAACACTTTCCTGGACGTCCTGTATAGCCCTTCTGTTAAGTTGCCCACAGAGGAAGACTTGGCTGTCCCTAACCCGGAGGCACGACTGGTGGCGGCTCTCCATATCATACCAGACTGGACAATGCCATTTCTGGCTTACATGACCCGGGGCGAGTTGCCTGAGGATGAAACTTTGGCCAGGCAAATAACCCGGCGGGCTAAGTCAATGATTGTTATCAATGGGGAGTTGCATCACCGCAGTGTTACGGGGGCGTTTCAGCGTTGTGTTTCCCCTGAGGAAGGTCAAGAGATCTTGCGTGAGATCCATGAAGGGGATTGCGGCCATCATGCCGGCTCAAAGTCTCTTGTGGCCAAAGCTTTTTGCCATGGTTTTTATTGGCTGACGGCTCATGCTGATGCGGAGGACTTGGTCAGTAAATGTGATGGTTGCCAGAGGTTCTCACGATGGGCTCATGTGCCGGCTCAGGAGCTGAGGATGATCCCAATCACTTGGCCCTTTGCGGTCTGGGGGCTTGATATGGTTGGGCCTTTTAAAAGGTCCAAGGATAAGAAGACCCACCTCTTGGTGGCAGTTGACAAGTTTACCAAGTGGGTTGAAGCGGAGCCAGTTAGCAAGTGCGATGCAGCCACGGCGGTTCAGTTTATGAAAAAGGTGATCTTTCGCTTTGGTTTTCCGCACAGCATTATCACTAACAATGGCACCTATCTCTCCAAAGGCGCCATGGAAGAGTTTTGTCAACGAGAGCATATCCGACTTGATGTTTCCTCAGTGGCTCATCCTCAATCCAATGGTCAAGCTGAGAGAGCTAATCAGGAGATTATGAAGGGTATCAAGCTCCGGCTTTTGGTCCCTTTGCAACGGACGCCGGGTCATTGGGTGGAGGTGCTGCCCTCCGTGTTATGGAGCATTAACACTACTCCTAACAGGTCTACCGGCTTCACACCTTTCTTCATGGTTTATGGGGCAGAAGCAGTCCTCCCCAGTGACATCCGTCATGACTCACCTCGCGTGGCGTCTTATGTTGAGACGGATAATGAACAGGCGCGCCAAGATGCTCTTGACTTGTTGGACGAACAGCGTGATGTGGCAGCAGCCCGTTCAGCGATTTACCAACAAGACCTGCACCGTTATCATAGCCGCCGGGTCAAATCCCGGGTCTTCCAGGAAGGCGATCTCATGCTCCGGCTCATTCAGGATCAAACAGATGCACACAAGTTATCCCCGCCTTGGGAAGGGCCCTTTGTGGTCAGCAAGAACTTGCACAACGGGTCATATTACCTCATTGACATTCGGGAGCACAAAGATTCACGTAAGTCGGAGGAAGAGACCCGTCGGCCGTGGAACATAGCTCAGCTTCGGCCTTACTACACTTGAGCCACCGGCTCTCGTGGTGTACATATTTCTCTCAGCCATGTATATATTATGATAAGCAATAAAGCAGGACCTCTGTCCTTTTTTCTCCTCCAAATATGCATGTGTTGTTTTCATTGCAAGATTACATGATGACTTAAAGGAGGATCCGGCTTATGATCGTATTCGAATTTCGCCGTAAGCAGTAAGGTCACTTGGGGGCTTCCTGTTCAAACATGGGTCGTATTCGAACCAAAGAGAACATAGCTGTCGATACCCATTTGATTGGCAAAGTGCCGAGCTCATTGGGAGGTTACCTTTGGTCATATTTGAACCATAGTTCAGCCCCTCTGAGAATCGACGTGGATCTTATTCGAATCAGCGTCGTTAAACAATTCTTAAAATCACTTGGGGGCTTCCTGTTCAAACATGGGTCGTATTCGAACCAAAGAGAACATAGCTGTCGATACCCTCTTGATTGGCATCACCACACCCACTGGGGGCTATATGATCGTATACGAATCTTAGCATAACCCCCTTGGGCCGGGTCTCTAGTCGTATCCGAACCGGAAGCCCTACGTTCCTCTGTTTTATAACAAGTTTCTTCTGATTATTTCAAAGTATGTACGGCCGGGTTTCACCTTGCCGGCTTAACTTGGGTTTACAATATTGCTGAACACAATGGGTGTTATAAGACGGGTAAACCGGAGTTGCGTTACCAACCTTCTTACCCGGATTATCTAAACCGGAAGTATGCTTGCAGGCCGTTAAGTATGTTCTTACGGCTGTATTCAGGATATCATTGAAGACAAGTCCTTTTTTGATTCATATTCCGGGTTATCTGAAACTTATGATTCTCAGGACGGTAAGCCGCCTCGAGACTTGTGCTTTTCCTTTCTATGCAGGATAATTAAAGGCACCTCTTTTGAGGTAAAGAAAAACAAATGATTGATTATGACCCGGAGAAATATCAAAGAGACAACTTCAAAAGACTTTAGCATTCAATACGTGCACGATGGCACGGCAGAGATAAACTGTTGCACCTACTCTATTACAAAACTCATCAAGTCCAAAAGGGTGGAGCATTGTTTGGTGAACCGCCAGCCGAGTTATGATGCTTGCTGAGATGAAGTCTCCGGCTCGTTCCTATCCTCTCCTCCGGCTGATCCCAAGACCTGGAAAGTTGATGACTTCCAGTCGATGCCGCTGAGAACTTCGAATTGGGCTTCCTCGTCAATTAACCCGGCCGGGTCAATCTCCGGGGCGAAAGTGTGCTGACGAGCCGGCGGGATCAAGTTGAGGGCTTCATAGCGAGGGGTTGGAATCCTCTGATTCTCCGCATTGTAACCCGGCTGGTACTTGGTTAGATCTGTGTCGTTCCCGATAAGGGTGGCCACCGGGCGTACAACCTTCACGCAAGCTGCGAAGTCCTTCTGATCGAAAGCTGAGCCGTCTTCCTTCAGGCTTGGATAGCCAAGGGCGATGTCCGCCGGGTCTAACTCCGGCAGGAACGCCTTGGCCCGACTCAGCGCGGCGATCGCTCCGGCTCTCGCAGAGGCCCGTCGCAGCTCTTGGATCCGCTGAGGCAGAACGGCGAGCCGGCGCAGGACTTCTGCCAGGTGAGTCGGCACCTCGTTGGATAGGGCCACCACAGCTAAGGCACGCTGTGACCCGGTGTAGAGCTGCTCCACCAGGGTATACACGGCCTTCAGCTTGGTGACCACGCTCTGGTTGAGGTTGGCACTTCTGGGACCTGTTTAACAGAATCAGATAAGCCGGCGACAAGGATGAATTATGAGATATAAACATTCTAAACTTGATGAAAGCCGGTGAGGCGACTTACCGAAGATGGCGGCCACCATCTGGGAAACCTGGCGCTTTAGGCCGGAGAGCTCGGCGGTCTTCTCGGAGAGAGTCTTCTCCGCCTGTTCAGCCCGGCTCACCAATGCGGCCTTCTCTTCGGCCCAGGCTTTCCGCTCAGCATCAAATTCTGTCTTCAGCTTCTCTTGAGCAGCGATGCTGGATACAAACTTGGTGTTTGCCTTCCGGGTCTCCATCTCTTGCATCTTCAGCCGGCTCGTGAGATCAGCAAGGTCAGTCTCCAGCTTCTTGCCAGCAGCCTGTATAAGTTTCCGGGTTATGGCATGAACAATTACTCTACAAATTTAAAGTCCCAAGCGTTTTCCAAGCAAAGACACTTGGCACTTGGGGGCTAATGCATATTGAACGTTTTCTATCTACATATTGCCGGTTCAAATGGAGTAAGCCGGAACCTAAGTCTACAACGTACTCAGTCATAAGTCGTCGACTTGGGGGCTAGCATGGTACAGGTAACTAAGCAGTAAATAAGAGGACAAAAGGATGTTACCTCAGACTTCCGCTGGATCTGGGTCACCATGGCAACCTCGGCGTCCCGGCTCTTGTGCACTTGGCTGATGTAGCCAGAGACGAGCTCTCCAATGCTCAGGTTGGTGTAGTCGGAGAGGTCCAGGTTCACCCGGTGGGGCTGCAGCAACTCCCCCTTAGCGGAGCACTTGGCCAGCACGGTAGGTCTCCCCGGCTCAACGAACTCCGTCCGGGTGATTACCACGTCTGGGTCATTTGTTGGTTGGGCCGAGCCGGAGGCCTCCGGGTCAGCAGAAACTTCTACAGGCGCCGTGTCCATTGGAGTGGTGGCTTCGGGGGCGGAGGCAGCTGGCGGTTCTTGGACCGTCACCTCCGGCTCAGGCAAATCCGGCACTCCGGCCGACTTGGTTTTCTTCACCCTCTTGGTGAGCTTTGCCTGGGCACTGAAAGAACAACAAAGGTTAGTACAAAAAATATGAGTAAAGATCAGAACAACATGAGATGATTATCGTTACCCAGGCGCGGTCTTGAAAGCCGGCAGATTCGACTGCATAGAGTCGCCGGAAGAAGGGGACGTCTCCTGATAATTTGAGTCAGAAGAATTAAGCGGTTGGCGTATAACACCCGCAAAAGGATGAAAAGGGTACAATTTTGCGATCACCTCGGTCCGGCGTTTCCTTGATGCATCAGGTAACCCGGCGGAGAGGTCAGTGTCCTTGCTAGTCCGGGTGTGCCGCCGGCTCTCATGAACCTGTCGCTTCAAAATAAATTGAGGATCTTGGTAAGCTAAAGGATGGGAAAAGCTTACTTTCCGGGTTACTCTTCGGGTTTTCAGCCTTGGCAAGGGTTCTGAGTCGAAGGAAAATATTGTTACCTCTTCAACCACCGGGTTACTGGCTCCGGTGTCCTCCTGTTGATAAAAAGCATTGATAAGGCGAACAGAAATAAACGACAAGTATAACAAGAGCTTACAGGTTTAGGAATTACCTCAGACTCGGAGCTATCACTTAGCTGCAACAGCTCCGAAGCAGTGGGCCTACTTCCCTTCTTACGGGGAGCGGCTTTCTTGGCGGCTTTCTTCACCTTTCTGGCCTTCTTGGCCGCCTCATGGTCATATTTGACCCGCCAGAACTTGTCGTCAGCCTGAAAAATACAATGATGATTTCTTCAAACGATTCAAATGAGGGTTATATACAGAAGAAGATAGGATGATCAGATTGGCGGCTTACCGCTGGGGCTGGGTTGGTCTTGCAGAAGGGGGCTAACCCGGTCCTTCCACAGTCTGCCAGGCTCTCGTTCAAGAGAGCCTTGGTCATCTCCTCTGCAACATCTTCAGGAAGATCATTGCGGCTGTGTCTCTGAGGGTCGTCTTTTCGGCCCGTGTACTCACACATTAAGCCGGGGCAGCGGCTCAATGGGATCACCCGCCATGAGATCCAGACCCGGACCAGATCGATTCCATTTAGACCATTGCCCAAGAGAGCCTTGATCTTGTTGATGGTGGGAAGCAGAGGCTGGCGCTCCGCCGGAGTCAGTTTGTCTGACAATGGGTGTGTTGACTCCAGATGTGATGGGCGAAAGTTGGGCAGCGGACTTTCATCAGCCGGTGACGTATCTTGGCAATAGAACCAAGTCATGTTCCAGTCCTTTGGGTGGCTCGGCGGCTCGGCATAAGGGAAAAGACAGTCTCTTCGCCGCTGAATGGAGATGCCACCTAGCTCTAGACTTGGTCCATTGGCGCACTCATTCTGACGGTTTAAGTAAAAAAGCTCTCTGAAGAGCAGCAGACTAGGTTCTTCTCCAAGATAAACCTCGCAGAAGATTTGGAAATTGCAGATGTTGGACACTGAGTTGGGTCCTATATCTTGAGGCCGCAAGTCGAAGAAGTTCAGAACGTCTCCGAAAAACTTTGAGCCGGGCGGTGCGAAGCCTCGGCTCATGTGACCCGCAAAAATCACTACCTCCCCGTCCTTTGGCTGTGGTCTCTCTTCTGACGGGTCAGGGGCACGGTAGGACATGACATCCTTCTTGGGTAGATATCCGGACTTAACAAAATCTGCTAGGGTCTCATTGGTGACATTGGACCTCATCCAGTTGCAAGTAATGGGAGCTTTGGGAGGCATGGTGAAAGTCGGCGGTCTATGATAAAAGGAAAAACGTCCGGGTTAATTATGAGCCGGAGGAAATCTACAGTTCAATGTCAAGGTGGCGGCTTATGAAGGGGACTAATGGTATACACTTAAGTGCATCAGGCTATTTAAGCCGCCAAGGGATTGAGAGTAATTTGATCGTCTACAGCCCTTATTACAGCTAAGCCGAAATTTTTTATGGCGCATGGCTTTCTTTAAGCCGGACGGTTCTACGACGCGTGGTTTCTTTAAACCGGAACTATAAACCGCCGGGATTCAATGATTGCAGGTTTTTACTAAGTGTGGTAAAACAGGTTTCACACATTGCAGTAACTTTTTTGGATCGAAATGGTCGGGTAAAAGAAAAATTTCTAGACCTAGAAACAGAGGCGAGGGAGTTCTTGGGCTCGAACAAAGTTCCTATGCAGTAAAAGGAGAGCTGCTTGCGTGTAAAATGGGTGCTAAACAGTCACCGCAATAGTTCTATGCAGATCTAAGATCAAAAGGAGCAGTAAGAAAGAAAACTACCGGAGTTTGTTGCAATGGTGATGAACTACGAAGAACACGGACGAACTACTCGAGCCCTAGTATGATCTGCCCTATGGAGTAGCGGAGACTCACCGGAGCTGGAGAGGAGCGGAGGTTGCCGCCGTTTGTCTGGTCTGAGTCAGGGTGATGCAGCGGCCAAGGTTGACGAAGACCGGGGGCGCGACGGCGGCGGCAGTAGCAGAGCTCGGGCGGAGGAGCAATGGCACGAGGAAGAAGATGGAGAGAGAAGTGGCTGAGAGCCCGTCGGGCCGGCCTATTTATAAGGCAAGTTCATAAGTGGGCGCGAGATTCAAGGAGACCACGGCGTGGTTATCTCCCCACGAAACGCCTCAATTTTCGGGATGACAGTAAGGAAATAGATCCGTTGTGGATCTGGCGGAGTAAAAAATGGACTTAATGGAAGATGACGTCACGGCGGATTATCCGGAGTCCAGAGGATGACGTCACGCTGGGTTATGGCCTTCACACAATTGTAAGCCGGAGTTTTTCTGTCGAAGGAATGGAAGATTGACATGAGCCGGCTCAAATCAATCTGGGGCCTAATGTTGAGGATATAGACCTTAGAGTCACCCGCCAGGAGGGGCCGGGTTACTCATATGGTCACTGCCAGAAGCCCGGCGCCAAGCTTAAAGACAGTGGGCCAAAGATGGGCTTAAGACCCGGATATGGCTTAAGGCCCGTAGTTACAATCATTATTATGGTAGAACTTGTAGTGTAAGGCAAGAATAGTTGAGAGTCCGAGCCGGACACTCTTATGAGCCGGCCGGGACTCTGAGAGCTGCTGGGCGTCAGCCTCCCTATATAAAGGAACGACCTGGCAGCGGTTTAAGGACAAGAACAATCTCATCGAGAGCCGGGCATAGCAGTTTAGCTCCCTGGTAATCGTAACCCTAATCAATACCACCTCAAACTGGACGTAGGCTTTTACCTTCACCGTAAGGGGCCGAACCAGTATAAACCCTCGTGTTCCTTGTCCCGCATTAACCCCTTCAAGCTTCCTAGCTGCGATGGCTCCACGACTAAGTCCTAGCTCGAGGACATCTGCCGTGACAATTCCACGATAGTCGCCCCGGTGGATCAAGCTCAGCATGACGCGGAGGTGGCACAGTTAAAGTTGGATCTAGCAAAAGCCAAGGAGGATCTGGCGGCGGAAGGGATCAGGATGGCTGCAGAGAGAGTGGCTCTCGACGCCCAGACTCAGCTGATTCAGGCGCAGTCTTTCCGGCTCACGATGGATCAGAACGCGTCCAATGAGTTCATGAGAAGGAGGCATCAAAAGGCCCAATCTCGACTCCCTCCGGTTTACGATCCTCGAAACCTCTTCAGCATGCCTGGTGCAGGGCCCAATAACCCGCCAGAGATCACGGCGCCCGGGGCTGGAACGTCAATTCAGCCCCAAGTGATGGGACCTCCCCGGGTGAACGCTGCCCCGCCTCAGTACGTGCCAATACCACCGGGTCATTATGCCAACCCGTTGGAAAACATGGTCGCCGCGGCGGCGCGACTGGCGGCTCTCCCAATCGATGGCGACTCTCCAACGGCGGTCGAAACCCGCCGGGTCAGAGAACTTCTTCAGACGGCTCTGGCGCAACAGGAGGCATATTCATATAGCCGGGACAGGATTCATTCAACCCCTCGTCCAGGCCGGAGCCCGAGTTACAGCAGACACATGGTCTCAGCGACCGGCTCAAGCAACGTCCGGTGCCGTGACTTGCCAGCGGGCCACGGCCCGGCTCATAATGGAGCCTTTAACGCGGTAGACCAAGACAGAGCACGGCAAGAGGCGGAGGCGGCGGCTCAGTTGACGGCTTACCAGCCACTCCCGGCTTATCCATGTTGGGGAACGTAGTAATTTCAAAAAATTTCCTACGCACACGCAAGATCATGGTGATGCATAGCAACGAGAGGGGAGAGTGTTGTCCACGTACCCTCGTAGACCGATAGCGGAAGCGTTATCACAACGCGGTTGATGTAGTCGTACGTCTTCACGATCCGACCGATCAAGTACCGAACGTACGGCACCTCCGAGTTCTACACACGTTCAACTCGATGACGTCCCTCGAACTCCGATCCAACCGAGTGTTGAGGGAGAGTTTCGTCAGCACGACGGCGTGGTGACGATGATGATGTTCCACCGACGCAGGGCTTCGCCTAAGCTCCGCAACGGTATTCTCGAGGTGTAATATGGTGGAGGGGGGCACCGCACACGGCTAAGAGATCTCAAGGATCAATTGTTGTGTCTCTGGGGTGCCCCCCTGCCCCCGTATATAAAGGAGCAAGGGGGAGGCAGCCGGCCAAGGGGAGAGGCGTGCCATAGGGGGGAGTCCTACTCCCACCGGCAGTAGGACTCCTCCTTTCCTTGTGGGAGTAGGAGAAGGGAAGGGGGAAAGAGAAAGAAGGAAGGGTGCGTCCCCTTTCCCTAGTCCAATTCGGACCAGACCATGGGGAGGGGTGCGGCCACCTTTTGAGGCCTTTCTCTCCTTTCCCGTATGGCCCATTAAGGCCCAATATGAATTCCCGTAACTCTCCGGTACTCCGAAAAATACCCGAATCACTCGGAACCTTTCTGAAGTCCGAATATAGTCGTCCAATATATCGATTTTTACATCTCGACCATTTCGAGACTCCTCGTCATATCCCCGATCTCATCCGGGACTCCGAACTCCTTCGGTACATCAAAACTCAATAAAACTGTCATCGTAACGTTAAGCGTGCGGACCCTACGGGTTCGAGAACTATGTAGACATGACCGAGACACGTCTCCGGTCAATAACCAATAGCGGGACCTGGATGCCCATATTGGCTCCCACATATTCTACGAAGATCTTTATCGGTCTGGCCGCATAACAACATACGTTGTTCCCTTTGTCACCGGTATGTTACTTGCCCGAGATTTGATCGTCGGTATCTCGATACCTATTTCAATCTCGTTACCGGCAAGTCTCTTTACTCGTTTCGTAACACATCATCCCGCAACTAACTCATTAGTCACAATGCTTGCAAGGCTTATAGTGATGTGCATTACCGAGTGGGCCCAGAGATACCTCTCTGACAATTGGAGTGACAAATCCTAATCTCGAAATACGCCAACCCAACAAGTACCTTTGGAGACACCTGTAGAGCACCTTTATAATCACCCATTTACGTTGTGACGTTTGGTAGCACACAAAGTGTTCTTCCGGTAAACGGGAGTTGCATAATCTCATAGTCATAGGAACATGTATAAGTCATGAAGAAAGCAATAGCAACATAATAAACGATCGGGTGATAAGCTAACGGAATGGGTCAAGTCAATCACGTCATTCTCCTAATGAGGTGATCCCGTTAATCAAATGACAACTTATGTCTATGGCTAGGAAACATAACCATCTTTGATTAACGAGCTAGTCAAGTAGAGGCATACTAGTGACACTCTGTTTGTCTATGTATTCACACATGTATTATGTTTCCGGTTAATACAATTCTAGCATGAATAATAAACATTTATCATGATATAAGGAAATAAATAATACTTTATTATTGCCTCTAGGGCATATTTCCTTCAGTCTCCCACTTGCACTAGAGTCAATAATCTAGTTCACATCGCCATGTGATTTAACATCACCATGTGATTAACACCCATAGTTCACATCTCTATGTGACCAACACTCAAAGGGTTTACTAGAGTCAATAATCTAGTTCACATCGCTATGTGATTAACACCCAAAGAGTACTAAGGTGTGATCATGTTTTGATTGTGAGATAATTTTAGTTCAACGGGTCTGTCACATTCAGATCCGTAAGTATTTTGCAAATTTATATGTCTACAATGCTCTGCACGGAGCTACTATAGCTAATTGCTCCCACTTTCAATATGTATCTAGACCGAGACTTAGAGTCATCTAGATTAGTGTCAAAACTTGCATCGACGTAACCCTTTACGACGAAGCTTTTGTCACTTCCATAATCGAGAAACATATCCTTATTCCACTAAGGATAATTTTGACCGCTGTCCAGTGATCTACTCCTAGATCACTATTGTACTCCCTTGCCAAAATCAGTGTAGGGTATACAATAGATCTGGTACACAGCATGGCATACTTTATACAACCTATGGCCAAGGCATAGGGAATGACTTTCATTCTCTTTCTATCTTCTGCCGTGGTCGGGCTTTGAGTCTTACAAAATTTCACACCTTGTAACATAGGCAAGAACTCTTTCTTTGACTGTTCTATTTTGAACTACTTCAAAATCTTGTTAAGGTATGTACTCATTGAAAAAACTTACCAAGCGTCTTGATCTATCTCTATAGATCTTGATGCTCAATATGTAAGCAGCTTCACCGAGGTCTTTCTTTGAAAAACTCCTTTCAAACACTCCTTTATGCTTTGCAGAATAATTCTACATTATTTCCGATCAACAATATGTCAGTCACATATACTTATCACAAATGCTGTAGTGCTCCCACTCACTTTCTTGTAAATACAGGCTTCTCCAAAAGTCTGTATAAAACCAAATGCTTTGATCACACTATCAAACCGTTTATTCCAACTCCGAGAGGCTTGCACCAGTCCATAAATGAATCGCTGGAGCTTGCACACTTTGTTAGCTCCCTTTGGATCGACAAAACCTTCTGGTTGCATCATATACAACTCTTCTTCCAAAAATCCATTCAGGAATGCAGTTTTGACATCCATTTGCCAAATTTCATAATCATAAAATGCGGCAATTGCTAACATGATTCGGACAGACTTAAGCATCGCTACGGGTGAGAAGGTCTCATCGTAGTCAATCCCTTGAACTTGTCGAAAACCTTTCGCAACAAGTCGAGCTTCATAGACAGTAACATTACCATCAGCGTCAGTCTTCTTCTTGAAGATCCATTTATTCTCAATGGCTTGCCGATCATTGGGCAAGTCAACCAAAGTCCATACTTTGTTCTCATACATGGATCCCATCTCAGATTTCATGGCCTCAAGCCATTTTGTGGAATCTGGGCTCACCATCGCTTCTTCATAGTTCGTAGGTTCGTCATGGTCTAGTAACATAACCTCCAGAACAGGATTACCGTACCACTCTGGCGCGGATCTTACTCTGGTTTACTTACGAGGTTTGGTAGTAACTTGATCTGAAGTTACATGATCATCATCATTAACTTCCTCACTAATTGGTGTAGGTGTCTCAGAAACTGGTTTCTGTGATGAACTACTTTCCAATAAGGGAGCAGGTATAGTTACCTCACCAAGTTCTACTTTCCTCCCACTCACTTCTTTCGAGAGAAACTCCTTCTCTAGAAAGGATCCATACTAAGCAACGAATGTCTTGCCTTCGGATCTGTGATAGAAGGTGTACCCAACTGTCTCCTTTGGGTATCCTATGAAGACACATTTCTCTGATTTGGGTTTGAACTTACCAGGATGAAACTTTTTCACATAAGCATCGCAACCCCAAACTTTAAGAAATGACAACTTTGGTTTCTTGCCAAACCACAGTTCATAAGGCGTCGTCTCAACGGATTTTGATGGTGCCCTATTTAACGTGAATGTAGCTGTCTCTAATGCATAACCCCAAAACGATAGTGGTAGATCGGTAAGAGACATCATATATTGCACCATATCTAATAAAGTACGGTTACGATGTTCGGACACACCATTACACTGTTGTGTTCCAGGTGGCGTGAGTAGTGAAACAATTTCACATTGTTTTAACTGAAGGCCAAACTCGTAACTCAAATATTTTACCTCTGCGATCATATCGTAGAAACTTTTATTTTCTTGTTACGATGATTCTCCACTTCACTCTGAAATTCTTTGAACTTTTCAAATGTTTCAGACTTGTGTTTCATCAGGTAGATATACCCATATCTGCTCAAATCATCTGTGAAGGTCAGAAAATAATGATACCTGCTACGAGCCTCAATATTCATCGGGCCACATACATCTGTATGTATGATTTCCAACAAATCTGTTGCTCTCTCCATAGTTCCGGAGAACGGCGTTTTAGTCATCTTGCCCATGAGGCACGGTTCGCAAGCATCAAGTGATTCATAATCAAGTGATTCCAAAATCCCATCAGTATGGAGTTTCTTCATGCGCTTTACACCAATATGACCTAAACGGCAGTGCCACAAATAAGTTGCACTATCATTATTAACTTTGCATCTTTTGGCTTCAATATTATGAATATGTGTATCACTACGATCGAGATCCAACAAACCATTTTTGTTGGCGTGTATGACCATAGAAGGTTTTATTCATGTAAACAGAACAACAATTGTTCTCTAACTTAAATGAATAACCGTATTGCAATAAACATGATCAAATCATATTCATGCTCAACGCAAACACCAAATAACACTTATTTAGTTTCAACACTAATCCCGCAAGTACAGGGAGTGTGCGATGATGATCATATCAATCTTGGAACTACTTCCAACACACATCGTCACCTCGCCTTTTACTAGTCTCTGTTTATTCTGCAACTCCCGTTTTCGAGCTACTACTCTTTAGCAACTGAACCAGTATCAATTACCGAGGGGTTGCTATAAACGCTAGTAAAGTACACATCAATAATCTGTATATCAAATATACCTTTGTTCACTTTCACTAGTCTCTGTTTATTCTGCAACTCCCGTTTCGAGTTACTACTATTAGCTACTGAACCAGTATCAATTACCGAGGGGTTGCTATAAACACTAGTAAAGTACACATCAATAATCTGTATATCAAATATACCTTTGTTCACTTTGCCATCCTTCTTATCCACCAAATAGTTGGGGTAGTTCCGCTTCGAGTGACCAGTCCCTTCGCAGTAGAAGCACTTAGTCTCAGGCTTAGGACCAGACTTAGGCTTCTTCACTTGAGCAGCAACTTGCTTGCCGTTCTTCTTGAACTTTCCCTTCTTCCCATTGCCCTTTTCTTGAAACTAGTGGTCTCGTCAACCATCAACACTTGATGTTTTTCTTGATTTCTACCTTCGTCGATTTCAGCATCACGAAGAGCTCGGGAATTACTTTCGTCATCCCTTGCATACTGTAGTTCATCACGAAGTTCTACTAACTTGGTGATGGTGACTAGAGAATTCTGTCAATCACTCTTTTATCTGGAAGATTAACTCCCACTTGATTCAAGCGATTGTAGTACCCAGACAATCTGAGCACATGCTCACTAGTTGAGCGATTCTCCTCCATCTTTTAGCTATAGAACTTGTTGGAGACTTCATATCTCTCAACTCGGGTATTTGCTTGAAATATTAACTTCAACTCCTGGAACATCTCATATGCTCCATGACGTTCAAAACGTCTTTGAAGTCCCGATTCTTAGCCGTTAAGCATGGTGCACTAAACTATCAAGTAGTCGTCATATTGAGCTAGCCAAACGTTCATAACGTCTGCATCTGCTCCTGCAATCGGTCTGTCACCTAACAGTGCATTAAGGACATAATTCTTCTGTGCAGCAATGAGGATAAACCTCAGATCACGGATCCAATCCGCATCTTTGCTACTAACATCTTTCAACTTTGCTTTCTCAAGAAATGCATTAAAATTCAACGGAACAACAGCACGTGCCATCTATCTACAATTAAGATAGTGTCGGGTGGTTGGTGCGACATATGCCAACGGGTGGCTTATCATTGTGGGTGCCAATAAGACATCGCCGGTGCCTGGAAACGGGATGAGGCAAAGACATGCACGCCGGCGGATCTTACCCAGGTTCGGGGCTCTCCGAGGAGATAACACCCCTAGTCCTGCTCTGCGGGGTCTTCGCATGATCACTAGATAAGGTAAAGTAGCTACAATCGCTCCTAGAGCTGTAGGGTTCAAGGGAGAAGAAGAACAAGGCTAGCTCTCACTTCTCTCTATCTATGGAGTGTGTGCTATGCTCAGAAGCCAACCCTTTGCATGGGTGCTCCAGGAGGTTTATATAGGCCTACCCCCCGGGGGTACAATTGTAATCCGGCTGGGCTCTGGACCCAGCCGTCAGTGTCTACGCTCGCCGGCTTCTCCGCCGGCTATTGGGGCCCGCCGACTGGTGGGTCCCGCCGGCTGCCGGCCTCTTGGTCGACAGGCCGGCCCCACCGCCTAGGGTCTTGTCGGTGGCTGCTTACTGTAGCCTCGCCTCTGATGACGAGGGCTTCGTCGAGGTAAGCGTGGCTACAGTGTGCTGCCTCGAGGGCTCTCACTGTAGCCTTACCTCGTCTTGTCTCCTTAATGTGGCTCCTGCTTCGAGGGAGGGGGTAGCCGACTTCTGGGAGCCGGCTACGCCCTTGGCCGACTGGGGGAGGCTGGGCCGCCTCCGTGCCTCTCTCTGGCGGAAGGGACCCGCCGCCTGTGGGTCGTACGGGGGTCTGTCGTGGATGACGTCGAGACTAGCATGGCTACAGTGCCGAGCCGAACGGGAGGCGGCCGTCCCGTACGGTCTCCTATGGTCATGCCTGCCTCGGGCTTGGGGGGTAATGGGCCGCACTGTGGCCACACCCCATCTTGTCACCGTTATGTGGGTGTAGCTTTGGTGGTTGTGGTCTCGGCCGGCTTCTTGGAGTCGGCGCTCATCGAGGCCGGCTCCCTAGAGTCGGCCACCCCGCGGTTGTCCTGGGGAGGGAGGTTGCTTGAGGCTGGGCCGCCTTCCGTGAGTCGGCTTCGGAGGTAGCCGGCCAGGGAAGGGGGTCCAATGCTTGGAGTGCTTGAAGGCCCAAAGGCCTAATAATTTTTCAGAAGAACCAGGGGCAGTCGGTTAGGCTACCCGTGGACATTTACTCCGACAGTAGTCCCCGAAGCTGGTGGGGCTTCGAGGTTGAGTAGGGGTTGAGAAGCTCGATCAGCTTCCTATCTCGACAAGTCGGCAGCTGGGAGCCGGCTTTGGTTAGGCGCGCCGCCTTGGTCGAAAACTCCGGAGTCGGAGGGCGGGAGCTCGCCAGTGTGTGCACCGGGCCGCGGGCCGGCCACTTGCCGTCTGTGAACCACGTGGCCTCTCTCAGCCAGAAAGCCTGCCAGCCCACGCGCGCGACGGGATGTCGCCGCAGGGCGGGGGCCCGCCACCTCCATGCCCAGGCCCAGGCGCGGATTCTCTGCATCCCGAAACCGCCCGCACGTCTCCTTGCGGCAGTTTCGGCTTGCCTTTAGGGCGTAATAATCGCGGGGCGTGGGGGAATGGGTGCAGTTAATCCCATGTCTCCCCCCACGTCCGGCCTCCCCGGCATCGCCTCGCGACGCTATAAGTAGGGGGAGGTGGGGGGCGGCAGGCCCTCGCACGCTCCTCCTACTTCCACCATCTTCTTCGCTTGCCGTTTCTTGCAACAGCGCCTCGCCGCCGCGCTCTTCCACCACACGTTCCTCCGCCGCCGCGCTCGTTTTCGACATGCCCCCCGTCACGGAGCAGTATGGCGGGGATTGGGACGGCTCCAACGTCCACGAAGATCACGTCGAGTTCCTTCGCAATACACGGCGGCTGCCCGGCACGGACAAGGTGGAGGTCCGTCTTGCGCCGGCGAGGGAAATTACGCTGGAGCCGTGGGAGGGCGAGCGGGTGGTCTTCCGCTCGCATTTCTTCCGCGGCATCGGCCTGCCAGTGAGCGCCTTCTTCCGCTCCTGGCTCGATTTCTACCAGCTCCAGCCGCACCACCTCACCCCAAACGCGGTGGTGCTGCTGTCTGCCTTCGTCACCCTGTGCGAGGGCTACCTCGGCGTCCTCCCCACCCTCGAGCTCTGGGGGAGTTCTTCCAGTCCAAGCTGGGCACGCGCATGCAGGGCGTGCCGGCTCAGACTGGCGCCTTCATCGCGTCGCGGAGGTCGGTCGCCGACAACCCCTTCCCCGTCATCACGCTGATCCAATCGGTGAAGAAGTGGCAAAAGTCGTACTTCTACGTGCGGAACATCGCCCCGCGGGGCGACTACATCAACCTGCCGGCTTACGTAGCCGGCCCACCAGCGGGCAGGCGGCCCCAGTGGTCCTTCCGGGCCGTGACTCTGACGCCGGCCGGGTCCGCAGCCGTCGCCCGAGTGCGAGTGTTGACCCAGTCGGAGGGCTTGACGGGGCCCGACCTACTGGCCGCATTCGTCACACGCCGGGTTCTTCCGCTCCAGAGCCGGCCTCATCTGATCTGTCAGATGAGCGGCCAGCTCGATCCGAGCCGAATGTGCACCAAGGAGATGCCGCGCGAGCAGGTCGCCTATATGGTGAACTACCTTGCGAACTGCAAATTCTCCGAAGAGTGGCAGTTCGGCAAGAAGCCATACAGCCGAGCCAGTCCACCGCCCACGGTATGCTTTCCTTGGCTCTTCTTTTTCTCTTAACTTTGTTGCCGAGTTCCTCTTGGCCGACTCTAACTTAGTCGGCTTGTTTTTCGGCAGAGCCCTCTTCTTCGGCCGGCCGGCGGGTCAGACGCGGAGCGTCGATTCGTCCCCGACCGGTCGGAACACGATCTGGAGGACCCCGACTTGGGGGCGGCTGCTCTGGACGACAACATTGAGCCGGGTGGTGGCCAAGCCGGCGGCGAAGCAGGCGGCTCCGGGCTCGGAGTCACCTTCGACGACTGGACGGATGATGACGAGGCCGAAGTCGCCCCGCGCTGCCGGTCGGCCTCCGGACGCGGCGCAGGTTCTTCCGCTGCACCGCCTGCTCGGGGCGGAGGGCAGAAGCGTCGCGCCGCCCAGGGTCTGTTCGGCAGTCGGACGAAGAAGCCCAGGGGCGGGGCGGCAGCAACCAGGCGGGAGGAGGTGGCCGCGAAGGCGGCTCGCTTCCGCAAGACGGTGAAGCAACCGCAGACCGTGTCGGCGTAAGTTCGAATTCTTTTGTATACTCTTTTTCTTTCTTTTCTCTGGTGGTTCCTGAACCCTTGTCTTTTTCTCCAAACGACCAGAGCTCCGTTGTCGCTTGAGCGGGCGGCTGCCACCTCCGTCGTCGAGTCGCCGAGGGGGTCTGGGAGCACCACTCGCCGCGTGGACCCCCGCGCCGACCTTCAAGAAGCGACAGAACGGAACGCACGGGAGGCGCAGGAGGAACGGGAGGCGCGAGAGGCGGAGGCACGGAGGGCGGCCGCCGCCCAGGCGGCGCGGGAGGAGGAGGCGGCGAAGGCGCTCGCCGATGCCGCAGCCAGGGCCCAAGCAGAGGCTGCAGCTGCAGAAGCGGCGGGGGAGGTCTTGATGGTCACCCCTCTGCGCGTTGCGGCGCCGGGGGCCATGGAGCCCTCGCCAGGAGGAGCCAGCGGCGACCAGCCAGGGCTGGAGAGGGATGACGACGTCGTCGTCCGGGAGAGGGCGCCGGTGCCGACCCCGCCAACTGGGGCGGCTCAAGGCGGCCGGCCTGATCCACCGCCTGCACAGTCGGCGGGGGGCGAGCCGGCCGCGAGGGCTAAGATGTCGGTCCGGATGCCGCCGAGTCGTCGTGCGGGGAAAGCTGCGTCGGAGCCACAGAGGGCCGCATCGGAGCCGCAGCCGGCTGTGGGCTCCAGCTCGTCGGCCCAAGATGCGGAGGCGGCCAGCGCTACCTCGGGGTGGACGACAGGCGGAGGGACGACCGTGATGAACGTGGCCGCGCAGGACGTCCGGACCTGGCTCGAGGGCCAGGCTATGGCGCTGAGGCAGTTCACCGGCGAGTTCCTTGCGACGCGGGCGGCCATCCGGGTTAGTCTTCCCATCTTGCTTCTTCTTGATTTTGATTTCTTCCATGGGGGCGCGTCAGCGCACCCACTGGGTGTAGTCCCCGAGTTCCGAGTCGGCTGCTGAGCAGGCGGCTTGGAACTTCTTAGTGGATTTGTCTTTGCTATTCTTGTTCTTACTTCGATCATCTGTCTACCTTGCAGGACTACCACAACCTTCGTGTGGCCGCCTTCAACTCCCAGGCTCGGGAGCTGACCCAGAAGACCGCCGACCTTACTGAGAGCCGAGGTACGTGCTTTGTTCTTTATCTCATGTGGGGGCGCGTCAGCGCACCCACGGGGTGTAGTCCCCGAGATTCGGGCCGACTGCTGAGCAGTCGGGTCGGATCTTCCTTGACGACTTCCTCTTACTGTTCTTTCTTTTTCTGCCGTCTCTGCAGCGGCCAACGCCAGTCTGAGGGCACAGCTGGGGAGTCTCAGACTGCCCTTCGTGCCAAGGATGCCGAGCTCGTGGCCTTGGTGCAGGAACGCGACCGCCTGGCCAAGAAGTTGGCCGACCAGGAGGAAGGCCACAAGGCGGCTCTGAAGGCGGTGCAGGACCGCGAAGCCGCCCTCCAGGCCGAGTACGAGACGGAGGCGGCTGGCTGGGCTGAGGCCAGGCAAACTCTGATCTCTGGCTATGGTCAGATCGAAGATCTGGTTGACGGTAAGCTGCCTACCTCTTCGTCCTTTCTTGCCATCTGCCACTTTTGGCTCGTTTTCTGATTTGGTGCTCTTTTCTTCTTTTCTTCTTCTTTTTTGCGCAGAATATTTCCCTGGCTATTCTACTGCCGCCAACCAGACCATCGAGGCCCGTCGCCAAGCGCGAAGGCAGGCTGGTTTTGAGATCTCGCCAACCGCCGGCCATTCGCTGGAGGAGCAGCTCTTGGCGATCCAGGCCCGCATCCAGCCGGCTCACCGACTGCTCCGTCGGCTTCAGCGTGCCGGGGCGCAAGTCTTGGCCGCCCTCTGGCCCGGCCAAGTGGTTCCTCGCACCCCCAGTCGGACTACCGACTGGCTGGAGGTGGCAGTCGGCCGCTTCGAAGCTTGGAAGGCCTCGGCGGCTCGCTCCGGCGCCAGGCGGGCGCTGGAGTTCGTCAAGGCCTGGTATCCCGGCTTGAGCCTAGATCAGCTGGCTACCTGGCGGCAGCAAGCCGACACGGAGCTGGAGCTGGCGTGGCCGGCTATCATCCGGCGGGCTTCGGCGATCGCCGACTACACCGACACCAGCGTCTTCGCCCCCGAGGTGGACGACAACGGTGTCGCCCAGCCGGAGGAGTGGTTCGGGCTGAACCCGGCGGACGGTGAAGACTCGGCGGAGGAGATCGACTCCAGCGACGAGCGCGAAGAGGAGGAGGAGGGTGAAGACGCTGAGCCGGCTGGTGGAGCAGCCGACCAGCCTCAGCCTGACCATGCCTCCAGCACCATGTCACGCACGAGTGCGTCGCCTACGACTGGTGGTGACCAGGCCGAGACCCGCTAGGCAGCCACTCCTTCAGCCGGCGGGGCCGTCTCCACTGACCAGCTCGGCTTCCGTGCCGTGCCCTAGTCTGCCATCTTTTGTTTTCCTGTCTTGTTACTTTTAGAACAATGTTTGGTTAAGTCTGCACAATTCCACCCACTGGGTGTATTTGAACTTATGCCTGTTGCCAGCCTGTTGGGGGCTTTATATGTATATATAACTTATGCATGCATTTGGCCTTTCCTCGTACTTTGCTTTTTATCCTTCCGCTGTTTCCTTTGCCGTCCTCCCTTGGTTGCCGCCTCCCCAGTCCAACAGTTTCTCTGCAATCTGTAGCTGGAGGAGTGCTTGTCCAATTGGGGGGAAGTACTTTAGCTTTGCTGGACTAAAGCTAAGTGTTTAGGAAGCCGGCCAGCCGGCTGTTCTGACAGCCGGCAGGCGTGTTTGGAGGCCGTCTTTTTGCTATATAGGTTCGTTGTTCCTTAGCCATTTTTCATGTGGGCATCCTTTCTGCCTTGCCTCTTGCTGGTCGGACAGTCGGTTCTTCGAGCTGCGACTTTCAACAAGGGAGGACTCGGGAGCCGGCACACTACTTTTCTGACTTCAGGTAGAACTTTTAATATAGCTCAAGGCGGCCAGTCCCCGGGCCGACTAGTCGAACCCGGTGCCAGACAAGAAATCAAATGTAATAATACATTCATGGGTATGACACTCGTCATTCATAGATAGATAAAGGCAGTCCCCGAGTACTGTTCGGGGGGCCTGTTGGTTCGTGCTTAATACAGAAGGGTAGCATGATACATACTGCTTTTAACTGTAAAATCTTCTCAGGAGGTTCGCATTCCATGGTCGCTCCGACTCCTTGCCGGAGTCGTCTCTCTTGCGTGCTCTTGGTTTTTGTGCGTCGATCAAGTAGTAGGAGTCATTGCCGAGTGCCTTGCTGACGATGAAGGGGCCTTCCCAAGGGGCCGAGAGCTTGTGCTGGCCGGCTGTTCGCTGGATCAGCCGGAGCACAAGGTCGCCCTCTTGGAAGGATCTTGGCTTGACCTTGCGGTTGTAGTAGCGGCGCAGCCCTTGCTGGTAGATGGTGGACCGGCTGAGTGCTAACAGCCGGCCTTCTTCCAGTAGGTCGACGCCGTCGTCTCTTGCTTCCTTGGCCTCCGCCTCCGTGTACATGGTGATCGGAGGCGAGTCGAACTCGATGTCTGTTGGGATGACCGCCTCGGCACCATATACAAGGAAGAATGGAGTAAAGCCGGTTGACTTTTTGGGTGTAGTGCACAGACTCCAGAGGACAGCCGGCAGCTCATCGAGCCAGCAGCCGGCCGATCGTTCTAGTGGTACAACCAGTCGGGGCTTGATGCTGGAGAGGATGAGTCCATTTGCTCGCTCGACCTGGCCGTTTGACTGCGGGTGGGCAACGGACGCTAAGTCCAGTCGGATGCCCTGCGTCGCGCAGAAACGCGCCAGTGCTCCTTTGGCAAAGTTCGTGCCGTTGTCGGTGATGATGCTGTGCGGCACGCCGTACCGAGTAGTGATGTTAGTGATGAATGTCACGGCAGTCGGCCCATGCAGCTTCTTAATCGGCTTTGCTTCGATCCACTTTGTGAACTTGTCCACAGCGACAAGTAGATGCGTCAAGCCGCCGCGGGCTGTCTTGAAAGGGCCCACCATGTCCAGTCCCCAGATGGCAAAAGGCCAGGTGAGGGGAATGGTCTTGAGGGCGGAAGCCGGCAGGTGTTGCTTGGAACTAAAAACTTGGCATCCTCTGCAGCTCTTGACTATTTCTTTAGCATCCTCCAAGGCAGTCGGCCAGAAGAAACCATGGCGGAAAGCCTTGGCCACAAGTGATCTTGAGGCTGCGTGGTGGCCGCATTCGCCTTGGTGGATATCCTTGAGGATTGCCACTCCTTTTTCTGGCTTGACACAACGCTGGAAGACTCCAGTGACGCTGCGCTTCACAAGCTCTCTGTTGATTATTGCATATGTTGCGGCTCGTCGTTGCACTAGTCTTGCTGAGATCTCATCAGCCGGCAGCTCTCTACTGACTAGGAACTTGAGGATGGGCTGGGCCCATGACGGAGCTGTGACTTCTTCTTCTGTTAGTGTGGCCACCATGACTCGGGTGGGTGGGTCGGGTGGCACGGAATTGGAGTCGGCCATCGCTTCTTGTGTCGTTGCAGTCCTCGGGCCGACTGCTGCAGTCCCCGGGCCGGGTGCGACTACGTCAGTCCCCAGGCCAGTTGTCGAAGTCCCCGTGCCGCCTGCGGGGTTTCTCCAGTCGGATCCGGCTGTATCTGGCGCAGGCGGTACGAAGATGGAGTCCGACTCTAGAGACGGCTTGATGGACGGCTTGAGGAGGCGCTGGAGGGAGACGCCAGTCGGTATGGCTTGTCGGGTGGAGCCGATCCGCGCTAGGGCATCTGCTTGGTCGTTGTCGGCCCTTGGCATGTGCAGGAACTCGCACCCTTCAAAGTTTCCGCTGATCTGCTGGACGAGGAATCGATAGCTCGCCATGTTCGCGTCCTTGGCGTCCCAGTCGCCAGACGATTGCTGGACCACCAAGTCTGAGTCGCCGTAGCACAGGATCCGGCGTATGCCGAGCTCTTTGGCTAGCCGGAGCCCATGTACGAGCGCCTCGTACTCGGCCACGTTGTTGGAGGCGGCAAAGTGGATCTGCAGCGTGTACTTGAGCTTGTCGCCTTTGGGAGACGTGAGGACGATGCCGACTCCCAAGCCGGTGCGCATTTTGGACCCGTCAAAATGCATTCGCCAATGGGTAGAGTCGGGAGCCGGCGGTAGGTACTGGGTCTCGGCCCAGTCGACGAGGAAGTCGGCCAATGCTTGGGACTTGATGGCGGTGCGGGGTTGGTAGAAGATCGTGTAGGGCGCGAGTGCAATGGCCCATTTAGCCACCCGGCCGGATGCATCCTGGCTGCCTATGATCTCGGCGAGCGGGGCGGTGCACACGACCGTGATGGGGTGCTCTTGGAAGTATGGCTTCAATTTCTTGGCAGCGAAGTACACCCCATAGCACATCTTCTGGAAGTGCGGGTAGTTTTGCTTTGAGCTGGATAGCACTTCGCTGAGATAGTACACCGGCCTCTGGACTAGCTGGGCTCGGCCTTCTTCCGGGTGCTGGACCACAACAACAGTGCTGACGACTCGGCTAGTCGCGGCGATGGAGAGGAGCATGGGCTCCCTTTCAGTCGGCGCTGCCAGGACAGGCGGAGTGGTCAGCATTTTTTTCAACTCATGGAAGGCTTGGTCGGCTTGGTCATTCCACTCGAAGTGAGTGGACTTCTTCATGAGTCGGTACAAAGGGAGAGCCTTCTCTCCTAGTCGGCTGATAAAACGATTCAGGGAGGCTAAGCAGCCAGTGAACTTCTGCACATCTCGCAGTTTGGTGGGAATCTCCATCCTCTCGATGGCCTTGATTTTGATAGGGTTGCATTCGATGCCGCGTTCAGAGGCCAGGAAGCCTAACAGTTGGCCGACTGGCACTCCGAACACGCACTTCTCGGGGTTGAGCTTGATTTGGAATCGGCGCAAGTTGGCGAATGTTTCTTTCAGGTCTTCCAGCAAGGTACCGCGCTTCTCTGTCTTCACCACAATGTCGTCTACATAGACGTGGGCATTTCTGCCGAGTTGTTTCAAGAGACATTTCTGCATGCAACGCTGAAAAGTGGCACCGGCATTTCTCAAGCCGAATGTCATAGTCAGGTAGCAGAAAGCTCCAAAGGGTGTGATGAAGGCAGTCTTCAGGCGGTCAGCTGGGTCCAACTTGATCTGATGGTTCCCTGAGTACGCATCCAAAAAACTTAACAGCTCGCATCCGGCTGTGGAGTCTATCACTTGGTCAATCCGTGGCAGAGCAAACGGATCCTTTGGGCAGGCCTTGTTCAGGCTGGTGTAGTCTATACACATACGCCACTTATTATTCTTCTTCAGAACCAGAACTGGGTTGGCAAGCCATTCTGGAAAGAACACTTCCATGATAAAGCCAGCGGCAAGGAGCCGGGCTATCTCTTCTCCCACAATTCTTCGCTTCTCTTCTGACAGTCGGCGGAGGGGTTGCTTGACTGGCTTCGCGTCGGGGCGGACATGTAATTTGTGCTCGGCGAAATCCTTCGGGACACCCGGCATGTCCTTTGGGGACCATGCAAAAATGTCTCGATTCTCACGGAGGAAGTCGACGAGCTCGCCTTCCTATTTACCGTCCAAGTTCGCCCCAATGACAGCGAACCTCTCCGGGTTCTCCGGGTCCAGAGGTATCTTCTTCGTCTCTTTGGCAGGCTGGAAGGAGCCCTGCGCATCACAATCTTTGGGGTTGGGGGACAGGGCCGGCTGCTTGCCGGCCATGGCCACAACCCGTTCCAACATCTTCTTCTCTTTTGCCACCACGAGGGACTCGGCCAGCCGGCTACTGGCCATGGCGCACTCGATGGACTTCTTGTAGTCGCCGGCTACCGTGATGATCCCCTTCGAGCTCGGCATCTTCATCTTTAGGTAGGCGTAGTGGGGCACAGCCATGAACTTGGCCAGAGCAGGTCGGCCAAGCAGAGCATGATAGGGGCTGTCCAAATCCACCACCTCGAACTAGATCGCTTCTCGGCGAAAATGATATTTGTCTCCGAAGAGAACATCCATTTTGATCTTGCCGATTGGGGAGCAAGACAAGCCGGGGACGATACCATGGAAGACGGTGCGGCTCGGCATGAGCTGCTTCGCTTTGATGTTCAGCTTCTCCATGGTATCGCGATACAGTATGTTGATACTGCTTCCGCCATCTATCAGAACGCGGGAGAATCGGGTAGCTCGCCTCTCCGTCGCGAGGGTGACATCCAAGACCATCGCATAGGAGCCAGGCGAAGGCATCACCTCTGGGTGGTCGGCCTGGCTCCAACTGATTGGCTTTTCTGACTAGTGCATGAACTCGGGGATGCTGGAGGTGACTGCATTAACTTCTTGATGTTGTCGGCGTCGACTGCGCTTGTCGTCGGCTTGACTAGTGAAGACGACGTAGGCGGCGTGCTCTTCGGGGAATTCGTCTTGGATGGCGCCGACTGCCGGCCGAGCCGCCGGCTGCTGGGGGGCTGGAGGCGGCGGGCCGGGAGGCGGAGGCGGCAACATCCCCTCGCCCTTGGTGATGCGGGTGAGCTAGTGGCATTTCCGGGTTGTGTGGTTGGACGGCTTCGCGCCGCTGTGGAACTTGCAGGGGGCATGAAGAGCTTGCTCGTAGGAGAAAGCCGGCTGCCAAGCCGGCCTGCCTCCCTTCTTCTTGGGAGCGGGCCGTTCTTCGGGCTGCTCATCTTCAACGGTGGCCACCTGCCGACTGGTGGAAGTCGGCATGGGGGCCTTGCGCTTGTGGTCGTTCTGGTAGGGGCGCCGATTGGGGTCGCCAGCCGGCGTCTTGGGAGCCGGGGCAATCACTTTCCTTGAGGCGTCTACTCGGAGCTCGGTCTTCATCGAGGAGTCGGCCGTGGCGTACTTGTCCGCGATGACCAGCAACTCGTCGAGGGTAGCCGGCTTGTCGTAGAGGAGTCGGTGCTTGAGGAGGGTGCCCTCTCGGCAGCCGGCGGTGAAGTACTCGATGGCCTGGACCTCGTGCACCCCCTCGCAGGAATTGCGGAGCTCGGCCCACCGCGTGAGGTAGTCGCGGGTCGACTCGTTGGGCCCTTGGACACAGAGGGAGAGCTGGCGAGGCTTGGGAGGCCGCTTGTAGGTGCTGGTGAAGTTGCGGACGAAGACTTCTGTGAAGTCCAGCCAACTGTTGATGCTGTAGGGCTTGAGGCTGTTGAGCCATGTGCGCGCCGTGCCTTGCAGCATGAGGGGGACGTACTTCATGGCGACGTGCCGGTTGCCGTTGGCTATGCTGACGGCCGTGGAGTAGTCGATGAGCCAATCTTCCGGTTTCACTGAGCCGTTGTACTTGGGTGTGTCTCTAGGGAGCGAGAACCCTTTGGGGAAAGGCTCGTCGCGGATGCGGGGGCCAAAACATGGCGGGCCGACATCGTCTTCTTCTTCTAACGCCAAGGATCGAGCGAGGCGGTCGATCCGGTGGCGGGCGTCGTTCTCGCCGACTCCTTCTCGGCGGCCGAGTCGGTCGCCAAGAGTCGGGTGCGTGACAGGCGGCGGAGTGAGACGTCTTTCTCTTCGAGGCGGGGGAGGAGGCAGATTTCCTTGGTGCTCCACCGCTCGAGGCCGGCCCTCCGCGTCGCGCTCGATGGTGATGCGAGTCCGGCTGCGGCTGGCAGCCAGCTCCTTGTCTTTCTTCTGGCGCGCGCCGCACGCAGTCGGCGAGCGGGACGTCGCGGCGTGCTCCCGGCGCGGAGGGTGACTATCAGCACGGGCGCCGGCTTCGTGTCGTTCCGCAGCCGCGTCAATCAGCTGCTGGATCCGTCTTGTCATGTAGGGGAGCTCGTCGGCTCCCAGCCCATTGAGCTCTTCTGCAGTCGCCTGAGCGGCTCGCAGATTCTCGAGCGGGGTGGCGTAGACGGGGCGATCTGCCCCCAGCATGCTGGCGATGGCCGCGCCGCTCTTCTGGACGATGCCGGCTCGGCTTGGGCCGCTAGGCGGCGCGATCAACTTCGCGCTGGTGGGCTTCGGTGAGGCGTCTCATGGAGGCTATCTTCTGGCCTTCCGCGATGAGGGCGAGGTGGCGTGCCTCCAGGGTCTCGGCGTCGGCGTCGGCCGGGATGGGGACGGAGAGGTCGTGCATCGCCGCTTGCAGGGCGTCGTGGGCGTTCTCGCCCGAGTTGGCGACGTGGCTGATGACCAGCACTTCGGTGACAGCGCTGCTGCCGCTGTCAGCTCGAGGGAGAGGGTCGTCGAAGACCACCACGTCGGAGGGGTAGGCATCAAGCGATGCCGTGTCGGAGTCGATGAGCATCGGGTCGGTGGAGCCGACCGACTCCATATCTGCAGCAGGCTCGCTGGAGACGTGAAGCTAGTCGAGGAGGCTGACGAGGTGGCTCTCGGGGTAGTCCGTGCCTGCGCCAGACGCAGGCTCGTCGGAGCTGCGAGTCTCACCGAGCAGATCGGCGAGGCAGCTCGCAGCGCAGGCGTCGTCGACGCCTTGCAGCGCGTTGAGGCAAGCGCCATCGGGCGCAGCAGGCTGGCTGCGCTCGCAGGGGAGGAAGAGGGTTCCCGTCCAGAACAGGTCTCCGGACGACGGTGCACCTGGCCCCATGGTGGGCGCCAAATGTCGGGTGGTCGGTGCGACATATGCCAACGGGTGGCTTATCATTGTGGGTGCCAATAAGACATCGCCGGTGCCTGGAAACGGGATGAGGCGAAGACATGCACGCCGGCGGATCTTACAAAGGTTCGGGGCTCTCCGAGGAGATAACACCCCTAGTCCTGCTCTGCGGGGTCTCCGCATGATCACTAGATCAGGTAAAGTAGCTACAATCGCTCGTAGAGCTGTTGGGTTCAAGGGAGAAGAAGAACAAGGCTAGCTCTCACTTCTCTCTATCTATGGAGTGTGTGCTATGCTCAGAAGCCAACCCTTTGCATGGGTGCTCCGGGGGGTTTATATAGGCCTACCCCCCGGGGGTACAATTGTAATCCGGCTGGGCTCTGGACCCAGCCGTCAGTGTCTACGCTCGCCGGCTTCTCCGCCGGCTATTGGGGCCCGCCGACTAGTGGGTCCCGCCGGCTGCCGGCCTCTTGGTCGACAGGCTGGCCCCACCGCCTAGGGTCTTGTCGACGGCTGCTTACTGTAGCCTCGCCTCTGATGACGAGGGCTTCGTCAAGGTAAGCGTGGCTAAAGTGTGCCGCCTCGAGGGCTCTCACTGTAGCCTTACCTCGTCTTGTCTCCTTAATGTGGCTCCTGCTTCGAGGGAGGGGGTAGCCGACTTCTGGGAGCCGGCTACGCCCTTGGCCGACTGGGGGAGGCCGGGCCGCCTCCGCGCCTCTCTCTGGCGGAAGGGACCCGCCGCCTGTGGGTCGTACGGGGGTCTGTCGTGGATGACGTCGAGACTAGCATGGCTACAGTGCCGAGCCGAACGGGAGGCGGCCGTCCCGTACGGTCTCCTGTGGCCATGCCTGCCTCGGGCTTCGGGGGTAATGGGCCGCACTGTGGCCACACCCCGTCTTGTCACCGTTATGTGGGTGTAGCTTTGGTGGTTGTGGTCTCGGCCGGCTTCTTGGAGTCTGCGCTCTTCGAGGCCGGCTCCCTGGAGTCGGCCACCCCGCGGTTGTCCTGGGGAGGGAGGTTGCTTGAGGCTGGGCCGCCTTCCGTGAGTCGGCTTCGGAGGTAGCCGGCCAGGGAAGGGGGTCCAATGCTTGGAGTGCTTGAAGGCCCAAAGGCCTAATAATTTTTCAGAAGAACCAGGGGCAGTCGGTTAGGCTACCCGTGGCCATTTACTCCGACACATAGACAAGCAAAATACTATCAGGTACTAAGTTCATGATAAATTCAAGTTCAATTAATCATATTACATAAGAACTCCCACTTAGATAGACATCCCTCTAATCCTCTAAGTGATCACGTGATCCATATCAACTAAACCATGTCCGATCATCACGTGAGATGGAGTAGTTTCAATGGTGAACATCACTATGTTGATCATATCTACTATATGATTCACGCTCGACCTTTCGGTCTCCGTGTTCCGAGGCCATATCTGTTATATGCTAGGCTCGTCAAGTTTAACCTGAGTATTCCGCGTGTGCAACTGTTTTGCACCCGTTGTATTTGAACGTAGAGCCTATCACACCCGATCATCACGTGGTGTCTCAGCACGAAGAACTTTCGCAACGGTGCATACTCAGGGAGAACACTTATACCTTCGGTCTCCATCTCCGAAGCACCGTCATGATCACCATCGTCACCGGCGCGACACCTTGATCTCCATCGTAGCAGCGTTGTCGTCTCGTCAATCTTATGCTTCTACGACTATCGCTACCGCTTAGTGATAAAGTAAAGCATTACATGGCGATTGCATTGCATACAATAAAACGACAACCATATGGCTCCTGCCAGTTGCCGATAACTCGGTTACAAAACATGATCATCTCATACAACAAATTATATCACATCATGTCTTGACCATATCACATCACAACATGCCCTGCAAAAACAAGTTAGACGTCCTCTACTTTGTTGTTGCAAGTTTTACGTGGCTGCTACGGGCTTAGCAAGAACCGTTCTTACCTACGCATCAAAACCACAACGATAGTTTGTCAAGTTGGTGCTGTTTTAACCTTCGCAAGGACCGGGCGTAGCCACACTCGGTTCAACTAAAGTTGGAGAGACAGACACCCGCCAGTCACCTTTAAGAAACGAGTGCTCGCAACGGTGAAACCAGTCTCGCGTAAGCGTACGCGTAATGTCGGTTCGGGCCGCTTCATCTCATAATACCGCTGAACCAAAGTATGACATGCTAGTAAGCAGTATGACTTATATCGCCCACAACTCACTTGTGTTCTACTCGTGCATAGCATCAACGCATAAAACCAGGCTCGGATGCCACTGTTGGGGAACGTAGTAATTTCAAAAAAAATCCTACGCACACGCAAGATCATGGTGATGCATAGCAACGAGAGGGGAGAGTGTTGTCCACGTACCCTCGTAGACCGACAGCGGAAGCGTTATCACAACGCGGTTGATGTAGTCGTACGTCTTCACGATCCGACCGATCAAGTACCGAACGTACGGCACCTCCAAGTTCTACACACGTTCAGCTCGATGACGTCCCTCGAACTCCGATCCAACCGAGTGTTGAGGGAGAGTTTCGTCAGCACGACGGCGTGGTGACGATGATGATGTTCCACCGACGCAAGGCTTCGCCTAAGCTCCGCAACGGTATTCTCGAGGTGTAATATGGTGGAGGGGGGCACCACACACGGCTAAGAGGTCTCAAGGATCAATTGTTGTGTCTCTGGGGTGCCCCCCTGCCCCCGTATATAAAGGAGCAAGGGGGAGGCAGCCGGCCATGGGGAGAGGCGCGCCATAGGGGGGAGTCCTACTCCCACCGGGAGTACGACTCCTCCTTTCCTTGTGGGAGTAGGAGAAGGGAAGGGGGAAGGAGAAAGAAGGAAGGGTGCGCCCCCTTTCCCTAGTCCAATTCGGACCAGACCATGGGGAGGGGTGCGGCCATCTTTTGAGGCCTTTCTCTCCTTTCCCGTATGGCCCATTAAGGCCCAATACGAATTCCCGTAACTCTCCGGTACTCCGAAAAATACCCGAATCACTCGGAACCTTTCCGAAGTCCGAATATAGTTGTCCAATATATCGATTTTTACGTCTCGACCATTTCGAGACTCCTCGTCATATCCCCGATCTCATCCGGGACTCCGAAATCCTTCGGTACATCAAAACTCAATAAAACTGTCATCGTAACGTTAAGCGTGCGGACCTACGGGTTCGAGAACTATGTAGACATGACCGAGACACGTCTCCGGTCAATAACCAATAGCGGGACCTGGATGCCCATATTGGCTCCCACATATTCTACGAAGATCTTTATCGGTCAGACCGCATAACAACATACATTGTTCCCTTTGTCACCGGTATGTTACTTGCCCGAGATTTGATCGTCGGTATCTCGATACCTAGTTCAATCTCGTTACCGGCAAGTCTCTTTACTCGTTCCGTAACACATCATCCCGCAACTAACTCATTAGTCACAATGCTTGCAAGGCTTATAGTGATGTGCATTACCGAGTGGGCCCAGAGATACCTCTCCGACAATTGGAGTGACAAATCCTAATCTCGAAATACGCCAACCCAACAAGTACCTTTGGAGACACCTGTAGAGCACCTTTATAATCACCCATTTACGTTGTGACGTTTGGTAGCACACAAAGTGTTCCTCCGGTAAATGGGAGTTGCATAATCTCATAGTCATAGGAACATGTATAAGTCATGAAGAAAGCAATAGCAACATACTAAACGATCGGGTGCTAAGCTAACGGAATGGGTCAAGTCAATCACGTCATTCTCCTAATGAGGTGATCCCGTTAATCAAATGACAACTCATGTCTATGGCTAGGAAACATAACCATCTTTGATTAACGAGCTAGTCAAGTAGAGGCATACTAGTGACACTCTGTTTGTCTATGTATTCGCACATGTATTATGTTTCCGGTTAATACAATTCTAGCATGAATAATAAACATTTATCATGATATAAGGAAATAAATAATACTTTATTATTGCCTCTAGGGCATATTTCCTTCAATCCAACGGCTTCTATCGACGCGGGTATACCTACGAGGGCTGGAGGTGTTCCTTGTCTGGTGCCGGCTCTCCGTAATGAACGTCTGCCCAAGGATTTCAAAGGGCCTAGGAAGGTACCTAATTACACGGCTGATTTACAACCCGGAGCATGGATCGAGAGTTACGAGATGGCTATGGAGTTTCTCGAGGTCAGTGAAGCGGCAATGGCCAAGTACTTCACCATGATGTTAGATGGGACTGCCCGCACTTGGTTGAAAGGACTGCCGCCTAACTCTATCGGGTCTTGGGTTGAGCTAAAAGCCCGGTTCATCCAAAACTTCAAAGATACATGTAGGCAATCTATGTCAATTGTGGATTTGACTAACTGCAAGCAGCAGGAAGGTGAGTCTACAACCCATTGGGTTCGCCGGGTCAAAGAGATAATACATTCATCTGATAAGATGGATGCCGGCTCTGCCGTCTTAATGTTAGAGCAGAATTGTCGTTTTGCGCCCCTGAAGATGAAGCCCGGGCGGCTCAAGCGCGATTGCAATGATATGGGTACGTTGATGGCGGCCATGGTCAAGTACGCCGACTCTGATAGTACCAAGGATCCCGCGTCGGATGATGAAAGGACAGGGAAGGGAAAACGGAACAGCAATGGCAAGGCCCCCCAGCATAACCCGGCGAACCAAGGAGGTAACAAGCGTAAGGCTGATGGCAGTATGGAATTCGTGGCCAACGCCAATTCACAGGGTAACAACCACCGGCGCAAGGGGAGACCACCTCCCCAAGCCGGCGGGTCAGGCCCGACGCTTGAACAATTGCTGAATGAGCCTTGCCCAAGGCATGGCTTTAGGGAAAAGCCGGCCACTCATCTATGGAAGGACTGCGCAATCATGAAGGCCTTTAAAAATTCCAATGCTTTCAATGGCAACAGTGGCCCGGGCGGGGCTCAGGCACTGGCGGCTTTCATGGCCCGGGCGGCGGGTCAAATTCCAATTCTCAGAATGTTCAAGGGGGCTTTAATCAGCAGTCCGGCCAGGGTCATCAGCAGCAGCAGGGGGGATACCAGACCAATCCAAAGCAGCTCAATGGTGGACAGTATCATGTGTTTACTACCAGTCTGTGCAAGCGAGATCAGAAGCTTCATAAAAGGGCTGTGAATGCTGTTGAGCTGGCGGTTCCACGCTATTTAAGATGGTCTGAGCAGCCTATTGTGTGGAGTAGGGAAGATCATCCTCCCCGGGTTGATAATCCGGGTCACCTGGCCCTGGTGGTGGCTCCTCAGGTTGGGGCATATAAATTCACTAAAGTGCTCATGGACGGAGGCAGCAGCATCAACATCCTCTATTATGAGACCTTCCGTCGTATGGGATTGATTGATAAAAACCTCAGCCAGTCCAATACTGTTTTCCATGGAGTGGTGCCTGGTAAGTCGGCGTATCCAGTTGGTAAGATCGAGTTGGAAGTGGCTTTTGGAGATGAGTACAACTACAGGGCGGAAAAACTAACCTTTGAGGTGGTTAAGATAAGAAGTCTGTATCATGCTTTATTTGGGCGGCCGGCTTACGCCAAGTTCATGGCACGGCCGTGTTACGTGTATTTGCAGCTCAAGATGCCGGGTCACAATGGGACCATTACGGTTCATGGCAGCCGAAAGATAGCCTTGGAGTGTGAGGAAGGTGACGCGGCTTACGTGGAATCTGTTTGTGCAACAGAGGAGTTGAAGTTTTACAAGGACAATGTTGACCCGGCAGATATGACGTCTTTGAAAAAGCCAACCACGGAGCATGAGCCGATAATGAAATTTAAATCAGCTGATGAGACTAAACTTGTTGACTTTGTTCCAGGTGACTCATCTCAGCAGTTCAGCATCAGTGCCAATCTGGATCCGAAATAGGAAGGCGCGCTCATCGAGTTCATCCGTGAGAACAGGGACATCTTTGCGTGGAAACCTTCTGACATGCCAGGTGTACCTAGAGAACTTGCTGAGCACACTCTCAATATTGATCCGAAATTTAAGCCGGTCAGGCAATTCCTCTGGCGGTTTAATGAGGAGAGGCGGAAAGCCATCGATGAGGAAGTAGCCCGGCTCTTGGCGGCCGGGTTTATTGTTGAAGTCTTTCATCCAGAGTGGTTAGCTAACCCGGTGCTTGTGCTCAAGAAGAACGGCACCTGGCGTATGTGTGTGGATTATATGGATTTAAACAAAGCTTGTCCGGCTGATCCCTTTGCTCTCCCCCGTATTGATCAAATTATTGATGCTACGGCAGGCTGTGAGCGTTTAAACTTTTTGGACGCTTACTCTAGATACCATCAGATCAAAATGGCAGTTAAGGACCAGGAGAAGACAGTGTTCATCACTCCCTTTGGAGCCTTCTGTTATGTGTCTATGCCTTTTGGGCTCAAGAGTGCACAGGCGACTTACCAACGTTCCGTGCAGAATTGTCTTCATCACCAGATTGGGCGCAACGTTCATGCCTATGTGGATGATATCGTAGTTAAATCCAGAGAGAAGGAGACCTTGATAGATGATCTGAGAGAGACCTTTGGTAATCTCCGGGTCTACAAGATGATGCTTAACCCGGCCAAGTGTGTTTTTGGCGTTCCTGCAAGCAAGCTCTTGGGTTTTCTGGTTTCTCACAGAGGCATTGAAGCTAACCCGGAAAAGATCAAGGCAATCACCTCTCTGGCTAAGCCGGCGTGCATAAACGACGTCCAGCGTCTGGCGGGTCGCATCGCTGCTTTGAGCCGGTTTATAAGCCGGTTGGGCGAAAAGGCCATGCCACTGTACCAGATGATGAAGAAAACGGATGACTTTATCTGGAATGATGCTGCTAATACTGCTTTTGAGGATTTGAAAAGACAGCTAGCTGAGCCACCAGTCCTTGCTGCTCCCGTTGACAAGGAGCCCTTATTACTGTATGTGGCCGCTAACACACGAGCCGTCAGTGTGGCTGTGGTGGTGGAGCGTAAGGAAGCGGGTAAGGAGTATCCGGTTCAGCGGCCGGTTTACTACGTCAGCGAAGTACTCATTGAGTCCAAACAGCGGTATCCACATTGGCAGAAGCTTGTTTATGGTGTGTTCATGGCAAGCCGGAAGCTTAAGCATTATTTCCAGGGTCACCCTATCACTGTGGTTAGTTCTGCTCCCCTAGGAGATATCATCCAAAACAGAGAAGCCACAGGAAGAGTTGCTAAGTGGGCTATAGAACTTGGGCCTCATGGTCTAAAATACATGCCGTGCACTGCTATCAAATCTCAAGCATTGGTGGATTTCATCAACGATTGGACAGAGCTGCAGGTGCCTGAAGAGAAACCGGATAATACATACTGGACTATTCACTTTGACGGGTCTAGGAAATTGGAGGGCTCGGGGGCTGGAGTTGTATTAACTTCCCCTCGAGGTGACAAGTTTTGCTATGTGCTACGGTTGATGTTTCCCTGTACTAACAATGCGGCTGAGTACGAGGCCTTGCTCCATGGTCTTCGGATGGCTAAGGAGATGAGCTTGAGCCGGGTAAGGTGCTTTGGCGACTCAGATTTAGTGGCCCAACAAGTGTCAGGCAAGTGGGATTCCAAGGACCCTCTCATGGCGGCTTATCGCCGCAAAGTTGATGCCATTGCTGGACATTTTCAGGGTTACCAAGTAGAGCACATCGATCGCAGGAAGAACGAGGCGGCTGATGCATTAAGCCGGCTGGGCTCTCAGCGAAAGCCGGTGCCACCTAATACTTTCTTGGACATTTTGCATAACCCTTCTGTTAAGTTGCCTACAGAGGAAGACTTGGCTGTTCCTGATCCGGAGGCACAGTTGGCGGCGGCTCTCCACATTAGCCCAGACTGGACTGTACCATACTTGGCTTACATGACCCGGGGAGAATTGCCTGAGGATGAAACTTTGGCCAGACAAATAACCCGGCGGTCTAAGCCAATCATAATTATCAATGGCGGGCTGCATCGTCGCAGTGTCACTGGAACTTTCCAACGTTGTGTTTCCCCTAAGAAAGGTCAAGAAATTTTACGTGAGATTCACGAGGGGGATTGTGGGCATCATGCCGGCTCAAAATCCCTTGTGGCCAAGGCTTTTCGTCATGGTTTTTATTGGCTGACGGCTCATGCTAATGCAGAGGACTTGGTCAGTAAATGTGACGGTTGTCAGAGGTTCTCGCGACGGGCTCATGTGCCGGCTCAAGAGTTGAGGATGATTCCAATTACTTGGCCATTTGCGGTCTGGGGCCTTGACATGGTTGGGCCTTTTAAAAGATCCAAGGATAAGAAGACCCACCTCTTGGTGGCGGTCTACAAGTTCACAAAGTGGGTTGAAGCAGAGCCAGTTCGTAAGTGTGACGCAGCCACAGCGGTTCAGTTCATGAAAAGGGTGATATTTCTCTTTGGTTTTCCACACAGCATTATAACTGACAATGGTACTAATCTGTCTAAAGGCGCCATGGAGGAGTTTTGTCAACAAGAGCATATTCGGCTTGATGTTTCATCAGTGGCTCACCCTCAATCCAATGGTCAAGCTGAGAGAGCCAATCATGAGATCTTGAAGGGCATCAAGCCCCGGCTTTTGGTCCCTTTGCAATGGACGCCGGGTTGGTTGGTGGAGGAGTTACCCTCCGTGTTATGGAGCATCAATACTACTCCTAACAGGTCTACGGGTTACACGCCTTTCTTCATGGATTATGGAGCGGAAGCGGTCCTCCCGAGCGACATACGTCATGACTCGCCTTGAGTGGCGGCTTATGTTGAGGCGGATAATGAGCAGGCGCATCAAGATGCTCTTGACTTGTTGGACGAACAGCGTGACGTGGCAACAGCTCGCTCGGCGATTTACCAACAAGACCTGCGCCGCTATCACAACCGCCGGGTTAAGTCCAGGGTCTTTCAGGAAGGTGATCTTGTGCTCTGGCTCATCCAAGATCAAACAGATGTACACAAGTTATCCCCGCCTTGGGAAGGGCCCTTTGTGGTCAGCAAGAACTTGCACAACGGGTCATACTACCTTATCGATGTTCGGGAGCACAAAGATTCACGTAAGTCGGAGGAAGAGACTCGTCGGCCGTGGAACATAGCCCAGCTTCGGCCTTATTACACTTGAGCCACCGGCTCTCGTAATGTATATATTTCTATAGCCATGTATATATTATGATGAATAATAAAGCAGGACCTCTGTCCTTTTTCCCTCCAAAGGTAAATGTGTCATTGTTATTTTCATTACGGTATCATATGATCACTTGGAGGTTGATCCGGCTTATGATCGTATTCGAATCTAGCCGTTAAGTATATGATCACTTGGGGGCTTCCTGTTGAAACATAGGTCATATTCGAACCAAAGAGAACATAGCTGTCGATACCCACTTGATTGGCATATTGCCGAGCCCATTGGGGAGTTTTCTTGATCATACTTGAATCATAGCTCAACCCCCTTTGGGAACCGATGTGGATCGTATTTGAATCAGCGTCGTTAAACAACTCTCAAGGTCATTTGGGGGCTTCCTGTTCAAACATAGGTCGTATTCGAACCAAAGAGAACATCGCTGTCGGTACCCTCTTGATCGGCAACGCCAAAGCCACTGGGGGCTATATGATCGCATTCGAATCTTAGCTTAAGCCCTTTGGGACGGTTCTCTGGTCGTATTCGAATCAGAAGCCCCTAAGTTTTTGATCTTTTGGTTTGCAACAAGTTCTTTGGATCAAATCAAAAGTGTGCACGGGCGGTTCTTACTCCGCCGGCTTAACTTTGATTAATAATGTTGATAGCACACAATAGGCATTATAGGTGCTGGTGAACCGGAGTTGCGTTCTCCACCTCATTATTTGGGTTACATGAACCGGAGGTGTACTTGAAGGCTTGCAGGTATGCCATTGTGGTTATCCCGAAGATATGATTGAGAGCCGGTCTTTTATGACCTTGGTTTATATTCCGGGTTATATGTAAGATATATGACTCTCCATGCGGTAAGCCGCCTAGAGACTTGTGATTTATTTTTCTATGCAGAACAATTAAAGACAGTTCTTCAAGCTTATGGAAAGTCAATGATCAAACATAACCCGGAGGAGTATAAAAGAGCAGCTTCAACGGAGTTAAGCGCTGCACACGTGCACGATGGCACGACAAAATTAACTGTTTGTCCTACTCTATTACAGGACTCCCCGAGTCCAAAAGGTGAGGCATTGTTTATAAAGGCGTAACCATGAGCTGCCTAAGTAATCAAGGTGCTTGTTGAGTTGAAGCTTCCGGCTCATCCCTCTCCGCTCCTCCAGCTGTTTCCATGACCTGGAAGGTTGATGATTTCCAGTCAATGCCGCTCAAAGCTTCAAATTGAGCCTCATCATCAATTAACCCGGCCGGGTCAACTTCTAGGGCGAAGGTATGCTTACGAGTCGGAGGGATCATGCTGACTGCTTCATAGCGTGGAGTTGGGATCCTCTGATTCTCCGCGTCATAGCCCGGCTGATACTTGGTAAGGTCTGTGTCATTCCCAATCAAGGTGGCCACCGGGCGCACGCTCTTCACATAGGCGGCGAAGTCTTTCTGGTCAAAGGGGGTGCCATCTTCCTTCAAGCTGGGGTATCCAAGAGCGATGTCGGCCGGGTCTAGCTCCGGTAGAAACGCCTTGGCCCGGCTCAGAGCAGCTATAGCTCCGGCTCTTGCAGAAGCCCGCCTCGGCTCTTGGAAGCGTTGAGGAAGTACGGCAAGCCGCCTGAGTACGTCTGCCAGGTGGGTGGGAACCTCATTGGACAGAGCCACAACGGCTAAAGCACGCTGTGACCCGGTGTAGAGTTGCTCCACCAAGGTGTAAACAGCCTTCAGCTTGGTCAGCATGTTCTGATTGAGATTGGAGCTTCTGGAACCTGTATAACAAAGGCAGGTGAGCTGATGGCAATGGTGGGGCTTATGAGACATGAATGATGTAAACTTATTAAAAGCTACAGAATAACTTACCGAAGATTGCGGAGACCATCTGTGATACATGGCGTTTTAAGCCGGAGAGTTCGGCGGTTCTTTCAGTAAGAGCAGCCTCCGCTTGTTCGGCCCGGCTGAGCAAGGCAATCTTCTCATCGGCCCAGGCTTTTCTTTCTATTTCAAATTTTTTCTTCAGTTTTTCTTGTGTAGAGACACTGAACTCAAATTTGGCATTGGCCTTCTGGGTCTCATTTTCCTGAGTCTTCAGGCGGTTCTTCAGATCAGAGATTTCCGATTCAAGTTTCTTGCAGGCAGCCTGTACAAATTCCGGGTTATAGTTTGAGTAATTATCATGCAACATTCAAGTCCCAAGCCCTTTGCAAGCAAAGACACTTGGCACTTGGGGGCTAATGTAGGCTGAGAAGCTCTATTTACAGTGCCGGTTCATGAAAATAAGTCCCAAGCACTTTGCAGGCAAAGGTGCTTGGCACTTGGGGGCTAATGTGCTAAGTCGCTCAAGTACTTGATTACAACATAAGGTAAAAGACCGGTTCATCTAGGCTGTTTAACCCGGCCCTTGAGTGTTACCAGGTAAGCCGGTATTAAGTCTACAACATATTTTATCATAAGTAATAGACTTGGGGGCTAGCATGGTAAGGATGACTATGGAGTAAACAAGGGAATTATACCTCAGATTTTTGCTGTATCTGCTTCACCATGTCAATTTCCAGGTCCCGGCTGTTGTGCACTTGACCAATATAACCAGCAACAATATCTCCAATGCTCAAGTTAGCATAGTCAGTGATATCCAGTCTGGCCTTGCGGCGCTCCAGCAGTTCTTCCTTAGCAGAGCATCTAGCCAGCACAGTGGGTCTTCCCGGCTCAACATATTCGGTCCGGGTAATCACCACATCCGGGTCATCGGCCGGTTGAGCTGGGCTGGGAATCTCTGGGTTGTCAGAACCCTCCATGGCTTTTTCTTCAGTTGGAACGGTGGTTTCTGGAGCTGGTGCAGACGGCGGCTCAGAGGCAGAGGCGTTGGGTTCAGTCAAGACCGGTTCTTCGACCGGGTTACTTTTCTTTGCCCTCTTGCTAAGCTTTTCTTGTGCACTGAAAGTCAAAAGGTTAGCACAAAAACATGAGTAAGATAAGCACAAAATAAGGTGATCATCGTTACCCGGGTGCGGTCTTGAAAGCCGGCAAGTTAGATTGCATGGAGTCCCCGGAGGAAGGTGAAGTTTCCTGATAGTTTGAATCAGAAGAATTGAGTGGTTGACGAGTAACGCCCGCCAAAGGATGAAAAGGATATAAGTTGGAGATAACCTCGGTCCGGCGCTTCCTTGATGCTTCAGGTAAGCCGGAGGAGAGGTCTGCATCCTTGTTGGTCCGGGTTTGCCTCCGGCTCTCATGAATCTGTCGCTTCAAAAGAAATTGAGGATCTTGATAAGCTAAAGGATGTGAAAATCTTACTTTCCGGGTTACTCTTCAGACTTTCAGCCTTGGCAAGGGCTCCGAGTCGGAGGAAAGTATAGTTACCTCTTCAATCACCGGGTTACTCGCTCCGGTATCCTCCTGCTGATAATCAGTGTCAATAAGGTGGTTAAAAACAAACAAAAAACAAAAGAAGAGCCTAAAGGGTCAAGGGCTACCTCTGACTCGGAGGTGTCATCCAGCTGAAGCAAGGCTGAGGCGCTAGGCTTACTCCCCTTCTTGCGGGGAGCGGCTCTCCAGGCAGCTTTTTTAACCTTCCTGGCTTTTTTAGCAGCCTCATGGTCATACCTGACCTTCCAGAATTTATCATTAGCCTGAAAAATACAACAAAGGTTTCTTGAAGTTAAGACAAAAATTGTTAAAATGGAAAGTAAGGTGCTCAGGTCAGTAGCTTACTGCCGGAGCCGGGTTAGCTTTGTAGAAGGGACGTAAGCCTGTCCTCCCGCAGTCTGCTAAGCTCTCATTCAGGAGGGACTTGGTCATGTCATCAACGACGTCCTCAGGTAAGTTGTTGGGGCTATGCCGAAGAGGATCATCCTTCCGGCCCGTGTAATCACACATTTAGCCGGGGCGGCGGCTTAGAGGAATCACCCGCCAAGCAATCCAGACCTGGACCAGATCAACGCCGTTAAGGCCGTTTCCCAGAAGAGCTTTGATCTTGTTGATGGTGGGGATAAGTGGTTGACGCTCAGCTTGAGATAATTTGTCTGGCAGGGGGTGATTTGACTCCAGACGCAGGGCGCGAAAGCCGGGCAAAGGGTTCTCGTTAGCCGGAGAGGTGTCCTGGCAATAGAACCATGTCTGGTTCCAATCTTTTGGGTGGCTTGGCGGCCCAGCATAAGGGAAAAGACAATCTCTCCATCGTTGGATTGAAATTCCGCCAAGTTCCAAGCTAGGCCCGTTGGCACACTCGTTCTGGCGGTTCAGATAAAACAGCTCCCTAAAGAGCAGTAGGCTGGGCTCTTCTCCAAGGTACACCTCACAGAACACTTGGAAGTTACAAATATTCGACACGGAATTGGGTCCAATGTCTTGAGGTCGCAGATCGAAAAAGTGCAGAACATCTCTGAAGAATTTTGAGCCGGGAGGTGCAAAACCCCGGCTCATGTGATCGGCAAATATAACAACCTCTCTGTCTCTTGGTTGAGGTCTTTCTTCGGACGGGTCAGGCGCACGATAGGACATGACCTCCTTCTTAGGCAGGTAACCCGTTTTCACGAGGTCATCTAAGGTATTATCAGTAACGCTGGATCTCACCAAGTTGCACGTAATGGGCGCCTTGGGAGCCTTGGGTGGCATTGTGAAAGACGGAAGCCTATGACAAAAGAAAATTTCCGGTTCAAATTTAAGCTGGAGGAAGATTTCAGTTCAGTATTCAAGATGGCGGCTTATGAAGGGGCCTAATGAGATATGACTAATTGTGTCAGGTTATTTAAGCCGCCGTGGGTATTATAAGCAATTTAAGTTATTTAACTCCATTATGAGTAAGCCGGAAATTTCACAAAGCATTGCTTCTTCTAAGCCGGTGATATGAGCCGCCATGGCTAACAGATGCAGTTTTTCTCTAAGTGTTGCATAAACAAGTTTCACAGGTTGCAGGGATTATTTTGGATCAAACGATCGTCCAGAAAGGAAAAATTTCTAGACCTAGAAAGCTGATACAGAGAAGTTCATAAGCTCTCAACGAGGTCTTTTGCGGACAAAAGGGATTTACTAGCATAAAAATGGGTGAGAAACTACTACCGCAGGGAGTCTGTACCGTTTTGGATCAAAGGGAACCTTGGTGGCGGAACTGTGAAGAACTGAGATGAACTACGAAGAACACGGAGAAAGCTTGGAACCCTAATGCGGATCTGACATCCGAGAAGAAGAAGACTTACGTTTGCAGGGTCACTGCGGAGAGTCGCCGCCGTTCTCTGGACCAACTCAGGTTGATGCAGCGGACCGAGGCTGAGGAAGACGAGAGGCGTGGCGGCGGCGGGGGAGCTCGGGCTCTGGAGTGTCAGAGGAGGAAGACGATGGAGGAGAAGAGTGACGAAGGCTTATGGGCCGGGCCTATTTATAAGGGATGGCTGGTAAGTGGGCGCGAGAAACGAGGAGGCCGAAGACGTGATTATCTTGCCGCAGAAACGCCTCGATTCTCGGGATGGTCATTAAGATAAGATCCGTTGGGATATGACAGAATAAAAAATGAGTTTAATGGAAGATGACGTCATGGCGGGTTACCAAGAATCCAGAAGATGACGTCACGGCGGGTTATAACCTTCGCACAAGCAGAAGCCGGAAGATTTTCTCTTAAAGGTATTGAAGATTGACATGAACCGGTTCAAATCAATCTGGGGCCTAATGTTGAGGATATAACCGTTAGAGTCACCCACCTAGGAGGGGCCGGGTTACGTCATAATGATCATCATGTGAAGCCCAGTACCAAGCTTAAGGATGGCGGATCAATGATGGGCTTAAGACCCGGAGGCGGCTTAAGGCCCGTAGTGATAAACCGCCGTTATGGCAAGACTTGTAATGTGAGGCAAGAGTAGTTAAGAGTCCAAGCCGGATACTGTTATAAGCCGGCCGGGACTCTGAGAGCCGCTGGGCGTCAACCTCTCTATATAAAGGGACGACCCGGCGGCGGTTCAAGACGAGAGACAACAGATCAATAGTCAGGCATAGCAATTAAGCTCCCTGGTCATCGAAACCCTAAGTAATACCACCTCAACTGGACGTAGGCTTTTACCTTCACCGTAAGGGGCCGAACCAGTATAATCCTCGTGTTCCTTGTCCCGCTTAACCCCTTTAAGCTTCCTAGCTGCGATGGCTCCACGACTAAGTCCTTGAATGAGGACATCTGTCGTGACAATTCCACGACACATCCTCAACATATTAAAGGGATATAAACTGGTCAAGCGAACACTGCGGCGTTTTTTCGAACCCAAACGACAAGCTATGGGAGAGGAGCTAGCCAAGTTACTCGAGGCCGGATTGATCAGAGGAATAAAACACCCGGACTGGCTAGCAAACCTGGTGATGGTACCAAAGAAGGATAAATCCTGGTGCCCATGCGTCGATTTGAAAGACCTCAACAAGGCCTGCCCTAAGGATCCCTTCCCCCTCCCTCGCATCGACCAGATTATTGATGCAACCACAGGACACGACTCACTGTGTTTCCTCGACGCATACTCCGGATACCATCAAATCAAGATGAAGGAGTCTGATCAAGCCGCAACGACATTCATTACCCCATACAGGCCTTTCTGCTTCAACACTATGCCTCTCAGGCTCAAAAACGCTGGCGCCACCTACCAACGCATGATTCAAACATGTGTGGAGAAACAAATCAACAAGGCAGTCGAAGCATATGTGGATGACATAGTCATCAAGACTAGGCGCCTCGAGTCACTAATAGACGACTTACGTCTCACATTCGAGAACCTCCGTACATATGACATCAAGCTCAATCCGAAAAAGTGTGTTTTCGGCGTTCCCGCTGGAAAATTGCTGGGCTTCATCGTTTCCAATAGAGGAATTGAGGCCAATCCAGCCAAAATCCGGGCTTTGTCATAATTGGCCATACCAACTGACCTTAAACAGGTCCAAAAACTAGCCGGGTGCGTGGCAGCTTTAAGCCGCTTTGTCTCCAGATTAGGAGAAAAGGCATTGCCACTGTATCGCCTTCTCCGACGCACTGACCACTTCGAGTGGACGGATGCGGCAATGGCCGGACTGGAAGAAATAAAGGCCCTTTTAGCAAGTAACCCAATCCTTGCCGCACCGAGAGTCGGCGAACCAATGTTATTATACATCTCAACAACACACCAAGTGGTGAGCGCGGTGCTCGTCGTCGAACGAGAGGAGGACGGACACAAATTCTCGCTTCAGAAGCCGGTATACTACGTATCCACTGTTGTCGGAGTTAATGGCCACGGGTAGCCTAACCGACTGCCCCTGGTTCTTCTGAAAAAATTATCAGGCCTTCGGGCCTCCAAGCACTCCGAGCATTGGGCCGCCTTCCCTGGCCGGCTACCACTAAAGCCGACTCCCGGAAGGCGACCCAGCCTCACCAACTCCTCCCCAGGACGACTACGGGGTGGCCGACTCCAAGAAGCCGGCCAAGAAGGACGCCAACTCCTAGGAGCCGGCCAAGACCACAACCACTCCAAACCACTCCCACATAACGGCGACGTGACGGGGTGTGGCCACAGTGCGGCCCACTACCCCCGAAGCCCGAGGCGGGCGTGGCTACAGGAGGCCGTACGGGACGGACGTCTCCCGTGCGGCTCGGCACTATAGCCATGTTGGCCTCGACGTCACCCACGACCGACTCCCGTACGGCCCGCGGGCGGCGGGCCCCTTCAGCCAGAGAGAGGCGTGAAGGCGGCCCGGCCTTTCCCAGTCGGCCAAGAGCATAGCCGGCCTCCAGAAGCCGGCTACTCCCTTCCTCGAAGCAGGAGCCCCATTAAGGAGACAAGACGAGGTAAGGCTACAGTGATAGCCCCCGAGGCGGCCCACTGTAGCCAAGCTTACCTCGACAAAGCCCTCGTCATCACAGGCGAGGCTATAGTAAGCAGCCGCCGACAAGACCCTATGCGGTGGGGCCGGCCTGTCGACCGAGTAGCCGGCAGCCGGCGGGACCCACCAGCCGGCGGGACCCAGCAGCCGGCGGAGAAGCCGGCGAGCGTAGACACTGACGGCTGGGGCCAGAGCCCAGCCAGATTACCATTGTACCCCCGGGGGGTAGGCCTATATAAACCCCCCAGAGCGCCCATGCAAAGGGTTCGCACCTAAGCATAGTTGGCCTCTGAGCATAGAGTTGCCTTCTTAGCATAACACACACACGATAGATAGAGAGAAGCAAGAGCTAGCCTTGTTCTTCTTCTCCCTTGATCTCAACAGCTCTAGGAGCGATTGTAGCTAACTTTCATCGATCTAGTGATCATGCGGAGACCCCGCAGAGCAGGACTAGGGGTGTTATCTCCTCGGAGAGCCCCGAACCTGGGTAAGATCCGCCGGTGTTCATGTCTTCGCCTCATCCCGTTTCTAGGCACCGGCGACGCTTTATTGGCTCCCACAATGATAAGCCATCCCTTGGCATATGTCGCACCAACCACCCGACATTTGCCGCCCACCGTGGGGCCAGGTGCACCGTCGTCCGGAGACCTGTTCTGGACGGGAACCCTCTTCCTCCCCCGCGAGCGCAGCCAGCCTGCTGCGCCCGATGGCGTTTGCCTCAACGCGCTGCGAGGCATCGATGACGCCTGCGCAGCGAGCCGCCTCGCCGATCTGCTCGGCGAGACTCGCATCTCCGACGAGCCTGCGTCCGAAGCAGGCACCGACTACCCCGAGAGCCGCCTCGCCAGCCTCCTCGACCAACTTCACGTCTCCAGCGAGCCTGCTGCGGACATGGAGTCTGTCGGCTCCACCGACCCGATGCTCATCGACTCCGACACCGCGTCGCTTGACGCCTACCCCTCCGATGTGGTGGTCTTCGAAGACCCCCTCCCCAGAGCTGACAGCGGCAGCAGCGCTGTCACCGAAGTGCTGGTCATCAGCCACGTCTCCAACTCGGGCGAGAATGCCCGCGACGCTCAGCAAGCGGCGATGCACGACCTCTCTGTCCCCATCCCGGCCGACGCCGACGCCGAGATCCTGGAGGCACGCCGCCTTGCCCTCATCGCGTAGGGCCAAAGGATAGCCTCGATGAGACGCCTCACCGAGGCCCACCAGCGCGAAGTCGACCGCGCCGCCTTCGGCACGCCGCCGCCTAGCGGCCCGAGCCGAGGCGGCTTCGTCCAGAAGCGCGGCGCAGCCGTCGCCAGCATGCTGGGCACGGATCGCCCCGTCTATGCCACCCCGCTCGAGAATCTGCGAGCCGCTCAGGCGGCTGCAGAAGAGCTCAATGGGCTGGGAGCCGATGAGCTCCCCTACATGACGAGACGGATCCGACAGCTGCTCGACGCGGCTGCAGAACGGCACGAAGCCGGCGCCCGTGCTGATAGTCATCCCCCGCGCAGGGAGCACGCCGCGACGTCCCGCTCGCCGACTGCGAGCGGCGCGCGCCAGAAGAAAGACAAGGAGCCGGCTGCCAGCCGCAGCCGGACTCGCATCACCATCGAGCGCGACGCGGATGGCCGCCCTCGAGCTGTAGAGCACCAAGGAAATCTGCCTCCTCCCCCGCCTCGAAGAGAAAGAGGCCTCACTCTGCCGCCTATCACGCACCCGACTCTTGGCGACCGACTCGGCCGCCGAGAAGGAGTCGGCGAGAACGACGCCCGCCACAGGATCGACCGCCTTGCTCGATCCTTGGCGTTAGAAGAAGAAGACGATGTCGGCCCGCCATGCTTTGGCCCCCGCATCCGCGACGAGCCCTTCCCCAAAGGGTTCTCGCTCCCCAGAGACACGCCCAAGTACAACGGCTCGGTGAAGCCGGAAGATTGGCTCATCGACAACTCCACGGCCGTCAGCATAGCCAACGGCAATCGGCGTGTCGCCGTGAAGTACGTCCCCCTCATGCTGCAAGGCACTGCGCGCACATGGCTCAACAGCCTCAAGCCCTACAGCATCAACAGTTGGCTGGACTTCACCGAAGTCTTCGTCCGCAACTTCACCAGCACCTACAAGCGGCCTCCCAAGCCTCGCCAGCTCTCCCTCTGCGTCCAAGGGCCCAACGAGTCGACCCGCGACTACCTCACGCGATGGGCCGAGCTCCGCAACTCCTGCGAGGGAGTGCATGAGGTCCAGGCCATCGAATACTTCACCGCCGGGTGCCGAGAGGGCACCCTCCTCAAGCACCGACTCCTCTGCGACGAGCCGGCTACCCTCAACGAGTTGCTGGTCACCACCGACAAGTACGCCACTGCCGACTCCTCAATGAAGACCGAGCTGCGAGTGGACGCCTCGGGGAAAGTAATTGCTCCGGCTCCCAAGACGCCGGCTGGCGACCCTAATCGGCGCCCCTACCAAAAAGACCACAAGCGCAAGGGCCCCATGCCGACTTCCTCCAGTCGGCAGGTGGCCACAGTTGAAGACGAGCAGCCCGAAGAGCGGCCCGCTCCCAAGAAGAAGGGTGGCCGGCCACCCTGGCAGCCGTCTTTCTCCTACGAACAAGCACTCGATGTCCCCTGCAAGTTCCACAGCGGCGCGAAGCCGTCCAACCACACAACCTGGAAATGCCACTGGCTCACCCGCATCACCAAGGGTGAGGGAATGTTGCCGCCTCCGCCTCCCGGCCAGCCGCCTCCAGCCCCCCAGCAGCCGGCGGCTCGGCCGGCAGTCGGCGCCATCAAAGACGAGTTCCCCGAAGCGCACGACGCCTACGTCGTCTTCACTAGTCAAGCCGACGAAAAGCACAGCCGACGCCGACAGCACCAAGAAGTTAATGCAGTCGCCTCTAGCACCGCCGAGTTCATGCACTGGTCAGAAAAGCCAATCAGCTGGAGCCAGGCCGACCACCCAGAGGTGATGCCTTCGCCTGGCTCCTATGCGATGGTCTTGGATGTCACCCTCGCGACGGAGAGGCGAGCTACCCGATTCTCCCGCGTTCTGATAGATGGCGGAAGCAGTATCAACATACTGTACCGCGATACCATGGAGAAGCTGAACATCAAAGCGAAGCAGCTCATGCCGAGCCGCACCGTCTTCCATGGTATCGTCCCCGGCTTGTCTTGCTCTCCAACCGGCAAGATCAAAATGGATGTTCTCTTCGGAGACAAAGATCATTTTCGCCGGGAAGCAATCTGGTTCGAGGTAGTGGATTTGGAGAGCCCCTATCATGCACTGCTTGGCCGTCCTGCTCTGGCCAAGTTCATGGATGTGCCCCAATACGCCTACCTGAAGATGAAGATGCCGAGCTCGAAGGGGATCACCACGGTAGCCGGCGACTACAAGAAGTCCATCGAGTGTGCCATGGCCAGTAGCCGGCTGGCCGAGTCCCTCGTGGTGGCAGAAGAGAAGAAGATGTTGGAACGGGTTATGGCCATGGCCGGCAAACAGCCGGCCTTGTCCCCCAACCCCAAGGATTGTGATGCGCAGGGCTCCTTCCAGCCTACAAAAGAGACGAAGAAGATACCTCTAGCCCCGGAGAACCCGGAGAGGTTCGCTGTGATTGGGGCGAACTTGGACAGTAAATAGGAAGGCGAGCTCGTCGACTTCCTCCGTGAGAATCGAGACATCTTTGCATGGTCCCCAAAGGACATGCCGGGTGTCCCGAAGGATTTCGCCGAGCACAAGCTACACGTCCGAGATGATGCGAAGCCGGTCAAGCAGCCCCTCCGCCGACTATCAGAAGAGAAGCGAAGAATCGTGGGAGAAGAGATAGCCCGGCTCCTTGCCGCCGGCTTTATCATGGAAGTATTCTTTCCAGAATGGCTTGCCAACCCAGTTCTGGTTCTGAAGAAGAATAACAAGTGGCGCATGTGTATAGACTACACGAGTTTGAACAAGGCCTGCCCAAAGGATCCGTTTGCTCTGCCACGGATTGATCAAGTGATAGACTCCATAGCCGGATGCGAGCTGTTAAGTTTTTTGGATGCATACTCAGGGTATCATCAGATCAAGTTGGACCCGACCGACCGCCTGAAGACTGCCTTCATCACACCCTTTGGAGCTTTCTGCTACCTGACAATGACATTCGGCTTGAGAAATGCCGGTGCCACTTTTCAGCGTTGCATGCAGAAATGTCTCTTGAAACAACTCGGCAGAAATGCCCACGTCTATGTAGACGACATTGTGGTGAAGACAGAGAACCGCGGTACCTTGCTGGAAGACCTGAAAGAAACATTTGCCAACTTGCGCCGATTCCAAATCAAGCTCAATCCCGAGAAGTGCGTGTTCGGAGTGCCAGCCGGCCAGCTGCTAGGCTTCCTGGTCTCCAAACGCGGCATTGAGTGCAACCCCGTCAAGATCAAGGCCATCGAGAGGATGGAGATTCCCACCAAACTGCGAGATGTGCAGAAGTTCACTGGCTGCTTAGCCTCCCTGAATCGTTTTATCAGCCGACTAGGAGAAAAGGCTCTCCCCCTGTAACGACTCATGAAGAAGTCCACTCACTTTGAGTGGAATGATCATGCCGACCAAGCCTTCCATGAGTTGAAGAAAATGTTGACCACTCCGCCTGTCCTGGCTGCGCCGACTGAGAAGGAGCCCATGCTCCTCTACATCGCCGCGACTAGCCGAGTCGTCAGCACTGTTGTTGTGGTCCAGCGCCCGGAGGAAGGCCGAGCCCAGCTGGTCCAGAGGCCGGTCTACTATCTCAGCGAAGTACTATCCAGCTCAAAGCAAAACTACCCGCACTACCAAAAAATGTGCTATGGGGTGTACTTCGCTGCCAAGAAATTGAAGCCCTACTTCCAAGAGCACCCCATCACGGTCGTGTGCACTGCCCCGCTCGCCGAGATCATAGGCAGCCGGGATGCATCCGGCCGGGTGGCCAAATGGGCCATTGCCTTGGCGCCCTACACGATCTTCTATCAACCCCGCACCGCCATCAAGTCGCAAGCATTGGCCGACTTCCTCGTCGACTGGGCCGAGACCCAGTACTTACCGCCGGCTCCCGACTCTACCCATTGGCGGATGCACTTTGACGGGTCCAAGATGCGCACCGGCTTGGGAGCCGGCGTCGTCCTCACCTCTCCCAAAGGCGTCAAGCTCAAGTACACGCTGCAGATCCACTTCGCCGCCTCCAACAACGTCGCCGAGTACGAGGCGCTCGTACATGGGCTCCGGCTAGCCAAAGAACTCGGCATACGCCGGATCCTGTGCTACGGCGACTCAGACTTGGTGGTCCAGCAATCATCTGGCGACTGGGACGCCAAGGACGCGAACATGGCAAGCTACCGTTTCCTCGTCCAACAGATAAGCGGATACTTCGAAGGGTGCGAGCTTCTTCACGTGCCAAGGGAGGGCAACGACCAAGCAGATGCCCTAGCACGGATCGGCTCCACCCGACAAGCCATACCGACTGGCGTCTCCCTCCAGCGCCTCCTCAAGCCGTCCATCAAGCCATCTCCAGAGTCGGATTCCATCTTCGTACCGCCTGTGCCAGAAACAGCCGGATCCGACTGGAGAAATCCCGCAGGCGGCACGGGGACTTCGACGACTGGCCCGGGGACTGCCGTAGTCGCACCCGGCCCGGGGACTTCAGAACCCGGCTCGGGGACTGCAGCAGTCGGCCCGGGGACTGCAACGACACAAGAAGCGGTGGCCGACTCCAATGCAACATCCAACCCACCCACCCGAGTCATGGTGGCCACATTAACAGAAGAAGAAGTCACAGCTCCCTCATGGGCCCAGCCCATCCTCAAGTTCCTAGTCAGTAGAGAGTTGCCGGTTGACGAGACCTCAGCAAGACTAGTGCAACGACGAGCCGCAGCATACACAATAATCAACAGAGAGCTTGTGAAACGCAGCGTCACTGGAGTCTTCCAGCGTTGTGTCGAGCCAGAAAAAGGAGTGGCAATCCTCAAAGACATCCACCAAGGCGAATGCGGCCATCACGCAGCCTCAAGATCCCTCGTGGCCAAGGCTTTCCGCCACGGTTTCTTCTGGCCGACTGCCTTGGAGGATGCTAAAGAAATAGTCCAGAGCTGCAGAGGATGTCAAGTTTTTAGTTCCAAGCAACACCTGCCGGCTTCTGCCCTCAAGACCATTCCCCTCACCTGGCCTTTTGCCGTCTGGGGACTGGACATGGTGGGCCCTTTCAAGACAGCCTGCGGTGGCCTGACACATCTACTTGTTACTGTGGACAAGTTCACAAAGTGGATTGAAGCAAAGCCAATCAAGAAGCTCAATGGGCCGACTGCCGTAACATTCATTACCGACATCACTACTCGGTACGGCGTGCCACACAGCATCATCACCGACAACGGCACAAACTTCGCCAAAGGAGCACTGGCACGTTACTGCGCGACCCAGGGCATCCGACTGGACTTAGCGTCCGTTGCCCACCCGCAGTCAAACGGCCAGCTCGAGCGAGCAAATGGACTCATCCTCTCCGGCATCAAGCCCCGACTGGTTGTACCACTGGAGCGATCGGCCGGCTGCTGGCTCGAAGAGCTGCCGACTGTCCTCTGGAGTCTGCGCACTACACCCAACAAGTCAACCGGCTTCACTCCATTCTTCCTCGTGTACGGTGCCGAGGCTGTCATCCCCACAGACATCGAGTTCGACTCGCCTCGGATCACCATGTACACGGAGGAGGAAGCCAAAGAAGCAAGAGAAGACGGCGTTGACCTACTGGAAGAAGGCCGGCTGTTAGCCCTCAGCCGGTCCGCCATCTACCAGCAAGGGCTGCGCCACTACTACAACCGCAAGGTCAAGCCAAGATCCTTCCAAGAGGGCGACCTTGTGCTCCGGCTGATCCAGCGAACAGCCGGCCAGCACAAGCTCTCGGCCCCTTGGGAAGGCCCCTTCGTCGTCAGCAAGGCACTCGGCAACGACTCCTACTACTTGATCGACGCGCAAAAACCAAGAGCACGCAAGAGAGACGACTCCGGCAAGGAGTCGGAGCGACCATGGAATGCAAACCTCCTAAGGCGATTTTACAGCTGAAAAGCAGTATGTATCATGCTCCCCTTTTGTATTAAGTACAAACAACAGGCCCCCCGAACAGTACTCGGGGACTGCCTTTTATTTATCTATGAATGACGAGTGTCATATCCATGAATGTATTATTACATTTTCAATTCTTGTCCGGCACCGGGTTCGACTAGTCGGCCCGGGGACTGGCCGCCTACAGCTATATTGAAAGTTTTTCCTAAAGTCAGAAAAGTAGTGCGCCGGCTCCCGAGTCCCCTCTTGTTGCAAGTCGCAGCTCAAAGAACTGACTGCCCGACTAGCAAGAGGCAAGACAGAAAGGACGCCCACACGAAAAACGGCTAAGGAACAACGAACCTATATAGCAAAGAGACGGCCTCCAAACATGCCTGCCGGCTACCAGAGCAGCCGGTTGGCCGGCTTCCTAAAAAACTTAGCTTTAGTCCAGCAGAGCTAAAGTACTTCCCCCTCCCCAATCGGCCAGGCACTCCCCCGGCTACAGATTGCAGAGCAACTGCTTGACTGGGGAGGCGGCAACTAAGGGAGGGCGGCAAAGGAAAAAAGCAGAAGGACAAAAAGCAAAAGTACAAGGAAAGACCAAATGCATAAGTTATATATACATAAAGCCCCCAACAGGCGGCAACAGACATTATTTTGAATACACCCAGTGGGTGGAATTGTGCAGACTTAACCAAACATTGTTCAAAAGTAACAAGACAGGAAAAGCAAAAAATGGCGGACTAGGGCGCGACATGGAGGCCGAGCTGGTCGGTGAAGGCGGCCTCGCCGGCTGAAGGAGTGGCTGCCTAACGGGTCTCGGCTTGGCTACCACCTACGGCAGGCGACGCACTCGCGCGCGACGTGGTGCTGGAGGTGCGGTCAGGCTGAGGCTGGCCGGCTGCTCCACCAGCCGGCTCGGCGTCTTCACCTTCCTCCTCCTCCTCTTCACCCTCGTCGCTGGAGTCGATCTCCTCCGCCGAGTCTTCGCCGTATGCCGGGTCCAGCCCGAACCACTCTTCCGGCTGGGCGACTCCATTGTCGTCCACCTCGGGGGCGAAGACGCTGGTGTCGGTGTAGTCGGCGATCGCCGAAGCCCGCCGAATGATGGCCGGCCGCGCCGGCTCCAGCTCCGTGTCGGCTTGCTACCGCCAGGTAGCCAGCTGCTCCAGGTTCAGGCCGGGATACCAGGCCTTGACGAACTCCAGTGCCCGCCTGGCGCCGGAGCGAGCCGCCGAGGCCTTCCAAGCCTCGAAGCGGCCGACTGCCACCTCCAGCCAGTCGGCGGTCCGACTGGGGGTGCGACGGACCGCTTGGCCGGGCCAGAGGGCGGCCAAGACCTGCGCCCCGGCACGCTGAAGCCGGCGGAGCAGCCGGTGAGCCAGCTGGATGCGAGCCTGGATCGCCAGGAGCTGTTCCTCCAGCGAGCGGCCGGCGGTTGGCGAGATCTCAAAGCCGGTTTGCCTCTTCGCTTGGCGACGGGCCTCGATGGCCTGGTTGGCGGCAGTTGAATAGCCAGGGAAATACTCTGTGCAAGAAGAAAGGAAGAAAAGAACACCAAAATTAGAAAGCAAGCCAAAGTGGCAGACGGCAAGAAAGGACGGAGAGGTAGGCGGCTTACCGTCAACCAGATCTTTGATCTGGCCGTAGCCAGAGACCAGAGTCTGCCTGGCCTCAGCCCAGCCAGCCGCCTCCGTCTCGAACTCGGCCTGGAGAGTGGCTTCGCGATCCTGCGCAGCCTTCAGCGCCGCCTTGTGGCCTTCCTCCTGGTCGGCCAGCTTCTTGACCAGGCGGTCGCGCTCCTGCACCAAGGCGGCGAGCTCGGCATCCTTGGCACAAAGAGCAGTCTGGGACACCCCCAGCTGCGCCCTCAGACTGGCGTTGGCCGCTGCAGAGATGGCAGAAGAAGAAGAACAGTAAGAAATCGTCAAGGAAGATCCGACCCGACTGCTCAGCAGTCGGCCCGAATCTCGGGGACTACACCCAGTGGGTGCGCTGACGCGCCCCCACATGAGATAAAGATCAAGTCACATACCTCGGCTCTCAGTAAGGTCGGCGGTCTTCTGAGTCAGCTCCCGAGCTTGGGAGTTGAAGGCGGCCGCTCGGAGGTTGTGGTAGTCCTGCAAGACGGACAGAAGACCGAAGTGAGAACAAAAACAGCAAAGACAAAACCTCCAAGAAGTTCCAAGCCGCCTGCTCAGCAGCCGACTCGGAACTCGGGGACTACACCCAGTGGGTGCGCTGACGCGCCCCCACGAGAGAAATCAAGATCAAGAAGAGAAATCAAGATCAAGAAAGAACAAGATGGGAATACTAACCCGGATGGCCGCCCGCGTTGCGAGGAACTCGTCGGTGAACTGCCTCAGCGCCGCAGCTTGGCCTTGGAGCCGGGTCCGGACGTCTTGTGCAGCCACGTTCACCACGGCCATCCCTCCGCCTGGTGTCCACCCCGAGGTAGCGCTGGCCGCCTCCGCATCTTGGGCCGACGAGCTGGAGCCCACGGCTGGCTGTGGCTCCGACGCAGCCTTCTGCGGCTCCGACACGGCCTTCCCCGCACGCCGGCTTGGCGGAATCCGGACCGCCACCTCAGCCCTCGCAGCCGGCTCGCCCTCCGCCGACTGTGCGGGCGCAGGCACAGGCTGGCCGCCTTGGGCCGCCCTAGTCGGAGAGGTCGGCTCCGGCGCCTTCTCCAAGATGATGATGTCGTCGCCGCTTCCCCCCAGCCCTGGCTGGTCGCCGCTGGCTCCCCCTGGCGAGGGCTCCGTGTCCCCAGGCGCCATGGTGCGCAGGGGGGTGACCATCAAAACCTCCCCTGCCACCGCCGCGGCCTCAGCCTCTGCCTGGGCCCTGGCTGCGGCCTCGGTGAGTGCCTTGGCCGCCTCCTCCTCCCGAGCCGCCTGGGCGGCGGCTGCCCTCCGTGCCTCCGCCTCCCGTGCCTCCTGCTCCTCCCGCGCCTCCCGCGCGTTCCTTTCCGTTGCCTCCTGGAGGTCGGCGCGGGGGTCCACGCGGCGGGTGGTGCTCCCAGAGCCCCTTGGCGACTCGACGACGGAGCCGGCAGCCGCCCGCTCAAGTGACAATGGAGCTCTGATCGTTGAAGAAGAAGACAAAGGTTCAAGAACCACCAAAGAAAAGAAAGAAAGAGAGTACACAGAGAAAGAGAACTTACGCCGACACGGTCTGCGGTTGCTTCACCACTTTGCGAAAACGAGCCGCCTTCGTGGCCGCCTCTTCCCGCCGGGTGGCTGCCGCCCCGCCCCTGGGCTTCTTCGTTCGGCTGCCGAATAGACCCTGGGCGGCGACGCTTCTGCCCTCCACCCCGAGCAGGCTGCGCGGCGGAGGAGCCCGCGCCGCGTCCAGATGCCGGCTGGCGGCGCGGGACGGCTTCGGCTTCATCCTCGTCCGGCCAGTCGTCGAAGGTAGCGGTGAACCCGGAGCCGCCTGCTTTGCCGCCGGCTGGGCCACCGCCCGGCTCGACGGCGTCGTCCATATGGACCGCCCCCAGGTCGGGGTCCTCCAGGTCGTGTTCGGTCCGGTCGGGGACGAAGCGGCGCTCCGCGTCTGACCCGCTGGCCGGCCGAAGCAGAGGGCTCTGTCGAAGAACAAGCCGACTAAGTCAAAGTCGGCCAAGAGATGCTCGGCAACAGGGCTGAGAGAGAGAGAGAAAAAGAGACAAGGGGAGCGTACCATAGGCGGAGGATTGGCTCGGCTATACGGCTCCTTGCCGAACTGCCACTCTTCAGTGAGTTGGCAATTTGCGAGGTAATTCACCATGTAGGCGACCTCATGGCGCGGCATCTCCTTGGTGCACATGCGGCTCGGATCGAGCTGGCCGCTCATCTGACAGATCAGATGAGGCCGGCTCTGGGGCGGAAGAACCCGGCGCGTGACGAACGCAGCCAGAAGATCGGGCCCCGTTAGGCCCTCCGACTGGACTATCACCCGCAGTCGGCTGATGGCGGCGTTTCCAGCCTACGACAGCATCACCGCCCAGAAGGACCACTGGGGCAGCCTCCCCGCCGGTGGGCCGGCTACGTAAGCCGGCAGGTTGATGTAGTCGCCCCGTGGAGCGATGTTCCGCACGTAGAAGTACGACTTCTGCCACTTCTTCACCGATTGGATCAGCGTGATGACGGGGAAGGGGTTGTCGGCGCCCGATCTCCGCGACGCGATGAAGGCGCCAGTATGAGCCGGCACGCCCTTGCTGCGCGTGCCCAGCTTCGACTGGAAGAGCTCCCCCCAGAGCTCAAGGGTGGGGAGGACGCCGAGATAACCCTCGCACAGGGTGACGAAGGCAGACAGCAGCACCACCGCGTTGGGGGGTGAGATGGTGCGGCTGGAGATGATAGAATTCCAGCCAGGAGCGGAAGAAGGCGCTCACTGGCAGGCCGAAGCCGCGCAGGAAGTGCGAGCGGAAGACCACCCGCTCGCCCTCCCACGGCTCCGGCCTGATTTCCTTCGCCGGCGCGAGGCGGACCTCCACTTTGTCCGCGGTGGGCAGCCGCCGTGTGTCGCGGAGGAAGTCGACGTGGTCGTCATGGACGTTGGAGCCGTCCCAATCCCCGCCAAGCTGCTCTACGGTGGGAGGCATGGCGAAAGCTTGCACGACGGCGGAGGAGCGGACGGTGGAAGAGCGCGGCGGCAAGGCGCTGTCGCGAGAACGGGCGAGCGAAGAAGACGGTGGAAGTAGGAGGAGCGTGCGAGGGCCTGCCGCCCTCCACCTCCCCCTACTTATAGCCTCACGAGGCCGAAGAGGCCGGACGTGGGGGGAGACATTGGATTAACTGCGCCCACTCCCCCCACGTCTCGCGATTATTGCACGTAAATGCGAGCCGAAACTGCCGCACGGAACGTGCGGGCGGTTTCGGGATACAAAGGATCCGCGCCTGGGCCGGGGCGCGGACGTGGCGGGCCCCCTCCCTGCGGCGACGTCCCGTCACGCGCGTGGGCTGGCAGGCTTTCCGGCCACGTGGCTCGCCGACGGCCCGTGGCCGGCCCGCGGCCCGGTGCACGTGCCAGCGGGTTCCCGCCCTCCGACTCCAGAAGATTTCGACTCAGGCAGCGCGCCTGACCAAGGCCGGCTCCCAGCTGCCGGCTTGTCACGATAGGAAGCTGATCGAGCTTCTCAAACCCCACTCCACCTCGAAGCCCAATCAGCTTCGGGGACTACTGTCGGAGTAAATGGCCACGGGTAGCCTAACCGATTGCCCCTGGTTCTTCTGAAAAAATTATCAGGCCTTCGGGCCTCCAAGCACTCCGAGCATTGGGCCGCCTTCCCTGGCCGGCTACCACTAAAGCCGACTCCTGGAAGGCGACCCAGCCTCACCAACTCCTCCCCAGGACGACTACGGGGTGGCCGACTCCAAGAAGCCGGCCAAGAAGGATGCCGACTCCTAGGAGCCGGCCAAGACCACAACCACTCCAAACCACTCCCACATAACGGCGGCGTGACGGGGTGTGGCCACAGTGCGGCCCACTACCCCCGAAGCCCGAGGCGGGCGTGGCTACAGGAGGCCGTACGGGACGGACGTCTCCCGTGCGGCTCGGCACTGTAGCCATGTTGGCCTCGACGCCACCCACGACCGACTCCCGTACGGCCCGTGGGCGGCGGGCCCCTTCAGCCAGAGAGAGGCGTGAAGGCGGCCCGGCCTTTCCCAGTCGGCCAAGAGCATAGCCGGCCTCCAGAAGCCGGCTACTCCCTTCCTCGAAGCAGGAGCCCCATTAAGGAGACAAGACGAGGTAAGGCTACAGTGATAGCCCCCGAGGCGGCCCACTGTAGCCACGCTTACCTCAACAAAGCCCTCGTCATCACAGGCGAGGCTACAGTAAGCAGCCGCCGACAAGACCCTATGCGGTGGGGCCGGCCTGTAGACCGAGTAGCCGGCAGCCGGCGGGACCCACCAGCCGGCGGGACACAGTAGCCGGCGGAGAAGCCGGCGAGCGTAGACACTGACGGGTGGGGCCGGAGCCCAGCCGGATTACCATTGTACCCCCGGGGGGTAGGCCTATATAAACCCCCCGGAGCGCCCATGCAAAGGGTTCGCACCTAAGCATAGTTGGCCTCTGAGCATAGAGTTGCCTTCTTAGCATAACACACACACCATAGATAGAGAGAAGCAAGAGCTAGCCTTGTTCTTCTTCTCCCTTGATCTCAACAGCTCTAGGAGCAATTGTAGCTACCTTTCCGATCTAGTGATCATGCGGAGACCCCGCAGAGCAGGACTAGGGGTGTTATCTCCTCGGAGAGCCCCGAACCTGGGTAAGATCCGCCGGCGTACATGTCTTCGCCTCATCCCGTTTCCAGGCACCGGCGACGCTTTATTGGCTCCCACAATGATAAGCCATCCCTTGGCATATGTCGCACCAACCACCCGACAACTGTCCTCACACCATGCAAATCCCGGTACCTCCATTACCAACAAATAGCATACGCGGTCTTCATGGCATCCCGGAAGCTACGACACTACTTTCAAGAGTGCTCAATCATGGTGGCCTCCGAAGTACCACTCAATGACATAAAAAACAACCGCGATGCCACGGGCCGGATAGCCAAGTGGGCCATTGAGCTCCTCCCATTCGACATAAAATATAGACCGCGTAGCTATTAAATCCCAAGTACTGGCCGACTTCTTCGCCGAATGGACAGAGGCCAAACTCCCTAAAGAGTACGGCACATATTCCAACTGGGTCATGCACTTCAACGGCTCCAAAATGCTGGGGGCTTAGGAGCGGGCGTTGTTCTAACATCCCCCACTGGAGATATAGGTCAGTACGTACTCCAGATATTATACACAGACTCCAACAATGCAGCCAAATACGAGGCCTTATTGTACGGTCTCCGGATGGCTCTCTCCATGGGCATACAACGCCTGGAAGTGTGCGGGGATTCAAATCTCGCAATATCTCAAATAAAGGGAGATTTCGATGCCAAAGATCCGAAGATGGCGGCTTACCGTAATGCCGTTCTCAAAATGTCGGCTCGGTTCGAGGGGCTCGAGTTTCATCATGTGGCTCGAGAAAGTAATCAAGCGGCGGATGTCCTTGGTCGCATCGGCACCAAGCGCGACCCCGTCCCACCTAACATCTTTCTGGAAAGGCTCTTCAAGCCATCCGTGGTGTGGCAAGGGGAGAGCGGCAACACCAGTCCGGATCCGACTATAACCCCAGATTCCGAACACACCGATATCATCGGAGGCTCAGCCACCGAAATAACACCGTCGGCCCATCTTATCATGGCAGTCATTGCCCCATGGACCGAACCCTTCTTGGCCTACCTTAATAGGCGGGAACTCCCTGAGGATCAAAATGAGGCTCACCGCATTGTCTGGCGCTCGAAAGCCTACAACGTTCATGACAGAGAGCTCTACAAGAAAAGTGTTACCGGAGTACTTCAAAGATTTATCTCCGAGGAGGTGGGGCGGCAGCTCTTGGCTGAAATTCATGCCGGCCTCAGTGGTCACCACGCCGCAGCTCGGGCCCTTGTAAGCAAGGCCTTCCGTATAGGTTTTTATTGGCCGACGGCCCGAGCAGATGCACAGGACCTTGTCCAACGTTGCGTCGGATGCCAGCTTTTCGCCAACCAAAGCCATATGCCACCCACTGCTCTACAAACAATCCCCATCACTTGGCCTTTTGCGGTCTGGGGGCTGGATATGGTCGGACCCCTTAAAGGAGGAAGCCATAAGAAAAAATATCTGCTAGTCATGTTGGACAAATTCACTAAGTGGATAGAGGCCAAACCAGTTAAAACGGCTGAAGCCGGGCCAGTGATAGACTTCATATCCGGTGTTCTGCACCGTTTTGGTGTTCCACACAGCATCATCACCGATAACGGCTCCAATATCACAACTGATGAGGTGAAAACCTGGTGTACTAATCTGGGCATTAAGCTTGATTACGCCTCCGTTAATCACCCACAAACAAACAGTCATGTCGAACGAGCCAATGGTCTTATTATGAGCGGCATTAAGCCCAGACTAGTGCGGTCCTTGAAATAATCAGACAAGCACTGGGTTGAGGATCTCTACTCCATACTTTGGGGGCTGCGGACCACGCCTAATCGCACTACCGGATATACACCTTTCTTCATGGTGTACGGCGCAGAGGCTGTGTTACCCTGCGACATTATTCATGACTCACCTCGAGTGCGCATGTACGAAGAGAGAGAGGCCGAGCTTGATCGGCAGGACAGCTTAGATGCCCTGGAGGAGGAGCGCGATGTTGCAAAAGCCTATTCCGCATTTTATCAACAGCAGGCTCGGAGATATCAAAGCAGAGAAGTGCTGGCCAAGACTTATAATGTTGGCGAACTCGTTCTATGCTTGCCGGAGAAGAAAAAGGACAAACTCAAGCCCAAGTGGGAGGGTCCCTTCATCATTGACGAAGTTCTCACGGGAGGAGCGTACCGCCTGCGTGATGCATCAGACAATCGCCTAGAGCCTAAGCCATGGAACGCGGCCAGACTCCGAAGATTCTATGCCTAGCGCCGAACTCTTTGTTCGTCCCCTTCCCCCTTTTTGTTTCCATTATTTATTCCTCTCTTTTTGCTTTCTTTTTTAGCCTTAAAGCTTTCGTGCAGCTAAACCGCACACCTATGACGTACACATCCTCGTATATGATCGTCCATTATTCCTGGGGGCTTCTCGTACAGAAGCTTATTATTATTATTTTCAGAGAATCAAGCTCACCACATATGTGTCTTCTCCTCATATATACCTTTTCTTCGCCATTATATGCATCGATATGACTTAAGTTTTGGCCAAGATGGGTTGCCTGGCTCCTGTGCTTATGCCCTACGTTCCCGTTAGTTCGACTAGGGCATAAAGGGAGCACCTCTGTGATTGTTACTGCTGGGTCATCCGGATGTGTATCTCAGACTGGGTGAAGCCGAAAGCTAGCGTTCTTAAGGGAATATTCGGTCGGCGGACTAAAGATGTTTTTTACTCATTACACTATGAACCCCCGGATGTTACATGTACTGCAATTTTTTCAATCACAGTTTAGGCATGTACGTTAACACATGCTCGCCCAGGGAAAGGAACCCTTAATAGAACTATTCTCTCTGGAAGATGTTTCTTACAATCATAATGTAATATAACATAGCTAGCCGGATACAACTTGTCTGTTCAAACAACTATGACCCCTATGCCTAGTTTCCATGCATACCTCGGTTTATTTTGCCGCTCAGGTATTCGGAAACACTCCGCGCCTTCGGGTCCAGAGGTCGAAGCAAAAAGGTCAACCATGACAATCATTTTTACAATCCGGCTAGGGACAAATATGTCAAGGAAAGTACATAGTCACTTGGACTCAAAAATTTCCTCTTCTATGCCGTCCAACAGGTTGTCTAACTTACAATCCTGTTGAGAGTGTTTTGCGGCTACTTTTACATGGTCATACACCAAACTAATGGGAATTTCTTTTCCATCTGACCCTAGAGGCCCGACCCGGGCCATATGATTCGGATCAAGCTTGCTATACCGTGTTTTTACCATGGCCCAGGCCTCTCATGCACCTTCTCGGCAGGCTGATATCTTACATAATCGAAAACACCGCCACGCTCCCTTGAACAGTTGTACAAGCTCCTCCATACTTCCTGGAGGGGAGGCGGATGGCCATAAGGCCTTGGGAACACTCTGCATTGCCTGCCGAGCTCGCTCGTGCATTTGCGACAGCTCTTGTAGCAGATCGCCTGAAGATCCGGACATCTCCTCTTCGGGACGGCCAGTCAGCATACCTACGGACATAACTCTGTCAATTCCTTTCCTCGCCCAATTACACAGAGGTAAGTTTGAACACATACTAAATATGCCACCTCGTAGCCTCTTATTTTCCTTCGCAGAATCAGCCAGCTGGGCCCGCACATCTTTTAGTTCTTCGCCCCGCTGGGTGTTGGAATCCTGGAGTTTGTTTTTCTCCTCCCTGACACGTGCCAGTATATGTTCGCTCGTGGCACGTTGCCTTTTGGCTTCTTGTTCACCCTCTTGCGCGACTTTTAGGGCCTCTTCAAGTTGATCTGACCATCCTGCTATGAGATGTGCAACTGTGTTAGAATTGCTAGCATATAATTCTATTTTTTCTCGATGGAGGGAAACATTACCAGGCGATGTCGTCTTGGATTTCTCCAGTTTGGCCGTCGCGGTAGCTAGCTGGACCTGACACTTTTCCAGCTCTTGAGACAACAGGTTATTCTTCTCCGTAAGCACCGGGTTATGCAATGATCCTTAAATCAGTTTAATCAACTACTCCAAGTCTCGGGGGCTACTGGTATATAATTATCATATTTGGAAAATGTAAACTTACCCGTATATCTTTTAAATACTGGTATGTGGCTCTGGCAAGCTCGTCTCGAGCAGCTCGGATGTATGCATCAGCCGAGCTAAAGGCATTGAATGCCTCTTTTGTAAAGCCGGGGTCGCGTAGACCGGCCCTCCGGTGCCAATGATTCATGGCGCTCTCCACTTCCGAGTTTGTGACTGATCATCATCCGAATCCTCAGCTAAAGGACAATCCGGCGTCACTCCCGTATCAGCCCCCGTCTTTACGACAGGGTCTGGAACCTGGCGGTTGGGAGTGTGATCGGCAGGACCCCCGGACATAGTCCGGCGAATCTTTTCCTGATGAGGCACAACCAAACAATGTCACAGTTGGATGTGACTGCCAAGGAGCGTATTTACGAAACCATACCTCTTTGATGAAGGCTCGGTCGTGTCTTCATTTGCCTTCCTCTTCAAAGGCTTGCTCGGCGTGGGTGCCGCCCTCTTTGGAGTTACCCCTTGTAAGTGCATCTAGTGCCCCTTAGTGATTTTGGTGTATTGAAGACTTATAGGTTAAGGGACTAATGTGTTTATGAGTGTACACAGGTCTATAAGTCTATGAGGAGTTTGATATTTACAGAGAAAGTCGACCCATAAAAATGAAGTTCTTCGACTGAAGACTTTGGATTTCTGAAGACTTTGAAAGTGAAGAAATTGGTGTGACCTTGAAGACTTGTATTCATTTGAGGAACATGAAGCGTGAAGACTTTTGTTTTCATAGTTTCATTTTCTCTTTCTTGAGTCATAGGAAACACCGTACTGTTAAAGGGGGTCGAGGAAATACTAAGGAAAAAATTTCCAAGTGATGCTCATCTCAAAATCCTACACCTACCAATCCCTTCGAGTGAAGCCATTGGAAATCTCATACAGTTCAGTCATATTCTTCAGTGACAGAGACGAAGTTCTTCTGGTCTCTGAGGAATTTGTTCTGACTGAGGAGTTAGGAATTCCCTAGTGCGGATTGCCTACACAGTGAGGAACATGATAGCCCTGAGGAATTTGACACTCAAATTTCCGACCGTTGTTGTGCTATGTGCCAGCTGTCCCAAAATTTCTATCCACCTAACGGTCATATCATTGAAGGGCATTTATGTCTTATCTTGACGGGCTGCTCCCTAGGCTATAAATAGCCACCCCCTACAACCACTAGCTGGTAGGCTGCTCCGAGAGAAACTGACACTTGTCAATTGAGAGCACCCCATCCTCCGAGGACTTTGAGCGAAAATCATCAAGTGAGGAAAACCCAAACCCAAACACCTACAAACCCCAAGTGATTGAGCATCACTGAAGAGATTGATCCTGCGTGGATCCGACGCTTGTTACCTTTGAAGATTGTGCTTCTTCCAGACGGTTAGGCGTCATGGTCCAGAGCATCCAAGAGGAAATTGTGGGTCGCCGAGTGACCGAGTTTGTGAAGGTTTGGAAGTCACCTGAAGACTTACCATGAGTGATTGGACGAGGTCTGTGTGACCTTAGTTCAAGGAGAATACGGTGAGGACTGTGTGTCCTCAGGTTTAAATACCTAGCCGCTCCAACCAGACGTACAACTGAGACAACAGTTGGAACTGGTCTACCAAATCATTGACTTCACCAAGCCAACTGGTTCTGTTTCCTCAACTCTTTCATTTCCTCATTACTGTGTTGTATGCTTGTTCATATCTGTGTTTGAAGACTTTGACTGAAGACTTTCTCAATTTCCTCAGTTCAACTACTTCAATCTGTTTGTCTTCATCCTGTGTTATCATGTGTTTACGCTTTCTGTACTCTCAGCTTGTCTTCATTTCATCATGATGACTATGCGTGTGTTTTGCTATGCATACTTTTGAGTACTTATTCCGCTGCAAGTAGTTCTTCACCAAGGAATTTCCTCACCCACAAAGTCCTCAGTGAAGAATTCATAAAAATCGCCTATTCACCCCCCCTCTAGTCGATATAACGCACTTTCAATTGGTATCAGAGCAAGGTACTCCCTTGTTCTGTGTGATTTTGGTTTAACCGCCTAGAGTTTTAGCTATGTCGACTGCAGGTATGATCAAGGTCTCTGCTGGGTGTCCTACCTTCGATGGGACGGACTACCCCTACTGGAAGAATAAGATGTGAATGCATCTTGAGGCAATTGATAACGATCTCTAGTATGTTGTGGAAAATGGTGTTCCCTCTGTCTCACCCTCACTGAACACTACCGATGTGAAGAGATTCAAGCAACTCGATTCTCAAGCGAAGAATATCATATGTGGCCATCTGAGCAAAGGACAGTATGGAAGAGTGAGTGCTTTGGAAACTACTAAGCTTATCTGGGATAGGCTGTCCAAAGTGAATGAAGGAGTCTCAACTCAGCGTGACTCCCGAGTTGATGTTCTTCACAATCTCTTCAACCGCTTCAAAAGACTCGACAATGAAAATGTTCAACAAACCTTTGATCGCCTCACTGACATCTCAAATGAGCTTCAAGCACTTGGTGCCACTGACATCACCGACCATGAGGTGGTGAAGAAATTGTTGAGATCGCTTGATTCTTCATTTGATACTCTGGCATTAATGATACAAGAACGTGCTGATTACAAGTCACTTGATCCCGCTGATACCCTCAAAAGGCTAAACACTCATGAGTTCCAGCTTGCTGAAAAGAGAGATCTATATGGTTCGAGCTATGGCAAATCACGTGCACTGAAGTCCAAGGCAATTTCTGAATCTGAGGATGAAGACTCTGACAGCAGCCTTGGTGACCCTAAAGAACTGAGCCATGATCTAGCACTGCTCCTGAAGAAATTCCAGAAGTTCTCAAGATGTGGTCGCTTTGGAAGACCCTCAAGGAGCAATGATTCCTCATCCAGTGACTACAAGAAGAGGCTTTGTCACAAATGCAAGAAACCAGGACACTACATTCAAGATTGTCCAAAGTGGGAAAAGGAATCAAAGAAGAAGAAATACAAGGATTACAGTTCTGATGATGCGAAGAAAAAGAAGAAATCCTCAAAATCTTCATCATCAAAATCCTCAAAAGTCTTCATCTCACAAGAAGAGCAGCTCCAAGAAGGCTCGAGCATTCATTGGCAAGGAAATGGACTCTGAGGCTGAATCTGAAGAAAATGAGGAAGAGGAGGCATCTGAGGATTCTGAATCCGGTGTGGCGAGCCTAGCCCTCGCTACTGCATTCGTCAGCAAGTCCATCTTCAACACTGAAGAAAATGACCTCACCAACAAGGCTGATGAAGGCAATGATGACTACGCTCCCACCTATTGCTTCATGGCAAAGGGTGCCAAGGTACTCAAATATACCTCCTCTGAATCAAGTGAGAATGAATCTGATGAAAACCTTAAGCCCAGCTATTCTAAACTTGCTAAGATTGCTGTGAAACAACAAAGGGCCCTTGACAAGGTTCAAAACATGCTAGACAAAAGTGATGATATGTTGGGTGAAGAAATGGATCGCACTAAAACCTTGACTGAAAATCTTCAGAGACTTCAGACTAGGTTTGACAACCTTCAAGGTCATCATAACACTCTCTTGTCTGATCATGAGAAGCTTTCTTATGAATTTCTTCAAAGAAAGCAAGATCTTGAAAAGCTAAGAGTGAGTTATGAAGATCTTCAGAAGGAGCGCGATTCGTTACTTGCTAAACAAATCAGCACTGCTCAAGAAGAATTTGTTCCTCCATGTTTGAAATGCATTGAACGTGAATCTGCTAATTCTTCACCTGAATGTTCAAATGCTTCTAATGCTACAAATTCTTCAACTGTATCTGCTATCACTAATTCCTCATCTGAGGACATTTCTAGTATCACTGACGATGCAAGGCTGAAGGAATTGTACATGACGGGCATGTACAAAAGCCTCAAAGGGCATCAGACTCTTTATGATGTGCTTAAAAAGCAGATCCTCAACATGAACCCTAGGAAAGAGGGTATTGCCTTTGAGAGGAAACTCAATGCTGATGGTACATATTGGAAGCCTGAGCAGTACCCCAAAACCTCATGGGTTGCTCCAAAGGGACCTCCAGTTGATCCATCTAATTTATCTGGCTTTACATGTGAATCTTCTCATTCTTCTGATGAATCATTTGACTCCAACTATAAATTGTTTAAAAATCAGAATGGTGAAGTATTTGCTAGATATGTTGGCACTAACTGCAGGAACGGTTCTCCTATGAAGAAAATCTGGGTTCCCAAAAGGCGCCTTGAAAGTCTTCAGGTGAATGTCCTCATGACACCACCTGTGAAGAATATGAACCCCAGATCAAATTCTTCATATGGACCAAATTCTTCATATGGATCCAAGTCCTCATACGGACCAAATTCCTCACATGGATCAAATTCCTCAAAAGGATCAAAGTCCCCATATGAACATCATCGTGTTAACAACTCTGTTTCGCAGGGAAGAGCCAAGGGCTATGAATATGAGCATTATTCTTCTAATTATTATGTTCATAAGTCCTCGAAGAATTTCTCTGCTTATTCATATGCTTACCCTAACTTCTCTTATGTGAAACGAAATGGATTGGCTTCTTTGCCACCTTTCTTGTATGGAGCTCGCAGAGTGATGAACTCTTTGCCACCCCTTCAGATGTGGGTGGTGAAGAAAAAGAACTAATCTCTTATGCAGGGTCAGGTCTCCAGACGTGCTTGAACGTCTGAAGAATTTGCTGGAGACCTGAAGAGTGCCTGAAAGGACGCAGGCTAATCATGAAGAAATGAACTTTCATTTCTCACGTCCTCATATTGTTTTAACTATTGCACTGCTTGATGAAATTCGTCTGATGAATTGTGATGTCATATTCTTCACTGATGAAGTATATGAAGTTCGTAAGCTGCACTAATTCATCTGCAGGATGATCAACCCAAAGCCACTAAGTGGGTCCTCGATAGTGGATGTACAAATCACATGACTGGTGACAAGAATCTATTCATGGATGCTCCCTTATCACCATCGCATCTGAAGCATATCATCTTCGCTGACAAAGGCAAAAGTCAGGTATTGGGTCTTGGTAAGGTTGCGATCACAAAGGATCGACACATGGACAAAGTCATGCTTGTCGAGTCCTTAGGATACAATCTTATGTCTGTCTCAATGCTTTGTGATCTTGATATGGTAGTTGGCTTTGGCAAGTATCGTTGTGTTGTGGTTATGGAAGCTGACAATTCCAAAGTCTTCGAAGGCTTTAGGATAGGAGACTTGTATATTGTTGATTTCTCTACAGGACCACAACCAGCCGTGTGCCTACTTGCAAAAGCTTCAGAAGGTTAGCTATGGCATCGACGACTTGGTCATGCAGGCATGAGGAATTTGCACACGCTTGCGAAGAAGAAGCATGTCATTGGCATTGAGAATGTCAAATTCCTCAAGGATCAATTGTGTGGAGCTTGTGAAGCTGGAAAGATGACCAAGGCTAAGCATCCAGCAAAGACTTTCATGACCACTACTCGACCATTCGAATTGCTTCACATGGACCTCTTTGGTCCTAACCATTACTCAGCTGTCACAAATGACGCATCCCTCTATGGCCTTGTTATTGTTAATGATTACTCTCGTTACACATGGGTACACATTGTTACTTACAAACATGAAGTGCAGGAAGTCTTCAAACGATTTTCCTCGAGGGCTTCAACCAACTTTGGTGTGAAGATCAAGCACATTAGAAGTGACAATGGAACTGAGTTCAAGAATTCTGGTCTTGATGACTATCTTGATGAACTTGGTATTACTCATGAGTTATCTGCTCCTTACACTCCTCAGCAGAATGGCGTCGTGGAACGCAAGAACAAGACTCTTGTTGAGATGGCTTGCACTATGCTCGATGAGTACAAGACGCCTCGTCACTTCTGGATTGAGGTAATTTATACTGCATGCCACATCATCAACAGGGTATATCTTCACAAATTCTTCAAGAAGACTACCTATGAACTCCTCACTGACAAGAAACCCAATGTGAGTTATTTCAAAGTCTTCGGTGCTAAATGTTGGATTAGAGATCCTCATCACAATGCTAAATTTGCACCGAAAGCACATGAAGGTTTTATGCTTGGTTACGGAAAGGACTCGCACACCTACAGAGTCTTCAACAACGTTCTTCACAAGGTTGTTGAAACTGTAGATTGCGGTTTGATGAAACTAATGGCTCGCAAAGAGAGCACCTACCCTCTGTGATATTTGAACCAGCACCTGAGGAAACTATCAAGTTCAAGGCTACTGAGGATGTCATTCCTACCGAAGAATCTGCTGAAGAATTCATTCCAGAACAAGAAGAACATCGAGCTAATGCACCTGAAGAAAATGCTAAAGAAAATGCTGATCAAATTCCTCGACGACAACCAACTCATCCTCGCGTTGCAAAAGAAGTGCAAGTTGAAAAGATCATCGATGACATTGAAGCACCAGGTCCTCTCACATGCTCAAAAGCTTCACGTTTATCTAACTTTTGTGGGCACTATGCTTTTGTCTCTATCACAGAGCCCACTAAGGTAGATGAAGCATTTCTGGAGCCTGAGTGGATTCAGGCCATGCAAGAAGAATTACATCAGTTCGAGCTCAACAACGTCTGGGAACTGGTCAATCGTCCAGATCCTCGCAAACACAATATCATTGGCACAAAGTGTATCTACCGCAACAAGCAAGATGAAAATGGCCTTGTGGTGAGGAATAAGGCACGGCTAGTAGCTCAAGGCTACACACAGGTTGAAGGAATTGATTTCGATGAAACTTTTGCACCTGTTGCTAGACTTGAAGCTATTCGCATAATACTTGCTTATGCTAACCATCATGATATCACTTTATATCAAATGGATGTGAAAAGTGCATTCCTCAATGGTAAGCTTGAGGAAGAAGTATATGTTGCTCTACCCCCAAGTTTTGAAGATGCTAAGCATCCTGACAAAGTCTTCAGACTAAATAAGGCTCTCTATGGCCTCAAGCAAGCCCCTCGGGCGTGGTATGATACTTTGAAGGAATTCCTCATGAAGAAAGGCTTCAAACCCGGTTCACTCGACCCTACTCTTTTCACTAAATCATATGATGATGAATTGTTTGTGTGCCAAATATATGTTGATGATATCATCTTTGGCTGTACTGACCAACGTTATAGTGATGAATTCGCCTATATGATGAGTGAAGAATATCAAATGTCTATGATGGGAGAGTTGAAATTCTTCTTAGGTCTTCAAATTCGTCAATAGCGCAATGGCATATTCATATCTCAAGAGAAATACCTCAAGGGTGTACTGAGGAAATTCGGCATGCAAGATTGCAAAGGCGTCAAAATTCCTATGCCCACAAATGGCCATCTGTGCACTGATGAAAATGGTTTTGACTTCGATCAAAAGGTATACGGCTCCATGGTTGGTTCTTTATTGTATTTATGTGCATCTAGGCCAGATATTATGCTTAGTGTTTGCATGTGTGCCCGATTACAAGCTACACCGAAGGAATCACACCATAAGGCTGTGAAATATATTCTTCGATATCTAGCTCACACACCAACACTAGGATTATGGTACCCCAAGGGCTCGGTTTTTGATCTCATTGGATATTCTGACTCTGACTATGCTGGTGATCATGTGGATCACAAGTCAACATCTGGTACATGTCATTTCCTTGGACGATCTTTGGTCTGTTGGTCCTCGAAGAAACAGAACTGCGTATCACTGTCTACTGCTGAAGCTGAGTACATTGCTGCTGGCTCTTGCTGTGCTCACTTGCTGTGGATGAAGCAAACTCTCAAGGACTACAGCGTCAACGTGAAGAATGTGCCTGTCTTCTGTGACAATGAGAGTGACATCCAGATTGCTCACAACCCAGTTCAGCACTCGAAGACAAAGCACATTCAGATTCGTCCTCATTTTCTTCGCGGTCATGTGTTGAAGGGCGACATTTCTATTGAGCATGTGAAGACTGAAGAACAGCTAGCCGATATCTTCACAAAGCCCTTGAATGAGAAGAGATTTATCAAGTTGCGGTGTGAGCTAAATATCTTAGAATCTTCGAATGTTCTTTGAAAAGGACATTCATCCTAACACTTATGCAAAATTGATGACTTAGATGAGCAACACATGAAGAAACGTTTTTCTTCAATCAATGAAGAATAACACTCTAAGTGTGAAGAAATTAATGAAGAATTTGATTCTCAGAACCCTACGACAATTGTACGCGGTGTCTGAAATCATCATTCTTATACAGTGGGTCACGCCACCACCAAAAGTTGAAAATCTTCAATTTGAGTTTTTCCTCAGTTTTGAAATTCCTCAGTTGTTCAAATTCCTCAACTTTGCAAAATCTTCACTGTTTCCGTCGTTTTTCTTCATTGGCTATATATATATATATATATATATATATATATATATATATATATATATATATATATATATATATATATATATATGAGTTTATGTCCTCTACAGCATTCACTTATGGCTATTTCTTCAAGTTGGTTTTTCTGCTAAGTGAATGTGATCGGACCCTTCCCCCTCTATGCTATACTCAACCCAATCTATTAACAAATTATTCATGTGCGTTATATTTGAAACTCATTCAAAATCTTCACTGTATCCTTGTGAGCTGAAGAATTTGTGAACGGAACTTTTAACTTATCTTATCCAAATTTTCGGCTTTGCCGCTCAAACCGTTCCGCATCCCACGATATACTTATCTATTCACCCACAATCTAACACGATCTCCACTCCTCAGTACGTGGGTGACACATGTCAAGCGAATGAGAAGGGACAGGGGCACGTTCGTCCAATTTCTTCGGGCGAACATTTTTTCACCGTGGCTATAAATACCCCATCTCCCCTTCCTCACTTCTTTTACTCCGCTCGACCTCTCTCCAGCTCAAGCTTCTCAAACCCGAGCGCCGCCGCTACTTCATCGTCGCCGGTGAGGAAGAGCTTCACTGCCTCGACCTCGTCGCCGCCGTACTCGCGCCGGCCGCAGAAATATTCACTCCGCCGCCGCCGTAGCCGTCTTCCTCCGCCGAGTTAGGGCGTGGAAGATCTGCACAGACGAACTTCACTTCTCCACCTCACAGTTCGTCGTGTTCTTTGTTCAGGGTAATTAAAAGTTACTTTTACTGCCCCTTTTGATTCAAATGATTTCTACAAAATCTTCAAAGGTGTTTATTCTTCAAATTTTTCACACACTAAACACCTCACATCTCATCTGTTCTTGATTCATTTCCCTAAGCATCATTTTTCTTCAAGATTCCTCAATTGTGTGGATCTTCAATCTATACAACTCTGGAACCTAAGACAAAGAACGCTTAGTGAAATTCTTCAAGACTCAACTGGTCAAATTCCTCAAACTTGTTCTTTTTGAAAAACCTTCTGAGAACGCATATGACCTCTCCAAATTCCTCGCAACTATACTCTGTTCACAGGTACTCATGTCCGCTGCTGAATCACTAGGTTCTCGTCAACTTAACTCATTTGCAGCGTTCCTCGAAGAAAAGTTGCATACTTCTTCAGAGAGTTCAATTGTTCAAATTCCTCAACTGAAGAAAATGGCTGATGGAAAGAAGCCACAAAAAGGAGGAAAGAGGCCTGAAATCAATACTGCCTTTGAAATCCCTGAGGACATTTATGCTGGGTACTGCACACCCCCTGAGGAAGATAAAAATCAGCGCAAAGTGCGCATTCAGAGGATAGAAAGGAGATGGGCAAAAGAGTGGAGGGGGTACAGGTATGTGACTCCAAAATACATGAAGAAATTCACTATTACTTCTCCATGCTCAAGACCACCATTGGCACTTGGCCAAGAAGCAGATCCCACTAGCATCAAGCGCGGTGAGGATTTTCCTGAAGAATGGGCCAAGCGCCAGGCCAAGCTGGCCAAACAGGCAAAAGATGCAGTGAGGAAATTCAACAAAGACTCACTGCTACTGCTGCTGAGGCCTCTGTAAGGCCGAAGAAATCCATGGCAAAGAAGCCTACGCACAAGCCAAGTGCCTCTTGCCACGTGCCAAAGGACTACAGGCATCTCCATTGCCTCAGGAGCTTCAGCTAGTTCCTCAGCTGCACCAAATTCTTCAACAGGACCATCTCTGCTGAAGACAAAGACCACTGCTGGACGAGGCTCTCGCCCAAGTCCTCACAAGAGGCAGGTCGCCTTCCAAGTATCGTCTGAAGAAGACGAAGCTGATGATGAAGAACTTGCTGAAATCATCAGAGACGGGCAAGTCAGGGCCGCTAGAGCCAAGGGCACAGATGTGCCACTACTTTTGGATCCAAAGTTGATCCTCGGCTATATTGATCTCTGGCACAAGGACCCAAACACTCCTATGCCTGACTTCAAGCTAACTCCTGGTCAAAGTCATATGCTGACTGCCTTCATCCAAGAAGAAAAATGGAAATTTGAGAAGGCCAGGCAGCTCAAGAAAGCACAGTACAGGAAGGAGAAATTCCTGAAGAACAATGTTGTCTCTATGACAACTGATGAACTTGTAAAGATCCAGTCTGAAATCAAAGTCCTCAGCGATGATTTCAATGCTTACTATGCTGATTGGAAAGGAGCCAAGGTCAGGTTTGTTAAACTGACTAAGATGTTCACCTCCAATGTTGCAGCCCCATCGCAACATGAAATTCCTCAGGCTGAAGCATCTGCTCAGCCAACTGAAGAACATGCCAGCACCGCTGATGACAATCAGGCTGCTGAAGAAAATGTGAGTTCCAGGGCTGATGACTGCATTCCAGCCGCTGAAGAAATTGCCAGGGCACCCACTAGTGGTGCGCCTGAAGAAAATGAAGACGTCAGGGCAACTGCATCAGTTGTGCCAGAAGAAAATCAACCACATTCCTCTGCTCCTCCTGCGCCTACTCCAACTCCAATCCTTCCATCTGCATCAGATGTGAAGAAGACCATGGCTGCAGAGCGTGGAGCAGTGAAGAAAAGGAAAGCATCAGCTCCTTCAGATTCTTCAGCACCGAAGAAGATGAAGAAATTGACAAGCTCATTTGCTCATCCAATTGATGATGTTCCAGTTTCCTCCATGCCATCAAAGGAAATCATCCCTTTTGATGAAGAATATGTGATCCCTAGCGGATCTGATGAAGAAAATCCTTCTGCTGCTTCGTCAGAGCAGATGGATGAAGAAATTAAAGTGCATAAAATCCCTTCAACCCCCACAGTTTCCTCGCCTATGCCTCAGTTTACTGCTGAAGAGGCTGGCGTTGAAGAAATTGAAGAAGAAGATGTGGACATTGGCTGTACCACACCAGTGATGAATGATGACTTTTGGGAAAGTCAGCACCCCAATTCTCCACTCTTCACTCCACTACAGCAAATTCCTTAGTCCCCATCCACTATAGTTCAAATGGGATCTGATGAAGCTCATGAAGACATTCCAGCCGCTAGTGCTGAAGAAAATGAAAATGAAGAATTCAAGAACCAGGCTACCACTGAAGACGAACAAGAAATTCCTCAGCCTGAAGAACCTAAGATTGCGATTCCTGAGGTCATCATGCAACTGACTGACACTCCACTGCCCAAGCCAAAGGATCCATTCTCAAGGAAGCAAAAATTCAAGGCTGATGCCTTCTTTGGCGAGCATGTATTCTTCACTGATTACAACCTTTATGACTCTGCTCGCATAAGGAAGAGGCGTTTCTGGACTGCCAGCCAGGCAAATTTCTATTCCTCAGTGTTGTTCAACAAAGACAAAGTCTTCGATCATTAGCACATTCCTCACGTGGATATGGAAACTCTGCCATGCTTCGGGCCAGTCCTCAGTGTTCTCTACGACGTTGGACTATTAAATTTCTGCACTGACATATGTGATTGGAATGAAGAGCTAATTCTTCAATTTTATGCAACTCCGCACATCACAGGCAACTCTGAAGACGTGAATTCATGGGTGCTGGACTGGATGTCTGAAACACTCACTACAAAGCACCAAATACTGAATTGCTTCATGCTTTGCCTCTCAGTCCGCCCCTTGAAGATGCTTGTTGCGTCTACAATGAATCTGAGCTTACAGATCACTATATGCAAGTGCTGATCAAGCCTTTGAAGCCAGGTCAGGCCCCAAGAACAAAATTCCTTGTGAAGGAATTGCTGTATTTGCCTCGGACTGTCTATCGCATTTTGACGAAGACATTGAGTCCTATCAAGGGCCACGACTCAAATGAAGAAGAAGTCGTTGGCATCATGAAGAATCTGCTTTTCAATATCATTCATGGCGTTCCCGTCAACTTCCATGATTTCTTCATGAGGACTCTGGCCAATGTCGCAATGTCATCATTTGAGTTGAAACCTTATGCACCGTGGATTATGAGATTCATCAGAACAAGGTCTTCACTCAACTACAAAGCTGATACACTGAACCATTGCAGCTACTTGCCCCCAATTGAAGTCCTCAAAAGGACATTTTCCTCAGCTGATGAAAAGGGCAAGGCTACTGCTGTAATTGATGAAGGCATTCGTCCATTGGATGGTCAATTTCGCAAGGCTGCATCCTACTCCACCAATGATGACTCTGTCACCCATGACTCTGCTGCCAACGCACCCATGCAAAATCCTCAAGGCACAGCACCCAGGGGATGACTGACCATGAGCTTCTCCTCAGTCTTCACCAGAAGGTTGATCGCAAGCATAAATGGGTCAAGCGTCAGTTTGGTTCAATTCTTCACAACATGACTACTACCCATAATGCAGTGAAGAAGAACCATTACTACCTTCATGAAACCCTCAACCGCACCTGGGCTGTTCTGTCGCACATATACGATGAAGAAGATCTGAAGAAAATGGGTCTCAAGGAAGATCTTGACTGGGCTGCACCTCCTCCGAAGAAGTACAAGAAGATCAAGGTTCCTTCCTTGGTGGCCAGCTCCTATTCTTCATGGGATAATTAGATTTATGCCCCTAGTTGTGTCCCACTCGTCTGTTTTACCCCTAATTCCCAAAAGTCACCGGTTCTGTCCAAGTCACTTTGCTCCTCTTATGCTTTTGCCCTTTGACCGTTTGACCATCGGTTTGAAAACTTCATAACTAATTCATACTAAACCAGAAAAATGCAAATAAGATACCAAAATGTTCGAAAAAACATCACTTATATGTGAGTGTCATTTGCATTCATGAAAAAAGTGTTGGAAAGTGCCCATCCGAGTTTTAGCTCTTTTGATACCACCATGAATAGTAAAATCTAAGATAATTCAAAAAAATTCAAAAAATATATGGTGGCAAAGATCGACAAATGTTCGAAGTGCTTGCCAAGTTTCATCAGGGAACGACATTTGTGGAAGTCGTGGCAAAAAAATAATCTATTTTGGAGTGCTGATTGTTTTTTTTTGCCGTGGCACCCACGAATGTTATTCCCTGATGAAACTTGGCAGGCACTTAAAACATTTGTCATTCTTTGCCACCAATTGTTTTTGAATTTTTTGAACTTGTATAGATTTTACTATTCATGGTGGTAGCATAAGAGCTAAAACTCGGATGGGCACTTTCCAACACTTTTTTCATGAATGCAAATGACACTCACATATATGTGATATTTTTCCGAACATTTTGGTATCTTATTTGCATTTTTCTGATTTAGTATGAATTAGTTATGAAGTTTTCAAACTGACGGTCAAACGGTCAAAGGGCAAAAGCATAAGAGGAGCAAAGTGACTTGGACAGAACTGGTGACTTTTGGGAATTAGGGGTAAAACAGACGAGTGGGACACAACTAGGGGCATAAATCTAATTATCCCATTCTTCATCATGTGACACTGATGAACATGAAGACTTGGACGACACTGCGGCAGGCCCTACATCAACAAACGACCCCAACGACGCTGGCGCTCCTTCATCACCTTGATATTCTTCAGGGGCGTTAGTCCTCATTTTCGACCCTTTTGGTCATTTGATGACAAAGGGGGAGAAATTTGAGTTAGTCTTCAAATGGGTCAATCTTATGGGCGTTTTTTTTAAGTTACAACTCTTGTTCTTCTGATGACTTTGTTGGATCGAGTTGTAAACTTAAACTCTAGGGTGGCCTGATACTTTTGATGTTTTCTTCTGCATGCTTATTCCTCGTTAATGTTATAGCACGCATGCTGAATTACATCAGTCACCATATTTCATCATGCATTTCAAATTCTTCATATATTATGTCAAATGCGTGTATCAATTACAAGATATAGGGGGAGATCTCCATGATTCAACTCATCAAGTGTGCATTGCTTCAAAAGCAAATTCCTCACTATGCACATCTTCAGGGGGATTTTTCCATATCTTGCAATCAAATTCCTCAATATCAGTATTTACACTTCATATGTTTATCCCCGTTGAAAACTTAACCTATATTGTCATCAATCACCAAAAAGGGGGAGATTGTAAGTGCATCTAGTGCCCCTTAGTGATTTTGGTGTATTGAAGACTTATAGGTTAAGGGACTAATGTGTTTATGAGTGTACACAGGTCTATAAGTCTATGAGGAGTTTGATATTTACAGAGAAAGTCGACCCCTAAAAATGAAGTTCTTCGACTGAAGACTTTGGATTTCTGAAGACTTTCTGAATGACTTTGAAAGTGAAGAAATTGGTGTGACCTTGAAGACTTGGTATTCATTTGAGGAACATGAAGCGTGAAGACTTTTGTTTTCATAGTTTCATTTTCTCTTTCTTGAGTCATAGGAAACACCGTACTGTTAAAGGGGGTCGAGGAAATACTAAGGAAAAATTTCCAAGTGATGCTCATCTCAAAATCCTACACCTACCAATCCCTTCGAGTGAAGCCATTGGAAATCTCATACAGTTCAGTCATATTCTTCTGTGACAGAGACGAAGTTCTTCTGGTCTCTGAGGAATTTGTTCTGACTGAGGAGTTAGGAATTCGCCAGTGCGGATTGCCTACACGGTGAGGAACATGATAGCCCTGAGGAATTTGATACTCAAATTTCCGACCGTTGCTGTGCTATGCGCCAGCTGTCCCAAAAATCTATTGACCTAACGGTCATATCATTGAAGGGCATTTATGTCTTATCATGACGGGCTGCTCCCTAGGCTATAAATAGCCGCCCCCTACAACCACTAGCTGGTTGGCTGCTCCGAGAGAAACTGACACTTGTCAATTGAGAGCATCGCATCCTCCGAGGACTTTGAGCGAAAATCATCAAGTGAGGAAAACCCAAACCCAAACACCTACAAACCCCAAGTGATTGAGCATCACTGAAGAGATTGATCCTGCGTGGATCCGACGCTTGTTACCTTTGAAGACTATGCTTCTTCCAGACGGTTAGGCGTTATGGTCTAGAGCATCCAAGAGGAAATTGTGGATCGCCGAGTGACTGAGTTTGTGAAGGTTTGGAAGTCACCTGAAGACTTACCACGAGTGATTGGACGAGGTCTGTGTGACCTAGTTCAAGGAGAATACGGTGAGGACTGTGTGTCCTCAGGTTTAAATACCTAGCCGCTCCAACCAGACGTACAACTGAGACAGCAGTTGGAACTAGTCTACCAAATCATTGTCTTCACCAAGCCAACTGGTTCTATTTCCTCAACTCTTTCATTTCCTCATTACTGTGTTGTATGCTTGTTCATATCTGTGTTTCTAGACTTTGACTGAAGACTTTCTCAATTTCCTCAGTTCAACTTCTTCAATCTGTTTGTCTTCATCCTGTGTTATCCTGTGTTTACGCTTTCTGTACTCTGTGCTTGTCTTCATTTCATCATGTTGACTATGCTTGTGTTTTGCTATGCATACTTTTGAATACTTATTCCGCTGCAAGTAGTTCTTTGCTAAGGAATTTCCTCACCCACAAATTCCTCAGTGAAGAATTCATAAAAATCGCCTATTCACCCCCCTCTAGTCGATATAACGCACTTTCACCCCTGGTGTGGCATGGCGCGCCGAACGCCTCCGCTTTGGAGCACGAGACAGTGCGGTGGGTGAGGCTGAATGAGGAAGCTCTTTCGGAGGAAATGTCTCCTAATTACTTACGTGTGAGGCAGGGAGAAGACCGGGATAGTCAGCGGTGATGGGCACTTCCGTGCCGTCATAGCTCGCCTGGTAGAACACCCCATTCTCAAGCTCCACAAATATGTCTGGATCCTCTTCGAATTCGGGGTCAAGGTCCCGGTTGTGGTCCTCTGGCTGCGGGGCGGGGCTGTGGAGCCCCTTGGTGATCTTTCGCCATTCCTGTTACAAATGGACGGATTAATGTTCATTAAAATTGACTCAGGAAGCAGATTGAGTAGGGTAGTAGTATTGGAACTCACCCAGCTAGGAGGATTGTACATGGAAAATCCATCTCGGCGCTTGATACGGGTGAATTTATCTTTCTCCCCCTTGAATAGTTTGGCCAATATCTTGGCCAAAGCAGCGGGGGTCTCCGAACCCTTCCGATCGCAGCGGGAAGCGTCATCTTCCCCATTGTAGTGCCACATGGGAAGCCCTCTATATTGGAGTGGCTGAACCCCCCGTGCTATGAAAGTCGCCATTACCTCGACTACTGATAATCCAGACTGGGCGAGCGTCTTTATCTTGCCCATCAATTGACGGACCTCCACGTTGTCTTCCTCCTCGAGGCTCCGAGGGCGCCAGCTGTGGCGTTTCTTCAACGGAGCGCTTGAGAATTCGGGCAGACCCATTCGGACTGGGTCAGGAAGGGCGACGTCCTCGATATAAAACCATTTGGAAGGCCACTCTTCGGATGCCTTCTTTGGCGTGCCGGATAGGTATCCGATCCCAGAAATGCGCCATACCTCGGCTTCGCCCACTTCAAATATTGATCCCTCTTGGTTATGTGGGACGAGGCAAAATAGTTTCCTCCATAATTCAAAATGGGCCTCGCAGCCCAGGAAGATCTCGCAAAGAGCGACGTAACCCGCGATGTGCAGGATGGAAGCGGGAGTGAAATTATGAAGTTGGAGGCCATAATACTCCAGAAGTCCTCGGAGGAACGGATGAATTGGAAATCCGACGCCTCTTAGCAGGTAGGGAACGAAGCACACTCGTTCCTCTCTGGATGGATTGGGGAAATACTCAGCCTGAGCCCCGCCGTTGAAGGAGGTCAATCCTGCTCCAACGGGGACTAGATCCACAGGGGGAAGAAATCCATGTGTTTGTAGCTTCACTAGCTGACCGTGGGATACGGAACATCTCTCCCATTCCCCTTTTCCAGGGCCATGGGGACGGGAGGAAGAACTGGGAGTGCTAGCCATGTTGAAGTGGTTTCTCCTAACAAACTCTGGGGATTTTTCGCGTGATGTGGAACGGATCTGAGATCCAATCCCCTTAAATAGGCGCTTTTTTACATGGCCGAGGTGTTATATGAAAAAAATACCCTGACCTCTCGTATTCACTCGACACATGGAAGCTGAAGCTATGGATGCGCAGAAGCCGATGGGAATGACATTAAATGGAAGGCCGAATATGGATCTTTGAAGTCATCGGAGGAGGAACCTGCCTTGCAAGGCCGAAGACAATCTGCGTGCCGGACACATCGTCATTGAAAGCCTGGTTTGGGGGCTACTGAGGGAATCCTAGATTAAGGGGTCCTCTGGCGTCGGGCCTGTTGGATATGGGCCGGACAGTTGGGCCACGAAGATACAAGATAGATCTCTCCCGTGTCCGGATAGGACTCTCCTTGGCATGGAAGGCAAGCTTGGCGTCCAGATATGAAGATTCCTTTCTCTGTAACCGATTTTGTATAACCCTAGTCCCCTCCGGTGCCTATATAAACCAGAGGGCTTAGTCCATAGAGGCAATGATAATCATAGTCATACAGGCTAGGCTTTTAGGGTTTTAGCCATTACGATCTCGTGGTAGATCTATGATAACCCACAAGTATTGGGGATCAATTGTAGCCTCTTTCGATAAGTAAGAGTGTCGAACCCAACGAGGAGCTAAAGGTAGAACAAATATTCCATCAAGTTCTATCGACCACCGATACAACTCTACGCACGCTTGACGTTCGCTTTACCTAGAACAAGTATGAAACTAGAAGTACTATGTAGGTGTTTTTTGATAGGTTTGCAAGAATATAAAGAGCACGTAAATAAAAAGTAGGGGATCTTTAGATGAAGACACAACTAAATTAGTTTTAGTAGAGAGCTTTTTGTTACGAGAAAGTTATTTGTCCCTAGGCAATCGATAACTAGACCGGTAATCATTATTGCAATTTTATTTGAGGGAGAGGCATAAGCTAACATACTTTGAACTCTAGCAAGCATCCGCAACTACTAAAGATCATTAAGGTAAAACCCAACCATAGCTTTAAAGCATCAAGTCCTCTTTATCCCATACGCAAACAACCTACTTACTCGGGTCTGTGCTTCTGTCACTCACGCCACCCACCATAAGCAAATCATGAACATATTGCAAACCCTACAGCGGGAATCCCTCACGCTTGCGCGACACGGAGAGCACCATAGGACAGCACCAAAAATAAAACATGCAACTCAAACCAATCTTGATCATCAAATAACCCATAGGACAAAACGGATCTACTCAAACATCATAGGATAGCCATACATCATTGGGAAATAATATATAGTGTTGAGCACCATGTTTAGGTAGAGATTACAGCGGGTAAGAGAGAGGTTACACCGCTTCGTAGAGGGAGGAAGAGTTGGTGATGATGGCGGTGAAGTTGTTGGTGAAGATTGTGGTGATGATGATGGCCACGGCAGCATTCCGGCGCCATCGGAAGAGAAGGGGAGAGGGGGCCCCTTCGTCTTCTTCTTCCTTGACCTCCTCCCTAGATGGGAGAAGGGTTTCCCCTCTGGTCCTTGGCCTCCATGGCGTGGGAGGGGCGAGAGCCCCTCCGAGATTGGATCTTTCTCTCTGTCTCTCTCTGTTTCTGCGTTCTGGGATTCTGCCCTGGCACCGTTTCTTTTATATCTGGAGATCCGTAACTCCGATTGGATTGAAACCTTCGCCCGGATCTTTTTCCAAAAATTAGCTTTCTTGCGGCCAAACTAGAGCATCAATCGGCTTAAGAGGGGCCCACGAGGGTGGGGGGCGCGCCCACCTGGAGTGGGCGTGGGCCCCACCCTCGTGGCCACCTCGGGCACCGTCTTGCGTTGATTTTACTTCCCAAAAATCACAAATATTCCAAAATAATTCTCCGTCCGTTTTTATCCCGTTTGGACTCCGTTTGATATGGGGTTTCTGCGAAACATAAAACATGCAACAAACAGGAACTGGCACTGGGCACTGGATCAATATGTTAGTCCCAAAAATAGTATAAAAAGTTGCGAAAAGTATATGAAAGCTGAATAATATTGGCATGGAACAATCAAAAATTATAGATACGACGAGATGTGTCAGCATCCCCAAGCTTAATTCCTGCTCGTCCTCGAGTAGGTAAATGACAAAAAAGATAATTTTTGATGTGGAATGCTACCTAGCATAATCTTGATCATGTATCTAATCATGGCATGAATATTAAGACACGAGTGATTCAAAACAATACTCTATCATTTGATATAAAAACAATAATACTTCAAGCCTACTAATAAAGCAATCATGTCTTTTCAAAATAACAAGGCCAAAGAAAGTTATCCCTACAAAATCATATAGTCTGGCTATGCTCCATCTTCACCACACAAAATATTCACATCATGCACAACCCCGATGACAAGACAAGCAATTGTTTCATACTTTTGACGTTCTCAAACCTTTTCAACTTTCACGCAATACATGAGCGTGAGCCATGGACATAGCACTATAGGTGGAATAGAATATGATGGTGGAGGTTGTGTGGAGAAGACAAAAAGGAAGAAAGTCTCACATCGACGCGGCTAATCAACGGGCTATGGAGATGCCCATCAATTGATGTCAATGTGAGGAGTAGGGATTTCCATGCAACGGATGCACTAGAGCTATAAGTGTATGAAAGCTCAAACTGAAACTAAGTGGGTGTGCATCCAACTTGCTTGCTCATGAAGACCTCGGGCATTTGAGGAAGCCCATCATCGGAATATACAAGCCAAGTTCTATAATGAAAATTCCCACTAGTATATGAAAGTGATAACTCAAGAGACTCTCTATATGAAGAACATGGTGCTACTTTGAAGCACAAGTGTGGTAAAAGGATAGTAACATTGCCCCTTCTCTCTTTTTCTCTCATTTTTTTGTTTTTTTCTTTTTTTCGGTGGGCTTCTTTGGCCTCTTTTTTTTATTTGGGCTTCTTTGGCCTCTTTTATTTTTTGTAAAGTCCGGAGTCTCATCCCGACTTATGGGGGAATCATAGTCTCCATCATCCTTTCCTCACTGGGGCAATGCTCTAATAATGATGATCATCACACTTTTATTTACTTACAACTCAATATTACAACTCGATACTAGAACAAGGATATGACTCTATATGAATGCCTCCGGCGGTGTACCGGGATGTGCAATGATCTAGCGTAGCAAAGATATCAGAAAACGGACAAGCCATGAAAATATCATGCTAGCTATCTTATGATCATGCAAAGCAATATGACAATGAATGCTCAAGTTATGTATATGATGATGATGGAAGTTGCATGGCAATATATCTCGGAATGGCTATGGAAATGCCATGATAGGTAGGTATGGTGGCTGTTTTGAGGAAGATATAAGGAGGTTTATGTGTGATAAAGCGTATCGTATCACGGGGTTTGGATGCACCAGCGAAGTTTGCACCAACTCTCTAGGTGAGAAAGGGCAATGCGCGGTACCGAAGAGGCTAGCAATGATGGAAGGGTGAGAGTGCGTATAATCCATGGACTCAACATTAGTCATAAAGAACTCACATACTTATTGCAAAAATCTATTAGTCATCAAAACAAAGTACTACGCGCGTGCTCCTAGGGGGATAGATTGGTAGGAAAAGACCATCGCTCGTCCCCGACCGCCACTCATAAGGAAGACAATCAATAAATAAATCATGCTCCGACTTCATCACATAACGGTTCACCATACGTGCATGCTACGGGAATCACAAACCTCAACACAAGTATTTCTACTAATCCACAACTACCCACTATCATGACTCTAATATCACCATCTTTATATCGCAAAACTATTGCAAGGAATCAAACATATCATATTCAGTGATCTACAAGTTTTATGTAGGATTTTATGACTAACCATGTGAATGACCAGTTCATGTCATCTCTCTAAATAGATATAAGTGAAGCAAGAGAGTTTAATTATTTCTACAAAAGATATGCCAACACTCTAACAAATATAAGTGAAGCAAAAGAGCATTCTACAAATGGCGGTTGTCTAAGTGAAGACAAACAGGCAATCCAAACCTCGAATGATATAAGTGAAGCACATGAAACATTCTATAAAGCCATACTCAAAAGATTTAAGTGAAGTGCAATGAGCATTCTATAAATCAACCAAGGACTATCTCATACCATCATGGTGCATAAAAGAAAAGTGAAAACTAAATGCAAAAGACGCTCCAAGATTTGCACATATCGCATGAACGAAACGAATCCGAAAACATACCGATACTTGTTGAAGAAAGAGGGGATGCCTTCCGGGGCATCCCCAAGCTTAGACGCTTGAGTCTCCTTGAATATTTACTTGGGGTGCCCTGGGAATCCCCAAGCTTGAGCTCTTGCCTCTCTTCCTTCTTCTCACATCGAGACCTTCTCGATCATCGAACACTTCATCCACACAAAACTTCAACAGAAAACTCGGTAAGAACCGTTAGTATAATAAAGTAAATCACTACTCTAAGTAATGGCGCAAACCAATTCATATTTTGTTTTTGCATTGTGTCTAATGTAATATAACTTTTTCATGTCTTAATCCACTGATATAAATTGATAGTTTCATCAAAACAAGCAAACTATGCATCAAAAACAGAATCTGTCTAAAACAGAACAGTCTGTAATAATCTGAACATTCACCATACTTCTGGTACTTGAAATATTATGCCAAAATTAGGAAAAATAAAAAAATTGTATAGAAAGACAGTGCAAAAAGAATCAGAACCGTTTGACGTTCCAGTAAAAAAATTAAAAATCGCGCACTACAGCAAAAGTTTTTGTCTTGCACCGCACAAACCAACATGCATTGTAAACATCCTAAAGGCAAACCTTGGCACATTATTTTTATAATACAATGGAATTGTAAAAGGGGATAATTATTTTTATTGAAAAGTTTCTGTAATCAAGATTCACAAAGTTTCCGTGAGCATGAACAAAGTTCAAGGCTAGCTCCCACTTCAACAATGCTCGTCTTTCTCACTTTCGCTTTCCTTTTTGAAAAGTTTCGGGTTCCCTTCTTTATTTTTTTTGTTTTTAAACTATATAAAAGCACTCAACAGAAATAAATGACTCTCTAAAACTTCCAGGTTGTCTCCCTGGCAGCGCTTTCTTTAAAGCCATTAAGCTAGGCATATAGTGCTCAAGTAATTGGTCCACCCGGATCCCAAGGTATATCAAAGCCAATTTTAATTAACAATGATTTGGCATTTAGTAGTGAGCACAAAGTAACATATATCAAGCAATGACGAAGTCTAACTCTCTTCCTATGCATCGGCATGTCATAAAAGAACAATTCATGCACACAAAGTAAAGGCCAATGCATAGTATAAACAGTTTCTTGCAATTTTATCGTGTTGGAAACATAGAGAGGTGGAGATATAGTTCCTCTCTCGTAATAATTGCAAGTAGGAGCAGCAAGCACATGCATATTATATTCATCAAAATTATCACGTGCAACGGTAAAAGGCAACCCATCAATATAATCCTTAATAAGCACAAACTTCTCCGATATAGTGTAGTAGGGATAATTCAAAAAGATAATAGGACTATCATGCGTGTGTGCAATAGCAACAATTTCATGTTTAATATAAGGAACTATAGCAAGTTCACCTCCATAAGCATAATTCATATTGGCATCTTGGCCACAAACATAGCAAGCATCATCAAAAAGGGATATTTCAAAAGAATCAACGGGATCATAACAGTTATCATAGCAATCATCCTTCGGTAAGCACAACGGGAAATCAAACAATGTATGAGTTGAAGATTTACTCTCCTTAGAAGGTGGGCACGGGTAGCTAATCCGCTCTTCCTCCTTTTGTTGTTCGCTCTCCTCATCATCTTTTTCATCCAATGAGCTCACAGTTTCAGTAATTTCTTCTTCCATAGACTCCTGCAAAATATTAGTCTCTTCTTGGACAGCGGAGACTTTCTCAATAAGTGCATTAATATCGTAATTGTATTCATAATTCTCATAACAATATTTAAGGATAGCTAAATTTTCAGGTCTATAAACCGAATCATCAAAATCTTCAAACTCTTTAAACATAGATTCAATTTCATAAGCACCCATAAAAGCAACAAATTCTTCTATTTGTTCCACACCATAGTAATCATAGATACCATTAGCATAAGAAGCTAAGGTTTTATTATCATTAAATTTGCATGAAAAGGGAAGGTGTGGGGCCTTCATCCTAGAGCAACAAGTATAATCATATCTCAAGCATAGTTGCCTAGCATACCACTTCAACATATAAATTTGATCCCATAATAGTTTCCCTTTTTGTGTCAAGCGATAATCCCTAAAGTATTCACGTTGATCCAACGTTACTCCCATTACAAAGTTGAATGGGGTTTTCTCAGGATTATCAAAGTAGTACATAATATCTATCACATAATGAGCATCGAGGGTTTTAGGAGGTTCCCCATCTCCATGAGTAGCAAGTACAACTAATTTTTTTGGTATTTCATGTTCCATATCCGTAACTAAAGATAGAGAACAACTAAGAACAGCAAATAAAAATTACTTAGTGATAAAGCAAACAAGCACACACGAGAATATTCACCCCACGCTATTGCTCCCCGGCAACGGCACCAGAAAAAGGTCTTGATAACCCACAAGTATAGGGCATCAATTGTAGCCTCTTTCGGTAAGTAAGAGTGTCGAACCCAACGAGGAGCTAAAGGTAGAACAAATATTCCCTCAAGTTCTATCGACCACCGATACAACTCTACGCACGCTTGATGTTCGCTTTACCTAGAACAAGTATGAAACTAGAAGTACTATGTAGGTGTTTTTGGATAGGTTTGCAAGAATATAAAGAGCACGTAAATAAAAAGTAGGGGTTGTTTAGATGAAGACACAACTAAATTAGTTTTAGTAGAGAGCTTTTTTTTATGAAGAAGTTATTTGTCCCTAGGCAATCAATAACTAGACCGGTAATCATTATTGCAATTTTATTTGAGGGAGAGGCATAAGCTAACATACTTTCTCTACTTGGATCATATGCACTTATGATTGAAACTCTAGCAAGCATCCGCAACTACTAAAGATCATTAAGGTAAAACCCAACCATAGCTTTAAAGCATCAAGTCCTCTTTATCCCATACGCACACAACGTACTTACTCGGGTCTGTGCTTCTGTCACTCACGCCACCCACCATAAGAAAATCATGAACATATTGCAAACCCTACAACGGGAATCCCTCACGCTTGCGCGACACGGGGAGCACCATAGGACAGCACCAATAATAAAACATGCAACTCAAAGGAATCTTGATCATCAAATAACCCATAGGACAAAACGGATCTACTCAAACATCATAGGATAGCCATACATCATTGGGAAATAATATATAGTGTTGAGCACCATGTTTAAGTAGAGATTACAGTGGGTAAGAGAGAGGTTACACCACTGCATAGAGGGGGGAAGAGTTGGTGGTGATGGCGGTGAAGTTGTTGGTGAAGATTGTGGTGATGATGATGGCCACGGCAGCATTTCGGCGCCACTGGAAGAGAAGGGGAGAGGGGGCCCCTTCGTCTTCTTATGCCTTGACCTCCTCCCTAGATGGGAGAAGGGTTTCCCCTCTGGTCCTTGGCCTCCATGGCGTGGGAGGGGCGAGAGCCCCTCCGAAATTGGATCTGTCTCTCTGTCTCTCTCTGTTTCTGCTTTCTGGGATTCAGCACTGGCACCGTTTCTTTTATATCTGGAGATCCGTAACTCCGATTGGATTGAAACCTTCGCCCAGATATTTTTCCAAAAATTAGCTTTCTTGCGGCCAAAGTAGAGCATCAACCGCCTTACGAGGGGCCCACGAAGGTGGGGGGCGCCCCACCTGGAGTGGGCGTGGGCCCCACCCTCGTGGCCACCTCGGGCACCGTCTCGTGTTGATTTTACTTCCCAAAAATCACAAATATTCCAAAATAATTCTCCGTCCGTTTTTATCCCGTTTGGACTCCGTTTGATATGGGGTTTCTGCGAAACATAAAACATGCAACAAACAGGAACTGGCACTGGGCACTTGATCAATATGTTAATCCCAAAAATAGTATAAAAAGTTGCCAAAAGTATACGAAAGTTGAATAATATTGGCATGGAACAATCAAAAATTATAGATACGACGGAGACGTATCAATCTACTCTTGTAATACTCATATTCATCAAGATCAATCAAGCAGGAAGTAGGGTATTACCTCCATAAAGAGGACCCGAACCTGGGTAAACATCGTGTCCCCTGTCTCCTGTTACCATCAACCTTACACGCACAGTTCGGGACCCCCTACCCGAGATCCGCCAGTTTTGACACCGACAACGGGCACACACGCAGAGCGGTGCTAGCTTGCCGTGGTGTTATTATAACTAAAAAAAGCTTGGAAAATAGAAGAATCGCCTAGAACAAGAGACGTTGTGGCTGGTCGAGACGGAGCTAACCACACCTATCCTCCATGCCACGTTAGCATGATGAAGCTGTGTGGCAAGTGGGGTGTTTTCAACCGACTGCCTAGGTCCCGAGGTCGAACCATAGGTAGTACGTCTGATACAGTATAATTTTACACGCACATTTTTCCTCCGTGCCGAGACATGGCACACCCTACCGTGCGGTTTCGGGGTCCTCCCAGGTGGTGCACGCATGTATTCTTCCTTGCCGATACGTGGGACGCCCTACCGCGCGTTTTCTGGGTCCTCCTCGGTCATAGCACCGAAGCAACTAAATGAGTCTTCAAATCACGAAAGACCACCTTTCCCGCCGAGTACATCAGTGAAGCACGGTGGCTAGCTAGTTGGGCTAGTGGGACCGATTAGCTAGGCCGCCGCCACATTTGTTTTTTCACCCCTTTTTTATCTCCTTTCCGGTAGGTAAATTTAAATATCCACCTCGGCGTTGCTCTGGTCTTTTGGTGCGGCAGGCGCGGCATGATTTTTAATTTTTTGATTGACGGGAGCAGGCGCGGCAGCATTTTTAATTTTTTGATTGACGGGAGCAGGCGCGATAGCAATTAGTCATGATGACTCCGCCTATAAAACCCACTGCTCGCTGATGTGAAAAGTCATCGACTGGTGTTTTCCCATGGTGAAAACCAAAAGATTCACCCTGCTCCTCGGCTGGTTCCCTCCGCCTTCCCATAGATTGCATTGCCTTTCAGCCGTTTCGCCCCCTTTGCTTCCTCTCCCCATTGCTTCTACCTGGTGCCATGGCAGCGCAGCAGATCACGGAGTCTGAGGTGAGGCGCCTGACACATGAGCTCCAGGCCAAGGACGCGGAGCTCAGGGCCAAGGATGTGGAGCTCCGTGAGCTCAAGGAGGAGAGTAGTGCCATGCTCCTCCGTTATGTGCGGGAGTTCACGGAGCTTCAAAAGCGGCAGGCGTCCACCACAGAGATGCTCGAGGCGTCGGCGGCATTGCTGCAGAAAGCGGGAGATACGATAGGCCGTTAGGGGAGCCGGCTGGAGCGCGAGCGACCGATCATGACGAGGTCCAGGATTGGCTCAGCCACTTGGTGGACCAAGTTGCCACGCACGTGTTGCGGCTGCGCGATGCCTACCGTCGTGCCAGCGGGACCATGCAGGCCATCAGGTTAAACCCGTTCGACCACCCTGTTGACTTCAACGAGCTGTGGCTTCCTGACCTGGTCTCCTTCTTCACCTATATCTTCGAGGAGTTGAGCCGTCTCCGTGCGATGGTGGGGGCAGAGCTGGACAAGGAGGGGTTGCGGGCTGCCGTCGCCGTTGCCGGGCGAATCCTCCCAGGGCTCCGTCACCGGAATCCATTCGTGCCATTAGACGCCGTCTTTGACGAGCTGGCTCCTGTCGACCGGGAGCGGGCTCTACGGGCGGTTGCACCCTGCATCACCAACGTCGTGCGCCTCGAGAAGCAGAGGGACTTCGGTGGTGTTTAGGCGTCCTCTGCATGGGCATGGGCATGTCCATGTCTCGGTGCAACATGACCGTTGGATCAAACTCAGACGGTGCAGATCGGTCACTGTAGCACAAAGCGTGTGGGTGTGTTTGGTTGCATTCTTATCTCAATATAGGTGTTCCCTCTTCGTGTATTTGTGTTAACCTACTAGTGTGGACTCATGCACCCTTCATGCACTCTGCCAAACACCCAAAAGTGGGTCAAGAAGTGAACTTTTGCTCCCATCCCGTGCACCGTTCATACACCCTGCCTAACACCGATTCGTGCTTCATATGGTTCATGTTTCATGGAGTACTGTAGCACCATACTCTCTGTGCACTGTAGACCTAGTTCTTTTAACATTGATCTCACCATTCATTCTCAACCGGCCAATCGAAAAAGCGGTACTATGTTACATTACTGTTCATATAGTTGACATACGCACAACATCATTTGTTGTCGTCATATCTTACTACGCTAGCAACAAGATTATCTAGTACTGACGTATGAACCACTTCACATGCCTAGTAGTAGGAGCACTGTGTATGTTCAAGTGGCTGTCGTGTTTCGCACTCCTCCGTCGTAAGAGTGGAAACGCTTGTTGTAATCATTTTTTTCTTCAGAAAAATAGTGGACACGCTCTACCGTGCAGATCCTCCTCGACGGACGTCGGGAACCTTGCCACTCACTTTCGCCGACGTGTGGGACAGCCAGCATCAGGGTCCACCAGCCATGCACTAAATTACTCTGTAGTAGAGTGCCCAACTGCACGGTAGACTACCCCGATCGAAGCATCGCAGTAATGCCCAATGAGCCGTCAAATCACAAAACCCCCTCCTTTCCAGCAGTAAGTTGGACGGACGAAGCAACCATCATTTCACTCTTCTCTCTCAGCTTCCTCTCTTGAAGAAAACCCCCACTCGCTTCTCCCTCATCTTGTTCCTCATTTCTTCAAGAAAACCCCGACCTGCTTCTGCCATTGTTCTTCTCTCCCAAAGAAGGAAAGGTGAGCGCATCAATGGTGTTGATTCTGGCAAGGCCCGGTCTTGCAACCCCGAGACTGATCCTATAACCCCCTCTCGATTCGTCTTTTGGGTTTGTGATTAGGGTTTCTTTTCTTTTATTTCTATTTGACAGTTTCTTGATGGGCGCTGGAGCACCGGCCGAAGTGAAGTCTATGGCTCTCGCCAAAATCGTCGAGGCTCATGGTACGAAGAAGCGCAAGCATCCCGCCGAGACTACCGCAGACAAGCTCAAAGCCATCACCCTGTCCAAACCCCCCTCTCCTGGATCCCTCATTAAGCAAGTCCAGGTAATATCTCCTCTTGACGATCTTTTTCTCGATCTTGATCATGTTTTTTCATCTAACACGTAGTACTAGTACTAGTAGTAAAACTTTCTGGGTGATCTTGCATGCGATTTTTGTGTGCCAAATGACGGTTCTAAATTCCTCTTTTGACCAAAACATGCGAGAGGTTGACACTGATTTCTTATAGATTACTTTCAATTACTTTATGAACATCAATGCTACCTTTGAAGAGGGTATATTTGCCTCAGTAACTTGTGTTATGGATATTGCAAGTAATCCCTCTGCTCGCATGCCTTTGAAGACATGTTCTAGTGTCTTTGTTCACTCATTTCTATGCGTATATGTAGTCATATATGGAGTAAAATATCGAAAATCATCTTATATTTCTGAACGGAGGTAGTAATAAAATATCTGGTTTCTGTTTGAATTAGAACCAGGTCCGCGGTGGAGATGGAGTTCTCAAAGTCATGACGTGTGAACTGGAAGACCTAAGAATGAGTTCTACTGCTAAACTATCCAGTTGTTGTGTCCTTGTCGCCACGTGTCATGAACTAGTGTTTTCCTGTAGCATTGTTGTCAGGCGTGTTCTCGAGGCTGTACTTGACCACAACAATTTCCTGGTTGTGCCTTCGATTACGAAGGGTGTGGTTCTTGTAAAGCTTCCCGACAAATCTGATGCGGCCTATCTTCATCGTCATGTTTATGAGTGGAAAGACCACTCTGTTAGATTCTCCAAGGTTGACGAGATGGTGATGGTGCCGTTAGACATCTTTCACAAAGTCCATGGCCTAGTCAGTTATGCGGGGTTCATCCCGTAGGTCGGTGGCAAGAAATAGTCTGCAGAGTTTAATTAGTGCAACTTTGCTTGTATGTAGTAAGTACTATTGTTCAGTACTTTATTTGTGTTTGTGAACCCTGTATTGTTTAGTACTACCGCTTTTGGTGTGTGGTGAGTCCTGAGAACAGTCTATGTTAATGTCTGTCCACTCAATTCAGTCTGTATATTTTGAAGTATCCAGATCATCTTTTTTGTGAGGACGGTTTATCAGTTATGGTTACACTCCAATATCTGTATGCATTGCAGGGTTTATCGCACCCACCAGGATTTCCAGTCCCATGGATGTTCGGTCCATACGATTTGTCACGACCTTTGGACTGTCCTGCTTGTGGGAGTAGGCGGGGGCCCTGCATGCCATGCGTAGTTGGACGATCAATCTTCCGTTTAGTTCTTCAACATAGTGGTTTCCTGGTAAGGATTCACTCGTGTCACATCAAGTAAATCTTATTGATTTACTGTCTAAATCTTATTGATTTAGTGTCATGTTTTCTTTCTTTTGCTACAATTTTACGATGCAGGTTTTTCCATGTGACATTCATCACAGAATAAACCGTTTGGTTTGCTCTACTATGGATATTTTTGCAGGTTTCACTTCTTATGGTGTGTCAGTAACGAGGGCACTGTCCATCACTTATATTACTGGAAAAAATTGGATCGGTCTGTTGTCTGAGTACAAGCTGAATCCCTATGATGAACTGCAGTTTGGTTTAACAAACATGCCACAATTAGTCCTTCTTGCATTTGAAACAAATGAAGAAAAAGACTGGATCACGGTCATAGAGCCTACTCAAGTTAGAAAGATGATCATAGCATACCAGACACGATCGCCGTTGTCTCGCACATCGGTACCACCTTCAGCAACGGATCAAGCACCGGCAGTTGCTCTAGCACTGACAGTAGCAGCAGCTCAGTCTGATCCAGCTGAGGATTGGGCACTGACCGCGTCAGCGGATCAGGCTGATCTACCGGAGGATCGGGCATCGACACTGGCACCTGCTCCGACACCGGCACCAGCTCTACAAGGATGACCATCTCCGATAGTAGCAGCGGCACTACCAGTCGCACCGGCACGGGCACCAGCAACGGCTTCGGCACCTGCACCAACACTTGCACTTGCATCTGCTCCGGCCCGTGCAGCGGCAACGGAACCAGCAGTTGCACCGGCAACAGACTGGGCTGCAGTTCGCACTTCATATACCAAAGTCCTTACAAAAACCGACATGTCCACCTTCTTGGTAAGCATTGGCCGCCCAAGTGCTTCGTTCTTTTTTCTTTCCATGTTGTTTCACATGATTCACTGTGTTGATCTAACTATTTGTGTATGTCTTCTTGTTTGCAAACAGAGAATTCCTAGAGATACGAGGGAGTTGTTCAACAATCCAGGCGACCGTGGCCAAGTTTCTCTTACCATGCGCAGCCTTGGTGTGAATGAACCTGCTCAATATACCATAAGTACAAAGTATGGTCACATGATGATTGATGCTAAAGGATGGTCAAGGTTTAAATCTAAATCATATCTTGCGGTAGGGGATGATGTCAGAATCGAACTTTCTCGGCAAGGAGAGCTGGTCCAAATCAACTTTGAAATTCTTCAGTAGCAGCACGCAACTGCCGAACTGATCTATCCTCCGAGAGATTTTGATGTAATAATCTGGCATGGTGAAACAAGTGTCCTGTGTGTATAAGTAGTATGATAGTATTATTTATCACATGGTATATCATTGATAGAATTGCAACACTGATTGCTGGTTAGGAACTATCGTTCGATTTCATTCTAACAGTTGTCGTGCTTTACTCAATTTTGTGTATTCTCCCTGCGACCGCATCTAAAACCAGCGCTGTACCGATCGCTTGCAATATGAAAAGCGCTGAGGTAGAACACATGGGCCCCCAAACATGCAGGCCCACCGGCCTATGGCCCAAAGTCTAGAACCGTGAGCCTGTCTGAGTATTATATTCTCAGCTAAACCCCCATAGTGCCCGTGCGTTGCACGTAACATCAAGATGCATTTGTATGAGTATTTTATCTTGTGAGAGAAAAGGATGAATGAGGGAAGGCCTTATTTGCAAGTGTGGAGAGGTGTGTGGGTACCTTTTTGCAAAATTGTCATAGTTTCCTTCCTATCCGCCAGATATAAATCGGACGACCTATATTGCAGGATGGCAGGCACACCATCATCACCAACTCGTCTATACTGTGTTAAAAAAACTTTGTTTTTTATAATTATATATGTTATATATATCCCACTTGATTTTTATTATGTATAAAGTTGTGATATAAAATATGTTTATATTTCTTTACAGAGGGAGTATCTCTCTGTCAAAAATATATTTATGTGTAACTAGTTACTCCTGTCTTTCTACTTCCTTTTGCTGATATGTGGGGCATCCAGCAACGGGGTCCACGTGCCATATGCACCAAATTAGAGTGCACAACTGCACGGTAGACACACCCCGGTCGTAGCACCGCAGTAATGCCCAATGAGCCGTCAAATCACAGAAACCCCAACCTTTCCAGCTTTAGCAGTAAGCTGGACGGACAAAGCGGCAATACTTCACTGGGCCTGAATCCCCTTCTCTCTCGTCTGCTTGTTCAGAGAAAAACCCCGCTCGGCGATTGCAAAGGGTTTTCTCATGGAGAACCTGGTACGAATTCTTCATCCATCCCCGATAAATCCAAGTCCCTTGGTCGCGGGTAATCCTAGGATGGCAGCCGCCGCCGTTGATGCATTTTTCTTCCTACTGAATCTAGTGTGTTTCATTTGCAGTGCCCAAAGTGCGAGGACACTACAGGTTTATGTGCCCTAGGCGAGACGCCACACTTGTTCCTTCTCATCCTAACACAGGATTTTAAAACGCGCACAGTATGTTCTTAGAATCCTCTTTTCTATCGGGGAGGGTGGGGTTTTTTGAACATGACGTCGACTAATTTGGAAATTTGGATTGCTATATTTGGATAAAAGGTACTAGTACCATGGTCAACACTGACGTGAAGGAGGAAATTATTTCTAGATTTGGATAGAGAATACATTGTGTTCTCATATTATTTTTCCTACAGTGCATTCCTTGCTCTGCCAGAACACATGTACTCAAGATGCTCGGCCTTGCCATAACTGAATACACCAGTTTAATGTTCACAGTGAAGATAGGCCATGGATATAAGTTCCGAATTGGGTTCATGAACCAAGAAGATCACTGTTTTTTTATGGTCGAACTTGGATAAACTTTCTCAAGTGTTATGGACTGAAAGTTGGCACATGAATGTTGATGGAAATAGCAGAACCTGGTCTCATCTTCACTGTGATCTTCCACCCCGACGTCGTTCCAATTGTTCATCCATGTTAGTTTTATATCTGGTTCTTGCTTGTTGCCTCGATTACTTCTTAATCCACCTATTCTGTCTAACTAATCACAATTTAACTTTAGAAGTAGCAACGGATCTCTCACGAAGATGCTACTTCTAACGAATATTTTCTTATAATTGGTGGCACGTGTAGGTTTTTTTAGAGTTAAGCAGGCTACTCGTTTGTTATTTTGTAAGAACTCAGCTGTTACTGATGGCACTGAAGTTGACTAGGACGACATCCACAAGTTCCTACACTTTATTGATCGTCTTGAGGTCCTTGTGGGGCATTTCAATGGTGGAAGGCCACGTGGGATATGTGTGCCACTGCTGCACTCGTTGAACAGGTCCAACTGTGTCAAGAAACTTATGGTACGAGCTGTTTTCTGTTATATATGTTGTTCATAAACTCTTGCTTATACACAGTTTTACAGCTGTGATCTTCTTGAAACAGAAACTGCCCAGTTTTATTGTTCCTAACATGACCATGGTCGGGTCAGACTTGTGCTTGGTCACAACATGATGTTTATGTCGACCTACTCCATTCCCCTTGGAGGTGAAAAGATACTTATTCATGGGTGGTCTCAAATAATGAAGGCCCGTCCATCTTGGAGAATAGGACAGAAGATTATGTTCCTGCTTTTCCATGGCTCTAAACGAATATACTGTTTATTGACCACATTGTGAGATGAAGCCGCTTTCAAAAGGTTGTGGATGCGCGGGGTGGCGCCTGGGCCTTGTCCTGGAGCTTGGCGGCCTCACCCTTGGTTAACTGTAGGCAAAGTAGCATTGTTCGAGGCGTGTTTTGTACGGTTGAACCTGTATAAGTACTCATACTGCTTTCATCTATGGTTGTTAAGTGCCCCTGCTGGTTTCAGTTAAGGTTGTTAAGTACTCTTGCTGCTTTTACAGTCTCTCGTGTTTCTTCAGTCTTGTCTTCCTCCAGCCTCCAAAACCAAACCAGGCCGGCGGGGCCGCCTGCTTCCGCCTCCCACGGCTGGCTGCACCTCAGCGCACGCATCACCGCCCCACCGTCTCCTAAATCGTTAACGCCGACATCCGAGGCCTCGCCGTCGTCCTCCGAGTGCTTTGGTGCGCTCGCCGCAGCGCCGCCCTCTTGTGTTGTCAACATGGTCAACAAACAACAGGAATTGGCAAACTGTACATGGAGAGGATGACAGTAGGGGCCCACCATGTCCATGGCTGGACGCAAGGAAGTTCCTCATTTTTTGTTATATATACTCCATTGTCAGCGTATGGAAAAAGAAAATGCTTCCTCCGAGTGGTTTCCTGACATCTCGGACCCACGACATTGTCAGCGTATATAGTCAATAGACAAGAGAACAGCACCACAAGATCGGCTAACACCTGGGACGTAGCTGCTCGAGCAGCATTTTTTTGTTATTGTTGAGATGGAGCAGGGTTTCAACTGGGTTGTGGCCCGTCTAGCCCAGGCTTATATATTATGTTCACCATATGACCAGCCCAGCTATTTTTTCTTTGTGAAAATGAGCCCAGTTTGTTTTTTTTAAGAATACCCAATCCAGGCCTACTTATTTTTCTACGCCCTGACGGGCTGCAACTCTTTCAAGATGCCTGCAAATCTTGAAAGTAATATGAAATGGGTTGTAAATATAAAAACAGATGACAAATTGGCAACTACTTTATAATTTCTGAATTTTTTCACATTTTCAGATTCCTATTTCATTGGGCTTTAACCTAATTTAAATATATCTTCAAGGTACTTTAAATCTGGCTCGACATTTCGGTATTAAAATAGTTTGGAACCCATATAAATATGCGATATTTCGTTTAAATTTTTAACCCTGGCCCTGGCCAACAAAAAAACGGACTGCAATAAATTGCATAAGAAGTTGCAATGAGCTATATATAAATTATTAAAAAAAATAGGGAATGGTCTGACTTGTGGGCCTATTAAGTTGACGCGTACAAGATTTTTTTACTTATTATATACGTCAACAAACGATTCTAGCAGACGTAACCGTTGGATGTCAATCCAACGGCCATCGTGTTTCTTCAATCTCTGATCTTCTTGCTCTAGCTGCCAAATCCAGTGCCGGCAAGACCGCCTGCTCCCGCCTCTCGTGGCCGGCTGTGCTGCAGCGCAGGCCTCACACCCCCTACTACTCCCACCACTGGCCGGGCCATCGCTCTACTCACCCGCATCCCTCCACTGTTGTGGCTTCGCCGCCTCCGGGTCATTCCCTTCCTGGGTATCGCCATCGTCCATCGCGCTGGTGTTCTCGGCGCGGCGTGGTCAACGTTGTCAACAAACGACAACATCGGAAGAGGGATGTACATGGAGAGGCTGACAGTTGGGACCCACATGGTCCATGGCCACACGCAAGCAAGTACCTCCTTATTACGCCAAAAAGAATGAATACTCCTGCTGACAGCTCGGACCCACCAGCTATATCTTCGCACACAAGGAAGTGCCTCCTTATTACGCACAAAAAAATGAATACTCCCCCTGCTAGCTGGGACCCACCATAGTGGGAGCCTGACTTGTGGGCCTACTAAGTTGAGGCGATCGGAGGGCTTTGTCAACTTAGTCAACAACGATCCTATCACTAGTGACCGTTGGATTGTTAACATCCAACGGTCGTCCTGCTTCTTCAACCTCTGATTTTCTTGCTCCAGCCGTCCAAACCACCGCGTGCTCTTGCCTCCCGTGGCCGGCTATGCTGCCACAGAGGCCTCACCGCCCACTACTACTCCCGCCGTTGGCCAGGCCATCCCTCTACTCACCCACACCCCCTGTTATTCTGCGGTGACGGCAGGATCACACCGCTGCCGAACCAGTGAACCCTCATACTCCTGTCCGCGTGGGCTTCCACTGCCGCATCTTCCCCGGCTCCGCGTCGTCCCCTTCCCAGGCCTCGCCGTCGTCCACCGCCTTGGTGCTCTCGGCGCGGCGTGGTCAATGTGGTTAACGACTGACTTCCATCGGAAGAGTATTGTACGTGGAGAGGCTGACAGCTGGGTCCACGGCCATATCAAGGAAGTGCCTCCTTATTACGCGGAAAATAATGATTCTTCCACCTGACAGCAGGGACCCACTGGACAGGCCATCGTATTTCATGAAAAAAACGTTTCCCGCCTGACTGCTAGGACCCACCAGCTACATCTTCGCACGCAAGGAAGTGCCTGACAGTCGGGACCCACCTCGTCGTAGCGTACGTAGCATTGTCATTCTGGTCGCGAACGTGTACGTACATACTGGTTGATGTAGAGGCGCGCACATGTCGTAGTAGAGGCACGCACGTGTCGTAGTAGAGGTGTGCATGTGTCGTAGTAAATACGGCCACGTACGTACATACGGGCGGGGTCTCGAACACCTACTCGCGCATATCTACGACCAGTGCTTGTGTACATGGCTGGGTCGGAACGGAGAAACTGCATCATCGTCGTGTTCATGGGGAGGCAATGGAACGCGTCGTGTTCATCGGGAGGCAACGAAACGCGTGTTGTTCATCGGGAGCCAACCGGCTTGGACGGAACAGCCGATGGAAACGAGGCCTGGCGTACCGCAGAACGGAGGAAACGGCCTTGTGTTCGACCGGCCACAGTCGAAACGGGATCCTGTTCATTGGGAGGGGTCTGGCGTACCGCAAAACAGAGGAAACGGACCTCCTACGGTTGAAACGGGGTCCTGTTGATCGGGAGGGGTGTGGCATACTGCAAAACGGAGGAAACGGACTTGTCTTGGAGTGCTACGATCGAAATGGGGGTCATGTTCATCGGGAGGGGTGTGGCGTACCGCAAGACAGGACTCCACGGGATACTGTTCATCTCCACCATCGTCGACTGCCTCCACGGGCTACTGTTCATCCACCGTCGACTGCCTCAACGAGCTACTGTTCATCCACCGTGGACCTCCTCCAGCCTCCACCTGCGACTGTTCATCCACGGGCTCCTCTTCATCCAGCCTCCACCGCGTGCTCCTCCACCGGCTACTATTCAACCAGCCCTCTCCATGGGGTCATGTTCAACCACCCCTCCACGGGCTACTGTTCATCCAGCCCTCCACCGGCTACTGTTCAACCAGCCCTCCACAGGGTCCTGTTCATCCAGCCCTCCACGGGGTCCTGTTCATCCACCCCCCAACCGGCTCGATCGATCGGGGGTCCTGTTCATCCAGCTGCAACGGCCTCAACTACCACGGGGTCCTGTTCATCCAACCCCCCACCGGGAACTGTTCATCCAACCCCCCCCCCCCATAACGCTCACTGTCCATCCAGAGGCAGCATCGATCGGCTTCAGTTAGCAGCAGTAGCAAAGGAATCACTCAGGTTCAGTTAACAGCAAGGGATCGATCGATCGCTCGGGTTCAGTAACGCGTAGCCTATAGTGCAATCGCTTGGGTTCAGTTAGAGCCCAATGCCTCGCTCGGGTTCAGTTAGAGCGCAATGCCTCACACACACACACGCGTACGTATGAGAGATACGCGCATCGCTCGGCGCCCGACCACCCACCGTAACCGGGAACTCCCCGATATTTTCCTCGCCCTCACTTCTACCACGGTTTTTTCCGTCATGGACGGCCTAAAGAATGTAATGCAGATGCGTCTCCGGCCCGCCCAGGATGAAAAGCCCATTTTCTGTCATGATTTTTTGTCATAGAAGTAGGACCCCACCACATCTATGATGATACCGGGTTTTGTCACAATTATCGTCATAGAAGTGTCATAAGTATGACAGGAAAAAAATTCGTTCGGCCCAAAATGTCATGGATGTGTCTTTTTTGGTAGTGAGTGGCATCCTCGGAAGAGGGGTTATTTACCACATCAATAGTTGAAGATATTGCAACTTCAGAAGCAGTAGAGCATTCAACAATAGAGATAGTATTGTCACGCTCAAGACATTTTAAGCAAGGTGGCACAAAATCTTCCTGAGCGGAACTGATCTGTTGAGCGAGTAGAAAATCGTTTTCCTTTTGAAGATCTTCATGAGACGCTCTCAGTTTCTCTAGATCTTGTTTCCTTAGAAGATAATCATAGAATAGCTTCTCATGAGTAGCTAAGAGGGTTTCATGACGACTTTCAAGTTCCTCACACTTAACACGAAGATTTTTTATGTCTTCGGTCAAGGACTGAGTTTGATTCATTTCCTCGTCCATCAGGACCTCGCTTTTGTCTAGCAATTTTTGAATCTTTTCCATTGATGTTTGTTGTGCAATTTTAGCAAGAGTTTTATAGCTAGGTTTGGATTCACATCAGAGTCATCTTCACTAGAGGTCTGAAAGTAAGCATCATTCAATTTTACCTTAGCACCTCTTGCCATGAAGCAGTAGGAGGAGTAGATTCGTTGTCATCATTAGCTTCAGCGTCAGCGACGTGGCCATTGTCTTCAGTGTTGAAGATGGACTTGGCGACGAATGCCGAAGCTAGAGCTAGACTAGCAACTCTAGAATTAGTGTCCTTCTCAGACTCTACCTCTGCCTCCTCAGAAGCATACTCATCCTCAGAATCCATTTCCTTGCCAATGAAAGCACGTGCCTTGCCAGATGAGCTCTTCTTGTGAGTTGAAGACTTTGAAGAAGACATTGAAGATTCTTCTTCTTATCGTCAGAGTCATATTCCTTGATCTTCTTCTTTTTCTTGGCTTCCTTTTCCCATTGAGGACATTCAGATATGTAGTGACATGTCTTCTTGCATTTGTGGCAGGTTCTCTTCTTGTAGTCACGAGTGGAAGCCTCAGCATTCTTGGAGCTGGAGTTTGACGACTTTCCGAAGTGATTCTTCTCGGAGAACTTTTGGAACTTTCGCACAAGCATTTGTAGCTCTTTGCCTATGTCTTCAGTATCATTAGAACTGCAGTCAGATTCTTTAGATGAGGATACATCATTTGCCTTCAAGGCACGAGATCGGCCATAGTTGGGACCATAGATAGCTCTCTTCTCAGATAGCTGGAACTCATGTGTGTTGAGCCCCTCAAGTATGTCAGGTGGATCGAGATCTTTGAAGTCAGGACGTTCTTGGATCTTAGTGATAGGGTGTCAAATGAGTTGTCTAGTGATCTCAATAGCTTCTTCACGACTTTGTGCTTGGTAATCTCAGTGGCGCCAAGTGCGCGAAGTTCATTTGTGATATCAGTGAGCCGGTCGAAGGTGAGCTGGACATTCTCATTATCATTCCTCTTGAATCGGTTGAAGAGATGTGACACCCAAGTTTTTATTTGGATTTTTCAAAAGATTTTTTATTTGACTTGAGGGGAGTGATTTAAATTTTTCTTCAAGAGAACTCTCCCTCTCATATACTTTTCTTTATGGCAAAAGTTTTGTTTGGATTCCCCCAAGATCTGCCTTTGGTCTTGGAGGTTCTTGCTTTTCACTTGGACCCAAGACAAAATGTTTTTCATTTGGGAAAATGACTTTTGAAAATCTCCTTGAAATTTGCACTATGGCTTTTGGAAAAGTCCTTTGCCACTTTCAACAATTCCTTCTTGCCATGGCCTTAGTGCAAATGCTCTCTCCTAACCCTTCCCTCACCTTTGGATCATGTTTTACACCAAATCCAGCAAGTTGAACCTCCCCATGTATCTATTTCCATTCAAATTCTATTCAAATAAATTTCTGCCTTCTTTTCTAGCACTTGGAGATTTGCAAAGGAACTCCACTTTCTGTCTTGATTTTTGGCCCCAAACCTTTTTCCCCTCCTAGTCCTTTGAACCCTCAACCTAGAACCATGAAGATCCACTGGTCCTCAGTTCAAAATTTTCAAACTACACCTGCTGCAAGTTTGGACCAGATTTGTCAAATTTGGTGAAATTCATTCAAAACCTTCTCCAAAAATTCCAAGTAAAATCAGGCAGCCCCTGGGTGCTTTGAGTGGTCATCTCACCAAGTTACAGTTCCAGAAAAATTCATCTCATTGCAAAATCTCTCTGTCGAACACCTGCAGTGCATGGTCATTGTCAAGTTCAGAGTTTCAGAGATTCAGTTCAGTGCTCGCTGTCGTTTTCTTCAGAGATGGACGTCGATCTCGCCAGTGCCACCTCGTTTTCTGCATTTTCCTCTCGAGGAGTCTTTCAGACACTCGTTTGGCACCTGTATTATTATTCCGCATTTTCCGCTCGAGGAGTCTTTCAGACACTCGTTTGGCACCTGTATTATTATTCCGCATTTTCCGCTCGAGGAGTCTTTCAGACACTCGTTTGGCACCTATATTATTATTCCGCATTTTCCACTCGAGGAGTCTTTCAGACACTCGTTTGGCACCCGCATTATTATTCTGCATTTTCCTCTCGAGGAGTCTTTCAGACACTCGTTTGGCACCAGTATTACTATTCTGCAGTTTCCGCTCGAGGCGTCATTCAGACCCTCGCTTGGCACCCAGTATTTATTATCTCTATGTCTGATCGCACTGGTTAACTTGTTCATATGCTTCATGTTTACATTTGTTATACCTTATGTCCGAACTGTCTTGCGAGTACTTTCATAGTACTCACCTGGCTTGTTGATTTGGCCAGATGTTGACGAAGGCGATCTCTTGGATGAAGAGTTTGATAGCGCGTCCGACGCCTAGAGGAGTCCCAGTCAGTCCTGCGCGATCCCGGTTATTGGTCACTTGTATTGTATACGCTTCCGCCACCCACAATAAGCCTTCTCGAGCCTCACTCCGACGCTCGATGAGTGTAGTCTTCTGGAATCATATCACTCGCTTCGCGGTGATATTTCCACCACCGTTGTTATCGTGAGTTAGTAGTTGCCACCCTATCCGCCGTTTTGTTTTAGCGGCGTGCTTGTAATAAATTGTTGGGCAGTCTCTGCTCAACCTTGTATTATATTTAGTACTCCTGGTATTTTTCTTCTGTGACCAAGATATTGTCTACCAGTGAGAAGGAATTCTTCCTCGCTGGTCCGTAAAAGGGATCAGTCTCTCAATAATTATTTTATTGAAAAACCGGTCGTGACAAGCTTGGTACCAGAGCCAGGCTGACTGTAGGAAGCCACTAGGTGCGATCGCTAATCGGTTATTAGCGTCTTTTGTGCTTTTTCAGCATTTTGCAATTGTAGCTATTTTCTGTTGGTCATCATAAATTTATGACATGACTACTCAGAATTTTTGCCTACTTTTGTAGATGGCTGGCAGCAGTTGTGAGAATCGAGTGTTCACCAACGTGCCCGAGGGGTTTGTCAAGCTCCTCGTCTCCATCACCAAGCTCGCGATCGGGCCAGCAGCTCGCCCGGAGTTCACACTCTATCAGCACAAGCTCAGTGACGACGTGTCTATGCAATTCAAGGGAGGACGTTCTGCTGCACGCCACTTCCGTTTTGTGGGAAGGGCCATGCCTACGGAGAGGCATGCCATGCAGATGGCTGCCCGTGAGGCGATAGCTCGCCTTCGGGACATCCTTCCTACGATGAAGACTCGTCTCTACCGCTACCTCCCATGCCATGTGCCCTACACCAGCCACTATCCGTTCGCCTGCCATCGGGGAGAACGAGATGAAGCCATCGAGATGGTTGTGGAGTATCTCAAGGCTCTGGAGGAGTCTTTCGACAACCTCGTAGATGATCTTGTGGCTGCCCGCATGGACTTAGTCCGGGGCGGTCCTGCCAGCAGGAAGGAGCTTCTCCACACGGCGCCGCCTTTGACATTCGTCTCGTCTTCAGCCTCGTACGCACCGGCCGTTTTGGCCACTGCTCGCCGTCTGCCTACCACTGAGGAGTTCGACCGAGTCATCGCTCCTACTCCAGTCAGAGCCGCACCGCCTGCCGCACACGCTCTACCACCAGTCGCCCCTGCACCATCACCGCAGCGCAGCGTCCCGCGCCAGGAGCCAGCTAGAGAGGAGGAGGTTGATTCTCCTGGAGCGCTGAGCCTTGCCATCGGCAAGGGGAAGGAGATCTTCACCATCTCCGACTGAGAGCACCGAGTAGCCGCGTGTTATACCTGCTTGTATGATGTGTTGTTTTATCTGTACGCTAGTTTGTATTGGTGTGTTTGCTGCCTTCCGGAGTAGTACGCTAGTTTTTAATAACATGTCAGGATTGTGTACGCGCATCCTGAGTGCTGTATCTTGTGTTTGCTTTTCGCATGTAAGATTTATGTTAAGCACTTCTTCTCCATGAAAAATCATTTGTGTTTCTTTGAAAACCTTGAAGCCTTTTTATTTTTGCCTTTGCGAGATTTTTGTGCTACACAATTTTTCTCATGGGTTTTGCAAATAATACCCCAGACTGGAAAAATGTCTCGCCCGTGGACTCGCTCCATGCCCAATCAGCCAGAAGAGGTTTACGGGACACAGACCAGCAACAATTTCACTCAGGGTCAGTCCAGCCAACAAGACAGCGAAGCAGCACTGTCTCAAGTATGCCGTCTCTTCGAGCAAAGCCAGCAACAGCACCAAGAGATGATGAACCATGTCATCAACATGGGAAACCACCGTGAACCCTATCAACCCCATTCCAAATTACAGAAGACTCGCCCCTCAACTTTTGCTCACACCGACAGACCGCTGGAAGCTGATGATTGGCTTCGTGAGATTGAAAGGAAACTGATTATTGCTCAGTGCTCAGATCATGAGAAGGTGCTCTATGCACCACACTACCTTACTGGAGCAGCCGCAGCATGGTGGGAAAACTTCCTACACATGCATCCTCGGGAACACAACATCACCTGGGAAGAGTTCAAGGAAGGCTTCCGTGGGGCACACATCCCCAGGAGCATCCTAAAGATCAAGAAGAGAGAGTTCGATGACCTGAAGCAAAGAGGCATGTCAGTGACCGAGTACAATGGTCAGTTCACCCAGCTGTCTCGTTATGCCTACGACGAGCACATGACAGAAAGCAAGAAGATGGAAAAATTCCTGGACGGCCTGGCACTAGCGTTAAGATGCCAACTGATCGTGCACACCTTTCCGGATTTTAAGATGCTGGTGGACAAGGCCATCACCCTGGAGAATGAGCGCCGTAGTCTGGAAGATATCCGCAAGCGAAAGAGGGACAAGACGACTCTTGCCCGCAGCAACCGAGGCAAGACTGAGGTCCCAAGGACAGACACAAGGAGATCCACGACTACTGAGCCAAGGCCCGTCGGACAATTTCATGCCAGGGACAAGGAGTTCACATACCGTCCAGGGGTCACCTGCTATGCTTGTGGTCAACAAGGGCATTATGCTAAACAGTGCCCGAAGCCAAGAGACTCGGCACCCAAGCCGAACAATGGTGGAAACAATCCAGCCCCCAAGCGCAACAACTTCAATCCCAGCAACAACCACAGGAAGGGTCACCTGAACCATGTGACCAGGGAAGAAGCGCAGAATGCCCCAGACATCGTGCTCGGTACGTTCCCTGTCAACACAGTACCCGCCACGGTTTTGTTTGATTCTGGAGCTTCCCATTCGTTCGTTTCGAAGAGTTTTGTTTCGCAACATGGTTTTCCGATACTCCCTTGGAAAAATCTATGATCATCAAGTCCCCCGGGAATAAGCAAATCGCTCAGGGTTACTGCCAAGGAGTGGTCATTGAGTTCGAAGGACTACAATTCCACGCGAATCTCATCGTGTTGGAAAGTAAAGGACTGGATGTCATTTTAGGGATGGACTGGTTGACCACCAACAAAGGATTCATCGACTGTTTCAATCGAACAGTGATTCTCACTCACCATCACGGCAAGACTATAAGAGTTTCCGCTCAAGAAAGGCCACGATCACAGAAACCAAAACTGAACAAAATGGACATTGCAGAACTGAGGAAAGTTCCAGTGGTATGCGAGTTTCCTGATGTGTTCCCTGAAGAACTACCAGGCATGCCACCAGACCGAGAGATCGAATTCAGCATTGAACTAGCGCCTGGCACCGCTCCCATCTATAAGAAGCCATATAGAATGGCACCCTCAGAATTGGTGGAGTTGAAGAAGCAGATAAAGGAATTATTGGACAAAGGATTTATACGAGCCAGCTCCTCACCATGGGGTTCGCCCGTGTTATTCGCCAAGAAGAAGGATGGGACACTGAGGCTGTGTATAGACTATCGAGCCCTCAACATGGTCACCATCAAAAACAAATATCCGATGCCACGGATCAATGATTTGTTTGACCAGCTCGCACAAGCCAAGGTATTTTCAAAGATTGATTTGAGATCGGGATACCATCAACTGAAGGTACGGACGGAAGATATCCCCAAGACAGCTTTCACTTCCAGATATGGGTTATACGAGTTTACAGTGATGCCTTTTGGACTAACGAACGCCCCCGCATATTTCGTCCACCTCATGAACAAAGTATTCATGAAATTCATGGACAAATTTGTGGTGGTATTCATTGACGACATTCTGGTTTACTCGAGGACACCGGAAGAGCATGCTGAACACCTCAGAATTGTTTTGGGAGAATTGAGGAAACATCAGTTGTACGCCAAATTTAGCAAGTGCGAATTTTGGCTAAGACAAGTTGGTTTCTTGGGCCATATACTGAACCAAGAAGGCGTGGCCGTAGACCCAGAAAAAGTCAAGGCCATACTGGACTGGAAGCCACCCGCCAATGTCACAGATGTGCGGAGTTTCCTAGGAATGGCCGGATATTACAGGAGATTTATTGAAGGATTCTCCACTGTGGCAAAACCTATGACACAATTACTCAAGAAGGACAAGAAATTCGTATGGACAGAAGCATGTGAGCAGAGCTTCCAAGAACTCAAGAAGAAGCTGACAACCGCACCGGTCTTAACTGTGCCAGACATACACAAGAGCTTTGAAGTGTATTGTGACGCGTCCCGAAAAGGTCTCGGATGTGTGCTAATGCAGGATGGCAAAGTTGTCGCATATGCCTCCAGGCAGCTGCGAAAACATGTGGAAAATTACCCAACACATGACTTGGAGCTAGCAGCAGTTATACATGCACTCAAGGAGTGGAGGCACTTTCTGTTGGGAAATCGCTGTGAAATATATACGGACCATAAGAGCCTCAAATATATTTTCACACAGCCAGAGCTGAATTTACGCCAACGACGCTGGTTGGAACTAGTCAAAGACTATGACGTCGGTATTCACTACCACCCAGGGAAAGCAAATGTAGTGGCCGATGCCCTTAGTCGAAACCCCAGCCCGGACAGTGACGGTCAGCAAAATTTGAGGCCTGAGTTTCAGCGAGAGTTCACTAGGCTCAACATGATGTTAGTCTCTGAGGGCACCGTATCGAACCTGGAGATACAACCCACCCTGGTGGAACAAATTAAGAAGGCTCAACAGGGACATCCCAGCATCGAAGGCATAAAGAAGAAAATGAATCTTAGTAAGACTTCAGAGTTCGTCACAGACAGTGAAGGAACATTATGGTACCGAGACAGACTTTGCGTACCTAACATTGAGGAACTCAAGCAACAGATCTTGACGGAAAGCCACACCGCCCCATACTCGATCCATCCTGGAGGAACCAAAATGTACAAGGACATCCAGGAAAGATTTTGGTGGCACGGTATGAAAAGAGATATAGCCACATTCATCTCTTGTTGCGATTCATGTCAGCGCATCAAGGCCGAGCACCAAAAGCCATCAGGACTACTCCAGCCTAACAGGATACCAGAGTGGAAATGGGATGAAATAGGAATGGACTTCATTGTCGGATTACCCCGATCACAACGCGGAAATGATGCCATATGGGTCATCACAGACCGGCTAACCAAGGTTGCTCATTTCATTCCCGTGAAGACTACCTACTCCACACAAAGACTGGCAAAACTTTATCTCTCCCGTATAGTTTGCTTGCACGGAGTCCCAAAGACTATAATATCAGACCGAGGCACCCAATTCGTCTCCAAATTTTGGGATCACCTACAACAAGCTCTGGGCACGCAGCTAGCTTTCAGTACAGCATACCACCCTCAGACTGATGGACAAACAGAACGTGTAAACCAAATCCTAGAGGATATGCTAAGGGCCTGTGTGCTCACCTATGGATCCAGTTGGGAAGAAAGTTTGCCGTATGCCGAATTTGCTTACAACAACAGTTACCAAGCCAGCTTGCAAATGGCACCCTTTGAAGCGTTGTATGGACGAAGGTGTCGTACCCCACTGAATTGGTCAGAAACAGGTGACAGCCGTATCTTTGGCCCAGATATGCTTAAAGAGGCCGAGGAGAAAGTTAAACAAATCAGGGACAGACTCAAGACAGCACAGAGCCGACAAAAGAGCTACTATGATCAGAAGCATCGAGAGGTCAGCTTTGAACCCGGTGATTCCGTATACCTCCGAGTATCTCCTATGAGGGGTCTGCAACGATTCAAAATTAAGGGGAAGCTAGCCCCAAGATTTATTGGACCATTTTGTGTAAAGGCACGGAGAGGCACGGTAGCCTACCAACTAGACCTCCCCAAGGAGCTGTCAGACGTCCATGACGTGTTCCACGTCTCACAGTTAAGAAAATGTGTGAGCAACCCAGAAAAGCATGTACCTCATGAGGACATTGATATGCAACCAGATCTCACCTACAGAGAAAGACCAGTAAAGATTTTAGAAGAGTCTGAACGGAGGACCCGTCAGAAAACGACCAAGTTTTTCAGGGTTCAGTGGAGCAACCACACTGAGGATGAAGCTACATGGGAAAGGGAGGATTTCCTTCGAGCAGAGTATCCATATTTATTTGAGGATCAGCAGAAATCTCGAGGACGAGATTTTTCCTAAGGGGGTAGGTGTTGTGACACCCAAGTTTTTATTTGGATTTTTCAAAAGATTTTTTATTTGACTTGAGGGGAGTGATTTAAATTTTTCTTCAAGAGAACTCTCCCTCTCATATACTTTTCTTTATGGCAAAAGTTTTGTTTGGATTCACCCAAGATCTGCCTTTGGTCTTGGAGGTTCTTTCTTTTCACTTGGACCCAAGACAAAATGTTTTTCATTTGGGAAAATGACTTTTGAAAATCTCCTTGAAATTTGCACTATGGCTTTTGGAAAAGTCCTTTGCCACTTTCAACAATTCCTTCTTGCCACGGCCTTAGTGCAAATGCTCTCTCCTAACCCTTCCCTCACCTTTGGATCATGTTTTACACCAAATCCAGCAAGTTGAACCTCCCCATGTATCTATTTCCATTCAAATTCTATTCAAATAAATTCCTGCCTTCTTTTCTAGCACTTGGAGATTTGCAAAGGAACTCCACTTTCTGTCTTGAGTTTTGGCCCCAAACCTTTTTCCCCTCCTAGTCCTTTGAACCCTCAACCTAGAACCATGAAGATCCACTGGTCTTCAGATCAAAATTTTCAAACTACACCTGCTGCAAGTTTGGACCAGATTTGTCAAATTTGGTGAAATTCATTCAAAACCTTCTCCAAAAATTCCAAGTAAAATCAGGCAGCCCCTGGGTGCTTTGAGTGGTCATCTCACCAAGTTACAGCTCCAGAAAAATTCATCTCATTGCAAAATCTCTCTGTCGAACACCTGCAGTGCATGGTCATTGTCAAGTTCAGAGTTTCAGAGATTCAGTTCAGTGCTCACTGTCGTTTTCTTCAGAGATGGACGTCGATCTCGCCAGTGCCACCGCGTCGCCTTGCTCCTCGTCCCCGCCCTCTTGTTCCTGCACCGCACGAACGCCTGGCGCCTTGCGGGCGTCGGCGACGAGCAGCAGAAGGTGCGCCGCCCCGTGACCGACGCCGGCGGCGGCTTTGCGGACGCCAGCGGGAGACACGGCGCCGACGACGCCACCCAGCGCCGCCCAAACCACCGGAGCTCGCTGCGTGGCCTTCCACTCCCCCGAACGCGCTGCCGCTCTCGTCGTGAACCGCAGGGCGCGGAGCGCGCTCTCTGCCGCCGTTGAGCCCGTGCGGTCACCTCACCGTGGACCGACGCCATTACGCCAAGTCCATCTCCGTTTAGCTGTAAAACGACTCCAGTAACCTCCACTGATGCTGCCTGGCCGCTCAAACCACCTGCCAATCCACTGCTCCGCCGTAATCGCTCGCCGGAGATTCTCCGTTCACGGCCACCCCATCGATCTGCCTATAAATAGAGGCCCCGAGCTTCAACTCGAGCACCCACCAGCCCTGCACTCCCCCTAGAGCACGCCTAGCCACTGGAAGAGCCCCGAGGAGGTCTCCTTCCTCGACTCCGGCCGCCGCGACCCGCCACGGGATCCAGCCCGATTCGCCCCCGTGTGTGCTCCTCCGCCTCCATTCTCTTGCCAGTAGCTTCACCTTGCATCACTCGTTCTGACCCGCGCCTCAATTCGTAGTTTGCAGCCCTCCACCGGAGTTCCCCATCCTCACCCGAGCCGCCGTCCGCTGGAGAAAGTGTTGTCGTCGACGTGGTGCTCCCCGTTGGACGAGTCCACCACCCACCGACGCGGAAGAAGACGCTGAAGCTCTTGGTACCCTCCGTTTCTCCTAACTCGCCGTGGTTCGACGCCGGCGTCCACCGCAGTCTTCGGGCGCCGGCGAGCTTTTCAAACCTGACATGTGGACCCCGCGTGTCAGCCTCTGTTCTTTTATTCGCGAACCGTTTTCTGTTGGCGCCTTCGGGCAAAATACGTCTTCTCCTTTGCGCTTGCGCATTCCCAGCCGAAGCGTTTTCTGTTTTCTCAGTTAAAACCCTGGAACTTTTCTGTTTCATTACAGATAAGTCCCTGGACAGAAACCTTTATAACTTTTTAATAAAAAGGTATTTTTGAGTGATTCTTTTTCTGACGATCTTCAAATTTTGTCTAGTTTTTTATGGGATTTATTTGAAAAATATTTGGAAAAAGTTTCTGTGTATGTGTTGGTTTTCACGTTAGCACCCGTTTCGTGATTGCCGTAGGTTCCGGGAGAGGTGACGGAGCCGCGAACTTAGCCGAGCTAGACTCCGACTTCTCCGAACCAGGCAAGCATGTTTTGAACATTTGATATGACAGGTGTTTTGCATGTTTGCGTGAAAGTTGTGCGTGGCATATGAGTGTCGGTAAAAACCTCGTTGCTTGTAAGGCAACGACCCGGTTGTTCCAAAGTTGCGATGACCTCTGATGAGAGGTGGCCTAATCATGTGGTGACATGAAGGGCAGTAAGGTGGTACTGTTGTAGCATACCAGCCTTGCGTCATCCGACTTTTTTTCGACGTTAACGTGGTTGGAGCTACGTTATCGTTCTTTTCCCGCATGTTCCAAAGTTGCGATGACCTCTGATGAGAGGTGGCCTAATCATGTGGTGACATGAAGGGCAGTAAGGTGGTACTGTTGTAGCATACCAGCCTTGCGTCATCCGACTTCCTCCGACGTTAACGTGGTTGGAGCCACGTTACCGTTCTTTCCCCTTCCGTGCTACCACATGCCTCATTGCCAGGATGCGGTTTAGTAAGTTGGTAACCTCTTTCCGTGTACACACCAAACAGAGAGGCCGGGATGATGGTACCTTGGCCCAGGATTAAAGCCAGTCATCCGGTCAGGGGGCATGGGTGTTTCCGGTTGGGACCGAGAGGGGGGGCACCCCCTTAGAGCGCGCGTATAGAAATTTGATCCCATGCTATGCGAGGTTGTAGCCTCCCTGTCTCAAGGTTTTTCTTGAACGTCGCCGAGGGTTATCCCTGGCTTCGGATGGTTGAATTGGGTGTGTACTGGTTAGACGTGTTTCTTCCAAAATACCGTAGACGGAACTAGTCCCCGTGACTACTGAAATCCGTTGGCTGTGGTTAAGTACAAACTCTGCAGAGTCAATTCTTTCCAAATCATCGTATCCATGATCAGTAGTGTAAACATTATATCCATATCTATCCGTGTGAAAATCTTGTCCCCGGTGAACAAGCTCAAGTGGTAAATTCAGATTTATTGTTATTCCTGTGGATGGACTAACTTTATATTTGTCTCATGCTTGTGATAAATTATGTTCCCGAGCTATTGTATTATTGAGCTACAATATAAGCCCTTTATGTGATGTCGCTCAGACGTCCGACTGCGGCATGCACTGCCTTTATTTTCTGTAATAAGCCCTTTATGTGGTGTCGCCCCGACGCCCGACTGTGGCATTATTATTCTGCATTTTCCTCTCGAGGAGTCTTTCAGACACTCGTTTGGCACCTGTATTATTATTCCGCATTTTCCGCTCGAGGAGTCTTTCAGACACTCGTTTGGCACCTGTATTATTATTCCGCATTTTCCGCTCGAGGAGTCTTTCAGACACTCGTTTGGCACCTGTATTATTATTCCGCATTTTCCGCTCGAGGAGTCTTTCACACACTCGTTTGGCACCCGCATTATTATTCTGCATTTTCCTCTTGAGGAGTCTTTCAGACACTCGTTTGGCACCAGTATTACTATTCTGCAGTTTCCGCTCGAGGCGTCATTCAGACCCTCGCTTGGCACCCAGTATTTATTATCTCTATGTCTGATCGCACTGGTTAACTTGTTCATATGCTTCATGTTTACATTTGTTATACCTTATGTCCGAACTGTCTTGCGAGTACTTTCATAGTACTCACCTGGCTTGTTGATTTGGCCAGATGTTGACGAAGGCGATCTCTTGGATGAAGAGTTTGATAGCGCGTCCGACGCCTAGAGGAGTCCCAGTCAGTCCTGCGCGATCCCGGTTATTGGTCACTTGTATTGTATACGCTTCCGCCACCCACAATAAGCCTTCTCGAGCCTCACTCCGACGCTCGATGAGTGTAGTCTTCTAGAATCATATCACTCGCTTCGCGGTGATATTTCCACCACCGTTGTTATCGTGAGTTAGTAGTTGCCACCCTATCCGCCGTTTTGTTTTAGCGGCGTGCTTGTAATAAATTGTTGGGCAGTCTCTGCTCAACCTTGTATTATATTTAGTACTCCTGGTATTTTTCTTCTGTGACCAAGATATTGTCTACCAGTGAGAAGGAATTCTTCCTCGCTGGTCCGTAAAAGGGATCGGTCTCTCAATAATTATTTTATTAAAAAACCGGTCGTGACAAGAGATTGCGAAGCACATCGATTCTTGAGTCTTTTTGAGTTGAGACGCCTTCGTTAACCTTGGATAGCATGTCCCAGACCAGCTTCGCAGACTCCAGTGCACTGACATGACCATACTGCCCTTTGGTCAGGTGACCATAGATTATGTTCTTGGTAGTTAAGTCCAGTTGCGCGAACCTCTTGACGTCAGCAGCGGTGACACCTTCACCAACTTTGGGAACGCCAGTCTTGACAACATACCAGAGGTCGTTGTCAATGGCTTCAAGATGCATGCGCATCTTATTCTTCTGTTAGGGGTAATTCTTGGAAATATGCCCTAGAGGCAATAATAAAATGATTATTATTGTATTTCCTTGTTCATGATAATTTTCTATTGTTCATGCTATAATTGTATTAACTGGAAACCGTAATACATGTGTGAATACATACACCACAACATGTCCCTAGTAAGCCTCTAGTTGACTAGCTCGTTGATCAATAGATGGTTATGGTTTCCTGACCATGGACATTGGATGTCATTGATAACGGGATCACATCATTAGGAGAATGATGTGATGGACAAGACCCAATCCTAAGCATAGCACAAGATCGTGTTAGTTCGTTTGCTAAGAGCTTTTCTAATGTCATGTATCATTTCCTTAGACCATGAGATTGTGCAACTCCCGGATACCGTAGGAATGCTTTGGGTGTACCAAACGTCACAACGTAACTGGGTGGCTATAAAGGTGCATTACAGGTATCTCCGAAAGTGTCTGTTGGGTTGGCACGAATCGAGACTGGGATTTGTCACTCCGTATGACGGAGAGGTATCTCTGGGCCCACTCGGTAATGCATCATCATAATGAGCTCAATGTGACTAAGTAGTTAGTCATGGGATCATGCATTACGGAACGAGTAAAGAGACTTGCCGGTAACCAGATTGAACAAGGTATAGGGATACCGACGATCGAATCTCGGGCAAGTAACATACCGATAGACAAAGGGAATTGTATACGGGATTGATTGAATCCCTGACATCGTGGTTCATCCGATGAGATCATCGTGGAACATGTGGGAGCCAACATGGGTATCTAGATCCCGCTGTTGGTTATTGGCCGGAGAACGTCTCGGTCATGTCTGCATGGTTCCCGAACCCGTTGGGTCTACACACTTAAGGTTCGGTGACGCTAGAGTTGTTATGGGAAATAGTATGTGGTTACCGAAGGTTGTTCGGAGTCCCGGATGAGATCCCGGACATGATGAGGAGCTCCGGAATGGTCCGGAGGTGAAGATCGGTATATTGGACGAAGGGTATTGGAGTCCGGAATTTTTCGGGGGGGTACCCGGCTATGGCCAGCATGTCCGAAAGGGGTTTCGGAGGCCCCGGCAAGCGTTGGGGGGCCTTATGGGCCAAGGGGAAGGGGCAAACCAGCCCACTAAGGGGCTGTGCGCCCCTCCCAACCCCTCTCATGTAACCAGGAGAGGTGGGGGCGCCACCCCTAGGGCAGCCGCCCCTCCCGGCTTGGGGGCAAGTTTCCTAGGGGGTGGGGGTGCCCAAACCCATCTAGCGTTTCCCCTGGCCGCCGCCTCCTCCTCTAGATATATCTAGAGGGGCCGGCCCCCTCTCCCCTTCCCCCTATATATAGTGAGGGGGTGGGAGGGCAGCCACACCCTTCCCTTGGCGCAGCCCCTTCCTCCTCATACATCTCCTCCTCCTTCGTGGTGCTTAGCGAAGCTCTGCCGGAGAACCACGAGCTCCATTGCCACCACGCCGTCGTGCTGCTGGAGTTCTCCCTCAACTTCTCCTCTTCCCTTGCTGGATCAAGAAGGAGGAGACGTCCATTCGGTGCTAAATCGGATCTTCCGCGATTTGAATCGCCGCGAGTACGACTCCATCAACCGCGTTCTTGTAACGCTTCCGCTTAGCGATCTTCAAGGGTATGAAGATGCACTCCCTCTCTCTCGTTGCTAGCATCTCCTAGATTGATCTTGGTGACACGTAGGAAAAGTTTGAATTATTGCTACGTTCCCCAACAGTGGCATCATGAGCTAGGTCTATGTGTAGATTCTATGCACGCGTAGAACACAAAGTAGTTGTGGGCGATGATTTGTTCAATTTGCTTACCGTTACTAGTCTTACCTTGATTTGGCGGCATTGTGGGATGAAGCGGCCCGGACCGACCTTACATGTACTCTTACGTGAGACAGGTTCCACCGACTGACATGCACTTGATGCATAAGGTGGCTAGCGGGTGTCTGTCTCTCCCACTTTAGTCGGATCGGATTCGATGAAGAGGGTCCTTATGAAGGGTAAATAGCAATTATCATATCACCGTTGTGGCTTTTGCGTAGGTAAGAAACGTTCTTGCTAGAAACCCATAGCAGCCACGTAAAACATGCAACAACAATTAGAGGACGTCTAACTTGTTTTTGCAGGGTATGCTATGTGATGTGATTTGGCCAAAAGGATGTGATGAATTATATATATGTGATATATGAGAATGATCATGTTCTTGTAATAGGAATCACGACTTGCATGTCGATGAGTATGACAACCGGCAGGAGCCATAGGAGTTGTCATAATTTATTGTATGACCTGCGTGTCATTGAAAAACGCCATGTAATTACTTTACTTTATTGCTAACCGTTAGCCATAGTAGTAGAAGTAATAGTTGGCGAGACAACTTCATGAAGACACGATGATGGAGATCATGGTGTCATGCCGGTGACGAAGGCGATCATGCCGCGCCTCGAAGATGGAGATCAAAGGCGCAAGATGATATTGGCCATATCATGTCACTTCATGATTTGCATGTGATGTTTGTCATGTTTACATCTTATTTGCTTAGAACGACGATAGCATAAATAAGATGATCCCTCACTAAAATTTCAAGAGATGTGTTCCCCCTAACAATGCACCGTTGCGAAGGTTTGTTGTTTCGAAGCACCAGGTGTGATCGGGTGTGATAGATTCTAACGTTCGCATACAATGGGTGTAAGCCAGATTTACACATGCGAAACACTTAGGTTGACTTGACGAGCCTACCATGTATAGACATGGCCTCGGAACACAAGAGACCGAAAGGTCGAACATGAGTCGTATAGTAGATACGATCAACATGGAGATGTTCACCGTTGATGACTAATCCGTCTCACGTGATGATCGGACACGGTCTAGTCGATTCGGATCATGTATCACTTAGATGACTAGAGGGATGTCTATCTAAGTGGGAGTTCATTAAATAATCAGATGAACTTAATTATCATGAACATAGTCAAAAGGTCTTTGCAAATTATGTCATAGCTTACGCTTTGGTTCTACTGTTTAAGATATGTTCCTAGAGAAAATTTAGTTGAAAGTTGATAGTAGAAATTATGCGGACTGGGTCCGTAAACTGAGGATTATCCTCACTGCTGCACAGAAGGCTTATGTCCTTAATGCACCGCTCGGTGTGTGAACGTCGAGCGTCGTCTGTGGATGTTGCGAACATCTGACATACACGTTTTGATGACTACGTGATAGTTCAGTGCGTAATGCTAACGGTTTAGAATTGAGGCGCCAAAGACGTTTTTGAAACGTCGCAGAACATATGAGATGTTCCAAAGACTGAAATTGGGATTTCAGACTAGTGCCCACGTCAAGAGGTATGAGACCTCTGACAAGTTTCTTAAGCCTGCAAACTAAGGGAGAAAAGCTCAATCGTTGAGCATGTGCTCAAGTTGTCCGAGTACTACAATCGCTTGAATCGAGTGGGAGTTAATCTTCCAGACGAGATAGTGATGGTTCTCCATAGTCACTGCCACCAAGCTATTAGAGCTTCGTGATGAACTATAACATATCAAGGATAGACATGATGATCCTTGAGCAACTCGCGATGTTTGACACCGCGAAAGTAGAAATCAAGTAGGAGCATCAATTGTTGATGGTTAGTAAAACCACTAGTTTCAAGAAGGGCAAGGGAAAGAAGGGATACTTCATGAAACGGCAAATCAGTTGCTGCTCTAGTGAAGAAACCCAAGGTTGAACCCAAACCCGAGACTAAGTGCTTCTGTAATGAGGGGAACGGTCACTGAAGCAGAACTACCCTAGATACTTAGTAGATGAGAAGGCAGGCAAGGTCGACAGAAGTATATTGGATATACATTATATTGATGTGTACTTTACTACTACTCCTAGTAGCACCAGGGTATTAGATACCGGTTCGGTTGCTAAGTGTTGGTAACTCGAAATAAAAGGCTACGGAATAAATGGAGACTAGCTAAAGGTGAGATGACGATATGTGTTGGAAGTGTTTCCAAGGTTGATGTAATCAAACATCGTACGCTCCCTCTACCATCGGGATTGGTATTAAACCTAAATAATTGTTATTTGGTGTTTGCGTTGAGCATAGACATCATTGGATTATATTTATCGCAATACGGTTGTTCATTTAAGGAGAATAATGGTTACTCTGTTTATTTGAATAATACCTTCAATGGTCTTGCACCTAAAATGAATGGTTTATTGAATCTCGATCGTAGTGATACACATGTTCATGCCAAAAGATATAAGATAGTAATGATAGTACCACATACTTGTGGCACTGCCATTTCAGTCATATTGGTATAAAACGCATGAAGAAGCTCCATGTTGATGGATCTTTGGACTCACTCATTTTTGAAAAGATTGAGACATGCGAACCATGTCTATTGGTAGATATGCATGAAGAAACTCCATACAGATGGATCGTTTGGACTCACTTGATTTTGAATCATTTGAGACCTGCAAATCATAACACATGGGCAAGATGACTGAAAGGCCTCGTTTTCAGTAAGATGGAACAAGAAAGCAACTTGTTGGAAGTAATAAATTTTGATGTATGCAGTCCAATGAGTGCTGAGGCACGCAGTGGATATCGTTATGTTCTTACTTCACAGATTATTTGAGTAGATGCTGAATATATTTACCTGATGAAACACAAGTATGCATTATTGAAAGGTTCAAGTAATTTCAGAGTGAAGTTGAAGATCGTCGTGACAAGAGGATAAAATGTCTATGATATGATCATAGAGATGAATATCTGAGTTACGAGTTTGGCACACAATTAAGACATTGTGGAAATTGTTTCACAACTAATACCGCCTGGAACACCATAGTGTGATGGTGTGTCCGAACATCATAACTTCACCCTATTGGATATGGTGCATACCATGATGTCTCTTATCGAATTACCACTATCGTTGATGGGTTAGGCATTAGAGACAACCGCATTCACTTTAAATAGGGCACCACGCAATTCTGTTGAGACGACACCGTATGAACTATGGTTTAGAGAAACCTAAGCTGCCGTTTCTTAAAAGTTTGTGGCTGCGACGCTTATGTGAAAAAGTTTCAGGCTGATAAGCTCGAACCCAAAGCAGATAAATGCATCTTCATAGAATACCCAAAACAGTTGGGTATACCTCCTATTTCAGAACTGGAAGCAAAAGTGATTGTTTCTAGAAACGGGTCCTTTCTCGAGGAAAAGTTTCTCTCGAAAGAATTGAGTGGGAGGATGGTGGAGACTTGATGAGGTTATTGAACCGTCACTTCAACTAGTGTGTAGCAGGGCACGGGAAGTTGTTCCTGTGGCACCTACACCAATTGAAGTGGAAGCTTATGATAGTGATCATGAAACTTCGGATCAAGTCACTACCAAACCTCGTAGGTCGACAAGGATGCGTACTACTTCAGAGTGGTACGTAATCCTGTCTTGGAAGTCATGTTGCTAGACAACAATGAACCTATGAGCTATGGAGAAGCGATGGTGGGCCCAGATTCCAACGAATGGCTCGAGGCCATAAAATCCGAGAGAGGATCCATGTATAAAAATAAAGTATAGACTTTGGAAGAACTACTTGATGGTCGTAAGGCTGTTGGGTGCAGATGGATTTTAAAAGGAAGACGGACAATGATGGTAAGTGTCACCATTAAGAAAGCTCGACTTGTCGTTAAGATGTTTTCCGACAAGTTCAAGGAGTTGACTACGATGAGATTTTCTCACTCGTTGCGATGCTAAGAGTCTGTTGGAATTATATTACCAGTTACTGCATTATTTATGAAATCTTGCAGATAGGATGTCAAAAACATTGTTTCCTCGACGTTTTTCTTGAGGAAAGGTTGTATGTGATACAACCAGAAGGTTTTGTCAATCCTGAAAGATGCTAACAAGTATGCAAAGCTCCAGCAATCCTTCTAAGGACTTGAGTAAGCATCTCGGAGTTGGAATGTAAGCTTTCATGAGATGATCAAAGATTTTGGGTTTTTACAAAGTTTATGAGAAACTTGTATTTCCAAAGAAGTGAGTGGGAGCACTATAGAATTTTTTGATAAGTATATGTTGTTAACATATTGTTGATCAGAAATGATGTAGAATTTCTGGAAAGCATACAGGGTTCCTTTGAAAAGTGTTTTTCAATGGAAAACCTGGATTAAGCTACTTGAACATTGAGCATCAAGATCTATAAGGATAGATCAAAAATGCTTAATAGTACTTTCAAATGAATACATACCGTGACAAGATTTTGAAGGAGTTCAAAATAGATCAGCAAAGAAGGAGTTCTTGGCTGTGTTACAAGGTGTGAGTATTGAGTAAGACTCAAGACCTGACCACGGCAGAAGAGAGAGAAAGGACGAAGGTCGTCCCCTATGCTTTAGACATAGGCTCTACAGTATGCTATGCTGTGTACCGCACCTGAAGTGTGCCTTGCCATGAGTTAGTCAAGGGGTACATAGTGATCCAGGAATGGATCACATGACAGCGGTCGAACTTATCCTTAGTAACTAGTGGACTAAGGAATTTTCTCGATTATGGAGGTGATAAAAGAGTTTGTCGTAAAGGGTTACGTCGATACAAACTTTGACACTAATCCGGATGACTCTGAGTAGTAAACCGGATTCGTACAGTAGAGCAGTTATTTGAAATAGCTCCAAGTAGCGCGTGGTAGCTGCATCTACAAGATGACATAGAGATTTGTAAAGCACACACGGATCTGGAAGGTTCAGACCCGTTGACTGAAAAAAACTCTCTCACAAGCGAGATATGAACAAACCCCATGGGTGTTGGATTCATTACAATCACATAGTGATGTGAACTAGATTATTGACTCTAGTGCAAGTGGGAGACTGTTGGAAATATGCCCTAGAGGCAATAATAAAATGGTTATTATTGTATTTCCTTGTTCATGATAATTGTCTATTGTTCATGCTATAATTGTATTAACTGGAAACTGTAATACATGTGTGAATACATAGACCACAACATGTCCCTAGTAAGCCTCCAGTTGACTAGCTCATTGATCAATAGATGGTTAAGGTTTCCTGACCATGGACATTGGTTGTCATTGATAACGGGATCACATCATTAGGAGAATGATGTGATGGACAAGACCCAATCCTAAGCATAGCACAAGATCGTGTAGTTCGTTTGCTAAGAGCTTTTCTAATGTCATGTATCATTTCCTTAGACCATGAGATTGTGCAACTCCCGGATACCGTAGGAATGCTTCGGGTGTACCAAACTTCACAACGTAACTGGGTGGCTATAAAGGTGCATTACAGGTATCTCCGAAAGTGTCTGTTGGGTTGGCACGAATCGAGACTGGGATTTGTCACTCCGTATGACGGAGAGGTATCTCTGGGCCCACTCGGTAATGCATCATCATAATGAGCTCAATGTGACTAAGTAGTTAGTCACGGGATCATGCATTACGGAACGAGTAAAGAGACTTGCCGGTAACGAGATTGAACAAGGTATAGGGATACCGACGATCGAATCTCGGGCAAGTAACATACCGATAGACAAAGGGAATTGTATACGGGATTGATTGAATCCCCGACATCGTGGTTCATCTGATGAGATCATCGTGGAACATGTGGGAGCCAACATGGGTATCCAGATCCCGCTGTTGGTTATTGGCCGGAGAACGTCTCGGTCATGTTTGCATGGTTCCCGAACCCGTAGGGTCTACACACTTAAGGTTCGGTGACGCTAGAGTTGTTATGGTAAATAGTATGTGGTTACCGAAGGTTGTTCGGAGTCCCGGATGAGATCCCGGACATGACGATGAGCTCCGGAATGGTCCGGAGGTGAAGATCGGTATATTGGACGAAGGGTATTGGAGTCCGGAATTGTTTCGGGGGTACCAGGCTATGCCCAGCATGTCCGAAAGGGGTTTCGGAGGCCCCGGCAAGCGTTAGGGGGGCCTTATGGGCCAAGGGAAGGGGCAAACCAGCCCACTAAGGGGCTGTGCGCCCCTCCCAACCCCTCTCATGTAACCAGGAGAGGTGGGGGCGCCACCCCTAGGGCAGCCGCCCCTCCCGGCTTGGGGGGCAAGTTTCCTAGGGGGTGGGGGCGCCCAAACCCATCTAGGGTTTCCCCTGGCCGCCGCCTCCTCCTCTAGATCCATCTAGAGGGGCCGGCCCCCTCTCCCCTTCCCCCTATATATAGTGAGGGGGTGGGAGGGCAGCCACACCCTTCCCTTGGCCCAGCCCCTTCCTCCTCATACATCTCCTCCTCCTCCGTAGTGCTTAGCGAAGCTCTGCCGGAGAACCACGAGCTCCATTGCCACCACGCCGTCGTGCTTCTGGAGTTCTCCCTCAACTTCTCCTCTCCCCTTGCTGGATCAAGAAGGAGGAGATGTCCCCGGGCTGTACGTGTGTTGAACGCCGAGGCGCCGTCCGTTCGGCGCTAGATCGGATCTTCCGCGATTTGAATCGCCGCGAGTACGACTCCATCAACCGCGTTCTTGTAACGCTTCCGCTTAGCGATCTTCAAGGGTATGAAGATGCACTCCCTCTCTCTCGTTGCTAGCATCTCCTAGACTGATCTTGGTGACACGTAGGAAAATTTTGAATTATTGCTACGTTCCCCAACAGTAATCAATGCCATCGAAGACGGGGCACGCAGCGGTGACCTTGATTATCCCTGTAGTCGACGTAGCTAAACTCCAGATGGTTAAACCGAATCACACGGAAAAAGGGAGCACCTTGCACTGATACCAATTAAAAGTGCTAGTTATCGACTAGAAGGGGTGAAGTGATAGAACCAGTTGCTTGACGAAGACAAGGATTTGGTAGACCAATTCCAGTTGCTGTGACAAATGTACGTGTGGTTAGGGAGGCTGAGATTGAACTCGGAAGACCGTGTCTTCACCTTATTACCCTTGAGCTAATTAAGGACACTTAGTCCTCGCCCAATTACTCTGGTAAGTCTTCAAGATAGACTTCCAAACCTTCACAGATCTCGTTCACCGGCGATCCACAATGACTCTGGGATCCTCAGAACGCGACGCCTAACTGTAACACCCATGTGTAATGATGCTACAGTAACCCCTGGGGTTAATTTAATCATTTTTCTAAACAAGTGTTTGATCATCATTGTCTCCTATCTCTTTCAAATTCCAGTTGTATTCAATTTCAAATTCTGAGTTAAATTCAAAATTGCTCAAACATAAAAACTAAAATGTTCATCATGTGCCAAATAATCCATAACTAATATTGGTAGTGAACTAACATTTTTGCAAAGTGTTTAAGTGCACTAAACTATTTAATATAGTGGCTAAAACAATAGATTAAATGCCTTTTTAAATTATAAAAGTTGCAAACTATTTCAAAAGCCTCACAATTTTTTTGTGGCAGTGCCAATTACTGCAATGTAATTATGAGGCCAAATCCCACATTTTACAGAATCCTTTTGGCAGCTCAAATATTGCAAAGCATTTTCTGTAATAAGAAAAAAGCAAAAGAAAAGAAAAGGGAGAAATGAGAGAGAGGCCCCCTGCCTCACCTGGGCTTCGACCCACCCCAGCTGGCCCTACCCCCCGGGTCGTCTTCCCTGTTTGACCGACCCCGTCGGTACAGGGGCGTGGTTGCCTCGGACCGTCTCGTCGGCGTCGAGGTGGATAAGCCTCCACGACACCTCGAATCCCCCTCACCTACCGCCACTCCCACTTCCCCCTCGGCCTCTCCACCTCGCCCCTCTCCTCTCCCTTGTAGACATGGCTCCGCCTCGCCAGGGCCTGTCGTGCCCGACGCGCCCCGCCCCGCCTCGTCATGGCCACCCGACGCCCTTGCCTCCCTGACGTCCTCCTCTTCTTCTTCGGCAAGCCACACGGACCGGAGCCACTGGAATGTTGCCACACCGTCGCCTTCGCCGATCCCATCCGCCTCGGCCACCATCTCGTCGTCAATCCGCCTCGGCGACTCCGACCACCTCGAGCCGTCCCCGGGCCTTCTCTGCAATGCCAGTGAGCCCCGCTCCTCCTCCCCCCTCTCCATTAGCTCTTCGTGCCCCGTAGCTAACTGCCGACGTAGTCGTGGCTCGCCGCCGCCCCGCTCTGTCGCCGCCGTGGCTACCGCTGCCGCAGCCTGCGCCCGAGGCCACCATCGTGCTCCTGGTGCTCCCATGAGCACAACGCACACACGCACGCCCCTCACGTGCCCCTAGCGCTGCCCCGACGAGCCCTGATGTCGCCCGCCGCTCGCGAGCTCGCCGTCGTCGCCATAGTGCCCCTCGGCGGCCGTCACCACCACCAGTCGTCGTAGCTCGACTTGCGTGTCCAAATGCACCACCACACACGCCCTTTGGGGCCTCGTAGCGCGGTTCCGATGAGCACCCGACTCCGGCCTCCGCCCCTGCTCGCCGCCGGCGTCGTCTCCGGCCAAGTCCTCCATGCCACCACCCCCACTCGACGCGGCTTGGCCTCCATGTTCGAACGGACCAAGCCACGGGTCCGGAGGCCCCCTGCAGTGTCGTCCTGGTCATCTCCGGCAGAGATCCGCCGCGCCTATGGTCGCCGGAGGTGCTCCGGTGCTGCCCGCCGACGTGGCCGACCTGCCCCCCCCCCATGGGTCACTGGTGAGTGGCCCCCATTGGCCCTTTGACTAGTTGACTTCGATCAACGGTGCTGAGTGGGCAACCCCCAGTCGCTGACATGTGGCCCCCACACGTTAATTAATCTATTTTTGATAAATAATTAAACTGTTAACTTAATCTTTTAAATTAACTAGTCACTGAAAGGTCGGCCCAGTAGTTTAATTAACTAGATTTAGATTGGGACGATTACACTTTTGCCCTTAGTTGTGCCAGCCCGTGGGTTTTGCCCTTACTTTTTGGCTCTGCTCAGTTTTGCACTTAGATTTGTCTCTGAGGTCGTCTAAGTGCCCTTTGACCGTTTGACCAATACTTTGAAAATTCATAACAAATTCATACGAACTCATAAAAATGCAAATAAGACATCGAAATGTTCACAAAAACAATACCTTTATGTGCTTGCCATTTGCGTGAAGGAAAAAAGTGTTGTTTAAACAACCCAAGGTTATTAACATTATTAAAAATAAAAAGGTATACAAAATACTTTTTGCATGAATAAAAATTACAGGCAAATAAGGTGATGTTTTGTGACCATTCTGATATCTTATTTGCATTTTTGTGAGATTAGATCAACTTGTTATGAAGTTTCAAAATAATGGTCAAATTTGTTTGAAAATTCATAACAAGTTGACATGAACTTAGAAAAAGGCAAATAAGATATCAGGATGTTCAGAAAACATAACCTACATTTGTAATTAATTTGTATTCATAAAAAGTATTGTTTATACCTTTATTATTAATAATGTTAATTACATTAACGACCTCGGGTTGTTTAAACTTTACTTTTTTCCTTCACACAAATGGCATGCACATAAAGGTATCGTTTTTCTGAACATTTTGATATCTTATTTTCATGTTTATGGATTCATTTGAACTAGCAGGGTCACCCGCGCATTTGCGCGGCTAGGTTTTTTATAAGTCGATATTTTCATGTTTATTGTGCACCATATTGATTTTAAAGGCAGTTTAGAGGATGTTCTCCTTTTATGGTTAAGTAAAGAATATGTTTAGCATTGTTGTTGAACATAATAATGTACTTACACAATCCATTTTATCCTTTTTAGTGTCTATTTTACCTCTACTTTTGTAGCAATTATATTTAGAAGATTCTAAATTAAGCACATCATAAAGTTTAAGAACCACAAACTGAGCATGGATATAGAAAGCCATTTAATAAGTTATACATACTTATTTTCTCGAGCAATGATTTTTTTTTTGTGTGCAGCTCATTATGACTTCTACTACACTAAACATGTTTTCATGTACTTCTCAAACATGTGTGATTACTGACCTATTCCAATAGGATGGTGAGCTGCGCTGAAAGCCTTCCTACTATTGTTGTTCAGTTGATACCGAGCTTGCTGATGAACTATTGCCTTGAAGGATTGTGCCTGATTTTGAAACATGTAAAAGGATCTCAATATTTTGTAGACCATACATATGGTATTGTGCATTTCCAACAGAAAAACAACAGAATTTATGTAATTGTCATTTTTTATTGTAAACGTCCCAAATGTGATCGTGCATCAGGCAGGCAAGATAATAGTTCATGTAGTATAAAGTGTAGTACTTGTCACCGAGATTTGACGCATTTATTACTTTCTAGAGGAGTGACCCTCGCATTTTTATGGCTAGATTCACACTGTATATTGTTGTATCCTGGATTATTTTTCTCTATCCTTTTCATTTTGACACAAATTATATGGCATACAAATATACTGTAGTCAAAAGCAAGTCTCAAGGAAATATGGCCGGACTATTGAGTGCACCGTAGTTTCTTGATAAAATACCTTGTTATGTGAGGCCAGAAGACGGATGCAAAGCCATACATAGACTTCTCTACCGATTTTCATATTTCCCCTCTACGACCAACTCCCCATCCCTTGTTATGCAACTTTGTACCAATATATCTTGTTATGCAATTCCCTATCCCTTGTTATGCAATTCCCCTCCAATAACTATATCTAAACATGAATAGCTTCTAGATATACCAAATGTTCTCTTGTTCCGCCCACATATATCACTGGTCGCATTCCTAGTTGCCTTCAAAGCTTATTCATCTTGATCGTGTCCTTCATGTTTTCGTGTCAATTATTTTTATATATATTTTTAATATAGGTTCCCAAGTACTAATTACATATTTTTTTTCCATGAGAATTTGCATGCCACATATGTGTGTGTACAAATATATCATCTTCCATCGGAGTGATCATCTATTCATTTTTTACATTACTATGGTTTGAATTGCAAAAAAAAAATTACATTTCAAGCGCCACGTACGTCTCACTCATGTTTAGGTGCCGGCGTCAACGGTGGTGTCAGCGTTATAAGAGTCGTGTGTGACTGTTACGCTTTCCAGTTTTTTCTAACATGTGTGCCTGAACAGTTTGTTGTCCTTACTATTGGACACTGATGCAACTATCGCGTGTCATATTATTAAATATAAATTTCTATAATTAGGATCCACCATATAATTAATGGTGGAGGTAATAAATATAGGGAAACGCTTGTATCCGGCCGACCGGCTAAGCGTTGGGCCGGTCACCTCGCGACAACGTGCATATCCCTTCGTGAGAAACTGCTGGCCATGTGCTTGGGCGGGCCCACCTTATCTCTGACACTCCCTTATCTTCCTCCTCTGATCGATTGCATCTTCTTCTCCTCTCCTTTCTTCACATGCTCTTTTCTCCCTCCCATCAGCCATGGCCGCCTCCTCCTCCTTCCATCAGCCATGGTGTTCTCTGCCTCTTCGTCGCTTGTCGCACGCAGGGCGTCAGCTCATGGATGCACTCTCCCAACCCTACTGCTACAACAGCGCCACCGGATGACGGAGTTGCAACCAGCACCAGCCGGAGCTGGAGAAGACAGCCACAGGTGTTGCGACCGTCACCAAACGATTCTGGAGCGAGGTGTTGTTCCTACGACGGCTAGTCAAGGGTGCTTCAACTGGCATGGGAAAAAGATTCAACCGGCAAAGGAAAAAGCTTCAACCGGCAAAGGAAAAAGCTTCAACCATGATAAAAAATGCTACAACCTGCCTGGAGGAAATTCAAACTTGAAAAAAAAGCTTCAACCAGTGTGAATAAAAGCTTCGACCGGAACAGCGAAAAGCTTCAACCATGGCAAAAAAGGCTTCAACCGTTGTGTAAAAAGCTTCAAACGGTGCAGAAAAAAGCTTCCATCGTGAAAAGCTTCAAAAACTGGCGTTGTTTGCTAACAACGGTATGAGCAGCCATGTTGGGAGCTACAACGGTGCACATGGGAGCTACAACCGGCGACGCTGTTGTCGGCAAAATGCTTCAACCGTGTCCCGCACAAGCTACATCCACGTGCGTCAAAGCTGCAACCATTATGGCGTTCCTGCAATCATGTCGCGGGAGCTATAACCAGCGACGCTGTCATTGCAAAAATGCTTCAACCGTGTACTGAAGTATCTACATCCATGTGCACCAGAGCTGCAAGCGTTTTGTGGCGACGCCATAGCCGTGTTGCCGGAGCCGCGGCGCATGGCGAGGCACGGTGCCGGCGACGACCATCAGTGCGTGGGAGCTTTACGACCAATGCCGCTGCTATCATGATTCCCGTATGCTGGAACCAAGCGGCAGCAGAGTTACAACCTAGGCAGCAAAAGCTTTTTCTGCAAACCCAGGAAGGATGTGTTTCAATTGCCACCGGCTGCGGAAGCTGACGGGCCTGCTTGCGGTGTTGGTTGGGGCCGACGACTACAGGGCAGCGGTAGCTGCGGCGGGTTGTGGGGAGCGCCGAGCGCGTGAGGCGAATGCGGCCAGCGACGCGGAAGAAGGACTCGCGCAGGTATGTTTCTGAACCGGGACGAAGCGGTTAGGGGAAGAAGATAAGATGACGTGGAGTAGCGGGATCGGGCGGCTACGGGATGCCTAATCTGACGGTCTGCGTGGGACCGGCCGAACACTTGCGCCGGTCCGCCGGCGCCTAGCAGTCGCCATAAATATATGTGGATGGATAATTGCGGCTCATGTCGCGAGTAGGATTTGTATTTACCTAATATATGTGGAGGTAATATGAGTTCTAGATTTCCTATATATCATACTATTGTTTTTTATTTTGACACGATCTTAATGGATAACTTTGGCAATTGTTAATACATATGTTTTCATATATAAAATTATAAATGCTAGTATAATTTGAAAAAGCTTTCATGAATAAAATGGTATTAGTTTTACTTGACCAATCTGGCTATCTAAATCAATGCTCTATAATATTTGTGCTTCGTTCGATCTTATTACAATCCACTAAAATTAAATGGATCAATCGCCTTCTGTAGATTTAAAATATTTAATTTTCGTAAATTTCTTGTGACATACCTCCGTATACTCAATTTGTTTTTAGTTTCCCTGGCTCACTCAAATGGCCAAGAGAACGCATATAGAATTTATTTTTTTGAGACAAAGAGAACGCATATAGTTGCTATGCCAATAGGCAGCTCATAATGTATCTCCTGGTCCAACACAACATGTATCCGTAGTTATGCATAAGGCCGGGCCTAATTATTGGCTAGAACTGGTTTGGCGGGGGTTCAGGCAAGTCGTATTGTGATCGGACACGTCTTTTTTATGAGCGCTCGGATTCCTTTATTGCTGGCAGCCGTGCCTTCCTCTAAAAAGCTGTGTTTCCCTTTTGTTTAGCTGTTGGCTGCCTTGTTTTTTTTTTCTTTGCAGCTGTTGGCCGCCGTACTTGCCTATGTCAACGTACGTTCATGTGTGCTTGCCGTGGACAGACCTCTTTATTAATAGAAAACGTATATACTTGGATGAGAGACGTGTCAAACTATTTTTACATGATATGTCAAATTGTTTGTACATGACTATATTTGTATGTAACGTTGCACCTTTAAATCTGAACCATTAATCTACAAAATTGACGATCGAGATCATTTAATATATGTGGATGAACGTGATGGCTTGTTTGCCTATTTTATGAGCGCTCGGACTCCTTTATTGCTGGCAGCCGTGCCTTCCTCTAAAAAGCTTGTTTCCCTTTTGTTTAGCTGTTGGCTGCCTTGTTTTTTTTTTCTTTGCAGCTGTTGGCCGCCGTACCTGCCTATGTCAACGTACGTTCATGTGTGCTTGCCTCAACGTACGTTCATGTGTGCTTGCATATGGATGAACCGGCCATGTCGAGCAGTGCGCGGAATCGTAATCTGCCTCGTGGCCATAACCCGGCGGGTGGCGGTGTTGATGCTCAGAACATGGTGGATCATGGTAGGGCACGTTGAGAAGCCGAGTTAGCGGCGCAGTACGCGGCCCGTCAGCTTACTCCAGTTTGTCCAACAACTTCGGTGGAACCAGGAGTTACTTCCAGTTCTTTGGGGGTGTCGTGCCTCGTCCCGGCCTTACGTAATGTACGGCTGCCCAAGGATTTCAAGGGTCCACGTAAGGTGCCCAATTACACTACCGACTTATCCCCTGAGTCATGGGTTGAAAGCTATGAGATGGCGATGGAGATGCTGGATGTGGATGATGCGGCATGTGCTAAATATTTCACCATGATGTTGGAGGGAACTGCTCGCACTTGGTTGAAAAACTTGCCCGCTAACTCCATTGGGTCATGGGCCGAGTTAAGAGCCCGGTTTATCCAGAATTTCAAGGACACATGCAAGCACCCATGTCAATCATGGATCTAGCTGCCTGTGTGCAAGAGGAAGGAGAATCAACAACCCATTGGGTGCGCCGGGTTTCAGAAATTTTGAATTCATCAGACCGCATCAACGCTGATACAGCAGTTTTAACATTGGAAGGCAATTGTCGGTTCACACCTTTAAAATTGAAGTTGGGACGGCTCAAACGTCACTGCAATGACATGGGGACGCTTATGGCAGCTCTGGTTAAGTATGCCGACTCTGATAGTACCAAGGACCCTGAGTCTGACGATGAGAAGCCGGGAAAGGGAAAGAAGAGCGGCAGTACCAAGGGGCAGCAGCATAACCCGGCGGATCATGGAAACAGTGGTAAGCGTAAAGCGGATAACAGCTTAGATTTTGTGGCTAACACCAACACGCAGGATAATAGTCAGCGTCGTAAGGGTAAACCGCCCCCGCGGGGTGGAGGATCAGGTCCCAATCTTGAGCGCCTGTTAAACCAGCCTTGCCCAAAGCACGGGTTGCGAGAAAGGCCAGCCACGCACCTCTGGAAGGATTGCTTTATCATGCGGGAGTTCAAAAATTCGGATCTTTTCCGATATGATCATGGACCGTTCGGTGGTTCAGGGCCCGGTTCTCATGGGCCGGGTTACAGTGGAGGCAGTTCTGGCTCAGGATTTCAAGGTAATAAAAGTGGACATGGCAATCAAGGCAGTCAGGACAACCAGGGTGGTTATAATCACCAGGGGAGTCAGCAGCAGCAGTCGGGTTACCAGAGCAACCCAAAGCAGTTGAACAGTGGGCAATATCATGTCTTCACCACTAGCTTGTACAAACGCGAACAAAAGCTTCATAAAAGGGTCGTGAACTCCATTGAACCGGCAGTGCCCCGTTACTTGCGCTGGTCTGAACAGCCCATTGTGTGGAGTCGAGAGGATCATCCGCCCCGGGTTGATAATCTGGGTCATCTGGCATTGGTGGTGGCGCCTCAAGTTGGAGAGTATAAGTTTACCAAGGTGCTCATGGATGGAGGGAGTAGTATCAATATCCTCTACTATGAAACCTTTCGTCGCATGGGGTTGACAGATAAAAATCTTAAACCATCAAACACTGTTTTCCATGGTGTGGTGCCTGGTAAATCGGCGTATCCAGTAGGAAAGATAGCTCTGGAGGTTGCTTTTGGAGATGAGCATGATTCAAGATCAGAGACCTTGACCTTTGAAGTGGTAAAAATCAAGAGCCCTTATCATGCCTTGTTTGGACGGCTGGCTTATGCTAAGTTCATGGCAAGGCCCTATTATGTTTATCTTCAGCTCAAGATGCCAGGTCATAAGGGGACCATCACAGTACATGGGAGCCGTAAAATCTCTTTGGAATGTGAAGAAGGTGATGCGGCCTATGCTGAGTCGGTTTGTGCAACAGAGGAGTTGAAGTTCTACAAATACAATGTTGATCCAGCGGATATGACTTCTTTGAAGAAGCCAACTACAGAGCATGATCCGGCCTTGAAGTTTAAATCGGCTGATGAGACTAAGCTGGTTGATTTTGTTCCTGGCGATTCATCCCATCAGTTTAGCATCAGCGCTAACTTGGATCCGAAATAAGAAAGCGTGCTCATCGAGTTCATCCGTGAGAACCGGGACATCTTTGCATGGAAACCTTCTAACATGCCAGGTGTACCGAGGGAACTCGCTGAGCACACTCTTAATATTGATCCCAAGTTTAAACCGGTCAAGCAGTTTCTCCACCGCTTCAATGAAGAAAGACGCAAGGCCATTGGTGAGGAGGTAGCCAGGCTCTTGGTGGCTGGGTTTATCATTGAAGTGTTTCATCCTGAGTGGTTGGCTAATCCGGTGCTAGTACTTAAGAAGAACGGCACTTGGCGTATGTGTGTGGACTATACAGATTTGAACAAGGCTTGTCCGGCAGATCCTTTTGCTCTCCCTCGTATTGATCAAATCATTGATGCTACGGCGGGTTGTGAGCGTTTGAGCTTTCTGGATGCTTATTCTGGTTATCATCAGATCAAAATGGCAGTTAAGGACCAGGAGAAGACAGCTTTTATAACTCCCTTTGCAGCCTTCTGCTATGTGTCTATGCCTTTTGGGCTTAAGAGTTCCCAGGCGACTTACCAACGCTGTGTGCAGAATTGTCTTCGTGATCAGATTGGGCGCAATGTTCACGCCTATGTGGATGATATTGTGGTGAATTCCAGAAAAGAGGAGACATTGATAGATGATTTGAAGGAGACTTTTGATAGCCTCTGGGTTTATAAGATGATGCTTAATCCGACCAAGTGTGTCTTTGGTGTACCGGCGGGCAAGCTCTTGGGTTTCCTGGTGTCTAACAGGGGCATTGAAGCTAATCCGGAGAAGATCAAGGCTATTACTTCGCTGGCTAAACCGAAGTGTATCAATGATGTTCAACGCTTGGCAGGCCGGATTGCCGCCTTAAGCCGGTTTATCAGTCACCTTGGGGAGAAAGCCATCCCTTTGTATCAGATGCTGAAGAAGACGGATGACTTCGTCTGGAGTGATGCCGCCAACGAAGCATTTGAGGATCTAAAGCGGCAGCTAGCTGAGCCGCCTATCCTTGCTGCTCCCGTTGATAAAGAACCCTAGTTATTATATGTGGCTGCTAATGCCCGGGCTGTTAGTGTGGCTATTGTGGTGGAGCGCAAGGAGGCTGGAAAGGAGTATCCAGTTCAACGGTCGGTTTATTATATCCGTGAGGTGCTTATTGAGTCCAAACAGAGGTATCCACATTGGCAGAAGCTGGTGTATGGAGTTTTCATGGCAAGCCAGAAGCTTAAACAGTATTTCCAGGGTCATCCTATCACTGTGGTCAGCTCTGCCCCTTTGGGGGATATAATCCAAAACAGGGAAGCAACTGGCCGGGTTGCCAAGTCGGCTATTGAGCTCGGACCTCATGGGTTAAAGTATATGCCTCGGACGGCAATCAAATCTCAGGCACTTGTGGATTTCATCAATGACTGGACAGAGTTACAAGCGCCAGAAGAGAAGCCGGATCATACTTATTGGACTATTCATTTTGATGGGTCCAGGAAATTGGAGGGCTCGGGGGCTGGAGTCGTATTAACTTCCCCACGAGGTGATAAGTTTTGTTATGTTCTCCGTTTAATGTTCCCTTGCACTAACAATGCAGCTGAGTATGAGGCTTTACTTTACGGTCTTCGAATGGCTAAGGAGATGAATTTAAGCCGGGTTAAGTGCTTTGGTGACTCGGACCTGGTGGCTCAACAAGTGTCTGGTACTTGGGATTCCAAGGACCCGCTCATGGCAGCATATCGTCGAGAGGTGGATATGGTTGCTGGTAACTTCAAAGGTCATCAGGTTGACCATGTGGACCGATGAAAGAACGAAGCAGCGGACGCTTTAAGCCGTTTGGGTTCCCAACGTAAACCTGTTCCACCCAATGTTTTCCAGGATGTTTTACATAACCCGTCGGTCAAGCTGCCTACATAGGAGGATTTGGTTGTTCCTGATCCGGAGGCTCAGCTGGTGGCGGCTCTCCATGTCATCCCAGATTGGACGGTCCCATATTTGGCGTATATGAACCGGGGCGAGTTACCGGAGGATGAAACTTTGGCCAGGCAGATAATCCGGCGGTCCAAGTCAATGATCATTATCCATGGAGAATTACATCATTGCAGTGTGACAGGGGCGTTTCAGCGTTGTGTGTCTCCTGAAGAAGGCCGTGAGATTTTGCGTGAAATCCACGAAGGAGATTGTGGTCACCATGCCGATTCAAAATCTCTGGTAGCCAAGGCTTTTCGTCACGGTTTCTATTGGCTGACGGCTCATGCTGATGCTGAGGACTTGGTCAAAAAGTGTGATGGCTGTCAGAAATTCTCACGGCGTGCTCATGTACCGGCTCAAGAGTTGAGGATGATTCCAATCACTTGGCCGTTTGCAACTTGGGGGCTGGATATGGTTGGGCCCTTTAAGAGATCTAAGGATAAGAAGACCCACCTTCTGGTGGTGGTTGATAAGTTTACTAAGTGGGTGGAGGCAGAGCTAGTCAGTAAGTGTGATGCAGCTACGGCAGTTCAATTCATCAAGAAGGTGATTTCCGGTTTGGCTTTCCACACAGCATTATAACTGATAATGGCACTAATTTGTCCAAGGGTGCTATGAAAGAATTTTGTCAACGTGAGCACATCCGGCTTGACGTCTCATCGGTGGCTCACCCCCAGTCCAATGGTCAAGCGGAGAGAGCCAATCAAGAAATCCTGAGAGGCATCAAGCCCCGGCTCATGGTTCCTTTACAGCCGACGCCGGGTTGTTGGGTGGACGAATTACCTTCTATGTTATGGAGCATCAATACCACACCCAACAGATCTACGGGTTACACGCCTTTTTTCATGGTTTACGGAGCAGAGGCGGTTCTCCCTAGTGACATCCGTCATGACTCGCCTCGTGTGGCGGCTTATGTTGAAGCTGACAATGAGAAGGCACGACAGGAAGCACTTGACCTGTTAGATGAGGAGCGTGACATGGCAGCAGCTCGTTCGGAGATTTACCAGCAAGATATGCGTCGCTATCACAGCCGCCGGGTTAGAACCAGAACTTTTCAAGAAGGCGATCTGGTGCTCCGACTCATCCAGGATCAGACTGATATGCACAAGTTATCCCCGCCTTGGGAAGGGCCCTTTGTGGTCAGCAAGAATCTGCATAACGGGTCATACTACCTTATCGATGTTCGAGAGCACAAAGGCTCATGTAAATCGGAGGAGGAGACCAACCGGCCATGGAATATCGCTCATCTTCGGCCTTACTATACTTGAGCCACATGCTCTTCTTATGTACATAGTTACGACAATGTATATATTATAGTCAAGTTAATAAACCGGAGCCTCAGCTAAAGCGGGGTTTCTGTTGTTTTTCTTCAATCATGTGTGGTGACATGGGGGCTTCTGTTTATAAAGCGGAATCTTGTTTGCCCATTGATCCGGCTTATACAGCCACATATATAAAAAATCACTTGGGGGCTTGGTCGTATCCGAACCATAAGCTACACCTCTTGATTGGCGTAAGGCCACCAGGGAAATCACTTGGGGGCTTGGTCGTATTCGAACCATAGCTACACCTCTTGATCGGCGTAAGGCCACCAGGGAAATCACTTGGGGGCTTGGTCGTATTTGAACCATAGCTACACCTCTTTATCGGCTTAAAGCCAAAAGGAAATAACTTAGGGTCCAAAGAGAGTGTTGCAAAGGCACAACTCAAACATAGGCACCCACTGAGCACAGCTCAAAATATTGCTTGGGGGCTCTTTGCTTCTCAAAGAACAAAGAGTCTACACCCTTGTAATAGGCTATCAAGCCAGGCTTGGAAGCCAGGTGTATTGTAACGCCCCGAGACCAACGCTCCAGATGCCTTCCTTGTTTTGCGAGTCAGTTGTGTTGTTTTATTTATTTTTTTGCATTCATCATTGCATCATCGCTTTGCATCCACATGTTTTTAAAACTTGCATCCGCTCGTAGTGGCCGCGTCCCCCCTTGCGTTCGTTGACCGTTCTGAGTCTAACCGGATTTTGATTCTCTCTTGTCTGACCGTTTGACCCTCTCTGCACAACCACCGACCCCCCTCTGGCGTGCGTCCGAAAACTTCCCCGAACCCGACCCGGACTGTTGTGACCGTTGGGTCCGGATCATCCCCTAACATCTACAAAACATCACCGTTTTCTTTGTTGGACGCTCTAGCCTATTTATTTACGACCGCCCGATTATAATAGGACGGACCGGATTAGCCCTACCCAGTCCCTGCCTATATAATCAGACCGAACCCTAACTTCTAGGGAGCTGTCCCATTCATCCTCCTCTCCGCCGCCACTAGCTCCACCTGGTCTCCCCCTTCCTCGGGATCCCTGATCCAATCCATCCACCCCACCCGGCCGAACCAACCAGCCACTCCTCTCGATCCACCAACCACAGCGCCTCGTGCCTCCTCCTCCCTTGGGCCTGGACGCGTCCGGCCGCCCGCAGCCGTCGTCGTCCGCGCCTACAGGAGCTAGCAGCTGCAGCCCCGAGCCTCTGCTTCTTTCCCGCCGAGCCGCCCCAACCTGCTGGAGTCGTCTTTACCGGCAGAAAGCTAGCAGCGCCCGGATCCAGGCCCGTGCGACTCCCTGCATCTCTCTTTCTCCGTGCCTTCTTCTTCCTCCCCTGCTTTAATCCCCCCCTGTCCGTTTGCTTCTCTGCTAGGCAACGAGCGGAGCCCCGACGCCCGTCCGCTAGAGTGTGCCCCACCTCGACCTCGGCGGTGACCATCGGCGCTGCCGCAGATGAGCACCACCGTCCCTCATCCTCCCTTCCTTTCTTTGTCTCCCTCCTAACCTCTTTTCCCTCTGACCAGCAACGACAGGAGCTCCATCCCCGAACGCCATGGTCGTGCCCCTTCGAAGCTTGCAGCTCCTCCGCCAGCCCGCCGCCGCTTTGATCCAGCAGGGAACGGGCACATCGGCGACCTCCTGCGACCGGATCCTGGTCCGCCTCCCTCTGCCCGTCCCTTTTCCTTCTCGTATCTCCTTCCTCCCTCACCGCTACTTCTCTGAATTTGTTCCCCGGCCATGTCCTTGCAGCTCCTCCGACGCACCTTGGAGCAGCCACTGTGGCGCCGTTCCCCTCCGACCCCGTGCAGATTCGAAGCCCTAGCATCGGGGCCCGCTATCTCCGTCGCTCTCTGGCCTCCCTGCCTGCAAGCGCCGCCATCCCCTCGTCGTCAGCTGCAGGAGTAGCGCGGCCCCTCCTTCTGTTCAAGCAAGGGAGACGAGCGCGTGCCTGCATCCTCTGCATCGCGGTGCTGCGCCTCTGCGTGCCCGTTGACTCCGCCCGAGCCGCTGTCTCGCTTGCCGCGGCCCAGGATCCAGTAACCGGCCCAGCCTCCCGAAGCCTAGCCGCTTCTTTGCTTCCAGCCCAGTGGCCCGATGTGAGCAGCCGCCTAAACCCCTCCTGTGCACCGCTGGCCCAGCCAGTTTCGGCCCGTGTCGTTTTTTCCCAGATCTGCGATTTTGTCCATTATCCAGAGTATTGCAGTTTAAAAGAAAACCCCTCATGTTCATGCATTAATAATTAATTAACCGTGCATCTTTTGTAAATAATTTATATATGAAAGATGCTTAGAATTTCATCTAGTTTCATAATTTCAAACTTTCATGCATGTTTAAAATGGTTAAAATGCTGTTTGTTTAAATTTGCATAAATGCCATGTTAAAATGATTTATTTCAAAACTAATTAACCGTAACTCGGAATTTAATAAACTTTATATGTAAATGGGGTAGAAAAATGCCTAGTTTAACTTGGTGCACTTTATTTTGCTGTTTAACAACATTAAAATTGTGTTTATGGCAGAACAGTACCAAATCTAAAATATGCACATGAGGATTTCCGGAATTGTTGTTTGTTGTTCCGGCCTCATTTAAACTTGCCTAAATAGTTAGTTTACTTATGCCTCACCTCTTGCCATGTTAATCAACATTTAATATTGTTGGGTACATAACCAAGGGAGAACTAAATAATTGATGTGGTGTTTCGTCAATATGCAACTCGTTGCATATTGAGCTCCACTTAACTTGTAGTTTTGTTTGTGCACTTTGCCATGCCATGCATATTTAAACCGGACATGCATCATACTTGATTGTGCATCATGCCATGTTTATGATTGTGTGTTTACCGTGTTGTTTGCTTCTTTCCGGGTTGCTTCTCTGGTTAGCTTCGGTTTCGTTCCGGAGTTGTGAGGATTCGTTCGACTACATCCATTTGTCTTCTTCATGGACTCGTTCTTCTTCCTAGCGGGATTTTAGGCAAGATGACCATACCCTCGAAATCACTTCTATCTTTGCTTGCTAGTTGTTCGCTCTATTGCTATGTCGCACTACCTACCACTTGCTTATCAAGCCTCCCAAATTGCCATGAACCTCTAACCGTTGTCACCCTTCCTAGCAAACCATTGTTTGGCTATGTTACCGCTTTTGCTCAGCCCCTCTTATAGCGTTGCTAGTTGCAGGAGAAGATGAAGATTGCTCCATGTTGGATTATGTTTATGTTGGGATATCACAATATATCTTATTTTAATTAACGCATCTATATACTTGGTAAAGGTGGAAGGCTCGGCCTTATGCCTGGTGTTTTGTTCCACTCTTGCCGCCCCAGTTTCCGTCATACCGGTGTTATGTTCCTTGATTTTGCGTTCCTTACGTGGTTGGGTGATTTATGGGACCCCCTTGACAGTTCGCTTTGAATAAAACTCCTCCAGCAAGGCCCAACCTTGGTTTTAACATTTGCCACCTAAGCCTTTTTTCCCTTGGGTTCTGCAGACTCAAGGGTCATCTTTATTTAACCCCCGGGCCAGTTCTCCTTCGAGTGCTGGTCCAAACTGAGCGATGTCCGGCGCCCCCTGGGCAACCAGGGTCTATGCCAACCCGACGTCTGGCTCATCCGGTGTGCCCTGAGAACGAGATATGTGCAGCTCCTATCGGGATTTGTCGGCACATTCGGGCGGCTTTGCTGGTCTTGTTTTACCATTGTCGAAATGTCTTGTAAACCGGGATTCCGAGACTGATCGGGTCTTCCCGGGAGAAGGTTTATCCTTCGTTGACTGTGAGAGCTTATAACGGGCTAAGTTGGGACACCCCTGCAGGGTATAAACTTTCGAGAGCCGTGCCCGCGGTTATGTGGCAGATGGGAATTTGTTAATATCCGGTTGTAGAGAACTTGACACTTGACTTAATTAAAACGCATCAACAGTGTGTGTAGCCGTGATGGTCTCTTCTCAGCGGAGTCCGGGAAGTGAACACGGTTTCTGGGTTATGTTTGACGTAAGTAGGAGTTCAGGATCACTTCTTGATCATTGCTAGTTCATGACCGTTCCGTTGCTTCTCTTCTCGCTCTCATTTGCGTATGTTAGCCACCATATAAGCTTAGTGCTTGCTATAGCTCCACCTCATTACCCCATCCTTTCCTTTAAGCTTAAATAGTCTTGATCTCGCGGGTGTGAGATTGCTGAGTCCTCGTGACTCACAGATACTTCCAAAACAGTTGCAGGTGCCGATGATACCAGTGCAGGTGACGCAACCGAGCTCAAGTGGGAGCTCGATGAAGATCTTGTTCGTTGTGTTGTTTCTTTTCATTTTGATCAGCAGTGGTGCCCAGTTGGGACGATCAGGGATCTAGCAGTTGGGTTATCTTCTTTTCTTTTGGTTTTGACCGTAGTCGGTCTATGTGTGTACTCTGAATGATGTATGTTTTATTTGTGTATTGTGTGAAGTGGCGATTGTAAGCCAACTCTTTATCCCATTCTTGTTCATTACATGGGATTGTATGAAGATGACCCTTCTTGCGACAAACCACAATGCGGTTATGCCTCTAAGTCGTGCCTCGACACGTGGGAGATATAGCCGCATCGTGGGCGTTACAAGTTGGTATCAGAGCCATCCCCGACTTAGGAGCCCCCTGCTTGATCGAATCGCTGGCGTTGTTGAGTCTAGAACAAAAAATGTTTTGAGTCTTAGGATTATATATATCGGGGAGTAGGATTCTTTTTACTCCTCAGTCCCTTCGTTGCTCTGGTGAGGTCCTCCTGACGTAGATGTTTTGACTTTCCTCTCCTCAAATTTCACTAAAAAAAAATTAGGATCACGCGGGTATCTTAGAATCGTTCCGATGGTTTTGTGACGAGAACATTGTTCTTGGTGCCTCCTGACATTTAGGGGTTGTGGCAGTGTCCCAGGGAGTTGAGCTCCGAGGTGTTGTCGTCACAATTTTATCGTTGCAGTTCTGGAATACCTGAGTTTCGCCGACATCGAAAGCTCTTTTATGCAGTTGTTGGTGAGATCACCTCGATGCCACCCAGTACTGGGGCGGGAGTTCGGGAGTATTACCATAACTCGTATAACGGATGCTTTTCAAAGGTTGAGGTAAATGATTTCCGAAGGTTTCTTGGTTATGTGTTGAAGGATGGATACAGCTGGATCTAGGTATTGTTAGTTTGGGTGATATATTTTGTGTCCCCTGTATCCCCAACACCTGATTGCATAACCAGAAAGTTTTGGGAGTTTATAAGTGGGAATTCAAGTAGCTCCTAGGATATCTTTCCGACAGATGCATGATTTGAGATTGGGGTTCAACGTCTAGTGGTCCGCCTTTCCACGGTTGGTTTTACAGTGGTCTCGTAGTGTCTTAAAGAGTCCTTGGCTATGCCGACTCGGGGACGCTTCGTATGTCATGTGCACTGCCTTGTACATGATGGTGCTGTACGATCGAGCCCGTGTGGACCCCACCACGAAAACTTCGGACGAAATCTCTATCATATGTTTGTTCCGGCTTATTCTGCAAGCCAAATCCTTTGTTTTGTTTTATTTGTGGTATTCGAGTTGCTTCGAAGTCAAATGTTGAATCCATATTTTTCCTAAACGGTGTTCTCATATTGCTATGTGGATACTAATCCTTCTTGATCATCGAGTTTGCCATCTTAATTCTATTTCCAACCGGTGCGTTTCTCTTCGAGATGATCCCATCATTCTCCCCATTTGGAAGATCAATAATGAGTTTTCTCAACGTTGTTTGTTTCATCTGCCCCAAGTTGCCTTTCTTTTCCCGCCCTCCCACCCTTTTTCTTCAAGGATTCAGATTTCTTAATCAAGTATCATTTTATTGATGGGAAGCCTCTCCATCCTTTTCCGTCAATGTTCTTATCCGGTGATTCTCAGGAAGATGTTCTTCAAGTTTATCATTCTTCATTCTTTTTCTTCTCCGGTGGACTCAAGTCAAGTTTTCAGTGTTGATCGTATTCTTTTCCTCGTTTCAAATGTTTTCTCATGTCGGTGTATCTCTTAATCATTCACCTCTCGCTTTCCATGTGTTCCGAAGTGTTGAAGGTATCTCAGAAGATTCGCATTTCCACTCCGCATCAATTCTAACTATTTCGAGGTTGTTACCTCATTCAAGCCATTTAATTCAACTGGTGCAATCTCCATTTCAAGTAATCATTTCAACGGTGTATCTTCTGAGTGGGCCCTAACCCACAGGTTTTTTTTCCAGGATCTTACCTGACTCTTCTAATTCTTTCCGGAGTTATTCTCAAATTCATTGCAAAGTTTGACGTAAGAATGAATTATCATCAGTCAAATGTCTTTCTTCAAGATCTTTCAAATTCTTTTCATCGTTGATTCAACCTTTCTAATTTTCATTCCGGAGTGCCTCAACAATTCATGGTGGTGTTTCTCGTCATCATTCTCAACATTTGAAGACTGAAGAAGAGTTTCTCTTAAATCTTGCTCCATTCTCTTCAAGATTCATGGTTCTAGCTTGATGCCATCCTCTCATAATTGTTTTTGATTGTGAGAATTCTTTTCACCCATCCGGAGCATTTCAGGAGTCTTTTCAGTTTGATTCTCCGAAGGCCATCATTTCAGAAGATTTCTTTGTTCTAAGTTTTCAGCCTCGTTCTCCAATTATTCTAAATTGATGTCTCTTCGTTCATCTCCATATTCTTCCGGTGCATCATTCAAATATCCTCTAATCAGTTCATGATCTTTTCGTTCTCATGTGTCTAAATTCTGTCAAGTATCTTTATTCGTTTTCTAATTCTTCCCGATGAATTGCACCTTTGCTACTTTCATTTTCCAATTCTTACGGTGGTTCGTTCAAGAGTTCTCTTCCTTGGTTATCATATAAATTTATTCGTTGTTTCAATCCTACCGGTGGTTCGTTGAAGACTTTTCTCAAGTTTGCGCTATATCTATCTTAATCCTTTCTACGAGAATAAGTAGTATGCCAAATCCGTTGCTTGTCATCAATCTAAATTGGTGAAGGATACGCGTAATGTAATTCTTATTCTTGTTTCCTCCAAGTGATTAATTCCTTCTTCCGAAGTTCGTTCATGATATCAAATTTTCGGTTCCAAGTTGTTCATCTTTTCTTTCCGGAGCTCCAAGTTATTTCAATTATATCATTTCAAAGCTTCATCTAATCATTGCAAGGCTTCTCCCGGAGTTCTTTTCAATTTTCCCTTTCGTTTGATCATTCTTTTATTACCGGAGTTCTTCATGGAGGCTCTACATGGTGCTTCGTCAAGGATTCTTTTCATTCTTCAATTGTTCGTCAAGAATTCTCTCGGAGTTAAGATCCGCTATGCTATACTCTAAAATAAACATGGTGCTCAACACATGTTTGTCTTGACGAGTTCAAGCATTCTTCATCTCGCATTCCGAAGTGCAATTCTTTCTACCTTATCTTTTGAGGTGGTGCTATGTCATTCTGGATAATTTCCCTTCGGGTTCATGATTCACAAAGTTTTCAAGAGTGACATATTTAAATCCATCATTTTATCTTCGTTCAAGAGATCTTTTCAACCAATCAATCTTTTTGTTGGAGTTGTGTTGGGTTATATTTCACCTATAGCCTTCCCTAAGGAATGTAGCTATTTGTGGTGGTTATCAATGATCAAATTTTCTCCTTCTCATATTGGTGAAGAAGTTTTCTTCTCCTTGTTGATCTCAATCCAAGCAACTGTTTCCGTAGTGGCAGAATTTCGCCTCTATCTTGAGAAGTTTTCTATAAGCCCACTACAAGCTTATTCGTTTCGTTGTTGTTTTTTTTTTTCCAACAATTCTGTTCTAACCTTCTTGGAAGGGTGCTTTCCAAGATCATTGGTGGAAGAAGTTGGCATTTTCTTCTCCATTCTTTATTCCAAGGATCTATCTTCTATTATTTATTTCTTCCGGAGGCAATGTGATGTTGCTCTCTTCGCTCATCATCTCGAATTGTGAAGATCGTGTTCTTTCCGTGCTTATCCATTTCCAACCGGAGTGTCGTGCCCTCTTTTCAAGTTCTTCCCATTCTGTCAAGTCTTTCCTACCTTCTCAACCAGAGTGCTGTCTGAAATCTTTCTGACCCATTGTGCCATTCTTTCAATAGTTCCGGAGGCAGTGTGCTGTTGATTTCATTAAGTATCCTCTCATCTTGTTAAGTTCATGTTCAATTCCTTCCATTTACAGTCGGAGTGCTGTCGAAATTATATCATTCTTATTCTTTTTTTATCTTGTTTTAACCGGAGTGTTGTGGCTATCATTCCTCTTTTAATTAGAGTCTCATCCAAGTGCTTTCATTTTGCCAAGTTCATATTCTATCCCTTCCATTTTCCAACCGGAGCGTTATCGTAATTGATCTTTATCGTTCCTTATACATCTCGTTTCAACCGGAGTGCTTGCATGTACTTCTTGTCCATCGTAACCATTTTTGTTTGTCTTTCAACCTACAAGGTTCTTGTATTGTTCCTTGTTCCTCTTTCCTAACGGATTGTTTTCAACTTTGTTCCTCTTTGTTGTATTATTTTCTCGAAATTGTTCAACTTCCAAGGTTCTTTGGTTTCACTCGTTTGTCAAGAAGCAATTTATTTTACCTCTTCCCCTTCCGTTTTTCTCCGGTGCCATCGTAGATCTCGGGACGAGATCCTCTTGTGGTGGTGGAGTGTTGTAACGCCCCGAGACCGACGCTCCAGATGCCTTCCTTGTTTTGCGAGTCAGTTGTGTTGTTTTATTTATTTTTTTGCATTCATCATTGCATCATCGCTTTGCATCCGCATGTTTTTAAAACTTGCATCCGCTTGTAGTGGCCGCGTCCCCCCTTGCGTTCGTTGACCGTTCTGAGTCTAACCGGATTTTGATTCTCTCTTGTCTGACCGTTTGACCCTCTCTGCACAACCACCGACCCCCCTCTGGCGTGCGTCCGAAACTTCCCCGAAACCGACCCGGACTGTTGTGACCGTTGGGTCCGGATCATCCCCTAACATCTACAAAACATCACCCTTTTCTTTGTTGGACGCTCTAGCCTATTAATTTACGACCGCCCGATTATAATCGGACGGACCGGCTTAGCCCTACCCAGTCCCTGCCTATATAATCAGACCGAACCCTAACTTCTAGGGAGCTGTCCCATCCATCCTCCTCTCCGCCGCCACTAGCTCCACCTGGTCACCCCCTTCCTCGGGATCCCCGATCCAATCCATCCACCCCACCCGGCCGAACCAACCAGCCACTCCTCTCGATCCACCAACCACAGCGCCTTGTGCCTCCTCCTCCCTTGGGCCTGGACGCGTCCGGCCGCCCGCAGCCGTCGTCGTCCGCGCCTACAGGAGCTAGCAGCTGCAGCCCCAAGCCTCTGCTTCTTTCCCGCCGAGCCGCCCCAACCTGCTGGAGTCATCGTCGCCGGCAGAAAGCTAGCAGCGTCCGGATCCAGGCCCGTGCGACTCCCTGCATCTCTCTTTATCCGTGCCTTCTTCTTCCTCCCCTGCTTTAATCCCCCTTGTTCGTTTGCTTCTCTGCTAGGCAACGAGCGGAGCCCCGACGCCCGTCCGCCAGAGCATGCCCCGCCTCGACCTCGGCGGTGACCATCGGCGCTGCCGCAGATGAGCACCACCGTCCCTCATCCTCCCTTCCTTTCTTTGTCTCCCTCCTAACCTCTTTTCCCTCTGACCAGCAACGACAGGAGCTCCATCCCCGAACGCCATGGCCGTGCCCCTTCGAAGCTTGCAGCTCCTCCGCCAGCCCGCTGCCGCTTTGATCCAGCAGGGAACGGGCACATCGGCGACCTCCTGCGACCGGATCCTGGTCCGCCTCCCTCTTCCCGTCCCTTTTCCTTCTCGTATCTCCTTCCTCCCTCACCGCTACTTCTCTGAATTTGTTCCCCGGCCATGTCCTTGCAGCTCCTCCGACGCACCTTGGAGCAGCCACTGTGGCGCCGTTCCCCTCCGACCCCGTGCAGATTCGAAGCCCTAGCATCGGGGCCCGCTATCTCCGTCGCTCTCTGGCCTCCCTGCCTGCAAGCGCCGCCATCCCCTCGTCGTCAGCTGCAGGAGTAGCGCGGCCCCTCCTTCTGTTCAAGCAAGGGAGACGAGCGCGTGCCTGCATCCTCTGCATCGCGGTGCTGCGCCTCTGCGTGCCCGTTGACTCCGCCCGAGCCGCTGTCTCGCTTGCCGCGGCCCAGGATCCAGTAACCGGCCCAGCCTCCCGAAGCCTAGCCGCTTCTTTGCTTCCAGCCCAGTGGCCCGATGTGAGCAGCCGCCTAAACCCCTCCTGTGCACCGCTGGCCCAGCCAGTTTCGGCCCGTGTAGTTTTTTCCCAGATCTGCGATTTTGTCCATTATCCAGAGTATTGCAGTTTTACAGAAAAACCCCTCATGTTCATGCATTAATGATTAATTAACCGTGCATCTTTTGTAAATAATTTATATATGAAAGATGCTTAGAATTTCATCTAGTTTCATAATTTCAAACTTTCATGCATGTTTAAAATGGTTAAAATGCTGTTTATTTAAATTTGCATAAATGCCATGTTAAAATGATTTATTTCAAAACTAATTAACCGTAACTCGGAATTTAATAAATTTTATATGTAAATGGGGTAGAAAAATGCCTAGTTTAACTTGGTGCACTTTATTTTGCTGTTTAACAACATTAAAATTGTGTTTATGGCAGAACAGTACCAAATCTAAAATATGCACATGAGGATTTCCGGAATTGTTATTTGTTGTTTCGGCCTCATTTAAACTTGCCTAAATAGTTAGTTTACTTATGCCTCACCTCTTGCCATGTTAATCAACATTTAATATTGTTGGGTACATAACCGAGGGAGAACTAAATAATTGATGTGGTGTTTTGTCAATATGCAACTCGTTGCATATTGAGCTCCACTTAACTTGTAGTTTTGTTTGTGCACTCTGCCATGCCATGCATATTTAAACCGGACATGCATCATACTTGATTGTGCATCATGCCATGTTTATGATTGTGTGTTTACCGTGTTGTTTGCTTCTTTCCGGGTTGCTTCCCTCGTTAGCTTCGGTTTCGTTCCGGAGTTGTGAGGATTCGTTCGACTACATCCGTTTGTCTTCTTCATGGACTCGTTCTTCTTCCTAGCGGGATTTCAGGCAAGATGACCATACCCTCGAAATCACTTCTATCTTTGCTTGCTAGTTGTTCGCTCTATTGCTATGTCGCGCTACCTACCACTTGCTTATCAAGCCTCCCAAATTGCCATGAACCTCTAACCGTTGTCACCCTTCCTAGCAAACCATTGTTTGGCTATGTTACCGCTTTTGCTCAGCCCCTCTTATAGCGTTGCTAGTTGCAGGAGAAGATGAAGATTGCTCCATGCTGGATTATGTTTATGTTGGGATATCACAATATATCTTATTTTAATTAATGCATCTATATACTTGGTAAAGGGTGGAAGGCTCGGCCTTATGCCTGGTGTTTTGTTCCACTCTTGCCGCCCTAGTTTCCGTCATACCGGTGTTATGTTCCTTGATTTTGCGTTCCTTACGCGGTTGGGTGATTTATGGGACCCCCATGACAGTTCGCTTTGAATAAAACTCCTCTAGCAAGGCCCAACCTTGGTTTTAACATTTTCCACCTAAGCCTTTTTTCCCTTGGGTTATGCAGACTCAAGGGTCATCTTTATTTAACCCCCGGGCCAGTTCTCCTTCGAGTGCTGGTCCAAACCGAGCGATGTCCGGCGCCCCCTGGGCAACCAGGGTCTATGCCAACCCGTCGTCTGGCTCATCCGGTGTGCCCTGAGAACGAGATATGTGCAGCTCCTATCAGGATTTGTCGGCACATTCGGGTGGCTTTGCTGGTCTTGTTTTACCATTGTCGAAATGTCTTGTAAACCGGGATTCCGAGACTGATCGGGTCTTCCCGGGAGAAGGTTTATCCTTCGTTGACCGTGAGAGCTTATAATGGGCTAAGTTGGGACACCCCTGCAGGGTATAAACTTTCGAGAGCCGTGCCCGCGGTTATGTGGCAGATGGGAATTTGTTAATATCCGGTTGTAGAGAACTTGACACTTGACTTAATTAAAACGCATCAACCGCGTGTGTAGCCGTGATGGTCTCTTCTCAGCGGAGTCCGGGAAGTGAACACGGTTTCTGGGTTATGTTTGACGTAAGTAGGAGTTCAGGATCACTTCTTGATCATTGCTAGTTCACGACCGTTCCGTTGCTTCTCTTCTCGCTCTCATTTGCGTATGTTAGCCACCATATAAGCTTAGTGCTTGCTCCAGCTCCACCTCATTACCCCATCCTTTCCTTTAAGCTTAAATAGTCTTGATCTCGCGGGTGTGAGATTGCTGAGTCCTCGTGACTCACAGATACTTCCAAAACAGTTGCAGGTGCCGATGATACCAGTGCAGGTGACGCAACCGAGCTCAAGTGGGAGCTCGATGAAGATCTTGTTCGTTGTGTTGTTTCTTTTCATTTTGATTAGCAGTGGTGCCCAGTTGGGACGATCAGGGATCTAGCAGTTGGGTTATCTTCTTTTCTTTTGGTTTTGACCGTAGTCGGTCTATGTGTGTACTCTGAATGATGTATGTTTTATTTATGTATTGTGTGAAGTGACGATTGTAAGCCAACACTTTATCCCATTCTTGTTCATTACATGGGATTGTGTGAAGATGACCCTTCTTGCGACAAACCACAATGCGGTTATGCCTCTAAGTCGTGCCTCGACACGTGGGAGATATAGCCGCATCGTGGGCGTTACATGTATTCACCTAAAACCCCGGGTTATCCTGCCTTCTTTAAGTAAGCCACTCCGTCCAGGTAATCCTGGTATGACCCGCCGAACGTTTGACAAGTCAATCTCATAGACCCTAAACTTGTCAAAGTTAAAACGATGATTGGTTAATGTGAGGTCCATCTTAAAAGGCTTTGTAAAATGGTTTAACTCAGTGGCCTGGCAGCCCATGAAAAGCCTCGATTTTGGGCCTGGTAGCCCATGAAAAGCCTCGCGTGTTCTTTCATACTTTTATTTGCCAAGTATTTTCTCCTTTGATGAGATTTGTAATATTTTATGATAATCTGGCGTTTATTAACCCGGCTTGGCTTTCAACTACAAGTTGTCAGTACATGATCAGTTATAATCCGGCATTATTGACCCGGTCTGGTTTCGACTACAAGTCGCCAGTGCTATATGGATAATCTGGTGTTTATTACAACCCAGTACGGTTTTATCATGAACCGGCACAATATGGAAGGAGTTATCAGTACTCAATATTGGGGTTATCACCCTTACTACAAATAGTTGGTAAACCAACGATGTGATTCAATGTCACAGGTATCATCTATTTTCATATTTGATTATTTTCAAATACAGCCTTGGTTATAAACCCTGGTTATATATTTGGGCATCATGACCCGTCCGGCGGTAAACCGCCAGGACACTTTCAACTTCTTGTATGCAGGAACAGCTTGAATGAACCGCTATGGATTATGAACATAATATATCCTAAGCATGGCAGGTTAACAGTGTCAAGCAAAATAAATATGCACGATGGCATAGCAGACCAAGTGTTCGAACTAGCCTATTACAAGGTGCTTTAATGCCCAAAAGAATAATTGTTTTCGGCAAGTGTTGCAGTACGCAGAAGGCTAAACTGGCCTCCGGATCATGACTCGTCACCAGGCTGACTTGACGGCTGTGGATCATCTTGCCCCAGTTCATCCTCCTCCTCTCTACCCAGTGGCTGGAAGTCAATGGTTGCCCAATCGATCCTAGTTAGGGCTTGGAATACAGCTTCATCGCTTATAAGTGTGGACGGTTCAACGTCAGGGGCATAAGTATGCTTACGGATTGGCGGGATAAGATTCTGAGCGACAGGAGTTGGTGCAGCAACCCGTTTGTTGTTGATGTCATAAATCACATGATAGTGTGAAAGATCAGTTTCTTCAGCCAATTGGCAAGACAGTGGACGCATTTCCCTGGTTATGGCTCGGAGGTCATCATTGCCAAAATCTGATCCGTCTTCCCTTAAGCTTGGATAGCCTTAACCGACATCCACCGGATCAAGATCAGGCACCCATGCTTTAGCCTGGGTTAGCGCGGTCAGAGCATCTGCCCTTGCAGCTGATCTTTTTAACTCTTCAAACCGGGCAGGCAGCATTGACAACCTTTCTAAAGTTTCCTTGATTAAGGTTGGGGGCGGCTTGTTATGAGAAGCAGTGCATATGATCCGTTGTGCGCTAGTATATAATTGCTCTATAAGAATATAGGTAGCCTTCAATTTCTTCTGCATGTCAGAGCCCAGATGGGTAATGCGAGTTCCTACATCATTACGAGCATCAGTAAACCGGCAACTGCTGGGATAATGTATGTTGAAGACTTAAAGCGAGGATATTAACCAAACACAGCAGTGGTCATGGCATTTATCTGCCACTTTAAACCAGTCAGCTCTTCTGCCACCGGTTTAAGGGCTACTTCTGCATCCTCAGCTCTCTTTTGCAACGTGATTATCTCTATGTCCCAATCTGCCCGTTCCTTCTTGAAATCTTCCTTCAGCTTCTCCATGGCTGCTAAGGCACTGGTCAGTTCCTCTTTGGCTTTGGAGGTTTCTGCCTGCTGGGACTTGATGTTTTCTTGAAGATCATCGTTTTGGGCTTCCTTTTTGCTCAGCTCAGCCTATAAGAGACAGACATATCAGGAGTTGGCAGTGCATATTTGAAGTACCAAGCACATAACAAGTTATACACTTGGTACTTGGGGGCTAATGCCTATTTGCTCGTTATCAGAAATTTTTTCAAGTACCAAGCACAATACAAGTATTATTCTTGGCACTTGGGGGCTAATGTATATTTGCTTGGAGTAAACATTGGTAAAAGTCCCGGTTCAGCTTGAAAAGATAAACCGGCCCTTGGGGACTACACAGTCGAAAGTGACAAGGTTATTATTTTAAAGTCCCGGTTCATCTTAATAAGTTAAACCGGCCCTTGGGGGCTACACAAACAACATTGAGGTATTCTAAAGTCCCGATTTAGATTGATATCATAAACCGGCCCTTGGGGGCTACTGGAGTTGATATTTGGATACAAGAGAAAAACAGGTATGCAGAGTTAAGCAGTAGTTACCTCATATCGTTCTTTCATCAAGTTCACTAAGCCGGCTTCATAGTCGCGACTTGTGTACAGACGGTTCAAGAAGCCAGAATGAATGTCTTGGGCATTGAGATGGGCGTATCTTGATAATTCTGCATTCCACTTGCCTTTGCTCATAGCAGAAAGCTCTTCCTTGGCACTATGCTTTGATAAAGCAACAGGATTACCAGGGGCGGTGTGGCCAAAGCCAGTAATCATAACATCATCTGCCTTGTCATCCATAGCCTTGACTGGGCTTGACGGTTTATCAGCGGCGCGCACTGGGCTTGACGGTTTATCAGTGGCTCGGACCGGGCTTGTCGTTTTATCAGCATGGCCCATTGGATCAACTTCCACTTGTTCAACAACAATGTCATAATCTTGCGGTGGCGGATCATTAAGCATGACGTCAGCATTTGTTCCTTCCGGGTCTGGAGTTTTTTCCAGTTCAATAGCCACGTTATTGTCAGCCGGTTTATTTAACCGGGCCTTCTTGCTGGGTCTAGGCTTGGCACTGAGGAGAACAAACATAAAGGTCAATACATCAGGCGACTATAATATATTAAGGATAAAATTAAAACATAACTCACCCAGGAACCGTCTTGAGGGGTGGAATTTGTGTGGCCGTTGACTCGCCAGAGGATGAATGAGGTGTTCCCTGATAATTCGAATCAGACGGATTAAGAGGCTGTCGGAAACAACCCGCCTTGGGGTAAAAAGTATCAGGAATTAAGAGACCTCTAATCGACGTTTCCGGACTGGAGTATTCGGTAAACCGGCGGAGGTAACTACCTGGCCGCTGTGTCGGGTTGTGCGGCGAGCTTCTTGTTGCTGCTTCTTCAAAAGAAAGTTTGGGTCCAAGTGAGCTAGGGGGTGAGAAAATCTTACTTTCCGGTTTGCTTGATGGATTTTCTGTGTTGGCAGAGGATTTGAATCGGAGGAAAGGATAATTACCTCTACATCATCAGCATGGCTGCCTTCAGCATCATCCTGATAATAGTCATTGTCAATGAGGTGTATGAAAAATGAACCAAGAGAGTCAAGTTCTACCTCTGAATCCGTATTATCCAGATCATCATCAACGTTTGCGTCAGATGGTTCAGCATTTTTCTTCTTGGCAGGTTTTTTGATAACCTTTGTTTTGGGGCGAGGTGTCTTCGCCGGTTTATCTTGCGATTTCTTTTTCCAGAACAGATCATCGTCCTGTCAAAAATTGTTGAAAGATATAAGGGGAGATTATAAGGGTCGGATTAAAAGTAAGAGTTATGCAATTCTTACAGTTGGCGGTTTATTGAAAACACAGAAGGGACTAAGCCCTGTTTTGCTGCAGACAGCCACCGGTTCATCCAATATCTTTTTCACAGCTTCTGTAATTTCAGCATCAGTTAGCTGAATGTTGATATGCCGTTGAGGATCTTGTAAGTTCCTGTATATTCGCACATTAAACTGGGGCGACGGCTTAAGGACAGAATGCTCCAAGATATCCAGCAGCGAACAAAGTCAACGCCTGTTAAACCGTTCGCAACAAAGGCTCTGAGCTTGGAGAGTTGAGGTGCATAGTTGGACCGTTCCTTTGCAGTCAGCCGTTGAGGGAATGGATGTGTATTGGTAAGCCGGTGAGCACGATAACCCGGCAGAGGATTTTCTTCAATGGGAGACGTATCTCGGCAATAGAACCAAGTCTGGTTCCAATCTTTGGGATGAGTATGATGTTTAGCGTGAGAAAAACTGACATCTTTCCTTTTTTGAATTGAAACCCCACCAAGTTCAGTATTGGGCCCATCTGTAAATTCAGTACGGCGGTTCAGATAGAAGAAATCTCTGAACAGTTCAACCGTGGGTTCTTCCTGCAGATAAGCTTCGCAGAACACTTGAAAGTTGCAGATATTGGACACAGAGTTGGGCCCAATATCTTGAGGGTGGAGTTGGAAGCTAGCAAGCACATCACGGAAAAATTTTGATTCGGGGGGACTGAACCCACGACCCAGGCGATCAATGAATACAATCACTTCTCCATCCTTGGGTTCAGGAGGATTTTCTGGACCGGGGGCCCTCCAGTGTATGACATCTTTCTTTGCTAAGGCGCCGGTTGCAACGCATCCATTCAGTTTTTCTTCAGTAACCCGGGAGGGACCCAGTTACAAGCAGAAAATTGCTTGGCCATTTCAATGAAAAGCTGGAAGATTATGCCGGTTAAGATTCATGACTGACAAGTATAAAGCGACGCAAGATCAGAAGGAGAAAACATGAGATGTATACACATTGTTAAACCGGAGTCTGATATTAAAAAGTTAAAGGAATCGGCGGTTTAAAAGAGGGCTAATGGTACTTGCCGGATTATCATTTTATAAAATTTAAACCGCCTATGCAGGTACGGAAGGTACAGATCTAAAATAACTATGTGATGGAAAAACAGGTTTCATAATTTGGCGTTGCAAATTTGGATCTACCGTGTGACAGAAAATGGAAAAATATTCAGGGTTAAATATTCTGATACTTGAACAGTCGAGGATTCAGATGGGAATTTCTACTTAAAGAGAGATGCATTAGCGGAAATGAAGGATCATGGCCATCTTTATACAAGATAAGCATCAAAGTTTAGATCAAGAACTGTGGCGCAGATATGAATAGGGAAGAATAGCTTCGAGCTTCAATGAACACCAAAACCCTAATGGCGGATCTAGGGCAAGGAAAAGGGAAACTTACTGATGCTGACGGAACAGTGGGAGAGCGCCGCGTTTCTCTGGTGCGTTCAGGTTGATGCAGCGGGCGGAGTTGAGGTCGAGGGCGGAGCTTGACGACGGCGGCCGCACGTGAGGGTTAGGTCGGCACAAGGAAGAAGAAGAAGTGAGAACGCACGGGGGGGGGAATGAAAAGGACCCCCCGGTCTTATTTATAAGGCGAAGGGATAAGTGACAGGCGCGAAAATCGAGGAGCCCAAAAGTTGGATATGTGACAGAGCTATTGCCTCGATTGTCGGAGGCTCATTAATGAAGGTGAGATATATACAATTTTTAATAACAGGTGACATCATGGCGGTTTATTACAATCTTGGAAGATGACGTCATGGCGGATTACAAGGTTATAGGAAGGCACTAAAAGGGGAATTTTCCTAAGTGTTGAAGATTAACATGAACAGGTTCAAATCAATCTAGGGCCTAATGTTGGGGATATTACTATTGAGTATAAACCGGCCAGGAGGGGCCGGGTTATATCCATAAAGAGTTATTCATATTGAAGCCCATGAAGACAAGGAATATGGTGCTTTACGGAGGAGATTTAACATGAAGGCCCAGGGCCCAAGGGCGGATTAAGGCCTGTAGACATAAATCGCCGTTGATATGTAACTTGTGTTGTATGATAGGAAAGGGTGGAAACCGAGCCGGACACGTTTATGAGCCGGCCTCGGGATTCTGTAAACCGGCGGGCGTCAACCTATGTATATAAAGGGACGACCCGGCGGCGGTTTAGGGACAAGAAACAACAACTCGTGAGCCAGGCATAGCGAATTCGCTCCCTGGTCATCGAAACCCTAGCAATTCCACATCAACTGGATTAGGCCTTTACCTTCACCGCAAGGGCCGAACCAGTATAAACTCCTTGTGTCCTTTGTTCTGCTTTAACCCCTTTAAGCTAACCCGTCGCGATGGCTCCACGACTAAGTCCTTTCATTAGGACATCTGCCGTGACAAAACCACGACAGAGCCCCCAAGCAATATTTTTGAGTTGTTCGTAGCGGGTACCTATGTTTGAATTGTGCCTTTGCAACAGACTCTCTTTGGTCCCTTTAATTTTTCTGAGAACTCAAACTTTTGCGAGAGATAATATTCTTCTTGAGCCGGAATTTTAACCCGGATATTTGAGAGCTTCAGATCTTTGTAGGAGACAGATTTCCCTTGAACCGGATTGTAAACCGGATATTTGAGAGCTTCAGTAAGACTAACGTCCCTTGAGCCGGATTTTAAACCGGATATTCGAGAGCTTCAATGCTTTATGGGAGAGAGATGTCTCTTGAACCGGATTTTGAACCGGAATCCTTTCTGATGACCCGGAAACTTCTTCATTGAGCCGGGATTTTGTAATTGCCATATACTTTTTAAGCCGAAAATTTTCTGACGGCCTTTAAATTTTCATCAATATAGCAGTAGCCTCCGGGACCGGGTTATCTTTCCCTCCATCGTCCTGGGGTTCTTAAATTTGCTGAAACTGGCAAGATTTGCTGAGTCATGTCATCGTAGCCCCCGAGTCTTAAGACGACTCGAGGAGTTGTCTTGAGATTCACCGTATTTGACCATACCAGAAGGTGTATATCATTGGTGTTAATAGCGCGATGTGAACCCACAGAAGGTTGAGGTGACTGCGACGGGTTATAAATGATCTGTATGAGCCGTCTCAGCAACTCGGCCAATAGTTCCTTCCAACTGGCTATTTGAAGTTAACCAAACTGTAGTGGTGGCGACTTTCGTGCCTGCCCATTGAGCCATCCAGTGCAGACGGCGGTTGATGATAATTTGCCTCCAATTTGAAAGAAAACCGGGCTACCCGAGCAGTGACTGGCTTTATACTCAATAAAAAGCTCATGCAGACAGGTGGCCCGGTGTGTTAATGTAGACCAGGCCGTGAGAGACGGACGATAAAGACGACCGCAGCATCAGAGGCGGCTCGGACAGATGAGTCGGCCGCGGCATTGTAAGCCGGTGCGACGGGCGAGTTAACCACATCATGTTGATGTAAACTGGTCTGCAGAATGGTGGCTTGCAGAATATTCACCGAGCTTGATGGTGTGGTCAGATGCTAGCGCATTATAATGGTGGTGCAAGCTATACATCCATGACACGGCCATAGCTTTTGCGATGAACAATTGCTCCTGCATAAATAATATCGCAAGCCGGAGTAATTTGTTCTTTTAAAGAATAAAAAATGTATCAATAAAAATTGCTTGGACAGATTCCACCTTGATATGTTAGGCCAGAAATTATCCACCGCGGAGTTGATGACCACCACGGGCGAGTCGGCCGCAGGAGTAGACGAATGAACCGGCTGCGGCGTTGTAAGCCGGCGGCGGACGGGGAGAGTCGGCACCGGCGTTGTAAGCTGCACGGACGGGCGAGTCAGCCGTATGTTGATGTAGACCGGACTGCGGGGGACGGCGGCTTGTGCGCGCTTATTGGGCAATTCGCGCGGTCCTGACGAGTTGATGCAGACTGGACCGCGGGAACGGCGGCTTGCACGCATGTCTGTCGAGCAGCGTGGCATGGACGAATGCTAGTGCATGCACTCCGTATCCGCGGTATGATGGCATAAAAATTTTACCTTGTGTAAAAATATTACAGGGCAAAGTAATTGTTCTTTAACAAAAAATAATAAGTGTTGATGAAACAAGCTTAGATAGATATCACCTGATTCGTTTGGATGATACTCAGCCGCCAAGTTGATGATGGCGTCGGGATCTTCACGTAGGAATTAGTACTGATAGCACTATGCAACGCACTAGCCACAGTAGTGTTTGTAGCCACTGTCCCTCATCACCCCAGTTGCAGTCTTTTTGGCATAAGTGTGCGCAGAGGGAGGGGCGGATCACCCACAGCGGAGATGGAGCGGCCGGCTCAAGGAACGGGCGTGCGCTTCGGCGGGTCACAATAATATAAGCGAAGGCGAGCAGCAAGCGGAGGAACTTGACCCCGGGCAGAGCGGTGCGAGGACGAGTCAGAAGCAGAGCCAGCCACTAAGGCGGTTTGCAGTAGAGGCAGGCCGGCCAGGCGCGTCCGGTCCGGGGTGCGGCCATGGCCACCGCGCCGGCAGAGGGCGTCTCGGAAGCGGGCTCGAGGTACAGCGATGGCCACGCCCACAAACCCATCCAATCCAGGTCGTGGTTGCTTTTTTTTTGACAAATCGTTCGTCCGGGATTTTCCTTTCTTTGATTACCTTCTCTGATCCAACTTCGTACTGCTCACTGATTGGTTTTGCAAAGAACTAGTAGTACTTGGTAGCTTCGCTGGAAGGGGTACTCCGGCTTACAGTAGTAATAGATGTACTACTTGATGATTATCTCAACTTGTTCTAGTCTTCATGATAGAAAATAGTAGCGACCGATCACAGATGCTTTACGGCAAAAAGTAGCAGCAGTTACCAGTTGATGCCCTCGGGACTTGATTCCAGCCCACTCACGCGCGGGTTGACACGGATTGGTATGACGTGCGTGGCATATGGCGGCTGTAGTTGAATTCCTGTTGGACTAAGCGACACGTGGCAGCAGCACCGACAGCGGATCCCATCCTGGATTGCCTAGGTCGCGTGTCTTGACTATGAAATTACTTTTCCCTGATCTGATTTGTCTCTCCGTAGATTTTTTCTATCTGAAGCGACGAATTTGGAAAGACAACTTGTTGTTGTCGCTGGATTTTTCCTTCTTTTCAATCTCATCTGATGAACTCGGAGTCGATGTGAGGCCCGGCTAAAAATCGGTCTCAGCAGATCAATCACGCATGGGCTGCTATGATTTTTCTTCTTCTCAGGAGCAGTCGCCACCATCAGCGACTTGCACGCAGGGCTTGTCTCGGCTTTTGGCTGCTGTACAGATCGAATGTGCTAATTTCTCTTCATCTTTATCTCGTATAAGTCGTTCTGTCTACTTGCTACGGAGGCGACGTAGATCCTTCAAACCCGGTTCTTCTTTATCCGGAAATTGCGAACTTCTCAAACCCTAGGAAAGATCCCTCCAAGAACTCAACACCACCGTGCGCGAGCCTCACGGTGGGCGCCAACTGTCGTGGAATTGTCACGGCAGATGTCCTAGTGTGAGGACTTAGTCGTGAGACCAACGCATCTATGTGATAGCTTGAGAGGGGTTGATCGGAATCGAGAGACGCAACACAAGACAAGGGTTTAGACAGCTTCAGGCCCCGGGAAACATCATCCGGTAATAGCCCTACATGCTGTTTGTGGCTAGGTCTCATTATGCTCATGAGGGAGTCACCTAAACCGGCTCTCCTCTAGTTGTGTCTAGCCTTAACGATTATTTCTTGTCCCCCTTGGGGTGCCCTGCCCCTCCTTATATATGTTGAAGGGGCGGGTTACATGACTAGTCCTAGTAGGATTAGGATTAATCTATTACAAGTGAAGTCCTAGTCTTGCTTCCTTTGTAAGGGAATATTCCTTATGCCTTTTCTCCTAAGCCGGCCCACCATAATACGAGCCGGCCTTCCATGAACCGCCCATTGGTCCACCGGGTCTTGTCGCTCCTCTGACCCGCCTGCCGGGTTACCAATGAATCACCAGGCCCAGCCGGGTCATCAGTGAGTGGAGAGATCCGGGCGGGTCACTTCGTGAGTCGCCAAGTTAGGCCGGATTACTAGTGAATCGCCAAGTCCAGTCGGGTCATACTTCCGGCCGGGTCATACCACTGGGTATATCCCCGAAACACCCCCTCCACCATAAGTTGGTTGGCTACTCAGAGTTAGAGTACGACTTTTGTCGTTTGAGAGCAACCCACATCTGAAGGCTTTGAGAGAAATATCCTGCGAGGAAAAACTCAAACACCCAGAGCCAAAGTGATTGCACATCACTGAAGACATTCTTTTTTGAGTGAACTGAAGACTTATTACCACTTGAAGATTGTGATCTTCCAGACGGTTAGCCTTCATGTTCTGAGCATCCAAGAGCCACTGTGGATTGTTGGTGAACGAGTTTGTGAAGGTTTGGAAGTCTACCTTGAGAACTTACCAAAGTGATTGGGCAAGGTCTAAGTGACTTTAGATCAAGGGGAATAAGGTGAAGACATGGTCTTCTGGGTTCAATCTCAACCTCCCTAACCAGACATACAGTTGTCATAGCAGCTGGAACTAGTCAAACAAATCATTTACCTTCAATCAAGCAACTGGTTCTATCCTTGCACTTCTTTACTTTCTGTCTTTGTATTATGAAACCTTTGTTCGGGAACGTAGTAATTTCAAAAAAATTCCTACGCACACGCAAGATCATGGTGATGCATAGCAACGAGAGGGGAGAGTGTTGTCCACGTACCCTCGTAGACCGAAAGCGGAAGCGTTATCACAACGCGGTTGATGTAGTCGCACGTCTTCACGATCCGACCGATCAAGTACCGAACGCACGGCACCTCCGAGTTCAGCACACGTTCAGCTCGATGACGTCCCTCGAACTCCGATCCAGCCGAGTGTTGAGGGAGAGTTTCGTCAGCACGACGGCGTGGTGACGATGATGATGTTCTACCGACGCAGGGCTTCGCCTAAGCTCCGCAACGATATTATCGAGGTGTAATATGGTGGAGGGGGCACCGCACACGGCTAAAAAATCATAGATCAATTGTGTGTTCAGAGGTGCCCCCTTGCCCCCGTATATAAAGGAGCAAGGGGGGAGGCCGGCTGGCCCTTGGGCGCGCCAAGGAGGGGGGAGTCCTCCTACTAGTAGGAGTAGGACTCCCCTTTCCTAGTCCAACTAGGAAGAGAGAAGGGGGAAGGAAAGAGAGGGAGAGGGAGAGGGAAAGAGGGGCCGCGCCCCCCTCCCCTAGTCCAATTCGGACTACTCATGGGAGGGGGCATGCCACCTCCTGGGCTGCAGCCCTCTCTCTCCCCTCAGGCCCACTAAGGCCCAATACTTCCCCGGGGGGTTCCGGTAACCCCTCCGGCACTCCGGTTTTATCCGAAACTTCTCCGGAACACTTCCGGTGTCCGAATATAGTCGTCCAATATATCAATCTTTATGTCTCGACCATTTCGAGACTCCTCGTCATGTCCGTGATCACATCCGTGACTCTGAACAACCATCGTTACATCAAAACATATAAACTCATAATATAACTGTCATCGTAACGTTAAGCGTGCGGACCCTACGGGTTCGAGAACTATGTAGACATGACCGAGACACCTCTCCGGTCAATAACCAATAGCGGAACCTGGATGCTCATATTGGTTCCTACATATTCTACGAAGATCTTTATCGGTCAGACCGCATAACAACATATGTTGTTCCCTTTGTCATCGGTATGTTACTTGACCGAGATTCGATCGTCGGTATCTCGATACCTAGTTCAATCTCGTTACCGGCAAGTCTCTTTACTCGTTCCGTAATACATCATCCTGCAACTAACTCATTAGTCACAATGCTTGCAAGGCTTATAGTGATGTGCATTACCGAGTGGGCCTAGAGATACCTCTCCGACAATCGGAGTGACAAATCCTAATCTCGAAATACGCCAACCCAACAAGTACCTTTGGAGACACCTGTAGATCACCTTTATAATCACCCAGTTATGTTGTGACATTTGGTAGCACACAAAGTGTTCCTCCGGTAAACGGGAGTTGCATAATCTCATAGTCATAGGAACATGTATATGTCACGAAGAAAGCAATAGCAACATACTAAACGATCGAGTGCTAAGCTAACGGAATGGGTCAAGTCAATCAAGTCATTCTCCTAATGAGGTGATCCCGTTAATCAAATGACAACTCATGTCTATGGCTAGGAAACATAACCATCTCTGATTAATGAGCTAGTCAAGTAGAGGCATACTAGTGACACACTGTTTGTCTATGTATTTACACATGTATTATGTTTCCGGTTAATACAATTCTAACATGAATAATAAACATTTATCATGATATAAGGAAATAAATAATACTTTATTATTGCCTCTAGGTCATATTTCCTTCAGTCTCCCACTTGCACTAGAGACAATAATCTAGATTACACAGTAATGATTCTTACACCCATGGAGTCTTGGTGTTGATCATGTTTTGCTCGTGGAAGAGGCTTAGTCAACGGGTCTGCAACATTCAGATCCGTATGTATCTTGCAAATTTCTATGTCTCCCACCTGGACTAAATCCCGGATGGAATTGAAGCGTCTTTTGATGTGCTTGGTTCTCTTGTGAAATCTGGATTCCTTTGCTAAGGCAACTGCACCAGTATTGTCACAAAAGATTTTCATTGGTCCCGATGCACTAGGTATGACACCTAGATCGGATATGAACTCCTTCATCCAGACTCCTTCATTTGCTGCTTCCGAAGCAGCTATGTACTCCGCTTCACACGTAGATCCCGCCACGACACTTTGCTTAGAACTGCACCAACTGACAGCTCCACCGTTCAATGTAAATACGTATCCGGTTTGCGATTTAGAATCGTCCGGATCAGTGTCAAAGCTTGCATCAACGTAACCACTTACGATGAGCTCTTTGTCACCTCCATAAACGAGAAACATATCCTTAGTCCTTTTCAGGTATTTCAAGATGTTCTTGACCACTGTCCAGTGATCCACTCCTGGATTACTTTGGTACCTCCCTGCTAAACTTATAGCAAGGCACACATCAGGTCTGGTACACAGCATTGCATACATGATAGAGCCTATGGCTGAAGCATAGGGAACATCTTTAATCTTCTCTCTATCTTCTGCAGTGGTCGGGCATTGAGTCTTACTCAATCTCACACCTTGTAGTACAGGCAAGAACCCTTTCTTTGCTTGATCCATTTTGAACTTCTTCAAAACTTTGTCAAGGTATGTGCTTTGTGAAAGTCCAATTAAGCGTCTTGATCTATCTCTATAGATCTTAATGCCTAATATATATGCAGCTTCACCGAGGTCTTTCATTGAAAAACTCTTATTCAAGTATCCCTTTATGCTATCCAGAAATTCTATATCATTTCCAATCAGCAATATGTCATCCACATATAATATCAGAAATGCTACTGAGCTCCCACTCACTTTCTTGTAAATACAGGCTTCTCCAAAAGTCTGTATAAAACCAAATGCTTTGATCACACTATCAAAGCGTTTATTCCAACTCTGAAAGGCTTGCACCAGTCCATAAATGGATCGCTGGAGCTTGCACACTTTGTTAGCTCCCTTTGGATCGACAAAACCTTCCGGTTGCATCATATACAACTCTTCTTCCAGAAATCCATTCAGGAATGCAGTTTTGACATCCATTTGCCAAATTTCATAATCATAAAATGCGGCAATTGCTAACATGATTCGGACAGACTTAAGCATCGCTACGGGTGAGAAGGTCTCATCGTAGTCAATCCCTTGAACTTGGCGAAAACCTTTCGCAACAAGTCGAGCTTTATAGACAGTAACATTACCATCAGCGTCAGTCTTCTTCTTGAAGATCCATTTATTTTCAATGGCTTGCCGACCATCGGGCAAGTCAACCAAAGTCCATACTTTGTTCTCATACATGGATCCCATCTCGGATTTCATGGCTTCAAGCCATTTTGCGGAATCTGGGCTCACCATCGCTTCTTCATAGTTCGTAGGTTCGTCATGGTCCAGTAACATAACCTCCAGAACAGGATTACCGTACCACTCTGGTGCGGATCTTGATCTAGTTGACCTACGAGGTTCAGTAATAACTTGATCTGAAGTTTCATGATCATTATCATTAACTTCCTCACTAATTGGTGTAGGTGTCGCAGAAACTGATTTCTGTGATGATCTACTTTCCAATAAGGGAGCAGGTACAGTTACCTCATCAAGTTCTACTTTCCTCCCACTCACTTCTTTCGAGAGAAACTCCTTCTCTAGAAAGGATCCATTCTTAGCAACAAATATCTTGCCTTCGGATCTGTGATAGAAGGTGTACCCAACAGTCTCCTTTGGGTATCCTATGAAGACACATTTCTCTGATTTAGGTTCGAGCTTATCAGGTTGAAGTTTCTTCACATAAGCATCGCAACCCCAAACTTTAAGATACGACAACTTTGGTTTCTTGCCAAACCATAGTTCATAAGGCGTCGTCTCAACGGATTTCGATGGTGTCCTATTTAGAGTGAATGCAGCCGTCTCTAAAGCATAACCCCAAAACGATAGCGGTAAATCAGTAAGAGACATCATAGATCGCACCCTATCTAATAAAGTACGATTACGACGTTCGGACACACCATTACGCTGTGGTGTTCCGGGTGGCGTGAGTTGCGAAACTATTCCGCATTGTTTCAAATGTAGGCCAAACTCGTAACTCAAATATTCTCCTCCACGATCTGATCGTAGAAACTTAATTTTCTTGTTACGATGATTTTCAACTTCACTCAGAAATTCTTTGAACTTTTCAAATGTTTCAGACTTATGTTTCATTAAGTAGATATACCCATATCTTCTCAAATCATCTGTGAAGGTGAGAAAATAACGATATCCGCCACAAGCCTCAATATTCATCGGGCCACATACATCTGTATGTATGATTTCCAATAAATCTGTTGGTCTCTCCATAGTTCCGGAGAACGGTGTCTTAGTCATCTTGCCCATGAGGCACGGTTCGCAAGTACCAAGTGATTCATAATCAAGTGATTCCAAAAGTCCATCAGTATGGAGTTTCTTCATGCGCTTTACACCGATATGACCTAAACGGCAGTGCCACAGATAAGTTGCACTGTCATTATCAACTCTACATCTTTTGGCTTCGACATTATGAATATGTGTGTCACTACTATCAAGATTCATTAAAAATAGACCACTCTTCAAGGGTGCATGACCATAAAAGATATTATTCATATAAATAGAACAACCATTATTCTTTGATTTAAATGAATAACCGTCTCGCATCAAACAAGATCCAGATATAATGTTCATGCTCAACGCTGGCACCAAATAACAATTATTTAGGTCTAATACTAATCCCGAAGGTAGATGTAGAGGTAGCGTGCCGACGGCGATCACATCGACTTTGGAACCATTTCCCACGCGCATCGTCACCTCGTCCTTAGCCAATCTTCGCTTAATCCGTAGCCCCTGTTTCGAGTTGCAAATATTAGCAACAAAACCAGTATCAAATACCCAGGTGCTACTGCGAGCATTAGTAAGGTACACATCAATAACATGTATATGACATATACCTTTGTTAACCTTGCCATCCTTCTTATCCGCCAAATACTTGGGGCAGTTCCGCTTCCAGTGACCAGTCTGCTTGCAGTAGAAGCACTCAGTTTCAGGCTTAGCTCCAGACTTGGATTTCTTCTCCTGAACAGCAACTTGCTTGCTGTTCTTCTTGAAGTTCCCCTTCTTCTTCCCTTTGCCCTTTTTCTTGAAACTAGTGGTTTTACTGACCATCAACACTTGATGCTCCTTTTTGATTTCTACCTCCGCTGCCTTTAGCATTGCGAAGAGCTCGGGAATTGTCTTATCCATCCCTTGCATGTTATAGTTCATCACGAAGCTCTTGTAGCTTGGTGGCAGTGATTGAAGAATTCTGTCAATGACGCTATTATCCGGAAAATTAACTCCCAGTTGAATCAAGTGATTATTATACCCAGACATTCTGAGTATATGCTCACTGACAGAACTATTCTCTTCCATCTTGCAGCTGTAGAACTTATTGGAGACTTCATATATCTCAATCCGGGCATTTGCTTGAAATATTAACTTCAACTCCTGGAACATCTCATATGCTCCATGACGTTCAAAACGTCGTTGAAGACCCGGTTCTAAGCCATAAAGCATGGCACACTGAACTATCGAGTAGTCATCAGCTTTGCTCTGCCAGACGTTCATAACTTCTGGTGTTGCTCTTGCAGGAGGCCTGGCACCTAGCGGTGCTTCCAGGATGTAATTCTTCTGTGCAGCAATGAGGATAATCCTCAAGTTACGGACCCAGTCCGTGTAATTGCTACCATCATCTTTCAACTTTGCTTTCTCAAGGAACGCATTAAAATTCAACGGAACAACAGCACGGGCCATTTATCTACAATTAACATAGACAAGCAAGATACTATCAGGTACTAAGTTCATGATAAATTCAAGTTCAATTAATCATATTACTTTAAGAACTCCCACTTAGATAGACATCCCTCTAATCATCTAAGTGATTACGTGATCCAAATCAACTAAACCATGTCCGATCATCACGTGAGATGGAGTAGTTTCAATGGTGAACATCACTATGTTGATCATATCTACTATATGATTCACGCTCGACCTTTCGGTCTCCGTGTTCCGAGGCCATATCTGCATATGCTAGGCTCGTCAAGTTTAACTGAGTATTCCGCGTGTGCAACTGTTTTGCACCCGTTGTATTTGAACGTAGAGCCTATCACACCCAATCATCACGTGGTGTCTCAGCACGAAGAACTTTCGCAATGGTGCATACTCAGGGAGAACACTTTTATCTTGAAATTTTAGTGAGAGATCATCTTATAATGCTACCGTCAATCAAAGCAAGATAAGATGCATAAAAGATTAACATCACATGCAATCAATATAAGTGATATGATATGGCCATCATCATTTTGTGCTTGTGATCTCCATCTCCGAAGCACCGTCATGATCACCATCGTCACCGGCGCGACACCTTGATCTCCATCGTAGTATCGTTGTCGTCTTGCCAACTTATTGCTTTTACGACTATCGCTACCGCTTAGTGATAAAGTAAAACAATTACATGGCGATTGCATTGCATACAATAAAGCGACAACCATATGGCTCCTGCCAGTTGCCGATAACTCGGTTACAAAACATGATCATCTCATACAATAAAATATAGCATCATGTCTTGACCATATCACATCACAACATTCCCTGCAAAAACAAGTTAGACGTCCTCTACTTTGTTGTTGCAAGTTTTAGGTGGCTGTTACGGGCTTAGCAAGAACCGTTCTTACCTACGCATCAACACCACAACGATAGTTTGTCAAGTTGGTGCTGTTTTAACCTTCGCAAGGACCGGGCGTAGCCACACTCGGTTCAACTAAAGTGAGAGAGACAGACACCCACCAGTCACCTTTAAGCAACGAGTGCTCGCAACGGTGAAACCAGTCTCGCGTAAGCGTACGCGTAATGTCGGTCCGGGCCGCTTCATCTCACAATACCGCTGAACCAAAGTATGACATGCTGGTAAGCAGTATGACTTATATCACCCACAACTCACTTGTGTTCTACTCGTGCATAGCATCAACGCATAAAACCAGGCTCGGATGCCACTGTTGGGGAACGTAGTAATTTCAAAAAAATTCCTACGCACACGCAAGATCATGATGATGCATAGCAATGAGAGGGGAGAGTGTTGTCCACGTACCCTCGTAGACCGAAAGCGGAAGCGTTATCACAACGCGGTTGATGTAGTCGTACGTCTTCACGATCCGACCGATCAAGTACCGAACGCACGGCACCTCCGAGTTCAGCACACGTTCAGCTCGATGATGTCCCTCGAACTCCGATCCAGCGGAGTGTTGAGGGAGAGTTTCGTCAGCACGACGGCGTGGTGACAATGATGATGTTCTACCGACGCAGGGCTTCGCCTAAGCTCCGCAACGATATTATCGAGGTGTAATATGGTGGAGGGGGGCACCGCACACGGCTAAAAAATCGTAGACCAATTGTGTGTTCAGAGGTGCCCCCCTGCCCCCGTATATAAAGGAGCAAGGGGGAGGCCGGCTGGCCCTTGGGGCGCGCCAAGGAGGGGGGAGTCCTCCTACTAGTAGGAGTAGGACTCCCCTTTCCTAGTCCAACTAGGAAGAGAGAAGGGGGAAGGAAAGAGAGGGAGAGGGAGAGGGAAAGAGGGGCCGCGCCCCCCTCCCCTAGTCCAATTCGGACTCCTCATGGGAGGGGGCGCGCCACCTCCTGGGCTGCTGCCCTCTCTCTCCCCTCAGGCCCACTAAGGCCTAATACTTCCCCGGGGGGTTCCGGTAACCCCTCCGGCACTCCGGTTTTATCCGAAACTTCTCCGGAACACTTCCGGTGTCCGAATATAGTCGTCCAATATATCAATCTTTATGTCTCGACCATTTCGAGACTCCTCGTCATGTCCGTGATCACATCCGGGACTCCAAACAACCTTCGTTACATCAAAACATATAAACTCATAATATAACTGTCATCGTAACGTTAAGCGTGCGGACCCTACGGGTTCGAGAACTATGTAGACATGACCGAGACACCTCTCCGGTCAATAACCAATAGCGGAACCTGGATGCTCATATTGGTTCCTACATATTCTACGAAGATCTTTATCGGTCAGACCGCATAACAACATATGTTGTTCCCTTTGTCATCGGTATGTTACTTGACCGAGATTCGATCGTCGGTATCTCGATACCTAGTTCAATCTCGTTACCGGCAAGTCTCTTTACTCGTTCCGTAATACATCATCCCGCAACTAACTCATTAGTCACAATGCTTGCAAGGCTTATAGTGATGTGCATTACCGAGTGGGCCTAGAGATACCTCTCCGACAATTGGAGTGACAAATCCTAATCTCGAAATACGCCAACCCAACAAGTACCTTTGGAGACACCTGTAGAGCACCTTTATAATCACCCAGTTACGTTGTGACGTTTGGTAGCACACAAAGTGTTCCTCCGGTAAACGGGAGTTGCATAATCTCATAGTCATAGGAACATGTATAAGTCACGAAGAAAGCAATAGCAACATACTAAATGATCAAGTGCTAAGCTAACGGAATGGGTCAAGTCAATCACGTCATTCGCCTAATGAGGTGATCCCGTTAATCAAATGACAACTCATGTCTATGGCTAGGAAACATAACCATCTTTGATTAATGAGCTAGTCAAGTAGAGGCATACTAGTGACACACTGTTTGTCTATGTATTCACACATGTATTATGTTTCCGGTTAATACAATTCTAGCATGAATAATAAACATTTATCATGATATAAGGAAATAAATAATACTTTATTATTGCCTCTAGGGCATATTTCCTTCAACCTTTGCCTGCTCATCATTGTGCGAAGACATTGCTTGAAGACATTCCCCTGATCCTATCTTTGTCGTCAAGATTGCCATGCTTATGTTTCATGCTACCCAATTTATATGTTATGTTTGTTTTGCATGTCGGTCTTCTCACTCTGATTGCATGTCTTGTGTAGTTTCACTTCATCTTCACTCTACTTAATTCTTGTTTAGGTTTCGCATCTTCGAATACATTGCCTGTTTCGAAGACTTCCATAAAATTTGCCTATTCATCCCCCTCCCCTCTAGTCGATAACTAGCACTTTTAGATAGGCACAATGTGGCACATCGGTCGGAGTTCGCAGACTCCAACGTCCCACCACCACACATTGCGGTGGACCTAGAGCTGGACTACGCCTGGTCTCTAGACCACTCTCCGATGATGGTAGAGACGAGCAAGCGGCATCTCCGCCGCCTCGACGGGGAGACGTCCAAGTACGGCGAGGAGTGGTCTCTCAGCGAGATCGCCAATGCCACCTCCTCCAAGTCCCGCCGCCCTCTCCCCCTGCCCACATCGCTGGTGGCTGCGGCCACACTGTGAACGACACAAGAGGAAGCAGAGAGGATCATCCATGAGTGTCACGTGGCTGCCAGGAAGACCTGTCGCGACGCCATCGCCTTCCGCCGCACGAAGCCCGATAAAAACGACTCCCACGCCGGATCGGGCGACGACAATGGAGGAGGAGCCATCGGCAAGGCCTATGAGGTCATTGTCAAGTATAGAGTAGTTTATGTTGGGAAACATTGCATGGAAAACAAAAAAAATCTACGCACACGCAATGATCTATCCATGGAGATGCATAGCAACGAGGGGGAGAGTGTGTCTACGTACCTTCGTAGACCGTAAGTGGAAGCGTTAAACAACGCGGTTGATGTAGTTGAACTTCTTCGCGCTTCAACCGATCAAGTACCGAACGCACAGCACCTGCGCGTTCTACACATGTTCAGCTCGGTGACGTCCCTTGCCTTCTTGATCCAGCAAGATGTCGAGGTAGTAGATGAGTTCTGTCAGCACGACGGCATGGTCACGGTGATGGTGAAGTGATCCTCGCAGGGCTTCGCCTAAGCACTACGAAAATATGACCGGGGGTGTAAACGGTGGAGGGGGGCGCCGCACACGGCTAGGCAATTGTCTGGCCGGCTATCGGATCTCGGGTTCCAGCAAAACCCTTAAGGTTCGAAATCTGGGGTGCGTGCGAAGATCTCCCCCTCGCAGATCACGGCCTCTCATGCTTCGTGATCTCTAGGCTAGCTCGATGAACTCGCAACACAAGGGACACAAGATTTATACTGGTTCAGGCCACCGTTGTGGTGTAATACCCTACTCCAGTGTGTTGTGGTGGATTGCCTCTTGGGCTGAGGATGAACAGTACAACGGGAAGAACAGCCTCCTGAGGAGAGGCGTTCTTGTGCTTGGTGAACTTGTGTGGGTGAGGATGATCTGATCCAAAATGAGTTGCCTCCTACGGTGGTGGCTAGTCCTATTTATGGAGGCTCCGGTCCTCTTCCCAAATATTGAGCGGGAAGGGATCCCACAACGGCCAATTTGAAAGGGGACAGCTAGTACAGCTTATCCTGACAAAAGTAGTCTTCGCCTGCCAAAGGCTCTGGTGGTGACGCAGCTTGGGCTCCACGGTGACCTCTGTCCTGCCGTCCTGCTGGTCTTGTTGCACCGATAGGGTAACCTTTGCTTGACGCCTCGGTACTCCTCGCCTGCGCTTGCCTCCTTAGCACCAAAGAGGAAACAAGGACATTGTGCACGCTGGCGCCCGCCTAGCCTCGTTTGTCATGGCTCACGTCACTGGAACCTCGCGAGGTTTGCCCTGCCTTGATCTCTCCGCCCCTCGCGAGCCAGCCTGGTGAGGCCGCTCCCGAGGAGGTCTTGTGTCGTCCGCCTCGCGAGGCTTGGCCCCTCGCGAGGGTCTTGAAAGCTTGTTGGTGAAGATGGGTCATACGGGCCTGCTCGCAGAGCCACGCCGTGGGCCGCAGGCAGGCAAGTCTGGGGGACCCCCGTTCCCAGAACACCGACAGTAGCCCCCGGGCCCAAGGCGCGCTCGGGCTTGACTTCGAGGCAAAGCCAAAGGGCAAGTGCGGAGCGCCGCGGGCCCCAATAGCCTGCGGCCTTGGTCGACGTGTGGCGGTTGATTGGTCGTGGGCGTCTCCGCTTCCCCACGCTTCCTTGGCAACTACCCGACTTGACAAGTCTCTGCGACATGCAAGGAAAAACCATCATTACCTGTGATCGTGGGGGGCGGTGGTTGGCCTTCTCCTGCTATAAATGGGGAGGGGGGCAGAGCCCCCGTCACCCATCTCTTCCCATTCCGCTCGCTTCTCCCCCTTTGCTCTAATGCCACCACCAATGGCGCCCATCCGAAGGTTTTCTGCGGCGGAGAAAGGAAAGACTCCCCTCGACGGGCCAGAGCCGCTCCCGCTGAAGAAGAGGCCGGTCCACCGCCGCGACACGGCGGCGATGCAGGTGGTGACAAGGCCTTGGTGCGAGCGGCCTCCTCCTGGGTACCCGTTGCCCTTGTACGCCCAAGCCGAGGGCTTAGGTGGGAGAAGCGGCAAGTGGCGTCGCCCTCGCCGTGGTCGCGGCAGCCAGGTCGCGGTGACGCGCTCTGTCGCCCCAGGAGTCCATGCCGCGGACTCCTCGCGCGAACTGGTGCTGTGGGCGGCGATGCCTCCACGGTCCTGGATTTGCTTCCCGCGGTTCTTCTCTGACGTGATGCCGCGGAGGGGACCCCTCGAGCTTTGGCTACAGCATGCCGACTGCGACGCGCCGGCGACTGGAGCGGAGGTTGAAGCCGTCTCCTCGGGCAAGATCTTCATGACCCGAGGCTGGGGTGAGGTTGCCCGAGTGTGCCGTGCGGAGGGCGCCCTTGCGATCCACTTCGAGTATGACGGCGCCCCCACGTTGTTCTTCAAGGTCTTTGACGCAGAAGGCCGCCGCCTGGAGTGTTGCTCCGGGAGGGGTCATCAGGTTGACGCCGCAGCAGCGGCAGGGCCTGCTGTCCGCGTCACCAGCGGCTCCTCTGGAAGCCGCAACGATGCTTGGGAGTCCAGCGATTCCCCTGAGCTCTACGAGACTCCGGAGACGACCGACGACAGCTACGCGCCCCCAAGCTCTCGCCGAGCCCGGAGCAGGGTTGCACCGTCCGGCCGCCGCTGCTGATCTGGATCAGGTTGGCGCCGGCCTCTGGTGGCCCACTGTTGATGATGGCGTCAGCTGCAGGGGCGCGTGTAGATAGGACTCCTTGAGACTTTTCCCTTTTGTTTCCTGTGAAGAGTCGAGAGGTACCCTGTGGGGGCGTGTAAAGGGTTTGTAATGTCTTTTGTCAATATTATCCTTATTATGAACTTGCGCGGGCGCGAGTCCTGCTTCAGCTCGGTCACCCCTTTCTATCCTCATGGTGACTTGGTGCACGCTGACAGGTCCCGGTCCCCAGGCAGACTGCAGCCGTCGCTGGTATGCCAGGTCGCGTGCCGTGGTCAAGGCCAGGAGGTGAGCGGCCCGAGGTCCAGTAAGAGTTCGTGAGGCGCGATGCTCAGAACGTCCCCTTTAGCGCTCAAGCAGCCGCCGGGAGGTAAGAAAGGGGGTGACGTTGCCGCAGCAGGGCTGCGGCTAGTGTGGTTCCTAGGCCTTAGCGGTTTTAGCCAACCCGGGCGCGAGACTTATCTTGACGGTCGGAGTCGATTCCTCGCGAGGCGCCAGGCTTGTGCGCAGGCGGTCGTAGCTTAGCCAGGTCGGGCCCGTACAAGTCTTCCTCTCCTCCCACGCTCTTATTCGTGCTCTACGTCCTCAGGTCCCAGCCCTTGAGCGAGCTCAGCCGCCGCTGGTATGCCAGGTCGCGTGTCGTGGTCAAGGCCAGGGGGTGAGGGCTGGAGAGCCAGTAAGAGCTCCTGAGTCGTGATGCTCAGGAGCCCCCCTTTTAACGCGCAAGCAGATTGCATGGGGGAAGAGGGAGCTCGTGGTGCCGCATGCCGTCATCCTCAGGGGATTCCTGCAAGCCAGCACAAGGAGAAACACAGCTTGCCATTATGGTTGCCGGTCTGCCACCGGTTGCTCCGCGAGGAGATGAAGGCACTCAGGGCCTGGTGAGGTGATGTGCGCGGGGCATGCCGCGAGCCAGAGCTCGACCGCTCAGGTTTGTCGACATTACCGGGACGGACCCGAGCACAAGCGTCGTGCCAACGTGAGCAGCTCCCGTGGTGGGTGACAATCGAGCAGGTGATAGTCGCAGATAGATTAGGCATGGAACGCAAACTGACTCAAGTAAACGCAAGGGAAATGCATGCCACTGGGTCAAGCCCGAGTGGCTTGGGGATGATGCAGCCCGAGGGGCGCCCCCAACAAGGTAAGATAAAGACATAGGAAAGGGATACATGCCGCAGGGATGGACCCACGCGGCCTGGGAATGATACGGCCCTGAGGGCGCTCCCAGCTAAATAGACTTGGAAAATGTCACCTGGTTCTGTTGATGAAGGGATGTTGGGGTAGCTGAAGGTACGCGGCGAAGGGGTTGCTCCTCACGAGCCACCGGGGCCCTGAGCCTCGGGAGGCTTTGGGGGTCCAGGCGGTTCCTTGAGGACCATCTCCATCTCCTTCAGGACGGCGTGGTGCCTGGCCTCCTGAGATGCCAGGACACGCCGCAGGTTGCGCTGATAGGCGAATGCCACGCTCGGCAGGCCAAAAGGCATGCGAACGTAGCTATGCAGTGGGCCCTCGCAGCGTCCCACGCGCGAAGGCCAGAGGAGTTCCAGAGACGCGGCCCGGTTGAGCCCTGGGACGTCGACGCAGACGCGCAGCCCGGCATCCTCGCCCGGATGGGGAGCTGCGCCCGGTGAGCAGCGACCGCCGCGCATGGCTCTCGCGTCCTGCAGTTCCTGAGTGGTCTTGGCGATGAACTCCTGAGCGTTGGGCGCCCCTTGCCCTGTGTCCTCCTGAGGGAGACATGCCGCGAAGCACGCCTCCAAGTGGTGCCCGAGCGTCTCCCCCGTGACGTTGGCAAGGTCTGAGGCCCTCCAGAAGAGAGTCCCCGAGCCCTGCCCAAGGAGGGTGCCGGGCGCGGCTTCCTATGCGAGGGAGGGAGGCGCCCCAGGTGCGGGCGCTGATCCTGACGAGGTACCTTTCGCGACGCCACCCTCCTGGGGTCTTGCACGGAGTAGCTGCTTCTTCTTTTTGGGGACGACCTCAGGAGGGTATCGAGCTGCACTGTTGTCGGGGTCTTCGATTGACGCTTCTTGGAAGGCACGCTTGTGGGAGCACACCGCATCTCTTTCTTCGCAGGGGACTATGATGATCCCGCCGCTCCCTGGCATCTTGAGGACGTTGTAGCCGTGGTGCATCACTGCCATGAACTTGGCCAGGGCTGGATACCCGAGGATGGCATTGTACGGCAGACGAATGTGTGCGACGTCGAAGTCGATGAGGTCGGTGCGGTAGTTGTTGCATTCTCCAAAGGTGATAGGGAGGCGGACCAGCCCTATCGGTGTGGTGGAACCGTCGGTCACTCCTGAGAAAGGCTTGGTAGGCTGAAGCTGGTCGTAGGGCACTTGATGGTTGTCGAACGTGTCGACGGACAGGACGTTGAGTCATACGCCGCCGTGGATGAGGGTCTTGGTGACTTGTACGTTGCTGATGACGGGCGAACAAAGCATCACACGCCAGCAGTGGCCGCACACTTAAGCTGATCTGCCGAACTGAAAGTGATGGCACACTTGGACCACCTGAGCGGGCGTGTGGCCTCGAGCTTGGGGAGGACTGCGCTCACCTCGCAGGCAAACTGCTTGAAGATTCGCTGTGAGGCTGGGTCTTGAGCCCCGCCCAAGATGCAGGCGATAGCACACGGCTCCTGGAAGCCCCCAGCCCCCTCGTCTTGATGGTGGTCGTCGTTCCTTCTTGGTGGTGGCGGCAGCGGAGGAAGCCCAGCATTTCCCTGAGGACGGTCCTCGCGAGGCTGATCCCTCCAAGCGCCCTCGAGAGGCTGATCCTGCCAGCGGTCCTCACGAGGCCGGTCGCGCCACCCCTGGCGTGGGCCACGGTCATCCCAGCATCCTCCGCCACGTCCTCCTTCTCGGCCGTAGCCCCGGTCGTTGCGCTCGGGGCGTCGATCGAAGCGTCCATCGCGAATGGCCGTGAGCTCCTGACAATCGTTGGTGTTGTGGATGTGCACGTTGTGGAAGGCGCAGAACGGTCGGCTACTCTTGGATGACTCGGGCTGGTCCCTGCCGCGCTTCGTGTCCGGCTCTGCCGCGAGTACGGCTGCTCCCTTGCGCTTCACGTCATTGACCTTGGCTTTCTTCTCCTCCAGGTCGGCAGCTGGGAGCTCGAGAAGGGAAAGGCACCCTTCCTCAGCCCTTGCGCACTTGGTCGCCAAGTTGAACAGCTCCAGGGATGTGCACAACTCCTCGTGGATGGCGAGCTCCTCCTTCATTTTGACGTCGCGGACGCCATCGGAGAACGCCAAGATGATGGCCTCGTCCGTCACCTTGGGGATCTTGAGACGAACGTTGTTGAAGCACTGGATGTACTTCTGAAGGGTCTCTCCTGGTTGTTTCTTGATGCGGCACAGATCACCCACGGCCGGGGGGCGGTCGCGAGTGCCCTGGAAGTTGGCGACGAAGCGGTCGCGCATCTCATCCCAGGAGGAGATCGAGCCTGGAGGCAGGTTCAGGAGCCACAAACGAGCGCCGTCTTTGAGCGCCATGGGGAACCAGTTCGCCATGACTTTCTCGTCGTCGTTGGCCGCCTCGATGCTCAGCTCGTAGAGCTGCAGGAACTCCGTGGGGGTCGGGGGTGCCATCATAGCAAGGAGGCAGATCTGGCTTGAACTTGCCCGGCCAGGCGACGCTACGCAGCTCGGGGGTGAAGGCGCGGCAACCGGCCATGGTCACCGGGGCCCGTCTTGGAGGTGGAGCTTGGTCTTGGCGCCCGCGTGCCGCCACGGAAAGCGGCGCAGGGCCCTGCCGCAGCAAGCGATCCTGACGTGGCGGTGCGGGGAGCGGTGGAGCATTCTCTTGCGGGCGAGGGACTTCTTGGCAGCTTCCTTCTTCGCGCACGGGCGCCGGACGTGGTGGGTCGCGCTGCGGAGCCGCGCGCCTTAGCGTCAGGGCGCCGTCTTGGTGCAGAGGTGGTGGAGGTGCTCCATGAGCTACGTCGCCCGTAGCTAGCGATGGACGAGGCAGCGAGAGGGACGGTGTGGGGGAGCCCCCTGCGGCGCTGACAAGCTCGGCGATGCGGTCCAGCCAGTCCTCGTAGAGGTTGTCGATGGGGCGGTAGCACAGGAGTTCGCGCGCCATGCACAGCGCGGCCTGCGCGTTCGTGGTAGCGCGACGGGTGTGAGACGACGAGCCGGCCGGGGTCAGCGATGGAGTGGCGGTGCGGCCATCCTGCCGCATCGTGGGGTGCAGCAAGGAGGCTTGCTGCTCGTTCCCCGCCGGGCTGGTGGTGGCGTTGGCGGCAGGCGATGGAGAACGACGAGGTGGCCCGCCGACGGGAGCCGTCTGGGCGACGCGGGTGGCGAGGGCAGCCCTGCGCTCAGCGCGGGCTCGGCGGGCGTCCGCCATCGATACGATGAAGCGATGGGACGTGGATCGACGGAAGGAAAACTCCGGTGCCCCCCTACCTGGCATGCCAAATGTCAGATCTCGGGTTCCGGCAAAACCCTTAAGGTTCAAACTCTGGGGTGCGTGCGAAGATCTCCCCCTCAAGATCACGCCCTCTCACGCTTCGCGATCTCTAGGCTAGCTCGATGAACTCGCAACACAAGGGACACAAGATTTATACTGGTTCGGGCCACCGTTGTGGTGTAATACCCTACTCTAGTGTGTGGTGCTGGATTGCCTCTTGGGTTCAGGATGAACAGTACAAGGGGAAGAACAGCCTCCTGAGGAGAGGTGTTCTTGTGCTTGGTGAACTTGTGTGGGTGAGGATGATCTGATCCAAAAGGAGTTGCCTCCTACGGTGGTGGCTAGTCCTATTTATAGAGGCCCCGGTCCTCTTCCCAAATATTGAGCGAGAAGGGATCCCACAACGTCCAATTTGAAAGGGGACAGCTAGTACAGCTTATCCTGACAAAAGTAGTCTTCGCCTGCCAAAGGCTCTGGTGGTGACGCCGTCTTGGGCTCCACGGTGACCTCCGGAACACTTCTGGTGTCCGAATACTATCATCCTATATATCAATCTTTACCTCTCGACCATTTCTAGACTGCTCATCATGTCCGTGATCTCATCCGGGACTCCGAACAACATTCGGTCACCAAAATCACATAACTCATATAATACTATATCGGCATCGAACGTTAAGCGTGCGGACCCTACGGGTTCGAGAACTATGTAGACATGACTGAGACATCTCTCCGGTCAATAACCAATAGCGGAACCTGGATTCCCATATTTGCTCATATTCTACGAAGATCTTTATCGATCGAACCGTTATGACAACATACGTTATTCCCTTTGTCCATCGGTATGTTACTTGCCCGAGATTCGATCGTCGGTATCTTCATACCTTGATTACCGTCAAGTCTCTTTACTCGTTCTGTAATACATCACCTCGTGACTAACTCCTTAGTCATTTGTTTGCAATCTTATGATGTGTATTACCGAGAGGGCCCAGAGATACCTCTTCGATACTCGGAGTGATAAATCCTAATCTCGATCTATGCCAACTCAACAAACACCTTTGGATATACCTGTAGAGCATATTTATGATCACCCAGTTACGTTCTGACGTTTGATAGAACATAAGGCATTCCTTCGGTATCCGGGAGTTGTATAATCTCATAGTCGAAGGAATATGTATTTAACATGAAGAAAGCAATAGCAATAAACTGAACGATCAATATGCTAAGCAAACGGATGGGTCTTGCCCATCACATCATTCTCCTAATGATGTGATCCCGTTATCAAATGACAACACATGTCTATGGTTAGGAAAGTTTAACCATCTTTGATCAATGAGCTAGTCTAGTAGAGGCTCACTAGGGACATGGTATTTGTTTATGTATTCACACATGTATTTAAGTTTCCGATCTATACAATTCTGGCATGAATAATAAACCTTTATCATGAGTAAGGAAATATAAAATAACAACTTTATTATTGCCTCTAGGGCATATTTTCTTCTGTCTCCCACTTGCACTAGAGTTAATAATCAAGTTCACATCGCTATGTGATTAACACCAATAGTTCACATCACCATAATTAACACCCATAGTTCACATCGCCATGTGACCAACACCCAAAGGGTTTACTAGAGTCAGTAATCTAGTTCACATCGCCATGTGATTAACACCCAAAGAGTACTAAGGTGTGACCATATTTTGCTTGTGAGGGAGGTTTAGTCAACGGATCTGCCACATCAGATCCATATGTAATTTGCAAATTTCTATGTCTACAATGCTCTACATGGAGCTACTCTAGCTAATTGCTCCCACTTTCAATATGTATCCAGATTGAGACTCAGAGTCATCTGAATTGGTGTCAAAGCTTGCATCGATATAACTCTTTACGACGAACTCTTTATCACCTCCATAACCGAGAAATATTTCCTTAGTCATCTTAGGTAACTAAGGATAATTTTGACCGTTGTCCAATGATCTACTCCTGGATCACTATTGTACCCCCTTTCCAAACTCATGGCAAGGTACACAATATGTCTGGTACACAGCATGGCATACTTTATAGAACCTATGGCTGAGGCATAGGGAATAACTTTCATTCTCTCTCTATCTTCTTCCGTGGTCGGGTTTTGAGTCTTACTCAACTTCACACCTTGCAACACACACAAAAACCCTTTCTTTGACTGATCTATTTTAAACGTCTTCAAAATTTTGCCAAGGTCTATACTTTGTGAAAGTCCTATTAAGCGTCTCGATCTATCCCTATATATCTTGATGCCCAATATGTAAGTAGCTTCACTGAGGTCTTTCATTTAAAAATTCTTATTCAAGTATCCTTTTATGCTATCCAGAAATTCTATATCACTTCCAATCAACAATATGCCATCCACATATACTATCAGAAATGTTACAAAGCTCCCACTCACTTTCTTGTAAGTACAGGCTTCACCGTAAGTATATATAAAACCATATGCTTTGATCACCTCATCAAAGCGTATATTCCAACTCCGAGATGCTTGCACCCATCCATAGATGGATCGCTGGAGCTTGCACACTTTGTAGCACTTTTAGGATCGACAAAACCTTCTAGTTGTATCATATACAACTCTTCTTTGAGATATCCATTAAGGAATACAGTTTTGACATCCATTTGCCAGATTTCATAATCATTAAATGTGGCAATTGCTAACATGATTCGGATGGACTTAAGCATCGCTACGGGCGAGAAAGTTTCATCGTAGTCAACTCCTTGAACTTGTCGAAAACCTTTTGCGACAAGTCAAGCTTTGTAGACAGTAACATTACCATCAGCGTCAGTCTTCTTCTTGAAGATCCATTTATTCTCTATGGCTCGCCGATCATCAGGCAAGTCCACACTTTGTTCTCATACATGGATCCTATCTCGGATTTCATGGCCTCAAGCCATTTATCAGAATCTGGGCTCATCATAACTTCTTCATAGTTCGTAGGTTCATCATGGTGTAGTAACATGACTTCCAGAACAGGACTACCGTACCACTCTGGTGCGGAACGTGCTTTGTTCGGCCTACGAGGTCCAGTAGTAACTTGATCTGAAGTTTCATGATCATCATCATTAGCTTCCTCTCTAGTTGATGTAGGCATCACGGGAACGGATTTCTCTGATGTGCTACTTTCCAAATTGAGAGAAGGTACAATTACCTCATCAAGTTCTACTTTCCTCCCACTCACTTCTTTCGAGAGAAACTCCTTCTCTAGAAATGTTCCATTCTTGGAAACAAAGATCTTGCCTTCGGATCTGTGGTAGAAGGTGTACCCAATTGTTTCGAGCTTATCAGGCTGAAGCCTTTTGACATAAGTGTCGCAACCCCAAACTTTAAGAAACGACAACTTAGGTTTCTTGCCAAACCATAGTTCATATGGTGTCATCTCAACGGATTTAGACGGTGCCCTATTTCACGTGAATGCAGTTGTCTCTAATGCATAACCCCGAAACGAAAGTGGTAAATTGGTAAGAGTCATCATAGATCGCACCATATCAAATAAAGTACGGTTACGACATTCGCACACACCATTACGCTGTGGTGTTCCAGGTGGCGTGAGTTGTGAAACTATTCCACATTTTTTAAATGAAGGCCAAACTCATAACTCAAATATTCGCCTCTGCGATCAGATCGTAGAAACTTTATTTTCTTATTATGATGATTCTCTACTTCACTCTGAAATTCTTTGAACTTTTCAAATGTTTCAAACTTGTTTCATTAAGTAGATATACCCATATCTGCTCAAATCATCTGTGAAGGTTAGAAAATAACGATACCCGCCGCGTGCCTCAACACTCATTGGACCGCATACATCGGTATGTATTATTTCTAGTAAGTCATTGGCTCGCTCCATTGTTCCGGAGAACGGAGTTTTAGTCATCTTGCCCATGAGGCATGGTTCGCAAGTATCAAATGACTCGTAATCAAGTGATTCCAAAAGCCCATCTGCATGGAGCTTCTTCATGTGCTTTACACCAATATGACCTAAATGGCGGTGCCACAAATAGGTTGCACTATCATTATCAACTTTGCATCTTTTGGCATCAATATTATGAATATGTGTATCACCACAATCGAGATTCAGAAAAAATAGACCACCCTTCAAGGGTGCATGACCATAAAAGATATTACTCATATAAATAGAACAACCATTATTCTGTGATTTAAATGAATAACCTTCTCGCACTAAACAAGATCCAGATATAATGTTCATGCTCAATGCTGGCACCAAATAACAATTATTCAGGTGTAAAACTAATCCTAAAGGTAGATCTAGAGGTAGCGTGCCGACGGCGATCACATCGACCTTGGAACCATTCCCGACGCGCATCATCACCTCGTCCTTAGTCAATCTTCGTTTAATCGGTAGCTCTTGTTTCGAGTTACAAATATGAGCAACGGAACCAGTATCAAATACCTAGGCGCTACTACAAGCATTAGTAAGGTACACATCAATAAGATGTATATCAAATATACCTTTGTTCACTTTGTCATCCTTCTTATCCGCCAAATACTTGGGGAAGTTCCGCTTCCACTGACCAGTCCCTTTGCAGTATAAGCACTCAGTTTCAGGCTTGGGTCCAGCTTTGGGCTTCTTCCCGGGAGTGGCAACTTGCTTGCCATTCTTCTTGAAGTTCCCTTTCTTTCCCTTGCCTTTTTTCTTGAAACTAGTGGTCTTTTTAACCATCAACGCTTGATGCTCCTTCTTGATTTCTACCTCCGCAGCTTTGAGCATTGCGAAGAGGTCGGGAATTGTCTTCTCCATCCCTTGCACATTATAGTTCATCATGAAGCCTTTGTAGCTCGGTGGCAGTGATTGAAGAACTCCGTCAATAACACTATCATCTAGAAGATTAACTCCCAGCTGAGTCAAGTGATTATGATACCCAGACATTTTGAGTATGTGTTCACTGACAGAACTGTTCTCCTCCATCTTGCAACTATAGAACTTGTTGGAGACTTCATATCTCTTAACTCGGGCATTTGCTTGAAATATTAACTTCAACTCCTTGAACATCTCATATGCTCCATGACGTTCAAAACGTCTTTGAAGTCCCGATTCTAAGTCGTAAAGCATGGCACACTGAACTATCGAGTAGTCATCAGATCGAGCTTGCCAGACGTTCAAAACATCAGCATCTGCTCCTGCAGCAGGCCTTTCACCTAGTGGTGCATCAAGGACATAATTCTTCTGTGCAGCAATGAGGATAATCCTCAAGTTACGGACCCGGTCCATGTAGTTGCTACCATTATCTTTCAACTTAGCTTTCTCTAGGAACGCATTAAAATTCAGGGGAACGGTAGCACGGGCCATTGATCTACAACATAGATATGCAAATACTATCAGGACTAAGTTCATGATAAATTAAGTTCAATTAATCAAATTACTTAAGAACTCCCACTTAGATAGACATCCCTCAAGTCATCTAAATGATACGTGATCCAAATCAACTAATCCATGTCCGATCATCATGTGAGATGGAGTAGTCATCAATGGTGAACATCTCTATGTTGATCATATCTACTATATGATTCACATTCGACCTTTCGGTGTCCAGTGTTCCGAGGCCATGTCTGTACATGCTAGGCTCGTCAAGTTTAACCCAAGTATTCTGCATGTGCAAAACTGTCTTGCACCCGTTGTATGTGAACGTAGAGTCTATCACACCCGATCATCACTTGGTGTCTCAACACGACGAACTGTAGCAACGGTGCATACTCAAGGAGAACACTTTTACCTTGAAATTTAGTTAAGGGATCATCTTATACTGCTACCGCCGTATCATGTCTACTACGCAACTTTATTCTTGTAGACACGTGTTGGGCCTCCAAGCGCAGAGTTTTGTAGGATAGTCGCAATTTTCCCTCAAGTGGATGACCTAAGGTTTATCAATCCATGGGAGGTGTAGGATGAAGATGGTCTCTCTCAAGCAACCCTGCAACCAAATACAAGAAATCTCTTGCGTCCCCAACACACCCAATACAATGGCAAATTGCATAGGTGCACCAGTTCGGCGAAGAGATGGTGATAAAAGTGTAATATTGGTGGTAGAAATATATTTTTATAATCTGAATAAATAAAAACAGCAAGGTAGCAAATAGTACAGGCACAAAAATGGTATTGCAATGCTTAAAAACAAGGCCTAGGGTCTGTACTTTCGCTAGTGCAACCTCCCAACAATGCTAACATAGTTGGATCATATGATTATCCCTCAAAGTGCAACAAAGAATCACTCCCGAGTTCCTATTAGCGGAGAACAAAAGATAGATATTGTTTGTACGGTACGAGACTACCTCAAAGCTATTCTTTCCGTTCGATCTATTCAAGAGTTCGTACTAAAATAACACAAAGCTATTTTTTCCATTCGATCTATCCTAGAGTTCGTACTAGAATAACACCAAAGAAAATGCATATTCATAATACTCAATCCACACAAAGAACTACAAAGAGACCACGAAGTTTCTACCGGAGAAAAACATGCATCAACCCCTATGCATAGATTACCCCAATATCACCGCGAGAATCCGTGAGTTGAATGCCAAGACACATATCAAGTGAATCAATATGATACCCCAATTGTCACTTCAAGTATTCATATTGCAAGATATATATCATGTGTTCTCATCTCTGAATATTCAATCCGACAAGACAAAACTTCAAAGGGTAAAGATTCAATTCATCATGACAAGAGTATAGAGGGTAGAAACATCATATGACCCGACTATATTAACAAATCCCACGATATAGATCACGAGAGAGAGAGAGAGAGATTAAACACATAGCTACTGGTACAAACCCTCAGCCCTGAGGGAGAACTACTCCCTCCTCATCGTGGTGGCTGCCGGGATGATGAAGATGGCCATCGGTGATGATTCCCCCCTCCGGCAGGGTGCCGGAACGGAGCTAGATTGGTATTCGGTAGCTACGGAGCCCTGCGGCGGCGAAACTTCTGATCTAGGTTAACCCCGATGGGTTTCAGAATATTTGTGAATTTATAGTGCAAAGAGGGGGTGTGAGAGGCCACCGAGGTGGGCACAACCCACCTGGGCGCGCCAGGGGGCCCTGGCGCGTCCTGGTGGGTTGTGCCCCCCTCGGGGCACCCCCAGGTGCAGCTCTGGCTCATTGGGTTCCTTTTGGTCCATAAAAAATCTCTGTGGAGTTTCGCGGTGTTTGGACTCCGTTTGATATTGATTTCCTGCGATGTAAAAAATAAGCAAAAAACATCAACTGGCACTGGGCACTGGGTCAATAGGTTAGTCCCAAAAAATGACATAAAGTTGCTATAAAATGATTGTAAAACACCCAAGAATGATAAAATAACAACATGAATACTTCATAAATTATAGATACGTTGGAGACGTATCAGCATCCCCAAGCTTAATTCATACTCGTCCTTGAGTAGGTAAATGATAAAAGAAATAATTTATGAAGTGTGATTCTAGCAAAGTGCATAAGTTTGATTAATGATAAATTCAATCACTTTTCCTAGCATCATAACAGCAATTCTTTCTTATAAAACTTCTCATGGTATAGTAGAAACCAATTCACATGTTAAGGTCCAAACAATGAACTCTCTTGAAACTCAACAACCTATGTTCTTAGTCACCAAGCAATTGCAATTCAACTTATTCAACAGAGTTTAAGTAAGAGCTCCACATACTCAACCATCATATAGTCTTCTATGATTGCTAACACTCACCGCATACACATGAGCAAACCGTTTCAACCGGACACATAGAAAGATAGGGGCTTATTGTGTTGCCTCCCAACGTATTCACCTCAAGGGTGATGTCAACAATAATAACTCATGCTACCCATATTCAACTGGACATATGTGCCTACATCTTTCCTCACCACACGATGCTTGCCAAAAGAGAAAAATAAAAAGGAATAGAGAGAATAACTTAGACTCTTTGCATAAAAATAAATACTTGAAAATTAAAAGATAGGCCCTTCGCAGAGGGAAGCAGAGGTTTCCATGCGCTTATTTGTTTGTATGCTCAATCCCTTAGTGCAAGAGAATGTCATGTTATATTGCCCCTTATGATAGCAACCTTTATTATGCAGTCCGTCGCTTTTATTGCTTTGCCCTCATAAGTTCATATAACGCTCAATTTTCTCTTACACTAAATGATCTAACACTTTTAGAAGCAATTTTTATTGCCTTATTGCACCGATGACAACTTACTTGAAGGATCTTGCTCAATCCTTAGGCAGGTATGGTGGACTCTTGAAAATAAGATTTGGGTTCAAGGGTTTTTGGGTGCACGAGTAGTATCTCTACTTGGTGCGGAATTATTGGCTAGCAAAGATGAGGGGCAAGCACCACATGTTGAAGGATCTATGACAATATGACTTCTGTGTGAATATGAGCAAACATAAATCATTACGTTGTCTTCCGTGTCCAACGTCAACAATTTTGGCATATAATATTTTGATGGGGGATCACAATCACAAAAGATTTCTAGGATAGTGTATTTGCATGTGAAAGTTCTCTTCCTTATACTAATTATTCATGAATTGCTTGTATGACCAATATTGTGATTGTCAAGCCTCAAAAGGTTTCATTTTCTAAACCCAATGTGAAGCTACCACTAGGCATGATATGATTTCAACTTCATGACACTCAATTTATTCAACAATTTACTCATAGGATATAAGTGAAGCACAAGAGTAAATGACAAGCTACTCCCAAAAATATATGAGTGAAGATCAAATGAGTAGTTAAGTAAATAGATAGCTATGTCTGGACTCTCTCTTATTTAAAACTTTCAGATCTAAGTATTTTATTAAAATAGCAAGCAAAACAAAAATAAAATGACATTCTAAGAATAGCACAACTCATGTGAAGAAGCAAAAACTTAGGCTCAACCGATACTAACCGATAATTGTTGAAGAAGAAAGGTAGGATGCCTACCGGGGCATCCCCAAGCTTGAGCTTTTGTGTCACGGTTTTCCTAAATCTCAAAATCTTCATCCACACAAAACTCAATAAGAACTCGTGAGATAGGTTAGTATAAACCAATGCAAAAACCTTACCATACTCTATTGTAGAAAATCACTAAAATTATTACTCAACATTGCATACTAAATGCCTCTGCATATTTAATACTCCTATCCTCAAATAGAATCATTAAACAAGCAAACGTATGCAAACAATGCAAACATAACAGCAATCTGCCAAAACAGTACAGTCTGTAAAGGATGCAAGAGTATCAATACATCCCTAACTCCAAACATTATGAAATTCTACCACACTATAGAAAATTTATCAGATATTATTATTCAAAAAGTTTCAACATTTTATCACATTCTGACTTTTCTACGGAATTTTTGCAACAGTGGTAAACTTTCTGTTTTCAAACAGCAACATGTATACTTGCAAAATAAGCATAGAAAAGGCTATCAATGCCACTTTTATTGCAATAAAATATGCAAAACATTATTATAAATAACAGCAAGCAAATCCTAACAAAATAAATTGACGCTCCAAGCAAAACACATATCATGTGACGAATGAAAACATAGCTCCAAGTGAGGTTGCCGATAATGTTGGAGACGAAAGAGGGGATGCCCCGGAAGCTTATTTGCTTGGACCTTACTTGGATATTAACTTGGGGTGCCTTGGGCATCCCCAAGCTTAGGGTCTTGTAACTCCTTATTCTCCTCATATCGTCATCTCACCCAAAACTTGAAAACTTCAATCACACAAAACTTAACGAAACTTTGTGAGATAGGTTAGCATGATAAAGAGCAAACCATTTCACTTTGGTACTGTCAAAGACAAGATTCATAATTGTTCTCACACAATTCCTACTGTAGCATACCATTTCCACAATTTATATTGAGCAATATAAGCCATGGAAACTAGAAAGCAAGCAAACTATGCATTGAAAACAGAATCTGTCAAAAACAGAACAGTCTGTAATGATCTGGATAACTACCATACTTCTGCTACTCCAAAAATTATGAAAAATCTATTACCACGTGACAAATTTGTATATTAAACTTCTGCAAAAAGAATCAACTCAAAATCACTCTTCTGTTAAGAATTAGAATTATTTTCGTGAGTGCAAAAGTTTCTGTTTTTCAGCAAGATCAAATCAACTATCACCCAACATGATCCCAAAGGCTTTACTTGGCACTTTATTGAAAAAAAGCAATAAAAAATGATTACTACAGTAGCTTAATCATGTGATCACACAAAAACAGTAGGTAAAAGTTTTGGGTTGTCTCCCAACAAGCGCTTTTCTTTAATGCCTTTTTAGCTAGGCATGATGATTCAATGATGCTCACATGAAAGATAAGAATAGAAACATGCAAGAGAGCATCATGAAGCATATGAATAGCACATTTAATTCTAACCCACTTCATATGCATAGGGATTTTGTGAGCAAATAATTTATGGGAGCAAGAATCAACTAGCATAGGAAGGCAAAACAAGCATAACTTCAAAAAAATTAACACATAGAGAGGAAACTTGAGATTATTGCAATATGTAAAAGCATATGTTCCTCTCTTGTCGGAGTAAATGGCCACGGGTAGCCTAACCGACTCCCCCTGGCACTTCAAGAAATTATCAAGCCGATCGAGCCTTCAAGCATCCAAAGCACAGGGCCGCCTTCCCCTGGTCGGCTATCTCGCAGGCCGACTACCGGAAGGCGACCCGGCCTCAAAAACCTTCCCGAAGATAACCACAAGATGGCCGACTCCAGGAAGCCAACCCCAAGAGGACCGACTCCCAGAAGCCGGCCACAAGAAGACCGACTCCCAGGAGCCGGCCGAGACTGCACCCTCAAGGGCCGCGCCCACATAACGGTGATGAGATGGGGCGTGGCTACAGTACAGCCTGCCACCCCCGAATCCCGGAGCACGTGTGGCCACAGTGCGCCATACGGGTCGGCCATCCCCTGTCCGGCGTGGCACTGTTGCCATGTTGACCATGACGCCACCCACGACAGGCGCCAGTACGGCCCGCGGGCGGCAGGCCCCTTCAGTCAGAGAGATGCTCGAAGGCGGTCAAGCCTCCCCCAGTCGGCCTGGGGCGTAGCCGGCTCCCAATAGCCGGCTACCTCCCACCCTCGAAGTATGCGCGTCATTAAGGAGACAAGACGAGGTAAGGCTACAGTGAGAGCCCACCAGGCGGCAGCACTGTAGCCATGCTTGCCTCGACACAGCCCTCGTCATCAGGGGCGAGGCTACAGTAACCAGCCACCAACAAGACCCCCAAGCGGTGGGGCCGGCCTGTCGGCCAAGAGGCCGGCAGCCGACGGGACCCACCAGTCGGCGGAACCCAGCGGTCGGCGGAGAAGCCGGCGAATACAGACACTGACGGTGGGACCCGCGTCCAGCCGAATTACCATTGTACCCCTGGAGGGTAGGCCTATATGAAGGAAATATGCCCTAGAGGCAATAATAAAGGATTATATATTTCCTTATATCATGATAAATGTTTATTATTCATGCTAGAATTGTATTAACCGGAAACATAATACATGTGTGAATACATAGACAAACAGAGTGTCACTAGTATGCCTCTACTTGACTAGCTCGTTAATCAAAGATGGTTATGTTTCCTAGCCATAGACATGAGTTGTCATTTGATTAACGGGATCACCTCATTAGGAGAATGACGTGATTGACATGACCCATTACGTTTGCTTAGCACCCGATCGTTTAGTATGTTGCTATTGCTTTCTTTATGACTTATACATGTTCCTATGACTATGAGATTATGCAACCCCCGTTTATCGGAGGAACACTTTGTGTGCTACCAAACGTCACAACGTAAATGGGTGATTATAAAGGTGCTCTACAGGTGTCTCCAAAGGTACTTGTTGGGTTGGCGTATTTCGAGATTAGGATCTGTCACTCCGATTGTCGGAGAGGTATCTCTGGGCCCACTCGGTAATGCACATCACTATAAGCCTTGCAAGCATTGCGACTAATGAGTTAGTTGCGGGATGATGTATTACGGAATGAGTAAAGAGACTTGCCAGTAACGAGATTGAACTAGGTATCGAGATACCGACGATCGAATCTCGGGCAAGTAACATACCGATGACAAAGGGAGCCAATATGTTAGTAGAATATGTGGGAGCCAATATGGGCATCTAGGTCCCGCTATTGGTTATTGACCAGAGAGGTGTCTCGGTCATGTCTACATAGTTCTCGAACCCAAAAGGTCCGCACGCTTAAAGTTATGATGACAGTTATATTATGAGTTTATATGTTTTGATGTACCGAAGGTTGTTAGGAGTCCCGGATGTGATCACGGACATGACGAGGAGTCTCGAAATGGTCGAGACATAAAGATTGATATATTGGACGACTATATTCGGACACCGGAAGTGTTCCGGAGAAGTTTCGGATTAAACCGGAGTGCCGGAGGGTTACCGGAACCCCCCGGGGAAGTATTGGGCCTTAGTGGGCCTTGAGGGGAGAGAGAGGGCAGCAGCCAGGAGGTGGCGCCCCCCCTCCCAGGAGGAGTCCTAGTTGGACTAGGAGAGGGGGGCGCAGCCCCCTTTCCCTCTCCCTCTCCCTATCTTTCCTTCCCCCCTTCTTTTCCTAGTAGGACTAGGAAAGGGGAGTCCTACTCCTACTAGGAGGAGGACTCCCCCTCTCTCCTTGGCGCGCCTAGGGCAGCCGGCCTCCCCCTTGCTCCTTTATATACGGGGGCAGGGGGCACCTCTAGACACACTTGATATACGATATTTTAGCCATGTGCGGTGCCCCCCTCCACCATATTACACCTCGATAATACCGTTGCGGAGCTTAGGCGAAGCCCTGCGTCGGTGGAACATCATCATCGTCACCACGCCGTCGTGCTGACGAAACTCTCCCTCAACACTCCGCTGGATCGGAGTTCGAGGGACGTCATCGAGCTGAACGTGTGTAGAACTTGGAGGTGTCGTACGTTCGGTACTTGATCGGTCGGATCGTGAAGACGTACGACTACATCAACCGCGTTGTGATAACGCTTCCGCTGTCGGTCTGCGAGCGTACGTGGACAACACTCTCCCCTCTTGTTGCTACGCATCACCATGATCTTGCGTGTGCGTAGGAAATTTTTTGAAATTACTACGTTCCCCAACAGTGGCATCCGAGCCTGGTTTTATGCGTTGATGCTATGCACGAGTAGAACACAAGTGAGTTGTGGGCGATATAAGTCATACTGCTTACCAGCATGTCATACTTTGGTTCAGCGGTATTGTGAGATGAAGCGGCCCGGACCGACATTACGCGTACGCTTACGCGAGACTGGTTTCACCGTTCGGAGCACTCGTTGCTTAAAGGTGACTGGCGGGTGTCTGTCTCTCTCACTTTAGTTGAACCGAGTGTGGCTACGCCCGGTCCTTGCGAAGGTTAAAACAGCACCAACTTGACAAACTATCGTTGTGGTTTTGATGCGTAGGTAAGAACGGTTCTTGCTAAGCCCATAGCAGCCACGTAAAACATGCAACAACAAAGTAGAGGACGTCTAACTTGTTTTTGCAGGGCATGTTGTGATGTGATATGGTCAAGACATGATGCTATATTTTATTGTATGAGATGATCATGTTTTGTAACCGAGTTATCGGCAACTGGCAGGAGCCATATGGTTGTCGCTTTATTGTATGAGATGCAATCACCATGTAATTGTTTTACTTTATCACTAAGCGGTAGCGATAGTCGTAAAAGCAATTAATTGGCGAGACGACAACGATACTACGATGGAGATCAAGGTGTCGCGCCGGTGATGATGGTGATCATGACGGTGCTTCGGAGATGGAGATCACGAGCACGGTGCTTCGGAGATGGAGATCACAAGCTCAAGATGATGATGGCCATATCATATCACTTATATTGATTGCATGTGATGTTAATCCTTTATGCATCTTATCTTGCTTTGATTGACGGTAGCATTATAAGATGATCTCTCACTAAAATTTCAAGATAAAAGTGTTCTCCCTGAGTATGCACCATTGCGAAAGTTCTTCGTGCTGAGACACCACGTGATGATCGGGTGTGATAGGCTCTACGTTCAAATACAATGGGTGCAAAACAGTTGCACACGCGGAATACTCAGGTTAAACTTGACGAGCCTAGCATATGCAGATATGGCCTCGGAACACAGAGACCGAAAGGTTGAGCGTGAATCATATAGTAGATATGATCAACATAGTGATGTTCACCATTGAAACTACTCCATCTCACGTGATGATCGGACATGGTTTAGTTGATTTGGATCACGTAATCACTTAGATGATTAGAGGGATATCTATCTAAGTGGGAGTTCTTAAGTAATATGATTAATTGAACTTAAATTTATCATGAACTTAGTATCTGATAGTATCTTGCTTGTCTATGTTAATTGTAGATAAATGGCCCGTGCTGTTGTTCCGTTGAATTTTAATGCGTTCCTTGAGAAAGCTAAGTTGAAAGATGATGGTAGCAATTACACGGACTGGGTCCGTAACTTGAGGATTATCCTCATTGTTGCACAGAAGAATTACGTCATGGAAGCACCGCTAGGCGCCAGGCCTCCTGCAAGAGCTACGCCAGAAGTTATGAACGTCTGGCAGAGCAAAGCTGATGACTACTCAATAGTTCAATGTGCCATGCTTTACGGCTTAGAACCGGGTCTTCAACGACATTTTGAACGTCATGGAGCATATGAGATGTTCCAGGAGTTGAAGTTAATATTTCAAGCAAATGCCCGGATTGAGAGATATGAAGTCTCCAATAAGTTCTATAGCTGCAAGATGGAAGAGAATAGTTCTGTCAGTGAGCATATACTCGGAATGTCTGGGTATAATAATCACTTGATTCAACTGGGAGTTCAACTTCCGGATGATTGCGTCATTGACAGAATTCTTCAATCACTGCCACCAAGCTACAAGAGCTTCGTGATGAACTATAACATGCAAGGGATGGATAAGACAATTCCCGAGCTCTTCGCAATGCTAAAGGCAGCGAGGTAGAAATCAAAAAGGAGCGTCAAGTGTTGATGGTCAGTAAAACCACTAGTTTCAAGAAAAAGGGCAAAGGGAAGAAGAAAGGGAACTTCAAGAAGAACAGCAAGCAAGTTGCTGTTCAGGAGAAGAAATCCAAGTCTGGACCTAAGCCTGAAACTGAGTGCTTCTACTGTAAGCAGACTGGTCACTGGAAGCGGAACTGCCCCAAGTATTTGGCGGATAAGAAGGATGGTAAGGTTAACAAAGGTATATGTGATATACATGTTATTGATGTGTACCTTACTAATACTCGCAGTAGCACCTGGGTATTTGATACTGGTTCTGTTGGTAATATTTGCAACTCGAAACAGGGGCTACGGATTAAGCGAAGATTGGCTAAGGATGAGGTGACGATGCGCGTGGGAAATGGTTCCAAAGTCGATGTGATCGCCGTCGGCACGCTACCTCTACATCTACCTTCGGGATTAGTTTTAGACCTAAATAATTGTTATTTGGTGCCAGCGTTGAGCATGAACATTATATCTGGATCTTGTTTAATGCGAGACGGTTATTCATTTAAATCAGAGAATAATGGTTGTTCTATTTATATGAATAATATCTTTTACGGTCATGCACCCTTGAAGAGTGGTCTATTTTAAAGAATCTCGATAGTAGTGATACACATATTCATAATGTCGAAGCCAAAAGATGCAGAGTTGATAATGACAGTGCAACTTATTTGTGGCACTGCCGTTTGGGTCATATCGGTGTAAAGCGCATGAAGAAACTCCATACTGATGGAATTTTGGAATCACTTGATTTTGAATCACTTGGTACTTGCGAACCGTGCCTCATGGGCAAGATGACCAAAACACCGTTCTCCGGAACTATGGAGAGAGCAACAGATTTGTTGGAAATCATACATACAGATGTATGTGGTCCGATGAATATTGAGGCTCGTGGCGGATATCGTTATTTTCTCACCTTCACAGATGATTTGAGCAGATATGGGTATATCTACTTAATGAAACATAAGTCTAAAACATTTGAAAAGTTCAAAGAATTTCAGAGTGAAGTTGAAAATCATCGTAACAAGAAAATAAAATTCCTACGATCTGATCGTGGAGGAGAATATTTGAGTTACGAGTTTGGCCTACATTTGAAACAATGCGGAATAGTTTCGCAACTCACGCCACCCAGAACACCACAGCGTAATGGTGTGTCCGAATGTCGTAATCGTACTTTATTAGATATGGTGCGATCTATGATGTCTCTTACTGATTTACCGCTATCGTTTTGGGGTTATGCTTTAGAGACAGCTGCATTCACTCTAAATAGGACACCATCGAAATCCGTTGAGACGACGCCTTTTGAACTATGGTTTGGCAAGAAACCAAAGTTGTCGTATCTTAAAGTTTGGGGTTGCGATGCTTATGTGAAGAAACTTCAACCTGATAAGCTCGAACCTAAATCGGAGAAATGTGTCTTCATAGGATACCCAAAGGAGACTGTTGGGTACACCTTCTATCACAGATCCGAAGGCAAGATATTCGTTGCTAAGAATGGATCCTTTCTAGAGAAGGAGTTTCTCTCGAAAGATGTGAGTGGGAGGAAAGTAGAACTTGATGAGGTAACTGTACCTGCTCCCTTATTGGAAAGTAGATCATCGCAGAAATCAGTTTCTGCGACACCTACACCAATTAGTGAGGAAGTTAATGATAATGATCATGAAACTTCAGATCAAGTTATTACTGAACCTCGTAGGTCAACTAGATCAAGATCCGCACCAGAGTGGTACGGCAATCCTGTTCTAGAGGTCATGTTACTAGACCATGATGAACCTACGAACTATGAAGAAGCGATGGTGAGCCCAGATTCCGCAAAATGGCTTGAAGCCATGAAATCCGAGATGGGATCCATGTATGAGAACAAAGTATGGACTTTGGTTGACTTTCCCGATGGTCGGCAAGCCAATGAAAATAAATGGATCTTCAAGAAGAAGACTGACGCTGATGGTATTGTTACTGTCTATAAAGCTCGACTTGTTGCGAAAGGTTTTCGACAAGTTCAAGGGATTGACTACGATGAGACCTTCTCACCCGTAGCGATGCTTAAGTCTGTCCGAATCATGTTAGCAATTGCCACATTTTATGATTATGAAATTTGGCAAATGGATGTCAAAACTGCATTCCTGAATGGATTTCTGGAAGAAGAGTTGTATATGATGCAACCGGAAGGTTTTGTCGATCCAAAGGGAGCTAACAAAGTGTGCAAGCTCCAGCGATCCATTTATGGACTGGTGCAAGCCTCTCGGAGTTGGAATAAACGCTTTGATAGTGTGATCAAAGCATTTGGTTTTATACAGACTTTTGGAGAAGCCTGTATTTACAAGAAAGTGAGTGGGAGCTCGATAGCATTTCTGATATTATATGTGGATGACATATTACTGATTGGAAATGATATAGAATTTCTGGATAGCATAAAGGGATACTTGAATAAGAGTTTTTCAATGAAAGACCTCGGTGAAGCTGCATATATATTAGGCATTAAGATCTATAGAGATAGATCAAGACACTTAATTGGACTTTCACAAAGCACATACCTTGACAAAGTTTTGAAGAAGTTCAAAATGGATCAAGCAAAGAAAGGGTTCTTGCCTGTACTACAAGGTGTGAGATTGAGTAAGACTCAATGCCCGACCACTGCAGAAGATAGAGAGAAGATGAAAGATGTTCCCTATGCTTCAGCCATAGGCTCTATCATGTATGCAATGTTGTGTACCAGACCTGATGTGTCCCTTGCTATAAGTTTAGCAGGGAGGTACCAAAGTAATCCAGGAATGGATCACTGGACAGCGGTCAAGAACATCCTGAAATACCTGAAAAGGACTAAGGATATGTTTCTCGTTTATGGAGGTGACAAAGAGCTCATCGTAAGGGGTTACGTTGATGCAAGCTTTGACACAGATCCGGATGATTCGAAATCGCAAACCGGATACGTATTTACATTGAACGGTGGAGCTGTCATTTGGTGCAGTTCTAAGCAAAGTGTCGTGGCGGGATCTACGTGTGAAGTGGAATACATAGCTGCTTCGGAAGCAGCAAATGAAGGAGTCTGGATGAAGGAGTTCATATCCGATCTAGGTGTCATACCTAGTACATCGGGACCAATGAAAATCTTTTGTGACAATACTGGTGCAATTGCCTTAGCAAAGGAATCCAGATTTCACAAGAGAACCAAGCACATCAGAAGACGCTTCAACTCCATCCGTGATTTAGTCCAGGTGGGAGACATAGAAATTTGCAAGATACATACGGATCTGAATGTTGCAGACCCGTTGACTAAGCCTCTTCCACGAGCAAAACATGATCAGCACCAAGACTCCATGGGTGTAAAAATCATTGCTATGTAATCTAGATTATTGACTCTAGTGCAAGTGGGAGACTGAAGGAAATATGCCCTAGAGGCAATAATAAAGTATTATATATTTCCTTATATCATGATAAATGTTTATTATTCATGCTAGAATTGTATTAACCGGAAACATAATACATGTGTGAATACATAGACAAACAGAGTGTCACTAGTATGCCTCTACTTGACTAGCTCGTTAATCAAAGATGGTTATGTTTCCTAGCCATAGACATGAGTTGTCATTTGATTAACGGGATCACCTCATTAGGAGAATGACGTGATTGACATGACCCATTACGTTAGCTTAGCACCCGATCGTTTAGTATGTTGCTATTGCTTTCTTCATGACTTATACATGTTCCTATGACTATGAGATTATGCAACTCCCGTTTACCGGAGGAACACTTTGTGTGCTACCAAACGTCACAACGTAAATGGGTGATTATAAAGGTGCTCTACAGGTGTCTCCAAAGGTACTTGTTGGGTTGGCGTATTTTGAGATTAGGATTTGTCACTCCGATTGTTGGAGAGGTATCTCTGGGCCCACTCGGTAATGCACATCACTATAAGCCTTGCAAGCATTGCGACTAATGAGTTAGTTGCGGGATGATGTATTACGGAACGAGTAAAGAGACTTGCCGGTAACGAGATTGAACTAGGTATCGAGATGCCGACGATCGAATCTCGGGCAAGTAACATACCGATCACAAAGGGAACAACGTATGTTGTTATGCGGTCTAACCGATAAAGATCTTCGTAGAATATGTGGGAGCCAATATGCGCATCCAGGTCCCGCTATTGGTTATTGACCGGAGAGGTGTCTCGGTCATGTCTACATAGTTCTCGAACCCAAAGGGTCCGCACGCTTAAAGTTACGATGACAGTTATATTATGAGTTTATATGTTTTTATGTACCGAAGGTTGTTCGTTGTCCCGGATGTGATCACGGACATGACGAGGAGTCTCGAAATGGTCGAGACATAAAGATTGATATATTGGACGACTATATTCGGACACCGGAAGTGTTCCGGAGAAGTTTCGGATTAAACCGGAGTGCCGGAGGGTTACCGGAACCCCCCGGGGAAGTATTGGGCCTTAGTGGGCCTTGAGGGGAGAGAGAGGGCAGCAGCCAGGAGGTGGCGCGCCCCCTCCCAGGAGGAGTCCTAGTTGGACTAGGAGAGGGGGGCGCAGCCCCCTTTCCCTCTCCCTCTCCCTCTCTTTCCTTCCCCCCTTCTTTTCCTAGTAGGACTAGGAAAGGGGAGTCCTACTCCTACTAGGAGGAGGACTCCCCCTCTCTCCTTGGCGCGCCTAGGGCAGCCGGCCTCCCCCTTGCTCCTTTATATACGGGGGCAGGGGGCACCTCTAGACACACTTGATATATGATATTTTAGCCGTGTGCGGTGCCCCCCTCCACCATATTACACCTCGATAATACCGTTGCGGAGCTTAGGCGAAGCCCTGCGTCGGTGGAACATCATCATCGTCACCACGCCGTCGTGCTGACGAAACTCTCCCTCAACACTCGGCTGGATCGGAGTTCGAGGGACGTCATCGAGCTGAACGTGTGTAGAACTTGGAGGTGCCGTACGTTCGGTACTTGATCGGTCGGATCGTGAAGACGTACGACTACATCAACCGCGTTGTGATAACGCTTCCGCTGTCGGTCTACGAGGGTACGTGGACAACACTCTCCCCTCTCGTTGCTATGCATCACCATGATCTTGCGTGTGCGTAGGAAATTTTTTGAAATTACTACGTTCCCCAACTCTATATAAACCCCCCGGGGCACCCATGCAAAGGGTTGATCTCTGAGAGTTTTAGACACTACATAGAGAAAAGAGGAGAGCTAGCCTTTCCCTTCTTCTTCCTCGAGCCAAACAGCTCAAGGAGCCACTTGTAGCCACTTGTGTTGATCTAGTGATCATGCGGAGACCCCGCAGAGCAGGACTAGGGGTGTTATCTCCACGGAGAGCCCCGAACCTGGGTAAGATTCGCCGGCGTGCATGTCTTCGCCTCATCCCGTTTCCAGGCACCGGCAATGTCTTACTGGCTCCCACAATGATAAGCCACCCGTAGGCATATGTCGCACCTACCACCCGACATTTGGCGCCCACCATGGGGCTAGGTGCACCGTCGTCCGGAGACCTGTTCTGGACGGGAACCCTTTTCCTTCCCAGCGAGTGTAGCCAGCCCGGCACGCCCGATGGCGCTTGCCTCGACACGCTGCAAGGCGTCGGTGACGCCTGCGTGGCGAGTTGCCTCGCCGATCTTCCTGGCGAGGCTCGCATCTCCGACAAGCCTGCGTCCGATGCGGGCACAGACTGCCCCGAGAGCCACCTCGTCAGCCTCCTCGACCAGCTTCACATCTCCAGCGAGCTTGCTATGGACTTGGAGTCGGTTGGCTCCACCGACCCGATGCTTGTCGACTCCGACACGGCATCGATTGACGCCTTCCCCACCAACGTGGTGATCATCGACGACCCTCTTCCTCGAGCCGACAGTGGCAGCAGCGCTGTCACCGAGGTGCTGGTCATCAGCCACGGCGCCGTCTCAGGCGAGAACGCCCACGACGCCGTACAAGCGGCACTACACGACTTGTCCGTCCCCATCCCGCCCGATGCTGACGCCGAGACACTGGAGGCACGCCGCCTCGCCCTCGTCGCGGAAGGCCAGAAGATAGCATCCATGAGACGCCTCACGGAGGCTCACCAGCGCGAAGTCGACCGCGCCGCCTTCGGTACGCCGCCTCCTGGCGGGCCGAGCCGAGCCGGCTTCGTCAAGAAGCGCGGCGCGGCCATCGCCAGCATGCTGGGAGCAGACCGCCCAGTCTACGCCACGCCGCTCGAGAACCTGCGTGCCGCTCAGGCGGCCGTAGACGAGCTGAACGGGCTGGGGGCCGACGAGCTCCCCTACATGACTAGACGCATCCAGCAACTGATCGACGCGGCCGCAGAGCGGCATGAAGCCAGCGCCCGCGCTGAAAGTCTTCCCCTACGCCGAGAACACAGCGCGACATCCCGGACGCCGACTGCAGACGGCGCCCGCGCGAGAAAATACAAGGAGCCGGCTCCTAGCCGCAGTCAGACTCGGCTCACCATCGAGCGTGACGCAGAAGGCCGCCCCCGAGCTGTGGAATGACGAGGCGATCCGCCTCCTCCCCCGCCTCGTGGGAGAGAGATATCCCACCCCGCCGCCTGTCACGCATCTGACTCTCGGCGGCCGACTGGGCCACTGCGAAGGAGTCGGCGAGAATGACGCCCGCCACCGGATCGACCGCCTAGCGCGATCCCTGGCGCTAGAAGAAGAAGATGATGTCGGCCCGCCTTGCTTTGGCCCCCGCATCCGCGACGAGCCCTTCCCCAAAGGGTTCTCACTCCCAAGAGACACGCCAAAATACAACGGCTCTGCGAAGCCGGAAGACTGGTTGATCGATTACTCCACCGCAGTCCGCATAGCGAACGGCAACAGGCGCGTTGCCGTGAAGTACGTCCCGCTCATGCTTCAAGGCACGACACGCACTTGGTTGAATAGCCTCAAGCCCTATAGCATCAACAACTGGCTAGACTTCACGGAAGTCTTCATCCGCAACTTCACCAGCACGTACAAGCGGCCTCCCAAGCCCTGCCAGCTCTCCTTGTGCGTCCAAGGGCCCAGCGAATCGACTCGCGACTACCTCACGCGTTGGGTCGAGCTGCGCAACTCCTGCGAAGGGGTGGACGAGGTTCAAGCCATAGAGTACTTCATCGCCGGGTGCTGAGAGGGCACCCTCCTCAAACACCGACTCCTCTGCGACGAACCGACTACCCTCGACGAGCTGCTGATCATAGCAGACAAGTACGCCACGGCCAACTCTTCAATGAAGACCGAGCTTCGAGTGGACGCCTCTGGAAAGGCGCTCGCTCCGGCTCCCAAGACGCCGGCTGGTGACTCCCACCGACGCCCTTACCAGAACAACAACAAGCGCAAGGCCCCTATGCCGTCTTCCACCAGTCGGCAAGTAGCCACAGTCGAAGACGAACAACCTGAAGAGCGGCCCGTGCCCAAGAAGCAGAAGGGCGGCAGGCCGGCTTGGCAGCCGGCTTTCTCCTACGAGCAAACTCTTGATGCCCCCTGCAAGTTCCACAGCGGCGCAAAGCCGTCCAACCACACGACCCGGAAGTGCCATTGGCTCACGCAGATCTCCAAGGGCGAGGGGCTGGTGCCGCCTCCACCCGCTGGCCCGCCGCCTCCAGCTCCTCAGCAGCCGGCTGTTCGACCAGCAGTCGGAGCCATTCAAGACGAGTTCCCAGATGAGCACGCCGCCTACGTCGTCTTCACAAGCCAAACTGAAGACAGGCGCAGTCGGCGCCGACAACACCAAGAAGTCAACGCGGTCGCCTCCAACAACCCAGAGTTTATGCATTGGTCTGAGAAGCCTATCAGCTGGAGCCGGGCCGATCACCCAGAGGTGATGCCGTCTCCCGGCTCGTATGCATTGGTGTTGGATGCCACCCTCGCGACAGAAAGGCGAGCTGCCCATTTCTCCTGTGTACTGATTGACGGTGGAAGCAGCATCAACATCCTGTACCGCGACACCATGGAGAAGCTGAACATCAAAACGAAGCAACTCATGCCAAGCCGGACTGTGTTCCATGGCATCGTACCCGGCCTATCCTGTTCACCAATCGGCAAGATCAAGATGGATGTTCTCTTCGGAGACAAGGATCACTTCCGCCGTGAAGCAATCTGGTTTGAAGTGGTGGATCTAGAGAGCCCCTACCACACGCTGCTTGGCCGACCTGCTCTGGCCAAGTTCATGGTTGTGCCCCACTACGCATACCTCAAGATGAAGATGCCGAGTTCAAAGGGGATCATCACCATAGCCGGAGACTACAAGAAATCCTCCGAGTGTGCTGCAGCCTGCAGCCGGCTGGCCGAGTCCCTCGTGATCGCCGAAGAAAAGAAGATGTTGGACCGAGTCGTGGCCATGGCCGGCAAGCAGCCGGCCCTGTCCCCTGACCCCAAGGAATATGATGCTCAAGGCTCCTTCCAGCCGGCCAAGGAAACAAAGAAGATACCTCTGGACCCGGAGAACCCGGAGAGGTTTGCTGTCATTGGTGCAAACCTGGACAGCAAATAGGAAGGCGAGCTCGTCGATTTCCTCCGTGAGAATCGGGACATCTTTGCATGGTCCCCAAAGGACATGCCGGGTGTTCCAAAGGATTTCGCCGAGCACAAGTTACACGTCCGAGCAGACGCAAAACCAATCAAGCAACCCCTCCGCCGACTGTCGGAGGAAAAGAGAAGGATTGTAGGAGAAGAGATAGCCCGGCTTCTAGTAGCGGGCTTCATTATGGAAGTGTTTTTTTCCAGAATGGCTTGCCAACCCGGTCCTGGTGTTGAAGAAAAACAATAAATGGCGCATGTGTATAGATTACACCAGCCTCAACAAAGCCTGCCCCAAAGATCCGTTTGCCTTACCTCGAATCGATCAAGTGATAGACTCCACAGCCGGATGCGAGCTATTGAGTTTCTTGGATGCTTACTCAGGCTACCATCAGATCAAGTTGGATCCAGCCGACCGCCTGAATACCGCCTTCATCACACCATTCGGAGCTTTCTGCTACCTGACTATGACATTCGGCTTGAGAAATGCCGGTGCCACTTTTCAGCGTTGCATGCAGAAATGCCTCCTCAAGCAACTCGGCAGAAATTCCCACGTCTATGTAGACGATATTGTGGTGAAGACGGAGAAGCGCGGCACCCTGCTGGAAGACCTCAGAGAAACATTTTCCAACTTGCGCCGGTTTCAGATCAAGCTCAACCCGGAGAAATGCGTGTTCGGAGTACCAGCCGGCCAGCTTCTAGGCTTCTTGGTCTCCGAACGCGGCATCGAGTGCAACCCGGTGAAGATCAAGGCCATAGAGAGAATGGAGATTCCTACCAAGCTGCGAGACGTCCAAAAGTTTACTGGGTGCCTGGCCTCCCTGAACCGCTTCATCAGCCGGCTAGGAGAGAAGGCTCTCCCCCTGTACCGACTCATGAAAAAGTCCACCCACTTCGAGTGGAACGACCAAGCAGACCAAGCTTTTCGCGAGTTGAAGAAGATGCTGACCACGCCGCATGTCTTGGCGGCGCCGACTGAGAAAGAGCCCATGCTCCTTTACATTGCCGCGACTAGCCGAGTGGTCAGTACAGTTATTGTGGTCCAACACCCAGAAGAAGGCCGGGCTTAGTTAGTCCAGAGACCTGTGTATTATTTGAGTGAAGTACTGTCCACCTCAAAGCAAAACTACCCGCACTACCAGAAGATGTGCTATGGAGTATACTTCGTCGCCAAGAAGTTGAAGCCCTACTTTCAAGAGCATCCCATCACGGTCGTATGTACTGCCCCGCTCGCCGAGATCATAGGCAGCCGGGATGCATCCGGCCGGGTGGCTAAGTGGGCCATTGCGCTGGCTCCTTACACGATCTTCTACCAGCCTCGCACCGCCATCAAGTCGCAAGCATTGGCCGACTTCCTTGTCGACTGGGCCGAGACCCAGTACCTACCGCCGGCTCCCGACTCCACTCATTTGCGGATGCACTTCGATGGATCCAAGATGCGCACTGGCTTGGGAGCCGGCATCGTCCTCACCTCTCCCAAGGGCGACAAACTCAAATACGCATTGCAAATTCATTTTGCCGCCTCCAACAATGTGGACGAGTACGAAGCGCTCATACACGGGCTCCGGCTAGCCAAAGAGCTCGGCATCCGTCAGATCCTGTGCTATGGCGACTCGGATTTGGTGGTCCAACAATCATCCGGCGACTGGGACGCCAAGGACGCAAACATGGCGAGCTACCGATTCCTTGTTCAGCAAATCAGCGGATACTTTGAAGGGTGCGAGTTCCTCCACGTGCCACGGGCCGACAACGAGCAAGCAGATGCCCTGGCACAAATCGGTTCCACCCGACAAGCCATACCAACTGGCGTCTCTCTCCAACGCCTCCTCAAACCGTTTGTCAAGCCGTCTCCAGAATCAGACTCCATCTTCATACCGCCTGCCCCTGATGCAGTCGGATCCGACTTGGGGAACCCATCAGGCGGCTCGGGGACTTTGACAGGCGGCCCGGGGACTGCCATGGTCGCGCCCGGCTCGGGACTTCACAACCCGGCCCGGGGACTGCACCAGTCGGCCCGGGGACTGCAGCAGTCGGCCCGGGGACTGCAACGACACAACAGGCGGTGGCCGACTCCAACTCTTCACCACCCAACCCACCCACCCGGGTCGCAGTAGCCGTATTGGCGATAGAAGAAGTCACAGCTCCATCATGGGCCCAACCCATCCTCAACTTCCTGGTAAACAGAGAGCTGCCGACTGATGAGATCTCGGCAAGACAAGTTCAACGCCGAGCTGGAGCATACACAATAATAAACAGAGAACTCGTTAGGTGCAGCGTCACTGGAGTCTTCCAGCGCTGCGTCGAGCCAGAGAAGGGCATAGCAATCCTCAAGGACATCCACCAAGGCGAATGCGGCCACCACGCGGCCTCAAGGTCACTCGTCGCCAAAGCTTTCCGCCATGGGTTCTTCTGGTCGACTGCTTTGGAAGACGCCAAAGAATTAGTCAAATGCTGCAAAGGGTGCCAAGTCTTCAGCTCCAAGCAACACCTGCCGGCTTCTGCACTCAAGACCATCCCCCTCACCTGGCCCTTTGCCGTCTGGGGATTGGACATGGTGGGCCCATTCAAGACGGCGCGCGGCGGCATGACACATCTGCTTGTCGCCGTGGATAAATTCACCAAGTGGATTGAAGCGAAGCCAGTCAAGAAGCTGAACGGGCCGACTGCCGTGACGTTCATCGCAGATATCACCACCCGCTATGGCATACCACACAGCATCATCACCGACAATGGCACGAATTTTGCCAAAGGAGCACTGGCACGTTTCTGCGCGACACAGGGCATCCAACTGGACTTAGCATCCGTTTCCCACCCGCAGTCAAACGGCCAAGTCGAGCGAGCAAACGGCCTCACTCTCTCCGGCATCAAGCCCCGACTGGTCGTACCACTGGAGTGTTCGGCCGGTTGCTGGCTCGACGAGCTGCCGGCTGTCCTCTGGAGTCTGCGTACTACCCCGAACAAGTCAACCGGCTTCACCCCCTTCTTCCTTGTATATGGTGCCGAGGCTGTCATCCCAACTGACATTGAGTTCGACTCACCTCGGGTCACCATGTACACGGAGGCGGAGGCCAAGGAAGCGCGAGAAGACGGTGTTGACCTGCTGGAAGAGGGCCGGCTGTTAGCACTCAGCCGGTCCGCCATCTACCAGCAGGGTTTGCGCCGTTACCACAACCGAAAGGTCAAGCCAAGATCCTTCCAAGAGGGCGATCTTGTGCTCCGGCTGATCCAGTGAACAGCCGGCCAGCACAAGCTCTCGGCCCCTTGGGAAGGCCCCTTCATTATCAGCAAGGCTCTAGGCAACGACTCCTACTACCTGATCGACGCACAGAAGCCGAAGGCACGCAAGAGAGATGATTCCGGCAAGGAGTCGGAACGACCATGGAACGCCAATCTCAGCACCAGCCTGCCTTTGTGCCTCGCGGTTAGCCTCGACGATTTGGTTGGCGGCAGTGGAGTAACCATGGAAGTACTCTGCACAAGTAAGAAAGGAAGAGAAAAAACACAAAGTCACGGAATGGACCCAAGGGCAAGCGGCAAGCAAAGGAACGAAGAAGAAGGTGACCTACCGTCAACCAAGTCTTCGATCTGGCCGTAGCCGTTGATCAGCGATTGCCTTGCCTCAGCCCAGCTCGCCGCCTCGGTCTCGTACTCGGCCTGGAGGGCGGCCTCGCTGTCCTGCGCCGCCTTCAGGGCCGCCTTGTGGCTGTCCTCCTGGTCGGCCAGCTTCTTGACCAAGCGGTCACGCTCCTGAGCCAAGGCGTCGAACTCGGCTTCCTTGGCGCGAAGGGCGGTCTGGGCCCCACCCAACTGCTCCCTCAGGTCGGCATTGGCCTGTGCAGATATGGCAAAGAAGAAAAAAACAATAAGAAAGAAGTCGCCAGGAAAGATCCGGCCCGACTGCTCAGCAGTCGGCCCGAATCTTGGGGACTACACCCAATGGGTGCGCTGACGCGCCCCCACGTGAGATAAAAGATGAAGCACTTACTCCGGCTCTCAGTTAGATCAGCGGTCTTCTGGGTCAGCTCCCGAGCCTGGGAGTTGAAGGCAGCCGCGCGGAGGTTGTGATAGTCCTGCAAGTAGGACAGAGGAGCGAATAAGAACAAGATAGCAACCGAAGTCTACTAAGAAGTTCCAAGCCGCCTGCTCGGCAGCCGACTCGGAACTCGGGGACTACACCCAGTGGGTGCACTGACGCGCCCCCACGGAAGAAATCAAGATCAAGAAACAGAAAAGCAGGAAGACTCACCCGAATGGCCGTCCGTGTCGCGAGGAACTCTTGATTGTACTGCCTCAGCACGGCGGCCTGGAACTGAAGCCGGTTCCGGACTTCTTGCGCCGCCACGTTCACCACGGCCGTCCCACCACCCGGCATCCACCCCGAACTAGCGCTGGCCGTCTCCAGATCCTGGGCCGACGAGCTAGAGCCCGCAGCCTTCTGCGGGTCCGGCGCCGAATTCGCCTTCCCCGCGCGATGGCGACCGGACCACCAGGTTCGTCCTCGCAGCCGGCTCGCCTCCAGCCGGCTGCACGGGCGGCACGTTAGGCTGGCTGCCTCGGTCCGCCCTAGTCGGCGATGGCGGTGCCGCCTCCCTCTCCCGGACGACGACGTCGTCCTCCTCCCTCTCCATCCCCGGCAGGTCGCCACCGGCTTCCTCCGGTGGGGGCTCCGGGATCTCGGGCGCCACGGCGCACAGGGGGACGACAAACAAGGCCCCGGCCGCTGTCTCTGCGGCTGCAGCCTCCGCCTGAGCCTTGGCCGCCGCGTCGGCTTGTGCCTTCGCCGACACCTCCGCCATCTCCTGCGTCGCCTTGGCAGCGGCCGCCCTCAGCTCCTCCGCCTCCCGCTCCTCCCGCGCCTCCCGCGCGTTCCGCTCCGTCGCCGCTTGAAGCTCGGCACGGGGGTCCACGCGGCGGGTGCTTGCGGATCCTCCCGCCGATCCAACCACGGAGGCGGCAGCGGTCCGCTCAAGAGAGAGCGGAGCCCTGTTTGATGAATCAAGACAAAGACTTAGAAGAAGAGTATCGACGAAAAAAAAAAGAAGGAATATGCGAGAGAATCGACACTTACGCCGAAACCTTTTGTGGCTGCTTCACCACCTTGCGGAAGCGGGCCGCCTTCACGGCTGCCTTGTCCCGTTTGGTCGCTGTCGCCGTGCTCTTGGGCCTCTTCGGCCAACTGCCGAATAGGCTCGGCGCGGCCCGGCGCTTCTGCGCGCCGCCTCGAGCAGCCGCGCGGTAGACGAGCCCGCGCCATGGTCGGACGCCGGCTGGTGGCGCGGGACGACTTCCGCCTCGTCATCATCCGGCCAGTCGTCGAAGCTAGCTCCAAGCCCGGAGCCGCCTGCCTCACTGCCTCCCCCCTCAGTGTTGTCGTCCATAGCGGCCGCCCCGAAGTCGGGGTCGTCCAAGTCATGCGTCGCCCGGTCGGGAAGAAATTGGCGCTCCGCCCCGCTGCTCCGGCTGCCGGTCGAATGAGGGGGCTCTGTCAAGACAAACCGACTGATCAGAGTCGGCCAAGAGAAACTTGGTGACAAAAGCAAAGAAGAGAAGATAAAGAAAGCTCACCATAGGCGGGGGATGGGCACGGGAGTACGGCTCCTTGCCAAACTGCCACTCGTCCGTGAGCTTGCAGTTCGCGAGGTAGTTCACCATGAGAGCTACCTTGGCGTGAGGCATCTCCTTGATGCACATCCGACTTGGATCGAGTTGGACGCTCATTTGACAGATCAAATGAGGGCGGCCTTGGAGCGGGAGCACCCGGCGCACCACGAAGGCGGCCAGCAGGTCGGACCCGGTCAGGCCCTTCGACTGGATCATTACCCGGAGTCGGGCGACAGCGGCGGCTCCAGCCGGCGACAGCGTTCTGGCCCGATAGGACCACTGGGGCCGCCTCCCAGCCGGCGGGCCGGCTACATAAGCCGGCAAGTTGACGAAGCCGCCTTGCGGGGCGACGTTCTTCACGTAGAAGTAGGATTTCTGCCAGAGCTTCACCGACTGGATCAGCGTGATGGCAGGGAAGGGGTTGTCGGCTACCGGCCTCCGCACCGCGATGAAGGCGCTGCTCTGAGCCGGCACGCCCTGCATGTGGGTGCCGAGCTTGGACTGGAAGAATTCCCCCAGAGCTCGAGGGTGGGAAGGACGCCAAGGAAGCCCTCGCACAGAGTGACGAAGGCAGACAGCAGCACCACCGTGTTTGGAGTGAGGTGGTGCGGCTGGAGCTGGTAGAATTCGAGGAAGGAGCGGAAGAAGGCACTCGCAGGCAGGCCGAGGCCGCGCAGGAAGTGCGAGCGGAAGATTACCCGCTCGCCTTCCTCCAGCGCCGGCGAGATCTCCTTCTTCGGCGCAAGACGGACCCGCACCTGGTCCTCGCCGGGCAACCGCCGCGTCTTGCGGAGGAAGTCGATGTGGTCCACGTGGACGTTGGAGCCGTCCCAGTCCCCGCCGTGCTGCATGACGGCAAGAAGCTGATGAAAGAAGGCGCTGCGACGACGAAACCATGGCCCCGCGAAGCTGTGGGGTAGTGCGAAGACTAGAGGGACGGCGCGGCGGCGAGGGGCTGCAGCGACGGAGAGAAAGAAGAAGAAGATGGCGGAGCAAGGGTGAGCGTGCGAGCGTCTGCCACTCCCCCTCCTCCCCCTATTTATAGCCTCGTGCGGCGGAGCCGAGGAGGCGAGGCGTGAGGGGGAACGTGGGATTAACTGCGCCCACTCCCCCACGTCCCGCGATCATTGCGCCCTAACGGCGTGTGGAAACCGCCGTTGGAAGGCGAGCGGCCCGTTTTGGGCCACAGAAGATCCACACCTAGGCCTAGGCGTGGAAGTGGCGGGCCCCGGCCTACAGCGGCGTCCCGTCACGCGCGTGGGCTGGCAGGCCTTTCCGGTCGGAGGGTGCCACCTGGCGCGCGGGCAGCAAGCGGCCGGCCCGCGACCCGGCGTGCGCACCAGCTGGCTCCCGCCTTCAGACTTCAAAACCTCGCCAAGACGGCGCACCTGACCAAAGTCGGCTCCTAGCTGCTGGCTCTTCAAGATAGGAAGCTGATTGAGCTTCTCATCCTCCTTCCAGCCTCGAAGCCCAACCAGCTTCGGGGACTACTGTTGGAGTAAATGGTCACGGGTAGCCTAACCGACTCCCCCTGGCACTTCAAGAAATTATCAAGCCGATCGAGCCTTCAAGCATCCAAAGCACAGGGCCGCCTTCCCTTGGTCGGCTATCTCGCAGGCCGACTACCGGAAGGCGACCCGGCCTCAAAAACCTTCCCGAAGATAACCACAAGATGGCCGACTCCCAGAAGCCGGCCATAAGAAGACCGACTCCCAGGAGCCGGCCAAGACTGCACCCTCAAGGGCCGCGCCCACATAACGGTGATGAGACGGGGCGTGGCTACAGTACAGCCTGCCACCCCCGAATCCCGGAGCACGCGTGGCCACAGTGCGCCGTACGGGTCGGCCATCCCCCGTCCGGCGTGGCACTGTTGCTATGTTGACCATGACGCCACCCACGACAGGCGCCAGTACGGCCTGCGGGCGGCGGGCCCCTTCAGTCAGAGAGATGCTCGAAGGCGGTCAAGCCTCCCCCAGTCGGCCTGGGGCGTAGCCGGCTCCCAATAGCCGGCTACCTCCCACCCTCGAAGTATGCGCGTCATTAAGGAGACAAGACGAGGTAAGGCTACAGTGAGAGCCCACCAGGCGGCGGCACTGTAGCCATGCTTGCCTCGACACAGCCCTCGTCATCAGGGGCGAGGCTACAGTAACCAGCCACCAACAAGACCCCCAAGCGGTGGGGCCGGCCTGTCGGCCAAGAGGCCGGCAGCCGGCGGGACCCACCAGTCGGCAGGCCCCAGCGGTCGGCGGAGAAGCCGGCGAATACAGACACTGATGGCTGGGACCCGCGTCCAGACGGATTACCATTGTACCCCTGGAGGGTAGGCCTATATAAACCCCCTGGGGCACCCATGCAAAGGGTTGATCTCTGAGAGTTTTAGACACTACATAGAGAAAAGAGGAGAGCTAGCCTTGCCCTTCTTCTTCCTCGAGCCAAACAGCTCAAGGAGCCACTTGTAGCCACTTGTGTTGATCTAGTGATCATGCGAAGACCCCGCAGAGCAGGACTAGGGGTGTTATCTCCACGGAGAGCCCCGAACCTGGGTAAGATTCGTCGGCGTGCATGTCTTCGCCTCATCCCGTTTCCAGGCACCGGCGATGTCTTACTGGCTCCCACAATGATAAGCCACCCGTTGGCATATGTCGCACATACCACCCGACATCTCTCATAATAATTTTTAGTAGCATCATGAATGAATTCAACAATATATCTATCACATAAAGCATTCTTTTCATGATCCACAAGCATAGAAATTTTCTTACTCCACATAAGCAAATTTATTCTCATGAATAGTAGTGGGACCAAACTCAACAAAATAACTATCATGGGATTGAAAATTAAAATCATGATGACAAGTTTCATGGTTATCATTATTCTTTATAGCATACATGTCATCACCATAATCATCATAGATAGCAACTTTGTTCTCATAATCAATTGGAACCTCTTCCGAAATAATGGATTCATCACTAAATAAAGTCATGACCTCTCTAAATCCACTTTCATAATTATCACAATAAGATTCAACATCCTCCAAAATAGTGGGATCATTACTTCCTAAAGTTGACACTCTTCCAAACCACTTTCATCAATATAATCATCATAAATAGGAGGCATGCTTTCATCATAATAAATTTGCACATCAAAACTTGGGGGACAAAAAATATAATCTTCATCAAACATAGCATCCCTAAGCTTGTAGCTTTGCATATCATTAGCATCATGGATATTCAAAGAATTCATACTAACAACATTGCAATCATGCTCATCATTCAAATATTTTGTGCCAAACATTTTATTGACTTCTTCTTCTAACAATTGAGCACAATTTTCTGAACCATCATTTACAAGAAAGATATTATAAAGATGATCAATAATATGATGCAACCTCAATTCCATTTTTTTAGTTTTCTTTTTATAAACCAAACTAGTGATAAAACAAGAAACTAAAAGATTCAATTGCAAGATCTAAAGATATACCTTCATGCACTCACCTCCCCGGCAATGGCGCCGGAAAAGAGATTGATGTCTACTACGCAAGTTTATTCTTGTAGACACGTGTTGGGCCTCCAAGCGCAGAGTTCTGTAGGACAGTAGCAATTTTCCCTCAAGTGGATGATCTAAGGTTTATCAACCCGTGGGAGGTGTAGGATGAAGATGGTCTCTCTCGAGCAACCCTGCAACCAAATACAAGAAATCTCTTGTGACCCCAACACACCCAATACAATGGAAATTGTATAGGTGCACTAGTTCGGCGAAGAGATGGTGATAAAAGTGTAATATTGATGGTATAAATATATTTTATTATCTAAATAAATAAAAACAGCAAGGTAGCAAATAGTAAACGGGCACAAAAACGGTATTGCAATGCTTAAAAATAAGGCCTAAGGTCCGTACTTTCGCTAGTGCAATCTCCCAACAATGCTAACATATTTGGATCATATGATTATCCCTCAAAGTGCAACAAAGAATCACTGCCGAGTTCCTATTAGCGGAGAACAAAAGATAGATATTGTTTGTAGGGTACGAGACTACCTCAAAGCTATTCTTTACGTTCGATCTATTCAAGAGTTCGTACTAAAATAACACAAAGCTATTTTTTCCGTTCGATCTATCCTAGAGTTCATACTAGAATAACACCAAAGCAAATTCATATTCATAATACTCAATCCACACAAAGAACTGCAAAGAGACCCTGAAGTTTCTACCGGAGAAAAACGTGCATCAACCCCTATGCATAGATTACCCCAATATCACCGTGGGAATCCGCGAGTTGAATGCCAAGACACATATCAAGTGAATCAATATGATACCCCAATTGTCACTTCAAATATTCATATTGCAAGATATATATCATGTGTTCTCATCTATGAATATTCAATCCGACAAGACAAAACATCAAAGGGTAAAGATTCAATTCATCATGACAAGAGTATAGAGGGTAGAAACATCATATGATCTGACTATATTAACAAAGCCCATGATATAGATCACGAGAGAGAGAGAGAGAGAGAGAGATTAAACACATAGCTACTGGTACAAACCCTCAGGCCCAAGGGAGAATTACTCCCTCCTCATCGTGGTAGCCGCCGGGATGATGAAGATGGCCACCGGTGATGATTCCCCCATCCGGCAGGGTGTCAAAACCGAGCTAGATTGGTTTTCGGTGGCTATGGAGCCCTGCGGCAGTGGAACTTCTGATTTAGGTTAACCCCGATGGGTTTCGGAATGTTTGGGAATTTATAGTGCAAAGAGGGGGTGCGGGAGGCCATCGAGGTGGGTACAACCCACCTGGGCGCGCCAAGGGGCCCTGGCGCGCCCTGGTGGGTTGTGCCCCCCTCGGAGCACCCCCCAAGTGCAGCTCTGGCCCATTGGGTTCCTTCTGGTCCATAAAAAATCTCCGTGGAGTTTCACGATGTTTGGACTCCGTTTGATATTGATTTCCTGCGATGTAAAAAACAAGCAAAAAAACAGCAACTGGCACTGGGCATTGGGTCAATAGGTTAGTCCCAAAAAATGATATAAAGTTACTATAAAATGATTGTAAAACACCCAAGAATGATAAAATAACAGCATGAATACTTCATAAATTATAGATACGTTGGAGATGTATCACCGTACTAAGCAAAATAAGATGCATAAAAGATATACATCACATGCAATTAAAATATGTGAGATGGTATGGCCATCATCATCTTGTGCTTTTGATCTCCATCTCCAAAGCATCTTCATGATCTCCATCGTCACCGGCTCGACACCTTGATCTCCATCGTTGCGTTGTGGTCGTCTTGCCAATTATTGCTTCTACAACTTTTTTTAGACTGTAAGGGAACCCCCTACAGTATAATTGGTGCAACAAATCCAAATTACAAGTACCATGCCTTGAACCTGGGTGGGTGGGAAGGCATCAACCCCTTCCCACCACTAGGCTATGCCTTAGTCTGCATTGCTTCTACAACTATCGCTAATGCATAGTGATAAAGTAAAGCAATTACATGGCGTTTGCATTTCATACAATAAAGAGACAACCATAAGGCTCCTGCCGGTTGCCGATAACTTTCACAAAACATGATCATCTCATACAATAACGTATATCACATCATGTCTTGACCATATCACATCACAACATGCCCTGCAAAAACAAGTTAGACGTCCTCTACTTTGTTGTTACAAATTTTACGTGGCTGCTACGGGCTTCTAGCAAGAACCGTTCTTACCGACGCATAAAATCACAATGGTGTTTCGTCAAGTTTGTTGTTTTAACCTTCTTCAAGGACCGGTCATAGTCAAATTCGATTCAACTAAAGTAGGAGAAACAGACACCCGCCAGCCACCTTTATGCAAAACTAGTTGCATGTCTGTCGGTGGAACCGGTCTCATGTGCGTGGACATGTAAGGTTGGTCCAGGCAGCTTCGTCCCATAATACCGCCGAATCAAAATAAGACGTTGGTGGTAAGCAATATGACTATCACCGCCCACAACTCTTTGTGTTCTACTCATGCATATCATCTACGCATAGACCTGGCTCATGATGCCACTGTTGGGAAACGTTGCATGGAAAACAAAACAAAAATCTACGCACACGCAATGATCTATCCATGCAGATGCATAGCAACGAGGGGGAGAGTCTGTCTACGTACCCTCGTAGACTATAAGCGGAAGCGTTAAACAACGCGGTTGATGTAGTTGAACTTCTTCGCGCTTCAACCGATCAAGTACCAAACGCACGGCACCTTCCTGTTCTGCACACGTTCAGCTCGGTGACGTCCCTCGCCTTCTTGATCCAACAAGACGTCGAGGTAGTAGATGAGTTCCGTCAGCACGACGGCGTGGTGATAGCGATGGTGAAGTGATCCTCGCAGGGCTTCGCCAAAGCACTACGTGAAGGAAATAAGCCCTAGAGGCAATAATAAAGTTATTATTTATTTCCTTATATCATGATAAATGTTTATTATTCATGCTAGAATTGTATTAACCGGAAACATAATACTTGTGTGAATACATAGACAAACTGAGTGTCACTAGTATGCCTCTACTTGACTAGCTTGTTGATCAAAGATGGTTATGTTTCCTAGCCATTGACATGAGTTGTCATTTGATTAACAGGATCACATCATTAGGAGAATGATGTGATTGACTTGACCCATTCCGTTAGCTTAGCACTCGATCGTTTAGTATGTTGATATTGCTTTCTTCATGACTTATACATGTTCCTATGACTATGAGATTATGCAACTCCCGTTTACCAGAGGAACACTTTGTGTGCCACCAAACGTCACAACGTAACTGGGTGATTATAAAGGTGCTCTACAGGTGTCTCCGAAGGTACTTGTTGGGTTGGCGTATTTCGAGATTAGGATTTGTCACTCCGATTGTCGGAGAGGTATCTCTGGGCCCACTCGGTAATGCACATCACTTAAGCCTTACAAGCATTGCAACTAATGAGTTAGTTGCGGGATGATGTATTACGGAACGAGTAAAGAGACTTGCCGGTAACGAGATTGAACTAGGTATTGAGATACCGACGATCGAATCTCGGGCAAGTAACATACCGATGACAAAGGGAACAACGTATATTGTTATGCGGTCTGACCGATAAAGATCTTCGTAGAATATGTAGGAGCCAATATGAGCATCCAGGTTCCGCTATTGGTTATTGACCGGAGACGTGTCTCGGTCATGTCTACATAGTTCTCGAACCCGTAGGGTCCGCACGCTTAAAGTTTTGATGACAGTTATATTATGAGTTTATGAGTTTTGATGTACCGAAGGTTGTTCGGAGTCCCGGATGTGATCACGGACATAACGAGGAGTCTCAAAATGGTCGAGACATGAAGATTGATATATTGGATGACTATATTCCGACACCGGAATGGTTTCGGGGTTATCGGATATATACCGGAGTACCGGGGGGTTACCGGAACCCCCCCCCCCCAGGCTATTGGGCCTCGTGGGCCCAATTGGTGGAAGAGGAGAGGCGGCCAAGGGGCAGCCGCGTGCCCCTCCTCCCCCCCCCCCAGTCCGAATTGGACAAGGAGGGGGCGGCGCCCCCCTTTCCTTTCCCCCTCTCTCCTTCCCTCTCCTCTCCTACTCCAACAAGGAAAAGGGAGGGAGTCCTACTCCCAGTGGGAGTAGGACTCCTCCTGGCGCGCCTCCTCCTGGCCGGCCGCACCTCCCCCCTTGCTCCTTTATATACAGGGGCAGGGGGCACCCTAGAGACACAACAATTGATTCGATCTTTTAGCCGTGTGCGGTGCCCCCCTCCACCATAGTCCACCTCGATAATATTGTAGCGGTGCTTAGGCGAAGCCCTGTGTCGGTAGAACGTCATCATCGTCACCACGCCATCGTGCTGACGAAACTCTCCCTCAACACTCGGCTGGATCGGAGTTTGAGGGACGTCATTCGGCTGAACGTGTGCTGAACTCGGAGGTGCCGTGCGTTCGGTACTTGATCGGTCGGATCGTGAAGACGTACGACTACATCAACCGTGTTGTGCTAACGCTTCCGCTTTCGGTCTACGAGGGTACGTGGACAACACTCTCCCCTCTCGTTGCTATGCATCACCATGATCTTGCGTGTGCGTAGGAATTTTTTTGAAATTACTACGTTCCCCAACACTACAAAAATATGACCGGGGGTGTAAACGGTGGAGGGGGCGCCGCACACGGCTAGGCAATTGTCTGGGGTGTGCTAGGGCCCCCCCCCCCCACACACACACACACATATATATATAGGACAAATGTTTCCTACAAGGAGTGGTAGTCACCACCACTTGCGTTTTGTATGTTGTATGTAGTATCTGTCGAAACCGAGAGTATGTACGTGTAGTATGTAGTATATAACAATGATTAGGTAGTATGTATACAAATTTTTAGGTAGTATGTACCATTTTTTTAGTATGCTCTTTTTTAGGTACAAATATGTACGTATTTCATAAATATAACAAAAACTATGGGCTCATATGCAATTTTTTCATGTAATTTGCTTTGAAATATCTTAAATATAGTATATGAACATATTTAAAATAATAAAATAGTATATATAGTACCACTTGGTAGTATATGAGATATGTGGGGTAACTACCACCGGGTGGTAGGATATATATATATATATATATATATATATATATATATATATATATATATATATATATATATATAGGTGGGAGGGGACGGGAGGCAGCCAGGAGGCGCCCAAGTAGGCCGAATCCTACTTGGGGTCTTCCCATGGCCGGCGCCCCCCCCCCCCTTCCTTATTTGTTGGAGGGGGGAGGAAAGAGGAGGGGGAGAGGAAGGGGGAGGCCGAATCCCCCCCCCTTCCTTCTCCCTTCCCCTCTTTCCTTCTCCTCTGGTTCGGCCCATATGGGGGGCACACCAGCCCCTTGTGGCTGGTGTGTTTCCCCTCTTGGCCCATAAGGCCCATATCTTTTGCCTGGGGTGCCCGGAACCCCTTCCGGTGACCCGATATGTACCCGGTACCCTCCGGAACACTTCTGGTGTCCGAATACTATCGACCTATTTATCAATCTTTACCTCTCGACCATTTTGAGACTCCTCGTCATGTCTGTGATCTCATCCGGGACTCCTAACAACATTCGGTCACCAAAATCACATAACTCATATAATACTATATCGTCATCGAACGTTAAGCGTGTGGACCCTATGGGTTCGAGAACTATGTAGACATGACCGAGACACCTCTGTCAATAACCAATAGCGGAACCTGGATGCCCATATTGGCTCCTACATATTCTACGAAGATCTTTATCGGTCAAACCGTTATGACAACATACGTTATTCCCTTTGTCCATCGGTATGTTACTTGCCCGAGATTCGATCGTCGGTATCTTCATACCTAGTTCAATCTCGTTACCGGCAAGTCTATTTACTCGTTCTGTAATACATCACCTCGTGACTAACTCCTTAGTCATTTGTTTGCAAGCTTATAATGTGTATTATCGAGAGAGCCTAGAGATACCTCTTCGATACTCGGAGTGAAAAATCCTAATCTCGATATATGCCAACTCAAGAAACACCTTCGGATATATCTGTAGAGCATCTTTATGATCACCCAGTTACGTTGTGACATTTGATAGCACACAAGGCATTCCTCCGGTATCCGGGAGTTGTATAATCTCATAGTTGAAGGAATATATATTTGACATGAAGAAAGCAATAGCAATAAACTGAACGATCAATATGCTAAGATAACGGATGGGACTTGTCCATCACATCATTCTCCTAATGATGTGATCTCGTTATCAAATGACAACACATGTCTATGGTTAGGGAACTTTAACCATCTTTGATCAACGAGCTAGTCTAGTAGAGGCTCACTAGGGACACGGTATTTGTTTATGTAATTCACACATGTATTTAAGTTTCCGGTCAATTCAATTCTAGCATGAACAATAAACATTTATCATGAGTAAGGAAATATAAAATAACAACTTTATTATTGCCTCTAAGGCATATTTCCTTCAGTTTATGGTTTTTTTAAGGTTTTTAGTTCACCGGACGAAATATCGTCCGATTTTATTAAAAAATATCCTAATTTAAATGAACTTTGTCCAGTTTACAAACCGTCGTGTTTGCACGATTTTCATCCAGTTAGTTTGAAAAGTTGTTGAAATATATGCGAGCAGCGTTGGATGGCCGCGTTCCGCATCCATGTCCGCGGACTGGTTGCTTCCCCTGTCCGCAGACAAATGTGTGGAGATGCCCTTAGACCAATCCTCGGTGGCGCGTGGCCTCTCCCGCAGAGTGTAACCGCGTTGAAAAAGCGAGTAAGGGCATCTCCAACGGCGACCCCCAAATTTCCTCCCGCATCCGTCCGCGGACAGGGGGTGACCAGTCCATGGACACGGATGCAAAAGGCGGCCATCCAATCGTAGCCGCATATATTCAAAACATCTGACTAAATGAACCTACTAAAATCACTAAGCAAGGCTACTAAGCACACCACCATGGCGAAAGCCAACCTTCCGCCAAATCTAAGCATGCCATGCAATGGCGGAAGCCAACCTTCCGCCAAATGATATGAACACCTTCCACCAAATGACTGGCTAATTTGCTTAATAAAAAATATTAATTAGCAATGAAGTACACTATTCAGTACTACCTTCCGCCAAAATGCTAGCTATCCGCTGCAATTAGCACAATGCATACCATCGTGGGCGGACACAGAGTACAGATGGTACGTGGCGGCTTTTTGTTAGTCATGCAGATGTTCGGACTCCCGTAAAATTCCACCATTTGTGGAAGAAAGTTCGTTGCATATAAGTCTTTTTAGAGATAGTCAAAATATATTCGCGGTTCTGAATAGAATCATAATTATACATCTATTAATTTGATTGGCTTGACGACTATAGATTAAGACCAAAGAAGGTCTCGACAAATGTCACAGATCAAATTAATAACTAACAAGAGAAGACTAATTGACAGCTAGAGAAGGGAGCAAATTAACGATAATCCATTCTGAGCTCAGACTCACCCGCGCTGAAAAAATAAATCAAAATAAATACTAGAAAAAATCAAAAAATTCAAAAAAATTGCATGATAGATAATTTGATGTGTGAGGCCGGCTCCAATTTCCAAATCATTTGGATATCTGAGGAGCTCTCGGCAAAAAAGACAAATTCGGGGTCCATAAAAAAATTACTGTCATGCACTGTTCTAACCCGATTTGTCCTTTTTGCTGAGAGCTACTTAAATATCCAAATGACATGAAATTATGAAGGTGTTCACGCAATAAATTGTCTAGCATGCATAAAAATAAATTGAATTTCTTATGATTTTTTTTTGACCGGGTGCAGGCGAGCCTCGGCACCGAAACGCTGCACTCGCAAATTAACCTCTCCTTACGGCATTGCCACTCACGCTGGCCGATTGGCCGTCCGGCCAGCTGGCTACCGTGCATCTGCGCGGTTGTGAGCTCTGTATGGCCGCCCTCTTCTGCTCTTTGGTCGGTTGGAAGTTGTACGTCTACACGTCAGATTAGATTGAAAAACTGCCATGGACCAAGGTGGCCGTGGCAAGGTTTTTTTTTGTGTGTGGCGCGGCGGCAAGGGTTGAACAAAGTCTAGGGAAAAGAAACGATATGCCCCTGCAGCCCCGCGGCGACTATTCATCGCCTTAACCGTTACAAGCACCTTCTATCATTGAAATTTTTTCGTCCCTCGCGTTATATTGGGCCGGCCCATTCACGCCTGCGCAATGTAAAAAGAGCAAAGAAATGCGAGAGAAGAAGGGATTTTTTTTTGTGAGCCACTGGGGCAAGGGTTGAACAAAGCCTAGGGAAAAGAAACGATATGCCCCGTGTCGACTATTTATCACCTTAAGCGGTACAAGCATCTTCTAGTGCTGAAGCTTTTTTCTCCCTTGTGTCATATTGGGCCAGCCCATTCATCCGTGCACAGTGTAAAAAGAGCAAAGAAATGAGCGAGAAGGAGGGAATGAAACGTGGTCTCCGGGGGTAAGTCGTGCCGCGCTAACCTCTCCACCCAAGTTCCCTTTGTGGTTAGAACCAGGGGCGCGTTCTACTTGAGGCTACTGCAGCCCGTGTTCTTTGGGGTATCTGTTTTTTTTATAGGTTTTTTCTTTGTTTTTCCATTGTTTTGTTTTTTCCATCTCCATTTCTTTTGGTTCTATTTTTCTTTCTCCATTTTTCGTTTGGTTATATTTCTTCTTGTCCATTTTTTTTTTCAAAAAAATCGTTTTCACTTTACATATTCGCATATGTCAAAAACATATCTTTTAGTAAGTGATCAATATTTTTTATACACGTTAAACATTGTCCGACAAAAAAATATTTTTTATTATACTAGTTCAAAATTTTAATACATATTCAACATTTTTCAAATACTTGTTCAACATTTTTCAAATACTCGTTTCAATATATTTTTTTAATACTTATTTGACACTTCTAAATACTTGTTCAACATTTTTTGAATACTATGTCAACATCTTTTAATACTTATTCAACATTTTCAAATACTTGTTCAACATTTCTCAAATACTGCTTCAACAATTTTTAATACTTATTCTACATTTGTCAAATACTTGTTTAACATTTTTAATACTTATTCAAAATTTTAGAGTGTAGATTCACTCATATGAGAAAGGGAGACAAAGAATAACCACTAAACGAACAGTATGCATGAGGTAAAGAATACTACTCCCTCTGTTCCTAAATATAAGTCTTTCTAGAGATTTCAAATGGACTACCACATACAGATGTATATAGACATATTTTAGAGCGTAGATTCACTCATTTTGCTCCGTATGTAGTCACTTGTTAAAATATGTAGAAAGACAAATATTTAGGAACGGAGGGAGTACACAATTTGACAGTTGACACTACAAATACTTACATGCTTCAGATAAAAATCAAACAACACTTGTCCAAATTAGGGTCATCCATTAACAAGTCCTGAAGAAAGTGAGATGGGAAGAAATAATATTAAGCAGAATGCATGCATGGAGACTGGATAGAAACGCAAAAAAAAAAAAAAACTTAACCTGAAACCGGAAAAATACTTGACATTTGGTATGAATCATCTTCAGCAAAATCGTTAGGCACAAAATATTTATTTGCAGAATCAATACCTTCATCCGAAGACAAATCAGGAATGCACTTCTCCCCGACCTTTCAGAGTATATTCATTTCTGTTACGAAAAACCCCTATATATGCTACAACATGCATTGAACAAAAAAGAGTCCTGAGAAATAGTACAAAAACTAAAGAGGAGGTATAAGAGTATACAATCAAATGGTTTATTAGATTACACATACGGACAAAAGAAATTAAATTTGGGCACAAATAGTAAGACATATGAAGATGCAAAGTAAGTGGGCTGAAAAATGAAGCCCCAACCGTTCAACTACATGCGCACAAACTCAAATAATGTAAACAAACGCGATAATTACATTACACAAACACAAATTACATGAAGCGATCGATCAATTTACAGTGTGATGGGCCCGTGTAGCAACTAATGAGAAGGATGAAGAGCATACAATCAAATGGTTCTATTAGATTACACTTGGGGGCAAAATGGAAATTACATCGGCCCGCAGACAATAAGAAGGACGAAGATACACAGTAAGAAATCTGACAAAATCCCCCAACACTTCAGCTGCGTGTGAGTAAAACCTCAAATAATGTTGAGTAACTTGATAATTACGGTACACAAACACACAAATTACATGAGGCAGTTGAATCAATTTGCTGTGCAATAGGGTGGTGAGTACAGCAACTATAAAAAGATCAGAAAAGGAAAGGTACGACTGTAAAATTAACTGAATCTGAACTTGAGCAACACTGTTGAAACCAAGCTACACAAAAGAAAACTGAGCAAGAATAAGATACAATGTATATTTGACCAACTGGTGGAAAACTGAGCAAGAATAAGATACAAAAGAAAGGCCATTTACAAGACATGATCAAACCTACAGATTCAGCTAGGCTTAACCTACAGATTCAACTACACAAACCCTGTAACGCCAACTAACCATCTAGCAACGGAAGCATTCAGCATTGCAAACCACAAAACCATATGTGCCATGACAGAAAGCAAAAGCTAGTTATCTCTGAACTACTTGCAGAGCAACAACCACATCAAAGTTCATAAGATCAATGTAAAGAAAAGAGAAAACGAGTAACTAAAAGAGCAAACTGAAAAATTGGTATACCCTAACATACGAGCATGCACCAGACAAATTACATTGACGTAAATAGTAAAAATAGTACACAGCTCACTGTAAAAATAGTATGTCAACTCACCGTAAAAATAAAAATAAGCAGGCTAGAAAATTGGACAGGCAGCAAAAACTCAACAATGTAGACCACTCCATAGTTACAATTCACAGGCTCACATTCTTACACTATAAAAACATGGGCAGAAAATGAATCAGTACATGAACATCACTATTAAACAAATAGCTGCACTGATGATAAGCACTACTACTACTACTACTAGAGTATAAGCTGGGCATAAGATACATAGTACGTTAATCATTTGACGCACCCCTGCTACTATCTCTAGACTACAAAAACTAGCAATACATGAAACGAATCTAACAAAAAAAAACCTCTAGCAACACAGCAAAAGGATTGACATTTGAAACCTGCAGAAAATAACCAATCAGCTCGTGCAGAATTAGTGCCACAAAAAACTGGTCGAAGCAACACTAGAGCTAAAAGCCATATCAGCCATGGCAGAAAATGCAGAGCAAAAACCACTACTATTCACTACAGGGGATCCAACAAATCAAGGCTTAAATAATCTAGAACAGATCAGTAGGGGCAGCAATTGCAGGGACAACAAAACAACTATAATCACTTCCTCAAAATCCTAATCAAATACTGAACAGTCTGAACCACATCCACAAATCAAATGTTCAGGGGCAGCAATTTCACAGTGCCAACCGCATCCACAAATCAAATGTACTGAACAGTCTGAATTAAGGCAAAATTCGTAATGTAACTTGGGCCAGGGCGAGGGGGGCTACTGGAGCTCCACTGTGAAGAAGTGGGACACGGCAGCGGCGGGAAGGCTGCACTCCATGGACAGGGTGCCCTGCTCCATGTCAACACCCAGTAACATCAGGGTACGCTCTGTGGCGCGAGAGATGAGGTAGACGATGTGCGCCTCCCTGTGCAGGAAGGCAATGCGACATGGCAGTCCGAGGGGAATGCTGCAGGCTATCTCCTGCAAGCGAACCTGGGCATACTGCTCCCAATGCTGCTGATCGTGCTCTGTGGCGGTGAGCATCCAGGTGCGGAGCCTTCCCTCCGCGTCGATGTCCGAGAGCATCACCAGATCCTGGCTGACGCCAACATAGCGGAGGTACTGGCCATCATCTGGGAAAGGGATGAAATCGATACCCGTAGGGACGATGAAGGTAGGGGACACGCGGAGCCTGATGAGACCTGACGAACAGTCGATGAAGTACATGGAATCGGCGTGAGTGATGGAGCCGTCGCCGACCCAGGGGTGCGCCGCCCCAGCTGGGTAGCCCGCGCGCACGAGGCGGTGGCGCGTGGTCTCCGGCGACACTGAGAAGCACATCAGACTCAGGGTGCCATCCCCCTGCTGCATAGCGGCCACCAGAATGTCTGACTCACGCCGCATCAGGCCAACGCTGCCGAGCGGGCGCTCCGAGAAGGTCGGTGGGAGGGCCATGGCTCTGCTGCAGGAGGTGTCCAAGGCAACGTACACTGCGGGGCGCTCGGGGTGGGTGCCACGTAGCAGTAGCGCGTCCCCGTCCACTGCCTGCACCTTGTACTCGTACACGGCACCGGCGGCGTGGGAGAGGAACGCCGCGGCGGGACGCACGCAGAGAGTGGAGGGGCGCGGCGCGGCGCGGCAGAGGAAGCCGAACTCGACGGCATGCCCGGAGAAGTATGAAGCGTCGGAAAACTCAGCGAGGCCGTTGACCACCATCCACCCATGGCCAATGGCCTGCTCCAGACCCTCGCTGCAAGCACAGGCACAAATTGCATTCCGGAGATCATTGACACCACGCCCTGCTTCACGAAATCACCCAACCGAATCAACCCGAGAGACAAGAGTACTCACGAGGCAACTCGCGCCGCGGTCCTCTGCTCGGCGGCCGCCGCCTGCTGATCGTGCTGGTCCAGGAGGTGTCGAAGCTGCTGCGGAGTACTCCCCTGCTTGATCTGCTGGTAGCGCTTGTAGAGGTTCCCGGGCGTCTGGTGATCAATGACCCGTGAGGCCGCGCGGTAGATGGCTCTCCCCGCACGGATCGCCCACGGCGTCGACATGGCGGCGGGGCGCGAGAAGGGGAGGAAGGCTCTAGAGGGGGAGGGGGAGGGGGAAGAGCGGGAGAAGGTAGGGAGGAGAGGGGTGGCGATCGGCTGCTAAATTGCAAGGGGGTGCAGCTTATATGTGGATGCCGATGAGGGCGAGGGGCGATGGGAGGCCGGGCTCGGGAGGGATGGCGAGGGCGGGCGGGGCGCGTAACCGACATCGCGTCGCCTGCACGCGCGGGGCGCGGCATGAGAGGGGAAGCGAAGGAGAGAGGAGGGAGGGGAGAGCGCGAGCCGGTCGAGGAATTGGATGGGAGGGGGCGGGCGGTTACGGCAGCGAGCTGGATTGGCAGGAGGGAGGCCCAGCTCCCGCCTCGCCGGTGCGGCCGACGCCCCCGCGGCTGGCCGAGGAGGAGGAGGAGGAGTGCGGCCTCCCAATCTCACCGATTTCTGTTTGGAAGCGGCCCCAAGTGCCGAGCTGCAGAGCGGAGCGAGGCTCCATCTCAATTTGTGGAGTTCCTCGCCGTTGCCGTTGCCGGGCGACATTTGAATTTGAACTGAAGTCTGTCCACATAGTATCTATAGGCCTTTATCTGAAAAAGACATGTATCTACGTGTGTCGGGGTGGCCAGTCACTTTGTGCTTGTCCCTCTCTCAACTCAAGAGGGCAAGGGATCGACGCCCGTGTCCGCCAACTTTTTCTTCTTTCTTTTCTTTTTTTCTGCTGTCTTTCTTTTCGTTTATCTGTTGATCTTTTTTCTTGCGAGCGGTTTATCTATTCATCTTGCACGAGCACCTACTCCCTTTGAAAAAAGAGCGAAACCTGCTATCTGAAGTAAATTACCCTCTACTTGGTGAAGAACTATTGCTTTGCTTTGCTGGGTCAGTTTTAGTTTTATCTGATATATTCATATAATATGTGTATAGGTAGTGGTGAATTATAGGGAATATCACAAATGTGAGGATTCATGTACGCATGATGCCCAACTTTTATATCAAAAACTCATTCGTATACATAAAAGATGCAACTGCTACAACTCCCAAAGAGAGAGAACAAGGAACAGCAATACGCAATTACTTTACACAGTGTGTTTCTGACAATAAAATAAAATTAACATGACCATCTCTTTCACGGAAATGCTTCTGTCAAGCCAGATAATTGTATATCTGGGGGTTACTCCGGTCTCTCTCCAGGTACTCCCTGTCGATTAGGCTCTCTATTCTCTTCTTCATATCCGCTGGCTTAATCGGGAACTTGAGCTGAAAGGGGGGGAAATTGAGACCAGATACTAGGTCAAATTGCTGGGCAGGGAAAAGGGTACAGGAAAATCATGTCAATCACTCCGAGTGTTACCTGCTGGAAAAGCTCAGTTATTAGAAGGGTGTGGCTGAGAGTTTTCCTCGTCTTCATAATTCGAACTATGGCTGCATCAACCTGCATATAATAAAGAGAACAAGGTCAGGTTATGCTTTGAGATTGTAAGACATCGAAGGCATGACTGGCAATCAGATTTCTACAGAAAGATTTTTATAATTGTTTGTATACAAGAGGACTAACTTTTCTACCATAAGCAATAAAGCACGATATATATCAGCAGAGCAAAGCAAATGTCTACATCCACCATGCAACTACTAGTATTACAGGGATAATTGATTGCGTATTTATCTGCCTATTCTGACAGTTAAACCACCAAAGTTTCTGTTTGCAAGTTCAGTCACCTGATACTGACGATCTTGAAATACTCTCTCAGTGGTGCTTGTGTTTTCTTCTACTGTTTCCTTCATCTGAATTGCATTCACCTGCAAATATAGAACGGCACCATAGTTAAACACTTAAACTCGATGGCATCTGAAGTTGCCCTTCTCATTCAAAGAAAATTAAGGGGAAATATACCTTTATGCGATAAAGGGGAGCACTAAAATCTTCATTAAATACGAATTCGTCCTTATCATCTATATCTCGTCCTTTTGGTGTCTGAAACACAAATGATGATTAACCAAGCTTCATGCTGAAAATTTGTCAAAGACAAACAAAAGAGTCGCACCTTTTGGAGAACCCTAACTTTGCCACAAGCAAGTGACTGCAGTGTTCTTCTCAATTCTTTATCCTCAATACCAGTCGACTCCTTTATGTCGACAAAGCTTAGCTTTTGAGCATCGTTGAACAACATCAGGACTACACTCTAATAAAAGGAATAAAATCGGAGTTTAGTTATTGCTCTCAGATAATTACCACTATGATAAACCAAGAGGGGGGGGGGGGGGGGGGGGAGCAATAATCCAACCTGAAATAATGACACTGCAAGTTCCTTTCTACCTTTGGGGAACTCTACTTTTAATACACAATGACCCAAAGAATTCTGCCACATTAGACGCCTTCCACTGTACTTGCTCAAATAGAACTCTTTAAATATATCCTGTCAAAGAGAAGGGTTAAAAAACAGACTTCAAATTTGCTGCGACCATGTCAAGTCAGCCCAGACTAACCTGATAGACATTGAGTTCATGTGGGAGCTTCACATCCATCGGTGGATATGTCGGCCAGTAGCTGCAATTCAACAGATTTATCAGAACCGCATATATATGATCAAGACAACATCAATGATTGCATGTTAGTATGCTCCGCAAATGCTAACACTAATCCATTGCATTCAGATACCAGGTACATGCTCTTCTTATAATAAAGCCCGTACAAGTAACAGTTTCAGACTTCAGACTTTAGACAACTGTCATATCAATGGAATGTACTTCTTAGAACGCATGTAAATGTCAGGGCAAAGGTTACTTACCCTGTTGTAAGCACATGTACACTCATTTCAATGCCAGTTGGAAGCTTTGTCCTTGCCTGAGATGATTGCTTGAAAGAATCATTTATTTCTTTGGATAATTCAATGTCCTGTGAACCAAATTGGGATATGAAGAAATTATTATATATAGTATAAATGGGTATAGTATATAAGCAAGCATCAGAAGAAGACAGGATAAAAGAGATTCATCAGTGACAAAAACTACGCTACCTTGAACATTCCTTCCAGTTTGTTGGTAAATTGACTTCCGCACTCAGTTTTAAGCTGCAAACAGCAACATGTTGCTCAAATATATCATTATAATTTGGATCACATGTAAAATAGTAGCTTAACCCTCAGAAAAGAAATTATTACCTTTGTAATCATTGATTTCTCAGCATCTATTGATGCGCTCTTTCCCAGCAGCAACCTCTTAGCTAGATCCTTCTTGTAGAATGCCTCAAATACATCTTTTCCCTGTCCATGATGAAAATACACTGCTTTTATTTACACTACAGAATAAAGGGCTGTACATTTAGGTTTGTTACATTTAATTCTCAGTTAACAGTTCTGTGCAGTGAGTATCACATTATGTACTAGTAGTTTTAGGGCCTTAGCTTCTCTTACTAGCTCTGTAATGTACATTATGGGCCATCTGGGAATTTGGCCTAGCATCACCCTGCCTGGGAAGGCCCAATTATATCGCCTTTGAGGGTAGGGCTTAAACTCATTTAGGTATCGATTTGTACATGTTGCATCTTAGATATCTGAGCTCCTAGCTCATCAGACCGCAGCCTAGTTAAGCTATGTTCTGAAGACATGTGTGTCAAAAGAAACTGGGATGATCTCTACATTTTTCCTCAATTGATATGAATTTGCTTTTAGTCAGGCTCAGCCCAACCAGTTCCATGGATATAATTGCACCAAATTGCTCAAAGACTTACTTGTATAAATCGGAACAGAACCAAAACTTTGTCGAGTATTCCCTCCAATTCTTCTTCTGAAGTACCTTTATTTCCAGCTCGAAGTTTCTCATCGAGAAACTTTGCAATCAATTCAGCCGGTCGATTCTGTTGTTAGGGGACAAGCTGTCAGCCTTAATCTTTTGAAAAGAAAACATAGGAGATGGAAATTATAAATACACTAATTTGGGTACTCGAGCGTCAAGACCAACATACAATTTTACCCAGTTAACAATGTGATGAAAGAACATGCGCATCAAAATGCATCACATAAAATCCAGAATCATGCTTTATGCCTATCAAATCTCACGACTGACTGAAAAAAACGGCAGCCCGTTGCACGTAGCTCCCGCTTGCGCAGGATCCGACCACTTTGGGTCTTCTGACCGCAGCCTTTCCCTACATTTCTGCAGGAGGCTGTTTCCAGGACTTGAAACATAAAGCGTGCTGTACAAGACTAAAAGTATGACCCATATTGTAAATTAAGCAATTGTAGGATTTAGCAAGCCCCAAAAGAGAAGATATGACAGGAAAGACAGCACACGAACATTGTGACACTGCATTCAAGAACAGATACCCCATGGAGCTCCATTTTGCCTTCTACAAACTGCTGCAGTGTGGTAGAGCATTGTATGTGTAACAATACTCCCGTCTAAAAAAATTTTACTAACACATCACTATATCCATAATTTATCCGTAATAATATATATTAGCAAAATTAGAATGATATGGAAGCATCTTTTTTCAAGACGAATGAAATACCATTATTTCCATATGGGTTATTACATATTTTGCATACATTAACCTACCAACGTTTCAAATGCTTGACAGTGGATAACAACCAATATCTGGTGACAGGGTTACTGAGCACGATTCTTGATGACAGTCTTTTGACTCTATGCTACAACTCCCTCCTGTCACAGATTTTTTATGCTTGATGTTTGAGATACAATTTTACCATCAAATTTTTATCAGTATTTTACTACTGTGAAAATTGAATACATATATAAGAAAACATTATTTATTGCAAATTTCATCGAACAATTTCCATACAAGTACCCAGCTGATAACATTATTGGTTGTTATCTGGTGACAGGGTTACTGAGCACGATTCTTGATGACAGTCCTTTGACTCTATGCTACTACTCCCTCCTGTCACAGATTTTTTATGCTTGATGTTTGAGATACAATTTTACCATCAAATTTTTATCAGTATTTTACTACTGTGAAAATTGAAGACATATATAAGAAAACATTATTTATTGCAAATTTAATCGAACAATTTCCATACAAGTACCCAGCTGTATAGTAATAGATGAGAGAGAAGAAAATGCTGACCACAACTTCCCATGATGATTGGAAAGAGTAATAAATATTTGACCAACAAACAATAAAAATAGAAGAAAAAGAACTATCACATCAAACTATATGCATGACAAGATATCCACTTAGTACTCAACAAAAAGAAATACATATAATGAAGCAGAATGGTAAAATCTGGCCCACCTGGCGTAGATTGATAAGATGCTCGAATGACTCCTTTATAGTATTGGAGAAAGCCTCATTTTTGGCAAAACTTTCTTCCAATATTTTATCAAGGGATGCCTTAAATTCCAGAAGAAAGGAAACCAAATCCTTGTCTTTCTCTTCATCCATGATAATGCCCTGGCCTGTGCCCCGGATATATAAACTAAGTGCTTGCTTTAGCATCTCAATGGCATCAACCCTCTGAAAAAGGGTGTACATCCTCGACAGGTCCGTTACACGATTTGCTTCCATAAGCACTGTAAATCCCTGCGACCCCACACATAAACACCGAGAAACACAAAAAGATTCATAAGTGGAGAAGCAGCTAAAATAGATTAGTTGCATAATAAAAATAATACTGAGAAAGTGAACATCCTTATTGGTTTATCGGTCTTATTATCAATGTTCAAGAAAGCGGTAAGCGTAAGCGGAGCGGAAGGCCACAGCTTAGAGCAATGTCCGCTTAAGCGCAGCTTAACCGGGATTAAGCGTTTTTTTTAATTGGCCAGATTTTGGCTGTTTTTGAATAATATGCACAAGAAAACAGGAAATATAGCACATGGGTAACTGAAAATCTGAAATAGCATATAAGGTTGAGATTCAGTGGTTTACACACCACAACAAATAGCCAAATAACACATAAGGATAAGGTTCAGTGGTTCACACAGCAAGCATAAATGCATAATATTGTCTTAGAGCATATAAGATAAATGGCAGCTGCAGGCAAGCAGCAGCAGCAGCAGCAGCAGCCAAACAGCAGCCCCAGCCCAGCCCATGTAGTAGTTCAGATCCAGTTCGGGCATGAGAAGGAAGAATGCATGGAGCTGAATTGGATGCAGAACAGGAGCAGCTGCCACTGGAGCTCTCTTCTCCCCCCTCCCCTTCTAACCCAGTAAACCCTAGCGGAACAGGCCAGTATTGGGCCAAGCCTTTATACCCACCTTTTACCTCCAGCCCGTGGCCCATTTCTCGCTTTTTGAACGCTTAAGCGCGCTCAGCGACCGCTTAGCCAGCGCTCAGCGCTAAAGCGGCCGCTAAATCCCGCTTTTTTTCGCTTAACGCTAAAACTTCCGCCTAGGGCAGAAGCGAAGCGTTTAGCTGTCGCTTGGCGCTTAAGCGCGCTTAAGCGGCGCCTAAAAACGCTTTCTTGAACATTGCTTATTATAGCCAACAAGAATACTGTTCTACCATGCTTGTTCAGGCTACTTGCCACAAAAAAGATCTTACGATTCTAAAAGCAGATGCCCACCTTCTCAATAATTGCGGATGTGTGTCGCTGTAGCAATTGTTTTTCTGTAGTTGCTATAAGTGGCTTCCTCGTGTTAGCTTCCAAATACAGAATGCACCTATCATGTTCTTCTTGCAACCTTGACTGCATTAACTCACATGCAATGCCATCAGTTGCAAGCTATACCTGACTTTCATGGTTCAGTATGAACAAAGTACATGGAGAAAAAAAGAAACCAATCATTACCTCCGCATGCCTTAGATAATCTGGAATATCAGACTGCTGCAAATATTTGACACCTTCAGTAGCATAAAACTCAGAGGTACATTCAAGGAAAGGCTTTTCGAATGTCTCAGAATACATTCCAAGATCAGTAAACATCTTCAGAAGATGACTAAGTAATGTCTTATCTATTGCTTCACCAAGCCTGATCAGGAAAGAATAATCTTTGAATAAACAGTTTTCCAAGGAAACATAAAATAAATTGATATGAAATTTTAATTGCAGTGATCCTTCATGTTCACAATCCCCATTAGATATAATAGAATAATGGATTTCAACACAGATTCTATGACCGGGAAAGAGAAGACAATTACATTCCTGCACAGGCTGGTATTTTTGATGAGCATGCATATAACAGATGCTGTGAAAAAAATCCAAGTGAATCAAAACATGAAAACGAGACGAGACATAATACATTCAGTCCATATTTAGCCTTTACCCATTGATATTAAGATGAATTTGGATCACAATAAAAAACGTATAGGCCACACATTTGTTAATCTGAAATTTTCCCGTATTGTATGCATCATTGAGCATTTGTGTTTTTTCACTTGCATTAGTAGCAGTGTGAACCATGATACAAATCATTCGCCCGATCCGCATTTTTCACAGAATAGATATTCCAATCAAAGGGGTGATAGTAGGATTTAATGATCACACAAAGGATTGTTGCTTACGATTCATCAAAAAAAATTACTACACAATCATATGGTAAGTGATGATAATATATTTTTAAGTCGACTATAGTTGAAGTTAAGTTAATCAGAACGAATCAAATATAAGATGAATCCTACTTCGGATATGTACGCTGGCAACATTGCGGATTTATTTGAAAGCAATAGACATCTGGTTATATAAGAGAACCTATGCCAGGTGTAGGTCACTAGTAGTTCATCTCCAAACATGTACACCCCCCCCCCCCCCCCCTCCCTGTCACCAGATTTGTATATAGCACAAGAGCTTGCAACAGAAGAGTAGGCATACCTCTCGCTCTCAATCAATCTTAAAAGACCAGTGACGGTTTTGTGTTCAATCTCCGGAGACAATGATATATGCTTGCGGAACAGCTGCAACCCCATATCCCACACTGAACAAAGATTTGCAACATTCTTGACATATTTTACATCAAGAAGTAAAGCGATACCACGGATAATCAACATCTGATCGCAAAAATCTTGCCATGTTCTTTGCACCAACGACAAAAATACAACCAGATCTGGACTTTGACCCACTAATGCTGAGATTTTTGCTGATATATGTATTTCGCATTCTTTCTTGACTCGCTCGTATAGATTTGCCCCTAGCTTGTGTAGACAGAGATCACCAGCAGCCTATTGTGAAGAAAAAAATCCAGGCTTAATAATTAACATGGGAGCATCAGACCTTATGGGGTAGACAAGGAATAACCTGATAAAGTTTCTCAACATCGCAAGAAAGCTTCTGCTTGAGAAATATGGCTGTAATGGCATCCTTCAAAATTGCCCAAGTATCTTCCTCAAAGTTTTTGGGCAATTTTGGCTGACCTATACATGAAAAGCAGATGGATGATATAACATACTCCCTCCGCTCCAAAGTATGAGGTGTGCTGATTTTTTCAAGTCAAGCTTTCTTATCTTTGACCAAGTTTATAGAAAAAATATCAACATCTACAATACCAAATAAATAAATTAAAGGACAGAACCAGTGCTAGAGGCTCCCACACCAATACCAAATAAATAGAATATGAAAAATTATTTCATGATGGATGTAATGATACTGATTTGATATTATAGATATTGAATTTATTTTCTTCCTATTATCTTGGCCAAACGTATAAATGTTTGACTATTAGAAAAATAATACAGTTTATTATTTTGGGAGGGGGGGGGGGGGGGGGTAAACAAAACAGAAAAGTATTGCATCGGGAAGCCTAATTCAGACTACAACTTTAAATATGTGACATTTATATGAACTAAGGTTGCAGAAAGAGCCCCGACAGCCCGTTGTCTGAGAAAGAACGTGAAAAATAACAGAGATTGAAGATTGAAGAACCACTAAAATCCATGGTGGAGAATACTGGACAGAAAGAAGGTTGAAAGTTGCTTAGGCAGTGTTAAGTTTTATTTCAATGCACAGAAAGAAGACACGATGTTTCTTGAGAATACTGGAGATGCCAGGAATAGCTACCGATGAACACTGGCAGTCATGCCCACTAATGTTAAAGCGAGTGTCAGCGTTGCACGTACAATCTAGCTAGAAAGCCAGCTGACATAGCATGATACAACCAAGCAGGCAACAACCAGCCACACTCTCTCTTCAAATGCATCAAGAACAACATAAGAGACACATCTACTGCAGCAAATCGTTGCCATACATTCACATCCAGTAAGAATCAAATATAAACAATCACTGCATATTTCACATGACATAGACATGTGCAGAGCCCCTCTAGTATGGTACTGGCTCGCAGGATTTAAGTTCTCCCAGCAACCACCATTTCCCCAAAAGCACTGTACAGATCTAGCTAATTTCACTGGTGCAGGCAAGGAGATACATAGGCACGCCAATTAGGGAAAATCAATACTGACTAGTAAAGTTACAACTTAGAGGTCCGTTTGTGGGGAACAACTGAGAGACACCGCCAGTCTCTTGCTACTACAGGAATTTAAACTCAAGTAGGCTCGCAAAGTAAAATGGATGTAGTTAGTCAGCAAGTGAACTCAACAACAGAAATAACAGGATACTCCTCAATTGGCACTACAAATCTACAATCCCCTGGACGATACCCTACTGAACGAATCCAGGAGGGGAGAGAGGGGGTACCTATTTTGATGCGGAGGGGCTTGCGGGTGGCGGCGGTGGCAGGAGGCTGCGGGAGCGTGGCCTTCTTCCGGAAGAGGTTGGCCGTGCCACCCCCTGGGGCCGACGCGTTGGGAGCGCGGAGCTCGTCCTGGTCGGCGAGCAGCATATCCACATCCTCCTCGCCGTTGGTGCGGCCACCGCCCCTGACGGCGGCGGCGGCGGCCGGGTCGAGGTGGAGCCCGCTCTTCTCGGTGGGCCCGGCGGAGGAGGAGGAGGAGGCGGGGAGCTTGGCCTTCTTCATGTGCGGCGGCGCGGGGGAGGCGGGGGAGGGCGAGGAGGAGGAGAAGGGCCGCTTGGGGGCGGAGGCGTGGGGGTGAGACATGAATCAGATGCCCAAGGGCATCGCGCGGCGGCGGCGGCAACGGCGGGCGGTGGAGGGATGCGGTGGCCGCCGCGAGGGTTTTGGGGGCCGGGCCGACGGGGAGGGGTGGGGGAGGGGAGCTGAGACTAGAGAACGGCGAGGGAGAGGGAGATCGGGTTGGGGAGGGGAGGGGAGGAGGGTTTCGCTCGACTACCTTTCCATTTTTCTTTCTTTTCGGAAGTTTTTTGAGGGGGCTGGGATGGGAGGCTGGACCGCCGGACGGGACGGCTGGAGTGTGCGCGCTTACATGTGGGTCTGGAGTCTCCCACGCCACCCAGCAGAAACAAATAAGAAAGATGATTGCAATAGGGCTGAAAATTCATGATTAATCGTTTGAAAAGAATGAGTGTGCCTCAAAGTTACATGTTTTCGTTGATAAATATAGGATGGTTCTCATGCTCACAACCCTCTATCAACATTGTAGAATTGTGGATTTGTCTTCTTTATTGGCCCTGTTTGGATACTCTAACTCAGTTAGAGGTTAGAGTTAGATTCTAACCCTGAACTAACCGTGAACTAACTCTAGCCAAAGAGGTGTTTGGATGGCAGGGTTAGATGGAGCGGGGATATGGCGAGGCGCCTTCACGGGCGGTGCGAGAGGGAGGGAGGGAGAGGACGAGAAGCTTCGAGGAAGTGGGAAGGGATCTGCTGCGGGGAAAGCGAGAAAAAAACATGTTTTTTAGTGATCCCGAGAAGAACTAACCCAAATAAGCACCTCTCGGGTGGGTTAGATTTTTTGTTTGGGTTAGATGCATCTAACCCAAACTAACCCTCCTGTTTGGATATTTTTGGGTTAGTTGAGTCCAAACTAACTCAAACTAACTCTAACCCATGGATCCAAACAGGGCCATTTTCTCATCACCCAGTTTAAAAACTTGTGAACTTCTTGTAAGTTTTCCTCTATCACTTGTGTGAACTTCCCTAAGAAGGGGGTGTATATAATATGTAATTTCTGGGATTCAACATTACATGAAAGACCTATAAGACTTTTTCTTCTGAATCTGCATACGCAACTTGTGTATCTTTATCCATTTTTTGTATGCTTGGTTACTTACCTTAAGTGTATGCTATCATCGTTGTATTATGTTTGGTTTGGATTTGTCATGACTCATGCAGAAGTGTGATCTCTTAGGCTTCATTGCTATAATGATCCATATTTGAGTCCAATTCAAAACCCGAGAAAACACATGGAATGTGAAGTGGAAAATCAAACATCCAAACATTATTGCCCCGTGCCATCCAATTCAAGAATGTGTGCGGGAGAAGGAGCTAAGAGGAGGAGGAAGATGACAAGGAAGGAGGAAGGGGTTGAAAATGAATGTAACCCCTAAGTGTGGTTTTGGTAATCAAGACAATCTCTATGGACTAATGATTTATTTGGGATATATCTGAAGGGATTCCATATGTGGTGCCTTAAGAACATTTGATGGGTTCAAGGATAAATGCCATAAAGATACAAATATACTCCGAGCTATGGTGTTGAATGAAAATCCTATGGAGCATCGAGTACATTGAATTTATATGAAGAAAATGCTCCATTGGCAATGCTTGAAGGTTTTGGATGGATTTGGGAATAATGTAATAAAAATTCCTAGTTATATGCTTCCGAAGAAGAAGCCACTATTATGCTCCATGGTATCCTTCTCTGGATACCCCGAAGCTCAGAGATCTAAGACTCCAGGACTCATGGGGTTTAGATGGTTTTTGCCTCTGGACACCCCAAAGCTCCAGGCTCTTGACCCCTGGGTCCTTGGGGTTACCCGTGGTCGGCTCTGGATGGGCCGGAGCTTGGGTATGGCCTCTAAGGCCTCCAGGTCTCCTGTCTAGTGATGATACTATTTGGTATTTGGAGATCTCTATTGGAGCCATCAAGTTGAGTTCAGTGTCTAAACCAACCATGTTGAGATGGGGTTCATTGGGGGGTCTAAAAGGTTGACACGCTTGATCTTATATGGATCAAGGACTTGAGAGAGCAATTAAAGAGAAGATTTCAAGTTATGGTTTAAAGACAAGATCATTGTGAGCTCATGTGGTGGGTTTTGGTTGATCAAGTCTTGAAGCAAGCAACTGAAGTGAAGAATTCAATGTGCCTCTCAAGAGGTTGTGATGGAGCATTTAGAAGAGCAAGTGATGACTAACATGATATTCATGGTGAAACTTGATATGGCCATGAAAGATTGTTTGGTGATCTAGAATTGAAGCAATAAAGTGAAATAAAGAGTTAATTTGTGGCTTTCAAGAAACCAAGATGGATCATGAAAATGTGTTGGTTGCCAAGATTAAGCTCAAGGATTGTACACTAGATGGTTAACACACAAGCGCGAAGAATATATCGTGTGTGATCAAGTGATCTAGTGGTATTTATGAACTAATCTGTGTCGTGTGTTTGGTATGTCTATGTAGGTTAGGTGTTTCTCATGGGCTTGCTTCAACATAATTTTATTAAGTAACCTTTGCAAAGATGACATTAAGTGGTGATCATGGTAGTCAAGTTTGAGAAGTGCACGTTCACGATAAGCATCCTGATATTATATGCATGAGCTTGCGGTCCACGTGGTGATAATGAACATATGAATATGTGCTTAAGTCAAGGCTTTCCTATTGCAATATGGGGAAGCAAATTAAGAATCTTCACCAAGTACGTGATCATGGTCAAGAAAAGAAATCCAAATCGAGGCAAGCATAAATGTTATCAAGAAGCTCAAGTGGAATGCACACTGGAAAGGGTGTAACTTAGCTAGGTTTTCTTAGTTTTGTTGGTCTCACGGTGCTTAGTGGGAGGCCAGATTATAGGATTGGTAGTCGTACTATTAAGAGGGACTATCGGGGCAAGTAGCTTGATCACATTATATGTAGAGTGCTCAAACCTTTTGCATATTTTACATCCTCCTTTTTGGTTGATCTTGGGTGGTTCTCTATGCGAAGGCCTTGGGCTTGTCAATAGATTATAAATGAGCCCAAGATCATCAAAATCGGAGTTTGACCAAGTTATGCATGTTTCACTTTTATTCGTCTAAGAAAATTGGATCAGACCCCCGTGTCACTCACCTGAGCGGCATGGGTCGTGACTAGCTCCTCCGCTGCCGGCTCCATCTACCCTCCTCCCTTGTCGTCACTGGAGGAGGCCGCCGACTGAAGGTCGCGTGGTGGACGATGGCGGCGAGGCTTTGATACGTCTCCAACGTATCTATAATTTTTGATTGTTCCATGCTGTTATATTATCAATCTTGGATGTTTTATAATCATTTAATAGTCATTTTATATCATTTTTTGGTACTAACCTATTGACATAGTGCCAAGTGCCAGTTGTTGTTTTCTGCATGTTTTTTACATCGCAGGAAATCAATATCAGACGGAGTCCAAGTGCAACGAAACTTCGCGGAGATTTTTTATGGACCAGAAGACACATAATGGGCCCTGGCTGCGCCTGCGGGGTGCTCCGAGGAGAGCACAACCCACCAGGGCGCGCCAGGAGGCCCAGGCGCGCCCTCGTGGGTTGTGCCCACCTCGGGTGCCCCCCGGACCGCCTCTTTGCTCTACAAACACCCCAATATTCCCAAAACCCTAGGGGAGTCGACGAAATGTTGATCCAGCCGCCGCAGAGTCCAGAACCACAAGATCCAATCTAAACACCATCTCGGATGGAGTTCACCACCTCCATTGGTGCCTCTCCGATGATGCATGAGTAGTTCTTTGTAGACCTTTGGGTCCGTAGTTAGTAGCTAGATGGCTTTCTCTCTCTCGCTGAATTCTCAATACAATGGTCTCTTGGAGGTCCATATGATGTAACTCTTTTGCGGTGTGTTTGTTGGGATCTGATGAACTTTGAGTTTATGATCAGTTATATCTTTTTATATCCATGAAAGTATTTGAGTTTCTTTGATCTCTTTTATGCATGTTCTCTTATAGCCTCGTAACTCTTCTCCGATATTTGGGTTTTGTTTGGCCAACTTGATCTATTTATCTTGCAATGGGAAGAGGTGCTTTGTAGTGGGTTCGATCTTATGGTGCTTGATCCCAGTGACAGAAGGGGACCGACATGTATGTATCATTGCTAGTAAGGATAAAACGATGGGGTCTATCTCTACATAGATAGATCTTGTCTACATCATGTCATCGTTCTTATTGCATTACTCCATTTTTACATGAACTTAATACACTAGATGCATGCTGGATAGCGGTCGATGTGTGGAGTAATAGTAGTAGATGCAAGCAGGAGCCGGTCTACTAATTTTGGACGTGATGCCTATGTAATGATCATTGCCTGGATATCGTCATGATTATTTGAAGTTTTATCAATTGCCCAACAGTAATTTTTTTACCCACCGTTTGCTATTTTTCTCGAGAGAAGCCACTAGTGAAACCTACGGCCCCCGGGTCTCTTTCTCATATATTTGCCTTTGCGATCTACTTTTCCTTTGCATTTATTTTCAGATCTATTAAACCAAAAATACAAAAATACCTTGTTGCGTTTTATTCTCATTTATTTTATTTGGCGTTTGATCTATCAATCTACTACAATTTCCTCATGTCCGTTTGCCCATCTTGGGGTGCTGCTACCCGAAAGGGATTGACAACCCCTTTTACACGTCGGGTTGCGAGGATTTGTTATCTGTGTGCAGGGGTTGTTTACGTTGTGTTGCTTGGTTCTCCTACTGGTTCGATAACCTTGGTTTCTTCACTGAGGGAAATACCTACCGTCGCTACGCTGCATCATCCCTTCCTCTTTGGGGAAATACCGACGTAGTCCTAGCCGACATCAAAAGGAATTTCTAGCGCCGTTGCCGGGGAGGATCTTCAACATATACCAGGTTCCTAATCACAAATCTCATCTCCTCGCAATTTACATTATTTTCCATTTGCCTCACATTTTCCTCTCCCCCACTTCACAAAAAATTGCCATTTTATTCGCCCCTCTTTTTCCGTTCGCCGTTTTTCTTGCTGGATCTGTTTTTGAGTGCAATCTTGTTGTGTAGTCATCATGACTCAAGAGAACACCAAGTTGTGTGATTTCTCAAATACCAACAACAATGATTTTATTGGCACTCCGATTGCTCCTCCCGCCACTAGTGCGAAGTCTTGTGATATTAATACTGATTTGCTGAATCTTGTTATGAAAGATCAATTTTCCGGTACTCCTAATGAGGATGCCGCATCCCATCTTAATACCTTCGTGGAATTATGCGATATGCAAAAGAAAAAAGATGTGGACAATGATGTGGTGAAGATGAAATTATTTCCGTTTTCTTTGCGTGATTCTGCAAAAATTTGGTTCTCTTCTTTGCCTCGCAATAGTATTGATTCTTGGAATAAGTGCAAAGATGCTTTTATCCTAAGTATTTTCCGCCCGCAAAAATTATTTCCCTTAGAACCCAGATCATGAATTTCAAGCAACTTGAACATGAGCATGTTGCACAATCTTGGGAAAGAATGAAAATGATGCTAAGGAATTGCCCAACTCATTAACTTTTGTTTCTCGTAATCTTTTAGATTCCGCCGCGGGTGGTACTTTTATGGAAATTACTTTGGGTGAAGCCACCAAATTGCTTGATAATATCATGGCAAATTATGCACAATGGCATACCGAAAGGGCTCCTACTAGTAAAAAAGTTAATTCGGTTGAAGAAATTTCTTCTTTGAGTGAAAAAGTTGATGCTCTTATGAAATTCGTTGCTAGTAAAGGTGCTCCTATTGATTTTAATGATATGCCTTTGTCTACTTTGATTGAGAAAAATAGTGATGCCATAGATGTGAATTTTATCTCTCGAAATAATTTCAATAACAATGCTTATAGAGGTAATTTTAATCCTAGACCTTTTTCCTAGTAATTCCTCTAATAATTATGGTAATTCCTATGGAAATCAACCTTACAATAATAATAGGAACACCTCTGATCTTGAGAATAATATTAAAGAATTTATCAACACGCAAAAAGTTTTCAACACTACCATGGAAGAAAAGTTGAATAAGATTGATGATTTGTCTATAAGTGTTGATAGAATTTCGCATGATGTGGAAAATCTCAAGATGAAAATTTTTGTGCCTAAGGTTGATGAATCAATTAAAGCTCTTTATGTTTCTATGGATGAAAGTAAGAAAAGAACCGCTATGCTTAGAGCTAAAAGAGAATTTTTAGAAAAAGCGTTTTCTAGTGATTACTTTTGCAAAAGTGATGAAGATCTTAAAATGATTGGTGTTTCTTCTATTGATTCCTTGTTTAGTAAAGTTAAGATTGATGAAAAAAGGACTGGAGAAGAGTCAAATTTAGTTAGAAGGCGTCCCGATGATTCGGAGGGTGAAAATCTTGTTGAGAAAATTGATAGAAGTAGGTTTGGAGAGGTCAAAACTTTAACTAGTGATGTGCCCACTTTTTTGGATTACAAAGACTTTAATTATGATAGTTGCTCTTTGATTGATTGTATTTCGTTGTTGCAATCCATGTTAAATTCACCTCATGCCTATGAACAAAATAAAGCTTTTACTAAACATATTGTTGATACTTTTGAAGAAAAATTGGAATTAGAAGTTTCAATTCCTAGAAAATTGCATGATGAATGGGAACCTACTATCAAAGTCAAGATTAAAAATTATGAGTGTTTTGCTTTGTGTGACTTGGGTGCTAGTGTTTCTACAATTCCGAAATCTTTATGTGATGTGCTTGGTCTTACCGATATTGAATCGTGTTCTTTGAATTTGCACTTGGCGGATTCCACTATTAAAAATCCTATGGGAAGAATTAATGATGTTCTTATTCTTGCAAATAGAAATTATGTGCCCATAGATCTTATTGTTCTTGATATTGATTGCAATCCGTCTTGTCCTATTATTCCTGGTAGACCGTTTCTACGCACTATCAGTGTCGTGATTGATATGAAAGAAGGCAATATTAAGTTCCAATTTCCTTTGAGGAAGGGTATGGAACACTTCCCTATAACAAGAATTAGGCCACCATATGAATCAATCATGAGGGCATCTTATGGATCTCGAACCAAAGATGACAATACTTAGATCCTTGCTTTATGCCTAGCTAAGGGCGTAAAACTATAGCGCTTGTTGGGAGGCAACCCAATGAATAAAATTTATTTTTGCTTTTTGCTTTCTGTTCTTGTGTATTTGCACAATTATGCTACTATTATGATTGTGTTTTTTGTGTTTTAATTAGTGTTTGTGCCAAGTAGAGCCTTTAGGATCTTCTTGGGTGATAGTTGTTTGATCTTGCTGAAAAACAGAAACTTATGCACTCACGAAAATAATTTTCATAAAGCACATAAAAGTGCTTTTGCCCTGATTCCTTTTGCAGAAGATTAATATACAAATTACCCAGGTCATCCTAATTCTTCAGAATTTTTGGAGTTCCAGAAGTATTCGAAATAGTCAGATTGCTACAGACTGTTCTGTTTTGACAGATTCTGTTTTCTTTGCATTGTGTGCTTGTTTTGATGGCTCTATGGTTTTCTTTGATGAGTTTTTGCCATAGAAAAGTTGGAATACAGTAGATATAATGCAAAAACAAAATATGAATCGGTCTGATACAGTACTTATCATAGTGGTTTGCTTTCTTATACTAACGGATCTCACGAAGGTTTTGTTGAGTTTTGTGTGATTGAAGTTTTCAAATTTTGGGTTATCTTACGATGGATGAAGGAAGGATAAAAGAGCCTAAGCTTGGGGATGCCCCGGCATCCCAAGCTATTATCCAAAAATGAGCAACCAACTAAGCTTGGGGATGCCACTCGGTGGCATCCCCTTGATACGTCTCCGTCGTATCTACTTTTCCAAACACTTTTGCCCTTGTTTTGGACTCTAACTTGCATGATTTGAATGGAACTAACCCGGACTGACGCTGTTTTCAGCAGAATTGCCATGGTGTTATTTATGTGCAGAAACAAAAGTTCTCGGAATGACCTAAAACTTCACGGAGCTTATTTTTGGAAATAATGAAAAATATTGGCGAAAGAATCAAGGTCAAGGGGCCCACACCCTGGGCACGAGGGTGGGGGGCGCGCCCTACCCCCCTGGGTGCGCCCTTGCCTCGTGGGCCCCCTGGAGCTCCACTGACCTCAACTCCAACTCCATATATTCGTGTTCGGGGAGAAAAAAAATCGGGGAGAAGGATTCATCGCGTTTTACGATACGGAGCCACCGCCAAGCCCTAAAACCTCTCGGGAGGGCTGATCGAGTCCGTTCGGGGCTCCGGAGAGGGGAATCCGTCGCCGTCGTCATCATAAACCATCCTCCATCACCAATTTCATGATGCTCACCGTCGTGCGTGAGTAATTCCATCGTAGGCTTGCTGGACGGTGATGGGTTGGATGAGATTTATCATGTAATCGAGTTAGTTTTGTTAGGGTTTGACCCCTAGTATCCACTATGTTCTGAGATTGATGTTGCTATGACTTTGCTATGCTTAATGCTTGTCACTAGGGCCCGAGTGCCATGATTTCAGATCTGAACCTATTATGTTTTCAAGAATATATGTGAGTTCTTGATCCTATCTTGCAAGTCTATAGTCACCTACTATGTGTTATGATCCGGCAACCCCGAAGTGACAATAATCGGGACCACTCCCGGTGATGACCATAGTTTGAGGAGTTCATGAATTCACTATGTGTTAATGCTTTGGTCCGGTACTCTATTGAAAGGAGGCCTTAATATCCCTTAGTTTCCATTAGGACCCCGCTGCCACGGGAGGGTAGGACAAAAGATGCCATGCAAGTTCTTTTCCATAAGCATGTATGACTATATTCGGAATACATGCCTACATTACATTGATGAATTGGAGCTAGTTTTGTGTCACCCTATGTTATGATTGTTACATGATGAACTGCATCCGGCATAATTCTCCATCACCGATCCAATGCATACGAGCTTTTCATATATTGTTCTTCGCTTATTTACTTTTCCATTGCTACTATTACAATCACTACAAAACCCAAAAATATTACTTTGCTATCGTTACCGTTACTTCCATACTACTTTGCTACTAAATACTTTGTTGCAGATACTAAGTTATCCAGGTGTGGCTGAATTGACAACTCAGTTGCTAATACTTGAGAATATTCTTTGGCTCCCCTTGTGTTGAATCAATAAATTTGGGTTGGATACTCTACCCTCGAAAACTGTTGCGATCCCCTATACTTGTGGGTTATCAAGACTATTTTCTGGCGCCGTTGCCGGGGAGCATAGCTCTATTCTTGGAGTCACTTGGGATTTATATCTGCTGGTCACTATGAGGAACTTGAAAGACGAGAAAACTAAAATTTATCCCTCAACTACGAGGGGAGGTAAGGAACTGCCATCTAGCTCTGCACTTGATTCACCTTCTGTTTTGAGTAAGCTTGCGACACCTAAACCTGCTTCTGCTATTAATTCTGATATGTCGCATGTTATTGATGATGCCACTTCTGCTATGCATGATACTTATGATGAAACTACTTCTATGCTTGATACTATTGTGCCACTTGGTGAATTTCTTGATGAACAACTTGCTAGGGCTAGAGAGAATGAAATTATTGAAACTGATAATATTGATGAAAGTGATGATGAAGATTCTCCCAATAAATATGAATTGCCTGTTGTGCCTGAGGGCTATGTTATGGATGAAGAAACTGCTAGAGACTTTCTTGCTTGCAATGATAGGAGTGATCTCAAGAAATTATTAGCTAAGCTTAAACAAAAAACTCTGAATGCTAGAATGAAATATGATCCTGCCTATGCTACTTCACCTATCTTTGTTACTGATAAGGATTATGAATTCTCTATTAATCCTGATATAATTACTTTGGTTGAATCTGATCCTTTCTATGGCTATGAATCTGAAACTGTTGTGGCACATCTTACTAAATTGAATGATATAGCCACCCTGGTCACTAATGATGAGAAATCTCGCTACTTTTATATCCTTAAAATATTTCCGTTTTCATTAAAGGGTGATGCTAAGATATGGTTTAATTCTCTTGATCCTGGTTGTGTGCGTAGTCCCCAGGATATGATTTATTACTTCTCTGCTAAATATTTCCCCGCTCATAAGAAACAAGCTGCTTTAAGGGAAATATATAATTTTGTGCAAATTTAAGAAGAGAGTCTCCCACAAGCTTGGGGGAGGCTTCTCCAATTACTTAATGGTTTGCCTGATCATCCTCTCAAGAAAAATGAAATACTTGATATCTTTTATAATGGACTAACCGATGCTTCCAGAGACCACCTGGATAGTTGTGTTGGTTCTGTTTTCAGGGAAAGAACACCGGATGAAGCTGAAATTCTATTGAATAATATGTTGACTAATGAAAATAATTGGACGCTTCCTGAGCCTATTCCTAAACCAACTTCCGAAGAAGAGGGGTGTTCTATTTCTCAGTCCTGAAGATATGCAAGAGGCAAAGAAATCTATGAAAGAAAAAGGTATTAAAGCTGAAGATGTTAAGAATTTACCTCCTACTGAAGAAATACATGGTCTTAATTTACCGCCAGTTGAAGAAATATATGATCTTAATTCATCACCTATTGAAGAAACACATGGTCTTGATAACCCGACACAGGTAATAAAGGTAAATTCTCTCTATAGATTTGATGAAGGTGATATTCCCCGTTATAAGTCTGCTAGCCAATGCTTAGATGAGTTTGACAATTTTATTGTTAAACAAGAAAATTTTAATGCTTATTTTGGTAGACAATTAAAACAAAATTCCGATATGCTTGAACACTTGGGTGATTATATGTCTAGAGTTAAAGGTGAACTTAAACTCATTAGTAAACATGCTTCTATGGTTACCACTCAAGTTGAACAAGTACTTAAAGCTCAGAATGATTTTCTCAATGAATTGAATAGTAAGAATAATGATTATGTTGTTAGAGTGGCTACTAGAACCGGTAAAATGACTCAGGAACCTTTGTATCCTAAAGGCCATCCTAAGAGAATTGAGCAAGATTCTCAGAAAAATAATGTAGATGCACCTAGTCCTTCTAAGAGGAAGAAAAAGAAAAATGATAGGACTTTGCATGCTTCTAGTGAACCTATTGCTGACACACCTGAGAATCCCAATGATATTTCTATTTCTGATGCTGAAACACAATCTGGTAATGAACATGAACCTAGTGATAATATTAATAATGATGTTCATGATGATGCTCCACCTAGAAATGATAATGATGTAGAAATTGAACCTGCTGTTGATCTTGATAACCCACAATCAAAGAATCAACGTTATGATAAGAGAGACTTTGTCGCTAGGAAACATGGTAAAGAAAGAGAACCATGGGTTCAGAAACCCATGCCCTTTCCTCCCAAACCATTCAAGAAAAAGGATGATGAGGATTTCGAGCACTTTGCTGAAATTATTAGACCTATCTTTTTGCGTATGCGATTAACTGATATGCTCAAAATGAATCCTTATGCTAAGTATATGAAAGAAATTGTTAATAATAAAATAAATATATCAGAAGCTGAGATTTCCACCATGCTTGCTAATTACACTTTTAAGGGTGGAATACCTAAGAAACTAGGAGATCCAGGAGTACCAACTATACCATGCTCCATTAAAAGAAACTATGTTAAAACTGCTTTATGTGATCTTGGAGTCGGTGTTAGTGTTATGCCTCTCTCTTTATATCGTAGACTTGACTTGAATAAGTTGACACCTACTGAAATATCTTTGCAAATGGCTGATAAATCAACTGCTATACCTGTCGGTATTTGTGAGGATGTGCCTGTTGTGGTTGCAAATGTTACTATTTTAACGGACTTTGTTATCCTTGATATTCCCGAGGATGATAATATGTCTATAATTCTTGGAAGACCCTTTTTGAATACTGCAGGGGCTGTTATTGATTGCAACAAAGGCAATGTCACTTTTCATGTTAATGGTAATGAGCATACGGTACACTTTCCGAGGAAACAACCTCAAGTTCATAGTATCAACTCCATTGGAAAATTTCCATCGATTATTTTTGGAGGTTTTGAATTTCCTCTCCCTACTGTCAAAAAGAGATTTGATATTCTTATTATTGGGGATGTGCATATCCCCGTTGAGGCAACATAGTGTTATTTGAAATTTCTCCGGTTTCATGTTACTCGAAATGAGTTTGTTAACAAGACCTGATCAACCGCTTGTTAGTGGATTCCTTTTGATGAGCATGAGATGGATGAAGTTAGAAGGCACAACCTTCTGTACTCTCTCTCTACTTTCTGTTATTTAGTTGAAATAAAGTAAAAATAGTATTTTTCTATCTGTTTTCTGAATTATCCGTGCAATATAAAAATACCCTGAAAATAAAAGTTCTCCAAATGCCCTGAAATTGAAATATGATTTTTTTCTGGAATAGTTGAGAATATCTGGCACTGAGAACACAGCAGGGGGAGCAAGCACCTGGGCACGAGGGTCCAGGGCGCGCCCACCCCCTGGGCGCGCCCCCTGCCTCGTGGGCCCACGGTGGCTCCCCTCCACTTATTCCTGCACCCACACACTCCTTCTTCCTCCCAAAAAAATCACCATCCAGCTCAAGCACGAGTTCTAGCTCATTTTGCTGCGATTTTTGATCTCCTTGCTCAAAGCACCTCTCACAAAAACTGCTTTGGGGGATTGTTCCTTGGTATGTGACTCCTCCATTGGTCCAATTAGTTTTTGTTTTAGTGCTTTATTCATTGCAAATTTGTGCTGCCTAGGTGACCATGTTCTTGAGCTTGCATGTCAAATTTATATGGTTCCAAGTAGTTCTAATGCATGATATAGTCTCTAGGCACTTGTAGGAGTAGTTGCTATCAATTTTGTTGAGCTTGGTTCACTTTTATTTGAAGTTACTAAAAATTTCAGAAATTTTCAGAAAATGATGAAGAGATTTTTGAGGGGCTCATCGAGCCGAAGCTCGAAGGAAGAGCAAAGTGAAGAAGAGGAGAGGCCCAAATATAATCTGCCTCGCACCGCGGAGGTTCGGCCGTGTGAATGGCCTTGTGATGATTTCTTGAGAGCAGCCGGGATTTATGATGATTTTTATGAGTTGGCTGAGAATGCAGGCCTCACCGACTTCCTCCGCGACCAACGCGAACAGTATCTATTACTCACCAATACCTTTGTGCAAAATTTTCATTTCCATTCTAGGAGGTCACCACCTTCGGTGGATTTTTATTTATATGATGAGTATAAGGAGATGACCCTTCGTGAATTCTATAGAGTTTGCAAGTTACCTTTTCCTGGTATCATAGAGGAACCACATAGTAACGATGTGGAGGGGTTTATTGATACAATTTCAGTAGGGGAAACGAGGAAAGTTTCCGATGCACGAATCACTAGCATACATTTTCCTGTTCTACGTTACTTTGCTATATTTGCTAGTAGATGCTTAATTGGTCGCGGAAACTGTGGAAACTTGAGTGTCCCTGGTATTATTATTTTGGTCCATGCCTTGTTTTGCGATGACACATATAGTATGGGCGCTATTGTTGCAAGATGGTTAAATCTTAACCGTACTAAGGGCCCCATCTTGGGAGGCATCTTTGCCTCGCGCCTCGCTGCATATTATAACATACCTATTAGGCACTATGAGAAAGAAGAAAAATTGTTGCCTACTATTTTTCTAGATGATAAGAGTATGGTAGCGCATGATTTTATCGTTAAGAATAGGGAAAGGGAGCTTAAATATAAACTGTTATTTGATAAAAATCACCCTGAGACTATTACCTTGCCTGCTCCTTCCTTGTTTGATTTGTCTGCAGGAAAGTATCTTGTTCCGCTGGCGGCCATCCACGCCTACCGGAACCCTACATCAGCTACAGAGCTAGAGCCGGAACCACAATTTGATCCTCCACGACAGTCTAATTATCAGTGGGATCCGGAGGTGATTGCCAACCAGTGGCAATTCGAGGCTTCTTCTTAGTACAACCCAACTACAACTATGGATATCCGCCAGGCCAGCCGTGGCAATAGACCAACTTAGGCCAAAAGCCTAAGCTTGGGGGAGTACGTACTTCTCACCTACATTACATTTATGTTCACACACTCATTGCTAGTTGTCGGTGTTCATACTCTTTCATTGTAATACCCATGCTAGTTTATTTTCCTTTTTATGCTTTCTTCTTGTGTGTTTGAAAAACCTTAAGAAAACCAAAAAAATTAGTTGTAGCTTTTAGCTAGCTTACTTTTCATGTTGTAATAGTAATAATTAAAAGAAAACCCAAAAAGATTTCCTGTTCTTCTTTGCTTGTTGGGAGCTTTCCTGTGTAAATAGTTTTATTTCTTTTCTTTGGGGGTCGATAGGAGAAGACCATGATTAAATTGTTGAAGTGGCTCTTATATGCTTTATTGTTGATTTAACCAAGAGCCCATATTGCCTTGTCTTCTCTTGTTTATTGAATGCTCGCAGATTCCAGCTTAGTCCAATGCATGTGCACTCTTATTATTACTCACATCATTCGGTCGTGCAAGTGAAAGGCAATAATGATGATATATGATGAATTGATTGAGATGAGAAAAGCTGGTATGAACTCAACCTCTCTTGTTTTTGTAAATATGATTAGTTCATCGTTCCTGATTCAGCCTATTATGAATAAACATGTTTGCAATGACAATTAGAGATCATAGTTGCTTATGCCATGCTTAATTAGATAGGAGCTTATAATGGTTTACCTTGCGTGCCAACATGCTATTAAAATGGTTGTGATGTGGTATGATAGGGTGGTATCCTCCTTTGAATGGTTTAAGTGACTTGACTTGGCACATGTTCACGCATGTAGTTGAACAAATCAACATAGCCTTCACGATATTTATGTTCATGGTGGATTTGAAGGAAATATGCCCTAGAGGCAATAATAAAGTTATTATTTATTTCCTTATATCATGATAAATGTTTATTATTCATGCTAGAATTGTATTAACCGGAAACATAATACTTGTGTGAATACATAGACAAACAGAGTGTCACTAGTATGCCTCTACTTGACTAGCTCGTTGATCAAAGATGGTTATGTTTCCTAGCCATTGACATGAGTTGTCATTTGATTAACAGGATCACATCATTAGAAGAATGATGTGATTGACCTGACCCATTCCGTTAGCTTAACACTCGATCGTTTAGTATGTCGCTATTGCTTTCTTCATGACTTATACATGTTCCTATGACTATGAGATTATGCAACTCCCGTTTACCGGAGGAACACTTTGTGTGCTACCAAACGTCACAACGTAACTGGGTGATTATAAAGGTGCTCTACAGGTGTCTTCGAAGGTACTTGTTGGGTTGGCGTATTTTGAGATTAGGATTTGTCACTCCGATTGTCGGAGAGGTATCTCTGGGCCCTCTCGGCAATGCACATCACTTAAGCCTTGCAAGCATTGCAACTAATGAGTTTGTTGCGAGATGATGTATTACGGAACGAGTAAAGAGACTTGCCGGTAACGAGATTGAACTAGGTATTGAGATACCGACGATCGAATCTCGGGCAAGTAACATACCGATGACAAAGAGAACAACGTATGTTGTTATGCAGTCTGACCGATAAAGATCTTCGTAGAATATGTGGGAGCCAATATGAGCATCCAGGTTCCGCTATTGGTTATTGACCGGAGAGGTGTCTCGGTCATGTCTACATAGTTCTCGAACCCGTAGGGTCCGCACGCTTAACGTTTCGATGACAGTTATATTATGAGTTTATATGTTTTGATGTACCGAAGGTTGTTCGGAGTCCCGGATGTGATCACGGACATGACGAGGAGTCTCGAAATGGTCGAGGCATAAATATTGATATATTGGAAGCCTATGTTTGGATATCGGAAGTGTTCCGGGTGAAATCGGGATTTTACCGGAGTACCGGGAGGTTACCGGAACCCCCCGGCAACATAATGGGCCTAGGTGGAAGAGAGGAGAGGCGGCTAGGGCTGGGCCGCGCGCCCCTCCCCCCTAGTCCGAATAGGACAAGGAGAAGGGGGTGGCGCCCCCTTCCTTCTTCTCCCTCTCCTCTTTCCCCCCTCCCAAGTCCTAATCCAACTAGGAAAAGGGGGGAAGTCCTACTCCCGGTGGGAGTAGGACTCCTCCTGGCGCGCCCCAATGCTGGCCGCACCTCCCCCCCTTTGATCCTTTATATACGGGGGCAGGGGGGCACCCCATAGACACAACAATTGATCATTGATCTCTTAGCCGTGTGCGGTGCCCCCCTCCACCATATTACACCTCGATAATATCGTAGCAGTGCTTAGGCAAAGCCCTGCGTCGGTAGAACATCATCATCGTCATCACGCCGTCGTGCTGACGAAACTCTCCGTCAACACTCGGCTGGATCGGAGTTCGAGGGACGTCGTCGAGCTGAACGTGTGCTGAACTCGGAGGTGCCGTACGTTCGGTACTTGATCGGTCGGATCGTGAAGACGTACGACTACATCAACCGCGTTGTGTTAACGCTTCCGCTTTCGGTCTACGAGGGTACGTGGACAACACTCTCCCCTCTCGTTGCTATGCATCACCATGATCTTGCGTGTGCGTAGGAATTTTTTTGAAATTACTACGTTCCCCAATAGTGGTATCAGAGCCTGGTTTTATGCATAGATGTCATATGCACGAGTAGAACACAAGTGAGTTGTGGGCAATATAAGTCATACTGCTTACCAGCATGTCATACTTTGGTTCGGCGGTATTGTTGGATGAAGCGGCCCGGACCGACATTACGCGTACGCTTACGCAAGACTGGTTCTTCCGACGTGCTTTGCACAGAGGTGGCTGGCGGGTGTTAGTTTCTCCAACTTTAGTTGAACCGAGTGTGGCTACACCCGGTCCTTGCGAAGGTTAAAACAACACCAACTTAACAAACTATCGTTGTGGTTTTGATGCGTAGGTAAGAACGGTTCTTGCTAAGCCCGTAGCAGCCACGTAAAACTTGCAACAACAAAGTAGAGGACGTCTAACTTGTTTTTGCAGGGCATGTTGTGATGTGATATGGTCAAGACATGATGCTAAATTTTATTGTATGAGATGATCATGTTTTGTAACCGAGTTATCGGCAACTGGCAGGAGCCATATGGTTGTCGCTTTATTGTATGCAATGCAATCGCCCTGTAATGCTTTACTTTATCACTAAGCGGTAGCGTAGTCGTAGAAGCATAAGATTGGCGAGACGACAACGATGCTACGATGGAGATCAAGGTGTCGCGCCGGTGACGATGATGATCATGACGGTGCTTCGGAGATGGAGATCACAAGCACAAGATGATGATGGCCATATCATATCACTTATATTGATTGCATGTGATGTTTATCTTTTTATGCATCTTATCTTGCTTTGATTGACGGTAGCATTATAAGATGATCCCTCACTAAATTATCAAAGTATAAGTGTTCTCCCTGAGTATGCACCGTTGCGAAAGTTCTTCGTGCTGAGACACCACGTGATGATCGGGTGTGATAGGCTCTACGTTCAAATACAACGGGTGCAAAACAGTTGCACACGCGGAATACTCAGGTTAAACTTGACGAGCCTAGCATATAACAGATATGGCCTCAGAACACGGAGACCGAAAGGTCGAGCGTGAATCATATAGTAGATATGATCAACATAGTGATGTTCACCGTTGAAACTACTCCATCTCACGTGATGATCGGACATGGTTTAGTTGACATGGATCACGTGATCACTTAGAGGACTAGAAGTATGTCTATCTAAGTGGGAGTTCTTAAGTAATATGATTAATTGAACTTGAATTTATCATGAACTTAGTACCTGATAGTATCTTGCTTGTCTATGTTGGTTGTAGATAGATGGCCCGTGCTGTTGTTCCGTTGAATTTTAATGCGTTCCTTGAGAAAGCAAAGTTGAAAGATGATGGTAGCAATTACACGGACTGGGTCCGTAACTTGAGGATTATCCTCATTGCTGCACAGAAGAATTATGTCCTGGAAGCACCGCTGAGTGCCAGGCCTGCTGCAGGAGCAACACCAGATGTTATGAACGTCTGGGAGAGCAAAGCTGATGACTACTCGATAGTTCAGTGTGCCATGCTTTACGGCTTAGAATCGGGTCTTCAACGACATTTTGAACGTCATGGAGCATATGAGATGTTCCAGGAGTTGAAGTTAATATTTCAAGCAAATGCCCGGATTGAGAGATATGAAGTCTCCAATAAATTCTACAGCTGTAAGATGGAAGAGAATAGTTCTGTCAGTGAGCATATACTCAAAATGTCTGGGTATATACTCAAAATGTTATTGATGTGTACCTTACTAATGCTCGCAATAGCACCTGGGTATTTGATACTGGTTCTATTGCTAATATTTGCAACTCGAAACAGGGGCTACGGATTAAGCGAAGATTGGCAAAGGACGAGGTGACGATGCGTGTGGGAAATGGTTCCAAAGTCGATGTGATCGCGGTCGGCACGCTACCTCTACATCTACCTTCGGGATTAGTTTTAGACCTAAATAATTGTTATTTGGTGCCAGCGTTAAGCATGAACATTATATCTGGATCTTGTTTGATGCGAGACGGTTATTCATTTAAATCAGAGAATAATGGTTGTTCTATTTATATGAGTAATATCTTTTATGGTCATGCACCCTTGAAGAGTGGTCTATTTTTGTTGAATCTCGATAGTAGTGATACACATATTCATAATATTGAAGCCAAAAGATGCAGAGTTGATAATGATAGTGCAACTTATTTGTGGCACTGCCGTTTAGGTCATATCGGTGTAAAGCGCATGAAGAAACTCCATACTGATGGACTTTTGGAACCACTTGATTATGAATCACTTGGTACTTGCGAACCGTGCCTCATGGGCAAGATGACTAAAACACCGTTCTCCGGAACTATGGAGAGAGCAACAGATTTGTTGGAAATCATACATACAGATGTATGTGGTCCGATGAATATTGAGGCTCGTGGCGGATATCGTTATTTTCTCACCTTCACAGATGATTTGAGCAGATATGGGTATATCTACTTAATGAAACATAAGTCTGAAACATTTGAAAAGTTCAAAGAATTTCAGAGTGAAGTTGAAAATCATCGTAACAAGAAAATAAAATTTTTACGACCTGATCGTGGAGGAGAATATTTGAGTTATGAGTTTGGTCTTCATTTGAAACAATGCGGAATAGTTTCTCAACTCACGCCACCCGGAACACCATAGCATAATGGTGTGTCCGAACGTCGGAATCGTACTTTACTAGATATGGTGCGATCTATGACGTCTCTTACTGATTTACCGCTATCGTTTTGGGGTTATGCTTTAGAGACGGCTGCATTCACGTTAAATAGGGCACCATCGAAATCTATTGAGACGACGCCTTATGAATTGTGGTTTGGCAAGAAACCAAAGTTGTCGTTTCTTAAAGTTTGGGGCTGTGATGCTTATGTGAAAAAACTTCAACCTGATAAGCTTGAACCCAAATCGGAGAAATGTGTCTTCATAGGATACCCAAAGGAGACTGTTGGGTACACTTTCTATCACAGATCCGAGGGCAAAACTTTTGTTGCTAAATTCGGAATTTTTCTGGAGAAGGAGTTTCTCTCGAAAGAAGTGAGTGGGAGGAAAGTAGAACTTGATGAGGTAACTGTACCTGCTCCCTTATTGGAAAGTAGTTCATCACAGAAACCGGTTTCTGCGACACCTACACCAATTAGTGAGGAAGTTAATGATGATCATGAAACTTCAGATCAAGTTATTACTGAACCTCATAGGTCAACCAGAGTAAGATCCGCACCAGAGTGGTACGGTAATCCTGTTCTGGAGGTTATGTTACTAGACCATGACAAACCTACGAACTATGAAGAAGCGATGGTGAGCCCAGATTCCGCAAAATGGCTTGAGGCCATGAAATCCGAGATGGGATCCATGTATGAGAACAAAGTATGGACTTTGGTTGACTTGCCCGATGATTGGCAAGCCATTGAAAATAAATGGATCTTCAAGAAGAAGACTGACGCTGACGGTAATGTTACTGTCTATAAAGCTCGACTTGTTGCGAAAGATTTTCGACAAGTTCAAGGGATTGACTACGATGAGACCTTCTCACCCGTAGCGATGCTTAAGTCTGTCCGAATCATGTTAGCAATTGCCGCATTTTATGATTATGAAATTTGGCAAATGGATGTCAAAACTGCATTCCTGAATGGATTTCTAGAAGAAGAATTGTATATGATTCAACCGGAAGGTTTTGTCGATCCAAAGGGAGCTAACAAAGTGTGCAAGCTCCAGCGATCCATTTATGGACTGGTGCAAGCCTCTCGGAGTTGGAATAAACGCTTTGATAGTGTGATCAAAGTATTTGGTTTTGTACAGACTTTTGGAGAAGCCTGTATTTACAAGAAAGTGAGTGGGAGCTGTGTAGCATTTCTGATATTATATGTGGATGACATATTGCTGATTGGAAATGATATAGAATTTCTGGATAGCATAAAGGGATACTTGAATAAGAGTTTTTCAATGAAAGACCTCGGTGAAGCTGCGTATATATTAGGCATCAAAATCTATAGAGATAGATCAAGACGCTTAATTGGACTTTCACAAAGCACATACCTTGACAAAGTTTTGAAAAAGTTCAAAATGGATCAAGCAAAGAAAGGGTTCTTGCCTGTGTTACAAGGTGTGAAGTTGAGTAAGACTCAATGCCCGACCACTGCAGAAGATAGAGAGAAGATGAAAGACGTTCCCTATGCTTCAGCCATAGGCTCTATCATGTATGCAATGCTGTGTACCAGACCTGATGTGTGCCTTTCTATAAGTCTAGCAGGAAGGTACCAAAGTAATCCAGGAGTGGATCACTGGACAACGGTCAAGAACATCCTGAAATACCTGAAAAGGACTAAGGATATGTTTCTCGTTTATGGAGGTGACAAAGAGCTCATCGTAAGTGGTTACGTTGATGCAAGCTTTGACACTGATCCGGACGATTCTAAATCGCAAACCGGATACGTGTTTACATTGAACGATGGAGCTGTCAGTTGGTGCAGTTCTAAACAAAGCGTCATGGCGGGATCTACATGTGAAGCGGAGTACATAGCTGCTTCGGAAGCAGCAAATGAAGGAGTCTGGATGAAGGAGTTCATATCCGATCTAGGTGTCATACCTAGTGCATCGGGTCCAATGAAAATCTTTTGTGACAATGCTGGTGCAATTGCCTTAACAAAGGAATCCAGATTTCACAAGAGAACCAAACACATCAAGAGACGCTTCAATTCCATCCAGGATTTAGTCCAGGTGGGAGACATAGAAATTTGCAAGATACATACGGATCTGAATGTTGCAGACCCGTTGACTAAGCCTCTTCCACGAGCAAAACATGATCAGCACCAAGGCTCCATGGGTGTAAGAATCATTACTGTGTAATCTGGATTATTGACTCTAGTGCAAGTGGGAGACTGAAGGAAATATGCCCTAGAGGCAATAATTGTATTAACCGGAAACATAATACTTGTGTGAATACATAGACAAACAGAGTGTCACTAGTATGCCTCTACTTGACTAGCTCGTTGATCAAAGATGGTTATGTTTCCTAGCCATTGACATGAGTTGTCATTTGATTAACGGGATCACATCATTAGAAGAATGATGTGATTGACCTGACCCATTCCGTTAGCTTAACACTCGATCGTTTAGTATGTTGCTATTGCTTTCTTCATGACTTATACATGTTCATATGACTATGAGATTATGCAACTCCCGTTTACCGGAGGAACACTTTGTGTCCTACCAAACGTCACAACGTAACTGGGTGATTATAAAGGTGCTCTACAGGTGTCTTCGAAGGTACTTGTTGGGTTGGCGTATTTCGAGATTAGGATTTGTCACTCCGATTGTCGGAGAGGTATCTCTGGGCCCTCTCGGTAATGCACATCACTTAAGCCTTGCAAGCATTGCAACTAATGAGTTTGTTGCGAGATGATGTATTACGGAACGAGTAAAGAGACTTGCCGGTAACGAGATTGAACTAGGTATTGAGATACCGACGATCGAATCTCGGGCAAGTAACATACTGATGACAAAGGGAACAACGTATGTTGTTATGCAGTCTGACCGATAAAGATCTTCGTAGAATATGTGGGAGCCAATATGAGCATCCAGGTTCCGCTATTGGTTATTGACCGGAGACGTGTCTCGGTCATGTCTACATTGTTCTCGAACCCGTAGGGTCCGCACGCTTAACGTTTCGATGACAGTTATATTATGAGTTTATATGTTTTGATGTACCGAAGGTTGTTCGGAGTCCCGGATGTGATCACGAACATGACGAGGAGTCTCGAAATGGTCGAGACATAAAGATTGATATATTGGAAGCCTATGTTTGGATATCGGAAGTGTTCCGGGTGAAATCGGGATTTTACCGGAGTACCGGGAGGTTACCGGAACCCCCCGGCAACATAATGGGCCTTAGTGGGCCTAGGTGGAAGAGAGGAGAGGCGGCTAGGGCTGGGCCGCGCGCCCCTCCCCCCTAGCCCGAATAGGACAAGGAGAAGGGGGCGGCGCCCCCCTTCCTTCTTCTCCCTCTCCTCTTCCCCCCCTCCCAAGTCCTAATCCAACTAGGAAAAGGGGGGAGTCCTACTCCCGGTGGGAGTAGGACTCCTCCTGGCGCGCCCCAAGGCTGGCCGCACCTCCCCCCTTTGATCCTTTATATACGGGGGCAGGGGGCACCCCATAGACACAACAATTGATCATTGATCTCTTAGCCATGTGCGGTGCCCCCCTCCACCATATTACACCTCGATAATATCGTAGCAGTGCTTAGGCGAAGCCCTGTGTCGGTAGAACATCATCATCGTCATCACGCCGTCGTGCTGACGAAACTCTCCCTCAACACTCGGCTGGATCGGAGTTCGAGGGACGTGATCGAGATGAACGTGTGCTGAACTCGGAGGTGCCGTACGTTCGTTACTTGATCGGTCGGATCGTGAAGACGTACGACTACATCAACCGCGTTGTGTTAACGCTTCCGCTTTCGGTCTACGAGGGTACGTGGACAACACTCTCCCCTCTCGTTGCTATGCATCACCATGATCTTGCGTGTGCGTAGGAATTTTTTTGAAATTACTACGTTCCCCAACAGGATTATATCCTACTCACGCTTGCACTCAATGTTCATTAATTTTAATGCATGTTCATGACTGTTGTCGCTCTCTAGGTGGTCGCTTCCCAGTCTTCTGCTAGCCTTCACTTGTACTAAGTGGGAATACTGCTTGTGTATCCAATTCCTTAAACCCCAAAGTTATTCCATATGAGTCCACCATACCTTCCTATATGCGGTATCTACCTGCCGTTCCAAGTAAATTTGTATGTGCCAAACTCCAAACCTTCAAATAAAATTCTGTTTCGTATGCTCGAATAGCTCATGTATCAACTAGGGCTGTCCTTATCTTCCATGTTAGGCGGGTTATTCTCAAGAGAGTGGACTCCGCTCCTCACTCACGAGAAAATGGCTGGTCACTGGGATGCCCAGTCCCATGCTTTATGCAAATCAAATCAAAATAATTGCAAACAAAACTCCCCCGGGACTGTTGTTAGTTGGAAGCACTCGTTGTTTCGAGAAACCATGGATTGATGCTTGTTGGTGGAGGGGAGTATAAACTTTACCATTCTATTTGGGAACCGCCTATAATGTGTGTAGCATGGAAGATATCGCCATCTCTTGGTTGTTATGTTGACAATGAAAGTATACCGCTCAAAATATTATTTATCTCTATTTCAAAATCAAGCTCTGGCACCTCTACAAATCCCTGCTTTCCTCTGCGAAGGGCCTATCTATTTACTTTTATGTTGAGTCATCACCCTTTATTAAAAAGCACCAGCTGGAGAGCACTGTTGTCATTTGCATCCATTACTATTAATTTATATTGGGTATGACTATGACTGGATATCTTTTACCATGAATTACAATGTCTAGTCAGTCCTTGATCTTTAAAGGTGCTCTGCATTTATGTTTTGCAATCTCAGAAAGGGCTAGCGAGATACCATCTTGTTATATCATATTATGATTGTTTTGAGAAAGTGTTGTCATCCGAGATTTATTATTATTGCTCGCTAGTTGATTATACCATTGATATGAGTAAACATGAGACCTAAGTGTTATTGTGAATATGGTTAGTCATAATCTTTGCTGAAAACTTGAATGCTGGCTTTACATATTTACAACAACAAGAGCAAACAGAGTTTGTAAAAGTTTTTCTTTATCACTTTCAGTTTATCAACTGAATTGCTTGAGGACAAGCAAAGGTTTAAGCTTGGGGGAGTTGATACGTCTCCGTCGTATCTACTTTTCCAAACACTTTTGCCCTTGTTTTGGACTCTAACTTGCATGATTTGAATGGAACTAACCCGGAGTGACGCTGTTTTCAGCAGAATTGCCATGGTGTTATTTATGTGCCGAAACAAAATTTCTCGGAATGACCTGAAACTTCACGGAGCTTATTTTTGGAAGTAATAAAAAATATTGGCGAAAGAATCAAGGTCAGGGGGCCCACACCCTGGGCACGAGGGTGGGGGGCGCGCCCTACCCCCTGGGCGCGCCCCCTGCCTCGTGGGCCCCCTGGAGCTCCACCGACCTCAACTCCAACTCCATATATTCGTGTTCGGGGAGGAAAAATCGGGGAGAAGGATTCATCGCGTTTTACGATACGGAGCCGCCGCCAAGCCCTAAAACCTCTCGGGAGGGCTGATCTGGAGTCCGTTCGGGGCTCCGGAGAGGGGAATCCGTCGCCGTCGTCATCATCAACCATCCTCCATCACCAATTTCATGATGCTCACCGCCGTGCGTGAGTAATTCCATCGTAGGCTTGCTGGACGGTGATGGGTTGGATGAGTTTTATCATGTAATCGAGTTAGTTTTGTTAGGGTTTGATCCCTAGTATCCACTATGTTCTGAGATTGATGTTGCTATGACTTTGCTATGCTTAATGCTTGTCACTAGGGCCCGAGTGCCATGATTTCAGATATGAACCTATTATGTTTTCAAGAATATATGTGAGTTCTTGATCCTATCTTGCAAGTCTATAGTCACCTACTATGTGTTATGATCCGGCAACCCCGAAGTGACAATAATCGGGACCACTCCCGGTGATGACCATAGTTTGAGGAGTTCATGTATTCACTATGTGTTAATGCTTTGGCTCGGTACTCTATTAAAAGGAGGCCTTAATATCCCTTAGTTTCCATTAGGACCCCGCTACCACGGGAGGGTAGGACAAAAGATGTCATGCAAGTTCTTTTCCATAAGCACGTATGACTATATTTGGAATACATGCCTACATTACATTGATGAATTGGAGCTAGTTCTGTGTCACCCTATGTTATGATTGTTACATGATGAACCGCATCCAGCATAATTCTCCATCACCGATCCAATGCCTACGAGCTTTTCATATATTGTTCTTCGCTTATTTACTTTTCCGTTGCTACTGTTACAATCACTACAAAACCCAAAAATATTACTTTGCTATCGTTACCGTTACTTCCATACTACTTTGGTACTAAATACTTTGCTGCAGATACTAAGTTATCCAGGTGTGGCTGAATTGACAACTCAGTTGGTAATACTTGAGAATATTCTTTGGCTCCCCTTGTGTCGAATCAATAAATTTGGGTTGAATACTCTACCCTCGAAAACTGTTGCGATCCCCTATACTTCTGGGTTATCACCCCTCTTTCTTCTAATGACCATCGGTATTTTACTCGAAGCTATATTTTTATTCGTCACATACTATGTGTTTTGCTTGGAGCGTCTTGTATGATATGAGTATTTGCTGGTTTTATTTTGTGTTTTAAGTCTTGATCCCTTGCTGGACACACCTATTTGAGAGAGCCAAAATTATGTCATGACTTGTTAGAATTGCTCTCTATGCTTCACTTAAATTTTTATGAGCTATGGACTTGCTCTAGTGCTTCACTTATATCTTTTTGAGCATAGTGTGCTTTAGTATTTTTGAAGAAATACTCTCTTGCCTCACTTAGATTTATTTGAGAGTTAGTAAAATTTTCAAGAAATTCTCTCTTGCTTCACTTAAATTATTTTGAGAGAAAGGAAAAAATTATGCTCATGATCTTCACTTATATTTGTTTGAGCTTATGAAAAGCAACACATGAAAATTAGTCCCAGAGTGATAGATATCCAAAAAGGATATAATAAAAACTTTCATGAAGATCATTGGACAAAATAAACTTGATTCTTGGTAATAGTTTTGAGATATGATGATGTGATATGTGAGTTATGTTGATGAGTAATTATGCTTTAGTAAGAATATTGGTGTTAAGGTTTGTGATTCCCTATGCAAGCACGAAAGTCAATAGTCATGCAATGAAATTATATCCTACTTATGGTGCATTATTCGGTGTTAATTATGCTTAATGCTTGCTTATGAGATTATTCATTTCTTGGTTGGTCGCTTCTCAATCTTTTGCTAGCCTTCATTTTGCACTAAGTATGATCTCTACTTGTGCATCCAAAACCCTTTAAACCAGTTTTGCCACATGAGTCCACTATATCTACCTATATGCGGTATTCTTTTGCCGTTCTAAGCAAATTTGCATGTGCCATCTCTAATTTTCAAAATAAACTTCTCTTTTGTGTGTTCGTTTCGCTCGAGGAATGGCTAATATTTTCCATGCTGGATGTGTTATTCTCACGATGAGTGTTTATTCACTTGTCATTGCACGAGAGTAAGGCAAAGGTTTTAGGGATGCCCAGTCCCGAAATGAAAAAAAATGAATTTACTTTATGTTGTAAAATAATAAATTCCTTGGAAAGTGTTGGTATGGAGGGCAACCGTGGATACGGCTAGCCATGGAAAGTGAAAGTATGGTGGAAAAAGGAATAAACTTAATTTTCTGTTTGGGAACCGCCTATGATATATCTAGCATGGAAAGTGTTGGAAACTCTAAGTCGTTTTCGTTGGTGGGATGGATACACCTCCCAAAATGTTTCTATCTCTAAGTTTTTCGCTTTGAGCTCTGGCACCTCTACAAATCCCTACTTCCCGCTGTGAAGGGCCTTTCTTTTACTTTATGCAATTTTTATTTTGAATTTGAGTCTCCATCTTCTTTTATAAAAGCACCAATTAGGAGGCAATATGATCGTACTTAAGTATTGGGTGTAGCTAATTGATACGTCTCCAACGTATCTATAATTTTTTATTGTTCCATGCTATTATATTATCCATCTAGGATGTTTTATGTGCATTTATATGCTATTTTATATGATTTTTGGGACTAACCTATTAACCTAGAGCCTAGTGCCAGTTTCTGTTTTTTCCTTGTTTTTGAGTATTGCAGAAAAGGAAAACCAAACGGAGTCCAGTTGACCTGAAATTTGACGGAGATTATTTTTGGACAAAAAGAAGCCCACGGAGCATCGGAGATGGACCAGAAGAGTCCCGAGGCACCCACGAGGGTGGGGGCGCGCCCTACCCCCTGGTTGCGCCCCCTACCACGTGGCCGCCTCGGAGACCCCCCTGACTTGTCCCCGACGCCAAAACCTCTTATATATACAAAAAAAAATCCAGAACATAACCTAGATCGGAAGTTCCGCCGTCGCAAGCCTCTATAGCCACCAAAAACCAATCGGGACCCTGTTCTGGCACCCTGCCGGAGGGGGGATCCCTCACCGGTGGCCATCTTCATCATCCCGGCGGTCTCCATGACGAGGAGGGAGTAGTTCACCCTCGGGGCTGAGGGTATGTACCTGTAGCTATGTGTTTGATCTCTCTCTCTTGTTCTTGATTTGGCACGATCTTGATGTATCGCGAGCTTTGCTATTATAGTTGGATCTTATGATGTTTCTCCCCCTCTACTCTCTTGTAATGTATTGAGTTTTCCCTTCGAAGTTATCTTATCGGATTGAGTCTTTAAGGATTTGAGAACACTTGATGTATGTCTTGAATGTGTGTATCTGTGGTGACAATGGGATATTCACGTGATCTACTTGATGTATGTTTTGGTGATCAACTTGCGAGTTCCGTGACCTTGTGCACTTATGCATAGGGGTTGGCACACATTTTCGTCTTGACTCACCGGTAGAAACTTTGGGGCACTCTTTGAAGTTCTTTGTGTTGGTTGAATAGATGAATCTGAGATTGTGTGATGCATATCGTATAATCATACCCACGGATACTTGAGGTGACATTGGAGTTATTCTAGTACGGACTCTATGATAGATCGAACAGAAAGAATAGCTTCGTGTTATTTTACTACGGACTCTTGAATAGATTGATCAGAAAGAATAACTTTGAGGTGGTTTCGTACCCTACCATAATCTCTTCGTTTGTTCTCCGCTATTAGTGACTTTGGAGTGACTCTTTGTTGCATGTTGAGGGATAGTTATATGATCCAATTATGTTAGTATTGTTGAGAGAACTTGCACTAGTGAAAGTATGAACCCTAGGCCTTGTTTCAACGCATTGCAATATCGTTTGTGCTCACTTTTATCATTAGTTACCTTGCTGTTTTTATATTTCAGATTACAAAAACCTATATCTACCATCCATATTGCACTTGTATCACCATCTCTTCGCCGAACTAGTGCACCTATACAATTTACCATTGTATTGGGTGTGTTGGGGACACAACAGACTCTTTGTTATTTGGTTGCAGGGTTGCTTGAGAGAGACCATCTTCATCCTACGCCTCTCACGGATTGATAAACCTTAGGTCATCCACTTGAGGGAAATTTGCTACTGTCCTACAAACCTCTGCACTTGGAGGCCCAACAACGTCTACAAGAATAAGGTTGCGTAGTAGACATCACTAATATGCGAGTGTGTTTCATGAATGGATCAATGGTTGAGCATGATGGGCTAGGGATAACTTATTTCAGCGTTGATATTTTGAAAGACATGGTTGCTTGTTGATATGCTTGAGTATTTAAATTATCATGTCAAAACTAGACTATTGTTCTGAATCACCTAAAAGTCCAAATGTCCATGCTATAAAGAAAAGAATATAATATGACATGTTAGGCACCATTCCACATCAAAAATTCTGTTTTCACCACTTACCTACTCGAGGACGAGTAGTAGTTAAGCTTGGGGATGCTGATACGTCTCCAACGTATCTATAATTTTTGATTGTTCCATGATGTTATATTATCAATCTTGGATGTTTTATAATCATTTTATAGTCATTTTATATCATTTTTGGTACTAACCTATTGACATAGTGCCAAATGCCAGTTGTTGTTTTCTGCATGTTTTTTACATCGCAGGAAATCAATATCAGACAGAGTCCAAGTGCAACGAAACTTTGCGAAGATTTTTTATGGACCAGAAGACACATAATGGGCCCTGGCTGCGCCTGCGGGGTGCTCCGAGGAGAGCACAACCCACCAGGGCGCGCCAGGAGGCCCAGGCGCGCCTTGGTGGGTTGTGCCCACCTCGGGTGCCCCCCCGGACCGCCTCTTTGCTCTATAAATACCCCAATATTCCCAAAACCCTAGGGGAGTCGACGAAATATTGATCCAGCCACCGCAGAGTCCAGAACCACCAGATCCAATCTAGACACCATCTCGGATGGGGTTCGCCACCTCCATTGGTGCCTCTCCGATGATGCGTGAGTAGTTCTTTGTAGACCTTCGGGTCCGTAGTTAGTAGCCAGATGGCTTTCTCTCTCTTGCTGAATTCTGAATACAATGGTCTCTTGGAGATCCATATGATGTAACTCTTTTGCGGTGTGTTTGTTGGGATCTGATGAACTTTGAGTTTATGATCAGCTATATCTTTTTATATCCATAAAAGTATTTGAGTTTCTTTGATCTCTTTTATGCATGATCTCTTATAGCCTCGTATTTCTTCTCCGATATTTGGGTTTTGTTTGGCCAACTTGATCTATTTATCTCAATGGGAAGAGGTGCTTTGTAGTGGGTTCGATCTTACGGTGCTTGATCCCAGTGACAAAAGGGGAACCGACACGTATGTATCGTTGCTACTAAGGATAAAATGATGAGGTCTATCTCTACATAGATAGATCTTGTCTACATCATGTCATCGTTCTTATTGCATTACTCCGTTTTCTACATGAACTTAATACACTAGATGCATGCTGGATAGCGGTCGATGTGTGGAGTAATAGTAGTAGATGCAGGCAGGAGTCGGTCTACTAATCTTGGACCTGATGCCTATGAAATGATCATTGCCTGGATATCGTCATGATTATTTGAAGTTTTATCAATTGCCCAACAGTAATTTTTTTACCCACCATTTGCTATTTTTCTCGAGAGAAGTCACTAGTGAAACCTACGGCCCCCGAGTCTCTTTCTCATATATTTGCCTTTGCGATCTACTTTTCCTTTGCATTTATTTTCAGATCTATTAAACCAAAAATACAAAAATACCTTGTTACGTTTTATTCTCATTTATTTTATTTGGCGTTCGATCTATCAATCTACTACAATTTCCTGACGTCCGTTTGCCCATCTTGGGGCGCCGCTACCCGAAAGGGATTGACAACCCCTTTTACACGTCGGGTTGCGAGGATTTGTTATCTGTGTGCAGGGGCTGTTTACGTTGTGTTGCTTGGTTCTCCTACTGGTTCGATAACCTTGGTTTCTTCACTGAGGGAAATACCTACCGTCGCTGCGCTGCATCATTCGTTCCTCTTTGGGGAAATACTGACGTAGTCCTAGCCGACATCAGGCTTCTCTCCGTGGTGGCGCCTAGTGCAGTCTGCGTGTGGGACGTCGGTTGCACGAGGGCACGACGGTAGGATGGCTGGTCCGGTGGAGCTTGGAGGTCAGTGGGCTTCCTATGCACTGCCATGCGGTGCCGCTCGACGCATGCGTAGCAGAATCATGCAACAACGGGGCTCGATGGTGCATCTCCAATGCGTGCGGCAGCAGGGCTCGGCGAACGATGGTTTGGTGTGCGGCCAATAGTGACGCATCCATGGCTTATGGATCGGCCACAAGCACGAGGTAGTGGTGTGGTTTCATCTTGGACGACTTGCCTCAGTACTTATTGTTCGTCTACGATGAGATGGATGGCGAAAGCTATGTTTGGATATTTTCCATGCTGACGATGGTGATGCATTTGGGCATCGTTACCTCGTTGAAGGTGTCGTCAATACCGTTCTTGCCTACCCGCCTGTTGCTCCGGGGGAAACCCTAGGTTCGGGTGATCTCAGATCGGACGCTGATGCCAATGATGTTGTTTTACTCTCTTGGGAGCATCGTCTTGGAGTTTGCATCGGTTAGGTGGCCCGGTGGATGTTGGTAGGTTCGTGTTCCGGCGTATGCTTCCATGTTTTACCGGTGCTCTTGTGGGTGGATGAGGGATCAAGCATAGCGTAGCGGTTGGTGGCTGAGATCCTTCTTGAGATGTCGCGCTACGAAGATGGTGCATGGCAATTTGCCGGTGATAAATCGCCGCCTTGGTGGGACAATGATATCTCATGTTTGTGTTGTCTAGGATGCCCGGATTTATCACTAACAGACACTGGCGAAGGAAGCGTGAGACTGTCGGGTTGTCTCTAAGGTGGGATTTTGGTGATAGCGTCTTCTCTCGCCCAACGATCAATGGCTCCGTGACATACTATTCGCTTGGTTTGTGCATGGTTTACAACTCGCGTGGATATCGCGTCTGTACTATACACGCTTACATCATTTTCAGTGGTTGCAACCTCTCGATGAGGATGTTCCTAAAAAAAAACCTTCTCGATGAAGATCAACGTTGCTCTTTTTTTCTTTTTCATCCGCCTATACAGGCCGTCGGTCTTCTATGGCTTCGCTGTTTGCCGGCGTGATCTTTTATGTGCGTTGGTGTTGGTTGTGTGCATCCTAACTATGCAGAGGCGAAGTGTATGCTCATGGTGTTTTGTATTTCTTTAATGCTTCATTATGAGTTAATAAAAGCACTCTTTTCGAAAAAAATAAGAAGTCAACAAGCTTAACACGGCGAGAATGACTTCTCTTGGAACAATCAGCCATGCTTTATTACTGATTAGGGATGTTTTCAGCAATGACAATCGGATCATGAGAGTATCCTGACCACACATGTCCCATGCCTAGCCAACTTGTGAGTTTCGGAATTTGAGCTTCTATGTTCATGAACAAAAACACAAGACATAAAGGTCTTCATCCACTCCTTAATCTCCTTGACGACTCCACCATAATTTCCTCCAAATCCTTCATATATATATGGTTAACAGCAGCCTTGCAGTCAGAAGCAACGAAAAGATGTTGACCTTCAGCAAGTGACAATGCTTGGGCCACCAATCCACCATGATCGCAGCCCAGCGCTGCCAAGGTCCCCGACTCCGACCCAAAGGCCTGGCCCATGAGAAGCTCCGACCGCCAGGACGGGCGTCCATTCTACTAGCCTCCTTCTGCGTGAATAGCCATTGCTTGGCTTTTGGTTCGGTAGTAGCAACCAGAGATTGGGCAAGATCATCATCAACCAACGCCCACACACAGCGTGATGATGTGCAGTTTAGCAAAGAGTGCCTCCATGAATCTAGTACTCCACACATCCCACAAGCCGAGCTGTCTGCCATATGTCCATGAGCTCGAACGTCTTCTGTTGGGAGGGACTGCCGTGATAAACGCCACAGGAACATTTTGACTTTCCCCGACACCTTAGTGTTCCATAAGGTTTTCCACGATCCCTCTTCTACTGATGTCGTTGATGAGCCTGCTGCACTTTCCAGCCATGCCTCCCGACGCCGCCTAGTTTCCACTAGCATACGATATGCTGACTTGGTCGAGAAAACACCGTTTCTTTCAAAGTTCCAGCTCCAGAAATCATCAGTGTTGCGTGTACATAATGGAATACTTAAGATGACCTTAGCATCCATAGGCATGAATACCTGGTTGACGCGTTGAACATCCCATGTGGCACTGGTATTGTCAATCAACTCAGCCACTCAAGTTGGTGGGTTGGCCACCCGACACCCGTACGGACGCAACATCTCGTCCCTCGGTATCCAAGTGTCTGTCTAGATGTTGGTAGTTTCACCATTGCCTATGCGTCGGATGATACCTTGCTTTAGTACGTCGCGGCCTTCGACGATTGCTCGCCATACCTGACTTGGGTGACCGCCCAGATTTGCCCGCAGTATATCTGTATCCGGGAAATAGACGCTTTTCAGGACACGTGCACTAAGGGTTTCAAGATTTTGAAGGAGTCTCCATGCTTGGCGCGCCAGCATAGATAAGTTAAAGAGCTCGAAATCCTTAAACCCGAGGCCCCCCATACTTTTCGGCTCTGTCATGGACTTCCAAGAGACCCAGTGAGGTTTTCTCTTGCCTTCCTTCGAACCCCACCAGAATTTTCTTATGAGCATATTAAGGTGTTCACACAAACCCCTTGGTAATTTGAAGCAAGACATGGAGAAGATCGGCACAACTTGTGCCACTGCCTTTACCAGCACCTCTTTACCCGCTGTTGACATAGTTTTCTCAAGCTAACGTTGCACTTTGCTCCACAGACGGTCCTTCAGATATTTGAAAGCCCCGTTCTTTGAATTTCCTATGTCAGATGGCATGCCCAGATACTTTTCATTAAGTGTTTCGTTTGGAACATTGAGAGAATCTTTGATCACTTCCCTAGTGCTATCAGGAACACCCTTACTGAAATAGATAGATGATTTTGCCAAGTTAATCCGTTGGCCTGAAGCTTCACAATAACTGTTCAGTACCAGGTTCACCTCCTCAGCACCAGCACTATTTGCCTTACAAAACAGTAGGCTGTCATCAGCAAATAACAAGTGACTTACCTAGGGCGCCGTAGGTGCCACTTGTAAACCACTCAGATTGGATGACTCACTCTTGGATTTTAACAGGCACGACAGGCCCTCTGCTGCAAGAAAGAACAAGTATGGACTGATTGGGCCCCCTTGTCTGATCCCTCTTGATGGCTCAAACTCCTCCAGCTTATTTCCATTGAATAGCACCGAGAACTTGACCGAAATGACTAAGTTCATAACTATATTTACCCACCTTTCCGTGAAGCCTAGTTTCATCATCACCGCCCCCAGGTAGGGCCACTCGACTCTATCATAGGCTTTCATCATGTCGAGCTTGAGTGCAAATGACTGGTGCTTCTTTGCTTTGTTCCTCTTCATAAAATGAAGGCACTCATAAGTTGTGATGATGTTATCAGTTATTAACCTTCCAGGAACAAAAGTTGACTGCTCTTCAGATATTATATCAGGCAAAATCACTTTCAGACGGTTAGCAATCACTTTTGCAGCAATTTTGTAGAGCACATTACAGAGGCTAATCGGTCTGAACTGAGCTAATAAGGTGGGATTTTTACCTTTGGTATTAACACCAAAACTGTTTCATTAATGCATGCTGCTGATTCTGTACCATCCACAATTCTTAAAACTACCCTTGTCACATCATTACCACACACCTCCCAGTGACGCTGAAAGAAATGGGCTGGGTATCCATCTGGGCCTGGAGCCTTTGTCGGGAATATCTGGAAAAGTGCTATTTTTACCTCCTCCTTGTATGGTGCGTTTAAGGCATCATTCATTATATCAGTAACTTTGCGTGGGATAGTATCCAGGACCGGCCCCATGTTAGCTACCCCTTCTGATGTGTACAGATTTTTGTAAAAGGACGTCGCCATGGTCTCCATCTCCGTCACATTCTCTGTCAAGGCATCATTCATTATTCATGCGTATGGAATCCCTCTCGCATGATCAGTTTGTATTGCTAGCGTTACTTTGTGGGCAATATGGACTGGCCGTCGGAAGGCAATTCACGAAGGGATTTTTCAAACTCCGCAGGCTACCACTGAATTTGTCAGGAGATTCATAGCGAAACTCGAGGTGCTGGAAAATAAAAAGGAGCCCACAGCGAGAGGTGCTCTAGCTGCTCATGTTAGGCCGCGAGCTCCACCAGTAGGATGGTTTAAAATACACGTTGATGCTGGAGTCAGAACTGGGAGGAGAGGTTCAGCCGCTGCGGTCTGTAGGGATCAACAAGACAACTATCTGGGGAGTTCATCATTGGTTATTGCGGGTGTGGATGACAAAACTATCCTAGAGACTATTGCATGTCGAGAAGCGCTTGCCCTAGCTGAAGACCTCAACTTGGATAATTTGATCATCGCCTCTGATGCTAAGCAAGTGGTTAGTGACATCTCAAAGTCACGTATGGGCAGAAATGCTGCAATCATTCATGAGATTAGAAGTAGAGCTTCTTCCTTCGTTTGTAATTTTATTTTTAAAGGACGTGCGGCTAATAGAGACGCACACAACCTTGCCAAATATTCACTCTCGTTCGGCCGACTTCCCACGCTCTATGGACTTTGATGAATAAATTGGCTTTACCCCTAAAAAAAAATACTAGCCTCCTTCTTCCACCTCCGCCTTCCCCCACCTCTTCACCGCCGGCCGCCTCCTTCCGCTTCATAAACCCCTTCGCGGGAGCCCCTTTCCCCGCGCCATGCGGTCCCTCGCGCGGCCGCCGAGGCCGACCAAGCCCCTGCCCCCGCTCGCCGCCTTCGTCCAGTCCATGGGGTACGTGGAGGTGAAGATGCGGTGGAAGAAGGACGCGTCCTTCGACGCCGTCCCGGTGCTCGCGCACGCGCGGGACCTCCGCCCGCTCGCCGCCCTCGCGCGCCTCCTCTCCCCGTCGCCGACCCCCGTCTCCGCGGTCTCCAAGCTCCGCCGCTCGCTCGAGACCTCCGACCGCCGGGTCGCCTCCTTCCTGCGCCGCTTCCCCGCGGCCTTCGTCGAGTCCGTCGGGCCCGAGCACAACCACCCCTGGTTCCGCCTCTCGCCCTCCGCCGCGCGCCTCCAGCGGGAGGAGCGGGACGTCTTCGCCGCCCGCCGCGCCGACATCACCTCCCGCCTTCGCCGCCTCCTCCTCATGTCCCCGGCCCGCCGCCTCCCGCTCACCGTCGCGCAGGGCATGCTCTGGCACCTCGGCATCCCGGAGGACTACTTCAAGCGCCCGGATTTCGACATTGGGCAAGATGGATTCAGGATTCTGACCACCGGAGATGCTGTATTTTCCGAGGACGAGAACCATGGTAAGGAGCTGGGGCTCATCGATGATGGGAAAGATCAAGAAATGCCACTGTCGGTGCTTCAAATGGGTGCCATACGGAGGTTTGGGTCGGCAGAGGAGGTGCCCTTCCCGCTGTTCCCGTCCAAGGGTCTTCGGCTGAAGCGGAAGATTGGAGACTGGATGGAGGGATTCCAGAAGCTGCCTTACATCTCTCCCTATGCGGACTTCAGCAACATTCATCGGGGTAGCGATGTTTCAGAGAAGCGGGCGGTTGGGGTGCTCCATGAGCTGTTCAGTCTGTTTGTGACATGCTCTGCCGAGAGGCGACGGTTACTCTGCCTCAGGACACACCTGGGGCTGTCACAGAAGGTTCACCTGGTGTTTGAGCGGCACCCGCACATATTCTACTTACTGTTGAAGGAGAAAACGTGCTTTGCTGTCCTCAAAGAGGCATACATGGCTGGGGGACACACATCAATTGAGGAGCACCCCATGCTGGAGGTGCGGAGCAAGTATGCCAGGTTGATGCAGGAGTCACAGGAGATCATAAGGCGCCGGCGAAGCGGGAAGCCTGTACAGTTGGATCCTGAGGATCAAGAGAGTGAGGATTCGAAGGGTATAAATTCAGCTGCAATCCCTTCATAGGATGTTTATTATTTTTGACTGATCAGAAATAAGGAAATGGGCAATACGGCTTTTTACGGATTTTTGCAACAAGAGTGAGGGGGCTTTACCCTTGGAAGCAGCAAATTTGCATGCAAATAAAGGAGTTGTGCGCCTATGCAAAGAGGTTGGTGCAGTATCTATGATTTACCGTGTTCATCTAGAGGTTCTAGATTAGTTGACTGACACTTGGTGATAGGCTGATAGCTTTAGTTCAAATTTCTTCTGATAGATGTAGAGTGGGGTGATACATGACACAATATGCTTGGCGAATGATTTTTACTTGTTCACTGGATGCTGTTGTGACTTTCCAATGTATTTCTTGAACATCTTTTCTTCCTGCTTACAAGTGAAAACTAACAACAGAAAGTGTACAAATTCTTGATTGGGAAACTTTTTAGGAAAACGCCGCAACATCTACTGGCAAATAACTGGCAAGATCTTTTCTTAATATTAATTAAGCTTCAACCGTTTAAATGCTTGGTGTCGAAACTTTTAAGGGAAAAACAAATATATTTCTTGATCATATTACGTTGGTATGTGCAGAATAAATAAATTATTGATGATATAATAGAAGTTGCTGCCTTCTAGGTGTAGTTTTGGTGTGTGGCCCAGTGTTGTTGTTTGGGGTAAGGCGAACTCGTCATATCTGACAAAACATATATAAAGATCTGAGTTGGTGGTGGTCCATTCACCCTCAGAGATTGCCTCTTAAGTCAGCAAGAAATTAGTTACTGCAATTATCATACATTCTATGTAGCAGACATATCGCGATCTCATATTTAGTTGTTGATTTGGTTGATGCATACCTCCTTTTTTTTTACCTGCACAAAGTTAGAGACTACGATGACAGAAACGCTTAACCAACTCATGCAATAAAGAAACTTCTTAGCAATGCACGAGCATATATTATATGTAGCATTGCACGAGTATTTAGCTAGTCCAACAAAACATTGCTGTTATGCTTCTTAGCAGAAGTTAACGAATAAGCAAGCAGGTGAAATTAGTCTGCTGAATTAGTTTCTCTGAAAGCTACCATCTTAGACATGCATGAATTACTATAGCTTTGTTCTATAGTTAGTTACTTACTTTCCACATATAAAATTTACCAAGATTATGTGCTCTAGGATAGGTAAAATCGGCTGAACGGGCTGCGAATTTGGCTGGTGGCTAGAATAGATCACAGTACTATCTCGCCATAGGTTTTGCTCCTTATCTTTTCATTGACGCGTCAGTATTCTGCAAGTTATCTTTTGAGGAGTTGCTATGAAACACTATACTATTGATTTTACAAGATGATAGTGATAGGGTCCTCACATTATACCTTCAAGATCATCATAGTAATTTTAACAATTTTAGTCATATAACTCAATATATTATTATACTATATTTTGTTGTATGCGTATAATTGGACTGCTAGTTTCATGCGGTTGATGCCGCATTTAATTATTCACTGAGAAATGCTATATATGGGTTATGTGGTACCGGCGTGAAGTTGCAAAATCGATCACAAGACATCTATTTTTAGAAGTGAACCATGTAGTTGGCACTTGGCAGCATGGAGTCTATCATTGTACGTTCCAATGATCTGGACAAGTATGAGCACTGGATATGTTTATTGATACTTCCGTATCAGAGTATTTATGTCTACTCTCTAGATGAACATCTACACCTACGACCATCAGTTAGTCTGCCCTGGCAGTTGTACATATTTGATACAAAGCTAATGAATTGCCAAAAGTGAGATATTTCTTATCGGCTGGTGCGATATTCATCTAATAGTTGTTTTTAGGGTGCTTCTCTTGGGCTGTGGTTTCTGAATCAGCGTTAGGTGCCCGGTTATGTTCGCCAGGGAAGATGTTCCTTGATGGGGCCCACCTTACCAAGGAAGATCATTGCCCTGTGCCCAGTTATGTAAAACGGCTGGCAGGTTCTCCACTCATATTAGCAATTTCTGCTCCAGATGCTGCATAGAGGAGGATGATCTTCACCTCTTTTTCCTATGCCACTTCGCAAAGGCTGCTTGGTTCTCACATCCTTTGTTTCTAAGATCAAAAGGCTTAGTACAGGACTCTAGAACTGTTCGCATAGAGAAGGATGATCTTCACCTCTTTTTCCTATGCCACTTTGCTAAGGTTGATTGGTTCTCACATCCTTGGTTTCTAAGGTCAGATAGCTTAGTACAAAAAGTTAGAACTGTTCTTGAGATCATTCATAGCCTGCTTACGTCTGATCATCCACGTGTTTCGCTTAGCAGCATTTTAACTTCTATGTGGTGTATTTCGAAGTCCAGTGATCTCTTTGCAGGAAAGCAGGATCTCCTTTTCAGGTTGTTCATGCAGCACAAGCAATCTCACATTGCTTATCCCCTGAAACCCAAGCAGATGTCATGGCTCAACGGAGCAGTGCAAGTTCGTCTTGGGGTCCCTGTTAGGCAGAAAAGTTAGAAGCATTTTCAGATACCCATGAAGGTTAATTTCCCATGCTGTAGCGGAGCAGCTTAAGTAGGAGCTTGATTTTCTGGTTGTTTTGCTTTGTATTTCAGCCGGGAAACATGTAGTAGCTGGAGTCTTGCAGTTAGTTTTCGTATTGTACTTGTGCCTGTGCTGGTGCCTTTCTGTAGTAGCTGGAGTTGGCTCGTTTATGCCTTTTGTTTTTGAGCTCGTTTTGCTGGTGATGCACTGTAATTTGCTGAAGGATACTGTTTTATCAGTTTTTACAATGAATGGAAATTGGGGACAATGCTCCTTAATTCGAAAAAAAAGGATATCCATGAAGTATACTTGAAAACATGCAAGAGATAGATTGTCCATTATCTCAGCTTATCGAGTTCTTTAGAGAGCAAGTTTTGTGTAGAATCCAACATTGCAGTTATGTCTATGTTGACATGCATTTTGTTGGATAGAAGAGAGTACTGATAATGTGGTTTGCAGGCCTGTTTTGTGAAAGCCGTGGAAAAATGCGACGACCGCTGCTCTCTTGAAAGTTGAGCTGCAAGTGATTTGCAGGCATTTAGCAGGTAATCCGAGGTTAATATAATGGTACTTTTTTTCCTGATAATAGATAGGAGGAACTTCTGTCTTTTTTCCACAGACGATTATATATCAAGGTGCATATTTCATTTTATCATTGATAGGTTTTGGTTTCCGCAGCAAGCAAATGCCTGTTGGATGAATTGTCTGAAGCTAAAGAAACCCTGTTCACTGCTAATCTGTTATGCACCAAGCCGAGGGAGTTGGTAATATAAGAGTCTATGTGCCAGAAGTCTTAATCTCTTTACATGTTCGTGGTGAGCTAGTAAGAGAGAGAGAGAGAAATCCTGTTCGCTTAATTGGTAGGCTATTTTTTCTAATCTTTCAAGTTGAGAAAGGCATGCATGGCATGTCACCTTCTGGTAAGAAGGGTGGCTTCTTCAACAGCGACCGTGTTTTCTGGAGAGGAGGGAGCCTCGCGTCGCCTCCTCGGGGCTAGAGGAGGGAACAAAGAGCAAGCGGGAGGGCCCAGTTCTCGCGACGACGATCACGTGGGATTTCATTTTATTTTTCCGTGTTGTCATGTGGAAGATAGCAAGTTAGTAACCATTAATTTGTACTTCTATGCTGATATCACTCTGTTCAGTTAAGGTGAACAGGTCCACCCTACAAACAGCCATCATAAATCTTAATCATGTCCCCACGAAGGCGAACTGGGATGTTGCTGTTACTCAAGTTCTTCAGATGATCAAAGGGAGGCAAACCGAACAACTTCATCAGCTTAGAGAAGCAATGGAGCATCACAATTGTTTCTTTAGTTTTACCTTTTGTTGCTGGTATGGTTGTCTCAGTTTTGTTGAGAAGAGAGAATTCAGAGAATGCAAAAAAAAAAGAGTGAAAAATGCACAGTATTTCTGAGTTTGCATCCTGTTGCATATGCACAGATATATGTAATCTGAATGCAAGCTTCTCTTGCTGCCATGAATGGAAGATTTTGTTAACGGAAAAGTACTCTGTTATTGTATTCATCACGGTTGCAGATTGGCAGCATTTTTTTTACCTCTGAATTCTTACAAATTTCTGAAACTCAGAAAACATTGATTATGCGAGACAATGAATCCAAAGATTACCTTGACACGGTCTAGCTATGCATACTTGTAATAGAACATATACAACAAATAAATTTGCCAGCAGAGTTCCATATCATACTCTGAGTTGGTATCATCTCCACCCGCAAGCCCAGCTATAATGCACATGCAACATTTTACAGCACAGTGAGTGAAAGAGAAGTGAAAATGAGGCACACAAAAAATGCAGTCATATTGATATCCAATATAAAACACACAACGTGTTTGACAGTTTCGCTTCCCTATTGCTTTCCAGTACCAGGAGTAATCTAGCTGATAGATATAGGCTACAGTCTACAGCTACAAGAACAGGGAAAGCAACGCAGGCTATCGGCTGCTGATAACAGATTAAGTTTCGACAGTGATGACAATCTGAGATGCCAGCACAAGTGCACAACAGTGATAAGTTTCGACGACGATCAGATCTGGTTACTTAAAAGATGAACGATCATGATAGAGCAGAGCTGCGTCGGGCCGGGGCAAAGAAAATCAAGCCTGAATGATCATGACTGTTGGTCGGGTAGCTCACTTGACCATGGTAATGCTATAAAGTCTTGTAGTACAGTTTTTCTCTTGTTTTGGTACAGCATTGTGCAGTTTCTATTTCTTCAGTCGTATCATGCCTTGCTTGGCAGCGTTGTTTAGACTCGTCTATCTATCTTTTTTTTTTCGAGAGTACGCCAATGGCGTATCATATTTTTATAGAAGGCAGAAGTTTAAATACAAGAACTTGCGAGTGATGCGAACATCAACACAAGTGAACCAAGACACCTACACCCACACCTTTCCAAAGCCTACTCTCTCACAAAATGGTCTAAAACTCCTACACCTAATCCGGCCTCCTTCCAGTCTTTGATCTCGTTCATGATGTTCCTCTGCCTGTTCTTGAAAATAACCTCCCACAGAACATGTGCGATTGATTAAGGATTTTCTCATTAAGTGCTGGCAACAAGAACTCCCTTGTGACCCAAACCGCTCTGTCAGCCTCCCCAAACCCCAGCCCCAATCTTCACAAAGCTTTGTTGTCCTCAAGGGGGTTATGTGGACTTCAAATTTGCTCATTGCAGGAACCAGTCCTAGGTCTACTCAGATGCTTCTTGGAATAGAAGATCCTTGCTGAACAATGCAGATCCAGCTCCTTGGCTCAGATGGTTTTTTCCCAGTGCTGCAGTACGCGGACGACACTCTGATTATTTTCCGGGGCGAGGTGGAGCAAGCTAGAGCTATTAAAAGCATCCTCACTGCTTTCTCTGAGTTCTCAGGGCTGACGATTAACTTCCAAAAAAGCACTCTGGTGCCTGTTTGTGTGCAGCAGGAGGTCGTCATGGAAATTGCTAACACACTCAACTGCCCGGTTTCCTCCTTTCCGTGTACATACCTGGGGCTGCCCCTCTCTTTACACAAGATCAAGCATGGTATGTTGCTGCCGGCCATTCATAAGGTTGATCGTCGACTCTCTGTTTGGTTAGCCACGTTCCTCTCTTGGGGCGGCAGGCTAACTCTTATAAATTTTGTCCTGGCTGGCATACCGAGCTACCTCATGACTTGCTTTTCTTGGCCCAAGGAATCCCTCAGTAAGCTGAACGCTCTTCTCAGGGCCTTCTTCTGGCAGGGTAAAAACACAACTAAAGGAGGACACTGCCTCGTGGCTTGGGATACAGTTACTTTGCCCCGTGCCAATGGTGGTTTGGGTGTGAGAGATCTCGAGGCCCACAATCAGGCTATGCTCTGTAAGTTTGTGGCCAAAATCCTTCAATCCTCTGACATCTCTTGCTTCAGCTGGTTTGCTTCCCAGTATTGCAAGGATTCTTTGCCTCTCAAGAGACACCACAAAGATATTGCTATGTGGAAGGGTTTCAAGAGTTGCATCCCTATGGTTCTATCCTCCTCGCGTTGTTCTGTTGGCAGTGGCAGGCATGTTTCTTTCTGGCATGATCACTGGCTGGTTGATGATAGCTTGAGGCACGTCTGTCCGGTTATGTACTCCTTCGCTCGCAATCAGGATTGCTCTGTTCAGTCTCAGTTTATAGACGGGAACTGGAGCTTGCAGCTACACCCAAACCTCTCGCAGACAGCCTCCCAAGAATTGGAACTGCTTAACCAGCTTGTTGTTAACATCACCCCGGATAGCACTAGCATGGATACACGGGCCCCTGCGCTTGGAGGCAACACCCTAAGTACGCGCTACTTCTACAACTTGCTTACTTTCCGGGGAGTTCTTTGGGCTCCCGCGCCCTGGATTTGGGATCCTATTATTCCTATCAAGTTCAGAATCACGTTGTGGCTAGCTTTCTGGGGATGCTTGAACACTAAGGCTAACATGGTCCGAAAAGGCTGGTCGGCAGCTGCCCCGACTGCAGGTTGTGACGTTTGCCCGGCTATGGAGACGGCTGACCATCTCATCCTTCGCTGTCGCTCTGTTGATGCCCTCTGAAATAGGTTTTCGCTGGCGCCGTTAGCACAAGAGTCACCCAACATTCAGTATTTTGTTTCACACGCGATGAATCAACTTCCCTCCAAGGCTAAATGGAATGTTGTTTTTGCGGCCTGTGCCATCACACTTTGGCAAGCTAGAAATGACCGGGTTTTCAATGCTAAATGCTGGTCAGAGTCATATATCAGGCTTCACGCTGCTAATCTGATACGTTTATGGAGCAACAGAGCCACCAAGCAACGTGACAAAGATGATCTACAGGCATGGATTACAATGCTTAATGGCTAGGCTCTGACTCTTCCTTTTCTATGCTCTTTCTCCCTTTTTCTTCTCTGCCTCCCTACAGGCTGCTTGTGGCCTTGCACCTGGGTGCATTTCACAAGCCATGTATTTGTACTTCATGTGGCTTATGCCTCTTTTGAAATATAAGGTCGGCCATGAGCCACCTTCTTATTTTCAAAAAAAAAAAAATGCAGATCCAGCTCCTACAGGGTTAGGTTCGCATGTTCAAGCTGAAGATGAAGGGCAGAGAATCGATGTGCTAATCTCAGCCTCAAGTTACACTGCAACATCACCTCTGCAGGCTGAAGGTCAAGTTTTGCACCTTGCTGCTTTGCTAGCTAGCCACTCCATCTTATTCGACCAGGTGTGTATTTTTGGGACTGTGCTTCGGTGCCTTAATGCATCTGCCTTTGTGCCTATGACATGCGGGCCCAATAGGTGGCTGGCCAACAGGGACCCAAAGGCAGGTGCCTTACGGCACTTAAGCTGCGTCCGGATTTTTGTAGTACAGAGCAGGAGCCACATCTACTAACCTCTGCTTCCCTCACGAACATGTTGTTCAAAGTATAATCTGATCGTATCTTGCGTACTAGATAAATCTTGCGTCTCGTGATCTGATCGTATTTCGCGTCGTCTGGATACGACCGGACTACACGATTTTGCATTCGATCCTAATGGACCGTATGTCAATCCTGTATTCTTACATGGAACGCCGGGAGGAGCCTCACGTACGGTGATTTTGCGACGAATTTCGCAGGCCGCAATTCGCGTGTTTTTCAAACAGTGGATCGATACCGAAGCAAAGCGCCTTCTTTGTGGGAGGTATACCAGAATGTTGTTAGGCATATCAAATGGTAGCATATTGCGGTCTTACAACCTGGGCACGCGATTCGCGAGGAAATGGGGAAAAGGGTTAGCCATTGCCGGCGACACGCACGCACGCACGCACTGCCGGCCGGCGACACCTGTCTGTCTGCGGGACGATCAGATCCATCTGTTCGGCCATCAAGATCTCGGCGCCCGGGCGGGCCGGTGGACGACGTAGGGAGACGCGGTGCTGGCCCTCGCCTTGCGCTTCTCGAGGAACCGCTGCAGCGAGCGCTTCATCGACAGGCCCCCCTGATCGCCGAGCGGCGTGGGCGCCACGATGCCGCCATGATCCGGAGATGCCCTCGTCTGCCCCCGAGCGGCGCGGCAAGCCCCTTGCGCGATGCCGGCGTCGTCCATGTCTGTGATCTTCCCCGTCGTTTCCTGGTTCGCCATGGATATGATTGCCATTGCCTACAATCAACAAGGCTAGCTGTTAATTAGCAGGCCATGGCCATGGCCACCGCTCATTCATGGCGTACGTAAACGTAACGCACGTCGCGCTTGCGACATGCATCTGCATGTTGATGGACCTGTAGCTCGACCACGTCGACGGCGCACAGCACGCGCCGGTCGTAGCCAATCGTGAGGTTCCTCCGTGCCGGCGCCGGCGCCGGGGCGGGGGCCGTCGTCGGGCTTCCAAGGCGGAGGCTAAGCTCCAGGCCGTCGGCACCGCAGGCTCCCATGCCCGCGTCGTTGCCGCCGGCCATGTGTCGCCTCCTTCGATCGTCAAGCCGATCGAGGGATTCGACCGCCGCATCGGCCGGCTGGTTATATATAGGTGGAAGACACGACGCGCGCGGCGATTTGCGCCGTGGGAATAATCTATTCTACGTGTGACCGGCGCCGGCCGTGGCGGTTCAGGCCGTTGCGCATGTGACGAATTGCTCGAAAATCTGCACGCATCGGCGCGTTGGCTAGAGTGCTCTTCCAACACACATTTCCATTCTCGGCAACGGTGTGTGGGAATTTCCACCAGCTAGCTTCACAAACAGCGTGGGCGTGGCTCCCCTGTATTTAGCGACGAGGATATACCGAGCATTGCAGATCAGAGGTCCTTGAATTAGGAAAAAAAATCTTATGCGACCCGGGTCGCACGTCCTGCATCGTAAGAGCAACTCCAACGGGGCGACCCAAACGGACGCGCGCTTTGTCCGCTTTTCATCCATTTGGGTTGGCCAGGCGGACGTGCTCGTCCGCATTGTGAAATGGGTCGGCTTGGCCGCCTAATGGGGAGGCCGACCCAAATGTACCAGCGTGAAAAAAAACAGCTCGCACGAAATAAACATAAACAAACATAATTAAACATAAGTGGCCGGTCAAACGCCGGCCAAAGTCCACTTAAACCTAAGTAAACATTAAATTAAACATTAAAAAAGTCTGCGCCTGCCTGCTGCCACCCCGCACGCTGCCCTAGACGTCGTCGGCCTTGCCCTTGCCCTTGCCGTCGACAGGGCCGTCGTCGGTGAGGTCGATGAAGACCGGAGCAGGGCCAGCCCACCCGAACGCCGCCTGGTACGCTGCCAGGGCAGCCTCCTCTGGCGTCTGCTGGGGCGGCGGCATTGCGGCCAGCCGCGCGCGCTCCTCCTCCTCCTCGAGCCGTAGCACCTCCGCGTCGCGTTGGAGCATGGCCTCGTAGCGCATCTGCTCCTCGCCATCGGCCTGCTTCTGGCGGAGCCAGTGCTCCTTCCAGCACTCGAGGTGTGCCTCCTCCCGCGTCGGCATCGCGGCGAAGTGGACGGGAGGAGCGCTCACCCACTCGCGATACTGTCCCGTCCATGAGTAGGCCTCCTTCGGCCAAGTGGGTGGAGGCGGGGAGCGCTTCTGCGTTGGCTCCATCTCCGGTTTGGGCTCGACGGGCGACGACGGTGGCGGTGGCGGCACGAAGAGCGGGGTGTGGACGGATCCCCCGCCGCCGACAGGGCAAGGGCTTGCTCCAGCCCATCCCAGTGCGCGTCCTCCTCGAGGCGGCTAGCCTCCAGCGCGTGCTGCAGGGCCTCCTCGAGGGCGGCTTGGTACTCCGCCTCCATGTCCTCCGGCTGCACCTGCGGGGGCCGCGGTGGGAACGGCGGCGGGACGGCGTCGACACCCGAACGCCGTTGCTTCTCGTGTTCCAGGGTGAACCAAGCCTCCCAGTTGGGAGAGTCGGCGGCGTACTCGGGCAGCCGACGCTGCTCCGGCGTGAGCTGCGCGCGGCGCCTGCACACCTCCTCGTCGTGCGCCCGCTGGTTGCGCGGAACCGCCGGCACCGGGATCCGCTGCGGATCCAGATGCCAATGGTGCGGCAGCGTCACGTCGGGGTACGGCAGCGGCTGCCTGTACTTCCAGTGCCACCGCGCTTGGTGCACCGAGATGTGCAAACGCCGGCGCCCAGGGCGGAAACGCGCCGGCGCCGGAGGAGGAGGGGGAAGGGGAGCACGGGAGGACGAGGCACCGGGTGTGCCCTTGCCCTTGCCATTGCTACTGCCGAAGAGGCCCATGGGCGAGCTAGGGTTTGCGGTCGCAGGCAAGGAAGCAAAGGGAGTGGTGGGGGGCCAGATTGGACGGGGAGAAGTGGATGAGGCCGGCCCCGCCGCACGCGTGCTTAAAAAAGGACGCTTCCACTGGCTGACTAGTGGGCCCTTTGTCGGTGGTCGTCATTAATAAGACGACGGGTGGCGTTGGGTGGCCTACAGGTGGGGTCACGGCGGACGGCGAGGAGACGCGCGGCGCGTCCGCGCCGACGCATTCCAGGCGCAATTTTGGGCCGGAAATGGGTCGGCGCGGACGCCAGGCGGACGCGATTTGCGTTTGGGTCGGCGCGTTGGGCCTTCACTTTTGTCCGCGCCGACCCAAACGGGCGCGGGCGGACGAAATGGGTCGCCCCATTGGAGTTGCTCTAAGACCCGCTTCTGGTAACGACACCTGGAAAAACGGATCTCAAAGCATTCTCTCTTTCTTCCTCCTCTGGTCTCTCTCTCCTCTCTGTTTCTCCTCCGTCGAGCAGCAGTAGAACCAGCATGAACTGCAGCCAGAGCACGTCCAACCGCCGACACCATCCTCAGCAACTTCTCCTCCATCGCCGCTGCTCTCCGTCCCAGCGTCTCCTCCCATGCCGCACCATTCGAGAAGCAGTCGCAGAATCATGACATTTCGATGGCCAGCTGGCCACCATCAACCCAAGACCTCCGCCGCCATCGCCGCCGCCGTCGTCGCGTCTGGAGCAGCTGAGACGATGCAAGATACTCGCATCAGGGTGTGAAACGAGGAAATGATACAGGGAGGTAGACGGTCTTGAACTCAAGCCCCAAGGGCAGCGGCGAGCCCGTGAATTAGTCGAGGAGGACAACAACGGGAGGAGAAACTGAGGATGGAGATAGGCCAGAGGAGGAAGAAAGGGAGATGTGCTTTGAGATCCGTTTTTCCAGGTGTCATTATCAGAAGTGGGTCTTACAATGCAGGACGTGCGACCCAGGTCGCATAAGATTTTTTCCCTTGAATTATTTCGTGAGAGGTGTCATGTAGGTCCACAAACAACGAAAAGTGCAAGTATAATATGTAAATACGCGATACATTTGAAATAGTTTGAGGACCTAAATGACACCTCTAAATAGTTTAAGAACCTAGACGACACACATATTGCATTTCGAGGACCTAAATGACGAATTTTATAGTTTGAGGACCTACGTGACACCTTTAAAATAGTAAAGACCTAGGTTGCACTTCACTCTAGATCAGCTTTCATCTTGATGAGCATACTGAAGACGACATTGTGTGGAAGCACACGGCTAACGGACACTACTCGGCGGTCTTCGCCTACAAGGCACAATTTCTGGGTATGACATTTTCTCATGAAACAAATGGTCTGGAAGGCTTGGGCGCCAGGAAAGGTCAAGTTCTTCGCCTGGTTAGCCTTGCAGGACCGGATTTGAACCACCAACAGGTTGGCCAAGCGTGGGTGGCCAAATTGCGGTCTTTGCCCTCTCTGCAAGAGGGAGCAAGAATCGGGGCCTCACCTTTTCTACAAAATGTTGCTTCACCATAGGGCTCGGAAACTTAGTCATTGAGAAGACAGGGCTGCCCACCTGGATGCATCTACTTCGCACACGGATGGCTCCGTCGAGGAATGGTGGGCCAATAGAACCGTCGCGAACACCCCAAATAGGAAGGCCATGGCTTCCCTCGCCATGCTTGTTTCTTGGATTATTTGGAACGAAATGAACTCCAAAGACTTCCATCAAAACAGCGCCCCATCGATGATTTTGCTCAATAACATTCTAACGAAGGCGCATCTTTGGGCTATGGCGGGTGTGAGGAAACTACGGAAAATTCTAGTGCGGGAGTAATTGACATGTGACTTGTTGTATGTGTAACGATTGTAAAACAAACAAACCCTATTCCCTCTTAATGAAATGATGAGGCAAACCTTGTGTCTCCGTTTAAAAAAGATCAAGTGATCTTTTGTGTGTGTGTGGAAAACCAAGTGATAATTTTTTGGCGCTGATCAAGCATTTTTCTTTAAAATTTTGAACCAAAAAGGTAATGAAATATTTATTTGTGATATGGAGGAAGTACATTAGTGATGGAGTTTCATGATGGTAGAGACGGGCAAAGTTAGAACTTTGATTAATTTGGAATGGAGTAATTAGGCTAGACATTCAAAATGTCTCCTCTGTTTGGGGCTGGACAACAAATATGCGACGCACAAATTCATCTACACGATAAATATGCACACTACACAACCCCCTCACTTGTAGTGAACTTTGAGGACAGTTTCAACTAACAAGTAAGTAGTGGAATAACGCAAACAACATGCACATTTGACACATGATTTAACATAGAAAACCTCCTCAACTTGAGGAGTAAAAACCACATGTATGGACTGTTGGAAATATGCCCTAGAGGCAATAATAAATGGTTATTATTATATTTCTTTGTTCATGGTAATTGTCTATTGTTCATGCTATAATTGTATTGTCCGGAAATCGTAATACATGTGTGAATACATAGACCACAACGTGTCCCTAGTAAGCCTCTAGTTGACTAGCTCGTTGATCAACAGATAGTCATGGTTTCCTGACTATGGACATTGGATGTCATTGATAACGGGATCACATCATTAGGAGAATGATGTGATGGACAAGACCCAATCCTAAGCATAGCATAAAAGATCGTGTATTTTCGTTTGCTAGAAGCTTTTCCAATGTCAAGTATCTTTTCCTTAGACCATGAGATCGTGCAACTCCCGGATACCGTAGGAGTGCTTTGGGTGTGCCAAACGTCACAACGTAACTGGGTGACTATAAAGGTGCACTACGGGTATCTCCGAAAGTGTCTGTTGGGTTGGCACGGATCGAGACTGGGATTTGTCACTCCGTGTGACGGAGAGGTATCTCTGGGCCCACTCGGTAATGCATCATCATAATGAGCTCAATGTGACTAAGGCGTTAGTCACGGGATCATGCATTGCGGTACGAGTAAAGAGACTTGCCGGTAACGAGATTGAACAAGGTATAGGGATACCGACGATCGAATCTCGGGCAAGTAACATACCGATTGAACAAAGGGAATTGTATACGGGATTGATTGAATCCTCGACACCGTGGTTCATCCGATGAGATCATCGTGGAACATGTGGGAGCCAACATGGGTATCCAGATCCCGCTGTTGGTTATTGACCGGAGAGGCGTCTCGGTCATGTCTGCATGTCTCCCAAACCCGTAGGGTCTACACACTTAAGGTTCGGTGACGCTAGGGTTGTAGAGATATGTGTATGCGGAAACCCGAAAGTTGTTCGGAGTCCCGGATGAGATCCCGGACGTCACGAGAGGTTCCGGAATGGTCCGGAGGTGAAGAATTATATATAGGAAGTCAAGTTTTGGCCACCGGGAAAGTTTCGGGGGTTACCGGTATTGTACCGGGACCACCGAAAGGGTCCCGGGGGTCCACCGGGTGGGGCCACCTATCCCGGAGGGCCCCGTGGGCTGAAGTGGGAAGGGAACCAGCCCCTAGTGGGCTAGGCGCCCCCCCATGGGCCTCCCTCCATGCGCCTAGGGTTGGGAACCCTAGGGTGGGGGGGCTTCCCACTTGCCTTGGGGGGCAAGGCACCCCCCTTGGCCGCCGCCCCTTGCCCTAGATGGGTTGTGGCCGGCGCCCCCCCTCCCAGGGGGCCTATATAAAAGGGGGGAGGGAGGGCAGTAGTATTACAGCCTTGGGCGCCTCCCTCCTCCCCTGCTACACCTCTCTCTCTCTCGTAGAAGCTCGGCGAAGCCCTGCCGGCATCCCGCTACATCCACCACCACGCCGTCGTGCTGCTGGATCTCCATCAACCTCTCCTTCCCCCTTGCTGGATCAAGAAGGAGGAGACGTCGCTGCACCGTACGTGTGTTGAACGCGGAGGTGCCGTCCGTTCGGCACTTGGTCATCGGTGATTTGGATCACGGCGAGTACGACTCCGTCATCCACGTTCATTGGAACGCTTCCGCTCGCGATCTACAAGGGTATGTAGATGCACTCCTTTCCCCTCATTGCTAGTAGACTCCATAGATGCATCTTGGTGAATGTAGGAAAATTTTAAAATTATGCTACGATTCCCAACAGTGGTATCAGAGCCAGGTTATGCGTAGTTACTATGCACGAGTAGAACACAAAGCAGTTGTGGGCGTTGAGTTTGCCAATTCTTCTTGCCGCTACTAGTCTTGTCTTGTTTCGGCGGCATTGTAGGATGAAGCGGCCCGGACCGACCTTACACGTACGCTTACGTGAGACAGGTTCCACCGATTGACATGCACTAGTTGCATAAGGTGGCTAGCGGGTGTCTGTCTCTCCTACTTTAGTCGGAACGGATTCGATGAAAAGGGTCCTTATGAAGGGTAAATAGAAATTGGCAAATCACGTTGTGGTCATACGTAGGTAAGAAAACGTTCTTGCTAGAAACCTACAAACCACGTAAAAACTTGCAACAACAATTAGAGGACGTCTAACTTGTTTTTGCAGCAAGTGCTATGTGATGTGATATGGCCAGAAGATGTGATGAATGATATATGTGATGTATGAGATTGATCATATTCTTGTAATAGGAATCACGACTTGCATGTCGATGAGTATGACAACCGGCAGGAGCCATAGGAGTTGTCTTTATTATTTTGTATGACCTGCGTGTCATTGAATAACGCCATGTAATTTACTTTACTTTGTTGCTAAACGCGTTAGCCATAGAAGTAGAAGTAATCGTTGGCGTGACGACTTCATGAAGACACAATGATGAAGATCATGATGATGGAGATCATGGTGTCATGCCGGTGACGAAGATGATCATGGTGCCCCGAAGATGGAGATCAAAGGAGCATAATGATATTGGCCATATCATGTCACTATTTGATTGCATGTGATGTTTATCATGTTTTTGCATCTTATTTGCTTAGAACGACGGTAGTAAGTAAGATGATCCCTTATAATAATTTCAAGAAAGTGTTCACCCTAACTGTGCACCATTGCGAAGGTTCGTTGTTTCGAAGCACCACGTGATGATCGGGTGTGATAGATTCTAACGTTCGAATACAACGGGTGTTGACGAGCCTAGCATGTACAGACATGGCCTCGGAACACACGCAATACACTTAGGTTGACTTGACGAGCCTAGCATGTACAGACATGGCCTCGGAACACGGAGGACTGAAAGGTCGAGCATGAGTCGTATAGAAGATACGATCAACATGGAGATGTTCACCGATCTTGACTAGTCCGTCTCACGTGATGATCGGACACGGCCTAGTTAACTCGGATCATGTTTCACTTAGATGACTAGAGGGATGTCTATCTGAGTGGGAGTTCATTGAGTAATTTGATTAGATGAACTTAATTATCATGAACTTAGTCTTAAATCTTTACACTATGTCTTGTAGATCAAATGGCCAACGTTGTCCTCAATTTCAACGCGTTCCTAGAGAAAACCAAGCTGAAAGATGATGGCAGCAACTATACGGACTGGGTCCGGAACCTGAGGATCATCCTCATAGTAGCCAAGAAAGATTATGTCTTAGAAGCACCGCTAGGTGAAGCACCAATCCCTGAAAACCAAGACATTATGAACGCTTGGCAATCACGTGCTGATGATTACTCCCTCGTTCAGTGCGGCATGCTTTACAGCTTAGAACCGAGTCTCCAAAAGCGTTTTGAGAAACATGGAGCATATGAGATGTTCGAGGAGCTGAAACTGGTTTTTCAAGCTCATGCCCGGGTCGAGAGATATGATGTCTCCGACAAGTTCTTCAACTGTAAAATGGAGGAGAATAGTTCTGTTAGTGAGCACATACTCAGAATGTCTGGGTTACACAACCGCTTATCCCAGCTGGGAGTTAATCTCCCGGATGACGCGGTCATTGACAGAATCCTCCAGTCGCTTCCACCAAGCTACAAGAGCTTTGTGATGAACTACAATATGCAGGGGATGGAAAAGACCATTCCTGAGGTGTATTCAATGCTGAAATCAGCGGAAGTTGAGATCAGAAAAGAACATCAAGTGTTGATGGTGAATAAAACCACTAAGTTCAAGAAGGGCAAGGGTAAGAAGAACTTCAAGAAGGACGGCAAGGGAGTTGCCGCGCCCGGTAAGCCAGTTACTGGGAAGAAGTCAAAGAATGGACCCAAGCCTGAGACTGAGTGCTTTTATTGCAAGGGAAGTGGTCACTGGAAGCGGAACTGCCCCAAATACTTAGCGGACAAGAAGAAGGCCGGCAACACCAAAGGAACTACGAAATAAACGGAGACTGGCGAAGGACGAGGTGACGATGCGCGTCGGGAATGGTTCCAAGGTCGATGTGATCGCCGTCGGCACGCTACCTCTGCATCTCCCTACGGGATTAGTTTTAAACCTCAATAATTGTTATTTAGTGCGAGCTTTGAGCATGAACATTGTATCTGGATCTCGTTTAATTCGAGATGGCTACTCATTTAAATCCGAGAATAATGGTTGTTCTATTTATTTGAGAGATATGTTTTATGGTCATGCCCCGCTGGTCAATGGTTTATTTTTGATGAATCTCGAACGTGATGTTACACATGTTCATAGTGTGAATACCAAAAGATGTAAAGTTGATAACGATAGTCCCACATACTTGTGGCACTGCCGCCTTGGTCACATTGGTGTCAAGCGCATGAAGAAGCTCCATGCAGATGGACTTTTGGAGTCTCTTGATTACGAATCATTTGACACGTGCGAACCATGCCTCATGGGTAAGATGACCAAGACTCCGTTCTCCGGAACAATGGAGCGAGCAACCAACTTATTGGAAATCATACATACCGATGTGTGCGGTCCAATGAGTGTTGAGGCTCGCGGAGGATATCGTTATGTTCTCACTTTCATTGATGACTTAAGTAGATATGGGTATGTCTACCTAATGAAACACAAGTCTGAAACCTTTGAAAAGTTCAAGGAATTTCAGAGTGAGGTTGAGAATCAACGTGACAGAAAAATAAAATTCTTACGATCGGATCGTGGTGGAGAATATTTAAGTCACGAGTTTGGTACACACTTAAGGAAATGTGGAATAGTTTCACAACTCACGCCGCCTGGAACACCTCAGAGAAATGGTGTGTCCGAACGTCGTAATCGCACTCTATTGGATATGGTGCGATCTATGATGTCTCTTACCGATTTACCGCTCTCATTTTGGGGCTATGCTTTAGAGACTGCCGCATTCACTTTAAATAGGGCTCCGTCGAAATCCGTTGAGACGACACCATATGAATTATGGTTTGGGAAGAAACCTAAGCTGTCGTTTCTAAAAGTTTGGGGATGCGATGCTTATGTCAAGAAACTTCAACCTAAAAAGCTCGAACCCAAATCGGAAAAATGCGTCTTCATAGGATACCCTAAGGAAACTATTGGGTATACCTTCTACCTCAGATCTGAAGGCAAGATCTTCGTTGCCAAGAACGGGTCCTTTCTAGAGAAGGAGTTTCTCTCGAAAGAATTGAGTGGGAGGAAAGTGGAACTTGATGAGGTGACAGTCACCCCTTCTGAACCGGAAAGTAGCGCAGCGCGGGAAAATGTTCCTGTGGTGCCTACACCGACTGGGGAGGAAGTTAATGATGATGATCATGAAGCTTCGGATCAAGTTACTGAACTTCATAGGTCCACAAGGACACGTTCCGCACCAGAGTGGTACGGCAACCCTGTCCTGGAAATCATGTTGTTAGACAACGGTGAACCTTCGAACTATGAAGAAGCGATGGCGGGCCCGGATTCCGACAAATGGCTAGAAGCCATGAAATCCGAGATAGGATCCATGTATGAAAACGAAGTATGGACTTTGACTGACTTGCCCGATGATCGGCGAGCCATAGAAAACAAATGGATCTTTAAGAAGAAGACGGACGCGGATGGTAATGTGACCATCTACAAAGCTCGACTTGTCGCTAAGGGTTATCGACAAGTTCAAGGAGTTGACTACGATGAGACTTTCTCACCCGTAGCGAAGCTGAAGTCCGTCCGAATCATGTTAGCAATTGCCACATACTATGATTATGAGATATGGCAGATGGACGTCAAAACGGCATTCCTTAACGGCTTCCTTAAGGAAGAGTTGTATATGATGCAGCCGGAAGGTTTTGTCGATCCTAAGAATGCTAACAAAGTATGCAAGCTCCAGCGCTCAATCTATGGGCTGGTGCAAGCATCTCGGAGTTGGAACATTCGCTTTGATGAGATGATCAAAGCGTTTGGGTTTACACAGACTTATGGAGAAGCCTGTGTTTACAAGAAAGTGAGTGGGAGCTCTGTAGCATTTCTCATATTATATGTGGATGACATACTATTGATGGGCAATGATATAGAATTCTTGGAAAGTATAAAGGCCTATTTGAATAAGTGTTTTTCAATGAAGGACCTTGGAGAAGCTGCTTATATATTAGGCATCAAGATCTATAGAGATAGATCAAGACGCCTCATTGGTCTTTCACAGAGTACATACCTTGACAAGATATTGAAGAAGTTCAATATGGATCAGTCCAAGAAGGGGTTCTTGCCTGTATTGCAAGGTGTGCAATTGAGCACGGCTCAATGCCCGACCACGACAGAAGATAGAGAAAAGATGAGTGTCATCCCCTATGCCTCGGCCATAGGGTCTATTATGTATGCCATGCTGTGTACCAGACCTGATGTAAACCTTGCCGTAAGTTTGGTAGGAAGGTACCAAAGTAATCCCGGCATGGAACACTGGACAGCGGTCAAGAATATCCTGAAGTACCTGAAAAGGACTAAGGATATGTTTCTCGTTTATGGAGGTGACGAAGAGATCGTCGTAAAGGGTTATGTCGATGCTAGCTTCGACACAGATCTGGATGACTCCAAGTCACAAACCGGATACGTGTATATTTTGAATGGAGGGGCAGTAAGCTGGTGCAGTTGCAAGCAAAGCGTCGTGGCGGGATCTACATGTGAAGCGGAGTACATGGCGGCCTCAGAGGCAGCACAGGAAGCAGTCTGGATAAAGGAGTTCATTACCGACCTAGGGGTGATTCCCAATGCGTCGGGCCCGATGACTCTCTTCTGTGACAACACTGGAGCTATTGCCCTTGCCAAGGAGCCCAGGTTTCACAGGAAGACCAGGCATATCAAGCGTCGCTTCAACTCCATTCGTGAAAGTGTTCAGAATGGAGACATAGATATTTGTAAAGTGCATACGGACCTGAATGTAGCAGATCCGTTGACTAAACCTCTCCCTAGAGCAAAACATGATCAACACCAGAACGCTATGGGTGTTCGATTCATCACAATGTAACTAGATTATTGACTCTAGTGCAAGTGGGAGACTGTTGGAAATATGCCCTAGTGGCAATAATAAATGGTTATTATTATATTTCTTTGTTCATGATAATTGTCTATTGTTCATGGTATAATTGTGTTATCCGGAAATCGTAATACATGTGTGAATACATAGACAACAACGTGTCCCTAGTAAGCCTCTAGTTGACTAGCTCGTTGATCAACAGATAGTCATGGTTTCCTGACTATGGACATTGGATGTCATTGATAACGGGATCACATCATTAGGAGAATGATGTGATGGACAAGACCCAATCCTAAGCACAGCTCAAAGATCGTGTAGTTCGTTTGCTAGAGCTTTTCCAATGTCAAGTATCATTTCCTTAGACCATGAGATCGTGCAACTCCCGGATGCCGTAGGAGTGCTTTGGGTGTGCCAAACGTCACAACGTAACTGGGTGACTATAAAGGTGCACTACGGGTATCTCCGAAAGTGTCTGTTGGGTTGGCACGGATCGAGACTGGGATTTGTCACTCCGTGTGACGGAGAGGTATCTCTGGGCCCACTCGGTAATGCATCATCATAATGAGCTCAATGTGACTAAGGCGTTAGTCACGGGATCATGCATTGCGGTACGAGTAAAGAGACTTGCCGGTAACGAGATTGAACAAGGTATAGGGATACCGACGATCGAATCTCGGGCAAGTAACATACCGGTTGAACAAAGGGAATTGTATACGGGATTGATTGAATCCTCGACACCGTGGTTCATCCGATGAGATCATCGTGGAACATGTGGGAGTCAACATGGGTATCCAGATCCCGCTGTTGGTTATTGACCGGAGAGGCCTCTCGGTCATGTCTGCATGTCTCCCGAACCCGTAGGGTCTACACACTTAAGGTTCGGTGACGCTAGGGTTGTAGAGATATGTGTATGCGGAAACCCGAAAGTTGTTCGGAGTCCCGGATGAGATCCCGGACGTCACGAGAGGTTCCGGAATGGTCCGAAGGTGAAGAATTATATATAGGAAGTCAAGTTTCGGCCACCGGGAAAGTTTCGGGGGTTACCGGTATTGTACCGGGACCACCAGAATGGTCCCGGGGGTCCACCGGGTGGGGCCACCTATCCCGGAGGGCCCCGTGGGCTGAAATGGGAAGGGAACCAGCCCCTAGTGGGCTGGGCGCCCCCCATGGGCCTGCCCCCATGCGCCTAGGGTTGGGAACCCTAGGGTGGGGGGGCTTCCCACTTGCCTTGGGGGGCAAGGCACCCCCCTTGGCCGCCGCCCCTTGCCCTAGATGGGTTGTGGCCGGCGCCCCCCCTCCCAGGGGGCCTATATAAAGGGGGGGGGGGGGAGGGAGGGCAGTAGTATTACAGCCTTGGGCGCCTCCCTCCTCCCCTGCTACACCTCTCTCTCTCGTAGAAGCTCGGCGAAGCCCTGCCGGCATCCCGCTACATCCACCACCACGCCGTCGTGCTGCTGGATCTCCATCAACCTCTCCTTCCCCCTTGCTGGATCAAGGAGGAGACGTCGCTGCACCGTACGTGTGTTGAACGCGGAGGTGCCGTCCGTTCGGCACTCGGTCATCGGTGATTTGGATCACGGCGAGTACGACTCCGTCATCCACGTTCATTGGAACGCTTCCGCTCGCGATCTACAAGGGTATGTAGATGCACTCCTTTCCCCTCGTTGCTAGTATACTCCATAGATGCATCTTGGTGAACGTAGGAAAATTTTAAAATTATGCTACGATTCCCAACATGGATCGACTGGTCCAGACAACTTCACTATAAGAAAGATGATACAAAATATTCTCTAGAACCTCTAGAGAGATTTACAACAACCACAAGAGGCAAGATTTCAGCAAAGCAGAGTTTACACAGCTTCTGTCCCCTTTAGTATTTTAGTATTTTGTAAACTGCTAAACCAAATAGCACAAAATTTGGTAGACAAGTAGACACATGAGTTCCTTAGATCCCTCAAAATTTCAGCTCAATCGGACACCGTTTGCCTACCCAAACTGTTCGTCTCTCAAAGGTACTCTGTTCTGAAACTGCAGCAGTCCAAGCTGACAAAACTACTCAAATCCGATGCTCCACTGACCTTCAAACTAGCTAACCAGATTGAAGTACTCAAAGTAAGGAATGCGCCTAGCAAGTTTGGGTTCAATCCAAGCACTATTGTGCCTCTAGTCACCAGCTTGAACATTGTCTAGTCAGATGCAGCAGATCTGGACAGAACCTCCACTTCTTCTTCTTCCTCTCTCTCTCACGTGTTGTATTCTTGTCGTGTGATGTCTGTCACTGTCACGAATGGCAGCCACCACTAGTAGGGGTGGAGTGGCTAGGGTTTTCTCCTTGCCTTTCTTCACTAGGAAGCACTCTCAACCATTGGATGCAGGGACGATCAATAACTGACATGTATTGGACTTTTGGGCTGATGATGGGCTGCCAACACACCTTCATGTGGAGGGGCTTAGCTCAACAAACTCCCCTCCCAACATCATGGAGGGTCTCACCGCCTTCCGGCAGCCATGCCAGCGAGCCGGCGACATACTTCAAGCTTCTTCTTGTCACCACCTTGGTCAACATATCAGCCCCATCATATCGGTGTGAAAATATGATAGCGAACTTCAATATGCTTAGACCTTGAATGAAATATTGCATTCACTACTCAAGTGGATGACACTTTGATTGTCACAAAACAACACATACTTGTCTTGCTTAAAACCAAGCTCACAAGGCAACTGTTTCAACCATAATAGCTCTTTGCTTGTCTATGTTACTTCAATGAATTCAGCTTCAGTTGTATTCAATGCCACACACTTCTAAAACCTACTTTGTCGTGACACCGTTCCTCCTGCATAGGTAACCAAGTAACCTGGAGTACTCTTCATTTTGCCAACATCTCTAGCCATGCCAGAATCTAAAGAAGCAATCAACTTGTGCTCACCACCACCAAAGCAAAGCTTCATATTAGTGTTGTCCCGAAGATATCTCAAAATCCACTTCACAACTTCACAATGAGGTCTTCCTGGATGACATAAATCTCCTCACAGTACTAATCGCATGAGTTATGCCAGGCCTTGTACACACCATAGCATACATCAGACTCCCAAACGCTGAAGAATAATGAACATTATGCATTTCCTTTTTCTTCTCATCAGTGCTAGGACATTGCTTGGTGCTCAACTTGAAATGGGCTGCTAGTGGACAACTCACAACTTTAGCATTGTCCATCCTAAACTTTTGAAGTACCTTGTCAATATACTTCTCTTGAGACAAGTACAGCTTGTTAGAATTCATGTCTCTCTCAATTCTCATCCCGAGAATATTCTGCTGGGAAACATTGCATGGAAAACAGAAAAAATTCTACGCACACGCAAGATCTATCCATGGAGATGCATAGCAACGAGAGGGTGTTGGGGAACGTATCAGAAATTCAAAATTTTCTACGCATCACCAAGATCAATCTATGGAGTAATCTAGCAACGAGGGGAAGGGGAGTGCATCTTCATACCCTTGAAGATCGCGATGCGGAAGCGTTGCAAGAACGCGGATGAAGGAGTCGTACTCGTAGCGATTCAGATCGCGGTTGATTCCGATCTAAGCGCCGAACCACGGCGCCTCCGCGTTCAACACACGTGCAGCCCGGTGACGTCTCCCACGCCTTGATCCAGAAAGGAGAGAGGGAGAGGTTGGGGAAGACTCCGTCCAGTAGCAGCACGACGGCATGGTGGTGATGGAGGAGCGTGGCAATCCTGCAGGGCTTCGCCAAGCACCGCGGGAGAGGAGGAGGACATGGAAGAGAGGGAGGGCTGCGCCAAGACTTGGGGTGCGGCTGCCCTCCCACCCCCACATATATATAGGGGCAAGGGAGAGGGGGGACGGCCCCCTCAGATCCAATCTGAGGAGGGGGCGGCGGCCAGGGGGGTTGCCTTGCCCCCCAAGGCAAGGGGGCGCCTCCCCTTAGGGTTCCCCCAAACCCCCAGGCGCATGGGCCCTGGGAGGGAAGGCGCCCAGCCCACTATGGGGATGGTCCCTCTCCACATACAGCCCATAGGGCCCTCCGGGGCTGGTGGCCCCTCCCGGTGGACCCCCGGAACCCTCCGGTGGTCCCGGTACATTACCGGTGACGCCCGAAACTCTTCCGGTGGCCAAAACGGGACTTCCCATATATAAATCTTTACCTCCGGACCATTCCGGAACTCCTCCTGACGTCCGGGATCTCATCCGGGACTCCGAACAACATTCGGTAACCACGTATATCTATTCCCTATAACCCTAGCGTCATCGAACCTTAAGTGTGTAGACCCTACGGGTTCGGGAACCATGCAGACATGACCGAGATGTTCTCCGGCCAATAACCAACAGCGGGATCTGGATACCCATGTTGGCTCCCACATGTTCCACGATTATCTCATCGGATGAACCACGATGTCAGGGATTCAATCAATCCCGTATACAATTCCCTTTGTCTACCGGTATGTTACTTGCCCGAGATTCGATCGTCGGTATCCCGATACCTTGTTCAATCTCGTTACCGGCAAGTCTCTTTACTCGTTCCGTAACACATCATCCCGTGATCAACTCCTTGGTCACATTGTGCACATTTATGATGATGTCCTACCGAGTGGGCCCAGAGATACCTCTCCGTTTACACGGAGTGACAAATCCCAGTCTCGATTCGTGCCAACCCAACAGACACTTTCGGAGATACCTGTAGTACACCTTTATAGCCACCCACTTACGTTGTGACGTTTGGTACACCCAAAGCATTCCTACGGTATCCGGGAGTTGCACAATCTCATGGTCTAAGGAAATGATACTTGACATTAGAAAAGCTCTTAGCAAACGAACTACACGATCTTGTGCTAGGCTTAGGATTGGGTCTTGTCCATCACATCATTCTCCTAATGATGTGATCCCGTTATCAACGACATCCAATGTCCATGGTCAGGAAACCGTAACCATCTATTGATCAACGAGCTAGTCAACTAGAGGCTTACTAGGGACATGGTGTTGTCTATGTATCCACACATGTATCTGAGTTTCCTATCAATAAAATTTTAGCATGGATAATAAACGATTATCATGAACAAGGAAATATAATAATAACCAATTTATTATTGCCTCTAGGGCATATTTCTAACAGTCTCCCACTTGCACTAGAGTCAACAATCTAGTTCACATCGCCATGTGATTAACACCCAAGAGTTTACCAAAGTCAACAATCTAGTTCACATCACCATGTGATTGTAATGATTCAAACACCCATGGGGTTTGTTCATATCTTGCTTGTGAGAGAGGTTATTAGTCAACGAGTCTGAACCTTTCAGATCCGTGTGTGCTTTACGAATATCTATGTCATCTTGTGGATGTAGCTACCACACGCTACTTGGAGCCATTTCAAATAACTGCTCTACTATACGAATCCAGTTTACTACTCAGAGTCATCCGGATTAGTGTCAAAGTTTGCATCGACGTAACCCTTTACGACGAACTCCTTTTCACCTCCATAATCAAGAAAATTCCTTAGTCCACTAGATACTAAGGATAAGTTCGACCGCTGTCATGTGATCCATTCCCGGATCACTATTGTACCCCTTGACCAACTCATGGCAAGGCACACTTCATGTGCGGTACACAACATAGCATACTGTAGAGCCTACGTCTAAAGCATAGGGGACGACCTTCGTCCTTTCTCTCTCTTCTGCTGTGGTCAGGTCTTGAGTCTTACTCAATACTCACACCTTGTAACACAGCCAAGAACTCCTTCTTTGCTGATCTATTTTGAACTCCTTCAAAAACTTGTCACGGTATGTATTCATTTGAAAGTACTATTAAGCGTTTTTGATCTATCCTTATAGATCTTGATGCTTAATGTTCAAGTAGCTTAATCCAGGTTTTCCATTGAAAAACACTTTTCAAATAACCCTGTATGCTTTCCGGAAATTCTACATCATTTCTGATCAGCAATATGTTAACAACATATACTCATCAAAAATTCTATAGTGCTCCCACTCACTTCTTTGGAAATACAAGTTTCTCATAAACTTTGTATAAACCCAAAATGTTTGATCATCTCATCAAAGCGTACATTCCAACTCCGAGATGCTTACTCCAGTCCTTACAAGGATTGCTGGAGCTTTGCATACTTGTTAGCATCTTTCAGGATTGACAAAACCTTCTGGTTGTATCACATACAACCTTTCCTCTAGAAAATCGTCGAGGAAACAATGTTTTGACATCCTATCTGCAAGATTTCATAAATAATGCAGTAACTGCTAATATAATTCCAACAGACTCTTAGCATCGCTACGAGTGAGAAAAATCTCATCGTAGTCAACTCCTTGAACTTGTCGGAAAACATCTTAACGACAAGTCGAGCTTTCTTAATGGTGACACTTACCATCATTGTCTGTCTTCCTTTTAAAATCCATCTGCACCCAACAGCCTTACGACTATCAAGCATTTCTTCCAAAGTCGCTTTTATACATGGATCCTCTCTTGGATTTCATGGCCTCGAGCCATTCGTCGGAATCCGGGCCCACCATCGCTTCTCCATAGCTCGTAGGTTCATTGTTGTCTAGCAACATGACTTCCAAGACAGGATTACGTACCACTCTGAAGTAGCATGCATCCTTATCGTCCTACGAGGTTTGGTAGTGACTTGATCCGAAGTTTCATGATCATATCATAAGCTTCCACTTCAATTGGTGTAGGTGCCACAGGAACAACTTCTTGTGCCCTGCTACACACTAGTTGAAGTGACGGTTCAATAACCTTATCAAGTCTCCACCATCCTCCCACTCAATTCTTTCGAGAGAAACTTTTCCTCGAGAAAGGACTCGTTTCTAGAAGCAATTACTTTTGCTTCCAGATCTGAAATAGGAGGTATACCCAACTATTTTGGGTATTCTATGAAGATGCATTTATCCGCTTTGGGTTCGAGCTTATCAGCCTGAAACTTTTTTCACATAAGCATCGCAGCCCCAAACTTTTAAGAAACGACAACTTAGGTTTCTCTAAACGGTGTCGTCTCAACAGAATTGCGTGGTGCCCTATTTAAAGTGAATGCGGTTGTCTCTAATGCCTAACCCATAAACGATAGTGGTAAAGAGACATCATGGTATGCACCATATCCAATAGGGTGCAGTTATGATGTTCGGACACACCATCACACTGTGGTGTTCCAGGCGGTATTAATTGTGAAACACTTTCCACAATGTCTTAATTGTGTGACAAACTCGTAACTCAGATATCTCTATGATCATATCATAGACATTTTATCCTCTTGTCACGACGATCTTCAACTTCACTCTGAAATTACTCGAACCTTTCAATAATTCAGACTTGTGTTTCATCAAGTAAATATTCTCAGCATCTACTCAAATCATCTGTGAAGTAAGAACATATCAATATCCACTGCGTGCCTCAGCACTCATTGGACTGCACACATCAAATGTATTACTTCCAACAAGTTGCTCTCTTGTTCCATCTTACTGAAAATGAGGCCTTTGAGTCATCTCGCCCATGTGGTATGATTTGCATGTCTCAAGTGATTCAAAATCAAGTGAGTCCAAACGATCCATCTGCATGTAGTTTCTTCATGCATATATACCAATAGACATGGTTCACATGTCTCAATCTTTTAAAGAACGAGTGAGTCCAAAGATCCATCTACATGGAGCTTCTTCATGCGTTCTATACCAATATGACTCAAATGGCAGTGCCACAAGTATGTGGTACTATCATTACTATTTTATATCTTTGGCACAAACATGTGTATCACTGCGATCGAGATTCATTTTAGGTGCAAGACCATTGAAGGTATTATTCAAATAAACAGAGTAACCATTATTCTCCTTAAATGAATAACCGTATTGCGATAAACATAATCCAATCATGTTTATGCTCAACGCAAACACCAAATAACAATTATTTAGGTTTAACACCAATCTCGATGGTAGAGGGAGCATGCGATGCTTGATCACATCAACCTTGGAAACACTTCCAACACATATCGTCATCTCACCTTTAGCTAGTCTCCGTTTATTCCGCAGCTTTTATTTCGAGTTACTAACACTTAGCAACCGAACCGGTATCTAATACCCTGGTGCTACTAGGAGTACTAGTAAAGTACACATTCATATAATGTATATCCAATATACTTCTGTCGACCTTGTCTGCCTTCTCATCTACCAAGTATCTAGGGTAGTTCTGCTTCAGTGACCGTTCCCCTCATTACAGAAGCACTTAGTCTCGGGTTTGGGTTCAACCTTGGGATTCTTCACTAGAGCAGCAAATGATTTGCTGTTTCATGAAGTATCCCTTTTGCCCTTGCCCTTCTAGAAACTAGTGGTTTTACTAACCATCAACAATTGATGCTCCTTCTTGATTTCTACTTTCGCGGTGTCAAACATCGCGAGTTGCTCAAGGATCATCATGTCTATCCCTGATATGTTATAGTTCATTACGAAGCTCTAATAGCTTGGTGGCAGTGACTATGGAGAACCATCACTATCTCATCTGGAAGATTAACTCCCACTCGATTCAGGTGATTGTAGTACTCAGACAATCTGAGCACATGCTCAACGATTGAGCTTTTCTCCCTTAGTTTGCAGGCTTAAGAAACTCGTCAGAGGTCTCATACCTCTTGACGTGGGCACTAGTCTGAAGTCCCAATTTCAGTCTTTCGGAACATCTCATATGTTCTGCGACGTTTCAAAAACGTTTTTGGTGCCACAATTCTAAACCGTTAGCATTACGCACTGAACTATCACGTAGTCATCAAAACGTGTATGTCAGATGTTTCGCAACATCTACAGACGACGCTGAGGTTCAGCACACCGAGCGGTGCATTAAGGACATAAGCCTTCTGTGCAGCAATGAGGACAATCCTCAGTTCACGGACCCAGTCCGCATAATTGCTACTATCAACTTTCAACTAAATTTTCTCTAGGAACATATCTTAAACAGTAGAACTAAAGTGTAAGCTATGACATAATTTGCAAAGACCTTTTGACTATGTTCATGATAATGAAGTTCATCTGATTATTTAATGAACTCCCGCTCAGATAGACATCCCTCTAGTCATCTAAGTGATACATGATCCGAGTCAAACTAGGCCGTGTCCGATCATCACGTGAGACGGACTAGTCATCATCGTTGAACATCTCCATGTTGATCGCATCTACTATACGACTCATGTTCGACCTTTCGATCTCTTGTGTTCCGAGGCCATGTCTGTACATGCTAGGCTCATCAAGTCAACCTAAGTGTTTCGCATGTGTTCCGAGGCCATGTCTGTACATGCTAGGCTCATCAACACCCGTTGTATGCGAACGTTAGAATCTATCACACCCGATCATCACGTGGTGCTTCGAAACAACGAACCTTCGCAACGGTGCACAGTTAGGGGGAACACGTCTCTTGAAATTTTAGTGAGGGATCATCTTATTTATGCTACCGTCGTTCTAAGCAAATAAGATGTAAACATGATAAACATCACATGCAAATCATAAAGTGACGTGATATGGCCAATATCATCCTGCGCCTTTGATCTCCATCTTCGAGGCGCGGCATGATCACCTTCGTCACCGGCATGACACCATGATCTCCATCATTGTGTCTTCATGAAGTTGTCTCGCCAACTATTACTTCTACTACTATGGCTAACGGTTAGCAATAAAGTAAAGTAATTACATGGCGTTTTCATTGACACGCAGGTCATACAATAAATTAAGACAACTCCTATGGCTCCTGCCGGTTGTCATACTCATCGACATGCAAGTCGTGATTCCTATTACAAGAACATGATCAATCTCATACATCACATATATCATTCATCACATCCTTTTGGCCATATCACATCACATAGCATACCCTGCAAAAACAAGTTAGACGTCCTCTAATTGTTGTTGCATGTTTTACGTGGCTGCTATGGGATTCTAGCAAGAACGTTTCTTACCTACGCAAAAGCCACAACGTGATATGCCAATTTCTATTTACCCTTCATAAGGACCCTTTTCATCAAATCCGATCCGACTAAAGTGGGAGAGACAGACACCCGCTAGCCACCTTATGCAACTAGTGCATGTCAGTCGTTGGAACCTGTCTCACGTAAGTGTACGTGTAAGGTCGGTCCGGGCCGCTTCATCCCACGATGCCGCCGAATCAAGATAAGACTAGTAATGGCAAGTAAATTGACAAAATCAACGCCCACAACTACTTTGTGTTCTACTCGTGCATAGAAACTACGCATAGACCTAGCTCATGATGCCACTGTTGGGGAACGTAGCAGAAATTCAAAATTTTATACGCATCACCAAGATCAATCTATGGAGTAATCTAGCAACGAGGGGAAGGGGAGTGCATCTTCATACTCTTGAAGATCACGATGCGGAAGCGTTGCAAGAACGCGGATGAAGGAGTCGTACTCGTAGCGATTCAGATCGCCGTTGATTCCGATCTAAGCGCCGAACCACGGCGCCTCCGTGTTCAACACACGTGCAGCGCGGTGACGTCTCCCACGCCTTGATCCAGCAAGGAGAGAGGGAGAGGTTGGGGAAGACTCCGTCCAGCAGCAGCACGACGGCGTGGTGGTGATGGAGGAGCGTGGCAACCCTGCAGGGCTTCGCCAAGCACCGCGGGAGAGGAGGAGGACATGGAAGAGAGGGAGGGCTGCGCCAAGACTTGGGGTGCGGCTGCCCTCCCACCCCCCACACATATATAGGGGCAAGGGAGAGGGGGGCCGGCCCCCTCAGATCCAATCTGAGGAGGGGGCGGCGGCCAGGGGGGTTGCCTTGCCCCCCAAGGCAAGGGGGGCGCCTCCCCTTAGGGTTCCCCCAAACCCCCAGGCGCATGGGCCCTGGGAGGGAAGGCGCCCAGCCCACTAAGGGGCTGGTACCTCTCCACATACAGCCCATAGGGCCCTCCGGGGCTGGTGGCCCCTCCCGGTGGACCCCCGGAACCCTTCGGTGGTCCCGGTACATTACCAGTGACGCCCGAAACTCTTCCGGTGGCCAAAACGGGACTTCCCATATATAAATCTTTACCTCCGGACCATTCCGGAACTCCTCGTGACGTCCGGGATCTCATCCGGGACTCCGAACAACATTCGGTAACCACGTATATCTATTCCCTATAACCCTAGCGTCATCGAACCTTAAGTGTGTAGACCCTACGGGTTCGGGAACCATGCAGACATGACCGAGACGTTCTCCGGCCAATAACCAACAGCGGGATCTGGATACCCATGTTGGCTCCCACATGTTCCACGATTATCTCATCGGATGAACCACGATGTCGGGGATTCAATCAATCCCGTATACAATTCCCTTTGTCTACCGGTATGTTACTTGCCCGAGATTCGATCGTCGGTATCCCGATACCTTGTTCAATCTCGTTACCGGCAAGTCTCTTTACTCGTTCCGTAACACATCATCCCGTGATCAACTCCTTGGTCACATTGTGCACATTTATGATGATGTCCTACCGAGTGGGCCCAGAGATACCTCTCCGTTTACACGGAGTGACAAATCCCAGTCTCGATTCGTGCCAACCCAACAGACACTTTCGGAGATACCTGTAGTGCACCTTTATAGCCACCCAGTTACGTTGTGACGTTTGGTACACCCAAAGCATTCCTATGGTATCTGGGAGTTGCACAATCTCATGGTCTAAGGAAATGATACTTGACATTATAAAAGCTCTTAGCAAATGAACTACACGATCTTGTGCTAGGCTTAGGATTGGGTCTTGTCCATCACATCATTCTCCTAATGATGTGATCCCGTTATCAACGACATCCAATGTCCATGGTCAGGAAACCGTAACCATCTATTGATCAACGAGCTAGTCAACTAGAGGCTTACTAGGGACATGGTGTTGTCTATGTATCCACACATGTATATGAGTTTCCTATCAATACAATTTTAGCATGGATAATAAACGATTATCATGAACAAGGAAATATAATAATAACCAATTTATTATTGCCTCTAGGGCATATTTCTAATAGAGGGGAGAGTGTGTCTACGTACCCTCGTAGACCATAAGAGGAAGCATTTGTTAACGCGGTTGATGTAGTCAAACTTCTTCGTGCTCCAACCGATCGAGTACCGAACGTACGACACCTTCGCGTTCAGCACACGTTCAGCTCGGTGACGTCCTCCGCCTTCTTGATCCAGCAAGACAGCGAGGTAGTGGATGAGTTCCGGCAGCACGACGGTGTGGTGACGGTAATGTTGAAGCTATTTCCGCAGGGCTTCGCCTAAGCACTACAAAAATATGATCGGGGTGTAAACGGTGGAGGGGGGCGCCGCACACGGCTAAGACAATGTTCTGGTGTGCTAGGCGCCCTCCTCTCACATATATATAGGTGGGGGAGGAGGGAGCAGCCAGGAGGGCGGCCCAAGTAGGCCAAATTCTACTTGGGGTCTCCTCCCAAGTGGTGCCCCCTTGCCATGTTTAGGTCCGGGGGAAAGGCAGGGGAGGGAGGCGCCCCCCCTTTCCTTTCTCCCATGAGAAGGGGAAGGCGGGAGGGGCTAGCCCTGCCCCCTTTCCTTCCCTAGGGCCGGCCGGCCATGGAGATGGGCGCACCAGCCCCCTGTGGGCTGGTCTGTCCCCACCTTGGCCCATTAGGCCCATAACACCTACCGGGGGTGCCCGGAACCCCTTCCGGTGACCCGATGAGTACCCGGTGCACTCCGAAACTATTCCGGTGTCCTAATACCATCGTCCTATATATCAATCTTTACCTCTTGACCATTTCGAGACTCCTTGTCATGTATGTGATCTTATCCGGGACTCGGAACAACATTCGGTCACCAAAACATATAACTCATATAACACTATATCATCGACGAACGTTAAGCGTGCGGACCCTACGGGTTCGAGAACTATGTATACATGACCGTGACACCTCTCCGGTCAATAACCAATAGCTAGCAAAACCTGGATGCCCATATTGGTTCCTACATATTCTAGGAAGATCTTTATCGGTCGAACCGTAATGACAACATACGTAATTCCCTTTGTCCATCGGTATGTTACTTGCCCGAGATTCTATGTCGGTATCTTCATACCTAGTTCAATCTCATTACCGGCAAGTCACTTTACTCATTCTATAACACATCGTTCTGTAACTAACTCATTATTCACTTTGCTTGCAAGGCTTCTTATGAAGTGTATTACCGAGAGGGCCCAGAGATACCTCTGCGATACTCGGAGCGATAAATCCTAATCTCGATCTATGCCAACTCAACAAACACCTTCGGAGATACCTGTAGAGCATATTTATGATCGCCCAGTTACGTTGTGATGTTTGATAGCACACAAAGTATTCCTCCGGTATCCGGGAGTTGCATAATCTCATAGTCGAAGGAATATGTATTTGACATGAAAAAAGCAATAGCAATAAACTGAACGATCAATATGCTAAGCTAACGGATGGGTCTTGTCCATCACATCATTCTCCTAATGATATGACCCCGTTATCAAATGACAACTCATGTCTATGGTTAGGAAACCTTAACCATCTTTGATCAACGAGCTAGTCTAGTAGAGGCTCACTAGGGACACGACATTTTTTTATGTATCCACACATGTATTTAAGTTTCCGGTCAATACAATTCTAGCATGAATAATAAACCTTTATCATGATTTATGAAATATAGTAATAACCATTTTATTATTGCCTCTAGGGCATATTTCCACCAGTCTCCCACTTGCACTAGAGTCAATAATCTAGTTCACATCGCCATGTGATTAACACTCATAGTTCACATCGCTATGTGGCCAACACCCAAAGAGTTTACTAGAGTCAATAATATAGTTCACATCACCATGTGATTAATACCCAAAGAGTACTAAGGTGTGATCATGTTTTGCTTGCGAGAGAAGTTTAGTCAACGGGTCTGTCACATTCAGATCCGTATGTATTTTACAGATTTCTATGTCTACAATGCTCTGCATGGAGCTACTCTAGCTAATTGCTCCCACTTTCAATACGTATCCAGATTGAGACTTAGAGTCATCTAGATCGGTGTCAAAGCTTGCATCGACGTAACCCTTTACGATGAACTCTTTATCACCTCCATAACCGAGAAACATTTCCTTAGTCCTAAGGATAATTTTGACCACTGACCAGTGATCTACTCCTGGATCACCATTGTACCCTCTTGGAAAACTCATGGCAAGGTACACAATAGGTCTGGTACACAGCATGGCATACTTTATAGAACCTATGGCTGAGGCACATGGAATGACTTTCATTCTCTCTCTATCTTCTACTGTGGTTGGGTTTTGAGTCTTACTCAACTTCACACCTTACAATACAGGCTAGAACTCCTTCTTTGACTGATCCATTTTGAACTCCTTCAAAATCTTGCCAAGGTATGTACTCATTGAAAATCTTATCAAGCGTCTTGATCTATCTCTATAGATATTGATGCCTAATATGTAAGCAGCTTCACCGAGGTCTTTCATTGAAAAATTCTTATTCAAATATCCTTTTATGCTATCCAGAAATTCTATATCATTTCCAATCAGTAATATGTCATCCACATATAATATCAGAAATGCTACAAAGCTCCCACTCACTTTCTTGTAAATACAAGCTTCACCATAAGTTTGTATAAAACCATATGCTTTGATCACCTCATCAAAGCGTATATTCCAACTCCGAGATGCTTGCACCAGCCCATAGATGGATTGCTGGAGCTTGCACACTGTTAGCACTTTTAGGATCGACAAAACCTTCTGGTTGCATCATATACAACTCTTCCTTAAGAAATCCATTAAGGAATGCAGTTCTGACGTCCATTTGCTAGATTATAAAATGCGGCAATTGCTAACATGATTCGGACTAACTTAAGCATCGTTACGGGGTGAGAAAGTATCATCATAGTCAACCCCTTGAACTTGTTGAAAACCTTTCACGACAAGTCGAGCTTTGTAGATAGTGACATTACTATCAGCGTTTGTCTTCTTCTTGAAGATCCATTTATTCTCAATGGCTTGCCGATCATCGGGCAAGTCCACCAAAGTCCACACTTTGTTCTCATACATGGATCCTATCTCAGATTTCATGGCCTCAAGCCATTTATCAGAATTTGGGCTCATCATAGCTTCTTCATAGTTCGTAGGTTCGCCATGGTCTAATAACATGACTTCCAGGACAGGATTACCATACCACTCTGGTGCGGAACATGCTCTGTTCGACCTACGAGGTCCAGCAGTAACTTGATATGAATTTTCATGATCATCATCATTAGCTTCCTCTCTAGTTGGTGTAGGCATCACGGGAACGGATTTATCTGATGTGCTACTTTCCAAATTGAGAGAAGGTACAATTACCTCATCGAGTTATACTTTCCTCCCACTCACTTCTTTCGTGAGAAACTCCTTCTCTAGAAAGGATCCATTAATTCCTGGCAACAAAGATCTTGCCTTCGGATTTGTGGTAGAAGGTGTACCCAATTGTTTCCTTAGGGTATCCTATAAAGACGCACTTCTCCAATTTGGGTTTGAGCTTATCAGGCTGAAGCCTTTTGACATAAGTGTCGCAACCCCAAACTTTAAGAAAGGACAGCTTAGGTTTCTTGCCAAACCATAGTTCATACAGTGTCGTCTCAATGGATTTAGACGGTGCCCTATTTAACGTGAATGCGGATGTCTCTAATGCATAATCCCAAACGATAGTGGTAAATCGGTAAGAAACATCATAGATCGCACCATATCTAATAAAGTACGGTTACGACGTTCGGACACACCATTACGCTGTGGTGTTCTAGGTGGCGTGAGTTGTGAAACAATTCCACATTGTTTTAAATGAAGGCCAAACTCATAACTCAAATATTCGCCTTTGCGATCAGATCGTAGAAACTTTATTTTCTTGTTATGATGATTCTCCGCTTCACTCTGAAATTCTTTGAACTTTTCAAACGTTTCAGACTTGTGTTTCATCAAGTAGATATACCATACCTACTCAAATCATCTGTTAAGGTGAGAAAATAACGATACCCGCCGCGTGCTTCAACACTCATCGGACCGCAATATGTATTATTTCCAAAAAGTCATTAGCTCGCTCCATTGTTCTGGAGAACGGAGTTTTAGTCATCTTGCCCATGAGGCATGGTTCGCAAGTATCAAATGATTCATAATAAGTGACTCCAAAAGTCCATCCGCATGGAGTTTCTTCATGTGCTTTACACCAGTATGACCTAAACGGCAGTGCCATAAGTATGTTGGACTATCATTATCAACTTTGCATCTTTTGGCATCAATATTATGAATATGTGTATCACTACGATCGAGATTCAATAAACCATTCACATTGGGTGTATGACCATATAAGGTTTTATTCATGTAAGTAGAACAACAATTATTATCTGACTTAAATGAATAACCGTTGCAATAAATATGATCTAATCATATTTTTGCTCAACGCAAACACCAAATAACATTTATTTAGGTTCAACACTAATCCCGAAGGTAGAGGGAGTGTGCGATGGTGATCGTATCAACCTTGGAATCACTTCCAACACACATCACCACCTCGCACTTAACTAGTCCCTGTTTATTCTGCAACTCCTGTTTCGAGTTACTAATTTTAGCAACTGAACTGGTATTGAATACCCAGGGGCTACTACGAACACTAGTAAGGTACACATCAATAACATGTATATCAAATATACTTTTGTTCACTTTGCCATCCTTCTTATCCTCCAAGTATTTGGGGCAGTTTTGCTTCCAGTAACCATTTCCTTTGCAGTAGAAGCACTCAGTTTCAGGCTTGGGTCCAGCTTTGGGCTTCTTCATGGGAGCAACAACCCATTCTTCTTGAAGTTCCCTTTCTTTCCCTCGCCCTTTTTCTTGAAACTAGTGGTCTTGTTAACTATCAACACTTGATGTTCTTTCTTGATTTCTACCTTCGCTGATTTCAGCATCACGAAAAGCTCGGGAATCGTTTTCGCCATCCCTTGCATATTTAGTTCATCACAAAGTTCTAGTAGCTTGGTGATAGTGACTAGAGAACTCTGTCAATCACTATCTTATCTAGAAGATTAACTCCCACTTGATTCAAGCGATTGTAGTATCCAGACATTCTGAGTACATGCTCACTGGCTAAGCTATTCTCCTCCATCTTGTAGGCAAAGTACTTGTCAGAGGTCTATAACTCTCAACATGGGCATAAGTCTGAAATACCAATTCCAGCTCTTGGAACATATTATATGTCCCATGACGTTCAAAACGTCTTTGAAGCCCCGATTCTAAGCCGTAAAGCATGGCGCACTAAACTATCAAGTAGTCATCATATCGAGCTTGTCAAACTTTCATAACGTATGCATCAGCTCCTGCAACAAGTCTGTCACCTAGCGGTGCATCAAGGACATAATTCTTCTGTGCAGCAATGAGGATAATCCTCAAGTTACAGACCCAGTCCGTGTAGTTGTTACCATTATCTTTCAACTTAGTTTTCTCTAGGAACATATCAAAAATATAGGGGAGCTATATCGTGAGCTATTGATCTACAAAAAAGATATTCAAAAACTATTAAGACTAAGTTCATGATAAATTAAGTTCAATTAATCAAATTACTAATGAACTCCCACTTATATAAACACCCCTCAAGTTATATAAGTGATACATGATCCTAATCAACTAACCCATGTCCGATCATCACGTGAGATGGGGTAGTCATCAATGGCGAACATCTCTATGTTGATCATATCTACTATATGACCCACGTTTGACCTTTCGGTCTCCAATGTTCCGAGACCATGTCTGTACATGCTACGCTCGTCAAGTTTAAACAAAGTATTTTGCATGTGCAAAACTGTCTTACACCCGTTGTATGCAAACGTAGAGTCTATCACAGCCGATCATCACGTGGTGCTTCGAAACGAAGAACTTTGGCAATGGTACTCAGGGAGAACACTTTTATCTTGAAATTTAGTGAAGGGATAATCTTATAATGCTACCACTGTTCTAAGCAAAATAAGATGCATAAAAGATAAATATCACATGCAATCAAAATATGTGACATGATATGGCCATCATCATCTTGTGCTTTTGATCTCCATCTCCAAAGCATCGTGACGATCTCCATTGTCACCGGCTCGACACCTTGATCTCCATCGTTGCGTCGGGGTCGTCTCACCAACTATTGCTAATGCATAGCGATAAAGTAAAACAATTACATGGCGCTTGCACTTCATACAATAAAGAGACAACCCTGAAGGCTCCTGCCGGTTGTCGATATTGCAAAACATGATCATCTCATACATCAATATATGTCACATCATATCTTGACCATATCACATCACAACATGCCCTGCAAAAACAAGTTAGACATCCTCTACTTTGTTGTTGCAAGTTTTATGTGGCTGCTACGGGCTTCTAGCAAGAACCGTTCTTACCTACGCAAAAACCACAACGGTGATTCATCAAGTTTGCTGTTTTAACCTTCTTCAAGAACCGCCCATAGTCAAATTCGATTCAACTAAAGTAGGAGAAACAGACACCCGCCAGCCACCTTTATGCAAAACTAGTTGCATGTCAGTCAGTGGAACCGGTCTCATGTGCGTGGACATGTAAGGTTGGTCCGGGCCGCTTCATCCCACAATACCGCCGAATCAAAATAAGACGTTGGTGGTAAGAAGTATGACTATCACCACCCACAACTCTTTGTGTTGTACTCGTGCATATCATCTACACATATACCTGGCTCATGATGCCACTGTTGGGAAACGTTGCATGGAAAAAAAAAATTCTACACACACGCAAGATCTATCCATGGAGATGCATATCAACGAGAGGGGAGAGTGTGTCTACATACCCTCGTGCACCGTAAGCGGAAGCGTTTGTTAACGCGTTTGATGTAGTCGAAATTCTTCGCGCTCCAACCGATCGAGTACCGAACGTACGGCACCTCCACGTTCAGCACACGTTCAGCTCGGTGACGTCCTCCGCCTTCTTGATCCATCAAGATGGTGAGGTAGTGGATGAGTTCCGGCAGCACGACGGGGTGGTGACGGTGATTGTGAAGCTATCTCTGCAGGGCTTCGCCTAAGCACTACGAAAATATGACCGGGGGTGTAAACGGTGGAGGAGGGTGCCACACACGGCTAAGACAATGTTCTGGTGTGCTAGGCGCCCCCCTCTCACATATATATAGGTGGGGGGAGAAGGGAGCAGCCAGGAGGGCGCCCCAAGTAGGCCGAATCCTACTTGGGGTCTCCTCCCAAGTGGCGCCCCCCTTGCCATGTTTAGGTGCGAGGGAAAGGCAGGGGAGGGAGCCCCCCTTTTGTTTCTCCCATCAGAAGGGGAAGGCAGGAGGGGCTAGCCCTCCCCTCTTTCCTTCCCTAGGGCCGGCCGGCCAAGGATAGGGGCGCACTAGCCCCCTGTGGGCTGGTTTGCCCCCCTTGGCCCATTTGGCCCATAACACCTACCGGGGGTGCCCGGAACCCCTTTTGGTGACCCGATGAGTACCCCGTGCACTCCGAAACTATTTGGGTGTCCGAATACCATCGTCCTATATATCAATCTTTACCTCTCGACCATTTCGAGACTCCTCGTCATGTCCATGACCTTATCTGGGACTCTGAACAACATTCAGTCACCAAAACATATAACTCATATAACACTATATCGTCAACGAATGTTAAGCATGCGGACCCTACGGGTTCGAGAACTATGTAGACATGACCGAGACACCTCTTCGGTCAATAACCAATAGCAGAACCTGGATGCCCATATTGGTTCCTACATATTCTACGAAGATCTTTGTCGGTCAAACCGTAATGACAACATACGTAATTCCCTTTGTCCATCGGTATGTTACTTGCCCGAGATTTGATCGTCGGTATCTTCGTACATAGTTCAATATTGTTACCGGCAAGTCTCTTTACTCGTTCTGTAATACATCATCCTGTAACTAACTCATTAATCACTTTGCTTGCAAGGCTTCTTATGATGTGTATTACCGAGAGGGCCCAGAGATACCTCTCCGATACTCGGAGTGACAAATCCTAATCTCGATCTATGCCAACTCAACAAACATCTTCGGAGATACCTGTAGAGCATCTTTATGATCACCCAGTTACGTTGTGATGTTTGATAGCACACAAAGTATTCCTCCGGTATCCGGGAGTTGCATAATCTCATAGTCCAAGGAATATGTATTTGACATGAAGAAAGCAATAACAATAAACTGAACGATCAATATGCTAAGCTAACGGATGGGTCTTGTCCATCACATCATTCTCCTAACGATATGATCCAGTTATCAAATGACAACTCATGTCTATGGTTAGGAAACCTTAACCATCTTTGATCAACGAGTTAGTCTAGTAGAGGCTCACTAGGGACACGGTATTTTTTTATGTATCCACACATGTATTTAAGTTTTCCGTCAATACAATTCTAGCATGAATAATAAACCTTTATCATGATTTAGGAAATATAACAATAACCATTTTAGTATTGCCTCTAGGGCATATTTCCATCATATTCTTTGTTGGAACTAAGTCTTTCATAGCAAAACATTTGCTCAACTCCTTCATCAACCTAGCAATCCTAGAACATTCTTGCCAACAATCAGAATATCATCAACATAGAGCACCAAAATGATAATCACCTAAGAACCTTTGAATAAACACACAATGGTTTGATCTACACTTCTTGTAGCCTTGCTCCCCCATGACAGCTTCAAACTTCATGTACCATTGTCTTGATGCTTGTTTAAGGCCATAGAGACTTTTCTTCAGCTTGCACACATATTCTTCTTTGCCTTTCACAAGAAACCCCTCAGGCTGCTCCATGTATATTTCTTCCTCCAAATCACCATGACGGAATGTCGTCTTCACATCCATTTGCTCAACATCCAAGTTATCACTTGCTGCCATGCCAAGGTTTACTCTAACATATGTCATCTTCACAACTGGAGAACAGATCTCATCATAGTCAATGCCTTTTCTCTCGCCGAATCCTTTTAAAACCAGCCTAGACTTGTACCTTGGATGTGATGTGTGCTCTTCTTGCTTCATTCCATAGACCCAATTGTTCTTCAAAATTTTCTTGCCCTTGGGCAACTGATAGTGCGTTATATCGACTAGAGGGGGGTGAATAGGCGATTTTTATGAATTCTTCACTGAGGAATTTGCCAGTGAGGAAATTCCTTAGCGAAGAACTACTTGCAGCGGAATAAGTACTCAAAAGTATGCATAGCAGAACACAAGCATGGTCATCATGATAAAATGAAGACAAGCACAGAGTACAGAAAGCGTAAACACAGGATAACACAGGATGAAGACAAACAGACTGAAGAAATTGAACTGAGGAAATTGAGAAAGTCTTCAGTCAAGGTCTTCAAACACAGATATGAACAAGCGCACAACACAGTTATGAGGAAATGAAAGAGTTGAGGAAATAGAACCAGTAGGCTTGGTGAAGACAATGATTTGGTAGACCAGTTCCAATAGCTGTCTCAGTTGTACATCTGGTTGGAGCGGCTAGGTATTTAAACCTGAGGACACACAGTCCTGGACACACAGTCCTCACCGTATTCTCCTTGAACTAAGGTCACACAAACCTCGTCCAATCACTCGTGGTAAGTCTTTAGGTGACTTCCGAACCTTCACAAACTCGGTCACTCGGCGATCCACAATTCCTCTTGGATGCTCTAGACCATGACGCCTAACCGTCTGGAAGAAGCACAGTCTTCAAAGGTAACAAGTGTCGGATCCACGCAGGATCAATCTCTTCAGTGATGCTCAATCACTTTGGGTTTGTAGGTGTTTGGGTTTGGGTTTTCCTCACTTGATGATTTTCGCTCAAAGTCCTCGGAGGATGGGATGCTCTCAAATGACAAGTGTCAGTTTCTCTTAGAGCAGCCAACCAGCTAGTGGTTGTAGGGAGCGGCTATTTATAGCCTAGGGAGCAGCCCGACATGATAAGACACAAATGCCCTTCAATGATATGACCGTTAGGTGGGTAGATATTTTGGGACAGCTGGCGCATAGCACAACAACGGTCGGAAATTTGAGTATCAAATTCCTCAGGGCTATCATGTTCCTCACTGTGTAGGCAATCCGCACTGGCGAATTCCTAACTCCTCAGTCAGAACAAATTCCTCAGAGACCAGAAGAACTTCGTCTCTGTCACTGAAGAATATGACTGAACTGTATGAGATTTCCAATGGCTTCACTCGAAGGGATTGGTAGGTGTAGGATTTTGAGTTGAGCATCACATGGAAATTTTTCCTTAGTATTTCCTCGACCCCCTTTAACAGTACGGTGTTTCCTATGACTCAAGAAAGAGAAAATGAAACACGAAAACAAAAGTCTTCACGCTTCATGTTCCTCAAATGAGTACCAAGTCTTCAAGGTCACACCAATTTCTTCACTTTCAAAGTCTTCAGAAAGTCTTCAGAAATCCAAAGTCTTCAGTCGAAGAACTTCATTTTTAGGGGTCGACTTTCTCTGTAAATATCAAACTCCTCATAGACTTATAGACCTATGTACACTCATTAACACATTAGTCCCTTAACCTATAAGTCTTCAATACACCAAAATCACTAAGGGGCACTAGATGCACTTACAATCTCCCCCTTTTTGGTGATTGATGACAATATAGGTTAAGTTTTCAACGGGGATAAACATATGAAGTGTTAAATACTGATAGGAATTTGATTGCAAGATATAGAAGAACCCCCCTGAAGACGTGCATAGTGAGGAATTTGCTTTTGAAGTAATGCACACTTGAAGAGTTGAATCATGGAGATCTCCCCCTATATCTTGTAATTCATACACGCATTTGACATAATATATGAAGAATTTGAAATGCATGATGAAATATGGTGACTGATGTAATTCAGCGTGCGTGCAATAACATTAACGAGGAATAAGCATGCAGAAGAAACAGCAAAAGTATCAGGCCACCATAGAGTTTAAGTTTACAACTCGATCCAACAAAGTCATCAGAAGAACGAGAGTTGTAACTTAGAAAAAAAACGCCCATAGAGATGGACCCGCTTGAAGACTAACTCAAATTTCTCCCCCTTTGTCATCGAATGACCAAAAGGTTCGAAAATGAGGACTAACGCCCCTGAAGAATATCAAGTTGATGAAGGAGCGCCAGCGTTGTTGGGGTTGTTTGTTGATGTAGGGCCTGCCGCAGTGTCGTCCAAGTCTTCATGCTCGTCGGTGTCACACGATGAAGAATAGGAGCTGGCCACCAAGGACGGAACCTTGACCTTCTTGTATTTCTTCGGTGGAGGTGCAGACCAGTCAAAGTCCTCCTTGATACCCATTTTCTTCAGATCTTCTGCGCTATAAATGTGCGACAGAACAGCCCAGGTGCGGTTGAGGGTTTCATGAAGGTAGTAATGGTTTTTCTTCACTGCATTGTGGGTAGCAGTCATGTTGTGAAGAATTGAACCAAACTGACGCTTGACCCATTTGTGATTGCGATCAACCTTCTGGTGAAGACTGAGGAGAAGCTCACGGTCAGTCATCACCCTGGGAGCTGTGCCTTGAGGATTTGGCTTGGTTGCGTTGGCGGCAGAGTCATGGGTGACAGAGTCATCGTTGGTGGAGTAGGATGCAGCCTTGCGAAATTGACCATCCAATGGACGAATGCCTTCATCAATAATAGCAGTAGCCTTGCCCTTTTCATCAGTTGAGGAAAATGTCTGTTTGAGGACTTCAATCGGGGGCAAGTAGCTGCAATGGTTCAGTGTATCAGCTTTGTAGTTGAGTGAAGACCTTGTTCTGATGAATCTCATAATCCATGGAGCATAAGGCTTCAACTTAAATGGTGACATTGCGACATTGGCCAGAGTCCTCATGAAGAAATCATGGAAGTTGACGGGAACGCCATGAATGATATTGAAAATGTGACGCCCCCGATTTGACCGTACACTAATCATGCACGCAAATGTGTACGACCACGATCAGGGACTCACGGGAAGATATCACAACACAACTCTAAAACATAAATAAGTCATACAAGCATTATAATACAAGCCAGGGGCCTCGAGGGCTCGAATACAAGTGCTCGATCATAGACGAGTCAGCGGAAGCAACAATATCTGAGTACAGACATAAGTTAAACAAGTTTGCCTTAAGAAGGCTAGCACAAAAGTAGCAACGATCGAAAAGGCAAGGCCTCCTGCCTGGGACCTCCTAACTACTCCTGGTCGTCGTCAGCGGCCTGCACGTAGTAGTAGGCACCTCCAGTGTCGTAGGTGTCATCGTCGACGGTGGCGTCTGGCTCCTGAACTCCAACATCTGATTGCGACAATCCGATATAGAAAGGGGAAAAGAGGGAGAAAAGCAACCGTGAGTACTCATCCAAAGTACTCGCAAGCAAGGAGCTACACTACATATGCATGGGTATATGTGTAAAGAGGCATATCAGTGGACTGAACTGCAGAATGCCGGAATAAGAGGGGGATAGCTAGTCCTGTCGAAGACTAAGCTTCTGGACATCTCCATCTTGCAGCATGTAGAAGAGAGTAGATTGAAGTCCTCCAAGTAGCATCGCATAGCATAATCCTACCCGGCGATCCCCTCCTCGTCACCCTGTTAGAGAGCGATCACCGGGTTGTATCTGGCACTTGGAAGGGTGTATTTTATTCAGTATCTAGTTCTAGTTGTCATAAGCTCAAGGTACAACTCCGGGTCGTCCTTTTACCGAGGGACACGGCTATTCGAATAGATAAACTTCCCTGCAGGGGTGCACCACATAACCCAACACGCTCGATCCCAATTGGCCGGACACACTTTTCTGGGTCATGCCCGGCCTCGTAAGATCAACGCGTCGCAGCCCCACCTAAGCACAACAGAGCGGTCAGCACGCCGGTCTAATCCTAAGCGCGCAGGGGTCTGGGCCCATCGCCCTATGCACACCTGCACGTTGCGAACGCGGCCGCGAGCAGACCTAGCAACCCACACGATCACGGCGGTTACGTCAAAGCGGTCCAACACGGCGCGCGCCACTCAGTCGCTGACGTCACGAGGGCTTCGGCTGATACCACGACGCCGGGATACCCATAACTACTCCCGCGTAGATGGCTAGTGCGTATAGACCAAATGGCCAGACTCAGATCAAATACCAAGATCTCGTTAAGCGTGTTAAGTATCCGCGAACGCCGACCAGGGCCAGGCCCACCTCTTACCTAGGCGGTCTCAACCTGCCCTGTCGCTCCGCCACAAAGATCCACTTGCGGGTACTCCTACGAGCCGACCCGACTTTAGTCATCACATGTGACATGTATATAGTATATAAGTATATACCCGCGATCACCGCCCAGGTGATCACGGCCCGATAGTGTAGCACAGCAGACGGACAAGAATGTAGGGCCACTGATGGAAATCTAGCATCCTATACTAAGCATGTAGGATTGCAGGTAAAGGTATCAACAGTAGTAGCAAGGATAGGCTATGCATCAGAATAGGATATCGAAAAGCAGTAACATGCTACACTACTCTAATGCAAGCAGTATAGAGGAGAGTAGGCGATATCTGGTGATCAAGGGGGGGGGCTTGCCTGGTTGCTCTGGCAAGTAGGAGGGGTCGTCGACTCCGTAGTCGAACTGGGCAGCAGCAGTGTCGGTCTCGTAGTCTACCGGAGAGAAGAGGGGGAAGAAACAGTAAATACAATGCAAACATAAGCATGACGATGCGTGACATGACAATGAGCGGTGCTAGGGGTGTCCTAACGCGACAGTGGGTGGTACCGGTGAAGGGGGGAACATCCGGGAAAGTATTCCCGATGTTTTGCGTTTTCGGACAGACGGACCGGAGGGGGAAAGTTGCTAGTTAGATAGGTTAGGGAGGTGTGGTGGAAGAACGAACTGCGTATTCGGATTCGTCTCGTCGTTCTGAGCAACTTTCATATAGAAAACATTTTCATCCGAGTTACGGTTTAAAAGATATGAATTTTCAAAGTTTATTTGAATTTCTGGAATTATTTATATTAAGCAAAAATGAATTATGACGTCAGCATGAGGCAATGCTGACGTCAGCAGGTCAACAGGTCGGCTGACCAGTCAAACCAGACAGGTGGGTCCAGTGGGACCCACCTGTCATTCACTATTTAGGTTAATTAGGGTTTAGCTAATTAATTATTATTTAATTAAATTAAACAGGATTAATTAACTTAATTAATTAATTTATTTAATTAATGAATTAATTAAAATTATTTTTATTTCTTTATTTATTTATTTATTAATTTTTATTAATTAATTTAGTATTATTTTTCTTATTATTAATATTTTATTTATTTTAATTATTTATTAATTAGTTTTTTTGTTTTATTATTATCATTATTATTATTATTACTATTATTTATTTATTTATATTTTAATTTTATTTATTTATTTTTATTAGTAAACGTTCTGGCGCTGGGGGCCCGTTTGTCATTGGGCCAGGGGGTCGGGCCCAGTGGCCAGTAGCTCAGGTGGGGCTAGGCCCACCTGGCGGTGGCCCAGAGGGGCGAGGCCCACTGGCAGTGGCCCAGAGGGCACTGCGGCTACGGGCGCAACGGCGTAACGGCGTCGGGCGTCCGCCCGAACGGGACGGCGAGGGGGCGCGGCGGACGAAGGCCGTCGGGGCGCGCGCGGGCGAGGCTCGCCGGCCGGAGCAGCGCCGCAGCAGGGGACGGGCAGAGGCGGCCACGCGCGGCCACGGGCGCGTACGGGGGCGAGGTGCGGGGCGAAGCCAGAGGCCAACGCCGGTGGGAGGCAACGGCGGCGCGGCTCGCGCGGGCGCGCGTCGGTGCGGTCGGGCGTGGGGAAGAAGCTGCGAGGGGGGGGGGGGGGCGCGGTCGAGGCTATGGGCCTGCCCGCGACGGGGAGGGCGCGAGGACGAGGGGGGGCAGGCGGGGCGTGGCCGATGCTGGCGCGCGGTCGGGGCGCGCGCGGGCGAAGGCCGTGCGGGCGCGCGTGCGTGGCCAGGCGCGGCGGGGCGCGTCTGGGCGCGCCGGAGCGCGAGCGGGGCGGCGGTGACCGAGGGGAGAGGGGCGGGCGACGGAGGCCGGTGGCCTCACCGTGGGATGCAGGGTCACGGCAGTGGGGGTCGAGGGGGAGACGGGGGCGACGGCGATGCGGTGTCGAGGCGCAGGCCGGCGAGGAGGAGGAGGCAGGCCGGCGATGCAGTGCTCCGGCGAGGCGAGGGGGCGGGGTCGAGCGCGACGGCGACGGCGACGGCCTCCTCCTCGATCCAGATCGGGGGGGCAGGGGAGGGAGGTGAGATATTTCGGGGGGGAGAGCGAGTGGGTAGGCTGTCGGTGGGGGGGGGAGGGGATAAGGTGAGGGGGGTTGGGCCGGCCGGCTGGGCCTGGGGTGGCCCAGTTGGGCCATGTCCAGTGGGGGGGGCTTTTGTTCCCTTTTTTTGTTCTGTTTTCTGTTTTGTTTTGCATTTTCTTTTATTTGTTTTCTTTCACCCTTTTAACCCATTTTAAAATACTTAGGCATTTTCTAAAAAGGAGTTTTCTCCACAATAATTACCAGTGTATTATTTGGCACCCATGGAACATTTTTGTTTAAACTTTTGAAAACTTTTATTTTTCACTTTAATTATATTTGAAGTTTGAATTAGGAGTTTGAAAGAAAGGTGATTCCAATGTGATCAAGCCCTGTTTAGCAACGTGATTAGCTTAATCACAGAGAGTTACTGTAGCATGATTCTCGGGGTGTTACAAATCTCCTCCACTACAAGAAATCTCGTCCCGAGATTTAGGAGGTAGAAGGAAACAGTGTGGGGTATTCTTCGCGCAGACGATCCTCTCGTTCCCAGGTGGCCTCATCTTCAGAATGGTGCGACCACTGGACTTTGAGAAACTTGATCGCCTTCTGACGTGTGCGGCGTTCAGCTTGGTCGAGAATGCGGACCGGATGCTCCTTATAGGAGAGGTCTTGCTGCAATTCGAGCACTTCGTGATCAAAGCTCGGATTGGATCCTTGAAGCAACGGCGGAGCTGTGACACATGGAACACATCGTGAACCTGAGAAAGGTTCGGCGGTAGCTCCAGTTGGTATGCCACTTTTCCACGCCTTTCGAGAATAGTGAATGGGCCAATATAGCGAGGAGCTAGTTTGCCCTTGATCCCGAAGCGGTGAGCACCCTTCATAGGTGTGACTTGAAGATAAGCCTTTTCGCCAGGTTGATAGACCATGTCTTTATGATGACGGTCATACTGACTCTTCTGACGTGACTGAGCAGTCTTGAGATTCTCGCGAATAATGCGGACTTGTTCTTCGGCATCTTGGATAATATCCGGTCCGATGAGTGGACGTTCCCCAGTTTCTGACCAGTTCAGGGGGGTTCGGCACTTTCGTCCATATAACACTTCGAAGGGGGCCATCTTCAGACTAGCTTGATAGCTATTATTATAAGAGAACTCAGCATACGGGAGAGATTCCTCCCATTTCTTGCCGAAGGAAATAACGCAAGCTCGAAGCATGTCTTCGAGAACTTGATTGACGCGTTCAACTTGTCCTTGCGATTGAGGATGAAACGCAGTACTGAATGACAGATGAGTTCCCATTGCTTCTTGGAAACTTGCCCAAAATCTTGAAGTGAATAAGCTGCCACGGTCTGAGCTGATAACCAATGGAATACCGTGGAGTGAAACAATCCTGGACATATAGAGCGTTGCCAACTGGCTAGCAGTGATCGTTTCTTTGACCGCCAGAAAATGTGCAACTTTGGAAAGCCGGTCAATGACGACAAGAATAGCATCATTACCTTTCTGCGATTTGGGAAATCCAGTGACGAAGTCCATCTCAACATGGTCCCATTTCCATTCAGGAATAGAGATAGGTTGCAGAGTTCCAGCAGGCCTTTGATGTTCTGCTTTGATACGACGGCAAACGTCACACTCAGCAACATAACGAGCAATGTCTTGCTTCATATTAGTCCACCAGAATCTTTGACGGATGTCTTGGTACATCTTTGTACTACCCGGATGGATACTTAGAGGCGTATCATGAGCTTCTTTCATAACTTCCTGTGTCATATCCAGGTTTTTCTCTGTACATGGCACCACTAGGCGGCCCTTGAAGTATAGGGTGCCATCTTCAGAATTGGTGAAGAATGAGGGCTTTCCTCCTGCGAGGTAGCGCTTAATCTTGTAGGCTTCAGAGTCATACTTCTGTAGCCTTTTGATGCTGTCCTCGAGATCTGGTTTAGCAACTAGGGTATTGAGGGAACCCTGGGTAACAACGTGGAGGTTCACCTTGCCAAATTGTTTAGGAGGGGGAGCGAGTGCACCCGGAGGAACAATATGGAGGTTCAGCTTCCTGAATTCTTCAACAAGCGAGGGCTGAACTTTATGAACCTGGAGGTGGTTGCAGTAAGACTTGCGGCTCAAGGCATCAGCCATTACATTAGCCTTGCCTGGCGTATAGGAAATACCCAAGTCAAAGTCTGCAACAAGCTCCATCCATCTCTGCTGACGGAGGTTCAGATCTGGTTGAGTAAACAGATACTTCAGACTTTGGTGGTCGGTGAAGATCTCGCAACGATTACCGAGAAGGTAATGTCGCCACTGCTTCAGCGCATGAATGACAGCAGCAAGTTCGAGGTCGTGAACTGGGTAGTTCTCTTCGTGAGGGCGCAATTGTCGAGAGGCATAAGCAATCACTTTGCGGTCTTGCATTAGGACACAGCCTAACCCTTGACAGGAAGCGTCGCAGTAAATGACGAAGTCCTTCTTAGTATCAGGTGGAGCTAGAACTGGGGCAGAAGTCAACTTGTCTTTGAGTGCCTGGAAACTTTCCTGACATTTGTCTGTCCATTGGAACTTGACACCCTTATGCAACAGGTTAGTCAGAGGCCTGGCGATCTTAGAGAAGTTCTCGACGAATCGACGGCAATAGCTGGCGAGACCGAGAAAACTTCTGACTTGCTTAACGTTCTTGGGAGGAGTCCAATCAAGAATAGCCTGAACTCGCTCGGGGTTGACGGCAATACCATCCTTAGAGATGACATGCCCCAGATAGGTTACTTCCGGTAGCCAGAATTCACATTTAGAGAACTTGGCATATAGTTGATGTTCTCGTAGTTTTTCCAGCACAAGTCAAAGATGTTCAGCATGTTCTTCTTCGTTCTTGGAAAATATCAGGATATCATCCAGATAAACCACGACGAACTTGTCGAGGTAATCCATGAATATGTAGTTCATCAGACGAGAGAAGGTGGCTGGAGCATTGGTTAAACCGAAAGACATGACGGTGTACTCATATGAACCATAGCGAGTCACGAAGGCGGTCTTTGGGATATCCTCTTCGCGAACACGGATCTGGTGGTAGCCCAACCTCAAGTCGAGCTTAGAGAACACTGACGAACCCGCCAGTTGATCATACAGATCATTGATCCGAGGAAGAGGGTATTTATTCTGAATGGTAGCTTGGTTTATAGGACGGTAGTCTTGAACTAACCGGTTTGTTCCGTCCTTCTTCTTGACAAAGAGAGAAGGTGCTCCCCAAGGAGAGCAACTTGGGCGAATGAATCCTTTGCGAAGAGACTTGTCGATTTCCTCCTTAAGCCCAAGGAGTTCATGCGGCGGCATTTTGTAAGGTCGCTTGGCTATAGGAGTGGTGCCTGGTTTCAAGTCGATGATGAATTCGACAGCTCTAGCAGGGGGAATCCCTGGAAGTTCTTCAGGGAAGACGTCGAGGAATTCACGCACGACGGGAATGTTTTCAATGCCCTCGAGTGGTGCAGCGTTCAATGCATTCAATGCATAGAGCCTTGCCTCGGCATTTTGCACCAGATGGGCTTGGTAAGTAACTATCTCATTTGAAGGGTGTAGCAGATGGACGGTCTTAGTGGTGCAAACGATTGAAGCAGTATGCGCTTTTAACGAATTCATTCCCAGAATGAGATCAATGCTACAGGACTTCAGTACGATGGGAGAGACAAGAAATTCCAGTCCTTCAATTTCAACAGTAACATCGCGACTAACCATAGAGGTTTGACATTGGCCCGCAGGGGTGTGTACCACTAGCGGAGTGTTTATCTCTTCGTAATGAATGCCATGCAGGAATGCAAATTCTGCTGATATGAATGAATGGGATGCTCCTGTATCAAATAAAACGGATGCTGGTACTGAATTTACGAGGAGTGTACCCATCACAGTAGCAGGCTGGTCTTGAGCTTCGCTGAGATCAACGTGGTTGGCATGAGCACGACCATAAGACTTAGCATTGTTGTTGCGGGGCTGGTTGTTACCACAGCCAGCTGCTGGAAGGGCCAGTTGATTCTGGTTCTGATAGCAGTTCCTGGCAAAGTGACCCGGTTGACCACACTTGAAGCACAGACCATTATCGGGAGTGGGAACAGGAGCCCCAGGTGGGGGAGCTGGTAGCTTTGACTGCTTAGATGGTGGAGGAGGCAGACGCGGTGCAGCATAAGATTTCCTGGGAGCAGGTGCATTTGGACGATACATGCTGTTTGGGATCCATATCTTACGCTTCTGGGAGGGCGAGCCCGAAGATGAGCCCGTGTCACGGTTGCGCCTCTGAGAGCTCTGGTATTCCTGCAGACCAGTCTCGACATTGATGGCCTTATTCACCAAGGTGGCGAAATCGGCGAAGTCATGCACTAGAAGTGCGAGCTTAATGTCAGCTTGTAGTCCATCACGGAACTTCTCCTGTCTGCGTGCATCAGTTGCAATGTCTTCTTCAGCATAGCGGGACAAGTCCAGAAACTCCCGCTGATAAGCTTCAACAGTTTTGTTGCCTTGGGTGAGGTTGCGGAACTCACGCTTCTTCCGGTCCATGACTCCCTGAGGAATGAAGCGGGCACGGAAAGCAGCTTGGAAGTCTGGCCAGGTGATGATTGTTCCAGCTGGCAGAGTACGCCTGTGGCTATCCCACCATTGAGCTGCGGGTCCCTTCAAGAAGAAGGAAGCAAAATTGACATAGCTGGCAGGGGCTACATCAGCAGACTCCATCTCATAGGTGATGTCACGGAGCCAGTCATCAGCATCCAGAGGCTGAGTTGAGCTGCGGTAGATGGTTGGGTTGAGGCGTATGAAATCTTGAAGAGTCACTTGGGCTGGCTGCTGGTTCATATTGGGGCGAGGAAACTGAGCCATCATATTTTCCATGAATTGGCGGTTCAGTTCGAACTGTTGGATCATACCAGCCATGTACTCAGGTGGTGGTGGGGCCTCGCCACCGCGACCACGACCACCTGGTCTAACCATCCTGCTAATATATAACAGGGGTAGTTCAGCATTGAGAAAATTTGCAATGACAAGAATCATTCATGATGAAACATGCATAATTGAAAGGAGCACGATAGCTACTGCATAGTAGTCGGCATAACTTACAAAAGGGGTCATGCATAGAGTTCAGTACATAGAGTTCAGTACATGGACTAAAACATCATAGGCGGCACACAGGCTCGCGACGACTGAAACTAATACTACCATCAAGCCTACATCAGTCCCAAGAGGTACTGTGGAGGTAATCGTAGCCCGACAGCTGGTAGTGAGGCAACGGATAGCTCTCCACGTCAGCAGACTGGGGGCCGCGGATACTCAGGTGTAGAGCCCGACGCTCAGGTGGCAGAAGAGGACCAAGTGCGGGAGAGTAGCCTCCCACCTCTGGCCAACCGACACCGTGGGGCATCACGGTCCTGGCTGGGTAGATCGCAGTACGCGGTACCTGTCCAGACCGGACAAAGGGGTGCAGCAGCGTCAGAGCACGGTAAAGGTGCTGACGGGTGGTGTACATCTCATGGCGAAGAGCTCGGTTAGCTCGATCCAGCCCATCAGCATGCAGAACCAGGTGCTGATGGTAGAAGGGCTCTCGGGTGACAGTGGAGTAGGCAGCAGTATAGTATCCCTCCGCACCAGCATCAGAGGCGATAGCAATGTGCCTGAAAGGGGAGGTGTCCAACTCCCGATACTCTCCACGAAGACGTGTCAGAGCAGCATAGGCAGCATCATGGACAGCCATATCGATGGTCACACCAACACCATGTGCGGTGTGCAGCACAATAGTGGAGTCATACTCCCGAGAGTAGAGGTGGACGATGGCACGGTACTGCTCCTGGTTAAAGTCCTGGTACTCCTCGTAGACTGTGAATTCAGGGTGCCAGCGATAACCCAGATAGGTCATCATCTCAGCTAGCACCGCAGGTGATCCCGAGGCACCAATGGCCGTCGTGTGGCGCACGACCTGCCTCGAGGGTTCCATCTGAAAGCAAAGACGTTTCAAAGGAGTCAAATGACAGTGTGTGAATTGTTCAAAATACTATTCCAAGAAACAACTATGGCTTATCCATCTTAGGGGTGAACGCGGTCATGGGATCCTAATGTTAGAGTTAGTAAATTCGTTTAACCCGAGTAGAAGAGAGTTCAGAGTCCCAGAGTAAAGGTCGAGGAGTAAAAGATCCTAGTACCACCCAATGGCGATGTGGGCCCATAAGCCGCACAGCCATGTTAGTAAAAGTTTTTGCAATGACTAGACTCGACTTCGGCCAAGGAGTGTGGAAGGGGGGTTCCTACAGGCAGTCGGCTCTGATACCAACTTGTGACGCCCCCGATTTGACCGTACACTAATCATGCACGCAAATGTGTACGACCACGATCAGGGACTCACGGGAAGATATCACAACACAACTCTAAAACATAAATAAGTCATACAAGCATTATAATACAAGCCAGGGGCCTCGAGGGCTCGAATACAAGTGCTCGATCATAGACGAGTCAGCGGAAGCAACAATATCTGAGTACAGACATAAGTTAAACAAGTTTGCCTTAAGAAGGCTAGCACAAAAGTAGCAACGATCGAAAAGGCAAGGCCTCCTGCCTGGGACCTCCTAACTACTCCTGGTCGTCGTCAGCGGCCTGCACGTAGTAGTAGGCACCTCCAGTGTCGTAGGTGTCGTCGTCGACGGTGGCGTCTGGCTCCTGAACTCCAACATCTGATTGCGACAATCCGATATAGAAAGGGGAAAAGAGGGAGAAAAGCAACCGTGAGTACTCATCCAAAGTACTCGCAAGCAAGGAGCTACACTACATATGCATGGGTATATGTGTAAAGAGGCATATCAGTGGACTGAACTGCAGAATGCCGGAATAAGAGGGGGATAGCTAGTCCTGTCGAAGACTAAGCTTCTGGACATCTCCATCTTGCAGCATGTAGAAGAGAGTAGATTGAAGTCCTCCAAGTAGCATCGCATAGCATAATCCTACCCGGCGATCCCCTCCTCGTCACCCTGTTAGAGAGCGATCACCGGGTTGTATCTGGCACTTGGAAGGGTGTATTTTATTCAGTATCCAGTTCTAGTTGTCATAAGCTCAAGGTACAACTCCGGGTCGTCCTTTTACCGAGGGACACGGCTATTCGAATAGATAAACTTCCCTGCAGGGGTGCACCACATAACCCAACACGCTCGATCCCAATTGGCCGGACACACTTTTCTGGGTCATGCCCGGCCTCGTAAGATCAACGTGTCGCAGCCCCACCTAAGCACAACAGAGCGGTCAGCACGCCGGTCTAATCCTAAGCGCGCAGGGGTCTGGGCCCATCGCCCTATGCACACCTGCACGTTGCGAACGCGGCCGCGAGCAGACCTAGCAACCCACACGATCACGGCGGTTACGTCAAAGCGGTCCAACACGGCGCGCGCCACTCAGTCGCTGACGTCACGAGGGCTTCGGCTGATACCACGACGCCGGGATACCCATAACTACTCCCGCGTAGATGGCTGGTGCGTATAGACCAAATGGCCAGACTCAGATCAAATACCAAGATCTCGTTAAGCGTGTTAAGTATCCGCGAACGCCGACCAGGGCCAGGCCCACCTCTTACCTAGGCGGTCTCAACCTGCCCTGTCGCTCCGCCACAAAGATCCACTTGCGGGTACTCCTACGAGCCGACCCGACTTTAGTCATCACATGTGACATGTATATAGTATATAAGTATATACCCGCGATCACCGCCCAGGTGATCACGGCCCGATAGTGTAGCACAGCAGACGGACAAGAATGTAGGGCCACTGATGGAAATCTAGCATCCTATACTAAGCATGTAGGATTGCAGGTAAAGGTATCAACAGTAGTAGCAAGGATAGGCTATGCATCAGAATAGGATATCGAAAAGCAGTAACATGCTACACTACTCTAATGCAAGCAGTATAGAGGAGAGTAGGCGATATCTGGTGATCAAGGGGGGGGCTTGCCTGGTTGCTCTGGCAAGTAGGAGGGGTCGTCGACTCCGTAGTCGAACTGGGCAGCAGCAGTGTCGGTCTCGTAGTCTACCGGAGAGAAGAGGGGGAAGAAACAGTAAATACAATGCAAACATAAGCATGACGATGCGTGACATGACAATGAGCGGTGCTAGGGGTGTCCTAACGCGACAGTAGGTGGTACCGGTGAAGGGGGGGAACATCCGGGAAAGTATTCCCGATGTTTTGCGTTTTTGGACAGACGGACCGGAGGGGGAAAGTTGCTAGTTAGATAGGTTAGGGAGGTGTGGTGGAAGAACGGACTGCGTATTCGGATTCGTCTCGTCGTTCTGAGCAACTTTCATAGAGAAAACATTTTCATCCGAGTTACGGTTTAAAAGATATGAATTTTCAAAGTTTATTTGAATTTCTGGAATTATTTATATTAAGCAAAAATGAATTATGACGTCAGCATGAGGCAATGCTGACGTCAGCAGGTCAACAGGTCGGCTGACCAGTCAAACCAGACAGGTGGGTCCAGTGGGACCCACCTGTCATTCACTATTTAGGTTAATTAGGGTTTAGCTAATTAATTATTATTTAATTAAATTAAACAGGATTAATTAACTTAATTAATTAATTTATTTAATTAATGAATTAATTAAAATTATTTTTATTTCTTTATTTATTTATTTATTAATTTTTATTAATTAATTTAGTATTATTTTTCTTATTATTAATATTTTATTTATTTTAATTATTTATTAATTAGTTTTTTTGTTTTATTATTATCATTATTATTATTATTACTATTATTTATTTATTTATATTTTAATTTTATTTATTTATTTTTATTAGTAAACGTTCTGGCGCTGGGGGCCCGTTTGTCATTGGGCCAGGGGGTCGGGCCCAGTGGCCAGTAGCTCAGGTGGGGCTAGGCCCACCTGGCGGTGGCCCAGAGGGGCGAGGCCCACTGGCAGTGGCCCAGAGGGCACTGCGGCTACGGGCGCAACGGCGTAACGGCGTCGGGCGTCCGCCCGAACGGGACGGCGAGGGGGCGCGGCGGACGAAGGCCGTCGGGGCGCGCGCGGGCGAGGCTCGCCGGCCGGAGCAGCGCCGCAGCAGGGGACGGGCAGAGGCGGCCACGCGCGGCCACGGGCGCGTACGGGGGCGAGGTGCGGGGCGAAGCCAGAGGCCAACGCCGGTGGGAGGCAACGGCGGCGCGGCTCGCGCGGGCGCGCGTCGGTGCGGTCGGGCGTGGGGAAGAAGCTGCGAGGGGGGGGCGCGGTCGAGGCTATGGGCCTGCCCGCGACGGCGAGGGCGCGAGGACGAGGGGGGGCAGGCGGGGCGTGGCCGATGCTGGCGCGCGGTCGGGGCGCGCGCGGGCGAAGGCCGTGCGGGCGCGCGTGCGTGGCCAGGCGCTGCGGGGCGCGTCTGGGCGCGCCGGAGCGCGAGCGGGGCGGCGGTGACCGAGGGGAGAGGGGCGGGCGACGGAGGCCGGTGGCCTCACCGTGGGACGTAGGGTCACGGCAGTGGGGGTCGAGGGGGAGACGGGGGCGACGGCGATGCGGTGTCGAGGCGCAGGCCGGCGAGGAGGAGGAGGCAGGCCGGCGATGCAGTGCTCCGGCGAGGCGAGGGCGCGGGGTCGAGCGCGACGGCGACGGCGACGGCCTCCTCCTCGATCCAGATCGGGGGGGCAGGGGAGGGAGGTGAGATATTTCGGGGGGGGGGGAGAGCGAGTGGGTAGGCTGTCGGTGGGGGGGGGAGGGGATAAGGTGAGGGGGGTTGGGCCGGCCGGCTAGGCCTGGGGTGGCCCAGTTGGGCCATGTCCAGTGGGGGGGGGCTTTTGTTCCCTTTTTTTTTGTTCTGTTTTCTGTTTTGTTTTGCATTTTCTTTTATTTGTTTTCTTTCACCCTTTTAACCCATTTTAAAATACTTAGGCATTTTCTAAAAAGGAGTTTTCTCCACAATAATTACCAGTGTATTATTTGGCACCCATGGAACATTTTTGTTTAAACTTTTGAAAACTTTTATTTTTCACTTTAATTATATTTGAAGTTTGAATTAGGAGTTTGAAAGAAAGGTGATTCCAATGTGATCAAGCCCTGTTTAGCAACGTGATTAGCTTAATCACAGAGAGTTACTGTAGCATGATTCTCGGGGTGTTACAGAAAAGCAGATTCTTCATGATGCCAACGAGTTCTTCTTCATTCGAGTCGTGGCCCTTGATAGGACTCAATGTCTTCGTCAAAATGCGATAGATAGTCCGAGGCACATATAACAATTCCTTCACAAGGAATTTAGTTCTTGGGGCCTGGCCTGGCTTCAATGGCTTCATCAGCACTTGCATATAGTGATCTGTAAGCTCAGGTTCACTGTAGACGCAACGAGCAGCTTCAAGGGGAGGACTGAGAGGCAAAGCACGAAGCAATTCAGTAGCTGGTGCCTTGTAGTGAGTATTTTCAGACATCCAGTCCAGCACCCATGAATTCACATCTTCAGAGTCTTCGGTGATGTGCAGAGTTGCATAAAATTGAAGAATGAGCTCTTCATTCCAATCACATATATCAGTGCAGAAATTTAACAGTCCAGCGTCGTACCGAACACTGAGGACTGGCACGAAGCACGGCAGAGATTCCATATCCACGTGAGGAATGTGCTCATGATCCAAGACTTTGTCTTTGTTGAACAACACTGAGGAATAAAAATTTGCCTGGCTGGCAGTCCAGAAATGCCTCTTCCTAATGCGAGCAGAGTCATAGGGGTTGTAATCAGTGAAGAATACGTGCTCGCCGAAGAAATCATTAGCCTTGAATTTTTGCTTCCTTGAGAATGGATCCTTTGGCTTGGGCAAAGGAGTGTCAGTCAGTTGCATTACAACCTCAGGAATCGCAATCTCAGGTTCTTCAGGCTGAGGAATTTCTGGTTCCTCTTCAGTGGCAGCCTGGGTCTTCAATTCTTCATTTTCATTTTCTTCAGCACTAGTGGCTGGAATTTCTTCATGAGCTTCATGAGATCCCATTTGAACTGTAGTTGCTGGGGACTGAGGAATTTGTTGCAATGGTGTGAAGAGTGGAGAGTTGGGGTGCTGACTTTCCCAAAAGTCATCATTCATCACTGGTGTGGTACAGCCAATGTCCACATCTTCATCTTCCATTTCTTCAACGCCAGCCTCTTCAGCAGTAAACTGAGGCATATGCGAGGAAATTGTGGGGGTTGAAGGGATTTTATCCACTTCAATTTCTTCATCCATCTGCTCTGACGAAGCAGCAGAAGGATTTTCTTCATCAGATCCGCTAGGGATCACATATTCTTCATCAAAAGGGACGATTTCCTTTGATGGCATGGAGGAAACAGGAACAACATCAATTGGATTAGTAAGTGAGCTTGTCAATTTCTTCATCTTCTTCGGTGCTGAAGAATCTGAAGGAGCTGATGCTTTCCTTTTCTTCACTGCTGCACGCTCTGCAGCCTTGGTCTTCTTCACATCTGATGCAGATGGAAGGATTGGAGTTGGAGTAGGCGTAGGAGGAGCAGAGGAATGTGGTTGATTTTCTTCAGGCACAACTGATGCAGTTGCCCTGACCTCCTCATTTTCTTCAGGCGCACCACTAGTGGATGCCCTGGCAATTTCATCAGCGGCTGGAATGCAGTCATCAGCCCCGGAACTCACATTTTCTTCAGCAGCCTGATTGTCATCAGCGGTGCTGGCATGTTCTTCAGTTGGCTGAGCAGATGCTTCAGTCTGAGGAATTTCTTGTTGCGATGGGGCTGCAACATTGGAGGTGAACTTCTCAGTCAGTTTAACAAACCTGACCTTGGCTCCTTTCCAATCAGCATAGTAAGCATTGAAATCATCATTGAGGACTTTGATTTCAGACTGGATCTTTACAAGTTCATCAGTTTTCATAGAGACAACGTTGTTCTTCAGGAATTTCTCCTTCCTGTACTGCGCTTTCTTGATCTGCCTGGCCTTCTCAAATTTCCATTTCTCTTCTTGGATGAAGGCAGTCAGCATATGACTTTGGCTAGGAGTCATCTTGAAGTCAGGCATAGGAGTGTTTGGGTCCTTGTGCCAGAGATCAATGTAATCGAGGATCAACTTTGGATCCAAAAGCAGAGGCACATTTGTGCCCTTGGCTTTAGCGGCCCTGACTTGCCTATCTCTGATGATTTCAACAAGTTCTTCATCATCAGCTTCGTCTTCTTCAGACGGCACTTGGAAGGCGACCTGCTTCTTGTGAGGACTTGGGCGAGAGCCTCGTCCAGCAGTGGTCTTTGTCTTCAGCAGAGAGGGTCCTGTTGAAGAATTTGGTGCATCTGAGGAACTAGCTGAAGCTCCTGAGGCAATAGAGATGCCTGTAGTCCTTTGGCACGTGGCAAGATGCACAGGTGCTGAGGATTTGGTCGGAGCAGCTGAGGACTTTGGAGGAGCAGGAGCAGCGTGAGGAATTGGCAGTGAGGACATTGAAGGTGAAGCACTTGGCTTACGCGCAGGCTTCTTTGCCATGGATTTCTTTGGCTTGACAGAGACCTCAGCGGCAGCAGCAGCAGCAAAGTCTTCATTGAATTTCCTCACTGCTTCTCTAGCTTGTTTAGCCAGCTTGGCCTGGCGCTTAGCCCATTCATTAGGATAATCCTCACCACGCTTGAGACTGGTGAGATCAGCTTCTTGGCCAGGTGCCAACGGAGGTCTTGAGAATGGAGGATTGAGTGCGAATTTCTTCATGTACTTGGGAGTCACATACCTGTACTCCCTCCACTCTCTTGCCCATATCCTCTCTATCTTCTGAATGCGCACCTTGCGCTGATTTTTATCTTCCTCAGGGGGTGTGCAGTACCCAACATAGATGTCCTCAAGGATTTCAAATGCAGTGTTGATCTCAGGCCTCTTTCCTCCTTTCTGTGGCTTCTTTCCATCAGCCATTTTCTTCAGATGAGGAATTTGAACAATTGAATTCTCTGAAGAAGTATGCAACCTTTCTTCGAGGAACGCTGCAAATGAGTTAAGTTGATGAGAACCTAGAGATTCAGCAGCGGACATGAGTACCTGTGAACAGAGTATAGTTGCGAGGAATTTGAAGAGGTCATATGCGTTCTCAGAAGATTTTTCAAAAAGAACAAGTTTGAGGAATTTGACCAGATGAGTCTTGAAGAATTTCACTAAGCGTTCTTTGTCTTAGGTTCCAGAGTTGTATAGATCGAAGATCCACACAATTGAGGAATCTTGAAGAAAAATTATTGCTTAGAGAAACGAATCAAGAACAGATGACATGTGAGGTGTTTAGTGTGTGAAGAATTTGAAGAATAAACACCTTTGAAGATTTTGTAGAAATCATTTGAATCAAAGAGGACAGTAAAAGTAACTTTTAATTACCCTGAACGAAGAACACGACGAACTGGGATGTAGAGATGAGAAGTTCGTCTGTGCAGATCTTCCACGCCCTAACTCTGCGGAGGAAGACGGCTACAGCGGCAGCGGAGGGAAGATTTCCGCGGCCGGCGCGAGTACGGCGGCGATGAGGTCGAGGCAGTGAAGCTCTTCCTCACCGGCGACGATGAAGTAGCGGCGGCGCTAGGGTTTGAGAAGCTCGAGCTGGAGAGAGGTCGAGCGGAGTAAAGGAAGTGAGGAAGGGGAGAGGGGGTATTTATAGCCATGGTGAAAAACTGTTCGCCTGAAGAAATTGGATGAACGTGCCCCTGACCCTTCTCATTCACTTGACATGTGTCACCCACGTACTGAGAAGTGGAGATCGTGTTAGATCGTGGGTGAATAGATAAGTATTTCGTGGGATGCGGAACGGTTTGAGCGGTAAAGCCGAAAATTTGGATAAGATAAGTTAAAAGTTCCGCTCGGAAATTCTTCAGCTGACAAGGACACAGTGACAATTTTGAACGAGTTTCAAATAGAACGCACATGAAGAATTTGTGAATAAATTGGGTTGAGTACAGCATAGAGGGGGAAGGGTCCGATCACATTCACTTAGCAGAAAAACCAACTTGAAGAATTAGCCATAAGTGAATGCTGTAGAGGACATAAATTCATATATATATATGAGGAATTTCAAAAATTGAGAAAAAAAACTCAAATTGAAGATTTTCAACTTTTGTGGTGGCGTGACCCACCGTATAAGAATGATGATTTCAGACACCGCGTACAATTGTCATAGGGCTCTGAGAATCAAATTCTTCATTAATTTCTTCACACTTAGAGTGTTATTCTTCATTGATTGAAGAAAAACGTTTCTTCATGTGTTGCACATCTAAGTCATCAATTTTGCATAAGTGTTAGGATGAGTGTCCTTTTCAAAGAACATTCGAAGATTCTAGGATATTTAGCTCACACCGCAACTTGCTAAATATCTTCTCATCCAAGGGCTTTGTGAAGATATCGGCTAGCTGTTCTTCAGTCTTCACATGCTCAATAGAAATGTCGCCCTTCAACACATGATCGCGAAGAAAATGATGACGAATCTGAATGTGCTTTGTCTTCGAGTGCTGAACTGGGTTGTGAGCAATCTTGATGGCACTCTCATTGTCACAGAAGAGAGGCACATTCTTCACGTTGACGCCGTAGTCCTTGAGAGTTTGCTTCATCCACAGCAATTGAGCACAGCAAGAACCAGTAGCAATGTACTCAGCTTCAGCAGTAGACAGTGATACGCAGTTCTGTTTCTTCGAGGACCAACAGACCAAAGATTGTCCGAGGAAACGACATGTACCAGATGTTGACTTGCGGTCCACACGATCACCAACATAGTCAGAGTCAGAATATCCAATGAGATCAAAAGCCGAGCCCTTGGGGTACCATAATCCAAGTGTTGGTGTGTGAGCTAGATATCGAATAATATGTTTCACAGCCTTATGTGTGGTTCCTTCGGTGTAGCTTGAAATCGGGCACACATGCAAACACTAAGCATAATATCTGGCCTAGATGCACATAAATACAATAAAGAACCAATCATGGAGCGGTATACCTTTTGATCGAAGTCAATACCATTTTCATCAGTGCACAGATGGCCATTTGTGGGCATCGGAATTTTGACGCCTTTTCAATCTTGCATGCCGAATTTCCTCAGTACATCCTTGAGGTATTTCTCCTGAGATATGAATATGCCATTGCGCTGTTGACGAATTTGAAGACCTAAGAAGAATTTCAACTCTCCCATCATAGACATTTGATATTCTTCACTCATCATATAGGCAAATTCATCACTATAACGATGGTCAGTACAGCCAAAGATAATATCATCAACATATATTTGGCACACAAACAATTCACCATCATAAGATTTAGTGAAAAGAGTAGGGTCGAGTGAACCGGGTTTGAAGCCTTTCTTCATGAGGAATTCCTTCAAAGTATCATACCATGCCCGAGGGGCCTGCTTGAGGCCATAGAGGGCCTTATTGAGTCTGAAGACTTTGTGAGGATGCTTTGGATCTTCAAAACCTAGGGGTTGAGCAACATATACTTCTTCCTCAAGCTTACCATTGAGGAATGCACTTTTCACATCCATTTGATATAAAGTGATATCATGATGGTTAGCATAAGCAAGTAATATGCGAATAGCTTCAAGTCTAGCAACAGGTGCAAAAGTTTCATCGAAATCAATTCCTTCAACCTGTGTGTAGCCTTGAGCTACAAGCCGTGCCTTATTCCTCACCACAAGGCCATTTTCATCTTGCTTGTTGCGGTAGATCCACTTTGTGCCAATGATATTGTGCTTGCGAGGATCTGGACGTTTAACCAGTTCCCAGACGTTGTTGAGTTCGAATTGATGTAATTCTTCTTGCATGGCCTGAATCCACTCAGGCTCCAGAAATGCTTCATCTACCTTAGTGGGCTCTGTGATAGAGACAAAAGCATAGTGCCCACAAAATTTAGATAAATGTGAAGCTTTTGAGCGTGTGAGAGGACCTGGTGCTTCAATGTCATCGATGATCTTTTCAACTTGCACTTCTTTTGCAACGCGAGGATGAGTTGGTTGTCGTCGAGGAATTTGATCAGCATTTTCTTCAGCACCATTTTCTTTAGCATTCTCTTCAAGTGCATTAGCTCGACGTTCTTCATGTTTTGGAATGAATTCTTCAGCAGATTCTTCGATAGGAATGACATCCTCAGTAGCCTTGAACTTGATAGTTTCCTCAGGTGCTGGTTCATCTATCACAGAGGGTAGGTGCTCTCTTTGCGAGCCATTAGTTTCATCAAACCGCACATCTACAGTTTCAACAACCTTGTGAAGAACGTTGTTGAAGACTCTGTAGGTGTGTGAGTCCTTTCCGTAACCAAGCATAAAACCTTCATGTGCTTTCGGTGCAAATTTAGCATTGTGACGAGGATCTCTAATCCAACATTTAGCACCGAAGACTTTGAAATAACTCACATTGGGTTTCTTGTCAGTGAGGAGTTCATAGGCAGTCTTCTTGAAGAATTTGTGAAGATATACCCTGTTGATGATGTGGCACGCAGTATAAATTGCCTCAATCCAGAAGTGACGAGGCGTCTTGTACTCATCAAGCATAGTGCGAGCCATCTCAACAAGAGTTCTGTTCTTGTGCTCCACGACGCCATTCTTCTGAGGAGTGTAAGGAGCAGATAACTCATGAGTAATACCAAGTTCATCAAGATAGTCATCAAGACCAGAATTCTTGAACTCAGTTCCATTGTCACTTCTGATGTGCTTGATCTTCACACAAAGTTGGTTGAAGCCCTCGAGGAAAATCGTTTGAAGACTTCCTGCACTTCATGTTTGTAAGTAACAATGTGTACCCATGTGTATCGAGAGTAATCATCAACAATAACAAAGCCATAGAGAGATGCATCATTTGTGACTGCTGAGTAATGGTTAGGACCGAAGAGATCCATATGAAGCAATTCAAATGGTCGAGTAGTGGTCATGATAGTCTTCGCTGGATGCTTAGCCTTGGTCATCTTTCCAGCTTCACAAGCTCCACACAAGTGATCCTTGAGGAATTTGACATTCTCAATGCCAATGACAAGCTTCTTCTTCCCAAGCGTGTGAAAATTTCTCATGCCTGCATGACCAAGTCGTCGATGCCAGCCAGCCTTCTGAAGCTTTTGCAAGTAGGCACACGGCTAGTTGTGGTCCTGTAGAGAAATCAACAATATCCAAGTCTCCTCTCCTAAAGCCTTCGAAGACTTTGGAATTGTCAGCTTCCATAACCACAACACAATGATACTTGCCAAAGACAACAACCATATCAAGATCACAAAGCATTGAGACAGACATGAGGTTGTATCCTAAGGACTCGACAAGCATGACTTTGTCCATGTGTCGATCCTTTGTGATTGCAACCTTACCTAGACCCAATACCTGACTTTTGCCTTTGTCAGCGAAGATGATATGCTTCAGATGCGATGGTGATAAGGGAGCATCCATCAATAGATTCTTGTCACCAGTCATGTGATTTGTACATCCACTATCGAGGACCCACTCAGTGGCTTTGGGTTGATCATCCTGCAGATGAATTAGTGCAGCTTACGAACTTCATATACTTCATCAGTGAAGAATATGACATCACAATTCATCAGACCAATTTCATCAAGCAATGCAACAGTTAAAACAGTATGAGGACGTGAGAAATGAAAGTTCATTTCTTCATGATTAGCCTGCGTCCTTTCAGGCACTTTTTAGGTCTCCAGCAAATTCTTCAGACGTTAAAGTACGTCTGGAGACCTGACCCTGCATAAAAGATTAGTTTTTTTCTTCACCACCCACATCTGAAGGGGTGGCAAAGAGTTCATCACTCTGCGAGCTCCATACGAGAAAGGCGGCATAGAAGCCAATCCATTTCGTTTCACATAAGAGGAGTTAGGGTAAGCATATGAATAAGTAGAGAAATTCTTCGAGGACTTATGAACATAATGATTAGAAGAATAATGCTCATATTCATAGCCCTTAGCTCTTCCCTGCGAAACAGAGTTGTTAGCATGATGATATTCATATGAAGACTTTGATCCTTTTGAGGAATATGATCCACGTGAGGAATTGGGTCTGTATGAGGACCTGGATCCATATGAAGAATTTGGTCCATATGAAGAATTTGATCTGGGGTTCCTATTCTTCACAGGTGGTGTCATGAGGACATTCACCTGAAGACTTTCAAGGCACCTTTTGGGAACCCAGATTTTCTTCATAGGAGAACCGTTCCTGCAGTTAGTGCCAACATATCTAGCAAATACTTCACCATTCTGATTTTTAAACAGTTTATAGTTGGAGTCAAATGACTCATCAGAAGAATGAGAAGATTCACATGTAAAGCCAGATAAATTAGATGGATCAACTGGAGGTCCCTTTGCAGCAACCCATGAGGTTTTGGGGTACTGCTCAGGCTTCCAATATGTACCATCAGCATGAAGTTTCCTCTCAAAGGCAATACCCTCTTTCCTAGGGTCCTGTTGAGGATCTGCTTTTTAAGCACATCACAAAGAGTCTGATGCCCTTTGAGGCTTTTGTACATGCCTGTCATGTACAATTCCTTCAGCCCTGCATCGTCAGTGATACTAGCAATGTCCTCAGATGAGGAATTAGTGATAGCAGAGACAGTTGAAGAATTTGTAGCATTAGAAGCATTTGAACATTCAGGTGAAGAATTAATAGATTCACGTTCAATGCATTTCAAACATGGAGGAACAAATTCTTCCTGAGCAGCGCTGATTTGTTGAGCAAGTAATGAATTGCGCTCCTTCTGAAGATCTTCATAACTCACTCTTAGCTTCTCAAGATCTTGCTTTCTTTGAAGAAATTCATAAGAAAGCTTCTCATGATCAGATAAGAGAGTGTTATGTTGATCTTGAAGGGTGTCATACTTAGTATGAAGTCTCTGAAGACTTTCAGCCAAAGCTTTTGACTGATCCATTTCTTCACCCAACATATCATCGCTCTTATTTAGCATGTATTGAACTTTTTCCAAAGCTCTTTGTTGTTTAGTGGCAAGGGAAGCAAGTTTGACATAGTTGGGTCCAAATTCATCACCAGATTCATCATCACTTGACTCGGATAGGTAGCATTCAGTTACCTCAGCACTTTTTGCCATAAGGCATGATGATTCTGGTTCAAATGTCATCGCTTTGAGAGATTCCTTGAAGTCCTCAAACCAAGGATCATAACGGGTTCGATGATCCTCATAGACCTCAGAGAAACGGTCCCAGATAAGCTTCGCATGATTGAGATGCATGATGTTCCTGAACTGATTTTGAGACAGACAGGAGCAGATGACGTCCTTCGCCGTGAGGTTGAGAAGAGTGTACTTGCGAATGTCATGAGCTTCCGCCGTCTTGCACAGATCGGTAAGACCAATCTCAGTGACGGTCCACAGTTCACTGTTCATCGCCATGAGGCCCTTCTTCATCATGGCCTTCCACTTGGGATACTCGTGACCGTCAAAGATGGGGCATGTCACTTTCTTCATACCTGCGGTCGACATAACTAAAACTCCAGGCGGTTAAACCAAAATCACATAGAACAAGGGAGTACCTTGCTCTGATACCAATTGAAAGTGCGTTATATCGACTAGAGGGGGGGTGAATAGGCGATTTTTATGAATTCTTCACCGAGGAATTTGCCAGTGAGGAAATTCCTTAGCGAAGAACTACTTGCAGCGGAATAAGTACTCAAAAGTATGCATAGCAGAACACAAGCATGGTCATCATGATAAAATGAAGACAAGCACAGAGTACAGAAAGCGTAAACACATGATAACACAGGATGAAGACAAACAGACTGAAGAAATTCAGCTGAGGAAATTGAGAAAGTCTTCAGTCAAGGTCTTCAAACACAGATAGGAACAAGCGCACAACACAGTTATGAGGAAATGAAAGAGTTGAGGAAATAGAACCAGTAGGCTTGGTGAAGACAATGATTTGGTAGACCAGTTCCAATAGCTGTCTCAGTTGTACATCTGGTTGGAGCGGCTAGGTATTTAAACCTGAGGACACACAGTCCTCACCGTATTCTCCTTGAACTAAGGTCACACAGACCTCGTCCAATCACTCGTGGTAAGTCTTCAGGTGACTTCCGGACCTTCACAAACTCGGTCACTCAGCGATCCACAATTCCTCTTGGATGCTCTAGACCATGACGCCTAACCGTCTGGAAGAAGCACAGTCTTCAAAGGTAACAAGCGTCAGATCCATGCAGGATCAATCTCTTCAGTGATGCTCAATCACTTTGGGTTTGTAGGTGTTTGGGTTTGGGTTTTCCTCACTTGATGATTTTCGCTCAAAGTCCTCGGAGGATGGGATGTTCTCAAATGACAAGTGTCAGTTTCTCTCGGAGCAGCCAACCAGCTAGTGGTTGTAGGGGGCGGCTATTTATAGCCTAGGGAGCAACCCGACATGATAAGGCATAAATGCCCTTCAATGATATGACCGTTAGGTGGGTAGATATTTTGGGACAGCTGGCGCATAGCACAGCAACGGTCGGAAATTTGAGTATCAAATTCCTCAGGGCTATCATGTTCCTCACTCTGTAGGCAATCCGCACTGGCGAATTCCTAACTCCTCAGTCAGAACAAATTCCTCAGAGACCAGAAGAACTTCGTCTCTGTCACTGAAGAATATGACTGAACTGTATGAGATCTCCAATAGCTTCACTCGAAGGGATTGGTAGGTGTAGGATTTTGAGTTGAGCATCACATGGAAAATTTTCCTTAGTATTTTCTCGACCCCCTTTAACAGTACGGTGTTTCCTATGACTCAAGAAAGAGAAAATGAGACTACGAAAACAAAAGTCTTCACGCTTCATGTTCCTCAAATGAATACCAAGTCTTCAAGGTCACACCAATTTCTTCACTTTCAAAGTCTTCAAAAAGTCTTCAGAAATCCAAAGTCTTCAGTCGAAGAACTTCATTTTTAGGGGTCGACTTTCTCTGTAAATATCAAACTCCTCATAGACTTATAGACCTGTGTACACTCATAAACACATTAGTCCCTTAACCTATAAGTCTTCAATACACCAAAATCACTAAGGGGCACTAGATGCACTTACAGCAACTTCACTAACTCATAAATGATTCTTATGCAAGGAATCCATCTCTTCCACTACAAAAAAATACACTTCCGTGATGATACGTGTTTGTCATAGTAGGTCCCGTTTTCTGTCATGCATGTACATCCATGACAAATTTATGATAGAATCAAGATAGTCATACATGTGCTGTCGTAGAAGTGTTCCATGACATTGCCAAAATTATCATCACGGAAGTGTCCACTTCCATGACGATAAATCACGCGTCACAGAAGTGCTTTCATCAAGGGTGACCGACACGTGGCATCCACCGTAACGGAACGCCGTTAAGCTATCGGGTCGGGTTTTGGATCCGATAACCCGTTAACAGCCCCGACCAATGGGGATTTTCCACGTGTAAAGTCATCATTGGCTGGAGGAAACACGTGTCGGCTCATCGTTGGGACAGATGTCATCCACTCATTGGACGGAAGGCGCCTATGATACGTCGACACGTGGCACGGCCCAACAGAGGCCCATTCCTGTGAAAAGGCCGGCCCATTTGACTTGGTCAAAAGGTGGCGGGCCGGCCCATGGAAAGCCTGTTAACGGCTTGTTCGCATATAGCCCATTTACAGCCCGCTAACCCAAGGCCCGTTACGCCCTATCCAAATTAGGCCCAGTAGCGTCATCTGGGCCATCCAATATGATTCTAGCCTGTTTTCACTTCTGGCGCATGTATGGCCCATGACGTCTTTCGGCCCATATGAGGCCCTATGTAACTCTTGGCCTATTAACGGCCCGTGGTGAAACTGGCCCGTAATGAACAGTGTATCACTTTACACCCATTAATGGCCCGTGGTGAAACTGGCCCGTAATGAACAGTGTATCACTTTATACCCATTAACGTCCCGTTATTCCGTTGGGCCGTTTCCAGCCCATGTTATCTTTCGGCCTTCTCAGAGCCCATTTATTCTTGGGCTCATTTCCAGCATTCGTTTACTTACGGCCCGTTACTGTCATTTTCTACTTGTGGGCCAAATTCAGCCCGTGGTTACAGTCGGCCCGTTTGTGGTCCGTTAATACGTTGGGCCGTTTTCATAGCGTCATCAAATACGGCCTATTAACGATGGCCCGTTATGGTCGGCCCATGAATGGACGATTCCAACTCTAGCCCATTTACGGCCATAATGCGGTCTGTTTGGCCCATGTTTGGCCAATCGATCATATGGCCCGTATAAGGCCCATTGATGATACGGCCCGCAGAAGGCCCATTGTTTCTACGGCCCGTAGAAGGCCCACTGTTTCTACGACCAGTAGGAGGCCCAGTGTCACTATAGTAAATATTAGCCCATGGTTATTGTGGCCTAGTTCTAAAAAATAGGTTATTGCAGCCACTAGCTAACCGCGGAAAAAGAACTGCAATGACTACAAGCAAACAAATAAACAAGACAACAAGGAAATAAATAAGCAAGCAACTAACGCTAGGCTATCACGGGTATTACACATATTACATCCACTGGGCATCAAAGTTCGCCACCAGTGCAAATATAGGGAACAAAGCAGCATATCATATACACTGGTTGTCAAAGTTGGCGACCAGCGCAAATAAATGCCGCAGCAAAACAAATCCAGAACTGAAACCACTTCAGAAGATCTCAAGAAACAATATCCTGGGTACCCATAATGCTGGCAAGATGCTTAGCAAGCTTATTAACTTTCTCTTGTTTGGCGCTTAAATCCTCCAGCGCTTGCTGTTGCACCAGAAAATATGCATCTGAATTCTGCAGGGACTTCCTCAGTCCTTCAGCTTATTGTCGCAGCACATCTGATCGATGTCTTTCAACTTGAAGTTCAGACTCAAGAAGATGAACTGATTCAGGCAGCGAGTTCGAAGAGCTTGTGCCAGCAGTAGTGGCCAGTAACTCGAACACTACATCAAGACAGGACTTTTGGGTTCCCTCACTGTCGTGAAGATAGTTTTTATCAGTTTTCTTGGAGACCAACAGGGATGTCTCACTATCTTGAACCTTATCTGCATTACTTCCTTTACCATTGGATAACGCGGTACTGTTCTCCAATATTTTGTCCGCATTCTAAAAGAGAAACAAGCAGACATATCACATGTTTACCATGTTGTATATGAAACTCATTTTGGTAAATGAGTTCAGTAGTAAAGTGGACAGGATAACAGCATGAAACAAACATATATCTATGTACCATGGTCACTTTATGGTCTATATCATTCTAGTTTTTGTTGCCAAATCAAGATAGAGACACAGTTCAAATAATATTTGTTCAAGACAAAGCAGAATAGACAGAATATAAGTGTGGGTAACTATAGAGCAATAACAACACTTGTAATGTGCATGACATGAGAACATAACTGTTTATTCAATTGAAACTGAAATCAACATAGAGCAGGTTACAACAGCAAACCAGTTAAAGAAACAGGTTTAAAACATACCTGTTGCGCCATTGGAGTTTCAATTCCATCCTTCAAAATTGAAAATAGTTGGTATGAGTAAATACAGTAATGCAAGAGCAAAGGAGTATGAACCATAGCTACAGAACCTGACCTGAGAACAAATCTTCTTCTCCTTTAAGCGTTGAGTTGGGATTCAGAGTGGTGGTCCTCGTGCTTTGGGCACTGCAGTTCCCTTACTAACTGCTCGTGTTTGGGTGCTCTGTGGTTGAGACGGTGCTGTGTCAACTGGAACTGGGTTACTATCTACCGGGGTTGGGGTTAGAAGGGGTGTAGCTGGTTCTCTGTCCAACTGGGTAGGGGTACAATCTGCGAGAGTCTGGGTTATGTGTGGTGGATCTGGTCCTTGGGCAAGTACAACCGTGGTTCTATCTGCATCAACTGGTAGCACTATCTTTTCTGAAGATCGTGTTGTTACTCCCTTAGATACTGCCATCACGCTCTCCAATTTAAATGGCTGATAAACAAGAAAAGTAATTGAAAGTATAGACATTGTATGATAGACAGGTGCAATGGATAGTGGGGAATAAAAGAGGGCATGAAATAATTCATATTTATGTTGTCTAACCAAACAGGATAGCATGACACAATTTCACATATATGATGGCTAACTAAACAGGATAGCATGACACAATTTCACATTATGATGGCTAACTAAAAAAGATGGAAAGACATAGTTCAAAATATGAGACTATGTAAACAGGATGACATGACATAACTATATAATGTGTTTATTAAATAGGTTGGCATGCCATAATTCACATACATTCACGGATAGAATGCCATAATTCAAAATATGATGACTGTAAACACTAAACAGGATGAGATGATATAACTATATGATGTCTTTATTAAATGGGTTGCCATGCCATAATTCAGATAGATGATGTGTATGTACTATGTAAACATGATGGCATGATATAATTCAAATATATGATTTATATAGTAAGCAAGTAAGCAGATGGCAATCCATATATGATGTAAAAACTAAGCAATGCAAGACAACATGCATGACATGGGTAATATAACCTTGCCAAGTTTGAGCATAGACCTCAGGGGGGAAATAGGACTGGTCATCAGTCTCTGAATCCTCCTCTGAGGAGCTCTCTGTAACCAGCAAGATGTCTGCTTCAGCAGGTAGCATTGTCTGCTCTGAATACCTTGTTTTCACTCCAGATACTTCCATCACCGCTTCAAATGGCTGATGCACAGGAAGAGTAGTTGAATATACAAACATTGTCGACAAATGGAACACGTAATACAAAAAAATGATAGCATGATATAATTCACATATATGATGATTGGCTAAACAACATGGCATTGCATAATTCACATATATAATGCCTTTGCAACAAGATAGCATTGTATAATTCACATATAGAATGTCTTGCAACAAGATGGCAATGCATAATTCACATATATGGTAATTAGACAGTGAACAGGTGGCATTCACACAAAGCATGTCTAAACTAATCAAATGACATAGCAATGCGAGACACCATACGCACGATATGAGCAACATAACCCTGCCAAGTTAGAGCATACACCTCGGGGGGGGGGGGGGAATAGGACTGGTCATCTGTCTCTGAATCCTCCTCTGAGGAGCTATCCGTAACCAGCGAGATATGCGCTTCGTCAGATAGCATAGTCTGCTCTGAAGACCTTGTTTTCCCTCCAGAATTTGCCATCACCATGTCAAATGGCTGATGCACACGAAGAGCAGTTGAATGTACTAACATTGTTGACAAATGTAATATGTAACGAAATAAAAGGATGGCCTGATATAATTTACATATATGATGACTGGCTAAGCAGGATGGCATTGCAAAATTCACATATATGATGCCTGGCTAAACAAGATGGCGTTGCATAATTCACATAAACGATGAATAAACTAAACAGATGGCATTCGCACAAAGGATGTCTAAACTAAGCAGATGACATATTTGATGTATAAAGTAAGCAATGCAAGACACCATATGCATGATATAACCAACATCAGCATGCCAAGTTAGAGCGAAGACCTCAGGGGGTAAATAGGAGTTGTCTTCTCCTTCTGAATCCCCCTCAGAACAGATATCTTCCTCTCGATTACAATCCGAAATGCGTGGAGGGGGGCTGCCTTTGCGCCTACCATGGAGTGACGTCTGCATGAAATTTTATTGCCACGCGAGGCTCGTCTCTTTTGCTCTACATGTTCAGTTCCATTGTTTACAATAACTGTCATGCATAGGAATAAAACATAGTGAGATTATGTAAGGAGTGCATGCAGAAATCCAGAGTGATGGTAGCAACCTGTGGATAGACCCAAAACCAATAATAGCAGGCAGATAATGGCTTCAGTTAAAAAATATAGATAATGGCTTCTTTACTGTTTGTTTCCCACCCAACATGAAACTCATAGTAGACACCGGAGATTAACTAGATAGTAGATAGATACTATTGATAGCGGCCCCGATATGTGCCCCAAAACCATTTAAAAACTCAAGTTTGACCATTAGTTTGGAGCTGACTCAGAGTCTAATCAGTGAACAGGACGATAAAGTAGCATGTAATATTAAGCGATGCATAACGTAAGCAGACACGAAAGAGTGCGACCTCTCTTGCGGACCCGTGTAGTCCTTGAGGTCATCTGCTCATTTGATGATGGTAATGCAGTTTTCATGGCTGCCAGCGGTGGGGAAGAAGATTTGAGGCGGCGAAAGACAGTCTGGAGGCCGGATCCCTGCTGTGCTGGACCCTTCTGTCGTTGGAGCAGCTGAGCTGGGGTGGATGATGGCGCAGCAGGAGCGGGACAAACCACGCAAGGTTTTCTTTGACAACTATCTGTAAGAGAAGTAATTCTGTAAGGGCTCGTTTGAATTGGAGGATTCCAACAATGCAGGGATAGGAAATTGACAGGAATAGGATAGGAATGCACGTGCAAAATAGTGAATTTAAAAACACAGGATTTCTGCCAATCGGGGTGTTTGATTCACAACAATTGGAAGATCACAGGATGCAAAGAAGCATGGTGAGATTAAGTCAAACCACAAGAAAATGTACGGTTATAATGCTATTATGCTACTATCTCTTAGTCTTGTGCTTCATGAATAGGAATTTGAAAAGGAGGACAAGTGAAAATTAAAATTCCTACATTTTTTCTTTCAAGGAGACACTAAAGGAACAAATCCGTGTGCTCAGTGGACAATATATATAACATGTAGAGTAAAAAAGAGATGCAACAAGTGTACAACCTCTTTGGCGAAGCCATGTCGATCTCAGCGTATTGGGTTGGCCGGTGAGGATGCTCCGGCTGACTTTGCTGTCGGAGGAGGGGAAGAAGATCTTAGGCGTCTGGATATGGAGCCCGAGGTACTGCTCCGCTGTGATGGAGGGTTTCGTCATTGGAGCAGCTCCGGTGAGTTGTACGACGCCAAGGCTGAAGCAGGACAAGAGAGACAACGAACAACGTTAACCTGAGTGGAATTCTAATAGCATCTCCAATACATGACGTAAAATACACAACCACAAAGTGCTAGATGTAAAATACATCAGCCGCTCATCTCTGAACTTAACTGTCGAAACTGAACTTAACTGTCGAAACTGAACTTAACTGTCGAAACTGAATTTTGTTGTCGAAACTGAATTTTGCTGTCGAAACCGAATGCACTAGCAAGGTGAGGCTACACGTCGGTCGACTGACTTTTTCATCTCTGGTCAGTCGGATTTGCAGCCGTTGGATACGAAATCAAGGGCCTGCGGTTCATCTTCAACCTCCACCCCCCCTGAGCCGCCAGCCGCCACCGGCCAAACAGCAGCCCCCTGCCGCCCGCGGCCGGCGGTGCGCCGCCCCGCCCGCCCCGAAAACACTCCCCACCGCCGGTCCGCCGCCGCCCCGGCCATCCCTCTAGGCCCCCCCGTGCCGAGCTTTTTCTTCGGCGATCCCCACGCCACCGCCCCGCCACCGCCGGTGACCACCGCCCCCATCCTGAACCCTAAGATAGATAGTGGGGTACCTCTCCAGCGAGCCCCCCTCCCCGCTGCGGCTGGTTCTTCCTTCACCCCGGCGAGCCCCCCACCCCCTGAAAATCGACTGACCCAAAAGTCGATTCAGTCGACTGAAGTGTAGCTAAATCGGAGCAGCATCGCAAGCAAGAGCAAGAGCGAGAGCAGCAGCGCGAGCAAGAGCAATAGCAAGAGCAGACCAGACAGGGGACCGAGAGCAAGAGCAGAGCAGCAGCGTGAGAGAGAGCTAAAGCAGCAGCAGCTCCTACTGATGTGGACGTCGCCGCCGAGGGAGCGACGCCGTGGAGGAAGTGGCCGGCGACGCCGCCGTGGATGGAGGCGCGCCGTGTCGGCTCGGGACCGAGCGCCGGCAGCACCGTGAGATCGAATCAAGAAGAAAATGCGGCGATTAGTGTACAACCTCTTTGGTGGCACCAATTAGGCCACAGCTTCATCCGAGGAAACAGTGATGATGATGCTCTTCCGGTGGTGCAGGTGAAGACGGCGGTGTGGGAATGGAGGTGGCGCGAAAGACGAGGGGAACATCGGGGCAGCTCCTTGGAGGTGGAGGACGGGGTGGCTGAACCGGCGGGACGATGAGATCGACGACGGATCCTCATCCGGTACGGTGGATGAGGGACGTCGAGGTGTTGCTGTGGACGACGTCGTCGGGGAAGAGGCTCCGGCTGGGTGGCGGACGGAGCAGGGTGTGGGGTTTCATCGCGGGTTTTTGCGGCCTCGGTGTACGAATGGGTGGGCGGATGGGATGGCAGTGGGGAACCATGGCTTCGAGACGCGCTTGTCCGAAATGTGGGGTAAGTTACGAAAGTACCCCCACCGATTTGAGGCGGTTCTTTCGGTTCAGGGGTAGCACGGGCATTTCACGTGTCGGGATTTCACAGGAGGTGGGAGTTTTTGCGCGCGTTGTAATTTCGGAATAGCAAGGCGCGGGTTGAGATGGAGGGAGTTGTCGTAGCACAACGAGACAAAGATATATCTTAAAAATTTCGGGCTAACAAGGTGCGGGTTGAAATTTCCGGACAAGCCTAACGTGTACTGTACCAAATCAATGCACACTACAAATGTCATTCAAAACTTTGAATTCATGTTATGTTCAATTAAAATATTTCGCTACGTGTATAATGCATGCAACCTACTACTCAAATGAATGTTTTAGTGCATTCCAAACGTATATACTACCGCTTCAATATGAACTAAATTTGAATTCGTTTCTCTATTTGAATAAGATCTACAGTAATGATTGTTGTGAAGTCAAAGCATTTGAATTCGTTTCTCTGTTTTAATAAGATCTACAATCATCATTATTGCCATGTTAAACCATCGTTTGTGTATTATCTTCGCAACACACCACATGATTAGTCTCGAGTTACATATGAACTATGTGTACTATATGAACTCGAACTAGATTTTTTGAATCCACTTTATTTTGATTTCAAATCACATTACATTTCTAGCTCTAGCTAGATCTTCATAATCTAAACCATGTCTCATATGTATAATGTGTTTATCACATTATGTATGGTGCCCCGCCCCCTACGCCTACAAGTATTTAGATGTGAGTTGCAAACACCACACATTACCACAAATTCAAATAAAATGTGAGAATGTTCGATATATAGTATTGTTTAGATTGTTCGATATTTAGTTGTAAGCTGCAAACGCCACACATTATCACAAATTCAAATAAAATGTGAGATTGTTTGATGTATAGTATGGTTTAGATTGTTCGGCATTTAGCTGTGAGTTGCAAACGCCATGCATTATCACATTATGGTATAACATGTGCACAGCACGTGTATCACCGCTATATTCATGCATGCAATGTTTAAAACACTATGATCTCCTATTCAAATATATGAATCCGCTTTCATATCAAATTATGATCTTTGTTAGTCTCTTACACCCACACAATCCTCTAACCTTTGTAGCTACCACTAACTTTCTCTCGTGCATGCACACGCCCTCCTCGCCCTCCCCCTCCCTCGGCATTCTATCCAGCGGGCACATTCATTTTTTTAGGTCGTTCTCCCAGAGTCTCCACAACTCCTTTCCGACACACACCGATCGATAAACCACTCCAGCGATGCCTGCCTACAACATACACACACACCTTCAATCTCCTCCTTTATGTGTCCTTGCCTCGTGTCTCTCATACAGTCAGACACACGTGTAAACTCTCGCCCCTCTTTTCATCGATCTCACAACCGCACACTCCTCCCCCTATCTAGCTAGTAGTTGGGCCTCTCGCACCACTTCCTAGCTCCATTCTCTCTGTCTATCCGTCTCGCTGGGCCTTATTTGCCTCTAACAAATGGACGTACACCGACCGATCTCTCGCTATACATATAGCTAGCTAGGTCCTTATAACTCGTTTTTACCCACACGTCAATCGGTCTACCTCATTAGTTGTGTCTCTCCCTTCCCCCGACAAACAACAATTGATCTACCGATCTAGTTAGGTTTGCTTACCAAACACATGGTTCCCCTTCATCATCCATGGATGCGTCCCGACAGATCTATCACGCACAGGCACACACAGAAACACATCCCCACTCTTATTGATAACATTGCAGTTCCACCCTCAGTTTGTCTAGTAGGCCTCTCCCACCATCTTCGAGAAGCAACTCCATCACCCATCCAGCACTCTACCCCTCTCGCTGCCTCTCCCTCCCTCTCTCTCTCCTCTCTCTCTCTCTCTCTCTATCCCATCATATTTCCCGTCCTTCAGTTATGTATGGATGTCGACCGATCTCCCTCAAGACATAGCTGGGTCTCTCCTTCTCAACACATATACGAGTCATTCTACCTCTATAGTTAGGCCTCTGCCTACCCCTCCCCCCTCCCCCCCACACACACCGATACATCGAGAAAATGGATTTTAGGTATCTAGGGAAGATTCACTTGGAAGTAACTATTTCCTAGATACCTATGGTACTTCACGGTTGAATGAATCAAAAAATATCTAAAAAAGACCTAAAGTTAATGATTTATCAATGGGTAATGTTCCTCCAATACCTAACCAAAGAGCTACTACAGTACCGATTAAAAAAACGGTCATAGCTACTGGGCGGCGAAATGGATTTTGGAATTTATTGACATTCTCTAGAAACCTGCCACACACAAACTTGACATGTGCCCTCTAACGTTCCGGTAGGCCAATCGCCCTATATCTTTGATGCACACACACACAATTTCGAAGGCTCTCTTCATCGATCTCGCACACACCCACTTGATCCTCTCTTCGACTCTATCGATAGCTATGACCCCTCCCTCTGTTCTCGTGGATTGCCCGACCCTCTATGTATGATATGGATAGGCCTCCATTTCACACACATTGGATGCAAAATTTTGTTTGAGATGTCATCGACACATATTCGAACAAATAATTCACGAAATCAACCCCCACCCCACCACCACCCCAAAACAAAAAACACTCACGAACGCGGTTTGTATCTCTCACACACACCCACGTAGGTGGGGGACGTGCACGAAGAGAAGAGGTGCATGCACGGCGCACGTACTCCCGTCTCTTTCCCAACCACACCCGCGCAGTACACGGTGGAGCTCATTTCTGTACGAAAAAGGCAGCCCACGTGGTAATTTGGCACGTGTACTGGTTGTACCACTTGGTGGAGGGAGGATCGTCTACCACGGGTGAACAAACAAATTGCGACTTGACGTGTTATGTTAAATAAAGAGGCAAACCATGTGGGGCCTACCTTAGAGGCAAGGCTCTATACACTAGAGTACTTTTGATGTGTCCCGTCAACTCGCAGAATGAGGAGAAGCTTGCCTAGTATACCGTCTCCCCCGCCCACGGGCGCGGTGGCTCGCAGGATGAGGTGAAGCTTGCTCTGCCTTACGCCCGCTACCTCGCCCATGCGCGCGGTGGCTCGCAGGACGAGGAGAAAAATTTACTACTCCCTCCGTTTACTCCTCGTCCCTACTACCTTGGTTATAGAGATTATATCATATTGTTTGGAATATATATGTCCTTTAGTAGATTTCAATATGAACTAATAGTACATACTCCAAACACTGATGTATATAGACGTATTTTAGAGTGTAGATTCACTCATTTTGCTCCGTATGTAGCACTCTCCCTCGCCCCTCGACCCTCGCCCACGTGGTGGTCGTGCAGCAATTCATTCGGTCTCATATAGCCAGAACGATATATACTGCACTAACATTATTGCTCGACTTCCCGAAGAGGCGAAGAGCCAATCGCAAGGTTAATATTTTGGAGATGCCAAGCGCAAGGTTATGGGAGAACGAGTAGTAGGTGCCGCGTCATTTATAAATAAAGTTTTTTTTCTTCAGTGGCACGTACGCAATATGATAGGTTCATATGGAGAGAAAAGGAACCGCTCCACTATATACATAGTCAGGACGGGCCAGCCTACACGGTTGCTTGCTGGGGTTGCTCTCTTCACACTCTCTCGCACAAAATGACTGTGGCCACATCTCTAACATCCCGGCGGATCACGTCCGCTTGGGGAAGGGGTGGATGCTTAGTGTAGATGCGGTGGTCGTTGCCGACGGCGAAAACCCACTGTCGGCACGTCCCGATCAGGGGTCCCCGCCGTTCTCTCTCACAAAGCCGGTGAGGTTGCCTTCGTCCCTTTGTGAGATCCCAAAATTTTGACCTTATTTTATAAATTAAAATTTTGCCAGGAAATTAAACTTTTCCATTTGTCTAGATTTACCCTTTTGATATTGTGGATTTTTACCTCAAGTGGAGATTTTCCAAAAGGATTATTGGACTTGAATACTCTCTCTATAAAACAATACTTATCAGTGGATTTAATTGCATAATTTCTTTTTCTTGAGCTTTACTCTTTTAAAATGATCCTTCATAAATTTGGAGCCTGTTTTGCACTGCAACCATTTGGCAAATGCTTTTAAAATTTCCACCAAAATTTGGGGATGTCATGTGATGTTTCCACATCACTTTTATGCAAAAATATCTTTTGATTATTGGAGATTTTGAGCTCTACATCAACTTTTCAAATCTGGTCCAGTAGGCATTTTTATACTACAACCTATTTAAAAATTCTTTTAAAAATTCTTCCAAGTATTTGGAGATGTCAGTAGATGCATATAATTCAACTTCATGCAAAAACCCAGGGTTGTTCTTTGAAACACTTGAGTGAATCAACCTCTTTTTCATTCTGGTCCAGTTTGGTGATTTGTACTGCAAACCTATTTTATTTTACTCTAGGGACCCTGAGCTTTTTTCCTGCTTGTAGCCCTCCCTACAAAACCCTTAAGTCCAGGAGAATGGACCCATTGGAGGATTTTAAGTGCATGCAATGAGACCTCTTTCTTTCTGTCCAAAACTGTAGTTTTGCAAAACTTGCACTAGCAAGTTTCTGGTTTTGCCCAAATGATCTTGCCATCATCACCTGCATCCAGGGAGACCCTAATCTGGAGATTTTGGCCACTCCAAGAGTTGCCTAAATGCACTTGGCATTCTGTCGAACACTTGGTGCGCACAGTCAGTTTTGACATGAGTTTTTGTTTGCACTGTGATCTTGATCCACTGACCCAGCAACCTTGTCCACTAAGCTCCTAGCTATCCCTATGCTAGTCCTGTTAATTGCCAGTCTCCCTCTCGCACTCTAGGCTGCCCTGGCATTTCGTCGAGCATGTCCCGTGCATGCTCTGGGCGCGCCCAGAGCGCACGTTTTGCACGCGCGCACACCGAGCCGCCGTGTCGCACTGCCGCCCCCGCCGCGTCCCGCACATGGCCCTGGCTCGCCTGCAGAGCTGCGCCCTGCACTCGCCCACTCGCCAGTACCCCCAAGCCACCCGCGCGCGCCAGCTGCCCCTGTGAACAGCTCGAGCTTATCCTGGAGCCCGTCGGCACGCGCTCGTCGCCGCCACGTCGCCCTGCGGCTACAGAGCGCCGGTCGCCGGCGTTCTTATCCACAGCCGCCGCGGGATCAGCCTCGAACGCCTATAAAAGGAGACTCCGAACCCCTCCGAGCGCTCAGGCGACCTCAAGCCTTCCCCCTAGAGCTCCCCTAGCCGTGGATTGACCGGAAGAGGTCATCTCCCCCATCTCCGGCCGGTTCAGCCACCGCTGCCGTCCGGTGACATTCATCGCAACCAGGCACTCCCCCGCCCATCCAGTGCCACCACTCGCTTCCCCTTGTTCTTGCGGAGCTGCCCAGCGCCTCAGCCTCGATCGGAAACCACCGGAGCCCAAAACCCACTTCACTCCCGTAGCCCCCTCCGCCGCGGAGCTCGCCGCCGGCGACTCCTCCCACCACTGTCGACCCAACGACCACCAAGAAGACCGCCCCGGTCTGGCCGGTCCATCCCCGCCCTCGGATGCCCGTGGGGAGCTGCCGTTCGTCGACGGCGATCGCCGGAGTCTCGCTCCGTTCGGGCAGAGGAAGAGGAGGGAGGAGAGGACTAGCCAAACCTGACCAGTGGGCCCCCTGGACCCACTGTCAGTGACCCACGCGCCGTCCGCTCTGGTTAAGTGAAGGCGCATAAGTCCCGAGTACGTCTCCTCTGCTTCGAAAGCGTATTCTGTATCGAAACATTTTCTTTTTCTGTTTTATTTTAAAACAGAACTTTGACTGGCTATATCTTTTAAAATAAAACTCCAAATGAGTTGATTCTTTTTCCTACCTCTCTCAAATTTCATCTAGTTTATTTTAAGATTTATTTCAAAAATATTTGGGACAACTTTTTGTACTGGTTTTGAGATATTTGTTATTTGTATATTTTTCAAAATAGGAAAATGGAGAGAAGAGAAAACTTTCAAAAAGTGCACCCCTTGCATACTCTTGAAGGCAAGCATTCTGAACTCTGGCATAATATTTTTGTGAGGTGTTTTGGTACGGTTACAACACCACTTCGACTTGGAGCATACGTTATTTTTTTATGTAATGGTAAAGTCACACATGTGAGTGCATATTGGGGATGCTTTACTATTAGAAATGGATATGCTGGTGATAATGATCATCCTCGTAAGCTTTTCATGCATACCGGCAGGAAGCTGGGAAAGTCGTGGTCTTGGGTAGACACGATCTTGTCCCAAATTCCTCGTCAAGATGAGTGTGTCCGGTATGGCATGATGAGGTTTGATGAGCGGTGATTCTGTCTGTTAATGGAAATATTTTGGTTGTGTTGATCATTCGGAGAATACTTGGACCACCTAAGTCGGTCGTGGGTCGAGTCTTGTTCAGTAGCTTCCCCTACTTGTTTTGTACCACCACTTGTCCCTGCTGCAGGTAGGGTATGGTTCAGTAAGTTGTCAACCCCTTTCCAAAGCACACACAGTACAGAGAGGCCACGGTGGAAGATACCGGATGCATCCGGTAGGCATGCCACCTGGTCCGGGGGCATGGGTGTTTCCGGTTGGGACCGAGAGGGGGGCACCCCTTAGAGCGCGCGATATAAATTTGATCCCATGCTACGTCGAGGTTGTAGCCTCCCCACTTAGAGTTTTGCTTGACAGGTGTCGTGGGTGATTCCAGACACCGGTAAGTTAAGCTGGTGTGTGCAGGTCAGGCGTGTTTTCAATTAAAAGGCCGTAGGCGGAATTAGTCCCGATGGACTAAATAAATCTGTTACTCGTGGGTAAAGAGTGCACCCTCTGCAGAGGATATATCTATTCGGATAGCCACGTCCATGGGTAAGGACTACAGTCTGAGATGGGTCTAGTGACGGTATTCGGATGGAGAAACGGCTAAACTAGATCATAGTACAGTATTCGGATGGAGAAACGGCTAAACTAGATCTAGTGACGGTCTTCGGATGGAGAAACGGCTAGACTAGAACTTTGATTATGACCTGTGACATATGAGGATTATGTTTATTATTATTATGGACTAACCATTTACATTATTTGAATTATTGAATATCACTGGGACAGTTCTACCTCCTGGATGTTCACTATGATTATTCTTATATAAGCCCTTTATGTGGCGTCGCTCAGACGCCCGACTGCGGCATGCTTGTTATTTACTTATTCTTTATAAGCCCTTTATGTGGTGTCGCTCAGACGCCCGACTGTGGCATGTTGTTATTTATTTATCCTTTATAAGCCCTTTATGTGGTGTCGCTCAGACGCCCGACTGCGGCATGTTTGTTATTTACTTATTCTTTATAAGCCCTTTATGTGGTGTCGCTCAGACGCCCGACTGCGGCATGCTTGTTATTTACTTATTCTTTATAAGCCCTTTATGTGGTGTCGCTCAGACGCCCGACTGCGGCATTGTTAAATTTAATTGCACCCTTTCGAGAAGTCATTTCAGACACTCGATCAGTACGTTCTATTCCTACTCCCGTATTGCATGTTCATATTTTTTCCCGCATGCGTGCATCGCGGTTTTCGTTTATTTTGTGACAGACGTTATCATCATGAAAAAATTTCGGAGCATGATTATCCCTTATTATATTATACCGTGTTCTTAATGTTTGCGAGTACATTCAAACGTACTCACTGGCTTGTCCCTGGCTATTGTCTTGGCCAGATTTCGCGCATGGAGAGAGCTTTGCGACGACAGCCCCGGAACCCATGTAAAGGTGATAGCAGCCTCGCGAAGATAGGAGTTATCCTGGTCAGCTGTTCTTGTGGGAAATGGAGTCCCATAGACGCAGATGAACCACAAACCGCTTCCGCCATCAACCATTAGAAACCAAGTGTTGTACTCCTAGGCCACAATGGTTTTGTACTACATATTTTGTACTTTGCTTGGAATTCTTGTATCAAGTTGGTGCCTCATCAGCTAACAGTAATCCTGGGGCTGGTGAGCACAAAGGCCGTTTTCTGGGAAATTAATATCCCGAAAAACCGGTCGTGACACCCTTGCTCACTGCCGCGACGTGGGCAGTTGCCGCCTCCCGCCGCCCTCCTCAAGGTTGTGCTACGTCCCTCAGGTACAACTCCCTTTACAGCCGGCTTGCACCACTGCTCCAGCTGCCCACATCACTCCCTGTGGATATTTCTCTACTTCTTTGCCCCGCACATACCTCTACTGGCTTCTACGTACTGTATTTGTGATGAGTTTATGTCTCATCAACTAGTCCCAGTAATCTTATTCTAATCACGCTACTTCAATTTCTTTGCCACAGGGATGCTCATCTCGATTTTGGTGAAACTGCACAAAAAGATCCGATGGTCAAAAGGTTGCAAACTTCATTTATTAGGAAGCTCGAACGTTGCCAGCAAATTGAAGCCTGGTCAGGGTTCACGGTTCAAGGGCTAGGGACTGCATGGATCGTTTTTTTCTTTAGCTGCCTCTGTTCCAAAATAAGTGTCAACTTTAGTAGTAGTACAACTTTGTACTAAAGTTTGCACAAAGTTGAGACACTTATTTTGGAACGGAGGGAGTACATATTTGCTATGATCTGTCAATCATTGAGATGCAATAGCATGCATGTTAGTCTCCTTTGTATTTGATGAAATGTTGCAACGGGCAACCTTGGACGCAAGATACATGTAACAGAAGCTGGAAGCTTCATAGCATTGTACAAATTTATCTCACTGATAAATTATAGTACGTACTATACTAGTACTTCCTCCGTTCCTAAATATAAGTCTTTGTAGAGATTTCACCATGAACCACATGCGGATGTATATAGATGCATTTTAAGTGTAGATTCATTCATTTTGTTCCGTATGTAGTGGAATCTCTACAAAGACTTATCTACTAGTAATAGCTAGCCCCCACTACTAGGAATTCTCTATCCTCTCCTTGAGCCACATCATCAAAATTGATGTAGCCGTTAGATGAAGTAAATCAGTCCATAATAGCCGTCTGATCTAGACGTTGAGAGGCTCCGCACTAAGCCACATGCAAGCATGCAGAAATACCGTGGCACATGCATGTGAGTGGGTTTTAAATCACATCAACATGTCTGCATGCAAGCATGCACCGGTAGCATGCATGTAAGTGAGCTTTTAAGTCCCATTAACATGTCAAAAAGAAAAATATAATCCCATTATGCAGTAGGAGTTGGCTGATCTTTTTTCCTTACGTGGGATGATCTAAATGATGATGGGAGTTTATTTAGTTTGGCTACCACATTTGTCATGCGGTTATAGAGTTTTTTTAGTTCTATGAAATCGATAATTTTGCGCAGAGAGATATACCGCTGTTCCGCGGCAACGCGCGGGGACTCATCTAGTAATATTTAGGAACAGAGGGAGTACTATGTAAAGAGTTAGGTGTCGCACGGTGATAGTGTGAGGTGGGCCATGTAATCACTGAGCCTGCGTGTTTTCACTACTCTTGCACGCCTCCGCTGTAAGAATGGAGAAAATTGTAATCTAGTAGTAGTAACTCCTTTCACCGAAAGCGTGGGACATCCAGCAGTCCTACCACCTCAGTAATAAAGACCAATGAGCCGTCAAATCACATAGACCCGGCAGTAAGTTGGACGGACGAAGCAACCATCACTCTTGCGCCAGTGAGAGGTCGCGTCCGCTCTGCACGGGCATGAATGCGGCACCGATTCTTTGGAGCGGCGCTGACCGTTTCGGGCGGGAAGCGCGAGCGGGTGATGGAGGGGCTTTGGGTGGGCCAGGCTGGTCAGGAGCGGGCGTGGCAGCTGTTCGCATGTCCCTACCGGACACGCCCGGAAACGAGAGGATGCACCGAATCTCGCGGCTAAAATCGTACACTACACAACATCTCTCTGTAGGAGTAGGTCGATTTGTCGCTCTCTCTAACACACACATGTTGTTAAACACACACACACACATGCACACGCACGCACCTTGGTCCCGTTGCACCTTCTCACGTGACTTATTACACCTAGACGGAGGGAGTAGTATGTAGATGAGATACGGTGGCACACTGACTTAAGTCGAATACAAGTGCCCAAAATTTGTGTGCATGTTATAATAAAGATTCACTTAAAATAGTACGTGAGTGAACAGAGGGGTCAATTGGACAGTGTTCCCGAGCAGTAGCGAGATGTGTGAGGTAAGATACACCGCTGGTGCTTTTAATTTTTCTTATTAATTTGTTTGTTTCACCCTCTGACTGGTGGGACCCAACGTACTACATGGAGAGAGGTAAGGTGACTAAGGCTGCATTAGTTCTGCACCACTGTGGATAGTCTTACCACCAAAGCCACATGAAACGATTATGATTGAAATCCCAATGACTCCCACACACACAAAAAACACGGCATGCTTGTCACACGAATGCAGGAATGTATAAAAGGTTATTTCCCTCTCGTTGAACATAACGGGAGGGTTGTGTAGCTGGTTAGCCTGTTCGCTCATCAAACTTGAGGTCTCGGGTTCGATAACTACACTTGAGCATAATTTGTGCCAGGAGGATTCTTTGACTGGTCAAAATGTTTTCTAGGGTTTGCACGCTTCACACTCTCTCTCCAGTATATATATACACGCTGGAGCCTCAGCGCTTGTAGTTGCTCTCTTCACACTCTCTCGCCCTCTCCCGCTGGAGCCTCAGCACTTGTAGTTTCTCTCTTCACACTCTCTCGCCCTCTCCAGATCTAAACAAGACTTCGTTGGCCTCTCTCTCCCCTCACTGCTGCTCAAAGAGCCAGCAGTATCCGTCCGCTGGGAAGGGAAGGAGGCTTAACACCGTCGCCGTCGGCGAGGGACTACCGGCGCAGCTGTTCACTTTCCACCCAGCGGCGGCGCGAGAGGGCCTCCGACCCCTTCTTCTTCACCGCCGTCCCGTCGCCCACCGAACCACGCCCCAAGTGCCTTAAGGTATAATTTACTTACTCCACATGCATTGCTCTAGCTGCATGTATACCATGAATCTAGGACGTGGTTCAAAGAGGAAAGGAGTGGGGGAAAGTAGTGGGAAAAGTTGTATATAGCATGAATCTAGGACGTGGTTCAAAGAGGAAATGAAGGGGGAAAGTTGTATAGCATGAATCTAGGACGTGGTTCAAAGAGGAAAGGAATGGGGGAAAGTTGTATCGCATAAATCTAGGACGTGGTTCAAAGAGGAAAGGAAGGGGCGAAAGTACTAGTTCAAAAAGGAAAGGAAGGGACAAGGCTGTAGAGTTTGAGCAGGACTAGATTTGTTGCGCTCACATAGGGAAAGGTGTCTAAAGATAACAAAACTGGGACCAACACAAATATGCTCCTTGGTTGTTTGTTCTTTGTTGCAACAGACTGTGCATGACCACAGTACATCGGTAGATGCACATGGTGCTGGTGTTAGAAATATGCTCTAGAGGCAATAATAAATTGGTTATTATTATATTTCCTTGTTCATGATAATCGTTTATTATCCATGCTAAAATTGTATTGATAGGAAAGTCAGATACATGTGTGGATACATAGACAACACCATGTCCCTAGTAAGCCTCTAGTTGACTAGCTCGTTGATCAATAGATGGTTACGGTTTCCTGACCATGGACATTGGATGTCGTTGATAATGGGATCACATCATTAGGAGAATGATGTGATGGACAACACCCAATCCTAAGCCTAGCACAAGATCGTGTAGTTCGTTTGCTAAGAGCTTTTCTAATGTCAAGTATCATTTCCTTAGACCATGAGATTGTGCAACTCCCGGATACCGTAGGAATGCTTTGGGTGTACCAAACGTCACAACGTAACTGGGTGGCTACAAAGGTGCACTACAGGTATCTCCGAAAGTGTCTGTTGGGTTGGCACGAATCGAGACTGGGATTTGTCACTCCATGTAAACGGAGAGGTATATCTGGGCCCACTCGGTAGGACATCATCATAAATGTGCACAATGTGACCAAGGAGTTGATCACGGGATGATGTGTTACGGAACGAGTAAAGAGACTTGCCGGTAACGAGATTGAACAAGGTATCGGGATACCGACGATCGAATCTCGGGCAAGTAACATATCGGTAGACAAAGGGAATTGTATACGGGATTGATTGAATCCCCGATATCGTGGTTCATCCGATGAGATCATCGTGGAACATGTGGGAGCCAACATGGGTATCCAGATCCCGCTGTTGGTTATTGGCCGGAGAACGTCTCGGTCATGTCTGCATGGTTCCCGAACCCGTAGGGTCTACACACTTAAGGTTCGATGACGCTAGGGTTATAGGGAATAGATATACGTGGTTACCGAATGTTGTTCGGAGTCCCGGATGAGATCCCGGACGTCACGAGGAGTTCCGGAATGGTCCGGAGGTAAAGATTTATATATGGGAAGTCCCGTTTTGGCCACCGGAAGAGTTTCGGGCGTCACCGGTAATGTACCGGGACCACCGGAGGGTTCCGGGGGTCCACCGGGAGGGGCCACCAGCCCTGGAGGGCCCTATGGGCTGTATGTGGAGAGGGACCAGCCCCTTAGTGGGCTGGGCGCCTTCCCTCCCAGGGCCCATGCGCCTGGGGGTTTGGGGGAACCCTAAGGGGACGCGCCCCCCTTGCCTTGGGGGGCAAGGCAACCCCCCTGGCCGCCGCCCCCTCCTCAGATTGGATCTGAGGGGGCCGGCCCCCCTCTCCCTTGCCCCTATATATATGTGGGGGGTGGGAGGGCAGCCGCACCCCAAGTCTTGGCGCAGCCCTCCCTCTCTTCCATGTCCTCCTCCTCTCCCGCGGTGCTTGGCGAAGCCCTGCAGGATTGCCACGCTCCTCCATCACCACCACGCCGTCGTGCTGCTGCTGGACGGAGTCTTCCCCAACCTCTCCCTCTCTCCTTGCTGGATCAAGGCGTGGGAGACGTCACCGGGCTACACGTGTGTTGAACGCGGAGGCGCCGTGGTTCGGCGCTTAGATCGGAATCAACCGCGATCTGAATCGCTACGAGTACGACTCCTTCATCCGTGTTCTTGCAACGCTTCCGCATCGCGATCTTCAAGGGTATGAAGATGCACTCCCCTTCCCCTCGTTGCTAGATTACTCCATAGATTGATCTTGGTGATGCGTAGAATTTTTTTGAATTTCTGCTACGTTCCCCAACAGTGGTATCAGAGCTAGGTCTATGCGTAGTTTCTATGCACGAGTAGAACATAAAGTAGTTGTGGGCGTCGATTTTGTCAATTTACTTGCCGTTACTAGTCTTATCTTGATTCGGCGGCATCGTGGGATGAAGCGGCCCGGACCGACCTTACACGTACACTTACGTGAGACAGGTTCCACCGACTGACATGCACTAGTTGCATAAGGTGGCTAGCGGGTGTCTGTCTCTCCCACTTTAGTCGGATCGGATTCGATGAAAAGGGTCCTTATGAAGGGTAAATAGAAATTGACATATCACGTTGTGGCTTTTGCGTAGGTAAGAAACGTTCTTGCTAGAAACCCATAGCAGCCACGTAAAACATGCAACAACAATTAGAGGACGTCTAACTTTTTTTTGCAGGGTATGCTATGTGATGTGATATGGCCAAAAGGATGTGATGAATGATATATGTGATGTATGAGATTGATCATGTTCTTGTAATAGGAATCACGACTTGCATGTCGATGAGTATGACAACCGGCAGGAGCCATAGGAGTTGTCTTAATTTATTGTATGACCTGCGTGTCAATGAAAACGCCATGTAATTACGTTACTTTATTGCTAACCGTTAGCCATAGTAGTAGAAGTAATAGTTGGCCAGACAACTTCATGAAGACACGATGATGGAGATCATGATGATGGAGATCATGGTGTCATGCCGGTGACGAAGGTGATCATGCCGCGCCTCAAAGATGGAGATCAAAGGCGCAAGATGATATTGGCCATATCACATCACTTTATGATTTGCATGTGATGTTTATCATGTTTACATCTTATTTGCTTAGAACGACGGTAGCATAAATAAGATGATCCCTCACTAAAATTTCAAGAGACGTGTTCCCCCTAACTGTGCACCGTTGCGAAGGTTCGTTGTTTCGAAGCACCACGTGATGATCGGGTGTGATAGATTCTAACGTTCGAATACAATGGGTGTTGACGAGCCTAGCATGTACAGACATGGCCTCGGAACACATGCGAAACACTTAGGTTGACTTGACGAGCCTAGCATGTACAGACATGGCCTCGGAACACAAGAGATCGAAAGGTCGAACATGAGTCGTATAGTAGATGCGATCAACATGGAGATGTTCACCGATGATGACTAGTCCGTCTCACGTGATGATCGGACACGGCCTAGTTTGACTCGGATCATGTATCACTTAGATGACTAGAGGGATGTCTATCTGAGTGGGAGTTCATTAAATAATCAGATGAACTTAATTATCATGAACATAGTCAAAAGGTCTTTGTAAATTATGTCATAGCTTACGCTTTAGTTCTACTGTTTAAGATATGTTCCTAGAGAAAATTTAGTTGAAAGATGATAGTAGCAATTATGCGGACTGGGTCCGTGAACTGAGGATTGTCCTCATTGCTGCACAGAAGGCTTATGTCCTTAATGCACCGCTCGGTGTGCTGAACCTCGGCGTCGTCTGTAGATGTTGCGAAACATCTGACATACACGTTTTGATGACTACGTGATAGTTCAGTGCGTAATGCTAACGGTTTAGAATTGTGGCACCAAAAACGTTTTTGAACCGTCGCAAAACATATGAGATGTTCCGAAGACTGAAATTGGGATTTCAGACTAGTGCCCACGTCAAGAGGTATGAGACCTCTGACGAGTTTCTTAAGCCTGCAAACTAAGGGAGAAAAGCTCAATCGTTGAGCATGTGCTCAGATTGTCTGAGTACTACAATCACCTGAATCGAGTGGGAGTTAATCTTCCAGATGAGATAGTGATGGTTCTCCATAGTCACTGCCACCAAGCTATTAGAGCTTCGTGATGAACTATAACATATCAGGGATAGACATGATGATCCTTGAGCAACTCGCGATGTTTGACACCGCGAAAGTAGAAATCAAGAAGGAGCATCAATTGTTGATGGTTAGTAAAACCACTAGTTTCTAGAAGGGCAAGGGCAAAAGGGATACTTCATGAAACAGCAAATCATTTGCTGCTCTAGTGAAGAATCCCAAGGTTGAACCCAAACCCGAGACTAAGTGCTTCTGTAATGAGGGGAACGGTCACTGAAGCAGAACTACCCTAGATACTTGGTAGATGAGAAGGCAGACAAGGTCGACAGAAGTATATTGGATATACATTATATGAATGTGTACTTTACTAGTACTCCTAGCAGCACCAGGGTATTAGATACCGGTTCGGTTGCTAAGTGTTAGTAACTTGAAATAAAAGCTGTGGAATAAACGGAGACTAGCTAAAGGTGAGATGACGATATGTGTAGGAAGTGTTTCCAAGGTTGATGTGATCAAGCATCGCATGCTCCCTCTACCATCGAGATTGGTGTTAAACCTAAATAATTGTTATTTGGTGTTTGCGTTGAGCATAAACATGATTGGATTATGTTTATCGCAATACGGTTATTCATTTAAGGAGAATAATGGTTACTCTGTTTATTTCAATAATACCTTCAATGGTCTTGCACCTAAAATGAATCTCGATCGCAGTGATACACATGTTCGTGCCAAAAGACAGTAATGATAGTACCACATACTTGTGGCACTGCCATTTGAGTTATATTGGTATAAAACGCATGAAGAAGCTCCATGTAGATGGATCTTTGGACTCACTCATTTTTGAAAAGATTGAGACATGCGAGCCATGTCTATTGGTATATATGCATGAAGAAACTCCATGCAGATGGATCGTTTGGACTCACTTGATTTTGAATCACTTGAGACATGCAGATCATACCACATGGGCAAGATGACTGAAAGGCCTCGTTTTCAGTAAGATGGAACAAGAGAGCAACTTGTTGGAAGTAATACATTTGATGTGTGCAGTCCAATGAGTGCTGAGGCACACAGTGGATATCGATATGTTCTTACTTCACAGATGATTTGAGTAGATGCTGAGAATATTTACTTGATGAAACACAAGTCTGAATTATTGAAAGGTTCAAGTAATTTCAGAGTGAAGTTGAAGATCGTCGTGACAAGAGGATAAAATGTCTATGATATGATCATAGAGATATCTGAGTTACGAGTTTGGCACACAATTAAGACATTGTGGAAAGTGTTACACAATTAATACCGCCTGGAACACCACAGTGTGATGGTGTGTCCGAACATCATGACTGCACCCTATTGGATATGGTGCATACCATGATGTCTCTTATCGAATTGCCACTATCGTTTATGGGTTGGGCATTAGAGACAACCGCATTCACTTTAAATAGGGCACCACGCAATTCTGTTGAGACGACACCGTTTAGAGAAACCTAAGTTGTCGTTTCTTAAAAGTTTGGGGCTGCGATGCTTATGTGAAAAAGTTTCAGGCTGATAAGCTCGAACCCAAAGCGGATAAATGCATCTTCATAGAATACCCAAAACAGTTGGGTATACCTCCTATTTCAGATCTGGAAGCAAAAGTAATTGCTTCTAGAAACGAGTCCTTTCTCGAGGAAAAGTTTCTCTCGAAAGAATTGAGTGGGAGGATGGTGGAGACTTGATAAGGTTATTGAACCGTCACTTCAACTAGTGTGTAGCAGGGCACAAGAAGTTGTTCCTGTGGCACCTACACCAATTGAAGTGGAAGCTTATGATATGATCATGAAACTTTGGATCAAGTCACTACCAAACCTCGTAGGTCGACAAGGATGCGTACTACTTCAGAGTGGTACGTAATCCTGTCTTGGAAGTCATGTTGCTAGACAACAATGAACCTACGAGCTATGGAGAAGCGATGGTGGGCCCGGATTCCGACGGATGGCTCGAGGCCATGAAATTCGAGACAGGATCCATGTATAAAAGCAAAGTGTAGACTTTGGAAGAAATACTTGATAGTCGTAAGGCTGTTGGGTGCAGGTGGATTTTAAAAGGAAGACAGACAATGATGGTAAGTGTCACCATTAAGAAAGCTTGACTTGTCGTTAAGATGTTTTCCGACAAGTTCAAGGAGTTGACTACGATGAGATTTTTCTCACTTGTAGCGATGCTAAGAGTCTGTTGGAATTATATTAGCAGTTACTGCATTATTTATGAAATCTTGCAGATAGGATGTCAAAACATTGTTTCCTCGACGATTTTCTAGAGGAAAGGTTGTATGTGATACAACCAGAAGGTTTTGTCAATCCTGAAAGATGCTAACAAGTATGCAAAGCTCCAGCAATCCTTGTAAGGACTGGAGTAAGCATCTCGGAGTTGGAATGTACGCTTTGATGAGATGATCAAAGATTTTGGGTTTATACAAATATTATGAGAAACTTGTATTTCCAAAGAAGTGAGTGGGAGCACTATAGAATTTTTGATGAGTATATGTTGTTAACATATTGTTGATCAGAAATGATGTAGAATTTCTAGAAAGCATACAGGGTTATTTGAAAAGTGTTTTTCAATGGGAAACCTGGATTAAGCTACTTGAACATTAAGCATCAAGATCTATAAGGATAGATCAAAAACGCTTAGTAGTACTTTCAAATGAATACATACCATGACAAGTTTTTGAAGGAGTTCAAAATAGATTAGCAAAGAAGGAGTTCTTGGCAGTGTTACAAGGTGTGAGTACTGAGTAAGACTCAAAGACCTGACCACAGCAGAAGAGAGAGAAAGGATGAAGGTCGTCCCCTATGCTTTAGACATAGGCTCTACAGTATGCTATGCTGTGTACCGCACATGAAGTGTGCCTTGCCATGAGTTGGTCAAGGGGTACAATAGTGATCCGGGAATGGATCACATGACAGCGGTCGAACTTATCCTTAGTATCTAGTGGACTAAGGAATTTTCTCGATTATGGAGGTGAAAAGGAGTTCTTCGTAAAGGGTTACGTCGATGCAAACTTTGACACTAATCCGGATGACTCTGAGTAGTAAACCGGATTCGTATAGTAGAGCAGTTATTTGAAATGGCTCCAGGTAGCGCGTGGTAGCTACATCCACAAGATGACATAGATATTCGTAAAGCACACACGGATCTGAAAGGTTCAGACCCGTTGACTAATAACCTCTCTCACAAGCAAGATATGAACAAACCCCACGGGTGCTGGAATCATTACAATCACATGGTGATGTGAACTAGATTGTTGACTCTGGTAAACTCTTGGGTGTTAATCACATGGCGATGTGAACTAGATTATTGACTCTAGTGCAAGTGGGAGACTGTTAGAAATATGCTCTAGAGGCAATAATAAATTGGTTATTATTATATTTCCTTGTTCATGATAATCGTTTATTATCCATGCTAAAATTGTATTGATAGGAAAGTCAGATACATGTGTGGATACATAGACAACACCATGTCCCTAGTAAGCCTCTAGTTGACTAGCTCGTTGATCAATAGATGGTTACGGTTTCCTGACCATGGACATTGGATGTCGTTGATAACGGGATCACATCATTAGGAGAATGATGTGATGGACAAGACCCAATCCTAAGCCTAGCACAAGATCGTGTAGTTCGTTTGCTAAGAGCTTTTCTAATGTCAAGTATCATTTCCTTAGACCATGAGATTGTGCAACTCCCGGATACCGTAGGAATGCTTTGGGTGTACCAAACGTCACAACGTAACTGGGTGGCTATAAAGGTGCACTACAGGTATCTCCGAAAGTGTCTATTGGGTTGGCACGAATCGAGACTGGGATTTGTCACTCCGTGTAAACGGAGAGGTATCTCTGGGCCCACTCGGTAGGACATCATCATAATGTGCACAATGTGACCAAGGAGTTGATCACGGGATGATGTGTTACGGAACGAGTAAAGAGACTTGCCGGTAACAAGATTGAGCAAGGTATCGGGATACCGACGATCGAATCTCGGGCAAGTAACATACCGGTAGACAAAGGGAATTGTATACGGGATTGATTGAATCCCCGACATCATGGTTCATCCGATGAGATCATCGTGGAACATGTGGGAGCCAACATGGGTATCCAGACCCCGCTGTTGGTTATTGGCCGGAGAACGTCTCGGTCATGTCTGCATGGTTCCCGAACCCGTAGGGTCTACACACTTAAGGTTCGATGACGCTAGGGTTATAGGGAATAGATATACGTGGTTACCGAATGTTGTTCGGACCCGGATGAGATCCCGGACGTCACGAGGAGTTCCGGAATGGTCCGGAGGTAAAGATTTATATATGGGAAGTCCCGTTTTGGCCACCGGAAGAGTTTCGGGCGTCACCGGTAATGTACCGGGACCACCAGAGGGTTCCGGGGGTCCACCGGGAGGGGCCACCAGCCCCGGAGGGCCCTATGGGCTGTATGTGGAGAGGGACCAGCCCCTTAGTGGGCTGGGCGCCTTCCCTCCCAGGGCCCATGCGCCTGGGGGTTTGGGGGAACCCTAAGGGGAGGCGCCCCCCTTGCCTTGGGGGGCAAGGCAACCCCCCTGGCCGCCGCCCCCTCCTCAGATTGGATCTGAGGGGGCCGGCCCCCCTCTCCCTTGCCCCTATATATATGTGGGGGGTGGGAGGGCAGCCGCACCCCAAGTCTTGGCGCAACCCTCCCTCTCTTCCATGTCCTCCTCCTCTCCCGCGGTGCTTGGTGAAGCCCTGCAGGATTGCCACGCTCCTCCATCACCACCACGCCGTCGTGTTGCTGTTGGACGGAGTCTTCCCCAACCTCTCCCTCTCTCCTTGCTGGATCAAGGCGTGGGAGACGTCACCGGGCTGCACGTGTGTTGAACGCGGAGGCGCCGTGGTTCGGCGCTTAGATCGGAATCAACCGCGATCTGAATCGCTACGAGTACGACTCCTTCATCCGCGTTCTTGCAACGCTTCCGCATCGCAATCTTCAAGGGTATGAAGATGCACTCCCCTTCCCCTCGTTGCTAGATTACTCCATAGATTGATCTTGGTGATGCGTAGAATTTTTTTGAATTTCTGCTACGTTCCCCAACAGTGGTATCAGAGCTAGGTCTATGCGTAGTTTCTATGCACGAGTAGAACACAAAGTAGTTGTGGGCGTCGATTTTGTCAATTTACTTGCCGTTACTAGTCTTATCTTGATTCGGCGGCATCGTGGGATGAAGCGGCCCGGACCGACCTTACACGTACACTTACGTGAGACAGGTTCCACCGACTGACATGCACTAGTTGCATAAGGTGGCTAGCGGGTGTCTGTCTCTCCCACTTTAGTCGGATCGGATTCGATGAAAAGGGTCCTTATGAAGGGTAAATAGAAATTGACATATCACGTTGTGGCTTTTGCGTAGGTAAGAAACGTTCTTGCTAGAAACCCATAGCAGCCACGTAAAACATGCAACAACAATTAGAGGACGTCTAACTTGTTTTTGCAGGGTATGCTATGTGATGTGATATGGCCAAAAGGATGTGATGAATGATATATGTGATGTATGAGATTGATCATGTTCTTGTAATAGGAATCACGACTTGCATGTCGATGAGTATGACAACCGGCAGGAGCCATATGAGTTGTCTTAATTTATTGTATGACCTGCGTGTCAATGAAAACGCCATGTAATTACTTTACTTTATTGCTAACCGTTAGCCATAGTAGTAGAAGTAATAGTTGGCCAGACAACTTCATGAAGACACGATGATGGAGATCATGGTGTCATGCCGGTGACGAAGGTGATCATGCCGCGCCTCAAAGATGGAGATCAAAGGCGCAAGATGATATTGGCCATATCACGTCACTTTATGATTTGCATGTGATGTTTATCATGTTTACATCTTATTTGCTTAGAACGACGGTAGCATAAATAAGATGATCCCTCACTAAAATTTCAAGAGACGTGTTCCCCCTAACTGTGCACCGTTGCGAAGGTTCGTTGTTTCGAAGCACCACGTGATGATCGGGTGTGATAGATTCTAACGTTCGAATACAATGGGTGTTGACGAGCCTAGCATGTACAGACATGGCCTCGGAACACATGCGAAACACTTAGGTTGACTTGACGAGCCTAGCATGTACAGACATGGCCTCGGAACACAAGAGATCGAAAGGTCGAACATGAGTCGTATAGTAGATGCGATCAACATGGAGATGTTCACCGATGATGACTAGTCCGTCTCACGTGATGATCGGACACGGCCTAGTTTGACTCGGATCATGTATCACTTAGATGACTAGAGGGATGTCTATCTGAGTGGGAGTTCATTAAATAATCAGATGAACTTAATTATCATGAACATAGTCAAAAGGTCTTTGTAAATTATGTCATAGCTTACGCTTTAGTTCTACTGTTTAAGATATGTTCCTAGAGAAAATTTAGTTGAAAGATGATAGTAGCAATTATGCGGACTGGGTCCGTGAACTGAGGATTGTCCTCATTGCTGCACAGAAGGCTTATGTCCTTAATGCACCGCTCGGTGTGCTGAACCTCGGCGTCGTCTGTAGATGTTGCGAAACATCTGACATACACGTTTTGATGACTACGTGATAGTTCAGTGCGTAATGCTAACGGTTTAGAATTGTGGCACCAAAAACGTTTTTGAAACGTCGCAGAACATATGAGATGTTCCGAAGACTGAAATTGGGATTTCAGACTAGTGCCCACGTCAAGAGGTATGAGACCTCTGACGAGTTTCTTAAGCCTGCAAACTAAGGGAGAAAAGCTCAATCGTTGAGCATGTGCTCAGATTGTCTGAGTACTACAATCACCTGAATCGAGTGGGAGTTAATCTTCCAGATGAGATAGTGATGGTTCTCCATAGTCACTGCCACCAAGCTATTAGAGCTTCGTGATGAACTATAACATATCAGGGATAGACATGATGATCCTTGAGCAACTCGCGATGTTTGACACCGCGAAAGTAGAAATCAAGAAGGAGCATCAATTGTTGATGGTTAGTAAAACCACTAGTTTCTAGAAGGGCAAGGGCAAAAGGGATACTTCATGAAACAGCAAATCATTTGCTGCTCTAGTGAAGAATCCCAAGGTTGAACCCAAACCCGAGACTAAGTGCTTCTGTAATGAGGGGAACGGTCACTGAAGCAGAACTACCCTAGATACTTGGTAGATGAGAAGGCAGACAAGGTCGACAGAAGTATATTGGATATACATTATATGAATGTGTACTTTACTAGTACTCCTAGCAGCACCAGGGTATTAGATACCGGTTCGGTTGCTAAGTGTTAGTAACTTGAAATAAAAGCTGTGGAATAAACGGAGACTAGCTAAAGGTGAGATGACGATATGTGTAGGAAGTGTTTCCAAGGTTGATGTGATCAAGCATCGCATGCTCCCTCTACCATCGAGATTGGTGTTAAACCTAAATAATTGTTATTTGGTGTTTGCGTTGAGCATAAACATGATTGGATTATGTTTATCGCAATACGGTTATTCATTTAAGGAGAATAATGGTTACTCTGTTTATTTCAATAATACCTTCAATGGTCTTGCACCTAAAATGAATCTCGATCGCAGTGATACACATGTTCGTGCCAAAAGACAGAAATGATAGTACCACATACTTGTGGCACTGCCATTTGAGTTATATTGGTATAAAACGCATGAAGAAGCTCCATGTAGATGGATCTTTGGACTCACTCATTTTTGAAAAGATTGAGACATGCGAGCCATGTCTATTGGTATATATGCATGAAGAAACTCCATGCAGATGGATCATTTGGACTCACTTGATTTTGAATCACTTGAGACATGCAGATCATACCACATGGGCAAGATGACTGAAAGGCCTCGTTTTCAGTAAGATGGAACAAGAGAGCAACTTGTTGGAAGTAATACATTTGATGTGTGCAGTCCAATGAGTGCTGAGGCACGCAGTGGATATCGATATGTTCTTACTTCACAGATGATTTGAGTAGATGCTGAGAATATTTACTTGATGAAACACAAGTCTGAATTATTGAAAGGTTCAAGTAATTTCAGAGTGAAGTTGAAGATCGTCGTGACAAGAGGATAAAATGTCTATGATATGATCATAGAGATATCTGAGTTACGAGTTTGGCACACAATTAAGACATTGTGGAAAGTGTTACACAATTAATACCGCCTGGAACACCACAGTGTGATGGTGTGTCCGAACATCATGACTGCACCCTATTGGATATGGTGCATACCATGATGTCTCTTATCGAATTGCCACTATCGTTTATGGGTTAGGCATTAGAGACAACCGCATTCACTTTAAATAGGGCACCACGCAATTCTGTTGAGACGACACCGTTTAGAGAAACCTAAGTTGTCGTTTCTTAAAAGTTTGGGGCTGCGATGCTTATGTGAAAAAGTTTCAGGCTGATAAGCTCGAACCCAAAGCGGATAAATGCATCTTCATAGAATACCCAAAACAGTTGGGTATACCTCCTATTTCAGATCTGGAAGCAAAAGTAATTGCTTCTAGAAACGAGTCCTTTCTCGGGGAAAAGTTTCTCTCGAAAGAATTGAGTGGGAGGATGGTGGAGACTTGATAAGGTTATTGAACCGTCACTTCAACTAGTGTGTAGCAGGGCACAAGAAGTTGTTCCTGTGGCACCTACACCAATTGAAGTGGAAGCTTATGATATGATCATGAAACTTTGGATCAAGTCACTACCAAACCTCGTAGGTCGATAAGGATGCGTACTACTTCAGAGTGGTACGTAATCCTGTCTTGGAAGTCATGTTGCTAGACAACAATGAACCTACGAGCTATGGAGAAGCGATGGTGGGCCCGGATTCCGACGGATGGCTCGAGGCCATGAAATCCGAGAGAGGATCCATGTATAAAAGCAAAGTGTAGACTTTGGAAGAAATACTTGATAGTCGTAAGGCTGTTGGGTGCAGATGGATTTTAAAAGGAAGACAGACAATGATGGTAAGTGTCACCATTAAGAAAGCTCGACTTGTCGTTAAGATGTTTTCCGACAAGTTCAAGGAGTTGACTACGATGAGATTTTTCTCACTCGTAGCGATGCTAAGAGTCTGTTGGAATTATATTAGCAGTTACTGCATTATTTATGAAATCTTGCAGATAGGATGTCAAAACATTGTTTCCTCGACGATTTTCTAGAGGAAAGGTTGTATGTGATACAACCAGAAGGTTTTGTCAATCCTGAAAGATGCTAACAAGTATGCAAAGCTCCAGCAATCCTTGTAAGGACTGGAGTAAGCATCTCGGAGTTGGAATGTACGCTTTGATGAGATGATCAAACATTTTGGGTTTATACAAAGTTTATGAGAAACTTGTATTTCCAAAGAAGTGAGTGGGAGCACTATAGAATTTTTGATGAGTATATGTTGTTAACATATTGCTGATCAGAAATGATGTAGAATTTCCGGAAAGCATACAGGGTTATTTGAAAAGTGTTTTTCAATGGAAAACCTGGATTAAGCTACTTGAACATTAAGCATCAAGATCTATAAGGATAGATCAAAAACGCTTAATAGTACTTTCAAATGAATACATACCGTGACAAGTTTTTGAAGGACTTCAAAATAGATCAGCAAAGAAGGAGTTCTTGGCTGTGTTACAAGGTGTGAGTATTGAGTAAGACTCAAGACCTGACCATAGCAGAAGAGAGAGAAAGGACGAAGGTCGTCCCCTATGCTTTAGACGTAGGCTCTACAGTATGCTATGCTGTGTACCGCACATGAAGTGTGCCTTGCCATGAGTTGGTCAAGGGGTACAATAGTGATCCGGGAATGGATCACATGACAGCGGTCGAACTTATCCTTAGTATCTAGTGGACTAAGGAATTTTCTCGATTATGGAGGTGAAAAGGAGTTCTTCGTAAAGGGTTACGTCGATGCAAACTTTGACACTAATCCGGATGACTCTGAGTAGTAAACCGGATTCGTATAGTAGAGCAGTTATTTGAAATGGCTCCAGGTAGCGCGTGGTAGCTACATCCACAAGATGACATAGATATTCGTAAAGCACACACGGATCTGAAAGGTTCAGACCCGTTGACTAATAACCTCTCTCACAAGCAAGATATGAACAAACCCCATGGGTGCTGGAATCATTACAATCACATGGTGATGTGAACTAGATTGTTGACTCTGGTAAACTCTTGGGTGTTAATCACATGGCGATGTGAACTAGATTATTGACTCTAGTGCAAGTGGGAGACTGTTAGAAATATGCTCTAGAGGCAATAATAAATTGGTTATTATTATATTTCCTTGTTCATGATAATCGTTTATTATCCATGCTAAAATTGTATTGATAGGAAAGTCAGATACATGTGTGGATACATAGACAACACCATGTCCCTAGTAAGCCTCTAGTTGACTAGCTCGTTGATCAATAGATGGTTACGGTTTCCTGACCATGGACATTGGATGTCGTTGATAACGGGATCACATCATTAGGAGAATGATGTGATGGACAAGACCCAATCCTAAGCCTAGCACAAGATCGTGTAGTTCGTTTGCTAAGAGCTTTTCTAATGTCAAGTATCATTTCCTTAGACCATGAGATTGTGCAACTCCCGGATACCGTAGGAATGCTTTGGGTGTACCAAACGTCACAACGTAACTGGGTGGCTATAAAGGTGCACTACAGGTATCTCCGAAAGTGTCTATTGGGTTGGCACGAATCGAGACTGGGATTTGTCACTCCGTGTAAACGGAGAGGTATCTCTGGGCCCACTCGGTAGGACATCATCATAATGTGCACAATGTGACCAAGGAGTTGATCACGGGATGATGTGTTACGGAACAAGTAAAGAGACTTGCCGGTAACAAGATTGAGCAAGGTATCGGGATACCGACGATCGAATCTCGGGCAAGTAACATACCGGTAGACAAAGGGAATTGTATACAGGATTGATTGAATCCTCGACATCATGGTTCATCCGATGAGATCATCGTGGAACATGTGGGAGACAACATGGGTATCCAGACCCCGCTGTTGGTTATTGGCCGGAGAACGTCTCGGTCATGTCTGCATGGTTCCCGAACCCGTAGGGTCTACACACTTAAGGTTCGATGACGCTAGGGTTATAGGGAATAGATATACATGGTTACCGAATGTTGTTCGGACCCGGATGAGATCCCGGACGTCACGAGGAGTTCCGGAATGGTCCGGAGGTAAAGATTTATATATGGGAAGTCCCGTTTTGGCCACCGGAAGAGTTTCGGGCGTCACCGGTAATGTACCGGGACCACCGGAGGGTTCCGGGGGTCCACCGGGAGGGGCCACCAGCCCCGGAGGGCCCTATGGGCTGTATGTGGAGAGGGACCAGCCCCTTAGTGGGCTGGGCGCCTTCCCTCCCAGGGCCCATGCGCCTGGGGGTTTGGGGGAACCCTAAGGGGAGGCGCCCCCCTTGCCTTGGGGGGCAAGGCAACCCCCCTGGCCGCCGCCCCCTCCTCAGATTGGATCTGAGGGGGCCGGCCCCCCTCTCCCTTGCCCCTATATATATGTGGGGGGGTGGGAGGGCAGCCGCACCCCAAGTCTTGGCGCAGCCCTCCCTCTCTTCCATGTCCTCCTCCTCTCCCGCGGTGCTTGGCGAAGCCCTGCAGGATTGCCACGCTCCTCCATCACCACCATGCCGTCGTGCTGCTGCTGGACGGAGTCTTCCCCAACCTCTCCCTCTCTCCTTGCTGGATCAAGGCGTGGGAGACGTCACCGGGCTGCACGTGTGTTGAACGCGGAGGCGCCGTGGTTCGGCGCTTAGATCGGAATCAACCGCGATCTGAATCGCTACGAGTACGACTCCTTCATCCGCATTCTTGCAACGCTTCCGCATCGCGATCTTCAAGGGTATGAAGATGCACTCCCCTTCCCCTCGTTGCTAGATTACTCCATAGATTGATCTTGGTGATGCGTAGAAATTTTTTGAATTTCTGCTACGTTCCCCAACAGCTGGTGCGTCCACTGTCCCGTGCAACTCATTAGCTGTTGTTAATCTAAGGCCCTGTTTAGTTAAAAACTCCCTAGTCCCTACCTGCTTGGTTCCAGGGACTAAACATGGACTAGAGGTTATTAAATGACATGCTAAAAGACCATGTTACCCCTAGTAATGAACTAATAGAGACAAGGTGCGATGCGTGGCAGGGGCAACTGTTGGAAAAAGTCCCAAAAAGACTCCCTCGGTGTCTTCTTTCTTTAGTCCCAAATGCCCACTTTTAGTCCCTAAAAGTCCCTCCTGTTTGGTTTAGATGGGACTGACACGGAGTTTTTTTAGTCCCTACACCAAAATGTCCCTGTAAACAAACACCCTCTAATAATGCCGCTGGAAAATTGATGCAATGCCATAGTTAAAAGCAAATTACATGTTTAACGAATTTTATTGTTAATATTAATCAATGCCACCGTTTGAGAAATGCTATTGTCTTGCTTTCTTTCCCATTTAGATAAGGTAGATGCTTCTTTTTGTTGGCTTCTGTGTCATCCACCGTTATTGACCACTAATTGTTTCCTTTGCACCTCTGTGTAAACAGGGTTATCTACTTCACCTCGTTGCCATTGTGACCTTTTGTTGCACTGCACAAAACACTTTTGTTTTAAGAGTGTTTTGTGCAGTTCAACCAAAATGTCACACCGACAACGTTGCTTGATTGCTTGATCTTAGTGGAACTGCACAAGAGGAGATCTTACTTCCTATCCGTTAAGGCGAATTTGGTTCAGATCTTCTTCTTGTGAGTTGTTTGAATTCCGCATCATGAGAGGTCAGTACTAGCCTTCTTTCACATGATTCTGCAGTGTGCTTTCATATGTTGTGCTACTTGTACGATAATGTTGCCTGATTTTAGTGAACTGCACAAATGGAGACAAGACTTCCAATCTGTATGTGCACCGTAATATCCCATTGAGGTAAGATAAGGATATTTCACAAGGAGCAGTTGAAGGATGGTTACATTACTCCCCACAAGACCAAACTGACTTCAGCTCAGAAGGACTGACAAATCTCCATTTTTTTGCTGTGATGCGTGAGTACAATGTTGTTCTAGGATTCTTTCTGGTGAGTTCCATTTTTCTAAAAGTGTGCTCTACATGGACCATGTATGTGCCTGTTGAAACTGTCAATTCATAGTACAGTTTGCTTTATACTAATCACTTTTTTGTATTTGTGCAAACAGGGGTGCTCAGCTTGATTTCAATGGGAACTGCACAAAATGTTCATGAATACATCGAATCATTCATTTCCACCACAAGAAAGGAGGTGCCGATAAGTTCAAGGCGTTGCAACATATAAGGGCGAAATCATACAAGCTACGCGCGAATTTGGTTGATTTTGGTGGAACGGCACAAAAAGAACAGCTGGTTTATTTAGCACGAGGTGCCATGTCAATGTCCGAACTGATGGCAAACCCTGCCCATTCCACAATCGTAGGCATTTGATATTTTGGAATGGGACAACCTTGTCAAATTTTGCTCATTGATTTTAGCAAGACATGCGTTTGATATTTTCGAATGGGACGCCCTTTGCTGTCAGCAGCGTCGATCAATTTTTTCTTTATTCTTTAGTTGTGAAGTAAATATTGCCTCTGACATGTGAGTAGCTGAGATGCATAATCATCGATTGTTTTGAATGTTCTCTATGAATTGCCAGGCCTGTGTGTTTGATTGCAATGTACAGAAACGCTAAAAAGCTGCTCAAACTCTTTGTACTCCTTCTGTTCCTTTTTACTGCGCACATTGTAAAAGTGCATACTTTTTTGTATAAGATTGGTCAAAGTAGAGATACTTTGACTGCAGAAAAAACTTGTATGCAGACTAGAAAGGACCGGAGGGAGTACATGTGAAACTGCTGCAAACGAGGTGATCACCCTGGGAATAATGCTAGTACGTATTGTTTTGGATGTTCATCCAATGCCAGTGATACAGGAATTCGAACTAATCGAAATAAATTCATTCATACACGGTCGGATTTTATATAAACATGACGGATTTCATTACATTTCATACATTCTTCAACTAAAAAGGGGTGCGCTGGAGGTATAATTAATTAACCGAAGCTACCCACCTGTGTCCCGCTGAGCCGAACAGAAGCTTCAGTGACTTAACTGCAGGTGCAGTTGCGTAACTGACATGTGGCCTGTTGGGCCCACGTGCCAGTCAGCCAACTGCACCAGCAGTTAAGTAGAAGCAGCGTTCTTCTCCAGCGCAGCTCTTCGACTCCACGTCGCCGCCAAGAAGCTAACCGGCCGTCAATGGTCAACCCGCCTAGCTTGGCTTCAACCGGAGGGTAGCAGCGGTGGCCTTACTTGGACCCGAGCGGCGGCGACCTACCATGTTCTACTCTTCCTCGTTTTCTGTGTGGCGCGGCCTCGTTGGCAGCGGGGCGGGGCCTCGGCGGAGCCGGCGATGTCCTCCGTCTCGTTGCCGGCGGGCGGCGCCTCAGCAGAGCGATGGAAATCCTCCCCCACGTTGCTGGCAGGGTGGGGCCTCGGCTGAGCCGGCGATGTCTTCTGCCTCGTTGTTGGCGGGGCGGGGCCTCGGTGGAGCCGGCGGTGTCCTCTGCCTCGTTGTTGGCGCCGCGGGGCCTCGGCGGAGCAGGGCCTCGTCGACGCCAGCGGAGCGGGGACTCGTCGGAGCCGGCATTGTCCTCTGCCTCGTCCTCGGTCTCGCCAAACAGTGCCTCGCCCGCTTCATCGCCCTCTTTGCTAGCCTCTTTGTAGGCGGCCGCAGCCTCCGCCACCCGCATGCGGTACCGCCAGCGCTCGAGGCGGCCCTTGCGGGCAGGGCGGTACGAGTCGAGCAGCGCCTCCTGCTCCGCCCGCTCCGCGGCGATCTGCTCCTCCGCCTGCAGGTGCTCCTGGAGGAGATGGTGGTTGTAGGCAGCGTCGGCCTGCGCCTCCCGAAACTGCTCCTCACGCATCTACCTCACCCTGTCCATATATTGGGCACGGGCCTCGCCGATGGTCATGGTGCAATGCACCGGCGAGGATGGCGCGGAGGATGGGGTTGGCGCCGGATCGTCGACTACCATGTTCTCCATTGGGACGTCGCCGTCCTCCGGCTGCCTGCCGGCCAGCCGGTCGGCAGCAATGGCTGCCATCTCCTTGTGGTCCGTCGTCCGCCCATCCCGAAGAGCGCTGGAGCGCGAGGAAGCCATGGTGGGCAGTAGTGGTGTGGATAGGAGAAAGGGAACGGATGCGGACGACTGCGGCTATGGCCGGCGCAGCAGTTTATATAGCAATGGTGGGCGGACGGAGGGACAGACGTGTGGCGCCAGAGTAGCCGCCTCGGCAACCACGTATCATTAATGTGGGCGGCAGATGGACGGACGGACGTCACTTGTGTCGTTTGAAGGCGGAGCAATCGCCTGCACCGGGAAGCGGGGCGGGCGGCGCTGACTGTTTCGGGCGGAAAACGCGCGCGGGCGAGGAGATGACTTTACTTGGAGAGGATGACAATGGGGGCCCACCAGGTCCATAGCCTCACGTACGCAAGTGCCTCCTTATTATATATATATATAACTATAATTTATTTTGCTTCCTCCTGGTTTCCTGACATCACGGTCCCACACCATTATCAACCTATGTAGTAGTCAATAAACGAGAGAATTGCACAAGAAGCGGCCGGCAGCTGGGACCAAGCAGCTCGAGCAGTATTTGTGCTTTTGAGGTGTGAGCACTGCAGAGTTTTTCGATGTTTAGCCCAGATATTAATTTTTCTCCTCTGAACAACAACGAAAACATCGCTGCAGGTATTAACTGGGCGGGCTGTGGCCCGTCTAGCCCAGGCCAGATATCCAGCCCAGATATTAATTTTTTTCAAGCTGAAAATGGCTAGCCCAGCTATACTTTTTTTAGGAATACCCAGGCAAGGTCAAGTTGTTATTCTCCGCCCCGCTAGGCTGCAAATCTTTCCTAGGAGCGATGCATTAGGCTTAACAAGAAAATGGGCTTTAAGAAATAATAAATGGGATGTAATTATAAAAACTGGGCAGTAACTATAAAAAATGCACCAAACACGTGATTACTTTATAAAATATTATTTTGGATATTGAAAATTTTAATTTCATTAATTGTTGCGAGCGCAATGTTTCGTTGGATTTTTACGTAATATAAATTTATATTGAAATTGTATTTAATCTGACTAGAAATTTTGGGATAAAAATATTTCGGATCCCATCAAAATGTGGGAAATTTTATTGAATTCTGTTTTGAACGGTTGGTTGAAATGGGCTGTACTTTTAACAAACTGTAAATGGGCTGTAGTAAATTCCATTAGAATTCAAAAATGGGCTACACATTCTTGCAAATCTCAAATGGGCTATAAGTTCTCTGCCACACACTTCTGGCCTTACTAAGTTGACGCGTCCCCTAAAAAAACAGAGTTGACGCGTATGCAAGGCTTTGTCAACTTATAGTCAACACACGGTTCTAGCAGCAGTGGTCGTTGGATGTCCATCCAACAGATGTCATGCTTCTTCTTCAATCTCGGATATTCTAGCTTCACCCGCCCAAAAAATGATTCCTCTCCCTGACATCTGGGGCGCACCATTTCGGAAGCTGACCTGTGGGCCTACTAAGCTGATCTGCATGCATTCAAAAAAAAGTTGACGTACCAAGGGCTTTGTCAACTTAGTCAATATAAACGATTCTAGCTGCAGTGACCGTACGATGTCCATCCAACGGCCGTCGTGCTTCTTCAACCTCTGGTCTTTTTGCTCCAGCCGCCCAAAGCAGCGCCGGTCGTGCCGCCTGCTCCTGCCTCCCGTGGCCGGTTGTGCTGCCGCGGAGGCCTCACCGCCCCTACTACTCCCACCGCTGGCCAGGCCATCCCTCCACTCACCCACACCCCCTGTTATTCTGCGGCAACGGCAGCCTCACACCGCAGCCGAACCAGTGAACGCTCATACTCCTCTCCGTGTGGGCATCCACTGCCGCGTCTTGCCCGGCTCCGCGTCGTCCCCTTCCTAGGCCTCGCCGTCGTCCACCGCCGTGGTGCTCTCGGCGCGGCATGGTCAATGTGGTCAATGACCGACTTCCATCGGAAGAGTACTGTACGTGGAGAGGCTGACAGCTGGGTCCACGGCAGCCGCAAGGAAGTGCCTCCTTATTACGCGGAAAATAATTATTCCTCCACCTGACAGCGGGGACCCACCGGACTGGCCACCAGTATTTTGCTAAAAAAATCGTTTCCCCCTGACTGGTGGGACCCACCGGACGGGCCACCATATTTCGCGAAAAAACGTTCCCCCCGCTGTCATCTCGGACCCACCAGAAGTGCCTCCTTATTACGCACAAAAAAATAAATACTCCCCCGGCTAGCTGGGACCCACCTTGGTGGGAGGCTGACTTGTGGGCCCACTAAGTTGACGGGGACGAAGGGCTTTGTCAACTTAGTCAATATGAACGATTCTAGCTCCAGTGACCGTACGATGTCCATCCAACGGCCGTAGTGCTTCTTCAACCTCTGGTCTTCTTGCTCCAGCCGCCCAAAGCAGCGCCGGTCGTGCCGCATGCTCCTGCCTGTGGCCGGCTGTGCTGCCGCAGAGGCCTCATCGCCCCCTACTATTCCCACCGCTAGCCAGGCCCTGCGGCGACGGCAGCCTCACACCGCAGCCGAACGAGTGAACCCTCGTACTCCTCTCCGCGCGGGCTTCCACTGCCGCGTCTTCCCCGGCTCCGTGTCGTCCCCTTCCTAGGCCTCGCCGTCGTCCACCGCCGTGGTGCTCTCCGCGCGGTGTGGTCAACATGGTCAAGGAACGACTTCCATCGGAAGAGTAATGTACGTGGAGAGGCTGACAGCTGGGTCCAGGGCCACAGCCCAGTTTTTTTGTGATTTGCCAAGTAAGTCGCTTTGTCAGGCCTGTTGGGCTACAAATCTTTCAAGACGAGGAGAGCTTTCATTCGGCTGGCCCAGAAAATGGCTCATCAGTAATGAGAAATGGGTTGTACATTTTTAAAACACATCAAACCGGCAATTAGTTTCAAATATCTTTTTTTTTCATTTCAAGATTTTAAATTACATTAATTTTATGCGTGGAGAATTTGTTGGATTTTATATTGATATACATTTATTTTTAAAATCAGTTTGAATATGAGTCGAAATTTCGGGATTAAAAACAGTTTGGACCGCACCGAAATATGCAAAATTTCGTATAATTTTTTAACCGTGGCCACAATATGGGCTGTAATGCTAACAAAAAGAATATGGGCTCCAAAAAAACCTTGAGAATTAGCAAATGGGCTGTAAATTATTAGAAATAATGGCAGATGGGTTGTATGCTGTTTTCCACAGATTTGAGGCTTTCCTAAAAAAAAAGGTTGACGCACAAGCACTGACTGTTGGATGTTCATCCAACGGCCGTCATGCTTCTTCAATCTCTGCTCTTCCTGCTCCAGCCGCTCAAACAAGCGTCGGCGGGACTGCCTGCTCCCTCCTCCCCGCGGCCGGCTGTGCTGCCGCGCAGGCCTCACCGCCCCACCGTACTCCCATCGCTGGCCTAGCCATCCCTCTACTCACCCACACCTACTGTTATTCTCCGGCGACGGCAGACGAACTAGTAAACCCTCGTACAGTCGTACTCCCCTCCGCGTGGGAAACAACTGTCGAGTCTTCCCTGCCTCCGTGTCGTCCCCTTCCTAGGCCTCGCCGTCGTCCACCGCCGTGGTGCTCTCGGCGCGGCGTGGTCAATGTGGTCAACGACCGACTTCCATCGGAAGAGTACTGTGCGTGGAGACGCTGACAGCTGGGTCCACGGCTGCAGCAAGGAAGTGCCTCCTTATTACGCGCAAAATAATTATTCCTCCACCTGACAGCGGGGACCCACCGGACGGGCCACCGTATTTCGCGAAAAAAACGTTTCCCCCCTGACTGCTGGGACCCACCAGCTACACCTTCGCACGCAAGGAAGTGCGTCCGGGCAAAAAAACAAAACGATTCGCCCCCTGACTGCTGGGACCCACCAGCTACATTTTCGCACGCAAGGAAGTGCCTGACAGTCGGGACCCACCTGGTCGAAGTGTACGTAGCATTGTCATTCTGGTCGCGAACGTGTACGTACATATATGCTGGTGGATGTAGAGGCGCGCACGTGTCGTAGTAGAGGCGCGCACGTAGCATGTACATGTACGTACAACGGCCAGGGTGCAAGAAAGAAAATACGGCCACGTATGTGTACATACGGGCGGGGTCTCGAACGCCTACTCGCGCATACGTACGGCGAGGGCTCGTTGACATGGCTGGGTCGGAACGGAGAAACAGCGTCGTCGTCGTGTTCATGGGGAGGCAACGGAATGCGTCGTGTTCATGGGGAGGCAACGGAATGCGTCGTGTTCATTGGGAGGCAACGGAACGCATGGGAGCCAACCGGCTGGGTCGGAACGGAATGCGTGGTCGTGTTCATCGGGAGGGCTTGGACGGAACAGGCGATGGAAACGAGGCACAACGGAGGAAACGGACCTCCTACGTTTGGAACGGGGTCCTGTTGATCGGGAGGGGTGTGGCGTACCGCAAAACGGAGGAAACGGACCTCCTACGATCGAAACGGGGGTCCTGTTGATCGGGAGGGGTGTGGCGTACCGCAAAACGGATGAAACGGGCCTCCTACGGTCGAAACGGGGGTCCTGTTGATCGGGAGGGGTGTGGCGTACCGCAAAACGGACGAAACGGACCTCCTACGGTCGAAACGGGGGTCCTGTTGCTCGGGAGGGGTGTGGCGTACCGCAAAACGGACGAAACGGACCTCCTACGGTCGAAACGGGGGTCCTGTTCATCGGGAGGGGTGTGGCGTACCGCAAAACGGGACTCCACGGGATACTGTTCATCTCCACCGTCGACCTCCTCCAGCCTCCACGGGCTACCGTCGACCTCCTCCAGCCTCCACGGGCTCCTGTTCATCCAGCCTCCACCGCGCGCTACTCCACCGGCTACTGTTCAACCACCCCTCCACGGGCACCCCTCCACCGTCTACTGTTCATCCAGCCCTCCACGCCACGGGGTCCTGTTCAACCACCCCTCCACGGGCACCCCTCCACCGTCTACTGTTCATCCAGCCCTCCACCACACCACGGGGTCCTCTTCATCCAGAGGCAACGCCACCGCTCACTGTTCATCCAAACCCCCCCCCCCCCCCCGCAACGCTCACTATTCATCCCAGAGGCAGCATCGATCGGCTTCAGTTAGCAGCAGTAGCGAAGGAATCGCTCGATCGGGTTCAGTTAACAGCCATCGATCGATCGCTCGGGTTCAGTAACGCGTAGCCTGCAGTGCAATCGCTCGGGTTCAGTTAGAGCCCAACGCCTTGCTCGGGTTCAGTTAGAGCCAACGCCTCGCACACACGTGCGTACGTGTACGAGAGAAACGCGCATTGCTCGGCCCCCGACCTCCCACCGTAACCGGGAACTCCCTGAAATTTTCCTCGCCCTCGCTTCTACCACGGTTTTTTCCGTCATGGACGGCCCAAAGAATGTCATGCAGCTGCGTCTCCGGCCCGCCCAGGACGAAAAGCCCATTTTCTGTCATGATTTTTTGTCATAGAAGTAGGAGCCCACCACATCTATGATGATACCGGGTTTTGTCATAATTATCGTCATAGAAGTGTCATATGTATGACAAAAAAAATTCGTTCGGCCCAAAATGTCACGGATGTGTCTTTTTTTGTAGTGTTCATGCATAGCCTTTTTCCACTCCTTCTTGTGCTCATCTTTCGTTACATCTACAAAGCACTTAGGTTCTGAACTGTCAGATAATAACACCAAATATTGATCTGATGGATGCCTGCTGGAAGGAATTTGACCATTGTCGGATCTTCTAAGTGGAGCAACCACTACTAGGAAAAGGGCTATAGATAATATGGACACTAATGGCGCACCACACATGTGGTGCGCCACTACTATATACTAATGGCGCATCATGTGTTGGTACACCATTAGTGTCCAAATACTAATGGCGCACCACATCCACGGTGCGCCACTACTAACAATTTTTTTTTTCAAAACTAGTAATGGCGCACCAGGGGATAGTGCGCCATTACTAGTTAAACTAGTAATGGCGCACCACACCCTCGGTGCGTCACTACTAACAATTTTTCTTTTCAAAACTAGTAATGGCGCACCACACCCTCGGTGCGCCACTACTAACAATTTTTTTTTTTTTCAAAGTTAGTAATGGCGCACCGTGGGTGTGGTGCGCCATTACTAGTTTAACTAGTAATGGCGCACCGCACCCACGGTGCGCCATTACTAACTTTGCCCAAAAATTCCACCGAATGCACCCCCCCCCCCCCCCCCCGTGGACCGCCTTTTCAGTTTTAGAAAAAATAAAAGAAAATGATAGAAATGTCAAAAAAATAAAATAAAATAAGTTTCCCATGTCATATGTGGTCTAGTTGTTGGGAAAATTTACAAATATGAATTTCGACTTTATTTGCAAAATTTCTCTGGAATTTGTAAAATGGGCATAACTTTTGCATACGAACTCGGATTAAAAAGTTTTTTGTATGAAAATCATCTACTCGGAAAGATACATCCGAATTCAACCAGGGGAACCCCGTTGAACATTTTTAGAATCCCCAAAAACCTAACAGAAAAAAAGATACGGGACTTTTAAGATCTCGAGGGGGAAAAATGGAAAAAAATTCAAACTTACTAGTGGCGCACCATTTGCTAGGTGCGCCACTAGTAACAGAAAAGAAATAGTTTCAAAAAAAAATTTGGAAAAAATGTTCAAAATATGATATGTAATATGAACGGAAGTTTGAAATATTTTTTCAAAATTTCATCACACTCATGAACATGAACAAAGTCCTAGACATCAACAAGGTTTAATAGGATTGATATGCTAGATATATCAACAAGTGCCTGTTAAGTGAGCTAGTGCTGGGGTTGGATAGAACTCTGAAGTTAAGCATGCTTGGACTGGAGTAGTGTGAGGATGGGTGACCTTTCGAGAAGTTTGACCACAGAGTGCGATTTGACTTGAGATTAAGCATATTGACCCGAGATTAAGCCATAGTGACCCGAGATTAAGAAAAAAAGGAAAAAAAATTGAAAAAAATATTTCTGAAAAAATTTGAAAAAAAAATGTTAGTAATGGCGCACTTCTATGTGGTGCGCCATTACTAAGTCAGATAGTAATGGCGCACCGTGTGATGTACTAATGGCGCACTGCCTGGTCCGCCATTAGTATACCAGATACTAATGGCGCACCTGTGGTGCGCCATTAGTAAAAAATTCTAATGGCGTGATGCTAGTGGCGCACCTGTAGTGCGCCATTAGTAGGCAAAACAGGTGCGCCACTAGCAGGCCTTTTCCTAGTAGTGAACTGGTGAACTATCTAGTGCCGGTGCTTCTTGCTGATCCGGATCATCGGGGCCGACCCTAAGGGGGCGGCATCCCTATGCCCCAATACCCAGGGGCCCCCATCTAGGTATGTACGTACTAGGCAGTCTACGACGCGGAGCTAGCTATCCCACACCCTCAGCCGTCGCTGCTACGCACTGGTCCTATGTTGGACAGACAGTCGTACGCAGCTAAGTAACCCACACACATACGATCCCTGAACTCCTTGTAGTCATAATAGGCTCGTACGAGTTGATCGCATGATGTCTGCTCAGTTTCCTAAGCTAAAAAGAAGTTTCCATAATTTCATTCCGAGATCCAATCGTGAGTTCATGTCTTCGAGTATCCCCCAACCACAGTCATGATCTCTGGAAGCGAGTCGTTGTTTCACGGATGAACTCTGTTCTTCCATCTCTACTCGAGGCCAGCGCCAGATTGCGCCATCACCGAGTGCATGCCGCAGAGCATATACAGATTGCGTCATCGTCTAGACCCGATTGGACAATCACCGATACCGATTCAACGGATCCAAGGTATTATCGTATTCATGATGTTAAACCGCAGATGAAATGGCGTGGTTGTGGAACAATTGCCCTCTGATGATTTGCAATTTTACATGCAGGCCAAAATCGTGCGAGATCACCGAAGATCGCGCGAGATCATGCTGATTTAGGCTAAAATTTTGGTGCAAATTTGCATGCCGCAATTTTCTTTCTCTAGCAACTTTAACCGGTGATCATATTGTCACTTTATTTACTGCTAATTAATCAATTTATCTTTGTCAACATGATGCATGGCTTTTATTGTTAAACTTTTGATGCAAATTTTCTTATTTTCAGCATTGTGTGCACAAATTATTTCATATCAATATTTCTTTTAGATTTATTATAGAAAATTTACGGTCAGATTTATGACGTATATTGTTTGTTGGTAATATATATACACATACATCACTATAATTATTTTTTGGCAACATATATTACTACAAATGTTATAATGCTTATATTAAGGGCCATGTTTCCCTGTCCAAACAATATATATCAAGGCCCCCTAAGTTTTAGTTTCTCCACGGGCCCCTAAAATCTTAGGACCGGCCCCGCGGACCATAAACTTCAACACCATACTCTTGTTGTTGTTCGTTGCATCTTCTTCACTTGCAGCACCATGTACATCATCTTGTACATCCTCTGCATCTGCTTCAACTTGCACTCGAGCTGGAGCTGCTAGAACTGGGCTAGAATCACTTATGTCTTGCTGCTGTTGAGTAGGAACCTGCCCCTTTGTCTTCACAATATCCTCAATTGTTTGGTCTCCTATAAACGCAACATCATGGCTTCTCATAACTTTCCTCGCTATAGGGTCAAACAACTAGTAGCCAAACTCATTACCTCCATAGCCAAGAAAGATGCACTGTCGTGTCTTCGGATCAAGTTTTGACCTTTCATCTTGAGGACTATGAATAAAGGCCTTACACCCCAAAACTTTCAGGTGATCATATGAAACGTCCTTGCCATACCAAACCCTGTAGGAACATCTCCCTGCAAAGGATAACTTAGTGAGTAATTAATAATATAAATTGTAGTCATCAAAGCCTCACCCCAAAAATGTTTACGTAGCTTTGCACTTAATAGCAAGCATCTAACTCTTTCCACAATTGTCCTATTCATCCTCTCAGCAAGGCCATTCAGATATGGTGTCTTCGAGGGAGTAAATTGATGCCTAATACCTTGCTGCTTGCAATGTGCACCAAATGACCCAATGTAGTCTCCTCCATTATCAATGCGAATGCATTTGATCTTCTTCTCAGTTTATCTCTCAGCCGAGTCTTGGAATTGCTTGAATACACCTAGTACTTGATATTTGGTCCTCATATGAAGGCCCAAACTTTCTTAAAAAAGTCATCAATAAAAGTCAAAAAGTACTTAGCACCACCAAGAGATCTTACCAACATTTTGCAAACATCGGAATGAATCAAGTCCAGCATCTCACGCTTCTTCTGAGGGGGCGTACTCTTGAAAGCAACTCTGTGTTTCTTCCCTGCTAGACAATCTGAACATTTCTTCATGTGAACTCCTTTCACACCCTTCAACAAAATTTTCTTCACTAGCACTGTCATCCTCTTCTCACTCATGTGCCCAAGTATCTTATGCCATAGAGCATAATGATCATCTTTCTCTAGTGCATTGACAGAAGCACTAAAGAGTTTAGCATGAACATGATACAAAACTGAGACCATTTTCCCTCTTGCAACAACCATGTTGCCTTTGGTGAGCTTGTATTGTCCTTTTTCCAAAACTGCTCAAGTAATCATCTCCATCAAGCAAACCAACTGAGATAATATTGATACGAAGTGCCTCAACATGCCTCAAAGATTTGGGGACTAACCTTGTACCATTTGGGGTATCCAAATGCACCTCATTTCCCAATGATGGTTGTCCTATCATTGTTCCCCATGTTCACAACACCAAAATCACCTGGTGTATAGTTAGTGAAGAGCTCTCTGTGAGACGTGGCATGAATGGTAGCACCACTGTCCAATATCCAAATCATCTTGTCACCGTCCACAAGGTTGACAGTTTCATCAGAAACTACAGTGATCTTTCCTCAACAGTGAAACCAAATACACCCTCATTTTCTTCATGCATAACAAGCATGATGTCCTTTTCTACTGCAGTAACTCGGTTGCCCTGTGCGTCACTATCACTGTCAGCTTCCTTCTGACATTACTTCTTCTCTTTCTTTTTGTCTTTCTTCCACTTATCACATTGCCACTTAATGTGGCCTTTCTCATGGCAGTGATGGCACTCATAATCAACATACTTAATTGCCTCTTGATTTGTTCCTACATCTTTCTGTTCCACTACCTGGACTTCTGCTCTTGCTTCTCCCCTTAGACTGAGTGACCAGCACCTCTTAATGTAAGGAAGAACTAGCTTCATCCTCCTCTCGGGACTCTTCATTTAGTACCCTGGTTTTCAAAAGATTTCAAGCGACAACTCCATTAGCTGCTGAATTGCAAACCCTGGCCTTAAAGGTCTCACAGATGTCCGGTAATGAGCATAGTAGTAGCAAGGCTCTTACTTCATCTTCAAATGTAATTCCCATTGAAGAAAGCTGGTTTATAATGTCTTGGAATGTATTCACATGATCTGCAATTTGATCTCTTTATACATCAAACACATCAATTGTTTGATCAAGAACATCTTGTTTGCACCTTCTTTTCGGATAAACAACTCCTCCAATTTCTACCATAAGGTTCATGCATGTGTCTATGGTTCAATGCATTATCACTGACCTATTGTTTAATAAACGCACAAGCTTGGCGATGTAGTATCTTCCACTGACCTTCATCAATGCCCTACGACATCTTAGTGGAGAACACTGACTTCTAGTATTTTTTTAACATATAACAATCCCTCCATCTTGTTTTTCCATGCTTGATAATTTTTACCATTCAAAGATATCATCCTGCTGGTAATCACTTTCATCTTTCACCACAAGAAACTCAGCAATTTGCACAAGCACGCTAAAGCTCTGATGCCACTTCGTTGGGGCTGGACAGCAAAGATGCGATACACAAATTCACCGAAATGATAAATATGCACACTACACAGTCCCTCACTTGTAGTGAAATCTGAGGACAACTTCAACCAACAAGCAGCGGAATAACACAAACAACATGCACATGTGACACGGGATTTAACGTGGAAAAACCTCCTCAACTTGAGGAGTAAAAACATGGACGTGGACCGACCTATCCACACAACTTCACTAGATAATACAAAATCTTCCCTAGAACCTTTATAGATATTTACAACACACTCTCCACGTTGCCAACTGGCAACAGTAACAACAACCACAAGAGGCAAGATTTCAGCAAAATAAAATTTACAATGCTTCTGTTCCCTTTCAGTGGTTTGCAAACTATTCTTAAACCGCTGAACCAAAAAGCACCAAATTTGGCAGACAAGTAGACACACGAGTTCCTGAGATCGTCCCAAAGTTTCAGCTCAACCGGACACCGTTTGCCTACCCAAACTGTTCATATCCCAAAACTACTCTATTCTGAAACTACAACAGTTCGAGCTAATAAAACCACTCTCTAATCTAATGTTTCACTAACCCAATCCTCAAACCAGCTAACCAAATCGAATTACTCAAAGTAAGAAATGAGCTCACCAAGTTTGGGGTCAATCCAAGCACGTTTGAGCATCCAATCACTAGATTAAACACTGTTTAGTCAGATGCAGCGAATCTGGACTGAACCTCTTCACTTGTTGTGTTCTTATTGTGTGATGTCTCCCACTCTCACGAATGGCAGCAACCACCAGCAGGAGTGGAGTGGCTAGGGTTTTCTCCTTGCCTCTTTTCACTAGAAAGCACTCTCAACCGTTGGATGCAGCGAAGATCAACGACTGGCATGTGTTGGGCTTTTGGGTTGATGTTGGGCTGCCAACACACCTCCATGTGGAGGGACTTAGCCCAGCATCCTCCAGTTCATCGCGTACTACCGTAGTACAGTCATCTTTAATGCTCCTATCTATTAGGGTGGATGTGTAGGTCTGGCATTCAAATCCTGCAAGTTTTCAAAGTAGCCTGGCTTGTGTAGGTTTGGTCTTCAAAGTTCAAACCATGCAAATCTTGAAACCAGGTTCGGCTTTCAATGGCATTTTTGCCGAAGACTTGAAACTCCGAGAGAAACTTTATGTAACTTCGTCTTTTATCCAGATATCGCGTAACAACGACAAACACTCTTTTAACACAGTTAATCACAAATGCACACACACACGCACACATACTCATCCCTGTAAACGCACACACATGCCCTACCCTGTGAGCACCTTCAAGATACTGAGTCGGCATCACATCTTACGATTGACGATGGCTGGATTAACGAGCTGCTCAGCTCGTTCGGCTCATTATCATTAAGCTCATTATCGTTAAGCTCGTTATCATTAAGCTCATTAATGTTAACGGGCTAAAATCTCTGTTCGGCTCGGTTCGTTATGGGCTCGTTATGCTCGCGAGCGTTCATGAGTGCTCATTAAGGTAATAAACAACACAAAAGAATCCCATGATCCCATAAAAAATTCACAATGAAATAAATTAAACAAAGATTTTATTATAATAAACCACACAAAAGAATCCCATGATCCCATTAAAAATTCACAACGGTATAAATTGAACAAGGACATTTGGTTCCCGGCGGCTGGATCCTGGTTGACGTCTCCTCTCGGCATGCTCCTAGGTCTAGGAGAAGTGCTGAAGTGGGCTAGGGCACAATGCCCCTAGGCTGGGCTAACTATCAACTCCTTTGTTAGTATGGGCTGATTTGAACTAGGGGTCTCATATGAAACTTTTGAAAAGTATCGAGCTAAACGAGTTAGCTCGTGAAACTTGTTTGCTCGCTCATTAAGCTCATTAATCTTAATGAGCAAAAAAACACTGTTCGGCTTGGTTCATTAACTAACGAGCACGAGCCGAAACGAGCCGAACTATCGAGCGCTCATTATGCTCGCGAGCTTCGAGCTTTTCGTCCAGCCCTAGATGTCACCACGGGCGCCTCGTAGTTGATGGGAACGTCTCCTCCCACTAAACGTACATCGCCGTAAAGCCCGAAATAAATCAAAAAAAATCCAGACACCATTGTCAAGTCTAGGACTTGAACCCGGGTGGTTCCACCACAAGGAATCGAATCATCTAAGCTATGCTTAGTTTGCAACGACAAGCAAGTTTGGTAACTAATTGTCTTGACTTCCTATATTCTCTCCTGTCTTTTTTTTTTCTTTTTTAAGTTTTAAACAATTACTATATATTTTACATTTGCAAAACCTCATACTACTTTCTTTTAGGTTTAGAAGGCACACACGTATCCCTAGGTCCCGATTTAGCCATAACATGAGTTTATATCACAAAAATCATATCATTAGAAACTTCAAATGTTCTATTTTCTAATGGTATAACTTTTGTAACATATAACATGTATTACATTTGTAAAATAGATGGCCAAGTTATACGCATAGGACCTAAAGACCGGAAAGAGTGGAGTATATAACAAATGCCCAATAACGCTTGGTCATCTAGACACCAGAAAAAAGAAATGATGTGATGTTTGCTAAGGAAAAAACCAGCTAAATTTGTTTCTCCTGCTAAGAAAATTGACCTCCCCCTTTTTTGACAGACTTATAAAGCCTTTTTGCAAAAATAGTTCATGAATTTCAAAAAGTTTGCAAATTTAAAAATTGTTCACGAGTTTTAAATGTTCATGGATTGTAAAAAAAATATTTGCGCATTTTAAATAATTTTCATGAATTTAATGCTTTAAATTATATTTATGAAATAAAAAAGTCGAGAAAATTTTAAAAATGTTCCTGAGCTTCAAACAAATTTCATCAATTGCATATAAAAAAATAACCGATGGTAAACTGTATAGAAAACAAAAGAAAAAAAAAGGAAAACGTGAGTAAATTTAAAGGTAGATGAACCGGTGAAAAGCACGGCAGAAAACTAAACTCGGGAAAAAAACAGGAGAACCAAGGAAAAGAACCGCCTCGGAAAACTAGAAACTCAGAAAAAACAGGAAAACCAATGAAACGAACTGCCTCGAAACGGAACGTCCTGCCACACTACCTATATGGCGCGTGGGGCACCCCCCAGTCGCGGTAGCGCGCACCACAGCGCCCTCGCGCGCCCAGTTGGGCCGGCCCATGCGCTGGGCGGGCGCCCCCGTTTTTTCTTCGTTTTCGTTTTCTTACTTTTACTTCCCTTTCTTATTTTCTGTTTTATGTTTTTTATTCTATATTAAAATAATTTGGTATTGCATCTAAAATTCAACAATTTCTAAAAAAAGTTCTTGAATTCAACAATTTCCGTGATTCAAAAGTTCTTGAATTCAACAATTTCTGTGATTCAAAAGAATGAACTTTTTTTATTTAAATGAACATTTTTTAATAATGATGAACATTTTTTAGATTTCATGAACAAATTTTCAAATCGATGAACAAATTTTAAGTTTGATGAACATTTTTTGAAAATGATGAAATTTTTTTGAGTTTAATGAGCATTCTTTTTAGGCCGGTGAACAATTTTTGCATTTTGGTGAACATTTTTTAAATTCGATGACCAAAAAAGTTGAATTCAGTGAACATTTGTTGAAAATAATGAGTTTTTTCATCTAATGGACATTTTCCTAAATCAGTGAACAATTCTGAATTTTGGTGAACATTTTTTTAATCCGGTGAACAAAAATGTTGAATTCGATGAAAATGATGAACAAAAATATTCATGATTACAGAAAAATGCTCTGGAATACAAAAACTGTTCACGAATTTGTAAAAAAATGTTCACAAACTTAAAAAATGTTCATAATTTTAAAAAAATCAGGATTCAAAAAAATGTTCGTTAATTAGAAAAATATTCAGGATTGAAAATAATGTTCGCTAAATCAAAAAATGTTCACGAATTTGGAAAAAATGTTCACAATTCAAAAAATGTTCATTAATTCGAGAAATGTTCACGAATTTTTAAAAAATCTTTTTGAAAAAGTTGTCTTTAATTTGTAAATGTTTATTATTTTAAAAAATGTTCATGAGTCAAAAAACATGTTCATGACTTAAGAGAATGTTCGCAAATTTCTAAAAATGTTCACAAATTTAGGAAAATGTTCATGATTTCAAATAAATGTCCGCGAGTTTTAAAAAAAATTCACAGTTTCAAGAAAATGGATTAAGAGTAACGAATTAGTAAAATAAAACCACGATTTTGGAAAAAAGTTCATCATTCCGAAAAAAATTACGATTTTAAAAACAAATGACGAATTAATAGATATTCGGAATTGAAAAACAAGAATAAAAAAGAAAACAGAAAAAGAAAAAGAATAAACAAAAAAGGAACAGAAAAACCCTGTACAGCGGCTAGGATGAAACACCGAAATGGGCCGGCCCATAGAAACAGCAGCGAGCGAGGGGGGGAGCAACTAGTTAACAAGCGCTCCTTCGGGAGCCTCGCAACGATCAGCGCCACTTGGCGCGCTCTCAGCCATTCGCCACGTGTCGCACTTTGGACGCTCCCTCCAGATTTTGTTTTTTTATTTTTCCGCACGCGTTTTCGGCTTTTTAAATGGTGTTTTTCGATGTTTTGGTTTTTCCCCGGTCTTCCTTAGCGTTTCGACAAAAAAAATGAAAAAAAAAATTGCGCGAAAAAACGCGTTTACTTTTTTTTTCTTTCGTGAAAAGTCACGTTTTTTTTTCGCAAGAGGCACGGTTGTGCTTTAGCGAGAGTCACGGCCGTGCCTTTCGGAAACGAAAAAAAATGCGTTTTCTGTTTTTTTTTCTTTCGCGAGTCACGGTTTTACTTCCGTGAGAGGCACGGTTGTGCTTTTGTGAGAGTCACGGCCGTGCCTCTCGGAAAGGGTAAAACAAAACGCATTTTCTGTTTTTTTTCTTTCGCGAGAGTCACGGTTTTCCTTCCGCGCGAGCCACGGTTGTGCTTTTGCGAGAGTCACGGCCGTGCCTCTCGGAAAGGGAAAAAATACGTGTTTTCTGTTTTTTTTTCTTTCGCGAGAGTCACGGTTTTGCTTTTGCCAGAGGCACGGTTGCGCTTTCGCGAGAGTCACGGGCGTGCCTCTTTCGGAAAGGGAAAAAACGCGTTTTTTGTTTTTTTTCCATGAGAGTAACGGTTTTGCTTCCACGAGAGGCACGGTTGTGATTTCGCGAGAGGCACGGGCGTGCCTCTTTCGGAAAGGAAAAAAACCGTGCTCCCGGTTTGGTTTTTTCGTCCGGTTTTTTCGTAAAAAAAAGTTCGTCAAAACCTATCAACATGGGATCTAGTTTTGAAGATCTCGACGCGAGGAATCCAATGGTGAAAACGGTTTTGAGATTTGGACGCACGGTTTAAGAGATAAAACATTTTGAATAAACGGATCTACGAAAAAAGGAAAAACTCCCAGGTTGCGACAAGTGGCGCGCTGCATGTGCGCCACTTGTCATGACCTGGGAAGATGGAGTGTTCTTTGCAACGAGTACTCCTTAATTAGTGATTTCGAGGGTGGGTGGGGGTACGCGCTACCTCGCTGGGACGTCCTATACGCCGCTCTCTGCGGCAAAATGGCGTCGTTTCGCATAGGTCAACTCCGACTGGGCCGGCCCATAACTGCCAGCGAACTTGTACTATAGTATACAACAAAAAGTCAACCTAGCTGGGAATCGAACCTTGTACCTCATGCTACACACCAGGCACGGCCACCGACTGACCTAGGGCGCGTTACTTACAAGTTTGCAGCGACCGTTTTTAAGAATCAACCTCACAGAGCAAATCCGAATTATTTTCAGCATTTTGAATGATTTTCTGAAACTGAGTGTTTTGTGAATGCAAACACTTTTCAAATTGGCTAATTGCTTTAGAAAAATAGATTTCTTTTAGAAAAGCAGGAACATTTTTCAAAATCACAAACATTTTTTTTTCCAAAATGGGAACATTTTTTGAAATTCCAAAAGAAAATTGGGCAAACGCAAACAGTCTTTAATCTCCCAACCAAAATTTGAAAACACAAACATTTATTCGAAATTTGGGAACTTTTGGAAACTCCAAAAAATGTAAACATGACAAATTTTTAATTTTGTGAACAATTTTTTTAAACAGGGAAATTTTTTGAAATACCGTACATGTTTGGAGAAGTTGTGAATATTTTTAGCAGAAACATTCGGAACATTTTTTTGAAAAAACACAAACAATTGTTTTAATACGCTAACATTTTTTGAAATTATGAACAAAATTTCAAAAAAAACTACCTTCAATTTTATCATCTTTAATAAGCTAGAACATTTTTTGAAATTTGTGAACAGTTTTCAGAAAAAAAAACTTTTAAAAACGATTTTTTAATACATGAACAAAGTTTCTTAAATATGAACAATTTTTGAATTTATGAACATAATTTAAAACACTAAAATTTTGAATTATGATATGTTTATAAACGCACGAACATTTTACAAAAATTCCACACTTTTTTCTGAAAATAATATAAAATTGAAAAAATAGAAAAGAAACATAAAAAACGAAAAGAAAAAGAATCAGAAACAGAAAAATCAAAAAAGAAACAGAAAACCAAAATTTGAAGACGCGAACATATTTTGAAATTCACGAACAACGTTTGAAAACACGAACATTTTTTGAAACTTGTGAACAATTTATGAAACTTGGATATTTTCTGAAACTCCGATAATCAAAACTTAAACAGTTTTTTGCAATTTGCGATCAATTTTTGAATACGGGAACTAGTTTTGTAACATCCGAACATCTTTTGAAAAGTTGGGAAAATTTTAACAATTGATTTCGCAATATTTTTTAAAAAATAAGAACATTTGTTTAAAGTCCCGAACATTTTTTGAATTTATGAACATTTTTTGAAAAACAGCCATTTTTTGAAATTTCAAACGTTTTTAAAAGCAAGAACATTTTTCGAAAATTAAGTACAATTTTCGTAACTTAGTTTAAAAAAAGATAAAATAACCTTGAAAAGAAAGAAGAAAAAAAGAAACAGAAAATGAAAAAATGAAAAGAAAGAAGAAAAAGCAACAGAAACAGAAAACCGTTTAAAGAAACAAAAGCCGGGTAAGGGTACCTTCTAGAAAGTTCCCAAAACCGGCTGGCTAGTTGGGGTTGTCGTCTACGTAACTGGGCCGGCCTATAGCAAGGCTGCACGGTCGCTTGCCTGTGCGAAACGCCGGCAGTTTGATGCAAAGCGCGTCAAATAGGAAATTCCTACCTCGCTCGCGGGCGCGGTACACGCTGTATAGGAACCCGCACAAAGCTAGTCGTGCCCTATGACGCGCGAGTCGTGGTTAAGTCAGAGGAAAAAACGGGCTGGGCCATTCAGCGCGTGCGCACTGCTTTTCGGCTCCGTTTTGTTTTTTGTTTCTGACTAGAATTAGGTTCTTTTTTTTGTCTATTTGTGGGTTTTTTCTTCATTTATTTTTTTTCCCTTTTCAGGTTTCTTTTTTCTTTTGCTTTTCATTGGATTATTCAAATACACACTGAACATTTTTTAGCATATGGTGAATATTTTTCAAATACGCACTGACCTTTTTATATATATGATGAACTTTTTTTGTTATATGCATTGAACATTTTTAATGTACAATGAAATCTGTTAAATATAAAAAGAAGATATTTATTTTTTAATATACGATGAGTTTTTTATGATACACTGCAGTTTTCTATATACTATTAAATTGTACGTGTCTCATCCTTCGCTACAAGCAGACAATTAATGGGCATGGGACATTAGAAACTAGCCGAATCCATGGTCGGTGCTAGTGCGAAAGTGTGTTTCTAGTCTCGAGCTCGCACGCACTTGGATGAATACTAAACTCTAAAAAAAGTAAAAAAAATAAAATCTGATTTTTTTGGTAACAAACTTTACTTAGTTCCCTGTTTGTCTGTTAATTTTCGTGATGAAATCACATTCGTGGATGTGTGAAAAACCCCGAAATGAATGCTTTTAAAAATATTATTTTCGGGGCATATATTTTTTTTGCAGACGTCCATGAATGTCATTCAATCACAATTTTTTGTACGCAGCTAAAACACTCATCTATGTTTTCTTTTAAGATTTATAGTTTCCTTACTATTTTTCTAAATTTGAATGTTCGTCTGGATGAATTTGAACTGAAGACTACAAACTCCATGTCCGTCCTTAGTAGTGTGCTTTCTCTAGAAAAAGAAAAACAAGAAGTACTGTACCATCTCACCACAACGGAACTGTCCATATCGCCCCAACTCCGAAATTCTGACGTGATGTTTTGCCATAGAAGGATTCCTTGACATCTTTCACCGAGTACATGACTTTTGCGAACGCAAAGTTTCTGAGCACGAGTTTGAATGAGCTTGGGTAAACAGTAAAATAAGAAGAAAAAAAATTGTGACAAAAATTCACCGAGTACATTCCTAGAAGGCATAGAAAAAAAATCGGTATTTTGAAAATGCTACTTTCAAAAGCATTTTGGAGCACAGATTTTTTCACGCCTTACAAATGTGATTCCATGACAATTTTTTGCAGCCACTTGAAACTTTTGTCAATGTTCGTCACAAAAAAAATTCAGATTTTCTGAATTTTTTTATTCTACTGTTCACCAAGCTCATTTGAGCTCGGGAGTAGAAGGACACTTTCAACTTTATGCTAGCTTGCTATCTCATATTCTGCCTCATCCGTGGTTGTTATGCACTCCTCATTTCACCGGTCCGAGGCCCCGGTTCAGCTACATGCACGATCAGTTAAACTTTTTACCTGGGACTTTTAGCTGTCACTTCCGCTCTATCTCTTCTGAAGTACTGCAACCATGGAGTAAAAAGGAAAAGGTTGTCACTTGCTGAGATGAAAAGGTAAGGGAACCAGCCATGGATAGATAGAAGAGAGAAAGCGGCTCCGGCTCCGAAAGAAGAAATAACGGATCGGATTGGATCGGATTCCATATGAAAGTTTGGCGATCGGTGGTTGGACCAAATCCAAGTGCAAAGATCCGGTGCCTGGGCTGGGATGGGAGAATAAAAACAACAGCATGATGTGGACCACCTCCTCCTTTGCTCTCTTCTCTCGCCAAATTGGAATGTCAACCTGGGAGATTTTTTTTTTTGAAACGAGGCAAAAGATTTGCCACTTCATTAATTAAGAGAGAGTTGTAACAGAGTCCGAGGACAACAACCATACAATGGCAAAGATAAAGCAACTACTCACGGTGTAGAATTACATCAAGCCCTTTGGCACCCGCCAAAGCCCACAGGGCCGCCTCATCCAAGATTTTTTTGAGAATCATCAAAGGCGCGGAAGCGTTCCGGAAGACCCTAGCATTCCTCTCCTTCCAAAGTTCCCAAAAGATAAGCATAAAGAGGGAGGCCATCCCTTTTCTGTTAGGCGAGCGTGTAAGCACAATCTCAGTCCACCAATGCCTGACACTTTGCATAGCCGCCCAGTCAGTTGTGACAATATTGCTCAGTCTGGTCCTCGCCTTTACCGCATTCCAAACTGCAACCGATAATCGGCATTGGAATAGGAGATGCGCCGCTGACTCCTGGACTTGGCTACAAAGGGGACACAAACCGCAGTTTGGCCACCCTCTCCGTTGTAGCCTATCTGCCGTCCACACTCTGTTGTGAATGATCAACCAAGCGAAGAACTTGCATTTTGGTGTAGCCCAGACTTTCCAAACGATCTTTAGAAGTGGTGTGGAGGTGCGCCCCTCGAACTGTAGCGAATAGGCCGATGAAGTGGAGTAGATACCGATCATTTGGAAACTTGGGAGATGAGATGTTCAGAAACAAAACTTGGTCCAATTTGATTGAAAAGACAAATATTCACAACATGTACACATGATATATTCCAGCAATCACAAAATGCTCCGTCTCGTCTCGTCTCGTCTCGTCTCGCCCGTCTCTTTCTTTCTCCGCCTCATCATTTCTTTCCAAGTTTTCTCTTTTTCCAAGTACTATCGCTACATTTATCGATTTTTTTTTTACTATCGCTACAGTATTAGTATACGCACGTCCATCCGTTTTTCCTACCCGGATCCTGCAAGCTGTTTATCGATGGACGGGGGAGCTAGTTGCCTAGCTATAGCTATAGATGTGGTGATCAGTCGACGACCATGCGCGCGCCACCTAATCCAGGCGCATGCGACCCGTCCGTGTGGGTGTGGCCAGGAACCGGAACTGAACAAGACGAGCATGCGCTGCTAACAGGTAGCCAGGCGAATCGCTACTATTAGTGCAGTTTCTTGCCAATGCCAACCGAGTACGTGTTGCCTAGTCCGCCTTGCTACGTGCCGCGATAGCGGCCATTTTTTTCCGTAGCACAGTAGTATACCCGCAAAGCTACATATTAAGACATCTTCAACGCCGACCCTTAAATCTCCCACATACATCAGATCATTGTCTACATGGTTTGTATTGTAATTTTTCTAACATAAATGAAACATGCATTACCATGAGAAAAAGTGTGATAGGTGAAGCTTTATATGTCCAGACTCTACATTTTCTATTTTTGAAATGGAGAGAATAGATTTGCCTCGTCATGAATTAAGAAGAGTTTGAATTACATGATCAGACCGTCCATAGACTGACCAGAACCAAATTAGCCTACTCTTCTGGCGTTTGAGAACTCAGACGCCTGGCCCTTGCCGACCCTCAAAGCCCGGGCTCGGCCTTAATTTTAGACATGATTCATGGAGAAGGCATTTCTAAACACTCTTGCATTCTGCTTGTTCTATGAAACCAACATGACAAGAGATGCGAGGTCCTTTCCCACAATGGCTTTGGCGCCCGCCATATGATACCGCCTATCCTTGGCAGTGTTGAAGTTACTCCACTCGGTGATATCCACGTTGGCCAGCCCCATCCAAGCCTTAATCTCCGTTCAAATGCGCTTCATGTATCGACACCCACCGCCTCTGGTTCTCACTTGCACAATTGACATAGGCTCTACCGTTTGAACACTACTACTGCTTGTTGCTCCTCCAGTTGGAAAAACACGGGAGATCCAAGCTGCGGTTGGGAGAAAATGACAAACGCGGCTAGCTCTTGTGTACGTCGGCTTTATGCACACTAAAGAGGACGTCTGAGCGGCCGGCGTAGGACAAAACGTAGCGGCTCACACGTTACTCACGACATGCTCGCATACACCCAGTGCCATTGATCATTAATACCGGCACACCAAATCGAGACCTTAAATTTTGTTTTTTGTTTTAACTCATACGAGATACGACAACCGTCTGAATCGTACGGCAATCGCTGGCGCGTTGGTATACGTACCACTGGCCGAGCATCGACCTCATCTACCCATGCCTTGTGTGCAGGATGAGGCGCCCCGAAAAAGTAAATTTACTGGAACCGATGGCTAGCGGTGAAGTATCGACCGTGTACGTACTTGCGTTGAGATCAGGTTAGCATTTTCTTTTTTCTATGTGCTTCTTCTACGTAGTAGTCTAAATACCATCAAATACAATCTGTCATATCTATAATCTTTTCAAGACCCTACAGACAATAGTATGTCAGGGGAGAGAGTGTGAGCGGCGAGAAGGGTGAATGGCTGCATGCTTATAATATTCTCTCCTTCAAAACAAAGACTAACATTTTATTTCATTGTGATATTTATAATAGTTGATAACTTTTAAATCAACTTTTGTTTTGGTTTTTTATATATTTTGAATTGCTCGTGTCAAGAACTTTAACCAATGCTGGATAAATTTTCATTAAATTTATTTAACCGATTTCAAAAGAAAACATATTTCACTCAACTAAAAAAAAGATATTTCACTAGTTTTACAGAACATGCTACACTCACTTATAAAAGATAGATTTCACTCATTTCAGAAAACACATTACACTCAGTTAAATAAGATAGGTTTCACTCATTTCGGAAAACACATTACAGTCACTCAATTCAAAAAACAGATTTCCTCCTTACAAACGATATATTTCACTCATTTCACCAGTTTCAGAAAACACATTACACTCATTTATAAAAGATAGATTTCACTCATTTAAGAAAACACATTACAGTCACTCAATTCAAAAAACAGATTTCCTCCTTACAAACGATATATTTCACTCATTTCACCAGTTTCAGAAAACACATTACACTCATTTATAAAAGATAGATTTCACTCATTTCAGAAAACACATTACACTCATTTTAAAAAACTATCGGTTAAAAAGTAATTTCACTCGTTTCTGAAATAGATTTCACTCATTTCAGAAAACACATTACACTCATTTGCAAAACTAATTTCACTGCAAATTTTCAAAATATACTGAAACATATTTCAGTAATCACAAATATCAGTTTCAAACACTAAAAAAGCAGTTTCACACAAAATATTGGTTGTATTTCACCTTTTTCAAATAATTTATTTCACTCATTTCAGAAAACACATCACACTCACTCAAGTCAAATATTATATTTCACTTGTTTCAAAAAACTTATTTCACTAGTTCCAGAAAACACATTACACTCATTTAAAAAAAGATAGATTTCACTCATTTTCAGAAAATGTATTACACTCACTTAAAAATATATACGTTCCATTCATTTGAGAAAACACATTACGCTCACTCAATTGGAATACTCATTTATTTCACTCGTTTGAAAAAAAACCTAATTTCACTCATTACAAAGTATAGATTGTAAAACTAATTTCACTACGTATATGCGAAAAAGTTGAAACATATTTCACTCAGTACAAATATATCAATTCCAAACACTTAAATAAGCAGTTCCGCACAAAATACATTGAGTGAAATATGTTAATTGAACACTGGAAATTAAACATGTATGGAATATATCCAAGATTGATTTTGTTCTAAAGGTCTTGGCGCGAAGAGTTCAAATATATAAATTATTTAAGAAAAAAATATAGTTTAAAAGTTACGAATGATTAAAATTGCCATGGGCGAAATAAAATGATGGGTTTGTTGGTGAGAGAGGAGAGAGTGAATGTGTCATAACATGTACGTGTGAGTCGGAAAAAATAGAAAAAAAGACCATGCATGCTACGTTTATCTGTCAATGGTGGGACCCACAAGAGAGAGATATCAACACTTAAAGTCAGGAAATGAATCAAATATGTGTTGTTGTATTGGGATACTTCACCATGTGGCAATACCCCATTGGGTCACGCGTCGCCACTAAATTCCATCCCCGGTAAAAATGACTTTGCGTGAGGCGCCCATGCATGCTCACGTAGAATTTTGACATGGCGAGCTTCTGGTTCCCTCCTTGGTTGCAGGGGCAAAAGCCAAATGACATTGCACCGGGCATCTTTGCCCTTTGAAAACGCACAAGCTCAAGTTTGGCCACGACACTTGCGGACAGTGACTGGATTCGCCGCATCTACATGAAGGATGACCTCTCCACTGATCATATCCAACAATTCTTCAGTCTTTCGACCAAGATCCAGGAGGTGCAGATCACTAAGGGCACTGAAGATGTGATTCGATGGAAATTCATTGCCGATGGGTGCTACTCCGCAGGCTCTGCCCATAGGATGCAATTCGCAGGGCTGATAAACTTAGGCATGCCAAAGATGGTACGGAAGGTTAGGGTGCCACCAAAAATTAGATTCTTCTCATGGCTCATTCTCCAGGACAGAGTGTGGACGGCGAATAGATTAGCCCGCAGAGGCTGGCCAAATTGTAGTCTTTGCCAGTTATGCAAACGAGAACCGGAATCTGCGGCGCACCTCACTTTTAAGTGTGGTTACTTAGTGAGGATTTGCAACATGATCAATGCTTGGTTGGGACTGCAATTATAGACGAACAACTGGGCCGACCTTGCATATGTTGCTAAGTGGTGGGAGGATGGTGGCGGGCTGTCCGGCACAAACATAAAGGTGCATAGTTATCTTAGGATGCTCGTTTGCTGGGCAATCTGGAATGAAAGGAATGCGAGAATCTTTCGAAATAAGGCCTCCTTGCCCACCCACGTATTTGCAGCAATCAAGGTGAGGTGCCGCTATGGGTGATGGAAGGGACTAAGTATCTGGACAATTTTATACCGGGAGAGTGATTCCCTTGCGCTTTTTTGGCCTTTGTTGTCATGTAACGTACAAATTATGTTCTTCTCTTCTTAATTAATGACATGAGGCAAATTTTTTGCCTTCGTTAAAAAAAAAGACACGTGGGGATGACCATACGGTCCGACCTGTTACGTTAACTCGTAACCGTACGAGTCCAACTGCTACCAGTTTTTCCTCTAAACACCTCTCTTTCCATACAGTTGTGTGCATTTGAGAATAAAACCAGGTCGTATAGTACTACATATTTGTGAAAGAAACGCAACTGTCCAAGAGCAATTCAGCATTTAATACGAGGGGAAAAGCACAAAACATCATCTTCATGTAGTAGTTTTTGCGACACCAACATTTGTGCAAATTGACAGGCGACTAATGCAGCAGGAACATCAGTCGACAGCCGCCTGTTTTCCATTAATTTTCACCAAAAAGGTAGTAGTAGTGATAAATCAGGAACACACACTAGAACAGACAACGCCGTACTTATGGATCATGATGCGAGCACGTACTTAAGTGGTAAACAGCGGCCGGTAGGCCGCACCTATTCATGATGGTTAGTCGTGGATCACTGCGGAGTTTAAAGCTAGCGCCAGCAGCAGCACGATAGGCCCATCGTAACAATCGCCGAGATCTTGGGTGAAAAGCTAGCCAAGATCGACCGGTGCGGCCTGTCCAGTAAAGCGAGCTAAGCCAGATTTCGGTTGCTTGCTGCAACCAAAGTCTACCCAGAAATGGTCGAATCTAAGGTACGGTAAGGTAGGTGGAGAGTGGCTAGTCCAGTTTAGCAGCGGCAAGCAACATGCCAGAGACGCAAAGGACAGACACATCAACTCCAGCTTACTAGTGCTACTAGTAGCTGCTAGCCAACTGTTTGGGTTATTCCTTGCATTCCCGAGGAAATAAAAATGGTGAGTGAGTGAGAGAGAGAGAGAGAGAGAGAGAGAGAGAGAGAGAGAGAGAGAGAGAGAGAGAGAGAGGCTGAGAGGTTGGTGTTGCAACTTGCAAGTGCAGCGCTATCATCTAGCAACAGATAGATGAGCACGAGCTAGAGCTAAGAGAACTCTCCTATCCACACACTTGTGCACCGCTAGACGACGGAACCAACCAGTTGGCTTTTCCCTTTGCTTTGTTTAGGGGGATGAAGTGGAGGGATCGGTTGCGCCGCAGAGAATCACAGGCAACTGATCAAACTGAGAAAGAGATGGAGGCCCGCATGCAATTGCATGCAACAAGGCCACCGGGAGAGAGTGGCTGGACCGCCGGGGACCAAGGCAACGAGGGCGGCCCATGCCATGCGGCTAGCCAAGCCAACCCATCGGCGTCGGCCACCGGCAGATCTGCTGCGTCTGCACTGCACCGGCTCGTGTCGCTGGCGCTGAGCCGTATACCGGCGTTCAGCGCGCGCCGCTCACATGCCCATGTCTGTCGACCACCGCTGTCGCCGTCTGCCACCCAACTGGGCGGACCACCGAGGGCAAGGGAACCAGTCCGAAACGAAACGACGGTGGTCGTCGCATGCGCCTGCTAGATAGCCTGGTGCAACTGCGGCGGTAGCAGAAGTTGTAGCTATCCATCCGCAGAGCCGGTGATCGGTCCATCTGCGCGCGCGGGGCATCATTCGGGCTCCAGCCAATCGCAAGTGGCATAATGGGCAGTATATGCAAAGTGCGTGTCGACATACATACATACATACGCTACGCCCTAGTACCTTTTCTCCTTTTGGCATATGGCCAGTGGCCACCGCCAAAGTCCAAGTTTTTGAAAGTGTGCCACGTACACGACCAGTTTTAACGGCCAACATACTATCACTTCTTGTTCGGTACAACCCCCTAAACACATCAACGGTGAAGATCTGTCTATACCTCTTCATAATAAAAGGCAGGATGGTCTTTTTTATGTTTTTTTAGTTGATGATGATATTTTTTTGTCAGTATGTGTACGACACCCAACCCCCGCCGGACTGGGCCGGGCCAAATGGTGATGGCTAAGCGCGCCCTTCACGGGATGTAAAAATTGAAAAGAAAACCAAATTAAGTGGAGATACCAGGAATCGAACCACAGACCTCTTGTGGCAAGCCTGAGTGGCTCACCAGTTGACCCAACTAATGACTGTGTAAAGCAATGACGTGAAATCTTAGAAAATAACACCAAGGACCGTGAGTGGCATACCAGTCATTAGTCATTAATGCTGTGAAAAATCACAAAAAAAACCCAGCTAGGAATCTAACCACAGATCTCTTGCAACAACCGTGAGTGGCATACCAGTTAAGCTGACTAATGTTTGTGCAAAACGAGGAGTGCACATACTTAAGAACTAACACTAATGCAGAATTTAGATACCTTTTCAAAAAATTCAAACATTTGTTGGAAATTCTAAATAAAATTTTACAAATCAAATAATGTTTTAAAATCCAACAGTTTATGAAAATTTCAGTTTTTTTAGAAGCATGAAATATTTCGAAATAGTTACTTAAAATTGTCATATTCTTTTCAAAAATCTCAAAAAATGATGGTCTTATGCTTCTGTTACAAAAATGTTTGTTGTTTTTCCATTTCTTTTCTGGAGTTGCAAAAAACGTTTACGTTCCAACAATTGTTTTTGTTTCCATAGAAATTTGGAATTATAAAAATGTTCCGTTTTAAAAAATTATTCGCGTTTCAAAGCTGTTCATGGTTTTAAAAAAATGTTTCAGTTTATTATATATTTATTCAAAAATTTGAAAAGTGATTGGGATTCACAAAAAAAATCACGTTTTGTTTTCAAAAAAATATTTTCTTTCAAACTTTTTAAAAATATTCTGCGTTGTTCTTATCCTTAAGGCTTCGCGCTGCCGTTTACGCAAAAATGGTTGCTAGGCAAGATGGTTGTACCACGTGTGCCGTACTCCAGAGGTTCTGAGCTCGAGCTCTGGCAACCGCTGTTTTATTTTTGAAGCGCTGCTATACGCTATCTTCATGGGCCGGCCCAATCTGATGGTCTCCTGTACGTATACGACTACACGCCATACACATAGAAGTAAGTATGACTTGTGAAATGACTATATTATCCTTTATACGTTTTAGCTGGGGTTGTACCGAAGCGGGTCTCACATACTATACGGTGCTGGTGGACCGGTCGACCGTGTGGGAGGGATCTCGTCTACTTTTGCTTTCTTTCTTTCGAAACAGGAGTATATGTTGTCACTATGGTCGCCTTGCCGTAAAAAGTCTCAACATGTGTTCGTGTTGTATGCGCTAACAAAGGAGTAGTTCAAATCCTCTCATCTTTTTTGTTATATATATCCATCCCCTTGTGCACAAAGTATCCTAGCTTCAACACTTTCACTTGCATTGTCACGCTCTTCCTGTTATCTTTGTACGCGTCAAGAAAAAAATGATTATAAACAACTCCACGAACACTGCATGCCGACTACTCACAGAATGAGAAACAACAAAACGACCGGTTTCCACCTACATGAGCACATCACGAGCATAGCACCACTAAAACAACCAAGAGATGATAGTTGCCATAACAAATTCCATGATGCCAAACCAAAGCTATGCGAATCACCCATCAAGCAATTGAGGTACCTACATCATAATTCTTTATTTCATTCTCATTCACCTTCACCACATTCTTCACGAGATGCTTGATCACCTCTGATGGATGAAGTCACAAAGTTATTCCCTTGGGCACAAAGGTAACCTTAGGGCACTGACTTCGCGGCGTCTTTCTCGTGTCAGCTCCTTCCATCGCTTGCCGATATCCTAACATTTCATCCTCTGGCGACCCACGCCACTACCGCAACCCGTCACCTCTCTTCCTCTGAGTTTTTCCTCTCTTAACTGTGTCACACAACCACAGCCTCCAACTTCGGTAGCATAAATACTCTTCTTAGGCTAATGGGAGACACATTACACACGTTAGGCATCAAATGCATCCTAACTCCCGAGCGTAGGGTCCGCCAGTTCCTTCCCTTTCTTCCAGTTCCCAAGTGCCCCCTCAGTTGCTTCCATCGTACCTTCTCTCCTTTTGGCATATGGCCACTGGCTACCCCCAAAGTCCAAGTTTTTAAAAGTATACTACGTACATGACCAGTTTAACAGCCAACATTCTATACGGTGTTGCGTCGACCATACCGCGTGAGAGAGGTGTCCGTGTACTTTTGCTTTATTTTTTTAAACAGGTAGTATATGTTGTCACTATGGTCGCCTTGGCATCACATGCAAAGTAAAACCTTCAACATTTATCCATGTGTACGCGCTAACGAAGGAGAAGTTCAAATCCTCCCCTTATCTGTTTTGTTATATCCATCTCCATATGTACAAAGTATCCTAACATCAACACTTCCACTTACATTGTCACGCTCTTCTTGTTATCTTTGTACGCGTCAAGAAAAAATTGATTATAAACTCCTCCACGGACACTGCATGCCGACTACTCACAAAATGAGAAACAATAAAACGACCGGCTTCCACCTACACGACAACATTACGAGCATAGCACCACTAAACCAACCAATAGATCATAGTTGCCGCAACAAATTCCATTCTGTCAAACCAAAGTGGTGTCACTCACCCATAAGGAAACTGAGGTCGCCTTCATCACCATTCTTTCTTTCATTCTCATTCACCTTCACCACATTCTGCACGAGATGCTTGATCACCGTGATGGATGGAGTCACAAAGCTATCCCCTTCGGCAATGGCGGAGCTATGTGCACTCCTGGGGGTGGGGGGGGGGGTTGTGGCCTCCCCAAGATTAGAGAAAACGCTGAAGATTATTTTTCTAGGGGCTAAGATTAAAGGAAAAGTAGTTATTACCCCCCCCCCAAACAACCATATTTCCTGCTCTGCCCCCTGCTGTTCCCTACTCCATCACTGCCCTTCGGCACAAAGCTCACCTTAGCGCATTGACTTCGTGATGTGTTTCTCATGTATGCTCCTTCTATCGATTGGCGATATCCTAACCTTTCTTCCTCTAGCGACCCACACAACTACCGCGCAGCCTGTCACCTCTCTTCTGTTGAGTTTCTCCTCTCTTAACTGTGTCACACAACCACGCCATCCAACTTCAATAGCATAAATACACTCTTCTTAGGCCAATGGGATACACATTACACATGTTAGGCATCTCATGCACCCCTGCTCCCGAGCTTTGGCCCCGCTTGTTCCTTCTCTTTCTTCCAGTTCCAAGTGTCCCCTCAGTTGCTCACCAACTAGGGATAAGGAAGTTAGTGTGCAAATTACATCCCCTCACTAGTTTTTCGTTATTTTTGGATTTGAATTAATATCACATATTGGAACTGGATTTCATGTAATACAACTATAAAGTAATATTTTCATCACGAGTCTTGCATGTATTTAGTGACTAAATCCTTGTTAACATTTTGTCAACTTTGTGTGACTCTTTTACTTCTATTAACAATTATGGTATCCTTGCCCGAAGCACTAGCAGGTTGGTAATGCGTGTATTTTTGTCTTGTTTACATCGAACGATCCATAATATACACCCCCGCAGAGGTAACACGTACCCCCCTAGCCTCCCGGACTCGTCTCAGTTTATCACGTTATCTCATTATCTCACCTCAATCAATCACATGTGGTCTATGGGCAGTGTATGCAAAGTGTGTGTCAACATATATACTTACATTGTACCTTTACTCCTTTTGGCATATGGCCACTGGCTACCGCCAAAGTGCAAGTTTTTAATAGCCTACGACCAGTTTAACGGGAAAAATACTACGATGTTGTGTCGATAAGACTCGTGTACGGTCAATGAGAGAGAGAGAGATGTGTAAACCGGGTCCCATTTAATCCCACTTATCAATCTAACAGTTCAATAAAGGTTTTTTCTAGGGAAATGAACTATCGAACTAACCTTACAACATTGACTTTGCACTATCCCTTTTTTGTCATTCCCTCTCCTTTCTCTATCAACTGGTGACCTCCACCTTCGGTAGCATAAAGATACTCTACTAAGGTCGATGGGATATACATTACACATATCAAGCATCATCATGTGCACCGATCATAGCTCTCAAGCTCCCACCCCAACTCTTCCTTCATCCAAGTGGCCCCATCGACCTCCGTCACTCACCGACTAAGGATCAGAAAGTTAGAGCATCTACAACTGGGCTACCCAAACCCCCCTATATGCCCGGGCGGACGGCCCGGTCAAAAACAAACCCGACCAAGACGGGCCCACCACAAATTGCATCACCCCCCCGACCTGCCAGAACAGCCATTTTCCTCTCCTTTCTTCTCCCTCGTATGTGCCATACCTCCCCTAGCTCTGTTGCCGTACCGAGCCCTCAGTGTTGCCAGCACCGAAACAATACTCCTCCCTCCACTCTTGCCGCCACGGACAATCTCACCGGCCCGGATGCCGCCACGATACGTCTGGCTCCTCTCGGACTGCATATCTTTCCCTCAATGTGTTCGTCACATTGTCCAACCAATTTTTTTGTTATTTTGTAGGCAATACTATGGATTCATGAGGAGTATATGGAGCCTCGGAGCTTGATGAATCAATTCAAAAGGAGGTCCTCGTCAAATTCAGATGAAGAAGCAGAGAAGATGATGATCATGAGCATCCAACAGGAAATGGACCGAGAGGTGGAGCACATTCTAAACTTCAAGGGTCCGATCAAAGTGAGAAGAGTCCTCTACTAGGATTACTTTGATCCCGCACCAACATTCCCTAACGAATGGTTGCGTCGATGCTTCCTTATGCGCAAACCCTTATTCTTGCGCATGGTGGAGGGAGTGGAGGCAGACGGTCCCAACTTCACACTAACTAGGGATTGTTCCATACAACTGTCATTATTTGCTAAGCACAAATGCACGACTGCTATGAGGATGCTTGCACTTGGTACCGTTGCTTGTCGTTGCTGAGATGGTTCGAATGGGGGAAAGCACATGCCTAGAGAAAACTCTGAAGTTTGCCTGCACCGTAGTGGAGGTGTTTGGAGCAGAATATCTGAGAACCAAATGTGCAAGATATAGAAAATTAGTTGGCTATTGGAGGGAAAGAGGTTTTTTAGGTATGCTCGGTTCAATTAATTGCATGCATTGGCAATGGACGAACTGCCCCCAAAGGTTTGTGCGGGATGTACCAAGGTCACACGAAAGAGGCCACCATCATACTAGAAGCGGTGGCATCACATGACTTGTGGATTCGACATGCTTTCTTTTGAATGCCTCATTCTCACAATGACATCAATGTACTTCAGCGATCTCCCATGTCCAGGAGACTATGTAATGGGGAATCACCGCCGTGCAACTTCACTGTCAAAGGTCGTGATTACAACATGGAGTACTACCTTGCCGATGGTATCTATCCTCAGTGGGCGGCGTTTGTGATGACCATATATGATCCCCACGATAACAAACAAAGCTACTTTGGAACAATGCAAGAAGCAGCTAGGAAGGATGTGGAGAAGGCCTTCGGAGTGCCACAAGCTCGTTGGGGAATTGTTCGTGGAGCTGCAATGATGTGGGTATCGAAGACGAGGGTGAGGGGCAATCTGAAACCATGATTTAGACAAGGTTTGAGAACAAGTCCACATCCCGAAACAACAAGAAGCAGATCAGCTTACCCATTTTTGGCAGATGCATCAGAATATTCAAATCATCAGGTGCACACGCAGATCATGTAGAGCATATGTGAACCCATAATGGAAACCAATGCATTATGCACTTAGAATAAATTTTATGTCTAAACTATGTATTATCACTATCAACAATTGTTATTTACGTGTGATATTCACGTGTATGATGGATGTGAAGGAAATATGCCCAAGAGGCAATAATAAAGTTGTTATTTATATTTCATTATATCATGATAAATGTTTATTATTCATGCTAGAATTGTATTAACCGGAAACTTAGTACATGTGTGAATACATAGACAAACAGAGTGTCACTAGTATGCCTCTACTTGACTAGCTCGTTAATCGAAGATGGTTAAGTTTCCTAGCCATAGACATAAGTTGTGATTTGATGAACGGGATCACATCATTAGTGAATGATGTGATTGACTTGACCCATTCTGTTAGCTTAGCACTTGATCGTTTAGTATATTGATATTGCTTTCTTCATGACTTATATATGTTCCTATGACTATGAGATTATGCAATTCCCGAATAACGGAGGAACACTTTGTGTGCTACCAAACGTCACAACGTAACTGGGTGATTATAAAGGTGCTCTACAGGTGTCTCCGATGGTGTTGTTGATTTGGCATAGATCGAGATTAGGATTTGTCACTCCGATTGTCGGAGAGGTATCTCTGGGCCCTCTCGGTAATGCACATCACTATAAGCCTTGCAAGCAATGTGACTAATGAGTTAGTTGCGGGATGATGCATTACGGAACGAGTAAAGAGACTTGCCGGTAACGAGATTGAACTAGGTATTGAGATACAGACGATCGAATCTCGGGCAAGTAACATACCCATGACAAAGGGAACAACGTATGTTGTTATGCGGTTTGACCGATAAAGATCTTCGTAGAATATGTAGGAACCAATATGAGAATCTAGGTTCCGCTATTGGTTATTGACCGGAGACGAGTCTCGGTCATGTCTACATAGTTCTCGAACCCGTAGGGTCCGCACGCTTAACGTTCGGTGACGATCAGTATTATGAGTTTATGTGTTTTGATGTACCGAGGGTTGTTCGGTGTCCCGGATGTGATCACGGACATGACGAGGAGTCTTGAAATGGTCGAGACATAAAGATCGATATATTGGATGACTATGTTTGGACGTTGGAATGGTTCCGGGTGTGTTCGGGCATATACCGGAGTACCGGGAGGTTACCGGAACCCCCCGGGAAGTATATGGGCCTTATTGGGCCATAGTGGGAGAGAGGAGAGGGAAGCCTAGGAGGGGGCGCCCCCCCCCAAGCCCAATCCGAATTGGGTGGGGGCGGCCCCCCCTTTCCTTCCCCCACTCCCCCCTTCCTTCCTCTCCTAATCCAACTAGGGAAGGGGGGAATCCTACTCCCGGTGGGAGTAGGACTCCCTTGGGGCGCGCCATAGGAGGGCCGGCCCTCCCCCTCCTCCACTCCTTTATATATGGAGGAGGGGGGCACCCCTTGGACACACAAGTTGACAGTTGTCTTAGCCGTGTGCGGTGCCTCCCTCCACCATATTCCACCTCGGTCATATCGTTGTAGTGCTTAGGCGAAGCCCTGCGTCGGTAACTTCATCAACACCATCATCACGCCGTCGTGCTGACGGAACTCTCCTGCGACCTCAACTGGATCAAGAGTTCGTGGGACGTCGCCGAGCTGAACGTGTGTAGATTGCGCGGGTGTCGTGCTTTCGGTACTAGGACCGGTTGAATCGCGAAGACGTTCGACTACATCAACCGCGTCACTTGATGCTTCCGCTTACGGTCTATGAGGATACGTAGACAACACTCTCCCCTCTCGTTGCTATGCATCACATAGATCTTGCGTGATCGTAGGAATTTTTTTGAAACTATTGCATTCCCCAACAGTGGCATCCGAGCCAGGTTTATGCGTAGATGTTATATGCACGAATAAAACACAAATGAGTTGTGGGCGATAATAGTCATACTGCTTACCAGCATGTCATACTTTGATTTGGCGCTATTGTTGGATGAAGCGGCCTGGACCGACATTACGCGTACGCTTATGCGAGACTGGTTCTACCGACGTGCTTCACACACAGGTGGCTGGCGGGTGTCAGTTTCTCCAACTTTAGTTTAATCGAGTGTGGCTACGTCCGGTCCTTGTTGAAGGTTAAAACAACACATACTTGACGAAAAATCGTTGTGGTTTTGATGCGTAGGTAAGAACGGTTCTTGCTCAGCCCGTAGTAGCCACGTAAAACTTGCAACAACAAAGTAGAGGACGTCTAACTTGCTTTTGCAGGGCATGTTGTGATGTGATATGGTCAAGACATGATGCTAAATTTTATTGTATGAGATGATCATGTTTTGTAACAGAGCTATCGGCAACTGGCAGGAGCCATATGGTTGTCGCTTTATTGTATGCAATGCAATCGCCCTGTAATCGTTTTTACTTTATCACTAAGCGCTAGCGATAGTCGTAGAAACAATAGTTGGCGAGACGACAACGATGCTACGATGGAGATCAAGGTGTCGTGCCGGTGACGATGGTGATCATGATGGTGCTTTGGAGATGGAGATCAAAGGCACAAGATGATGATGGCCATATCATATCACTTATATTGACTGCATGTGATGTTTATCCTTTATGCATCTTATTTTGCCTAGTTCGGCGGTAGCATTATAAGATGGTCTCTCACTAAATTTCAAGGTACAAGTGTTCTCCCTGAGTATGCACCGTTGCGAAAGTTCGTCGTGCCGAGACACCACGTGATGATCGGGTGTGATAAGGTCTACGTTCACATACAACGGGTGCAAGCCAGTTTTGCACACACAGAATACTCGGGTTAAACTTGACGAGCCTACCATATGCAGATATGGCTCGGAACACTGAGACCGAAAGGTCGAGCGTGAATCATATAGTAGATATGATCAACGTAGTGATGTTCACCATTGAAAACTACTCCATCTCACATGATGATCGGACATGGTTTAGTTGATTTGGATCACGTGATCACTTAGATGATTAGAGGGATGTCTATCTAAGTGGGAGTTCTTAAGTAATATGATTAATTGAACTTTAATTTATCACGAACTTAGTACCTAATAGTATTTCACATGTCTATGTTGTTGTAGATCGATGGCCCGTGCTGTTGTTCCGTTGAATTTTAATGCGTTCCTAGAGAAAGCTAAGTTGAACGATGATGGTAGCAACTACACGGACTGGGTCCGTAACTTGAGGATTATCCTCATTGTTGCACACAAGAATTACATCCTGGAAGCACCGATGGGTGCCAAGCCTACTGCAGATGCTACTGATGACGTTAAGAATGTCTGGCAGAGCAGAGCTGATGACTACTCGATAGTTCAGTGTGCCATGCTTTACGGCTTAGACCCAGGACTTCAACGACGTTTTGAACGTCATGGAGCATATGAGATGTTCCAGGAGTGGAAGTTAATATTTCAAGCAAATGGCCGGATTGAGAGATATGAAGTCTCCAATAAGTTCTACAGCTGCAAGATGGAGGAGAATAGTTCTGTCAGTGAACATATACTCAAAATGTCTGGGTATAACAATCACTTGATTCAACTGGGAGTTAATCTTCCTGATGATAGTGTTATTGACAGAATTCTTCAATCACTGCCACCAAGCTACAAGAGCTTCGTGATGAACTGTAACATGCAAGGGATGGATAAGACAATTCCCGAGCTCTTCGCAATGCTAAAGGCTGCGGAGGTAGAAATCAAGAAGGAGCATCAAGTGTTGATGGTCAACAAGACCACCAGTTTCAAGAAAAAGGGTAAAGGGAAGAAGGGGAATTTCAAGAAGAACGGCAAACAAGTTGCTGCTCAAGTGAAGAAGCCCAAGTCTGGACCTAAGCCTGAGACTGAGTGCTTCTACTGCAAAGGGACTGGTCATTGGAAGCGGAACTGCCCCAAGTATTTGGCGGATAAGAAGGATGGCAAGGTGAACAAAGGTATATGTGATATACATGTTATTGATGTGTACCTTACTAATGCTCGCAGTAGCACCTAGGTATTTGATACTGGTTCTGTTGCTAATATTTGCAACTCGAAACAGGGACTACGAATTAAGCGAAGATTGGCTAAGGACGAGGTGACGATGCGCGTGGGAAATGGTTCCAAAGTCGATGTGATCGCCGTCGGCACGCTACCTCTACATCTACCTTCGGGATCAGTTTTAGACCTAAATAATTATTATTTGGTGCCAGCGTTGAGCATGAACATTATATCTGGATCTTGTTTGATGCGAGATGGTTATTCATTTAAATCTGAGAATAATGGTTGTTCTATTTATATGAGTAATATCTTTTATGGTCATGCACCCTTGAAGAATGGTCTATTTTTGTTGAATCTCGATAGTAGTGACACACATATTCATAATATTGAAGCCAAAAGATGCAGAGTTGATAATGATAGTGCAACTTATTTGTGGCACTGCCGTTTGGGTCATATTGGTGTAAAGCGCATGAAGAAACTCCATTCTGATGGACTTTTGGAATCACTTGATTATGAATCACTTGGTAATTGCGAACCATGCCTCATGGGCAAGATGACTAAAACTCCGTTCTCAGGAACAATGGAGCGAGCAACAGATTTGTTGGAAATCATACATACTGATGTATGTGGTCCGATGAATATTGAGGCTCGCGGCGGGTATCGTTATTTTCTCACCTTCACAGATGATTTGAGCAGATATGGGTATAACTACTTGATGAAACATAAGTCTGAAACATTTGAAAGGTTCAAAGAATTTCAGAGTGAAGTGGAAAATCATCGTAACAAGAAAATAAAGTTTCTACGATCTGATCGTGGAGGAGAATATTTCAGTTACGAGTTTGGTCTTCATTTGAAACAATGCGGAATAGTTTCGCAACTCACGCCACCCGGAACACCACAACGTAATGGTGTGTCCGAACATCGTAACCGTACTTTATTAGATATGGTGCGATCTATGATGTCTCTTACTGATTTACCGCTATTGTTTTGGGGTTATGCTTTAGAGACGGCTGCATTCACGTTAAATAGGGCACCATCTAAATCCGTTGAGACGACGCCTTATGAACTGTGGTTTGGCAAGAAACCAAAGTTGTCGTTTCTTAAAGTTTGAGGCTGCGATGCTTATGTGAAAAAGCTTCAACCTGATAAGCTCGAACCCAAATCAAAGAAATGTGTCTTCATAGGATACCCAAAGGAAACTGTTGGGTACACCTTCTATCACAGATCCGAAGGCAAGAAATTCGTTGCTAAGAATGGATCCTTTGTAGAGAAGGAGTTTCTCTCGAAAGAAGTGAGTGGGAGGAAAGTAGAACTTGATGAGGTAACTGTACCTACTCCCTTATTGGAAAGTAGTTCATCACAGGAATCAGTTCCTATGATTCCTACACCAATTTGCGAGGAAGATAATGATGATGATCATGTAACTTCAGATCAAGTTACTACCGAACCTCGTAGGTCAACCAGAGTAAGATCCGCACCAGAGTGGTACGGTAATCCTGTTCTGAGATCATGTTACTTGACCATGACGAACCTACGAACTATGAGGAAGCGATGATGAGCCCAGATTCCGCGAAATGGCTTGAGGCCATGAAATCTGAGATGGGATCCATGTATGAGAACAAAGTGTGGACTTTGGATGACTTGCCCGATGATCGGCAAGCCATCGATAATAAATGGATCTTCAAGAAGAAGACTGATGTTGACGGTAATGTTACTTTCTACAAAGCTCGAATTGTTGCGAAAGGTTTTCGACAAGTTCAAGGAGTTGACTACGATGAGACCTTCTCACCCGTAGCGATGCTTAAGTCTGTCCGAATCATATTAGCAATTGCTGCATTTTATGATTATGAAATTTGGCAAATGGATGTAAAGACTGCATTCTTGAATGGATTTCTGAAAGAAGAGTTGTATATGATGCAACCCGAAGGTTTATCGATCCAAAGGATGCTAACAAAGTGTGCAAGCTCCAGCGATCCATTTATGGACTGGTGCAAGCATCTTGGAGTTGGAATAAACGCTTTGATAGTGTGATCAAAGCATATGGTTTTATACAGACTTTTGGAGAAGCCTGTATTTACAAGAAAGTGAGTGGGAGCTCTGTGGCATTTCTAATATTATATGTGGATGACATATTGTTGATTGGAAATGATATAGAATTTCTGGATAGCATAAAAGGATACTTGAACAAGAGTTTTTCAATGAAAGACCTCAGTGAAGCTACTTACATATTAGGCATCAAGATCTATAGAGAGATCAAGACGCTTAATTGGACTTTCATAAAGCACATACCTTGATAAAGTTTTGAAGAAGTTCAAAATGGATCAAGCAAAGAAAGGGTTCTTGCCTGTGTTACAAGGTGTGAAATTGAGTCAGACTCAATGCCCGACCACTACAGAAGATAGAGAGAAAATGAAAGTTGTTCCCTATGCTTCAGCCATAGGCTCTATCATGTATGCAATGCTGTGTACCAGACCTGATGCGTGTCTTGCTATTAGTTTAGCAGGGAGGTACCAAAGTAATCCAGGAGTAGATCACTGGACAACGGTCAAGAACATCCTGAAATACCTGAAAAGGACTAAGGATATGTTTCTCGTTTATGGAGGTGACAAAGAGCTCGTCGTAAATGGTTACGTCGATGCAAGCTTTCACTGATCCAGTTGACTCTAAGTCACAAACTGGATACGTATTTATATTGAACGGTGGAGCTGTCAGTTGGTGCAGTTCTAAGCAAAGAGTCGTGGTGGGATCTACGTGTGAGGCGGAGTACATAGCTGCTTCGGAAGCAGCAAATGAAGGAGTCTGGATGAAGGAGTTCATATCCGATCTAGGTGTCATACCTAGTGCATCGGGTCCAATGAAAATCTTTTGTGACAATACTGGTGCAATTGCCTTGGCAAAGGAATCCAGATTACACAAGAGAACCAAGCACATCAAGAGATGCTTCAATTCCATCCGCGATCAAGTCAAGGAGGAAGACATAGAGATTTGTAAGATACATACGGATCTGAATGTTGCAGACCCGTTGACTAAGCCTCTCTCACGAGCAAAACATGATCAACACCAAGACTGCATGGGTGTTAGAATCATTACTGTGTAATTTAGATTATTGACTCTAGTGCAAGTGGGATACTGAAGGAAATATGCCCTAGAGGCAATAATAAAGTTGTTATTTATATTTCCTTATATCATGATAAATGTTTATTATTCATGCTAGAATTGTATTAACCGGAAACTTAGTACATGTGTGAATACATAGACAAACAGAGTGTCACTAGTATGCCTCTACTTGACTAGCTCGTTAATCAAAGATGGTTAAGTTTCCTAGCCATAGACATAAGTTGTCATTTGATGAACGGGATCACATCATTAGTGAGTGATGTGATTGACTTGACCCATTCCGTTAGCTTAGCACTTGATCGTTTAGTATATTGCTATTGCTTTCTTCATAACTTATACATGTTCCTATGACTATGAGATTATGCAATTCCCGAATACTGGAGGAACACTTTGTGTGCTACTGAAGGTGCTAGTTATCGACTAGAGGGGGGTGAATAGGCGATTTTTATGAAATTCTTCAAAACATGGGAGTTTCGAAGACATACAATAGAAATGAACCTATTGATATGCAGCGGAAGGTAGACTACACTAGACAAGCCATAGTCAAGCAAGTAATGAAGTGAAAGCACGAAGACTATTACCAGTTAGGTAGCATAGATTAGGATGCAAGCTAGTATGTAGCCAAACAACAACAGTCGTCACACAGTGAAGTCAAACAGATCAGGTAAGCATGCAAATGACTTCATGAAGACAAACTGTAAATAAGTGAGGGAGGAGATAGAACCAGTTGCTTGGTGAGGACAGGGATTTGTTGGACCAGTTCCAGTTGCTGTGACAACTGTACGTCTGGTTAGGGAGGCTGAGATTCAACTCAGAAGACCGCGTCTTCACCTTATTCCCCTTGAGCTAAGGACACTTAGTCCTTGCCCAATCACTCTGGTAAGTCTTCAAGGTAGACTTTCGAACCTACACAGACTTCGTTCACCGGCAATCCACAATGACTCTTGGATGCACAGAACGCGACGCCTAACCGGCCGGAGGATTCACAATCCTCAAGTGTAACAAGTCTTCAGGTCACGCGGACAGAAAGACTTTAGTGATGCCTAACACTCTTTGGGCTCTGGGTGTTTTGGGCTTTGTCCTCGCAAGGATCTTTCTCTCAAATGCTTCGGAGGTGGGTTGCTCTCAAACGACAAAAGTCGTGCACTAACTCTGAGCAGCCACCAATTTATGGTATAGGGGGTGGGCTATTTATAGCCACTAGGCAACCCAACCTGATTTGTCCGAAATGACCCTGGGTCACTAAGGAACTGACACGTGTCCAACGGTCAGATTTCAAACACACGCGGCAGCTTGACTTGGGCTACAAGTAAACCTGACTCATCCAGCTCTGGATAAGATTTGCTCTCATTGTCTTCGCTCGAAGACATAGGATTTGGTTGAGCATCACTTCAGTCACTCTGACTTTGTTTACTTGGACCCCACTTAACAGTATGGTGGTTCCTATGACTCAACAAAGAAGAAAAGGAAACTACGAAACAGCTATGTCTTCGCACTCCATAGACTTCACGTGAATGTCTTCTCGAGTCATAATCTTCGTTGTGAATATCTTCACATACTACCATTGTCTTCAATGTCTTCACACATTTTTAGGGGTCATCTCTGGTAGGTAAACCGAATCAATGAGGGACTACGACCTGTGTTATCCAGCAATTCTCACAAACACATTAGTCCCTCAACCAGGTTTGTCGTCAATACTCCAAAACCAACTAGGGGTGGCACTAGATGCACTTACAATCTCCCCCTTTTTGGTGATTGATGACAAACTGGTTGAAGTTTTCAACGGGGATAAAAGTATGTGAAATTGTAAGGGTTGAGGTATTGTCTTTATAAGTAGCAAGAGGCTCCCCCTGAAGATGTGCACATAAATAGTTTGTGTTTGAATGCAAATGCACATGGTAGGTTTTACTTGTGGAGATCCTCTTCAACTTATGAAGATAATTCATCATGCATGGAAGGATATAACAAAGATAATGACATGCATAATGAAAAATGGATGTCTGCGGAATGACTTAGTGCGGAATTTATCATCACATCACATAGTTGACAGAAAAGGTAGCAGACGGCCATCAAGTTTAAGTGTTACAACTCAAAGAACCAAATGTATCAAAAGCGAGAGTTGTAAACACTTGGCAAAAAGTATTGCAACCACCCATAAGGACCCGCTTGAAGACTACCAACTCATATGCTTCTCCCCCTTTTGTCAGTAAGGACCAAAAAGGTTTGAAGACATAGAGCTTCTACTCGTTCTCATGAGGAGTAGGTGAAGGTGCAGGGTCGACGTTAGAGTCCGGTGGTGCAGAAGAACTTGGTGCAGTGTCGATACGTGGCGAAGTTGTAGTTGGTGAAGTAGCATCATCTTCGTCATCGACGACTCTGGCATTGACAGTGGCCGCCGAGGAGGAGTACTCAGAGTCTTCAAGAGAGGGAGTCCGACGCAAGACAGCGTTCCTGGGAGGAGTGGTATCAAATTTGAATCGCTCTGTGAAGCCATCCTGTTGAAGATCATCTTCAGAGCTTAGCAATGTCAGACTCTTCCACGACCGCAGACAGGTTTCTTGAGTGACAAATGCATTCTTGGTGGCTAGATTGCGAATGCGATTAACATCCACCAAGAGGCTCTGCATCTGACGCTTGAGCCAGTCATGATGTTTATCCTGTTTCTGATGCAAGGCCATGAGAAGCTCTCGGTCATTGAGAACGCGAGATCGCTTCCGAGGCCTTTGAGCAATAGTGCTTTCAGTGGCTTCAGTTGTTGCATGATGAGGTGCGCGTGTAGTACCAGCCAAAGGATAAACTCGAGTTGCAGCACGAACTCCTTCAATAGGTTGCGTGAAGCTTTGGCTATCGACATTGTGAAGATATAGTGGCTCCTTAGCAGGTTCAGGGTAGATGGCTTCGACAGACATATCAACCTCTAGTAAGAAAATAAGATGCGCGCAGAGGGCTGATAGTTGACAGAAGAGTGAAGCTTGATTAAGCGCATCACCCATGGAGCATAAAATTTCAGACCAAATAGATCAGAGCCAGATGCAGCAAGTTGCCTGATGAAGAAATCCTGAGCATTGAAGCTGATGCCATTGAGGATATAGAAAACCAATGTCTTCATTGCTCCTTCAAGCTTCGCTGCAGGAGAATGTCCTTTGACAGGCCATAGAGTTCGCCTTATAATATGGTAAATGGTGCGGGGCAGATACTCTAGGTCTTCAACAAAGAATTCCTTTTGATATTTAGTATTTGTGGAAGTGGCTTCATCATGCTCAGCATTTGGCTCATATTCGGCTTAGGCTTCTGGAATATGCTCTCCAAAGCATTGCGGTGAAGTTGACAACCAGGTTCATAGAGTTCACCTGGAGTGGGCAGGGAAGTAAGCTCAATTATATCTTGGGCTTTGGCTTCATGGTGTACATCGCCTGACATCCACTCAAGGACCCAAGTCTTCGGATCCCTGTTGTAGCCGCGAATGTGAAGAGTGGCATAGAATTTTAGCAGAAGCTCCTCATTCCAATTTTCTTTATCGGTCACAAACTGCAGAAGGCCAGCATCTCTGAAGCAGTCGAGGGCTTCTTCCAAATAGGGCAGACCAGCAATGGCTTCGCAGTCTAGACACATATGGGGAAAGATGCGCCCTTGATTGTATAAGATACAAGAGTAATAACTGCGCTGCTGATAGCTCCAGAACCGATCAGATGAAATTCTTGGCTTCGAATATGGGTTCTTGGCACTATCAAAGAAGGTGTTGTGTGCTTTGAAGCTATTCACATTGAACGATCCTGGCGAAGTCGCAGTACCTGGAAACCTTGGAAGCCTGAGCTTCGACTTCTGGACCTGAGGCCTGTGCTCCACATGATAGTCAAACTGCGGTCCGGGAGCAGGCGGAGGAACCAGAATGGGCCAGCGGACGGTGACAAGTTGACCATGATCAAATGCTTGCTCAATGGTGTGAGGCCTTGGAGGCGGTACAGGAGCAGTGGCATTGACCTGGGCTTCAAGCTGCACATTGGCTTCAGGTGCAACATTCACTTCAGGCACCATATTCATTTCAGGTGCCACATTAGCTTCAGCCATGACCACGTCATTGGCTTCAGTAGTGTTGTTGGTGGCCGCCTCAGTGTTTTCAACCTCCACTTGAGTAGCTGGAGGGTCGGGCACAGACTCGTTCTCCTCGAGAACAACTTCTTGGTTGGGGGGCATGGCAACTCGCTCTTCTTCTTGACGGGGTTCTTGGTGTTCTTCGACTGATGCAGCCGGTATGTCTTCAGCAGCTTTGGCTTCAGACTCAAAGACGTTCGCAGTTGGAGTGGCGTCACGAAACACTTGTCATGCTACGGAGTTGTTTTGCACTTCTCCTTCTGGAACGCTCGGCATGGCGACCTGTGGCCTAGGGCCTTTGCGAAGCCTGCGGAATGCGGGCGACGCCTTTGGAGATGGGGTGGTCTGCACCATGTAATTGTCATCATCAAGTACTGGAGTGGTGACTTGAGGAGGGGGTGTACTGGGTGTGTCTTGGCTTGGTGTGTCTTGGGGGTGATCAGCCCACGATGCATCCTGAGCAATTGGCGTCAAGGGACGGCCAATCCTGATGAGTTCACTGTTTGTGAGAACAGGCGATGATACCGTTTGGTGTTCGATCTGAGGAAGGACTTCATCATCATCTACATTGTCGTGATGACAAATGTCTTCAGCTGTGATGGGGTCAACAGCTGGAATGTCTCCAGCTTCAAGAGCCTCTGTGGAAGCAGGCTCATGAAGTACTAGCTGACGCTCTTGGTTTGCAGGACGAGCAACTGAGATGGGCTTGACAACAAGGGGGTCTGAGGGAGCTACCCGATCTTTCTTCGAAGACTTTGTCTTCCGCTTCTTGGCCTGTGGTGCATCAGCAGTGGCATTCTTGTTCTTGCGCTTCCTGGATTTGGCCTCAGCTGCCCTTGTCTTCTTCAGTTCTGAAGCAGCTGTGGGGACCTTAGGCTTCGAGCCTATCATGCTGGCAGGGAAGACAATGCGAGGTGCTTCCCGCCCTGATGCTTCAGCTGGGGTCACAGCAGGCTTCTTCTTTTCGGCAGCCAACTTGGGGTCGATGCCAGGACGCCCAAGTGCTTTGCGCTTTTCAGCCTCATTATGAACTTGAACACAATTTTTATGAGCTCAATTTCTACCATTTGGTAGTTGACCCCATTCTTAAGTGGATTTGGAAATGCTCATGTACACTCAAGATCAAAGTGTTTGGATGGATCCTCCTAATGGACAGATTAAATACCAGAGACATGATGCAACGCAGGCATTGGAATGTGCAGGACGACACGTGTGTTCTGTGTCATATGGCCGGTCATGAGGATCGTGTGCATCTCTTCTTCACTTGCAACTTCAGCCAGCGTGTTTGGAATTATCTTGGTATTTCTTGGATTTCCCATCCTAACCAGACCACATACATGATGGCATCTTCTGCCCGAAAGGAGTTTGGCTTCCCATTTTTTTTCTGAAGTGGTTTTCACTGCCACTTGGAACATTTGGACTCAGAGGAATGGCAAGATCTTTAGAAATGAGACACCCAGCTTCAGAGCTTGGAGAAGAAACTTTGTACATGATATCTCTTTGTTAGCCCATAGGATTAAATGTAAATATAAAGATAGCTTCCTATCTTGGATAGCCTCCCTTCCTTAGGCTTGGTAAGTATTCCTTCCTCTCTAACCCCCCCTTATTTGTAAAGTGTAACTTTGTTTTGCCTTGCTTTTTAATAAAGGACTGTGAGGCTGTTGCCTTGCAGTATATAGCAAAAAAAACTTGAACACATTTACTGGCGGAGAGTTTCATCCGCTCTCTTGATCCTTTTGCTGCTTCACGTTTCTTTTGAAACTGCTCTTTGAGGTCATGCAGCATCTTCTTGAAACTTTAAGCATCAGCCACACTGAGATTGGCCATGTTCCACTTGAATTGAGCTTTCTCATGCTCAATCTTCTTCTTCAGTTCGACGATCTTCTGAGCCAGAGCCAGATCATTAGCAATGGCACTGTGGAAAGAGACACTAATGCCAATTGGAAGCTCAAGATCATCGATGCTGATGCTTGGATTGTCAAACCATTCATCAATGAAGTTATTCATAATATCCACATCAAAGAGGGGCAGATCGTTGAAGATCTCCGCCTCCTCCTTGCTCTTTATGAGCATCTCAAGAGCATCATCACCAAGATCGTCGTCGCTGGACAGATCAATGGTGGCTTCTTCATTCCGCAAAATGTCAGCCGGGGTCAGTTCTTGCCCAGAACTCTGGATGGGCTTCTTCTTCTTTGAAGACTTCTCGGTCTTCTTGGAGATGCGAGAAAGATCTTCAGACTGCACACTTGCTTCAGGTGGTGCAGTGGCCAGTGGCTTCGCACACGAAGCTTTAGGTGCAGCAGAGGGCTTTGAAGCTTTTGTTCTCTTCTGCTTTTGTGGCCTTGGTGGAGCAGGCGCTTCATCAGTATCAGCGTCATCATCAGAATGCTCCACGGCTGCCCCCTTAACAGCAATGTGAGTGAGGAGACCTTCGAGGTTGTAGAAGGGCCCGATGATATTGGGTTCAGCATCACGTGTGCCATCAGCTCGAAGAGCAGATGGACCGGGGTTGAAGTCGAGTCCAAATGCTTTCTTGTTCTTCACAGCAGAATCCTTGGCAAACTTGCAGTTGCACTTAAACAGATTGTCGTCACGACACCATAACAGAGAAGATGGGTCGGCATTAGCAGGCTGTGGTCCACGGACCATGCAAGGGTAGAAACCCTGAGCAATGGCTTCAGATTCGGTCTTGGGTTGAAGATTTTTATAGAGAATATCACCCCAAGGACGCTTGATGGCATTCTTTTCAGCGTATTCCTTGGTCACAAACCTGTACTTGAACCATTGCTCGTCCCAATATCTTCGAATCCATTGGATTCTTGTTTTGCGTTGGCCATAGCTCTCTTCAGGATCAGTCTTGTATAACTCATAGAGATCTTCGGGCAAATCCTTTGATGTGCCCCCACGGCGCTGCCTGCCGCCCTTTCTTGCTGACTTTTCTGTGGCCATGAAGTTCAAACTGAATGGCTTCAGAACTTGCAAAGGCTTTCGTCTGCTGGTCAGACAGGAACTGGCTTCAGGAGAATTGATGTGACGCTATAAGAACTCTGCAAATGAATGCAGACTATGAGAACCAAGGGATTCTCCCACGGACATGTACCTGTGACAGCATTAGAGATGCGAGGAAGGAGAAGAGGTCATATGCATTCTCAGAAGATTTTGAAGATAAATCAGTTTGAAGACACTGACCTCATAGCGTGAAGACATTCACTTATTTGTTGAGAGTTGGTTCAGATTTGTACGAATCCAAGAATAGGTACAAGTGAGGAATCTAACTAGCTGTGAAGCATAAGTGAATATACTAGGCATGATATGAGATGCAGAACCGGATACATCCAATTTTGTAGGTTTAGAAACCACTTTTGGTGGAGAAGGATGGATCTATCGGATCAAAAAGACAGTAAAAAGTAAGTTTTAATTACCACACGAAGAACTGCTAGACGGAGTGGAGTGGGAGGCCGAGCAGTTCAATCTCCCGTGCCCTAACTTGGCGACGGAAGACACCTACGGCGGCGGCGGAGGAGACGAGGTCCGCGGCTGGCGTCAGGACGGCGTCGGTGAGGTCGCGGCAGCTAAGCGCTTCGTCGCCGGCGTCGTCGAGAGCTAGCGGTGGCGCTAGGGTTTGTGCGAGGTGGAGAGGTGGGAGAAGGATTTTGACCGCGATGTGATGTGTATTTATAAGGAAAGGGACATCACAGCGCAATTACGCAGGTACCCCTGGCGGTTCACATCTGAGGGATACGTGGCAAGAATGCAACACATTGGAAGTTGTTCCATGTTCCCACGCACGCCTGGACTGTCGGGTGGTCGTTCCGGCTTCTCCGGGTTTCAGGCAAAAAGGATATAGCATTTAAAATCGATTCAATTTTTGTCTGTGTATCTTCTGCTGACAAGGACGCAGAGAAGACATTCGACAGTTTCAATAGAATGCATATGATTTGGATAGATAGAATTTGAGATAGAAGCATTAGAAGAGGTTAGGGTCCGATCACATTCACTTAGATCGCAAGAAGGCATAGCTATAAGTGAATGCTGTAGAGGACAGAACACAAATGCATGTATATATGAATAAGACCAAATCAACATTGTGAAGATAAACATGAAGTCAAATCAATGTTGAAGACAAACCAAATGCGAAGACTTTGCAAATGACACGCCAGATTAAACACTTCAAACAAGAATTTGGTGGTGGCATTACCCACCGTATAGGAAGTATTAGACCAAGACAGGGCGCACAATTATCGTGGCGCTCCGAAGTCAAATTTCGCATTAATGTATTCACACTTAGAGTGTATGTCTTCACTGATTGAATATATACTTTACTTCGTGTGTTGCACATCTAAGTCATCAATATGCATAAGTGTTAGGATGTGTGTCCAATTACAGGACATTTGAGGATTCTAAGATATTTAGCTCACACCGCAACTTGCAAAACCTTTTCTCATCCAAGGGCTTTGTGAAGATATCTGCCAATTGCTCTTCAGTGTTGACGTGAATGATATCAATATCTTCCTTCATGACATGATTTCTGAGAAAGTGATGACGAATTTTAATGTGCTTTGTCTTCGAGTGCTGAACTGGGTTGTTGGCAATCTTGATGGCGCTTTCATTGTCGCAGTAGAGTGGCACTTGCTTCAAATGGATGCCATAGTCCTTGAGAGTCTGCTTCATCCATAGAAGCTGAGCGCAGCAAGATCCAGCAGCAATGTATTCAGATTCAGCAGTGGAGAGAGATACACAGTTCTGCTTCTTTGAAGACCAACAGACAAGTGATCGTCCCAGAAAGTGACATGTGCCTGATGTGGACTTGCGATCAACTTTGTCACCAGCATAATCAGCATCTGAGAATCCAACTAGATCAAACTCTCAGCCCTTTGGATACTATAATCCTAGTGTTAGGGTGTAAGCCAAATATTGATGAATTCGCTTCACAGCTAAGTGATGCGATTCCTTTGGTGCCGCTTAGAATCGGGCACACATGCAAACACTAAGCATTATATCTAGCCTAGATGCACATAAATAAAGTAAAGAATCAATCATGGAGCGGTATACCTTTTGATCGAACTCTTTACCATTGGCTTCAGGACCCAGATGACTTTTGGTTGGCATTGGCGTCGTGTAACCTTTGCAATCTTGCATTCCAAACTTCTTAGGCAGTCTTTGAGGTATTTCTCTTGAGATATGAAGATGTCGTTGCTCTGCTGACGAATTTGAAGACCAAGGAAGAACTTCAGCTCACCCATCATGGACATCTGATATTGCTCTTGCATCATGTGTCCAAACTCATCACTGTATCTCTTGTCAGTGCAGCCGAAGATAATGTCATCCACATAGATTTGGCACACAAATAGTTCTCCATCATATGTCTTCGTGAAGAGTGTAGGATCTAGAGAACCAGGTTTGAAGCCTTTGCTCTTCAGGAAGTCTTTGAGAGTGTAATACCAAGCGCGAGGAGCTTGTTTGAGGCCATACAGTGCCTTGTTGAGCTTGTATACCATATCAAGATGTTTTGGATCTTCAAAGCCTGATGGTTGTGCAACATACACTTCTTCTTCAATCTTGCCGTTGAGAAAGGCACTATTTACATCCATTTGGTACAGAAGGATGTTGTGATGGTTGGCATAGGCTAGCAGTATGCGAATGGCTTCAAGCCTAACCACCGGAGCAAATGTTTCATCGAAGTCAATCCCTTCAACTTGAGTGTATCCTTGAGCAACAAGTCGAGCCTTGTTTCTGACAACTTGACCATGCTCATCTTGTTTGTTGCGATAGATCCATTTGGTGCCAATGATATTGTGCTTGCGAGGGTCAGGACGCTTGACTAATTCCCACACATTGTTCAGCTCGAACTGTTGAAGCTCTTCTTGCATAGCTTGAATCCATTCAGGTTCCATGAAAGCTTCAACAACTTTCTTGGGTTCAAATATTGAGACAAATGCAAAGTGCCTACAGAAATTTGCTAGCTGTGTTGCTCTTGAACAAGTGAGTGGACCAGGTGCATTCATGCTATCAACTATTTTCTCAATCTGTACTTCATTTGCAACACGAGGATGAATTGGACGAAGATTTTGCTCTTGCTGATCATTGTCTTCATTTTGAGCATTGGCTTCAGGCTGAGCATTGTCTTCAGGTTGATTAGGCGTAGAAATGATAAGTTCCTCTTCAGCCTGTGCCTCAGAAGGTATGATTTCTCTAGTTCCCATAAGCTTGATGGATTCACTAGGTGGAACTTCATCTAGCACATTTGGCAGGTGCTCGCTTTGCGAGCTGTTAGTATCATCGAACCGCACATCCACAGTTTCAATCACTTTATAGTGAAAGAGGTTGAAGACTCTGTAGGAGTGTGAATCCTTTTCGTAACCAAGCATAAAACCTTCATGTGCTTTCGGTGCAAATTTTGAAGTGTGATGTGGATCCTTGATCCAACACCTAGCACCAAATACTCTGAAGTAGCTTACGGTTGGCTTCTTACCAGTCAGGAGCTCATAGGATGTCTTCTTCAGAAGCTTGTGAAGATAAACATGGTTGATGACATGGCATGCAGTGTCAATAGCTTCAGGCCAGAACTTCCTTGGAGTCTTGTACTCATCAAGCATCGTTCGAGCCATCTCAATGAGTGTCCTATTCTTGCGCTCCACGATGCCATTCTGCTGAGGTGTATATGGAGCAGAGAACTCAAGAGTGATACCCAATGTATCAAGATAGTGTCGAGGCCTGTGTTCTTGAACTCTGTGCCATTGTCACTTATGATGTGCTTGATCTTGATGCCATAGTTCGTCATGGCACGATTGGCGAAGCGTCTGAAGACATCCTGCACTTCATTCTTGTAGAGGATTATATGCACCCATGTATATCTTGAATAATCATCAACAATGACGAAGCCATAGAGGCAAGCAGTGGTAGTAAGAGTAGAGTAGTGAGTAGGGCCAAATAAGTCCATGTGAAGCAGCTCGAAGGGTTGAGATGTCGTCATGATTGTCTTCGAGGGATGCTTGGCCCTTGTCATCTTTCCAGCTTCGCAGGCACCACAAAGATGATCCTTCTTGAACTTGACACCCTCGATGCCTACGACATGTTTCTTCTTCGCGAGAGTGTACAGGTTCCTCATGCCAGCATGCCCTAGCCTCCGATGCCAGAGCCAGCACTCTGAAGCTTTTGCTAGAAGACATACGGCCAACTGTGGTCCTGCTGAGAAATCTACCATATACATATCATCTTTCCGATACCCTTCAAAGACTAGAGACTTGTCAGATTCCATTAGAACAAGGCAATGATATTTTCCAAATATCACAATCATGTTCAAATCACAAAGCATTGAGACAGACATTAAGATGAAACCAAGGGATTCAACAAGCATCACTTTATCCATGTGCTGATCCTTTGAGATTACAACTTTACCTATACCCAATACCTTGCTTTTACCAGTGTCAGCAAATGTGATGTGACTCTTGTCAGATGGACGTAAGGTTGAGTCCATGAGAAGACTTCGATCACCAGTCGTGTGATTAGTGCATCCACTAACCATAATCCATTCTAAAGCATGAGGTGTCATACCCTACAGTGCAGTTAGGGGGATATGCTTCACCAAGGGTATTGTGAAGCATAAACATTTGACGGACAAGCGGATTATGGAAGCTCAGATCAAGGTTAGGACTGATAGGATGATTGGCAAACGATTCAGGAACAAAATACATAATAAGACCATTTGGGCATTTAATCTTGCGCCCCACAAGATGTTTTAGGTCCCCAACACAAGCATCCGACGCCTTTGATTTCCAGCTGGAGACCTTTCCCTGCAAAAGAGAGTTAAGTTTTCTTAACCACCCACATTTTCATGGGTGGCTTCGAAGCAATGAGTCTAAGTGCAGCATCTGAGAACTTCAGCTTTGGAGCCCTAGCAAATAGTCTTGCAGGAGGTGAATAATACTCATATGAATAAGCAGAATAGTTCATAGTCTTATGAACATAGCGGTTTGATGAAACACGCTCATATCCATTAGTCTGAGTATGATTTCCCTGCAAAATATTGGCGTTTGGGTGACTCTGGTCAGTCCTCTGTCTGTATGAACCCTTTGGACCATATGAAGCTTTTGGTCTCAGCTTTGTCTTCTTCCCTGGTGGTGTCATGATGACATTCACAGGAAGATTCTCAAGACACCTTTTGGGCACCCAGATCTTCTTCATGGGTGGTCCATTCCTGCAGTTAGTACCAATATACCTGGCAAACACTTCACCATTCTGATTCTTAAACAGTTTATAGTTTGCATCAAAGGATTCATCAATGATAATTGGGTTAGCACAAGTGAATCCAGATAAGGTGGATGGATCCACTGAAGGTTCCTTTGCAGCAACCAAGTGGTTTTGGGGTACTGCTCAGGCTTCCAGTAAGAACCATCAACATTCATTTTCCTCTCGAACCCAACACCCTCTTTCCTAGGGTTTCGGTTCAGAATCTGCTTTTTGAGGACATCACATAGTGTTTGATGCCCTTTGAGACTTTTGTACATACTAGTCTCAAGCAATGTCTTCAGCCTGGCATTTTCATCAGCAATAGTAGTGGTATCCTCGGCAGAGGGGTTAGTTACCACATCAGCAGTTGAAGTTGTTGCAACAGTAGCAGTAGTGGAACATTCAGCAACAGAAGTAGCGTTATCATGCTCAAGGCATTTTAGACATGGTGGTTCAAATCCTTCCTGAGCGGGACTGATCTGTTTACCGCGAAGTGACTCGTTCTCTTTTTGAAGATCTTCATGAGCCGCTCTCAATTTCTCAAGTTCTTGCCTCCTTTGAAGATAATCGTAGGAAAGCTTTTCATGAGTTGTTGAAAGCGTTTCATGACGACTGTCAAGTTCCTCGTACTTGACATGAAGATTTTTGATATCTTCAATTAAGGACTGAGATCGGGTCATTTCCGCGTCCAACAGGTCATCGCTTTTGTCTAGCAATTTTTGAATATGTTCCATAGCTTTCTGTTGTTCAGTTGCAATTTTAGCAAGTGTTTTGTAGCTAGGTTTGGATTCACAATCAGAGTCATCTTCACTTGATGTTTGAAAATAAGCATCGCATGAGTTTACCTTGGCACCACGTGCCATGAAGCAGTAGGTGGGGGCAGAGTCGTCCTTATCATTAGCATCAGCGTTGGTGACGGAGCCATTTTCTTCAGTGTTGAAGATGGACTTGGCAACGTAGGCTGTGGCTAGAGCCAGACTTGCAACTCCAGAGTCAGACTCCTCCTCAGACTCCACCTTTGCCTCCTCAGAAGCAGACTCCTCCTCTGAATCCATCTCCTTGCCAACAAAAGCACGAGCCTTGCCAAATGAGCTCTTCTTGTGTGATGAAGACTTGGACGAAGACTTGGAAGAAGACTTTGAGGATTTCTTCTTCTTCTTGTCATCAGAATCATATTCCTTGCTCTTATTCTTCTTCTTCTTGTTCTCATTGTCCCACTGAGGACACTCAGAGATGTAGTGACCAGGTTTCTTGCACTTGTGGCATGTTCTCTTCTTGTGGTCATGAGTAGAAGCTTCATCATTTCTCGAGCTGGATCTTGAAGACTTTCTGAAGCCTTTCTTCTTGGTGAATTTCTAGAACTTCTTCACAAGCATAGCAAGCTCCTTTCCAATGTCTTCAGGATCCCCAGAACTGCAGTCAGATTCTTCGTCAGATGAGGAAACAGCCTTTGCCTTCAAAGCACGAGTACGTCCATAGCTAGGACCATAGATATCTGTTTTCTCAGATAACTGGAACTCATGTGTGTTGAGCCTCTCAAGTATGTCAGACGGATCGAGAGTCTTGAAGTCAAGGCGTTCTTGAATCATCAGGGCTAGGGTGTCAAACGAGCTGTCAAGTGATCTCAGGAGTGTCTTGACAATTTCATGCTTGGTGATCTCAGTGGCGCCAAGTGCATGAAGCTCATTTGTGATATCAGTGAGGCGATCAAACGTGAGCTGGACATTCTCATTGTCGTTTCTCTTGAAGTGGTTGAAGAGGTTGCGAAGAACACTGATCCTTGAGTCTCTCTGGGTTGAGACGCCTTCGTTGACCTTGGAGAGCCAGTCCCAGACTAGCTTCGAAGTTTCCAGAGCACTCACACGGCCATACTGTCCTTTGGTCAGATGACCACAGATGACGTTCTTGGCAGTAGAATCCAGTTGAACGAACTTCTTGACATCAGCAGGGGTGACACCTTCACCAGTCTTGGGAATGCCGTTCTTGATGACATACCAGAGGTCGACATCAATGGCTTCAAGATGCATGCGCATCTTATTCTTCCAGTAGGGGTAATCAGTGCCATCGAAGACAGGGCACGCAGCGGAGACTTTGATTATCCCTGCAGTCGACATAGCTAAAACTCCAAGTGGTTAAACCGAATCACACAGAACAAGGGAGCACCTTGCTCTGATACCAATTGAAAGTGCTAGTTATCGACTAGAGGGGGTGAATAGGTGATTTTTATGAAAGTCTTCAAAACATGGGAGTTTCGAAGACAGACAATAGAAATGAACCTATTGATATGCAGCGGAAGGTAGACTACACTAGACAAGCCATAGTCAAGCAAGTAATAAAGTGAAAGCACGAAGACTATTAGCAGTTAGGTAGTATAGATAAGGATGGAAAATAGTATGAAGCCAAACAACAACAGTCGTCACACAGTGAAGTCAAACAGATCATGCAAGCATGCAAATGACTTCATGAAGACAAACTGTAAATAAGTGAGGGAGGAGATAGAACCAGTTGCTTGGTGAGGAGAGGGATTTGTTGGACCAGTTCCAGTTGCTGTGACAACTGTACGTCTGGTTAGGGAGGCTAAGATTCAACTCAGAAGACCGCGTCTTCACCTTATTCCCCTTGAGCTAAGGACACTTAGTCCTTGCCCAATCACTCTGGTAAGTCTTCAAGGTAGACTTCCGAACCTTCACAGACTTCGTTCACCGGCAATCCTATGACTCAACAAAGAAGAAAAGGAAACTACGAAACAACTATGTCTTCGCACTCCATTGTCTCACGTGAATGTCTTCTCGAGTCATAATCTTCGTTGTGAATATCTTCACATACCACCATTATCTTCAATGTCTTCACACATTTTTAGGGGTCATCTCTGGTAGGTAAACCGAATCAATGAGGGACTACTACCTGTGTTATCCTGCAATTCTCACAAACGCATTAGTCCCTCAACCAGGTTTGTCGTTAATACTCCAAAACCAACTAGGGGTGGAACTAGATGCACTTACAGCTACCAAACGTCACAACATAACTGGGTGATTATAAAGGTGCTCTACAGGTGTCTCCGATGGTGTTTGTTGAGTTGGCATAGATCGAGATTAGGATTTGTCACTCCGATTGTCGGAGACTGGGCCCTCTCGGTAATGCACATCACTACAAGCCTTGCAAGCAATGTGACTAATGAGTTAGTTGCGGGATGATGCATTACAGAACGAGTAAAGAGACTTGCCAGTAACGAGATTGAACTAGCTATTGAGATACCGACGATCGAATCTCGGGCAAGTAACATACCGATGACAAAGGGAACAACGTATGTTGTTATGTGGTTTGACCGATAAAGATCTTCGTGGAATATGTAGGAACAAATATGAGCATCCAGGTTCCGCTATTGGTTATTGACCGGAGACGAGTCTCGGTCATGTCTACATAGTTCTCGAACCCGTAGGGTCTGCAAGCTTAACGTTCGGTGACGATCGGTATTATGAGTTTAAGTGTTTTGATGTACCGAAGGTTGTTCGGAGTCCCGGATGTGATCACGGACATGACGAGGAGGATCGAAATGGTCGAGACATAAAGATCGATATATTGGATGTTCGGGACTATGTTTGGACGTCAGAATGGTTCCGGGTGAGTTCGGGCATACACCGGAGTACCGGGAGGTTACCGGAACCCCCCGGGAAGTATATGGGCCTTATTGGGCCATAGTGGGAGAGAGGAGAGGGAAGCCTAGGAGGGGGCGCCCCCCCAAGCCCAATCCGAATTGGGTGGGGGGCCGGCCCCCCTTTCCTTCCCCCCTCTCTCCCCCTTCCTTCCTTTCCTAATCCAACTAGGGAAGGGGGGAATCCTACTCCCGGTGGGAGTAGGACTCCCTTGGGGCGCGCCATAGGAGGGCCGGCCCTCCCACTCCTCCACTCCTTTATATACGGAGGAGGGGGCACCCCTTGGACACACAAGTTGACGGTTGTCTTAGACGTGTGTGGTGCCTCCCTCCACCATATTCCACCTCGGTCATATCGTTGTAGTGCTTAGGCGAAGCCCTGCGTCGGTAACTTCATCAACACCGTCATCACGCCATCGTGCTGACGGAACTCTCCCGCGACCTCAACTGGATCAAGAGTTCGTGGGACGTCGCCGAGCTGAACGTGTGCAGATCGCGGAGGTGCCATGCTTTCGGTACTAGGATCGGTTGAATCGCGAAGACGTTCGACTACATCAACCGCGTCACTTGACGCTTCCGCTTACGGTCTACGAGGGTATGTAGACAACACTCTCCCCTCTCGTTGCTATGCATCAAATAGATATTGCGTGATTGTAGGAATTTTTTTGAAATTACTGCGTTCCCCAACAAGATGTGCATGGATATGTATGAATTTGAGGTGTGTGACTACCCGACAGCCAATATGAGGAGTCGTCCAACGTTGTCTGCGGTCGCCCCAGGGTGCGTCCGCGGACGTTTAGGGGGGACTGAATTTGCCAAGTTCGACTGTAAATTCTCTTAGTGTGCAAATTACATTCCCACACTAGTTTTTACATTATATTTTTGGATTGGAAATAATAACTTAATTTTACAGAATACAACTTCAAAAAAGTATTTCCATCACGCGGCTTTCTTGTTTTTAGAGAACGAACCTTTGTTGCCGTTTTGTGAACTTTGTGTTATTCTTCTACCAGGTTTGTAATACTTCGTGTATTTGCTCCATAGTAAGCACTAGCAGGTTTGTAATACTTCGTGTACTTTTCGTCTTGTTTACATCACACGATCCATAATATACGCCCCAACATACTCCCCCAATTTATGGTGAGGGCGAGGACGGACGACGACGAGCTCCTGCAATGCTTTCTCAATTTTGATGCCCAGACGACAATGGGGGTGTTGTTGTGGGCTATGCTGGAGGCGGATTCCCCAAATGCAGTGAAGCGCCATAAGTGGAAGTTGTTCAAGTCGCTCTCCTACCGTCAGATCCTGCAGCCCATGACGCAAGTTGAGGTGGTGATGGGTCTTCCCGTGCTAGGCACAAGGGTGGTGTCGATCGAAGTGGTGGACGACGAGGCGGAGGCACCACGGAGGAAGAAGAAGAGGTGTGTGGTGGCGCTTCCACGTCGTTCCCCATGCTTCCCGTGACGCTCCGCCAGGCTTCAAGCTCTCTCCCGCTGGCAATCAATTTTGGTTGCTGGGTTGAGCAGATTGCGACGACGAGGGGGAGGGAGTAACTTTTGAGACTTTGGGTATGAATCAAATCACGTCCAAGCACTTGATTTCTACCTCACAAATTAGTGGGGATGAATCACAGCTAGGGGGTGGAAATACGTTTAGAATGAAGTAGAGGAATAAAAATCATAAATCCCCTCAGTCTCGACTCCATGAGGTTAGGGATGGGAATGATAAGATGATGAATAAGATTAGTAAAAAAATTGACCCTGTAAATGATTTGATGACTGATACAGAGAGGAAAAATGTTGCAAGTGCTGATTTTGTGAGAGATTATATGAGGATAGGTAATTTCGCTCCCACAACAACTTATTATGATAATGATATGGTTGATTTTGGGGAACTTGTGCTCAGCTCCACTCCGATTAATGGAATTACAAGAGAAGAGAGGATTGAAATTAGAGAGGGTACAACAAATTCATTAGGTACGAGCTCGATTGTGTTTGGTGGACCAGTGGGTTGGGATATTGAAGAGACCTTGGATTTTGGCCCATGTCAGGAGGAAGGCCCACTGAGGCTTAAGCCCATAGACCCTACTACTTTGATCTATATAACACCCCCTCCTATGGAGTGGAGGCGGTGTCACGCTCACATGATCTAGGGTTTGCCCCTCCCCCGCCGGCCATGGCTGGAAATTACAGAGGTGGGTCTGGGGAAGATTCAGTAGAGGTGGGGGTCGGGCTGGATACCAAGATCAAAGGAAGAATTTCCAAGGGGTGATTTCATATGGTGATAGGTTTAGAAATAATCCCTCTGATCCTGTCAATGGATCTAATGGCAAAGGGAATGGTTTGGGTAGCTCTTCTTCGACAAGAAATTTCAGTTTTGGCAATGGAGGAGGGTCTAACATCCAAGGAGGGTAGCAAGTTTGGAAGGAAAAGATTGGTTAGATGGAGATTAGTGGGCCTGTGAGAGGAGATCAGGGGATTGAAGAAAAAGAGAGTCCAACTGCTGGAAGTGGTGGCTCTAACAGTATAAATCTGGATCAGGCTCAACAACAACAACTGCTATCGCCTCTGCTCTCCCACTTAGCTTAGACTATGTCTACAGGGGGGATTGGGATACCTCAGATCCCTGCTGCTGGGTTGGGAATTGTTGAGAAAGAGGTTTCCAAGGCTGGGACTGCTAACTCATGGGGGGAAGATGATGTTAGTTGGGGGACAAGTAATGTAGATAAGATAGGTCAGATCAAGAAGCTGGGAGGTAAAAGTGGTGACAATCAGAACACATTTGGAGACAGAGCAAGGAAGCAAGTGTGTGGGAAATGCAAGGATACAAAGCATGCTACCAAGGATTGTAAAATTGGGCACTGATTGATCTGTGGAAGAGATAACCACATTACTAGTGATTGTGCCTTGCTGAAACAAATGAAACATGTCCCCAAGTATGTTGGATATGCAACTGGAGGTCTGGGAGAGCTATTGGTACAGAGTTACAAGAATGTTTTGGTGGCAGAGCACGCTAATCCTTTGGCTGTGGTTATTATTAGGTCAGAGCAAATCAATGAAATTGAACTTTTGCAGTCTTTTAGTGAAATATTCAGCTGGGATGACAATGGAGCATTAGAGAGTATGGTCAGAATTGCTATCTCATGAGATTCCCACACAAAGCTATGTTGGTGGAACTATCTAAATTTAATGGTTTTAACTTGTTAAACACTGGAGTTGTGATTAAGGTACATGCATGAACTTTGGATCACCAGGCAGTTGGGAAATTACACATTGCTTGGGTCAGATTTGGAGGAGTTCTTGACTGCGTTAGGCACTTTTTTGGTGTGAAGTTGCTACTATTTTGGGACCTGTTTGGAAAATGATATGGACACTATAAATCAAGAAAAAGTTAGAGCTAGATTTGGGGTGAGAGATGTGGGGGAAATCCCACCTTTTGTTGAAATCACTTCCCAGGAATTGCTAATGTTCAAACTGAGTCTGAGTTGGAATTTGTGGAGGAACTGGGATGGTATAAAGAAGATAAGAGAAAGGAATTGAGCAACAATGAGCTCGAAGATAGAGAAGAGGTGGGTGATGCTAGGAAAAAAACAAACTGGATGAGAATAACAGAAATCAGAGTTCTTTGGAAAGTCTGTCTCTGGCTCAAACTGAGGAAATCAATAAGAGGAATGAGTCAATGAAAAACTCCATTGAGAATTCTATGTGAGCTATGATAAAGGAAATGGCAGTTGAGAGGACAAAAATGCAAAAGTAAATGGATATCATTTTCAGGAAAATTCAATCTCTTGAGGAAGAAAAGCTTAGACAGACTTCTCTATGGGCCAAAGAAGAAAAAATAATTGCTGAGATGGAGGCCGATAAGCTACAGCTGAAAGATGAGTTAGCTAAACAACAAGATGATGTACATCAACTGATTCAGGAGGCTGCTAATAGCGAACAATATGAGCTGGAATTGGCTAAAATGAAGATGGAAGACATTGTGAAAAGAGAGGAGAGTAAGAAGAGTGGATCTGAGTCGGGAACATACAGAGAGGAGGAACTTAGAAGAAGCTTGAGATTCAAGGGAATAGAAGATCAAATGATTGAAGACTTGGCTAGGAATAGAGCTGAAGAAACAGATAATTATGGTAAGATTGTTGATCCCTATGCAGTAAATAGTTCCCCACTCACATGACTTCTTTGGTGGGGATTGATTTGGGGTGCTCTATTGATATGATTGATAAGAATTTGGAAGTGATCTAGAAAATGGAAATGGCTAGAGAAGAGTTTTATCAAAAAAAATCGGAGAAGGCAATACATCTAATAAAGCTCCTAGCACACCAGTACATATTAATACTGGAGATGCTACTTTTGAGGAGCTTTGCTCTGACATGGAAGACTTGGATGCTGAATTAGAAGAAGATGAACTTGAACAACTGGGGAAAATTTTCTCAGGAGGGAAAGTGAATAGAGATTGCTCACCGGTTCTAAACTGTGTGAAGCACTCTGTTGGGCCATTAAAAAGAATAGGGAGAAATAGAAAATATCCTAATTAGTGAGACTTCTCCTCCTTTTCCTTATTCATTTTAAAAAGCTTGTGTTTGTTTTCTTTTGAAAAAAATGAAGGAGTCTTTTGAAATTCTAGAGGCATGGAAAAATATCCAAAGAAAACATACATTAGGGAGATGATTGTGGAACATGGTTTCGATTTTGTGGGGATTTTGAAGACCATTAAACAAAAATTTACTAAAAATGAATTGCACAATTTGTGTAATGGTGGGAATTTTGATTGCTACTGGAATCCTCCAAGAGTCCACTTTGGTGGAATCTTGGTTGAGATTAATAAGGATTATTTTGATATGTTACATACTGATCATGGGGAATATTTTGTTAGGGTCATGGTTTTTGATAAGATTGCTAAGTTTCACTGGAATTTCATTGCTATATATGGAGATGCCCCATCTGATAGGAAAGTTGCTTTTCTTGCATAATTGGCCAGAATTTATCATGATAATAATGTTCCTTGTTTGGTGGGGGAGTGTGATTTCAATCTAATTAGAAAAGAGTCTGGAAAAAACAAACCTATGAGTAATATATATTGGAGTTTTGTGTTCATTGCCATAATAGAAAATGCTGGCCTCGAGGAATTTCCACTAAATGGGAGGGAATTCACCTGGGCAAATAACTTGCTTGACACTACATATGGGAAATTTGATAGACTGTTGCGTTGCCCTGCTTGGGAGCAAAAATACCCTCTTACGATGGTACATGCTTTTGCTAGAGAAATTTCTGATCACACCCCTTTGTTCATTGATACTAGTGAACATAGCACAAGTGATCCTATTTCTAGATACGAGATTTTTTGGAATATGAGAGAAGGTTTTAGGGAATTGGTCTATAAAATTTGGAAGGCACCATGCAATTGGAATACCTTGGATAGATGGCAACTTAGGTTTAGGGATATGAGGAAGAAAGCCAAAGGTTGGAACAAGAATGTGGATGCCTGGTACAGGAAAATTAAAATTGAGATCATTACTAAATTGGATGAGATTGATAAGATGGCAGAAAGACAAGGACTAAATGCCTGTGATAGGCAGGAACAAAAAGATCTTAGGAACAATTAAACATGCTTCTGAAACAAGAAGAAGTTAAATGGATATAAAGACAAAGAGATCACCTGATGGAGATGGTAACACTAGATACTATCAAGCCAAGGTGAATGGGAGAAGAAGAGGAAATAGGATTACCTCTCTAGGACAAGAAGAAGGGGTTGTGGAGGGAGAGGAACAACTGATGAATTACATTACTGATTTTTATAAAAATCTGTTTGGACATCCAGATGTGACAAACATTTCTCTGACTGAGCAGAATCTTGCTAAAATTTTCGAGGAAGAGTTTGAAAAATCATTGAACCTTTTTTGTTACAAGAAATTAAGGAAGTGGTGTTTGGTTTGAAAATAAATAAGAGTCCAGGCCTAGATGGTTTTCCTGCTGGTTTTTATCAACATTTCTGGGAGTTGGTTAAATGGGATCTGAAGGCTTTCATTGATGATTTTGTCAATGGAACTTTAGATATTTCTAGATTAAACTATGGTTTATCACTCTGGTTCCTAAAACTGCTGATGCTAAACAAATTCAAAAATTCAGGTCCATTTGTTTACTGAATGTTAGTAGTAAAATTATCACTATGGTTCTGATGAATAGATTGAGTAGGTGTGTGTCTCCGGTAATTTCTCCTACCCAAACAACTTTTGTGAAGGGGAGATATATCATGGAGGGTGTGGTGATTCTGCATGAGGCTTTAAATTCCATCAGTGTTAAAAAACAGAATGCACTGCTTTTTAAAAGTAGACTTTGAGAAGGCATATGAAAAAATTAAGTGGCCTTTTGTAATTAAAATGTTAAAACTCAAAGGTTTCCCAGATATATGGTGTGACTTGGTGACGATGACCATGAGAGGTGGACAGGTTGGATTCAGAGTCAATGACAGGATTGGACCTTACTTTAAAACCTTTAAAGGGCTACGGCAGGGGGATGCTATGCCCCCTTGTTATTTGACTTGGTAGATGATGCTCTTGTTGTTATGATGAACAATGCTAGAGAAAATGATATAGTAAAAGGTGTGCTAGGGAATAATGTTACTAAAGGTGTTAACATGTTGCAATATGCAGATGACACAATTTTGTGGTTGCAATATGATGTCGAGAGTGCTAAAAACCTGAAATTTATTTTATGTTCCTTTGAACAAATGTCAGGGTTAAAAATTAATTTCATAAAAGTGAGATCATTCTTTGGGGGGGGCTACTGAGAGAAAAGAGGCATATTAGGAATTTTTCACATGTAAAATGGGAGAATTACCTATGTAATACCTGGGTATGCCTGCTTCTGATACTAGGATCAGGAACAAATATTGGAGAGGAGTGGTAGAGAAAATTGAGAAGACATGTGGCTGTTGGCACGGGAGGGTTTGGGGGTCCATCGCAGGGAGAATTACTTTGGTCCAAGCATGTTTGACCAACATACCTCTCTTTATGATGTCTTTTTATCTCATGCCAGTGGAAATTATGAAGAAAGCATATTTTTATAGTGTCGGATTGGTTTGGCAAGAAGATGAAGATAAGAAGAAATATCATCTGCTCCCTCCGTCTCATAAATAAGAGTTGGAAGAATTGTTAACTAGAAGAATTGTCCCACTAGTGTAAAAAATGCTCTTATATCATGGGACGAAGGGAGTAGTTAATTGGAAGAATTGTTGCCTCCCTAAAGACTTTGGGGGGTGCTGGGAATTCTTAATTTGAATACCATGAACAAACTTTGTTAGTTAAATGTTTTTGGAAATTGGAAACTGATGAAGGGCTTTGGTAATCTGTCCTACTAGGAAAATATGTGCCTGATGGCTGCATTTCTAGAGTTAAGAAAAGACCGGGGATTCCCTATTTTGGTCCAGTCTTTTGAAAGTGAAAGACATCTTTTACAAATATGCCAAGAAAAAACTGGGTGATGGTAAAAATACAAGATTCTGGGAAGATATCTGGGTTGATGATAATGCATTGAAATATGATTATCCTAGGTTACATGATCTGTGTTTTGATCATAACATCACAATTGCTGAGGCCATCTAGAAAGGATGGTCAGGTTTCAGATTTAGAAGAACTCTACAGGGAGAAACCCTAGAACTCTCGAATAGCCTAAAATACAGTTGTGTAGATGTTGAAATGGGGAGTGGCAGAGATAGAATTTTTTTTCGTTAAATCCTTGTATAGGAAAATGGTCACTGAAGACTGTAACTTTTCACACAAAAAATTTGTGGAAGGTGAAAGTGCTTGGCAAAATCAAAGTGTTTTTGTGCTTGGTAAATAGAAAGGTATCCTAACTAAAGATTCATTGTTAAAAAGGGATCGGGAAGGTCCCAAGGAATGTGTGTTTTGTGGTAAAAATGAAAGAGTGAATCACTTATTTTGCTCTTGTTCTGCTGCTTCACTAATGAGCTTGCTTAAATGTACTTTCGGTTTGAAATTTACTCCCTCTTCCATTGAGAGATGGAACAAAACATTTAAGAAAGGGGACGAAAAATTAGGAGTAAATTGCAGAAAACCACCACTTTGAGGGCTAGGTTTTCAGAAAACACTAGGTTACAGTTTCTTGACAAATTGCACCATGTCTTGTGTAATCTTTTTGCAAAAACCATTGATTGGCGGATCTGGCTCGGTTAAGTGCGTTTATGACAGATGGGGCCCCTATTTCGCTGATGTGGCATAGCGTTTTACCAAAGATAGCATTACATGGGTAAAAAAGCGAAAACACCCCCAACACTATTGTCAAAAAGTGAAAACACCCTCCCGATTCAGATCGGGATCTGTCTCTCCCGCACACCATCCTCGTCCTCCTTCCAGCTCCTAGGCCGGCGACCCTCCCCCTGAGCCGGCGACTCTCCCCAATCCCCTCCCAGGCCGGCGACCCTTTCCCCCGAGCCGGAGCTCCTGGTGGTGACGAGGCCAGCCTCGTCCGCGAGTCATGGCGTGGCGGTGGATGCCGTACTGGAGCGCGTAGGAGGCGAGGCCGAGCGCGGCGGACAGGAACAGCACCGCCGGCAGCGGCATGTAGAGTAGCGCCAGCCCCGACGACCAGCCGAACGCCTTGCCGAGGTCGGAGGCGGTGGCCAGGTAGTTGAGCGACTGCTGGGAGACGCCCATGGAGGCCTTGAGCGCAGACGAGTAGGCCAAGAAGTCGAAGTTTGTCCCCGTCAGCGCCTGCACCCACACCGTCGCCACCAGCACCGCCCACCGCCGCCACTCGCCGTCATGGCTGCTGCTCCGGTGGCCGAAGCTGCTGTCCATCGAATCGGCCTGCCCTCTCTCCCCTCGAGCCGCCGCCTCTCTCTCTCCTCTTCTCCGCCCCACGACGGCGGCAAACTGCGGCAGGGGGGAGGCCAACGGCAACTACCACGCGCGTGGAGGGTGGGGGATGGAGGGGCGCACGTACGACATGTCTCGAGGCTGGGCGCTAGCAAGCTTTGTTCCGGCAACGGTGCTGCCAGGCGCGCGTCGTCGAATGCGCCGCCGCGCTCTACACCCTCGGTTGCCGTCGCCGAACACGCCGCCCCGCTCTACACTGCCGGTCCCCGTCACCGGATGCGCCGCCGCGCGCACAGGAGTAGGTGTGGACCAATCAACTCCATCTCCTCGGTGGCCGTCGTCTGGGTCGCCAACCGCGACCGCGAGCTTCAGCGCCTGCACACGCAGCCCAGCCCGCCGCTGCTGCTCGCCTTCTTCTAGCTGCACCTACTGTTGCTTGCCGCACCTGCAACTCGAGCCCCCTCCCCCCGATTTGGCCTGCTGCGCGAGGAGGCGCCCGACGCTGGCTGCGTTGACCGCCCCAACGAGTTGCGAGGATGAACGTGGGCTGATTGCTTTTTCCTTTTTGATTTAGGGGTGTCTCTGTAAAATCTGTGGACGAGTTTGTAAAATTATATTAAAATTGACCTGGCACGAAATGTTACGCCACGTAGGCAAAAAAGGGCCCCATCTGTCATAAACGCGCTTAACCGAGCCAAATCCGCCGATCAGTGGTTTTTGCAAAACAATTACGCTAGACGTGGTGCTTTCTGCAGCGAATCTGTATCCTAGTGTTTTTCGCAAACCTAGCCTTCAAAGTGGTGGTTTTATGCAATTTACTCAAAAATTAGTCCTGATTGGTGTGGCTGCTATGTTTTGGACAATTTGGAAATGTAGAAATGGGATTATCTTTGATAACAAGATATTTAATGATCCCATGACGCGGATTCGGTTAATCAATTATTGGATAACGGCTTGGTCTATTTTGCAGACAAAGGAACAAAACAAAAGGGTGTTGGACTTGGGAACAAGGCTATTAGAACATGTAGCAAGTGACGTGTATAAAGCTTCACAAGGATGGAGGTACAACGTGCCAAGGCTGGAAGGGTGAGGAGTTGTTGTAGGCCTTGCTTGACGCTGGCTGCTGGATGCGTCGTTCTTCTTCTTTTAGTTGCAGTAGTCGTGGTGGTGATTTTTAGGTCGTCAGTACTTTTGGGGTTATATCCCTTGTCCCTTTTAATTTGCTCATGTACTTTTCTTAACTGTGGTTGTGTTGGTTCCCTTCCCCCTCCTGTGAGTGGGGCTTTGGTTTCGAAGGGTGACATTTTTCGGTATGTCCGAGAGTGCGCCTAAGGAGTTGTTTGCTTTTATCTTGGGTCTTCTAGTAGTATGGTACTCCTTTCATTCCACAATGTAGTGCATTTTTTTAAAAAAGTCAAACTTTATCAACTTTGATCAAGTTTATAGAGAAAACCGTCTACATCTACACACCAAACATGTACATTACGGAAATATAACTCATAGTATATCCAATGATGTGCATTTGGTAGTGTAGATGTACCTATTTTTCTCTATAAATACGATCAAAGTTTGTAATGTTTGACTTTTAGAAAAATATATAGGCACTACATTATGGAACGGATGGAGTAGCTTATGGTAGTTTGTGGACTGGTGCTTGTAGCTCAAACTATTGGTTTTCATGGTTTTCCTTAATGAAAACCGGAAGGGGAAGCCCTTCTTTTGCTAAAAAAACACACACACTCCCCCAGCGTCCAGGGCTAGTCTCATTTTAACACCCTATCTCATTATTTTCCCCTCAACCAATCGTTTAGAATAGAAAAAATATCCTAAGTTCCGAACTTCCGATTACAAGTTGGCGCATAAACGACAATCATTTCCATTCGACAGGTCATATTGTAATAGTATAAATACAGCTTTCGAATCGTATTCCGTAGAACACGTTTTTCCCCGGAGGTATATATGCCATGCGATCTCATTTTGGTTGGACGCTGGTGGTACATACATACGGGAGTATCTATCTATCTACCAGCCGGTAAAAAGAAAAGAAAAACGAAGGTCCGGGCGGGCGACTGATGCGCGACGGCGACAGACGGGACCGGCCATGAAAAAGAGCCAAAAAGGCAGCCGTCGGGCTCCCCACTGTCCCCCTCCGCTGCCCCCCGCGCCGCGTACGCCCGCTCGACGCACCCAAGCGTTGCGGCTTCCAGCCAGCGAATGAACTGCTCTGCTCTGCGCTCTGGACCATCTCCCGTCCCCGCGCGCACGGGGCACAGTGCGCATGCACATCCAGTCCAGTCCGTCCAGCAACGAATCTCGCTGCGATGGCGATGCCATTGCCATTGCCATTGCCATTGGGCGGCATCGGCTTGTCCCGCGGGTGCGTGACCCGACCTGACTCCGTCGGCCGGCCGGCCCAGTTCGTTCCACCCCACCCCAGCCCACCCCCCGAAAGACCGAATGATTCCCTCGTCGAAACAGCTGATATCTCCACGCCAGATTCGACACGTTCGACCCGATGGACTACACAAAGTTTCCATCCTTCGTCAGTTCGCCACTACAGCATCACACTGGTACTACTATTACTAGCTGGATCGGTGATGATGAAAGGTAGGAGGGCCTTCACTCGAGCCCATAAAAAATACACTAATAATATAATAATCACAGGCAAAAGAGCACCAAATCCAAGATAGATTGATAGGCAGATGCGGCTGCGCCACAGATGCCAAACATTCATTAACCACGGCGGCCATGTCGACGCCGCCCGCCCGCCCGCACTGTGCCCAACTGTCAACGAGCCGCACTGCGGCCGGCGACGATTCCATCTTCCATTCGATCCGGAAAACGAAGCTAAAAAAAGATGAACAGACGAACAGCGGGGAGAAATTCAAGAGCACGATTACAAGGAGCACAGCTCACCGCTAGCATTAACATAGTACAATTACAAAGAGCACGATTACAAGGAGGGCCGATCGAGGAACTAATTAATTAATTAACATCTTCGTCTTCTTCTTCTCTAATTAAAAACAGCTAATCTTGGCGGGCGGGCGGGCGGGCGGGCGGTACGTACGTACGTCGTGCTGAAGGGTGGTAGGGGACATGAATAGCCGGGCGAATAGGAGTTGTAGAAGGGTAGAGGTACTACGTGGCCATGGATTAACCTTGTCTTGGACTTGGATTGGAGGCAGCGCCGGCCGGCGAGCTCATCACTGCTGCTACAGGCTCAAGTTGAGGTCCAGCTCCTCCTCGGCCTCCTCGCCGTTGTTGTTGTAGTTGCTGCCGCCTCCGGAGGTGAGCGTGGTGGTGGTGCTGGCCGGCGAGGGGGTGGTGGCGGCCGCCGAGGCGGTCGGGCCGTGGCAGCCCCGCCTCCAGTTGAGCATGTCGATCAGCTCGTCGCGCCCGGCGCCGGGCTGCTCGGCCGCGGCCATCATCGCGCGCTCGCTGCTGCTGCTGCTGACGGCCAGGAGCTGCTGCTGGTGCGCGGCGAAGCGGGACACCTGCTGCATGCCGCTGCTGTACAGCTCGCCCGCCGCCGCCGAGGACGCCGACGCGCCCTGTGGCGGCGCGTAGTACTGGAGCCGGTCGGAGCCGACCATGATGGAGCTGTGGGAGGCGATTGGGAACGTGGTGGGCAAGGCCGCGTAGGCACGGCTGGCGTACGCGTGCGCCGCGCCGCCCGCGGCCACGCCGGGCACGGCGGAGCCCACGCCGCCGCCGCCAGCGCCAGAGCCGGCGTAGGCCCCCGAGGCCGTGGCGCCGGAGGAGTTGGGCGGTGCGGCATTGGCGTGGAGGTGCGCGGAGGAGGCGGGCGGCATGTAGAAGTAGGGGTTCCAGCCGATGCTGCGCTCCTTCTTGTGCGCGTTCTGGTGGCCGCCGAGCGCCTGCGACTTGAGGAACTTCTTGTTGCAGAAGAGGCAGGGGAAGAGGCGCACGTCCTTGCCGTCGACGCACGCGCCGTCGACGCCCGCCCCGGCTCCCCCGTCAGCCTCGGCGACGGACTGCGCGGCCGGCGCCAGCGTGAGCGAGAGGTCGGCCGGCTTGGACGGCGGCATGGGCACAGGCACAGGGGGCGAGTCCATGTCCATGTGGCGGCGGCGGCGTTGGATTTGTGGGCGATTAAACAAGGTCGTGGGAAAGGATATGATTATATCCACAAAGGGGGAGCGAGGAAGGGAGGTCGGGGGAAGCGAGCGTGCGTGCACTGGAGTGGTATGTATGGTTCGGCCCAGGAGAAAGGCGAGGGTTTGTTTTTCTATATATGGCAACGGACGCAGGAGAAGAAGTGGAGTAGCAGCAGCAGTTCAGCAGTTTGGCTAACTGATGGGGGGGCTACTCTACTGTGACGGGCTGGCTGAGTGCGCCATTTCCTTTCCTTTGGTTTCTTTTTCCACCTTTCCGCTGCTGATAAATTATTATGCTTGTAAAGTTGAGTGGTAGCCTCTCAGCCCTACGACTCTCACTTGGAAATGCTAAACTGTAGTACCACAAATGCCATGGTTATCAAAGGAGATGTAGTGGGATTCTGTTTACGGTACCACATACACACACACACGAGTGGGAGAAAAGAAAGGACTTGGAAAAGGAGGCCAGCAAGCAACTGGTTGGCTCCGGCCTGTGGTGGCTCGTCCGTCGCGACGGTGGTGACGCGAATATATGCTCGCGCCCAGTGGGCGGGGCCCCGGCGTAAGTGGGATTGGGCGGCCATGGGAGGCCGCGGCCACATGGTGGCGCGCCACTGGGGGGCTGCGCGCGCACTGCTTTCACGCAACACGCCATTGCCACTGTAGCGCTCCGTGAGGTGTGTAGTCCAGCTACAGGAGCAACGCTGCCGCCGCGGCAGGACACAGGAGTACGTAGCCAGGAGCCAGGTCGGACGGAGGAAAGTCTGCGTGATCGGAAAGCGCCTCTCCGTGTGGCACCCTTCGGGCCATCCGTTTCGTGCCATATTTGGAGTTCTCGGCACCCATCGCTCAAACCGGAATGCAGGAATTAAAATGGGATTTACTACTACTAGCACTACCATCTGGCTCACTCACCGACCTTTCTTCTGCTAGCTGCTGAACGATTAGGTACGGAACTCATAAAAAGAAGAAGGACCCCGTACTGTTCGTTAACATCAGGTAACGAAGACACTGACAAACAAGTCCGCCAACCTGCGTGCTCAGCCAGTTCAGGAGTTGGTTTGGAGAGCAAGTATACGTACTTGTACGTCTCCGCAAAGCGCATTACAAATAGAGCAACTTAAAAACTATACGTATATAGAGAGCAACGAATTACTAGTAGATAAAGCATACCGTACGTATTTATCTCTGTTGCGGAACATGGCCGGCAAAGTAATATAGTAGGAATAGTATTTATTTATCATCGGTGGCTGCATGCAGTCCAGCAGACCATGTGCCACTTTCCACTTCTAGAGAAGGAACCAACGTCTAGTCCAGTTTCAAGCCATTGACACCACCACTTTTCCCACCCTAAACAGCGATGGTCACATGTACCAGATGTAGCAGCTCCTATATTAAACTAAACTAGTGAGTGTCACCGCGGCGATCCGGCCTGCGGTTGCTTGCTACCCCCTTGAACCGTGACAGAGGAAAAAACAAGGGCAGCTGGTGCAGCAGCGACACGATTTTTTATTTCTCACCCTCGCCTCACCTCAGAGAGATCTGGTTGGATCCGTCGCGCTGTCACGTCCGCCTCACGCTTTTGTCCAAAACAGGGACGCGCCCGTCGAGTTTCCGTCCGGAAAGGACAGGTTTCCAACTCATCAAAGTGAATGTGAATTTCTTCTTGTGTATGGGCGAATTTTGGTTTTGGCGTTCCGGAAAGTGGACGTGGAGAGAGTGTAACCAGGCCCGTCTGGCCGTCTCACCCTCACCTCACGTCTCACTGGCTCAACTGGTCCTTGGAACTTGTTGTCCGTAATAAACTAACTCACTCCCATTGTCTCCTTCACAGCTAGTCACTCCATGCTCGGGATACGTGAACTGTATTGTTACGGTGAAAAGAAACTGGCAGGTTCTTGTGAATACTCTCCCTCTCTCTCGCTCTGCCGATTTCAAAGTAGTAGGACTTGTCCATCGTCAGTTCATCACCGGCAGCAGGTAGGCCGCGCTACGCACGCACTGTGAGAAGCAAGAAAAAATGGCAGAAGAGCTGGAGTCCGGGCGAAGAAAAGTCGACGGAGAGGGAGAGGAAAAGACTAGCGACGTGACCTACTAACCCCAATCAGCACGCACGGTGAGGGAGGGAGAAGCGAGACATGGCCGGGAAACAAACGAGTTACCTCATCCGGGTCGAAAAGATGAGACGGAAAGGCTAGCTAAAGGCACTGGCCGTGGCCGCCCCCATATGAACATGGCGACTACTACCACTACTACCCATCATCACATCAAACAACAAATATAGTAAAAGCCACACTACCACTAGTAGCAACGTCGCATAATTGATCACCCATCCATCTACCGCGCGGCGAGAGAGAGAGAGAGAGCGCCACACGGGTGGGGCCGCATGCACAGTGGATGCCCCGAGCACCGCGTAACTAAACACGAAGCGACGCGCGAAAAGCCAGAAAGCGAGACAGAACAAGACGCGGGTACAGTCCGGCGGTAGTACGAGCTCGTCGATGGAGGGACAGACACGCATCACCACCACCCAGCCCGGCAGCGATGGATGCGACGAGATATTTACGAGCTCGCACCGCACGGAGTGATGTGATATTTCTAGTCCCAGGACTAATAAAAAAGACTCTCTCTAGTAGAGTCTTTTTCTAGTTCCTGTAGAAAAAGTCCCTCATATTTGATTTCTAGAGACTTTTTAGTGACTTTTTCTAGTCTCTGGGACTAAAAAGTGACTAAACCAAACACCCCCTTGGAGAGCGAGACGAGCCGCGTCTGTGGCCTAGTGGGCGAGGAGGCCCTCTGGCCTGGGGTGGGCAGAGCGGCGCAGGCAACACGGGAGGCGGCCAATGGGGAAGAGACACGTCGGAGGAGCGGGACGCCGTGTGCCCTGGGACACGCAGAAGAACCGGGACGGCATCTTGCGCGGCTGGGCAGGGCTAGTTGGTGCAAGAGGCAGAGGCGGGGCTGAGACTGAGAGGGACGGTGGCGGAAGTGGCCCACTGGCGGAAGCCCCGGCAAGAGGAGGAGGGGGAGTTTATGGGCGGCGGGGCCCACCGGGTTTGTCCCGTTGCGCTCCATGGCCACCATTTTCTCGCTCTAGTTCCAGGTGGTCCTTTTTTCCTGTGGCATGGCAGCGGGGAGGACGACGACGACAAGGTGGTGGTGCCCAACCGGACATGGCATGGGCAACGGGGCTGCGCCCTGGACGCTTCGCTTGCTTGGCGCCATGGGGTAAAAATACGATGCTGGAGGCCTCCGTATAGCGTACTCACATCCCCGCCAGACGGAGGCGTCAGCTTGGGCATTGCAGGATGGAGTGTCTGGCTGGCTGACCTAGATAACCAACCGCTGACCCTTTTCTTTTTACACATACACAGGCTGCTGTTGCTCAATGAAACCCGTGCAGAGAGAGTTATCAGAAGAAGAGAAGAAGAAAAGAGTTGCTACACAATTACTCCACGTGTAGACACAGTGACCAGGTTGTCAGGCAGATGATTATTGGTGACTACTACTACTACTAGTAAAAGCAAAGAACATTTGTTACCACTCTGTCAAAAGAGGAGTTGCTACTCAGTTGCTAATTCTTTTTACAAGGAGGCTGCTGTTGTTGATCAATGAAACCGGTGCACAGGGAGTTACTCCCTCCGTTTCTAAATATAAGACTTTTTAAAGATTCAGATACATACTACATTACGGAGCAAAATGAGTGAATCTACACTATAAAATGTGTCTACATACATCAGTGTTGAAATCTCTAAAAGGTTTTATATCTAGAAAAAGAGGGAGTATTGTAGAAAAAAAAAGGAGGAGTTGCTACTTAATTAGTCCACGTGTAGACACAGTGACCAGATTGTCAGGCAGATGATTATTGGTAAGTACTAGTACTAGTAAAAGCAAAGAACATTACTCTGTCAAAGTTCATTACCAAGAGTACGGAGATACTTGCAGCAGAGGAAAACAGCTCCGTGCGTCTGCTAGTAGTACGTAGTATAACAGTACTAATATTTATTGACATCTCCACATTCAGAGAGATAAAATCAAATAGTATATAGTGTAACTGGGATAGATGGCTCGACTGGGAAACTTTCTTTGTTGACATCATAGTCCCCATTACTCTTTCAGAAAGATGCTGCTACTACTACTGCTGTCTACGCAATCTGTCTCGAGGGAACTCTACCAACAGAGAGAGCATTGACTATTGGGAAAACGAGACCTGGCCGTGCCAAAGCACTCTCCCTCGCACTGAGTGCACGTAACAAACAAACAACAAATGGAGAACGGAGGGGGCCAACCGACTGAATAGACAGAGAACAAATAAACAGCAAATCTTTCCCAGCAAGGCTTTGGGTTCGTAGTGGAGGCGGGGAGAGGGGCATCTCAGATCTGCGCCCCAAGGCGCTAGGGGGGATAGGGGACCGCGGGATCGCTGAGGGAAACCGACCTGTAGTGTCAGGTACTATGGCCGGCCAAAGGCTTTGATGAGTGGCAAACAATCGGCACATGTAATGGCGCCAACCATTCCTGCAGTTGAACTGGCGTGGCACCAGCCACCACCGCTCCCCAGGACCACGCACGCCAAAGGACAGGACAGCCGCGATTACTACTCCTGTGTGCTAACCAATCTCTGGAGATTCCACCCTCGCGTCGACCAGCTCGTACTACTGCTGCATATAGCAACCATGTGCAACTTCCGTGGCCTGGAGCGGATAGCAGCGCTCTCTAGGGTCAGCCTTAATTTGTTCCTATCCTTTAATAGCTGGGTCCTAAGTGTATGGCACAGTGGGTGCGAGTAATAAGTTCCTCTACAGAGAACAATTGTCCCGCCCCTTTCATGGCTCTGCCTCACTTGATGAGTGAGTCTTGTCATAGGTGGGACTGTATACTACTCTAGTATTATTTAGTTGTAGAGTACAGGGTCCAGGGTCTAACTTTAAATAGTATCCTATCTACTAACTCCATCTCAAACTCCAGAAATATCTATAGCAAGTATTCAAAGGAACACCCTCAAAAAAAGTATTCAAAGGAAACAGCAACATAAACATCGAGTTTTTTTAGAGAGAAAAAGAGATAACATGAACATGTAGCTGATATTGAACTGCAGGTGCAAGGCATGCTGGTGAACATAGCATAATGGCTTTTTCTTGTTCACAAAAGTGGAAATGCCTAAAGCAGATAGTACAGGTTCGACAGTCACACAGCAACCAGGATAGACGCAGGATATCAAAAGGAAATCCCGTTTGCTGGAACTAAATAGTGGCAGGTCTGCAAGTGGCATCGGCGAGAGAGCGTACCTAAGCAACAAGTGGCAAAGGTCATCTGTCCAAGTTTCGTACAGCATGTCCGCGTCAGTTCAATTGAGTTCACAGGGGCACCTGCTATCAGTATCTCCTGCTGTTCCATGAGCCCAAAGTAGAAGACGACTTGACATTGCTGGCGACGGCACCACCACCACCACCACCACTGTTTGCAACAGGGCAATCACGGGACCAGTGACCAGCCTTACCACACTTGAAACACCCATCAGATGAGGTTGCTGAACTTAATGCCCTCCCGCCTTTGTCAGAGTAAGGATCCGAAGATTGATTCGGGCAGTCCTTCGCCCAGTGGTTCTCTTGCCCGCATTTGAAGCAGCCCGAAGAGCTCTTGCTCATGCTTTGGTTGGTGGGGGTAGCGCCAGCTTGATATGGTGATGAACCACCTTGCAGTGGAGCAGCTGTCCTAGGCTGCTGCTGATCGTCACACCATTTGAAAAAGCCACAAGAGCTACCTCCCTGAGAGATTTGCCCCCGGTCCAACACCAAGAGAAAGACATGAGATGCCCGAGTTATCAGGAGTGATACAACAATTATCACCAAAATAAAGTAAAGGGTAAAGGGAACAAGGAATATCATGGATTATTAAAACATAGGTGATGGCATCCTAGCATCAGTTGCTATCCACAAAGATGCAGATAGCAAAAAAAATGCTCCACTACGACAAAAAGATCTACTGCATATAGGAACTGCCATAATATCTCTTTAAGCAGATTTTGTTCACCAACAGATCATTTTGGGTAGTTTCGAATCATGAGAATAAAATAAAGAGCTACATAGGCAACAAGCACATGCTGTTATTGTTTACTCCCTCCATCCCAAAATAAGAAGTTGTACTAAAGTTAAGACACTTATTTTGGGGCGTAGGGAGTACTATATTAGTACAAACCATTTTTTACACAAACAACAAAGAATGAGGATATTTATTTGGCTGCCAGTTGCATTGCATGACAGGCTGTGGAAAGAGTGCTCCAGATACCATGAAAGAAAAACACGTCAGCCATGCATACCCAATTAAATGCTATCATGCCAATTTAAGATTTGGAAAGCGTGTATTCCAGATACCACGAAAGAAAGCATGTCGGCCATGCATATCCGGTTAAATGATTATCATGCCGATTTAAGATGGTACAGAAACCACTTCCTCGTGATCGAGAATAATTGAGTTGAACCCAAATGACCTAGTTGCTCAGTCATAAGAACAAAAAGGTAACAAGATATGAAGATATGAACCGCATTAAAACGTGAATCTGTTCTGTTGCCAACTAAATCTTAACTCATAACTGCACTCTGCAACTGTGACCATCACACTGTCAACATCTTCTATTGGAAAAATATGGAATATGCGGATGATATGATAGTCATGAATCATGGCCACAAGATAAAGAGTTATAAATGCCCAAGTAACTATGCACGTCAACACAGCAACTTCCAACCGTAAGAATTGGTATAAATGATATCTTAAGTAGATGACATGCTTTGTGGCTTAATACTTATTAGCAGGAGAAAATAAGCACCGAGTGTTCAGTATAACTTGATATTAAAAAATCCGCAGCATAATGTGGATATAGTAAAATATAAAGCACACAACCATGTAATCAAAGACAGAAAGAAATTAAGGTTGGGCATAAAATGTCCAGATGAATGAACCTGAGCTGGGCACCGATAAAACTGCCTCCCAACATTAACTCCCGCCTTTGTTGTGAGAATTAAGCATGTTCCAGCACCACAGGAACAAGGCATATTCACAATTGATGCATCTGACTGAAAGCTTGTGCTGCTGCGAGCATTAGCAGCGCCTGGAGATGGAGCATCACACCACTCAAAGAAGTTGCAACCTCCATTGTCCTTATGGTAAAAAATAACATCAGCACCACAGGTACGTTAAAATAAGAGAAACAAAAGGAGACAAGAAATAGCCTTCTTTCTTCACTACGGAATGAAATCTCCAATTTAGGTTAGCCGAATGTACAGGCATGCGCATATACATCAGCCAACAGAACAGCCCTTTATTGATTTGCACTTTCCAAGATTAAATTAGACATTTGCAACATGACAATCATAACTCTGAAGGTGAAGGCAAACAAACATACTCGAGAAATGCTGGAGGTTGGTTATGGACTAAGGGCAACAGACACACATTACACATGCATGACTGCAAATTTGGCCAAAGAAAACTCAAACAACAAGCTCACTTCACGCATTTATCCAACAATTTCTCAAGTATGATGTGCATCTAATGTTCATAAAATAAATGCCGGGGAGTTAGTGCAGCCAGTGGAAAGGTTTGGTCTACCAGATTCAGCAGACAGCTCGGGGATATGCAGAAGAAAAACAGACCAGAAACTCTGGATCAGGGACAGTGCAACCGGAGCAATGGCAGGCGCAGGATGGGGATCTCTTGAAAATCAATACTGACGGCGCTTTCAGTGCGGCAAATGGCAGAGGAGGCTGGGATTCGTGATTCGGGACCGACTGGGAACAGTTAGAGGTTATGGAGCTGGGTCTATTCCTCGGCTGGCAAATGCACTACAGGTGGAAGCGCATGCGTGTACTGAAGCTTTGAAAGCTGCAGCGGACTGGGGAATGACAAACATCATACTGTAGGCGGACAGCAGGAATCTCATCCAGGCGATGTAATCCACCAATTTTGATCTGACATATGAGGGTATTATCTTTAGAGATTTACATGTGTTTGCTAGACTTAATTTTACCACGGTTTCATACTCTTGTGTGCCTAGAGGTTGTATTAAGCTAGCTCATGACCTCACTGCTGTCGGGGCATGTGGAAACAATCCCAGGTTTCTGTGGCTAGAGAACCTGCCACCTGATGTAAGCTACGTTGAGGCCAACACGTTTGTTGTGCCTGAGTGATAATGGAATTGGTGTTCCAGCTCAAAAAAAAAAGGTTCCACGCATCAGGATTTCATTTGTACTTTATAAGGCTTAGTTTTTAGCATTAGTGGTGGCCTAAACCTTGCATATTTTACTTTTCTTTAATAGGTTAACTAATTGATACTTATTTTAAAAAGCAAAACAGAAAGAATTTAAGACACTCTGTAAAATGCCTTAGCGAACTGGATGCTAGAGGGAATTGTCCCAATACAACAGAAATGGCAGAAGTTACCTAAGGCAGAGACAAGGGCAAATCAGGACCGGAATCGTTCAGATATCACTTATTCCATATCCTATTCCAAGGTCTTTTGGGGTTAAGTGTTTGGGAAAGATAGTGCAAGAAAAGAATACCTAAGCTGATAGCACCAGTAACAAATATAGATCAAATTTATTAAACTAATGAATATTCAGTCAGATATCAGGTGAAAATGGTGTTACACATATAACACTATTGCTAAAAAAAATCCATATCGCATTGATAAACCACCATACATGTCCAAAATACAGCAATACAGTTCAGAAGCCACGACTCAGAATCACATAACAGAGGCAGACAAACTTGAAGACTAAGGTAATCAAAATGGATGTAATATTTGCCTAGCCCGGGTAGAGGAGATGCATTTTAAAATATCAGAATAATGACTATATGTAGCTTTCAGAGACGGATTCTTTGGACAGTCCAATGAAATACTTGGATATTGCTCACATAATAGACAAGCATTTAAAAGCTACAGAGATACGCCACGTGAAAGAGGCCTGGCATTTGTCAATGTTATTTGCTTTTGAACTTAAAAGCGGAAACCTAAAATATGTAAGTCAAAGAGTAGGCAATTGACAGGGTGCGACAACAAAAATGAAGCTAAAAACAAATTATGTCTATACATCCACCTAAGAATAGGAACACATCTTATATGGTCCATCAAGCACCCATGACAAAACTACTCATGCAGCACACACAAGTTAATTGACTGCTGCTGAAGGTCTCATCCTAACACGACACCGAAATTGAATGAAACAGATGTACTACATCTTCTTGCAATAATCATACTGGTGCTCAGCAAAAAACAAAGAAAGGATGTTCTTCTAAACCAAACTATGATGGGCATTAAGTCGGCCACCACACCATACTGCTAACTGGGAAAAAACAACCATGTTTGCAAAACTAACTTCTCCAAATTCTATAAGAAGCAACTCAGTAGGCCACACTGCCAGAATACTACTATCTTTGATCAACCAGCATGGAGAAAATTTTGTACGAAGATATGCATCATAATATCTAAACAATGTTTTATTTCTTAGTAAACGCTAGTACGCTACACAAGATGAATGCAACATTATTACACAGTGGTGAAGCTAGGACTCAATAGCAGGAGAAGTAAAGATTTCCCGTGAACAATGGTAAGCACATCGGAATTGATCAATGGTAAAACTATAAGCTGTACTAAATGCGAGTGAACTTGGTTTTGGAACAAACAATACATGCAATTGATTTTGTAACAAACAATATTGTTACATCTCCAGACGACCATTGCACTTGGTTCAAGTTCACTATTTACGATTTTTGAGTTCTGGGCTAGCTCAGGGAATCCAAATCACAAGACCACATGGGCACATTGCATTACAAGTACAACTCTCCGAAATGCACAAGGTAACAGGATGATGCGATTCAACAATGAGGGCTGATACTCACCCGCGTGGGACACCTGTAGAACTTGCGGCCGGGGTTTCTGGGCGTGCTGGAGGTGAGCACAAGGCAGATCCCAGCGCCGCAGGGGCACGCCTTCTCCTCCACCTCCCCGCCCGCATCCACATAGCCGCCGCCACCGCCGCCGATTCCGCCCCCTACGCCGCCCCCACCACCGCCGATTCCGCCTCCTACGCCGCCGACACTTGCCTGCAAGGATTGGGGGCACTCTCTCGCCCAGTGGCTGGTGTCCCCGCACTTGAAGCACGCGCCCTTGGTGATCTGTACGCCGCCGCCAGGGGAGACGCCTGGGACCTTGGAGCCGCCGGGCCGCTTGTGGGCGAGGGTTAGGGTTTCCTGCTGCTGCTTCCAGGCGGCGCTGTGGCTGCCCTTGAGCGCGGACAGGTAGGACCCCTCGGAGGCGGCGGGGGTCGGCGACGGGGAGGTGGAGAGGCGGGGGCGCTTGGAGTACGTGTTCGCCGCGGCCTCCGCTGCCTCGGCGGCGAGGAGGAAGGCCTCGTCGTCCACGTCGTCGAGCAGCGACATGGTCGAGGCGGGCGGTTGGGGGTGGGGAGGGCGGTGTGGTTTGAGGATTTGGGGAGGGTTTCGTGCGGGAGTTTTCGAGTTTTTCTGCCGCGGAAGACGAAGCGAAATGTTTTTTTTAGGCAAAGAGACGGAGCGAAATGGTTTCGGCGAACGCGGGGGTGCTGTTCCTCTTCTCTTGTCGTGCGTGGGCCGCGGCAGAAGTAGTTGGTGTGGGCTAGACAGGGAAAAAAATTATATGAGACCAGGTCTCACGGGTTAGCATGTGAGACCCATCCTAATGGATGACACGTGGCATTTACAAATCACAAAGCATCTACTCCACCTTTCGCTTGGATTTTTCTCGTATTTGTAGCTTTTGTGAAGTCCCTAAAAAGAACTTTTGTGAAGTTTAAAAGCTTTAAGTAACGGAGATCTCTTGTTAACGCCAACCAAAGGTCACTCCCAGTCGCCTACCGTCTCTTATACTCCCTCCGTTCCTAAATATTAGCCTTTTAGAGATTCCAATAAGAACTATAAATGCAGCAAAATAAGTGAATATACACTCTAAAATACGTCTATATACATACATATGTAGTTCATATTGAAATATCTAAAAAGTCTTATATTTAGATACGAAGAGAGTAGCTTTTTCCGCCCCCACCTTCTCTTATAGTTTTTTTTCGTACATTCATTTTTTTTCAAAACGTTTTATCTCTTAATTATGCGTGCAAATCAAGAATTGTTTTCTCTGTTGTGTTATTTACATCGAGATATTCGAAATTAGATATCACATGTTAATAGGTTTGGATGAACTGTTTTGTAAATAAAAACCGGGAAAATAGGAAATAAAAAAAACAAAGAACCCAAAAAAAGATAAACCAAAAGCCGGAAGCACAATTGTGGATTTCTTCTTTTTTTTGTGTGGGGGGGGGGGGGGGGGGGTGGACACGGTTCTGTTTTTCACTTTTCGGGCCGTGCTTGTCAAAAAACATCTGTCAAGAGAGGAGATGTCACTTGATGTCCTGGGAGTTTTCTTTAGTTTTCAAGGCTCATGCTGAATTGTACTTTAGTCTTTGGTTATTAACTTGTACTCTCTCCGTAAAGAAAATATAAGATCTTTTAGATCACTAATATAATGATCTAAAAGATCTTATGTTTCATTTAAAAAAATCTTATATTTCTTTACAAAGAAAGTACAAACTATGCATGTTTACATTGTCTAAAAGTCTCACTTCACTATAAGAGCCCGCAAGTTTACATGAGCTAGCAACATACTTCTGAGGAGCAACAGCAGCAGCGTCCGCATAGCACTAGCAGCCAGTATGAAAACCTGGCGTGAACCAGCCTGAGCTAGCATGTACGACAATCAGCGCCCCTGGAGTAAAATCCACAGGACCACCATATTCATGTCACGATATGCCTCTACAAAATGTTGCAGAATGCACCGCACCAAAATTTGACAGTAGCACAAAACACTGATGATAGATGCCAAGTGTTTGGATGATGTCACTAATCGACCGGGCTCACCCATCAGGCTGAGTGGGCAAAAAACGCCGGGTAGGCAAATTGGACTTAGCATCAAGATGAGAAAAAAAATGAAGATAACCAAAATATGTAAGACAGAAGTTACGTACTAACTAAGCATAGAGTTTTTGGCTAGAAAATAAATAGTATTTTTATGTTTTTCTCGAGTCAAATCTTGTTGTATCTAATGTAAGAAGAGGGTGAAAGTTTGTTCAATTAAGTAGTACTTCCTCTGTCCCATCATAATATAATATTTTATTACATCCATTTTATGAGTCTATTGAATGTATTAAGATCTTGTATTATGGAATGGAGGGAGTAATATATATGCAGGAAAGAATGCATGCCAGAAGACTCGCCTCCAGTGTACTATTGTACGTTGAGCATTTTTTTGCAAGATGTAACATAATAATCCAAGGCAACTATCTGATAAGGGAAAAATCGTGTGTGTACTTTTTGTGTACCAATACATATGCGTAGAAGTTTCAGACTGTAAAAATGGTCAATGAAATTTTTTGTTATTAAGCAATGCTTGTTGGACATGACAAATCAAAAAGATTACGCCCCCTTATTAGAGCCGAGTGGACTGGGGGTGTACGGTGCACCGAGAGGGCCAAACACAGGTTGAAAGTATGACTCATTTGCTATGCCTGGGAATCAGCTGTTTTGCAGCAAAGTTAAATACTCTGTTTTTTCTAGTGAGGGGAGATACTCTATTTTTAGATGGAAAATACTCTGCTTGCAGCAGGTAGATATAGTGTTACTTAGAGCATCTCTAGCAGACCCTACATAACTCGCGAACCCGCATAATTCCGGTGAGTATATGGGCTCGGCCCAATTTTCTGGCCAGAACAGAGCCCGTATACTCGTCCGGCTCGTAAATATTTTTACCGCGGCCCGCAAACGTTACCACCGAAGCCGTATAACTACGGGTTTGCGAGGCAGATACGGGTCGAAACCCTATCCCCCCGCAGCCGCCCGCCGCCGCGTTTTCCCCCGATTCTCCACTGCCCCGCTCGATTTCTCGCCGCCGGCGAGCCTGCGAAAGCCATGGACGGCTATGGTAGCTCCGCGGATGAGGTGGAGCGCCGCCGCCGCGCCAGATCTGACGTCGCGCGCAAGCGGGGGGCGCATCGGTGGCTCGACCGCGGTAGCCGGCCGCCGCCGGCGCTCGACCGCCGCGAGCTGGACGAGTTCGATCGCGAGCTCGCCCGCCGCCGCCACGCCTCCTCTGGCTCCTGGTCCGCGGAGAGCTCATCCGCGGGCGCATCGAGCTCGCGGCTCATTCCGATGAAAGAGGGAGCCAGAGGAGGAGCTCTCGCCTCGCGCCGTAGAGCCCGATGCGCCGCAGCGCCGAGGCGTCATCGGGCCCGAGGACTACCTCCCCCGGGGCAGGAGGAGCTCCTTGAGCGCGTCGTCCTCGAGCGGTCGGCGAGGGAGCAGGAGGAGCTGGAAGAGCGCATCCGCCGCGAGCTCGAGTACGAGCAGCTCTTCCTCCAGAAGGGCGTCGCCGCGTCGCAGGCGCACATGTCCAAGGAGGCTGACCTGCGACTGATGAAGGCGGAGCAGGCGAAGTTCTACATCGACCTGGACTCCTCCGATTGAGCGCCGCCGATGGTCAGCTACCGCACGAGCTCCGGTGAGCTCAATTTTGTGTAGTGGTACCGTAGCGTAGGCCCAGCCTAGCTCTGGCGAACTTATATGTAATATATGCATGCTGTGTACGAACTTATATGAAGAAGAACTATCTATGCGAGCGAGTTCCGGCGAGCTTTTGCTTAAATTTCTCGCGTGAAATAAGTTTTTTAAATTTTACAGGTTTGGATACGGTTTATGTTCTGCCGCGGCGATTTTGAGCCTGCATAAACATCCCCGTGCGAATTGTAAACTGCGTTTACAGTTGCTCTTATGTCCTATTCTTGTATATCTATGCTTAATAACATTTGGTTACGTCTTTTGTTGATTTTGTGCGATGGAACTTCTTGGCGACATGTTTCTTGTGTTGAGGTCCATATGCTTCATGAAACGATTCATTTTAAAATAAAAAAACATTAATGTGCCATCATTCATTGGCAATGTAGTGAACAAGAAAGACATGATTGTGTTCTAGGAATGATGCCAACCCTAATTTTTTTTGGTTCCATCGCAACGTGCAGGGATTTAGTTAGTCATACAAACAATTACACTGCTCTTCAAAGGATGGCAAGCTCCATTCGTTCAGATTGAAATCTCAAGTCGTCGAATAAATCGTATGTATTTCTTACGAGCAAGTAAAGCATGTGCAAATCCAAATTGTTAGCTGTATAATCTTTAAACATTTGCACTAACTGGCACTTCCATAACAAACAAATGCATCAGGCCTGCTCGAAGTGTCTGCTACAGAAGAAGCACAAATAGATATCAGATTTGGAACAAAAATACATCTCTTTTAATGCATGACAAATTGCTAAGTACACATTATCCATTGTACTGTAGTTGTTGCCCCATATAAACATAATTGAGGGAAAATTCTTAGCTGTATAATCATGAAGCATTTGCATTAACTGGCACTTCCATAACAAACAAATGCAATCAGGTCTGCTCGAAGTGTATGCTACAGAAGAAACACAAATAGATATCAGAGTTGGAACAAAAAAATATTGTCTTTTAATGCATAATAAATTGCTAAGTACACATTATCCATTGTATTGTAGTTGCTGCCCCATATACACATATTTAGAGAGAACAGTGAACTGCTATATATCAGCTCAGCAAGAGTGCACAAATTTAGTTGTACTCCCTCCGTAAACTAATATAAGAGTGTTTAGATCATTATTTTAGTGATCTAAACACTCTTATATTAGTTTACGGAGGGAGTATGAATATAACACCTTTTTTGACAAGGGGCGCCTTATTACTTGGATTAAGTATTACACCCAGCCTTTGCATAATTAAGATGCACACAGCCCAACAATGTTCTATCACACAACGAAAATTAAAAAGGTGAGATACAGGTCTCGATTCTCCACGTGATGTACCCATGTTGGGTAAAAATATCCCTCGTCGTAGTCTTCAATCATGTGCACACCTTCGTAAACAGGTCTCGATTCTCCACATGTTGTAGAGAGGACCATAAACGAAGAGTCCCGGTGCATCTGTAGATAACATGCATAAGAGACGTACTTTTATCTTTTATCTTTAAAAATCTTATCATTTCTACATAGCCAAAGCGGACAAATAACGGAAGCGCTCCCACCCTGAGAAGAGTTCTAAACCTGTGATCGATCCCATATAACCAGTTGCCAAATACATTAGCAATAGTACAAGGAGGATACAAAATAGAAGCTATTTGGATGACTAGCCATATAGAACAACCGATTTGCATTGAAAGAATAAATGTTTTATTGTCTCATCATGGTGACCAAAAGACATATTGCGGTCTTCCATGCCAATTATCTTCAGCAAGATGACTCTGCGACGAAGGTATCATGCAAAGATTTTATTCTTAAGAGGTATCTTCATCTTCTAGATCTTCTTATTATTATCCACTGGCACATCAGACTGGATTAACGCTTTATTCATAGACTTTATTGAGAATTGTCCATTCCTATGAAGGTTCCATCGGAATACATCGAACCCATGTGACAATTGCACCATGGACAACCGCTGGAGCAGGATGTTCCACGATTGGAGTCTGGGTCCAATTAAATCCCCTCTGAACGTCACATTGGCGGAAGTGATTCCAATACTATGGCGATAGTATCACCCTTGTGACGCACAATGTTGTATAGAGCCGGATATTGTTCCCGAAGTGTGGCATTTCCTAGCCACTGATACTACCAAAATCTAATTTCCGAGCCGTCCTTAATCGAGAAGGATCTATAGCAGAAGACATATTTCTTTGTAGCCATTAATCCCCCCAAAAGTGAGAATCCCCAAGCTTGGAGTATACTTGAGATACTGCCTTTGAACCCACATATTTTCTCGTGAGGAGGGTTTGCCATACACCGTCTTCCGTCAGTAATTAAACAATCATTTGCCGAGGAGGGCCCTATTCTTAACCTCAAGGTCATGAATGTCCAGCCCGCCTTGGTCTTTGGGACGACAAACCACACTCCATTTAGTCAACCGATATTTCTTTCTCTCGCTGTCTCCTTGCCAGAAGAATCTTGATCGGAAATAACCGAATCTATTTTGTTGATCCGGCCACATGAGTGACTCCTAATCAGAGTAGTGGTGGTGGCCTGTAGGCGAGCTCAGGGCAGCGGCGGGACGAGCTGACGCTGGATTGGGCCCATCTCCACTAGATCCACGAGATGTGTATCCTCGCACGAGACGCCTAGGTTGAGTGTCAAGCACCTTGCATGCAGTGGCGGCAGCGGCCTATGGACGAGCTCCAGGCAGCTGCCGAATGAGGTCAACTTGGGATTTGCGCGATTTTCACCAGATCCGGCAACTTCGCACCCTCGTGTACGGACGCCGGACGGCAGAAAAATCGAGTATCTCGTGCATAGGTTCGGCGGCTTGCTCAAGGTGACGTTTGGATGGGGCGAGCTACGGGCGGAGGCGTAAAAGAACGGGGGCGTTGTAGGCGGTGTCGAGATGTGGGTGGTGGCTAGACGAAGGGGGGCCGGGGCGGGGGCACTGGCGCTTAGGTGGCCGGTGGGAGGGACCGACGGCGGGGAAGGTTATAGGTGTCCTAGGCCAAGAGGATGTGGGCGGCTTGAGTTTGGAAGAGATGAGGTTGGATCAGAAAGAAGAAGGAGTTCTGTGAAACTTTGGGTGGAGTAACGGGTGTGGTTTTGAAAATTGCCATGCCTTGTCTTTGCCTGGGTCAGATGGAAATCTGACGGTCTGAAATTATAGATGGCACCAACCGAGAATTTTATCGGAGTAGATACATCAAAAAATGAACGAGGAGCTAATCTGTCGAATGCGTACGTGGCGCCACCAACGTTCAGGATCTCGGCGCGTGCACACGTTCCGGCTATCCGTATGCCCACGCCAACCACTTGCGCCTCCCGACTCACCACGCATGCACACGTACCTCCCTCCTGCAGTAGCCACCTGGCCTGCCACATCCGTTACAAAGGAGTTAATTGCAGGGAACTCAAAACCAGGAAATCAGTTAGTGTCGAAGCAAAATCTGGCGTCGAGCGCCATAGCCTTTTTTCCCATGCGCCAGCCCCTTTTCCTCTCACGTTTTGTTACCTTTTCAACTCGTCTAGCGCTTGGTCTCCGCCTCTTGCGTTGGACGTGTGGACTCCAATACAGGCGCTAATGTAAATTCATTTATTTATTTTCCTCTAAGCACCTGTCCAAGCGCTTACCATTGAAGATGCCCTAAGTCACCCTTCCAGAACAGTCGAATGCGTACGTGGCGCCACCGACGTTCAGGATCTCGGCGCGTGCACACGTCTCGGCTACCCGTACGCCCACGCCGACCACTTGCGCCTCCCGACTCACCACGCATGCACACGTACCTCCCTCCTGCAGTAGCCACCTGGCCTGCCACATCCGTTACAAAGGAGTTAATTACAGGGAACTACCACACTTCAGCACCTCGTAACGAATCAGTACCATTAGTTATTTTTTTGCCATGCAGTACCAACTCTAAGCCTAAGTGTTGCAAAACGGTCTGACTGAGTGGCCCCACCTGTCAGGCGACACATGGCATATGTTTTTTTGCAGAAAAGCCCCTTGCACTATTATTAATCACACACATGCCCATTGCGGAAAACTAAAAGGACGCGCCTAGCGGGCGGCTGGGCGCCCGCTAGCGCTCCTCGGCGGCCTGCTTTTTTTAATAATGCACGTAATCATTCCTGTGATTAAAAAGGACACTGCTAATTAATCATCCTTATGTAGTCTCTTCTCACGTGATGAATGCTTGCATGCCACTGCATTAATGTTTCTTATATTCGTCCTTCGTGCATTAATTTTTGATTTTCAAAATTATAAAAGACATCTTTTAAACCGCGTATCGAAATTCAGATATGTTTTCACCGTTGAAACCCTCGCGACGTCCTCTTTAAAAGTAGATCCTGCATGAAGATGTTTCGACGAACTAGTCTTCCTGCCAACTAAACATCAATGTGTGCAACTAGACTACATTGTCGCGCCAACTGAGCATATGTGTATGCAAGTAGTTTTCCTGCCAACTAAACATCAATGTTTGTGCAACTAGACTACATTGCCGCGTCAATTGCACATATGTGTGTGCAACTAGTGTCCTGTCAACTAAACACCAATGTGTATGCAACTGGACTACATTACAAGCCAACTGATCATATGTGTGTGCAACTAGTCTTTCTGCCAACTAAACATCAATGAGTGTGCAACTAGACCATATTACAAGTCTACTAAACATCAATATGTGTGCAACTAGACTACATTACAAGTCAACTAAACATCAATATACGTGCAACTAGACTACATTACAAGCCAACAGAGCATATATGTGTGCAACTAGTCTTCCTGCCAACTAAACATCAATTTGTGTGCAACTAGACTACATTACACATCAAAATTGTCATGGCCGGGACAGTAAACTAGTTGCACATCAAAAGTGTCATGGTTACTAGATTACAACCTCATGGAAGTTGAATCATGCAGATCAAAAAATTGGTTTTGAAAAAAGTTGCACGATATAGTACTAAAGTTGCACAATACAGCACTAAAGTTGCACCATATAGCACGAAAGTTGGCATAAAAAAATCTCGTTGAAACATACCCATGTGGGATCTAGTTTCAAAGATCTCGTCATGAGAAATCCAAGGGTGAAGACGGATCTGAATTCCGACGCGTGGTTTGAGATATATGACTTTTTAAAAATTTAAAACCCGAAATAAATAGACGTGTCACGCGCGCACGACCGACCACTACACCAACCTTGGTGGCTTGTTCAGAGTACGATACTATACTTATATTGTTATACCTTTGAACAAATAAAATAAAACGAAAAAATGATGCTGCATCAGGATGCGATCTTGCCCGAAATTCTTACCGCGCACGCACCCTAACCAACAAGCCACGCACATGCTCGAGTCAAGCTCGAGGCATATCTAGTTCGGACACATCCTGACCTTTCCCCTTATTTTGTAAGTATTTTTTTTCAATTTCTTTTATCTTTTTACAGATCTTCGTTATTACTCAGGTTTTCATGTTTTCATTTTTTTACGTTTCTTTTGTATATATTACAGGTTTAATATGCAATATTTTTTGCAAATATACACTGAACAATATTGTATAAATACACAATGTACATTTTTTTAGGATCACAATTAACATTATTGTATAATATATGATGAACAATTTTATTAAATACATTGAACATTTTTTAAATATATGATGAACTTTCTAAAATATATAAATTCTATATTTCTGTTTTGGATTTCTTTTATCCTTTTTCAGATCTTCATTATTCTTCGGGTTTTCTTTTTTTCAATTGCTTTTTATATAGGTTTAGTGTGCAACATTTTTTGGTAAATACACACTGAGCATTGTTGTATAAATACACAATGAAATATATTGTTTAATGTACGATGAACAATTTTGGTATATACATTGAGGATTTTCTAAATATAGGATGACCTTTTTTATAAAATATATAAATTCAAATTATTTATGTGTTTTTTGTTTCAGATTTCTTTTATCCTTTTTCAGATCTTCGGATTTTAATTTTTTTGCAAAAGGGCCCTGCCGCACGTTTAGTAATGTAATAATGTGAAGGTATTTTATCTAAAATGTACAACAATTTCGAGCCGGTGGCTGTAGACGCGTGCACCTATTTAATTAATTAGTATTTGCATTCGTCTAAAAAAAATCTGGCTATGCAAATGGTCCTGCAGCCCGTTTAATGCAGACATATACTTCCTCCGTTCTTAAATATAAGTATTTTTAGAGATTCCAATAAGGGACTACATACGAAGCAAAATGAATGAATCTACACTCTAAAATATGTCGATATACATCCGCATGTAGTCCATAGTGGAATTTCTAAAAAGACTTATATTTAGGAACGGAGGGAGTATAAAACATGCATGCCCTACCTAGATGTGAGTATCTCTGTGTTGTAGTGGATAGAGCGCGCTCTTGGTCCGGCTCGGGCTCAGGTTCGAATCGTGGCGGCCGCATCATTTTTGGTTCCATTTTATTTGTTTAAAGGCGAAAGAATATAAGGCTTTAGTATCCTTTTTGAACAATGGAATGAGACTGGTCTAGTGGCTGGGAGGTGCGTCCCTAACGCGGCAGGTCGCCGGTTTGAATCCCGCCTGTGCGGCAAGATTTTTAGTTTTCCGCAAAGGGCATGTGCGTGATTAATAGTAGTGCAAGGGGCCTTTCTGCAAAAAACATATGCCACCTGTCATCTGACAGGTGGGGCCACTCAGTCAGATACGTGGTTAGTACGTGCTTATATGGCTGTCAGATCGTTTTATAACACTTAGGCTTAGAGTTGGTACTGCATGGTAAAAAAAGTGATTAATGGTACTGATTCGTTACGACGTGCCGAAGTGTGGTACTGCCTTGCAATTAACTCGTTACAAAGCCTTAGAGCATGGTTAATAGTATAACTAACTGCTGGCTATAAGCCATTATCATGTCATCTATAGCCCATCTTATAGCCAATATGTATAATAATTAATTAGAAGAGTGTACTACTTTTTTATTATGTGGTCCACCTTTCATTTTCACAAAGTGCCCAGGAGCACGTGCTAGAGCTGGCTCTTCACCAAGAGCCTGCTTACCTTCTCTCTCCTCTTTTCTTTCCACCAACTTAGCAAAAATATAGTAGTTTATTTGTTATAGCCAGCTGACTCAGCTCTATTGTACTTGCTCCTACGAAGCCTGTCACTACGGCATAAATATCCACCCGGCAATCCACTTCTCTGCACACAACGACTCACGAGCTTTCTATCAGCCAAAGACCAAAAGCTAAAGCCACAATCAAGTCCAGTTTAGTAAGAGGCAAAGATGGAGTTCCAAGGGCAGCACGACAACCCCGCCAACCGCGTCGACGAGTACGGCAACCCGTTCCCGATGGCCGCCGGCGTGGGGGGAGCGCACGCCGCTCCCGGCACCGGCGGGCAGTTCCAGGTCCGCAGGGGGGAGCACAAGGCCGGTGGGATACTGCATCGCTCCGGCAGCTCCAGCTCAAGCTCGGTATGATTCTCTGTCGGCACACACATGTACACATTCATGTGGTTCAGTATGTTTAGATGTTCATTTCCGTGGCTGCTGTGCAGTCTTCCGAGGACGACGGCATGGGCGGGAGGAGGAAGAAGGGCATGAAAGAGAAGATCAAGGAGAAGCTCCCCGGCGGCCACAAGGACAACCAGCAGCACATGGCGACTGGTACGGGGACTGGAGGAGCCTACGGGCCGGGGACTGGAACTGGTGGAGCCTACGGGCAGCAAGGCCACGCAGGGATGGCCGGCGCCGGCACTGGCACCGGCACCGGCACCGGCGAGAAGAAGGGAATCATGGACAAGATCAAGGAGAAGCTGCCGGGACAGCACTGAGCTGCCGGCTTCGGCTGGCTGCTTGACTGCTTCCTTTGCATAGCTACGCGTCAAAGCCTTCCACTTCCACGTGATCTTTTTGTTCAATAATAAGATGAAGCTGAACGAGAAGTTGTCTCTGATCGCATCCGTGTCAGGGACACTTCTCTGTATACAGCGTGCGTTGTGTTTGTTATGTTTGTGTGTTCTGGCTTCATGTTGCAAAAAAAAGAGTACAATTGAACTTGTTTCTATGTCAAGGAAATCAGGCCCTTGTGGCTGTTCAAGGAATCCATGCCATTTTTATCTTTAGTGAGGACGTTCCTTCTAAAATTAAGATCGCTTTGGAAAGAGAAGTAAGCTTAAAATGAAGAAAATAAGGCCAACAAAATAACAAGCCTACTAAAAATCAGCCGACTGAGATTTAACCAAGTCACAGTTGATCACCATCGTTCGTAACATTCCTTCTTGCTGGTTGTAGCACATCATCTAACCGGTTGCAACATTGACGGTCATTTCAGGTTATTCCTCATCAGTTGTAGCACGTCATGTGACGCAACATCCTTCATTGACGATTTAGCATTTTAATTAGAATGGTTGTAGCATTTATTGTTGTTGCTTGCAGTACCATCGTAACAGTTTTTGTCACCATTTGTAGCATCCAGCCGTGCCGAATTAAAAGAAATATGCTGACGTCACTCGATTGAGTTCTAGACAGACACCCATAGTCTTCCTTTTCTACATCACCCATCGTCTTCTTTTGAACAAACAACTAAGGGCAACTCCACCCAGCGTGCATCAAAACAGAACCTCAAAAGACACCAGATAAGGGGGCGGCAATCCAGCCGGATGCATCAAATATACTTCACTATTTATTTTCTTATATTCAAAGCACTCAAAATAATTAAAGGTAACTGGCATCTTCGTCCATACAATAAATCAAATATATATAACAATGCGAACATGATTTTTTTAATAAAATAATTCAAATTTGAATTCCAACTTACCGAGACATATTACCTTGGTATTTAGACAATCTTGTCTTAAATTTGTTATATGTTTGTGTGTTCGGCTGGTTTGTATGCTCAAGATCATTCTCGAGTTAATAAAATAATTCAAATTTGAATTCAACTTATACAAGATATATATATTTGTAGTGCTTCCCTCAAAGGTTCTGCAATTGCTCAAGATCATTGGTGAGTTGCTCGTTGACGAATCCGTCGATGCATTTGGATACAATCCTTAAACGTCCCCGGATTCCACTCTGAAATTTGAATAAGATCATCCCTGTGCTCATCAGACAGTGACGAAATCCATCACCCTCATCCTCCACAATTATGTTGTGCATCATCACAAAGGTGTCATCACCTTCCACAACGTCTCTGCATCTCATAGTTTTGCAGATCCTTGAATAACCACAAAACAGGCTTGGAGCGCTCCAAATGCCCTCTTGACATCCTTTCAGCGGGACTTTCGTCTGGGTGGAGCGGAGGAGGTTCGACAACGCATGGGCGCTAGAGTGGGTGTTACAGCGGCAATGCCGGCCTTGGACTACACGGATACATAGCATACACAGCAAAGGGGAGGGACAGAGTGAAATCGGGGCTACATGTGAATTTTTTGTGTGGGCTGAGGTTTGCGAAGGCCTACGTGGAGGAGGTCGAGACCCCTGCAAACCTCCTTCAACTTTGCTTCCGGTTTGTGGGATTTCAAATGCCCAAACTGTGTCGCAGACGTTTTGTGCATGACGTCGGATGACTAAAGTAATCGGACCGTGTTATCCAAACATTTACAGGCATTTTGATGCATGACATTGGAGTTTCCCTAAGGACTTGCTTGCCTCCTCTTGTTATTGTTTTTTTGCGAGGAAAAGTGGTTTCATTCATCAAGCAGCAGCCAGATCTGCATTACATAGGTCCGGCACCTCGTCCGGACCGGATCGAAGCCACACCGCAGTGCGCTTATTTATTCTACCATAGTTCGCTAAATAATGGCTAACAACGTTTTGTTCTCTCCTTACATGCTTGACTTGATATTCCCCACGTTCCTGTAGAAGCCTAGTGATCTCACGAACCATCATCAGGTGCTCCGACCTGTTTACTCCACCTTCCTTCACCAGCTTGGCCACATCTAGGCAGTCCGTTTGAACAACAATTGGTAGTGCAGACCATTGGGAGGCTAGGGAAATGCCCTCCATACATGCTGCAAGTTCAGATTCCAGCGGGGACGCACATTGCCGTAACTCTCGGCTAGAAGAGAAGATTATAGCTCCATGTTCATCTCGAAGAACCATACCCGCCCCAGCACTCCCATCCTTGCCACAGAAGGAGCCGTCAACGTTAAGCGCTGCCCATCCAGCTGGCGGTGCCTCCCAACTTGGAGCCTGCTCCTTCGCCTGGTACGCATACGATATTGGTTTCCTCCTGACCTGGTGGCCAGCCACCATCTTTCCTTTCACATGATCGCCAAGAGGGTCTGCCTGAAGGGCTAGCAAGGAGCTAATATAGCTAGACAGAAACCTTGTCGAGGCCTCCACTGGTGGTGGCCGTTTGTCGTGGACGATCTCATTCCTTACGTGCCAGCAGCGCCAAATCGTCATAAGCGTGTACATGCGCTCCTCCTCCGGCAGGTCAGCGAGCACATGGAGGAGCCACTCCGGTCCTGTGTGCACTAGCCGCCGGACGTCGGGGATGTTCCACTGCTGCGCCATTGACTGCCATAGGGCGACCGCTTGGGGGCATCTACATAGAGCATGGAAAGTGTCCTCCGGTTCGGTGGCACACACAGGGCAAAGATTAGACAGTTCAAGATTACGAGAATGTTTATTTGTCCAAGTGGGAAGACAGTTTGTCGCTACCCTCCAAGCAAACACACGCACCTTTGGAGGAGCAGGGCACCTCCATAAAAAAGCCAGAACGGCTCGTCGCCCGTCCGGTGCCCTGCTCGCTGCGACTGAAGATGGACGGAGTCGTTCATCGAGCGCCAGCCGGTATGCGCTCCGCACCGTGAAGATACCATTACGCTCCGGTTCCCAAGCGAGGACATCCTCTCCTAGACGTGTGCAAGTTCGAATTTTAACAATCTGCTCAATGTCCACAGGGGCAAAATACTCTTGGAGAAGGCCCATAAGCCATGCTCCTTGTTCATCCAGCAGCTCGGACACTCTCCGTAGACGACACTGGCCCTGCACGGTGATAGGTTTACCAGAACCTCCATTCGGGATCCAGCGGTCTCTCCATATGCGTATTGATTGGCCATTTCCAACCCTCCAAATGATGCCCCGTTTCAAGAGTTCAAGCCCATGAGCAATGCCTTGCCAAGTTGGTGAAGAATTAGATGGGAAAACGGTGTCCTCCAGATTACCATTCGGGAAATACTTCGCCTTCATTACCCGTGAGCACAGGCTGTCCGGATGAGTCAGAATTCGCCAAGCTTGGCGTGCCAACAGTGCTTGGTTGAATAAGCGAAATTCCCGAAACCCCGTACCCCCATGTGACTTTGGGCGGATCAGCTTTTCCCATGCACGCCAATGGGTTTTGCGTCGACCTTTTTCAGCTCCCCACCAGAAGTTCCTCACCATGCGAGTTAGGTCATCACAAGTTGATGCTGGTAGCTTAAACACACTCATTAAATAAGTCGGGAGTGCTTGAGCAATTGATTTGATTAGCACTTCTCTCCCACTCTGTGTCATCGAGTCACACCACGTAACAAACCTCTTTGTGAGTTTTTCTTGAATGTTCTGAAACCGCCCTTGCTCATACGCCCATTAGGAGTAGGAAGTCCGAGGTATTTCTCTTCAGAACTAATATTCTGCACCTCCAGCACCCGTATGACATCTTCCTTATCACCTTGTTTGCACTTTTCACCGAATAATATGGAGCACTTCTGCGGATTAATTAGTTGCCCTGTAGCACTAGCATATACATCCAGTACTCCCTTGATTCGAAGTGCCTCCCCTTCTGTCGCACGAAAGAACAAAAGTGTATCATCCGCGAACAAAAGGTGTGAAATACCGGGTGCTCTGGGACACACTCTCAAAGGTGAAATATGTGTATCTCCCACCTCCTTCTTAAGCAAAGCTACTAGACCGTCTGCAACAAACAAAAATAGAAATGGTGAAAGAGGATCTCCCTGCCGTAGACCTCGCGACGGTGCAAATGAATCCGAGCGGGCTCCATTAATTTTTACTGTGTATCTCACCGAGGTGACACATGCCATTATCCATCTCACCCATCGATGATCAAAGCCCAACTGTTGCATCACTCGCTCCAGGAATATCCAATCCACCCTGTCGTACGCCTTGGAAAAGTCTAACTTATATGCACAAAAACTTCTCTCTGGATTCTTCTCATGTCTAATAAAATGAGTACACTCAAAAGCCATAAATGCATTATCAGTAATGAGCCTCCCGGGGACAAAAGCACTCTGCTCTGGTGAAATAATCTCTCCCAAAAGAGGCCTTAATCTGTTGACTAAACACTTAGCAATCACCTTATATATAACATTGCAGAGGCTTATTGGACGGAAATCTGACAATTTGACCGGCTCATCAATCTTGGGAATCAGAACAGTGGTTGTTAAATTAACTCCGTCTGGCATATGACCTGAGTCAAAAAACAATTGTACTGCTGAAATGATATCCTCTTTGACAATAGCCCAATGCTTTTGAAAGAATCTAGCCGGAAAACCATCTGGCCCCGGTGCCTTTAGTGGCCCGATCTGAAACATCGCATCACTGATCTCCTTATCAGAGAATGGAGAGCATAATTTGGCATTCATTTCAGCCGTAATTACCCGATCAAACAAGGCCACCACCCGGTCTGCATTCAAGGAAGTATCAGCAGTAAACAGATTTTGGGAAAAGTCCAAAGCCATACCTTCCATCACTTTCTGTTCTGTTTGCTTCACACCTGTACTGTCCACTAGCCCTTTAATCTTGTTCTTCCTCGCTCGCCAAACAGCTCGCTGATGGAAAAACTGCGTGTTATGGTCACCCTCTCTGAGCCAATCAGTACGAGACCGTTGGCGCCACAACATCTCCTCTCTGTACAATAATTCGTCTAGGTGTTCTGACTCTTTCCGGATTTCCTTCCGGTCTGCATTCATGTTCATTAGATCCTCTAACCGGGTTCTGGATTTTTCAATTTCCTTTACTACGTTCCCAAATTTCTTGCGGCTCCAGCCATGAAGTTTACCCATCAACTTATCCAAGGATACTTTGATATCATGTAGGCCATGCTTTGTACCTCCCTCCCGCCAAGCATCTGCCACAACCTCCTCAAGAGCCGCATCACGTTCCCACATTACTTCATAACGCCGTACACACCTCACCCTACCGCCGGATTCAGGCGTACATCGCAAGAGGAGAGGGAGGTGGTCTGAACAGGAAGAAATCAAGTGCTTCACCGATGCCTCCGGGAATTTATTTCTCCACGTATTATCAGCCACTGCCCTATCAAGTCTCACTTGCACATTAGCACGCCCACTGCGTTTATTATCATATGTGAATGGATAGCCAGAGAAGCCTAGGTCAGATAAGTTGCAAGCTTCCAACACATCCCGGAAAGCAATCATCTGCCCGGGCGACCTTGGTGTATCCGACAAATGCTCATAGTCCCACATTACCTCATTGAAATCTCCTGCCAAGAGCCATGGTATGTCATCTTGAGCTTTCAATCTTTTCAGCCCCTCCCACATCAGGTGTCTATTTTCTACCCTCGGTTCCCCATACACAAACGTGATTCTCCAAATTTGATCATCAGCGGGTAACCGAACATACACATCAATCCATCTTTTATTGCAATCACGAATATCAACGTACAAAGACTCATCCCAAAACAAAGCTAATCCACCACTATTACCATCACTACTAACTCCTTCAAAACCACGCAGACCAACACGATCATGAAGACGATACATCTTATCTTTTTGCTGCCTAGTTTCACATAGAAAGACAAAGCTCGGGGAATGGGCTCGAGTGAGAGCCACGAGATCACGAACTGTCGAGGTGTTCCCCACACCCCGACAGTTCCAAACAATGCAATTCATTGCTCCTGACGGGGCACCACACGTGGCCCCGTCAGTTTACCGGCGGCCCCCGGGCCGGTTGCCTCCATGTCCACCTCACACACCTTGCTAGTTGCTTCATCTTCCCCTTGCTGAGCTTCTGTCTTCCCCTTCTTCTGAACACCACCAACAGGAACGTCCACGAACGGCACCAGAGCCTTGCCACCAAAATCAACCTGTACCTGCCCAATTAGACCATCCACCTGCCTCTTCCCCAGAATTGAATCGTTATATTCCATGGAATCCATAACACTACCAAACGAGACATTCAAGGAGTCAAGGCCATACAAAGCAGGTATCATGTCATCCGAGCTGGGTATTTTTTCTTTGATTACTAGCGGTCCATGTTTCCTCCCTGCTGGCACTTTCTTTCCCATGCAAGCACTCTTCTTTTTCTGGCGTGGTCTAATCTGTTCTCCTCCCTGTTTACCGTTAGCTTGTGGTTCAAATTGCGCCTTCATCTGCTGTACTTTGCTACACTCCGGCTTCTCCTTAGCAAGTTGCAGCCGAATTCTGTCCACCTGGTTTGCTAACAGCTCATCAGCCTCCACTGTCCCTGGCATCTCCTTCTCCTCAAACCCATCATGAGCATCAACTCTGTCCGGTATTTCATGATCCTGCTTGGAGCTGCTGCTAGCCGTCGGTCGTTCAGCTTGGCGAGTCATTGAACCAGCGCTACCCAGAGAAAAATCCATCCCGCGCCTTGCCCTTGGTTGGCCCGGCGAGGCTGTGAACGCCGGTCTCTGCTCATACTTCTTGAACGGGGAGCAACGGAGGGTGGAGTCATATGCCTTTGATTGGAGCCCCAGCCTCTTCTTCTCACATGCCTCTTTGTCATGCCCCATGAACCCACAAAAGAAGCAGAAGTGTGGGACTCTTTCATATTTCAGCTTGAATTGCATGCGTTTGGTTACACCTTTCACCTTATACTCAAGCATGACC